>NC_053040.3:319933266-329933266 GCF_002575655.3 Aegilops tauschii subsp. strangulata
GCCGGCGTTTGGCCTCGTTTAAATAGGAGATTAAATAGACGGCGGACGGGAGCTCGGCCGGTGTTGCGTTTAATGCCGGCCCGGTCATGAACGGACGTGTGTGTCCAGAGTGGGTTTCTCGGCTTCCACACGGGTTTCATGGAGGCGTTTGAATGCGGGAAGGAGGCGTGTTCAGCCGGGCGTGCATCAAGTGTGACCCTCGACTATGACGTATGACACCGCGCCGTTCTTCCACTGACGTGTGGGCTCTTTTGGTACATGGTCTGCATGTCAGTGATCCAACGCGGGCAGCGCACGACAGAGGAACTTTTGGTGGGCCAGGGCGGTCAGAAGCGGGCATTTCATAAACCAATGATTGTTCATTGAGTGTGACGTCATCTATTTCATCTAAGCCTACTATATAATGTAAGAGAATTTTAAAATTTCCATATATACGTTGATAGCCCGTTCGCTATGTTGTGATTCATAAAGACCAATGCAAACATCAATGTTCTGCTTATCACAGACAAGATTGATTAAACCTTGCAAAAAAAGATAAGATTGATTAATACCCGTAACAATCCATGTCCTTAACAAAGGGTGCATGCACATATAGGTTGAGCGTGTGTCTTACGTCGTGTGCGGTGTGCATGCAGGCGTGCGAGTCTTGCGTGCGTGCATGTGTACGTTTCAGTGTTGCATGCATGTGCGTACGTGCGTGTGTTCATGAGTGCATGTGTACGTGTCAGTGTTGCACGCCTGCATGTGTGCGTGTGTTCGTTATGTGTACGTGTCAGTGTTGCACGCCTGCATGCGTGCGTGTGTTCGTTATGTGTACGTGTCAGTGTTGCACGCCTACATGCGTGCGTGTGGTCGTGCGAGTGTTGCGTGCGTGCATGTGTACGTGCGGGGTGAGGCTACACGTCAGTCGACTAACTTTTTCATCTCTGGTCAGTAGATTTTAGAGCCGTTGGATACGAAATCAAGGGCCTGCAGTTTATCTTCAACCTCCACCCCCTGAGCCGCCAGCCACCGCCGGCCGCGGCCGGCCCGCGCGGCCCCGCCCACCCCGAAACCACTCCCCGCCGCCGGTCCGCCACAGCCCCGGCCATCCCTCTAGGCCCCCCGCACCGAGCTTTTTCTCCGGCGATCCCCACGCCACCGCCCAATCACCGCGCCCCCCCACCATCGGCGACTGCCAACCAGAGGTCCCACGACTTCGAATCCCCACCGACAACTAATTTATTACCATTTTTGTCCTTCATATACGTGCTGATGGGTGGGCCCTATGGTAATGTGCGCTGCTGAATGTGGATCGTTTGACTGGTCAATTGATCGTGTCATCAACAAATTACGGAGCTGTATGGTGAGCCAGTGACCGTATGATCACCCTAAAATGTATTTTATTAACACAGTACAGACTCAAACTACCATTTCTTTCTTTCATATATGCACTGACAGGTGGGCCCCACGGTTACACGCCCCGATGGTGCAACACTAGTTGCGCCACATGGAACATTTGACTGGTCAATTGATTGTGTCATCAACAAAATACGGAGTTGTACAGGTGAGGCAGTGACCGTATAATCACGACATGTATTTTTTTAACACGGTACAGACACAAGCGCTCATATATACGCGCAAGCACTCACCACTATAAGCGCACACACGTAGACCCTACCCCTATGAGCACCTTCGAGAGAGTGAGCCAGCATATGATCTTGAGATTTTACGAAGTCACCATAGGTGCCTCGTAGTCAAGTGGAACGTCTCCTCCCACTGAACGCATATCGCCGGAAAAATACTGAAATTAACCAAGGATAAATGCGAGCACTAGGACTTTAACCCTGGTGGGCTCGAGAAACCACTATCCTCCTAACCATCCAACCACAGGTTGGTTAGCACCACAAATGTATGTGCTGACCGTGATGAGCTTATTCTAAAGTCCAGTGACCATATCGTGCTTTCGCTTCGAATACAATGACCATAAGTGTCGTCAAAAAAATACAGAGCATGCATCAAATACAATGTCTGTCAGTGTCATCAACAAAATACGGAGACATATCATGAGCTAGATAACGTATGGTCACCACGAGAATATATACGGTGACCATAATGAGCGTATTCTGAAGTCCACCGACCATATAGTGCTTTCGCTTGAAATAAAGTGACCATCACATGTGAATGTGTCATGGGCATGCATACTTTTTAGAGGGCCGAGAGATAGTTTGTGTGCGTACGTGAAAGTGGTGTAGAAAGGGGGGGGGTCCGGTGGAGACAAGGAGAGATATGCCCTTCGTTTCTCTTTCCCGTGACTAATATTTTAGGAGAAAATATAAACATTCACAATGCAGAGCAAATATTTTTGGATGCACCATGCAATTAAATTTCATGTATAACATTGTACTATTGTATATGCTTATTTTCTTAGTGGCCGATTGCGTGTGTGGTGTGGTGGGCACATCATTTCTAGCTGGGGTGGGCACATCATTTCTAGTTGTGGAGGGTCAACATGAGGACTCATGGGTCGGTTCCATCCTGCGCCATAGTGGTTGGACCGAGATGCATTACACGAAAACCCATGTGGAGGACTCGGCGTACAACACGAAGCTACCAGAGTCGTGGAGGACTCTATCCCCACTGGTGATAAGCCGACTATATATGATTTGTAACCCTAGGTCCCGAGTATGTTATAGAAGCCTAGGGGCTAGTTCGTCGATAGTATACACACACGCGCAATGCGTGGTATTCATGTGTACTTTGTACACACCCCTATCACTGATATAAAGTACCAGGAGTAGGCTTTTTCCTCAACTGCAAGGGTCCAAACTTGGGTAAAACCTTGCCTCATATTACCATCCAGCCTAACAGTCAGGGATATCCTACCGAATGATCTGATGGAATCATATCTGCCAACTACTAAGAGAGAGGTGTGTCTGGGGGGGGGGAATGTGCGCGAGAGAGGCCTAAAGATAATGTGCCTGCGGGAGGCACATATATGTGCGTATAGAGGGCTAGTAGAGACCGTGCGTGTGTATATATGCATGTGAGAGAAATAGTGTTTTCCAACTGAGATTAGTGAAAAGAGTGGTACATAGTAGTCAGAAAGAGAGAGAGGGAGATACAGAGAGAGTGTGTGCGTGAGACACCCCGGGAGAGATTGTGAGCATGTGTGAAAGAGAAATGCCGATGTATATAAAGTGTGTGCACTTATGCGTTAGATAGAGAGATATATAGCACATTTGTGAGAACGGGCTGGGGCATAGTGCATCTACATGTAAAAGGCGGTTCTACGCATTAAATTAAAATATAAATGGCATTATTATTTTTGGATGAGATCATGAATTTTGAAATTTGCGTATGAACGAAAATTGGTCAACCAGACACCCATACTCTATTGAATCCTAACATGTGCATGTGTTTATTTCATATTATCGATCCATAGAGTGAGAGCGGTTTGAAATACAGGCAATGCATTGCTTTTGCAATTCATATATAAAACATTAGTTAGTGCACTCCATGTTGTTAGTGTGAAGCACTTTATACATTTGTCACTTACATGGATACATTCCAAATTGCTAGCTACGAAATAGAATACATGTTGAATTCAACATAAAAGGGGTTTTGAAGATTCGAATTTATAGGAAGTGCATTGATCCATTTGAACCCAAGATAATGGCATTTGTAAATCAGATCTAAAAGGGGGCATCAATATTTGTTGTGCGTTTGAACATGCTATATATTCATACGCATGTCTAACTATTTTGTTGCAACCAAGGAGATTATATCTGGAACCATGCATGAACTGAGGTAAGTTGCATATTTTTTAATATATACTCGTGTACAACGTATATTCAAATGTACCCCATCTATTCGAAAATAATCGTAGTTTTAGGATTTTCAAGAGTAAAGATTTGTGAAGTTTGAGAAATCCTGAAAGTTCAATTCAAGAGAACCGAAAACGTTAATGCTTCTGCTCCCAAATATTGAACGAAGCGCCAAATAAGCCTCTTGGTCACCCGAAACCGCACGAGACTAATGTTTGGTGGTAGGAAATTACTGTCCTGACTCTGGCACGTGTAGCCTATCGGCCCGATGTCCAAAGGTCTAAACCGGGGTAGGTTTGTAACTTCACCAAGACGCCAGTCTCAACCGCCTCCTAGAAGCATTCATACGCCGTGGGCGCATAAACACCCATGCGCTCGGCCAAAATCTATCCCCCCCATCATTTGGGACACCTGAGATTACTGTCCTACCCCCAACCCGCAATATGTCCAAAATTTTAGATGGGGGCAAAGTTTGTAACTTTCCCCAAATTTCAAACAAGCGCGTCCCAAACCAAAATAATGTTCACCCGCAATCCCCCTTCCTCCATTTTCCCATTCATACTCCGTGGGCGCCAAAACGCCCTCTCCACCTGCCGCAAAACCCCAGCCTCCTCCCTCCTCAACCCCATCGTGCCCAATCCACCGCCGCCCTCCTCCATCACGCCGGAGCCGGTACCCCGACGTCATCGTCCAACGCAACCGCAACCGCAACGCCCTCAAGGACTTAGCAGCTGAAGCCGAGGCAGAGCTGCCTCCACGACGCCCACGCCGACGTGCGCCGTACCAGAACCACTTTGACCACGCCGTCCTGCGCCTCATCGCTGTCGCTCCACTGTCGCAACCGTCCACCGCACCGGAGCTATTCCCGCTATGCCGTCGTTCACCACCTCGGATCTGGTTGCCCGCCGCCGTCAAACGGCCACGGCACCACACTCAACAACTTGGCCACGGGTTCGTCCAAGGCTCCACCGTCCTCCACAACTTCTCGTTTCCAGCGAACCACAAGAAGATCGTTGGAAAAACAGAAGGAGGACATAACACTGCCAGCAGAAAAGAGGTACTCCTCTAAGCTTATTCGTGCAAATCTTACGTCTCTGCTCACACCTTATTCATCCCACGAAAGAAACTAGTTGAGCGCTTCGTACTTCATCTTCTTCGCGATACTAAATGCACAAGGTTTCCTCCCATTTACTATTTCACCTTTGCTAGAGGTCAGTAGCCCGCCTGAATTTCAATTCAGGGTCAGTCGAATCGCAATTAAAAGAAGCAGCACCCGCTTAGGCACGCGGAGCACCTAATCCGCCTATTCGCCAGGGAAGCGGCGCATCAGTGTCTATCAAAGGGGTGTGGGGCGCAGGAGCTGCTTGCACCCAATCTGGAGGTCGGCGGGGCTTGAAGGGATGGCCGGGGAGGTGCCCAGCACGGCGGTGCGGTGAGGTCGAGGGGAGGGCGGAGGAAGGGGACTGGGCCGGTGGTCGCTGGCGTTTTGAGGAAGATCGTAACATTGACTGGCTGAGGTAGATGAAGGGGATCTGCCCGTTCTTTATACATCGGACGGTGCAGAAAAAATGGACTGACCTATTTGTTTTCTGTCGACTGTTATTTTCATAGGACCACACCTTGTGGTGTGCTGGAGGAGTATCTGCATTTCCCAGCCATCCCTGTGCTCATATTTCAAAATCCTAGAATCTAGTGGTAATTTCGCGTGCCATGCATGTTGTAGAGCTATCATATGTCTCCCGTCATTTATTTCTCACCGACCTGCTATCTTCTACCTTTACACTATACTACTTGTGCACACACTTCACCCATACTCACACTATAGTTTTTTTATGCATGGGTATTTCAGACTCTGACGCAGTGTTGATGAATACAAAAAGAAAAGACAGAAGTCGCTCCAGTCTAATTCGAAGATAAGCATAAGCGTCTCAGCGTTCTAAAGGGTGCAGTGCCAGTAGATGGGGACAGTAAACGTAGCTCTGCTGTTGATGATCTCAATTGCCACACACAACCATCCCAGGTGCTTGCTTTAACTTCGCGCTGTCAAATGTGGTTGCATGTTGCATATGGTGTCTAGCTTGTATTGCTTCCAATTTGGTTAAATTGCATCAGCTTACTTTACACATTATACCTTTGATAATGACATGCCTTCCTGTTTTTGATACATACTACATATGTCTATTAACCATGTTCGTACATCAAACTAATGCTCTTTTGTATCCCTCATCAATCACTTATGACGAGACAGTCACCCGAGTGGGTTACTGTGAGACGCGCTACTTGTTTAAAGAGTGCAGTGTCATCCTCCGCACATGATTCTCAAGAAACAGCAAGGCTAAATGAAGATAGTCAATGTAGCTCTCTAGTTGATGACCGCAATTCCCCCACACCACCATCGCAGGTGCTTGCTCTTACTTGGCAGTGTGATATGTGGTTGCATGTTGCATATGGTGTCTACCTTGTAATGCTTCTAATTAGGGTAAATTGCATCTGCTTAGTTAACACATTATACCTGTGAATATGACACACGTTCCTGTTTTGGTACATATTACGTCTTTGTATTAACCATGTTCTTAATCAAACTACTTTTCTTGTGTATCCCTCATCAATCACTTCTGACGAGACACCTTCAAGTTGACAATGTAATATTGCTTGCATCTTGCATATCATTTCAAACATGTATTGCCTCTAATTTGTTGAAGTGCCACTTATAATGAGACACATCTAACTTGGTAGAGTGATTTTGGTTGGATCTTTCATATGGTGTCTAGATTGCATTGCTTCCAATTTGTTGAAATGCCTTCTGCTTAGCGTTTTTCGTACATATTCCATCCTCCTACAATGTGGTCGCCATACATAAAAGTTGTGTTCGTCAGTATCATGCATCAACGAATTTGGAAGTGCGAATTTCATTCATTTTTCTTGTGTGTTTACTTGACAAGGCAAAATCTAAAAGGACGAAGGCACGAAATGATGGTGGTCCTCTGGAGCAACCGAAACAGATGATCTCTGCAGATTCTCCTGCTACTCCTACTATAGTGCAAGTTCCAAATCTCATCTCCCCTACTCCACAACCCCAGGTGCTTGCTCTAACATGGCAGTGTGATATCTGGTTGCATGTTGCATATGGTGCCTAGCTTGTATTGCTCCTAATTTGTTAAATTGCACTCCTTAGCTTACACATTATACATGTGAATATGACACACCTTCCTGTTTTTGGTACATACTACATCTGCCTATCACACCATGTTCTTACATCAAACTACTGTTCTTGTGTGTCCTGCATCTATCGCTTATGATGAGACAGTCACGCCCGTGGGTTAGTATGAGATGCGCTACTCTTATAAAGAGTGCAGTTTCATCCTCTCCACATGATTCTCAAGAAACAGCAAGCCTAATTGAAGATATTGAACGTAGCTCTGTACTTGAAGACCGCACTTCCCCTACACCACCATCGTAGGTGCTTGCTCTAACTTCGCAGTGTGATATGTGGTTGCATGTTGCATACGGTGTCTAGCTTGTAATGCTTCTAATTAGGGTAAATTGCATCTTCTTAGTTTACACATTATACCTGTGAATATGACATGCCTTCCTATTTTTGGTACACACTACATCTATGTGTTAACCATGTTCTTACATGAAACTACCTCTCTTCTGTATCCTGCATCAATCAGTTATGATGAGACACCTTTATTCGTTGCATATTGCATATTATTTCTAGCCTGTTGCGATGTATTGCTTCTAATTTGGTCAAATACATTTGTTAGGCCACCCTTTTAATTTGGCAGAGTGATATTGGTTTCATCTTTCATATGGTTTTTAGCTTGCATTGCTTCTAACTAGTTCAAACACCTTGTGCTTAGTTTACACTTTATACATCATACATGTCAATATGTCATGCCATCCTGTTTTTCATACATATTCCATCCTCCCATCATGCGACTGTCTTACATGAAAGTAGTCCTTATCAGTATCATGCATCAATGAGTTCTGAAGAGCAAATTTTATTCCTTTTTCTTGTGGGTTTGACTTGACAAGGCAAAATCAAAAAAGAGGAAGGAAAAGAGTAAGAAAGGCGATGATGGTGGTCCTCTGTAGCAACGTAAACGGAGCATCTGTACGGATTCTCCTTGTATTGCTAGTGCATTACAAGTTCCAAGTCTCCGCTCCCCTACTCCACCATCCAAGGTGCTTGCTCTAACTTGGCAGTGTGATATCTGGTTGCGTGTTGCATATGGTGTCTAGCTTGTATTGCTCCTAATTAGTGTAAACTGCATCTGCTTAGCTTACACATGATACGTGTGAATATGACACGCTTTCCTGTTTTTGGTATATACTATATCTGTCTATCACACCATGTTCTTACATGAAACTACTCTTCTTGTGTATCATGCGTCAGTCACATATGATGGGACACCTTTAAGTTGGCAGTGTGATATTGGTTTGCGTCTTGAATATGATTTCTAGCATGTAGTGCTTCTAGTTTGATGAACGCCACCTATGCCGAGACAGTTTTAACTTGGCAGAGTGATATTGATTGCACCTTCCATATGGTGTCTAACTTGCAGTGCTTCTAATTTGTTCAAGTGCCTTCTGCTTAGTTACCACATCATAGGTGTGAATATGTCAAGCCGTCCAGTTTTTCGTACATATTCCATCCTCGTATCATGACTTTGCCTTTCATCAGAGTAGTGTTTGTCAGTATCATGCATGAATGAGTTCTGAAGAGCGAATTTTATTCCTTTTCTTGTCGGTTTGACCTCACAATGCAAAATCAATAAAGCGGAAGGAAATTGGTAAGGCATTGGAAGATGGTGGTCCTTCTGAGCAACTGAAACGGAGGGTCTCTACAGATTCTACTCCGCCATCCTCCCAACAAGATTCGCAAGACAACGCAAGGCTAGACAGTCAATGTAGTTGTGTAGACGATGAGCACATCTCCCCTACTCCACCATCACAGGTGCTTGCTCTAACTTGGCACTATTATATGTGGTTGCATGTTGCGTATGATGTCTAGCTTGTATTGCTTCTAACTTTGTTGAATTGCATCTGCTTACTTTACACATAATGCCTGTGAATATGACACATGTTCTTGTTTCTAGAACATACGTGTAGATGATGAGCACATCTCCCCTACTCCACCATCACAGGTGCTTGCTCTAACTTGGAACTGTTATATGTGGTTGCGTGTTCCATATGATGTCTAGTTTGTATTGCTTCTGATTTTGTTGAATTGCATCTACGTAGCTTACAACTTATACCTGCAACGATCACTTACCCATCAGACACATTTAACTTGGGAGTGTGATGTAGGTTGCATCTTGTATTGTCTTCTAGCTTGTACTGCTTCTAATTTCTTGAAATGGCACTTACGACAAGACACTTTTTACCTTATAGAGTGATATTGGTTGCATGTGCATATGGTGCCTAGCTTTCATTTCTTCTAATTTTGTTGAAATGCCTTCTGCTTACTGTTTTTCATACATATTCCATCCTCCTATCGTACGTCTGAATATGCAATGTTGTCTTCTTTTTGTATATATTCCATCCTCCTATCCTGCGCTTGCCTTACATCAAAGTAGTGTTCGATGTATCATGCATCAACCAGTTATGCAGAGCTAATTTTATTCATCTTCTTTTGGTTTTGACTTCATAAGGCAATATTACAAAATAGGAAGGAAAAGAGTAAGTTAGGGGATGTTGGTGGTCCTCCGGACCGACGCAGACAGAGACTCTCTAGATTTACTGCTAATGAAGTTGAAGTCCCATGTCTACATGATGAGTTCATCTCCCGTACTCCACCATCGCAGGTGCTTGCTCTAAGTTGACAGTGTGATAATTGGTTTCATGTTGCATATGTTGTCTAGCCTGTATTTCTTCTATTTTGATTAAATTGCACCTGCTGAGTTTATACGTTATACATGTGCATATGACATGCCTTTATGTGTCTAGAATACACTGCATCTAGCAATCATACCATGTTCTTACATCAAAGTACTGCTGTTGTGTATCCCGCATCCGTCACTCATGATTGGACGCTTTTAACATGGTAGTTTGATAGTGGTTGCATCTTGCATTGATTTCTACATTGTACTGCTTCTAATTTTTCGAAATGCCACTTATGACAAGACACTTTTAACTAGGCAGAGTGATATTGGTTGCATCTTTCATATGGTGTCTACCTTGCATTACTTCTATTTTTTGAAAATCCTTCTCCTTAGTTTACACATCGTAGCTGTGAATATGTCACGCCGTCCTGTTTTTCTTACATATTCCTTCCGCATACGGTTGTCTTACATCAAAGTATTGCTTGTCTGTATCATGCATCAATGAGTTCTGAAGAGCGATTTTATTCTTTTGTGTTGTGGGTATGCCTTGACATGGCAAAGTCAAAAAAGAGCAAGGAAAATAATATAGTAGGGAATGGTGTTACTCGTCGTGTGAAACGGAAAAGGACCTGGCCTCGAGATTCTGCTGGTACTTATAGTGCAGTAGAAGGTCCAAGTCCATGGGCTAAATCTTCAAACATAGTATCACCTGCTCCACCAGCTACAGCATCCGCTTCAACTGTACCAGCATCTCAACGAGTTACTCGTTCGTTTGCTCCGGAGCTGGCCAGTTCCCAAGCTGCATTCACACCTAACACTACTTCCGAAGCACTGCTGACACAACAGGACTTGCCAAGATTAGATGAACCTCATGAGCATCAACACGAAGACGGTACCTGACCGAGTCAAGTTGCAGTTGCATGCTCCTTTATATGTACTCTCACAGTTTGATGTGCACTAACACTTTCCATATTCGTTGTTGAACTAGCACCATAGCGCAAGCGGAAACTGACATCAGGTATAATGCTTGACAGATTAACAAAATCTAAAGGAGGAAGAATGGAGATCCATTTTGAGGCAGGTTTAAAAAGGCCACGTGATGCTACAGAGTCGGCCAAGTTAGTATCAGAGGCAGCCATTGCCGTTAGGTGTCATGCACGTATCCTCCCAACGTGGATCCAGTACAGGAATGATAAAGGCAATACCCAGTTTAACACCTTCCTTGACCATTTATCCATAAGTGTTAGAAGGGAGAGAGGGATTTGGTGAAATAGTTTTTATGTATTGCTTGAGCCTCGTGGACATATATATAGGAGTACAAAGACCAACTTGCAGTACAAGACAAGGCAGGACCAAATCCTACTCTATCCTATACTTCCTAATAATCCTTATACTCAACATCCCCCCGCAGTCACAACGGTAGCGACGCAGGCGGTGAGACTGGAGAAGAATCCGAAGGCAAGCCGACGGACACCCGCCACAGTCGGAACGGTCGACGCATCGCGGAGTTGTGGCTGGTGTGAAAACCGACGAGGTTGCGCAAGCAGGCGGTAGCCCTTTGTGCCGTTGTTGAGGTAGCCGAGAGCGTGGGTGGTGGAGCCATGGTCAAGGTAGCCATGCGAAGAATGCCGTGGTCGATGTCGAGTCGGGGTAGCCGGTGTCGAGGAAGTCGCTGTGGAGCCGCGGGCGCAAGGTGGCGCCGAGTTAGCATGGGCGCAGTGGTGTCGAAGTAGGGGTGCACCGGGAAGAAAATGTTGTTGACGACGCATCGCGGCGGGTTTGCCAAGCCCGGGGACACATCATGGACGAAGGCACGCACCGGTGTTGCCAGCACCGGGCATGCGTAGACGGACGAAGATGAAGTTGACGAAGCGCCGACCAGGCTTGCCAGGCCCGGGGACACGTCGTGGATGAAGGCACGCATCGGCGTTGCCAGCATCAGGCATGCGTAGACGAGGGACCTGCACGAGCTGTATGCCATGTCGGAGAAGTCAGAGGGGCAAGCAGAGAAGAACTCGACGACAATTGCGGCGTCCATCGGCGCGGGGCTGATGTCACCAATGGTGGTCGGAGTAGACGAAGTGGTCGGGGTAGATGACGGCGACGCTGATGACGGGCTGGTGCTTGGACGAAGACGAAGGGGGTGGATGGGCGGCGGCGGCTACGAAGGTAGCGGCGGCGGCGGCCAAAGAAGAGCGGCGGCGGCGGCCTGACGGCGGCGGCGGCTAGGTTAGGAGTGCGGCGGCGGTGCTCGAAGTAGGCGAAGAACCCTGACAGTGTGACGAAGACCGACGCGGACGGTGGTGTTCCCGCGCCAAGGGAGACGGCGTGGCACATACCACGGGAGGTCGATGCGCGGTGACGGCGGAGTGGACCGCGGGCCGCGGTGCTACGGCCTGAAGGGGCGATGCAGCGGCGGCAGGCGGGTCGGGGCGACGGCGGGAAAACCTCGGGGCGGTGGCGGGGACCGTGGGCCGCGACGCTGCGGCCCGAAGGGGCGATGCAACGGCGGTTCGCGAGTCGGTGCAGCCGCGGGGACGGCCCCGGGGCGGCGGCGGGGACCGCGTATCACGGCATTATGGCCCGAAGGGGCGACGCAGCGGCGACACACGAGTCGATGCAGCCGCGAGGAGAACCACGGGGCGGCGGCGCTGCGGCCCGACGGGGCGACGGAGCGGCAGCCCGATGCTCGATTGGTGGAGAGGCGCGCTGAACTCGGGGACGATCTTCACGGGACCTGCGGAGGCGCGCGTAACCGACGGGCCAGGTCGGTCGCGCGGCGTAGATGAGGCGGATCATGGCGGCGAGTGGGTGATCAAGCCAATCACGTGCAAGGTCGGGGACGCCGCTCGATGGAGGCGTGGTGGCGGTGGAGTTCGAGATGAAGCCAGCGACGACGGATGGCGTGGGACATCGTGCGGACTAGCTTGTCAGCACCGGCACCCGGGCTGCCAAAGCAACGTCGGCGCCCGGGCAGCGAGGCTCGAGTGACCAACGGAGCAGCGGCGCCCGAGTTGAGGCAGCCGACGAGCCTGACGCAGCCGTCCCGATGCAGCCGAGGACGAGGCCGGCTAGGTAGACCACCGGGCCACCGTGCAGACGCGGCGGAGGCGGGTGATGTGGATCGATGGGCGGGCCGGCGCGCGAGCAACGGCTATGATTGGCCGTCGCATGGCACGAGGCCGCCGGGTCGGGGCGATGCAGGTGTCCCAGTCGGAGCAGGGCGGTGACGGCTGGCGCAGGGTGACGGGCGGACTGACGCGCGGACGACGGCTGGCCCTGATGGGCCGCCTCGGCGCGCGTGGCCGCCGGGTCGGAGGAGAGGCCGGCTGGTCGCGCCGGGGTCGGAGTAGAGGCGCTCGGGGTCGACGGCGGCGGTGGGCGACGCAAACCGATCAAGAAGATCGGAAAATCAAAAAGAAACCGCGCGATCAAGATGATCGGTGGGAGAGAAAACCCTGGAGCAAGGCTCGGGGAAAAGACTCTCTAGGGCAGCCGGTCAACACGACCGGCGGACGAACCCTAGGTACGTGCGGCGCAGCCCCCGGCGGCGGTCATGGAGGCCGACCGCCCCGGGGACGGCGCGCGGGTGCGGAAGTGGCGGCGGCTAGGGTTTGGATCATGATTAGGCTGATACCATGTTAGAAGGGAGAGAGGGATTTGGTGAAATAGTTTTTATGTATTGCTTGAGCCTCGTGGACATATATATAGGAGTACAAAGACCAACTTGGAGTACAAGACGAGGCAGGACCAAATCCTAGTCTATCCTATACTTCCTAATAATCCTTATACTCGACAGTAAGTAATGTTATTCATCGCAATTTGTAATATTGTCTTGCTCTGTGCCATACTTTCTAGCTTCCTCCTAATAAGACTCACATTCTTTTTTCAATAGATGAGGTTCAAGTTGGATCTGAAAGATGATGCAACTAAACAAGCATGCACTCATGTTTTTCAGTCTTCTCTGCGACAGTATCGGTACCACCTTAGAAAATCTCACTTTGAAGGCAAGGCTAACAATGAAATCGCCCAAACATCTCCAGTGGAATATATTACAGATGAAGACTGGACAACCCTTGTTAAACACTGGTCTGATCCAAAGTATCAGGTAGGGTATATGTATTTGATCAGACCACATATTGAACTTGTATTTATGCATGTGCCTTACAAGTGTATCTTCTTCTAGGCTAACTGTTTAAAGAACAAGACCAACTGTTCTAAAGTGAAATTCCAAGAGACAACAGGATCTCATAGCTATATTGCACACTGCGAGGCTCTTGTAAATAGCTGCTACTTCCTTCTGTTTTCTGTGCCATATTATCGTATCTATATTGACTTGTTCCAAATACAGAGGAAAACCCGTGCGGACCAAAAAGAACCTGAACCGAATGCAGTGCAAATCTTCAAGGATTGCCACACCAGCAAGATGAAGGGCATGAGCACACCAGTTTAGGCCGCTGTTGTAAGTCCTTGCTCCTCCTGCCTTTGAACTGATTGGTACTGTGATGTGTTCACTTAACTGCTTGGTTTGCAGCCAATGTCAGTTACTCTATTCACTTTTATACACGGTTGTCTTAACGTATCATTTCACCTTACATGGTTTAAAAGAGATGAAGGATATTCTTTTGGTCTTGATCTGTAATCTAGTTGTGATGTTCACGTGCGCACACAATGATAGAATAGCCTGTTTGTTTTATATCTGTTTGCCCATGATATGAATGATGTCATACTATGTTCATCCTACTTTAAACCATGTCTCTTTATCCTTAGATGTCAACGAATGTGAGGAAATAGACAATACAGTAGGCATGCTAGATGGACATATGTTCCGAAAGTGATTTTATTATATAGTTGGCACTACAATACATGCTAATGTATTACAGTAGTTCACCATAATAAGTTATGTATAAATGTGAACCTACTTTGTTTGTCTTTGTCTCATTAGTAACTTATCTGGTACACTAATCTACAAGTTCAAACTTTCAGCAAGCTATGGAATAAATGATTGAACAACCACAACCACCTGAAGGTGACGAGGCTACCACATGCACAATGTCACCTCTTGCTGCAGTGCATCAGTACCTCTCCACTAAAAGTGCAAAAAGCACCTTCCTACTTAATTCTGGGTTGGTTCTCAAGGTAACCTCATCCAAATCGCCTACTGAACAAAATCTTCCGGCTACACAGAGTGATATATCTATGCTCCAAACACAAGTCCAATCCCTAATGGACGTTGTGTCGGAAACAAAAATAGTGTTTGACAAATTTCGTGAAGATATGAATGGTTTTGAAACCAGACTATCAGACATTTGCTTCGTTGTTCAAGACCAATGGTGGAAAAAGGGGAAGATCGTGCTGCTCCATCAGATTCTACAGCATGAAACATAAGCACTCAGGTCAAATGATCCGTGCTTCTATACATCTGATGGTGCTTTTATCTGCAAGGACTATAAACTTTATGCCAACAAGCCTTTTGTTGTATGGTTGGAATTTATTTTGTAGTGATAGAACATTTATGATGCTGCCAAAGGCTGCAGTAATTACGACGCTATTTATGTATAGTGTAGGTTTATCTTAGTAATGTATTCGGCCGAAAGCTTCGTAGGAGCCCAACATGCCAACATTCGTCGGGCCCATTCCAATTGGGCTAAAAACGATTCTCGGCCGAAATTTGCATGTAGCCCACTAAAAATATCTGGGCCTAAATCAGCATAAGCTTTCATATTTTCTGGTAGGCCTGTGCCCATAGTGGGCCTTTAACAGGCCTAAATATAATTTGGGCCCTCAGTAATAATAGGTCGTTTACATGTGTAAATATATCGAGCCCATAAAAAACATGGGCCTTTAATAGGCCGAAAGTAAGATTGGGCCCTGATTGTGCCAAATAACCCACTGGTCAGGCCATTTATAATGCGGATCGTCCACAGGCCGAAATTCAGACGGGCCGTAAATGCGCCGACCTACTACACGGGCCTTTAATAGGCTGGAAGTTCGGTCGGGCTTGATTAGTGTCATTTTTATATGGGCCGTTTGTGGGCCCGATGTGGCATTGGGCCACATACGGCCCATGGATTTCGTCCGACGTTAATAGGCCAAAAGTCACAACAGGCTGAAAGTGGCCCAAATTTGTAGTGGGCCTCTAACAGGCCGAATGTCAGACATGACCGAATATGACCCATATCCTTCATGGTCGTTTATGGGCCGAAAGATTCAATGGCCTATAAATGGGCCCAAATGAAGCAGGACCTTTAACAGGCCGGAAACACACCGGGCCGTAATTCGGCCCAAATTCATAGCGGACTGTTAACGGGCCAGAAGTGACAATGGGCCGCGATGATGACAAGTTTAGGATGGGCCGTTGACGGGCCGATTTGACACTAGCCGTACGGGCCTTAACTGAGAATGTTGGGCCTTTAGCTGGGCCAGCCCATTATGGTCTGCAAAATCTTGTGGGCCTTTAGCTGGGCCGGCCCATTATGGCCCACTAAATCTTGTGGGCCTTTAGTTGGGCCGACCCATTTAATCTTTATGGGCCACTTTTGGGCCTGTCCATGTGTCAACGTATCATAGGCGCATCTCGCCCATTGGATGAGTGACACCTGTCCCAACGGTGAGCAAACATGTGTTTCCTCCGGCCAATGAGTATTTTACACGTGGAAAATACCCATTGGTCCGGGCTGTTAACGGGTTATCGGATCCAAAACTAGACCCGATAGCTTAACAGCGTTCAGTTACGGTGGATGCCACGTGTTGGTCACCCTTGACGAAAGCACTTCTATGACGCGCGATTTATCGTCATGGAAGTGGACACTTCTGTGATGATAATTTTGGTAATTTCATGGAACACTTCTACGATAGCACAGGTATGACTATCTTGATTCTGTCATAAATTTGTCATGGATGTACATGCATGACAGAAAATGTGACCTACTGTGCCAACCCGTATCATCATGGAAGTGTATTTTTTTGTAGTGAATATGTCATTCACATATACTTATCAGAAAGGCTGTAGTGCTCCCACTCACTTTCTTGTAAATACAGGCTTCATCGCAAATCTGTATAAAACTATTGAGACAATTCGAGTGAGAAAATCTCATTGTAGTCAACACCTTGTACTTGTCGAAAACCTTTTGCGACAATTCGAGCTTTGTAGATAGTAACACTACTATCAGCGTCCGTCTTCCTCTTGAAGATCCATTTATTCTCAATGGCTCACCGATCATCGGGAAAGTCAATCAAAGTTCATACTTTGTTCTCATACATGGATCCCATCTCAGATTTCATGGCCTCAAACCATTTCGCGGAATCTGGGCTCATCATCGCTTCCTCATAGTTCGTAGGTTCGTCATGGTCTAGTAACATGATTCCCAGAATAGGATTACCGTACCACTCTAGTGGGGAACATATTATGTTTGATCTATGAGGTTCGGTAGTAACTTGATCTGAAATTTCATGATCATCATCATTAACTTCCTCAGTAATTGGTGTAGGCATCATTGGAACTAATTTCTGTGATGAACTACTTTCCAATTTGGGAGAAGGTACAATTACCTCATCAAGTTCTACTTTTCCTCCCACTCACTTCTTTCGAGAGAAACTCCTTCTCTAGAAAGGATCCATTCTTAGCAACGAATATCCTGCCTTCGGATCTGTGATAGAAGGTGTACCCAACAGTTTCCTTTGGGTATCCTATGAAGACACATTTCTCCAATTTGGGTTCGAGCTTATCAGGTTGAAGCTTTTTCACATAAGCATCGCAGCCCCAAACTTTAAGAAATGACAGCTTAGGTTTCTTGCCAAACCATAGTTCATATGGTGTCGTCTCAACGGATTTAGATGGTGCCCTATTTAATGTGAATGCAGCTGTCTCTAATGCATAACCCCAAAACGATAGTGGTAAACCGATAAGAAACATCATAGATCGCACCATATCCAATAAAGTACGGTTACGACGTTCGAACACACCATTAGGCTATCGTGTTCCAGGTGGCGTGAGTTGTGAAACTATTCCACATTGTTTTAAATGAAGGCCAAACTCGTAACTCAAACATTTGCCTCCGCGATCAGATCGTAGAAAATTTATTTTCTTGTTACAATGATTCTCCACTTCACTCTGAAATTCTTTGAACTTTTCAAATGTTTCAGACTTATGTTTCATTAAGTAGATATACCCATATCTGCTCAAATCATCTGTGAAGGTCAGAAAATAACGATACCCTCCGTGAGCCTCAACACTCATCGGACCGCATACATCAGTATGTATTATTTCCAATAAGTCAGTTGCTCGCTCCATTGTTCCGGAGAACGGAGTCTTAGTCATCTTGCCCATGAGGCGTGGTTCACAAGCATCAAGTGATTCATAATCAAGTGATTCCAAAAGCCCATTAGTATGGAGTTTCTTCATGCGCTTTACACCAATATGACCTAAACGGCAGTGCCACAAATAAGTTGCACTATCATTATTAACTTTGCATCTTTTGGCATCAATATTATGAATATGTGTATCACTACGATCGAGATTCAATAAACCATTCACCTTGGGTGTATGACCACAGAAGGTTTTATACATGTAAACAGAATAACAATTATTCTTTGACTTAAATGAATAACCGTATTGCAATAAACATGATCCAATCATATTATGCTCAATGCAAACACCAAATAGAATTTATTTTAGGTTCAACACTAATCCCGAAGGTAAAGGGAGTGTGCGATGGTGATCTGATCAACCTTGGAATCACTTCCAACACACATCGTCACCTTGCCATCAACTAGTCTTTGTTCATTTTGTAATCCTTCTTATCCGCCAAGTATTTGGGGCAGTTCCGCTTCCAGTGACCATTTCCTTCACAGTAGAAGCACTCAGTTTCAGGCTTGGGCCTAGCTTTGGGCTTTTTCATGGGAGGGGCAACTTGCTTGCCATTGTTCTTGAAGTTCCCTTTCTTTCCCTTGCCCATTTAATTGAAACTAGTGGTCTTGTCAACCATCAACATTTGATGCTTTTCTTGATTTCTACCTTCGTCAGTTTCAGCATCACGAAGAGCTCGGGAATCATTTTCGTCATCCCTTGCATATTATAGTTCATCACTATTTTATCTGGAAGATTAACTCCCACTTGATTCAAGCAATTGTAGTACTCAGACAATCTGAGCACATGCTCACTGGTTGAGATATTCTCCTCCATCTTGTAGGCAAAGTACTTGTCATAGGTCTCATACCTCTCGACTCGGGCATGAGTCTGAAATACCAATTTCAGCTCTTGGAACATCTCATATGCTCCATGGCGTTCAAAACATTTTTGAAGTCTTGGTTCTAAGCCGTAAAGCATAGCGCACTAAACTATCAAGTAGTTATCATACCGAGCTTGCCAAATGTTCATAACGTCTGAATCTGCTCCTGCAATATGTCTCTCACCTAGCGGTGCATCAAGGACATAATACTTCTGTGCAGCAATGAGGATAATCCTCAGATTACGGACCAAGTACGCATCATTGCTACTATCATCTTTCAACATAGTTTTTCTCTAGGAACATATCAAAAATAAACGAGGAGCTACATCGCGAGCTATTGATCTACAACATAGTTATGCAAATACTATCAGGACTAAGTTCATGATAAATTAAAGTTCAATTAATCATATTATTTAAGAACTCCCACTTAGATAGACATCCCTCTAATCATCTAAGTGATCACGTGATCCATATCAACTAAACCATGTCCGATCATCACGTGAGATGGAGTAGTTTTCAATGGTGAGCATCACTATGTTGATCATATCTACTATATGATTCACACTCGACCTTTCGGTCTCAGTGTTCCGAGGCCATATCTGCATATGCTAGGCTCGTCAAGTTTAACTCGAGTATTTTGCGTGTGCAAAACTGGCTTGCACCCATTGTATGTGAACGTAGAGCTTATCACACCCGATCATCACGTGGTGTCTCAGCACAAAGAACTGTAGCAACGGTGCATACTCAGGAAGAACACTTATACCTTGAAATTTTAGTGAGGGATCATCTTATAATGCTACCGCCGAACTAAGCAAAATAAGATGCATAAAGGATAAACATCACATGCAATCAATATAAGTGATATGATATGGCCATCATCGTCTTGTGCCTATGATCTCCATCTCCAAAGAACCGTCATGATCACCATCGTCACTGGCTTGACACCTTGATCTCCATTGAAGCATCATTGTCGTCTCGCCAACTATTGCTTCTACGACTATCGCTACCGCTTAGTGATAAAGTAAAGCAATTACATGGCGATTGCATTTCATACAATAAACCAACAACCATATGGATCCTGCCAGTTGCCGATAACTGTTACAAAACATGATCATCTCATACAACAATTTATATATCATCACGTCTTTACCATATCACATCACAACAAGCCCTGCAAAAACAAGTTAGACGTCCTCTACTTTGTTGTTGCAAGTTTTACGTGGCTCCTACGAGCTTCTAGCAAGAACCGTTCTTACCTACGCATCAAAACCACAATGATTTTTCGTTAAGTGTGCTGTTTTAACCTTCAACATGGACCGGGCGTAGTGAAACTTGATTCAACTAAAGTTGGAGAAACAGACACCCACTAGCCACCTGTGTGCGAAGCACGACGGTAGAACCAGTCTCATGAACGCGGTCATGTAATGTCGGTCTGGGCTGCTTCATCCAACAATACCACCAAATCAAAGTAAGACGTTGCTAGTAGGCAGTATGACTATCATCACCCACAACTCTTTGTGTTCTACTCGTGCATATAACATCTACGCATAGACCTGGCTCGGATGCCACTATTGGGGAACGCAGTATTTCAATTTTTTTACCTACGATCATGCAAGATCTATCTATGTGATGCATAGCAACGAGCAGGAGAGTGTGTCCACGTACCCTCGTAGACCGAAAGCGGAAGCGTTCAGTAACGCGGTTGATGTAGTCGAACGTCTTCGCGATCCAACCGATCCAAGTACGGAACGTACGGCACCTCCGCGATCTGCACACACTCAGCTCGGTGACGTCCCTCGGACTCTTGATCCAGTTGAGGTCAAGGGAGAGTTTCGTCAGCACGACGGCGTGGTGACGGTGATGATGAAGTTACCAGTGCAGGGCTTCGCCTAAGCACTACGACGATATGACCGAGGTGTGTTTCTGTGGAGGGGGCATCGCACACGGCTAAAAGATCAACTTGTGTGTCTATGGGGTGCCCCCCTCCCACGTATATAAAGGAGGGGCGAAGAGGAGGCCGGCCAGGAGGAGGCGCGCGCCAAGGGGGGCAATCCTACTCCAAGTAGGTTTGGCCCCCCTTTCCTATTCCTACTAGGAGAAGCAGGAAAGAGGAGGAGGGGAGAAGGAAAGAGGGGGCCGGCCCCCCAAACCCTAAACCAATTCGGTTTGGGCCTAGGGGGCACGCCCCACACCTTGCTTGCTGCCCTCTTTCTCCACTAGGGCCCAATAAGGCCCATAGACTCCCCGGGGGGTTCCGGTAACCTCCCGGTACTCCGAAAAATACCCGATACACTTCGGAACCCTTCCGGTGTCCGAATATAACCTTCCAATATATCAATCTTTATGTATCGGCCATTTCGAGACTCCTCTCATGTCCGTGATCTCATCCGGGACTCCGAACAACCTTCGGTACATCAAATCACATAACTCATAGTACAAATCATCATCGAACGTTAAGCGTGCGGACCCTACGGGTTCGAGAACTATGTAGACATGACCGAGACACATCTCCGGTCAATAACCAATAGCGGAACCTGGATGCTCATATTGGCTCTTACACATTCTACGAAGATCTTTATCGGTCAAACCGCATAACAACATACGTTGTTCCCTTTGTCATCGGTATGTTACTTGCCCGAGATTCGAACGTCGATATCTCAATACCTAGTTCAATCTCGTTACCGGCAAGTCTCTTTACTCGTTCCGTAATGCATCATCCCGTAACTAACTCATTAGTCACATTGCTTGCAAGGCTTATAGTGATGTGCATTACCGAGAGGGCCCATAGATACCTCTCCGAAACTCGGAGTGACAAATCCTAATCTCGATCTATGCCAACCCAACAAAGACCTTCGGAGACACCTGTAGAGCATCTTCATAATCACTCAGTTACGTTGTGACGTTTGATAGCACACTAAGTGTTCCTCCAGTATTTGGGAGTTGCATAATCTCATAGTCAGAGGAACATGTATAAGTCATGAAGAAAGCAATAGCAACAAACTAAACGATCATAGTGCTAAGCTAACGGATGGGTCATGTCCATCACATCATTCTATAATGATGTGATCCCGTTCATCAAATGACAACACATGTCTATGGCTAGGAAACTTAACCATCTTTGATTAACGAGCTAGTCAAGTAGAGGCATACTAGGGACATTCTGTTTTGTCTATGTATTCACACATGTATCAAGTTTCCAGTCAATACAATTCTAGCATGAATAATAAACATTTATCATGAAATAAGGTAATAAATAATAACTTTACTATTGCCTCTAGGGCATATTTCCTTCAGAAGGCTAGAAGTCAAGGTTCAAAAGGCTGGAATGGAATATCTTCATCTCAACACATGAGTAGGTGGCTCTCTCTTAGAAAATGGATGGTGGAAGTGTAGGCACATTCTGATGGCTCTCTCACAAATGGAGAAGGGGGTGAGGGGTTGATACCTCTACAACGTATCTATAATTTTCGATTGTTCCATGCTGTTATATGATCATTCTTGGATGTTTGATATTCATTTCATAGCAACTTTATATCATTTTTTGGGACTAACCTATTGTCATAGTGCCCAGTGCCAGTTGTTTTGCTTGTTTTTTACTTCGTAGAATATCAGTACCAAACGAGTCCAAATACCACGAAACTTTTTGGAGATTTTTTCTGTCCAGAAAACAACTTGGGAGCTAAGGAAGTGCACGAGGGAAGGCCTGTGGGGCCCACAAGACACCAGGGCGCGTCAGAGGCCTCTGGCGCGTCCTGATGGGTCATGGGGCCCACGGAGGTCCTTTCCACCGCCTCTCAGTTCTATACATACCCAAATATTCCAGAAACCCTACGGGAGTCGACAAAACACAATTCCAGCTGCCGCAAGTTCCAGAACCATGAGATCCATTCTAGAGCCCTATTCCGGCACCTTGCCGGAGGGGAACACGATCACAGAGGGGTTCATCATCCTCATTGGTGCTCCACCGATGATGCGTGAGTAGTTCACCACAAACCTACTGGTCCGTAGGCAGTAGCTAGATGGCTTCTTCTCTCTTTTTGATTCTCAATACAATGTTCTCCTCAATGTTCTTGGAGATCTATCGGATGTAATGACTTTTTGCGGTGTGTTTGTTGGGATCCGATGAATTGTGAGTTTATGATCAGATATATCCATGAATATTATTTAGGTCTTCTTTGATCTCTTATATGCATGATTATTATAGCCTCGTATTTCTTCTCTGAAACTTTGTTTGGTTTGGCCAACTAGATTGTTTTTTCTTGCAATGGGAAGAGGTGCTTTGTGATGGTTTCGATCTTGTAGTGTCCTCACCTGGTGACAGAAGGGGTAGCGAGGCACGCATGTATCGTTGCTATGAAGGATAAAAGATGAGGTCTATTCCTACATGAATAGATCTTGTCCACAACTTGCCTTGGATATCGTCATAATTATTTGCTCTTCTATCAATTACCCAACAGTAATTTGTTTACCCACCGTATGCTATTTCCTCGAGAGAAGACACTAGTGAAATTTACGGCCCTCGGGTCTATTTTCTATCATATTGTTTTTAGATCTATTTTTCCAAAAACCCAAAAATACCTTGTTGCACTTTTTCTTTACTTATTTTATTTTGTGTTTTTGCAAGATCTATTTATCCAATCTCATACAATTTTATCTATCTTAATACCGAGGAGGGATTGACAACCCCTCTTACGCGTTGGGTTGCAAGTATTTGTTCCTTGTGTGCATGATCCGTTTACATAGTGTTGCTTGGTTCTCCTACTAGATTGATAACCTTGGTTTCATAACTGAAGGAAATACTTACCACTGTTGTGCTGCATCATCCTCTCCTCTTCGGTGAAATACAACCGCAAATACAAGAAATCAGGGGTATATATAGCCTCCACACAAAATCCAACCGTTACACACTTTCGACCCATCTCAGTGGCACCGATCAGAAAACTCAGTGAGACCGATCTGTTCAAAAATATGAACGTTAGAATCTCGGTGGGACCAACTGGAACAATTCGGTGGGACCAATGTGCTAGGGCTTAGGGCAAACATCATCTTGGTGGCGCCGATTGCATCAACTCGGTGGGACCAAAGTGAAGCAATAATCAACAGAGAATCTGTCAAGCCAACTCGGTGAGACAGATTGCATGAACTCGGTGAGACCGAAGCGAATGCAATAGATCACAGAGCGCTGGCAAGGCCATTTCAGTGAGACCGAAATCCGTATCGGTGAGACCGAATAGCTAGGGTTTCTGGCAGTGGCTATGTCAAATAAGCTCGGTGGCTCCGGCTAGGAAGAATCGGTGGGGCCGAGTTTGGATTTAGGTTTTGGACATATTTGGATGGAGAAAGTGGTTGAGGGTTTTGGAGCAATGTCACTATGCACTTGAGCAAGTAGACCATTAAGAAACACCTCATCCCCTTTTAATAGTATTGGCTTTCCTATGGACTCAATGTGATCTTGGATCACTAAAATAGAAATGAAGAGTCTTGAGCTTTTCCAAACTTTGTCCTTATCATTTTGAGGGGTCCACATCTCTAGTCTATGCCATACCAATCATTTAACATCCTAAAATATTTATCTTGAATGGATATTAGTTCAATGAGCTATATGTTGTTATGAATTACCAAAACCACCCGGGGATTAGTTGCACTTTCAATCTCCCCCTTTTTGGTAATTAATGACAACATATAGATCAAAGCTTTGACAAATGATTAAAGAATGAGATACATCGTCGCTTTGAGAAGTATGTGATAAGCAAGAGCTCCCCCTAAATTTGTGCATTATTTAAAATTTGCGTTTGAATGCAAATGCACAATAGATTAGGATCAAGGTTCACTCTTCTATGTCACATACATCTTGGTGGAGCGCACAAAATGATATGAGTGAAGTAATAAGCACGCATCACTAAATACATAAGTGAATGATCATACACACATAATCATGGAGATAAGCATAAATCACACATTAAGCATGGTATGATCAATCACACAACCAAACCTAGTAGCTCACAAGCATAAAAGAACCAAGTAGCACGAAACAAATGAACATTGTAGCAACGGGCAATAAAAACCAAGTAGCAAAAGAACGAGACACTCTCTCTCGGAGCCTATGATCTATACATTTTCTCCCCCTTTGGCAACAAGTTACCAAAAAACTTGAAAAAGTACAGTGATATACGTCTCTCTAGGCATGATCCTCCCGAGCTCCTGAAGGGGTCTTCTGGCTCGTGGCTCTAGTGTGCGTAGATGGCATTGAGAGAACTGCCTCGGCAAATGCTTCTACTGAAGTCTGCTGAGATGGTGGTGTAGATATTGGAGGTGGCATACCAGCAGTAGCGGCAGGTGCAGAGTGAGTAGGTCTCGTGTCTGCAACTAGCACAGCTGAAGATCTGGGTGCCCTTGGCACAGACTGAAACCTGTCAGTGGTTGGTCTGTCATCTCCATCCTCAGCATCATCTCTCAGCTTCTCCACAATAGATTGTATCTCTATGACCTTGACATCTAGATTGTACATCTTGTCCTCCGCTATCCGCTCTAGGCTCTCCTGGTTCTTGGCTAAGTTGGTCAGACTTCGCTCAATCCTCAGTGTTGCTTCCAGTAGATATGTCATTTGGTCTTGCTTGGATTTGAGATTAGCTATTGAGACATTTGGTGCATTGGTTTCCTTTTCTACTCTTGCTGTTGCTGCTGGCTCAGCCTTCTCTTGGGCCTCAACTAAAGTAGGGTGTGAAGGATCCATCACCACTACATTGTCCTCGAACTCTGGCTGAAGAGGAAGGTGCTCCTGATCAAGTAGATATGTATATGTACCAACTTTGGAGTTGATAAGCATCTTAATGTGAGGGGCATATCCACAAGACCTTTTCTGGTCAGCAGCACTCCTCTTGACTGTCTCAACAATCAAACTCGTAACTTTGAACTTCTGAGGTGGGGTATTGAACAAGTGAAGCAAATTGATGGAGTGGCCATGGATCATCCTCTCATCTCCAGATTTGGGCAACAGAGTGTGCCTTAAAATGGTGTTTGTGGTGGCCAAACCAGCTAGCAAATGATATATTGATCCAAGTTTATGACTCTCAAGATCCTTTGAAGGAATTTACTTGTACATATTTGCCATAGTGTTGTGGTCCATTCGGGGCTTCCCATAAACATCAACATCATTTTCATATTCCTCTACAACATTAATGAGAGCAGCCCACTCAAAGACTGATGACTAGTACCTCTGACCCTCAGTCATCCATGCGATCCTCCCATCTAGATAGAAATGTGTTGTGGAGTAAAACTGCATGACCATCTCATCATTCCATTTTGCAAGTTTCTGACCAACAAAAGCATCAACTCCAGCAAGTCTGAAGTTCTCATGAATTAGGGGAAGTAGTCTTCATTTGCATCTATATACTTCCAGTCCACCCACTTCGTATCACTAAGAACGGGCTTCTTATCAAGCAAAACTATTTCATAGAAATCTTGTTGTTCCCTAGTGTGGAAATAATAGTCACAAGCTGTCCTTATCCTAACTGAATAGGGATCCACTTTCCTCCACTCTCTCAGCCCCTTGTCCTTTCTGAGCTTCATATTCTCAGCAACTGGATGAGCATCATCATGATCTGGGATCTTGAGCTTCAATTTTCTGAGCACTAGTGGTTCATCATCATCCTGAACTTTAGGCACCGGGGCCTTGTTCTTCTCAGCAGCTGAGATGTTTCTAATTGACCTCTTGGGTGCAGCAGCTTTGGGTTTTGGCTTGGGCTTGGAGGGAGCAGCAGCTGACTTCATGGCATCAGCCATGAGCTTTTGAGCTTTGGTAGGAAGTGCAACTGGTTCCTCCTCTTCTTCTTCATCTTATTCCCTCATGGAAGGCTTGCCAAGCACAGTGGCAGTGGTCTTCCTAGCCCTCTTCTTCTTCTTACCAGCAACAACTCCTTCATCATCTGATTGCTCAAGAGTGAAAGTCATTGTCTCTTGTGGAGTTGTAGTTTTCCTAGGTTTTGACATTGGAACTCTTCTGGCAGGAGGTTTCTTCTTAAGACCAGGCTTGGTAGCAGCTACAGAACCACATTCTTTTCTAGGAACTGCTTTCTTCTTGGAAGAGACCTCCTCATCTGCAACAAAGTCTTCATCCTCACTCTTTGAGGTTCTCTTCTTCCTTGTTCTGGTTGCAACCTTTGGCAAGTTACTAGGAGTGCTTCTACTGCCATCATCATAGCTGCCACTAGGGCTTGTACCCTCACTGAGATTGACATTGTGCTCTAACTGATTCTAGCTATCACTGGCATCTGACATCTTGCAAAGCTGACCTTGTGAATAGATGGGTATGGGCAGAGTAGATCAGTATCACAAAAAGCAGACAGTTTTTCAAAAAACTTGAGTCCAAACTTTAGTTTTAGTTTTCTACAGAAAGCATTTCGGAGCTACCGATATGATCATCTCGATGACACCGAAGCACTAACAGAGTCTAAACACATACTTATTGTTGGACCGAGTTGTGGTTCGGTGACTCCAAGATGCTAGGGTTTCACTAAGATTTTACTATCGGTCTCACCGATTAGTACATTTCGGTGGCACCAAGTTCTACTTAGTGTAATGGCCAGAGCCAATTGGTGGGATCGGAAGTTTCATTTCGGCCGGTCCAAGATGTGTTCGGCGGAAACCTAACCCTAAAATTTTTCTTCGTATCTATTCTAAAGGAACTTTTCGGTGGATAGAAGGATCTCAAACATGGCAAGATACTAGGCATTATCCTTGTGCATTGAATCGGAGTGGGAAAGCCTGAGGAGATCGAATTGTACCCTAACTTGGTGACGGTCCTCTACAGTGGCAACGGCGGGGTAGATACCCGTTGACGGCAATGGAGACCTACGGCTGAGATGCACAGGCGAAGGCGGTGACGACCCGGAGACCAAGGGGGCGGCAGCAATGGGGCGCAGGCTCAAAACACTTGAATATTTTTCCAACCGTACGGGTCCGCTGGAATATATACCCATGTGCTGTCGGTGGCACCGAGTGGAATGAATTGGTGGTACCGAGATGTTAAACTGCGTGCAGTTACAGCAACTTGGTGGGACTGAGTCGGTCTAATCGGTAGCACCGAGATGAAAACCTAGACTAGTCTAATGATTTTGGTGGGACCGAGTTTGAGTGAATTGATCTGACCGAAATGCAGTAGAAGGTTTTGGAAGGCAGCCCTTGACGGATCGGTGACTCCGAGTGCTCCTCACTCGGGGGGTCCAAAAAATACTTGTTCAACTTTTGTGATATAGCATGAATAGAGTTTGAGACAAGAAGAGCATAGATAGCTAGAGAAAGTTCTTAGGCATTTTTGTCCATCCATTGGGTCAATAAAAACCAAGACAATCAAAACAACAAATGGATGTCCTCGAATGAAGAAAACATGCAACCAACATGCTCACACAATAAGATAGCAAATGAAACATGTGTCAAAGCATGCACTAACAATTCTAGCATCAAGCAATTGGAGATAACTAGGTCATATATATATATATGAGTATATTGACTTAGGAGTCAAATGAGAACATTTGATTATAGGTCATACTCATCGTTTAAGCAGAGGTGGGTTACCACTTTTACATAAAGCATCAGTGTGTTCACACCCTTAGCATTGCTGTAGCTCAATTAGAGCAAAGCTCCCCCTAGATGTGATATCCCCTCTAAGAGGGATGAACTAACCTTAGGTTTTGTCGATGATGACTTCATGTAGATAGTGAAGATATGGATGCTCAATGTTGATGTAGATCATTTGGAGCAATCCCTTGGAGTGTTGCACTTTCAATACCTACATGGGTTAGTCCCACAAGGAACATACAAGAATATCCATAGACATAGAGTGAATTGCAAAAATGATGATGTCCATGAAAGCATTAGATTACCTTGTCCCTTGTATTACCAACAAGAAGGTTTGTGACTCTATGAACTAGTGCAAGATATGGAAGTTGATTGCACAAGTCCTTTCCATAATGAATATGAGTGAAGTATGTTGGCGGAGTCACCCTCAAGAACACTCTAGTTCTTCTTCTTTGGGATCCACATCAACTTGACTGGAATCCTTGGAGTTGCAGTAGTACTTGATGAAGTAGAGCTTGACGTAGTCTTGGGAACCCACTTGACCATGGCCTTAGGAGTTTCTTCAAATGAGTCAATCTCTTCTTGAAGCTTGTCCTTCCCTTTAGCTTGTGGTCTTGTGGTGGAAGATCATATTGAGTTTGTGTTCCCTCAAAAGAAGTGGGGTCATACTTCTGTTGTTGAGGAACAACCTTCGTCTTGGGGTATTTATCTTCTTCCCATTCAACTCCATTGGCATTGAACTTTCGTTCAAAACCAATACCTTGATTCTTTCGGTGTCTTCCTTGCTTGCGTACAATTTCCTCAAATTGCTTACTCCCGGCAAGGCTCTTGTAAACACCTTTCTCTATAATTCCCTTCAATAAGTTATTTTCTTGCTCAAGTGTAACTTGGCTAAGAGAATCATTAGTGGAATCAAGAGAACTACTAGAAGCAACAACATTGGATTTAGCATTGGTCTTAGTTCATAACGATAATCTCTACTCCTTCTCTCTCTTGGATGTGATTCATCTCTCCTACTTCTTCTTTTTGGTGAGTCTTCTCTTTTCTTGTAGGGAGCCGTACACTCATTGGAGTAGTGTCCAGGTCTTCCACAATTGTAGAAATTACAATCACGACTAGAAGATCTTTTGTCATTGTAGGACCTTGACTTGGAGCTTCTCACTTTGCTTCTATTCTTGTAGAATTTGTTGAAGTTCTTCACCATTAAGCTGAATTCTTCATTGGAGACTTGCTTCTCACTTGATGTTGTAGGGGCATCACTTGAAGCTTTGTAAGCACCACTTGACTTATTGTGAAGCTCTTCCTTATCCTTGAGTGACACCTC
Source organism: Aegilops tauschii subsp. strangulata (assembly GCF_002575655.3). Classification (NCBI taxonomy): domain Eukaryota; kingdom Viridiplantae; phylum Streptophyta; class Magnoliopsida; order Poales; family Poaceae; genus Aegilops; species Aegilops tauschii. The sequence goes on from NC_053040.3 coordinate 319,963,031, forward strand.
ATGAGCAACAATTCTACCAATGACTTTTGTGGGCTTGAGATGTTTGTAATTAGACATCATTTGGATGAAAGTGCACATGGTATCATATTTTCCATCCAAGGCTCTAAGGATGTTCTTGATGATGAATTTGTCGGTCATCTCTTCACTTCCTAAGCCGGCAATCTCATTTGTGATGAGAGCAAGCCTAGAGTACATTTAGGCGACTCCTTCACCATCCTTCTTCTTGAACTTGTCAAGTTGACTTTGAAGCAGATCCAACTTAGATTCCTTGACGGACTCGGTACCTTCGTGCACATCAACCAAAGTATCCCAAATTTCTTTTGCATTCTCAAGGCGGCTGATTTTGTTGAATTCTTCGAGGCGCAATCCATTGAAGAGAATATCACAAGCTTGAGCATTGTACTGCAACATCTTCAATTCATCCGTGGTTGCCTCATGATCCGGTTCTTTACCATCTTCGAAGACTTCACCTTGCAAGTCAACACGCACAACAGCCCAAATGGCGGGGTTATGACCAAGAATATCCATTTTCATCTTATGCTTCCAACTAGCAAAATTTGTACCATCAAAGTAAGGACCTCTATGGTGATAGTTTCCCTCGCTAGACGCCATACTCTCCTAGGTTGTGAAACCATGGATATCAAGGCTAATGGAGACCAAAGCTCTTATACCACTTGTAGGATCGAAAGGATGTCTAGAGGGGGGTGATTAGACTACTTGACCAAATAAAAATCTATCCTTTTCCCAATTTAAGTTGTTGGCAGATTTTAGCAATTAGCACAAGTCAAGCAATCAACCTACACATGCAATTCTAAGCGTATAGAAGGAAAGTAAAACATTGCATATGAAGGTAAAGGGAAGGGTTTGGAGTATGCAAACGCAATGGAGACACGGAGATTTTTGGCGTGGTTCCGATAGGTGGTGCTATCGTACGACCACGTTGATGGAGACTTCAACCCACGAAGGGTAACGGTTGCGCGAGTCCATGGAGGGCTCCACCTATGAAGCTGGTACAAGGAGAAGCAACCTTGTCTATCCCACCATGGCAATCGCCCACGAAGGACTTGCCTCACTCAGGTAGATCTTCATAAAGTAGGCGATCTCCTTGCCCTTACAAACTTCTTGGTTCAACTCCACATCAAAACGGAGGCTCCCAAGCGACACCTAACCAATCTAGGAGATACCGCTCTCCAAAAGGTAATAGATGGTGTGTAGATGATGAACTCATTTCTCTTGTGCTTCAAATGATAGTCTCCCCAACACTCAACTCTCTCTCACAGATTTGGCTAAGGTGGAAGAGGGATTTGAGTGGAAAGCAACTTGGGGAAGACTAGAAATCAAGGTTCAAAAGGTTGGAATGGAATATCTTGATCTCAACACATGAGTAGGTGGCTCTCTCTCTCAGAAAATGGATGGTGGAAGTGTAGGCACGTTCTGATGGCTCTCTCACAAATAGAGAAGGGAGTGGAGGGGAATATATAGCCTCCACACAAAATCCAACCGTTACACACTTTTGACCCATCTCGGTGGCACCGATCAGTTCAAAAATATGAACATTAGGAATCTTGGTGGGACCGACTGGAGCAACTTGGTGGGACCGATGTGCTAGGGCTTAGGGCAAAATCATCTCGGTAGCGTCGATTGCATCTACTCGGTGGGACCAAAGTGAAGCAATAAGCAACAGAGAATCTGCCAAGCCAACTCGGCGAGACCGATTGCATGAACTCGGTGAGCCCTGATGTCGCTTGAAGCTACGACGGTATTTCCCCAAAGAGGAAGGGATGATGCAGCACAATGGCTGAAAGGATCGATATAGTTGACTAGAGGTGGGGGGTGAATAGGCAACTAATAATTTTTAGGTTTTCTTTACCAATTTAAACTTTGCATCAAAGTAGGTTGTCTACATATGCAACTAGGTGAGCAACCTATATGATGCAACAACAACAAGTACACAAGCAAACAAGGGATACAACACAATATAAGTTGCACAAGTAAAGGTAAGAGATAACCAAGAGTGGAGCCGATGGAGACGAGGATGTGTTACCGAAGTTCCTTCCCTTTGAGAGGAAGTATGTCTCCTTTGGAGCGATGTGGAGGCACAATGCTCCCCAATAAGCCACTAGGGCCACCAATTCTCCTCACGCCCTCACATAATGCGAGATGCCATGATTCCACTATTGGTGCCCTTGGAGGTGGCGACCGAACCTTTACAAACAAGGTTGGGGCAATCTCCACAACTTAATTGGAGGCTCCCAACGACACCACGAAGCTTCACCACAATGGACTATGGCTCCGCAGTGACCTCAACTGTCTAGGGTGCTCAAACATCCAAGAGTAACAAGATCCGCAAGGGATTAGTGGGGGAATCAAATTTCTCTTGGTGGAAGTGTAGATCGGGGCCTTCTCAACCAATCCCTAGAAAATCAACAAGTTTGATTGGCTAGGGAGACAGATCGGGTGAAAATGGAGCGTTGAGCAACAATGGAGCTTGGGAAGGGAAGAGATAGTCAACTTGGGGAAGAAGACCCCCCTTATACAGTGTGAGGACAAATCCAATCGTTACCCACCAACTCAGCCCGCGACATGCGGTACTACCGCACAGACCCGCAGTACTACCGCACTGGTTTGCGGTACTACTGCTGAGAGGTGTGGTACTACCACTCGCGCGGCAGGGGCCAGGTGAGGCCCTCTTGCAGAAGGCAACAAGCGGTAGAACTGCCGGAGCGGTACTACCGCGCGCCCTTGCGGTACTACCGCAAGGCAGGGATCATCCTGGGCTGGGAAGGCATGGACTAATAAAATTACATCCGTGGCTACTTCCGCTAAGTTTCGGTCAGTGCAAAAATCTGGCACGGTACTACAGCTCACAAGGAGCGGTACTATCGGGTAGGGTGCGGAAGTAAAAAAATTACTTCCGCCCCTACATCCGCTCATGCCACCGTACTGGGCCAGAGGCCACGGTACTACTGCGATCCAGGAGCGGTACTACCGCTGTCCTGGGCTGTACTACCGTGGCCTGCTGTGGTACTACTACTCCCTTGAGAAGTACTACCGCAAGCCACAGACCAGTAGCACTGGGAGGCCATCATCTTCGCAATGACAAGGGGAACAACCGGTGCTCCAAAGAAGTAAGGATAGGTGGTGCAAAGGAACAGATGCGTACATGTTGATTCCACCCTAACCTTTCCGAAGCAGACCCCCTCTTAATAGTACGGCTTTCCTACGACTCAATTCCACCGAAAAGAAACATAGAGGAACGCCGTCTTCGATAGGCTCCGAGGGGCACGAATCATCTTGTGCCTATACATGAGATATCTGAAATGCTCAATGCACATGACTGGTCCGCAAAGCATTGTCATCAATCCCCAAAACCACTTAGGGAGAAATATGCCCTTACAATCTCCCCTTTTTGGTGGATTGATGACAATACGGGATTTGCAAGTAGAGATATAAAATGAAACTATAGGAAACCCAAAATCTATAAATATAGACGGGCTCGCCCTAGATGTGTGCTCTCTAGAGAAATGCTTTGGACTGCACGGCACACTTACTAGGATCAACACTCCCCCTATATTTTATAAACAAGGCAATCCTTGCAACAATGTGAATGACAATGAGCATGGCAAGGAATAGAGTTGAGCATGAAGTGAAAAGGGCACATGGCATGATAGGCTCACAACCTACTAAACATACTAGATAATATGATAAGATAGAAAGATAAGATGAGGACATATGTCTTACACCATATGATAGTCTTACACGAACAAAACCACAAACCAGCAAGCCAAAGCAAACGAGGTTCAACAGAACGAAAGCAAAGCGACAAAGCGAAACAAGACACGACCCAAGACTCGCAAATCCTACATTGTCTCCCCCTTTGGCATTGAGACACCAAAAAGGCAGAGAGGGCACCTACGACACAGGTGGTAGCTCAGCTGCAGTGATCACTCATCGCGCTCCTCATCGGTCTCGGCAGCGGGAATAGTCTCCTCCTCTGACTCAGTCCACTGGTAGCCCTACTTCACCATCCAGTCAGCCTCCAGAGTGATGTGCTTCTCGGACCCACTCGAGACCTGCTCGTCGAACGTCCTCAAGATCCTCTTGTCGCGCCGGCGACTCTCCTTCTGAGCAACATGGGACCTGTACTGTCCCTTGGCCTGCATGCAGAACAAAGCCTTCATCTTGTTCTTCAGCCTCTTAGCCCAAGTGGGTTCAGAAGATGGAGGAGAGTATCCACCAGAGCTGTCCTCATCCGCTTCCTCCTCTGTAACATCCCAAATTTTCAATTTGGTATGTTATACATAGATCATCATTGCATATCATATTTTCTATTGCATTTTGACAAATCCTCGATAAATCCTAAGCAACTCAAGGACCCTCGGAGAGAGTTGGGGATTTTCTCGAATTTTCATATTTTATTTTCATCCAATAATAAAACGAGGATTTTGGTTTTAATTATTTTTCTCTCCGGAAAAATATTTCATTAAAAATAAATGAGAGGAGAAACTATGACTTCTCCAAAACAATTGAAATATTGGAGGAAAAATGTTAAAATCATTTAGTGGATTTTATTCGGATTTTATTTGCAATTTTAATTGCATTAAAAATATTGCATGTTTTCAAAAATTTATTTTTGTGTCAAAAAAATGTTCACCCTGTTCTAAATATTCTAACTAGACGGGGAAAATTTGTTTTATCTTTTTTGGATTTTTATTTAATTTTCTACGAATTTTTCGGCGGAACATTTTAAAAAACAAATTCGCGCCGCGCCCGACCGGGCCGAGGCCCAGCCGAGCCGCCGGCCCATCTCCGCGTTCTCGTCCGCGAGCACGCCGGACGCCGCCGCCGTGTCCACCACGGACACCCTGCCGCCGCGCCTTGCCCCCTCCTCCAAGCACCCCTCCCCCCTCTTTATAAACCCCGCCGCCGCCCCCTCCCTCTCACCCCGCCGCCGCCCCACACCCGCTCCGCACCCCGCCGCCGGAGCCGGAGCCCGAAGGCCGCCGCCGCTCGCCGAACCCCGTCGCCGGAGCCGCCCCTCGCCACCCCCGAGCCCCCTGAGCCCCGCCGCACCCCGCCGCACCCCGCCGCCCTCGCCGGAGCCAGCCGGAGCCCTGCCCCGACGAGGTATACCTCGCCGTCGTTGCCGGTTTTGTTTAAAAAAACCGTTCGTTTAAAAAAACCCTAGATCGGTTTATTTCTTCGGTTTTGCTATTTTGTGAACGTTCACCGACCCGTTCGTTTTAACGAACGCGTTCGTCGGATTTTCTCTGTTAACGAACGTCCGTTCTTTAACCGTTCGTCCGTTTTTCTTTTTCATCGGATTTTTCCGCGATTATCTCATATCTCGATTTCTGATCGAATCTTCGTTTCTGTTTAATTTTTCGCTCGTTTATCGGAATCAGGCGATTCAAGCGCCTAGAGTTTCGTCTCAAAATTCTCTTTCCGTTTAACCTACTCAAACAAGTTTTTGCTACTGTAAAATTTGACCTAGATCCAGATTAGTAAATGAAGTTTGTTTCTTTCGCCGTTTGACTTTCGTTGCTTCGATCGAGTTGATTCTTTTTGCAAACCGGAGTTCTTAAGTTGAACTTTCTGGTTGGATCTTTCATTCGAGTTTTACCTGTGCATTAGATGAGTACTTATTGTTTGCTTGTTTGTTTGCGATAGAGTACCCGGAGTGTGCCGCTTGTTACTTCGAATCGCTAGGTTTCGCGGATCATCAGCAAGGCAAGTAACACTTTGATCATATACCTTCCATACCCAGTTTTTATTGCATTAGATCTATTCCTCAAACATTGCATGATTAGGATCTAATTAAATTGTGGGTATTGGGAAGTAGTTGAGGTAGTACCTATTACCTGTTCTTTTATCAAACCCTTGGGAGTTACTTCTACGTTTGCTATTATATTGCCATGCTATGCTCGTAGACGTGGATTGGGTTTGAGTGATATTCATGACAGATGTGAGATTGTTAATAATGGTTTACTTAAGGTGGCAACTAAAACTCACATCTGGGTGGATTGAGGTACCTGGGTATTCCAGGATTGCCTGTTTTTCTTTTGGACCGCCACCCAGGTTCAAAGGGATCATGAGATTATTCATGCTAGAAACTTCCGTGTGCAGCCACAAGCTATTATGGGCTCTAGCATAGTTGACTAAGTTGTGTGAACTCTTACAGTGGTATACTAGCAGATGTAGCGGAAAGTAGGTGTAACTGTCTACCCATACGTAAGGTGCAAACACTTCTGAAAGACTGTGTCTCGGTCATCCGTTACTCAAACACCAGGTAGTGCGAGTAATCCAACGGAGGAGATCGAGTCTTGTGGGGAAAAGTGCACAAACCTCTGCAGAGTGTACAAACTAATCATGGTTAGCCGTGTCCCCGGTTATGGACAATTTGAGTATCTAGTACCTGGATTATCATGTGAATCTCATCACCATGTTACTTTTAATTAATCTTGTTGGGTTATTGATGACACCTAATTGGGATTGAGATGCTGTCAACCATCTCAATGTTTAACAACCACCATGATAGTTAAATAAAATTTATTCCTTTGCAGTAGGGAAAAATTGGCTTTCCGCAAAAACTTTAACCATAGAGCTTTCCACCAGCCTTATATGCATGTAGTATAGTATTATTACTGTTCATTATTTCTCTATGTGTTACATTGCCAGCATATTCCATGTGCTGACCCGTTTTCGGGCTGCAACGTTTCATGTTGCAGACTTTTCAGACGACGAGTAAGGTGCCTTAGGTCGTGGTCTTATACTCAGTGATGCCGCTGGAGTTGATGGACTCACTTATCTTCCAACTCTTCCGCTGTTATCGTTTTTAGATGGCCTTAAGCCATATTTTTCATACTTATTCTCTTTGGAGATATTCGATGTAATAAGTGTGTGATTGCAACTCTATTATAAATCCTCCATTTGTACTGTGCGTGTCAGCATTACTGATCCAGGGATGACACTGGTGCACAGCAGCACAGACCATTTGAGGTCTGGTCGCTACAAAGGTGGTATCAGAGCACACGCTGACTGTAGGACACGACCACTAAGCTTAAGCCCTAGAACACTTCTCTCTTCTCATTTCTGACCCCTCTCCACTTTCTACTCTTTTAGGAATGGCGGATGCAAGGAGCAAGTTCATGCAACCAGATGAAGACACGCCTTTTGGTCGAAACTTGAAGGAAGTCACCAAGTACTTGAACATAGGAATACCAAGCATCACCGGAACCTACAACGCCACATTACCCGAAGAGGAGAGCTGGAAGATTCAAGTTCACATTCCAGGAAGGACGTTTGTGCCAGTTACTGAACCCATAAGATTGGTTTTCGAAGCACCAACCTGGAGTTTAGGGAAGAGCATGGCAGCCCACATCGCTATGGGACGCATTGGAGAAGTCTACCACAGGGAGCTTAAGGATACAATTTATTAGATTTGTGGACGCCGAGACGCGCAATGGGAGATGATCAGAACCAAGAAGGATGGATCAATTGCAGCTTTCATCCAGGAGCAAAACCAACACATTCGTCGCCAGGAGAACCAGATGTGCTCGGACAAGGAAGAACTGAAGAAGGCATTGACGAAGATCAAGGAGCTGGATGAAGAACTCAAGGCTACACGCGAGGATTATATGGAGGAAATCGTCGCATTAGTAGGGAAGAATGAAGACCTGGAGAAGAAGATTGGAGTATTCATGGGAAATCCAGTGCCAAAAGCAAAGGATGACGAATGCACTTGTCCGGATAACTACATCATCATCGACGACACCGACTCGGAACCAAGTGAAGATGACTTTGTTGATGAAGCTGGAGCAGACATCATGGAGTCTTCAACTGATCAGAATTTCTAAGTAGACCACCATATCAGTAGTAGTTTTCCCCCATTTAATAGTATAGTTCAAGCACTTTGTAATGCTAGTTAGTTTGATTGTTATGCCTTGTTTGAATTGATTGAGTGATATTGATTGTATTTGTCTCATGAGCATATGGGTAGTGTTTTCCTCTCGACCTCATTCTATTCTTAACTCTCATCTTTTCTAACCCATCAGATGCTTCCGAGACGCGACCCCAGATTTGTTTTTCCACCAGAGATCACCCAGTTGATTCAGCAACAGAATGCCCTGATGCAAGTGTTAGTGCAGAAGCAAGGCAACAACAACAACAACAACAACAACAACAACCCACCGCCACCACCACCTGTTGATCACTTAGCCCGTTTCTTAAGGCTAAACCCGCCGGTGTTTTCCAGTAGCACCGAGCCGATTGTTGCAGATGATTGGCTCCGCAAAGTTGGAAGGGAGTTGACCACTGCAGGATGCACAGATGCTGAAAGAGTGCGTTTTGCCGCACATCAGCTTGATGGACCCGCAGCATCATGGTGGGAGAATTATACAGCCACGCACCCTATTGACACTGTCACATGGGACCAGTTTCAGCAAGCTTTCCGTACAACTCATGTTTCAGCAGGAGCTATGGCTATGAAGAAGCGTGAGTTTCGCAACCTACGCCAAGGAGGACGCACCGTAGGCCAGTATGTGGAGGAATTCAGTAAATTAGCACGTTATGCACCAGATGACGTTGCTACAGATGCAGCCAAGCAGGAGAAATTTTTGGAAGGACTGAATGATGAACTGAGTATGCAGTTGATGGTAGCAACCTTCAACAACTACCAGGAGTTGGTAGATAGAGCTCTCATGATTGAAGGGAAGCAACAGCAGATTGAAAACCGTAAGAGGAAGTATGGACAAGGGAAGTATAACTCTGGAGCTCAACAGAAACCACGTTTTGCCCCGAAGCCGGGAGGACAGTTTCAGCATACCCATGGAGGAGGTAGTTCGCACAACCATAATGGCTCTAAAAATGGTAATGGGAATGGAGGAAGCAACGGACAGAACCGCACCAACCCATCTACCCCAGCCAAGAGGGACCTGAGCCAAGTCACTTGCTTTAAGTGCCAGAAGACTGGACATTATGCCAATGAATGTCCTGAAGCCCAAAATGGAAATGGCAATGGAAGCTCTGGGAGGAAGCCGAACCCATTCAACAAAGGACACGTGAACCACGTGAGCGTGGAGGAGGTTGAAGCACAGCCTGATGTAGTAATAGGTAAGTTTTTGGTTAAGTCATTTACTGCAACCGTTCTTTTCGATACTGGTGCATCGCATTCATATATATCAAGGGGATTTGTGAATAAGTTTAAGCTGTCCACCAAAGTTCTCAGAACCCCTATGTTAGTAACCTCGCCAGGAGCAGAGTATATGGCAAGCCAAGGATTTTTTCAGATGCCATTGGCCATTGGTAGGCATGTTTTCCCCTCAGACCTAATAGTTTTGGAGTCGCAAGGTTTGGATGTGATTTTGGGAATGGATTGGCTATCGTTGTATGGAGGAAACATCGATTGTGCCAGCAAGACGATTTTGCTTACCACCCCAAAAGGAAAAAGGATCAAGTATGTATCCCGGCATATGCCGAAGAGGACTCAAGTGAATTCCTTATCAGGAGTTGTACAGGAGGAAGTACCAGTGGTGAAGGATTATCCGGATATATTTCCAGAAGAGTTGCCAGGCATGCCACCGGATAGAGACATTGAGTTCTTGATTGAACTTTTGCCAGGCACAGGGCCAATATCTAAGAGACCGTACAGGATGCCTGCAAAAGATTTGGAGGAAATTAAGAAGCAGATCAAGGAGTTACTGGATAAAGGCTATATTCGCCCAAGTTCGTCACCTTGGGGATCACCAGTACTTCTAGTGGAGAAGAAAGATGGATCGCTGAGGATGGTTGTTGATTACCGTGGATTGAATGAAGTGACCATCAAAAACAAGTACCCACTGCCGATGATCAATGATTTGTTTGACCGCCTACAAGGAGCTAAAGTATTTTCCAAGATAGATCTACGATCAGGATACCATCAGTTAAAGATTCGAGAGCAGGATATACCTAAGACGGCTTTTACCACCAGATATGGATTGTATGAGTATACCGTTATGTCATTTGGTCTGACTAACGCACCTGCCTATTTTATGAACCTGATGAACAAAGTGTTTATGGAGTTTTTGGATAGGTTCGTCGTGGTGTTCATTGACGATATTTTAGTCTTTTCCAAGAATGATGAAGAGCATGAGGAGCATTTGCGATTGGTACTTGAGAAGCTCAGAGAACATCTGTTATATGCCAAGTTCAGCAAATGTGAATTTTGGCTGAAGGAAGTTGGATTCCTTGGACATGTTATTTCTGGAGAAGGAATAGCAGTAGACCCTGCCAAGGTTGACACAGTGACAAGTTGGGAATCACCCACGACAGTTGGAGAAATCAGGAGTTTTCTTGGACATGCAGGATACTACCGGAGATTCATCGAGAATTTCTCGAAGATTGCTAAGCCCATGACTGAGCTATTGAAGAAGGACACCAAATTCAATTGGACTGAGGATTGTGAAGCTAGTTTCCAAGAGTTGAAGAAACGATTGGTTACATCACCTGTGTTGATTCTACCAGATCAACGCAAGGACAATGAAGTTTATTGCGACACTTCTCGTCGAGGACTTGGAGCAGTGCTTATGCAGGAAGGAAGAGTTGTGTCATATGCTTCACGACAACTTAAACCCCATGAGAAGAATTATGCTACGCATGATTTGGAGTTAGCAGCCGTGGTGCATGCGTTGAAGACATGGAGACATTTTCTCATCGGAAACCATTGTGAGGTGTATACGGATCACAAGAGTTTGAAGTATATTTTCACGCAGAAGGAGTTAAATCTCAGACAGAGGAGATGGTTGGAGCTCATTAAGGATTATGATATGAGATTGCATTATCACCCAGGAAAGGCTAACGTAGTAGCAGATGCGTTGAGCCGCAAGAGTCATGTCAACACCCTCATGACAGGAGAGTTACCTCAGGAGTTAGCCGAGGACCTTTGCGAACTATGTTTGGAGATAGTCCCAAGAGGCTATTTAGCGACACTGGAGATTCAGTCTACCTTGATGCAAAGGATCAGAGAAGCTCAGAAGACAGACAAGGAGATTGAAGAGTTAAAGGAGAAGATGAGCAAAGGAAAAGCCAAGGGATTTTGTGAGGATGAGCACGATACCTTATGGTTTGAGGACCGCGTTTATGTGCCAAAAGACCCGGAGATCAGGAAGTTGATTTTGCAAGAAGCCCATGATTCACCGTACTCGATTCACCCAGGAAATACCAAGATGTATTTGGATCTAAAGAATACTTTCTGGTGACCGGAATGAAGAAGGATATTGCAGAGTATGTAGCAGTTTGTGATGTATGTCAGAGAGTGAAGGCAGAGCATCAGAAGCCAGCAGGATTGCTACAACCATTGCCGATACCCGAATGGAAGTGGAATAAAATAGGCATGGATTTTATCACGGGATTACCCAGGACTCGTTCAGGCTATGACTCAATATGGGTTGTAGTCGACCGTTCGACGAAAGTGGCTCATTTTATTCCAGTGAAGACCACTTACACCAGTGCTAAGTTGGCAAAGATATACATGACCAGGATCGTATGTTTGCATGGAGTTCCGAGGACCATTGTATCAGACAGAGGAACCCAATTTACCTCGAAGTTTTGGAAGCAGTTACATGAAACTTTGGGAACCAGGCTAGAATTTAGTACAGCTTTTCACCCACAGACAGATGGACAGACCGAGAGAGTCAACCAGATTTTGGAGGACATGTTGAGAGCTTGTGCACTAGATTATGGATCTAGTTGGGACGACAATTTGCCATATGCAGAGTTTTCGTATAACAACAATTATCAAACCATTTTGAAGATGGCCCCTTTCGAAGCTTTGTACGGAAGGAGGTGTAGAACACCGTTGTTATGGGACGAAGTTGGAGACCGTCAGTTGTTTGGACCAGATTTGATTAAGAAGTCTGAACAGAAAGTGAGGTTGATTCGCGATAGGCTCAAGGTAGCCCAGTCCAGGCAGAAGAGTTATGCTGATTCTAAACAAAAGGAGACAGTTCACGTAGTTGGAGACCGAGTTTATCTTCGAGTATCACCACTTCGAGGAGTGAAGCGCTTTGGAGTTAAGGGAAAGTTAGCGCCCCGTTTTATCGGACCATACAGAGTTTTGGAACGTATGGGAGAAGTTGCCTACAAGCTCGAATTGCCCGAAGGATTGTCAGGAGTTCATGATGTATTTCACGTTTCCCAGTTGAAGAAGTGCCACGCAGAGATGGCTGAGATACCACTGAGAGATACTGTGCCACTGGAAGCGATTCAGCTGTAAAGTGATTTGACCTATGAGGAGAAACCAGTTAAGATTCTTGAGTATGCCAGCTGAGTTACCCGCAGTAAGGTTATCAAGTTTTGCAAAGTCCAGTGTAGTCACCACACGGAAGATGAAGCCACCTGGGAGCGAGAGGAAGATCTACGGAAGGACCACTCCCACCTGTTTTCTAGCCAACCCGAATCTCGAGGGCGAGATTCATCTTAAAGGGGGTAGGTTTGTAACATCCCAAAATTTCAATTTGGTATGTTATACATAGATCATCATTGCATATCATATTTTCTATTGCATTTTGACAAATCCTCGATAAATCCTAAGCAACTCAAGGACCCTCGGAGAGAGTTGGGGATTTTCTCGAAATTTTCATATTTGATTTTCATCAAATAATAAAACGAGGATTTTGGTTTTAATTATTTTTCTCTCCGGAAAAATATTTCATTAAAAATAAATGAGAGGAGAAAATATGACTTCTCCAAAACAATTGAAATATTGGAGGAAAAATGTTAAAATCATTTAGTGGATTTTATTCGGATTTTATTTGCAATTTTAATTGCACTAAAAATATTGCATGTTTTCAAAAATTTATTTTTGTGTCAAAAAAATGTTCACCCTGTTCTAAATATTCTAACTAGACGGGGAAATTTTGTTTTATCTTTTTGGGATTTTTATTTATTTTTCTATGAATTTTTCGGCGGAACGTTTTTTTTAAATCGCGCCGCGCCCGACCGGGCCGAGGCCCAGCCGAGCCGCCGGCCCATCTCCGCGTTCTCCTCCGCGAGCACGCCGGACGCCGCCGCCGTGTCCGCCACGGACACCCCACTGCCGCGCCTTGCCCCCTCCTCCAAGCACCCCTCCCCCCTCTTTATAAACCCCGCCGCCGCCCCCTCCCTCTCACCCCGCCGCCGCCCCGCACCCGCCCCGCACCCCGCCGCCGCAGCCGGAGCCCGAAGGCCGCCGCCGCTCGCCGAACCCCGCCGCCGGAGCCGCCCCTCGCCACCCCCGAGCCCCCTGAGCCCCGCCGCACCCCGCCGCCCTCGCCGGAGCCCTGCCCCGACGAGGTATACCTCGCCGTCGTTGCCGGTTTTGTTAAAAAAAACCGTTTGTTTAAAAAAACCCTAGATTGGTTTATTTCTTCGGTTTTGCTATTTTGTGAACGTTCACCGACCCGTTCGTTTTAACGAACGCGTTCGTCGGATTTTCTCTGTTAACGAACGTCCGTTCTTTAACCATTCGTCCGTTTTTCTTTTTCATCGGATTTTTCCGCGATTATCTCATATCTCGATTTCTGATCGAATCTTCGTTTCTGTTTAATTTTTCGCTCGTTTATCGGAATCAGGCGATTCAAGCGCCTAGAGTTTCGTCTCAAAATTCTCTTTCCGTTTAACCTACTCAAACAAGTTTTTGCTACTGTAAAATTTGACCTAGATCCAGATTAGTAAATGAAGTTTGTTTCTTTCGCCGTTTGACTTTCGTTGCTTCGATCGAGTTGATTCTTTTTGCAAACCGGAGTTCTTAAGTTGAACTTTCTGGTTGGATCTTTCATTCGAGTTTTACCTGTGCATTAGATGAGTACTTATTGTTTGCTTGTTTGTTTGCGATAGAGTACCCGGAGTGTGCCGCTTGTTACTTCGAATCGCTAGGTTTCGCGGATCATCAGCAAGGCAAGTAACACTTTGATCATATACCTTCCATACCCAGTTTTTATTGCATTAGATCTATTCCTCAAACATTGCATGATTAGGATCTAATTAAATTGTGGGTATTGGGAAGTAGTTGAGGTAGTACCTATTACCTGTTCTTTTATCAAACCCTTGGGAGTTACTTCTACGTTTGCTATTATATTGCCATGCTATGCTCGTAGACGTGGATTGGGTTTGAGTGATATTCATGACAGATGTGAGATTGTTAATAATGGTTTACTTAAGGTGGCAACTAAAACTCACATCTGGGTGGATTGAGGTACCTGGGTATTCCAGGATTGCCTGTTTTTCTTTTGGACCGCCACCCAGGTTCAAAGGGATCATGAGATTATTCATGCTAGAAACTTCCGTGTGCAGCCACAAGCTATTATGGGCTCTAGCATAGTTGACTAAGTTGTGTGAACTCTTACAGTGGTATACTAGCAGATGTAGCGGAAAGTAGGTGTAACTGTCTACCCATACGTAAGGTGCAAACACTTCTGAAAGACTGTGTCTCGGTCATCCGTTACTCAAACACCAGGTAGTGCGAGTAATCCAACGGAGGAGATCGAGTCTTGTGGGGAAAAGTGCACAAACCTCTGCAGAGTGTACAAACTAATCATGGTTAGCCGTGTCCCCGGTTATGGACAATTTGAGTATCTAGTACCTGGATTATCATGTGAATCTCATCACCATGTTACTTTTAATTAATCTTGTTGGGTTATTGATGACACCTAATTGGGATTGAGATGCTGTCAACCATCTCAATGTTTAACAACCACCATGATAGTTAAATAAAATTTATTCCTTTGCAGTAGGGAAAAATTGGCTTTCCGCAAAAACTTTAACCATAGAGCTTTCCACCAGCCTTATATGCATGTAGTATAGTATTATTACTGTTCATTATTTCTCTATGTGTTACATTGCCAGCATATTCCATGTGCTGACCCGTTTTCGGGCTGCAACGTTTCATGTTGCAGACTTTTCAGACGACGAGTAAGGTGCCTTAGGTCGTGGTCTTATACTCAGTGATGCCGCTGGAGTTGATGGACTCACTTATCTTCCAACTCTTCCGCTGTTATCGTTTTTAGATGGCCTTAAGCCATATTTTTCATACTTATTCTCTTTGGAGATATTCGATGTAATAAGTGTGTGATTGCAACTCTATTATAAATCCTCCATTTGTACTGTGCGTGTCAGCATTACTAATCCAGGGATGACACTGGTGCACAGCAGCACAGACCATTTGAGGTCTGGTCGCTACATCCTCTCAAACTCATCCACGTCCATCTTAGCAGCCTCTGCCTCTGCCCGGGTAGTGGTGTTAGCCCACTCGCTCTTGATGCGTAGCTTGATGGGCTCATGACGAATCCAGCTGGGGGCAACAAACTCTTCATTGGGTACGAGCTGCTCCCTAGTCCTCGAGATCAGGAGAAACATGTCACTACAAAAAAAGACACATCCGTGGCATTTTGGGCCGAACGAAAATCTTTTCTGTCATACTTATGACACTTCTATGACGATAATTGTGACAAAACACGGTATCATCATAGATGTGGAGGGGTCCTACTTCTATGACAAAAAATCATGATAGAAAATGGGCTTTTCATCCTGGGCGGGCCGGAGACGCAGCTGCATGACATTCTTTGGGCTGTCCATGATGGAAAAAATCGTGGTAGAAGCGAGGGCGAGGAAAATATCAGGGTGTTCCCGGTTATGGCGGGTGGTCGGGACCGAGCGATGCACGTTTCTCTCATACACGCACGCGCGTGGGTGCGAGGCGTTGGGCTCTAACTGTAAGTGCATATAGTGCCCCTTAGTGATTTTTGTGTATTAAAGACTTACAGGTTAAGGGACTAATGCGTTTATGAGTGTACACAGGTCTATAAGTCTATGAGGAGTTTGATATTTACAGAGAAAGTCGACTGAAGACTTTGGATTTCTGAAGACTTTGAAAGTGAAGAAATTGGTTTGACCTTGAATACTTGGTATTCATTTGAGGAACATGAAGCATGAAGACTTTTGTTTTCGTAGTTTCATTTTCTCTTTCTTGAGTCATAGGAAACACCGTACTGTTAAAGTGGGTCGAGGAAATACTAAGGAAAAAATTTCCATGTGATGCTCAACTCAAAATCCTACACCTACCAATCCCTTCGAGTGAAGCCATTGGAAATCTCATACAGTTCAGTCATATTCTTCAGTGACAGAGACGAAGTTCTTCTGGTCTATGAGGAATTTGTTCTGACTGAGCAGTTAGGAATTCGCCAGTGCGGATTGCCTACACAGTGAGGAAAATGATAGCCCTAAGGAATTTGATACTCAAATTTCCGACCGTTGCTCTGCTATGCGCCAGCTGTCCCAAAACATCTACCCACCTAACGATCATATCATTGAAGGGCATTTATGTCTTATCATGACGGGCTGCTCCCTAGGCTATAAATAGCCGCCCCCTACAACCACTAGCTGGTTGGCTGCTCCGAGAGAAACTGACACTTGTCAATTGAGAGCATCCCATCCTCCGAGGACTTTGAGCGAAAATCATCAAGTGAGGAAAACCCAAACCCAAACACCTACAAACCCAAAGTGATTAAGCATCACTGAAGAGATTGATCCTGCGTGGATCCGACGCTTGTTACCTTTGAAGACTGTGCTTCTTCCAGACGGTTAGGCATCATGGTCTAGAGCATCCAAGAGGAAATTGTGGATCGCCGAGTGACCGAGTTTGTGAAGGTTTGGAAGTCACCTGAAGACTTACCACGAGTGATTGGACGAGGTCTGTGTGACCTTAGTTCAAGGAGAATACGGTGAGGACTGTGTGTCCGGTATTGTGTGTCCTTAGGTTTAAATACCTAGCCGCTCCAACCAGACGTACAACTGAGACAGCTGTTGGAACTGGTCTACCAAATCATTGTCTTCACCAAGCTTACTGGTTCTATTTCCTCAACTCTTTCATTTCCTCATTACTGTGTTGTGCACTTGTTCATATCTGTGTTTGAAGACTTTGACTGAAGACTTTCTCAATTTCCTCAGTTCAATTTCTTCAGTCTGTTTGTCTTCATCCTGTGTATCCTGTGTTTACGCTTTCTGTACTCTGTGCTTGTCTTCATTTCATCATGATGACTATGCTTGTGTTTTGCTATGCATACTTTTGAGTACTTGTTCCGCTGCAAGTAGTTCTTCGCTAAGGAATTTCCTCACCCACAAATTCCTCAGTGAAGAATTTATAAAAATCGCCTATTCACCCCCCCCTCTAGTCGATATAACGCACTTTCAATTGGTATCAGAGCAAGGTACTCCCTTGTTCTGTGTGATTTTGGTTTAACAGCCTGAAGTTTAAGTTATGTCGACCGCAGGTATGATCAAGGTCTCTGCTGGGTGTCCTACCTTCGATGGGACGGACTACCCCTACTGGAAGAATAAGATGTGAATGCATCTTGAGGCAATTGATAACGATCTCTGGTATGTTGTGGAAAATGGTGTTCCCTCTATCTCACCCTCACTGAACGCTACCGATGTGAAGAGATTCAAGAAACTCGATTCTCAAGCGAAGAATATCATCTGTGGCCATCTGAGCAAAGGAATGTATGGAAGAGTGAGTGCTTTGGAAACGGCTAAGCTTATCTGGGATAGTCTGTCCAAAGTGAATGAAGGAGTCTCAACTCAGCGTGACTCTCGAGTTGATGTTCTTCGCAATCTCTTCAACCGCTTCAAAAGACTCGACAATGAAAATGTTCAACAAACCTTCGATCGCCTCACTGACATCTCAAATGAGCTTCAAGCACTTGGTGCCACTGACATCACCGACCATGAGGTGGTGAAGAAATTGTTGAGATCGCGTGATTCTTCATTTGATACTCTGGCATTGATGATACAAGAACGTGCTGATTACAAATCACTTGATCCCGCTGATATCCTCGAAAGGCTAAACACTCATGAGTTCCAGCTTGCGTAAAAGAGAGATCTATATGGTTCGAGCTATGGCAAATCACGTGCACTGAAGGCCAAGGCAGTTTTTGAGTCTGAGGATGAAGACTCTGACAGCAGCCTTGGTGACCCTGAAGTACTGAGCCATGATCTAGCACTGCTCGTGAAGAAATTCCAGAAGTTCTCAAGACGTGGTCGCTTTGGAAAACCCTCAAGGAGCAATGTTTCCTCATCCATTGACTACAAGAAGAGGCTTTTTCACAAATGCAAGAAACCAGAACACTACATTCAAGATTGTCCTCAGTGGGAAAAGGAATCAAAGAAGAAGAAATACAAGGATTACAGTTCTGATGATGCGAAGAAAAAGAAGAAATCCTCAAAATCCTCATCATCAAAATCCTCAGTCTATACCTCACAAGAAGAGCAGCTCCAAGAAGGCTCGGGCATTCATTGGCAAGGAAATGGACTCTGAGGCTGAATCTGAAGAAAATGAGGAAGAGGAGGCATCTGAGGATTCCGAATCCGGTGTGGCGAGCCTAGCCCTCGCTACTGCATTCGTCAGCAAGTCTATCTTCAACACTGAAGAAAATGACCTCACCAACAAGGCTGATGAAGGCAATGATGACTACGCTCCCACCTATTGCTTCATGGCAATGGGTGCCAAGGTACTCAAATATACCTCCTCTGAATCAAGTGAGAATGAATCTGATGAAAACCTTAAGCCCAGCTATTCTAAACTTGCTAAGATTGCTGTGAAACAACAAAGGGCCCTTGAAAAGGTTCAAAACATGCTAGACAAAAGTGATGACATGTTGGGTGAAGAAATGGATCGCACTAAAACCTTGACTGAAAATCTTCAGAGACTTCAGACTAGGTTTGACAACCTTCAAGGTCATCATAACACTCTCTTGTCTGATCATGAGAAGCTTTCTTATGAATTTCTCCAAAGAAAGCAAGATCTTGAAAAGCTAAGAGTGAGTTATGAAGATCTTCAGAAGGACCACGATTCATTACTTGCTCAACAAATCAGCGCTGCTCAGGAAGAATTTGTTCCTCCATGTTTGAAATGCATTGAACGTGAATCTGCTAATTCTTCACCTGAATGTTCAAATGCTTCAAATGCTACAAATTCCTCAACTATCTCTGCTATCACTAATTCCTCATCTGAGGACATTGCTAGTATCACTGACGATGTAGGGCTGAAGGAATTGTACATGACAGGCATGTACAAAAGCCTCAAAGGGCATCAGACTCTTTGTGATGTGCTTAAAAAGCAGATCCTCAACAGGAACCCTAGGAAAGAGGGTATTGCCTTTGAGAGGAAACTCAATGCTGATGGTACATATTGGAAGCCTGAGCAGTACCCCAAAACCTCATGGGTTGCTGCAAAGGGACCTCCAGTTGATCCATCTAATTTATCTGGCTTTACATGTGAATCTTCTCATTCTTCTGATGAGTCATTTGACTCCAACTATAAACTGTTCAAAAATCAGAATGGTGAAGTATTTGCTAGATATGTTGGCACTAATTGCAGGAACGGTTCTCCTATGAAGAAAATCTGGGTTCCCAAAAAGTGCCTTGAAAGTCTTCAGGTGAATGTCCTCATGACACCACCTGTGAAGAATATGAACCCCAGATCAAATTCTTCATATGGATCCAAGTCCTCATATGGACCAAATTCCTCACATGGATCAAATTCCTCAAAAGGATCAAAGTCCTCATATGAACATCACCGTGCTAACAACTCTGTTTCGCAGGGAAGAGCCAAGGGCTATGAATATGAGCATTATTCTTCTAATCATTATGTTCATAAGTCCTCGAAGAATTTCTCTGCTTATTCATATGCTTACCCTAACTTCTCTTATGTGAAATGAAATGGATTGGCTTCTATGCCACCTTTCTCGTATGGAGCTCGTAGAGTGATGAACTCTTTGCCACCCCTTCAGATGTGGGTGGTGAAGAAAAAGAACTAATCTCTTCTGCAGGGTTAGGTCTCCAGACATGCTTGAACGTCTGAAGAATTTGCTGGAGACCTCAAGAGTGCCTGAAAGGATGCATGCTAATCATAAAGAAATGAACTTTCATTTCTCACGTCCTCATACTATTTTAACTGTTGCATTGCTTGATGAAATTCATTTGATGAATTGTGATGTCATATTCTTCACTGATGAAGTATATGAAGTTCGTAAGCTGCACTAATTCATCTGCAGGATGATCAACCCAAAGCCACTGAGTGGGTCCTTGATAGTGGATGTACAAATCACATGACTGGTGACAAGAATCTATTGATGGATGCTCCTTTATCACCATCGCATCTGAAGCATATCATCTTCGCTGACAAAGGCAAAAGTTAGGTATTGGGTCTAGGTAAGGTTGCGATCACAAAGGATCGACACATGGACAAAGTCATGCTTGTCGAGTCCTTAGGATACAATCTTATGTCTGTCTCAATGCTTTGTGATCTTGATATGGTAGTTGTCTTTGGCAAGTATCGTTGTGTTGTGGTTATGGAAGCTGACAATTCCAAAGTCTTCGAAGGCTTTAGGAGAGGAGACTTGTATATTGTTGATTTCTCTACAGGACCGCAACCAGCCGTGTGCCTACTTGCAAAAGCTTCAGAAGGTTGGCTATGGCATCGACGACTTGGTCATGCAGGCATGAGGAATTTGCACACGCTTGCGAAGAAGAAGCATGTCATTGACATTGAGAATGTCAAATTCCTCAAGGATCACCTGTGTGGAGCTTGTGAAGCTGGAAAGATGACCAAGGCTAAGCATCCAGCGAAGACTATCATGACCACTACTCGACCATTCGAATTGCTTCACATGGACCTCTTTGGTCCTAACCATTACTCAGCTGTCACAAATGACGCATCTCTCTATGGCCTTGTTATTGTTGAGGATTACTCTCGTTACACATGGGTACACATTGTTACTTACAAACAAGAAGTGCAGGAAGTCTTCAAACAATTTTCCTCGAGGGCTTCAACCAACTTTGGTGTGAAGATCAAGCACATCAGAAGTGACAATGGAACTAAGTTCAAGAATTCTGGTCTTGATGACTATCTTGATGAACTTGGTATTACTCATGAGTTGTCTGCTCCTTACACTCCTCAGCAGAATGGCGTCGTGGAACGCAAGAACATGACTCTTGTTGAGATGGCTCGCACTATGCTTGATGAGTACAAGATGCCTCGTCACTTCTGGATTGAGGCAATTTATACTGCGTGCCACATCATCAACAGGGTATATCTTCACAAATTCTTCAAGAAGACTGCCTATGAACTCCTCACTGACAAGAAACCCAATGTGAGTTATTTTAAAGTCTTCAGTGCTAAATGTTGGATTAGAGATCCTCATCACAATGCTAAATTTGCACCGAAAGCACATGAAGGTTTTAATTGGTTACGGAAAGGACTCACACACCTACAGAGTCTTCAACAACGTTCTTCACAAGGTTGTTGAAACTGTAGATGTGCGGTTCGATGAAACTAATGACTCGCAAAGAGAGCACCTACCCTCTTTGATAGATGAACCAGCACCTGAGAAAACTATCAAGTTCAAGGCTACTGAGGATGTCATTCCTACTGAAGAAAATGCTGAAGAATTCATTCCAGAACGTGAAGAACGTCAAGCTAATGCACCTGAAGAAAATGCTGAAGAAAATGGTGCTGAAGAAAATGTTGATCAAATTCCTCGACGACAACCAACTCATCCTCGCGTTGCAAAAGAAGTGCAAGTTGAAAAGATCATCGATGACATTGAAGCACGAGGTCCTCTCACACGCTCAAAAGCTTCACATTTATCTAACTTTTGTGGGCACTATGCTTTTGTCTCCATCACAGAGCCCACTAAGGTAGATGAAGCATTTCTGGAGCCTGAGTGGATTCAGGCCATGCAAGAAGAATTACATCAGTTTGAGCTCAACAACGTCTGGGAACTGGTCAATCGTCCAGATGCTCACAAACACAATATCATTGGCACAAAGTGGATCTACCGCAACAAGCAAGATGAAAATGGCCTTGTGGTGAGGAATAAGGCACGGCTAGTAGCTCAAGGCTACACACAGGTTGAAGGAATTGATTTCGATGAAACTTTTGCACCTGTTGCTAGACTTGAAGCTATTCGCATATTACTTGCTTATGCTAACCATCATGATATCACTTTATATCAAATGGATGTGAAAAGTGCATTCCTCAATGGTAAGCTTGAGGAAGAAGTATATGTTGCTCAACCCCCAGGATTTTAAGATCCTAAGCATCCTGACAAAGTCTTCAGACTAAATAAGGCCCTCTATGGCCTCAAGCAGGCCCCTCGGGCGAGGTATGATACTTTGAAGGAATTCCTCATGAAGAAAGGCTTCAAACCCGGTTCACTCGACCCTACTCTTTTCACTAAATCATATGATGATGAATTGTTTGTATGCCAAATATATGTTGATGATATCATCTTTGGCTGTACTGACCAACGTTATAGTGATGAATTTGCCTATATGATGAGTGAAGAATATCAAATGTCTATGATGGGAGAGTTGAAATTCTTCTTAGGTCTTCAAATTCGTCAACAGCGCAATGGCATACTCATATCTCAGGAGAAATACCTCAAGGATGTACTGAGGAAATTCGGCATGCAAGATTGCAAAGGCGTCAAAATTCCTATGCCCACAAATGGCCATCTGTGCACTGATGAAAATGGTATTGACTTCGATCAAAAGGTATACCGCTCCATGATTGGTTCTTTATTGTATTTATGTGCATCTAGGCCAGATACTATGCTTAGTGTTTGCATGTGTGCCCGATTTCAAGCTACACCGAAGGAATCACACCATAAGGCTGTGAAGCATATTCTTCGATATCTAGCTCACACACCAACACTAGGATTATGGTACCCCAAGGGCTCGATTTTTGATCTCATTGGATATTCTGACTCTGACTATGCTGGTGATCGTGTGGATCGCAAGTCAACATCTGGTACATGTCATTTCCTCGGAGGATCTTTGGTTTGTTGGTCCTCGAAGAAACAGAACTGCGTATCACTGTCTACTGCTGAAGCTGAGTACATTGCTGCTGGCTCTTGTTGTGCTCAATTGCTGTGGATGATGCAAACTCTCAAGGACTACGGCGTCAACATGAAGAATGTGCCTCTCTTCTGTGACAATGAGCTAACAACCCAGTTCAGCACTCGAAGACAAAGCACATTCAGATTCGTCATCATTTTCTTTGCGATCATGTGTTGAAGGGCGACATTTCCATTGAGCATGTGAAGACTGAAGAACAGCTAGCCGATATCTTCACAAAGCCCTTGGATGAGAAGAGATTTAGCAAGTTGCGGTGTGAGCTAAATATCTTAGAATCTTTGAATATTCTTTGAAAAGGACACTCATCCTAACACTGATGCAAAATTGATGACTTAGATGTGCAACACATGAAGAAATGTTTTCTTCAATCAATGAAGAATAACACTCTAAGTGTGAAGAAATTAATGAAGAATTTGATTCTCAGAACCCTACGACAATTGTACGCGGTGTCTGAAATTATCATTCTTATACGATGGGACACGCCACCACCAAAAGTTGAAAATCTTCAATTGAGTTTTTCTTCAGTTTTGAAATTCCTCAGTTGTTCAAATTCTTCAACTTTGCAAAATCTTCACTGTTTCCGTCGTTTTTCTTCATTGGCTATATATATATATATATATGTGTGTGTGTGTGTGTGTGTGTGTGTGTGAGTTTATGTCCTCTACAGCATTCACTTATGGCTAATTCTTCAAGTTGGTGTTTCTGCTTAGTGAATGTGATCGGACCCTTCCCCCTCTATGCTATACTCAACCCAATCTATTCACAAATTCTTCATGTGCGTTCTATTTGAAACTCGTTCAAAATCTTCACTGTGTCCTTGTCAGCTGAAGAATTTGCGAACGGAACTTTTAACTTATCTTATCCAAAAATTTCGGCTTTGCCGCTCAAACCGTTCCGCATCCCACGATATACTTATCTATTCACCCACGATCTAACACGATCTCCACTTCACAGTACGTGGGTGAAACATGTCAAGTGAATGAGAAGGGTCAGGGGCACGTTCGTCCAATTTCTTCGGGCGAACGGTTTTTCACCGTGGCTATAAATACCCCCTCTCCCCTTCCTCACTTCTTTTACTCCGCTCTACCTCTCTCCAGCTCAAGCTTCTCAAACCCTAGCGTCGACGCTATTTCATCGTCGCCAGTGAGGAAGAGCTTCACTGCCTCGACCTCGTCGCCGCCGTACTCGCGCCGGCCGCGGAAATCTTCACTCCGCCGCCGCCGTAGCCATCTTCCTCAGCCAATTTAGGGCGTGGAAGATCTGCACAAACGAACTTCACTTCTCCACCTCACAGTTCGTCGTGTTCTTCGTTCAGGGTAATTAAAAGTTACTTTTACTGCCCCTTTTGATTCAAATGATTCCTACAAAATCTTCAAAGGTGTTTATTCTTCAAATTTTTCACACACTAAACACCTCACATCTCATCTGTTCTTGATTCGTTTCCCTAAGCATCATTTTTCTTCAAGATTCCTCAATTGTGTGGATCTTCGATCTACACAACTCTGGAACCTAAGACAAAGAACGCTTAGTGAAATTCTTCAAGACTCAACTGGTCAAATTCCTCAAACTTGTTCTTTTTGAAAAACCTTCTGAGAACGCATATGACCTCTCCAAATTCCTCGCAACTATACTCTGTTCACAGGTACTCATGTCCGCTGCTGAATCACTAGGTTCTCATCAACTTAACTCATTTGCAGCATTCCTCGAAGAAAAGTTGCATACTTCTTCAGAGAGTTCAGTTGTTCAAATTCCTCAACTGAAGAAAATAGCTAATGGAAAGAAGCCACAGAAAGGAGGAAAGAGGCCTGAAATCAATACTGCCTTTGAAATCCCTGAGGACATTTATGCTGGGTACTGCACACCCCCTGAGGAAGATAAAAATCAGCGCAAGGTGTGCATTCAGAGGATAGAAAGGAGATGGGCAAAAGAGTGGAGGGAGTACAGGCATGTGACTCCAAAATACATGAAGAAATTCGCTGTTACTCCACCATGCTCAAGACCACCATTGGCACCTGGCCAAGTGGCAGATCCCACTAGCATCAAGCGCGGTGAGGATTTTCCTGAAGAATGGGCCAAGCGCCATGCCAAGTTGGCCAAACAGGCAAAAGATGCAGTGAAGAAATTCAACGAAGACTCTACTGCTGCTGCTGCTGAGGCCTTTGTAAGGCCGAAGAAATCCATGGCAAAAAAGCCTGCGCACAAGCCAAGTGCCTCTTCTTCAATGCCCTCACGGCCAATTCCTCAGGCCGCTCCTGCTCCTCCAAAGTCCTCAATTGCTCCGTCAAAATCCTCAGCACCTATGCATCTCGCCATGTGCCAAAGGACTACAGGCATCTCCATTGCCTCAGGAGCTTCAGCTAGTTCCTCAGCTGCACCAAATTCTTCAACAGGACCCTCTCTGCTGAAGACAAAGACCACTGCTGGAGGAGGCTCTCGCCCAAGTCCTCACAAGAGGCAGGTCGCCTTTCAAGTACCATCTGAAGAAGATGAAGCTGATGATGAAGAACTTGCTGAAATCATCAGAGATAGGCAAGTCAGGGCCGCTAGAGCCAAGGGCACATATGTGCCACTGTTTTTGATCCAAAGTTGATCCTCGACGACATTGACCTTTGGCACAAGGACCCAAACACTTCTATGCTTGACTTCAAGCTGACTCCTGGTCAAAGTCATATGCTGACTGCCTTCATCCAAGAAGAAAAATGGAAATTTGAGAAGGCCAGACAGCTCAAGAAAGCTCAGTACAGGAAGGAGAAATTCCTGAAGAACAACGTTGTCTCTATGACAACTGATGAACTTGTGAAGATCCAATCTGAAATCAAAGCCCTCAGCGATGATTTCAATGCTTACTATGCTGATTGGAAAGGAGCCAAGGTCAGGTTTGTCAAACTGACTAAGATGTTCACTTCAAATGTTGCAGCCCCATCGCAACAAGAAATTCCTCAGGCTGAAGCATCTGCTCAGCCAACTGAAGAACATGCCAGCACCGCTGATGACAATCAGGCTGCTGAAGAAAATGTGAGTTCCAGGGCTGATGACTGCATTCCAGCCGCTAAAGAAATTGCCAGGGCACCCACTAGTGGTGCGCCTGAAGAAAATGAAGAGGTCAGGGAACTGCATCAGTTGTGCCTGAAGAAAATCAACCACATTCCTCTGCTCCTCCTGCGCCTACTCCAACTCCAATCCTTCCATCTGCATCAGATGTGAAGAAGACCAAGGCTGCAGAGTGTGCAGCAGTGAAGAAAAGGAAAGCATCAGCTCCTTCGGATTCTTCAGCACTGAAGAAGATGAAGAAATTGACAAGCTCATTTGCTCATCCAATTGATGCTGTTCCAGTTTCCTCCATGCCATCAAAGGAAATCATCCCTTTTGATGAAGAATATGTGATCCCTAGCGGATCTGATGAAGAAAATCCTTCTGCTGCTACGTCAGAGCAGATGGATGAAGAAATTGAAGTGGATAAAATCCCTTCAACCCCCACAGTTTCCTCGCCTATGCCTCAGTTTACTGCTGAAGAGGCTGGCGTTGAAGAAATTGAAGAAGAAGATGTGGACATTGGATGTACCACACCAGTAATGAATGATGACTTTTGGGAAAGTCAGCACCCCAATTCTCCACTCTTCACCCCCACTGCAGCAAATTCCTCAGTCCCCAGCAACTACAGTTCAAATGGGATCTGATGAAGCTCATGAAGACATTCCAGCCGCTAGTGCTGAAGAAAATGAGAATGAAGAATTGAAGAACCAGGCTGCCACTGAAGAGGAACCAGAAATTCCTCAGCCTGAAGAACCTGAGATTGCGATTCCTGAGGTCATCATGCAACTGATGACACTCCACCGCCCAAGCCAAAGGATCCATTCTCAAGGAAGCAAAAATTCAAGGCTGATGCCTTCTTTGGCGAGCACGTATTCTTCAGTGATTACAACCCTTATGACTCTGCTCGCATAAGGAAGAGGCATTTCTGGACTGCCAGCCAGGCAAATTTCTATTCATCAGTGTTGTTCAACAAAGACAAAGTCTTCGATCATGAGCACATTCCTCACATAGATATGGAATCTCTGCCATGCTTCGGGCCAGTCCTTAGTGTTCTCTACGACGCTGGACTGTTAAATTTCTGCACTGACATATGTGATTGGAATGAAGAGCTAATTCTTCAATTTTATGCAACTCTGCACATCATCGGCAACTCTGAAGATGTGAATTCATGGGTGCTGGACTGGATGTCTGAAAACACTCACTATAAAGCACCAGCTACTGAATTGCTTCGTGCTTTGCCTCTCAGTCCGCCCCTTGAAGGTGCTTGTTGCGTCTACAATGAACCTGAGCTTACCGATCACTATATGCAAGTGCTGATGAAGCCATTGAAGCCAGGTCAGGCCCCACGAACAAAATTCTTTGTGAAGGAATTGTTGTATGTGCCTCGGACTTTCTATCGCATTCTGACGAAGACATTGAGTCCTATCAAGGGCCACGACTCGAATGAAGAAGAAGTCGTTGGCATCATGAAGAATCTGCTTTTCAATATCATTCATGGCGTTCCCGTCAACTTCCATGATTTCTTCATGAGGACTCTGGCCAATGTCGCAATGTCACCATTTGAGTTGAAACCTTATGCACCGTGGATTATGAGATTCATCAAAACAAGGTCTTCACTCAACTACAAAGCTGATACACTAAACCATTGCAGCTACTTGTCCCCGATTGAAGTCGTCAAACGGACATTTTCCTCAGCTGATGAAAAGGGCAAGGCTACTGCTGTAATTGATGAAGGCATTCGTCCATTGGATGGTCAATTTCGCAAGGCTGCATCCTACTCCACCAATGATGACTCTGCCACCCATGACTCTGCCGCCAATGCACCCAAGCAAAATCCTCAAGGCACAGCACCCAGGGTGATGACTGACCATGAGCTTCTCCTCAGTCTTCACCAGAAGGTTGATCGCAATCATAAATGGGTCAAGCGTTAGTTTGGTTCAATTCTTCACAACATGACTGCTACCCATAATGCAGTGAAGAAAAACCATTACTACCTTCACGAAACCCTCAACCGCACCTGGGCTGTTTTGTCGCACATATATGGTGAAGAAGATCTGAAGAAAATGGGTATCAAGGAAGATCTTGACTGGGCTGCACCTCCTCAGAAGAAGTACAAGAAGGTCAAGGTTCCTTCCTTGGTGGCCAGCTCCTATTCTTCATCATGTGACACTGATGAACATGAAGACTTGGACGACACTGCAGCAGGCCCTACTACAACAAACGACCCCAACAACGCTGACGCTCCTTCATCACATTGATATTCTTCAGGGGCGTTAGTCCTCATTTTCGACCCTTTTGGTCATTTGATGTCAAAGGGGGAGAAATTTGAGTTAGTCTTCAAGCGGGTCTATCTTATATGGGTGTTTTTTTCTAAAGTTACAACTCTCGTTCTTCTGATGACTTTGTTGGATCGAGTTGTAAACTTAATCTCTATGGTGGCCTGATACTTTTGCTGTTTCTTCTGCATGCTTATTCCTCGTTAATGTTATTGCACGCATGCTGTATTACATCAGTCACCATATTTCATCATGCATTTCAAATTCTTCATATATTATGTCAAATGCATGTATGAATTACAAGATATAGGGGGAGACCTCCTTAATTCAACTCTTCAAGTGTGCATTGCTTCAAAAGCAAATTCCTCACTATGCACATCTTCAGGGGGAGTTCTTCTATATCCTGCAATCAAATTCCTCAGTATCAGTATTTACACTTCATATGTTTATCCTCGTTGAAAACTTAACCTATATTGTCATCAATCACCAAAAAGGGGGAGATTGTAAGTGCATCTAGTGCCCTTAGTGATTTTGGTGTATTGAAGACTTATAGGTTAAGGGACTAATGCGTTTATGAGTGTACACAGGTCTATAAGTCTATGAGGAGTTTGATATTTACAGAGAAAGTCGACTGAAGACTTTGGATTTCTGAAGACTTTGAAAGTGAAGAAATTGGTTTGACCTTGAATACTTGGTATTCATTTGAGGAACATGAAGCATGAAGACTTTTGTTTTCGTAGTTTCATTTTCTCTTTCTTGAGTCATAGGAAACACCGTACTGTTAAAGTGGGTCGAGGAAATACTAAGGAAAAAATTTCCATGTGATGCTCAACTCAAAATCCTACACCTACCAATCCCTTCGAGTGAAGCCATTGGAAATCTCATACAGTTCAGTCATATTCTTCAGTGACAGAGACGAAGTTCTTCTGGTCTATGAGGAATTTGTTCTGACTGAGCAGTTAGGAATTCGCCAGTGCGGATTGCCTACACAGTGAGGAAAATGATAGCCCTAAGGAATTTGATACTCAAATTGGATCGCCGAGTGACCGAGTTGTGAAGGTTTGGAAGTCACCTGAAGACTTACCACGAGTGATTGGACGAGGTCTGTGTGACCTTAGTTCAAGGAGAATACGGTGAGGACTGTGTGTCCGAGACTGTGTGTCCTCAGGTTTAAATACCTAGCCGCTCCAACCAGACGTACAACTGAGACAGCAGTTGGAACTGGTCTACCAAATCATTGTCTTCACCAAGCTTACTAGTTCTATTTCCTCAACTCTTTTATTTCCTCATTACTGTGTTGTGCACTTGTTCATATCTGTGTTTGAAGACTTTGACTGAAGACTTTCTCAATTTCCTCAGTTCAATTTCTTCAGTCTGTTTGTCTTCATCCTGTGTATCCTGTGTTTACGCTTTCTGTACTCTGTGCTTGTCTTCATTTCATCATGATGACTATGCTTTTGTTTTGATATGCATACTTTTGAGTACTTATTCCGCTGCAAGTAGTTCTTCGCTAAGGAATTGTCTCACCCACAAATTCCTCAGTGAAGATTTCATAAAAATTGCCTATTCACCCCCTCTAGTCGATATATCGCACTTTCACTAACTGAACCCGAGCGAGGCGTTGGGCTCTAACTGAACCCGAGCGATTGCACTGCAGG
This sequence comes from Aegilops tauschii subsp. strangulata, assembly GCF_002575655.3. Taxonomy (NCBI): domain Eukaryota; kingdom Viridiplantae; phylum Streptophyta; class Magnoliopsida; order Poales; family Poaceae; genus Aegilops; species Aegilops tauschii. The sequence goes on from NC_053040.3 coordinate 319,992,927, forward strand.
CTATGCGTTACTGAACCCGAGTGATCGATCGATGGCTGTTAACTGAACCCGATCGAGCGATTCCTTCGCTACTGCTGCTAACTGAAGCCGATTGATGCTGCCTCTGGATGAACAGTGAGCGTTGCAAGGGGATTTGGATGAACAGTTCCCGGTGGGGGTGGATAAACAGGACCTCGTGGTGTTTCCTCTGGATGAACAATACCCCAATTGATCGAGTCGGTTGGGGCTGGATGAACAGGACCCCGTGGAGGGCTGGATGAACAGGACCACCCCGTGGAGGGCAGGATGAACAGTAGACGGTGGAGGGCAGGATGAACAGGGGCCCATGGAGGGGTGGTTGAATAGGAGCCCGTGGAGAGGGTTGGTTGAACAGTAGCCGGTGGAGTAGCACGCGGTGGAGGCTGGATGAATAGGAGCCCGTGGATGAACAGCCGCAGGTGGAGGCTGGAGGAGGTCGACGGTGGATGAACAGTAGCCCGTGGAGACTGGAGGGGGTCGACGGTGGAGATGAACAGTATCCCGTGGAGTCCCGTTTTGCGGTACGCCACACCCCTCCCGATGAACAGGACCCCCGTTTCGACCGTAGCACTCCAACACAAGTCCGTTTCCTCCGTTTTGCGGTACGCCACACCCCTCCCAATCAACAGGACCCCCAATTCGACCGTAGGAGGTCCGTTTCCTCCGTTTTGCGGTACGCCAGACCCCTCCCGATGAATAGGATCCCGTTTCGAATGTGGCCAGTGGAACACAAGGCCTTTCTCCGTTTTGCGGTACGCCATGCCTCGTTTCCATCGGCTGTTCCGTCCAAGCCCTCCCGATGAACACGACGACTCATTCCGTTCCGACCCAACCGGTTGGCTCCCCATGAACACGACGACGCTGTTTCTCCGTTCTGACCCAGCCATGTACACGAGCCCTGGCCGTACGTACGCGCGAGTAGGCGTTCGAGACCCCGCCCGTATGTACGTACGTGGCCGTATTTACTTTCTTACACCCTGGCCGCTGTACGTACGTGTACATGCTACGTGCGCGCCTCTACTACGACACGTGCGCGCCTCTACATCGACCAGTATGTACGTACACGTTCGCGACCAGAATGACAATGCTGCGTACGCTTCAACCAGGTGGGTCCCGACTGTCAGGCACTTCCTTGCGTGCGAAGATGTAGCTGGTGGGTCCTAGCAATCAGGGGGTGAATCATTTTTTTTGCCCAGACGCACTTCCTTGCGTGCGAAGATGTAGCTGGTGGGTCCCAGCAGTCAGGGGGAAATGTTTTTTTTTGCGAAATACGGTGGCCCGTCCGGTGGGTCCCCGCTGTTAGGTGGAGGAATAATTATTTTGCGCGTAATAAGGAGGCACTTCCTTGCTGCGGCCGTGGACCCAGCTGTCAGCCTCTTCACGTACAGTACTCTTCCGATGGAAGTCGGTCGTTGACCACATTGACCATGCCGCACCGAGAGCACCAAGGCGGTGGACGACGGCGAGGCCTAGGAAGGGGACGACGCGGAGCCAGGGAAGACGCGGCAGTGGATACCCATGCGGAGAGGAGTACGAGGGTTCACTGGTTCGGCTGCGGTGTGAGGCTGCCGTCGCCGCAGAATAATAGGGGGTGTGGGTGAGTAGAGGGATGGCCTGGCCAGCGGTGGGAGTAGTAGGGCGCGGTGAGGCCTCCGCGGCATCATAGCCGGCCACAGGAGGCAGGAGCACGAGGCACGACCGGCGCTGGTTTGGGCGGCTGGAGCAAGAAGACCAGAGGTTGAAGAAGCACTACGGCCGTTGGATGGACATAGTAGGGTCAATGGAGCTAGAATCGTGCATATTGACTAAGTTGACAAAGCCCTCCGTCCCCGTCAACTTAGTAGGCCCACAAGTCAGCCTCCCACTATACTGGGTCCCAGCTAGCAGGGGAGTATTCATTTTTTTATGCGTAAAAAGGAGGCACTTCCGATGGGTCCGAGCTGACAGCGGGGGGAATGTTTTTTTCGCGAAATATGGTGGCCCGTTCGGTGGGTCCCAGCATTCAAGGGGAAACATTTTTTTGCCAAATACGGTGGCCCGTCCGGTGGTCCCTGCTGTTAGGTGGAGGAATAATTATTTTGCGCGTAATAAGGAGGCACTTCCTTGCGGCCGCCGTGGACCCAGCTGTCAGCCTCTCCACGTACAGTACTCTTCTGATGGAAGTCGTTCCTTGACCATGTTGACCACACAACGCCGAGAGCACCAGGGCGGTGGACGGCGGCGAGGCCTAGGAAGGGGACGACGCGGAGCCGGGGAAGACGCGGCAGTGGAAGCCCGCGCGGAGAGGAGTACGAGGGTTCACTGGTTCGGCTGCGGTGTGAGGCTGCCGTCGCCGCAGGGCCTGGCCAGCGGTGGGAATAGTAGGGGCGGTGAGGCCTCCGTGGCAGCACAGCCGGCCACGGGAGGCAGGAGCATGCGGCACGACCGGCGCTGCTTTGGGCGGCTGGAGCAACAAGACCAGAGGTTGAAGAAGCACTACGGCCGTTGGATGGACATCGTACGGTCACCGGAGCTAGAATCGTTCATATTGACTAAGTTGACAAAGCACTCCGTCCCCGTCAACTTAGTAGGCCCACAAGTCAGCCTCCCACCAAGGTGGGTCCCAACCAGCAGGGGGAGTATTCATTTTTTGTGCGTAATAAGGAGGCACTTCCGGTGGGTCTGAGTTGACAGCGGGGGGAATGTTTTTTTCGCGCAATAAGGTGGCCTGTCCGGTGGGTCCCAGCAGTCAGGGGGGAAACGTTTTTTTCACGAAATACGGTGGCCCGTCCAGTGGGTCCCTGCTGTCAGGTGGAGGAATCATTATTTTCCGCGTAATAAGGAGGCACTTCCTTGCTGCCGTCGTGGACCCAGCTGTCAGCCTCTCCACGTACAGTCCACGTCCGATGGAAGCCGTTCCTTGACCACGTTGACCACGCTGCGTTCCGTTGCATGCATGCGTCCATGGGCGTGGTGCGTCCCCACTGTCAGCCTCTCACGTACAGTCATCTTCCGATGACTCTCGGTTGTGGACGATGTTGACCACACCATGCCAAGCGCACCAAAGGCCGGTGGACGACGGCGAGGCCCCAGACTGGAACGACCCAGAGATGGGGAAGACGGGGCAGTGGAGTCGCAGATGGAGAGGCTGTTGGATTAACATCCAACGGTCCAGCTGCTAGAATCATTTGTTGATTAAGTTGACAAAGCCCTGCGTACACGTCCGCTTAGTAGGCCCACAAGTTAGCCACCAAATCTGACAGGTCTCAGCTGTCAACGGGAGGAATAATTTTTTTCGCATAACAAGGAGGCATTTCCTTCCGTGCAAAGATACAGTCGGTGGGTCCTAGCTGTCAGGTGGGGGAAACATTTTTTTCAGCTTAATAAGGAGGAACTTTCCTTGCGTGCGACCATGGACCTCATGGGTCCCAGCCGTCAGGCTCTCCACGTACAGTCCTCTTCCGATGACTCTCGTTGGTTGACCATGCCGCACCGAGCGCAGCGAGGCGGTGGACGACGGCGAGGCCCCGTACGGGAACGACTCGGAGATGGGAAGACGCGGTAGTGGAGTCGCAGATTGAGTGGAGGAGAAGGGTTATAACTGGTTCTGGTCCGGCGTGGGGCTGCAGTCGGTGGAGAATAACAGGAGGTGTGGAGGGGTGGAGGGATAGCCTGGCCGGCGGTGGGGTAGCGCTTCGCAGCGATGCGTGCTAAGCAGAGCCGCTAGCCACCAGAGGCCGGACTAGGCGGTCCCGGCGGTGCTGGAGGAAGAAGACGAGAGATTGAAGGTGCATGCCGACCAAGTTGACAACGCCCTGCGTAGGCTTCGACCTATTGGCCCACATGCCAGCCTGCAAAAATGTGGCATATATTTAACCCATGTTTTCTAGAATGTACAGTCCATTTGCTGGGCTAGGTGAACAAATAATTTCGCGTCAATGTGGCCCATTTATATTATCTAAGAAATCCCAGCCCATTTGCACTTCCTTCAAATACACAAATTAGCTGGGCTCGTTATACATTTAATGTTATGTTAGAAGGAGCAATTAATATCAAAAATAAACCGGAGAGGCACATTTTTTATATACATAATTAACAAATTAGCGAGTTATTGCTCAAAATAAAAATGAGCGCGTTATTATTACATTGGTCCTTGAAATCTTCGCAAGCTTTTGTATGCAATCACCAGGATTTTCCTTGCCTGTGAGTCAAAAACAACCAGGATTTTCCTTGCCAACTTCTGTTAAACATTTACTTTTATAAGTTAATAACACGTGTGATGTTTTTATAATGTATATATAAGTCTCTATAAAATATACGATAATAGTAATAATATAAATATATATAATGTGGTTAAAAAAATACATTGGGCTGCCGATCTTTAAGAAAAATCCCATAGGCCGGTATGGACCTCAAAAAATAAGTTGAAACCATTGTCACCGTATGTCGTGGGCTACGCATGTTAAAATACAAAACCTAGGCCTAGCTGATACTTGTTCGCCCTCTGGAAAAAAATGATACCAGATCCCCGAGCGAACTGGATTATATAGGGGGCCGGCGGCACGACGGAAGAAGCACATCAGGAGCGATTTTTTTCTTCAGTGGATGGCTCTCGATGGCGTTTTTTTACTTGCCTCTGCACCATACAACTTGTATTTTTAGCCTCCCAGTCCGTGGTGGACCAGCAGCCCATTTGCTGGGCGGGCCAACCTACAGAAACCAGCACTCGATTTTTCATCAAGCCCCAAAAACAACGCAGTACTATATTTGTTTTGAGGCCGAAAACATTACGACAAGGGTTGAGCGGGGGAGGGGGCAAGACAGAGCAAAAAGATTAAAAAGAGTTGCGCCGTTGCTACCCTAACAAAGCAGGTGCAATTCTTCTCGGGAAGAAGGTGTGCCGTTGACACCCACATGTCACATACCCCACAGTAGGCATACTAACAAGTTCACACACAAGCACAACAGAAAAGGTAAACATTCGTATCAAACTCAGGTTCATAGGACACGTTCATATTCATAGCCAACATTCACTATCAACAACTCAAAAGATTCATATATACACAAGTTCCGCATGTCTATGGATCCAAATGATTGATATATCATACAACAATATTCATAGATAATTCACAAAAAGATTCAGATATACACATGTTCAGTATGTTTATGCATCCAAATGATTGAGATCACAGCCAATATGATCCATGGACGAACTTTAATTACCTAGGGTACAGACTGGTAAATGGTGTTCAGTCGGAGGTACTTCTTGCTAAAATTAATGCTTGTACGAGTAACCTTTAGAGTACATAAGAGGCAGCACAGACAATCTGAACTTTGCTTGTAGGTTTATCCTCAAATAGTGGCCTCGTGCCGAGGGAGGTTTGAGCAACTTGGCCACTACTTTCATCCAACTAGTTTACTGGCTCATCTTGGTCCTGTAGCTCGCCAAAATTCTACATTGCAGACTGGTAAATGGTGTTTAGTCGGAGGTACTTCTTGCTAAAATTAATGCGTGTACGAGTAAACTTTCGAGTACATAAGAGGCAGCACAGACAATTTGAGCTTTGCTTGTAGGTTTATCCTCAAATAGTGGCCTCGTGCCGAGGTAGGTTTGAGCAACTTGGCCACTACTTTCATCCAACTAGTTTACTGGCTCATTTTGGTCATGTAGCTCGCGAAAATTCTACATTGCAGACGAGAAAGGAGGCGATTGAGAAAATGAACCACCCAAATTTTTTGTGCAGTTCAAATGAAATGGAGCACCCTGGCATGCAAACTGATTAAGTGCCAGATGAATATACGCGTCAACCAACTTGTCTGGAATCTTTAGACTCCATGCCATACAGTTCGCTACCATATCTGCCGATAACCAAAAGGCACAAGTTGGGACCAAACACTGGTCTGTGTTTTTCTGGGCTATGCGCCAAGCAATATTTTTAGTGTTCACTCTCCTAATACTTGGAGTTTGACAACTGGTTGACGCCGGTTGATACTCGAATGAATATAGGCACTTCTTGAAAACATCGATGCTTGTCTGAGTGAACTTTGGAGTACATAGTAGCAGCATAAGTATCTGTCCATCTGATCTTTTTGTGCAGTTCTACTGAAATCACCCAATGAAATGATTTGCCTGCGAGTTCAGGCTCCAAGTTACTCCTTTATAAAATTGGCAAACAGTAGCACAATACCAAATTACCAATACATGACAAGCACAATAATCAGGATAAAGACCAGTACCAACCTGTGTGAGGTAGCATATCAATTACTTTTTCCTTTGACCGGAAGCTGAGATAAGCCAAGCGACTGACAGCAAAGGAAGAAAGCAGGCCCAGATTAGCGACTAGCAGGAAAGGACGGAAGCTGTCGAGGCAATGAAGCACCCAAAGTTTTTGTGCAGTTCCACCAAAATCGACCATCCCTGTTGGCACATATATTGAGAGAGTGAGATTACTGTAAGAGTGGGACTAGTTGATGAAACATACACTAAGAAATAGAAGCACCCTCATTATCTTAATGGGTAAAGTTAGCAACATAGTAATCTTGCTTAAAGAGAGGTATTAGTTTATTTAATCAGTGCCAATTAGCTCAACACTCAAATCATTGCCATGTATCATAGGTTGCAAAACTTTAACGTGCAAAGATAAAGGAGTTTCTCATGACAGTAGCACGATACAAAAAGAGATGACAACAAACTAATATGGATGAAGGCCTTAGGCCCGTACGAACCTGAGGAAAAAAGCTTATTCATGTAGTCCCATAAGAGATGATAAAGCACTCACTGGAATCACTCAATGAGGGAGTCCTGGATTAGGGGGTCCTCGGGCAGCCGGATTGTATCCTTTGGCCGGATTGTTGGACTATGAAGATACCAGATTGAAGACTTCGAGCCGTGTCCGGATAGGACTCTCCTTGGCGTGGAAGGCAAGCTTGGCAATACGGATATGTAGATCTCCTCCCTTGTAACCGACTCTGTGTAACCCTAGCCCCCTCCGGTGTCAATATAAAGGGGAGGGTTTAGTCCATAGGACAACAACAATCATACCATAGGCTAGCTTCTAGGGTTTAGCCTCTACGATCTCGTGGTAGATCAACTTTTGTAATACTCATATCATCAAGATCAATCAAGCAGGAAGTAGGGTATTACCTCCATCGAGAGGGCCCGAACCTGGGTAAACATCGTGTCCCCCGCCTCCTGTTACCATCCGCCTTAGACGCACAGTTTGGGACCCCCTACCCGAGATCCGCCGGCTTTGACACCGACATTGGTGCTGTCATTGAGAGTTCCACTGTGCCGTCATCATAAGGCTAGATGGCTCCTTCGATCATCAGCAACGATGCGATCCAGGGTGAGGTTTTCCTCCCCGGACAGATCTTCGTATTCGGCTGCTTCGTACTGCGGGCCAACTCGCTTGGCCATCTGGAGCAGATCGAGAGCTACACCCCTGGCCATCAGGTCAGGTTTGGAAACTTGAACTATACTACCGACATCCGCGGAGACTTGATCTTCGACGGATTCGAGCCCATGTCAGGTGCGCCGCACAATCATGACGAGCATGATTTAGCTCTGCCGTCGGACAGTGTTCGGGAGATCACACCTGCAACTACTCCGGCCCTAAATCTGGAACAAATTGCGCCATCTGAGGACGGGTGGATGGACCCCGCCACGGAGGCCGCACACTCAGTGGCGATTGAGCCGAATACTGACTTCACCTCCTACGAGACCCCTGTTGCCGAACCGTTGGATTCGTCCCCGGCCATGGGCTCCGAACCACCTACGTCCGTGCCTATCGAATCCGATGGGGCACTGATCATGGAGTTTTCCTCTGCGGATATCTTTCAGCACTCACCACTGGGCGACGTGCTAAACTCATTGAGGTCTCTTTCCTTGTCAGGAGACCCTTGGCCGAACTATGTCCGGCTAGAATGGGATGCGGACGACGAAGAAATTCGCAGCCCACCCACCACCCACTTAGTAGCCACTGTCGACGATTTAACCGACATGCTCGACTTCGGCTCCGAAGACATCGACGGTATGGACGACGATGCAGGAGACGAACAAGAACCACCGCCCACAGGGCGCTGGAATGCCACCTCATCGTATGACATATACATGGTGGACACCCCCAAAGAAGGGGATGGCGATAAGACAACGGAGGATAGTCCCTCCAAGAAGCAATCCAAGCACCGGCGTCAGCGGCGCCGCTCTAAGTCCCACCATAGCAAAAGCAGCGATACCGGCACAAGAGACAATAACGCTCCGGATAGTGCTGAAGACGACGATAATCCTCTCCAGCCAGACCTAGAGCGGGAGGATGAACAAGCTAGCCCTCCGGAACAAGCAGTAAACGGAGAATCAAAGGATGACAATCATATACCTCTCTCCAAAGACGAGGTGAGCCTCAGCGACGAAGAATTTATCGTGCCTGAGGATCCCGTCGAGCAGGAGCACTTCAAGTGCCGGCTTATAGCCACAGCAAACAGCCTGAAGAAAAAGCAAGAACAACTCCGAGCTGATCAAGATCTGCTAGCCGATAGATGGACTCTTGAGCGAGTGATTCTCCCGGTTTGGATATCATTGAAGATTTGTTCAACGGGATGGTCTCTTGAGACTCTTGCTCGAACTCGTGAGAGCTTTTGCTTGGGTCGGGGTGGAACATCTTCTTCATCATCTTGTTCTTTCTCTTGGCCTTCTTCATTGTTGACGTTGTCGTTCTCTTGTCGAGGTGGAGAAGGAGGTTGATGAGGTTCATCTTGGTGTACTTCCTCATTTTCTTCATCTTGGCGTGTCCCACTTGTGGATGCTTCCATGTCAACTCTTGGTTCACCTTGTCGTGAGGTAGAAGCTTCCACATGGACGGACGAGGTACTCTCCTTCACCTCCGTTGCACGAATCTTGCCAAAAGACAAGTCTTGGATTGCTTCCGAACGGTCTTTGTCTCCTACATCAATTGGCAATTGCTCTACTTGCGAGCCGTTAGATTCATCAAACTTCACATCTACCGTCTCCTCAGCCTTTCGGGTGAAATTGTTGTAGACACGGTAAGTGTGAGAGTTTGAGCCATAACCAAGTAGGAAACCCTCATGAGATTTAGGAGCAAATTTAGAACGACGATGCTTATCAAGAATATAGCACTTTGAGCCGAATACCCGAAAGTATCCAACTTGGGGTTTGTTACCGGTGAGAAGGTCGTATGCCGTCTTGCCGAGTAGCTTGTGAAGATACAAGCGATTTGTTGCATGACAAGCCGTCTCAACTGCTTTCGCCCAAAAGTGTTTTGGAGTCTTGTACTCATCAAGCATCATTCTCGCCATCTCAATAAGAGTCCGGTTCTTCCTCTCAACAACTCCATTTTGTTGAGGCGTGTGAGGGAGTCCTGGATTAGGGGGTCCTCGGACAACCGGACAATATCCTTTAGCCGGACTGTTGGACTATGAAGATACAAGAATGAAGAATTCGTCCCGTGTCCGGATGGGACTCTCCTTGGCGTGGAAGGCAAGCTTGGCAATACGGATATGTAGATCTCCTCCCTTGTAGCCGACTCTGTGTAACCCTAGCCCCCTCCGGTGTCTATATAAACCGGAGGGTTTAGTCCGTAGGACAACAACAACAATCATACCATAGGCTAGCTTCTAGGGTTTAGCCTCTACGATCTCGTGGTAGATCAACTTTTGTAATACTCATATCATCAAGATCAATCAAGCAGGATGTAGGGTATTACCTCCATCGAGAGGGCCCGAACCTGGGTAAGCATCGTGTCCCCCGCCTCCTGTTACCATCCGCCTTAGACGCACAGTTTGGGACCCCCTACCCGAGATCCACTGGTTTTGACACCAACATTGGTGCTTTCATTGAGAGTGCCACTGTGCCGTCACCGTAAGGCTTGATGGCTCCTTCGATCATCGGCAACGATGCGATCCAGGGTGAGGTTTTCCTCCCCGGACAGATCCTCGTATTCGGCGGCTTCATACTGCGGGCCAACTCGCTTGGCCATCTGGAGCAGATCGAGAGCTACGCCCCTGGCCATCAGGCCAGGTTTGGAAACTTGAACTATACTGCCGACATCCGCGGACACTTGATCTTCGACGGATTCGAGCCCATGTCAGGTGCGCCGCACAGTCACGACGGGCATGACTTAGCCCTACCGTCGGACAGTGTTTGGGAGATCACACCTGTAGCTACTCCGGCCCTCAATCCGGAACAAATTGCGCCGTCTGATGACGGGTGGATGGACCCCGCCACGAAGGCCGCGCACTCAGCGGGATAGAGCCGAATGCTGACTTCACTTCCTATGAGACCCATGTGGCCGGACACTTGGATTCGTCCCCGGCCACGGGTTCCGAGCCGCCTGCGTCCGTGCCTATCGAATCCGATTGGGCACCGATCATGGAGTTTACCTCCGCGGATATGTTTCAGCACTAGCCCTTTGGCGACGTGTTAAACTTGTTCTTTCTCCCTGTCAGGAGACCCTTGGCCGAACTATGTCCGGCTAGAATGGGATGCGGACAACGAAGAAATTCGCTCCCCACCCACCACCCACTTAGTAGCCACTGTCGACGATTTAACCGACATGCTTGACTTCTGCTCCGAAGACATCGACGGTATGGACGACGATGCAGGAGACGACCAAGAACCACCGCCCACAGGGCGCTGGACTGCCACCTCATCATATGAAATATACATGGTGGACACCCCCAAAGAAGGGGATGGCAATAAGACAACGGAGGATAATCCCCCCAAGAAGCAATCCAAGCACCGACGTCAGCGGCGCCGCTCTAAGTCCTGCCATAGCAAAAGCAGCGATATCGGCACAAGAGACAATAACGCTCCGGATGGTGCCGAAGACGACGACAATGCCCTCCAACCAGACCTCGAGCGGGAGGATGAACAAGCTAGCCCTCCGGAACAGGCAGCAGACGGAGAATCAGAGGATGACAATTACATGCCTCTCTCCGAAGACGAGGTGAGCCTCAGCGACGAAGAATTTATCGTGCCTGAGGATCCCGTCGAGCAGGAGCGCTTCAAGCGCCGGCTGATAGCCACAGCAAACAGCCTGAAAAAAAGCACCAACAACTTCGAGCTGATCAAGATCTGCTAGCGGATAGATGGACTGAAGTCCTGGCGGCTGAGGAATACGAACTCGAGCGCCCAACCAAGAGTTACCCAAAGCGCAGGTTGTTACCCCACCTCGAGGAGGAAGCATTGAAACCTACAGCACTAGCGTATGATGCGGTTGATCGGCCACCTCGTGGCCGAGACAGAGAGGCATATCAGCCCGAAGTCCAGCCTGCTCCCCGCCGCCATTTAAACAAAAATACCAAGGCCCGGGGCAACACGCGGGATCTGCAAGACGTATTGGAAAACAAAGCAAAACATGCAAGATCGATCTACAGATCACGGGGGCACGCCCCAACGCGGGATGATGACCGTCACGCCGGATATGCTAAAAGCAAATCCGGCCGGGCCGAATACAGCAGACAAGACTCGTATGAACTCCGTCGTGATATAGCTCGACACAGAGGCGCCGCACACCCCCTATGCTTCACTGATGAAGGAATGGATCACGAATTCCCAGAAGGTTTTAAACCCGTAAACATTGAATCATATGATGGTACAACAGATCCTGCGATATGGATCGAGGATTTCCTCCTCCACATCCACATGGCTCACGGTGACGATCTACATGCCATCAAGTACCTCCCACTAAAACTCAAAGGACCAGCTCGGCATTGGCTGAATAGCTTGCCAGCAGACTCCATTGGCAGCTGGGAGGATTTGGAAGATGCATTCCTTAACAACTTCCAGGGCACTTATGTGCGACCACCGGATGCCGACGACTTGAGCCATATAACTCAGCAGCCAGGGGAATCGGCTAGGAAATTCTGGACCCGGTTCCTAACTAAGAAAAACCAAATTGTCGACTGTGCGGATGCAGAGGCCTTAGCGGCATTTAAGCATAACATCCATGATGAGTGGCTCGCCCGGCACCTCGGCCAGGAGAAGCCGAAGTCTATGGCAGCCCTCATGACACTCATGACCCGCTTTTGCGCGAGCGAGGATAGCTGGCTGGCTCGCAGCAACAACACATCAAGAAGTCATGGCAATTCAGATGCCAAAGATAGTAACGGCAGACCACGTCGCAACAGACACAAGCGCCACAACAACAGTGACAACGCTGAAGACACGACAGTCAATGCCGGATTCAGTGGCTCTAAATCCGGTCAGCGGAAGAAGCCGTTCAAAAGAAGCAACCCGGGCCCGTCCAGTTTGGACCGCATACTCGATCGCTCGTGTCAAATTCACGGCACCCCCGATAAGCCAGCCAATCACACCAACAGAGAATGCTGGGTGTTCAAGCAGGACGGCAAGTTGAATACTGAAAACAAGGAAAAGGGGCTACATAGCGACGATGAGGAGGAGTCCCGGCCGCCGAACACAGGAGGACAGAAGAAATTTCCTCCCCAAGTGAAAACGGTGAACATGATATACGCAACCCATATTCCCAAGAGGGAGCGGAAGCGTGCACTAAGGGACGTCTATGCGATGGAGCCAGTCGCCCCAAAGTTCAACCCATGGTCTTCTTGCCCGATCACTTTTGATCGTAGGGACCACCCCACTAGTATCCGTCATGGCGGTTCTGTCGCATTGGTCCTTGATCCCATCATTGACGGATTTCACCTCACCCGAGTCCTTATGGACGGTCGCAGCAGCCTGAACCTGCTTTATCAGGATACAGTGCGCAAAATGGGTATAGACCCCTCGAGGATCAAACCCACTAAAACCACCTTTAAAGGTGTCATCCCAGGTGTAGAGGCCCGCTGCATGGGCTCAATCACACTGGAAGTGGTCTTCGGATCTCCGGACAACTTCCGAAGCGAGGAGTTAGTCTTCGATATCGTCTCGTTCCGCAGTAGCTATCACGCATTTGCCAGATTCAATGCGGTACCGCATTATGCATACCTCAAGCTCAAAATGCCAGGACCTCGTGGGGTTATAACAGTCAATGGAAACACAGAACGCTCGCTCCGCACGGAGGAGCACACTGCGGCCCTAGCAGCAGAAGCACAAAAGCAGCCTTTTAAGGCAAACCGCCAATTCGGCGATAAAGCCCCTGGACACCTTCAAGCGAGTCCGAAGTAACCTGCAACAGGATCGCCTGGCACATTCAGAGCTCGCCTAGCAATTCGGCCTCCGTCCTAGTCCCAGTCAAGCAACGAAACCTGTGCCGCGCGTACATAATTACGCACTAAAAATACCATGGGCATAGGCGGGGGCACGGCCAGGACACGCCCCACAATGCGGCTCAACCGCCCCAGGGGTTGTATACCTTTATCATTTTTTATCTTTCAGGACCTTACTCTCTGGAAGCCCTTTTCGGCAGTCTGATTGCTGGACGCATTACGGGAAGGAAATACCAAGGAGGCAAGAAGCTAAGACGTACAAGGGAATCCCGAGGTGGTCTCTGATAACGATCGAAATACCAGTTTTAAATACCCATACGCAGCTTGCCTTTGGATATGACATGTCAAATAGTCCTATTTTTTGCTTATTGCACTACTTGTATCCATACGCTTCGACGTATTATTTTAATAAAAATACATAGCATTAGTCTATTATTGCATTACCCTTTCTTTTTTTCTCTTGTCTGTTTATTTATGACAAATTGCACCCGTACATTCTGGTACGACCAGTACGCCAGGGGCTTTAGTATACCCCATAAATATGGCATGAGAAGTCCGAACACTTTCGACAGTGCGGCACCCCAAACTTATAGCATTATATGCATCAGCTCCGAATCATGTCTTGGGTCAATAGTTGGGTTTCCCCGGCTCCCATGTTTTGGTACCTTACGTTCCGCAATATCGGCTAAGGTAGCACTGGGAGAACTACTGCGATTGTGTCCCGGTTCTTCCGGACGAGCATCTAAGTAGAGAAAGCCAAAAACTAACTGTCATGATAAGGCGAGAGCTGGTTGCTGTTCGAGAGGTCTCAAGTCCTTAAAGACTTTTTCCGCTTCGGGCGAGGAGTCGGCCTTGCCCGACTTAGGCGTATATAGCACCCCAAATTCGGCCTTCCGAATACTAGGGGCTTCGCCAAAATTTAAAATTGTAGACTTCTATGGCTAAGTGAGAGTGATAAAGCCTTATAGTCCGATTGCCTGGTTCGTTGCGCTGAACACCTCCCTCGAAGGACCCAAAATTGGGATAAAGAGTCCCAGTACTAGTTACATGGGGGCAGAAGCCAACGACTGGCCAACTCTTAGATTTGTTAAATGGCCACACAGAAGGTAATATTTTAAATTCACAAGCGTTGCATAGCGCAAATGAAATCGTTTCATATTACAGGATCACATGAGTACATTTATTCAAATATTACATCCTCCGCACATTCATCCGCCACAATGCGAGCACCCTTCAGGACACTTTCATAATACTTTTCGGGGTGGCGATGCTCCTTGCCTTCCGGCGGCCCCTCCTTCACCAGCTTTTCGGCGTCCAGCTTCGCCCAGTGCACCTTCGCCCGGGCAAAAGCCCTGCACGCACCCTCGATGCAGACGGACCGCTTTATGACTTCAAGCCATGGGCAGGCATTCACAAGCCGCCTCACCAGATCGAAGTAGCTATCAGGCAGGGGCTCGCCAGGCCACATCCGGACTATAAGACCCTTCATGGCCTATTCCACCGCCTTGTGGAGCTCGACCAGTTGCTTCAACTGGTCGCTCAAGGGCATTGGGTGTTCGGTCCCAGTATACTGAGACCAGAAAAACTTCTCCATCGAGCTCCCCTCCTCGGCCCGGTAGAATTCCGCGGCATCTGACACACTGCGGGGTAGATCTGTGAACGCTCCTGGAGAGCTCCGAACTCGGGTAAGTAAAAAAGAAAGTTTCCTTCACATGCTTGCTTTGCATAATGAATGCCTTACCCGCCGCTATCTTCTTAACCGCCTCAATTTCCCGGAGGGCCTTTTGGGCTTCGGCCTTGGCGTGTTGTGCGCTTTCGAGGGCCTTCGCAAGTTCGGACCCTTGCGTCTTAGAGTCACGCTCCAAGGACTCGTGTTTTTTTGCGAGAGCCTGGAGCTCTTGCTGCACCTTGCCTACTCGGGCTTCTTGCTTTTCTCGCTCGATGCGCTCCTTGGCCGCTTTGTCTTCGGCCTCGGATAGCGCCTTCTGCAGGGCCGCCACTTCGGTCGTGGCCCCTAGAAAACTTCAGGACGATCCTATTATTCCAAAACCAAAATTTTCTTTATACAGACGGGGTATCACTTACCTTTGTTCTCTTCGAGCTGCCTCTTGGTAAGGCCGAGCTCTTCCTTGGACAGCTCAAGGTCCTGCTTCAGTGCGGCGACCTCCGCAGTACGTGCGGCAGCGGCCAGCTGTGAAGCCTGCATATGCACATAGACATATTATGATTAGACTCCTGCATTTTTTGATCCTCTATTTGGCCTTCCTTCGCGAACGCCAAACAGAGCATCAGGGGCTACTGTCTATGCGGTAACATTCTATTATAATTTGATTACTTACCTCAAAGCCTATTAGGAGGCTGTCACAGGCTTCAGTCAATCCGCTTTTGGCAGACTGAACCTTCTTGACCACCGTACTCATGATAGTGCAGTGCTCTTCATCAATGGAAGCGCTGCGAAGCACTTCCAGCAAGTTGTCCGATGCCTCTGGATGAACAGAGGCCATCGGCACAGACGGCTTGCCCCCCTTAGCGAGGGGTTGCCTGACAGAATCCGGAACCACTAGAGGGTCCGGCGCCGTATTCGGCTGGGGGCTAAGCTTGCCGCCCCCGTCATGTGGGCCCAGGGGAGTCTTGCTCCCCACGCGCCCGGTGTCCGGAATGTCGCCTCGGGGCACTTCCGGGACTATCTCCCCTTGGTTCGGTGCCCTTTGAGACAACACCTCGACGTTGTCCATAGGGCGGGGGGAGGAGGCTGTCGGGAGCGAATCGCTGTTCATCTCCGACTCGCCCAAGGACTCCTCCGAAGAGGATACGCCGATATGAGCTTTGGAGGGGCTGCATGATCATGTTCGGCATGATAAGAAGCAACAAAACGAAACATACCAGAATTACTATGGTATCCGGATACTTATGACTTCGCCGGGGGCTTATCCCTGGGCAGCCACTCGTCGTCGCTGTAGACGGCGGTTGTGGAGTTGTCCGGAAGGAGGGTCCTTCCCTTCTTGGACCCTTCGGCCGCCCCAGCCGGGGCGGCCTTCCTTTTCTTGTCTCCCCCGGCTGGGGGGGAGAACTTTTCTCTTCCTCCTCCTCATTTTCGTGGGAGGAGTGTGCCTCGGTGTTTTCGGACGATGATTCCGATATAACCTTGCGCCAGAGACCCTTCCTGGTCCCCGTGGCCTTATTCTTGGCCTTCTTCTCCGGCACCTCATAAGGCACCGGAACCAGCATCTCCGTTAGGAGAGCATCTGCTAGATTTTCGGGCAGGGGAGCCAGACAATCGATCTACTCCGCTGTCGCTACCCAGTCCTCTTAAATAGCGTGGAGGCTTAGATCCCGCGCATGGTCATACTAGGGAAAAGAACATCTTATGAGATGTAAAAGACTTACCGGATTGGCGGGGCGCTTTGCACTTAGTCCGCGGTCCTCGGTGAGGGGAGGAGGTACCTCGGCGCCCTTGAACAGCACCTTCCAGACGTCCTTGTGGATCGTGTCGAACAGCTCAAGCAGCGTCTGGTGCTCGGCCGGGTCGAACTCCCACAAATTGAATGCCCGTCTTTGACACGGGAGGATCCGGCGGAAGAGCATGACTTGAACCATGTTGACGAGCTTGATTTTCTTGCTCATCATGTTTTTGATGCATGTCTGGAGTCCGGTCAGCTCTACCGAGGAACCCTAGGTCAGGCCCTTCTCTTTCCAGGAGGTGAGCCGCATGGGGATTCCGGATCGAAATTCGGGGGCCGCCACCCAGTTGGTGTCGCGCGGCTCGGTGATGTAGAACCACCCCGATTGCCACCCCTTTATGGTCTCCACATAGGAGCCTTCGAGCCAGGTGACGTTGGGCATTTTGCCCACCATGGCGCCTCCGAACTCCGCTTGCTGGCCGACCACCACCTTCGGTTTAACATTGAAGGTCTTCAGCCACAGGCCAAAGTGGGGCGTGATGCGCAGGAAGGCCTCGCACACGACGATAAACACCGAGATGTTGAGGATGAAATTGGGGGCCAGATCGTGAAAGTCCAGCCCGTAATAGAACATGAGCCCGCGGACAAACGGGTGGAGGGGAAATCCCTGTCCGCGGACAAAGTGGGTAAGAAAAACCATCCTCTCATGGGGTTCTGGAGTAGGGATGATCTGCCCCGCATCTGGCAGCCGGTGCGCGATATCCGCGGCCAGGTATCTAGCTCCCCGCAGCTTTGTGATGTCCTTCTTCGTGACGGAGGAGACCATCCACTTGCCTCCCGCTCCGGACATGCTTGGAATGGTTTGAGGAGAAAAACGCAAACTTGGGTATTGGAGCTCGAGTGCGCAAGAATGGATGAGCAAGGAGGAAGAAGGCGTGGGTAAAAAGGGGGAATCCTTGTCCTTTTATAAGGGCGGAAGAAGTTATGCGCCTCCCGACCTACCTGGTAAACTCGCTTATTCCCCAAGCACCGTAATTGATGGCACGGTTGGGTTACCCACACCCGTATTGATGAGAATCCCATGATAAGGGGACACGATTTCTGCTTCGACAAGACGTGCCAAGAAAACCACCTCGCGATATGCGCAGTGGCTGGTTATGAAAAATGGTTCGAATAATGACCGGGCCATGGTGTGATGTCATGCTGCAGAATGTGTCAGCAGATTAGATTTGTGGAAATATTATTCTCTCTACGGTGGTATGTGGAATTTGTTTTGCAGAGCTGGACACTATCCTTGTGTTCAAAATCTTATATGGAGTATTCGGAGGAAGAACCCGCCTTTCAATGCCGAAGACAATCTGCGCGCCGGACTCATCGTCATTGAAGCCTGGTTCAGGGGCTACTGAGGGAGTCCTGGATTAGGGGGTCCTCGGACAGCCGGACTGTATCCTTTGGCCGGACTGTTGGACTATGAAGATACCAGATTGAAGACTTCGACCCATATCCGGATGGGACTCTCCTTGGCGTGGAAGGCAAGCTTGGCAATACGGATATGTAGATCTCCTCCCTTGTAACCGACCCTGTGTAACCCTAGCCCCCTCCGGTGTCTATATAAACCGGAGGGTTTAGTCCGTAGGACAACAACAATCATACCATAGGCTAGCTTCTAAGATTTAGCCTCTACGATCTCGTGGTAGATCAACTCTTGTAATACTCATATCATCAAGATCAATCAAGCAGGAAGTAGGGTATTACCTCCATCAAGAGGGCCCGAACCTGGGTAAACATCGTGTCCCCCGCCTCCTGTTACCATCCGCCTTAGACGCACAGTTCGGGACCCCCTACCCGAGATCCGCCGGCTTTGACACCGACACTCAATAGTATATATTTTTGTGCACTTCAAATATATGGTTGAAATCACTCTTGTTTACCAGTCCTGAGATTATATCGAAAGATTATCAAGAACTTCCAGCAGGATTAAAGCACAGGCTGGGATAAAGTTCATTGTATAGTCTTGTGTAGTTCCACTAAAATGTATGGTTGGCACAACATGATCCCTGTTTGCACAAGTACGAACAAGGTGAAACCTTCATTAGCTTAGTGAGAAAGGATAGAAAGACATTAGCATATTACTCTAATAGTAGCATCAAATTCATGATGGACAATATGCAAAACATTGCCTCATTGAACCAATGGCAATAAATTGACATGCAAAACAATAGCACTATTATGTCATGACACTAATAATATTCCCTCCCTGCTCCACCACATGATTCACCTCCATAGACAAACATACACACGTACATGATTCAGCATAGGGTGCTACTAAAGATTTGTTTAACTCCGACAGGAAAATTAGGCAGCAATAAATTAGTGGTACTTGAGTACTCCTAATTAATTAAGTGAGACAACAGAAGTGGAAGGGCTCCCTGGAGGATCATCTCACATGTAAGGTAGTCATTGCCGGAGCCCTTGAATGGCCTCGGCTGAGGACTCTGGCTTCAGCAAGATTGCCTTGGCACTGTTTATTCTTCTTCTTCCTCTTCATGCTCTGTTTCTCATTCTCCTCGCCAGTTGGTGAAACCAAGTACATGATTGGCCTTCTATTTCAGAATTGGTTTTGTCAGTGAGGGAGTACAAGTGTACTAGTAAAAAATAGCATTATTTTCTCATGGCAGTCGCAACATAGAGATGAACACATGCATTAAATACCATTCTTACCTAAAGGAAGGTTATGGTGCCAATATGGACGATGAGGATTGGAACACAGATCTCCCTTTGTGCAGTTCCACCAAAATGAACAAACTGTTCCATTCTGACATTCCAGTTAAACAACACAAAAGTCACTTCTTTTAAGAAGAGTTTTGTGCAGTGCACCAAAAGGTCACAATAGCAACCAGGTGAAATGGATATCCCTGTTTACACAAAAGCTACAGAGGAAACAGTCAGAGTCTCAAACAATTATAGGCAAAAACATTTGGCTAAACTTGTCATGGCTTATAATAGTGGCATGGCTTCATTTTTACCAGGGGCATTAGATTAAGAACAACTGAATATTTGGTATAAGGGCATGGGACAGTGGGTGCACCAGCAGTCCAGCACCATGTACCTAAACAGGGGCATAAAGTGGTGATTCATAGTTTGTTGCCCCGAGAAACAAACATCCAAGAAACATCTGGGTTGGTCCCATTTTTTTCACTCTAGCCACCTACTCCTATGTGTGGATAGCAAATCTAGTCCTGGTCATACCACTGTGTTCAGCGTTACCCCTATATTTCCCTTTTCGACCAAGAGACCAGTTGGATGACCAGTCTGTACTACTTTCACCCCCTTTCCTTCCTGTTTGTACCAAGTCCGATGTACTACATACTAAATTCCCCCACCCCGACTTTATTTCTTGTTTGAACCAAGTACAAGATTTGACTCCATGAAGTAGCTTTACCTCTAACAATAGAAGAAAAAACATAGGTGACGTTGGACCATCCGATCAAGAGGGGTTGAGAGGTAGAAAATGATGCACATGCAGCGACGTAGCGAGCTGGGGAAGTAGAGATAAGGCGGTTTCGAAGGAAGATATACCTGAAGGTCGTCTGGATGTGGATAGGTGGGCGGCGGGAGGCCGGATCCGCCCACACTAGGCAACGACGAAGGGATCGGAGGACCTCCCTCGCCGGCGCTCGGCCAGAGATAACGGTGCGGCCGGCAGTGGGTCTCCTCCCTCGCTGTCGACGACGGCCTAAACGCTGCCCCTCCTACCCTTCACCGGCAGAGGGGGATACGTCCGGATCTGTAACCAGCGGTGAGGATAGAAAGACAGTGTTTTTTGAAGGGAGAAAGACAGTGTTACCACCCCTATCTTGTTTAGATCTGGAAAGGATGAGAGTGTGTGAATAGAGCAACCCTAGCACGCAAGCGCGGAGGCTCTGGCCTATATATACGTAGTGGGGTAGTTTTCCTTTTTCATTCCATCAAAACAATCGTTTAAAATTGTGTACTACGTGCCAGGTCACCGTTTTTTTAGTTGTTGATTTTTTTTGAGATAGCTACCCGCTTGTTCCAAGTGGTGTTACGGTGTGCCAGGTCACACTTTGTATCGTTCAAGTCTGGTACAAGTCCCTCCATTAAATGAACAACCACCCCCTCATAAAAATTGTGAACAAGCCCACGGCTAAAATTATCGGAAACGTGGGTTGCCCCAACATGCATTATTATTTATTTTCTACTCCCTTCGTTCCTAAATATAAGTCTTTTTTATTAGCCACTCCTAAGACAAGAATTTTTTATATTAGCAGTGAACCCCACATGTCATAGACACAAAAAGTGTGGCAAGATTCCCTTAGGCAAGACAAAGTGTGTCTAACAATTTGAGCAACTCAAGTTAGGCAAGTGTGGCAAGTGTGGGAAAAATAATGTGGCAACATAAGACAAACATAGTCACAATCCAAACAGCCCCGTAATTTTTTGTGACATGCATGAAAATTTGGTTAGTTAAATTTATAGTCAAAATTTGGCAAGGC
This sequence comes from Aegilops tauschii subsp. strangulata, assembly GCF_002575655.3. NCBI lineage: Eukaryota > Viridiplantae > Streptophyta > Magnoliopsida > Poales > Poaceae > Aegilops > Aegilops tauschii. Next base: position 320,014,021 of record NC_053040.3, read on the forward strand.
GCATCAAATCAACACATGCAAGTATCAAAAGAGAAGTGACGGCATGCATGCATGCGTTGTACTCCCTCTGTTTCCAAATAGAAGTCTTTTTAGAGATTGCAAGAAGTGAGTACATATGAAGCAAAATATGTCTACATACATCCGTATGTAGTAGTCCATTTGAAATGTGTAAAAAGACTTATATCGAGTGCAGTGCTTTGATGTGTCGCGTCAACTCGTACAAGACCGAGAAGTTTGATTACTACAACGCCCTCTCCCTCGCGGACTGAGCTCCGGTGCCTTAACTACACCTGCCTTTAGCTGCATGACAGGTGGGCCAACCACCTGTTGGGCCCACCTGTCATAGACGCAAAGGCATGAGCAGTAAGTCAATGAAGCTGCGTCCCTCCCTCGCGCATGAGCGTGGTAGATGGCAGGACTAGTAGGAGCTTTCGCTACACGCTTCTTGACGGCGGCGAACTTGCGGATGGAGTTGACCATCATGTCGTCCGTGCGAGAGGCGAAGCCGGCGTCGGCGAGGGCTACGACGCCGGCGGTCGCCAGCACCATCTGGAAATGCTGCGTGGTGCGAGGCCGCAGGCCGGCGCCTTGGATGATTTGGCACAGCCGGCTGCCGCTCGCGACCATCGCCTCCATCGGTGCTTCTGGCTTCTGGTCACTTGGTCTTTTTTTTGAAACGGAACACTCGATTCCATAACTCACACAGGTCCACCCAAGATGCTGGCCATACGAACATTTACATCATCTGGCATGTCCTCTAGCCAGAACTCCTGATCAACTTGGTGACGGGCACCGTAGGCAGCTAACTCATGAGCCTGCGGGGCGAAGCTAAAAGAAACATGGCTGAAGTTCAGTCGCGCGAAATCACGGATTTCTTGGAGTGAGCAGTGTTGCGCAGAGACTAGGAGTGAGCAGTGTTGCGCAGAGACTAGGAGTGAGCAGTGTTGCGCAGAGACTAGGAGTACATGGATTGGAGGGGTGGGGATTTGCCGATGGTCGGTTTGCTCAACTGCGGCCCCACCTCACAGTGAAAACGTTACTACTGGAATAAAAATTCCATATACTCCTATACTAATAAAACATTAAGGCCACGAGGCGATGCAGTGTTGGTTACAGGAGGCAAGAAGAAGAGATGCATCCATCGACGACGTCCACCTCCTCGACTCAGGGCGCCGGCCCACTGAACGGCGGCTATGTAGCAGCGGCTTTCGTGGCCAGGTCGACGTGCTTCTGAACAATGGCATCCAAAGATTCCAGCCGCTAGAAGAAGGCCAACGTCTTTCTGTCCTCGCTGGCCTTGTAGTGGCCTATGTAGACGATTTCCTTGTAGACGTGGATGTGCAGGTCGACGGTTTCTTGCATGGTGAGGCGCTGCGCGACAAGCGCGGCCTCGAGGTGCACATTCTTCGTCGCGACCTCCGGCACCTGCAGGGCCACCAGGGCTTGAAAGAGTTCATCACCATGGAGGCCGATGAGGGTGGCAGGCAATGAGGAGCCTGGGCGCGCGGGCTGGAGCAGTACGGCAAGGTCGTCCACGCGCTTCTTGACGGTGGTGAACTTGCGGATGGAGTTGACCATCATGTCGTCCATGCGAGAGGCGAATCCGGCGTGGCGAGGGCTACGATGCCGGCGGTCGCCAGCACCGTCTGGAAACGCTGTGCGGTGCGGGGCCGCAGGCCAGTGCCTTGGATGATTTGGCATAGTAGACTGCCGCTCGCGTCCATCGCCTCTATAGGTGCTTCTGGCTTCTGGTCACTTGGTCTTGGATTGGAGCGAGCAGTGTTGCGCAGAGACTAGGAGTAGATGGATTGGAGTGGTGGGGCGCCTTTATATGAGAATCCAAACTCTGTTGCATTCACATCGTGCTGGCTCTATTCTGCTTCTCCAATTAATTCCCTCTGCATGTAGAGTAATCTGAGGATGCATCATTGACCGTTGATCATCTCGGGAACCGCTACCATCTCCCTCCTTGGCATTCAAGCACCTATGGAGGCGACTGCCGCTCGCGTCTATCGCGTGTCAGGAGACGTTCCCGTCAACGACGAGGTGCCTATGGTGACTTCATAAATTTCAAGATGATGGTACTAGTATACTCAATATTGTGCACCGCGACCAAGGCCGAGAGGAAAACGAGAGAACTACGTATTTATTTACGGTGTAGATTCACTCATTTTGCTCCATATGTACTCCGTCTCGGTGTAGTCTAGTCACTTGTTGAAATCTCTAGAAAGGCAAATACTCCTTTCTGGTTTACAGGGCTATACTATCAAGTACTCCCTCCGAACGAAAATACTTGTCATCAAAATGGATAAAAAAGATGTATCTAGAACTAATATACATCTAGATACATCCCGTTTTATTCATTTTGATGACAAGTATTTTCGGACGGAGGGAGTACTACAATAGTGGGCTCACATAGCAATTTTTCTCATGCAAGAGACTAGCTATATGCGTGCTCCAAGGTTCGCAACTGCCACGTCTGGGTTGCGCTTGGCTCTTCGCCTCTTTGAGAAGATGAACAATGATGTTACTACTACTGCTTCTACAGTATCGAATCCACTGCTGCATGTCCATCCACCGCGAGCGGGAGGGATAGCTTGTTGTACTAGTACTATAAGCAAAAGCATGTCCTCATCTGTGAGCCACTGCGCACATGGGCGAGGGAGAAGGCGTGTAGTACTAAAATCAAGCTTCTCCTCGTTGTACGAGTTGACGCGACACATCATAGCACTAGCCCCACATGGTTGCCTCTAAACTTGGCTGAAAGACCCGCAGTGTACAATACGCCATTTGCTGCAACCTCTAACATTTACCCCACCATAAATTAAAATATATATTCCTGTCTTGACCAGATGAGCGTGCAAACTAGAATCACCAGGATGACAGGTAGGGCCAGAAGATTATTTTAATCAAAAAAATATAGCATGGAGCCGACCCCAACGATTTTAAGCTTACAGGCACGGTACACGCTATCCTAGACTACTCTACACATGAAACTGCCACACGAGCGTTTGGGCTGTGCTTGGCTCTTCGCCTCTTCGGGAAGTCGAACAAAATGATGGAGTACTACTGCAGTGGAGGAGTACTACAGTATGCTTCTGGCCATCTGACACTGATTGAACTGCTGCATGTCCACCACGTAGGGGAGGGAGAGTGTGTAGCGAACGGAAGCTTCTCCTAGTCCTGCCAGCCACCACGCTCATGGGCGAGGGAGGGACGTACCTTCATTGACTTACTGCTCCTGCCTTTGCGTCCATGACAGGTGGGCCCAAGTCGGTGGCCCACCTGTCATGCAGCCAAAGGCAGGTGCGGTTAAGGCGAGAGAGCATTGTAGTAATCAAACTTCTCGGTCTTGTACGAGTTAACGCGACACATCAAAGCACTACACTCGATATATTTCAATAATTTGCATTTACCGATGCATTAATTACAATGCATGCATGCCGTGACTCTCCTTTTGATACTTGCATGTGTTGATTTAATGCTCCTTGAAGTAGTATGAATATGTGACAGTAAAGCTTTGTAATGCCCCGGCCCTAATAAAGCGAGAGATGGTTGTGCACGAGGAGGGCGAGATCATGCATATGGAACAGGACCCGACGATGGAGCTCTCTATGGTCTCGATGGACCTCACCTTGCTCCACTGCCCCTTGTGCCTCCACCCCTTGAAGCCTCCAGTGCATGAGGTTCGAATACACCTCATCCGTTCGGCTGATCGAGCAAGTTCCAGGTTTCTTGATTGATGTGTTGTTCAATTGATTTGTGCAGTGCAAGGGAGGGCACCTGGCTTGCGCGGACTGCCGTGTCGAGCGCCCCGGGAACCAGCGGCAGTGCCAGAAGTGCGAGCGCGGGTGGCTTCGATGTGAGGAACAAGGCGGTGGACGCTGTCCTCTCCTCGGTGAGGGTGGAGTGCCCGCACAAAGGTTGTGGGCTCTACGTCACTTACCACAAGCTCGCCGATCACCAGAGCGTGTGTCCGCTCGCGCCCTGCAAATGCCCCGTGCCCGTCTGCAGCTACGAAGGCCCACCGCTGGTGCTCTCCCACCACATCAGCACCGTGCATCCCATGCCCGTGCACAGGATCCAGTACGGCAAGGCGCTCCAGCTGCAAGTGCCACTGTCGGAGCCACGGCTCTTGCTGTTCGCGGAGGAGGACGGCCGCGCGTTTTTCTTGGTCGGCGGCGTGCTCGACATCGGCGCGCCTATCGCCATGTCGGTCGTCTGCATCAGAGCGGGGGCGTCCCCACTGCCGCACTACATGGCCAAGCTGTGGGCGAACGGCCCGCCGGGGGAGCCCAAAGGCAGGACCGACGCCGTCAAGGTGGAAATGGAGGTGACAAGCAGCAGGGATCCCGATGACATCGCCGTGCAAGAGCTGACCTTCTTCACAGTTCTGCCCAAGCTGCTGTCCGAGGCTAAGATGGTGTCCCTCCACATTCAGATTGACAAGCTCATGTCCTAAATGATTCTACAGTGCCTTCTGTTTATCTTAGTAATATGCTAATATAGGGGTTAGCTCGGTCTACTTTAGCTTAAGAGATGGTGGGTTTTGGTGGCGATGCAGCAATTACCTCGACATCAGATCAGCAGTGAAAGTAATTTTGAACAGTCGAATGGATATTTTGTGTCTGTTGGATATAAAGATCCTTTGGGTAAGAAGTAACAGCTTATATGCTTTTTTTAAATGGAACAACGATACTAGTATAATTTTTGTTGACATGCACTAATATTTTCGAAACAGACGTCGGGCTGTAGCTAGAAGGGTGATTGGGACGCGACATCGGCCCATACTGCGGTGACCCCCTATTGGGACGCACCAACTATGGATTTTCTCCCTCGCCGATGTAGGCCGCGTCTACGCAGAACATTGTTCCCTTCCCCCAGCTGCGGGATCAGGTCGGATATGTGACCAGCGGTGTGGCCACCGTCGTTCTATGCTTGTGAAGAGAGCAACCCAAGCAAGCACGCTGGTAGCTTAGGCTCCTGCTAGTGTATATATAGTGGTTTTCTTTTTCTCTCCATATCAACCATTTTATATTGCGTACGTGTCATTGAAGAGTGAAATGATGGTTGCTTCTTCCGACTAACTTACTGTGTGATTTGACTGCTCCTTTAGTGGCCCCTACACGTACTCCCCCTATGTGTATGCAACAGCCACACGTACACATCGACGCAAAAACGCGCACGACGCCCTAATGCATGCATGTCCGAGCACACGACGTGCTCAACCTACACGTGCATGCACACACATACTTAGCCAGGGTGAGCTAGTGACCGTATAAACACCGGAAAATGTATATATTGAGCGCAATGAGCGTATTATGAAGTCCACTGACCATATTTTTACAAATATATAGTGATAGACAGTGTATTTATCTCGTTTGAAATTAAGCCATATTAACCGGAGAGGGGGCAGTATGGACTAGCATTACTTTGCTGTGTCCCGTTAACTTGCCGAACGAGGAGAAGCTTGCAGGACGGGAGAAGCTTGCGGGCAGTGGCTCGCAGGACAAGGAGAAACTTTTGACTAATGCAAGTTGTCCTTCGCTCAGGCGGTGGACGTGCAACAGTTAATTCGGTGTCAGATTGCCAGAAGCATACACTATACTAGTAGTACTATTATTGTTGCACTTCTCGAAGAGGCGAACAACCAAGCGCAAAGTTTACTAGTACTACTACTATAGTCTATAGAGGTACTATACTAGTACTAGGAACCGGATGGAGGAGCGTCTGCACTCTTATTATATTTTTAAAATGTGAAAAAGCAATCTTCAACACATTTGGTTTCTTCGAGGGTTCTCGCATGTGATAATGGAAGTTGATTGCATGGAACACTCGCCACAATTCTCGCTTAATTCTAGCTCATATCCTGTTACAAATAGGAGCGCTCGGTAATATTTCCTCTTTTTTTGTTATTCAGCATGTAAACAGGTCAGCAAACCTTGCGACGCATCTTTGTGCGAACCGTGCTTGCTGCACTTTGAATGTGGCCGAGAGCTGGCTTGATGAAACACCTCGCTTCCTACTTCTTTTTTTGCGGGGTACCTCACTTCCTAGTGACCAGTGCCTTGGCTGATCGTCCTAAGAATGCTTATATATGAATAAAGCTCTCTCATTTACCCGCAAAAAAGATTAAGCCATATTAACCGAAAAGGAGGGAGTATGGACTAGCACTACTTGTTGGTGTGTCCCGTCAACTCGCAGAACGAGGAGAAGCTTGTAGGACAAGGTGAAGCTCGCTTACGCCTTTTGACTAATGCAACGTACCCTCACCCAGGCGGTGGACATGCATCAGTTCATTCGGTGTCAGATTGCCAGAGGCATACACTGTAGTACCGAACATGCAGAGTACCATCATTGTTCGACTTCACGAAGAGGCGAAGAGCCAAGCGCAAGGTTTAGTAGTACGAGTAGTACTACTACTAGAACCACATGGTGGAGCCTCTATACTCTTATTTTTATTAATCTTTGATAAAGTACACATTTATTCCGGAGAAGGGCGGAAAACAGCAGCCCAACATGTAATGATGATATCGATCAACCATGCTCGAATATATCTTGGCCTCCGTGCGAGCCCGTCTGTGTGTTCTCGCTCCTCGTCTCTCTCAAGGAACGGCGGGTTGGCCATTTTGCCGTCAATTGAGATCGGTTTGCTCACACTCCGGTCCCACATGTCAGTGATATGCCAAGAGGAGGTGCGTTGACCGACTGGCCATACGCGTACTTGGTTTTGCACCTTCATACTACTCCTCCCTCCGTCATAGTTTACATGGCACGCTTCATTATGATGCATTTCTCTCAATGCATTTCCACCACCAGAGAGACTTTAGACGCGTTTGGTTTCATGCTCAATTAATTAGGGCATGGTAACCGCAATTTTCTCTCGATGTAGTACTACGGAGTGGAGTAAGTGCACGCATGTGTGTATGCATTATTTCCTCTAGTAATAGACGCCGTGCTATAACTACCAATGCTATTTTTCTGGCCGATCGCTAGTCGCCTTGGTCCCAGAGATTTTCTCTTTTTTTGAAGCGCGCTCTATAAACAGTGACGGATGGAGTAGTATGAGCGGATTCAAAGAAGAGCGTATTGATGGTTGCTTCTTCTGAGCAACTTACAGTCGGAAAGGTGGGGCTTATGATTTGACTGCTCATTACTCACTATTAATGCGGCGCAACGACCGGTCTGAGTCTCCCATGCGGCTGTGCACTACCCCCTCGGTTCTTAAATATACTTGGAGTATTTGTCTTTCTAGAGATTTCAACGAGTGACTAATCAAATATTTGTCTTTTTAGAGATTCAAATGGACTACTACATACGGATGTATATAGACATATTTTAGAGTGTAGATTCACTCATTTTGCTCCGTATGTAGTCACTTGTTGAAATCTCTAGAAAGACAAATATTTAGGAACGGAGGGAGTACACATACGAAGCAAAATGAGTGAATCTACACTCTAAAATATGCCCATTTGAAATTTGTAAAAAGACAAATATTGTTGATGACAGTTGCGACGACAAAAAAGAAGCATATTCCTTGTCCTAAGGGAAGATAACAACACGGTTGTGTTTGTCTAAAACGGTTTGAGGACGAGATTGCAATATGAAAAGTACGCCGGACGAGCTACGTTTTGTGCAAAGAACTCTGGAAGATCCACATGCAGCGACGTGGGAAGACGGGCAGTGGAGCAAGGCCGGAGGGGATACCTGGAGGTCGTCGATATGTAACTAGGTGAGCGGAGGCGGGCGGAATCTGCCCATACTGCGGCAGCGAGCAGGTGGCGTAGGCCCTACCGCGCCGGAGCTTGGTCAGAGAGAATGGCGTGTACCGTAGATTGGGACGTGCTTCCTCGGCGCCGTCGAACGGAGAAACGGTGCACGTCCTCCCTTTCCGCCGGCGGACGGGATGTGGCCGGATCAGTGACCAACGGTGAGAGAGAGCGAGAAGCCACCACAGCCTTGTGTGAGATACTCTGAAGAGAGACAAACCAGGCAGGGAGGCTCCATTGTATATAGTGGAGCGGACTACCTTTTTCTGCATAAAAATCGTTTTATATTCTGTGTACGTGCCATTGAGCGATATAACTTTATTTAAAATAACGCGCCAATGCATCAAGTCAAACTTTGTTTCATGCACGCGTGGTACACGGCCTCCGTAGGTAAAACAACCGCTACATGCGTTCAAATTAGCACGTGGGCTACCATTTCGTACAGAAATGAGCTCCACCGTGTACCCGCGCGGGTGTGGCTGGGCACGAAGCGTGAGTACGTGCACGGTGCACCTATTCTCTTCTTGTATACGTACACCACCTACGTGGGGTTGTGTGAGAGAGATACAAACGTAGAGAGATATAGTGTGTGGGTTCATGAGAGTTTTTTTAGGGGGGGTCAATCAAAAAATGTAACATATGCAATGTGTGTGAAATAGAGTCCTAGATATGTCATATATATAGAGGGGCGATCCACGAGAAGAGAGTGGAGGTATCATCGACTTGAGGTGTCCATAGAATCGAAGAGAGGGATGATGTGTGTGTGTGCGCGCGCGCGTGGTCGATAAAGAGTGCTATCGAATTTGTGTGTGCCCACGTCAAAGATATAGAGTGGCTGGCCTACTAGAACGAGAGAGGGGACAGGTGCGGTTTGTCTCTGTGGCATGGATACCTACCTACAACAGTCGACTATCGGTGTGTGGTGGGGGGGAGGGAGGCTTAATTAACTATAGAGGTACAATGGCTGGTATATGTGTGGAGGAGCAGAGAGGTCTACCTCATGTATTAAGGGAGATCGATCTACCTCATGTATTAAGGGAGATCGATCGACATCCATGCATATGCGTAGGAGAGGAATAAGGTTGGGAGAGAGACAGAGCTAGAGTGTTGGAGGGGGTGGTAGTGGAGTTGCTTCTAACAAATGGTGGGATAGGCTTGCTAGACAACCGAAGGGCACGCCTGCAATACCAATAAGAGAGGGGATGGCTGCCTGTCTGTGCACGTGCGTGTGAGAGACGGGTCAGGAGGCATGCACGAATGATGAGGGGGGAAAGATATGGCTGTGGTAAGCAGACATAACTACATAGGAAGATCAATCATCATTTGTCAGAGAAAGGAGAGACATAACTTGTGAGGTACGTCGATCGATGGGGGGAATAGTTAAAGTCGACCTAGGTATATGTTGGGAGATCGATCGGTATACATGCATGTGTGTGTTAGAAGCAAATGAGGCACGGGGAGAAGGATAGAGAGAGAGGGATGCATCTAGGAGGTGGTGCGAGAGTCATACTATATCGAGGGGGGAGAAGTGTGCGAGTACGAGATCGATGAAAAGAGTGGTGGGAGTGAGGCATGGACGGTGATAAGAGAAGAGGTGAAGCTTGTGTTTTGTGCTAGGCACACCTGGTTAGAGAGGCATATCGATCGATGTGTGCCATAAAGAAGGAGCTGGGGGGCCTACACACAGCATGGGTGAACGACCTAAAGTGAAAAGACGAATTTGCGCGATGGAGCTAGAGAATGCTGAGGGAGGGTTAGAGGGATGCGGGCGTCTGCATGCACGAGAGAAAGTTAGCGCTAGCTAGCTACAAAGATAAGAGGATTGTGTGGGTGTAAAAGAAGAATAGAGATTATACTTCATTATAAAAAGCGAATTCAGATATTTGAAGAATTTATCATAGTGTTTTAAACCGACGCATGTATGAATATATATAACGGTGATGCACATGGTGTGGTTATGAACATGTTATACTACATATAATATATTTTATCTCTACTCTTATAAAAAATGGAGTTGTTGATGATGGTGCCATCCTGCAATATAGGCCGTCCGATTTATATCTGACGGATAGGAAGGAAACTATGGCAATTTTGAAAAAAGATACCCACACCCCTCTCCATATTTGCAAATTAGGCCTCCCCTTGATCATGTTGATGTTCTGTGGAACGCATGGGCATCTTGCTAGTACTACGTATAACATATAGAACATTGATCATAATTTGGGCTAATGTGTGGCTTTTGCAGCTCAGGTCTAAATACTTGTCATAATGTAGGGGGCGGGGCACTATACTATGCGTGATAAACACGGTGTACACGTATGGAACATGGTTTAGGTTATGAATATATAGTTAGTACATCAAATGTACTATTATTTGGAATCAACATCAAGTGTATTCAAAAAATAGAATTCGAGTTCATGTAGTACACATAGTTCATATCTATCTCTATAGTAATCATGTGGTGTGTTATTAAGGTAATACATGAATGATGGTTGAAGTTGGCAACAATCATGATTGTAGATTTGTTATTGAAATAGAGAAACGAATTCAAATTCAGTTTGAATTGCAGCGGTAGTATAGACATTTGGAATGCACTAAAATGTTGGTATGAGTAGGTTACATGCATTATACAGCAAGCGAAAAAAATTAATTGGACATAACATGGATTCATACTACCGAATAGCATTTAATTGCACTAAATTGTTGGTATGAGTAGCTTTAAATAGCATTTTTATAGTAAAACGGGGCAAGACTCTCTCTTTGTGTGGTGTGAATAGTTTTATTTTTTTCGTTTTCTTTTTGGTTGAGGGAAGTGCGAATTGATTTGGTACGTACAAGTACAATATTACACGTTAGGCTTGTCCCTAAAATTCAACCCGCGCCTTGTTATATCCAAAAAAATTAGATATCGTGCTCCCAAAACTGGCGCCTTCACAACCCGCGCCTTGCTATCCCGAAATTACAACGCGCGCGAAAACTCCCTCCAGCTGCCAAATCCCGACACGCAAAATCCCCCTTCTAACCCTAAGCCGAAAGGGCCGCTAGTTCAAATCGGTGCGGGGTACTTTTGTAACACACCCTACATTTTGGACAAGCGCGTCCCTAAGTCATGGTTCACCCCTCCCATCGCCTCCTTTTTGCCATTCGAAATCCCAGGACGCCATAACCTCTCCGCTCCAGCCACGAAACCCCACCCTCCTCCGTCCGCCACCTAACCGCTGCCCAGCCGGAGCCTCTTCCCCGACGACGTCGTCCACCGCAACAACTCGACGTCCCTCGTCCACCTCCCCGGATGAGGATCCGTCGTCCATCTCGTCGTCCCGCCGGTTCAGCCGCCCCGTCCTCCACCTCCAAGGAGCTGCTCCGATGATCACCTCGTCTATTGCGGCTGCTCCGTCCCCACAGCGCCGACTTAACCTGCTCCATCGGAACCGCAGCATCCTCACCGACTCCTCGGACAAAGCCGAGGCCTACTCGGCGCCACCAAAGAGGTTGTACACTCATCGCATCGCACCTTCTCCTTAGCTCGACCTCCCGGCGTCGACGGTGCTCCATCCCGCACCCCAATGGAGCGGCTACCTTGAAGTCGGCGCCGCGGGCGACATCTCCACGGCGGCTCTCCCCCAGTGCGAGGCCCCTTCAACGGCGGCGTCCATACCAGCCGGATCTGCTGCTGCTGCTCCAGCTCTCGCTCGCGCTGCTGCTGCTGCTCCAGCTCTCGCTCGCTCGCCCAGCTGCTGCTGCTCTCCCCCTCGCTCATGCTGCTGCTCTGTTCCGATTTAGCTACACTTCAGTCGACTGAATCGACTTTTGGGTCAGTCGATTTTCAGGGGGTGGGGGGCTCGCCGGAGTTAAGGAAGAACCACCCGCAGCGGGGATGGGGGCTCGCCGGAGAGGTACCCCACTATCTATCTTAGGGTTCAGGGTGGGGGCGGGGGGCCTATAGGGCTGGCCGGGGCGGCGGCGGACCGGCGGTGGGGAGTTGTTTCAGGGCGGCGAGACAGCGCTGGGGCCGGTGGTTCGGCCGGTGGTGGCTGGCGGCTCAGGGGGGTGCATGTTGAAGATGAACTGCAGGCCCTCCCTAAACTACATGTAAAGTGCCTCTCTTCTACCATTGCATTCAGTTTCGACAGTAACATTCAGATTCCATAGTAAATTTCAGTTTCGACAGTTAAGTTCAGAGTCAACAGTTTTTACCTCATCTGTTGTAGTCAGGTGGTTTTTGGTGATGTAAATTTTACATCTATTTTACATCATCTATTGGAGATGCTATTAGAATCCCACTTGAGATTGACGATGTCTATCTTGTGCTGCTTCAGCCTTGACGTCTTACGCCTGCTACCATTATTTTTGGATCCATCCACTAGTTGTTACCATCACTCTAAATTTCTGCATGCTCTCCTTACATAATCTCACCATATTTTTTCGTATGCATGTCAGATATTGTACACAGTCATGCTGAACATGTAGAGAAAAAGAGAAGAGTTTTGCGCGGCAATACAATGTCATGCAGACATTGCTCCATGGTGGATTCAATGGCAAACCCTCCCCACCCCTCTCCAGATTGTAATCTAGAGGAAGATATCTGTTCTGAGGCGGATTCAGACGCCGCTGACCACTCCTATTTACCCCCCAAGGTGTTTGCTCTACCTTGGCATGATGATGTTAGTCATATCATGCATATATTGCCTTGCAGTGCCTACTTTTGACATCCTATATGTCATCTGCTTAGTTTAGACATGTTCTGTAATGCCACCTGTTTAGTTTCTATATCATATATGGGAATTATGAAGTCTCATGTCTTTTAGCCAGCCATAATATACGTGAAATGTGCAATGCCATCCTGTTTAACCAGGCATCATATATTTGTATGATATCTTGCTCATCCTTTTCTTCATTACATTTCCATTTATTGACAATGTTTGTACATTAAACTACTGTTCCTGTGAATCAGCCATTTGGGTGGGAGATTGAAAAATCTGGAGTGAAAACAAGGCCTTCAGAGCAGACAGTGCTACCTGTCGAAGCAGATCTCTTGTTGGGTCCCGATAGCTCCTCAGAGATGGATTCAGAGATAGATGACCAGACCTATTCCCCCACCGAGGTGTATACTCTAACTTGGCATGGTTATACTGCTCATATCATGCATATGGTGTCTTGCATTGCATAGTTTAGACATCATATACACAATATTCAACACCATGTTCTTAGTTCAGACATCATATCTAATGCCCTCTGTTTAGCATATAAATCACATATGTGAATTAAATGATGCGATCCCGATTACTTAGATAACATGTAGGTGAATTATGTCATGCGATCATGTTTAGTTATTCATCATATCTTTGAATTATGTTATGCAATGCTATCCAGTTTAGATAGACATCATATATGTGAAATTATGTCATGCTATCCGTTTTAGTTAAACAATATACATGTCAACTATTTCATGCCTGTTTTTTCCACACTATCTATTGCATCTGTCTCTCATACAATGTTTGTACATTCAACTATGTTTCCTGTTTATCAGCCATTTGAATTGGAGCGGGTGATGCCAGCATCTAGCGGACTAAAAACACGGTCTTCAAATAAAACAGTGCTACCTCTTGGTGGAGATAGCACCCCGGTTGTACATGCACGAGAACCAGCCCTACCACACATAACCCAAACTCTCGCGGATTGTACCCCTACGGTGATGGACAGAGAACCAGCTTCACCCAATCTAACCCCAACCCCAGCAGATAGTAACCCAGTTCCTGTTGACACAGCACCATCTCCACCACAGAGCTCCCAAACAAGAGCAGTTAGTAAGGCAGCTCCAGTGCCCAAAGGGCCAGTACTACCATGGCGAACCCCAACTCCACAAGTTAGTACGCCTATTCCTGTGGAGAAAGCACAACCAGCTAGTCGTAGTTTAGCATCTATCGCATTTGATGTTGTTAAATCGTATGTGCGTATCTTCCCATCTTGGAAATATTATACTGAAGATGAAAGAAGATGCCAGTTGCAGGTGTTTGTCCAGGAGTTATGTGTGAGTAATGTTATTCATGGCAATTACTTTGCTTTGTCCCATACATCCTACCTCCATGATGGTTATAATATAGCAAATTTTCCCATTTTTCTCTATAGAGAAGGACCGATTTGGAAACTCAGGATGAGGTAACCTATGCTAATACCTCTGCTATCTTCAAGAATGCTTGGTGGCAGTATCGGAATTACCTGAAGAAAACGTACTTCACTGGCAAAGAAACTCATCAAATTCCCTTATGTTCTCCTGAGACACATTTACTGGACGATGACTGGGAACGCCTTGTTCTGTACTGGTCCCAAACCAAGAATGTGGTAAGGTCTATGAGCTCATTTTCTATTTTTTAGTACTATATTCTTGTGTCTTACTGTACTCTGTTCATGTAGAACAAGTGCCTAAACCTGAAGAACAACTGTTCTAATTTAAGATTCCATTGCTATCATAGTTCAAAAAAGCGCTAGGCATTAATTGTGCGTTTTGCCACCGCCTTGCGCTTTACTGACCAAAGCACATGCACAGATTAAGCGTAGTTATGCGCAATGTGTTTCGCCAACGCCTAGAGCCTAGGCGCGCTTAAGCGCTCGCTTAGGCGCGCCTTTTTTAACTATGATTGCTATCGTGCATACTGCTTTGCTCTTGTATCACTGTATTTACTCATACAAACTTATTTTTAAATTGAAGGATCCAATCGAAACTGCAATGGCACAGCAGGTATGTTCACGCATGTTTCTTTAATAGGCTTGCTCTTATCAATAGCTCTGTTGATTTCAATTTCAATTGTGTATACAGTTGACTTCTCATATCATGCACATTACTAGCATCACAACAGAGCCAATAGTGTTGTTGTACATGTAGACCCGTGGCACCCATCTGAAATCTTGTTGTGCCGTGTAGTTTCCCACGCTTTGTATTCTTTCACTGCTGCTTTGTCTTGAACTGATATGATTTGAACAGCGTCTCTATTTTGATTTGGCAAGACAATGCAGTGACCATAGGACATAGATATATGTTTGTTTGATGCTTTTATTATGTACTAGTACTTGGCAATAGAAGACTTGGTAGTTTAATCCTGTCCACCTTACTAATGAACTGGTTCACCGAAATGAGTTTCATATACTAGTACATGCTAAACTGTTACGTGTCTGCTTGTTTCTTCTTTTAGAATGCTGACAGAATATTGGGGAAGAGTGCCTTATTAAGCAATGGTAAAGGAAGTAATGCAGATAAGGTTCAGGATAGTGACACATCCTTGTTGGTCTCCAACAAAGCTGATAAAACAGCTAAGGAAGACTATCTCGAAGACAGTGAGACAACCCCAAAGTCTTGTCTTGGTTTAGTGTTGGAGTTACTGGCCACTACCGCTTGCACAAGCTATTCAAACTCACTGTCTGAATCAGTTTGATTTCTTGAGTCTCAACTACAAGCTGAAAGACATCGATCAGCTGTGCTGCGACAAGAAGCGGAAGGACTACGGAAGTCCCAGGAGCATTCAAATGCATACTTTCTGGTGCAACAGCAAGCGTTGGAGGATTTTAGCGCCAAACTGGACAAAGCTAATAAGCTTGCTAAGCTTATTGCCAGCATGGTGGATACCACGTTTCTTGAGCTCTTCTGAAGTTGTTTCAGTTATGCTCTTGTTTTGCTGCCACGTTTATTTGCACTGGTGGGCAATTTTGACGGCCAGTGTATGTAATATGCTGCTTTGTTCCCTATATTTGCACTGGTGGCGAACTTTGATGCCCAGTGGATGTAACATGTGTAATAGCGGTAATAGGCTAGCGTTAATTGCTTGCTTATTTATTTCCTTATTGTATTGTTTAGTTGTTTGCTTGTAGTCACTGCAGTTCTTTTTCTGTGTTTTTCTAGTGGCCACAATAACCTATTTTTGGAAAGTAGGCCAAAATAATCATGGCAACACACGGACTATTGTAACCATGGGCCTCCTGCGGGCCGTATGATCCATGGGCCTTCTACGGGCCATAGGATCCATGCTTCTATGGGCCGTAGGATCCATTGGCCTTCTATACGGGCCGTACGATCCATGGGCCTTCTACGGGCCGTACGATCCATGGGCCTTTTAGGGGCCGTAGGATCCATGGGCCTTCTACGGGGCGTATCATCATTTCGCCAATCATGGGTCGTACTATTCATGGACAATAACGGGCCGTTTATCGGCCGTATTTGATAACTCTATGAAAACAGCCCAACGGGTTTTTTTGACATGAAAACGGCCCAACGTATTAACGGGCCACAAACGGGCCGACTGTAACAACGGGCTGAATTTGTCCCACAAGCAGAAAATGACAGTAACGGGCCGTAAGTAACCGAATGCTGGAAATGAGCCCAAGAATAAATGGGCCCTGAGAAGGCCTAAAGATTCATGGGCTGGAAATGGCCCAACGGATTAATGGGCCGTTAATTGGTGTAAAGTGATACACTGTTCATTATGGGCCAGTTTTACCACAGGCCGTTAAGGGCCGAGGGTTACTAAGGGCCTCATATGGGCCGAAAGACGTCATGGGCCATACATGGGCCGGAAGTTAAAACGAGCTGGAATTATATTGGACGACCCAGATGACGCTACTGGGCCTAATTCAGATAGGCCGTAAATGCGCCCTGGGATAGCGGGCTGTAAATGGGCTATATGCGAACAGGCCGTTAATAGGCTTGCCGTGGGCCGGCCCGCCACCGTTTGACCAAGTCAACCGGGCCGGCCTTTTCACAGGAATGGGCCTTTGTTGGGCCGTGCCACGTGTCGACGTATCATAGGCGCTTTGGGTCCAATGAGTGGATGACATCTGTCCCAACGGTGAGCCGACACGTGTTTCCTCCAGCCAATGATGATTTTACACGTGGAAAATCCCCATTGGTCGGGGCTGTTAACGGGTTATCGGATCCAAAACCGGACCCGATAGCTTAACGACATTCCGTTACGGTGGATGCCACGTGTCGGTCACCCTTGATGAAAGCACTTCTGCGACGCGCGATTTATCGTCATGGAAGTGGACACTTTCGTGATGATAATTTTGGTAATGTCATGGAACACTTCTACGTCAGCACAGGTATGACTATCTTGATTCTGTCATAAATTTGTCATGGATGTACATGCATGACAGAAAACGTGACTTACTGTGACAAACAGGTATGACTATCTTGATTCTGTCATAAATTTGTCACAGTAGGTCGCGTTTTTTGTCATGCATGTACATCCATGACAAATTTATGACAGAATCAAGATAGTCATACCTGTGCTGTCGTAGAAGTGTTCCATGACATTACCAAAATTATCATCATGGAAGTGTCCACTTCCATGACGATAAATCGTGCGTCATAGAAGTGCTTTCGTCAAGGGTGACCGACACGTGGCATCCACCGTAACGGAACGCCGTTAAGCTATCGGGTCGGGTTTTGGATCCGATAACCCGTTAACAGCCCCGACCAATGGGGATTTTCCACGTGTAAAATCATCATTGGCTGGAGGAAACACGTGTCGGCTCACCGTTGGGACAGATGTCATCCACTCATTGGACCCAAAGCGCCTATGATACGTCGACACGTGGCAC
Organism: Aegilops tauschii subsp. strangulata; assembly: GCF_002575655.3. Taxonomy (NCBI): domain Eukaryota; kingdom Viridiplantae; phylum Streptophyta; class Magnoliopsida; order Poales; family Poaceae; genus Aegilops; species Aegilops tauschii. The sequence goes on from NC_053040.3 coordinate 320,031,381, forward strand.
GGCCCAACAAAGGCCCATTCCTGTGAAAAGGCCGGCCCGGTTGACTTGGTCAAACGGTGGCGGGCCGGCCCACGGCAAGCCTATTAACGGCCTGTTCGCATATAGCCCATTTACAGCCCGCTAACCCAAGGCCCGTTATGCCCTATTCGAATTAGGCCTAGTAGCGTCATCTGGGCCATCCAATATGATTCCAGCCCGTTTTCACCTCTGGCCCATGTATGGCCCATGACGTCTTTTGGCCCATATGAGGCCCTATGTAACTCTTGGCCTATTAACGGCCCGTGGTGAAACTGGCCCGTAATGAACAGTGTATCACTTTACACCCATTAACGGCCCGTGGTGAAACTGGCCCGTAATGAACAATGTATCACTTTATACCCATTAACGGCCCGTTATTCCGTTGGGCCGTTTCCAGCCCATGTTATCTTTCGGCCTTCTCAGAACCCATTTATTCTTGGGCTCATTTCCAGCATTCGTTTACTTACGGCCCGTTACTGTCATTTTCTGCTTGTGGGCCAAATTCAGCCCGTGGTTACAGTCGGCCCGTTTGTGGTCCGTTAATACGTTGAGCCGTTTTCATAGCGTCATCAAATATGGCCTATTAACGATGGCCCGTTATGGTCAGCCCATGAACGGACGATTCCAACTCTAGCCCATTTACAGCCATAATGCGGCTTGTTATTGGCCCATGTTTGGCCAATCGATCATACGGCCCGTATAAGGCCCATTGATGATACGGCCCATAGAAGGCCCATTGTTTCTACGGCCTGTAGAAGGCCTACTGTTTCTACGGCCCGTAGAAGGCCCACTGTTTCTACGGCCCGTAGGAGGCCCAGTGTCACTACAGTAAATATTAGCCCATGGTTATTGTGGCCTAGTTTTAAAAAATAGGTTATTGCAGCCATTAGCAAACCGCGAAAAAAGAACTGCACTGACTACAAGCAAACAAATAAACAAGACAACAAGGAAATAGATAAGCAAGCAACTTATGCTAGGATATCACGACTATTACACATATTACATCCACTGGGCATCAAAGTTCGCCACCAGTGATCATAAAGTGCAACGAAGAAGCAGATTACAAAAACTGGGCACCATTGCAGCGTAACAAAATAATACTGAACCGAGACCACTTCCAAGACAGTTCAAGAAAGGTTAGCCTTGCGGGGGAACTGCTGCGCAAGCTACTGAGCAAGGCTGTGAGACCGGCCTAGCATGTCGGTCACAACTTCCAGGTGTAGCTGTTTAGCGATGAGGTTCTCATTGGTGTTCTCCGCAATCTTTCTTAGAGATAGGACTTCAAGTCGAAGTTGAGTTGCAGAATGCCTTTCTGCTAGAACTTGGGACTGAAGAAGTCGAACTGATTCAGACAACGAATTCTGTGAGCTTGTCTGACTGTTAGTCTCAAGTAACTTGAACACTGCATCAAGACAAGACTTTGGGGTTGTCTCGCTATCTTCAAGATGTTTTGCCTTCTTTGCTGCAATATATGTTGGGTTTGTCTCACAACCTTCAGCAGACTTGTGCATGCCATCAGGCATATCACCCTGAAACAAAGCAGAGAGATGACAGGTTGTGTCATGTCTGAGTGAAGTTACAAACCTGCCCCTATTGAAAATATTTGCCTACAGTGATTTCGGCCGAGTCGAGTTTGTTTTGCCGCCCACCGTGTATGAATGGGGAATGGAGGGAGAAACAAAGGTCTTTCGGACGAGCTTGAATCAAATGAGTTTTGCCGCCCATGTTTGACGCCCACCGTGTCGGAATGGGCTCAGAGGCGGTCGTGTCACATCTAATTGAAGTTACTAACCTACCCCTATTTAGAGCAGTGGAAATTGGGCCGATGGATTGTCCGTGTAATGGGTAGACAGTAATTTCCATCTCCCAAACACTTGGCTTCGGGCAGATGACGTGGGAGTGGACATTTTGCTGCTTCTTTCAAATTTTGGGACAATAAGCATCCACGCTTACCCTGGCAACTAAATTCGAATCCATTTTGTATTCCTATATGAATCTTTATAAATCATTCTATGTGTTTTTATATATCTTCAAAAGGACGACAAAGATGTATTCCACTGTCATATATGAATATGGTTTACAAATGCCGATACTCAAATTCAGAAACTAGAATCCAGTTTAAGGTGAATTCGAATATTTGGAACACTTCATGTCCAACTCAAATGTCACACGCAGCATAATGTGTACTCCCATTTAGATATGTACACAAGCGATGTATCAAGATTCAAATACCAAGTCAATCAACCAAGAATGTACAGAACTAACAGACATATAAACACTTATAGAGTATATGGATCAATAATGTCAACTAACATACATAAGCCAGGCCGCTGTACTTTTTTTTGGCTACAACAGCATCCTTTTTTTAGCCAGCATCTTGGCCCTTTCCGATGCGGGCCACTTATGGTCCATCTATACTACTACTATTGCTGAATGCACATTCAGCCCGATTGGCATATTTGTAGGTCTGACACAGCAATCCAAATGAAATGTCTCCGAGTCTTATCAATTAATACAGACTTGTGCTCAAATAAAATTACAAACCAAAAAACAAAAAAAAACAATTATTACATGATCTCTAAAACAAACGGTTTGATTGATTACATGAACAGACAACACAAAGGTTGTTCAACTATGGCAAGAACATTTCACCTATGATTTACCAAGTAGGAATTTAATTTCCTTTTTTCCTTCAGGACCTTAACAATCTGGTCAGTCTCAGCTTGCTTCGTTTTGAAATCCACCAAATATTTAATGGTTGTCTTGAGTACTGCTTGTGATTGTGCTGTTTGCTTCCTCAACATGTCAACTTCATCTCTAAGTGCAGAAGCAGAATCTCTTTCTACGACTAGTTTAGCCTCTAGAGCATCATCAGTTGGCAATTCATAATGCACGATTGGGCCGGTGCCACAGCTGTGGGATGATGCAACGTCCATGGGCACCTCGCTCTTTGATCTTGGGCTAACCTGTTTTGCCATTAAAGTTCCGATTGGATTCAGAAAAGTTGAAGTTAGCAAACATCTCAACTGGGAGTTATAACAGCAAACCAGTTAAACAAACAAGGAATTAAAGAGTTTCAATTGGATGCTAAAAAGTAGTTATTAACATCATTGTAACCCGCTGTTGCAGCAGCAAAGCAGTTAAACAAACAAGTAGATATTTAAGTTAAGGCAAACAGGTAATTCTTAACAGTAAGTATCAAACACATAGATAGGCGCAGTCTACAATATGATTAACAGGCTGTGCCATTATGTAATCAGTAGCAAACTAAATTAAGCTAAGCAACGTAATTGAACAATTTTGCAATAAGTGGCTAACTAAAATTCCGAGAAGCGGGTAACTGAAATTACGCTAGTTCTTTGTACAGGCACACTGCAACTTCTTTTTCGTTTACAAGGTTGTACGAAGGAGTCCATGGCATCAATTGCTTGGATACGCAGTCCCAATACTTCTTTCCTCCCACACTGCATGGGTAAGTCGAATGGTTAATCTGGTAAGATGGTGCGTCCTTGATATGTTATATGAGGACGTGTAGTCAGACTAGTTGTAGCCAAACACATCACACTGGCTTTTACTGTATATTTCATGTGATTACTTTTGGCATATCGAGATCTAAGCAATCTACAATAGGATGAAAAGACTGGCATCCTTCACATTATTGGCGAACTCAGTTCATAGAAACAAGCAATTCAACCATTCTGTGGGTAAATCAAAAGCGCCACTGGAATATTTTTCACTATCCAATCATACACGCAAAAAGGGGCGACGCCACCATAGGGGCTGGTATGGGCGGCCGCCTTAGGTGGCTGGAAAGTGTGCACCTAGTTTGAGTCGTCTAGGTTGGCCCACGCTAGTTTTGTTCGTCCCAACGCACGAGCAGGCAATGTAAAAAATGAAGAAAAATGTTTCAATTTGGATGGGCCAATAACATAAGTGCAAGGCGGGCCCTATAGCAGGCTCGCGGCCCAAACGAGCGCCTCCCGTATCGATCGACAGCAGGAAAAATCCCAATTCATTCGCTCCAGCCTCCAGTCTGGTTCGCTCCTAACCTAGTCGCCGCTGGACAGACCGACACAACACTTCATCGCGCCCTTGTTGGAGGGCGGTCGCCGGGCTTCAAGCAAACGGAAGGACTAGAAGATGAAGATCCAACCCTGGGTGTAGCCTGCGTGGGAGGCAGCGGCGGCAGCACGGACATGGCATCGAGCTTGCGCAAACGGACAGTCGCAGCTTGCAAGAGTAGCATGCGCAACGAGCAGGTACATCACATCCCTGATTATATCTGATTCAACTCTTCAATTTCTGGCCAATAGTTAAACCTGACGGTGTTGTAAACTGCTTGTATGTAGGGAATCTATGAAAAAATGAAACCAATTTCTACTTATTTTATAACTCCCCCAATCAATACTGAACTGACTGAATCTGATGTATCTAATCAAGTTTCCGGTGCAAACATACAAGCTCATGTTGTTCTTGAGCCTGAAGTGTCTAATGAATAGACTGCTAATGAAGGATTTGATGCAAACATTTTACATGCTCCTGGTGATGAACATATAGTGTCTAATGAGGGATCTAATGCAAGCATTTTGCAAGCTCGTTGAAGGATTTAGTGTCTAATGATGATCTACTATGTTGAGAGAGACATAGATTTGCAAGCATTGATGACAAGCAAATTATAGTGCATTTTCATAGCTTGAGGAAATGTCGAGGCCATCTACCAAAAAGTCCCCGTATCATGACAACATAGCATAAATACTTTTCTAATTTGTTGTTTGAAACTATTGCCATACTTGTGCAGGATAGATATATTGATATGCAGTTTGCGCACTGGTTATACGTGCAATTACACTTCGATATTTTCAGCCAGAGAACGAATAATTCAAGTAGGTACAGACCATGTTTGTAGTCCTTGTACACCATGTTGCATTTTGTGTTTTTGGTGCTTGCATCATTTAGTGTTTATAATCTGAACTACTTTGGATCATTAGCTGGTTTTCAAAGTGCATGTAGCTTCACATTTCTCAAGTTATGTTGATTTCTGGAGTGCAAGTGCCTTCGTATTTTTTAAGTTAAATGTTCACCCCTAGTAACTTGAATTCGTGGATCAGCCACTGCACACAAATCATACACGAATGCCAGTACGAATTAAATGAAATGCGGGGACTTACGCTAGCTCGTTGTACAGGCTCACTGCAGCTCTGCTTGCGCTTGGGATGTTCCATGTACAAGTCCATGTTACCACTTACTTGGATGTGCAGGCCTTGTGCTCCTTGCGTCCCCCTCTGCATTTTTGACACGGCGAATGGTTGATCAAATAAGAGGAATCGACCTTGATGTTGTACCGGAGGACAGATACTTACAAGGTTATACGGGTGTGCTGGATGTGTACCAGATCCCGTAGCACCGTCATGCTTCGCTAAAAATGGATTTGCTTGTTTCAGATGATATCTCCAGAAGAAATAAGAGTTAAAGTCAGAGTTGCACAGGCGTGTAAGCTAAGAGAGCAGTGAAAGGATATCCAAACATCGTCGGAACAGTGCACAAGGGAGTGATGTGTGGATACCTAGTTTGGGCCGGCGTTTGGGCATGCTCTCCTAGCTAGAGTGCGGGTCACTTTAGAGCCGTTGAGCGTGATGCGCTGGCGTTGGCTGGCCGCGCACGGATGCAGATCTTGAGTGGCAGCGGAGCGCTACGATGCGGTGGACGAGACCGTTGGTGAAGCCCCAACGGCCTCGGGGGGCGGAGGTGCGACGATGTGCTCGGTGAAGTACCCCGGTGAGCTGGGAGACGGCGTCGCTGAAGCGCACCTGATGCGGTGGAACTCGGTGTCTGTGAGGCACGTCGGTTGCGGTGGCCGACGTTGTCGGTGGACCACCCGGTGCGGTGGACGAGGGCGTAGATGAGGTAGCTCCGGTGCGGTCGTGGAGTTAGCCAGTTGAGGAACGTGGCGTAGTGGCATTCCAACACCCCCCCGCAGTCGAAACGTGGGGTTCGTCGACGTTGAGACTGGACCGGAAGTCGAGGAAGACCAGCGTCGTTAAGCCCTTGGTGAAGATGTCGGCGAACTGCGAGCTCGTGGGGACGTGGAGGACGCGTATCCCCCCAGCGCGACACGCTCACGCACGAAGTGAAGATCAATCTCAATGTGCTTCGTGCGTTGGTGTTGCACGGGGTTACTCGACATGTACACGGCGCTGATGTTGTCGCAGTGGACCATGGTAGCACGCGACGGTGGTTGATGTAGTTCGCCAAGGAGTTGGCGCAACCACACCGACTCGGCGACGGCATTGGCGATGGCCCGGTACTCGGCCTCGGCACTGGACCGCGAGACAGTGTTTTGCCGCTTCGATGACCATGTAAGGAGGTTGGAGCCGAGGTACACACAGTAGCCCGAGGTGGACTTCCGTGTGTCGGGGCAGCCGGCCCAATCGGCGTCGGAGTAGGCGACGAGCTCAGTGGTGGTGCCGCGATGAATCCGAAGCCCAAGATGCGTCGTGCCACGCAAGTACCAGAGCACGCGTTTTACGAGCTGGAAGTGGCAGTCCCTGGGTGCCTGCATGAACATACAACACTGCTGGACGGCGTAGGAGAGGTCAGGGCGCCTCAGCGTGATGTACTGGAGGGCACCGGCCAAGCTGCGGTAGAGAGACGGGTCGTGGAAGAGCGGCCCGGTGTCGACGGAGAGCTTGGCCAACGTGTCGACCGGAGTGGAGAGAGGCTTGCAATTGAGCATGCCCGCACGGTCGAGGATCTCCAGCGCGTACTGTTCCTGGGAGAGGAACAATCCGCGCGCCGTGGTGGTGACGTTGATGCCGAGGAAGTGATGGAGTGCACCGAGGTCAGTCATCGAGAACTCCCGATTGAGTGCCTGAATGACCGAGTCGAGGACGATGGAGGAGTCCGCGGTGAGGATGATGTCGTCGACGTAGAGCAGCAGGTACGCCAGGTGCTGCTCGCGGCGGAGGACGAACAAGGACGAGTCCGCCCGCGATGCGACGAAGCCGAGCGTGCGCAGGTAGGAGGTGAACCGAGTGAACCACACCCTCGGTGCCTGCTTGAGACCGTACAAGGAACGGTTCAGCCGGCACACATGTGATGGCGAGGCAGTGTCGACGAAGCCGGACGGCTGGTGGCTGTAGACAGTCTCCGCAAGATGCCCATGGAGGAAGGCATTCTTGACGTCCAGCTGATGAATGGGCCACGACTTGCCGGCGGCAATGCTGAGTACCGTCCGAATGGTGGCCGGCTTGACGATGGGGCTGAACGTCTCAGCGTAGTCGACACCAGCCTGCTGGGTGAAGCCGCGAAGCACCCACCGCGCTTTGTAGCGCGCGAGCGTCCCATCGGGGTGGAACTTGTGCGAAAAGATCCACTTGCCTGTCACGACGTTCGCACCTGCAGGACGAGACACTAAACACCAAGTATTATTCCGCATCAGTGCGTTGTATTCCTCAAGCATCGCGGCGTGCCAGTTAGGGTCCTGGAGAGCTACACGGTAAGAGGAGGGAATGGGACTGATGCCTGAGGTGGTGATATGAAGTGTCTTAGGCTGGGCGAAGCCGGACTTGCTGCGAGTACGCATGCGGTGCTTATTGGCTGGTGGAGCGACTGGAAGAGCGCGGGGCGGGAGAGACGGCACAGGTGGCGCGGCGGGAGTGGTTGCATGGGTGCAATCGGGTGCATGCGCGGGGTCGCGAGACGGAGAGTTCGGTGGACCAGGGGAGGCGCGGTGGGACGTGCATGCGCCAGGTGATCCTGGCGGCTCGGTGCGGATGGGGCGTGGTGGCGGACCCGGGCGTGGCGTGGAAGGGGTGGCTGGTGAGGTGGGGCCAGTGGCCGATCCGAGGCGTGCGGGTGGGATGGGCGGGGCAGGCGCAGGTGGGGGCGGCAATCCCGGGGAGAAGCTGCGAGGTGACGGGTACGAGGTAGGCGGCGCGCGGGTTTCTGGGAGGGATTGGATCCCGGGATTTGCTGCAGCAGCTGAGGGTGGCGTGGGCTGTGCAGGCTCTAGAGGCAGATAGGGAAAGACTTGTTCGTCAAAGGTAACGTGCCTGGAGATAATAACTTTGCGAGAAGAAAGATCAAGGCATCGATAGCCTTTGTGCTCCAGGGGGTACCCAAGAAAAACACAGCGGGACGAGCGGGGCGCGAGTTTGTGCGGCGCGGTTGCAACAGTGTTGGGAAAACAAAGGCAGCCGAACACACGCATGTGGTCGTAGGTGGGATGGTGCCCTAGAAGCTGGTAGTACGGCGTGACGAAGTTGATGGCAGAGCAAGGTCGCCGGTTGAGGATGTAGGTGGCCGTGTGAAGTGCTTCGACCCAGAACGGGGGTGGGAGTTTGGCATGGATGAGGAGGACACGTAGTATATCGTTGGTAGTTCGGATGAGGCGCTCGGCCTTCCCGTTTTGCGGCGAAGTGTGAGGGCAGGAGAGACGAAACGAAGCCCCGTGACAAGAGAACAAGTCACGCAACGAAGAGGTGAGAAATTCACCGCCGTTGTCACATTGCATGCACTGTATGGGAGCATGAAATTGCGTAAGGACGTAGGAGAAGAAGCGGGAAATAATGTTGGCAGTGTCAGATTTGTTGCGTAATGGGAACGTCCACGAGTAGTGCATGTAATCATCTAGAATAACGAGATAGTACTGGAACCCGGAGAAGCTAAGAACAGGGGACGTCCACAAATCACAATGAACTAGTTGAAAGGGCGCACTAGTTTTTGATACAGAAAGGGAAAAGGGCAGCCGGGGCTGCTTGCCTAATTTACATGAGGAGCAAACAGTGGTGCTAGGCAAGTCTTTATTACATGAGGGAAGTAAATCACGAGCTAAAGCAGAAACGGATTTATTGCTAGCATGTCCCAAACGTTGATGCCAGAGGTCGCCGGTGACGACGGAGAGAGCTTCTTGGACGCCGGAGTTGGTGAAGAATGGGTAGAGCTCCCCGTGGCTATTGGATCTCAGAATTATGCTCCCCGTTGCTAGGTCCTTCACGGAAAAACCGAATGGATCAAACTCTATAGAAACAAAGTTATCTTGTGTAAAACGGCGAACGGAGATTAAATTCTTGATAATAGTAGGGGAAACGAGAACGTCATTGAGAGAAAAATTGGAGAGAGATGTGGAACCGACGGCTGTAATAGGAATACGTGAGCCGTCGCCTACGAGGATGCCTGAGGAATGACGCATAGAGGGGGAACCATACGAGGTGAGAGAGCTCGTCTTACCAGTGACGTGCGACGTAGCGCCCGTGTCGAGGAACCAGTCCGATGCACCGCCGGCCTGCTGGTGCTGCACGGAGAGATTCTGAAGCGCGGCGTACAGCTGGTTGTACTGCTCCCAAGACGGCCCGCTGGAGGAGGCCGCGGCGGCCACCGGGTAGGCCTGATGAGGCGGCGGCGGGCGCGGGCCTAGAACGCCCGCAGCGTTCGGTGCGGCCCACGGTGCGCGAGGCGGAGGAAGACCCGGAAGAAGCGCCCCGTACGGGGTGAAGTAGCCGGTGGGCAATGATGAGGACGAGCCGAAACCGGAAGGAGCAGCACCACGGCCGGAGGAGGGGCCGCCAGGAGTTTGGGCGCCGCGGCCGCGGCCGCGCCCACGCCCACGTCTGCGCCCTCCGCGGTCGCGATCACCAGGCTGCGGCGTGGCCGGCCCCTTACCCCGATCGGTGGAGGCGCGATCAGGAGTGCGGTCGGAGGAGGAGCCGCCCGGGCTGTGGCCGATGGAGAGTGCGGTGGCCGTGGCTTCAGGCCGTCCGTCGAGGCGCGCCCGCTCGTTGGCCGAAATCTCCTCCATGAGCAGCCTCGAGCGCGCCTGCACGAAGGTTGGGAACGGCGATTGCATCGGCAACAGGGTAGCCATGACGTGAAACTTACGGTTGAGACCGCGGATGAGCTAAAGTGTGAGGGACTGGTCGGTGACGCGCTCGCCGACGTCCTCAAGGGCATCCGCGAGGGACTTGAGACGCCTGCTGTATTCGACGACAGAGAGGTCGCCTTGGATGAAGTTGCGGAACTCCGCACCGAGGATGACGGCGCGCCCGGGCTGGTTGTCCATGAAGAGGAGGTGGAGCTGCGACCAGATGTCGTAGGCGGAGCTGGCCGGGGTAGTGACGGCGCGAGGAGGTCGTCGTCGAGCATGCCATGCATCCACAGCATGATGGTGAGGTCGTCGTTCCTCCACACGGCGCTCTGGCCGAGTGGCTCGGTGGCGATGTCGAGGTGGTGCTGGACCTCGTACTTGCAGGCGATGACGTAGAAAAGCTAGGGCCAGCGGGAGTAGTTCCCCGACTCCAGCTGGAGTTTGGAGGTGAAGTAGTGCGCGACGGAGGGCGGGAGACCAGCAATGGAGGAAGGGCCCGCGTCAGAGGTGCCCCCCACACGGTGAGGGACGAGGGCGCCGCTGGTGCCGCCGAGTGCGAGACGGGGAGCAGGAGTACTGCCGGCGGTGCGCAGAATGCCCGTAATGGGCGCGGGAGCCGAGCGGGGTGCTGACGAGGAAGAGGCCAAGGCGCCCTCGGGAACGGGCGTCTTGCCGCGGTCGGACACGAGGGGTCCGGGGCGCGCAACGGGAGCCGTGGCGACCGGAGGAGTGGTGTCCGCGGGCGCTGGTGCGGCAGGTGCGGCGGCAGCGAGGGGCACCGCGGCGAAGGGAGGGGGCGCCGGCGCGTCGAAGTCCGCCGAATGGGTGCGGCGGAGGAGGCGATGCATGGCGGAAGCGGAAGCAGGAAGAGGACCGGAGGTGCTCGGCGTCTGATACCAAGCTAAGTTATGAATCTCACACCCTGCTTATTCATGACTCGAGTGTACACTTTATACAGATACAGTGAAGAGAGAGAGCAGGGAGATCGTGTGAGATACAACGGCATGGGCCGGTAATCCTCCTAGCATGCAGGGATAAGCGCGCACGCAGTGCATGCCCGTTGGAGCTCCTGGCGACGCGGTCGTGGAGTTAGCCAGTTGAGGAACGTGGCGTAGTGGCATTCCAACATATCCATGCTACTTTTTTAATACAAATTCATATGTATATGATGAACACCATGGTAGTGAGAAAACTTTTGGATGGATTCAAACATATGACCTACAAAATAGCACAACAAACTGAGTCAATGTCAACTTTTCCAAACTTAGTCTGGCACGAATTCGAAATAATTACCCGTATGCCTGGTCCTCGGTTCAAATCTTACAATGTACACCGAATTGAAACATCGATATTAAGTCTCGTACTATGTACATTCAAATGTTGTTTTTAGCCCCCCCCCCCCCGCACAAACGCTACATACTTCCTGTATCGGTCAATCTTCCTCTCCTAACCACCTTAGGAAGCTATCGGTTTCCAACACACGTTCATTCTTTCTCTCCATGTTTCGATCTCTAAGTCTCTCAACTACACAACCCCTTCTTCCACTCTGTTACCAAATGTATTTACCTCACACACCCGCCATTGCACCCCATGCCGAGCTCTCTCTCTCCCCCCTCTCCCTCTCACCCTCTCGCGCTAAATACATGCATTGCCTATCTAGCCCCCCCAACCTCTCGTGCGCACGCACGCACGTTGTATATCTAGGTCACTCCCTCGAGACTGTCTCACTCTTTCTTCCGCACAGCGGGCCACACTCGCTCAATCTCGCTCTCTTTATCTGAGTCTGGTTTAACCTTGTTTTCTTTCACACACAAATGATATATCTCCCTGTTCGGGCCTCGATCGACACACTCTATACTCTCTCACGCAGATTGTCTATCTAGGTCAGTCCATCCAAGCCGCCGCCACTCTTTCGACCTCATGGTGGGCCACGCTCACTCAATCTCTCTCTCTCTCTCTCTCTCTCTCTCTCCGTATGTCTCGAGTGACCTCGCTCTTTCTCGGACAAAAACGATATATCACCATGTTTGAGCCCAATTCGACCTATTCACATTGTATACTCTCTCACGCACATCGTCTATCTAGGTCACTCTCTCCAACCCGTCTCACTCTTTCGATCGCACGGCGACCCTATGTGATCGGTTGACCTTGCTTCCTCCCACGCACAAAATATATCTACACGTCTGTGACTGGATCATCTCTCAAGCTCTATCTTACAGCCCTCACCCTTGCCAAAAAGCCCAATCGGACAATATCTCTCCAGAGCATATATATTTGTTCAATGAATGTCGAACCACACTCACTTTGTCTCTCTATCTATATGTCTCTCGATTGACCTCGCTTTCTCACACCGTATCTTCCACGCGTTGAAGCTACTACCTCTCCATCCCTCGCAAAGCCGAAGCTATTTACATTGCGAGGGGCACTCCAACCTTGGATTAATTTGTGTAGGCATTTATTCCGGTCGGTTTAGATTATATTTTCGTAGCATTCGGCCCACAACTACTCCAAACACCGTGGCAACCCACGCAACTCCCCTAGTTGATTTCCCTCTGGCTCGGTCATCGCTCTCTCGCACGTCCTTTCTCGCCTTCAACGTCGCACCATGGTATTATTGAAAAAACTATGTTGTTCTCTTTAATTATTATAAATAAGCTACAAAACTACACACCGATAGTCCACTTGGAATGGAACAAATTTCGACCCACAAATTAAAGTGCTACAAACTACGCACTGAGGGGCCCACATGTCATGAAACAAATTTGGACCCATATACAAATTAAAAAATAAAGGACGAGGATCGAACATGCGACCGGGCCTTCAAGCCGCACGTCAATAGGCAACATACGTAGAATAGCAATGTTTGTTGTGCCCCCTTTGTTCACATAATGTTTTTATATTACCACAGCCTAATTAATGGATAACATGTAATATTATTTTTAGTACTATTCGCCTTCACTTACTGGTGGGTTCCATGTGTGCTCTCTCTCTCTCCTCCCCTTCTGCCTTTAGACGCACGGGCAAACAGGAAGAACTCGCGGGCGATGTTGCCGTTGACCATATCTGGACGCGTTCACAAGTCACGGCACCAGTTTCACGTACTAGCAACACTAGTCAGTGTGTACGTGCAATGCACGTTAATTTGGAAGTATATTAAGTGCATGCGGATATTAACTACTAGGATATTATTTGCGTGTTGTCATGTGATTAGCACTATTTTTGGCATGAAATTAACTGCACGCTAAACGTGTTGAGCGCTCGACATTGAAGCAGTCTAGGTCATTGGACGACAAGGAATACATGTCGCTTGATGACCTTTTATATTTGATTTGATACGGCTCTAGCAGAACATTCAATTGATCAAACCATACATTTCGTTCAGTCTGACTCCGACTTTAAATTATACGACAATCGATATAAAATAAACGGAAATGATAAACGTTCGGATTTTAAGCATGGCAATCCGAACGTTTTTCATGGCAAATTTAGATTACGCGGCGGCGGCGGGGGCATCTCGCGGTGGGAAGCGGCTCCTCTGCCGTGCTCTGTGTGTCGTCGGGCCACTGACCGACGGCGACGGCGCCGTCTTGCGCCGTTGTTGGCGTACTCCTGGACGTTGGCCTAGCTTCAAGGAAGGCCAAAATGTTCTGGACTTCGGAGCGAGTCAACTGGCGGGAGGAGGCGACTGGCGTTGGTGCAAGGAAGCGGTCGACGGCGGCCATCCATGCCGCTGAGGGGGGCACTGGCACCCGCGTGGGGACAGGCGCTGTCAATGGCGCGGCGGAGACATTCGTGTGCATGGGCACCGGCACGGGCGCGCACGTCAGTGCACGCGCAGGCGCATGCGCTGGCAGGTGCACGGGCAGCGGCACGGGCGTGCGCGTCAGTGCACGCGCAGGCACATGCGCTAGAAGGTGCACGGGCGCGTGAAAGTCGGCGGGGACCTCGTGGAACCCCGTGGGTTTAAGCTCGGCGACAATGTGCGGCTCTCAGCCCATCAATGCCACGGGGATGGGCGCTGGCGCAGTCGTGGCGACGGGAGCCGGAACGGGAGCGGGGACAGGCGCGACGTCTTCCCGCAAGGCCAGTTCAAGCTCGTCCCAAAGCGCCTTATGTTCTTGAGACTCCGGCTGGGTGTCTTCCTCGGGAAGCTGGAACACTAAGGGCAGACCATCGTGATGCGGCATGGCGTACGTTTAGGTCAGGCTAGTTGGAGGTAGACGACAGGAGAATCGGAGAGGAAGAGAGAGGATTGTAGCGATACCGGGTAGTGCGGGGTTGATTTAAACTGCGGCGCCGGCGACATTAAAAGTGGGAGCAGTTGGGACGACGGTGGGCGGCGGAGTCTGGTCAAAGGGCTCGCCTCCCAGTGAGCCTGCACAGCGGTCTGCTCGCACGCCTCCCTGACAGCCGGCGCAGCGGTCTGCTCGCACGCCTCCCGTCGACTCACACGCTTGCTCGGACGGCACCTGCCGATGAGAAGCGGGGACTCGTGGCGGCACGTAAACGCCCACGGTTTCAATAGTGAAAGCGTTCGCCTTAACGTGATAGGTCTTTGTTCCAAAATACCTTGGCTCTTCATTTGTGCAACTTGTCATAAGCAGCTTGTCTCAAATTGAAGAAAAAACTTACGAAGTAATATTTGTGCCATATCACGTGACCATGCTTAGTTTCAAGAATTTATGCTCACTTTTGGATTTTCTAAAATTTAAGATCCAGGATTCGAAACAATATCATAACCTGCATCATGTAATAAATTTTCAAGCCGTACATCTGTCCTATTGTATTTCTTAAGAAAGGATTTGGTCAAACATTTTGCTTAGTTAGACTTCAGACAAGTTATATATGCAGAGTAAAAGGATAATCCCTCCGTACCAGTGCATTGCCTGATATATTAACTCAAGTACTAGGCACGAACAAACGGGCTCAATTTTGTGCTCATCCTGGTGTAGTAGTAGTAGTACTAGGCAATGCAGTTGACGGGTGACCATGACGAGCGGCGACCGAGGGAATTGAACCGTGCTCAGCACGGTAGGTAACGTTGTCTAGTTACTAAAGCATCCCTCCGTTGTTCATCGGTAGTCATTATGGACCGGAGACATGAGGGGAATTTCCTAGGGCTGGAATTCTGGCCGCCAGATATTTCGACTTGAAACGCTGAGGCTCGACTGGTTGGGGTTGCCTAATGTGCATACCACGCACGCCACCAAAGGACACGAGCCCGTTTTTTTAGGATCAACACGAGCCAAGGTCTGGCTGGTACGCCGTTGGGTCCTACCATTCGAGAATACGAAAGGAACCTTTTAAATTGCCAAACGAATCTATGTGTATTACAATACCCGTATTTTCCTTGCAAATACTAATCTCAACGTGGTAATTGATTTATGACGAGTTGTTGAATTAGAGTGAGTTTGTGATATAGTGATCTCAAAGTGGATTTCACATTTCATGGTATCCCTAGTAAGTTTTCCAATGCAAATTCAAATTTAAAAGATGAACAATATGGAGGTGAGAAAACTTTGTATGTATCAAGCATATGACCACACACACACACACACACACAGACACACACGCACGAACACAACAACAATCCAATAAGTATAGTGCATCTATTTTTCCAAACCATGCATGTATGACACGAATTCAAAAATACTCCTTCTATTCCTAAATATTAGTCTTTTAGAGAGTTCAACAAGTGACTACATACGGAGCAAAATGAGTGAATCTAGACTCTAAAATATGTCTATATACATCCGTATGTGCCAGTCCATTTGAAGCCTCTAAAAAGACTAATATTTAGGAACGAAGGGAGTAAAATGTAAGACATCCATGGTCCTCAGTTCAATATTTAAAATGAACATGAAACTGAAACATGAATATTAAGTCTAGTACTACAGTACATGCAAATGTTGTGTTTAGGCGGAGCTATGATTGTCGGGGGTCAACCCCTCGACCTTAGATAAAATTATGGAGCTCTGTTTAGGGTTGTTTAGATTATATTTGTCCCCACCCTCCCAACCACCGATTGGTTGTGCACCCCCACCCCTCCTCCCCGGGAGAATATCATGTGCCCCCATACCTTAGATGCTATATGCCGATACGAGTTGCTTGGAGCTTGTAGATCTGAGATATAGCAGCTCACATGATGTGTCTTAATATTTTTGCAGGAAACCTTGATGAGTTTGAGAATTGCACACAATTTGTACAAAAACTACTTAGATGCCCTTTGATCCCATATCCAACGACCTTGAAGCTCGTATCACCGTAGCATCTAAGATGAAGGAGGACATCATATTCTCCTGTATGTAAGAATATCATGTGCTACCACAGCTTAGATGCTTTGGTGATACAAGCTCTTCGGAGGCGTTGGATTTGTGACCCAACACCTCCTCGGTGGTTCGAATGGTTTTTTGCAGAAAAGCCCCAAAAGAGTTCGGCCACTGCTTACAAGCACAAAGACTACTCAGATGCCATTGGATCTCAGATCAAACAACCTCCAAGCTCGTATCACCGTAGCATCCAAGCTGCGATAGCACCTTATGTTTTCTCGCACGGGAGAGTATGAGGTGCTCCTGCACCGTAGATTCTATGGTGATACGAGTTCACTGAGATCTAACGGTCCATAGTAGGAGGTTTGAATGTTTTTGCAATATACGACTGATAGAGTTTGGGAAATGCGCAGAAAGTACAAGTACTACGCATGTGCCATCTGATCACTGATCATACGACCTAGATGCTCATATCACCGTAGCGGGTAATTAAGCTATGGGGAGCACCTAATATGAGCACCGGGGAGCCGTTGGATCGAAGATGCAGCGGCACACACGAGGCCTGAATGTTTTATTTGCAAAAAAATCTTTGGAGAGTTTGGAAATTGCGCATAATTACAAAGACTACTCCCAAGCCATTGGATCTCACTTCCAACGGTGTAAAAACTCGTATCACCATAGTATCTAAGCTGCGGGGTGGATGTGATATTCTATGCCGCTGTCATTTTTGTTCGTAAACTTGCAAAATACGTGTAACTCGTGCCGTTACTTGTCTAACCGCGCAGAGTGTTTGTTCAAAAAAACCATCCTACACTGAAATATCGGAACAACACACGGGGGTCCCACTTGTCATTAATCAAATTTGGACCTAAAACTAACAAATCTGAGAGACGAGATTCGAATTGGCAACCTGGACTACAAAGCGTAAGTCGATAGCCTGAAAAAACGAACGGTTGTTGGCTTTGGTCCATAACTTGATTTTATACAGTACTTGCGTTGAGTAGAGTAGAGGGAGTGCCTCGTCAACACGTGCATGACCGTTGTCTCACTTACTGGTGGGTCCCAGGTCTACGATCTCAATCTCTCTTCTCTCCATCGTCTAACTTTTGCACGGGCACACACAAAGAGCGGCGCTAGCTTGCCGTGGTGTTATTACAACTAAAAAAAGCTTGGAAAATAGAAGGATCGCCTAGAACAAGAAACGTTGTGGCTGGTCGAGACGGAGCTAACCACATCTATCCTCCGTGCCATGTTTGCATGATGAAGCTGTGTGGCTAGTGGGGTGTTTTCAACCGACTGGCTGGGTCCCGAGGTCGAACCATAGGTACTACGTCTGATACAGTATATTTTTACACGCACATTTTTCCTCCATGCCGAGACGTGGCAGACCCTACCGCACGGTATCAGGGTCCTCCCGGGTGGTGCACGCATATATTCTTCCTGACGTGGGACGCCCTACCGCGCGTTTTCTGGGTCCTCCTCGGTCGTAGCGCCGAAGCAAGTAAATGAGTCGTCAAATCACGAAAGACCACCTTTCCCGCCGAGTACATCAGTGAAGCACGGTGGCTAGCTAGTTGGGCTAGTTCGACCGATTAGCTAGGCCGCCGCCACATTTGTTTTTTCACCCCTTTTTTTATCTACTTGCTGGCAGGTAAATTTAAATATCCACCGCGGCGTTGCTCTGGTGTTTGAGTGCGGCAGGATTTTTAATTTTTTGATTGACGGGAGCAGGCGCGGCAGGATTTTTAATTTTTTGATTGACGGGAGCAGGCGCGGCAGCAATTAGTCACGATGACTCTGCCTGTAAAAACCCACTGCTCCCTGATGTGAGAAGTCGTCGACTGGTGTTTTACCGTGGTGAAAACCAAAAGATTCCCCGCTCCCTCGGCCTTCCCGTAGATTGCATTGCCTTTCAGCTGTTTCGCCCCCTTTGCTTCCTCTCCCCATTGCTTCTACCTGGTGCCATGGCGGCGCAGCAGATCACGGAGTCCGAGGTGAGGCGCCTGACACAGGAGCTCCATGTCAAGGATGCAGAGCTCAGGGCCAAGGACGTGGAGCTCCGTGAGCTCAAGGAGGAGAGGAGTGCCATGCTCCTCCATTATGTGCGGGAGTTCACGGAGCTTCAGAAGCGGCAGGCGTCCACCACAAAGATGCTCGAGGCATCGGCGGCGTTGCTGCAGAGAGCGGGAGATACGATAGGCCGTCAGGGGAGCCGGCTAGAGCGCGAGCGGGCCGATCGTGACGAGGTCCAGGATCGCCTCAGCCACTTGGTGAACCAAGTTGCCATGCACGTGTTGCGGCTGCACGATGCCTACCGTCGTGCCAGCGCGACGATGCCGGCCGTCGGGCTAAACCCATTCGACCACCCGGTCGACTTCAACGAGCTGCGGCTTCCTGACCTGGTCTCCTTCTTCAGCTATATCTCCGAGGAGCTGAGCCGTCTCCGCGCGATGGTGGGGGCTGAGCTGGACAAGGAGGCGTTGCAGGCTGCCGTCGACGTTGCCGGGCGAATCCTTTCAGGGCTCCGTCACCGGAATCCATTCGTGCCATTGGACGCCGTCTTTGACGAGCTGGCTCCCGTCGACCGGGAGCAGTCTCTGCGGGCGGTTGCACCCTGCATCACCAACGTCGTGCGCCTCGAGAAGCAGAGGGACTTCGGTGGTGTTTAGGCGCCCTCTGCATGGGCATGTCCATGTCTCGGTGCAACATGACCGTTGGATCAAACTCAGACGGTGCAGATCAGTCACTGTAGCACAAAGAGTGTGGGTGTGTTTGGTTGCATTCTCATCTCAATATAGTTGTTTCCTCTTCGTGTATTTTTGTCAACCTACTAGTGTGGACTCATGCACCCTTCATGCACTCTGCCAAACACCCAAAAGTGGGTCGAGAAGGGAACTTTTGCTCCCACCCCGTGCACCCTTCATACACTCTGCCTAACACTATTCGTGCTTCATATGGTTCATGTTTCGTGGAGTACTGTAGAACCGTACTCTCCGTGCGATGTGGACCTAGTTCTGTTAACATTGATCTCACCGTTCATTCTCGACCGGACAGTCGAAAAAGCGGTACTATGTTACATATAGGAGTAGTTGACATGCGCACAACATCATTTGTTATCCTCATATCTTACTACATTAGCAACAAGATTGTGTAGTACTGACGTATGAACCACTGCACATGCCTAGTAGTAGGAGCACTGTGTATGTTCAAGTGGCTGCCGTGTTTCGCACTCCTCCGTCGTAAGAGTGGAAACGCTTGCTTAATCATTTTTTTCTTCAGAAAAACAGTGGACACGCTCTACCATGCGGATCCTCCTCCATCCATGCACTAAATTACTCACTTTCGCCGACGTGTGGGACAGCCAGCACCTGGGTCCACCAGCCATGCACTAAATTACTCCGTAGTAGAGTGACGGTAGACTACCCCGATCAAACCGCCGCAGTAATGCCCAATGAGCCGTCAAATCACAAAACCCCCTCCTTTCCAGCAGTAAGTTGGACGGACGAAGCAACCATCATTTCACTCTTCTCTCTCAGCTTCCTCTCGTGGAGAAAACCCCCACTCGCTTCGCTTCTCCCTCATCTCGTTCCTCCTTTCACTCTTCTCTCTCAACTTCCTCTCTTGGATGGACGCCGGAGCACCAGCCGACGTGATGTCTATGGCTCTGGCCAAAACCGTCGAGGCTCATGGTACGAAGAAGCGCAAGCACCCCGCCGAGACTACCGCAGACAAGCTCAAAGCCATCGCCCTGTCCAAGCCCCCCCTCTCCGGGATCCCTCATTAAGAAAGTCCAGGTAATGTCTCTTGTTGACGATCTTTTTCTCGATCTTGATCGTGTTTTTTCATCTAACACGCAGTACTAGTACTGGTAGTACAACTTTCTGGGTGATCTTGCATGTGATTTTAGTGTGCCAAATGACGGTTCTAAATTCCTCTTTTGACCAAAACATGCGAGAGGTTGACACTGATTTCTTATAGATTAGTTTCAACTACTCCCTCTGTCCCAAATTTCTTGTCTTAGATTTGTCTAGATACGGATGTATCTAATACTAAAATGTGATTTGATACATCCGTATCTAGACAAATCTAAGACAAGAATTTTGGGACGGAGGGGGTACTTTATGAACATCAATGCTACCTTTTAAGAGGGTATATTTGCCTCAGTAACTTGTGTTATGGATATTGCATGTAATCCCTCTGCTCTCATGCCTTTGAAGACATGTTCTAGTGTCTTTGTTCACTCATTTCTGTGCGTATATGTAGTCATATATGGAGTATAATATCAAAAATCATCTTATATTTATGAACGGAGGTAGTAATAAAATATGGTTTCTGTTTGAATTAGAACCAGGTCCGCGGTGGAGATGAAGTTCTCAAAGTCATGCCGTGTGAACTGGAAGACCTGATGATGAGTTCTACTGCTGAACTATCCAGCTGATGTGTCCTTGTCGCCACGTGTCCTGAACTAGTGTTTTCATGTAGCATTGTTGTCAGGCGTGTTCTCGAGGCTGTACTTGACCACAACAATTTCCTGGTTGTGCCTTCGATTACGAAGGGTGTGGTTCTTGTAAAGCTTCCCAACAAATGTGATGCGGCATGTCTTCATCATCATGTTTATGAGTGGAAAGACCACTCTGTTAGGTTCTCCAAGGTTGACAAGATGGTGATGGTGCATGTAGACATCTCACACGAAGTCCATGGCCTAGTCAGTTATGCGGGGTTCATCCCGTAGGTCGGTGGCAGGAAATAGTCTGCAGAGTTTAGTTGGTGCAACTTTGCTTGTCTGTAGTAAGTACTATTGTTCAGTAATTGATTTGTGTTTGTGAACCCTGTATTGTTTATTAGTACTGCCCCTTTTGGTGTGTGAATGGTCTATGTTAATGTCTATGTTAATGTCTGTCCACTCAATTCAGTCTGTATATTTTGAAGTATCCAGATCATATTTTTTGTGAGGACGGTTTATCAATTATGGTTACACTCCAATATCTGTATGCATTGCAGGGTTTGTCGCACCCACCAGGATTTCCAGTCCCATGGATGTTCGGTCCATACGATTTGTCACGACCTTTGGACTGTCCTGCTTGTGGGAGTAGGCGGGGCCCCTGCATGCCACCCGTAGTTGGACGATCAATCTTCTGTTTAGTACTTCAACATAGTGATTTCCTGGTAAGGATTCACTCATGTCACATCAAGTAAATCTTATTGATTTACTATCTAAATCTTATTGATTTAATGTCATGTTTTCTTTCTTTTCCTGCAATTTTATGATGCAGGTTTTGCCATGTGACATTCATCACAGAATAAACCGTTTGGTTTGCTCTACGATGGCTATTTTTGCAGGTTTCACTTCTTATGTCGTGTCAGTAACGAAGGCACTGTCCATCACTTATATTACTGAAAAAAACTGGATCAGTCTGTTGTCTGAGTACAAGCTGAATCCCTATGATGAACTGCAGTTTGGTTTAACAAAAACGCCACAATTAGTCCTTCTTGCGTTTAAAAGAAATGAAGAAAAAAACTGGATCACGGTCATGAATCCTAGTCAAGTTAGAAAGTTGATCATAGCAGACCAGACACGATCGCCGCTGTCTCGCACAGATCGAACACCGGCAGTTGCTCTAGCACTGACAGCGGCAGCAGCTTAGTCTGATCCAGCTGAGGATTGGGCACCGACCGCGTCAGCGGATCAGTCTGATCTACCGGAGGATCGGGCATCGACACCGGCACCAGCTCTACAATGAGCACCATCTCCGGCAGCAGCAGCGGCTTCGGCACCTGCACCAACACTTGCACTTGCATCTGCTCCGGCCCGTGCAGTTGCACCGGCAACAGACTGGGCTGCAGTTCGCACTTCATATACCAAAGTCCTTACAAAAACCGACATGTCCACCTTCTTGGTAAGCATTGGCCGCCCAAGTGCTTCGTTCTTTTTTCTTTCCATGTTGTTTCACATGATTCACTGTGTTGATCTAACTGTTTGGGTATGTCTTCTTGTTTGCAAACAAAGAATTCCTAGAGCAACGAGGGAGTCGTTCAACAATCCGGGTGACCGCGGCCAAGTTTCTCTTACCATGCGCAGCCTTGGTGTGAATGAACCTGCTCAATATACCGTAAGTACAAAGGATGGTCGCATGATGGTTGATGCTAAAGGATGGTCAAGGTTCAAATCTAAATCATATCTTGCGGTAGGGGATGATGCCAAAATCGAACTTTCTCGGCAAGGAGAGCTGGTCCAAATCAACTTTGAAATTCTTCAGTAGCAGCACGCAACTGCCGAACTGATCTATCCTCCGAGAGATTTTGATGTAGTAATCTGGCATGGTGAAACAAGTGTCATGTGTGTATAAGTAGTACGACAGTATTATTTATCACATGGTATATCGTTGATAGAATTGCAACTCTGATTGCTGGTTAGGAACTGTCGTTCGATTTCATTCCAACAGCTGCCGTGCTTTATTCAATTTTGTGTATTCGCCTTGCGACAACATCTAAAACCAGCGCCGTACCGATCGCTTGCAATATGAAAAGCGCTGAGGTAGAACACATGGGCCCCCAAACATGCAGGGTCGGCCTGCGGCCCAAAGTCCAGAACCATGAGCCTATCTGAGTATTATATTCTCAGCTGAACCCCCATAAAAAAGCTGAACCCCCATAATGCCCGTGCGTTGCAGAGGGAGTATATTTCTCGGCAAGGTGAGCCTGTGATATAAAAGATTTGTATATTTCTTTACAGAGGGAGTATCTCTCTGTCAAATAATATATTTATGTGTAACTAGTTACTCCTGTCTTTCTACTTCCTTTCACTGATATGTGGGGTAACCGGCAACGGGGTCCACGTGCCATATGCACAAATTAGAGTGCACAACTTCACGGTAGACACACCCCGTTCGTAGTGCCACAGTAATGCCCAATGAGCCGTCAAATCACAACCCCCCCTTTCGAGCTTTAGCAGTAAGCTGGACGGACGAAGCGGCAATATTTCACTGGGCCTGAATCCCCTTCTCCCTCGTCTGCTTGTTCAGAGAAAACCCCCTCTCGGCGATTGCATAGGGTTTTCTCATGGAGAACCAGGTACGAATTCTTCATCCATCCCCGATAAATCCAAGTACCTTGGTCGCAGGTAATCCTAGGATGGCAGCCGCCGCCGTTGATGCATTTTTCTTCCTACTGAATCTAGTGTGTTTCATTTGCAGTGCCCAAAGTGCGAGTACCCTACAGGTTTCTGCGCCCTCGGCGAGACGCCACACTTGTTCCTTCTCATCCTAACACAGCATTTTGAAACGCGCACAGTATGTTCCTAGAATCCTCTTTTCTATCCGGGAGGGTGGGGGTTTTTTGAACATGTTGTGTTCTCATATTATTTTTCCTGCAGTGTATTATTTGATCTGCCAGAACACATGTACTCAAGATGCTTGGCCTTGCCATAACTGAATACACTAGTTTAATGGTCACAGTGAAGACAAGCCATGGATATAAGTTCCGAGTTGGGTTCATGAACCAAGAAGATCGCTGCTTTTTTTATGGCTGAACTTGGATAAACTTTCTCAAGTGTTACGGACTGAAAGTTGGCACACGAATGTTGATGGAAATAGCAGAACCTGGTCTCATCTTCACTGCGATCTTCCACCCCGACATCGTTCCAATTGTTCATCCATGTTAGTTTTGTATCTGGTTCTTGCTTGTTGCCTCGATTACTTCTTAATCCACCTATTCTGTCTAACTAATCACAATTTAACTTTAGAAGTAGCAACGAATCTCTCACGAAGATGCTACTTCTAACTAATATTTTCTTATAATTGGTGGCACGTGTAGGTTTTTTCAGAGTTAAGCAGTCTGCTCGTTTGTTACTCTGTAATAACTCGGCTGTTACTAATGGCACTGAAGTTGACTGGATCGACATCCACAAGTTCCTACACTTTATTGATCGTCTTGAGGTCCTTGTGGGGCGTTTCAATGGTGGAAGGCCACGTGGGATATGTGTGCCACTGCTGCACTCGTTGAACAGGTCCAACTGTGTCAAGAAACTTATGGTACGAGCTGTTTTCTGTTATATATGTTGTTCATAAACTATTGCTTATACACAGTTTTACAGCTATGATCTTCTTGAAACAGGAACTGCCGAGTTCTATTGTTCCTATACAGATGCCTGACCATGGTTGGGTCAGACTTGCGCTTGGTCACAACATGATGTTTATGTCGACCTACTCAATTCCCCTTGGAGGTGAAAAGATACTTATTCATGGGTGGTCTCAAATAATGAAGGCCCGTCCATCTTGGAGAATAGGACAGAAGATTATGTTCATGCTTTTCCATGGCTCTAAAGCGAATATCCTGTTTATTGACCACGTTGCGAGATGAAGCCGCTTTCAGAAGGTTGTGGATGCGTGGGGTGGCGCCTGGGGCTTGGCGGCCTCACCCTTGGTTAACTGTAGGCAAAGTAGCACTGTTCAAGGCGTGCTTTGTACGGTTGAACCTGTATAAGTACTCATACTGCTTTCGGCTTTGGTTGTTAAGTGCCCCTGCTGGTTTCAGTTAAGGTTGTTAAGTACTCCTGCTGCTTTTACATTATGTCGTGTTTCTTCAGTCTTGTCTTCCTCCAGCCGCCAAAACCAAACCAGTGCCGGCGGGGCCGCCTGCTTCCGCCTCCCACGACTGGCTGCGCCTCAGTGCACGCATCGCCACCCCACCGTCTCCTAAATCGTTAACGCCGACGTCCTCCGCGCGCTTTGGTGCGCTCGCCGCGGTGCCGCCCTCTCGCGTTGTCAACATGGTCAACAAACAACAGGAATCGGCAGAAGTACGTGGAGAGGATGACCGTAGGGGCCCACCACGTCAGCGTATGGAAAAATAAAATGCTTCCTCCTAGTGTTTTCCTGACATCTGGGACCCACGACATTGTGAGCGTATATAGTCAATAGACAAGAGAACAGCACAAGATCGGCTGACACCTGGGACGTAGCTACTCGAGCAGTATTTTTTTGTTTGGTATTGTTGAGACGGAGCAGGGTTCGAACTGGGTTGTGGCCCGTCTAGCCCAGGCTTATATTTTATGTTCACCATGTGACCAGCCCAGCTATTTTTTCTTTGTGAAAATGAGCCCAGTTTATTTTTTCTAAAGAATACCCAATCCAGGCCTACTTATTTTTCTACGCCCTGATGGGCTGCAACTCTTTCAAGACGCCTGCAAATCTTGAAAGTAATATGAAATGGGTTGTAAATATAAAAACAGATGACAAATTGGCAATTACTTTATAATTTCTGATTTTTTTCAGATTTTCAGATTCCTATGTCACTGGGCATTAACCTAATTTAAATATATCTTCAAAGTACTTTAAATCTGGCTTGACATTTCGATATTAAAAATAGTTTGGAACCCACAGAAATATGCGAAATTGGCCCTGGCCAACCAAAAAAACGACTGCAATAAATTGCATAAGAAGTTGCCATGAGCTATATATAAATTATTAAAAAAAGAGAGGGAGTGGTCTGACTTGTGGGCCTGTTTAGTTGACGTGTATGCATGATTTTTTTAGTTATTATATACGTCAACAAACGATTCTAGCAGACATAACCGTTGGATGTCAATCCAACGGCCGTCGTGTTTCATCAATCTCTGATCTTCTTGCTCCAGCCGCCAAAGCAGCGCCGGCGGGACCGCCTACTCCCGCCTCCCGTGGCCGGCTGTGCTGCCGCGCAGGCCTCAGCGCCCCCCTACTACTCCCACCGCTGGCCAGGGCATCCCTCTACTCACCCACACCCCCTATTATTCTGCGGCGACGGCAACCTCACACCGCAGCCGAACCGGTGAACCCTCGTACTCCTCTCCACGCGGGCTTCCACTGCCGCGTCTTCCCCGGCTCCGCGTTGTCCCCTTCCTAGGCCTCGCCGTCGTCCACCGTCGTGGTGCTCTCGGCGCGGCTATGGTCAATGTGGTCAACGACCGACTTCCATCGGAAGAGTACTGTATGTGGAGAGGCTGACAGCTGGGTCCACGGCAGCCGCAAGGAAGTGCCTCCTTATTACGCGGAAAATAATTATTCCTCCACCTGACAGCAGGGACCACCGGACGGGCCACCAGTATTTCGTGAAAAAAAATGTTTCCCCCTGACTGCTGGGACCCACAGGACGGGCCACCGTATTTCGCGAAAAAAACGTTCCCCCCGCTGTCAGCTCAGACCCACCGGAAGTGCCTCCTTATTACGCACAAAAAAATGAATACCCCCTGCTAGCTGGGACCCACCTTGGTGGGAGGCTGACTTGTGGACCTACTAAGTTGACTGGGACGGAGGCCTTTGTCAACTTTAGTCAATATATGAACGATTCTAGCTCCAGTGACCGTACGATGTCCATCCAACGGCCGTAGTGCTTCTTCAACCTCTGGTCTTCTTGCTCCAGCCACCCAAAGCAGCGCCGGTCGTGTCGCCTGCTCCTGCCGCCCGTGGCCGGCTGTGATGCCGCGGAGGCCTCACCGCCCCCTACTACTCCCACCGCTGGCCAGGCCATCCCTCTACGCACCCACACCCCCTATTATTCTGCGGTGACGGCAGCCTCAGACCGCAACCGAACGAGTGAACCCTCATACTCCTCTACGCATGGGCATCCACTGCCGCGTCTTCCCCGGCTCCGCGTCGTCCCCTTCCTAGGCCTCGCCGTTGTCCACCGCCCTGGTGCTCTCGGCGTGGCGTGCTCAACGTGGTCAAGGAATGGCTTCCATCGGACGTGGACTGTACGTGGAGAGGCTGACAGCTGGGTCCACGGCCGCAGCAAGGAAGTGTCTCCTTATTACACGCAAAATAATTATTCCTGCACCTGACAGCGGGGACCCACCGGACGGGCCACCGTATTTCGCAAAAAACGTTTCCCACTGACTGCTGGGACCCACCAGCTACATCTTCGCACGCAAGGAAGTGCGTCCGAAAAAAAAAATGATTCGCCCCCCCCCCCCGACTGTTGGGACCCACCAGCTACATCTTCGCACGCAAGGAAGTGCGTCCGGGCAAAAAAACAAAATGATTCCCCCCTGACTGCTGGGACCCAGCAGCCACACCTTCGCACGCAAGGAAGTGCGTCCGGGCAAAAAAAAACGATTCGCCCCCCTGACTGTTGGGACCCACCAGCTACATCTTCACACGCAAGGAAGTGCCTGACAGTCGGGACCCACCTGGTCGAAGCGTACGTAGCGTTGTCATTCTGGTCGCGAACGTGTACGTACATATATACTGGTCGATGTAGAGGCGCGCACGTGTCGTAGTAGAGGCGCGTACGTGTCGTAGTAGAGGCGCGCACGTAGCATGTACACGTACGTACCGCGGCCAGGGTGCAAGAAAGAAAATACGGCCACGTACGTACATACGAGCAGGGTCTCGAACGCCTACTCGCGCATACGTACGGCCAGGGCTCGTGTACATGGCTGGGTCAGAACGGAGAAACAGCGTCGTCGTCGTGTTCATGGGGAGGCAACGGAATGAGTCGTGTTCATGGGGAGGCAACGGAATGCGTCGTGTTCATCGGGAGGCAACGAAACGTGTGGGAGCCAACCGGCTGGGTCGGAACGAAATGCCTGGTCGTGTTCATCGGGAGGGCTTGGACGGAACAGGCGATGGAAACGAGGCCTGGCGTACCGCAAAACGGAGGAAACGGCCTTGTGTTCGACCGGCCACGTTCGAAACGGGATCCTGTTCATCGGGAGGGGTCTGGCGTACCGCAAAACGGAGGAAACGGACCTCCTACGGTCGAAACGGGGGTCCTGTTGATCGGGAGGGGTGTGGCGTACCGCAAAACGGAGGAAATGGACTTGTGTTGGAGCGCTACGGTCGAAACGAGGGTCCTGTTGATCGGGAGGGGTGTGGCGTACCGCAAAACGGGACTCCACGGGATACTGTTCATCTCCACCGTCGACCTCCTCCAACCTCCACGGGCTACCGTCGACCTCCTCCAGCCTCCACGGGCTCCTGTTCATCCAGCCTCCACCGCGCGCTTCTCCACCGGCTACTATTCAACAACCCCTGCACCGTCTACTGTTCATCCAGCCCTCCACACCACGGGGTCCTGTTCAACCACCCCTCCATGGGCACCCCTCCACCGTCTACTGTTCATCCAGCCCTCCACACCACGGGGTCCTGTTCATCCAGAGGCAACGCCACCGCTCACTATTCATCCACCCCCCGGCAATGCTCACTGTTCATCCAATCGATCGGCTTCAGTTAGCAGCAGTAGCGAAGGAATCGCTTGACCGGGTTCAGTTAACAGCCATTGATCGATCGCTCGGGTTCAGTAACAGCCTGCAGTGCAATCGCTCGGGTTTAGTTGGAGCCCAACGCCTCGCTCGGGTCAGTTAGAGCCAACACCTCGCACACACGCGCGTACGTGTACGACAGAAACGCGCATCGCTCGGCCCCCGACCTCCCACCGTAACCGGGAACTCCCCGAAATTTTCCTCGCCCTCGCTTCTACCACGGTTTTTTCCGTCATGGACGGCCCAAAGAATGTCATGCAGCTGCGTCTCCGGCCCGCCCAGGACGAAAAGCCCATTTTCTGTCATGATTTTTTGTCATAGAAGTAGGAGCCCACCACATCTATGATGATACCGGGTTTTGTCACAATTATCGTTATAGAAGTGTCATATGTATGACAGGAAAAAAAATTGTTCGGCCCAAAATGTCACGGATGTGTCTTTTTTTGTAGTGATGGTAGGGCATCATGGCCTTGAGAAACTTGCGCTTGATCCAATTGTCATTCGTATCCTTACTCCCATGATCTCGGAGTGAGACCGCAAGAGTGGTTAATCTCCGGTAAAGCTCACGAGGTTCTTCATCTTCATTCATTGCAAACTCATCGGCTTCATCTTGCACCACTTCATAGTTGGAGCGTTGAATGCTTGTGCTTCCCTTCTAAATGGAAACAACATGGTGCCATGCTTCCTTGGCCACGGTGAAAGGTCGGAGATGCGCAATATCTTCAAATGGAATTGCATCTTGGATGATGAAGAGAGCATTCTCGTTAAATTGATGATCCGCGGATTCTCTAGGGGTGAAGTTGCTTGGGTCATGCGGATAGAAACCTTGCTCAATGATTCTCCAAAGATTAGTATTAACATGATTTAAATGACGTTTAAAGCGATAGACCCAAGAGTGAAAATCCTCATTTTTCACAATCTTAGGAGGAGGAACAACATGATTCAAATGAGTGGGGGGAACCGGTCCTCCATAAGTAAGTGGAGGTTCAATATGGGCAAAGATGCCACTTCCATTTCTACCACCAGATAAGGGAACTTCGTCACTAGTAGCTTCCCCCTTGTCGGAGTTAGCATCCGTCACCTTGTTAGCAGGATCACCCACTTTCGTTTGTGCGGTGGATAACTTAAGGAATTCTAAGAACTTGTTGAGCATGCTTTCAACCTCGGTCGTCATGGAGGTTTTCAATGTGTCCAAAGCCACATTGAACTCCTCACGAGAGACCGCGGTTCCCCCATTGGCCGTAGACGAGAACGGATTCACACTGGAGTGCTCCTCCCCATCATCTACGGTGTCAACCATACTCTTCGAACGGCAAAGTCCTTAATGAAGAGACGAGGCTCTTATACCAATGAAAGGATCTATATAGTTGACTAGAGGGGGGTGAATAGGCAACTAACAATTGTTAGCCTTTCTTTACCAATTTAAACTTTGCATGAAAGTAGGTTGTCTAGATATTCAACTAGGTGAGCAACCTATATGATGCAACAACAACAAGCACACAAGCAAGCAAGGGATACAACACAATATAAGCTTGCATAAGTAAAGGTAAGAGATAACAAAGAGTGGAGTCGATGGAGACGAGGATGTGTTACCGAAGTTCCTTCCCTTTGAGAGGAAGTAAGTCTCCGTTCGAGCGGTGTGGAGGCACAATGCTCCCCAAGAAGCCACTAGGGCCACCGTATTCTCCTCACGCCCTCACACAATGCGAGATGCCGTGATTCCACTATTGGTGCCCTTGGAGGCGGCGACCGAACCTTTACAAACAAGGTTGGGGCAATCTCCACAACTTAATTTGAGGCTCCCAACGACACCACGAAGCTTCACCACAATGGACTATGGCTCCGCGGTGACCTCAACCGTCTAGGGTGCTCAAACACCCAAGAGTAACAAGATCCGCAAGGGATTAGTGGGGGAATCAAATTTCTCTTGGTGGAAGTTTAGATCGGGGCCTTCTCAACCAATCCCAAGAAAATCAACAAGTTTGATTGGCTAGGGAGAGAGATCGGGTGAAAATGGAGCTTTGAGCAACAATGGACCTTGGGAAGGGAAGAGATAGTCAACTTGGGGAAGAAGACCCCCCTTATATAGTGTGAGGACAAATCCAACCGTTACCCACCAACTCAGCCCGCGACATGCGGTACTACCGCACAGATCCGCGGTACTACCGCACTGACTTGCGGTACTACTGCTGCGAGGTGAGGCCCTGTTGCACAAGGCAACGAGCGGTAGAACCACCAGAGCGGTACTACCGCGCGCCCTTGCGGTACTACCGCAAGGCAGGGCTCATACTGGGCTGGGAAGGCACGGACTAATAAAATTACATCTGTGGCTACTTCCGCTGAGTTTCGGTGAGTGCAAAAATCCGGCACGGTACTACAGCTCACAGGGGGCGGTACTAGCGCGTAGGGTGCGGAAGTAAAAAATTACTTCCGCCCCTACATCCGCTCATGCCACAGTACTGGGCCAGAGGCCATGGTACTACTGCGATCCAGGAGTGGTACTACCGCACTTGCGGTACTACCGCTATCCTGGGCAGTACTACCATGGCCTGCTACGGTAGTACTGCTCCCTTGAGCAGTACTACCGCAAGCCACAGACCAGTAGCACTGGGAGGCCATCATCTTCGCAATGACAAGGGGAACAACTGGTGCTCCAAAGAAGTAAGGATAGGTGGTGCAAAGGAACAAATGTGTACGTGTTGATTCCACCCTAACCTTTCCGAAGCGGACCCCCTCTTAATAGTACGGCTTTCCTACGACTCAATTCCACCGAAAAGAAACATAGAGAAACACCGTCTTCGATAGGCTCCGAGGGGCACGAATCGTCTTGTGCCTATACATGAGATATCTGAAATGCTCAATGCACACGATTAGCCCGCAAAACATTGTCATCAATCACCAAAACCACTTAGGGAGAAATATGCCCTTACAATCTCCCCATTTTTGGTGGATTGATGACAATACGGGATTTGCAAATAGAGATATAAAATGAAACATAAGCAAACCCAAAATCCATCGTAAGATAACCCAAAACTTGAAAACTTCAATCACACAAAACTCAACAAAACCTTCGTGAGATCCGTTAGTAATAGAAAGCAAATCACTACTATAAGTACTGTACCAAACCAATTCATATTTTGTTTTTGAATTATATCTACTGTATTCCAACTTTTCTATGGCAAAAACTCATCAAACAAAACCATAGAGCCATCAAAATAACTACACAACGCAAATAAAACAGAATCTGTCAAAACAGAACAGTCTGTAGCAATCTGACTATTTCGAAAACTTCTGGAACTCCAAAAATTCTGAAAAACTAGGAAAACCTGGGTAATTTGTATATTAATCTTGTGCAAAAAGAATCAGGGAAAAAGCTCTTTATGATAAAAAATGACAATTGTTTTCGTGAGCGCAAAGTTTCTGTTTTTTTCAGCAAGATCAAACAACTATCACCCAAGAAGATCCTATTGGTTCTACTTGGCACAAACACTAATTAAGATACAAAAACACAATCATAACAGTAGCATAATTGTGTAAACACTCAATAATAGAAAGCAAAAAAGCAAAAATAAATTTTATTCATTGGGTTGCCTCCCAACAAGCGCTATAGTTTTACACCCTTAGCTAGGCATAAAGCAAGGATCTACGTTTTGTCATCTTTATTCTTAATTTTCTTAGAGGTGGTTTCATCATGGGGTTTTGTAAACACAACATAAAACATATTATCCATGGAAACTTTAGCATTCCTAAGTTGGTTTTCATCGTAACCCCTTTGGTTTCTGGCAACAATCCAAGAGTAATGTTGATTAACATTATTGAAAATTAGTTGGATTATATCTAAAACGAGGACTTCCATTTTAAGGTTCTCATCAAAGATTTTATTATCCCCAAGAAAATGTCTTAAGCATAGTCACTATTGTAAAGAATTTCATCTATCACAGGTTTTTCATGATTCATACCATAAAAATCAAAGATTTCCCTACCTTCCCGTATTATGTAGTCAAACTCATTCATAAGAACGAGAGTGGCCAACTTTTTAGCCCTAGGACTCTTTATGTCGGGAAGCTCAAAAAACAATCTTTGCAAAGTAGGATGGGTACAAATAAATTTGCTTCCAAGCTTCAGAACTAGTGCTGAAATGGCATCCGCATAAGATCTAGTAGTTTTAAGTATAGGAGCATCATCAAGACTCAAATTTCTGACACAATTGAAAAATTCTTGGATACATTCTTTTCCCATAACATTCCCTTACCCCAAGATAAAAGTTTTAGCATCCAGATTGCCTGTACGTCCAATCTTAGGAGTAAGGCCATCATCTGTTGGTGCCATACCGAAATCACTCATGGTTGCAAACAAAGGATAGATCTGACGAGAAAACGGCGAACAAACAAGAGTGGCGAATAAAACGACAAATTTTTGTGAAGCGGGGGAGAGGAAAACGTGAGGCAAATGGCAAATAATGTAAGTTGCGAGGAGATGCGATTTGTGATTAGGAACCTGGTATATGTTGAAGATCCTCCCCGGCAACAACGCCAGAAATTCCTTTTGATGTCACTTGAAGCTACATCCCTATTTCCCCAAAGAGGAAGGATGATGCAGCACATCGGCGGTAGGTATTTCCCTCAGATATGAAACCAAGGTTGTCGAACTAGTAGGAGAACCAAGCAACACAACGTAAACAGCCGCTGCACATAGATAACAAATCCTTGCAACCCGACGTGTTAAAGGGGTTGTCAATCCCTTCCAGGGTACGGCACCTCAAGATAGGCAAACGGACGTGAGGTAAATTGTAGTAGATTGATAGATCGCCAAATAAAATAAATAGAAATAAAACACAGCAAGGTATTTTTGTATTTTTGGTTTAACAGATCTGAAAATAAATGCAAGGAAAAAGTAGATCGCAAAGGCAAATATATGAGAAAGAGTCCCGGGGGTCGTAGATTTCACTAGTGGCTTCTCTCGAGAAAAATAGCAAACGGTGGGTGAACAAATTACTGTTGGGCAATTGATAGAACTTCAAATACTCATGACAATATCCAGGCAATGATCATTATATAGGCATCACGTCCAAGATTAGTAGACCGACTCCTACCTGCATCGACTACTATTACTCCACACATTGACCGCTATCCAGTATGCATCTAGTGTATTAAGTTCATGGAGAAACGGAGTAATGCAATAAGAACTATGACATGATGTAGACAAGATCTATCTATGTAGAGATAGACCCCATCGTTTTATCCTTAGTAGCAACGATACATACGTGTCGGTTCCCCTTCTGTCACTGGGATCAAGCACCGTAAGATCGAACCCACTACAAAGCACCTCTTCCCATTGCAAGATAAATAGATCAAGTTGGCCAAACAAAACCCAAATATCGGAGAAGAAATACGAGGCTATAAGCAATCATGCATAAAAGAGATCAAAGAACCTCAAATAATTTTATGGATATAAAAAGATAGATCTGATCATAAACTCAAAGTTCATCGAACCCAACAAACACACCGCAAAAGAGTTACATCATATGGATCTCCAAGAGACCATTGTATTGAGAATTCAGCGAAAGAGAGGAAGCCATCTAGCTACTAACTATGGACCCGAAGGTCTACAAAGAACTACTCACGCATCATCGGAGAGGCACCAATGGAGGTGGTGAACCCCATCCGAGATGGTGTCTAGATTGGATCTGATGGTTCTGGACTCTGCGGCGACTGGATGAATATTTCGTTGACTCCCCTAGTGTTTCTGGAATATTGGGGTATTTATAGAGCAAAGAGGCGGTCTGGGGGGCACCCGAGGTGGGCACAACCCAACAGGGCGCACCTGGGCCTCCTGGCGTGCCCTGGTGGGTTGTGCTCTCCTCGGAGCACCCCCAGGCGCAGCCAGGGCCCATTATGTTCCTTCTGGTCAAACAAATCTCCGTGAAGTTTTGTTGCATTTGGACTCCGTCTGATATTGATTTCTTGCAGTAAAAAAACATGCAGAAAACAACAACTTGCACTTGGCACTATGTCAATATGTTAGTACCAAAAAATGATATAAAATGATTATAAAACATCCAAGATTAGTAATATAACAACATGGAACAATCAAAAATTATAGATACGTTGGAGACGTACCAAGCCCGAAGCGAATGCAATAGATCACAGGGCGCTGGCAAGGCCATCTCGGTAAGACCGAGATCTGTATCAGTGATACTAAATAGCTAGGGTTTCTGGCAGTGGCTATGTCAAGTAAATTCGGTGGCTCCGGGTAGGAAGAATCGGTGGGGCTGAGTTTGGATTTAGGTTTTGAACATATTTGGATGGAGAAAGTGGCTGAGGGTTTTGGAGCAATATCACTAAGAACTTGAGCAAGTAGACCATTAAGCAACACATCATCCCCTTTTAATAGTATTGGCTTTCTTATGGTCCCAATGTGATCTTAGATCACTAAAATAGAAATGAAGAGTCTTGAGCTTTTGTCAAACTTTTTCCTTACCATTTTGAGGGGTCCACAGTCCATGTTGTGCCAATCATTGAACATCCTGAAAAATTTATCTTGAATGGATATTAGTTCAATGAGCTATATGTTGTTATCAATTACCAAAACCACCCGGGGATTAGTTGTACTTTTAGATAGGGCGATAGCGCAGTTTTTCTTGAATGTCCTTTCTAGTGCTTGTCTTGTATTGAGGTATACCGTAGATATGACGCAACCTACTTAATGTAAAAGAGCCGATTTTCTCCACCATTTTTTTTTCTGTTTTATTCAGTTTTCCCCATGTATTTTTTTCGTTTTCTTTTTTTTTGTTTTCTTTTTTTTCTTCTCCGTTTTTTCATTTGTTCCTTTAGTTTTTCCATTTTTTTTCTTTTTCGTTTTCCATTTCTTTGGCTTTCTTTGTTTCTTTTGGTTTTCATTCTACACTTTTTGTATGTGTCAACAACATTTTCCTAATACAAGCTTAACGCTTTTTCAATACAGATCTAACATTTTTCTAATATGTGGTCAACATTTCTTCTATAAACATATTTCATCATTTTTCAAATGCTTGATTAATATTTTTCAAATAAAAAATTAACATTATTTAATACACGGTCAATATTTTTCCGTTGGTTTATTTTGATACATGATCAACATTTTTATATACATGATTTATATTTTTTCGAATACTTGTTCAACTTTTTTTTCAAATACTTGTTCAACATTTTTATATACATGATGAACATTTTTTCATATCTTGTTCAACATTTTTATATACATGATCAACATCTTTTCAAATACTTGTTCAACCTTTTTTAAATACTTGTTCAACATTTTTCAGATACCCTTTCAAAAAAATTCAAAGTTTTTTGAAGAGTCTTTTTAATATATATTTAAATATTTTAAAGTATAAACAAAGTAAAAAAAGAAAGCAAAATACCAAAACAATAAGCATGAAAAAAATAGAAAACAGGTTGGTGTTTCCCGCGCGCATGGTCCGGTCCAACTGATTGTTCCCTTGAGCGAGGGGTTTCTCCCGAAATCACTAATTGAGGAGTACTCCTCGCAAAGATCACTCCAGGTTGTGACAAGTGGCGTGCTGCATGTGTGCCACTTCTCGCAACTTGGTAGTTTTCCTTTTTTTCATAGATCCATTTATTCAAAACGTTTTATCTCTTAAACCGTGCGTCGAAATCTAGAACCGTTTTCACCGTTGGATTTCTCAGAGTCGAGATCTTCAAAACTAGATCCCATGTTGATATGTTTTGACGAACTTTTTTCCCACGAAAAAAACAGGACGAAAAAATCAGACGAAAAAGCCGAACAGGGAGCACGGTTTTTTCCTTTCCGAAAGCCGTGCCTCTCGCGAAATCACAATCGTGCCTCTCGCGGAAGCAAAATCATGCCTCTCGCGAAAGGAAAAAAAATAGAAACGCGTTATTTTTCCATTTCCGAGAAGGCACGGCCGTGCCTCTTGCGAAGGCACAACCATGCCTCTCGCGGGAACAAAACCGTGCCTCTCGTGAAAGGAAAAAAAAAACAGAAAACGCATTTTTTTTCGTTTCCGAGAGGCACAATCATGCATGTCGCGAAAGCAAAACCGTGACTCTCGCGGAAGAAAAACCGTGCCTCCAGCGGAAGAAAAAAAACGCGTTTTTTTTTCGTTTCCGTGAGTCATGGTCGTGCCTCTCGCGGAAGCAAAACCGTGCCTCTGGCGCATGAAAAAAAACAGAAAACGCGTTTTTTCCCATTTCCGGGAGTCATGGGCGTGCCTCTCGCGAAAGCAAAAGCGTGCCTCTCTCAGAAGCAAAACCGTGCCTCTGTCGGATGAAAAAAAAACGTGTTTTTTGTGGGAAAAAAATTCCATTTTTTTGGGTCCAAAAGTTAAGGAAGACCGGTGGAAACCGAAACGTCAAAAAAACCCGGAAAACCCCCGTTTAAAAAGTCGAAAACGCGTGCGAAAAAATGAAATAAAAAACAATATCTAGAGGGAGTTCCCAGAGCGCGACACGTGGCAGGTGGCTGAGAGCGCGCCAAGTGGCGTTGATTATTTTGAGGCTCCCGAAAGAACGCTCGTTGTTAACTAGTTGCTCTCGTTTGCTCCTGTCTCGCTTAGTGCGAGACATAGAGGCGCCAGTCACAAAATGCTACATTGTTCCGCTGCTGCTTGGGCCAGCCCAATACAAAGTCCCATGTGCGTCATGGTGCTATTGGATGCATTGAGCGTCGAATAGGAGCTCCCTGTAGTTGGCGCCTTAAACGACAAATAAGCTTTACCGGCCCTACGGGCGAAGAAGGCTTTGGCAGGAAAAAAAAGAACTCATGTCAAGGTGACAGCAGTAATCCGTCTGATAAAGAAGGGGCCCGCTTGTAGATGCCCCATGGTGCGGCGACAACAAGGGCTTCAGTGAGAGTAATGGAGGCGCATGGGATGAGCACGAATCAACCTCCAGGCCGCCATGGTCATTGAGGGGGAGAGAGGGGTGAGACGCGGCTGGGTGAGTCGAGGGAAAAGCGAGAGAGACGCGAGCAGGGGCCGGTTCCCCATCGTTCCATCGATTTAGAAAAACGACTGCTTTAGGGATCTCGGCCGAATATTCGCTCGGTGGGAATGACCTGGTTCAATTCCGGTTACGTACCAAACACAGGAACGAGGCCCTGGTGCAAGTCCGACCATTGTCATTCCAGTTTGTGACTGAAATCAAACACACCTCTAGAGAAGCACACACGCAACGAAACCGCAAAGCGTATCGATTGCTCGTGTCCATTGTGAAATCTAAACATTGAACATGAAACAGGTACAATTTTTTTGGGAAGCAAAAGAAGCTACACCTATCATCAAATGATATACTCCAAAAACAGGTTAAGCAAATGCAATAACCAATAGGCAGAGATATGTATCTCTGGTTTCAGGTAAAAGGAGAAGCGGAACCAGCGATCCTATTATTGCTGTTCTTGAGGTTGCAAGTCCTGAACTGCCTCTTTGTCCGGCTCACGTACGTAGCTAGATGATGAAGACGTTGGACTAAAACGCCATGTAAGTAGGTAGAATGACGTTCTCGTCTGAGAGGTAAGTATTAGTATTCTTGTTCCGGTTCCGAAGTGGTAGTATATTTTTCGCTTGAAAGAGTTGCGAAATGTGCATAGTATAGTTGACAGGAAACACCGCCAGCATTCTGCTCTGTCTCAACCAATGGCAGCAGAGGCCAAAACGCAAGGGAAACTCAATACTCTAATCCGGTGCTGTCCTTCCATGATGTCAGGCCATGTTTTATTAACACGGCGAGAGACACTTGTTTAATCCAAAGTCAACGAAAGACCCCAGCAAAACACCCAGAGTTGTGTAGTATGTGTCTGTAGTCAGGACATACCATAAATAAATTACTCAGAGCAGCCCTGTCTTGGCCACGGGCGCAGAGCGTCAGAAGAGGAATCAATCATCATCCAAGATGCAAAAGGGAACTTTGCTGGTGGAGATTAGAAAAGTTTACGATTATTTCTGAAGAAAAGTTTACCAGAAAGTTTACGATTGGCTGGGCCTGACGATGAAATGGACCCTTCCATTTGTTTTCTGAACCGGGGCGCTCCAGGACGTGGGCGTGGCCGTGGACTCCGGAGAACGGCGATGCGGCCTCCAATCGCCGCGATGTGTTGCTTTGCTTGTACCTTTTGGGATCCCTCGCTGTTAGAAGGGAGAGAGAGGGATTGATGGAATGGTTGTTTATTGTATTTCTTGTACCTCATGAACATATATATAGGAGTACAAAAACTAATTTGAAGTATAAGACAAGGCAGGACAAAATCCTAGTCTATCCTATACTTCCTAAGAGCATCTTCAACGGCAGTGCCAAAAGACGCGCGCGGGGTAAACTTTCACTTTAGCACGCGGGACGTTTTGACGTGCTCCAGCGGCGACGGGAAACTAGCGCGCGCGGGAAGCGCGGGAAAAGGCGGCAGCTCGCGCGCTAGATTTGGCGCACCGCTTCGAGCGCGCCTATAAATTGCGGCGCTCGCCACGCGGCCTCCACACTGCCACGCGCGCTCTCCCCGCTCACTCGACGCTCACTCTGCCGCTTGCTCGCCGCTTCCTGCTGAAATTTGGAATGGGCTTAAGGCCCATATAGTAATTTCTGAAAATCTCTAAGGGCCCATGTGGGTTTATTGGCACTAGATGGAGGTGGAAAGTTTAGTCCCATCCCGAAAGTGGAAGAGGAGTTGGACCTCTTTATAAGGGATGTTCTTTCACATGCTATTGGAGCTTGAGAATAGAAGAGGCCCTCGCGCACTCCTCCGCCGTCCGTCACGCCGCGCCGCGCCGCGGGTTACGGGATTGAGCCGAGCCGAGCTCACACCTACGCGCTTATTTTTGACAGTCACTAACGGAGAGTTCTCTGACAGTTGGGCCACGATTTGAGACGTCGGATCGTGGGCTGTCACGGACTCGGACGTGGGTCGAGCCCACGTCTCTCCACGCGGCTGCGCCTATATAAATGTGCGGTGTCTCCTAACCCTAGCCGCCCCGAACAGATCACATCTGCTCACGCGCACGCCCACCGTCGTTCCTTTGCTGCTGCTGCTGCCGCCGGTGACTCCATCCCGTTTGCCGCGTACACGGTCGATGGGAGAGCAGGTCTCTGAAACCCCGCCCCTCCGGTTCCTGTACGGGAGAGGGGCGAATAGGTTTTTGGGAAGCGACCACGCGACTGCTCGCCTCCCATCCACTACTTCCTCTACGTCCGCGTCGCCTTCATCAACACCATGTCCACCGACGCCGAACGTGTCGCCGCCGAGAAGCTCGAGGCCGACAAGAAGGCCGCCGAGGACGCCGCTACCGCCGCGGCTGCTTCTGCATGACCTACTAGAGGGTATAACACGTTTATCCCGCTCCTGTTTACTTTTGTATTAGCAGTACTAGCAGTATGTGTAGATGTGTCTACTGTTTGCGTAGTACGTGCTTTCTTATATCAGTATCAATATGTTGTTAATTTAGTCAATGCCATGCTAGTGATTTATCTATGGATTAAATTAGTCAAAAAATTGCCTATTTACTCAGCAATCCAAAAACCTATTATGTGTAGGAATTTTTCGGCAAGTGGCTTTGCCGCTACACTGAAATCGGATAAGTTTACTGGTACGTACTTTAAGCGTTGGCAGACTAAGACCACTTTATGGTTCACGGCTATGAACGTGTTCTGGGTCACCGGTGTCTCCACGGGAACGATTGCTCCTGAACAGGAGAAGGCGTTCAAGGAGGCCACCGTTGTGTTTCTCGGAGCAGTTCTTAGCGTGATCGGAGATAAACTGGTCGACGCATATTTACATGTGCATGTCGCCAAGGACTTGTGGGAGGCACTCAAATCTAAGTTCAGGGTCGCCGATGCCGGGAGCGAGATGTATATTATAGAGCAGTTCCACGATTACAAGATGGTTGAAAACCGTCCTGTATTGGAGCAGGCTCATGAGATAATATGCATTGTTAAGGAGCTTGAGCTTCTTAAGTGCGAGTTACCGGGAAAGATTATCGCGGGCTGCATAATCGCTAAGCTCCCTAATTCCTGGAGGAACTTTGCCACCACTCTGATACATCAGAGGCGTGAATTCTCTGTGGAGGATGTCATTGGCCATCTGAGTGTTGAGCAGAATTTGAGGGAAAAAGACTCGCACGGAAAAGGGGCCGAAGGGACTTCTGTCGCCAACATGGTGAACCAGAGGAACTTCAACTCCCACAAACCCAAGGGAAAGAACGGTGTCCAACACAATACCGACTTTAAGAAGAAGGGTAAGAAGACCTTCAAGAAGAACAAGAAGGATGAGGGCTGCTTTACTTGTGGTTCGGTTGAACATTGGGGCAACAAGTGCCCAAACAAGTACAAGAAGCCAGGACATGACTCCAAGTCTGTCAACATGATTGTGGGCAACACTGAGAATGGTGCATCTGGATACAGTAATTTATTTACTGTTTTTTCAGTGTTTTAGCCCACCGATTGGTGGGTAGACACAGGTGCAGGTGTTTATGTGTGTGCTGGCATTTCATTGTTTTCTTCTTACCAGGTCACAGGCCACGGGTCCGTATTGATGGGGAATGGCGTGAGTGCTTCTGTTCATGGTGTTGGTACGGTCGATCTGAAGTTTACTTTGGGAAGGATCATGCAGCTGAAGAACGTGCAGCATGTCCCCGCCATCAAGAAGAACCTCGTTAGTGGCTCCCTTCTATGTAGAGAAGGATTTAAGTTGGTTTTCGAGTCTAATAAATTAGTTGTTATGAAATATGGACTCTTTGTTGGAAAAAGTAATGAGAGTGGAGGGATGTTCCGCCTTTCCCTCGCAGATTTTTGTAATAAAGTCGTGAACGATATTCATTCGAATGTTAATGAATCTGAAGTTTGGCATTCACGTCTTTGTTGGGGAACGTAGTAATTTCAAAAAAAAATCCTACGCACACGCAAGATCATGGTGATGCATAGCAACGAGAGGGGAGAGTGTTGTCCACGTACCCTCGTAGACCGAAAGCGGAAGCGTTAGCACAACGCGGTTGATGTAGTCGTACGTCTACACGATCCGACCGATCAAGTACCGAACGCACGGCACCTCCGAGTTCAGCACACGTTCAGCCCGATGACGTCCCTCGAACTCCGATCCAGCCAAGTGTTGAGGGAGAGTTTCGTCAGCACGACGGCGTGGTGACGATGATGATGTTCTACCAACGCAGGGCTTCGCCTAAGCACCGCTACAGTATTATCGAGGTGGACTATGGTGGAGGGGGGCACCGCACACAGCTAAAAGATCAAGCGATCAATTGTTGTGTCTCTAGGGTGCCCCCTGCCCCAGTATATAAAGGAGCAAGGGGGGAGGTGCGGCCGGCCAGGAGGAGGCACGCCAGGAGGAGTCCTACTCCCACCGGGAGTAGGACTCCCTACCTTCCTTGTTGGACTAGGAGAGGAGAGGGAAAGAGAGAGGGGGAAAGGAAAGGGGGGCGCCGCCCCCCTCCTTGTCCAATTCGGACTTTGGGGGGGGGGGGAGGGGCGCGCGACTGCCCCTTGGCCTCCTCTCCTCTTCCACCAATTGGGCCCATGAGGCCTAATAGCCTCCGGGGGGGTTCCGGTAACCCCCCGGTACTTCGGTATATATCCGATAACCCCCGGAACCATTCCGGTGTCCGAATATAGTCATCCAATATATCAATCTTCATGTCTCGACCATTTTGAGACTCCTCGTCATGTCCGTGATCACATCCGGGACTCCGAACAACCTTCGGTACATCAAAACATATAAACTCATAATATAACTGTCATCGAAACGTTAAGCGTGCGGACCCTACGGGTTCGAGAACTATGTAGACATGACCGAGACACATCTCCGGTCAATAACCAATAGCAGAACCTGGATGCTCATATTGGCTCCCACATATTCTTCGAAGATCTTTATTGGTCAGACCGCATAACAACATACGTTGTTCCTTTTGTCATCGGTATGTTACTTGCCCGAGATTCGATCGTCGGTATCTCAATACCTAGTTCAATCTCGTTACCGGCAAGTCTCTTTACTCGTTCCGTAATACATCATCCCACAACTAATTCATTAGTTGCAATG
This sequence comes from Aegilops tauschii subsp. strangulata, assembly GCF_002575655.3. Classification (NCBI taxonomy): domain Eukaryota; kingdom Viridiplantae; phylum Streptophyta; class Magnoliopsida; order Poales; family Poaceae; genus Aegilops; species Aegilops tauschii. The sequence continues at coordinate 320,073,817 of NC_053040.3, forward strand.
CTTGCAAGGCTTAAGTGATGTGCATTACCGAGAGGGCCCAGAGATACCTCTCCGACAATCGGAGTGACAAATCCTAATCTCGAAATACACCAACCCAACAAGTACCTTCGGAGACACCTGTAGAGCACCTTTATAATCACCCAGTTACGTTGTGACGTTTGGTAGCACACAAAGTGTTCCTCCGGTAAACGGGAGTTGCATAATCTCATAGTCATAGGAACATGTATAAGTCATGAAGAAAGCAATAGTAACATACTAAACGATCGAGTGCTAAGCTAACGGAATGGGTCAAGTCAATCACATCATTCTCCTAATGATGTGATCCCGTTAATCAAATGACAACTCATGTCTATGGCTAGGAAACATAACCATCTTTGATCAACGAGGCATACTAGTGACACTCTGTTTGTCTATGTATTCACACAAGTATTATGTTTCCGGTTAATACCATTCTAGCATGAATAATAAACATTTATCATGATATAAGGAAATAAATAATAACTTTATTATTGCCTCTAGGGCATATTTTCCTTCAGTCTCCCACTTGCACTAGAGTCAATAATCTAGATTACACAGTAATGATTCCAACACCCATGGAGCCTTGGTGCTGATCATGTTTTGCTCGTGGAAGAGGCTTAGTCAACGGGTCTGCAACATTCAGATCCGTATGTATCTTGCAAATTTCTATGTCTCCCACCTGGACTAAACCCGGATGGAATTGAAGCGTCTCTTGATGTGCTTGGTTCTCTTGTGAAATATGGATTCCTTCGCCAAGGCAATTGCACCAGTATTGTCACAGAAGATTTTCATTGGACCCGATGCACTAGGTATGACACCTAGATCGGATATGAACTCCTTCATCCAGACTTGTTCATTTGCTGCTTCCGAAGCAGCTATGTACTCCGCTTCACATGTAGATCCCGCACGACGCTTTGTTTAGAACTGCACCAACTGACAGCTCCACCGTTCAATGTAAACACATATCCGGTTTGCGATTTAGAATCGTCCGGATCAGTGTCAAAGCTTGCATCAACGTAACCATTTGCGATGAGCTCTTTGTCACCTCCATAAACGAGAAACATATCCTTACTCCTTTTCAGGTATTTCAGGATGTTCTTGACCGCTGTCCAGTGATCCACTCCTGGATTACTTTGGTACCTCCCTGCTAAACTTATAGCAAGGCACATATCAGGTCTGGTACACAGCATTACATACATGATAGATCCTATGGCTGAAGCATAGGGAACATCTTTCATCTTCTCTCTATCTTCTACAGTGGTCGGGCATTGAGTCTTACTCAACTTCACACCTTGTAACACAGGCAAGAACCCTTTCTTTGCTTGATCCATTTTGAACTTCTTCAAAACTTTGTCAAGGTATGTGCTTTGTGAAAGTCCAATTAAGCGTCTTGATCTATCTCTATAGATCTTCATGCCCAATATATACGCAGCTTCACCGAGGTCTTTCATTGAAACACTCTTATTCAAGTATCCCTTTATGCTATTCAGAAATTCTATATCATTTCCAATCAGCAATATGTCATCCACATATAATATTAGAAATGCTACAGAGCTCCCACTCACTTTCTTGTAAATACAGGCTTCTCCAAAAGTCTGTACTAAACCAAATGCTTTGATCACACTATCAAAGCGTTTATTCCAACTCCGAGAGGCTTGCACCAGTCCATAAATAGATTGCTGGAGCTTGCACACTTTGTTAGCTCCCTTTGGGTCGACAAAACCTTCCGGTTGCATCATATACAACTCTTCTTCCAGAAATCCATTCAGGAATGCAGTTTTGAAATCCATTTGCCAAATTTCATAATCATAAAATGCGGCAATTGCTAACATGATTCGGACAGACTTAAGCATCGCTACGGGTGAGAAGGTCTCATCGTAGTCAATCCCTTGAACTTGTCGAGAACCTTTTGCAACAAGTCGAGCTTTATAGATAGTAACATTACCGTCAGCGTCAGTCTTCTTCTTGAAGATCCATTTATTCTCAATTGCTTGCCGATCATCGGGAAGTCAACCAAAGTCCACACTTTGTTCTCATACATGGATCCCATCTCAGATTTCATGGCCTCAAGTCATTTCGCGGAATCTGGGCTCACCATTGCTTCTTCATAGTTCGTAGGTTCGTCATGGCCTAGTAGCATAACCTCCAGAACAGGATTACCGTACCACTCTGGTGCGGATCTTACTCTGGTTGACCTACGAGGTTCAGTAACAACTTGATCTGAAGTTCCATGATCATCATCATTAACTTCCTCACTAATTGGTGTAGGCGTCGCAGAAACCAGTTTCTGCGATGAACTACTTTCCAATAAGGGAGCAGGTACAATTACGTCATCAAGTTCTACTTTCCTCCCACTCACTTATTTCGAGAAAAACTCCTTCTCCAGAAAGATTCTGAATTTAGCAACAAAAGTCTTGCCTTTGGATCTGTGATAGAAGGTGCACCCAACAGTCTCCTTTGGGTATCCTATGAAGACACATTTCTCCGATTTGGGTTCGAGCTTATCAGGTTGAAGCTTTTTCACATAAGCATCGCAGCCCCAAACTTTAAGAAACGACAACTTTGGTTTCTTGCCAAACCACAGTTCATAAGGCGTCATCTCAACGGATTTTGATGGTGCCCTATTTAACGTGAATGCGGCCATCTCTAAAGCATAACCCCAAAACGATAGCGGTAAATCAGTAAGAGACATCATAGATCGCACCATATCTAGTAGAATACGATTACGACGTTCGGACACACCATTACGCTGTGGTGTTCCGGGTGGCGTGAGTTGCGAAACTATTCCGCATTGTTTCAAATGAAGACCAAACTCATAACTCAAATATTCTCCTCCACGATCAGATCGTAGAAACTTTATTTTCTTGTTACGATGATTTTCAACTTCACTCTGAAATTCTTTGAACTTTTCAAATGTTTCAGACTTATGTTTCATTAAGTAGATATACCCATATCTGCTTAAATCATCTGTGAAGGTGAGAAAATAACGATATCCACCACGAGCCTCAACATTCATCGGACCACATACATATGTATGTATGATTTCCAACAAATCTGTTGCTCTCTCCATAGTTCCGGAGAACGGCGTTTTAGTCATCTTGCCCATGAGGCACGGTTCGCAAGTACCAAGTGATTCATAATCAAGTGGTTCCAAAAGTCCATCAGTATGGAGTTTCTTCATGCGCTTTACACCGATATGACCTAAACGGCAGTGCCACAAATAAGTTGCACTATCATTATCAACTCTGCATCTTTTGGCTTCAATATTATGAATATGTGTATCACTACTATCGAGATTCAACAAAAATAGACCACTCTTCAAGGGTGCATGACCATAAAAGATATTATTCATATAAGTAGAACAACCATTATTCTCTGATTTAAATGAATAACCGTCTCGCATCAAACAAGATCCAGATATAATGTTCATGCTTAACGCTGGCACCAAATAACAATTATTTAGGTCTAAAACTAATCCTGAAGGTAGATGTAGAGGTAGCGTGCCGACCGCGATCACATCGACTTTGGAACCATTTCCCATGCGCATCGTCACCTCGTCCTTAGCCAATCTTCGCTTAATCCGTAGCCCCTATTTCGAGTTGCAAATATTAGCAACAGAACCAGTATCAAATACCCATGCGCTACTGCGAGCATTAGTAAGGTACACATCAATAACATGTATATCACATATACCTTTGTTCACCTTGCCATCCTTCTTATCCGCCAAATACTTGGGGCAGTTCCGCTTCTAGTGACCAGTCTGCTTGCAGTAGAAGCACTCAGTCTCAGGCTTAGGTCCAGACTTGGGTTTCTTCTCCTGAGCAGCAACTTGCTTGCTGTTCTTCTTGAAGTTCCCCTTCTTCTTCCCTTTGCCCTTTTTCTTGAAACTGGTGGTCTTATTGACCATCAACACTTGATGCTCCTTCTTGATTTCTACCTCCGCAGCCTTTAGCATTGCGAAGAGCTCGGGAATCATCTATCCATCCCTTGCATGTTATAGTTCATCACGAAGCTCTTGTAGCTTGGTGGCAGTGATTGGAGAATTCTATCAATGACGCTATCATCCGGAAGATTAACTCCCAGTTGAATCAAGTGATTGCAATACCCAGACATCTTGAGTATATGCTCACTGACAGAACTATTCTCCTCCATCTTGCAGCTGTAGAATTTATTGGAGACTTCATATCTCTCAATCCGGGCATTCTTTTGAAATATTAACTTCAATTCCTGGAACATCTCATATGCTCCATGACGTTCAAAACGTCGTTGAAGTCTCGGTTCTAAGCCGTAAAGCATGGCACACTGAACTATCGAGTAGTCATCAACACATGACTGCCAGGCATTCACAATGTCTGCAGTTGCTGGCGCAGGTGGTACACCTAGCGGTGCTTCCAGGACGTAATTCTTCTGTGCAGCAATGAGGATAAACCTCAAGTTACGGACCCAGTCCGTGTAATAGCTACCATCATCTTTCAACTTTGCTTTCTCAAGGAACGCATTAAAATTCAACGGAACAACAACACGGGCCATCTATCTACAATCAACATAGACAAGCAAGATACTATCAGGTACTAAGTTCATGATAAATTTAAGTTCAATTAATCATATTACTTAAGAACTCCCACTTAGATAAACATCCCTCTAATCCTCTAAGTGATCACGTGATCCATATCAACTAAACCATGTCCGATCATCACGTGAGATGGAGTAGTTTCAACGGTGAACATCACTATGTTGATCATATCTACTATATGATTCACGCTCGACCTTTCGGTCTCCGTGTTCCGAGGCCATATCTGTTATATTCTAGGCTCGTCAAACTTAACCTGAGTATTCCGCGTGTGCAACTATTTTGCACCCGTTGTATTTGAACGTAGAGCCTATCACACCCGATCATCACGTGGTGTCTCAGCACGAAGAATTTTCGCAACGGTGCATACTCAGGGAGAACACTTATACTTTGATAATTTAGTGAGGGATCATCTTATAATGCTACCGTCAATCAAAGCAAGATAAGATGCATAAAACATAAACATCACATGCAATCAATATAAGTGATATGATATGGCCATCATCATCTTGTGCTTGTGATCTCCATCTCCGAAGCACCGTCATGATCACCATCGTCACCGGTGCGACACCTTGATCTTCATCGTAGCATCGTTGTCGTCTCGCGAATCTTATGCTTCTACGACTATCGCTACTGCTTAGTGATAAAGTAAAGCATTACAGTGCGATTGCATCGCATACAATAAAGCGACAACCATATGGCTCCTGCCAGTTGCCGATAACTCGGTTACAAAACATGATCATCTCATACAATAAAATTTAGCATCATGTCTTGACCATATCACATCACAACATGCCCTGCAAAAACAAGTTAGACGTCCTCTACTTTGTTGTTGCAAATTTTACGTGGCTGCTACGGGCTTAGCAAGAACCGTTCTTACCTACGCATCAAAACCACAACGATAGTTTGTCAAGTTGGTGCTGTTTTAACCTTCGCAAGGACCGGGCGTAGCCACACTCGGTTCAACTAAATTTGGAGAAACTGACACCCGCCAGCCACCTGTGTGCAAAGCACATCGGTAGAACTAGTCTCGTGTAAGCGTACGCGTAATGTCGGTCCGGGCCGCTTCATCCTACAATACCGCCGAACCAAAGTATGACATGCTGGTAAGCAGTATGACTTATATCGCCCACAACTCACTTGTGTTCTACTCGTGCATATAACATCAATGCATAAAACCAGGCTCGGATGCCACTATTGGGGAACGTAGTAATTTCAAAAAAATTCCTACGCACACGCAAGATCATGGTGATGCATAGCAACGAGAGGGGAGAGTGTTGTCCACGTACCCTCGTAGAACGAAAGAGGAAGCGTTAGCACAACGCGGTTGATGTAGTCGTACGTCTTCATGATCCGACTGATCAAGTACCGAACGCACGGCACTTCCGAGTTCAGCACACGTTCAGCCCGATGACGTCCCCCGAACTCCGATCCAGCCAAGTGTTGAGGGAGAGTTTCGTCAGCACGACGGCGTGGTGACGATGATGATGTTCTACCGACGCAGGGCTTCGCCTAAGCACCGCTACAGTATTATCGAGGTGGGCTATGGTGGAGGGGGGCACCGCACACAGCTAAAAGATCAAGCGATCAATTGTTGTGTCTCTAGGGTGCCCCCCTGCCCCCGTATATAAAGGAGCAAGGGGGGAAGGTGCGGCCGGCTAGGAGGAGGCACGCCAGGAGGAGTCCTACTCCCACCGGGAGTAGGACTCCCTACCTTCCTTGTTGGACTAGGAGAGGAGAGGGAAAGAGAGAGGGGGAAACGAAAGGGGGGCGCCGCCCCCCTCCTTGTCCAATTCGGACTTTGGGGGGGGGAGGTTCGCGCGACTGCCCCTTGGCCTCCTCTCCTCTTCCACCAATTGGGCCGATGAGGCCTAATAGCCTCCGGGGGGTTCCGGTAACCCCCTGGTACTTCGGTATATATCCGATAACCCCCGGAACCATTCCGGTGTCCGAATATAGTCATCCAATATATCAATCTTCATGTCTCGACCATTTTGAGACTCCTCGTCATGTCCGTGATCACATCCGGGACTCCGAACAACCTTCGGTACATCAAAACATATAAACTCATAATATAACTATCATCGAAACGTTAAGCGTGCGGACCCTACGGGTTCGAGAACTATGTAGACATGACCGAGACACGTCTCCGGTCAATAACCAATAGCGGAACCTGGATGCTCATATTGGCTCCCACATATTCTTCGAAGATCTTTATTGGTCAGACCGCATAACAACATACGTTGTTCCCTTTGTCATCGGTATGTTACTTGCCCGAGATTCGATCGTCGGTATCTCAATACCTAGTTCAATCTCGTTACCGGCAAGTCTCTTTACTCGTTCCGTAATACATCATCCCACAACTAATTCATTAGTTGCAATGCTTGCAAGGCTTAAGTGATGTGCATTACCGAGAGGGCCCAGAGATACCTCTCCGACAATCGGAGTGACAAATCCTAATCTCGAAATACGCCAACCCAACAAGTACCTTCGGAGACACCTTTAGAGCACCTTTATAATCACCCAGTTACGTTGTGATGTTTGGTAGCACACAAAGTGTTCCTCCGGTAAACGGGAGTTGCATAATCTCATAGTCATAGGAACATGTATAAGTCATGAAGAAAGCAATAGCAACATACTAAACGATCGAGTGCTAAGCTAATGGAATGGGTCAAGTCAATCACATCATTCTCCTAATGATGTGATCCCGTTAATCAAATGACAACTCATGTCTATGGCTAGGAAACATAACCATCTTTGATCAACGAGCTAGTCAAGTAGAGGCATACTAGTGACACTCTGTTTGTCTATGTATTCACACAAGTATTATGTTTCCGGTTAATACCATTGTAGCATGAATAATAAACATTTATCATGATATAAGGAAATAAATAATAACTTTATTATTTCCTCTAGGGCATATTTCCTTCAGTCTTTGTCACATTAGTTTTGGTGTTATGACGCGGCTAGCCAAGTTGGATTTAATCCCTAGTTTCACTTTAGCCAAAGGTTCCAAGTGCCTTTCATGTGTGCAAGCTAAGCAACCTCGCAAGCCTCACAAGGTCGCGGAGGAGAGACACTTGGCACCATTAGAACTCATACATTTTGATCTTTGTGAAATGAATGGTGTGTTGACTAAAGGTGGAAAGAAATACTTCATGACATTGATAGATGATCCCACTAGATATTGCTATATGTATCTGCTAAATACTAAAGATGAGGCTCTACACTACTTTAAAATCTATATGGCAGAAGTTGAGAATCAACTTGAAAATAAAATTAAACGAGTCAGGTCAGATCGTGGTGGAGAGTACTTCTCGAGTGAGTTTGATTCCTTTTGTGTGGAACACGGCACTATTCATGAGAGGACGCCACCCTATTGCTGGGGAACATAGCATTTCAAAAAAATTCCTACGATCACGCAAGATCTATCTAGGAGAATGTAACGCCCACGATGCGGCTATAGCTCCCACGTGTCGAGGCACGACTTAGAGGCATAACCGCATAGTGGTTTTGTCGCAAGAAGGGTCATCTTCACACAATCCCATGTAATGAACAAGAATGGGATAAAGAGTTGGCTTACAATCGCCACTTCACACAGTACATAAATATAATTCATACATCATCCAAAATACAAACATATATAGACCGACTACGGTCAAGATCCAAATGAAAATAAGATAACCGCAAATGCTAGATCCCCGATCGTCCCAACTGGGCTCCACTACTGATCATCAGGAAATGACACATAGTAACGACCACGTTCCTCGTCGAACTCCCACTTGAGATCGACCCCATCATCTGCACTGGTATCGTCGGCACCTGCAACTATTTTGGTAGAATCTGTGAGTCACGAGGACTCAGCAATCTCACACCCGCGAGATCAAGACTATTTAAGCTTATAGGAAAAGGATGGTGTAATGAGGTGGAGCTGCAGCAGGCAATAAGCATATATGGTGGCTAACATACGCAAAAGAGAGCGAGAAGAGAAGCAAAGGAGCGGACGTCATCTAGCAATGACCAAGAAGTGATCCTGAACTCCTACTTACGTCATACATAACTCAGACCGTGTTCACTTCCCGGACTCCGCCGAGAAGAGACCATCACGGCTACACACGCAGTTGATGTATTTTAATTGGGTCAAGTGACAAGTTCTCTACAACCGGACATTAACAAATTCCCATCTGCCTCATAACCGCGGGCACGGCTTTCGAAAGATAATACCCTGCAGGGGTGTCCCAACTTAGCCCATCATAAGCTCTCACGGTCAACGAAGGATAAACCTTCTCTCGGAAAAACCCGATCAGTCTCGGAATCCCGGTTTACAAGACATTTCGACAATGGTAAAACAAGACCAGCAAAGCCGCCGATGCGCCGACAAATCCCGATAGGAGCTGCACATATCTCGTTCTCAGGGCACACCGGATGAGACATCCTACGAGTAAAACCAGACCTCGAGTTTCTAGGAGGGGGCCCCGCAGTCTACTCAGTTCGGACCAACACTCGAAGGAGCACTGGCCGGGGGGGGGGTTAAAATAAGATGACCCTCGGGCTCGCGAAAACCCGGGGGAAAAGGCTTAGGTGGCAAATGGTAAAACCAAGGTTGGGCCTTGCTGGAGGAGTTTTATTCAAGGCGAACTGTCAAGGGGGTCCCATAAATCACCCGACCGCGTAAGGAACGCAAACTCAAGGAACATAATACCGGTATAACAGAAACTAGGGCGGCAAGAGTGGAACAAAACACCAGGCATAAGGCCGAGCCTTCCACCCTTTACCAAGTATATATAGATGCATTAATTAAATAAGAGATATTGTGATATCCCAACATATCCATGTTCCGACATGGAACAAACTTCAACTTCACCTGCAACTAGCAGCGCTATAAGAGGGGCTGAGCAAAAGCGGTAACATAGCCAAACAACGGTTTGCTAAGAAAGGATGGTTAGAGGCTGACATGGCAAAATGGAAGACATTATATAGCAAGTGATAGGTAGCGCGGCATGGCAATAGAGCGAACAACTAGCAAAGCAAAGATAGAAGTGATTTCGAGGGGTGGTCATCTTGCCTGCAAGGTTCTCAGAGTTGTCGAAAGCTTGATCCTCGTAAGCATACTCAACAGGTTCCTCGTTCACGAACTCGTCTCCTGGCTCTACCCAAGACAAGAACACAAACAAACGGAACCACAATCAACCACAAGAAGTGCACAAGCAACATGATGCAAAACATGTATGATATGCAAGATATGATATGCGATGCATATGCGTGCTCCGGAAGGAAAATGATGAACAAGGCAGTAACTTGGCAAACCAAGCATGCCACTGGAAAGATGAGATGATTTTGGTCGAAATCGATATAAAGATCACCGGAAACGGATGCACGGTTTGCAAATGGCAAGCAAAACAAGAATCACGAATCTGCGATTAACAGCATGATAGCACTTAAAATGCAACAAGCAACAATGCTACAGCACTCCAACATAGCAACAAAGCATATGGAAGTAATCTACAGGAGATGCTTGACAAAATATGAACACTGAGCTACGGCTAGATCACAACATATCAAGCTCAAACAAGCATGGCAAAAGTGCAAAAGATAACAGGTTCCAGACTTGGTGAAATTACTGGACATGGCAGAAAACAGCATCAGGTAGCAATGTTCAGAGCACGAAATCGACATGCTATAGGAACTTAACATGGCAAAACAAGGCATTACAGTATTCTACTAAAAGCACATCACAAAAGTCCCTTACTGACCATAAGCCAAAAAGGACCAGAAGATATGATGGCAAGCATGTAAACATGGCAAGTTTCGTTATCAGGTTTCAGACAGCAGAAAACAGAGCATGGCAGAAACAATAATATGTAGGCATGTTGGTGAGCTTGGTGCACTCACCACAAAGAAATGCATGACAAAACTAGTATACCTACAGCAAGATGGCATGTTTATGAAGCTATCCATGGCAAGAACAAAAGCATGGCATGTATGGATCAACTACAACAAGCTTGGCAAAATTGCAAATCATGTTAAGAATCTGCCAGAAATATTTTATAGCAAAAGTAGAGCAAGATCGAGTCATGCTATGGTACTCCATAATTGCAAACAAGGGCAGGAATGGATCAATTACAACCATAGCTACAAAACACCCTTACTGAACATCTCCAAAATATGCATGGATCTCTCTGTATCATCAAGTTTACATGGCAACAAAATAACAGCAGACAAGGACTTGGAGAAATCACGCCGTATACCAGATCCAATCGGGGAAGAGCTCGGGCTCGGGCTCGGGGCCCTATTCGCCGGCGACGGGAGGGAGAGATGGCGGCGCCGGTGCGGGGGAACGGCGACGCGGGCCCCGGCAGAGGGAGGAGGCGGCGGGGCCTCGGGCCGGCGACGGCGATGCGGGGGAACGGCGACGGGCGGCCGCGGCGGGGCGGCGGCGCGGGGCGGCGCGCAGGTGGCAGGCGGCGGCGGCGGGCGCGCGGGCCGGGAGGAGCGGCGGCGGCTGGGCTCGGGCGGGCCCTCCTCGGGCTCGCCGGGCCGGCGGCGGTGGGAGGCTGGAGGGTGACGTGGCGGCGCCCGATTCGCTGGACGCAGCGGCGGAGATGTCCGGTGGGCGCCGGACACGTCCGGTGGCGGCGGGGGAAGTTAGGGTTTCGGGGACTGCGAATGTTTTTTCGGGGTACTCACATATAAATAGGTAGAGGGAGCTAGGAGGCTCCAAATGAGGTGCGGTTTTCGCCCACACGGTCGTGATCGAACGACCTAGAGCATGGAAGAGAGTTTGGTGGGTTTTGGGCTGGTTTTTAGGGGGGTTTTGCTGCAACACACAAATAGACTTTGCGAATGCCCGGTTAACCGTTGGAGTACCAAACGACCTCCAAATGGAACGAAACTTGACCGGTGGTCTCCGGGTTGTATACTAGGGCCACATGACAAGCCTCGGTCCATTCCGAGAAAGTTTGACACCCGCTCACGAAAGAAAACAAGAGGGATGCGCCGGAGGAGATAGGAGCGCCGGATTGCAAAATGGACAACGTGGAAAATGTTCGGATGCATGAGACGAACACGTATGCAAATGCAATGCACATGATGACATGATATGAAATGCATGACATGAACAAAATGCAAAACGAAAGACAAAACCCGACCACGGAGGGAATATCATAGAACATAGCCGAAAATGGCAAGAGTCGGAGTTACAAATATGGCAAGTCACATGCAGGGTGTTACAGAGAAGCATAGCAACGAGCGGGGAAAGTGTGTCCACGTACCCTCGTAGACCGAAAGCGGAAGCGTTAAGTAACGAGGTTGATGTAGTCGAACATCTTCGCGATCCAACCGATCAAGTACCAAACGCACGACACCTCCGCGATCTGCACACGTTCAGCTCGGTGACGTCCCTCGAACTCTAGATCCAGCTGAGGCCGAGGGAGAGTTTCATCAGCACGACGGCGTGGTGACGGTGATGATGAAGTTACTGGTGCAGGGCTTCGCCTAAGCACTACGACAATATGACCGAGGTGGAAATCTGTGGAGGGGGGGCATCGCACACGGCTAAAATCAACTTGTGTGTATATGGGGTGGCCCCTCCCCCGTATATAAAGGAGTGGAGGAGGGGGAGGGTCGGCCTCCTAGGGCGCGCCCCAAGGGGGGATTCCTACTCCTACTAGGAGTAGGTTTCCCCCCTTTCCTAGTCCAACTAGGAGGGGGAAGGAAGGGAAGAGGGAGAGAAGGAAAGGGGGGCGGCCCCCCTCCCCAATTCGGATTGGGCTTGGGGGGCGCACCCCACCACTTGGCCGCCTCCTCCTCTCTTCCACCATGGCCCATGAAGGCCCATTAACTCCCCGGGGGGTTCCGGTAACCCCCTAGTACGCCGGAAAATGCCCGAACTCATCCGAAACCATTTCGGTGTCCAAACATAACCTTCCAATATATCAATCTTCATGTCTCCGCCATTTCGAGACTCCTCGTCATGTCCGTGATCACATCCAGGACTCCGAACTACCTTCGGTACATCAAATCACATAACTCATAATACATATCGTCATCGAACGTTAAGCGTGCGGACCCTACGGGTTCGAGAACTATGTAGACATGACCGAGACACGTCTCTGGTCAATAACCAATAGCGGAACCTGGATGCTCATATTGGCTCCTACATATTCTACGAAGATCTTTATCGGTCAAACCGCATAACAACATACGTTGTTCCCTTTGTCATCGGTATGTTACTTGCCCGAGATTCGATCGTCGGTATCATCATACCTAGTTCAATCTCGTTACCGGCAAGTCTCTTTACTTGTTTCGTAATGCATCATCCCGTAACTAACTCATTAGTCGCATTGCTTGCAAGGCTTATAGTGATGTGCATTACCGAGAGGGCCCAGAGATACCTCTCCGATACTCGGAGTGACAAATCCTAATCTCGATCTATGCCAACCCAACAAACACCTTCAGAGACACCTGTAGAACATCTTTATAATCACCCAGTTACGTTGTGACGTTTGATAGCACACAAGGTGTCGTGGGTTTGTCACAGCAGATGTCCTAGTGTGAGGACTTAGTCGTGGAGCCATCGCGACGAGATTAGCTTAAAGGGGTTAATCAGGACAAAGGACACGAGGAGTTTATACTGGTTCGGCCCCTTGTGGTGAAGGTAAAGGCCTAATCAAGTTTGAGATGGTATTGCTAGGGTTTTGATGACCAGGGAGCGAATACGCTTAGCCTAGCTCTCGATCTGTTGTTTCTTGTCCCTAAACCGCCGCCGGGTCGTCCCTTTATATACACAGGTTGACGCCCGGCGGTTCACAGGATCCCGGCCGGCTCATAAACGTGTCCGTCTCGGTATCTACTCTTTCCTATCTTACAATACAAGTCATACACCTACAATGGTTTATATCTATGGCCCCTAACCCGCCTTTGGGTTTTGGGCCTTCTTACTAAGTCTCCTTCGTAAGTCGCCATCTTCTATGTCTTCATGGGCTTCAATACTGGTAGATCATCATGAGCATAACCCGGCCCCTCCTAGGCGGTTTATACTCAATAGTTATATCCCCAACATTAGGCCCCAGGTTGATTTGAACTTGTTCATGTCAATCTTCAACACTTAGAAAAATTCCTTCTTCATTACCTTCGCGAAGACTTGTAACTTGCCGTGACGTCATCTCCTGAGATCCTGATAACTCGCCATGACGTCACCTGTCATTAATTTCATACAAAGCCAAAATCTTTTAATTTATCTCCTTATCTTTAATGAATCTCTGAAAATCGAGGCGTCTGCATGTTTACAGATCTGTTTTTTGACCTCCTCGATTCCCGCGCTTGCCACTTATCCATTCGCCTTATAAATAGGACCGGGGGCCCCTTTCACCCCCCCCCCCCCCCCGCGCGTGCCTCTTCATTTCGTCGTCTTCCTTGCGACGCCCTAGCGCTCGAGCTCAGCCGCCGCCGTCAAGCTTCACCTCTGCTTCAACGTTGGCCACTGCATCAACCTGTTTGGACCAGATTCCACTCGCGCGCCTCGGCCATTCAACAGCCTCAGTAAGTTCTTCCTCCTCCCCTCCATAGATCTGATTAGGGTTTGCACGAGCGCATGGAGGTTCGGTGCTGTTCTTCACCTGTTCTTCACCGTAGCATAAATGGCGGATTCAAACTTGATATTTTCCTGTGCGGTAGTAGCCATAGTCCTTCTTTTTCCATCAGATCATCTCTTTGATGTAGAAAACCCAATCTGGAACTTCATAAACTATTCAAGCACCAATATTTGGGTCTGGATATATTTTCTTTTTCTGACACGCGGTAGATCCGAAATTGTGATATCAATCTGTGAAAACTATTTTTCATCACTTAGTCATTTTCCAACTTCAGATCTATACTTTCAATACCTGTGTAGGTGGTTTAACTGAAAAAATAATAACCCGCCAGGTACCATTAGTCCCCTCTTAAACCGCCAATTGCTCATCTCTGCAACTTGATAATGCCAATCTCCGGTTTAACACTTTTGCATGGTTCAATACTTTCTGCCCTTTAACCTTTAACGGATTAAACGTGAATCTTAAACCGGCACAAACCTTCTTCCAGGTTATCAAATAAATGGCCAAGTCTTTTTATTCCTTCAACTGGGTTCAATCCCGGGTTACAGAAGAAAAACTGAATGGGTGTGTTGCTACTGGCGCTTTAGCCAAAAAGGAAGTCATCCACTGGAGAGTCCCTGGTCCTGAATGTCCTCCTGAACCCAAGGAAGGGGAAGTGATCGTTTTTGTTGACCATCTAAGTCGAGGATTCAGCCCTTCCAGATCAAAAAAATTCCGTGATGTGCTCCATTTCCTCCAACTTCACCCTCAAGATATTGGACCTAACTCCATATCCAATATTTGCAACTTTCAAGTGTTCTGTGAAGCTTATCTGCAAGAGGAGCCCACGGTCGAACTGTTCAGAGACTTCTACTATTTAAACCGCCGCATAGAATTTGTGGACGGGCCCAATACTGAACTTGGCGGGGTGTCAATCCAAACTTGGTTCTATTGCCAAGATACATCTCCAGCTGGAATCAAACTTATCTGTGAAGCTTATCTACAAGAGTAGCCATCCCAAAGACTGGAATCAAACTTGGTTCTATTGCCAAGATACATCTCCAGCTGATGAGAATCCTCTGTCGGGTTACCGTGCTCACCAGCTTAGCAGTACACATCCACTCCCCCAAAGACTCAGCGCAAAAGAACGGGCTAAGTATGCACCACAGCTTTCAAAGCTCAGAGCCTTTGTGGCAAACGGTTTAACAAGCGTCGATTTCGTCCGTTGCTGGGTGTCTTGGAGTATTTTACCCTTAAGCCGTCGCCCCGGGTTAATGTGTGAATACACAGGGGGTGTGAAACATCCTCAACGCCACATTGATATTCAGCTGACCGACGCTGAAGTTACTGAAGCCGTCAAGAAAATGTTGGATATACCGGTGGCCGAGTGCACCAAAACAGGGCTTAGCCCTTTCTGCGCTTCGAATAAACCGCCAGCTGTAAGAATTGCTTAACTCCTGCTTAATCCATATATTTTAATACTCTCTTATGATCTTTTCAACTTTTAAGAGGGTGATGATCCATTCTGGAAGAGGAAACCGCAGGATAAACCGGCCAAAACAACTCGCCCAAGACCAAGGTCACCAAGAAGCCCGCCAAGAAGAAAACCGCCTGTCGGTGTCACAACCGGCGGATCTCGGGTAGGGGGTCCGAACTGTGCGTCTAAGGCTAATGGTAACAGGAGGCGGGGGACAAAATGTTTACCCAGGTTCAGGCCCTCTCGATGGAGGTAATACCCTACTTCCTGCTTGATTGATCTTGATGATATGAGTATTACAAGAGTTGATCTACCACGAGATCGTAGAGGCTAAACCCTAGAAGCTAGCCTATGATTATGATTGTTCTTGTCCTACGGACTAAACCCTCTGGTTTATATAGACACCAGAGGGGGCTAGGGTTACACAGAGTCAGTTACAGAGAAGGAGATCTATATACCCGAATCACCAAGCTTGCCTTCCACGCAAAGGAGAGTCCCACCCGGACACGGGATGAAGTCTTCAATCTTGTATCTTCATAGTCCAACAGTCCGGCTGTCCGAGGATCCCCTAATCCAGGACTCCCTCAGTAGCCCCTGAACCAGGCTTCAATGACGATGAGACCGGCGCGCAGATTGTCTTCGACATTGCAAGGCGGGTTCCTTCTCCGAATACTCCATAGAAGATTTTGAACACAAGGATCGTGTCCGGCTCTGTAAAACAAATTCCACATACCACCGTAGAGAGTATAATATTCCACAAATCTAATCTACTGACAACATTTCATAACGTGACATCCTGCCGTGGTCCGGTCATTACGAACCGTTTTTCCAGCCTGCCACCGAACGTGTTGCGAGGCGGTTTTATTGTCACGTCTTGTCGAAGCAGAGATCGTGTTCCCCTTATCACGGGATTCTCATCAATACGGGTGTGGGTAACCCAATCGTGCTTGTTAGTATGACTCCTCGATTTTAGGCAAGTTCCAAACGGCCACGCGGAGGACGCTTGATATTCACCCTCTTTATAAAGGGGCCAAGGCCTGTCCTTTTCTTCTCACGCTCGATCCTTCCCCCACCTCGAGTTCCAACACCCAAAGCTCAGGCTAAGCGCTTCGGACCTTCAACCATGTCCGGATCCAACCATCAAGGTCGGTGGATGGCCTCCTCTGTCACAGAGGAGGACATCAAGAAGCTAAGGGAAGCCAGGTATCTGACCGCCGAAATCCTGCACAGGCTGCCTGCTCAAGGGCAGGTCATCCCCACTCCCGAACCCACCGAGAGTGTTGTATTTTTTTCCCACTTCCTCCGAGGGCTAGGCTTTAGTCTTGATCCCTTTGTTAGAGGGCTTAGGTTCTATTACGGGCTCGATTTCCATGATCTAGCTCCAGATTTCATCCTTCACATCTCGTCGTTTATCGTCGTGTGTGAGACCTTCCTCCGCATCACCCCACACTTCGGCTTATGGCTCAAGACCTTCATTATGAAGCCGAAGATGATCGATGGGAAACACGCAAAATGCGGAGGTGCCATAATAAGCAAAGGCGCCGATGCCCTATAGCCAAAGGGTTCCTTCCCGGAGGTGTCCAACTTATGGCAATGGGAGTGGTTTTACATTACAGCTCCCTGAGGTACAAAGTGGGCAGCTGCCCCCGCCTTCCGCTCGGGCCCTCCACCGCAACTGGCGTTAGGGGTCAACAAGGGGCTGGACTGGGGGCCAGTTAATGACGTGCTGACATTGCAAAGTCGCATCTGAGATCTCCTCAAGAGGGATGTCAGTCTTGTCAAGGTAATGCAAGTTATGCTAGTTTGTCGGGTCCTGCCATGCCAACGCCGATCTCTCCGTATGTGGGAGTTCAACCCGGAAGGACCGTGAACTATTCAGCAATTCTTCGGCGTGACGCTCGAAGAGATGTATGGATTGTTCTTCGGATCACGAATAAAGTGTCCGGACACCACCGAGGATGCGGGTCTCAACTGCAACCGTCTAGATACCCACGTAAGTAATTCTACGGCCGAACATGCTGTGTTTCTATTTGTCACAACATCATTCTGAAAAAATCGCTCTCGGCCAGGACTGGATAAGAAAGGCGGAGAGGATCAGGTGTTCGGCCCCCCTTCCCGAAGGCTCACCTGATCATGTACTAGCCAGGATGCTTAAGCACGCACCTTATCAAGTGCCATCAAGGGAAGATAAAGGGAGGAATAAAGAAGCCGAAAGCGGGCTTCACACATTACACATCCAAACCGGGGGAATTAGTGTCTCTGTGAAGGAGGATAATCGGGGAGAAGAATCTAGAATCCCCTCTCCCCAAGGAAGGAAAAGTACCGCCTCTGAAGAGTTGGAAATGAAGGTTTCCAAACGAGGGAAGAAACCTTCGCCAGGGGGCCCTGCCCCGGAGGGCGTCCTTACCGCACAGCGCCCGCAAGGGGGGCAGCCCTCCACCGAGTTGTAAGTGAACAAGAGTACTTTGGCAAATATATCCGGCTTTATCTCCGAGGACAATAACCGAGACATATATCTTGCAGTACAGCTCGTAGCCCTTCTCGACAGAGTTCGTCTTCGGGGGATCTTCTTCCGGAGATGATGGAGAGCGAAACACCTCCCCCTGTCTCCCCGCCTCATGGGGCGGACGACCCTGAGGTGTCATCACGGAGGATTTCTCCTGATCCGCCAGGGCCAGAAGGTAACTCTTCGGCCACCCGAAGTCCGGAGTATTCGGCTCCTAAGGAGAGCAACAGAAAGGGTCTGGGACTGTCCGGTGCACAACCGGACGCACTGATGGGTCTTCTGGAGCAAGCGACTATCTCAGAGGCGCATCGTACTTTAATGGGTACAGTGGTTGAGAGGATTTCATCCGCCAAAAGTGGGTTGCATGAAGCTTTTACGAGCCTGCTAAGAGGCTCTGAGGTACGCAAAGTAATATATATATATATATATTGACGGTACCGCACACGCTTGGTGTGCTCTATACAGATAGTAACCCCTGAGACTCTGGTTGCTGTCCAGAGGCGGAAAACAGAGGATCATAGTCCCAGGTAATGATCGCGCTGCTTTCATGTGCAGGCGGCTGAGGGTCCGGTGGCTGGCCGGACTGCTGAGTTTGCCGAACTGAGGCGGCAGCTTGACGCGGCAGATGCCGACATCGCGCTTGTGAACAAGCGGCTTGACGAGGCATAGGGTATGTATTTTTGGGTGGTCAACAAATATTAAGAGGAGCATGATGCTAGTATCTATAATATGTTGTGACTGCAGATGGAGTTGTCGCCGTGGAGACCCTTCGGGCAGAAGTTGCCCGAGCCAAGGAACAAGCCAGGAGAAGTGATGCGGCCGCCCTAAAGGCGGCCGAAGAGTTAAGAGCCGAACAGGCTGCTCATCGCCAGAGCGAAGATAAAATAGCCAAGATGGCTGTTGAACTAAAAGATGCCTCCGGCCGATATGAGCTTCTTAAAGAGGAAAGCCAAGCGAAAGCGGGACCTGAAGAAAGCCATGGAAGCAGCCAAGGAAACCCGCTCTAAAATCAGAGCGGCGAAGGAGGAGCTCCGTCAAGCCGGAGATATCACGGCTGGGAAGCCTTTTTTGTTGTGGACGAAGTTCGGAGATCCGAAGTATGCCCCTCTGGATCAATTATGGAGTGCTGCAGACGCGTACTTGGACTTGGCAATGAGTGCTGCTGATGCGACTGAGTTTTTCAAAGGTCAGAAAGATCATGAAGTGGAAAGGTTGTTCTGGTCGCAGTTCAATGCCCCAACGCGTCCGCTGCTGTTAAATGAACAAATGGTCGAGTGGGCCGAGCTCCATAGGTTGTCCGGACTTGCCATGAGGTCTGTCGTGGATCATCTTTGGCCGAAGGGACCAAGGCCGAATAGTTATTTTGGTTTAGTGCAACGATTCCTTGGTGCTGTGCCGCATATCGACGCTGTAAAGAGGTCGGCGTGCATAGAGGGTGCGCGGATGGCTCTTGCCCGTGTTAAGACATACTGGGCAGAGATGGAGGCCACCGCTATTGCAACCCAGGGTCCGGCCGTAGGCCAGTTCTCGGCCGAGCACTATTTTGAAGAAGTCCTAGAAGGCGCTCGTTTAATAGAGGCTCAGTGCTCGAAGAGTATCATGTTCGAGTGACATGTATCCCAATTGTAAAAACAATGCTATTTGGATTATAAAGGGTGTGTTTATACTTTTGCCTGAAAGTATTATGATGCCTCATGTGCGGCCGTTTATGTATGTATATAACCTGAAAGTTTGCAGTCGTCGGCTTCAGCCCCCACGCATATAATGCGGGGGTGTTCAGAAAAGCGCGTATTCACACTTGATCCAACGTCTTGGTCCATTAAGGAGGTGATAGTGCGGTGAACAAGGCAATCAGACTATATAGCTTTAACACTTTCACTTAGCCATAGGAGTTTGATGGTGAGGCTACTATATAGCCCCTGGTACTTCCGCTCTCATCTGAATACGGTGCGCGTACATACATGACCGGAAAACCGGTCCTTCGTTAATGCGGAGGAATCGCGAAGATTCCACTGAGTCATCGAGTGGTTGACCAGTCTCGCGCTTTATCATGACAGTCAGTTTTCGGCTTTCTCTACTGAGGTGCTCATCCAGATGAACCAGGGCACAATCGCAGTAGTTCTCCCGGTGCCACCTTAGCCGATAGAGCGGAACGTAAGGTAGAAAAACACGGGAGCTGGGCAAACCCAACTATTGACCAAAGACATGATTTGGAGCTGATGCATATAAGGCCAAACTCGCGACGCCGAACACTCCCTAAGGTATTCGGACTTTACAACATATACTGGGCTGAGTAACACCCTCGATAATGAGCCCTGAATTTCCAGGTACGTGCATTAGTCTGGCGTGACGAAATGCCAATAACGCCAGCATCCCTCTCGGTTGTGTTGAGTATCCGGAGGGTGTGAAGCAACAAGAGACAGTAAAAAAGGTTTACACAGGGTCTTAATCTAAAAAGAAACCTTTGAGCGGGGCCCTGCTGCACGTCTGCGCCTGTGTCTCCGTTGTGCCGTATCCTGGAAGGGTGTAGCACGATGATCATCTGTAAAAGAGAAAACCCAGGTGAAAGTCTTCGTGCGAAAAATTGGTTATTCTTAATGAACCATTAAAATGCAATCTAAATAGGGTCAAGCCGAACTGTGGCCCTTTTTACATGCGGGAAGCCCCTAGCACCACCTATGGGGGTATATTCATCGACCCAATCTCAAGTTTATCTGAGCTATTACAGCTAGTGGTGCGCTGGACTCGTCTAACCGGGTCCGCGGTCTTGACGACCGATCATTTATTCTGGTTGGAGAGGCCGTTCAGTGTTCGGCTGCTAGAGCCGCCACATATTCCTCCGCACGTAAGGAACGCTCTGTGTTTCCTCTAGCTATGATGATGCCACGTGGACCGGGCATCTTAAGCTTAAGATAGGCGTAATGCGGTACTGCATTAAAACGAGCGAAGGCCGTTCTTCCGAGTAGTGCGTGATAGCCGCTTCGGAATGGAGCGATGTCGAAGGTTAATTCTTTGCTTCGGAAGTTGTCGGGAGAACCGAATACAACCTCTAGTACTAGAGAGCCCGTGCAGCGGGCCTCTGGGCCTGGTATTACTCCTTTAAAGGTAGTATTGCTTTGGCTGATTCTTGTCGGGTCTATCCCCATTTTGCGGACGGTGTCCTGATATATCAGATTAAGACTACTGCCGCCGTCAATAAGGACTCGGGTGAGATGGTATCCGTCAATTATTGGGTCTAGCACCAAGGCAGCAGATCCTCCATGCCGGATACTAGTCGGGTGACCCCTGCGATCAAAAGTGATCGAGCAGGCCAACCAAGGGTTGAATTTCAGGGTGACGGGCTCCACGGCGTATACGTCTCGGAGTGTGCGTTTGCGCCTCCTCTTCGGTATGTGAGTTGCGTAAATCATGTTTACTGTTTTGACCTCTAGTGGGAATGTTTTCTGTCCCCCAGTGTTCGGCTGGCGAGGCTCATCTTCGTCTTCACTTGGTGTCTCCCTCCCCTTGTGTTCGGCGTTTAGCTTGCCGGCCTGCTTGAAGACCCAGCATTCTCTGTTGGTGTGATTTGCAGGTTTGTCGGAGGTGCCATGAATCTGACATAATTTTTCTAGAATCTTGTTTAGGCTGGACGGTACATCTCTGCTGCCTTTAAATGGCTTTTTCCGTTGACTGGGTCGAGAGCCCCTGAATCCGGCGTTTACCGTCGTGTTGTCTGGGCTGTCTTCATTGTTTCGACGCTTGCTTTTATTGCGTCGCGGTTTCTCGTTGCCATCCCTGACTTCGGATGTGCCTGGGTTGCTGGTGCCGCTACGGGCCAGCCAACTGTCTTCGCCCGCGCAAAAGCGAGTCATAAGGCTTGTTAGGGCTGTCATTGTCCTCGGTTTTTCCTGGCCGAGGTGTCTGGCGAGCCATTCGTCCCAGACACTGTGTTTGAAAGCTGCTAAGGCTTCGGCATCCGGGCAGTCGACGATTTGATTCTTCTTTGTAAGAAATTTGTTCCAAAGCTTTCGGGCTGACTCTCCGGGCTGTTGAATTATGTGACTTAAATCGTGTGCATCCGGAGGTTGGACATAGGTCCCTTGAAAATTAGCCCTAAAAGCATCCTCAAGTTCTTCCCAACTTCCAATTGAGTTTTCGGGGAGGCTTTTCAGCCAGTGTCGAGCTGGTCCTTTCAACTTGAGGGGCAGGTATTTGATGGCGTGGAGATCATCTCCGCAAGCCATGTGGATGTGAAGGATAAAGTCCTCAATCCAGACCCCAGGGTTTGTCGTTCCGTCGTATGCCTCTATGTTCACGGGTTTGAATCCCTCTGGAAATTCATGATCCAGCACCTCATCGGTGAAGCATAGGGGGTGCGCGGCACCCCTGTATTTGGATGTGTCATGGCATTCTTCTGACGATTGTAGTGTTCCGTTTTGATTCTGAGCTGTTATTCGGTCAGTATAGTCGTTTGGGCAGCCATGATTCTCTGCCGGAGCGCGCTTCCTAGATCCGTAGATGGACCTGGCCATATCGGCCTTTTTGTGCAGGTCCTCACGTAAATCATGCGCTGACTTGTGTGCGACGTCGTTGGCCGCCCTGTTGCGGCCACGGGGTGGTCGATCCGGCTGATCGGTCGTTTTATTTTTCAGCTGAATGGGCTCTAAAGCCTCATCATCGAATTCAGGCAACAGCTTGTGCTTTGGATAGCTCTTTCTGTGGCGACTGCCACCGTACTTTTCTTCAGTGTCAAGCACTTTGTTCCATCTGCTGTTGAGCGTATTCTCCGCGGCCTTAAGCCTTTGCTTCTGCTTCTTCAGGCTCCTCACGGTGGCAATAAGCCTTCTATGGAGGTTCTCTTGTTCCAAGTGTCTTTCCGGGATGATGTGTGCATCATCGTCCGGACTGTTCTCCTCTCCGGAGACGGGTTGATGAGCTTTACCCTCGGCGTCGCCGTAATCGGACAGCGGCTCCGTACTATGTTCGCCGTCCGCTGGCTCATCCTGCTCCATCGCCGGGTCCATGTGGTCGTCGTTTCCTTTGGAGTCGACTGGGGTATTATTCTTTTTTGCGTTGTTATCGTTGTTTTTGCTGAGGCAGGTTTGGAGCGGCGCCTACATCGTCGCTTTGGTTGCTTCTCGAGGGGATTATCCTTCGCTGCATCCTTCTGTTCCTCGTTGTTGTTTTCTTTGGGTGTATCCACCATGTATATATCATATGATGAAGTGGTTGTCCATACTGTCGATGTCTTCGGAGTCGAAATCAAGCATGTCGGTTAAGTTGTCGACAGTGGCTATTAAGTGGGTGGTGGGTGGGAACGAATTTCTTCGTCGTCCGCTTCCCACTCGAGCCAGACATAGTTCGGCCGAGGGTCTCCTAACAAGGAGAGAGACCTCAATGAATCTAGCATGTCGCCCAAGGGCGAGTGCTGAAAAATATCCGCGGAGGTAAACTCCATCATCGGTGCCCAATCAGATTGGATAGGCACGGACGCAGGCGGTTCGGAGCCTGTGGCCGGGGACGAATCATAGGTCTCATAGGAGGTGAAGTCAGTATTCGGCTCTATTGCCGTTGAGTGTGCGGCCTCCGTGGCGGGGTCCATCCACCCGTCCTCGGATGGCACGATCTGCTCTGGATTGAGGGCCGGAGTAGCCGCAGGTGTGATCTCCCAAACACCGTCCGATGGCAGGGCTAAGTCTTGCTCGTCGTGACTGTGCGGCGCACCTGACATGAGCTCGAATCCATCGAAGATCAAGTCTCCGCGGATGTCGGCAGTATAGTTCAAGCTTCCAAATCTGACCTGATGGCCAGGGGCGTAGCTATCGATCTGCTCCAGATGGCCAAGCGAGTTGGCCCGCAGTACGAAGCCGCCAAATACGAAGATCTGTCCGGGGAAAAAAACCTCACCCCAGATCGCATCATTGCCGATGATCGAAGGAGCCATCAAGCCTTTATCGTGACGGCACAGTGGAAATCTCAATGAAAGCACCAATGTCGGTGTCAAAACCGGCGGATCTCGGGTAGGGGGACCCGAACTGTGCGTCTAAGGCTAATGGTAACAGGAGGTGGGGGACACAATGTTTACCCAGGTTCGGGCCCTCTCGATGGAGGTAATACCCTACTTCCTGCTTGATTGATCTTGATGTTATGAGTATTACAAGAGTTGATCTACCACGAGATCGTAGAGGCTAAACCCTAGAAGCTAGACTATGATTATGATTGTTCTTGTCCTACGGACTAAACCCTCCGGTTTATATAGACACCGGAGGGGGCTAGGGTTACACAGAGTCAGTTACAGAGAAGGAGATCTATATATCCGAATCACCAAGCTTGCCTTCCACGCAAAGGAGAGTCCCACCCGGACACGGGACGAAGTCTTCAATCTTGTATCTTCATAGTCCAACAGTCCGGCCAAAGTATATAGTCTGGCTGTCCGAGGACCCCCTAATCCAGGACTCCCTCACCGCCAAGTCCACCGAGTTAAACATTGATGATGACGATGATATTCATGATTTAGAGGTAGAGCTTGATTCGCTTGGCTCCTTTTTCATACATCTCATTGACAATGACTTTTATCAGGATGACGCAGAGGCTAGCCATGCTGGTGATGCAGAGGTAATTATTCTTTCCTCCGGCTCAAAACCTCTGCCCACTCCAAAAACTCGTCAAGTAAACCAGAAAGTAAGATTTTCTCACCCTCTAGCTTACTTGGATCCAAACTTTCTTTTGAAGAAACAGCAACATGAAGCTCGCCGCACAACCCGGCATAGCGGCAACGTGATCACTTCTGCCGGTTTACCAAACACTCCACTTCGCAAACGCCGTCCAGAGGTCTTACATATTTCTGACGTATTTTACCCCAAGGCGGGTTATTTTCGACAACCTCTTAACCCGTCTGATTCCAATTATCAGGGGACCTCTCATTCCTCTTCTGGCGAGTCAACAGGAACACAAATTCCAACCCTCAAAACTGTTCCTGGGTAAACATGTTGTTTTGACTCCTTATGTCTTATACTTGATCTTTATACTGACCTGATCTATACTTATTATTTTCAGGGCCCAAGCCAGAGCCAGTAAAAAGGCCAAACTGAATAAACCGGCTGATGACAGCATTCCAACTGATCCGGAACAAACCCCAGAATAGTCTACTCCAAATGCTGAAGCTATTCTTGATGA
Organism: Aegilops tauschii subsp. strangulata; assembly: GCF_002575655.3. NCBI lineage: Eukaryota > Viridiplantae > Streptophyta > Magnoliopsida > Poales > Poaceae > Aegilops > Aegilops tauschii. Next base: position 320,099,115 of record NC_053040.3, read on the forward strand.
TCCGCCACCGCAAGATCATGAAACCTTAGTTGAACATATGGAAATTGATCCGATGATTCATGCTGATAAGCCGCCGAGCCCAACTAAAGTTGCTGATGATAAAACTGACGATGTTGTAGTCACTGGTGTCAGCTATACAGCCCCAGGCAACCCCACTGTTCTGTCAAAACATAGCGCCAAAGAAGAATTTTCTGCTGTTGACAAAGGCAAGTGGAAGGTAGACTTGGAAAACTATGCCCACCTCAGCGCTCAAGATATTTACTCTAGGTTCTTAAACCGTTTGTACACAAGCCGTGATTATGAAGCTGGTTTACTGAACATGATGAAGGAGCTATATGAGGTAAATGTTGTTAACTCTGCATGAATATTCTTCCCTTAGCCGCCAAGTTTGCTAGTCATAAAAGAATAGAGTGTTCTGCAAACTTCCAAGAACCATATAGATCAACTCCAGTAGCCGCCAAGGGCCGATTTATAATATCAATATGAACCGGGACTTGTAAAACAACAACTCTTCAATTTTGCCTGTGTAACCCTTAAGGGTCGGTTTATACTTTCAAGATGAACCGGGACTTTAGAATAACAACCCTTCAATTTTGCCTGTGTAGCCCCCAAGGGTCGACTTAACAAATATGTTAAGTTGGGACTAATTATGTTGTAAAGCTCAAAATGCTTGTTTTAGGACATTTATAAACCGGTTGATCACCAAGCTGATCAGTGGTTGAAAAATCCATAGTTTTAACTGGAGCAAATATGCATTAGCCCCCAAGTGCCAAGAATAATACTTGTATTGAGCTTGGGACTTGTAATTTTTTTGAGAAGAAGTAATAGACATTAGCCCCCAAGTGCCAAGTATATTACTTGTTATGTGCTTGGGACTTCGAATATGCACTGTCAACTCATAAATTGCATGTCTCTTGCAGGCTGAGCTTACCAAGAAGGAATCCCAAATTGCTGACCTTCAAGAAAATATCAAATCTCAACAAGCAGAGACTTCCAAGGCCAAGGAGGAACTGACCAGTTCCTTATCAGCAATGGAAAAACTGAAGGAGAGCTTCAAGAACGAGCGGGCAGGTTGGGATACAGAAAAGTCAACTCTACTAAAGAGGGCTGAGGATGCTGAAGCGGCCCTTAATCCGGTAGCAGAGGAGCTGACTAGCTTGAAACGGCAAATAAATGCCATGACTACTGCTGTTTTGGTAAATAGCTTCTTCATAAGCTTTAAACATGTATTATCTAGGAAACTGCCAATTTATAGATGTTTTTTATGATGCAGGAACATGCGTTGCTCATCTTGGCTCAGATATGTGGCAAAAACTGAAAGCCGCCTATACACTTATAGAGCAGTTATATACCGGCGTACAACTGGTTATCTGCACAGCTTCCCATAACAAACCACCCCCCACTTTGATCAAGGAAATGTTGGAAAGGCTAGCGATGATGCCTGCCCGGTTTGAAGAACTCAAGAAATCAGCCGCCAGGGTGGGTGCTCTTACTGCACTAACTCGGGCCAAAGCATGGATATCTGATCTTGATACGGCTGATGTGGGAAACGGCTATCCGAGCATAAAAGAGGACGGGTCAGACTTTGATAATGATGACCTCAGAGCCTTGACGAGGGAAATGCGCCCATTGGCTAGCAAATTGGCTGAAGAGACCGATCTTTCACATTATCAATTGATTTATGATGCCAACAACAAGAGAGTTACTGCACCAACTTATGATGCTCCAAATATTATTCCTCCAATCCGTAAGCATACCTATGCCCCTGATGTTGATCCCTCCACACCTATAAGTGATGAAGCTGTATTCAAAGCCTTAACTGGGATCGATTGGACAACCAATGACTTCCAGCCACTGGATAGAGAAGAGGAAGATGAGCCGGCGCTGGATGATCTGCAACCTTCAAGTCAGCCCGGCCAAGATTCATAAACCGGGGTCCGGTTTAGCATCTGCTTTCTGCAAGACTTGTTGAAAACAATTATTCTTTTGGGCACCGAACGCCTTGTAATAGGCTAGTTTAAACTCTTGATCTGCTAGGCCATCGTGCATATTTTGCTTTGCATGACACTGCTAATCCGCCATGTTAAAATATGCCATGTATGCGCATGATATTTAGCAATTTTGAATCTGTTCCTGCATACAACAGATTAAAACTGTCCTGGCGGTTTACCGCTTGACGGGTCATAACGCCCAATATAAAGCCATGGGAAAATAAATTGTTGATAACCAAGGCTGGCCTTTAATTATAACCATTCATAATTGGAAATATAGCATACTTGTAATATCTGATCACACTGGTGGTTTACCAAACCAGTGTAGTAAGGGTGATAACCCGCATTTTGAGCACTGATAATTATCATATACTGCCGACTGATGAACAAGCCAGGCCGGGTTAATAAACACCGGACATTTTCTTATCTCATACTGGCGACTTATAGTCAAAAACCAGACCGGGTTAATAAACACCGGTGAATTGTAACCCTAAAGCGTTATAAGCCTTATTGAATAAACCTCAAAAGATCTGTCGAATAAAAACAAGCAAAAACGAGGCTTTTCATGGGCTGCCAGGCCGAAAATCGAGTGCTTTCACGGGCTGCACAGGCCACTTAGTTAAACCGTTTTACAAACCTTATAAGATGGACCTCACATAACCAATCGTCATTTTAACTTTGACAAGTTCAGGGTCTGCATAAGATTGACTTGTCAAACGTTCGGCGGGTCATTCCAGGAATACCTGGGCGGAGTGGCTTACTTAAAAAGGTAGGATAACCCAGGGTTTTAGGTGAATACACCTGGCTTCCAAGCCTGGCTTTTAAGCCTTTCACAAGGGTTATAGCAACTCTTGTTCTTTAGAACAAAAGAGCCCCCAAGCAATATTTCCGAGCTATGCTCAATGGGCACCTATGTTTGAGTTGTGCTTTTGCAACAGACTCTCTTTGGTCCCTTTAACCTGGGTAGCAAGCCCCCAAGTTTTTTTATGTGTCCTACAAGCCGGATCAAAGGGTAATCATAACTTTGCTCTATAAAGCAGAAACCCCCAAGTGACCAAAAACTCGTTGTTTAAAGAGAAAACAACAGAGGCCCTGCTTTAACAGGGATGCCGAATTTATTATATTTGATCATAATATATACATTGTCAAAATATGTACATCAGAAGAGCCGGTGGCTCAGGTGTAGTAAGGTCGAAGATGAGCAATATTCCAGGGTCGGTGGGTCTCCTCCTCTAACATACGTGAGTCTTTGTGCTCTCGAACATCGATAAGGTAGTATGACCCGTTGTTCAGATTATTGCTGACCACAAAGGGTCTTTCCCAAGGTGGGGATAGCTTGTGCATATCAGTCTGATCCTGGATGAGCCGGAGCACTAGATCGCCTTCTTGGAAAGTTCTGGTTTTAACCCGGCGGCTGTGGTAACGGCGCAGATCTTGCTGGTAAATCGAGCCGCTGCGATGTCACGCTCCTCATCTAACAGGTCAAGTGCGTCCTGACGTGCTTTTTCTTTGTCAGCTTCAACATAAGCCGCCACACGTGGCGAGTCATGACGGATGTCACTAGGGAGAACCGCCTCTACTCGATAAACCGGGAAGAAAGCCGTGTAACCCGTAGACCTGTTGGGGGTGGTATTAATGCTCCATAACACGGAAGGTAACTCCTCCACCCAACAACACGGGGTCCTCTGCAAGGGAACCATAAGCGGGGCTTGATGCCTCGCAAAATCTCTTGATTGGCTCTCCCAGCTTGACCATTAGATTGGGGGTGAGCCACTGACGATACATCAAGCCGAATGTGCTCACGTTGACAAAATTCTTTCATAGCACCCTTGGACAGATTAGTGCCATTATCAGTTATGATACTGTGGGGAAAGCCAAAACGGAAAATCACCTTTTTCATGAACTGAACCGCCGTCGCCGCGTCACATTTACTGACCGGCTCTGCCTCAACCCACTTTGTAAATTTGTCAAACGCCACCAGGAGGTGTGTCTTTTTGTCCTTGGACCTTTTGAAAGGTCCAACCATATCCAGCCCCCAAACCGCAAACGGCCAAGTAATTGGAATCATCCTCAATTCTTGAGCTGGCACATGGGTGCGTTGTGAAAACTTCTAACAACCATCACATTTACTGACCAGCTCCTCAGCATCAGCATGAGCTGTCAGCCAATAAAATCCATGACGAAAAGCTTTAGCCATGAGCGACTTTGAACCGGCACGATGACCAGAGTCTCCTTCATGAATCTCACGCAGGATTTCACGGCCCTCTTCTGGAGAAACACAACGTTGAAAGGCCCCTGTAACACTGCAGTGATGTAGCTCTCCATTGACAATTGTCATTGACTTAGACCGCCGGGTTATCTGTCTGGCTAAGGTTTCATCCTCTGGTAACTCGCCCCGGGTCATAAAAGCCAAATAACGGACTGTCCAAACAGTAATAGCATGAACGGCTGCCACCAACTGAGCTTCCGGGTCAGGAATAGCCAAATCCTCCTCTATAGGTATCTTGACCGATGGGTTATACAAAATGTCAAGAAAGACATTAGGAGGCACCGGTTTATGTTGAGAACCCAACCGGCTTAAGGCATCAGCCGCTTCATTTTTTCTCCGATCAACATGCTCAACTTGATAACCCTTGAAGTGACCAGCAATAACGTCCACCTCTCGTCGATAAGCCGCCATGAGTGGATCCTTAGAATCCCAAGTACCAGAGACTTGTTGAGCTACCAAATCGGAGTCACCAAAGCACCTTACCCAGCTTAAGTTCATCTCCTTAGCCATCCCAAGACCGTGGAGCAAGGCCTCATATTCAGCTACATTGTTAGTGCAAGGGAACATCAAACGGAGAACATAACAAAATTTATCACCTCGAGGGGAAGCTAGCACAACTCCAGCCCCCGATCCCTCCAATTGCCTGGACCCGTCAAAGTGAATAGTCCAATACGTGTTACCCGGTTTTTCCTCAGGCATCTGCAGCTCTGTCCAGTCATTGATGAAATCCACCAGTGCTTGAGACTTGATGGCCGTGCGAGGCATATATTTCAAACCATGAGGTCCAAGCTCAATGGCCACTTGGCTATTCGACCTGTAGCTTCTCTGTTTTGAATAATATCCCCTAAGGGAGCAGAACTAACCACAGTGATAGGATGACCCAAAAAGTATCGCGTAAGCTTCCGACTGGCCATAAACACCCCATATACAAGCTTCTGCAAATGCGGATACCTCTGCTTGGACTCGATCAATACCGCACTGATGTAGTAAACCGGCCTCTGAACCGGGTACTCTTTACCTGCCTCCTTCCGTTCCACCACAATGGCTACGCTGACCGCTCGGGCATTAGCAGCCACATATAACAATAACGGCTCTTTATCAATAGGAGCAGCAAGAACGGGCGGCTCAGCCAACTGTTTCTTCAGATCCTCAAATGCTTGATTAGCAGCGTCACTCCAAACAAAGTGATCCGTCTAATTCATCATCTGATAAAGAGGAATAGCCTTCTCACCAAGCCGGCTTATGAACCGGCTCAGAGCCGCAATACGACCCGCCAGACGCTGAACATCGTCAACACACGCCGGTTTAGCCAAAGAAGTGATGGCCTTGATCTTCTCGGGGTTAGCTTCAATCCCTCTGTTGGAGACCAGGAAACCCAAGAGCTTGCCTGCTGGTACACCAAAGACACATTTGGCCGGGTTAAGCATAATCTTGTAGACCCGGAGATTGTCAAACATCTCCTTCAAATCATCAATCAGGGTCTCCTTCTTTCTTGACTTCACCACAATGTCATCTACATAAGCATGAGCATTGCGCCCAATCTGATTGTGAAGGCAATTCTACACACAACGCTGGTAAGTCGACTGGGCACTCTTGAGCCCGAAAGGCATAGACACATAGTAGAAGGCTCCAAAGGGAGTTATAAAAGCCGTCTTCTCCTAGTCCTTAACTGCCATCTTGATCTGATGATAACCAGAATAAGCATCCAAAAAACTCATACGCTCACAACCCGCTGTAGCATTAATAATCTGATCAATACGAGGGAGAGCAAAAGGATCAGCCGGACAAGCTTTGTTTAAATCCGTGTAATCCACACACATACGCCAAGTGCCGTTCTTCTTAAGTACTAGCACCAGGTTAGCCAACCACTCAGGATGAAAAACTTCCACAATAAACCCAGCTGCCAAGAGCCGTGCTACCTCTTCACCAATGGCCTTACGCCTTTCTTCATTAAAACGATGAAAAACTGCTTGCCGGTTTAAACTTGGGATCAATATTGAGAGTGTGCTCAGTGAGTTCCCTCGGTACACCTGGCAGTTCAGAAGGTTTCCATGCAAAGATGTCCCGGTTCTCACGGATGAACTCGATGAGCGCGCTTTCCTATTTCGGATCTAGGTTAGCACTGATGCTGAACTACTTGGATGAATCGCCAGGAACGAAATCAACCATCTTAGTATCATCTGTCGACTTAAACTTCAAAACCGGGTCATGCTCTGTGGTTGGCTTTTTCAAAGATGTCATGTCAGCCGGGTCAACATTATCTTTGTAAAATTTCAACTCCTCTGTCGCACAAACCACCTCAGCATAGGCTGCATCACCTTCCTCGCACTCCAAAGCGATCTTCCGGCTTCCGTGCACAGTGATAGTTCCCTTGTAACCCGGCATCTCGAGCTGTAGGTAAACATAACAAGGCCTGGCCATCACCTTAGCATAAGCCGGTCGTCCAAACAGGGCATGATAAGGGCTCTTGATCTTCACCACTTCAAAGGTCAACGTCTCCGACCTAGCATCATGATCATCTCCAAAAGCAACCTCCAAAGCTATCCTACCAACTGGGTACGCCGGTTTACAAGGCACCACGCCGTGGAAAACAGTGTTCGATGGTTTAAGATTTTTATCTGTCAACCCCATGCGACGGAAAGTTTCATAATAAAGGATGTTGATGCTGCTCCCTCCGTCCATGAGTACTTTGGTGAAATTATACCCTCCAACCTGAGGTGCGACCACCAACGCTAGGTGACCCAGATTATCAACCCGGGGCGGCTGATCTTCCCGACTCCACACAATGGGCTGCTCAGACGAGCGCAAGTAACGTGGAACTGCCGGTTCAACGGCGTTCACTGCCCTATTATGAAGCTTCTGATCCCGTTTGCATAAACTTGTGGTGAAAACGTGGTACTGCCCACTGTCGGTGTCAAAACCGGCGGATCTCGGGTAGGGGGTCCCGAACTGTGCGTCTAGGATCGATGGTAACAGGAGACGGGGGACACGATGTTTACCCAGGTTCGGGCCCTCTCTATGGAGGTAATACCCTACTTCCTGCTTGATTGATCTTGATGAATATGAGTGTTACAAGAGTTGATCTACCAGGAGATCGTAATGGCTAAACCCTAGAAGTCTAGCCTGTATGACTATGGTAATGTATATCTCCCTATCCGGACTACGCTCTCCGGTTTATATAAACACCGGAGAGATCTAGGGTTACATGGAGTCGGTTACATAAGAAGGAATCTTTGTAGTTGGTCGCCTAACTTGCCCTCCACGCGAAGTAGAGTCCAATCCGGACACGGGTATAGTCTTAGGTCTTCATGTCTTCTCAGCCCATCAGTCCGGCCCAAAGGATAACAGGCTGGACGACCGAGGACCCCTTAGTCCAGGACTCCCTCACCCACTATTCAACTGCTTTGGGTTACTCTGATACCCAAATTGCTGCTGTTGATTCCCCTGACCTGATTGCTGATGATAGCCACCCTGATGACCTTGATTGCCTTGACTACCTTGGAATCCAGAGCTAGAGCTGCCACCGCCATAACACGGTCCATGAGAGCCGGATCCTGAGCCACCACCCGGCCCATGACTGTCTTGAAAAAGATCGGAATTTCTGTACTCCTTCATAATGAAGCAATCCTTCCAGAGGTGGTCGGATGGTCTTTCTCGCGTACCATGCCTTGGGCAGGGCTGATTCAGCAGCTGCTCAAGATTAATGCCTGATCCTCCAGTCCGTGGGGGCGGTTTACCCTTATGACGCTGGCCATTATTCTGCGTATTGGTGTTAGCCACAAACTCCAAGCTATTATCAGCCTTGCGCTTACCGTTGCCTCCCTGATTCGCCGGGTTATGTTGCTGCCCCTTGGTGCTGCTGCTCTTCTTTCCCTTTCCCGGCTTTTCATCATCAGACTCGGGGTCCTTGGTACCATCAGAGTCAGCATACTTAACCGGAGCCGCCATAAGCGTCCCCATGTCATTGCAGTGACGTTTGAGCCGCCCTAATTTCTGCTTCAGGGGCGTGAAACGACAATTGTTCTCCAACATCAAGACTGCTGAATCGGCATTGTTGCAATCCGATGAGTGCAGGATTGTTGAAACCCGGCGCACCCAATGAGTTGTCGATTCACCTTCTTCTTGGACACAGGCGGCTAAATCCACAATTGACATGGGTTGCTTGCATGTATCTTTAAAATTCTGGATAAACTAGGCCTTTAACTCGGCCCATGACCCAACGGAGTTGGCAGGGAGCCCCTTCAACCAAGTACGGGCCGTTCCCCCCAACATCAGGGGGAAGTATTTAGCACACGCAGCATCGCTAACATCCAGCAATTCCATGGCCATCTCATAACTCTTGATCCATGCCTCAGGAGGTAAGTCGGTTGTGTAGTTAGGCACCTTGCGAGGACCTTTGAGATCCTTGGACAGATGCTCATTACGTAGAGCCGGCACCAAACATGGCACGCCCAAATTCCTAAAGGTTACACCTGGCTCCACCGAAGTTGTTGGACGAACCGGAGTAGGTTGACGGGCCGCATACTGTGCTGCTAGTTCGACCTCTTTACGTGCTCTACCTTGATCCACTACGTTCTGAGCATCAGCACCACCGCCCGCCGGGTTATGTCCACGGGGCGGGTTATGGTTCCGTCCACTAGTTGAGACAGCCGGCTCATCGATATGCCTGTTGTAACTCCGGCTCGAGCGAGGGGTGGAATGAATCATGTCACGACTGTAAGAATAAGCCTGCTGCTTAACCAAAGTTGTCTGATAGAGCTCTCTAGCCCTCTGTGTTTCAACCGCCATCAGAGACTCGCCTTCAACCGGGAGAGCTGCCAACCGTGACGCCGCAGCAATCATGTTATCCAAAGGGTTAGAGTAATGACCCGGTGGCGTCGGCACGTGTTGCGGCGGGTTATTGTTCTGATGAGGTGGGTCCGTCGAGCGCGGCTGAAACGGTGTACCCGTCCCAGGCGCTTACACCCGGTTTAGCACTGGCGGGTTACTGGTTCCTGCTCCTGGCGTGTTAAAGAGATTTCTTGCCTCGTAAATCGGGGGCAGACGAGTCTGATGCCTCCTCCTCATGACATCATTTGAAGCGTTCTGATCTAGCATGAGTCGGTAAGACTCCGACTGAATTCGCTGTGCCTGAGCATCCAAAGTAGCCCACTCCTTGGCCATCCTCGCATTTTCCATGTTTAGCTCCTCCTTGACCTGTGCTATCTCATCACGCAATTTCGCGACCGCCGCATTATGCTGACCCTGATCCGCCGGGTTAACCACTGTTGTTAACAATGCTGTCAGCTTATCCAGCAAGTCAGTTAAGACCTGAGCCGGCAGGCGCACAGGGCCTCCTGCCCCGGCAGACGTTGTCGCTGCTGACCCGGGAATCAGTTCCGACGAGCGCTGCACGGGCTGTGTTCCGGCCATGAATATTGCAACCCGGTTCGGCGGCTCACAGGGGTCCGGAATACTGTCGCCATCGGAACAGCCCCCAAGCCGGCCGTCTTGCAGCTGGTACAATGACTCGGTCTCACCGGTGGATGACTCGTCAACAGAGTAGACAACCGTCTCACCACCAGATGCCGATTTATCCTCAGATTCCGCTCCATGGATGAATCCCACGAAGGCATGATTCGTGGCGGGCTGAACCCGGGCGGGTTTCGCACGCTGAGCCGTCTCGATGATGTCGGTGCAAATGTCTGGCTCAGGGCCTGGTTCGCCGATCTTGCCGATGAACACGTGAATTCCGCCGAAGGGGACCCGGTACCCGTACTCAATTGAGCCGGCCTCGGGGCCCCAGCCTGCGTCGTCGATGTAGAGCTTGCCGCGATGACTCTTGGTCATCCGGCCCAACGTGTACCCCTTGATCCCTTCGAAGTTGCCCTCTAAGAACTTGAAACCATCGTGCGATAGCCCCACGATGGGCGCCAACTGTCGTGGGTTTGTCACAACAGATGTCCTAGTGTGAGGACTTAGTCGTGGAGCCATCGCAATGAGATTAGCTTAAAGGGGTTAATCAGGATAAAGGACACGAGGAGTTTATACTGGTTTGGCCCCTTGCGGTGAAGGTAAAGGCCTAATCTAGTTTGAAATGGTATTGCTAGGGTTTCGATGACCAGGGAGAGAATACGCTTAGCCTGGCTCTCGATCTGTTGTTTCTTGTCCCTAAACCGCCGCCGGGTCGTCCCTTTATATACACAGGTTGACGCCCGGCGGTTCATAGGATCCCGACCGGCTCATAAATGTGTCCGGCTTGGTATCTACTCTTTCCTATCTTACAATACAAGTCATACACCTATGGTGGTTTATATCTATGGGCCCTAACCCGCCTTTGGGCTTTGGGCCTTCTTACTAAGTCTCCTTCGTAAGTTGCCATCTTCTATGCCTTCATGGGCTTCAATACTGGTAGATCATCATGAGCATAACCCGGCCCCTCCTAGGCGGTTTATACTCAATAGTTATATCCCCAACACAAGGTGTTCCTCCGGTATTCGGGAGTTGCATAATCTCATAGTGAGAGGAACATGTATAAGTCATGATGAAAGCAATAGCAATAAAACTAAATGATCATTATGCTAAGCTAAGGGATGGGTCTTGTCCATCACATCATTCTACAATGATGTGATCCCGTTCATCAAATGACAACACATGTCTATGGTCAGAAAACTTAACCATCTTTGATTAACGAGCTAGTCTAGTAGAGGCATACTAGGGACACTTTGTTTGTCTATGTATTCACACATGTACTAAGTTTCCGGTTAATACAATTCTAGCATGAATAATAAACATTTACCATGATATAAGGAAATATAAATAACAACTTTATTATTGCCTCTAGGGCATATTTCCTTCAGTCTCCCACTTACACTAGAGTCGATAATCTAGTTCACATCGCCATGTGATTTAACACTAATAGTTCACATCTTTATGTGATTAATACCCATAGTTCACATCTCCATGTGGCCAACACTCAAAGGGTTTACTAGAGTCAATAATCTAGTTCACATCGCTATGTGATTAACACCCAAGAGTAATAAGGTATGATCATGTTTTGCATGTGAGAGAAATTTTAGTCTACGGGTCTGCAACATTCAGATCCGTATGTATTTTGCAAATTTCTATGTCTAGAATACTCTCATGGAGCTACTCTAGCTAATTGCTCCCACTTTCAATATGTATCTAGATCGAGACTTAGAGTCATCCAGATCGGTGTCAAAGCTTGCATCGACGAAACTCTTTACGGCGAACTATTTGTCACCTCCATAAGCGAGAAACATTTCCTTATTGCACTAAGGATAATTTTTACCGTTGTCCAGTGATCCACTCCAAGATCACTATTGTACCCTCTTGCCAAACTCTTGGTAAGGTACACAATAGGTCTGGTACACAGCATAGCATACTATATAGAACCTATGACTGAGGCATAGGGAATGACTATTCATCCTCTTTCTAATTTTTTTTCCATGGTCGGGTTTTGAGTCTTTACTCAACTTCACACCTTGCAACACAGGCAAGAACTCCTTCTTTGATTGTTCCATTTTGAACTACTTCAAAAACTTGCCAAGGTATGTACTTATTGAAAAACTTTATCAAGCGTCTTGATCTATCTTTATAGATCTTGATGCTCAATATGTAAGCAGCTTCACCGAGGTCTTTCTTTGAAAAACTCCTTTCAAACACTCCTTTATGCTTTCCAGAAAATTCTACATTATTTCCGATCAACAATATGTCATTCACATATACTTATCAGAAATGTTGTAGTGCTCCCACTCACTTTCTTGTAAATACAGGCTTCACTGCAAGTCTTTATAAAACTATATGCTTTGATCAACTCATCAAAGCGTATATCCCAACTCCGAGATGCTTGCACCAGTCCATAGATGGATCGCTGGAGCTTGCACACTATGTTAGCACCTTTAGGATTGACAAAACCTTCTGGTTGCATCATATACAACTCTTCTTCCAGAAATCCATTCAGGAATGCAGTTTTGACATCCATTTGCCAAATTTCATAATCATAAAATGTGGCAATTGCTAACATGATTCGGGCGGACTTAAGCATCGCAACGGGTGAGAAGGTCTCATCGTAGTCAACTCCTTGAACTTGTCGAAAACCTTTCGCAACAGGTCGAGCTTTGTAGACAGTAACATTACCGTCAGCGACAGTCTTCTTCTTAAAATCCGTTTATTCTCTATGGCTTGCCGATCATCGGGCAAGTCAACCAAAGTCCACACTTTGTTCTCATACATGGATCCCATCTCAGATTTCATGGCCTCAAACCATTTCGCGGAATCTGGGCTCATCATTGCTTCCTCATAGTTCGTAGGTTCGTCATGGTCAAGTAACATGACGTGCAGAACTAGATTACCGTACCACTCTGGTGCGGATCTTACTCTGGTTGACCTGCTAGGTTCGGTGGTAACTTGATCAAAAGCTTCATGATCATCATCATTAGCTTCCTCACTAATTGGTGTAGGAATCACTGGAACTGATTTCTGTGATGAACTACTTTCCAATGAGGGAGCGGGTACAATTACCTCATTAAGTTCTACTTTCCTCCCACTCACTTCTTTTGAGAGAAACTCCTTCTCTAAAAAGGATCCATTCTTAGCAACGAATATTTTGCCTTCGGATCTGTGATAGAAGGTGTACCCAACAGACTCCTTTGGGTATCCTATGAAGACACATTTCTCCGATTTGGGTTTGAGCTTATCAGGTTGAAGCTTTTTCACATAAGCATCACAGCCCCAAACTTTAAGAAACGATGACTCCGGTTTCTTGCCAAACCACAGTTCATATGGCGTCATCTCAACGGATTTAGATGGTGCCCTATTTAACATGAATGCAGCCATCTCTAAAGCATAACCCCAAAACGATAGCGGTAAATCAGTAAGAGACATCATAGATCGCACCATATCTAATAAAGTGCGGTTACTGAGGGAGTCCTGGATTAGGGGGTCCTCGGACAGCCGAACTATATACTTTGGCCGGACTGTTGGACTATGAAGATACAAGATTGAAGACTTCGTCCCGTGTCCGGGTGGGACTCTCCTTTGCGTGGAAGGCAAGCTTGGCAATTCGGATGTGTAGATCTCCTCCCTTGTAAACCGACTCTGTGTAACCCTAGCCCCCTCCGGTGTCTATATAAACCGGAGGGTTTAGTCCGTAGGACAATAACAATCATAATCATAGGCTAGCTTCTAGGGTTTAGCCTCTACGATCTCGTGGTAGATGAACTCTTGTAATACTCATATCATCAAGATCAATCAAGCAGGAAGTAGGGTATTACCTCCATCGAGAGGGCCCGAACCTGGGTAAACATTGTGTCCCCCGCCTCCTGTTACCATCCGCCTTAGACGCACAGTTCGGGACCCCCTACCCGAGATCCGCCAGTTTTGACACCGACATTGGTGCTTTCATTGAGAGTTCCACTTTGCCATCACCATAAGGCTTGATGGCTCCTTCGATCATCGGCAACGATGCGATCCAGGGTGAGGTTTTTCTCGCTGGACAGATCTTCATATTCGGCGGCTTCGCACTGCGGGCCAACTCGCTTGGCCATCTGGAGCAGATCGAGAGCTACGCCCCTGGCCGTCAGGTCAGGTTTGGAAGCTTAAACTATACTGCCGACATCCGCGGAGACTTGATTTTTGACGGATTCGAGCCCACGACAGGTGCGCCACACAGTCACGACGAGCATGCCTTAGCTCTGCCGTTCGGGAGATCACACCTGTGGCTACTCCAGCCCTCAATCCGGAGCAGATTGCGCCATCCGAGGACGGGTGGATGGACCCCGCCGCGGAGGCCGCACACTCAGTGGCGATAGAGCCGAATACTGACTTCACCTTCTATGAAACCTGTGTTGCCGTATTCTTGGATTCGTCCCCGGCCACGGGCTCCGGACCGCCCGCGTCAGTACCTATCGAATCTAATTGGGCACTGATCATGGAGTTTTCCTCCGCGGATATCTTTCAGCACATCGCCCAGGGGCGATGTGCTAAATTCATTAAGGTCTCTCTCCTTGCCAGGAGGCTCTTGGCCGAACTGTGTTCGGCTTGAGTGGGAAGCGGACGACGAAGAAATTCGTTCCCCACCCACCATCCACTTAATAGCTACTGTCGACGATTTAACCGACATGCTTGATTTCGGCTCCGAAGACATCGACGGCATGGACGACGATGTAGGAGAAGAACAGGAACCACCGTCAACAGGGCGCTGGACTGCCACCTCATCATATGATATATACATGGTGGACACCCCCAAAGAAAGCGATGGCAATAAGGCAACGGAGGATAATCCCCTCGAGAAGCAATCTAAGCACTGGCGCCAACGGCGCCGCTCTAAGCCCCGCCATAGCAAAAATGCCGATACCAGCACAAGAGACAACAACGCTACGGATAGTGCCGAAGACGAAGACAATCCCCTCCAGCCAGATTTCGAGCCGGAGGATGGGCAAGCTAGCCCTAAGGAATAGGCAGCAGACGGAGAATTAGAGGATGACAATTACATGCCTCTCTCCGAAGACGAGGTGAGCCTTGGCGACGAAGAATTTTTCGTGCCTGAGGATCCCGTCGAGCAGGAGCGCTTCAAGCGCCGGCTTATAGCCACAGCAAAAAGCCTGAAGAAAAAGCAACAACTGCTTCAAGCTAACCAAGATCTGCTAGCGGATAGATGGACTGAGGTCCTCGCGGCCGACGAATACGAACTCGAACGCCCAACCAAAAGTTACCCAAAGCGCAGGTTGCTACCCCAACTCGAGGAGGAAGCATTAAAGCCTACGCTTCCAGCGTATGATGCGGCTGACCGGCCAGTTCGTGGCCGAGACAAAGCGGCATATCAGGCCGAAGTCCAGCCCGCACCCCGCCGCCGGTTAAACAAAAACACCAAGGCCCGGGGCAACACGCAGGACCTGTGAGATGTATTGGAAAACAAAGCAGGACATAAAAGATCGATCTACGGATCATGTGGGCGCGCCCCAACGCGTGACGACTACCGTCATGCCGGATATACTAAAAGCAAATCCGGCTAGGCCGAACACAGCAAACAAGACTCGTATGAACTACGTCGTGATATAGCCAGGCACAGAGGCGCCGCACACCCCCTATGCTTCACTGATGAAGTAATGGATCATGAATTCCCAGAAGGGTTTAAACCCGTGAGCATTGATTCATACGATGTTACTACAGACCCCGCGGTATGGATAGAAGACTTCTTCCTCCACATTCACATGACCCGCGGGGATGATCTACACGCCATCAAGTAGATCCCGCTAAAACTCAAAGGGTCGGCTCGGCATTGGCTGAATAGCTTGCCGGCAAACTCCATCGGAAGTTGGGAGAACCTGGCAGACGCATTCCTGGACAACTTTCAGGGCACTTATGTGCGGCAACCGGATGCTGACGGTTTAAGTCACATAACACAACAGCCCGGAGAGTTAGCCAGGAAATTCTGGACTCGGTTCCTAACTAAAAAGAACCAAATTGTCGACTGTCTGGATGCCGAAGCCCTAGCGACCTTTAAACATAACATCCGCGACGAGTGGCTCGCCCGACATCTCAGCCAAGAAAAGCCAAAATCCATGGCAGCCCTCACGACACTCATGACCCGCTTTTGCACGGGCGAAGATAGCTGGTTGGCCCGTAGCAGCAACACAGCAAGCAACCCTGGCACATCAGAGGCCAGAGATAGCAATGGCAAACCCCGATGCAATAAACACAAGCGCCGCAAACATGGTGAAAACGCCGAAGATACGACAGTCAATGCCGGATTTAGTGGCTCTAAGTCCAGCCAGCGGAAGGGGCCACTCAAAAATGACAATTCGGGTCCATCCAGTCTGGACCGCATACTCGACCACCCATGCCAAATTCATGGCACCTCGGGAACACCAGCCAATCATACCAACAGAGAATGCTGGGTCTTCAAACAAGCCGGCAGGTCAGGCGCCAAAAACAAGGATAAAGAGTCTCAAAGCGATGATGGCGACGAGGAGCCCAGACCACCAAGTATAGGAAGGCAAAAGAAATTGCCCCCGCAAATCCAAATGGTGAACGTGGTAAACGGCACCCACACTCCCAACCCGGACCGGATGCGCACCCTTAGGGATATCGACTTAACGGAACCAATCGTCCCACAATACAAGCTCAGGCCGATCACCTTCAACCGCACGGATCGTCCGATTAACACCAATCAGGGCAATCCAGCCGCACTAGTCCTCGACCCAATAATTGACGGGTTCCACCTCACACGAGTCCTTATAGACGGGGGCAGCAGTCTAAACCTGCTTTACCAGGACACAGTGCGCCAGATGGGCATCGATCATTCGGTGATCAAACCCACTAAAACCACCTTCAGAGGTATTATACCAGGTGTGGAGGCCAGCTGTACAGGCTCCATTACCCTTAAGGTGGTCTTCGGATCACCAGACAATTACCGTGCCGAAGAGTTAATCTTTGACATCGTCCCCTTTCGCAGTAATTATCAGGCACTGCTTGGACGAACCGCGTTCGCTCGATTCAACGCGGTGCCACATTATGCCTACCATAAGCTCAAGATGCCCGGTCCGCACGGCGTCATCACGGTCAATGGCAGGACTGAACTTTCCCTTGGCACCAAAGAGTATACAGCTACTTTAACAGCAGGAGCAACGAGTGGCACCTCTCAATCGAACCTCGAGTCGACGGCCAGGCTCCCGGACACCGCCAAAGGACTCCGGACTACTTTGCGGCAGAATAAAAAGGCTCATCCAGAGCTCAATTAAAAACACCCTGGCGAAGGCCAGGATAGGCCGCATACCGCGGCTCAACCGCTCTGCGGCAAACAAGCATTTCTTACATTTTTCCTTGCAGGTTCAACTTTGCGCAGACCAGGACTGGTGCTATGGAAGCAGCTCGAACGCGAAAGAGAATCCTTAGATATTCCCCGCGGTGACCATCCGACTATACTCCGGATCCGCACACAGCTTCTTCCCCCCTGGTCTCAGCAGGTTCCACAGTCATATTTCTTTTTTTATCGCATTACCTGTACTCATACGCATCGACATACTATTCAAATACTATCTGTGGATTTGTATGACACTTATCTGCTGATATTTCTTATTGAAACTCTTTTGTCAAGTGGCATCCGTACACCACGATATGCCTTAAATATGCCAGGGGCTTCGTTTTACCCATAACACGGCAATAAAGTCCGAACACCCTCATGGAAGTTCGGCACCCCGAACTTATAGCATTATATGCATCAGCTCTGAATCATGTCTTGGGTCAAATGATGGGTTTGCCCGGCTCCCATGTTTTGCTGCCTTACGTTCCGCTATATCGGCTAAGGCGGCACAGGGAGAACTACTGCGATTGTGTCCCGGTTCTTCTGGACGAGCACCTCAGTAGAGAAAGCCGAAAACTGACTGTCATGATACAGCGAGAGCTGGTCAGCTGTTCGAGAGGTTGTAAAATCTTTAAGGGTTTCTCCCGCATAATGCCATAACCAATGCAGCGTGCGATAGATCGGTTTTTCTTCCGATCAAGTGCTTACATGATTTGCATTCATGGAAATATAACGTCCTTGGTGCATAACTCCGCCGCAAGATAGGATCCTTTCAGGACACTTTCATAATTCGGGCTTGCGGTGCTCCTTCCCCTCCGGCGGTCCCTCAGTCACCAGCTTTTTAGCATCCATCTTCCCCCAGTGCACCTTTGCGCGGGCGAAGGCCATTTGCGCACCCTCTATACAGACCGACTGCTTGATGACATCAAGTCGAGGGCAGGCACCTACAAGCCGCTTCACGAGCCCGAAGTAGCTGGTTGGGATCGGCTCGGCGGGCCATAGCCGAATAACCAAATAGTTCGATCAGCTGTTTCAGTTGATCGGCAAAGGGCACTGGATAATTCGGTGCCAGATACTGTGAGCAGAAGAGCTTATCCATAGTGTTCCTTTCTTCGGCTCGGTAGAATTGGGTGGCGTCCGATATACTGTGGGCAGTTCCGCCAACACCCCTGGAGAAATCCGAACTCAAAATTAGAAACATGATTTTCTCCTCAAATACTCGATTTACATGGAAAAGATCCTTACCCGCTGCGATATTCCTCGCCTCTTGGATCTCCTGCACGGTGCCTTGGGTTTCCCCTGGGCATCGTGCGAGGCCTAATGAGCCTTGGTGAGTTCGGATTCTTTCTCCATTAAACTCTACTCCAAGGTCTCGCATTTCTTAACGGCCTCCTGAAGCTTCTGCTCAGCTTCAATAACCCTGGCCTCGTGCTTCTCACGAAGAGCCTGCTCTGCGGCTGCCTTTTCCTCGGCCTCGGCCACAGCCCTCTTAAGAGCCTCGACTTTGGTCATCGTCCCTAGAGAAAATCATGGAACATATTTTATCATACTAGAAATTCATTCGCACCAAACGCGAACAAGGCTTGCGCATACCTTGCTTATCTTCCAACTGCCTTTGCAACTGGCCAAGTTCTTCTTTGGTCCGCTCCAGACTTTGATTCAGTCCGGAGATCTCCGGGGTATGAGAGGCAGCGGCCGCTGCAGACGCCTGCTTATAAAAGAGAGATAGATGTCACCAAATGAGTCTTCCTGCGAACATAAAGTTTGATCCTCTGTCCGGTTCTTTCTTTCACCGAACAGCGTATCAGGGGCTACTATCCATACCATGACATTCTTCGAAACCTCATAAAACATACCTCAAAGCCTCTTATAAGGCTGATGCAGGCTTCATTCAGTCCACTCTCGGCAGACTGAATCTTCTCAATCACCGCACCCATAAGGGCACGGTGTTCATCGACGATGGAGGCGCTCTTTAGCGCCGCCAACAAAGCATCTGGCACCTCTGGTTCGACAGAGATTGCCGGTGGAACAGGCACGCCCCCTCCAGCCGAGGGAGGCCGCCTGCTTAATTCTGGAGCCGTATTGGTCTCCGGAATTGCGTCCGGCTGGGAGCCGAATTCAAGATGGCTCCCGCCGACAACTCCCATGGGAATCTTCTCCCCCATGTCTCCGACCCCTGAAGTTTGACCTCCAGGTGCCGCTTTCACGATCTATTCCTCCCCTCCTTGGCCGGGGTCCTTCTGGGACGAAGCCTCGGTGTTATCCACATGTTTTGGGGAAGGGGCCTTCGGGGGCGTCTCGCTCTCCATAGCATCCGAGCTCAGCAAATCCTCTGATGAGGATCGTTCGGTGCGGGACCTCGCCGGACTACAAAAAATATGGCTCAGGTCAAAATATTACGATGATAAGACTGGACGCATAAATATGTTCGGATTCTATACTCACGAGTTCACCAGGGGCTGGGCCCTGGGATCTGCTACCTCTTGAGCACTGCGTTGGTTTTCCCTTGAAGAGGAAAGGGTGATGCAGCAAAGTAGCGTAAGCATTTCCCTCAGTTTTTGAGAACCAAGGTATCAATCCAGTAGGAGGCTACGCGCTAGTCCCTCGCACCTACACAAACAAATAAATCCTCGCAACCAACACGATAAGGGGCTGTCAATCCCTACACGGTCACTTACGAGAGTGAGATCTGATAGATATGATAGGATAATATTTTGGTATTTTTATAATAAAGATGCAAAGTAAAGAAAGTAAAATAAAAACGGCGCCAGAAATAGCTTGTTGTCGAGAGATTAATATGATGGAAAATAGACCCGGGGGCCATAGGTTGCACTAGTGGCTTCTCTCATGAGCATAAGTATTACGGTGGGTAAACAAATTACTGTTGAGCAATTGATAGAATTGAGCATAGTTATGAGAATATCTAGGTATGATCATGCATATAGGCATCACGTCCGAGACAAGTAGACCGACTCCTGCCTGCATCTACTACTATTACTCCACACATCGACCGTTATCCAGCATGCATCTAGAGTATTAAGTTCATAAGAACAGAGTAACGCTTTAAGCAAGATGACATGATGTAGAGGGATAAATTCATGCAATATGATAAAAACCCCATCTTGTTATCCTCGATGGCAACAATACAATACGTGCCTTGCTGCCCCTACTGTCACTGGGAAAGGACACCGCAAGATTGAACCCAAAGCTAAGCACTTCTCCCATTGCAAGAAAGATCAATCTAGTAGGCCAAACCAAACTGATAATTCGAAGAGACTTGCAAAGATAACCAATCATACATAAAAGAATTCAGAAGATTCAAATATTGTTCATAGATAAACTTGATCATAAACCCACAATTCATCGGTCTCAACAAACACACCGCAAAAGAAGATTACATCGAATAGATCTCCACAAGAGAGGGGGAGAACATTGTATTGAGATCCAAAAAGAGAGAGAGAAAGCCATCTAGCTAATAACTATGGACCCGAAGGTCTGAGGTAAACTTCTCACACTTCATCGGAGAGGCTATGGTGGTGATGTAGAAGCCCTCCGTGATCGATGCCCCCTCCGGCAGAGCTCCAGAACAGGCCCCAAGATGGGATCTCGTGGGTACAGAAGGTTGCGGCGGTGGAATTAGGTTTTTGGCTCCGTCTCTGATCGTTTGGGGGTACGTAGGTATATATAGGAGGAAGGAGTACGTCGGTGGAGCAACATGGGGCCCACGAGGGTGGAGGGCGCGCCTGGGGGGGTAGGCGCACCCCCCTACCTCGTGGCTTCCTGGTAGCTTTCTTGACGTAGGGTCCAAGTCCTCTGGATCATGTTCGTTCCGAAAATCACGTTCCCGAAGGTTTCATTCCATTTGGACTCCATTTGATATTCTTTTTTATGCGAAACTCTGAAATAGGCAAAAACAGCAATTCTGGGCTGGGCCTCCGGTTAATAGGTTAGTCCCAAAAATAATATAAAGTGAATAATAAAGCCCAAAAATGTCCAAAACAGAAGATAATATAGCATGGAGCAATCAAAAATTATAGATACGTTGGAGACGTATCAAGCATCCCCAAGCTTAATTCCTGCTCGTCCTCGAGTAGGTAAATGATAAAAACAGAATTTTTGATGTGGAATGCTACTTGGCATAATTTCAATGTATTTCTTCTTAATTGTGGTATGAATATTCAGATCCGAAAGATTCAAGATAAAAGTTCAATATTGACATGAAAATAATAATACTTCAAGCATACTAACTAAGCAATTATGTCCTCTCAAAATAACGTGGCCAAAGAAAGTTCATCCTTATAAAATCATATTGTTTAGTCATGCTCCATTTTCGTCACACAAGAATGCTCTCATCATGCACAACCCCGATGACAAGCCAAGCAATTGTTTCATACTTTAGTAATCTCAAACTTTTTCAACCTTCACGCAATACATGAGCGTGAGCCATGGATATAGCACTATGGGTGGAATAGAATATGATGATGGGGGTTATGTGGAGAAGACAAAAAAGGAGAAAGTCTCACATCAACGAGGCTAATCAATGAGCTATGGAGATGCCCATCGATTGATGTTAATGCAAGGAGTAGGGATTGCCATGCAACGGATGCACTAGAGCTATAAATATATGAAAGCTCAACAAAATAAACTAAGTGGGTGTGCATCTAACTTTCTTGCTCACGAAGACCTAGGGCACTTGAGGAGGCCCATTGTTGGAATATACAAGCCAAGTTCTATAATGAAAAATTCCCACTAGTATATGAAAGTGACAAAACAAGAGACTCTCTATCATGAAGATTATGGTGCTACTTTGAAGCACAAGTGTGGTAAAAGGATAGTAACATTGTCCCTTCTCTCTTTTTCTCTCATTTTTTTTGGGCCTTCTCTTTTTTATGGCCTTTCTCTCTCTTTTTTTTATTCCTCACTTGGGACAATGCTCTAGAAAATGATGATCATCACACTTCTATTTATTTACAACTCAATGTTTACAACTCGATACTAGAACAAAATATGAATGCCTCCGGCGGTGTATCGGGATATGCAATGAACCAAGAGTGACATGTATGAAAGAATTATGAACGGTGGCTTTGCCACAAATACTATGTCAACTACATGATCATGCAAAGCAATATGACAATGATGAACGTGTCATGATAAACGGAATGGTGGAAAGTTGCATGGGAATATATCTCGGAATGGCTATGGAAATGCCATAATAGGTAGGTATGGTGGCTGTTTTGAGGAAGATATAAAGAGGTTTATGTGTGAAAGAGCGTATCGTATCACGGGGTTTGGATGCACCGGCGAAGTTTGCACCAACTCTCAAATGTGAGAAAGGGCAATGCACGGTACCGAAGAGGCTAGTAATGATGGAAAGGTGAGAGTGCGTATAATCCATGGACCCGACATTAGTCATAAAGAACTCACATACTTATTGCAAAAATCTACAAGTCATCAAAAACCAAGCACTACGCGCATGCTCCTAGGGGGATAGATTGGTAGGAAAAGACCATCGCTCGTCCCCGACCGCCACTCATAAGGAGGATAATCAAAGAACACCTCATGCTTCAAATTTGTTACATAACGTTTACCATACGTGCATGCTACGGGACTTGCAAACTTCAACACAAGTATTTCTCAAATTCACAACTACTCAACTAGCACAACTTTAATATCACTACCTCCATATCTCAAAACAATCATCAAGCATCAAACTTCTCTTAGTATTCAACACACTCATAAGAAAGTTTTTACTAATCTTGAATACCTAGCATATTAGGATTATGTAAGCAAATTACCATGCTATTTAAGACTCTCAAAATAATCCAAGTGAATCATGAGAGATCAATAGTTTCTATAAAACAAATCCACCACCATGCTCTAAAAAGATATAAGTGAAGTACTAGAGCAAAAACTATATAACTCAAAAGATATAAGTGAAGCACATAGAGTATTCTAATAATTCCCGAATCATGTGTGTCTCTCTCAAAAGGTGTGTACAGCAAGGATGATTGTGGTAAACTAAAAAGCAAAGACTCAAATCATACAAGACGCTCCAAGCAAAACACATATCATGTGGTGAATAAAAATATAGCTCCAAGTAAAGTTACCGATGGAAGTAGACGAAAGAGGGGATGCCTTCCGGGGCATCCCCAAGCTTTGGCTTTTAGGTGTCCTTAGATGATCTTGGGGGTGCCATGGGCATCCCCAATCTTAGGCTCTTGCCACTCCTTGTTCCATAATCCATCAAATCTTTCACCCAAAACTTGAAAACTTCACAACACAAAACTTAGCAGAAAATCTCGTGAGCTCCGTTAGCGAAAGAAAACAAAAGACCACTTCAAGGTACTGTAATGAACTCATTCTTTATTTATATTGGTGTTAAACCTACTGTATTCCAACTTCTCTATGGTTTATAAACTCTTTTACTAGACATAGATTCATCAAAATAAGCAAACAACACACGAAAAACAGAATCTGTCAAAAACAGAACAGTCTGTAGTAATCTGTAACTAACGCAAACTTCTGGAACTCCAAAAATTCGGCCAAAATAGGACCACCTAGAAAATTTGTTTATTGATAAGAAGCAATTGGAATCAATACTTTATCACATTCAGGTGATTTTTAACAATTATTTTTGTGAACAGAAAGTTTCTGCAATTTTCAGCAAGATCAAATAACTATCATCCAAGAAGATCCTATAGGTTTAACTTGGCACAAACACTAATTAAAACATAAAAACACATCTAACCAGAGGCTAGATCAAATATTTATTCCTAAACAGAAGCAAAAAGCAAAAACTAAAAATAAAATTGGGTTGCCTCCCAACAAGCGCTATCGTTTAACGCCCCTAGCTAGGCATTGAGATTTCGATGATGCTCACATAAAAGACAAGAATTGAAGCGCAGAGAGAGCATCATGAAACACGTGACAAACACATCTAAGTCTAACATACTTCCTATGCATAGGCATCTTATAGTCAAACAAATTATCATAGCAAGCAAAAACTAGCATATGCAAGGAAGCGGAAAGAAACAATAGCAATCTCAACATAACGAGAGGTAATTTATTATCATGAAAATCTCTACGACCATATTTTCCTCTCTCATAATAATTACACGTGGGATCATAAGCAAATTCAACAAAATAGCTATCACATAAAATATTTTCAACACGATCCACATGCATGCAAAGTTGACACTCTTCCAAAATAGTGGGATTATCATTAACTAAAGTCATGACCTCTCCAAACCCACTTTTATCAAAAACTTCATAAGATTGATCAAAATCCAAATATGTGGGATCTAAAGTTGACACTCTTCCAAACCCACTTTCAATATTATTGCAAATACTATTATCAATCTCATATTCATCATGTGGCTTAAATAAATTTTCAAGATCATAAGAAGAATCACCCCAATCATGATCATTGCAACAAGTAGTGGACATAGCAAAACTAGCATCCCCAAGCTTAGGGTTTTGCATATTATTAGCACAATTGACATCAAGAGAATTTATAGTAAAATCATTGAAATCATGCTTTTCATCGAGGGAACTATCAAGCATGGGTGCATAGCAACAATCTCATTTTTAACATAAGGAACTATAGCAAATTCGTCTTCATAAATATTGGCATCATGGCCACAAGAATAGCAAGCATCATGTTCATCAAGGGATATTTCAACCAAATCAAATCATCATTATCTATAGATTCATGCATATCATTATTTTTTTCCAAAGCAACGGTCATTCTTTCAATAAATTCTTGGACATAGACATTATGAGCAAAGTTTTCATTGCAATATTTAAGTATGATGGAATTTTCATATTTGTTGAGAGTAAAATCATACTTTTCAATCAAAGAAGCAACTTCATGAGCACCCTTAAAAACGACAAATTCTTCAATTTGTTCGATATCATAGTAACTATAAACACCCTTTGCATAAGAAGATAAGATTTCATTATCATTGAACTCACATAGGTAGGGAAGGTGTTTTTTAGGGTTCTTAGAGCAGCAAGTAAAATCACACATTTCACAAAGATTCCAAGCATAGCATAGCAATTTATTTATTTGATTCCATAAGAGTCTCCCTTTTTCAGACAAACGGTGACGCACAAAATGAGCATGCTCATCTAAAGATTTCCCATCAACTAGGCTAGTTGGGGTTTCAGCACGAGCGCATAAGGATCGAAGATGATCCAAGTAAAACACTTTAAGTGTATCCATATCAATAGATTTTCAGCAAGCGAAGATGCAAGCATATAGAAGGCACATGGCAACACGAGCAAACAAGCAAAAGAGGCGAACGGAAAAGAGAGGGCGAATAAAACGGCAAAGGTGAAGTGGGGGAGAGGAAAACGAGAGGCAAATGGCAAATAATGTAATGCGGGAGATAAGGGTTTGTGATGGGTACTTGGTATATTGACTTTTGCGTAGACCTCCCCGGCAACGGCGCCAGAAATCCTTCATGCTACCTCTTGAGCACTGCGTTGGTTTTCCCTTGAAGAGGAAAGGGTGATGAAGCAAAGTAGCGTAAGTATTTCCCTCAGTTTTTGAGAACCAAGGTATCAATCCAGTAGGAGGCTACGCGCTAGTCCCTCGCACCTACACAAACAAATAAATCCTCGCAACCAACGCGATAAGGGGTTGTCAATCCCTACACGGTCACTTACGAGAGTGAGATCTGATAGATATGATAGGATAATATTTTTGGTATTTTTATAATAAAGATGCAAAGTAAAGAAAGTAAAATAAAAACGGCGCCAGAAATAGCTTGTTGTCGGGAGATTAATATGATGGAAAATAGACCCGGGGGCCATAGGTTTCACTAGTGGCTTCTCTCATGAGCATAAGTATTACGGTGGGTAAACAAATTACTATTGAGCAATTGATAGAATTGAGCATAGTTATGAGAATATCTAGGTATGATCATGTATATAGGCATCACGTCCGAGACAAGTAGACCGACTCCTGCCTGCATCTACTACTATTACTCCACACATCGACCGCTATCCAGCATGCATCTAGAGTATTAAGTTCATAAGAACAGAGTAACGCTTTAAGCAAGATGACATGATGTAGAGGGATAAATTCATGCAATATGATAAAAATCCCATCTTGTTATCCTCGATGGCAACAATGCAATACGTGCCTTGCTGCCCCTACTGTCACTGGGAAAGGACACCGCAAGATTGAACCCAAAGCTAAGCACTTGTCCCATTGCAAGAAAGATCAATCTAGTAGGCCAAACCAAACTGATAATTCGAAGAGACTTGCAAAGATAACCAATCATACATAAAAGAATTCAGAAGATTCAAATATTGTTCATAGATAAACTTGATCATAAACCCACAATTCATCGGTCTCAACAAACACACCGCAAAAGAAGATTACATCGAATAGATCTCCACAAGAGAGGGGGAGAACAATGTATTGAGATCCAAAAAGAGAGAGAAAGCCATCTAGCTAATAACTATGGACCCGAGGGTCTGAGGTAAACTACTCACACTTCATCGGAGAGGCTATGGTGTTGATGTAGAAGCCCTCCGTTATCGATGCCCCCTCCGGCGGAGCTCCAGAACAGGCCCCAAGATGGGATCTCGTGGGTACAGAAGGTTGCGGCGGTGGAATTAGGTTTTTGGCTCCGTCTCTGATCGTTTGGGGGTACGTAGGTATATATAGGAGGAAGGAGTACGTCGGTGGAGCAACGTGGGGCCCACGAGGGTGGAGGGCGCGCCTGGGGGGGGGTAGGCGCGCCCCCTACCTCGTGGCTTCCTGGTAGCTTTCTTGACGTAGGGTCCAAGTCCTCTGGATCATGTTCGTTCCGAAAATCACGTTCCCGAAGGTTTCATTCCGTTTGGACTCCGTTTGATATTCTCTTTCTGCGAAACTCTGAAATAGGCAAAAAGCAGCAATTCTGGGCTGGGCCTCCGGTTAATAGGTTAGTCCCAAAAATAATATAAAAGTGAATAATAAAGCCCAAAAATGTCCAAAACAGAAGATAATATAGCATGGAGCAATCAAAAATTATAGATACGTTGGAGACGTATCAGGATCCCACGCCGGGCTGTTGTCGGCAGCGGCAATGGACTCTTCCGGAAGAGGATCTTTTCCCCTTTTAGGCGACTCGGCTTCCAAGTGTATGGAGGCCGCCCTCTTCTTTCTTCCCCCCGCTGGGGATTCGTCTTCCTCCTCCTCCTCGTCCTCTTCGGAGGAAGAACGGGCGTTGGAACCTTCAGATATTATGTCTGAAGTGCCGCGGCGACGAAGGCCACCCCGGGTCTTTTTGGCCTCCTTCTCGGCCTTCTTCTTCGGCGCCTTGTATGGCGCCGGGACCAGCATCTTCGTCAGAAGTGGGTCGGCCGGTTCTTCGGGCAGCGGGGCCGGACTGTGGATCCGCTCCGCCTTCTTCGTCCAGCCCTAGGGGAGTTGAGGAAAACACACTATGCATTTCCCTTGGGTTATTCGGATACAACGTATAATAACTTACCGATCTTGCAGGGGAGGACAGTTGGTACCCGCGGTCCTCGGCCGAGTCCGGCCATGATTTGCTGGACTTGAAAAGCACCTTCCAGATGTCTTTGTGCGAGGAGCCAAAGAGCTCTCGCAGGGTCTAGTGCTTGGCCGGATCGAATTCCCATAGATTGCAAGTCTGGTGTTGGCAAGGCAGGATCCGGCGAACTAACATCACCTGGACTACATTGACAAGTTCGATGTTCTTGTCTTCCATATCCTTAACGCGCGTTTGGAGCACCGACAGTTCATCGGACGAAGACCAGTTCAGGCCTTTCTCAGTCCAGGACGTAAGCCGCAGAGGGGCTCCGGATCGGAACTCGGGAGCAGCGGCCCATCCCGTGCCGCGCGTCTCAGTGATGTAAAACCACTGCTGTTTCCACTCTTTGACGGAATCACTAAAGGTACCTGTCGGCCATGTGACGTTGGGCATCCTGCTCACCATGGCGCCCCCCCCCCCCCTCGGCGTGCTCGCCACTCACTACCTTGGGCTTCACATTAAAAATCTTCAGCAATAAGCCTAAGTGTGGCGAGATGCGGAGAAAATCCTCGCACACAATGATGAATGTCGAGATATTGAGGAAGGAATTAGGGGATAGATCATGAAAATCAATCCCGTAATAATACATAATGCCGCGAACGAACAGGTGGAGGGGAAACCCTAGCCCACGGACAAAATGAGGGAGGAATACAACCCTCTCGTGGGGTTCCGGAGTAGGGACGATCTGTCCCGCCGTCGGGAGGCGGTGGCCGATTTTCTTGGCCAGGTACCCGGCCTCCCGAAGCTTTTTGATATCCTTCTCCCGGACAGTAGAGGCCATCCACTTGCCTCCTGCTCCGGATCCGGACATTTTTGGAAGGCCTTTGTGGGCGGAGAAGAGGAATGCTCGGGCGCTGGAGCTCGAGCGAAGGGGAATGGATCGGGAAGAGGAAAGCGTGGGTGCGAAAGGGAGTTCTTATCCCCTTATAAAGGCAGCAGCGCCTCCCCACTTGCCTGGTAGACTCGATTATTCCCCAAGCGCCGTGATTAATGGCGCGGTTGGGTTACCCACACCCGTATTGATGAGAATCCCGTGATAAGGGGACACGATCTCTGCTTCGACAAGACGTGCCGAGAAAACCGCCTCGCAACACGTGCAGTGGCAGGTTGAGAAAAAGGATTCGAATAATGACCGGGCCATGGCGTGATGTCACGTTATGAAATGTGTCGGCAGATTAGATTTGTGAAATATTATACTCTCTACGGTGGTATGTGGAATTTGTTTTGCAGAGCCGGACACGATCCTTGTGTTCAAAATCTTTTATGGAGTATTCGGAGGAGGAACCCGCCTTGCAATGCCGAAGACAATCTGCGCGCCGGACTCATCGTCATTGAAGCCTGGTTCAGGGGCTACTGAGGGAGTCCTGGATTAGGGGGTCCTCGGACAGCCGGACTATATACTTTGGCCGGACTGTTGGACTATGAAGATACAAGATTGAAGACTTCGTCCCGTGTCCGGGTGGGACTCTCCTTTGCGTGGAAGGCAAGCTTGGCAATTCGGATGTGTAGATCTCCTCCCTTGTAAACCGACTCTGTGTAACCCTAGCCCCCTCCGGTGTCTATATAAACCGGAGGGTTTAGTCCGTAGGACAACAACAATCATAATCATAGGCTAGCTTCTAGGGTTTAGCCTCTACGATCTCGTGGTAGATCAACTCTTGTAATACTCATATCATCAAGATCAATCAAGCACAAAGTAGGGTATTACCTCCATCGAGAGGGCCCGAACCTGGGTAAACATTGTGCCCCCCGCCTCATGTTACCATCCGCCTTAGACGCACAGTTTGGGACCCCCTACCCGAGATCCGCCGGTTTTGACACCGACAGTTATGACGTTCGGACACACCATTACGCTGTGGTGTTTCGGGTGGCGTGAGTTGCGAAACTATTCCGCATTGTTTCAAATGAAGACCAAACTCGTAACTCAAATATTCACCTCCACGATCAGATCGTAGAAACATTATTTTCTTGTTACGATGATTCTAAACTTCACTCTGAATTTCTTTGAACTTTTCAAATGTTTCAAACTTGTGTTTCATTAAGTAGATATAATTATATCTGCTTAAATCATCCGTGAAGGTAAAAAAATAATGATACCCGCCGCGAGCCTCAACACTCATCGGACCGCACACCTCAGTATGTATTATTTCCAATAAGTCAGCGGCTCGCTCCATTGTTCCGGAGAACGGAGTTTTAGTCATCTTGCCCATGAGGCATGGTTCGCAAGCATCAAGTGATTCATAATCAAGTGATTCCAAAAGCCCATCAGCATGGAGTTTCTTCATGCGCTTTACACCAATATGACCTAAACGGCAGTGCCACAAATAAGTTGCGCTATCATTATTAACTTTGCATCTTTTGGCATCAATATTATGTGTTTCACTGTGATCGAGATTCAGTAAACCATTTACATTGGATGTAAGACCATAGAAGGTTTTATTCATGTAAACAGAACAACAATTATTCTCTGACTTTCAATGAATAACTGTATCGCAATAAACATGATCCGATCATATTTATGCTCAACGCAAACACCAAATAACATTTATTTAGTTCCAATACTAATCACGAAGGTAAAGGGAGTGTGCGATGGTGATCTTATCAACCTTGGAATCACTTCCCACACACATCGTCACCTTGCCCTCAACTAGTCTCTGTTCATTTTGTAACTCCTGTTTCAAGTTACTAATCATAGCAACTGAACCAGTATCAAATACCCAGGGGCTAGTATGAATACTAGTAAAGTACACATCAATAACATGTATATCATATATACTTTTGATCACTTTGCCATCCTTCTTATCCGCCAAGTATTTGGGCCAGTTCCGCTTCCAGTGATTATTCCCTTTGCAGTAGAAGCACTCAGTTTCAGGCTTAGGTTTAGCTTTGGGATTCTTCACTTGAGTAGCAACTTGCTTGCCGTTCTTCTTGAAGTTCCCTTTCTTCTCCTTTGCCCTTTTCTTGAAACTAGTGGTTTTGTTTAACCATCAACACTTGATGTTCTTTCTTGATTTCTAACTTCGCCGATTTTAGCATCGCGAAGAGCTCGGGAATCGTTTTCGTCATCCCTTGCATATTATAGTTCATCACGAAGTTCCAGTAACTTGGTGATAGTGACTAGAGAACTCTGTCAATCACTATTTTATCTAGAAGATTAACTCCCACTTGATTCAAGAGATTGTAGTACTCAGACAGTCTGAGCACATGCTCACTGGTTGAACTATTCTCCTCCATCTTGTAGGCAAAGTACTTGTCAGAGGTCTCATACCTCTCGACTCGGGCATGAGTCTGAAATACCAATTTCAGCACTTGGAACATCTTATATGCTCTGTGGCGTTCAAAACGGTTTTGAAGTCCCGGTTCTAAGCCGTAAAGCATGGCGCACTAAACTATCAAGTAGTTATCATACCGAGCTTGCCAAACATTCATAACGTCTCAATCTGCTCCTGCAATAGGTCCGTCACCTAGCGGTGCATCAAGGACATAATTCTTCTTTGCAGCAATGAGGATAGTCCTCATATCATGGACCTAGTCCGCATCATTGCTACTATCATATTTCACCATAGTTTTTCTCTAGTAACATATAAAAAAAGTAAACGGGGAGCTACATCGCGAGCTATTGATCTAAAACATAGTTATGCAAATACTATCAGGACTAAGTTCATGATAAATTAAAGTTCAATTAATCATATTACTTAAGAACTCCCACTTAGATAGACATCCCTCTAATCATCTAAGTGATCACGTGATCCGTATCAACTAAACCATGTCCGATTATCACGTGAGATGGAGTAGTTTTCAATGGTGAACATCACTATGTTGATCATATCTACTATATGATTCGTGCTCGACCTTTCGGTTTCAGTGTTCCGAGGCCATATCTACATATGCTAGGCTCGTCAAGTTTAACCCGAGTATTCTACGTGTGCAAAACTGGCTTGCACCCATTGTATGTGAACGTAGAGCTTATCACACCCGATCATCACGTGGTGTCTCGGCACGACGAACTGTCGCAACGGTGCATACTCAGGGAGAGCACTTGTACCTTGAAATTTAGTGAGAGATCATCTTATAATGCTACCGACGTACTAAGCAAAATAAGATGCATAAAGGATAAACATCACATGCAATCAATATAAGTGATATGATATGGCCATCATCATCTTGTGCCTTTGATCTCCATCTCCAAAGCACCGTCATGATCACCATCGTCACCGGCTTGACACCTTGATCTCCATTGAAGCATCGTTGTCGCCTCGCCAACTATTGCTTCTACGACTATCGCTACCGCTTAGTGATAAAGTAAAGCAATTACATGGCGATTGCATTTCGTACAATAAAGCGACAACCATATGGCTCCTGCCAGTTGCTGATAACTATGACAAAACATGATCATCTCATACAACAATTTATATATCATCATGTCTTGACCATATCACATCACAGCATACCCTGCAAAAGCAAGTTTGACGTCCTCTACTTTGTTGTTGCAAATTTTACGTGGCTACTACGGGCTTTAGCAAGAACCGTTCTTACCTACGCATCAAAACCACAACGATTTTTCGTCAAGTGTGTTGTTTTAACCTTCAACAAGGACCGGGCGTAGTCACACTCGATTCAACTAAAGTTGGAGAAACAGACACCCACTAGCCACCTGTGTGCAAAGCACGGTGGTAGAACCAGTCTCATGAATGCGGTCATGTAATGTCGATCTGGGCCGCTTCATCCAACAATACCGCCGAATCAAAGTATGGCATGCTGGTAAGCAGTATGACTATTATCGCCCACAACTCTTTGTGTTCTACTCGTGCATATAACATCTACGCATAGACCTGGCTCGGATGCCACTATTGGGGAACGTATTATTTCAAAAAAATCCTACGATCATGCAAGATCTATCTAGGAGAAGCATAGCAACAAGCGGGGAGAGTGTGTCCACGTACCCTCGTAGACCGAAAGCGGAAGCGTTAAGTAACGCGGTTGATGTAGTCGAACGTCTTCGCGATCCAATCGATTAAGTACCGAACGCACGGCACCTCCGCGATCTGCACACGTTTCGCTCGGTGACGTCCCTCGAACTCTAGATCCAGCTGAGGCCGAGGGAGAGTTTCGTCAGCACGACGGCGTGGTGACGGTGATGATGAAGTTACCAACGCAGGGCTTCGCCTAAGCACTACGACAATATGACCGAGGTGAAAATCTATGGAGGGGGGCACTGCACACGGCTAAAATCAACTTGTGTGTCAATGGGGTGCCCCCTCCCCCGTATATAAAGGAGTGGAGGAGGGGGAGGGCCGGCCTCCTAGGGCACGCCCCAAGGGGGGTTCCTACTCCTACTAGGAGTAGGTTTCCCCCCTTTCCTAGTCCAACTAGGAGGGGGAAGGAAGGGAAGAGGGAGAGAAGGAAAGGGGGGGCGGGCCCCCTCCCCAATTCGGATTTGGCTTGGGGGGCGCGCCCCACCACTTGGCCGCCTCCTCCTCTCTTCCACCATGGCCCATGAAGGCCCATTAACTCCCCGGGGGTTCCGGTAACCCCCCGGTACTCCGGAAAATGCCCGAACTCATCCGAAACCATTCCGGTGTCCAAACATAACCTTCCAATATATCAATATTCATGTCTCGACCATTTCGAGACTCCTTGTCATGTCCGTGATCACATCCGGGACTCCGAACTACCTTCGGTACATCAAATCACATAACTCATAATACATATCGTCATCGAACGTTAAGCGTGCGGACCCTATGGGTTCGAGAACTATGTAGACATGACCGAGACACATCTCCGGTCAATAACCAATAGCGGAACCTGGATGCTCATATTGGCTCCTACATATTCTACGAAGATCTTTATCGGTCAAACCGCATAACAACATACGTTGTTCCCTTTGTCATCGGTATGTTACTTGCCCGAGATTCGATCGTCGGTATCATCATACCTAGTTCAATATCGTTACCGGCAAGTCTCTTTACTCGTTCCGTAATGCATCATCCCTTAACTAACTCATTAGTCACATTGCTTACAAGGCTTATAGTGATGTGCATTACCGAGAGGGCCCAGAGATACCTCTCCGGTACTCGGAGTGACAAATCCTAATCTCGATCTATGCCAACCCAACAAACACCTTAGGAGATCCCGTGAAGTAGGACCTGGGAAAACAAGCCAGTGATGAACGGAGGAGAGTAACTATACTGACCCACTCCATTGGAGATGCAATACTCTCGATACTGTATGGTAGGATGACTACTGTCTTAATGTGTTCCAAAGCTTATGTAAGCAAGATGCTATCCTACAGAGCAATCTTTGGAGGAACACACCTATGTGAGCCCGATTGCTAGTCACAGTCTATGAGATTGGGGTGATCTCTAGTAAACTCATGAATAGGCCAGGAGTGTGACTTATATGCTCCACCCGAGGGGTCAGCCTTTGGCAGCCTAGTACTAGTAAGACATGTGGTGAAACTTCTTTACGCCAAACTGATAATTCAAGGCATAGTCCATTGTTCAGTTGTGAAGGAGTGTAGCTGCTTGCTCTAGGTGAAGTTCAACCTTAACAGGTCTTCACTGAAACACTGGTATATCGAAACAGTAATTGGAACAGAGGACACAATGGGCCCTCGAGATCTGGTGGGGGATTGCTGAAATTTGGAATGGGCTTAAGGCCCATATAGCAATTTCTGAAAATCTCTAAGGGCCCATGTGGGTTTATTGGCACTAGGTGGAGGTGGGAAGTTTAGTCCCACCCCGGAAGTGGAAGAGGAGTTGGACCTCTTTATAAGGGATGTTCTTTCACATGCTATTGGAGCTTGAGAATAGAAGAGGCCCTCGCGCACTCCTCCTCCGCCGGCCGCCTCGCCACGCCTCATCACGACGCGCCGCGGGTTGCGGCATTGAGCCAAGCCGAGCTCACACCTACGCGCTTATTTTTGCCAGTCACTAACGGAGAGTTCTCTGACAGCTGGGCCATGATTTGAGACGTCGGATCGTGAGCTGTCACGGACTCGGACGTGGGTCGAGCCCACGTCTCTCCAGGCGGCTGCGCCTATATAAGTGTGCGGTGTCTCCTAACCCTAGCCGCCACGAACAGATCACATCTGCTCACGCGCACGCCCACCGTCGTTCCTTTGCTGCTGCTGCCGCCGGTGACTCCATCCCGTACGCCACGTACACGGTCGACGGGAGAGCAGGTCTCCGAAACCCCGCCCCTCCGGTTCCTGTATGGGAGAGGGGCGAATAGGTTTTTGGGAAGCGACCACGCGACTGCTTGCCTCCGATCCACTACTTCCTCTACGTCCGCGTCGCCTTCATCATCACCATGTCCACAGACGCCGAACGTGCCGCCGCCGAGAAGCTCGAGGCCGACAAGAAGGCCGCCGAGGACGCCTCTGCTGCCGCTACCGCCGCCGCTGCTTCTGCATGGCCTACTGGAGGGTATAACATGTTTATCCCGCTCCTGTTTACTTTCGTATTAGCAGTACTAGCAGTATGTGTAGATGTGTCTACTGTTTGCGTAGTACGTGCTTGCTTATATCAGTATCAGTATGTCGTTAATTTAGTCAATGCCATGCTAGTGATTTATCTATGGATTAAATTAGTTGAAAATTTGCCTATTTACTCAACACTTCCTCGCCCCTGCCACCACCATGCCGCCGCGCCGCCGTGAATCGTCTGGCTACCGCGGCGTCCGCGAGCGCCCCAGCAGCACCTACTACGCCGAGATCCGGTCCGGCGACATCCGGCTCGGCCTCGGCATGTTCGGGACCGCGCACGAGGCCGCCCACGCGTACGACGCGGCGTGGCGCCTAGAGAGGCCTCCGTCGCAGATGAACTTCCGCGACGTCTACATGCGCGAGCAGGCGCAGTCCGTCGCCCCTCCGCCTCGTCTTATCACGGACCAAGACCGTGCGGAGCACCGTCGGCGACAGCGCCGCCTCCTCGTCGCCGAGGAGGACGAGCGAGCCATGGCGGAGTGGCGCCGGCGCCACCCGGAGGACGTCGCGACGGAGCACACCTTCTGGGCGGAAAGGACGGCAAAGTGCCGCGCGGAGCGGTTGGACAGGCGTCGACAGAAGGCCCTGGCGATATCGCAGTGCGATATCGTTGAGGCAGGTGGGGTGTCGATCTTTGGGAATAATGATCCTCGTTGGGAGGACATGTGGATCGATACCTCGGACAACACCAGTCCGGATGAGGACGAGGACGACTCGAAGTAGGGTACCTTTTTCATCGTAGTATGTAGTTGCACTGTAGTTTTATCTATCTATGTATTGTTTATCGATCTATGCTATGAACTATGTAAAGTATCTATGTATCGTTTTTATTATCTATGAAATATGCATCATTTTATCGTTTTAAGAAATATGTATTGTTTGCGCGCGCTGTATTTTAGCGCGGCCTCTGGAGCGACGCGCGCGCTAAATTTTAGCGCGGCTACTGAAGCGAGCGCTGTCCGCCGCGTTTTTTCAGACAATGAACGCGCTGCAAAGTACTTTTTAGCGCGCCGCGTGTTCGGCGGCTGTTGGAGATGCTCTAATAATCCTTATACTCAACAACCATGGCTGCGTTTGCATATCACACGGTCTCTCAGCTGAGCTGCTGCCTAAACAAATCGGGGTTGATCGCTGGTGGGGAAGCCCGACGCGGATGCCTGATAATTGTGGCACCCTATTTGACCGGAAAGTTTCTAAGCTATTATGATATGGTTAGTAAGAGAATCTAAAAAAAATCGTATTGACGCCCACATGCACATTTGCGGTTCAATACGCCGACGACGGCAGATCAGGGAAGATCAGGGGTTCACCGGTGCACCGACTGAGAATAAGCACGTATCAACTGAACAGCACCAAGGATCTGACATACAAAAGCGACACAAAATGGAGAAGCAAGTCTGATACAAGCTCCGGGTTTTCCATTTGTTGAATAAAATGAACAAACACAATTGCTATACGGATCAATATCACACACCAAATCGCTACTCAGTTCCGTACTTTATTCAAGTTCGGATTCCATCAATTTCATGTTTCATCAACCACCAGGAGCAGAAGAGCAACAAGCAACCACAGGGGTGTCCCACACGTCAAGCTCGTAGGAATGAATATTCACTGGCAGGTAGGTCCCAGCGGAATCTGAACGGGTCGGCTACCGGCGCTGCTGCCGTCTCGCCTATAAATCCGGCCGCTCCGTTTGCACCTCCATCTCGCGCCGCGCCTCTCAGACTCTGCACCTGCCATTGCTCCCTGAGCAGCAGAGTATTCGATAAGACAAGGGAAGCAAGGCGGCCGAAGATGTCGACGTGCGCGGCGAGCCTGGCGCCGCTGCTGGGCACGGCGGCGGCGAACGCGACGGACTACCTGTGCAACCAGTTCGCCGACAACACCACGGCGATCGACTCCACGTACCTGCTCTTCTCCGCCTACCTGGTGTTCGCCATGCAGCTCGGCTTCGCCATGCTGTGCGCCGGGTCCGTCCGGGCCAAGAACACCATGAACATCATGCTCACCAACGTGCTCGACGCCGCCGCCGGCGCGCTCTTCTACTACCTCTTCGGCTTCGCCTTCGCCTTCGGTACGCCCTCCAACGGCTTCATCGGGAAGCACTTCTTCGGCCTCCGCGACGTTCCCCAGGTCGGCTTCGACTACAGCTTCTTCCTCTTCCAGTGGGCCTTCGCCATCGCCGCGGCCGGGATAACCTCCGGCTCCATCGCGGAGCGGACGCAGTTCGTGGCCTACCTCATCTACTCGGCCTTCCTCACCGGCTTCGTCTACCCCGTGGTGTCCCACTGGATCTGGTCCGCCGACGGCTGGGCCTCCGCCTCCCGGACGTCGGGGCCGTTGCTCTTCAACTCCGGCGTCATCGACTTCGCCGGGTCCGGGGTTGTGCACATGGTCGGCGGCGTGGCCGGGCTCTGGGGCGCGCTCATCGAGGGCCCCCGCATTGGGCGGTTCGACCACGCCGGGCGAGCGGTGGCGCTGCGCGGGCACAGCGCGTCGCTCGTCGTGCTGGGCACCTTCTTGCTGTGGTTTGGGTGGTACGGGTTTAACCCCGGCTCGTTCCTCACCATCCTCAAGTCCTACGGCCCGCCCGGCAGCATCCACGGGCAGTGGTCGGCGGTAGGGCGCGCGGCCGTGACGACCACCCTCGCCGGCAGCACGGCGGCGCTGACGACGCTGTTCGGGAAGCGGCTCCAGACGGGGCACTGGAACGTGCTGGACGTCTGCAACGGCCTCCTGGGCGGCTTCGCGGCGATCACCGCGGGGTGCTCCGTGGTGGACCCGTGGGCGGCGATCATCTGCGGGTTCGTGTCGGCGTGGGTGCTCATCGGGCTGAACAAGCTGGCCGCGAGGTTCAAGTTCGACGACCCGCTGGAGGCGGCGCAGCTACACGGCGGGTGCGGCGCGTGGGGCGTCATCTTCACGGCGCTGTTCGCGCGCAGGGAGTACGTGGAGCAGATCTACGGCGCGCCGGGGCGGCCGTACGGGCTGTTCATGGGCGGCGGGGGGCGGCTGCTGGGCGCGCACGTGGTGCTGATCCTGGTGATCGCGGCGTGGGTGAGCTGCACCATGGGCCCGCTGTTCCTGGCGCTCAACAAGCTGGGGCTGCTGCGCATCTCCGCCGAGGACGAGATGGCCGGCATGGACCAGACGCGGCACGGCGGCTTCGCGTACGCCTACAC
This sequence comes from Aegilops tauschii subsp. strangulata, assembly GCF_002575655.3. Taxonomy (NCBI): domain Eukaryota; kingdom Viridiplantae; phylum Streptophyta; class Magnoliopsida; order Poales; family Poaceae; genus Aegilops; species Aegilops tauschii. The sequence goes on from NC_053040.3 coordinate 320,137,398, forward strand.
CGACGAGGACTCCAGCAGCAGGCCGGGCCGCGGCGCCGGAGGCAGCGTCGGAGGGTTCATGCTCAAGTCAGCGCAGACCTCGCAGGTCGCGGCCGACGCCACGTCCCCGAGCAGCTCGGTCTAGTGATTTATATATACTGTAATAACGGATACACATATTTCATACACACGCACAAATGACATGCGTGCAAGTGCAACGCCTCGGTATGTTTCCCCTTTTTGTGTTGGGTTGGGTCTCGAACTCCTCAACGTTTGATGCTACGTGAGTACTACTACGTGATTATATAAATAAGATCCACGGGAGGAAGTAGTCCCCTATTTTTTCTGTGTGTATAAGCTATGCGCGCGTGTGTGGAACGAAAGGACAATGAGAATGAGACATGCGAAGCTCGATGGTAGTGGCAAATCTCAACGTGGTTTCCCCTCAACAATGTGATGCCCGATGCTTCACTTTTGTGAAAGAAATGGAGTTCAGAAATTGTTGGGATCGACTATACGATCAGGTACCTGAATTTTTTTCATCCATCAATCACTTATCATAGGAACCCTAGATCTTAATCGAACGGCCCAAAACAAATCCTACTGCTCATCTTCAACCTCCCTCCTCTATTCTTCGTCCCGCAGCCCCCCAGCTTGCCCCGTCTTAACTGCCGGCCTCCACCACCCGCGGCCGGCGGGTGCTACCGCGCACCACCTCGTCGCCCCGCCCTCCCCTCAACCTCCCCCCACCGCGGTTGCTGGCCACCGCCCCGACCATCCCACTACTCCGACGATCCCCCGCACCCCACCCCTAAGATAGATAGTGGGACTCTCTTCTCCGACAAGGTCTGACGTGCAAGAAGGAAGGAAGGAAGAAGGTGACCGAAGCTAGAATTCTTTTCAGGTATATCAAAAATAGCAAAACCGAAAAATGTTAGAGTTGAAAGCTCAAACGAAGATTCTCTTTTGCCGCATAAGGGAATTCGTGTGTTGCTTATCTTTTTTTCTTTGAAACTTGGGTAACTTTGTCAGATTAAAGAACAATTACATCATCTACCTTTCTCGCAAATAAAAAGAAGAAGTTACATCATCCACCAGGCACTTTACAAGAGATGTCGGCGACTCCTCTAACTACAGAGATGTTGGTGTCGAGACCGCTAGCGGAGTTAGGGGCTATTTGGATTGTGACTATGTTTGCCTTATGTTGCCACATTATTTTTGCCACACTTGCCACACTTGCCTAACTTGAGTTGCTCAAATTATTAGCCACACTTTGGCTTGCCTAAGGGAATCTTGCCACACTTTTTTGTGTCTATAACATGTGGGGTTCATTGCTCATAAAAAAAATTCTTGTCTTAGGTGTGGCTAGAACCAAACACCCACGTAACTTGGTCAAACTTGCGTAAGGTGATGTGTGGCAATATGTGGCTGGAAACCAAACAACCCCTTAGTTTATGAGAGACAACATTTGCCTCTGTTACACAGTGAAGGAATGAAACCAAAGCATGTCCTGAAGAGAGGATGATACAATCTGCACCATGGTGGCCGCTCCCGAGGCTGTGAAGCCCCCCCCCCCCCCCCCTCCTGCATCGTGTTGATCACTTCCATGATCCATGTAGTCCGATTCCACAATCGGAAGTAGTCCATTCGTGAGTACATAGGCCTCTGCCATTGATGCATCGCCAACATGCTCAAGTCGTTGTTAGATAGAGCAATAAACCCCCCTTTGTCGTCTCGAAGAACATTTGCTTATGATGTTTTTAGTCTTGCTTATCATGTTTATCCCTAGCCATGAAAGTGGCTTAAAAAAGAGTATGACATGTGTTAGATTCCCCGCAAAAAAGGTGTTAGATTATCATGGTTCCGACGATGGATATGGTATGGAATTCTCCCTCCGTTACTCCATTGTACTCTACTGTTGAGTGGAAAACTTGGTACCATAGGGGTTGTTTGGTTCCTATTCACATCTTGCCACACTTTGCCACACCTCAAATTAGACAAGTTCCAAGTTAGGTGTGTGTTTGTCTGTTTGGTTCTAGCCACACCTAGGGCAAGTATTATTTGAGCTTTGCTACACCCACGTAGATTTACATGAGTTTACGTATCGACTAGGAAACAAAGCTGACTTGGCATAATTTAATTGGAAGAAAAAATGTCCCAGGCCCCACCCCATTAGATTCAAGGGGATTATTAGTTGAGTTGTAAGTTTTACGTAGGCTATTTGTAGGTATATCATTTTTGGATTATTTTATGAGCAATATGTCCCACATAACATTCACACAAAAAATGTAGCAAGATTCCCTAAAGCAAGCCAAAGTGTGGCTAAGAATCTCAAGTTAGACAAGTGTGACAAAAATAATGTGGCAAAGTTAGTCACAAACCAAACAGGCCCATGATGCCAGCTTTTGGGTTTCGACTCCACAAGTCCACACCACATCATGCACAATCTTTACGCCGTCCCTTGTTCGCTGCTATGCACTTTTCTTTATTTTGTGCTTACAGCAGAACTTGGATTGTGTAATCCTTCCTGTTCCTACATAGAATGGATCACTAAAACTAGATTATAATTCAGGAGTCTTGCTAATTGCCAGGAGATAACTGCACTTGTCAGTTCTCGCCGGCTACAGGCATTAGCCAACAGGAAAGGATCGAAGATTTTATCTGCTTTTGGATTGATCATATCATGGTGAAACATACGGTTCACAGTTTACATGGCGAAGCATCGCTGGAATGATTCTCTGGTCGAGTGTAAAGGAGCGCTTTTATTCCCCGTCTCGCGCTGTTGGTGCACTGCATTGTACCTTGCATGTTTGTTCTATAATCTGCACCATCCTTTTCGACATCCATTTCTTCTGTCTAGATCGCAACGGCAATGTTCGGTGCTCATTTCCCCATGTCCTCCTCCGATCCTGCCATTTGACACATTCTGAGCAGGAAGATATGGAAGCTACACGCATCTGCTAACTTGGGTCTTCTTTTCCCTTGAAAGAATCACCTTTTCACCAAGTTGTGGAGACATGATGAGAGGACGAGAATACCTCAATTTACGATAAATCAAATAAGAAAAGAGAACCCAGCTAAGCTAAGAAAGAGCAAAATCTATTATCGCAAAATATGTAGTCATACTGCTGCACAGAGCATATTGTTAGGGCCAGGGCGCCACAATTCTCATCCAAGTAAATAATGGCCTTTTCAGGCCAGTGATGTGCAACAGATTCCAACTTCCCGCATATATCTGTCATCCCAACTGGCTACTCCAGCAGCTAAATTAATGCTTCTTAATAGGTTCAAACTGCAGATTACATGAAACCGATAAAACCGTTTAAGAGAACTCCACAAAATGATTAAATATGGAATTACCTGCTGAAATACATGCATGGAAATGTATAGACAACTTCTGCCATTTGTTCTACACTCCATCTTTAGCTTCTATCGTCCTTTTGCTAGCTTCTAGAATAAGCTGGAGTAAGCTGCCCCCTACCCAGCTTATTCTAGAAGCCCAACCAATTTTTTTCTTTTAGAACCCTAGTAGTTAAGACTTGACTAGTAGGCTTCTAAAAAAATAAATTTGGTTGGGCGTCTGGAATAAGTTGGGTAGGGGGGCAGCTTATCCTGGAAGCCAAGAAAAGCCAGCAAAAGAACTGGCCAACAATGGCAGGAGACAGGAGCATTATGCACGGTGATGTTGGTTTTGAAAATCATCCAGCATAGATGTTTAAAATCCGCCCACAAACCAGAAACTTACTATGGCCGACTACTAATAATATCAACTTGACGAAAGTAAAAATGGTGGCAACCAGCAATTTGACTGAGTAAATAAACTTTTTGGATAAAAGAAAAACATGCATCTAACAAATTGGTACTAGTAAATAACAGTAGCAGTTACAGAACAATAGAGGCTTTAGGCTGTGATAATAAAGTTGATCAATAGGTGGTACAAGATATTTTGCTTCCCAGCCAATTGCAAGGTTCCACAAAGGGTAACAGTTCTGCATTTGATTGAACTGATTTTGCCAACTCATATTTTTTTATCTGGACTTCATAAGTTTGCATGAATATTTTACAAAGCTAACCTATCAGCAAAGGATAGTTCCAACTTCCAAGCATGGTCTTTGCTATTGCTGCATTAAAATGCATGCAGCAAAGTTGATTGCTTCCAGTAATTTAGCAACAATTTTATAGTTTGATTCAGTCATTTGTACTACTATATAAATGTATAAATCCAACATATCCTATCAAAACAAAACGGAGTTCTCATATATAATTAGAAAACACACAAGTGTATATTTTAACTAGACCCTCCAATTAACAGTAATATATCTTCAACACTTCACTTTTCCTATCCAAAATAATGCAACAGTGTTTCTCCTCATCTATTAGCCTTTCTAGATTGAAATGTATTTTGTTTAGCGTTAATATTTCTCAAGGATTGAGAATAATAGGGTTAACCAAACACATTTTTACAACTGTACCAAACTGGATTTTCATTTTCCTTTGCTTAGGATCTCGTCTTACTTGTGGAAGTAATTGCTCAATAAGTACTTTGTAAACTTTGAAGTCATTAAACTACATGCAAACAATTAGTTGGAAGGCTTACTGTTAGTTTTAGGAAAGGTACCCTAAATCTGAGGTGCAGCCCTGCAAGCAGACAGAGTTACCATTTTATTTCAATGATATATCTTCCTTTGCATTGCTCTAAATAAAAGAAAAAGATAGAACAGACAAAGTTGCTGAAGTAGTCATAGACATGACGGTAGCTGGAACCGAGAGAAAAGCAAATTTCACTTAAGCCATCGCAAACCAGACTAGTTGTGATCTTTTCCGTCTGCCATGTTTTGAAAAGTTTTGCCGATACACAATGAAACCATGCTTTGAGAACAGTCATATGTGATATACTCAGCATGCAATCACTTTTTTGCAGTATATTTCCAAAACCACCAATGCTTTAGAAAGGGTTAGGTGACTGATTATAAATGTGCGGCTTGCTTGAACAGTTGCACTAACCCAAACATTCTCATGAGATCCTATAGTCAATCCTGTTTTCACTAAATCAACTGAGTCATCATCCTAGAAAAGTTTGGAGAACAAGCAAATCGAACATCACAGTGTAGGTTATATGAAGTAAGATGATATGCATATTAATAAAGTGGCAAACCAAGAAAGAGGGGAAAATGAGTGAGTATTCTATCGAGGACAAGTTTCAACACCATAGAAGCGGTCAATTTTTGTTTGACATGTTACTATTGATAGATACTAGATGGGATGAAAATGGAGCTGAAACGGACAGAACTGGGTGCTGCCACATTTGTTTCCATATTTTTTTGCAGATGCGGAAACGAATACAGAAACCCCAAAAATGAATACGGAAAGAGATAACGAAAACAGACACAGAGTGAATACAGAGCGGACAGGGAAACAAAAGTGGGCGTGAGCGGAACTTAAAAACGCCATGAATCATAGAGAAATACACAGAAACAAATTTAATGAATTGTTAACATGGCTACAAAATAATATGATTATGTTAGCAACTTAGCATAGTATTGTAGTAGTACTGGACAATTGCGTATAGGATCTAGTTGAGTACGTGTGTGATATTAAAGTTGGGCCTAAATGATCGATTCTGCTCATCGTGTCATTGTGTGTTGTTTGGTGGTTGTGCTACAAAGCAGCTATAGGCCAATATTGAAAACAGAAAGTCCATATTCACGGAAACAGTAAGTTCCATTTCCACATCTGTTCCACCGGAAAACGCCATTCTGTTTTTGTTTCCATTTCCACATAAAAAATTCCATTTCCATTTCCGTTTTGCAAATTTCCATTTTCATATTTCCTGTCCGTTTCCATTTTTCCTCTGAAAAAACGGAAAGTTTTCGCTCCATTTTCATCCCTAACTAGGTAGTACGCTACCTTCCACCAGTCACAATGCAAAATGGCATATCAGATTGTCAGGCAATAGTCGCTAACCAATGGAAACACAGAACATCGATCTAATCAACGGAACAGCAGTGAAGACAAAAGATAGGGAAGCTACACGTGGGACTGAATGCGGGACTGCTAGCAGCACTACTGATTATTAAACCGACACCAATTAATAAGATTAACATAAATATATAAGGTCATTCATAATTTAAATAATCAATATGAATGACATGAAAATACATGCATACCTTATGCACCAAGTGCGCTATGAAATAGTAACGCATCAGTCCCTACAGAAGTACAGTACAGTACTGGCACAAGTACTACCTCTGGCATGGAGTAACTTGATAGTGGGGTTCGAGGGAACACCTTCATGCGTACATCCAACATAACTCCTAATCAGCCTAGGTCAAAAATTTCAATTTACCCCACTTCACTTACGGAATAGAAGTTTCCGACTTTCAAACTAAAACTATCAATCTATCCAAATCAATCCTCATGGGCTTTTCTTCTATTTAGGCTTCAGCCTGTAATGTCTACTTCTCATAATACTATACAGGCAGAACTCCTGTTGCGTCTATAAGAAATTAATCCAGGCACATTTCCATTGAGGCCACTAATTCCACAAGAGTGTTACAGATATCCTCTGATACAGGATGAGTATCGTCACCAGAGTAAAACATGTGTGTCTTGCGATCCACCTCGATCCAACTACAACCAGGCACTTTCTTGCCCATATCCTCCTGCATCAGCTTCCGTACCTTCATAACCTGTTCCCAGGATCCACCTTCACTGTATAAGTTTGCCAGCATCACAACATAATTAACATTGTTTGGATTCAACTGCAGTAATTTTCTTATAGCAAACTCAGCAAGCTCTAGCTGTCTGTGTATCCTACAGGCATTGAGAAGTGACCCCCAAATGACCTCATCTGGTTGGACTTTCATATCTTTGATAACATTCATTACATCTTCAAATCGTGCTGCTCGACCAAGAAGGTCAATGATGCACCCATAATGCTCAATCTCTGGCTCAATTCTCAGCTCATCGCACATGAGTTCAAAGTACATAAGCCCTTCATCGACAAATCCACCATGGGTGCACGCATTTAACAATCCCACAAATGTAACCTCATCCGGTTCAATTCCTGAGTCCCTCATCTCACCGAAGACAGCAATTGCACTCTTGCTGTGCCCATGTAGTGCAAGGCAATTAATCAGACAATTCCATGTGGTCAGACTCTTGTCGGAAAACTCATCAAACATCCACCTCGCCGCCTTCAAAGTCCCGCATTTGCCATACATATCAATCAACCCATTCACAACAGACGAGCCAAAACCAACACAGCTCCTCCACGCATAACCATGGATCACCTTACCGATTTTCAGCATCCCAAGGTGCCCACATGCAGACAGCAGACAAGCAACTGTGGTCCCATTCGGCCAGAACCCCTCTTCCACCATCCTGCTACAAATCCCCAGAGCCTCCAGAAACAACCCATTCTGCGTGCAGCCAGCGATCATCGCATTCCACGCAGCCACATCCCTCTCGGGCATCCGTTCAAACAGAACAATCGCGTCTCCGACCTTCCCGGCCCTTGTGTAGCCGGACAGTAGCGCGGTCCAGGAGACCACATTCCTCTCGGTCAAACCATCAAACAGCTTTCGTGCGTCCAGCATCAAGCCATACCTCGAGTACCCATCAAGCAGCGAAGTCCTTACAACATCATGCGCGTGGAACCCGCTCTTGTAGGCGTGGGAATGGATCGACCTAACCAGCTGGATGCCGACGACGCAGGCGGCGCGGAGGACCAGCGGGTAGACGAACTGGTTGGGCGCGGAGCGGCCGCGGCGGAGCATACGGAGGAAGAGGGCGAGGGCGTCCCGGGCGTACGCCTGCGCGGGGGACGCGGCGGCGTAGGCGGAGAGCATGGCGGAGTAGAGGAAGACATTGGGATAGGGCGTGGAGTCGAAGAGGCGGCGGGCGTAGGGGAGGCAGGAGAGGCGGAGGGATGCGAAACGGAGGAGGTGGAAGGTGGTGGGCTGCGTGGCGGCGCGGGCGGTGACGACGGAGTGGGCATGGAGCTGCTTCAGGTGAGCGAGGGTGGCGCAGCGGGAGAGAACGCCGACGAACTCGCTGTGGGAGAACGGAGGAGGTGCCGGAAGCATCGTCGCGGTGGCGCCGCGCGGGACTTCTTTTTTTTCGGTCTGTGCTGTGTGTGAGTTTTACACAGACAGGAGATGTGTTTCGCCTACGACGAGACCTCCTGTATGACGCCTATGGGCGTCAAACAGGCGAGGCTACGCCTGAAAGTCTGGGTATATGGGCCGGCCCACAGTGGCGCCAACGTTTTTCTGTCTCTTTAGTTTTTTATTAGTCCGTTTTTCTCCAAACAAAACTGACTGTTGTTTTGTATGGAGCTAAATATTTTAAAACCAATTGAAAAATTAGAGAAAGTATTTCAGAACTTTTTTGAGTATGTGTTTATATAAAAAGGTTCAGTGCATACATAAAATTTCACGGCATATTAAAAATGTTAAGTGCGTTTTTAGAAAATGCTCATTGTATAATTAAAAAGTTTAATCATATACTAAAAAATGTTCAATGTATAAAAAATAGTTCATCGTATATAAAAAAAAGTTTAGTGTATGCTTAAAAAATGTTCACCATATACTAAAAAAGTTCAGTGTGTACTAAAGAACAAATCTGAAATATAGAAAAAAGGAAAAGAAAAATAAACATGAAGAAAAAAGAAAGAATAATCACACATCAAAAAAACAAAGGAAAACTAACTTATAGTCATGAACGAAAATAGGCGTCTGATAGGCATCATCCAGTTGATAACCGTGAAAAATCAGCCGCCTTGTTAGCCCTATGATCTACGGGAATCAGACCGCTCAGGTTATTCACGTGGGATGCAGAAGCCTAGGCTTTCACACGTCACGTGGGCGCAGAGGACCATAAGGTTGTTTAAACGCGTCGTTGCTCGATGCACCCTTGAAGCATCTCCATGGACCGAGCCAGCTACTACTAAATCTGCTACGTGGTCAATGTAGAAAACCTTCCATTCCGTTCAAAAAGAAAACGGTGTAGCAAGCCATCCATGTTAACAAAAGCATATGCGATGGTAAAAAACTATAAAATCTGTGTAAATTAGAAGAGTGTGTTAGGCATCACCAGGATGATCCTAGGTGCTTGTTTGTGCAATTCCTTGCCCTTTGTTTTTGGAGGTTGTTGTCAGAAACATGTGAGGAACTGGTTTGTTTGCTAGTGCACACAAAGGGAAATAGTTCCTAGAGTATCGAGAAGATTCCTATAATCTTCTGAGAAGTTTACTATAAACTTCGATGAAAGTCTTCTGCGATGCAGAGAAGGTTAAAAGATTTTGAAGAGTTTGATTATGAGAAGATTGCGTGTCGGAGAAGGCATCTAAAAAGATTGCAAACGTAAAGCAATTGGTGCGTGAGGTGTCTGAAAAGAAATGACTACAACCGTGAAGTATGATGACAAGGTGAAGACGTGGCTTTTGTTTCACCATTTCATTTTCTTCCTTGAGTCGTAGGACCACCATACTATTAAGAGGGGTATAAGTATTTCTAGACTTATGTCTATTTTGATGCTTAACCGAAACATGTCCTATGAGAGTTGAGAGAAATCCTTTTATGCTTCAACACATTTACTTGTCAGCGAGAGACGATGATATTTTGTGCTATGAGAGAAATCTTTCGAACTGAGAGTCAACTTTACTTGTTGCTCAAGTAAATTTACCGGCTGCTTTAAATCCGACCGTTGGAAACTAATACATATCAAAATGTATATATAATTTTTTATCGTCCCATGCTATTATATTATGACTTTTATATACTTTTTATACCAATTTATATTAACTTTCTGTACTAACATATTTGTTTAGTATGCATTTCTGTTTATGCATGTTTTTGGTTTTGCATGAAATCAATATCTATGAAAGTCAAAATTGGTGCTAATTACTAATCTACATTCGATTCTCCTTAATCGTCGAGTATTAAATTGATGCTAATTATGAGTCTACATACGATTCTCTCCTTAATTGGCAAGTATTAAATGGATGATAATTACCAATCTTCATGGGATTCTTTCCTTAATCATTGAGTATTAAATAGATGCTAATTACCAATCTGGATGTGATTCTCTCCTTAATGGCCGCACTGAGGATTGTACGTCCTCGTTTGGCGATTGGAGGGAGTACATCATCGGGTGAATTTGAATCGTCAGATGCAAAGGATTAATGGTGAGGATTAAGGTGTTGTTGTTGGGAAATGTATTAGAAAACACACAAAAACGTCCTACAATACACCAGAAACACTACGAAAATGTAATGATGGTTCAGATCGGATCGTTACCAACTCCGAGTTGCAGCGGAAGAAGACGAGTCGGTGTAGATCGTACTTGAAGTCCCTCGAACCGTTAATGAAACGATCCCTTGAACGGAAGACTGAAAGCACGGCCTCTCCACAGTTTGCAAGTGTAAGGTATTCACGATCCGACAGCGCTTCGCCGTCAAGAGCTAATCGTTGCCGGAGAATTAGAGTAAGAAGATTAGAACCACACTGGGCTTCTAATTACAAGGACAAGAGATGATTAGGTCTAGTTCTAATTAGATCAACTAGAACTAGAGAACTAGAGTAGGCTCCAAAACTTGTATCTTCAAAGGCCAAAATCCTCTAGTATATATAGGTTGAAGGGATAGGGAGGGGTGGTGATTGCTTATATCTGCGTTGGTATTATCCCCGAAGAGGAAAGGAGGATGCAACACATCAACGGTAAGTATTTCCTTCAGTTATGAAACCAAGGTATCAATTCAGCAGGAGGATCCACCAAACTATGTAAGTAGTACCTTCACACAAATAACAAAAACTTGCAATCCAACGCGTAAAAGGGGTTGTCAACCCCTCCTCGGTATTGAGATAGATTAAATAGTATAAGATTGGATAAATAGATCTGATGAAAACACAATATAAAATAAATAAATAAAAAGTGCGGCAAAGTATTTTTGGGTTTTTGGATAAATAGATCTGAAGCAATATGATAGAAAATAGACCCGGGGGCCGTAGATTTCACTAGTGGCTTCTGTCGAGAAAATAGCATATGGTGGGTAAACAAATTATTGTTGAGCAATTGATAGAAAAGCAAATAATTATGAAGATATCCAAGGCAATGATCATGTATATATGCATCACGTCCAAGATTAGTAGACCGAAACGATTCTGCATCTACTACTATTACTCCACACATCGATCGCTATCCAGCATGCATCTAGTGTATTAAGTTCATGAAAAAATGGAGTAATGCAATAAGAACGATGACATGATGTAGACAAGATCTATTCATGTAGGAATAGACCCCATCTTTTTATCCTTAATGGCAACGATACAGGCGTGTCATGTCTCTTTCTTGTTGGGGAACGTAGTAATTTAAAAAAAATTCCCACGCACACGCAAGATAATGGTGATGCATAGCAATGAGAGGGAAGAGTGTTGTCTACGTACCCTCGTAGACCGTAAGCGGAAGCGTTATGACAACGCGGTTGATGTAGTCATACGTCTTCACGATCGACCGATCCTAGTACCGAAAGTACGGCACCTCCGCGATCTGCACACATTTGGCTCGGTGACGTCCCACGAACTCACGATCCAGCAGAGTGTCGAGGGAGAGCTTCGTCAGCACGGCGGCGTGATGACGGTGATGATGAAGCTACCGGCACAGGGCTTCACCTAAGCACCGCAACGATATGACCGAGGTGGATTATGGTGTAGGGGGGCACCGCACACGGCTAAAAGATCAATGATCAACTTGTGTGTCTATGGGGTGTCCCCCTCCCCCGTATATAAAGGAGTGGATGAGGGGGAGGGCCGGCCCTCTACTATGGCGCGCCCTGGGGTCTCCTACTCCCACCGGGAGTAGGATTCCCCCCTTCCAAGTAGTAGGAGTAGGAGAGAAGGAAGGGGAGGAGAGAGGGAAGGAAGGGGGGTGGCCCCCACCCAATTCGGATTGGGCTAGGGGGGCGCGTCCTCCACCTTTTCCCTTCCTCTCCTCTATTCCACTAAGGCCCAATAAGGCCCATATACTCCCCGGGGGGTTCCGGTAACCTCCCGGTACTCCGGTAAATGCCCAAACTCTTCCGGAACCATTCCGATGTCCAAACATAGGCTTCCAATATATCGATCATTACATCTCAACCATTTCGAGACTCCTCGTCATGTCCGTGATCATATCTGGGACTCCAAACTACCTTCGGTACATCAAAACACATAAACTCATAATACCGATCGTCACCGAACGTTAAGCGTGCGGACCCTACGGGTTCGAGAACTATGTAGACATGATCGAGACTCATCTCCGGTCAATAACCAATAGCGGAACCTGGATTCTCATATTGGTTCCTACATATTCTACGAAGATCTTTATCGGTCAAACCACATAACAACATACGTTGTTCCCTTTGTCATCTGTATGTTACTTGCCCGAGATTCGATCGTCGGTATCTCAATACCTAGTTCAATCTCGTTACTGGCAAGTCTCTTTACTCGTTTCGTAATGCTTCATCCCGCAACTAACTCATTAGTCACATTGCTTGCAAGGCTTATAGTGATGTGCATTACCGAGAGGGCCTAGAGATACCTCTGTGATACACGGAGTGACAAATCCTAATCTCGATCTATGCCAACTCAACAAACACCATCGGAGACACCTGTAGAGCATCTTTATAATCACCCAGTTACGTTGTGACGTTTGATAGCACACAAGGTGTTCCTCCGGTATTCGGGAGTTGCATAATCTCATAGTCTGAGGAACATGTATAAGTCATGAAGAAAGCAGTAGCAATGAAACTGTAACGATCATAATGCTAAGCTAACGAATGGGTCTTGTCCATCACATCATTCTCCTAATTATGTGATCCCGTTCATCAAATGACAACACATGTCTATGGTTAGGAAACATAACCATCTTTGATAAACGAGCTAGTCAAGTAGAGGCATACTAGGGACACTTTGTTTTGTCTATGAATTCACACATGTACTAAGTTTCCGGTTAATACAATTCTAGCATGAATAATAAACATTTATCATGAAATAAGGAAATAAATAATAAATTTATTATTGCCTCTAGGGCATATTTCCTTCAGTCTCCCACTTGCACTAGAGTCAGTAATCTAGTTCACATCGCCATGTGATTTAACACCAATAGTTCACATCACCATGTGATTGACACCCATAGTTCACATCGCCATGTGACCCACACTCAAAGGGTTTACTATAGTCAGTAATCTTAGTTCACATCGCCATGTGATTAACACCCAAAGAGTACTAAGGTGTGATCATGTTTTGCTTGTGAGAGAAGTTTAGTCAATGGGTCTGCCATATTCAGATCCGTATGTATTTTGCAAATTTATATGTCAACAATGCTCTGCACGGAGCTACTCTAGCTAATTGCTCCCACTTTCAATATGTATCCAGATTGAGACTTAGAGTCATCTGGATCAGTTTCAAAACTTGCATCGACGTAACCCTTTATGACGAACCTTTTGTCACCTCCATAATCGAGAAACATATCCTTATTCCACTAAGGATAATTTTGACCGCTGTCCAGTGATCTACTCCTAGATCACTATTGTACTCCCTTGCCAAACTCAGTGTACGGTATACAATAGATCTGGTACACAGCATGGCATACTTTATAGAACCTATGGCTGAGGCATAGGGAATGACTTTCATTCCCTTTCTATCTTCTGCCGTGGTCGGGCTTTGAGTCTTACACAATTTCACACCTTGCAATACAGGCAAGAACTCCTTCTTTGACTGTTCCATTTTGAACTACTTCAAAAATTTGTTAAGGTATGTACTCATTGAAAAAACTTATCAAGCGTCTTGATCTATCTCTATAGATCTTGATGCTCAATATGTAAGCAGCTTCTTCGAGGTCTTTCTTTGAAAAACTCCTTTCAAAACACTCCTTTTATGCTTTCCAGAAAATTCTACATCATTTCCGATTAACAATATGTCATTCACATATACTTATCAGAAAGGTTCTAGTGCTCCCACTCACTTTCTTGTAAACACAGGCTTCATCGCAAGTTTGTATAAAACTATATGCTTTTGATCACACTATCAAAACGTTTATTCCAACTCCGAGAGGCTTGCACTAGTCCATAAATGGATCGCTGGAGCTTGCACAGTTTGTTAGCATCCTTTGGATCGATAAAACCTTCAGGTTGCATCATATACAACTCTTCTTCCAGAAATCCATTCAGGAATGCAGTCTTTATATCCATTTGCCAAATTTCATAATCATAAAATGCAGCAATTGCTAACATGATTCGGACGGACTTAAGCATCGCTACGGGTGAGAAGGTCTCATCGTAGTCAACTCCTTGAACTTGTCGAAAACCTTTCGCAACAAGTGGAGATTTGTAGACAATAACATTACCGTCAGCGTCGGTCTTCTTCTTGAAGATCCATTTATTATCGATGGCTTGCCGATCATCGGGCAAGTCAACCAAAGTCCACACTTTGTTCTCATACATAGATCCCATCTCAGATTTCATGGCCTCAAGCCATTTCGCGGAATCTGGGCTCATCAACGCTTCCTCATAGTTCGTAGGTTCGTCATGGTCAAGTAACATGACCTCCAGAACATGATTATCGTACCACTCTGGTGTGGATCTTACTCTGGTTGACCTACGAGGTTCGGTAGTAACTTGATCTGAAGTTACATGATCATCATCATTAGCTTCCTCACTAATTGGTGTAGGAGTCACAGGAACAGATTTTTGTGATGAACTACTTTCCAATAAGGGAGCAGGTACAGTTACCTCATCAAGTTCTACTTTCCTCCCACTCACTTCTTTCGAGAGAAACTCCTTCTCTGGAAAGGATCCATTCTTAGCAACGAATGTCTTGCCTTCGGATCTGTGATAGAAGGTGTACCCAACAGTCTCCTTTGGGTATCCTATGAAGACACATTTCTCCGATTTGGGTTCGAGCTTATCAGGTTGAAGCTTTTTCACATAATTATCGCAGCCCCAAACTTTAAGAAACGACAACTTGGGTTTCTTGCCAAACCACAGTTCATAAGGTGTCGTCTCAACGGATTTAGATGGTGCCCTATTTAACGTGAATGTAGCTGTCTCTAATGCATAACCCGAAAACGATAGTGGTAAATTGGTAAGAAACATCATAGATTGCACTATATCTAATAAAGTACGGTTATGACATTCGGACACACCATTATGTATGGTGTTCCAGGTGGCATGAGTTTGTGAAACTTATTCCACATTGTTTTAATTGAAGACCAAACTCGTAACTCAAATATTCGTCTCCGCGATTAGATCGTAGAAACTTTATTTTCTTGTTACGATGATTTTCCACTTCACTCTGAAATTCTTTGAACTTTTCAAATGTTTCGGACTTATGTTTCATCAATTAGATATACCCATATCTGCTCAAATCATCTGTGAAGGTCAGAAAATAATGATACCCGCCGCAAGCCTCAACACTCATCGGATCACATACATCAGTATGTATTATTTCCAATAAGTCAGTTGCTCGCTCCATTGTTCCGGAGAACGGAGTCTTAGTCATCTTGCCCATGAGGCATGGTTCGCAAGCATCAAGTGATTCATAATCAAGTGATTCAAAAAGCCCATCAACATGGAGTTTCTTCATGCGCTTTACACCAATATGACCTAAACGGCAGTGCCACAAATATGTTGCACTATTATTATCAACTTTGCATCTTTTGGCATCAATATTATGAATATGTGTATCACTACGATCGAGATTCAATAAACCATTCACCTTGGGTGTATGACCACAGAAGGTTTTATTCATGTAAACAGAATAACAATTATTCTTTGACTTAAATAAATAACCGTATTGCAATAAACATGATCCAATCATATTATGCTCAACACAAACACCAAATAACATTTATTTTAGGTTCAACACTAATCCCGAAAGTATAGGGAGTGTGCGATGATGATCATATCAATCTTGGAACCACTTCCAACACACATCGTCACTTCACCCTTAACTAGTCTCTGTTCATTCTGCAACTCCCGTTTCGAGTTACTAATCTTAGCAACTGAACTAGTATCAAATACTGAGGGGTTGCTATAAACACTAGTAAAGTACACATCAATAACATGTATATCAAATATACCTTTGTTCACTTTGCCATCCTTCTTATCCGCCAAATATCTAGGGCAGTTCCATTTCCAGTGACCATTTCCATTGAAGTAGAAGCACTTAGTCTCAGGCTTAGGTCCAGACTTGGGCTTCTTCACTTGAGCAGCAACTTGCTTGTCGTTCTTCTTGAAGTTCCCCTTCTACCCCTTTGCCCTTTTCTTGAAACTAGTGGTCTTGTTAACCATCAACACTTGATGCTCTTTCTTGATTTCTACCTTCGTCGATTCAGCATCGCGAAGAGCTCGGGAATTACTTTCGTCACCCCTTGCATATTATAGTTTATCATGAAGTTCTAGTAACTTGGTGATAGTGACTAGAGAACTCTGTCAATCACTATCTTATCTGGAAGATTAACTCCCACTTGATTCAAGTGATTGTAGTACTCAGACATTCCGAGCACATGCTCACTAGCTGAGCTATTCTCCTCCATCTTGTAGGCAAAATACTTGTCAAAGGTCTCATACCTTTCGACATGGGTATGAGTCTGAAATACTAATTTCAACTCTTGGAACATCTCATATGCTTCGTGGCGTTCAAAACGTCTTTGAAGCCCCGATTCTAAGCCGTAAAGAATGGTGCACTAAACTATCAAGTAGTCATCATATCGAGCTTGCCAAACGTTCATAACGTCTGCGTCTGCTCCTGCAATCGGTCTGTCACCTAGCGGTGCATCACGGACATAATTCTTCTGTGCAGCAATGAGGATAATCCTCAGATCACGGATCCAATCCGCATCATTGCTACTAACATCTTTCAACTTAGTTTTCTGTAGGAACATATCAAAAATAGAACAGGGGAGCTAAACGCGAGCTATAGATCTACAACATAGATATGCAAATACTATCAGGACTAAGTTCATGATAAATTAAAGTTCAATTAATCATATTACTTAAGAACTCCCACTTAGATAGACATCCCTCGAGTCATCTAAATGATCACGTGATCCATATCAATTAAACCATGTCCGATCATCACGTGAGATGGAGTAGTTTTCAATGGTGAACAACACTATGTTGATCATATCTACTATATGATTCACGTTCGACCTTTCGGTCTCCAGTGTTCCGAGGCCATATCTGCATATGCTAGGCTCGTCAAGTTTAACCCGAGTATTCTGCATGTGCAAAACTGGCTTGCACCCGTTGTATGTGAACGTAGAGCTTATCACACCCGATCATCACGTGGTGTCTCAGCACACATACTCAGGGAGAACACTTATACCTTGAAATTTTAGTAAGGGATCATCTTATAAAGCTACCGCCGAACTAAGCAAAATAAGATGTATAAAAGATAAACATCACATGCAATCAAAATATGTGACATGATATGGCCATCATCATCTTGTGCCTTTGATCTCCATCTCCAAAGTACCGTCATGATTTCTATCGTCACCGGCATGACACCATGATCTCCATCATCTTGATCTTTATCAATGTGTCGTCACACGGTCGTCTTGCCAACTATTGCTTTTGCAACTATTGCTATCGCATAGCGACAAAGTAAAGCAATTATATGGCGCTTGCATCTTATGCAATAAAGAGACAAGCATAAGGCTCCTGCCAGTTGCCGGTAACTTTAACAAAACATGATCATCTCATACAACAATTTATATCTCATCACGTCTTGACCATATCACATCACAACATGCCCCGCAAAAACAAGTTAGACGTCCTCTACTTTGTTGTTGCAAGTTTTACGTGGCTGCTACGGGCTGAGCAAGAACCGTTCTTACCTACGCATCAAAACCACAACAATTTTCCGTCAAGTATGTGCTGTTTTAACCTTCAACAAGGACCGGGCGTAGCCACACTCGATTCAACTAAAGTTGGAGAAACTGGCACCCGCCAGCCACCTGTGTGCGAAGCACGTCGGTAGAACCAGTCTCGCGTAAGCGTGCGCGTAATGTCGGTTCAGGCCGCTTCATCCAACAATACCGCCGAATCAAAGTATGACATGCTAGTAAGCAGTATGACTATAATCACCCACAACTCACTTGTGTTCTACTCGTGCATGTAACATCTACGCATAAACCTGGCTCTGATACCACTGTTGGGAACGTACTAATTTCAAAAAAATTCCTACGCACACGCAAGATCATGGTGATGCATAGCAACGAGAGGGGAGAGTGTTGTCTACGTACCCTCGTAGACCGTAAGCAGAAGCATTATGACAACGCGGTTGATGTAGTCGTACGTCCTCACGATCGACCGATCCTACTACCGAAAGTACGACACCTCCGCGATCTGCACACGTTCGGCTCGGTGACGTCCCACGAACTCATGATCCAGCAGAGTGTCGAGGGAGAGCTTCGTCAGCACGACGACGTGATGACGGTGATGATGAAGCTACCGGCGCAGGGCTTCGCCTAAGCACCGCAACGATATGACCGAGGTGCATTATGGTGGAGGGGGGCACCGCACACGGCTAAAAGATCAATGATCAACTTGTGTGTCTATGGGGTGCCCCCTCCCCCGTATATAAAGGAGTGGATGAGGGGGAGGGCCGGCCCTCTACTATGGCGCGCCCTCGGGAGTCCTACTCCCATCGGGAGTAGGATTCCCCCCTTCCAAGTAGTAGGAGTAGGAGAGAAGGAAGGGGAGGAGAGAGGGAAGGAAGGGGGCGGCCCCCCACCCAATTCGGATTGGGCTAGGGGGAGCGCCCTCCACCTTTTCCCTTGCTCTCCTCTATTCCACTAAGGCCCAATAAGGCCCATATACTCCCTGGGGGGTCCGGTAACCTCCCGGTACTCCGGTAAATGCCCGAACTCTTCCGGAACCATTCCGATGTCCAAACATAGGCTTCCAATATATCGATCTTTACGTCTCAACCATTTCGAGACTCCTCGTCATGTCCGTGATCATATCCGGGACTCCAAACTACCTTCAGTACATCAAAACACATAAACTCATAATACCGATCGTCACCGAATGTTAAGCGTGCGGACCCTACGGGTTCGAGAACTATGTAGACATGACCGAGACTCATCTCCGGTCAATAACCAATAGCGGAACCTGGATGCTCATATTGGTCCCTAGATATTCTACGAAGATCTTTATTGGTCAAATCACATAACAACATACGTTGTTCCCTTTGTCATCGGTATGTTACTTGCCCGAGATTCGATCGTCGGTATCTCAATACCTAGTTCAATCTTCTTACTGGCAAGTCTCTTTACTCGTTCCGTAATGCATCATCCCTCAACTAACTCATTAGTCACATTGCTTGCAAGGCTTATAGTGATGTGCATTACCGAGAGGGCCTAGAGATACCTCTCCGATACACGGAGTGACAAATCCTAATCTCAATCTATGCCAACTCAACAAACACCATCGGAGACACCTATAGAGCATCTTTATAATCACCCAGTTACGTTGTGACGTTTGATAGCACACAAGGTGTTCCTCCGGTATTCGGGAGTTGCATAATCTCATAGTCTGAGGAACATGTATAAGTCATGAAGAAAGCAGTAGCAATGGAACTGTAACGATCATAATGCTAAGCTAACGAATGGGTCTTGTCCATCACTTCATTCTCCTAATTATGTGATCCCGTTCATCAAATGACAACACATGTCTATGGTTAGGAAACATAACCATCTTTGATAAACGAGCTAGTCAAGTAGAGGCATACTAGGGACACTTTGTTTTGTCTATGTATTCACACATGTACTAAGTTTCCGTTTAATACAATTCTAGCATGAATAATAAACATTTATCATGAAATAAGGAAATAAATAATAAATTTATTATTGCCTCTAGGGCATATTTTCTTCATTTCTGTCACTGAGATTGAGCACTGCAAGATCGAACCCATCACAAAGCACCTCTTCCCATGGCAAGAAAAATCAATACAGTTGGCCAAACCAAACCAAATTTTCGGAGAAGAAATATGAGGCTATAAAAATCATGCATATAAGAGTTCAACAAAGACTCAAATAATATTCATAGATAGATCTGATCATAAACTCACAATTCACCGGATCCAAACAAACACACCGCAAAAAGTCTTTACATCAAATAGATCTCCTAGAACATCGAGGAGAACATTGTATTGAGAATCAAAAAGAGAGAAGAAGCCATCTAGCTACTGCCTACGGACCCGTAGGTCTGTGGTAAACTACTCAAACATCATCGGAGGAGCACCAATGAGGATGATGAACCCCTCCGTGATCGTTTCCCCCTCCGGCAAGGTGCCGGAAAAGGGCTCTAGATTGGATCTCGTGGTTCTAGAACTTGCGGCGGTGGAAACTCTGATCTCTCGACTCCCCTAGGGTTTCTGGAATATTTGGGTATTTATAGAGCTGAGAGGCGGTGGAGAGGGGGCCCTATGGGCCCCACTACCTGATACGTCCATTTTGCATCATGCTTTTATATTGATATTTATTGCATTATGGGTTGTTATTACACATTATATCACAATACTTATGCCTTTTCTCTCTTATTTTATAAGGTTTACATGAAGAGGGAGAATGCCGGCAGCTGGGATTCTGGATTGGAAAAGGAGCAAATATTAGAGACCTATTCTGCACAACTCCAAAAGTCCTGAAACTTCATGGAGCATGTTTTTGAAATATATAAAAAATATTGGGCAAAGAAAGAACCAGAGGGGGGCCACCAGCCAGCCACAAGGTTGGAGGGTGCGCCCCCCGTCCTTGTGGGCCCCCTGGCAGGCCTCCGATGCCCATCTTCTGCTATATGGTGTGTTTTGACCTGAAAAAAATGAGAAGGAAGCTTTCGGGACGAAGCGCCGCCGTCTCGAGGCGGAACCTGGGCAGAACCAATCTAGGTCTCTGGCAGAGCTGTTCTGCCGGGGAAACATCCCTCCCGGAGGGGGAAATCATCGCCATCGTCATCACCATCGATCCTCTCATTGAGAGGGGGTCAATATCCATCAACATCTTCATCAGCACCATCTCCTCTCAAACCCTAGTTCATCTCTTGTATTCGATCTTGGTCCCAAAACCTCAGATTGGTACATGTGGATTGCTAGTAGTGTTGATTACAACTTCTAGGTTAGAAAATGTTCTTGATGACCCACTGCCTATTGATGATAGCTTTCCTGATGAACAATTAGCTGTCATAAATGCCTCTCGTAATACTCCATGGTATGCTAATTATGCTAATTACATTGTTGCTAAATTTATACCACCTAGTTTCACATACCAGCAAAAGATATTTTTTTCTATGATTTAAGACATTACTTCTGGGATGACCCACACCTTTATAAAGAGGAGTAGATGGAATTATTAGACGTTGTGTACCTGAGCATGAACATGAACAGATCCTTCGCAAGTGCCACTCCGAATCTTACGGAGGACACCACGCTGGAGATAGAACAACACATAAGGTATTACAATCTGGTTTTTATTGGCCTACTCTCTTCAAGGATGCCCGTAAGTTTGTCTTGTCTTGTGATGAATGCCAGGGAATTGGTAATATTAGTAGACATCATGAAATGCCTATGAACTATTCACTTATTATTGAACCATTTGATGTCTGGGGCTTTGATTATGGGACCTTTTCCTTCCTCTAATGGGTATACACATATTTTAGTTGTTGTTGATTACGTTACTATGTGGGTAGAAGCTATTCCAAATAGTAGTGATGATCATAACACTTCTATTAAGATGCTTAAAGAAGTTATTTTTCCGAGGTTTGGAGTCCCTAGATATTTAATGACTGATGGTGGTTCACATTTTATTCATGGTGCTTTCCGTAAAATGCTTGCTAAATATGATGTCGACTATAGAATTGCATCTCCATATCATCCTCAGTCTAGTGGTCAAGTAGAATTGAGCAATAGAGAGATTAAATTAATTTTTCAAAAGACTGTTAATAGATCTAGAAAGAATTGGTCTAAGAAACTTGATGATGCTTTGTGGGCTTATAGAACTGCTTATAAAAACCCTATGGGTATGTCTCCGTATAAAATGGTTTACAGAAAAGCATGTCATTTACCTCTTGAACTAGAACATAAGGCATATTGGGCTATTAAAGAGCACAACTATGATTTTAAACTTGCCGGTGAGAAGAGGTTATTTGACATTAGCTCACTCGATGAATGGAGAACCCAAGCCTATGAGAATGCCAAGTTGTTTAAAGAAAAATTTAAAAGATGGCATGACAAAAGGATACAAAAGCGTGAGTTTAATGTAGGTGATCATGTTTTGCTATACAACTCTCGTTTAAGGTTTTTTGCAGGAAAGCTTCTCTCTAAATGGGAAGGCCCTTACATCATCGAGGAGGTCTATCGTTCCGGTGTCATAAAAATCAACAACGCCGAAGACAAATCCAAAGGTGGTAAATGGTCAAAGAATCGAACATTACATCTCAGGTACTCCCGGAGTACATAAGGGACACTTTCCACAACGTTTCAGACTCCGAAAAGGAATAGGTATGTGGTACGGTAAGTAAACCGACTCCAAAACGTTTCCAATAGCAATTTTTCTCCGTTTTGGAATATTTAAAAAATTAGGAAAATTAAAAATAGTCCGAAAGAGACACGAGGACACCACAAGGGTGCAGGGCGCGCCCTACCCCCCAGGTGCGTCCCCCGTCCTTGTGGCCACCTCGTGTGCCCTCCGGACTTTGTTTTCTTGCACAATACTTCTTTTGGTTGGTAAAAATTCATTATATAATCTCCCGAAGGTTTTGACCACAGTACCACGACAAAATCCTATGTTTTCATTTTTAGTTGTTTCTGCAGCAGATTTGGAGCAAGATGTCTTCGCAAGAGTCAGTCGGGGAGAGTCGTGTATCTCACCCAACACCGGGCCCAAGAGCGTACAGTGAAGCTAACCACTTTGGGCAAGCAACGGAGGAAGAGATGGAGGCTGACTTGAAAAGAGTGGATGTCATGGAGGAGGATCAAGAAGTTACCTCTCGTCTTCAAGCTAGATTCATGTTGGAGGAACTTCAGAGCTCGACAATTCCAAACTCGGTCATCCCTCCTAATGCTAGATTTCTCTCTTATGAAAATATGAAAAAGAGTGTTAGTTTTTCTCCCGCGGCTATGAAACATCCTTGGGTGATTGGAGATCTATCCGTCATGGGTAAACTTTGCAAGAAAATAATGGATCTTAAGCAACAAAATAATAAGCTTCAGGAGGAGAATCACATCTTGAGGGGCATCATCACCAAGAATATCACATCACCACCCCTGAAAAAAGAGACACAAATACATGGGTATGGGCACTCCCTTGGCAAATGCCAAGCTTGGGGGAGGTTCCCCGGTATCGTATCATCATCACATCTTTATCTTTATCATTTTTCTTAGTTCGATCCTTTTGGTTATATCTTGATCTAGTAGAATAAAGTTTTAGTATGATCTAGCTTTGAGTAGTATGATCTAGCTTCGAGTTTTGCTTCGATCTCTATCTATGTAATCGAGTCCGTGAGATATATAATAAAGAGTAGTTTTGAGTTGAGGGCTTTGCTTCCTTGCTACGATCTTGAGGGAATTAAATAAAAGAAGAATAAAAAGAAATAAAAAGAACATATATTGATCTTATGGAGAGTAATGACTTCACATATAAAGAGTATGATGAATAAAAGTTGTTGAGAGTTGACAAACATAGTTTTGTTCATTGTTGCAATTAATAGGAAGTAATAAAGAAAGAGAGGCTTCACATATAAATATACTATCTTGGACATCTTTTGTAATTGTGACCACTCATTAAATATGACATGCTAAAAAGTTGATGTTGGACAAGGAAGACAACATAATGGGTTATGTTTTCCTATATCCGAATAGAAGTTATATTTTCATGGATCATCCAACATGTTGAGCTTGCCTTTCCCTCTCATGCTAGCCAAATTCTCTGCACTAACTAGAGATACTACTTGTGCTTCCAAACATCCCTAAACCCAGTTTTGCCTTGAGAGTCCACCATACCTACCTATGGATTGAGTAAGATCCTTCAAGTAAGTTGTCATCGGTGCAAGCAATAAAATTGCTCTCTAAATATGCATGATCTATTAGTGTGCAGAAAATAAGCTTTATACGAACTTGTGATATGGAA
Organism: Aegilops tauschii subsp. strangulata; assembly: GCF_002575655.3. Classification (NCBI taxonomy): domain Eukaryota; kingdom Viridiplantae; phylum Streptophyta; class Magnoliopsida; order Poales; family Poaceae; genus Aegilops; species Aegilops tauschii. Next base: position 320,161,542 of record NC_053040.3, read on the forward strand.
GAAATAAAAGCGACGGACTGCATAATAAAGGTCTTTATCATACGAGGCAATATAAAGTGATGTTCTTTTGCATTAAGATTTTGTGCATCCAACCATAAAAGCGCATGAAAACCTCTGCTTCCCTCTGCGAAGGGCCTATCTTTTACCTTCTAGCCTTATACAAGAGTCATGGTGATCATCACCTTTCCTTTTTACACTTTTTCCTTTGGCAAGCACTATGTGTTGGAGAGATCCGGATATATATATATATATATATATATATATATATATATATATATATCCACTCGGATGTAAGTTATCATAAAGTATTATTGTTGACATTACCCTTGAGGTAAAAGGTTGGGAGGCGAGACTATAAGCCACTATCTTTCTCTGTGTCCGATTGAAACTTTGTACCATAAGTATCGCATGAGTGTTAGCAATTGTGAAAGAATGATAGTTGAGTATGTGGACTTGCTGAAAAGCTCTTATATTGACTCTTTCCGATGTTATGATAAATTGCAATTGCTTCAATGACTGAGATCATAGTTTGTTAGTTTTCAATAAAGTTTTTGATTCATACTTTACTTTGTGAACGAATTGTTACCCTAGCATAAGAAATTATATGGCATTATATGTTGCTGCTCTAAAGATAATCATGATGCCCACATGTTCGTATTTTATTTTATCGACACCTCTATCTCTAAACATGTGGACATATTTTTCGACATCGGCTTTCGTTTGAGGACAAGCGAGGTCTAAGCTTGGGGGAGTTAATACGTCCATTTTGCATCATGCTTTTATATTAATATTTATTGCATTATGGGCTGTTATTACACATTATATCACAATACTTATGCCTTTTCTCTCTTATTTTATAAGGTTTACATGACGAGGGAGAATGCCGGGAGCTGGGATTCTAGACTGGAAAAGGAGCAAATATTAGAGACCTATTCTGCACAACTCCATAAGTCCTGAAACTTCACGGAGCATGTTTTTGAAATATATAAAAATTATTGGGCGAAGAAAGAACCAGAGGGGGGCCACCAGCCAGCCACAAGGTTGGAGGGCGCGCCCCTCGTCCTTGTGGGCCCCCTATCAGGCCTCCGATGCCCATCTTCTGCTATATGGTGTGTTTTGACCTGAAAAAAATGAGAAGGAAGCTTTCGGGACGAAGCGCTGCCGTCTCGAGGCGGAACCTGGGCAGAACCAATCTAGGGCTCCGGCAGAGCTGTTCTGCCGGGGAAACATCCCTCCCGGAGGGGGAAATCATCGCCATCGTCATCACCATCGACCCTCTCATTTAGAGGGGTTCAATATCCATCAACATCTTCACCAGCACCATCTCCTCTCAAGCCCTAGTTCATCTCTTGTATTCAATCTTGGTCCCAAAACCTCAGATTGGTACCTGTGGGTTGCTAGTAGTGTTGATTACTCCTTGTAGTTGATGCTAGTTGGTTTATTCGGTGGAAGATCATATGTTCAGATCCATAATGATAATTAATACTCCTCTGATTATGAACATGAATATGCTTTGTGATTAGTTACGTTTGTTCTTGAGGACATGGGAGAAGTCTTATTATAAGTAATCATGTGAATTTGGTATTCGTTCGATATTTTGATGAGATGTATGTTGTCTTTCCTCTAGTGGTGTTATGTGAACGTTGACTACATGACACTTCACCAATATTTGGGACTAGGGGAAGGCATTGGGAAGTAATAAGTAGATGATGGGTTGCTAGAGTGACAAAAGTTTAAACCCTAGTTTATGCGTTGCTTCATAAGGGGCTGATTTGGATCCATATATGTTTCATGCTATGGTTAGGTTTACCTTAATTCTTCTTTTGTAGTTGCGGTTGCTTGCGAGAGGGGTTAATCATAAGTGGGAGGCTTGTCCAAGGAAGGGCAGCACCCAAGCACCGGTCCACCCACATATCAAATTATCAAAGTGACGAACGCGAATCATATGAGCATGATGAAAACTAGCTTGACAGTAATTCCCATGTGTCCTCGGGAGCGCTTTGCATTATATAAGAGTTCGTCGAGGCTTGTCCTTTGCTACAACAAAGGATTCGGCCACCTTGCTGCACCTTGTTTACTTTTGTTACTTGTTACCCATTACGAATTATCTTATCACAAAACTATCTATTACCGATAATTTCAGTGCTTGCAGAGAATACCTTGCTGAAAACCGCTTGTCATTTCCTTTTGCTCCTCGTTGGGTTCGACACTCTTACTTATCAAAGACTACGATAGATCCCCTATACTTGTGGGTCATCACTACCCACCAGGGCGCGCCAGACCACGGGCCTCCCCTCTGGTACTTCCTTGGCTCCTAAGTTGTTTTCTGGGCAGAAAAAATCTCCAAAAAGTTTCGTAGCATTTGGACTTCGTTTGGTACTGATATTCTGCGAAGTAAAAAGCAAGCAAAAACAGCAACAGGCACTGGCACTATGTCAATAAGTTAGTCCCAAAAAATGATATAGAGTTGCTATAAAATGAATATAAAACATCCAAGATTGATAATATAACAGCATGAACAATAAAAAATTATAGATATGTTGGAGACGTATCAGGTGGTTGAATTGGGGGAGGGCCGGTTTCCCTCCCCTACGCCGGCCTATGGGCTAGTGGAGTCCAACTCCACCTCCCCAATTCGGCCTCCCTCTTGGGTGCCTCCACTAATGGGCCTTAGGGCCCATTAACTCTCCGCTAATAGGCATTTTCTTATTTTCTTTAGCCCATTGATTATGAATAAATTCCAGAGGCCTCCTAAGCATACTAGAGCCTTTTATAATTTATATTTAAGTCATCGGAAACAATTTCCACCTATATACAATTCTCGGTATTACCCGGTAAACCCCGAAACCCTTTAGGTAACAGCGGAACACTTTTGGTTCCTCTCGAAATAATTTTGAATATTAATGAAACTATTTCATTAACATTTTCTCATAACTCTTGCTCCACTAACACTCAGCAGATCGTGATTCCCTTAAGCTTGTGACCCTGTAGGTTCGATAAAACATAGACATGAACAAAACCCCTTTCGTTCATTGACCAATAGCGGAACCGTGGACATCCATATTGTTAGGGCATATTTTGTTGGGAAAGGTAGTAGAAAACAAAAAAATCGCGCCTACGCACACCCAATATCAATATGAAGATGCATAATGGGTTGGGATCATGATCGTTACCGTCACCATGTTGCAGCGAAAGACGAACGTGCCTGTGTAGATCGTACTTGGAGCCCCTCTAACCATCGATGAACGATCCCGCGAACCGCCCACAAACAGTCCCTCGAACCAAAGACTCGAAGCACGACCTCTCTACTTGGTTGCAAGCGTGCAACTGATACGTCCATTTTGCATCATGTTTACCTACTGTTATTTATATTGTTTTTATGTATAAATAATGCTTTTTGGAGTATTTCTAATGCCTTTTATCTCATAGTATGCAAGGTACACACAAAGAGGGAGAATACCGGCAGCTGGAATTCTGGACCTGAAAAAGCTACGTTAGGCTACCTATTCTGCACAACTCCAAATGAGCTGAAACTTTACGGGGATTTTTTATGGAATATATAAGAAATAGTGGAGTCAATAAGTACCAGAGGGGGGCCACCAGGTGGGCATAACCCACCTGGGCGCGCCAGGAGGCCCAAGCGCGCCCTGGTGGGTTGTGCCCTCCTCAGCCCACCTCCAGTGCCCCTCTTCTGGTATATAAGTCATTTTGACCTAGAAAAAATAAGGACATGACTTTCGGGGCGAAGCACCGCTGTCTCGAGGCGGAACTTGGGCAAGAGCACTTTTGCCCTCCAGCGGAGCGATTCTGCCGGGGGAACTTCCCTCCCGGAGGGAGAAATCATCGTCATCATCATCACCAACAACTCTCCCATCTTGGGGAGGGCAATCTCCATCAACATGTTCAATAGCACCATCTCCTCTCAAACCCTAGTTCATCTCTTGTGTTCAATCTTTGTACCGGAACTATAGATTGGTACTTGTGGGTGACTAGCAGTGTTGATTACATATTTGTAGTTGATTACTATATGGTTTATTTGGTGGAAGATTATATGTTCAGACCCATTATGCTATTTAATACCCCTCTGATCTTGAGCATGATTATCATTTGTGAGTAGTTACTTTTGTTCTTGAGGTCACGGGAGAAATCTTGTTGCAAGTAATCATGTGAATTTTATATGTGTTCGATATTTTGATGGTATGTATGTTGTGATTCCCTTAGTTGTCCCAACGTCGACTACATGACACTTCACATATTTGGGCCTAAGGGAATGCATTGTGGAGTAGAGAGTGACAGAAGCTTAAACACTAGTTTATGTGCTATTCCGTAAAGGACAGATTTGGATCCAATAGTTTAATGCTATGGTTAGATTTATTCTTAATACTTTTCTCGTAGTTGTGGATGCTTGCGAGGGGGTTAATCATAAGTAGGAGGTTTGTTCAAGTAAGAACAACACCTAAGCACCGGTCCAACCACATATCAAATTATCAAAGTAGCGAACACAAATCAAACCAACATGATGAAAGTGACTAGATGAGATTCCCGTGTACCCTCAAGAACGCTTTGCTTATCATCAGAGACTGTTTTGTCCTGTCCTTTGTCTCAAAAGGATTGGGCTACCTTGCTGCACTTTTGCCACCATTATCGTTACTTGCTCGTTACAAATTATTTTTCTATCAAACTACTCGTTGCTTATAATTTCAGTGCTTGAAGAGAATACCTTGCCGAAAACCACTTGTCATTTCCTTATGCTCCTCATTGGGTTCGACATTCTTACTTATTGAAAGGACTACGATTGATCCCATATGCTTGTGGGCCATAAGCAACCTTCACGGTCCGGCAGCGCTTCGCCGTCCAGACCTAATCGTCACCGGAGAACTAGAGGGAGGAGATTAGAACCACATGGGGCTTCTAATTATGAGGATTAGAGGATTAGTCTAGCTCTAGAGGAGGCTCCAGTGTTGCACTCTCATCATTCTGTTATGCCATCTTAGTACGTGTTATTTTCGGTGTTGTGATCATTTACCTCATTATAGTTTTGCTTCGATATTATCCATCACAATTCATTTCTAAGCTCTCTGTCATGATATTATTTCTATTGACATACTGTACTACCATTGTTATCACCAAGCCTATTATATCCTATGCTCGAACCATTGTTGCATCCTACATCGAAGGTTTTGTTCCTCAATAGTATGCTTGTTTGAATTCATATATGTCAAACCTCATTTCCACTGCTGTGTTTGGGATCTTTTCAAAACATTCGTAAGAATTTTTGAATCTCCCATCCCCCCTCTGTTCGATATACTCTTGGTCCTAACAGATGGTATCAGAGTGGGTACTCCCTGCCTCTGTTTATTAAAGGTCTAATGTCCTTGGAGTTTTGAGTATGTCGTACGCAGGTAGATCCTCGCCATTGGGAAACATAGCATGCAATTTCAAAAAAATTCCTACGCTCACGCAAGATCTGTCTAGGAGATGCATAGCAACGAGAGGGGGAGAGTGTGTCCACGTACCCTCGTAGACCGAAAGCGAAGCGTTTGACAATGCGGTTGATGTAGTTGAACTTCTTCTAGCTCCGACCGATCAAGCACCGAACGTACGACACCTCCGAGTTCTGCACACGTTCAGCTCGATGACGTCCCTTGCCTTCTTGATCCAGCAAGGTGTCGAGGAAGTAGATGAGTTCCGTCAGCACAACGGCGTGGTGACAGTGATGCTGAAGTGATTCTCGTAGGGCTTCGCCTAAGCACCGCAAAACTATGACCGGGGGTGTAAACTGTGGAGGGGGCGCCGCACACGGCTAACGATTGTTGTTGTGTGTTCTAGGCGCCCCCTCCTCACATATATATAGGTGGGAGGGGGGAGAGGCAGCCAGGGGCGCACTAGGGTTGGTTGCCGCCCCCTAGGGGCCCTGCCTTGCCCTGCGCCCCCCTTTCCATGTATGCATGAAGGGGAAGGAAAGAGGGGGTGAGGGAAGGAACTGGGAATCCTAATCCACACTTTCCTTTCCCTTCCCCCTTTCCTTCTCCTCCTCCTACTATAGCCTTATAGGGCGCACCAGCCCCCTTGTGGGCTGGTGTGTTCCTTTGCAAGGCCCATATGGCCCATAGGATTCCCGGGGGGGGGGGGGGGGTACCCGAAACACCTTCCGGTGACCCGATAAGTACACGATACCCTCCGGAACAGTTCCGGTGTCCAAATACCATTGTCCTATATATAAATCTTTACCTCTTGACCATTTCGAGACTCCTCGTCATGTCCGTGATTTCATCCGGGAATCCGAACAACATCCGGTCACCAAATCACATAACTCATATAATACTAAATCTTCATCGAACGTTAAGCGTGCGGACCCTACGGGTTCGAGAACTATGTGGACATGACCGAGACACCTCTCCGGTCAATAACCAACAATGGAACCTGGATGCTCATATTGGCTCCTACATATTCTACGAAGATCTTTATCGGTCGAACCGTAATGACAACATACGTTATTCCCTTTGTCCATCGGTATGTTACTTGCCCGAGATTCGATCGTCGGTATCTTCATACCTAGTTCAATCTCGTTACCGGCAAGTCTCTTTACTCGTTCCGTAATACATCATCCTGCAACTAACTTATTATTCACTTTGCTTGCAAGGCTCTTATGATGTGCATTACCGAGAGGGCCCAGAAATACCTCTCCGATACTCAGAGTGACAAATCCTAATCTCGATCTATGCCAACCCAACAAACACCTTCAGAGATACCTGTAGAGCATCTTCATAATCACCCAATTACGTTGTGAAATTTGATAGCACACAAGGTATTCCTCCGATATCCGGGAGTTGCATAATCTCATAGTTGAAGGAATATGTATTTGACATGAAGAAAGCAATAGCAATAAAACTGAACGATCAATATGCTAAGCTAATGGATGGGTCATGTCCATCACATCATTCTCTTAATGATGTGATCCCGTTATCAAATGACAACTCATGTCCATGGTTAGGAAACCTTAACCATCTTTGATCAACGAGCTAGTCAAGTAGAGGCTCACCAGGGACACAATGTTTGTCTATGTATTCACACATGTATTTAGGTTTCCGATCAATACAATTCTAGCATGAATAATAAGCATTTATCATGAATAAGGAAATATAAAATAACAACTTTATTATTTCCTCTGGGGCATATTTCCTTCAGTCTCCCACTTGCACTAGAGTCAATAATCTAGTTCACATCGCCATGTGATTAACACGAACAGTTTACATCACCATGTGATTAACACCCATAGTTCACATCGCCATGTGACCAACACCCAAAGGGTTTACTAGAGTCAGTAATCTAGTTCACATCGCCATGTGATTAACACCCAAAAAGTACTAAGGTGTGATCATGGTTTGCTTGTGAGAGAGGTTTAGTCAGCGAGTCTGCCACATTCAGATCCGTATGTATTTTGCAAATTTCTATGTCTACAATGCTTTGCACGGATCTACTCTAGCTAATTGCTCCCACTTTTAATATGTATCCAGATTGAGAGTTAGAGTCATCTGAATCGGTGTCAAAGCTTGGATCGATTTAACTCTTTACGACGAACTCTTTATCAGCTCCATAACCGAGAGATATTTCCTTAGTCCTCTAAGGATAATTTTGACCGCTGTCCAGTGGTCTACTCGTGGATCACTATTGTACCTCCTTGCAAAACTCATGGCAAGGTACACAATAGGTATGGTATACAACATGGTATACTTTATAGAACTTATGGCTGAGGCATAGAGAATGACTTTCATTCTCTCTATATATTCTGTCGTGGTCGGGTGTTGAGTCTTACTCAACTTCATACCTTACAAATCAGGCAAGAACTCCTTCTTTGACCGATCCATTTTGAACTCCTTCAAAATCTTATCAAGGTATGTACTCATCAAAAGTCTTATCAAGCGTTTGGATCTATCTCTATAGATCTTGACGCCTAAAATATAAGCAGCTTTACCGAGGTCTTTCATTGAAAAACTTTTATTCAAGTATCCTTTTATGCTATCGAGAAATTCTACATCATTTCCAATCAACAATATGTCATGCACATATAATATTAGAAATGCTACAGAGCTACCACTCACTTTCTTGTAAATACAGGCTTCTCTGGAAGTCTGTATAAAACCATATGCTTTGATCACCTCATCAAAGCGTATATTCCAACTCCGAGATGCTTGCACCAGTCATAGATGGATCGCTGGAGCTTGCACATTTTGTTAGTACCTTTACGATTGACGAAACCTTCTGGTTGTATCATATACAACTCTTTTTTAATAAATCCATTAAGGAATGCAGTTTTGATATCCATTCGCCAGATTTCATAAAATGCAGCAATTGCTAACATGATTCAGAAAGATCACTTAAGCATCGATACGAGTGAGAAAATCTCATCGTAGTAAACACCTTGAACTTGACGAAAACCTTTTGCGACAATTCGAGCTTTGTAGATAGTAACACTACCATCAGCGTCTATCTTCCTCTTGAAGATCCATTTATTCTCAATGGCTTGCTGATCATCAGGAAAGTCCACTAGAGTCCACACTTTGTTCTTATATATGGATCCTATCTTAGATTTCATGGCCTCAAGCCATTTATCGGAATCTGGGCTCATCATAGCTTCTTCATAGTTCGTAGGTTTATCATGGTCTAGTAACATGACTTCCAGAACAGGATTACCGTACCACTCTAGTGCGGAACATGCTCTGGTTGACCTACGAGGTTTGTTAGTAACTTGATCTGAAGTTTCATGATCATCATCATTAGCTTCCTCTCTAGTTGGTGTAGGCATCACGGGAACGGTTTTCTGTGATGAGATACTTTCCAATTCAAGAGAAGGTACAATTACCTCATCAAGTTCTACTTTCCTCCCACTCACTTCTTTCGAAAGAAACTCCTTCTCTAGAAAGTTTCCATTCTTGGGAACAAAGATCTTGCCTTCGGATCTGTGGTAGAAGGTGTGCCCAATTGTTTCCTTAGGGTATCCTATGAAGCGCACTTCTCCGATTTGGGTTCGAGCTTATCAGGCTGAAGCCTTATGACATAAGTGTCGCAACCCCAAATTTAAGAAATGACAGCTTAGGTTTCTTGCCAAACCACAGTTCATACGGTGTCGTCTCAACGGATTTTGATGGTGCCCTATTTAATGTGAATGCAGCTGTCTCTAATGCATAACCCCAAAATGGTAGTGGTAAATCGGTAAGACACATCCTAGATCACACCATATCTAATAAAGTACGGTTACGACGTTCAGACACACCATAACGCTGTGGTGTTCCAGGTGGCGTGAGTTGTGAAACTATTCCACATTGTTTTAAATGAAGTCCAAACTCATAACTCAAATATTCGCCTCCGCGATCAGATCGTAGAAACTTTATTTTCTTGTTACGATGATTCTCCACTTCACTCTGAAATTCTTTGAACTTTTCAAATGGTTCAGACTTGTGTTTCATCAAGTAGATATACCCATATCTGCTCAAATCATCTGTGAAGGTCAGAAAATAATGATACCCGCCGCGAGCCTCAACACTCATCGGACCGCATACATCGGTATGTATTATTTCCAATAAGTCATTAGCTCGCTCCATTGTTCCGGAGAACAGAGTTTTCGTCATCTTGCCCATGAGGCATGGTTCGCAAGTATCAAATGATTCATAATCAAGTTATTCCAAAAGTCCATCAACACGGAGTTTCTTCATGCGCTTTACACCAATATGACCTAAATGGCAGTGCCACAAGTATGTTGCACTATCATTATCAACTTTGCATCTTTTGGAATCAATGTTATGAATATGTGTATCACTATGATCTAGATTCAATAAACCATTTGTATTGAGTGTATGACCATCGAAGGTTTTATTCATGTAAACAGAACAACAATTATTCTTTGACTTAAATGAATTACCGTATTGCAATAAACATGATCCAATCATATTCATGCTCAACGCAAACACCAAATAACATTTATTTTAGGTTCAACACTAATCTTGAAGGTAAAGGGAGTGTGCGATGGTGATCTTATCAACCCTGGAATCACTTCCAACACACATCGTCACCTCGCCCTTAAATAGTATATATTCATTTTGCAACTTTTGTTTCGAGTTACAAATCTTAGCAACTGAACCGGTGTCAAATACCCTGGGGTTACTGTGAACACTAGTAAAGTACACATCAATAACATGTATATCAAATATACCTTTGTTCACTTTGCCATCCTTCTTATCCGCTAAGTATTTGGAGTAGTTCTGCTTCCAGTGACCATTCCCTTTGCAGTAGAAGCACTCAGTTTTAGGCTTAGGTCTTAGCTTTGGGCTTCTTCATGGGAGTGGCAACTTTCTTGTCATTCTTCTTGAAGTTCCCTTTCTTTTCCTTTGCCCTTTTTCTTGAAACTAGTGGTCTTGTTAACCATCAACACTTGGTGCTATTTCTTGATTTCTACCTTCGCCGATTTCCGCATCGCGAAGAGCTTGGGAATCGTTTTCGTTATCCCTTGCATATTATAGTTCATCATGAAGTTCTATTAACTTGGTGATAGTGACTTGAGAACTCCGTCAATCACTATCTTATTTGGAAGATTAACTCCCACTTGATTCAAGCGATTGTAGTACCAAGAAATTCTGAGCACATGCTCACTAGCTGAGCTATTCTCCTCCATCTTGTAGGCAAAGTACTTGTCATAGGTCTCATACCTCTTAACACGGGCATGAGTTTGAAATATCATTTTTAGCTCTTGGAACATCTCATATGCTCCATGGCGTTCAAAACATTTTTGAAGTCCCGGTTCTAAGCCGTAAAGCATGGTGCACTAAAGTATCAAGAAGTCATCATACCGAGCTTGTCAAACATTCATAACGTCTGCATCTGCTCCTGCAATAGGTGTGTCACCTAGCGTTGCATCAAGGACATAATTCTTCTGTGCAGCAATGAGGATAATCCTCAGATCACGGACCCAGTCCGCATCATTGCTACTATCATATTTCAACTTAGTTTTCTCTAGGAACATATCAAAAATAAAATAGGGGAGCTATACGCGAGCTATTGATCTACAACATAGATATGCAAATACTATCAGGACTAAGTTCATGATAAATTAAGTTCAATTAATCAAAATTACTTAAGAACTCCCACTTAGATAGACATCCCTCAAGTCATCTAAATGATACGCGATCCAAATCAACTAAACCATGTCCGATCATCACATGAGATGGAGTAGTCATCAAAGGTGAACATCTCTATGTTGATCATATCTACTATATGATTCACGTTCGACCTTTCGGTCTCCACTGTTTCGAGGCCATGTTTGTACATGCCAGGCTCGTCAAGTTTAACCTGAGTATTCCGCATGTGCAAAACTGTCTTGCACCTGTTGTATTTGAACGTAGAGTCTATCACACCCGATCATCACGTGGTGTCTCAACACGGTGAACATTCACAACAGTGCATACTTAGGGAGAACACTTATACCTTGAAATTTTAGTTACGGGATCATCTTATAATGTTACCGCCGTACTAAGCAAAATAATATGCATAAAAGATAAACATCTCATGCATTCAAAATATGTGACATGATATGGCCATCATATCTTGTGCTTTTGATCTCCATCTCCAAAGCATCGTCATGATCTCCATCATCACCGGCTCGACACCTTGATCTCCATCATTGCGTCGTGGTCGTCTCGCCAACTATTGCTTCTACAACTATCGCTAACACATAGTAATAAAGTAAATCAATTACATGGTGTTTACATTTCATACAATAAAGAGACAACCATAAGGCTCCTCCCGGTTGTCGGTAAATTTTACAAAACATGATCATCTCATACAATAACATATATCACATCATGTCTTGACCATATCACATCACAACTTGCCCTGCAAAAACAAGTTAGACGTCCTCTACTTTGTTTTGCAAGTTCTTCGTGGCTGCTATGGGCTTCTAGCAAGAACCGTTCTTACCTACGCATCAAAACCACAATGGTGATTTATCAAGTATGCTTTTTTAACCTTCAACAAGGACTGGCCGCAGTCAAATTCGATTCAACTAAAGTAGGAGAAACAGACACCCGCCAGCCACCTTTATGCAAAACTAGTTGCATGTCTGTCGGTGGAACCGGTCTCATGAACGTCGTCATGTAAGGTTGGTCCGGGCCGCTTCATTCAACAATACCACAGAATCAAAATAACACATTGGTGGTAAGCAGTACGAAGATCACCGCCCACAACTCTTTATGTTCTACTCATGCATATCATCTACGCATAGACCTAGCTCGGATGCCACTATTGGGAAACGTAGCATGCAATTTCAAAAAAATTCCTATGCTCACGCAAGATCTATCTAGGAGATGCATAGCAACGAGAGGGGGAGAGTATGTCCATGTACCCTCATAGATCGAAAGCGGAAGCATATGACTACGCGGTTAATGTAGTTGAACTTCTTCTAGGTCGGACCGATCAAGCAGCGAACGTACGACACCTCCCACTACAAAAAAAGACACTTCCGTGACGATATGTGTTTGTCACAGTAGGTCACGTTTTCTGTCATGCATGTAGATCCATGACGATTTTATGATAGAATCAAGATAGTCATACCTGTGCTGTCGTAGAAGTGTTCCATGACATTACCAAAATTATCATCACGGAAGTGTCCACTTGCATGACGATAAATCACGCGTCACAGAAGTGCTTTCGTCAAGGGTGACCGACACGTGGCATCCACCGTAACGGGTAGCCGTTAAGCTATCGGGTTCGGCTTTGGATCCGATAACCCGTTAACAGCCCGAACCAATGGGAAATTTCCACGTGTAAAATTCTGATTGGCCGGAGGAAACACGTGTCAGCTCATCAGTGGGTCAGATAGGCGCCTATGATATGTCGACACATGCGACGGCCCACCACCGGCCCATTTAGCTTACAAAGGCCGGCCCATTTGACTTGGTCAAAAGTTAGCGGGCTGGCCCATGAAAAGCCTGTTAACGGTCTCTTCGCAAATAGCCATTTTACGGCCCGGTAACTCACGGCCCGTTAGGGCCTACCCGAAATCGGCCCAACAATGTCATGTGGGCCGTCGAATATAACACCAGCCCGTTTCACTTTCGGCCCATGTATGGCCCACGAGGTCTTTCGGCCCATATGAGGCCTTCGTATCTTTAGGCCCTTTAAAGGCCCACGGTGACTCTAGCCCAGAATGAATAGTAAATTTCTTTGTACCCGTTAACGGCCCATGATTCACATGGGCCGTTTCCTGCCCGTGTTAGCTTTCGGCCTACTGACGGCCCATACATTCTTGGGCTCCTTTCCGGCCCTCGATTACTTCCGGCCCGTTACTGGCATGTTCCCCTAATGGGCCAAATTCGTCCCGTGGCAAGAGTCGGCCCGTTTCTGGCCTGTTAATCGTTGCGCCGTTTCCAGTCCGTCCTATATTCTGGCCCATTAACGTCCCGTTATGCCTGTGACAGAATTAAGCCTTTGCTGTCCTCTGGCCTGTTAATGGTCCGTTACCGTGTAGGCCCATTTATCTGACGGCCCGAGGCCCACCGATTCTACGGCCGTGTTGGAGGCCCATTTAAAGACGACCCGTAGGAGGCCCATGGATCCTACGGCCCGTAGCAGGGTCATGGTTACCACGGTCCGTAAATGGCCCATGGTTGTTGCGGCCACTAGCAAACCAGGGAAAAAGAAGACTAGGAAATAAATAAGCCCGAAACTAACGCTAGACTATTAAGGCGATTGCACAGATTACATCCACTGGGCATCAAAGATCGCCACCAGTGCAAATATAGGGAACACCCTACACTATACAAAAATGGCTTGCTGTTTTCTTTAGTCGGTGGCTGCACGTTAAGAACAAATTTTGTATCGCAACAAAACAAATTACAACTATAAAACAAAAGGAAGGTTGGCATAAAAGTTAACAGTCTGGCAGATAAATGCACCACCAGAAGTTCAGAAGCTCAGTTCATTTGACCTGACTATTACGCTTTCATGCAGTATTGTCCGATGGAGCACCATAACCTTCGCCTTCATTTCTCCTAGGCTCCTGAACAACATAGGAAATGTCTGATAGTCTGGTTTCAAAACCATGCATATCTTGACGACATCGAACAATGTCTGTCCTTGTTTCACAAAGGATCTGTGTTAGGGAACGGACTTGTGTCTGGAGCGCAGATATAACATTGTTTTGAGCTTGCATATCTTGATCATGAGGCAGTTTGGACGAGATTGCCTTAACAACCAACCCAGTATTACACAGGAACGTGCTTTTGGCACTGTTAGTGGACAGGTACTGACCCACTGCAGCAAGAGCTGACATTAGGGTTATAGTTGCCTCGCCACCTTCAGAAGGTGGCGGTTCCACCATTTTTTCCATAACTTGCTGAAAAGTTGAGTTTTTACATTAGTAGTACGAGAACAGAAGATATTAAGGAGGCAGCAAAACCAAAGAAAATAGCTCTGGTCTATATACAGAACTTATTCTGGTGAACCCATGTAAAATATTAGTTGTATTTTACTGCAAAGTACATAATAAAACAAGGTTCCAAACATATGACCATGTACCATGGCTAATGTATTGTCTATTTCTTCACATTGTATTGACAGCTAAGGATAAAGAGACAAAGTTTATAATACGGTAAGAATAGTATGCCATCATTCATATCACAAAACAACTGAGAACAGACAAACGGGCAATTGTAACGTTGTGTGGGCAAGTCCAGCACGGAACTAGATTACAGGTCAAGATCAAAGGAACATCACTCCTCTCTTTTAAACCTTGTAAGGTGCAATGATATGCTAAGACTATTGTGTATAAAATTGAAAAGAGTAATATACATTGGCTACAAACCATGCAGCTCAAGCCACAAGTCAGAGTAAGTAGTAGTTAAAAGGCATGAGGATTAAGGACTTACAACAACGGCTTTGACTGGTGTAGTCATGCCCTTCGTCTTGCTGGTGTGACAGTCCTTGAAGATTTCCACAGCATTTGGTTCAGGTACTTTTTGGTCCTTGCGGGCTTTCCTCTGCATTTGGAACAAGTCAATATAGATCTGATAATATGATACAACAAAAAGAGTGAAACAACAGCTAATTACAAGAGCCTCGTAGTGTGCAATATAGCTACGAGATCCTGTCGTCTATTGGAATTTCACTTTCGTACAGTTGGCCTTGTTCTTTGAACAGTTCACCTACAAGAAGATATATTTGTGTGGCACATGCGTAAATAGGACTTCAACATGTGATATGATAACATATATATAATGTACCGGATACTTTGGATCAGACCAGTGTTTAATGAGGCCTCTCCAATCTTCATCCGATATATTTTCCACTGGAGATGTTTGGGCAAGTTCACTGTTAGCCTTGCCTTCAAAGTGAGTTTTCCTCAAGTTATACCGATACTGTCGCACAGCAGATTTGAAAACATGGGTGCAAGCTTGTCTGGTTGCATCATCTCGGCTATCCAACTTGAACCTCATCGGTTGAAAATTATGGGAGTCTCATTATCAGCAACCTAGAAAGTATTGGACAGAGCAAGACGATATTACTAGTTTCCATACATAACCATACTTACAGATATATGTGCGAGGAAGGTGTTGAACTGGGTTTCATCTTTGTCATTTGTGTACTGATCCATGTTGGGAGGATACGTACATGACACCTAACGGCAACCGCTGCCTCTGATACTAACTTGGCTGACTCTGTAGCATCACGTGGCCTTTTTGAACCTGCCTCAAAACGGATCTCCATTCTTCCTCCTCTAGATTTAGTTAACCTATCAAGCATTATCCCTGATGTTTGTTTCCTCTTGCGCCTAGGTGCTAGTCCAACAACGAACATAGGAAGTGTTAGTGTACATCAAACTATGAGACTACATATAAAGAAGCATGCAACTGTAACTTGACTCCAGCAACTACCTTCTTGCTGTTGAAGCTCACAAAGTTCATCTAATCTTGCCAACTCATCTTGTGTCAAGAGTGCTTCGGAAGTAGTGTCAGGTGGAAAGGGAGCTTGGGAACGTGCTGCTAGCTGAGTTGACCAACGAGTAAATCGTGCAGCTGGTGGTACTGTGGAAGGTGTTGCAACAACTAGGGCTGTCTCTGCTTGTTTGGTGGCAGCTATTTGTTTCTGTTTGGCTTGTTCTGCAGTTCGTGTAGCACGGGATACCCCGTCGGTACAATTTTCCGCTGGACTTTGACCTTCTATTGCACCATCAGTACCAGCAGAATCTGCAGGATTGTTCCGCTTCCATTTCCCTGTCATTCTGTGTTGCTTCCTCTTTCTCTGTGCCATGTTAAGTCAAGCCGACAAGAAAAACGAATAACAATTTAGTTCTTCAGAACAAATTGATGCGTGATACAGATGAACTGAACTTTGATGTTAGACAACCACATGATAGGAGGATGTAATATGTACGAAAAACACGACAACATGAGATAACCAGAACTATGATGCGTAAACTAAGCAGAAGACATTTCACTAAATTAGAAGCAATGCAATGGAAGGTAGACACCATATGAAAGATGCTACAAATATAGCTCTGCGAAGTTAACGGTGTCTCATCATAAATGCCGTTTAAACAAATGTGAAGCAGTACAAGAAATAAATCATATGCAAGATGCAAACAACATCACGCTACCAAGTTAAAGGTCTCTCGTCATTAATGCCATTGCTTATTCACATCATTGCATATTCACAGCTTATGATGTGTAAACTAAGGAGAAGGCATTTCAACAAATTAGAAGCAATGAAAGCTAGACACCATATGAAAGATGCAACGAATATCACTCTACCAAGTTAAAACTGTCTCGTCATAAGTTCCATTTCAACAAATTAGAAGTAGTACAAGCTAGAAAAGAATGCGAGATGTAACCTATGTCACACTCCCACATCAAACGTGTCTTATGATAAGTGATTATTGCAGGTTACACAACAATAGTACTTTGATGTAAGAACATGGTGTGATAGACAGATATTGTATGTTCTAGAAACAGGAACACGTGTCTTAGTCACAAGTATAATGTGTAAAGTAAACAGATGAAATTCAACAAAATTACAAGCAATACAAGCTAGACATCATACATAACATGCAACCACATATAACCGTGCCAAGTTAGAGGGGGCACCTGTGATGGTGCACTAGGGGAGACGTGCTCATCACCAACACAGCTACGTTGAGTGTCTATGCATGTGTTGTCTTGGAAATCATCTTGGAGGGATGGAGAAGTAGAATCTGCAGAGGCCCTCCGTCTGGAAGGAGCACCTTCATCCACTGCCTTGCTAGCTTCCTTCCGCTTTATTGATTTTGAATTGTCAAGTAAAACCGACAAGAAAAAGCAATAAAATTCACTCTTCAGAACTCATTCGTGCATGATAGTGACAATCACTACTTTGATGTAAGGCAAACACATGATTCCAGGATGGAATAATACGAAAATCAGGACGACATGGCATATTCACAACTATTTGTGTAAATTAAGCAGAAACCATTTCAACAAATAAGAAGCAATGCAAGCTAGACACCACATGAAAGATGCAACCAATATGACTCTGCCAAGTTAAAAGCGTCCCATCATAAATGGCATTTCAACAAATTAGAAGCAGCTCATGCTATAAATCATATGAAAGATGCAACTAATATCACACTGCATATACTAAAGGTGTCTCTTTATATTGATTTATGCGGGATACAAAAAAACAATAGTTTCATGTAAGGACATGCTTAATAGACAGATGTACTATGTACTAAAAACAGGAAGGAATGTCACATTAACAGGTATAATGTATAAACTAAGCAGAATAGCACATGCAATTTAACCAGATTGGAAGAATTACAATCTAGACACCATATGCAACATGCAACCACATATCACGCTGCCAAGTTAGAGCAAGCACCTGCGATGCTAGTGTAGGGGAAATGCGGTAATCAACTATAGAGCTACGTTCACTATCTTCATCTAGCCTTGCTGTTTCTTGAGAATCATGTGGGGAGGCTGACGCTGCAATCTTTAAATGACGATCTTTTATCACAGTAGTCCACTGGACTGACTGCCTCGTCATAAGTGATTGATGAGGGATACACAAGAACATTTGTTTGATGTAAGAACATGGTTAATAGACAGATGTACTAGTATGTACCAAAAACAGGAAGGCATGTCATATTCAAAGGTATAGTGTGTAAGCTAAGCAGATGCAATTTAACCGGCTGGAGTGGTGAGCATGATCATCTAGGACCTGAGAGCCTGGTGGGAGGCGGGCTGCTTCGCCACCATCGTGGCTTTTTAGTTGGCTTCCAGGTGATGCATGTCTGTGCTGGGCTTGTCACTGGCTCGGCCAGTGCCTGACTAGCTATTTGACTTCTGGTGCTCCCGGGATGGTGGTTCATGTAAAAAATATCTTTCCTTATCTTAATAAAGACCGACTTCGGCCTTTCGAATACAAGCTAGACACCATATGCAACATGTAACCACATATGACACCGTGAAGTTAAAGCAAGCACCTGGGATGGTGGTTCACGGTGAGCGAGATCATCAACTCCAGAGCTACGTTTACCGTCTTTATCTGTTGAACATCCAACCTTTAAAGTGAAAACACGTGTCTTGCCTGCCCGCGAAGCAAGCATGAGCAACTTCTCTCGTTTATTTCGTGCTTCTGTCATGGCAGAGTCTGAAATGTTGGGAACGTAGTAATTTCAAAATTTTCCTACGCACACGCAAGATCATGGTGATGCATAGCAACGAGAGGGGAGAGTGTTGTCCACGTACCCTCGTAGAACGACAGCGGAAGCGTTATCACAACGCGGTTGATGTAGTCGTACGTCTTCACGATCCGACCGATCAAGTACCGAACGTACGGCACCTCCGAGTTCAGCACACGTTCAGCTCGATGACATCCCTCGAACTCCGATCCAGCCGAGTGTTGAGGGAGAGTTTCGTCAGCACGACGGCGTGGTGACGATGATGATGTTCCATCGACGCAGGGCTTCGCCTAAGCTCCGCAATAGTATTATCGAGGTGTAATATGGTGGAGGGGGGCACCGCACATGGCTAAAATATCGTATATCAAGTGTGTCTAGAGGTGCCCCCCTGCCCCCGTATATAAAGGAGCAAGGGGGAGGCCGGCTGCCCTAGGCGCGCCAAGGAGAGGGGGGGAGTCCTCCTCCTAGTAGGAGTAGGACTCCCCTTTCCTAGTCCAACTAGGAAGAGAGGGGGGGAAGGAAAGAGAGGGAGAGGGAGAGGGAAAGAGGGGCTGCGCCCCCCTCTCCTAGTCCTAATAGGACTCCTCATGGGAGGGGGCGCGCCACCTCCTGGCTGCTTCCCTCTCTCTCCCCTCAAGGCCCACTAAGGCCCAATACTTCCCCGGGGGGTTCCGGTAACCCCTCCGGCACCCCGGTTTTATCCGAAACTTCTCCGGAACACTTCCGGTGTCTGAATATAGTCGTCCAATATATCAATCTTTATGTCTCGACCATTTCGAGACTCCTCGTCATGTCCATGATCACATCCGGGACTCCGAACAACCTTCGGTACATCAAAACATATAAACTCATAATATAACTGTCATCGTAACGTTAAGCGTGCAGACCCTACGGGTTCGAGAACTATGTAGACATGACCGAGACACCTCTCCGGCCAATAACCAATAGCGGAACCTGGATGCTCATATTGGCTCCCACATATTCTATGAAGATCTTTATCGGTCAAACCACATAACAACATACGTTGTTCCCTTTGTCATCGGTATGTTACTTGCCCGAGATTCGATCGTCGGTATCTCGATACCTAGTTCAATCTCGTTACCGGCAAGTCTCTTTACTCGTTCCGTAATACATCATCCCGCAACTAACTCATTAGTCACAATGCTTGCAAGGCTTATAGTGATGTGCATTACCGAGTGGGCCCAGAGATACCTCTCCGACAATCGGAGTGACAAATCCTAATCTCGAAATACGCCAACCCAACAAGTACCTTTGGAGACACCTGTAGAGCACCTTTATAATCACCCATTTACGTTGTGACGTTTGGTAGCACACAAAGTGTTCCTCCGGTAAACAGGAGTTGCATAATCTCATAGTCATAGGAACATGTATAAGTCATGAAGAAAGCAATAGCAACATACTATACGATCGGGTGCTAAGCTAACGGAATGGGTCAGGTCAATCACGTCATTCTCCTAATGAGGTGATCCCGTTAATCAAATGACAACTCATGTCTGTGGCTAGGAAACATAACCATCTTTGATTAACGAGCTAGTCAGGTAGTGGCATACTAGTGACACACTGTTTGTCTATGTATTCACACATGTATTATGTTTTCGGTCAATACAATTCTAGCATGAATAATAAACATTTATCATGATATAAGGAAATAAATAATACTTTATTATTGCCTCTAGGGCATATTTCCTTCAGTCTCCCACTTGCACTAGAGTCAATAATCTAGATTACATAGTAATGATTCTTACACCCATGGAGTCTTGGTGCTGATCATGTTTTGCTCGTGGAAGAGGCTTAGTCAACGGGTCTGCAACATTCAGATCCTTATGTATCTTGCAATTTCTATGTCTCCCACCTGGACTAAATCCCGGATGGAATTGAAGCGTCTTTTGATGTGCTTGGTTCTCTTGTGAAATCTGGATTCCTTTGCTAAGGCAATTGCACCAGTATTGTCACAAAAGATTTTCCTTGGTCCCGATGCACTAGGTATGACACCTAGATCGGATATGAACTCCTTCATCCAGACTCCTTCATTTGCTGCTTCCGAAGCAGCTATGTATTCCGCTTCACACGTAGATCCCGCCACGACACTTTGCTTAGAACTGCACCAACTGACAGCTCCACCGTTTAATGTAAATACGTATCCGGTTTGCGATTTAGAATCGTCCGGATCAGTGTCAAAGCTTGCATCAACGTAACCACTTACGATGAGCTCTTTGTCACCTCCATAAACGAGAAACATATCCTTAGTCCTTTTCAGGTATTTCAGGATGTTCTTGACCGCTGTCCAGTGATCCACTCCTGGATTACTTTGGTACCTCCCTGCTAAACTTATAGCAAGGCACACATTAGGTCTGGTACACAGCATTGCATACATGATAGAGCCTATGGCTGAAGCATAGGGAACATCTTTCATCTTCTCTCTATCTTCTGCAGTGGTCGGGCATTGAGTCTTACTCAATCTCACACCTTGTAGTACAGGCAAGAACCCTTTCTTTGCTTGATCCATTTTGTACTTCTTCAAAACTTTGTCAAGGTATGTGCTTTGTGAAAGTCCAATTAAGCGTCTTGATCTATCTCTATAGATCTTAATGCCTAATATATATGCAGCTTCACCGAGGTCTTTCATTGAAAAACTCTTATTCAAGTATCCTTTTATGCTATCCAGAAATTCTATATCATTTCCAATCAACAATATGTCATCCACATATAATGTCAGAAATGCTACTGAGCTCCCACTCACTTTCTTGTAAATACAGGCTTCTCCAAAAGTCTGTATAAAACCAAATGCTTTGATCACACTATCAAAGCGTTTATTCCAACTCCGAGAGGCTTGCACCAGTCCATAAATGGATCGCTGGAGCTTGCACACTTTGTTAGTTCCCTTTGGATCGACAAAACCTTCCGGTTGCATCATATACAACTCTTCTTCCAGAAATCCATTCAGGAATGCAGTTTTGATATCCATTTGCCAAATTTCATAATCATAAAATGCGGCAATTGCTAACATGATTCGGACAGACTTAAGCATCGCTACGGGTGAGAAGGTCTCATTATAGTCAATCCCTTGAACTTGTCGAAAACCTTTCGCAACAAGTCGAGCTTTATAGACAGTAACATTACCATCAGCGTCAGTCTTCTTCTTGAAAATCCATTTATTTTCAATGGCTTGCCGACCATCGGGCAAGTCAACCAAAGTCCATACTTTGTTCTCATACATGGATCCCATCTCGGATTTCATGGCTTTAAGCCATTTTGCGGAATCTGGGCTCACCATCGCTTCTTCATAGTTCGTAGGTTCGTCATGGTCTAGTAACATAACCTCTAGAACAGGATTACCGTACCACTCTGGTGCGGATCTTGATCTAGTTGACCTACGAGGTTCAGTAATAACTTGATCTGAAGTTTCATGATCATATCATTAGCTTCCTCACTAATTGGTGTAGGCGTCGCAGAAACTGATTTTTGTGATGATCTACTTTCTAATAAGGGAGCAGGTACAGTTACCTCATCAAGTTCTACTTTCCTCCCACTCACTTCTTTCGAGAGAAACTCCTTGTCTAGAAAGGATCCATTCTTAGCAACGAATATCTTGCCTTCGGATCTGTGATAGAAGGTGTACCCAACAGTCTCCTTTGGGTATCCTATGAAGACACATTTCTCCGATTTAGGTTCGAGCTTATCAGGTTGAAGTTTCTTCACGTAAGCATCGCAACCCCAAACTTTAAGATACGACAACTTTGGTTTCTTGCCAAACCATAGTTCATAATGTGTCGTTTCAACAGATTTCGATGGTGCCCTATTTAGAGTGAATGCAGCCGTCTCTAAAGCATAACCCCAAAATGATAGCGGTAAATCAGTAAGAGACATCATAGATCGCACCATATCTAATAAAGTACAATTACGACGTTCGGACACACCATTACGCTGTGGTGTTCCGGGTGGCGTGAGTTGCGAAACTATTCCACATTGTTTCAAATGTAGGCCAAACTCGTAACTCAAATATTCTCCTCCACGATCAGATCGTAGGAATTTTATTTTCTTGTTACGATGATTTTCAACTTCACTCTGAAATTCTTTGAACTTTTCAAATGTTTCAGACTTATGTTTCATTAAGTAGATATACCCATATCTGCTCAAATCATCTGTGAAGGTGAGAAAATAACGATATCCGCCACGAGCCTCAATATTCATCGGACCACATACATCTGTATGTATGATTTCCAACAAATCTGTTGCTCTCTCCATAGTTCCGGAGAACGGTGTTTTGGTCATCTTGCCCATGAGGCACGGTACGCAAGTACCAAGTGATTCATAATCAAGTGATTCCAAAAGTCCATCAGCATGGAGTTTCTTCATGCGCTTTACACCGATATGACCTAAACGGCAGTGCCACAAATAAGTTGCACTGCCATTATCAACTCTGCATCTTTTGGCTTCGACATTATGAATATGTGTGTCACTACTATCGAGATTCATTAAAAATAGACCACTCTTCAAGGGTGCATGACCATAAAAGATATTATTCATATAAATAGAACAACCATTATTCTCTGATTTAAATGAATAACCGTCTCGCATTAAACAAGATCCAGATATAATGTTCATGCTCAACGTTGGCACCAAATAACAATTATTTAGGTCTAAAACTAATCCAGAAGGTAGATGTAGAGGTAGCGTGCCGACGGCGATCACATCGACTTTGGAACCATTTCCCACGCGCATCGTCACCTTGTCCTTAGCCAATCTTCGCTTAATCCATAGCCCCTGTTTCGAGTTGCAAATATTAGCAACAGAACCAGTATCAAATACCCAGGTGCTACTGCGAGCATTAGTAAGGTACACATCAATAACATGTATATCACATATACCTTTGTTAACCTTGCCATCCTTCTTATCCGCCAAATACTTGGGGCAGTTCCGCTTCCAGTGACCAGTCTGCTTGCAGTAGAAGCACTCAGTTTCAGGCTTAGGTCCAGACTTGGGTTTCTTCTCCTGAACAACAACTTGCTTCCTGTTCTTCTTGAAGTTCCCCTTCTTCTTCCCTTTGCCCTTTTTCTTGAAACTAGTGGTTTTACTGACCATCAACACTTGATGCTCCTTTTTGATTTCTACCTCCGCTGCCTTCAGCATTGCGAAGAGCTCGGGAATTGTCTTATTCATCCCTTGCATGTTATAGTTCATCACGAAGCTCTTGTAGCTTGGTGGCAGTGATTGAAGAATTCTGTCAATGACGCTATCATCCGGAAGATTAACTCCCAGTTGAATCAAGTGATAATTATACCCAGACATTTTGAGTATATGCTCACTGACAGAACTATTCTCTTCCATCTTGCAGCTGTAGAACTTATTGGAGACTTCATATCTCTCAATCCGGGCATTTGCTTGAAATATTAACTTCAACTCATGGAACATCTCATATGCTCCATGACGTTCAAAACGTCGTTGAAGACCCGGTTCTAAGCCGTAAAGCATGGCACACTGAACTATCGAGTAGTCATCAGCTTTGCTCTGCCAGACGTTCATAACTTCTGGTGTTGCTCTTGCAGGAGGCCTGGCACCTAGCGGTGCTTCCAGGACGTAATTCTTCTGTGCAGCAATGAGGATAATCCTCAAGTTACGGACCCAGTCCGTGTAATTGCTACCATCATCTTTCAACTTAGCTTTCTCAAGGAACGCATTAAAATTCAACGGAACAACAACACGGGCCATTTATCTACAATTAACATAGACAAGCAAGAAACTATCAGGTACTAAGTTCATGATAAATTTAAGTTCAATTAATCATATTACTTAAGAACTCCCACTTAGATAGATATCCCTCTAATCATCTAAGTGATTACGTGATCCAAATCAACTAAACCATGTCCGATCATCACGTGAGATGGAGTAGTTTCAATGGTGAACATCACTATGTTGATCATATCTACTATATGATTCACGCTCGACCTTTCGGTCTCCGTGTTCCGAGGCCATATCTGCATATGCGCTAGGCTCGTCAAGTTTAACCTGAGTATTCCGCGTGTGCAACTGTTTTACACCCGTTGTATTTGAACGTAGAGCCTATCACACCCGATCATCACGTGGTGTCTCAGCACGAAGAACTTTCGCAACGGTGCATACTCAGGGAGAACACTTTTATCTTGAAATTTTAGTGAGAGATCATCTTATAATGCTACTGTCAATCAAATCAAGATAAGATGCATAAAGGATTAACATCACATGCAATCAATATAAGTGATATGATATGGCCATCATCATCTTGTGCTTGTGATCTCCATCTTCGAAGCACCGTGCTCATGATCTCCATCTCCGAAGCACCGTCATGATCACCATCGTCACCGGCGCGACACCTTGATCTCCATCGTAGTATCGTTGTCGTCTCGCCAACTTATTTCTTTTACGACTATCGCTACCGCTTAGTGATAAAGTAAAACTATTACATGGCGATTGCATTTCATACAATAAAGCGACAACCATATGGCTCCTGCCAGTTGCTGATAACTCGGTTACAAAACATGATCATCTCATACAACAAATTATATCACATCATGTCTTGACCATATCACATCACAACATGCCCTGCAAAAACAAGTTAGACGTCCTCTACTTTGTTGTTGCAAGTTTTACGTGGCTGCTACGGGCTTAGCAAGAACCGTTCTTACCTACGCATCAAAACCACAACGATAGTTTGTCAAGTTGGTGCTGTTTTAACCTTCGCAAGGACCGGGCGTAGCCACACTCGGTTCAACTAAAGTGAGAGAGACAGACACCCGCCGGTCACCTTTAAGCAACGAGTGCTCGCAACGGTGAAACCAGTCTCGCGTAAGCGTACGCGTAATGTCGGTCTGGGCTGCTTCATCTCACAATACCGCTGAACCAAAGTATGACATGCTGGTAAGCGGTATGACTTATATCGCCCACAACTCACTTGTGTTCTACTCGTGCATAGCATCAACGCATAAAACCAGGCTCGGATGCCACTATTGGGAACGTAGTAATTTCAAAATTTTCCTACGCACACGCAAGATCATGGTGATGCATAGCAACGAGAGGGGAGATTGTTGTCCATGTACCCTCGTAGAACGACAGCGGAAGCGTTATCACAACGCGGTTGATGTAGTCGTACGTCTTCACGATCCGACCGATCAAGTACCGAACGTACGGCACCTCCGAGTTCAGCACACGTTCAGCTCGATGACGTCCCTCGAACTCCGATCCAGCCGAGTGTTGAGGGAGAGTTTCATCAGCACGACGGCGTGGTGACGATGATGATGTTCCACCGACGCAGGGCTTCGCCTAAGCTCCGCAACGGTATTATCGAGGTGTAATATGGTGGAGGGGGGCACCGCACACGGCTAAAATATCGTATATCAAGTGTGTCTAGAGGTGCCCCCCTGCCCCCGTATATAAAGGAGCAAGGGGGAGGCCGGCTGCCCTAGGCGCGCCAAGGAGAGGGGGGAGTCCTCCTCCTAGTAGGAGTAGGACTCCCCTTTCCTAGTCCAACTAGGAAGACAGGGGGGGAAGGAAAGAGAGGGAGAGGGAGAGGGAAAGAGGGGCTGCGCCCCCCTCTCCTAGTCCTAATAGGACTCCTCATGGGAGGGGGGGCGCCACCTCCTGGCTGCTGCCCTCTATCTCCCCTCAAGGCCCACTATGGCCCAATACTTCCCCGGGGGGTTCCGGTAACCCCTCCGGCACTCCGGTTTTATCCGAAACTTCTCCGGAACACTTCCGGTGTCCGAATATAGTCGTCCAATATATCAATCTTTATGTCTCGACCATTTCAAGACTCCTCGTCATGTCCGTGATCACATCCGGGACTCCGAACAACCTTCGGTACATCAAAACATATAAACTCATAATATAACTGTCATCGTAACGTTAAGCGTGCGGACCCTACGGGTTCGAGAACTATGTAGACATGACTGAGACACCTCTTCGGTCAATAACCAATAGCGGAACCTGGATGCTCATATTGGCTCCCACATATTCTACGAAGATCTTTATCGGTCAAACCGCATAACAACATACGTTGTTCCCTTTGTCATCGGTATGTTACTTGCCCGAGATTCGATCGTCGGTATCTCGATACCTAGTTCAATCTCGTTACCGGCAAGTCTCTTTACTCGTTCCGTAATACATCATCCCGCAACTAACTCATTAGTCACAATGCTTGCAAGGCTTATAGTGATGTGCATTACCGAGTGGGCCCAGAGATACCTCTCCGACAATCGGAGTGACAAATCCTAATCTCGAAATACGCCAACCCAACAAGTACCTTTGGAGACACCTGTAGAGCACCTTTATAATCACCCATTTACGTTGTGACGTTTGGTAGCACACAAAGTGTTCCTCCGGTAAACGGGAGTTGCATAATCTCATAGTCATAGGAACATGTATAAGTTATGAAGAAAGCAATAGCAACATACTATACGATCGGGTGCTAAGCTAACAGAATGGGTCAGGTCAATCACGTCATTCTCCAAATGAGGTGATCCCGTTAATCAAATGACAACTCATGTCTATGGCTAGGAAACATAACCATCTCTGATTAACGAGCTAGTCAGGTAGAGGCATACTAGTGACACACTGTTTGTCTATGTATTCACACATGTATTATGTTTCCGGTTAATACAATTCTAGCATGAATAATAAACATTTATCATGATATAAGGAAATAAATAATACTTTATTATTGCCTCTAGGGCATATTTCCTTCATGAAATACCCATGCATAAAAACACAATAGTGAGAGTATGGGTGAAGTGTGGGCAGAACTAGTGCATTGTAAAAGTAGAAGATAGCAGGTGGCTGAAAACTAAGTGACAGGAGACATATGATAGCTCTACAACTTTGCATGGCAAACATAATTAGATTCTACTCCATATGATTTTGTAATATATGAGCACGGGGATGGCTGGGAAATGCAGGTACTCCTCCAGCACAACATCACATGTGGTCCTATCAAAATAACAGTCGACTGAAAATAAACAGGTCAGTCGATTTTTTTATGAACCGTCCGATCTATAAGGAACGGGCAGATGGCCTTCGTCTACCTCCCGCCAGTCACTGTTGACGATCTTTCTCGAACCGCCAGCGACCACCAGCCCAGACCACTACCTCCGCCGCCCCGCCCTCCCCTCGACCTCACACCACCGCCGTGCTTGGCAGCGCCCCAGCCCATCCCGTTAATCCCGGCCGACCTCCAGATCGGGCGCCAGTAGCTCTAGGCTCCACACGCCCCTAAGATAAACACCGAGGCGCTGCTTCCCCAGCGTAATAGCCGGACTAGCGCCTATTACACCGGAGAACGCTTCCGTTAATTGGGAATCAACTGACCAGGAATTGAAATCAGGGGGCGACGGACCTCTAGCTAAGGTGAAATAGTATATGAGAAGAAACCTTGTGCATCGTGAGTAACTAGGAACATCTAGTATCAAGAAGAAGCGGTCAACTAGTGTCTTCTGTGGGATGAATACCGTGCAAGCAGACACGTAAGATTTGCACGAATAAGGGAAGAGGAGTACCATCTCCGGTTTCCAGTGTGGTCGCCTCCACAATGTCGCGCCGATCTTCTTCTTTTTGCCGGGGAAACCGATGTTTTGGAGGAGGGTGCAGGCTTGGACAAACCCATGGCCAAATTGTTGACTGTGTTGCCGTGGCCGTATGTCGGCGGAGGGGAAGCAAATCTGAGGCGACGAAGGACAACGTAGCAGGAACAACTCCGGTGCGGTGGACGGTGGCGAAGTTGGAGCGGTAGCGGTGAGGCGCAGGACAACGTGGTTGAACTGGCTCGAGTACGGACGGCTCGGCCTCGGCTTCAACTACTAGCCTTGGAGGGCGTTGCGGTTGAGGTTGCGGTGGACGACGACGTCGGGATATCGGCTCCGGTGTGATGGAGGAGGGCGGCGGTTGATGGGTAGGATGGGGTGGCGGACGGAGGATGCCGGGGTTTCGCGGCTGGTGGAGAGGTAGCTTTGGCGCCTACAGAGTATGAATGGGGAATCGGACGGGGGGGGGGGGGGCTAAGGGAGAACCATGTTTTGGTCTGGGACGCGCTTGTTTTTGGCTTTTTTGAACAGATGGGACGCGCTTGTTTGAAATTTGGGGAAAGTACAAACTTTGCCCTCCTCTTAAATTTCAGACCTACTGCGGGTCGGGGGTAGGATGGTAATCCCAGGTGTCCCAAATAGTGGGCGGGAGCGATTTTGGCCGCGCGCATGTGTGCTTAGGCGGCCATTGTGTATGAATGTTTTTCGGAGGCGGTTGCGTGGCGTCTAGATGAAGCTACAAACCTACCCTGGTTTAGACCTTTGGACGTCAGGCCGGTAGGTTTCACGTGTCGGAGTTAGAAAAGTAATTTCCTTCTACTACCAAACATTGGTCTCACGTGGTTTTGGGCGAGTAGAGGCTCTTTTGGCGCTTCGTTCAAAATTTTGAAATAGAAGCATTCACGTTTAGAGTACTCTTGAACTTTGAGGATTGACCTAAATAGACAACGTTAAATCTGACCTCGTATGTTTGAAAACCTCACTAAATTATCTGCTTCTTTTTGAAATTTTGACACTTGAAAATCCTATAACTACGATTATTTTGGAATGGAGGAGCTAATTTTGAATCTATTTTGTACACGACTACATATGCTATTATGTACAAAATTAGAGCAAAGATTGGTGCCCGCATAATTTAGGTATGATTTACAAATGCCATGATATCGAATTCAAATAATTGAATGGACTTCATGTTGAATTCGATTTTTTAAACCACCTTAAGTTGAATTGAAATGTATGCTAGTTCATAGCTAGCTATTTATAATGTTCATTGTGTAACTTTCGTATGTATAATGTGCTTTACACACACAACATGAACTATACTCACATTTATATTCGATTGCTATGTGATACATTGTCTGGAATTCAAAATACTAACTATGTGGATCAATTATGTCGAATAATAACATAGACATGCTCAAATTCGATAGAATCTAGATGTCTGATGGATCAATGACCATTCCTTACGCGAATTGCAAATATCATGATCCCATCCTAATATTTGGATACAATTTATATCTTTAATCAATGTGTACATCAGTCTTTTACGTGTAGTTTCACTCTCCATCGGTGGTCTCTCACACATGCTCACACACTCTCTCCCGAAATGTCTTTCTCGCAGACATGCTCTCGATATAACCCTCCCTCCCTCTCATAACCATTTACGACGGTTTTCACTAACCTTTCTCACAAGCACTCTTCCTCTCACAAGCATACACACGCACAATCCCCATCGACCCTTTCTATATACATAAACCTGCCTACGTTTCTCCTGCACGCACATTATCTTTAGGTCTGTCTCTGATGCATTGTCTCACACCTCTCTTCCTAATCGACGAGTATGATTCTAGCAGAGCATTCTGTAGGATGCCCCTTAAAGTTAGGTTGGATGAATAGTAATATCAGAGATAAGGGGTTACCTTAGTCCGAGAACCCAGGGTTACAAATCCTAGCCGGCTTTGTCAGTGGACACAGAGTCCTTCACAATTCTGCTATCGTTGTCTTGTACGACAAGTCATCCATGGGTCTCCCTAAATGCGTCACGGGCCGACCAATGTGGCGCAGGACGAAACCGAACCAAGGGCCTCACCTCGACCCACCGGACCTCACGGAGTGACACACCCTCTGCCCCCAGGTCTCGTTATCTTCTCACACCCACACATACCAACACAGACACCACACAAAAAAATCTCCTCGTGCCTCTATACCCTCCCCCCTTGCATATACACACTCAAGGGAATCTCTCGCCGTGACATCATATTAGTCTCTCTCTCTCTAGACCTCTCTCATTTCTCGTGCTATCTCTCCCACGCCCCTCCCCCCGCCGGCCCCTCTATCCATGCCTCTCTCGAATACGTAATACACACACATACCTCTCTAGGCCCTGCCAAATACATCAACTACACATTCACACATGTTACATCACGTACCCCATTGATCTAAAAAGCCCTCTCTTCATGTTTATTTCGCATACAATATTCCTTTTGAATAAAGTGTGGCCAAAAAATTATTTTAGAATTTCTACATATATACAACATTACAAAGTTATATGGAGGAGTATGAACGTTAATTTGTTGCATGGTGCCCACAATGATATTTATTCCGCACTGTGAATTTTTATATTTTTATACTATATACTCCCTCCGTTTCTTTTTACTTCGCATATAAGATTTGGTCAAAGTAAAACTACACAAAGTTTGACCAAATTTATATAAAAAAATATGAACATCTACAATACTAAAACTATATAGTATGAAAATACGTTTCATGGTGCATCTGATAATGTTGATTTCATATTGTGAATGTGTATATTTTTTAATATAAAGTTAGTCAGACTCTACAAAGCTTAACTTTGACCAAACCTTATATGCGGACTAAAAAGAAACGGAGGGAGTATAAAGTTAGTCATAATAAAGAGAAACGAAGAGCATCTCTCTCCCCATCGCATACACCCCCTCTACGCCCCTTTCACGTACGCACACAAACTATCTCCAGGTCCTCTAAAAGTAAGCCCCCAGCACATTCACGCATGTTTCATCTTTCTCTCGCGATATATACAGTGACGATCATTGTATTTGGAGCGAAAGAACGATACGTACACTAGACTTCAGAATCCACTCATTATGGTCACCATTTACGTTTTGTGGTTATTGTACAGTCACGGGCTCACCATATAGCTCTGTATTTGCTCAAGACACGACTAGTTGACCAGTTAAACGCTCCACGTGGCACCTCTAGTGTTGCATCACATTATCTCACTACCATTGGGCCCACCTGTTGGCTTGTATCCACTCTTCTACACTCTTATAAAAAACATAGTTGGTGATGATGGTGTGCCTGCCATCCTGCAATATAGGCCGTCCGATTTATATCTGACGGATAGGAAGGAAACTGTGGCAATTTTGCAAAAAGGTACCCACACACCTCTCCACATTTGCAAATAAGGCCTTCCCTCGTTCATCCTTTTCTCTCACAAGATAAACTAGTCATACAAATGCATCTTGATGTTACGTGCAACGCACGGGCATCTTGCTAGTAAGAATGAAAACAAACAACAACAAAATATTGGACGGTGGTTCCAAGTCATGACCGCGGGCACAACGGACAAGGTGGCCTTGTATTGGTATGCTGAGCCGTCTGTTTTAACACACATGAGCTGGTGTGGTGATTATATACACATGCACGCATGCACACGATTTGCATGCACGCAACACTCACACGAACACATGCAGCCACGCACGCACGCAACACTCACACGTACACACGTAGGCACGCACGCACGCAACACTCACACGCACACACGCACGCATGCATGCACACACCACACGACCAACACACACTCTCACGCTCAAGTGCTCAACCTACACGTGCATGCACACACATCAGGCCCTGATAGACACATACACAACCAGGTGATTCCCGCTCACGGGTTGGATTCTTGTCGCGCCTGCGTAAATTTGTGTTTATCTGACCTTTTTCCTATGTGAACATACATGTGGGACCCACAAGGAACATGGTCAATTTAACTAGTCAACATGGTGCCACGCAGACTATTTGGCCGGTCAACAGGGTGCAATCCGATGCTGAACGGTGAGCAAGTGAGCATATAATCACCACAAAACATATATAGTGACCGTAATGAGCGTATTAAAGTTCGGTGACCGTATTACGCTTTTCTCTCTGTAGGCCCTCCAAAACTACATCTCTACACGTTCTCGCATGTTACATCTAACAACTATGCAATACAGCGCTACTACGACACTCTAACACAATAAATCATATGTGTTTTTAGTTTTACTAGATATCATATTGTTACTTAATTATTCAGTTTGCATACATTAAATTGCCTTTGAAATGTATGGCTAGTATCATCTACCGCGCGGGAAAAATCCCGCCCTTTCCTATTTAATCGGGTTTGTATCGATGGATCGTGCGAAACAACAAAACTATAGTACTATACAGTACAAGTGACAGTTCACGGGGCCGCCGTGTCGTGTACTCCTCCGTCGTAAGAGTGGAGCACTCGCTTTCATAAATGTTCTAGTCCCGTTCACCGACATGTGGGACATCATGCTACCGACTCCACGTGCCATACCGAAATACAGTGCAGAGCAGTAGGGGTGAAGCACCCCAGTCATGGCGCTGGCGTAGTAATGAGCAATGAGGCGTCAAATCACAAAGCTACACCTTTCCCGCAGTTAAGTTGGAGGGTCGAAGTAATAATGCTAAAAAAAGAAGTTGGAGGGACGAAGCAACCACCATTTCACTCGTTGCTGAATCCGCTTCTCCCTCATCTTCTTCAAGTTAACCAAGTGTTTCTTCTGCCGTTGTTCTGCCTCATGTGGGACGCGGATCGGCTTGGTAAAGCACTAACACATGGGACCGCATGTTAGCAAACCGCCAGGCCAACGTCCTCTAAAGATAAGAAACTTCCCCTGCCATCCGCGCGGCAAAATCACCTCCTTTTTACTAATCTTGATTCTATATTTTTTTAGATCAATATAATTGAGATTTGTATAGATAGCACACCGGAGCAAAACCAAGTGGTACGGTTAAGGGCATCCACAATGTGTAGCCAAATGTGAAAATAGCTTTTGTCATCGGTGGGAACCATTGTGGACGGTGCTGCCAAAGCCAAAAAGATGGAACCGAAGCTCCCTGATTGATTGATTGATTGAAGGAATAGAAAAATGCAACGTCTCTCCTCTTTCTCCCGTGCTTGGACGCATGTACAGTATAGAGCACAGAGTCTACTCCCCTGTCCCTTCTATCACAAATCACAAAGCAGTGAGGCGTCAAATCACAAAGCACGGACGAAGCAACCATCATTTCACTCTTCACTGACTCTGCTTCTCAATTGTCTTCTTCGAGAAACCACCTCACCGCACTAAGCTGGACGGACGATGCTATTGTGTACTAGTAGTCTCTTTACTCGTTCCGTAATACATCATCCTGCAACTAACTTATTATTCACTTTGCTTGCAAGGCTTCTTATGATGTGCATTACCGAGAGGGCCCAGAGATACCTCTCCGATACTCGGAGTGACAAATCCTAATCTCGATCTTTGCCAACCCAACAAACACCTTCGGAGATACTTGTAGAGCATCTTCATAATCACCCAATTACGTTGTGACGTTTGATAGCACACAAGGTATTCCTCTGATATCCGGGAGTTGCATAATCTCATAGTTGAAGGAATATGTATTTGACATGAAGAAAGCAATAGCAATAAAACTGAACGATCAATATGCTAAGCTAACGGATGGGTCTTGTCCATCACATCATTCTCTTAATGATGTGATCCCGTTATCAAATGACAACTCATGTCCATGGTTAGGAAACCTTAACCATCTTTGATCAACGAGCTAGTCAAGTAGAGGCTCACTAGGGACACAATGTTTGTCTATGTATTCACACATGTATTTAGGTTTCCGATCAATACAATTCTAGCATGAATAATAAGCATTTATCATGAATAAGGAAATATAAAATAACAACTTTATTATTTCCTCTGGGGCATATTTCCTTCAGTCTCCCACTTGCACTAGAGTCAATAATCTAGTTCACATTGCCATGTGATTAACACGAATAGTTTACATCACCATGTGATTAACACCCATAGTTCACATTGCCTTGTGACCAACACCCAAAGGGTTTACTAGAGTCAGTAATCTAGTTCACATCGCCATGTGATTAACACCCAAAAAGTACTAAGGTGTGATCATGTTTTGCTTGTGAGAGAGGTTTAGTCAACGGGTCTGCCACATTCAGATCCGTATGTATTTTGCAAATTTCTATGTCTACAATGCTTTGCACGGATCGACTCTAGCTAATTGCCCCCACTTTCAATATGTATCCAGATTGAGAGTTAGAGTCATCTGAATCGGTGTCAAATCTTGGATCGATTTAACTCTTTACGACGAACTCTTTATCACCTCCATAACCGAGAGATATTTCCTTAGTCCTCTAAGGATAATTTTGACCACTGTCCAGTGATCTACTCGTGGATCACTATTGTACCTCCTTGCAAAACTCATGGCAAGGTACACAATAGGTCTGGAATACAGCATGGCATACTTTATAGAACTTATGGCTGAGGCATAGAGAATGACTTTCATTCTCTCTCTATATTCTATCGTGGTCGGGTGTTGAGTCTTACTCAACTTCATACCTTACAACTCAGGCAAGAACTCCTTCTTTGACCAATCCATTTTGAACTCCTTCAAAATCTTATCAAGGTATGTACTCATCAAAAGTCTTATCAAGCGTTTTGATCCATCTCTATAGATCTTGACGCCTAAAATATAAGCAGCTTTACCCAGGTCCTTCATTGAAAAGCTTTTATTCAAGTATCCTTTTATGCTATCCAGAAATTCTACATCATTTCCAATCAACAATATGTCATCCACATATAATATTAGAAATGCTACAGAGCTACCACTCACTTTCTTGTAAATACAGGCTTCTCCGAAAGTCTGTATAAAACCATATGCTTTGATCACCTCACCAAGCGTATATTCCAACTCCAAGATGCTTGCACCAGTCATAGATGGATCGCTGGAGCTTGCACATTTTGTTAGTACCTTTAGGATTGACAAAACCTTCTAGTTGTATCATATACAACTCTTTTTTTAATAAATCCATTAAGGAATGCAGTTTTGATATCCATTTGCCAGATTTCATAAAATGCGGCAATTGCTAACATGATTCGGACAGATCACTTAAGCATCGATACGAGTGAGAAAATCTCATCATAGTCAACACCTTGAACTTGTCGAAAACCTTTTGTGACAATTCGAGCTTTGTAGATAGTAACACTACCATCAGCGTCTGTCTTCCTCTTGAAGATCCATTTATTCTCAATGGCTTTCCGATAATTGGGCAAGTCCACCAGAGTCCACACTTTGTTCTTATATATGGATGCTATCTTAGATTTCATGGCCTCAAGCCATTTATCGTAATTTGGGCTCATCGTAGCTTCTTCATAGTTCGTAGGTTCGTCATGGTCTAGTAACATGACTTCCAGAACAGGATTACCGTACCACTCTAGTGCGGAACATGCTCTGTTTGACCTACGAGGTTCGTTAGTAACTTGATCTGAAGTTTCATGATCATCATCATTAGCTTCCTCTCTAGTTGGTGTAGGCATCACGGGAACGGTTTTCTGTGATGAGATACTTTCCAATTCAAGAGAAGGTACAATTACCTCATCAAGTTCTACTTTCCCCCCAGTCACTTCTTTCGAAAGAAACTCCTTCTCTAGAAAGTTTCCATTCTTGGCAACAAAGATCTTGCCTTCGGATCTGTGGTAGAAGGTGTACCCAATTGTTTCTTTAGGGTATCCTATGAAGACGCACTTCTCCGATTTGGGTTCGAGCTTATCAGGCTGAAGCCTTATGACATAAGTGTCGCAACCCCAAATTTAAGAAACGACAGCTTAGGTTTCTTGCCAAACCACAATTCATACGGTGTCGTCTCAACGGATTTTGATGGTGCCCTATTTAATGTGAATGCAACTGTCTCTAATGCATAACCCCAAAATGGTAGTGGTAAATCGGTAAGAGACATCATAGATCACACCATATCTAATAAAGTACGGTTACGACGTTCAGACACACCATAACGCTGTGGTGTTCCAGGTGGCGTGAGTTGTGAAACTATTCCATATTGTTTTAAATGAAGTCCAAACTCATAACTCAAATATTCGCCTCCGCGATCAGATCGTAGAAACTTTATTTTCTTGTTACGATGATTCTCCACTTCACTCTGAAATTCTTTGAACTTTTCAAATGTTTCAGACTTGTGTTTCATCAAGTAGATATACCCATATCTGCTCAAATCATCTGTGAAAGTCAGAAAACAACGATACCCGCCGCGAGCTCAACACTCATCGGACCGCACACATCGGTATGTATTATTTCCAATAAGTCATTAGCTCGGTCCATTGTTCCGGAGAACAGATTTTTAGTCATCTTGCCCATGAGGCATGGTTCGCAAGTATCAAATGATTCATAATCAAGTGATTCCAAAAGTCCATCAACATGGAGTTTCTTCATGCGCTTTACACCAATATGACCTAAATGGCAGTGCCACAAGTATGTTGCACTATCATTATCAACTTTGCATCTTTTGACACCAATGTTATGAATATGTGTATCACTACGATCGAGATTCAATAAACCATTTATATTGGGTGTATGACCATAGAAGGTTTTATTCATGTAAACAGAACAACAATTATTCTTTGACTTCAATGAATTACCGTATTGCAATAAACATGATCCAATCATATTCATGCTCAACGCAAAGACAAAATAACATTTATTTTAGGTTCAACACTAATCCTGAAGGTAAAGGGAGTGTGCGATGGTGATCTTATCAACCTTGGAATCACTTCCAACACACATCGTCACCTCGCCCTTAAATAGTATCTGTTCATTTTGCAACTTTTGTTTCGAGTTACAAATCTTAGCAACTGAGACGGTATCAAATACCCTGGGGTTACTGTGAACACTAGTAAAGTACACATCAATAACATGTATATCAAATATCTTTGTTCACTTTGCCATCCTTCTTATCCGCTAAGTATTTGGAGTAGTTCTGCTTCCAGTGACCATTCCCTTTGCAGTAGAAGCACTCAGTTTCAGGCTTAGGTCTTAGCTTTGGGCTTCTTAACGGGAGTGGCAACTTTCTTGTCATTCTTCTTGAAGTTCCCTTTCTTTTCCTTTGCCCTTTTTCTTGAAACTAGTGGTCTTGTTAACCATCAACACTTGATGCTATTTCTTGATTTCTACCTTCGCCGATTTCCGCATCGCGGAGAGCTTGGGAATCGTTTTCGTTATCCCTTGCATATTATAGTTCATCACGAAGTTCTAGTAACTTGGTGATAGTGACTTGAGAACTCTGTCAATCACTATCTTATCTGGAAGATTAACTCCCACTTGTTTCAAGCGATTGTAGTACCAAGAAATTCTGAGCACATGCTCACTAGCTGAGCTATTCTCCTCCATCTTGTAGGCAAAGTACTTGTCATAGGTCTCATACCTCTTAACACGGGCATGAGTTTGAAATATCATTTCAGCTCTTGGAACATCTCATATGCTCCATGCCGTTCAAAACATTTTTGAAGTCCTGGTTCTAAGCCGTAAAGCATGGTGCACTAAACTATCAAGTAGTCATCATACCGAGCTCGTCAAACGTTCATAACGTCTGCATCTGCTCCTGCAATAGGCGTGCCACCTAGCAGTGCATCAAGGACATAATTCTTCTGTGCAGCAATGAAGATAATCCTCAGATCACGGACCCAGTACGCATCATTGCTACTATCATCTTTCAACTTAGTTTCTCTTGGAACATATCAAAAATAAAACAGGGGAGCTATACGCGAGCTATTGATCTACAACATAGATATGCAAATACTATCTGGACCAAGTTCATGATAAATTAAGTTCAATTAATCAAAATTACTTAAGAACACCCACTTAGATAGACATCCCTCAAGTCATCTAAATGATACGTGATCCAAATCAACTAAACCATGTCCGATCATCACATGAGATGGAGTAGTCATCAAAGGTGAACATCTCTATGTTGATCATATCTACTATATGATTCACGTTCGACCTTTCGGTCTCCACTATTCCGAGGCCATGTTTGTACATGCCAGGCTCGTCAAGTTTAACCTGAGTATTCCGCATGTGCAAAACTATCTTGCACCTGTTGTATTTGAACGTAGAGTCTATCACACCCGATCATCACGTGGTGTCTCAACACGGTGAACTTTCGCAACAGTGCATACTTAGGGAGAACACTTATACCTTGAAATTTTAGTTAAGGGATCATCTTATAATGTTACCACCGTACTAAGAAAAATAAGATGCATAAAAGATAAACATCTCATGCATTCAAAATATGTGACATGATATGGCCATCTCCAAAGCATCGTCATGATCTCCATCATCACCGGCTCGACACCTTGATCTCCATCGTTGCGTCGTGGTCGTCTCGCCAACTATTGCTTCTACAACTATCGCTAACGCATAGTGATAAAGTAAATCAATTACATGGCGTTTACATTTCATACAATAAAGAGACAACCATAAGGCTCCTGCCGGTTGCCGATAAATTTTACAAAACATGATCATCTCATACAATAACATATATCACATCATGTCTTGACCATATCACATCACAACTTGGCCTGAAAAAACAAGTTAGACGTCCTCTACTTTGTTGTTGCAAGTTCTTCGTGGCTGCTATGGGCTTCTAGCAAGAACCGTTCTTACCTACGCATCAAAACCACAACGGTGATTTATCAAGTTTGCTTTTTTAAACTTCAACAAGGATTGGCCGCAGTCAAATTCGATTCAACTAAAGTAGGAGAAACAGACACCTGCCATCCACCTTTATGCAAAACTAGTTGCATGTTTGGCGGTGGAACCGGTCTCATGAACGTGGTCATGTAAGGTTGGTCCGGGCTGCTTCATCCAACAATACCACCGAATCAAAATAACACATTGGTGGTAAGCAGTATGAAGATAACCGCCGACAACTCTTTATGTTCTACTCATGCATATCATCTACGCATAGACCTGGCTCGGATGCCACTGTTGGGAAATGTAGCATGGAATTTCAAAAAAAATCCTATGCTCACGCAAGATCTATCTAGGAGATGCATAGCAACGAGAGGGAGAGAGTGTGTCCATGTACCCTCGTAGACCAAAAGCGGAAGCATTTGACAACATGGTTGATGTAGTTGAACTTCTTCTAGCTCCGACCGATCAAGCACCGAACGTACGGCACCTCCCACTACAAAAAATACACTTCCGTGATGATACGTGTTTGTCACAGTAGGTCACGTTTTCTGTCATGCATGTACATCCATGACGATTTTATGACAGAATCAAGATAGTCATACCTGTGCTGTCGTAGAAGTGTTCCATGACATTACCAAAATTATCATCACGGAAGTGTCCACTTCCATGACGATAAATCACGCGTCACAGAAGTGCTTTCGTCAAGGGTGACCGACACGTGGCATCCACCGTAATGGGTCGCCGTTAAGCTATTGGGTCCGGTATTGGATCCAATAACCCGTTAACAGCCCGAACCAATGGGAAATTTCCACGTGTAAAATTCTGATTGGCCGGAGGAAACACGTGTCAGCTCGTCAGTGGGTTAGATAGGCGCCTATGATATGTCGACACGTCCGACAGCCCGCCACCGGCCGATTTAGCTTACAAAGGCCGGCCCGTTTGACTTGGTCAAAAGTTAGCGGGCTGGCCCATGAAAAGCCTGTTAATGGTCTCTTCGCAAATAGCCCGTTTTATGGCCCGGTAACTCACGGCCCGTTAGGGCCTACCCAAAATCGGCCCAACAACATCATGTGGGCCGTCGAACATAACACCAGCCCATTTCACTTTTGGCCCATGTATGGCCCACGAGGTCTTTCGGCCCATATGAGGCCTTCGTATCTTTAGGCGCTTTAAAGGCCCACGGTGACTCTAGCCCAGAATGAATAGTAAATTTCTTTGTACCTGTTAACGGCCCATGATTCACATGGGCCGTTTCCAGCCCATGTTAGCTTTCGGCCTACTGATGGCCCATACATTCTTGGGCTCCTTTCCGGCCCTCGATTACTTCCGGCCCATTACTGGCCTGTTCCCATAATGGGCCAAATTAGGCCCGTGGCAAGAGTCGGCCCATTTCTGGCCTGTTAATCGTTGCGCCGTTTCCAGCCCGTCCTATATTCTGGCCCATTAACGACCCATTATGCCTGTGACAGAATTAAGCCTTTGCTATCCTCCGGCCTGTTAATGGCCCGTTACCGTGCTGGGCCAATACCAATTACGCCTGTTTACGGCCCATGTAGACCCATTTATCCGACGGCCCGAGGCCCACCGATTCTACGGCCATGTTGGAGGCCCATTTAAAGACGGCCCGTAGGAGGCCCATGGATCCTACGGCCTGTAGCAGGGTCATGGTTACCACGGTCCGTATATGGCCCATGGTTGTTGCGGCCACTAGCAAACCAGGGAAAAAGAAGACTAGGAAATAAATAAGCCCGAAACTAACGCTAGGCTATTAAGGCGATTGCACAGATTACATCCACTGGGCATCAAAGATCGCCACCAGTGCAAATATAGGGAACACCCTACACTATACAAAAATGGCTTGCTGTTTTCTTTAGTCGGTGGCTGCATGTTAAGAACAAATTTTGTATCGCAACAAAACAAATTACAACTATAAAACAAAAGGAAGGTTGGCATAAAAGTTAGTAGTCTGGCAGATAAATGCACCACCAGAAGTTCCGAAGCTCAGTTCATTTGACCTGACTATTACGCTTTCATGCAGTATTGTCCAATGGAGCACCATAACCTTCGCCTTCATTTCTCCTAGGCTCCTGAACAACTTAGGAAATGTCTGATAGTCTGGTTTCAAAACCATGCGTATCTTGACGACATCGAACAATGTCTGTCCTTGTTTCACAAAGGATCTGTGTTAGGGAACGGACTTGTGTCTGGAGCGCAGATATAACATTGTTTTGAGCTTGCATATCTTGATCATGAGGCAGTTTGGACGAGATTGCCTTAACAACCAACCCAGTATTACGCAGGAACGTGCTTTTGGCACTGTTAGTAGACAGGTACTGACCCACTGCAGCAAGAGCTGACATTGCGGTTATAGTTGCCTCGCCACCTTCAGAAGTTGAGTTTTTACATTAGTAGTACGAGAACAGAAGATATTAAGGAGGCAACAAAACCAAACAAAATAGCTTTGGTCTATATACAGAACTTATTCTGGTGAACCCATGTAATATATTAGTTGTATTTTACTGCAAAGTACATAATAAAACCAGGTTCCAAACATATGACCATGTACCATGGCTAATGTATTGTCTATTTCTTCACATTGTATTGACAACTAAGGATAAAGAGACAAAGTTTATAATACGGTAAGCATAGTATGACATCATTCATATCACAAAACAACTAAGAACAGACAAACAGGCAGTTGTAACATTGTGTGGGCATGTCCAGCACGGAACTAGATTACAGGTCAAGATCAAAGGAACATCACTCCTCTCTTTTAAACCTTGTAAGGAGCAATGATACGCTAAGACAATTGTGTATAAAATTGAAAAGAGTAATATACATTGGCTGCAAACCATGCAGCTCAAGGCACAAGTCAGAGTAAGTAGTAGTTAAAGGCATGAGGATTAAGGACTTACAACAACGGCTTTGACTGGTGTAGTCATGCCCTTCGTCTTGCTGGTGTGACAGTCCTTGAAGTTTTCCATAGCATTTGGTTCAGGTACTTTTTGGTCCTTGCGGGCTTTCCTCTGCATTTGGAACAAGTCAATATAGATCTGATAATATGGTACAACAAAAAGAGTGAAACATCAGCTAATTACAAGAGCATCATAGTGTGCAATATAGCTACGAGATCCTGTCGTCTATTGGAATTTCACTTTCGTACGGTTGGCCTTGTTCTTTGAACAGTTCACCTACAAGAAGATAGATTTGTGTGGCACATGCGTAAATAGGACTTCAACATGTGATCTGATCACATATATATAATGTACCTGATACTTCGGATCAGACCAGTCTTTAACGAGGCCTCTCCAATCTTCATCCGATATATTTTCCACTGGAGATGTTTGGGCAAGTTCACTGTTAGCCTTGCCTTCAAAGTGAGTTTTCCTCAAGTTATACCGATACTGTCGCACAGCAGATTTGAAAACATGGGTGCAAGCTTGTCTGGTTGCATCATCTCGGCTATCCAACTTGAATCTCATATGTGAAAATTATGGGAGTCTCATTATCAGCAACCTAGAAAGTATTGGACAGAGCAAGACGATATTACTAGTTTCCATACATAACCATACTTACAGATAAATGGTCGAGGAAGGTGTTGAACTAGGTTTCGTCTTTGTCATTCCTGTACTGATCCATGTTGGGAGGATACGTACATGACACCTAACGGCAACCGCTGCATCTGATACTAACTTGGCTGACTCTGTAGCATCACGTGGCCTTTTTAAACCTGCCTCAAAACGGATCTCCATTCTTCCTCCTCTAGATTTAGTTAAACTATCGAGCATTATCCCTGATGTTTGTTTCCTCTTGCGCCAAGGTGCTAGTGTTGGAAATATGCCCTAGAGGCAATGATAAATAGGTTATTATTATATTTCCTTGTTCTTGATAATCGTTTATTATCCATGCTAGAATTGTATTGATAGGAAACTCAGATGCATGTGTGGATACATAGACAACACCATGTCCCTAGTAAGCCTCTAGTTGACTAACTCGTTGATCAATAGATGGTTACGGTTTCCTGACCATGGACATTGGATGTCGTTGATAACGGGATCACATCATTAGGAGAATGATGTGATGGACAAGACCCAATCCTAAGCCTAGCACAAGATTGTGTTGTTCGTTTGCTCAGAGCTTTTCTAATGTCAAGTATCATTTCCTTAGACCATGAGATTGTGCAACTCCCGGATACCGTAGGAATGCTTTGGGTGTACCAAACGTCACAACGTAACTGGGTGACTATAAAGGTGCGCTACAGGTATCTCCGAAAGTATCTGTTGGGTTGGCATGAATCGAGACTGGGATTTGTCACTCCGTGTAAACGGAGAGGTATCTCTGGGCCCACTCGGTAGGACATCATCATAATGTGCACAATGTGACCAAGGAGTTGATGACGGGATGATGTGAGTTACGGAACGAGTAAAGAGACTTGCCGGTAACGAGATTGAACAAGGTATAGGGATACCGACGATCGAATCTCGGGCAAGTAACATATCGATAGACAAAGGGAATTGCATACGGGATTGATTGAATCCCCGACATCGTGGTTCATCCGATGAGATCATCGTGGAACATGTGGGAGCCAACATGGGTATCCAGATCCCGCTGTTGGTTATTGACCGGAGAACGTCTCGGTCATGTCTGCATGGTTCCCGAACCCGTAGGGTCTACACACTTAAGGTTCGATGACGCTAGGATTATAGGGAAAGTATGTACGTGGTTACCGAATGTTGTTCGGAGTCCCGGATGAGATCCCGGACGTCACGAGGAGTTCCGGAATGGTACAGAGGTAAAGATTTATATATGGAAAGTTGTTGTTCGGGTTCCGGGAAAAGTTCGGGTTTTTCGGTATTGTACCGGGAAGCTTCCAGAAGGTTCCGGAGGATTCCGGAGGGGTCCGGAGGTCCGGAAAATGTTCCACCACGTCCAATACAGCAGCATGGGCTGTAAGGGGGCGCCCTAGCCTTAATGGGCCAGGGGCACCAGCCTCCCCAAGGCCCATGCACATGGGAGAGGGGAAACC
The DNA here is from genome assembly GCF_002575655.3 of Aegilops tauschii subsp. strangulata. Lineage (NCBI taxonomy): Eukaryota > Viridiplantae > Streptophyta > Magnoliopsida > Poales > Poaceae > Aegilops > Aegilops tauschii. The sequence goes on from NC_053040.3 coordinate 320,205,655, forward strand.
CTAAGGGGGAGGGCCTCCACTTGACTTGGGAGGCACTCCTCCCCCCTTTGGCCGCCCCCCAAGCCCCATCTAGGGCTGGCCGCACCCCTTGGGGGGGAAACCCTAGATGGGGGGCGCAGCCCTCCCCCTCCCCTATATATAGTTGAGGTTTGGGGCTGCCCAAGACATGAGAACGTCTCTCTTTCAGCGCAGCCCTACCCCTCTCCCTCATCCTCCTCTCCCGCGGTGCTTGGCGAAGCCCTGCGGGATTGGCACGCTCCTCCATCACCACCACGCTGTCGTGTTGCTGCTGGATGGAGTCTTCCCCAACCTCTCCCTCTCTCCTTGCTGGATCAAGGCGTGGGAGACGTCACCGGGCTGCACGTGTGTTGAACGCGGAGGCATCGTTCTTCGGTGCTCAGATCGGAATCAACCGCGATCTGAATCGCTACGAGTATGACTCCCTCATCCGCGTTCTTGCAACGCTTCCGCATCGCGATCTACAAGGGTATGTAGATGCACTCCCCTTCCCCTCGTTGCTAGATTACTCCATAGATTGATCTTGGTGATGCGTAGAAAATTTTGAATTTCTGCTACGTTCCCCAACAGTGGCATCATGAGCTAGGTCTATGCGTAGTTTCTATGCACGAGTAGAACACAAAGTAGTTGTGGGCGTCGATTTTGTCAATTTTCTTGCCGTTACTAGTCTTATCTTGATTCGGCGGTATCGTGGGATGAAGCGGCCCGGACCGACCTTACACGTACTCTTACGTGAGACAGGTTCCACCGACTGACATGCACTAGTTGCATAAGGTGGCTAGCGGGTGTCTGTCTCTCCCACTTTAGTCGGATCGGATTCGATGAAAAGGGTCCTTATGAAGGGTAAATAGAAATTGGCATATCACGTTGTGGCTTTTGCGTAGATAAGAAACTTTCTTGCTAGAATCCCATAGCAGCCACGTAAAACATGCAACAACAATTAGAGGACGTCTAACTTGTTTTTGCAGGGTATGCTATGTGATGTGATATGGCCAAAAGGATGTGATGAGTGATATATGTGATGTATGAGATTGATCATGTTCTTGTAATAGGAATCACGACTTGCATGTCGATGAGTATGACAACCGGCAGGAGCCATAGGAGTTGTCTTTATTTTTTGTATGACCTGCGTGTCATTGAATAACGCGATGTAAATTACTTTACTTTATTGCTAAGCGTGTTAGCCATAGAAGTAGAAGTAATCGTTGGCGTGACAACTTCATGAAGACACAATGATGGAGATCATGGTGTCATGCCGGTGACAAAGATGATCATGGTGCCTCGAAGATGGAGATCAAAGGAGCAAAATGATATTGGCCATATCATGTCACTATTTGATTGCATGTGATGTTTATCATGTTATGCATCTTATTTGCTTAGAACGACGGTAGTAAGTAAGATGATCCCTCACTAAAATTTCAAGAGACGTGTTCACCCTAACTGTGCACCGTTGCGAAGGTTTGTTGTTTCGAAGCACCACGTGATGATCGGGTGTGATAGATTCTAACGTTCGAATACAACGGGTGTTGACGAGCCTAGCATGTACAGACATGGCCTCGGAACACATGCGAAACACTTAGGTTGACTTGACGAGCCTAGCATGTACAGACATGGCCTCAGAACACAAGAGACCGAAAGGTCGAACATGAGTCGTATAGTAGATACGATCAACATGGAGATGTTCACCGATGATGACTAGTCCGTCTCACGTGATGATCGGACACGGCCTAGTTTGACTCGGATCATGTATCACTTAGATGACTAGAGGGATGTCTATCTGAGTGGGAGTTCATAATCAGATGAACTTCATTATCATGAACATAGTTAAAAAGGTCTTTGCAAATTATGTCATAGCTTGCGCTTTAGTTCTACTGTTTAAGATATGTTCCTAGAGAAAATTTAGTTGAAAGTTGGTAGTAGCAATTATGCGGACTGGGTCCGTAAACTGAGGATTGTCCTCATTGCTGCACAGAAGGCTTATGTCCTTAATGCACCGCTCGGTGTGCTGAACCTCAGCGTCGTCTGTAGATGTTGCGAAACATCTGACATACACGTTTTGATGACTATGTGATAGTTCAGTGCGTAATGCTAATGGTTTAGAATTGTGGCACCAAAGACGTTTTCAAACGTCGCAGAACATATGAGATGTTCCGAAGACTGAAATTGGGATTTTGGACTAGTGCCCACGTCAAGAGGTATGAGACCTCTGACAAGTTTCTTAAGCCTGCAAACAAAGGGAGAAAAGCTCAATCGTTGAGCATGTGCTCAGATTGTCTGAGTACCACAATCGCTTGAATCGAGTGGGAGTTAATCTCCCAGATGAGATAGTGATAGTTCTCCATAGTCACTGCCACCAAGCTAGTAGAGCTTCGTGATGAACTATAACATATCAGGGATAGTTATGATGATCCTTGAGCTATTCGCGATGTTTGACACCGCAAGAGTAGAAATCAAGAAGGAGCATCAATTGTTGATGGTTAGTAAAACCACTAGTTTAAGAAGGGCAAGGGCAAAAGGAATACTTCATGAAACAGCAAGTCGTTTGCTGCTCTAGTGAAGAATCCCAAGGTTGAACCCAAACCCGAGACTAAGTGCTTCTGTAATGAGGGGAACGGTCACTGAAGCAGTACTACCCTAGATACTTGGTAGATGAGAAGGCGGGCAAGGTCGACAGAAGTATATTGGATATACGTTATATGAATGTGTACTTTACTAGTACTCCTAGCAACACTAGGGTATTAGATACCGGTTCGGTTGCTAAGTGTTAGTAACTCGAAATAAAAGCTGCGGAATAAATGGAGACTGGCTAAAGGTGAGATGACGATATGTGTTGGAAGTGTTTCCAAGGTTGATGTGATCAAGCATCGCATGCTCCCTCTACCATCGAGATTGGTGTTTGCGTTGAGCACAAACATGATTGGATTATGTTTATCGCAATACGGTTGTTCATTTAAGGAGAATAATGGTTACTCTGTTTATTTGAATAATACCTTCAATGGTCTTGCACCTAAAATGAATCTCGATCGTAGTGATACACATGTTCATGCCAAAAGATATAAGATAGTAATGATAGTTCCACATACTTGTGGCACTGCCATTTGAGTCATATTGGTATAGAACGCATGAAGAAGCTCCATGTAGATGGATCTTTGGACTCACTCGTTTTGAAAAGATTGAGACATGCGAACCATGTCTATTGGTATATATGCATGAAGAAAATCCATGCAGATGGATCGTTTGGACTCACTTGATTTTGAATCACTTGAGACATGCAAATCATACCACATGGGCAAGATGACTGAAAGTCCTCGTTTTCAGTAAGATGGAACAAGAGAGCAACTTATTGGAAGTAATACATTTTGATGTATGCAGTCCAATGAGTGCTGAGGCATGCAGTGGATATCGTTATGTTCTTACTTCACAGATGATTTGAGTAGATGCTGAGTGTATTTACTTGATGAAACACAAGTCTGAATTATTGAAAGGTTCAAGTAATTTCAGAGTGAAGTTGAAGATCGTCGTGACAAGAGGATAAAATGTCTGTGATATGATCATAGAGAGGAGTATCTGAGTTACGAGTTTGGCACACAATTAAGACATTGTGGAAAGTGTTTCACAATTGATACCGCCTGGAAAACCATAGTGCGATGGTGTGTCCGGACATCATAACTGCACCCTAATGGATATGGTGCATACCATGATGTCTCTTATCGAATTACCACTATCGTTTATGGGTTAGGCATTAGAGACAACCGCATTCACTTTAAAAGGGGCACCACGCAATTCCATTGAGACGACACCGTTTAGAGAAACCTAAGTTGTCGTTTCTTAAAAGTTTGGGGCTGCGATGCTTATGTGAAAAAGTTTCAGGCTGATAAGCTCGAACCCAAAGCGGATAAATGCGTCTTCATAGAATACCCAAAAAAACAGTTGGGTATACCTCCTATTTCAGATCTGGAAGCAAAAGTAATTGCTTCTAGTAACAGGTCCTTTCTCGAGGAAAAGTTTCTGTCGGAAGAATTGAGTGGGAGGATGGTGGAGACTTGATAAGGTTATTGAACCGTCACTTCAACTAGTGTGTAGCAGGGCACAGGAAGTTGTTCCTGTGGCACCTACACCAATTGAAGTGGAAGCTTATGATAGTGATCATGAAACTTCGGATCAAGTCACTTCCAAACCTCGTAGGACGACGAGGATGCGTGCTACTTCAGAGTGGTACGTGATCCTGTCTGAGATATCATGTTGTTGGACAATACTGAACCTACGAGCTATGGAGAAGCGATGGTGGGCCCATATTCCGACAAATGGTTAGAAGCCATGAAATCCGAGATAAATGGATCTTTAAGAAGAAGACGGACGTGGACGGTAATGTTACCGTCTATGATGCTCGACTTGTGGCAAAGGGTATTTTCACAAGTTCAAGAAGTTGACTACGATGAAATTTTCTCATCCGTAGCAATGCTTAAGTCCGTCGGAATCATGTTAGCATTAGCTGCATTTATGAAATCTGGTAGATGGATGTCAAAACAAGTTTCCTTACTAGTTTTCGTAAGGAAAGGTTGTATGTGATACAATCAGAAAGGTTTTATCGATCCTAAGGATGCTAAAAGGTATGCTAGCTCCAGTGATCCTTCCATGGATTAGAGCAAGCATCTCGGAGTCAGAATATACGCTTTGATGGAGTGATCAAAGTTTTTGGGTTTATACAAAGTTTGTTAGAAACTTGTATTTACAATAAAGTGAGTGGGAGCGCTACAACATTTCTGATAAGTATATGTGAACGACATATTGTTGATCCGAAATGATGTAAAAATTTCTGGAAAGCATAAAGGGTTGTTTGAAAGGAGTTTTTCAAAGGAAGACCTGGATAAAGCTGCTTACATATTGGGCATCAAGATCTATAGAGATAGATCAAGATGCCTGATGATACTTTCAAAGAACGCACACCTTGACATGATTTTGAAAGAGTTCAAAATAGATCAGCAAAGAAGGAGTTCTTGGCTATGTTACAAGGTGTGAGTATTGAGTAAGACTCAAGACCTGACCACAGCAGAAGAGAAAGAAAGGACGAAGGTCGTCCCCTATGCTTTAGACGTAGGCTCTATAGTATGCTATGCTGTGTACCGCACATGTAATGTGCCTTGCCATGAGTTGGTCAAGGGGTACAATAGTGATCCGGGAATGGATCACATGACAGCGGTCGAACTCATCCTTAGTATCTAGTGGACTAAGGAATTTTCTCGATTATGGAGGTGAAAAGGAGTTCGTCGTAAAGGGTTACGTCGATGCGAACTTTGACACTAATCCGGATGACTCTGAGTAGTAACCGGATTCGTATAGTAGAGCAGTTATTTGAAATGGATCCAAATAGCGCGTGGTAGCATCCACAAGATGACATAGATATTCGTAAAGCACACACGGATCTGAAAGGTTCAGACCCGTTGACTAATAACCTCTCTCACAAGCATAACATGATCAAACCAGAACTCATTGAGTGTTAATCACATAGTGATGTGAACTAGATTGTTGACTCTAGTAAACTCTTTGGATGTTGGTCACATGGTGATGTGACCTATGAGTGTTAATGACATGGTGATGTGGACTAGATTATTGACTCTAGTGCAAGTGGGAGACTGTTGGAAATATGCCCTAGAGGCAATAATAAATAGGTTATTATTATATTTCCTTGTTCTTGATAATCGTTTATTATCCATGCTAGAATTGTATTGATAGGAAACTCAGATGCATGTGTGGATACATAGACAACACCATGTCCCTAGTAAGCCTCTAGTTGACTAGCTCGTTGATCAATAGATGGTTACGGTTTCCTGACCATGGACATTGGATGTCGTTGATAACGGGATCACATCATTAGGAGAATGATGTGATGGACAAGACCCAATCCTAAGCCTAGCACAAGATCGTGTAGTTCGTTTGCTCAGAGCTTTTCTAATGTCAAGTATCATTTCCTTAGACCATGAGATTGTGCAACTCCCGGATACCGTAGGAATGCTTTGGGTGTACCAAACGTCACAACGTAACTGGGTGACTATAAAGGTGCACTACAGGTATCTCCGAAAGTGTCTGTTGGGTTGGCACGAATCGAGACTGGGATTTGTCACTCCGTGTAAACGGAGAGTTATCTCTGGGCCCACTCGGTAGGACATCATCATAATGTGCACAATGTGACCAAGGAGTTGATCACGGGATGATGTGTGTTACGGAACGAGTAAAGAGACTTGCCGGTAACGAGATTGAACAAGGTATAGGGATACCGACGATCGAATCTCGGGCAAGTAACATATCGATAGACAAAGGGAATTGCATACGGGATTGATTGAATCCCCGACATCGTGGTTCATCCGATGAGATCATCGTGGAACATGTGGGAGCCAACATGGGTATCCAGATCCCGCTGTTGGTTATTGACCGGAGAACGTCTCGGTCATGTCTGCATGGTTCCCGAACTCGTAGGGTCTACACACTTAAGGTTCGATGACGCTAGGATTATAGGGAAAGTATGTACGTGGTTACCGAATGTTGTTCGGAGTCCCGGATGAGATCCCGGACGTCACGAGGAGTTCCGGAATGGTCCGGAGGTAAAGATTTATATATGGAAAGTTGTTGTTCGGGTTCCGGGAAAAGTTCGGGTTTTTCGGTATTGTACCGGGAAGCTTCCAGAAGGTTCCGGAGGATTCCGGAGGGGTCCGGAGGTCCGGAAAATGTTCCACCACGTCCAATACAGCAGCATGGTCTGTAAGGGGGCGCCCTAGCCTTAATGGGCCAGGGGCACCAGCCCCCAAGGCCCATGCGCATGGGAGAGGGGAAACCCTAAGGGGGAGGGCCTCCACTTGACTTGGGAGGCACTCCTCCCCCCTTTGGCCGCCCCCCAAGCCCCATCTAGGGCTGGCCGCACCCCTTGGGGGGGAAACCCTAGATGGGGGGCGCAGCCCTCCACCTCCCCTATATATAGTTGAGGTTTGGGGCTGCCCAAGACATGAGAACGTCTCTCTTTCGACGCAACCCTACCCCTCTCCCCCAACCTCTCCCTCTCTCCTTGCTGGATCAAGGCGTGGGAGACGTCACCGGGCTGCACGTGTGTTGAACGCGGAGGCACCGTTCTTCGGTGCTCAGATCGGAATCAACTGCGATCTGAATCGCTACGAGTACGACTCCCTCATCCGCGTTCTTGCAACGCTTCCGCATCGCGATCTACAAGGGTATGTAGATGCACTCCCATTCCCCTCGTTGCTAGATTACTCCATAGATTGATCTTGGTGATGCGTAGAAAATTTTGAATTTCTGCTACGTTCCCCAACAGCTAGTCCAACAACGAACATAGGAAGTGTTAGTGTACATCAAACTATGAGACTACATATAAAGAAGCATGCAACTGTAACTTGACTCCAGCAACTACCTTCTTGCTGTTGAAGCTCACAAAGTTCATCTAATCTTGCCAACTCATCTTGTGTCAAGAGTGCTTCGGAAGTAGTGTCAGGTGGCAAGGGAGCTTGGGAACGTGCTGCTAGCTGAGTTGACCAACGAGTAAATCGTGCAGCTGGTGGTACTGTGGAAGGTGTTGCAACAACTAGGGCTGTCTCTGCTTGTTTGGTGGCAGCTATTTGTTTCTGTTTGGCTTGTTTTGTAGTTCGTGTAGCACGGGATACCCTGTCGGTACAATTTTCCGCTGGACTTTGACCTTCTATTGCACCATCAGTACCAGCAGAATCTGTAGGATTGTTCCGCTTCCATTTCCCTGTCGTTCTGTGTTTCTTGCTCTTTCTCTGTGCCATGTTAAGTCAAGCCGACAAGAAAAACGAATAACAATTTAGTTCTTCAGAACAAATTGATGCGTGGTACAGACGAACTGAACTTTGATGTTAGACAACCCCATGATAGGAGGATGTAATATGTACGAAAAACAAGACGACATGAGATAACCAGAACTATGATGTGTAAACTAAGCAGAAGACATTTCACTAAATTAGAAGCAATCCAATGGAAGGTAGACACCATATGAAAGATGCTACAAATATCGCTCCGCCAAGTTAACAGTGTCTCATCATAAATGCCGTTTAAACAAATGTGAAGCAGTACAAGAAATAAATCATATCCAAGATGCAAACAACATCACACTACCAAGTTAAAGGTCTCTCGTCATTAATGCCATTGCATCTTCACATCATTGCATATTCACAGCTTATGATGTGTAAAATAAGGAGAAGGCATTTCAACAAATTAGAAGCAATGAAAGCTAGACACCATATGAAAGATGCAACGAATATCACTCTACCAAGTTAAAACTATCTCGTCATAAGTTCCATTTCAACAAATTAGAAGTAGTACAAGCTAGAAAAGAATGCGAGATGTAACCTATGTCACACTCCCACATCAAACGTGTCTTATGATAAGTGATTGTTGCAGGTTACACAACAGTAGTACTTTGATGTAAGAACATGGTGTGATAGACAGATATTGTATGTTCTAGAAACAGGAACACGTGTCTTAGTCACAAGTATAATGTGTAAAGTAAGCAGATGAAATTCAACAAAATTACAAGCAGTCCAAGCTAGACATCATACATAACATGCAACCACATATAACAGTGCCAAGTTAGAGGGAGCACCTGTGATGGTGCACTACGGGAGACGTGCTCATCACCAACACAGCTACGTTGAGTGTCTATGCATGTGTTGTCATGGAAATCATCTTGGAGGGATGGAGGAGTAGAATCTATAGAGGCCCTCCGTTTGGAAGGAGCACCTTCATCCGCTGCCTTGCTAACTTCCTTCCGCTTTATTGATTTTGAATTGTCAAGTAAAACCGACAAGAAAAAGCAATAAAATTCACTCTTCAGAACTCATTCGTGCATGATAGTGACAATCACTACTTTGATGTAAGGCAAACACATGATTCCAGGATGGAATAATACGAAAATCAGGACGGCATGGCATATTCACAACTGTTTGTGTAAACTAAGCAGAAACCATTTCAACAAATAAGAAGCAATGCAAGCTAGACACCACATGAAAGATGCAACCAATATGACTCTGCCAAGTTAAAAGCGTCCCATCATAAATGGCATTTCAACAAATTAGAAGCAGCGCATGCTATAAATCATATGAAAGATGCAACTAATATCACACTGCATATACTAAAGGTGTCTCGTCATATTGATTTATGCGGGATATAAAAGAACAATAGTTTTATGTAAGGACATTCTTAATAGACAGATGTACTATGTACTAAAAACAGGAAGGCATGTCACATTAACAGGTATAATGTATAAACTAATCAGAATAGCACATGCAATTTAACCAGATTGGAAGAATTACAATCTAGACACCATATGCAACATGCAACCACATATCACACTGCCAAGTTAGAGCAAGCACCTGCGATGCTAGTGTAGGGGAAATGCGGTAATCAACTATAGATCTACGTTCAATTTCTTCATCTAGCCTTGCTGTTTCTTGAGAATCATGTGGGGAGCCTGACGCTGCATTCTTTAAGTGAGGATCTTTTATCACAGTAGTCCACTGGACTGACTGCCTCGTCATAAGTGATTGATGAGGGATACTCAAGAACATTTGTTTGATGTAAGAACATGGTTAATAGACAGATGTACTAATATGTACCAAAAACAGGAAGGCATGTCATATTCAAAGGTATAGTGTGTAAGCTAAGCAGATGCAATTTAACCAAATTGGAAGCAATACAAGCTAGACATCCGGCTGGAGTGGTGAGCATGATCATCTAGGACCTGAGAGCCTGGTGGGAGGCGGGCTGCTTCGCCACCATCGTGGCTTTTTAGTTGGCTTCCAGGTGATGCATGTCTGTGCTGGGCTTGTCACTGGCTCGGCCAGTGCCCTGACTAGCTATTTGACTTCTGGTGCTCCCGGGATGGTGGTTCATGTAAAAAATATCTTTCCTTATCTTAATAAAGACCGACTTCGGCCTTTCGAATACAAGCTACACACCATATGCAACATGTAACCACATATGACACCGTGAAGTTAAAGCAAGCACCTGGGATGGTGGTTCACAGTGAGCGAGATCATCAACTCCAGAGCTACGTTTACCGTCTCCATCTATTGAACATCCAACCTTTATAGTGAAAACACGTGTCTTGCTTGCCCGCGAAGCAAGCAGGAGCAACTTCTCTCTTTTATTTCGTGCTTCTGTCATGGCAGAGTCTGAAATACCCATGCATAAAAACACAATAGTGAGAGTATGGGTGAAGTGTGGGCAGAACTAGTGCATTGTAAAAGTAGAAGATAGCAGGTGGCTGAAAACTAAGTGACAGGAGGCAAATGATAGCTCTACAACATTGCATGGCAAACAAAATTAGATTGTACTCCGTATGATTTTGTAATATATGAGCACGGGGATGGCTGGGAAATGCAGGTACTCCTCCAACACAGCATCACATGTGGTCCTATCAAAATAACAGTCGACTGAAAATAAATAGGTCAGTCGATTTTTTATGAACCGTCCGATCTATAAGGAACGGGCAGATGGCCTTCGTCTACCTCCCGCCAGTCACTGTTGACGATCTTTCTCGAACCGCCAGCGACCATCGGCCCAGACCCCTGCCTCCGCCGCCCCGCCCTCCCCTCGACCTCACACCACCGCTGTGCTTGGCTTCGCCCCTGTCGGTGTACAAAAGAAGCGGCGCATCTTTGTACCCCTTTATCTGTGCACGGACAGTCGGAGCCACGCCCGCGGCCACACCAAGCAGAACAGGAGAGGTGAACCAAGGTAAAACCAAAGCCCAAGACAGCCAGAGCAACGTCAAGACCAAGACCACAAAGAAGCAGAGAGGCGAAGCAGGTTCCCCCGGCAAGATCCTTGCCGGGGCAGCCTCAGCGGCCCCGACAAGGCCCTTGCCGGGGCGGCTCGCCCACACCAGCGGAGTGAGCCACCCTCGAGCCCACAGGTTCCAACCCAACCAACCACATTGGAACTAGGGCTCGGGAGGCACCTCCATGGTGGCATGCAGATCTTTGTGAAGACAATGAATATTCAAGATCAGATGAGGATTAAACGACAACAGCCCTCGACAAGATCCTTGCCGGGGACAACAGCGCGCCACGGCAAGACCCTTGCCGGGCCACCCGGCAAAGCTCTCACCAAGGGCGTCAGCGGGGCCACTGCCAGGCCCGCACCAGCCAAGTCTCCACCGCCTTTCGCATGCAGCTACCAGCCCAACCATCTGGGCAGGCACCTGCGTGGCAACATATAGCTTCCAGGCCAACTCATCAAGCGCCTGCATGGCGGCATGCAGATCTTCGTGAAGACCCTACCACCGCGCCACCTCAGCTGCGTGCCTGCCTACATGGCGCCGCACTGTAACACCCCAGATGTAACTTTCCATATTTGTAACTCCAACTCTTGCCATTTTCGGCTATGGGTTATGATATTCCCTCCGTGGTCGGGTTTTGTCTTTCGTTTTGCATTTTGTTCATGTCTTGCATTTCGTATCATGTCATCATGTGCATTGCATTTGCATACGTGTTCGTCTCATGCATCCGAGCATTTTCCCCGTTGTCCGTTTTGCAATCCGGCGCTCCCATCTCCTCCGGCGCACCCCTCTTGTTTTCTTTCATGAGCGGGTGTCAAACATTCTCGGAATGGACCGAGGCTTGTCAAGTGGCCTTGGTACACCACCGGTAGACCACCGGTCAAGTTTTGTTCCATTTGGAAGTCATTTGGTACTCCAACGGTTAACCGGGTAACCGCAGATGCATCCTGTGTGTTGCAGAAAACCCCCCCTCAAAACCAGCCCAAAACCCACAAAACTCTCTTCCATGCTCTAGGTCGTTCGATCACGATCGTGTGGGCGAAAACCGCACCTCATTTGGACTCTCCTAGCTCCCTCTAGCTATATAAGTGCATCTCCTCCCGAAAACGTTTGCAATCCAAACCCTAACCGCTCCTCCCGTCGCCGCCGGACAATTCTCCCACCGACGGACACGTCCGCCGCCGCAGCCGGCCTCTCCCGCACCGCCACGTGGCGTGCCCGCGCCCACATCGCCGGCCGGCCCGCCGGGGCCCGTCCGCGGCCCTCCCGGCCCGCGCGCCCGGCGTCCTCCTCCTCCCGCGCGCCTGCCCCGCCGCCTCGCCGCGCCGCCGCCCTGTTCGTCGCCGCCGCCGCCGGCCATCGCCGCCGCCCCGCGCCGTGCTCGCCCCGCGCCGCCGTGCGCCGCCGCCGGCCTCCGACGCCGCCGCCTCGCCGTCCCCACGGCGCCATGCTTCTCCTCCCTCCGGCAGCCCCCTCACCCCCGCCGTCTCCTCCTCCTCTCCCGTCGCCGGCGACGAGCCCGGGCTCGATCGGATCTAGACACTGCGTGCGTTGACTTTCCCGAACCCCGATATTTCCCAAGTCATTTATTTTTTTACAGCATGTGCTCTTGTTCATAGCATCATAGCTCTCTGCATATAGCTCCGTTTCGTGCGTGTAATATGTCAAATTGTTCGCCTCGTGATGCTCTACATTTTGTTCAATTGCACCATGTTAATTAGAGGCCATCTTGATGCCCAAATCTCTGGTGCAAGAGTGCTAGTTGCTGTTATCTGCTGGTTCTTAGCAGAACTTGGAGATTTGTTATATTTGTATCATTTAATCTGTGCATCTTATGGGCATGAGCTCTACATGTGTTTTGTTTTATGCCATGCCATCTTTCCAGAGGTGCATGCCATGTATTTTTGTGATCTCTGTGGTGACTAGCACAAGCATACAAACTAGGCCCCGTAATGTTTCTGATTTCAGAGACTTAGTGATTTCTCTAAGTCTTTGTCTGCTGTTATTTTGTTGCCTTGTAAGCTTGATGCTACAGAGAGATCCATGCATATTTTGGAGATGTTCAGTAAGGATGTTTTGTAGATATATTATTGTAATTGATCCATTTCTGCCCTTGTTTGCAATTATGGAGTGCCATAGCATGACTCAATCTTGCTCTACTTTTGCTATAAAATATTTCTGGCAGATTGTTTACGTGTTATTCAATTTTGCCAAGCTTGTTGTAGTTGATACATACATGCTATGCTTTTGTTCTTACCATGGATAGCTTCATAAACATGCCATCTTGCTGTAGGTGTGCTTGTTTTGTCATGCATTGCTTTGTGGTGAGTGCATCAAGCTCACCAAGATGCCTTCATATTATTGTTTCTGCCATGCTCTGTTTTCTGCCAAGTCTGAAACCTGTTAACGAAACTTGCTATGTTTACATGGTTGCCATCATATCTTCTGGTCCTTTTTGGCTTATGGTCAGTAAGGGACTTTTGTCATATGAATTTAGTAGAACACTTCCATGCCTTGTTTTGCCATGTTAAGTTTCTGTAGCATGTTGATTTCGTGCTCTGAACATTGCTACCTGATGCTGTTTTCTGCCATGTCCAGTAATTTCACCAAGTCTGTGAACCTGTTATCTTTTGCACTTTTGCCATGCTTGTTTGAGCTTGTTATGTTGTGATCTAGCCATAGCTCAGTGTTCATCTTTTGTCAAGCATCTTCTGTAGATTACAGCCATATGCTTTGTTGCTATGTTGGGGTGCTGTAGCATTTTTACTTGTTGCATTTTAAGTGCTATCATGCTGTTAATCGCAGATTCGTGTCATTCTTGTTTTGCTTGCCATTTGCAAACCGTGCATCCGTTTCCGGTGATCTTTATATCGATTTCGACCGAAATTATCTCATCTTTCCAGTGGCATGCTTGGTTTGCCAAGTTACTGCCTTGTTCATCATTTTCCTTCCGGAGCACGCATATGCATCGCATATCATATCTCGCATATCATACATGTTTTGCATCATGTTGCTTGTGCATTTCCCGTGGTTGATTGTGGTTCCATTGCTTGTGTTCTTGTCTTGGGTAGAGCCGGGAGACGAGTTCGTGAACGAGGAACCTGTTGAGTACGCTTACGAGGATCAAGCTTTCGACAACTCTGAGAACCTTGCAGGCAAGATGACCACCCCTCGAAATCACTTCTATCTTTGCTTTGCTAGTTGTTCGTTCTATTGCCATGCTGTGCTACCTATCACTTGCTTTATCATGCCTCCCATATTGCCATGTCAGCCTCTAACCATCCTTTCCTAGCAAACCGTTGTTTGGCTAAGTTACCGCTTTTGCTCAGCCCTTCTTATAGCGTTGCTAGTTGCAGGTGAAGTTGAAGTTGGTTCCATGTTGGAACATGGATATGTTGGGATATCACAATATCTCTTATTTAATTAATGCATCTATATATTTGGTAAAGGGTGGAAGGCTCGGCCTTATGCCTGGTGTTTTGTTCTACTCTTGCCGCCCTAGTTTCTGTCATACCGGTATTATGTTCCTTGAGTTTGCGTTCCTTACGCGGTCGGGTGATTTATGGGACCCCCTTGACAGTTCGCCTTGAATAAAACTCCTCCAGCAAGGCCCAACCTTGGTTTTACCATTTGCGACCTAAGCCTTTTTCCCCCGGGTTTTCACGAGCCCGAGGGTCATCTTTATTTTAAACCCCCGGACCAGTGCTCCTTCGAGTGCTGGCCCAAACTGGGCGATGTCCGGCGCCCCCTGGGCAACCAGGGTCTATGCCAACCCGACGTCTTGCCCATCCGGTATGCCCTGAGAACGAGATATGTGCAGCTCCTATCGGGATTTGTCGGCACATTCGGGTGGCTTTGCTGGTCTTGTTTTACCATTGTCGAAATGTCTTGTAAACCGGGATTCCGAGACTGATCGGGTTTTTCCGGGAGAAAGTTTATCCTTCGTTGACCGTGAGAGCTTATGATGGGCTAAGTTGGGACACCCCTGCAGGGTATTATCTTTCGAAAGCCGTGCCCGCGGTTATGAGGCAGATGGGAATTTGTTAATGTCCGGTTGTAGAGAACTTGTCACTTGACCCAGTTAAAAATACACCAATTGCGTGTGTAGCCGTGATGGTCTCTTCTCGGCGGAGTCCGGGAAGTGAACACGGTTTGAGTTATGAATGACGTAAGTAGGAGTTCAGGATCACTTCTTGGTCATTACTAGATGACGACCGTTCCGTTGCTTCTCTCCTCGCTCTCATTTGCGTTTGTTAGCCACCATTTATGCTTATTGCCTGCTGCAGCTCCACCTCATTACACCATCCTTTCCTATAAGCTTAAATAGTCTTGATCTCGCGGGTGTGAGATTGCTTAGTCCTCGTGACTCACAGATTCTACCAAAACAGTTGCAGGTGCCGACGATGCCAGTGCAGATGATGGGATCGATCTCAAGTGGGAGTTCGATGAGGAACGTGGTCGTTACTATGTGTCTTTTCCTGATGATCAGTAGTGGAGCCCAGTTGGGACGATCGGGGATCTAGCATTTGGGGTTATCTTATTTTCTTTTGGATCTTGACCATAGACGGTCTATGTGTGTATTTTGGATGATGTATGGATTATATTTATGTATTGTGTGAAGTGGCGATTGTAAGCCAACTCTTTATCCCATTCTTGTTCATTACATGGGATTGTGTGAAGATGACCCTTCTTGCGACAAAACCACAATGTGGTTATGCCTCTAA
Source organism: Aegilops tauschii subsp. strangulata (assembly GCF_002575655.3). Taxonomy (NCBI): domain Eukaryota; kingdom Viridiplantae; phylum Streptophyta; class Magnoliopsida; order Poales; family Poaceae; genus Aegilops; species Aegilops tauschii. Next base: position 320,221,201 of record NC_053040.3, read on the forward strand.
GTCGTGCCTCGACACGTGGGAGATATAGCCGCATCGTGGGCGTTACACGCATGCATCGCTGGCCAGGGCGCGTGTCAAAGCGAGGAGGAGCGGCGGCGGACGGGATGGGCCTCTCCCCCGTCCCCAATAAAGCTAGGGGACACCTCAGCCGCACATTAAATGCATCTTGTCCTGTAATACGAGCGATAAGCTCATAGCACTGTACGCCTTTCCACCTCCTGTGTGCCATTGTAGCAGCCCCTTTCGACTATGAAAGGAGGCCCATGGCATACTGGAAAAGGATTCGGCTCTTTGGAACCACGCACCCACCATAGCTGGTTCGAGAGCGCAAGAACTCTCTGAAATACATCCACCAAAGCAGGACTAGGGTTTTACGCATCCTCGCGGCCCAAACTTGGGTACACGATCCTTGTGCTGATTACTAATCCTGCTCTTCTTGCAACCCTGCGCCCCGGCAACTGTAGTAGGGATTCTTGTGATCCCATAGGTGTCGTTCCACACCGACATCTTTGGCGCGCCAGGTAGGGGGCGCAAATTGTGAGAATCTGGTCTAGTAGTTGGCCTAGCAGTTCTTCATCGCCATGGCTCCCAAGAAGGAGACAGCCAGGAGAAAAGGGCGCCGCCTGCGAACGCGAAGGACGCCAGCGCGGCAACAGAAAAGCTAAGTCATTTAGAGCCTTGAGTTATTTCCTTTTATATATAAGGTTATCCTCCTCGGAGATCCTAACTGTGTATGGGAAACCTACACGCAGAGGGGCCCTCCCGCGATTGGCAACGCCCTTGTTCTGTTTCGAGTCCGCTCAACAGCTCAAGCGGCCGCGTCGAGAGTGGCGGGGTAGCCTTCCACACCTGGCAACGCTCTCGATTCTGACTCGAGTCAAGCTCGACAGTTCGGGCGGCCGCGTTAAGGGCGGTAAGGTGGTTCGCCCGGCAGCAAGCACAACCGGCAGGCCAATGGGGATCCGTCCTCAAGACGCCGCCTTGGGTTTACGCGCCGGCAAGCCTACCCGATAAACGTAGGGTGGACATACAGAGAAAGGTTGAACAGGAAAATAACATGCATAATATCGAAGTGTTGCAGAGTTATATTACATCAAATTGTTGCTGCGGTTCTAACTAAAGATAGAAATTGTCTTGGCCATGAACCTGCAGCGACGATAACAAACAGGGAGCCTAATCCCTGCACTGGCCCTCCACCCTTAGAATTCCGCTGACACCGCTGATGACGGGCTTGATGCGCTCCCTGAGCGGCGCGAGGTCAGTATCCTCCGGCAAGCTCTCTAGCGTGGCGTCGAAGTCGAGGTCGGGGTACCAGTACGCCACCTTGGTGAGAACCTTGGTCATGGCGCCCTGGCAGAGCCTCCGGGCCTCGTCGGCCAGCGAGGCCGCCCAGTTGGCGTGAAGCTGCTCCAAAGCACCGATGACCTTCTCAAAGAACAGGGTCAGGCTGCAGTTGGCGCTCACGCTCCGCTCCGGGGCGTACCTCACGTCCGGCATCCCCATGGTGGCCAGCTGCGCGGCGGCCTGGTTGGCAATGGTGGCGAGGCGATCGAGCCAACGGTTCTCGCCCTCCACATGATCCATGAAGTTGAGGGCCTCGTTCTTCCGCAGCTGCTTCTCGGCCCCCAGGTTTTTGGTCAGGGTTCCCTCCCGGGCCCTGGCCTCCGACAACATCTTCTTGAGACCCTCCAGCTTCAGCTTGAGGTCTTTGATGGAGTTGTTGGCCTCGGAGAGCTCCCCGGCCTTGCTGACGGCCGCGCCCTGCGCCTCCGTCAGGGCGCCGTTGAGCGTGTCCTTCTCCTGGGACAGCTTCAGGGCCTGCTCCTTCAGCTCGTCCCGCTCCACCTCCAACTCCTTCACCTTGCCGGCATGGACCTGGGCCTGGGCATCGAGCGCCTCTTTGTGCCTCTGCTCCAGCTCACGGGTCCGCTGCAAGACAAGCTTCTCCACCTCCCTGTCCTTGGCGCGGAGTTTGGCGTCGAGGTCCGCCTCGCACTTAGCGAGGTCCTCCTCTTGGGAGTTTAGCGCGGCCTGGTGCTTGGTCCAGGTGGCCTCGTCTGCCGCGGCCAAGCCCTCCGCCGTCTCCTGGGCCTTCTTGATGTCGGCCAGCTTCATGGTGAGCTCCACGTCGTGCTTGGCCAGCTCGCCCTGGAAGAACCAATCCTGCGTCTCGGCAACGCGCTTCTGGAGGTCCGCCTCGGCCTTCTCCTCCACCGCCATCCTAGACTTAGCCTTGTCTAGGCGGGCGCGGTGGAGCGCCTGGAGCTTCCGAAAGCTGGCGCCCATGGCGTGGAGGAGCCACTCTTCCTGGGAGCCGTTGCCACCAGCGCTCGGCTCGTCAACGATCTCAAGCCCGGCGGCGGCGAGCACCTCATCGTCAAACACCCCCCCCTCGACGGGAGCCCTGGTGCTCGACGCGCCTGGGAGGTGGACAAAGAGATCGTCGCTCACCTTCAGGTACCTGCCGGAGCCAGAGGCAGCGGAGGAGGAGGGCTGGTCATCGACCACCTCCTCCTCGGCAGCGGCCTTGCCAGCCTCTCCGGCAGGCCCCTTTCCGGCCTCCTCGGTGGTAGCCTTGCCGGCCTCCCCGGCAGGCCCTTTGGCGGCGTCCTCCGTGGCGCCCCTGGCGGCCTCCTCGGCGGTGGTCTTCTCGGCCTCTGCCGCGGCGTCCTTGGCCACGTCCTCGATGACGGTGTCCAGATCCTCCCGGTCCGCCGAGAGAGGATCTGGATATCAAGAAGAGGGTGGGGTAGAGCCAAGATCAAAGATTCAAAAAGAAGAGAAAAAGCAGGGACAAAAGGCCAGAGACTTACCGGTCCCGGGCTGGGAAGCAGAAGTCCCCTCCCCGCCAGCGCCTGGCGCCGAGGCGAAGCCACCGGCGCCCAAGTTCTCCTCCTCCTCCTCCATGTGCGTGGGCTCGGTGCTTGGCGCCCTTCCTGGGGACGCCCCTCGGGGCGGTGTGGTTGATGGGGGCGGCGTGGTGGGAGTAGCCCTCTGTGGCTCCTCCCGCTGCTGCTCTCCTCCTGCATACGCGACAAGGTCAGCGCCAAAGTATCATACCCATGACACATGTCGACGAGGAGTGAGCGGTGAATTTATGCTGGGGGCTGCGCCGGGGGCTGCTGTCCGGGCTGCTCAGCACCACCAGAGGCGCCCTTGAAGTACCAGCGGGGGGCTGGCTGGCCGCCGAGGTCTTGGCCCTCTTCACCCTCTGGGCCAGCGTCTCCACGTCCCTGCAAAGATGAAAACGAGTCAAGACAAGCAACACAGATTGAGGAGACAGAGATGACGGGGAAGAACAAGATACTTACTCATCGTCCACCTCCTTCTATGTTGTTTTCCTCTTCCTCCTCGGGCTGAGGGAACCGAAGTCGAAGGTGACCCCTGCGTCGGCGTCCGCCGGAGGAGGGGAGGAGGGCGGAGTCTGGGCACGCTTGGGCGGAGAGGAGGCAGATGCTCTCTTCTTCGCCGCCGCGGCCTTCACCACTCTCTTCGCCGCCGCGGCCCTCGTTTGACGCGCGGACTCCTCCGGAGACTTTGGCCGCCGTGCGGCCCTGACGGGCCGTACCGGCTCGCCAGAAGTGGCCCGCCGCAGGACTTGCCCTCTCCCCGTGGCCGGAGGATCAACAGCCCCGGCCTTCTCCTCTGACGACTCGTCGGCCGCATCCTCAACCAGAGGAGCCTTGGTGCCGGCGCCGCTGGCTTCCCCGGCGGCCGCCGCCCACCGGGCGAGCTCCTCCTCCTCCGGGGCCATCACGGCCTTGTCCTCCACACCACCAGCGCTGCCGGCCGCTTCGGCAAGCTGCGCCTCCCTCCCCTTGGTGGCGATGTAGTCCAGGTCCACCTGGGTGGTGTCCTGGATGAGCAGCCGCTCGGCGTCGGCGTTGATGTACCCCTCGTGCAGAGTGTCAAAGAACTGCTGCACCTCGATGTCCTCTGGCTCCTTCCAGCTCGGGTCAGGGCCATGCGCGTTGCAGTCTGGCATCATGGCGATGATCTCGGTCCGGCGCGAATTATTGCACAGCGGGACCACTCCCGCCGGCAACTTGAACAAGGGCCCCTTGAAGACCTTGCCGGCCTTCGCGGCGGCCCTCGCGACCTTGCCGGTTCGCTCGACCTCGCCGTTGCGGCCGACATCGAGCTGGAAGAGTCGCTGGCAGAAATGGGCATGCCCCAACACTGTGAAATTGTGGTCGAGGCCGGGGCGAAGCTGCATGATGTCGGCGGGGTTCGTGAAGAGCCAGGCCGGCCTCCCCTTGTTGTGCAGTGGAGCGATCCGGCGGCGGATGAAGTCCACCCCGATAATCTCGAGGGTGAGCCCGGCCTCGGTGAGCCGAAGGATCCTGGTGGTCGCGATCATGAGCTTCTCGTCGTCGGCATCGACGTCGCTCCAATCGCCTCTGCGGACCGACGGCGCCCGGCGAACTTCGCAGAACGCCGGCGGCTCCTTCTCTTCGATCCAGCACCACCGGCCCCACCATTCTTCCCACCTCTCCTTCATGGCGCCATCCGGGTACGCTCCCTTGGATCTTGGGATCCAGGTGATGCAACCAGAAATGGCGCCTCCCATTTGGATCCGAGGGAAGAAGTAATGGCGGAAGAGCGCCGTGTTGGGGTGCACCCCGGCGAAACCTTCGGAGAGGTGTGCGAAAAGGGCCATGCACGCCACGGCATTCGGTGTGAAATCCAAGAGGCGGAAGCCAAAGGTGTGCATGATGTCGCTGAAGAGATTGGAGAAGGGAGGACAAAGCCCGCAGGAGAAATAGTCGACAAAGAAGGGGTACCGATTTGGGACAGCCTCGGCGCAGTTGGCAGGGATGACGCGCGTGGCTGGGTGCCCCGTCTTCTCTCCCCCCGTCTTCACCCCCCACAAGGGCTTGAAGGCTTCCCGGAGCTCGAACACATCAACCGTCGAGGGGAAGTAGGCGGACTGCGTCCACTGCACTACCAGCGCACTCTCCGGCGGCTCCGCCGCTCCGGCATCCTTGGCCACTTCCTTGCCCTTGGTGGATTTTGGCGCCATGGCGGCTGGGGGAAGGGGGCAAGAGGCAGAGGACGGCGGGAATGCGACAGCGGCGAACAAGAGCGAAGCTTAGGGAAGAAGAGGAAGACGAATCGAGGCTTCTGAGATTGGGATTGCGCGGAGGGTAAAAGGAACAGTGCTCTCGCGGTTATCCCTTTTTATGGGGAAGGTGCGGGTCGCGCTGCCCATTTACTGCGATGTGACGCATGCGTGCAGGAACCGCCCCATGCATGCCGCCCACGTCACGCGCACCCCTCCACGTCGCGCATTCAATGCGGGTCGTGGGAAGCGCAGCGCGTGAAAAAATTTACCGCGGTAAAAACCGCCCCGCCTGCCCGGGCACCGTTTTGGGCCTGGCCCAACAACGTGTCGCGCTTATGTGTGGCCCAGGCCCAGGGGCTCCTGTCGGTGTACAAAAGAAGGGGCGCATCTTTGTACCCCTTTACCTGTGCACGGACAGTCAGAGCCGCGCCCGCGACCACACCAAGCAGAACAGGAGAGGTGAACCAAGGTAAAACCGAAGCCCAAGACAGCCAGAGCAACGCCAAGACGAAGACCACGAAGAAGCAGAGAGGCGAAGCAGGTTCCCCCGGCAAGATCCTTGCCGGGGGCAGCCTCAGCGGCCCCGGCAAGGCCCTTGCCGGGGCGGCTCGCCCACACCAGCGGAGTGACCCACCCTCGAGCCCACAGGTTCCAACTCAACCAACCACGTTGGAACTAGGGTTCGGGAGGCACCTCCATGGTGGCATGCAGATATTTGTGAAGACAAGGAATATTCAAGATCAGATGAGGATTAAAAGACAACGGCCCTCGGCAAGATCCTTGCCGAGGAAAGCCACAAGACCCCCGGCGAGATCCTTGTCGGGGACGACAGCGCGCCACGGCAAGACCCTTGCCGGGCCACCCGGCAAAGCTCTCACCAAGGGCGTCAGCGGGGTCACTGCCAGGCCCGCACCAGCCAAGTCTCCACTGCCGTTCGCATGCAGCTGCCAGCCCAACCAGCTGGGCAGGCACTAGCGTGGCAACATATAGCTTCCAGGCTAACTCATCAAGCGCCTGCGTGGCGGCATGCAGATCTTCCTGAAGACCCTACCACCGCGCCACCTCAGCTGCCTGCCTGCCTACATGGCGCCGCACGCATCGCTGGCCAGGGCGCGTGTCAAAGCGAGGAGGAGCGGCGGCGGATGGGACGGGCCTCGCCCCGTCCCCGATAAAGCTAGGGGACACCTCAGCGGTGCATTAAATGCATCTTGTCCTGTAATACGAGCGATAAGCTCGTAGCACTATACGCCTTTCCACCTCCTGTGTGCCACTGTGGCAGCCCCTTTCGACTATAAAAGGAGGCCCATGGCATACTGGAAAAGGATTCGGCTCTTTGGAACCACGCACCCACCATAGCTGGTTCGAGAGCTCAAGAACTCTCTGAAATACATCCACCAAAGCAGGACTAGGGTTTTACGCATCCTCGCGGCCCGAACCTGGGTAAATGATCCTTGTGCTGATTACTAATCCTGCTCTTCTTGCAACCCTGCGCCCCGGCAACTGTAGTAGGCATTCTTGTGATCCCATAGGTGTCGTTCCACACCGACAGCAGCCAGGCCATCCCTTTAATCCCGGCCGATCTCCTGATCGGGCGCCAGCAGCTCTAGGCCCCACATGCCCCTAAGATAGACACCGAGGCACTGCTTCCCCGGCGTAATAGGCGGACTAGCGCATGTTACACCGGAGAATGCTTTCGTTAATTGGGAATCAACTGACCAGGAACTGAAATCAGGGGGCGACGGACCTCTAGCTAAGATGAAATAGTATATGAGAAGAAACCTTGTGCATCGCGAGTAACTAGGAACATCTAGTATCAAGAAGAAGTGGTCAACTAGTGTCTTCTGTGGGATGAATACCGTGCAAGCAGACACGTAAGATTTGCACGCATAAGGGAAGAGGATTACCATTTCCGGTTGCCAGTGTGGCCGCCTCCACATGTCGCGCCGATCTTCTTCTTTTTGCCTGGGAAACCGATGTTTTGGAGGAGGGTGCAGGCTTGGACAAACCCATGGCCAAATTTTTTTACTGTGTTGCCGTGGCCGTATGTCGGCGGAGGGAAAGCAAATCTGAGGCGGCGAAGGACGGCGTAGCAAGAACAACTCCGGTGCGGTGGACGGTGGCGAAGTTGGAGCGGCAGCGGTGAGGCACAGGACGGCGTGGTTGAACTGGCTCGAGTACGGACGGCTCGGCCTCGGCTTCAACTACTAGCCTTGGAGGGCGTTGCGGTTGAGGTAGTGGTGGACGACAACGTCGGGGTATCGGCTCCGGTGTGATGGAGGAGGGTGGCGGTTGATGGGTGGGATGGGGTGGCGAACGGAGGACGCCGGTGTTTCGCGGCTGGTGGAGAGGTAGTTTTGGCGCCCACAGAGTACGAATGGGGAATCGGACGCGCGGGGGGGGGGGGGGGGGAGAGCTAAGGGAGAACCATGTTTCGGTCTGGGACGCGCTTGTTTTTGGCTTTTTTGAACAGATGGGACGCGCTTGTTTGAAATTTGGGGAAAGTACAAACTTTGCCCTCCTCTTAAATTTCGGACCTACTATGGGTCGGGGGTAGGATGGTAATCCCAGGTGTCCCAAATAGTGGGCGGGAGCGATTTCGGCCGCGCGCATGTGTGCTTAGGTGACCATTGTGTATGAATGTTTTTCGGAGGCGGTTGCGTGGCGTCTAGATGAAGCTACAAACCTACCCCGGTTTAGAACTTTGGACGTCGGGCCGGTAGGTTTCACGTGTCGGAGTTACAAAAGTAATTTCCTTCTACTACAAAACATTGGTCTCACGCGGTTTCGGGCGAGTAGAGGCTCTTTTGGCGCTTCGTTCGAAATTTTGAAACAGAAGCATTCACGTTTAGAGTACTCTTGAACTTTGAGGATTGACCTAAATAGACAACGTTAGATTTGACCTCGTATGTGTGAAAACCTCATTAAATTATCTGCTTCTTTTTGAAATTTTGACACTTGAAAATCCTATAACTACGATTATTTTGGAACGGAGGAGCTAAATTTGAATCTATTTTGTACGCGACCATATATGCTATTATGTAAAAAATTAGAGCAAAGATTGGTGCCCGCATAATTTAGGTATGATTTACAAATGCCATGATATCGAATTCAAATAATTGAATGGACTTCATGTTGAATTTGATTTTTTACACCACCTTAAGTTGAATTCAAATGTATGCTAGTTCATAGCTAGCTATTTATAATGTTCATTGTGTAACTTTCGTATGTATAATGTGCTTTACACACACAACATGAACTATACTCACATTTATATTCGATTGCTAAAGTGATGCATTGTCTGGAGTTCAAAATACTAACTATGTGGATCAATTATGTCGAATAATAACATAGACATGCTCAAATTCGATAGAATCTAGATGTCTGCTGGATCAATGACCGTTCCTTACGCGAATTGCAAATATCATGATCCCATCCTAATATTTGGATACAATCTATATCTTTAATCAATGTGTACATCAGTCTTTTACGTGTAGTTTCACTCTCCATCGGTGGTCTCTCACACATGCTCACACACTCTCTCCCGAGGTGTCTTTCTCGCAAACATGCTCTCGATATAACCCTCCCTCCCTCTCGTAACCATTTACGACTGTTTTCACTAACCTTTCTCACAAGCACTCTTCGTCTCACAAGCATACACACGCACAATCCCCATCGACCCTTTCTATATACATAAACCTGCCTACGTTTCTCCTGCACGCACATTATCTTTAGGTCTGTCTCTGATGCATTGTCTCACACCTCTCTTCCTAATCGACGAGTATGATTCTAGCAGAGCATTCTGTAGGATGCCCCTTAAAGTTAGGTTGGATGAATAGTAATATCAGAGATAAGGGGTTACCTTAGTCCGAGAACCCATGGTTACAAATCCTAGCTGGCTTTGTCAGTGGACACATAATCCTTCACAATTCTGCTATCGTTGTCTTGTACGACAAGTCATCATGGGTCTCCCTAAATGTGTCACGGGCCGACCAATGTGGCGCAGGACGGAACCGAACCAAGGGCCTCACCTCGACCCACTGGACCTCACGCGGTGACACACCCTCTGCCCCCAGGTCTCATTATCTTCTCAGACCCACACATACCAACACAGACACCATACAAAAAAAATCTCCTCGTGCCTCTATACCCCCTTGCATATACACACTCAAGGGAATCTATCGCCGTGACATCATATCAGTCTCTCTCTCTCTAGACCTCTCTCATTTCTCGTGCTATCTCTCCCACGCCCCTCCCCCGCGGGCCCCTCTATCCATGCCTCTCTCGAATACGTAATACACACACATACCTCTCTAGGCCCTGCCAAATACATCAACTACACATTCACACATGTTAATCACGTACCCCATTGATCTAAAAAGCCCTCTCTTCACGTTTATTTCGCATACAATATTCCTTTTGAATAAAGTGTGGCCAAAAAATTATTTTAGAATTTCTACATATATACAACATTACAAAGTTATATGGAGGAGTATGAACGTTAATTTGTTGCATGGTGCCCACAATGATATTTATTCCGCACTGTGAATTTTTATATTTTTATACTATCTCCCTCCGTTTCTTTTTACTTCACATATAAGATTTGGTCAAAGTCAAACTACACAAAGTTTGACCAAATTTATATAAAAAAATATGAACATCTACAATACTAAAACTATATAGTATGAAAATCCGTTTCATGGTGCATCTGATAATGTTGATTTCATATTGTGAATGTTTATATTTTTTAATATAAAGTTAGTCAAACTCTACAAAGCTTAACTTTGACCAAACCTTATATGCGGACTAAAAAGAAACGGAGGGAGTATAAAGTTAGTCATAATAAAGAGAAACGAAGAGCATCTCTCTCCCCATCGCATACACCCCCTCTACGCCCCTTTCACGTATGCACACAAACTATCTCCAGGTCCTCTAAAAGTAAGCCCCCAGCACATTCACGCATGTTTCATCTTTCTCTCGCGATATATACAGTGATGATCATTGTATTTGGAGCGATAGCATGATATGTACATTGGACTTCAGAATCCACTCATTACGGTCACCATTTACGTTTTGTGGTTATTGTACAGTCACAGGCTCACCATATAGCTCTGTATTTGCTCAAGACACGACTAGTTGACCAGTTAAACGCTCCACATGACACCTCTAGTGTTGCATCACATTATCTCACTACCATTGGGCCCACCTGTTGGCTTGTATCCACTCTTCTACACTATTATAAAAAACAGAGTTGGTGATGATGGTGTGCCCCCCATCCTGCAATATAGGCCGTCCGATTTATATCTGACGGATAGGAAGGAAACTATGGAAATTTTACAAAAAGGTACCCACACACCTCTCCACATTTGCAAATAAGGCCTTCCCTCGTTCATCCTTTTCTCTCACAAGATAAACTAGTCATACAAATGCATCTTGATGTTACGTGCAACGCACGGGCATCTTGCTAGTAAGAATGAAAACAAACGACAAAAAAATATTGGACAGTGGTTCAAAGTCATGACCACGGGCACAACGGACAAGGTGGCCTTGTATTGGTGTGCGGAGCCATCTGTTTTAACACACATGAGCTGGTGTGGTGATTATACACACATGCACGCATGCACACGAACTGCATGCACGCAACACTCACATGAACACATGCAGCCACACACACACGCAACACTCACACGTACACACGCAGCCATGCACGCACACAACACTCACACGCACACACGCACGCATGCATGCACACACCACACGAACAACACACACTCTCACGCTCAACCTACACGTGCATGCGCACACATCAGGCCCTGATAGATACATACACAACCAGGTGATTCCCGCTCACGGGTTGGATTCTTGTCACGCCTACGTAAATTTGTGTTTATCTGACCTTTTTCCTATGTGAACTGACATGTGGGACCCACAAGGAACATGGTCAATTTAACTAGTCAACATGGTGCCACACAAACTATTTGGCCGGTCAACAGAGTGCAATCCGATGTTGAACGGTGAGCAAGTGACCGTATAGTCACCGCAAAACGTATATAGTGACCGTAATGAGCGTATTAAAGTTCGGTGACCGTATTACGCTTTTCTCTCTGTAGGCCCTCCAAAACTACATCTCTACACGTTCTCGCATGTTACATCTAACAACTATGCAATATAGCACTACTACTACACTCTAACACAATAAATCATATGTGTTTTTAGTTTTACTAGGTATCATATCGTTACTTAATTATTCAGTTTGCATACATGAAATTGCCTTTGAAATGTATGGCCAGTATCATCTACCGCGCGGGAAAAATCCCGCCTTTCCTATTTAATCGGGTTTGTATCGATGGATCGTGCGAAACAGCAAAACTATAGTACTATACAGTACAAGTGACAGTTCACGGGGCCGCCGTGTCGTGTACTCCTCCGTCGTAAGAGTGGAGCACTCGCTTTCATAAATGTTCTAGTCCCGTTCACCGACATGTGGGACATCATGCTACCAAGTCCACGTGCCATATCGAAATACAACATAGAGCAGTAGGGGTGAAGCACCCCAGTCATGGCGCTGGCGTAGTAATGAGCAATGAGGCGTCAAATCACAAAGCTGCACCTTTCCCGCAGTTAAGTTGGAGGGACGAAGTAATAATGCTAAAAAAAGAAGTTGGAGGGATGAAGCAACCATCATTTCACTCGTTGCTGAATCCGCTTCTCCCTCATCTTCTTCAAGTTAACCACGTGTTGCTTCTGCCGTTGTTCTGCCTCATGTGAGACGCGGATCGGCTTGGTAAAGCACTAACACATGGGACCGCATGTTAGCAAACCGCCAGGCCAACGTCCTCTAAAAATAAGAAACCTCACCGCCATCCGCGCGGCAAAATCACCTCCGTTTTACTAATCTTGATTCTATAATTTTTTAGATCAATATAATTGAGATTTTTATAGATAGTACACAGGAGCAAAACCAAGTGGTACGGTTAAGGGCATCCACAATGTGTAGCCAAATGTGAAAATAGCTTTTGTCATCGATGGGAACCATTGTGGATGGTGCTGCCAAAGCCAAAAAGATGGAACCGAAGCTCCCTGATTGATTGATTGATTGAAGGAATAGAAAAATGCAACGTCTCTCCTCTTTCTCCCGTGCTTGGACGCATGTACATTATAGAGCATAGAGTCTACTCCCTTGTCCCTTCTATCACAAATCACAAAGCAGTGAGGCGTCAAATCACAAAGCACGGACGAAGCAACCATCATTTCACTCTTCACTGACTCCGCTTCTCCATCGTCTTCTTTGAGAAACCACCTCACCGCACTAAGCTGGATGGACGACGCTATTGTGTACTAGTAGTCTCTTTACTCGTTCTGTAATACATCATCCTTCAACTAACTTATTATTCACTTTCCTTGCAAGGTTTCTTATGATGTGCATTACCGAGAGGGCCCATAGATACCTCTCCGATACTCGGAGTGACAAATCCTAATCTCGATCTATGCCAACCCAACAAACACCTTTAGAGATACCTGTAGAGCATTTTCGTAATCACCCAATTACGCTGTGACGTTTGATAGCACACAAGGTATTCCTCCAATATCGGGAGTTGCATAATCTCATAGTTGAAGTAATATGAATTTGACATGAAGAAAGAAATAGCAATAAAACTGAACGATCAATATGCTAAACTAACGGATGGGTCTTGTCCATCACATCATTCTCTTAATGATGTGATCCCGTTATCAAATGACAACTCATGTCCATGGTTAGGAAACCTTAACCATCTTTGGTCAACGAGCTAGTCAAGTAGAGGCTCACTAGGGACACAATGTTTGTCTATGTATTCACACATGTATTTAGGTTTCCGATCAATACATTCTAGCATGAATAATAAGCATTATCATGAATAAGGACATATAAAATAACAACTTTATTATTTCCTCTGGGGCATATTTCCTTCAGTCTCCCACTTTCACTAGAGTCAATAATCTAGTTCACATCGCCATGTGATTAACACGAATAGTTTACATCACCATGTGATTAATACCCATAGTTCACATCGCCATGTGACCAACACCCAAAGGGTTTACTAGAGTCAGTAATCTAGTTCACATCGCCATGTGATTAACACCCAAAAAGTACTAAGGTGTGATCATGTTTTGCTTGTGAGAGAGGTTTAGTCAACGGGTCTGCCACATTCAGATCCGTATGTATTTTGCAAATTTCTATGTCTACAATGCTTTGCACGGATCTACTCTCCCACTTTCAATATGTATCCAGATTGAGAGTTAGAGTCATCTGAATCGGTGTCAAAGCTTGGATCGATTTAAATCTTTACGCCGAACTCTTTATCACCTCCATAACCGAGAGATATCTCCTTAGTCCTCTAAGGATAATTTTGACCGCTGTCCAGTGATCTGCTCGTGGATCACTATTGTACCTCCTTGCAAAACTCATGGCAAGGTACACAATAGGTCTGGTATACAGCATGGCATACTTATAGAACTTATGGCTGAGGCATAGAGAATTACTTTCATTCTCTCTCTATATTCTGTCATGGTCGGGTGTTGAGTCTTACTCAACTTCATACCTTACAACTCAGGCAATAACTCCTTCTTTGACCGATCCACTTTGAACTCCTTCAAAATCTTATCAAGGTATGCACTCATCAAAAGTCTTATCAAGCATTTTGATCTATCACAATAGATCTTGACGCCTAAAATATAAGCAGCTTTACCGAGGTCTTTCATTGAAAAACTTTTATTCAAGTATCCTTTTATGCTATCCAGAAATTCTACATCATTTCCAATCAACAATATGTCATCCACATAAAATATTAGAAATGCTACAGAGCTACCACTCACTTTCTTGTAAATACAGGCTTCTCCGAAAGTCTGTATAAAACCATATGCTTTGATCACCTCATCAAAGCGTATATTCCAACTCCGAGATGCTTGCACCAGTCATAGATGGATCGCTGGAGCTTGCACATTTTGTTAGTACCTTTAGGATTGACAAAACCTTCTGGTTGTATCATATACAACTCTTTTTTAATAAATCCATTAAGGAATGCAATTTTGATATCCATTTGCCAGATTTCGTAAAATGCGGCAATTGCTAACATGATTCGGACAGATCACTTAAGCATCAATACGAGTGAGAAAATCTCATCGTAGTCAACACCTTGAACTTGTCGAAAACCTTTTGCGACAATTCGAGCTTTGTAGATAGTAACACTATCATCAACGTCTGTCTTCCTCTTGAAGATCCATTTATTCTCAATGGCTTTCCGATCATCGGGCAAGTCCACCAGAGTCCACACTTTGTTCTTATATATGGATCCTATCTTAGATTTCATGGCCTCAAGCCATTTATCAGAATCTGGGCTCATCATAGCTTCTTCATAGTTCGTAGGTTCGTCATTGTCTAGTAACATGACTTCCAGAACAGGATTACCGTACCACTCTAGTGCGGAACATGCTCTGGTTGACCTACGAGGTTCGTTAGTAATTTGATCTGAAGTTTCATGATCATCATCATTAGCTTCCTCTCTAGTTGGTGTAGGCATCACGGGAACGGTTTTCTGTGATGAGATACTTTCCAATTCAAGAGAAGGTACAATTACCTCATCAAGTTCTACTTTCCTCCCACTCACTTCTTTCGAAAGAAACTCCTTCTCTAGAAAGTTTCCATTCTTGGCAACAAAGATCTTGCCTTCGGGTCTGTGGTAGAAGGTGTACCCAATTGTTTCCTTAGGGTATCCTATGAAGACGCACTTCTCCGATTTGGGTTCGAGCTTATCAGGCTGAAGCCTTATGACATAAGTGTCGCAACCCCAAATTTAGGAAATGACAGCTTAGGTTTCTTGCCAAACCACAGTTCATATGGTGTCGTCTCAACGAATTTTGATGGTGCCCTATTTAATGTGAATGCAGCTGTCTCTAATGCATAACCCCAAAATGGTAGTGGTAAATCGGTAAGAGACATCATAGATCACACCATTATCTAATAAAGTACGGTTACAACGTTCAGACACACCATAACGCTGTGGTGTTCCAGGTGGCGTGAGTTGTGAAACTATTCCACATTGTTTTAAATGAAGTCCAAACTCATAACTCAAATATTCGCCTCCGCGATTAGATCGTATAAACTTTATTTTCTTGTTACGATGATTCCCCACTTTACTCTGAAATTCTTTGAACTTTTCAAATGTTTCAGACTTGTGTTCCATCAAGTAGATATACCCATATCTGCTCAAATCATCCGTGAAGGTCAGAAAATAATGATACCCGCCGCGAGCCTCAACACTCATCGGACCGCATACATCGGTATGTATTATTTCCAATAAGTCATTAGCTCGCTCCATTGTTCCGGAGAACAGTGTTTTAGTCATCTTGCCCATGAGGCATGGTTCGCAGGTATCAAATGATTCATAATCAAGTGATTCCAAAAGTCCATCAACATGGAGTTTCTTCATGCGCTTTACACCAATATGACCTAAATGGCAGTGCCACAAGTATGTTGCACTATCATTATCAACTTTGCATCTTTTGGCATCAATGTTATGAATATGTGTATCACTACGATCGAGATTCAATAAACCATTTATATTGAGTGTATGACCATAGAAGGTTTTATTCATGTAAACAGAACAACAATTATTCTTTGACTTAAATGAATTACCGTATTGCAATAAACATGATCCAATCATATTCATGCTCAACGCAAACACCAAATAACATTTATTTTAGGTTCAACGCTAATCCTGAAGGTAAAGGGAGTGTGCGATGGTGATCTTATCAACCTTGGAATCACCTGCAACAGACATCGTCACCTCGCCCTTAAATAGTATCTGTTCATTTCGAACTTTTGTTTTGAGTTACAAATCTTAGCAACTGAAGCGGTATCAAATACCCTGGGGTTACTGTGAACACTAGTAAAGTACACATCAATAACATGTATATCAAATATACCTTTGTTCACTTTGCCATCCTTCTTATCCGCTAAGTATTTGGAGTAGTTCTGCTTCCAGTGACCATTCCCTTTGCAGTAGAAGCACTCAGTTTTAGGCTTAGGTCTTAGCTTTGGGTTTCTTCACAGGAGTGGCAACTTTCTTGTCATTCTTCTTGAAGTTCCCTTTCTTTTCCTTTGCCCTTTTTCTTGAAACTAGTGGTCTTGTTAACCATCAACACTTGATGCTATTTCTTGATTTCTACCTTCACCGATTTCAGCATCGCGAAGAGGTTGGGAATCGTTTTCGTTATCCCTTGCATATTATAGTTCATCATGAAGTTCTAGTAACTTGGTGATAGTGACTTGAGAACTCTGTCAATCACTATCTTATCTGGAAGATAAACTCCCACTTGATTCAAGCGATTGTAGTACCAAGAAATTCTGAGCACATGCTCACTAGCTGAGCTATTCTCCTCCATCTTGTAGGCAAAGTACTTGTCATAGGTCTCATACCTCTTAACACGGGCATGAGTTTGAAATATCATTTCAGCTCTTGGAACATCTCATATGCTCCATGGCGTTCAAAACATTTTTGAAGTCCCGGTTCTAAGCCGTAAAGCATGGTGCACTAAACTATCAAGTAGTCATCATACCGAGCTTGTCAAACGTTCATAACGTCTGCATCTGCTCCTGCAATAGGTGTGTCACCTAGCAGTGCATCAAGCACATAATTCTTCTGTGCAGCAATGAGGATACTCCTCAGATCACGGACCCAGTCCGCATCATTGCTACTATCATCATTCAACTTAGTTTTCTCTAGGAACATATCAAAAATAAAACAGGGGAGCTACAACATAGATATGCAAATACTATCAGGACTAAGTTCATGATAAATCAAGTTCAATTAATCAAAATTACGTAAGAACACCCACTTAGATAGACATCCCTCAAGTCATCTAAATGATACGTGATCCAAATCAACTAAACCATGTCCGATCATCACATGAGATGGAGTAGTCATCAAAGGTGAACATCTCTATGTTGATCATATCTACTATATGATTCACGTTCGACCTTTCGGTCTCCACTATTCCGAGGCCATGTTTGTACATGCCAGGCTCGTCAAGTTTAACCTGAGTATTCCGCATGTGCAAAACTGTCTTGCACCTGTTGTATTTGAACGTAGAGTCTATCACACCCGATCATCACGTGGTGTCTCAACACGGTGAACTTTCGCAACAGTGCATACTTAGGGAGAACACTTATACCTTGAAATTTTAGTTAAGGGATCATCTTATAATGTTACCACCGTACTAAGCAAAATAAGATGCATAAAAGATAAACATCTCATGCATTCAAAATATGTGACATGATATGGCCATCATCATCTTGTGCTTTTGATCTCCATCTCCAAAGCATCGTCATGATCTCCATCATCACCGGCTCGACACCTTGATCTCCATCGTTGCGTCGTGGTCGTCTCGCCAACTATTGCTTCTACAACTATTGCTAATGCATAGTGATAAAGTAAATCAATTACATGGCGTTTACGTTTCATACAATAAAGAGACAACCATAAGGCTCCTGCCGGTTGCCGATAAATTTTACAAAGCATGATCATCTCATACAATAATGTATATCACATCATGTCTTGACCATATCACATCACAACTTGCCCTGCAAAAACAAGTTAGACGTCCTCTACTTTGTTGTTGCAAGTTCTTCGTGGCTGCTATGGGCTTCTAGCAAGAACCGTTCTTACCTACGCATCAAAACCACAACGGTGATTTATCAAGTTTGCTTTTTTAACCTTCAACAAGGACTGGCCGCAGTCAAATTCGATTCAACTAAAGTAGGAGAAACAGACACCCGCCATCCACCTTTATGCAAAACTAGTTGCATGTCTGTCGGTGGAACCGGTCTCATGAACGTGGTCATGTAAGGTTGGTCCGGGCCGCTTCATCCAACAATACCACCGAATCAAAATAACACATTGGTGGTAAGCAGTATGAAGATCACCGCCCACAACTCTTTATGTTCTACTCATGCATATCATCTATGCATAGACCTGGCTCGGATGCCACTATAGGGAAATGTAGCATGCAATTTCAAAAAAATTCCTATGCTCACGCAAGATCTATCTAGGAGATGCATAGCAACGAGAGGGGGAGAGTGTGTCCATGTACCCTCGTAGACCGAAAGCAGAAGCATTTGACAACGTAGTTGATGTAGTTGAACTTCTTCTAGCTCCGACCGATCAAGCACCGAACGTACGGCACCTCCCACTACAAAAAAATACACTTCCGTGATGATACGTGTTTGTCACAGTAGGTCACGTTTTCTGTCATGCATGTACATCCATGACGATTTTATGACAGAATCAAGATCGTCATACCTGTGCTGTTGTAGATGTGTTCCATGACATTACCAAAATTATCATCACGGAAGTGTCCACTTCCATGACGATAAATCATGCGTCACAAAAGTGCTTTCGTCAAGGGTGACCGACACGTGGCATCCACCTTAACGGGTCGCCGTTAAGCTATCGGGTCCGGTTTTGGATCCGATAACCCGTTAACAGCCTGAACAAATGGGAAATTTCCACGTGTAAAATTCTGATTGGCTGGAGGAAACACGTGTCAGCTCGTCAGTGGGTCAGATAGGCGCCTATGATATGTCGACACGTGCGACAGCCCACCACTGGCCGATTTAGCTTACAAAGGCCGGCCCGTTTGACTTGGTCAAAAGTTAGCGGGCTGGCCCATGAAAAGCCTGTTAACGGTCTCTTCGCAAATAGCCCATTTTACGGCCCGGTATCTCACGACCCGTTAGGGCCTACCCGAAATCGTCCGAACAACGTCATGTGGGCCTTCGAATATAACACCAGCCCGTTTCACTTTCGGCCCATGTATGGCCCACGAGGTCTTTCGGCCCATATGAGGCCTTCGTATCTTTAGGCCCTTTAAAGGCCCACGTTGACTCTAGCCCAGAATGAATAGTAAATTTCTTTGTACATGTTAACGGCCCATGATTCACATGGGCCGTTTCCAGCCTGTGTTAGCTTTCGGCCTACTGACGGCCCATACATTCTTGGGCTCCTTTCCGGCCCTCGATTACTTCCGGCCCGTTACTGGCCTGTTCCCCTAATGGGCCAAATTCGGCCCATGGCAAGAGTCGGCCCATTTCTGACCTGTTAATCATTGCGCCGTTTCCAGCCCGTCCTATATTCTGGCCCATTAACGACCTCTTATGCCTGTGACAGAATTAAGCCTTTGTTGTCCTCCGGCCTGTTAATGGCCCGTTACCATGCTGGGCCGATACCAATTACGCCTGTTTACGACCCATGTAGACCCATTTATCCGACGGCCCGAGGCCCACCGATTCTACGACCATGTTGGAGGCCCATTTAAAGATGGCCCGTAGGAGGCCCATGGATCCTACAGCCAGTAGCAGGGTCATGGTTACCACAGTCCGTATATGGCCCATGGTTGTTGCGTCCACTAGCAAACCAGGGAAAAAGAAGACTAGGAAATAAATAAGCCCGAAACTAACGCTAGGCTATTAAGGCGATTGCACATATTACATCCACTGGGCATCAAATATCTCCACCAGTGCAAATATAGGGAACACCCTACACTATACAAAAATGGCTTGCTGTTTTTTTAGTCGGTGGCTGCACGTTAAGAACAAATTTTGTATTGCAACAAAACAAATTACAACTATAAAACAAAAGGAAGGTTGGCATAAAAGTTAACAGTCTGGTAGATAAATGCACCACCAGAAGTTCAGAAGCTCAGTTCATTTGACCTGACTATTACGTTTTCATGCTGTATTGTCTGATGGAGCACCATAACCTTCGCCTTCATTTCTCCTAGGCTCCTGAACAACATAGGAAATGTCTGATAGTCTGGTTTCAAAACCATGCATATCTTGACGACATCGAACAATGTCTGTCCTTGAAGATTTCCACAACATTTGGTCCAGGTACTCTTTGGTCCTTGCGGGCTTTCCTCTGCATTTGGAACAAGTTAATATAGATCTGATAATATGGTACCGCAAAAAGAGTGAACCAGCAGCTAATTACAAGAGCCTCGTAGTGTGCAATATAGCTACGAGATCCTGTCGTCTATTGGAATTTCACTTTCGTACGGTTGGCCTTGTTCTTTGAACAGTTCACCTACAAGAAGATAGATTTGTGTGGCACATGCGTCAATAGGACTTCAACATGTGATCTGATCACATATATATAATGTACCTGATACTTCGGATCAGACAGTGTTTAACGAGGCCTCTCCAATCTTCATCTGATATATTTTCCACTGGAGATGTTTGGGCAAGTTTACTGTTAGCCTTGCCTTCAAAGTGAGTTTTCCTCAAGTTATACCAATACTGTCGCATAGCAGATTTGAAAACATGGTTGCAAGCTTGTCTTGTTGCATCATCTCGGCTATCCAACTTGAACCTCATCTGTTCAAAATTATGGGAGTCTCATTATCAGCAACCTAGAAAGTATTGGACAGAGCAAGACGATATTACTACTTTCCATACATAACCATACTTATAGATAAATGCTCGAGGAAGGTGTTGAACTGGGTTTCGTCTTTGTCATTCCTGTACTGATCCATGTTGGGAGGATACGTACATGACACCTAACGGCAACCGCTGCCTCTGATACTAACTTGGCTGACTCTGTAGCATCACGTGGCCTTTTTAAACCTGCCTCAAAACGGATCTCCATTCTTCCTCCTCTAGATTTAGTTAACCTATCGAGCATTATCCCTGATGTTTGTTTCCTCTTGCGCCTAGGTGCTAGTCCAACAACGAACATAGGAAGTGTTAGTGTACATCAAACTGCGAGACTACATATAAAGAAGCATGCAACTGTAACTTGACTCCAGCAACTACCTTCTTGCTGTTGAAGCTCACAAAGTTCATCTGATCTTGCCAACTCATCTTGTGTCAAGAGTGCTTCGGAAGTAGTGTCAGGTGGCAAGGGAGCTTGGGAACGTGCTGCTAGCTTAGTTGACCAACGAGTAAATCGTGCAGCTGGTGGTACTGTGGAAGGTGTTGCAACAACTAGGGTTGTCTCTGCTTGTTTGGTGGCAGCTATTTGTTTCTGTTTGGCTTGTTTTGCAGTTCGTGTAGCACGGGATACCCTGTCGGTACAATTTTCTGCTGGACTTTGACCTTCTATTGCACCATCAGTACCAGCAGAATCTGCAGGATTGTTCCGCTTCCATTTCCCTGTCATTTTGTGTTGCTTGCTCTTTCTCTGTGCCATGTTAAGTCAAGCCGACAAGAAAAACGAATAACAATTTCGTTCTTCAGAACAAATTGATGCGTGGTACAGACGAACTGAACTTTGATGTTAGACAACCCCATGATAGGAGGGTGTAATATGTACGAAAAACAAGACGACATGAGATAACCAGAACTATGATGTGTAAACTAAGCAGAAGACATTTCACTAAATTAGAAGCAATGCAATGGAAGGTAGACACCATATGAAAGATGCTACAAATATCGCTCCGCCAAGTTAACAGTGTCTCATCATAAATGCCGTTTAAACAAATGTGAAGCAGTACAAGAAATAAATCATATCCAAGATGCAAACAACATCACACTACCAAGTTAAAGGTCTCTCGTCATTAATGCCATTGCATATTCACATCATTGCATATTCACAGCTTATGATGTGTAAACTAAGGAGAAGGCATTTCAACAAATTAGAAGCAATGAAAGCTAGACACCATATGAAAGATGCAACGAATATCACTCTACCAAGTTAAAACTGTCTCGTCATAAGTTCCATTTCAACAAATTAGAAGTAGTACGAGCTAGACAAAAAATGCGAGATGTAACCTATATCACACTCCCAAGTCAAACGTGTCGTATGATAAGTGATTGTTGCAGGTTACACAACAGTAGTACTTTGATGTAACAACATGGTGTGATAGACATATATTGTATGTTCTAGAAACAGGAACACGTGTCCTACTCACAAGTATAATGTGTAAAGTAAGCAGATGAAATTCAACAAAATTACAAGCAATACAAGCTAGATATCATACATAACATGCAACCACATATAACAGTGCCAAGTTAGAGGGAGCACCTGTGATGGTGCTGAAGGAAATATGCCCTAGAGACAATAATAAAGTATTATTTATTTCCTTATATCATGATAAATGTTTATTATTCATGCTAGAATTGTATTAACCGGAAACATAATACATGTGTGAATACATAGACAAACAGAGTGTCACTAGTATGCCTCTACTTGACTAGCTCGTTAATCAAAGATGGTTATGTTTCCTAGCCATAGACATGAGTTGTCATTTGATTAACGGGATCACCTCATTAGGAGAATGACGTGATTGACTTGACCCATTCCGTTAGCTTAGCACTCGATCGTTTAGTATGTTGCTATTGCTTTCTTCATGACTTATACATGTTCCTATGACTATGAGATTATGCAACTCCCGTTTACCGGAGGAACACTTTGTGTGCTACCAAACGTCACAACGTAACTGGGTGATTATAAAGGTGCTCTATAGGTGTCTCCAAAGGTACTTGTTGGGTTGGCGTATTTCGAGATTAGGATTTGTCACTCCGATTGTCGGAGAGGTATCTCTGGGCCCACTCGGTAATGCACATCACTATAAGCCTTGCTAGCATTGTAACTAATGAGTTGGTTGCGGGATGATGTATTACGGAACGAGTAAACAGACTTGCCGGTAATGAGATTGAACTAGGTATCGAGATACCGACGATCGAATCTCGGGCAAGTAACATACCGATGACAAAGGGAACAACGTATGTTGTTATGCGGTCTGACCGATAAAGATCTTCGTAGAATATGTGGGAACCAATATGAGCATCCAGGTTCCGGTATTGGTTATTGACCGGAGAGGTGTCTCGGTCATGTCTACATAGTTCGCGAACCCGTAGGGTCCGCACGCTTAAAGTTACGATGACAGTTATATTATGAGTTTATATGTTTTGATGTACCGAAGGTTGTTCGGAGTCCCGGATGTGATCATGAACCTGACGAGGAGTCTCGAAATGGTCGAGACATAAAGATTGATATATTGGAAGCCTATGTTTGGACATCGGAAGTGTTTCGGGTGAAATCGGGATTTTTCCGGAGTACCGGGAGGTTACCGGAACCCCCCGGTAACTTAATGGGCCTTATTGGGCCTAGTTGGAAGAGAGGAGAGGAGGCTAGGGCAGGGACGCGCCCCCCTTCCCCCCCAGTCCGAATAGGACAAGGAGAGGGGGGCAGCGCCCCCCCTTCCTTCCTCCCCTCCACCTCTTCCCCCTTCCACTCCTAGTCCAACATGGAAAAAGGGGGGAGTCCTACTCCCGGTAGGAGTAGGACTCCTCCTGGCGCGCCACACCTCCTTGGCCGGCGGCCTCCCCCTTGCACCTTTATATACGGGGGCAGGGGCACCTCTAGACACACAATTGATATACAATATTTTTAGCCGTGTGCGGTGCCCCCCTCCACCATATTACACCTCGATAATATCGTAGCGGAGCTTAGGCGAAGCCCTGCGTCGGTAGAACATCATCATCGTCACCACGCCGTCGTGCTGACGAAACTCTCCCTCAACACTCAGGTGGATCGGAGTTCGAGGGACGTCATCGAGCTGAACGTGTGCTGAACTCGGAGGTGCCGTGCGTTCGGTACTTGATCGGTCGGATTGTGAAGACGTACGACTACATCAACCGCGTTGTGTTAACGCTTCCGCTTCGGTCTACGAGGGTATGTGGACAACACTCTCCCCTCTCGTTGCTATGCATCACCATGATCTTGCGTGTGCGTAGGAATTTTTTTTGAAATTACTACGTTCCCCAACAGTGGTATCAGAGCCTAGTTTTATGCGTTGATGCTATGCACGAGTAGAACACAAGTGAGTTGTGGGTGATATAAGTCATACTGCTTACCAGCATGTCATACTTTGGTTCAGCGGTATTGTGAGATGAAGCGGCCCGGACCGACATTACGCGTACGCTTACGCGAGACTGGTTTCACCGTTGTGAGCACTCGTTGCTTAAAGGTGACTGGCGGGTGTCTGTCTCTCTCACTTTAGTTGAACCGAGTGTGGCTACGCCCGGTCCTTGCGAAGGTTAAAACATCACCAACTTGACAAACTATCGTTGTGGTTTTGATGCGTAGGTAAGAACGGTTCTTGCTAAGCCCGTAGCAGCCACGTAAAACTTGCAACAACAAAGTAGAGGACGTCTAACTTGTTTTTGCAGGGCATGTTGTGATGTGATATGGTCAAGACATGATGCTATATTGTATGAGATGATCATGTTTTGTAACCGAGTTATCGGCAACTGGCAGGAGCCATATGGTTGTCGCTTTATTGTATGCAATGCAATCGCCATGTAACTGTTTTACTTTATCACTAAGCGGTAGCGATAGTCGTAAAAGCAATAAGTTGGCGAGACGACAACGATACTACGATGGAGATCAAGGTGTCGCGCCGGTGACGATGGTGATCATGGCGGTGCTTCGGAGATGGAGATCACAAGCACAAGATGATGATGGCCATATCATATCCTTTATATTGATTGCATGTGATGTTAATCTTTTATGCATCTTATCTTGCTTTGATTGACGGTAGCATTATAAGGTGATCTCTCACTAAAATTTCAAGATAAAAGTGTTCTCCCTGAGTATGCACCGTTGCGAAAGTTCTTCGTGCTGAGACACCACGTGATGATCGGGTGTGATAGGCTCTACGTTCAAATACAACGGGTGCAAAACAGTTGCACACGCGGAATACTCAGGTTAAACTTGACGAGCCTAGCATATGCAGATATGGCCTCGGAACACGGAGACCGAAAGGTCGAGCGTGAATCATATAGTAGATATGATCAACACAGTGATGTTCACCATTGAAACTACTCCATCTCACGTGATGATCGGACATGGTTTAGTTGATTTGGATCACGTAATCACTTAGATGATTAGAGGGATGTCTATCTAAGTGGGAGTTCTTAAGTAATATGATTAATTGAACTTGAATTTATCATGAACTTAGTACCTGATAGTATCTTGCTTGTCTATGTTAATTGTAGATAAATGGCCCGTGCTGTTGTTCCGTTGAATTTTAATGCGTTCCTTGAGAAAGCAAAGTTGAAAGATGATGGTAGCAATTACACGGACTGGGTCCGTAACTTGAGGATTATCCTCATTGCTGCACAGAAGAATTACGTCCTGGAAGCACCGCTAGGTGCCAGGCCTCTTGCAAGACCAACACCAGAAGTTATGAACGTCTGGCAGAGCAAAGCTGATGACTACTCGATAGTTCAGTGTGCCATGCTTTACGGCTTAGAACCGGGTCTTCAACGACATTTTGAACGGCATGGAGCATATGAGATGTTCCAGGAGTTGAAGTTAATATTTCAAGCAAATGCCCGGATTGAGAGATATGAAGTCTCCAATAAGTTCTACAGCTGCAAGATGGAAGAGAAAAGTTCTGTCAGTGAGCATATACTCAAAATGTCTGGGGTATAATAATCACTTGATTCAACTGGGAGTTAATCTTCCGGATGATAGCGTCATTGACAGAATTCTTCAATCACTGCCACCAAGCTACAAGAGCTTCGTGATGAACTATAACATGCAAGGGATGAATAAGACAATTCCCGAGCTCTTCGCAATGCTAAAGGCAGCGGAGGTAGAAATCAAAAAGGAGCATCAAGTGTTGATGGTCAGTAAGACCACTAGTTTCAAGAAGAAGGGCAAAGGGAAGAAGAAGGGGAACTTCAAGAAGAATAGCAAGCAAGTTGCTGTTCAGGAGAAGAAACCCAAGTCTGGACCTAAGCCTGAAACTGAGTGCTTCTACTTCAAGCAGACTGGTCACTGGAAGCGGAACTGCCCCAAGTATTTGGCGGATAAGACGGATGGCAAGGTTAACAAAGGTATATATGATATACATGTTATTGATGTGTACCTTACTAATGCTCGCAGTAGCACCTGGGTATTTGATACTGGTTCTGTTGCTAATATTTGCAACTCGAAATAGGGGCTACGGATTAAGCGAAGATTGGCTAAGGACGAGGTGACGATGCGCGTGGGAAATGGTTCCAAAGTCGATGTGATCGCCGTCGGCACGCTACCTCTACATCTACCTTCGGGATTAGTATTAGACCTAAATAATTGTTATTTGGTGCCAGCGTTGAGCATGAACATTATGTCTGGATCTTGTTTGATGCGAGATGGTTATTCATTTAAATCAGAGAATAATGGTTGTTCTATTTATATGAATAATATCTTTTATGGTCATGCACCCTTGAAGAGTGGTCTATTTTTAATGAATCTCGATAGTAGTGACACACATATTCATAATGTCGAAGCCAAAAGATGCAGAGTTGATAATGACAGTGCAACTTATTTGTGGCACTGCCGTTTAGGTCATATCGGTGTAAAGCGCATGAAGAAACTCCATACTGATGGACTTTTGGAATCACTTGGTACTTGCGAACCGTGCCTCATGGGCAAGATGACTAAAGCACCGTTCTCCGGAACTATGGAGAGAGCAACAGATTTATTGGAAATCATACATACAGATGTATGTGGTCCGATGAATATAGAGGCTCGTGGCGGATATCGTTATTTTCTCACCTTCACAGATGATTTGAGCAGATATGGGTATATCTACTTAATGAAACATAAGTCTGAAACATTTGAAAAGTTCAAAGAATTTCAGAGTGAAGTTGAAAATCATCGTAACAAGAAAATAAAATTTCTACGATCTGATCGTGGAGGAGAATATTTGAGTTATGAGTTTGGTCTTCATTTGAAACAATGCGGAATAGTTTCGCAACTCACGCCACCCGGAACACCACAGCGTAATGGTGTGTCCGTACGTCGTAATCGTACTTTACTAGATATGGTGCAATCTATGATGTCTCTTACTGATTTACCGCTATCGTTTTGGGGTTATGCTTTAGAGACGGCTGCATTCACTCTAAATAGGGCACCATCGAAATCCGTTGAAACGACACCTTATGAACTATGGTTTGGCAAGAAAACAAAGTTGTCATATCTTAAAGTTTGGGGTTGTGATGCTTATGTGAAGAAACTTCAACCTGATAAGCTCGAACCTAAATCGGAGAAATGTGTCTTCATAGGATACCCAAAGGAGACTGTTGGGTACACCTTCTATCACAGATCCGAAGGCAAGATATTCGTTGCTAAGAATGGATCCTTTCTAGAGAAGGTGTTTCTCTCGAAAGAAGTGAGTGGGAGGAAAGTAGAACTTGATGAGGTAACTGTACCTGCTCCCTTATTTGAAAGTAGATCATCACAGAAACCAGTTTCTGCGACACCTACACCAATTAGTGGGGAAGTTAATGATAATGATCATGAAACTTCAGATCAAGTTATTACTGAACCTCGTAGGTCAACCAGATTAAGATCCGCACCAGAGTGGTACGGTAATCCTGTTCTGGAGGTTATGTTACTAGACCATGACGAACCTACGAACTATGAAGAAGCGATGGTGAGCCCAGATTCCGCAAAATGGCTTGAGGCGATGAAATCCGAGATGGGATCCATGTATGAGAACAAAGTATGGACTTTGGTTGACTTGCCCGATGGTCGGCAAGCCATTGAAAATAAATGGATCCTCAAGAAGACTGACGCTGATGGTAATGTTACTGTCTATAAAGCTCGACTTGTTGCGAAAGGTTTTCGACAAGTTCAAGGGATTGACTACGATGAGACCTTCTCACCCGTAGCGATGCTTAAGTCTGTCCGAATCATGTTAGCAATTGCCGCATTTTATGATTATGAAATTTGGCAAATGTATGTCAAAACTGCATTCCTGAATGGATTTCTGGAACAAGAGTTGTATATGATGCAACCGGAAGGTTTTGTCGATCCAAAGGGAGCTAACAAAGTGTGCAAGCTCCAGCGATCCATTTATGGACTGGTGCAAGCCTCTCGGAGTTGGAATAAACGCTTTGATAGTGTGATCAAAGCATTTGGTTTTATACAGACTTTTGGAGAAGCCTGTATTTACAAGAAAGTGAGTGGGAGCTCAGTAGCATTTCTAATATTATATGTCGATGACATATTGCTGATTGGAAATGATATAGAATTTCTGGATAGCATAAAGGGATACTTGAATAAGAGTTTTTCAATGAAAGACCTCGGTGAAGCTGCATATACACTAGTAGAAAAAGAGGCTTCCATACGCCCCCATTAGTCCCTAAAATAATCGAACCGCGACAAAAGGGGTCTTTAGTCGCGGTTCGGGAGGAGACCCGCGACCAACTATCTGGGCCCAGCGCGCTCGGTCGACAGCTGGCGGACGGGAGGGGCTTTAGTCCCGGTTGGCCTGGCCAACCGGGACTAAAGGTCCTCAGGCTGGCCCGAAGGCCTTTAGTCGCGGTTGGCCAGGCCAACCGGGACTAAAGGCCCATCCCTATATATAGGACTCAGCTCACTTCACTTAGCCACAATTCAGAAGGGGGGTGGTGGGTTTGCTTTTGGTTCCTCCTATGCACACAAGGTGTTCGATGAAATGCCCGAGAGCATGAAACAAACATGATATGAAGTGTCCGAGCCACACTTGAGCTTTCTCATTTATTTTTCCTCCGCGATCGCGGTTAGCAACTTGAACCTTTCATGTGTCATTGATAAAATATGCATGTGTGTAGTTCATTGTTTAATTTGTATTATTTCTAGCTAGTTAGTTTAACAAATGCATGATGGTTAATTATATACTTTATATAATAATAATGCAGATGAATCGGCAATGGATGTACGGTCCCCGACTCTCCGGCGAGTTCACTACGGGTTTGAAAGATTTCCTCGTAGTGGCAAATGCGAACAAGCAGCGAGGTTTTATTATCTGTCCATGTGCTGTCGGTAAGAATCAGAAGGGTTACTCCTCCTCAAGAGACGTTCACATGCACCTGCTTCGGCACGGTTTCATGCGAAGCTATAATTGTTGGACCAAGCATGGAGAAAGAGGGGTTAGAAAGAAGATGAAGAAGGGGATGATATCGATGACAACTATCATGATCATTTCGGTGATACTTTCATGGAGGATGATGCTGAAGGTGGGGAAGGGTTAGGTGAAGGTGAAGAAGAGGCACATGATGAGCCCGCTGATGATCTTGGTCGGGCCATTGCTGATGCACGGAGACGCTGCGAAACTGACAAGGAGAGGGAGAATTTGGATCGCATGTTAGAGGATCACAAAAAGTCATTGTATCCAGGATGCGATAATAGTCTGAAAAAGCTGGGCTGCACACTGGATTTGCTAAAATGGAAGGCACAGGAAGGTGTAGCTGACTCATCATTTGAAAATTTGCTGAAAATGTTGAAGAATATGTTTCCGAAGAATAACGAGTTGCCCGCCAGTACGTACGAAGCAAAGAAGGTTGTCTGCCCTCTAGGTTTAGAGGTTCTGCAGATACATGCATGCATTAACGACTTCATCCTCTACCACGGTGAATACGAGAATTTGAATGAATGCCCTGTATGCACTGCATTGCGTTATAAGATCAGAGGCGATGACCCTGGTGACGATGTTGAGGGCGAGAAACCCAGGAAGAGGGTTCCCGCCAAGGTGATGTGGTATGCTCCTATAATACCACGGTTGAAACGTCTGTTCAGGAACAAAAAGCATGCCAAGTCGTTGCGATGGCACAAAGAGGACCGTAAGTCCGACGGGGAGTTGAGACACACCGCTGATGGAACGCAATGGAGAAAGATCGACAGAGTGTTCAAAGATTTTGCAGCTGACGCAAGGAACATAAGATTTGGTCTAAGTACTGATGGCATGAATCCTTTTGGCGAGCAGAGCTCCAGCCATAGCACCTGGCCCGTGACTCTATGCATCTACAATCTTCCTCCTTGGTTGTGCATGAAGCGGAAGTTCATTATGATGCCAGTGCTCATCCAAGGTCCAAAGCAACCCGGGAACGACATCGATGTGTACCTAAGGCCATTAGTTGATGAAATTTTACAGTTGTGGGGCAGACCTGGTGTACGTGTCTAGGATGAGCACAAAGAAGAGGAATTTGACCGACGAGCGTTGCTTTTTGTAACCATCAACGATTGGCCTGCTCTCAGTAACCTTTCAGGACAGACAAATAAGGGATACAATGCATGCACGCACTGCTTACATGAGACTGAAAGTGTACGTTTGGGTAATTGTAAGAAGAACGTGTACCTGGGTCATCGTCGATTTCTTCCCCGAAATCATAACGTAAGAAAGAAAGGCAAGCATTTCAACGGCAAGGCAGATCACCGGCCGAAGCCTGCGGAACGTACTGGTGCTGAGATATTTGATATGGTCAAGGATTTGAAAGTCATCTTTGGAAAGGGTCCTGGCGGACAATCAGTTCCGCGGGGAGTTGACGGGCACGCACCCATGTGGAAGAAGAAATCTATATTTTGGGAGCTAGAATATTGGAAAGTCCTAGATGTCCGCTCTGCAATCGACGTGATGCATGTTACGAAGAATATTTGCGTGAACCTGCTAAGCTTCTTGGGGGTGTATGGGAGGACAAATGATACAAAGGAAGCACGGCAGGACCAGCAACTTTTGAAAGACCCAGATGACCGGCATCCGGAATGGTTTCAAGGTTGTGCCAGCTACGCTCTTACCAAAGAAGAGAAGGTCATTTTTTTTGAATGCCTGAGCAGTATGAAGGTCCCGTCTGGCTTCTCGTCGAATATAAAGGGAATAATAAACATGGCGTACAAAAAGTTCCAAAACCTGAAGTCTCACGACTGCCACGTGATTATGACGCAATTGCTTCCGATTGCTTTGAGGGGGCTCCTACCGAAAAATGTTCGAGTAGCCATTGTGAAGCTATGTGCATTCCTCAATGCAATCTCTCAGAAGGTAATCAATCCAGAAGATCTACCACGGTTACAGAACGATGTGGTCCAATGCCTTGTCAGTTTCGAGTTGGTGTTCCCACCATCCTTCTTCGATATTATGACGCACCTCCTGCTCCACCTAGTCGAAGAGATTTCCATTCTCGGTCCTGTATTTCTACACAATATGTTCCCCTTTGAGAGGTTCATGGGAGTATTAAAGAAATATGTTCGTAACCGTGCTAGGCCAGAAGGAAGCATCGTCAAGGGCTATGGAAATGAGGAGGTAATTGAGTTCTGTATTGACTATGTTCCTGACCTTAAGCCGATTGGTATTCCTCAATCGCGGCACGAGGGGAGACTAAGTGGAAAAGGCACGATCGGAAGGAAATCAACGATATGTATGGACGGTCATTCTATGACTGAAGCACACCACACAGTTCTGCAAAATTCCAGCTTGGTGGCTCCGTACTTCGAGCAACACAAGAATATTTTACGCTCGGACAACCTGGGGAAGCCTGAATCCTGGATTAGAAAGGCCCACATGGAGACTTTCGGCAGTTGGTTGCGAAAACATTTAATGAATGACAATGATGTTGGAGATCAGCTGTACATGTTGGCCAAGACACCATCTTCGACTATAACGACTTTTCAAGGGTACGAGATAAATGGGAATACATTTTACACCATCGCCCAAGATAAAAAGAGCACCAACCAAAACAGTGGTGTCCGCTTTGATGCAGCAACCGAGAATGGCCAAAAGGTCACATATTATGGTTACATAGAGGAGATATGGGAACTTGACTATGGACCCTCCTTTAAGGTCCCTTTGTTCCGGTGCAAATGGTTCAAGCTAACAGGAGGTGGGGTAAAGGTGGACGAGCAATACGGAATGACAATGGTGGATTTCAACAATCTTGGTTACCTTGATGAACCATTCGTCCTTGCCAAAGATGTCGCTCAGGTTTTTTATTTGAAGGACATGAGTAGCAAACCGAGGAAACGGAAAGATAAGAAAACGATCAGTACATCATGCGATGATCCAAAGCGCCACATTGTTCTTTCAGGGAAAAGAAACATCGTGGGAGTGGAGGACAAGACAGACATGTCAGAAGATTATAATATGTTTGGTGAAATTCCGCCCTTCAAAGTGAACACTGACCCAAGCATTAAGTTAAATGATGAGGATGCTCCATGGATACGGCACAATTGTAAGCAAGCAGGGACACAAGGGAAGAATTGATGTGTAATAATTTATTGTACCAAACTTTGTTGAATGGATCATGTGAATTAAAACGTACGATGGCGAATCCGGATGATTTGTATTTGGTCGATGAACTGAATGATGTATCAAACCTTTTGTCAAACCTTCAAGGGATCGATGAACTGAATTTTTTGATATATTATTTGTATTTTTAAGATTTTAAAATGAATTAGTTTTATTTTTCTGAATTTTTTGATATATTATTTCTATTTTTAAGATTTTAAAATGAATTAGTTTTATTTTATTGAATTTTTTGATATATTATTTCTATTTTTAATATTTTAAAATGAATTAGTTTTATTTTTCTGAATTTTTTGATATATTATTTGTATTTTTAAGATTTTAAAATGATTTAGTTTTATTTTTCTGAATTTTTTGATATATTATTTGTATTTTTAAGATTTTAAAATGAATTAGTTTTATTTTTCTGAATTTTTTGATATATTATTTGTATTTTTAAGATTTTAAAATGAATTAGTTTTATTTTATTGAATTTTTTTATATATTATTTGTATTTTTAAGATTTTAAAATGAATTAGTTTTATTTTTCTGAATTTTTTGATATATTATTTGTATTTTTAAGATTTTAAAATGAATTAGTTTATTTTATATGAAAAAGGACCTTTAGTCGCGGTTCGTGACACGAACCGCGACTAAAGGCTCTTTCCGCGCGGGACCGAAAGCGGCGCGAAAGAACCTTTAGTCCCGGTTGGGGAGACCAACCGCGACTAAAGGGTTCCTTTAGTCGCGGTTGGTGTCCCCAACCGGGACTAAAGGGTACCTTTAGTCGCGGTTGGTGTCCCCAACCGGGACTAATGCTCTGTCTATATATACAGCACTTAGTAAATTTTCCCCCACCTCCCATTCTCCTCTCAACGCCGACGCCCTGCCCCGACGCCGATCGACGCCGACGCCGCCAGGCTACTGCCCCGACGCCGATCGACGCCGACGCCCTGCCCCGACGCCGACGCCCTGCACTGCCGCCGCCGCCCCTGCCCTGCCCTGCGCGCCGCTGCCACCGCCGCCCCTGCCCCTGCGCGCCGCCGCCCTTGCCCTGCACTGCCGCCGCCGCCCCTGCCCTGCCCTGCGCACCGCCGCCACCGCTGCCCCTGCCCCTGCGCGCTGCCGCCGCCGCCACCGCTGCCCCTGCCGCCGCCGCCGCCTCCCGGCGACGCCTGCCGTCCTCCGCCGCCCGCCGCCGCCTGCCGTCCTCCTCAAACAAAGAAAAGGAAGAAGAAAAGGAAGAAGAAAAGGAAGAAGAAAAGGAAAAAGAAAAGGAAGAAGAAAAGGAAAAACAAAATAAGAAAAGGAAAAAGAAAAGGAAGAAGAAAAGGAAAAAGAAAATAAGAAAAGGAAAAACAAAATAAGAAAAGGAAAAAGAAAAGGAAGAAGAAAAGGAAAAAGAAAATAAGAAAAGGAAAAAGAAAAGGAAGAAGAAAAGGAAAAGGAAAAACAAAAGGAAGAAGAAAAGGAAGAAGAAAAGGAAAAAGAAAAGGAAGAAGAAAAGGAAAAAGAAAAGGAAGAAGAAAAGGAAAAACAAAAGAAGAAAAGGAAAAAGAAAAGGAAGAAGAAAAGGAAGAAGAAAAGGAAAAAGAAAAGGAAGAAGAAAAGGAAAAACAAAATAAGAAAAGGAAAAAGAAAAGAAAAAAGAAAAGGAAAAACAAAATACTTGGCAGTGCTCAAACAAAAACTTCTATGCAAATTAGTGCTCAATAATCTTATTTTTTAATTCCTCCTCCTCTATGTCCCCATAATCTTATTTTTTAATTCCTTTATACTTAATTAATTTTTACTACATGCAGGAGTGACATATGGCGGACGATAAAGCCGAGCCGCTTAGGGATCTGGAGGCTGAACGTTATTTAATGGGCATCATAAACAACGAGATTCCTTATGTGCCGGGCTCAGAATATGAGCAAGAAGAGGATGTAGTCTCTTCTTTTCTGAACCTTGACGGTGGAACAGACATTGTCGATGATCAAGAAGGTGAAGGAACGGACATTGTCGACGGAGGTCAACCGTCAACAAACGACGATCTCGAATTGCAAGTAGCAACCACCTCCGGCGAGGTATATATATACATTGAGCCTCTCGTGATACAAACTTACTGAAATGTGAATACATATGTATTAACGCGCGCGACTCTCTTTCTTTTTTTAGCCCTCGGCCGGATCGAGTACGACAAAGCGTGGCAAATCCAAGGCGATGAAAACAGGAGAAACATATGCCATTGATTTTGTCAGTGGAACCGGCAAGCCCCTACAGCACACCTCAAAGTTTATCAACCAATGCGGAGTCGTTGTTAGAGACAACGTCCCGATCACCATCCAGGAATGGAAGGAGCCAAAGAAGGCACGTCTTGGTTTCAGTTTTGTCGACAAGAGAACGAAAAAGGATTGCTGGAGAAAGCTTATGGAACATTTCATTCTACCTCCGGAATACAACAAAGTCGATGAATTCGGTAACGAGGTTCCAGGTGGACGTGAGAGGAGGAGGCTAGTTAAAGAGTTCGCTCTTCAGAAGATGGGCGAAGCATTCCGGAACTTCAAGAAAAATTTAACCCGTGACTATGTCAACAAGGGCAAGACTCCGGATTTCAATGGACAACATGAGAAACTGAAAGATGATTGGCCAGAATTTGTGAGGCAAAAGAAATCGGAGCATTTCAAGGAAATATCGAAAAAAATAAGGATAATGCGAGTAAGAAAAAGTTCCATCATATTATGGGGCCAGGAGGATACCGCCCTTTGGAGCCTAAGTGGCAGAAGATGGAGGAGGACCTGAGGGTGCGAGGAATCCCTCTAGGTACAGAGGGATGGGACCCAAGGGCCAAAAGCTGGTGGTACGGGCATGGGGGGTCGCTAGACCCGGAGACAGGGGTGTGTGTTCACCGGAAGAAAAAGTTTGCTCCCACCGAAGCCCTTATTGACGCAATGACCCAAGCTCGAGAGGGCTTGATCAAGTTCAACAGAGAGAAAGACGCACTGACAACAGTCCTCGGGAATGATGAACACGGAGGACGTGTACGAGGCAAAGGCAGAATTCCGTGGAAAGTAGGGTTTTCCCAGGACAATGACCCGTACTGTTACAGAAGCCGTAAGAAAAAGACGGACCGGGATGCAGATCTTTTGGCGAAGTTTGCATCGGAACTCCATGAGTTGATGCAGACCGTGCATGAACTATTAAAAGAAAAATCGGCTGCAGGGCCACATGAAGATCATGAAGCGGATCGCGGAAGCCAGCAGCGGAGAAGCAGCGTGGTTTCCACGGATGCCCCGCCTGGTGCTAATGCACCGATGATCGAGATTCGTGCACCGGAGCCTCACTACCCCGTGGATGATGTAAAGGAGATGAAAGAATGTGATCTGGATTATCCCGTGGGGAACGTTTCCACGAAGGTAGCTACCGGCAGTGCTTTACCCTGTACACCTGGAGCACTCCACCACAACAACCCCATTGCATATGGCTATGCTCGTGTCACGGTGGAAGACATAGTCCAAGAGTTTGAGGACCTGGAGATTGACAAAGCTACACCCGAAGGGGAGAGAAGACTTGGAGATGTCAAGCACCAGATCATTCTATGGAAAAAGAAGTACATAGTGTTTCCAGGCGAGGCGCCAAGGCTAACAAGTCCACCCCCCTCCGATGGTGGTGGTGGTGGTGGCGGTGGTGGTGGTCGTGGTGGTTCACCTACACCTCCTTCACGCCATTCGACACCGTCCCCCGATCCACAACCTCCGGCGGGTAAGCAGCCGCCGCCCCCCAATCCTCCTCCGGCGGGTACGACGCCCCCCAATCCTCCTCCAGCGGGTACGACGCCCCCCAATCCACCTCCGGCGAAGAAGCAGAAGCAGGCGGACAGCAAGGAAACCCGCTCCTGGACTATTAACCCGGACCCTTATGTACCTAAGACCACAAGGGTACCGGAGCCATCACTGAAGCCTCTCCTCCCAAGGCCTTGGGAACTTAGTGAAGCTGAAACCAAATTGGCCGCGTCTGCTCATTATGAGAAATGGAAGGCGGATACGAAGGCGATAAAAGAGCCTGAGCCCAAGCAAGTATTCACTGAGAAGCAAAAGAAGTGGGCTAAGGATTTTTTGACGACACCGTCCCAAGCCGAGCTGAATATGCCTGACGACTATGGACATGAACTTCGTAGGCAAGCAAAAATATTGAAGGAGGAGAAAGAAGAAAGTAAAAAAAGCGGGAAACAAGTTGACCAGCTCGGGATGCAGAATAAACAATCGATCCACCCGCTCAGAGTGAAAGCCGGTCCGGAAGAGGACCCCGAGATCATAGCAGCTGCGGCAGCACTTGGATTGACTGTAGCGAGTGCCATGAGACAAGCGTCCGAGATGGGTTTGACTCTTCGTGCCTTCTTAGGCCTTGAGGATGCGCCAGTATGTGAGATAGCATTACAATATGTGCGGAATGGGCCTCTCGTCGAGCCTGCGCGGGAAAAGAGTCTACCACCACAAATGCGAAATCTGCTACGTTGGTACAAGCAATTCATAACATGGGCCGACAAAGAATATGTTTATGCGGATGTTACAGAGGAGCATCACACCAAATGGTACTCTGTACAAGTTCATATGAGTGAATTGTTCCAGCTGTTCAATCTGCGCGAGCTCGACAAATCTATGCTGAGTTGCTACGTTCTGTAAGTGATTTATTTCTACCTCATCTCGTTCTTCAATGCCTGCACTATATATATATATATATTGTCCTAACTATATTGTTGCGTACGCTATTATGCAGATTGAAGATTTGGGAATGCAAAATAAGAAACATCCATGATGTTGGGTTCATTGACCCACATATCGTTAATGGACATGTGTTACAAAATCACCCCGAAGACGTGGAGAAAGACTTGTACAAGTTTCTTAGAAAGCATCAACTCAAAAGTCATATTCTATTTCCTTACCATTTTGGGTGAGTGTTTCTTGTGCCCATTCTCTTTTGTTTACTCCATGCATGGTATGTCTAATCGATGAGTTATGCATGACTGTGCATGTAACGTGTCCGCAGGTTCCACTGGATTCTGCTAAATATTGAACTTCACACCTCCAGAGTTCTAATCATGGACTCTATGGATTCGGATCCAAAGCGTTGGGCCGACATGAGAAAAATGCTGCAAAAGTAATTATTTTCAATCATTTGAGCTCTATATCGATCGGTCTCTTTCGTTCATTTCCTAATATCAAGTAACTAATAACTCCCTTGTTCATTTAATTTTCTTTGCCCTGTAGGGTTTGGAGACGGTTCTCAGAAGAAATTGTCGGTGAATTCAAACATGAGCTAGATTTTAGATGGTTAGTTAATGTGGATAAGCAGCCACCGGGGACCAATCTATGTGGACACTATGTTTGTGAGAACATCCGGAGACACACCTCTGAGCGGAAGGCATCGGATAGCGTGCGGAAGGCGACGGATAACTTGCGGAGGAGGCTTAGTCCAGAAGCTCGCTTCCGACCAATTCAAGATGAATTAGCAGGATTTTTCATGAGGGAAGTCATCAATCCTAAAGGAGAACACTATACCGAGGACGAAGAAATTTATATGCATACCCGAGATTGAAACTTGTTCGAAGTTGTATATGGTCATCCATCCTAATTGTGTATGGAAACTTGTTCGAAGTTGTATATGGTCACCCGAGATTGAATATATATTATATATTCCTCTTGAATTCTTCTTGTTTGAAATTTCATATGCATGTATATAGTAGCGTAGAATATGTGTACTGAAACTTCATCAAAATTAAAATAAAACACAAAATAAAATATAAAAGAAATAAAACACTACAAATTAAAAAGAAACCAGGTTTAGGGGGGCTAAAACCCTAAACCTGCGGAGGAGGCCTTTAGTCCCGGTTAGCCACGAGAACCGGGACTAAAGGTCCTCCGCCCCGACGGACTCCTGGCGCCCACGTGGACGGGCCTTTAGTCGCGGTTCGTAAGAGGCGCGACTAAAGGGGGGGCCTTTAATCACGCATATTTAGTCCCGGTTGCACAGCCGGGATTAATGGCCTTTGCGAACCGGGACTAAAGGCCTATTCTCTACCAGTGATATATTAGGCATTAAGATCTATAGAGATAGATCAAGATGCTTAATTGGACTTTCACAAAGCACATACCTTGACAAAGTTTTGAAGAAGTTCAAAATGGATCAAGCAAAGAAAGGGTTCTTGCCTGTACTACAAGGTGTGAGATTGAGTAAGACTCAATGCCCGACCATTGCAGAAGATAGAGAGAAGATGAAAGATGTTCCCTATGCTTCAGCCATAGGCTCTATCATGTATGCAATGCTGTGTACCAGACCTAATGTGTGCCTTGCTATAAGTTTAGCAGGGAGGTACCAAAGTAATCCAGGAGTGGATCACTGGACAGCGGTCAAGAACATCCTGAAATACCTGAAAAGGACTAAGGATATGTTTCTCGTTTATGGAGGTGACAAAGAGCTCATCGTAAATGGTTACGTTGATGCAAGCTTTGACACTGATCCGGACGATTCTAAATCGCAAACCGGATACGTATTTACATTGAACGGTGGAGCTGTCAGTTGGTGCAGTTCTAAGCGAAGTGTCGTGGCGGGATCTACGTGTGAAGCGGAGTACATAGCTGCTTCGGAAGCAGCAAATGAAGGAGTCTAGATGAAGGAGTTCATATCCGATCTAGGTGTCATACCTAGTGCATCGGGACCAATGAAAATCTTTTGTGACAATACTGGTGCAATTGCCTTAGCAAAGGAATCCAGATTTCACAAGAGAACCAAGAACATCAAAAGACGCTTCAATTCCATCCGGGATTCAGTCCAGGTGGGAGACATAGAAATTTGCAAGATACATATGGATCTAAATGTTGCAGACCCGTTGACTAAGCCTCTTCCATGAGCAAAACATGATCAACACCAAGACTCCATGGGTGTAAGAATCATTACTGTGTAATCTAGATTATTGACTCTAGTGCAAGTGGGAGACTGAAGGAAATATGCCCTAGAGGCAATAATAAAGTATTATTTATTTCCTTATATCATGATAAATGTTTATTATTCATGCTAGAATTGTATTAACCGGAAACATAATACATGTGTGAATACATAGACAAACAGAGTGTCACTAGTATGCCTCTACTTGACTAGCTCGTTAATCAAAGATGGTTATGTTTCCTAGCCATAGACATGAGTTGTCATTTGATTAACGGGATCACCTCATTAGGAGAATGACGTGATTGACTTGACCCATTCCGTTAGCTTAGCACTCGATCGTTTAGTATGTTGCTATTGCTTTCTTCATGACTTATACATGTTCCTATGACTATGAGATTATGCAACTCCCGTTTACCGGAGGAACACTTTGTGTGCTACCAAACGTCACAACGT
This sequence comes from Aegilops tauschii subsp. strangulata, assembly GCF_002575655.3. Lineage (NCBI taxonomy): Eukaryota > Viridiplantae > Streptophyta > Magnoliopsida > Poales > Poaceae > Aegilops > Aegilops tauschii. Next base: position 320,260,706 of record NC_053040.3, read on the forward strand.
AACTGGGTGATTATAAAGGTGCTCTACAGGTGTCTCCAAAGGTACTTGCTGGGTTGGCGTATTTCGAGATTAGGATTTGTCACTCCGATTGTCGGAGAGGTATCTCTGGGCCCACTCGGTAATGCACATCACTATAAGCCTTGCAAGCATTGTAACTAATGAGTTGGTTGCGGGATGATGTATTACGGAACGAGTAAAGAGACTTGCCGGTAACGAGATTGAACTAGGTATCGAGATACCGACGATCGAATCTCGGGCAAGTAACATACCGTGACAAAGGGAACAACGTATGTTGTTATGCGGTCTGACCGATAAAGATCTTCGTAGAATATGTGGGAACCAATATGAGCATCCAGGTTCCGGTATTGGTTATTGACCGGAGAGGTGTCTCGGTCATGTCTACATAGTTCTCGAACCCGTAGGGTCCGCACGCTTAAAGTTACGATGACAGTTATATTATGAGTTTATATGTTTTGATGTACCGAAGGTTGTTCGGAGTCCTGGATGTGATCACGGACATGACGAGGAGTCTCGAAATAGTCGAGACATAAAGATTGATATATTGGAAGCCTATGTTTGGACATCGGAAGTGTTCCCGGTGAAATCGGGATTTTCCCGGAGTACCGGGAGGTTACCGGAACCCCCCGGTAACTTAATGGGCCTTATTGGGCCTAGGTGGAAGAGAGGAGAGGAGGCTAGGGCAGGGCCACGCCCCCCTTCCCCCCAGTCCGAATAGGACAAGGAGAGGGGGGCGGCGCCCCCCTTCCTTCCTCCCCTCCACCTCTTCCCCCTTCCACTCCTAGTCCAACATGGAAAAAGGGGGGAGTCCTACTCCCGGTAGGAGTAGGACTCCTCCTGGCGCGCCACACCTCCTTGGCCGGCGGCCTCCCCCTTGCACCTTTATATACGGGGGCAGGGGGGCACCTCTAGACACACAATCGATATACGATATTTTTAGCCATGTGCGGTGCCCCCCTCCACCATATTACACCTCGATAATATCGTAGCGGAGCTTAGGCGAAGCCCTGCGTCGGTAGAACATCATCATCGTCACCACGCCGTCGTGCTGACGAAACTCTCCCTCAACACTCGGGTGGATTGGAGTTCGAGGGACGTCATCGAGCTGAACGTGTGCTGAACTCGGAGGTGCCGTGCGTTTGGTACTTTATCGGTCGGATCGTGAAGACGTACGACTACATCAACCGCGTTGTGTTAACGCTTCCGCTTTCGGTCTACGAGGGTATGTGGACAACACTCTCCCCTCTCGTTGCTATGCATCACCATGATCTTGCGTGTGCGTAGGAATTTTTTTGAAATTACTACGTTCCCCAACAGGTGCACTAGGGGAGACGTGCTCATCACCAACACATCTACGTTGAGTGTCTATGCATGTGTTGTCCTGGAAATCATCTTGGAGGGATGGAGGAGTAGAATCTATAGAGGCCCTCCGTTTGGAACGAGCACCTTCATCCGCTGCCTTACTAACTTCCTTCCGTTTTATTGATTTTGAATTGTCAAGTAAAACCGACAAGAAAAAGCAATAAAATTCACTCTTCAGAGCTCATTCGTGCATGATAGTGACAATCACTACTTTGATGTAAGGCAAACACATGATTCCAGGATGGAATAATACGAAAATCAGGACGGCATGGCATATTCACAACTGTTTGTGTAAACTAAGCAGAAACCATTTCAACAAATAAGAAGCAATGCAAGCTAGACACCACATGAAAGATGCAACCAATATGACTCTGCCAAGTTAAAAGCGTCCCATCATAAATGGCATTTCAACAAATTAGAAGAAGCGCATGCTATAAATCATATGAAAGATGCAACTAATATCACACTGCATATACTAAAGGTGTCTCGTCATATTGATTTATGCGGGATACAAAAAAACAATAGTTTTAGGTAAGGACATGCTTAATAGACAGATGTACTATGTACTAAAAACAGGAAGGCATGTCACATTAACAGGTATAATGTATAAACTAAGAAGAATAGCACATGCAATTTAACCATATTGGAAGAATTACAATCTAGACACCATATGCAACATGCAACCACATATCACGCTGCCAAGTTAGAGCAAGCACCTGCGATGCTAGTGTAGGGGAAATGCGGTAATCAACTATAGAGCTACGTTCACTATCTTGATCTTGCCTTGCTGTTTCTTGATAATCATGTGGGGAGGCTGACGCTGCATTCTTTAAATGAGGATCCTTTATCACAGTAGTCCACTGGACTGACTGCCTCGTCATAAGTGATTGATGAGGGATACACAAGAACATTTGTTTGATGTAAGAACATGGTTAATAGACAGATGGACTATTATGTACCAAAAACAGGAAGGCATGTCATATTCAAAGGTATAGTGTGTAAGCTAAGCAGATGCAATTTAACCAAATTGGAAGCAATACAAGCTAGACATCCGGCTGGAGTGGTGAGCATGATCATCTAGGACCTGAGAGCCTGGTGGGAGGTGGGCTGCTTCGCCACCATCGTGGCTTTTTAGTTGGCTTCCAGGTGATGCATGTTTGTGCTGGGCTTGTCACTAGCTCGGCCAGTGCCCTGACTAGCTATTTGACTTCCGGTGCTCCCGGGATGGTGGTTCATGTAAAAATATCTTTCCTTATCTTAATAAAGACCGACTTCGGCCTTTCAAATACAAGCTAGACACCATATGCAACATGTAACCACATATGACACCGTGAAGTTAAAGCAAGCACCTGGGATGGTGGTTCACGGTGAGCGAGATCATCAACTCCAGAGCTACGTTTACCGTCTCCATCTATTGTACATCCAACCTTTAAAGTGAAAACACGTGTCTTGCCTGCCCGCGAAGCAAGCAGGAGCAACTTCTCTCTTTTATTTCGTCCTTCTGTCATGGCAGAGTCTGAAATACCAACGCATAAAAACACAATAGTGAGAGTATGGGTGAAGTGTGGGCAGGACTAGTGCATTGTAAAAGTAGAAGATAGCAGGTGGCTGAAAACAAAGTGACAGGAGACATATGATAGCTCTACAACATTGCATGGCAAACAAAATTAGATTCTACTCCGTATGATTTTGTAATATATGAGCACGGGGATGGCTGGGAAATGCAGGTACTCCTCCAGCACAGCATCACATGTGGTCCTATCAAAATAACAGTCGACTGAAAATAAATAGGTCAGTCAATTTTTTTATGAACCATCCGATCTATAAGGAACGAGCAGATGGCCTTCGTCTACCTCCCGCCAGTCACTGTTGACGATCTTTCTCAAGCCGCCAGCGACCACCGGCCCAGACCCCTGCCTCCGCTGCCCCGCCCTCCCCTCGACCACACACCACCGCCGTGCTTGGTGTGACGCCCCCGATTCAATCGTACACTAATCATACACGAAAACGTGTACGATCAAGATCAGGGACTCACGGGAAGATATCACAACACAACTCTAAAAATAAAACAAGTCATACAAGCATCATAATACAAGCCATGGGCCTCGAGGGCTCGAATACAAGTGCTCGATCATAGACGAATCAGTGGAAGCAACAATATCTGAGTACAGACATAAGTTAAACAAGATGCCATAAGATGGCTAGCACAAACTGGGATACAGATCGAAAGAGGCGCAGGCCTCCTACCTGGGATCCTCCTAAACTACTCCTGGTCGTCGTCAGCGGCCTGCACGTAGTAGTAGGCACCTCCGGTGTAGTAGGAGTCGTCGCCGACGGTGGCGTCTGGCTCCTGGGCTCCAGTATCTAGTTGCGACAACCAGGTAGAAAGGAAAGGGGGAAAAGAGGGAGAAAAGCAACCGTGAGTACTCATCCAAAGTACTCGCAAGCAAGGAGCTACACTACATATGCATGGGTATATGTGTAAAGGGCCATATCGGTGGACTGAACTGCAGAATGCCAGAATAAGAGGGGGATAGCTAATCCTGTCGAAGACTACGCTTTAGGCCACCTCCATCTTGCAGCATGTAGAAGAGAGTAGATGGTAAGTTCACCAAGTAGCATCGCATAGCATAATCCTACCCGGCGATCCCCTCCTCATCGCCCTGTTAGAGAGCGATCATCGGGTTATATCTGGCACTTGGAAGGGTGTGTTTTATTAAGTATCCGGTTCTAGTTGTCATCAGGTCAAGGTACAACTCTGGGTTGTCCTTTCACCGACGGACACGGCTATTCGAATAGATAAACTTCCCTGTAGGGGTGCACCACATAACCCAACACGCTCGATCCCATTTGGCCGGACACACTTTTCTGGGTCATGCCTAGCCGCGAAAGATCAACACGTCGCAGCCCTACCTAGGCACAACAAAGAGGTCAACACGCCGGTCTAATCCTAAGCGCGCAGGGGTCTGGGCCCATCGCCCATTGCACACCTGCACGTTGCATGGGCGGCCGGAAGCAAACCTAGCAACCTCCATTACAAAGGAAGTCACGTTACACGGTCCAATCTGGCGCGCGCCGCTCAGTCGCTGATGTCACGAAGGCTTCGGCTGATACCACGACGTCGAGTGCCCATATCTTTCCCACGTAGTTGGTTAGTGCGTATAGACCAAATGACCAGACTCAGATCAAATACCAAGAACTCGTTAAGCGTCTTATTTTGAAGTAACCGCGGACGCCGACCAGGGCCAGGCCCACCTCTCACCTAGGTAGTCTCAACCCGCCCTGTCGCTCCGCCACAAAGATCCACCCAGAGGGCCGTCGGGACAAAGGTCCTTTCGGCCCCCAATCCGTGAATCACTCGCGGGTACTCCTCGAGCCGACCCGACTTTAGTCACCACATGTATCATGTATAAAGTATATAAGTATATACCCGTGATCACCTCCCAAGTGATCACGGCCCGATAGTATAGCACAGCAGACGGACAAGAATGTAGGTCCACAGATGGAAAACTAGCATCCTATACTAAGCATGTAGGATTGCAGGTAAAGGTAACAACAGTAGTAGCAAGGACAGGCTATGCATCAGGATAGAATTAACGGAAAGCAGTAACATGCTACACTACTCTAATGCAAGAGTAAAGAGAAGAATAGGCGATATCTGGCAATCAAGGGGGGGGCTTGCCTGATTGCTCTGGAAGAAGGAGGGGTGGTCAACAGCGTAGTCGGTCGGGGCACCAGCAGCGGCGTCGGTCTCGTAGTCTACCGGAGAGAAGAGGGGGAAGAAACAATAAATAAAAGCACACAAATGCATGACAAGACAACAAGCAAGGCTAGGGGGCTCTAACGTAGGGCTATACGATATAGGCGAAGGGGGAGATCAACCGGGAATGTTTTCCCGGTTCCGGACCTGTGTCTGACAAATGACCGGAGGGGGAAGTTCCATGTTCAGCAAGTTAGAGGCATCCGACAAGTAAACGGACCACGTATTCGGATTCGTCTTGTTTTTCTGAGCAACTTTCATGTACAAAACCTTTTCATCGGAGCTACGGTTAATTTTCTATTAATTTTCAAAGATTTAAAGCATATTATGAAATTATTTAAATTAACAGAAAAGGGATATGACGTCAGCATTGCGTGGGGATGATGTCAGCGGTCAACAGACTCGCTGACCAGGTCAAAACTGACCTGTGGGTCCAAAGGGACCCACATGTCAGCCTCTGTTGGCTTAACAGTGGATTTAACTAATCTAATAGGTTAATTAGGGGTGTGGGCCCCGGGTGTCAGTGAGTGTTTAGGTTAATCTAATTACTTTTATTTACAAATACGTTTTTAGACTAATTAATAGAGTGGGGCCCACATGTCAGGTCAACCGTGCACAGTCAGCACAATTGACCCGGTCAACCGGTCAACTGGGCCCGCGGGACCCAGCTGCGAGTGACCCCGACGCGGCCATGTGGGCGCCAAGTTAGCGCCGGCGCCGGAACAGCTCCGGCGAGGCTTTTCGCGGCGGCCGAACGCCGGCGAGCCTCGGATTCGCACTACGGTGGGTCTCCGGACGCGTGGCTAGGCGCGTTCGACGCAGCTCGACGGCGCTACCGGTTGGACTCGGGGATGGCCCGAACGTCGCCGGCGGCGTGAGTGGTGGGGCCTGAAGCATGGTGAGCAAGCGCGAGACGAAAGCGGCGGCAAAAAGGACGGCGCTCAACTCCTATGACGACTACTCGAAGCGACGAACGCGTTGGTGAGCTCGGCGGACTGGGACGGGCCCTACAGCGAAGGCCGCGAGCTCGACAGCGGAGCCAGGGTGCGGCAATGGCGGCACGTCGCGCACAGCTTGCTACGGCGCGGAAAGAGAGCAAGGACGGGGAGAGGAAGGGGTGGAGCTCACCGAGCGGCACGCCGATGGCCCTTGTAGTTTAGGAGCGTAGGGGAAGCCAGAATCGAGAGATCTCGCCGGCGACAGAGGCGGAAGGGGGCGAGGTCGTGCAACGTCAGCGGTGCTTCCTAGCTCCACCTGAGGGCACCAGACGACGGAGTCGACCCCGGCGGAGCTTCACGACAAGACGACGGAGCGAGGCGGTGGCTGTGGCCGTGGTGACGACGGAGAACGGCGGCGAGCGCGCTCGGGATCGAGCGAGAGGAGAGGGGAGAGATGGATCTGGGGGAGGGGAGGCACAAAGGCGAGTGAGAGGGGGGCAAGTGGGAGAGATGGGTGGAGGCTGAGGCGTCGGGGCGGCCTTATCCCCTCCCTGCGTCGGCGCCGGCGAGGTGGTCGGGCGGGGACGTGCCCCTGTAGCGGCACGCACCAGGGGAACAGGAGGGAGGGGAGAGCGACCGGGGAGGGGAGCTGGGCCTGGCCGGCTGGGCCTGTCTCTGTGGCCTTAGGCTCAGGGGCAAGGGCTTCCTCTCTCTTCCCTCTGCTTTCCTTTTCTTTTTTTTGATTTATTCCTGTTTTGCAAATTGCTTAGCCACCATTAGAGTTTTGTAAAATATGTGACTTAGCTCAACAATTATAGTGCAATATTTACCACTGCCTAAAAAAATGGTTTGGAGCCAAAATGATTTCATTTGAATTTTTAATAAATGATATGGCACTTTAAATTTTTGTTTGATGTTGTTTCATGTTGTTTGAGTCACATAATGAATTTAGGTGAAGTTAATTTTTCTGAAGATAATTAGTTATGAATTATTTTCTATTTAATGAACATTTTAGTTTGCATGTTTGAGAAATTTTGAATTTCACTCATAATTTGAATTTGAATTTGACTTTGATTTTTCATCAAGTGATAAATAGCTCAGTAAGCATGGTGACCTGGCACCATTAACAGGGGATTACTGTAGCATGACAGTGGGGGTGTTATAAATCTCCTCCACTACAAGAAATCTCGTCCCGAGATTTAAGTGGGGAAGTAAAGAGTAACTTCGGGAGAACTGACCCTTATAGGGTTAATTATCTGGTGAACAATTCAGGGAATGAGGTAGAAGTATCTCTCGAGTTGAAACTTAATAAAACATCGAGAGCAAAGTATGAAGGTACAATAGGAAGTTTCAAGCGAATGGACAAACGATTGATACCTGGACAGAGTGTGAGAAAGGGGTTCAGAGCATCGGGAATAGATCATCTCTCGAAAGGTGGCTCGTGACATGATACGAAGCCAAATGCAAGAATATTTCAGAATCAAAGATATACAGGAGAGTCAGGTTCCGATCCTGTGGAACTGTGGGTTATGGGCCCACCTTGTGTGTTCGGAGTAGGAAAAAGGCGGCGACATCTTGCACGGATATGATAGCAAGGCATGTCATAGGATAGCTTGTCAGTTATGTTGGAATCAATGTTGGTACCATGGGCGAGGGACGAAGAGAACCATTTTCCTGCTCGTTGGAACGAGGCGGACCATTAGGCAAAGTTCTCGTCCATCGGTGGTTACCAGAATGTCAACAACAATAGTAACAGGGTCTCACTGACAAGGTTGTACATTGGGGTGCTTACTTAAGCAGGGATTTATCTCTGCTCAGACAAGTTAGATTACAAGAAAGGTGAAACGAAACAATGGAAAGGAAAATGTGATTATTATGATAATCAGACCAATGGAAAGGAAAGTTGTTTATACCCAAGTATTAGAGTATAACTGGAAAGGCAGAGCGTGATAGGGCTCCAAGTATTAAACCATTTAGACAAAGGGGCAAGGAATTTATGAGGTTTACCAATACAACGGTGTTTGGATAATTGACCAAGAACAGTTAGCATTGCGCTCCCAATGTTCTTGTTGATGATCGGAGTACCACACACATGCTTCGGGATAGTGTTGACATGGTCATCAGGGAAAGGTCAAACTTCGGATACACAAAGGATCCATCGGAAACAACTTATAAAATAAGTCGTACAATTTCAGCAAGGAAAAGATGAGGATGGGGCCCACGGATTCAGCAACAATTCATCGAGGGGGCAAGGATGGTATCTCTCATCATGAATTAGATTGATATCCTGGAACAGCTCAGAATGTTGGTGATGATCACGACACATTTGTCGAGAGATTTCATGAAGATGTAATCGATCGGCAATGACATCAAGTCAAAGGAATGATGAAGCGAAAGGTTATTGGAACCATGGGTACAACACAAACTCGAAATCAAGCTTGCTGTTCAAGGCAAAAAGTGATAAGACAAGGAAGATCGATGTAAGCTTAGCTCATTGTTGGAAGTTGTGCTCCGGGAAGAAGGACCATGTAGCGTAGTTAAAATTTAGCATGGTAATGATATATCCGATCAGGCTAGGAATGACTAGAAGGATTATTAAACTCGTAAGCAACAAAAATTACTTAGAGTTATAGAATCGGAGTGTGGAATTGATTCACTTATCGGCGTTCTTGAGTGACTAACAACTCAAAACCCGGGGAAATCCGACATCGATGAGAAGCAATACCAGATGAAGACTCGTAGGAAGCAACATGGTTCTTTGTTATTCTCGAGATACCAGAGGGTAATACTCGATGGAAGATCAAAATAGAGATTGCGAAGATGCATTTATCTACAGAAGACAAGTGCTTTAACTTGTCCGAGAAATGGAATCAAAGGGGAACAATCATGGTCAGATCCACGGTTGCAAAGGATCAAATCCTAGATATAAGATGATCTTATACCAAGGGGATAATTAATTTTAAGAGAAGCTTCCATTATAAGATCTACATCGTGTCCATGGGCATGAACACAAAGTTCAAGGTCGACTCCCACTTCTTCAATGCATATCATTTCATTTACTTCTCGCTTTCGAAGAAGTTGTAGTGTTGAAATTATATCTAGCAAAACACCAGAAGAGTATGACTCGTGAAAACTCTCGGGTTCACACGGATTAGGGAAGGCATAGGTTCAACCCATATGGGCATCTTAGGAACATATACCACAAACTTCGAAAGTAAACAACACAAGCTCGAAAGCAGAGCATGGTTGACAAAAGGAGAGGATACAATTTACCAAAGGCATTATGTATCTGGGAAAGAACTTCACGAGGTTCTTTGAATATGAAGGACACTGCCGGATAATAATCCAACAAAGGATTCATCGGTCCTTCTTGGATCTGATGTGAGTATCAGTACTCAATCAGAAGAAGGAAGGAATGCACAGGCATTGGATTATAAAAACATCTGAATAATTCGATGCTTGAGTACAAAGGAGTTATGATTTCAAGTCGAAGGATCAGAAGCAGAGGCTCTGATCAAAAGATGAGTAAGTTGAATAGACTTAAAGGTGCACCCGATCAAATCTTCATTGGGCAAGAACCAGCTCATATCCAGAGCGATGTCGGAGCTGGAAAGGAAATTTCCAAGGATTAATTGATGATTGCAAGTATTCGCTCACACGTTGAATCCATAGGAACAGAATGTGAATCACAAAGAATTTCAAAGAATATTGCTAGACATATGGAATTAATCCTAATGCAAGCAGGCAAGGTGAATCAAGAGCAATAGGCTGTAGAGGATTTTCGGAAGATCGGATAGTATTTCCAAAGAATTTGTGAAACACATAAACAACTGAGGATGAACGGATCCCCGGTAAGTGTGAGGAATTATTCACACATGTATTCATGCGGAATAGGAGCTGCAAGGCAGCAGGCACAAAGGATTCTCGGAATATCCGAAGTATTTCAGGGTATCTTGTAATAACAAGAACAATTGGAAATGAAGGTGTGGACGACAAGTGTATTCAGCTATCCTTAGGGATTTATCAGTGATATGGAATTGCAACGACGAAGGGCACAAGGGTTTCGGGGAAACATCGGAGAGTATCTTCGAAATCTTCTGAAGTAGCAAGCGATCATCTGGACTGATGGGGCTCTCCGGGAGAAAGTATTTCCGAGAACCTAAAGTTAGACTTTAGTAAAATCATCTAACCCGAATAGAAGAGAGATCAGAGGCCCAGAGTATAGACGAGGAGTAAAAGATCCTAATACCACCCAATGGCCACGTGGGCCCATGGACCGCACAGCCCTGTTAGTAAAACAGTTTTCATCAACTAGACTCAACTTCAGCCAAGGAGTGTGGAAGGGGGATTCCTACAGGCAGTTGGCTCTGATACCAACTTGTGACGCCCCCGATTCAATCGTACACTAATCATACACGCAAACGTGTACGATCAAGATCAGGGACTCACGGGAAGATATCACAACACAACTCTAAAAATAAAACAAGTCATACAAGCATCATAATACAAGCCAAGGGCCTCGAGGGCTCGAATACAAGTGCTCGATCATAGACGAATCAGCGGAAGCAACAATATCTGAGTACAGACATAAGTTAAACAAGATGCCATAAGATGTCTAGCACAAAGTGGGATACAGATCGAAAGAGGCGCATGCTTCCTGCCTGGGATCCTCCTAAACTACTCCTGGTCATCGTCAGCGGCCTGCACGTAGTAGTAGTCACCTCCGGTGTAGTAGGAGTCGTCGTCAACGGTGGCGTCTGGCTCCTGGGCTCCAGCATCTGGTTGCGACAACCAGGTAGAAAGGAAAGGGGGAAAAGAGGGAGAAAAGCAACCGTGAGTACTCATCCAAAGTACTCGCAAGCAAGGAGCTACACTACATATGCATGGGTATATGTGTAAAGGGCCATATCGGTGGACTGAACTTCAGAATGCCAGAATAAGAGGGGGATAGCTAATCCTGTCGAAGACTACGCTTCAGGTCACCTCCATCTTGCAGCATGTAGAAGGGAGTAGATGGTAAGTTCACCAAGTAGCATCGCATAACATAATCCTACCCGGCGATCCCCTCCTCATCGCCCTGTTAGAGAGCGATCACCGGGTTATATCTGGCACTTGGAAGGGTGTGTTTTATTAAGTATCCGGTTCTAGTTGTCATAAGGTCAAGGTACAACTTCGGGTCGTCCTTTTACTGAGGGACACGGCTATTCAAATAGATAAACTTCCCTGCAGGGGTGCACCACATAATCCAACACGCTCGATCCCATTTGGCTGGACACACTTTTCTGGGTCATGCCTGGCCGCGGCAGATCAACACGTCGCAGCCCTACCTAGGCACAACAGAGAGGTCAGCACGCCGGTCTAATCCTAAGCGCGCAGGGGTCTGGGCCCATCGTCCATTGCACACCTGCACGTTGCGTGGGCGGCCGAAAACAAACCTAGCAACCTCCATTACAAAGGAAGTCACGTTACGCGGTCCAATCTGGCGCGCGCCGCTCAGTCGCTGATGTCACGAAGGCTTCGGCTGATACCACGACGTCGAGTGCCCATATCTTTCCCACGTAGTTGGTTAGTGCGTATAGACCAAATGGCCAGACTCAGATCAAATACCGAGAAATCGTTAAGCATCTTATTTTGAAGTAACCGCGGACGCCGACCAGGGCCAGGCCCACCTCTCACCTAGGTAGTCTCAACCCGCCCTGTCGCTCCGCCACAAAGATCCACCCAGAGGGCCGTCGGGACAAAGGTCCTTTCAGCCCCCAATCCGTGAATCACTCGCGGGTACTCCTCGAGCCGACCCGACTTTAGTCACCACATGTATCATGTATAAAGTATATAAGTATATACCCGTGATCACCTGCCAAGTGATCACGGCCCGATAGTATAGCACAGCAGACGGACAAGAATGTAGGGCCACAGATGGAAAACTAGCATCCTATACTAAGCATGTAGGATTGCAGGTAAAGGTAACAACACTAGTAGCAAGGACAGGCTATGCATCAGGATAGGATTAACAGAAAGCAGTAACATGCTACACTACTCTAATGCAAGAGTAAAGAGAAGAATAGGCGATATCTGGTGATCAAGGGGGGGCTTGCCCGATTGCTCTGGCAAGAAGGAGGGGTCGTCAACAGCGTAGTCGGTCGGGGCACCAGCAGCGACGTCGGTCTCGTAGTCTACCGGAGAGAAGAGGGGGAAGAAACAATAAATACAAGCACACAAATGCATGACAAGACAACAAGCAAGGCTAGGGGCTCTAACGCAGGGCTATACGATATAGGCGAAGGGGGAGATCAGCCGGGAATGTTTTCCCGGTTCCGGACCTGTGTCTGACAAATGACCGGAGGGGTAAGTTCCATGTTCAGCTAGTTAGAGGCATCTGACAAGTAAACGGACCACGTATTCGGATTCGTCTCGTTTTTCTGAGCAACTTTCATGTACAAAACCTTTTCATCGGAGCTACGGTTAATTTTCTATTAATTTTCAAGGATTTAAAGCATATTATGAAATTATTTAAATTAACAGAAAAGGGATATGACGTCAGCATTGCGTGGGGATGATGTCAGCGGTCAACAGACTCGCTGACCAGGTCAAAACTGACCTGTGGGTCCAAAGGGACCCACATGTCAGCCTCTGTTGGCTTAACAGTGGATTAAACTAATCTAACAGGTTAATTAGGGGTGTGGGCCCCGGGTGTCAGTGAGTGTTTAGGTTAATCTAATTACTTTTATTTACAAATATGTTTTTAGACTAATTAACAGAGGGGGGCCCACATGTCAGGTCAACCGTGCACAGTCAGTGCAATTGACTCGGTCAATTGGACCTGCGGGACCCAGCTACCAGTGACCCCGACGCGGCCACGTGGGCGCCAAGTTAGCGCCGGCGCCGGAACAGCTCCGGCGAGGCTTTTCGCGGCGGCCGAACGTCGGCGAGCCTCGGATTCGCGCTACGGTGGGTCTCCGAACGCGTGGCTAGGCGCGTTCGACGCAGCTCGACGTCGCGCGCGCGACGGCGCTACCGGTTGGACTCGGGGATGGCCGGAACGTCGCTGGCGGCGAGAGTGGCGGGGCCCGAAGTATGGTGAGCTCGCGCGAGATGAAAGCGGCGGCAAAAAGGACGACGCTCAACTCCTATGAGGACTACTCGAAGCCACGAACACGTTGGTGAGCTCGGCGGACTGGGACGGGCCCTACAGCGAAGGTCGCGAGCTCGATAGCGGAGCTAGGGCGCGGCAATGGTGGCGCGTCGCGCACAGCTTGCTACGGCACGGAAAGAGAGCAAGGACGGGGAGAGGAAGGGGTGGAGCTCACCGAGCGGCACGCCGATGGCCCTTGGTAGTTTAGGAGCGCAGGGGAAGCCGGAATCGAGGGATCTCGCCGGCGACAGAGGCGGAAGGGCGCGAGGTCGTGTGACGTCAGCGGTGCTTCCCAGCTCCACCTGAGGGCACCAGACGATGGAGTCGACCCCGGCGGAGCTTCACGACAAGACGACGGAGCGAGGCGGTGGCTGTGGCCGTGGTGACGACGGAGAACGGCGGCGAGCGCGCTCGGGATCGAGCGAGAGGAGAGGGGAGAGATGGATTTGGGGGAGGGGAGGCGCAAAGGCGAGCGAGAGGGGGCAAGTGGGAGAGATGGGTGGAGGCCGAGGCGCCGGGGCGGCCTTATCCCCTCCCTGCGTCGGCGCCGGCGAGGTGGTTGGGCGGGGACGTGCCCTGTAGCGGCACGCACCAGGGGAACAGGAGGGAGGGGAGAGCGACTGGGGAGGGGAGCTGGGCCTTGCCGGCTGGGCCTGTCTCTGTGGCCTTAGGCTCAGGGGCAGGGGCTTCCTCTCTCTTCCCTGTGCTTTCCTTTTCTTTTCTGTTTTTTTGATTTATTCCTGTTTTGCAAATTGCTTAGCCACCATTTGAGTTTTGTAAAATATGTGACTTAGCTCAACAATTATAGTGCAATATTTACCACTGCCCAAAAAAATGGTTTGGAGCCAAAATGATTTCATTTGAATTTTTAATAAATGATATGGCACTTTAAATTTCTGTTTGATGTTGTTTCATGTTGTTTGAGTCACATAATGAATTTAGGTGATGTTTATTTTTCTGAAGATAATTAGTTATGAATTATTTTCTATTTAATGAACATTTTAGTTTGCATGTTTGAGAAATTTAGAATTTCATTCATAATTTGAATTTGAATTCGACTTTGATTTTTCATCAAGTGATAAATAGCTCAGTAAGCATGGTGACGTGGCACCATTAACAGGGGATTACTGTAGCATGACACTGTGGGTGTTACACTTGGCAGCGCTCCTAGGCCATCCCTTTAATCCCGGACGACCTCCAGATCGGGCACGATCAGCTCTAGGCCCCACACGCCCCTAAGATAAACACCGAGGCGCTGCTTCCCCGGCGTAATAGGCGGACTAGCGCCAATTACACCGGAGAATGCTCCCGTTAATTGGGAATCAACTGACCAGGAATTGAAATCAGGGGCCGACGGACCTCTAGCTAAGGTGAAATAGTATATGAGAAGAAACCTTGTGCATCGCGAGTAACTAGGAACATCTAGTATCAAGAAGAAGCGGTCAACTAGTGTGTTTTGTGGGATGAATACCGTGCAAGCAGACACGTAAGATTTGCACGAATAAGGGAAGAGGATTACCATTTCTGGTTGCCAGTGTGGCCGCCTCCACATGTCGCGCCGATCTTCTTCTTTTTGCCGGGGAAATCGATGTTTTGCAGGAGGGTGTAGGCTTGGACAAACCCATGGGCAAATTTTTTGGCTGTGTTGCCGTGGCCGTATGTCGGCGGAGGGGAAGCAAATCTGGGGTGGCGAAGGATGGCGTAGCAGGAACAACTCCGGTGTGGTGGACGATGGCGAAGTTGGAGCGGCAGCGGTGAGGCGCAGGACGGCGTGGTTGAACTGGCTCGAGTACGGACAGCTCGGCCTCGGCTTCAACTACTACCCTTGGAGGGCATTGCGGTTGAGGTAGCGGTGGACGACGATGTCGGGGTATCGGCTCCGGTGTGATGGAGGAGGGCAGCGGTTGATGGGTGGGATGGGGTGGCGGACGGAGGATGCAGGGGTTTCGCGGCTGGTGGAGAGGTAGTTTTGGCGCCCACGGAGTACGAATGGGGAATCGGACGTGCGGGGGGGGGGGGCGGGGGGCGGGGGGTGCTAAGGGAGAACCATGTTTCGGTCTGGGACGCACTTGTTTTTGGCTTTTTTGAACAGATGGGACGCGCTTTTTTGAAATTTGGGGAAAGTAAACTTTGCCCTCCTCTTAAATTTTGGACCTACTACGGGTCGGGGGTAGGATGGTAATCCCAGGTGTCCCAAATAGTGGGCGGGAGCGATTTCGGCCGCGCGCTTGTGTGCTTAGGCGGCCATTGTGTATGAATGTTTTTCGGAGGCGGTTGCGTGGCGTCTAGATGAAGCTACAAACCTACCCCGGTTTAGACCTTTGGACGTCGGGCCGGTAGGTTTCACGTGTCGGAGTTAAAAAAGTAATTTCCTTCTACTACCAAACATTGGTCTCACGCGAGTAGAGGCTCTTTTGGCGCTTCGTTCGAAATTTTGAAACAGAAGCATTCACGTTTAGAGTACTCTTGAACTTTGAGGATTGACCTAAATAGACAATGTTAAAATTGACCTCATATGTTTGAAAACCTCATTAAATTATCCGCTTATTTTTGAAATTTTGACACTTCAAAATCCTATAACTACGATTATTTTGGAATGGAGGAGCTAAATTTGAATCTATTTTGTACACGACTATATATGCTATTATGTACAAAATTAGAGCTAAGATTGGTGCCCGCATAATTTAGGTATGATTTACAAATGCCATGATATCGAATTCAAATAATTGAATGGACTTCATGTTGAATTCGATTTTTTTAAACCACCTTAAGTTGAATTCAAATGTATGCTAGTTCATATCTAGCTATTTATAATGTTCATTGTGTAACTTTCATATGTATAATGTGCTTTACACACACTACATGAACTATACGCACATTTATATTCGATTGCTAAAGTGATGCATTGTCTGGAGTTCAAAATACTAACTATGTGGATCAATTATGTCGAATAATAACATAGACATGCTCAAATTCGATAGAATCTAGATGTCTGATGGATCAATGACCGTTCCTTACGCGAATTGCAAATATCATGATCCCATCCTAATATTTGGATACAATTTATATCTTTAATCGATGTGTACATCAGTCTTTTACGTGTAGTTTCACTCTCCATCGATGGTCTCTCACACATGCTCACACACTCTCTCCCGAGGTGTCTTTCTCGCAGACATGCTCTCGATATAACCCTCCCTCCCTCTCCTAACCACTTACGACTGTTTTCACTAACCTTTCTCACAAGCACTCTTCCTCTCACAAGCATACACACGCACAATCCCCATCGACCCTTTCTATATACATCAACCTGCCTACGTGTCTCCTGCACGCACATTATCTTTAGGTCTGTCTCTCATGCATTGTCTCACACCTCTCTTCCTAATCGACGAGTATGATCCTAGCAGAGCATTCTGTAGGATGCCCCTTAAAGTTAGGTTGGATGAATAGTAATATCAGAGATAAGGGGTTACCTTAGTCCGAGAACCCAGGGTTACAAATCCTAGCTGGCTTTGTCAGTGGACACAGAGTCCTTCACAATTCTGCTATCGTTGTCTTGTACGACAAGTCAGCCATGGGTCTCCCTAAATGCGTCACGGGCCGACCGATGTGGCGCAGGACGGAACCGAACCAAGGGCCTCACCTCCACCTACCAGACCTCACGCGGTGACACACCCTCTGCCCCAAGGTCTCGTTATCTTCTCACACCCACACATACCAACACAGACAAACACAAACAAAATCTACTCGTGCCTCTATACCGTCCCCCTTACATATACACACTCAGGGGAATCTCTCGCCGTGACATCATATTAGTCTCTCTCTCTCTCTAGACCTCTCTCATTTCTCGTGCTATCTTTCCCACGCCCCCTCCCCCCGCCGGCTCCTCTTTACATGCCTCTCCCGGATACTAATACACACACATACCTCTCTAGGTCCTGCCAAATACATCAACTACACATTCACACATGTTACATCACGTACCCCATTGATCTAAAAAGCACCCCTCTCTTCATGTTTATTTTGCATACAATATTCCTTTTGAATAAAGTGTCGCCAAAAAATTATTTTAGAATTTCTACATATATACAACATTACAAAGTTATATGGAGGAGTATGAACGTTAATTTGTTGCATGGTGCCAAGAATGATATTTATTCCGCACTGTGAATTTTTATATTTTATACTATATACTCCCTCTGTTTCTTTTTACTTCGCATATAAGATTTGGTCAAAGTCAAACTACACAAAGTTTGACTAAATTTATATAAAAAAATATGAACATCTACAATACTAAAACTATATAGTATGAAAATACGTTTCATGGTGCATCTGATAATGTTGATTTCATATTGTGAATGTTTATATTTTTTAATATAAAGTTAGTCAAACTCTACAAAGCTTAACTTTGACCAAACCTTATATCCGGACTAAAAAGAAACGGAGGGAGTATAAAGTTAGTCATAATAAAGAGAAATGAAGAGCATCTCTCTCCCCATCGCACACACCCCCTCTACGCCCCTTTCACGTATGCACACAAACTATCTCCAGGTCCTCTAAAAGTAAGCCCCCAGCACATTCACGCATGTTTCATCTTTCTCTCGCGATATATACAGTGACGATCATTGTATTTGGAGCGAAAGAACGATACGTACATTGGACTTCAGAATCCAGTCATTACGGTCACCATTTACGTTTTGTGGTTATTGTACAGTCACGGGCTCACCATATAGCTCTGTATTTTCTCAAGACACGACTAGTTGACCAGTTAAACGCTCCACGTGGCACCTCTAGTGTTGCATCACATTATCTCACTACCATTGGGCCCACCTGTTGGCTTGTATCCACTCTTCTACACTCTTATAAAAAACAGAGTTGGTGATGATGGTGTGCCTGCCATCCTGCAATATAGGCCGTCTGATTTATATCTGACGGATAGGAAGGAAACTATGGCAATTTTGCAAAAAGGTACCCGCACACCTCTCCACATTTGCAAATAAGGCCTTCCCTCGTTCATCCTTTTCTCTCACAAGATAAACTAGTCATACAAATGCATCTTGATGTTACGTGCAACACACGGGCATCTTGCTAGTAAGAATGAAAACAAATGACAAAAAAATATTGGACGGTGGTTCGAAGTCATGACCGCGGGCACAACGGACAAGGTGGCCTTGTATCGGTATGCTGAGCCGTCTGTTTTAACACACAGGAGCTGGTGTGGTGATTATACACACATGCACACATGCACACGAACTGCATGCATGCAACACTCACACGAACACATGCAGCCACGCACGCACGCAACACTCACACGTACACACGCAGCCACACACGCATGCAACACTCACATGCACACACGCATGCATGCATGCACACACCACATGACCAACACACACTCTCACGCTCAAGTGCTCAACCTACACGTGCATGCGCACACATTAGGCCCTGAGAGACACATACACAACTAGGTGATTCCCGCTCACGGGTTGGATTCTTGTCGCGCCTGCGTAAATTTGTGTTTATCTGACCTTTTTCCTATGTGAACTAACATGTGGGACCCATAAGGAACATGGTCAATTTAACTAGTCAACATGGTGCCACGCAGACTATTTGGCCGGTCAACAGAGTGCAATCCGATGTTGAACGGTGAGCAAGCGACCGTATAATCACCGCAAAACGTATATAGTGACCGTAATGAGCGTGTTAAAGTTCGGTGACCGTATTATGCTTTTCTCTCTGTAGGCCCTCCAAAACTACATCTCTACACATTCTCGCATGTTACATCTAACAACTATGCAATACAGCACTACTACTACACTCTAACACAATGAATCATATGTGTTTTTAGTTTTACTAGATATCATATTGTTACTTAATTATTCGGTTTGCATACATTAAATTGCCTTTGAAATGTATGGCCAGTATCATCTACCGCGCGGGAAAAATCCCGCCCTTTCCTATTTAATCGGGTTTGTATCTATGGATCGTGCGAAACAGCAAAACTATAGTACTATACAGTACAAGTGATAGTTCACGGGGCCGCCGTGTCGTGTACTCCTCCGTCGTAAGAGTGGAGCACTCGCTTTCATAAATGTTCTAGTCCCGTTCACCGACACGTGGGACATCATGCTACCGAGTCCACATGCCATACCGAAATACAGTGCAGAGCAGTATAGGTGAAGCACCCCAGTCATGGCGCTGGCATAGTAATGAGGAATGAGGCGTCAAATCACAAAGTTGCACCTTTCCCGCAGTTAATTTGGAGGGACGAAGTAATAATGCTAAAAAAAGAAGTTGGAGGGACGAATCAACCATCATTTCACTCGTTGCTGAATCCGCTTCTCCCTCATCTTCTTCAAGTTAACCATGTGTTGCTTCTGCCGTTGTTCTGCCTCATGTGGGACGCGGATCGGCTTGGTAAAGCACTAACACATGGGACCACATGTTAGCAAACCTCCAAGCCAACGTCCTCTAAAAATAAGAAACCTCCCCCGCCATCTGCGCGGCAAAATCACCTCCTTTTTACTAATCTTGATTCTATAATTTTTTTAGATCAATATAATTGAGATTTGTATAGATAGCACACAGGAGCAAAACCTAATGGTACGGTTAAGGGCATCCACAATGTGTAGCCAAATGTGAAAATAGATTTTTTTCATCGATGGGAACCATTGTGGACGGTCCTGCCAAAGCCAAAAAGATGGAACCGAAGCTCCCTGATTGATTGATTGATTGAAGGAGTAGAAAAATGCAACGTCTCTCCTCTTTCTCCCATGCTTGGACGCATTTATAGTATAGAGCAAGAAGTCTACTCCCCTGTCCCTTCTATCACAAATCACAAAGCAGTGAGGCGTCAAATCACAAAGCACGGACGATGCAACCATCATTTCACTGTTCACTGACTCTGCTTCTCCATCGTCTTCTTCGAGAAACCACCTCACCGCACTAAGCTGGACGGACGACGCTATTGTGTACTAGTAGTCCCTTTACTTGTTCCGTAATACATCATATTGCAACTAACTTATTATTCACTTTGCTTGCAAGGCTTCTTATGATGTGCATTACCAAGAGGGCCCAGAGATACCTCTCCGATACTCGGAGTGACAAATCCTAATCTCGATCGATGCCAAGCGAACAAACACCTTCGGAGATACCTATAGAGCATCTTCATAATCACCCAATTACGTTGTGATGTTTGATAGCACACAAAGTATTCCTCCGATATCCGGGAGTTGCATAATCTCATAGTTGAAGGAATATGTATTTCACATGAAGAAAGCAATAGCAATAAAACTGAACGATCAATATGCTAAGCTAACGGATGGGTCTTGTCCATCACATCATTCTCTTAATGATGTGATCCCGTTATCAAATGACAACTCATGTCCATGGTTAGGAAACCTTAACCATCTTTGATCAATGAGCTAGTCAAGTAGAGGCTCACTAGGGACACAATGTTTGTCTATGTATTCACACATGTATTTAGGTTTCCGATCAATACAATTCTAGCATGAATAATAAGCATTTATCATGAATAAGGAAATATAAAATAACAACTTTATTATTTCCTCTGGGGCATATTTCCTTCAGTCTCCCACTTGCACTAGAGTCAATAATCTAGTTCGCATTGCCATGTGATTAACACGAATAGTTTACATCGCCATGTGATTAACACCCATAGTTCACATCGCCATGTGACCAACACCCAAAGGGTTTACTAGAGTCAGTAATCTAGTTCACATCACGATGTGATTAACACCCAAAAAGTACTAAGGTGTGATCATGTTTTGCCTGTGAGAGAGGTTTAGTCAACGGGTCTGCCACATTCAGATCCGTATGTATTTTGCAAATTTCTATGTCTACAATGCTTTGCACGGATCTACTCGAGGTAATTGCTCCCACTTTCAATATGTATCCAGATTGAGAGTTAGAGTCATCTGAATCGGTGTCAAAGCTTGGATCAATTTAACTCTTTACGACGAACTCTTTATCACCTCCATAACCGAGAGATATTTCCTTAGTCCTCTAAGGATAATTTTGACCACTGTCCAGTGATCTACTCATGGATCACTATTGTACCTCCTTGCAAAACTCATGGCAAGGTACACAATAGGTCTGGTATACAGCATGGCATACTTTATAGAACTTATGGTTGAGGCATAGAGAATAACTTTCATTCTCTCTCTCTATATTATGTCGTGGTCGGGTGTTGAGTCTTACTCAACTTCATACCTTACAACTCAGGAAAGAACTCCTTCTTTGACCGATCCATTTTGAACTCCTTCAAAATCTTATCAAGGTATGTACTCATCAAAAGTCTTATCAAGCGTTTTGATCTATCTCTATAGATCTTGACGCCTAAAATATAAGTAGCTTTACCGAGGTCTTTCATTGAATTTTTTTTATTCAAGTATCATTTTGTGCTATCCAGAAATTCTACATCATTTCGAATCAACAATATGTCATCCACATATAATATTAGAAATGCTATAGAGCTACCACTCACTTTCTTGTAAATACAGGCTTCTCCGAAAGTCTGTATAAAACCATATGCTTTGATCACCTCATCAAAGCGTATATTCCAACTCCGAGATGCTTGCACCAGTCATAGATGGATCGCTAGAGCTTGCACATTTTGTTAGTACCTTTAGGATTGACAAAACCTTCTGGTTGTATCATATACAACTCTTTTTTAATAAATCCATTAAGGAATGCAATTTTGATATCCATTTGCCAGATTTCATAAAATGCGGCAATTGCTAACATGATTCGGACAGATCACTTAAGCATCAATACGAGTGAGAAAATATCATCGTAGTCAACACCTTGAACTTGTCGAAAACCTTTTGCGACAATTCGAGCTTTGTAGATAGTAACACTACCATCAGCGTCTGTCTTCCTCTTGAAGATCCATTTATTCTCAACGGCTTTCCGATCATCGGGCAAGTCCACCAGAGTCCACACTTTGTTCTTATATATGGATCCTATCTTAGATTTCATGGCCTCAAGCCATTTATCGGAATCTGGGCTCATCATAGCTTCTTCATAGTTCGTAGGTTCGTCATGGTCTAGTAACATGACTTCCAGAACAGGATTACCGTACCACTCTAGTGTGGAACATGCTCTGGTTGACCTACGAAGTTCGTTAGTAACTTGATCTGAAGTTTCATGATCATCATCATTACCTTCCTCTCTAGTTGGTGTAGGCATCACGGGAACGGTTTTCTGTGATGAGATACTTTCCAATTCAATAGAAGGTACAATTACCTCATCAAGTTCTACTTTCCTCCCACTCACTTCTTTCGAAAGAAAATCCTTCTCTAGAAAGTTTCCATTCTTGGCAACAAAGATCTTGCCTTCGGATCTGTGGTAGAAGGTGTACCCAATTGTTTCCTTAGGGTATCCTATGAAGACGCACTTCTCCGATTTGGGTTCGAGCTTATCAGGCTGAAGCCTTATGACATAAGTGTCGCAACCCCAAATTTAAGAAACGACAACTTAGGTTTCTTGCCAAACCACAGTTCATACGGTGTCGTCTCAACGGATTTTGATGGTGCCCTATTTAATGTGAATGCAGTTGTCTCTAATGCATAACCCCAAAACGGTAGTGGTAAACCAGTAAGAGACATCATAGATCACACCATATCTAATAAAGTACGGTTACGACGTTCAGACACACCATAACGCTGTGGTGTTCCAGGTGGCGTGAGTTGTGAAACTATTCCACATTGTTTTAAATGAAGTCCAAACTCATAACTCAAATATTCGCCTCCGCGATCAGATCGTAGAAACTTTATTTTCTTGTTATGATGATTCTCCACTTCACTCTGAAATTCTTTGAACTTTTCAAATGTTTCAGACTTGTGTTTCATCAAGTAGATATACCCATATCTGCTCAAATCATCTGTGAAGGTCAGAAAATAATGATACCCGCCGCGAGCCTCAACACTCATCGGACCGCATACATCGGTATGTATTATTCCCAATAAGTCATTAGCTCGCTCCATTGTTCCGGTGAACAGAGTTTTAGTCATCTTGCCCATGAGGCATGGTTCGCAAGTATCAAATGATTCATAATCAAGTGATTCCAAAAGTCCATCAACATGGAGTTTCTTCATGCGCTTTACACCAATATGACCTAAATGGCAGTGCCACAAGTATGTTGCACTATCATTATCAACTTTGCATCTTTTGGCATCAATGTTATGAATATGTGTATCACTATGATCGAGATTCAATAAACCATTTATATTGAGTGTATGACCATAAAAGGTTTTATTCATGTAAACAGAACAACAATTATTCTTTGACTTAAATGAATTACCGTATTGCAATAAACATGATCCAATCATATTCATGCTCAACGCAAACACCAAATAACATTTATTTTAGGTTCAACACTAATCCTGAAGGTAAAGGGAGTGTGCGATGGTGATCTTATCAACCTTGGAATCACTTCCAACACACATTGTCACCTCGCCCTTAAATAGTATCTATTCATTTTGCAACTTTTGTTCCGAGTTACAAATCTTAGCAACTGAACCGGTATCAAATACCCTGGGGTTACTATGAACACTAGTAAAGTACACATCATTAACATGTATATCAAATATACCTTTGTTCACTTTTCCATCCTTCTTATCCGCTAAGTATTTGGAGTAGTTCTGCTTCCAGTGACCATTCCCTTTGCAGTAGAAGCACTCAGTTTCAGGCTTAGGTCTTAGCTTTGGGCTTCTTCACGGGAGTGGCAACTTTCTTGTCATTCTTCTTGAAGTTCCCTTTCTTTTCCTTTGCCCTTTTTCTTGAAACTAGTGGTCTTGTTAACCATCAACACTGGATGCTATTTCTTGATTTCTACCTTTGCCGATTTCAGCATCGCGAAGAGCTTGGGAATCGTTTTCTTTATCCCTTGCATATTATAGTTCATCACGAAGTTCTAGTAACTTGGTGATAGTGACTTGAGAACTCTGTCAATCACTATCTTATCTAGAAGATTAGCTCCCATGTGATTCAAGCGATTGTAGTACCAAGAAAATCTGAGCACATGCTCACTAGCTGAGCTATTCTCTTCCATCTTGTAGGCAAAGTACTTGTCATAGGTCTCAAACCTCTTAACACGGGCATGAGTTTGAAATATCATTTTCAGCTCTTGGAACATCTCATATGCTCCATGTCGTTCAAAACATTTTGAAGTCCTGGTTCTAAGCCGTAAAGCATGGTGCACTAAACTATCAAGTAGTCATCATACCGAGCTCGTCAAAAGTTCATAACGTCTGCATCTGCTCCTGCAATAGGTGTGTCACCTAGCGGTGCATCATGGACATAATTCTTCTGTGCAGCAATGAGGATAATCCTCAGATCACGGACCCAGTCCGCATCATTGCTACTATCATCTTTCAACTTAGTTTTCTCTAGGAACATATCAAAAATAAAACAGGGGAGCTATACGCGAGCTATTGATCTACAACATAGATATGCAAATACTATCAAGACTAAGTTCATGATAAATTAAGTTCAATTAATAAAAATTACTTAAGAACTCCCACTTAGATAGACATCCCTCAAGTCATCTAAATGATATGTGATCCAAATCAACTAAACTATGTCCGATCATCACATGAGATGGAGTAGTCATCAAAGGTGAAAATCTATGTTGATCATATCTACTATATGATTCACGTTCGACCTTTCGGTCTCCACTGTTCCGAGGCCATGTTTGTACATGCCAGGCTCGTCAAGTTTAACCTGATTATTCCGCATGTGCAAAACTGTCTTGCACCTGTTGTATTTGAACGTAGAGTCTATCACACCCGATCATCACGTGGTGTCTCAACACGGTGAACTTTCGCAACAGTGCTTACTTAGGGAGAACACTTATACCTTGAAATTTTAGTTAAGGGATCATCTTATAATGTTACCTCCGTACTAAGCAAAATAAGATGCATAAATGATAAACATCTCATGCATTCAAAATATGTGACATGATATGGCCATCATCATCTTGTGCTTTTGATCTCCATCTCCAAAGCATCGTCATGATCTCCATCATCACCGGCTCGACACCTTGATCTCCATCGTTGCGTCGTAGTCGTCTCGCCAACTATTGCTTCTACAACTATCGCTAACACATAGTGATAAAGTAAATCAATTACATGGCGTTTACATTTCATACAATAAAGAGACAACCATAAGGCTGCTGCCGGTTGCCGATAAATTTTAGAAAACATGATCATCTCATACAATAACGTATATCACATCATGTCTTGACCATATCACATCACAACTTGCCCTGCAAAAACAAGTTAGACGTCCTCTACATTGTTGTTGCAAGTTCTTCGTGGCTGCTATGGGCTTCTAGCAAGAACCGTTCTTACCTACGCATCAAAACCACAATGGTGATTTATCAAGTTTGCTTTTTTAACCTTCAACAAGGACTGGCCGCAGTCAAATTCTATTCAACTAAAGTAGGAGAAACAGACACCCGCCAGCCACCTTTATGCAAAACTAGTTGCATGTCTGTCGGTGGAACCGGTCTCATGAACGTGGTCATGTAAGGTTGGTCCGGGCCGCTTCATCCAACAATACCACCGAATCAAAATAACACATTGGTGGTAAGCAGTATGAAGATCACCGCCCACAACTCTTTATGTTCTACTCATGCATATCATCTACGCATAGACCTGGCTCGGATGCCACTATTGGGAAACGTAGCATGCAATTTCAAAAAAATTCCTATGCTCACGCAAGATATATCTAGGAGATGCATAGCAACGAGAGGAGGAGAGTGTGTCCATGTACCCTCGTAGACCGAAAGTGGAAGCATTTGACAACGCGGTTGATGTAGTTGAACTTCTTCTAGCTCCGACCGATCAAGCACCGAACGTACGGCACCTCCCACTACAAAAAAGTACACTTGTCTGATGATACGTGTTTGTCACAGTAGGTCACGTTTTCTGTCATGCATGTACATCCATGACGATTTTATGACAGAATCAAGATAGTCATACCTGTGCTGTCGTAGAAGTGTTCCCTGACATTACCAAAATTATCATCACAGAAGTGTCCACTTCCATGACGATAAATCATGCGTCACAGAAGTGCTTTCGTCAAGGGTGACCGACACATGGCATCCACCATAACGGGTCGCCGTTAAGCTATCGGGTCCGGTTTTGGATCCGATAACCTGTTAACAGCCCGAATCAATGGGAAATTTCCACGTGTAAAATTCTGATAGGCCGGAGGAAACATGTGTCAGCTTGTCAGTGGGTCAGATAGGCGCCTATGATATGTCGACACGTGCGACGGCCCACCACTGGCCCATTTAGCTTATAAAGGCCGGCCCGTTTGACTTGGTCAAAAGTTAGAGGGCTGGCCCATGAAAAGCGTGTTAACGGTGTCTTCGCAAATAGCCCATTTTACGGCCCCGTAACTCATGACCCGTTAGGTCCTACCCGAAATCGGCCCAACAACGTCATGTGGGCCGTCGAATATAACACCAGCCCGTTTCACTTTCGGCCCATGTATGGCCCATGAGGTCTTTCGGCCCATATGAGGCCTTCGTATCTTTAGGCCCTTTAAAGGCCCACGGTGACTCTAGCCCAGAATGAATAGTAAATTTCTTGTACCTGTTAACGGCCCATGATTCACATGGGCCGTTTCTAGCCCGTGTTAGCTTTCGGCCTACTAACGGCCATACATTCTTGGGCTCCTTTCCGGCCCTCGATTACTTCCGGCCCGTTACTGGCCTATTCCCCTAATGGGCCAAATTCGGCCCGTGGCAAGAGTCGGCCCGTTTCTGGCCTGTTAATCGTTGCGCCGTTTCCAGCCCGTCCTATATTCTGGCCCATTAACGACCCGTTATGCCTGTGACAGAATTAAGCCTTTGCTGTCCTCTGGCCTGTTAACGGCCCGTTACCGTGCTGGGCCGATACCAATTACGCATGTTTACGGCCCATGTAGACCCATTTATCCGAAGGCCTGAGGCCCACCGATTCTACGGCCGTGTTGGAGGCCCATTTAAAGACGGCCCGTAGGAGGCCCATGGATCCTACGGCCCGTAGCACGATCATGGTTACCACGGTCCGTATATGGCCCATGGTTGTTGCGGCCACTAGCAAACCAGGGAAAAAGAAGACTAGGAAATAAATAAGCCCGAAACTAACGCTAGGCTATTAAGGCGATTGCACAGATTACATCCACTGGGCATCAAAGATCGCCACCAGTGCAAATATAGGGAACACCCTACAATATACAAAAATGGCTTGCTGTTTTCTTTAGTCGGTGGCTGCACGTTAAGAACAAATTTTGTATCGCAACAAAACAAATTACAACTATAAAACAAAAGAAAGGTTGGCATAAAATTTAACAGTCTGGCAGATAAATGCACCACCAGAAGTTCAGAAGCTCAATTCATTTGACCTGACTATTACGTTTTCATGCTGTATTGTCCGATGGAGCACCATAACCTTCACATTCATTTCTCCAAGGCTCCTAAACAACATAGCAAATGTCTGATAGTCTGGTTTCAAAACCATGCATATCTTGACGACATCTAACAATGTCTGTCCTTGTTTCACAAAGGGTCTCTGTTAGGGAATGGACTTGTGTCTGGAGCGCATATATAACATTGTTTTGAGCTTGCATATCTTGATCATGAGGCAGTTTGGACGAGATTGCTTTAACAACCAACCCAGTATTACGCAGGAACGTGCTTTTGGCACTGTTAGTGGACAGGTACTGACCCACTGCAGCAAGAGCTGACATTGCGGTTATAGTTGCCTCGCCACCTTCAGAAGGTGGCGGTTCCACCATTTTTTCCATAGCTTGCGGAAAAGTTGAGTTTTTAAATTAGTAGTACCAGAACAGAAGATATTAAGGAGGCAGCAAAACCAAACAAAATAGCTTTGGTCTATATACAGAACTTAATCTGGTGAACCCATGTAAAATATTAGTTGTATTTTGATACGTCTCCAACGTATCTATAATTTTTGATTGCTCCATGGCTTTATTATACACTTTTATATTATTTTTGGGACTAACCTATTAACCGAAGGCCCAGCCCAAATTGCTGTTTTTTGCCTATTTCAGTCTTTCGAAGGAAAAGGATATCAAACGGAGTCCAAACGGAATGAAACCTTCGGGAACATGATTTTCGGAACAAACGTGCTCCAGAGGACTTGGAGTGGACGTCAAGCAATCAACGAGGAGGCCACGAGGCAAGGAGGCGCGCCTGCCCCCTGGGCGCGGCCCCCACCCTCGTGGGCCCCTCGTAGCTCTCCAGACCGACCTCTTTCGCCTATATATACTCATATACCCTGGAAACATCATATACGGAGCCAAAACCCTATTTCCACAGCCGCAACATTCTGTACCCATGAGATCCCATCTTGGGGCCTTTTCCGGTGCTTCGCCGGAGGGGGCATTGATCACGGAGGGCTTCTACATCAACACCATAGCCTCTCCGATAATGTGTGAGAAGTTTACCTCAGACCTTCGGGTCCATAGTTATTAGCTAGATGGCTTCTTCTCTCTCTTTGGATCTCAATACAAAGTTCTCCTCGATTCTCTTGGAGATCTATTCGATGTAACTCTTCTTTTTGCGGTGTGTTTGTCGAGATCCGATGAATTGTGGGTTTATGATCAAGATTATCTATGAACAATATTTGAATCTCCTCTGAATTCTTTTATGTATGATTGGTTATCTTTGCAAGTCTCTTCGAATTATCAGTTTGGTTTGGCCTACTAGATTGATCTTTCTTGCAATGGGAGAAGTGCTTAGCTTTGGGTTCAATCTTGCAGTGCTCGATCCCAGTGACAGTAGGGGAAACGACACGTATTGTATTGTTGCCATCGAGGATAAAAAGATGGGGTTTATATCATATTGCATGAGTTTATCCCTCTACATCATGTCATCTTACTTAAAGCATTACTCTGTTCTTACGAACTTAATACCCTAGATGCATGCTGGATAGCGGTCGATGTGTGGAGTAATAGTAGTAGATGCAGGCAGGAGTCGGTCTACTTGTCACGGACGTGATGCCTATATACAAGATCGTACCTAGATATTTTCATAACTATGCTCAATTCTATCAATTGCTCGACTGTAATTCATTTACCCACCATAATACTTATGCTATCTTGAGAGAAGCCACTAGTGAAACCTATGGCCCCCGGGTCTATCTTCTATCATATTAATCTCCCGTTAACAAGCTATTTCTTGTGCCATTTATTTTGCAATCTTTAATTTTACTCTTTATCATAAAAATACCAAAAATATTATCTTATGATGTCTATCAGATCTCACTTTTGCAAGTGGCCGTGAAGGGATTGACAACCCCTTTATCGCGTTGGTTGCAAGGTTGTTATTTGTTTGTGTAGGTGCGTGGGACTTGAGCGTGGTCTCCTACTGGATTGATACCTTGGTTCTCAAAAACTGAGGGAAATACTTACGCTACTTTGTTGCATCACCCTTTCCTCTTCAAGGGAAAACCAACGCAGTGCTCAAGAGGTAGCAAGAAGGATTTCTGGCGCCGTTGCTGGGGAGTCTACGCACAAGTCAAGACATACCAAGAACCCATCACAAACTCTTATCCCTCGCATTACATTATTTGCCATTTGCCTCTCGTTTTCCTCTCCCCCACTTCACCCTTGCCATTTTATTCGCCCTTCTTCTGTTCGTCTTTTCGTTTGCCTTAATGTCTTACTTGGCTCGTTTGCTCGTTTGGTTGGAATAGTTGAGTATTTATTGCTGAAACAGAGAACCTAAGATCTATGGACCCTCATCCGCTCGCTAATATTTTTAAGAGATCCAATTATGATGAATCAATTGCTAGTGAGTTTTGTGCACTAGATTATCTTTATGAAGTTTTGCTTGAAATTTGTGAATTTGAAAATTGTGATGAAGTACTTTATGAAGAGATTCATGATAGCTCCTTGAATAAAAAGCATGATTGCAATGATTTTACTATTAATTCTCTTAATGTCAATTGTTCTAATAATATGCAAAACCCTAAGCTTTGGGATGCTAGTTTTGCTATGTCTACTACTTGTTGCAATGATCATGATTGGGGTGATTCTTCTTATGATCTTGAAAATTTATTTAAGCCCCATGATGAACATGAGATTGATAATAGTATTTGCAATAATATTGAAAGTGGGTTTGGAAGAGTGTCAACTTTAGATCCCACATATTTGGAGAATATTCAATCTTATGAATTTTTTGATAAAAGTGGGTTTGGAGAGGTCATGACTTTAGTTAATGATAATCCCACTATTTTGGAAGAGTGTCAACTTTGCATGCATGTGGATCGTGTTGAGAATATGTTATGTGATAGCTATATTGTTGAATTTTCTTATGATCCTACATGTAATTATTATGAGAGAGGAAAATATGGTTATAGAAATTTTCATGTTACTAAATTACCTCTCGTTATGTTGAGATTGCTATTGTTCCTTTCCGCTTCCTTGCATATGCTAATTTTTGCTTGCTATGATATTTTATTTTTTCTATAAGATGCCTATTCATAGAAAGTATGCTAGACTTATATGTGTTTGTCACGTGTTTCATGATGCTCTCTTCGCGCTTCAATTCTTGTCTTTTATGCGAGCATCATTAAAATTATCAATGCCTGGCTAAAAGGCTTTAAAGAAAAGCGCTTGTTGGGAGACAACCCAATATCTTTCCTTTCTGTTGTTGAATAAATCTTTGATCTAGCCTCTGGTTAGATTTGTTTTTGTGTTTTAATTACTGTTTGTGCCAAGTAAAACCTATAGGATCTTCTTGGATGATAGTTATTTGATCCTGCTGAAAATTCCAGAAACTTTCTGTTCGCGAAAATAATTGTTACAAATCACCAGAACGTGATAAAATACTGATTCCAATTTCAGTAGATCAATAAACAAATTATATAGGTCTTCCTATTTTGGTAGATGTTTCTGAGTTACAGAAGTTTGCGTTAGTTACAGATTACTACAGACTGTTATGTTTTTGACAGATTCTGTTTTTCGCGTGTTGTTTGCTTATTTTGATGAATCTATGGCTAATAAAAGAGTTTATAAACCATAGATAAGTTGGAATACAGTAGGTTTAACACCAATACAAATAAATAATGAGTTCAATACAGTAGCTTGAAGTGGTGTTTTGTTTTCTTTCGCTAACGGAGCTCACGAGATTTTCTGTTAATTTTTGTGTTGCAAAGTTTCCAAGTTTTGGGTAAAGATTTGATGGATTATGGAACAAGGAGTGGCAAGAGCCTAAGCTTGGGGATGCCCAAGGCACCCCAAGGTAAATCCAAGGACATCAAAAAGCCAAAGTTTGGGGATGCCCCGGAAGGCATCCCCTCTTTCGTCTTCGTCCATCCGTAACTTCACTTGGAGCTATATTTTTATTCACCACATGATATGTGTTTTGCTTGGAGCGTCTTGTATGATTTGAGTCTTTGCTTTTTAGTTTACCACAATCATCCTTGCTGTACACACCTTTTGAGAGAGACACAAATGATTCGGAAATTATTAGAATACTCTATGTGCTTCACTTATACCTTTTGAGCTATATAGCTTATGCGTGGTTCTTATTTGTTTGTGTAGGTGCGTGGGACTTGAGCGTGGTCTCCTACTGGATTGATAACTTAGTTCTGAAAAACTGAGGGAAATACTTACGCTACTTTGCTGCATCACCCTTTCCTCTTCAAGGGAAAACCAATGCAGTGCTCAAGAGGTAGCATATTTTACTGCAAAGTACATAATAAAACCAGGTTCCAAACATATGACCATGTACCATGGCTAATGTATTGTCTATTTCTTCACATTGTATTTACAGCTAAGGATAAAGAGACAAAGTTTATAATACGGTAAGCATAGTATGACATCATTCATATCACAAAACAATTGAGAACAGACAAACAGGCAATTGTAACGTTGTGTGGGCAAGTCCAGCACGGAACTAGATTACAGGTCAAGATCAAAGGAACATCACTCCTCTATTTTAAACCTTGTAAGGTGCAATGATACGCTAAGACAATTGTGTATAAAATTGAAAAGAGTAATATACATTGGCTGCAAACTATGCAGCTCAAGGCACAAGTTAGAGTAAGTAGTAGTTAAAAGGCATGAGGATTAAGGACTTACAATAATGGCTTTGACTGGTGTAGTCATGCCCTTTGTCTTGCTGGTGTGACAGTCCTTGAAGATTTACACATCATTTGGTTCAGGTACTTTTTGGTCCTTGCGGGCTTTCCTCTGCATTTGGAACAAGTCAATATAGATCTGATAATATGGTACAGCAAAAAGAGTGAAAACAGCAACTAATTACAAGAGCCTCGCAGTGTGTAATATAACTACGAGATCCTGTCGTCTATTGGAATTTCACTTTCGTACGGTTGGCCTTGTTCTTTGAACAGTTCACCTACAAGAAGATAGATTTGTGTGGCACATGCGTAAATAGGACTTCAACATGTGATCTGATCACATATATATAATGTACCTGATACTTCGGATCAGACCAGTGTTTAATGAGGCCTCTCCAATCTACATCCGATATATTTTCCACTGAAGATTTTTGGGCAAGTTCACTGTTAGCCTTGCCTTCAAAGTGAGTTTTCCTCAAGTTATACCGATACTGTCGCAGAGCAGATTTGAAAACATGGGTGCAAGCTTGTCTGGTTGCATCATCTCGGCTATCCAACTTGAACCTCATCTGTTTAAAATTATGGGAGTCTCATTATAAGCAACCTAGAAAGTATTGGATAGAGCAAGACAATATTACTAGTTTCCATACATAACCATACTTACAGATAAATGGTCGAGGAAGGTGTTGAACTGGGTTTCGTCTTTGTCATTCCTGTATTGATCCATGTTGGGAGGATACGTACATGACACCTAAAGGCAATCGCTGCCTCTGATACTAACTTGGGTGACTCTGTAGCATCACGTGGCCTTTTTAAACCTGCCTCAAAATGTATCTCCATTCTTCCTCCTCTAGATTTACTTAACCTATCGAGCATTACCCCTGATGTTTGTTTCCTCTTGCGCCTAGGTGCTAGTCCAGTAATGAACATAGGAAGTGTTAGTGTACATCAAACTGTGAGACTACATATAAAGAAGCATGCAACTGTAACTTGACTCCAGCAACTACCTTCTTGCTGTTGAAGCTCACAAAGTTCATCTGATCTTGCCAACTCATCTTGTGTCAGGAGTACTTCGGAAGTAGTGTCAGGTGGCAAGGGAGCTTGGGAACGTGCTGCTAGCTGAGTTGACCAATGAGTAAATCGTGCAGCTGGTGGTACTGTGGAAGGTCTTGCAACAACTAGGGTTGTCTTTGCTTGTTTGGTGGCAACTATTTGTTTCTGTTTGGCTTGTTCTGAAGTTCGTGTAGCACGGGATACCCTGTCGGTACAATTTTCCGCTGGACTTTGACCTTCTATTGCATCATCAGTACCAGCAGAATCTGCAGGATTGTTCCACTTCCATTTCCCTGTCGTTATGTGTTGCTTCCTCTTTCTCTGTGCCATGTTAAGTCAAGCCGACAAGAAAAACGAATAACAATTTAGTTCTTCAGAACAAATTGATGCGTGATACAAATGAACTAAACTTTGATGTTAGACAACCACATGATAGGAGGATGTAATATGTACGAAAAACAGGACGACATGAGATAACCAGAACTATGATGTGTAAACTAAGCAGAAGACATTTCACTAAATTAGAAGCAATGCAATGGAAAGTAGACACCATATGAAAGATGCTACAAATACCGCTCTGCCAAGTTAACAGTGTCTCATCATAAATGTCCTTTAAACAAATGTGAAGCAGTACAAGAAATAAATCATATCCAAGATGCAAACAACATCACACTACCAAGTTAAAGGTCTCTCGTCATTAATGCCATTGCATATTCACATCATTGCATATTCACAGCTTATGATGTGTAAACTAAGGAGAAGGCATTTCAACAAATTAGAAGCAATGAAAGCTAGACACCATATGGAAGATGCAACAAATATCACTCTACCAAGTTAAAACTATCTCGTCATAAGTTCCATTTCAACAAATTAGAAGTAGTACAAGCTAGAAAAGCATGCGAGATGTAACCTATATCACACTCCCAAGTCAAACGTGTCTTATGATAAGTGATTGTTGCAGGTTACACAACAGTAGTACTTTGATGTAAGAACATGATGTGATAGACATATATTGAATGCTCTAGAAACGGGAACACGTGTCTTAGTCACAAGTATAATGTGTAAATTAAGCAGATGAAATTCAACAAAATTACAAGCAATACAAGCTAGACATCATACATAACATGCAACCACATATAACAATGCCAAGTTAGAGGGAGCACCTGTGATGGTGCACTAGGGGAGACGTGCTCATCACCAACACAGCTACGTTGAGTGTCTATGCATGTGTTTTCTAGGAAATCATCTTGGAGGGATGGAGGAGTAGAATCTGTAGAGGCCCTCCGTTTGGAAGTATCACCTTCATCCGCTGCCTTGCTAACTTCCTTCCGCTTTATTGATTTTGAATTGTCAAGTAAAACTGACAAGAAAAAGCAATAAAATTCACTCTTCAGAACTCATTCGTGTATGATAGTGACAATCACTACTTTGATGTAAGGCAAACACATGATTCCAGGATGGAATAATACGAAAATCAGGACGGCATGGCATATTCACAACTGTTTGTGTAAACTAAGCAGAAACCATTTCAACAAATAAGAAGCAATGCAAGCTAGACACCACATGAAAGATGCAACCAATATGACTCTGCCAAGTTAAAAGCGTCCCATCATAAATGGCATTTCAACAAATTAGAAGCAGCGCATGCTATAAATCATATGAAAGATGCAACCAATATCACACTGCATATACTAAAGGTGTCTCGTCATATTGATTTATGCAGGATACAAAAAAACAATAGTTTTATGTAAGGACATGCTTAATAGAAAGATGTACTATGTACTAAAAACAGGAAGGCATGTCACATTAACAGGTATAATGTATAAACACATGCAATTTAACCAGATTGGAAGAATTACAATCTAGACACCATATGCAACATGCAACCACATATCACGCTACCAAGTTAGAGCAAGCACCTGCGATGCTAGTGTAGGGGAAATGCGGTAATCAACTATAGAGCTATGTTCACTATCTTCATCTAGCCTTGCTGTTTCTTGAGAATCATGTGGGGAGGCTGACACTGCATTCTTTAAATGAGGATCTTTTATCACAGTAGTCCACTGGACTAACTGCCTCATCATAAGTGATTGATGAGGGATACACAAGAACATTTGTTTGATGTAAGAACATGGTTAATAGACAGATGTACTAGTATGTACCAAAAATAGGAAGGCATGTCATATTCAAAGGTATAGTGTGTAAGCTAAGCAGATGCAATTTAACCAAATTGGAAGCAATACAAGCTAGACATCCGGCTGGAGTGGTGAGCATGATCATCTAGGACCTGAGAGCCTGGTGGGAGGCGGGCTGCTTCGCCACCATCGTGGCTTTTTAGTTGGCTTCCAGGTGATGCATGTCTGTGCTGGGCTTGTCACTGGCTCGGCCAGTGCCCTGACTAGCTATTTGACTTTTGGTGCTCCCGGGATGGTGGTTCATGTAAAAAATATCTTTCCTTATCTTAATAAAGATCGACTTCGGCCTTTCGAATACAAGCTAGACACCATATGCAACATGTAACCACATATGACACCGTGAAGTTAAAGCAAGCACCTGGGATGGTGGTTCACGGTGAGCGAGATCATCAACTCCAGAGCTACGTTTACCGTCTCCATTTGTTGTACATCTAACCTTTAAAGTGAAAACACGTGTCTTGCCTACCCGCGAAGCAAGCAGGAGCAACTTCTCTCTCTTATTTCGTGCTTCTGTCATGGCAGAGTCTGAAATACCCATGCATAAAAACACAATAGTGAGAGTATGGGTGAAGTGTGGGCAGAACTAGTGCATTGTAAAAGTAGAAGATAGCAGGTGGCTGAAAACTAAGTGACATGAGACATATGATAGCTCTACAACGCTGCATGCCAAACAAAATTAGATTCTACTCCATATGATTTTGTAATATATGAGCACGGGGATGGCTGGGAAATGCAGGTGCTCCTCCAGCATAGCATCACATGTGGTCCTATCAAAATAACAGCTGACTGAAAATAAATAGGTCAGTCAATTTTTTTATGAACCGTCCGATGTATAAGGAACGGACAGATGGCCTTCGTCTACCTCCCGCCAGTCACTATTGACGATCTTTCTCGAACCGCCAGCGACCATCGGCCCAGACCCCTGCCTCCGCCGCCCCGCCCTCCCCTCGACCTCACACCACCGCCGTGCTTGGCAGCGCCTCCAGGCCATCCCTTTCATCCCGGCCGACCTCCAGATCGGGCGCCAGCAGCTCTAGGCCCCACACGCCCCTAAGATAAACACCGAGGCGCTGCTTCCTCGGCGTAATAGGTGGACTAGCGCCTATTACACCGGAGAATGCTTCCGTTAATTGGGAATCAACTGACCAGGAATTGAAATTCAGGGGGCGACGGACCTCTAGCTAAGGTGAAATAGTATATGAGAAGAAACCTTGTGCATCGCGAGTAACTAGGAACATCTAGTATCAAGAAGAAGCGGTCAACTAGTGTCTTCTGTGGGATGAATACCGTGCAAGCAAACATGTAAGATTTGCACGAATAAGGGAAGAGGAGTACCATTTCCGGTTGCGAGTGTGGTCGCCTCCACATGTCGCGCCGATCTTCTTCTTTTTGCCGGGGAAACCGATGTTTTGGAGGAGGGTGCAGGCTTGGACAAACCCATGGCCAAATTGTTGTCTGTGTTGCCGTGGCCGTATGTCAGCGGAGGGGAAGCAAATCTGAGGCGGCGAAGGACGGTGTAGCAGGAACAACTCCGGTGCGGTGGATGGTGGCGAAGTTGGAGCGGCAGCGGTGACGCGCAGGACGGCGTGGTTGAACTGGATCTAGTACGGACGGCTCGGCCTCAGCTTCAACTACTAGCCTTGTAGGGCATTGCGGTTGCGGTGGACGACGACGTCGGGGTATCGGCTCCGGTGTGATGGAGGAGGGCGGCGGTTGATGGGTGGGACGGGGTGGCGGACGAAGGACGCCGGGGTTTCGCGGCTGGTGGAGAGGTAGTTTTGGCGCCCACGGAGTACGAATGGGGAATTAGACGGGGGGGCGGGGGAGCTAAGGGAGAACCATGTTTCGGTCTGGGACGCACTTGTTTTTGGCTTTTTTGAACAGATGGGACGCGCTTTCTTGAAATTTGGGGAAAGTACAAACTTTGCCCCCCTCTTAAATTTCGGACCTACTGCGGGACGGGGGTAGGATGGTAATCCCAGGTGTCCCAAATAGTGGGCGGGAGCGATTTCGGCCGCGCGCATGTGTGCTTAGGCGGCCATTGTGTATGAATGTTTTTCGGAGGCGGTTGCGTGGCGTCTAGATGAAGCTACAAACCTACCCCGGTTTAGACCTTTGGACGTCGGGGTTTCACGTGTCAGAGTTAGAAAAGTAATTTCCTTCTACTACCAAACATTGGTCTCACGCGGTTTCGGGCGAGTAGTGACTCTTTTGGC
This sequence comes from Aegilops tauschii subsp. strangulata, assembly GCF_002575655.3. Classification (NCBI taxonomy): domain Eukaryota; kingdom Viridiplantae; phylum Streptophyta; class Magnoliopsida; order Poales; family Poaceae; genus Aegilops; species Aegilops tauschii. The sequence goes on from NC_053040.3 coordinate 320,298,501, forward strand.
GCTTCGTTCGAAATTTTGAAACAGAAGCATTCACGTTTAGAGTACTCTTGAACTTTGAGGATTGACCTAAATAGACAACGTTAAATTTGACCTTGTATGTTTGAAAACCTCATTAAATTATCCGCTTCTTTTTGAAATTTTGACACTTGAAAATCCTATAACTGCGATTCTTTTGGAATGGAGGAGATAAATTTGAATCTATTTTGTACATGATTATATATGCTATTATGTACAAAATTAGAGCAAAGATTGGTGCCCGCATAATTTAGGTATGATTTACAAATGCCATGATATCGAATTCAAATAATTGAATGGACTTCATGTTGAATTCGATTTTTTTAAACCACCTTAAGTTGAATTCAAATGTATGCTAGTTCATAGCTAGCTATTTATAATGTTCATTGTGTAACTTTCGTATGTATAATGTGCTTTACGCACACAACATGAACTATACTCACATTTATATTCGATTGCTAAAGCGATGCATTGTCTAGAGTTCAAAATACTAACTATGTGGATCAATTATGTCGAATAATAACATAGACATGCTCAAATTCGATATAATCTAGATGTCTGATGGATCAATGTTGTGTGATGGATACAATTTATATCTTTAATCAATGTGTACATCAGTCTTTTATGTGTAGTTTCACTCTCCATCGGTGGTCTCTCACACATGCTCACACACTCCCTGCCGAGGTGTATTTCTTGCAGACATGCTCCCAATATAACCCTCCCTCCCTCTCGTAACCATTTACGACTGTTTTCACTAACCTTTCTCACAAGCACTCTTCCTCTCACAAGCATACACACGCGCAATCCCCATCGACCCTTTCTATATACATAAACCTGCCTACGTGTCTTCTGCACGCACATTATCTTTAGGTCTGCCTCTCACGCGTTGTCTCACACCTCTCTTCCTAATCGACGAGTATGATTCTAGCAGAGCATTCTGTAGGATGCCCCTTAAAGTTAGGTTGGATGAATAGTAATATCAGAGATAAGGGGTTACCTTAGTCCGAGAACCCAGGGTTACAAATCCTAGCCGGCTTTGTCAGTGGACACAGAGTCCTTCACAATTCTGCCATCGTTGTCTTGTACGACAAGTCATCCATGGGTCTCCCTAAATGTGTCACGGGCCGACCAATGTGGCGCAGGACGGAACCGAACCAAGGGCCTCACCTCGACCCACCGGACCTCACGCGGTGACACACCCTCTGCCCCCAGGTCTCGTTATCTTCTCACACCCCCACATACCAACACAGACACCACACAAAAAAAAATCTCCTCGTCCCTCTATACCCCCCCTTGCATATACACACTCAAGGGAATCTCTCGCCGTGACATCATATTAGTCTCTCTCTAGACCTCTCTCATTTCTCATGCTATCTCTCCCACGCCCCTCACCCCGCCGGCCCCTCTATCCATGCCTCTCTCGAATACGTAATACACACACATACCTCTCTAGGCCCTGCCAAATACATCAACTACACATTCACACATGTTACATCACGTACCCCATTGATCTAAAAAGCCCTCTCTTCACGTTTATTTCGCATACAATATTCCTTTTGAATAAAGTGTGGCCAAAAAATTATTTTAGAATTTCTACATATATACAACATTACAAAGTTATATGGAGGAGTATGAACGTTAATTTGTTGCATGGTGCCCACAATGATATTTATTCCTCACTGTGAATATTTATATTTTTATACTATATACTCCCTCCATTTCTTTTTACTTCGCATATAAGATTTGGTCAAATTCATACTACACAAAGTTTGGTCAAATTCATACTAAAAAAATAATGAACATCTACAATACTAAAACTATATAGTACGAAAATACGTTTCATCGTGCATTTGATAATATTGATTTCATATTGTGAATGTTTATATTTTTTTAATATGAAGTTAGTCAAACTCTACAAAGCTTAACTTTGACCAAACCTTATATGTCGACTAAAAAGAAACGGAGGGAGTATAAAGTTAGTCATAATAAAGAGAAACGAAGAGCATCTCTCTCCCCATCGCATACACCCCCTCTACGCCCCTTTCACGTACGCACACAAACTATCTCCAGGTCCCCTAAAAGTAAGCCCCCAGCACATTCACGCATGTTTCATCTTTCTCTCGCGATATATACAGTGACGATCATTGTATTTGGAGCGAAAGCACGATACATACATTGGACTTCAGAATCCATTCACTACGGTCACCATTTACGTTTTGTGGTTATTATACAGTCACTGGCTCATCGTATAGCTCTGTATTTGCTCAAGACACGACTAGTTGACCAATTAAACGCTCCACGTGGCACCTCTAGTGTTGCATCACATTATCTCACTGCCATTGGGCCCACCTGTTGGCTTGTATCTACTCTTCTACACTCTTATAAAAAACAGAGTTGGTGATGATGGTGTGCCTGCCATCCTGCAATATAGGCCGTTCGATTTATATCTGACGGATAGGAAGGAAACTATGGCAATTTTGCAAAAAGGTACCCGCACACCTCTCCACATTTGCAAATAAGGCCTTCCCTCGTTCATCCTTTTCTCTCACAAGATAAACTAGTCATACAAATGCATCTTGATGTTACGTGCAACGCACCAGCATCTTGCTAGTTAGAATGAAAACAAACGACAAAAAATATTGGATGGTGGTTCGAAGTCATGACCGCGGGCTCAACGGACAAGGTGGCCTTGTATTGGTATGCTGAGCCGTCTGTTTTAACACACAGGAGCTGGTGTGGTGATTATACACACATGCACGCATGCACACGAACTGCATGCACGCAACACTCACACAAACACATGCAGCCACGCACGCACGCAACACTCACACGTACACACGCAGCCACGCACGCATGCAACACTCACACGCACACACGCACGCATGCATGCACACACCACACGACCAACACACACTCTCACGCTCAAGTGCTCAACCTACATGTGCATGCGCACACATCAGGCCCTGACAGACACATGCACAACCAGGTGATTCCCGCTCATGGGTTGGATTCTTGTCGCGCCTGCGTAAATTTGTGTTTATCTGACCTTTTTCTTATGTGAACTGACATGTGGGACCCACAAGGAACATGGTCAATTTAACTAGTCAACATGGTGCCACGCAGACTATTTGGCTGGTCAACAGAGTGCAATCCGATGCTGAACGGTGAGCAAGTGACCGTATAATCACCGCAAAACGTATATTGTGATTGTAATGAGCGTATTAAAGTTCGGTGACCGTATTACACTTTTCTCTCTGTAGGCCCTCCAAAACTACATCTCTACACATTCTCGCATGTTACATCTAACAACTATGCAATACATCACCACTACTACACTCTAACACAATAAATCATATGTGTTTTTAGTTTTACTAGATATCATATTGTTACTTAATTATTCAGTTTGCATACATTAAATTGCCTTTGAAATGTATGGCCAGTATCATCTACCACGCGGGAAAAATCCCGCCCTTTCCTGTTTAATCGGGTTTGTATCGATGGATCGTGCGAAACAACAAAACTATAGTACTATACAGTACAAGTGACAGTTCACGGGGCCGCCGTGTCGTGTACTCCTCCGTCGTAAGAGTGGAGCACTCACTTTCATAAATGTTCTAGACCCGTTCGCCGACATGTGGGACATCATGCTACCGAGTCCACGTGCCATACCGAAATACAGTGCAGAGCAGCAGGGTGAAGCACCCCAGTCATGGCGCTGGCGTAGTAATGAGCAATGAGGCGTCAAATCACAAAGCTACACCTTTCCCGCAATTAAGTTGGAGGGATGAAATAATAATGCTAAAAAAATAAGTTGGAGGGACGAAGCAACCATCATTTCACTCGATGCTGAATCCGGTTCTCCCTCATCTTCTTCAAGTTAACCACGTGTTGCTTCTGCCGTTGTTCTGCCTCATGTGGGACGCGGATCGGCTTGGTAAAGCACTAACACATGGGACCGCATGTTAGAAAACCGCCAGACCAACGTCCTCTAAAAATAAGAAACCTCCTCTGCCATCCGCGCGGCAAAATCACCCCCTTTTTACTAATCTTGATTCTATAATGTTTTTAGATCAATATAATTGAGATTTGTATAGATAGCACACAGGAGCAAAACCAAGTGGTATGGTTAAGGGCATCCACAATGTGTAGCCAAATGTGAAAATAGCTTTTGTCATCGACGGGAACCATTGTGGACGGTGCTGCCAAAGCCAAAAAGATGGAACCGAAGCTCCCTGATTGACTGATTGATTGAAGGAATAGAAAAATGCAATGTCTCTCCTCTTTCTCCCGTGCGTGGATGCATGTACAGTATAGAGCACAAAGTCTACTCCCCTGTCCCTTCTATCACAAATCACAAAGAAGTGATGCGTCAAATCACAAAGCACGGACGAAGCAACCATCATTTCACTCTTCACCGACTCCGCTTCTCCATCGTCTTCTTCGAGAAACCACCTCACCGCACTAAGCTGGTCGTACGACGCTATTGTGTACTAGTAGTACTAGTACATTTACGCGTCCTTTGGTTCAATGGACTTCTTGGATGCAAATAAGGCGGTTGTCTCGGCTTGCAGGCGGCACATGCGAACGACTTACCGTGGTCTCCCTCAATGGTGTTCTCCGTCGAACGCACTTCACCAAACCACAACGTTCGAGATATCGTCGACGTCACCGCAATGGGGAAGGAAGTCAAATAGTTACTACCTCCATTTTTTTGTACACAAGGCCAATATATCAAAATTACAATTTGCAAAAGGCCACTAACACTAATCAAGGCAAAATTGATGGGGTTTGCCTCGTACTAGCAACCAAGGACATTAGTATACCCTTGCATGCATGCGGAAGTGAGAAGGTTTGTTTGCATGGCGCTGCATTAATCAAAGTGACGAGGAGTGAGATGGTTAGCTCTTTGGGCTTTGGAGAAAAATATATGCATTAATTGACACGTCAAACGAGGATTTGTATCGATTAATCCCGTTAAGGAAAACCCCACCTTTTTTTAACACTAGTACTCCTAGTACGTACGTACTTATCCTGTTTGGGTCTAGGACTTGCATTGCCATACTTCGCCACACATTTTTGCCAAGCTTGCCTAAAGTTTTCAAAATGAAAAGGAGGTACACATGCGCACGACTGTCGCGGTCGCACGGCACCCTCACACGGTCGCTCCTGCACGCCGCTGTCGCACCGCACCCTCACACGGTCGCTCTTGCACGCCGCAAACCCAACCAAGAGAACGCACCCTCACTGACACATGCTACCACTGACAGATAATTTTCGTTCATACATTATGTTTATCCAATCACATATTGGGGTGGATCCGTACGGCCCGTGCAGTGGCCGCCTAAGCACACATGCGCGCGGCCGAAATCGCTCCCGCCCACTATTTGGGACACCTGGTATTACCATCCTACCCCCGTCCCGCAGTAGGTCCGAAATTTAAGAGGGGGGCAAAGTTTGTACTTCCCCCAAATTTCAACCGCCTGAAATGGTAGACTGGCCCAAATGATGAAAGTTAGGCGACTTGCATAAAAATATATGTTTTTACACAGCAAAAGATCCCTAAAAACAACAACATAAAGAAAAACTATCACTGCTCGCGGAACGAGACGACCTCGTCGTCTTTGGCTGCCGGCGCGAACCAGCCGTAGCTGCCGACATGTGTCTCTGCACCGTGGTTGTCCTCGGCCTCCAGCTACTCGTTCACGCAGAGCGTGCGGGCGCTCCGCACGAACGAGAGCACCGCCCGGTTCAAGTCGAGGACGTCCGGTTCCACCTGCAGGAGGGCCTCGATATCAGCGGCATCCGCGCGCTCCGCGTGGAGTTGAGCCTCCGCCGACCGGTTCAAGTCAAGGACGTCCGGTTCCACCTACAGGAGGGCCTCGATGGCAGCGGCATCCACACGCTCCGCGTCGAGTTGAGCCTCTGCTGCCCGGTTCAAGTCCAGGATGTCCGGTTCCGCCTGCAGGAGGGCCTCAATGGCAGCGACATCCGCGCGCTCCGCGTCGAGTTGAGCCTGCACCGCCCGGTTCACATCCACGACATCCGGTTCCGCCTGCAGGAGAGCCTTGATGGCAGCGGCATGCGCGCGCTCCGCGTCGAGTTGAGCCTCTGCCTCCCGGTCCTCCTTTAGTATCGCCAGATTGAACCGCTGGTCTGCCTGCACCATGGGGGACCCGGACACCGGCATGAAGTCGACGTCCATCGTCTCATACCCATCGGGGGCCTTCTGCGCCGCGACCTCCACATGAACATTGGATCGGCTTCCTCCTCCTCATAGCTTGGCTCCAGAGAACTCGGGGATTGGCCCGCCACAAAGAAAGCTTGGGAACGGAGCTCTGTGGCGCCGACCGCCGCCGCGATTTCTGCGCGGCGCTCCGGCGTCAGCATCTCGTAGTATGTGATCTTGCGGCGCACCATGGCTTTTCGGCGAACTAGGGACGCTTGATGCGGGCTAGGGGATCGAAAGGTGGGGGAATGGGCTGGAGAGGAGGTGTGGTTTTGGGGAAGTTGCTGGCGTAGGACGAGCAGCGAAGGTTCTGGTGTTAATAGTGGTTCCGGCCGAGTAGCGAAGGTCAATCGGTTTTGACTCTACATCGCTCTTGTCGCGTTCGCGTTGCACCCCGGCACGCTGGACCCTCCATGTCGTTCACCGAATGGAACGCGCTTCGTCTTGCGTTTTCACTCGCTTGTGGGACCGCAGTTGAGAGGAAATCGACGTCCCTCCCCTCCTCCGCCCGCGTCATTTATACTACCACTCCCTCTGTTTTATGCGGAGTAAATAAAAACAGAGGGAGTATACTACAGATGAGGATCCCCTGACGTGGCCGAACCCATTGAGTAACTGACATGCGGGGCCTAGCAAGCATGGGGTCCGCCAGTAAGTGACTGAAAGGGAGGGTAAGGCAGGGATACCTATGTCAGAGGATCCACTTCCACTACTACTCCCTCCTTCCATCTACATGGCCTAATGCGTTTTACGAGGCTAAATTTGACCAAATGTTAGAGTAATAATATATGACACGCAACTTACACAAAGCATACGGTCAAATTCGTATGTGGAAGGAGCTTCCAATGATATATTTTTCACATTATACATCTCATGTACTATTAATCTTGTCAATAGTCAAAGGCGGTTTTAAAAAACGCATAGAGCATGGTTAATAATATAGCCAGCCGATGGCTATAAGGAACTGCCATGTCATCTATAGCCATCATCTATATGCACTCATACAATAGTGTGGGCTATAAGGTTGGCTATTTCCCGCAAAAAAATAATATAAAAGGTTGGCTATTGTATTAGTACTTTTTCCCATCTCCTCTCTATCTCTTTCTTCATATTTATTGTATTTACCTAGGAATGCGTATATAGCTAGGCTCTTGCATGAGAGCTCACTCCCCTTACTTTTTCACATCTCTCTCCTTCACATAGGCAAAAGTGCCATGTAAGTTGGCTCTTAGAATGGCTATTAGGTTGGCTCTAAGCATTTAATATTTGCATGAGCAAGGTATATGATTGGAAGAGAGTTGCATGCATACTATTTTTTCTTGATCTATGAGCAAGGTATATGATTGGAAGAGCCCGCTTCACTCTCTCTCCTCTCTTCTCACTCCTCCAAGTAGGATTTTAATGACATGACAAGTCTTATAGCCTGCTGACTAGGCCTTATTAGATTTGCTCTTAGGCCCTATATATAAATGGAAGGAGGGAGTACTATGAGCATTGCATACTCTACTACAGATGTTGTCAGTACTCCACTAGTACTATTGGACAGGGAGCTTAAAAAAAGTTACTATTGGACTGGCTACACGTGGCGAAATCCTAGTAGGAAGAGCATGCGCGAGAACAAGCACATTCACGTGGTTGAAAACAAATTGGAAACCATCTCTGTTTGAATACAAATCTAGGAGTACGTACGAATCTAACAATATTGATTGGGCGTTGTTGAATGTTGATACTTTTTTCTGTAAGTTTGATCAAAGTAGAGATACTTTGACTACACATAAAACTTATATGTAAACTAGAAAGGATCGGAGGGAGTATATTGTACGTGCAAAAGCGAAACGAACATTGAATACCCTTTATATATGATTTGCGGATGCTATGATCACCGGTTCAAAATTTTGAATCCACCTTAGGTATCACACATGCACCCACTCGTTTTCTCTTGATTTCATCTCGGGGTCCGGAGATCGATTGAAAGAGGACTAGGGTGGGTACAATACGTTCGTTTTGATTATGAACGTACAATATACTCCCTCTGATCCCCACAGACCCACCACCCCCCCCCCCCCGCGGGTCATTTCTATCATAGAAACAGACCAAACCTTTATCTCCTTGCACGACACGCAATTGATCTCTCAACATCAATCGATCTCGTCAAGATGTGTCGGGGCATGAACCGAATGGGATGTCAAAACTAAGACGGGAAGCGACACGTAGTGGAGGCAAAGTAAAACTTTAAATGAACCGTTTGTTTTTATGCATGTCGGACAAATTACAACATTGGAAATACAAGCATGGTCTAGGCCCACATGCGAATGATACTCGGCGGGCATCTTGCTAGTGTACATAAAAACAGAGTTGGTGATGATGGTGTGCCTGCCATCCTGCAATATAGGCCGCCCGATTTATATCTGACAGATAGGAAGGAAACTATGGCAATTTTGCAAAAAGGTACCCATACACCTCTCCACAATTGCAAATAAGGCCTTCCCTCGTTCATCCTTTTCTCTCACAAGATAAACTAGTCATACAAATGCATCTTGATGTTACGTGCAACGCATGGGCATCTTGCTAGTAAGAGTAGAAATATGAACATTTACAATAGCAAATATGTATGATGTGAAAGTATATTCAATAATGAATCTAATGGTATTGATTTGTTATTGTATATGTTATTATTTCTGTCTATGAACTTTGTCAAAGTTTACAAAGTTTGACTATGAGCAAAGCTAAAATGCGGAGTAAATAAAATCAGAGGGAGTACGCAGGGACTAGTATAGTTACTACTGCCGGAACATGGTAAGTTGCACCCCTAAATGCGGGCACGGACCGGGCACACCTCAATTATTCTTTCAAACAGTTGGACACCTACATTTAGCACACCATCTGGCTACTTAATCAAGTGTTACGCTTCACTACATGAAAAGGTAAAGGGTGGTACCGTACCCAAAACCACCACACTTGGGGCTAGGGTAACAACTTGGTAGTGTACCACATTTGAACCAGGGCACAAAAACCACATGTTCTGTGCCTAATGCGCAACGCGGAGCACCGACGCTCGAATATGGCCGGGAAAACAGGGAAACCGACATGTGGGGCACACCTATTGGGATGACATGGCGCAGACTAGTCCAATGGAGGAGCTGGCCCACGACCTCCTCGCCACCGGCAACCGTTCATGTGGGTCGTGGGGGCCAGCAACGTGGCGTAGCTCTAGCGCCGCCTCTGGACAGGGCGACTGCGGTGAGCGACACACTCATCGTTGCTGGACACAGTCGGTTTCAGTGTGCCGAGGGTGGCGTTAGCGCTGTGGCACGACCAGCAGATCAACACCCAGCTCGTCGAGGATGCACGGGGCGCCGAAGTGCGCGTGCGCTGCGACACGTCCGCCAAGTGGTGTAGCGTGGCCACCTGCATCCCCAGGACCTGAGACCATGACGGGTCGTCTTGCTTTTTCAATGACATGTGGGGTCGCATGTGAGCAAAGGGCATCTCCAACGTTGCTACGACTGCAGCTGACTACCCTGGCACACCAAAAATCCTCGTCCCTCGCGCCGTCACGCAGTGCGTTCCCAGCCAGCGCCAGCTGCCCGCATTCATGGCGTCCGTCTGTATGCTGTCGTTAAGAGGCTCGGTGCCCGAGGAACAAACTCCGGCGACTTAATGACGCGCCCGGACGCTTTGGCCTCACCGGAATGCGCTACTTAAAGTGGCAATGCCCAGCTAACCTCCACACCATAGCGCATCGTCCTGCTACATGGCACCACATCCGCCATGACCGCGAGCGCGAACGCTCTGCGGGAGAGCTTTGTCTTCGGGGATGAAGCTCGAGGTCGCCGCCCTCGCTCAAGTTGCCGCTCGCGACGCAATAGCGGCGTAGCCGGATGCGGACGCGACCGCACAAGCGGTGGCCACGATGGCTCCCGTCGTCGGCCACGCGTCCTACTTGCCGCCGTCCAACGGCCGCTACCGCCGAGGTCGGGGACTCCTCCGAGGATGAGTAGGGCATGGGAGGCGGCACGGCATGGTGTGCAAACTGGTCGGTCCGTCTGTCGTGTTCTACTCTTCCTCGCCGGAGACCGCACCTTCGTCGTGAACCCCGCCCCTGTACATGGAGATCGTAGATGGAGAACGTCGGTCGCCACCGTAGAATAGGTTTAGGGTCGGGTTTCTTTTATTTTTCTGTCCTAAAAGTTCGAAATCTAATGAAAATCTGCCGTGTTTGCATTAATCTTGGCCGGTGTATATGAACTTTCACAATAATATAGTATATTGTAGGAGTACAAGCAAGATGCCCATGCGTTGCGTGGAACATCAAGATCTTGTGGGAGAAACTGATGAACGAAGGAAGGCCTTATCTGCAAATGTGGAGAGGAGTGTGGGTAAATTGTCATAGTTTCCTTCCTATCCGTTAGATAGAGATTGGACGGCCTATATTGCAGGATGGCAGGCACTCCATCATCACCAACTCTGCTCTTTAATGAACCAAGACAAAGCTAACATGCGAAGTAAATAAACACATAGGGTCTACATACACAATTTATATTAGGCACTCCAATAGTACGTCAACTACACATTCACGCATTTCACATCTTTCTACATCTACGGGAACCTACGAAAGGGTTAACGTAAATTGCCTCTCTCTCTCCTCCCTGATTTTCATGGCGGTGGGCCCCTCCCTCCCCCAATCTACAATCAATAGCTCACATGTTTCACATTACGTTAATTACGTAACTGGGATTACGTAGGTGTAGCATTACTCGTCCAAAAAAACCAACTAAGCCAACCTCCCAGCATATCGCGCGAGAAAAGACCCGGCCGCGCCGTTTTAGTCAGGATTACCGGATTACTAGTAGCAGTATCGATGGATCGCGTGAAGCACCAAGTTTTTTTAGGGGGTGAAGCATCTAGTTTAAAAGGAAAAAGGGGGTACACTCACAGCACCTCTGCCGTGGTCGCATTGCACCCCACACACGTTCGGTCCTGCACACGGCTCACGCGAACGGAACGCGCTTCGGCTTGCCTCTTCACTGACACGTGGGACTGCACTTGGAAAAACCGACCATTCGCCAAATTCCCCCCGCCCACCGCGCGACCCCCCCCCCCAAAAAAATTCCCCCCAAATCCCAAATTCAACCGCCCTTCGGCCAACTAGCCAATAATATTCCCCAAACCCCCTCCCCCCGTCCCCCTCCACTCCATTCGCTCTGCCAAAGCCGCCCTCCCCACCGAGCCGATATGTCGGCACCGCGGTTCGTCGAGGGGACGCACGGCGATCCTCTCACTCCCACAGTACGCTCTCGTAGACTGCCGTCCTCGAGCCGCGCTGCCACCGCTGGCGACGTTCTTGTGGAGGCGCACGACGGTCAGCACCGCCACCGCTGGCGATGTTCGTGTGGAGATGGACGGCGGTCAGCTTCTCCCACGGTACGCACATTCTAGACTGAGGCCCCGTGCATGTCGGTGTAGCGTTGAATGTTAGCTGATAGACGCTGTTAATCTCACGCTTTGCCGAAGTAGTTTACAGTCAATATGCTCTGCTTAAGAAGCTTCCTTGCCCTATTCTGCACTCAATCTGCTTAGCTGAGATGGCATGCCAAGCCCGATTAGTTGCTAAAATATCCCGCCATATATTTATTGTGACGTAGATTGCCATGGTCTAGTAGCCAATCTGTTAGGTGAAATAGCTCTACACTGTTTTATACTCGATCTTTGTTCGATGGCTGTGTGCTCGGCCTCATTGAATGCTGACACAGCCTGCCATAATTTAGCACTCAAATCTATTTGCTGAATTAGCTTTAAATATATTTTGTTACTTAGATCTGCTCGTCCAAATATCTTGCCATAGCTTTAGACATCGACCTAGGTTATTTTTTCTGGACTTCATAAAAAAGCATATATGTTTTTCCTGTAATATCTAGTAGAAGAACTAATTTGTATGTCTAACAGATGGACAGGACTTGGATAACTTCTGCTCGAAGATTCTCCGCTGCATATGTCGAGGGGGTTGAAAACTTCATGAACTTTATCACAGCTGAGTACGGTGGTCCGAAATCAGGTGTGCTCTGCCCATGTAGCAGTTGTATGAATTCAGTTACAAGACCCCAGTCAACTATGCAAAATCATCTACACTTGTATGGGATGTCGGTCACATATGCTAGGTGGGTTCATCATGGTGAAGCTGTGAACGTCAATGTTACTGACTACGTGGAAGCAGCAGATCACCATCTTGATCTGCCTGATGCTCAGGTGGAAGAGGAGGAGGAGGTGGTGGTGGCGGAGCCAGTGAGTTTGACCAACATTGAAACAATGCTACGAAATGCTCGTGCATTTCATGAACTTTCACCTGCAGAAGAAAAACGGTGGGCCCGCATGTTGGAACAATGCAACGTGGCTGTCACACCAGGAAATAAGCTGTCAGTATTCTCAGATATGGTCACCTTTCTTCAGGTGAAGACATCTGAGCGGATGACCAACAAATCATTCGATGCGATGTTGGCTGCTTTCCGCAAAGCTTTCCCAGATGCGTCTGAGCTGCCACACACCTACAGTAAAATGAAGAATTTCCTTCGTGCAGTTGGAATTGATATGATATGATCCATGTTTGTAAGAATAATTGTGTTCTGTTCCGGAAGGATTATGCCAACTTAAGTGAATGCCCGAAATGCAAATCATCAAGATGGAAGGATGGCGATGCTGTGAAGAGGATTCCTCATAATGTTCTGAGACATTTTCCAATTACACCAAGATTGCAGAGGTTGTTTCATGATGTTGAAACAAGAGAGGATGTACTGTGGCATTCTAGGAACTAGGAGTACAGATATCAGAATGTAATGATCGTTCCATCACATGGTAGTTAGTGGAAAAGCTTCAATCAGAAACACAAAAAGTTTGCTGCTGACTCGAGAAACATTAGACTTGGCTTAGCTTCAGATGGATTTAACCCATTTGGCCACCAGAGCGCCACATATAGCATGTGGCCAATGCTTGTTATCCCTTACAACATGCCTCCAAATGTCTGCACTAAAGAATTAAACTACATGATGGCCTTGCTCATCCCAGGTCCAAAAAGTCTGGAAAGGATTTTGATTTATTCATGGAGCCTCTTGTGGAGGAACTTCAACAGCTATGGAAGGGTGTTCTCACTCGAGACCTATATAGCAGCTCACCAGCTGATTTCTTTCTGCGTGCTATTATAATTTGGTGCATCCATGATTATCTGGCTTTGGGCACTATGTCAGGGCGAACTACACATGGTTACAATGCATGTGTTCGCTATGACAGGAATCCGCTGTCATACGCAATACTTAGCAAGATCTGTTACATTGGACACCGCCGTCTCCTTGCTAAGGACAAGCCGCGTCCTACAAAATACCAAAGACATGTGTTCAATGCAAAGCATGAAAACCGCGATGCGCCAAAGAGGCTCACCGCCGATGAGTTGCAAGTGGAATTAGAGAAGGTCAGGCATATTACACCAGGAAACCATCCTGGTAATGGTAGCGGGAAAAGGAAGCGCGGCAGGGCAGAAGACAGATTATTATTTACCCGCAGGTCCACTTTGTGGGACTTGGAGTATTGGAAATATTTGGATCTGCGGCATAATCTTGATGTGATGCACATCGAGAAAAATATATGTGACAACATTATCGGCACACTTCTTAATATTGAAGGCAAGACGAAAGACACCTTAAAATCTAGTATTGATTTGACACATCTGGGTATCTGTCACGCCCAAGATGCGACCCTATCCTAAAGGAACTCGAAGGTCCCACCAAGGATAGAAGCGCATCTTGAAGACGCTTTTGCAAGGTGGATATCATTACATCAACATTACATAATAGAAGGGGATACATACAAGGCATACAAATGCCGCAAGAATACATCAATACATCATACATAAGATCAACATCAGACTACGTATGAAACACAAACAGAAGCTCAAACGACATCCACCCTGCTAGCCCAGGCTGCCGACCTAGAATCTATCCCCTGATCGAAGGAGAAGCAGAAGAAGAACTCCAAAACAAATAGCATCGCTCTCGCATCATGATCATCGCATAACCTGTACCTGCAACTGGTGTTGTAGTAATCTGTGAGCCACGAGGACTCAGCAATCCCATTACCATGGGTATCAAGACTAGCAAAGCTTAAAGGGGTGTGGAAAGGATAAGTGGTGAGGTTGCAGCAGCGACTAAGCATGTATGGTGGCTAACATACGCAAATAAGAGCGAGAAGAGAAGCAACGGAACGGTCGTGAACTAGTAATGATCAAGAAGTGATCCTGAACTCCTACTTACGTCAAACATAACCCAGAAACCGTGTTCACTTCCCGGACTCCGCCGAGAAGAGACCATCACGGCTACACACGTGGTTGATGCGTTTTAATTAAGTCAAGTGTCAAGTTCTCTACAACCGGATATTAACAAATTCCCATCTGCCACATAACCGTGGGCACGGCTTTCGAAAGATAATACCCTGCAGGGGTGTCCCAACTTAGCCCATTATAAGCTGTCACGGTCAACGAAGGATATTCCTTCTCCCGGGAAGACCCGATCAGTCTCGGAATCCCGGTTACAAGACATTTCGACCATGGTAAAACAAGACCAGCAAAGCCGCCCGAATGTGCCGACAAATCCTGATAGGAGCTGCACATATCTCGTTCTCAGGGCACACCGGATTGTCCAAGCTTCCGGTAGGCTAGCCCAGAGTTGCCCCTGGTGGCCACCGGCGACTGACAGGTTGAACCAACACTCAAAGGAGCACTGGCCCGGGGGGGTAAATAAAGATGACCCTCGAGAGCGCGACTCCCAAGGGAAAAAAGGCTAGGTGAGGCAAATGTAAAACCAAGGTTGGGCCTTGCTGGAAGAGTTTTATTCAAAGCGAACTGTCAAGGGGGTCCCATAAATCACCCAACCGCGTAAGAGACGCAAAATCAAGGAACATAACACCGGTATGACGGAAACTAGGGCGGCAAGAGTGGAACAAAACACCAGGCATAAGGCCGAGCCTTCCACCCTTTACCAAGTATATAGATGCATTAATTAAATAAAAGATATTGTGATATCCCAACATAAACATAATCCAACATGGAGCAATCTTCATCTTCACCTGCAACTAGCAACGCTATAAGAGGGGCTGAGCAAAGCGGTGACATAGCCAAACAACGGTTTGCTAGGAAGGGTGACAAAGGTTAGAGGTTCATGGCAATTTGGGAGGCTTGAAGAGCAAGTGATAGGTAGCGCAGCATAGCGATAGAACGAAGCAACTAGCATAGCAATGATAGTAATGAGATCCAAGGTGACGGTCATCTTGCCTGAAATCCCGCTAGGAAGAAGAACGAGTCCATGAAGAAGATGAAGCCACGAAGACGTATGGATCCTCACGATCGCAACGACACGGGAACTAACAAGAAGAAGCACACACCATGGTAAACACACCACACACGAACAAGGCATGATGCTCAACCAAGTATGATGCATGACAAGGCTACTTGAAGCTACTCATGGTAAGAGATGATGCATACAAGAGCAACACATCAAAGCAAGTTTAAATGAGGCCGGAAACAACATAGAACAAATCCGGTAAGTCCTCATATGCAAATTTCGAAATTGGTCCAGATCTGAATAAGCATTATGTTCAAGTTGTTAAACAGCAAGTTAAGATGCACCAAAATGATCTACACGAAATTCTAGTCAAGTTACATATAAAGTTCATTAGATTCGGAGCTACGGCCTAGAAGATATGAGCAAAACAAGTTAAACATGGCATTGATGCAAGATGCATACAAACATCAAGCAAACACCTCAAAACAAGTATGCAACAAGATAATATGGAACTACATGCAAAACTAAGCAAGTTTCATATAGAGCATGCTCAAAACGGAGCAACGGTGCAACACATACACTCCAAACAAGATATAACAACCATCTGTCCAAAACAGCAACTAGTCATATTGCAAGCATCATAAAAATATGCTACAGCACCTCAACATGAAAACAAAAGGCATGGACAAGATGTACAGGTCAAGAAAAACAAAACATGAACACTGAGGTATCTCCAGAAATCACTAGAACATGCTCAAAAGGACATGGCAAGATTGCAAATAAAAACAGATTCACAGACTTGGCAGAAATCACTGGACATGGCAGACATAACATCAGGTTGCAACGTTTAGAGCTAGAAAACAACATGCTACATGAACATATCATGGCAAACAAAGGCATGGCATGAATCTACTAATTGCATAGAACAAAAGTCCCTTACTGATCACGAGCCAAAAGGCACATAAGATATGATGGCACCCATGTAAACATAGCAAGTTATATAACAGATTCAGACTTGGTGAAAAATATCAGGACATGGCAGAAATAACGATAAGTAGGCATGTTGGTGAGCTTGAACCACTCACCACAGAGCAATACATGGCATGACATGGTAACCAACAGTAAGATGGCATAAATGTGAAGCTAATCATGGCAATAGCATAGTCATAGGGTACATGGATCACTAGTAACAACCATGGCAAAATTGATTAACATGTAAATAATCTGCCAGGAACATTTTATAGCAAAAGTAGAGCAGGATAACGACAAGTTACAGCATGCCATAAATGCAGAAAAGGGCATGGATGGATAGAGCATAACATGTATAAAAACATCCTTAGTGAACATCTCCAGATTATGCATATAATGACTTGTAGCAGCAGGTTTACATGGCAACAAAATATAACAGACTCAGACTTAGCAGAAATCACTAAGTCACAGAAATCAGCAGCATCACAGAGGCTACTTTGCATGCTTGTGCTAGTCACCACAGAGATCACAAAAATACAAGATAAGAACCCCTGTAAAGATGGCATGAAGTAGTTCAAAACACATATAGAGTTCATGCTCATAGGATGTATACACAAAACGCAATGAAAAAGACAAATCACCAAGTTCTGATAACAGACAGTAGTTAACATCATATAGCACTCTTGCAACGATGATTAGGGCATCAAGATGAACCCAAACAAGCATAGCACAAAGGAACAAAATGAAGAACATCTCATGACGAACATTTCGACATATCATGCACACAAAACGGAGCTATGTGCAAGAAGTTACAGCACTCACAAGAATGCAACATGCTGATGATCTCAGAAAAGACAGCCGTTTTCAGAATTTAACAGAAAAATTCAGAAAACGTGAGGGCTTCGGGATCTGGTCCCTGGACCTCCTAGATGGAAGGAAATGGTGCAAAACACTTATTTACACATGAGGCTAGGCCTAGGACATGGTTTGGTCGAAGGGAAAGACACATAGAAGCATAGATCTGAGCGAGGGCGCGACAGGGCGTGCTCTGGCTCGCAGAGTTCACTGGGAGCGGGGTTTTGGCATGAAGATAACGTCACTAAGGGTGCGATAGAGGTCGTGGGATTTGTCAGAGAGGAAGGCGGGTATACCTCCTTACCTTAAGACAAGAAATCGTGGCCGGGGACGGATGGGGGCGACGGCAGCGAGTCGACGAACTTGGCGCGATCTGCTGTCCGTGAAGAAGATGAAGTAGAGGAAGAAGGGGACATCGTGGATGGAGTCCTCGGGCTCGACTTGGCGTCTGAATGGATCCGGGGCGGCGTGTAGATGTTCGTGGACTTGAAGAAGAGAGCCAACGGCGCCTGCTACTAGGCCGGCGGCGAGCTTGTACCCGGGGCGGCCATGGTGCACAGGAGAAGGAGCTGGGCTTGGGGAACCTCTCTGGAGAGGCGGCGGCGCAGGGGAGGAAGGGGAAGGCGAGGAGGAACCCTAGGGAAGGCGCTGGGACACCTTTATAGGAGGGGGAGGCGAAGCCGTGGATGCCCTCGTGGCCATGCCTTCCCGTGAGCGTGAGCGAGAGAGAGATGGGGACCGAGGGGAAGAAGAAGGGAGGAGAGGGTCGCTGGCAGGTGGGGCCGCGGGGTGCCCACATGGAAAAAGGAGGAGGGGCGAGCGCTGGTGGCGGCGGCTTGCGCTGGAGCTGCGGCTGCGCTCGCTGCTGCTGGCGGCTGCGCCTGGGGGCGCCAAAGTGGGCTGGGGAGAAGAAGCCCAGGTAAGGAGAAAAAAAGGTAAGGCATTTCCTTTTTTTCATCTCCTCTAACTTCTGTTTATTTAAAAGAACAACTGAAAGAAAAGGAAAAGGCCAGGGGGCT
Organism: Aegilops tauschii subsp. strangulata; assembly: GCF_002575655.3. Classification (NCBI taxonomy): domain Eukaryota; kingdom Viridiplantae; phylum Streptophyta; class Magnoliopsida; order Poales; family Poaceae; genus Aegilops; species Aegilops tauschii. Next base: position 320,316,908 of record NC_053040.3, read on the forward strand.
AGGAGAGGAATTTGGAAGATATAAAAATATCCTCATGTCCCTAGAATTATGTTCCATTTAATAAAATTGGTTTGGACATTTTTTTAGAGGTAGAAAAATATTCCAAGTTTGAATCAATTCAAACTTTAGGCATTTTTGAACCTAACCAAACAAAGTCCAAAAGGGGGTGAAATTTGGCAGAGAGGGTGTAGGCATGGTCTAGTATTTACAAGGAAAAGGTAAACATTTATGGAGGAGGGGAAAAAGGTCACTTGCAAAAAAATGGAAGAAAGGGAAGGAACGAGAAGGGATGGTGCAAGAAGCACGCATGGAGCATGCAACAATACAACATGCATGAATATGATAATGCACATGATGATTATGAGACTTCAAAATGACAAAGATGGGCATGGCAATGCAATATAACCAAATGATGAACATGATGCAAGAAGCAAAATATGACAAGGCACTCAACATGATCATGGCATAAACATATAGGAATGAAAATATGTAAAAATAATTATGATAATGCAACAAACATAATAAACACACGTCAACAACTAAAATAAATGGAAGGGCAACTGAAGTGTCGGTCTCGGGGCGTTACAGTATCAGAAAGGATTTGCAGGTGGAAGATGAAGGTAAACCACGGGATATGGCACCAGCTGTGTACGTCTTGGAGAAGGTAAAAAGAAAAGAATTCTGCGAGGTCCTGTCACGTGTGAGATTCCCACATGGATTTGCTTCCAACCCTGAAAGGAGAGTCAATGCAGATGGAAACAAGGTACAAGGGTTGAAAACTCATGACTGCCACGTCCTACTTCAAAGGGTTTTACCTGTTATCCTTAGAGGATTGGGCCACCCTGACTTATACAGAGCAGTTGCAGAGTTGGGACAATTCTTCAGGGAACTCTGCAGTAGAAATATCAGGGTAGATGCTTTGGAGCGTCTTAGAGACAAGATACCAACTATCCTATGCGACCTTGAGAAGATATATCCTCCAGCCTTGTTTGATGTGATGGTGCATTTGGCTGTTCATCTACCTGATGAGGCACTACTGTAACACCCCGGTGTAATGATGCTACAGTAATCCCTGAGATCAAGCTAATCATTTTGCTATAACAGTGCTTGGTCACTTTGATCAATATTCCTTTTCAAATTCTAGTTGAATTCAATTTGAATTTATGTGTGAGATTCAAAAATGCTCAGACATGAAAACTAAAATGTTCATCATGTGCCAAATAATGCACAACTAATATTGGTGGTGAACCAACATTTTTCCAAAGGGTTTGAGTGGCCTAAACTACTTAAAGCAATGACCTAAGCAATAAATTAAATGCCGTTTTAATTTATAAAATTGGCAAACTATTTCAAAAGTCTCACAATATTTTTGTGGCAGTGCACTTTAATTCTTGAAATTGTTTTGGCCAGTGGCATAATTTTGCAAGTCATTAGTGGCTAAAAGAAAATGCAAAAGCTGCGAAAAAAATAGAAAAAGGGAACCCCCCTGCCCCTGGGCCTAAGGCCACAGAGACAGGCCCAGCCGGCCAGGCCCAGTTCCCCTCCCCGGTCGCTCTCCTTTCCCTTATGTTCCCCCGGTGCACGCCGCTACAGGGGCTCGTCGCCGCCCGACCACCATGCCGTCCCCACCGAACGGGATAAGGCCTCCACCGCCCCGACGCCTCGGCCCCCTCACATCCCACTCGTCTGCCACCCCACTCACCTAGCCCCTCGCTCTCCAGATCCCCTTCTCTCTCTCCCTCTCCTTCGTTTTGGAGAGGAGGCCGACACGGTCGCCGCTGTGCCTCGCCCGTCCTTGCAGCTACCGACCTCGCCGCGCCTCGCCAACCTGTCGGGGAGCTCCGCCATCGTCCTCTCCATCGACCGGTGGCCTCAGCTGGAGTTGGTGAGCACCGAAGCGCCGGATCCCTTTTCATCCACGTCTCCGGTCGTCGCCGCCCTTCTTCGTCTCCGGCCGTCTCTGCTGCTACTAAACCTCCGAGGGCCACCGTGTGTGCCGCAAGGTGAGCCCCTATTCCTCTCCCATCTCTCTATTCCCTCTCGTGCACCCTTTAGCCTCGTCTCCAACCGTGGCCGAACGCCGGCGTCCGCCCCGCCTCTCGTCGTCGTCGTTCCAACCCGTTACGGGCCGCGCCGCCACCGTAGATGGATGCGGCGTCGAAGGCCCATTCGAACGCGATCAGCCGCGACCGATTTGGCGACCCGTAGGCTTTCCCAATGCGCTCCCGAACGCCGTTGTCGCCTCTGCTCGCCGCCGGCGATGCTCCGGTCGTCCCCGACGCCGGTCGTCGTCACCATCGTGTGCGCGGCGCCGGGCCGCGCCCTTAGGTCCAAGCCGCAGGTCCTGGGGGCCCCTGTAGCACGGCCCTGGCCAACTCCGGCGAGGCACCGCCATTGCCTTGGTCGCCGGAGCTCTCTCTCCGGCGCCGGTGCTGACCTGGCACTGGTGGGGCCCGCCTCTAGGTCGCTGCCCGTGGGCCCCCCTGGACCCAGTTGACGACGTTGACCGTGGTCAACTATGCTGACTAGGCACTCAGTGCCACTGACACACGGCCCCCCCCCGCCTAATTAACCTAATTAAAACATTTTCCTAAATAAAAATAATTAGCTAAACTAATTAGTCACTGACATGTGGGGCCCAACTGCTAATTAACCCCTGTTTAATTAAAATAACCCACTGTTAGCCCTCTGTCTATGACATGTGGGACCCACTGGTCAGTTTGACCAGTCAGCGGGTTTGTTGACCTGCTGATGTCATGCTGACACCCTGCTGACGTCATAATTCCTTTTCTGTTATTTTAAATAATTCCAGAAAATGGTTTAATCTTTGAAAATTCATAGAAAATAAACCGTAGCTCCGATGAAGAAGTTTTCTATATGAAAGTTGATCAGAAAAATGAGCCGAACCCGAATACGCTACCCACATACCTGTCAGATGCCTCTAACTATCTGAACATGGAACTTTCCCTCTCCGGTCATCTGTCTGACACAGGTCCGGAACCGGGAATACATCCCCGGTTGAATTCCTCCTTCACCTTTATCGTGTAGCTATACGTTAGGTCACACCCGGCACAGCATATTGCCACGTCTTGCTTTGTGATGCTATGTTTGCTTTATATTTATTGTTTCTTCCCCCTCTTCTCTCCGGTAGACCCTGAGACCGATGCCGCCCCTGTGATCGACTACGTCGATGACGACCCCTCCTTGCCAAAGCAACCAGGCAAGCCCCCCCTTTTGATCATCCCGATATCGCCCATTCCATTCTCTCATGCTTGCATTAGATTTTGCTACTGTTATTGTTTGCTCCTCTTTTGATGCATAGCCTGCTTTTGGTAACCTGCTCATTGTACCTTACATGCTTATCCTAAACTGCTTAGTATAGGTTGGTTAGTGATCCATCAGTGACCCCCACCTTGTCCTTGTTGCCCCTGCTTCATCATCGAAGACCCGATCAACGGGATCGAAGACCAGGCCCCGATACCGCACATCATTTCCCCTTAGTTGCTTGACACTACTGGGTTACTATCGAGTGCCGGGGGTGAGACCTCGTTAGCACTTCTGATGTTACCCTGTAGTGTAGCTATTCGGTGGTGCTCATCGTGGGTGATTCCGCCTTAACTGCTTCCGATACGACTCTGTCATGCAACCCCTCAAGTGTGAACTTCGAGGGTGGTTCCTCTTACGTTCACCTTGATGATTACATCGAGTGGAATCCGTCAAGGGTGGATCCACAGGTTTTCCCCTTGGCGTTAGACACACGGTTACTATGGTTACTATGACTTTACACTGAATCATGTTACTAAAGACGGGTCGGCCCTGAGGGGTACCCGCGCGAGCATATTTGCGAGTGATGAGGAGTCGGGTTGACCTGGAGGGTGCCCGCGAGATAATTACGAGGCATGGCCGGGCATTCTTAGCCCTTGCCGCAAATCCTCGAGACGGGGTGATGGGGTCACATCTTTCGTGAGTCTCTGCTTGTTACCGTGCGTTCCTAATCCACTACGATTTGGATATTTGATCCGAGGGGCCTCTAGCCTGATAGCACTAACCATCACGTGGGCATAGTATGGGCATTCTGCGTCGTATACATCAGCCGAAGCTTAATAGACGTCAGCGACTGAGCGGCGCACCGGGTTGGACTGCGTAAGCACCTGCCTTGTTGAAGGAGGTAGCTAGGTCTGCTCACCGGCCGCCCACGCAACGTGCAGGAGTTCCCGGGGAGATGGCCCATGACCCCTGGTGGCATAGGTTTAGTCCGGCGTGCTGGCCTCTCTATTAAGCCTAGGTCGGGTTGCGGCGTATTGTTTGGCCGAGGCCGGGCATGACCCAGGAAAGTGTGTCCGGCCGGAGTTAATCGAGCGTGGTGGGTAAGTTGGTGCACCCCTGCAGGGAAGAAAACATCTATCGATAGCCTGTCCTACGGTAACGGACACTTGGAGTTGTATCCCGATCGATACAACTAGAACTGGATACTTGTGATGAGAATTGGATTATGATGAGAACTGGATAGTATGGCTCTGGGACTGCTTTCTCGCAGGGAGTCGAGAAAGGATCTCTGGCCGAGGTTCATAACACTTCCACTACTTTACTTTATGTTACTCTACTCCCTCCTGTTGCTGCAAGATGGTGGTTTCCAGAAGATGCTAGTCTTTGATAGGCTAGGCTTTCCCCTTCTCTTCTGGCATTCTGCAGTCCAGTCCACATATACAACCCTTTTCATTGATACCGATGCATATGTAGTGTAGATCCTTGCTTGCGAGTACTTTGGATGAGTACTCACGGTTGCTTTGCTCCCCCTTTTCCCCCTTTCTTCTTCTTTCCGGTTGATGCAACCAGATGTCGGAGCCCAGGAGCCAGATGCCACCGCCGATGCCTACTGCTATGTGGAGACCACCGACGACCAGGAGTAGTTAGGAGGCTCCCAGGCAGGAGGCCTTGCCTTTTCGATCGTTGTTGCTTTTGTGCTAGCCTTCTTAAGGAAAACTTGTCTAACTCATGTCTGTACTCAGATATTGTTGCTTCCGCTGACTCTTGTGTATTCGAGCTTATATATTCGAGCCCTCGAGGCCGCTGGCTTGTAATATAAAGCTTGTATTATTTTAATTTGTGTCTAGAGTTGTGTTGTGATATGTTCCCGTGAGTCCTTGATATTGATCATACACATTTGCGTGTATGATTAGTGTACGATTGAATCGAGGGCATCACAACTACTTAGAGGTCCAGTACAGTATGGCTGGATGTACCCTATTGAAAGGCGGCTAGGCACTTTAAAGGGCTATGTTAGGAACAGAGCTAGACCCGAGGGTTCCATTGCAGAGGCCTACATTACTACAGAAGCGTTGACATTCTGCTCAAAATACATTGAAACAGCTGATCAGCTTAGCAAAAAGGTGGGTGAAGACAATCCCGGGCTCAATGTTTTCGATTATTCTGTTCGAGTTACCGGGAAGAGTCGACAAGAGGACAAACCTAAAGATTTGGACAAAATGGTTTGGTATGTGTTGAATAACTGTCCTGAGATACTACCTTATATCAAGTAAGTGCTAAGTACTGCAGCTTATACATCGTAATCTACTAAACTTGCAGCACATTCTTATATATTTAGATGTTTGACGTGATCACTATGTTGTGCAGCATCTACAAAAAGGAGGTACTGCCGCAAAATCCAAGAAACATTGACAAACTGGTTATGGCAGGATTTGCGAAATGGTTCAAGAGCCATGTAAGCTTTTGAATTGCACTGTCAGTTTTTTTAATATATTGAGTACATAAGATGATCAGCTTGTCTATTTTCTAACCATAGGTTAAGAAGATGCGGGAGGATGGGCAGGCAGTTGATGATGCCCTTTACGCACTAGCAATGGGTCTTGATACCCGGGTAAGACATTATGAATCTTGCGTTGTTGGAGATGTGCGCTACAACACCCTTGCACGCGACGAAGGCAGGAAGACACAAAACAGTGCCATCATGAGCACGGATACGTACGACCGAGAGACAACTGAAATGTATGCTAACATAACAAACATTGTTCAGTTGCAGTATATCTCCAGTTTCGAGGATCACCGGTGTGTGGTTCTGTTGTGCTGTCATTGGTATAACCTGTTTTCCAGGGTCGCAAAACCCAGAGCTGATGATTATTTCAAATCCATCAATGTCAAGGTGGCGTACCAGACCAACGAGCCTTTTATTTTGGCAAATCAAGCAACACAGATATTTTTCTTGGAAGACACATTTGCACGTAGCGATGACTGGAGAGTATTGCAAAGGTTTGAGCAGAGGAATTCGTTTAATGAAGTTGCACAACAAGATGATGCTTACACTGCTCCTTATGTACAAGATTCCACAGATGTTCCTAATATCTTTGAGAACCATCACGTCAATGATGCTGGCGAAAAGATTGCCTGTCGTGCTGTGGACATACAAGAGTATATCAAGAAGAAGCCAACGTTCGAGGACATTGAGGATGAAGAAGAAGATGACACTCTGGGGAATTACGATTCAGACTGATACACATGGCGAAGATGTTGACGCTGCTGCTGCGGATGATGATTAGATTGCTTTTGTCGTATTTGCTTGTCAGAAGACGTTTTTTTATCTACTATGTGAAATTGTGTTTGCTATGACAACTGAAACCTGATGAACGTGTTGTTTAGTATTTTGCTGTGAGAAGATCACTTGTTATGTATGTTCATTTGTGTTTGGTGATTGTATGAGGACTAAAATATGATGACATTGTTGTTTAGTTGTGTACTCATATTTGGCTGTGAAACTTGAATTTGATGACATAGTTTGCTGTTGGACTGCAATTTGCTCGACGTCTTTGAATGGGAACAAAGCTGACCCGACAGGGCCTCTACTAATTTATTTATTTATTACCAAAAGGTCCTATGCTATTTATTTATTTATGAGCAAAAGGGGATACCCCCCGTTTGTGTTAATAGAAATCATTAGATGTTCACAACACTACACCCAGCCTGCTACACAGGTTTCATTCATTACTAGTTTCAGCAAAGTGCTCATGTCATAGCCACTGAATACATCACGAGTGCTACATACACTGCAAATAAAGAGACAATCATCCTACAGAGCTCATCGATTTTGCCCATTATCTTCACAAGCTCTTTCATCTCCTCATTGTTGTCAAGGTCGTTCAGCAGCTGTTGCTTGGCCATGATCAGAGGAACTGCATATTTAACCTTATTCTGCTCTGCATCTTCGTCTTCGGCCGTTCCTTCAGTTACATGTCCAACACCCCAACGTGCTGGTATTGGGATTCCTCGGCTAACCAAATAGTCAGTGTAGTTGCGTTCCCCCACATTGGCAACTTCCCAGAAATACAAATCACATTAATCTTCCCTTTTCTGGACGAATCAAATTGGAATATCATCAACCAAACTATTAAAAAATCAGCAACTGAAAGCAGCAGAACAACACTTAAACATATTATTACCCCATGATTCGGGCATTTGTAGAAGACTCGGACAGGGTTGAGGATTGTGGTTGAGACGCGACGGATGAATCTGCGTGATTTGCAGCAGTGGCACCACACCAACGGTAGCGGGTTGCGATGAGCAACCGGCTGTGGTGCATGTGCTGGCGGGGGTGTGATGAGACCCACAGGCGATGGTACGGGTGGCGACTTGGCGCATATCTGGTTGTTGCCTGCTGAAGAGCAGGTGGACGAGCAGCCAGCGGACATCATTTCTGTGGCCAGAGCTTCTGATGCTAGGCAGAGTAAGTAGAGAAGAGGAGAATTGAATGTTGGATATGTCAGTTTCATTACTTGCAGAGTAGCATAGCACCATATATAGTCATAGTCTAGGTTTGGATTCGAACCAGCTACAGGAGCACGTCTCTCTTTTTTCTAAAACTCAGCAACGTCTCTTTACCGGTACACTAGCTTGTTCTATACGCCTTCTCAAGTCTTTGATTTTCTTTCTTTTTTGCAAGGAAGGAAGGAGGACAAGATTGAGAGTTCCTGGGACTCGAACCCAAGACCTCTTGGTTGAAAACCAAGGGTGCTAGTCACTTATGTGGCGAACGTTCCCTGGGAGGAGGACAGCAGACGAATGCATTTTCCTCGCAGTTTTAGTTGCGACGCAAGATTGAACGGTCGCAGTTTCGGGATTGTTATCAGGCGAACGAGCCCAGTTTTTCTTTTCTTCCTATATATAAAAAAGTATGCTACTTGGTGTCAGCTTAGTCAACAAACGATTGTGCCAACCTTGACCGTTGGATTGACATTCAACGTTTGTCGTGTTTCCTCAGTCTCTTCTTCCTCCAGCCGCCAAAGCCAAACCAGCACCGGCGGGACCGCCTGCTGCCGCCTCCCACGGCTGGCTGTGCTGCCATGCACGCATCGTGGCCACATCGCACCCTAACACTCTGCGCATCTTCCTAGGCTCCTGTTCGTTCCCGTCCGAGACCTCACCATCGTCCTCCGCCTTGGTTCGCTCGCCGCGGCACCGCCCTTCGGTGTTGTCAACATGGTCAACAACCGAGAGGAATAAGGAGATGACTGTACATGGTGAGCATGACAGTAGGGACCCAGCAGCGCACACTGTAATTTTGTTTTTTCGGGACGGAGAAGGGTATCAACTGGGTTGTTCGGGAGCTGTGGCCCGTCTAGCACATGACCAGCCCAGTTTGTTTTTTCCTTTCTGAAAATAGCTAGCCCAGCTATTTTGTTTTTTGTAGAATAACCAACGTAGGCCTACTTGTTTTTCTATGCCCTGCTGGGCCGGAAATCTTTCAAGACGAGGAGGGATGCATTTTGCCCAGAAAATGGGCTATAAGTAATAAGAAATGGGCTATAAGTAATATTAAATGGGCTATAAAATGAAAAAATACAACAAACAGGCAATTCGATCCAAAACACTTTTTTCTTTCGGATTTTGATATTTTAAATTTCATTGTTTTTGTGTGGGTAAAATTTTATTGGATTTAAATTAAGGCATGTTTAGTTTTCAAATTAATTTGAATCTGGCTAGAAATTTCGGGTTGTATGCTGTTTGGGACAAATTTGGAGGCTGACTTGTGGGTCTACTAGGTTAACGTGTACGAAAGGCTTTGTCAACTTAGTCCACAAACGATTCTAGCAGCAGTGACCATTGGATGTTAATCCAACGACCGTGATGTGCTACCTCTTGAGCATGCGTTGGTTTTCCCTTGAAGAGGAAAGGGTGATGCAGCAAAGTAGCGTAAGTATTTCCCTTAGTTTTTGAGAACCAAGGTATCAATCCAGTAGGAGACTACACGCAAATCACCTATACCTGCACAAACAATCAAGAACCTTGCAACCAACATGATAAAGGGGTTCTCAATCCCTTCACAACCACTTGCAAAAGTGAGATCTGATAAAGATAATAAGATAAATATTTTTGGTATTTTGTTGTATAGATTGGAAAGTAAAGATTACAAAAATAAACGGCGACAAAAATAGCTAGTTGACGGGAAACTAATATGATGTAAAATAGACCCGGGGGCCATATGTTTCACTAGTGGCTTCTCTCATGATAGCATATATTACGACGGGTGAACAACTTACTACCGAGCAATTGATAGAAAAGCGCATAGTTATGAGAATATCTAGGCATGATCATGAACATAGGCATCACGTCTGTGTCAAGTAGACCGAAACGATTCTGCATCTACTACTATTACTCCACACATCGACCGCTATCCGGCATGCAACTAGAGTATTAAGTTCATAAGAACAGAGTAACGCATTAGGCTAGATGACATGATGTAGAGGGATAAACTCAAGCAATATGATATAAACCCCATCTTTTTATCCTCGATGGCAACAATACAATACGTGCCTTGCTACCCCTGCTGTCACTTGGAAAGGACACCGCAAAGATTGAACCCAAAGCTAAGCACTTCTCCCATTGCAAGAAAGATCAATCTAGTAGGCTAAACTAAACCGATAATTCGAAGAGACTTGCAAATATATCAAATCATGCATATAAGAATTTAGAGAAGAATCAAATATTGTTCATAGATAATCTTGATCATAAACCCACAATTCATCGGATCTCGACAAACACACCACGAAAAGTATTACATCGAATAGATCTCCAAGAACATCGAGGAGAACTTTGTATTGAGAACCAAAGAGAGAGAAGAAGCCATCTAGCTAATAACTATGGACCCGAAGGTCTGTGGTAAACTACTCACACATCATCGGAGAGGCTATGGTGTTGATGTAGAAGCCCTCCGTGATTGAATCCCCCTCTGGCAATCGCCGGAAAAGGCCCCAAGATGGGATCTCACGGGTACAAAGGTTGCAGCAGTGTAAAAGTGGTTTCGTGGCTCCCCTGGATGTTTTCAGGGTATAAGAGTATATATAGGCGAAAGAAGTAGGTTGGTGGAGCTACGAGGGGCCCACGAGGGTGGGGGCGCGCCCTCCTGCCTCATGGCTGCGTCGTTGCGTCTCTGACTTCCACTCCAAGTCTCCTGGATTGCCTTTGTTCCAAGAAAGATCCTCGCGGAGGTTTCATTCCATTTGGAATCCGTTTGATATTCCTTTTCTGCGAAACACTGAAATAGGCAAAAAATAGCAATTTGCACTGGGCCTTCGGTTAATACGTTAGTCCCAAAAATAATATAAAAGAGTATATTAAAGCCCAATAAACATCCAAAACAAATAATATAATAGCATGGAACAATAAAAAATTATAGATACGTTGGAGACGTATCAAGCATCCCCAAGCTTAATTCCTGCTCGTCCTCGACTAGGTAAATGATAAAAACAGAATTTTTGATGTGGAATGCTAGCTAACATAATTTTAATGTAATTTTCTTTATTGTGGCATGAATGTTCAGATCTGAAGATTCAAGACAAAAGTTTAATATTAACATAAAAATAATAATACTTCAATAACTTAGCCAAAGAAAGCTCATCCCTACAAAATCATATAGTTTAGCCATGCCTCATTTTCGTCACAAAAAATGCTCTCATCATGCACAACCCCGATGACAAGCCAAGCAATTGTTTCATACTTTAGTATTTTTCAAACTTTTTCAACTTTCACGCAATACATGAGAGCGAGCCATCGGCATAGCACTATGGGTGGAATACAATATGATGATGGAGGTTGTGTGGAGAAGACAAAAAAGGAGAAAGTCTCACATCGACGCAACTAATCAACGGGCTATGGAGATGCCCATAAATTGATGTCAATGCGAGGAGTAGGGATTGCCATGCAATGGATGCACTAGAGCTATAAATGTATGAAAGCTCAACAAAAGAAACTAAGTGGGTGTGCATCCAACTTGCTTGCTCACGAAGACCTAGGGCATTTGGGGAAGCCCATTGTTGGAATATACAAGCCAAGTTCCATAATGAAAAATTCCCACTAGTATATGAAAGTGACAAAATAAGAGACTCTCTAACATGAAGATCATGGTGCTACTTTTAAACACAAGTGTGGAAAAAGGATAGTAGCATTGTCCCTTCTCTCATTTTTCTCTCATCTTTTTTATTTGGGCCATCTCTTTTTTTATTTGGCCTTTCTTTTTTTTCTTTTTTATTTGGCCTTTCTCTTTTTTTTATTTGGCCTTTCACGGGACAATGCTCTAATAATGATGATCATCACACTTCTATTTATTTATAACTCAAGGATTACAACTCGATACTAGAAAAAATATGACTCTATATGAGTGCCTCTGGCGGTGTACCAGGATAGGAAATGAATCAAGAGTGACATGTATGAAAAATTATGCATGGTGGCCTTGCCACAAATACGATGTCAACTACATGATCATGCAAGGCAATATGACAATGATGAAGCGTGTCATAATAAACGGTGGAAAGTTACATGTCAATATATCTCGGAATGGCTATGGAAATGCCATAATAGGTAGGTATGGTGGCTGTTTTGAGGAAGATATAAGGATGTTTATGTGTGATAGAGCGTATCATATCACGGGGTTTGGATGCACCGGCAAAGTTTGCACCAACTCTTAAGGTGAGAAAGGGGAATGCATGGTACCGAAGAGGCTAGCAATGATGTGTCAGTGTACTAAAGTAGGGGCACTCCTTTGTACCCCTTTACTTGTGCACGGACAGTCAGAGCCGCGCCCACGGCCACGCTAAGCAGAGCAGAGGAGGGAAGCCGGAGAGAAGCCGAAGCCCAAGACAAACAAGACAACGCCAAGACCAAGAACACAAAGGGCAGAGGGGCGAAGCAGGCTCCCCTGGCAAGACCCTTGCCGGGGCAGCCTCAGCAGCCCCGGCAAGAGCCTTGCCGGGGCAGCTCACCCAACACCAGCAGAGTGAGCCACCCTTGAGCCCAAGGGTTCCGGACGCCGTCAACAGCTACGTTGGAACCAGGGCTCGGGAGGCACCTCCGTGGTGGCATACAGATCTTTGTCGAGATCATGGATACATGAGATCAGATGAGAACCAGAAGACGACGACCCTCGGTGGGATCCTAGCCGAGGAAATCCATAAGACCCCCGGCAAGCGCCTTGCCGGGGACGACCGCAACATCACGGCAAGACCCTTGCTGGCCCCCCTGGCAAGGCCCTTGCCGAGGACATCAGCGGGGCCGCAGCTAGGCCCGCATTTGCCAAGATGCCACCGCCGTCCCCAAGCAGCTGCTAGCTCAACCAGCTGGGCAGGCACCTGTGTGGCAACGGGCGGCCTCTACACCGACTCAGCAAGCACCTGCGTGGTGGCATGCAGATCTTCGTGAAGACCCTACCACCGCGCCACCTCAGCAGCCTGCCTGCCTACATGGCACCGCACGCATCGCTGGCCCAGGCACATGTCAAAGCGAGGCGGGGGGCGACGGACGGGACGGGCCTCGTTCCCATCCCCGATAAAGCTAATTGACACCTAAGTAGCGCATTTAATGCGCTTTGTCCCGTAACGCCGGGCGATAAGCTCGCGCACTGTACACCTTTCCACCTCCCGCGTGCCACTGTGGCAACCCCTTTTGCCTATAAAAGGAGGCCCGAGGCGACCAGGAGAGGGATTCGGCTCTTTTGCGCAAGTTACACCCCGTAGCTAGCTCAAGAACACAATAACACCCAATACATCCACCAAAGCAGGACTAGGGTATTACGCATCTCCACGGGCCTGTAAACGATCCGTGTGCTTCCTGTCATACCTGCTCTTCTCACAACCCCGCACCCGTCAACCGTAGTAGGGATTCCTGTGATCCCATAGGTGTCGTTTCCCCGACACCTTTGGCGCGCCAGGTAGGGGGCGCAGTTGTGAGAATCTGGTGTAGCAGTTAGCCTAGCGGTCCTTCGTCGCCATGGTTTCCCAGGAAGAAGGCGACCAAGCTTGGCGGCACCATCTGCAGATGCGATGGACGCCCGTGCAACGACAGAAAAGCTAAGTCACGTCGAACTTTAAATATTTCCTTTTATATAAGGTTATTATCCTCGAAGGTCCTGCCCTATGTATGGAAAACATGCACGCAAGGGGGCCCTTCCGTGGTTGGCAACGCCCTTACTCTGTTTTGAGTCCGCTCAACAGCTTAAGCGGCCGCGTCCAGAACGGCACGGTAGCCTTCCGCAATTGGCAACACTCTCGATTCTGACTCGAGTCAAGCTCGACAGTTCGAGCGGCCGCGTTGAGAGCGGTAAGGTGGTTCGCCTGGCAGCAAGCACACCTGGCAGGCCATTGGGGATCCGTCCCCGAGGAGCCGCCCTGGGTTTACGCGCCGGCAAGCCTACCCGATTAGCGTAGGGTGAACATACAAAGGGGGGGTTGAACAGGAAAGTAACATGCATAATATCAAAAGTACTGCAGAGTTATATTACATGCATTGTTGTTGCGGTTCTAACTAAAGATAGAAATTGTCTTGGTCATGGACCTGTAGTGGTAATGAGAAACGGGGTGCCTAATCCCGGCGCTGGCCCTCCACCCTCTCGATTCCGTCGATGCACCTGATGATGGGCATGATATGCTCCTTGAGCGTCGTGAGGTCAGCACCCTCCGGCAAGCTCTCCAGCGCGGCATCAAAGTCGAGGTCGGGGTTCCAGTATGCCAAATTGGTGAGGACCTTGGTCATGGCACCCCGACAAAGCCTCCGGGACTCGTCGGCCAGAGAGGCCGCTCGATTGGAGTGGAGCTACTCTAGGGCTGCAAGGACACCCTCGAAGAATAGGGTCAGCCTGGGATCCGGCGTGTACCTCGCGTTTGGCATACCCATGGTGGCCAGCTGCGTGGTGATCCTGCCGGTGACGTCCTCGAGGCGGCCGATCCAGCGATTCTCGCCCTCCACAAAATCCTTGTGGTTGGCGGCTTCGTTCTTCCGCACCTGCTTCTCGGCCTCCAAATTCTTGGCCAGTGTCCCTTCCCGGGCCTTGGCCTCCGAGAGCGTCCCCTCGAGACCCTCTAGCTTCAGCTTGAGGTCATTGATGGAGTTGTTGGCCTCGGAAAGCTGCCCTGCCTTGTCGAGGACTGCGCCCTGCGCCTCCACCAGGGCACTGTTGAGCGTGTCCTTCTCCTTGGACAGCTTCAGGACCTGGCCTTTCAGCCCGTCCCGCTCCACCTCCAGCTCCTTCATCTTGCCGGCGTGAACCAGAGCCTGGGCATTGAGTGCCTCCTTGTACCTATGCTCCTGCTCTTGGGTTCGCTGCACGACGAGCTTCTCCACCTCCTCATCCTTGCCATGGAGCGTTGCGGCAAGCTTCTCCTCACGCGCGGCAAGGTCTTCCTCCTGGGAGTTCAGCGCGGCCTGGTGCTGGGTTCGAGCGGCCTCGGCTTCGGCGGCCAGGTTCTTCGCCGTCTCCTGGGCCTTCTTGATGTCGGCCCGCTTCATGGTGAGCTCCACCTCGCGCCTGGCCAGCTCGTCAAGGGCGGCCTTCAGGTCCTTGTGGGCCTGGCAGAACCAGGCCTGCGCAACATGACCCTCGAGGTCCGCCTCTGCCTTGTCCACCACCGCCATCCTGGACTTGGCCTTGTCCAGGCGAGTGCGGTGAAGCACCCGAAGCTTCTGGAAGTTGGCGCCCATGGCCTGGAGGAGCCGCTCTTCCTGGGAACCGCCTCCACCAGCGCTCGGCTCGTCAATGACCTCAAGCCTAGCGGCGGCGGGCACCTCGTCATCAAACACCTTCCCCTCGACGGGCGCCCCGGTGCCCGCCGTCCCTGGGAAGTGGACGATCAGGTCGTCACTCACCCTCAGGTACCTGCCTGAGCCAGAGGCAGCGGAGGAGGAAGGTTGGTTGTCAACCACCTCCTCCTCGGCAGCGGCCTTGCCGGCCTCCTCGGCAGGCCCCTTGCCGGCCTCCTCGGCAGCAGCCTTGCCGGGCTCCCCGGCCGGCCCCTTGGCGGCGCCCTCAGGGGCACCCTTGGCGGCCTCCTCGGTGGCGATCTTCTCGGCCTCCGTCGCGGCATCCTTGGTGACATCCTCGATGACTGTGTCTATATCCTCCGGATCCACCGAGGCACGATCTGGATACCGAGAAGGGGATGAGGCGAAGCCAAGACCAAGATTCGGAAAGAACAGAAAAAGAACAGGGAAGGAAGGCGAATGGCTTACCAGTGTCGGGCTGGGAAGCAGAGCTCCGCTCCCTGCCAACATTTGGCGCCGAGGCGAAGCCACCAGCGCCCGAGTTCGCCTCCTCCTCCTCCGTGTGCATGGGCTCGGTGCTTGGCGCCCTTGCCGGGGACCCCGTTTGGGGCGGAGTGGTCGATGGGGGCGGCGTGTTGGGGGTAGCCCTCTGTGGCTCCTCCTGCTGCTGTCCTCCTCCTACAACCACGGTAAGGTCGGCGCCAAAGGATCGTACCCCCGACACACGTCGACGAGGAGTGAGTGATAAACTTACGCCGGGGGCTGCTGTCCGAAACACCACTAGCGGTGTACCAAAAGTGCCTGCCAGGGGCTGGCCGCTCGCCGAAGCCCTGGCCCTCTTCACCCTCCGAGCCAGCGTCTCCGCATCCCTGCAAAGAAGAAGAATAGATTAAGACAAGCGGCAGATTGAGGAGACAGAGATGGCAAGAAAAAGGGAACAAGATACTTACTCATCCTCCACCTCCTCCTCTGCTGCCTTCCTCTTCCTCCTTGGGCTGAGGGACCCAAAATCAAAGACAACCTCCGCGTCATCATCTGCGGGGGGAGGGGAAGCAGATGGGGTCCGTGGGCGCTTGGACGAAGAAGAGGCAGATGCTTTCTTCTTCGCCACCGCGGCCTTCACCAGCTTCTTCGCCGCCGTGGCCCTTGTCTGGCGCGTGGACCCCTCCTGGGCTTGCCGCGGTTGTACGGCCCTGCCAGGCCAGACCGGCTCACCAGAGGTGGCCCGCCGCAGGACTCGCCCTCTCCCCGTAACCGGAGGGTCGGCAGCCTCGGCCTCCTCCTCCGACGACTCGTCGACCACATCTTCGATGAGAGGGGCCCCAGTGCCGGCGTTGTTGGCCTCCCCAGTGGCCTCCGCCCACTGGGCGAGCTCCTTCTCCTCCGTGGCCGCCGCGGCCTTGTCCTCCACGCCATCGGCGCTGCCGGTCTCCTTGGCGAGCTCCGCCTCCACCGCCCTGGCGGCGATATAGTCCAGCTCCGCCTGGGTGGTGTCCTGGACGAGCCGCGGCTCAGCAGTGACATACTTCTCCTCCAAGGTGTCGAAAAACTCTTGCACCTGGTCCTCCGGCGGCTTGGCCCAATTTGGGACGAGGCCGTGCGCGTTGAACTCCGGCATCATGGCGATGATGTCACTCCGACGCGAATTGTTGCACAGCGGGACCACCCTCGCTGGCAACTTAAGCAAGGGCCCCTTGGCGACCTTGCCGGCCTTCGCGGTGGCCTTCGCGGCCTTGCCGGACCGCTCGACCTCGCCGTCGCGGTTCAGATCGAGCTGGACGAGCCGCTGGCAGAAGTGGGCGTGCCCCATCAGCGTGAAGTTGTGGTCCAACCCGCATCGGAGCCTCATGATGTCGGTGGCGTTCGTAAAAAGCCAGGCCGGCCTCCCCTTGTTGTGCAGCGGAGCGATTCGGCGGCGGATGAAATCCGCCCCGATCATCTCAAGGGTGAGCCCGGCCTCGGTGAGACGAAGGATCCTGGTGGTGGCGACCGTGAGCTTCTTGTCATCGACATCGACATCGCTCCAGTCACTTCTGTGGACCGGCGGCGCCTGGTGAACCTCGCAGAATGCTGGTGGGTCCTTCTCCTCAATCCAGCACCACCAGCCTCGCCACTCCTCCCACCTCTCCTTCTGGGCGCCATCCGGATATGTCTCTTTCTCCTGGGTCCTAGGGATCCAGGCGACGCAACCGGCAATGGCGCCCCCCTTTTGGATGCGAGGGAAGAAATAGTAGCGGAAGAGCGCCGTGTTGGGATGCACCCCGGCGAAACCCTCGCAGAGGTGCGCGAAAAGAGCCATGCACGCCACGGCATTTGGAGTAAAATCCATAAGGTGGAAGCCGTAGGTGTGCATGATGTCGCTGAAGAAATCAGAGAAAGGGGGGCAGAGGCCGCAAGAAAAGTAGTCGACAAAGAAAGGGTACCGATTCGCGCCGGCTTCGGCGAAGGCGGCGGGGATGACGCGCGTGGCCGGATGCCCTGTCGTCTCGCTTCCCGTCTTGCACCCCCACAGGTGCTTGAAGTAGTCCCGGAGTTCAACCGCGTCGACCGTCGATGGGAAATAGGCGTGCTGCGTCCGCCGCACCGCCAACCCGCTCTCCGGCGGCTCCTTCTCCCCGGCGTCCTTGGCCACTCCCTTGCCTCTGCTGGTCTTGGGTGCCATGGTGGCTGCGGGAAGCGAGGAATGGAGAATGGTGAAGGCGCGGCGGCGGCGAGCGAAGGCAAGAGCTTGAGAAGGAGAAAGAAGGGGACGGCGGTTCCGAGATTGGGGAAAGCACGAAGGGTAAATGAGCAACGTGCCCGCAGTTGTTCCTTTTTACGGGGAAGGCGCGGCCCGCCTCTTTTCCCATTAACCATGATGTGATGCATGCGTGAGGGAACTGCCCCACGCATGAACCCCACATCACGCACGATCCCCCACATCGCGCCTTCAGCGCGGGTCGTGGGGAAGCGCAGCGGGCGAAAAATTACTGCGGTAAAATCCCGTCCCGACTGCCCGCGCACCGTTCTGGGCCTGGCCCAACAACGTATCGCGCTTATGTGTGGCCCAGGCCCGGGGGATCCTGTCGGTGGACTAAAGTAGGTGCACTCCTTTGTACCCCTTTACTTGTGCACGGACAGTCAGAGCCGCGCCCACGGCCACGCTAAGAAGAGCAGAGGAGGGAAGCCGGAGAGAGCCGAAGCCCAGGACAAACAAGACAACGCCAAGACCAAGAACACAAAGGGCAGAGGGGCGAAGCAGGCTCCCCCGGCAAGACCCTTGCCGGGGCAGCCTCAGCAACCCCGGCAAGAGCCTTGCCGGGGCAGCTCGCCCAACGCCAGCTGAGTGAGCCACCCTTGAGCCCAAGGGTTCCGGACGCCGTCAACAGCTATGTTGGAACCAGGGCTCGGGAGGCACCTCCGTGGTGGCATGCAGATCTTTGTCAAGATCATGGATACATGAGATCAGATGAGAACTAGAAGACGACGACCCTCGGCGGGATCCTAGCAGAGGAAATCCATAAGGCCACCGGCAAGCGCCTTGCCGGGGACGACCGCAACATCACGGCAAGACCCTTGCCGGGCCCCCCAGCAAGGCCCTTGCCGAGGACATCAGCGGGGCCGTAGCCAGGCCCGCGTCTACCAAGATGCCACCGCCGTCCCCAAGCAGCTGCTAGCTCAACCAGCTGGGCAGGCACCTGCATGGCAATGGGCGGCCTCTACACCGACTCAGCAAGCACCTGCGTGGTGGCATGCAGATCTTCGTGAAGACCCTACCACCGCGCCACCTCAGCAGCCTGCCTGCCTACATGGCACCGCACGCATCGCTGGCCCGGGCGCGTGTCGAAGCGAGGTGGGGCGGTGACAGACGGGACGGGCCTCGTTCCCATCCCTGATAAAGCTAATGGACACCTAAGTAGCGCATTTAATGCGCTTTGTCCCGTAACACCGGGCGATAAGCTCGCGCACTGTACACCTTTCCACCTCCTTCATGCCATTGTGGCAACCCCTTTTGCCGATAAAAGGAGGCCGAGGTGACCAGGAGAGGGATTCGGCTCTTTTGGGCAAGTTACACCCCGTAGCTAGCTCAAGAACACAAGAACACCCAATACATCCACCAAAGCAGGACTAGGGTATTACGCATCTCCGCGGCCCGAACCTGGGTAAACAATCCGTGTGCTTCCTGTCATACCTACTCTTCTCACAACCCCGCGCCCCGTCAACCGTAGTAGGGATTCCTGTGATCCCATAGGTGTCGTTTCCCCGACATGATGGAAGGGTGAGAGTGCGTATAATCCATGGACTCAACGTTAGTCATAAATAACTCACATACGTATTGCAAAAATCTACAAGTCATCAAAACAAAGCATACACACATGCTCCTAGGGGGATAGATTGGTAGGAAAAGACCATCGCTCGTCCCCGACCGCCACTCATAAGGAGGACAATCAAAGAAACACCTCATGCTTCAAATTTGTTACACAATGCTTACCATACGTGCATGCTACGGGACTTGCAAACTTCAACACAAGTATTTCTCAAATTCACAATTACTCAACTAGCACGAATCTAATATTACCATCTTCATATCTCAAAACAATCATCAAGTATCAAACTTCTTATAGTATTCAGTGCACTCTATATGGAAGTTTTTATTATACCCATCTTGGATGCCTATCATATTAGGACTAATTTTATAGCCAAAGCAAATTACCATGTTGTTCTAAAAGACTCTCAAAATAATATAAGTGAAGCATGAGAGATCAATAATTTATATAAAATAAAACCACCACCGTGCTCTAAAAAGGTATAAGTGAAGCACTAGAGCAAAGTTATCTAGCTCAAAAGATATAAGTGAAGCACATAGAGTATTCTAATAAATTCTGATTCATGTGTGTCTCTCCAAAAGGTGTGTACGGAAAGGATGATTTTGGTAAACTAAAAGGCAAAGACTCAAATCATACAAGACGCTCCAAGCAAAACACATATCATGTGGTGATAAAAATATAGCCTCAAGTAAAGTTACCAATAGACGAAGACGAAAGAGGGGATGCCTTCCGGGGCATCCCCAAGCTTAGGCTTTTGGTTGTCCTTTAATTTTACCTTGGGGTGCCTTGGGCATTCCCAAGCTTAGGCTCTTGCCACTCCTTATTCCAAAATCCATCAAATCTTTACCCAAAAACTTGAAAACTTCACAACACAAAACTTAAACAGAAAATCTCATGAGCTCCGTTAGTGTAAGAAAACAAACTACCACTTTAAGGTACTATAATTAACTCATTAGTTATTTATATTGGTGTTAAACCTACTGTATTCCAACTTCTCTATGGTTCATACCCCCCGATACTAGCCATAGATTCATCAAATAAGCAAACAACACACGAAAAACAGAATAAGCAATGAGGTCACCTTTGACAACCTTGGAACTAATCACAAGGAGCTCATGTTCCTCAACAAGTCTCATGTGATCAACTAGAAGCTTTTCAACCCTTACTTTAAGGGCATCGTTGTTCCCAAGAGCAAGTTGCAACGCATCATCGGTTTTAACGAAGTCAATTTTATGAGAAGACAAGGCTTCCTCAAGTGATGCTCTCATGACACTCTCTTCATATAGCTCGTGCTCGAGGAGTTCGACTCTCTGTTTTTCCTCTATGAGGAGGTTTTCAACGTTCTCAAAAAAATCATCGCGTTCGGCGAGTGATTTAAGGAGATCACTAAAACGAGCACGAGCTTCACCATGAAGAGTGTTCATGAAAGCCATCAAGGATTCCTCATCATTATCCACACCATCATCACACTCATCCTCCACTATCTCACATGAAACATTGGGAGTGTGGATGAAGGGTTTTTGAGAGTTGGACTTTGTTTTTACCTCTTTGGCCATGAGGCAATGATGAGTGAACGGCTTGTCCTCGTTGGGAGAGTCGAAGAGGCCGGTGGTGGAGGAGGAGGTAGTGGCATGCATGGCAATGGCGGCCGTGCCCACATAATCATCATCACCATCATCTTCATCTCCGGACATGTACTCCTCATGAACAAGAGCCTTGTCATCTTTCCTCTTGGAAAACTTGGTGAACTTCTTCTTCTTGAGCACAAGCTTCTCGGACTTGTCTTCACGTCTCTCATAAGGACAATCGTGCACAAAATGTCTTGGGCTATCACAATTTTAGCATTTTCTTCGTCCAAACGATCTTCCTTGCAGATTCTTCCCTTTGTTTGCCATGGTCCCGGAATATTTCTTGACCAAGAGAGCCAAGTCTTCCGCAAAGTCATTTGCCGGGCATCAGGTGTCAACATCTTCCTCACAAGTCTCTTCAACAACTTCTTCATCCCTTGAGGGTTGGGCAACTACTTTCTTGGCCTTCAATGCAAGATTTGAGTTCTTGGTGGCTTGAGCTATGGCAAAGGTCTTCTTGGACTTGGTCTCCAAAAGAACATGAGTTGAGAAGGTGGATACAACTTGTGCCGCGGTCAACTTTTGATAGTCCGGGCGTTGATGTATCATCATCACAATGGTATGTTCCGTGAGAACCATAGCATCAATGAACTTGTCCTTAATGAAATCATCATTCGCCCAAGTGCACCCAAAGGTTCTCAAATTGAGCACAAGAGACTTCAACTTTCGATATACCTCTTCCGCGGACTCACCCTCATTTCTCACAAATAGGTTGACTTCTTGCTTGAGCAAAGCCAACCGAGATCTTCGAATTGCTTCATCACCTTCGAGGGCCTCCTCAAGGCAATCCCAAATTCCCTTGGCGGTCTTGAGGAGAGCAATGGAGTCACTATAGTCATCGGTCACCGCGGTGCGCAACATGTGGTGGGCGGTAGCATTGAGTTGATCATCAACTGCTTCTCTTGGAGTGAGATTCATGGGATCCTTGGGGTTGAAACCATTGACCACAATCCACCATAGTTGTGTAGATGCACTGCGAATATGAGACTCCATATCTAGCTTCCACTTAGCAAACGCGTTAGCTTTCAAAGGGGGCGGAGGCCCCACAGGATTAATGCGAGGGTGCTGCAAGGGTTGTGGTGAGTAAAATGGTTCCACGGCATTGTACTTGGGAACTTGAGTGCGAGCCGGGGATGCAAGAGGTTCTCTCGAATCATCCGCATTTGGATCAAATGAGTTTGAGGCGGATGTCGAGGGCTTTAAGTGAGCATCAATTTCCTCCTTGACCGAGGAGCGAACTTCCTTCAACATAGAAGCTTTGAGGTCCGCAAACATTGAAAGAATATCGGCCGCGGTCAACGGGGCACCCGGGTTAATGGGGGCGACGGGAGCAACGGCCGGAGCAACAAGTGCGTCGGCCGCGGCAGGGGGTAGGTTTTGACCATCCTCCGCAAGTTGTGCGACACCTCCCTCATTCCCTAGATCGGCCATATCCTCTAAGGTTGTAAAACCTTATATTAGAGCACGAGGCTCTGATACCAATTGAAAGGATCGATACGGTCGACTAGAGGGGGGGTGAATAGGAGACTACAAATTTTACTCTTTCTTGTCAATTTTAAGGCTTAGCGGATAAAAAGGGTTCACTAGATATGCAACTAGGTGAACACAACCTATATGACAAGCAAGTTCTAAGCTAAGTATGCTAGGCAACAAACTAATTAGCAAGCCAACAAGCATACAAGGCTAAGTAAAGTGCGGGAAAGGATTAACCACAAGTGAGACGAGGACGCGGATTTTATCCCGAAGTTCACTCTTCCTAGGGGAAGAGCTACTCTCCGTTTGGAGCGGTGCCGGAGCCAAAGCTTGCGGAACGCCACCGAAGGCTCACCGTAATCTCCCTCGAGTCACCCCCAACGGATGAGCCTCAAATCACTCGGGGTTGGTCTTGAAGGCGACCACCACACCTTTACAAAATTCTCCGGAGCACACCACAAGCAAGGAAGCTTCCGGAGGAACCTCTAACCGCCTAGGAGCCCAAGCTCCAAGAGTAACAAGTCATGGTGGATGAATG
This sequence comes from Aegilops tauschii subsp. strangulata, assembly GCF_002575655.3. Lineage (NCBI taxonomy): Eukaryota > Viridiplantae > Streptophyta > Magnoliopsida > Poales > Poaceae > Aegilops > Aegilops tauschii. The sequence goes on from NC_053040.3 coordinate 320,339,890, forward strand.
TAGCGGGGAATGCGATTTGGTTTGGTCAAAGTGTAGATCGGGTCTTGCTCTCCCAATCCCCAAAGTTTCAACAAGATTGGGTGGAGGGATTGAGAGTAGTGAGCAAAATGGGGTGTAGCAATGGAGGAGCTCAACAAGACATTAGGGTTAGGGGATGGAGGAGGAAGAAGGGGGCTTTTATAGTGTTCTTGGCCGGGAGGGGATTTCTGCCCGTTGGACCCCGTGCGCACGGGCCAAGTCAGCCCCGTGCGCACGGGGTGTCTAGTGAGATGCGAGGTACCCCGTGCGCACGGGCCAAGTCAGCCCCATGCGCACGGGGTGTCCAGTGAGTTTCGAGGTACCCCGTGCGCACGGGCCAAGTCAGCCCCGTGCGCACGGGGTGTCCAGAAATATTCTGACTACCCCGTGCGCACGGGGGTCAGAGACCCCGTGCACACGGGGTGTCCAGAAGATTTCTGATGAAAACATCACAGGACACCACGGCAAAGCACACAACAAGTGGAATATCTGAGGAGGTGTAGGAGGGCTGGTGTATCTGTCTTGGAGGCATTCCCACACGACACTAATTCCACGAAGACCCCTCTTGATAGTGCGGTTTTACCTACGACTCAAATCGAACCAAAACGAAAAACCTTCGAGTCACCGGTAACCACGCCTTTGATCTTTTTGGACTGGGGGGTCGCACACCTCCATCAATGGACACCTTGGAACCTATATGACAAGCAAGTTCTAAGCTAAGTATGCTAGGCAACAAACTAATTAGCAAGCCAACAAGCATACAAGGCTAAGTAAAGTGCGGGAATGGATTAACCACAAGTGAGACGAGGACGCGGATTTTATCCCGAAGTTCACTCTTCCTTGGGGAAGAGCTACTCTCCGTTTGGAGCGGTCCCGGAGCCAAAGCTTGCGGAACGCCACCGAAGGCTCACCGTAATCTCCTTCGAGTCACCCCTAACGGATGAGCCTCGAATCACTGGGGGTTGGTCTTGAAGGCGACCACCACACCTTTACAAACTTCTCCGGAGCACACCACAAGCAAGGAAGCTTCCGGAGGAACCTCTAACCGCCTAGGAGCCCAAGCTCCAAGAGTAACAAGTCATGGTGGATGAATGTAGCGGGAAATGCGATTTGGTTTGGTCAAAGTGTAGATCGGGTCTTGCTCTCCCAATCCCCAAAGTTTCAACAAGATTGGGTGGAGGGATTGAGAGTAGTGAGCAAAATGGGGTGTAGCAATGGAGGAGCTCAACAAGACATTAGGGTTAGGGGGTGGAGGAGGAAGAAGGGGGCTTTTATAGTGTTCTTGGCCGGGAGGGGATTTCTGCCCGTTGGACCCCGTGCGCACGGGCCAAGTCAGCCCCGTGCGCACGGGGTGTCCAGTGAGATGCGAGGTACCCCATGCGCACGGGCCAAGTCAGCCCCGTGTGCACGGGGTGTCCAGTGAGTTTCGAGGTACCCCGTGCGCACGGGCCAAGTCAGCCCCGTGCGCACGGGGTGTCCAGAAATATTCTGACTACCCCGTGCGCACGGGGGTCAGAGACCCCGTGCGCACGGGGGTCAGAGACCCCGTGCACACAGGGTGTCCAGAAGATTTCTGATGAATACATCACAGGACACCACGGCAAAGCACACAACAAGTGGAATATCTGAGGAGGTGTAGGAGGGCTGGTGTATCTGTCTTGGAGGCATTCCCACACGACACTAATTCCACGAAGACCCCTCTTGATAGTGCGGTTTTACCTACGACTCAAATCGAACCAAAACGAAAAACCTTCGAGTCGCCGGTAACCACGCCTTTGATCTTTTTGGACTGGGGGGTCGCACACCTCCATCAATGGACACCTTGGAACCAATGTCCTGAGATAAACTTTAGCAACCAACATTAGTTCCACTAACCACATTGTCATCACACCAAAATATAATCTAAGTGATACTTGCACTTTCAATCTCCCCCTTTTTGGTGCATTGATGACAACATGGTTAGGACATGGCATATAGGATACAACTTAAGTAAACAGCCATGCGACAATAGTTGATCAAAGGAGCTCCCCCTATATATGTGCAAGAAAAAAAATGCTTGATTATGCATCAAGCACACACATATGAGGCTCCCCCTAGATCCACATTGTCAAGGCATGTGATCAACATAATAAAACCCAACACGGTGCCTAGATCACATGCAAGTGTGGTGAGCAGAAAACATGAGACTAACATATAGAAGCTTGATCATACTCCACAAGATATATCACCATAAGCATAGATAAAAAAACCAACGCTCAAACCGAAGCTTTCCGAGCAGTTGTTTATTTCTCACTTTAGCTGCTGTCATTTTCCTCTTCCGAATTCAGCGAGTGAAAAACAAGGGGATCAGAAGAACAAACAATAAGAATGCACCACCACCGAGAACTGACTCCACAACCGAGAAGCGTGTCAGCCTTCCTTATTCAATCAACTCTAATTTAGTACAAGTACGATCAAGAAAAGTAAGAAGTTGGAATACCCATGTCAGGCCATGTAAGGCCAATAGTTGAGGTACCTGGATCCAGACAAAACTCCAAACATGTAAGAATCTACCTTGAAGCAAGGTTTCTACTGGTTAATGCGTTCCACCCTATTGAGAGCATTTCCTCTGATTCCTAGCTCAGAAATCTTTGCTTTATTTACTAAAGATTGGAGCACACAAGCGCACACGCAGTAATCTGATTGAGAAAATGGATAGTTGCTGCCATCGTTGTGGAGGTCCAGCACTCTTCTAAACGAAGAAAGAGGGGATTCGCGCTACCTCCTACTCCTACAGAAGATCGATTGGCGCGAACTTCCAATCGATTCCTTATTCATTGTTGCCGACCCTTACATCATCATAAAGAGAATCAAGATATCCCAAGAACCCAGCAGCTCTCTTCACGCTCGCTTTACGAGTGCAACCAAGTTCAAGAAACTGTTCATGCTAATTCATAGACTATGCTGGTTTCTATCTAAGAGTCCTGTGAGACGCTTCCTTCTCATACACATCTGAAGCACCCCTTTCCGTAGGGGCTCGCAAAGGTATTATACTGGATGTGCGCAGAGAGCTAATGAAACTCCATTCCTTTTTCTCTATACTCGGGCAGCAAACTCGGATTCGGCAAGAATCTCATTTTTTGGTAGTACGAAGGGGGAATTGGCCCAAAAATTGGATAGGGGTAAAGACGCAGCCGGGTGCCGGCGGCTTATTCAAGTGCCCCCCGAACCGCGCGATGTTGCCTTGCTTTTCCTCCAGCCGTACCTGCCTCGCCGCTCGTGATACCCAGGAAGGGCATCCCTCACTTCCCGAGGCCACACCCGGCTTCGAATAGGAGGGGGGCTTAGCTCTGGATCCCGCCTGCTTGCAGAAATGAATGGATCAGTTCCATAAAGTAGATAGTCTCTCACATAGACTAGGTAGCTCACGACCACACCGCGAAAGCAAGTAAATAAGAGTATCTCAAGCCAAATAAACACAACCAAAACAAACGAGAAACGAGGCCTTGAGATCTCACCCAACTTAAACCAACTGCAAACGCCCCTAATAGAACACTTCTCCCCCTTTGTCATCAAGACAACAAAAAGGGAAAAGGCGATGCTAACGAGACTCTAGACAAGAGGAGGTGCGCTCGAAGCATCATCATCATCATCAAAGTGCCATCCCCCCAAGGGAAAAGAACGAGCTGTGGTCACACTGTCGATGTCCTCGGACCCTGGACCAACCTCCTCACCAGCTGGAGCACGCTCAGCCTTCTCCTGACGCCTCACCAGCTTGCCCTTGTTGATCTCCTTGACCTGACGGCGCTGAATGGACTGACACATTTTGAACATGTTGCTCACGGTCTTCAGAAGAGACTTCTTCTCCTCTCTGGTGAAACTGGCATCAGTAGCAACTTGCTTCCCTTTGCTACGCGGAATCCGCACATAGGATGAACATCCCTCAGTGTAGGTAGCACGATCCTCAGGCCTGGGGTTGCGCCCCTTCTTGGGAGGCACATATGGTGGAGGAGCAGCCGGAAGCCAGTTGGAATCACGCTTCGGAAAGGAGGTGCGGTACTTGGCAATGTACCTGGCGGGACAGACAGACTCAATCAAAGCTTGGATGAACGGAGCATAGATGCATGACTTGTTCTCCTGAACACACTGCCTGATCTCAAAGAACATGAAGTCCAGAACATCCACTTTCTTCTTGTTATGAAGGTAGACAAAGATATCCAACATGGAGCTCCTTAGATTGTGAGAGTCCCCGGTCTTAGGATTAAGCGTGTACCTAAGAATATGACGCATAGTATCATAGGTTGGCTTCAAATGTTTGATAGAACCGGTGGTGAAGGCCTTCTCTGGCTTGTAAGCAAAAGCAATCTCATCCTTGTCTCTACCTGTCTCACGAACACGGCCATACTCAGGATGCTCCTCAGCAAAGAACCGATACGGAATGATGTCAGAGAACTTGGCCATGGAGGCCTCACACTCATATGTGCCAGACATCCAAGTCATAGTGCGAGCCTCATCACTGTGGAAGTATACGGTGGCAAAGAACTGCATCACAAGATCTTCACTGAACGGATGGTGGAAGGCGACGAACGGGATCAAGCCAAGCCTCCCAAGAGCACTATACACACCGGGATAGGTATGATCATTGTCCCGAAGAGCCTCCACATTGATTTGCTTGTGGGGGGCAAACTTGTTTTTCTTGGTCATGATCAGCTCAGAGAACACCCGGTGTTGAAAATCATTCTTGAATCTTGGGTCAACCCCTGCATCAGTGTTTGGCACATAGGGGAAATCCTGCCTGCAAGCCCAAAGCTCTGGCTTGGTCCACTTAGAGAGAGGTAGATTCTTGACATTCCGACCTCCTGGGAGCACATGTTCCTCTCCTTCCTCCTCATCAACATCATCAGCAGAATCATCCTCATCTTCTATCTCTGCATCTGTGGGGTTCTCATAGTGAGCATCTTCCTGCGAATCATACTCCTCTTCTGAATCCTCGGAGGCTTCAATCACTGGCTGCTTGGAGGCGGTACGGCGAACACGGCCCATCTCAGAGCCCTGACCACTTCCTTCGGACGGCTGACGAGGAGCCAAAGAGAATTCCCTGGAACCTGCCTTGGTGCGCTTGCGACGGAGCTCGGACCTCTTGTCAGCAGAGTCTGAAACACAACAGCAACAAAGCACAACAAACACGAGAGACACAAATAAGTACAAGTGCTCGAGAAGCTGGCGAGGAATGGAAGAGAGAGAAGAAGGAGGACTGGCACCACTGTGTACCCCGTGCACACGAGGATCTGACCATCGTGGACACGGGGTCCCGTGCGCACGGTACAAGGCCCGTGGACACGGGGTTCGCCCAGCGGCAACCACTTCCAGATCGAGATCTAGGAGTGAGTGCGGCAGGGAGGACTGCCACAGTAATGCCCATCCGCCCCTAGTCTATCACAAGGGAATGACTGGCCTAGACTAGTAGAGGAGGAAACCCTAGACTAAAACGGATCCAAAGGAGGAAAAAGAAGAACAAGGGGAGGGAGATACCAGAGGAGGACCCCATCCCGGAAGATCTCCACGGAGCAGCGAAGTCCCACGGCGCACGGAGGAGCACCGGCAACAAGAAGGCGACGGCGGCGGCCTGGAGGCGATCTGGGGCGTGGAGGGGGCGACTGGGTGGGAAAGAACCCAAACCCCCCACGTCCCACCTCTTCAGGGCCAGAAACCGCAGACCCCGTGTGCACGGGCTAAAGGCCCCGTGCGCACGGGGGCCCGTGCGCACGGTACAAGGGCCGTGGGCACGGGGTATCCAGAGGATTTTGACAGGAAGAAGCTTGTTGGGTTATGGCTGAATGCAAATTCTTACCAAGACCCCAAAGAGCATTCCCGCCTCACTTCTGAACACGTCGCAGAAGAAATCCAACACTACTAGAAAGGAGTATGTGTAGCACTTGCACTGGAAGAGACTCGAGAAAACACACACTCACGGAAACACGAACACAAGGACAAGAAGAACCACACAAACAAAAGACAAAAACGATCCAACCTCCAACGGAGGGCGGTGGCCTTGCTGCCCCTGCTGTCACTGAGAAAGGACACCGCAAGATTGAACCCAAAGCTAAGCACTTCTCCCATTGCAAGAAAGATCAATCTAGTAGGCCAAACTAAACCGATAATTCGAAGAGACTTGCAAAGATATCAAATCATGCATATAAGAATTCAGAGAAGAATCAAATATTGTTCATAGATAATCTTGATCATAAACCCATAATTGATTGGATCTCGACAAACACACCGCAAAAAGTATTACATCGAATAGATCTCCAAGAACATCGAGGAGAACTTTGTATTGAGAATCAAAGAGAGAGATGAAGCCATCTAGCTAATAACTATGGACCCGAAGGTCTGTGGTAAACTACTCCCACATCATCGGAGAGGCTATGGTTTTGGTGTAGAAGCCCTTTGTGATCGAATCCCCCTCCGGCAGATCGCCAGAAAGGCCCCAAGAGGGGATCTCATGGGTACAGAAGGTTGCGGTGGTGGAAAAGTGGTTTTGTGGCTCCCCTGGATGTTTTCAGGTAAGAGTATATATAGGCGAAAGAAGTAGGTCGGTGGAGCTACGAGGGGCCCACGAGGGTGGGGGCGCGCCTAACCCCCCTGGGCGCTTCCTCCTACCTCGTGGCTACCTCGTTGTGTCTCTGACTTCCACTCCAAGTCTCCTGGATTGCGTTTGTTCCAAGGAAGATCCTCGCGAAGGTTTCATTCCGGTTGGATTCCGTTTGATATTCCTTTTCTGCGAAACACTGAAATAGGCAAAAAACAGCAATTTGCACTGGGCCTTCGGTTAATAGGTTAGTCCCAAAGATAATATAAAAGAGTATATTAAAGCCCAATAAACATCCAAAACAGATAATATAATAGCATGGAACAATAAAAAATTATAGATACGTTGGAGACGTATCATGCTGCTTCTTCAATATCTGATCTTCTTGCTCCAGCCGCCCAAACCAGCGCCGGTGGGACTGCCTGCTCCCGCCTCCCGTGGCCGGCTGTGTAGCCGCACAGGCCGCACCGCCCCACCCTACTCCATTGTTGTCCAGGCCATTCCTATACTCACCCACACCTCCTGTTATTTTCCGGCGACGGCGGCCGGACCAGTAAACCCTCGTACTCCCCACCGCGTGGGCAACCACTGCCGAGTCTTCCCCGGCTCCGTGTCGTTCCCTTCCTAGGCCTAGCCGTCATCCACCGCCCTGGTGCTCTCGGCGCGCCGTGGTCAACGGGGTCAACGAACGACATCCATCGGACGTGGACTGTACGTGGAGAGGCTAACAGTTGGCTCCACGGCCGCACACAAGGAAGTGCCTCCTTATTACACGCAAAATAATGATTTCTCCACTTGACATCTAGAACCCACCGGAAGGACCTCTGTATTTCGCGAAAAAATGTTCCCCCCGCTGACAGGTCGGACCCACCAGCTATATCTTCGCAGGCAAGGAAGTGCCTCCTTATTACGTACAAAAAAATGAATACTCCCCTGCTAGCTGGGACCCAGCATAGTGGGAGGCTGACATGTGGGCCTACTAAGTTGACGGGGACGGAGGGCTTTGTCAACTTAGTCAATATGAATGATTCTAGCTCCAGTGACCGTACGATGTCCATCCAACGGCCGTAGTGCTTCTTCAAGCTCTGGTCTTCTTGCTCCAGCCGCCCAAAGCAGCGCCGGTCATGCCGCCTGCTCCTGCCTCCCATGGCCGGCTGTGCTGCTGCGAAGGCCTCACCACCCCCTAGTACTCCCACTGCTGGCCAGGCCCTGCGGCGACGGCAGCCTCACACCGCAGCCGAACCAGTGAACCCTCGTACTCCTCTCCGCGTGGGCATCCACTGCCGCGTCTTCCCCGGCTCCGCGTCGTACCCTTCCTAGGCCTCACCGTCATCCACCGCCTTGGTGCTCTCGGCGCGGCGTGGTCAATGTGGTCAACGAACGACTTCCATCGGCTGTACGTGGAGAGGCTGACAGCTAGGTCCACGGCCACAGCAAGGAAGTGCCTCCTTATTACGCAGAAAATAATGATTCCTCCACCGGACAGCAGGGACCCACCGGACGGGCCACCATATTTTGCGAAAAAAACGTTTCCCCCCTGACTGCTGGGACCCACCAGCTATATCTTCGCATGCAAGGAAGTGCGTCCATATTACGGGCAAAAAAAATGATTCGCCCCCTGACTACTGGGACCCACCAGCTACATCTTTGCACGGAAGGAAGTGCCTGACAGTCGGGACCCACCTAGTCGAAGCGTACGTAGTGTTGTCATTCTGGTCGCGAATGTGTACGTACATACTGGTCGATGTAGAGGCGCGCACGTGTCATAGTAGAGGCGCGCACGTGTCATAGAAGAGGCGCGCACGTGTCGTAGTAGAGGCACACATGTAGCATGTACACGTACGTACAGCGGCCAGGGTGCAAGAAAGAAAATACGACCACGTACGTACATACGGGCGGGGTCTCGAACGCCTACTCGCGCATACGTACGGCTAGGGCTCGTGTACATGGCTGGTCGGAACAGTGAAACTACGCCGGCGTCATGTTCATCGGGAGGCAACGGAATACGTCGTGTTCATCGGGAGCCAACCGGCTTGGACGGAACAGCCGATGGAAACGAGGCCTGGCGTACCGCAGAACAGAGGAAACGGCCTTGTGTTCGACCGGCCACGGTCGAAACGGGATCCTGTTCACCGAGAGGGGTCTGGCGTACCGCAAAACGGAGGAAACGGACTTCCTACGGTCGAAACGGGGTCCTGTTGATCGGGAGGGGTGTGGTGTACCGCAAAACGGATGAAACGGACTTGTGTTGGAGCGCTATGGTCGAAACGGGGGTCCTGTTCATCGGGAGGGGTGTGGCGTACCGCAAAACGGGACTCCACAGGTTACTGTTCATCTCCACTGTCGACTGCCTCCACGGGCTACTGTTCATCCACCATCGACCTCCTCCAGCCTCCACCTGCGACTGTTCATCCACGGGCTCCTGTTCATCTAGCCTCCACCGCGCGCTCCTCCATCAGCTACTATTCAACCAGCCCTCTCCACGGGGTCTTGTTCAACCACCCCTCCACGGGATCCTGTTCATCCAGCCCTCCACCGGCTACTGTTCAACCAGCCCTCCACCGGCTACTGTTCAACCAGCCCTCCACGGGGTCCTGTTCATCTACCGGCTCGGTCGATCGGGGGTCCTGTTCATCCAGCGGCAACGACCTCTAATACCACAGGGTCCTGTTCATCCAACCCCCAACTGGGAACTGTTCATCCAACCCCCCCCCCCAACAACACTCACTGTTCATCAAGTGAAGGAGGCAGCAGTGTTCGATCGGCTTCAGTTAGCAGCAGTAGCGAAGGAATCACTCGGGTTCAGTTAACAGCAAGGGATCGATCGATCGCTCGGGTTCAGTAACGTGTAGCCTGCAGTGCAATTGCTCGGGTTCAGTTAGAGCCCAACGCCTCGCTCGGGTTCAGTTAGAGCCCAACGCCTCGCACACACGCGCGTATGTACGAGAGAAACGCACATCGCTTGGCCCCCGACCACCCACTGTAACCGGGAACTCGCCGATATATTCCTCGCCCTCGCTTCTACCACGGTTATTTCCGTCATGGACGGCCCAAAGAATGTCATGCAGCTGCGTCTCCGGCCCGCCCAGGACGAAAACCCATTTTCTGTCATGATTTTTTGTCATAGAAGTAGGACCCCACCACATCTATGATGATACCGGGTTTTTTCACAATTATCGTCATAGAAGTGTCATAAGTATGACAATTTTTTTTCGTTCGGCCCAAAATGTCACGGATGTGTCTTTTTTTTGTAGTGTCCAAGTTTTGCACACGTTCAGCTCGATGATGTCCCTCGCCTTCTTGATCCAGCAAGGTGTCGAGGAAGTAGATGAGTTCCGTAAGCACGACAGTATGGTGACAGTGATGGTGAAGTGATTCTCGCAGGGCTTCGCCTAAGCACTGCAAAACTATGACCGGGGGTGTAAACTTTGGAGGGGGGCGCCGCACACGGCTAAAGATTGTTGTTGTGTGTTCTAGGCGCTCCTCCTCACATATATATAGGTGGGAGGGGGAGGAGAGGCAGCCAGGGGCGCCCTAGGGTTAGCCGCCGTCCCCTAGGGGCCAGGCCTTGCCCTGCACCCCCTTTCCATGTATGCATGAAGGGGAAGGAAAGAGGGGGGTGAGGGAAGGAAGTGGGAATCCTAATCCACACTTTCCTTTCCCTTCCCCCCTTTCCTTCTCCTCCTCCTATAGGCTTATAGGGCGCACCATCCCCTTGTGGGCTGGTGTGTTCCTTCAGAAGGCCCATATGGCCCATAGGATTGCCGCGGGGGGGGGGGGGGGTACCCGAAACACCTTCCGGTGACCCGAAGTACCAGATACCCTCCGGAACACTTCCGGTGTCCGAATACCATCGTCCTATATATCAATCTTTACCTCTCGACCATTTCGAGACTCCTCGTCATGTCCGTGATCTCATCCGGGAATCCGAAAACATTCGGTCACCAAATCACATAACTCATATAATACTAAATCGTCATGGAACATTAAGCGTGCGGACCCTACGGGTTCGAGAACTATGTCGACATGACCGAGACACCTCTCCGGTCAATAACCAACAACAGAACCTGGATGCTCATATTGGGTCCTACATATTCTACGAAGATCTTTATCGGTTGAACCGTAATGACAACATACGTTATTCCCTTTGTCCATCGGTATGTTACTTGCCCGAGATTCAATCGTCGGTATCTTCATACCTAGTTCAATCTTGTTATCGGCAAGTCTCTTTACTCGTTCTGTAATTCATCATCCTGCAACTAACTTATTAGTCACTTTGCTTGCAAGGCTTCTTATGATGTGCATTACTGAAAGGGCCCAGAGATACCTCTCCGATACTCGGAGTGACAAATCCTAATCTCGATCTATGCTAACCCAACAAACACCTTTGGAGATACCTGTAGAGCATATTTATAATCACCCAATTACGTTGTGATGTTTGATAGCACACAAGGTATTCCTCCGGTATCCTGGAGTTCCATAATCTCATAGTTGAAGGAATATGTATTTGACATGAAGAAAGCAATAGCAATAAAACTAAACGATCAATATGCTAAGCTAACGGATGGGTCTTCTCCATCACATCATTCTCCTAATGATGTGATCCCGTTATCAAATGACAACTCATGTCCATGTTTAGGAAACCTTAACCATCTTTGATCAACGAGCTAGTCAAGTAGAGGCTCACTAGGGACACAATGTTTGTTTATGTATTCACACATGTATTTAGGTTTCCGATCAATACAATTCTAGCATGAATAATAAACATTTATCATGAATAAGGAAATATAAAATAACAACTTTATTATTGCCTCTACGGCATATTTCCTTTATTCGCACTCTGAAAGATTTATGTCTTTGATGGAAATGACTATCTCTACTTGAAAGAAAGAATGAGAATCAGAATTCAAGCCATTTATCTAGAACTGTGGCAAATTGTGGAAAATGGATACACCATTCAGCACCCTGATGCTCCAACTCCTGATGACAAAGCTATGCTGCGATTGGATGCACGAGCGAAATACATTATCTGTGTAAGTATCTCAAAGGACATTTTCATTCGATTCCGAACACTTGACGGTGCTAAGAAACTCTGGGATGCCATATAAAATGCTCATGAAGAATTCATCCCCAGAACAGGCCCTCACACTCAAATGCTTCATGCCATGTTTGCTGGTTTCAGAAGCCTTCAAAAAGAGAGTGCTATGGAACTCACTGATCGGTTGACAAACATTGTTGACAGACTTCATCAACGATGAGTAACTGATATCACTGATAAAGATGTGGTCAACAAGCTGCTCAATGCTCTTGATGTAACCTTCGATCCCATCATGGCAGAAATCAAGAGAAGACCAGACTATGAAGGACTTCACTATGTAGAGGTCATGACGATGTTGTGACTTCACGAAGAAAATATGGAACTAGAAAATGCAGATCAAGAATCTTCTTCGGAAGGTGAAGGAGAAATTCTCTCAAACTATGGCAGTTCACACGAAGAAGAAGATGTTGAAAATCAACACACCATCACCATAGAACTAGAGATGTTAACAGAAAGGCCAAGTGATCTCAGAAGACAAAATTTATGCCTCATGAATGAAGACGAATTTGACTTGCCTGAATCATCAAGAAGGTTACCTACGAAAGAAATGAAGTGCTTCAAGTGCAGACAATTCGGTCATCTCATAGCAGACTATCCCTGCTGGGAAGGAAAACCTAGCAACAGATGGAAATATCTTCACTGCGGTGGATTCACACGAATGGATCATCACACTAAGCTCTCGAAAGAAAATGAATCTTCCTCATCTTCTTTGATGAGACCAGTCACTGACGTGAAGGCCAGAGCAACCATCGAATCAAATATGAAGAAGATATCACAGCTAAATAGAGCATGTGCTAATATGAGTCTTGATTCTGAAGAGGAAGCGATCGACTCAGAATCAGAAGATGAAGAGCTTCACCGAAGGACATGAAGAAGCAATGCCTTCATTGCTTATGGATCATCTGAGAATTCATTCAAGTCAAACACTGGTGATGATGCCTCAAGTGATGATGAACCAATCACATTCTGTGTCATGGAAAAATCATCTAAGGATCAGGTATCAGCAAAACACCAAAAATCCATGAATGGATATTCTCTTGAATATATTGCCTATGCTAAACTGGTCAAGATTGCTAAATCTCAACATGATGAACTTGAAATGCTTGATAAGAATCTTAGGAAAACCGAAGGATTACTGGTCGAAGAGATGGAAAAGAATCAAAAGTTGATGGAAGAGCATGACGCTTTTTCTTCAACTATTGATGATCTTTCAACAAACATGATTCTCTTTCTATCAACTTTGAGAGTTTATCTGATGAACTCCTTAACAGGAATCAAGAACTCGAGTCTCTAAAAGAATCTCATAACGCGCTTGTTAAAGAAAAGGCTTCTCTCTTTGCCGAGCAATCTGTTCGACTTCCTGATGATTTTGTGCCTCCTTGCTTAAAATGCCTAGAACGTAGTACTGATGATTCTCATGCTGAAACTTCTAATGCTATCATCGAGAATATTGCAACTACTACGAATGGTATCACTAACCCCTCTTACAAGGAATTTGATGTTGTCACTGAGGAAAATTGCAGGCTAAAGGACTTACTTGAGATAGGAATGCTAAGTAGCCTAAAAGGGCATCAAACCCTATGTGATGTGCTCAAGAAGTCAACACTACACAAAAATCCTCGAAAGGAAGGATTGGGTTTCGAAAGAAAACTCAACGTTGATGGAACCTACTGGACTCCTGAACATTATCCTCGGATGAGTTGGGTTCTTGCTAAAAGTAAAACACTCGAACCTGCAATTCTGTCGGGATATGATACTCCCATTACTGTTGTTTCTGATGAGTCTAATGACTCGAACTACAAATTCTTCAAACAACAGAATGGTAAGGTTTTTGCTCAATATGTTGGTACTAACTGCAGGTCTGGCTCACCCAAGAAGCAAATCTGGGTGAAGAAGTGCATTATTGAAAATCTATCTATCACTGCTAACTTGAATATGCAGAGTAATTCTCTTGAGATAATGATTATCATTTGCAGAATGGCGCAAGAAAACTTTTGAATGGGTATCGATCAAACCGTCGACAGAAGGAATACATGTGTATCTTCCCAAGTCATTATACTCATGTTTCTGGAAATAACTTCAATGCATATTCATATGAATACTCTCGAAGTGCACAAGCATCTTATAGATCTCGCCGGAAAAATGCTCCTGCTCAGACGAAGCAAATGAGATCGTCATTGCCCATGCAAGTATGGGTTGCGAAAAAGAACTAACCCTCTCTTGCGGATATTATCCCAGGAATTCCACTCGCTTATTCTTTATCCCGAGATCTATATTGTTGGTGCCATTTCCTTTGTGTTTTCATTCGTCTTGTTTGCTTTTCATTGTGTATGTGTTTTCGTCCGAATTCAACTCGCTCAGAGCTTGGTGCTTCTGCGCTTTCTCTCGTTGGGCTGAGTATTTTGATTCGGACCCTGTTATCCCTCTATTCTTTCTCATCCAATCTACGCTGTCCGTCATAAACATGCAATTTGACCTGAAGAAGATTTCAATCTGGCATCCTTGGTCGCGAATGAAATTAGCTTCGAACATTAATCTATTTTTGGCATTTGCCCTTCTTCAAACCTTTTGGCCTCTTGTTCAGTTTCCGAGATCTTCGCAGGAAACAACTGCCACATGCCCACGAGCCCCATGATCGTTATCATGCCTGTTGAATGTGGAACGTCCCGCCTTTGTCGGCTATTGATTTCGGAAGCTTTGCAGGCTATAAATACCCCTCCCGGCTTCTTCTTCCTCATTTTTCCCTCAAACCCTCTCATGTTCCTCTCCCGAGCCCGAACTCGAAGCAACGCCGTCGAAACACCTTGCCATGCAACTATGGTGAAGTATCGCCGTCCTTGGTTGCGCTGGTGCGGTAAATCCTCTCCTTTGCATTGCCATAGTTGATCCTTGCTGCCAAGTTAGGGCGCCTGGATCTGTAACTAGCCCTGTCTACTCCTCTGTTCTAGGGCTGTTCTTACCGACGCATTTTTCCTGATTTAATTCCTTGCGGTAGATCCTTAGGCTTAACTAGGTTATGACTGGTACGGTTTGTAGTTTTCCTCGTACTAGTTATCTTGGATCTAGGGTTCATGTGTATTTCTTTCGAAGGGTTGGATAGTTCCTATTCTTCCCTGTATGGCGTGTTGCAATTCTGTCGATGATATCTTCTCAACGTATACCATGGATTCCTTTGTTGCTTCAAAAAAAACTTTCTATTTTCAGTCAAAGTTACTTTTGTGCATGTTTGTGACCCTACCTTGTTTTTCCCTCGCATCTATTCTGCTTCACAGGTTGGTCATGGCTCATAGTTCGGAAGAGCAGTCTCGTTCTGAAGAAGAAGGATCTTGCCTCCGCCCGAAAGGAAAGCAGGGTAAGGAAGTCAGTTTCCCCTCGAGCTTCCCGAAAGAATCTGTTGCCAGAAAATCCAAGAAGGCTGCTTCTGCCTCATATGATGAGTCCTCCGATGAAGATGCTCCCGAAAAAATACCTATGTATGATCAACAAGCTCTTCTTAACAAGCCATATCAAAGTCCCTCACCAGTGAAAGTTTCACCCCCCCCCCCCCGCTAAGGATGTCACCAAGACTTGCACCTGCTCCAGTCTCTGACAAACCTTTGGGTTCTGCCGCCCCTTCTGCGAAGAGAAAGCTGTTGCTCGAAGAGAAAGCTGATGTTTCTGTCAAGAAAGCCAAAACTAATGTTCCTGCTTCCACGGTGGAATAGAAATATGACTTCGATCTCATGATTGATGTTATTGAAAGTGTTGCCTACGATGCAAAATTAGTTGATTTGAGCAGTTTGGGTCTTCCTGATGATGTTACCAAGCTGGTAATGAAACATTTCGCTGCGCTGGGAAAATGACCAAGAAGCTAAGTCAAGCTGTCGAGGACAAGAAAACCCTTGAGCAAATGAGGAAAGATGCCAGCATTGAATGTGAAAGGAAAAATCTGAATAAAGAGATTGTTGAGATCACAAAAGCTCTAAGTGTCATGAGAAATGACAAGATTAAATGGCACTCGCATCTGAAAATGGAACTGTCTCAGCTGTGTGACCGAAGGAACGATAAATTAATCGTCAGGCTGAACTTGCTCGACGAAGAGTAAAGGAAGAGAAACGTCAAAAGGCTAAGGCTAGGGCTAGCAAGCTGGTAACCCACAAGTATATGGGATCGCAACCGTTTTCGAGGGTAGAGTATTCAACCCAAATTTATTGATTCAACACAAAGGGAGCCAAAAAATATTCTCGAGTATTAGTAGCTGAGTTGTCAATTCAACCACACCTGAAAGACTTAATATATGCAACAAAGTATTTAGTAGCAAAGTAGTATGGAAGTAACGGTAACGGTGGCAAAAGTGATAGTAGCAGTATTGTATCAATCGTAACAGTGGCAACGGAAAAGTAACTAAGCAAAGATCAATATGTGAAAAGCTCGTACGCAATGGATCGATGATGGATAATTATGTTGGATAGCATTCATCATGCAACAGTTATAACATAGGGTGACACATAACTAGCTCCAATTCATCAATATAATGTAGGCATGCATTTCGAATATAGTCATACATGCTTATGGAAAAGAACTTGCATGACATCTTTTGTCCTACCCTCCCGTGGCAGTGGGGTCCTAATGGAAACTAAGGGATATTAAGGCATCCTTTTAATAGAGTACCAGACCAAAGCATTAGCACTTAGTTAATACATGAACTCCTCAAACTATGATCATCACCGGGAGTGGTCCCGACTATTGTCACTCCGGTGTTGCCGGATCATAACACGTAGTAGGTGACTATAACTTGCAAGATAGGATCAAGAACGCAAATATATTCATGAAAACATAATAGGTTCAGATCTGAAATCATGGCACTCGGGCCCTAGTGACAAGCATTAAGCATAGCAAAGTCATAACAACATCAATCTTAGAACATAGTGGATACTAGGGATCAAACCCTAACAAAACTAACTCGATTACATGGTAAATCTCATCCAACCCATCACGGTCCAGCAAGCCTACAATGAGATTACTCAGGCACGGCGGTGAGCATCATGAAATTGGTGATGGAGGATGGTTGATGATGACGACAGTGACGGATTCCCCTCTCCGGAGCCCAAAACGGACTCTAGATCTGCCCTCCCGAGGAAGAACAGGGTTTGGCGGCGGCTCCATATCGTAAAACGTGATGAATCCTTCTCTCTGATTTTTTTTCTCCCCGAACGTGAATATATGGAGTTGGAGTTGAGGTCGGTGGAGGTCCAGGGGGCCCACAAGGTCGGGTGGCGTGCCTCCCACCCTTGTGGCCAGGGTGTGGGCCCCCTTCACTTGATTCTTTCGCCAATATTTTTTATTAATTCCAAAACTTATCTCCGTGAAGTTTCAGGTCATTTCGAGAACTTTTATTTCTGCACAAAAATAACACCATGGCAATTCTGTTGAAAACAGCGTCATTCCGGGTTAGTTCCATTCAAATCATGCAAGTTAGCGTCCAAAACAGGGGCAAAAGAGTTTGGAAAAGTAGATACGATGGAGACGTATCACAAGCCGAAAGGAATCAGCCTCCTCGCTCTCAAATAGTTGCTGATGCTCCGATTGATTCAAGCACCCCTCTGCAGCAGATACCACCATCCCCTCCCCACGAGGATGAACTCATGCAGCAAGATGAACCTGCCGTGGTTATTATTCCTACCTTAGCTGGCCAAGAAACTGATCTTGTGGATATCTTTCTGAACAAAACTGACGAGGAAAATGCCCTGCCTGAGCAGCAAGCCCCAGAAGAGAATGAAGAGATTGAGGTTGAGAAGGCAGTTTCATCGCCTCTGAAGGAAATGCAAGTTGAGCCCTCTCGATCCAACATGGAGGAAAATGACAAGGTTGAGGGGGAGCAAATTGCTTCCCGAGAGAATACCACCCGGTCACCTCATCTGGTGCCCCTACCCAGATGGAGGTTGATCCTGCTCATGCTTCTACTGCTTCGCAGTTAGAAGAGGAAAATAAATAAATCTGAAGAGCCCATGGCTCATGATGGAGATGTTGCACCCATTGTACCCCAAGAAACCGAGAAATAAGCCCATGTGACCCAGGCGTCTGAAGAGGTTGTTGTGCCTCCCACCAATGAGAATGCCCCGAAAGAAAAGTCCCTAGTGCCTGATAGTTAGAATGTCGGTGAAGGAGTTCTAGCGAGCAAGAATGAGTCCATCATGTGCCGCAAAACCGTCTGCACCAGAGAAGTTGAAAAGTCCCTTGCTCCACTCAAGCCCACTAATGAAGATTTGCCAGCATCTGATGATATCCGGTCCATGGAAATAAGCGATGAAGAAAATGTGAAAAATCCCCAGGAAACATTTCCCCTATTCCCTGTTGAATACCGCCCAAATGGTTCTGCATTCAACGAGCAGCTTCATCTTTTGAAGCTAGCATTCTTTGGGACCAATCCGTATGAAGGAGAAAGGAATTCACTGTCACCCAGATTCTGGACAGAAGAACATGTTGTGTATTATGCCAAGATTTTATTCGGCAAGAATCGGATTTTCAATCACAAGATATTGAACTTTGCTAAGCTCGAAGAATTACCATGTTTCCACCATTCCATCGAGCATTTTGAACATGCATTCCTAGAGGGATTTATTCGATTCAATCATGGATGGAATCGAGAGGTAATCCATCAGTTCTATGCCACTCTATACATCTCAGGAGAACTGGAGATAGCTCTACATGGATCCTCGAATGGATGACGGGAAGGGAAAAGATCAAATGCTCGGCCGATAAATTTTTAGCCCTGCTAAATCTTCCTTGATGTGAGTTTGAAAAAGATCGGGAACATAGGCTGCACCATTGGGAAGTCTCTGAAGAACAACTTCACATGTTGATGGATCCCAAGCAGGTTGGAGATGAATGCATTGCTATAGATCCTAGGAAGTTGGCCTATGAGAACAAAATGAAGTTCTATATCCTCTGCAATTCTCTCACGCAAACCAACAGTCCAGAAACTATAAATGGCGTCATGGGAAATGTTCTATTAGCCATCTCTCGAGGGATTCGTTTCAATATTCCAGATCTATTCATTCGTAACTTGGTCGTGCTGCTGATAGCCGCCAGTCATTGAAGCCTTATGCCCCTTGGATCATGTATGCAATTGAGCAGCTCATTGATGAAAAAGTCTTCTGCCCTCATGTTCCAAAGGTTTTCATGCCACCACTGCATGACACTCTCCGCATGGTGAAGGATATTGGCAAAGGAAAATCACATGTTGATGCTGCTGGCACTGCTTCTACATCTGAGACTGCTCCGAAGGTTAAGAAGGCCAAGGTTGAAATCCCTCATGAAGAAAATCCATCTTTGTATGAGATTTGCATTCGCACACAACAAGCAATGGAAAGTCACATCAAGCTCGATCGAAAAGAAAAGCTAGAGTTGATGACTGAGTTGAATTCGCTTCATAATTATGTTCGACAAGCCCTTCTGCATGAGAAGGAACAAAAGAAGCACTCTTGGACTCTTCTGAGGCAACATTATTCTCGTAAGCAGCTGGCTGCCAAGGGTATCATGAAGGAATATGACTACCTAGAATTATTTGCTATTCCTCGCATCCGAAGGCAAACCCATGTGCTCCCTCAGCGTTCTGCATCAACAGACCTACTGTTTGTCGGAACAGATGATGAAATCGAAGACACAGCTGGGACACTCATCTACGAGCCAGATGTTTATCACACCATTTCCTCAAGAACCGGTGCTACTACACCTGCTTCTGCTTCGACTATCCCTTGCTCTGCGAATTCTAATTTGTCAAGCAGTGCAAATTCTAATTTTGAGGACATCCTAGACAAGTAGTGCCTCGTATGTTTTCTCTTTCCTTTTTGGCACTTGTTGACAAAAAGGGGGAGAAGTACATCGAGTGATAGATAAACGGGGTTTTTGCATGGTGTTTTTATTCGCCAATTGCTTTTTGCAGTTGAACGCTTTGGTTTTCCTCTAACAATTTGCTTGCTGAACTTAACGCACCACATGTGGTGTTGAAATACTTGGTCACCATGTAATGTTAATAACCCCCTGCAATGCTATTTGCTTCAAACTATTTGTTTGCAGGTGCTATCGAAAGTTTATTCCCTTGCAATGATTATCCTCGATAATTTTCTATCGCACAGGGAAAATAAGAGTTCTTTCAAGGAAGACAGGAAATCATGCTTCTCTAAACAGAGATATTTCACTCCTTGAAACTTTATGATTATTATCTCTCGTTATCTAATGTTGCAGATGAAGAAAGTCAGCTTCACTTTAAAATCTCTTGAGATTTATCTATATGACTAACAAAGTGTTTTTCCTTACATACATCCCTCGTATCAACTTTGCTGCAGGAAAAAACTTCGTCGGAACTGAACTTCTCCGTGCTATTCTCGAGTATCTATCTTGCAGGGAACTTACATCTCATGTGGACTCAAATTATGTTCTGAGAAAACCTTCATGTCATATCTTTCGTCACAAATCTTTTCAAAATATTCACTATAACTATCTAATTCTTTTCAAAGATTGTGTGACAGGAATTATCTCAGACACTGTCGAGGGCATTGAAGGTGACCACAAATGAGATATTATGTCAATGACACTCATACGAAGATTCACCTCGCTTCCTTCCGATTTAACTACGCACTCAAATGGTGCATATCTTCAGGGGGAGCATGTTTTATCTTCGTAATTATCTCTCGTCGTTTATTATCCTTTGCATTACATTCCATTCATTATCCATCCTTCGATGTGTTTTGTTTTGTCAACAATCGTCCAAAAAGGGGGAGATTGTTGGTGCAATATCTGCCTTCATGTGTTTTGGAGATTGTTGACATAAACAGGTATGGACTGATTTGTTTGCTAGTGCATATAGAGAGAAATAGTCCATACAAAACCGAAGAAAATGTTGTCTCCGGTGCTAAGTTCGAGGAACTTCACCGAAGTATATCTGCATTGCATAGAAGAAAGAGCTACATCTGTTGAAGACATGTAGACGAGAAGATTGATGTGAAGGAATTAACCCCTCGAAGGTTTACTGATGAAGCAAAGCAATTGGTTCGGTAGTGTCGTCCTAAGAAATTGACTACAGCGAACGGAAGTCGAAGACAAATTGAAGACGTAGTATTATTTTCGTTGTTCTTCTTTCATTCATTTGAGTCATAGGACCTCCGTACTATTAAGTGGGGGTATAGGTTCTCGAAGCTTAGATCCGCTATGATGGTTAGCCCAAAACTTACGAAAGTTGCGAGAGAAATCTCTTTGTGCTCCGAGCAAATGCTTGCCAGCAAGAGACGGTGATCTTCTTCGCTGCGAGAGATTTGTCTCAGACCGAGGAGTTAGCATTACTTGCTCCACAAGCAATGTTACCGTTGTGCTCAAAATCCAACCGTTGGACTCATGTCGTTTGGCCATTGGTTGCTCTCGATGTCCAATTTGGCCATTTCCCATCAGGGAAGGCTGCGACTATAAATAGCCTCCCCACACCGGCTTTGTCCGGTGGCTGCTCGCTTAAGATTTCTGAGAAGATTGATTTGAGCACCCCCTCTCCGAGCGGTTTGAGATTAAGATCCACCGAGCGAAAAATCAAGAGCCCAAACTTAGACAGTGGTTGAGCATCACAGTAGTTCTGAGTTAGAGTTCTTGTACCTATTACTCTTGAGAGCTGCACACTCTCTAGACGGATAGGTTACGGCTCGAGTGTTGAAGATTTGTTGTCAGCTAGATCTTCAGCAACCAAGAGTGATTGTGGTTCGCGAAGGTCGACCGAAGGTTTGGAGATCGCCGACAAGTATCTACCACGAGTGAAATCAACTGAAGTCTGATCAGCTTCGAGTTGAAGGAGAATAGGGTGATGAGAGTTTATCTTCCGTGTTAAGTCACAACCCCTCCAACCAAACGTAGCCCTTTGGCAGAAGGGTGAACTGGTCTACCAAATCTCTCTATCGCCATCGAGCACCACTAGTTCAATTTACTTTTTTTACTGGGAACTGTAGGGGAAACCCCCACAGCATATCAAAACTTTATTGATAAAGAGAGAGCAAGTACAAGTATTATGGGGGATTACAAGAGTAATTAAACTAAACTAAGGGAAGAAGCAAGTTAAAATTACAGAATATTGGCCTCAAGGTGGCAGAAATGAGATCCATCTAAGGAGATCATCCTTATAGGCAGCTTTCACTCTATAGGCAGTTCAATTTACTTCACCGCATTACTTTCAGCAGTTCTCTTTTGTGCTCTATGACGATAGTTAATCTGGCCAGTTATTCTCTGTCGCTTATCATTTGGCTCCACTCTCGCTGTGTCAGTTATCATTCGTTGCTTGCAGTGTTGCACTCTCCTGTTATGCCATCTTAGTCTGTGTTATTTTCTGTGATGTGATCATTTACCTCGTTATAGTTTTGCTTCGATATTATCCATCATGGTTCATTTTTAAGCTCTCTGTCATGATATTATTCCTGTTGGCATACTGTATTACCATCGTTATCATCAAGCCTATTGTATCCGATGCTCAAACCATTATTGCATCCTAGATCGAAGGTTTTGTTCCTCAATAGTATGCTTGTTTGAATTCATATCTGCCGAACCTTATTTCCGCTGTTGTGTTTAGGATCTTTTCAAAACATTCGAAAGAATTTTTAAATCTCCCATTCACCCCCCTTTGGTCGATATACTCTCGGTCCTAAAATGGTGTTTTTGGGATTTATGGGAATTTATAAAGGAATTTTTTTACATATGTGCCCCTGGTTCCTTAGCTCTACTCATTCATCCCCGCGCTCTTAACTTTTGCTCAATTTTCCCCACTCCCTTGCCAGAAACCCTCATAACTGGGCACAACGGACATTGTTGTTGGGTCAAAGGCTTGACCATTAACTCTGACTAGTGGGGCCATGCTGGACTGTGTCGTCCGTTCGACCTGACAAGTGGGGCCGCGTTGGGTGGTGTCACTCTTTGACCGTTGGGCCGTGGTTTCGTTGGGCCGTCCCTTGCATTAAACGTGTGCGCGCGCCGCCAGGATAGAAGCCTGCTATGCATGCACCCAGGAAAGCCTGCCTGCATGCGTCGATCGAGCCTACATGCACCGATGCCACGATCCCACGATGCGCCGACCGAGCCTGCATGCGCCGATGCATCCGCCATGATGCACTGACCGAGCAGCTTTCTTACACGCCAGCCGCCGCGATGGTCACGGCCGCTGGTTCCTCTCTTCTAGCTAGGTGGCTACATATTTGTGGTTTGTGTAAAAAAAGAGCCACTCCCTTGCTTAGCTCTACTCATTCATCCCTACTAACAAAGCTTGCTTGCATGCACTAGGTGGTTACTAACAAGGGAACCCTACTAACAAGCCGAGCTCTCTAAGAAAACAATCAACAAATATGTAGTCCCAATATGTAGATAGGGCCAACAAGCCCATAGCACGATCACATAGTTCAAACTAGGAAGAACTTAATAATATAATAGATAGAAAACTTAAGCCAACAAGCCCATAGCAACTCCAACATAGTTCAATTACAACTTAACATAACATAGACAAAAAAAGATAGAGGGTTTAGAACCCTAGTCGCCGCCTTCTCCACCTCGCTCCTCCTCCGGGTGCCCTTTTCACTGCTCCTCCAGGGCGTTGTCGATGGGGTACGGAAGAGTGTGCATGCGCGTTGCGGTGGGGAAGATGTTGGTGTACTTCGTGAACCTGTTGTGGGTGGTGAAAGCGATGAACTCGGAGCCACACCAAAACACCTGACCGAGGAGGTAGAAGGCGTTGAGTGTGTTGATGAAGTGGGCAAGGAGAGCAACCACCACCCGGTTTTGGATGGCCTCCTCGACACGGAACATCGTTAGAGATCCCCTCGGGAGGTGGTGGCAGCCGGACGCGAGGAAGAACTCGGTGAAGTTCCTTGCGGTCCTCAGCCTTGATATCGCCCACACACATAGTGTGCGATCAATGTACACGCCGTTAGGGTAGAGCCTCTCCGGCACGGTGGGTGGGAAGCGGTAGGTTGGTCCGGTGTACTGCATGTCTGAGGGATGTGCAGAAGAAGGAGAAGGGGTCGAAGAGCAAGAAGGGCAGATGGATGAGGGATGGCAGAGGCAGAGGGTGCGATATGGCAAAGGCAGAGTGTGGCTTAAATAGCCGTAGTGCTACGTGTTATTTGGCCGTGGCAATAACGGGGTCAAATGTAAAGTTAGTAGCCCGTTTCTCAAACCCACTTCAGCATCGGGAGTGTACATGTGTGGGAAACGGTGGTTTGAAAAGAAGAAGAAAAACAAGCTAATTGCACACGTGGGAATCCGGTCATATATAT
The DNA here is from genome assembly GCF_002575655.3 of Aegilops tauschii subsp. strangulata. NCBI lineage: Eukaryota > Viridiplantae > Streptophyta > Magnoliopsida > Poales > Poaceae > Aegilops > Aegilops tauschii. The sequence goes on from NC_053040.3 coordinate 320,363,849, forward strand.
ATTATATGAACAAAAAGAGACAATTTTTGAAGGGCTTGTGGCCATTTTGCATGATAAAAATAAATTTAAAAATTTGGTCATTTTGCATGATAAAAAAAAAGATAGAGGGCCTGTGGCCATTATACAAGTGCAAAATGACCCATTTTTTAATAGTTTGTGGCCATTTTGCATGATAAAAATAAATTTAGCCCTTATAAATTTGGTCATTTTGCATTTGTATAGAACAAAAAGAACTAAATTTTCTATGCAATGTCAATTGATGTGTAATTTCAAATGATGCAAACAAAAACAGAGCCAACATGTTCACAAAAAACAGAGCCAGCACATTCACAAAAAAACGACGCAATTCGACGGCCCAACCAAAGCTTGGTTTCCTTTTGGGCCCAATAACAACATTTTTTCGCGGAGTCAATGGTGGGCGAGTAGCTGAACACAACCAACAGGATCGCCTCTCGCGGATCGCCCCACGATCCAACGATGCGGAGCCGTCCTTGTGATCCAACGGCCCGGAGCCTGCACGCAGCCTGCCCACCGAATCCTTCTAGAAGACCACATCCGAGGGTTGTCGCTTGGCACCAGGGTATGATCGGACGGCTGACGTTCGGAGCTAGGGTTAGGCGAAACCCCGCGGGGTTTCGAGGGGTTTTGAGCTGGTCAACGGGGTTACGAAAGCTTTGACTGAGCACAACTAATTTAAAAAATTGAAAAAATATGAAACCTTCGCCGTTCATCGTTTTATAAGACACACTAACGAGGAAAAATACTAAACTTGGTCTATGGTCATTTTCATGAAAAACCAGTAGCTGGCACGATCGAGGTCAAATGAGCACCATTAATTTAAAAAAATCAAAAAATATGAAACCTGCGCACAATGTTGTCTTATGTGACATGTTAGCAACCCAAAATCATAAACTTGGTCTATGGTCATTTTCATGAGAAAACCTTCACACATATGAGCTATCACCTACAAGATTTCATACAGTTCAAGGAGATGAGGTAGGGTTACCTTCTGTTTTTGAAAAATTTAAAAAATCAAAAAAATCACCAAAGCTTTATTTCAAAGTGAATAAGAAGGATCTGAACTTAGTTTTCCATTTTCATATTTTAAACGTGTTTTTAATAGTTTTTATATTAAAGCATATTTTTCAAAAGAAAATCTAAAAATATGAAGATTAATTCAAAAAAAGTGAGACTTCGAATCTACACTATATAGATTGAATATGTGTTAATAAAAAAACATTTGGCTCATTTAGAGTAGGTCCAAAAAACTTGATTACAAATGCGTTGTTTACCCTACCCTGGGAGCTCATTTGGAGCACATTTCTCAAATTCAAATTTCTTTGACCTCCTCTAAATCACCTCAAATTTTGCACACATGATCTCCTACACAAACATAGATAGTTTGTCAAGGTTTTTTTGCATTTTCTTGAATTTACACAAACATACATAGATAATTTGCTGGTGGGAAAAAGCATGCATTTGAGTTGATTAATAAACATGAGACCAATAACATGTGTGATCAGTGAAGCAACACTGAAACAACATGTGTGATCAGTGAAGCAACATTGAAGTGATCAGTGAAGCAAAATGTCTGATCAGTGAAGCAACACTGAAACAACATGTTTGATCATTGCAGCACCTAAACTCATAGTTCACAACATCTAAACAGAACTAACCATACACCACAGGCAAATATAAGGACCGACAAATATAGATAGAATAATACGTTACTACACTACTGCAGGTTGCTGCTAACGCGACGCTATGATCAGAGACCCTTCGACGAAATTGTGTGTGATGCCATAATCGCAAACGATGGTGTAAAAAACGTCAAAAAAGGTGCAAAACGTTTGCGATGGAGGATGCATCAAACACGGTTCAGATTTTAGTTGTGTGTGCGATGCAGGGCATACGGTTCAGCTCAATTAACCGTTTGCGATGAGGAGGAACAAAAGAAACGGGCAGCCAGATGAAGGTGTGTGCAATGTACAGCATACGGTTCACTCGGATGAACTGTTTGTGATTAGGCAACACAGAAGAACGGTCAGCCAGATCAAAGGTGCGTGTGATATACGGCATGCGGTTCACTCTGATGAACTGTTTGCGTTGAGACATGAGAACAGAAACGGTTCAAATAACCAAGATGTGTGTGATACGAGGCAAACATGTCTGTAATCGGAAACGTGTGTGAAGACCGATAACAACACAGACGATTACTGCTAACAAGCCGTGTGTGTTGTGAACAAATGATTGCTGGTATACAATTGTGAGTGATTGATGAAAACATCACCGACGGGTTCCATTGTTTAGTCCGTGTGCGATGTGATTTTCTTTGTCTGCACAACATCTACACTCTGTCTACAGAGCATCAACATATATACTTAAAAAGACAGCATTGCGTAACCAAATTAAGCATACAATTACACAAGTGACTACACACATAACATTTCCACACACCAAAGAAAGCAATTACATGCATACTAAAGTAGGAGAAATGAGGATCTAATCATCTACTTATTGTTGCGACGACGCTTGCCATTGCTCTGCTTCCGGCTGGATCCCTGGCCGTTTTGAGGAAGGAGGCACTTCCTCATGTCAACGATCCGCCTGTACATGTCATAGCTCGTGTACGCCTCCTTGGCCGCATACACGACGTGAGCTTTGTCGAGTTTCTCCATCCAGGCCGAGTGCCAGGCACGCTTGTCCTTGTTGCATGAATCTTCATGTCTCTGTAGTAGGGGTCGATGATGGCCTCGGCAAGGTGAACCAGTGGGTCCTTCTCATGCTCCTTGCTGCCCCAGATCTTGTATTGGCCCTGGATGTCGACAAGATTCTGGCAGGCGATGCCCGAATTCTCGAGCGCCTTTACATCGTTGGTGATGTCCACCGTAGCGAACATGTAGTGGGGGCTGTTGACAAACCTGGCGAAATGCTCGCAAGGCCTTGTGGCCAGGCAGTAGTGGTAGACGAGGACATGGTGGCACACGCACATCTGGGCGACGGCGACCCTGGGACAAGACCCGGCACGAGCGCGGGTATACTCGAGGTCGAACCCGACCACCTTGTACTTCTCCGCGGCAAGAAACAGCTCCATGATGTGGATGGAGTGCCCCACCCAGACCGGGTCGTTGGTGTACACCACCGAGAGGTCAATGAACCTTCTGTGGGTGTCCACCATGGCACGCATGGTGAACTGCTGCTCGTCGTCGGCAGCCGCTCAGAGCGCCATTGGAGCCGCGCAGGATACCCTCTAAGAATTTCTCGTGGTGAGTGTGCTTCTCGCAATGGTGGGGCGCGATCGAAAGGTTGAAGAGACACAAGGGTAGGTTAAATGGCCGCTGTAATAAATGGGGGCCGGCCGGCCTGTAATTCTCACGTCTTGTCACGACGTTCATAGCGGAGGATTCTAGTGCACGCTTGACAACACCGCACTGCACGCGTGGGCTCGAAGAGGCGCCAAATGTATCGTCGGTGAGCCTATTCCCGCGCTACGGTTCCAATTTTGGGAACCGTGTGTTATTGACATACTACCTCCGTCCTTGTTTATTGGTCCCCTATTGTAATTTTTACCAAAATTGGGCGAAATATTTAACATACTCAGACATAGATAATAAGCATACACGTACATAAGCATAGTTCAACCATCATTAAGCATACTCAAGCGTACATAGTTTGATCCATCCCACATCTCATCTCACATGCGCCCGGCACGATCCTGAAGCTTCTCCAGGTACTCGGCGTACGCGCCGTGCGCCACCCTGCGAGAATACTTCTACTTGAAGGAGCCAACGGCCCGTCCTCTTGCATGCGCCAGAACACTTAGATACGCGTCATGAAGCTTGTGGTTGCAAAATGGACATCCATAGCCATCGTTCCAGGTCCTAATACGTCTGTTATGCATTCCCGCATAAAGCTCCCTCAGGATTCGCCTCTTGTACCTCCTCTGGGCATCTTCATCCTCGATGTCCACATCGTCAGACAACACCTATACAAATAGTAAAGCAAATTTGCATCAAATCACTGATTACATGCCGTGAAGTAGGATTAGGAATTTATGGCTATTTAATTATACATATATCCAGAGATTATGGTTCGATTTTTAAGCATAGTCGTCTATGTACAGACCAATCTTGCAGAAAATAATTGCACAAACATATGTAGGTCATTCAAAATCAATTGTCAAGTCCTGCCTAGGAATTATTAGCACAAACACTAACCCTAGTCGGATTACTAGCAGAAATCATTTGCACAGATGAAACAACTAATCACTTATCACCTGTACCATTCAAACAATTAATACACTACACGGATCTAACGAAACTTACTCAAATTTCATGGATTGGGAGAACATAACCATAGGATTTCTATTACAAAAAGGGGGAGGCAGGAGTAACCAGAGAAACCCTATGATCTATTTGACACATAAATGGGTATAGATGACTAACCAGCTGTCCGTCATTGTCGGAGTCGTCGCCGGAGTGGTCGTCGGAGTCGTCGCCGGAGTGGTCGTCGGAGTCGTCGCCGGAGTGGTCGTCGGAGTCAGTGTGGAACTCCGCCTCCGACTGTGGAAGCTCGACGAAGTCAGGGTGCAGCGGTAACTCGCCGGCGGTGACGGCAACCTCTGTCTCCATCTCCACGCCGTGCTCCGGTGCTTTAGCAGCCCCGGCGTTGCCACTCCCTCCGATGGGGCGCTTCGGCGGCATCCTCATACACTAACGGCTTTGAGGACTGAGAGCGGCGTCGCGGATGCAAGCGGAGAGAGAGGATTGTGTGTGCTTAGCGAGGATGGGGGTGCGGCCGCTCGGGCGCACCATTAATATGGAGTAGTGGGAGTTGTGGGAGAGAAGCAGGCCGCGGTCAAACCGATGGCTCGCCTCCCGGTGAGCCTGCGCACCGGACTGCTGGCATGCCTACCAAAGTTTCACACAGCTACTCGCACGCCTCCCGATGACACTGCGCAGCGAGCATGCCTCCGTCAATTCACACCCCTGCACGCACGCCTCCCCGTCTGCATGCGCGGCGGACTGCTCGCATGCATCCCGTCAACTCACGCCTGCTCGCACGCCACACGGGTCGCGCGGCGGCACGTATATTGTTTTTCTATTTGGATGATTAATGATGCCGCTTTATTGCTTAACCGGAGCATGGCACGTATCCATTGTTGGTCTAACGCTCACGGTTTGAATAAATAATCCGTTTGGGATATTGGTTCCCAATTATTAATAATCTTCCGTCTGTAATTAGATAAAGATTACATCAAAACTGGTCTCAAATTTGACAAAAAAAAGTACAATGCCACTTTGTATTGGTGTCCATATGACAACACGATAAGTTTCATGAACTTCAAATAAGTTTTGGATGTACTAGAATTTAAAAATCAAGATTCTCAATGTTTGAAATTTGTTGCACTGGGAGTAAACATGCACCCAGTGAAACACATGTGTTTTTGCAATCCATTTAGGTGCACTGTCATGTGTGCATGTAGCTCAAATTTGATTTTTGCACATTATACCCATAGAAAATCAATCAATGTACTAAAACGTCTTAACGATCTCTATGATTTTTTTGAAATTAAAACGTCCCTCCTTTGGTAACATGTATGTTCACCACGGGATAATTAATTTAACATGCATCATAGTTGCGGTGGATTCGCGGTGTGTGTGTGTGTGCGTCTGGGGGTGGCGGGTGGCTCATAGTACACTATGAGTTGTGAGCCACCGTGTGGGTTGGCCGTTTTGTTAGGCAGGCCGGTGCCACATCAGAGTCGTGAAATCATTATTTACAACATTACACAACCCTTTCATACATACATTTTTTGGCCACATTTAGTCGATGGGTGTCCTACACGACATTCGATACTCGCGTGTGACGCTTTTTGTGGGCCCGCAAGGTCCTCGTCCATCACTTTGACGAATAGCCGATAGTGAGGTTAATTTGACCAGCAAGGTAGAATCTTTTTTGTTTGTGTTATGGTGGTATATAGTACGCGTCGAAGAGGTGGGAGGGGACTAGCATATATACTATACGTATGCATCCATGAATAAGTACACCTCACTCAGTGTCGGGACTTTTTGGTTACCGAGGCACGTGCCACATCAAAATTGTGAAATTGGTTATTCAAACATCACACAACACCTTTTTGGGCCACATGCATATCCTAGCTAGGACACTCACGTGTGATGCTTCCATCTGTGGGCCCACGAGGCCATCGTCGATGCATGCATGCATCACTTTGACCTACATCGGGAGAGGTTAATTAATTTCACCATCGATGAGGATTCTTTTGGGTTGTACATATATTACGGCAGGAGCATATAGTATGCGGTGAAGAGGGGGGAAGGGGACCATCATATGTAGTACGCTTGATATGAACCTCACTCTGTGTAGGTGCATGGTTTATGGTTTTTGAGGCATGTGGCACATCAAAGTTGTGCATTTTGGGTATTCAACATATATATGTTTGGCCCACATGCAAAGCGGTGGTGGTTGTCCTCTCGCACCCACTTAAGCGGTTATCAGCGATATCGATGCTTTCCATTTGTGGGCCCGCTTGGTCCATCACTACTTTTTGCCTGACAACAAGAGAGGTTAATTTGACTTAGGAGGGGATTATTATTTTTTCTCTGGGATGACATGCATGATACAGTTTGAGCACACACACATGCATGTGTACGCATGAATCCCTCCCATCGAGTCGAAGTGGCTAGTACACCGACACATCATGAACCGATCTCGCACTATGTGGGGAGCTAGTGTACGATTTTTAACACACGCGCCACATCAATGTTGTGTATTCAAACATGCATGCACGCATCACCTCCATACATATGCATGTAGTGGTTGCCTTCGAACGATACACTCCCTCGCGTGGTTATCGGCGACAATCCTATATATTCATGGGCCCCTGTGGACATCCATGATCACCTTAACCAACAACAAGATAGGTTACCATGGCGGATTCTTCATTTGGTTCGTGTTATCGTAGTATAGGTCATGGTGAGATTCAGACCTAATTAAGTTTGAGTGCATATACTATGCACGCATGCATGCATGAATCCCCGTTGTTGGCTTGAAGTGCGGTGTAACATACATATGCATCGTCAACCTAACCCTCACTCAGTGTGGGGATTTCTAGTTCGAAATCACGGTGCCACACATCAAAGTTGTTTCATTGTTACTCAAAAACACACCTCTCCATACATATGTTTTGGCCACACGCATGCAGTGGTTGTCTTTGGGGCCTAGCTACTTGCATGATTATTGGTGATCTAGCCCATCTCCGGGGTCGCATGGACAGCCATCACTTTGACCAACAACAAGAGAGAGGTTGTACGACCAAGGTGGATTATTCTAGCTTGGTCCGTTCTACAATCCATCTTGGTGAGATATATGCCTCTCTGGCCCGCCGACTGAAAGTGTGTGGGGGGGGTGCTACTTCGCACTTTGCTAGGTGAACCTCGGTTGGGGGGCCATGCATTCATAGCTTAGGATCCCCTTCGTGGCAACACGAGGGGGGTGGGGGCTGCTAGCTACTTCGCACTTTGCTAGGTGAACCTCGGTTGAGGGGGAGGGAGCATGCATATTCATAGCTTAGGATTCCCTTCGTGCCGACACGAGGGGGGCTGCTAGCTACTTCGCACTTTGCTAGGTGAACCTCGGTTGGGGGGATGCATTCATAGCTTAGGATTCCCTTCGTGCCGACACGAGGGAGGGGTGGCTGCTAGCTACTTCGCACTTTGCTAGGGTGAACCTCGATTGGGGGGGCATGCATTCATAGCTTAGGATTCCCTTCGTGCCGACCCGAGGGAGGGGGGCTGCTAGCTACTTTGCACTTTGCTAGGTGAACCTCGGTTACTATGGGGGGCATGCATTCATAACTTAGGATTCCCTTCGAACACGAGGGAGGGGGCTGCTAGCTACTTCGCACTTTGCTAGGTGAATGAACCTCGGTTGGGGGGGGCATGCATTCATAGCTTAGGATTCCCTTCGTGCCGACATGAGGGAGGAGGGGGCTGCTAGCTACTTCGCACTTTGCTAGGGGAACCTCGGTTGGGGGGAGGGGGCATGCATTCATAGCTTAGGATTCCCTTCGTGCCGACACGAGGGGTGGGGCTGGGGGCAAGCAATACCGTGCGCTTTGCGAGAGAGGTGCCACATCGAAGTTGCATTTGGTATTAGAAAATCAAACCACCCTTTTGATACATAAATTTGGTCCACATGCAAGTGTGTTCATGTTCTGACCCTCTCACACATCATTTTTCGCCAAATTTATGAACATTGGACAAGTCGGATGACGCAACAGACACGGTTCACTCAAACTAACCGTGTGCCACGCCGGTGCACCTGTCACGCACACATCCGCATAGTACATTGGGCTCCATGAGGCTCCCCCTCTCAAAAATATCTGCCCGCCTCAAGGGTTTTTCTGTTTCATAACACACAGTTGTTATCTCCGGACCATGTGCGATGTTTCTTGTTCCCAATCCCGCCCGCATCCCTAGAAAATATCTACCCGCCTCGAGGGTTTTTCTGTTTCATAACACACGGTTGTTATCTCTGGACCATGTGCGATGTTTCTTGTTCCCAATCCCGCCTGCATCCCTAGAAAATATCTGCCCGCCTCAAGGGTTTTTCTGTTTCATAACACACTGTTGTTACCTCCGGACCGTGTGCGATGCACTATCATCAAAATTTTCAATAGCCCGGCATTTCACTCCCGTCTTTGACTCCCGCGTAGTAAAATTTTCAGTACCCGCGTCATTTCCTCAAACACCCCGCGCCCCCCTTCCACACACACACACACCAAAACCTCCTCCCTCGCTCAAAACCCTAGCAAGGTCCCCGCCGCCGCCGCAAGGCCTCCATTGTCAACATCTGCCGGTTTGCCAGTGCAGCTTACCCACCGATCTCCATACCCAGGCCGCCCTGAGTTTCTTAGATGACGTCTGCCAAACGCCCCCTCCCACAAATCCCCATCCCCATCCCCCACTCTAGAGCGTCGCAGCCTAAGCCCAGCTACGCTTCCCGTAGATCTCGAGGAGCGAATGGCCTAAAAGAGGTGTATAGTGGTCTCTTCGCCCGACGTCGCCGAGGAAGCTGACGACCATTACTAGAGGCAGACACTCAAGCAGCGGGCTAGAGTATGCGGGCATGTCTCGGCCGCCGGCTACGACATCGAGGTCATCGACAGCAACGGCCTGAGGCGGGCTGTGTCACAGGTTAAGTGGCCTACCCCCAACCCCTCGGGTTCAACCGCCGTCGATCTCATCCATGGCCCCGCCACTGATCTCCTCTAGCTCGCTGTCAACAATTTGCCATTCTACATCGCCATCGAACCCCTTTTGCCATTTCTGAAGGACACGTTCCGTGACGCTGGCTTGGGATCCAAAGCTTCCAAGTCAGACCTCATCGACGGCAACCACGAGGAGGGCACCCTCTTTGGCTCTTCCAAGGGAAAGAGCCCATCTGCTCTTCCAAGGGGAAAGTGCCCGTCTGCGACATCAGGGAGGGCACCCTACAACCGTGCTCTTCCAAGGGGAAGGAGCCCATCTGCGACAACATGGAGCACATCCAGGGTCCGTGCTCTTCCCACGGGAACGAGCCCATCTGTGACAAGTGAGGAAACCCATGATTTGTTTTGCCGTGCCTCTTCACAGGGGGAAACCCATGTTTTGTTTTGTCGAGTCCCTTTTGTAGTGTAGTGAGAATATGTCCAGTTTTAATTGCTATATCTGGTTGTTTGCAGTATGCCTTGTTTATTTCAGTTGTTCATAATGTGATGCTCTATATGTGCAACTATTTACTGTGCAGTACATTTCATCAATCCAGTTTTAAACATACCGACAGGAATGCATATATTTGCTTGCTGTTAAGCCTGTTATAGCTAGCATATGCCTCTTTTAAAGTTTTTTGATTGTTCGGTTGTTTGTAGTTAGAATATGTTCAGTTTCAAATGCTATCTTTGGTTGTTCGTAATATGCCTTATTTATTCCAGTTATTCACAACGTGATGTTCTATATGTGCAAGTATGAACTGTGCAGTTCAATTTCATCAGTACCAGTTTCAACAATACCACTATGAATGACTATATTTGGTTGCTGCATCTTGTAGTTAACACGCCTTTCCATTTTTATTTAACCATAACGAGTGTACTTAGACCGGCACAATACCAGTTTGAATGACTATGTTTGCTTGTTGTTAAATGTTAGGCCTGTTGCAGTTAGCACACCTTTCCACTTGTTTTGCTTTACTAGCATGCTTAAACCTGCACACTAAAGCTATCTTTTGGAGATTATTTTGTCTGCCATGTATAATTTTGATTGATGTTTAGCCTGTCGTGCTTAACATGCTTCTCGATGTACCTACACAGGACAATTTTGGGAACGACTGCTGTTTTCCATCGAGGTTAGTTTCATCCCATGGCTTATATCTGCTCACTGTTCAGGGTATCGGTAGCTGGTACCATATAGGCCGGCGGCTGATAAGGGACTAATCGGTGAATCGGACTTTTAACTAAATATATCTGCAACCCATTTTTCGTTAGGTTAACTAGGGCCATATGTAATACATCTGAGGCTACATAGCAACATGCACTGTAATTAATGTCTAAATATGCAATCCCAGGCTACATAGCAACAAGGAAGAGTGTTACATTAATGTTCTAATGATGTCTAGATATACGTAGAAGAGCAGCAGCAACAACAACACAACCATGTTTGGATACTCAACTTAGCTAGAGGTTAGAGTTAGTTTCTAGCTGATTACTAACCCTGAACTAACTCCATCGAAAGAGTTGTTTGGATGGCAAGGTTAGATTGACAATAAATGCACTAGGAGAACTAGCTCCAATTAGCACCTCTTGGGTTGGATAGTTTTTTGGGTGGGTTATAGATGCAACTAGCTCAAACTAGCCCTTATGTTTAGATATACTTTAGGGCTATTTGAGCCCGAACTAGCTCAAACTAACTGTAACCCATGGATACAACAACAGTTAATCAGCCGATAATTTGTAAGAATGAACTAAACTCCTTCCAGCGCATAATATAAGATGTTAATTCATCTAATATGTGAGTATATTGGATGTTATAAGATACTCCCTCCGTTCCTAAATATTTGTCTTTTTAGAGATTTCAAATGGACTACCACATACGGATGTATATAGACATATTATAAAAGAGTGTTGTACTACATCATTGTGCAATTGCTGTTTAGCTTCTAATATTAACTTGGTGCTTCTAGGTACATATGTCATTGGTAAAGATCCGCGTTTTGACCCTTTCTGCGTATGGGGCAATGAGATATCGATGAACCAGCATCAAGTGAGGAAGCTGATAAAGATTGTTAGTAAAATGGGTCCAAAGATAGTAATTAAACTATTTGTTTACCCTTTATCCAAGACAACAGCGAACTACAGGATGGTAAGTAAGAACTTTGCAGCCTTCTTTTTACTGCCCACAATGAGTTGTGTTAGATGACAATGTCTGAATCTTTTTCCATTGCAGTGGTTGCCAAAGTAGTTTACTCAAGATTACCTCTCAAACTACATGATTGGTGGGCATGCAAAGGTTAAAGTATTTCTACCAGAACACGATGATTATCTAGATGTTTTCATGAAGACCGTGAAGGATGGGCGGTCGGCCATCACAAGGGGTTGGACTAGAGTCGTGTGTGCCTTCTGCATGGAGGAGGGCACAATATAGGCATTCCGCTTCACCTTGTTCAACAACCAGAATATATTTCACCTCTTTCTTTACCGTCTTTAATAGTACAAGTATACAACTGTGGTTCATCATTCTTTATTTGGTTCTTATGTAATTCTTGAACATACGTACCTATGAATCGAATAATGCATTGGTTGTTTGAACCTGATGGATATGAATAAAGCTGTAGCATACATTCAAATTGAAATTCAAATCTGGTACAATTTGGAAAAGCAACAATTAAATTACGGTGAAATTACGCTCTCTAGGTTGTTACGGCACACACGGTTGGTAAAACACAAACGTTTGCGATATGCACCATAATCCGAGATGGTTCACAGAGAGGGAACGTGTGCAAGCATGCACACAGTTGCCGTTTGCAAATCATGTGCGATGTCAGACAATATCACAAACGGTGCGGGCAAACTAAACGTTTGTGTTAGTTGCCTTATCGTACACGATTCGCAACCATGAACTGTTTCTGATGAAGTATGCATCGTAAACGTTGCACCACAGAATAGGGTGTGCGATAGTTGTCGTGTACGACGATGTTACGACGGTCCGATGTTTCATAATCCTGTCCGACACTCGTACGACGATTAGCTAATCTTCTTAACGGTGAACCGTTTGTGATGGGCCGCGCATCATACACGTTCTATAATAGTGAACCATTCATGATGGGCCGCACATCGTAAACGTAGCACCACAGAATATCGACTGCGATGGCAATGCAAGCAGAAACGAGTAGGAGTACTGTAGGGGCCCTATCGCCGACGGTTTCTAGATCATGTGGGAAGGACCCCCTTATCGCCCACACTCACTTGGCAACGGTTCCAAATGTCGTCGCGGAAAGGGGTTAAAAACCGTTTGTTTAGGACTGACGCGTACCAGTGCTAGCATCACCATAGATTAAGTTCACACCATAAACTGCCACATTAAGTTTACCAAAAGTAACCAGACCCTAAGTACACAAAAGATTAAGATTTAGTTCACAGCATCACACCATCACAGCATCATCACATCACTTCACGCCGGAGTCAGGGCCTTCGCGAGCGCAGCATGCTGCCCCCTGATCATGTAGTCCTCCCCGCGGATCGCTACATCCTCTGCATGAGACAGATGGTGATCGAAGCGGCCATCCTTGGGCTTTGGCTTGGTGGTGCAGTAGGGGCAGTGCCACTTCTAGAACTTGTGGTTGTAGAAGGAAGCAACTCCCTTGGCCTTGATCTTCTCCACCTCCTTGGCTGTGAAGGACGCAACGTTGCCCTTGTACACATCATCTCCAGAATCATACTGCAAACATGAATGAATTGCATTAATACATTATAGATTCATATACACCATGTCAAAGGAACTAAATGAACAAGGGATATGCTTACCTCATATTCAGAATCGTCACTAAACGCCCCCTCGTACGGGTCGTTTCGGCCAGCTTCCTCTCCCCCCAACCATCATCCTCCTGAATATACAATTACATCCATTGATCAAAAACCCCAATATGACATTCAAATAACACATTGATCATTGGTCATGCACACACATTGAAGAACAGAGCTAATATAACTACATATTGTGGACAAATTTATATACTAATGAATCAAATAACTAGTAGCCAATTGAAAATTTAGATATGCACACATGACACATTGATCATAGGGCTAATATACTCCCAATATCATAAATGTTTTAGAAGTGGGGTTTTTTTATTTCTGTGCCCCTTAGCTCTATGCATTCAAAAACCACATCCATCACTAGTATATCAATGTATTAGATTTGTACACACATTGATCAAAAACCCCAATATGACATTCAAATAACACATTGATCATTGGTCATGCACACACATTGAAGAACAGAGTTAATATAACTACATATTGTGGACAAATTCATATACTAATGAATCAAATAACTTCTTAATCAATGGATTCCATTTGGGCATATGACATTCAAAACCCCAATCTGAGTAGCATTCAAAAACAAATCTAATAGGGACCCAATCTCCCAATCTAATAAACATACATGTCTGTAGCATTAAAAACCCCAATATGTGAGCATTAAAAACAAATCTAATAAGCATACATCAGTGTAGCATTGAAGCACATCTAATAAACAGATCTATCTAGCATTTTTGCAACGAATTTATCCAACAAACCCTAGTACAAAAACCCCCATCCCCCCAATACAGAAAACCCCGGCCCATCCATCAAACCAACTACTCTAACCATCTTAACTACGGTATGGATCCACAATCTAACCAATCCAACTAACTCTACAAGCTAATATCCTAAAGCAAAGCAAGTGCAAATACCTCCTGCTCCTCACCAGGCTGCGCATGGGGGGTATTGGGATTGACTGCGCCGCTCGAAGCCGTCACCTTCTGCAGCGCTGAGGCGGAGCCCGCCACCTCCTTCTCCACATCCGCAGCGATTGCGAGTTTCCCTGCACCGCTATGGACGCCGCCGACATCTGCGGTCACCGCGCCCTGCAGCTCGACCACATCTTTGGCCGTTGCGCCGGCGTCGCCACGGGCTTCGGCCATCTCCGGGTGAAGGCGATGAAGGTGAGGAAGAGGATGCGGTGGGGGAGAGCGAGACGGTGCGGTCAAGGCAGTGGAGGAGAGTGAGACGACGCCGGTTGTCGGATCACGGGTTCCGGCAAAACCCTCAAGGTTTGAACACTGGGGTGCGCGCGAAGAAGTCCTCCCTACCGATCCACGCCCTAGCTCGCTAAGATCTCGCGGACGAACTCGACGAACTCACAACAAAAAAGACACAAGATTTATACTGGTACGGGCCACTGTTGTGGTGTAATACCCTACTCCAGTGTGGTGGTGGTGGATTGCCTCTTGGGCTGATGATGAACAGTACAAGGGGAAGAACAGCCTCCTAAGGTTGAGGTGTTCTTGTGCTCGGTGTGTGGCTAAGGATTAGGTGAGGTGCCTCTAATCTGTCCTCCCCTACGGTGGTGGCTAGTTCTACTTATATAGGCCCTGGTCCTCTCCCCAAATATTGAGCGGGAAGGGAGCCAACAACAGCCAATTTGAAAGGGGACAGCCAGTACAACTTATCCTGACAAAAGCGGTCTTCGCCTGCAAAAGGCTCTGGTGGTGACGCCGTCTTGGGCTCCATGGTGACCTCCGTCTCGCCGTCCTGCTGGTCTTGGTCTCATTGCACCGATGTGGAAACCTTTGCTTGATGCCTCAGTACTCCGCGCCTGCGCTTGCCTCCTTAGCACCAAAGGGGAAACAAGGACACTGCGCGCGCTGGCGCCCGCCTGGCGCCCGCCTAGCCTCGATCGTCACGTCACGAGAACCTCGCGAGGTTTGCCCCGCCTTGATCTCTCCGCTCCTCGCGAGGCAACCTGGTGAGGCCGCTCCTGAGGAGGTCTTGCATCGTCCGCCTCGCGAGGCTTGGCCCCTCGCGAGGGTCTTGAGTGCCTTGTTAATGAGGATGGGTCGTACAGGCCTGCTAGCTCAGCCACGCCGTGGGCTGCAGGCAGGCAAGTCTGGGGACCCCCATTCCCAGAACACCGACAGTAGCCCCCGGGCCCAAGGCGCGCTCGGGCTTGGCTTCGAGGCGAAGCCAAAGGTCAAGTGCGGAGTGCCGCGGGGCCCAAAAGCATGCGGCCTTGTTAGACGCATGGCGGTTGATTGGACGTGGGCGTCTCCGCTTCCCCACGCTGCCTCGGCATCTGCCCGACTTGACAAGTCCCTACGACATGCAAGGAAGACCATCATTACCTGTGATCGTGGGGGGTGCTGGTTGGCCTTCTCCTGCTATAAATGAGGGAGGGGGCGGAGCCCTCGTCGCCCATTCTTTCCCATTCCGCTTGCTTCTTCCTCCTCTGCTCCACCACTGACTCCCATGGCGCCGTCGAAGAGGTTCTCCGCCGCAGAGAAGGGAAAGGCCCCTCGCGAGGGGCCCGGCTCCCCGGTGCCCAAGCGGGGACGCGGCCGTCCCCGTAAGCACACCACGACTCCCGCCATGGCCCCCCGCTCCCGGGGTGGCGCTAATGCGCGTGGCAGGGGTCGCTCCGGTCACGGCAGTCCCATCGATGAAGGGAGACGTGCCATGGTTGCGCGGCCTCCCCGGCCGCGCTTCCACTCGGCAGAGGTGCTGCCGGAGTTCATTGTCTGGTCGGAGGATCCGACCGGCAACTGGCTTCAGCTTCCGTGCTTCTTCGTTGACGAGCTGCCAGCCTCTGGTCCAAGTGGGCTCTGGCTGCAGGTGGACGACTACTGCAGTAGGGCCTCCTGGGTCGTGGTTGAGGTCTCCGCCGCGGGCAACATAGCTCTGGCCCGAGGTTGGCAGACGTTCGCCCGCGCGCGCGGCCTGGGCAGGCGGTGCACCCTCCATTTCAAGTACGACGGTGATGCGACCCTCTATGTGAGGGTGTTTGGGGAAGATGGTCGCCGCGCCGGGTGCTGCCCCGAGATGAACGACAGCGAGGAGGTGCTCGGCCTTGGCGACGGCCGCGACGAGGGCGAGGGCGAGCCCGCCGGCCGCGCCTCATCCAGTTATGGTGGCTCTTCTCTTGGCGACAGCTCTAGCAGCGGTGGCTACGACCAGCCGCCGCGCCGCCGCGCTCGCTTCGAAGGTGGTAGCGGGTCGTCTCGTCGCCGCACCTCGGTGAAGCGCGAGGAGGGATCCGGCTAAGCTCGGGACGTCGCCCGGGGCCTGCCCCCGTGGACCGCTGCAGCGCCGCTTTTTTTTTGTTCTTCTTTTCTTTCCTGCATCAAAATGAAACCAGCATGGGCCCGGAGGGGGCGTGTATCGAAATATGATTCCTCAATCATTACGCTATGCTTATCGTTATTTTGCACAGAGATAACTTAGCCTGGAGCGTTCGGGGCAGCCCCCTCTTCACGAGGCACTTGTTTCCTCGTGCCCGTCTTGACTTAGCGGTCGCTGAGAAATTCATTAGGAAGCTTGCTAGGAGACTTATCGTTCACCCGAGCCTTGACCCAGCGCTTCATATTGCGGTACCCGAGGGGCACGGATTAGGAGAGATGCGCCAGCTTGTGGGCTCGAACGAGGGTGGCTCGCGAGAAGGCAGACGGAAGGCAGAGAGAAGGAAAAACGCTCGTGAGGGCACCTGCCTAGCCCCCTCGCGAGGTATGCGAGAGAGAGAACACAAGTGAACTAGAGTCGGAAAAGGCGGCAAAAGGCGACGGAACCAAATCAGCAAGGAACACCAGAAGCAAACTTCGATTAAAAGAAGGCGAGCCAACTACGGAAAGCAAATGAAAAGCCGCATTCGGCACCTAGTCTAGTCTTCAAGTCTTCTCACCAGCGCGGAGCTAAGTGCTGCCACTAGGCGTGGGAGGGAGTCCCCGAGGCCCGAGGGCGGCACTCCTGAGACTCTGGGGCGTGTACAACCCCACTCATTATTACGTGAGAGTGTCACGGGCGGCGATTCTTCACAGGCACCGGGCCTTCTTCACAGGCACTGGGCCTTTCTTCACAGGCAGTGGGCCTTGCTCACAGGCACTGGGCCTTTCTTCACAGGCACTGGGCCTTGCTTCATGGGTAGAACTTCCGGAGGTGCTGGATGTTCCAGGCGTTCTAGATGGGTACCCCGTCCTGCGTCTCCAGGCGCGCGCCGCCAGGCCTGGAGACATGGACGACCCTGAACGGGCCCTCCCACATAGGTGAGAGCTTGTGCAGCCCTTCCCTGGAGAGGACCCGCCTCAGGACGAGGTCGCCCGCCTCGAGTGTCCTGGAGCGGATGTTGCGGCAGTGGTATCACCGCAGCGCCTACTGGTACCTTGCCGCCCTCAGTGCAGCTTCGCGGCGACGTTCCTCCCCCAGCACGAGGTCCACCCCCCGCATGGCGTCCTGCTGCATTTCATCAAATGCCAGGACCCGTGCGGAGCGATGCTTGACCTCGTGAGGGAGGACCGCTTCGGCTCCGTAGACAAGGAAGAACGGGGTCTCGCCCGTTGGCTTGGTGGCAGTGGTGCAGATGGACCACAACACGGACTGGAGCTCGTCGTACCAGCCCCTGCCGCAGGCCTCGAGCTTCTTCTTGAAGGTCCTGGTCTTGAGGCCCCTCAGGACCTCTACGTTGGCGCGTTCGGCCTAACCATTGCTCCTGGGGTGTGCCACCGAAGCGTAGCAGATCTACATTCCAAGGTTAGCACAGTATGTTTTGAAGAGGTTACTAGTGAATTGCGAGCCGTTATCTGTGGTGATGCGGTTGGGAACCCCGAAGCGGCTCACGAGGCCCTTGACGAACTTGACTGTGGAGCCAGCTGGGATGCTGCGGACGGCTTCTACTTCCGCCCACTTGGTGAACTTGTTGATGGCGACGTAGAGGTAGCGGCAGCCCCCAGGCGCTCGAGGGAACGGGCCCAAGATGTCCAGCCCCCAGTCCGCGAATGGCCATGTGAGCGGGATGGTCTGGAGGCCCTGAGCCGGCTGATGGATCTGCTTGGCGTGGAACTGGCAGGCTTCACAGGACTTCACCAGTTCGGCCGCATCATTGAGCGTCGTGGGCCAGTAGAATCCGCTGCAGAATACCTTGCCGACAAGGGTCCGTGATGACGAGTGGTGCCCGCAATCCCCACCATGTATGTCAGATAGCAACTCCTTCCCCTGGTCTCTGGAAATGCAACGCAATGAAACATCATTGGGCCGCCTCCTATACAACTCACCGTCCTGGATGCAGTATGTCGTGGCCTGCCGGGCCACGCGCTCTGCATCCTCCTCCTTCTCCGGCAGTGCCCATTGCATCAGATAGTCCCTGAATTCCTTGGTCCAGCATCCCTCCTAGGGCTCGAGCGCCAAGAGTAGGCATGCTCCCGAAGTCGGGCCACAGGCTGGGGCTCCTGTGGCAGGCGGCTGCGGGAGCTCCTCCCGAGGCTGAGCTGTCCTTGAAAGCGGTGGCGTTGCTGACGGCTTGAAGAGCCGCTCCTCGAAGACACCGGGCTCTTGGGGCTGCCGCTTGGATGCCCTCCTGGCGATGTCGTCGGCTTCCTTGTTGGTGCCACGGGGCACATGCTGCAACTCCAGGCCCAGGAACTACTTTTCCATCTTACGCACTTCCGCGAGGTATGCCTGCATGTGCTCGTCCTTTGGCCCGTACACTTTGTTGGAGAAGTTGACGAGGAGCTATGAGTCGCCCCTAACGGTGAGGCGCTTCACCCCCAGAGCTGCCGCGGCCTTCAGGCCAGCTATGAGGCCTTCATATTCTGCAATGTTGTTGGAGACCTTCTCGCCCTACTGAAAGCAGAGCTGCACAGCGTAGTAGAGCTTGTCATGAGTGGGCGAGATGAGTACTGCTAAAGCCCCCGCGCCCTGATGCGCGAAGGCGCCATCGAAATACATGACCCAACCGTCTGGCGCCTCACTTCCTGGTGAGGTGGACCGGTCTTCGCCTACTTCAAGTGTTGGGGCATCCGTCCATTCCGCCACAAAATCAGCGAGCGCGGCTCCCTTGATGACCCTGGTAGTGCTGAACTCCAACTGGAATGCCTGCAGCTCGATGTTCCACTCAGCAACCCTTCCAGCAGAGTTGGGGCTCCTCAGCACCCTCTCCAATGGGTAGGCTGAGACGACCTTGATGGGGTGGTGAAAGTGCAACTATCCCTGGGTGGTTTTGGTATTCCTAACAACATATAGCTCATTGAGCTAATGCTATTTCAAGATAAATATTTCAGGAAAGCTCAATGATTGGCATGTCATGGAATAGAATGTGGACCCTGCAAAATGCTAAGGACAGAAGATTGGCTCAAGCTCAAAGCACAAGACTCTACATTTTCTATTTTAGTGATCCAAGATCACATTGAGTCTATAGGAAAAGCCAATACTATTAAGAAGGGGCGAGGTGTTGCTTAATGAGGTTCTTGCTCAAAATGCTTAGTGATATGCTCCAAAACCCTCCACTACTTTCTCACATCCACATATCTCCCAAACCAAAAGCCCAACTCGGCCCCACCGAAATTTCATATCCGGAGCCACTGAGTTCAGTTGAAATAGCCACTGCCAGAAACCCTAGTCTTTTCGGTCTCACCGACAGGGATCTCGGTCTCACCGAGATGGGATTGTAATCTCTCTGTTTCCCTTCGTAACATTTCGGTCAAACCGAGACGAGCGATCAGTCCCACCGAGATTGCAATGCAAACACTCTGTTTCCTTTTCGTAATGTTTTGGTCCAACCGAGATGAGTGAATCGGTCCCACCGAGTTTGCCTGACCAACTCTCTGTTTGTCTATTACCAAAATCGGTCTCACCGAGTTTGTGTAATTGGTCTCATCGAGATTACGTTATGCCCTAACCCTAATGAAGTCAGTCCCACCGAGTTAACATGTCGGTCCCACCGAAATGCCTAACGGTCACATTATGAACCAAATCGGTCTGACCGAGTTCTCTGAATCAGCCACACCGAGTTTGGTGATTTGTGTGTAACGGTTAGATTTTGTGTGGAGGCTATATATACCCCTCCACCAACTCTTCACTCGTGGAGAGAGCCATCAGAACATGCCTACACTTCCAACACATATTTTCTGAGAGAGAACCACCTACGCTTGTGTTGAGGTCAAGATATCCCATTCCAACCACATAAATCTTGATCTCTAGCCTTCCCCAAGTTGCTTTCCACTCAATCTTCTTTCCACCAAATCCAAATCCTGTGAGAGAGAGTTGAGTGTTGGGGAGACTATCATTTGAAGCACAAGAGCAAGGAGTTCATCATCAACACATCATTTGTTACTTCTTGGAGAGTGGTGTCTCCTAGATTGGCTAGGTGTCACTTGGGAGCCTCCGTCAAGATTGTGGAGTTGAACCAAGGAGTCTGTAAGGGCAAGGAGATCGCCTACTTCGTGAAGATCTACCCTAGTGAGGCAAGTCCTTCGTGGGCGACGGCCATGGTGGGATAGACAAGGTTGCTTCTTCGTGGACCCTTCGTGGGTGGAGCCCTCCGTGGACTCGCGCAACCGTTACCCTTCGTGGGTTGAAGTCTCCATCAATGTGGATGTACGATAGCACCACCTATCGGAACCACGGATAAAAAATCTCCATGTCAACATTCCGTTTTCTCCCTCAAACTCCTCCCTTTACCTTCATATGCAATTGTTATACATTCCGCTGCTATACTCTTAGAATTGCATGTGTAGGCTGATTGCTTGACTTGTGCTAAGTTGCTAAAATCTGCCAAGAACTAAAATTGGGAAAAGGCTAGATTTTTATTTGGTCAAGTAGTCTAATCACCCCCCCCCCCTCTAGACATACTTTCGATCCTACAGGTGGCCCTGGAAGTAGTGCCGCAACTTGCGCGAGGCCACCAGGAGCGCGAGAAGGAGCTTCTGAGGCATGGGATATCATGCCCTCGCGTCCCGCAACACCGTGATGACGAAATACACCGGGTGCTCGACGAGGGTAGGCGCGTTGGTGAGGCTCGCGTCTTGCGAAAGTTGCGGCGTCTCCTGAGGTGGTGGAGCTCCCGACGCCTGATCGCTTGCGGGGATTTCGGTGACGTCGTCCTGCCGAGCTTGGTCTTCTGTTGATGCCGCCACGGCTCTTGCTGCGCCTTCCTGATCTTGCGTCATCCCGGCTGGCAGCGTAGCTTGGCGCGACGCGCCCTTGGCTTGGTGCTCCTCCCGAACCGCCACTAGCGCCGCGCTGGCCGTGTATGGGGTGGCGGCAGGATAAAGTACTAGAGGCTCGAGAGGTCGTGGCGCCACCATCACCGGAGGGCTGGTCAGGTATCTCTTGAGGTCTTGAAAAGCTTGGTCGGCCTCCGGGGTCCACTCGAATGGGCCCTTCTTCTTCATCAGCTTGAAGAAGGGTAGGGCACGCTCTCCCAGCTTGGAGATGAAGCGTCCCAACGCAGTTACCCGACCAGCCAGCTTCTACATTTCCTTGAGGGTCTGCAGTAGGCTCATATCCTCAATGGCCTTGATCTTCTCCGGGTTCGCCTCGATCCCTCTGTGGGACACGAGGAATCCCAGTAGCTTGCCGGAAGGGACACCGAACACGCACTTCTCCGGGTTAAGTCGCAAGTTCACCTGGCGCAGGCTCGCGAAGGTCTCCTCCAGATCTTGGATCAAGGTTCTTGCCTCCCGAGACTTCACCACAATGTCGTCGACGTAGGCCTCCGTGTTTCTCTCGAGCTGCCGCCCTAAGGCGATGTGCATCTGCCGCTGAAAGGTCGCGTCCGCGTTGCGCAGTCCGAAGGGCATGCAGGTGTAGTAGTACACCCCACACGGGGTCAGGAAGGCTGTCTTCTCTACATCTTCCACCGCCATCTTGATTTGGTGATACCCTGAGAACGCATCCAGGAAGCACAGCAGGTCGCACTCGGAGGTGGAGTCAACGATCTGGTCGATGCGTGGGAGCGGGAACGGATCTTGGGGGTAGGCCTTGTTGAGGTTGGTGAAGTCGATGCACATTTGCTCCTTCCCGCCTTTCTTCGGCACTACGACGGGGTTCACCAGCCATTCAGGGTACCTAACCTCGCGAATGGCACCTGCCGCCTCCAACTTGCGGGTCTCTTGGACGATGAAGGCCTACTTCTCCGTGGACTGCCGTCTCGCCCGCTGCTTCACAGGGCGCACATTGGGGCATACCCTTAAGTGATGCTGAATCACCTCTCTTGGGACCCCCACCAGCTGATTGGGCTCCCATGCGAATATATCCTTGTTCGCGCACAAGAACTTCACCAATGCTTCCTCTTGACTTGGGTCGAGGCCGGCACCTATGGTAAACGTGGCTCCTGAGGACCCGTCCTCGTTGACCGGCACCTGCTTGGTTTCCGCCTTGTCTTGTGGTCTTGTGTGAACAACTGCTTCTTCTTGGTTGGTGCAGCTCCCTTGGGA
Source organism: Aegilops tauschii subsp. strangulata (assembly GCF_002575655.3). Classification (NCBI taxonomy): domain Eukaryota; kingdom Viridiplantae; phylum Streptophyta; class Magnoliopsida; order Poales; family Poaceae; genus Aegilops; species Aegilops tauschii. The sequence continues at coordinate 320,386,364 of NC_053040.3, forward strand.
TCGGAGGTGCCTGCGTCGGCAGGCTGCGCCGCCGCGGCGGTCTTGAGGGCGAGCTTGAGCGCCGCCAGGGCCTCCTTGGCATCCCCCTTGACGGTGAGGACGCCTTTGCTTCCAGGCATCTTCATGAGGTTGTAGGCCGGATGAGTCGCTGCCATGAACTGGGCCAGAGCTGGGTACCCGAGAATGGCATTGTACAGGAGGCTGATGCGGGCGATGTCGAAGTCGACCAGCTCGGTGCGGTAGTTGTCGCGTGTGCCGAAGGTGATGGGGAGGCAGATCTGCCCCAGGGAGCGGGCAGTGCCGCCACCAACTCCTGAGAAAGGCTTGCTGAGGCTGAGCCGCTCGAGCGGCACGTGAACAAGGCTGAAGGCCTCCATGGAGAGCAAGTTGAGGCCGGCGCCGCCGTCGATGAGGGTCTTGGTGACGGCCATGTTGCAGATGGTGGGCGTGTAGAGCATCGGAAGCATGCCCGAGCCGGCGGTGGTGATGGGGTGGTCATCTGAGTTGAAGGTGAGGTCGGCCTCAGGCGCAGCCCAACCCGGCAGAGCCCCCGAGCACTTGAAAGCGGCTCCAATCTGGCGGAGGAACGGCTTGATGTGGCGATCCGAAGGCGGCGCTTGAGAGCCGCCTAGCAGGGCCGCGACCGTGTGGTGCGCCGGTGTCGCGTAGCGCGCAGTGAAGAGGTCGCGCAGCTCCTCCCAAGACGCCACCGTGGATCCGGGGAGGTTGAGCAGCCAGGCGTGCGGCTCACGGGCGAGGGCCATGGGAAGCCAGTTGGCCATGACCTTGTTGTCACCCCCGGCCTCGAGGACGACCTCCTCATATGCCAGTAGGAAAGCGGACGGGTCCACCGCACCCGTTGATGACCCACAAGTATAGGGGATCTATCGTAGTCCTTTCGATAAGTAAGAGTGTCGAACCCAACGAGGAGTAGAAGGAAATGATAAGCGGTTTTCAGCAAGGTATTCTCTGCAAGCACTGAAATTATCGGTAACAGATAGTTTTGTGATAAGATAATTTGTAACAAGCAACAAGTAACAAAAGTAAATAAAGTGCAGCAAGGTGGCCCAATCCTTTTTGTAGCAAAGGACAAGCCTGGACAAACTCTTATATAGAGAAAAGCGCTCCCGAGGACACATGGGAATTATCGTCAAGCTAGTTTTCATCACGTTCATATGATTCGCGTTCGGTACTTTGATAATTTGATATGTGGGTGGACCGGTGCTTGGGTGATGTCCTTACTTGGATAAGCATCCCACTTATGATTAAACCCTATTGCAAGAATCCGCAACTACAAAAGAAGTACTAAGGTAAACCTAACCATAGCATGAAACATATGGATCCAAATCAGCCCCTAACGAAGCAACGCATAAACTAGGGTTTAAGCTTCTGTCACTCTAGCAACCCATCATCTACTTATTACTTCCCAATGCCTTCCTCTAGGCCCAAATAATGGTGAAGTGTCATGTAGTCAACGTTCACATAACACCACTAGAGGAAAGACAACATACATCTCATCAAAATATCGAACGAATACCAAATTCACATGACTACTAATAGCAAGACTTCTCCCATGTCCTCAGGAACAAACGTAACTACTCACAAAACATATTCATGTTCATAATCAGAGGAGTATTAATATGCATAAAGGATCTGAACATATGATCTTCCACCAAATAAACCAACTAGCATCAACTACAAGGAGTAATCAACACTACTAGCAACCTACAGGTACCAACCCCAGACTTAGAGACAAGAATTGGACACAAGAGATGAACTAGGGTTTGAGAAGAGATGGTGCTGGTGAAGATGTTGATGGAGATTGACCCCCTCCCGATGAGAGGATCGTTGGTGATGACGATGGCGATGATTTCCCCCTCCCGGAGGGAAGTGTCCCCGGCAGAACAGCTCTGCCGGAGCCCTAGATTGGTTCCGCCAAGGTTCCGGCTCGTGGCGGCGGAGTCTCGTCCCGAAAGCTTTCTTGTGATTTTTCTTCAGACGAAAGACTTCATATAGCAGAAGATGGGCACCGGAGGGCCAACAGGGGGCCCACGAGGCAGGGGGCCCCCTCTGGTATTTCTTCCGCTCAGTATTTTTTAGTATTTCCAAAAATAACTTTCGTGGAGTTTCAGGACTTTTGGAGTTGTGCAGAATAGGTCTCTAATATTTGCTCCTTTTCCAGCCTAGAATTCCAGCTGCCAGCATTCTCCCTCCTTATGTAAACCTTGTAAAATAAGAGAGAATAGGCATAAGTATTGTGACATAATGTGTGATAACAGCCCGTAATGCAATAAATATCAATATAAAAGCATGATGCAAAATGGACGTATCAACTCCCCCAAGCTTAGACCTCGCTTGTCCTCAAGCGGAAGCCGATAGCGATAAATATGTCCACATGTTTAGAGGTAGAGGTGTCGATAAAATAAAATACGGACATGAGGGCATCATGATTATTCTCGTAACAGCAACATATATGGATATTGTCGTATGATTTCTTATGCTCAAGTAATAATCTATTCACAATGCAAAGTATGAATCAGAAACTTTATTGAGAACTAACAAACTATAATCTCAGTCATTGAGGCAATTGCAATTTATCATAACATCAGAAAGTGTCTATGTCAGAGCTTTCTAGCAAGTCCACATGCTCAACTATCATTTAGTCTTTCATAATTGCTAACACTCACGCAATACTTGTGGTTACAGAGTTTTAATCGGACACAGAGAAAGATAGGGGCTTATAGTTTCGCCTCCCAACCTTTTACCTCAAGGGTAATGTCAACAATAATAATTCATGCTAACCCACATCCAGTTAGATATATATATATATCAGGATCTTTCCAACATCCTGTGCTTGCCAAAGGATAAATTGTAAAAAGGAAAGGTGAAGATCACCATGACTCTTGCATAAGGTAGAAGGTAATAATAAAAGATAGGCCCTTCGCAGAGGGAAGCAGAGGTTGCCATGCGCTTTCAGAGTTGGATGCACAAAATCTTAATGTGAAAGAACGTCACTTTATATTGCCACTTGTGATATGGACCTTCATTATGCAGTCCGTCGCTTTTATTTCTTCCACATCACAAGATCGTATAAAGCTTATTTCCTCCACACCATTCAATCATACATATTTAGAGAGCAATTTTTATTGCTTGCACCAATGACAACTTACTTGAAGGATCTTACTCAATCCATAGGTAGGTATGGTGGACTCTTATAGCAAAACTGGGTTTAAGGGTATTTGGAAGCACAAGTAGTATCTCTACTTGGTGCAAAGAATTTGGCTAGCATGAGGGGGAAAGGCAAGCTCAACATGTTGGATGATCCCTGACAATATACTTTATTTCAGATATAAGAAAACATAACCCATTACGTTGTCTTCCTTGTCCAACATCAACTCTTTAGCATGTCATATTTTAATGAGTGCTCACAATCATAAAAGATGTCCAAGATAGTATATTTATATGGGAAACCTCTCTTTCTTTATTACTTCCTATTAATTGCAATGGTGACCAAAGCTATGTTTGTCAACTCTCAACAACTTTTAATCATCATACTCTTTCTATGTGAAGTCATTACTCTTCATAAGATCAATATGATTTCTTTTTATTTCTTTTTATTCTTTTCTCTTTTCTTTATTCACTCCAGATCATAGCAAGATAATCAAGCCCTTGACTCAACACTAATCTTTATTATATATAGCTCACGGACTCGATTACATAGAAAGATCATAAAGCAAAACTCAGAACTAAATCATACTAAAACTTTATTCTACTAGATCAAGATACTACTAATAGGATCGAACTAAGAAAAACGGTAAAGATAGAGATGTGATGGTGATACGATACCGGGGCACCTCCCCCAAGCTTGGCAGTTGCCAAGGGGAGTGCCCATACCCATGTGGTTATGTCTCCTTCCTCAGAAGTGGTAGTGATGGGGTTGTTGATGCATTAGGCTTGTCGTCCATCTTCCAAGGCATGGGCTCACCATCATAGAAGGATGATCCAGTCTCCGGGATCCTCAAATCTGCAGCCAAACTCATTCTCTTGAATCTATATTCATACTCACAATTTTGGTTTTGCAGGTCATAGATTTGGGCTTGGAGGTGCTCGATTTTCTCATGGAGCTTGAAGATGGCCTCCCCAATGTCCTTGGCATCCAGCTTGTGGTTGTTGGTGAACTCCGCGATCATCATGTGATTGGAGTCAAGTCCACGCTCCACCATCTCCTGGCACTTGAAAACTTGTTGCTCCATTGCCTCGAGCCTTGTCTCCACGCATCCGGTCTTCCTCGGTCCCTCAACATCGCAGATGTGTAGCACCCCCTCATGCATCTCAATGGTTTGAGGTGCTGCAGCACCTCCGCGAGGTAGGGATTGATGACCTTCTCGAAGAACTTCTCCTTGGGGGCACTTGGAGACGTCATGATGATCTAGATCTGTCAGAAAAACAGCTCGAAACAAGAACAGAGGATATTTGCGTGATACAGGCGTCAAACCCTTCGGGAGATTATATAATGAATTTTTACCGACCAAAATATGTATCGTGCAAGAAAACGGAGTCCGGAAAGTGCACGAGGTGCCCACGAGGCAGGGGGCGCGCCCAGTGTGACACCCCAAAAAAAATTTATTTGGTTTTATTAATTTCCTTTTTCATGGGAAGGAGGTTATTTAAATTTTTGGGTTTATTCTTCCCCTTTCAAAAATTTTCTCTTGCCATGACCTAAGCTGAAATCTCCCTCCCAGAAGCCATCTTCCCACTTTGAGTCAAGTCAAGCTCCAAATCCAGCAAGTTTAACCCCCCCCCCTTGAATTTATTTCCATTTATTTTAAATCAAAAATCTTTTCTGTCTTCTATTTTGGCCCTTAGAGATTTACAAAGGAACCACTAGAATTCCTTTGAGTTTTGATTCCAAACAAGTTTCCCTGGCTAGTCCTTAGAACCCTCAACCAAGATCCATGAAGATCCACTGGTTCACAGTTCAAAATTTTCAAAATTTGCTTGCTGCAAGTTTGGACCAGATTTGTCATTTTTGGTGAAATTCATTATTTTCCTTCTCCAAAAATTCTGAGAAAAATCATGGGGCCTCCAGATGCATCAAGAGACCTCTCCACCAAAGATCAACTCCAGAAGATTTTTCCAAGTGCTTGAAACATATCGTCGAACACCTGGCATACACTGTTCCTGTCAAGTTCAGAGTTTCAGTGATCAGTTTCAGTCGTCAGTGTTGTTTTCTTCAGAGCCTCACGTCGATCTCGCCAGTAGCTGCAGTGGCGCCTTGCTCCCTGTTCCCCCTTCTTATCCACCGCGCCGCACGGTCGCCTGGACAGTTGCGGGCGTCGGTGGTGAGCTGGCGGAGGAGCATCGCCCCCGTGAGCGGCGGCAACAGCACTCGCTGCGGCTCCCAGAGAGGCGCAGCGAGGGACGGCGCCGTCCAGCACCGCCCACACCACCAGAAGCCTACGCCTGGCCGTCTTCTTCCCCGTGCGTGCTGCAGCACAGTCGCCGTGGCCTGAGAGGCGCAGAGCGCGCTCTCTGCCGCCGACGTGCCCGTGAGGCCATTCCGTCGAGAGCTTAGAGTATCACCCAAGCCATACCAAATTTAGCCCTTGAACGGAACCAGTGGACCATCACGATGATGCCCAATCACCTAAACCTCCGGCCCGACCACTGCCTCGCCGTAATTGCCCGCCGGAGTTATCCCGTTCTCGGCAACCGCCTCGGGCCGGCTATAAATAGCGACCCCAAGCTCGCCTTCGACCCAGCACCACCCCTACACCTCACCAGAGCCGCGCCCAGCCACTAGGAGGACCTAGAGGAGGCCTTCTTCCCCGACTCCGGCCGCCCCGATCCGCTTCGGGATCCGGCAAGATTTGCTCAAGTGCGTGCACCCTCGCCTCTCAACCCATGCCAGTAGCCTTCTAGTGCATCCACTTCTCTAACCCGCGCCCTGATTTGAAGGTTGCAGCTCCCGTCGGAGAGTATCATCCTCGCCCGAACCACCGTCCGCCGGAGTTAAGGCCGCCGTCGACGTGGTGCTCGCCAACGACCAAGTCCACCACCCACCGACGCGAAAGGACACCGTGAACCCGTAGGTACCCTCCGATCCCCCTGCCTCGCCGTGGATCAACGCCGGTGACCACCGCGAGCCTCGGCGCCGGCGAGCTCTGTTTCAAAGTTTGAACCTGACGGGTGGGACCCCCTCGTCAGCCTCTCCTCTTCTTATTCGAACCGTTTTCTGAAAGCGCCTTCGGGCAAAGTACGTTTTCCTTCTGGGCTGGCGTATTTCCAACCGAAACGTTTTCTGTTTTTATAAGCTAACCCCTCGAGACTTTCTGTTTCATCACAGATTAGTCCTTGGACTAAAACCTTTATATCTTTTAAACAAAAGATGCTTTTTAGTTGATTCTTTTTCTGTCAGTTTTATTTTTTTATCTAGTTTTTTATAGTATTTATTTGAAAAATATTTGGAACAACTTTTATGCACACTTGGTATTTACGTTAGTACGCGTTCTCTCTATACCGTAGATACCGGAGGAGGTGACGGAGCCGCGAACTTCGCCGAGCTAGACTCCGACTACTCCGAACCAGGCAAGCATGTTTGAACCTTTGATATGATGAGTGTTTTGCATGTTTGCTTGAATAGTTAGTGCATGGCATGTTTATATGGGCATCAGTGAGTGTTATATTGCATGCAAGGCAACTACCAGTATGCTTCGAAACTTGATGTGATCTTTTGATGGGAGATAACCTAATCATGTGGTGACATGAAAGGTGGTAAGATGGTATTGTTGAAGCATGCCAGTCTTATGTCAACCGTTAAACTCCGGCGTCAACGTGGACCGAGCCGAGTTACCGTCCATCCCCTTTTCGTGCTGCCACATGTTTTCTGCAAAGAATACGGTTTAGTAAGTTGCAAACCTCTTTCCTTGTACACACCAAATAGAGGGGCCGTGATGAGGGTTCCATGGCCCTGGATTAAAGCCAGTCATCCGGTCAGGGGGGATGGGTGTTTCCGGTTGGGACCGAGAGGGGGGCACCCCTTAGAGCGCGCGATATAAATTTGATCCCATGCTACGCGAGGTTGTAGCCTCCCCATCTTAAAGTTTTTCTTGAACGTTGCCTAGGGTGATTCCTGGCAGCGGAATGTGGAATGGGTGTGTACTGGTTAGATGTGTTTCTCCTAAAATACCGTAAACGGAACTAGTCCTTTGTGACTACTGAAATCCGTTGGCTGTGGTTAAAAAGTACAAGCTCTGCAGAGTCAAAACCCATCCGAGTAACCGTGTCCGTGGTCAAGGATCCTGGTCAACATATCCATATCAGTATCAGGATCAGTCTCAACTTCCGTCTCAGCGTCAGTCTCTGTGTCAGTCTCAGTGAAAATCCCCGGTGAACAAACATGAGTGGTAAACCAGGTTGAATGTTATTCTTGTGGATGGACCAACCATTTTATTATTACGTGCCTAAGTATTTCCTTGAGATGATTTAAATTCATGAGCTACTTGAATTTCGAATAATGAAATATAAGCCCTTTATGTGATGTCGCTCAGACGTCCGACTATGGCACTCTTCTTATTTACTTTCGATATAAGCCCTTTACGTGATGTCGCTCAGACGTCCGACTGTGGCACTCTTGTTATTTACGTTTGATATAAGCCCTTTATGTGATGTCGCTCAGACGTCCGACTGTGGCACTCTTGTTATTTACTTTTGATATAAGCCCTTTATGTGATGTCGCTCAGACGTCCAACTGTGGCACTCTTGTTATTTACTTTTGATATAAGCCCTTTATGTGATGTCGCTCAGACGTCCGACTGTGACACTCTTGTTATTTACTTTTGATATAAGCCCTTTATGTGATGTCACTCAGACGTCCGACTGTGGCACTCTTGTTATTTACTTTTGATATAAGCCCTTTATGTGATGTCGCTCAGACGTCCGACTGTGGCACGCACTGTCATTTATATTCCAATATAAGCCCTTTATGTGGTGTCGCCCTGACGCCCGACTGCGGCATTGTTAATATATTTTTACCTTTCGAGGCGTCGCTTCAGACACCCGATCGGTCTTCAGTTATTTCATTGGGATTTTGGGAGGACTACCGCCTGACTTCCTTTTTATTTATCATGAAGTGCAATTTTATTAGCTGAGTGCGCATTACTAATCTGCTCATGTGCATCATGTTTGCATTTGTTATATCTTATGTCCAAACTGTCTTGCGAGTACTTTCATAGTACTCACCTGGCTTGTTGATTTGGCCAGATGTTGACGAAGGCGATCTTATGGATGAAGAGTTCGATAGCGAGTCCGACGCCTAGAGGAGTCCCAGTCAGTCCCATACGATCCTGGAATTGGTCACTTGTATTATATACGCTTCCGCTACCCCGAATAAAAGTCCTCGAGCCTCACTCCGACGCTCGATGAGTTGTAAGATTTAGGAGTCATGTCACCCACTTCACTGTGACATATCCACCACCACTTTTAATTGCGAGTCAGTAGTTATGCCACCATACTCCTTGTGTCATATCCGCCCTTATGTATTATATCGGCGTGCTTGTAATAAATTGTTGAGCAGCCTCATCTCAACCCTGTAAAATATTTAGTACTTCTGGATTTCTGTATCAAGGATTTGTCTACCAGTAAGAAGGATTCTTCTATACTGGTCCGATAAAAGGGACGGTTTCTCAATAAACGTTTTATTGGAAAACCGGTCCTGACACCCAGGGGGTAGGGCGCGCCCTCCACCCTCGTGGAGGCCTCGTGTCCTTCCCGGACTGCTTCTCATTTTTCTATTTTTCTAAATATTCCAAAACGGAGAAAAATTGCCATTAGAACTGTTTTGGAGTCGGTATACTTACCGTACCACATACCTATTCCTTTTCGGAGTCTGAAACGTTCCGGAAAGTGTCCCTTATGTATTCCTCCGGGGTCACGGTTTCAATAACATTGGTTTCAACATTTATGGGATTACCTGAGATATAATGTTTGATTCTTTGACCGTTCACCACCTTCGAATTTGTGCGTTTGAAGTTGTTGATTTTTATGGCACCGGAATGATAGACCTCCTCGATAACTTAAGGACCTTCCCATTTAGAGAGAAGTTTTCTCCTGCAAAAAATCTTAAACGAGAGTTGTATAGCAATACATAATCACCTACATTAAACTCACGCTTTTGTATCCTTTTGTCATGCCATCTTTTAACTTTTTCTTTAAACAACTTGGCATTCTCATAGGCTTGGGTTCTCCATTCATCAAGTGAGCTAATGTCAAATAACCTCTTCTCACCGGCAAGTTTGAAATCATAGTTGAGCTCTTTAATGGCCCAATATGCCTTATGTTCTAGTTCGAGAGGTAAATGACATGCTTTTCCATAAACCATTTTATACGGAGACATACCCATAGGATTTTTATATGCAGTTCTATAGGCCCATAATGCATCATCAAGTTTCTTGGACCAATTCTTTCTAGATCTATTAACAGTCTTTTGCAAAATTAATTTGAGCTCCCTATTGCTCAATTCTACTTGACCACTAGACTGTGGGTGATAAGGAGATGCAATTCTATGATTAACATCATATTTAGCAAACATTTTACGGAAAGCACCATGAATAAAATGTGAACCACCATCAGTCATTAAATATCTAGGGACTCCAAACCTCGGAAAATAACTTCTTTAAGCATTTTAATAGATGTGTTATGATCAGCACTACTAGTTGGAATAGCTTCTACCCACTTAGTAACGTAATCAACAGCAACTAAAATATGTGTATATCCATTGGAGGCAGGAAAAGGTTCCATATAATCAAAGCCCCAAACATCAAATGGTTCAATAACAAGTGAATAATTCATAGGCATTTCTTGACGTCTACTAATATTACCAATTCTTTGACATTCATCACAAGATAGAACAAACTTACGGGCATCCTTGAAGAGAGTAGGCCAATAAAAACCGGATTGCAATACCTTATGTGCAGTTCTATCTCCAGCGTGGTGTCCTCCATAAGCTTCGGAGTGACACTTGCATAGGATCTGTTCCTGTTCATCCTCAGGTACACAACGTCTAATAACACCATCTACTCCTTCTTTATAAAGATGTGGGTCATCCCAAAAGTAATGTCTCAAATCATAGAAAAACTTTTTCTTTTGCTGGTATGTGAAACTAGGTGGTATAAATTTAGCAACAATGTAATTAGCATAATCGGCATACCATGGAGCAGTACGAGAAGCATTTATGACATTTAATTGTTCGTCAGGAAAGCTATCATCAATAGGTAGTGGGTCATCAGGAACATTCTCTAACCTAGACAAGTTGTCTGCAACGGGGTTCTCAGCTCCCTTTCTATCAATAATATGCAAATCAAATTCTTGTAGCAAGAGAACCCATCTAATAAGTCTAGGTTTAGCATCTTTCTTTTTGATAAGATATTTAATAGCAGCATGATCAGTGTGAATAGTTACTTTAGAATCAACAATATAAGGTCTGAACTTATCACAAGCAAATACAACTGCTAAGAATTCTTTTTCAGTAGTAGCATCATTTCTCTGAGAATTGTCTAGAGTTTTACTAGCATACTGAATAACATTTAATTTCTTATCAACTCTTTGCCCTAGAACAGCACCTACAGCATAATCACTAGCATCACACATAATTTCAAAAGGTAAATTCCAATCAGGTGGCTGAACGATAGGTGCAGAGATCAATGCTTTCTTAAGTATTTCAAATGCTTCTACACAATCATCATCAAAGACAAATGGTATATCTTTTTGTAACAAATTAGTCAGAGGCCGAGAAATTTTTGAGAAGTCCTTAATGAACCTCCTGTAAAAATCGGCATGACCAAGGAAACTTCTTATACCTTTGATGTCCTTGGGACATGGCATCTTTTCAATAGCATCAACCTTGGCTTTATCAACTTCAATACCTCTTTCAAAAACTTTATGCCGCAAGACAATACCTTCATTAACCATAAAGTGGCACTTCTCCCAGTTCAAGACCAGATTAGTTTCTTCACATCTCTGCAAAACTCGATCAAGGTTGCTCAAGCAATCATCAAAAGAGGATCCATAAATGGAGAAATCGTCCATGAAAACCTCACAAATCTTTTCACAAAAGTCAGAGAATATAGCCATCATGCATCTTTGAAAGGTAGCAGGTGCGTTACATAAACCAAAAGGCATATGTCTATAAGCAAAAGTACCGAAAGGGCAAGTAAAAGTGGTCTTTGATTGATCATCGGCTGACACATGTATTTGAGAGAAACCAGAATAACCATCTAGAAAGCAAAAATGTGTATGTTTGGATAATCTTTCTAGCATTTGATCGATGAAAGGTAAGGGGTAATGATATTTTTAGTAGCTTTATTTAATTTGCGGAAATCAATTACCATTCTATAACCTGTAATAATTCTTTGCGGAATCAATTCATCTTTATCATTAGGAACGACAGTAATACCTCCCTTCTTAGGAACACAATGGACAGGACTTACCCACTGACTATCAGCAACGGGATAAATTATACCTGCCTCAAGGAGCTTTAGTATTTCCTTTCTTACCACTTCTTTCATCTGAGGATTCAGCCGTCGTTGGCGATCACGAACTGGTTTGGCATCTTTCTCCAAATTTATTTTATGTTGACATAGAGTGGGACTAATGCCCTTAAGATCATCAAGAGTATATCCAATAGCAGCGGGGTGCTTCTTCAGAGTTTTCAATAATCTCTCTTCTTCATGCTCTGAAAGGTTAGCACTAATAATAACAGGATATATCTTTTTCTCATCAAGATAAGCATATTTAAGGGTATCAGGCAATGGTTTAAGCTCAAACACGGGATCACCCTTGGGTGGAGGAGGATCCCCTAGGATTTCAACAGGCAAATTGAGTTTCAGGATGGGTTCCTGTTTAAAGAATACTTCATCTATTTCCCTTCTTTCATTCATAAACATATCATTTTCATGGTCTAGCAAATATTGTTCTAAAGGATCATTAGGAGGTACGACAATAGAAGCAAGACCAATAATTTCATCTCTACTGGGCAATTCCTCTTCATGGTGTTGTCTACGAAATTTAGAGATATTAAACTCATGAGACATATCACCTAAACCAATAGTAACAACATCCTTTTCGCAGTCTATCCTAGCATTAACAGTGTTCAAGAAGGGTCTACCAAATATAATGGGACAAAAACTATCTTGTGGGGAACCAAGAACAAGAAAATCATCAGGATATTTAGTTTTCCCACACAAGACTTCAACATCACAAACAATTCCCATGGGTGAAATATTATCTCTATTAGCAAGTTTAATTGTGCCATCAATATCTTCTAACTCAGTAGGTGCAATATCATGCATAATTTCTTTGTATAAGTCAATAGGTATTGCACTATCACTAGCACCCATATCACATAAGCCATGATAACAATGATTTCCTATTTTAACAGAAATAACAGGCATCCCTACAACAGGTCTATGTTTATCTTTAGCACACGGTTTAGCAATTCTAGCAGTTTCATCACAGAGATAAATAACATGCCCATCAATATTATCAGCCAAGAGATCTTTAACTATAGCAATATTAGGTTCAACTTTAACTTGCTCAGGAGGTGTATAGGTGTTGGAGATCGTTGCAGAAATTAAAAAATTTCTACGCATCACCAAGATCAATCTATGGAGTCTTCTAGCAACGAGAGGGAAAAGAGTGCATCTACATACCCTTGTAGCTCGCGAGCGGAAGCGTTCAAGTGAACGGGGTTGATGGAGTCGTACTCGTCGTGATCCAAATCACCGATGACCGAGCGCCGAAAGGACGGCACCTCCGCGTTCAACACACGTATGGTTGGGGAAGACGTCTCCTCCTTCTTGATCCAGCAAGGGGAGGGAGAGGTTGATGGAGATCCAGCAGCACGACGGCGTGGTGGTGGAAGCAGCGGGGATCTCGGCAGGGCTTCGCCAAGCTCAGCGAGAGGGAGAGGTGTCACGGGAGGGAGAGGGAGGCGCCAGGGGCTTGGGTGCGGCTGCCCTCCCTTCCCCCCTCTTTATATAGGGCCCCTGGGGGCGCCGGCCCTAGGAGATCCAATCTCCAAGGGGGGCGGCGCCAAGGGGGTGGCTTGCCCCCCAAGCCAAGTGGGGCGCCCCCCACCCCTAGGGTTTCCAACTCTAGGCGCAGGGGGAGGCCCAAGGGGGGCGCACCAGCCCACCAGGGGCTGGTTCCCCTCCCACTTCAGCCCATGGGGCCCTCCGGGATAGGTGGCCCCACCCGATGGACCCCCGGGACCCTTCCGGTGGTCCCGGTACAATACCGGTGACCCCCAAAACTTTCCCGGTGGCCGAAACTGGACTTCCTATATACAATTCTTCACCTCCGGACCATTTCAAAACTCCTCGTGACGTCCGGGATCTCATCCGGGACTCCGAACGACTTTCGGATTTCTGCATACTAATATCTCTACAACCCTAGCGTCACCGAACCTTAAGTGTGTAGACCCTACGGGTTCGGGAGACATGCAGACATGACCGAGACGACTCTCCGGTCAATAACCAACAGCGGGATCTGGATACCCATGTTGGCTCCCACATGTTCCACGATGATCTCATCGGATGAACCACGATGTTGAGGATTCAATCAATCCCGTATACAATTCCCTTTGTCAATCGGTACGTTACTTGCCCGAGATTCGATCGTCGGTATCCCAATACCTTGTTCAATCTCGTTACCGGCAAGTCACTTTACTTGTATCGTAATGCATGATCCCGTGACCAAACACTTGGTCACATTGAGCTCATTATGATGATGCATTACCGAGTGGGCCCAGAGATACCTCTCCGTCATACAGAGTGACAAATCCCAGTCTCGATTCGTGCCAACCCAACAGACACTTTCGGAGATACCCATAGTGCACCTTTATAGCCACCCAGTTACGTTGTGACGTTTGGCACACCCAAAGCACTCCTATGGTATCCGGGAGTTGCACAATCTCATGGTCTAAGGAAATGATACTTGACATTTGGAAAAGCTCTAGCAAACGAACTACACGATCTTGTGATATGCTTAGGATTGGGTCTTGTCCATCACATCATTCTCCTAATGATGTGATCCCGTTATCAATGACATCCAATGTCCATAGTCAGGAAACCATGACTATCTGTTGATCAACGAGCTAGTCAACTAGAGGCTCACTAGGGACATGTTGTGGTCTATGTATTCACACATGTATTACGATTTCCGGATAACACAATTTTAGCATGAACAATAGACAATTATCATGAACAAGGAAATATAATAATAACCATTTTATTATTGCCTCTAGAGCATATTTCCAACAGTCTCCCACTTGCACTAGAGTCAATAATCTAGTTGCATTGTGATGAATCGAACACCCATAGAGTTCTGGTGTTGATCATGTTTTGCTCTAGGGAGAGGTTTAGTCAACGGATCTGCTACATTCAGGTCCGTATGTACTTTACAAATATCTATGTCTCCATTTTGAACATTTTCACGAATGGAGTTGAAGCGACGCTTGATATGCCTGGTCTTCCTGTGAAACCTGGGCTCCTTGGCAAGGGCAATAGCTCCAGTGTTGTCACAGAAGAGAGTCATCGGGCCCGACGCATTGGGAATAACTCTTAGGTCGGTAATGAACTCCTTCACCCAGATTGCTTCTTGTGCTGCCTCTGAGGCCGCCATGTATTCCGCTTCACATGTAGATCCCGCCACAACGCTTTGCTTGCAACTGCACCAGCTTACTACCCCACCATTCAAAATATACACGTATCCGGTTTGTGACTTAGAGTCATCCAGATCTGTGTCGAAGCTAGCATCGACGTAACCCTTTACGATGAGCTCTTCGTCACCTCCATAAACGAGAAACATATCCTTAGTCCTCTTCAGGTACTTCAGGATATTCTTGACCGCTGTCCAGTGTTCCATGCCGGGATTACTTTGGTACCTTCCTACCAAACTTACGGCAAGGTTTACATCAGGTCTGGTACACAGCATGGCATACATAATAGACCCTATGGCCGAGGCATAGGGGACGACACTCATATTTTCTCTATCTTCTGCCGTGGTCGGGCATTGAGTCGTGCTCAATTGCACACCTTGCAATATAGGCAAGAATCCCTTCTTGGACTGATCCATATTGAACTTCTTCAATATCTTGTCAAGGTACGTACTTTGTGAAAGACCAATGAGGCGTCTTGATCTATCTCTATAGATCTTGATGCCTAATATATAAGCAGCTTCTCCAAGGTCCTTCATTGAAAAACACTTGTTCTTGTTCAAGTAGGCCTTTATGCTTCCCAAGAATTCTATATCATTTCCCATCAACAGTATGTCATCCACATATAATATGAGAAATTCTACAGAGCTCCCACTCACTTTCTTGTAAACACAAGCTTCTCCATAAGTCTGTGTAAACCCAAACGCTTTGATCATCTCATCAAATCGAATGTTCCAACTCCGAGATGCTTGCACCAGCCCATAGATGGAGCGTTGGAGCTTGCATACCTTGTTAGCATTCTTAGGATCGACAAAACCTTCCGGCTGCATCATATACAATTCTTCCTTAAGAAAGCCATTAAGGAATGCCGTTTTGACGTCCATTTGCCATATCTCATAATCATAGTATGCGGCAATTGCTAACATGATTCGGACGGACTTCAGCTTCGCTACGGGTGAGAAAGTCTCATCGTAGTCAACCCCTTGAACTTGTCGATAACCCTTAGTGACAAGTTGAGCTTTATAGATGGTAACATTACCATCCGCGTCCGTCTTCTTCTTAAAGATCCATTTGTTTTCTATCGCTCGCCGATCATCGGGCAAGTCTGTCAAAGTCCACACATTGTTTTCATACATGGATCCTATCTCGGATTGCATGGCTTCAAGCCATTTGTTGGAATCTGGGCCCGCCATTGCTTCTTCATAGTTCGAAGGTTCACCGTTGTCTAACAACATGATTTCCAGGACAGGGTTGCCATACCACTCTGGTGTGGAACGTGTCCTCTTGGACCTACGAAGTTCAGTAGTAACTTGATCCGAAGTACCTTGATCATCATCATTAGCTTCCTCTCTAGTCAGTGCAGGCACCACAGGAACATCTTCCTGAGCTGCGCTACTTTCCGGTTCAAGAGGTAGTACTTCATCAAGTTCCACTTTCCTCCCACTTACTTCTTTCGAGAGAAACTCTTTCTCCAGAAAGGACCCGTTCTTGGCAACAAAGATCTTGCCTTCGGATCTGAGGTAGAAGGTATAGCCAATGGTTTCCTTAGGGTATCCTATGAAGACGCATTTTTCCGACTAGGGTTCGAGCTTTTCAGGTTGAAGTTTCTTGACATAAGCATCGCATCCCCAAACTTTTAGAAACGACAGCTTAGGTTTCTTCCCAAACCATAATTCATACGGTGTCGTCTCAACGGATTTCGACGGAGCCCTATTTAAAGTGAATGCGGCAGTCTCTAAAGCATAGCCCCAAAATGAGAGCGGTAGATCGGTAAGAGACATCATAGATCGCACCATATCCAATAGAGTGCGATTACGATGTTCGGACACACCATTTCGCTGAGGTGTTCCAGGCGGCGTGAGTTGTGAAACTATTCCACATTTCCTTAAGTGTGTGCCAAATTCGTGACTCAAATATTCCCCTCCACGATCTGATCGTAAGAATTTTATTTTCCTGTCACGTTGATTCTCAACCTCACTCTGAAATTCCTTGAACTTTTCAAAGGTCTCAGACTTGTGTTTCATTAGGTAGACATACCCATATCTACTCAAGTCATCAGTGTGAGTGAGAAGATAACGATAGCCACCGCGAGCCTTAACACTCATTGGACCGCACACATCAGTATGTATGATTTCCAATAAGTTGGTTGCTTGCTCCATTGTTCCGGAGAACGGAGTCTTGGTCATCTTACCCATGAGGCATGGTTCACACGTGTCAAATGATTTGTAATCAAGAGACTCTAAAATTCCATCAGCATGGAGCTTCTTCATGCGCTTGACACCAATGTGACCAAGACGGCAGTGCCACAAGTATGTGGGACTATCATTATCAACCTTACATCTTTTGGTACTCACACTATGAATATGTGTAACACTACGTTCGAGATTCATTAAGAATAAACCATTAACCAGCGGGGCATGACCATAAAACATATCTCTCATATAAATAGAACAACCATTATTCTCAGATTTAAATGAGTGGCCATCTCGAATTAAACGAGATCCTGATAGAATGTTCATGCTCAAAGCTGGCACTAAATAACAATTATTGAGGTTTAAAACTAATCCCGTAGGTAAATGTAGAGGTAGCGTGCCGACGGCGATCACATCGACCTTGGAACCATTCCCGACGCGCATCGTCACCTCGTCCTTTGCCAGTCTCCGTTTATTCCGCAGCTCCTGCTTTGAGTTACAAATATGAGCAACCGCACCGGTATCAAATACCCATGAGCTACTACGAGTGCTAGTAAGGTACACATCAATAACATGTATATCACATATACCTTTGGTGTTGCCGGCCTTCTTGTCCGCTAAGTACTTGGGGCAGTTCCGCTTCCAGTGACCACTTCCCTTGCAATAAAAGCACTCAGTCTCAGGCTTGGGTCCATTCTTTGGCTTCTTCCCGGCAACTGGCTTACCGGGCGCGGCAACTCCCTTGCCGTCCTTCTTGAAGTTCTTCTTACCCTTGCCTTTCTTGAACTTAGTGGTTTTATTCACCATCAACACTTGATGTTCCTTTTTGATCTCCACCTCCGCTGATTTCAGCATTGAATATACCTCAGGAATGGTCTTTTCCATCCCCTGCATATTGAAGTTCATCACAAAGCTCTTGTAGCTCGGTGGAAGCGACTAAAGGATTCTGTCAATGACCGCGTCATCCGGGAGATTAACTCCCAGCTGAGTCAAGCGGTTGTGTAACCCAGACATTTTGAGTATGTGCTCACTGACAGAACTATTTTCCTCCATCTTACAACTGAAGAACTTGTCGGAGACTTCATATCTCTCGACCCGGGCATGAGCTTGGAAAACCATTTTCAGCTCTTCGAACATCTCATATGCTCCGTGTTGCTCAAAACGCTTTTGGAGCCCCGGTTCTAAGCTGTAAAGCATGCCGCACTGAACCAGGGAGTAATCATCACTACGCGACTGCCAGGCGTTCATAATGTCTTGGTTCTCTGGGATGGGTGCGTCACCTAGCAGTGCTTCTAGGACATAATCTTTCTTGGCAGCTATGAGGATGATCCTCAAGTTCCGGACCCAGTCCGTATAGTTGCTGCCATCATCTTTCAGCTTGGTTTTCTCTAGGAACGCGTTGAAGTTAAGGGCAACATTAGCGTGGGCCATTTGATCTACAAGACATATTGTAAAGATTTTAGACTAAGTTCATGATAATTAAGTTCATCTAATCAAATTATTCAATGAACTCCCACTCAGATAGACATCCCTCTAGTCATCTAAGTGAAACATGATCCGAGTCAACTAGGCCGTGTCCGATCATCACGTGAGACGGACTAGTCAACATCGGTGAACATCTTCATGTTGATCGTATCTTCTATATGACTCATGCTCGACCTTTCGGTCTTCCGTGTTCCGAGGCCATGTCTGTACATGCTAGGCTCGTCAAGTCAACCTAAGTGTATTGCATGTGTAAATCTGGCTTACACCCGTTGTATTCGAACATTAGAATCTATCACACCCGATCATCACGTGGTGCTTCGAAACAACGAACCTTCGCAATGGTGCATAGTTAGGGGGAACACTTTCTTGAAATTATTGCGAGGGATCATCTTATTTAAGCTACCGTCGTTCTAAGCAAATAAGATGTAAAACATGATAAACATCACATGCAATCAAATAGTGACATGATATGGCCAGTATCATATTGGTCCTTTGATCTCCATCTTCGGGGCGCCATGATCATCTTCATCACCGGCATGACACCATGATTCCATCATCGTGTCTTCATGAAGTTGTCACGCCAACGATTACTTCTACTTCTATGGCTAACGTGTTTAGCAATAAAGTAAAGTAATTTACATGGCGTTATTCAATGACACGCAGGTCATACAAAAAATAAAAACAACTCCTATGGCTCCTGCCGGTTGTCATACTCATCGACATGCAAGTCGTGATTCCTATTACAAGAACATGATCAATCTCATACATCACATATATTTCATTCATCACATCCTTTTGGCCATATCACATCACAAGGCATATGCTGCAAAAACAAGTTAGACGTCCTCTAATTGTTGTTGCATGTTTTTACGTGGCTTCTATAGGTTTCTAGCAAGAACGTTTCTTACCTACGTAAAACCACAACGTGATATGCCAACTTCTATTTACCCTTCATAAGGACCCTTTTCATCGAATCTGATTCGACTAAAGTGGGAGAGACAGACACCCGCTAGCCACCTTATGCAACTAGTGCATGTCAGTCGGTGGAACCTGTCTCACGTAAGCATACGTGTAAGGTCGGTCCGGGCCGCTTCATCCCACGATGCCGCCGAAACAAGATAAGACTAGTAGTGGCAAGAAAATTGACAACATCTACGCCCACAACAAGTTTGTGTTCTACTCGTGCATAGAAACTACGCATAGACCTAGCTCATGATGCCACTGTTGTAGATCGTTGCAGAAATTAAAAAATTTCTACGCATCACCAAGAACAATCTATGGAGTCTTCTAGCAACGAGAGGGAAAAGAGTGCATCTACATACCCTTGTAGATCGCAAGCGGAAGCGTTCAAGTGAACGGGGTTGATGGAGTCGTACTCGTCGTGATCCAAATCACCGATGACCGAGCGCTGAACGGACGGCACCTCCGCGTTCAACAAACGTACGGTTGGGGAAGACGTCTCCTCCTTCTTGATCCAGCAAGGGGAGGGAGAGGTTGATGGAGATCCAGCAGCATGACGGCGTGGTGGTGGAAGCAGCGGGGATCTCGGCAGGGCTTTGCCAAGCTCAGCGAGAGGGAGAGGTGTCACGGGAGGGAGAGGGAGGCGCCAGGGGCTTGGGTGCGGCTGCCCTCCCTTCCCCCCTCTTTATTAGGGCCCCTGGGGGCGCCGGCCCTAGGAGATCCAATCTCCAAGGGGGGTGGCGGCCAAGGGGGTGGCTTGCCCCCCAAGCCAAGTGGGGCGCCCCCCACCCCTAGGGTTTCCAACCCTAGGCGCAGGGGGAGGCCCAAGGGGGGCGCACCAGCCCACCAGGGGCTGGTTCCCCTCCCACTTCAGCCCATGGGGCCCTCCGGGATAGGTGGCCCCACCCGGTGGACCCCCGGGACCCTTCCGGTGGTTCCGGTACAATACCGGTGACCCCCGAAACTTTCCCGGTGGCCGAAACTGGACTTCCTATATACAATTCTTCACCTTCGGACCATTCCGGAACTCCTCGTGACGTCCGGGATCTCATCTGGGACTCCGAACGACTTTCGGATTTCCGCATACTAATATCTCTACAACCCTAGCGTCACCGAACCTTAAGTGTGTAGACCCTACGGGTTTGGGAGACATGCAGACATGACCGAGACGACTCTCCGGTCAATAACCAACAGCGGGATCTGGATACCCATGTTGGCTCCCACATGTTCCACGATGATCTCATCGGATGAACCATGATGTTGAGGATTCAATCAATCCCGTATACAATTCCCTTTGTCAATCGGTACGTTACTTGCCCGAGATTCGATCGTCGGTATTTGAATACCTTGTTCAATCTCGTTACCGGCAAGTCACTTTACTCGTACCGTAATGCATGATCCCGTGACCAAACACTTGGTCACATTGAGCTCATAATGATGATGCATTACCGAGTGGGCCCAGAGATACCTCTCCGTCATACGGAGTGACAAATCCCAGTCTCGATTCGTGCCAACCCAACAGACACTTTCGGAGATACCCGTAGTGCACCTTTATAGCCACCCAGTTACGTTGTGACGTTTGGCACACCCAAAGCACTCCTATGGTATCCGGGAGTTGCACAATCTCATGGTCTAAGGAAATGATACTTGACATTTGGAAAAGCTCTAGCAAACGAACTACACGATCTTGTGATATGCTTAGGATTGGGTCTTGTCCATCACATCATTCTCCTAATGATGTGATCCCGTTATCAATGACATCCAATGTCCATAGTCAGGAAACCATGACTATCTGTTGATAAACGAGCTAGTCAACTAGAGGCTCACTAGGGACATGTTGTGGTCTATGTATTCACACATGTATTACGATTTCTGGATAACATAATTATAGCATGAACAATAGACAATTATCATGAACAAGGAAATATAATAATAACCATTTTGTTGCCTCTAGGGCATATTTCCAACAATAGGTTCTAATATTGCTTTTACGAACCACAGTTGAAGCTTTAGCATGATCTTTTATCCTAACAGGAAAAGGTGGTTTCTCAACATAGCAGTAGGAACAATAGGATCATTATAAGTGATAGTCTTTTCTTCAACTTTAATAGGTGCAGCTACTTTTACTTCTATGGGAGGATGATATTTAAACCACTTCTCCTTAGGGAGATCAACGTGAGCAGCAAAAGATTCACAGAAAGAAGCTACTATCTCAGAGTCAAGTCCATATTTAGTGCTAAATTTACGGAAAACATCGGTATCCATAAAAGATTTAACACAATCAAACTTAGGTGCATACCTGACTCCTTACCTTCATCGAGATCCCAATCTTCAGAGTTGCATTTAATTCTTTCCAATAAATCCCATTTGAATTCAATAGTCTTCATCATAAAAGATCCAGCACAAGAAGTATCGAGCATGGTGCGATTGTTATCAGAAAGCCGAGAATAAAAGTTTTGAATAATTATTTCTCTTGGGAGATCATGATTGGGGCATGAATATAACATTGATTTAAGCCTCCCCCAAGCTTGAGCGATGCTTTCTCCTTCACGAGGCCAAAAATTATATATATAATTGCGATCACGATGAACAAGATGCATAGGATAAAACTTCTGATGAAATTCCAATTTCAATCGTTTGTAGTTCCATGATCCCATATCATCACATAGCCTATACCATGTCAATGCATCTCCCTTCAAAGATAAAGGGAAGACCTTCTTCGTAATAACATCATCGGGCACACCTGCAAGCTTAAATAATCCACAAACTTCATCCACATGTATTAGGTGCTCATCAGGATGCATTGTTCCGTCTCCTGCAAAAGGATTAGCTAGCAGTTTTTCTATCATACCCGAAGGAATCTCAAAGTAGACATTTTCATTTTCAGTAGGTTCAGTAGGTTGAGGAGCAACTCTTTGCTCTACTGGTCGGGGTGAAGATACCCCGAACAAGCCTCTCAGAGTATTACTTTCCATAGTAACAAGTGACAATAAATTTCAGCACACTATATAAATATTTTCCTTACCAAATTCCACCTACCAAAGGCGCTTCACTCCCCGGCAACGGTGCCAGAAAAGAGTCTTGATGACCCACAAGTATAGGGGATCTATCGTAGTCCTTTCGATAAGTAAGAGTGTCGAATCCAACGAGGAGCAGAAGGAAATGATAAGCGGTTTTCAGCAAGGTATTCTCTGCAAGCACTGAAATTATCGGTAACAGATAGTTTTGTGATAAGATAATTTGTAACGAGCAACAAGTAACAAAAGTAAATAAAGTGCAGCAAGGTGGCCCAATCCTTTTTGTAGCAAAGGACAAGCCTGGACAAACTCTTATATAGAGAAAAGCGCTCCCGAGGACACATGGGAATTATCGTCAAGCTAGTTTTCATCATGTTCATATGATTCGCGTTCGGTACTTTGATAATTTGATATGTGGGTGGACCGGTGCTTGGGTGATGTCCTTACTTGGATAAGCATCCCACTTATGATTAAACCCTATTGCAAGATACCGCAACTACAAAAGAAGTAGTAAGGTAAACCTAACCATAGCATGAAACATATGGATCCAAATCAGCCCCTAACGAAGCAACGCATAAACTAGGGTTTAAGCTTCTGTCACTCTAGCAACCCATCATCTACTTATTACTTCCCAATGCCTTCCTCTAGGCCCAAATAATGGTGAAGTGTCATCTAGTCGACGTTCACATAACACCACTAGAGGAAAGACAACATACATCTCATCAAAATATCGAACGAATACCAAATTCACATGACTACTATTAGCAAGACTTCTCCCATGTCCTCAAGAACAAACGTAACTACTCACAAAACATATTCATGTTCATAATCAGAGGAGCATTAATATGCATAATGGATCTGAACATATGATCTTCCACCAAATAAACCAACTAGCATCAACTACAAGGAGTAATCAACACTACTAGCAACCTACAGGTACCAATCCCAGACTTAGAGACAAGAATTGGACACAAGAGATGAACTAGGGTTTGAGAGGAGATGGTGCTGGTGAAGATGTTGATGGAGATTGACCCCCTACCGATGAGAGGATCGTTGGTGATGACGATGGCGATGGCGATGATTTCCCCCTCCCGGAGGGAAGTGTCCCCGGCAGAATAGCTCTGCCGGAGCCCTAGATTGGTTCCGCCAAGGTTCCGCCTCGTGGCGGCGGAGTCTCGTCCCGAAAGCTTTCTTGTGATTTTTCTTCGGGCGAAAGACTTCATATAGCAGAAGATGGGCACCGGAGGGCCAACAGGGGGCCCACGAGGCAGGGGGCCGCGCCTAGGGGGGTAGGGCGCGCCCCCCACCCTCGTGGCCAGGGTGTGGGCTCCCTCTGGTATTTCTTCCGCTCAGTATTTTTTATTATTTCCAAAAATAACTTTCGTGGAGTTTCAGGACTTTTGGAGTTGTGCATAATAGATCTCTAATATTTGCTCCTTTTCCAGCCCAGAATTCCAGCTGCCGGCATTCTCCCTCCTTATGTAAACCTTGTAAAATAAGAGAGAATAGGCATAAGTATTGTGACATAATGTGTGATAACAGCCCATAATGCAATAAATATCAATATAAAAGCATGATGCAAAATGGACGTATCAGCCGTCGTAGCGCGGCGGCATCTCCGGCTTGAACTTGGGTGGCCACCGCACCTGCCACAGGGCAGGGGCCAGGGCTCGGAGCCCCCTGGCCCCGTTGTCAACGCCGGCCGTCGGAGTCGGTAGCGGGGCGCCTGCCATGAGGGCGGAGCGCGGTGGCGACAGAGCGCAGATCGACGGAAGGAAAGCCACGTCGCACCCCTACCTGGCGCGCCAAATGTCGGATCACGGGTTCCAGCAAAACCCTCAAGGTTCGAACACTGGGGTGCGCGCGAAGAATTCCTCCCTACCGATCCACGCCCTAGCTCGCTAAGATCTCGCGGACGAACTCGACAAACTCACAACACAAAAGGCACAAGATTTATACTGGTTCGGGCCACCGTTGTGGTGTAATACCCTACTCCAGTGTGGTGGTGGTGGATTGCCTCTTGGGCTGATGATGAACAGTACAAGGGGAAGAACAGCCTCCTGAGGTTGAGGTGTTCTTGTGCTTGGTGTGTGGCCAAGGATTAGGTGAGGTGCCTCTAATCTGTCCTCCCCTACGGTGGTGGCTAGTTCTACTTATATAGGCCCTGGTCCTCTCCCCAAATATTGAGCGGGAAGGGAGCCAACAACGGCCAATTTGAAAGGGGACAACTAGTACAGCTTATCCTGACAAAAGCGGCCTTCGCCTGCAAAAGGCTCTGGTGGTGATGCCGTCTTGGGCTCCATGGTGACCTCCGTCTCGCCGTCCTGCTGGTCTTGGTCTCGTTGCACCGATGTGGAAACCTTTGCTTGATGCCTCGGTACTCCGCGCCTGCGCTTGCCTCCTTAGCACCAAAGGGGAAACAAGGACACTGCGCGTGCTGGCGCCCGCCTGGCCTCGATCGTCATGGCTCACGTCACGAGAACCTCGCGAGGTTTGCCCCGCCTTGATCTCTCCGCTCCTCGCGAGGCAACCTGGTGAGGCCGCTCCTGAGGAGGTCTTGCGTCGTCCGCCTCGCGAGGGTCTTGAGTGCCTTGTTAATGAGGATGGGCCGTACAGGACTGGTAGCTCAGCCATGCCGTGGGCTGCAGGCAGGCAAGTCTCGGGACCCCCGTTCCCAGAACGCCGACACCGGTGGGGGAGAGGAAGACGATGCGACAAGGAGGCGATTTGGGGGAAAATTGTAGGGGGCAATGGAGGTGGTTGCCCCTCTTTATACGATGGGATGTTTCAGGCATGTCCCATGGACACGTGCTACCCCATGACCGCGGTCTGTTGCATGCACCCACGTATACGAATACATGTACGGTCAGCATACGAAACAACTATACGGGTAACAGTCAAAGGTGTACTCGGCCCTACGCGGCCCCACTCGTCAGAGTTAACGGTCAAAGGCATTGACCCGACGGCAGCGTACGTTGTAACCTGTTCTGAGGGTTTTGGGCAAGGGAGTGGGGAAAAGTGAGCAAAAGTTAACAAAGTGGGGATGAATGAATAGAGCTAAGGAACCAGGGGCATAAAAATAAAAAAATCCATTTATAAAAGTGGAATTAGGGCAAACAGAGTTACGAGGGGCCCACAAGCTTAGGTGGCACCCCCGGGGGCGCGCAGGTGAGCTTGTGGCCCTCTCGTAATGCTTCTGGCCTCCTCCCAAATCTTCTAGGATCCCTTCTGGTCTAGAAAAAATCACCGTAAAGTTTCATCATGTTTGGACTTCGTTTGGTATTGATTGGCACTGGGCACTAGGTTAATAGGTTAGTTCCCAAAAATTATATATAATTGCATATAAAGTATACCGAATTGATAATATAATAGTATGAAACAATCAAAAGTTATAGATACGTTGGAGACGTATCAATTTTTGTGTGCCTTTTTTGTCTCCCCTCCCACCACCCCTTCCCACTGGATTTTCTCCCTCCCACTTTAATTCCATCACGTAAATGATAGGTAATTAAGAATTCAAAATCCCACCATATTTGTGAGATCACCTTCCTAAAAGACAGACATAAGATTTTTCTTGATAACCTTCCAAAACAAAATCAGATATTCTGCAATAACAAATCACTAATCCCGCGCACTATCTCTACTCCCAAAGGGAGAGGTGGTAGCCTCGCCTCCATGATTTATTTTTGTCTGGCTTTTTTCGTCTCACCTCCCACCACCCCTTCTCTACTCCTAAAGGGGAGTTGCTAGCCTCGCCTCCACGGTTTATTTTCATCTATCTTTTTTCGTCCAATTTTTTCGTCTCACCTCCCACCACCCCTTCCCACTAGATTTACTCACTCCAATTAAAAAATCAAATCCCATTAAAAGGTGAGATCTTGTTTCGTGCTTGCTTTGGCAAGTGCTGCTTTAGTTCAATCATGTAAATGATAGGTAATTAAGAATTCAAAAATCGCACCATATATGTGAGATCCCCTTCCTAAAAGATAGACATACGATTTTTCTTTATAACCTTCCAAAACAAAATCATATATCCCTCAATAACAAATCATTAGTCCCGCACTATGCCATTTATTATTATCATTACCTCTACTATTAATGGACAATCACAACTTTCCTAATACATAAATATAACATATCTTTTTTGTTATCAGTGTACGCATCCGTGCGCCCTTGTGGAGGGATGTCGTGCGCGATACCATGTAGGACGCTGTGGCCGGGCCTGACGTCGGCGTGATGCTCGAGAATGCCAGGGCGTGGATCACGGCGTCGAGGACGACCGTGGTGGAAATCGAGTCGTCGGACTGTCACGTACACGCATTCGTGGACGCAGTCATATTATATTTCTTGTCAGTTATAGAGAAAGTGAGACAGGCTACATTCTCAAATCAAGTGTGTCCATTCAAATAGAAAGTAGGAACGGGAACTAAACCTGGTGAGGTTTGACGACCAATATCTACTCCTAAAGGGAGAGTTGGTAGCCTCGCCTCCATGGTTTATTTTCATCTGGCTTTTTCCCGTCCGATTTTTTCGTCTCACCTCCCACCGCCCCTTGTTTGCTCCTAAAGGGGGAGTTGCTAGCCTCGCCTCCACTGTTTGTTTTTATTTGTCTTCTTTTCATCCGGTTTTTCCTGTCTCACCTCCCACCCCCCCCCTCCCACTAGATTTTCTATCTCCCATTATAGAACCAAATCCCATTAAAGGGTGAGATCTTGTTTCGTGCTTGCTTTGGCAGGTGCTGCTTTAATTCAATCACGTAAATGATATGTAATCAAGAATTCAAAAATCACACGATATATGTGAGATCACCTTTCTAAAAGACAGACATACGATTTTTCTTGATAACCTTCCAAAACAAAATCATATATTCCACAATAACAAATCACTAATCCCACGCACTATGCCATTTATTATTATCATTATCTGTACTATTAATGGAGAGTCACAACTTTCCTAATACAAAAATATAACATATCTTTTTTGTTATCATCCGTGCGCCCTTGTGGAGGGCGCCGTGTGCGACACCATGTAGGACGTTGTGGCCGGGCCTGACACCGGCGTGATGCTCGAGAATGTCAGGGCGTGGATCACGGCGTAGAGGACGGCCGTGGTGGAAGTCGGCTCGTCGGACCGTCACGTACACACATTCGTGGACGCGGTCATATTATATTTCTTGTCAGTCATAGAGAAAGCGAGACAAGCTACATTCTCAAATCAAGTGTGTCCATTCAAATAGAAAATAGGAATGAGAACTAATGTTGGTGAGGTTTGATGAACAACCATACTTGAATTAAAAAAATGGAAAATGGCCTCTTGCGAAGTGTAGCTTCTATACCAAAAGAAATACAAATCGAAGGGAAGAATGTGATAAGGCGTCGCTGATGAACGCACTAATGTTTACGTGGTGCTGGTTGGCACCGACAAAACGGGTTCACGAAGGGGCTAGGAGTAGAAGATGTAGGGAAGGACGGGGAAGTGAAGAACAACAATTATCCCTTATAGCAATGAATGGTGCGTGGGGTGGAGTTGGAGCTTGTTGGTGACTACATTCAGATTGCCACTCACCTCCCACGTTAGTGTGCATTTGCAAAGTTGAATGGATCTTTGAGAATGATCTCTATAGTTATTTATTGTTTTCTGTCAATAGTATGAGTTAGTTCAACCCACTCTGTTATATTGTAAACATGGAAAATTTCACCCCTATTGAAACGCATGGCAAAGATGAGATGGGCGTCATCTGGTTTTAAAGAAGGAGGCTCCAGCGAGAAATGTCTTGCTACGACGGAAAACCAAGCGGGAGGGGGAGGATCCGATAGAAAAAGAGAATGGTGCGTCGTAGGTGGGGTTTTTGTGTTGAGCCCACATGCGACAAATAGCCCGTAGCAACGCATCGGCGTTCTGCTAGTACCAGTAAGTATGTACGCGCAATGCATGTTAATATTAGGAAAAATAATAATTGCACGTTCATATTAGGTGGATATCAATTACGCGTTAATTACCAAGACACTGTAGATGATGATATTTGATACGATTTTAATTGCATGCTAAACATGTTGAGTGTTCTTCATATGAGCAATATAGGTCGTTGGATCGATGTTGTTTGATGGCCCAGATTTGTTAGATCTGTCCATTTGGGTCTTTTTATATTGGTATAGATATAGATAGATATACTTATACGAAAAAAGTGAATCTAATAATGGGTCCTTTGAATGGCATGATTTTTGAAACAAAAAGAATAGAGAAATCATCGTCTTATAATATCGTGTCCCATTGAACTCCACAGGCAATTCAAAAAAAGAACTTGTAGAATCTTTAGAGCACAAGAATCCTAAGGAGTTATTGAAGGTGTATTTTATTGGTAGGATTGGAATCCTTAGTTTTATCCTAGGGATTCCTGTCTACTGTACTTTGAAGATACATTTTCATCCACCCAAATCTTTTCTTACAATCTATTTTTTTCATGCAATGCCATGTACTATTTGATACAAATTCATATATAGTTTTATGATCCTACAAGATTGAAGAAGACATGATACTTTCAAATTATATCATATTTATATGTTTTACAAAACTTTCTATTTGATTCAAATTCATATATGCATTTTCCTATTTATATGTTTTGCAAAACTTTCAAATCATAGAGGTCCTAAACCACAAAATGAGCACAACCAACATACGAGAAACAAAATAATTATATCCTTCAAGGTCTAGCATAATTTCTCTTGAATCAAAGAACCCGTAAAAGTAAACCATGCAGAAAATTAATCCAATGGCCGAGCAGGACGTAGGCATAGTTTCGGCAACTAAAGTTTTTTTTTTTGACATCATTTTCGACACCCGAAGTTCCTCGTGACTACTTGTTTCATTAAAGTTCGAGTAGTGTTTCATCCAAGCTCTTGTAATAAAGCAACTTTGATGGGTGTCGGGCAGTCCACGAAAACCACACGGCGTGGTTGACACACTTCTTGGACATTGTAACCTAGTATCTTGTCGTCGTGTCTTAATGGAACATCTGTGTAATACTCTTTCAATGCGACAATTACTACTATTCAAATTTGGACGCCGCGCCAACTTTGTATCATGTGCCGCCACCTCAATATTTTCAGACGCTTCTGCTGACGTCATGAAAACCATCACAACCACGCATCCGTACAATAACTGACAAATCCGACGGTACTGACTGCGTCATGCTGAAAAGGCATATGCGGACAGTAGGTTCTTTAAGGTTTTTTCTTGCTTTTCAAAAGAAAAATACATACTCCTATAGGTTTGTTTTTGTTGAACCTGCGTTGCATATATACGGTTGCCATGGATATTTCGGTTTGTCAAAGTGCCACCTGGATATATTATGATGGAAAAAGGCTGGCCGATCATCGCATTCGTGGGCTCTGCAAAATCACGTTCCAACAGAGTAAGGGGCGATCAGCAAAAATGGCAATGGGGCGAGGGAGCCAGCGGAGACGCCTATGCTGCGAAATTACTACTCCACCATAGCATCTCTTTTGATCTGACAGCAACGCACTCCCCCTGGTCCTGCCGTATCAAATCGCACGCAGCGCAGCGGGTGGGGCAGTCCGCTCGCTTTCTTCCCCGTTCTCGTCGCCTGGACTTCCCAGTTCCCACGCCGCCTCTGTTTTGCCATCTGTCCTCCGTCGCCCCCCTCTGTCCTATAAATCCACCACCACCAACAGCCTGTTCTCCACGCGATCCATCCCATCCTGAAAACCCCAGCGCACGGCAACGCCTCTCCAAAACCCCAAACCCTAGCCCATCGGCGATCGCCGGCGGCGACCGCGCCTCCGTCCTCCGCGGAGCCCTCGGGCGCTTCGCCTTGCATCGGCTTTGTCTCCTTGGGCGGCTGGCGTAGGAGGTGGGTGCGTTTGTTGCGCGGAGCAGGGTTTTGTTGTTGGGTTTTTACTTTTTTCCTTTTTCCGGCCCATTCCTGCGGATTCTGACGTGCTCTCTTCCTTTTCCTTTTTCCGTGCGGTTAGTTCAGGGTTCGGAGGCACTTCGCCGCTGGGTAAGCTTGCGACGGGGCGCGGCTGTCCAGATCCTCGCTGCGAATTCCTCCCGCTGGTTTTGCATTGAGGAGGTATGCGCGCGCTGCCTCCGTTGCGGTGTGGAGTGCGGGTTTTGTGATGATTTTTTCTCCGTTCCGTTTCGGTGTGGAATGCGTGTTTTCTGATGATGATTTTTGTTCCGTTCCGTTTCGGCGGATTGCCATGGTTTCGTTCCTTTGTTTGTCCTCAGTCAAATCTGGGGAGGTACTTCGTGTTGTGGGCCCTTGGTTATGCGGTTTGCCTTTTTGAGTTTGCAGGCTTGCGTGGCGATGAACTGATGATAATACGACTGGATGCTCTGCTTTCGACTATACATGAAGCGTTGCAATTTCTGGACGATATTTTAATGTACTGCTGTGCTTTAATGGCCATAAAAAAAATTAACAAATCTACGGCAAAACTTCTCCGTCCTGAATTACTTGTCGCAGAAATGAATAAAAATGGATGTATCTAAAACTAAACGTCTAGATACATTCAGTTTTGCGACATGTAATTTCGGATGGAGGGAGTAATAACATAGCAAACAACTAATACTCCCTCCGATCCATATTAATTGTCGCTGATTTAGTACAATTTTGTTTCCTACATCCTGGAACAAACGAGATAAATCATGTCATATATGTAGTAGAAAACTTTAGTGCGAACAATAGACCTGGGGTACTATTCACAATGGACTGAGATACGGAGAAACCCCTGCTGCACGGCGCAGGTTGGCTGGGCTTATGCTGTCAACATCATGAAGGGCGATTAGAGGCCATGAGCCCGTCGTGCTGCAAGGCTTCATACCGAATGTATGCTCTATAAAATTACCAATTTGCAATATGATCTGCCTTTTTTGTTCTCAATGTGTCTATGAATTTAGAGCATTTTTGTATGCCTTCTGTGTTGACTAGACCGAAGGTGCTTAGCTGAAGGTAGCCTTCACTGCCCCCTTTTGTAACTTCCCTTCTTTCATCCCTCCATGAGGCTGTCAAAAGAAAGAAAGGTTTAATTTCTTCAAATTTCTCATGACTATTTGAGGTTCTAACTGAGCCTCCACGACACTTGTATACACAAAATGCCCCTAGGTTCAGGGGCATACATTTAGTGCTATTGGCCCAAAATGTGTGTTGATTTGCATCAGGTTATTCTCTTTAACATGTCGGTTGCATGTTAGGAAATAGATTTGCGTGCATGCTGCATTGGGTGTTAACAAGTCTGTATCCGGTACAGACCAACTTTTGATGCGGTCATTAAGTGCAGATGACCTGTAAATTTCAGAGAAGTTCTGGTTGGTACATTAAATCTGTCAAGTCACAAAATTTCAAGTCTAGACCCGATGCAAATGAAATGGAAGAAAAGACATATACCTTTCTGAAACTTATAAGAAAAAAAAATACAATCTTACTATTCACTGTTGTATTTGTATTTCCGTATGTAAACTGAATCTGGATTTGAAATTTGGTCGCTAGTGATAGATAGAAATTTTAGTTGTTTTGGCAGGACTTCACAATTGCTTTATGTATCGCTCAGTGCTCTAGTGGGTGGCATTCTTTCATGGGTATCCCCTAGGCAATATTGGGAAAACCTTTTTTTATATTCAGGTTTCTAGTTTCCTATATATTTCTTAGTTTCCTAGCACACATAGTCCTTATTGAAGTATTTTTTACGCAAAATTATTTGGAATATTATTTCGATTTTAAAGATGAGGGTAGATCAGTATTGTAAGCATACTATTAAAGCAGCAGTAAGCATCCGCCTTCTAACCAACCATCGCCGCAGTGCTGGTTTTGAAGATTCTTGTGTTCTGTTCCTTCCACGTGGTCCACCAGGCGAGCTGGACCAACTAGCTCCAGGCCTTCTTCTCCTCTCTCGGCAGTATCACGGTGCTCCGCTCCGTCCACTCAAGGGAGGTAGTGGTTGATGATGGTGCAAGTGCCCACCGCAGGATGCAATGCCAGAGTGTGGCCTGCCAGACCTCAATCGTGTAGGGGCACAATGCGAGCAGTACAGCGTCCTCCAATGGCCCCAAGCAGAGCGCGCAGGCAGGGTCGTGTGGCCACCCGTTCTTTGCGAGCACGTCGGTGGTGTTGCAGCGCTCTAGCATTGCACTCACTTAGTAGTTAGACAACTTTTCGTAATATACCAACAATATCCTTTTTCTATGCATTTTATTATTTTTATCACTTAGTTTTTTGAGGATGTCACTTTATGCATGATGCACCGTGCTGATTTCTTCCGTTGCATGCAGGATGTCATCTTCAAACGTTTTCGATGAAAAATTTGAGGCTGCTGTCACAAAGCTGGATGCTATTGGAATCGCGAGAAAAACTGTTTCACCAGTGTTGACGAAGCTACTAGAGTTGTATGATTACAACTGGGAGTACATAGAAGCTGATGACTTTCGGGTTCTAACCGATGCTATATTTGACGAGCCAGATCCCAAAGTACAGTTTACTTTGTTCTGATTTTATAGTCAGAATGTATTGTTTTGAGGGACAACATTTCTCTTATAACTTGTTATGCTACCACTTTTGGTACAGGAAGAACAGAAAAAACAAGCTAACAAAAGGAAGAATCCTGATTCGGACCACTATAACAAGAAGCTTAGGGCAAAACATCATTCTCAAAAACCTACATCCAAGATGCATGCCAATGAGAAGAGAGAGTTGGCTGAAGCTCCACCGCAGCAAGAAGCAGGCAAGCTGTGCCCTCAAACAGTTTGTGGCACTGTAAACACATTGCAGTTGTCTTCTTCGCGACTGCCGATTAAAGAAAGAAATATGGAAACCAGTGTTCTGGAGGATACACCGACAGATGAAGATAGTTTAGCTTTATCAGTCCAAGGTCAAGACCTTCCTACTTTCGAGACCCCACTGGCTATTATGAGCCCACCAGTTCAAGATTCCAGGCATCAAAGAGGTAATTTCTGTTTAAGCAAAATGTCTCACACTCGTATTATTTGCTGAGCGCCCACATTTTATATGAAGAAATATTGTTATAATCAGGTATTATATAATCTTGATGTTTTGAGTTTTATAGTCTTTTTAATATTTCCAAATAAAGGCTCTTTGGGGATTGCAAAATTTCCACCATTAGCAGTTATCACCAGTTACTTCCATAATATAGTTTGTAGTGTGATAGAAGTTAGCGATCATAAGTTTTATAACTCGTAGACTTAAAAGACACACTCACTGATCATCCTGACACTGGAAATTCGGTGGCTACGCAATGCATGCGTGTTTGATGGTGTGATCCTGAGGTGCCAGCAGTTGATTGAGTCCCTCTTTAACTAAGCTGAGCTGTGGCAGGTGGTTGCTGGAGCCAAGGCACTTTGACAGTTGCCACTCCAGGCCTCATGACCTTTCCCAGCTTAGATCTTGCCTTGGTTTTCCCCTTTTAGTTTTCTCTTTGTTCTTCATCCTTTTGTACGATTAATTAGCTAGTAATAAACACTCTTGTTTACCAGTTCTCTGTTCTTTTTTGAGGTCTATTTTTACTTGTGCCATTTCAGGCACTTCTTAATATACAGATGACACTCAATCTTGGTGTGTGTCCAAAAAACACTAGGTCTCCTTTGGTTTATAGGATAGGAATATCATAGGAATAGAAAACTTGTAGGCCTCCTTTGGTTCAAATGAGATGACATGTATCTCAAATCCTATGAGTAGGAATAGGAAAGGAGATGCCCTTTGATTC
Source organism: Aegilops tauschii subsp. strangulata (assembly GCF_002575655.3). Classification (NCBI taxonomy): domain Eukaryota; kingdom Viridiplantae; phylum Streptophyta; class Magnoliopsida; order Poales; family Poaceae; genus Aegilops; species Aegilops tauschii. The sequence continues at coordinate 320,420,469 of NC_053040.3, forward strand.
ACATCATAGGATTTTTTTTCCATTGAGTCTAGCCTAATGTTTATTTTCCTATGAAATGTGAAGGATAGGAATAATTCCTCGAATAGGATTTCATTCCTACAAACCAAAGGGCTCTAAAGGAATTTTTCCTATAGAAATCCTATCCTATGAAATTCCTCCAAGATTCCTCTAAACCAAAGGAGGCCGTAGAAAATGAGATGACATGTATCTCAAATCCTATGATTAGGAATAGGAAAAGAGATGTCATTTCGTTCACATCATAGGAAATTTTCCACCGAGTCTAGTCTAATGTTTATTTTCCTTTGAAATGTGGAGGACAGGAACAAATCCTATGTAGGAATAGGAATGCATTAATCAAAGGGCTCTAAAGAAAAATTCCTATAAGAATCCTATCCTATAGAATTCCTATGAAATTCCTCCAAACCAAAGGAGGCCTAAAAACATCAATGACTGCTGGGAATACATCAAATAGGTTTCATAAATGGTTTCCCTTGAGACTACAAACTCTAGTTAATTTCCGTGCTATTTTCTCAATGCATCACTAGTTACGGTTTGTATTGCTTACCAGTTTGTCTGATATCTTTGGCTTGCGTGTGAGCCTATACGGCATACTGACATAGGAAGTTAGGAATTGTACTGTTGTGAACTTTGAATTTATAAAATACTGCCATATCGCTTTTAATGATACCAATATGTGTACTGCAACTGCTCCATAGATATCCTGTTTTTCCTGCAAAGATTGCATCATCTTGTTGTAGCTGCGCTGTTAATATTTTTTTTCCGTTGCCTTGTTAATCTAGGATCTTAATCTCTAATACGGAGTAACTTCTAACCACTATAGAATTTCTGTATTTTGATTTTTCAAATACTCCAGCATACAAGGATGCACATGAAAGAAACATATCTAATACATCTAGAAGCCAAGTAATCACAAGCAGCACAGACTCTTCAACCAACTTTGAGGTAGCTTTGTCAAATTCTGGAACAGGGAAACTGTCATTTACATGTAACTCGGCAGATCATCCTGATTTCCACATGCCGGACATGGAGTCTGTATGCAAGGAAATGGAGGCTAGATGTCTCAGGACATACAAGATCCTAGAACCCAATTTCTCTTTCATAAAACTTTTGCAAGACACTTGCCAGTGTATCGTTGATTTGGGTCATGCATCTAGTGGACCTAGAGAAAGTGGAATGGTACAAATAGTTCCTGCCATGGACTTTTTGTCTAAACCTTCAGTGTCACGAGTGTTGCAGCCAAATGAAGCTGGTTCCTCGTGTATGCCACCTAATGACCACATTATTCATGATGGTGTATGCTCTTCTGGTTCTTTTGCTGGAGAACAGATCAGTTCCAGTAATATGCTTGTTATTGCCAATAGACCAGCTCATGATGTCAATGACATAACAAAAGGTGAAGAACATGTGAGTATTCCCATAATTAATACGGTTGGCAATGGGATTCTTCCGCCCCCCTTCCACTACATACCATGCAATATCATATACCAGAATGCATATGTCAATCTTTCGCTTGCTAGAATAGGAGATGAAAGCTGCTGCTCAGGCTGCTTTGGAGATTGTCTAGCAGAACAACTTCCTTGTGCATGTGCAACAGTAACTGGAGGTGAATTTGCTTATACAAGGGATGGCCTGCTTAAGGAAGGATTTCTTGATTCTTGTGTCGCTGGGCTTCCTAAATTCCACTGCAAAATTTGCAATCCTTGTGAAGGACACCCTACAAAGAAATTTATCAAGGAATGCTGGAGTAAATGTGGCTGTGCCAGAAATTGTGGAAATCGTGTGGTGCAGCGAGGAATTACTCGGCAACTACAGGTAAGTCATATACTCGTATCTATATATGCTCTTGGTATGACCCTTTTTGTACAAAAGATAAAAGTTTTGATTAATCAGTGCCAATTGGCAAATATGATAGAATAACTGTATTCCCTGTGCAATTATGCAGCTACATATGCATATAATAAAAATAGAGTTTTGTCTGTTATACAGTTTTAATGCTTATAACTAAATATATAGTTGTATTTAACTATTTCGTATACGACTTCAAGTGATACATGATTAATCTGCACCTTCTAAACAAGCTGTGAAAATGGCGAGCCTGTTTCTTTCTATTTTAACTTGCTTAACTATTCCTTGTATTTTAACTTCAATTATTACGGCAATGTTGATCAAACAAAGAACTCCATTTTGACCTTGTGTCCTAATATAATGGTGTATGATGGCAAGTGCAGCATTTCTTTTTCTTGCGATGTGGTGCATTCTGTGTATGTTCATGTGCTCTGCACATCAAACTGAACATCATGCATGTTTTCTTATGTTCATTTGAGTATCGTCGTTTCAGGTATTCTTAACCCCTGGAAAAAAGGGATGGGGACTGCAGGCTGCTGAGGAAATTCCACGAGGCGCGTTTATTTGTGAGTATGTTGGTGAAATATTAACTAACACTGAGCTTGATGAGCGAAACACTCAAGGGACATCAAAAGGTCGCCATACATATCCAACACTGCTCAATGCTGATTGGGACACTGAAGATGTTCTTGGGGACGACCATGCTCTCTGTCTGGATGCCACCTTTTACGGGAATGTGGCAAGGTTTATAAACCATAGGTAACATTCCTTTTATGATTTGTCATCATAGAGTTGCTATTTTTTAAACAGAGATGCATAATGATCCTTCACAGTTCTCTATAATACATCATGTTTCTGGTTTTGTGTGATTAGACAACGCAATACATGCCGTTTGGAGTTATAAGTTAAAATTTCCCCCGCAAGAAAAATGTCGTAGAAAACCACCTCCCCAGCCCCCAACCCCCAAAAAAGGAGTAATAGAAAATCGCCCCCCGCAAAAAAAGGGTTGTAGAAATTGTAATCAAATTTGACCAAAATGTAACTGATGAACGGCCACCTGTGAGGGTTTGGGGAAACCTTGCCACCTGAAGGTTCAAATCTTGTTGTGTGTACTTGTAGAAGTGAACACTCTTAACTCTTGCCTGTGTGTTATCACCATCCAGTATTTCTCTTTATAAATGCTTGTAAACTAGTAGTGGGTGCGCTTGTATTATTCCTTATGACAGCACTTTGATTAAGATATTCAAGTGATGCCACTCTAATTTGAAGCTAGCTAATAACACTTCCTAACCCAAAATTTGAACAGAAGTGATTTTGAGACAAAAAAATGCTGCTTCCATACTATGCTGCATAATAACTTTGACTTATTAATTTGGTATGTTTTGTCGTGAGAAGTTGTTGACTTGGTATGTCATTGTACGCTGTAGGTGTTCTGATGCCAATCTCATTGATATACCTGTTCAGATCGAGACACCTGACCGCCACTACTACCATGTATGTATGCAACTCCAGCTAGTTATTGGCTTTTGTGTGTTAATCCAGTTTGAAACACATGAAGATTGTTTATCTATTCTTTTGTTTCGTTCAGGTGGCATTTTTCACCAAAAGGAAAATAGAGCCATTTGAAGAACTGACATGGGTAGGTGGCACACTTGTATTTCATCCAGTTAGCCAATTGCATTTAAGCTCCATTGTGCTGTATCTGTCCTGTACCAGTGAATCTGAGGGCTACAAGATATGGGCTAACCCGTTTCTACCATGCTAGTTATATTTTGCTCAATCTCGTGTTTTTGACTTCTATAACTTAATGTTGAACTGTATCAATTCGAACCCATCAATAGTTTTGCCAGGCTACTGTCCCTTCTTTTTTTAGTGAAATCTTCTTGCCTACTTTAAGTCGCGCGTCAAAATGCATGATCTTGTTTTGTGCACATTTTGACCACAGGACTACAATATTGATTTTAACGATGTCAACCACCCTATCAAGGCATTCAAGTGTTGCTGCGGAAGCAAGCACTGCCGGGACAAAAAAAGCAACCCAAGTAGGTGCCTTAACCTTTTTCTATGGTGCACTTGATAGTTACTGATGCTTATTTCTCAACCTTCCCTACCCCACTGGCCTACCCTAATCTTTGGAAGATGTCTAGTGGTTTTAGCATGCCTCTTAACGGTGCATCTATGGTTATTTCTCATTAACTCTTTTTTCAATTTAGTGTTTCTATGTCTATGCACATGACGGCTGGCAATATACTAATCCCGCCGATCCAAAAAAAAAGTGTCGTGGTTTTAGTTCAAATTTGAACTAAAACTGAACTGAAACCACGACACTCTTTTTGGATCAGAGGGAGTACTATTTAGTGTAACCAATTTTAGCAGAAGAACTAGCATATCTTTAGTGTGTACCCCTCAATATAGCAGTTCCTTGGTATTGAACATTTTGGGTGAAAAATACATGACTATATGCCCATATGATGTCCTGTTATGGCCGTACCAGTTGAAAGCAACCAAATTGTCGTGAAATTTGTAAGATAGATAGTGAGGTAATTGAGTTTGATCTTGAAACATATATACTAGAATACCCTTGTAACCCTACCCAACATATAATTTTTCCAGAATGTATAGGGAATGAAAATTTCCATCTGGTAATTTTTTTTAAAGTTTTCATCCGGTAAAGACAAATGAATATTTTCACCAAAATTGCTTTTTCATTTGATATTTTGAGTGGTATGATACCATTAAAGTTGCATCAGCTGACCCCAAATGATGGTATGCTGCTGCAGGATCTAGATCCAGAGCCCTGGTGTTGCTATGAGTACTCTTCAAGAGATATATGGCACCATGGAGATTCAAGATTACATAGCATCTGCAGTGTCATCGTCGTGGTTTTGTCACAAGTGATATTTTGCTCTGTGTAGAACAAATGTTCCAGATTAATGACTCGTCACTGGACCTGGATTGCCCGTTTAAGTGTTGTCATCCGACCTTGCTTCCAAGCAGCACTTTTTGGTTCCCCGTTCTTGATCTCAACTTTTGATTTGGAAAGGTCTCTTGATTCCTTTTCTTGACGATATATTACGGTCTAGACAAATTTAAGACAAGAATTTTACGACAGAGGGAGTATGTACGAAGTTCAAGTATATGAATCGTTTTTGGTTTTCTAACTTAAAATATGCACTCTGAATTTGGCAACTATACTTGGGTGTAACTACATGAACTCCGACAACATCGAGGTTATAGAGACAATGAAGAATGGAGGTCGCTCTTTCGGTTTTTTGGCGGCAGTTTTTTGGTGATATATATCACCTTGCATGTGATTTTTTGCATATTATTTTTGAGCATGTTTCTAGAGAGACTAATTGTGCTGCTCATGATTTAGCCAAACTAGCTAGAAGTAAAGTTTGTGGGGCGGATGAAAGATCCACCCGTGACAGCTGCATCCAAATCAAAAGTTGCTTATTGATACCACCGCCCATGATCCACACCCCAAGCAGCTGCGTCCGTGTTAGCAACACACTAGTACAGAGATCAATTGCTCAAGGACTTGAACTACAAGCCATGGATTCACCAAGGTTTAGCTAGTACAGAGGAGGAGAGGAACACGAGAGGAAGAAGAGACAGAAGCAGAGGAGGCCGAAGCCGTCCTGATCCAAGCCAAGTTGTTCGTAACTCTATCCCTTGTATTTGTAGTTGCCATGTTGCCTGGCTACCGAGCAGCCCAAGCCCAGTAGTTATGGCCCATTATCGATCCCATGCGAGAGCAGGGGAAGTCGCTAACATTCCCCCCTCCTTAATTTTCGGCTTGACCTCAAGCCGACGCCATGTTGAACCACCAGGATCCCATGGCACTTGAATTTTGCTGGTGGTAATGGGCTCGTCGTGGTAGCCGTAGTCGAATGACGGGATGCACTTGAATGAGGACGATGTAGTAGTTGTGGCCGTCGGGGTCTTGGCCAAGGTAGCAGACGCAATAGAAGGTTGGAGCTTCAACCTTCATCCCTGCTGTAGCTTTAACTTGTGCGAAGGACCTCAGTGTTTCTACAGGAATTAGGTGTCTTGTCAATAGTAGAGTGCTCCAGAACCATTGGCCAGGAAATCTTCCATAGGAACACTCTTCCCCGATGAGCCTTTTGCCGTTAGGATACTGTATTCTTAGGCAACTGAACTCGTCCATGTGAAGATAGACTAGCACTCTGCAATGACAGCTCCCCCTGTTGCAGCTACCATTATTCCATGGAGCAAAGAATTCTCCCCCAAGAACAGGCACATAAGAGGAGATCCTAGCAACATGTCGATTGGCTGATGCCAGAGCCCATGGTCTGGTTGGAAGCAGGATATGTTGTGCTACGACATCGCCTGGATCCCATGGAAAATACAACTCAGGGTATGTTGCGGCAAGAATTTGTTGCTTGGACTGTTTGATGATATCCATGTACTTCAAGTTAAGTGACCGTGCAATCTCCCATTGGACATACTCCAGACCACATTGAATAACATGCCCAGTTTTCATCATCATCTGGTCCATACAGAGCATGGCACTTGTCTGTCCCTCTTCAAATACCGGTGGAAAGGCCACTACCATTACCAAGCTTGTGGTTGAGAGGTTCAGAGTAGCACACCTCCTGAACTGGAAACTTGTTCGTTGGAAACATGGGCGGTGTTGAAAGGAAATTTCCAAACAGAAGGAATATGCGCTAGGCTGCACGCCCTCTGTTTCCCTTGGCTGGAACACAATTCTGGTAGCCCATAAATCAAGAGCAGGAACCTGCCTCCCAATCATACCAATCAGCTGCATATATTCCTGATATAGCCCCATTCCAGGCCTCTCAAAGTATGCAAGCCTCATCGCAGGAACAACTCGTGAAAAAACTACAACACGAAAGCTATAGAAACAAGTACCTTCACATGGTTCGGGTTGAAATTGGGGACGGCAAGGACTGATTATTATGCATTCACCGCAGCTTGCATCGCTTCCTAGAGTGATCCCCGTGCTTTTATCCAACAAACACGCACTATAGATGTGGCAGCCCAACAGAGCTTCCAACGAACATTCATCTCCAAATAGCAAAAACTCCATGGAAAAGGACCAAGCAGGTGCCCACTGGAAATCCTCAAGAATGACTCTTCCAATAGAATATTCAGTTCTGTGCTGGTTCTGAAAAACATTTGTAACTGAATCTGACTGGTCAGAATAGTGTAACTGGTGGCCATAGAAAAATGTCGTCCAACAAGGCCTTGGCTTCTTCCTATGTAATGCTGCAATTATATCTCTAGTTGACATATCAATCTTCAAACTTCCAATGGACCTCTCCTGATGCACAAGGATGCACTGAACGATAGTAGTACCATGAGCAATAAGGAGCACCACTGATGTATCATGTTCTAGTAAACTGCATCTGTTCTTATGCTCGTACACTTGCAAAGTCAGTGCCCACACTACTGCAAAAGAATTTCTACCCTCCCAATAGAATTGTCGATATATGCCAATTGATTTCTTCAGCAGAGAAATTCTGAGTGGTACACAAATAATACCTTGAGGTGGCAGCCATGAAAGCTTGAGTGCTTCCAAACTTACTTCCGCAATCAATTGCCAATATGGTCTCTCTATTATTATTCCCTTGCTCTGAATCTCACAGCACAAATTCCCAATCATAGTAGGTGCATCTCGCTTCGCTAGTAATAAATCAAGAGTGCTTGCACTAAGAAATTGTGTGGCAAAACAAAAAAGATCTGACCACTTGATACAGTTGGATTCAGCCGTGCTGTTTGAACTCCAGGAACACTATAAATCACAGTGAGAGGTGCACTCCCTGTAGGTTCCACTGTTTCCAAGTCTTGCAATTCCCCTGATAACTGCATAACATACAGTGTACCTTGCACGTTGAACATTCTACAAGTTGTGCTCCTCGCTGGAGTCCACGGTGTGTGCAGTGAATCCACACCAATTAGCTTGTGCTCGGTGATTGATTTAGTTGGGCGAAGGGCTGCAGTTTTGACCTGGTTGGTAGTTCCAGGGAACTCACAACTGTTGATGACATGAAGCACACAGGGCATGTTGGCATCTTGTACTGAATGTTCATATTCCTTGGAGCGCTCCTGCTGTTCATGCATGACCACGGGGTCGTCATTCAGACCTTCTGTCGAACACTTGGGCGGCGTTCTGATAAGCTCGAGGACATCTGATGGTTCAAGGTCAAGGCAGCAGAGCTCGGGAACGACATCGCCGGTGACCTTGGACGAAGCTGACATTGTGGCTGGAGCTGTCGCTGACACCGACATGGTGACGGTGCGGCTTGCGCATTGCGTCGAACACGTGGTGTGCACCACGGCGGAGCAGCCACTGGTTGTAGGGAGCGCGAGCGAGTTCACCGCTGAACAGGCGCCCGAGATGTCCAGTGCAGAGGTCAGAGTTAAGGTCGCGGCCGTGGGCTCGAGGTCGGTGCAGCCACACTCGGTGACGACACCGACGATGACCTCGGACAAATTTGATGCTGCGGTGGGAGAGGCGAGGTCGTCCGCCACTGGAGCAGTTGGGGTCGATGTGGTCGTCGACTCAAGGTCGAGGTACTCGTGGTGCCCCGCCCGCGCAGACTGTAGCGCCGCGGCAACGGCAGCCGACACCTCCGATGCTACCGCCGCCGACACCTCGGAAGCCACCTGCGCCGCGATGGCTGCAATACGGATGCCAAACTCGGCGCGACGCCGCGCCTGCTTGTCTTGGTCCATCCACTCGGCGAGGCGTCGCTGCTGCGGGTCCTCCACCGATGTGAACACTCGATCAGGGCGGCCAGCCCAAGCTGATCCCCGTGACATGGCTGGAGATCGATTACGGTGGGGAAATTTTGTGTGGATTTTGCGTGGAGGAATCGATTGGCTCTGAATACCAATTGTTAGCAACACACTAGTACAGAGATCAATTGCTCAAGGACTTGAACTACAAGCCATGGATTCACCAAGGTTTAGCTAGTACAGAGGAGGAGAGGAACACGAGAGGAAGAAGAGACAGAAGCAGAGGAGGCCGAAGCCGTCTTGATCCAAGCCAAGTTGTTCGTAACTCTATCCCTTGTATTTGTAGTTGCCGTGTTGCCTGGCTACCGAGCAGCCCAAGCCCAGTAGTTATGGCCCATTATCGATCCCATGCGAGAGCAGGGGAAGTCGCTAACAGTCCGCCATCCGAGCTTGCTCACAAGAGATTGTTGATACTCTTGTAAAAGACTAGTGGTTGGGGCCTGCCATTGCGGGCCACTTGAGAGAAAGCTATGCACACCTCATCATCATGTAAAAAAATTAAAAATATTATTGCGTCATGTGTACATCACAATCATCTTTAAAAAAACTTACAAAAACTTCTCTAAAAAAAGTCTCCCTACCATTTAAAAAAACTCTAAACAATACTTTCTCACCGTGACCAACCAGCATGCGCCACATGGCGTAGCTGGTTGGCCACCATTCTAGTGCCTCTTAATGGGTTTAATAATACGGTGATCACCTTGCAATAAAGAGCACTATGATGTCAAAAAAAATCCACGCTCCTTGTGTCGCTCCCCTTGTGACAAGGGGAGAAACTTGGCCGCCACCAAAAAAGCTTCCTCCCAGCGATCTCTCATTGTCGTGGCTGCTAGCCTTTGCTGCGGTAGTGGTGGGCCTTGCTACCTAAGAGCATCTACAACCGGGCACACAAACTCGTCTCATACGTCTGGGCGGGCTGCCCGGTCACTGGCTGGTCATGTTTTTTTGACCTAGACGAACGTCTCAAACAGGCCTCAAACGCATGGGCTGACCGGCACCCCCCATACCCAGCCCAAATATGGGGCGGACATGGGGGCGCCCGGGCACGCCCGCCACGTCGGACTGACGAAGGGGTCCCACGGGAAACCGCCCGAAAACCCGGCGGTCCGAGGGACGCCGCGCCCGTTGCCGCGGTGTGAACGCCGCGTGGCGCCGCTCCGGCTCGCCGCCCAAGACCGAATCTAGCTATTTAAGCCGGCCGGCCTCCCGCAACCCTAACACATCCACCTCCCCCCTCTTCACACTGCCAGTCTGAGCCCATCCACCTCCTCCCTCTCCTGCTCCGGCGCTCTGCCCACGGTCCGACGCTTCGCCCACCCTCCGGCACTCCGCCATGGTCCGGAGCAAGATCATCTACTACGCCATGCTGACGCCGGAGTGCCGCACCGAGATCCAATAGGAGATCCGGGCGAGGCAAGTTGCGCGCGCCGCTCGCATCGCTGCCGGGCTGCTTTCGGACTCGCCGGAGCCGGAGGAGGAGGAGGATTAGTAGCCGGGGGAAGATGAGGAGATGGTTCCGATGGAGGTGGAGGATACGGGGCAGCAGGAGCCGGAGCATCAGCTGCCGGGCTTCAACATGGAGCAGGCGGAAGCGGAGTTCGCCGTCGCCCGATCCGACGAGATGCTGGAGCAGCAGGCCATCCTGCAGTCTATCCAGGATGAGGCCTATGTGGAGGCCAACCAGGCGTTCCTCCAGCGGAGTCCAGCGCGCTCTTCGCCGAACTCGACGTGGAGATAGAGGCGGAGGAGCCGGAGCTGCAGCTGCCACCCATGCTGCCGGAGCCAGGCACGGAGATCGTCGACATCTCCGACGACGAGTAGCTAGGTGATCGACGTGGTACGTAGGTTTCTTTTAGTTTGCATGTCTTTGTATGGATTTGAGAATCTAGTATGAGATGTCCGGCTACAACTGTGGAAATTTGAGGCATGCTCGGTCAGTGCCCATGGACGCGTTTGGGCGTGTCCGCGGGCGTTTGAGGGGCTAGATTTGCCAAGCCCGGCGTAGATGCTCTAAGATTGTAGGGGGGCTTGGGCCCTGCCCTGAGGGCACTGGGGTCGGCGGATGTGGTTGCGGGGAGGCGATCATCCTAGGGTGAGGTGTGCCGGAGTGGTGGCCTTAGGGTGGGCGGCGGCGGTGGCCCTACCTTCATCAGCGACGGGGATTGTCAGCTTGGGATACTGCGTGGTCATCGTTGTTTGGTGCAGTGGATCAAGGGATCCCGCGCCCAGATCTACGGTGGCTCGTTGGTCGCGCGACAGTGCTCGTGGCGAGCGATGGCACTGATTTGGAGGTTCTGCGGTCCCACCCAGGGCCCGGTGATGACTATGGAGTCGGTGGCTCCACCCTGCCCGGCGTTGAACTGATTTGATGACCTTGGCGGCTTTGGTTGGCTTGTCTGCGCGTGCATGCATGTGATGTGTTGTGTTGCCGCTTACTGGCTAGCCCAACCGTCACTTGAGCCAGGTGGGTCTCTCCCTTGGTCGCGGCTTGCAATTTCCCTCCTCGAGATGTGGCGGACGCAGCTGCTTGGGGTGTGGCGGTGGCATTTGCTAGGCAGTGTGATGGCAGCTAGCTTCTAGGGCATCAGCTATGCATGGATGGAGGATGGCAAGTGGTGGTCTCAATGTGTTGGTGATACGTCTCCAACGTATCTACTTTTCCAAACACTTTTGCCCTTGTTTTGGACTCTAACTTGCATGACTTGAATGGAACTAACCCGGATTGACGCTGTTTTCAGCAGAATTGCCATGGTGTTATTTTTGTGTAGAAATAAAAGTTCTCGGAATGACCTGAAAATCCACGGAGACACTATTTGGAAATAAAAAAATACTGCCGAAATAATCAACATCGGGGGGCCCACACCCTGTCCACGAGGGTGCAGGGCACGCCCACCCCCCGGGGCGCGCCCCCTGCCTCGTGGGCCCCCTGAGACTCCACCGACCTCAACTCCAACTCCATATATTCATGTTCGGGGAGAAAAAAATCAGAGAGAAGGATTCATCGCGTTTTACGATACGGAGCCGCCGCCAAGCCCTAATCTCTCTCGGGAGGGCTGATCTGGAGTCCGTTCGGGGCTCCGGAGAGGGGAATCCGTCGCCGTCGTCATCATCAACCTTCCTCCATCACCAATTTCATGATGCTCACCGCCGTGCGTGAGTAATTCCATCGTAGGCTTGCTGGACGGTGATGGGTTGGATGAGATTTATCATGTAATCGAGTTAGTTTTGTTAGGGTTTGATCCCTAGTATCCATTATGTTCTGAGATTGATGTTGCTATGACTTTGCTATGCTTAGTGCTTGTCACTAGGGCTCGAGTGCCATGAATTCAGATCTGAACCTATTATGTTTTCATGAATATATGTGAGTTCTTGATCCTATCTTGCAAGTCAATAGTCACCTACTATGTGTTATGATCTGGCAACCCCGAAGTGACAATAATCGGGACCAATCCCGGTGATGACCGTAGTTTGAGGAGTTCATGTATTCACTAAGTGTTAATGCTTTGGTCCGGTACTCTATTAAAAGGAGGCCTTAATATCCCTTAGTTTCCAATAGGACCCGCTGCCACGGGAGGGTAGGACAAAAGATGTCATGCAAGTTCTTTTCCATAAGCACGTATGACTATATTCGGAATACATGCCTACATTACATTGATGAACCGGAGCTAGTTCTGTGTCACCCTATGTTATAACTGTTGCATGAGGAATTGCATCCGACATAATTATCCATCACTGATCCATTGCCAACGAGCTTTTCACATATTGATCTTTGCTTAGTTACTTTTCCGCTGCCACTGTTACGATTACTACAAAACTGCTACTGTTACTTTTGCCACCGTTACCGTTACTTCCATATTACTTTGCTACTAAATACTTTGCTGCAGATATTAAGTCTTCCAGGTGTGGTTTAATTGACAACTCAGCTACTAATACTTGAGAATATTCTTTGGCTCCCCTTGTGTCGAATCAATAAATTTGGGTTGAATACTCTACCCTCGAAAATTTTTGCTGTCCCCTATACTTGTGGGTTATCAAGACTATTTTCTGGCGCCGTTGCCGGGGAGCATAGCTCTATTCTCTGAGTCACTTGGGATTTATATCTGTTGATCCCTATGAGGAACTTGAAAGACGAAAAAACCAAGATTTATCCCTCAACTACGAGGGGAGGTAAAAATCTGTCATGTAGCTCTGCACTTGATTCACCTTCTGTTATGAGTAAACTTGCGACACCTGCACCTGCTATTGATTCTGATATGTCGCATGTTATTGATGATGCCACTTCTACTTTGCATGATACTTATGATGAAACTACTTCTATGCTTGATAACACTGTGCCATTAGGTGAATTTCTTGATGAAAAACTTGCTAGGGTTAGAGATAATGAAATTATTGAAACTGATAATATTGATGAAAGTGATGATGAACTTCTCCCCCTAGATATGAATTGCCCGATGTGCCTGAGGGTTATGTTATGGATGAAGAAACTGGTAGAGATCTTTTTGCTTGCAAAGATAGATATGATCTTAAGAAACTGTTAGCTAAGCTGAAAGAAAAGTCTTTGAATGCTAGAATGAAATATGACCCTGCTTTTGCTACTTCACCTATCTGTATTTCTGATAAGGATTATGATTTCTCTGTCGATCCTGAGTTAATTACTTTGGTTGAATCTGATCCTTTTTATGGCTATGAATCTGAAACTGTTGTGGCACATCTTACTAAATTGAACGATATAGCCACCCTATTCACTCATGAGGAAAAAATTCGTTAGTACTATATCCTTAAGCTATTTCCGTTCTCGTTAAAGGGTGATGCTAAAACATGGTTTAATTCTCTTACTCCTGGTTGTGTGCGTAGTCCCCAGGATATGATTTATTGCTTCTTTGCTAAATATTTCCCCGCTCATAAGAAACAAGCTGCCTTGAGGGAAATATATAATTTTGTGCAAATTGAAGAAGAGAGTCTCCCACAAGCTTGGGGGAGGCTTCTCCAATTACTTAATGCTTTTCCTGATCATCCTCTCAAGAAAAATGAAATACTTGATATCTTTTATAATGGACTAACCGATGCTTTCAGAGACCACCTGGATAGTTGTGCTGGTTGTGTTTTCAGGGAAAGAACTGTTGAGCAAGCTGAATTGTTATTGAATAATATATTGAGTAATGATAATGATTGGACACTTCCTGAACCAACTCCTAAGCCAACTACGAAGAAAAGGGGTATTTTATTTCTCAGTCCTGAAGATATGCAAGAGGTAAAGAAATCTATGAAAGAAAAAGGTATTAAAGCTGAAGATGTTAAGAATTTACCACCTATTGAAGAAATACATGGTCCTGATAACCCGACACAGGTAGTAAAGGTAAATTCTCTCTATAGATTTGATGAAGGTGATATTCCTCGTAATAAGTCTGCTAGCCAATGCTTAGATGAGTTTGATAATTTTATTGTTAAACAAGAAAACTTCAATGCTTATGTTGGTAGACAATTGAAACGTAATGCTTATATGATTGAACACTTGAGTGATTATATGTCTAGAGTTAAAGGTGAACTTAAACTTATTAGTAAACATGCTTCTATGGTCACCACTCAGGTAGAACAAGTGCTTAAAGCTCCAGATGATTTTCTCAAGGAATTAAATAATAAGAAAAAATGATAATGCTGTTAGAGTTATGACTAGAGGGGGTAAAATGACTTAGGTGTTGGGGAACGTAGTAATTTCAAAAAAATTCCTACGCACGCGCAAGATCATGGTGATGCATAGCAACGAGAGGGGAGAGTGTTGTCCACGTACCCTCGTAGACCATAAGTGGAAGCGTTATAACAATGCGGTTGATGTAGTCGTACGTCTTCACGATCGACCGATCCTAGTACCGAACGTACGGCACCTCCACGATGTGCACACGTTTGGCTCGGTGACGTCCCACGAACTCACGATCCAGTACAGCTTCGAGGGAGAGCTTCGTCAGCACGACGGCGTGGTGACGGTGATGATGAAGCTACCGGCGCAGGGCTTCGCCTAAGCACTACGACGATATGACCGAGGTGGATTATGGTGGAGGGGGGCACCGCACACGGCTAAGAGATCAATGATCAACTTGTGTGTCTAGCTATGGGGTGCCCCCTTCCCCCGTATATAAAGGAGTAGAGGAGGGGGAGGAGGTCGGCCTCCTAGGCGCGCCCCAAGGGGAGTCCTACTCCCACCGGGAGTAGGATTCCCCCCCCGCTTCCCTAGTTGGATTAGGAGAGAAGGAAGGGGGAGGAAGGAGGAAGGAAAGGGGGCCCGGCCCCCTTCCCAATTCGGATTGGGCTTGGGGGGGCGCACCCCCTCCTTTGCTCCCTTCTCCTCTCTCCCACTATGGCCCAATAAGGCCCATATACCTCCCGGGGGGTTCCGGTAACCTCCCGGTACTCCGGTATATTCCCGATCTCACCCGGAACCATTCCGATGTCCAAATATAGTCATCCAATATATCGATCTTTATGTCTCGACCATTTCGTGACTCTTCGTCATGTCCGTGATCATATCCGGGACTCCGAACAACCTTCGGTACATCAAAACACATAAACTCATAATACTGATCGCCATCGAACTTTAAGCGTGCGGACCCTACGGGTTCGAGAACTATGTAGACATGACCGAGACTCATCTCCGGTCAATAACCAATAGCGGAACCTGGATGCTCATATTGGTTCCTACATATTCTACGAAGATCTTTATCGGTCAAACCGCATAACAACATACGTTATTCCCTTTGTCATAGGTATGTTACTTGCCCGAGATTCGATCGTGGTATCTCAATACCTAGTTCAATCTCATTACCGGCAAGTCACTTTACTCGTTCTGTAATGCATCATCCCGCAACTAACTCATTAGTCACATTGCTTGCAAGGCCTATAGTGATGTGCATTACCGAGAGGGCCCAGAGGTACCTCTCCGACAATCGGAGTGACAAATCCTAATCTTGATCTATGCCAACTCAACAAGTACCATCGGAGACACCTGTAGAGCACCTTTATAATCACCCAGTTACGCTGTGACGTTTGGTAGCACACAAAGTGTTCTTTCGGTACTCGGGAGTTGCATAATCTCATAGTCATAGGAACATGTATAAGTCATGAAGAAAGCAATAGCAATATACTAAATGATCAAATGCTAAGCTAACAGAATGGGTCAAGTCAATCACATGATTCGCTAATGATGTGATCCCGTTAATCAAATGACAACTCATGCCTATGGCTAGGAAACATAACCATCTTTGATTCAACGAGCTAGTCAAGTATAGGCATACTAGTGACACTCTGCTTGTCTATGTATTCACACATGTACTAAGTTTCCGGTTAATACAATTCTAGCATGAATAATAAACATTTATCATGATATAAGGAAATATAAATAACAACCTTATTATTGCCTCTAGGGCATATTTCCTTCAGTCTCCCACTTGCACTAGAGTCAATAATCTAGATTACACAGTAATGATTCTAACACCCATGGAGTCTTGGTGCTGACCATGTTTTGCTCGTGAGAGAGGTTTAGTCAACGGGTCTGCAACATTCAGATCCGTATGTATCTTGCAAATCTCTATGTCTCCCTCCTTGACTTGATCGCAGATGGAATTGAAGCGTCTCTTGATGTGCTTGGTTCTCTTGTGAAATCTGGATTCCTTTGCCAAGGCAATTGCACCAGTATTGTCACAAAAGATTTTCATTGGACCCGACGCACTAGGTATGACACCTAGATCGGATATGAACTCCTTCATCCATACTCCTTCATTTGCTGCTTCCGAAGCAGCTATGTACTCCACTTCACACGTAGATCCCGCCACGACGCTTTGCTTAAAACTGCACCAACTGACAGCTCCACCGTTCAATATAAACACGTATCCGGTTTGTGACTTAGAGTCATCCGGATCAGTGTCAAAGCTTGCATTGACGTAACCATTTACGACGAGCTCTTTGTCACCTCCATAAACGAGAAACATATCCTTAGTCCTTTTCAGGTATTTCAGGATGTTCTTGACTGCTGTCCAGTGATCCACTCCTTGATTACTTTGGTACCTCCCTACTAAACTAATAGCAAGGCACACATCAGGTCTGGCACACAGCATTGCATACATGATAGAGCCTATGGCTAAAGGATAGGGAACACCTTTCATTTTCTCTCTATCTTCTGCATTGGTCAGGCATTGAGTCTGACTCAATTTCACACCTTGTAACACAGGCAAGAACCCTTTCTTTGCTTGATCCATTTTGAACTTCTTCAAAACTTTATCAAGGTATGTGCTTTGTGAAAGTCCAATTAAGCGTCTTGATCTATCTCTATAGATCTTGATGCCCAATATATAAGCAGCTTCACCGAGGTCTTTCATTGAAAAACTCTTATTCAAGTATCCTTTTATGCTATCCAGAAATTCTATATCATTTCCAATCAAAAATATGTCATCCACATATAATATTAGAAATGCTACAGAGCTCCCACTCACTTTCTTGTAAATACAGGCTTCTCCAAAAGTCTGTATAAAACCATATGCTTTGATCACACTATCAAAACATTTATTCCAACTCCGAGATGCTTGCACCAGTCCATAAATGGATCGCTGGAGCTTGCAAACTTTTTTAGCATCCTTTGGATCGATAAAACCTTCAGGTTGCATCATATACAACTCTTCTTCCAGAAATCCATTCAGGAATGCAGTCTTTACATCCATTTGCCAAATTTCATAATCATAAAATGCGGCAATTGCTAACATGATTCGGACGGACTTAAGCATTGCTACGGGTGAGAAGGTCTCATCATAGTCAACTCCTTGAACTTGTCGAAAACCTTTCGCAACAAGTCGAGCTTTATAGACAGTAACATTACTGTCAGCATCAGTCTTCTTCTTGAAGATCCATTTATTCTCGATGGCTTGCCGATCATCGGGCAAGTCAACCAAAGTCCACACTTTGTTCTCATACATGGATCCCATCTCAGATTTCATGGCCTCAAGTCATTTCATGGAATCTGGGCTCATCATCGCTTCCTCATAGTTCGTAGGTTCGTCATGGTCAAGTAACATGACCTCCAGAACAGGATTACCGTACCACTCTGGTGCGGATCTTACTCTGGTTGACCTACGAAGTTTGGTAGTAACTTGATTGAAGTTACATGATCATCATCATCAGCTTCCTCACTAATTGGTGTAGGAGTCACAGGAACATATTTCTGTGATGAACTACTTTCCAATAAGGGAGCAGGTACAGTTACCTCATCAAGTTCTACTTTCCTCCCACTCACTTCTTTCGAGAGAAACTCCTTCTCTAGAAAGGATCCATTCTTAGCAACGAATGTCTTGCCTTTGGATCTGTGATAGAAGGTGTACCCAACAGTCTCCTTTGGGTATCCTATGACGACACATTTCTCCGATTTGGGTTCGAGCTTATCAGGTTGAAGCTTTTTCACATAAGCATCGCAGCCCCAAACTTTAAGAAACGACAACTTTGGTTTCTTGCCAAACCACAGTTCATAAGGTGTCGTCTCAACGGATTTAGATGGTGCCCTATTTAACGTGAATGCGGCCGTCTCTAAAGCATAACCCCAAAACGATAGCGGTAAATCAGTAAGAGACATCATAGTTCGCACCATATCTAGTAAAGTACGATTACGACGTTCGGACACACCATTACGCTGTGTTGTTCCGGGTGGCGTGAGTTGCGAAACTATTCCGCATTGTTTCAAATGAAGACCAAACTCGTAACAAATATTCCCCTCCACGATCAGATCATAGAAACTTTATTTTCTTGTTACGATGATTTTCCACTTCACTCTGAAATTCTTTGAACTTTTCAAATGTTTCAGACTTATGTTTCATCAATTAGATATACCCATATCTGCTCAAATCATCTGTGAATGTGAGAAGATAACGATACCCGTCGCGAGCCTCAACATTTATCGGACCACATACATTAGTATGTATGATTTCCAACAAATCTATTGCTTGCTCCATTGTTCCGGAGAACGGCGTTTTAGTCATCTTGCCCATGAGGCATGGTTCACAAGTACCAAGTGATTCATAATCAAGTGATTCCAAAAGTCCATCAGAATGGAGTTTCTTCATGTGCTTTACACCAATATGACCTAAACGACAGTGCCACAAATAAGTTGCACTATCATGATCAACTCTGCATCTTTTGGCTTCAATATTATGAATATGTGTATCACTACTATCGAGATTCAATATAAATAGACCACTCTTCAAGGGTGCATGACCATAAAAGATATTACTCATATAAATAGAACAACCATTATTCTCAGATTTAAATGAATAACCGTCTCGCATCAAACAAGATCCAGATATAATGTTCATGCTCAACGCTGGCACCAAATAACAATTATTCAGGTCTAAAACTAATCCCGAAGGTAGATGTAGAGGTAGCGTGCCGACCGCGATCACATCGACTTTGGAGCCATTTCCCACGCGCATCATCACCTCGTCATTAGCCAATCTTCGCTTAATCCGTAGTCCCTGTTTCGAGTTGCAAATATTAGCAACAGAACCAGTATCAAATACCCAGGTGCTACTGCGAGCATTAGTAAGGTACACATCAATAACATGTATATCACATATACCTTTGTTCACCTTGCCATCCTTCTTATCCGCCAAATACTTGGGGCAGTTCCGCTTCCAGTGACCAGTTCCTTTGTAGTAGAAGCACTCACTCTCAGGCTTAGGTCCAGACTTGGGCTTCTTCACTTGAGCAGCAACTTGCTTTCCGTTCTTCTTGAAGTCCCCCTTCTTACCTTTACCCTTTTTCTTGAAACTGGTGGTCTTGTTGACCATCAACACTTGATGCTCCTTCTTGATTTCTACCTCCGCAGCCTTTAGCATCGCGAAGAGCTCGGGAATTGTCTTATCCATCCCTTCCATGTTATAGTTCTTCATGAAGCTCTTGTAGCTTGGTGGTAGTGATTGAAGAATTTTGTCAATGACACTATCATCAGGAAGATTAACTCCCAGTTGAATCAAGTGATTATTATACCCAGACATTTTGAGTATATGTTCACTGACAGAACTATTCTCCTCCATCTTGCAGCTGTAGAACTTATTGGAGACTTCATATCTCTCAATCCGAGCATTTGCTTGAAATATTAACTTCAACTCCTGGAACATCTCATATGCTCCATGACGTTCAAAACGTCGTTGAAGTCCCGGTTCTAAGCCATAAAGCATGGCACACTGAACTATCGAGTAGTCATCAGCTTTGCTCCGCCAGACGTTCATAACATCTGGCGTTGCTCCTGCAGCGGGTTTGGCACCTAGCGGTGCTTCCAGGACGTAATTCTTCTGTGCAGCAATGAGGATAATCCTCAAGTTACGGACCTAGTCCGTGTAGTTGCTACCATCATCTTTCAACTTAGCTTTCTCAAGGAACACATTAAAATTCAACGGAACAACAACACGGGCCATCTATCTACAACAACATAGACATGCAAAATACTATCAGGTCTATCAGGTACTAAGTTCATGATAAATTAAAGTTCAATTAATCATATTACTAAAGAACTCCCACTTAGATAGACATCCCTCTAATCATCTAAGTGATCACGTGATCCATATCAACTAAACCATGTCCGATCATCACATGAGATGGAGTAGTTTTCAATGGTGAACATCACTATGTTGATCATATCTACTATATAATTCACGCTCGACCTTTCGGTCTCAGTGTTCCGAGGCCATATCTGCATATGCTAGGCTCGTTAAGTTTAACCCGAGTATTCTGCGTGTGCAAAACTGGCTTGCACCCGTTGTATCTGAACGTAGAGCTTATCACACCCGATCATCACGTGGTGTCTCGGCACGACGAACTTTCGCAATGGTGCATACTCAGGGAGAACACTTGTACCTTGAAATTTAGCGAGAGATCATCTTATAATGCTACCGCCGTAGTAAGAAAAATAAGATGCATAAAAGATAAATATCACATGCAATTAGTATAAGTGATATGATATGGCCATCATCATCTTGTGCCTTTGATATCCATCTCCAAAGCACCGTCATGATCACCATCGTCACCGGCGCGACACCTTGTTCTCCATCGTAGCATCGTTGTCGTCTCGCCAACTATTACTTCTACGACTATCGCTACCGCTTAGTGATAAAGTAAAGCAATTACATGGCGATTGCATTTCATACAATAAAGAGACAACCATATGGCTCCTGCCAGTTGCCGATAACTCCGTTACAAAACATGATCCTCTCATACAATAAAATTTAGCATCATGTCTTGACCATATCACATCACAACATGCCCTGCAAAAACAAGTTAGACGTCTTCTACTTTGTTGTTGCAAGTTTTACGTGGCTGCTACGGGCTGAGCAAGAACCGTTCTTACCTACGCATCAAAACCACAATGATATTTCGTCAAGTATATGTTGTTTTAACCTTCAACAAGGACCGGGCTGTAACACCCTGAGAATCATGCTACAGTAACCCCCTGTGATTAAGCTAATCATGTGCTAAACAGGGCTTGATCACATTTGGATCACCTTCCTTTTCAAACTCCTAGTTCAAACTTCAAATATAATTAAAGTGGAAAATAAAAGTTTTCAAAAATTCAAACAAAAATGTTCAGTGGGTGCTAAATAATACACTGGTAATTATGGTGGATAAAACACATTTTTATAAAATGTCTAAATACCTTTAAATGAAATAAAAACAGAAAAGGAGATAAACAAATAAAAAGAAAACAGCAAACAGAAACAGGTAGAGAAAAAAAGAAAAAAAGGAAAAAGGGCCCGCTTCCCCCCCCCACTGCCCCCCGGCCCAAACTGGGCCGCAGCCGCGACCCCGGCCCAGCCCACCTTCCCCCCCCCCCCCCCCCGCGTCCCCTTCCTGTTCCCCCGACCGGGTCGGAACAGGGCGCGTCGCCGCCGAACCCCCTCGCCGGCGGTGAACCCCGCGAGAGGATAAGGGCGCCAGCGGCCCCCGCTCCCTCGGGCCTCTCTCCCACTCACCCCGCTCACTCCCTCGGCCTCTGCGCCTCTCCCCCCGGATCCACGCCGCTCTCCTCTTCCCCACGCCCGACGCGCTCGCCGCCGTTCCCGTCGTTCACACGGCCACCGTGCCCCACTCGCCACCTCGCCGTGTCGTACGACGTCGCCGCCCTCGACTGCACCCCCTCCGCCTCTCCGCCGAAGCTCGGAGCCACTGCATCGGCCTCCCCGAGCTCGCCTTCATCTTCGGATGCCGACGACCCCCTTCTTCCCCGGCGCCGACCTGCTGCTTCTAAGCACCCACGGGCCTTTCTTGCGCCACGCGGTGAGCTCCTCTACCTCCTCCCCCACTCCGCTAGCTCGCCCACGCTCCCTAGCTTTCCCCCCACACGCGCCCGAACGCCGCGCCGCGGAGCTCGCCGCCGGCGGGTCTCCGGTGACCAAATGGTCACGGGGTCAAGCCCGTTACACTCCCCGCCGTTTGTAGATGCCCCCCAGCCCCTCCGCTTTCTCGTTAGCTCGCCGTAGATATGTTTCCGTCGGGCACCCGTAGCTCCTCGCCGCCGGCGAGTTTGTAGCGCTCGTCTCCGGCCGTTCCAGCCCCTCCGACCACCGCCGTTGGACGCGCGACGTCGAGCCGCGTCGAACGCGCCCAGCCACGCCCCCGGAGACCCCCTGTACGTGAAACCCGTACCCCTCCCGAGCCGCGCCGCCGTGCGTCTGGTCGCTGGCGTTGCTCCGGCGCCGACCGCCGACGTGGCACACCTGGGGCCACCCCCTGGGTCACTGCCAGTGGCCCCCACGGGTCCCAGTTGACTGGGTTGACCCAGTCAACTGCTGACTGGGCAGGCCCAGTCAATGACATGCGGGCCCCGCCGCAATAATTAAAAAAAAAGAAAAAGAAAATGTTTTATAAATAAAATTAATTAGTTTAAATAATCTCTCACTGACAGGTGGGCCCAGTAGTTAATTAACTAAAAACTAATTAGTTTAATCCTCTGTTAACCCACTGTCTATGACAGGTGGGTCCCCCGTATCAGTTTGACCAGTCAACCCGGACTGTTGACCGCTGACGTCACTCCTACGTCATGCTGACGTCATATCCCTTTTTCTGTTAATTAAATAATTCCAAAAATTCAAATAAACTTTGAAAATTCATATCTTTTAAACCGTAACTCGGATGAAAATGTTTTCTATATGAAAGTTGCTCAGAACGACGAGACGAATCCGAATACGCAGTCCGTTCATCCACCACACCTCCCTAACCTATCGAACTAGCAACTTTCCCCCTCCGGTCCGTCTGTCCGAAAGCGCGAAACATCGGGAATACCTCCCGGATGTCCCCCCCTTCACCGGTACCTCCTACTGTCGCGTTAGGACACCCCTAGCACCGCTCATTGTCATGTCACGCATCGTCATGCTTATGTTTGCATTGTATTTACTGTTTCTTCCCCCTCTTCTCTCCGGTAGACTACGAGACCGACACTGCTGCTGCCCAGTTCGACTACGGAGTCGACGACCCCTCCTACTTGCCAGAGCAACCAGGCAAGCCCCCCCCTTGATCACCAGATATCGCCTACTCTTCTCTATACTGCTTGCATTAGAGTAGTGTAGCATGTTACTGCTTTCCGATAATCCTATCCTGATGCATAGCCTGTCATTGTTTCTACAATTGTTACCCTTACCTGCTATCCTACTGCTTAGTATAGGATGCTAGTGTTTCATCAGTGGCCCTACACTCTTGTCTGTCTGCCATGCTATACTACTGGGCCGTGATCACTTCGGGAGGTGATCACGGGTATATACTATATACATTATATACATGACACATGTGGTGACTAAAGTCGGGTCGGCTCGTTGAGTACCCGCAAGTGATTCTGATGAGGGGGCTGAAAGGACAGGTGGCTCCACCCCGGTAGAGGTGGGCCTGGGTTCCTGACAGCCCCCGACTGTTACTTTATGGCGGAGCGACAGGGCAGGTTGAGACCGCCTAGGTGAGAGGTGGGCCTGGCCCTGGTCGGCGTTCGCAGATAAACAACACGCTTAACGAGTTCTGGGTATTTGATCTGAGTCTGGCCATTTGGTCTATACGCACTAACCATCTACGTGGGAGTAGTTATGGGTATCCCGACGTCGTGGTATCAGCCGAAGCTCTTTTGACGTCAGCGACTGAGTGGCGCGCGCCGCATTGGACCGTAAGCTCGCGCTTGTATTAAGGGGGCTAGGTCTGCTTCCGGCCGCGTACGCAACGTGCAGGTGTGCATAGGGCGATGGGCCCAGACCCCTGCGCGCATAGGTTTAGACCGGCGTGCTGACCTCTCTGTTGAGCCTAGGTGGGGCTGCGACGTGTTGATCTTACGAGGCCGGGCATGACCCAGAAAAGTGTGTCCGGCCAAATGGGATCGAGCGTGTTGGGTTATGTGGTGCACCCCTGCAGGGAAGTTTATCTATTCGAATAGCCGTGTCCCTCGGTAAAAGGACGACCCGGAGTTGTACCTTGAGCTTATGACAACTAGAACCGGATACTGAATAAAATACACCCTTCCAAGTGCCAGATACAACCCGGTGATCGCTCTCTAACAGGGCGACGAGGAGGGGATCGCCGGGTAGGATTATGCTATGCGATGCTACTTGGAGGACTTCACTCTATTCTCTTCTATATGCTGCAAGATGGAGATGACCAGAAGCGTAGTCTTCGACAGGACTAGCTATCCCCCCTTTATTCTGGCATTCTGCAGTTCAGTCCACTGATATGCCCCTTTATACATATACCCATGCATATGTAGTGTAGCTCCTTGCTTGCGAGTACTTTGGATGAGTACTCACGGTTGCTTCTCTCCCTCTTTCCCCCCTTCCTATCTATCTGATTGTCGCAACCAGATATTGGAGTCCAGGAGCCAGACGCCACCGTCGACGACGACACCTACGACACTGGAGGTGCCTACTACTACGTGCAGGCCGCTGACGACGACCAGGAGTAGTCAGGAGGTCCCAGGCAGGAGGCCTTGCCTTTTCGATCGTTGCTACTTTTGTGCTAGCCTTCTTAAGGCAAACTTGTTTAACTTATGTCTGTACTCAGATATTGTTGCTTCCGCTGACTCGTCTATGATCGAGCAATTGTATTCGAGCCCTCGAGGCCCCTGGCTTGTATTAAAATGCTTGTATGACTTATTTTTGTTGTAGAGTTGTGTTGTGATATCTTCCCGTGAGTCCCTGATCGTGATCGTACACATTTGCGTGCATGATTAGTGTACGGTCAAATCGGGGGCGTCACACGGGCGTAGCCACACTCGATTCAACTAAAGTTGGAGAAACTGACACCCGCCAGCCACCTGTGTGTGAAGCATGTCGGTAGAACCAGTCTCGCGTGAGCGTACGCGTAATGTCGGTCCGGGCCGCTTCATCCAACAATACCGCCGAATCAAAGTATGACATGCTGGTAAGCAGTATGACTAGTATCACCCACAACTCACTTGTGTTCTACTCTTGCATATAACATCTACGCATAAACCTAGCTCGGATGCCTCTGTTGGGGAACGTAGTAATTTCAAAAAAAAATTCCTACGCACGCGCAAGATCATGGTGATGCATAGCAACGAGAGGGGAGAGTCTTGTCCACGTACCCTCGTAGACCGTAAGCGGAAGCGTTATGAAAACGCGGTTGATGTAGTCGTACGTCTTCACGATCGACCGATCCTAGTACCGAACGTACGACACCTCCGCGATCTGCACACGTTCGGCTTGGTGCCGTCCCACGAACTCATGATCCAGTAGAGCTACGAGGGAGAGCTTCGTCAGCACGACGGCGTGATGATGGTGATGATGAAGCTACCTGCGCAGGGCTTCGCTTAAGCACTATGATGATATGACCGAGGTGGATTATGGTGGAGGGGGCACCGCACACGGCTAAGAGATCCATGATCAACTTGTGTGTCTATGGGATGCCCCCTTCCCCCGTATATAAAAGAGTGGAGGAGGGGGAGGAGGCCGGCCTCCTAGGCGCGCCCCAAGGGGAGTCCTACTCCCACCGGGAGTAGGATTCCCCCCTTCCCTAGTTGGATTAGGAGAGAACGAAGGGGGAGGAAGGAGGAAGGAAAGGGGGGGCGGCCCCCTTCCCAATTCGGATTGGGCTTGGGGGGGGGCGCCCCCTCCTTTGTTCCCTTATCCTCTCTCCCACTATGGCCCAATAAGGCCCATATACGTCCCAAGGGGTACCGGCAACCTCCCGGTACTCCGATATATTCCTGATCTCACCCGGAACCATTCTGATGTCCAAATATAGTCGTCCAATATATCGATCTTTATGTCTCGACCATTTCGAGACACCTCGTCATGTCCGTGATCATATCCGGGACTCTGAACTACCTTCAGTACATCAAAACACATAAACTCATAATATCGATCGCCACCGAACTTTAAGCGTGCGGACCCTACGGGTTCGAGAACTATGTAGACATGACCGAGACTCATCTTCGGTCAATAACCAATAGCAGAACCTGGATGCTCATATTAGTTCCTACATATTCTACGAAGATCTTTATCGGCCAAACCGCATAACAACATATGTTATTCCCTTTGCCATCGGTATGTTACTTGCCCGAGATTCGATCGTCGGTATCTCAATACCTAGTTCAATCTCGTTACCGGCAAGTCTCTTTACTCGTTCTGTAATGCATCATCCCGCAACTAACTCATTAGTCACATTGCTTGCAAGGCCTATAGTGATGTGCATTACCGAGAGGGCACAGAGATACCTCTCCGACAATCGGAGTTACAAATCCTAATCTTGATCTATGCCAACTCAACAAGTACCATCGGAGACACCTGTAGAGCACCTTTATAACCACCCAGTTACGTTGTGACGTTTGGTAGCACACAAAGTGTTCTTCCGGTATTCGGGAGTTGCATAATCTCATAGTCATAGGAACATGTATAAGTCATGAAGAAAACAATAGCAATATACTAAACGATCAAATGCTAAGCTAACGGAATGGTCAAGTCAATCACATCATTCTCTAATGATGTGATCCCGTTAATCAAATGACAACTCATGTCTATGGCTAGGAAACATAACCATCTTTGATTCAACAAGCTAGTCAAGTAGAGGCATACTAGTGACACTCTGTTTGTCTATGTATTCACACATGTACTAAGTTTCCGGTTAATACAATTCTAGCATGAATAATAAACATTTATCATGATATAAGGAAATATAAATAACAACTTTATTATTGCCTCTAGGGCATATTTCCTTCATTAGGAACCTTTGTATCCTGAGGGCCAACCTAAGAGAGTTGAGCAAGATTCTGAGAGAACTAATGTTGATACACCTAGTCCTTCTAAGAGGAAGAAAAGAAAAATGATAGGACTTTTCATGCTTTTAGTGAACTTGGTGTTGACCCACCAGAGAATCCCAATGATATTTCCATTTCTGATGCTGAAACACAATCTGGTGATGAACATGAACCTAGTGATAATGTTAATGATGATGTTCATGTTGATGCTCAACCTAGCAATGACAATGATGTAGAGATTGAACCTGCTGTTGATCTTGATAACCCACAATCAAAGAATCAACATTATGATAAGAGAGACTTCGTTGCTAGGAAGCACGGTAAAGAAAGAGAACCATGGGTTCAGAAACCCATGCCTTTTCCTCCTAAACCATCCAAGAAAAAGGATGATGAGGATTTTGAGCGCTTTGCTGAAATGATTAGACCTATCTTTTTGCGTATGCGTTTGACTGATATGCTTAAAATGAATCCTTATACTAAGTACATGAATGATATTGTTACAAATAAAAGAAAGATACCGGAAGCTGAAATTTCCACCATGCTTGCTAATTATACTTTTAAGGGTGGAATACCAAAGAAACTAGGAGATCCAGGAGTATCAACTATACCATGCTCCATTAAAAGAAACTATGTTAAAACTGCTTTATGTGATCTTGGAGCCGGTGTTAGTGTTACGCCTCTCTCTTTATATCGTAGACTTGATTTGAATAAGTTGACACCTACTGAAATATCTTTGCAAATGGCCGATAAATCAACTGCTATACCTGTCGGTATTTGTGAGGATGTGCCTGTTGTGGTTGCGAACGTTACTATTTTAACGGACTTTGTCATTCTTGATATTCCCGAGGACGATAGTATGTCGATTATACTCGGTAGACCCTTTTTGAATACTGCAGGGGCTGTTATTGATTGCAACAAAGGCAATGCCACTTTTCATGTTAATGGTAATGAGCACACAGTACACTTTCCGAGGAAACAACCTCAAGTCCACAGTATCAATTCTATTGGAAAAACTTCAACAATTACTATTGGAGGTTTTGAATTCCCTCTTCCTACCATCAAGAAGAAATAGGATATTCTTATTGTTGGGGACATGCATATCCCCGTTGAGGTAACCTAGTGTTATTCAAAAATTCTCCAGTTTCATGTTATTTGGAAAGAGTTTGTTAACAAGACTTGATCAACCTTGTTAGTGGATTCCTTTTGATGAGCATGAGATGGATGAAGTTAGAAAGCACAACTCTTTGTACCCTCCTTTTACTTTCTGTTATTTAGATTAAATAAAGCAAAAATAGTATTATCTGTCTGTTTTCCGAATTATCCTTGTAATAAAAAAAATACCCCGAAAATAAAAGTTCTCCAAACATCCTGAAATTGAAATATGATTTTTTGTAGAATATTTAAGAATATCTGGCACTGAGAACACACCAGGGGGCCCCACCATCTAGCCACGAGGGTGCAGGGCGCGCCCCCTGCCTCGTGGGCCCCACGTGGACCCCCTCCACTTATTCCTACACCCACTCACTTTCTCTTCCTCCAGAAAAAATCCTCCCATAGCTCAAACCCGTGTTCTAGCTCATCTTGCTGCCATTTTCGATCTCCTTGCTCAAAGCTTCATTCACAAAACTGTTTTGGGGGATTGTTCTTCGGTATGTGACTCCTCCAATGGTCCAATTAGTTTTTGTTCTAGTGCTTTATTTATTGCAAATTTTTGCTGCTAAGGTGACTGCTACCTCTTGAACACGGCGTTGGTTTTCCCTTGAAGAGGAAAGGGTGATGCAGCAAAGTAGCGTAAGTATTTCCCTCTGTTTTTGAGAACCAAGGTATCAATCCAATAGGAGGCTACGCGCGAGTCCCTCACACCTACACAGAACAAATAAATCCTCGCAACCAACGCGATCAGGGGTTGTCAATCCCTACACGGTCACTTACGAGAGTGAGATCTGATAGATATGATAGGATAATATTTTTGGTATTTTTATGATAAAGATGCAAAGTAAAATAAAAGCAAAGTAAAAAAGCAACGGAAATAACTAAGTGTTGGAAGATTAATATGATGAAGGTAGACCCGGGGGCCATAGGTTTCACTAGTGGCTTCTCTCAAGAGCATAAGTATTTTACGGTGGGTGAACAAATTACTATTGAGCAATTGACAGAATTGAGCATAGTTATGAGAATATCTAGGTATGATCATGTATATAGGCATCACGTCCAAGACAAGTAGACCGACTCCTGCCTGCATCAGCAGCAATTGGAATCAATATCTTATCACATTCTGGTGATTTTTAACAATTATTTTCGTGAACATAAAGTTTCTGGAAATTACAGCAAGATCAAATAACTATCATCCAAGAAGATCCTATAGGTTTAACTTGGCACAAACACTAATTAAAACATAAAAACACATCTAACCAGAGGCTAGATCAAATATTTATTCCTAAATAGAAGCAAAAAGCAAAAAACTAAAAATAAAATTGGGTTGCCTACCAACAAGCGCTATCGTTTAACGCCCCTAGCAAGGCATAAAAGCAAGGATAGATCTAGGTGTTGCCATCTTTGGTAGGCAATCCATAAGTGGCTCTCATAATAGATTCATATGGTAGTTTTATTTTCTTCCTAGGGAAGTGTTCCATGCCTTTCTTCAATGGAAATTGGAATCTAATATTCCCTTCCTTCATATCAATAATTGCACCAATCGTTCTAAGGAAAGGTCTACCAAGAATAATAGGACATGAAGGATTGCAATATATATCAAGAACGATAAAATCTACGGGCACATAGTTCCTATTTGCAACAATAAGAACATCATTAATTCTTCCCATAGGTTTCTTAATAGTGGAATCCGCAAGGTGCAAGTTTAAAGAGCAATCATCAAAATCACGGAAACCTAGCAAATCGCACAAAGTTTTTGGAATCGTGGAAACACTAGCACCCAAATCACACAAAACATAGCATTCATGATCTTTAATCTTAATTTTAATAGTAGGTTCCCACTCATCATAAAGTTTTCTAGGGATAGAAACTTCCAACTCAAGTTTTTCTTCATAAGATTGCATCAAAGCATCAACAATATGTTTGGTAAAAGATTTATTTTGACTATAAGCATGAGGAGAATTTAGCACGGATTGCAACAAGGAAATACAATCTATCAAAGAGCAATTACCATAATTAAATTCCTCGAAATCCAAAATAGTGGGTTCATTAACATCTAGAGTTTTGATCTCTTCAATCCCACTTTTATCAATTTTAGCATCAAGATCTAAAAACTCCGAATTTTTGGAACGCCTTCTAGGTAAAGGTGGATCATATTCAGTCCTATCATTATCAAGATTCATATTGCCAAACAAAGATTTAATAGGGGACACATCAATAACTTTTAGATCTTCATCTTTGTTTTCATAAAAATTAGAAGAACACGCTTTTATAAAGCAATCTTTCTTAGCACGCATCCTAGCGGTTCTTTCTTTGCACTAATCAATGGAAATTCTCATGGCTTTGAGAGACTCATTGATACCATGTTTAGGAGGAATAGATCTAAGTTTTAAAGAATCAACATCAAGAGAAATTCTATCAACGTTCCTAGCCAATTCATCAACTTTAAGCAATTTCTCTTCAAGCAAAGCATTGAAATTCTTTTGCGAATTCATAAACTCTTTAACACTAGTCTCAAATTCAGAGGGCATCTTATTAAAATTTCCATAAGAATTGTTGTAGGAATTGCCATAATTATTAGAGGAATTACTAGGGTAAGGCCTAGGATTAAAGTTTCCTCTATACGCGTTGTTACCAAAATTATTCCTACCAACAAAATTCACATCCATAGATTCATTATTATTCTCAATCAAAGTAGACAAGGTCATATCATTAGGATCAGAAGAAACACTCTTAGTAGCAAATAATTTCATAAGTTCATCCACCTTTCCACTCAAAACATTAATTTCTTCTATCGCATGCACTTTTTTATTAGTAGATCTTTCAGTGTGCCATTGAGAATAATTAACCATAATATTATCTAGGAGTTTAGTAGCTTCTCCTAAAGTGATTTCCATAAAGGTGCCTCCCGCGTCCGAATCTAAAAGATTTCGAGAAGCAAAATTCAATCCGGCATAAATTTTTTGTATAATCATCCACAAATTCAAACCATGTGTAGGGCAATTACGTATCATTAATTTCATCCTCCCCCAAGCTTGTGCAACATGTTCATGATCAAGTTGCTTAAAATTCATGATATCGTTTCTAAGAGAGATAATCTTAGCGGGAGGAAAATACTTAGAGATAAAAGCATCTTTGCACTTATTCCAAGAATCAATACTATTTTTAGGCAAAGACGAAAGCCAAGCTTTAGCACGATCTCTAAGCGAAAAAGGAAATAGCTTCAACTTAACAATATCATTGTCAACATCTTTCTTCTTTTGCATATCACACAAATCAACGAAGCTATTTAGATGAGTAGCGGCATCTTCACTAGGAAGGCCGGCGAATTGATCTTTCATGACAAGATTCAACAAAGCAGTATTGATTTCACAAGATTCAGTATGTTAGGGAACATAGTAATTTCAAAAAAATTCCTACGCACACGCAAGATCATGGTGATGCATAGCAACGAGAGGGGAGAGTGTTGTCCACGTACCCTCGTAGACCGAAAGCGGAAGCGTTAGCACAACACGGTTGATGTAGTCATACGTCTTCATGATCCGACCGATCAAGTACCGAACGCACGACACCTCCAAGTTCAGCACACGTTCAGCCCGATGACGTCCCTCGAACTCCGATCCAGCCAAGTGTTGAGGGAGAGTTTTGTCAGCACGACGATGTGGTGATGATGATGATGTTCTACCGACGCAGGGCTTCGCCTAAGCACCGCTACAGTATTATCGAGGTGGACTATGGTGGAGGGGGGCACCGCACACGGCTAAAAGATCAAACGATCAATTGTTGTGTCTTTGGGGTGCCCCTGCCCGCGTATATAAAGGAGCAAGGTGGGAGGTGCGGCCAGCCAGGGAGGAGGCGCGCCAGGAGGAGTCCTACTCCCACCGGGAGTAGGACTCCCTCCCTTCCTTGTTGGACTAGGAGAGGAGAGGGAAGGAGAGAGGGGGAAAGGAAAGGGGGGGCGCCGCCCCCCTCCTTGTCCAATTCGGACTTGGGGGGAGGGGCGCGCGGCTGCCCCTTGGCCGCCTCTCCTCTTCCACCAATTGGGCCCATGAGGCCCAATAGCCTCCGGGGGAGGGGTCCGGTAACCCCCGGTACTCCGGTATATATCCGATAACCCCGGAACCATTCCGGTGTCCGAATATAGTCATCCAATATATCAATCTTCATGTCTCGACCATTTCGAGACTCCTCGTCATGTCCGTGATCACATCCGGGACTCCGAACAACCTTCGGTACATCAAAACATATAAACTCATAATATAACTGTCATCGAAACCTTAAGCATGCGGACCCTACGGGTTCGAGAACTATGTAGACATGACCGAGACACGTCTCCGGTCAATAACCAATAGCAGAACCTGGATGCTCATATTGGTTCCCACATATTCTACGAAGATCTTTACCGGTCAGACCGCATAACAACATACGTTGTTCCCTTTGTCATCGGTATGTTACTTGCCCGAGATTCGATCGTCAGTATCTCAATACCTAGTTCAATCTCGTTACCGGCAAGTCTCTTTACTCGTTCCGTAATACTTCATCCCACAACTAACTCATTAGTTGCAATGCTTGCAAGGCTTAAGTGATGTGCATTACTGAGAGGGCCCAGAGATACCTCTCCGACAATCAGAGTGACAAATCCTAATCTCGAAATACGCCAACCCAACAAGTACCTTCGGAGACACCTGCAGAGCACCTTTATAATCACCCAGTTACGTTGTGACGTTTGGTAGCACACAAAGTGTTCCTCCGGTAAACGGGAGTTGCATAATCTCATAGTCATAGGAACATGTATAAGTCATGAAGAAAGTAATAGCAACATACTAAACGATCGAGTGCTAAGCTAACGGAATGGGTCAAGTCAATCACATCATTCTCCTAATGATGTGACCCCGTTAATCAAATGACAACCCATGTCAATGGCTAGGAAACATAACCATCTTTGATTAACGAGCTAGTCAAGTAGAGGCATACTAGTGACACTCTGTTTGTCTATGTATTCACACAAGTATTACATTTCCGGTTAATACAATTCTAGCATGAATAATAAACATTTATCATGATATAAGGAAATAAATAATAACTTTATTATTGCCTCTAGAACATATTTCCTTCAGTCTCCCACTTGCACTAGAGTCAATAATCTAGATCACATCGCCATGTGATTTAACATCAATAGTTCACATCACCATGTGATTAACACCCATAGTTCACATCATCATGTGACCAACACCCAAAGGGTTTACTAGAGTCAATAATCTAGTTCACATCGCTATGTGATTAACACCCAAAGAGTACTAAGGTGTGATCATGTTTTGCTTGTGAGATAATTTTAGTCAATGGGTCTGTCACATTCAGATCCATAAGTATTTTGCAAATTTCTATGTCTACAATGCTCTGCACGGAGCTACTCTAGCTAATTGCTCCCACTTTCAATATGTATCCAGATTGAGACTTAGAGTCATCTGGATCAGTGTCAAAATTTGCATCGACGTAACCCTTTACAATGAACCCTTTTTGTCACCTCCATAATCGAGAAACATATCCTTATTCCACTAAGGATAATTTTGACCGCTGTCCAGTGATCTACTCCTAGATCACTATTGTACTCCCTTGCCAAAATCAGTGTAGGGTATACAATAGATCTGGTACACAGCATGGCATACTTTATAGAACCTATGGCCAAGGCATAGGGAATGACTTTCATTCTCTTTCTATCTTCTGCCGTGGTCTGGCTTTGAGTCTTACTCCATTTCACACCTTGTAACACAGGCAAGAACTCTTTCTTTGACTGTTCCATTTTGAACTACTTCAAAATCTTGTCAAGGTATGTACTCATTGAAAAAACTTATCAAGCGTCTTGATCTATCTCTATAGATCTTGATGCTCAATGTGTAAGCAGCTTCACCGAGGTCTTTCTTTGAAAAACTCCTTCCAAACACTCCTTTATGCTTTGCAGAATAATTCTACATTATTTCCGATCAACAATATGTCATTCACATATACTTATCAGAAATGCTGTAGTGCTCCCACTCACTTTCTTGTAAATACAGGCTTCACCGCAAGTCTGTATAAAACTATATGCTTTGATCAACTTATCAAAGCGTATATTCCAACTCCGAGTGGCTTGCACCAGTCCATAAATAGATCGCTGGAGCTTGCACACTTTGTTAGCTCCCTTTGGATCGACAAAACCTTCCGGTTGCATCATATACAACTCTTCTTCCAGAAATCCATTCAGGAATGCAGTTTTGACATCCATTTGCCAAATTTCATAATCATAAAATGCGGCAATTGCTAACATGATTCGGATAGAATTAAGCATCGCTACGGGTGAGAAGGTCTCATCGTAGTCAATCCCTTGAACTTGTCGAAAACCTTTTGCAACAAGTCGAGCTTTATAGTCAGTAACATTACCGTCAACGTCAGTCTTCTTCTTGAAGATCCATTTATTCTCAATGGCTTGCCGATCATCGGGCAAGTAAACCAAAGTCCAGAATTTGTTCTCATACATGGATCCCATCTCAGATTTCATGGCCTCAAGCCATTTTGCGAAATCTGGGCTCACCATCGCTTCTTCATAGTTCGTAGGTTCGTCATGGTCTAGTAGCATAACCTCCAGAACAGGAATACCGTACCACTCTGGTGCGGATCTTACTCTGGTTGACCTACGAGGTTCAGTAACAACTTGATCTGAAGTTCCATGATCATCATCATTAACTTCCTCACTAATTGGTGTAGGCATCGCAGAAACTGGTTCTACGATGAACTACTTTCCAATAAGGGAGCAGGTACAATTACCTCATCAAGTTCTACTTTCCTCCCACTCACTTCTTTCAAGAGAAACTCCTTCTCCAGAAAGATTCCGAATTTAGCAACAAAAGTCTTGCCTTCGGATCTGTGATAGAAGGTGTACCCAACAGTCTCCTTTGGGTATCCTATGAAGACACATTTCTCCGATTTGGGTTCGAGCTTATCAGGTTGAAGCTTTTTCACATAAGCATCTCAGCCCCAAACTTTAAGAGACGACAACTTTGGTTTCTTGCCAAACCACAGTTCATAAGGCGTCGTCTCAACGGATTTTGATGGTGCCCTATTTAACGTGAATGCGGCCATCTCTAAAGCATAACCCCAAAACGATAGCGGTAAATCAGTAAGAGACATCATAGATCGCACCATTTCTAGTAGAGTACGATTACGACGTTCGGACACACCATTACGCTGTGGTGTTCCGGGTGGCGTGAGTTGCGAAACTATTCCGCATTGTTTCAAATGTAGACCAAACTCGTAACTCAAATATTCTCCTCCACGATCAGATCGTAGAAACTTTATTTTCTTGTTACGATGATTTTCAACTTCACTCTGAAATTCTTTGAACTTTTCAAATGTTTCGGACTTATGTTTCATTAAGTAGATATACCCATATCTGCTCAAATCATCTATGAAGGTGAGAAAATAACGATATCCACCACGAGCCTCAATATTCATCGGACCACATACATCTGTATGTATGATTTCCAACAAATCTGTTGCTCTCTCCATAGTTCCGGAGAACGGCGTTTTAGTCATCTTGCCCATGAGGCACGGTTCGCAAGTACCAAGTGATTCATAATCAAGTGATTCCAAAATCCCATCAGCATGGAGTTTCTTCATGCGCTTTACACCAATATGACCTAAACGGCAGTGCCACAAATGAGTTGCACTATCATTATTAACTTTGCATCTTTTGGCTTCAATATTATGAATATGTGGATTACTACGATCGAGATCCAACAAACCATTTTCATTGGGTGTATGACCATAGAAGGTTTTATTCATGTAAATAGAACAACAATTATTCTCTAACTTAAATGAATAACCGTATTGCAATAAACATGATCAAATCATATTCATGCTCAACGCAAACACCAAATAACACTTATTTAGGTTCAACACTAATCCCAAAAGTGTAGGGAGCGTGCGATGATGATCATATCAATCTTGGAACCACTTCCAACACACAACGTCACTTCACCCTTAACTAGTCTCTGTTCATTCTGCAACTCCCGTTTCGAGTTACTACTCTTTAGCAACTGAACCAGTATCAAATACCGAGGGGTTGCTATGAACAAATACACATCAATAATCTGTATATCAAATATACCTTTGTTCACTTTGCCATCCTTCTTATCCGCCAAATACTTGGGGTAGTTCCGCTTCCAGTGACTAGTCCCTTTGCAGTAGAAGCACTCAGTTTCAGGCTTAGGTCTATACTTGGGCTTTTTCACTTGAGCAGCAACTTGCTTGCCGTTCTTCTTGAAGTTCCCCTTTCTTCCCTTTGTCCCTTTACTTGAAACTAGTGGTTTTAGTTTACCATCAACACTTGAAGCTTTACTTGATTTGTACCTTCGTCGATTTCAGCATCACGAAGAGCTTGGGAATCATTTCCGTTATCCCTTGCATATTATAGTTCATCACGAAGTTCTACTAACTTGGTGATGGTGACTAGAGAATTCTATCAATCACTATTTTATCTGGAAGATTAACTCCCACTTGATTCAAGCGATTGTAGTACCCAGACAATCTGAGCACATGCTCACTGCTTGAGCTATTCTCCTCCATCTTTTAGCTATAGAACTTGTTGGAGACTTCATATCTCTCAACTCGGGTATTTGCTTGAAATATTAACTTCAACTCCTGGAACATCTCATATGGTCCATGACATTCAAAACGTCTTTGAAGTCCCGATTCTAAGCCGTTTAAGCATGCTGCACTAAACTATCAAGTAGTCATCATATTGAGCTAGCCAAACGTTCATAACATCTGTATCTGCTCCTGCAATAGGTTTGTCACCTAGCGGTGCATCAAGGACATAATTCTTCTGTGCAGCAATGAGGATAAAACTCAGATCACGGATCCAATCCGCATCATTGCTACTAACATCTTTCAACTTATTTTTCTCTAGGAATATATCAAAAATAAAACAGGGGAGCTAAACGCGAGCTATTGATCTACAACATAGATATGCTAATACTACCAGGACTAAGTTCATGATAAATTTAAGTTCAATTAATCATATTACTTAAGAACTCCCACTTAGATAGACATCCCTCTAATCCTCTAAGTGATCACGTGATCCATATCAACTAAACCATGTCCGATCATCACGTGAGATGGAGTAGTTTCAATGGTGAACATCACTATGTTGATCATATCTACTATATGATTCACGCTCGACCTTTCGGTCTCAGTGTTCCGAGGCCATATCTGTTATATGCTAGGCTCGTCAAGTTTAACCTGAGTATTCTGCGTGTGAACTATTTTGCACCCGTTGTATTTGAACGTAGAGCCTATCACACCCGATCATCACGTGGTGTCTCAGCACGAAGAACTTTCGCAACGGTGCATACTCAGGGAGAACACTTGTACCTTGATAAATTGTGAGAGATCATCTTATAAAGCTACCGTCGAACTAAGCAAAATAAGATGTATAAAAGACAAACATCACATGCAATCAAAATATGTGACATGATATGGCCATCATCATCTTACGCCTTTGATCTCCATCTTCAAAGCATCGTCACCGGCATGACACCATGATCTCCATCATCTTGATCTATATCAATGTGTCGTCACAAGGTCGTCTCGCCAACTATTGCTCTTGCAACTATTGCTATCGCATAGCGATAAAGTAAAGCAATTATTTGGCACTTGCATCTTATGCAATAAAGAGACAATCATAAGGCTTCTGCCAGTTGCCGATAACTTCAACAAAACATGATCATCTTATACAACAACTTATATCTCATCACGTCTTGACCATATCGCATCACAACATGCCCTGCAAAAACAAGTTAGACGTCCTCTACTTTGTTGTTGCAAGTTTTACGTGGCTGCTACGGGCTGAGCAAGAACCGTTCTTACCTACGCATCAAAACCACAACGATAGTTTGTCAAGTTGGTGCTGTTTTAACCTTCGCAAGGACCGGGCGTAGCCAGACTCGGTTCAACTAAAGTTGGAGAAACTGACACCCGCTACTCACCTGTGTGCATAGCACGGCGGTAAAACCAGTCTCGCGTAAGCATACGCGTAATGTCGGTCCGGGCCGCTTCATCCAACAATACCGCCGAACCAAAGTATGATATGCTGGTAAGCAGTATGACTTATATCGCGCACGACTCACTTGTGTTCTACTCATGCATATAACATCAACGCATAAAACCTGGCTCGGATACCACTGTTAGGGAACGTAGTAATTTCAAAAAAATTCCTACGCACACGCAAGATCATGGTGATGCATAGCAACGAGAGGGGAGAGTATTGTCCACGTACCCTCATAGACCGAAAGCGGAAGCGTTAGCACAACGCGGTTGATGTAGTCGTACGTCTTCACGATCCGACGGATCAAGTACCGAACGCACGGCACCTCCGAGTTCAGCACACGTTCAGCCCAATGACGTCCCTCGAACTCCGATCTAGCCGAGTGTTGAGGGAGAGTTTCGTCAGCACGACGGCGTGGTGACGATGATGATGTTCTACCGACGCAGGGCTTCGCGTAAGCACCGCTACAGTATTATCGAGGTGGGCTATGGTGGAGGGGGGCACCGCACACGGCTAAAAGATCAAACGATCAATTGTTGTGTCTTTGGGGTGCCCCCTGCCCCCGTATATAAAGGAGCAAGGGGGGAGGTGCGGCCGGCCAGGGAGGAGGCGCGCCAGGAGGAGTCCTACTCCCACCGGGAGTAGGACTCCCTCCCTTCCTTGTTGGACTAGGAGGGGAGAGGGAAGGAGAGAGGGGGAAAGGAAAGGGGGGCGGCGCCCCCTCCTTGTCCAATTTGGACTTGGGGGGGGGGAGGGGCGCGCGGATGCCCCTTGTCCGCCTCTCCTCTTCCACCAATTGGGCCCATGAGGCCCAATAGCATCCGGGGGGTTCCGGTAACACCCGGTACTCCGGTATATATCCGATAACCCACGGAACCATTCCGGTGTCTGAATATAGTCATCCAATATATCAATCTTCATGTCTCGACCATTTCGAGACTCCTCGTCATGTCCGTGATCACATCCGGGACTCCGAACAACCTTCGGTACATCAAAACATATAAACTCATAATATAACTGTCATCGAAACCTTAAGCGTGCGGACCCTACGGGTTCGAAACTATGTTGACATGACCGAGACACGTCTCCGGTCAATAACCAATAGCGGAACCTCGATGCTCATATTGGTTCCCACATATTCTACGAAGATCTTTATCGGCCAGACCGCATAACAACATACGTTGTTCCCTTTGTCATCGGTATGTTACTTGCCCGAGATTCGATCGTCGGTATCTTAATACCTAGTTCAATCTCATTACCGGCAAGTCTCTTTACTCGTTCCGTAATACATCATCCCACAACAAACTCATTAGTTGCAATGCTTGCAAGGCTTAAGTGATGTGCATTACCGAGAGGGCCCAGAGATACCTCTCCGACAATCGGAGTGACAAATCCTAATCTCGAAATACGCCAACCCAACAAGTACCTTCGGAGACACCTGTAGAGCACCTTTATAATCACCCAGTTACGTTGTGACGTTTGGTAGCACACAAAGTGCTCCTCCGGTAAACGGGAGTTGCATAATCTCATAGTCATAGGAACATGTATAAGTCACGAAGAAAGCAATAGCAACATACTAAACGATCGAGTGCTAAGATAACAGAATGGGTCAAGTCAATCACATCATTCTCCTAATGATGTGACCCCGTTAATCAAATGACAACCCATGTCAATGGCTAGGAAACATAACCATCTTTGATTAACGAGCTAGTCAAGTAGAGGCATACTAGTGACACTCTGTTTGTCTATGTATTCACACAAGTATTACGTTTCCGGTTAATACAATTCTAGCATGAATAATAAACATTTATCATGATATAAGGAAATAAATAATAACTTTATTATTGCCTCTAGGGCATATTTCCTTCACAGTATCGGTAAGAGGAGCAATCGGAGTGCTAAGGAAATCATTGTTGTTGGTATTGGTAAAGTCACATAATTTGTATTATCTTGAGCCATCGTGACAAACAAGCAATCCAACACACGAGCAAACGAGAAGCAAGCGAAGAAGAGGCGAACGAAAAAGAGAGGGTGAATAAAACGGCAAGGGTGAAGTGGGGGAGAAGAAAACGAGAAGCAAATGGCAAATAATGTAATGCGGGAGATAAGGGTTTGTGATGGGTACTTGGTATGTTGACTTTTGCGTAGACCTCCCTGGCAACGGCGCCAGAAATCCTTCTTGCTACCTCTTGAGCACTGCGTTGGTTTTCCCTTGAAGAGGAAAGGGTGATGCAGCAAAGTAGCGTAAGTATTTCCCTCAGTTTTTGAGAACCAAGGTACCAATCCAGTAGGAGGCTACGCGCGAGTCCCTCGCACCTACACAAAACAAATAAATCCTCCCAACCAACGCGATAAGGGGTTGTCAATCCCTACACGGTCACTTACGAGAGTGAGATCTGATAGATATGATATGATAATATTTTTGGTATTTTTATGATAAAGATGCAAAGTAAAATAAAAGCAAAGTAAAAAGCAACGGAAATAACTAAGTGTTGGAAGATTAATATGATGAAGATAGACCTGGGGGCCATAGGTTTCACTAGTGGCTTCTCTCAAGAGATAAGTATTTTATGGTGGGTGAACAAATTACTGTTGAGCAATTGACAGAATTGAGCATAGTTATGAGAATATCTAGGTATGATCATGTATATAGGCATCACGTCCAAGACAAGTAGACCGACTCCTGCCTGCATCTACTACTATTACTCCACGCATTGACCGCTATCCAGCATGCATCTAGAGTATTAAGTTCATAAGAACAGAGTAACGCCTTAAGGAAGATGGCATGATGCAGAGGGATAAATTCATGCAATATGATAAAAAAACCATCTTGTTATCCTCGATGGCAACAATACAATACGTGCCTTGCTGCCCCTGCTGTCACTGGGAAAGGACACCGCAAGATTGAACCCAAAGCTAAGCACTTCTCCCATTGCAAGAAAAACCAATCTAGTAGGCCAAACCAAACTGATAATTCTAAGAGACTTGCAAAGATAACCAATCATACATAAAAGAATTTAGAGAAGATTCAAATATTGTTCATAGATAAACTTGATCATAAACCCACAATTCATCGGTCTCAACAAACACACCGCAAAAGAAGATTACATCAAATAGATCTCCACGAGAGAGGGGGAGAACATTGTATTGAGATCCAAAAAGAGAGAAGAAGCCATCTAGCTAATAACTATGGACCCGAAGGTCTTAGGTAAACTACTCACACATCATCGGAGAGGCTATGGTGTTGATGTAGAAGCCCTCCGTGATCGATGCCCCCTCCGGCGGAGCTCCGGAACAGGCCCCAAGATGGGATCTCGTGGGTACAGAAGGTTGCGGCGGTGGAATTAGGTTTTTGGCTCCGTTTTTGATTGTTTGGGGGTACGTAGGTATATATAGGAGGAAGGAGTACGTCGGTGGAGCAACAGGGGGCCCACGAGGGTGGAGGGCGCGCCTGGGGGGGGGGGGGGTAGGCGCGCCCCCTACCTCGTGGCCTCCTCTTTTGTTTCTTGATGTAGGGTCCAAGTCCTCTGGATCATGTTCGCTCCGAAAATCACGTTCCCGAAGGTTTCATTCTATTTGGACTCCATTTGATATTCTTTTTCTGCGAAACTCTGAAATAGGCAAAAAAACAGCAATTCTGGGCTGGGCCTCCGGTTAATAGGTTAGTCCCAAAAATAATATAAAAGTGAATAATAAAGCCCAATAATGTCCAAAACAAAATATAATATAGCATGGAGCAATAAAAAATTATAGATACGTTGGAGACGTATCAGTGACCCTGTTCTTGAGCTTGCATGTCAAATTTATAAGGTCCAAAGTAGTTTTAATGCATGATATAGCCTCTAGGCACTTGTGGGAGTAGTTGCTATCAATCTTGTCGAGTTTGGTTCACTTTTATTTTGAGTCACTAAAATTTCAGAAATTTTTTAGAGAAAGAAAAATCTTCATGAAAATATACCGAGGTGGTTCCTCAAGGAAGCAAGGACCAAGGCTCGCGATACGTGAGCCGGACGATGAACCACCAAGGGAAGCTCAAGTACGGCCTTGTGAATGGCCGTCAAAGGAGTTTATGGTCCAAGCAGGCATCAAGGATGAATTTGACACGTATGTGCGTAACGCTAATCTTGAGGGGTTCGTGTCAGATAAGTGCCCACAATACTACTACTTAACTGATTCCTTTGTGAGAAGGTTTAAATTTACATCCACGCAAAATTCTCACACTGTTTTATTTGATATTTATGATAAATCTTACACCATGGACCTAGAAGATTTTAATACCGCTTGTAAACTCCCGCAGTGGGGCAATATTAGTGAACCTCGCAAATCTGAATTTAAAGACTTTCTTGCTAATATCACTGTGGGGGAATCTAGAGAAATCATACAAGCTACCATAGGGAGCATTCATTTTCCTTCCATACATTATTTTGCTCTCTTCGTAGATAGATGCATTAATGGTAAAGATGAGGCTTGTCACATGTGCGTTCCAGATCTTAGTGTCCTCAAGAGTGCGGTATTAGGTGATAAACAATATAACTTGGGGGCCATTGTTGCACGAAGGTTGCATCTTAACGGTATAAGTGGAG
This sequence comes from Aegilops tauschii subsp. strangulata, assembly GCF_002575655.3. Classification (NCBI taxonomy): domain Eukaryota; kingdom Viridiplantae; phylum Streptophyta; class Magnoliopsida; order Poales; family Poaceae; genus Aegilops; species Aegilops tauschii. The sequence goes on from NC_053040.3 coordinate 320,463,205, forward strand.
ATTTGTTTGGTGGAATTTATGCAACTCGTGTAGCTAATTATCTTGATGTACCCATACGTGAAAATGATATAGAGTTGCCTCCTGCTTATCTAGATTATAATGCTATGGTTCGCCATCAGTTTGTGGAGAGGAATGAATAGTTCCTCCAGTACCGACTAATCTTTGACAGACGTCGCACCGTCCATGTTGCTCTCCCTGCTCCTACTTTCTTTGACTTTCAGGCAAAAATGAGATATGTTATAACCAGGGAGGAGGCGAACGAGTATGAAAGGAGGACGGAGGCAGCTCGCCTCCAAGCTGCAGTTCGTCAGGCAGTAGCCGCTGCATCTCAGTACAACCCCAGTTACAACTTTGGATATCCGCCAGGCCAGTAGCGGCCATAGACCAACTTAGGCCAAAAGCCTAAGCTTGGGGGAGTACGTATTTCTCACCGACATTACATTCATGATCACACACTCATTCTAGTTGCCGGTGCTCATACTTTTTCAGTGTACTATCCATGCTAGTTTATTTTCTTTTCTAAGCCTTCTTCTTGTGTGTCTGAAAAACCTTAAGAAAAACCAAAAAAAATAATATTTGTAGCTTTTAGCTAGTTTACTTTTCATGCATGTAGTAGTAGTAATTAAAAGAAAATCCAAAAAGATGAAAATGTTTGTAGCTTTTAGCTAGTTTTCTTTTGCTTGTTGGGAGCTTTCCCGTGTAAATAGTTTTATTTATTTTCTTTTCTTTGGGGGTCGAGAGGAGAAGACCATGATGAAAATGTTGAGTGGCTCTCATATGCATTATTATTGATTTAACCAAGAGACCATATTACCTCGTCTTCTCCCTTGTATTAAATGCTTGCAGATTCCAGCTTAGTCCAATGCACGTGCACTATTATTATTATCCACACCGTTCGGTCATGCGAGTGAAAGGCAATAATGACGATATACGATGGACTAATTGAGATGAGAGAAGCTGGTATGAACTCGACCTATCTTGTTTTTGTAAATATGATTAGTTCATCATTCCTGATTCAGCCTAATGAATGAAACATGTTTGCAATGACAATTAGAGATTATAGTTGCTCATGTCATGCTTAATTTGCTAGGAGTTTATAATGGTTTACCTTGCGTGCCAACATGCTATTAAAATGGTTGTGATGTGGTATGATAGGGTGGTATCCTCCTTTGAACGATTCGAGAGACTTGACTTGGCACATGTTCACGCATGTAGTTGAAACAAAATCAACATAGCCTCCACGATATTTATGTTCATGGTGATCTATGTCCTACTCATGCTTGCACTCATTGTTTATTAATTTTAATGCATGTTCATGACTGTTGTCGCTCTCTAGTTGGTCGCTTCCCAGTCTTTTTCTAGCCTTCACTTGTACTAAGCGGGAATACTGCTTGTGCATCCACTTCCATAAACCCCAAAGTTATTTCATATGAGTCCACCATACCTTCCTATATGCGGTATTTACCTGCCGTTCCAAGTAAATTTGTATATGCCAAACTCTAAACCTTCAAATGAAATTCTGTTTTGTATGCTCGAATAGCTCATGTATCAACTAGGGCTGTCTATATCTTCCATGCTAGGTGGGTTATTCTCACGATGAGTGGACTCCGCTCATCACTCACGAGAGAATGGCCGGTAACCGGGATGCCCAGTCCCATGCTCAAATCAAATCAAAATAATTGCAAACAAAACCCCCCCAGGATTGTTGTTAGTTGGAGGCACCCGTTGTTTCGGGCAAGCCATGGATTGATGCTTGTTGGTGGTGGGGGAGTATAAACTTTACCATTCTGTTTGGGAACCGCCTATAATGTATGTAGGATGGAAGATATCAAGATCTCTTGGTTGTTATGTTGACAATGAAAGTATGCCACTCAAAATATTATTTATCTCTATTTCAAAACTCGAGCTCTGGCACCTCTACAAATCCCTGCTTCCCTTTGCAAAGGGCCTATCTATTTACTTTTATGTTGACTCATCATCCTCTTGTTAAAAAGCACCAGTTAGAGAGCACCACTGTCATTTGTATGCATTACTATTAATTTACATTGAGTATGACTGTGACTGGATCTCTTTTACCATGAATTACAATGTCTAGTCAGTCCTTGATCTTCAGAGGTGCTCTGCATTTATGTTTTGCGGTCTCAGAAAGGGCTAGCGAGATACCATCTTGTTATATCATATTATGATTGCTTTGAGAAAGTGTTTCCATCTGAGATTTATTATTATTGCTCGCTAGTTGATTATGCCATTGATATGAGTAAACATGAGACCTAAATGTTATTGATATGAGTAAACTTGAATGCTGGCTTTACATATTTGCAACAACAAGAGCAAACAGAGTTTGTAAAAGTTTTTTATCACTTTCAGTTTGTCAACTGAATTGCTTGAGGACAAGCAAAGCTTTAAGCTTGGGGGAGTTGATACGTCTCCAACGTATCTACTTTTCCAAACACTTTTGCCCTTGTTTTGGACTCTAACTTGCATGATTAGAATGGAACTAACCCGGACTGATGCTGTTTTCAGCAGAATTGCCATGGTGTTATTTTTGTGCAGAAATAAAAGTTCTCGGAATGACCTGAAAATCCACGGAGACACTTTTTGGAAATAATAAAAAATACTGGCGAAAGAATCAACATCAGGGGGCCCACACCCTGTCCACGAGGGTGCAGGGTGCGCCCACCCCCCTGGGGCATGCCCCTACCTCATGGGCCCCCTGAGACTCCACCGACCTCAACTCCAACTCCATATATTCACGTTCGGGGAGAAAAAATCAGAGAGAAGGATTCATCGCGTTTTACGATACGGAGCCGCCGCCAAGCCCTAATCTCTTTCGGGAGGGCTGCTCTGGAGTCCGTTCAGGGTTCCGGAGAGGGGAATCCGTCGTCGTCGTCATCATCAACCTTCCTCCATCACCAATTTCATGATGCTCACCGCCGTGCGTGAGTAATTCCATCGTAGGCTTGCTAGACGGTGATGGGTTGGATGAGATTTATCATGTAATCAAGTTAGTTTTGTTAGGGTTTGATCCCTAGTATCCATTATGTTCTGAGATTGGTGTTGCTATGACTTTGCTATGCTTAATGCTTGTCACTAGGGCCTGATTGCCATGAATTTAGATCTGAACCTATTATGTTTTCATGAATATATGTGAGTTCTTGATCCTATCTTGCAAGTCAATAGTCACCTACTATGTGTTATGATCCGGCAACCCCGAAGTGACAATAATCGGGACCACTCACTGTGATGACCATAGTTTGAGGAGCTCATGTATTCACTAAGTGTTAATGCTTTGGTCCGGTACTCTATTAAAAGGAGGCCTTAATATCCCTTAGTTTCCAATAGGACCCCGCTACCACAGGAGGGTAGGACAAAAGATGTCATGCAAATTCTTTTCCATAAGCACGTATGACTATATTCGGAATACATGCCTACATTACATTGATGAACTGGAGCTAGTTCTGTGTCACCCTATGTTATAATAGTTGCATGAGGAATCGCATCCGGCATAATTATCCATCACTGATCCATTACCTACGAGCTTTTCACATATTGATCTTTGCTTAGTTACTTTTCCGCTGCCACTGTTACGATTACTACAAAACTGCTACTGTTACTTATGCCACCGTTCCCATTACTTCCATATTACTTTGCTACTAAATACTTTGCTGCAGATATTAAGTCTTCCAGGTGTGGTTGAATTGATAACTCAGCTGCTAATACTTGAGAATATTCTTTGGCTCCCCTTGTGTAGAATCAATAAACTTGGGTTGAATACTCTACCCTCGAAAACTGTTGCGATCCCCTATACTTGTGGGTTATCAGTTGGCGGACAGTCCTTTCGTCTGCTCCAGTCTGTTGAAGGTCCGGGTGGCTGCCTCCCTCTGCAAGCGTCTCCCGGCACCGGGAGGCTTGCGGTCCCTGCAAGATCATGGTTGTGTCGCCTAGATCTGTCCAAACGTGATAGCTTCGACTACCTGGGTTGGATATGGCGGCGCTCGGAAACAGTCGTGACGGGAGGTTAGTGAGGACCTGAGTGATGGTGCCTTCGGTCTCAACGAGGAGATGGTGCAATTTCGGTGGCGAGATGGGATGCTACGGGTGATAGCCCAATGTCAACTTTGATCAGCACCGGCGGTGTCGTATCCCTCCTTGGAGGCGTCATTGCGTCATGCTCTTATGCCCGCCTACCTTGTATACTCTATGGATAATTTCCCAAGATCCAGCTCCTGGATCGGATGACAGCGACTCCCTGAGACCATAACCACCATGGTGGCGCCGTCTTGGAGGTGACAATCCTTGTTGGTTGCCTGAGGTCATTGGTGGTGATTGGATGGAGGAGGATTGTGGCTGTGGGTTGATGCGGCTACCGACTTTGGGGCAACGGTGGTGTATCCTTGGGTCTGGCAATAACACCTCTTGGTTTTGTGGAGTTGCCATCCTTCCACGCTTGCCCACTGTGTGGTGTGGCATCCTTTTGTTGCGCATGCTCAAGACCTTCCCATGGTTGCCGTTGTGTTGTGGTGAGCATTGTGCTCTTGGTGTTATATTGGTTCGCCTTTGCTCAGTGATGGTGCAATGATGCCTCCCCAACTAGCTAAATTTTCCGATCTCTCGTGGCGGTGCTTGCAGTCAAGGTTCGTGTCAAGGCACTCAATGATTGTTGATGCTCTTGTGTTGTGCCACGGGGTTCGGTACGCACGCCAGTGCGGTGTGTTAAGCTGTTTGCAAAGTTTTGGTATTGTGATCCCTCGATAGCACCCCACATCTCTTGTGCCTTTTGTGGTGATGGTCTTTCTGTCTGCTAGCTAGGTCACACCGTCTCCTTGGTGTTCGTTTATTCTCTTCTTTTAACCTTGTTACTTCTACGATTTTCCTCATAAACGAGGTCAACTTATTTTGTTATTGTCCGGTTTTCCTTATAAACTAAATCAATCTCTTGGCCTATGGCCACTTGAGTAATATACTGAGGTGGAGGGACTCCTCCCCCGGTGATTTCTCAAAAAAATTAAAAGTATGGTTCATTTCTTACCTAACTACTAAGCATAAATCGTAACAACCACATGATGAGTGATATTTTTGAGCTCATCACACCGTTGTTTAAACCGGGTAATGAATGCGAGAGATCACAAAATACTTTGTTTAATGTGTTTCAATAGGAAAGTGGTCTAAACACGAAAGGGGGTCGTCACTAGGGGTGGACTAAAAGCTCGTAACTCGTGAGCTTAATGAGCGCTCGATAGTTCGGCTCCTTAAGCTTGAGGCTTGATTCTTAATGAACAAGCTTAACGAACGAGTTAACAAGTTTCATGAGTAGCTTGTTAAGCTCATTAGTAACATCACAAAACATATTTTCATCTTACATGACAGAGTTTTTGTAGCACCTCAGCCCATCTATTCAACCTAATCTACATAGGAGGCAACAAACTAGTGCATTTCCTTTTGTGGTCACCATCTTTCTTCTTAAAAACCACATCTACACACTTATCTTGTAGACTGTAACACATCAGAATCTGTTAGTCCATTCCTATTCATCACACACAAGGAAACATGAAGTTTGGTGGAAGAGGCAAGACAATTGGAGGTGTACCAAGGCCAATATAGCACAAGATGACGCTTGGTACAAGCACACGCTCAATGCTTGTACCGCTTGTCGTCAGGTCCCGGAGGTCCACATGACCAATAGTTATAAAGGGGTCGACACCTAATTTTTGACAGGGAGAGAACCATTCACGAAACGGGGATAAATAACCATCTTCCAAACCTAGCCGCCGCCATTTCTTATCTCATCTCCATTGCCTCTGCCACCATAGCAGCCATCCCTCTCCAAGTTTGTCATACCTGTAATCGGTGTATCACATTCGACAACTATTTTAAGACATATTATCAATCAATCATTCATCTTTATGTTATCTTCAATGAGTTCATCTTGTGATCCGATCGTCGTGTGTGAGTAATCTGGTAAGGTAATGGGTTTAGGGTAGGCCATGCAACCCTATGTATTTGTGCAAGGTATCGTTGGAATGGCTTTGGGTATTTGACACTATTTATGTGTTCGATTGCAATAAAGTTGTTTCTTGTCTTCTTCTCATTCTAAGGCTCTGTAGGTACCTAGGATCCTATAGATCTATCAAGGAGAAGGTGGAACGCTATCCCAAACAACAATGAGAGAAGGGGTTAGTACGGTAGCAGAAAGCTATTCCCTGGGGACGAATGAGGTGTAGTCATTAAACGCCCAATGCTTTTATCTGAATGTGTATTCTTGATAACCAAGGTAACCCCACACAACGGTAAGGGCCATCAGTTGGACAACTAACTCTTGATGCAGGTCGTGCACCGGTCAATACGTACTTTTGATACATCCCCCACATTCTCGCGTCGCAAGCACATCATAGAGGTTGTTTTCCAGAGCACAGTTTAATATCATTAAGATCCCAAGCACAAATATAACGTTGTGAGAGTAAGACCTCATACCTATGCATGTTTTTAATACTAGTGTTTACACCCCAAAAGGTTGTTAAAGGTTGAAAACTAGAATTTAATATTTTTAGCAATAACTTGTCAGAGCCTTTGTCATATAGTGCACATCCTGTTGTGGGTTTGATAACTCAGGGTCATTCCTTGAGGAAAGGCACAAAAACCTTCTGCTATCCAAACCAGCTCTCAAAGGGCATCACCACACAAATTTATAAACTATATGAACGTTCCATGGTTTCACCAAAACTTTAGACATTGTGCTTACTGAAATAGTAATTGGGGACATGAATACTGAAGTTGTACTATCCACACAATACAATTATGGTGGCCATTGTTTAGATCATACTTAGTGTTCTGTAAATTCCATTGATCACATAAACGACAATAGGTATAGTCATTTCAAAATGCAATGCAACTTGTATTAAAGGACCAAAAAAGGAAAACTTTTCCCGTAAACAGATAATCCAGAAAGCTTCTCTAAGTATTGAAAATAAAGATCAACAAATGAATCAACATGTCCTCTAATTTAAGCTTTACTTATTCGGTTTCAGCTTCTCTAGCTCTTTCCATTTTTTTCCTTAACCAGTGATGCACTATACTCCACCACATTCAATGATGCTAATATCTCGTCATCTGCACCATGACCACGACAACCACCACTAACATATTCAATCTATCCTTCATCCTCCCATTACTAAGGAGAACCCATCCCCTATACAATCACGCCACACGTCGCTAAAAGTATCAAGATGGCCTTAGAGGGAGGGGTGAATAGGGACAACTATAAATTTTACTTTGATAATTAGCAAGTTAAGGCTATGTGAAATATAAAGGTGTGCTTAAACAATTGCTACAATAAGATATACAACCATATATGATGAATTCAAGGTCAAGTGAGTAAACTAAACCACAATTAAAGAGATTGGAGATAACCGAAGACTTCGGAGATGAGGATATATCACCACCTAAGGAAAGCTAGTCACCATTGGAGAGATGAGTGTTCACACGAAGGCTCACCCTATTCCCATTGAGATATCACCACGAAGGCGATTCTCAACCACTAGTGACAGACCTTAAGGCAGCCTCCAAACCTTCATAAACTTTCCAAGGTAGATAAAAGATTGATCCCTCGTCGAAGAACTTCTACCGTCTAGGTGTCTGCAACCTCCGAGAGTAACAAGATTGAAAGGAAAACTTAGAACTTGCTCAAATCACGAAAAGATTATGTCAAAAAGGGAGAGCATGAGTGGATCTATGCTTGGTGAAATCTCTCCAAAATGCCAAGAATCTCTCATGAAGTCTTCAATTTTCATGAGGGGAAAAGAGAGAGAGGCTCAAATGAATCTTGATCAAAATATCATAAGTGTGGCAGCCACCTACTGAAGTGGTAGGTGGATTATATAGTGCGTAAAAGAGATGTTTGGCTGCAGAAATTTGGGTCCTAGTGTAACCGGGGCAAAGTGTTTGGTCAGACTGGGTCACTGATGAATGCCGGTTGTAGAGAATAGAGACAACTAGTTAGAGAACCTATACAACCCAGGGCCGGATTGTACCAAACATGAAGGCCATGTTATATAGTGTGAGGCTGAGAGAAGCCCGTCATACGACTAGTTAGACCTGGCAGCGAAGGTCTCCCATCCAGATACCCACACGCAGGCCACACTAACGCCCAGTTATACCTAGTTGATAGCCCGAGAGTGCCAAGTTGAACCGACCCCAGCTCGAGAGCTGGTCCAACCTCCCACTAGTGCCTCTACCCTGACCTCCTGGCCTGTTACACTGGGTGATTCCCCATTTATGCCGACCCCCTGTTTTTGGCTTCTCCCTGCATTTCCCACATAGTTTTTGTAGTGTTATTTGGCTATGGATATGGTAAGTGTGTAACTGCCATTCGGTCTTAATCTTTGAAGCCTGATTATCCCCTCTTAATAATGTGGGATGCCTATACTCAAGAAACATGAATGATATGCTATGTTCGATGGCCATTTTCACCTCTTCTTTGAGCCTAGTAATTTTCGACAGTCGTTGGGCCACAACACTTTGTAACCTTGAGACTAACACGTGTGTAAACACTTAGAGGCCAACGTTAGTCCCAACTAACCTTTCATCATGGATTCCAAAACAACACAATTAAAGGGCAATTGCATTTTCAGTCTCCCAGTTTTTGGTAATTCAATAAAAACAACTTAGAGCTCTGTAACACCCTAAATTTTCCCATTTCTTTCTCTTTGAGTTTCATTTGGATTCTCTTTGAATTTTGGTCCGGATCTTCATTTGGAAGTTTGTTTGGACTTGAGATCAAAACATTTTACTCTTTCTCTCCCAAGTGATCCAACCTCTATAAGGCAATGGCACATCTATTCTAGCCATTCCATAATTCTTCTCCCCAAAGAAACATTATTTTTTTATGAAAAGAATGTTATTATAATTAAGCTTGTGCACCTACCACACCCATGCACACCAACACATTGGATCCCATGGTACATATAATGTGCAAAACTACCAAAACTAACTTTGGCATCATCATTGAACTACAACTGACAACTAGATTAATCCTATTTGACTGAAAATTTACCACATCACTCACCATAGTAACCTACCACTACCTACCAAGTGTCAACTCATTCCACCAACCCAATATACCATCATTCAGTACAAACACTCGCCATTCAGAACATGTCTTCGGTCACTGCACTCAATCCATTGAGCCCCTGATTGTCCCATCTTCTAGGTTGTCTCTTATGAAAACAAGAAACACTAGTAACATGGTTTGGCAGCACTTAGTTGGCTTGGTTATGCCATGCAAGTGGTGGACACACCACTGACATGCAGAACTGATGCTCTACGCCCAGTCCCGATGCTCCCGACCATTTCAAGTCATTGCAGCTCGCCTCTATGCGCCATGGCAGCCCCCATGTGTAATTATCATGCCTCCTCTCTCCCCTCATCCTCACCCCCTCCGGTGTAATTACCGCCGCCCTTTCCCTTTGGGTGATGAATGGGTACGGGGGAATCTAATCGCGGCTGTTCAAACCAAATATGACAACCATTTTTGAAGCTCACAAGGAGCTTGTGCTGCTGACATTGGTGCGTGGGTGGCTACCATTGATAACCCACAAGTATAGGGGATCACAATACTTTTCGAGGATAGAGTATTCAACCCAAATTTATTGATTCGACACAAGAGGAGCCAAAGAATATTTGCAAGTATTAGCAGTTGAGTTGTCAATTCAACCACACCTCGAGACTAAATATCTGCAGCAGAGTGATCGGTAGCACCGTAATATGATAATTTGGTAGCAGTAGTAACGATAGCAACAATAACGGTAGCAGTGATAGTTTTGTAGCAATTGTGATAGAAGCAAAAAAAGTAGTCACTTAGCAAAGATCAATATGTGAAATGCTCATAGGCATTAGATCGGTGATGGATAATTATGATAGATGAAATTCATCATGTAACAGTTATAACCTAGGGCGACACAGAACTAGCTCCAATTCATCAATGTAATGTAGGCATGTATTCCGTATATAGTCATACGTGCTTGCGATAAGAACTTGCATGGCATCTTTTGTCCTACCCTCCCGTGGCAGCGGGGTCCATAAGGAAACTAAGGGATATTAAGGCCTCCTTTTAATAAAGAACCGGAACAAAGCATTAACACATAGTGAATACATGAACTCCTCAAACTACGGTAATCACCGGAAAGAATCCCAATTATTATCACCTTGGGGTATGCGGATCATAACACGTAGCAGGTGCATAAAACTTGCAAGATAGGATCAAGAATACAAATATATTGATGAAAACATAAACGGTTCAGATCTGAAATCATGGCACTCGGGCCCTAGTGACAAGCATTCAACATAGCAAAGTCATAGCAACATCAATCTCAGAACATAGTGGATACTTGGGATCAAGCCCTAACAAAACTAACCCGATTACATGATAAATCTCATCCAACTCATCACTGTCCAGCAAGGCTACGAAGGAATTACTCACTCCCGGTGGTAAGCATCATGAAATTGGTGATGGAGGATGGTTGATGATGACGATGACGAAGGATTCCCCTCTCCGGAGGCCGAACGGACTCTAGATCTGTCCTCCCGATGAAGAACAGGAGGTGGCGGCGGCTCCGTACCATAAAATGCGATGAAACTTCCCCCTTTATTTTTTTCTCGAGAAATAGGAATTTATAGTGCTGAGATTAGGGTCAGCGGAGCCTTGTGGGCCCCACCAGCCACCAGGGTGTGCCCAGGGGGTGGGGCGCCCTGGTGCCTCGTGGGCAGCAGGTGCCCCCCTCCAGTGGGTCTTTGCTCAAGTATTTTCTATTTGTTCCAAAAAAATCTCTAAAAAGTTTCGTCCAATTCCGAGAACTTTTATTTTTGCACAAACGACAACACCATGGTAGTTCTGCTGAAAACAGCATCAGTCCGGGTTAGTTTCATTCAACTCATGCAAATTAGAGTCCAAAACAAGAGCAAAAGTATTTGGAAAAGTAGATACAACGGAGACGTATCAACCACAAAAGCAGTGGAGGAACACGTTCCCGACGTACTCTTGACGTGCACCTAGGTGCGAAAGCAAACATGAAAATCTACACACACGGGTGCAAGTCTTGCCTCTAGACGAGGACGGAGGCATCACCGGTGGTAAGCAACAACCAGACTGGCTTGGGATCGACCGGATCAGGTACTACGGCGTGCAAAATGGTGAGCTAAAAGGTGTAATCGACGCTAGAGATGAAACTACGACGACCGCCACAAAATAAAAGGGCTAGAGGTCATTGAAGCATTCCCGACGACATGGTTGTGCGGAGGTGATGCTCAGGTTTCATGGCAAGACATGTCAAAGGATGAAACAAATGGAAATTATGGAGGGAAAAGGAATAGGGGCTCACAACAACCACGTGCAGGTGCTTAGCTGGCCATGGAGTCGACGGAGTCAAACGGAATCACTCGTCGCTGTTGATTTGCTATATAGCCGAAGACGACAAAGTAGGTGTCAGCGTCTTGGAGTCCCAGACCATTTCCGTGTACATGGCAGAATTAGGCATCGCTGCGATGCTCCTGGACTCAATGACGAGGCCCTGGGAAAGCCATGATCATGCGGACGCCATGGGGGCTTTCTCTCATCTCTCTATTTCTCTCTGTTTTGGTGGAGCGGGTAATATTTGGGGGAGGAGAGGAAGACGTGGGAGAGGGGAAATGACTGGGAGTGTGTGAGGCATCAGGGGCAGCTCCATCGATAGAGAGGCATGGGAAAGGTTCGCGTCTGATGTCTACTACACAACCTTTCTCCTTGTAGACGTTGTTGGGCCTCCAAGTGCAGAGTTTTGTAGGACAGTACAAAATTTCCCTCAAGTGGATGACCTAAGGTTTATCAATCCGTGGGAGGCATAGGATGAAGATGGTCTCTCTCAAACAACCCTGCAACCAAATAACAAAGAGTCTCTTGTGTCCCCAACACACCCAATACAATGGTAAATTGTATAGGTGCACTAGTTCGGTGAAGAGATGGTGATACAAGTGCAATATAGATGGTAGATATAGGTTTTTGTAATCTGAAAATATAAAACAGCAAGGTAGCAAGTAATAAAAGTGAGCGAAAACGGTATTGCAATGCTTGGAAACAAGGCCTAGGGTTCATACTTTCACTAGTGCAAGTTCTCTCAACAATGATAACATAATTAGATCATATAACAATCCCTCAACGTGCAACAAAGAGTCACTCCAAAGTCACTAATAGCGGAGAACAAACGAAGAGATTATTGTAAGGTACAAAACCACCTCAAAGTTATTCTTTATGATCGATCTATTGGGCTATTCCCATAAGTATCACAAACAACCCTAGAGTTCGCACTAAAATAACACCTTAAGACACACATCAACCAAAACCCTAATGTCACCTAGATACACCAATGTCACCACAAGTATCCGCGGGTTTGATTATACGACATGCATCACACAATCTCAGATTCATCTATTCGAACCAACACAAAGAACTTCAAAGAGTGCCCCAAAGTTTCTACCGGAGAGTCAAGACGAAAACGTGTGCCAACCCCTATGCATAAGTTCACAAGGTCACAGAACCCGCAACTTGATCACCAAAACATACATCAAGTGTTCTCAAATCCTTAAAGACTCAATCCGATAAGATAACTTCAAAGGGAAAACTCAATCCATTACAAGAAGGTAGAGGGGGGATAAACATCATAAGAGCCAACTATAATAGCAAAGCTTGCGGTACATCAAGATCGTGCCAAATCAAGAACACGAGAGAGAGATCAAACACATAGCTACTGGTACATGCCCTCAGCCCCGAGGGTGAACTACTCCCTCCTCGTCATGGAGAGCGCCGGGATGATGAAGATGGCCATCGGTGATGGTTTCCCCCTTCGGTAGGGTGCCGGAACAGGCCGCCGATTGGTTTTTCGTGGCTACAGAGGCTTGCGGCGGCGGAACTCCCGATCTAGGTTTCTTTTAGGGGGGTTTCTGTATTTATAAGAATTTTTTCGTCGGTTTCAAGTCAGGGAGGTCCACGATGAGCCCACAAGGTCGGAGGGCGCGCTCGGGGGGGGGGGGGGGGCGCCCTCCACCCTTGTGGAGGCCTCGTGGCTCTTTTGGCCCAATTCTTTTGCTTCAGGGGCTTCTCCTGGTCCATAAAAATCACCTTAAATTTTCAGCTCATTTGGACTCCGTTTGATATCCCTTTTCTGCGAAACTCAAAAACAAGGAAAAAACAGAAACTGGCACTGGGCTCTAGGTTAATAGGTTAGTCCAAAAAATCATATAAAATAGCATATAATACATCCAAGATAGATAATATAATAGCATGGAGCAATAAAAAATTATAGATACGTTGGAGACGTATCAAGCATCCCCAAGCTTAATCCCTGCTCGTCCTCGACTAGGTAAATGATAAAAACAGAATTTTTGATGTGGAATGCTACCTAACATATTTGTCCATGTAATTTTCTGTATTGTGGCAAGAATATTCAGATCCATAAGCTTCAAAACAAAAGTTTAATATCGACATAAAAACAATAATACTTCAAGCATACTAACAAGGCAATTATGTCTTCTCAAAATAACATGGCCAAAGAAAGTTTTATCCCTACAAAATCATATAGTCTGGCTATGCTCCATCTTCATCACATAAAATATTCAAGTCATGCACAACCCTGATGACAAGCCAAGCAATTGTTTCATACTTTTGATGTTCTCAAACTTTTTCAACTTTCACGCAATACATGAGCGTGAGCCATGGACGTAGCACTATAGGTGGAATAGAAGGTGGTTGTGGAGAAGACAAAAAGAAGGAGATAGTCTCACATCAACTAGGCGTATCAACGGGCTATGGAGATGCCCATCAATAGATATCAATGTGAGTGAGTAGGGATTGCCATGCAACGGATGCACTAGAGCTATAAGTGTATGAAAGCTCAAAAAGAAACTAAGTGGGTGTGCATCCAACTTGCTTGCTCATGAAGACCTAGGGCATTTTTAGGAAGCCCATCGTTGGAATATACAAGCCAAGTTCTATAATGAAAAATTTCCACTATTATATGAAAGTGACAAAATAGGAGACTCTCTATCATGAAGATCATGGTGCTACTTTGAAACACAAGTGTGGTAAATGGATAGTAACATTGCCCCTTTTTTCTCTTATTTTTTGTTTTTTTGGCCTTCTCTTTTTTTGGCCTTTCCTCCCTTTTTTATTTCCTCACATGGGACAATGCTCTAATAATGAAGGTCATCACACTTTTATTTACTTTACAACTCAAGAATTACAACTCGATACTTAGAACAAAATATGACTCTATATGAATGCCTCCGGCGGTGTACCGGGATGTGCAATGAATCAAGAGTGACATGTGTGAAAGAATTATGAATGGTGGCTTTGCCACAAATACAATGTCAACTACATGATCATGCAAAGCAATATGACAATGATCAAGCATGTCATAATAAACGGAACAGTGGAAAGTTGCATGGCAATATATCTTGGAATGGCTATGGAAATGCCATAATATGTAGGTATGGTGGCTGTTTTGAGGAAGGTATATGGTGGGTGTATGGTCCCGGCAAAAGTTGCGCGGTACTAGAGAGGCTAGCAATGGTGGAAGGGTGAGAGTGCGTATAATCCATGGACTCAACATTAGTCATAAATAACTCATATACTTATTGCAAAATTTTATTAGTCATCAAAACAAAGTACTACACGCATGCTCCTAGGGGGATATATTGGTAGGAAAATACCATCGCTCGTCCCCGACCGCCACTCATAAGGAAGACAATCAAAAAATATCTCATGCTCCAACTTCATTACATAACGGTTCACCATACGTGCATGCTACGGGACTCACAAACCTCAACACAAGTATTTCTCAAATTTACAACTACTCACTAGCATGACTCTAATATCACCATCTTCATGTCTCAAAACAATCATAAGGAATCAAACTTCTCATAGTATTCAATGAAGGAAATATGCCCTAGAGGCAATAATAAAGTTATTATTTATTTCCTTATATCATGATAAATGTTTATTATTCATGCTAGAATTGTATTAACCGGAAACATAATACTTGTGTGAATACATAGACAAACAGAGTGTCACTAGTATGCCTCTACTTGACTAGCTCATTGATCAAAGATGGTTATGTTTCCTAGCCATTGACATGAGTTGTCATTTGATTAACGGGATCACATCATTAGGAGAATGATGTGATTGACTTGACCCATTCCGTTAGCTTAGCACTCGATCGTTTAGTATGTTGCTATTGCTTTCTTCATGACTTATACATGTTCCTATGACTATGAGATTATGCAACTCCCGTTTACCGGAGGAACGCTTTGTGTGCGACCAAACATCACAACATAACTGGGTGATTATAAAGGTGCTCTACAGGTGTCTCCGAAGGTACTTGTTGGGTTGGCGTATTTCGAGATTAGGATTTGTCACTCCGATTGTCGGAGAGGTATCTCTGGGCCCTCTCGGTAATGCACATCACTTAAGCCTTGCAAGCATTGCAACTAATGAGTTTGTTGTGGGATGATGTATTACGGAACGAGTAAAGAGACTTGCTGGTAATGAGATTGAACTAGGTATTGAGATACCGACGATCGAATCTCGGGCAAGTAACATACCGATGACAAAGGGAACAACGTATGTTGTTATGCGGTCTGACCGATAAAGATCTTCGTAGAATATATGGGAGCCAATATGAGCATCCAGGCTCCGCTATTGGTTATTGACCGGAGACGTGTCTCGGTCATGTCTGCATAGTTTTCGAACCCGTAGGGTCCGCACGCTTAAAGTTTTGATGACGGTTATATTATGAGTTTATATGTTTTGATGTACCGAAGGTTGTTCGGAGTCCCGGATGTGATCACGGACATGACGAGGAGTCTCGAGATGGTCGAGACATGAAGATTGATATATTGGAAGCTTATATTTGGATATCGGAAGTGTTCCGGGTGAAATCGGAATTTTACCGGAGTACCGGGAGGTTACCGGAACCCCCCAGGGGCTTAATGGGCCATAGTGGGCCTTAGTGGAAGGGAGGAGAGGCGGCTAGGGCAGGGCCGCGCGCCCCTCCCCCTAGTCCGAATAGGACAAGGAGAAGGGGGCGGCGCCCCCCCTTTCCTTCCTCTCTCCCTCCTCTTTCCCCCTCCACTCCTAATCCAGCAAGGAAAAGGGAGGGAGTCCTACTCCCGGTGGGAGTAGGACTCCTCTTGGCGCGCCCCCTCCTGGCCGGCCGCACCTCCCCCCTTGCTCCTTTATATACGTGGGCAGGGGGTACCCTAGAGACAGAACAATTGATCGTTTGATCTTTTAGCCGTGTGCGGTGCCCCCCTCCACCATAGTCCACCTCGATAATACTGTAGCGGTGCTTAGGCGAAGCCCTGCGTCGGTGGAACATCATCATCGTCACCACGCCGTCGTGCTGACGAAACTCTCCCTCAACACTCGGCTAGATCGGAGTTCGAGGGACGTCATCAGGCTGAACGTGTGCTGAACTCGGAGGTGCCGTGCATTCGGTACTTGATCGGTCGGATCGTGAAGACGTACGACTACATCAACCGCGTTGTGCTAACGCTTCCGTTTTCGGTCTATGAGGGTACGTGGACAACACTCTCCCCTCTCGTTGCTATGCATCACCATGATCTTGCGTGTGCGTAGGAAATTTTTGAAATTACTACGTTCCCCAACAGTGGTATCAGAGCTAGGTTTTATGTGTAGATGTCATATGCACGAGTAGAACACAAGTGAGTTGTGGGCGATATAAGTCATACTGCTTACCAGCATGTCATACTTTGGTTCGGCGGTATTGTTGGATGAAGCGGCCCGGACCGACATTACGCGTACGCTTACGCGAGACTGGTTCCACCGACGTGCTTTGCACACAGGTGGCTGGCGGGTGTCAGTTTCTCCAACTTTAGTTGAACGGAGTGTGGCTACACCCGGTCCTTGCAAAGGTTAAAACAACACCAACTTGACAAACTATCGTTGTGGTTTTGATGCGTAGGTAAGAACGGTTCTTGCTAAGCCCAGTAGCAGCCACGTAAAACTTGCAACAACAAAGTAGAGGATGTCTAACTTGTTTTTGCAGGGCATGTTGTGATGTGATGTGGTCAAGACATGATGCTATATTTTATTGTATGAGATGATCATGTTTTGTAACTGAGTTAGCGGCAACTGGCAGAAGCCATATGGTTGTCGCTTTATTGTATGCAATGCAATCGCCCTGTAATGCTTTACTTTATCACTAAGCGGTAGCGATAGTCGAAGAAGCATAAGATTGGCGAGACGACAACGATGCTACGTGGAGATCAAGGTGTCGCGCCGGTGACGATGGTGATCATGACGGTGCTTCGGAGATGGAGATCACAAGCACAAGATGATGATGGCCATATCATATCACTTATATTGATTGCATGTGATGTTTATCTTTTATGCATCTTATCTTGCTTTGATTGACGGTAGCATTATAAGATGATCTCTCACTAAATTTCAAGATAAAAGTGTTCTCCTTGAGTATGCACCGTTGCCAAAGTTCGTCGTGCCCAGACACCACGTGATGATCGGGTGTGATAAGCTCTACGTCCATCTACAACGGGTGCAAGCCAGTTTTGCACACGCAGAATACTCAGGTTAAACTTGACGAGCCTAGCATATGCAGATATGGCCTCGGAACACTGAGACCGAAAGGTCGAGCGTGAATCATATAGTAGATATGATCAACATAGTGATGTTCACCATTGAAAACTACTCCATTTCACGTGATGATCGGTTATGGTTTAGTTGATTTGGATCACGTGATCACTTAGATGATTAGAGGGTTGTCTATCTAAGTGGGAGTTCTTAAGTAATATGATTAATTGAACTTAAATTTATCATGAACTTAGTACCTGGTAGTATCTTGCTTGTCTATGTTGATTGTAGATAGATGGCCCGTGCTGTTGTTCCGTTGAATTTTAATGCGTTCCTTGAGAAAGCAAAGTTGAAAGATGATGGTAGCAATTACACGGACTGGGTCCGTAACTTTAGGATTATCCTCATTGCTGCACAGAAGAATTATGTCCTGGAAGCACCGCTGGGTGCCAGACCTGTTGTAGGAGCAACACCAGATGTAATGAACGTCTGGCAGAGCAAAGCTGATGACTACTCGATAGTTCAGTGTGCCATGCTTTACGGCTTAGAACCGGGTCTTCAACGACGTTTTGAACGTCATGGAGCATATGAGATGTTCCAGGAGTTGAAGTTAATATTTCAAGCAAATGCCCGGATTGAGAGATATGAAGTCTCCAATAAGTTCTACAGCTGCAAGATGGAGGAGAATAGTTCTGTAAGTGAGCATATACTCAAAATGTCTGGGTATAACAATCACTTGATTCAACTGGGAGTTAATCTTCCGGATGATAGCGTCATTGACAGAATTCTTCAATCACTGACACCAAGCTACAAGAGCTTCGTGATGAACTATAACATGCAAGGGATGGATAAGATGATTCCCGAGCTCTTCGCAATGCTAAAGGCTGCGGAGGTAGAAATCAAGAAGGAGCATCAAGTGTTGCTGGTCAATAAGACCACTAGTTTCAAGAAAAAGGGCAAAGGGAAGAAGAAGGGGAACTTCAAGAAGAACAGCAAACAAGTTGCTGCTCAAGAGAAGAAACCCAAGTCTGGACCTAAGCCTGAGACTGAGTGCTTCTACTGCAAGCAGACTGGTCACTGGAAGCGGAACTGCCCCAAGTATTTGGCGGATAAGAAGGATGGCAAGGTGAACAAAGGTATATGTGATATACATGTTATTGATGTGTACCTTACTAGAGCTCGCAGTAGCACCTGGGTATTTGATACCGGTTCTGTTGCTAATATTTGCAACTCGAAACAGGGACTACGGATTAAGCGAACACTGGCCAAGGACGAGGTGACGATGCGCGTGGGAAACGGTTCCAAAGTCGATGTGATCGCCGTCGGCACGCTACCTCTACATCTACCTTCGGGATTAGTATTAGACCTAAATAATTGTTATTTGGTGCCAGCATTGAGCATGAACATTATATCTGGATCTTGTTTGATGCGAGATGGTTATTCATTTAAATCAGAGAATAATGGTTGTTCTATTTATATGAGTAATATCTTTTATGGTCATGCACCCTTGAAGAGTGGTCTATTTTTGATGAATCTCGATAGTAGTGGTACACATATTCATAATGTTGAAGCCAAAAGATGCAGAGTTGATAATGATAGTGCAACTTATTTGTGGCACTGCCGTTTAGGTCATATCGGTGTAAAGCGCATGAAGAAACTCCATACTGATGGACTTTTGGAACCACTTGATTATGAATCACTTGGTACTTGCGAACCGTGCCTCATGGGCAAGATGACTAAAACGCCGTTCTCCGGAACTATGGAGAGAGCAACAGATTTGTTGGAAATCATACATACAGATGTATGTGGTCCGATGAATATTGAGGCTCGTGGCGGATATCGTTATTTTCTCACCTTCACAGATGATTTGAGCAGATATGGGTATATCTACTTAATGAAACATAAGTCCGAAACATTTGAAAAGTTCAAAGAATTTCAGAGTGAAGTTGAAAATCATCGTAACAAGAAAATAAAGTTTCTACGATCAGATCGTGGAGGAGAATATTTGAGTTATGAGTTTGGTCTACATTTGAAACAATGCGGAATAGTTTCGCAACTCATGCCACCCGGAACACCACAACGTAATGGTGTGTCCGAACATCGTAATCGTACTTTACTAGATATGGTGCGATCTATGATGTCTCTTACTGATTTACCGCTATCGTTTTTGGGGTTATGCTTTAGAGACGGTTGCATTCACGTTAAATAGGGCACCATCGAAATCTGTTGAGACGACGCCTTATGAACTGTGGTTTGGCAAGAAACCAAAGTTGTCGTTTCTTAAAGTTTGGGGCTGCGATGCTTATGTGAAAAAGCTTCAAACTGATAAGATCGAACCCAAATCGGAGAAATGTGTCTTCATAGGATACCCAAAGGAGACTGTTGGGTACACCTTCTATCACAGATCCGAAGGCAAGATATTCGTTGCTAAGAATGGATCCTTTCTAGAGAAGGAGTTTCTCTTGAAAGAAGTGAGTGGGAGGAAAGTAGAACTTGATGAGGTAACTGTACCTGCTCCCTTATTGGAAAATAGTTCATCACAGAAACCGGTTCCTGTGACGCCTACACCAATTAGTGAGGAAGTTAATGATGGTGATCATGGAACTTCAGATCAAGTTGTTACCGAACCTCGTAGGTCAACCAGAGTAAGATTCGCACCAGAGTGGTACGGTAATCCTGTTCTGGAGGTTATGTTACTAGACCATGACGAACCTACGAACTATGAAGAAGCGATGGTGAGCCCAGATTCCGCAAAATGGCTTGAGGCCATGAAATATGAGATGGGATCCATGTATGGGAACAAAGTGTGGACTTTGGTTGACTTGCCCGATGATCGGCAAGCCATTGAAAATAAATGGATCTTCAAGAAGAAGACTGACGCTGACGGTAATGTTACTATCTATAAAGCTCGACTTGTTGCGAAAGGTTTTCGACAAGTTCAAGGGATTGACTACGATGAGACCTTCTCACCCGTAGCGATGCTTAAGTCTGTCCGAATCATGTTAGCAATTGCCGCATTTTATGATTATGAAATTTGGCAAGCATTTTATGATTATGAAATTTGGCAAATGGATGTCAAAACTGCATTCCTGAATGGATTTCTGGAAGAAGAGTTGTATATGATGCAACCGGAATGTTTTGTCGATCCAAAGGGAGCTAACAAAGTGTGCAAGCTCCAGCGATCCATTTATGGACTGGTGCAAGCCTCTCGGAGTTGGAATAATCATTCTGATAGTGTGATCAAAGCATTTGGTTTTATACAGACTTTTGGAGAAGCCTGTATTTACAAAAAAGTGAGTGGGAGCTCTGTAGCATTTCTGATATTATATGTGGATGACATATTGTTGATTGGAAATGATATAGAATTTCTGGATAGCATAAAGGGATACTTGAATAAGAGTTTTTCAATGAAAGACCTCGGTGAAGCTGCGTATATATTGGGCATCGAGATCTATAGAGATAGATCAAGACGCTTAATTGGACTTTCACAAAGCACATACCTTGACAAAGTTTTGAAGAAGTTCAAAATGGATCAAGCAAAGAAAGGGTTCTTGCCTGTGTTACAAGGTGTGAAGTTGAGTAAGACTCAATACCCGACCACTGCAGAAGATAGAGAGAAGATGAAAGATGTTCCCTATGCTTCAGCCATAGGCTCTATCATGTATGCAATGTTGTGTACCAGACCTGATGTGTGCCTTGCTATAAGTCTAGCAGGGAGGTACCAAAGTAATCCAGGAGTGGATCACTGGACAGCGGTCAAGAACATCCTGAAATACCTGAAAAGGACTAAGGATATGTTTCTCGTTTCTGGAGGTGACAAAGAGCTCATCATAAATGGTTACGTCGATGCAAGCTTTGACACTGATCCGGACGATTCTAAATCGCAAACCGGATACGTGTTTACATTGAATGGTGGAGCTGTCAGTTGGTGCAGTTCTAAACAAAGCGTCGTGGCGGGATCTACGTGTGAAGCGGAGTACATAGCTGCTTCGGAAGCAGCAAATGAAGGAGTTCATATCCGATCTAGGTGTCATACCTAGTGCATCGGGTCCAATGAAAATCTTTTGTGACAATACTGGTGCAATTGCCTTGGCGAAGGAATCCAGATTTCACAAGAGAACCAAGCACATCAAGAGACACTTCAATTCCATCCGGGATTTAGTCCAGGTGGGAGACATAGAAATTTGCAAGATACATACGGATCTGAATGTTGCAGACCCGTTGACTAAGCCTCTTCCACGAGCAAAACATGATCAGCACCAAGGCTCCATGGGTGTTAGAATCATTACTGTGTAATCTAGATTATTGACTCTAGTGCAAGTGGGAGACTGAAGGAAATATGCCCTAGAGGGAATAATAAAGTTATTATTTATTTCCTTATATCATGATAAATGTTTATTATTCATGCTAGAATTGTATTAACCGGAAACATAATACTTGTGTGAATACATAGACAAACAGAGTGTCACTAGTATGCCTCTACTTGACTAGCTCGTTGATCAAAGATGGTTATGTTTCCTAGCCATTGACATGAGTTGTCATTTGATTAACGGGATCACATCATTAGGAGAATGATGTGATTGACTTGACCCATTCCGTTAGCTTAGCACTCGATCGTTTAGTATATTGATATTGCTTTCTTCATGACTTATACATGTTCCTATGACTATGAGATTATGCAACTCCCGTTTACCGGAGGAATGCTTTGTGTGCGACCAAACGTCACAACGTAACTAGGTGATTATAAAGGTGCTCTACATGTGTCTCTGAAGGTACTTGTTGGGTTGGCGTATTTCGAGATTAGGATTTGTCACTCCGATTGTCGGAGAGGTATCTCTGGGCCCTCTCGGTAATGCACATCACTTAAGCCTTGCAAGCATTGCAACTAATGAGTTTGTTGCGGGATGATGTATTACGGAACGAGTAAAGAGACTTGCCGGTAACGAGATTGAACTAGGTATTGAGATACCGACGATCGAATCTCGGGCAAGTAACATACCGATGACAAAGGAAACAATGTATGTTGTTATGCGGTCTGACCGATAAAGATCTTCGTAGAATATGTGGGAGCCAATATGAGCATCCAGGTTCTGCTATTGGTTATTGACCGGAGACGTGTCTCGGTCATGTCTACATAGTTCTCAAACCCGTATGGTCCGCACGCTTAAAGTTTCGATGACGGTTATATTATGAGTTTATATGTTTTGATGTACCGAAGGTTGTTCGGAGTCCCGGATGTGATCATGGACATGACGAGGAGTCTCGAGATGGTCGAGACATGAAGATTGATATATTGGAAGCCTATATTTGGATATCGGAAGTGTTCCGGGTGAAATCGGAATTTTACCGGAGTATCGGGAGGTTACCGGAACCCCCCGGGGGCTTAATGGGCCATAGTGGGCCTTAGTGGAAGAGAGGAGAGGCGGCCAGGGCAGGGCCGCGCGCCCCTCCCCCCCTAGTCCGAATAGGACAAGGAGAAGGGGGCGGCGCCCCCCCTTTCCTTCCTCTCTCCCTCCTCTTTCCCCCTCCACTCCTAATCCAACAAGGAAAAGGGAGGGAGTCCTACTCCCGGTGGGAGTAGGACTCCTCCTGGCGCGCCCCCTCCTGGCCGGCCGCACCTCCCCCCTTGCTCCTTTATATACGGGGGCAGGGGGGCACCCTAGAGACACAACAATTGATCGTTTGATCTTTTAGCCGTGTGCGGTGCCCTCCTCCACCATAGTCCACCTCGATAATACTGTAGCGGTGCTTAGGCGAAGCCCTGCGTCGTTAGAACATCATCATCGTCACCACGCCGTCGTGCTGAGGAAACTCTCCCTCAACACTCGGCTAGATCGGAGTTCGAGGGATGTCATCAGGCTGAACGTGTGCTGAACTCGGAGGTGCCGTGCGTTCGGTACTTGATCGGTCGGATCATGAAGACGTGCGACTACATCAACCGCGTTGTGCTAACGCTTCCGTTTTCGGTCTACGAGGGTACGTGGACAACACTCTCCCCTCTCGTTGCTATGCATCACCATGATCTTGTGTGTGCGTAGGAAATTTTCGAAATTACTACGTTCCCCAACATTCAATGCACTTTATATGAAAGTTTTTATTATATCCCTCTTGGACGCCTATCATATTAGGACTAAATTCATAACCAAAGCAAATTACCATACTGTTTAGAGAGACTCTCAAAATAATATAAGTGAAGCATGAGAGTTCAAAAATTTCTTCAAAATAAAACTACCGTCATGCTCTAAAAAGATATAATTGAAGCACAAGAGCAAATGACAAACTACTCCAAAAGATATAAGTGAAGATCAATGAGTAGTCGAATAATTATGTAACTATGTGAAGATTCTCTCTCATAAATAAATTGAGATCTTAAGTACCTTATTCAAACAGCAAGAAAAACAAAATAAAATGACATTGCAAGGATAGCACATATCATGTGAAGAAGCAAAAACTTAGGTTCAACCAAAACTGACCGATCATTGTTGAAGAATAAAGCTGGGATGCTTACTGGGGCATCCCCAAGATTAGATGCGTGAGACTTCTTGGAATATTAACTAGAGATGCCTTGGGCATCCCCAAGCTTGAGATTTTGTGTCTCCTTAATTCCTATCATATCACGGTTTCCCTAATTCTTAAAAACTTCATCCACACAAAACCCAACAAGAACTCGTGAGATAGGTTAGTATAAATCAACGCAAAACCTTATCATTCTCTACTGTAGAAAATCACTAAAATTATAATTTAACACTACATACTAAATTCCTCTGCATATTTAATACTCCCATCCTCAAATAGAATCATTAAACAAGCAAACATATGCAAACAATGCAAATATAACAGTAATCTGTCTAAACAGAACAGTCTGTAAAGAATGCAAGAGGAATCATACTTCCCTAACTCCAAAAATTCTGAAAAATTACCACACTATAGATAATTTGTTGTTACTAATTGTGTAAAAATTTAAAGATTTTATCATGTTCTAACTATTCAAAATATTCAAAACATAACAGCAAACTTTCTATTTTTAAAACAACAACATATGGACTTGCAAAATAAGCATGGTAAAGGCTACACTTGACCTTTTTATTGAACTAAAATATGAAAAACATTACTCTAAATAACAGCAAGCAAATACTAATAAAAGAAAATGACGCTCCAAGCAAAACACATATCATGTGGTGAATAAAAATATAGCTCCAAGTAAGGTTACCGATGGATGGAAGACGGAAGAGGGGATGCCATCCGGGGCATCCCCAAGCTTAGGATCTTGGTTGTCCTTGAATATTACCTTGGGATGCATTGGGAATCCCCAAGCTTAGGCTCTTGCCACTCTTTATTCCGTAGTCCATCAAAAAACTTTACCCAAAACTTGAAAACTTCACAACACAAAACTTAACAGAAAACTCGTGAGCTCCGTTAGTATAATAAAACAAATCATTCACTTTGGTACTGTCAAGACAAGATTCATAATTTTTCTCACATGATTCCTACTGTACCCTATCATTTCTATAATTTATATTAATCAATATAAGCCATAGAAACTAGAAAACAAGCAAACTATGCATCAAAAACAGAATCTGTCAAAAACAGAACAGCCTGTAAAGATCTGAATTGAAATCATATTTTTGTAACTCCAAAAATTCTGAAAAATTAGTCAAACGTAGAAAATTTGTATATCAATCATGTGTAAAAAATTCAGAATTTTATCGCATTCCAGTGAATTTAAACAATTCTGTGACTGGGAGCAAAAATTTCTGTTTTTGGACAGAATTGAATCAACTATCATCTACACCATCCCAAAGGCTTTACTTGGCACTTTATTGAAACAAAAGCTATAAAACTTGATTAATACAGTAGCATAATCATGTGAACACACAAAAACAGTAGGTATAAATGTTGGGTTGTCTCCCAACAAGTGCTTTTCTTTAATGCCTTTCTAGCTAGGCATGATGATTTCAATGATGTTCACATAAAAGATAGGAATTTAAACATAATGGGAGCATCATGAAGCATATGACAAGCACATTTAAGTCTAACCCACTTTCTATGCCTAGGGATTTTGTGAGCAAACAATTTATGGGAACAGGAATCAACTAGCATAGGAAGGCAAAACAAGCATAACTTCAAGATTTTCAACACATAGAGAGGAAACTTGATATTATTGCAACTCCTACAAGCATATATTCCTCCCTCATAATAATTTTCAGTAGAATCATGAATAAATTCAACAATATAACCATCACATAAAGCATTATTCTCATAATGCACAAGCATAGAAATTTTACTACTCTCCACATAAGCAAAATTCTTCTCATTCGGAATAGTAGTGGGAGCAAACTCAACAAAATAACTATCATCTGAGGCATAATCCAATTGAAAATTAAAATCATGATGACAAGTTCCATGGTTATCATTATTCTTTATAGCATACACGTCATCACAATAATCATCATAAATAGGAGGCATGCTTTCATCATAATAAATTTGCTCATCAAAACTTGGGGGGCAAAAAATATCATCTTCATTGTACATAGCATCCCCAAGCTTGTGGCTTTGCATATCATTAGCATCATGGATATTCAAGGAATTCATACTAACCACATTGCAATCATGCTCATCATACAAAGATTTTATGCCAAACATTTTAATGCATTCTTCTTCTAACACTTTGGCACAATTATCGGAATCCTTATTTTCACGAAAGACATTAAAAAGATGAAGCATATGAGGCAACCTCAATTCCATTTTTTGTAGTTTTATTTTATGAAATAAACTAGTGATAAAACAAGAAACTAAAAGATTCGATTGCAAGATCTAAAGAACACCTTCAAGCACTAACCTCCCCGGCAACGGCGCCGGAAAAGAGCTTAGTTGACGGGGTGTTAGTGCCGCTTACCTATCCTCCCTGGCAACGGCGCCAGAAAAGAGCTTGATGTCTACTACCCAACCTTTCTCCTTGTAGACGTTGTTGGGCCTCCAAGTGCAGAGTTTTGTAGGACAGTACAAAATTTCCATCAAGTGGATGACCTAAGGTTTATCAATCCGTGGGAGGCGTAGGATGAAGATGGTCTCTCTCAAACAACCCTGCAACCAAATAACAAAGAGTCTCTTGTGCCCCAACACACCCAATACAATGGTAAATTGTATAGGTGCACTAGTTCGGCGAAGAGATGGTGATACAAGTGCAATATGGATGGTAGATATAGGTTTTTGTAATCTGAAAATATAAAAACAGCAAGGTAACAAGTAACAAAAGTGATCGAAAACGGTATTGCAATGCTTGGAAACAAGGCCTAGGGTTCATACTTTCACTAGTGCAAGTTCTCTCAATAATGATAACATAATTAGATCATATAACAATCCCTCAACGTGCAACAAAGAGTCACTCCAAAGTCACTAATAGCAGAGAACAAACGAAGAGATTATTGTAGGGTACGAAACCACCTCAAAGTTATTCTTTATGATCGATCTATTGGGCTATTCCTATAAGTGTCACAAATAGCCCTAGAGTTTGCACTAAAATAACACCTTAAGACACACATCAACCAAAACCCTAATGTCACCTAGGTACACCAATGTCACCACAAGTATCCGCGGGTTTGATTATACGACATGCATCACACAATCTCAGATTCATCTATTCGAACCAACACAAAGAACTTCAAAGAGTGCCCCAAAGTTTCTACCGGAGAGTCAAGACGAAAACGTGTGCCAACCCCTATGCATAAGTTCACAAGGTCACAGAACCCGCAACTTGATCACCAAAACATACATCAAGTGTTCTCAAATCCTTAAAGACTCAATCCGATAAGATAACTTCAAAGGGAAAACTCAATCCACTACAAGAAGGTAGATGGGGAGAAACATCATAAGAGCCAACTATAATAGCAAAGCTTGCGGTGCATCAAGATCGTGCCAAATCAAGAACACGAGAGAGAGAGAGAGAGAGAAAGATCAAACACATAGCTACTGGTACATACCCTCAGCCCCGAGGGTGAACTACTCCCTCCTCGTCATGGAGAGCGCCGGGATGATGAAGATGGCCACCAGTGATGGTTTCCCCCTCTGGCAGGGTGCCGAAACGGGCTCCCGATTGGTTTTTCATGGCTACAGAGCATTGCGGCGGTGGAACTCCCGATCTAGGTTTCTTTTCAAGGATTTTTGTATTAATAAGAACTTTTGGCGTCGATTTCAAGTCAGGGCGGTCCATGAGGAGCCCACAAGGTCGGAGGGCGCACCGGGGGGGTAGGGCGCGCCCTCCACCCCTGTGGAGGCCTCGTGGCTCTTCTGGCCCAATTCTTTTGCTTCGGGGGCTTCTTCTGGTCCATAAAAAATCACCGTGAATTTTCAGCTCATTTGGACTCCGTTTGATATCCCTTTTCTGTGAAACTCAAAAACAAGGAAAAAACAGAAACTGGCACTGGCACTGGGCTCTAGGTTAATAGGTTAGTCCCAAAAATCAAATAAAATAGCATATAAATGCATATAAAACATCCAATATAGATAATATAACAGCATGGAACAATAAAAAATTATAGATACGTTGGAGACGTATCGCGTCCTCGCTGGAAAGCGAGCATGTGAGCGGCGTGCACTGTACACCCTCGGTGTACTTTACACCAAGGAAAAAGATGGCGAAGGGGTAAGTTTTGATGGGCTATGTTGGAAATATGCCGTAGAGGCTATAATATTGTATTATTATATTTCCATGTTTATAATTAAGAGTTTATATTTATGCTATAACTTCTATGATCCTAAAATATGTGATTCAGTGGAAAGCTCATATGCATGTGTGGAATGATAAATTGTAAAACCTGATTCCTAGTCTCGCCTCTAAGTCTAGCTCAAGTGTTGTTAGTGAACATGTTTTCTGGATCTTAGGACATCGTTAAGAGTAACGATAGTCGTAAAACAATTTTGAGAATATGACATTGGAAGAACGATCATATTCAATCGACCCAAACGTTTTTGTCATACCTTGAGATACAATCGTCACAAGTCAATTGTTATAACAGGGAGAGTCACATATGCTTTAGTTCCTTATTCCATGAGATTATCATAATCGCTTCTTACCATAAGATGGACTTTGGGGTTGCTCAAACGTCATTTGTAACACGGTGATTATAACGACAACTTACAGGTTCATCAAAAAGTTTGACAAGGGACTAGATAGCTCAAGGGTGGGATTTGCTCCTTCGATGATGGACAGATATTCTTAGGGCCCTTGCAGTGTGACGACATCCATCATCATCTCACCAGACATAGGTGGAAAGATTGTGGATGTCGCCTAGAGGGGGTGAATAGGAACTTTAAAATAATTATGGTTTAGGCTTGAACAAATGCGGAATAAAATTAGCATTTAATTTGTCAAGCACAAAAACTAAATTGACTAGGCTCACCTATGTGCACCAACAACTTATGCTAAGCAAGATAAACAACTAGTGATATCAAGATATATAACATGTCATATTATGGCTATCACAAAGTAAAGTGCATAATTAAAGGGCTCGGGTAAGAAATAACCGAGGCACGCGGAGACGACGATGTGTCTCGAAGTTCACACCCTTGCGGATGCTAATCTCAGTTTGGAGCGGTGTGGAGGCATAATGCTCCCCAAGAAGACACTAGGGCCACCATAATCTCCTCACGCCCTCGCACAATGCAAGATGCCGTGATTCCACTATGGGACCCTTGAGGGCTGTCACCGATCGAACCTGTACAAATGGCAACCCTTGGGGGCGGTCACCAAACCCGTACACTTTGGCAACCCTTGGGTGCAGTCACCGGAACCTGTACAAATTGCTCAGGGCAATCTCCACAACCTAATTGGATACCCTGACGCTTGTCCCGGAGCTTTCCACCACAATGATTGAGCTTCATGACACCACCAACAGTCTAGGGCACCCAAGCACCCAAGAGTAACAAGCTTCTCAACTTTCACATCCACGTATCACCGTGGAGAACTCAAATCGATGCAACTAATGCAATGGCAAGAACACACGAAGTGTTCAAGTCCCTCACTCCCAAATTCCACCATAACAACAAAAGCTATGGAGGAATATGAGAGGAAGAACAAGGAGACCACCAAGAACTGTTAGAGTTGTGTCGAATATAGTGTACAAGGTAGGTTATAGTTGGACTCTGAGTAGTATTGTGTTTAGATAGGATATAGTCGTGTCCTAATAGGACACTTGTATCCTAGGCCTCTCATATATAGTGGCGGTAGACACACGATGTAACCTATGCCAACATAATAGCACATGCGCGCAAGGGGGAGCCGGCGGCGTGTGTCGGCGTCCGGGTGGCTGGAGTGCAGTATTGTGACGGTGTCACGGGGAGGAGCGCCCGTAGTCAGGACCCGGGGATGTAGCCATATCGCTAAACCTCGTTAACATATCTCGGTTCCATGCCTCGTGTGATTGCTTGGTCCTCGGATGATCGACGGTATGCCTCAGATTTATTCTAACAAGTGGTGTCATGAGCTAGGTTGTACGAAGGCTGTGAATTGTTGATCTACAGGAAGTATCGAGTCTGAGATTGCAGCTGACAGCAGCGTTGTTCTCGACGAGATTAGAAAACAACCAATCAGAAGCTGGCGGAGTTCTCGACGAGATTGGATTGATAGACGGGAGGCGAAAGCATTGGCAGCGACAGACGTGCGGCGATTGATCGTGTGGATCCATTGGGCAAGCGTACAGGCGGCAATGAGCTAGGAAAGTGTTAGATCAATACGATCTTGGTGAGTTGAGATGTGTGGGACTTGTGCGAGCAGCAGCCGGGAGCAGCTGGTCTAGGCAAGGCCCAGGGCGTTCACGTGAGGCAAAGGCCCAGCGGGCTATGGAGCAGGCGGCTCGGTTGTGGTGCGTGGCCGCGCACGGGTACAGCGGAGCTGGCTCAATGATGTTATCCCATGCAGGAACTCAAGCATGAGCGTGCCGGATATTTGTTTGAGACAAGACACAAAAAGGCAGGAGATGGATCAATTTGGGCCAGGGAAAGAATCCATCACATTGGCATCCATAGGAATTAGGAGGAGGCCTTGATAACGCAATTGCACTAGCGTCAAGAGTTGAGCCAAGGGAGCAGATGATACGTCTCCAACGTATCTATAATTTATGAAGTATTCATGCCATGTGTACAACAATTTTATATGATTTTGGTATGATTTGCATGGAACTAACCCGGACTGATGCTATTTTCAGCAGAACTACTGTGGTGTTGTTTTTTGTGCAGAAATAAAAGTTCTCCAAATGAGCTGAAACTTTTTGATGATTTTTTGGAACAAAAGAGACCCCGGAAGCTTCGTGGAAGGACCATAAGGTGAAGGAGTAGGGCACAAGACACCGGGGCGCGCCTTAGCCCTTACCCGTGCCCCGGTGGGTTGTGCTCACCTCGAGGCCCATCTTAGCATGAAACCAACGCCAAAAAATCCTATAAATAGAGAAACCATCAGAAATAACCCTAGATCAGAAGTTCTACCGCCGCAAGCCTCTATAGCCACGAAAAACCAATCTAGACCCCGTTCCGGCACCCTGCCGAAGGGGGAAATCATCACCGGTGTGACGCCCCCGATTTGACCGTACACTAATCATGCACGCAAATGTGTATGATCACGATCAGGGACTCACGGGAAGATATCACAACAAAACTCTACAACATAAATAAGTCATACAAGCATTATAATACAAGCCAGGGGCCTCGAGGGCTCGAATACAATTGCTCGATCATAGACGAGTCAGCGGAAGCAACAATATCTGAGTACAGACATAAGTTAAACAAGTTTTGCCTTAAGAAGGCTAGCACAAAGGTAGCAACGATCGAAGAGGCAAGGCCTCCTGCCTGGGACCTCCTAACTACTCCTGGTCGTCGTCAGCGGCCTGCACGTAGTAGTAGGCACCTCCAGTGCCGTGGGTGTCGTCGTCGACGCTGGCGTCTGGCTCCTGGACTCCAGCATCTGGTTGCGACAATCAGGTAGATAGGAAGGGGGAAAGAGGGAGAGAAGCAACCGTGAGTACTCATCCAAAGTACTCGCAAGCAAGGAGCTATACTACATATGCATGGGTATATGTGTAAAGGGGCATATCAGTGGACTGAACTGCAGAATGCCAGAATTAAAAGGGGGATAGCTAGTCCTGTCGAAGACTACGCTTCTGGACATCTCCATCTTGCAGCATGTAGAAGAGAGTAGATTGAAGTCCTCCAAGTAGCATCGCATAGCATAATCCTACCCGGCGATCCCCTCCTCGTCGCCCTGTTAGAGAGCGATCACCGGGTTGTATCTGGCACTTGGAAGGGTGTATTTTATTCAGTATCCAGTTCTAGTTGTCATAAGCTCAAGGTACAACTCCGGGTCGTCCTTTTACCGAGGGACACGGCTATTCGAATAGATAAACTTCCCTGCAGGGGTGCACCACATAACCCAACACGCTCGATCCCAATTGGCCGGACACACTTTTCTGGGTCATGCCCGGCCTCGTAAGATCAACGCGTCGCAGCCCCACCTAAGCACAACAGAGCGGTCAGCACGCCGGTCTAATCCTAAGCGCGCAGGGGTCTGGGCCCATCGCCCTATGCACACCTGCACGTTGCGAACGCGGCCGCGAGCAGACCTAGCAACCCACACGATCACGGCGGTTACGTCAAAGCGGTCCAACACGGCGCGCGCCACTCAGTCGCTGACGTCACGAAGGCTTCGGCTGATACCACGACGCCGGGATACCCATAACTACTCCCGCGTAGATGGTTAGTGCGTATAGACCAAATGGCCAGACTCAGATCAAATACCAAGATCTCGTTAAGCGTGTTAAGTATCCGCGAACGCCGACCAGGGCCAGGCCCACCTCTCACCTAGGCGGTCTCAACCTGCCCTGTCGCTCCGCCACAAGGATCCACTTGCGGGTACTCCTACGAGCCGACCCGACTTTAGTCATCACATGTGTCATGTATATAGTATATAAGTATATACCCGTGATCACCGCCCAGGTGATCACGGCCCGATAGTATAGCACAGCAGACGGACAAGAATGTAGGGCCACTGATGGAAAACTAGCATCCTATACTAAGCATCTAGGATTGCAGGTAAAGGTAACAACAGTAGTAGCAAGGATAGGCTATGCATCAGGATAGGATATCGAAAAGCAGTAACATGCTACACTACTCTAATGCAAGCAGTATAGAGAAGAGTAGGCGATATCTGGTGATCAAGGGGGGGGGCTTGCCTGGTTGCTCTGGCAAGTAGGAGGGGTCGTCGACTCCGTAGTCGAACTGGGCAGCAGCAGTGGCGGTCTCATAGTCTACCGGAGAGAAGAGGGGGAAGAAACAGTAAATACAATGCAAACATAAGCATGACGATGCGTGACATGACAGTGAGCGGTGCTAGGGGTGTCCTAACGCGACAGTAGGTGTTACCGGTGAAGGGGGGGAACATCCGGGAGGTATTCCCGATGTTTCGCGTTTTCGGACAGACGGACCGGAGGGGGAAAGTTGCTAGTTCGATAGGTTAGGGAGGTGTGGTGGATGAACGGACTACGTATTTGGATTCGTCTCATCGTTCTGAGCAACTTTCATATAGAAAACATTATCATCCGAGTTACGGTTTAAAAGATATGAATTTTCAAAGTTTATTTGAATTTCTGGAATTATTTATATTCAGAAAAATGAATTATGACGTCAGCATGAGGCAATGCTGACGTCAGCAAGTCAACAGGTCGGCTGACCAGTCAAACCAGACAGGTGGGTCCAGTGGGACCCACATGTCAGCCTCTATTAGTCTAATACTTAATTAAACTAATCTAACAGTATAATTAGAGGGGTGGGCCCCACATGTCAGTGAGTGATTAGTTAAATAATTATTTTTATTTATAAAACATTTTCCTTTTCTTTATTTTTGCGGCGGGGCCCGCATGTCAGTGACTGGGCCTGCCCAGTCAGCAGTTGACTGGGTCAACCCAGTCAACTGGGGCCCGTGGGGGCCACTGGCAGGGGCACTGGGGTGGCCCCAGGCCTGCCACGTCGGCGGCCGGCGCCGGAGCAACGGCGGCGCGGCTCGGGAGGGGTACGGGTTTCACCCACAGTGGGTTTGCGGGGGCGGGGCTTGGCGCGTTCGACGCGGCTCGACGTCGCGCGTCCAACGGTGGTGGTCGGAGGGGCTGGAACGGCCGGAGACGACCGCTACGAGCTCGCCGGCGGCGAGGTGCTACGGGTGCCCGACGGAAGCTGCGTTAGAGCGCGCGAACGGCCAAACTAAGTAGATAGGCGGGGGCGGCATGGTGCGGTCGGGCTAGTGGGCCTACGCCCGTGACCATTTGGTCACCGGAGACCCGCCGGCGGCGAGCTCCGCGGCGTGGCGATCGGGCGCGCGTGGGGGAGCAGCTACGGAGCGCGAGCGAGCTAACGGAGAGGGGGAGGAGATGCGGGAGCTCACAGCGGAGCTGTAGGGAGTGGCAGCGTGCTCGGGGAGGGCGCGGGGTAGCCGGAATCGGCGACGAACGACGGCGGCCGTAGGTTGAAGACGAGCTCGGGGAGGCCGGTGCAGAGGCGCTCGGCTCGTTCCCGAGGGCGTAGTCGACGTAGTCGACGACGGGGAGTCGTTCGGGCACGTCGTCGGGGCGATCGGGGCACGGTGGCCGCGAGTTCGACGGTGAACGGCGGCGAGCACGCGCGGGCAGAGGAGATCGAAGGGGAGAGAGAGGTGGATCTGGCGGGGGGAGAGGCGCAGAGGCCGAGGGAGTGAGCGGGGTGAGTGGGAGAGAGGCCCGAGGGGGCGGGGGCCGCTGGCGCCCTTATCCTCTCCGGCGTCGGTGCCGGCGAGGGGGTCGGGCGGGAGCGCGCCCCTGTTCCGACCCGGTCGGGGGAACAGGGAAGGGGGCGAGGGAGGAGAGGTGGGCTGGGCCGGGGTCGGGGGTGCGGGGGTGCGGCCCAGTTTGGGCCGGGGGGGTTCGGTGCAGATGGGCCACGGGTCCAGTGGGGGGGAAGGCCTGCTCCTTTTTTTTCTTTTCCTGCTCTGTTTCTGTTTTCTGTTTTCTTTTTATTTGCTTATTTCCTTTTCTGTTTTATTTCATTTAAAAGTATTTAGGTATTTTATAAAAATGTGTTTTCTCCACCATAATTACCAGTGTAATATTTGGCACCCACTGAACATTTTTGTTTGAGTTTTTGAAAACTTTTATTTTTCACTTTAATTATATTTGAAGTTTGAACTAGGAGTTTGAAAAGGAAGGTGATTCAAATGTGATCAAGCCCTGTTTAGCAACATGATTAGTTTAATCACAGGGAGTTACTGTAGCATGATTCTCGGGGTGTTACAACCGGTGGCCATCTTCATCATCCCGGCGGCCACCATGATGAGGAGGGAGTAGCCCACCCTCTGGGCTAAGGGTTTGTACCGGTAGCTATGTGTTTAATCTCTCTCTCTCGTGTTCTTGATATGGCACGATCTTGATGTATCGCGAGCTTTGTTAATATAGTTGGATCATATGGTGTTTTCCCCTCTCTATCTTGTTGTGATGAATTGAGTTTTCCCTTTGAGATTCGTTTTATCGGATTGAATATTTTTATGGATTTGAGAGCACTTGATATATGTCTTGCATATGAATAACCGTGGTGACAATGGGGTATTATATTGATTCACTTGATATATGTTTTGGTACTCAACTCGCGGATTCCCGAGGTGACATTGGGGTAATCTATGCATAGGGGTTGATGCACGTTTTCGTCCTTGTTTATCCGGTAGAAATCTTGGGGCACTATTTGAGGTTCTTTGTGTTGGATTGAGTATTATGAATCTGAATTTGATTTGGTGTTATTTTAGTATGAACTCTTGGATAGATCGATCGGAAAGAATATCTACAAACAATTTCTTTTTATGTTCTCCGCTAGATAGGAACTTTGGAGTGTTCTTATCGCACGTTGAGGGATGGTCATATGATCCAATTATATTAGCATTGTTGAGAGATTACACTAGCGAAAGTATGGACCCTAGGCCTCATTTTCAAGCATTGCAATACCGTTTGTGCTCACTTTTGTTACTTGCTACCTTGTTGTTTTTATTCTTACTATTACAAAAACCAATATCTACTATCATTACTACACTTTTATCACCATCTCTTCGCCGAACTAGTGCACCTATACAATTCCCATTGTATTTGGTGTGTTGGGCACACAAGAGACTTTTTATTATTTGGTTGCAGGGTTGTTTGAGAGATACCTTCTTCATCCTACACCTCCCACAGATTGATAAACCTTAGGTCATCCACTTGAGGTAAAATTGCTACTGTCCTACAAAACTCTGCGCTTGGAGGCCCAGCACAAGTCTACAAGAACAAGTTGTGTAGTAGACATCAGCATATCACGTGAAGGCCAAAATTTTGGTTGCTACTACTGCATGGAGGCGAGACCACACTAGGTTTTCTCGTGTACTTTGGCGTCACGGGGATGCTCGGGTATTTTTTCAAATAGTCAGTCATACGAAGAACCATGCCGCCAATGTGTACCAGGTTTGAGGTGGAGAAGTTCACGAAACTAAAAACCTTGGGTTATGGCAGACACGGATAAAAGATTTTTTGGCACAATAAGACGCTTGAAGGTGTTGCGGGAAGTCAATTCAACTAAGATGGAATTATCATGTGATAGATAGAAATTCTTGGGAGACGATTTGGGAGCCTCGAGCGTGTCATGCAGCCGGACAAGTTCGGCTGGATCGGACTAGATAGTCTAACGAATCGACGCAGTTTGGTTGGTTCAGAAGATGGTGTTCGGATCGACGATGATGATATAGGAGCGTGATGCTAATGGTGACCGACTTCTGGGCGTGGAAACACGCGGTGCAGGCTCAAAGGCTTGTGTGGCTTCAACAAGACTATGGCGCGGGGTTGATTCAAGACAGTGCACATGGGAGCTTGAAGTCGAGGGGGCGCGGGGTGGACTGATCATCTACCATGGAGTCATGTTGAAGGTGGAATTGGATTGAGGGCTACGGTGTAAGGATCCAGAGAATTGAAGCCTATTTCAGCATGGAAAAAAGCGGATGACATGTAATTCGGACTGGAGCCCAATGGTCGAATGGAAGCGTGAGACTCGTCATCGGTCGATGATGATCGGTGGTACTCTGCAGTAGGGGTTGAGTGGTGTGGGTTCTCGACCCTCGAGACTCGGCTGGGACAGTAGAGGCTCAACGCGGTAATAGCGGCGAGGCATGCAGTATTGATACGTCTCCAACGTATCTATAATTTACGAAGTATTCATGCCATGTTTACAACAATTTTATATGGTTTCGGTATGATTTGCATGGAACTAACCCGGATTGACGCTATTTTCAGCAGAACTACCGTGGTGTTGTTTTTTGTGAAGAAATAAAAGTTCTCCAAATGAAACGAAACTTTTTGACAATTTTTTTGGAACAAAAGAGGCACTAGAAGCTTCGTGGGAGGGCTAGAAGAGCCACGAGGAGGGCACAACCCACCAGGGCGCGCTAGAGGGCCCTGGCT
This sequence comes from Aegilops tauschii subsp. strangulata, assembly GCF_002575655.3. Lineage (NCBI taxonomy): Eukaryota > Viridiplantae > Streptophyta > Magnoliopsida > Poales > Poaceae > Aegilops > Aegilops tauschii. The sequence goes on from NC_053040.3 coordinate 320,500,321, forward strand.
TGCCCCGGTGGGTTGTGCTCACCTCGAGACCCATCTTTGCGTGAAATCGATGCCAAAAAATCCTATAAATAGAGAAACCATCAGAAATAACCCTAGATCAGAAGTTCTACCGCCGCAAGCCTCTATAGCCACGAAAAACCAATCTAGACCCCGTTCCGGCACCCTGCCGAAGGGGGAAATCATCACCGGTGGCCATGTTCATCATCCCGGCGGCCACCATGATGAGGAGGGAGTAGTCCACCCTCTGGGCTAAGGGTTTGTACCGGTAGCTATGTGTTTAATCTCTCTCTCTCTCTCGTGTTCTTGATATGGCACGATCTTGATGTATCGCGAGCTTTGTTAATATAGTTGGATCATATGGTGTTTTCCCCTCTCTATCTTGTTGTGATGAATTGAGTTTTCCCTTTGAGATTCGTTTTATCGGATTGAATATTTTTATGGATTTGAGAGCACTTGATATATGTCTTGCATATGAATAACCGTGGTGACAATGGGGTATTATATTGATTCACTTGATATATGTTTTGGTACTCAACTCGCGGATTCCCGAGGTGACATTGGGGTAATCTATGCATAGGGGTTGATGCACGTTTTCGTCCTTGTTTCTCTGGTAGAAATCTTGGGGCACTCTTTGAGGTTCTTTGTATTGGATCGAGTATTATGAATCTGAAATTGTTTGATGCGTATCGTATAATTAACTCATGGATACTTGTGGTGACATTGGAGTATCTAGGTGGACATTAGAGTTGGTTGATGCGTATCATATGGTATTATTTTAGTACAAACTCTTGGATAGATCGAACAGAAAGAATAACTTCGCGTTATTTTAGTACAAACTCTTGAACATCGAACGAAAAGAATAACTTTAATGTGGTTTCGTACCCGACAAACAATTTCTTCTTATGTTCTCCACTCGATAAGAACTTTGGAGTGATTCTTCATCACACGTTGAGGGATGGTTATATGATCCAATTATATTAGCATTGTTGAGAGATTGCACTAGCGAAAGTACGGACCCTAGGCCTCATTTTCAAGCTTTGCAATACCGTTTGTGCTCACTTTTGTTACTCGTTACCTTGCTGTTTTTTATTGTTACTATTACAAAAATCAATATCTACCATCATTACTACACTTGTATCACCATCTCTTTGCTGAACTAGTGCACCTATGCAATTTACCATTGTAGTGTGTTGGAGACACAAGAGACTTTTTATTATTTGGTTGCAGGGTTGTTTGAGAGAGACCATCTTCATCCTATGCCTCCCACAGATTGATAAACCTTAGGTCATCTACTTGAGGGAAAATTGCTACTGTCCTACAAAACTCTGCGCTTGGAGGCCCAACACGAGTCTACAAGAACAAGTTGTGTAGTAGACATCAGGTATGCCTGGGACATGCAGACGGGCCAGGGATCTAGTGGTCATGCATGTGGTGTTACAACTACGAATTTGACTCGAGATGACTACAAGCAACGGTGAAATTCTTTCAAGTTTCAGACAGGCGGTCAAGAAAGAGCAGTGATGTTGAGTTCAAGTAACTTTTATGTGTGACATCCAATATGTGAGTTGTTCACTTTCATGCAGGTCAGTGATCAGTGTGTGATGGCGTTGGATGGATACTCTGGAAGTTGGAAGCACAAACTAGAGTAAAGAGGAAATTAATTTTGCTCGAGTGTTGACTGTGATCAAGAAAAGGAGAGACTACATGTTGCAGGTGGAGTCACATGGAGTCTTTGTAGTAGCAGCGGTACTCATGGGATAAGCTCAAGTCCAGTGTACATGGAAGTTTCACACATGAACGAATTCAGGGTGGTGGAGAATATTCGCCAAGGAGGAGTTTGTTAGAGTTGTGTCTAATATAGTGTACAAGGTAGGTTACAGTTGGACTCTGAGTAGTATTGTGTTTAGATAGGATATGGAGTCGTGTCCTAATAGTACACTTGTAAGCGGTACTACCGCTCGTACTACCGTTCCACTGCTGCGCAACCCGACACGAAAAGATTAGTCCCCAGAAGCAGCGGTAGTAGCCACGGAACTGGACATCAGAAGTACCGCTTCGCAGAGCGGTACTACCGCGGGGTGCTACTAAGAAGCCCAAGAAAAACAGATGGATACAATAAAACCTGAACGGCCATAACTTCTGCAAATGAGCTCCGAATTGAGCAAACTCAAGCTTGTTGGATAGATGACGACAAATACTATCCAACAGCGAAGAACCTCCATCAGAGAAGAACCGGCATAAACTCCCACATTGAAAACATCATAAAGATGCATATGAACTCCATTTTTGATGAACTCGAGCTTGTCATGAAGATGACCATAAGCTCTAAAACTCACAGAGAGAAACACCAAACAAGAACTAGGAAAGATGATGAAAGGATGCAATGGTTTGAGCTCTCTACGATCAACAGGATCAAGCTACTCACTTGAGAGCCCCCCTTGATAGTACAATAATCGATCCTATAACCCAGTCTCCCAACTACCACCATGAGACCGGGAAAATAGAAAACCTATCAAGGGCAAACCTTTCCTTGCACATAGTCCACTTGAGCTAGATGATGACGATCTTGACTCCCTCAAGTTGGACCACCTTTCTTGATTGCGTTGGCTCGATGAAGACAATTTGATTGCTCCCCCATACTCCACTATGGGTGAGCCACTCTTCGGCACATCTTCACAAGTCCATTGTCACCACAATGGACGCAAGCTTCAAGGACATGATCTCTTCGTGATAGTCCACTTGAATTTGCACACTGTAACCTAACCCCACACAGAACTATCATGTAGACAACGGGTTAGTACACAAAGTGTAATGAACAATACTTACCATACCATGGGAGCACTTGATCCCTTTCGGTACATCTTCTATGCTTTGCGTGTTGATAAACTTGATTCATAGTTTGACTTAGTCTTGATCAACCTTGTATCATATATTCTACATGACCAATCTTTGGATAATTCCTTGAATAGCACCTTGGTCATCTATAAAACTCCTTGAAACCAACACATGGACTTCAAGAAATGCCTATGAAAAAATCCTTCAAATATAACTCAAGGCAACCATTAGTCCATAGAGAATGTCATCAATTACCAAAACCACGCATGGGGGCACCATGCTCTTTCAACAGGTGACTAGGTTACAGGGATGTCGGAACATGTCAACGAGAAAGAAGAACAAAATCGGTAACGAGGAGACCAGTATAGTGAGCATGAGAATGATTCAAGAGGATACCGATATATCTCACCTCGGGTTTTGTAAACTATCAGAAGCAAAGGGAATAGCATATGATAACCATATGTTCACTCGAATGTCATTCGTGTATTCATAGGGATCAATATGGATGTCCATGGTTCCGCTACTGGTCATTGAACGAAGGTGTTTTTGTTCATGTCTATGTTGAAACTACCGGGTCACAAGCTTAAGGAAATCACTATCTTCTGAGTGTTAGTGGAACAAGAGTTATGAGAAAATATTTATGAAATAATTTCATTAATATTAGAAATAGTTTCGAGTGGAACCAAAAGTGTTCCGGTGTTACCAAAAGGGTTTCGGAGTCCGAGTAATACCGGGAATTGATATATAGTTGGAAAATGTTTCTGATGATGTTAAATTAATAGTAAAAGGCTCTAATAATTATTAGGAGGCTTTTATAATTATTTAAATATCAATGGGCCAAAGAGAATACAATAAGGTCTACAGGGGAAGAGTTAATGGGCCTATGAGGCCTATTTGGTGGAGTCGCCCCCAAGCTAGGGGAGGCCGAATTGGAGGGGGATTCCCCCTCCTAGGCCGGTGCAAGGGGGAGGGAAACCTTCCCCCTTTGTGGCGCCCCTCCCCTCTCCTCCAACCTGTATATACTTGAGGATTTGGCCCTTTGTAGACACAAGTTTTGGAGCCTCCTCTAGTTCTCTAGTCCTAGTTCTAGTTGATTCAATTAGAGCTAGATCTAATCCTCTAGTCCTCATAATTAGAGGTCGAGTGTGGTTCTAATCTTCTCCCTCTAATTCTCCGATATCGGTTTGTTCTAGACGGCGAAGTGCTGCCGGATTGTGAAGACCGTACGCTTGTAAACTGTGGAGAGGTCGTGCTTTCGGTATTCTGTTCGAGGGATCGTTCATGAACGGTTCGAGGTACTTCAAGTACGATCTACACCGACTCTTCTTCTGCTGCAACTTGGAGTTGGTAAAGATCCGATCTAAACTGTTTATGCATCTTCATAGTGTTCCTAGTTTGCTCGTAGGACGATTTTTTTTGTTTTCTACTATGTTCCCTAACAGGCTCGACCGGGTGAAAGGTAAGAAGGTTATTAGGCTGCCTTTTCTTTGTCATTTTCCCTTTTCAGGAAAAAAAGAAAGAGAGAATTGGGAGAAAAGAAATGGCTAGGGAATTTGAAAATGTAAAGAACTTTCTTTAGGGGCTTACTAGAATACTTCCAAACCCATGAAGGTCTCTGCAACATTTTTGGATGAAGTTGAATTCAAATTGAAGGTTTGAACTAGAGCTATGAGTATATGGAGGTTTTAATTTAGGAAGTTTATATGGGAGGCTAAGAATGTGATAAGAACAATATGTGCAAAGTTGTGTAGCAATTGAAGAAGTTTGAATTTGAAAAGATTGAAATCCTTTGCAAAAAGGATTTGAATTTAAGCCAAGGTTTAAAATAGTTGGGGACCTTGAGAAATAAAACTAAAATGATTGATACTTTTAAAATGTCACATATTATTTAATGGAGCAAAAACCTTGTTGATGACATGAAGTGCAAAAGTGACCATCAAATAAAAAACAATAACACAATATATGGTTTGCTACATTTGGGATGTTCTGCTGACCACATGATCAAACACCGCCGTGTAGCCGGTTAGTCGCCACCTTTATAAAAATCTTAAAGCTGACACTTAATTAGGACACTAATTGGTTGATATTGTTGGATCCGACTAGCATCCTTAGTCTCGGGAAGCAAAATTATTTCTCCAAAGTTTGAGTGGGTGATGTCAAGGTTTTTTTGTATGCAGTTGGTTGAACTACTATAACATATCCACCTTCATTACATCCCGGGAAAACATTGATTAAATTGGCTAGAAAGCCATCTGACCCCGGGAGTTTTACTATATTCCATATGAAAAACCCAACCTCGAACTTTCTGTTCAGAGAACTGAGCTATTAAAAACCCAGTGTCCGCCTTTGAGACCAGAGTGATATCAACTATAATGGACTCATCCAGAAAAAATGCTCTCTACTGGTGGTACAAAAATATCTTTGTAATATTTGGTGATAGAATCTTTGATTGGACCGCCCCCAGCTTGGCCCTCATCCTAGTCGAGCATGAAGATACATTTTGTTGTTGTTTGCCATTAGCTAACATACGGAATTATTCGGTATTTTCGTCTGAATTGGCTAACATATGGAGCGTTCGTACCATTTTATGTATTCTTGACACAAAAGGTAGACAGTATGGTCGTTGAATTTGCTTTATTACTCAATCTCAAGATTAGATAAAGGCCTCCTCTCTGCGGTCTTATCGGGTTGTCAATCAAGGAGGACAAACCTCAACTTTTCTTTTGTAGACCACCAATGTGTTAAGCTCATCCATGAAGGACATCCTCGCATTGCCACATTCATAGCTTCAAAATCATTATAATTTTTTCTATATAAGTACCATGACTCATCTCCTCTTGATATTTCGGAGAGGGAGACTTCGAACTGAGTGCTCTGATGGATGGTTTCTTGCCTTGCGTCGTTCATATATCTTGGTTTATTCGGTCTAATAAATCATATTATAGAGGGGTGAAATTTCTTGTGAAAAAAGAAAAAAAGACTTATCCATTTTTATTGGCTATTAAGAAGTTTTCAGAAGAGGTACCTAGGGCTTTCTAAACAGAGGAATGCAACTGGTCCCCCGCACGTGCGCGCGAGAGAGAGAGAGAAGAAATTTCTAGGTAATTTGAAAATGTAAAAAACTTTGTTAGGGGCTTACTGGAATACTTCCAAACCCATGAAGGTGTCTGCAACATTTTTGGATGAAGTTGAATACAAATTGAAGGTTTGAACTAGAGCTCTGAGTAGATGGAGGTTTAAATTTAGGAAGTTTATATGGGAGGCTAAGAATGTGATAAGAACCATATGTGCAAAGCTGTGTAGCAATTGAAGAAGTTTGAATTTGAAAAGATTGAAATCCTTTGCAAAATGGATTTGAAAGCCAAGGTTTAAAATAGTTGGGGACCTTGAGCAATAAAACTGAAATGATTGATACTTTTAGAATGTCATATATTATTTAATGGAGCCAAAACCTTGATGATGACATGAAGTGCAAAAGTGACCATCAAATAAAAACAACAACGCAATATATGGTTTGCTATATTTGGGATGTTCCACGAACCACAAGATCAACCACCACCGTGTAGCTGGTTAGTCGCCACCTTTGTAAAAACCTTAAAGCTGACATTTAGGAAACAAATTGGTTGATATTTTTGGATCCGACTAGCATCCTTAGTCTTGGGAAGCAAAATTATTTCTCCAAAGTTTGAATGGGTGATGTCAAGGTTTTTTTGTATGCAGTTGGTTGAACTACTATAACATATCCACCTTCATTACATCCCTGGAAAACATTCATTAAATCGGCTAGAAAGCCATCTAACCCCGGGAGCTTTACTATATTCCATATGAAAAAACCACACATCAAACTTTCTATTTGGAGAACTGAGCTATTAAAAACCTAGTTTCCGCCTTTGAGACCTGAGTGATATCAACTATTATGGACACATCCGGAAAAAATGCTCTCTACTGGTGGTACAAAAATATCTTTGTAATATTTAGTGACAGAATCTTTGATTGGACCGCCCCCAACTTGGCCCTCATCCTAGTCGAGCATGAAGATAAATTTCTTCCATTTTTTCGACTGGATAACATATGGAATTATTATGTATTTTCATCTGAATTGGCTAACATATGGAGCGTTCATACCATATTATGTATTCTTGACGCAAAAGGTGGACAATATGGTCATTTAATTTTCTTATTTTACTCAATATCGAGATCAAATAAAGGCCTCCTCTCTGCGGTCTTATTGGGTTGTCAATCAAGGAGGACAAACCTCAACTTTTCTTTGTAGACCAACAATGTGTTAAGCCCATCCATGATGGACATCCTCGCATTTCCACATTCATAGCCTCAAAATCATTATAGTTTTTTCTATAGAAGTACCATGACTTAACTCCTCTTTATATTTCCGAGAGGGAGACTTTGAACTGAGTGCACTAATGGATTCTTTCTTGCCGCACGTCGTTCAGATACGTTGGTTTAGTCGGTCTAATAAATCATATTATAGAGGGGTGGAATTTCTTGTGAAAAAAGACAGAAGACTTAGCCATATTTATTTGTGATTAAGAAGTTTTCAGAAGAGGTACCTAGGGATTTCTAAACAGATGAATGCAACTGTTCCCCGCAAGAGAGGAGAGAGATGAATGCAATTTGTGAGAATTGGAAATGGAGAGAAAGTAAATATTTGGGAGGACCACTGGATTCCATCCAGCCCATCGAGGAAAAGAAAAGATCAGGTGTACTTATTACAAAATTGAATTAGTTGATTGAGCTTGCAACATATTATTGGGATGAAACTACTCTAGGACACTTTTGATCTAGTTAGCATTGGTCGTATTCTCCAAACTCCCTTGAGTTACAATTCTTTTGACTAGTTATGAATATTTGGTTATTTCTCAGTCAGATTGGCATATCATTATAGAGTGGAAATATCAGTTCCAGAATAGAGTTATGCCAATGTTCGGTCCCTCAGCACCAAACCCAGTTTATTCTATTATGTGAAAGTTGAGGTTACCGGGAAAAACATTGTGGGAAGGCACTGCATGGCATACTACCTCTAAAATCTATTCTTGCTAATAGACATACTGGGGATGATGGCCAATGTCATATTTGCTTGAAGGGAGCCGAGATGTGTTGCTTTGTTGTTGGGATGTGCTTGTGTTGTAGACATGCGGCGCTTGCTGCGCCTCTCCCAAGTTATTACTAATGTTATGCAGGTAGACATATTGGGCTATGTGATCCTTCAACATATTCTGCGGCTGCCTGAATCTTGCATGCCTAATCAGCCACGCACAGGAGGGAGGGATTGGAGCAACATGCTGGTACCTCTAGTGGTTACAACCACAACAAATGCATCATGATCAGACTATGTTTATTGTTAGGAGAGCTATGGTTGTGTGTGTGCTCTGTCTTAATTACCAGAGAGTCATAACCCGCAAGAATGGGGCGATTGACTGAATAGGACAAAAAGTGGAAGAAACCAATCAATAGAGTCGTTAAAGTTAACGTGGATGTGTCATTTCATGCCGAAGAAGGTAAAGGATATGCTAGTGCAGTTAGCCGAGATAGCCATGGAGTTTTTCTTGGGGCCTCTTGCTCTCCATTACCTTATATTACTAGCGCACATACAAATTGAATCAGATGCAGTTGAAGTGGTCAATGCATGTGTTGGACAAGACAAGATCTAGTCCGAGGCTTCATAAATTTATGTGTAATGTTTCATCACGACCAGGATGATAGGATCGTTGGAGTTTATGCATTTTGTCTCCAGGAAGCTACCGAGGTAGGCCATAGATTAGCATAGTTTTTTTTAAAACATCCCATATATAAATTAAGCAAAGTTTGCTTATGATAATAACGTTTCATGTAATTGAATCGATGAACCTTCGAACTTCCTTATTGATGCGCTTGCAATTGCAAATGATGTAACTATATTGGCAAACCAATAAAGCTTGCCATGATGGAGTTTCCTAGCAGAAAAGTTGTAGTGGTTTCCTATCCTAAGGTATGCTGTGTGCCGGGAAGCTAATGGGGTAGGCCATAGATTATACTCCCCATGTAGTATAAATTGAGCAAAGTTTGCTTATGATAATAATGTTTCATGTAATTGAGTCGATGAACCTTCGAGCTTTCTTATTGATGCGCTTGCAAATGATGTAACTATATTGGCGAATCAATAAAGTTTGCCTTGATGGCGTTTCCTAGCAAAAAGGTTGTAGTGGTTTCCTATACTAAGGTATGCATTGTGTCCGGGAAGCTATAGGTTAGCAAAGTTATTTCTGTAAACACTCCATATAGTATAAATTGAGCAAAGTTTGCTTATGATAATAAGCTACACCACTATATAGTGTGCCAATAGCTTCAATATTAGTTGTTGGATATGCCCATCCAACGGTCAAGAGATGGCAAATCCGAGCATTACCATATGTTGGATAAAGTTTTCAACTCATAAAATTCTGCCACGTGGACTTTTAATTGAACCCCCAACTCTATCATCTCATGTGTTCTAGAAGCATCTATCCACATGTGTCTATCTGATACTCTAATGAAAAGAGATTAGAACAATCTAGATTCAAGAGAGGTAAGGACTAAGTTGGATCTTATCAAGTTCTAGGAAAGGAAATACATATTCAAATGTATTTTTCCATGCTTTTATACTTATATTTAAATGGCATGCAAAGCACATACAATTTACTAGTGTTTCGTGTAATTGAGTCGATGAACCTCCGAACGGGTCTTGCAAATGATGTAACTATATTGGCAAATCAATAAAGCTTGACATGATGACGTTTCCTAGTAAAAAGATATAGTGGTTTTCTATCCTAAGGTACGCATTGTGTCCGGAAAGCTAATGAGTTAGGCCATAGATTAACAAAGTTGTTTCTTTAAACTGTTGTAGTGGTTTTCTATCCTAAGTTAAAAGTGATGGCATTTCCTCCGAAAAGAGAATTGATGGCAGCATTTCCTCGGAAGGTAAAAAGAAAGTTCCAACGAAATGCACCAGCCGGGAATCGAACCCGGGTCTGTACCGTGGCAGGGTACTATTCTACCACTAGACCACTGGTGCTTGATGCTGCACTTACCGATGTACAACTCTTCTGATAGAAATCCAGTTTTCACGAACGTACTTCCGAGACGAAATCGAGATTCCTGAATGGTTACACTGCAGGCACCAAATTAGCTGCTTCTCGAAAATATTTTTTTCTCTCTCCCCAAGATCCATCATAACGGGATTTTTATACCGAATTTTGGAGGGAGAGCAGTGGCATGTTTGCACTTTCACTTGATCCTCACGATCACTCTGCACGAAGTGGAACATTGCACTAGGTTTGACACCAGGATTACTCGGGAGATCCAATTCCAAACCCGTAGGCGAAATGAAGGACACTGCCAATTCAAACTTTTTTTTTTGCGGGGAATTCAAACTCTTTTGTTTCACTTCGTACAGATTCAAACTCAGGGGAGAAGTGAGTCCAGGTAGTTCTCAGCTTGCCTTCTTTCGTTCACCTCATCTCCGGCCCCGCACCCAGCGGTCCGTCAGTCAAATCAGGCGTTCCGATTATTTCCTACTTGAACTCAAACGCCAAACATCATCTACCATGATCAGAAGTACAGCACTCCATAAGCAGTAAGTTAATGGCATTGATGTTCGATGTTCACACTGATAAATCTTACAGACTTAGCTGTCCGACCAAACAGATCTCCTGCGTGTTCCCGAAAGAAAAGAAAAAAAGGCTGCGGTTTTAGCATAAATTCTCGGTAGTACCATCTTAGCAACATTTCCCAAGTCAAGCTTTCGTGAGAGGGACGAAGCCGTGCCTGATAGCAGCCGACCATGCCTTCTCAGGGTCCATCATGTCGTCACCGCACTCGTGCACGCTCCACCCTTCCAGGACGTGAAGTATTCCGGCGATATGCCACGCGCTCATCACCCTTCTCGGCAGCCAGTTCTGTAGAGGAACCAAACATATATATATATATATTCAGTGATGGTCACCCGCCAAAAAAATCGAGTGCTGGCCAGGAGAGGTTCGTTCACACGACACGCTGCAATCGGTGGTGGTTTTACCTCGCAGGAGTGGATGTTCTGCATGGTGTCCGGGATCTTCATCGCCGGAGTGCTCAAGTAAGTGCAGTCCTTGCGGACTTTCTTAAGGGGGAACTGCGATATTGGAATGAACACTGTTCCTTTTGGTGCCATCCTCTGTTCTTTGTCGTCGATCCTCTCTACTAGCCAAATCTGCAACAAACTGAAACATCAATACAAGCTACTTCCAAGACTGTTAGTACAAGAATCTGCCGGAGCATTTTCTCCTGCCCATTTCCACTATGGTTCAAGTCGATAATCATATTGAGCCCATGCTAGGGCTAATTTCAATGTTTTATTGATCACCACATCCCTTCTTTGCAGAAAAATATATCACATAGCACTTATTCAGGGCAACTGTTTTCATGACTAGAATGGTTACTGAGAACATGTTCGGGAGTTGGTCATACTATGGTGCACCGATACTACTTTTAGGTATGCCAACGACTTTCTTTCTTTTGTTTGAGACTACGAGACTTTTGTCGAACCTTTGACTTTTTAATAATATGGCCGTATGCATCTTTCTGATGCAGAGGCCGGGGCAAACCCCCTTTTCGAAAAAAAAATATGATTAAACCATGATTTAGTTCCACACTCGACAACGTAATAAAGTACTTTCCAGTAAACTTTTCATTGATCAACATAACTTTTACCTTGGTTATGTCATTGCTGGAGCACTTCAAGTAGCTTGCTCTGTTCTCTGGCATCTGTGACTTGAGCATGTCATACTCTTTCTTACGATTCATGATCACCTGGGTAGAAAATGTTTCCATGAAAATATTCTACAAAACTATTTACCCATAAAAGTAGAGACATGGTTGCAAGAAGATATAGGTATACCTGGATGCCCTTGCCACATAAAGCCATAGCAACGGCACGGGCTATCTTAGAAGTCCCTGTATGAAGAAAAACTTGCTTTGCATCTGAAGGGATGCTTTTTAGGACAACTCCAGTTGCTAAGCCACTTCCATCAACAATTCGAACTCCTAATTTTGGGTATTTTTGTCTAAATAGTTCACCATTCCCATTGAGCTGTTTTGCCTAAAGAAAAAAAAAAGAGAATGAAGAGAACTGTACCTGGGATTACGATACAAAGTAAATCCCTTTTTAGATGAATGAAGAGAAAATATCAAGGGATCAGAGCACATATTACTGTACATTTCTCCGTACTATTTAATTTTATTATGTTATTTTATGATTTTTCTGTCTTCACCATGCTCATATACACTGTGTACCTCGGCAATATGAGTTTTTGAAGTAAGGATTAGTTACCTGATTTAGTAGCCCTAGGCTGAGCACCTTAACCCCTCTTACATCAGCATCCAATATCGCCTTTTCAATTAAGTCGTTGATCGATTCTCTATCCCATGTTAGACCATACTGCAGGAAGAAAGAAAATAGTTAAGCAACTTGCAACCATCAGATAAACGCATAAATGGCCAGGGGAGTTGGTTACTTGGAAGTTGTATCTCGGTACGACCCATGTTTGCATCTTCATCTTCTTCAGTTTGATTCTCTCGACCACGAATGCAGATGACCCATAAATCCATGCTACCACCATTGACAGCCATGCCAAGGGCCATAGCGTCCACATATACCACTCGGAGTTATCAGATGGTTTGGATGCTATGGAGGCGAATCCAACCCTTAGATGATAAGCCGATTGCAAGTTGGTCATATGTGTGAGATGAACAAGGTCAGGTGTCTCCTCTGTCCCTTTCAGTGAGCTCTCATACAGCTCGTCAGATGCCTTGTCCATAGTGCTGTATATGTAGTCGTAAAATGGCATGAAGAGTGAATAGTTTGTGCGGAACTGCGTGTGGTGAAGGGAATGAAACCTGCATAAGAAACCGGCAAAAGATTGTTATGCTGATTTCAGTGAAGTCTAGAATTCTCTAAACTCCAGGTCTCATCATTTTTTGGTTAATACCTAGACTAGGTTGTGGGATTATGTTAAGGGTCTGCACTTACGATGGGGTGTACATGAGGTACTTGAGAGGAGGAAAGACTTGGAACATCCACTTTGGCACCAACTCAAAGTTGCAGTGCCCCATGTTGTTCATGAAGTCAATGTAAACGATATACAGCACAAACACGAGGGCGGAGCCATTTCCCATATAAACTGTGGACAACATCGGGATTGCAAAGAGCGTGAAATAGACAATGTGTTCGCCAAAAGGATGGATGACCGCTGCAATACAGAGATGTATTAGAAACCAAGAGAACATTTTCATAAACATGACACGTTCTTTACATGCTTGGTCAAACAGAAGTAATTATGCAAACACACCTCTTAGCTCTTACATTACTGGTTAGAAAGCACACAACCTTTCTATGGTAACAGTGTTCAATCTAAAAGTGGTCAGTTAGAAGGTTGCACAACTGCAACACATCGCCCCAATTTTTTGTTCATAATTAGGATTACTACATTTGCATTACGTTCAAACTAACCAAGTTAGGAACAAGTCTTAAGAACAATAGAACGAAAATAAGATAAATTTTGACACATTGACAGTGGAACTAATCTTTGCCCCGTTCTTGGCAGTTAGGACCAAGTTATTATGACCTATGGGAGAAAGCATGTTTAACACCATCCAAGATCCTAAAGACATGGGAAACAAATAATCCTTTTTTACCCCTTCAACTATTTGTGCATTTCAAAATTACCCTAATCGTCAAAGCCAAACAAATTTGAACTGATCTCCAAGTAGCAAGCCCATAAGCGCACACACACACAAAAGAAAAACATAGAAAACAACTCAGGGAAGTTTTTAAAAAAGGGGAGGTCGGAAAATTGTGAGAAAAAACTTTGAAAGAAAAATCATTCTTTAAAAGTTACTTAACATGTGAAAACTATTAAAATATAAAACTTCATAGCAAAAGAAAAAAATGTAGAAAATTCACAATTAGTTTACCAAATATGACCATACATTTCACCTTTCCATAATTGTTCTTGGTTATTAGTAAGTTTACTCAAATTTCAAAATTCCAGGAATACTTCTTAAAAGTTTCCCTAAGTTTCTGAATATTATGTTTCTAAATTACATTTCCTTAAATAGTTCTGTTTAAAGTCTCTTTCTGAATATATTCAATATAGTTTCATTTTTTCAAAGAAATATGTTTCTCTTTGAGGAATGGGGGATCCCCACCAAGAAAGATGTTTCTTTTATTTCTTTTATCTTTTTTTTTCTTATTTAGTGCTACGTCTACATTAACTATGCAACCACTTGTACAAAAACACCTTGTTGTTCATTGGCCATTCTCATTGCCAACTTAACTAAAGTCACATACACCGATGGGAGACGGTCGCACAGGATACATACAACCGGTTTGGTTGACGGTCCAATAATAGGATAGGTGTTTAGTCATCTCACCCTATTTTCGCCAGTTGTGGCAATTTTATTTATTTTTCAGCTTCATACTACGTAAGACTTTGTTCTGGACCTGAATTTCTTAATAAGATGGTTGTGTACATCAAGGAATGCAGAGGCCGGGGGTATTCCTCCTTTTCAAAAAAAAAACAGACTAAATTTGTTGGACTTCAAATGTTTAGGGTTGAAGATGTCTGGTATCAAATTCCAGGGACCAAATCTAGAATCGACCGCTAGTTAAGTGACCAAAATTGGTTTCCCCAAAAGAAAAAGACCACAAACACCTACATATATATTTGCATTAAGTAGTATATATTTTGAACTCTCTGCTCTGTATGTGGTATCTCAATAGCTGCATTTCTTTGCAGGACGGTCCGCCTTTTATTTCGGAGCTGTTTGGTTTGTGATTAAGATTGCCAAGGTCCGTTGATAAGTTTTTGGCCAAATTAAGGCCCTGTTCGGTTCATGGGAAACTAAAACGTAGGAATAAGGAGAAATAGAGGAATGGGAGAGGAATCTAGGCGTAGAACATAGGAATGACAAAATAGAGGAAATGGCAGACGAATCAGTACAAAAGGTGTTCGGATTGATGGGAGAGAGCACGGGATAGCACCATCTACAGCCACTCTAGTTTTTTTAATCGGCTAAAGCAGTGATTACTTCTGTCTGCACCTGAAAGATCTCCTCTTCTTTAATATTCTATTCTTCTTCATACTGTAGTTCTATTGCCTTGCCTCGGGCTTCCGCCAAAACATGGGGTATAGGTGGATTTTTTCAATCATGTGGAATCCGTAAAAAGCTGCACGTCGCCGGAGCTTTTCCTCTGGAACACTGTTCCACTTTCCTTTGTCCCGAATTCCGAAGGAACAACTTTCCTGCGCCTTTCCTACGAATTTCCCGTGAACCAAACGAGGCCTAATTGTTGTGTTCGGTTGGGCGTGGCCTCTGCCGCCCTCATTTCAGGCAGTCACATGCCATGTTCGTCTCCCTGGCAGTGGCAGCAGCTGTGGGCCGGGCCGTGGTTTAAAGCTGCGCGTACAGAGGACAGACGCTGCGGTACACGTACCCATCCAGTGGTCCTGTCGAAGCCAGCCCCTTTCGTTGAACTTGAAAGAGAGATGGCGAGCATGGGCCCAGACGGGCTGCTGATTCATGAATCATGAGAGAGCATACATGGCGCACGGCAGGACATTACTGTTTTCTGAGCTGGAACCAGGGCTGGACACTTCTGGTAAGTAGTAGGGGTGGTAAAGTTTGCTTGTATGGAACTGATAAACGGTCCTTTGTCAGGGTCACATGTTTACTGTTCTTGGATCCTAGTAAATTCTTCCCGTACGATCCGTGGTACTCGACAGGCTTAAATTATTGGTCCAAGGAACGCCACAACGTAGCAAGTGTACTATTATATGTAACTAAAGACCTGAGGAGCAATATATATATATATAAACTCATGCAGGTAATTAGACACAGAGAGACGGAGAGAGAGAATTGGGCTTACAGGTGATGGGCTCGGTGACGATGGAGGCGTGGTGGTGGGAGTGGTAGCGCGAGTAGAGGAAGTGGTGGTGCAGCGCGCGGTGGAACCAGTAGTAGAGGAACTCCACGGGCCCCGCGTGCAGCAGCGCCGTCGCCACCGCCCCGTCCGTCCGCCACAGCGGGAACCTCCGCACGCTCGGCATCGCCAGGTACCCCACGTAGAAGAGCAGCCCGTTGAAGACGATCTGGTCGTCCCTGCACATCTCGTCAAGTCGTCATCCGTCATCACACAGATAAAAACGCACTTCCAACGATCCATCATCCGGTCGTGACCGTCTGATTTTGAGAAAATAGAGAGGAGAGATTGTTTGCTCACCATCCGCGCTCGCGGTCCACCTGCTCGAACTCGATGTCCCGGTCCACGATGCGGTGCTTGCTGCGCGCGGTCTGGTAGCGGGACAGGCTGATCCAGATCTGGTTGTGGATCATCCGCAGCGCCAGCGACGGCAGGATCAGCGAGTAGGCCAGGTCGATGTCGCCCCACCCCTTGTTCATCACCCGGTACGCGCCGTGGACGACCACCGGCGCCATCACCAGGTACTGCGCCACCACATAACAGCATTTCGCCACCTTAATTAATTATACTATGGAGTACTAATGAATTCCGCGAGACAACAAGAAACAACACCGAACGGGTACCAGGTCGAGAATCTCGTCCTCTTCGAGCAAAGTAAATGCACTGTCTCATGCCCAGGACTGACTGACCCTGGGTATAGTACTGGGGTATTTTTTTTCCTAATTATTTTCAGTACAACGAGCAATCATTTCGTGTTTGCTTGCTGGTGGAGTTCTTGCAGAATCTGGTGCTTGTCAAAATTCCAGTCTGGGAGTGGGACTATTTCGTTTTAATTGTTCACCGGACTCTTTGCCACGCCCCTAAGTTTGGCAGGAGCCCAAGAACTAAAATGTCTGTCTGGTGTCCTCAAATCTGAGATGGATTAAGCAGGGAAACGAAATATATTTTTCTCCTCAGAATGAAAGAGCTGACCTCACTTGTAACTGCAGGCGCAATTTGATTTTGAGGCAGTATAGTGCAAAATAGGAGTGGGGGTGGGATGGGTAAAGGATGAAAGGAAAATTTTCTATTGCTCGTGTTGCTAAATCTAGCAAGAGCAGAACCATGCAAAGCATCAACAACTATTGCGGGTGCCACACAAGAATATCCAAGCAAGCCTGCCAGGAGTGGCAACAGAAAACATTTGCTTTGGAAATACAGTACTGGTTTACTTGGTTGATGCATCAGTTCAACCAACCTAGTTTCTTGCTCTAGAGAAGCCTCTTCCCACGCATCTCGACTCGAGGAAGGAACAGAGCAAAGAACGGAGGAAGACGGAGGAAGAGCTAGCATTGCTATCGCCTGCGTAGTGCGTACCTTGAAGTTGCCCATCCTCTGCCACGGCCATTCAGTCAAAGGCCCCGGCCTGGTCGCCATGGCTGGCTGTGGTCGCCTCCTTCCTTCCTTCCTTCCTTCCCACCCGGCCACCCCAATGGCCAATCAGAAGGAAGATGGTACTGAGTCCAGCCTCGCTCCTGCTACTGCGCCTCGGCTTGGTTTTTTATAAGCGCCACAGTGTGGGATTCACACGGCACCCTTTCAGGTTTCTACCCCACCACCCAGTGACACAAGGACACACCTCACCACTCAGTTTGTGTCATTGTGTGTGTGTGTGTGGCGTGACTTGCTCACACGGCAACGGGTCAGAGGCTGCACAGACTCTGCACGGCTCGGCGCTCCGTTTGGCTTCACGCACCATGTGTGCCTGGCAACGGGCCGACCGCCCCACCCTATCCCCCCTTGCGGCCAGGCAACGCTTTCAATTGAATTGATGCGCCAAAATACAAATCACGGCGTCTCACGCGCCAAATCGGTACGGTTGGGCAGTAGTAGCAAGTACCAATGCGGACGACGGGAGTAGTACACAGAGTAGACGGACGTAGGGGAGGGCGGCAGAGGCCGTTGCAACCAGAACGAAAGGTTTGTTCGGGTCACGCCGAAAACGCTGCCTTGCCCGCCGCGTTCGCGATGATTTACGTGCTGGGAACGTGGGGAGTCGGCTCGGTTTCTGCCGGGCAGCAAGTATAGCGGCAGCCAAGAAACGAAACGTACTCCTACTGGTGTGATGTCAATGTCGTCGAGCGGAGAAGGAAATCGGTGTTTCGTAGCTCCGGAATCAGGCGGTCACAGAAGCTTGGGTTGAGAGGAAGCATGGAAGAAGTAAAATAATAAATGGATGTGCCTTGTTCGACTACCGTCCGTGCGTAAGCAGCACAACAATTCTCCCAAAAAACTATCAGACAATTGTGACACGTATACGCAACAGAAGGGACCAAGTCTCTTAGGAAATTTCTCGCAAAAAAGAAGAAGAAAGAGAGTCTTTTATTTTTATTTTTATTTTTTTCAAGAATAAGAAAGAAGAGTAAGCCCATGGGGCAACAAAGTCCCCCTTCCGTGAGCCGTGGAATTCCAGGTGATGGGACTCGTGTTGCTCCTGCAGGGAAAGGTAGTTGTCGGGATCAGGAGGAGATTGATCCAGAAATCATTGATACAACCTCTAGCCCTAAGAAACTCTTGGGCGAAAACATGGACTTGGACAAGAACGTAACAAAGTGAGTTAGGGACGCGGATTTTATCCCAAGTTCACACTTTCTTGAGGAAGTGTTAATCTTTGTTGGATAAGTGCCGGTGCCATGGCTCCAGAACGCTACCAAGTAGCTCATCGTGTTCTCCTCGAGTCACCACCAACGGATGAGCTTCGAATCACTCGGGGTTGGTCATGAAGGCGACCACACCACACCTTTTCATAGGTCTCTGAAGCACGCCTCAAGCAAGGAAGCTTCCGTAAGAACCCTAAATGTCCAGGAGACCAAGCTCAAAGAGTAACAAGTTGGTGAAGTAATCTTACGGGAACGTGAATTGGTTTGGACAAAGTGTAGATCGGGCCTTGCTCACTCAATCCCCAAAGTATCAACAAATTTGGGTGGAGGGATTGAGAGATATGAGAAAAGCAGACGTTCAAAATGGTGGTTGCTCAACAAGGCAAAAGGATTAGGGTTGGAGGTAGGAGAAAACCAGTGTTCTCCCTTAGGTGACCGTTTCCAGCCGTTGGACTCCGTGCATACGGGCCAAGTTAGCCCCATGCGCATGTGAAAGCGCAGGTTTATTCCCAGAGGGGGTGAATGGAAGATTTTTAGAAATTCGTCAAACTCTGAAGAATTTGAAGATGATCAGAGTGAAGAAATAGAAACACAATGGAAACTAAGTCATCACTGAATCAGAGTACATGCAATCAGGATACGTAAGAGTGAAAAACATCCAATCATACATTCATACACGCATGAAGAAAATGAACTGAGGAAATGAAAGATGGTGTGATGAAATTCTTCAGTTCAAATTCGTCAGAGCACAGATCACAAATTCTTCAGCAGCGGAATAAAGTAAGGGCCGCTGCTAGGCGGCATCCGGATGTAGGAAAAGCAAAAAACATCCGCCTCCTGAACCATCATTCTGGATTCTCTCGATGTACGATGGAGGTCAACGCATCACAGACTTCTCTCCTTCTTTCTTCTCAATCCCAGAACGCCGCACACATAGCCTCGCATACGTAGCAAACTCCGGTGGCACCGTAGAACTCCGACAGTACCAGCTCGCAGCAACTCCGGCAGCCTCGCAGCATGGCGGCGCCGGAGCAGCCCGAGTCGTCGTTGCAAATCGTCGTCACAGTTTCCCCGGAGCAGCCCGAGTTGGCAGAGCCGACTCACAGCATGACGTCCATGGCAGCACGGCGGCGCCGTCGCAGCAGTTCAGCCGCCGTCGTAGCACCGGATCGCAGCATGACAGCCTCGCAGCATCAGATGCTTCCGGCGAGCAGCCGAGCAGCACCTGCGTTCCCACCGGCGAGTGGCCTTGCAACATCAGATGCTTCTGGCGAGCACCGGCGAGTGACCATGCAAAACCGGATGCTTCCGGCAAGCGGCGTCTCAACATCAACTCGCAGGACGACGGCGCCATTGCAACATTGGCTCGAAGCATGGCGGAGGCGTCGCAACAGGTCACCAATTGCGGCAGCATCTGCTTGAAGCACGGCATCGGCGCAACACTGTTTCACAGCATGCGCTAGTCGTCGCAGCATTGGCTTGCAGCACGGCGACGATGTCGTAGCATCGGCGTTGTTGCATCCGTCTTGTCGCTGACCTCCCGCAGCTCCGCCTCATAGCACAGCGCCGCTAGCATCTCGTGTGCAGGGAGAAGAAAAAGAGATAAGGAAGGAGATAATAAAGAGAGGGGGCAGGTGGGTGGGCAGAGGAGGCGGCTGGAGATGCGGATGTAAACATCCGACTGTTTGAAAGCAGTTTCCTAAAGTAAGAGAGAGTTGAGGAATTTGAAATCAGGTTGGCTCGGTGAAGACAATGGAATTCGGTAGACCAGCTCTAGTTGTTGCATCAACTATACGTATGGTTGAGGCGGCCGAGTTGCAACTCAGAGGACACACAGTCCTCGCTGTATTCCTCTTGAGCTAAGGTCACTTAGTCCTCACCCAATCACTCATGTTAAGTCTTCAAGGTAGACTTCCAAAACCTTCACAGACTTGTTCACCAGCACACCACAATGACTCTTGGTGTACACAGAACTTGACGCCTAACCGTCTGGAAGAATGACAGTCTTCAAAGGTAACAAGCGTCGGATCACACAGATCAATCTCTTCAGTGATGCTCAATCACTTTGGCTATGGGTTTTTTCCTCACTTAGGATTCTCTCAAAATCGTCAGAGGATGGGTTGCTCTCTTATGACAAGTGTCAAGTTCTCTCGGAGCAGCCAACCAACAAGTGGTTGTGGGGGCGGCTATTTATAGCCAGGGGACAACCCGACATGAATAGTCATAAATGCCCTTCTATGATTCGATCGTTATCAGGACAAGGATCCACTCGACAGCTGGCACGCGACGCAGCAACGGTCGGGATTGGAACTCTCAAATTCGCCAGGGCACTCAATTTCCTCACTTTTAGGCAGAACACACTGGCGAACTCCTAACTCCTCAGCATGACCAAATTCGTCAGTGACCAGATGAACCTCTTCACTGTCGCTAGCAATCGCGTCAGCTATACTGGGGATTTCCAAAGGCTTCACTCGAAGCGGCTTTTGTGTATAGGTTTGAATAGGTTTGAGCATCACTTTGGAAATGTGAAAAATGTTTCACCTAGATCCCCTTCAAGAGTATGTTTTTCCTATGACTCAAAGAAGAAGAAAAGAAACTATGAAAACAAAGTCTTCAAGCTTCAAAGTCTTCACATCAATTTCTTCAAAGGTTGTACCAATTTCATCACCAAATTCTTCACTTGAAGAAATACATTTTTAGGGGTCCTCTTCCATGTGTTAAAGCAAATCTTCTGGGACTCTGTCTCCTATATATACTCACAAACTCATTAGTTCCTCGACCTATTTGTTGTCAATACTCCAAAACCACTAAGGGGGCACTTGATGCACTTACATCATGAGGTGTCCAGAGGCGAAAACATCAGCCCATGCGCACATGGCTGAGAGGGTTGAACGCTACCCGTGCACACGAGGTTCTAGGACCATGTCCACACAGTGTGTCTAGAGAGCTACCCACTAGACTCGTGTGCACGGGGTCTAAGACCCCGTGCACATGAAGTGACCAGAAAATTTTCGGCACACTGCCATGAGGCACACAGAGAGAACACAAAGTGGATGGATGCAAGGAACTTTCTCAATGGTAGGTGTAGGAAGGCTAGTGTCTGAGTATCGGGTGTTCCCACACCGCCATTCTCTCACCTTGACCCCTCGGTAGTGCAGTTTCCCTACGACACAAATCAAACCGAAATAAAACCTTTGGGTCATTGGAAAACCATGATCTTTTTGAAGTGTGTGTGTTGGGGGGGGGGGGTCAACCATCTACATAATAAACAACCTTCACTACAAAAAATACACTTCCGTGATGATACGTGTTTGTCA
This sequence comes from Aegilops tauschii subsp. strangulata, assembly GCF_002575655.3. Lineage (NCBI taxonomy): Eukaryota > Viridiplantae > Streptophyta > Magnoliopsida > Poales > Poaceae > Aegilops > Aegilops tauschii. The sequence continues at coordinate 320,522,103 of NC_053040.3, forward strand.
CAGTGGGTCACCTTTTCTGTCATGTATGTACATCCATGACGATATTATGACACAATCAAGATAGTCATACCTGTGCTGTTGTAGAAGTGTTCCATGACAATACCAAAATTATCATCACGGAAGTGTTCACTTCCATGACGATAAATGATGCGTCATGGAAGTGCTTTCGTCAAGGGTAACCGACACGTGCCATCCACCGTAACGGGTCACCGTTAAGCTATCGGGTCCGGTTTTGGATCCGATAACCCATTAACAGCCCAGACCAATGGGGATTTTCCATGTGTAAAATTATCATTGGCTGAAGGAAACACATGTCAGCTCGTCATTGGGTCAGATAGATGCCTATGATATGTCAACACGTGCGACGGCCCAACACTGGCCCATTTAGCTTACAAAGGCCGGCCCGTTTGACTTGGTCAAAAGTTAGCGGGCCGGCCCATGAAAAGCCTGTTAACGGTATGTTCGCATATGGTCCATTTTACGGCCCGGTAACTCACGACCCATTAGGGCCTTCCCGAAATCGGCCCAACAGCGTCATGTGGGCCGTCGAATATAACACCAGTCTGTTTCACTTTCGGCCCATGTATGGCCCACAACGTCTTTCGGCCTATATGAGGCCTTTCGTATCTTTAGGCCCTTTAGTGGCCCACGGTGACTCTAGCCCATAATGAACAGTAAATTTCTTTGTACCCATTAATGACCCATGATTCATATGGGCCGTTTCCAGCCCGTGTTAGCTTTCGGCCTACTGACGGCCCATACGTTCTTGGGCTCCTTTCCGGCCCTTGATTACTTCTGGCCCGTTACTAGCTTGTTCCCCTAATGGGCCAAATTCGGCCTGTGTTTAGAATCGACCCATTTGTGGCATGTTAACCTGTTGCGCCATTTCCAGCCCGTCCTATATTCTGGCCCATTAACGACCCGTTATGCCTGTGACAGAATTAAGCCTTTGCTATCTTCCGGCCTGTTAACGGCCCGTTACCGTGCTGGCCCGATACCAATTATGCCTGTTTACGGCCCATGTGAACCCATTTATCCGATGGCCGGAGGCCCACCGATTATACGGCCCATTGGAGGCCCATTTATCTGATGGCCCGTAGGAGGCCCATGGATCCTACGGCCTGTAGCAAGCTCAAGGTTACCACGGTACGTATATGGCCCATGGTTGTTGCGACCACTAGCAAACCAGGGAAAAAGAAGAGTAGGAAATAAATAAGTCCAAAACTAACGCTAGGCTATTAAGGCGATTGCATAGATTACATCCACTGGGCATCAAAGTTCGCCACCAGTGCAAATATAGGGAACACCCTACACTATACAAAAATGGCTTGTTGTTTTCTTCAGCCGGTGGCTGCACGTTAAGAACAAATTTTGTATCGCAACAAAACAAATTACAACCACAAAACAAAAGGAAGGTTGGCATAAAAGTTAGCAGTCTGGCAGATAAATGCACCACCAGAAGTTCAGAAGCACAATTCATTTGACCTGGTTGTTACGTTTTCATGCTGTATTGTCCGATGGAGCACCATAACCTTCGCCTTCATTTCTCTTAGGCTCCTGAACAACATAGCAAATGTCTGATAGTCTGGCTTCAAAACCATGCATATCTTGACGACATCGAACAATGGCTGTCCTTGTTTCAGAAAGCTTGCCTATCTTGATCATGAGCCAGTTTGGACGAGATTGCCTTAACAACCAACCCAGTATTATGCAGGAACGTGCTTTTGGCACTATTAGTGGACAGGTACTGACCCACTGCAGCAAGAGGTGACATTGCGGTTATACTTGCCTCGTCACCTTCAGAAGGTGGCGGTTCCATCATTTTTTCCATAGCTTGCTGAAAAGTTGAGTTTTTTTACATTAGTAGTACCAAAACAAAAGATATTAAGGAGGCGGCAAAACCAAACAAAACAACTTTGGTCTATATACAGAAGTTATTCTGGTGAACCTGTGTAAAATATTAGTTGTATTTTACTGCAAAGTACATAATAAAACCAGGTTCCAAACATATGACCATGTACCATGGCTAATGTATTGTCATTTCTTCACATTGTATTGACAACTATGGATAAAGAGACAAAGTTTATAATACGGTAAGCATAGTATGACAACATTCATATCACAAAACAATTGAGAACAGACAAATAGGCAATTGTAACATTGTGTGGGCAAGTCCAGCACGGAACTAGATTACAGATCAAGATCAAAGGAACATCACTCCTCTCTTTTAAACCTTGTAAGGTGCAATGATACGATAAGACAATTGTGTATAAAATTGAAAAGAGTAATAGACATTGGCTGCAAACCATGAAGTTCAATGCACGAGTCAGATTAAGTAGTAGTTAAAAGGCATGAGGATTAAGGACTTACAATAGCGACTTTGACTGGTGTAGTCATGCCCTTCGTCTTGCCGGTGTGACAGTCCTTGAAGATTTCCACAACATTTGGTTCAGGTACTTTTTGGTACTTGCAGGTTTTCCTCTGCATTTGGAACAAGTCAATATAGATCTGATAATATGGCACAACGAAAAGAGTGAAACAACAGCTAATTACAAGAGCCTCGCAGTGTGCAATATAGCTACGAGATCCTGTCGTCTGTTGGAATTTCACTTTCGTACGATTGGCCTTGTTGTTTGAATAGTTCACCTACAAGAAGATAGATTTGTGAGGCACATGCATAAATAGGAGTTCAACATGTGATATGATCACATATATATAATGTACCTGATACTTTTGATCAGACCAGTGTTTAACGAGGCCTCTTCGGTCTTCATCCGGTATATTTTCCACTGGAGATGTTTGGGCAAGTTCACTATTAGCCTTGCCTTCAAAGTGAGATTTCCTCAAGTTATACCGATACTGTCGCAGAGCAGACTTGAAAACATGAGTGCAAGCTTGTCTGGTTGCATCATCTTGGCTATCCAACTTGAACCTCATCTGTTGAAAATTATGGGAGTCTCATTATTAGCAACCTAGAAAGTATGGGACAGAACAAGACGATATTACTAGTTTGCATACATAACCATGCTTACAGATAAATGGTCGAGGAAGGTGTTGAACTGGGTTTCATCTTTGTCATTCCTATACTGAATCCATGTTGGGAGGATACGTGCATGACACCTAACGACAACTGCTGCCTCTGATACTAACTTGGCTGACTCTATAGCATCGCGTGGCCTTTTTAAACCTGTCTCAAAATAGATCTCCATTCTTCCTCCTCTAGATTTAGTTAACCTATCGAGTATTATCCTGATGTTTGTTTCCTCTTGCGCCTAGGTGCTAGTCCAACAGCGAACATAGGAAGTGTTAGTGTACAGCAAACTGTGAGACTACATATAAAGAAGCATGCAACTGTAACTTGACTCCAGCAACTACCTTCTTGCTGTTGAAGCTCACAAGGTTCATCTGATCTTGCCAACTCGTCTTGTATCAAGAGTGCTCCTGAAGTAGTCTCAGGTGGCAAGGGAGCTTGGGAACGTCCCGCTAGCTGAGTTGACAAACGAGTAACTCGTGAAGCTGGTGGTACCGTGGAAGGTGTTGCAACAATTAGGGCCGTCTCTGCTTGTTTGGTGGCAGCTATTACTTTCTGTTTGGCTTGTTTTGTAGCTCGTGTAGCACGGGATACCCCGTTTGTACAATTTTCCGCTGGACTTTGACCTTCTATTGCACCATCGCTACTAGTAGAATCTGCATAATTCTTCCGCTTCCGCTTCCGTGTGTCCTTAGTACTAACACCATCCCCTGTCATTCTGTGTTCCTTCCTCTTTCTCCGTGCCATGTTAAGTCAAGCCGACAAGAAAAATGAATAAAAATTTAGTTCTTCAGAACAAATTGATGCGTGATACAGACGAACTGAACTTTGATGTCAGACAACCACATGATTGGAGGATGTAATATGTACGAAAAACAGGACATCATGAGATAATCAGAACTATGATGTGTGAACTGAGCAGAAGGCATTTCACTAAATTAGAAACAATGCAATGGAAGGTAGACACAATATGGAAGATGCTACAAATATCGCTCCGCCAAGTTAATAGTGTCTCGTCATAACTGGCGTTTAAACAAATGTGACGCAGTACAAGAAATAAATCATATGCAGGATGCAAACAACATCACACTGCCAAGTTAAAGGTCTCTCGTCATTAGTGACATTGCATATTCACAGCATTGCATATTCACAGCTTATGATGTGTAAACTAAGCTGAAGGCATTTCAAAAATTAGAAGCAATGAAAACTAGACACCATATGTAAGACGCAACGTATATCACTCTACCAAGTTAAAACTGTCTCGTCATTAGTGCCACAGTACTGCAAGATACTACTAACGCGACACTACGATCAGAGACCCTTTGCCGAAACTGTGTGCGATGCAATAATCGCAGACGGTGGTGTAAAAAACCCGTCAAAAAAGGTGCAAAATGTTTGCGATGGCGGAGCCATCAAACATGGTTCAGATTTTAGTTGCGTGTGCGATGCAGGGCACACGGTTAATCCATTCAAACTGTTTGCGATGAGGCAGAACAACAGAAATGGGCAGCCATATCAATGTGTGTGCTATGCAGGACACACGGTTAATCCATTCGAACTGTTTGCGATGAGGTAGGACAACATAAACGGGCAGCCATATCAATGTGTGTGCGATATATGGCATACGGTTCACTCGGACGAACTGTTTTCGATTAGGGAACACAACATAAACAGTTCAACTTAATAAGATGTGTGTGATATGCGGCATACAGTTCACATGGATGAACTATTTGCGATGAGCCAAAAGAACACAACGAGTCGTGTAAACAAGATGTGTGTGATACGTGGCAAACAGCCGACTCGGATGAACTGTTTGCGATGAGAAATTACAACACAGACGGTCAATACAGTTACTTCGTGTGCGATTCTGTGTGTACAAAAACTTTGAAAAATGCAAACTAGTTGCTTGCGGTGGCTATGAGTATCGCACACGATGCATCTGCGAGTACTCGTGTGCGATGATCAGTATGTTACACATATGTTTCCTTATGTTAACATGTGTGTGAATTTGCAATATGGAGAGTTAATATGCAAATGCCTTCTGGACATCGGGCACATGCTTAAACTCAATGAACTGTGTTCGATACTAATACTTTCCATGAAAATTTATGAACTTGGGTAACAACATTTGAGTAACATATATATAGTGGTTACACTATTCAACAAAAGGAGGATCTTCGTAACACGGTTTTGACAACCATATGGTCCATATCTACATACTTAACATAGTAACAACTATCACATTTTAAGAGGCTAAGGGCCAACAACCATATGGTCCATATCTACATACTTAACATATATAGTAACAGCTAGCACATTTTAAGAGGCTGAGGGCCAACAACCACAACTATCCACTAGAAGCAGCTTGATCACGACGACTTGGCATCTCGTCAATGAAAAGGAAGAGCCCTCCTGTGCCTTGGTAGAGCATGAGTAGAACAGTGTCTCCAATTTTCCAATATGGATGCATTGCCACGAGAAGCGAGAACTTGTTAATTTGAATGGCTCCATTTTTGCGAGAAATGCAGTACCTTGCAATCACTTTGGCGTTATTAGCAGGCACAAGTGTAATTCGACCACGCCGGGAAATCGATCCAGGAACTGCTACAGGGGGCAATTTCTGTTGACATGTAGAATAAAAACCAATTGTAACATATCGTTGACAGCATCAACATTAAAATAAGACTTTTTACCAGCGTTTTGTGCACACAATTGGTCTTGTTCAGTGTGTGCACCATAGGTCTAATTAATCCCATCCAAAATCCAGCGTTCATACGTTGTGCTATCTCTGTCAGATTATCAACAAAGTTTATGACATGCTTCAAGTCCTTCAAGTGAAATTTGGTACGCTTAGTAACATACAGATCATTCACTATGCATCCAGCTCCTGCTTAAAAGGTGGAAAGGTATTATTTATTCAGAACATGGTAGAAGAATATATAGTGCACATAAATCGGTAAATAGAATTTGTTACTGCCTAGGAATGGAGTCAGAATATGATATCACAATTGGTTGCTTAAATAGTGATCAATTAGTCAGAACAAATACCCCAATTTTGCTAAGTAATACGACAGCATGGAGAAAGTTGAAAGGACACTAACCTCGATCAGACTTTGATCAGCTGATGACGTTCGGGAAGTAAACATCCATGTTAATTAGACCAGGCTATGGTGCACACACTAGAATTTTATTGCCAGCTTCAGTTCATAACACTTAGACATTTTTCTCCAAAGGTCCGCATTAAAATAGGAGTGACCATATTTATCAAGTTTTACGCTAACCGTCATTGTAAATCCATGCTGCATTGTCAATATGACATCCTGGGAGTCATCAACAAAGTAAAGCCCAAGATTTCCTTCTACTCATGTTCTTGCAAAGCAAGGGATGTACTGCTTGAAATGAAAATTAAGATCGCAAATTAGATATATTGAAATAACAGAGCAAGATGCAAATATGGGAGTAACTGATAGAACAGATCAATATATAGATGAAAGCAAAGTACAAAAATATAGAATTAAAAATAGATAAGGTAACAAAGATTTGATGCAAATATATAGATAATGTAACAACAGACGGTATATGTTCACAAATTTAGGCCATGCCGACCGTGGTAGGTTGAGATTGAACATATCGAGCGCTCCCTGAAGTCATCCGGAATGGTGGGATAGAACTTCGTTTCCGACTGTCCACGACCACAGTTGCCCGATTTGTGCTCGCACTGTGGACACATGAATGAACACCCACGAATCAGCTAGAACAAAAATGATTCCACGGTAATTTCCGCCGGTTGATTAACAGCGACGGACGAACTGCGATAAGAGATGAGTGAATATTTCGCTAAGTTGATTACCTTCTCCATGAGAAAAATCCCCAGCCCAATCCCGGAGAAACCCCAGTCGACCAGAGTCTAGAATGTCGGTGCAGATAGGCGACGGAAAGCGGTAGCGGCGAAATCCCGTGCCATTTGGAGCGCGACCGACGCCCGCCGCCAACAGCCGTCGAGCTTAGGGTGTAGAGTTGCGAAGGAGTCCGCGGCGAGTGAGTGGGGACGAAGTGGGCGAGGGTTTTCTTTTTCCTTTTGCATGTGTGAGTGAACACACACGGTTCATAGAGGCGGCAAAGATGAATCGTGTGCGATAGTAAATCACCGAGATTGAATGGGAATCCAAATTTCCTTTGTCCTTCATCCATGAGTTTTTTTCTAGGGTGAACATAAACCCGGCTAATCACCGTGTTCAAATTTGACACTTTTCCGGGTTCATTTACAATATTTAGGGGATTATGTGCATTTTGTAGGCATTAATGCACATAATTCAAATTCAAATAATTGGTGCTTGAAAAGGTGCACAAGAACGTTCTGGATAAATCATACTCGTGGTATTTCGTAATTTCTCAAGCCTTTTACAAGGAATGCGCACATATTTCAATGGAATGTGTGGCAATAGTCAACCACAAACGCGTCATTTACTGGGTTATTGATACGTCTCCAAGGTATCTATAATTTATGAAGTATTCATGCTATTATATTATCCTTCTAGGATGTTTTATATGCATTTATATGCTATTTTATATGATTTTTGGGACTAACCTATTAACCTAGAGCCCAGTTTCAGTTTCTGTTTTTTCCTTGTTTTTGAGTATCGCAGAAAAGAAAAACCAAACGGAGTCCAATTGACCTGAAACTTGACGGAGCTTATTTTTGGACCAGAAGAAGGCCATGGAGTAAAAGAGTTGGGCTAGAAGAGTCCCGGGCTACCCACGAGGGTGGGAGGCGCGCCCCCTACCTCGTGGACAGCCCGGAGACCCCCCTGACTTGTTCCCGACTCCAACACCTCTTATATAACCCCAAACTTCCAGAAAGAAACCTAGATCGGGAGTTCCGCCGCCGCAAGCCTCTATAGCCACCGAAAACCAATCTAGACCCGTTCCTGCACCCTGCCGGAGGGGTATCCCTCACCGGTGGCCATCTTCATCATCCTGGCGCTCTCCATGATGAGGAGGGAGTAGTTCACCCTCGGGGCTGAGGGTATGTACCAGTAGCTATGTGTTTGATCTCTCTCGTGTTCTTGAGGTGATACGATCTTGATGTATCGCGAGCTTTGCTATTATAGTTGGATCTTATGATGTTTCTCCCCCTCTACTCTCTTGTAATGGATTGAGTTTTCCCTTTGAAGTTATCTTATCGGATTGAGTCTTTAAGGATTTGAGAACACTTGATATGTCTTTGCATGTGCTTATCTCTGGTGACAATGGGATATTCACGTGATCTACTTGATGTATGTTTTGGTGATCAACTTGCGGGTTCAGTGACCTTCTGAACTTATGCATAGGGGTTGGCACACGTTTTCGTCTTGACTCTCCGATAGAAACTTTGGGGCACTCTTTGAAGTTCTTTGTGTTGGTTGAATAGATGAATCTGAGATTGTGTGATGCATATCGTATAATCATACCCACGGATACTTGAGGTGACATTGGAGTATCTAGGTGACATTAGGGTTTTGGTTGATATGTGTCTTAAGGTGTTATTCTAGTATGAACTCTTGAATAGATCGATCCGAAAGAATAACTTTGAGGTGGTTTCGTACCCTACAATAATCTCTTCGTTTGTTCTCCGCTATTAGTGACTTTGGAGTGACTCTTTGTTGCATGTTGAGGGATAGTTATATGATCCAGTTATGTTATTATTGTTGAGAGAACTTGCACTAGTGAAAGTATGAACCCTAGGCCTTGTTTCCTAGCATTGCAATACCGTTTACGCTCACTTTTATCGCTTGCTACCTTGCTGTTTTTATATTTTCAGATTACAAAAACCTATATCTACCATCCATATTGCACTTGTATCACCGTCTCTTCGCCGAACTAGTGCACCTATACAATTTACCATTGTATTGGGTGTGTTGGGGACACAAGAGACTCTTTGTTATTTGGTTGCAGGGTTGCTTGAGAGAGACCATCTACATCCTACGCCTCCCACGGATTGATAAACCTTAGGTCATCCACTTGAGGGAAATTTGCTACTGTCCTACAAACGTCTGCACTTGGAGGCCCAACAACGTCTACAAGAAGAAGGTTGTGTAGCAGACATCAAGCAGTTTCTGGCTCCGTTGCCGGGGAGGTGAGTGCTTGAAGGTATATCTTTAGATCTTGCAATCGAATCTTTTAGTTTCTTGTTTTATCACTAGTTTAGTCTATAAAAGAAAACTAAAAAAATGGAATTAAGGTTGCCTCATATGCTTCATCTTTTTAATGTCTTTTGTTAAAATGATGGGAAGGAAAATTTTGCTCAAGTACTAGAAGAAGAATTACGTAGAATGCTTGGCATAAAATATGTGAATGATGAGCATGATTGCAATGTTGTTAGTATGAATTCTTTGAATACCCATGATGCTAATGATATGCAAAGCCGCAAGCTTGGGGATGCTATGTTTGATGAAGATGATATGTTTAGTCCCCCAAGTTTTGATGAGCAAATTTATTATGATGAAAGCATGCCTCCTATTTATGATTATTATTGTGATGACACGTATGCTATAAAGAATAAATATAACCATGAAACTTGTCATCATGATTTTAATTTTCAATTGGATTATGCTTCACATGATAGTTATTTTGTTGAGTTTGCTCCCACTACTATTGATGAGAATAAATTTGCTTATGTGGAGAGTAGTAAAATTTCTATGCAAGTAGATCATGAAAAGAATGCCTTATGTGCTGGTTATATGGTTGAATTCATTCATGATTCTACTGAAAATTATTATGAGAGAGGATCATATGCTTCTACATATTGCAATAATATCAAGTTTCCTCTCTATGTGTTGAAAATCTTGAAGATTTGCTTGTTTTGCCTTCCTATGCTAGTTGATTATTGTTCTCATAAGTTGTTTGCTCACAAAATCCCTATGCATAGGAAGTGGGTTAGACTTAAATGTGTTAGTAATATGCTTCATGATGCTCTCTTTATGTTTCAATTCTTATCTTTTATGTGAGCATCATTAAAATCATCATGCCTAGCTAAAATGGCAATAAAGAAAAGCGCTTGTTGGGAGACAACCCAATATTTACCTTTCCTGTTTTTGTGTGTTCACATGATTAAGCTACTGTATTAATCATGCTTTATAGATTTTGTTTCAATAAAGTGTCAAGTAGAACCTTTGGGAAGACTTGGGTGAAAGTTAATGTGATCTTGCTGTAAAACAGAAACTTTTGCGCTCACGAGATTAGATGCCATTTTTTACTGGAGAGTGCTTTTAGGTTGATTCTTTTTGAAGATGATTAATAGACAAATTCCTCATGTCCACCAATTTATTTCAGAATTTTTGGAGTTACAAAAGTATTCGAATGATACAGATTACTACAGACTGTTCTGTTTTTGGCAGATTCTGTTTTCTATGTGTTGTTTGCTTATTGTGATGAATCTATGAGTAGTATCGGAGGGTATGAACCATAGAGAAGTTGGAATACAGTAGATATTACACAAATATGAATTTAGGATGAGTTCACAACAGTACCAAAAGTGGTGATTTATTTTCTTATACTAACGGAGCTTACGAGTTTTTTGTTAAGTTTTGTGTTGTGAAGTTTTCAAGTTTTGGGTAAAGATTCGATGGACTATGGAATAAGGAGTGGAAAGAGCCTAATATTGGGGATTACAAAGGCACCCCAAGGTAATATTCAAGGACAACCAAGAGCCTAAGCTTGGGGATGCCCCGGATGGCATCCCCTCTTTCGTCTTCGTTCATCGGTAACTTTACTTGGAGCTATATTTTTATTCACCACATGATATGTGTTTTGCTTGGAGCGTCATTTTATTTTTGTTAGTATTTTCTTGCTGTTATTTATATTAATGTTTTTAATCTCTAGTTTCAATAAAAATGTCAAGGATAGCTTTTACCATGCTTATTTTGCATGTATACATCTTGCTGTTTCAAAACAGAAAGTTTACCGCTGTTGCAAAAATTCCCTAGGAAAGTCAGAATATGATAAAATGTTGAATTTTTTTTTTGCATAATAAGCTCTGATAAATTTTCTACAGTGTGGTAGAATTTCATAATGTTTGGATTTAGGGAAGTATGATGAATCTTGCATTCTTTACAGACTGTACTGTTTTGGCAGATTGCTGTTATGTTTGCATTGTTTGCATACGTTTGCTTGTTTAATGATTCTATTTGAGGATAGGAGTATTAAATATGCAGAGGCATTTAGTATGCAATGTTGAATAATAATATTAGTGATTTGTTAGAGTAGAAAATGATAAGGTTTTTGCATTGGTTTATACTAACTTATCTCACGAGTTCTTGTTGATGTTGGTGTGGATGAAGCTTTCGAGATTTAGGAAACCGTGATATGGGAGGAATTAAGGAGACACAAAAGCTCAAGCTTGGGGATGCCCAAGGCACCCCAAGATAATATTCCAAGAAGTCTCAAGCATCTATGCTTGGGGATGCCCCGGTAGGCATCCCACCTTTCTTCTTCAACAATTATCGGTTAGTATCGGTTGAGCCTAAGTTTTTGCTTCTTCACATGATGAGTGCTATCCCTGAAATGTCATTTTATTTTGTTTTGCTTGTTGTTTGAATAATATCCCAAGATCTGAAATTCTTAAATGAGAGAGAGTCTTCACAAAGCTACATAATTATTTAACTACTCATTGATCTTCACTTATATCTTTTTGGAGTAGTTTGTCATTTACTCGTGTGATTCACTTATATCCTATGAGTAAATGGTTGAATGATTTGAATGTCATAAATCTGAAATTATATATGTTTCATATGCCTTTCCCATGGGGAGTAATGTCTTCACATATAAGAAGTATAGGTGGTAAATTTTTTGAAGGTTAGCAAACATTGTATTGGTCACTTGAACAATTCATGAAAGAATATTGAAGGAAGAGAGATTTCACATATAAATATACTATCTTGGACATCTTCTATGATTGTGAGCCCCATTAATTATTTTCAAACCTGAGCAAATTAGTTGAAGTTGGACAAGGAAGACAACATAATGAGTTATGCTTGGGTATATTTGTATAGAAGTTATATTGTTATGGATCCTCTAACATGTGGTGCTTGCTATTTAGAATCCTTTGCTAGCCAAAATATCTGTACTAAGCGGGAATACTGCTTGTGCATCCAAATTCCTTGAACCAAGTTTCTTCCATGAGTGTCCACCATATCTACCTATATGCAGAATTTACCTGTCGTTCCAAATAAATTTGCATGTGCCAAACTCTAAACCTTCAAATAATAATCTATTTTGTATGCCCGAATCGCTCATGTAGCGACTAGGGGCTATCATTATCTTCCATGCTAGGTGGGTTATTCTCACGATGAGTGGACTCCGTTCATCATTCACGAGAAAATGGCTGGTAACTGGGATGCCCAGTCCTATGCTCAAAAGATCAAAAACAAATCCGCAAATAATTTAAACAAAACTCCGCCAGGATTGTTGATAGTTGGACGACACCCGTTGTTTCGGACAAGCCGTGGAGTGTGATTGTTGGTGGAGGGGGAGTAAAATCTTTACCTTTCTGTTTGGGAACTGCCTATAATGTATCTAGTATGGAAGATATTGGGAACTCTTGGTCGTTATGTTGACAATGAAGGCATACCTCTCAAAATTATTTTCATCTCTGTTTTAGCTTCGAGCTCTGGCACCTCTGCAAATCCCTGCTTCCCTCTACGAAGGGCCTATCTTTTACTTTTATGCAAGAGACAGTAGTATTCCTTCTCATTCCAACCTACTTTTTAGTTGGCAAGCATCATGTGGTGGAGAAAGATCTAAGCATATATGGCCATTCAAATATATTTGATCATGAATTATTATTATTGACAATCATCTATATGATAAATAAGTTGGGAGGCGAAACATTAAGCCCCTATCTTTCTCTGTGTTCGATGGATGCTATTTGTTCTAAAAATATGCTTTGAGTGGTAGCAATCATGGAAGACTATATGATAGTTCAGTATGTGGGATTTGCTAAATCAAATCTCTTACATAGACCCTTCCTGAAAATAAGATGAATTGCAATTGTTTGATGACTGAGAACTGTTTGTTAGTTTTCAAGAAAGTTTATGATCTATACTTTAACATGTGAATAGCTTGTTACTTGATCATGAGAAGCTTTATGATATGAGCTACTGTTATGACATAAATGATGCTAGAAAAGGTGATTGAAATTATCATTGATCAAACTTGTGCACCTGCTAGCATTCACATTTCATAAATTATTTATTTTATCATTTGCCTACTCGAGGACGAGCAGGAATTAAGCTTGGGGATGTTGATACGTCTCCAACGTATCTATAATTTATGAAGTATTCATGCTATTATATTATCCTTCTACGATGTTTTATATGCATTTATATGCTATTTTATATGATTTTTGGAACTAACCTATTAACCTAGAGCCCAGTGCCAGTTTCTGTTTTTTCCTTGTTTTTGAGTATCACAGAAAAGGAAAACCAAACGGAGTCCAATTGACCTGAAACTTGACGGAGCTTATTTTTGGACAAGAAGAAGGCCATGGAGTAAAAGAGTTGGGCCAGAAGAGTCCCAGGCTGCCCACGAGGGTGGGAGGCGCGCCCACCCCCCTGGGCGCGCCCCCCTACCTCGTGGACAGCCCGGAGACCCCCCTGACTTCCTCCCGACTCCAACACCTCTTATATAACCCCAAACTTCCAGAAAGAAACCTAGATCGAGAGTTCCGCCACCGCAAGCCGCTGTAGCCACCGAAAACCAATCTAGACCCATTCCGGCACCCTGCCGGAGGGGGGATCCCTCACCTGTGGCCACCTTCATCATCCCGGCGCTCTCCATGACGAGGAGGGAGTAGTTCACCCTCGGGGCTGAGGGTATGTACCAGTAGCTATGTGTTTGATCTCTCTCTCTCTCTCTCTCTCGTGTTCTTGAGGTGATACGATCTTGATGTATCGCGAGCTTTGCTATTATAGTTGGATCTTATGATGTTTCTCCCCCTCTACTCTCTTGTAATGGATGAGTTTTCCCTTTGAAGTTATCTTATCGGATTGAGTCTTTAAGGATTTGAGAACACTTGATGTATGTCTTTGCATGTGCTTATCTGTGGTGACAATGGGATATTCACGTGATCTACTTGATGTATGTTTTGGTGATCAACTTGCGGGTTCAGTGACCTTCTGAACTTATGCATAGGGGTTGGCACACGTTTTCGTCTTGACTCTCCGGTAGAAACTTTGGGGCACTCTTTGAAGTTCTTTGTGTTGGTTGAATAGATGAATCTGAGATTGTGTGATGCATATCGTATAATCATACCCACGGATACTTGAGGTGACATTGGAGTATCTAGGTGACATTAGGTTTTTGGTTGATATGTGTCTTAAGGTGTTATTCTAGTACAAACTCTTGTATAGATCTATCCGAAAGAATAACTTTGAGGTGGTTTCATACCCTACAATAATCTCTTTTGTTCTCCGCTATTAGTGACTTTGGAGTGACTCTTTGTTGCATGTTGAGGGATAGTTAGATGATCCAGTTATGTTATTATTGTTGAGAGAACTTGCACTAGTGAAAGTATGAACCCTAGGCCTTGTTTCCTAGCATTGCAATACCGTTTACGCTCACTTTTATCGCTTGCTACCTTGCTGTTTTTATATTTTCAGATTACAAAAACCTATATCTACCATCCATATTGCACTTGTATCACCATCTCTTCGCCGAACTAGTGCACCTATACAATTTACCATTGTATTGGGTGTGTTGGGGACACAAGAGACTCTCTGTTATTTGGTTGCAGGGTTGCTTGAGAGAGACCATCTTCATCCTACGCCTCCCACGGATTGATAAACCTTAGGTCATCCACTTGAGGGAAATTTGCTACTGTCCTACAAACCTCTGCACTTGGAGGCCCAACAACGTCTACAAGAAGAAGGTTGTGTAGTAGACATCAGTTATCAACTATAGAACAATTAAATACGTGCTTGAAAAACATGATGCCTGGCATGGAGCCCTGTTATGGCCTCACCGTGCCCTGGTTAAAAGCTGAGAAGGTTTGATTTATGTCGTCATGCACACCCTTCATAAATTGAACCATCACCGAGGAAGTTCAATGCTTTCGAGAGGGAAATCACCAAGATTTAAGGGGAATCAAAATTTCCGTCCTAGTTTGTCATTCGGTTTTTTTCCAACGATCAACATACCACCTCAAATGCAACGTGTTCAAATTTGACATTTTTCCGAACTCATTTACCATATTTAGGGGATTATGTTCATTTTCTAGGCATTAATTATGCACATAATTCAAATTCGAACAATCAGTGCATGAAAAGGTGCACAAGAACGGTCTAGAAAACCATGCTCATGTTATTTAGTACATTCTCATGCCTTTTACAAGGAATGGGCAGATATTTCAAGGAAATGTGTGGCAATAGTCAAGCATAAACGCGTCGTTTACTAGGTTAACAAATATACAAAAATGAAATACATGCTTGGAAAACATGACGCCTGGTGTGGTGCCATGGTATGGCCTCACCGTGCCCTGGTAAAAATGTCGACATGCACGCCTTTCATAAATCGAACCATCATCGAGGAAGTTTCATGGTTTCGAGGGGGAAATCACCAAGATTGAAGGGGATCCAAATTTCCTTTGTCCTTTGTCCACGAGTTTTTTTTCCTGTGATGAACATACAACCTGCAAATCACCGTGTTCTATTTTGGCACTTTTCCGGGTTCATTTGCCATATTTAGGGGATTATGTGCATTTCCTAGGCATTAATGCACATAATTCAAGTTCAAACAATTGGCGCATGAAAGGGTGCACAAGAACGGCCTGGAAAACCATGCTCGTGCCATTTAGTAAATTCTCATGCCTTTTACAAGGAATGGGCAGATATTTGATGAAATGTGTGGCAATGGTCAACCACAAATGTTTGTTTTTTGGGTTTTCAACTATAGAAAAAATGAAATAAATGCTTGAAAAACATGACGCCTAGCATGGTGCCATGGTATGACCTCACCATGCCCTGGTAAAAATTTGAGAAGGTTTGGCTTATGTCGTCATGCACACCCTTCATAAATCGAACCATGACCGAGGAAGTTCCATGCTTTCGAGAGGGAAATCCCCAAGATTGAAGGGGAATCCAAATTTCCGTCCTAGTTTGTCATTTAGTTTTTTTCCAACGATCAACGTACCGCCTCAAATGCAACGTGTTCAAATTTGACATTTTTCCGGGCTCATTTACCATATTTATGGGATTATGTGCATTTTCTAGGCATTAATGGACATAATTCAAATTCGAACAATCGATGCATGAAAAGGTGCACAAGAACGGTCTGGAAAACCATGCTCGTGTTATTTAGTACATTCTCATGCCATTTACAAGGAATGGGTAGATATTTCAAGGAAATGTGTGGCAATAGACAACCATAAACACGTCGTTTACTGGGTTAACAACTATATTAAAAATGAAGCACATGGTTGGAAAACATGATGCCTGGCGTGGTGCCATGGTATGGCCTCACCATGCCCTAGTAAAAATTGGAGAATGTTTTCCTTATGTCGTGATGCACCCTTTCATAAATCGAACCATCGCCAAATAAGTTTCATGGTTTCGAGGGGGAAATCACCAAGATTCAAGGGAGGGTGGGAGGGTCCAAATTTCCTTTGTCCTTTGTCCATGAGTTTTTTTTCTACGATGAACATACAACCTGCAAATCACCGTCTTCAAATTTGGCACTTTTCCGGGTTCATTTGCCATATTTAGGGGATTATGTGCATTTCCTAGGCATTAATGCCAACAATTCAAGTTCAAACAATCGGTGCATGAAAGGGTGCACAAGAACGGCCTGGAAAACCATGCTCGTGCCATTTAGTAAGTTCTCATGCCTTTTACAAGGAAGGGACATATATTTCGATGAATTGTGTGGCAATAGTCAACCACAAACGTTTGTTTATTGGGTTCTCAACTATAGAAAAAATGAAAATAAATGCTTGCGCCTTTCATGGTGTGCCATGGTATGACCTCACCATGCCCTGGTAAAAATTTGAGAAGGTTTTGCTTATGTCGTCATGCACGCCCTTCATAAATCGAACCATCACCAAAGATGTTCCATGCTTTCGAGAGGGAAATCACCAAGATTGAAGGGGAATCCAAATTTTCTTTGTTCTTTGCCCTGGAGTTTTTTTCTACGACGAACATACACCCTGTAAATCACCGTGTTCAAATTTGGTATTTTTTCGGGCTCATTTACCATATTTAGGGGATTATGTGCATTTTCTAGGCATTTAGCGCATATAAATCCAATCCAGCTACAGGTGCACGGGTGTGATGTGAGGAACATGGATTGCCGTTCGATCGTGGTGCATCCTACGATGCACACGCGCGATCCGTGTGGCTGGGGTTCCGGCCAATCATAATGCAACACACAATAGGCTCATCGCACACTCTTTCCGGAAGCGCGGAGATGAACCGTGTGCGATAATGAACGAGCAAAATTGTAAGGGAAGCCAAATTTCTGTTGTTGTTTGTCGTTGAGCTCTTGACTACCACCGCACCATACGGCTGCTCGGCTCCTCCGTCCCAGAGCTCTCTCTAGGCATCGTCCATGGCACCGCGGCGCACAGTAACTGGTAAGGAAGCGATGGCATCTCGCCACGCCGAGTTCATCGCCGCCGGTGGCCAGACAGTTACATGGGCGGACTTTGAGGCTGCCATGGCCGAATGGGTGGTGGATCTAGAGGCGGCCAAAGCCACACAGAAGGAGCGGAAAAGGCAGAAAGCACTCAAGAAAAGAGAGTCCCGCCGCCGCAAGAAAAAAGAGGCCGCACACCATGGTGAGGAGAGCTTGGCGGAGATCGAAGCATGGTGGGCTGCTGCCTACAAGGCCGGGAAGGAGAACGCCGGCGTCTGGCCAGTATGCCCCGATGGCAGCATGTTAGAAGTAGTTTAAGTTTGTAGTATTAGAGCAAATTACCAGTAGTACTTTAAGTTTGTAGTATTAACGTACAATGTTGGTAAGAGCATCCTTTGAGGGCTTTGAGCATTGATTAGCATGTGTGCCCGTGTGCGTTTTTTTACGTTAATCATTAGAAGATCACAAAACACACGGTTTCTATGCCGTACCCGTCTGCGTTTTTTTGCATTAATAATCCATAAGTCAGTTACCTGTGCGATGTTTCCTAATAAACCAGGAGTACCATTGACCGAAAAAACAACTACACGTGTACATTTTTTTGGAGACGGGATCTGCCAACTTTCTTTTTTCTCGCACACGAGTATTTTACGCGCTTCGTCTGTGTTGTGTGTTCCCCCGCCCAAGTTTCATGTTTCGCAGCGAAATTTTCATTAGGCGCGCGAATTCAGAATTTATTCCTCCAACCACATCCCCACCCTCGGTATCCCCCCTCGCGCCTTCCCCTACCGGCATCTCAAACCGCCACCGCCGCAACACAGCTTCAACCACATATACGTTCTGCTCGGATCCAGTCAGGTAACCCACCAATCTCTATCACGGCCCCTGCCCGATTGCTTAAATGGCGCCTGTGAAACATCCTCATGCCTCAAAATCCCCACCGCCAGGAGCTGATGGTGGTCCATGGCGCGATGGCCGCTGTGCGTGTTGACCCAGAGGAACACCTCGCCTCCGCCGCCGCCGCCGCCGACATACCGTGTCCATCTCAATTTCACCAATACCAGCAACAAACTTACAATACATGACTCAGGATATCACTAGAGATGTCGCCCGTTTGCTATTTTTAGTGGATGCTAACCCTGTTGTACCTAACATGCCTGTCCATGTACTTACGGGGGGTCATAACGGCCGATGTTGTTGTTTGCCGTCAAGGTTAGCTGCATCCCATGTCTTACAGTATTTCACATCATTTGTGCAATTGCAGTTTAACTTCTACCATTTACTGGTTGCCTGTGGGTACACATGTCACTGGCACTGATCCACGCTTCGACCCGGAGGAATAGCTCGCCTCCACCACCGCTGACTTTGGGCGGGCTCTGGCCAAGATGAAGCGCCCCAGCAACTACCTCTCAGGACTTACCAAGTATGTACTCAACAGTTCAATCTTACCAATACTAGTTGCAATTAATTGCTATGTTTTGTACGGTCGATGTATTAAGCATGTTGTAGTAAACATGCCTAACACGTTTTAGCTATTTCCCCTACCTTTTTATAGACAACTGGACCATTATCTGCTCTGGCAGCACCTGCCCTGTGATGTTTAACTCTGCCAATTGCATTTTTATCAGTACCAGTTTCAATGGACATTAAGCCTGTTGCAATTAACAGTTGTATCCATTTTAAAGAGTTGTATTTCAATGGCTACAAACTTACAAAACATGAATTAGGATGTTGTTAAGCCCGTTACAATTAATAGTTGTATCCATTTTTTAATCCGTCCCTTTGCTACCGTGCTACTCTTTCGCAATGAAGATATCACTACAGATGCTGCCATTTTATTACCATTTGCTATTTGTTGTGGATGTTAACCTTGTTGTAGTTAACATTGGCTTTCCATGTACTTACACAGGGCTACAATGGGCGATGCTGTTGTTTGCCGTCAAGGTTAGCTGCATCCCATGTCTTATACACCATCTATTCCTAAATATAAGTATTTTTAGAGATTCCAACATAGACTACATAAGGAGCAAAATGAGTGAATCTAGATTCCAATCTAAACTATATCTATAATTCTATATACATCCGTATGTAGTTCTTATTGAAATCTCAAAAAAAAAAACTTGTGCTTAGGAACATAGGTAGTTGTATTTTACATCATTTGTGCAATCTCAGTTTAGCTTCTAACATTTACTGGTTGCTTGTAGGTACAAAAACGAGCGGTACTGATCCACGCTTCGATCCCTTTTGCGTATGGGGCAATGAGATATTCATGAACAAGCGTCAAGTGAGGAAACTAAGAAAGATTGTTAGGCGAAAGAAACGGGTGATTGGAATTAAGCTCTTTATTTACACTTTGTCCAAGACAACAGTGAACTTTAGGATGGTAAGTAATGTGTTACCTTTTCCCCCTGCCCACAACAAGTTACTCTATTAGACCTCAGTATCTGATATTTTTCTCTTTTCAGTGGTTTCCGAAGCTACTTACTGATGATTACCTTGCAAACTACATGACCGGAGTGGAGGCAACTAAGGTTAAAGTATATAATTCATGCTACCATGATAATTCTCTAGAAGTTTTCCTGAAGGCGGTGAAGGATGGGCGGGTGATCGTGACAATGGGTTGGACAAAAGTGGTTCGTGCCTATGGCATGCAGGAAGGCACATTATGGGCATTCTGCTTCTTCAACACCGTTGGCAGTCAAAATGATTTACACTTGTCTCTTCACCTTTACCGCCTTTAAATATTGTGGTTCATCATAGTTAATTGCTGCCTAATCGTGTAATTACTGAACATATTGTATTGGCAATTTTATTTATGGATTCGTTGTTGAACCATTGTGCTGAAAATTTGAACTGCACGTTTCATATTTCAAAATTTCCAATTCGAATAATAAATTACAGGCAAAAATAAAAATATACAGGAGCTAATAAAATAATGTGCACACTGTTAGAAAGAAAATAGCGTGTGCGATGTAAAAAGAGAACAGACGGTCATGGAACTTTGCAAACGGTTCTGGCAGTAAAAGCGCTTGTGATGGATAGCCCAATGCCACACAGTTTTCTACATCACATCGTGTGTGATGTAGTTCATAAAAGCAAACAGTTAACCAAGGCAGAGCGTTGATACATATCCAACGTATCTATAATTTATGAAGTATTCATGCTAATATATTATCATTCTTGGATGTTTTACAATCATTTTATAGCAACTTTATAGCATTTTTGGGACTAACCTATTGACACAGTGCCCAGTGCCAGTTGCTGTTTTTTGCTTGTTTTCTACATCGTAGGAAATCAATACCAAACGGAGTCCAAATGCAACGAAACTCCACGGAGATTTTTTATGGACCAGAAGACACCCATTGGGACAAAGCAGCACCTGGGGGGGTGCCCCGAGGGGGGCACAACCCACCAGGGCGCGCCAGGCCCCCTTGGTGCGCCCAGGTGTGTTGTACCCACCTCGATGGCCTCCTGTACCCCTTCTTTTCACTATCAATTCCCAAATATTCTGAAACCCTTCGGGGTTAACCTAGATCAGAAGTTCCGCTGCTGCAAGTCTCTGTATCCACGAAAACCAATCTAGACCCCGTTCTGGCACCCTGCCAGATGGGGAAATCATCTCCGGTGGCCATCTTCATCATCCCGGCGGCCACCACGATGAGGAGGGAGTAGTCCACCCTCGAGGTTGAGGGTTTGTACCAGTAGCTATGTCAGAGTAAATGACCACAGGTAGACTCATCACCCCCATGGTATTTGAAGACATTGGGGCTGACTGCACCCCTCACACCTCCCAAAAGCACGATCGCCTTCTTGGGCTAGCTGGTGCAAGCGGCCGGCTGCTAGATGGCAGCGGAACCCCACAAGGCGGCCACGAGGAGGGCCAACTCCTAGCAGGTGGCCCCTCGTCCCCTCGAAGTTAGCACCTCATTACCATGACGAGACGGGGCGTGGCTATAGTGCAGCCTGCCACCCCCGAATCCAGAGCAGATCGTGGCCACAGTGCGGTGTACCAGGCGGACACCCCTCGCCCGGTGCGGCACTGTTGCCACGTAGCCCATGACATCATCCATGGTAGAGGGAGCCATGCTCCCACGACGCGCGGTCGGTATGGCCCGCAGGCGGCGGGCCCTACCTGTCCGTGAGATACCAAAAGGTGGCAAACCCTGAGCAGACGGTGCGGGCGTGGGCTGACTCCTAGCAGGCGGCCCTCCCCCTCCATTGGAGTCTGTGCGCCATTAACCAGATAAGATGGGGTGTGGCTACAGTGAGCGCCCGCGAGTCGGCGAGACTGTAGCCACGCTCCCCCCAACAAAGCCTCCGTCATCAGGGGTGAGACTACAATACAGAGTAGCCGACACAGCCCGCAGGCGGCGGGCCGTACCTGTCGGCCGAGAGCACGGCAGTCGGCGGGACCCACCAGGCGGCGGGCCCCAGCAGCCGGCGGAGAAGCTGGCGACCAGAGACACTGACGGCCGGGTCCTACACCCGGCCGGATTACCATTGTACCCCTGGGGGGTAGGCCTATATAAACCCCCCAGGTCACCCCATGCAAAGGGTTCAACACATTAGTCACCACACACCCACATAGAGAGAGTGAAGTAGGGCTAGCCTTGTTCTTCTTCCTCGTCTAGCTAAACAGCTCAAGGAGCAAGTTTGTAGCTACCTTGTTGAGATAGTGATCATGCGGAGACCCCGCAGAGCAGGACTAGGGGTGTTATCTCCTAGGAGAGCCCGAACCTAGGTAAGATTTGTAGGCGCATGCGGTCTCGCTCACTCCCGCTTCTAGAGCTCGGCGACGTACTCTTATCCCTATCCATGATAAGCCACCCCTGGCATATGTCGCATAATATCCCCGACATTTGGCGCCCACCGTGGGGCAAGGTGCACCATCGTCCGGAGACATGTTCTGGATGGGAACCCTCTTCCTTCCTGGCGAGCGCAGCCAGCCCAGCACACCCGATGGCGTTTGCGCCGACGCGCTGCATGTCGCAGAAGTAGCTTGTGTGGCTAGCTGCCTCGCTGATCTCATCGCCGGGATCCGCCTCTGCGACGAGCCCGCACCCGACGTGGGAGCAGCCAATGCCGAGACCTGCCTCGTCGACCTCCTTGGCAAGCTCACCATCGCCAATGAGTCCGCCTCCGACCTGGAGTCTGTCGGCTCCACCGATCCGCCCCTGGACATGGTCATCGACGCCAACGCTGCGCCCGCTGATGCCTTCCCCGAGCACGTGGTGATCTTCGACGACCCTCTCCCTCGCGCGGACAGCAGCGGCAGCACCGTCACGGAGGTGATGGTCATCAGCCATGACGGAGCCTCTGGCGGGGCCGGCGAGGACCCGCTGCAGGTGGCAATGCGGGACCTATCAGCGCCCATCGCGGCAGACGCCAATGGTGAGACGCTGGAAGCCTGCCGCATCGCACTCCTCGACAGCGCGAGCAAGCTGGCCACCATGAGACGCCTCACCGAAGCCTACCAGCGCGAGATCGACCGCGCCATCTGCGGCACGCCGGCTGCTGGCCAGCCTAGTCATGTGGGCACGGTCCGACAACACAGCGCGGCCATCGCCAGCATGCTGGGGGCCGACCGCCCAGTGTACGCCACGCCAATGGAGAACCTACGCACTGCCCAGGCGGCAGCAGATGAGTTGGAGCACCTGGAGGGCAACGAGCGTCGTTACATGACGGAGCGCGTCCAGCAGCTCCTCGACACGGCCACCGCGCAGCAAGAAGCCTGCCGCCGCATGGTGGAACCCGACCAGCAGGCCGAGAACCTCCCCCCTCATCGAGAACACGGCGTGACCTCCCGGACGCCGACAGGCGGCGCCCGCGACCGAAGAGATCAAGAGCCGGCTGCTAGCCGCAGCCGCATACGCATCACCATCGAGCGTCACCAAGACGGCCGCCCAAGAGCAGTGGAACGACGGGACGACTGTCCGCCTCCCCCGCGGAGGGAGAGGCGTGTCTCTCTGCCGCCTGTTGAACATACGACTCTTAGAGACCGGCTAGGCCCCCGAGAAGGAGTCGAAGAGAACGACGCCCGCCACCGGATCGACCGACTGGCTTGATCCCCGGAGCTAGAAGAAGAAGATGCAATCGGCCCACCTTGTTTTGGCCCCCGCATTCGTGACGAGCCCTTCCCCAAAGGGTTCTCACTCCCTCGAGACACTCCCAAGTACAACAGCTCCGTGAAGCCGGAAGATTGGCTGGTTGACTACTCCACCCCAGTCAACATAGCAAATGGCAACAAGCGCGTTGCCGTGAAGTACATCCCACTCATGCTTTAGGGCATGACCCGTACGTGGCTGAACAACCTCAAGCCCTACAGCGTCAACAGCTGGCTGGAATTCACCGAAGTCTTCATCCGCAACTTCACCAGCACCTACAAGCGGCCGCCCAAGCCTCGCCAGCTCTCTCTGTGCATCGAAGGCCCCACCGAGTCCACCCGCGACTACCTGACGCGGTGAGCCGAACTGCGCAACTCCTGCGAAGGGGTGCACGAGGTGCAAGCCATAGAGTACTTCACCGCCGGGTGCAAAGAAGGCACCCTACTCAAGCATCGACTCCTCTGTGACGAACCGCCACACTCGACGAACTGCTGATCATAGCAGACAAGTACGCCAGTGTCGACTCCTCCATGAAGTCTGAGCTCCAGGTGGACGCGCCCGGGAAGGTGCTCCCTCCGGCTCCTCGAACGCCGGCTGGTGACTCTAGTCGGCACCAGCAGCAGAATGACAACAAGCGCAAGGCCCCGCAGCCGGCTTCCACCAGCCGGCAGGTGGCCACTGTTGAAGACCAGTAGCCGGAGGGCCAGCCGGCCCCAAGCGCCAGAAGGGCGGCAAGCCTGCTTGGTTGCCCGCCTTCTCCAATGAGCAGACCCTCGACGCTCCCTGAGAGTTCCACAATGGCACGAAGCCGTCCAACCACACCACCCCGAAGTGCAACTAGCTCACCCGAATCACAAAGGGCGAAGGACTGCCGCCTCCTCCTGCTGGCCAGCCGGCGCCGCCTCCTCCTCAGTAGCCAGTGGCCCGTCTGGTCACCACCATCCAAGATGAATTCCCTGAAGAACACGGAGCCTACGTCGTCTTCACCAGCCTGGCCGACGACAGGCACAACTGGTCAGCAGCACCGTGAGGTGAATGCCGTGGCTTCTGAAGTCCCAGAGTTCATGCACTGGTCCGAGAGGCCCATCAGCTGGAGCCGTGACGACCACCTGGAGGTGATGCCTTCTCCGGGTTCCTACGCCCTGGTGCTAGATGCCACCTTTCTAACGGAGAGGCGAGCTGCTCGTTTCTCCCGAGTCCTGATAGACGGCGGTAGCAGCATCAACATCCTCTATCGTGACACCATGGAGAAACTACACATCAAGGAGAAGCAGCTCTAGCCCAGTCAGACTGTCTTCCATGGCATTGTACCTGGCCTTTCCTGCTCCCCAATCGGCAAGATCAAGATAGACGTCCTCTTCGGAGACAAGGATCATTTCCGGCGAGAGCCAATCTGGTTTGACGTGATTGACCTGGAGAGCCCCTACCATGTGCTCCTTGGCCGGCCTGCCCTAGCCAAGTTCATGGCGGTGCCACACTATGCCTACCTCAAGATGATGATGCCGGGTACCAAGGGCATCATCACCATAGCCGGCGATTACCAGAAGTCGCCCGCCTGTGCTACTGCCAGCAGTCGGCTGGCCGAGTCCCTCGTAATTGCTGCTGAAAAGCGGCTCCTTGACCGGGTTGTGGCCATGGCCGGCAAGCAGCCGGACCTATCGCCAGACCCCAAGGAGTCAGAAGCTCAGGGCTCCTTCCAGCCGGCCAAAGAAACCAAGAAGATCCCCTTGGACCTAAACCACCTGGAGAGGTTCGCTGTCATAGGGGCCCACCTTGACAGTAAATAGGAAAGCAAGCTCGTCGATTTCGTCCATGAGAATCGGGACATCTTCGCATTGTCTCCCAAAGACATGCCGGGTGTTCCAACGGATTTCGCCAAGCACAAGCTACATGTCAGATCAGATGCAAAACCAGTCAAGCAGCCCCTCCGCCGCTTGTTAGAAGAGAAGAGAAGAATTGTTGGTGAAAAGATCGCCCGGCTTCTGGGAGCCGGCTTCATTATGGAAGTGTTTTTCCCAGAGTGGCTTGCCAACCCAGTCCTTGTACTGAAGAACAACAACAAATGGCGCATGTGTATTGACTACACCATCCTCAACAAAGCCTGCCCCAAAGATCTGTTTGCTCTGCCCCGGATTGATCAAGTAATAGACTCCACAGCCGGATGTGAGCTGCTGTCTTTCCTTGTTGCCTACTCCAGCTACCACCAGATCAAGATGAACCCGGCCGATTGGCTGAAGACCGCCTTCATCACACCATTCGGAGCCTTTTGCTACCTGACCATAAAATTCGGCTTGACAAATGCCGGTGCCAATTTTCAGCGTTGCATGCAGAAGTGCCTCCTCAAGTAACTCGGCAGAAATGCCCACGTCTATGTAGACGATATTGTGGTGAAGACGAAAAAACGCGGCACCCTCCTGGAAGATCTCAAGGAGACTTTTGACAATCCGCGCCATAGTCAAATCAAGCTCAACCCAGAGAAGCGTGTCTTCGGAGTTCCAGCCGGCCAGCTCCTTGGTTTCCTTGTCTCAGAACACGGCATCGAATGCAACCCTATGAAGATCAAGGCCATCGAGCGGATGGAGAGACCTGCCTGACTGCGAGACGTCCAGAAGTTCACCGGGTGCTTGGCATCCATCAGCTGCTTCATCAGTCGGCTAGGCAAGAAGGCTCTTCCCCTGTACCAGTTGATGAAGAAAACCACTCACTTCGAGTGGAACGACAAGGCGGACGAGGCCTTCCTCCAGCTCAAGAAGATGTTGACCACGCTGCCTATCTGGCGGCTCCGGCTGCTAAGGAGCCCATGCTCCTCTACATCGCCACCACCAGCTGGGTGGTCAGCACTGTCATTATGGTAGAGCGCCCAGGAGACAGCAAAGCAGAGCCGGTCCAGAGGCCCGTGTACTACCTGAGTGAGGTGCTGCAGGCCTCGAAGCAGAACTACCCCACTACCAGAAGATGTGCTATGGCATGTACTTTGCCGCGAAGAAGCTCAAGCAGTACTTTCAGGAGCACTCCATCACAGTTGTCTGCACTGCCCCACTTGCCGAGATCATATGCAACAGAGATGCATCAGGCCGGGTGGCCAAGTGGGCCATCGAGCTGGCTCCCCACACCATGCTCTACCAGCCCCGCATCGCCATCAAGTCCCAAGCGCTGGCCGACTTCCTCATCGACTGGGCCGAGACCCAGTACTTGCCGCCAGCGCTAGATTCCACTCATTGGCGGATGCACTTTGATGGCTTGAAGATGCGCACCGATCTAGGAGCCGGCATCGTCCTCACCTCTCCCAGAGGCGACAAGCTCAGATACACATTGAAAATTCACTTTGCCGCCTCCAACAATGTGGCCGAGTATGAGGCGCTCGTACACGGACTCCGACTGGCCAAGGAGATTGGCATCCGCGGGATTCTGTGCTACGGCGACTCGGACTTGGTGGTCCAGCAGTCGTCTGGCGACTGGGACGCCAAGGATGAAAACATGGCAAGCTACCGCTTCCTCGTCCAGCAGATGAGTGGATATTTTGACGGGTGCGAGTTCCTTCACGTGCCACGGGCCAACAACAATCAAGCAGATGCCCTGGCACAGATCGGCTCCACCCGGCAAGCCATACCAGCTGGCGTCTCCCTCCAGTGCCTCCGCAAGCCGTCTATCAAGCCTTCACCGAAATCAGAGTCTATCTTCGTGCCGGCTGCCCTCGGAACAGTCAGATCCGGCTTGGGGACCGCAGCAATCGGCCCGAGGACTTCGGCAGGCGGCTCGGGGACTGCAGCAGTCCCGGCCTGGGGACTTCAGAACCCGGCCCGGGGGCTGCTGCAGCTGGCCTGGGGACTTTGGCAGGCGGCTCGGGGGCTGCAGCAGTTGCACCCGGCCCGGGGACTCCAGAACCTGGCCCGGGGGCTACAACAGCCGGTCCGGGGGCTTCAACAACGTAGCAAGCGGCGCCCGACTCCACCCGCCGCCTCCCAACCGAACCGCCCTAGTACCAGTGGCTGTGGTGACAGTGGTCGAAGCACCATCATGGGCAGCCCATCCTCAACTTCCTGATGAGCGGAGAGCTACCAGCCGACGAGATCTTGGCCCGATAGGTGCAACGTCGGGCAGCAACATACACCATCGTAAACAGAGAACTTGTTAGGCGCAGCGTCACTGGTGTTTTCCAGTGCTGCGTAGAACCAGAGAAGGGCAAAGCAATCCTCACAGACATCCACCAAGGCGAGTGCGGCCGCCATGCGGCCTCCAAATCCCTTGTCGCCAAAGCTTTCCGCCACAGTTTCTTCTGGCCGACTGCTTTGGACGACGCCAAGGACTTGGTCAAGAAGTGCAAAGGGTGTCAAAAATTAGGCTCCAAGCAACATCTGCCGGCCTCTGCACTCAAGACCACCCCCCTTAGCTGACCATTTGCCATCTGGAGGCTGGACATGGTGGGCCCATTCAAGACAGCACGCGGCGACATGACCCATCTGCTTGTTGCTGTAGAAAAATTCACCAAGTGGATTGAAGCGAAGCCAATCAAGAAGTTGAATGGTCCGACAACTGTGACCTTCATCGCAGATATCACCGTCCGGTACAACGTACCGCACAGCATCATCACTGACAATGGCACAAACTTTGCCAAAGGCGCCTTGGCTCGTTTCTGCGTAATGCAGGGCATCCGACTGGACTTAGCGTCTGTTGCCCATCCACAGTCAAACGGCCAAGCTGAGCGAGCAAACAGCCTCATCTTGTCCGGCATCAAGCCCCGACTGGTCGAGCCACTAGAGCGCTCGGCCGGCTGCTGGATCGATGAGCTGCCGGCTATCCTCTGGAGTCTCTGCACCACGCCGAACAAATCAACCGGCTTCACGCCCTTCTTCCTCGTGTACGGGGCTGAGGCCGTCATCCCAACTGACATAGAGTTTGACTCGCCTCGCATCACCATGTACATAGAGGCGGAGGCGAAGGAAGCACGAGAAGACGACGTCGATCTGCTGGAAGAGGGCCGGCTGTTGGCACCCAGCCGGTCCGCCATCTACCAGCAGAGCCTACACCGCTACCACTGTCGGAAGGTCAAGCCACGATCCTTCCAGGAGGGGGACCTTGTGCTCCGGCTGATCCAGTGAACAACCGGCCAGCACAAGCTCTCGGCCCCTTGGGAAGGGCCCTTCATCATCAGCAAAGCCTTGGGCAATGACTCCTACTACCTGATCGATGCTCAGTAGCCCAGGGCACGCAAGAGGGACGATTCCAGCAAGGAAACAGAGCGCCCATGGAACGCAAATCTCCTCCGAAGATTTTACAGTTAATGCAGTATGTACCACGCTACCTTTCGTATTAAGTGCAAAGACATCGGGTCCCTCAAGGAGCACTCGGGGCTCCCCTTTTTATCTATATGACAAGTTTTATGCATGTGAATGTGTTATTTCATTCCTTCGCCCGGCACCGGGTCCGACCAGTCGGCCCGGGGGCTTGCCGCCTTGTCCTATGTTGATGCCACCTACAGTCGGACAAGTAGTGTGCCGACATCTAAGCCCTCTCTTGCCTTAAGCCGTAGCTCGCAGAGCGACTGTCCGGCTGGCAAGAGCTAAAGGTAGAAATGGTGTCCACACGAAAAATGGCTAAGGAAAAAAGAATCCACATAGGCCAAGCTGGCTCCTCGCCTGATCGTCCGGCTGCTGAGCAGCCGGCCGACCGGCTTCTCACTTGACTTGCTATGTTCTAAGAGGACAAAGCACTTGTCTTCCTAAATGGCCAAGTACCTGACCCAGCCACAGACCGTAGAGCGGCTGTCCGGCTGGTAGGGTGGCAACCAAGGAAAGGCGGCAAAGGAAAAAGCCAAAAAGAGCAGAAAAGCAAGACTAAATCAGAACCCAGCAGAGCACGACTTGTGCGAATAAAATTATTTTACATAAGCAAGGGCTCATAGCCAGCATTCAACAAAGTTTGAATGCACCCCCGGCGGGTGGAATTGCGTGAGTTTACTGTACTTGTTCAAAAGATCATAAGAGCAGGAAAAGATAAGATAAAACTGGCCGCCTAGGCCAGAGGAGCAGCAGGAGGGTCCGGTAGGTTGGTGGAGGCAGCGGCGCCGGTTGGTGGAGCGGCCGACTGGTGAGTCTCAGCCTGGTCAGCATCAGTAGCAGTTGGCACAGCCACACGCGGCTCGTTGCTCGAGGCTCGATCAGGATGAGTCTGGCCGTCCGCTCCGTCCTCCGGTGCGTCATCTTCACTATCCTCGCCCTCTTCGTCCACGCCCTGGAGGCGATATCCTCCATCGAATCTTCCCCATCCTCCGGGTTCAGCCCGAACCAGTCGGGCGGCACCTCGGCGCCCCGCTCGTCCAGTTCGGGGATGAAGACATTGGTGTTGGCGTACTCGTCAAGCGCCGCCGCGCGTTGTGAGAGCGCGCCGTCCACCGCCGCCAGCTCCGGCCTGTCCTCTTGCCGGAAGGTGGCCAGATGGGCCAGGTTCATCCCAGGATACCACGCCTTGACGATCTCCAAGGCCGTCCGCACACCCGCCCGAGCCGCGGCGCCCTTCCAAGCCTCGAAGCGGCCTGCTGTTACCTCCAGCCAGTCGGCAGTCCGACTGGGGGTGCGCAACACTTGAGCATTCGGCCAGAGGGCGGTTAGCACCTGGGACCCGACGCGCTGAAGGTGGCGGAGAATTCTTTGAGAAGCCGGCCAGAAGCTGCTCGTTGAGGTTCCAAGGTGCGTTGGGCGGAATCTCCACTCCAACCCTCCTACGCCGCTCGCGCCGCGCCTCGATGGCCTGGCTCATGGCGACAGAGTGACCGGGGAAGAATTCCGTGCAAGAAGAAAATCAAAGATTAGAAACCGGAAGCCGACTCCTGCAGCAGTCGGCGGCTGTTGAAAGGAAAAAAGGGACTTACCATCGATCATGTCCTCGATCTCGCCGTAGCCGTCGGTGATGATTTTCTCCTTCTCGCCCCAGTTCGAGCGTTGAGTCTCGAACTCGGCCGTGAGGGAGTCTTCCTTCTCCTTCAGCTTTTGGAGCTCCGCCTTGTGTCGCTCCGCCTGGTCCGCCAACTCCTTGGTCAGGCGCTTGCACTCCTGAGCCGCCTTGTTGCGCTCCTCTTGGCGTGTAGCTCGGTTTGGACCTCGCCCAGACATTGCTGCAGTTCGGCGGCGGCCTCTGCGAAGATAAGAAAGAAAGAACATCAACATCAACAAAAAAGACAAGTGGTTGCCGGGAGATCCGGCCCGACTGCTCAGCAGTCGCCTGAATCTCGGGGGCTACACCCAGCGGGTGCGCTGACGCGCCCCCGCGAGAGAGAAGACGGAGTACTTACTCCGGCTTTGCATCAAGTCGCCGGTCCGCTTGGCCAACTTCTGGACTTGGGAGTTGAAGGCGGCCACGCGGATGTTGTGGTAATCTTGCAACAAAGACAACCGAAGAAAAAATAAGTTAGCACTCGGAACTTACCTGGAAGTTCCGAGCCGCCTACTCAGCAGCCGACCTGGAACTCGAGGGCTACACCCAGTGGGTGCGCTGGCGCGCCCCCACAGAAGATTACAAGAATCAAAAAACAACAAGTAAGAAGCATACCCGAATGGCCATCCGCGTCGCCAGGAACTCCTGCGTATATCGCTTGAGAGCGGCGCCCTGGGTTTGGAGCCAGGCCTGGACTTCCTGCGCAGCCGTGTTCAAAACACCCATGCTGCCCCCAGGCATCTAGTCTGATGGGGTGGCACTGGTAGCCTCAGCGTCGAGGGCCGATGTGCTGGCGGCCCCGATCTGCAACGGCCGTGGCGCTGAGGCCGCCTTCTCCGCACGCCGGCGCACCGGAGTACGGGCCGTCGGGGTCTGACCCACCACCAACTCACCGCCAGATGGCGACACTGGTGGCGTTTCAGGCCGACTGCCCTGGGCATTGGTAGTCGGCGCGCGCGGCGGCACCTCCACCTCCAAGGCGACGGAGTCGCCCCCTCCCCTCTCCAAGGCCGAGTGGTCGCCGCCGGCCCCTCCAGTCGGCGCCTGGCCATCCGGCACCCGCGGCTCCGCATGCTGCAGGACGGAGGACTTCAGTGCATGGCCGCGAGACGCCTCTTCCGCTTGCGCCTTGGCGGCCGCGTCCGCCTGCTCCTTGGCCGCTGCGTCAGCCTGAATCTTGGCCGCCGCGTCGGCCTCCGCCTATGCCACCTTGGCCGACGCCGCCTTCTCCCAGGCCGCGGCCTCCCGCTCTTCTTGCGCCTCCCACGCGTTCCTCTCCGTCACCTCCTGGAGGTCGGCGAGCGGGTCCACACGGCGGGGATCTGCAGAGCCGCCCGCCGCCCCAATCACCGAGGCAGACGGGGCCCGCGCGAGAGAGTGCGGGGCGCTATGAAGACACGGCAACAAGAAGCCGGTAAGAAGACTACAAGAAAGAAAAAAAAGCAAAATGCAAAGCAACAACAGAAAGATTGAAGTACTCACCTGGACACCATCGGACACTGCTTGGGGCCCTTCTGGAAGAGGGACGCCCTCGCAGCATCCTCCTGCCGCTTGGTCGCGGTGGCCGAAGACTTGGGCTTCTTGGGCCGACTGCCGTACAACCCGGCGTCGGCACGGTGCTTCGGCGCGCCGCCTGCTGCAGTCGGCGCGGCCGAAGAGATCGCGGCCGCCTTGTCGGCGCCATGAGTACGGCGTGGCTCGTTGTCCTCCTCATCATCATCCGGCCAATCCCCAAGGCCGCCTCCCGAGGAGCCGCCTGCTACATCACACCACCGCCTGTGGCGTCATCCTCTTCCATGACAGCCGCCCCCAAATCAGGGTCGTCCACGTCGCTCACCGACTGGTCCGGCAGGTACTGATGACATGGCTCCAGAGCGTCGGCCGCCGACTGGGCCCAGAAGATCTGCACCATGGCCGACTGGCCAGGCAGCAAAAAAGAACCCGGACGAATGAAGGGAAAAAGAATTAAAAGAGCGGCTGTACGGCGGCTTGCCGAACCGCCACTCCTTCTCCGAGAGCTTGCAGTTGGAGAAGTAATTCACCAGCCGGACCACCTCCACGTCCGGCAGCTCCTTGGAGGGGGAGCACTTGGCACGCCATGAAGGCGGTCAGCAGATCTGAGGCCTTGAGGCTCTCCGACTCCATCATCACCTAAACCCGGGCGAGAGCGGCGGAGGAGGCGGCCGACAGGTTCTTCGGCCGAAACTGCCAGTTGGTGCGGGGCTCAACCGATGGGCCGGCTGCATAAGCCGGCAGGTTGACGTAGTCCATCGTCGGGTGGATATTCCTGACGTAGAAGTAAGATTTGTGCCATAGCTTGGCCGACTGTAGCATGGCGAGGGCCGGGAAGCGGACCCCGGAACCCGAACACCGCACTGCGACAAAGGCCCCGCATTGGGCCACCTCGTTCTTGGCGGCGGTGCCGAGCTTGAGGTAGAAGAACTCCCCCCAGAGCTCAAGTGTTGGGAGTGTGCCGAGGTAGCCCTCGCAAAGGGTGACGAAGGAGGCCAGCAGCACCACCGTATTCGGCATGAGGTGGTGCGGCTGGACTTTGTAGAAAGTGAGGAACGAGCGAAAGAAGCTGCTCGCTGGCAGGCCGTAGCCGCGAAGGAAATGGGACCAGAAGACGACGTGTTCGCCATCCTCCGGCGCCGGCGAGATCTCTCCTCGGGAGGAACACGCACCTTTACGTGCGTCTCGTGAGGCAGCCGCCGCGTCGGGCGAAGGAAAGTGAGGTGGTCTTCATGAACGTTGGAGCCGTCGCAATCGCCGGATCGTTCGCGCGCAATGGATGTGGATGCTCGACGGAGGCGCGCCGTGGTGACGGGCAGGTGAATCCGCGGCGGGGCGAAGAAGCCTGGTGACGGCGGAAGCGAAGGAGCGCCGGCAGAGAGCGACAACACAGCGGTGGCGAGAGAACAAGAGAAGAAGAAGATGAGGACGAAGGGCGAGGAGGGCGCGCGTGCGCTCTGCCGCCCCCTCCTCCCCCTACTTATAGCCTCCTGGCGGCGGAGCCAAGGGGGCGAGATGTCGGGGTCGTAGGATTAACTGCGCCCACTCCCCCACGACCCTGCACCTTCCGCGCCTTAACGGCGTGCGATTAATGCGCCATAGAAGCCCAACCGCTTGCCTCGGCCACAACGGATCCACGCGAGTGCTGAGGCCCTGTAGTGGCGGGCCCCGACCTACGGCGACGTCCCGTCGCGCGCGTGGGCTGACATGCCGGCCTGGCCTGCTGGCGCTGCATGGCGGGCAAGCAATGGGCAGCAAGCCTGTCATCCGGCTGGCGTGCTACCCGGCCCCCACCACGACGTTTCGAAGTCACCAGGCGGCCAGCCAGGCCACGGCCGACTCCTCACTGTCGGTGCATCCAGAAGACGGGCAAAGCAAGACCACTCAGAGTAGGAAGCTGCTGAGGCTCCTCACCTCTTCAGCCGCGGTGCCCCACCAGCTTCGGGGACTACTGTCGCAGTAAATGACAACGGGTAGCCTCATCAGCCCCCATGGTATTTCAAGACATTGGGGCTGACTGCGCCCCTCACACCTCGTGGAAGCACGACCGTCTTCTTGGGCCAGCTGGTCCAAGCGGCCGGCTGCTAGAAGGCAGCAGAACCCTAGAAGGCGGCCACGAGGAGGGACGACTCCTAGCAGGTGGCCCATCGTCCCCTCAAAGTTAGCACCTCATTACCATGATGAGACAGGGCATGGCTACAGTGTAGCCTGCCACCCCCGAATCCAGGTAAGATCATGGCCACAGTGCAGTGTACCAGGCGGAAACCCCTCGCCCGGTGCGACACTGTTGCCACGCAGCCCATGACATCATCCATGGCAGAGGGAGCCATGCTCCCACGACGGGCGGTCGGTACGGCCCGCAGGCGGCGGGCCCTACCTATCTGCGAGCTACCAGAAGGCGGCGAACCCTGAGCAGACGGGGCGGGGGTGGGCCGACTCCTAGCAAGCGGCCCTCCCCTCCATTGGAGTTTGTGCGCCATTAACCAGATAAGATCGGGTGTGGCTACAGTGAGCGCCCGCCAGGCGGCAGGACTGTATCCATGCTCCCCCGACAAAGCCTCTGTCATCAGGGGCGAGGCTACAGTACAGAGCAGCCGACACGGCCCACACGCAGCGGGCCCTACCTGTCGGCCGAGAGCACAACAGTCGACGGGACCCACCAGGCGGCGGGCCCCGAGCAGCCGGCGGAGAAGCCGGCGACCAGAGACACTGATGGCCGGGTCCTACACCCGGCCGGATTACCATTGTACCCCGGGGGGTATGCCTATATAAACCCCCCAGGTCACCCCATGCAAAGGGTTCAGCACATTAACCACCACACACCCACATAGAGAGAGTAAAGTAGGGCTAGCCTTGTTCTTCTTCCTCCTCTAGCTAAACAACTCAAGGAGCAAGCTTGTAGCTACCTTGTTGAGATAGTGATCATACAGAGACCCCACAGAGCAGGACTAGGGGTGTTATCTCCTAGGAGAGTCCCGAACCTGGGTAAGATTTGCAGGCGCATGTGGTCTCGCTCACTCCCGCTTCTAGAGCCCAGCGACGTACTCTTGTCCCCATCCATGATAAGCCACCCCCTGGCATATGTCGCACGATATCTCCGACAACCTATGTGTTTAATCTCTCTCTCTCCCTCTCTCTCTCGTGATCTATATCATGGGCTTTGTTATTATAGATGGATCATATGATGTTTCTCCCCTTTATACTCTCGTTATGATGAATTGAATCTTTACCCTTTGAAGTTTTGTGTTGACGGATTGAATAATCAGAGATGAGAACACATGATGTATGTCTTGCGGTATGAATACTTGATGTGACAATTGGGGTATCATATTGATTCACTTGATGTATGTTATGGCACTCAACTTGCGGATTCCCGAGGTGACGTTGGGGGTAATCTTTGCATAGGGGTTGATGCACGTTTTTATTATCTTTTCCCCGATAGAAACTTTGGGGTCTCTCTGTAGTTCTTTGTGTGGATTGAGTATTATGAATATGAATTTGCTTTGGTGTTATTTTAGTATGAACTCTTGATTAGATCAATCAGAAATAATAGCTTGCGTTATTTTAGTACGAACTCTAGGATAGGTTGATTAGAAAGAATAGCTTTGCGGTGGTTTTGTACCCTACAAACAATTCCTATCTTATGTTCTCCGCTAATAGGAACTCGGGAGTGATTCTTTATTGCACTTTGAGGGATAACATATGATCCAACTATGTTAGCACTGTTGGGAGATTGCACTAGCGAAAATACGGACCCTAGGCCTCATTTTCAAGATTTGCAATGCCGTTTTTGTGCCCGTTTACTATTTTCTACCTTGCTGTTTTTATTTATTCAGATTATAAAATATATTTCTACCATCAATATTACACTTTTATCACCATCTCTTTGTCGAACTAGTGCACCTATACAATTTTCCATTGTATTGGGTGTGTTGGGGACACAAGAGATTTCTTGTATTTGGTTGCAGGGTCGTTCGAGAGAGACTATCTTCATCCTACGCCTCCCACAGATTGATAAACCTTAGGTCATCCACTTGAGGGAAAATTGCTACTGTCCTACAAAACTCTGCGCTTGGAGGCCCAACACGTGTCTACAAGAATAAAGTTGCGTAGTAGACATCAAGCTCTTCTCTGGCGCCGTTTCCGGGGTGGTGAGTGCTTGAAGATATATCTTTAGATCTTGCAATTGAATCTTCTAGTTTCTTGTTTTATCACTAGTTTGGTTTATAAAAAGAAAACAAAAAATGGAATTGAGGTTGCATCATATAATTGGTCATCTTTATAATATCTTTCTTGCAAATGATGCATCGGAAAATTGTGCTCATTTGTTAGAAGAAGAAGTCAATAAAATGCTTGGCACAAAATATTTGAATGATGAGCATGATTGCAATGTTGTTAGTGTGAATTCTTTGAATATCCAAAATGCTAATGATGATTGCACAAGTCATGACAAAAATGTTTCTTATAAGCATGTCACTGTTTGTGGAGTGAATTGGGAGTGCAATTGCACACTAAAAAGGGAAGATAGATTTTGTAAGAAACATAAATATTTAGAAACGAAAAAGTTGCAAGAGAGGCTAGATGATTGTGCTGAAAGATTTAATTTTTTTCGCCATCCTTGTGAACTTTGCAATGAACATGGTCATTTAAATCTCCAATGCAAATTGTTTCATGATCAAATAGTGTCCAAAAATTGTGATAACTTGATTACCCGTAAGCATCATAAAGAGCTTAGTCTTCTTGTGGGGTATGAAGAAATGAAACGTATAACTAAGGGTATTCCAAAATTTAATCTCGAGAGATTTCTTGATTTTGATCTAGAGGAAATTTATATGTTTTGTGCGGTAAATTGCATTGAGAATCCTTATATTGCCAACTATCTAAAGACAAGAAAACAAATAGAATACGAAGAGAGTACTAATGAAAGGGAAAGTATTTCCCAATACCCTCCTAGTGTTTATTATGATTAATCAGGTAACGAGGAGGAACTTCCTATCCAATCAATCTCTTCAACAAGGAGCTCGAAAAAATTAATTGAACCCACACATGAGGTGGTGAAGAAGAAGAAAAGAAGAAAGAATAGAGGTAAAAAGGTATCTCTCCCAAATAATGTTGCTCCTATCATTGTTGTGCCCCATGAAAATGAATCAAAAATTATTGTGGAAGATGATGAACTTGATGATGATATTGCTTCTTTGTCTTATGGCACAATGTCCGAGAGCACTATTGATTATGATTTTGTTATGCCTATTGCTTGTTGTGATGATTATGATTGGGAAGATAATGATACTTCTTATAATCTTGGAAGTATTTTTGGCACTTGCTTGGAAGAATATGATAATGATGTTTGCTATACTATTGGTGCCATTCATGCTATTGATAAGAATGATTGTGATTATATGCAAAACCACAAGCTTGGGGATGCTATGTTTAATGAGTATGAAATGTTTGAAGATTTATTTGCTGGAAATAATGCTTGTCCTAAGCTTGGGGATGCTTTACTTAATGAATAGGATCCTTTGATTCCTTCTACTTTCGATAAGAAAATTTATTATGATGATAACATGCCTCCTATTTATGATGATTACATTGATAAAAGTGGGTTTGGAAGAGTGTCAACTCTAGGTAGTAGTGATCCCACTATTTTGGAGGGTGTTGAATCTTATTACAATATTGATGAAAGTGGATTTGGAGAGGTCATGACTTTATTTAGTGATACATCCACTATTTTGGAAGAGGTTTCAATTGACTATGACAATAAAGTTGCTATCTATGATGATTATTGTGATGACATGTATGCCATAAAGAGTGATAAATCTTCTATGCTTGTGCATCATGAAAAGAGTGCTGTATGTGATGGTTATATTGTTGAATTCATTCATCATGCTACCGAACATTATTATGAGGGAGGAACTTATGCTTGTAGGAATTGCAATAATGTCAAGGTTCCTCTCTATGTGTTGAAAGTTTTGAAGTTATGCATGTTTTGCCTTCATATGCTAGTTGATTCTTGCTCCCATAAATTGTTTGCTCACAAAATCCCTATGCATAGCAAGTGGGTTAGACTTAAATGTTCTTGCGATGTGATTCATGATGCTCTCTTTACATTTCAATTCTTATCTTTTATGCGAGCATCAATGAACTCATCATGCCTAGCTAAAAGGCATTAAAGAAAAGTGCTTGTTGGGAGACAACCCAACACTTTTACTTACTGTTTTTTGTGTGTCCACATGATTATTATACTGTATTGATCATGTTTTATAGCTTTTGTTTCAATAAAGTGCCAAGTACAGCCTTTGGGATCATGTTGGGTGATAGTAGATTTGATCTTGCTGAAAAACAGAAACTTTTGCACTCATGAAAATAAGTCTCATTTATAACAGAAGAGTGCTTTTGAGTTGATTATTTTTTTCTGAAGTTTAATATACAAATTGCTCAAGTGGTCCTAATTTTTAATATTGTCTTTGATAGTACCAAAAGTGAAATGGTTTGCTTTTTATCATACTAACCTATCTCACAAAGTTCCGTTAAAGTTTTGTGTGATTGAAGTTTTCAAGTTTTGGGTGAGATGTCGATATGCGGAGAATAAGGAGTGACAAGGCCCTAAGCTTGGGGATGCCCAAAGCACCCCAAGTCAATATACAAGGAATATACAAGCAACTAAGCTTGGGGATGCCCCGGAAGGCATCCCCTCTTTCGTCTTCAACATTATCGGTAACCTCACTTGGAGCTATGTTTTCATTAGTCACATGATATGAGTTTTACTTGGAGCGTAAATTTATTTTGTTAGGATTTGCTTGCTTTTATTTAGAATACTTTTATTTCAATAAAAGTGGAATTGATAGCCTTTGCCATGCTTATTTTACAAGTCTACATGTTGCTGTTTGAAAACAAAAAGTTTACCGCTGTTGCAAAAATTCCCTAGAAAGTCAGAGTGTGATAAAATGTTGAAACTTTTTGCATAATAAGCTCTGATACATTTTCTACTGTGTGGTAAAATTTTCATAATTTTTGGAGCTAGGGAAGTATGATGAATCCTGCATTCTTTACAGACTGTACTGTTTTGGCAGATTGCTATTATGTTTGCATTGTTTGCATATGTTTTCTTGTTTAATGATCCTATTTGAGGATAGGAGTATTAAATGTGTAGAGGCATTTAGTATGCAATGTTGAATAATATATTTTGTGATTTCCTACAGTAGATAATGATAAAGCTTTTGCATTAGTTTATACTAACTTATCTCACGAGTTCTTGTTGAGTTTTGTCTGGATGAAGTTTGTAAGATTTAGGGAAACCGTGATATAAAAGGAATTAAGGAGACACAAAAGCTCAAGCTTGGGGATGCCCAAGGCATCCCAATATAATATTTCAAGAAGTCTCAAGCATCTAAGCTTGGGGATGCCCCGGTAGGCATCCCACCTTTCTTCTTCAACGATTATCGGTTAGTATCGGTTGAACCTAAGTTTTTGCTTCTTCACATGATGTGTGCTATTATTGGAATGTCATTTTATTTTGTTTTTGCTTGCTGTTTTAATAAAATACCTAGATCTGAAACTTTTAAATAAGAGAGAGTCCTCACATAGCTATCTATTTACTTAACTACTCGCATGATCTTCACTTATATCTTTTTGGAGTAGTTTGTCATTTACTCTTGTGCTTCACTTATATCCTATGAGTAAATTGTTGAATAAATTGAATGCCATGAAGTTGAAATCATATCATGCCTAGTGGTAGCTTCATATTGGGTTTAGAAAGTGAAATCTTTTGAGGCTTGACAATCACAATATTGGTCATACAAGCAATTCACGAATAATTAGTATAAGGAAGAGAACTTTCACATGCAAATACACTGTCGTGGAAATCTTTTGTGATTGTCAGCCCCCATCAAAATATTATATGCCAATTTTTTTGATATTGGACAAGGAAGACAACATAATGATTTATGTTTGCTTATATTCACACAGAAGTCATATTGTCATAGATCCTTCAACATGTGATGCTTGCCCCCCATCTTTGCTAGCCAAAAATTCCGCACCAAGTAGAGATACTACTTGTGCATCGAAAAACCCTTAAACCCAAATCTTATTTTGAAGAGTCCACCATACCTACCTAGGGATTGAGCAAGATCCCTCAAGTAAGTTGTCGTCGGTGCAACAAGGCAATAAAAATTGCTTCT
The DNA here is from genome assembly GCF_002575655.3 of Aegilops tauschii subsp. strangulata. Classification (NCBI taxonomy): domain Eukaryota; kingdom Viridiplantae; phylum Streptophyta; class Magnoliopsida; order Poales; family Poaceae; genus Aegilops; species Aegilops tauschii. Next base: position 320,562,461 of record NC_053040.3, read on the forward strand.
AAAAATGCAAGATCATTTAGTGTAAGAGAAAATTGAGCATTGTACGAACTTGTGATGGTAAAGCAATAAAAGCGACACACTGCATAATAAAGGTTGCCATCACAAGGGGCAATATACGTGACGTTCTTTTGAACTAAGGGATTGAGCATACAAACAAATAAGCGCATGGCAACCTCTGCTTCCCTCTGCGAAGGGCCTATCTTTTACTTTTCAGTATTTACTTTTATGCAAAGAGTCAAAGTTTTTCTCTCTATTCCTTTTTATTTTTCTCTTTTGGCAAGCATCATATGGTGAGGAAAGATCTAGGCACATATGTCCAGTTGAATATGGGTAGCATGAGTTATTGTCTTTGACATCACCCTTGAGGTGAATACGTTGGGAGGCAAAACAATAAGCCCCTATCTTTCTATGTGTCCGGTTGAAACATTTTTCTCATGTGTATGCGATGAGTGTTAGAAATCATAGAAGACTATATGATGGTTGAGTATGTGGAGCTCTTACTTAGACTTCATTGAATAAGTTGAATTGTGATTGCTTGATGACTAAGAACATAGCTTGTTGGGTTTCAAGAGAGTTCATTGTTTAAACCTTAACATGTGAATTGGTTGCCACTATAACAGCAGAAATTTTATGAGAAAGAATTGATGTTATGATGCTAGAAAAAGTGATTGAAATTGTCATTGATCAATATGCACTTTGCTAGCATTCACACTTCATAAATTATTAATTTCATCATTTACCTACTCGAGGACGAGTAGGAATTAAGCTTGTGGATGCTGATACGTCTCCAACGTATCTATAATTTATGAAGTATTCATGCTAATATATTATCATTCTTGGATGTTTTACAATCATTTTATAGCATCTTTATAGCATTTTTTGGGACTAACCTATTGGCCCAGTGCCAGTTGTTGTTTTTTGCTTGTTTTTTACATCGCAGGAAATCAATACCAAACGGAGTCCAAATTCAACGAAACTCCACGGAGATTTTTGATGGACCAGAAGATACCCATTGGGCCACAACATCACCTGGGGGTGACCCGCGGGGGGCACAACCCACCAGGGCGCGCCAGGCACCCCTAGTGCGCCCAGGTGGGTTGTACCCACCTCTGTGGCCTCCCGTACCCCTTCTTTGCACTAAAAATTCCCAAATATCCCGAAACCCTTGAGGGTTAACCTAGATCAGAAGTTCCGCCGCCGCAAGTCTCTGTATCCACGAAAACCAATCTAGACACCGTTCCGGCACCCTGCCGGAGGGGGGAATTGTAACGCCCATGATGCGGCTATATCTCCCACGTGTCGAGGCACGACTTAGAGGCATAACCGCATTGTAGGTATTGTCGCAAGAAGGGTCATCTTCACACAATCCCATGTAATGAACAAGAATGGGATAACGAGAGTTGGCTTACAATCGCCACTTCACACAATACATAAATTAATTCATACATCATCCAAAATCCACACATAGACCGACTACGGTCAAATCCAAATGAAAATAAGATAACGCCAAATGCTAGATCCCCGATCGTCCCAACTGGGCTCCACTACTGATCATCAGGAAACGAAACATAGTAACGACCACGTTCCTCGTCGAACTCCCACTTGAGCTCAGTTGCGTCATCTGCACTGGTATCGTCGGCACCTGCAACTGTTTTGGTAGAATCTGTGAGTCACGAGGACTCAGCAATCTCACACCCGCGAGATCAAGACTATTTAAGCTTATAGGAAAGGATGGGGTAATGAGGTGGAGCTACAGCAAGCACGAAGCATATGGTGGCTAACATACGCAAAAGAGAGCGAGAAGAGAAGCAACACAATGGTCGCGAAGCTAGAAATGATCAAGAAGTGATCCTGAAACTACTTACGTTCATTCATAACTCCAACCGTGTTCACTTCCCGGACGCCGCCGAGAAGAGACCATCATGGCTACACACACGGTTGATGTATTTTAATTAAGTCAAGTGTCAAGTTCTCTACAACCGGACATTAACAAATTCCCATCTGCCTCACAACCGCGGGCACGGCTTTCGAAAGATAATACCCTGCAGGGGTGTCCCAACTTAGCCCATTATAAGCTCTCACGGTCAACGAAGGATAAACCTTCTCCCGGGAAGACCCGATCAGTCTCGGAATCCCGGTTTACAAGTCGACAATGGTAAAACAAGACCAGCAAAGCCGCCCGATGTGCCGACAAATCCCGATAGGAGCTGCACATATATCATTCTCAGGGCACACCGGATAAGTCAAGCTACGAGTAAAACCAGGCCTCGAGTTTCCCCGAGGTGGCCCCGCAGGCTGCTCGGTTTGGACCAACACTCGAAGGAGCACTGGCCCGGGGGGGTTAAATAAAGATGACCCTCGGGCTCGCGAAAACCCAAGGGAAAAAGGCTTAGGTGGCAAATGTAAAACCAAGGTTGGGCCTTGCTGGAGGAGTTTTATTCAAGGCGAACTGTCAAGGGGGTCCCATAAATCACCCAACCGCGTAAGGAACGCAAACTCAAGGAACATAATACCGGTATACAGAAACTAGGGCGGCAAGAGTGGAACAAAACACCAGGCATAAGGCCGAGCCTTCCACCCTTTACCAAATATATAGATGCATTAATTAAATAAGAGATATTGTGATATTCCAAAATATCCATGTTCCAACATGGAACCAACTTCAACTTCACCTGCAACTAGCAACGCTATAAGAAGGGCTAAGCAAAAGCGGTAACTTAGCCAAACAATGGTTTGCTAGGAAAGGATGGTTAGAGGCTTGACATGGAAATATGGGAGGCATGATATAGCAAGTGGTAGGTAGCGCAGCATAGCAATAGAGCGAATACCTAGCAAAGCAAAGATAGAAGTGATTTCGAGGGTATGGTCATCTTGCCTGCAAGGTTCTCAGAGTTGTCGAAAGCTTGATCCTCGTAAGCGTACTCAACAGGTTCCTCGTTCACGAACTCGTCTCCCGGCTCTACCCACAGCAAGAACACAAGCAATGGAACCATAATCAATCACGGTGCAATGCACAAGCAACATGATGCAATACATGCATGATATGCGAGATGTGATATGCGATGCATATGCGTGCTCCGGAAGAAAAAGGATGAACAAGGCATCAACTTGGCAAACCAAGTATGCCACTGGAAAGATGAGATGATTTCGATCGAAATCGATATAAAGATCACTGGAAACGGATGCACGGTTTGCAAATGGCAAGCAAAACAAGAATGACACGATTCTGCGTTTAACAGCATGATAGCACTTAGAATACATCAAGTAACTATGCTAAAGCAGCCCAACATAGCAACAAAGCATCTGACAGTAATCTACAAGAGACGCCTGGCAAAATATGAACACTGAGCTACGACTAGATCACACCATAACAGGTTCAAACAAGCATGGCAAGAATGCAAAAGATAACAGTTTCACAGACTTGGAGAAAGTACTGAACATGGCTGAAACAGCATCAGGTAGCAATGTTCAGAGCAAGCAGTAAACATGCTACAGGAACTTATCATAGCAAATCAAGGCATGGAATGAATCTACTAAATTCATAGAACAAAAGTCCCTTACTGACCATGATCCCAAAAGGTACAGAAGATATGATGGCACCCATGTAAACATAGCAAGTTTCGTTAACAGGTTTCAGACAGCAGAAAACAGAGCATGGCATTAACAGAATTATGAAGGCATCTTTGTGAGCTCGATACACTCATCACAAAGCAATGCATGGCAAAACAAGCATACCTACAGAAAGATGGCATGTTTATGAAGCTAACCATGGCAAGATAAAGTTCATACCATGTATGGATCAACTACAACAACCTTGGCAAAATTGAATATCATGTTAACATTCTGCCAGGAACATTTTATAGCAAAAGTAGAGCAATATTGAGACATGCTAGGGCACTCCATAATTGCAAACAGCGCCATGGATGGATAGAGCACAACTATATCTACAAAACAGCCCTACTGAACATACTCAAAAGAAGCATGGATCTCACTGTAGACACCTGGATACATGGCAACAAAATAATAGCAGTAACAGACAGCAAAAATCCTAAGTCCCTGAAAACAGAAACATCACGAAGCCTAGTTTGCATGCTTGTGATAGTCACCACATAGATCACAAAATACATGGCATACACCTCTATAAAGATGGCATGGCATAGATCAAAACACCTGTAGAGCTCATGCCCATAAGATGCACACATCAAATGCAACAAAAATAACAAAACATCAAGTTCTGATAAGTAACAGCAGTAAACATCATATAGCACTCTTACACCAGAGATTTGGGCATCAAGATGAACTCAAACAAGCATGGCACAATGGAACAAAATGAAGAGAATCTTGTGGTGAACATTTCGGTATATCATGCACGCAAAACGGAGCAGTATGCAATGAGATATGATGTGATGAACATAGCAACATAATGTGATAACTTCAGGACTTGGAGGATTTTCAGGGTTCAACCTCTCCAGATCTAGGGTTCCGTGGCACGGAAGCCGAGGTTCACCGGAGATGGAGAGGAGGAGGGCGGAGTTTGGACGGAGAGGGAGGAGGGACGGGGCCGGCGCTCGGGCGGAGGGCGCGGAGGCGGCGGAAGACGACCGGGCGACGATGAGTGGAGGCGAGGCGCGGGCAGCGCGGTCGCGGGCACGGGCGCCGGCGCCAAGGCGCGGCGGGGGAGACGACGAGGCGGCGGGGTGCGGGCGGCGTACGGGCTCGGGCGGGCCCTCCTCGGGCTCGCCGGGCCACGGCGGCGGGGCAGCGGCGCCTGCCACGTGGCGGCTCGTGAGTGGTGCGGGCGCGGGCGCGGTTTCGTCCGGCGCGGGACGGACGCGTCCGGCGGCGGAGAGGGAGCGGGCTAGGGTTGAACTGCGCGAAAATTCCGGGAGGATCACATATTTATAGGTGGAGGGAGCTAGGAGACTCCAAATGGAGTGCGGTTTTGCCCACACGATCGTGATCGAACGACTGAGAGCATAGAAGTGACTTAGGTGGGTTATTGGGCTGTTTGGAGGGGGGTGTGGCTGCAACACACAAAAGACCTTTGCGGTTACCCGGTTAACCGTTGGAGCATCAAACGACCTCCAAATGGAACGAAACTTGACAGGTGGTCTACCGGTGGTGTACCAAGGCCACAAACCTCGGTCCATTCCGAGAACGTTTAACTGCTCACGAAAAGAGACAAGAGGGGTGCGCCGATGCATGTGGGAGTGTCGGATTGCAAAACGGGCAACGGGGAAAATGCTCGGATGCATGCGACGAACACGTATGCAAATGAGATGCACATGATGACATGATATGAGATGCATGACATGAACAAAATGCAAAACGACAAGCAAAACCCGACCACGAAGGGAATATCATAACATATAGCCGAAAATGGCAAGAGTTGGAGTTACAAATATGGAAAGTTACATCCGGGGTGTTACAGGAATCATCTCTGGTGGCCATCTTCATCATCCCGGCGGCCACCACGATGAGGAGGGAGTAGTCCACCCTCGAGGTTGAGGGTTTGTACCAGTAGCTATGTGTTTAATCTCTCTCTCTCTCTCTCTCGTGATCTATATCGTGAGCTTTGTTAATATAGAAGGATCATATGCTGTTTCTCCCCTTTATACTCTCGTTATGATGAATTGAATCTTTACCCTTTGAAGTTTTGTCTTGTCGGATTGAATATTCAGAGATGAGAACACATGATGTATTTCTTGCGGTATGAATAGCTGAGGTGACAATTGGGGTATCATATTGATTCACTTGATGTATGTTATGGCACTCAACTTGCGGATTCCCGAGGTGACGTTGGGGTAATCTTTGGAGAGGGGTTGATGCACGTTTTTATTATCTTTTCTCCGATAGAAACTTTGGGATCTCTCTGTAGTTCTTTGTGTGGATTGAGTATTATGAATATGAATTTTCTTTGGTGTTATTTTAGTACGAACTCTTGATTAGATCGATCGGAAAGAATAGCTTGCGTTATTTTAGTACGAACTCTAAGATAGATTGATCGGAAAGAATAGCTTTGAGGTGGTTTCGTACCCTACAAACAATTCCTATCTTTTGTTCTACGGTAATAGGAACTCGGGAGTGATTCTTTATTGCACTTTGAGGGATAATCATATGATCCAACTATGTTAGCACTGTTGGGAGATTGCACTAGCGAAAGTACGGACCCTAGGCCTCATTTTCAAGCATTGCAATACGGTTTTTGTGCCTGTTTACTATTTACTACCTTGTTGTTTTTATTTATTCAGATTATAAAAATATATTTCTACCATCAATATTACACTTTTATCACCATCTCTTCGCCGAACTAGTGCACCTATACAATTTTCCATTATATTGGGTGTGTTGGGGACACAAGAGATTTCTTGTATTTGGTTGCAGGGTCGTTCAAGAGAGACAATCTTCATCCTACACCTCCCACGGATTGATAAATCTTAGGTCATCCACTTGAGGGAAAATTGCTACTATCCTACAAAACTCCGCGCTTGGAGGCCCAACACGTGTCTACAAGAATAAAGTTGCGTAGTAGACATCAAGCGTGTGTGATAGTTACACCTTTCACACATGAGCGTATACATAAAACTGTGTGGGGTGTACATATGAACGGAAACGTTTTCCCTGGATTGATTGCGTGGGATGTACATAAGAACGGAAACGTATTCCTTGGATTGACTGTGTGTGATAGACATACGAACAGAAATGTTTTTCTAGGATTCACCATGTGGGGTGTACACACGAATGGAAATGATTGGGTTTCGATGCCTTGCCCGACCGCACAGGGCCCCAGCCTGTGTCCCAGGAGGACCGATCCCCGACGATTTCTAGGTCGTGTGGGAAGGACCCCCCTATCGCCCACACCCGCCTGGCGACGGTTCCAAATGTCCTCGCGGAAAGGGGTTAAAAACCGTTTGTATAGCACCGATGCGTACCAGTGCCATTTAAACAAATTAGTAGTACAAGCTAGAAAATAGTGCAAGATGTAAACTATATTAGACTCCCAAGTTAAACGTGTCTTGTGAAAAGTGATTGTTGCAGGTTACACAATAGTAGTACTTTGATGTAAGAACATGGTGTGATAGACAGATATTGTATGTTCTAGAAACATGAACACGTGTCTTATTCACAAGTATAATGTGTAAAGTAAGCAGATGTAATTCAACAAAATTAGAAGCAATACAAGCTAGACATCATACATAACATGCAACCATATATAACAGTGCCATGTTAGAGGGAGCACCTGTGATGGTGGACAAGGGTGGACGTGCTCATCATCAACGCAGCTGCTGTGAGTGTCTATGCATGTGTTGTCTTCCAAATCTTCTTGGGGGGATGGCCGAGTAGAACGTGGAGAGGCCCTCCATTTGGAAGAAGCACCTTTATTCACTGCCTTACTAATTTCCTTCTGCTTTATTGATTTTGCATTGTCAAGTAAAACGACAAGAAAAAGCAATAAAATTCACTCTTTAGAACTCATTCATGCATGATACTGACAATCACTACCTTGATGTAAGGCAAACACATGATACGAGGATGGAATATGTATGAAAAACAGGACGGCATGACATATTCACAACTATTTGTGTAAACTAAGCAAAAGTAATTTAATCAAATTACAAGCAATATAAGTGGGACACCGTATGCAACACGCAAGACAATATCACACTGCCAAGCTAGAGAAAGCACCTGGGATGTCGGTTTCGCCGGAAGACCGCCATCAGTCCCTGCCTTATTTTTTTCCTTCCCATTTCTTAATTGTATTGCCTTGTCAAGTCAAACCCACTAGAAAAATGAATTGAAATTCGCTTTTCAGAATTCATTGATGCAGGATGCTGACGAGCACTACTTCAATGTAAGGCGACCGCATGATAGGATGATTGAATGTGTAAGAGAAAAGGACAACATTGCATATTCATGGCTATGATGTGTAAACTAAGCAGAAGGAATTTCAACAAATTAGAAGGAATGAAAGCTAGACACCATATGAAAGATGACACGAATATCACTCTACCAAGTTAAAACTGTCTCGTCATAAGTGCCATTTCAACAAATTAGAAGTAGTACAAGCTACAAAAGAATGCGAGATGTAACCTATATCACACTCCCAAGTCAAACGTGTCTTATGATAAGTGATTGTTGCAGGTTACACAATAGTATTACTTTGATGTAAGAACATGGTGTGATAGACATATATTGTATGTTCTAGAAACAGGAACACATGTCTTATTCACAAGTATAATGTGTAAAGTAAGCAGATGGAATTCAACAAAATTAGAAGCAATACAAGCTAGACATCATAGATAACATGTAACCATATATAATAGTGCCAAGTTAGAGGGAGCACATGTGATGGTACACTAGAGGAGACGTGTTCATCATCAACACAGCTACACTGAGTGTCTATGCATGTGTTGTCTTGCAAATCTTCTTGGGGGGTGGCGGAGTAGAATCTGTAGAGGCCCTCCGTTTGGAAGGAGCACCTTTATCCATTGCCTTGCTAATTTCCTTCCACTTTATTGATTTTGAATTGTCAAGTAAAACCTACAAGAAAAAGCAATAAAATTCACTCTTCAGAACTCATTCGGGCCTTATACTGACAATCACTACTTTGATGTAAGGCAAACACATGATACCAGGATGGAATATGTACGAAAAACAGGACGACATGGCATATTCACAACTGTTTGTGTAAACTAAGCAGAAGCCATTTCAACAAATAAGAAGCAATGCAAGCTAGACACCACATGAAAGATGCAACCAATATGACTCTGCCAAGTTAAAAGCGTCCCATCATAAATGGCGTTTCAACAAATTAGAAGCAGCGCATGCTATAAATCATATGAAAGACGCAACTAATATCACACTGCATATACTAAAGGTGTCTCGTCATATTGATTGATGCGGGATACAAAAAAACAATAGTTTTATGTAAGGACATGCTTAATAGACAGATGTACTATGTACTAAAAAAGGAAGGCATGTCACGTTAACAGGTATAATGTATAAACTAAGCAGAATAGCACATGCAATTTAACAAGATTGGAACACTGGTACAACGACGTGCTATACAAACGGTTTTTAACCCCTTTCCACGACGACATTTGGAGCCGTCGCCAAGTGAGTGTGGGCAATAGGGGGGTCCTTCCCACACGACCCAGAAATCGTCGGGGATAGGCCCTCTCGGGACAAACGCTGGGGACGTGTGCAATCAGGCGAGGCATCCAAATCCAATCATTTCCGTAGGTATGTACATCCCACACGGTGAATCCCAGAAAATCATTTCCGTAGGTATGTACATCCCACACGGTGAATCCCAGAAAATCATTTCCGTAGGTATGTATGTCCCACGCGGTGAATCCTATAAAAACATTTCCGTAGGTATGTATATCACACACAGTTCTTTGTGTGGAAACATTTGTGCAAGGTGGCCTAAAGCAAACAGTTTGCTGCCAGAAGCCGTGTGTGATTGTTAGTTGATCGAACACGCCTACTTTCTAGAAACCGTGCTTGTTGTTTGAGTTCATCGCCCACGGTGTTGTCTGAGTAACCGTCTGCAATAGAAAACCCCAATACGCAGGGTAATTAGCCTATTATTGATAATCATGTACTAATCAAACTGATATTTCTTATAAAACACGCCAGATATTTCATATCCGTATAAAAGCAACCATGATTTCATAATCGAATTACATCAGATAGCTTCGGCACTCACTTACGCCATTACACAACAGCACCAAGTTTCACATGCATCATCAAAAACCTTTGTAAAGTAGCATCATACACGGTAAATAGACAGATGAATCTCATCTGGGAAACTGCAGAAGCGGATGGCAAATATTGAGCCTTGAGTGATGTTGAATGTCCTTGCAACTTTAGGCCAGTGGCTATGGATAATTGCCCGCCCAACCATCGTCCTCTTCAGCAAGACATCAATATTGTACCGTGGGTGTTGAATGAATACCTTCCTCGCCTCTTGACCATGCAGGTGGTTTGAGAGGTAATCATCGGTGAACTGCTTTGAAAAGTACGGAAAACAAAGCTATGCATAAATCGCTGTTGTAAATTTTGAAATGGCGCAAGGGGTAAAAACAAGGTAAAAGAGTTGGTACCATCCTATAGTTGACTGATGTCTTCTTCATTGTGCAAACAAAGATCTTGCTGTTATTCGTCACAAGTTTCTTCATCCTAACAATATTTCTGAGTTTCTTGACTTGACTGATATTCATGGAGATCACATTTCCCCATATGCAAAATGGGTCGAACAGTGGGTCTAACCCTCTGACAGCAGGACCTACATGTGCAAGACCAAATTGTAAGAAACCTAAATATTAGAATGATTCCTGCAACTGCACAATAATGTGCTATTAGCCAAAGGACCCTGCTTGAACAAACATCGACGGTAAACCGCAGTGTCTCCCATTGATTCCCTACAACACACATAAGGAAGATCTTGATCAGGTTAACTGAGAGTTGCCATACTATCAGTAGAATATGTATTGAGTACAGCCAAATTCGATTGGTGTCACATGCATAACAATAAAAAATTGTACCCACAGCAAATGAAAATCAAATTGCAGAACTGAACCAAACAGTTAAATGGACAGCAGACCAAATGAACCAAAATAGTTAGCTGAGCACGACATTGCAGAATAGAAACATGTACTAGAAGATAAGACAGTTAACAAAACAAAGAATGCTTGAGAACAGTACTATGAAATGTAGCAATTGTTGGACCAAAGTGTTAACTGAACATTACATTTCAGAGGACCAAGCTGTTAACTGAACATCAGATTGCATATTAACATTACAGAGGACAAATCACCAGAAGGCACTGGCGGTGGCCTCGAGAAAACATCACGAACTGTATTTCAAAGTAGACAACTGCCTGGCGGTGTCGACGGTGGCCTCGAAGACGAGGTGCTCCTCCAAGATGTGGTGGTCGACACGCATGGCAGCCATAGCGACCTCTTGCGCGCGTGCGGCCGCATGCTACTGAGCTCCATGTTATACTGCGTGCAAAATGGCTATGGGATGTGCTTAATTGGAGGAGGGGGGCAGTGATTTCGGTGGAAGGTGTCGCTCTGTTGGTCGGGGCATGTGGGACGGGAAAGGAGGAGGATGGTGTGGGTGGAGTGTGGATTACCTGACCATATCAACGAGGCCGCGCAGCAAGAAGAATGGTCGGCGGCGAGGAGGCAACGTAGCAAGAAGAAGGGCCGCCAGCGAGGAGGCGGTGCTGCAAGAAGAAGGGTCGCCGGCGAGGAGGCGGCGCTGCAAGAAGAAGGGTAGCCGGCGAGGAGGCGGCGCTGCAAGAAGAAGGGTCGCCGGCGAGGAGGCTAAGCTGCCAGTAAGCAGTAGTGAAGGTTTGAACTTGGAAAGCAAGGAGGAACAGTAGAAATGTGGCTTTTGGTAGGAGGGAGGGGGCGGAGAGATAGATATTTCCCCGGTGGCAAAAAAATTTCGCTCGGTGCCGCGAGAAACTAGTGCGCAAGTGTGGTTCAAGCGGGGGCGGTGGACTATAGACGACGAAGCTTCCTGCGTAAGCCAGACAAGACGGTGCGCCAAGATATTTTATATCGCATCCCACACGGTTGTTTCTAGTAAACTGTTTGTGGTATACCTGATTTTTTCATTATGTTTGGAAAGACAAAATGGTGTTACGGAGGGAAAGGATGGTGTTTGAATTGCTAGAACATTTACGTACAGTGAACATGCAACTAGTACATGAGTGTTGTGTTTAAATTTGGAATTATTCCGGGTTCGTTTGGAATTTTTATGCATTAATTGAGTTTCTAGGCATTTAATGTGCATAATTCAAATTTGAACTACAAGCACATGCTCCAAAGCACCAAAGTTTGTTGAAAAATCACATGTGTGTCTTTGGGTGAATTTATAGGTCCCATGCAAGAAATGGGAATGAAATTCAAACATCTGGGCGTCGTGGCTTGGCCGGAATGATTGAGAAACTTGCTTTTTTAATTCCTGTAAATCCAAAACATGGCTGAAAATCATGAAACTTGACATGGTGTCATGACATGGCACCAACATGCTGGGGTAATTTTTTTGGCCGAATTGGGACAAGCTTTGGTGTAAGCTTCTTGCAAACCGGAGCTTCCCTCAAGAAGGCTCTTGGCTCCGAGAGGGAACGTGTCACCTCCGTGTGCAAAACGACATACGTACACTGCCTTCTCCCACCTTAATTTTTGTACATAGACAGATTAGACCAAATAGAAGTATCGTGCTAAATTTTGGAATTATTCTAGGTTCGTTTGGCCTTTTTTATACATTAATTGAGTTTCTGGGCATTTAATGTGCATAATTCAAATTTGAACTACAAGCACGTGCTCCAGTGCACCAAAGTTGGTTGAAAAATCACATGTGTGTCTTTGGGTGAATTTATAGGTCCCATGCAAGAAATGGGAATGAAATTCAAACATCTGGGCGTCGTGGCTCGGCCGGAAAGATTGAGAAGATTTGGTTTTTTAATTCCTGTAAATCCAAAACACGCCTGAAAATCAGGAAACTTGGCATGGTGTCATGACATGGCACCAACATGCCGCGGTAAACTTTTTGGCCGAATTGGGACAAGCTTTGGTATAAGCTTCTTGTAAACTGGAGCTTCCCTAAAGAAGGCTCGTGGTTCCGAGAGGGAACATGTCACCTCCGTGTGCGAAACAACATACGTACACTGCCTTCTCCCGCCTTAATTTGTTTACACAGGCAGATTAGACCAAAAGAAGTATTGTGCTAAATTTTGGAATTATTACAGGTTCGTTTGGCATTTTTTATACATTAATTGAGTTTCTGTGCATTTAATGTGCATAATTCAAATTTGAACTACAAGCACATGCTCCAGTGCACCAAAGTTGGTTGAAAAATCACATGTGTGTCCTTGGGTGAATTTATAGGTCCCATGCAAGAAATGAGAATAAAATTCAAACATCTGGGCATCGTGGCTCGGCCGTAAAGATTGAGAAACTTGGTTTTTTAATTCCTGTAAATCCAAAACACGCCTGAAAATTATGAAACTTGGCATGGTGTCATGACATGGCACCAACATGATGCGGTAATTTTTTTGGCCGAATTGGTACAAGTTTTGGTGTAAGCTTCTTGCAAACCGGAGTTCCCTCAAGAAGGCTCGTGGTTCTGAGAGGGAACGTGTCACCTCCGTGTGCAAAATGACATACGTACACTGTCTTCTCCCACCTTAATTTTTTTACACTGGCAGATTAGACCAAATAGAAGTATCGTGCTAAAATTTGGAATTATTCTGGGTTCGTTTGGCCTTTTTTATACATTAATTGAGTTTCTGCGCATTTAATGTGCATAATTCAAATTTGAACTACAAGTACATGCTCCAGTGCACCAAAGTTGGTTGAAAAATCACATGTGTGTCCTTGGGTAAATTTATAGGTCCCATGCAAGAGATGGAAATGAAATTCAAACATCTGGGCGTCGTGGCTCGGCTGGAAAGATTGAGAAACTTGGTTTCTTAATTCCTGTAAATCCAAAACACGGGTGAAAATCATGAAACTTGGCATGGTATCATGACATGGCACCAACATACTGCGGTAATTTTTTTCGCCGAATTGGGAGCAGCTTTAGTGTAAGCTTCTTGCAAACCGGAGCTTCCCTCAAGAAGGCTCGTGGTTCCGAGAGGGAATGTGTCACCTCCGTGTGCGAAACGACATACGTACACTGCCTTCTCCTGCCTTAATTTTTCTACACAGACAGATTAGACCAAATCGAAGTATCGTGCTAAATTTTGGAATTATTCTGGGTTCGTTTGGCCTTTTTATACATTAATTGAGTTTCTGCGCATTTAATGTGCATAATTCAAATTTGAACTACAACTACATGCTCCAGTGCACCAAAGTTGGTTGAAAAATCACATGTGTGTCCTTGGGTGAATTTATAGGTCTCATGCAAGAGATGGGAATGAAATTCAAACATCTGGGCGTCGTGGCTCGGCCGGAAAGATTGAGAAACTTGGTTTTTTTATTACTCTAAATCCAAAACACGCCTGAAAATCACGAAACTTGGCATGGTGTCATGACATGGCACCAACACGTTGCGGTAATTTTTTGCCCGAACTGGGACAAGCTTTGGTGTAAGCTTCTTGCAAACCGGAGCTTCCCTCAAGAAGGCTCATGGTTCCGAGAGGGAACGTGTCACCTCCATGTGTGAAACGACATACGTACTTTGCCTTCTCCCGCCTTAATTTTTGTACATTAACAGATTAGACCAAATAGAAGTATCGTGCTAAATTTTGGAATTATTCCGGGTTCGTTTGGCCTTTTTATACATTAATTGAGTTTTTGGGCATTTAATGTGCATAATTCAAATTTGAACTACAAGCACATGCTCCAGTGCACCAAAGTTGGTTGAAAAATCACATGTGTGTCTTTGGGTGAATTTATAGGTCCCATGCAAGAAATGGGAATGAAATTCAAACATCTGGGCGTCGTGGCTCGGCCGGAAAGATTGAGAAGATTTGGTTTTTTAATTCCTGTAAATCCAAAACACGCCTAAAAATCAGGAAACTTGGCATGGTGTCATGACATGGCACCAACATGCCGCGGTAAACTTTTTGGCCGAATTGGTACAAGCTTTGGTGTAAGCTTCTTGCAAACCGGAGCTTCCCTCAAGAAGGCTCGTGGTTTCGAGAGGGAACGTGTCACCTCCGTGTGAGAAACGACATACGTACACTGCCTTCTCCGACCTTAATTTTTTTACACAGGTAGATTAGACCAAATAGAAGTATTGTGCTTAATTTTGGAATTATTTCGGGTTCGTTTGGCCTTTTTATACATTAATTGAGTTTTTGCGTATTTATTGTGCATAATTCAAATTTGAACTACAAGCATAGGCTCCAGTGCGCCAAATTTGTTTGAAAAATCACATGTGTGTCCTTGGGTGAATTTGTAGGTCCTATGCAAGAGATGGCACCAACATGCTGTGGTAAGTTTTCTGTCCGATTTGTGAAGGTGCACACATTAGCAATCAAAAAAGTCATTTTGGAACAAGTGTTGTCACATTACAAATCGGAGACACAAGTATTATTGAAACCGTGGGCATTCTACTTAGCAATGATGTGCCGCCACGCGTCCCTTTTTTTATTGGCTAGGAGGTGCCGTGCGGGGTAGCTATTTGAGTACGGGACGCGTGCCATCAGACCCCTGCGCGTGCTCATCGGGAGGAGAGCCCTTTGACCGCTACCCGCCACACACCTCCCTCCCAACGTCTCCATTAATGGCGCCCGAGCACCTGTTCTATGGTGTGGCTATATGTCTCACTGGACTTATATTTAAGAGAGAAAAATGAAAATCTGAAAAGAAAGTTTTGCACAGATCTTGATGTAAGATCCGACAGACCTATATAGCATCGTCTGCGACTTATAGAAAGCATGATGAATATAAGGACGATGACAGTGGATAATAATTGTCTTACATATTTAGGAACATAATTAAAAAAGCCACATGCGGCAACGCCCGAAATACACAAGGGTAAAAGAAGAAGGAAGACAACGATCTGGCTCGCTGATCTCTACTTTCTTGATGCGTTGCTGTAGGCCGCGGGAACTAGTCTCTGCGGCGAGTAGCGATGAGCTCTTTCTTGTCCTCAAGATGCTACTTGAAAGCATCCACGAATTCCTCCACCAGCCTTCTGCGCTCGATGCGCAGCATGGCATTCTCATCCATAAGTTTCTCGATGATGACGCCGGTCCTCTTCAACAAGGCAGTGGTCTGCTCCTGCTGCTCCGCACTTCCGACGATCTTCGCCCTCAGCAGGTCGCGCTCGGCCCAGAGCTTCGCATTGCTCTCATTTAGTTGCCAGATGATGCCGGTAGAATGTTCAAATGAGGCTTTCAGGTCATCCTGCAACCTCGACCAGCTGGAGATCTAATCCATCTGCCTAAGGACGAGGGCACGCATGCGCCTGTAAGAGTCCTCGCCTGCCCACGAGACATTTTCCCAGGCAGCCGTGGCGCGGGAGGACATCTCTGCTGCATTCGCGGCGCGGCGGGACATCTCTTTTGCTTCCGCGGCGCGGCCAGACCAATCTGCTGCATCGATGGTGCGGCGGGACCTCCCTGCTGCTTCGACGGCGTGGAGGGACCTCTCTGCTGCTACGGCCGCGCGGCGTGACATGCTTGCTGCTTTCGTGGCGAGGCGGGACATCTCTCGTGCTTCCGCTTCCAGGCTCGCCTCTCCCTGGTGGCAATCTCTCAACCCAGAACTCACACCGGTCATGGAAGACGCAAGGGAACGATGATGAATGACTTGTTTGTTTTTGTGGATGAGGAGTTGAGGAGGAATGTGCAATTTCGAATGTGACGGGAAACCGTTTAGGTTTTGATCGGTGTGAACAGGTTTGCAATTTGGAATGTGACGGGACGCGGCCTCCCTGTTCTTCTAAAAAATGTTACGGGATGCATGCTCAAAATTTACTGATAGTTATAAGTGCGGCATTATTCACGGAAGGCGTAACGTGGGCACGTACGCCTTCTTGGCCGCGTACGCGGCGTTTGCACCATAGGGTGCACCGCAATAGGAAATGTCAGCGCACGTCTTCTCCCAACAACCATGCACGCTCGTTATTACCATCGCGCACGCTTCTTTAATTAGAATGTGTGTGCCCGTCTAGCGCACACACGTTGATCTATCTAACTGTTTCATTTTGTTGTGGCTAATCGCAAACAGTTCATCCATGTGAAGTGTATGCCATCAATCGCAGACACTTTGATCTGGCTGACCCGCTTCAGTTCTGTTGCCTAATCGCAAACAGTTAATCCTTCTGAAGCGTATGCCCTCAATCACACACACCTTGATCTAGTTGACTATTTCTTTTGTGTTGCCTAATCACAAACAGTTCATCCGAGTGAACCGTATGCTGTATATCGCACACGCCTTCATCAGGGTGCCCGTTTATTTTGTTTCGCCTCATTGCAAACCGTTCATTGGACTGAACCGTATGCCCTGGATCACACACGAAACTAAAATCTGAACCGTGTTTGGTGGCTCCGCCATCGCAAATATTTTGCACCTTTTTTGACGGTTCTTTTACACCACTGTTTGCGATTATTGCATCACACACAGTTTCGTCGAAGGGTCTCTGATCGTAGTGTCGCGTTAGCAGCATCCTGCAGTAGTGGAAGAATTACAATCTAGACACCATATGCAACATGCAACCACATATCACGCTGCCATGTTAGAGCAAGCACCTGCGATGCTGGTGTAGGGGAAATGCGGTCATCAACTACAAAGCTACGTTCACTATCTTCATCTAGCCTTGTTGTTTCTTGAGAATCATGTGGGGAGGCTGACACCGCATTCTTTAAAAGAGCACATTTTCTCACGGTAACCCCCTGGCGTGACTGTCTCATCATAAGTGATTGATGAGGGATACAAGAACATTAGTTTGATGTAAGAACATGGTTAATAGACAGATGTACTAGTATGTACCAAAAATAGGAAGGCATGTCATATTCAAAGGTATAACGTGTAAGCTAAGCAAATGCAATTTAACCAAGTTTGAAGCAATATAAGCTAGACATCCAGCTGGAGTGGCGAGCATGATCATCGAGGACCTGAGAGCCTGGTGGGAGGCGGGCTGCTTCGCCACCATCGTGGCTTTTTAGTTGGGTTCCAGGTGATGCTTGTCTGTGCTGGGCTTGTCACTGGCTCGGCCAGTGCCCTGACTAGCTATTTGTCTTCTGGTGCTCCCGGGATGGTGGTTCATGTAAAAAATATCTTTCCTTGTCTTAATAAAGACCGACTTCGGCCTTTCGAATACAAGCTAGACACCATATGCAACATGCAACCACATATGACACCGCGAAGTTAAAGCAAGCACCTGTGATGGTGGTTCATGGCGAGCGAGATCATCAACTCCAGAGCTACGTTTACCGTCTCCATCTTCTGACACTACACCCTTTATAGCGCTGAAACGTGTCTTGCCTAAGCCCGAAGATAGATGGAGCTGCTTCTCTCTTTTATTTTGTGCTTCTATCAACTGGTTGGCAGAGTCTGAAATACCCATGCATAAAAAAACAATAGTGAGAGTATGGGTGAAGTGTGTGCAGAACTAGTGCACTGTAAAAGTAGTAGATAGCAGGTGGCTGAGAAATAAATGACAGGAGACATACGATAGCTCTACAACATCACATGGCAAACAAAATTAGATTCCACTCCGTATGATTTTGTAATATATGAGCACAGGGATGGCTGGGAAATGCAGGTACTCCTTGAGCACACCACCACATGTGGTCCTATCAAAATAACAGTCTACTGAAGATAAATAGGTCAGTCGATTTTTTAATGAACCGCCCGATCTACAAGGAACAGGCAGATGGCCTTTGTCTACCTCCCGCCAGTCACTGTTGATGATCTTTCTCGAACCGCCAGCGACCACCGGCCTAGACCCCTGCCTCCGTCGCCCCTCCCTCCCTCGACCTCACACCACCGCCGTGCTTGGCAGTGCCCCCTGCCATCCCTTTAAGCCCGGCCGACCTCCATATTGGACGCCCAGTAGCTCCTAGGCCCCACACACCCCTAAGATAAACACCGAGGCGCTGCTTCCCCGGCGTAATAGGCGGACTAGCGCCTATTACGCCGGGGAATGATTCCTTTAATTGGGAATCAACTGACCAGGAATTGAAATCCAGGGAGGCGACAGACCTCTAGCTAAGGTTAAATTAAATAGTATATGAGGAGAAACCTTGTGCATCTCGAGTTACTAGGAACATCTAGTATCAGGAAAAAGCGGTCAACTAGTGTCTTCTGTGGGATGAATACCATGCAAGCAGACATGTAAGATTTGCACGAATAAGGGAAGAGGAGTACCATTTCCGGTTGCCAGTCCTGCGAAGGAAAACCCTGGCTTTCTTTTTAACACAAGTAGTACTCCTACGTATGTACTTGTATCCTGTTCGGGTCTAGGCCTTGCATTGCCATACTTCGCCACACATTTTTGCCAAGCTTGCCTTAAGTTTTCAAAATGAAAAGGAGGTACACTTGCGCACGGTTGTCGCGGTCGCACCACACCCTCACACAGTCGCTCCTGCATGCTGCAAACCCAACCAAGGGAATGCACCCTCACCAACACATGCTATCGCATGTGATCAAAGCAAACTCAGCCATCCTACCGCAGACACATAATTTTCGTTCATACAATATGTTTATCCAACCGCATGTTGGGGAAGATCCGTACGGCCCGTGTGGTGGTCTATTTGGGAAGAAGAAGAGATGAGGCAGAAGGGTTAGGAGACATAGGATATTCATCCAACCGCCTGAAATGGTCGACTGACCCAAATGATGAAAGTCAGGCGACTTGCATAAATATATGTTTTTACACAACAAACGATCCCTAGAAACAACATAAAGAAAAACTATCACTACTCACGGAACGAGACGGCCTCGTCCTCTTTGGCTGCCGGCGTGAACCAACCGTAGCTGCCGACGTGTGTCTCCGCACCGTGGGTGTCCTCGGCCTCCAGCTACTCGTTCACGCGGAGCGTGCGGGCGCTCTGCACGGACGAGAGCACCGCCTGGTTCAAGTCCAGGACGTCCGGTTCCGCCTGCCGGAGGGCCTCGATGGCAGTGGATCCCCGCGCTCCGCGTTGAGTTGAGCCTCCGCCTTCCGGTTCAAGTCCAGGACATCCGGTTCCGCCTGCAGGAGGGTCTCGACGGTAGCGGCATCCGCGCGCTCTGCGTCGAGTTGAGCCTCCGCCGCCCGGTTCAAGTCCAGGACGACCGGTTCCGCCTACAGGAGGGCCTCGACGGCAGCGGCATCCGCGTGCTCCGCGTCAAGTTGAGCCTTCGCTGCCCGGTTCACATCCACGACATCCGATTCCGCCTGCAGGAGGGCCTCGATGGCAGCGGCATGCGCGCGCTCCGTGTGGAGTTGAGCCTCCGCCTCCCGGTCCTCCTTCCGAATCGCCAGGTTGAACTGCTGGTCTGCCTGCACCATGGGGGACCCGGACGCCAGAACGAAGTTGACGTCCATCGTCTCATACACATTAGGGGCCTTCTGCGCCGCGACCCCCGCCATGAACATTGGATCACCTTCCTCCTCCTCGGAACTTGGCTCCATAGAACTCGGGGATTGGCCCACCGCAAGCGAGCTTGGGAATGGAGGTCTGATACATTTCCAATGCATCTATAATTTTTTATTGTTCCATGCTGTTATATTATCAATCTTGGATGTTTTATAATCATTTTATAGTCATTTTATATCATTTTTTGGTACTAACCTATTAACATAGTGCCAAGTGCCAGTTGTTGTTTTCTGCATGTTCTTTACATCGCAGGAAATCAATATCAGACGGAGTCCAAATGCAACGAAACTTTACGGAGATTTTTTTGGACCTGGAGGAATGTAATGGGCCCTGGCTGCACCTGGGGGTGACCCGAGGGAGGCACAACCCACCCGGGCACGCCAGGAGGCCCAGGCGGGCCCTGGTGGGTTGTGCCCACCTCGGGTGCCCCCCGGACCGCCTCTTTGCTCTATAAATACCACAATATTCCCAAAACTCTAGGGGAGTCGACAAAATATTCATCCAGCCGCCGTGGAGTCCAGAACCACCAGATCCAATCTAGACACCATCTCGGATGGGGTTCACCACCTCCATTGGTGCCTCTCCAGTGATGCGTGAGTAGTTCTTTGTAGACCTTCGGGTCCGTAGTTAGTAGCTAGATGGCTTCCTCTCTCTCGCTGAATTCTCAATACAATGGTCTCTTGGAGATCCATATGATGTAACTCTTTGCGGTGTGTTTGTTGGGAACTGATTAACTTTGAGTTTATGATCAGTTATATCTTTTTATATGCATGAAAGTTATTTGAGTTTCTTTGATCTCTTATATGCATGATCTCTTATAGCCTCATATTTCTTCTCCGATATTTGGGTTTTGTTTGGCCAACTTGATCTATTTATCTTGCAATGGGAAGAGGTGCTTTGTAGTGGGTTCGATCTTACGGTGCTTGGTCCCAATGACAGAAGGGGAAACGACACATATGTATCATTGCTACTAGGGATAAAATGATGGGGTCTATCTCTACATAGGTAGATCTTGTCTACATCATGGCATCGTTCTAATTGCATTACTCCTGTCGGGTGGTAGGTGCGACATATGCCAACGGGTGGCTTATCATTGTGGGAGCCAGTAAGACATCGCCGGTGCCTGGAAACGGGATAAGGCGAAGACATGCACGCCGGCGAATCTTACCCAGGTTCGGGGCTCTCCGTGGAGATAACACCCCTAGTCCTTCTCTGCGGGGTCTCCGCATGATCACTAGATCAACACAAGTGGCTACAAGTGGCTCCTTGAGCTGTTTGGCTAGAGGAAGAAGAAGGGCAAGGCTAGCTCTCCTCTTCTCTCTATGTGGTGTCTAAAACTCTGAGAGAGCAACCCTTTGCATGGGTGCCCCGGGGGGTTTATATAGGCCTACCCCCCAGGGGTACAATGGTAATCCGGCTAGACGCGGGTCCAGGCCGTCAGTGTCTGTATTCGCCGGCTTCTCCGCCGGCCGCTGGGGCCCGCCGACTGGGGGGCCCCGCCAGCTGCCGGCCTCTTGGCCGACAAGCCGGTCCCACTGCCTGGGGGTCTTGCCGGTGGCCGGTTACTGTAGCCTTGCCCCCGATGACGAGGGCTTTGTCGAGGTAAGCATGGCTACAGTGCCGCCGCCTGGCGGGCTCTCACTGTAGCCTTACCTCGTCTTGTCTCCTTAATGATGCACGTACTTCGAGGGAGGGAGGTAGCCGGCTATTGGGAGCCGGCTATGCCCCAGGCCGACTGGGGGAGGCTTGGCCGTCTTCGAGCATCTCTCTGGCTGAAGGGGCCCGCCGCCCGCGGGCCGTACTGACAGCCTGTCGTGGGTGGAGTCACGGTCAACATGGCAACAATGCCGCGCCGGATGGGGGATGGCCGACCCGTATGGCCCGTTGTGGCCACGCGTGCTCTGGGATTCGGGGGTGGCAGGCTGTACTGTAGCCACGCCCCGTCTTGTCACTGTTATGTGGGTGCAGCCCTTGAGGGTGCAATCTTGGTCGCTTGCCGGGAGCCGGTCTTCTTATGGCCGGCTTCTTGGAGTTGGCCCTCATGTGGCTCTCTTTGGGAGGGTTTCTAGGGCTGGGCCATCTTCCAGTAGTCGGTCCGTGAGATAGCCGGCCAGGGGAAGGCGGCCCTGTGCTTTGGGTGCTTGAAGGCTCGATCGGCCTGATAATTTTTCAAAGAGCCAGGGTGAGTCGGTTAGGCTACCCGTGGCCATTTACTCCGACAGTAGTCCCCGAAGCTGGTTGGGCTTCGAGACTGAAAGGAGGACGAGAAGCTCAATCAGCTTCCTATCTTGAAGAGCCACCAGCTAGGAGCCGGCTTCGATCAGGTGCGCCGTATTGGTGAGGTTTTGAAGTCTGAAGGCGGGAGCCGGCTGGCGCGCACGCCGGGTTGCGGGCCGGCCGCTTGCCGCCCGCGCGCCACGTGGTACCCTTCGGCTGGAAGAGCCTGCCAGCCCATGCGCATGACGGGACACCGCCGCAGGCCGGGGCCCACCCCTTCCACGCCTAGGCCTAGGTGTGGATCTTCTGTGGCCCAAAATGGGCCATTCGCCTTCCAACGGCAGTTTCCGCACGCCGTTAGGGCGCAATAATCGCGGGACGTGGGGGAGTGGGCGCAGTTAATCCCACGCCCCCCCACGCCTCACCTCCTCGGCTTCGCCGCACGAGGCTATAAATAGGGGGAGGAGGGGGAGCGGCAGACGCTCACACGCTCACCCTCGCTCCGCCATCTTCTTCTTCCTCTCCGTCGCTGCAGCACCTCGCAGCCGCGCCGTCCCTCTAGCCTTCGCACTACCCCGCAGCTTCGCCGCCGCGGGGCCGTGGTTTCGCCGTCGCCGCGCTCTTCTCATCGGCTTCTTGCCCTCATGTTGCGCGGCGGAGACTGGACGGCTCCAACGTCCACGCGGACCACATCGACTTCGTCCGCAAGACGCGGCGGTTGCCCGGCGAGGACCATGTGCGGGTCCGTCTTGCACCGGCGAGGGAGATCTCGCCAGCGCCGGAGGAGTGCGAGCGGGTAATCTTCCGCTCGCACTGCCTGCGCGGCCTTGGCCTGCCTGCGAGCGCCTTCTTCCGCTCCTTCCTCGAATTCTACCAGCTCCAGCCGCACCACCTCACTCCAAACACGGTGGTGCTGCTGTCTGCCTTCGTCACTCTGTGCGAGGGCTTCCTCGGCGTCCTTCCCACCCTCGAGCTCTGGGGGGAATTCTTCCAGTCCAAGCTCGGCACCGCCATGCAGGGCGTGCCGGCTCAGAGCGGCGCCTTCATCGCGGTGCGGAGGCCGGTAGCCGACAACCCTTTTCCTCCCATCACACTGATCCAGTCGCTGAAGCTCTGGCAGAAATCCTACTTCTATATGAAGAACGTCGCTCCGCAAGGCGACTTCGTCAACTTTCCGGCTTATGTAGCCGGCCCGCCGGCTGGGAGGCGGCCCCAGTGGTCCTATCGGGCCAGAACGCTGTCGCCTGCTGGAGCCGCCGCCGTCGCGCGACTCCGGGTAATGGTCCAGTCGGAGGGCCTGACCGGGCCCGACCTGCTGGCCGCCTTCGTGGTGCGCCGGGTGCTCCCGCTCCAAGGCCGCCCTCATATGATTTGTCAAATGAGCGGCCAACTCGATCCGAGTCGGATGTGCACCAAGGAGATGCCTCACGCCGAGGTAGCTCTCATGGTGAACTACCTCGCGAACTGCAAGCTCACCGACCAGTGGCAGTTTGGCAAGGAGCCGTACTCCCATGCCCATCCCCCGCCTATGGTAAGCTTTCTTTATCTTCTCTTCTTTACTTTTGTCACCAAGTTTCTCTTGGCCGACTCTGACCAGTCGGTTTGTCTTGGCAGAGCCCCCTCCTTCGTCCGGCGGCCGGGGCAGCGGGGGTGGAGCGCCAATATCTCCCCGACCGGGCGACGCACGACTTGGACGACCCCGACTTGGGGGCGGCCGCTCTGGATGACAACACCGTGGTGGGAGGCGGCGAGGCAGGCGGCTCCGGGCTTGGAGCCAGCTTCGACGACTGGCCGGACGATGACGAGGCGGAAGTCGTCCCGCGCCGCCAGCCGGCGTCCGATCATGGCGCGGGTTCATCTGCCGCGCCGGCTGTCCGAGGCGGCGCGCAGAAGCGCCGGGCTGCGCCGAGCCTATTCGGCAGTCGGCCGAAGAGGCCCAAGAGCGCGGCGGCGGCAACCAAGCGAGATGAGGCAGCCGCGAAGGCGGCCCGCTTCCGCAAGGTGGTGCAGCAGCCACAAAAGGTTTCAGCGTAAGTGTCAATTCTCTCGCGTATCCCTTCTTTTTTTTGTTGATATTCTTCTGATTCCTTGTCTTGATTCATCAAACAGGGCTCCGCTTTCTCTTGAACGGACCGCTGCCGCCTCCGTGGTTGGATCGGCGGGAGGATCCGCAAGCACCCGCCGCGTGGACCCCCATGCCGAGCTTCAAGCGGTGACGAAGCGGAATGCGCGGGAGGCGCGGGAGGAGCGGGAGGCGGAGGAGCTAAGGGCAGCCGCTGCCAAGGCGGCGCAGGAGATGGCTGAGGAGTCGGCGGCAGCACAAGCCGACGCGGCAGCCAAGGCCCAGGCGGAGGCTGCAGCCACAGAGAGGGCGGCGGAGGCCCTGCTTGTCGTCCTCCTGCGTGCTATGCGCCCGAGATCCTGGAGCCCCCGCCGGAGGAAGCAGGTGGCGACCAACTGGGATGGAGAGGGAGGAGGGCGACATCGTCGTCCGGGAGAGGGAGGCGGCACCGCCATCGCCGACCGAGGCGGACCAAGGCAGCCGGCCTAGCGCGCCGCCCGTGCAGCCGGCTGGGGGCGAGCCGGCGGCGAGGGCA
The DNA here is from genome assembly GCF_002575655.3 of Aegilops tauschii subsp. strangulata. NCBI lineage: Eukaryota > Viridiplantae > Streptophyta > Magnoliopsida > Poales > Poaceae > Aegilops > Aegilops tauschii. The sequence continues at coordinate 320,587,334 of NC_053040.3, forward strand.
GACCTTGTGGTCCGGTCGCCATCGAGCCAGCGCGCGGGGAAGGCGACTTCGGCGCCGGACCCGGAGAGGGCCGCGGGCTCTAGCTCGTCGGCCCTGGATCTGGAGACGGCCAGCGCCAGCTCAGGGTGGACGCCGGGTGGTGGGACGGCTGTGTTGAACGTGGCGGCTCAAGAAGTCCGGAGCCGGCTTCAATCCCAGGCCACCGTGCTGCAGCAGTATACCGAAGAGTTCCTCGCGACGCGGACGGCCATTCAGGTGAGTCTTCCCGCTTTTTTGTTTCTTGTTCTTGATTTCTTCCGTGGGGGCGCGTCAGCGCACCCACTGGGTGTAGTCCCCGAGTTCCGAGTCGGCTACTGAGCAGGCGGCTTGGAACTTCTTAGTAGACTTCGATTGCTATCTTGTTCTTATTCGCTCCTCTGTCCTACTTGCAGGACTATCACAACCTCCCCGCGGCTGCCTTCAACTCCCAGGCTCGGGAGCTGACCCAGAAGACCGCTGATCTGACTGAGAGTCGGAGTAAGTGCTTCATCTTTTAACTCACGTGGGGGCGCGTCAGCGCACCCACTGGGTGTAATCCCCGAGATTCGGGCCGACTGCTGAGCAGTCGGGCCGGATCTTTTCTGGCGACTTCTTTCTTATTGCTTTTTTCTTCTTTGCCATATCTGCAGAGGCCAATGCCGACTTGAGGGAGCAGTTTGGTGATGTCCAGACCGCCCTTCGTGCCAAGGAAGCCGAGTGCAACGCCTTGGCTCAGGAGCGTGACCGCTTGGTCAAGAAGCTGGCCGACCAGGAGGAGAGCCATAAGGCGGCCCTGAAAGCGGCGCAGGACAGCAAGGCCGCCCTCCAAGCCGAGTACGAGACCGAGGCGGCAAGCTGGGCTGAGGCAAGGCAATTGCTGATCAATGGCTACGGCCGGATCGAAGATTTGGTTGACGGTAGGCCGCCTTCTTCTTCGTTCCTTTGCTTGCCGCCTGCCGTTTGGTCCATTTTCTGACTTTGTGTTTTTTCTCTTCCTTTCTTACTTGTGCAGATTACTTCCCTGGTTACTCCGTTGCCGCCAACCAAGTCATCAAGGCCCACCGCGAGGCGCAAAGGCAGGCTGGAGCTGAGATCGCGCCGGATGCTCGCCGGTCGCTTGAGGAGCAGCTTCTGGCGATCCAAGCCCGCCTCCAGCCGGCTCACCACATGCTCCGCCGTCTTCAACGCGTTGGGGCGCAAGTGCTAGCCGCCCTCTGGCCCGGCGAGGTGGTTCCCCGTACCCCCAGTCGGACTGCCGACTGGCTGGAGGTAGCGGTTGGCTGCTTCGAGGCCTGGAAAGCTTCTGCAGCTCGATCAGGCGCCAGGCGGGCGCTGGAGTTCGTCAAAGCTTGGTATCCTGAGCTGAGTTTGGACCAGCTGGCCACCTGGCGGCAGGAGGTCGACGAGGAGCTGGAGGTGGTGCGGCCGGCTATCATCCAGCGCGCCTCGGCGATCGCCGACTACACCGACACCAGTGCCTTTGCCCCTGAGGTGGATGATGACGGCGTTGCTCAGCCGGAGGAGTGGTTTGGGCTGAACCCAGCGGATGGTGAGGACTCGGCGGAGGAGATCGACTCCAGCGACGAGGGCGAAGAGGAGGAGGGAGAGGATGGTGAAGACGCCGTGCCAGACGGTGGAGCAACCGGCCAGCCTCAGCTTGATCGTGCCTCCAGCAACGAGGCGCGTGCGAGCGCGCCGCCTGCAGCCGGTGATGATCAAGCCGAGACTCGCCAGCCGGCTACTCCTCCAGCCAGCACTGCCGTCTCCACTGGCCTGCCTGACTCGCCTGTTGTGCCTTTAGCCTGATCCGCCACCTTTGATTTCCTGTTTATTACTCTTTGAACAATATTTGTTAAGTTTGCGCAGTTCCACCCACTGGGGGTGTATTCAAACTATGTTGAATGCCGGCCTTTCAAAGGCCTTTTGTGTAAATATAATCATGCATGTGCTTGGCTTCCGATTGTATTTGCTTTTCATCCTTTTGGCTATTTCCTTTGCCGCCCTCCCTTGGTCACCGAGTTCCCAGCCGGACAGCTGCTCTGCAGTCTGTGGCTGGGGAAGGGCTTGGCCGTTTGGGAGGGCAAGTACTTTAGCTTTCTTGGATTGTAGCAAGGTGAATGGGAAGCCGGCCAGCCGGCTGTTCTGACAGCCGGTTGGCGGGATGGGAGGCCGGCTTGTGTTATATAAGTTCGTTAGTCCTTAGCCGTTTTTTCGTGTGGGCATCCTTTCTTGCCTTTGACTCTTGCCAGTCGAACAGTCGGTTCTTCGAGCTGCGACTTTCAACATGAGAAGGCTTGGGTGCCGGCACACTACTTGTCTGACTGCAGGTAGAACTTTAACATAACTCAAGGCGGCAAGTCCCCGGGCCGACTGATCGAACCCGGGGCCGGACAGAAAAACAAATGTAGTAATACATTCATAGGTATGACACTCGTCATACATAGATAAAAGAGGGTAGTCCCCGAGTGCTCCTCGGGGGGCCCATTGTCTTGTACTTAATACAAAAGGTAGCGTGGTACATACTGCTTTTAACTGTAAAATCTTTGGAGGAGATTGGCGTTCCATGGTCATTCCGACTCCTTGCCGGAATCATCTCTCTTGCGTGCCTTCGGCTTCTGTGCGTCGATCAGGTAGTAGGAGTCGTTGCCTAGGGCCTTGCTGATGATGAAGGGACCTTCCCAAGGGGCCGAGAGCTTGTGCTGGCCGGCTGTTCGCTGGATCAGCCGGAGCACAAGATCGCCTTCTTGGAAGGATCTTGGCTTGACCTTCCGGTTGTGGTAACGGCGCAAACCCTGCTGGTAGATGGCGGACCGGCTGAGTGCTAATAGCCGGCCCTCTTCCAGCAGGTCAACACCGTCTTCTCGCGCTTCCTTGGCCTCCGCCTCCGTGTACATGGTGACCCGAGGTGAGTCGAACTCAATGTCAGTTGGGATGACAGCCTCGGCACCATATACAAGGAAGAAAGGGGTGAAGCCGGTTGACTTGTTCGGGGTAGTACGCAGACTCCAGAGGACGGCCGGCAGCTCGTCGAGCCAGCAGCCGGCCGAACGCTCCAGTGGTACGACCAGTCGGGGCTTGATGCCGGAGAGGATGAGGCCGTTTGCTCGCTCGACTTGGCCGTTTGACTGCGGGTGGGCAACGGACGCTAAGTCCAGTCGGATGCCCTGTGTCGCGCAGAAACGTGCCAGTGCTCCTTTGGCAAAATTCGTGCCATTGTTGGTGATGATGCTGTGTGGTATGCCATACCGGGTGGTGATATCTGCGATGAATGTCACGGCAGTCGGCCCGTTCAGCTTCTTGATTGGCTTCGCTTCAATCCACTTGGTGAATTTGTCCACGGCAACAAGCAGATGTGTCATGCCGCCGCGCGCCGCCTTGAGTGGGCCCACCATGTCTAATCCCCAGACGGCAAAGGGCCAGGTGAGGGGGATGGTCTTGAGTGCAGAAGCCGGCAGGTGTTGCTTGGAGCTGAAGACTTGGCACCCTTTGCAGCATTTGACTAATTCCTTGGCGTCTTCCAAAGCAGTCGGCCAGAAGAACCCATGGCGGAAAGCTTTGGCGACAAGTGATCTTGAGGCCGCGTGGTTGCCGCATTCACCTTGGTGGATGCCCTTGAGGATTGCTATGCCCTTCTCTGGCTCGACGCAGCGCTGGAAGACTCCAGTGACGCTGCGCCTAACGAGTTCTCTGTTTATTATTGTGTATGCTCCGGCTCGGCGTTGAACTTGTCTTGCCGAGATCTCGTCAGTCGGCAGCTTTTTGTTTACCAGGAAGTTGAGGATGGGTTGGGCCCATGATGGAGCTGTGACTTCTTCTATTACCAATACGGCTACTGCGACGACGGTGGGTGGGTTGGGTGGTGAAGAGTTGGAGTCGGCCACCGCCTGTTGTGTCGTTGCAGTCCCCGGGCCGACTCCTGCAGTCCCCGGGCCGGGTTCTGAAGTCCCTGAGCCGGGTGCGACTACGGCAGTCCCCGGGCCGCCTGTCGAAGTCCCCGAGGCGCCTGCTGGGTTCCCCAAGTCGGATCCAACTGTATCAGGGTCAGGCGGTACGAAGATGGAGTCTGATTCTGGAGACGGCTTGATAGACGGTTTGAGGAGGCGTTGGAGAGAGATGCCGGTTGGTATAGCCTGTCGGGTGGAGCCAATTCGCGCCAGGGCATCTGCTTGCTCGTTGTCGGCCCGTGGCACGTGGAGGAACTCGCATCCTTCAAAGTATCTGCTGATTTGCTGAACGAGGAATCGGTAGCTCGCCATGTTTGCGTCCTTGGCGTCCCAGTCGCCGGATGATTGTTGGACTACCAAGTCCGAGTCACCATAGCACAGGATCTGGCGGATGCCGAGCTCTTTGGCTAGCCGGAGCCCGTGTATGAGCGCCTCGTACTCGGCCATGTTGTTGGAGGCGGCAAAATGAATTTGCAATGTGTATCTGAGTTTGTCGCCCTTGGGAGAGGTGAGGACGATGCCGGCTCCCAAGCCGGTGCGCATCTTCGATCCATCGAAGTGCATCCGCCAATGAGTGGAGTCGGGAGCCGGTGGTAGGTACTGGGTTTCAGCCCAGTCGACAAGGAAGTCGGCCAATGCTTGGGACTTGATGGCTGTGCGAGGCTGGTAGAAGATCGTGTAAGGAGCCAGCGCAATGGCCCACTTGGCCACCCGGCCGGATGCATCCCGGCTGCCTATGATCTCGGCAAGCGGGGCAGTACATACGACTGTGATGGGATGCTCTTGAAAGTAGGGCTTCAGCTTCTTGGTGGCAAAGTATACTCCATAGCACATCTTCTGGTAGTGCGGGTAGTTTTGCTTCGAGGTGGACAGTACTTCGCTCAAATAATACACCGGCCTCTGGACTAACTGAGCCCGGCCTTCTTCTGGTCGTTGGACCACAATAACTGTGCTGACCACTCGGCTAGTCACGGCAATGTAAAGGAGCATGGGCTCTTTCTCAGTCGGCGCCGCCAAGACAGGTGGCGTGGTCAGCATCTTCTTCAACTCGTGAAAAGCTTGGTCTGCTTGGTCGTTCCACTCGAAGTGGGTGGACTTTTTCATGAGTCGGTACAGGGGGAGAGCCTTCTCTCCTAGCCGGCTAATGAAGCAGTTCAGGGAGGCCAGGCACCCGGTAAACTTTTGGGCGTCTCGCAGCTTGGTAGGAATCTCCATTCTCTCTATGGCCTTGATCTTCACTGGGTTGCACTCGATGACGCGTTCAGAGACCAAGAAGCCTAGAAGCTGGCCGGTTGGTACTCCGAACACGCATTTCTCAAGGTTGAGCTTGATCTGAAACCGGCGCAAGTTGTCAAACGTTTCTCTGAGGTCTTCCAGCAGGGTGCCGCGCTTCTCCGTCTTCACCACAATATCATCTACATAGACGTGGGAATTTCTGCCGAGTTGCTTGAGGAGGCATTTCTGCATGCAACGTTGAAAAGTGGCACTGGCATTTCTCAAGCCGAATGTCATAGTCAGGTAGCAGAAAGCTCCGAATGGTGTGATGAAGGCGGTCTTCAGGCGGTCGGCTGGATCCAACTTGATCTGATGGTAGCCCGAGTAAGCATCCAAGAAACTCAACAGCTCGCATCTGGCTATGGAGTCTATCACTTGATGAATTCGAGGTAAGGCAAACGGATCTTTGGGGCAGGCTTTGTTGAGGCTGGTGTAATCTATACACATGCGCCATTTATTGTTTTTCTTCAATACAAGGAGCGGGTTGGCAAGCCACTCTGGAAAAAACACCTCCATAATGAAGCCGGCTGCCAGAAGCCGGGCTATCTCTTCTCCTATGATCCTTCTCTTTTCCTTCGACAGTCGGTGGAGGGGTTGTTTGACTGGTTTTGCGTCTGCTCGGACGTGTAGCTTGTGCTCGGTGAAATCCTTCGGAACACCCGGCATGTCCTTTGGGGACCATGCAAAGATGTCCCGATTCTCACGGAGGAAATCGACGAGCTAACCTTCCTATTTGCTGTCTAGGTTTGCTCCAATGACGGCAAACCTCTCCGGGTTCTCTGGTCCAGAGGTATCTTCTTTGTTTCCTTGGCCGGCTGGAAGGAGCCTTGAGCATCATATTCCTTGGGGTCAGGGGATAGGGCCGGCTGCTTGCCGGCCATGGCCACGATTCGGTCCAGCATCTTCTTTTCTTCAACAATCACGAGGGACTCGGCCAGCCGGCTGCTGGCTGCAGCACACTCGGAGGATTTCTTGTAGTCTCCAGCTATGGTGATGATCCCCTTTGAACTTGGCATCTTCATCTTGAGGTAGGCGTAGTGGGGCACAGCCATGAACTTGGCCAGGGCAGGTCGGCCAAGCAACACGTGGTAAGGGCTTTCTAGATCCTCCACTTCAAACCAGACTGCCTCTCGGCGGAAGTGATCCTTGTCTCCGAAGAGAACATCCATCTTGATCTTGCCGATTGGTGAGCAGGACAGGTCGGTTACGATGCCATGGAACACAGTCTGGCTTGGCATGAGTTGCTTCGTCTTGATGTTCAGCTTCTCCATGGTGTCACGGTACAGTATGTTGATGCTGCTCCCACTGTCGATCAGTACACGGGAGAAACGGGCAGCTCGCCTTTCTGTCGCGAGGGTAGCGTCCAATACCAATGCATAAGAGCCGGGAGACGGCATCACCTCTGGGTGATCGGCCCGGCTCCAGCTGATAGGCTTCTCAGACTAATGCATAAACTCTGGGTTGTTAGAGGCGACCGTGTTGACTTCTTGGTGTTGTCGGCGCCGACTGCGCTTGTCTTCAGTTTGGCTTGTAAAGACGACGTAGGCGGCGTGCTCGTCCGGGAACTCATCTTGAATGGCTCCGACTGCTGGTCGAGCAGCCGGCTGCTGAGGGGCTGGAGGTGGTGGGCCAGCAGGTGGAGGCGGCACCAGCCCTTCGCCTTTGGAGATCCGCGCGAGCCAATGACACTTCCGAGTCGTGTGGTTGGACGGCTTCGCGCCGCTGTGGAACTTGCAGGGGGCATCAAGGGTTTGCTCGTAGGAGAAAGCCGGCTGCCAAGCCGGCCTGCCGCCCTTCTGCTTCTTGGGCATGGGCCGCTCTTCAGGTTGTTCGTCTTCGACTGTGGCTACTTGCCGACTGGTGGAAGGCGGCATAGGGGCCTTGCGCTTGTTGTCGTTCTGGTAAGGGCGTCGGTTGGAGTCGCCAGCCGGCGTCTTGGGAGCCGGAGCGAGCACCTTTCCAGAGGCATCCACTCGAAGCTCGGTCTTCATTGAAGAGTCGGCCGTGGCGTACTTGTCTGCTATGACCAGCAGCTCATTGAGGGTAGTCGGCTCGTCGCAGAGGAGCCGTTGCTTGAGGAGGGTGCCCTCTCGGCACCCGGCGGTGAAGTACTCTATGGCTTGAACCTCGTGCACCCCTTCACAGGAGTTGCGGAGCTCGGCCCAACGCGTGAGGTAGTCGCGAGTTGATTCGCTGGGCCCTTGGACGCACAAGGAGAGCTGGCGGGGCTTGGGAGGCCGCTTGTATGTGCTGGTGAAATTGCGGATGAAGACTTCCATGAAGTCTAGCCAGCTGTTGATGCTGTAGGGCTTGAGGCTGTTCAACCAAGTGCGTGCCGTGCCTTGAAGCATGAGCGGGACGTAGTTCACGGCAACGCGCCTGTTGCCATTCGCTATGCGGATTGCGGTGGAGTTATCGATCAGCCAGCCTTCCGGGTTCACGGAGCCGTTGTATTTTGGCGTGTCTCTTGGGAGCGAGAACCCTTTGGGGAAGGGTTCGTCGCGGATGCGGGGGCCAAAGCAAGGCGGGCCAACATCATCTTCTTCTTCTAGCGCCAGGGATCGCGCTAGGCGCTCGATCCGGTGGCGGGCGTCATTCTCGCCGACTCCCTCGCGATGGCCTAGTCGGCCGCCGAGAGTCGGATGCGTAACAGGCAACGGGGTGGGATATCTCCCCCCACGAGGCGGGGGAGGAGGCGGATCGCCTCGTCGTTCCACAGCTCGGGGGCGGCCTTCTGCGTCGCGCTCGATGGTGAGCCGAGTCCGACTGCGGCTAGCAGCTGGCTCCTTGTCTTTTCTCGCGCGGGCGCCGTCTGCAGTCGGCGTCCGGGATGTCGCGTCGTGCTCTCGGCGTGGGACAGGACTTTCAGCGCGGGCGCTGGCTTCATGCCGCTCTGCGGCCGCGTCGATCAGCTTCTGGATGCGTCTAGTCATGTAGGGGAGCTCGTCGGCCCCCAGCCCGTTCAGCTCATCTACGGCCGCCTGAGCGGCACGCAGGTTCTCGAGTGGCGTGGCGTAGACTGGGCGGTCTGCTCCCAGCAAGCTGGCGATGGCCGCGCCGCGCTTCTTGACAATGCCGGCTCGGCTCGGCCCACCAGGAGGCGGCGTACCAAAGGCGGCGTGGTCGACTTCGCGCTGGTGAGCCTCAGTGAGGCGTCTCATGGATGCTATCTTCTGGCCCTCCGTGATGAGGGCGAGGCGGCGTGCCTCCAGTGTCTCGGCGTCGGCGTCGGCCGGGATGGGGGCGGACAAGTCGTGTAGCGCCGCTTGTAGGGCGTCGTGGGCGTTCTCGCCTGAGGCGGCGCCGTGGCTGATGACCAGCACCTCAGTGACAGCACTGCTGCCACTGTCGGCTCGAGGAAGAGGGCCGTCGATGATCACCACGTTGGTGGGGAAGGTGTCAAGCGATGCCGTGTCGGAGTCGACAAGCATCGGGTCGGTGGAGCCGACCGACTCCAGGTCCACAGCAAGCTCGCTGGAGACATGAAGCTGGTCGAGGAGGCTAACGAGGTGGCTCTCGGGGCAGTCTATGCCCGCGTCGGACGCAGGCTCGTCGGAGATGCGAGCCTCGCCAAGAAGATCGGCGAGGCAGCTCGCCGCGCAGGCGTCATCGACGCCTTGCAGCGCGTCGGGGCAAGCGCCATCGGGCGTGCCGGGCTGGCTACGCCCACTGGGAAGGAAAAGGGTCCCTGTCCAGAACAGGTCTCCGGACGACGGTGCACCTGGCACCATGGTGGGCGCCAAATGTCGGGTGGTAGGTGCGACATATGCCAACGGGTGGCTTATCATTGTGGGAGCCAGTAAGACATCGCCGGTGCCTGGAAACGGGATAAGGGGAAGACATGCATGCCGGCGAATCTTACCCAGGTTCGGGGCTCTCCGTGGAGATAACACCCCTAGTCCTGCTCTGCGGGGTCTCCGCATGATCACTAGATCAGCACAAGTGGCTACAAGTGGCTCCTTGAGCTATTTGGCTAGAGGAAGAAGAAGGGCAAGGCTAGCTCTCCTCTTCTCTCTATGTGGTGTCTAAAACTCTGAGAGATCAACCCTTTGCATGGGTGCCCCGGGGGGTTTATATAGGCCTACCCCCCAGGGGTACAATGGTAATCCGGCTAGACGCGGGTCCAGGCCGTTAGTGTCTGTATTCGCCGGCTTCTCCGCCGGCCGCTGGGGCTCGCCGACTGGTGGGTCCCGCCGGCTGCCGGCCTCTTGGCCGACAAGCCGGCCCTACCGCCTGGGGGTCTTGCCGGTGGCTGGTTACTGTAGCCTCGCCCCTGATGACGAGGGATTTGTCGAGGTAAGCATGGCTACAGTGCCGCCGCCTGGCGGGCTCTCACTGTAGCCTTACCTCGTCTTGTCTCCTTAATGATGCACATACTTCGAGGGAGGGAGGTATCCGGCTATTGGGAGCCGGCTACGCCCCAGGCCGACTGGGGGAGGCTTGTCCGTCTTCGAGCATCTCTCTGGCTGAAGGGGCCCGCCGCCCGCGGGCCGTACTGACAGCCTGTCGTGGGTGGCGTCACAGTCAACATGGCAACAGTGCCGTGCCGGACGGGGGATGGCCGACCCGTACGGCCCGTTGTGGCCACGCGTGCTCCGGGATTCGGGGTGGCAGGCTGTACTGTAGCCATGCCCCGTCTTGTCACCGTTATGTGGGTGCAGCCCTTGAGGGTGCAATCTTGGCCGCTTGCCGGGAGCCGGTCTTCTTATCGCCGGCTTCTTGGAGTCGGCCCTCTTGAGGCTCTCTTCGGGAGGGTTTCTAGGGCCGGGCCGTCTTCCAGTAGTCGGTCCGTGAGATAGCCGTCCAGGGGAAGGCGGCCCTGCGCTTTGGGTGCTTGAAGGCTCGATCGGCCTAATAATTTTTCAAAGAGCCAGTGGGAGTCGGTTAGGCTACCCGTGGCCATTTACTCCGACAACTCCATTTTTCCATGAACTTAATACAGTAGATGCATGCTGGATAGCAGCCGATGTGTGGAGTAATAGTACTAGATGCAGGCAGGAGTCGGTCTACTAATCTTGGACGTGATGCCTATATAATGATCATTGCCTGAATATCGTCATGATTATTCGAAGTTCTATCAATTGCTCAACAGTAATTTGTTTACCCACCATTTGCTATTTTTATCGAGAGAAGCCACTAGTGAAACCTACAGCCCCCGGGTCTTCTTTCTCATATATTTGCCTTTGCGATCTATTTTTCCTTTGCATTTATTTTCAGATCTATTAAACTAAAAATACAAAAATACGTTGCTGCGTTTTATTTCTATTTATTTTATTTGGTATTCGATCTATCAATCTACTAAAATTTACCTCACGTCCGTTTGCCTATCTTGAGGCGTCGTACCCCGGAAGGGATTGACAACCCCTTTAACACGTCGGGTTGCGAGGATTTGTTATCTGTGTGCAGGGGCTGTTTACGTTGTGTTGTTTGGTTCTCGTACTGGTTCGATAACCTTGGTTTCGTATCTGAGGGAAATACCTACCGCCGTTGTGCTGCATCATCCCTTCCTTTTTGGGGAAATACCGACGTAGCTTCAAGCGACATCAAGGTCTGTGGCGCCGACCACCGCCGCAATTTCTGTGCGGCGCTCTGGCGTCAACATGTTGTAGTACATGATCTTGCAGCGCACCATGGCTTTTCGGCGAACTAGGGGACGCTTGATGCGGGCTAGGGGATCGAAAGGTGGGGGAATGGGCTGGAGAGGAGGTGTGGTTTTGGGGCAGTGGCTGGTGTAGGCCGAGCAACGAAGGTTTTGGTGTGAATAGCGGTTCCGGTGACGACCGGTAAATCGGTTTTGACTGTACATCGCTCTTGTCTTGTTCACAGTGCACCCCAGCACACTGGACCCTCCACGTCACTCACCGAATGGAACATGCTTCGTCTTGCGTTTTCGCTCGCTTGTGGGACTGCAGTTGAGAGCAAACCGACGTCCCTCCCCCTCCCCCGCCCGCGTCATTTATACTACTACTCCCTTCGTTTTATGCTGAGTAAATAAAAACAGAGGGATCCCTCCTTCCATCTATACATGGCCTAATGCGTTTTTCGACGCTAACTTTGACCAAATTTTAGAGTAATAATATATGACATGCAACTTACACAAAGTATACGACCAAATTCGTATGTGAAAGGAGCTTCGAATGATATAATTTTCACATTATACATCTCGTGTACTATTAATATTGTCAATAGTCAAAGGCGGTTTTGGAAAATGCATCAGGCCCTATATAAATGTAATGAGGGAGTACTAGTACCATGAGCACTGGAAACTCTACTGCAGATGTTGTCAGTACTCCACTAGTACTATTGGACAGGGAGCTTAAAAAAAGTTACATTGGACTGGCTATACGTGTAGAAATCCTAGTAGGAAGATCATGCGGGAGAACAAGCACATTCACGTGTTTGAAAACAAATTGGAAACCATCTCTGTTTGAATACAAATCTTGGAGTACATACGAATCTAACAATATTGATTGGGCGTTGTTGAATGTTGATACTTTTTTCTGTAAGTTTGATCAAAGTAGAGATACTTTGACTACACATAAAACTTATATGTAAACTAGAAAGGATCAGAGGGAGTATATTGTACGTTCAAAAGCGAAACGAACATTGAATACCCTTTATATATGATTTGCTGATGCTATGATCACCGGTTCAAAATTTTGAATCCGCCTTAGGTATCGCACATGCACCCACTTGTTCTCTCTTGGTTTCATCTCGGGGTTCGGTGATCGATTGAAACAGGACTAGAGTGGGTACAGTACATTCGTTTGGCTTTTGAACGTACAATATACTTCCTCCGATCCCCACAGACCCCCCGGGGTCATTTCTATCATAGAAACAGACCAGCCCTTTATCTCCTTGCACGACATGCAATTGATCTCTCAACATCAATCGATCTCGTCAAGATGTGTCGGGGCATGAATCGAATGGGATGTCTAAACTATGACAGGAAGCGACACGTAGTGGAGGCAAAGTGAAACTTTAAACGAACCGTTTGTCTGTATGCATGTCGGACAAATTACAACATTGGAAATACAAGTATGGTCTAGGCCCACATGCGAATGATACTCGGCGGAATGTTCAAATGAGGCACGCCGAAGGATGTACTCGACCATACGGCGACATGATCGATGGAGAAGAGGGTTGGAGAGGAATGAGAAATAAGCAACACATGATTATACTTGAACCGCTCAAATAAACAATAAGTTGTCTCGTTTTCCCTTCCATCTTGGTCACAGAGTAAGATGCTCCCTCCGTTTTTGTTTATTAGGTTTGACTAAAGTCAAACTTCATAAAATTTGACCAAATTTATAGAAAAAATATGAACATTTACAATAGCAAATCTATATGATGTGAAAGTATTTTCAATAATGAATCTAATGGTACTGATTTGTTATTGTATATGTTATTATTTATCTCTATAAACTTTGTCAAAGTTTACAAAGTTTGACTTCGAGCAAAGCTAAAATGCGGAGTAAATAAAAACAGAGGGAGTACGCAGGGACTAGTATAGTTACTACTGCCGGAACATGGTAAGTTGGACCCCTAAATACGGGCACCGACCGGGCACACCTCAATTATGCCTTCAAACAGTCGGACACCTACATTGGCACACCATCCGGCTACTCAATCAAGTGTTACGCTTCACTAGTTGAAAAGGAAAAGGGTGGTACCATACCCAAAACCACCACACTTGGGGCTAGGGTAACAACTTGGTACTGTACCACATTTGAACCAGGGCACAAAAACCACCTGTTCTGCGCCTAATGCGCAACGCGAAGCACTGACGCTTGAATTAGGCCGGGAAAACAGGGAAACCGACATGTGGGGCACACCTGTCGGGACAAGTGGCACAGACTAGTCCAATGGAGGAGCTGGCCCACGACCTCCTCGCCACCGGCAGCCGTTCATGTGGGTCGTGGGGGCCAGCAACGTGGCGCAGCTCCCGCACCGCCTCTGGACACATCGACCGCGGTGAGCGGCACACTCATCGTCGCTGGACACGGTCGGCTTCAGTGTGCCGAGGGTGGCGTTAGCGTTGTGGCACGACCAGCAGATCGATACCCGGCTCGTCGAGGATGCACGGGGCGCCGAAGTGCACGCGCACCGCGATGCGTCTGCGGAGTGTTGTAGCGCGGCCAACTACATCCCTAGGACCTGAGACAATGCCGGGTCGTCTTCCTTTTTCAATGACATGTGGGGATCACATGTGAGCAAAGGGCATCTCCAATGTTGCCACGACCGCAGCTGACTACCCTGGCACACCAAAAACCCTCGTCCCTCGCGCCATCGCGTGGTGCATTCCTAGCCGGCGCCAGCTGCCCGCATTCATGTCGTCCGTCCGTATGCCGTCATTAAGAGGCTCTGTGCCTGAGGAACCAACTCCGGCGACTTAATGGCCCACCCGGATGCTTGGCCTCACCTAAATGCGCTACTTAAAGCAACATCGCCCAACTAAACTCCACACCATAGTGCATCGTCCTGCTACCTGGCACCACATCCACCATGATCGCGAGCGCGAACGCTCTGCGGGAGAGCTTGTCTTCGGGGATGAAGCTCAAGGTTGCCGCCCTCGCTCAAGTCAACGCTCGCGACGCAATAGAGGCGTAGCCGGATGCGGACGTGACAACACAAGCGGTGGCCACGTGGGCGGCCGACGACGGGAGCACCATCAGCCACGCATCCTACTTGCCACCGTCCAACATTCGGTGGCGCATGTGGCAGGTGAAGCGACGGACCATCCACGTCCATCATCATCGACCTCAGATCCACCGGCACCATCGAGGTCGGGGACTCCTCCGAGGATGAGTAGGGCATGGGAGGTAGCAGGGCATGGTGTGCCAACTGGCCGGTCCGTCTCCCATGTTCTACTCTTCCTCGCCAGAGGCCGCACCTTCACTTCATGGGTCTTGAACCCTGCCCCTGTACATGGAGATCGCAGATGGAGGACGTCGGTCGCCGCCGTAGAATAGGTTTAGGGTCGGGTTTCTTTTTTTTTGTCCTATAAAAGTTCGAAATGTAATGAAAATCTGACGTGTTTGCATTAATTCGTCCAGTGTATATGAACTTTCACAATAATAGTAAGTTATATTGTAGGAGTATGAAAATACTACCTCCGTCCCAAAATTCTTGTCTTAGATTTGTCTAGATGTGGATGTATCTAATACTAAAACTTGAGTTGATGCATTAGTATTTAGACAAATCTAAGACAAGAATTTTGGGATAGAGGGAGTATATGGAATGATGATTCGTTTTTGTGTGTATAAACTTAGAAGGTTTGACCCGAGACAAAGCTAACATGCAAAGTAAATAAACACATAGGGTCTACATACAGAACTTATCTTAGGCACTCCTATAGTATGTCCACTACACATTCACGCATTTCACATCTTTCTACATCTACAGGAACCTACGAAAGGGTTAACGTAAATTGCCTCTCTCTCCCCCTGTTTTTCATGGCGGTGGGCCCCTCCCTCCCCCAATCTCCAATCAACAGCTCACACGTTTCACATTACGTTTATTACGTAACTTGGATTATGTAGGTGTAGCATTACTCGTCCTAAAAAAACCAACTAAACCAACCTCCTAGCATATCGCGTGGGAAAAGACCCGGCCGCGCCGTTTTAGTCAGGATTACCAGATTACTAGTAGTAGTATCAATGGATCGCACGAAGCACCATGTTTTTTTGGGAGGCGAAGCACCAAGTTTAAAAGGAAAAAAGGCGGTACACTCATAGCACGCCTGTCGTGGTCGCATTGCACCCCACACACGGTCGGTCCTACACATGGCTCATGCAAATGGAACGCGCTTCGGCTTGCCTCTTCACTGACACGTGGGACTGCACTTGGAGAAACCGACCATGCGCAAAACTCCCCCGCCCATCGCATGAAAATCCCCCCCAAAAATTCCCCCCAAATCCCAAATTCAACCTCCCTTCGGCCAACTAGCAAATAATGTTCCCCAAACCCCCTCCCCCAGGCCCCCTCCACCCCATTCGCTCCACGAAAGCCGCCCTCCCCGCCGCACCGATACGTCGGCACCGCGGTTCTTCGAGGGGACGCACGGCGATCCTCTCGCTCCCACAGTACGCTCTTGTAGACTGCCGTCCTCTAGCCGCGCCGCCACCGCTGGCGACGTTCTTGTGGAGACGCATGGTGGTCAGCACCACCACCGCTGGCGACGTTCTTGTGGAGACGCACGGTGGCCAGCTTCTCCCACGGTAGGCGCATTCTAGAATGAGGCCCCGTGCATGTCAGAGTAGCGCTGAATGCTAGCTGATAGACGCTGTTAATCTCACTGTTTGCTGAAGTAGTTTACAGTCAATATGCTCTGCTTAAGAAGCTTCCTTGCCCTGTTCTGCACTCAATCTGTTTAGTTGAGATGGCATGCCACGCCCGATTAGTTGCTAAAATATCCTACCATATATTTATTGTGACGTTGATTGCCATGGTCTAGTAGCCAATCTGTTAGGTGAAATAGCTCTACACCATTTTATACTCGATCTTTTTTGCCGAGATGGCCTTTGATGGCTGTGTGCTCGGCCTCATTGACTGCTGAAACAACCTGCCATAATTTAGCACTCAAATATGTTTGCTGAATTAGCTTTACATATATTTCGTTACTTAGATCAGCTTGTCCAAATATCTTGCCATGCCTTTAGACATCGACCTAGGTATTTTTTTTCTAGACTTCATAAAAAAGTAGATATGTCTTTCCTGTAATATCTAGTAGAAGAACTAATTTGTATGTCTAACAGATGGACATGACTTGGATAACTTTTGCTCGAAGATTCTCCGCTGCATATGTCGAGGGTGTTGAAACCTTCATGAACTTTATCAGAGCTGAGCATGGTGGTCCGAAATCAGACGTGCTCTACCCGTGTGGCAATTCTATGAATTCAGTTACAAGACCCCAGTCAACTGTGCAAAATCATCTACACTTGTATGGGATGTCGGTCACATATACTAGGTGGGTTCATCATGGTGAAGCTGTGAACGTCAATGTTACTGACTATGTGGAAGCAGCAGATCACCATCTTGATCTGCCTGATGCTCAGGTGAAAGAGGAGGAGGAGGTGGTGGTGGCGGAGCCAGTGAGTTTGACCAACATTGAAACAATGCTACAAAATGCTCGTGCATTTCGTAAACTTTCACCTGCAGAAGAAAAACGGTGGGCCCTCATGTTGGAACAATCCAACGTGGCTGTCACCCTAGGAAAATAAGCAATCAGTATTCTCAGCTATGGTCATCTTTCTTCAGGTGAAGACATCTGAGCGGATGACCAACAAATCATTCGATGCGATCTTGGCTCCTTTCGGCAAATCTTTCCCAGATGCATTTGAGCTACCACACACCTATAGTAAAATGAAGAATTTCCTTTGTGTAGTTGGAATTGGATATGATATGATCCATGCTTGTAAGAATAATTGTGTTCTATTCTGGAAGGATTATGCCAACTTAAGTGAATGCCCAAAATGCAAATCATCAAGATGGAAAGATGGTGATGCTGTGAAGAGGATTCCTCATAATGTTCAGAGAGATTTTCCAATTATACCAAGATTGCAGAGGTTGTTTCATGATGCTGAAAAAAGAGAGGATGTACTGTGGCATTCTAGAAACCAGGAGTACAGAGATCAGAATGTAATGATCCATCCATCTCATGGTAGTGATTGGAAAAGCTTCAATCAGAAACACAAAAAGTTTGCTGCTGACCCGAGAAACATTAGACTTGGCTTAGCTTCAGATGGATTTAACCCATTTGGCCACCAGAGCGCCACATATAGCATGTGGCCAGTGCTTGTTATCCCTTACAACATGCCTCCAAATGTCTGCACCAAAGAATCAAACTACATGATGGCCTTGCTCATCCCAGGTCCAAAAAGTCCTGGAAAAGATTTTGATTTATTCATGCAGCCTCTTGTGGAGGAACTTCAACAGCTATGGAGGGGTGTTCTCACTCGAGACCTATATAGCAGCCCACCAGCTGATTTCTTTCTGCGTGCTGTTATAATTTGGTGCATGCATGATTATCCAGCTTTGGGCACTATGTCAGGGCGAACGACACATGGTTACAATGCATGTGTTCGTTGTGACAGGAATTCGCTGTCATACGCAATACTTAGCAAGATCTTTTACATTGGACATTGCCGTTTCCTTGCCAAGGACAAGCCGCGTCCTACGAAATACCGAAGATATGTGTTCAATGCAAAGCATGAAAACCGTGATGCGCCAAAGACGCTCACCGCCGATGAGTTGCAAGTGGAATTAGAGAAGGTCAGGCATATTACACCAGGAAACCATCCTGATAATGGTAGCGGGAAAAGGAAGTGTGGCAGGGCAGAAGATAGATTATTGTTTACCCACAGGTCCACTTTGTGGGACTTGGAGTATTGGAAAGATTTGGATCTGTGGCATAATCTTGATGTGATGCACATCGACAAAAATATGTTTGACAACATTATCAGCACACTTCTTAATATTGAAGGCAAGACGAAAGATACCTTAAAACCTAGGATTGATTTGAGACACCTGGGCATCAGAAAGGATTTGCAGGTGCAATATGAAGGTAAACCATGAGATATGGCACCAGCTGTGTATGTCTTGGACAAGGTAAAAAGAAAAGAATCCTGTGATTTCCTTTCACGTGTGAGATTCCCACATGGATTTGCTTCCAACCCTCAAAGGAGAGTCAGTGCAGATGGAAACAAGGTACAAGGGTTGAAAACTCATGACTGCCACGTCCTACTTCAAAGGGTTTTACCTATTATCCTTAG
This sequence comes from Aegilops tauschii subsp. strangulata, assembly GCF_002575655.3. NCBI lineage: Eukaryota > Viridiplantae > Streptophyta > Magnoliopsida > Poales > Poaceae > Aegilops > Aegilops tauschii. Next base: position 320,605,344 of record NC_053040.3, read on the forward strand.
AGGATTGGGCCGCCCTGACTTATACAGAGTAGTTGCAGAGTTGGGACAATTCTTCAGAGAACTCTGCAGTAGAAATATTAGGATAGATGCTTTGGAGCGTCTTAGAGACAAGATACCAACTATCCTATGCGACCTTGAGAAGATATATCCTCCAGCCTTCTTTGATGTGATGGTGCATTTGGCTGTTCATCTACCTGATGAGGCACTACTTAGAGGTCGAGCACAGTATGGCTGGATGTACCCTATTGAAAGGCAGCTAGGCACTTTCAAGGGCTATGTTAGGAACAAAGATAGACCCGAGGGTTCCATTGCAGAGGCAAACATTGCTACAGAAGCGTTGACATTCTACTCAAAATACATTGAAATAGCTTATCAGCTTTGCAAAGAGGTGGGTGAAGACAATCCCGGGCTCAATGTTTTTGATTGTTCTGTTCGAGTTACAGGGAAGAGTCGACAAGACGACAAACCTGAAGATTTGGACAAAATGGTTTGGTATGTGTTGAACAAATGTCCTGAGATACTACCTTATATCAAGTAAGTGCTAAATACTGCAGCTTATACATCATAATCTACTAAACTTGCAGCACATTCTTATATATTTAGATGTTTGACGCGATCACTATGTTGTGCAGCATCTAAAAAAAGGAGTTACTGCCGCAAAATCCAAGAAACATTGACAAACTGGTTCTGGCAGGATTTGCGACATTTTTCAAGAGCCATGTAAGCTTTTGAACTGCACTATTAGTTTTTTTAATATATTGAGTACATAAGATGATCAGCTTGTCTATTTTCTAACCATAGGTTAAGAAGATACGGGAGGATGGGCAAGCAGTTGATGATGCCCTTTACGCACTAGCAATGGGTCCTGATACTCGGGTAAGAAATTATGAATCTTGCATTGTTGGAGATGTGCACTACAACAACCTTGCACGCGACGAAGGCAGGAGGACACAAAACAGTGCCATCATGAGCACGGATAAGTACGATGAAGTGATAACTGAAATGTATGCTAACATAACAGACATTGTTCAGTTGCAGTATATCTCCAATTTCGAGGTTCATCGATGTGTGGTTGTGTTCTGCTTTCGTTGGTATAACCTGTTTTCCAGGATCACAAAACCCAGAGCTGATGATTATTTCAAATCCATCAATGTCAAGGCGGCGTACCAGACCTACGAGCCTTTTTTTGGCAAATCAAGCAACACAGAAATTTTTCTTGGAAGACACATTTGCACGTAGCGATGACTGGAGAGTATTGCAAAGGTTTGAGCAGAGGAATCCGTTTAATGAAGTTTCACAACAGGATGATGCTTACACTGCTCCTGGTGTAGAAGATTCCACATATGTTCCTAATATCTTTAAGAACCATCACATCAATGACGCTAGAGAAAAGATTGCCTGTCGGGTTGTGTACATACAAGAGTTGATCAATAAGAAGCCAACGTTCGAGGACATTGAGGATGAAGAAGAAGAAGACACCGTGGGGAATTACAAATCATACTGATACACATGGCGAAGATGTTGACGCTGCTGCTGCGGATGGTGATTAGGTTGCTTTTGTCCCATTTGTCTGTCAGAAGATGTTTTTATCTACTATGTGAAATTGTGTTTACTATGACAACTGAAACCTGATGAACTTGTTGTTTAGTATTTTGCTGTGAGAACATCACTTATTATGTATGTTGATTTGTCTTTGGTGATTGTATGACGACTAAAACTTGATGACATTGTTGTTTAGTTGTACTCATATTTGGATGTGAAACTTGAATTTGATGACATAGTTTGCTGTTGGACTGCAATTTGCTCGACGTCTTCGAATGGGAAGAAAGTAGACCCGACATGGCCTCTGCTAATTTATTTATTTATTAGAAAAAGGGCCTCTGCTATTTATTTATTTATGAGCAAAAGGGGATACCCCCCGATTTCCGTTAATAGAAATCATTAGATGTTCACAACACTACGCCCAGCCTGCTAAACATGTTTAATTCATTACTAGTTTCAGCAAAGTGCTTATGCCATAGCCACTGAATACATCATGAGTGCTACATACACTACAAATAAAGGGACAATCATCCTACAGAGCACATCGATTTTGCCCATTATCTTCACAAGCTCTTTCATCTCCTCATTGTTGTCAAGGCCGTTCAACAGTTGTTGCTTGGCCATGATCAGAGGAACTACATCTTTAACCTTCTGCTCTACATCTTCCTCTTCCTCCATTCCTTCAGTTACTTGTCCAACACCCCAACCCGCTGGTATTGGGATTCCTCGGCTAACCAAATAATCAGCGTAGTTGCATTCCCCCACATCAGCAACTTCCCGGAAATACAAATCACGCGAATCTTCCCTTTTCTACACGAATCAAATTGGAAGATCATCAACCAAACTATTAAAAAAATAAGCAACTGAAAGTAGCAGAACAACACTTAAACATATTATTACCCCATGATTCGGGCATTTGTAGAAGACTCTGCCAGGGTTGAGGATTGTGGTTGAGACGCGACGGATGACTTTGCGTGATTTGCAGCAGTGGCACCATACCAGCGACAGCGGGTTACGATGAGCAACCAACTGTGGTGCGTGTGCTGATGGGGGGTGTGATGAGACCCACAGGCGATGGGACGGGTGGCGGCTTGGCTCATATCTGGTTGTTGCCTGCTGAAGAGCAGGTGGACGAGCAGCCAGCGGACATGGTTGCTGCGGCCAGAGCTTCTGATGCTAGGCAGAGTAAGTAGAGAAGAGGAGAAGCGAACGTTGGATATGTCAGTTTCATTACTTGTAGAGTAGCATAGCACCATATATAGTCATAGTCTAGGTTAGGATTCGAACTAGCTACATGAGCACGTCTCTCTTTTTTCTAAAACTCGGCAACGTCTCTTTACTGGTACACTAGCTTGTTCTGTACGCCTTCTCAAGTCTTTGATTTTCTTTCTTTTTTTGCGACGCAGGAAGGAGGACCAAATTGAGAGTTCCTGGGACTCGAACCCAAGACCTCTCGGTTGAAAACCAAGGGTGCTAGTCACTTATGTGGCGAACGTTCCGTGGGACGAGGACGAGAGACAGACGCATTTTCCTCATAGTTTTAGTTGCGATGCTAGATCGAACGGTTGCAGTTTCGGGAATGTTATCAGGCGAACGAGCCCAGTTTTTCTATTCTTCCTATATATATAAAGTATGCTACTTGGTGTCGGCTTAGTCAACAAACGATTGTGCCAACCTTGATCGTTGGATTGACATTCAATGTATATCGTGTTTCTTTAGTCTCTTCTTCCTCCAGCCTCCAAACCCAAACCAGCGCCGGCGGGACCGCCTGCTCCTGCCTCCCAGGTTGGTTGTGTTGCCGCGCACGCATCATGGCCACATCGCACCCTAAAACTCTGCGCATCTTCCTCGGCTCCTGTTTATTCCCATCCGAGGCCTCACCATCGTCCTCCGCCTTAGTTCGCTCGCCGCAGCGCCGCCCTCCGGTGTTGTCAACATGGTCAACAACCGAGAGGAATAAGGAGATGACTTTACATGGTGAGGATGACAGTAGGGACCCAGTAGCGCGCGCAGTTTTTTTTTCAGGACAGAGAAGGGTATCAACTGGGTTGTGCGGGAGCTGTGGCCCGTCTAGCCCAGGCTTTTATTACATAAGTTTACCACATGACCAGCCCAGTTTGTTTTTTCCTTTCTGAAAATGGCTAGCCCAGCTATTTTTTTGCAGAATAACCAATGTAGGCCTACTTGCTTTTCTATGCCCTGCTGGGCCGGAAATCTTTCAAGACGAGGAGGGATGCATTCGGGCTTGCCCAAAAAATGGGCTATAAGTAATAAGAAATGGGCTATAAGTAATAATAAATGGGCTGTAAAATGAAAAATACAACAAACAGGCAATTAGTTCCAAAATACTTTTTTCTTTTGGATTTTAATATTTCAAATTATATTGTTTTTGTGCGGGTAAAATTTCATTGGATTTAAATTAAGGTATGTTTGGTTTTTAAATTAATTTGAATCTGGCTAGAAATTTCAGGTTGTATGCTGTTTGGGACAGATTTGGAGGCTCACTTGTGGGTCTACTAGGTTGACGTGTACGAAAGGCTTTGTCAACTTAGTCCATAAACGATTCTAGCAGCAGTGACCGTTGGATGTTAATCCAACGGCCGTGCTGCTTCTTCAATATCTGATCTTCTTGCTCCAGCCGCCCAAACCAGCACCGGTGGGACTGCCTACTCCCGCCTCCCGTGGTCGGCTGTGCTGCCGCACAGGCCGCATCGCCCCACCCTACTCCACCGCTGGCCAGGCCATTCCTCTACTCACCCACACCTCCTGTTATTTTCCGGCGACGGTAGCCGAACCAGTAAACCCTCATACTCCCCACCCCGCGGGCAACCACTGCCGAGTCTTCCCCGGCTCCATGTCGTTCCCTTCCGAGGCCTCGCTGTCGTCCACCGCCCTGGTGCTGTTGGCGCGGCGTGGTCAACATGGTCAACGAACGACATCCATTGGAAGTGGACTGTACATGGAGAGGCTAACAGCTGGGTCCACGGCCGCACACAAGGAAATGCCTCCTTATTACGCACAAAATAATGATTCCTCCACCTGACAGCTGGGACCCACCGGAAGGGCCACTATATTTTGCCAAAAAAAATTCCCCCGCTGACAGCTCGGACCCACCAGCTATATCTTCACACGCAAGCAAGTGCCTCCTTATTACGCAAAAAAAATTTTAACACTCCCCCTGCTAGCCGTGACCCACCATAGTGGGAGACTGACTTGTGGGCCTACTAAGTTGACGTGGATGGAGGGCTTTGTCAACTTAGTCAATATGAATGATTCTAGCTCCAGTGACCGTATGATGTCCATCCAATGGCCGTAGTGCTTCTTCAACCTCTGGTCTTCTTACTCCAGCCGCCCAAACCAGCGCCGGTCGTGCCGCCTGCTCCCGCCTCCCGTGGCCGACTGTGCTACCGCGGAGGCCTCACCACCCCTACTACTCCCATCGCTGGCCAGGCCATCCCTCTACTCACCCACACCCCCTGTTATTCTGCGGCGATGGCAGCCTCACACCATAGCCAAACCAGTCAACCCTCGTACTCCTCTCCGCGTGGGCACCAATGTCGCGTCTTCCCCGGCTCTGCGCCGTCCCCTTCCTAGGCCACGCCGTCGTCCATCGCCTTGGTGCTCTCGGCGTGGCGTGGTCAATGTGGTCAAGGAACGACTTCCATCGGAAGAGTACTGTAAGTGGAGAGGCTGACAGCTGGGTCCACGGCCGCAGCAAGGAAGTGCCTCCTTATTACACGCAAAATAATGATTCCTCCACCTAACAGCAGGGACCCACCGGATGGGCCACCGTATTTCGCGAAAAAATGTTTCCCCCCTGACTACTGGGACCCACCAGCTACATCTTCGCACGCAAGGAAGTGTGTCCATATTACGGGCAAAAAAATGATTCTCCTCCTGATAGCTGGGACCCACCAGCTATATCTTTGCACGCAAGGAAGTGCCTCCTTATCCTCCCTGACAGTCAGGACCCACCTGGTCGAAGCATACATAGTGTTGTCATTCTGGTCGTGAACGTGTACGTACATACTAGTCGATATGTCTGTCTGCAGGCTGCAGCGATGAACCATGGCCGAGTAAGGAAGGGCACGTGTCGTAGTAGAGGCGCGGGCGTAGCATGTCATGCAGTCCCGTCAATATCATGTACGCGTACGTATAGCCAAGGTGCAAGAAAGTAAATACAACCATGAACGTACATACGAGCGGGGTCTCGAACGCCTACTCGCGCATACGTACGGCCAGGGCTCGTGTACATGGAGAGGCACCGGAGAGCAGCGATGGTGTCATGTTCATCGGCAGCCAACCGGCTGGGTCGAAACGGAGAAACCGCGTCGTGTTCATCGGGAGGCAACAGAATGTGTCTTGTTCATCGGGAGTCAACTGGCTTGGACGGAATAGCGAAACGAGGCCTGGCGTACCGCAGAACGGAAGAAACGAACTTGTGTTCCACCGCCTACGGTCGAAACAGGATCCTGTTTACCGGGAGGGGTCTGGCGTATTGCAAAATAGAGGAACGGACTTGTGTTTGAGTGCCTATGGTCAGAACGGGGTCCTGTTGATCGGGAGGGTTGTGGCGTACCACAAAATGGAGGAAACAGACTTCTCTTCGGCCTCCTTCGGTTGAAACGGGGGTCCTGTTCATTGGGATGGGTGTGGCGCACCACAAAATGGGACTCCACGGGCTACTGTTCATCCACCGCCTACTGCCTCGTTCCAGCCTCCACGGGCTACCGTTCATCCGCCGTCGACCTCCTCCAGCCTCCACCTGCGACTGTTCATCCACGGCGTGTCCCTCCTGCCTCCACCAGCTACTGTTCATCCACGGGTTCTTGTTGATTCAGCCTCCACCGCTCCTCTACCGGCTACTGTTCAACCACCCCTCCACGGGCTACTGTTCATCCAGCCCTCCACCGGCTACTATTCAACCAGCCCTCCACGGGGTCCTGTTCATCCAGCGGCAATGGCCTCTACTACCACGGGGTCCTGTTCATCCAACCCCCACGGGGAACTATTCATCCAACCCCCAACAACGCTCATTGTTCATCAAGAGGCAGCAGGTTCGATCAGCTTCAGTTAGCAGCAGTAGCGAAGGAATCGCTCGATCGGGTTCAGTTAACAGCCAGGGATCGATCGATCGCTCAGGTTCAGTAATGCGTAGCCTGCAGTGCAATCACTTGGGTTCAGTAGGCGAATGCCTCACCCGGGTTCAGTTAGAGCCCAACGCCTCGCACCCACGCGCGTACGTGTACGAGAGAAATGTGCAATCCCTCCATGCATCGCTCGGCCCCAACCACCCACCGTAACTGGGAACTCCCCAATATTTCCCCACCCTCGCTTCTACCACGGTTTTTTCCATCATGGACGGCCCAAAGAATGTCATGCAGCTGCGTCTCCGGCCCGCCCAGGACGAAAAGCCCATTTTCTGTCATGATTTTTTGTCATAGAAGTAGGAGCCCACCACATCTATAATGATATCGGGCTTTGTCACAATTATCGTCATAGAAGTGTCATAAGCATGACAGAAATTTTTTCATTCGGCCCAAAATGTCACGGATGTGTCTTTTTTTTGTGGTGCTTGGAGCTGGTAACCTAAGATAAATCTTAGCAACCTTCATTAGATCCACTAACCACATTGTCATCACACTGAAATACAATTTAGAGATTAACACACTTTATTCTCCCCCATTTTGGCAAATTGATGACAACATGGTTAGAGCATGACACAAGATATAAACAAGGAAAGCCATGCAAATCTATCGATCTAGAGAACTCCCATAGGTGTGTGCTGCTACTTGTGAGCTGCATTGGGATTTTGCCCGAACAGGAGGGGAGATGCAATACAGTAGAGATAAGTATTTCCCTCAGTGAGAACTAAGGTTTTCGAACCAATAGGAGAATCACGCAAAGCCTCGTGAACAACACCTGCACACACAACAGCAGATACTAGCAACCAATGCGGGCAAGAGGGTCGTCAATCCCCTTGAACTCGTTATTTGCAAGGATCAAATCTTGTAGTTGTAGATAGATAAATTGTAAAAAAAATAAAAGAAAGAAAATTGCAGGAAAATATTTTTAGTTTTTTTAATATGATTAAAGTAGACCTGGGGCCATATTTTTCACTAGAGGCTTGTCTCTCAAACACATAGTATACAGTGGGTAAACAAATTACTGTTGGGCAATTGAGAGAAAAGCGCATAATTATGATGATATTCAAGGCAATGATCATGTATATAGGCATCACGCCCAGGACAAGTAGACCGACTCCTGCCTGCATCTACCACTATTACTCCACCCATCGACCGCTATCCAGCATACATCTAGGGTATTAAGTCAATAAAAACAGAGTAACACCTTAAGCAAGATGACATGATGTAGACAAAGTAAACTCAACTAATATGAATAAACCCCATCACTTTACCCTTAATGGCAATAATAGAAATACGTGTCTTGTCCCTTTCTGTCACTGCGATAGAGCACCGCAAGATTGAAACCATCACAAAGCACCTCTACCACTGAAGTTAAATCAATCTAGTTGGCCGAACCAAACGGATAGATCCGAGATAAATATGAAGCTATAAAAATCATGCATAAGAAAGTTCATAAAAGACTCAGTTACTTCTCATGAATATTCAGATCATAAACCCGCAATTCATCAGATCCCAACAAACACATCGCAAAAGAAGATTACATCATATAGAACTCCAAGAACATCGAGGAGAACATGGTATTGAAGATCAAAGAGAGAGAAGAAGGTGTCTAGCTACTAGCTATGGACCCGTAGGTCTATGGTAAACCAGTCACGCATCATCAGGTAGCAAGGATGATGTAGAAGCCCTCCGTGACAGATTCCCCCTCCGTCAGAGTATTGGAAAAGGCCTCCAGATGGAATCGTGGAAGAACAGAAGTTTGCGGTGGCGGAAAAAGTGTTTCGGGTGGCTCTCCGTTGGTTTGAGAATATTTCTGAATTTATTCGATTGGAATTAGGTCAAACGGAGTTGCGTGGGGTCCACAAGCTCAGGGGGCGTGCCTACCCCCTGGGACGCATCCCTTGAGCTTGTTGCTCTCTCGTATCTCATTTGGTAACCTCCCGAATACTACTCCAGGAATGCCTAGTAGTGGCGGGTGCCAAATGGACAGTAGTGGCGGTCCAGGCTACCAGGGTGTAACATCCCAAAATTCTAAATTTTGGAATGTTATAATAAACAGATAGATTGGATTGATTGATTGAGTGAAATTGAGTGGAATTCGAAACTTTTTGAAAAGTTAAATGAGAGGGAATAAAAGGACTTTCCCAAACTTTCATTTTTGCTGTTATGATCTCCATGAATTCAAATTCTTTTCACCACAAAACCCTGGAGAGAAGATGACATGACTTCTTCCATTTATTTAAATGACAAGGGGTGTTGAAAATAATTGAATTTCATCTGAGAATATTTCCAATCCTGAAACTTTATGCAACTCAATGATTTTCACGAGCAAAGATAAAATGACTTCTTCAAAACATATGAAATAGGAGTTGGGAGTTTCAAAGGATTAAATTCAAAGTCCCATTGAAATTATTTTTCCAATATTGGACTTATTTGAGTTTTATTCAAATTATTTTTCTCCAAAATAAAAATATACAGAAAATAGGGTAACATGATTCCCTACATCAGAAAATTGGAGAGAAATAAATTTGAAATCATTTTGGTATTTTAAAAATGATTTTTATTGGATTTAATTAAGGCAGTAGCACTTTTTGCTTTATTTAAATTTGTGAGGATTTGATTTGACTTTACAAAAATGTTCATGTTGTAGAAAATCTTTTTCTGAAAATTTTTATATATAATATGCCTATATAAAATTTTAATTTATTTTCTTTATCCGCTTTTCCTTCTGTTTCAATTTGAAAAAAAACTGTACATGCGGCCCATAGTTATTTACCGCCCACACACGTAGCATAGTGGCAGCGGGCGCCTCATTTGTTTTTCCCTCTCCTAAATGGGCCAGGCCCAGCCATCCTTTTTATTTTTTTACTTAGGCCGATTTTTGTTAAAGAAAAAAAAACTGCAGTGTACTCGTGCGCGCGCAGCCGGCCCGTGGTGCTTTTAGCCCATGCGTTCCCCGTTTATTTTATTTGTTCGTCTACGTTTAGTCCCACATTGCCTAGCCTTTAACCCCTAAACCTCTTTTCCACCTATAAATATAGATCCATAGAGCCTCTGAAAATTATCCATTGTGGGTTAAATCAATATTTTGGTTTGACTAGCTAAAAATATATTTCTCCTCTCCGACGGGACTTTTGGAAGTTGTCTCCACACTCCGAAGTCGTCTTTTCTATACCTTTATAAAGGTATATTTATTCGTTCTCTGTATTTATACGTTAGATCTAGAATTCTTTTATCCGTAGCTATTTTTTTCTTTTGTAAAACAGCTTGGCCTTGATTTTTCAAATAGCCATAACTTTTACTCGTTCATCCGAATTAGATGAAACCAGCGTCTAAAGTTTCGTCTTGTTTTCACCTATCCGGTGAACCTGTCACATCAATTTTTTTAATTTTCAAATTTCGAAATTTGTTTCATAGTCAAATTTCTTTTGATCATATCTTTTTATCCGTACCTCCGTTTTCGATGAAACCAACGCCCACTTTTTCGTTACGATCCCCTCTATCCAGTTAAACAACTTAAACATGTTTTTGAAAGTTTTAAATTTGATTTCAAACAGATTTGTATTTAAATTTCTTTTGTTCATAACTTAAGTTTTGTAGCTCCGATTTAGTTGATTCTTTTTGCAAATCGAAGCTCTTGACCTAAACTTTCTGATAAGGCCAAATTCATATAATTTTGGTACTGTTAGAAATTGTTTTATGTTGTAAGAGTTATTTGCTTGGTTTTGATGTTTTCCGAATCGTCTTCTTCGTTCTTCTCGATCTTTTGAGTGATTGCTTATGTGTGGTTACTATTGCTTGCTTACGATAGATTGACCGGAGTGTGACGAGTAGATCTATCAAGAGTTTTGAGTGTGAATCATCTTCATCAACATTGCAGGCAAGTTCACACTTTGATCATACTTTCCATACCCAGTTTTATTGCATTAGATCTTTTCCTCAAACAATTGCATGGTTAGGATCTAATTAAATTGTGGGTATTGGGAAGTAGTTGAGGTAGTACCTATTACCTGTTTTATTTTATCAAACCCTTGAGAGTTACTTCTACGTTGCTATTATATTGCCATGCTATGCTCGTAGACGTGGATTGGGTTTGAGAGATATTCATGACAGATGTGAGATTGTTAATAATGGTTTACTTAAGGTGGCAACTAAAACTCGCATCTGGGTGGATTGAGGCACCTGGAGAACCCAGTGTTGTCTGTTTGTATAAGGTCCGCCACCCAGGCTCAAAGGGATCATAAAATTATTCATGCTAGAAACTTCCGTGTGCAGCCGCAAGCTATTATGGGCTCTAGCATAGTTGAGTAAGTTGTGGGAAACCTTTCCATGATGGGCTAGCAGATGTAGGGGATTGTAGGTGTACCGGCCTATCTATCGGTTAAGGGGACCTCTTCGGAAAGACTGTGTCTCGGTCATCCGTTTCTGAAACATCATGTAGTGCGAGAAATCGAACGGAGGCGATCGAGTCTTGTGGGAAAAGTGCACAAACCTCTGCAGAGTGTACAAACTAATCATGATTAGCCGTGTCCCCGGTTATGGACATCTTGAGTATCTAGTTCTTGGATTATCCCGTTGATCTCATCATGTTACTTTAATTAATCTTGTTGGGTTAATGATGATACTTAATTGGGATTGAGATGCTGTCAACCATCTCAATGTTTCACAACCACCATGATAGTTAAATAAAATTTATTCCTTTGCAGTAGGGAAAAATTGGCTTTTCGCAAAAACATTATAACCATAAAGCTTTTCCACCAGCCATATATGCATGTAGTGATAGCCTTTGTTCATCATTTCTCTATGGTGTGAATTTGCCAGTACATTCAATGTACTGACCCGTTTTCGGGCTGCAACGTTTCATATTGCAGGATATCTTACGACGAGTAAGTGATACGTTAGGGTTACGATTTCTACACTCAACTTTGCCGTTGGTGTTGATGGGAATCCACAACCTTGTTACTTCCGCTATTTGAATTGAGGTAATAGTTTTTACGTTACTTTATGCATGTGATTTACCTCTGTTATAAATCCTCGAGTACTGTGTGTGTCAGCATACCGATCCAGGGATGACACTTAAGCACAGAGACTTGATCCATTCGGGTCGGGTCGCTACAAGATGGTATCAGAGCACATGTTGACTGTAGGACGTGACCCTAGAAACTGGCAAGCCCATAGGAAGGATTTTCTCTAAAAACTTTCCTTTTCAAAAAGATCTTTTACCTCTCTTCTCTTCTGAGTTAATTCAAATATTCCCTTTTAGTGAGACCATACCCTTTTTCCTTTTGGACCACTCGAAGATTCGACGGATGAGACCACTTCAAGAAGTACAAGATATCGGATAACTAAGACCATTCGAAATGAAGAGATTTTTCCGTGCATTATGATAATGGAAATTACAACGGTTGAAGACTCCGAAGACTGGGAGAATTTGAAGGCTCTGAAGAATTGCCAAATGTGTATGACCTAGGAAGGTTACCTTTATGGAACTTGGCAGACTATGGAAGCCGTCAATGCCCGAGACCAAGGTGTATCGAAGAAAGACCGAAACATGGAGAGTTAGAAACTCAAAGTTTTGTCAAGGAAACCCTAAGGCAGGAGATATCAACTATGGAATGATAGCTCATGGTAATGACAAGAGCAGAAACACGGATACCCATGAGGTTATCGCCCGCTTATGATATTGTCATCGTGTTGAGTTAAGTATGCATATGCATGGAAGGATTGGATGGTAGAAGGCTGATGGAGCACCTATCAGCAAGATGAAGTTTTAACTTTAGACCGGTGTATCACCAGGATCCGGAGTATTACATCAAGAAGTTTAGGATGGACCTGCAGGAAGCTGTATTTGACAAAGAAGTGTTTTGTGAAGAACTCAGAACCCAGAAACTGAAAGTAGCCAAGCAGGGAAAGCAAAACCTCGAGATAACGGAGACTCGTCAGGAACTGAAGGACAATAAGATCGTGGACCATGTCGAGGTTGATGAAACCCAGAAGTTTGGGATGCAACCCAGAATATTCAAGGATGTCACGAGAGACTTTGAGTCAACAGAGATGATCTGGCAAAAGAACTTAAGAAGGACAAGCATGATTGGAAGAAGCCATTGGAGACATGACCAAGACTTGAAGAGTTTGGCGACGTTGAAGATTTATTGACCTTTAGAATACCAAACCCATGTTATACCTACGTTAGATGCGACGATTGTGAGCTGTCATTTGTTTATTGTTTTTCTGACAGCCACGATAAAAATCTGTCTTTTCAAAACTATTGTTTGTATTGTGTGCATCCCTCTCGATCTCTCTTATCTCACCCCAAACCCTTGGACCCAATAGAGGATGAATGGAGATGAGCTTGTATTTTCTGGACCGATGAGTCAATTGGAGACGGACCGATGGATTCAGAACATGGAGGATCACATGAAGAATAACCCTATAGTCGGAAAAGATATGCCCCGGCATGCTCTTCAATGTTTTGAAAGAGGTGCTGCTACTTTGTGGAGGATGTACCAAACCATCAATGGATGGCAAGGAGTAACCACTTGGAAAGAATTTAAGTGGACTCTACAAGGATCTCGTCTTGTGTCCCAGAAATTGAAGCCTTATGGAAAGGATATGAAGAAACCTTGTGCATACAAGCCTTGTGGAGAAATAGGACACAACCATAGGAACACAAGGATGAATGCCCAAATTGTGAAGGAAGTCACCCAGTTGAAGAATGCCCAACTAGGCAGATCACTTGTTTCTTGTGTGAAGGGACTACCCACTACCCTTCTCAGTGTCACATCTACCCCATGGTACAAAGGACCAACCAGCAGAAGAAAGAAGCAATGAAAAGAGCCCTCATGGAAATTTTAGAGGAATCTGTGATGAAGGAAGAGGTGGAGGACACACCCAAAGAAGAACCAATTAAACCCTGCACCAAGTCATGCTATTCATGTGGAGAAGAAGGACACATCTCCCAAAATTTTCTGAATGGGGATTTAGTAGAATTCCAGACAGAGGAAGTAGAGTATGACCCACAGGAAATAGAAGCCCTGATTGGAACGGAAAAGTCCAGGAAGAGAAGTAGATTGGATCCCAGGAACAACCCAATTTCTACAAAGAGAGACCTGAGTCATATCACATGTTTCAGGTGCAAAAATTCAGGACACTACCACAATGATTGCCCAAAAGGGTGGATGAGGACCCCAGGAGGCTATATAATCACAAGGAAACCCCGAGATATGTCAGAAGTAATATGTTTCCGTTGTGATGAAGCAGGGCACTTTGCCAGAGAATGCCCCAAGGAGACGAAGACTTGAGACAAATAGTTGAGTGCAACGAGAAGTATAGTAGTAGTAGTGTGGACATTTCTTTTATTAGTGAGGTGTCGGATTGAGGCATGTAATGGAATGCAGGAGATTGTAATAATTGGAGAATCAATAAAGTTAGCATCATTGGTATTGATTTGGATTCTATGAGTTGTTACTCTATGAAGAAAGATTTTGACCATTTTCGAGGATATGAGAAATATGGTCTATGGAAGATTGTGCATTTTAAGGGTGGTAGTACCCTATGAGGAAACATGACCCTTGGAAAAGGTAATGATATTCCACGAAGTGGATTTCGAACAAAATAAGTATGAGTTTTATCTCGATATGTTGGATACCCCAAGAATATGAGGGTATGGAGTATTATTGGATGTAAAGGAAGTAGTCTATGAATTGGAGATGGAGCATGTCCTCGTGTGTTCCCTCTGCGAGGAGTTAAACTATTTGGAGTTAAGGGAAAGTTAACCCCGAGATTTGTAGGACCATACCGAGTTTTGGAGCGTATGGGAGAAGTGGCCAACAAGCTGGAGTCACCCGAAGGACTGTCATGAGTTCATGATGTGTTTCACCTTTCCCAGTTGAAGAAGTGCCATGCAGAGATGGCCAATATTCCTCTGTAAGTACGCTTGACCCTGGAAAGGATAATGATGTTCCACGAAGTGGAGTATGGACTTCATAAGTATAAGTTTTTATCTCGGTATGTGGGATATCCCCGAGGATGAAGAGATGAATTACTATTGGATATAAAGGAGGTATGATGTTGGAAATATGGATCAATGGAAATTCCATGATGAGTCTGAGCAATCATGTCCTAGTTTGGTGCCAATAGAAGGAAGGAAGACAGTACAATGGGATGGATTTAAGAATGCTGGAAGCTGGATGTTGGAATAATGATCAGTGCTCGATGATAAGTTCAAGGAACTACAAGTGATGAGATGGGCCATAACCCACAGGCCCCAGGACCCGCCAAGAAGCAAGCACATTCTTGCTGAAGGAAAGACCCAGGAAGTAGTTACGATTTTTATCGACTGGCGATTTTATAGGAGTTTACGCAAAAACCTGAGAGTTGTGAAGGAACGATAGAGGTTTGTTTGGCTTGCAGAATCAATGGATTTATCCGAACCTAGTTCGTTGACAAGAGAAATTCTGCAATGCTTGTGAGGATGACCGAGTGTTAGAATGCGAGATTCGCTAAACCATATACAAGGTAATGATTTGGGTGCGGGATGGATTGATCACCATACCGACTTACTCTTATTGTTCGCTTTGCTATATGGTATGGTAAATCTGAGTGACCTACCTATAGTAGAGAGACGACGGTATTAAACCTTGTTTGAACCTTAGAATGGTATAAGCATGTTTCCCTTGTACACGGCAGTTGATGCCAATCGTAGGTTATAGGGTGAGGATCAACTAGACCCATTTCCTGCAGGAGAAACCGTAAATTGTTGACCACCATGAGATATCGATAGTTGTTTAGTTTTGGCGCCAGACCCGTCAGCTAAGAAGACCGAGTCATGGAAGAACCTTACCAAGATGAAAGGACAGAAGAATTGAGGAAAAAGGTTATGCCACTACCGGAAGAGCCCAGAGAAGGAATTTTCCGAGAATCTAAGAAGACTGACACTGTCAAAGATGGATGGAGTATATGAGTTTTGATGGAACCGTAACCATGCTTCTAAGGGTGGTAGCACCCCAGACCCTGGTGATGATCGATGGATTTTGAGAAGACCCCAAATCCTAACCTATTTCTTTCTAGCCTCTCCGAATCTCGAGGACGAGATTCATTTTAAGGGTGGTAGGTTTGTAACATCCCAAAATTCTAAATTTTGGAATGTTATAATAAAGAGATAGATTGGATTGATTGTTTGATTGATTGAGTGAAATTCGAAACTTTTTGAAAGTTAAATGAGAGGGAATAAAAGGACTTTCCCAAAATTTCATTTTTGCTGTTATGATCTCCATGAATTCAAATTCTTTTCACCACAAAACCCTGGAGAGAAGATGACATGACTTCTTCCATTTATTTAAATGACAAGGGGTGTTGAAAATAATTGAATTTCATCTGAGAATATTTCCAATCCTGAAACTTTATGCAACTCAATGATTTTCACGAGCAAAGATAAAATGACTTCTTCAAAACATATGAAATAGGAGTTGGGAGTTTCAAAGGATTAAATTCAAAGTCCCATTGAAATTATTTTTCGAATATTGGACTTATTTGAGTTTTATTCAAATTATTTTTCTCCAAAATAAAAATATATAGAACATAGGGTAACATGATTACCTACATCAGAAAATTGGAGAGAAATAAATTTGAAATCATTTTGGTATTTTAAAAATGATTTTTATTGGATTTTATTAAGGCAGTAGCACTTTTTGCTCTATCTAAATTTGTGAGGATTTTATTTGACTTTACAAAAATGTTCATGCTGTAGAAAATCTTTTTCTGAAAATTTTGATATATAATATGCCTATATAAAATTTTAATTTATTTTCTTTATCCGGTTTTCCTTCCGTTTCAATTTTATAAAAAAACTGTACACGCGGCCCATAGTTATTTACCGCCCACACGCGTAGCATAGTGGCAGCGGGCGCCTCATTTGTTTTTCCCTCTCCTAAATGGGCCAGGCCCAGCCATCCTTTTTATTTTTTTACTTAGGCCGACTTTTGTTAAAGAAAAAAAATACTGCAGTGTACGCGTGCGCGCGCAGCCGGCCCGTGGTGCTTTTAGCCCATGCGTTCCCCGTTTATTTTATTTGTTCGTCTACGTTTAGTCCCACGTTGCCTAGCCTTTAACCCCTAAACCTCTTTTTCACCTATAAATATAGACCCATAAAGCCTCCAAAAATTATCCATTGCGGATTAAATCAATATTTTGGTTTGACTAGCTAAATATATATTTCTCCTCTCCGGCGGGACTTTTGGAAGTTGTCTCCACACTCCGAAGTCGTCTTTTCTATACCTTATAAAGGTATATTTATTCGTTCTCTGTATTTATACGTTAGATCTAGAATTCTTTTATCCGTAGCTATATTTTTTTCTTCTGTAAAACAGCTTGGCCCTGATTTTTTAAATAGCCATAACTTTTTACTCGTTCATCCGAATTAGATGAAACCAGCGTCTAAAGTTTCGTCTTGTTTTCACCTATCCGGTGAACCTGTCACATCAATTTTTTTAATTTTCAAATTTCGAAATTTGTTTCATATTCAAATTTCTTTTGATCATATCTTTTTATCCGTACCTCCGTTTTCGATGAAACCAACGCCCACTTTTTCGTTACGATCCCCTCTGTCCAGTTAAACAACTTAAACATGTTTTTGAAAGTTTTAAATTTGATTTCAA
The DNA here is from genome assembly GCF_002575655.3 of Aegilops tauschii subsp. strangulata. Lineage (NCBI taxonomy): Eukaryota > Viridiplantae > Streptophyta > Magnoliopsida > Poales > Poaceae > Aegilops > Aegilops tauschii. Next base: position 320,622,688 of record NC_053040.3, read on the forward strand.
ACAGATTTGTATTTAAATTTCTTTTGTTCATAACTTAAGTTTCGTAGCTCCGATTTAGTTGATTCTTTTTGCAAATCGAAGCTCTTGACCTAAACTTTCTGATAAGGCCAAATTCATATAATTTTGGTACTGTTAGAAATTGTTTTATGTTGCAAGAGTTATTTGCTTGGTTTTGATGTTTCCCGAATCGTCTTCTTCGTTCTTCTCGATCTTTTGAGTGATTGCTTATGTGTGGTTACTATTGCTTGCTTACGATAGATTGACCGGAGTGTGACGAGTAGATCTATCAAGAGTTTTGAGTGCGAATCATCTTCATCAACATTGCAGGCAAGTTCACACTTTGATCATACTTTCCATACCCAGTTTTATTGCATTAGATCTTTTCCTCAAACAATTGCATGGTTAGGATCTAATTATATTGTGGGTATTGGGAAGTAGTTGAGGTAGTACCTATTACCTGTTTTATTTTATCAAACCCTTGAGAGTTACTTCTACGTTGCTATTATATTGCCATGCTATGCTCGTAGACGTGGATTGGGTTTGAGAGATATTCATGACAGATGTGAGATTGTTAATAATGGTTTACTTAAGGTGGCAACTAAAACTCACATCTGGGTGGATTGAGGCACCTGGAGAACCCAGTGTTGTCTGTTTGTATAAGGACCGCCACCCAGGCTCAAAGGGATCATAAGATTATTCATGCTAGAAACTTCCGTGTGCAGCCGCAAGCTATTATGGGCTCTAGCATAGTTGAGTAAGTTGTGGGAAACCTTTCCATGATGGGCTAGCAGATGTAGGGGATTGTAGGTGTACCGGCCTATCTATCGGTTAAGGGGACCTCTTCGGAAAGACTGTGTCTCGGTCATCCGTTTCTCAAACATCATGTAGTGCGAGAAATCAAACGGAGGCGATCGAGTCTTGTGGGAAAAGTGCACAAACCTCTGCAGAGTGTACAAACTAATCATGATTAGCCGTGTCCCCGGTTATGGACATCTTGAGTATCTAGTTCTTGGATTATCCCGTTGATCTCATCATGTTACTTTAATTAATCTTGTTGGGTTAATGATGATACTTAATTGGGATTGAGATGCTGTCAACCATCTCAATGTTTCACAACCACCATAATAGTTAAATAAAATGTATTCCTTTGCAGTAGGGAAAAATTGGCTTTTCGCAAAAACATTATAACCATAAAGCTTTTCCACCAGCCATATATGCATGTAGTGATAGCCTTTGTTCATCATTTCTCTATGGTGTGAATTTGCCAATACATTCAATGTACTGACCCGTTTTCGGGCTGCAACGTTTCATGTTGCAGGATATCTTACGACGAGTAAGTGATACGTTAGGGTTACGATTTCTACACTCAACTTTGCCGTTGGTGTTGATGGGAATCCACAACCTTGTTACTTCCGCTATTTGAATTGAGGTAATAGTTTTTACGTTACTTTATGCATGTGATTTACCTCTGTTATAAATCCTCGAGTACTGTGTGTGTCAGCATACCGATCCAGGGATGACACTTAAGCACAGAGACTTGATCCATTCGGGTCGGGTCGCTACACAGGGGCACCCGCCACTGACCTTCTGCCACTGCGATAATGCCATCAGTGGCGAGCGGGCGGACCACCACTGTTATAGTGCAGCAGCGGCCGCTAACCAAACTTGCACGCCATTATTTTTCTTCCTGAAGTGGCGGGTGATGCTTGTCTGCCCACCACTATTTATTCATGCTGCAATGGCGGGCGTATTGGCGCGCCTGCCATTGGTTGTTGATTCATGTGAATTAAAAATTTGCAGCCACGACACCTATTGTGCTGCCATGGATGCATTTTGCGTGCATAAATCTGATATAAATGGAAATGAAGCATTCATTGTATGCTTAGGCATCAAGTTCACTAGGTACTTAGTACTCTTCATAATATCTAATAACACTTCAAGTTCGTTCCAGTTAACAAATCAACATCAAAGTAACTAAAAGTTCATCGGCTAGGAGAAATTTTAATGGACCTTATTTCTAAATAAGATCTACAACAACTACCATCTGGAAGTTGATGTTTCTGTTGTTCCTTATCGTGATGAGCACTGTTATGTCAACCGTTAGTCATCTCTTTCCCTTCAGGAATTCCCGCCAGCCGGCCTCATAGAATGATATGCGGCCGTCTGTGTCCGTCTTGTGTCGAATGCTGGTGATAGGAGCTGCTCCAAGGCTTACTCCGGCCATGCCGGCAGTAGGGATGTCCTCAGCACAAAACATCTTCATAAGTAATTTCTATGATCCCCGTGATTAAAAACAAAATAGAGCACGCAATGTTAGACATCTTGCAATATAGTGTTATGAACAAAAAAAGAGAAAAGATACAAACCATACCATGGTGTGTTTCATGATGTTGGTCTTGGTAAAATGATGCACAAATGGCCTCCCCAAGTACTGCACACTTGTAGGTAGGACCACGATGAGTCTCGCCTTCTCATCCTCATTAAGCTCCTTCATTCTTCGAGAGAAAATTACATAATTGTATTGATCATCATCGTCATCATCTCCCCTACCCTTATCATCTTCCTCATCCTCATGCTCCTGGCTATCGTCATCCTTGCTAGCGTCATCATCATCATCTTGGCTCTCATCATCATCATCCTCATCATCCTGGGAATCTTCAGCATCGTCCTCATCAAGCTCATCATCTTGGTCGGAGAAATACTTAATCCTTAACCTTTTGGCCGCTTTCTTCAAGTAAAAGCCTATGTACTCTCCCCCGGTGAGCTTATTACTTGAATTGTACTTATTCCATTGATACGTCTCCAACGTATCTATATTTTTTATTGTTCCATGTTGTTATATTATCATTCTTGGGAATTTTTTTATAGTTATTTTATATCATTTTTTGGTACTAACCTATTGACATAGTGCCAAGTGCCAGTTGTTGTTTTCTGCATGTTTTTTACATCGCCAGAAATCAATACCAAACGGAGTCCAAACGTAGCGAAACTTTTTATGGATTTTTTTGGACCAAAAGACATCTACTGGGCCGGAGAAGCTCCAAGGGGGTGCTCCGAGGGGAGCACAACCCACCAGGGCGCGCCTGGAGGCCTAGGCACGCCCAGATGGGTTGTGCCCACCTCGGGTGCCTCCCGAACCGACTCTTTTCTCTATAAATACCCCTATATTCAAGAAACCCTAGGGGAGTCGAATCAATTCTAGCCGCCGCAAGTTCCAGAAACCACAGATCCAATCTAGACACCATCACGCAGGGGTGCATTATGTCCATTGGTGCCTCTCCGATGATGCGTGAGTATTTCTTTGTAGACCTACGGGTTCGTAGTTAGTAGCTAGATGGCTTCCTCTCTCTCTCTTTTGATTCTCAATATAATGGTCTCTTGGAGATCCATATGATGTAACTCTTTTTGCGGCGTGTCTGTTGGGATCCGATGAACTTTGAGTTTATGATCAGATCTATCTTTTTATCCATGAAAGTTATTTGAGTCTTCTTTGATCTCTTATATGCATGATTGCTTATAGCCTTGTATTTCTTCTTCGATATTTGGGTTTTGTTTGGCCAACTTGATCTATTTATTTTGCAATGGGAAGATGTGCTTTGTGATGGGTTTTATCTTACGGTGCTTGATCCCAGTGACAGAAGGGGAACCGACACATATGTATCATTGCTATTAAGGATAACAAGATGGGGGTCTATTTCTACATAAAGAGATCTTGTCTACATCATTTCATTGTTCTTATTGCATTGCTCAATTTCTCCGTGAACTGAATACACTAGATGCATGCTGGATAGCGGTCGATGTGTGGAGTAATAGTAGTAGATGCAGGCAGGAGTCGGTCTACTAATCTTGGACGTGATGCCTATATAATGATCATTGCCCGGATATCGTCATGATTATTTGAAGTTCTATCAATTGCCCAACAGTAATTCGTTTACCCGCCATTTGCTATTTTTCTCGAGAGAATCCACTAGTGAAATCTATGCCCGGGTCTCTTCTTTATTATATTTGCCTGTGCGATCTATTTTATTTGCTTTTATTTTCAGATCTATTAAACCAAAAATACAAAAATACCTTGCTACACTTTATTTTATTTGGCGTTAGATCTATCAAATTATTACAACTTTCCGACATCCGTTTGCCAATTTCTGGCGCTGTTACCCGAAAGGGATTGACAACCCCTTTAACACGTCGGGTTGCGAGTATTTGTTATTTGTGGGCAGGTGCTGTTTACATAGTCTTTCTTGGTTCTCCTACTGGTTCGATAACCTTGGTCTCATCACTGAGGGAAATACCTACCATCGCTGTGCTGCATGATCCCTTCCTCTTTGGGGAAATACCGACATAGTTCTAGCAGGCATCATCCATTTCTAGCCTCCTATGATGGTTTTATCCTTTTGTTTACAAACATCAATTTTGTATGATTGCCCTGACCATCCGAAAAGTTGAAACTGTCACCAATTAAATTATTGAATTGGACCCTTACGTTGCATGGGATACACTATGTAACAATTAAGAATATTGCATTTAATAATTAATGGTGTGCACAATACAACAAGTCAGAAAGTGATTTGAATTGAATGATGAACATTGTTACCACATATTTTTCAAATCCATCCCTCAAGAAGATCCCGAATTCTACTACATGGGATAAATTATCCCTACAGGGATTTTTGCAGACATTGCAGACCTTAAGCACCATGATCCCCTCCTTCAAAACGTTAAACACTGTTATTGTTGCGGACATTGCAAACCTTAAACACTGCATGAAAGTAATATAGTACAGAGTTTATATAAGCAGATTTATCACGAAGCCACGGACATATATGGTACGCCATAGCAAGATTCATAAGTACTACATTAAAGCAGGTTCAAACATCTGAAGTACAGAGTTATATGACAAGGCACGATGGAGAGATCAACTCCTAATCTAAGTCAATGCCAGAGCCGGAGTCGTCATCGTCATCCTCGTCGGACTCCTTGGTGAGAGCATCTCCTCAGCAGCCGTCTGGTTGTGTGCGGTGATCATCAACGCCTCGTTAGTGGCGTACAAATGCGGATCCTCTTAAAGATACCGTTCCACCAAGGCATCGGTACTCTGACATTCATGGGCCCTGAGGAGCGCCTCGTCCTTCCGGTGCTCCTGCTCCTCGGCCCTGGAGACTATCCTCATGTTAGGAGGCGCTATCTCACTCCCGCGCCAAGCATCCTGAGGAAAGTTGAGCTGGGCCCTTCGCCCCTGGTACTCGAGCGCCCTGGCATCATAAGCGCGTGCTAATTCCTTGGCAAAGTCGAACATGCCAAGACACTGTTTCTTACCAGTGACGGGGTTTTGGAGTTGGGCGCCCCACTTCCCCCAGGGCCTCTAGCAAACACCACTGTACCTGCCATTGTCCGCCATCCCGAAAAAAAGACTTAAAACATGTAGATAAATAAATTTAGCAAAAGAACCGAAGAAATCTTCGATAGCACAATCTGAATTAAAAATAAACAAAAAATTGGCATGACCTCTACAAAAAATGGACAAATTAAGAGCTAAAAATTTGGCGAAACGGAAATAAATCAATGTTTCGCCAAAACTTTAGTGTTTACAGTATGAATCCTTGTAAAGAAATGAAGACATCTACTACATCACAATATCAATAAACAAGGAAAATTGGCATGACCTATTCGTAAAAATGGACACATGAATTGCTAGTAATCTCGCGAAACACAAGTAAATCAATGCTTCGCCAAAACTTTAGCACTTATAGCTGTATACCTGTAATTAACTGAGGGCATCTACTTCTGCATATTATTGAACTTGATATGAACAGAAATAATGTAAAGAATAATAGAATCTATATGCGAGACTAAATAATTGACCTCTAATATGAACAACTTGCATTTTCTCGTTGATGGTTACGTATGTGGCTGGTGAAACTATAATAGTTTTGATGTGTGCCTTCAAAAATATAGAACTATAAACTACAACTATATTTGAACTCTAGTATGAATAAATTGAACTCACTAACGATTATGAAAACACAATAATAAAAATATATACCATAACCGTAGTTAAATGCCCGTGTGCGTAGCTGCTGCCGCGGCTATCGTGTGCGTGTCGACCATGGCCGCGGGTGGCGAGGAGCAAAGCCAGAGAGAGGCGGAGACGGTGGATGGCGATGTGTATTACTGAGTGGAGGGCGATAGGGCAGATCGTCGGCGAGGGCGACGGAAGCAGCGGACGGACGGTGACGACGACGGCGACAACAAATGGATGGTGATGGCGGTAGCGGACAGCTACGACGATAGCGCTATCAAAAGCGACGGAGATGGCGACAGCATGGATGAGCTGATCGATGGAGGGAGAGTGAGAGCGAGGGAGTGAAGTGAGTTGGGGAGGGGGGCGGCGCAGTTCGAGCTGTTGAGTTCTCCTAACGCGGCGGGCGCTTCAGATTGCTCGCCACCGCTACTTTGGGGTGGCGGGCGACACTGTTGATTCGATTTGGGCCGACCCCACAACTAACTTAGCTGTGGCGGTTGCTGGCAGGTGCCCATCACAGGTAAAATATGCATAAATAATTTTTTTGGTACTGGTTGCAGCCACTAAACTGTCGCGAGCAGTATTGTGTGCTGGCCACTGGTGCCTCACAAAGCAGTGGCGAGCAGTTCTACACAACCGCCACTGGTCGCATTCATCACGTGTCCACCCTTAGCGGCGCTTGTTTGTGGCAGATTGTGTCCGGCACCCGCCACTGCTAGCCAGTACCTGTGGTGGTCTCATTCTAGCACCCGCCATAGTTACTTTTGCTAACTAGCACTGGCGGGTGCCACACCACGCCCACCACTCATTGGGGTCCACCTATAAGCCCTTTCCCGGTGGTCGAAGCTTCTAGGATCCCTTCTGGTCCGGAAAAAATTAATCCATTTTTTTTCCATTTGGACTCCGTTTGATATCGATTTTCTGAAAAGCCAAAAACAGGCAAAAAGCAGGCACTGGCGCTGGGCACTAGGTTAATAGGTTAGTCCCAAAAATGATATAAAATATCATATAATTGCATATAAAACATCCAAGATTGATACTATAATAGCATGGAACAATAAAAAATTATAGATACGTTGGAGACGTATAATCACTACTGCAGGATGATCCAAACGCGACACTACGATCAGAGACCCTTCAACGAAACTGTGTGCGATGCCATAATCACAAACGGTGATGTAAAAAACCGCCAAAAAAGGTGCAAAACGTTTGCGATGACGGATGCATCAAACACGGTTCAGATTTTAGTTGTCTGTGCGATGCAGGGCATACATTCAGTTCAATTGACTGTTTGGGATGAGGAGGAACAAAAGAAACGAGTAGCCAGATGAAGGCGTGTGCGGTATACAGCATACGGTTCACTAGGATGAACTGTGTGTGATTAGGCAACTCAGTGGAAACGGTCAACTGAACAAGATGTGTGTGATACGCGGCAAACATGTCCGTAATTAGAAATGTCTGTGAAGAGCAATAATAACAGAGACGATTGCTGCTAAGAAGCCGTGTGATTTGCTCTGTCTACACTAGAATAACATGTATATATATATAACTGAAATAAACATCCAATTACATAAGTGACTATACCGATCATTCGCACACACCTCAATAAACAATTGCATGCATTCTAAAGTAGGAGAAATGATCGTCTAGTCATCTACTTCTTGTGACGCTCCCGCCACTGCTCTGTGGCTCGATCCCTCGTTTGTGGCAGGAAGAAGACACTTCCTCATGTCAACGATCCGCATGTACATCTCGTAGCATGTGTATGCGTCCATGGCTGCGTACTTGACATGTTGTTCATCCAGTCTCTCATGCGCCACACTGTGCCAGGTGTTCTTGTCCTTATTGCTCTCATTCTTCATCTTCATGTAGTAGGGGTCGATGATGGCCAAGGCGAGGTCAACCAGGGAGTTCAGTTTGCCTTGTAGTGGTGCTGGATGTTGACAAGATTCGGGCATCTCATGTCCGAAACCTTGAGCGCTTTTAGATCGTTCGTGGTGTCCACCGTAGCGAAACTGTAGTCGGAGCTGTTGATAAACCTGGAGAAATGCTCGCAAGGCCTTGTCGCAAGGTGGTAGTGGTAGACGAGGACGTCATGTCACAAGCACAACAGGGCAACGACAACCTTCTGATCGTGCCCGACATGACCGATGGTGTACTCGAGGTCGAAGCCGGCCACTCGGTACTTGTCCTCGGCAAGGAACTGCTCCATACTTTGGATGGAGCTCTCCACCGAGACCAAATCGTTCATGTACACCACCGAGAGGGCCTTCCCCATTACGTGGGTGTCCACTACGTGATGCGTGGTGAACTGCCCGCCATTGTCGTCGTCAGCCGCTGGGAGTGCCATTGGAGCCACAGGGAGCGCCATTGGAACCGCTGGATGTCCTCTCTGTATGTGTCATTGTGGGTGTGCTTATTGTGTCATGTGACGCAAGAGATATAAGGTAATGGCCACAGGAATAAATGGGGACCGGGCGGCCTGGATTCTCTGCGCGTCCGCATGGCAGTTTTTTGCAGCGGGTAACTGCATCATCGCGCCGCACCCGGCACAACCACATGCACACGAACGTGCGTGATCATGCGCCGGCCCCAAACACTAGCAGCGTGTGTGGAGGGACGAGGGCAGAGCACCCGGAGGGATGCAAGAGCAGAGCGTGCGCGGCGGGACGCTAGCAGAGTGCGCCGCGGCTGCCTGAACCGCAAGCAGCCACACACATAGAGCAGTTGAACATGCAGGAAATGGTCGCCTACAAGCCGACCCATAGTTGCGTCGCTGCATAGAGAGCGGCCGTGTGCTACCACCTCCATCTAGTCTATGGTCCCCTTTATATTCTGTGCCATACTTTGCCCTCAAATTTAACCAACAAAATGTTAATGCATGTTACAAAAATTATATAATTGGAAACTATGTTCAAATACGAATCCAACTATATAATCTTTGGCAACATGCATTCGTATTTTATTAGTTAAATCATACTTATAAACCAGGATGGTGGTATCATAGGTAATTAAATCGCAAACGTATTTTTTATTAACCGTATGTGTACGTGGTCTTTCATCCTCCTCTCGCACATCTTGTCACCCCGCTTCCGCAGACGGCTTACAGCGCAAGCTTGCGCAGCGCGCGGGGGCGTTCTTTCGGCCAAACAGTGGCGCCAATGAATCGTCGGTGAGCCCATTCCTGTGCAACCTTGCAGGTTCCCGCGCAAGCTTCTGCCCGACTCGGTGAAATCCCCCAAAATCCTAATGCTTACCGGCCTGCTATAAAAATCCTCACGACTGGCGAGTCCTGCGTCGCATTTTCCCCTCCCTCCCTGTAGCTTATCTCGTCTGCTTCTCCCACAATCGCCAATGGCACCAGTCCGTCGTCGTCGCTTAGCCACTCCGCCGTCATCAAAGGACAGCTCCAGCTGGGAGGCTACACCGCGGCGGCGGCGCAGTCCACAACGTAGTGTAGTGCGCGTGGCGTCCCTGTTGGGTGTGTGCGGAATACCCATCACACGCTCCGCCGCCGCTGCCTGTCGGCAGCTGTTGTCGGCCACCGTTGCTGCCACACCACCGTTGAAAGCCAGGGCCATCTCCCGCTCCACCGCTGCGGCCCGAAGGCGGGAGGTGGTCATCATGGCGGCCACCCCACTGCAGGCCACCGTGGCCATCACCTGCTCCGCCACCACGGCCTGAAGGCGGGAGGTGGTGGTCGTGGCCGCCACCACATCGTCGGTTGCCGTGGCCGCCTGCCCACCGTCGACCGCCGGGGTCATCACCCGCTCCGCCACCGCCGCCTGAAGGCGGTAGGCGGAGGTGGATGCCCGCACGTGCGTCAGTGACCTTGCGTGCTACACCGAGTTCCTGCGAGAGGAGGAGGAGCGCCTCGTCGAGCACGCAAAGAGCCTTACCGCCGCCGTGGTCACGGCACACGCCGCCTCAGAGGGAGGAATCAGGAGATCTACGAGGAGAACCACCGCTTCGAGAGGGGTCGTCTGGAGTGGCAGAGGGTGTTCGAGGTGAGCGCCGCTGAAGTTGCAACAGCGGCATGCACCGTATTGCGGTTGCCCAGCTCGTCAGTAGGCTCCTCCTCCTCCACCTCTTACTGAGCGTGCTCGGCAGAGAGAGGCAGCCGGAAGTAGTACAAAGCCCCTCCACAGTAGTAGTAGTATTTAGGGGCTATTTTGTTCAGTTCATCTAACTATAGATGTGGTGGAACTATACGACGTACTTAAAATTAGCTAGTATATATAGTTGAACTAGCTATTTCAGTACGTGGTTGGCAACAATTGGGGAAAAGTTTGGTCGGTTCAGCTGTCGAGTGGAACTGTTTGTATAAATTAAGAACGACTGCTTAATCTATGAATGAAATCTATGCTTAATTACTGAATTTTAGTTGGAAAAATTAGATACTGGTAGTGATTTTTAGCTTCATATTTTGACAAATCGCAGTGTTACAAGGTTGACAAATCGCAATGTTACTAGATCAACAAATGTCAATCTTTCCAGTTTGACAAATGGCAACATACCTAATATGACAGATGCAAATCTTACCAAATTGTTTGTAAGTGGTTGCACGTGGGTCATCCAAAAGAACCGTTTGCATTGAAGAGATGCACAAATCCTGCTCTCACTTTGCATCATGTCGTCCCGGGATCGACGGGCGGGGCACGGGAGGACGGCAACTGGCGGCACTGAGAGGTAGCGTTCGATGGCGGTGTCCCATGCCGCTGAGGGGGGCGCGCACACCGAGAGGAAGGCGAGCGGCCATGGAAGTCAGAGGGCTCACTTCCCAGTGAGCCTACGCAGCGTACAACTCACACGCTTCCCGGTGAGCCTGCGCATTCGAGGACAGCTTGCACGCCTCTCGGTCAGCCTGCACACCGAACTGCGCTCGCACGCGTCCCGTCCAGTCAAGGTCAAGCAGCTCTCCGCATAGCACCTCCTACAGCCATTAAAACCAAGACACGTGGCGTCACGTGAATGGTTAACAGAACGCACACGGTTTGAATTATACAAACGTTTGAGATATTAAAGTGGCAGCTATTTTTTCAAAATGCCTTTGTTGGCTGTCATTATTCGAGTGTGCCTTCTCTCAAAATGGACACGAAAAATACCATAGCATGTCCGGTGCCATTCCATGATAGCATGCCAAGTTTCATGAATTTCAGACGAGTTTTGGATTTACTAGAATTTAAAAATAAAGTATCTCAATGTTTTGCCGGCAATCAACGGTGCTCTAGTGTTTGAAATTCATCCCATTTCTTGCATGGGTCCTAAGCATGCACCCAAGGACACACATTTGATTTTTCAACCAATTTATATGCACTGGAGCATGTGCATGTAGTTAAAATTTGAATTATGCACATAAATGCATTGAAAACTCAGTTAATGCATAAAAATCTCCAAACGAACCCCGGAAAATCAAAAAAATTGACACAACACTCCGGTTGTTCTATGTTGACATGAGAAAAAATTTGAAAGCAATAAGAGGCAATGGATATCGCTTCATCCCCAGAGGTGGGACATTCCCTACCGAAACCATCATGCGTGTTGTGAGAAGGTCTGGTTTGTGAGAAGCATATACCCAAACCTGCCCCAAATAGGACAAAAAATTTTACCACGGCATGTGTTGATGCTGCTCCATGATAGCATGCCAAGTTTCATGAATTTTAGACGAGTTTTGGATTTACTAGAATTTAAAAACCATGTATCTCAATGTTTTTCCAGCACTCAACGGTGCCCTGGTGTTTGAAATTCATTACCATTTCTTGCATGGGACCTAAGCATGCAACCAAGGACACATATTTGATTTTTCAACCAATTTATATGCACTGGAGCATGTGCATATAGTTCAAATTTGAATTATGCACATAAATGCATTTAAAACTCAGTTAATGCATAAAAATGTCAAAATGAACCCCAAAAAATCACAAAAATTGACACAACACTCTTGTTGTTCTATGTTGACACGAGAAAATTTTGAAAGCAATAAGAGGCAATGGATATCGTTTCGTCCCCAAAGGTGGGGAGTTCCCTACCGAAAACCATCATGCTTGTTGTGAGAAGCTCCGGTTTGTGAGAAGCATATACCCAAACCTGCCCCAAATGGGACAAAATTTGTACCATGGCATGTTGATGCCGCTCCATCATAGCATGCCAAGTTTCATGAATTTCAAATGAGTTTTGGATTTACTAGAATTTAAAAACCAGGCATCTCAATGTTTTGCCGGCAATCAACGATGCCCTGGTGTTTGAAATTCATTACCATTTCTTGCATGGGACCTAAGCATGCACCCAAGGACACATATTTGATTTTTCAACCAATTTATATGCACTGGAGCATGTGCATGTAGCTTAAATTTGAATTATGCACATAAATGCATTCAAAACTCAGTTAATGCATAAAAATGTCCAAATGAACCCCAAAAGATCACAAAAATTGACACAACACTCCTGTTGTTCTACGTTGACACGAGAATTTTTTTTGAAAGCAATAAGAAGCAATGGATATTGTTTCGTCCCCAAAGGTGGGACGTTCCCTACTGAAACCATCATGCTTGTTGTGAGAAGCTCTGATTTGTGAGAAGCATATACCCAAACCTGCCCCAAATGGGACAAAATTTTTACCATGGCATGTTGAGGCCGCTCCATGATAGCATGCCAAGTTTCATGAATTTCAGACGAGTTTTGGATTTAATAGAATTTAAAAACCAGGTATCTCAATGTTTGCGGCCGAGTGACGGTGGCAGGGTGTTTGACATTCATTCCCATTTCTTGCATGGGACCTAAGCATGAAACCAAGGACACAGATTTGAATTTTCAACTAATTTGTATGCATTAGAGCATGTCTATGTAGTTCAAATTTGAATTATGCACATAAATGCATTGAAAACTCAATTAATGCATAAAAATGTCCAAACGAACCCCGAAAAATCACAAAAATTGACACAACACTCCTATTGTTCTATGTTGACACTAGGAAAAAATTTGAAACCTAGAAGAGGCAACGGATACCATTTCGTCCAGAAAGGTGAAACGTTCCCTACCGAAACCATCACACTTGTTGTGAGAAGCTCTGGTTTATGAGAGGCTTGTACCCAAACCTGCCCCAAATGGGACAAAATTTTTACCCCGGCATGTTGATGCCGCTCCATGATAGCATGCCAAGTTTCATGAATTTCGGACGAATTTAAGATTTACTAGAATTACAAAAGTAAGTACGTCAACATTTGCCGGAGAGCCACGGTACCATGGTGTTCGAATTTCATCCCCATTTCTTGCATGGGGCATAAGCATAAACCCATGGACACATATATGATTTTACAACCCACGTTGGTGCACCGGAGCATGTGCATGTAGTTTAATTTTGAATTGTGCACCTGAAATGGCTAGAAAACCAATTTAATGTATAAAATGTTTAAACGAACCCTGAATAATCCCAATTCTTTTACGACACACATATAGTTGCATGTTCACTGCAGATAAAAGGTCTAGTAATTCAAACACCGTCCATTGCCGCTGTGACCCCATTATGTAATTCAAATCAAGATGAAAAATCAAGTAGATCGCACATAGTTTATTCTCACCAACCGTGTGAGATGCAACACAAAATATCCTAGAGCACCGTCAGTGTATATATAGTACACCTATGGCTTACGCGAGAAGGTGTGTCGGCCATAGGTCACAGCCAGCGTCTCAAGCACACTAGCTCGCTCCCCAAATATCATTTCACTGTTTAATCATCTTCGGTGAAAGATGGGCACGTGGACCCGCTCGCGAGGGCAACTTCGGAGGCCCACTCGGGTGAGAGCGCGACCGCAACCACCATCGCGTGCTAACAAGGTCCATGAGCACGGCCGCAATCTGCGACTGGGCGGCCAAGGCAGCCCAAACGGCCGCTGTTGCTTCTCAGGTGGTGGCAGCAACATCTCCCTCGGGGATAGCAACTGGCGAGAGCGGCACAGCAGTTGTCCGTTCCGCCACGGTGGCCTTAGCCCTGATGGAGGCTGTGTTGGAAATATGCCCTAGAGGCAATAATAAGATGGTTATTATTATATTTCCTTGTTCATGATAATTGTCTATTGTTCATGCTATAATTGTGTTATCCGGAAATCGTAATACATGTGTGAATGCATAGACTATAACATGTCCCTAGTGAGCCTCTAGTTGACTAGCTCGTTGATCAATAGATGGTTACGGTTTCCTGACCATGGACATTGGATGTCACTGATAAAGGGATCACATCATTAGGAGAATGATGTGATGGACAAGACCCAATCCTAAGCATGGCACTAGATCGTGTAGTTCGTTTGCTAAAGCTTTTCTAATGTCAAGTATCATTTCCTTAGACCATGAGAACGTGCAACTCCTGGATACCGTAGGAATGCTTTGGGTGTACCAAACGTCACAACGTAACTGGGTGGCTATAAAGGTGCACTACAGGTATCTCCGAAAGTGTCTGTTGGGTTGGCACAGATCGAGACTGGGATTTGTCACTCCGTATGACGGAGAGGTATCTCTGGGCCCACTCGGTAATGCATGATCATAATGAGCTCAATGTGACCAAGTGATTGGTCACGGGATCATGCATTACGGTACGAGTAAAGTGACTTGTCGGTAACGAGATTGAACGAGGTATTGGGATACCGACGATCGAATCTCGGGCAAGTAACGTACCGATTGACAAAGGGAATTGTATACGGGATTACTTGAATCCTCGACATTGTGGTTCATCCGATGAGATCATCGAGGAGCATGTGGGAGCCAACATGGGTATCCAGATCCCGCTGTTGGTTATTGACCGGAGAGTCGTCTCGGTCATGTCTGCGTGTCTCCCGAACCCGTAGGGTCTACACACTTAAGGTTCGGTGACGCTAGGGTTGTAGAGATATTAGTATGCGGTAACCCGAAAGTTTTTCGGAGTCCCGGATGAGATCCCGGACATCACGAGGAGTTCCGGAATGGTCCGGAGGTAAAGATTTGTATATAGGAAGTCCAGTTTCGGCCACCGGGAAAGTTTCGGGGGTCACCGGTATTGTACCGGGACCACCGGAAGGGTCCCGGGGGTCCATCGAGTGGGGCCACCTATCCCGGAGGGCCCCATGGGCTGAAGTGGGAAGGGAACCAGCCCCTGGTGGGCAGGTGCGCCCCCCATGGGCCTCCCCCTGCGCCTAGGGTTGGAAACCCTGGGGGTGGGGGGCGCCCCACCTAACTTGGGGGGCAAGTCCCCCCCTTGGCCGCCCCCCCTTGAGATTAGATCTCTAGGGGCCGGCGCCCCCCCAGGGCCCCTATATAAAGGGGGGGAAGGGAGGGCTGCACACCCCAAGCCCTGGCGCCTCCCTCTCCCTCCCGTAACACCTCTCCCTCTTGCTGAGCTTGGCGAAGCCCTGCCGAGATCCCCGCTGCTTCCACCACCACGCCGTCGTGCTGCTGGATCTCCATCAACCTCTCCTTCCCCTTGCTAGATCAAGAAGGAGGAGACGTCTCTCCCAACCGTACGTGTGTTGAATGCAGAGGTGCCGTCCGTTCGACACTAGGATCATCGGTGATTTGGATCACGACGAGTACGACTCCATCAACCCCGTTCTCTTGAACGCTTCCGATCGCGATCTACAAGGGTATGTAGATGCACTCCTCCCCTCTCGTTGCTAGTAAACTCCATAGATTGATCTTGGTGATGCGTAGAAAATTTTAAATTTCTGCTACGATCCCCATCAGTGGCATCATGAGCTAGGTCTATGCGTAGTTTCTATGCACGAGTAGAACACAAGTTGTTGTGGGCGTCGATTTTGTCAATTTACTTGCCATTACTAGCCTTATCTTGATTCGGCGGAATCGTGGGATGAAGCGGCCCGGACCACCTTACACGTACGCTTACGTGAGACAGGTTCCACCGACTGACATGCACTAGTTGCATAAGGTGGCTAGCGGGTGTCTGTCTCTCCCACTTTAGTCGGATCGGATTCGATGAAAAGGGTCCTTATGAAGGGTAAATCGAAATTGGCATATCACGTTGTGGTTTTGGCGTAGGTAAGAATCGTTCTTGCTAGAAACCTATAGCAGCCACGTAAAAGTTTGCAACAACAATTAGGGGACGTCTAACTTGTTTTTGCAGCAAGTGTCATGTGATGTGATATGGCCAGAAGGATGTGATGAATGATATATGTGATGTATGAGATTGATCATGTTCTTGTGATAGGAATCACGACTTGCATGTCGATGAGTATGACAACCGGCAGGAGCCATAGGAGTTGTCTTAATTTATTTATGACCTGCGTGTCAACTGGAACGTCATGTAATTACTTTACTTTATTGCTAACCGTTAGCCATAGTAGTAGAAGTAATAGTTGGCGAGACAACTTCATGAAGACACGATGATGGAGATCATGGTGTCATGCCAGTGATGATGATGAACATGGCGCCCCGAAGATGGAGATCAAAAGGAGCAAAATGATATTGGCCATATCATGTCACCATTTGATTGCATGTGATGTTTATCATGTTTTACATCTTATTTGCTTAGAACGACGGTAGCATAAATAAGATGATCCCTCGCTAAAATTTCAAGAAAGTGTTCCCCCTAACTGTGCGCCGTTGCGAAAGTTCGTTGTTCCGAAGCACCACGTGATGATCGGGTGTGATAGGTTCTAACGTTCGCATACAACGGGTGTAAGCCAGATTTACACACGCAATACACTTAGGTTGACTTGACAATCCTAGCATGTACAGACATGGCCTCGGAACACAAGAGACCGAAAGGTCGAACATGAGTCGTATAGCAGATACGATCAACATGAAGATGTTCACCTATGATGACTAGTCCGTCTCACGTGATGATCGGACACGGCCTAGTTGACTCGGATCATGTATCACCTAGATGACTAGAGGGATGTCTGTCTGAGTGGGAGTTCGTTAATAATTTGATTAGATGAACTTAATTATCATGAACTTAGTCTAAAAATCTTTACAATATGTCTTGTAGATCAAATGGCCCACGCTAATGTTGCCCTCAACTTCAACGCGTTCCTAGAGAAAATCAAGCTGAAAGACGATGGTAGCAACTACACGGACTGGGTCCGTAACCTGAGGATTATCCTCATAGCTGCCAAGAAAGCATATGTCCTTGAAGCACCGCTAGGTGATGCACCAGTTTTCCCAGCAACTCAAGACGTTCTGAACGCCTGGCAGTCGCGTAGTGATGATTACTCCCTGGTTCAGTGCGGCATGCTTTATAGCTTAGAACCGGGGCTCCAAACGCGTTTTGAGCAACACGGAGCATATGAGATGTTCCAAGAGCTGAAAATGGTTTTCCAAGCTCATGCCCGGATCGAGAGATATGAAGTCTCCGACAAGTTCTACAGTTGTAAGATGGAGGAGAATAGTTTCGTCAGCGAACACATACTCAAAATGTCTGGGTTGCACAACCGCTTGTCTCAGCTGGAAGTTAATCTCCCAGATGACGCGGTTGTTGACAGAATCCTTCAGTCGCTCCCACCTAGCTACACGAGCTTTGTAATAACTTCAATATGCAGGGGATGGAAAAGACCATTCCTGAGGTATATTCAATGCTGAAATCAGCGGAGGTGGAGATCAAAAAGGAACATCAAGTGTTGATGGTGAATAAAACCACTAAGTTCAAGAAAGGCAAGGGTAAGAAGAACTTCAAGAAAGACGGCAAGGGAGTTGCCGTGCCCGGTAAGCAAGCTGCCGGGAAGAAGACAAAGAATGGACCTAAGCCTGAGACTGAGTGCTTTTATTGCAAGGGAAACGGTCACTGGAAGCGGAACTGGCCCAAGTACTTAGCGGTTAAGAAGGCCGGCAATACCAAAGGTATATGTGATATACATGTTATTGATGTGTACCTAACCAGCGCTCGTAGTAGCTCCTGGGTATTTGATACCGGTGCAGTTGCTCATATTTGTAACTCAAAGCAGGAGCTGCGGAATAAGCGGAGACTGGCGAAGGACGAGGTGACGATGCGCGTCGGGAATGGTTCCAAGGTCGATGTGATCACCGTCGGCACGCTACCTCTATATTTACCTACGGGATTAGTTTTAAACCTCAATAATTGTTATTTAGTGCCAGCTTTGAGCATGAACATTGTATCTGGATCTCATTTAATGCGAGATGGCTACTCATTTAAATCCGAGAATAATGGTTGTTCAATTTATATGAGAGATATGTTTTATGGTCATGCCCCGCTGGTCAATGGTTTATTCTTAATGAATCTCGAACGTGATGTTACACATATTCATAGTGTGAATGCCAAGAAATGTAAGGTTGATAATGATAGTCCCACATACTTGTGGCAGTGCCGCCTTGGTCACATTGGTGTCAAACGCATGAAGAAACTCCATGCAGATGGACTTTTGGAGTCTCTTGATTATGAATCATTTGACACGTGCGAACCATGCCTCATGGGCAAAATGACCAAGACTCCGTTCTCCGGAACAATGGAGCGAGCAACCAACTTATTGGAAATCATACATACTAATGTGTGCGGTCCAATGAGCGTTGAGGCTCGCGGTGGCTATCGTTATGTTCTCACCCTCACTGATGACTTGAGTAGATATGGGTATGTCTACTTAATGAAACACAAGTCTGAGACCTTTGAAAAGTTCAAGGAATTTCAGAGTGAGGTTGAGAATCAACGTGATAGGAAAATAAAGTTCTTACGATCAGATCGTGGAGGGGAATATTTGAGTCACGAATTTGGCACACCCTTAAGGAAATGTGGAATTGTTTCACAACTCACGCCGCCTGGAACACCTCAGCGTAATGGTGTGTCTGAACGTCGTAATCGCACTCCATTGGATATGGTGCGATCTATGATGTCTCTTACCGATCTACCGCTATCATTCTGGGGTTATGCTCTAGAGACTGCCGCATTCACTTTAAATAGGGCTCCATCAAAATCCATTGTGACGACACCGTATGAATTATGGTTTGGAAAGAAACCTAAGCTGTCAGTTCTTAAAGTTTGGGGATGTGATGCTTATGTCAAGAAACTTCAACCTGAAAAGCTCGAACCCAAGTCGGTAAAATGCGTCTTCATAGGATACCCTAAGGAAACCATTGGGTATACCTTCTACCTCAGATCCGAAGGCAAGATCTTCGTTGCCAAGAACGGGTCCTTTCTGGAGAAAGAGTTTCTCTCGAAAGAAGTAAGTGGGAGGAAGGTGGAACTTGATGAGATGACCCCTCTCGAACCAGAAAGTAGCACAGCACAAGAAAATGTTTCTGTGGTGCCTACACCGACTAGAGAGGAAGTTAATGATGACGATCATGATCAAGTTACCGCTGAACTTCGTAGGTCCACAAGGACACGTTCCGCACCAGAGTGGTACGGCAACCCTGTTCTGGAAATCATGTTGTTGGACAACGGTGAACCTTCGAACTATGAAGAAGCAATGGCGGGTCCAGATTCCAACAAATGGCTTGAAGCCATGCTGTCCGAGATTGGATCCATGTATGAAAACAAAGTATGGACTTTGACAGACTTGCCCGATGATCGGCGAGCGATAGAAAATAAATGGATCTTTAAGAAGAAGACGGACGCGGATGAAAATGTTACCATCTATAAAGCTCGACTTGTCGCTAAGGGTTATCGACAAGTTCAAGGAGTTGACTACGATGAGACCTTCTCACCCGTAGCAAAGCTGAAGTCCGTCCGAATCATGTTAGCAATTGCCGCATTCTACGATTATGAGATATGGCAAATGGACGTCAAAACGGCATTCCTTAACGGCTTTCTTAAGGAAGAATTGTATATGATGCAGCCGGAAGGTTTTGTCGATCCTAAGAATGCTAACAAAGTATGCAAGCTCCAGTGCTCAATCTATGGGCTGGTGCAGGCATCTCGGAGTTGGAACATTCGCTTTGATGAGATGATCAAAGCGTTTGGGTTTACGCAGACTTATGGAGAAGCCTGTGTTTACAAGAAAGTGAGTGGGAGCTCTGTAGCATTTCTCTTATTATATGTGGATGACATACTATTGATGGGAAATGATATATAATTCTTGGAAAGTATAAAGGCCTACTTGAATAAGTGTTTTTCAATGAAGGACCTTGGAGAAGCTGCTTACATATTAGGCATCAAGATCTATAGAGATAGATCGAGATGCCTCATAGGTCTTTCACAAAGCACATACCTTGACAAGATATTGAAGAAGTTCAATATGGATCAGTCCAAGAAGGGGTTCTTACCTGTATTGCAAGGTGTGAGATTGAGCACGGCTCAATGCCCGACCACGGCAGAAGATAGAGAAAAGATGAGTGTCGTCCCCTATGTCTCGGCCATAGGGTCTATTATGTATGCCATGTTGTGTACCAGACCTGATGTAAACGTTGCCGTAAGTTTGGTAGGAAGGTACCAAAGTAATCTCGGCATGGAACACTGGACAGCGGTCAAGAATATCCTGAAGTACCTGAAAAGGACTAAGGATATGTTTCTCGTTTATGGAGGTGACGAAGAGCTCGTCGTAAAGGGTTACGTTGATGCTAGCTTCGACACAGATCTGGATGACTCTAAGTCACAAACCGGATACGTGTATATTTTGAATGGTGGGGCAGTCAGCTGGTGCAGTTGCAAGCAAAGCGTCGTGGCGGGATCTACATGTGAAGCGGAGTACATGGCAGCCTCGGAGGCAGCACATGAAGCAATCTGGATGAAGGAGTTCATTGCCGACCTAGGAGTTATTCCCAATGCATCGGGGCTGATGACTCTCTTCTGTGACAACACTGGAGCTATTGCCCTTGCCAAGGAGCCCAGGTTTCACAAGAAGACCAGGCACATCGAGCGTCGCTTCAACTCCATTCGTGAAAATGTTCAAAATGGAGACATAGATATTTGTAAAGTGCATACGGATTTGAAAGTCGCAGATCCGTTGACTAAACCTCTTCCATGAGCGAAACATGATCAACACCAGAACTCTATGGGTGTACGATTCATCACAATGTAACTAGATTATTGACTCTAGTGCAAGTGGGAGACTGTTGGAAATATGCCCTAGAGGCAATAATAAAATGGTTATTATTATATTTCCTTGTTCATGATAATTGTCTATTGTTCATGCTATAATTGTGTTATCTGGAAATCGTAATACATGTGTGAATGCATAGACTATAACATGTCCCTAGTGAGCCTCTAGTTGACTAGCTCGTTGATCAATAGATGGTTACGGTTTCCTGACCATGGACATTGGATGTCACTGATAACGGGATCACATCATTAGGAGAATGATGTGATGGACAAGACCCAATCCTAAGCATAGCACTAGATCGTGTAGTTCGTTTGCTAAAGCTTTTCTAATGTCAAGTGTCATTTCCTTAGACCATGAGAACGTGCAACTCCCGGATACCGTAGGAATGCTTTAGGTGTACCAAACGTCACAACGTAACTGGGTGGCTATAAAGGTGCACTACAGGTATCTCCAAAAGTGTCTGTTGGGTTGGCACAGATCGAGACTGGGATTTGTCACTCCGTATGACGGAGAGGTATCTCTGGGCCCACTCGGTAATGCATCATCATAATGAGCTCAATGTGACCAAGTGATTGGTCACGGGATCATGCATTACGGTACGAGTAAAGTGACTTGTCGGTAACGAGATCGAACGAGATATTGGGATACCGACGATCGAATCTCGGGCAAGTAACGTACCGATTGACAAAGGGAATTTTATACGGGATTACTTGAATCCTCGACATCGTGGTTCATCCGATGAGATCATCGAGGAGCATGTGGGAGCCAACATGGGTATCCAGATCCCGCTGTTGGTTATTGACCGGAGAGTCGTCTCGGTCATGTCTGCGTGTCTCCCGAACCTGTAGGGTCTACACACTTAAGGTTCGGTGACGCTAGGGTTGTAGAGATATTAGTATGCGGTAACCCAAAAGTTGTTCAGAGTCCCGGATGAGATCCCAGACATCACGAGGAGTTCCGAAATGGTCCGGAGGTAAAGATTTGTATATAGGAAGTCCAGTTTCGGCCACCGGGAAAGTTTCGGGGGTCACCGGTATTGTACCGGGACCACCGGAAGGGTCCCGGGGGTCCATCGGGTGGGGCCACCTATCCCGGAGGGCCCCATGGGCTGAAGTGGGAAGGGAACCAGCCCCTGGTGGGCAGGTGCGCCCCCCATGGGCCTCCCCCTGCGCCTAGGGTTGGAAACCCTGGGGGTGGGGGGCGCCCCACCTGACTTGGGGGGCAAGTCCCCCCCTTGGCCGCCCCCCCCTTGAGATTAGATCTCTAGGGGCCGGCGCCCCCCAGGGCCCCTATATAAAGGGGGGGATGGAGGGCTGCGCACCCCAAGCCCTGGCGCCTTCCTCTCCCTCCCGTAACACCTCTCCCTCTCGCTGAGCTTGGCGAAGCCCTGCCGAGATCCCCGCTGCTTCCACCACCACGCTGTCGTGCTGCTGGATCTCCATCAACCTCTCCTTCCCCTTGCTGGATCAAGAAGGAGGAGACGTCTCTCCCAACCGTACGCGTGTTGAACGCGGAGGTGCCGTCCATTCGGCGCTAGGATCATCGGTGATTTGGATCACGACGAGTACGACTCCATCAACCCCGTTCTCTTGAACGCTTCTGCTCGCGATCTACAAGGGTATGTAGATGCACTCCTCCCCTCTCGTTGCTAGTAAAATCCATAGATTGATCTTGGTGATGCGTAGAAAATTTTAAATTTCTGCTACGATCCCCATCAGGCTGCCCATGACCATTTTGACGGTGCCGATGCCCAGCTCGTTGCGGTCACTGCACAAAGCGAACGAAGCTTCTCCGAGAACGGTCGACAAGCCACAGCCGAAGAGTTGGCAATCGTCGAGAGCATTTGAGCAGCCATCCGTTCCTCCGCTGCATACCTTGTGACAATGGAGCCTGTCCAAGCCTAGATCGCGACTGCCCACGCCCAGCTCGTGGCGGCCATTTCCAAAGAGATGGCGGACGCAGATGGCGAGATGCTTGCCGAGTATGGTGTGATGGATGCCATGGAGCCCCTTCCCCAGGAGACCGTCGGGCATGAGTTGGACATGGAGGCGGCGGCGGAGATCGACGAGCACCAGCTGTAGTACTAGTACTCTTTGTTTTTTTAATTAAGAGCGCCGGTCTTTAATTTGTTAGAGTAATGTTTAGGTCTGCTAGCTCTATTTAATTGCTAAACTTGCTCGATTAAGAAGTGTGGGTGTGTTGTAGTCTCCTTTGTGTACCCAAATTATGCAATGACGTGGATGACCACTGTAACCATGGAAATTCTGAAAGCACAAGTGCTCCCTGGGTGATTTTGGTAATTAATGTCAACATATCTCTTGTTGGACTAACTCTTTTACCTAGTATGTTTCAGATAAGTTCAACAATGAAGTGGCATGGACTAGAGGATGTGGAATCCCTTCAAGATGCTAAGGACAAAAAGGATTGGCTCAAGCTCCAAGAACAAGACTCTACATTTTCTATTTTAGTGATCCAAGATCACATTGAGTCTATAGGAAAAGCCAATACTATCAAGAGGGGATGAGGTGTTGCTTAATGGCTTGCTTGCTCAAAGTGCTTAGTGATATGCTCCAAAGCCCTCAACTACCTTCTCACATCCACATATGACCCAAACCAAAAGTCTAACTCGGCCCTACCGATTTTTTCTATCCGGCGCCACCGAGTTCAGATGTCATAGCCACTGCCACAAACCCTAGGCAAATCGGTCTCACCGATAGGGATCTCGGTCTCACCGAGATGGGATTGTAAACTCTTTGTGTATGTACATTACCAAAATCGGTCTCACCGAGTTTGAGTAATCGGTACTACCGAGTTTGAGTAATCGGTACTACCAAGATTACAATGCAAACTCTCTGTTCCTCTTCGTAACATTTCGGTCCAACCGAGATGAGCGAATCGGTCCCACCGAGTTTTCCTGACCAACTCTCTGTGTGTCCATTATCAAAATCGGTCCCACCGAGTTTGAGTAATCGGTCTCACCGAGATTACGTTATTCCCTAACCCTAATCATATCAGTCCTACCGAGTTGCATGTCGGTCCCACCGAAAATCCTAACGGTCATATGATTTGCTAAATCGGTCCGACCGAGTTTCACAATTCGGTCCTACCGAGATTGGTAAGTTGTGTGTAACGGTTAGATTTTGTGTGGAGGCTATATATACCCCTCCACCCACTCTTCATTCGTGGAGAGAGCCATCAGAATGTGCCTACACTTCCAACATACATTTTCTGAGAGAGAACCACCTACACTTGTGTTGAGACCAAGATATTCCATTCCTACCATATGAATCTTGATCTCTAGCCTTCCCCAAGTTGCTTTCCACTCAAATCTTCTTTCCACCAAATCCAAATCCTGTGAGAGAGAGTTGGGTGTTGGGGAGACTATCATTTGAAGCACAAGAGCAAGGAGTTCATCATAAACACACCATTTGTTACTTCTTGGAGAGTGGTGTCTCCTAGATTGGCTAGGTGTCACTTGGGAGCCTCCGATAAGATTGTGGAGTTGAACCAAGGAGTTTGTAAGGGCAAGGAGATTGCCTACTTCGTGAAGATCTACCCTAGTGAGGCAAGTCATTCGTGGGCGACGGCCATGGTGGGATAGACAAGGTTGCTTCTTCATGGACCCTTCATGGGTGGAGCCCTCCGTGGACTCGCGCAACCGTTACCCTTCATGGTTGAAGTCTCCATCAACGTGGATGTACGATAGCACCACCTATCGGAATCACGGCTCAAAAATCTCCGTGTCTCCTAATTGCGTTTGCACACTCCAATCCCTCCCTTTACATTCTTGCAAGTTGCATGCTTTACTTTCCGCTGCTTATATACTCTTTGCATGCTTGCTTGATATGTGTTGTGATTGTTAAACTTGTGCCAAAACTCCACTTAAACTTAAAGAAATTAAAAACTGCACCTTTTCTCACTTAGTGTCTAATCACCCCCCTCTAGACACCTCTTCTCGATCCTTTCAAATTCGAACCAAAATTTTTGTCGTTCAAACTCATCACACACGGGTTAAGCTATCTGAATCATTTGTGATGTTCACATATCATACACAGTTCTGAATAAGGGACCGTGTCTGATGACACTTTGCGCGCCAGTTTTTTCCTGAAGCGATTCCAAATTTTCGGCTTCCGCGGAAATATCTACCTCCCCGCCCCCTCCGCCTTACCAAAAGCCACATTTCCCCTGTTTCCGCCTTCCTTCCAAGTTGAAACCTTCACTCCTTGCTTGCAGCACCGCCTCCTCGCCAGCGACCCTCCTTCACGCTGCTCGGCCTCGTCTATCCAGGCAGGTAATCCACACCCGAACCCCATCCTCCTCCTCCTTCCACATCCCACATGCCTCGACCGTCGGTGCGAGCGCGACACCTTCCACCCAAATCACCGACCCGTCCACCAAATAAGTGCCGCCCTAAGCCATGGTGCACATAGTATAGCCAGGATCTCAAGGAGCATTTGGCAGCGGAGAAGCAAATCGTGGCCGCACGCGCGAATGAGGTCGCGATGGCTGCCATTCATCCCTACCCCGAGATCTTGTAGGAGTACCTTGCCATTTGCTAGCTACGCCAGTTAAGCATGCTCGGTTTACCCGTTGCGTGTGCTACTCCTGCCTCTCCTTCACAAATTCTAGTGAATTGTGCTATCTAATTTTACCATGCAATACGTTGCTCTAGTGTATATGTTCTATATGTCATGCAGTGTGGTGCTCACTTATTAAGTGTTTTGTTAATTAGTTGCTGTCTTCAGTTAACTATTTGGTTCAATTCTGCAAATGGGATGTTCAATTCTTCAGGCTGCAATTTTGTATTGTGTTCCATGTGAGAAATAAATCGAATTTATCTTTACAAAATACACGAATACAATTGCTATATTTCCAAGTTGTCAAGCATGCTTGCTTTGGTTATACATTATGCAATGTGGTGCTCAGTTAATGTTTGGTTCAGTTGTGTTGTGGTGTTTAGTTAACTGTTTGGTTCAATTCTGCAATGTGATGTTCAATAGTTGTGGGTCCATTCTGTTATTGTATACCATGTGAGGAATAAATTGAATTTGGCTGTAGTAAATACATGAAAAACAAACATAATTGATATATTTCCAATTTGTTAACCATGCTTGGTTTGGTTAACTGTCTGATCTTCTATTAGGAGTATGTTATATTGTGCAATGTGGTTCTCAGTTAATGTTTGGTTCATTTGTTGTGGTGTTTAGTTAACTACTTGGTTCAATTCTGCAATGCGATGTCCAATTGTCGTGGGTAGAATTTTGTATTGTTGTGCATGTGAGGAATAAATCGAATTTGGCTGCACTTAATACATGAGAAACATATACAAGTGCTATATTTCCTAGTTCTTAATCATGCTTGGTTCGGATAAATGGGTTTTCCATGTGGCTTCAATTAATCTGATGAATCTGCAATGTGCTTATTTTTCATCAACATATTTTACTGATAGCATGCGAACCCTTACTTAACCTGATGACTAACTACCTTATATGTGTTGCATGGAAACAATGGGAAGCACTGAGGTTTACAATCGAGGTTAGCACGTGCATGGTCTGTTGTCTAATAGCACAATATTGTGCAATTGCAGGAACCATTCTAATATTTAGGTTTTTAACAATTTGGTCTTGCACATGTACACTACTGCAGGATGGTCCAAACGCGACACTACGATCAGAGAACCTTCAACGAACTGTGTGCGATGCCATAATCGCAAATGGTGGTGTAAAAAACCGGCAAAAAAGGTGCAAAACGTTTAAGATGACAGATGTGTCAAACATGGTTCAGAATTTAGTTGCGTGTGCAATGCAGGGCATACGGTTCAGCTCAATTAACTGTTTGGGATGAGGAGGCACAAAACAAACAAGCAGCCAGATGAAGGCGTGTGCGATATACAGCATACGGTTCACTGGGATGAACTGTGTGTGATTAGGCAACACAATGGAAACGGTTCAACTAAACAAGATGTGTGTGATACGCGGCAAATAGGTCCGTAATCTGAAATGTGTGCGAAGACCAATAATAACACAGATGATTGCTGCTGATAAGCTGTGTGAATTTCTCTGTCTACAGTAGAATAACATGTATATATATAACTGAAAGAAACATCCAATTACATAAGTAACTATACAGATCATTCGCACACACCTCAATAAACAATTGCATGCATTCTAAAGTAGGATAAACGACCGTCTAGTCATCTACTTCTTGTGACGCTCCCGCCACTGCTATGTGGCTCGATCCCTCGTCTTGGTCAGGAAGAAGGCAGTTCCTCATGTCAACGATCCGCGTGTACATCTCTTAGCTTGTGTACGCGTCCATGGCCACGTACTTGACATGTTATTCATCCAGTCTCTTATGCCACACACTTTGCCAGGCGTTCTTGTCCTTATTGCTCTCTTGCTTCATCTTCGTGTAGTAGGGGTCGATGATGGCCGAGGCGAGGTCAACCAAGGAGTTCAGTTTGCTTTTGTCGCTGCCCCAGACCTTGTAGTGGTGCTGGATGTTGACAAGATTCGGGCATTTCAAGTCCGAAACCTTGAGCGCTTTTAGATCGTTGGTGGTGTCCACCATAGCGAAAGTGTAGTCGGAGCTATTGATAAACCTGGAGAAACGCTCACAAGGCCTTGTGGCAAGGTGGAAGTGGTAGATGAGGACATCATGGCGCACGCACAACTGGGCGACGGCAACCTTATGATCGTGCCCGACACGACCGATGGTGTACTCGAGGTCGAAGCCGACCACTCGGTACTTGTCCTCGGCAAGGAACTACTCCATAGTTTGGATGGACCTCTCTACCGAGACCGGATCGTTCGTGTACACCACCGAGAGGGCCTTCCCCTCACGTGGGTTGTCGTCGTCGGCCGCTGGGAGCGCCATTGGAGCCATGGGGAGCGCCATTGGAACCGCTGGATGTCCTCTCTGTATGTGTCCTCGTGGGTGTGCTTATTGTGTCGTGTGAGACAAGAGATGAAGGTAAATGGCCGCAGGAATAAAAGGGGGCCGGGCGGTGTGGATTCTCGGCACGTCCGCATGGCAGTTTTGGCAGCAGGTAACTGCATCCTCGCGCCGCACCCGGCACAACCGCTTGCACACGAACGTGTGTGATCGTGCGCTGGCCCAAAACACTGGCGGCGCGCGTAGAGGGACGAGGGAAGAGCACCCGGAGGGACGCGAGAGCAGAGCGCGCGCGGTGGGACGCGAGCAGAGCGTGCCGCGGCCGCCTGAACCGGAAGCAAGCACACGCATATAGCAGTTGAACACGCAGGAAATGGTCGCCTACAAGCCGGCCGACAGTTGCGTCGCTACGTAGAGAGCGGCCGTGTGGTACCACCTCCGTCTAGTCCATAGTCTCCTTTATATTCCGTGCCATACTTTGCCCTCAAATTGAACAAACAAAATGTAAATGCATGTTTTAAAAATTATATAATTGGAAACTATGTTCAAATACAAATCCAACTATATAATCTTTGGCGACATGCATTCGTATTTTATTAGTTAAATCTTACTTATAAACCAGCACGGTGGTATAGTAGGTAATTAAATCGCAAACATTTTTTTATTAACCGTATGTGTACGTGGCCTTTCGTCCTCCTCTCGCACGTCTTGTCACCCCGCTGCCGCAGACGGCTTACGGCGCAAGCTTGCGCAGCGCGCGGGGGCGTTCTTTTTGCCAAACGGTGGCGCCAATGAATCGTCGGTGAGCCCGTTCCCGCGCAACCTCGCAGGTTCCCGCGCAAGCTTCCCACCCGACTCGGTGAAATACCCCAAAATCCCAATGCTTACCGGCCTGCTATAAAAACCCTCACGGCCGGCGAGTCCCGCGTCCCATTTTCCCCTCCATCCCTGTAGCTTATCTCGTTTGCTTCTCCCACATTCGCCAATGGCACCGGTCCGTCGTTGTCGCTCAGCCACTCCGCCGTCATCAGAGAACAGATCCAGCTGGGAGGCTACACCGTGGCGGCGGCGCAGTCCTCGGCGTAGTGTAGTGCGCGTGGCGTCCCTGTTGGGTGTGCGCGGAACACCCACCACACGCTCCGCCGCCGGTGCCCGTCGGCAGCTGTTGCCGGCCGTCGTTGCCACCACACCACCGTCGAAAGCAAGGGCCATCGCCCGCTCCGCCACCGCGGCCCGAAGGCGGGAGATGGCCGTCGTGGCCGCCACCCCACTGCCGGCCACTGTGGCCATCACCCGCTCCGCCACCGCGGCCCGAAGGCGGGAGGTGGTGGTCGTGGCCGCCACCCCGTCATCGGCCACCATGGCCACCAGCCGACCGTCGACCGCCGGGGTCATCACCCGCTCCGCCGTCCAAAGGCGGGAGGCGGAGGTGGATGCCCGCACGTGCGACAGCGACCTGGCGCGCTACACCGAGTTCCTGCGGGAGGAGGAGGAGCACCTCGTCGAGCACGCAGAGAGCCTTACCGCCGCAGTGGCCGCGGGACACGCCGCCTCAGAGGCGAGGAATAAGAGATCTACGAGGAGAACCACCGCTTTGAGAGGGGTCGTCTGGAGCGGCAGAGGGCGTTCGAGGCGAGCGTTGCTGAAGCTGCATTAGCGGCAGGCACCGCATTGCGGTTGCCCAGCTCGTCGGTAGGCTCCTCCTCCGCCTCTTACTGAGCGCGCTCGGTGGAGGAGAGCCGGCCAGAAGTAGTACAAAGCCCCTCCATAGTAGTAGTAGTATTTAGGGGCTATTTTGTTCAGTTCATCTGACTATAGATGTGGTGGAACTGTAGAACGTACTTAAAAGTAGCTAGTATATATAGTTGAACTAGCTATTTCAGTACGTGGTTGGCAACAATTGGGGAAAAGTTTGGTCGGTTCAGCTGTCGAGTTGAACTGTTTGTATAAATTAAGAACGGCTGCTTAATCAATGAATGAAATCTATGCTTAATTACTGAATTTTAGTTGCAAAAATTAGATACTGCTAGTGATTTTTAGCTTCATATTTTGACAAATCGCAGTGTTACAAGGATTGACAAATCTTACCAAATTGTTTGTACGTGGTTGCACACGGGTCATCCAAAACAACCGTTTGCGTTGAAGGGGTGGACAAATCCTGCGCTGCTCCCACTTTGCATACGGGTGTACTATCTAAAACGTTTGCAATCAAGAGCTGCAGAAATCCTGCTCAGCACATTTTCTCTTGGCTTCCTCGGGAAGCTGTCGGTTTGCATACGGGTGTTCTAACTAAAACGTTTGTGATGAGTGTTTTATATTTAAAAAGCGAATTAAACTGCGGCTTGGGCGCCATTAATGGAAAGGATGCGAGCAAGGCGGACGGCCATGGAAGTGAAAGGGCTCGTTTCCCAGTGAGCCTGCGCAGCGTACCGCTCGCACGCTTCCCAGTGAGCCTGCGCACTCAAGGACATCATGCACGCCTCTCGGTCAGCCTGCGGACCGGACGGCGCTCGCACGCCTCCCGTTCAGTCAAGGTCAAGCAGCTGTCCGCACGACACTTCCTACAGCCATTAAAAAAAGACACGTGGCGTCACGTGAATGGTTAACAGAATTTTGGATTTACTAGAATTTAAAAACCAGGCATCTCAATGTTTTGGCGACAATCAACGCTGCCCTGGTGTTTGAAATTCATTCCCATTTCTTGCATGGGACCTAAGCATGCACCCAAGGACACATATTTGATTTTTCAACCAATTTATATGCACTGGAGCATGTGCATGTAGTTCAAATTGAATTATGCACATAAATGCATTGAAAACTCAGTTAATGCATAAAATTGTCCAAACGAACCCCGAAAAATCACAAAAATTACACAACACTCCTATTGTTCTATGTTGACACGAGAAAAAAAATTGAAAGCAATAAGAGGCAATGGATATCGTTTCGTCCCCAAAGGTGGGACGTTTCCCTACCGAAAACCATCATGGTTGTTATGAGAAGCTCCGGTTTGTGAGAAGCATATACCCAAACCTACCCCAAATGGGACAAAATTTGTACCACGGCATGTTGATGCCGCTCCATGATCGCATGCCAAGTTTCATGAATTTCAGACGAGTTTTGGATTTACTAGAATTTAAAAACAAGGCATCTCAATGTTTTGCCGGCAATCAACGGTGCCCCGGTGTTTGAAATTCATTCCCATTTCTTGCATGGGACCCAAGCATGCACCCAAGGACACAGATTTGATTTTTCAACCAATTTATATGCACTGGAGCATGTGCATGTAGTTCAAATTTGAATTGTGCACATAAATGCATTGAAAACTCAGTTAATGCATAAAAACGTCCAAACGAACCCCAAAAAATCACAAAAATTAACACAACACTCCGGTTGTTCTATGTTGACATGAGAAAAAATTTGAAATCAATAAGAGGCAATGGATATCCTTTCGTCCCCGAAGGTGGGACATTCCCTGCCGAAAACCATCATGCTTGTTATGAGAAGCTCCGGTTTGTGAGAAGCATATACCCAAACCTGCCCCAAATGGGACAAAATTTGTACCACGGCATGTTGATGCCGCTCCATCATAGCATGCCAAGTTTCATGAATTTCAAACGAGTTTTCGATTTACTAGAATTTAAAAACCAGGCATCTCAATGTTTTGCCGGCAATCAACGGTGCCCTGGTGTTTGAAATTCATTCCCATTTCTTGCATGGGACCTAAGCATCCACCCAAGGACACAAATTTGATTTTTCAACCAATTTACATGCACTGGAGCATGTGCATGTAGTTCAAATTTGAATTATGCACATAAAATGCATTGAAAACTCAGTTAATGCATAAAAATGTCCAAACGAACCCCGAAAAATCACAAAAATTCACACAACACTCCTGTTGTTCTATGTTGACACGAGAAAAAAAATTGAAACCAATAAGAGGCAACGGATATCGTTTTGTCCCCAAAGGTGGGACGTTCCCTACCGAAAACCATCATGCTTGTTGTGAGAAGCTCCAGTTTGTGAGAAGCATATACCCAAACCTGCCCCAAATGGGACAACATTTGTACCACGGCATGTTTATGCCGCTCCATGATAGCATGCCAAGTTTCATGAATTTCTGACGAGTTTTGGATTTACTAGAATTTAAAAACCAGGCATCTCAATGTTTTGCCGGCAATCAACGGTGCCCCGGTGTTTGAAATTCATTCCCATTTCTTGCATGGGACCTAAGCATGCACACAAGGACATAGATTTGATTTTTCACCAATTTATATGCACTGGAGCATGTGCATGTAGTTCAAATTTGAATTATGCACATAAAATGCATTGAAAACTCAGTTAATGCATAAAAATGTCCAAACGAACCCCGAAAAATCACAAAAATTCACACAGCACTCCTGTTGTTCTATGATGACACGAGAAAAAAATTGAAAGCAATAAGAGGCAATGGATATCATTTCGTCCCAAAGGTGGGACATTCCGTACCGAAAACCATCATGCTTGTTGTGAGAAGCTCGGATTTGCGAGAAGCATATACCCAAACCTGCCCCAAATGGGAGAAAATTTGTACCACGGCATGTTGATGCCACTCCATGATAGAATGCC
The DNA here is from genome assembly GCF_002575655.3 of Aegilops tauschii subsp. strangulata. NCBI lineage: Eukaryota > Viridiplantae > Streptophyta > Magnoliopsida > Poales > Poaceae > Aegilops > Aegilops tauschii. The sequence goes on from NC_053040.3 coordinate 320,655,181, forward strand.
AAGTTTCATGAATTTCAGATGAGTTTTGGATTTACTAGAATTTAAAAACCAGGCATCTCAATGTTTTGCCGGCAATCAACGGTGCCCTGGTGTTTGAAATTCATTCCCATTTCTTGCATGGGACCTAAGCATGCACCCAAGGACACAGATTTGTTTTTTCAACCAATTTATATGCACTGGAGCATGTGCATGTAGTCCAAATTTGAATTGTTCACCTGAAATGGCTAGAAAACCAATTTAATGTATAAAATGTTCAAACGAACCCTGAATAATTCCAATTCTTTTACGACACACGTATAGTTGCATGTTCACTCCAGATAAAAGGTCTAGCAATTCAAACACCGTCCATTGCCACTGTGACCCCATTATGAATTTCAAATCAAGATGAAAAATCAAGTAGATCGCACACAGTTTATTATCAGCAACCGTGTGAGATGTAGTACAAAATATCTTGGAGCACCGTAGGTGTATAGTATGCCTATGGCTTACGCGAGAAGGTGCATCGGCTACAGTCCACAGCCGGCGTCTCAAGCACACTAGATCGCTCCCCAAATATCATTTCACTGTTTTATCATCGCCGGTGAAAGATGGGCACGTGGACCCGCGTCTTGAGAGCAACTTCGGTGGCCGACTCCGGCGAGAGCGCGGCCGTAGACGCCACGCGCGTGCTTACAAGGTGCATGAGCGCGGCCGCAATTTGCGACCGGGCAGCAAAGGCAGCCCAAACGGCCGCTGTTGCTTCTCAGGTAGCGGCAGCAACATCTGCCTCGGGGATAGCAACTAGCGAGAGTGCACAGTAGCAGTCCGTTCCGCAACGGCGGCCTTAGCCCTTATGGAGGCCGCCCACGACCATGTCGAGGCCAGCCACGCCCAGCTCCTGGCGGTCACCCACAAAATCGAACGAAGCTTCTGCGACAACGGTCGGCAACCCACGGCCGAAGAGCTGGCAATCGCCGAGAGCGTCGAGCAGCCATCCGTTCCTCCGCCGCATACCTTTTTTTAGAACTGATGACAGTGGGAGAGGATCCCACTGACTTTAAATTAAAGAGTTAAAGAGTTAGCACAGTCCAGTACAGTCCAGTCAACCTACATACAGGATCTACATAGGGGGGGGGGTGGGGTAGAGGTTACAAAAGATCCCAGCTCTTACAATGCAGCAACTAGAGATAGAATATATGGAGCAGACTCTGGCTTGGCCCTATGGACCAGCATAGCAAAGTCACTCTTAAACCTGGCCTTCCAAGATCTCAAGGTTGACTGAACCCCTCTAAAGTGTTTGTCATTCCTTTCCTTCCAAATCCCCCAAGCGGCCACCGTGAACACCTCCAAGAACATGGGCCTATTCCAAGACTCTTTGCCTGCGTGCAGCATCTCCAGCCTGCAATCAGCAGCCGGCCACTGGATCCCTATGCTATCCCAGCATCTCTGACTAAAAGGACAATTGAAGAAGAGATGTGCCACATCTTCCTCAGGGGGGTTTTGGCATAACAAGCATGTGTAGTCATCATCTTGGATTTTGTAGTGCCTCCTTCTCAAAATATTTCTGGTGTTTAAGCGGTCAGCTAGCAGTAATCAGGCAAACATCTTCCATTGCATTGTGCACTTGGTTTTCCAGATCCAATAGAAAGCCTCATCAACCTGCATGCTTCTGAAGCAATGTTCATAAAATTTAGTTGCTTTGAAAGCACTCCCACCCCAGACACAGGACAAAATATCCATGCTCTCAGTCAGGGCCACATCAGACGTGGCATGTTGCAATTCTGTCACTTCTAGACGGGCTTCTACCGAGAGGGGCAGATGGAACACATCACTCAAACTTACCGAGGACAATATAGATCTGACTGATATGTCTTGGTCCTTGGCAAAAGAAAAGGACCTCGGAAAAGCTTCTTGGAGCATGGTATCATTCCACTCATATTTCCAGAACAGTATCGTATCTCCTGCCACCACAGATGCTTTGGTAACCCCCCTGTAAATATCAGACAGCTGCATGAGATCTCTCCACCAAAATGAGCCACAAAGGTCAGTCGCATGCGGAGTACGGTCAACATTGTATGAACTCCAGACAAGCTAAACCCAGGGAACGTCTTGTTTGTTGTAGAATTTGTGTAATTGTTTCAGCAGAAGCCCCTGGTTCTGAATTTTAAGGTTTATGATCGCTAAACCACCCTTGTTCTTCGGTCTACAGATCAATTCCCACGCTGCCAGCGAATTACCCTTGGTACCATCATCAGTTTTCTTGAGCCAGAGGCAAGATCTACGGAGCTTGTCCAGGTGTTCAATGATCCTGGGGTTTATCTTAATGGAGCACATAGCGTAGATCGCTAAAGAGGTCACAACTGAGTTTAGGAGAGTTAACTTGGAGCCATAGTCAAGCACAGAAACAGCGGCCGGAATTTTCCTCTGCACTGCTGTAACCATGGGCATCAGATCAGTCACCAAGGGGCGGGTCGTCCCCATAGGCAGCCCTAAGTACGTGAAAAGGCATTTGTCCCACAACACAGCCAAAGATTGCCGCCATCTCCGACGACGTCCCCGGATCCATGTTGATTGGCACAAGGGTTGATTTATGAAAGTTAATTTTCAGACCAACCAATAAGGCATAATCCAACATTATCCCTTTGAGAACTTGAGCTTGGCTAGGACAGGCAGGGAACACCACAATCGTGTCATCCGCATACTGGATCACGGGGTAGTTGTCATGATGCGATTGTATCGGCAGATGAAGCTGACCAGCCCTAGACGCCTTGTTGATCGCTGCTTGTAGCAACTCTGCAGCAAGGACAAAGATGAGGGGCGAGAGAGGGTCTCCCTGTCTCACACCACACTGACAAGGAAACTGCTTCCCATGGGTTCCGTTAAGCAGGACAGACAAGGTGCCCGAGGAGAAGATGCATTTAATCCATCCGATCCATTTTTCACTAAAGCCCATGTGTCTCATGATCTCAATCATTGGTTCATGCTGAATCGTATCAAACGCTTTCGCAAAGTCCAACTTCAGCAGGCAGCAAGCACGACCAGAGGCTTGGCATTGGTGGATGTACTCGAATGCCCAGGCCTAGCAGTCTTGGATCGATCTCCCTTTAAGAAAACCGTATTGGTTTCTGTGGATGATTTTGAGGATTATACTTTGAACCTATTAGCCAACAACTTGGTTATCAACTTCAAGCAACAGTTAAGGAGGGTGATAGGCCTATAATCATTAGCAGTCTCTGGAGAATAGGTTTTCGGGATCAGGGTGATAAACCCAGAGTTGAGACTCTGCAAGTCCAGCTTTCCCTCATGGAAATCCGCACACAGCTTATAGAAGTCTTGTTTGATAATGTGCCAGCAAGACTTCAAGAAGCACGCATTGAAACCATCCGGACCAGGGGCGCGGTCAGACAACATTTCTTGGACCACCTTGTCAATCTCATCATTTGTGAAGGGTTTTGTCAAATCCTCAAGCCCTTCAATCTTTTTAATAATCCGTGCAAGATCAAACTTCATCTCATGCGGTTCTGACCCCCCTAGTCTGTTTTTATACGTCTGATAAAGCTCTTGTGCTTTCCCAGCATGATCAGAGACGACAGTCCCATCAGAGAGTTTCATAGAGGCAATGTAATTTCGTCTGAAACGTTCACTCGCAGCCGAATGGAAGAATTTAGTGTTATCTCCACCACACTAAAACCAACGAACAGTGTACCTCTTCTTACAATATTCCCATTTGTATCCCAGGAGAATCACCAAATGTTCTTTGAGAATCGCACGAAAGTTTTTCTCCGGAGTTGTGAGAGGCCTGAGGTCCTCAATGCCATCCAGTTGAAGCAGAGCCCAATTGGAGTTGTCAATGCACAAGTTCAGTCTAGAGATGTTTTTGCTCCACTTCTTCAGAGCGTACCGTAAGTGCTTGAATTTTTTGCAGAGCATAGCAGCCGAGTTGTGAGAAAAACAATTTTTGTTCCAAGTGGATTGAACCACTTCAAAGAATCCTGGGCGTGAGATCCAAAAATTCTCAAAACGGAAGATTTTGGTTTTAGGCACTGTTGTTTCAATGGAGATCACACAAGGCACATGATCAGAGATCGGTTTTGGGAGGGGGGCCACGGTTGTGTTTGGATAACTGGAGGTCCAATTGGCCGATGTGAAGAACCAATCGAGTTGTTCCAAAAGCGGGTCTGTTTGCATCTTACTCCACGTAAACCTCCTCCCTTTGATTGGCAATTCAAATAGAGCTTGCGATTGGATGAAATCATTAAAGGTAAGCATATCATTAACATTCCCCCTGGCTTGTTGCGATTATCAGGTGCCCGGATGTAATTAAAATCACCACACAGTAACCAGTCCTCATCATCTGGAATGTCAAGATCAAACATCCAGGAGGTGAAAGTGGCCCTAGCGGGTCCATCACATGGGCCATACACATTAAACAAATTCCAGGACTTAGCAGTTTGCATGGAAGTGAGTTTAACACCCAATGCAAAAGATTCAGCACAGATAACACTGCCCACAAAGATCGAGCTATCCCATAAGATAATCAAACCACCAGATGCACCTTGGGAGGGTACCACCTCAAATTCATCGAGCCTTTTAGGACAGAAAGTTCTCACAAAAGACAAATCAAAAGCGGCACGTTTAGTTTCTTGCAGACAAATAACCGAACATCCACTACTATCAATTGCATTACGCAGCGCCAAAAGCTTCTGATCAGAGTTGATCCCCCGGACGTTCCAGCACAGCACCTTCCACGCCTTAAGCATCAGGATCGGGGACGTCACTCTCCTTCTCCTGCGCCACGATGGGCGACAGCAGCTTCTGTTTGCTAAGCTGATTTGGACGCATGCCACACATATTAGTACCAATAGACTGTATGGTAGAAATAGGTGTGGGTGGAGGGATCTCACAGTGTACCGTCTTTCTGGGCTGAGATACGTGGCAAAGTGGTAGAAGAAGAGCATTGCGCCACATGATCTTTCCTGGGTTTCACTTTGGACACCCCCAACTTCCTGTCAGACAGCGGTGGCACCTTAAACCCATCATACTTATTAGTGCGTGCACTCCGGCGAAGCAGAACAGTATCCACATGCGCATGCTCATTGGAGAGCAAAGAACCAATGTGAGCAGCAACTGAGATAGGTGGCAGAGAAGAAGCTGGGAAACTGTGCACTTGAGTAGAAGAAACCTCATTTGTATGCAGATCAAAGTCAGACAAAACCTCCCCAGCACTGAAGCAATCTCTGTCAATGAAGATTATATTAAAGGAGTTTGAGAAGATGGTCCCAAACACATCATATTCATGAGATAATGAACTCATGAGCGCTTTGCAAACCACATTAAGCTGCTTCTTGATGATAGAGAAAGGATTTAGAGGCAGAAAAGCTCCATCAGGATGCACAGCAGGTAACAGCGATTTAGTGTAGATCCTCTTCAACATACTGCCAATCCAACGCAGCAAATCAGTGTCTGCAGTAATCAACATAGAAATTGAAGCACCACCAGCCCTGACAAACGCAAACTGGGCAGATGGGATACCATTGATAAAGTTATCAGCCAATTCCTCCACCTGGGAGTATTCCGACCAAACATCAGAAAGATTATCCACAATGTTGTGCTCCTGAGGCACACCATCCATGAGAGAGGGCCCATCATACTCGAAGAAAGTTCTGAAGCTAAAGCCAGTTAAGGAGGAGGGATGATCGGCCATGCTGCCCATCCATTCTCCTGAACCTCATCTTGCACCTGTCCTGCAGCATTCCACAACTGCTCATTGGCCGCTTGCTGGACTTCCATCTCATCAATTCTAGCTTGCTGCATCAGAGTATAGTATGGTAGTGCATAGGGGTGTGGGGAGGCATTTAGGAGGGGTGGAGCATCCTCGTTGTCCACCAAACCTGGCACAAGATCTCTGCCATTAAGAACATAATCAGGGACCGACCAAGAACGGCCCACACATGGAAGCATGCCCACCCTAGAGACCACCTAACTATGAGGCACTTGCGCCACATCCTTGATATGGCACTTAACCAAAACCCTAGCTTTGTTCTCATTCGGCCGAGGCCAAGCAATCAGCTTCCCAAAATTGGAAACAGCTTTGTACACGTAGTGTTCTGTCATATAATCCATCGGAAAAGCTAACATCATGGCCCAAGCTTCATATTGGAAAGCAGGCATCCGCATATTAATCCCTTCATCATGAGGTGTGAGGGTGAAGTAAGAATCATCATCTAGAGAATGTGGCCCCTCTCTAATGGCCTTGTCACGGCTTTGCATATCTTCAAACGCAACACAGCCAATGCCAAGCGGATAAACAAACTCATCTGAAATCTGGTATTCCAGATCTTCCCTAATGATGCGGCAAACCTCTTATAACCAAAAACCCTTCTGATGATCAGGAACGGGGGCCTGGATCAAGATGATAGCATACCTATCATGGTTCAAAGGCGGGTCGTCCACCACCATAACGCTCCTCTGCAGCCGATGATCTGGCCCACGCTCGATGTTGGCCCCTAACGGAGCAAACGCAAAAGGCCGGACCGGGAAGTTCGCCATCTTGTTGCCGTAGATGATCGGCGGTGATGCAATGCTCTAGGGTGGCGAAGATGGAGCGAGTTCGGAGGGAGCAGAGGTGGTATTGGAAACAGAGGAGACTGAATAGGATTGGGTCCCACAGGCGGTGGAGTTGACAGCTGAAGCGGGGGGAGGCGTATCGCCAAGCAATGAGAGATCGCCACGTCTTCACGGGGGGGGGGGGGGGTAAATTCTTTTTTACTTGCCAAACTACCCTCCGATTTTCTCCTTGTGTGTTCCGATATACTCGCTTTTGTTTATGGAAACTTGTCGAAAGAAAATCATCTATCATGACAGGAAGCCCAGAAGGTACATAGACGGATATGGGCTGCCACTGGTACCTGGGCCAATGATGCCTTCTAGCATGGGCTGTGTGGCCGAAAAAACCACATGAGTCACATCTTGTAAGGCCAGGGCAATGAATCACTTGGTGGTCTTTGCGACGACAAATTCTGCATGAAACATTAGGATGGCCCAATATGCATGTATCAACCAAGGTACGTGACACATGACATGTGCATTGGTGCTCTAACTGAACACATCTCTGACAGAACTTACCATGGCAATCACCAATCAAATGACCATGACGGGAGCAATTCAAGCATTTCAAGAGCCTATCATCAATATATTCTTGTGTAGGTACATCCTTGATCTGGACCATTAATTTGACCTCATGATCCGAGTACCCAGCTTGCCAGCCATCCATAATGTGAAATAACTTTTCATCTGAGATAGATTGCCAATAAGATTCTCTGAACCGCGGGCCCTGAAACAAGGTTTTAGCACTAGCCAGGGTATCCTTGTGATTGACAACGAAATCCCCCAACCGAATAGGCAAATTAGGATCTGAAATAATAGGGAAGATAAACTTTCCAAACGGAATATTCTCGACGGCCGACAAGGTATGCGAGCTCGTCGCCGGCAACTTTGAGGAATTAGAATTCATCATCGGCTGCTGATCCCGAAGCCAATTAGATCTGACTGCAATTGGTTGTAGCCTCACCTCAGGAAGATGCTCATCCACATGCCAATGATTATCCGAATAATCAAGAGATGAAAGATCTCCACGGAAGAGATGGAAATGACAGATGAAATCTGGCCAAATGCGATCCTTAAGTCCATAAATGAAATGACCAACTCGGTTGGATGCCATAGAAAACCGAAAACGACGATCACTGAGCCGCAAAATCCTAAACCCTGAAATAATTCCTCCAATACAAGATTGTAAGGCAAGAGCCACAGATTCTTCTGATAACGGGAATGAGGCCGAGGAGAATGAAACCACGAGGAAGAATTCCTTAACAGATCTGGGGTTGGCCGGTGAAAAGTGCACCGTAGATTGGAACTTGGCACGTACCTGAGATTCAATCGCCAAACCAGGGAGAAGTCCCAATGGAGAAGACGATCCATAGAGAAGTGGTGGCTGTCACCGCCGGAGTGGCCAGTGGTAGGAGGGTGGCCGCCGGGGCCGGAGTGGCCACCGGCGGAGAGGGAGTCGCCTAAGAGAGGGAGTCGCCTAGGAGAGGGCTCCGCCGCATACCTTGGTACGACGGAGCCCGTCCAAGCCCAGATAGCATCCGCCAACGCCCAGCTCGTGGCGGCCTTTTCCAAAGAGATGGTGGACGCGGATGGCGAGATGCTTGCCGAGTATGGTGCGATGGATGCCATGGAGCCCCTTCCCCAGGAGACCGTCGGGCGCGAGCTAGACATGGAGGCGGTGGCGGAGATCGACGAGCACCAGCCATAGTAGTACTCTTTGTTTTGTTTAATTAAGAGCGTCGGTATTTAATTTGTTAGAGTAATGTTTAGGTCAGCTAGCTCTGTTTAATTGCTGAACTTGCTTGATTAGGAAGTGTGGGTGTGATGTAGTCTCCTTTGTGTACCCAAATTATGCAATGACGTGGATGACCACTGTAACCATGGAAATTCGAACCAAAACTTTTGAAGTTCAAACTCATCACACACGGGTTAAGCTATCTGAATCTTTGTGATGTCCACATATCGTACACAGTTCTGAATAAGGGACCGTGTCTGATGACACTTTGCGCGCCAGTTTTTTGGCTGAAGCGATTCCAAATTTACGGCTTCCACGGAAATATCTACCTCCCTGCCCCCTCCCCCTTACCAAAAGCCACATTTCCCCTCTTTCCGCCTTCCTTTCCAAGTTGAAACCTTCACTCCTTGCTTGCAGCGTCGCCGCCTCCTTCCGGCGACCCTCCTTCACGCTGCTCAGCCTCCTCTATCCAGGCAGGTAATCCACACCCGACCCCCATCCTCCTCCCCCTTCCACATCCCACATGCCCCGACCGCCGGCGCGAGCGCGACACCTTCCACCCAAATCACCGACCCCTCCATCAAATAAGCGCCGGCCTAAGCCATGTGCATGCAGTATAGCCAGAACCTCAAGGAGCATTTGGCAGCGGAGAAGCAAATCGCGGCCGCGCGCGCAGATGAGGTCGCGATGGCTGCCATTCGTGCCGACCCCCAGATCTTGAAGGAGCACCTTGCCAATTGCTAGCTACGCCAGTTAAGTATGCTCGGTTTACCCGTTGCGTGTGCTGCTCCTGCCTTTCCTTCACAAATTCTAGTGAATTCTGTTATCTAATTTGACCATGTAGTCTGTTGCTCTAGTGTATGTGTTCTATATGTCGTGCAGTGTGGTGCTCACTTATTAACTGTTTTCTTAATTAGTTGTCGTCTTCAGTTAACTGTTTGGTTCAAATCTGCAAATGTGATGTTCAATTCTTCAGGCTGCAATTTTGTATGGTCTTCCATGTGATAAATAAATCGAATTTACCTTTACAAAATTGTGGGTGCATTCTGTTATTGTACACCATGTGAGGAATAAATTGAATTTGGCTGTAGTAAATACATGACAAGCAAATACGATTGCTACAAATGGCTGTAGTTAACTGTTTGGTTAACTCTCTGATCTTCTATTAGGAGTATGTTATATTGTGCAATGTGGTGCTCAGTTAATGTTTGGTTTATTTGTTGTGGTGTTTAGTTAACTGCTTGGTTAAATTCTGCAATGCGATGTCCAATTGTCGTGGGTAGAATTTTGTATTGTTGTGCATGTGAGGAATAAATCGAATTTGGTTGCACTTAATACATTAGAAACATATACAAGTGCTATATTTACTAGTTCTTGATCATGCTTAGTTTGAGTAAATGGGTTTTCCGTGTGGCTTCAATTAATCTGATGAATCTGCAATGTGCTTATTTTTCATCAACATATTTTACTGATAGGATGCGAACCCTTACTTAACCTGATGACTAACTACCTTATATGTGTTGCAGGGAAACAATGGGAAGCACTGAGGTTTACAATCGAGGTTAGCACGTGCATGGTCCGTTGTCTAATAGCACATTATTGTGCAATTGCAGGAACCATTCTAATATTTTGGTTTTAACAATTTGGTCTTGCACATGTAGGTCCTGCTGTCAGAGGTTTTGACCCACTGTTCGACCCTTTTTTGCATATGGGGAAGTGAGTTGTCCATGAATATCAATCAAATCAAGAAACTCAGAAAGATTGTTAGGATAAAGAAATTAGCGACAAAAAACAACAAGATCTCTGTCTGCACAATGAAGAAGACATCAGTTCACTACAAGATGGTACTAACTATTTTACCTTGCCTTTTTTATTCCTTTGCCCCATTTCCAATATAGAGATGATATTTACGCACATCCTTGTTTTCAGGCCTTTCCAAAGCAGTTCACTGATGATTACCTCTCAAACCACCTCTATGGTCAGGAGGCGAGGAAGGTTTTCATACAACACCCACGGTTCAATATTGAAGTGTTCCTGAAGAGGACGAAGGACGGACGGTCAATCATCCACAGGCACTGGCCTAAAGTTGCAAAGACCTTCAACATGAATGAAGGCTCAATATTCGCCTTCCCCTTCAGCAGTTTTCCAGATGAGATGCATCTGTCTATATACCGTCTATGATGCTAATTTCGAAAGGTTCTACATGTTGCATGTGGAACTTGCTGCTGGTGCAGTTGTGTAATGGGGTAGCTGAGTGCTGAAGCTATATCATGTTGTACTCTGATGTATTTCAATTATGAAATTATGCTTCCTTAATATGGAAATGAATTATATTGTGTGCTTAATATGAAATGTCAATTAGATTAATAAATGGATTATGAATAATCGGATAATTAGCCTGCTAATGGCGAATTAGCCTGCTAATTGTGTTTTGCTGTTGCAAACGGTTGTTGAAAAAATACCGTGGGCAATGACCTCAGGCAACGCACACAGTTTCTAGGAATAAACCGTGTTGGATCAATGAACAATCACACACGACTTTCTCTTGAAAATGGTTTGTGTTAGGCCACCTTGCGCAAACGTTTACCACATAAAAACTGTGTGTGCTGGATAGCCTTTGCCACACAGTTTCTTCTACGGACCATGTGTGATACATTCAATAACACAAACGATTTAACAGGAAAAATTATGTGATATGTACCTATGAACGGAAACATTTTCCTTGGAGCGACTGTGTGGGATGTGCATACGAATGGAAACGTTTGGCGGGGACTGACTGTGTGGGATGTACTTGCGACCGGAAACAATTTTGCCGTATAATTGTATTTTTTTAGCTCTACTGTACGTATTTTTGTATTTGAGTGCTCGCCGGTCGCACACGACCTCATTTTGCTGAACGTGTGTGCCAGGAGGGCATATCCCCGACGGTTTCTGAGTCGTGTGTGAAGGACCCCCCCCCTATCGCCCACACTCACTTGGCGACGGTTCCAAATGTTGTCGCGGAAAGGGGTTAAAAACCGTTTGTTTAGGACCGCCGCGCACCAGTGGTAGGTCCTGCTGTCAGAGGTTTTGACCCACTGTTCGACCCTTTTTGCATATGGGGAAATGAGTTGTCCATGAATATCAATCAAATCAAGAAACTCAGATGCATTGTTAGGATAAAGAAATTAGCGACAAAAAACAACAAGATCTTTGTCTACACAATGAAGAAGACATCAGTTCACTACAAGATGGTACTAACTATTATACCTTGCCTTTTTTATTCCTTTGCCCCATTTCCAATATAGAGAAGATATTTATGCACATCCTTCTTTTCAGGCCTTTCCAAAGCAGTTCACTCATGATTACCTCTCAAACCACCTCTATGGTCAGGAGGCGAGGAAGGTTTTCATACAACACCCACGGTTCAATATTGAAGTGTTCCTGAAGAGGACGAAGGATGGACGGTCAATCATCCACAGGCACTGGCCTAAAGTTGCAAAGACCTTCAACATGAATGAAGGCTCAATATTCGCCTTCCGCTTAAGCAGTTTTGCAGATGAGATGCATCTATCTATATACCGTCTATGATGCTAATTTTGAAAGGTTCTACATGTTGTATGTGAAACTTGGTGCTGGTGCAGTTGTGTAATGGGGTAGCTGAGTGCTGAAGCTATATCATGTTGTACTCTGATGTATTTCAATTATGAAATTCTACTTCCTTAATATGGAAATGAAATATATTATGTGCTTAATATGAATGCCAATTATATTAATAAATGGATTATTAATAATAGAGCAATTAGCCTGCTAATGGCGAATTAGCCTGGTAATTGGGTTTTGCTACTGCAAACGGTTATTGAAAAAATACCGTGGGCGATGACCTCAGGCAACGCACACAGTTTAACTGTGTTGGATCAATGAACAATCACAACGAATTTCTCTTGAAAACTGTTTGTGTTAGGCCACCTTGCGCAAACGTTTACCACATAAAAACTGTGTGTGATGGACAGCCTTTGCCACACAGTTCTTCTATGGAGCGTGTGTGATGCATTCAATAACGCAAACAATTTAGTGGGAAAAATTGTGTGTGATGTACCTGTGAACGGAAACGTTTTCCTTGGAGTGACTGTGTGGGATGTACATACGAACGGAAATGTTTAGCGGGGACTGACTGTGTGTGATGTACTTGCGACCGAAAACAATTTCGCCTGTATAATTGTATTTTTTTAGCTCTACTTTATGTATTTCCGTATTTGAGCGCTCGCCGGTCGCACACGACCTCATTTTGCCGAGCGTGTGTGATAGGAGGGCATATCCCCGATGGTTTGTGGGTCGTGTGGGAAGGACCCCCCTATCGCCCATACTCACTAGGCGACGGTTCCAAATGCCGTCGCGGAAAGGGGTTAAAAACCGTCTGTATAGCACCAACGCGTACTAGTGCATGTGCATATATGACAAAGATTTTATTGAATATGCAATATGCACACAGAAACATGGCTCCCCTAGATCAATAGAAATGTGCAATGAGATGAGTGAACACACATTTGCTAAATAACTCATTGTGCAATAGCTTGACATGTGATCAATAAGAATTTAACAAAATGGTGCATGGATCAGATGCAAGAGGTATGGTGAGAAAGCAAAGTATTTGAGACAAGGGTTCATAGATATGACAAATGACAGTATGTAGAATCTCATGCATAGCATAGTTATAGCATAATTAGTGTACCAAGTCTCACAAATATGAATAAGAGGTAGCTCACACCATACACCATAAAATATGAGAAGTACAAACCAAAGAAACACCACAAAATCTTGCATCATCGAACCACCAGCCCTCCAGAGGGTTATCATACACATTGGCCTCACTGTCATTGTCCTCTGACGTTGGCTCAGTGTGCATGCATGCCGCTGCCAGATCCACTTTCTTGTGATGCATGTACATCTTGCGTCTATTGATATCCACTATCCCACTCATCTGAATAGACTAACAAATCTTGAAGAGATTTCCAATTGACTTCTTCTCCTCTCTAGTGAGGCCGGCCTGAGCAGACTTGATAGGAGCTTTCACACGCTAAATGTGAGTGGTGACAGAGCACCCTGAGGTGTACGTAGCATGGTCCTTAGGCCTATGGTTGCGCCCCTTCTTGGGAGGCACATCATGAGCACGAGCGGGAGGTGTCTAGTTTGAAGTGTGCTTAGGGATAGAGGTGCGATATTGTGCAATATACCTAACATGAAATACAATCTCAATCAGTGCCTAAATGAAGGGAGCATAAATCAGGGATTTTTGCTCACTAAAACACTACCTCACCTTGTGAAACATGAAGTCCAAAACATCAACTTTCTTTCTTTAGAAGGAACAAACACATCTTTCATAATATTCACAAACTGTGAGATTCACCGTCCTTTGGATTGAGTGTGTACATAAGGATGTGGTGCAAAGTATCATAATTAGGTGGTAGTAACTTGTGCACGCAGAGGCTAGAGGCACACGGTCACTTTGGTCATTGGGTGGTGCTCAGGTGTGGTGGTGTCGGCCAGCGCTCTGGCGACGTTGACGGCATGCCAACATTAGCTTCCTATGTGTTGTGTCAACGACAGTGAGCTTCTTTACTAGCTTGGGGTGCTAGGAAGAGGCAGGGGCACCGTATCCGTCCAGAGGAGCCGATGCAATTCGAGAGCGCGCCGATCTATCTATGGACAGGGGCTGCGGCGGCCCTCCCGATGGTGGTTGCTGCTACACGCGGCCCATTGATGGCCAGCAAGGTACACATGGCAGCATAGCACCTTCGTGTAAGTATCCCAATGGTAATCATCCCAACAAAGAATAGATGAGAGTATTTATGAGTGTTGTTTTGGTCACACACAACAGAAGTGGTCACCAGTCTTGTATGAACTTACCGTCTGAGAATGTGCCGAAGCTATTAGTGTTCTTCGAGACAAATAAACCAGACTAGTAAAAGGATTAGATTGTAGCTGCGAGAATAGTAACAACTCAGAAGTAAAGAATAAAAATAAAAGACTGGAAATAAAAGTGTTTTCCTGCAAAAGAGAGATTAGGCATGGAGAAACTTCAGATCATATTATACATCAAGTGTGCCAGTGCGACGGCAATGACTACAAAAAGAACAATTCCGTGATGATACGTGTTTGTCACAGTAGGTCATGTTTTTTGTCATGCATGTAAATCCATGACGATTTTATGACAGAATCAAGATAGTCATACATGTGCTGTCGTAGAAGTGTTCCATGACAATACTCAAATTATCGTCACGGAAGTGTCCACTTCCATGATGATAATGGTGCGTCATGGAAGTGCTTTCATCAAGGGTAACCGACACATGGCATCTACCATAATGGGTCACCGTTAAGCTATCGCGTTGCAGTTTAGGGCCGATAACCCAGTAACAACCCAGACCAATGAGGATTTTCCATGTGTAAAATTGTCATTGGCCAGAGGAATCACATGTCAGCTCCCATGGAAAGCCTGTTAATGACATGTTCATGTATAGACCATTTATGGCATGTTAACTCACGACCCATTATGGCCTTTCCGAATTCGGCCTAGTAGCGTCATATGGGCCTTCCAATATAATTCTAGCCCATTGTCACTTTCAGCCCATGTTTGACCCTTGACGTCTTTCGGCCCATACGAGGTATTTTGTATCTCTAGGCTCTTTAGCGACCCTTTGTGATTCCGGCCCATAAATAAATAGTAAATTGATTTATACCCATTAATGGCCCATGATACAGTTGGGCCATTTCGAGCCCGTGTTATCTTTCGGCCTTCTAAGGGCCCATATATTCTTGGGATGATTTCCGGCCCTCGATTACTTATGGTCTTTTTCTGGCCTGCTCGGCTAATGGGCCAAATGCGGCCCATTATTATAGCCGGCCCATTTGTGGTCCGTTAAACCATTACGCCATTTTCATCCCGTCAAATATTTTGGCCCAATAATGACCCGTAATACCTGTCGAAGAATTAAGCATTTTCTATCTTCAAGCCTGTTAACGGCCCATTAAGGTGCAGACTCATAAACGGACGGTTACCAATTTAGACCATTTACGGCCCATATTGCGGTCCTCTTTTGGCCCACGAAAGGCCTATGGAACATATAGCCCGTAGGAGGCCCATTGATCCTACAGCCCATAGATGGCCCATGGTCACTACAGTAGGTAGCAGGCCCATCATTACTAACGTCCGTATGTGGCCCATGGTTATTGCGGCCACTAGCGAACGGAGGAAAACAAAGACTAAGGAAATAAATAAGCAACCAACTAATGCGCGGCTATTACCGCGATTGCACAGATAACATCCACTGGGCATCAAAGTTCGCCACCAGTGCAAATATAGGGAACACCTATACTATACACAAATTGCTTTCTGTTTTCTTTAGCCGGTCGATGCCCGTTAAGAACAAATGTTGTATCACAACAAAACAAATTACAACATATAACAAAAGAAGGGTTGGCATAAAAGTCAACAGTCCGACAGATAAATGCACCATCATAAGTTCAGAAGCTCAGCTCATTTGACCTGACTATTATGTTTTCATGTTGTAGTGTTTGATGGAGCACCATAACCTTCGCCTTCATTTCTCCTAGGCTGTTGAACAACATAGCAAATTCTGATAGTCTGGTTTCATGACCATGCATATCTTGATGACATCGAACAATGGCTATCCTTGTTTCACAAAGGGTCTCTATTAGGGATTGGACTTTTGTCTGGAGCACAGATATATCGTTCTTTTGAGCTTGTAGATCTTGATCATGAGGAAGTTTGGACGAGGTTGCCTTAACAACCAACCCAGTATTACGCAGGAAGGTGCTTTTTGGCACTGTTAGTGGAGATATGGAAACTGACCCACTTCAACAAGAGGTGACATTGCGGTTATGGTTGCGTCGTCACCTTTAGGAGGTGGCGGTTCCACCATTTGTTCCATAGCTTGCTGTAAAGTTGAGTTTGTACATTAGTAGTATGAGAACAGTAGTTATTAATGAAGCAGCAAAACCAAACAAAATAACTTTGGTCTATATATAGAACTTATTTTGGTGAACCCGTGTAAAATATTAGTTGTATTTTACTGCAAAGTACAAAATAAAACCAGGTTCCAAACATATGACCATGTACCATGGCTAATGTATTGTCTATTTCTTCACATTGTATTGACAGCTAAGGATAAAGATACAAAGTTTATAATACAGTAAGCATAGTATGACATCATTCATATCACAAAACAAGTGAGAACAGACAAACATGCAATTGTAATGTTGTGTGGGCAAGTTCAGCACGAAACTAGATTACAGATCAAAAGCAAAGGAACATCACTCCTATCTTTTAAACCTAGTAAGATGCAATGATACATTAAGACAACTGTTGTAACATCCCAAATTTACAATTTGGTATGTTATACATAGATCATCATTGCATATCATGTTTTATTGCATTTTGACAAATCCTCGATAAATCCTAAGCAACTCAAGGACCCTCGGAGAGAGTTGGGGATTTTTCTCGAAATTTCATATTTGATTTTCATCAAATATTAAGACGAGGATTTTGGTTTTAATTATTTTTTCTCCGGAAAAATATTTCATTTTAAAAATAAACGAGAGGAGAAAATATGACTTCTCCAAAACAATTGAAATACTGGAGGAAAAATGTTAAAATCATTTATTGGAATTTATTTGGATTTTATTGCAATTTTTATTGCATTAAAAATATTGCATGTTTTCAAAATATTTATTTTGTGTTAAAAAAATGTTCACCCTATTCTAGATGTTCTAACTAGACGGGGAAAATTTATTTTATATTTTTCTGACTTTTATTTATTTTTCTGTGAATTATTTTCCGCGATACATTTAAAAAAAACAGCGCACGCCCGCTGGGCCGAGCCCAGCCGAGCGCCAGGCCGCCGGCCCACCCCGTCGCCCTCTCCTTCCTCCGCACGGGAGAGCGCCGCCGCCGTGTCCATGGTGGACACGGGAGTCCGACCCCGCCGGAGCTTGCCCCCTCCTCCAAGCTTGCTTCCCCCCTCTTTATATACCCCTCAACCCCCCCTCTCTCTCATCCCGCCGCCGCCGCACTTGCCCGCCGCCGCCGCCGCACTCGGGAGCCGCCGCCGCCGCCGTTGGCCGCAGCCGGAGCCGCCCCTTGCACCCCCCCGAGCCCCGCACCCCGCACCCCCTCGCCGCCCCTCGCCCCGAGCGCCGGAGCCCCGCCGGAACCCCCGCCCCGATGAGGTACTGCCTGCCCCGTTCAACGCCGGTTTTGTTTAAAAAACCTTCGTTTAAAAAAAACCCTAGATTGTTTTTTTTTCCGGTTTTATTATTTTGCGAGCGTTTACCGAACCGTTCGTTTTAACGAACGCGTTCGTCGGTTTTTTCTCTGTTAACGAACGTCCGTTCTTTAACCGTTCGTCCGTTTTTCTTTTTCGCCGGATTTTTTCTACGATTATCTCAGATTCGATTTCTGATCGAATCTTCGTTTCTGTTTAGCTTCTCGCTCGTTTATCGGAATCAGGCGATTCAAGCGCCTAGAGTTTCGTCTCGAAATTCTCTTTCCGTTTAACCTACTCAAACAAGTTTTTGCTACAGTAAAATTTGACCTAGATCCAGATTAGTAAACGAAGCTTCTTTCTTTCGCCGTTTGACTTTCGTTGTTTCTTTCGAGTTGATTCTTTTTGCAAACCGGAGTTCTTAAGTTGAACTTTCTGGTTGGATCTTTCATTCGAGTTTTACCTGTGCATTAGATGAGTACTGATTGTATGTTTTTTTGTTTGCGATAGAGTACCCGGAGTGTGCCGCTTGTTACTTCGAATCGCTAGGTTTTGCGGATCATCAGCAAGGCAAGTAACACTTTGATCATACTTTCCATATCTAGTTTTATTGCATTAGATCTATTCCTCAAACAATTGCATGATTAGGATCTGATTAAATTGTGGGAGCTGGGAAGTAGTTGAGGTAGTACCTATTACCTGTTTTCTTATCAAACCCTTGGGAGTTACTTCTACGTTGCTTTTATTATTGCCATGTTATGCTCGTAGACGTGGATTTGGTTTGAGAGATATTCATGACAGATGTGAGATGTTTATTAATGGTTCAACTTAAGGTGGCAACTAAAACTCACATCTGGGTGGATTGAGGCACCTGGAGAACCCAGTGTTGTCTGATTTTATAAGGTCCGCCACCCAGGCTCAAAGGGATCATAAGATTATTCATGCTAGAAACTTCCGTGTGCAGCCACAAGCTATTATGGGCTCTAGCATAGTTGAGTAGGTTACATGATCTCTTGAAGAGGTGGACTAGCAGATGTAGGGGAAAGTAGGTGTACCGGTCCATCCAGAGTAAAGAGTGATTGTTTCTGAAGGACTGTGTGTGGGTCATTCGTTTCTCAAACATCATGCAGTGCGAGAAATAAAACGGAGGCGATCGAGTCTTGTGGGGAAAAGTGCGCAAACCTCTGCAGAGTGTACAAACTAATCATGGTTAGCCGTGTCCCCGGTTATGGATAACTTGAGTATCTAGTACCTGGATTATCATTTGAATCTCATCACCATGTTACTTTTAATTAATTTTGTTGGGTTAATGATGACACTTAATTGGGATTGAGTTGGAGGTACCTTCTCAATGTTTAACAACCACCATGATAGTTAAATAAAATTTATTCCTTTGTAGTAGGGAAAAATTGGCTTTTCGCAAAACTTTAACCATAGAGCTTTCCACCAGCCATATATGCATGTAGTATAGCATTATTGTTGTTCATTACTCTTTATGTGTTACTTTGCCAGCATATTCTATGTGCTGACCCGTTCTCGGGCTGCAACGTTTCATGTTGCAGACTTTTCAGATGACGAGTAAGGTGCCTTAGGTCGTGGTCTTATACTCAGTGATGCCGCTGGAGTTGATGGACTCACTTATCTTCCAAGTCTTCCGCTGTTATCGTTAGTAGATGGCCTTAAGCCATGTTTATCATACTTAATCTCTTCGGAGATATTCGATGTAATAAGTGTGTGATTTCTACTCTGTTATAAATCCTCCATTTGTACTGTGCGTGTCAGCATTACTGATCCAGGGATGACACTGGTGCACAGCAGCACAGACCATTTGAGGTCTGGTCGCTACAACTGTATATAAAATTGAAAAGAGTAATAGACATTAGTTGCAAACTGTGCAGTTCAATGCACAAGTTAGAGTAAGTAGTAGTTCAAAGGCATGAGGATTAAGGACTTACAACACGGCTTTGAGTGGTGTAGTCATGCCCTTCGTCTTGCTGGTTTGATAGTCCTTGAAGATTTCACCGCATTTGGTTCAGGTAATTTTTGGTCCTTGCGGGCTTTCCTCTGCATTTGGAATAAGTCAATATAGGTTTGATAATATAGCACAACGAAAACAGTGAAACAACATCTAGTTACAAGAGCATCACAATGTGCAATATAGCTACAAGATCCTCTGTTGGAATTTCTCTTTCATATGATTGACCTTGTTCTTTGAACAGTTCACCTAGAAGAAGATAGATTTGTAAGGCACATGCATTAATAGGAGTTCAACATGTGATCTAATCCCATATATATAACGTACTTGATACTTTGGATTAGACCAGTGTTTAACAAGGGCTCTCTAGTCTTCATCCGTTATATTCTCCACTCAAGATGTTTGGGCAAGTTCACTTTTTGCCTTGGATGCAAAGTGAGCTTTCCTCAGGTTATACCGATACTAATGCAGAGCGGACTTGAAAACATGAGTGCATGCTTGTCTGGTTGCATCATCTTGGCGATCCTACTTGAACCTCACCTGTTGAACATTATGGGAGTCTCATTGCCAGCAACCTAAAGTATGGGACAAAGCAAGATGATATTACTAATTTCCATAAATAACCATACTTACAGATAAATGGTTGAGGAAGGTGTTAACTAGGTTTCGTCTTTGTTATTCCTGTACTGAATCCATGTTGGAAGGATACGTGCATGACACCTAACGACAACGGCTGCCTCTGATATTAACTCGGCTGACTCTGCAGCATCACGTGGCCTTTTTAAACCCGTCTCAAAATGGATCTCCATTCTTCCTCCTCTTGATTGAGTTAACCTGTCAAGCATTATCCCTAATGTTTGTTTCCACTTGCGCCCAGGTCCTAGTTCAAAACAAACATGGGAAGTGTTAGTGGACATCAAACTATGAGACTACATATAAAGAAGCGTGCAAATGTAACTTGACTCGATCAACTACCTTCTTGCTGTTGAAGCTCACAAGGTTCATCTAATCTTGCCAAGTCCTCCTGTGTAAAGAATGGTTCGGAAGTAGTGTCTGGTGGCAAGGGAGCTTGGGAACTTGCCGCTAGCTGAGTTGATGAACGAGTAACTTGTGCAAATGTTGGTACGATGGAGGAAGGTGCTGCAACCACTAGGGATGTCATTGTTTGTTTCGTGGCAACTATTCGTTTGTCTTTGGAATGTTTTGCAGCTAGTGTAGCAGGGGATACCGTGTTTGTACATTTATGTGGTGGATTTCGACCTTCTATTGCACTATTAGTACCAGTAGAATCCGCAGAGCTGTTTTGCTTCTGTTTCCGTGCCTCCCGAGTACTAACACCATTCCCTACCATTCTGTGTTCCCTCCTCTTTTTTGCCATGTCAAGTCAAGCCTACAAAAAAAGGAAAAAATAGTTCTTCAGAACTCATTGATGCGTGATACAGGCGAACTGAACTTCGATGTTAGATAACCGCTTGATAGGAGGATGTAATATGTACGAAAAACAGGATGACCTGCGATAATCAGACCTATGATGTGTAAACTAAGCAGAAGGCATTTCAATAAATTAGAAGCAATGCAATGGAAGTTAGAAACCATATGAAAGATGCTACAAATATGACTCTGCCAAGTTAAAAGTGTCTTGTCATAAGTGTCATTTAAACAAATGTGAAGCAGTACAAGCAATAAATCATATGCAAGATGCAAACAACATCACACTACCAAGTTAAAGGTGTCTCATCATAAGTGATTGATGAAGGATAGACATGAACGATACTTCGATGTTAGAACATGTAATAGACAAATGTAGTATATGCAAAAAAGGAAGACATGTCATATTCACATGTATAATGTGTAAACTAAGTAGATGCAATTTAATCAAATTAGAAGCAATAAAAACCAGACACTGTATGCAACATGCAAGCAAACATCACACTGCCAAGCTAGAGAAAGCAAAAGGCATGCTAGAGTAGAACTGTTTGGCCCATCATATTTACATTGAACTTCTACTGCACTAGCAATAGTAGTACAATGTCTAGAGCGCATCCTTACCGGTGCCGCCAAAAGACCGTCATCAACCCCTGTCTTAATTTTTTTCCTTCATCTTTCTTAGATTTTTTGCCTTGTCAAGTTAGACCCACAAGAAAAATGAATAAAAACCGCTTTTCAGAACTCATTGATGCATGATGCTGACCAAAACGTCTCCAACGTATCTATAACTTTTGATTGTTCCATGCTATTATAGTATCAATCTTGGATGTTTATTATGCAATTTTATATCAGTTTTCGGGACTAACCTATTAACCTAGTGCCTAGTGCCAGTTGCTGTTTTTGCTTGTTTTTGGCTTTTCGAAAAATCAGTACCAAACGGAGTCCAAACACTATGAAACTTTTTGATGATATTTCTGGACCCGAAGGACCCTAGAAGCTTCGGGAGAAGACCTAGGGAGCCATGAGGGAGCGACAAGCCTGCAAGGCGCGCCCCAGGGGGGCCCAGGCTTGTGGGCCCCTCGTGGCACCTCTTGACCCAATTCCACTTCTATAAATTCCCAAATATTCAACACTAGAGAGCCTCCCAAAATACTTTTTCTGTCGCCGCAAGTTTCTGTTCATCGGAGATCCCATCTGGAGACCTTTTTCGGCACTCTGCCGGAAGGGGAATCGAGCACGGATGGCCTCTACATCAACCTTGCCACCCTTTCGATGATGTGTGAGTAGTTTACTACAGAGCTACGAGTCCATGGCTAGTAGCTAGATGGCTTCTTCTCTCTCTTTGATATTCAATACCATGTTCTCCTCGATGTTCTTGGAGATCTATTCGATGTAATCCTTTTTTGCGGTGTGTTTGCTGGGATCTGATGAATTTTGGGTTTATGATCAGATTATTCATGAATATTATTTGAGTCTTTTCTGAATTATCATACGCATGATTGAAGGAAATATGCCCTAGAGGCAATAATAAAGTTGTTATTTTATATTTCCTTATTCATGATAAAGGTTTATTATTCATGCTAGAATTTTATTGATCGGAAACCTAAATACATGTGTGAATACATAAACAAATACCGTGTCCCTTGTAAGCCTCTACTAGACTAGCTCGTTGATCAAAGATGGTTAAGGTTTCCTAACCATAGACATGTGTTGTCATTTCATAACGGGATCACATCATTAGAAGAATGATGTGATGGACAAGACCCATCCGTTAGCTTAGCATAATGATCGTTTAGTTTTATTGCTATTGCTTTCTTCATGTCAAATACATATTCCTTCGACTATGAGGTTATGCAACTCCCGGATACGGGAGGAATACCTTGTGTGCTATCAAACATCACAACGTAACTGGTTGATCATAAAGATGCTCTACAGGTATCTCCGAAGGTGTTTGTTGAGTTGGCATAGATCAAGATTAGGATTTGTCACTCCGAGTATCGGAGAGGTATCTCTGGGCCCTCTCGGTAATACACATCATAAGCTTGCACGCAAACGATTAAGGAGTTAGTCACGAGGTGATGTATTATGGAATGAGTAAAGAACTTGCTGGTAACGAGATTGAACTAGGTACGAAGATACCGACGACCGAATCTCGGGAAAGAAACATACCGATGGACAAAGCGAATTACGTATGTTGTCATAACGGTTCGACCTATAAAGATCTTCATAGAATATGTAGGAGCCAATATGGGCATCCAGGTTCCACTATTGGTTAATGACCGGAGAGGTGTCTCGGTCATGTCTTGTGACGCCCCCGATTCAATCGTACACTAATCATACACGCAAATGTGTACGATCAAGATCAGGGACTCACGGGAAGATATCACAACACAACTCTAAAAATAAAATAAGTCATCCAAGCATCATAATACAAGCCAGAGGGCTCGAATACAAGTGCTCGCTCATAGACGAGTCAGCGGAAGCAACAATATCTGAGTACAGACATAAGTTAAACAAGTTTGCCTTAAGAAGGCTAGCACAAACTGGGATACAGATCGAAAGAGGCGCATGCATCTTGCCTGGGATCCTCCTAAACTACTCCTGGTCGTCGGCGGCGGCCTGCACGTAGTAGTAGGCACCTACAGTGTAGTAGGAGTCATCGTCGACGGTGGCGTCTGGCTCCTGGGCTCCGGCATCTGGTTGCGACAACCAGGTAGAAGAGAAAGGGGGAAAAGAGGGAGAAAAGCAACCGTGAGTACTCATCCAAAGTACTCGCAAGCAAGGAGCTACGCTACATATGCATGGGTATATGTGTAAAGGGCCATATCGGTGGACTGAACTGCAGAATGCCAGAATAAGAGGGGGATAGCTAATCCTGTGGAAGACTACGCTTCTAGTAGCCTCCGTCTTGCAGCATGTAGAAGAGAGTAGATTGAAGTCCTCCAAGTAGCATCGCATAGCATAATCCTACAAAGTTGGTATCAAAGCACACGCTGACTGTAGGACACGACCACTAAGCTTAAGCCCTAGGAAGCTTCTCTCTTCTCATTTCTGACCCCTCTCCACTTTCTACTCTTTTAGGAATGGCGGATGCAAGGAGCAAGTTCATGCAACCAGATGAAGACACGCCGTTTGGACGACACTTGAAGGAAGTCACCAAGTACTTGAACATAGGAATACCAAGCATCACCGGAACCTACAACGCCACGTTACCTGAAGAGGAGAGCTGGAAAATTCAAGTTATCATTCCAGGAAGGACGTTTGTGCCAGTTACTGAACCCATAAGATTGGTTTTCGAAGCACCAACCTGGAGTTTAGGGAAGAGCATGGCCGCACACATCGCCATGGGACGCATTGGAGAAGTCTACCACCAGGAGCTTAAGGATACAATTTACCAAATTTGTGGACGTCGAGACGCGCAATGGGAGATGATCAGAACCAAGAAGGATGGATCAATCGCAGCTTTCATCCAGGAGCAGAACCAACATATTCGTCGCCAGGAGAACCAGATGTGCACGGACAAGGAAGAACTGAAGAAGGCATTAACCAAGATTAAGGAGCTCCAAGAAGAACTCAAGGCTACACGCGAGGATTATTTGGAGGAAATCAACGCACTAGTAGGGAAGAATGACGACCTGGAGAAGAAGATTGGAGTATTTATGGGAAATCCAGTGCCAAAAGCAGAAGTCGACGAATGCACTTGTCCGGATAACTACATCATCATCGACGACACCGACTCGGAACCAAGTGAAGATGACTTTGTTGATGAAGCCGGAGCAGACATCATGGAGTCTTCAACGGATCAGAATTTCTAGTAGACCACCATATCAGTAGTAGTTTTCCCCCATTTAATAGTATAGTTCAAGCACTTTGTAACGCTAGTTAGATCGATTGTTTTGCCTTGTTTGAATTGATTGAGTGATATTGATTGTATTTGTCTCATGAGCATATGGGTAGTGTTTTCTCTCTAGACCTCATTCTATTCTTAACTCTCATCTTTCCTAAACCTATCAGATGCCTCCGAGACGCGACACCGGATTTGTTTTCCCGCCAGAGATCACCCAGTTGATTCAGCAACAGAATGCCCTGATGCAAGTGTTAGTGCAGAACCAAGGCAACAACAACAACAACAACCCACCTCCACCACCACCTGTTGATCACTTAGCCCGTTTCTTAAGGCTAAACCCGCCGGTGTTTTCCAGTAGCACCGAGCCGATTGTAGCAGATGATTGGCTCCGCAAAGTTGGAAGGGAGTTGACCACTGCAGGATGCATAGATGCGGAAAGAGTGCGTTTTGCCACACATCAGCTTGATGGACCCGCAGCATCATGGTGGGAGAATTATACAGCCACGCACCCTATTGACACTGTCACATGGGACCAGTTTCAGCAAGCTTTCCGTACAGCTCATGTTTCAGCAGGAGCTATGGCTATGAAGAAGCATGAGTTTCGCAACCTACGCCAAGGAGGACGCACCGTAGGCCAGTATGTGGAGGATTTCAGTAAGTTAGCACGTTATGCACCAGATGACGTTGCTACAGATGCTGCCAAGCAGGAGAAATTTTTGGAAGGGCTGAATGATGAACTGAGTATGCAGTTGATGGTAGCAACCTTCAACAACTACCAGGAGCTGGTAGAGAGAGCTCTCATGATTGAAGGGAAGCAACAGCAGATTGAAAATCGTAAGAGGAAGTATGGACAAGGGAAGTACAATTCTGGAGCTCAGCAGAAGCCGTGATTTGCCCCGAAACCGGGAGGACAGTTTCAGCATACCCATGGAGGAGGTAGTTCGCACAACCATAATGGCTCCAAGAATGGTAATGGGAATGGAGGAGGAAACGGACAGAACCGCACCAACCCATCTACCCCAACCAAGAGGGATCTAAGTCACATTACTTGTTTCAAGTGACAGAAGACGGGACATTATGCAACTGATTGTCCTGAAGCCCAAAATGGAAATGGCAATGGAAGCTCTGGGAAGAAGCCGAACCCGTTCAACAAAGGACATGTGAACCATGTGAGCGTGGAGGAGGTTGAAGCTCAGCCTGATGCAGTAATAGGTAAGTTTTTGGTTAAGTCATTTACTGCAACCGTTCTTTTCGATACTGGTGCATCGCATTCATACATATCAAGGGGATTCGTGAATAAGTTTAAGATGTCCACCCAAGTTCTCAAAACCCCTATGTTAGTAACCTCGCCAGGAGCAGAGTATATGGCAACCCAAGGATGTTTTCAGATACCATTGGCCATTGGTAGGCATGTTTTCCCCTCAGACCTCATTGTTTTGGAATCGCAAGGTTTGGATGTAATTTTGGGAATGGATTGGCTATCGTTGTATGGAGGAAACATCGATTGCGCCAGCAAGACGATTTTGCTTACCACCCCGGAAGGAAAAAGGATCAAGTATGTATCCCGGCATATGCCGAAGAGGACTCAAGTAAATTCCTTATCAGGAGTTGTACAGGAGGAAGTACCAGTGGTGAAGGATTATCCGGATGTATTTCCAGAAGAGTTGCCAGGCATGCCACCAGATAGAGACATTGAGTTTTTGATTGAACTTTTGCCAGGCACAGGGCCAATATCTAAGAGACCGTACATGATGCCAGCAAAGGATTTGGAGGAAATTAAGAAGCAGATCAAGGAGTTACTGGATAAAGGCTATATTCGCCCAAGTTAGTCACCTTGGGGATCACCAGTACTTCTAGTGGAGAAGAAAGATGGATCGCTGAGGATGGTTGTTGATTACCGAGGATTGAATGAAGTGACCATCAAAAACAAGTACCCACTGCCGATGATCAATGATTTGTTTGACCGCCTACAAGGAGCTAAAGTATTTTCCAAGATTGATCTACGATCAGTATACCATTAGTTAAAGATTTGAGAGCAGGATATACCTAAGACGGCATTTACCACCAGATATGGATTGTATGAGTATACCGTTATGTCATTTGGTCTGACTAATGCACCTGCCTATTTCATGAACCTGATGAACAAAGTGTTTATGGAGTTTTTGGATAAGTTCGTCGTGGTGTTCATTGATGATATTTTAATCTTTTCCAAGAACGAGGAAGAGCATGAGGAGCATTTGCGATTGGTACTTGAGAAGCTCAGAGAACATCAGTTATACGCCAAGTTCAGCAAGTGTGAATTTTGGCTGAGGGAAGTTGGATTCCTTGGACATGTTATTTCTGGAGAAGGAATAGCAGTAGACCCTGCCAAGGTTGACACAGTGACAAGTTGGGAATCACCCACGACAGTTGGAGAAATCCGGAGTTTTCTTGGACTTGCGGGATACTACCGGAGATTTATCGAGAATTTCTCAAGGATTGCTAAGCCCATGACTGAGCTATTGAAGAAGGACACCAAATTCAATTGGACTGAGGAATGTGAAGCTAGTTTCCAAGAGTTGAAGAAACGATTGGTTACATCACCAGTGTTGATTCTGCCTGATCAACGCAAAGACTATGAAGTTTATTGCGACGCTTCTCGTCGAGGACTTGGAGCAGTGCTTATGCAGGAAGGAAGAGTTGTGTCATATGCTTCACGACAACTTAAACCTCATGAAAAGAATTATGCTACGCATGATTTGGAATTAGCAGCCGTGGTGCATGCATTGAAGACATGAAGACATTTTCTCATCGGAAACCATTGTGAGGTGTATACGGATCACAAGAGTTTGAAGTATATTTTCACGCAGAAGGAGTTAAACCTCAGACAGAGGAGATGGTTGGAACTCATTAAAGACTATGATATGAGATTGCATTATCACCCAGGAAAGGCTAACGTAGTAGCAGACGCGTTGAGCCGCAAGAGTCATGTCAACACCCTCATGACAGGAGAGATACCCTAGGAGTTAGCCGAGGACCTTCGCGAGCTATGTTTGGAGATAGTCCCAAGAGGCTATTTAGCGACATTGGAGATTCAGTCTACCTTGATGGAAAGGATCAGAGAAGCTCAGAAGACAGACAAGGAGATTGAAGAGATAAAGGAGAAGATGAGCAAAGGAAAAGCCAAGGGATTTCGTGAGGATGAGCACGATACCTTGTGGTTTGAGGACCGCGTATATGTACCAAATGATCCGGAGATCAGGAAGTTGATTTTGCAAGAAGCCCATGATTCACCGTACTCGATTCACCCAGGAAATATGAAGATGTATTTGGATTTGAAGAATATTTTCTGGTGGACCGGAATGAAGAAGGATATTGCGGAATACGTAGCAGTTTGTGATGTATGTCAGAGAGTGAAGGCAGAGCATCAGAAGCCAACAGGATTGCTACAACCATTGCCGATACCCGAATGGAAGTGGGATAAAATAGGCATGGATTTTATCACCGGATTACCCAGGACTCGTTCAGGCTATGACTCAATATGGGTTGTAGTCTACCGTTTGACGAAAGTGGCTCATTTCATTCCAGTGAAGACCACTTACACCAGTGCTAGACCGAGAGAGTCAACCAGATTTTGGAGGACATGTTGAGAGCATGTGCACTAGATTATGGATCCAGTTGGGACGACAATCTGCCATATGCGGAGTTTTCTTATAACAACAGTTATCAGACCAGTTTGAAGATGGCCCCTTTCGAAGCCTTGTACGGAAGGAGGTGTAGAACACCGTTGTTATGGGACGAAGTTGGAGAACGTCAGTTGTTTGGACCAGATTTGATTAAGGAGTCTGAACAGAAAGTGAGGTTGATTCGTGATAGGCTCAAGGTAGCCTAGTCCAGACAGAAGAGTTATGCTGATTCTAAACGAAAGGAGACAGTTCACGAAGTCAGAGACCGAGTTTATCTTCGAGTATCACCACTTCGAGGAGTGAAGCGCTTTGCAGTTAAGGGAAAGTTAGCGCCCCGTTTTATCGGACCATATAGAGTTGTGGAACGTATGGGAGAAGTTGCTTACAAGCTGGAATTGCCCGAAGGATTGTCTGGAGTTCATGATGTATTTCACGTTTCCCAGTTAAAGAAGTGCCACGCAGAGATGGCTGAGATACCACTGAGAGATACTGTGCCACTGGAAGTGATTCAGCTGGAAAGTGATTTGACCTATGAGGAGAAACCAGTTAAGATTCTTGAGTATGCCAGCCGAGTTACCCGCAACAAGGTTATCAAGTTTTGCAAAGTTCAGTGGAGTCACCACACGGAGGATGAAGCCACCTGGGAGCGAGAGGAAGATCTACGGAAGGACCACTCCCACCTGTTTTCTAGCCAACCCGAATCTCGAGGGCGAGATTCATCTTAAGGGGGGTAGGTTTGTAACATCCCAAATTTTCAATTTGGTATGTTATACATAGATCATCATTGCATATCATGTTTTATTGCATTTTGACAAATCCTCGATAAATCCTAAGCAACTCAAGGACCCTCGGAGAGAGTTGGGGATTTTTCTCGAAATTTCATATTTGATTTTCATCAAATATTAAGACGAGGATTTTGGTTTTAATTATTTTTTCTCCGGAAAAATATTTCATTTTAAAAATAAACGAGAGGAGAAAATATGACTTCTCCAAAACAATTGAAATACTGGAGGAAAAATGTTAAAATCATTTATTGGAATTTATTTGGATATTATTGCAATTTTTATTGCATTAAAAATATTGCATGTTTTCAAAATATTTATTGTTAAAAAAATATTCACCCTATTCTAAATTTTCTAACTAGACGGGGAAAATTTATTTTATATTTTTCTGACTTTTATTTATTTTTCTGTGAATTATTTTCCGCAATACATTTAAAAAAATAAAAAACAGCGCGCGCCCGCTGGGCCGAGCCCAGCCGAGCGCCAGGCCGCCGGCCCACCCCGTTGCCCTCTCCTTCCTCCGCACGGGAGAGCGCCGCCGCCGTGTCCATGGTGGACACGGGAGTCCGACCCCGCCGGAGCTTGCCCCCTCCTCCAAGCTTGCTTCCCCCCCTCTTTATATACCCCTCAACCCCCCCCCCCTCTCTCATCCCGCCGCCGCCGCACTTGCCGCCGCCGCCGCAGTCGGGAGCCACCGCCACCGCCGTTGGCCGCCGCCGGAGCCGCCCCTTGCACCCCCCGAGCCCCGCACCCCGCACCCCCTCGCCGCCCCTCACCCCGAGCGCCGGAGCCCCGCCGGAACCCCCGCCCCGACGAGGTACTGCCTGCCCCGTTCAACGCCGGTTTTGTTTAAAAAAACCTTCGTTTAAAAAAAACCCTAGATTGGTTTTTTTCGGTTTTATTATTTTGCGAGCGTTTACCGAACTGTTCGTTTTAACGAACGCGTTCATCGGTTTTTTCTCTGTTAACGAACGTCCGTTCTTTAACCGTTCGTCCGTTTTTCTTTTTCGCCAGATTTTTTCTACGATTATCTCAGATTCGATTTCTGATCGAATCTTCGTTTCTGTTTAACTTCTTGCTCGTTTATCGGAATCAGGCGATTCAAGCGCCTAGAGATTCGTCTCGAAATTCTCTTTCCGTTTAACCTACTCAAACAAGTTTTTGCTACAGTAAAATTTGACCTAGATCCAGATTAGTAAACGAAGCTTCTTTCTTTCGCCGTTTGACTTTCGTTGTTTCTTTCGAGTTGATTCTTTTTGCAAACCGGAGTTCTTAAGTTGAACTTTCTGGTTGGATCTTTCATTCGAGTTTTACCTGTGCATTAGATGAGTACTGATTGTATGTTTTTTTGTTTGCGATAGAGTACTCGGAGTGTGCCGCTTGTTACTTCGAATCGCTAGGTTTTGCAGATCATCAGCAAGGCAAGTAACACTTTGATCATACTTTCCATATCTAGTTTTATTGCATTAGATCTATTCCTCAAACAATTGCATGATTAGGATCTGATTAAATTGTGGGAGTTGGGAAGTAGTTGAGGTAGTACCTATTACCTGTTTTCTTATCAAACCCTTGGGAGTTACTTCTACGTTGCTTTTATTATTGCCATGCTATGCTCGTAGACGTGGATTGGGTTTGAGAGATATTCATGACAGATGTGAGATGTTTATTAATGGTTCAACTTAAGGTGGCAACTAAAACTCGCATCTGGGTGGATTGAGGCACCTGGAGAACCCAGTGTTGTCTGATTTTATAAGGTCCGCCACCCAGGCTCAAAGGGATCATAAGATTATTCATGCTAGAAACTTCCGTGTGCAGCCACAAGCTATTATGGGCTCTAGCATAGTTGAGTAGGTTACATGATCTCTTGAAGAGGTGGACTAGCAGATGTAGGGGAAAGTAGGTGTACCGGTCCATCCAGAGTAAAGAGTGATTGTTTCTGAAGGACTGTGTGTGGGTCATTCGTTTCTCAAACATCATGCAGTGCGAGAAATAAAACGGAGGCGATCGAGTCTTGTGGGGAAAAGTGCGCAAACCTCTGCAGAGTGTACAAACTAATCATGGTTAGCCGTGTCCCCGGTTATGGATAACTTGAGTATCTAGTACCTGGATTATCATTTGAATCTCATCACCATGTTACTTTTAATTAATTTTGTTGGGTTAATGATGACACTTAATTGGGATTGAGTTGGAGGTACCTTCTCAATGTTTAACAACCACCATGATAGTTAAATAAAATTTATTCCTTTGTAGTAGGGAAAAATTGGCTTTTCGCAAAACTTTAACCATAGAGCTTTCCACCAGCCATATATGCATGTAGTATAGCATTATTGTTGTTCATTACTCTTTATGTGTTACTTTGCCAGCATATTCTATGTGCTGACCCGTTCTCGGGCTGCAACGTTTCATGTTGCAGACTTTTCAGATGACGAGTAAGGTGCCTTAGGTCGTGGTCTTATACTCAGTGATGCCGCTGGAGTTGATGGACTCACTTATCTTCCAAGTCTTCCGCTGTTATCGTTAGTAGATGGCCTTAAGCCATGTTTATCATACTTAATCTCTTCGGAGATATTCGATGTAATAAGTGTGTGATTTCTACTCTGTTATAAATCCTCCATTTGTACTGTGCGTGTCAGCATTACTGATCCAGGGATGACACTGGTGCACAGCAGCACAGACCATTTGAGGTCTGGTCGCTACAACTGTATATAAAATTGAAAAGAGTAATAGACATTAGTTGCAAACTGTGCAGTTCAATGCACAAGTTAGAGTAAGTAGTAGTTCAAAGGCATGAGGATTAAGGACTTACAACACGGCTTTGAGTGGTGTAGTCATGCCCTTCGTCTTGCTGGTTTGATAGTCCTTGAAGATTTCACCGCATTTGGTTCAGGTAATTTTTGGTCCTTGCGGGCTTTCCTCTGCATTTGGAATAAGTCAATATAGGTTTGATAATATAGCACAACGAAAACAGTGAAACAACATCTAGTTACAAGAGCATCACAATGTGCAATATAGCTACAAGATCCTCTGTTGGAATTTCTCTTTCATATGATTGACCTTGTTCTTTGAACAGTTCACCTAGAAGAAGATAGATTTGTAAGGCACATGCATTAATAGGAGTTCAACATGTGATCTAATCCCATATATATAACGTACTTGATACTTTGGATTAGACCAGTGTTTAACAAGGGCTCTCTAGTCTTCATCCGTTATATTCTCCACTCAAGATGTTTGGGCAAGTTCACTTTTTGCCTTGGATGCAAAGTGAGCTTTCCTCAGGTTATACCGATACTAATGCAGAGCGGACTTGAAAACATGAGTGCATGCTTGTCTGGTTGCATCATCTTGGCGATCCTACTTGAACCTCACCTGTTGAACATTATGGGAGTCTCATTGCCAGCAACCTAAAGTATGGGACAAAGCAAGATGATATTACTAATTTCCATAAATAACCATACTTACAGATAAATGGTTGAGGAAGGTGTTAACTAGGTTTCGTCTTTGTTATTCCTGTACTGAATCCATGTTGGAAGGATACGTGCATGACACCTAACGACAACGGCTGCCTCTGATATTAACTCGGCTGACTCTGCAGCATCACGTGGCCTTTTTAAACCCGTCTCAAAATGGATCTCCATTCTTCCTCCTCTTGATTGAGTTAACCTGTCAAGCATTATCCCTAATGTTTGTTTCCACTTGCGCCCAGGTCCTAGTTCAAAACAAACATGGGAAGTGTTAGTGGACATCAAACTATGAGACTACATATAAAGAAGCGTGCAAATGTAACTTGACTCGATCAACTACCTTCTTGCTGTTGAAGCTCACAAGGTTCATCTAATCTTGCCAAGTCCTCCTGTGTAAAGAATGGTTCGGAAGTAGTGTCTGGTGGCAAGGGAGCTTGGGAACTTGCCGCTAGCTGAGTTGATGAACGAGTAACTTGTGCAAATGTTGGTACGATGGAGGAAGGTGCTGCAACCACTAGGGATGTCATTGTTTGTTTCGTGGCAACTATTCGTTTGTCTTTGGAATGTTTTGCAGCTAGTGTAGCAGGGGATACCGTGTTTGTACATTTATGTGGTGGATTTCGACCTTCTATTGCACTATTAGTACCAGTAGAATCCGCAGAGCTGTTTTGCTTCTGTTTCCGTGCCTCCCGAGTACTAACACCATTCCCTACCATTCTGTGTTCCCTCCTCTTTTTTGCCATGTCAAGTCAAGCCTACAAAAAAAGGAAAAAATAGTTCTTCAGAACTCATTGATGCGTGATACAGGCGAACTGAACTTCGATGTTAGATAACCGCTTGATAGGAGGATGTAATATGTACGAAAAACAGGATGACCTGCGATAATCAGACCTATGATGTGTAAACTAAGCAGAAGGCATTTCAATAAATTAGAAGCAATGCAATGGAAGTTAGAAACCATATGAAAGATGCTACAAATATGACTCTGCCAAGTTAAAAGTGTCTTGTCATAAGTGTCATTTAAACAAATGTGAAGCAGTACAAGCAATAAATCATATGCAAGATGCAAACAACATCACACTACCAAGTTAAAGGTGTCTCATCATAAGTGATTGATGAAGGATAGACATGAACGATACTTCGATGTTAGAACATGTAATAGACAAATGTAGTATATGCAAAAAAGGAAGACATGTCATATTCACATGTATAATGTGTAAACTAAGTAGATGCAATTTAATCAAATTAGAAGCAATAAAAACCAGACACTGTATGCAACATGCAAGCAAACATCACACTGCCAAGCTAGAGAAAGCAAAAGGCATGCTAGAGTAGAACTGTTTGGCCCATCATATTTACATTGAACTTCTACTGCACTAGCAATAGTAGTACAATGTCTAGAGCGCATCCTTACCGGTGCCGCCAAAAGACCGTCATCAACCCCTGTCTTAATTTTTTTCCTTCATCTTTCTTAGATTTTTTGCCTTGTCAAGTTAGACCCACAAGAAAAATGAATAAAAACCGCTTTTCAGAACTCATTGATGCATGATGCTGACCAAAACGTCTCCAACGTATCTATAACTTTTGATTGTTCCATGCTATTATAGTATCAATCTTGGATGTTTATTATGCAATTTTATATCAGTTTTCGGGACTAACCTATTAACCTAGTGCCTAGTGCCAGTTGCTGTTTTTGCTTGTTTTTGGCTTTTCGAAAAATCAGTACCAAACGGAGTCCAAACACTATGAAACTTTTTGATGATATTTCTGGACCCGAAGGACCCTAGAAGCTTCGGGAGAAGACCTAGGGAGCCATGAGGGAGCGACAAGCCTGCAAGGCGCGCCCCAGGGGGGCCCAGGCTTGTGGGCCCCTCGTGGCACCTCTTGACCCAATTCCACTTCTATAAATTCCCAAATATTCAACACTAGAGAGCCTCCCAAAATACTTTTTCTGTCGCCGCAAGTTTCTGTTCATCGGAGATCCCATCTGGAGACCTTTTTCGGCACTCTGCCGGAAGGGGAATCGAGCACGGATGGCCTCTACATCAACCTTGCCACCCTTTCGATGATGTGTGAGTAGTTTACTACAGAGCTACGAGTCCATGGCTAGTAGCTAGATGGCTTCTTCTCTCTCTTTGATATTCAATACCATGTTCTCCTCGATGTTCTTGGAGATCTATTCGATGTAATCCTTTTTTGCGGTGTGTTTGCTGGGATCTGATGAATTTTGGGTTTATGATCAGATTATTCATGAATATTATTTGAGTCTTTTCTGAATTATCATACGCATGATTGAAGGAAATATGCCCTAGAGGCAATAATAAAGTTGTTATTTTATATTTCCTTATTCATGATAAAGGTTTATTATTCATGCTAGAATTTTATTGATCGGAAACCTAAATACATGTGTGAATACATAAACAAATACCGTGTCCCTTGTAAGCCTCTACTAGACTAGCTCGTTGATCAAAGATGGTTAAGGTTTCCTAACCATAGACATGTGTTGTCATTTCATAACGGGATCACATCATTAGAAGAATGATGTGATGGACAAGACCCATCCGTTAGCTTAGCATAATGATCGTTTAGTTTTATTGCTATTGCTTTCTTCATGTCAAATACATATTCCTTCGACTATGAGGTTATGCAACTCCCGGATACGGGAGGAATACCTTGTGTGCTATCAAACATCACAACGTAACTGGTTGATCATAAAGATGCTCTACAGGTATCTCCGAAGGTGTTTGTTGAGTTGGCATAGATCAAGATTAGGATTTGTCACTCCGAGTATCGGAGAGGTATCTCTGGGCCCTCTCGGTAATACACATCATAAGCTTGCACGCAAACGATTAAGGAGTTAGTCACGAGGTGATGTATTATGGAATGAGTAAAGAACTTGCTGGTAACGAGATTGAACTAGGTACGAAGATACCGACGACCGAATCTCGGGAAAGAAACATACCGATGGACAAAGCGAATTACGTATGTTGTCATAACGGTTCGACCTATAAAGATCTTCATAGAATATGTAGGAGCCAATATGGGCATCCAGGTTCCACTATTGGTTAATGACCGGAGAGGTGTCTCGGTCATGTCTTGTGACGCCCCCGATTCAATCGTACACTAATCATACACGCAAATGTGTACGATCAAGATCAGGGACTCACGGGAAGATATCACAACACAACTCTAAAAATAAAATAAGTCATCCAAGCATCATAATACAAGCCAGAGGGCTCGAATACAAGTGCTCGCTCATAGACGAGTCAGCGGAAGCAACAATATCTGAGTACAGACATAAGTTAAACAAGTTTGCCTTAAGAAGGCTAGCACAAACTGGGATACAGATCGAAAGAGGCGCATGCATCTTGCCTGGGATCCTCCTAAACTACTCCTGGTCGTCGGCGGCGGCCTGCACGTAGTAGTAGGCACCTACAGTGTAGTAGGAGTCATCGTCGACGGTGGCGTCTGGCTCCTGGGCTCCGGCATCTGGTTGCGACAACCAGGTAGAAGAGAAAGGGGGAAAAGAGGGAGAAAAGCAACCGTGAGTACTCATCCAAAGTACTCGCAAGCAAGGAGCTACGCTACATATGCATGGGTATATGTGTAAAGGGCCATATCGGTGGACTGAACTGCAGAATGCCAGAATAAGAGGGGGATAGCTAATCCTGTGGAAGACTACGCTTCTAGTAGCCTCCGTCTTGCAGCATGTAGAAGAGAGTAGATTGAAGTCCTCCAAGTAGCATCGCATAGCATAATCCTACCCGGCGATCCTCTCCTCGTTGACCTGTGAGAGAGCGATCACCGGGTTGTATCTGGCACTTGGAAGGGTGTGTTTTATTAAGTATCCGGTTCTAGTTGTCATAAGGTCAAGGTACAACTCCAAGTCGTCCTGTTACCGAAGATCACGGCTATTCGAATAGATAAACTTCCCTGCAGGGGTGCACCACATTACACGACATGCTCGATCCCTCTGGCCAGGAACACTTTCCTAGGTCATGTCTGGCCTCGGGAGATCAACACGTCGCAGCCCTACCTAGGCTCAACAGAGAGGTCAGCACGCTGGTCTATATCCTATGCGCGCAGGGGTCTGGGCCCATCGCCCATTGCACACCTGCACGTTGCGAGGGCGTCCGAAAGTAGACCTAGCCCCCTTAATACAAGCGCGGGCTTACGGTCCAATCCGGCGCGCGCCGCTCAGTCGCTGACGTCAAGAAGAGCTTCGGCTGATACCACGACGCCGGTTGCCCATATCTTGTCCCACGTGGCGGTTAGTGCGTATAAGGTCAACGACCCAACTCAGATCAAATACCAAGATCTCGTTAAGCGTGTTATTATGAAGTACACACGGACACCGACTAGGGCCAGGCCCACCTCTCTCCTAGGTGGTCTCAACCTGCCCTATCGCTCCGCCACAAAGTAACAGTCGGGGGCCTCCGTAACCCAGGCCCACCTCTACCGGGATGGAGCCACCTGCCCCTTCAGCCCCCATCTCCGAACAGTATCATAAGTAATGTAACAGTATAAAGTATATAGCATATGCCCGTGATCACCTCCCGAAGTGATCACGGCCCAGTAGTATAGCATGGTAGACAGACAAGAGTGTAGGGCCACTGATGGAACACTAGCATCCTATACTAAGCATTAGGTTAGCAGGTAAGGGTAACAACAGTAGTAGCAAGGACAGGCTATGCATCAGGATAGGATTAACGGAAAGCAGTAACATGCTACTCTACTCTAATGCAAGCAGTATAGAGAAGAATAGGGGATATCTGGTGATCAAGGGGGGGCTTGCCTGGTTGCTCTGGCAAGGAGGGGGTCGTCAACAACGTAGTCGATCGAGGTAGCAGCGACGTCCGTCTCGTAGTCTACCGGAGAGAAGAGGGGGAAGAAATAATGAATACAGAGCAAGCAAAGCATCACAAAATATAACAAGGCAATACGCGGTGCTAGGGGTGACCTAACGGGTAGGAGGTGATACCGGCGAAGGGAAGGAAACATCCGGGAAAGTATCCCCGGTGTTTCACATTTTCGGACAGATGAACCGGAGAGGGAAAGTTGCGTGTTTGCTATGCTAGAGATGTGTGGAGGGCGAACGGGCTACGTATCCCGATCCGTCTCGTCGTTCTGAGCAACTTTCATGTACAAAGTTTTCCCATCCGAGCTACGGTTTATTTTATATTAATTTAAAAAGGATTTAACCATTTACTAGAATTAATAGAATTAATTTAATTCTAAATGCAAATATGATGTCATCATGACATCAGCGGTCAGCTTTGACCTTTGACCAGTCAAGCTGACGGGTGGGTCCCGCTTGTCATTGATTGAGATTAACTAATCAGGATTAACTAGATTAGTTAGATGATTAGGTTAGTTAATCACAATTAATTAAGTTAATTAACTTAGTTAACTAATTGATTAATTAATTAAATTATATTTTTATTATTATTTATTTTTAATCTCCTTTTTTTAACTGTTCTGGGGCGGGCCCCACTTGTCATTGGCCCTAGGGGCCTTAGCGGGCACAGGGCGGTGCGGGTGCAGGGGCACGGCCACGAGCGCCCGATAGGGAGCCCGGGCGCTGGCCTCCGACGAGACCAACGGCGCGGTCACCGGCGCCCACGACGCCGGCCAGGGAGGCGACGGAGGTGCGGGACTAAGGCGAGGGGAGCAGGGCGCGGGGGTCAGAGCGCCGGAGTTGGCCGCGGGCGGAGCTGGGCCGAGGCGGTGTGTGGCGGCGGCGGCGGGTTGCGAGGGCGACGGGGTCGCTGCCCCCCTATCTAGATCGGGGAGAGAGGAGTGGAACTTGGGGGGAGTGGGAGTGAGTGGTGGAGGCTGGTTAGGGTTCGGGGGAGCGGGGATAGGATAAGGGAGTGGCGGCGCGGCCGGTTGGGCCGGAAGGCGGCCTGGTGGGCCGAAGCCCAGGTGGGGGGGGTTCTCCTTTGTTTTAGTTTAGTTACTGTTTTCTATTTTCCTATTTTCTTTTATTTCTTCTTTTCTGTTTTATTAAAAAAATTGTTTTTATGAAATACCCAAGTTGTACCTAAAATATAATTAATACTTATGCCACTACCACAATTAACTTGGCACCTAATATGAAATAGTTTGTAATTTTTTATTATTTTATAATCATTTAACTAATTGTTTTTGCTACTATATTATTCATTTTTGAGTATTTACACATCTTATACAAGTGTGGTTTCTCCAGCATTATTACATAGGATTTATTTGTCCCAGCTTGAACATTTTAGTTTTAATGTTTGAAAACTTTTGATGTTTGCATTTAACTCAAATTTGAATTTGGATCGGTTCTGAACTAACACGAGACTAGCAACAGTAATCGCGGTGACGTGGCATCATTATCAGATGGTTACTGTAGCTTAAATATCCGGGCGTCACAATTCTCCTCCACTACAAGAAATCGCGTCCCGAGATTTAAGAGGGGGAGTATGGGGGAAGGGATTTAGTTACGAAATTCTAACGAGTCTTCTCGGTCTTGGTTGCTCTTCTCGAAGAGGTCGATCCATACCGTTGATGTCTTCATACCTCGGCTTCAGGTCATCATGATGAAGTCGTGATCCTTTCTTCGGAGTTTTCATTATACATATGAAGGACAAGGGGTAACTTCGGAAAAACGGACCTCCGAAAGGTTAACTATCTGGTTGATAACAAAGGGGATGGTGGCGGAAAGTAACTCCCGAATGGAAACTTAAGACAATATCGAGAGCAAAGTAAGTAGGTACCATGAGAAGTTTCGAGCGGGTAGGCAATCGTTCGATGCCTGCTATAGGGCGTGAAAGGGGTTGAAAGCAACGGGGATAAGCATTGTGTTTAATACCAGAATTGGTGATCACATGGAAGGTGACTCGTGAATTACATACAAAGCAAGTGTGAGGAATATCTTTGGAAACAGGGGGTGTATAGGAGAGTCGGGTTTCGATCCTGTTGAACTGTGGGTTATGGGCCCACCATGTGGGTTAAAAGTAGGAGGAGCGGTGACATCTTGCATGGTCATGATAGCAAGGCATGTCAGAGGGTGGCCTGTCAGTTATGTTGGCAACAACATCGATACCAAGGGCGAGGGACGAAGAGAACCATTTTCCTGCTAGTTGAACGAGGCGGACCAATAGGGAAAGTTCTCGTCCATCGGTGGCTACCGGAATGTCATCAACAATAGTAACAGGGTCTTAATGACAAAATGACACAACGAGGTGTTTACATAAGAAGTGAATTATTACTGCTTAGATCATATAGATCACAAGAAAGATTAAACAAAATAATGAAAAGGAAAAGGTGTTTAAACACATATCCTTTCCAAGGTCAAACAGAGCATGATATCCATGGCAAGATATAAATAGAAAACCCTTTAGATGAGGGGCGAGAAAATTTCATGACATTATCCATACAACGGTGTTTGGATAATTGATAAGGAATTTTTTGCATTGTGCTTCAAATGCTCTTATTGAAGATCGGAGTACCACAGATACGCTTCGAGATAGCATTGATATGGTCTTCAAGCAAGGTCGGACTTTGGATACACAAAGGATCCATCAGGAACAACTTGTAGAATAAGTCTTACAATTTCCTCATGAAAGAACGGCTAACCTTGCTAAAGAAATTATAATGATAGGTCCTCCAGCCAGGGGGTGCTAGGCATGACATCATATTACCGGGTCATCAAAGGACCAACATCATAACTCCTGGAAAGTTGTCCCAACCATCATATCTGACCGAGATTCAGATCCGATTGGTGTCATGATACCTCAGACTCAGGATGTCCGAGAAGAAAAGGTGCGTCACAAATCGACGAAATGACATTGCAAGATTCTCGGGAAATGAACTATGGGAGCGGGTTCCTGAAACAATAGTTCATCGTTAAACCAAGGAGGGGATGAGGAGGTGGCTGATGGGCTCAGCGACAATCATCGAGAATTCCAAACGGATGGATTTCCACAATAATGTGAACAAGAAGATGACACTTGTCAATTCAAATGATATAATGGTGTATGCTCGAGGAAAACATACACCATCAATCACTAGTTGAAAGGTGTGCCCGAAATATGACCTTAGGCAGCAAGATCAATGTTAGAGTGATGATTCAATAACCAACAGTCTAAGAACGGACTGTCGATCTTTTCAAAGCAATAGGGTTGCTAGAAGTACAGAACTCAAGCAATATCATTAGCATATTGGTATCCCGGTTAAAAACAACACGGGGACCAAGGAAGAATGGTGATGGTGAGAAGTATCAACATACCGAGAATTTCTAAGAGGTGGAGCAATCCTCACAACATTCCCGACATAAAAGACAGTAATACTTCAAGGCAAAACACAACACTAGCTGGAGAGCAAGTTGTATTCATAATGTGGACAAGTTCGCGATGAAAGGAAGTCAAGGGTGTTGTCGATGATAATAAAAATCATCGAGGGTAAGGAGGGTATTTCTCATCATGAGCACAGTTGACATCTCGGAAGAAGTCAAAGTGTTGAAGGTGATCCGACACTTTTGTCGGGAGGTTTCAAGAGGATGCAATCAAACAACAACGGCAACAAGCAAGGAAATGACGAAGTGGCAAGTTATAGGATCAATATATAAGATGCAAGCTCGGAACCAAAGTTGCCTTTCAAGACAAGCAACATGATGTTGAAAGCTCGACGTAAGTCGTGCTCACACACTGAAGAATTCGTGCACCAGAGAAGGACGAGGTAGCACAGTTAAGGATAGCAAGACTAGGATGCAGCCGATAGTCTAGGAATGACCAGATTGGGTTCAGAATTTCCCAGTAAAAATACTAGGGGTATTTGATTTGTAGTGGGGAATAATTTCACTAGTCGGTGTCCTCGGTTGACCACAACCCAGAACCCGTAGAGTGATTACGACAAGGAAAGACATTACTTCAACAAAGTTAGTAAGATGTGGTGCCATGGCAAGACATCTTCAAGATACCAGGGGGTAATACTCGAAGGTAGAATCATGATAGAAGTAGAACCGGGTCATTGACCTATGACAGTAGATACTTCAACATTGCCAAAAATAGACGAGGCACTGGAATGGATTCCCATCAGATATATTAGTTCAGGACGGCATGGTCGGAACCATAATCGTAAGGAATCAATTTCAAGAATACCGAAAGAATCATACAGCTGGATAATCATTTTGCAAGAAGCTTCCGAGACGGTCTACATCATTTTCATGGGCATGAACACAAAGTTCAAGGTCGACTCCCACTTCTTTAATGCATATAATTTCATTCACCTCTCGCTTTGATATAACTGTAGTGTTGGAATTTTATCTGGTAGAACACCAGAAGAGTATGACTTGTGAAAACATTCAGGTTCTCGCGGATTAGGGGAAGGCATAGGTTCAACCCATCGGGCATCTTAGTAACATATACCACAAGTCTCAAAAGTAAATACACAAGCTCAAAAGTAGAGCATGGTTGGCCAAGCAGAGGATACAATTTACCAACGGCACTATGTATCAGGGGAAGAACTCACAAGGTGATTGAATATGAAGGACACTGTCGGATGACAATCCAACAATGGATCGGGTGATCCACAACGGAGCTGATGTGAGTATCGGTTCTCAATCAGAGGAAGAAA
Source organism: Aegilops tauschii subsp. strangulata (assembly GCF_002575655.3). Taxonomy (NCBI): domain Eukaryota; kingdom Viridiplantae; phylum Streptophyta; class Magnoliopsida; order Poales; family Poaceae; genus Aegilops; species Aegilops tauschii. The sequence goes on from NC_053040.3 coordinate 320,697,522, forward strand.
GAATGCAGAGGCATCAGATTCAAGAATCACCTGATTAGTCTGATGCTTAAATAGAAACAAATTATGGTTTCCAAAATGAAGGATTAGAAGCAGATGCTCTGATCAAGGATGAATAAGTTGAAAACACTTAGTTGGACATTCAATAAATGTTTGAATTGCCGAGAAACAACTCATGTCCGGAATGACGTCTGAGTCAGAAAGATAATTTTAAAAAGGATACCCTGATGACTGCGTGCGTACGCACCTTGAATCAATAGGCTCAAAATGACTAAGACAAGGGATGTTATCAAGGACTACTAGTCATATGGAATTAACCATAATGCAAGAAGGCAAGAATTTCTAGAATAACAGGCTGGAGAGGATTTTCGAAAGATCAAAAAGTATTTCGAAGACTTATGTGAAACACATGAACAACTGGGGATGAGCGGATACTCGGTAAGAGCGAGGAATTACCCGTAGGGGTAATCCTGTGGCAAAGAACTGCAAGGCAGTATCTCAAAGGATTTTCAGAACAATAGAGAGAATTTCAGGGTATCTTGTAATAACAAGATCAACGGGAAATGATTGTATGAAGGACAAGTGTACGTGGTTATCCATAGGGGTTTATCGATGGAAGGGAATTGCAAAAGCGATGGCACAAAGTCTCGAGAGAACATCGCAGAGTATCTTCGGGATCCTTCGGTGCATCAAGCAATCATATGGAGTGAGGGCTCTCTGGGAGGAAGTAGTTACGAGAACCTAGTGTTAGAGTTAGCAAAATAATTTAACCCGAATAGAAGAGAGATCAAAGTCCCAGAGTAAAGGTCGAGGAGTAAAAGACCCTAATACCACCCAATGGCGACGTGGGCCCGTAAGCCACACAGCCAAGTTAGTAAAAAGCTTTGCAATGTCTAGACTCGACTTCGGCCAAGGAGTGTGGAAGGGGGATTCCTATAGGCAATCGGCTCTGATACCAACTTGTGACGCCCCCGATTCAATCGTACACTAATCATACACGCAAACATGTACGATCAAGATCAGGGACTCACGAGAAGATATCACAACACAACTCTAAAAATAAAATAAGTCATACAAGCATCATAATACAAGCCAGGGGCCTCGAGGGATCGAATACAAGTGCTCGCTCATAGATGAGTTAGCGGAAGCAACAATATCTGAGTACAGACATAAGTTAAAAAAGTTTGCCTTAAGAAGGCTCGCACAAACTGGGATACAGATCGAAAGAGGCGCAGGCCTCTTGCCTGGGATCCTCCTAAACTACTCCCGGTCGTCAGCGGCGGCCTGCACGTAGTAGTAGGCACCTACAGTGTAGTAGGAGTCATCGTCGACGGTGGCGTCTGGCTCCTGGGCTCCGGCATCTGGTTGCGACAACCAGGTAGAAGAGAAAGGGGGAAAAGAGGGAGAAAAGCAGCCGTGAGTACTCATCCAAAGTACTCGCAAGCAAGGAGCTACGCTACATATGCATGGGTATATGTGTAAAGGGCCATATCGGTGGACTGAACTGCAGAATGCCAGAATAAGAGGGCGATAGCTAATCCTGTCGAAAACTACGCTTCTAGTAGCCTCCGTCTTGCAGCATATAGAAGAGAGTAGATTGAAGTCCTCCAAGTAGCATCGCATAGCATAATCCTACCCGACGATCCTCTCCTCGTCGACCTGTGAGAGAGCGATCACCGGGTTGTATCTGGCACTTGGAAGGGTGTGTTTTATTAAGTATTCGGTTCTAGTTGTCATAAGGTCAAGGTACAACTCCAAGTCGTCCTGTTACCGAAGATCACGGCTATTCGAATAGATAAACTTCCCTGCAGGGGTGCACCACATTACCCGACACGCTCGATCCCTCTGGCCGGGCACACTTTCCTGGGTCATGTCTGGCCTCGGGAGATCAACACGTCGCAGCCCTACCTAGGCTCAACAGAGAGGTCAGCACGCCGGTCTATATCCTATGCGCGCAGGGGTCTGGGCCCATCGCCCATTGCACACCTGCACGTTGCGAGGGCGGCCGAAAGTAGACCTAGCCCCCTTAATACAAGCGCGGGCTTACGGTCCAATCCGGCGCGCGCCGCTCAGTCGTTGACGTCAAGAAGAGCTTCAGCTGATACCACAACGCCGGTTGCCCATATCTTGTCCCACGTGGCGGTTAGTGCGTATAAGGTCAACGACCCAACTCAGATCAAATACCAAGATCTCGTTAAGCGTGTTATTATGAAGTAACCGCGGACGCCGACCAGGGCCAGGCCCACCTCTCTCCTAGGTGGTCTCAACCTGCCCTGTCGGGGGCCGTCGGGAACCCAGGCCCACCTCTACCGGGATGGAGCCACCTGCCCCTTCAGCCCCCATCTCCGAATAGTATCATAAGTAATGTAACAGTATAAAGTATATAGCATATGCCCGTGATCACCTCCCGAAGTGATTACGGCCCAGTAGTATAGCATGGCAGACGGACAAGAGTGTAGGGCCACTGATGGAACACTAGCATCCTATACTAAGCATTAGGTTAGCAGGTAAGGGTAACAACAGTAGTAGCAAGGACAGGCTATGCATCAGGATAGGATTAACGGAAAGCAGTAACATGCTACTCTACTCTAATGCAAGCAGTATAGAGAAGAATAGGCGATATCTGGTGATCAAGGGGGGGGGCTTGCCTGGTTGCTCTGGCAAGGAGGGGGTCATCAACAACGTAGTCGATCGAGGTAGCAGCGACGTCCGTCTCGTAGTCTACCGGAGAGAAGAGGGGGGAGAAATAATGAATACAGAGCAAGCAAAGCATCACAAAATATAACAAGGCAATACGCGGTGCTAGGGGTGACCTAACGCGGTAGGAGGTGATACCGGCGAAGGGAGGGAAACATCCGAGAAATTATCCCCGGTGTTTCACGTTTTCGGACAAATGAACCGGAGAGGGAAAGTTGCGTGTTTGCTATGCTAGAGATGTGTGGAGGGCGAACGGGCTGCGTATCCGGATTCGTTTCGTCGTTCTGAGCAACTTTAATGTACAAAGTTTTTCCATCCGAGCTACGGTTTATTTTATATTAATTTAAAAAGGATTTAATCATTTACTAGAATTAACAGAATTAATTTAATTCTAAATGCAAATATGATGTCATCATGACATCAGCGGTCAGCTTTGACCTTTGACCAGTCAAGCTGACGGGTGGGTCCCGCTTGTCATTGATTAAGATTAACTAATCAGGATTAACTAGATTAGTTAGATGATTAGGTTAATTAATCATAATTAATTAAGTTAATTAACTTAGTTAACTAATTGATTAATTAATTAAATTAAATTTTTATTTTTATTAATATTATTATTATTATTTATTTTTAATCTCTTTTTAAAACTGTTCTGGGGCGGGCCCCACTTGTCATTGGCCCTAGGGGCCTTAGCGAGCACAGTGCGGTGCGGGCGCAGGGGCACGGCCACGAGCGCCCGATAGGGATCCCGGGCGCTGGCCTCCGGCGAGACCAACGGCGCGGTCACCGGCGCCCACGACGCCGGCCAGGGGAGGCGACGGAGGTGCGGGACTAAGGCGAGGGGAGCCGGGCGCGGGGGTCGGAGCGCCGGAGATGGCCGTGGGCGGAGCCGGGCCGAGGCGGTGTGCGGCGGCGGCGTCGAGTTGCGAGGGCGACGGGGTCGCTGCCCCCCGATCTAGATCGGGGGGGAGAGGAGTGGAACGTGGGGGGAGTCGGAGTGAGTGGGGGAGGGTGGTTAGGGTTCGGGGGAGCGGGGATAGGATAAGGGAGTGGGGGGCGCGGCCGGTTGGGCCGGCAAGGCGGCCTGGTGGGCCGAAGCCCAGTGGGGGGTTCTCCTTTGTTTTAGTTTAGTTACTGTTTTCTATTTTTCTATTTTCTTTTATTTCTTCTTTTCTGTTTTATTAAAAAATGTTTTTATGAAATACCCAAGTTGTACCTAAAATATAATTAATACTTATGCCACTACCACAATTAACTTGGCACCTAATATGAAATAGTTTGTAATTGTTTATTATTTTATAATCATTTAACTAATTGTTTTTGCTACTATTTTATTCATTTTTGAGTATTTACACATCTTATACAAGTGTGGTTTCTCCACCATTATTACATAGGATTTATTTGTCCCAGCTTGAACATTTTAGTTTTAATGTTTGAAAACTTTTGATGTTTGCATTTAACTCAAATTTGAATTTGGATCGGTTCTGAACTAACACAAGACTAGCAACAGTAATCGCGGTGACGTGGCATCATTATCAGAGGGTTACTATAGCTTAAATATCCGGGCGTCACATGTCTACATAGTTCTCGAACCCGTAGGGTCTGCACGCTTAACGTTAGATGACGATATAGTATTATATGAGTTATGTGATTTGGTGACCGAATGTTGTTCGGAGTCCCTGATGAGATCACGGACATGACGAGGAGTCTCATAATGGTCGAGAGGTAAATATTTATATGTAGGACAATGATATTCGGATACCGGAAGTGTTTCGGGGGTACCGGGTACTTATCGGGTCACCGGAATGGGTTCCGGGCACCCCCGGCAAAAGATATGGGCCTTATGGGCCAAGAGGGGAAATGCACCATCCACAAGGGGCTGGTGAGGCCCCCATATGGGTCGGCCTAGGAGGAGAAGGAAAGAGGGGAAGGGAAGGGAAAGAGTGGAAGAGGATTCCCCCTTCCTTCCCTCTCCCCCCTCTTTCCTTCCCCCTCCAACAAATATGGCAAGGGAGGCGCGCGGCTTGGGAGGGACTCTAAGTAGGATTCCTCCTACTTGGGGCGCCCCATGGCAGCCTCCCCTCTCCCTCCCACCTATATATATGTGGGGGGGTGCCCTAGCACACACCAGATTAACTGTTAGCCGTGTGCGGCGCCCCCCTCCACAACTTACAACCCCGGTCATATTTTCATAGTGCTTAGACGAAGCCCTGCGGAGATCACTTCACCATCACCGTCACCACGCCGTCATGATGACGGGACTCATCTACTACCTCGACATCTTGCTGGATCAAGAAGGCGAGGGACGTCACCGAGCTGAACGTGTGCAGAACGCGGAGGTGTCGTGCGTTCGGTACTTGATCGGTTGACGTGAGAAGAAGTTCGACTACATCACCGCATTGTGAAACGCTTCCGCTTACAGTCTATGAGGGTACGTAGACACACTCTCCCCCTCGTTGATATGCATCTCCATGGATAGATCATTGCGTGTGCATAGATTTTTTTTGTTTTCCATGCAACGATTCCCAACAGTGGCATTCGAGCCAGGTCTATGCCTAGATGGTATGCACGGGTAGAACACAAAGAGTTGTGGGCGGTTATTGTAACATCCCAAATTTTCAATTTGGAATGTTATACATTAGATCATCATTGCATATCATATTTTATTGCATTTTGGCTTGATCCTAGAAATTCTACGCAACTCAAGGACACACGGAGAGAGTTGGGGATTTCGTTATTTTCATATTTGAGTTTTCTCAAATTTTGAAAAGAGGATCGTTTGATTTTAATTATTTTCTCTTCGAATATTTCTTATATGAAAATAAAAGAGAGGGGATAAAATGACTTCCCCAAAATAAAGAAATATTGGAGGTTAAATATTAAAATCAAATAAGAATTTTATTCGGAGTTTTATCGCTATTTTATTTGAATTAGGAAAAATATGCGTTTTTCAAAATTGCACTAGAGGCCCAAATAAATGTTCACTTTGTCCGCTATATTTTTAGAGGACGGGGAAATTTTATTTTAGGATTTTTGGAGTCCATTTAGTATTTCTTTTCTTCTTTTTTCTGCGCGGAATTATTTAAAAAAAAGTGAACCGCCTTACCGGGCCGTGTCCGTCCGGGACTCCGACCCGGCCGGCCCTTTAAAGGGCGCAGCCCGACCCCGCCGCCTGCCCGTTCCGCCACCCTGCCCCGAACCCTAGCGCCGCCGCCCGATCTGCGCCGCCGCCGCGGCGCTCCCGCCACCCCGTCGCCGCCCTCGCCGCCGACCCGCCACCCCGCCGGAGCCGCCTGCCGTCACCGGAGCAGCCTGCCGTCGCCGGAGCCGCCGCCCGCAGCCGCCGTCCCTCCCGCCGAGGTAGCCGCCGCCGCCGGTTTATCCGCGTAAACCGTTCGTTTTTTTCGAAACCCTAGATCCTTTTTTAGATCCGGTTTTTTTCCGGTTTAGTTATTTAGCGAACGCCCGTTCGTACATTCGTTTTAACGAACGATTTTCACCCGTTAGCCGCAGACAGCGAACGTTCGTTCGTTAGCCTTTCGTCAGTTTTTCTTTTTCCAAGGTTTTTTCCGCGATTATTTTTATCACGATTTCTACCCCGATTTTCGTTTTAGTTTATCTTTTCGCTCATTTATCGGAATCAGGCGATTCAAGCGCCTAGATCTTCGTCTCGAAGCCCTCTTTCTGTTTAACCAACTTGAACAAGGTTTTGTTACTGTAAAATTTGACTTAAGTCCAGATTAGTAAACGGATCTTGTTTCTTTCACAGTTTGAGTTTCGTTGCTTCGTTTGATTTGATTCTTTTTGCAAACCGGAGTTCTTAAGTTGAACTTTCTGGTTAGATCTCTTATTTGAGTTTTACCCATGCTTCTAGTTCAGTGCTTATTGTATGCTTGTTTGTTTGCAATAGAGTACCCGGAGTGTGAAGCGTGCTACTACGAGCCTCTAGGTTTCACGGATCATCAGCAAGGCAAGTAACACTTTGATCATACCTCTTTACTACCCAGTTTTATTGCATTAGATCAACCCTCAAACAATTGCATGGTTAGGATCTGATTAATATGTGGGTTTTGGGAAGTAGATGAGGTGGAACCTATGGCCCTGTTTATTATCAAACCTTTGGGAGTTACTTCTACGTTGCTTATACTGCTATGCTATGCTCGTAGACGTGGATTGGGTTTGAGTGTATCCATGACAGATGTGAGATTGTTAATTAATGGTTAACTTAAGGTGGCTACTTAAATACACATCTGGGTGGATTGGTTGAGGCACCCTGGAGTACCCAGTGGTTGTCAGGGCACCTGGAGAATCTAGTGTTGTCCTAGGATATCCCGGAGTACCCGTGTGATCATCCTACGGTTCGCCACCCAGGCTCAAAGGGATCATAAGATTATTCATGCTAGAAACTTCCGTGTGCAGCCACAAGCCAATATGGGCTCTGGCATAGTTGAGTAAGTTGTGTGAAGCTCTTGAAGAGGTAGACTAGCAGATGTAGTGGGTTGTAGGTGGTACTGTCTACCCAGAGTAGAGAGTTAATGCTTCAGAAAGACTGTGTCTCGAATCTCCGACCATGGATGTATTCGAGTCTTGTGGGGAAAAGTGCGCAAACCTCTGCAGAGTGTATAAACTAATCATGGTTAGCCATGTCCCCGGTTATGGACATCTTGAGTATCTGGATCTTGGATTATCATGTTGATCTCATCACTCTAAATTTAATTTGTTGGGTTAATGATGATTCTTAATTGGGATTGAGTTGGAGGAACCTTCTCAATGTTTAACAACCACCATGATAGTTAAATAAAATTTATTCCTTTGTTGTAGGAAAAAATTGGCTTTATGCAAAACTGTTAACCATAGAGCTTTCCACCAGCCAAATATGCATGTAGTGATAGCAATTATTCTGTTCATTATCCTATGTGTTACATTGCTAGCATATTCCATGTGTTGACCCGTTTCGGGCTGCAACATATCATGTTGCAGACTTTTCAGACGACGAGTAAGGTGCCATAGGTCGTGGTCTTTCACTCAGTGATGTCGTTGGAGTTGATGGACTCACTTTATCTTCCAAGCCTTCCGCTGTTATCGTTTTTAGATGGCCTTAAGCCATATTTATGGTAATAAGTTCTCTTTTGAGACATTCGATGTAATAAGTGTGTGATTGCTACTCTGTTATAAATCCTTCGAGTACTGTGTGTGTCAGCATTACCGATACAGGGATGACACTGAAGCATAGAGACTTGACCGTTTGAGGTCGGGTCGCACCAAGATGGTATCAGAGCACACGCTGAATGTAGGACACGACCACTAAGCTAAAGCCCTAGATCACTACTCTCTTCTCATTTCTGACTCCTCTCCCTTTTTCTACTCTTTAGGATTGCGGATGCAAGGAACAAGTTTGCTCAACGGGATGAAGATACACATTTTGGCCGACACTTGAAGGAAGTCACTGTACCTGAACATCGGAATACCAAGTTTCACCAGGACCTTCACCGCCACTTTACCAGAAGAGGAGCGTTGGATGATTCGAGTTCAAGTTCCCGGAAGTACGTTCATGCCAGTCACTAAGCCCATAGAGTTTTCCTTTGATGCACCAACCTGGAGTCTAGGAAAGAGCATGGCAGCCCACATCACCATGGGACGCATTGGAGAAGTTTACCACAAGGATCTCAAGGATACTATCTACCAGATTTGTGGGCGCCGAGATGAGCAATGGGAGATGATCAGCACCAGGAAGGATAGATCTATTGCAGCTTTCATCCAGGAGTTAAACTAGCACATTCGACGCCAGGAGAACCAGATGTGTGCAGGCATGATAAATCTGAAGAAGGCAATGACCAGGATCACGGAGCTGGAGGAAGAACTCAAGTCTACACGCGATGGATATGAGGAGGAAATGACGATACTCGTGGAGAAGAATGACGATCTGATGAGGAAGCTAGGAGTATTTATGGGAGACCCCGCGCCAGGAGGAGAAGACGACGATTCCACTTGCCCGGAGAACTACATCATCATCGATGACACCTACTTGGACCCCGACGATAGCGATGATGACTTTGTTGATGAAGCTGGAGCAGATATTATGGAGTCTTCCACCGATCAATTTTTCTAGTCGACCACCATATCAGCAGTAGTATTCCCCCATGTATATAGTATAGTCCGAGCACTTTTGTAACGATAGTTAGACCGATTGTATGCCCTTGTTTGAATTGATTGAAGTGATATGTTTGTGTTTGTCTCATGTGCATATGGGTAGTGTTTCCCACTAGATCCCATTCTATTCTGTTTTCTCATCTTTTCTAAACCCGTCATATGCCTCCGAGACGCAACAATGGATTTGCTTTCCCACCGGAGCTCACTCAGTTGATCCAGCAGCAGAATGCATTGATGCAGATACTAGTCCAGAATCAGAACCAGGGGAACAACAACAACAACAACAACAACAACAACCCACCACCACCACCTGTTGATCACTTAGCCCATTTCCTAAGGCTGAATCCGCCGGTGTTCTCCAGTAGCACCGAGCCAATTGTTGCAGATGATTGGCTCCGCAAGATTGGAAGGGAGTTGACCACTGCAGGATGCACAGATGCGGAGAGAGTGCGTTTGCCGCACATCAGCTTGATGGACCCGCAGCATCATGGTGGGAGAATTTCACAGCCACTTACCCCATGGACACTGTCACATGGGACCAGTTTCAGCAGGCTTTCCGTACTGCCCATGTTTAAGAAGGAGCTATGGCCATGAAAAAGTGCGAGTTTCGCAACTTGCGCCAAGGAGGATGCACAGTGGGCCAGTATGTGGATGATTTTAGTAAGTTAGCACGTTATGCCCCGGATGACGTCGCTACAGATGCAGCTAAGCAGGAGAAGTTTCTGGAAGGACTGAATGATGAGCTGAGCATGCAGTTGATGGTGGCAAACTTCAATAACTACCAGGAGTTGATAGATAGAGCTCTCATGATTGAAGGGAAGTAGCAGCAGATTGACAATCGCAAGAGGAAGTATGGACAAGGGAAGTACAATTCAGGAGCTCAGCAGAGGCCCCGCTTTACCCGAACTCTGGAGGACCCCTTCAACATAACCATGGAGGTCACAATCACAATGGAGGAAGTTCGCACAACCATAGTGGCCCCAAGAATGGGAATGGTAATGGAGGAAGCAACGGTCAGAACCGTTCCAACCCAGCAACGCCCGCCAAGAAGGATCTAAGTCACATTACTTGTTTCAAGTGCGGGAAGAATGGACATTATGCCACGGAGTGTTCTGAAGAAAAGAATGGAAATGGCAATGGAAGCTCTGGGAAGAAGCCCAACCCTTTCAACAGGGGACCAGTGAACCATGTTAGCATGGAGGAGGTTGAAGCGCAACCCGATGCAGTAATACGCAAGTTAAGTCCTTTACTGCAATCGTTCTTTTTGATACTGGTGCATCGCATTCATACTTATCAAGGGGATTTGTGGATAAGTTTAAACTGCCAACCCAAGCCCTTAGGTCACCATGTTATTAACCTCGCCAGGAGCAGAGTATATGGCTACCTTATGGTGTGATCGGTTACCATTAAGGATTGGTTACTACGTGTTTCCCTCAGACCTAATAGTATTGGAGTCTGTGACGCCCCCGATTAAATCGTACACTAATCATACACGCAAACGTGTATCAAGATCAGGGACTCACGGGAAGATATCACAACACAACTCTAAACACAAAAGAAAGGCATACGAGCTTCATATTACAAGCCAGGGGCCTCGAGGGCTCGAATACAAAAGCTCGATACACAAGCGAGTCAGCGGAAGCAACAATATCTGAGTACAGACATAAGTTAAACAAGTTTTGCCTTAAGAAGGCTAGCACAAACATCAACGTTCGAAGAGGCAAGGCCTCCTGCCTGGGACCTCCTAACTACTCCTGGTCGTCAGCGGGCTCCACGTAGTAGAAGGCACCCTCTGGGTAGTAGTAGTAGTCGGCGGGGGTAACATCGTCTGGCTCGTGTGATCCACCATCTGGTTGCAACAACCAGAAAGGATAAAGAAGGGGAAAAGGGGGAGCAAAGCAATCGTGAGTACTCATCCAAAGTACTCGCAAGCATCAGATCTATACTAAGTATGCACTGGTATCAAATGGAAGGTTTGTATCTGTGGACTGAACTGCAGAATGCCAGAATAGAGGGGGAAGGCCTAGCCTATCGAAGACTAGCATCTTCAAGCAGCTCCAAGCATCTTGCAGCATGTAGAAGAGTAAAGAATAGCAGTTTATAATTAACAAGCATGTTGTAACATTAACGCCCAGAGATCCTTCCTCGACTCCCTGCGAGAAAGCAATCCCGGAGCCACATATCCATCACATAACAAGTATTCATTTCTAGTTGTATAAGATCAGGATACAAGTCTGAACGTCCATTACCGTGGACACGGTATTCGAATATGTGTCTTCCCTACAGGGGTGCACCACGTTTTCCAACACGCTTGATTACTCTGGCCGGACACACTTTTCTGGGTCAATGCCCGGCCTCGGAAGATCAACACGTCGCAGCCCTACCTAGGCTCAGCAGAGAGGTCCCCGCCGGTCTACATCCTAAGCACTCCGGTGTCTAGGCCCATCGCCCGTTGCACTCCGGATCATTGTGCGCAAGGGGATACCAGCACCACCCGTGAAGTGGATGGCACGATCCGACCCGGCCACAATGCTAAACTGGACGTCTGAGAAAGCTTCGGCTGATACCACGACGCCGAGGCCCATAACTATTCTCGCGTGGTGGTTGGTGCGTAAAGGCCAAAGGCCAACTCAGAACAAATACCCAAACCTGTTAGTGCATTATTAAAAGGAGTGACGGCTGTCGGGACAAGTCCGGAGCTATCACCCCCTCCCGGGTGATACCGCTAAACAGCCAGCCGCCACTGTCACATCACACGGGTGCTCTCCGGGCCCGCCCGGCTTTCACAACGGTCTCTAGTAAAGTCAAGGTAACTGTGTGTCCAAACATCAAGGGGAAAACCCGAGGAATCACCCCCGGTGGATTCCACTTAATGTAATCATCAAGGTGAACGTAAGAGGGACCACCCTCGAGGTTCACACTTGAGGTGTTGAACGACAGAGCCGTATCGGGAATGGTGAAAGAGGAAATCACCCTCGATGACCACGACCGAATAGCTACACTGCAGAATTATCATCAGGAGTGCATTATGGGGGATCACCCTCGGCACTCGATAGTAGCTCTGCAGAGTCGAGCAACAAAAGGGGTGTGATGTGATGTGAGGTGTCGGGCTCTGGTCATCGATCACGTTGATCGAGTCGTCGATGATGAAGCAGGGGCAACCAGGACAAGGTGGGGGTCACTGATGGATCACTATCCAACCTATACTAAGCAGTTTAGGGTAAGCAGGTAGGTAACAATAGTAGGTACAAAAGCTTGCTATGCATCAGAATAGGAGCAATCAAATACAGTAGCAAAATCTAATGCAAGCAAGTGAGAATGGAATGGGCGATATCGAGATGATCAAAGGGGGGGCTTGCCTGGAAGCTCCACTGAAATGGAAGAAGGGTCGTCGTAAACATAGTCCATCACAGGGGCATCAGCAGCGGTCTCGAGGTCTACCGAAGAGAAGAGGGGGAAGAAACAGTAAATACAAAGCAAACAAGAGCATAACAGGACAACAGGCAGAGCTAGACGTGTTCTAGCACGGTGCTACACGATACCGGCGAAGGGGGATAACATCCGGAAAGTTTTCCCGGAGTTAGGCATTTTCAGACAAACGAACCGGAGGGAAAAAGTTCGATGTTCGCTATGCTAGGGGCATGTGACAGATGAACGAAGAGCGTATTCCGATTTGTCTCGTCGTTCTGAGCAACTTTCGTGTATAAAACTTTTTAATCCGAGCTACAGATTAATTTATATGATTTACCAAAGATTTAAACAATATACTGGAATTAAATTTAAATCTAAAACGGAGTTATTGCACCAGCATGACATCATCATGATGTCAGTGGTTAACATTGAACGTTGACTGGTCAAACAGGGCAGTGGGGCCCGTTTGTCATAGGCGCATTTAACTAAACAGGTTTAATTAGACTTAATATGCAATTAGGTTAATTAAACATAATTATTTTGTGTTAATTAACATGATTAATTAATTAAATTATTTTTATTTTTATTTATACATATTCTTTTGTTCTTTTTTTAACAGGGGCGGGCCCCACGTGCAGTGGCACAAGGGCCTTAGCGGGGCGGGCGCAATGGGCACCGGGCGTGGGCGCCCGTGTGTGCCCGAGCCACCAGGGGGGCGGCGCCGGCCACGGCAGAGGCCGGCCGCGGCGCGGCCAGCGCGCGGGGAGACGCGGTCTCCGGCAGAGGTAGCAGGCGGTGCAGGGGGCGCGGTCGGTGGCCACGGCCAGCCGGGAAGGCGCGACGGGGCGGGAGGACGGGGTGGCGCCGCTGGCGGACGCGGCCAGCCATATGTCTCAAACCAAAAGTCAAACTCGGCCCCACCGATTTGATCCATCCGGCGCCACCGAGTTCATTTGACATAACCACTGCCAGAAAACCCTAGTCACTTCGGTTCCACCGATAGGGATCTCGGTCTCACCGAGATGGGATTGCAAACTCTCTGTTTCCCTTCATAATGTTTCGGTCCAACCGAGATGAGCGATCGGTCCCACCGAGTTCGCAATGCAAACTCCATGTTTCCCTTTCGTAACATTTCGGTCCCACCGAGTTTGCCTGACCAACTCTCTGGTTTGCTTATTACCAAAGTTGGTCCCACCGAGTTTGTGTAATCAGTCGAACTGAGATTATGTTATGCCCTAACCCTAACAAAATCGGTCCCACCGAGTTGACATGTCGGTCCCACTAAAATGCCTAACGGTCACATTATGAACTAAATCGGTCCATCCGAGTTTTATGGTTCGGTCCCACAGAGTTTGGTAAATTGTGTGTAACAGTTAGATTTTGTGCGGAGGCTATATATATCCCTCCACCCTCTCCTCAATCGTGAGGAAAGCCATCAGAACATGCCTACACTTCCAGCATTCATTTTCTGAGAGATAATCACCTACTCATGTGTTGAGGCCAAGATATTCCAATCCAACCATATGAATCTTGATCTCTAGCCTTCCCCAAGTTGCTTTACACTCAAATCTTATTTCCACCATATCCAATCCTATGAGAGAGAGTTGAGTGTTGGGGAGACTATCATTTGAAGCACAAGAGCAAGGATTTCATCAACAACACACCATCTATTACCTTTTGGAGAGTGGTGTCTCCTAGATTGGTTAGGTGTCACTTGGGAGCCTCCGACAAGATTGTGGAGTTGAACCAAGGAGTTTGTACGGGCAAGGAGATCGCCTACTTCGTGAAGATCTACCCTAGTGAGGCAAGTCCTTCGTGGGCGATGACCATGGTGGGACAGACAAGGTTGCTTCTTCGTGGACCCTTCGTGGGTGGAGCCCTCCGTGGACTCGCGCAGCCGTTACCCTTCGTGGGTTGAAGTCTCCATCAACATGGATGTACGATAGAACCACCTATCAGAACCACCCCAAAATTCTCCGTGTCAACATTGCGTTTGCTCCCTCCAAACTCCTCCCATTTACTTTCTTGCAAGTTGCATGCTTTACTTTCCGCTGCTCATATACTCTTTGCATGCTTGCTTGAATTGTGTTGAGATTGCTTGACTTGTGCTAAGTTGCTAAAATCAGCCAAGAACTAAAATTGGGAAAAGGTTAAGTTTTTATTTGGTCAAGTAGCCTATTCACCCCTCCTCTAGACATACTTTCGATCCTACAAACACCATGAACATAAATATCATACAGGCTATGTTGGTTTTGATTCAACTACATGCATGAACATGTGCCAAGTCAAGCCACTCAAACATTCAGAGGAGGATACCATATCATCATACTACATCACAATAATTATCCACTCCTAGCTACTTATGCATGGCATGAGAAACTATAATCTCTAATTGTCATTGCAAACATGTTTAATCATAATGGGCTGAATCATGAATACTAGGTTAAACATATTTACACAAACAGAACAAGTCGAGTTCATACCAGTTTCTCTCTACCACTGCCAGTTCATCGAATATCGTCATTATTGCCTTTCACTTGCATGAGCGAACGATAAGAAAATAATAATAGTGCAAGAGTGTCGTGGACTAAGCTGGAATTTGTAAAACATTTTATTCAACAGGAGAAGATAAGGTAAAATGGGCTCTTTATTAGATCAACATTTATTCATATGAGAGCCACTCAACATTTTCATCGTGGCCTTCTCCTTGATACGACTCAAAATAAAAAGAAAAGAAATTCAGAGAAACACACTGAAATATTTTTGGAGTTTTAGGTTTTCTTGGACAAGCAAATAAAAGGGAAAAGCAAAACGAGAAAAACTATTTACACGAGAAAGCTCCCAACAAGCAAAAGAAGAATAAGGAAATCTTTTTGGATTTTCTTTTTAAGGCTACCACTAAGCATGCATAGAAAGTAAAGGACTACAACTATTTTTTTTGGTTTTTCTAAAGTTTTTCAAACACACAAGAAGAAAGCAAGAAAAAATCTAAGCATGGATGATACAATGAAAAAGTGTGAACACCGACAACTGGAATGAAATGTGTGAACATGAATGTAATGTCGGTCGGAAACACGTACTCCCCCAAGCTTAGGCTTTTGGCTAGCTTGGTAGTTGTGAGTAGCCTGGATAGTAATCGGCGTGGTAGCTCATAGAGGCTCTTGGTGCGGATGCCTCGGCCCGCCGTGCTGCCTCCACTGCTGTGCTGTGAGCTCGGGCCTCGCTCTCAAGAACAAAATATCTTCCTTTGTTGTGACAGTCAAGAAGAGCAGGCACAGGCAAATATGTATGCACAATAAATTTTTTGGTTAAACAATAGATTATAAGTGAAGTTATCAACCTTACCCTTGAGAATCTTATGCTCTTTTAAGGTGTCAAAATCTAAATACTGCATGGGTAGGATAGGATCAAAGGGCAAAGGTGAAACACCCAGCCCTCGTGCTAATCATGTGGCATATATTCCACCATAGAAATAGCCACTGTTAGCGTTGTGCTGAAGTCTGCGCGCAATAATCGCCCCAAGGTTATAATTCCTTTAACCAGTGAGAGCGGTGCGTATGAGGCTCAAGTCTGGAGCACAAAGTTTGCTACAGTCTTGTTTGCCTACTATACATTTCCCGTTAAATAATGCAAAGTACTGAATTGCGGGAAAATGAATGCTCTTTATTCTACCTTGTGTCACTCCCCTCCATTCACCGTAACAAAGACTAGTCAAGAAAGATTCGTACTCAGCCCTTGGTGGTTCGTCATGCGAACCCCAAAATGGAAGTTTGCAATGGTAAGCAAAATTTTCCAGAGATAGTAAACGGATTATCATAAAGCATAAAAGACACCCTAGACTCACGATGGAAGAATTTAAATCCTTTGACAAATGACTCAGTGAGAAGGTGGTGTTGTTCGCACTTATCTGAAATGTAGGGACCGAGACCGGCATTGTGAACATATTGCTCAAATTCCTCCTTAATGCCCACACGCATCATATATTCATCGCAAGGCCATAAGCATGTTTTGGTGGCGGCATCTCGTGTGGAAATTTCACTTGGTTCAACATAAGACCGGCGTGCAGAACTATCTCTAGAAGATGCCCCCGAGGATCGCCTCCTTGAAGAGCTCCTTCCAAATAAGTCATCGTGTCCTCGTACAATTTCCTGAAAATTCTTGGGTGACAAAAATTTATCAACAAAACTTTATAAGATTGATAGCAGCTACTCATAAGGATACATAGAGGCCATAGCAAGCATTCAAACTACTTAGAACTCTAAGAATTCAACATGCAAGCTCATCTATAACATCACCAAGAGTGGCTAATTATTCAAAATATAAACCACTAAAACAAAAACTAATTGGACAAACGGTGGAGTCACATACCAAGCAATAATCCCCCGAAACAGTGTCAAGAACGGAGCTTTGAGCAAAGATATCGAAATCCGCGGGTTTGAGAGCAAGAACACGAGAGATAAAGCAATGGAGATTTTTCTGGAGGTAAGTGATGATGTGGGAAGAAGAGGTAAGTGACGGGGCCCACGTGGGGACCACTACCCACCTGGGCGTGCCTGGTGTCATGGGAATAAGTCTCACAGTAGAATAGGGGGTATGTAGGAGGAGGCAAGATCCTAGCTATGGGGAGATTGTGCATGCAAGGTTTACGAGTTCAGGCCCTTCTCGGAGGAAGTAACAACCCTACGTCTCGGTGCCCAAAGGCTTGGTTGACTGGATTATGCGTGAGAGTTACAGGGGGTCCGAACCCTTGTGCAAGTGGAGGGGGTGGCTTATATAGAGTGCGCCAGGACCCCAGCCTACCCACATTACAAAGGGTTCAATGTACATCAAGAAAGGGCGTTACTGGTAATGCTAGTTGTAATGAGTTATAAATGATCATTAAGACTACGGAGTGAACGCCTGACCGTTGCCATCTTGAGTGATTTTAGGTCTTCTGTACTCTGAATGTTTTTTGGTATGGTTGAATGGAATTGGGTTATCCGAGTGGAATTGTTGGTCGAGTGGGTTGTACTCTGAGGTGATTTCAGTAGGTAGATGATGTTGTACTTTGAATGCCTTTGACTCTAGGGCAGTGTCCTTGGGAAGGGTATCTAGGTCAGGCCTATTACCCTACCCTAGGTACATGTCATCGTCATTAGCCCCTGAATGGATTGAGGTCCAAGTGGAGAAGGGGTTGAAGAAGGTTCTGACTCGATCTTTATGCTTCGGAGGCATTTTACCTGGGTCTGTGAACCATGCTGAAACTTCAACCTCATTTTCAGTCGCCTTGATCAATTCAGAGGTTGTTGAGTGAAATACACTGATAAGCTTAGAGTGTTGGTATGGTATGAAATCTTCGGCGTGATTGGTTGCACTGCCATTCCAGGATCTCATGGGATTCGAAATTTGGAGAAGCGCGTGGGATGGAGAGCGCCGCAGTAAACGGAGCGGATTAGGCAGAGACGCCTCGATTCTTGCGCCACCTTTTTTGCCACATATCGAGCGCATGACTGTTGTGGGATTTGACAGGATCGCTTGGGCCCACGAGTCAGCCACTCGGATGCAGGCCCATATAAGGTGTCAGAGTCGATGTGTTTGCACGGTGCGCCTCATTCCCCTTCTTCCTCCTCTGCTTCTCCACCGTGTTCGCCTCCACCCTCGACACTGCTACTCCACTCGTGCGCAGTCTGCTGCGATGGGAAAGGACAAGACAGCGGCCCTGGAGCGCGCGAAGAAGGCGACGGCGATGTCGAAGGGCAAGAAGACGAGTCGGGGGGTTCATCGTCGAGGTCCAGCCTGCTGCCCGGCTAGATCCAGGGCGACTAGATTCGGTCCACGATCCAGAAGGAAGATCTAGAGGATCTGGTCGAAGGGGGCTTGATTGCCCATGGATCTTGGAGGCTGCCGGAAGCGAGACTGAGCCGCGGCCGCAGGAGAGTGAGTGCGTCCTCCTCGCGACTCATGTTGACCGTGGTTTCTCTCTGCCTCCTCATCCTTTTTTCGGGGATTCTTGAACTTTTTTGGTGCCCAACTTCATCACTTTTCCCCCAACACAATCACGTATCTCGCTGCATTTGTTTCCATGTGTGAGAACTTCCTGGGTTGTCGACCGCATTGGGATCACTTCAAACACATCTTTACTTGCCGCTCTCAGTCTGTGAAGAAAGAAAATCCGAGTGATGAAAGGACGCACGTGATCCAAATGCGCGGAGGTCTAGGGATTCAGATGAGGGGTAGGAGTACTTTTCCACCTATGACTCTTCCCGATTCAGTTAGAGGGCGGCAGTCGACCTGGTTTTATTGTAAGGACAAACCGACCTCTGGTCAGTCGACTGGCCTTTCTCCCTTCTCCATGGAGCGAGTCCATCAGCCCTCTTCCTTGAAAGTGACTCCAGCAGAGAAAGTAGAGGTGAACATGTTAGTCGAACGGGTAGTTCAATTAGTCTGTGATGGCGTGACTGGCATGGATTTGTTGGAGGTGTTTCTCAGTCGACGCATCCAGCCACTCCAGGCCCGCGATCATCCTATGTGGATGTACTCGGGTACTGATGACACCGCTCGGATCCAGCCGGAGGAAGTCACCGAGGAGACGGTGGCGCAGTGGTTGCAGGGCATCACTGAAAACAAAGACAACCCCAGGGGGTACAGGAGAATTCCACCACTCGATGCCGCCAATGAACCAGACAAGTCTGACCTTTACTGTCGAGTGTCTTTTTACTCTGATTTGTAACTGTCCTTGAATCTGATTGATACTTGTTCAATTCTTTTCCTTGCAGATTTATACTGAGATGTACTAAATGCCAAATGGAGAGCAAGACTAGGAGGGAGAGGCGAGCGGAGGTGAAAGTGGTGACTGGAGATCCGATGGAGAAGACGAGGACGAAAGTGAGGACTCAAGCAGCAGCGAGGAGGTCGATTCCCCACCTCATTCTGAAAGACGCTCTAAGCAGACGCATGATCCGGCGAGCATACGAGGCAAGGTGGTCGCACTGAGTACACAGGCATCAAAGTGAACTCGGACATCTTCCCCCGAGCCGACTGAAAAGGCCTCGAAGCAGCTCAAAATTGCAGCTACAAAGCCTCGGAAGGCCCTACCTAATATCAAGGTGGACGTTTCCGTTGCCTCGCCGACTCATTCTCTTGCTTGACTGAGTGAGTTCTGAAACTTGTAGTGCTGTTACTTCTGGGACTTCCATGGACATTTACAAGGATGAAGATGATGAGGAAACTGAAGGTGCAGCCACTTGCAAAGCAGGTATGACTCTGCCATCTTGCCTTCATTTTGTCAATTGATTTATCGGTCAACTGAACTTTTGCGGTCGAGTCTTTTGCAGCACCGCAAAATGTTATTGAACTTCCAGACGATGATGAAGATGTGCACTAGAAGCCTATGGGAAGGAGGAGCAGGACTTCGGGCAAGAGGGTGCCTGCCAGCAAGGTACCTCAGACGACATCAGTGCTAGAACCAGTGATCCAGTAGCCCGGAGACCTCAATTGGGCTTCTGTTACTTTTGCCAATCCTGTGTCGACTGAACGCCCTTCAGCGTCGACTGCCCAAGTCCCTGCTTCATCCATGCAACTCCATGCCTTAGATCCTCAGGCTACTGCGACTGTTCCACCAACTCCGCTTTTCGTCACACATCATGTCCCGGAGGATCGGATGGGCGCTGCCAAGGAAGATATACACCAGGCAAGCCTTATGATGGAGCAGATGAAGGTGGTGCGTGAGGCTAGTCAGGCTGCTTATGATGCCAGCTCAGCGCTCCAGACCAACGTCCAGGTTAGTTGATTGCCGACTGATCTTTAACTTGACGCTTGTTCTGTTAGGATATGGTACTTGAAAACTGCTGCTTTATTATCCATAAGATGTCCGTGGATGAGCATTTTGGAACTTCTAATGTGCATCTATCATGAGTCTGCACCTTGCATCTGTACACCCACTGGGTGTTTTTAAAACTTGTGTTGTATAATTCTTTTCACTTGAGTCGACTAGGCCACGTCGAGTGTATCTTTGAACCAGTGGGGCCACGCAGAATGCACCCACTGTGTGTAGTACCCGAGACCGCTGTCGAATGTTTGATTTGGCAGGGGTCTTTGTCAAATGTTCTCTGCATAGTTCATCCACTTGGCTCAGACAGGCGTGCCGAGTGGGATCTGGACCAGTGGGGGCACTCTAAATGCACCCATTGGGTGTAGTCCCCGAGACCGCGGTCGACTGCGGGCAGTCGGCGGTGGTCTGAGAATAAGTGTTGTCGTTTGTTTGTTTTTTTCGACTGGAAGGACCATATTGAGTGTTAAGTCGAACCAGTGGGGGCACGCCAAGTGCACCCACTGGGTGTAGTCCCTAAGACTATTGTTGAATGTTTGATTCTGCAGTAGTCTTAGAACTCTTTTTGTCGTAATAACTTGAACTTGTATCTCATCATCGGAAGCAATTGATCTTCGTTTCTGTCGACTGACATATCTTATTTGTTAACTCCAAAAATCTTGTGAGCTTATAGCCCAATTTACTGAATTCGAGAGGAAACAGATCCAGCTCAATCTTGACCTGGAGTTGGCCAAGAAAAACTTGCAGAAGGCTAAGGATGAAACAGCTGGTATGGGAGGTAAAAGCTTGCCCACTGTCTCCCTTGTCATCTTTTCTTTCCTCCTTCTGAACTGAGTGTTATTTCTTTAAGAGAAAATGAAGCAGGCTCTGGAACAGAAGGACCTTGATCTTGCAGCAGCGCAGAAAACGGCGCAAGAGAAATCAGCACTTGCCGACAAGAAACGGGCTTCAGTCGGGAAGTTAGAAGAAGATAAAGCCAAGCTGAAGACTGCTCTTGATGAAGCCAATAAGGAAGTGACGCGACTGAAGAAGGACAAGGGGGTTCTGACCGACAAAGTTGAAGACCTCACTCGGAGGAGGGACGAGCTGGAGACCTATTGGGAGGGCTCGCCAAAAAGATGTTCCTTATCCTTGAAGGTACTTTCCTCTGCCCGACTGATTTGCTACTGCCGACTCATCATACAACTGTCGACTCATCATTTATCTGTGTGTGCAGAATTCTACCAGAACTTCGAGGAAGAGACTGGGCGAATTGAAACGAGCTTGGACCCCATCAACTCCCATGTCAAGGATGAAGCTGCCATGAACATGCTCCGACTGGAATCTCGCCTTGCCAGCGCCATGGACTATCTCGACGACTGAAGGTGGCGGTGTCGCGGATTGACACGGTGCTCTGCCCAAGGGTGACATCCAAGAATGACCTCGAATCTCTGATGACTCGACTCAACGAGATCCCCAGTCGAGTGCAGGAATGGAAGAAGTCATCTGCCCGATGCGGTGCTGATGTGGCTCTATCCCTGGTTTGCGTCCATTGCAAAGAGGCCAAGGAGGAGAAGCTAGTAGCGCTCAAGGTTACCAACACCAAGAAGCTTCACTTCCAGTCCTTCATGGAGACCTTCATCTAAGCAGCCACTCGCATTGCAGACGGAATCGACCTGGACGAATTCGTCGAGCCTGCCAGCCCTCCTCTTACGGAGTGAACAAACTTTATGCCTTGATTAAATTTGCCTCGGAATGCCGAGTGATTTTGTAACCGTTAAACTCCTTCGGGCCTGATGCCCGAGCACTTTTATCTGCGGTTCTGAACCTTGCAAAATTTATCTGAACTTGGTTTTTCTTTGAGTATGCTTGTCTTTGTCTTTGCCGCTTTTGAATCCCTTGACTTCGAGTGAAACTTGATTCTTCACTCGGAATAGACATTGTGTTTGTGATGCAACTCCGACGAGAGGGCCATGGACATGAGCAATAGATACCGCGCACGACCTGCACCTCGTCATCCTTGCGGATCGGGATGGAGCGGTCGTTGTACTTGTGTCGTAGCTCCGACGAGAGGGCCGCGGGCATGAACACTAGATGTTACGCGCGACCTGCACCTCGTCGTCCTTGCGGATCGGGATGGAGCAAAAGTTGTACTTGTGTCGTAGCTCCAATGAGAGGGTCACGGGCATGAACACTAGATGCTGCGCACGACCTGCACCTCGTCGTCCTTGCGGATTAGGATGGAGCGGACATTGTATTGGTGGCGCAGCTCGGAGCGTGTGGGCAAGTTTCCGAATGAGAAGGTTGCTCCTCACTCGAAATTTGTTTTGAAACTTACGCGAAATAGGTTCGCGGCTAAGTCCCCGAGCGGGAGGGTTGCTCTCCACTCGGAGTGTTTTTGAAACTTAGGCGAGTGCGGGACTGCAGCTAAGCCTCCGAGTGAGAGGATTGCTCTTCACTCGGTAGGATTTTTAAAACTTAGGCGAGTACGGAACTGCAGCTAAGCCCCCGAGTGAGAGAATTGCTCTTCACTCGGTAGGATTTTTAAAACTTAGGCGAGTACGGAACTGTAGCTAAGCCCCCGAGTAAGAGGATTGCTCTTCACTCGGTAGGATTTTCAAAACTTAGGCGAGTACGGAACTGCAGCTAAGCTCCTGAGTGAGAGGATTGCTCTTCACTCGGTAGGATTTTCAAAACTTATGCGAGTACGGAACTGCAGCTAAGCCCCCGAGTGAGAGGATTGCTCTTCACTCGGTAGGATTTTTAAAAAACTTAGGCGAATCGGGTTCGCGTCTAAGCCCCCGAGTGGGAGGATTGCTCTCCACTCGGAGTATTTTTTTTTGAAACTTAGGCGAATCGGGTTCGCGGCTAAGCCCCCGAGTGGGAGGATTGCTCTCCACTCGGAGTGTTTTTTGAAACTTAGGCGAATCGGGTTCGCGGCTAAGCCCCCGAGTGGGAGGATTGCTCTCCACTCGGAGTATTTTTTTGAAACTTAGGCGAATTGGATTCGCGGCTAAGCAACCCACTGGGGGATTTGAACACATAAGTTTACGGGATAACAATCATTAAGATACTGCAAAAATCTTGTCTTTGATAAACAAACTGAAGGATTCTTATTACAACTTGTTGACCCGAGTGTTTAGGTATAGAAACGGCGGAGCAGCTCCGCATTCCATGAGCGTGGCTCGTCCTCTTTCTTGGCTATGTTGTAGAGGTGATACGCCCCGTTGTGGTGCACCTTGGTGATGATGAAGGGACCTTCCCAGGCTGGAGCGAGTTTGTGAGGTTGTTTCTGATGCACTTGGGGCATAAGGTCTCCCTCTTGGAATGCTTGACCTCTGACATTACGGGCATGGAATCGACGCAAGTCTTGTTGGTAGATGGTCGATCGGATCAGAGCCATTTCACGTTCTTCCTCCAAGAGATCTACTGCATCTTGGTGTGCCTGTTCAGCTTCAGCTTCAGAGAAAAGTTCCAGTCGGGAAGCGTTGTGCAGTAAGTCGCTCGGGAGCACAGCTTCAGTGCCATACACCATGAAGAAAGGGGTTCGGTCAGTCGACCGGTTCAGAGTTGTTCTCAGTCCCCATAAGACAGATGGAAATTCAGTCACCCAAGCTCCAGCAGCATGCTTGAGATCGCGCATCAGTCGGGGTTTCAGCCCTTGAAGGATCAAACCATTCACCCTTTCTGCTTGCCCGTTCGACTGCGGGTGTGCAACAGATGCGTAGTCGACCCGAGTGCCTTGGGAAGCGCAGAATGCTCTGAACTCATCAGAATCAAAATTGGAGCCATTATCTGTGATAATACTATGAGGAACTCCATATATGAATATTAGCTCTCTGATGAAACTGATGGCAGTGCTCGAATCAAGATTCTTGATAGGCTTGGCTCCGATCCATTTAGTGAATTTGTCGACTGCCACAAGCAAATGAGTGAAGCCACTTCTGCCGGTTTTGAAGGGTCCAACCATATCCAACCCCCAAACAGCAAACGGCCAGACGAGTGGAATAGTCTTCAAAGCAGACGCGGGCTTGTGGGACATGTTTGAATAGAACTGGCATCCTTCGCACTTGTCGACTATATCTTTAGCCATCTCATTTGCACGTGTCCGGTAGAATCCCGCTCGGTATGCTTTGGCCACGATGGTCCGAGAGGACGCATGGTTACCACAGGTCCCTGAGTGGATATCATTGAGGATCATTCGACCTTCCTCTGGTGTGATACATCGCTGAGCGACTCCAGTAACATTCTCTTTGTAGAGTTGTCCTCCTATCACGGTAAAGGCTTTGGATCGACGGACAATTTGACAGGCCTCATCTTCATCCTCCGGAAGCTCGTTCCTGAGCAGATATGCAATATATGGCATCGTCCAATTGGGGGTGATGACCAAAACTTCCATGATTAGGTCGACCACGGCTGGGACCTCGATCTCAGTCGGATCAGTAGAACTTTTGGGCTGCGGGGGCTCTTCTGTGAAGGGATCTTCTTGAACTGACGGGGTGTGGAGATGCTCCAAGAACACATTGCTCGGAATAGGCTACTGTTTGGAAACTATCTTTGTCAGGTCATCAGCTGCTTGATTCTTGAGTCGGGGTATGTGATGGAGCTCCAACCGTTCAAATTTCTTCTCCAGCTTACTTACTGCATTGCAATAACCAGTCATGGCGGGACTCCTGATATCCCACTCCTTCATTACCTGATTAGGCACCAAATCTGAGTCGTCGTAGACCATCAGGCGACGGACGCCGAGTGAGATGGCCATACGCAACCCATATAACAGTGCTTCATACTCAGCTTCATTGTTTGAGGAGTCGAAGTGGATTTGAAGGACATAACTGAGATTGTCGCCTCTTGGAGATACCAAGACTACGCCAGCACCTGAACCATTCAACATCTTGGACCCATCAAAGAACATAGTCCAATGTTCCGACTGAATCTGAGTCGGTTGCTGCTCTTCAATCCACTCAACGAGGAAATCTGCTATTGCTTGGGACTTGATTGCTTTCTTTGCCTCAAACTTGATATCCAGCGGAAGGAGTTCAATCGCCCACTTTGCCACTCGACCAGTTGCATCTCTGTTGTTCAGAATTTCTGATAATGGAGCATCGCTGACGACTGAAACCGAGTGATCTAAGAAGTAGTGTACAACTTTCTTCATGGTCAAGTAAATTCCATAAACAAGCTTCTGATAATGCGGATATATCTGCTTGGACGGAGTCAAGACTTCAGAAATGTAGTACACTGGGCGTTGAACTTTGTAGGCTTTGCCTTCTTCTTCCCGCTCGACCGCGAGCACTGTGCTGACAACCTGTCCAGTGGCTGCTATATATAGTATTAGAAGATCACTCTTGATGTGGTCTTCGGTGATCCTGGCGCACCCAGGTGGGCTGTGCCCACCTGGTGCACCTCCCTCTGATATTATTCGCACCAAAAATTCAGAAATATTCAGAAAAAAGTCGTGTTAAATTATCAGAGCATTCTGAGAACTTTTATTTTTGGGTAATTTTTTATTGCACGGGAAATTCAGAAAACAGACAACACATGGCATTTTATTTTATTTAACTAATAAGAACAGAAAACAAAAAGTGCAGACAGAAGGTAGTGCTTACTAAATTCATCAACTTCATACTGCTCAAAAATTATCCATTAATAAGGTTGATCAAGTCTTATTAACAACCACTTTCGATTAGCATGAAACCGAAGAACTTCTGTAAATCACTAAGTTACATCAATGGGGATATGAATGTCCCCAACTATAAGCATTTCATATTTCTTTTTGACAGTAACTAGAGGTATTTGAAAACTTCCAATAGTGAATGTCGGAGATTTTTCAGTAACATTAATACCATTCACATGGAATTGCTTCTTCGGAATGTGCACCGTATGCTCATTACCATTAATATGAGAAGTGACCTTGCTTTTATTGCAATCAATAACAGCCCCTGCAGTATTCAAGAAAGGTCTACCAAGGATAATCGACATGTTGTCATCCTCGGGCATCTCAAGTATTACAAAGTCAGTCAAAATAGTAACATTAGCAACAACAATGGGCAGATCCTCACAAATACCGATAGGTATGGCAGTTGATTTGTTAGCCATTTGCAAAGATATTTCAGTAGGTTTGAGTTTATTCAAGTCAAGTCTTTTATATAAATAGAAAGGCATAACACTAACACCAGCTCCTAAATCACACAAAGCAGTTTTCACATAATTCTTTTTGAGAGAGCAAGGTATAGTTGGTATTCCCGGATCTCCAAGTTTTTTAGGTACTCCATCCTTAAAAGTATAATTAGCAAGTATAGTGGAGATTTTAGCTTCCGTATTTTTCTCTTATTAGTGATGATGTCTTTCGTATACTTTGCATAGGGAGGCATTTTCAAGATATCAGTCAAGCGAGGACGCAAAAAGACTGGCCTCAGCATTTCAGCAAAGCGTTCAAATTCTTCATCATCTTTCTTTTTAGTTGACTTGGGTGGAAAAGGCATAGGTTTTTGAACCCACGGTTCTCTTTCTTTACTATGTTTTATAGCAATGAAGTCTCTTTTATCATATCTTTTATTCTTAGGTTGTGGGTTATCAAGATCAACAGGTGGTTCTATCTCAGCATCATTATCTGGTTCTTTTTCATTTGGTTGAGCATCTTCATGAACATCAACATTATCTTTTTCATTATCACTAGGTGGATGTTCATTACCAGATTGAGTTTCAGCATCTGAGATCGAAGTTTCATTTTCATTATCAGGAGGTTTCTCTATTTCAGGTTCACTAGAAGCATGCAAAGTCCTATCATTTTTCTTCTTCTTTTTCTTTCTAGAATGACTAGGTGCACTAATGTTATTTCTTTGTGAGTCTTGTTCACTTGGGGTGTCCCTCGGGATAAAGTGGTTCCTGAGTCATTTTACCTCCTCTAGTTGCAACTCTAACAGCAAAGTCATGTATATTATGATTCATTTCATCAAGCAACTCTCTTTGAGATTTAGCAACTTGTTCTAACTGAGTTTGAACCATAGAAGCATTTTTTTCCAACACCTCTAACATCATTTGAGATTCTAAATAACAAGTCACTCAAGCGAGTAATCATATCTGAATTATATTTCAATTGTTTCATAACATTTCCATTGAAGTGATCTTGTTTTCTAATATAATTCTCAAACTCATAAAGGCATTGGCTAGGATGCATATTGTGAGGATTATCATTATCATTGAACTTCATTAAAGAATTTACCTCTACCACCCTAGGCAGTGGTGGTGTATTAAGCCCAGGTATTTCTTCAATAGGAGGTATTTTAACATTCTCAGCTTTAATACCTTTTTCCTTCATAGATTTCTTTGCTTCTTGCATATCTTCAGGACTGAGATATAATATACCCCTCTTCTTTGGAGTGGGTTTAGCCGGTGGTTCAGGAAGAGTCCAATCATCGTAAATTTTCAATATATTATTCAATAATTCTTCAGCTTGTCCAACAGTTCGTTCCCTGAAAACACAACCAACACAACTATCTAGGAAGTCCCTAGAAGCATCAGTTAGTCCATTATAGAAGATATAAAGTATTTCATTTTTCTTAAGAGGGTGATCAGGCAAAGCATTAAGTAACTGACAAAGCCTCCCCCAAGCTTGTGGGAGACTCTCTTCTTTAGTTTGCACAAAGTTAAATATTTCTTGTAAGGCAGCTTGTTTCTTATGAGCAGGAAAATATTTTTCAGAGAAGTAATAAATCATATCCTGGGGACTACGCACACAACTAGGAGTAAGAGTATTGTACCAAGCTTTAGCATCACCCTTTAATGAGAATGGAAATAATTTGAGAATAAAGTAATAGTGAGTCTTCTTATCATGAGTAGAAAGGGTGGCTATGTCATTCAACTTAGTAAGATGTGCCACAATAGTTTCAGTTTCATAACCATCGAAAGGATCAGATTCGACCAAAGTAATTAACTCTGGGTCGACAGAGAATTCATAATCCTTATCATAAATAAAGATAGGTGAGTAGCAAACTTAGGATCATATTTCATTCTAGCATTCAGAGATTTTTCTTTATACTTGCATAATAGTTTCTCTAAATCATTTGTATCCTTACAAGCAAGAATATCTCTAGTTGTCTCCTCATTCATAACATAACCTTCTAGTACCTTAGGCAATTCATATCTAGGAAGGCTAGTTCTAGCAGGTGTTTCAGGAGTTTCAGTTTCAAGCTCATCATCAGATTCAACAACATCATCTTGTATTACTCTAGCAATTTGTTCATCAAGAAATTCACCAAGTGGCACATCATCATTATCAAGCCTGGTACTAGCATCATCATAAGCATCATTTAGAGTAGAAGTAGCATCATCAATAACTTGCGACATATTAGAATTAATAGCATGTGGTGGTGTTTCAAGTTTACTTATAACAGAATGTGAATCTAAAGCAGAACTGGATGGCAGTTCCTTACCTCCCCTCATCTTAGAGGGGAAAATCTAAGTCTTAGCGTCCTTCAGATTCTTCATAGTGATAAATTGATAATAATCCCAAATGACTCAACAAATATAGCTATGCTCCCCGACAATGGCGCCAGAAAAATGTCTTGATAACCCACAAGTATAGGCGATCGCAATAGTTTTTGAGGGTAGAGTATTCAACCCAAATTTATAGATTCGACACAAGGGGAGCCAAAGAATATTTGAAGGTATTAGCAGCTGAGTTGTCAATTCAACCACACCTGGAGATTAATTATCTACAACAACGTGATCATAGCAAAGTAATATGATAGTTTTCATAGTAGCAACAACAGCAACAGTAACGGTAACAGCGATAGCAGCAATTTTGTAGCAAGTGTAACAGTGATGATAGCAGTAGTAACTTAGAAGAAACAATATAAGATAATCGTAGGCATTGGATCGTTGACTTGTTGGATGATATTCATCATGAGACCGTTATAACCTACGGCCATACAGTACTAGCTCCAGTTCATCAATATAATGTAGGCATGTATTCCGTAAATAGTCATACGTGCTTATGGAAAGAACTTGCATGACATCTTTTTTCCTACCCTCCCGTGGCAGCGAGGTCCTATTGGAAACTAAGGGATATTAAGGCCTCTTTTAATAGAGCATCGGAACAAAGCATTAACACATAGTGAATACATGAACTCCTCAAACTACGATCATCACCGGGAGTGGTCCCGACTATTGTCACTCCGGGGTTGCCAGATCATAACACGTAGTAGGTGACTATAACTTGCAAGATCGGATCTAGAACATGGATATAATGGTGATAACATAAACGGTTCAGATCTGAAATCATGGCACCCAGGCCCAAAGTGACAAGCATTAAGCATAGCAAAGTCATAGCAACATCAATCTTAGAACATAGTGGATACTAGGGATCAAGCCCAAACAAAACTAACTCGATTACATGATGAATCTCATCCAACTCCTCACCGACCAGTGAGCCTGTGAAGGAATTACTCACTCCCGATGGGGAGCATCATGGAATTGGCGATGGAGAAGGGTTGGTGATGATGAAGAACGAAGATCCCCCTCTCCGGAGCCCCAAACGAAGTCCAGATCTGGCCTCCCAATGAAGAACAGGAGGTGACGGTGGCTCCGTCTCGTGGATCGTGATAATTCTTTCTCCTTGATTTTTTATGGAGGAATAGGATTTTATAGCGTCGGTTTCAGGGTATGCAGGGCCACCAGGTGGGGACAACCCACCTGGGCGCGCCTGGTGAGGGGGGCGCGCCCTGGTGGGTTGTGCCCACCCGGGTGCCCCTCTCTGGTAGGTCTTGGCTCCATAAATTCTCTTATTTTCCATCAAAATTCCTCGCAAAGTTTCGTTCCATTCCGAGAACTTTTATTTCTACACAAAAACAACACCATGGTAGTTCTGCTGAAAACAACATCAGTCCGGGGTTAGTTTCATTCAAATCATGCAAATTAGAGTCCAAAACAAGAGGAAAAGCGTTAGGAAAAGTAGATATGTTGGAGACGTATCAGTAAGGATGAAATTATTGGTCTTGCTTCTATTGCCGTGCCTCCTAATGATCCTTTAGAACAATATTTGCTAGACCATGAAAATGATATGTTTATGAATGAAAGAAGGGAAATAGATGAAGTATTGTTTAATCAAGGACCCATTTTGAAACACAATTTTCCTATTGAAATCCTTGGGGATCTTCCTCCACCCAAGGGTGATCCCGTGTTTGAGCTTAAACAAATACCTGATACTCTGAAATATGCTTATCTTGATGAAAAGAAGATATGTCCTGTTATTATTAGTGCTAACCTTTAAGAGCATGAAGAAAACAAATTATTGAAAACTCTGAAGAAGCACCGTGCCGCTATTGGATACACACTTGATGATCTTAAGGGCATTAGTCCCACTCTATGTCAGCACAAAAAAAATTGGAGAAAGATGCTAAACTAGTTGTTGATCATCAACGACGGTTAAATCCTAAGATGAAAGAAGTGGTAAGAAATGAAATACTAAAGCTTCTGAAGGCAGCTATAATTTATCCTATTGCTGATAGTCAATGGGTAAGCCCTGTTTATTGTGTCCCTAAGAAGGGAGTTATTATTGTTGTTCCTAATGATAAGAATGAACTGATCCCACGAAGAATTGTTATAGGTTATAGAATGGTAATTGATTTTCGCAAATTGAATAAAGCTACTAGAAAGGATCATTACCCTCTACCTTTTATCGATCAAATGCTAGAAAGACTATCCAAACATACTCATTTTTGCTTTTTAGATGGTTATTCCGGTTTCTCTCAAATACATGTGTCAAAAGACGATCAAGAGAAAACCACTTTTACTCTCCCTTTCGGTACCTTTGCTTATAGACGTATGCCTTTTGGTTTATGCAATACACCTGCTACCTTTCAAAGATGTATGACTGCTATATTCTCTGATTTTTGTGAAAAGATTGTTGAGGTTTTCATGGATGATTTCTCCTTTTACGGAACTTATTTTGATGATTGCTTAAGCAACCTTGATCGAGTTTTGCAGAGATGTGAAGAAACTAACCTCGTCTTGAATTGGGAGAAGTGCCACTTTATGGTTAATGAAGGTATTGTCTTGGGGCATAAAATTTCTGAAGAGGTATTGAAGTTGATAAAGCTAAAGTAGATGCTATTGAAAAGATGTCGTGTCATAAAGATATCAAAGGTATAAGAAGTTTCCTTGGTCATGCTTGTTTCTATAGGAGGTTTATTAAAGACTTCTCTAAAATTTCTAGGCCTCTCACCAATATCTTACAAAAGATGTTCTTTTTGTTATTGATGATGATTGTGTAGAAGCATTTGAAATACTTAAGAAAGCCTTGATCTCTGCACCTATTGTTTAGCCACCTGACTGTAACTTACCCTTTGAAATTATGTGTTATGCTAGTGATTATGTTGTTGGTGCTGTTCTAGGACAAAGAGTTGATAAGAAATTAAATGTTATTCAGTATGCTAGAAAACTCTAGACAGTGCCGAGAGAAATTATGCTACCACAGAAAAAGAATTTTTAGCAGTTGTTTTTGCTTGTGATAAGTTCAAACCTTATATTTTTGATTCCAAAGTAACTGTTCACACTGACCATGCTGCTATTAAATATATTATGGAGAATAAAGATGCTAAACCTAGACTTATTAGGTGGGTTCTCTTGCTACAAGAATTTGATTTGCATATTATTGATAGAAAGGGAGCTCAGAACCCCGTTGCAGACAACTTGTCTAGGTTAGAAAATGTTCTTGATGACCCACTACCTATTGATGATAGCTTTCCTGATGAACAATTAGCTGTCATAAATGCTTCTCGTAATACTCCATGGTATGCTGATTATGCTAATTACATTGTTGCTAAATTTATACCACCTAGATTCACATACTAGCAAAAGAAAAAGTTTTTCTATGATTTAAGACATTACTTCTGGGATGACCCACACCTTTATAAAGAAGGAGTAGATGGTGTTATTAGATGTTGTGTACCTGAGCATGAACAGGAACACATCCTACGCAAGTGCCACTCCGAAGCTTACGAAGGACACCATGCTGGAGATAGAACTGCACATAAGGTATTGCAATCCGGTTTCTATTGGCCGACTCTCTTCAAGGATGCCCGTATGTTTGTCTTGTCTTGTGATGAATGCCAAAGGATTGGTAATATTAGTAGACGTCAAGAAATGCCTATGAATTATTCACTTGTTATTGAACCATTTGATGTTTGGGGCTTTGATTATATGGGACCTTTTCCTTCCTCTAATGGGTATACACATATTTTAGTTGTTGTTGATTACGTTACTAAGTGGGTAAAAGCTATTCCAACTAGTAGTGCTGATCATAACACTTCTATTAAGATGCTTAAAGAAGTTCTTTTCCCGAGGTTTGGAGTCCCTAGATATTTAATGACTGATGGTGGTTCACATTTTATTCATGGTGCTTTCCATAAAATGCTTGCTAAATATGATGTTAACCATAGAATTGCATCTTCATATCATCCTCAGTCTAGTGGTCAAGTAGAATTGAGCAATAGAGAGATTAAATTAATTTTACGAAAGACTGTTAATAGATCTAGAAAGAATTGGTCTAAGAAACTTGATGATGCTTTGTGGGCTTATAGAACTGGTTATAAGAATCCTATGGGTATGTCTCCATATAAAATGGTTTATGGAAAAGCATGTCATTTACCTCTTGAACTAGAACATACGGCATATTGGGCTATTAAAGAGCTCAATTATGATTTCAAACTTGCCGATGAGAAGAGGTTATTTGACATTAGCTCACTTGATGAATGGAGAACCCAAGCCTATGAGAATGCCAAGTTGTTTAAAGAAAAACTTAAAAGATGGCATGACAAAAGGATATAAAAGCATGAGTTTAATGTAAGTGATCATGTTTTGCTATACAACTCTGGTTTAAGATTGTTTGCAGGAAAGCTTCTCTCTAAATGGGAAGGCCCTTACATCATCAAGGAGGTCTATCGTTTCGGTGCCATAAAAATCAACGACACCGAAGGCACAAACCCAAAGGTGGTAAACGGTCAAAGAATCAAACATTATATCTCAGGTACTCCCATAAATGTGGAGACCAATATAATTGACACCGTAACACCGAAGGAGTACATAAGGGACACTTTCCAGAATGTTTCATATTTCGAAAAGGAATAGGTATGTGGTACGGTAAGTAAACCGACTCCAAAACATTTCCAATGATAAATTTTCTCCATTTTGGAATATTTTAAAAATTAGGAAAATTAAAAGTAGTCCGAAAGAGACACGAGGCGTCCACAAGGGTGGAGGGCGCGCCCCCGACCTTGTGTCCACCTCGTGTGCCCTCCGGACTCCGTTTTCTTGCACGATACTTCTTATGGTCGGTAAAAATTCATTATATAATCTCCCGAAGGTTTTGACCACCGTACCACGACAATATCTCCTATTTTTGTTTTGAGCTGTTTCCTGCCAGAGTTTTCAAGGCCAGGTATCATGTCGTCCCCCTCCTCCAACAACACGGGCGACGATTCTTAGCTAATGAAGATAGAGATGAAGAAAGAAGAACTTGGGGAGATCGACAAGGGTGATAAGATCAAGAAGGCCACAGAGGATCAAGTTTCAGTAGCAAAAGAAGGAGACATCCTTCAACCTTACTACAATCATCTTACCCCTATTGAAATTGAAGCTTTTAAGATGATTGAAATAGTTTGTGTGCAAAACAAGTATCTCACTCGTGAAAATATTCTGTTGCAAGAGCACATTACCGCACTCAAGGGCATTATTCGTAAATTGGAGCATCTCCTACGCTCGATGTTGGGCACTACTTCATCAACGACTCCATCATCACCACCTTCGAAGAAAGAGACATAAATACATGGGTATGGGAACTCCCCTTGGCAACTGCCAAGCTTGGGGGAGGTGCCCCGGTATCGTATCACCATCGCACCTTTATCTTTATCTTTTTCTTAGTTCGATCCTTTTGGTTATATCTTGATCTAGTAGAATAAAGTTTTTAGGATGATTTAGCTTTGTGTTTTGCTTCGATCTTTGTCTATGTAATCGAGTCTGTGAGATATATAATAAAGGGTAGTTTTGAGTTGAGATCTTTGCTTTCTTGCTATGATCTTGAGGGAATTAAATTAAAGAAAGAACAAAAAGATCATATATTGATCTTATGGAGAGTAATGACTTCACATATAAAGAGTATGATGAATAAAATTTGTTGAGATTTGACAAACATAGTTTTGGTCATTGTTGCAATTGATAGGAAGTAATGAAGAAAGAGAGGCTTCACATATAAATATACTATCTTGGACATCTATTGTAATTGTGAGCACTCATTAAAATATGACATGCTAAAAGGTTGATGTTGGACAAGGAAGACAACATAATGGGTTATGTTTTCTTATATCCAAATAGAAGTTATATTGTCATGGATCATCCAATATGTTGAGCTTGCCTTTCCCTCTCATGCTAGCCAAATTGTTTGCACCAAGTAGAGATACTACTTGTGCTTCCAAACATCCCTAAACCCAGTTTTGCCATGAGAGTCCGCCATACCTACCTATGGATTGAGTAAGATCCTTCAAGTAAGTTGTCATCGGTGCAAGCAATAAAAATTGCTCTTCAAATATGTACCATCTATTAGTGTGAAAAAATAAGCTTTATACGAACTTGTGATATGGAAGAAATAAAAGCGACGGACTGCATAATAAAGGTCTTTATCACAAGCGGCAATATAAAGTGATGTTCTTTTGCATTAAGATTTTGTGCATCCAACTATAAAAGCGCATGCCAACCTCTGCTTCTCTCTGCGAAGGGCCTATTTTGTACTTTTATCTTCTACCACTACAAAAAAAATACACTTCCGTGATGATACGTGTTTGTCAAAGTAGGTCACGTTTTCTGTCACGCATGTACATCCATGACGATTTTATGACAGAATCAAGATAGTCATACCTGTGCTGTCGTAGAAGTGTTCCATGACATTACCAAAATTATCATCACGGAAGTGTCCACTTCCATGACGATAAATCGCGCGTCACAGAAGTGCTTTCGTCAAGGGTGACTGACACGTGGCATCCACCGTAACGGAACGCCGTTAAGCTATCGGGTCCGGTTTTGGATCTGATAACCCATTAACAGCCCCGACCAATGGGGATTTTCCACGTGTAAAATCATCATTGGCTGGAGGAAACACGTGTCGGCTCACCGTTGGGACAGATGTCATCCACTCATTGGACCGAAGGCGCCTATTATACGGTGACACGTGGCATGGCCCAACAGAGGCCCATTCCTGTGAAAAGGCCGGCCCGTTTGACTTGGTCAAAAGGTGGCGGGCCGGCCCACGGAAAGCTTGTAAACGGCTTGTTCGCATATAGCCCATTTACAGCCCGCTAACCCAGGGCCCGTTACGACCTCTCCGAATTAGGCCCAGTAGCGTCATCTAGGCCGTCCAATATGATTCCAGCCCGTTTTAACTTCCAGCCCATGTGTGGCCCATGACTTCTTTCGGCCCATATGAGGCCATTTGTAACTCTTGGCCCATTAACGGCCCGTGGTGAAACTGGCCCGTAATGAACAGTGTATCACTTTCTACCCATTAAAGGCCCGTTATTCCATCAGGCCGTTTCTAGCCCAAGTTATCTTTCGGCCTTCTGAGGGCCCATTTATTCATGGGCTCATTTGCAGCATTCGGTTACTTACGGCCCGTTACTATCATTTTCTGCTTGTGGGCCAAATTCAGCCCGTCGTTACAGTCGGCCCGTTTGTGGACCGTTAATCTATTGGGCCATTTTCATAGCATCACCAAATACGGCCTATTAACGGCCCGTTATGGTCAGCCCATAAAACGTATGATTTCCACTCTAGCCCGTCTACGGCCCATTAAAGGCCCGTACAAGGCCCATAGATGAGTCGGCCCGTACAAGGCCCATGGATCCTACGAGACGTAGAAGGCCCATGGATCCGACGGCCCATTGAAGGCCCATGGATCCGACGGCCCATTGAAGTCCCATGGATCCGGCGGCCCATTAAGGCCATGGATCGTCCGTCCCGTACATGGCCCATGGATCGTACGGCCGTGGAGGGCCATGGTCACTACAACGTTTGGGCGAGTTGGCCCCAGTTTGAACGATATAGCATATTCAAAGAATTATCCTACTCTATACTATCACCTCTAAAAAACATACACTATACAACACAGAGACCAAGGCATAGAAACGTAGAATAACCCTACACTATACAATAAAGAAATTACAGCCGATTATACAATAAAGCATACACAAACAGCAAATTACATACACTGGGCAAATACAGCTCCATACATCATGGACGCGCATCAACTTAACTCCATTTGAACTATAATCTCTTGAGAAAATAGGATTGGCCGGATTCAGATAGCACAAATTTCAGTCTGCAAAATCTCCAATTCCTTCGTGGTTACCTCAGTGTCTTGTTTCATTTTTTTTGACTCCTGCATCTAATACATGCATGTCCAGTCTCAACTTGTTGATTGTACGTTGACAATCATGTACACGTTGTCTTGCCACCTATAGTTGATGCTCGAGAACATCAGCACATTCCAATTCCAATCCATAATCATTCGGTAACGGCCATGCCGCACTGCTCGCAGATCTTTGTGTTGATGTCACTTCATCCTGAAATGTTTCTATAAGTACACATGACTAGGGCAAAAATATAGTTACAACAGTGAAGCGAGCAAGACACTATTTTGTACTACATGGCAAAACAGGACTAACAATAATGTTACACGTCATGAAGCATAAGCAGGTGATATTTTAAAATTATAAAAAAGATAGTCTGTGCAGCCTGCATACAGAAATCTCTCTTAGCTCACTAGAGGAGCATGATGTTGGGGCCCAATCGAAAACACAGACAAGTTACAAATTTAGACAGCACGTTGCATATAAGTAAGCAAGCAGTTGGTCATTCTATAGCTCAACTAAAGTCTTTAGGAGCATAATGAACATCAGAGGGTTTCATGCAAACATACTACAGCAAGCAAAACTATGCAATCATTAGCCTAGTATAAATTAGATTGTGAGCCTCATGCGATAATAGTTGGTTAATAGACTCCAAAGCTTCAGGCACACTTTGTTAGAGCAATTAAATGTTAAGGCCTTTAATTAGGTCAACTAATAGTTATACAAGTACCCAACATCAGGCATGATCCTTTGGGCATCTCATTAACTAAGGACAAATAAAGCAATTAAAAAGAGCAAATTAACTATGCCTGAAACAAACAAGGAATTGAACTGTTGAGTTGCATACAGTGACTTACCTTAACAGGTTGAAGAGGCTCAGCGCAGCTCCTACTTCTCTTGCAAGGCTCCTTCCTAACATCTTGTACTTGGAAATCCTCAATCTTATCTTCATTGCACCCTCTCTGCAAGGTGACACAAACTAGTTACTCATCTCCTTGGAAGATAAATATGCATACTTTCCTGTCTGTGAACACAAAAGGATGAGATTATAACAAAACAACACCACATAATGAAATATGCCGCATCTCTTGCACTTGCACACAATGAAATGAGCATTTACTATGTCTGCACTATGTAAAAACTAGGCATAGCTTCGAACTGGATCTCCAGGTACTCTTGGAGAGCCTACTTTAGTGTACAACCAAACCTTTATGTCACCTATGAGTTAGACAAGGCCCCACTACAGCAGCCCTTAGTGTTTAAATCATTGACAAGCTCTGTTAGAGTGTTAGATCAAGAACAACAAGTAATCAAAGCAAACAGTCCTAGTATGGCTGGCTGATGCAAACAAGCAATTGAACAGATGTGTGAGAAAATCTTACATATCAAGAAAAGAAGCAAAGAAGGAGGCTTAAAGACCATCACTTGACTGACCAGATTTAAGGGGCATTTAAACATCATGTGCAACGTATGAACTAACATAAACATTGCACATTCCAGATTCTACAATGGAATGCACATGTATTAGGTTATGCCATGTATGATGATGCCTAAATGTACACTATAGCAGGCAGGAATGATTCATCATTGCACGCACAATTGAATTGCAGGTTAAGGGCCAGTTCGATTCCGCCTTTTCAGGGCGTATTGTCAAAATAAGCCATAAAAGATGTAAAGAAGTCATTTTTGAGTTATGGGCTTGGGCTTAACTAATTTCGCTTTGGAGGGGGGTGTTTCGGGTAGAACCTCACTAAAAATTGAAGTGAAGGGGAATAGTGAAATGACTCTGTTATCTGCCTATATTACACTCAAAATTAAACTGCTGACGCCCGTGTCACACCTGACCCTCAAGTAAAAACAAACACGCAAGCGTTCATTGCCCTGCCCGCTTGCATCTCCTCTCCCCTTTCCCTCTACCTCAATCCCCTGCCTGCAGCACTAGGGTTCCTCCAGCGAGTCGTAGCCACTGGTCCCATCTGGCCTGGTCCTCGACGATGCTATGTCCAGCTAGGCTACATGGCCGGCGGGTAGGGGCAAATCTCCCTGGCTGCTCCTCCCTCTGGCGCCGCCCCTCATTCTCATGGTCTCCAGCAGCTGCTCCACTGTGGTTCGTCCAACGCACTACTCCGGCGGGCGCTGCACAACTACGACTGATGCCACACTACGGCAGAAGGCACCTTATTCCCCCTCCCCTCCTCCCAGGCCATGGCCTTGAGGTGCTGTTGAAGGATGAGCTCATCCAACACGGTGAGGATCTCCTCTGATTTTTTGCCAAATTTTCATTCTGATCCACTATATGATGAATTGCTATGAGCTGCCTCTGCTGCTGCTATATGAAGCATTGCTATGAGCTTCTCCTGCTGCTGCTATATGATGAATTGCTATGAGCTGCTGCTGCTATGTGATGAATTGCTATGAGTTGCTGCTGCTATATGATGAATTGCTATGAGCTGCTGCTGCTATATGATGAGTTGCTATAAGCTGCTCCTGCTGATGCTATATGATGAATTGCTATGAGCTACTCCTGGTGCTGCTATATGATGAATTGCTATGAGCTGCTCCTGCTGCTGCTATATGATGAATTGCTATGAGCTGCTCATGCTGCTGCTATATGATGAATTGCTATGAGCTGCTCCTGATGCTGCTATATGATGAATTGTTAGGAGCTGCTGCTGGTATATGATGAATTGCACACTGCTGCTGCTGTATGATGAGTTGCTATGAGCTGCTGCTGCTATATGATGCTTTCAGGTGGTGGTGCTATATGATAATAACCAGCCACTTGGACCATCGAATTTCAATAAATAATTGTTCTTTATTTAAATGTGGGTCATGCGTTCTTCGTTTAAATTAGGCAATGGGATCTCTATGGAAAACATTGACCAAAGTAGATGTGCCAAGTAGATGGTATCTTTGTATTTGCATTTTGAGCAAATAGTGATGGTCTGTTTTCCTATCATATTAATTACTGCACTGGGTTCAATTTGTGATGTTTGCAAGTCAAATTAATTTTCATATGGGCAGCAAAATGAAAAAATATAATGCAATCTAGACTTTCCACTGATCATACCAAAGATAAGCTGAAAACGCAATGAAAAGAACTGGTTGGCTTATTAGATGGAGCTTATATTCACAGGTGCTTATTTTCTTAGGATAACTCGTAATAACTGTCCCTAAGAAACTTGGCTAATAGAACTGACATACAAATAACATGTCACGATGATTGCAATGGAGGAGTGACGTACCATAGCACACTGTATAGGCTCACCGTTGCCTCTCCTTTTTTTGCGATGTTCCATGAAATTGCCACATACATCTTGTCCTTTTTTTGCGATGTTCCATGAAACTTGGCTAATTTCAGACATCTCTACATGATACTACATTGCATATCCCTTGCGCATATTTAAACCACCAATTAATGATTGTGTGCGTAGCATAAACTAGCCATGACTCTGTATGCTGGACTAGCAGACACTCTAAGGGAGCCTAATGTAGTGCACTGTAATTCCTACATGCCACCTATGATTTTGTGTAATGTACTGCCTCTGTTCCTAAATATATGTCTTTGTAGAGATTCCAGTATGGACCACATACAGATGTATATAGATGCATTTTCGAGTGTAGATTCACTCATTTTGCTCCGTATGTAGCCTATAGTGGAATCTCTAGAAAGACTTATATTTAGGAACGGAGGTACGAGGTAGTATCATGTATTTCTAGATACATCCGTTTTCATCCATTTTGATGACAAGTATTTCCGGACGGAGGGAGTATGACATCTACATATCTAATTTAGCAGCCAGTAGTACAAATCATTGTCTGCACAAAGGGATTACTGGTCGAAATCCTAGCAAAGCACGCTGGCAGGCACATAACAATACAAGAGAGAGAGAGACGCACTTACAAGATCATAGCAATGCCTCAGTCCAGGATCTTGGTTGGCCAAGCTGTTAGATCCATAAGAAACATCGTCCTTATAGTTTTTGCCAGCTGCATAACAGGTAACAGCGACCGGTTAGTATATTTGAAGTACATCGGGCAGGTGATGCTGGACGGGTTTAAAGGTGACAAGTACCTAGGCCGTGGCGGGTGCTTGGCATCTCTCCAGACGGTGGGAATCAGGTTAGAAACGTCAAGGGTGATGACGCTACGCTGGCTATTAGGGTCCGGTAAGGAGATCTAGAACCGTCGAGTAGGATGTTTGTGGAGCGGCTCCAGTAGGGTGGACTACGGTGTGGGCGAAGCGGATCTGTGGCCGTGGACGAGGGCATAGGTGAAGCTACTCCGGTGGTTGGGTTAAGGATGTTGTCGACGATGCGGATCTGCGGCCGTGGACGGGGCGTCAGAAGCTGCTCCGGTGGTTGGGTTATGGATGGTGTCGACGATGCGGATCTGCGGCCATGGACGGGGCGTCAGAAGCTGCTCCGGTGGTTGGGTTAAGGATGGTGTCCACGATGCGGATCTGCGGCCGTGGACGGGGCGTCAGAAGCTGCTCCGGTAGGTTGGATGAGGGTGCGAGGAAGCGGATCTAAGGCCGTGGACTTGTGAGTTGGCAAAGCGGCCCCGGTAGGGTTGAGAATGGTATACGCGAAGCTACTCCGGTAGGGTTGATGATGGTGTCGGCAAAGCGGCTCCGGTAGGGTTGAGGAAGGTGTCGGCGAAGAGGATCAGAGGCCGTCGACGGGGGCGTCGGTGGGGCGGCTCCGGGGGGGTCTGGACGAAGCGTCTCCGGTGGGGAGTACGAATGAGCCACTGCAGATGCGCGGCGGTTGACGAGAGTACCGGCAAAGCAGATCCGGCGCCGTGGACAAGGCCGGCACTGAATGGGCTGTGGTATAGTGGTGGATGAGCAGTCTACTTGTTTCTAGGGGAGGTGGGAGGGGTAGATGCGGCTGCAGAAGCAGATCCGGCGAGGTGGACGCAGCTGGCAGTGAATGGGCTATGGTACGCCGATGGATGAGCAGTCTAGGGTTTCGAGAGGGGAGGGGAGAAAGGGCGATGAAGTACGGACGGCGTGATGTAAAATGCTCTGGTGCTATGGATTTAGTCGTTTTTGCGGGAGGGGGAGAGGAAATGGGGGTGCCGTGTAGTGGGGGGAACCGGAAGTTACCAAAGCAGCCCCGACCTATTATGTAGATGAGGGCGGTATTGTAACTGTTGGTCTCCGTGCACCAAGGAAAAAAAGGGGAATTTCGCATGCTAAAGACTAAGGTGGCGGAAATTTTAGAAGGAGGCGGGAGATTTTGCCGCCCGCGGGATCGTTCGTATCCAGTTTCAACTAATTTTGGACCGTGCTAGCGGGAAGGTCATGCTAGACCGTGTACACGGGGCACGCGTCAGCAGTTAATAACTGGTGTGAAGTCCACCCCAGAAAAAAGACAATAACTCGAGATGATGCATCGATAACTTGGACGTTCACACGGGTGCGGCCAATCGTACGGGTGTAGTGGCGCGTTCACAAAAAAAGGGATCAAACGCTCAGCCTATGTATTTCTCGTGTAAATAGATAATTTAGTGCCATCGGTTATTTACTTTAAACATAATGCATTGACGTGTTAGTGTAGAGGCACACAAAAAGAAATGGATATTGTAGTCCGCTACTTAAAAGTGTTACCTCATATGATTACATAGCCTCCATTTCATAAATTGCGTACCCGTTGAATTCATATATGAATATTACATATATTACTTATGTTCAAGCGATGCACGTCCACGATCGCTAGATAGTGATATGTGAATGAATTGCGCAATCTCTCTCACACGCATACATATCTCATTTCCCTGTGGGCATCGGAATCACACACGCGCACTTCGTGTATTTCTCTCCCTCCGTCAAGGTTAAATTCGTCTTTCTACCCCGTCCTACAAGTCACCCACACAGAAATACACCTGCTCTCTCTGTCTAACACGCCCACCCCTTTAATTCCGCCCACCCACAGCCACTAATGTCTCAAAGTATAATAATGTCTCTCACACATATGCCTAAGGTTAACTCCAGTTCCGGAACCATATGAATACATACAATGGGATTCCAACAGAGCACCTTTTGTTTTGAGATTTCTCTCTCTCTCACGCGCGCGCGCACATTGTTTCTCGCTTCATTTTTTCCGGCACTTGCATGCACACCGTTTGTTTATCTTCGGGATGCTTTAAGTATGCCTCGCACAAATTCTATCTACCTATCCCTTAATATAGCTAGATATGTGTCACACAAACTCCTTCTCCCTACTAGTAAGATGCCCATGCGTTGCACGGAACATCAAGATGCATTTGTATGAGTAGTTTATCTTGTGGGAGAAAAGGATGAACGAGGGAATGCCTTATTTGCAAATGCGGAGAGGGGTGTGGGTATCTTTTTGCAAAATTGCCATAGTTTCCTTCCTATCCGTCGGATATAAATCGGATGGCCTATATTGCAGGATGGCAGGGACACCATCATCACCAACTCTGTTTTTTTATAAGACTAGAGATATGTGAGTGTCACTGCCCCCCCCCCCACACCCACACTTCCTAACACCGAAGGAGTAGGGTGACACCTCGATCTTGATACTAATCTATCGACTGGCTTCTCTCTCAAACATACACACACACACACTACCCGACACCGAAGGAGTAGGGTGGCACCTCGATCTTGATAATAATCCAT
Source organism: Aegilops tauschii subsp. strangulata (assembly GCF_002575655.3). Classification (NCBI taxonomy): domain Eukaryota; kingdom Viridiplantae; phylum Streptophyta; class Magnoliopsida; order Poales; family Poaceae; genus Aegilops; species Aegilops tauschii. Next base: position 320,740,609 of record NC_053040.3, read on the forward strand.
CTACTCCTCTTTCAAACACACACACATACACACACACTCGCTAGTTGTGCCTCTGTGCCTACCGCGCACACTCTCGATACGTCTTTCTCTCCCTCCCCCCCCCCCAACAATGACAGCAGAAGGGTGACAACTCGATCTGATCATAATCTGTCAATTGGTTTCTCTCTCAAACATTGTGTCTCGGTGCCTCGCTCGGTAGCCCCCTCGATATGTAGACTTCTCGCGTGCGCACAGCTGTAGTGACGATGACGCTGAACCCAGTGTGCCATGTTTTTACCGGCCTCATGTGATAGTTTTCACCCTGTTTTCTGTTAATTAACAAGCCAACCTTTTCTTTGTTACTACTAGTGAATCTGAAATCATTCGGGGCAGACATAAAATATATCACTTATCGCAGCAACTATTTTAAAAGAAACTAGCTAGCTGCCCGTGCGTTGCACGGAACATCAAGATGCATTTGTATGAGTAGTTTATCTTGTGAGAGAAAAGGCTGAACGAGGGAAGGCCTTATTTGTGAACGTGGAGAGGCGTGTGGGTATATTTTTGCAAAATTGCCATAGTTTCTTTCCTATCCGTTAGATATAAATCTGACGGCCTATATTGCAGGATGGCACGCACACCATCATCACCAACTCTGTTTTCTACTCCCTCCGTTCCTAAATACTCCCTCCGTCCGGAAATACTTGTCATCAAAATGAATAAAAAGAGATGTATCTAAAACTAAAATACGTCTAGATACATTTCCTTTTATCCATTTTGATGACAAGTATTTCCGGACGGAGTGAGTATTTGTCTTTTTAGAGATTTCAACAAGTGACTATGACCGGACCTTACCAACATACTCAAAAAAGTAGTCCATAATTTTGATGTTACCCTCTTTTCTTGGCGGTGTAGTGCCATCTGGATACCTCATAAATAAATCAAGGAGAAATCTGACCCCTTCCTAAAAAGACATACGGAGCAAAATGAGTGAATCTACACTCTAAAATATGTCTACATACACATTCGTATGTGGTAGTCCATTTGAAATCTGAAAAAGACAAATATTTAGGAACGAATGGAGTATAAGAGTAGACATGGAGATGTATCTCCAGCATGGTCTACAACAAAAATGTGCTGGACTGGTTAGCGCCGGATGCTCGCAACGCGATGACATGAGTTTGAATTCTGTCTTTTAACTTTAGATTTTTTATATATTATATATTACTTATTTAATATATACTTCTTTTGCTACTGTACTGACAGTGGAACCCACAGAGTACTTAGTATACAAGATTAAGGATGGACTTGTTTCTTTTTAACTTTCTGTACGAAGATGTAGCCACCCTGCAAGTCACGTGTACACTGTACATGCAATTAACTTTTTATAGAGGGACAATCATACAGGCAATTAACTCAAATGGATCGGATGTCACTCTATTATTTCCAGCATAAGAGCATCTCCAACGGCAGCCGGAAAATTTCCTCCCGCTTCCTTCCGCGGAGGACGACATCAAACGCCAGCGGCATACATTTTCACAACTCTAACCAACCAGATGAAATTCGTGCAAACACTGACTGATTTCATATAAGCATGAAGGATTTCGTATAAAAAAGCCGGATCTTCATATAAACATGATGGATTTCATTACATTTACATGAACTAAGCGGTGCCAATCCGGCTCTCTTGGTATAATTAATACTCCCTCCGTCCGGAAATACTTGTCCTAGAAATGGATGTATCTAGACTTATTTTAGTTATAGATATATACAATTTATCCATTCTTAGAACAAATATTTCCCGCCAGCTGCAGAGGGAGTACATAATCTAAATGGCCGCCCGCGGATCCCTTTGTCTTCCTCATGTCCGTCAGACACTTGCGGGGTCGACGAAGGTCCTCGGAAGAGACAAAGCAACAAAGAAACCACCTGAATGCGCAGTCATCGCCTCGGCGGTGGCCTTCATGGGTCCCAAGTGGCGGCGGTCTCCCGTGTTCTACTTCTCCTCGATGATGGCGGCGGACACGGAGAAGCTGGCCACCGACTCGTCGCTCTCCAGGCACCTGGCTTCTGTCTCTGCTTGCATGGCGCTGCCGCGGGCATGGGAGGCGCGCCCACAGACACGGGAGGCGCAGCCACCGCAGACAATAGTGGCGCGGTACGACGCGGCAGCGACGACGCCCGTACCGGCGTGCTCGCCGCCGTGCCGGCGTGGAGCAACTCGCCACTCCTCATCGAGCTGAACAGGAGCGGCGAGTTGCTGAACCACGCGCCTGCTTGGGGCGGCAACTGGCTCCGTCGGGCCAAGCGAGGTTGGTGAAGCACCGAGCGGCCTCGCCCGTATCCGGAGGGCTCGGCGGGCCACCCAGCCGGGTAATATGCCGGAGAACGGCTCCTCAGAAGCCATCGGAAGAGTGGAGAAAATGGTGAAGGAGGAGATGAGGGAGCGGCGGAGGGGTGCGATTCTTGCCCGCTGTCTGTCTGGCCTCGTGTAAATAGAGGGCGGACGGTAGGAGCTTGGCCGGCGTCTGGCCTTATTTAAACTGAGGGCGGACGGGAGGAGCTCGGCCGGTGGTGCGTTTAATTCCGGCCCGCTCATGAACGGACGTGTGGCCGGAGTAGGATTCTCGGTTTGCATGCGGGTTTAACGGAGGGGTTTAATGGAGGAGAGCAGGCGTGTTTAGCCGGGCGTGCAGCGGGCGGCGCAGTACTATTCGATTTGACAGCAGTAATGATCCGTCAAATCACAAAGGCCCTCGCCTCTCGTGAAACCGACCAAGCTAGACTGCCCCGCCCTCTAGCCTTTTAAAAAATGTATATACTCCACTTTTGTACAGTGGCAGTATCGATGGATTGCGCCATGGAGCAAAACTTGAAATTAGAAAAAAAAAAGGTGGTACGTATAGAGAGCGCTCGTCGCCAAATTATGCATATAGTACTATTAAAAAGGCTAGTCACAATAATGGTGTCCAGCACAACCCACCCCTCAAATAAAACTAAGCACCCTGGAATTCTTTGACAAAACTAAGCACCCTGAAATTCTTTGACAACTAAACTGCTGGCTACATGATGTTGGCCATATATATTGTACGTATATAATGTGAAGAAACGAGTGGTAGTACTATACCAACTAAAAGATGAAATGTAAGAAATACTAGTATGTACGTACTGAAGAGTTAAAGTAACGAGAAGAAACATAACATAGTTCTGTTGGGGGCTCAGCACAACACACCCCTCAAATTAAACTAAGCACACCTGAAATTAAACTTTGCAACTATTCCGGTAGACACTGCATTAGAACCACCATGAGCAACGACACTGCCACCTTACTCAGAGTCCTCGTCCACGTCCTCGACTTCGTCCTTGTCCCTCTTCCTCTTGGCCGATACTTCTTTGCTTGAACCGCACACTTGGCTCTTGCTCTTCATCCAACCCTTGTAGATATTGAAACAAAGGTAGCCATCCATTGCAGCGTAGTGGATGTGGTCGACATCTAGTACATTCCGCTGGCATGCATGACGATGAAATGTGTAATGAGGTTTCTCCAGTTTACCGTACGAAGGATGAACCATGGCTCCTGCCAGGGTCAACATTGAAGGCTGGCCACCGGAGGGCAGCAGCCGATTCTTCTGGAGGTCGAAGGGGTTGCCTACAACGAGGCCTATCCGACCCAAGACTTCTTTGTCGTTCGTAAAGTCTACAGTAACGAATTTGACTAGGTTGCTCCCGGGGAAGTTCTTAAAATCCAGGCATTCAACGTCGGCATGGCATATGTGGTAGACCAAGCATAAGTCATGCACGCAAACCTGGATCACGGCGGGCTTCTTCCTCTCTTCGTACTTTAGATCCTTCTCTCGTCCTAGGACTGTGGTGTACTCAACATCTAGCCCAGCGACCCACTCATCATCTGAGTTTTCGAACATGCGTCTGAAGCGAGAAAGGCATCCTTTCACCGTCATGGAAGAACGGGTGTAGATGACGTCGAACTCATCGCCGGTGATGGTTCTAACCTTGTACTCACCGCCGATCATGGAGATTTGGGACGCCATGGATTTCGGAGGAGGGTTAGGATTAGTGGAACTGCCGTAATGTGAAAGGATGGGACGACTAGGAGCGAACCGCCGTAATATTAAAGGACGTGCGGGGACGAGTAGGAGCGAACTGTCAGCGTGCGAACGGCAGGGTAGTGGCTTTCCATTCTCCCATGATACGGGCTTCCGAGAGCCCTTGGATCTGAGATCGAACGGTTGCATGGCGTGATTCTAGACCTATAGGTGAATATCCTATCCTGGAGGGTTATTCTGCAAATTTTCAGCAACTTAGCATGCGACCGTTCGATCTCAGATCCAAGGGCTGCCAGCAGCCCGTATCATGGTCGCGCCTACCACGACCGTCGCGTCGCTCGCGCCCTTGGAGATTTAACACGGTGTGTTAGGCTATTTGATGTTGGCATGTCATCACTTAGTCACTCATACTACAACAAGGTTAGCTATAAGGTTGGCTATAAGTGTATATTTTTTTGACTTCTCTCTATCTCTTTCTTCGTACTCCCTCCGTCCCATAATATAAGAACGTTTTTTACACTAGTGTAGTGCCAAAAACGTTCTTATATTATGGGACAGAGGAAGTAGTATTTATTGCATTTGCCAAGGAGTGACCTCTTCCAATGAAATGGTGCTTAGATGAGGTGCTAAGGGCATTAAATGGCTTAGCAATCAAGTCCCCAATGCATAGGTGCTTATTAGTAGTTTTTTGTTGCTAAGTTTGCTTCATTTAATTAGCTATAGACTCAAAATTGTCCTTTCACCTAGGTACACGCGCTTAGCACCGTTTCTTCCTTGGGTCACCAAACTAGTCTCTCTCTTCTTAATTAACTTGCCACATCAGACTTTATGCCTATGTGGCAAGCTTAGCACCTATAGGAGCAAGTAAGTACAATAGTGCGCTTTACATGGCATTTTTGCATATGTGGAGGAAAGAGAGGCAAAGAAAAAATGGAGAAGTGGGCTCTCATGCAAGAGCCAGCCTCAACTACATGGTGGAGCATTGGGAGAAGCACCTGTATGGAGGTGGTCAGGAATCAGGAGACTCACGCCGGGCGTAGCGCCGCAGTTAAAATGATAATGGCAAGTCAAATCACGGGGCCCCACATGTCCAGCAGTAACTTGCTGTCAAATCACACAGCCCTACGTTTGCAGCAGCCTACTCCCTCATCTTCTCGCGTCTTTGTCGAACCGACTAGGCGGAACTGCCCCGCCTACCGCGCAGGAAAAGCCCCACCCTTGACTTTAAAATAGTACAGTATACTCCCTCCGTCTAGGTGACCAAGGTGGAGAGGAAAACGAGAGAACTTAATGTTTATTTGCTAAGGCTGGTTGTAATGGTAGTATCATAGCTATATCATGCATGCCACCTAGGCAATTTTGATGAGGTGTCATAGAATTAAATGAAGAAAGAGAGAGTTGAGTATCATATCATGATATCGTATCATAATAAATGTTATGCTACTATGTGTCATACATGGCAATAAATAAAGTACTACTACCTCCGTCCTGGTTTATAGGTCCCCTTTGTAGTTTGTGCCAAATTTTGACTAAAGATTTAACTAACAAAATGTTAATGCATGTCAAGAAAAATTATCTCGTTGGATTCATATTTCAACATAGTTTTCAAAAATATAATGTTTGGTGACATGCGTGAACATTTTGTTAGTTTAATCGATGGTCAAAATTTGGCACAAAATACAATGGGGACCAATAAACCCGGACGGAGGTCAAAATACAATGATACTAATATATGATACTAAGCATTATTAATATCATTGCGTGCAACGAACTGACCACTGCATGTCATGTTTGATAGTCTCAAGTCATTAAAAGCATACACGCCCCACATCTTTGGTTGATTCCTCTATTTATGTCAAAAAATAAGAAACAACGTGAGAGTTAATGCACCGCGCCTATGTGTTTACTATTTGGTTTTCGTAAGATGACTTACTCACCTAGACGATGGGAGTATTCGATTTGACAGCGGGCGGCGCAGTTCCCGATACGGCTTTAATGCAGACGAGGGAGGGAGTAGCGGTTCCCGAAATGTTGAACGGCCAGTGCATCCTCCTTCAATTGATGCATGAGGGAAGTAATGGGAGGAGGTCCAGGAAAAGAGGCTGCACGATGTGAATGCAACGCAGTTTGCCCTCATTGCCCTCATATAAAGGCGCCCCTCCATTCCAATGCATCTACCACATCGTACGCACCTAAGCATTTTCCTAAGCACCTACACTAAGCGCAAAAGAGCTCACTCCAGACCCATGGCGGCGATGCGCGTGAGCGGCCCGCGTCTGTGCCAGATGGTCCACGACGCCGGCCTGCGGCATGGCGCCGAGGATGGTCTCCAGACGGTGTTGGAGACCGGCTGATGGATGGTTGCCGTCGACGCCAACTACGACTCTCAGTTGGACCAGATGATCATTGCCACCAGCAACAAGTTCACCGTCCTCAAGAAGCTAGCGGACGACATCGCCGTACTCCTCCAGCCCGCGCGCCCGGGCTCCTCATTGCCTGCCACCCTAATCGGCCTCCATGGCCGGAACCTCTTTCAAGCACTGGTGGCCCTGCGACTGCCCGCCGACGCCACGAAGAATGTCCACCTGGAGGTCGCGCTCGCCGTGAGGCGCCTCGCCCTGCAAGAATTCATCGATCTACACATCCACGTGTACGAGGAAATCGTGTACATAGGTATCTACAAGGCCAGTGAGGATGCTACGACGTTGGCTTTCCTCAACCGGCTGGAAGCCTTGGATGCCTTTGCTGAGAAGCACCTCGACCTTGCCACAAAAGCCGCCGCTCCTTAGCTGCCGGTCGGTGGCCCGGCGCACTAAGTTGAGGAGGAGGAGGTCGTACGTTCATGGATCCATCTTTCTTCTTGCCTTCTGTAACCACCACTGCGATCGCATCATCGTGGCCTTAATTCTTATTGTGATGTTGCATTCTTGTTCCAGTCAATACCGACATGTGCGATCCCTTTGCTTAATTATATGCATCACTGTTACTAGTACTCCATCCGTCAATTTATAAGTTGTGCTTACCTTTTCCATCAACTTCGTGCAACACGCGGGCATCTTGCTAGAAACACTAGAACATGTCGGACCGCGTGTGACCAAACCGACGATGCGCCAACCTAGTACTAGGTACCCTGCTTATCTGGCGGAAATAACCCCTCCCTAGCGTTTCCAATCGTTATTTCTATCTATCGATCGTGCCAAGGAGCGGAACCAAATGTTACAATTTATCCATGTTTTTCTACTCCTACTTTTTTCCTTATAAAAGACTCGGTTGGTGATGGTGGTGTGTCTGTCATCCATCGTTTCTGACCATTAGATCTGCATCTAACGGTTGTGAGGTAAGTTGTGGCATTCTTGCAACAATACCCGCTTCTCTGCTCCAATTTGCAGAAAACCCCTTATTATCTTGAAAGCAACCACATCCCTCCCTCACCTCAACAAAACAGCCTGAGAAATATATTTTGAGTGAAAAGTACTCCCTCCGCTCCTAAATATTTGTCTTTCTAGAGATTTCAATAAGTGACTACATACGGAGCAAAATGAGTGAATCTACACTTCAAAATATGTCTATATAATCCGTATGTGACAGTCCATTTGAAATCTCTAAAAAGACAAATATTTAGGTACGGAGGGAGTAATATATTAGGAGTATATCAAAACAAGAGTGATTTCTTTCAAGTTTGTGAACAAGTACTACTATTCTACTACTTTGGATCCGTCGCAACGCACGGGCACATTGCTAGTAAAAGGAAAAGGTCTGCCGCGTTCGCGTCGCACCCCCACACGCCCGGGAATCGGGAGTACTCCATGGCCCGTCCGGCACAACACATAGCTTAGGGAAGGTGTGTTGCCTAGCATTTTCACTTTCATGTGGGACCGCCGTTGAGCAAACCGACTATTGGCAAACCGCACCCCGCCCGCTACCGGGTTGGAAAACAGAAACGAGGGGAAGATCTAGCTGTAGCACGGAAGCCAAGAAATTTGGTGTCATATGGGGCTCGTTGATAGAGTAGGAGCATTCCGTACTAGTACTACTCCTACTAGTACCAAGTTTGTACTCCTAAGAGCATCTCCAGCCGCGCCCCCAGGGAGGCCTCCCCAGGCGATTTATTGGCGCCGGTGCCAAAAAAAGGGCCCAGTCGCGCCCCCAGGAGCCCGATTTTCGCCGGCCTGGGCCGAAATCAGCGTCGGTGGACCGAGGCCAAACCCGGCGCGCTGGGGGGCGTCCGGGGGTGCCGGGACGAGCGGTTTTGGCGCGAAAGAGCCGCGGGCCAGCCACGTCAGCGACACCGCGTCTCGTCTTCCCCCAACTCCTCGGTTTCCCGCGGGGAATCAATGGCAAGGCTGCCGCCGGTCAGCCTTGCCATTGATTCTGATTCCTCACAGGCGGCGCGTCACGGGGCGGCCCGCCGACGCCTCCCCTCCCGCGCACGCGTACACACGGGCGCGGCGCGGCTATATAAGCCGGTGGCCTCCCTCGCCTCTGGCCACACCAGCCCTAGCCGCCCTAGCCACCGAGCTCTCCCTCTCGTGCGCCGCCGCCGAGCCCTCCCTCTCCCTCTCCCATTCGTACGCCGCCCAGCCCTCCCTCTCCCCCTCCCTGGCGCGGTTCGAGCGGCGCCGCCGGGGCCGCGACGAAGGAGGAGGAGTCGTCATCGAGGACAGCGACGACGACGACGCGCCGCCGCCACCCGTCCGCATTGGGGACGCCGGTCAGGGGTCCACCAGGGACGGCCGTGTCAAGGAGGAGAAGGCCGACGACGGCGGCGGCGAGGATGGCGGCGACGACGGCGACTACTCGGCGTTCAGCGATTTTTTGTTTTAGTTTTAGTTATACTTGCTATGTAACCGCCGAACATGTCAATATATGCCAATTTGGCCGAAATTTAGCCGTGTTTAAACGAATTCGCCAAACTTTTTTAAAAAAAAATATTGCGCATCTGGGGGCGGCCCTGGGACCGGCGACTGGGGAGCAACTCGCCCCCAGGCCCTTTTTTTGCGCCGGCTCGCTCTCAGGCGGCGATTTTAGGCGCCCCTAGGGGGCCAACGGCTGGAGATGCTCTTAGCTCAACAGCTCAACACGGCGCACGCCGCATGCCCTCAAGACGCTACACGACGGACGGCGTGCGCAACTGTAGCCGCGAACGGACGGACGAGGACCAGGGCGCACGGCCATGGCATCGGCACCGGCACCGGCACCGGGCCAGAGGCAGTAAAATCTTGCCGCTGCGTCGACCGTGCCCGTGCACGTAAGATTTGTGACCAGGAGACATGTGCATTAGCAAATTTGACACGGCACGGCGCGCGCAGGCTTGGAGCTTGGAGGCATTCTCCAAGTTTTTCCAGCGTGAAGCTGAAGATTTTTTAGTGAGCTAGCACACACGGATGATCGTTTAGTATGTTGACGTGGGATAGTGAATGGGTGATTCCCACCGAGGTTACGAAATAAATCAGCACACTGCAGGCCCGTGTGTTGCGCACGCTACACTTTTGGTGTCGGCGAAAGAGAGAGGGTGGTGGATGGTGACCTGTTTTGAGGCCATGCCACTAAGCAATCTAGATACAACCAAAAGTTTCGAATCCTAATCTCTTGGTATCAGAGTAAACTAGTGCTACTGTTAGGGACTGGGCTAGAGGATAGAAACTCGACTGTACAGAGACCAAAATCAGACAACATTGGGCACAATTCCTTTGTCGCTTTTTCCCCTTCGGGTCATGATCTTTCCGACCTTGAGGAGCCCATCACGAAGGATGAGGTCAAGGATGCAATCTCGACCCTTTCCGGAGACAAGGCTCCGGGACCCGACGGTTTCACCGGGAAAAAATTTAAGGTTTGTTGGGACATTATCAAAGATGATGTCATGCTCGTGATCAACAAGTTCTCCAAATTGCATGAGGAAAACTTCCACTGGCTCAACTCGGCGAATATTGCCCTCATCCCCAAGAAAGACGGTGCCGAAGACATCTCGGACTTCCGACCCATCAGCTTGATTCATGCCATTGCAAAGCTCATTGCCAAAATCTTTGCAACTCGGCTAGCCCCTCACATGAACAATATCGTCTCCGTTGCGCAGAGTGCCCTCATCAAAACAAGGAGTATACACGACAACTTCCTGTATGTTTGCAATTTGGCCAGAAAGTTTCACCGTAAAAAAAAAAACCATGCTCCTCTTCAAGCTTGATATTCAGAAGGCATTTGACTCGGTAAAATGGGATTATCTAATGGAGCTGCTGGCACATCATGGCTTCCCGAGTAGGTTTCGAGGGTGGGTGTCGGCTCTCCTCTCCTCGGCCTCCTCCAGAGTCTTGCTAAATGGTGTTGCCGGCGACCCAATCAAGCATGGATGTGGCCTCCGACAGGGCGAACCTCTTTCACCGCTGCTCTTCGTGCTTGCCATTGACCCGCTGCATCGCATCCTGGAGAAGGCCACCTCTCAAGGTCTGCTACATCTGCTTGGCAGCCGCTTCACGGGCATTAGGGCTTCTCTGTACGCTGATGACGCGGCGATCTTTTGTGCCCCCATTAAGGAAGATGTCAGCTTCATTGCCAGCACGCTTACATCCTTCGGCCAGTCAACTGGGTTGGTCACCAATTGTGCAAAGAGTTTGGTTGCTCCCATCCAGTGCGCCAACCTGGACCATGATGACATTCTGCAACACTTCCCAGTGGGGCGATCTTCCTTCCCAATTCGTTACTTAGGCCTTCCGCTTGTGATTCGGTGACTCAAAAGGATTCATTTGCAGCACCTTCTGGACAAAGCGGCCGGGAAGCTTGCACCATGGAGAGGGAGGCATGTGGCTATTGCGGGCCGAATGGCCTTGGTCAAGGCGGTTCTCACGGTGGTGGCCATCTATCATATAACTCCACTGGACCTCCCAGTGGAGGTGCTACAGAAGCTTGACAGGCTGAGGAAAGCTTACCTTTAGGCTGGCACTGACACCGTGTCCGACGGCAAATGCAAAATTAACTGGGAGCAAGTTTGTAGGCCAAAACAGTTTGGGGGCCTCAGAATCCTCAATCTGAAGAAGTTCGCCACCGCTCTCCGCCTTAGGTGGCTTTGGCTGGAGTGGGATGACCCGCCAAGAACATGGTGTGGTTCTGAGATCCCTTGTGGCAAGGAAGATCGGGACATTTTCACGGCTGCCACCAAGGTCACACTTGGCGACGGCACCAAGGCCAAATTCTGGGAATTCTCGTGGCTAGATGGCATCCGCCCCAAAGACATTGCCCCAAAAATCTTCGAGCTATCAAGAAAGAAGTGTGACACTGTTGCTTCGGCCATCAGAGATAACAACTGGATAAATTTGATTGACACAAGTACAGGACTCTCTCCTGTTCACCTTGAACAATTTGTTGATCTTTGGAACAGGCTCTCGAATGTCAATATCCAACCGGGAGTTCCGGACACCATTCTCTGGAAGCTATCCAATGATGGGCTCTACTCTGCCAAGACAGCCTACTTGATGCAATTTGTTGGCCATGTTCAATCCAACCTGCAAACCATTGTCTGGAAGGCTTGGGCACCCCCCAAATATAATATTTTTTTTGCATGCTTGGTCACACAGAATAGGATCTGGACGGCGGACAGGCTTCAACGTCGAGGGTGGCCAAATTGCGATCGTTGCCCTCTTTGCAATCAAGTGCAAGAGTCCGCGGCGCACCTTCTGTTCAAGTGCCGCTACTCCATTCGGGTCTGGAAGGAGATCCTTACGTGGCTGCACCTAGATGTCGATATCACACATTGGATGATCTACGACAAGGTGGGTTCTTGATGGGATGGGGTCCTCACCAACAATGTGTTGCCAACAAAAGCCCTCGCCTCCCTTCTTCATCTTGTAAGCTGGGTGGTTTGGAATGAGCGAAATGCACGCATGTTCAGGAACAAGGCGGCGCCGGTGATGGTGATCGTGCGATCTACTAAAGAGGATGCTTCTCTATGGGCTCTGGCGAGCGCTAAACATTTGTGTAATTTGATGCTGGGAGAGTAGATCTTTGTAAATTTTCTCAGTTTTCACGGCGCGGGGATGTCGTTAAAACTCTCTCTTCTCCTTATTCAATGAAAATGGCAAATCTTTTGTCTCGTTTAAAAAAAACTCTCTACCTGTCCTTGTCAGTGCGTACAAGTAGAACAACCGCACATGCACCGGGAACATCACAAGCTGTATAGCAAATACTCCCAGGGGCGGCGCCAACGTGGGGTCGTGTAGGGGCGGCCGCCCCGGGTAAATTTTTGATACCTAGCACACACCTACTGCTTTGGCCTGGCCAATGGCCACCATGGGAGGCGAGAGAAGCTCTCCTGTACGTTCCGTCGGTGACGAAGTCAAGAGGAAGATAAATTGAGGAAAGAGAACGATTCGATAAGGTCAGATGGGCCAATCAGCCAGGCCCAGTAGAAGATGAGAAGAGCCCATTTATTTTCTGTACGCAGCCTTCGATCGCAATCCCGCTATTGATCGGGAGAACTTCTCTCCCAAGCTAATAAATATTCTTTTTTGCAAAATAGATAATAAATATTCCTGAAGTATTAAGTTAATAAGAAACTGATACAAACAATTTGCAAGCTAATGTGCCTCAAAGATTTAATCAAGCAGACAATGAACCTGCCCCGGCCCTTGAAAAACAAATTGACGAGTATACTAAAATACTTAACTTAATATTAATATGTCTTTTCACATGTTTTAGGTATCTATTAGACTTGAAGATTACAGATCTGGGGATAAAGCAGATGTCAGAGTTAGAGTTTATATAATTTTTTTTGTTGTGTTATATATATATATATATATATATATATATATATATATATATATATATATATATATATATTTCTCCCAGTTCAAATTAGTTCAAGCAGGCATACTACTTGGCCAGTTAATTTTGTTAATTGTATTCTTTGATTGCATCGTGGTTTGGATTTTTCGCTTCCTTTATAAGTCCGCTCCGGGTAACTTCAAATTCTGGATCTGCCACTGAATACTCCTACCAATCATATCTGATATAACACTCAGATCAGACGAAGGCTAGATTTACATGGAGATTTGTACATGATCGGTTTCAAGTAAAGCACAAGAAAATTACAAACGATCGAGTAACCTCACTGCGTTTACACTCTGACTATACACATTCCATGACATCTAAAGCGCGCCTCCATTGAGTGCGGCGATTTGGTGCCCGGGCTCAGATGAGCCCGGGCGTGAACAGTACCTCAATTTAAAATACAAAAAAGGTTCAAAAAATTCCAAATTTTTTTGTGATGCAAGATGCTTCTGTGCGTGAACCCCGTGCAAAATTTTGTGAAGTTTGGACATTCAAGAAGCTCGTGGCAAAGAAGACAAATTTTGGATGTCTGAGATTCTTTTGAAAATCACACTGTTCATGCCTGATTGTCTTTTTTGCCACGGGGTTCTCGAATGTCCAAACTTCACAAAAAATTTTGCACGGAGTTCACACACAGAAGTATCTTGCACCACAAAAAAATTGGAATTTTTTGAACATTTTTTGTATTTCAAATCGGGGTACTGTTCACCGGGCTCATCTGAGCCCGTGCTCTGCCTTGAATTATCGGCCTCCATTCCCCAATTCTCCAGCAGAGGTTCAGTGGTTCCTTCACTTCAGCCCTGTCTCGTGCTACGTCTGAATGCCTCACTCCCATCAACGGTCCACACTGGCACTGCCATGATGCAAATGCTGATAAGAGTGTAGCAATCCGGTGAACCTACCCACATTTACTTAAATTAAGTAATCATTTTGCTATCGCTTCAAGCCTTCTGAGTATCGCCTTGGTGTTGGGCCTCAGCGACGGCGAAGGGCTGCAGCAAGCCGTGGCCAGCTCGAAGAAGGCGTTCAGCTTCCTCTCGTTCCCGGACTTCCTGCTCTGCCTGACGAGGTCCGAGCTGATCGCGTCGGAGATCTTCCTCTCGAGCACCAGGTTCTTGAAGGACGCCGGCAAGAAGATGTCGCGGGAGCTCGGCGCGCGGTCCTCGTCGCCGGCCGGCTCCTTGTGCGCGAGCATCTCCAGCAGCACCACCCCGAGGCTGTAGACGTCGCTCTCCCTGGTGGCGTCCCTCATCTTGACCAGCTCCGGCGCCTTGTACCCCTGCGCCGCGGACGCCTCCAGCATCATTCCATCACACCAAATGCCGTGAACAAAGACGTCTACTTAATCGATCGTTTATGTCGTTCAAGAAAATCGTGAGAATAGTATCGTAGTACAAATGACAATGATGCGTGAAATACTAAAATGGGCTGAAAGTGCCAATATTGCAAATGGTTTTCGCTTGAAAAGACTGCACATGTGTGCATGTGCCTTCAATTAAGGCACACCAATGGCTTTTATTTCTTTGAAACAAGGCACAACAATGACTATGTTTACTACTGTTTGACAGACGATTATGCAACACTAACCACTGTTTTAACTGAACAACACACAGGACTGATAGTATGCCCCAATGATCACGATTGTGAAGGGTGATCTAATGACCTTATATAACATTAATAGCCAGGACCATTGCTTCAGGACAGTATCATGTGAGGTTTCAGGCTAACAACCAAAGCAGAGAAATGTTTCCTCCCTGGCCGCAGTATGCAATAATAAGAACCAGCGAAGATGGAATGGAAGTAAGAAATGAACTCTGTAACGTAACCGAACCTAACTATTGTAACACATCCCACATTGGCTCAAAAGTTCAAACTGATGGGCGTAATGATTTTTGTTTAGGGAAAGCTGCTGATCTACCTCTCTTTTTTCGAACTCGCTTAGCAACTACGCCATGCTTTTCCCTTTGTGACGAAATGTAATTGTATAAGCTTATAATAATGTTTCATGTGTGATCTCGTCGCAACAAATAGAATAAGAAAAAGTTTCATTTGCAGTGTGGGCTCATGTGCACTTTTGACGTAGAAAAATTCTGCATTTCAAAATGTCAGAAAAAACATGTCGCCTGATTCACAGGAGCATTCTGTAATTTCTTACTGCTACGGAACGGCCAAAACAACAGTGAGTGATGCGCACTGACCTTGCAAGAAGCGGTGGAGCGAGCCCGCGGCGTAGAAGGGGTGCACGAGCAGCTTCTCGCCCCTCGGCCCGACGTACACGGCGCGGAGCGGCACGAGGTTCGGGTGGGTGACCGCGCCGATCCGGCGCGCGGCGGCGGCGGCCTCGTCGGCACCCACGGCGCACGCGGGCCGCACAGCCGTCTCCCCGGAGCGCATCGCCGCGCGGTACAGCATGCTGTGCGAGGACTTGGCCACCACCTCCCCGGGCGCCTCGAGGATGGCGGCCACCGACAGGCCCTCGCCGCCGGGGAACCTGACGAGCGCGTCCGCGCCGCCGTGGCCGTGCGGGATGTTAGAATCCCACTGGTATATTACTCGATCTAACACTCAACTCACGAATTCAGGTAACGATTTAGGGTTACAATCTCTGAATACAAGAATTGGGGGAAGGAGGAGGAAGGGAAGAGAGACGCCGCCGGGTTCGTGCCGTGATCCACTGAATACCCTCCTCGTTGCCTCCTCTCCACTTACTTATAGCCAGCAACGCTTCAACATGTGCACAGCCCAGCCCAGCCCACATGCTGTCCACGGGCCAGCCCAAGTATGTGCACCGGTTAGGAGGGCTCCTAACATCCCCTCCTCCTTGAAATGCGGCTTGCCCCCAAGCCGTTGTCCTGAAAAGCTCGCCAGGATCCCATGGTGCTTGAAGATCATCAATCATGTTGGGGTCGCCAGGGTAGTTGTCGCAGTAGTAACCATTGTTAAGGTGGACTTGAACGAGCTCGAAGAAGCAGTCGTAGTCACGGTGGTAGCCGAAGCCGGGGTAGATTTCGACAAGGTCGAAGCAGTAGTTGTGGCCAAGGTAGGCCCCCCCGAAGGATGTATAAGACTTGGAAGGCTCACACGGCCCTGATCCCACAAAAATTGTTGTACCTTGAACCCATCGAAGTCCATGCAGTAGCCGAAATGAAATGTAGCTGGCGTGGACAAGGTAGGCCGCAGTTAAGATGATGACACACCTTTCTCCCTCGAAGACCACTCGCCGAGCCAATTCGGGTAACAACGGCCATGCCATCCCTCCAGGATCCCAAGATATGTCCAACAGGTAGATGCCCCAGTCAGATCCAATCACATCCATATCATAATTGAGCATATAATCTGAATTGAGCCACAACAAAGAGCACCAATTGTTAGAAACATCAAGCCGTGAATTCAAAATGTCTAGGTGCTGGTCCAGAACTAGCATAAGCTCACACAGTATAGCTTTATATACATCAATTTCTGGAAGCTCCCTTGTCGGACTGTCGCTGAAACTACATAGGCCATAGAAATTTTTGAAGCGATGTGGTGCCATGGTCAGAACCACTACTAAGTCTGTGTGAGATGGTTGGCAAGGATACAACACCAGATGCCCAGCGCCATAGCAGCCTGCTACCATGTATAGGCCATCTGGTTGAGAATTGCCATCTGTATCACAATGGCCAGTCCCGCTAAATTCTTCTTGATGTAAACATTGCCACTGTACTGAAATGTTCCTGTGCCGCCTTGTGTCTGGCATTTTGTCAGTCCTAGGAAAAGGTAACTGGGGAAAGAACTGCTGCTCAAAATGTGTGAATGTATATCTGCAGGAAGGCCATGGTTGCAGCTTGGCTGAAGGAACTAGAAAAATATGCAATATTCTGAACTTCACAAGCACACCACAATCTTTTGTTTGATCTGGTCGACGCCGCAGCTCATAATCAATGTTAGCAGAAGATAGTAGAACCAAGCACCGCATCATCACCACAACACCCAGGTTCAGATCACCCATAAGTTGCATTATCGGCTGACTCAGGATAGGCGTATCTCTCGGCGTCATGGGGATCCAACAAGCAAACTTCTCATAAGTACATGGTTTCAGTCGCGCACTTGGCAAATACCTCAAGGATGCTCTCCAAGATTTCAGATCATGAGATAAATACTGCATCGCATATGTAACCAGCGGTAGCAGCCCTGTATGCTTCAGAATCACTTCGTCAGGAGAGCAAGCAAATGACGGCCATGGCATAAGACAAGGCCTGCTAGCAGATGTTTCCTCTTGGAACTAAGTGGCCATGCAACTTTCCATTGAAAATGTTTAGACCAATTAGGGAAAACAGACAGAGTGTTGAATTTCACTCTTTTTGACCCAGCCTCACAACATTTGCTTGGCTCAGCGGAAACCAAGAAAGTGAGCTGCCCTTGTTCAGTGATGTTAGCTAGATCAAAAGATAGCACTGGCTCACACTGTATTAACTGAAAACCAAAACCGCTCATCCTATTCCAAGCACTGTGTTTCTTCGCACGCCGAAACTGATTTACAACCATAGGAGCAAGACCAGAATGATGCGTTCCCACAGCAAGAATAATAGTGCATGTACCCCATTCCAAAGGCCACTGTTTATTGTAAGAAAATAGCTTGGCATGCTTACGGTGACAGGAACCAACATTGTTCTGTTGCAAAGACCATAAGCACAAGGGCTCGATAGAGCTTATCTGGATGCAGTGTACATTGCGATTGCCCACAAGTTCTCCAGCATGACATGATTCCACAGGAAAGGTGCTACTAGTCATATCAAGCAATTGGACAAACTGGAATGGATGCTCCATGAACTTCTTCACGGGAAACGGCCAAGGGATGGGTCGTACCTCCCTGCCATCTGCAAGGTCTCCCCAAAGTGATGGCCATGGCATCGGACGTATACGCAGCCCGTGGTGCCTTGTGGGCGGCAAATCCACGTCATGGTCCACGAACAGCTGCATCAGTTTGATGGATGAAACCTTGTTTGTCACAAGATGGGAGGTGTTGATGGAGATCAAAAATGAGGCATCGAGCTCCCCCACGCCGTCCTTGGAATCGATGTCGGTGGTGGACGCCCCGGAAGGAACGACCTCCTCGGTGATGCAGAAGGTGCCCGTGCTAATGGAGTGCGTTGGCCGTACAGCTGCGAGCTGCTCAACCTCATTGTCGTTGAGGTCGACCGCAGGCTTGACGAGATTGGTGGTGACCTTGTTGACGCTGTTGGTGGCGATAACTTGGTTCGAGCCATCCGTCGAACAGGTGATGTGCGCCATCGTGATGTAGGCAGGGGGCGCGCCGTGGATGACCTCGAGGACCTCCTGGGCCTTGGTGGTGGAGGGGACGCCGGGGAAGACGGCGAGCTCGGTGACGACTTCTGGAATTGCCGCCACCAATGTGTACTCGTCCGTGCCCACGACGGGGACACGGTAGTCCCTCTTTAGGGAAGACTTGGGCGATGTATCATGGACATGAGGCGGTGTGCTGGTGCTGGCTGCCGCAGGGATGTTGACGGACCCGACGGACTTGCCGTCATGACTAGAGATGGCCGTGGTGGAGTTGTTGAGGTCGACGACAGTGTCACGGTTGTCCTTGACGACGGTGGGTGAAGGAGACGCTGGGGCCGGCAACACGTCGAGTGTAGCGCACCACGTCTGCAGGCGGCAACACCGGTAGTAGATGCAGCGGCCATCCCAGTACGCGAACGCGTGCGCCGCCGCGTGCGCCGAAGTGAATCGGACGTCCACCGCTACACAAAGCTCTCCATCCTCTGATTTTGTTTGGGGATACACCACCAACTGCTCTACACCAAAAGGAGCGAAGAGGGAATACACTACATCAGTAGTGATAGGGTAAATCGCTTGCTCCACCACCATGCTGAGAACTTGATCTGAGGACATTTGGTGGCTAGTCATTTTATCGAACAGGAAGAAGGCGATGACTCGTTGGGGGGGGGGGGGGGGGGGGGGGGGGGGGGGGGGGGTTCAGGTAACGATCTAGGGTTACAATCTCTGGATACAAGAATTGGGGGAAGGAGGAGGAAGGGAAGAGAGCCGCCGGGTTCGTGTCGTGCAGCCCAGCCCAGCCCACATGCTGTCCACGGGCCAGCCAAGCATGTGCACCGGTTAGGAGTGTTAGAGTAGTCATTATGGTAGTTCAAGTCAGTTTTGTACCCCTACCCCAAGTCGGTTTGTACCCTCTTATATACTCTTGTATGCCGCACCAAATCATCAATAAGAAACAGTTTTATTCAGCTTTCATGGTATCAGATACCGGTCCCAGGGTTTAGGGTATGGCTCCGCCAACGCCACCGCCACCGCCACCGCCGCCGCCCGGCTACTTCGAGCGCCGGGCCGCACTCATCGCCAAGGCTGCCAACGCCGCGGCCGCTTCTCTCTCGGCCCTTACCATAGCTCCACAAAACTACCCTGCATCCATCCTCGCCGCACCAATATCTCTTGCTGACACAATCTCCGACATCAGCCCCTACATCCCCATAGTTCTTGATCTCGCCGCCCACAACTACTACCATTGGAGACATCTCTTCGATCTCCACCTCGGCCGCTGCAACCTGCGCTCGCATGTCGCCGCCAACTGTCTTCCCCGCCCCGACGATCCGCAATGGTTGAAAGACGATCTCGCGATCGTCCAGTGGTTCTACACCCGCATCACCACCGAAATCTTCAACATGCTCGATCACGACGGCGCCACCGCTGCCAACATCTGGCACTCCCTCCGTCAGCTCTTCCAAAGCAACACCGACGCTCGGAAAAACGCTCTTCACACCGGGCTTCGCAATATGGTGCAAGGAGACGCCCCGGTGAACCTGTTCTGCCAGCGCGTTAAGACCATTGGTGATGAGCTCCGCGAACTCGGCGATACAGTTAGCGACTCACAGCTAATCAATATCGTCGTCGTCGGCCTCGGCGAAGACTTTGACAAGCAAGCCTCGTTCATACCGATGATACGGCCCCCTCCTACCTTCGCTGAAGTTCGTTCCTTGCTACAACTCGCGGCGGAAACACAAGCTCGCAAGGACTCTCGCCCCAAGGTCTTTCATGCTGCGGCTCATCCTCCTCTGCCGTCTACACCAGCGCCGCCTTCCAGGCTGGCTCCTGCCGCCGGGCCGTCCGCATCGTCATCTGTTCAACCGCCCCCAGGCTGGCGTCCTAGTCCGAACTACCGCGGCAAAAACCCTATCTACAGGCCGCCGTCGACTCGTTCGGTTCCGCCTACGACATCACCAGCACCGAGTCCTGCACCACCCACCAGTGCTCCATCTGCGGTTGCATGGCGGCCTCCTCATGATCCTTGGACGGGGCTTGTTCAAGCATGGCCCATGCCCTGGTCCGCTCCGTCCACCCTCGGTGCTCCGCCGGCATACTCAGGTGCCTGGCAACCCGGCCTTCGGCCGCCTACTGGTGCTCCCGGGGTTCTCAACCCCCGACAGTCGGCCAATGCCTATCACGCCGCCCCGACGTATGCTCATTATGGTCATTACAGCACCGACGGCGGCGCCTACTACACACCTCAGCCGGTCGTGCTCCCGACGCCACCCCCACCACAGCCGGCCAATGCCTACTACACTCCCCAGCCGGCCCTACTGCCTTCACCATCGTATCCGCCGGCACTGTTTCCGACGCCACCCTCACCTGCGACGCCGAGCTGGGATCAAGCTGCCTTTCTCCAGGCCATGAATAACTTTGCTGCACAAGGAAACTCAGGTACGGATTGGATCTTTGATTCAGGGGCCTCTAGTCATATGTCTGCATCTAGTAATTGGTTATCTTCTTGCACTAAATCTCCTTTCCCTTCCATTATCCTTGGAGATGGATCATCTGTTCCTATATATTGTGTTGGTCAGGCTCAACTTCCCTCTTCCACCAAACCTCTTTTACTTCGCGATGTTCTAGTTGCACCCGCCCTCATTAAAAATCTTATCTCTGTTCGCCAATTTACTTGCGACAATCTAGTTTCGGCTGAATTTGACCCTTTTGGTTTATCTGTGAAGGATTACCTGACCAAGGCCGAGATCGCTCGCTTTAATAGCTCCGGTGATCTTTATTCTCTTAATGGAGTTCCTGCCGCCACCCCTCCAACATCCATGCTGGCCTCCGTCGATCTCTGGCATCGTCGCTTGGGCCATCCCAACCCCGCCGTCTTAGCTTCTATGCTTAGTGAATTTACCATACCATGTAATAGGGACTCTCATAATTCTGTGTTTTGCGAGTCTTGTCAATTAGGCAAACATGTGTGTCTTCCCTTTAGTTCCTCTAGTTCTTGTAGCACTTATCCCTTTGAATTAATACATTGTGATTTATGGACCTCTCCCATTGCAAGTGTTTCGGGTTTTAAATACTACCTTGTTATCCTAGATGATTTCACCCACTTTGTCTGGACTTTTCCTCTACGCAACAAATCCGAGGTCCATTCTCTTTTCCTTAATTTTCAACGCTATGTGTCTGTTCACTTCTTCCTCCCAATTTGCTTTATCCAATGTGACAATGGTCGCGAGTTTGATAACATTAAAAATCGCACTTTCTTCTTACAACATGGCATCCTGCTTAGGTTCTCATGTCCCTACACCTCCCCTCAAAATGGTAAAGCAGAACGCTCTCTTCGCACCCTCAATGATATAGTTCGCACTCTCCTCATTCAATCATCTATGCCTCCCAAGTTTTGGGCTGAAGCCCTACACATGGCCACCTTCCTTCTAAATATTCGACCTTCCAAAACTAAACTCAACACTACTCCCTATTATTCCCTCTTTCTTTCCCACCCCGACTACTCCGCGGTTCGTGTTTTCGGCTGTCTCTGTTTTCCCAATGCCTACGCCACTTCTGCAAATAAATTGTCACCACGCTCTATCCCATGTGCTTTTCTCGGCTTCTCTGACGAGCACAAAGGCTATCGCTGTCTCGACCTTCACACCGGACACGTTCATGTCTCTCGTCATGTCACGTTTGCTG
Source organism: Aegilops tauschii subsp. strangulata (assembly GCF_002575655.3). Lineage (NCBI taxonomy): Eukaryota > Viridiplantae > Streptophyta > Magnoliopsida > Poales > Poaceae > Aegilops > Aegilops tauschii. Next base: position 320,762,433 of record NC_053040.3, read on the forward strand.
AGCACATTTTTCCTTTCTCACAACGCACTACTACACCATCCAACACCCCTAGCTCCGCAAACACCCCCTCTCCCCGTCCTTTCCAACTATATACTCCCCTACCTGCCGAACACAACTTATCACCACCACCATTAACACCCACCATAGCCAATCCCAACCATACACTCACCCCACCCGAGACGTCCCCAACACCCCCGACCCCTGCTCCCTCCCCAACACCCCCGGCCCCTACTCCCACTCCACCACCCAGCCCTGCTCCCACTCCACTACCCAGCCCTACTCCTTCGTCCGACTCTTCCGCTGCGCCGGACTCACCAGTACCCACCTTACCCCCTCGTGCTATTCCTACAGCAGCCCTGATTAATGATCATCGCATGCGTACTAGGGCCAAATCAGGATTTCATCAACCCCAAGACCGCCTAAACCTTCATACCTCCGTATCTCTCACTTCTCTTCCAAAGAATTACAAAACTGCTCTACTTGATCCCAATTGGGCCGTTGCCATGCAAGAAGAATATAATGCTTTACTTCAAAACAACACCTGGCAACTTGTTCCTCGTCCTCCCAATACAAATATTGTTTCTGGCAAATGGATTTTTCGCCAAAAGTTCCACTCCGATGGGAGCCTCTCACGATATAAAGCTAGGTGGGTTTGTCGTGGCTTTTCTCAGCAACAAGGAATTGATTACGAAGAAACCTTCTCTCCTGTTGTTAAACCTAGCACCATTCGCACCGTTCTTAGTGTTGCTGTCTCCTCTTCATGGCCCATTCACCAACTTGATGTTAAAAATGCTTTCCTCCATGGTTCCCTTCAAGAAACTGTCTACTGCCAGCAACCTCTGGGTTTTGAAAATCCATCCTTTCCAACTCATGTATGTCTTCTTCAGAAATCTCTCTACGGTCTTAAACAGGCCCCACGAGCTTGGTTTCAACGCTTCTCCTCCTTCATTCAAACAATAGGCTTCACTCCATCTCTCTCCGACACCTCTCTTTTTGTGTATCATCAAACTTCTGACACTGCCTATTTACTTCTCTATGTAGATGATATCATTCTTACTGCCTCCTCTCAAAAGTTCTTAGATCATATTGTCTCTCTTCTTAGATCTGAATTTTCTATGACTGACCTAGGACTCCTTCATCATTTCTTAGGCATTGCTGTTGTTCGAGATTCCTCTAGCCTTTTTCTTTCCCAACGCCAGTATATTCTTGATCTTCTTAATCGTGCTGGTATGCTTGACTGTCAATCATCTCGCACTCCTGTCGATACTAGTTTTAAACTTTCGGCTACCGGTGAACCCTTTTCCGATCCTACTCTCTATCGTAGCCTAACAGGTGCTCTCCAATATCTCACCATTACTCGTCCTGAAATCTCTTTTGCTGTTCAACAAGCATGTCTCTATATGCATGATCCCCGGGTTCCTCACTATAATCATGTTAAACGCATTCTTCGGTATTTAAAAGGAACTCTCAATCATGGTCTCCACCTCAATAATTCTTCTCCAAACTCGCTTACCACATACTCTGATGCAGACTGGGCTGGTTGTCCTGACACTCGAAGGTCCACTTCCGGTTTTTGTGTTTTTCTTGGTAACAATTTGATTTCTTGGTCTTCGAAAAGACAGGTTACAGTCTCACGTTCGTCGGCCGAGGCTGAGTATCGCGCTGTGGCACATGCCGTTGCAGATACAATCTGGATTCGGCAGTTACTCTCCGAGCTACACAGGCCTATTGAGCAGGCCACTATTGTCTACTGTGACAACATATCAGCAGTCTACATGACCAGCAATCCAGTTCAACACCGACGCACAAAGCATATTGAGATTGATATTCATTTTGTTCGTGAAAAGGTTGCTCTTGGTCAGGTTCGGGTGCTTCATGTTCCCTCTACGGCTCAGTTTGCTGACATTTTCACCAAGGCACTGCCTACTAAGCCGTTTCAAGATATCTGTTTCAGTCTCAACGTCGTCGAGCCTGCCGTTGATACTGCGGGGGGATGTTAGAGTAGTCATTATGGTATACGACTTCTAGTCCAAGTCAGTTTTGTACCCCTACCCCAAGTCGGTTTGTACCCTCTTATATACTCTTGTATGCCGCACCAAATCATCAATAAGAAACAGTTTTATTCAGCTTTCAAGGAGGGCTCCTAACACGGGCTGACCCCGAGGCGGTCGGCGATGGGGCCGAGGTACGGCCGCAGCGCGCCGAGGCGGTCGGCGATGGGCGCGAAGTAGGGCAGCAGGGTGCTCCGGGTGGCATTGCCGCGACGGCGGAGGCAATCCGGGACGCGGAACAGGAGGCGGTCGAGGCGGAGGCCGCGGAGGCGCGGGCGGAGGTAGCGGTAGAGCAGGTAGGCGAAGAGGACGCCGAGTATGGGAAGCGGGATGGAGTTGGTCCGCCCCTTGTGCATCGGCTCGTCCGAGGCTCCGTCCGCCGTCGCCGGCTGTGCGTCTGCGCCTGCCTGCCTGCGCCTAGTTCTTGGAATAAACGGAAGGCGAAAGCAGTGGCGAAAATACTACACGCACGGATCTTTAAGGGGCTGCAACGGACCCCTTCTGGTGGTGGGGTTCGTGGCTCGGCCTCGCCCAGGATTCGAGGCAAAGCCCCTCGCTTTAGCGTGTGCTTTGCTCGGTTGCCTTGGTTTTTCTAAAGTTCGGTTGCCTTGGTTTTTGGCTTGGGTTCGAGCATTCAGGTATTTTGGTTATTTCAGTATGGGTAGTTCGGTTTATGGACAATTCGGGTATTTTGGTTATTTCGGTTCGGGTAGCTCGGTTTATGGATAATTCGGGTACTAAAAAATGGGAACCGGATTTTTTTCTGCCAAAAAAATACCCGAACCCAAATTACCCAAAATTTTGGTTTGGGTAATTCGGGTACCCAAAATGTTTGGAGCACACATAAACTTTTGGTATGAATAATTCAAGTAGTATGGGTATTTTAGTTGGGATATTTAAATTAGTGCCCCTGGTTCCTTAGTTGTGCTCACTTTTCCCCACGCTCCAAACTTTTGCTCACTTTTCCCCTCTTCCTTAGCTGAAACTCTCACAAATGCTCATAGCGGGCGTTTGCCGTCTTGACCGTCCATTGACCGTTAATTGCTGACGAGTGGGGCCGAGTCTTCGTCTGACTGTTGCTTGCTGACGGGTGGGACCGCAAGGAGACACGTATTGGGCAGCTTGTCTGAATCTGAAACAAATCTAGATAGGCCGCACTGCACCGCGCCGCCCCTCCCCCTCCGCTGGCGTCGTGCCGCGTCCACCACAGTTGTTTCCTCCACCCTATGCCCCTATTCAGTTCGTCGGCGACGCCGCGTCTCCGCCAGATATAGCCCACCTCCCCACCTGGGATTACATAGCGATGTTGAGTGAGGATGGCCGGAATGCAGTCGACCGTGGAGAGGATTGGGTGGAATCCGCGGCAGATAATTCATGGATTAAACCTGGGTAAGCATTGTTTCCTCTCGAATTGACGTTCTAAGTCGTATTGTAGGCCGTATTTGACTTCTGTTTGCTTGAATCGTTTGAATTTGTGCTCGATTTTACCCGGCTAACTGAAGCCTTTGTTTCCTTCAACAAAATAGGATTGATCCCGCGCTGGCTTTCCGGCTGGCGATTAGAATGGAAACTAGTGTGCTGCGTGGTACTAAACCGCATTTGATTTCATCATTTTTCTATCCCAAAGTGGTAGAAACCAGCATATCTTTCAAAGATTTGTGAGCTGAGCTCCGAAACACCTATCCCTGGAGTGATGCCGATGCTGTTGAACTGAATTACTTCAGCAGTGACGAGCAAAGATTTCTCCCACTAACTTGCGACGATCATATGCCGTTGCTTTTTGCTGGGATTGCTGGCTGCCGATTTGGTAAACTCCAAATCGATGTGCTTCAGCCACGCGCAGAACGGGCGAAGGGGAAGGGAGTTCAGACATCATCTGTCTGTGCTAATAGCCAGCACCCCGGCACTCCTTGTAGGTCGACACCAAGTAAAGCAAGTGGTTCATGGAGCCAGAACATGCCTGCTGCCAATTCTGGTTCCGATTCAGCTGCTGCTTCTCGTGTACCTTCTGCAGTTGGTGTAGAAGAAGATGCAGAACCTGACGAGGCAGTGCCTACAAATGATGATGAAGACGAGATGATGTTTCCTGAACTGGTCGATGTAGCCAGTCAGCAAGCAGTGGATGACGAATATATGGAGGAGCCCATCAGCCAAGCTAGGTTTGATGACACTGACGATGAAAAGAAGGTGGAGAACATGGAGAGCTTAATCGAGGATGAATACGATGGTGATGACATGCCAACAATTGAGTGGAACAGGGAAAAACCTGAGCTTAGTGTAGGTACCATTTTCCAATCAATGGTGGACTGTCGGAATGCAGTGACAACATGGTGCATTATATCTGAAAATACCTATAAGATTAAAAGGAGTGAGCCAACAAGGTTCACAGTATTTTGTCCATATCCTAGGTGTAGGTGGAAGTTGCATGCATCTCGTATGATCAAGAGCAAATATATTCAGGTAATCCAAGTTCAGTTAGTAATTTAGTTTCAGATCGTTGAGTAAGGTTTCTCAACTGTTTTTTACCCTTTTATTTTGTTTCAGATAAAGAAAAACCCACACAAGCACACATGTCCACCTGGAGGGGGAGGGGGGAAGGCCAAAACCAAGCTAGCAAAAACTAGGTGGGTGGCAGATGCTATATTGGATTGGCTGAGAGAAGAACCTGGACTTGGTCCAATAGCACTCCATGGGAAGCTTTTTGAGAAGTACAAGATAGAAATTCCTTACATGAGAATTTTCAATGCTAAGGAAAGGGCTCTTGACAGAATTAATGGTCAATGGAATGACAGTTTTCAGCTGCTTTACACTTTCAAAGCTGAAGTGGAGATGGCAAGTCCAGGGAGTGTTGTAGAGATTGACAAGCATACAGTTCCATTCAAAATAAATGGGAAGTCATTGCAGAAGGAGTGCTTCAGAAGGGCTTTTGTTTGTTTCAAGGCTTGCTGGCAGGGGTTTCTAGATGGTTGCAGGCCCTATTTGGCTGTAGATGCTACACATTTGACTGGAAGATGGAGAGGATAGCTAGTAGCAGCTTCTGTAGTTGATGGACACAACTGGCTATTCCCAGTTGCATTTGGTGTGGTGGAGGCAGAGTCTGAGGAAAGTTGGGTCTGGTTTCTGCAGCAGTTGCGCAACATTATAGGCACACCCCCAGGTTTAGCTATACACACAGATGCTTGCAAGGGTTTAGAGAGTGCAGTGGAAATTGTATTCCCTGGAGTGGAGCATAGGGAATGTATGCGACACCTAGCGCATAATTTCAAAAAGAAGTTCAAAGGTAAAGTTTATGATGAGAACTTATGGCCAGCATCATACACATGCAGCAAAAGGAAGAATGAACACCATTTGAGAGTGTTGTATGCTCAAAATCCTCTTGTGAAGGAGTACATGGATGCACATCATGGTAAGGTGTGTTCAAGAAGCCAATTCAACGAAATCTGCAAAGTAGATTATGTGACCAGTAACCTTGCAGAATGCTTCAATTCAAAGTTCAAGTCAGTGAAAGGGCTCTTGTGTTGGAAATATGCCCTAGAGGCAATAATAAATGGTTATTATTATATTTCTTTGTTCATGGTAATTGTCTATTATTCATGCTATAATTGTATTGTCCGGAAATCGTGATACATGTGTGAATACATAGACCACATCCTGTCCCTAGTAAGCCTCTAGTTGACTAGCTCGTTGATCAACAGATAGTCACGGTTTCCTGACTATGGACATTGGATGTCATTGATAACGGGATCACATCATTAGGAGAATGATGTGATGGACAAGACCCAATCCTAAGCATAGCATAAAAGATCGTGTAGTTTCGTTTGCTAGAGCTTTTCCAATGTCAAGTATCTTTTCCTTAGACCATGAGATCGTGCAACTCCCGGATACTGTAGGAGTGCTTTGGGTGTGCCAAACGTCACAACGTAACTGGGTGACTATAAAGGTGCACTACGGGTATCTCCGAAAGTGTCTGTTGGGTTGGCACGGATCGAGACTGGGATTTGTCACTCCGTATGACGGAGAGGTATCTCTGGGCCCACTCGGTAATGCATCATCATAATGAGCTCAATGTGACTAAGGCGTTAGTCACGGGATCATGCATTGCGGTACGAGTAAAGAGACTTGCCGGTAACGAGATTGAACAAGGTATTGGGATACCGACGATCGAATCTCGGGCAAGTAACATACCGATTGACAAAGGGAATTGTATACGGGATTGATTGAATCCTCGACACCGTGGTTCATCCGATGAGATCATCGTGGAACATGTGGGAGCCAACATGGGTATCCAGATCCCGCTGTTGGTTATTGACCGGAGAGGCGTCTCGGTCATGTCTGCATGTCTCCCGAACCCGTAGGGTCTACACACTTAAGGTCCGGTGACGCTAGGGTTGTAGAGATATATGTATGCGGAAACCCGAAAGTTGTTTGGAGTCCCAGATGAGATCCCGGACGTCACGAGAGGTTCCGGAATGGTCCGGAGGTGAAGAATAATATATAGGAAGTCCAGTTTCGGCCACCGGGAAAGTTTCGGGGGTTATCGGTATTGTACCGGGACCACCGGAAGGGTCCCGGGGGTCCACCGGGTGGGGCCACCTGTCCCGGAGGGCCCCGTGGGCTGAAAGTGGAAGGGAACCAGCCCCTAGTGGGCTGGGGCGCCCCCCTTGGTCCTCCCCCCATGCGCCTAGGGTTGGGAACCCTAGGGGGAGTTCCCCCTTGCCTTGGGGGGCAAGGCACCCCTTCCCCCCTTGTGGCCGCCGCCCCCCTTGAGATCCCATCTCTTGGGGCTGGCGCACCCCCCAGGGGGCCTATATAAAGGGGGGAGGGAGGGCAGCACATAACAGCCTTGGGCGCCTCCCTCCTCCCCTGCAACACCTCTCTCTCTCTCGTAGAAGCTCGGCGAAGCCCTGCACGAGACCCGCTACATCCACCACCACGCCGTCGTGTTGCTGGATCTCCATCAACCTCTCCTTCCCCCTTGCCGGATCAAGAAGGAGGAGACGTCGCTGCACCATACGTGTGTTGAACGCGGAGGTGCCGTCCGTTCGGCACTCGGTCATCGGTGATTTGGATCACGGCAAGTACGACTCCGTCATCCACGTTCATTGGAACGCTTCCGCTCGCGATCTACAAGGGTATGTAGATGCACTCCCTTCCCTTCGTTTCTAGTATACTCCATAGATGCATCTTCGTGAGCGTAGGAAAATTTCAAAATTATGCTACGATTCCCAACAGTGGTATCAGAGCCAGGCCTATGCGTAGTTACTATGCACGAGTAGAACACAAAGCAGTTGTGGGCGTTGAGTTTGCCAATTCTTCTTACCGCTACTAGTCGTTTCTTGTTTCGGCGGCATTGTAGGATGAAGCGGCCCGGACCGACCTTACACGTACGCTTACGTGAGACTGGTTCCACCGACTGACATGCACAAGTTGCATAAGGTGGCTAGCGGGTGTCTGTCTCTCCTACTTTAGTCGGAACGGATTCAATGAAAAGGGTCCTTATGAAGGGTAAATAGAAATTGGCAAATCACGTTGTGGTCATACGTAGGTAAGAAACGTTCTTGCTAGAAACCTACAAACCACGTAAAAACTTGCAACAACAATTAGAGGACGTCTAACTTGTTTTTGCAGCAAGTGCTATGTGATGTGATATGGCCAGAAGATGTGATGAATGATATATGTGATGTATGAGATTGATCATATTCTTGTAATAGGAATCACGACTTGCATGTCGATGAGTATGACAACCGGCAGGAGCCATAGGAGTTGTCTTTATTATTTTGTATGACCTGCGTGTCATTAAATAAACGCCATGTAAATTACTTTACTTTATTGCTAAACGTGTTAGCCATAGAAGTAGAAGTAATCGTTGGCGTGACGACTTCATGAAGACACAATGATGGAGATCATGATGATGGAGATCATGGTGTCATGCCGGTGACAAAGATGATCATGGTGCCCCGAAGATGGAGATCAAAGGAGCATGATGATATTGGCCATATCATGTCACTATTTGATTGCATGTGATGTTTATCATGTTTTTGCATCTTATTTGCTTAGAACGACGGTAGCAAGTAGGATGATCCCTTATAATAATTTCAAGAAAGTGTTCACCCTAACTGTGCACCGTTGCGAAGGTTCGTTGTTTCGAAGCACCACGTGATGATCGGGTGTGATAGATTCTAACGTTCGAATACAACGGGTGTTGACGAGCCTAGCATGTACAGACATGGCCTCGGAACACACGCAATACACTTAGGTTCACTTGACGAGCCTAGCATGTACAGACATGGCCTCGGAACACGGAGGACCGAAAGGTCGAGCATGAGTCGTATAGAAGATACGATCTACATGGAGATGTTCACCGATCTTGACTAGTCCGTCTCACGTGATGATCGGACACGGCCTAGTCGAATTCGGATCATGTTTCACTTAGATGACTAGAGGGATGTCTATCTGAGTGGGAGTTCATTAAATAATTTGATTATATGAACTTAATTATCATGAACTTAGTCTAAATCTTTACACTATGTATTGTAGATCAAATGGCCCACGTTGTCCTCAATTTCAACGCGTTCCTAGAGAAAACCAAGCTGAAAGATGATGGCAGCAACTATACGGACTGGGTCCGGAACCTGAGGATCATCCTCATAGCAGCCAAGAAAGATTATGTCTTAGAAGCACCGCTAGGTGAAGCACCAATCCCTGAGAACCAAGACGTTATGAACGCTTGGCAGCAGCGTGCTGATGATTACTCCCTCGTTCAGTGCGGCATGCTTTACAGCTTAGAACCGGGTCTCCAAAAGCGTTTTGAGAAACATTGAGCATATGAGATGTTCGAGGAGCTGAAACTGGTTTTTCAAGCTCATGCCCGGGTCGAGAGATATGATGTCTCCGACAAGTTCTTCAGCTGTAAAATGGAGGAGAACAGTTCTGTTAGTGAGCACATACTCAGAATGTCTGGGTTGCACAACCGCTTGTCTCAGCTGGGAGTTAATCTCCCGGATGACGCGGTCATTGACAGAATCCTCCAGTCGCTTCCACCAAGCTACAAGAGCTTTGTGATGAACTACAATATGCAGGGGATGGAAAAGACCATTCCCGAGGTATATTCAATGCTGAAATCAGCTGAGGTAGAGATCAGAAAAGAACATCAAGTGTTGATGGTGAATAAAACCACTAAGTTCAAGAAGGGCAAGGGTAAGAAGAACTTCAAGAAGGACGGCAAGGGAGTTGCCGCGCCCGGTAAGCCAGTTACCGGGAAGAAGTCAAAGAATGGACCCAAGCCCGAGACTGGGTGCTTTTATTGCAAGGGAAGTGGTCACTGGAAGCGGAACTGCCCCAAATACTTAGCGGACAAGAAGAAGGCCGGCAACACCCAAGGTATATGTGATATACTAGTAATTGATGTGTACCTTACCAGTACTCGTAGTAGCTCCTGGGTATTTGATACCGGTGCGGTTGCTCATATTTGTAACTCAAAACAGGAACTACGGAATAAACGGAGACTGGCGAAGGACGAGGTGACGATGCGCGTCGGGAATGGTTCCAAGGTCGATGTGATCGCCGTCGGCGCGCTACCTCTGCATCTCCCTACGGGATTATTTTTAAACCTCAATAATTGTTATTTAGTGCCAGCTTTGAGCATGAACATTGTATCTGGATCTCGTTTAATTCGAGATGGCTACTCATTTAAATCCGAGAATAATGGTTGTTCTATTTATTTGAGAGATATGTTTTATGGTCATGCCCCGCTGGTCAATGGTTTATTTTTGATGAATCTCGAACGTGATGTTACACATGTTCATAGTGTGAATACCAAAAGATGTAAAGTTGATGACGATAGTCCCACATACTTGTGGCACTGCCGCCTTGGTCACATTGGTGCCAAGCGCATGAAGAAGCTCCATGCAGATGGACTTTTGGAGTCTCTTGATTACGAATCATTTGACACGTGCGAACCATGCCTCATGGGTAAGATGACCAAGACTCCGTTCTCCGGAACAATGGAGCGAGCAACCAACTTATTGGAAATCATACATACCGATGTGTGTGGTCCAATGAGTGTTGAGGCTCGCGGAGGATATCGTTATGTTCTCACTCTCACTGATGATTTAAGTAGATATGGGTATGTCTACCTAATGAAACACAAGTCTGAAACCTTTGAAAAGTTCAAGGAATTTCAGAATGAAGTCGAGAATCAACGTGACAGGAAAATAAAATTCTTACGATCAGATCGTGGTGGAGAATATTGAAGTCACGAATTTGGTACACACTTAAGGAAATGTGGAATAGTTTCACAACTTACGCCGCCTGGAACACCTCAGAGAAATGGTGTGTCCGAACGTCGTAATCGCTCTCTATTGGATATGGTGCGATCTATGATGTCTCTTACCGATTTACCGCTCTCATTTTGGGGTTATGCTTTAGAGACTGCCGCATTCACTTTAAATAGGGCACCGTCTAAATCCGTTGAGACGACACCGTATGAATTATGGTTTGGGAAGAAACCTAAGCTGTCATTTCTAAAAGTTTGGGGATGCGATGCTTATGTCAAGAAACTTCAACCTGAAAAGCTCGAACCCAAATCGGAAAAATGCGTCTTCATAGGATACCCTAAGGAAACTATTGGGTATACCTTCTACCTCAGATCCGAAGGCAAGATCTTCGTTGCCAAGAACGGGTCCTTTCTAGAGAAGGAGTTTCTCTCGAAAGAATCGAGTGGGAGGAAAGTGGAACTTGATGAGGTGATAGTCACCCCTTCCGAACCGGAAAGTAGCGCAGCGCGGGAAAATGTTCCTATGGTGCCTACACCGACTGGGGAGGAAGTTAATGATGATGATCATGAAACTTCAGATCAAGTTACTGAACTTCGTAGGTCCACAAGGACACGTTCCGCACCAGAGTGGTACGGCAACCCTGTCCTGGAAATCATGTTGTTAGACAACGGTGAACCTTCGAACTATGAAGAAGCGATGGCGGGCCCGGATTCCGACAAATGGCTAGAAGCCATGAAATCCGAGATAGAATCCATGTATGAAAACAAAGTATGGACTTTGACTGACTTGCCCGATGAAAGGCGAGCCATAGAAAACAAATGGATCTTTAAGAAGAAGACGGACGCAGATGGTAATGTGACCATCTACAAAGCTCGACTTGTCGCTAAGGGTTATCGACAAGTTCAAGGGGTTGACTACGATGAGACTTTCTCACCCGTAGCGAAGCTGAAGTCCGTCCGAATCATGTTAGCAATTGCCGCATACTATGATTATGAGATATGGCAGATGGACGTCAAAACGGCATTCCTTAATGGCTTCCTTAAGGAAGAGTTGTATATGATGCAGCCGGAAGGTTTTGTCGATCCTAAGAATGCTAACAAAGTGTGCAAACTCCAGCGCTCAATCTATGGGCTGGTGCAAGCATCTCGGAGTTGGAACATTCGCTTTGATGAGATGATCAAAGCGTTTGGGTTTACACAGACTTATGGAGAAGCCTGTGTTTACAAGAAAGTGAGTGGGAGCTCTGTAGCATTTCTCATATTATATGTGGATGACATATTATTGATGGGAAATGATATAGAATTCTTGGAAAGTATAAAGGCCTATTTGAATAAGTGTTTTTCAATGAAGGACCTTGGAGAAGCTGCTTATATATTAGGCATCAAGATCTATAGAGATAGATCAAGACGCCTCATTGGTCTTTCACAGAGTACATACCTTGACAAGATATTGAAGAAGTTCAGTATGGATCAGTCCAAGAAGGGGTTCTTGCCTGTATTACAAGGTGTGCAATTGAGCACGACTCAATGCCCGACCACGGCAGAAGATATAGAATAGATGAGTGTCATCCCCTATGCCTCGGCCATAGGGTCTATTATGTATGCCATGCTGTGTACCAGACCTGATATAAACCTTGCCGTAAGTTTGGTAGGAAGGTACCAAAGTAATCCCGGCAAGGAACACTGGACAGCGGTCAAGAATATCCTGAAGTACCTGAAGAGGACTAAGGATATGTTTCTCGTTTATGGAGGTGACGAAGAGCTCGTCGTAAAGGGTTACGTCGACGCTAGCTTCGACACAGATCTGGATGACTCGAAGTCACAGACAGGATATGTGTATATTTTGAATAGAGGAGCAGTAAGCTGGTGCAGTTGCAAGCAAAGCGTCGTGGCGGGATCTACATGTGAAGCGGAGTACATGGCAGCCTCAGAGGCAGCACAGGAAGCAGTCTGGATGAAGGAGTTCATTACCGACCTAGGGGTGATTCCCAATGCATCGGGCCCAATGACTCTCTTCTGTGACAACACTGGAGCTATTGCCCTTGCGAAGGAGCCCAGGTTTCACAGGAAGACCAGGCATATCAAGCGTCGCTTCAACTCCATTCGTGAAAGTGTTCAAAATGGAGACATAGATATTTGTAAAGGACACACGGACCTGAATGTAGCAGATCCGTTGACTAAACCTCTCCCTAGGGCAAAACATGATCAACACCAGGACGCAATGGGTGTTCGATTCATCACAATGTAACTAGATTATTGACTCTAGTGCAAGTGCGAGACTGTTGGAAATATGCCCTAGAGGCAATAATAAATGGTTATTATTATATTTCTTTGTTCATGGTAATTGTCTATTATTCATGCTATAATTGTATTGTCCGGAAATCGTGATACATGTGTGAATACATAGACCACAACCTGTCCCTAGTAAGCCTCTAGTTGACTAGCTCGTTGATCAACAGATAGTCACGGTTTCCTGACTATGGACATTGGATGTCATTGATAACGGGATCACATCATTAGGAGAATGATGTGATGGACAAGACCCAATCCTAAGCATAGCATAAAAGATCGTGTAGTTTCGTTTGCTAGAGCTTTTCCAATGTCAAGTATCTTTTCCTTAGACCATGAGATCGTGCAACTCCCGGATACCGTAGGAGTGCTTTGGGTGTGCCAAACGTCACAACGTAACTGGGTGACTATAAAGGTGCACTACGGGTATCTCCGAAAGTGTCTGTTGGGTTGGCACGGATCGAGACTGGGATTTGTCACTCCGTATGACGGAGAGGTATCTCTGGGCCCACTCGGTAATGCATCATCATAATGAGCTCAATGTGACTAAGGCGTTAGTCACGGGATCATGCATTGCGGTACGAGTAAAGAGACTTGCCGGTAACGAGATTGAACAAGGTATTGGGATACCGACGATCGAATCTCGGGCAAGTAACATACCGATTGACAAAGGGAATTGTATACGGGATTGATTGAATCCTCGACACCGTGGTTCATCCGATGAGATCATCGTGGAACATGTGGGAGCCAACATGGGTATCCAGATCCCGCTGTTGGTTATTGACCGGAGAGGCGTCTCGGTCATGTCTGCATGTCTCCCGAACCCGTAGGGTCTACACACTTAAGGTCCGGTGACGCTAGGGTTGTAAAGATATATGTATGCGGAAACCTGAAAGTTGTTCGGAGTCCCGGATGAGATCCCGGACGTCACGAGAGGTTCCGGAATGGTCCGGAGGTGAAGAATTATATATAGGAAGTCCAGTTTCGGCCACCGGGAAAGTTTCGGGGGTTATCGGTATTGTACCGGGACCACCGGAAGGGTCCCGGGGGTCCACCGGGTGGGGCCACCTGTCCCGGAGGGCCCCGTGGGCTGAAAGTGGAAGGGAACCAGCCCCTAGTGGGCTGGGGCACCCCCCTTGGGCCTCCCCCCATGCGCCTAGGGTTGGGAACCCTAGGGGGGAGTTCCCCCTTGCCTTGGGGGGCAAGGCACCCCTTCCCCCCCTTGTGGCCGCCGCCCCCCTTGAGATCCCATCTCTTGGGGCTGGCGCACCCCCCAGGGGGCCTATATAAAGGGGGGGAGGGAGGGCAGCACACAACAGCCTTGGGCGCCTCCCTCCTCCCCTGCAACACCTCTCTCTCTCTCGTAGAAGCTCGGCGAAGCCCTGCACGAGACCCGCTACATCCACCACCACGCCGTCGTGCTGCTGGATCTCCATCAACCTCTCCTTCCCCCTTTCTGGATCAAGAAGGAGGAGACGTCGCTGCACCGTACGTGTGTTGAACGCGGAGGTGCCGTCCGTTCGGCACTCGGTCATCGGTGATTTGGATCACGGCAAGTACGACTCCGTCATCCACGTTCATTGGAACGCTTCCGCTCGCGATCTACAAGGGTATGTAGATGCACTCCCTTCCCTTCGTTGCTAGTATACTCCATAGATGCATCTTGGTGAGCGTAGGAAAATTTCAAAATTATGCTACGATTCCCAACATCTTGTTGTGGCAAGCATTTGACAAGATGAGGCAAATGATCATGATAAAGATGGCTCTTCGCAAAAGAATTGCAGAAACACAATATGTTGGTCATCAAATGCTCCCATCACTGATTAAGGCATTGCACTTGAAGGCAAGAGGACTGAAGATGAAATGTATTCGATCTGGTACATATGAGGGAGAGGTTACATATACTGACACTAAAAATAGGGTATGGAGGTATCCTGTGAACCTAAGTACTAGAGAATGTACTTGTAGGCAATGGCAGATCCGTGGGAAGCCATGCATACATGCCCTACATCTGATGACCGTTATCGGGGGTGCAGATGGTGAAGTTGATCAATATTGCTCTGAGTATTTCTCTGTTGCCAAATTTATGTCTGCTTATGCTGACAATGTGCCTGCACTATTGGGGAAAGATCAATGGAACATAGTAGATCCAGGGTTCAAACTCCACGCTCCTGTCATTACTAGACCACCAGGAAGACCAAGGAACCAGAGGATTAGAGCAGGTGAGGAGGGTCGTCTACCAAAGAAGCGTGCTTGCAAAAAATGTGGAGTTCTGGGGCATATTGCTAGGCTTTGTACCAATGCAGTGGATGCATCATTTGGAGAGGAGGAAAGATGGACAGCAGCCAATGCTGAGGAGAATGCAGCAGCAATGGAGACTGAAGATGCAGTGGAGAATGCAGCAGCAATTAAGCAGTGGAGAATGCAGCAACAAATGAAGCATCTTGGTATGTGTCTGCACCCTTTGTAGAATGCAGCTACCCTTTTGTTTGCATTTGTTGTCTTTTTTGCCTATGGCTTATAATTTTATTTACCAGCTCTAGGGAGAAAAGGCCAAGAGATGAAGAAGCAGAAGATTTTGAAACCATGGCCTTTGATGGTTTTGAAGCTATAAGAGAGGAAGAGGAGGGGCTAATTTTTCCAACTGTGCCTTTAAAGATTATTGAACCCATAGATGACCGTCAAATGGTCGTCAAGTGCTCGGCGAGTGGAACTACTCCATCAACACCTCCACGGGGAAAACCCCAAGTAAAGCCCAAGATCAAAAGGAACAAGAGTCTGAAAGAAAAGAGCATCTCAACTAGGGAAACCAGTAGCAAGACGGTGAAGCCAGCTGCAAACACAAGGAGCAAGTCGAAAAGGAGAGAAGTGGGAGGCGCAGATGGATCTGTAGAAGAAGAGGCAATGGAGGGCATTTTAAATAGCCAGGAGAGACGAAGTGGGTACACGCGCAAACGGCGTAGATCGTGACTCAGTGCGTGCGTGAACCGATGCGATCATAAATGTGTGAACGTGAATCCATGCGAACGTGCTTTGCGTGCTCTGCGTTGGCGGCTGCCTGCCTCCCCCTTCTGCGTGCTCTGCATTGGCGGCTGCCTGCCTCCCCCTTCTGCGTGCTCTGCGTTGGCGGCTGCCTGCCTCCCACAACTGAATCGAGCGGCACTCGTGCGGCGTGAACCGATGCCTCGACATAGACGCGAGCGTGCGTGCAGCCTGCCCCTTCTGCCACCGGCACGTATGCCTGCGACGCGTGAAACGACGCTGCGGAGCGACTAAATCCACCGGCAACCGGGCGGCAAGGATCGATGCGTGCGTCTCGGCGTGCATGCATGCGTTTAGGTCTAGGTCACTAGATGCATGTGTGGCGGTGTTCGCATGCATAGCAGGCTAAATCGATGCCTAAGCCGGGCATGCATAGCAGGCTGCATCCATCGATAGAAGGCTTTTTTAATTTATTCCCAACAAACTAACGGGCCCGTCCTATGAACACAAACACGGCCCAACCAGCGAAGCCACAACCACAGTCAACAGAGTCCAACATGGCCCCACAAGTCAGTTAACGGCCAAGACGGCAAACGTCTGTTATGAACATTTGTGAGAGTTTCAGCTAAGGGAGTGAGGAAAAGTGAGCAAAAGTTTGAAGCGTGGGGAAAACTGAGCACAACTAAGGAATTGGGGGCACAGATGGAATAAGCCCTAAATAATTTTATATGTGTAATCGTGTCCCTTCCTTGGTAACTTCAGGGAAACACATAAAGGATCTGTTTTCGGAATAAGCTTCTGTGATGCTGATGACTCATCATTTCTAACCTGGGGGTTACATTTTTCTCTTCTGTCCAAAATATGCTACTTTAAATAAGCAATTTCATTGGATACAAAATTGCATTTGGTAATTCAGATCTGATGGTAAAGTCAAGACTTGGAGCATTTTGTCACGTCCTACTGATGCGTCACACTTGATGTAAGGTTCTTAGGTTTGAATTTTTTATCACACAAGATTTGCATCCCCTAAGTACTGATATTGATGTGTATGTTAAATTTCGTATTAGCTTGCATACACCACGAAAGGACACAGACCTTGTTCCCAGTAGACCCAAAGACAAGATGGTGAATGGAGTTGATTGGACCAGGTACAATTCTTGTCCCGGTAGTACAACAGTCATTTTCGTGTCACATGCTTTATTAGTCATTTTTCATAAGTATTCTTAGAGACTAGATGGGTTGGTTAAAAAAACCTAAATGATAACGCCCACACGTGTGACACTTCTCAACACGCCCACACGCTCTCTGATGCCACTCGATCCATTTGCACAAATTTTGAAGCAGTTGCCATCTGGGTGGAGAGCCACGTAAGCACCCAGTGTCGTGTGGGTGAACCGCTCCTCGCCCACACGGACACCATCCAGTCCATTAGCGCACGGCTGCTCGCGTTGCCGTGTGGGTGAACCGCTCCTCACCCACACGGACACCGTCCAGTCCATTAGCGCACGGCTGCTCCCGTTGCCGTGTGGGTGAACTGCTTTTCGCCCAGACGACGCTCGCACGGTGATAGATCGCAACTACAGTTGTGCATATGTGGCAACTAGTTAATCAGACACGACAACTATGGTTGACCATACATGGCAACTATGGTTTGACCACACGTGGCAACTATTTAATCACACATGGCAACTATGTTTGATCATACATGGCAACTATGGTTTGACCACACGTGGCAACTAGTTAATCACACATGGAAACTATGGTTTGATCACACGTGGCGGCAACTGTTAATTAGACATGGCAACTATAGTTAACCCGAACGAGACCCAAAAAAATGAAACTTGTCATCCAAAACAGAGAAGTTGCCATGCTTTACAACTAAAGTTGCCATCTCCGGGTAACTAAAGTTGCCATCAAAAAATGTCAGGGCGGAATTGCTTCATGCCACATGTGCAGGGTGGGGGTGAGTAGTTGTTGGTTCGGCTGTTGGGGAACGTAGTAATTACAAAAAAATTCCTACGCACACGCAAGATCATGGTGATGCATAGCAACGAGAGGGGAGAGTGTTGTCCACGTACCCTCGTAGACCGACAGCGGAAGCGTTATCACAACGCGGTTGATGTAGTCGTACGTCTTCACGATCCGACCGATCAAGTACCGAACGTACGGCACCTCCAAGTTCTACACACGTTCAGCTCGATGACGTCCCTCGAACTCCGATCCAGCCGAGTGTTGAGGGAGAGTTTTGTCAGCACGACGGCGTGGTGACGACGATGATGTTCCACCGACGCAGGGCTTCGCCTAAGCTCCGCAACGGTATTATCGAGGTGTAATATGGTGGAGGGGGCACCGCACACGGCTAAAATATCGTATATCAAGTGTGTCTAGAGGTGCCCCCCTGCCCCCATATATAAAGGAGCAAGGGGGAGGCCGGCTGCCCTAGGCACGCCAAGGAGAGAGGGGGAGTCCTCCTCCTAGTAGGAGTAGGACTCCCCTTTCCTAGTCCTACTAGGAAAAGAAGGGGGGAAGGAAAGAGAGGGAGAGGGAGAGGGAAAGGGGGCTGCGCCCCCTCTCCTAGTCCAACTAGGACTCCTCCTGGGAGGGGGCGCGCCACCTCCTGGTTGCTGCCCTCTCTCTCCCCTCAAGGCCCACTAAGGCCCAATACTTCCCCGGGGGGTTCTGGTAACCCTCCGGCACTCCGGTTTAATCCGAAACTTCTCCGGAACACTTCCTGTGTCTGAATATAGTCGTCCAATATATCAATCTTTATGTCTCGACCATTTCGAGACTCCTCGTCATGTCCGTGATCACATCCGGGACTCCGAACAACCTTCGGTACATCAAAACATATAAACTCATAATATAACTGTCATCGTAACTTTAAGCGTGCGGACCCTTTGGGTTCGAGAACTATGTAGACATGACCGAGACACCTCTCCGGTCAATAACCAATAGCAGGACCTGGATGCCCATATTGGCTCCTACATATTCTACGAAGATCTTTATCGGTCAGACCGCATAACAACATACGTTGTTCCCTTTGTCATCGGTATGTTACTTGCCCGAGATTCGATCGTCGGTATCTCGATACCTAGTTCAATCTCGTTACTGGCAAGTCTCTTTACTCGTTTCGTAATACATCATCCGGCAACTAACTCATTAGTCACAATGCTTGCAAGGCTTATAGTGATGTGCATTACCGAGTGGGCCCAGAGATACCTCTCCGACAATCGGAGTGACAAATCCTAATCTCGAAATACGCCAACCCAACAAGTACCTTTGGAGACACCTATAGAGCACCTTTATAATCACCCATTTACGTTGTGACGTTTGGTAGCACACAAAGTGTTCCTCTGGTAAACGGGAGTTGCATAATCTCATAGTCATAGGAACATATATAAGTCATGAAGAAAGCAATAGCAACATACTAAACGATCGAGTGCTAAGCTAACGGAATGGGTCAAGTCAATCACGTCATTCTCCTAATGAGGTGATCCCGTTAATCAAATGACAACTCATGTCTATGGCTAGGAAACATAACCATCTTTGATTAACGAGCTAGTCAAGTAGAGGCATACTAGTGACACTTTGTTTGTCTATGTATTCACACATGTATTATGTTTACGGTTAATACAATTCTAGCATGAATAATAAACATTTATCATGATATAAGGAAATAAATAATACTTTATTATTGCCTCTAGGGCATATTTCCTTCAGTCTCCCACTTGCACTAGAGTCAATAATCTAATTCACATCGCCATGTGATTTAACATCAATAGTTCACATCACCATGTGATTAACACCCATAGTTCACATCGTCATGTGACCAACACCCAAAGGGTTTACTAGAGTCAATAATCTAGTTCACATCGCTATGTGATTAACTCCCAAAGAGTACTAAGGTGTGATCATGTTTTGATTGTGAGATAATTTTAGTCAACGGGTCTATCACATTCAGATCCGTAAGTATTTTGCAAATTTCTATGTCTACAATGCTCTGCACGGAGCTACTCTAGCTAATTGCTCCCATTTTCAATATGTATCTAGACCGAGACTTAGGGTCATCTAGATTAGTGTCAAAACTTGCATCGACGTAACCCTTTACGACGAACCTTTTGTCACTTCCATAATCGAGAAACATATCCTTATTCCACTAAGGATAATTTTGACCGCTGTCCAGTGATCTACTCCTAGATCACTATTGTACTCCCTTGCCAAAATCAGTGTAGGGTATACAATAGATCTGGTACACAGCATGGCATACTTTATAGAACCTATGGCCAAGGCATAGGGAATGACTTTCATTCTCTTTCTATCTTCTGCCGTGGTCGGGCTTTGAGTCTTACTCAATTTCACACCTTGTAACACAGGCAAGAACTCTTTCTTTGACTGTTCTATTTTGAACTACTTCAAAATCTTGTTAAGGTATGTACTCATTGAAAAAACTTATCAAGCGTCTTGATCTATCTCTATAGATCTTGATGCTCAATATGTAAGCAGCTTCACTGAGGTCTTTCTTTTGAAAAACTCCTTTCAAACACTCCTTTATGCTTTGCAGAATAATTCTACATTATTTCCGATCAACAATATGTCATTCACATATACTTATCAGAAATGCTGTAGTGCTCCCACTCACTTTCTTGTAAATACAGGCTTCACCGCAAGTCTGTATAAAACTATATACTTTGATCAACTTATCAAAGCGTATATTCCAACTCCGAGATGCTTGCACCAGTCCATAGATGGATCGCTGGAGCTTGCATATTTTGTTAGCACCTTTAGGATTGACAAAACCTTCTGTTGCATCATATACAACTCTTCTTTAATAAATCCATTAAGGAATGCAGCTTTGTTTATCCATTTGCCAGATTTCATAAAATGCGGCAATTGCTAAACATGATTCGGACAGACTTAAGCATAGATACGAGTGAGAAACTCTCATCGTAGTCAACACCTTGAACTTGTCGAAAAACCTTTTCGCGACAATTCTAGCTTTGTAGATAGTAACACTACTATCAGCGTCCGTCTTCCTCTTGACGATCCATTTATTCTCAATTGCTTGCCGATCATCGGGCAAGTCAACCAAAGTCCACACTTTGTTCTCATACATGGATCTCATCTCAGATTTCATGGCCTCAAGCCATTTTGCGGAATCTGGGCTCACCATCGCTTCTTCATAGTTTGTAGGTTCGTCATGGTCAAATAACATGACCTCCAGAACAGGATTACCGTACCACTCTGGTGTGGATCTCACTCTGGTTTACCTACGAGGTTTGGTAGTAACTTGATCTGAAGTCACATGATCATCATCATTAACTTCCTCACTAATTGGTGTAGGAGTCACAGGAACAAATTTCTGTGATGAACTACTTTCCAATAAGGGAGCAGGTACAGTTACCTCATCAAGTTCTACTTTCCTCCCACTCACTTCTTTCGAGAGAAACTCCTTCTCTAGAAAGGATCCATACTAAGCAACGAAATGTCTTGCCTTTGGGTATCCTATGAAGACACATTTCTCCGATTTGGGTTTGAGCTTATCAGGATGAAACTTTTTCACATAAGCATCGCAACCCCAAACTTTAAGATACGACAACTTTGGTTTCTTGCCAAACCATAGTTCATAAGGCGTCGTCTCAACGGATTTCGATGGTGTCCTATTTAGAGTGAATGCAGCCGTCTCTAAAGCATAACCCCAAAATGATAGCGGTAAATTAGTAAGAGACATCATAGATCGCATCATATCTAATAAAGTACGATTACGACGTTCGGACACACCATTACGCTGTGGTGTTCCAGGTGGCACGAATTTGTGAAACTATTCCACATTGTTTTAATTGAAGACCAAACTCGTAACTCAAATACTCTTCTCCATGATCAGATCGTAGAAACTTTATTTTCTTGTTACGATGATTTTCCGCTTCACTCTGAAATTATATGAACTTTTCAAATGTTTCAGACTTCTGTTTTATTAAGTAGATATACCCATATCTGCTCAAATCATCTGTGAAGGTCAGAAAATAATGATACCTGCTACGAGCCTCAATATTCATTGGACCACATACATCTGTATGTATGATTTCCAACAAATTTGTTGCTCTCTCCATAGTTCCGGAGAACGACGTTTTAGTCATCTTGCCCATGAGGCACGGTTCGCAAGCATCAAGTGATTCCAAAATCACATCAGTATGGAGTTTCTTCATGCGCTTTACACCAATATGACCTAAACGGCAGTGCCACAAATAAGTTGCACTATCATTATTAACTTTGCATCTTTTGGCTTCAATATTATGAATATGTGTATCACTACGATTGAGATCCAACAAACCATTTTCGTTGGTGTGTATGACCATAGAAGGTTTTTATTCATGTAAACAGAACAACAATTGTTCTCTAACTTAAATGAATAACCGTATTGCAATAAACATGATCAAATCATATTCATGCTCAACGCAAACACCAAATAACACTTATTTAGTTTCAACACTAATCCCGAAAGTACAGGGAGTGTGCAATGATGATCATATCAATCTTGGAACTACTTCCAACACACATCGTCACCTCGCCTTTTTACTAGTCTCTGTTTATTCTGCAACTCCCGTTTCGAGTTACTACTTTAGCAACTGAACCAGTATCAAATACCGAGGGGTTGCTATAAACACTAGTAAAGTACACATCAATAACATGTATATCCAATATACCTTTGTTCACTTTGCCATCCTTCATATCCACCAAATAGTTGGGGTAGTTCCGCTTCCAGTGACCAGTCCCTTTGCAGTAGAAGCACTTAGTCTCAGGCTTAGGACCAGACTTAGGCTTCTTCACTTGAGCAGCAACTTGCTTGCCATTCTTCTTGAAGTTCCCCTTCTTCCCTTTGCCCTTTTCTTGAAACTAGTGGTCTTGTTAACCATCAACACTTGATGTTTTTCTTGATTTCTACCTTCGTCGATTTCAGCATCACGAAGAGCTCGGGAATTACTTTCGTCATCCCTTGCATACTATAGTTCATCACGAAGTTCTACTAACTTGGTGATGGTGACTAGAGAATTCTGTCAATCACTATTTTATCTGGAAGATTAACTCCCACTTGATTCAAGCGATTGTAGTACCCAGACAACCTGAGCACATGCTCACTAGTTGAGCGATTCTCCTCCATCTTTTAGCTATAGAACTTGTTGGAGACTTCATATCTCTCAACTCGGGTATTTGCTTGAAATATTAACTTCAACTCCTGGAACATCTCATATGGTCCATGACGTTCAAAACGTCTTTGAAGTCCCGATTCTAAGCCGTTAAGCATGGTGCACTAAACTATCAAGTAGTCATCATATTGAGCTAGCCAAACGTTCATAACGTCTGCATCTGCTCCTGCAATAGGTCTGTCACCTAGCGGTGCATCAAGGACATAATTTTTCTGTGCAGCAATGAGGATAATCCTCAGATCACGGATCCAATCCGCATCTTTGCTACTAACATCTTTCAACATAATTTTTCTCTAGGAACATATCAAAAATAAACACAGGGAAGCAACAATGCGAGCTATTGATCTACAACATAATTTGCAAAATACTATCAGGACTAAGTTCATGATATATTTAAGTTCAATTAATCATATTACTTAAGAACTCCCACTTAGGTAGACATCCCTCTAATAATCTAAGTGATTACGTGATCCAAATCAACTAAACCATGTCCGATTAACACGTGAGATGGAGTAGTTTCAATGGTGAACATCACTATGTTGATCATATCTACTATATGATTCACGCTCGACCTTTCGGTCTCTGTGTTCCGAGGCCATATCTGTATATGCTAGGCTCGTCAAGTTTAACCTGAGTATTCCGCGTGTGCAACTGTTTTGCACCCGTTGTATTTGAACGTAGAGCCTATCACACCCGATTATCACGTGGTGTCTCAGCACGAAGAACTTTCGCAATGGTGCATACTCAAGGAGAACACTTTATCTTGAAATTTTAGTGAGAGATCATCTTATAATGCTACCGTCAATCAAAGCAAGATAAGATGCATAAAGGATTAACATCACATGCAACCAATATAAGTGATATGATATGGCCATCATCATCTTGTGCTTGTGATCTCCATCTCCAAAGCACCGTGCTCGTGATCTCCATCTCCGAAGCACCGTTATGATCACCATCGTCACCGGCACGACACCTTGATCTCCATCGTAGTATCGTTGTCGTCTCGCCAACTTATTGCTTTTACGACTATCGCTACCGCTTAGTGATAAAGTAAAACTATTACATGGCGATTGCATCTCATACAATAAAGCGACAACCATATGGCTGCTGCCAGTTGCCGATAACTCGGTTACAAAACATGATCATCTCATACAACAAATTATATCACATCATGTCTTGACCATATCACATCACAACATGCCCTGCAAAAACAAGTTAGACGTCCTCTACTTTGTTGTTGCAAGTTTTACGTGGCTGCTACGGGCTTAGCAAGAACCGTTCTTACCTACGCATCAAAACCACAACGATAGTTTGTCAAGTTGGTGTTGTTTTAACCTTCGCAAGGACCGGGCGTAGCCATACTCGGTTCAACTAAAGTGAGAGAGACCGACACCCGTCAGTCACCTTTAAGCAACGAGTGCTCCGAACGGTGAAACCAGTCTCGCGTAAGCGTACGCGTAATGTCGGTCCGGGCCGCTTCATCTCACAATACCGCTGAACCAAAGTATGACATGCTGGTAAGCAGTATGACTTATATCGCCCACAACTCACTTGTGTTCTACTCGTGCATAGCATCAACGCATAAAACCAGGCTCGGATGCCACTGTTGGGGAACGTAGTAATTTCAAAAAAATTCCTACGCACATGCAAGATCATGGTGATGCATAGCAACGAGAGGGGAGAGTGTTGTCCACGTACCCTCGTAGACCGACAGCGGAAGCGTTATCACAACGCGATTGATGTAGTCGTACGTCTTCACGATCCGACCGATCAAGTACCGAACGTACGGCACCTCCAAGTTCTACACACGTTCAGCTCGATGACGTCCCTCGAACTCCGATCCAGCCGAGTGTTGAGGGAGAGTTTCGTCAGCACGACGGCGTGGTGAAGATGATGATGTTCCACCGACGCAGGGCTTCGCCTAAGCTCCGCAACGGTATTATCGAGGTGTAATATGGTGGAGGGGGCACCGCACACGGCTAAAATATCGTATATCAAGTGTGTCTAGAGGTGCCCCCCTGCCCCCGTATATAAAGGAGCAAGGGGGAGGCCGGCTGCCCTAGGCGCGCCAAGGAGAGAGGGGGAGTCCTCCTCCTAGTAGGAGTAGGACTCCCCTTTCCTAGTCCTACTAGGAAAAGAAGGGGGGAAGGAAAGAGAGGGAGAGGGAGAGGGAAAGGGGGCCGCGCCCCCCTCTCCTAGTCCAACTAGGACTCCTCCTGGGAGGGGGTGCGCCACCTCCTGGTTGCTGCCCTCTCTCTCCCCTCAAGGCCCACTAAGGCCCAATACTTCCCCGGGGGGTTCCGGTAACCCTCCGGCACTCCGGTTTAATCTGAAACTTCTCCGGAACACTTCCTGTGTCCGAATATAGTCGTCCAATATATCAATCTTTATGTCTCGACCATTTCGAGACTCCTCGTCATGTCCGTGATCACATCCGGGACTCCGAACAACCTTCGGTACATCAAAACATATAAACTCATAATATAACTGTCATCGTAACTTTAAGCGTGCGGACCCTTTGGGTTCGAGAACTATGTAGACATGACCGAGACACCTCTCCGGTCAATAACCAATAGCGGGACCTGGATGCCCATATTGGCTCCTACATATTCTACGAAGATCTTTATCGGTCAGACCGCATAACAACATACGTTGTTCCCTTTGTCATCGGTATGTTACTTGCCCGAGATTCGATCGTCGGTATCTCGATACCTAGTTCAATCTCGTTACTGGCAAGTCTCTTTACTCGTTTCGTAATACATCATCCGGCAACTAACTCATTAGTCACAATGCTTGCAAGGCTTATAGTGATGTGCATTACCGAGTGGGCCCAGAGATACCTCTCCGACAATCGGAGTGACAAATCCTAATCTCGAAATACGCCAACCCAACAAGTACCTTTGGAGACACCTGTAGAGCACCTTTATAATCACCCATTTACGTTGTGACGTTTGGTAGCACACAAAATGTTCCTCCGGTAAACGGGAGTTGCATAATCTCATAGTCATAGGAACATATATAAGTCATGAAGAAAGCAATAGCAACATACTAAACGATCGAGTGCTAAGCTAACGGAATGGGTCAAGTCAATCACGTCATTCTCCTAATGAGGTGATCCCGTTAATCAAATGACAACTCATGTCTATGGCTAGGAAACATAACCATCTTTGATTAACGAGCTAGTCAAGTAGAGGCATACTAGTGACACTTTGTTTGTCTATGTATTCACACATGTATTATGTTTACGGTTAATACAATTCTAGCATGAATAATAAACATTTATCATGATATAAGGAAATAAATAATACTTTATTATTGCATCTAGGGCATATTTCCTTCATCGACGTGTGGCACGAAGTAGCTGCGCCCGGGCGTGTGGGCAGTTCTAATGTTCACCCACATAGGGTCGTGTGGGCTGCCTGCTGGGTATGCCACACAGGGTTGTGTGGTCGGGTGTCCATCGTGCCACACGTGTGGCAGTTATCGGCGTCGTAAAAAAAGGCATGGATGACCAAATCCTTACCTTTCCATTGAAGCTACAAGTCTGCAACATTCCATTTCGCAACGAGATCCTCTACTCTAACCGTGTACGAGTAGGCAGCATGCATGCATTGCAAGAATACCAGTAGGCGCTTTGCAACGGAAGTGTAACAAACCCTCAGAAGTGCTGTTTTCTTAAATATGAACAGTTGAATGTTCAAACCATTCTACCAACTTGATCTGGAAATTATTTACACCTTTCTCGCAATTTGAAGGCGCGCAACCGTGTAGTTGAGTACGTATCTGTTGCAATCAGCTCCTGTACTGGATAAAGTTAAACTAGTTACTGCATGAATCACCGGAATGCTCATTAGCCTAAAATGTTGTACTACTATGAATCTTCTATGTTTCTCTTAGTGCAGAAGTGTAACAAACACTGATGATTTGTCAAGCAGTCTGTTTGCTTAAATATTCAGCATCGAATGTTCAAACCATTCAGTCTACTTGATCTGGAAATTATTTATACCTTTCTCGTAATTAGTTGAAGGCTTGCGATCAATATACACCATATTTTGCGTTGCCTGGATATTTTAGCTATTCTTTTTCAGTCCACCTTTTAAGGATCTGGCGAACAACTATATCGCGATTGCTAATGAAGACCGATCAATAACGTTGTGCAATGTGAGGCCTACACTGGTGGTAGGTTTTATATTCGACAATATTATCTTGTAGTCGACTTTTTTATAATTATCTAAGGACTGTACTTGTGCGCAGGATAAAATCTTTCATGATATTGGCCAAGTGGGGTTAGTCTTATGTGGGCATAAAAAGAGTGTCACTTGTCTCAGCTGGTACCGAGGGGTAAGAATTGCATTTTGAGTTTTCTTTAATCTGAACAGGAGTGTTGAATGAGGCTAACTGTTTTAAATTTCAGCATCCTGATAAAAAACTCCGTCTAGCATCAAGCTCTAGAGATGGAACAATCAAGGTGTGGTGTCTCCAGAGATCAACGGAACCATCTTCATCGCAAAAGAAAAAATGAGCACAACGAGATGCTCATATCAGCATTCACGTGTTCAGGCTGATATCATCACCCAACTGTTGAGCTTGTTTTATTGCTGTGATTGTTGAAGACTAGGTAGTTTGAGTTAGAAGGTGTTTTTCCCTCCAGCTTTTGTAGTGTAACCTGATTACAACATTATTAGATACCATTAAAAATCCTGCTTGTTCTGGTTGCCCCGTAATCTGATAATACTGTTTCAGATGACCTATGCTACAAGTACGACTAAATTTGTATGAAGTTGGCACAATTAGACTTATCTAGTTTTGTGGGCCATAGGAAGTAACACTTGATTCTCTTTGGTCGTACAAAAATCAGACGAAGAATACCTTTGATTTTTATTTGATAAAGAGCATTTTTATCAACTCAAAATGTAGCATCAAACGGATGCTTTGGATACATAGCATGAGCTACACCCGGGCTTTGCATGACTGAGATACACAGCCAAATTGTCAAATGCTTACAAACTGATAAAAGATAAATAACATTCGCCAGACATATTGACAAACTGATAAAAGATAAAAACATCTAACATATTGACAACACTAGAGTCATATAGGACAGCCACTGCCTCCCTAAAAAAAGGATCGACACTATGCTTATATCAAAGGAGGTGGTGTACCGATCCGGAGATTATGTTGTCACCCATGTTGGATAAAAACCTCCTTGGCCACTCGCTCCAACCGCATACACACCAACTTAAACAACATTTGGTACTCAGTTCGGTGAAGCGTAGACCACGTATGAAGCGAGTGCGTACATCGAAAAATAACCTACTAAGAAGATGCATTTTGGCCCGCGAAAATCAAATCATTTCTACATAGTCAAAGCTCGCATAATAAGGCACACACTCCCATCCTTATTAGCGTTTTGAATCTATTTGGAATACCGTCCAATCAATGACCAAAAATATTGGCAACACTTGTAGGCAGATACAAGTTGGATGATATTTGGATGACTGACCACATAGAACATGCAAACTTGCATTGGAAAAAGAGGTGTTTGATTGTCTCATCACGAGTACAAAAACTACACATCCTGCTTCCTTGCCAATTGCGACGGGCGAGGTTATCTTTGGTCTGCACAACTCCCATTCAAAGATACCACATGAAGATT
The DNA here is from genome assembly GCF_002575655.3 of Aegilops tauschii subsp. strangulata. NCBI lineage: Eukaryota > Viridiplantae > Streptophyta > Magnoliopsida > Poales > Poaceae > Aegilops > Aegilops tauschii. The sequence continues at coordinate 320,790,888 of NC_053040.3, forward strand.
TTTAACTTTTAGTGGAATCTTCGACATCCAACTGGGATCTCTGGATGCGTGAGCGCATGGTACATAGAGTCCACTATGAAGGACCCCGATGTAGTGAGGTTCCAGCGAAACACGTCTCGTTGTTCTGTTAGGTTAATCGATTCCAATCGAGATATTAGATTTGCCATGACATAAGACGCAGGCCAATAAAATCCCGCCTGAATGAAATATCCGACGGGAATGAGTGAAGCACCTACGCAAGTGTGTCATTCTTATCGTGAACAATGCGGCACAAACCTGCATATTGTTCTCGGAGGCTGGCATTGCCTAGCCAATTGTCCTCCCAGAAACGAATCTCTGACCCGTCTTTTATTGCGAAGGATCCAACTCGGAAAAGATGTTTCTTCGCTGCCATTAGACCAGCCTAAAAGTGCGAGTAGCCAGGTTTCAATAGGCTCGGGACACCGTTTTTGGCATAGAAACTTGTTGTGCAACAATGTTTGCCAAACGTCATCCTCAATAAGTAGTTTGAACAACCATTTACTAAGGCATCATTCTTGACCTGCAGACCATGAATGCCAAGTCCACCTTGGTCTTTCGACCTACAAACCACGTTCTATTTGACCAGCCTGTATTTTTTCTTTTCACTGTCTCCTTGCCAAAAAAATCTGGATCAGAAATAATCCAGCCTCTGCAAGACCCCTCTTGGGAGTTGGAAAAGGAAAACATACAGAGAACCATATTTGTGAGGATAGAGTTGATCAAGACCATTCGTCCTTCAACAAAGAGCAACTTGCCTTTTCAACTGCTCAACTGTTTCTCTAAGCGATCCTCTACATGTTCCATTCTGCATTAGTGAGACGCCGATAATGAATCGAAATTCCCAAATAATTAATCAGGAATTGGCTGTGCGCATAACCAAACAAGTTAACGTAATCAGTCGCCGCTTCACTAACTTCTCCAAAGCTGAATAATTCACTTTTATGGAAGTTAATTTTAAGACATGATATTTGCTCAAACACTGAAAGCAACAATTTCAGGTTTCGAGCATTATCCAGGTCATGTTCAATAAAAAAACTGTATCATGAGCATATTGCAAAACATAGAGGCCGCCGTCCACAAAATGTGTCACTACTCATGTAATCTGATTGTCCTTGTTTGCGCGATAAATTAGAATGGCCAACATATCAACAACAATGAATAACATTGGAGACATGGGGTTGTCGGAATCAAATCAGACGGATCTCGGGTGGGGGACTCCGAGCTGGTGATCTTGGCTAGATGGTAACATGGCAAAGAGGAACACGATGTTTTACCCAGGTTCAGGCCCTCTTGAAGAGGTAAAAACCCTACGTCTTGCTTCTGTTGTATTGATTGTGAATGGGGTACAAAGTACAGGGTGATGTAACACCCTTGGTGTCATACTACAATGATCTCCTCTCTAATGATCCCATGTCATCATGATTTGCCAAGCTTAATTGTCACTTGACCAAACCCAAGTCAAAATCAAATTCAAAATGCAATTCAAATTTTATTTCTTCACACTATCGAACAAAAATGTTTGTATGGTGGAAAATAATCACTATATAATATTCTTGTAGAAACTAACATTATTTGAGTTGTTAGAATGCCCCTAAAGTATTTAAAACTGACCCATCAGAATCAAATCAGACGGATCTCGGGTGGGGGACTCCGAGCTGGTGATCTTGGCTAGATGGTAACATGGCAAAGAGGAACACGATGTTTTACTCAGGTTCATGCCCTCTTGAAGAGGTAAAAACCCTACGTCTTGCTTCTGTTGTATTGATTGTGAATGGGGTACAAAGTACAGGGTGATGTAACACCCTTGGTGTCATACTACAATGATCCCCTCTCTAATGATCCCATGTCATCATGATTTGCCAAGCTTAATTGTCACTTGATCAAACCCAAGTCAAAATGCAAGTCAAATTTTATTTCTTCACACTATCGAAAAAAATGTTTGTATGGTGGAAAATAATCACTATATAATATTCTTGTAGAAACTAACATTATTTGAGTTGTTAGAATGCCCCTAAAGTATTTAAAACTGACCCATCAGCACCTACCCACACATTTAAATTCAAACCAAAATTCAAATAATTGCAAATGCCCTCTAAACTTTTTGTGCAACCCTAGAGTATTGCATCCCCTTTTTGGGCATAGTTTCATAACTAAAAAAATTCAATTGATCACTAAAATATTTAGAAAACAGTGGCCAATTTGGAATACAGAAAAGATAAAAGAAAATAGAAAAAGAAGTCGAGGGTGACCTAAACTGCTGGGCACTATGGCCCATCTAGCAAAGAGGCCGGCCCAGCCCACCTCCCCTGTCCTTCAACCACGCTACACGGGAGGTAGGGGAGGCGGGCAAATCCTATTTGGCGCTTATGCGCCAGTTCGCCAACTGGTGCCTGGATGCGCTTCTAATTGGGCCGGCCCGTTTTATTCTTTCTTCCTGGTTTTCAAACGCAAAAAGTGTGAGGAGATGGGGAGTCGAACGCGCGACCTCTTAGTCGCAAGTGCACGGGCATAGCCACCAGGGCATCCTCCCGGAATGTGCTAGTTAGTTCTTTCTTTGATTTTTACTCATTTTTTAGATTGGTTTCTTTTTTATTCTTTTTCTTTTTTCTCATCTTTCTTTGTTTTATTCAGTGCACGTTTTTCTTAATTCGTGAACCTATTTTTCAAATTCGATGAAATTTAAAAAAAATCGATGAACTTCTTAAAAAAATCGATGAACTTTTTTTAAAATTTGTGAACCTTTTTTCAAATGCGATGAACTTTTTTTCAGACGGGATGAACTCTTTTCAAATTCGATGAACTTTTTTTCAAATTTGTGAACCTTTTTTCAACTTTGTGAACCTTTTTTCAAATTCGATGAACTTTTTTTCAAACACGGGATGAACTCTTTTCAAAATCAATGAACTTTTTCCAAATTCAATGAACATTTTTCAAAATCTATGAGCTTTTTGCAAATTTGATTATCTTATTTTCAAATTTAATGAACTTTTGTTCAAGCTATAAAGTAAAACGTACAATATTTAAGAAATTCGAAAATCCAAGTTATAAAGTAAACTGTATTATTATGTGCAATAAATAGCGCGGCTTCTATGGTTCTTATAGTGTTCGCGTTTGATTTCAATCACTAGTTATCCGATGTTGTAGTGGTTAGCTGAAAAATCCCGCTGCGTACCGGTGTTAGTTCGAGTCGTGGTTCTACCAAATTTATTTTTGCGTTATTTTTTCGCGATCGCTCCGTCTGTGGGCCGGCCCACCTGGCGCTGCCAGTAGGCGCCGGTTCGCTTCCCCGGCGCCGAACGCGCCGAATAGAAGCTCCGGGGAGGCGTGGCGGCATTTCCTAAACGGCGCCTTTAGCGCCCGTTTCTTCATTGTTCGCAAACGGGCGACCCGTTGTCCCTTTTTCAAAAGGAGGCAAAGCAGAAAAGGTGCAAGGCGGGGATTCGAACTCAGGTTCTCCAGGTTGTGAGACCAGCGCACCAACCACTGAGCCAAACGAACAATGTGCTAGCATACTTCTTTTCACCTATTTATTCTTTCTCGGCCGTTAATCCTTCAGTTTTGGGAAGCTTCTCCCATACCGGTCTTCTTTAATTTGGAACGGTTTTTTCTATTATTTGTTTACTTTTCTTTTTCCTTTTTTTGTTTCTTTTTTTATTTTTACTAAATGCGTGAACTTTTTACAATTTGTGTTTTTTCAAAATCATGAACTTCTTTTCGAAATCGATGAACTTGTTTTCAAAATCGATGAGCTTTTTTCAAAATCGATCAACTTTTTTTCAAATCGGTGAACTTTTTTAACAAATCAATGAACTTTTTTTTTCAGAATCGACGAACTTTTTCAAAATTGTTGAACTTTTTTAACAAATCGATGAACTTTTTTCAAAATCGATGAACTTTTTTCGAAATCGATGATTTTTTTAACAAATGAATGTTTTTTTTTCAAAATCGATGAACTCTTTTTCATATCGATGAACTTTCTTTTCCAAATCCATGAACTTTTTTCTCTTGATGTTTTTTTCAGAATGAACGATTTTTTTCAAAATATTTTCAAATTTATCAAAAAAACCCACTAAAGTAAATGGTACTTGTGCAATAAATTTGCGCGGCTATAGGTGTTCTTAAACTTCCGACCTGCAATTCATCACTAGCGCATCGTAGGTCAAGTGGTTATCCATGCTTGGTCCTGGTTGGTTCCTAAAATCTTATTAGTGCACACACACTTTCTGGTTGAAACGAGTGGCCGGCTCGTCAACGTATGATCGCGTCGCGATCGCATCGCGCGAGCGCCAGGTGCCGCCTGGTCTGTTTCCTCCCACCGCGCAGTCGTGGGCGAGTTGTCCTTATCCGACCCAGCGCGGGACCCACGTGTAAGCGACTAGAGGGAGATCGTGGACGGCGGTTTCGAAATGCGAGCCGTTCTCTCCCCCATTTCCTCCGCTGGCCGTGGCATTCCTGTTCCTCTCCTCCCTTTTCGTCTCGCTCTCGCCCCGCAACTGCGGCGGAATCGCGCCGCGGCTCTCAAATCGCCGACAGATTCGTTGCTGGACTGCGCGGGGGGGGGGGGGTTCACTGCTGGCCCTCGCCAGCGTTGCAGGTACCTACTACTGTCCTCCCTTTGTCTGTCTCGTCGCCGGGGGTCTAGGTCAGGTCGAGGTTGTCGATGGCGGAAATGGTGGGCTGGGATTGCTAGGGTTCCTATGGCATCAACTGCCTCGTATGGTCGATTTGGTGTAGACGTGTCGTGTGTGCTTCCGTTCAACTCTCCTATACTTGGATTTGTGCGACAACAAGGGACAATGGTGGTGGGGATTCATGGTGGGAGGGTGCGTTGGTGTCGGTGGAGTGGTTGTTGGGATTTGCAGTCGAGGCAGACGTCCGCGGGGGCCTTCTGTTGTCCTTCCCCTCTCTGTGTCGTCGCCGGGGATGAGGCCGTGTCCAGGTTGATGGTGGCAGATGTGGCGGGCTGCATAGGGTCCCTTTTCGTGCTTGCTTCGATTCGATCTTCATACGCTTTGATTTTGTGCGGTTGCAAGGGGTAGTGGTGGTGGGGATTCATTACTGAGTGTTTTGTTGGTCATGGCCGAGTGGTGCTTGGGATTTTTGCGGTTTGAGGTACGGGTGCGCCCAATATACCATGTTCTGGTCCTCGCTGTGGTTTGTTGTTGGTAGATGATGTCCTAGATGTGTGCAATGCAATGACTGATTGAACTAGTTTTTGGTTTAGTTGCACAAATTTCTACCCAGTTGGTTGCATCCCTATTTTTAGTTGGCTGTTCACATGTTCTGCACTTTGCATTAGTTGTCATGCTTAGTTGGCTTCCTATTTGTACTAGGTTGATTGTCTATATGTTGTTCAGATGCACAAGTTGCCTGCTCAGTTGGCTGCATCCCTATACTAGTTGGCTGTCCACATGTTCTGCTCTCTGCACTAGTTGTCATGCTTACTTTGCTTCATGTTTGTACTAGGTTGGTTGTCTATATTCTGTTGAGTTGCACAAGTTGCCCTACTTCCGTGTTCGAGTTGCTCCTGTAGGTGCCCTGCTGGTGCACCTACGTGTCCATATATTCTAGTTGCCCAAGAGATTAATCACAGTTGGTGGATAGCCTGTCCATTTTTTGTTGCATACTTGTCTATATATTTCTAGTTGGATATACATTTTTTTGTCCCAGTTGCACAAGTTATCATACTCAGCTGGCTGCCTTTAATTAACTATTTTCTGCCTAGTTATTACTTGCCTCAGTGAAACTAGTTGGCTTATATGCTGTCCAGTTGCACAAGTTGACTGCCAAGTTGGTTGCATCACTGTAGTAGTTGGTTGTCCACATGTTCTACAATTTTTTGCACTAGGTGTCTTGCTTATGTGTAGAGGCCTGCAGATCAAAGCAACATTTTATGGTTTTTCTAGCTTGCTTTGCGCATCTTCTAACTATGTTTTTTGTCTTGTATATTTCCCGCAGGCTAAAAATGGTTATAATAGGAGGAGATGCGGATGTCAATGAAGAAGATGTATTTTTTCATTTTTTCTGTGTCTTTGAGTTTTCAAAGTGCGTTATATCGACTAGAGGGGGGGTGAATAGGCGATTTTTATAAATTCTTCACTGAGGAATTTGTGGGTGAGGAAATTCCTTAGCGAAGAACTACTTGCAGCGGAATAAGTACTCAAAAGTATGCATAGCAGAACACAAGCATGGTCATCATGATGAAATGAAGACAAGCACAGAGTACAGAAAGCGTAAACACAGGATAACACAGAATTAAGACAAACAGACTGAAGAAATTGAACTGAGGAAATTGAGAAAGTCTTCAGTCAAAGTCTTCAAACACAGATATGAACAAGCATACAACACAGTAATGAGGAAATGAAAGAGTTGAGGAAATAGAACCAGTAGGCTTGGTGAAGACAATGATTTGGTAGACCAGTTCCAACTGCTGTCTCAGTTGTACGTCTGGTTGGAGTGGCTAGGTATTTAAACCTGAGGACACATAGTCCCGGACACACAGTCCTCACCGTATTCTCCTTGAACTAAGGTCACACAGACCTCGCCCAATCACTCGTGGTAAGTCTTCAGATGACTTCCAAACCTTCACAAACTCGGTCACTCGGCGATCCACAATTTCCTCTTGGACGCTCTAGACCATGACGCCTAACCGTCTGGAAGAAGCACAGTCTTCAAAGGTAACAAGCGTCGGATCCACACAGGATCAATCTCTTCAGTGATGCTCAATCACTTTGGGTTTTTAGGTGTTTGGGTTTGGGTTTTCCTCACTTGATGATTTTCACTCAAAGTCCTCGGAGGATGGGATGCTCTCAATTGACAAGTGTCAATTTCTCTCGGAGCAGCCAACCAGCTAGTGGTTGTAGGGGGCGGCTATTTATAGCCTAGGGAGCAGCCCGTCATGATAAGACATAATTGCCCTTCAATGATATGACCGTTAGGTGGGTAGATATTTTGGGACAGCTCGCGCATAGCACAGCAACGGTCGGAAATTTGAGTATCAAATTCCTCAGGGCTATCATGTTCATCACTATGTAGGCAATCCGCACTAGCGAATTCCTAACTCCTCAGTCAGAACAAATTCCTCAGAGACCAGAAGAACTTTGTCTCTGTCACTGAAGAATATGACTGAACTGTATGAGATTTCCAATGGCTTCACTCGAAGGGATTGGTTGGTGTAGGATTTTGAGTTGAGCATCACATGGGAATTTTTCCTTAGTATTTCCTCGACCCCCTTTAACAGTACGGTGTTTCGTATGACTCAAGAAAGAGAAAATGAAACTACGAAAACAAAAGTCTTCACGCTTCATGTTCCTCAAATGAATACCAAGTCTTCAAGGTCACACCAATTTCTTCACTTTCAAAGTCTTCAGAAAGTCTTCAGAAATCCAAAGTCTTCAGTCGAAGAACTTCATTTTTAGGGGTCGACTTTCTCTGTAAATATCAAACTCCTCATAGACTTATAGACCTGTGTACACTCATAAACACATTAGTCCCCCAACCTATAAGTCTTCAATACACCAAAATCACTAAGGGGCACTAGATGCACTTACAATCTCCCCCTTTTTGGTGATTGATGACAATATAGGTTAAGTTTTCAACGGGGATAAACATATGAAGTGTAAATACTGATATTGAGGAATTTGATTGCAAGATATAGAAGAACTCCCCCTGAAGATGTGCATAGTGAGGAATTTGCTTTTGAAGCAATGCACATTTGAAGAGTTGAATCATGGAGATCTCCCCCTATATCTTGTAGTTCATACACGCATTTGATATAATATATGAAGAATTTGAGATGCATGATGAAATATGATGACTGATGTAATTCAGCATGTGTGCAATAACATTAACGAGGAATAAGCATGCAGAAGAAACAGCAAAAGTATCAGGCCACCATAGAGTTTAAGCTTACAACTCGATCCAACAAAGTCATCAGAAGAACGAGAGTTGTAACTTAAAAAAACGCCCATATAAGATAGACCCGCTTGAAGACTAACTCAAATTTCTCCCCCTTTGTCATCAAATGACCAAAAGGGTTGAAAATAAGGACTAACGCCCCTGAAGAATATCAAGGTGATGAAGGAGCGCCAGCGTTGTTGGGGTCGTTTGTTGATGTAGGGCCTGCCGCAGTGTCGTCCAAATCTTCATGTTCATCAGTGTCACGTGATGAAGAATAGGAGTTGGCCACCAAGAAAGGAACCTTGACCTTCTTGTACTTCTTCGGAGGAGGTGCAACCCAGTCAAATTCTTCCTTGAGACCCATTTTCTTTAGATCTTCTTCACCATATATGTGCGACAGAACAGCCCAGGTGCGGTTGAGGGTTTCATGAAGGTAGTAATGGTTTTTCTTCACTGCATTGTGGGTAGCAGTCATGTTGTGAAGAATTGAACCAAACTGACGTTTGACCCATTTGTGATTGCGATCAACCTTCTGGTGAAGACTAAGGAGAAGCTCACGGTCAGTCATCACCCTGGGTGCTGTGCGTTGAGGATTTTGCTTGGGTGCATTTGCGGCAGAGTCATGAGTGGCAGAGTCATCATTAGTGGAGTAGGATGCAGCCTTGCGAAATTGACCATCCAATGGACGAATGCCTTCATCAATTATAGCCGTAGCCTTGCCCTTTTCATCAGCTGAGGAAAATGTCCGATTGAGGACTTCAATCGGGGGCAAGTAGCTGCAATGGTTCAGTGTATCAGCTTTGTAGTTGAGTGAAGACCTTGTTCTGATGAATCTCATAATCCACGGTGCATAAGGCTTCAACTCAAACGGTGACATTGCGACATTGGCCAGAGTCCTCATGAAGAAATCATGGAAGTTGACGGGAACACCATGAATGATACTGAAAAGCAGATTCTTCATGATGCCAACGACTTCTTCTTCATTCGAGTCGTGGCCCTTGATAGGACTCAATGTCTTCGTCAGAATGCGATAGACAGTCCAAGGCACATACATCAATTCCTTCACAAGGAATTTTGTTCTTGGGGCCTGACCTGGCTTCAAAGGCTTCATCAGCACTTGCATATAGTGATCTATAAGCTCAGGTTCATTGTAGACGCAACAAGCACCTTCAAGGGGCGGACTGAGAGGCAAAGCATGAAGCAATTCAGTAGCTGGTGCTTTGTAGTGAGTGTTTTCAGACATCCAGTCCAGCACCCATGAATTCACGTCTTCAGAGTTGCCGGTGATGTGCAGAGTTGCATAAAATTGAAGAATTAGTTCTTCATTCCAATCACATATGTCAGTGCAGAAATTTAACAGTCCAGCGTCGTAGAGAACACTGAGGACTGGCCCGAAGCATGGCAGAGATTCCATATCCATGTGAGGAATGTGCTCATAATTGAAGACTTTGTCTTTGTTGAACAGCACTGAGGAATAGAAATTTTCCTGGCTGGCAGTCCAGAAACACCTCTTCCTTATGCTAGCAGAGTCATAAGGGTTGTAATCAGTGAAGAATACGTGCTCGCCAAAGAAATCATCAGCCTTGAATTTTTGCTTCCTTGAGAATGGATCCTTTGGCTTGGGAAGTGGAGTGTCAGTCAGTTGCATGATGACCTCAGGAATCGCAATCTCAGGTTCTTCAGGCTGAGGAATTTTTGGTTCCTCTTCAGTGGCAGCCTAGTTCTTGAAATCTTCATTTTCATTTTCTTCAGCACTAGCGACTGGAATGTCTTCATGAGCTTCATCAGATCCCATTTGAACTGTAGTGGCTGGGGACTGAGGAATTTGCTGTAGTGGAGTGAAGAGTGGAGAATTGAGGTGCTGACTTTCCCGAAAGTCATCATTCATCACTGGTGTGGTACAGCCAAAGTCCACATCTTCTTCTTCAATTTCTTCAATGCCAGCCTCTTCAGCAGTAAACTGAGGCATAAGCGAGGAAACTGTGGGGGTTGAAGGGATTTTATCCACTTCAATTTCTTCATCCATCTGCTCCGACGAAGCAGCAGAAGGATTTTCTTCATCAGATCCGCTAGGGATCACATATTCTTCATCAAAAGGGATGATTTCCTTTGATGGCATGGAGGAAACTGGAACAACACCAATTGGATGAGCAAATGAGCTTGTCAATTTCTTCATCTTCTTCGGTGCTGAAGAATCTGAAGGAGTTGATGCTTTCCTTTTCTTCACTGCTGCACGCTCTGCAGCCTTGGTCTTCTTCACATCTGATGCAGATGGAAGGATTGGAGTTGGGGTAGGCGCAGGAGGAGCAGAGGAATGTGGTTGATTTACTTCAGGCACAACTGATGCAGTTGCCCTGACCTCTTCATTTTCTTCAGGCGCACCACTAGTGGGTGCCCTGGCAATTTCTTCAGCGGCTGGAATGCAGTCATTAGCCCTGGAACTCACATTTTCTTCAGCAGCCTGATTGTCATCAGCGGTGCTGACATGTTCTTCAGTTGGCTGAGCAGATGCTTCAGCCTGAGGAATTTCTTGTTGCGATGGGGCTGCAACATTTGAGGTGAACATCTTAGTCAGTTTGACAAACCTGACCTTGGCTCCTTTCCAATCAGCATAGTAAGCATTGAAATCATCGTTGAGGACTTTGATTTCAGATTAGATCTTCACAACTTCATCAGTTTTCATAGAGACAACGTTGTTCTTCAGGAACTTCTCCTTCCTGTACTGTGCTTTCTTGAGCTGTCTGGCCTTCTCAAATTTCCATTTTTCTTCTTGGATGAAGGCAGTCAGCATATGACTTTGACCAGGAGTCAGCTTGAAGTCAGGCATAGGAGTGTTTGGGTCCTTGTGCCAGAGGTCAATGTAGTCGAGGATCAACTTTGGATCCAAAAGCAGTGGCACATTTGTGCCCTTGGCTCTAGCGGCCCTGACTTGCCTGTCTCTGATGATTTCAGCAAGTTCTTCATCATCAGCTTCATCTTCTTCAGACGGCACTTGAAAGGCGACCTGCCTCTTGTGAGGACTTGGGCGAGAGCATCGTCCAGCAGTGGTCTTTGTCTTCAGCAGAGATGGTCCTGTTGAAGAATTTGGTGCAGCTGAGGAACTAGCTGAAGCTCCTGAGGCAATGGAGATGCCTGTAGTCCTTGTTGGAAATATGCCCTAGAGGCAATAATAAAATGGTTATTATTGTATTTTCTTGTTCATGATAATTGTCTATTGTTCATGCTATAATTGTATTGACTGGAAACCGTAATACATGTGTGAATACATAGACCACAACATGTCCCTAGTGAGCCTCTAGTTGACTAGCTCGTTGATCAATAGATGGTTATGGTTTCCTGACCATGGACATTGGATGTCATTGATAACGGGATCACATCATTAGGAGAATGATGTGATGGACAAGACCCAATCCTAAGCATAGCACAAGTTCGCGTAGTCCGTTTGCTAGAGCTTTTCTAATGTCAAGTATCGTTTCCTTAGACCATGAGATTGTGCAACTCCCGGATACCGTAGGAATGCTTTGGGTGTACCAAACATCACAACGTAACTGGGTGGCTATAAAGGTGCACTACAGGTATCTCCGAAAGTGTCTGTTGGGTTGTTACGAATCGAGACTGGGATTTGTCACTCCGTATGACGGAGAGGTATCTCTGGGCCTACTCGGTAATGCATCCTCATAATGAGCTCAATGTGACTAATGAGTTAGCCACAGGATCATGCGTTACGGAACGAGTAAAGAGACTTGCCGATAACGAGATTGAACGAGGTATGGGGATACCGACGATCGAATCTCAGGCAAGTAACATACCGATGGACAAAGGGAATTGTATACGGGATTGATTGAATCCCCGACATCGTGGTTCATCCGATGAGATCATCGTGGAACATGTGGGAGCCAATATGGGTATCCAGATCCCGCTATTGGTTATTGGCCGGAGAGGTGTCTCGGTCATGTCTGCATGGTTCCCGAACCCATAGGGTCTACACACTTAAGGTTCGGTGACGCTAGAGTTGTTATGGGAAATAGTATGTGGTTACCGAAAGTTGTTCGGAGTCCCGGATGAGATCCCGGACATGACGAGGAGCTCCGGAATGGTCTGGAGGTGAAGATCGGTATATTGGACGAAGGGTATTGGAGTCCGGAATTGTCCGGGGGTACCAGGCTATGGCCAGCATGTCCGAAAGGGGTTTCGGAGGCCCCGGCAAGCGTTGGGGGGCCTTATGGGCCAAGGGGAAGGGGCAAACCAGCCCACTAAGGGGCTGTGCGCCCCTCCCAATCCCTCTCACGTAACCAGGAGAGGTGGGGGCGCCACCCCTAGGGCAGCCGCCCCTCCCGGCTTGGGGGGGGCAAGTTTCCTAGGGGGTGGGGGCGCCCAAACCCATCTAGGGTTTCCCCTGGCTGCCACCTCCTCCTCTAGATCCATCTAGAGGGGCCGGCCCCCTCTCCCCTTCCCCCTATATATAGTGAGGGGGTGGGAGGGCAGCCACACCCTTCCCTTGGCGCAGCCCTCTCCTCCTCCAACTCCTCCTCCTCCTTCGTAGTGCTTAGCGAAGCTCTGCCGGAGAACTACGAGCTCCATTGCCACCACGCCGTCGTGCTGCTGGAGTTCTCCCTCAACTTCTCCTCTCCCCTTGCTGGATCAAGAAGGAGGAGACGTCCCCGGGCTGTACGTGTGTTGAACGCGGAGGCGCCGTCCGTTCGGCGCTAGATCAGATCCTCCGCGATTTGAATCGCCGCGAGTACGACTCCATCAACCGCGTTCTTGTAACGCTTCCGCTTAGCGATCTTCAAATGTATGAAGATGCACTCCCTCTGTCTCGTTGCTAGCATCTCCTAGATTGATCTTGGTGACACGTAAGAAAATTTTGAATTATTGCTACGTTACCCAACAGTGGCATCATGAGCTAGGTCTATGCGTAGATTCTATGCACGAGTAGAACACAAAGTAGTTGTGGGCGATGATTTGTTCAATTTGCTTACTGTTACTAGTTTTATTTTGATTCGGCGATATTGTGGGATGAAGCGGCCCGGACCGACCTTACACGTACTCTTACGTGAGACAGGTTCCACCGACTAACATGCACTTGATGCATAAGGTGGCTAGCGGGTGTCTGTCTCTCCCACTTCGGATCGGATTCGATGAAGAGGGTCCTTATGAAGGGTAAATCTCTACTTCTAATGGACGAGTTGGTTGAATAGTCCCACCATTTTCGTCTGGGTTTTTTTTCGTCCGGTTTATTTTCGTTTCACCTTCCATCATCATATCCCCACGTTGATTTTTTTCATCCTTCCAATAAAAACTTCCTTAACATGTGCAAACTTTCCTAACCAAATATGTCACAAACGGGAAGATACTAATATCACGTTACCATTTTCATGAAAATCAATTCAAAATACTAACTTTCCTAACACATCGATTCTTACCTTACTTAATCTTTCTACTCCTAAACTTCTCTACTCCGTAAGTCGTTCGTTCCTACATCTGCCCCATCGATCGAACTCTCCATCCCTCACCGATTTTTATTCCCGTGAAACCGGTGAAAGAAAAAAAATCCTCCCCAACGCTCACACCCCACCCCCATTACTCTCCTGCCAGCGACGCCGCCCCCGTTCCCCTCGGACGCCATGGCGGCCGCAGCCTCCTGGTCCTCCTCTGCACGCATCATCGCCTGCAACACCGCTAACCACGGTCTTCACTGGCGTCGTGATGGCCGCGACCTCCACCCAGAGCCATCCGCCGTTGGGCCCTTATACCCCCTCCCGAAGGGATCCACCACGGACAAGGGAACGGCCGCTCTTGGGCGTCGGGATGTGGTCGTCGCGTGGCGCGGCATGATAGGCTCTGGAGTTGGTCGATGACCCGGAGTTCGCCATTGTACCGCCCAGAGGCCTCCTCGGCGAGGCCGCCTGAGCCTGCGCAGACGCTTGGTGGACCGCGGCTGAATCTCCATCTACACCTTCACCCCGGCATCCACCAACAACAAGGACAACGCCAGAAACTGGTAATCGCCATCGCGGAACCATGGTTCCCGCCCTCGGCCGTCCAATGTCTTTCTCGTCTGCGACCTCCGAGACCTCCGCCGGTGGCGACGAGAACGGCGGCCCGTAGCAGCCCCCCAAAAGCACCGGTGCACCACCACGACAACAGAACCTTGTTGCTGCTGCTCGGCATGGATGACGGCCCCTCCAAGAGATGGATAAGCTCTCGTGATCCCCACTCCACATCTCTCATCCCTTGAATTCGCATCCCCTCCCATCTCGGTCCCGCCAATGATCTGATCCGGAAGCCGGCCACGATCCAATCCCCTGAATTCCTATCCGCCCCCGTCTCTCGTCTAGCCGCCTCCATCTTGGGTGTGGCAGCGCTGCTAACGTCGTTGCGACCTCCCTCAATTGCAGGTTCGGCCTTCCTCGTCTCCATGCTCGACCGACGAGGTGGTCTTCGTCCCGAGCCGTGGTGGGGTGTTTCTGGTTGTGCTACTGTTCCTCCTTCTGTTCCTCCCGAAATGAGGAGGGGTAGTGCCTGCTGTGGCTCAGCAGGATAACATAAGCTTGCCCATTTTCTTTTGTGTTTGAATCAAATCTGCTGGTTCTCAGTTTTATATGCACGTACCAATCTTGGTCTTCTGTATGCAGGGTACCCTCCTGATGGCTGATGATGTTTCACAACCTCTTCTGCAGATTTTCAGTATACCGAGGGAAATATTGCGTTGGAAGGATCCCGGGTTGGCGGGGGCGGCCAGACCAGGTGGCAAATGCGATGCACAAGTTGAGGAGCGAAGGTAAAGAGGAGAGGCCACGACAACCCGAGCAGCAGCGAGGGGATGGATCAGCGGCCGGGCAGCTGCGTCGACCCGAGCAGTTGCGAGAGCGAATGAAGCTGCAGCTGCACGGACAAGCTTGTGGAGATGTTAGTATGCACGCATGCGTCCATGATTTGGAGCACGCCTCTGGCCTGGTAGGATTCTCGCTCTGCCCCGACCTCAAGGGCGTTCGTCTATCTGTGTTGTGCTCGGGACGATGCACTAATGCAGGTGTGGTTCTTCAGCTTTTCTTTGTCTTTTTCTTGGTATGTATATCTCTGAATCTTGTGAGCCGTGATTTTCATGCTGCCATGTATGCCATTGTGTCCTGTATAATGATTCTTCTTATTATTTTTGAATGGCATAATTATTCTTATTGAGGCACTGCCGCTGCCTAATTTGCTTATAGAAATAACATACTAATTAATACAGGGAGAGAGTACGACTTTGAAAACAATCTGCAGTACCCGTGAGCCTGCTCATAGGTAGATATCGATACATTTTGTAGCTTCCATTCTTGTTTTCTCTCATTGAAATTATGGATTTGGAAACTAATCATGGAGTGTCTAGATTGCCTGCTATATTACCAAGTGCGCTGAAGGAAAAGCTGCTGCCACTGTGGATGACCACTCTAGGTGATATAATTCATGTTTGCTTTGTTGTTTCAGTAACTTCCTGTAGCATATTGGTTCCATCTTTTTTTTTTGCATCATGGTACATTATTCTCATCTTGATATATATCATTTGGTCAACTGAAGATTTGAGTGCAGGGTAGAATTCTTGGTTGATTTAAGAATTTCGTTGTTGATTAGTTGGCCAACAGACTTTTATGAAATTCAAGGCGTTATTTAGTGTACTATATGTCATATTTGTCTTATTTCTATACTCACAATATTTCCGCATCATCTGAACAAATGATGCTAAATTGATATAATCATTTTGGATCAGTGTCATCTTCTCAATGCTGAACAGCCAAAATATATACATAGTGAGCAGTCCGCCGCACATGCTCATACGTCATATTTATGTACTGTTTAACACGGCAAAAATTGGTCAAACATTTAAATATTTCTACTGTTTAACACAGCCAAAGTATATACATAATGATCAGTCCTCCGCTGCACGTTAGATCCAGCCTCCCTCCCTTGACACCATTCTTCTTACTTATTATTATTTCTTTTAAAAATATCTTTAGTTTTATTTTCTAGATACTTCAATTCATTCGTATATGGACTTCCATCGCACTACGAGGATGATCCATGGCTGGTCGCGGACGATCACCTGCGAGGATGATTCATGGCCGGTTGGGGATGGTCAGTTCCATCACACTGCGAGGAGATGATTCATGGCCGGTCGGGGATGGTCACCTACGGTGAGCACGAGTACCTCCTCCATATCCTCCCTATACTAGCACCCTTGGCGATGAAAATGACAACCAGGAGAATCCCTCCTTCACACCTCTTTTCCATCTCTGTCAGATTGTCCTCTCCAGCAAGGTGTCTATGCATGAATCATATTTAAACATCGATGAAAGTTTTAACTTCCTGCAAATTTTGGTGATGAAATAACATTGGTGGAGGTCTGGACAAAAAGAAAAAAACCGATGCTCCAAAATGCTTCCGAGAACGAATCTTCTGGAGCGTCGAAATTTTTTTGCCCAGACCTACACGAATGTCATTTCATCAAAAACATTTGCAAGAAGTTAAAACTTTCATAGATGTTTATAAAAAAATCAGATTTTTTTATTTTTTATGTGTTTTTGGATTTTACTGTTCATCAAGGAGCATGTGAGCTCGGGTTCAAATACTCCACGTCCTCATATTTATTCCTATTCTCCTTTTGTCATTTTTTACATCTAGGCATATAGTGTTTTGCTGTGTCTCAAAGTTTTACCTTTTTAAAAGTGATATGTGTTTATATTTTGTGGATGTTTTTGTTGCTGGTATATATTCTCAAGTGATAATCATCATATCTTGTCAATCTCTATGTTATGAGAGGTATAAAAATATAATCGGATCTAAATTTGATAGTATGCTACCTTGGCCAATATACTGCATCATGTGAATGTTTCTCGTTCTCAAAAGTGCACTATATCTGGCCTCTCTGGCCACGAAGGCTGCAAGGTTGCACCTTGGAGCTCAAAATTTGGTGTCTTCGCATTGAAGGATCCAATCCATCGACTTTGGAGTTTGAACATGTCACTTGTGATGGGGAGAGGAAGAGATGACTTGCATACACTGGACAATGAGTGTGTTAGCAGCGTGGTGGCTCAGGACTGTACAAGTTGTAGTAGCCCCTTCCCTTATAAATGTTTTGTTTTGATTGGAAGCACCTTATAATTTAGCTAATATATGGATTTCATTTACATCGTCTGTCCAAGTATGCAAGGCCCATGAGATGGGCATTAATCACTTCTCTTTTGTCTCAGTATTTTGATAGGGGACCTATGTATATGGAAGGAGTTAGTATCATGTAAATCGTATCACCAATTTAAGGATCCTCATGTTTTCTTACTTTTCAACAGTTATTTGTGATTTTGTTCACAAGTTTTCAATTTCATTCTGTAGAATGAAGATATTATTTTTGTTGTATTTTTTGTCCATGTAGAGGATACAAGACATTTAATCAATTAATGAAATAATGAATTAACTTACGTATGTGTATGTTTATGCCTCGCTCTTTGTCCCTCCTAGCGAGAGGGCGACGATAAGGACGGTTGTCTTCGGGTGTCCCCCAACGTGGTTGACGGGTTGGCGGTGTGAGGAAATGTGTGACTATGGAGGGAGCTCAACAATTGGGCTACAATGACAGGAAGAAAGGATGTTATGGGAAGAGAGTGGTTGATTGCAAATAAAGTGTTAGCTATGTTGCAGCGATTGTCCACACAACTGAATTTTGGAGAGCCTACCGGCCGTCCGTTTGACATCCAAACATGCCCAAATATACAAAGGAGAAATGAGCTTCGACCTTGAAGACAACTTTAGTCATTTGTTTAATTCATTTATATGCATTGTATTGTAGCCCGTAGCAACGCACGGGCGGTCTACTAGTAGCAATTGGCATATCACCGTTGTGGCTTTTGCGTAGGTAAGAAACGTTCTTGCTAGAAACCCATAGCAGCCACGTAAAACATGCAACAACAATTAGAGGACGTCTAACTTGTTTTTGCAGGGTATATATGTGATGTGATATGGCCAAAAGGATGTGATGAATTATATATATGTGATGTATGAGATTGATCATGTTCTTGTAATAGGAATCACGACTTGCATGTCGATGAGTATGACAACCGGCAGGAGCCATAGGAGTTGTCTTAATTTATTGTATGACCTGCGTGTCAACGAAAAACGCCATGTAATTACTTTACTTTATTGCTAACCGTTAGCCATAGTAGTAGAAGTAATAGTTGGCGAGACAACTTCATGAAGACACGATGATGGAGATCATGATGATGGAGATCATGGTGTCATGCCGGTGATGAAGGTGATCATGCCGCGCCTCGAAGATGGAGATCAAAAGGCGCAAGATGATATTGGCCATATCATGTCACTTTATGATTTGCATGTGATGTTTGTCATGTTTACATCTTATTTGCTTAGAACGACGGTAGCATAACTAAGATGATCCCTCACTAAAATTTCAAGAGATGTGTTCACCCTAACTGTGCACCGTTGCGAAGGTTCGTTGTTTCGAAGCACCACGTGATGATCGGGTGTGATAGATTCTAACGTTCGCATACAACGGGTGTAAGCCAGATTTACACATGCGAAACACTTAGGTTGACTTGACGAGCCTAGCATGTACAGACATGGCCTCGGAACACAAGAGACCGAAAGGTCGAACATGAGTCGTATACTAGATACGATCAACATGGAGATGTTCACCGATAATGACTAGTCCGTCTCACGTGATGATCGGACACGGCCTAGTTGACTCGGATCATGTATCGCTTAGATGACTAGAGGGATGTCTATCTGAGTGGGAGTTCATTAAATAATTTGATTAGATGAACTTAATTATCATGAACATAGTCAAAAGGTCTTTGCAAATTATGTCGTAGCTTACGCTTTAGTTCTACTAAGATATGTTCCTAGAGAAAATTTAGTTGAAAGTTGATAGTAGCAATTATGCGGACTGGGTCCGTAAACTGAGGATTGTCCTCATTGCTGCACAGAAGGCTTATGTCCTTAATGCACCGCTCGGTGTGCTGAACCTCGAGCGTCGTTTGTGGATGTTGCGAACATCTGACATACACGTTTTGATGACTACGTGATAGTTCAGTGCGTAATGTTAAACGGTTTAGAATTGAGGCACCGAAGACATTTTGAAACGTCGCGGAACATATGAGATGTTCCAAGAGCTGAAATTGGGATTTTAGGCTCATGCCCACGTCAAGAGGTGTGAGACCTCCGACAAGTTTCTTAAGCCTGCAAACTAAGGGAGAAAAGCTCAATCGTTGAGCATGTGCTCAGATTGTCTGAGTACTACAATCGCTTGAATCGAGTGGGAGTTGTCTTCCAGATGAGATAGTGATGGTTCTCCAAAGTCACTGCCACCAAGCTACTAGAGCTTCGTGATGAACTATAACATATCAGGGATAGATATGATGATCCTTGAGCTATTCGCGATGTTGGACAGCACGAAAGTAGAAATCAAGTAGGAGCATCAATTGTTGATGGTTAGTAAAACCACTAGTTTCAAGAAGGACAAGGGCAAGAAGGGATACTTCATGAAACGGCAAATCAGTTGCTGCTCTAGTGAAGAAACCCAAGGTAGAATCCAAACCCGAGACTAAGTGCTTCTGTAATGAGGGGAACGATCACTGAAGCAGAACTACCCTAGATACTTGGTAGATGAGAAGGCTGGTAAGGTCGACAAAAGTATATTGGATATACATTATATTAATGTGTACTTTACTAGTACTCCTAGTAGCACCAGGGTATTAGATACCGGTTCGGTTGCTAAGTGTTGGTAACTCAAAATAAAAATCTATGGAATAAATGGAGACTAACTAAAGGTGAGATGACGATATGTGTTGGAAGTGTTTCCAAGGTTGATGTGATCAAGCATCGCATGCTCCCTCTACCATCGAGATTGGTGTTAAACCTAAATAATTGTTATTTGGTGTTTGCATTGAGCATAGACATGATTGGATTATGTTTATCGCAATATGGTTATTCATTTAAGGAGAATAATGGTTACTCTGTTTATTTGAATAATACCTTCAATGGTCTTGCACCTAAAATGAATGGTTTATTGAATCTCGATCGTAGTGATACACATGATCATGCCAAAAGATATAAGATAGTAATGATAGTACGACATACTTGTCGCACTGCCATTTGAGTCATATTGGTATAAAACGCATGAAGAAGCTCCATGTAGATGGATCTTTGGACTCACTTGATTTTGAATCACTTGAGACATGCAAATCGTACCACATGGGCAAGATGACTGAAAGGCCTCGTTTTCAGTGAGATGGAACAAAAGAGCAACTTGTTGGAAGTAATACATTTGATGTGTGCAATCCAATGAGTGCTGAGGCACGCAGTGAATATCATTATGCTCTTACTTCACAGATGATTTGAGTAGATTCTAAGTATGTTTACTTGATGAAATACAAGTCTGAAGTAATTTCAGAGTGAAGTAGAAGATCGTCGTGACAAGAGGATAAGATGTCTATGATATGATCATAGAGATGAATATCTGAGTTACGAGTTTGGTACACAATTAAGACATTGTGGAAATTGTTTCACAACTAATACCGCCTGGAACACCATAGTGTGATGGTGTGTCCAAACATCATAAATGCACCCTATTGGATATGGTGCATACCATGATGTCTCTTATCGAATTACCACTATCGTTTATGGGTTAGGCATTAGAGACAACCGCATTCACTTTAATAGGGCACCACATAATTCCGTTGAGACGACACCGTATGAACTATGGTTTAGAGAAACCTAAGCTGTCGTTTCTTAAAGGTTTGGGGCTGCGACGCTTATGTGAAAAAGTTTCAGGCTGATAAGCTCGAACCCAAAGCGGATAAATGCATCTTCATAGAATACCCAAAACAGTTGGGTATACCTCCTATTGCAGATCTGGAAGCAAAAGTGATTGTTTCTAGAAACGGGTCCTTTCTCGAGGAAAAGTTTCTCTCGAAA
Source organism: Aegilops tauschii subsp. strangulata (assembly GCF_002575655.3). Classification (NCBI taxonomy): domain Eukaryota; kingdom Viridiplantae; phylum Streptophyta; class Magnoliopsida; order Poales; family Poaceae; genus Aegilops; species Aegilops tauschii. The sequence goes on from NC_053040.3 coordinate 320,811,777, forward strand.
GAATTGAGTGGGAGGATGGTGGAGACTTGATGAGGTTATTGAACCGTCACTTCAACTAGTGTGTAGCAGGGCACAAGAAGTTGTTCCTGTGGCACCTACACCAATTGAAGTGGAAGCTTATGATAGTGATCATGAAACCTCGGATCAAGTCACTACCAAACCTCGTAGGACGACAAGGATGCGTACTACTGCATAGTGGTACGTAATCCTGTCTTGGAAGTCATGTTGCTAGACAACAATGAACCTACGAGCTATGGAGAAGCAATGGTGGGCCCAGATTCCGACGAATGGCTCGAGGCCATAAAATCCGAGAGAGGATCCATGTATAAAAACAAAGTATAGACTTTGGAAGAACTACTTGATGGTCGTAAGGCTGTTGGGTGCAGATGGATTTTAAAAGGAAGACGGACAATGATGGTAAGTGTCACCATTAAGAAAGCTCGACTTGTCGTTAAGATGTTTTCCGACAAGTTCAAGGAGTTGACTGCGATGAGACTTTCTCACTGGTAGCGATGCTAAGAGTCTGTTGGAATTATATTAGCAGTTACTGCATTATTTATGAAATCTTGCAGATAGGATGTCAAAAAAAACATTGTTTCCTCGACGATTTTCTTGAGGAAAGGTTGTATGTGATACAACCAGAAGGTTTTGTCAATCCTGAAAGATGCTAACAAGTATGCAAAGCTCCAGCAATCCTTCTAAGGACTGGAGTAAGCATCTCGGAGTTGGAATGTACGCTTTGATGAGATGATCAAAGATTTTGGGTTTTTACAAAGTTTATGAGAAACTTGTATTTCCAAAGAAGTGAGTGGGAGCACTATAGAATTTTTGATGAGTATATGTTGTTAACATATTGTTGATCAGAAATGATGTAGAATTTCGGGAAAGCATACAGGGTTATTTGAAAAGTGTTTTTCAATGGAAAACCTGGATTAAGCTACTTGAACATTGAGCATCAAGATATATAAGGATAGATCAAAAACGCTTAATAGTACTTTCAAATGAATACATACCGTGACAAGATTTTGAAGGAGTTCAAAATAGATCAGCAAAGAAGGAGTTCTTGGCTGTGTTACAAGGTGTGAGTATTGAGTAAGACTCAAGACCTGACCACAGCAGAAGAGAGAGAAAGGACGAAGGTCGTCCCCTATGCTTTAGACGTAGGCTCTACAGTATGTTATGCTGTGTGCCACACCTGAAGTGTGCCTTGCCATGAGTTAGTCAAGGGGTACAAGAGTGATCCAGGAATGGATGACATGACAACGGTCGAACTTATCCTTAGTAACTAGTGGACTAAGGAATTTTCTCGATTATGGAGGTGGTAAAAGAGTTCGTCGTAAAGGGTACGTCGATGCAAACTTTGACACTAATCCGGATGACTCTGAGTAGTAAACTGGATTCGTATAGTAGAGCAGTTATTTGGAATAGCTCCAAGTAGTGCGTGGTAGCTGCATCTACAAGATGACATAGAGATTTGTAAAGCACACACGGATCTGAAAGGTTCAGACCCGTTGACTAATAACCTCTCTCACAAAGCGAGATATGAACAAACCCCATGGGTGTTGGATTCATTACAATCACATAGTGATGTGAACTAGATTATTGACTCTAGTGCAAGTGGGAGACTGTTGGAAATATGCCCTAGAGGCAATAATAAAATGGTTATTATTGTATTTCCTTGTTCATGATAATTGTCTATTGTTCATGCTATAATTGTATTGACTGGAAACCATAATACATGTGTGAATACATAGACCACAACATGTCCCTAGTGAGCCTCTAGTTGACTAGCTCGTTGATCAATAGATGGTTATGGTTTCCTGACCATGGACATTGGATGTCATTGATAACGGGATCACATCATTAGGAGAATGATGTGATGGACAAGACCCAATCCTAAGCATAGCACAAGATCGCGTAGTTCGTTTGCTAGAGCTTTTCTAATGTGAAGTATCATTTCCTTAGACCATGAGATTGTGCAACTCCCGGATACCGTAGGAATGCTTTGGGTGTACCAAACATCACAACGTAACTGGGTGGCTATAAAGGTGCACTACAGGTATCTCCGAAAGTGTCTGTTGGGTTGGTACGAATCGAGACTGGGATTTGTCACTCCGTATGATGGAGAGGTATCTCTGGGCCCACTCGGTAATGCATCATCATAATGAGCTCAATGTGACTAATGAGTTAGCCACAGGATCATGCGTTACGGAACGAGTAAAGAGACTTGCCGATAACGAGATTGAACGAGGTATGGGGATACCGACGATCGAATCTCAGGCAAGTAACATACCGATGGACAAAGGGAATTGTATACGGGATTGATTGAATCCCCGACATCGTGGTTCAGCCGATGAGATCATCGTGAAACATGTGGGAGCCAATATGGGTATCCAGATCCCGCTATTGGTTATTGGCCGGAGAGGTGTCTCGGTCATGTCTGCATGGTTCCCGAACCCGTAGGGTCTACACACTTAAGGTTCGGTGACGCTAGAGTTGTTATGGGAAATAGTATGTGGTTACCGAAGGTTGTTCGGAGTCCCGGATGAGATCACGGACATGACGAGGAGCTCCGAAATGGTCTGGAGGTGAAGATCGGTATATTGGACGAAGGGTATTGGAGTCCGGAATTGTTCCGGGGGTACCAGGCTATGGCCAGCATGTCCGAAAGGGGTTTCGGAGGCCCTAGAAAGCGTTGGGGGGCCTTATGGGCCAAGGGGAAGGGGCAAACCAGCCCACTAAGGGGCTGTGCGCCCCTCCCAACCCCTCTCACGTAACCAGGAGAGGTGGGGGCGCCACCCCTAGGGCAGCCGCCCCTCCCGGCTTGGGGGGCAAGTTTCCTAGGGGGTGGGGGCGCCCAAACCCATCTAGGGTTTCCCCTGGCCGCCACCTCCTCCTCTAGATCCATCTAGAGGGCCCGGCCCCCTCTCCCCTTCCCCCTATATATAGTGAGGGGGTGGGAGGGCAGCCACACCCTTCCCTTGGCGCAGCCCTCTCCTCCTCCAACTCCTCCTCCTCCTTCGTAGTGCTTAGCGAAGCTCTGCCGGAGAACCACGAGCTCCATTGCCACCACGCCGTCGTGCTGCTGGAGTTCTCCCTCAACTTCTCCTCTCCCCTTGCTGGATCAAGAAGGAGGAGACGTTCCCGGGCTGTACGTGTGTTGAACGCGGAGGCGCCGTCCGTTCGGCGCTAGATCAGATCCTCCGCGATTTGAATCGCCACGAGTACGACTCCATCAACCGCGTTCTTGTAACGCCTCTGCTTAGCGATCTTCAAGGGTATTAAGATGCACTCCCTCTCTCTTGTTGCTAGCATCTCGTAGATTGATCTTGGTGACACGTAGGAAAATTTTGAATTATTGCTACGTTACCCAACAGTCCTTTGGCACGTGGCTAGATGCACAGGTGCTGAGGATTTGGGCGGAGCAACTGAGGACTTTGGAGGAGCAGGAGCGGCTTGAGGAATTGGCCGTGAGGGCTTAGCTGAGGAAATTGGCCATGAGGGCATTGAAGAAGAGGCACTTGGCTTGTGCGCAGGCTTCTTTGCCATGGATTTCTTCGGCCTTACACAGGCCTCAGCAGCAGCAGAAGTAGAGTCTTTGTTGAATTTCTTCACTGCATCTTTTGCCTGTTTGGCCAACTTGGCCTGGCGCTTGGCCCATTCTTCAGGAAAATCCTCACCGCGCTTGATGCTAGTGGGATCTGCCTCTTGGCCAGGTGCCAATGGTGGTCTTGAGCATGGAGGAGTAACAGCGAATTTCTTCATGTATTTTGGAGTCACATACCTGTACTCCCTCCACTCTTTTGCCCATCTCCTTTCTATCCTCTGAATGCGCACCTTGTGCTGATTTTTGTCTTCCTCAGGGGGTGTGTAGTACCCAACATAAATGTCCTCAGGGATTTCAAAGGCAGTATTGATTTCAGGCCTCTTTCCTCCTTTCTGTGGCTTCTTTCCATCAGCCATTTTCTTCAGTTGAGGAATTTGAACAATTGAACTTTCTGAAGAAGTACGCAACTTTTCTTCGAGGAACGCTGCAAATGAGTTAAGTTGATGAGAACCTAGTGATTCAGCAGCGGACATGAGTACCTGTGAACAAAGTATAGTTGCGAGGAATTTGGAGAGGTCATATGCGTTCTCAGAAGGTTTTTCAAAAAGAAAAAGTTTGAGGAATTTGACCAGTTGAGTCTTGAAGAATTTCACTAAGCGTTCTTTGTCTTAGGTTCCAGAGTTGTATAGATCGAAGATCCACACAATTGAGGAATCTTGAAGAAAAAATGATGCTTAAGGAAACGAATCAAGAACAGATGAGATGTGAGGTGTTTAGTGTGTGAAAAATTTGAAGAATAAACACCTTTGAAGATTTTGTAGGAATCATTTGAATCAAAAGGGGCAGTAAAAGTAACTTTTAATTACCCTGAACGAAGAACACGACGAACTGTGAGGTGGAGAAGTGAAGTTCGTCTGTGCAGATCTTCCACGCCCTAACTTGGCGGAGGAAGACGGCTACGGTGGCGGCGGAGTGAAGATTTCCGCGGCCGGAGCGAGTACGGCGGCGACGAGGTCGAGGCAGTGAAGCTCTTCCTCACCGGCGATGATGAAGTAGTGGCGGCACTAGGGTTTGAGAAGCTTGAGCTGGAGAGAGGTCGAGCGGAGTAAAGGAAGTGAGGAAGGGGAGAGGGGGTATTTATAGCCACGGTGAAAAACTGTTCGCCCGAAGATTTTGGACGAACGTGCCCCTGACCCTTCTCATTCGCTTGACATGTGTCACCCACGTACTGAGAAGTGGAGATCGTGTTAGATCATGGGTGAATAGATAAGTATTTCGTGGGATGCGGAACGGTTTGAGCGGTAAAACCGAAAATTTGGATAAGATAAGATAAAAGTTCCGTTCGCAAATTCTTCAGCTGACAAGGACACAGTGAAGATTTTGAACGAGTTTCAAATAGAACGCACATGAAGAATTTGTGAATAGATTGGGTTGAGTATAGCATAGAGGGGGAAGGGTCCGATCACATTCACTTAGCAGAAACACCAACTTGAAGAATTAGCCATAAGTGAATGCTGTAGAGGACATAAACTCATATATATATATATATATATATATATATATATATATATATATATATATATATATATATGGCCAATGAAGAAAAACAACGAAAACAGTGAAGACAATGCAAAGTTGAAGAACATGAACAACTGAGGAATTTCAAAAACTGAGGAAAAACTCAAATTGAAGATTTTCAACTTTTGTGGTGGCGTGACCCACCGTATAAGAATGATGATTTCAGACACCGCGTACAATTGTCGTAGGGTTCTGAGAATCAAATTCTACATTAATTTCTTCACACTTAGAGTGTTATTCTTCATTGATTGAAGAAAAACGTTTCTTCATGTGTTGCACATCTAAGTCATCAATTTTGCATAAGTGTTAGGATGAGTGTCCTTTTCAAAGAACATTCGAAGATTCTAAGATATTTAGCTCACACCGCAACTTGCTAAATCTCTTCTCATCCAAGGGCTTTGTGAAGATATCGGCTAGCTGTTCTTCAGTCTTCACATGCTCAATAGAAATGTCGCCCTTCAACACATGATCGTGAAGAAAATGATGACGAATCTGAATGTGCTTTGTCTTCGAGTGCTGAACTGGGTTGTGAGCAATCTTGATGGCACTCTCATTGTCATAGAAGAGAGGCACATTCTTCACGTTGACGCCGTAGTCCTTGAGAGTTTGCTTCATCCACAGCAATTGAGCACAACAAGAGCCAGCAACAATGTACTCAGCTTCAGCAGTAGACAGTGATACACAGTTCTGTTTCTTCGAGGACCAATAGACCAAAGATCATCCGAGGAAATGACATGTACCAGATGTTGACTTGTGGTCCACACGATCACCAGCATAGTCATAGTCAGAATATCCAATGAGATCAAAAGCCGAGCCCTTGGGGTACCATAATCCTAGTGTTGGTGTGTGAGCTAGATATCGAAGAATATGTTTCACAGCCTTATGATGTGATTCCTTCAGTGTAGCTTGAAATCGGGCACACATGCAAACACTAAGCATAATATCTGGCCTAGATGCACATAAATACAATAAAGAACCAATCATGGAGCGGTATACCTTTTGATCGAAGTCAATACCATTTTCATCAGTGCACAGATGGCCATTTGTGGGCATAGGAATTTTGACGCCTTTGCAATCTTGCATGCCGAATTTCCTCAGTACATCCTTGAGGTATTTCTCCTGAGATATGAATATGCCATTGTGCTGTTGACGAATTTGAAGACCTAAGAAGAATTTCAACTCTCCCATCATAGACATTTGATATTCTTCACTCATCATATAGGCAAATTCATCACTATAACGTTGGTCAGTACATCCAAAGATGATATCATCAACATATATTTGGCACACAAACAATTCATCATCATATGATTTAGTGAAAAGAGTAGGGTTGAGTGAACCGGGTTTGAAGCCTTTCTTCATGAGGAATTCCTTCAAAGTATCATACCACGCCCGAGGGGCCTGCTTGAGGCCATAGAGGGCCTTATTTAGTCTGAAGACTTTGTCAAGATGCTTAGGATCTTCAAAACCTGGGGGTTGAGCAGCATATAATTCTTCCTCAAGCTTACCATTGAGGAATGCACTTTTCACATCCATTTGATATAAAGTGATATCATGATGGTTAGCATAAGCAAGTAATATGCGAATAGCTTCAAGTCTAGCAACAGGTGCAAAAGTTCCATCGAAATCAATTCCTTCAACCTGTGTGTAGCCTTGAGCTACTAGCCGTGCCTTATTCCTCACCACAAGGCCATTTTCATCTTGCTTGTTGTGGTAGATCCACTTTGTGCCAATGATATTGTGTTTGCGAGGATCTGGACGATTGACCAGTTCCCAGACGTTGTTGAGCTCGAACTGATGTAATTCTTCTTGCATGGCCTGAATCCACTCAGGCTCCAGAAATGCTTCATCTACCTTAGTGGGCTCTGTGATAGAGAAAAAACATAGTGCCCACAAAAGTTAGATAAATGTGAAGCTTTTGAGCGTGTGAGAGGACCTGGTGCTTCAATGTCATCGATGATCTTTTCAACTTGCACTTCTTTTGCAACGCGAGGATGAGTTGGTTGCCGTCGAGGAATTTGATCAGCATTTTCTTCAGCACCATTTTCTTCAGGTGCATTAGCTCGACGTTCTTCTCGTTCTGGAATGAATTCTTCAGTAGATTCTTCGGTAGGAATGACATCCTCAGTAGCCTTGAACTTGATAGTTTCCTCAGGTGCTGGTTCATCTATCACGGAGGGTAGGTGCTCTCTTTGCGAGCCATTAGTTTCATCGAACCGCACATCTATAGTTTCAACAACCTTGTGAAGAACGTTGTTGAAGACTCTGTAGGTGTCCGAGTCCTTTCCGTAACCAAGCATAAAACCTTCATGTGCTTTTGGTGCAAATTTAGCATTGTGATGAGGATCTCTAATCCAACATTTAGCACCGAAGACTTTGAAATAACTCACATTGGGTTTCTTGTCAGTGAGGAGTTCATAGGCAGTCTTCTTGAAGAATTTGTGAAGATATACCCTATTGATGATGTGGCACGCAGTATAAATTGCCTCAATCCAGAAGTGTCGAGGCGTCTTGTACTCATCAAGCATAGTGCGATCCATCTCAACAAGAGTCCTGTTCTTGCGCTCCACGACGCCATTCTGCTGAGGAGTGTAAGGAGCAGATAACTCATGAGTAATACCAAGTTCATCAAGATAGTCATCAAGACCAGAATTCTTGAACTCAGTTCCATTGTCACTTCTGATGTGCTTGATCTTCACACCAAAGTTGGTTGAAGCCCTCGAGGAAAATCGTTTGAAGACTTCCTGCACTTCATGTTTGTAAGTAACAATGTGTACCCATGTGTAACGAGAGTAATCATCAACAATAACAAGACCATAGAGAGATGCGTCATTTGTGACAGCTGAGTAATGGTTAGGACCAAAGAGGTCCATGTGAAGCAATTCGAATGGTCGAGTAGTGGTCATGATAGTCTTCGCTGGATGCTTAGCCTTGGTCATCTTTCCAGCTTCACAAGCTCCACACAGGTGATCCTTGAGGAATTTGACATTCTCAATGCCAATGACATGCTTCTTCTTCACAAGCATGTGCAAATTCCTCATGCCTGCATGACCAAGTCGTCGATGCCATAGCCACCCTTCTGAAGCTTTTGCAAGTAGGCACACGGCTGGTTGCGGTCCTGTAGAGAAATCAACAATATACAAGTCTCCTCTCCTAAAGCCTTCGAAGACTTTGGAATTGTCAGCTTCCATAACCACAACACAACAATACTTGCCAAAGACAACTACCATATCAAGATCACAAAGCATTGAGACAGACATGAGATTGTATCCTAAGGACTCGACAAGCATGACTTTGTCCATGTGTCGATCCTTTGTGATCGCAACCTTACCTAGACCCAATACCTGACTTTTTCCTTTGTCAACGAAGATGATATGCTTCAGATGCGATGGTGATAAGGGTGCATCTATCAATAGATTCTTGTCACCAGTCATGTGATTTGTACATCCACTATCGAGGACCCACTCAGTGGCTTTGGGTTGATCATCCTGCAGATGAATTAGTGCAGCTTACGAACTTCATATACTTCATCAGTGAAGAATATGACATCACAATTCATCAGACGAATTTCATCAAGCAATGCAACAGTTAAAACAGTATGAGGACGTGAGAAATGAAAGTTCATTTCTTCATGATTAGCCTGCGTCCTTTCAGGCACTTTTCAGGTCTCCAACAAATTCTTCAGACGTTTAAGTACGTCTGGAGACCTGACCCTGCATAAAAGATTAGTTCTTTTTCTTCACCACCCATATCTGAAGGGGTGGCAAAGAGTTCATCACTCTGTGAGCTCCATACGAGAAAGGTGGCATAGAAGCCAATCCATTTCGTTTCACATAAGAGAAGTTAGGGTAAGCATATGAATAAGCAGGGAAATTCTTCGAGGACTTATGAACATAATGATTAGAAGAATAATGCTCATATTCATAGCCTTTGGCTCTTCCCTACGAAACAGAGTTGTTAGCACGATGATGTTCATATGAGGACTTTGATCCTTTTGAGGAATTTGATCCATGTGAGGAATTTGGTCCGTATGAGGACTTGGATCCATATGAAGAATTTGCTCCATATGAAGAATTTGATCTGGGGTTCATATTCTTCACAGGTGGTGTCATGAGGACATTCACCTGAAGAATTTCAAGGCACTTTTTGGGAACCTAGATTTTCTTCATAGGAGAACCGTTCCTGCAGTTAGTGCCAACATATCTAGCAAATACTTCACCATTCTGATTTTTGAACAGTTTATAGTTGGAGTCAAATGACTCATCAGAAGAATGAGAAGATTCACATGTAAAGCCAGATAAATTAGATGGATCAACTGGAGGTCCCTTTGTAGCAACCCATGAGGTTTTGGGGTACTGCTCAGGCTTTCAATATGTACCATCAGCATTGAGTTTCCTCTCAAAGGCAATACCCTCTTTCCTAGGGTTCCTGTTGAGGATCTGCTTTTGAAGCACATCACAAAGAGTCTAATGCCCTTTGAGGCTTTTGTACATGCCTGTCATGTACAATTCCTTCAGCCCTGCATCGTCAGTGATACTAGCAATGTCCTCAGATGAGGAATTAGTGATAGCAGAGGCAGGTGAAGAATTTGTAACATTAGAAGCATTTGAACATTCAGGTGAAGAATTAGCAGATTCACGTTCAATGCATTTCAAACATGGAGGAACAAATTCTTCCTGAGCAGCGCTGATTTGTTGAGCAAGTAATGAATCGCGCTCCTTCTGAAGATCTTCATAACTCACTCTTAGCTTCTCAAAATCTTGCTTTCTTTGAAGAAATTCATAAGAAAGCTTCTCATGATCAGATAAGAGAGTGTTATGATGACCTTTAAGGTTGTCAAACCTAGTCTGAAGTCTCTGAAGATTTTTAGTCAAGGTTTTAGTGTGATGCATTTCTTCAACCAACATATCATCACTTTTATCTAGCATGTTTTGAACCTTTTCCAAGGCCTTTTGTTGTTTAGTGGCAATACAAACAAGCTTGGTATAGCTAGGTCCAAAATCATCATCAGATTCATCATCACTAGACTCGGATGAGGAACATTCGGTTACCTTGGCACCTTTTGCCATGAGGCATGGTGCAGAAGATGATGGTTCAGGTTTGAAAGTCATCGTTTTGAGTGATTCCTTGAAATCCTCAAACCAGGGATCATGACAAGTTCGATGACCTTCATAGACGTCAGAGATTCGGTCCCAGATAAGCTTCGCATGATCGAGATGCATAATGTTCCTGAACTGATTTTGAGACAGACAGGAGCAGATGACGTCCTTCGCCGTGAGGTTGAGAAGAGTGTACTTGCAAATATCATCAGCTTCCGCCGTCTTGCACAGATCGGTAAGACCAATCTCAGTGACGGTCCACAGTTCCCTATTCATCGCCATGAGGCGCTTCTTCATCATCGCCTTCCACTTGGGATAATCATGACCGTCAAAGATGGGGCATGTCACTTTCTTCATACCTGCGGTCGACATAACTAAAACTCCAGGCGGTTAAACCAAAATCACACAGAACAAGGGAGTACCTTGCTCTGATACCAATTGAAAGTGCGTTGTATCGACTAGAGGGGGGGGGGGTGAATAGGCGATTTTAATAAATTCTTCACTGAGGAATTTGTGGGTGAGGAAATTCCTTAGCGAAGAACTACTTGCAGTGGAATAAGTACTCAAAAGTATGCATTGCAGAACACAAGCATGGTCATCATGATGAAATGAAGACAACCACAGAGTACAGAAAGCGTAAACACATGATAACACAGGATGAAGACAAACAGACTGAAGAAATTGAACTGAGGAAATTGAGAAAGTCTTCAGTCAAAGTCTTCAAACACAGATATGAACAAGCATACAACATAGTAATGAGGAAATGAAAGAGTTGAGGAAATAGAACCATTAGGCTTAGTGAAGACAATGATTTGGTAGACCAGTTCCAACTGCTGTCTCAGTTGTACGTCTGGTTGGAGCGGCTAGGTATTTAAACCGGAGGACACACAGTCCCGGACACACAGTCCTCACCATATTCTCCTTGAACTAAGGTCACACAGACCTCGCCCAATCACTCGTGGTAAGTCTTCAGGTGACTTCCAAACCTTCACAAACTCGGTCACTCGGCGATCCACAATTTCCTCTTGGATGCTCTAGACCATGACGCCTAACCGTCTGGAAGAAGCACAGTCTTCAAAGGTAACAAGCGTCGGATCCACGCAGGATCAATCTCTTCAGTGATGCTCAATCACTTTGGGTTTTTAGGTGTTTGGGTTTGGGTTTTCCTCACTTGATGATTTTCACTCAAAGTCCTCGGAGGATGGGATACTCTCAATTGACAAGTGTCAGTTTCTCTCGGAGCAGCCAACCAGCTAGTGGTTGTAGGGGGTGGCTATTTATAGCCTAGGGAGCAGCCCGTCATGATAAGACATAATTGCCCTTCAATGATATGACCGTTAGGTGGGTAGATATTTTGGGACAGCTGGCGCATAGCACAGCAACGGTCGGAAATTTGAGTATCAAATTCCTCAGGGCTATCATGTTCCTCACTGTGTAGGCAATCCGCGCTGGCGAATTCCTAACTCCTCAGTCAGAACAAATTCCTCAAAGACCAGAAGAACTTCGTCTATATCACTGAAGAATATGACTGAACTGTATGAGATTTCCAAGGGCTTCACTCGAAGGGATTGGTAGGTGTAGGATTTTGAGTTGAGCATCACATGGAAATTTTTCCTTAGTATTTCCTCGACCCCCTTTAAAAGTACGGTGTTTCCTATGACTCAAGAAAGAGAAAATGAAACTACGAAAACAGAAGTCTTCACGCTTCATGTTCCTCAAATGAATACCAAGTCTTCAAGGTCACACCAATTTCTTCACTTTCAAAGTCTTCAGAAAGTCTTCAGAAATCGAAAGTCTTCAGTCGAAGAACTTCATTTTTAGGGGTCGACTTTCTCTGTAAATATCAAACTCCTCATAGACTTATAGACCTGTGTACACTCATAAACACATTAGTCCCTTAACCTATAAGTCTTCAATACACCAAAATCACTAAGGGGCACTAGATGCACTTACAAGTTTTTTCAACTTATCCTTGTATGCTTATATCCTTTCTTTTTTTATGTTTTTTTGCTTGCTTAATTAGGGTTCTGGAAATCGGCCCCTTCGCCGGAACTCGAAGCGTGCTGCTGATCGCCAGCCACGCTCTGCACGTAGTGATCAGCAGGGAGAGGAAGTTGAGGTAAGTGTCATGCTGATGACACAAGCACCTTATTCTGGTTTTGTGGGTCATATAATAATTTTTTGTGTTTTCCCATGCCCATGTTTTTTATTTTCTTAGGGTGTTGACCAGTTTCGGGTTGTAAAGTGGACTAGATGTGCAGCAGTTGCAGGGGGAGTTGAATCATCTACTAAGGTAAATAAATCCTTGAATATGAGTGTTTCTCGCTTTTTAGACACTGATGAAATTACGCAGCCGTTGACACCACTATTTGTTATAGTTGCACAATAACCATCTTGTAGTTGACATCAGTGGTCATCTTGATCTAAATAGAGTTTTCCCAGAAGTTGACATGAATTGGCATGCTCTGCTTTTCATTGTTGTAGAATATTTTTTTTGTCTTAGTCGGTATGCTCCTTGTTTTTTACATGTGATCTTTTCTATACCACCATGTGTGCAGGCAGGAGTTGATGGATGAGTTGCCTCATCTTCCGCAACAGATGCTGAGGTATGTGGGTATTTTTTTGGGGTTATGAGCTATTGAACGGTTTCTTGCAAACTTTTTTTAGTTGCTGTTATCTTCTTGCAATATCATGCTTATAGTTGCACATCCTCTAGCTTTGTAGTTGTCAGGTCAAGTATATTTCTTAGTTTTTTTGGAGGTTGCACACTGGTAGTCTGCAGTTGTCATCATGAGCTTTCATAGTTGCACAAGAACATCATATTAGTTGGCATCATCCATTTTATGTTTACATAGTTTTAGCCAAGCAGTTGGCCCTCCTTTTTTTTGCTATATTGATCCAAATGATCATTCCTAGTTTTTTTCAGTCCAGTTTTTTGTTTTGTGTTTAATGTTTTAATTTTCTCATCAACAAAGCAGCGATGAAGGAGTTGAGGTGGGTGCAGGGGAAGATGTGGAGCGACCATCACAAGCGGGCAGGATAAGGGCATCACCAAGGCGGTTTGTGAAGTTCAACAACTCGCTATCCCCATTACAGAAGTCTGAGTTAGTTTCAAGGTTGTTTGGGGGCCTCTTGAACTTATCAGAGACACTTCCAATGGATCTCACTAAATTCCTGGTGCAGTCCTACCAGCGAGAGAGCTCTGAAATGGTGTTCCCAGGCAAGGGAAGGATCCGTGTCGATGCTGACAGTGTTCACAGGGTATTCGATCTCCCAAACAGGGGTCAAAAAGTCAGATATGTAGTTGACAAGGATGCAACTAGGAGATTGAAAGAGGCTTTCAACATAACTGGAAATTCTCATCCCCAGATCAGTACATGGTGCAATATGATTAAGGATATGGCGGGAAAAACGGATGACACATTCTTTATGCCCTGGCTTGCGGTTGCATTCAACACTTTTCTAGCACCAACCACGGCCCTGAAGCTGAGCCCAATGTGCTACGGACTTGTGCTAGATCATGAAATGCTCAAGAACACAAACATCTGCCTCTTTGTAGCAGAACACATAAACGAAGCTTTCCGGAACATGGACCAGGAGAAGCAAACTGTTTGCTGCTACTTGTATCACTTGATCAAGAAGGACTCGATCTCTCCTGGTGTGTTCAGCAAATTACAAGTGAGTTCTCTTTTTTTTTCCAACACTAGCTCTTTATGTTCTATTCATGTCTGCTCAGTTTTTAATTCCTTGGTAGCTGCACTTATGCTTTGAGATCAGCTTTTGACACTTTTTGGTAGTTGCACAAAAATTGTGACCAGTTGGCACAACAATGCTTGTAGTTGCACAACTTGTAGCTTTTGTTTGGCAGCTAAACACATGTTCATTTTTAATTGGCACATCATCTGTTTTAAGTTGCACAGTGTTACTTATCTTTTTGCACAGATGTTGACATAAGTTGGCAGAAACATTTTTTGTGTCCTGTGGGTTGCACAGTTTTTATGGTTTGTGCAGTTGCACATATGTAGAATCTAGTCTGCCTAGCATTTTGTTGTAGTTGCACAGGTTATAACAATTGGTTTTGGTTCAACACAAAATCTGTTTGATAACCTTGTTCTTTTCTTTTTCTCTTTTTCACATCAGCTTAAAGAGGAGTATCCGAGTATAGGGGCACGGAGTAGACACCACTGTTTGGTGGTCTTTTGCAAGTTGAAGCATTTGTGGCATCCAAGTTACCACTAACCTACAATCCGTAGGTAAGTCTTTGCATAAAGGAGTTTGTATTAGTTACCAACATTTTCTTTTTAAGATGTTTTCTAATTGAATCAGTACTGAATCTTTTTTTTGTGCTGATGCAGAAAAAGGCAAAGATTGCCAAAGTGGTTAATGACCTATGCAAGGCAGTAATTGAACAGGTGGGCACCTTCATTGAAGCAGTTGCCAAGATCGATGAGGAGGAGCCGGATATTGATCCCTACGTACAACAGCCATCAACGGGAACCGGCATGTCACGCTGTGTTCCAAAAAGAAAGAGACGGGTTTCACCTATACAACAAGAAGAAGAGTTTGTTGAGGAGGAGTCAGAAGAAGGTGATGAAATGGAAGCAGCGCAAGATGTTGAAGATGAAGATGACACAAATGAGGATGAATCAGAGGAGGAGGACAAAGAGGAGGATGACAAAGAAGAAGATGAGGAGGAGGAGGAAGAAGAAGAGGAGAAAGAAGATGAGGAGGACAAAGAAGAAGAGGAGAAAGGAGAGGAGGAGGACAAAGAAGAAGATAATGAGTCAGAGGAGGAGGAAGAAGAAGAGTGGGGCAAACAGGGTGATGTAGACAAAGGTGCAGGAGTTTATGGCAGTGAGGTGGAAGGAGATGATGAGGAAGAAGACAAGGATGTTGATCGTGATGATCAAGGGGGATCCAATGGAGACAGTGACCACAACGATGACAATGATGACAAGGGCCCTGGTTCTGGGGGTACAGGCGGCAACAACTAGGGGGACTAGCAGCACTGTGAACCCTAGCAGCAACAACAACTCAATGAGCAGCAAGAGCATACTATAGTTGTGGATAGTTAAAACTTGCTGGAAAGATGAGCATTTACCGAAGTCGAAGAAAAATGACGAAGCGGAATCTCAGGGGAGCATTGATATGTTCAAGCTGTGCAACTTGAAGCCAGCTTTTCCAACCACTTTCCCTGTCCCAGACTTTCATCACCAAGAGATGTGTCAGAACATCCATTTTTCCATTGATCAGAAGCTGTTCTTATTAAGTGAGGCTGAAAAGAATCAAGTTGACATGGAGGAAGCAGGGAAGGGTCTTGATTGGATTCATTCGAAGGCAAAATACAAGGAATATTTGAAGAGCATTCCAGATGTAAGCTCTAGCAAGAGCAAGGCAGCTTCCGTGGCAAACCCGCATGTGGTCCAGAAGCGCAAGGCAGTTTCAATGAAGAAGAATATGAAGTTGCCTCAGACCAAGCAACAGGTGTTGAGGGCAGATGCTGAAATAAATGTGGAGAAGGAAGCTGTGGTGCCAACTGTTGTGAGCAGAGAGCTAACCAACAATCAACAGGGGACAACAATGCATGTTGAGGCTACAACCATCACAGGAGTTCAATAAATCAAGGGGAAGACTCCTCTGTCAACACTCCCACCTAAACCAGCTAAGCAGCAAAAGATTGTTAAGTTTGCCAAGGGCAGAAAGGGGGAACATGGCACAAAAGGTGTGGAGTTCAGACGAGAGACAGAAGAACGTGTCACAACCATCAATGCAGGAGTGCCAAGTTCAGCCAGATTGCTGCCAACCAAGGCTCGAAAGATGCCAAGTGCAGATACTACTGTACCAACTGAAGTGTCAATTAGCAATGGGGTCACAGTCAAAACTACCAATGTTATTTAGGAAGCCACTAGTGCAACTGCAAGCCCCAAGGTGCCAACTAATAGAGATACTTCAATGCCAAACACGGAAGGAGGTGATCAATCTGCCAAATTGCCGTCTCCAAGAGCTAACACACAGTAGCCAAGCAAGCCTGCATAACCAAGAGCTGACTTTCAGCGCACATTAACACAAGAGGAGGTGTTCAACATTATAAGCAGGTGCAAGCCTCCTAGGCCGCCAACTACAACATTATTGCGAACCAAGTCAGCCAATGATGCACCAGTGAATGTGCTGCAAGGAGATGCCCTGGACCTTCAACCCATATGCAGATCAAACTCGTACAACTATCTTGGTGACGGGTACTGCGATGCACCACCTTTTTGACCTGGGTATAGATGATGACACTAAGCCTGCTGATACGTCCATTTTGCATCATGTTTACCTACTATTATTTAGATTGTTTTCATGTATAATAATGATTTTTGGAGTATTTCTAATGCCTTTTCTCTCATAATATGCAAGGTACACACAAAGGGGGAGAATTTCGGCAGCTGGAAATCTGGACCCGAAAAAGCTACGCCAGGCTACCTATTCTGCACAACTCCAAATGAGCTGAAACTTTACGGGGAATTTTTATGGAATATATAAGAAATATTGGAGCCAATAAGTACTAGAGGGGGCCCACCAGGTGGGCACAACCCACCTGGGCGCGCCAAGGAGCCCAGGCGCGCCCTGGTGGGTTGTGCCCTCCTCGGCCCACCTCTGGTGCCCCTCTTCTGGTATATAAGTCATTTTTACCTAGAATAAATAAGGGGAGGACTTTCGGGACGAAGCGCCGCCGTCTTGAGGTGGAAATTGGGCATGAGCACTTTTGCCCTCCGGCAGAGCGATTCCGCTGGGGGAACTTCCCTCCTAGAGGGGGAAATATTCGTCATCATCATCACCATCAACTCTCCCATCTTGGGGAGGGCAATCTCCATCAACATCTTCAACAACACCATCTCCTCTCAAACTCTAGTTCCTCTCTTGTGTTCAATCTTTGTACGGGAACTATAGATTAGTACTTGTGGGTGACTAGTAGTGTTGATTACATCTTGTAGTTGATTACTATATGGTTTTTTGTGTGGAAGATTATATGTTTCGATCCAATATGATATTTAATACCCCTCTGATCTTGACCATGATTATCATTTGTGAGTAGTTAATTTTGTTCTTGAGGTCAAGGGAGAAATCTTGTTGGAAGTAATCATGTGAATTTTATATGTGTTCGATATTTTGATGGTATGTATGTTGTGATTCCCTTAGTGGTGTCATGTGAACGTTGACTACATGACACTTCACCATATTTGGGCCTAAAGGAATGCATTGTGGAGTAGTTATTAGATGATGGGTTGCGAGAGTGATAGAAGCTTAAACCCTAGTTTATGCGCTATTCCGTAAGGGACTGATTTGGATCCAAAAGTTTAATGCTATGGTTAGAATTTATTCTTAATACTTTTCTCGTAGTTGCGGATGCTTGCGAGGGGGTTAATCATAAGTAGGAGGTTTTTTCAAGTAAGAACAGCACCTAAGCATCGGTCCACCCACATATCAAATTATCAAAGTAGCGAACAGAAATCGAACCAACATGATGAAAGTGACTAGATGAAATTCCCGTGTACCCTCAAGAACTCTTTGCTTATCATAAGAGACCATTTTGGCCTGTACTTTGCCTCAAAAGGATTGGGCTAACTTGATGCACCTTTGTTATTACTATCGTTACTTGCTCGTTACAAATTATCTTGCTATCAAACTACTCATTACTTATAATTTCAGTGCTTGTAGAGAACACCTTGCTGAAAACCACTTGTCATTTCCTTCTGCTCCTCATTGGGTTCAACACTCTTACTTATCGAAAGGACTACGATTGATCCCCTATACTTGTGGGTCATCAAGGCTCTTTTCTGGTGCCGTTGCCGGGGAAGCAAGCGCTCTTGGTAAGTGGAAATTGTTAAGGAAAAATTATTACTACGTGTTGAAATTTACTGTCACTTGTTACTATGGAAAACAATCCTTTGAGGGGTTTGTTCGGGGTATCTTCACCTCGACTGGAACCACAATTGGTCACCCCTCAACCTACTGCACCTACTGAAAATATTGGTTATGAAATTCCTTCGGGTAGGATAGAACAACTGCTAGCTAATCCTTATGTAGGAGATGGAACCGAACATCCTGATATGCACTTGATATATGTTGAAGAAATTTGTGGATTATTTAAGCTTGCAGGTTTACCAGGAGACGAAGCTAAGAAGAAGGTTTTCCCTTTATATTTGAAGGGAAAAGCATTGACATCGTATAGGCTATGCGATGATATTGGATCTTGGAATTGGAATCGATTGAAATTGGAGTTCCACCAAAAAAAATTATCTTATGCATCTAGTTCATCGTGATCGGAATTACATATATAATTTTTGGCCTGGTGTTGGAGAGAGTATCGCTCTAGCTTGGGGGAGGCTTAAGTCAATATTATATTCATGCCCCAATCATGAGCTCTCAAGAGAAATTATCATTCAGAATTTTTATGCTCAGCTTTCTCATGATGATCGATCCATGCTTGATACTTCTTGTACTGGCTCCTTTATGAACAAGACTATTGATTTCCGGTGGGATCTTTTAGAAAGAATTAAATGCAACTCCGAAGATTGGGAACTCGACGAAGGTAAAGAGTCTGGTATTAAGCTTAAGTATGATTGTGTTAAATCTTTTATGAATACCGATGCTTTTCAAAAGTTTAGTAGTAAATATGGACTTGGCTCTGAGATAGTAGCCTCCTTTTGTGAATCTTTTGCTACTCATGTTGATCTCCCTAAGGAGAAGTGGTTCAAATATCACCCACCTATTAAAGAAGAAATTAAAGAACCGGTAATAACTAAAGATGAAACTATTATTTATAATGTTGATCCACTTGTTCCTACTGCTTATATTGAAAAACCACCTTTCCCTGTTAGGATAAAGGAACATGCTAAAGTTTCAACTATGGTCAATAAAAGTTATATTAGATCATCTAAACCAGCTGAACAAATCAAGGTAGAACCTAGTGTTGCTATGGTTAAAGATCTCCTAGTTGAAAATTTAGATGGGCATGTTATTTTACTTCTGTGATGAAGCTGCTAGAATTGCCAAACCTGATGAAAAAGACAAACATAGACCCGTTGTTGGCATGCCTGTTGTCTCAGTTAACATAGGAGATCACTGTTTTCATGGTTTATGTGACATAGGTGCTAGCATGAGTGCTATTAATTTTACCTTATATCAAGAAATTATGAATGATATAGCACCCGCTGAGATGGAAGACATAGATGTTACTATTAAACTGGCTAATAGAGACACCATCACACCACTTGGGATTGTTAGAGATGTTGAAGTCTTGTGTGGGAAAATAAAATACACTACTGATTTTCTTGTTCTCGGTTCCCCACAAGATGACTTTTGTCCCATTATCATTGGTAGACCTTTCTTGAACACCGTTAATGCTAAAATAGATTGTGAGAAACAAATTGTCGATGCTAGTTTTGGTGATGAGTCTCATGAATTTAATTTTTCTAAGTTTAGTAGGAAGCATCATAAGAAAGAATTGCCTAGTAAGGATGAAGTAATTGGTCTTGCTTCTATTGTCGTGCTTCCTACTGATCCACTAGAACAATATTTGCTAGACCATGAGAATGATTTACATCTGCATGAAAGAAATGAAATAGATAAGATTTTCTTTGAACAACGTCCTCTGCTTAAACACAATTTGCCTATTGAAACTCTAGGAGGTCCTCCTCCACCTGAAGGTGATTCCATGTTTAAATTAAAACAATTGCCAAACACTTTGAAATATGCTTATCTTGATGGGAAGAAGATATACCCTGTTATTATTAGTGCTAACCTTTCAGAACATGAAGAAGAAAGATTATTAAAAGTTCTGAAGAAGCACCGAGCTGCTATTGGGTATACGCTTGATGATTTAAAGGGCATTAGTCCCACTCTCCGTCAGCACAAAATTAATGAGGAACCTGATGCTAAACCCGTTGTTGATCACCAACGACGTTTAAATCCTAAAATGAAAGAAGTGGTAAGAACTTAAATACCGAAGCTTCTGGGAGCAGGTATAATCTATCCTATAGCTGATAGTAGATGGCTAAGTCATGTTCATTGTGTCCCTAAGAAGCGAGGTATTATTGTTATTCCTAATGATTAAAATGAACTTATTCCACAAAGAATTGTTACTGGCTATAGAATGGTAATTGATTTTAGAAAATTGAATAAAGCAACTAGGAAAGATCATTACCCTCTGCCTCAAATGCTAGAAAGACTATCTAAGCACACACTTTTTTGTTTCCTTGATGGATATTCTGGTTTCTCTCATATACCTGTTCCACGACCTGATTAAGAGAAAACCACCTTTACTTGTCCTTTTGGAACTTATGCTTATAGACGTATGCCTTTTGGTTTATGCAATGCACCTGATACCTTTCAAAGATGTATGACTGCTATATTCTCTGATTTGTGTGAAAAGATTGTTGAGGTTTTCATGGATGATTTTTCTGTTTACAGAACTTCTTTTGATGATTGCTTAAGCAACCTTGAGCAAGTTTTACAGAGATGCGAGCAAACTAATCTTGTCTTGAATTGGGAGAAGTGCCACTTTATTGTTAATGAAGGTATTGTCTTGGGACATAAAATTTCTGAACGGGGTATTGAGGTGGATAAAGCTAAAGTTGATGCAATTGAGAAAATTCCATGTCCTAAAGATATCAAAGGTATTCGTAGTTTCCTTGGTCATGCTGGTTTCTACAGGAGGTTTATTAAAGACTTCGTTAAAATTTCTAGGCCTCTTACAAATTTCTAGGCCTTTTTATGATGATTGTGTAGAAGCCTTTGAAACACTTAAGAAAGCCTTGATTTCCGCACCTATTGTTCAACCACCTGATTGGAACTTGCCTTTTGAAATTATGTGTGATGCTAGTTATTATGCTGTTGGTGCTGTTCTAGGACAAAGAGTTGATAAATTAAATGTTATTCATTATGCTAGTAAAACTCTAGACAATGCTCAACGAAATTATGCTACTACTGAAAAAGAATTCTTAGCAGTGGTGTTTGCCTGTGATGAATTCAGATCTTACATTGTTGATTCTAAAGTTATTGTTCACACTGATCATGCTGCTATAAAATATCTTATGGAAAAGAAAGATGCTAAACCTAGACTCATTAGGTGGGTTCTCTTGCTGCAAGAATTTGACTTACATATCATTGATAGAAAGGGAGTTGAGAATCCTGTGGCTGATAACTTGTCTAGGCTAGAAAATATTCTTGATGACCCACAACCTATTAATGATAGTTTTCCTGATGAGCAATTACCAGCAATAAATGTTTCTCATAACACTCCTTGGTATGCTGACTATGCTAATTACATTGTTGCTAAATACATACCACCTAGATTCACATACCAACAAAAGAAAACATTCTTCTATGATTTAAGACATTACTTTTGGGATGACCCACATCTTTATAAAGAAGGAGTAGATGGTATTATTAGACGTTGTGTACCTGAGCATGAATAGGGATAAATCCTACGGAAATGTCACTCCGAAGCTCACGGAGGGCATCATGCGGGAGACAGAACTGCTCATAAGGTATTGCAATCTGGTTTTTATTGGCCTACTCTCTTCAAGGATGCTTGTAAGTTTGTTTTATCGTGTGATGAATGTCAAAGGATTGGTAATATTGGTAAGCGTCAGAAAATGCCTATGAATTATTCTCTTGTTGTTGAACCATTTGATGTTTGGGGATTTGATTACATGGGACCTTTTCCTTCCTCTAATGGGAATACACATATTTTGGTTGTTGTTGATTATGTTACTAAGTGGGTAGAAGCTATTCCAACTAGTAGTGCTGATCACAACACCTCTATTAAAATGCTTAAGCAAGTCATTTTGCCAAGGTTTGGAGTCCCTAGATATTTAATTAATGATGGTGGTTCACATTTTATTCATGGTGCTTTCCGTAAAATGCTTGCTAAGTATGATGTTAACCATAGAATTGCATCACCTTATCATCCTCAGTCTAGTGGTCAAGTTGAACTTAGCAATAGAGAAATAAAATTAATTTTACAAAAGACTGTCAATAGGTCCCGGAAGAATTGGTCTAAGAAATTGGAAGATGCACTTTGGGCTTATAGAACATCATATAAAAATCCTATGGGTATGTCCTTATAAAATGGTTTATGGAAAAGCTTGTCATTTGCCTCTTGAGTTAGAACATAAAGCTTATTTGGCAATCAAAGAATTCAACTATGATTTCAAACTTGCCGGTGAAAAGAGGTTATTTGATTTTAGCTCACTAGATTATGGAGAACCCAAGCTTATGAAAATGCCAAGTTATTTAAAGAAAAAGTTAAAAGATGGCATGATAAAAGAATCCAAAAGCGTGAGTTCAAGGTCAGAGAGTATGTTCTTTTGTACAACTCTTGTTTCAGATTCTTTGTAGGAAAACTCCTCTCCAAATGGGAAGGACACTATATTATCGAGGAGGTTTATCGATCTGGAGCCATTAAAATAAATAATGCCAAAGGCACTAACCTGAAGGTCGTCAATGGGCAAAGAATAAAACATTATATCTCAGGTACACCCATCACTACAAAAAAAATACACTTCCGTGATGATACGTGTTTGTTACAGTAGGTCACGTTTTCTGTCATGCATGTACACCCATGACGATTTTATGACAGAATCAAGATAGTCATACCTGTATTGTCGTAGAAGTGTTCCATGACATTACCAAAATTATCATCACGGAAGTTTCCACTTCCGCGTCATGGAAGTGCTTTTGTCAAGGGTAACCAACATGTGGCATCCACCATAACGGGTCGCCGTTAAGCTATCGGGTCTGGTTTTGGATCCGATAACCCGTTAACAGGCCAGACCAATGGGGATTTTCCATGTGTAAAATTCTCAATGGCCAGAGGAACCACGTGTCGGCTCACCGTTGGGACAGATGTCATCCACTCATTGGACAGGAGGCGCCTATGATACGTCGACACATGGCACGTATGAACAGAGGCCCATTCCGGTGAAAAGGCCAGCCCGTTTGACTTGGTCAAATGGTAGCGGGCCAGCCCACGGAAAGCCTGTTAACGGCCTGTTCGCATATAGCCCATTTACAACCCGCTAAGTCACGACTCGTTACGACCTATCCGAATTAGGCCCAGTAGCTTCATCTGGGCCGTCCAATATGATTCCAGCTCGTTGTAACTTTCGGCCCATGTATGGCCCATGACGTCGTTCAGCCCATATGAGGCCCTTTGTAACTCTTGGCCCATTAACGACCCGTGGTGAAACTGGCCCGTAATGAACAGTGTATCGCTTTATACCCATTAACGGCCCCTTATTCCATTGGGCCGTTCCAGCCCGTGTTATCTTTCAGCCTTCTTCAGGCCCATTTATTCTTGGGCTCATTTTCAGCATTCGGTTACTTATGGCCCGTTACTGGCCTTTTCTATTTTTGGGCCAAATTCAACCCGTGGTACAGTCGGCCCGTTTGTGTCCCGTTAATCTGTTGGGCTGTTTTCATAGCGTCATCAAATTCGGCCGATTAATGATGGCCCATGAATGGACGATTCCAACTCTAGCCTGTTTACGACCCATAATGCAGTCCGTTAGCCCATGTTTGGCCAATCGATCATAGGGCCCATAGAAGGGCCATTGATGCTATGCCCCGTAGAAGTCCCATTGTTTCTACGATTCATAGGAGGCCCATGGTCACTACAGTAAATATGTAGCCCATGGTTATTGTGGCCTAGTTTAAAAAAATAGGTTATTGCGGCCACTAGCAAACCACGGAAAAAGAACTGCACTGACTACAAGAAAACAGATACACAAGACAACAAGGAAATAAATAAGCAAACAACTTACGCTAGGCTATCACGGCTATTACACATATTACATCCACTAGGCATCAAGGTTCGCCACCAGTGCAAGTATCAGGAACAAAGCAGCATATCACATACGCTGGTTGTCAAAGTTGGCGACCAGTGCAAATAAACTCTGGAGCAAAACAAGTCCAGAACTGAAACCACTTCAAAAGAGATCAGGAAACAATATCCTGGGTACTCATAATGCTGGCAAGACGCTTAGCAAGCTTATTAAATTTCTCTTGTTTGGCGCTTAAATCCCCCAGCGCTTGCTGTTGCACCAGAAAGTATGCATTTGAATTCTGTAGGGACTTCCTCAGTCCTTCGGCTTCCTATCGCAGAACATCTGATCGATGTCTTTGAACTTGAAGTTGAGACTCAAGAAGCCAAACTGATTCAGGCTGCGAGTTCGAAGAGCTGGTGCCAGCAGTAGTGGCCAGTAACTCGAAGACTACATCAAGATAGGACTTTGGGGTTGTCTCAGTGTCTTCAATATAGTTTTTATCAGCTTCCTTGG
The DNA here is from genome assembly GCF_002575655.3 of Aegilops tauschii subsp. strangulata. Lineage (NCBI taxonomy): Eukaryota > Viridiplantae > Streptophyta > Magnoliopsida > Poales > Poaceae > Aegilops > Aegilops tauschii. The sequence goes on from NC_053040.3 coordinate 320,836,328, forward strand.
AGACCAACAGGGATGTCTCACTATCTTGAACCTTATCTGCATTACTTCCTTTACCATTGCATAACGAGGTACTCTTCTCCAATATTTTATCCGCATTCTAAAAGAGAAAAAATCAGACACATCACAAGTTTACCATGTTGTATATGAAACTTATTTTGGTAAACCAGTTCAGTAGTAAGGTCGACAGGATAACAACATGAAACAAACATATATCTATGTAGTATGGTCACTGTGTGGTCTATATCATTCTTGTTTATGTTGCCAAATCAAGATAGAGACAGTTCAAATCATATCTATTTAAGACAAAGCAGCATAGACAGAATATAAGTGTGGGAAACTACACAACAATAAGAACACTTGTAATGTGCATGGCATTTGAACATAACCGTTTATTCAATTGAAACTGAAATCAACATAGAGCAAGTTACAATAGCAAACACGTTAAAGAAACAGGTTTAAAACATACCTGTTGCGCCATTGGAGTTTCAGTTGCATCCTTCAAATTTGAAATTAGTTGGTATGAGTAAATACAGTGATGCAAGAGCAAAGAAGTATGAACCATAACTACGAAACCTGACCTAAGAACAATTCTTCTTCTGCTTTAAGTGTTGACTTGGGGTTCGGAGTGGTGGTCCTCGTGCTTTGGGCACTGAAGTTGCCTTACTAACTGCTCGTGTTTGGGTGCTCTGTGGTGGAGACGGCGCTGTGTCAACTGGAACTGTGTTACTATCTGCTGGGGTTGGGGTTAGAAGGGGTGTAGCTGGTTCTCTATCCAACTAGGTAGGGGGACAATCTGCGTGAGTCTGGGTTATGTTTGGTGGGGCTGGTTCTTGGGCAAGTACAACCGTGGTTCTATCTGCATCGACAGGTAGCACAATCTTTTCTGAAGACCGTGTTTTTACTCCCATAGATACTGCCAGCACCCCTTCAATTCAAATGGCGGATAAACAAGAAAAGTAATTGAATGTACAGACATTGTAAGATAGATAGGTGCAATGGGCATGAAATAATTTACATTTATGTTGTCTAACCAAATAGAATAGCATGACATAATTTCACATATATGATGGCTAATTAAACGGGATAGCATGACACAATTTCACATGTATGATGGCTAACTAAACAGGATAGAATGACATACTTCAAAATATGATGACTATGTAAACATGATGACATGATATAACTATACGATGTGTCTATTAAAGTGGTTGGCATGCCATAATTCACAAACATGCCGTCGATGGAAACGTGATTGCATTATATAATTCACGGACAAAATGACATAATTCAAAATATGATGACTATGTAAACAGGAAGAGATGATATAACTATATTATGTCTTTAGAAAATGGGTTGGCATGCCATAATTCAGATACATGATGTCTATGTAAACATCATGGCATGATATAATTAAAATATATCATTTATATACTAAGAAAGTGAGGAGAGGGCAATCGCATATATGATGTGTCAACTAAGGAGATGGCATTCAATATTGTGTATATGATGTACAAACTAAGCACTGCAAGACAACATATGCATGATATGAGTAATATAACCCTGCAAAGTTTGAGCATGCACCTCAGGGGGATAATAGGACTGGTCATCTGTCTCTGAATCCTCCTCTGAGGAGCTATCTGTAACCAGCAAAATATCTGCTTCAGCAGGTAGCATTGTCTTCTCTGAAGACGTTGTTTTCACTCCAGATTTCTCCATCACCAATTCAAATGGCTGATGCATAGGAAGAGCAGTTGAATATACAAACATTGTCGACAAATGCAATGAGTAATACCAAAACAGGACAGCATGATATAATTCACATATATGACGCTTGGCTAAATAGCATGGCATTGCATAATTCACATACATAATGCCTTGCAACAAGATAACATTGCATAATTCACATACATGGTAATTAGACACTAAACATGTGGCATTCACACAAAGCATGTCTAAACTAAGCAAATGACATGCCAATGCAAGACACCATATGCACGATATGAGCAATATAACCCTGCCAAATTAGAGCATGCACATCGGGGGTGAAATAGGACTGGTCATCTGTCTCTGAATCCTCCTCCGAGGAGCTATTTGTAACCAGCAAGACATGCGCTTCGTCAGATAACATTGTCTGCTCTGAAGACCTTGTTTCCACTCTAGATTTTTCCATGACCGTGTCGAATGGCTGATGCACAGGAAGAGTAATTGAATGTACTAGAATTGTTGACAAATTTAAAACATAATAAAAAATCATGGCATGATATAATTCACATATAAGATGACTGGCTAACCAGGGTGGCATTGCAAAATTCACATATATGATGCCTGGCTAAACAAGATGGCATTGCATGATTCACATATACGATAAAGAAACTAAACAGATGGAATTCACACAAAACATGTCTAAACTAAGCAGATGACATATTTGATGTATAAAGTAAGCAATGCAAGGTACCATATGCATGATATTACCAACATCAACATGCCAAGTTAGAGAAAAGACCTCAGGGGGTAAATAGGAGTGGTCTTCTCCTTCTGAATCCACCTCAGAACAGTTATCTTCCTCTTATTACAATCCAAAATGGGTGGAGGGGGGCTGGCTTTGCGCCCACCATGGAGCGACGTCTCCATGAAATTTTATTGCCACGCAAGGCTCGTCTCTTTTGCTCTACATGTTCAGTTCCATTGTGTACAATAATTGACATGCATAGGAATAAAACATAGTGAGCTTATGTAAGGAGTGCATGCACAAATCCAGAGTGATGGTAGCAAACTGTGGATAGACCCAAAACCAATGATAGCAGGCAGATAATAGCTTTAGTTAAAAATAGAGATAATGGCTCCTTTAGTGTTTGTTTCCACCCAACATGAAACTCATAGTAGACACCCAAGATTAACCAGATAGTAGACAGATATTACTGATTGCTGCCCCAATATGTACCCCACAACCATTTAAAAACTCAAGTTTGAGCATTAGTTTGGACCTCGGAGTCTAATAGGTGAACATGACGATAAAGTTGCATGTCATCATATTAAGCGATGCATAACGTAAGTAGACACGAAAGAGTGCGACCTCTCTTGCGGACCTGTGTAGTCCTCAAGGTCATCTGCTCAGTTGATGATGGTAATGCAGTTGTCGTGGCTGCCGGCAGCGGGGAAGAAGATCTAAGGCGGCAAAAGACAGTCTAGAGGGCGGATCCCTGCTGTGGTGAACCCTCCCGTCGTTGGAGGAACATAGCTGGGGTGGAACATGATACGTCTCCAACGTATCTATAATTTTTTATTGTTCCATGCTATTATATTACCCGTTTTGGATGTTTATGGGCTTTACTTTATACTTTTATATCATTTTTGGGACTAACCTATTAACCGGAGGCCCAGCCCGAATTGCTGTTTTTTTGCCTATTTCAGTGTTTCGAAGAAAAGGAATATCAAACGAAGTCCAAACGGAATGAAACCTTCGGGAGCAATCTTTTTGGAACAAACGCAATCCAGGAGACTTGGAGTGGACGTCAAGAAGCAGCCGAGGCGGCCACGAGGCAGGAGGGCGCGCCCTAGGGGGGTGGGCGCGCCCCCACCCTCGTGGGCCCCTCGTGGCTCCCCTGACCTACCTCCTTCGCCTATATATATCTACGTACCCCGAAAACATCCAGGAGCACCACGAAAACCTATTTCCACCACCGCAACCTTCTGTATCCGTGAGATCCCATCTTTGAGCCTTCGCCGGCGCTTCGCCGGAGGGGGAATCGACCACGGAGGGCTTCTACATCAACACCATAGCCTCTCTGATGAGTTGTGAGTAGTTTACCACAGACCTTCGGGTCCATAGTTATTAGCTAGATGGCTTCTTCTCTCTCTTTGAATCTCAATACAAAGTTCTCCTTGATCTTCTTGGAGATCTATTTGATGTAACTCTTTTTGCGGTGTGTTTGTCGAGATCCGATGAGTTGTGGGTTTATGATCAAGTCTATCTATGAGAAATATTTGAATCTCCTCTGAATTCTTTTATGTATGATTAGTTATCTTTGCAAGTCTCTTCGAATTATCAGTTTGGTTTGGCCTACTAGATTGATCTTTCTTGCAATGGGAGGAGTGCTTAGCTTTGGGTTCAATCTTGCGGTGTCCTTTCCCAGTGACAGCAGGGGCAGCAAGGCACGTATTGTATTATTGCCATTGAGGATAAAAAGATGCGGTTTATATCATATTGCTTGAGTTTATCCCTCTACATCATGTCATCTTGCCTAATGCGTTACTCTGTTCTTATGAACTTAATACTCTAGATGCATGCTGGATAGCGGTCGATGTGTGGAGTAATAGTAGTAGATGCAGAATCTTTTCGATCTACTTGTCGCAGATGTGATGCCTATATACATGATCATGCCTAGATATTCTCATAACTATGCACTTTTCTATCAATTGCTCGATAGTAATTTGTTCACCCACTGTAATACTTATGCTATCTTGAGAGAAGACACTAGTGAAACCTATGGCCCCCGGGTCTATCTTTTATCATATAAGTTTCCGATCTACTTTATTTTGCATCTTTACTTTCCAATATATATCATAAAAATACCAAAAATATTTATCTTATCTTATTATCTCTATCAGATCTCACTTTTGCAAGTTACCGTGAAGGGATTGACAACCCCTTTATCGCGTTGGTTGCGAGGTTCTTGTTTGTTTGTGTAGGTACGAGGGATTTCTGTGGAGCCTCCTACTGGATTAATACCTTGGTTCTCAAAAACTGAGGGAAATACTTGCGCTACTTTACTACATCACCCTTTCCTCTTCAAGGGAAAACCAACGCAGTGCTCAAGAGGTAGCAAGAAGGATTTCTGGCGCCATTGCCGGGGAGGTCTTCGCTCAAGTCAAGACATACCAATTACCCATCACAAACTCATCTCCCTCGCATTACATTATTTGCCATTTGCCTCTCGTTTCTCCCCCACTTCACCCTTGCCCTTTTATTCGTCCTCTCTTTCCCGTTCGCCTCTTTTCTTTCACTTGCCTCTTGTGTGCTTGTGTGTTGGATTGCTTGTCACGATGGCTCAAGATAATACTAAATTGTGTGACTTTTCCAATACCAACAATAATGATTTCCTTAGCACTCCGATTGCTCCTCTTAATGATACTGAATCTTGTGAAATCAATGCTGCTTTGTTGAATCTTGTCATGAAAGATCATTTCTCTGGCCTTCCTAGTGAAGATGCCGCTACTCATCTAAACAACTTTGTTGATTTGTGTGATATGCAAAAGAAGAAAGATATGGATAATGATATTGTTAAATTGAAGTTATTTCCATTTTCACTTAGAGATCGTGCTAAAACTTGGTTTTCGTCTTTGCCTAAAAATAGTATTGATTCATGGAATAAGTGCAAAGATGCTTTTATCTCTAAGTATTTTCCTCCCGCTAAGATCATCTCTCTTAGAAACGACATTATGAATTTTAAGCAACTAGATCATGAGCATGTTTCCCAATCTTGGGAGAGAATGAAATTAATGATTCGCAATTGCCCTACACATGGTTTGAATTTATGGATGATCATACAATTTTTTATGCCGGATTGAATTTTTCTTCTAGAAATCTTTTAGATTCAGCCGCGGGAGGCACTTTTATGGAAATCACTTTAGGAGAAGCTACTAAACTCCTAGATAATATTATGGTTAATTATTCTCAATAGCACACCGAAAGATCTACTAGTAAAAAGGTTCATGCGATAGAAGAGATTAATGTTTTGAGTGGAAAGATGGATGAACTTATGAAATTGTTTGCTACTAAGAGTGCTCCTATTGATCCTAATGATATGCCTTTGTCTACTTTGATTGAGAATAACAATGAATCTATGGGTGTGGATTTTGTTGGTAGGAATAATTTTGGTAACAATGCGTATAGAGGAAACTTTAATCCTAGGCCCTTTCCTAGTAATTCCTCTAATAATTATGGTAATTCCTACAACAACTCTTACGGAAATTTTAATAAGATGCCCTCTGATTTTGAGAATAGTGTTAAAGAATTTATGACCTCTCAAAAGAATTTCAATGCTTTGCTTGAAGAAAAATTGCTTAAAGTTGATGAATTGGCTAGGAACGTGGATAGAATTTCTTGATGTTGATTCTTTGAAACTTAGATCTATTCCACCTAAGCATGATATCAATGAGTCTCTCAAAGCCATGAGAATTTCCATTGATGAGTGCAAATAAAGAACCGCTAGGATGCGTGCTAAGAAAGATTGCTTTGTAAAAGCGTGTTCTTCTAGTTTCCATGAAAATAATGATGAAGATCTAAAAGTGATTGATGTGTCTCCTATTAAATCTTTGTTTTGCAATATAAATCTTGATAATGATGGGACTGGAGATGAGTCAACTTTAGTTAAAAGGCGTCCCAATGATTCAGAGTTTTTAGATCTTGATGCTAAAATTGGTAAAAGTGGGATTGGAGAGATCAAAACTTTACATAGCAATGAACCCACTATTATGAATTTCAAGGAATTTAATTATGATAATTGCTCTTTAATAGATTGTATTTCCTTGTTGCAATCCGTGTTGAATTCTCCTCATGCTTATAGTCAAAATAAAGCTTTTACCAAACATATCGTTGATGCCTTGATGCAATCTTATAAGGAAAAACTTGAATTGGAAGTTTCTATCCCTAGAAAAATTTATGATGAGTGGGAACCTACTATTAAAATTAAAATTAAAGATCATGAATGCTATGCTTTGTGTGATTTGGGTGCTAGTGTCTCCACGATTCCAAAAACTTTATGTGATGTGCTAGGTGCCCTACCCCCTGGGCGCCCCCCCGTCCTTGTGGGCCCCCTTTCAGGCCTCCGGTGCCCATCTTCTGCTATATGGTATCTTTTACCCAGGAAACAATAAGAAGGAAGCTTTTGGGACGAAGCGCCGCCATTTCGAGGCGGAACCTGGGCAGAACCAATCTAGGGCTCCGGTGGACCTGTTCTGCCGGGGAAACATCGCTCCGGGAGGCGGAAATCATCGCCATCATCATCACCATCGACCCTCTCATCGAGAGGGGGTCAATCTCCATCAACATCTTCACCAGAACCAGTCCTCTCAAACCCCAGTTCATCTCTTGCATTCGATCTTGGTCCCAAAACCTCAGATTGGTACCTGTGGGTTGCTAGTAGTGTTGATTACTCCTTGTAGTTGATGCTAGTTGGTTTATTCGGTGTAAGATCATATGTTTAGATCCTTAATGATAATTAATACTCCTCTGATTATGATTATGAATATGCTTTGTGAGTAGTTACGTTTGTTCCTGAAGACATGGGAGAAGTCTTGTTATAAGTAATCATGTGAATTTGGTATTCGTATGATATTTTGATGAGACGTATGTTGTCCTTCCTCTAGTGGTGTTATGTGAACATCGACTAAATGAAACTTCACCATTATTTGGGCCTAGGGGAAGGCATTGGGAAGTAATAAGTAGATGATGGGTTGCTAGAGTGACAGAAGCTTAAACCCTAGTTTATGCATTGCTTCGTAAGGGGCTGATTTGGATCCATATGTTTCACGATATGGTTAGGTTTACCTTAATTCTTCTTTTGTAGTTGCGGATGCTTGCGAGAGGGGTTAATAATAAGTGTGAGGCTTGTCCAAGGAAGGGAAACACCCAAGCACCGGTCCACCCACATATCAAATTATCAAAGTAACGAATGCGAATCATATGAGCATGATGAAAACTAGCTTGACAACAATTCCCATGTGTCCTCAGGAGCGCTTTGCTTTATATAAGAGTTCGTCCAGGCTTGTCCTTTGCTACAGAAAGGATTGGGACACCTTGCTGCACCTTGCCTACTTTTATTACTTGTTACCCGTTATGATTTATCTTATCAGAAAACTATCTATTACCGATAATTTCAGTGCTTGCAGAGAATACCATGCTGAAAACCACTTGTCATTTCCTTCTGCTCCTCGTTGGGTTCGACACACTTACTTATCGGAAGGACTACGATAGATCCCCTATACCTGTGGGTCATCGAGACTCTTTTCTGGCGCCATTGCCGGGGAGTGAAGCGCCTTTGGTAAGTGGAATTTGGTAAGGAAATATTTATATAGTGTGCTAAAATTTACTGTCACTTGTTACTATGGAAAATAATCCTTTGAGGGGCTTGTTCGGGGTATCTTCACCTCGAACGGAAGAGCAAAGAGTTTATCCTCAACCTACTGCACCTACTAAAAATATTTATTATTTAATTCCTTCGGGTATGATAGAGAAACTGCTAGCTAATCCTTATGCAGGAGATGGAACATTACATCCCGATATGCACCTAATCTATGTGCAGGTATGCCCGGGGATGTTGTCAAGAAGAAGGTCTTCCCTTTATCATTGAAGGGAAATGCATTGACATGGTATAGGCTATTGGATGACATTGGATCATGGAACTACAATCGATTGAAATTGGAATTTCATCAGAAGTTTTATCCTATGCATCTAGTTCATCGTGATCGGAATTATATATATAATTTTTGGCCTCGTGAAGGAGAAAGTATCGCTCAAGCTTGGGGGAGGCTTATGTCAATGTTATATTCATGCCCCAATCATGATCTCTCAAGAGAAATTATTATTCAAATTTTTTATGCTCGGCTTTCTCATAATGATCGATCCATGCTTGATACTTCTTGTACTGGTTCCTATATGAAGAAGGATATTGAATTCAAATGGGATTTATTGAAAATAATTAAACGCAACTCTGAGATTGGAATCTTGACGAAGATAAGGAGTCAGGTATAAACCTTAAGTTTGATTGTATTAAATCTTTTATGGAAACCGATGCTTTTCATGATTTTAGCACTAAACATGGACTTGACTATGAGATAGTAGCTTCTTTCTGTGAATCATTTGCTACTCATGTTGATATTTGTAAGGAGAAGTGGTTTAAATATCATCCTCCCATTGAAGTTAAAGTAGTTGAACCTACTAAAGTTGAAGAAGAAATGATTACTTATAATGTTGATCCTATTGTTCCTACTGCTTATATTGATAAGCCACCATTCCCTGTTAGAATAAAGGATCATGCTAAAGCTTCAACTATGGTCAACAAAAGTAATATTAGAACACCCAAAACCTCTGAGAAAATTAAATTTTAACCTAGTATTGCTATGGTTACAGATCTCTTGGTTGATAATATTGATGGGCATGTTATTTATTTCTGTGATGTAGCTGCTAGAATTGCTAAACCCGATATGAAAGATAAACATAGACCTGTTGTTGGCAGGACTGTTATTTTTGTTAAGATAGGAGATCATTGTTATCATGGCTTATGTGATGTGGGTGCTAGTGTGAGTGCAATTCCTTATACCTTGTATGAAGAAATTATGAATGATACTGCACCTGCTGAGATAGAAGATATTGATGTTACTATTAAGCTTGCTAATAGAGATACCATTTCACCAATTGGGATTGTGAGAGATGTTGAAGTCTTGTGTGGAAAAATTAAATACCCTACTGATTTTCTTATTCTTGGTTCCCCACAAGATAACTTTGTCCCATTATATTTGGTAGACCCTTCTTGAATACAGTTAATGTTAAGGTGGTGTTGTTCGCACTTATCTGAAATGTAGGGACCGAGACCGACATTGTGAACATATTGCTCAAATTCCTCCTTAATGCCCACATGCATCATATATTCATCGCAAGGCTATAAGCATGTTTTGGTGGGGGCATCTCGTGTGGAATTTTGACTTGGTTCAACATAAGACCGGCGAGCAGAACTGTCACTAGAAGATGCCCCCGAGGATCGCCTCCTCAAAGAGCTCCTTCCAAATAAGTTCATCATGTCCTTGTAAAATTTCCTGAAAATTCTTGGGTGACAAAAATTTATCAACAAAACTTTATAAGATTGATAGCAGCTACTCATAAGGATACATAGAGGCCACAACAAGCATTGAAACTACTTAGAACTCTAAGAATTCAACATGCAAGCTCATCTACAGCAGCACCAAGAGTGGCTAATTATTCAAAATATAAACCACTAAAACAAAAACTAATTGGACAAACAATGGAGTCACATACCAAGCAACAATCCCCTGAAACAATTTCGGGAATGGAGCTTCGAGCAAAGAGATCAAAATCCGCGGGTTTGAGAGCAAGAACACGAGAGAGAGAGCAATGGAGATTTTTTTTCTGGAGGTAAGTGATGATGTGGGAAGAAGAGGTAAGTGAGGGGGCCCACGTGGAAACACAACCCACCAGGGCGCGCCTGGGGGTCCTGGCGCGCCCAGGTGGGTTGTGCCCACCTGGTGCACCTCCCTCTGATATTATTCGCACCAAAAAGTCAGAAATATTCAGAAAAAATCATGTTAAATTTTCAGAGCATTCTGAGAGCTTTTATTTTTGGGTCATTTTTTATTGCACGGGAAATTCAGAAAACAGACAACACATGACATTTTATTTTATTTAACAAATAAGAACAGAAAATAAAAAGTACGGACAGAAGGTTGTGCTTACTAAATTCATCAACTTCATACCGCTCAAAAATGATCCATTAATAAGGTTGATCAAGTGTTATTAACAACCACTTTCGATTAGCATGAAACCGAAGAACTTTCGTAAATCACTAAGTTACCTCAATGGGGATATGAATGTCCCCAACAATAAGCATTTCATATTTCTTTTTGATAGTAGGTAGAGGTATTTGAAAACTTCCAATAGTGATTGTTGAAGCTTTTTCAATAACATTAATACCATTCACTTGGAATTGCTTCTTCGGAAAGTGCACCGTATGCTCATTACCATTAATATGAAAAGTGACCTTGACTTTATTGCAATCAATAACAGCCCCTGCAGTATTCAAGAAGGGTCTACCAAGGATAATCGACATGTTGTCGTCCTCGGGCATCTCAAGTATAACAAAGTCAGTCAAAATAGTAACATTAGCAACAACAACGGGCACATCCTCACAAGTACTGATAGGTATGGCAGTTGATTTGTCAACCATTTGCAAAGATATTTCAGCAGGTGTGAGTTTATTCAAGCAAGTCTTTTATATAAAGAGAAAGGCATAACACTAACACCAGCTCCTAAATCACACAAAGCAGTTTCACATAATTCTTTTTGATAGAGCAAGGTATAGTTGGTATTCCCGGATCTCCAAGTTTTTAGGTACTCCATCCTTAAAAGTATAATTAGCAAGCATAGTGAAGATTTCAGCTTCCGGTATTTCTCTCTTATTAGTGATGATGTCTTTCATATACTTTGCATAAGGAGGCATTTTCAAGATATCAGTCAAGCGAGTACGCAAAAAGACTGGCCTCAACATTTCAGCAAAGCGTTCAAATTCTTCATCATCTTTCTTTATAGTTGACTTGGGTGGAAAAGGCATAGGTTTTTGAACCCACGGTTCTCTTTCTTTACTGTGTTTTCTAGCAATGTAGTCTCTTTTATCATATCTTTTATTCTTAGGTTGTGGGTTATCAAGATCAACATGTGGTTCTATCTCAACATCATTATCTGGTTCTTTTTCATTTGGTTGAGCATCTTCATGAACATCAACATTATCTTTTTCATTATCACTAGGTGGATGTTCATTACCAGATTGAGTTTCAGCATCTGAGATAGAAGTTTCATTTTCATTATCAGGAGGTTTCTCTACTTTAGGTTCACTAGAAGCATGCAAAGTCCTATCATTTTTCTTCTTCTTTTTCTTTCTAGAAGGACTAGGTGCACTAATGTTATTTCTTTGTGAGTCTTTTTCAATTCTCTTTGGGTGTCCCTCGGGATAAAGTGGTTCCTGAGTCATTTTACCTCCTCTAGTTGCAACTCTAACAACAAAGTCATGTATATTATGATTCATTTCATCAAGCAACTCTCTTTGAGATTTAGCAACTTGTTCTAACTGAGTTTGAACCATAGAAGCATGTTTTCCAACACCTCTAACATCATTTGAGATTCTAAATAACAAGTCACTCAAGCGAGCAATCATATCTGAATTAGATTTCAATTGTTTCATAACATTTGCATTGAAGTGATCTTGTTTTCTAATATAATTCTCAAACTCATAAAGGCATTGGCTAGGATGCATATTCTAAGGATTATCATTATCATTGAACTTCATTAAAGAATTTACCTCTACCACCCTAGGCAGTGGTGGTGTATTAAGCCCATGTATTTCTTCAATAGGAGGTAAATTTTTAACATCCTCAGCTTTAATACCTTTTTCAATCATAGATTTCTTTGCTTCTTGCATATCTTCAGGACTGAGATATAATATACCCCTCTTCTTCGGAGTGGGTTTAGCCGGTGGTTCAGGAAGAGTCCAATCATCATAATTTTTCAATATATTATTCAATAATTCTTCAGCTTGTCCAACAGTTCGTTCCCTGAAAACACAACCAGCACAACTATCTAGTAAGTCCCTAGAAGCATTGGTTAGTCCATTATGGAAGATATCAAGTATTTCATTTTTCTTAAGAGGGTGATCAGGCAAAGCATTAAGTAACTGGCAAAGCCTCCCCCAAGTTTGTGGGAGACTCTCTTCTTTAGTTTGCACAAAGTTAAATATTTCCTGTAAGGCAGCTTGTTTCTTATGAGCAGGAAAATATTTTTCAGAGAAGTAATAAATCATATCCCGGGGACTACGCACACAACCCGGAGTAAGAGTATTGTACCAAGCTATAGCATCACCCTTTAATGAGAACAGAAATAATTTGAGAATAAAGTAATGATGAGTCCTCTCATCATGAGTAAAAAGGGTGGCTATGTCATTCAACTTAGTAAGATATGCCACAACAGTTTCAGTTTCATAACCATGGAAAGGATCAGATTCAGCCAAAGTAATTAACTCTAGGTCGACAGAGAATTCATAATCCTTATCATCAATAAAGATAGGTGAAGTAGCAAACTTAGGATCATATTTCATTCTAGCATTCACAGATTTTTCTTTATACTTGCATAATTGTTTCTCTAAATCATCTCTATCCTTACAAGCAAGAATATCTCTCGTTGTCTCCTCATTCATAACATAACCTTTCGGTACCTTAGGCAATTCATATCTAGGAAGGCTATTTCTAGCAGGTGTTTCAGGAGTTTCAGTTTCAAGCTCATCATCAGATTCAACAACATCATGTTGTATTACTCTAGCAATTTGTTCATCAAGAAATTCACCAAGTGGCACATCATCGTTATCAAGCATGGTACTAGCATCATCATAAGCATCATTCAGAGTAGAAGTAGCGTCATCACTAACTTGCGACATATTAGAATTAATAGCATGTGGTGGTGTTGCAAGTGTACTTATAACTGAAGGTGAATCTAAAGCAGAACTGGATGGCAGTTCCTTACCTCCCCTCGTCTTAGATGGAAAAATCTAAGTCTTAACATCCTTCAGATTCTTCATAGTGATAAATTGATAATAATCCCAAATGACTCAACAAATATAGCTATGCTCCCCAGCAACGGCACCAGAAAAAGGTCTTGATAACCCACAAGTATAGGGGATCACAACAGTTTTCGAGGGTAGAGTATTCAACCCGAATTTATAGATTCGACACAAGGGGAGCCAAAGAATATTTGAAGGTATTAGCAGCTGAGTTGTCAATTCAACCACACCTGGAGATTAATTATCTGCATCAACGTGATCAGTAGCAAAGTAATATGATAGTTTTGATAGTAGCAACAACAACAATAGTAATGGTAACACTGATAGCAGTAATTTTGTAGCAAGTGTATCAGTGATGATAGCAGTAGTAACTTAGAAGAAACAATATAAGATAAATTCATAGGCATTGGATCAGTGACTTGTTGGATGATATTCATCATGAGACAGTTATAACCTAGGGCGATATGACACTAGCTCCAGTTCATCAATATAATGTAGGCATGTATTCTGTAAATAGTCATACGTGCTTATGGAAAGAAATTGCATGACATCTTTTGTCCTACCCTCCCGTGGCAGCGGGGTCCTATTGGAAACTAAGGGATATTAAGGCCTCCTTTTAATAGAGAACCGGAACAAAGCATTGACACATAGTGAATATGTGAATTCCTCAAACTACGGTCATCACCGGGAGTGGTCCCGACTATTGTCACTCCGGGGTTGCCGGATCATAACACGTAGTAGGTGACTATAACTTGCAAGATCGGATCTAGAACATGGATATAATGGTGATAACATAAACGGTTCAGATCTGAAATCATGGCACTCGGGCCCAAAGTGACAAGCATTAAGCATAGCAAAGTCATAGCAACATCAATCTTAGAACATAGTGGATACTAGGGATCAAGCCCTAACAAAACTAACTCGATTACATGATGAATCTCATCCAACTCCTCACCGACCAGTGAGCCTACGAAGGAAGTACTCACTCCCGGTGGGGAGCATCATGGAATTGGCGATGGAGAAGGGTTGGTGATGATGAAGAACGAAGATCCCCCTCTCCGGACCCCCAAACGGACTCCAAATCTGGCCTCCCGATGAAGAACAGGAGGTGACGGTGGCTCTGTCTCGTGGATCGTGATAATTCTTTCTCCTTGATTTTTTCTAGAAAAATAGGATTTTATAGCGTCGGTTTCAGGGTCTGCGGGGCCCCAGGTGGGGACAACCCACCTGGGCGCGCCTGGTGAGGGGGGCGCGCCCTGGTGGGTTGTGCCCACCCAGGTGCCCCTCTCTGGCAGGTCTTGGCTCCAGAAATTCTCTTATTTTCCATAAAAATTCCCCGCAAAGTTCTGTTCCATTCCGAGAACTTTTATTTCTGCACAAAACAACACCATGATAGTTCTGCTGAAAACAACGTCAGTCCGGGGTTAGTTTCATTCAAATCATGCAAATTAGAGTCCAAAACAAGAGGAAAAGCGTTCGGAAAAGTAGATACGTTGGAGACGTATCAACTCCCCCAAGCTTAAACCTTTGGTTGTCCTCAAGCAATTCAGTGGATAAACTAAAAGTGAAAAAGAAAAACTTTTACGAACTCTTTTGCTCTTGTTTGCATAAACAAGCTTAAACAATACCCAGGTTTTCAGCCAACATTATAACTAATCATGCCGACAATAACTCTTAATGATTGTATTAACTCATATCAATGCCATAATCAGCTAGCGAGCAATAATAAGATATCTCAAATAGCAACACGTTGTCAAAACAACCAAGATATAATATGACAATAGTGGTATCTCGCTAGCCCTTTCTGATACCGCAAAACATAAATGCAGAGCACCTCCAAAGTTCAAGCAGCGACTAAACATTAATTGTAATTCATGGTAGAAAAGATCCAGTCATGATGCACCCAACATTATCTACACACAATGCATAAGTCATGACAACTGTGCTCTCAGGTTCTAGCGCTTGTTTAGAAGGTGATGACACAACATAAAAGTAAATAGATAGTCCCTTCGCAGAGGGAAGCAGTGATTTGCAGAGGTGCTAGAGCTCTAGTTTTAAAACAGAGGTAAATGATATTTTGAGAGGTACACCCTTCTCATTTACTTCACGACCATCAGTTATCAATATCTTCCATGCTAAACACGCTAGTGGCGGTTCCCAAGCAATAAAAGTAAAGGTTTTGACTCCATTGGGAGTTTTTGTTTGATTATTTAAGAGATTAACTCTTTTTCATGTTTGCAGTTTGGGACTGGGCATCCCTACTACCACCCTTTTCTCGTGCGATGGCAAGTGAATAAACACTCGACCTGAGAATAATCCGCTTAGCATGGAAGATACCGACCACCTCCTGTCGTTCCATGAACAATCTAGGCACACAAAAAGGATATTTATTTGGAGTTTTTAGAGGTGGCACATGCAAATTTACTTAGGACGGCAGGGTAATATCGCATATAGGTAGGTATGGTGGACTCACTATGGAATAACTTTGGGTTCAAGGTTTTTGATGTACAAGCAGAGTTCCCACTTAGTACAGGCAAAGGCTAGCAAAAAGATTGAGAAGCGGTCAGCTAGAGAGCAACAACGGTCATAAACATGCATTATGCATAAGTAACACTAGACACTAGCATGAGTAGGATATGAACACTGAAAGTGAAACTATCCCTCGGTGGTTTTGGTAATGATTAACAACATATAGCTCATTGAACTAATGCTATTTCAAGATGAATATTTCAGGAAAGTTCAATGATTGGCATGGCATGGATTAGGATTGTGGACCCCTCAAAATGCTAAGGACAAAGGATTGGCTCAAGCTCTAAAGATCAAGACTCTATATTTTACTTTTAGTGATCCAAGATCACATTGAGTCTATAGGAAAGCCAATACTATTAAAAGGGGATGAGGTGTTGCTTAATGGCTTGCTTGCTCAAAATGCTTAGTGATATGCTCCAAAAGCCCTCAACCACTTTCTCACATCCACATATGTCTCAAACCAAAAGTCAAACTCGTCCCCACCGATTTGATCCATCCGGTGCCACCGAGTTCATTTGACATAGCCACTGCCACAAAACCCTAGTCACTTTGGTTCCACCGATAGGGATCTCGGTCTCACCGAGATGGGATTGCAAACTCTCTGTTTCCCTTCATAACGTTTCGGTCCAACCGAGATGAGCGATCGGTCCCACCGAGTTCGCAATGCAAACTCCCTGTTTCCCTTTCGTAACATTTCGGTCCCACCGAAATGAGCGAATCGGTCCCACCGAGTTTGCCTGACCAACTCTCTGGTTTGCTTATTACCAAAGTCAGTCCCACCGAGTTTGTGTAATCGGTCCAACCGAGATTACGTTATGCCCTAACCCTAACAAAATCGGTCCCACCGAGTTGACATGTCGGTCCCACTGAAATGCCTAATGGTCACATTATGAACTAAATCGGTCCATCCGAGTTTTATGATTTGGTCCCACCGAGTTTGGTAAATTGTGTGTAACAGTTAGATTTTGTGTGGAGGCTATATATATCCCTCCACCCTCTCCTCATTCATGAGGAAAGCCATCAGAACATGCCTACACTTCCAGCATCCATTTTCTGAGAGATAACCACCTACTCATGTGTTGAGGCCAAGATATTCCAATCCAACCATATGAATCTTGATCTCTAGCCTTCCCCAAGTCGCTTTCCACTCAAATCTTATTTCCACCATATCCAATCCTATGAGAGAGAGTTGAGTGTTGGGGAGACTATCATTTGAAGCACAAGAGCAAGGAGTTCATCAACAACACACCATCTATTACCTTTTGGAGAGTGGTGTCTCCTAGATTGGTTAGGTGTCACTTGGGAGCCTCCGACAAGATTGTGGAGTTGAACCAAGGAGTTTGTACGGGCAAGGAGATCGCCTACTTCGTGAAGATCTGCCCTAGTGAGGCAAGTCCTTCGTGGGCGATGGCCATGGTGGGATAGACAAGGTTGCTTCTTCGTGGACCCTTCGTGGGTGGAGCCCTCCGTGGACTCGCGCAGCCATTACCCTTCGTGGGTTGAAGTCTCCATCAACATGGATGTACGATAGCACCACCTATCAGAACCACCCCAAAATTCTCCGTGTCAACATTGCGTTTGCTCCCTCCAAACTCCTCCCATTTACTTTCTTGCAAGTTGCATGCTTTACTTTCCGCTGCTCATATACTCTTTGCATGCTTGCTTGAATTGTGTTGAGATTGCTTGACTTGTGCTAAGTTGCTAAAATCTGCCAAGAACTAAAATTGGGAAAAGGTTAAGTTTTTATTTGGTCATGTAGCCTATTCACCCCTCCTCTAGACATACTTTCGATCCTACAAACACCATGAACATAAATATCATACAGGCTATGTTGGTTTTGATTCAACTACATGCATGAACATGTGCCAAGTCAAGCCACTCAAACATTCAGAGGAGGATACCATATCATCATACTACATCACAATCATTTCAACGCTATGTTGATATCCAAGATAAATCATTATCCACTCCTAGCTACTTATGCATGGCATGAGAAACTATAATCTCTAATTGTCATTGCAAACATGTTTAATCATAATGGGCTGAATCATGGATACTAGGTTAAACATATTTACACAAACAGAACAAGTCGAGTTCATACCAGTTTCTCTCTGCCACTGCTAGTTCATCGAATATCATCATTATTGCCTTTCACTTGCATGACCGAAAAATAAGAAAATAATAATAGTGCAAGAGTGTTGTGGACTAAGCTGGAATCTGTAAAACATTTTATTCAACATGAGAAGATAAGGTAAAATGGGATCTTTATTAGATCAACATTTATTCATATGAGAGCCACTCAACATTTTCATCGTGGCCTTCTCCTTGATACGACTCGAAATAAAAAGAAAAGAAATTCAGAGAAACACACTGGAATATTTTTGGAGTTTTAGGTTTTCTTGGACAAGCAAATAAAAGGGAAAAGCAAAACGAGAAAAACTATTTACACGGGAAAGCTCCCAACAAGCAAAAGAAGAATGAGGAAATATTTTTGGATTTCCTTTTTAAGGCTACCACTAAGCATGCATAGAAAGTAAACAACTACAACTAATTTTTTTGGTTTTTCTAAAGTTTTTCAAACACACAAGAAGAAAGCAAGAAAAAAACTAAGCATGGATAATACAATGAAAAAATGTGAACACCGACAACTGGAATGAAATGTGTGAACATGAATGTAATGTCGGTGGTAAACACGTACTCCCCCAAGCTTAGGCTTTTGGCCTAGCTTGGTAGTTGTCAGTAGCCTGGATAGTAATCGGCGTGGTAGCTCATGGAGGCTCTTGGTGCAGATGCCTCGGCCTGCCATGCTGCCTCCACTGCTGCGTTGTGAGCTTGGGCCTCGCTCTCAAGAACAAAATATCTTCCTTTGCTGTGATAGTCAAGAAGAGCAGGCACAGGCAAATATGATAGCACAACAAATTTTTGGTTAAACAATAGATTATAAGTGAAGTTATCAACCTTACCCTTGAGAATCTTATGCTCTTTTAAGGTGTCAAAATCTAAATACTGCGTGGGTAGGATAGGATCAAAGGGCAAAGGTGAAACACCCAGCCCTCGTGCTAATCGTGTGGCATATATTCCACCATAGAAATAGCCACTGTTAGCGTTGTGCTGAAGTCTGCGCGCAATAATCGCCCCAAGGTTATAATTCCTTTAACCAGTGAGAGCGGTGCGTATGAGGCTCAAGTCTGGAGCACAAAGTGTACTACAGTCTTGTTTGCTTACTATACATTTCCCGTTAAATAATGCAAAGTACTGAATTGCGGGAAAATGAATGCTCTTTATTCTACCTTGTGTCACTCCCCTCCTTTCACCGTAACAAAGACTAGTCAAGAAAGATTCCTACTCAGCCCTTGGTGGTTCGTCAAGCGAACCCCAAAATGGAAGTGTGCAATGGTAAGTAAAATTTTCCAGTGTGATAGTAAACGGATTATCATAAATCATAAAAGACACCCTAGACTCACGAGGGAAGAATTTAAATCCTTTGACAAATGAATCAGTGAGAAGGTGGTGTTGTTCACACTTATCTGAAATGTAGGGACCGAGACCGACATTGTGAACATATTGCTCAAATTCCTCCTCAATGCCCACACGCATCATATATTCATCGCAAGGCCATAAGCATGTTTTGGTGGCGGCATCTCGTGTGGAAATTTCACTTGGTTCAACATAAGACCGGCGTGCAGAACTGTCACTAGAAGATGCCCCCGAGGATCGCCTCCTCGAAGAGCTCCTTCCAAATAAGTTCATCGTGTCCTCATACAATTTCCTGAAAATTCTTGGGTGACAAAAATTTATCAACAAAAATTTATAAGATTGATAGCAGCTACTCATAAGGATACATAGAGGCCATAGCAAGCATTCAAACTACTTAGAACTCTAAGAATTCAACATGCAAGCTCATCTATAACAGCACCAAGAGTGGCTAATTATTCAAAATATAAACCACTAAAACAAAAACTAATTGGACAAACGGTGGAGTCACATACCAAGCAATAATCCCCCGGAACAGTTTCAAGAACGGAGCTTCGAGCAAAGATATCAAAATCCGCCGGTTTGAGAGCAAGAACATGAGAGATAAAGCAATGGAGATTTTTCTGGAGGTAAGTGATGATTTGGGAAGAAGAAGTAAGTGAGGGGGCCCATGTGGGGACCACTACCCACTAGGGCGCGCCTGGTGTCGTGGGAATAAGTCTGACAGTAGAATAGGGGGTATGTAGGAGGAGGCAAGATCCTAGCTATGGTGAGATTGTGCATGCAAGGTTTACGAGTTCAGGCCCTTCTCGGAGGAAGTAACAACCCTACGTCTCGGTGCCCAGAGGCTTGGTCGACTGGATTATGCGTGAGAGTTACAGGGGGTCCGAACCCTTGTGCAAGTGGAGGGGGTGGCTTATATAGAGTGCGCCATGACCCCAGCCTACCCACATTACAAAGGGTTCAATGTACATCAAGACAGGGTGTTACTGGTAATGCTAGTTGTAATGAGTTATAAATGATCATTAAGACTACGGAGTGAACGCCTGACCGTTGCCATCTTGAGTGATTTTAGGTCTTCTGTACTCCGAATGTTTTTTGGTATGGTCGAATGATTCTGTCCTGGTCGAATGGAATTGGGTTATCCGAGTGGAATTGTTGGTCGAGTGGGTTGTACTCTGAGGTGATTTCAGTCGGTAGATGCTGTTGTACATTGAATGCCTTTGACTCTAGGGCAGTGTCCTTGGGAAGGGTATCTAGGTCAGGCCTATTACCCTACCCTAGGTACATGTCATCGTCATTAGCCCCCGAATGGATCGAGGTCCAAGTGGAGAAGGGGTTGAAGAAGGTTCTGACTTGATCTTTATGCTTCGGAGGCATTTTACCTGGGTCTGTGAACCATGCTGAAACTTCAACCTCATTTTCAGTCGCCTTGATCAATTCAGAGGTTGTCAAGTGAAATACACTAATAAGCTTCGAGTGTTGGTATGGTATGAAATCTTCGGCGTGATTGGTTGCACTGCCGTTCCCAGATCTCATGGGATTCGAAATTTGGAGAAGCGCATGGGATGGAGAACGCCGCAGTAAACAGAGCGGATTAGGCAGAGACGCCTCGATTCTTGCGCCACCTTTTTCGCCACGTATCGAGCGCACGACTATTGCGGGATTTGATAGGATCGCTTGGGCCCACGAGCCAGCCACTCGTAAGCAGGCCCATATAAGGCGTCGGAGTCGATGTGTTTGCACAGTGCGCCTCATTCCCCTTCTTCCTCCTCTGCTTCTCCACCGCGTTCGCCTCCACCCTCGACGCTGCTACTCCGCTCGTGCGCAGTCTGCTGTGATGGGAAAGGACAAGACGGCGGCCCTGGAGCGCGCGAAGAAGGTGATGGCGATGTCGAAGGGAAAGAAGACGAGTCGGGGGGGGGGTCATCGTCGAGGTCCGGCCTGCCGCCCGGCTGGATCCAGGGCGACTGGATTCGGTCCACGATCCAGAAGGAAGATCTGGAGGATCTGGTCGAAGGGGGCTTGATTGCCCATGGATTTTGGAGGCTGCCGGGAAGCGAGACTGAGCCGCGGCTGCAGGAGAGTGAGTGCGTCCTCCTCACGACTCATGTTGACCGTGGTTTCTCTCTGCCTCCTCATCCTTTTTTCGGGGATTCTTGAACTTTTTCGGTGCCCAACTTCATCACTTTTCCCCCAACACAATCACGTATTTCGCTGCATTTGTTTCCGTGTGTGAGAACTTCTTGGGTTGTCGACTGCATTGGGATCTCTTCAAACACATCTTTACTTGCCGCTCTCAGTCTGTGAAGAAAGCAAATCTGAGTGATGAAAGGACGCACTGGATCCAAATGCGCGGAGGTCTAGGGATTCAGATGAGGGGTATTACTTTTCCACCTATGACTCTTCCCAATTCAGTTAGAGGCTGGCAGTCGACCTGGTTTTATTGTAAGGACAAACCGACCTCTGGTCAGTCGACTGGCCTTTCTCCCTTCTCCTGGAGCAAGTTCAGCAGCCCTCTTCCTTGAAAGTGACTCCAACAGAGAAAGTAGAGGTGAACATGTTAGTCGAACGGGTAGTTCAATTAGTCTGTGATGGCGTGACTGGCATGGATTTGCTGGAGGTGTTTCTCAGTCGACGCATCCAGCCACTCCAGGCCCGCGATCATCCTATGTGGATGTACTCGGGTACTGATGACACCACTCGGATCCAGCCGGAGGAAGTCACCGAGGAGACGGTGGCGCAGTGGTTACAGGACATCACTGAAAACAAAGACAACCTCAGGGGGTCCAGGAGAATTCCACCACTCGATGCCGCCAATGAACTAGACAAGGTCTGACCTTTACTGCCGAGTGTCTTTTTACTCTGATTTGTAACTGTCCTTGAATCTGATTGATACTTGGTCAATTCTTTGCCTGGCAGATTTATACTGAGATGTACTCAATGCCAAATGGAGTGCAAGACCAGGAGGGAGATGTGAGCGGAGGTGAAAGTTGCGACTGGAGATCCGATGGAGAAGACGAGGACGAAAGTGAGGACTCAAGCAGCAACGAGGAGGTCGATTCCCCACCTTGTTTTGAAAGACGCTCCAAGAAGACGCATGATCTGGCGAGTGTACGAGGCAAGGCGGTCACACCGAGTACGCAGGCATCGAAGCGCACTCGGACATCTTCCCTCGAGCTGACTGAAAAGGCCTCGAAGCAGCTCAAAGTTGCACCTACAAAGCCTCAGAAGGCCCTACCTAGGATCAAGGTGGACGTTTCCGTTGCCTCCACGTAAGTGTTTTGCTTTCGTCCTTTGCTCAGGGACTCTTATATTGTCGCCGACTCATTCTCTTGCTTGACTGAGTGAGTTCTGAAACTTGTAGCGCTGCTACTTCTGGGACTTCCATGGACATTTACAAGGATGAAGATGATGAGGAAACTGAAGATGCGGCCACTTGCAAAGCAGGTATGACTCTGCCATCTTGCCTTCATTTCATCAATTGATTTATCGGTCAACTGAACTTTTGCGGTCGAGTCTTTTGCAGCACCGCAAAATGTTATTGAACTTCCAGACGATGATGAAGATGTGCACCAGAAGCCTATGGGAAGGAGGAGCAGGACTTCGGGCAAGAGGGTGCCTGCCAGCAAGGTACCTTAGACGACATCAGTGCTAGAACCAGTGATCCAGCAGCCCGGAGACCTCAATCGGGCTTCTGTTACTTTTTTCGATCCTATGTCGACTGAACGCCCTTCAGCGTCTACTGCCCAAGTCCCTGCTTCGTCCGTGCAACTGCATGCCTTAGATCCTCAGGCTGCTGCGACTGTTCCACCAACTCCGCTTTTCGTCACACATCATGTTCCGGAGGATCAGGTGGGCGCTGCCAAGGAAGATATACGCCAGGCAGGCCTTATGATTGAGCAGATGAAGGTGGTGCATGAGGCCAGTCAGGCTGCTTATGATGCCAGCTCAGCGCTCCAGACCAACATGCAGGTTACTTGATTGCCGACTAATCTTTAACTTGATGCTTGTTCTATTAGGATATGGTACTTGAAAACTGCTGCTTTATTATCCGTAAGATGTCCGTGGATGAGCATTTTGGAACTTCTAATGTGCATCTATCATGAGTCTGCACCTTGCATCTGTACACCCACTGGGTGTTTTTAAAACTTGTGTTGTATAATTCTTTTCACTTGAGTCGACTAGGCCACATCGAGTGTATCTTTGAACCAGTGGGGGCACGCAGAATGCAGCCACTGTGTGTAGTACCCGAGACCGCTTTCGAATGTTTGATTCAGCAGGGGTCTTTGTCAAATGTTCTCTGCACAATTCATCCACTTGGCTCAGACAGGTCATGCCGAGTGGGATCTGGACCAGTGGGGGCACTCTAAGTGTACCCATTGGGTGTAGTCCCCGAGACCGCGGTCGACTGCGGGCAGTCGGCGGTGGTCTGAGAATAAGTGTTGTTGTTTGTTTGTTTTTTTTCGACTGGAAGGACCATATTGAGTGCTAAGTCGAACCAGTGGGGGCACGCCAAGTGCACCCACTGGGTGTAGTCCCTAAGACTACTGTTGAATGTTTGATTCTGCAGTAGTCTTAGAACTCTTTTTGTCGCAATAACTTGAACTTGTATCTCATCACTCGGAAGCAATTGATCTTCATTTCTCTCGACTGACATATCTTATTTATTAACTCCAGAAATCTTGTGAGCTCATAGCCTAATTTACTGAATTCGAGAGGAAACAGATCCAGCTCAATCTTGACCTGGAGTTGGCCAAGAAAAACTTGCAGAAGGCTAAGGATGAAACAGCTAGTATGGGAGGTAAAAGCTTGCCCACTGTCTCCCTTGTCATATTTTCTTTCCTCCTTCTGAACCGAGTGTTATTTCTTTCAGAGAAAATGAAGCAGGCTCTGGAACAGAAGGACCTTGATCTTGCAGCAGCACAGAAAACGACACAAGAGAAATCAGCACTTGCCGACAAGAAGCGGGCTTCAGTCGGGAAGTTAGAAGAAGATAAATCCAAGCTGAAGACTGCTCTTGATGAAGCTAATAAGGAAGTGACGCGACTGAAGAAGGACAAGGGGGTTCTGACTGACAAAGTTGAAGACCTCACTCGGAGGAGGGACGAGCTGGAGACCTATCTGGGAGGGCTCGCCAAAAAGATGTTCCTTATGCTTGAAGGTACTTTCCTCTGCCCGACTGATTTGCTACTGCCGACTCGTCATACACTGTCGACTCATCATTTATCTGTGTGTGTAGAATTCTGCCACAACTTCGAGGAAGAGACTGGGCGAATTGAAACGAGCTTGGACCCCATCAACTCCCCTGTCAAGGATGAAGCTGCCATGAATGTGCTCCGACTGGAATCTCGCCTTGCCAGCGCCATGGACTATATCGACGACTGAAGGTGGCGGTGTCGCAGATTGACACGGTGCTCTGGACAAGGGTGACATCCAAGAATGACCTCGAATCTCTGATGAATCGACTCAACGAGATCCCCAGTCGAGTGTAGGAATGGAAGAAGTCATCAGCCCGATGCAGTGCTGATGTGGCTCTGTCCCTGGTTTGCGTCCATTGCAAAGAGGCCAAGGAAGAGAAGCTAGCAGTGCTCAAGGTTACCAACACCAAGAAGCTTCACTTCCAGTCCTTCATGGAGACCTTCATCGAAGCAGCTACTCGCACTGCAGACGGAATCGACCATGACGAATTCGTCGAGCCTGCCAGCCCTCATCTTGCGGAGTGAACAAACTTTATGCCTTGATTAAATTTGCCTCGGAATGCCAAGTGATTTTGTAACCGTTAAACTCCTTTGGGCCTGATGCCCGAGCACTTTTATCTGCGGTTCTGAACCTTGCAAAATTTATCTGAACTTGGTTTTTCTTTGAGTATGCTTGTCTTTGTCTTTGCCGCTTTTGAATCCCTTGACTTCGAGTGAAACTTGATTATTCACTCGGAATAGACATTTGTTTGTGATGCAACTCCAACGAGAGGGCCGCGGAGATGAGCAACAGATACCGCGCACGACCTGCACCTCGTCATCCTTGCGGATCGGGATGGAGCGGTCGTTGTACTTGTGTCGTAGCTCCGACGAGAGGGCCGCGGGCATGAACACTAGATGTTGCGCGTGACCTGCACCTCGTCGTCCTTGCGGATCGGGATGGAGCAGATGTTGTACTTGTGTCGTAGCTCCGATGAGAGGGCCACGGGCATGAACACTAGATGTTGCGCACGACCTGCACCTCGTCGTCCTTGCGGATTAGGATGGAGCGGACATTGTATTGGTGGCGCAGCTTGGAGCGTGTGGGCAAGTTTCCGAATGAGAAGGTTGCTCCTCACTCAAAATTTGTTTTGAAACTTAGGAGAAATAGGTTCGCGGCTAAGTCCCTGAGCGGGAGGGTTGCTCTCCACTTGGAGTGTTTTTGAAACTTAGGCGAGTGCGGGACTGCAGCTAAGCCTCCGAGTGAGAGGATTGCTCTTCACTCGGTAGGATTTTTAAAACTTAGGCGAGTACGGAACTGCAGCTAAGCCCCCGAGTGGGAGAATTGCTCTTCACTCAGTAGGATTTTTAAAACTTAGGCGAGTACAGAACTGTAGCTAAGCCCCCGAGTGACAGGATTGCTCTTCACTCGGTAGGATTTTCAAAACTTAGGCGAGTACGGAACTGCAGCTAAGCTCCCGAGTGAGAGGATTGCTCTTCACTCGGTAGGATTTTCAAAACTTATGCGAGTACGGAACTGCAGCTAAGCCCCCGAGTGAGAGGATTGCTCTTCACTTGGTAGGATTTTTTTTAAACTTAGGCGAATCGGGTTCGTGGCTAAGCCCCCGAGTGGGAGGATTGCTCTCCACTCGGAGTATTTTTTCAAACTTAGGCGAACCGGGTTCGCGGCTAAGCCCCCGAGTGGGAGGATTGCTCTCCACTCGGAGTGTTTTTTGAAACTTAGGCGAATCAGGTTCGCGACTAAGCCCCCGAGTGGGAGGATTGCTCTCCACTCGGAGTATTTTTTGAAACTTAGGCGAATCGGATTCGTGGCTAAGCAACCCACTGGGGGATTTGAACACATGAGTTTACGGGATAACAATCATCAAGATACTGCAAAAATCTTGTCTTTGATAAACAAAGTGAAGGATTCTTATTACAACTCGTTGACCCGAGTTAGGTATAGAAATGGCGGAGCAGCTCTGCATTCCATGAGCGTGGCTCGTCCTCTTTCTTGGCTACGTTGTAGAGGTGATACGCCCCGTTCTGGAGCACCTTGGTTATGATGAAGGGACCTTCCCAGGCTGGAGCGAGTTTGTGAGGTCGTTTCTGATGCACTTGGAGCATAAGGTCTCCCTCTTGGAATGCTTGACCTCTGACATTACGGGCATGGAATCGACGCAAGTCTTGTTGGTAGATGGTCGATCGGATCAGAGCCATTTCACGTTCTTCCTCCAAGAGATCTACTGCATCTTGGCGTGCCTGTTCAGCTTCAACTTCAGAGAAAAGCTCCAGTCGGGAAGCGTTGTGCAGTAAGTCGCTCGGGAGCACAGCTTCAGCGCCATACACCATGAAGAAAGGGGTTCGGTCAGTTGACCGGTTCGGAGTTGTTCTCAGTCCCCATAAGACAGATGGCAATTCAGTCACCCAAGCTCCAGCAGCATGCTTGAGATCGCGCATCAGTCGGGGTTTCAGCCCTTCAAGGATCAAACCATTCACCCTTTCTGCCTGCCCGTTCGACTGTGGTGTGCAACAGATGCGTAGTCGACCCAAGTGCCTTGGGAAGCGCAGAATGCTCTGAACTCATCAGAATCAAAATTGGAGCCATTATCTGTGATAATACTATGAGGAACTCCATATATGAATATCAGCTCTCTGATGAAACTGATGGCAGTGCTCGAATCAAGATTCTTGATAGGCTGGCTTCGATCCATTTAGTGAATTTGTCGACTGCCACAAGTAAATGAGTGAAGCCACTTCTGCCGGTTTCGAAGGGTCCAACCATATCCAACCCCCAAACAGCAAACGGCCAGACGAGTGGAATAGTTTTCAAAGCAGACGCAGGCTTGGGGGACATGTTTTAATAGAACTGGCATCCTTCGCACTTGTCGACTATATCAGCCATCTCATTTGCACGTGTCCAGTAGAATCCCGCTCGGTATGCTTTGGCCATGATGGTCCGAGAGGACGCATGGTGACCACAGGTCCCTGAGTGGATATCATTGAGGATCATTCGACCTTCCTTTGGTGTGATACATTGCTGAGCGACTCCAGTAACATTCTCTTTGTAGAGATGTCCTCCTATCACGGTAAAGGCTTTGGATCGACGGACAATTTGACAGGCCTCATCTTCATCCTCCGGAAGCTCCTTCCTGAGCAGATATGCAATATATGGCATCGTCCAATCGGGGGTGATGACAAAAACTTCCATGATTAGGTCGACCACGGCTGGGACCTCGATCTCAGTCGGATCGGTAGAACTTTTGGGCTGCGAGGGTTCTTCCGTGAAGGGATCTTCTTGAACTGACGGGGTGTGGTGATGCTCCAAGAACACATTGCTCGGAATAGGCTACCGTTTGGAACCTATCTTCGCCAGGTCATCAGCTGCTTGATTCTTGAGTCGGGGTATGTGATGGAGCTCCAACCATTCAAATTTCTTCTCCAGCTTAGTTACTGCATTGCAATAACCAGTCATGGCGGGACTCCTAATATCCCACTCCTTCATTACCTGATTAGCCACCAAATCTGAGTGGTCGTAGACCATCAGGCGACGGACGCCGAGTGAGATGGCCATACGCAACCCATATAATAGTGCTTCATACTCATCTTCATTGTTTGAGGAGTCGAAGTGGATTTGAAGGACATAACTGAGATTGTCGCCTCTTGGAGATACCAGGACTACGCCAGCACCTGAACCATTCAACATCTTGGACCCATCAAAGAACATAGTCCAATGTTCCGACTGAATCTGAGTCGGTTGCTGCTCTTCAATCCACTCAACGAGGAAATCTGCTATTGCTTGGGACTTGATTGCTTTCTTTGCCTCAAACTAGATATCCAGCGGAAGGAGTTCAATCGCCCACTTTGAAACTCGACCAGTTGCATCTCTGTTGTTCAGAATTTCTGATAATGGAGCGTCGCTGACGACTGAAACCGAGTGATCTAAGAAGTAGTGTGCAACTTTCTTCGTGGTCAAGTAAATTCCATAAAGAAGCTTCTGATAATGCGGATATCTCTGCTTGGACGGAGTCAAGACTTCAGAAATGTAGTACACTGGGCGTTGAACTTTGTAGGCTTTGCCTTCTTCTTCCCGCTTGACCGTGAGGACTGTGCTGACAACCTGTCCAGTGGCTGCTATATATAGTATTAGAAGATCACTCTTGATGTGGTCTTCGGTGATCCTGGCGCACCCAGGTGGGCTGTGCCCACCTGGTGCACCTCCCTCTGATATTATTCGCACCCGAAATTCAGAAATATTTAGAAAAAAGTTGTGTTAAATTTTCAGAGCATTCAAAGAACTTTTACTTTTGGGAAATTTTTTATTGCACGGGAAATTCAGAAAACAGACAACACATGGAATTTTATTTTATTTAACTAATAAGAACAGAAAACAAAAAGTACGGACATAAGGTAGTGGTTACTAAATTCATCAACTTCATACCGCTCAAAAATTATCCATTAATAAGGTTGATCAAGTCTTATTAACAACCACTTTCGATTAGCATGAAACCGAAGAACTTCCGTAAATCACTAAGTTACATCAATGGGGATATGAATGCCCCCAACAATAAGCATTTCATATTTCTTTTTGACAGTAGCTAGAGGTATTTTAAAACTTCCAATAGTGATTGTCGGAGATTTTTCAATAACATTAATACCATTCACTTGGAATTGCTTCTTCGGAATGTACACCGTATGCTCATTACCATTGATATGAGAAGTGACATTGCTTTTATTGCAATCAATAACAACCCCTGCAGTATTCAAGAAAGGTCTACCAAGGATAATCGACATGTTGTCATCCTCGGGCATCTCAAGTATTACAAAGTCAGTCAAAATAGTAACATTAGCAACAACAATGGGCAGATCTCACAAATACCGATAGGTATGGCAGTTTATTTGTCAGCCATTTGCAAAGATATTTTAGTAGGTGTTAGTTTATTCAAGTCAAGTCTTTTATATAAAGAGAAAGGCATAACACTAACACCAGCTCCTAAATCACACAAAGCAGTTTTCACATAATTCTTTTTGAGAGATCAAGGTATAGTTAGTATTCCCGGATCTCCAAGTTTTTTAGGTACTCCATCCTTAAAAGTATAATTAGCAAGTATAGTGGAGATTTCAGCTTCCGGTATTTTTCTCTTATCAGTGATGATGTCTTTCATATACTTTGCATAAGGAGGCATTTTCAAGATATAAGTCAAGCGAGTACGCAAAAAGACTGGCCTCGGCATTTCAACAAAGCGTTCAAATTCTTCATCATCTTTCTTTTTAGTTGAGTTGGGTGGAAAAGGCATAGGTTTTTGAACCCACAGTTCTCTTTCTTTACTGTGTTTTATAGCAATGAAGTCTCTTTTATCATATCCTTTATTCTCAGGTTGTGGGTTATCAAGATCAACAGGTGGTTCTATCTCAACATCATTATCTGGTTCTTTTTCATTTGGTTGAGCATCTTCATGAACATCAACATTATCTTTTCATTATCACTAGGTGGATGTTCATTACCAGATTGAGTTTCAGCAATTGAGATAGAAGTTTCATTTTCATTATCAGGAGGTTTCTCTATTTCAGGTTCACTAGAAGCATGCAAAGTCCTATCATTTTTCTTCTTCTTTTTCTTTCTAGAAGGACTAGGTGCACTAATGTTATTTCTTTGTGAGTCTTGTTCTCTTTGGGTGTCCCTCAGGATAAAGTGGTTCCTGAGTCATTTTACCTCCTCTAGTTGCAACTCTAACAGCAAAGTCATGTATATTATGATTCATTTCATCAAGCAACTCTCTTTGAGATTTAGCAACTTGTTCTAATTGAGTTTGAACCATAGAATCATTTTTTCCAACACCTCTAACATCATTTGAGATTCTAAATAACAAGTCACTCAAGCGAGCAATCATATCTGAATTAGATTTCAATTGATTCATAACATTTGCATTGAAGTGATCTTGTTTTCTGATATGATTCTCTCATAAAGGCATTGGCTAGGATGCATATTGTGAGGATTATCATTATCATTGAACTTCATTAAAGAATTTACCTCTACCATCTTAGGCAGTGGTGGTGTATTAAGCCCATGTATTTCTTCAATAGGAGGTAAATTTTTAACATTCTTAGCTTTAATACCTTTTTCCTTCTTGCATATCTTCAGGACTGAGATATAATATATCCCTCTTCTTCGGAGTGGGTTTAGCCGGTGGTTCAGGAAGAGTCCAATCATCATAATTTTTCAATATATTATTCAATAATTCTTCAGCTTGTCCAACAGTTCGTTCCCTGAAAACACAACCAACACAACTATCTAGGAAGTCCCTAGAAGCATCAGTTAGTCCATTATAGAAGATATAAAGTATTTCATTTTTCTTAAGACGGTGATCAGGCAAAGCATTAAGTAACTGACAAAGCCTCCCCAAGCTTGTGGGAGACTCTCTTCTTTAGTTTGCACAAAGTTAAATATTTCTTGTAAGCCAACTTGTTTCTTATGAGCAGAAAAATATTTTTCAGAGAAGTAATAAATCATATCCTGGGGACTACGCACACAACTAGGAGTAAGAGTATTGTACCAAGCTTTAGCATCACCCTTTAATGAGAATGGAAATAATTTGAGAATAAAGTAATAGCGAGTCTTCTCATCAGGAGTAGAAAGGGTGGCTATGTCATTCAACTTAGTAAGATGTGCCACAATAGTTTCAGTTTCATAACCATGGAAAGGATCAGATTCAATCAAAGTAATTAACTCTGGGTCGACAGAGAATTCATAATCCTTATCATAAATAAAGATAGGTGAAGTAGCAAACTTAGGATCATATTTCATTCTAGCATTCAGAGATTTTTCTTTATACTTGCATAATAGTTTCTCTAAATCATCTCTATCCTTACAAGCAAGAATATCTCTAGTTGTCTCCTCATTCATAACATAACCTTCCGGTACCTTAGGCAATTCATATCTAGGAAGGCTAGTTCTAGCAGGTGTTTCAGGAGTTTCAGTTTCAAGATCATCATCAGATTCAACAACATCATCTTGTATTACTCTAGCAATTTGTTCATTAAGAAATTCACCAAGTGGCACATCATCATTATCAAGCATGGTACTAGCATCATCATACGCATCATTTAGAGTAGAAGTAGCATCATCAATAACTTGTGACATATTAGAATTAATAGCATGTGGTGGTGTTTCAAGTTTACTTATAACAGAATGTGAATCTAAAGGAGAACTGGATGGTAGTTCCTTACCTCCCCTCATCTTAGAGGGAAAAATCTAAGTCTTAGCGTCCTTCAGATTCTTCATAGTGATAAATTGATAATAATCCCAAATGACTCAACAAATATAGCTATGCTCCCCAGCAATGGCGCCAGAAAAAGGTCTTGATAACCCACAAGTATAGGGGATCGCAACAGTTTTCGAGGGTAGAGTATTCAACCCGAATTTATAGATTCGACACAAGGGGAGCCAAAGAATATTTGAAGGTATTAGCAGCTGAGTTGTCAATTCAACCACACCTGGAGATTAATTATCTACAACAACGTGATCAGTAGCAAAGTAATATGATAGTTTTCATAGTAGCAACAGCAGCAATAGTAACGGTAACAGCGATAGCAGTAATTTTGTAGCAAGTGTAACAGTGATGATAGCAGTAGTAACTTAGAAGAAACAATATAAGATAAATTCGTAGGCATTTGATCGTTGACTTGTTGGATGGTATTCATCATGAGACAGTTATAACCTACGACGATACAGTACTAGCTCCAGTTCATCAATATAATGTAGGCATGTATTCCGTAAATAGTCATACGTGCATATGGAAAGAACTTGCATGACATCTTTTGTCCTACCCTCCCGTGGGAGCGAGGTCCTATTGGAAACTAAGGGATATTAAGGCCTCTTTTAATAGAGCATCGGAACAAAGCATTAACACATAGTGAATACATGAACTCCTCAAACTACGGTCATCACCGGGAGTGGTCCCGACTATTGTCACTCCGGGGTTGCCGGATCATAACACGTAGTAGGTGACTATAACTTGCAAGATCGGATCTAGAACATGGATATAATGGTGATAACATAAACGGTTCAGATCTGAAATCATGGCACCCAGGCCCAAAGTGACAAGCATTAAGCATAGCAAAGTCATAGCAACATCAATCTTAGAACATAGTGGATACTAGGGATCAAGCCCTAACAAAACTAACTCGATTACATGATGAATCTCATCCAACTCCTCACCGACCAGTGAGCCTGCGAAGGAATTACTCACTCCCGATGGGGAGCATCATGGAATTGGCGATGGAGAAGGGTTGGTGATGATGAAGAACGAAGATTCCCCTCTCCGGAGCCCCAAACGAACTCCAGATCTGGCCTCCCAATGAAGTACAGGAGGTGACGGTGGCTCCGTCTCGTGGATCATGATAATTCTTTCTCCTTGATTTTTTTGGAAAAATAGGATTTATAGCGTCGGTTTCAGGGTCTGCAGGGCCACCAGGTGGGGACAACCCACCTGGGGGCGTCTGGTGAGGGGGGCGTGCCCTGGTGGGTTGTGCCCACCCAGGTGCCCCTCTCTGGTAGGTCTTGGCTCCATAAATTCTCTTATTTTCCATAAAAATTCCTCGCAAAGTTTCGTTCCATTCCGAGAACTTTTATTTCAGCACAAAAACAACACCATGGTAGTTTTGCTGAAAACAACATCAGTCCGGGGTTAGTTTCATTAAAGTCATGCAAATTAGAGTCCAAAACAAGAGGAAAAGCGTTAGGAAAGGTAGATATGTTGGAGACATATCAGTAAGGATGAAATTATTGGTCTTGCTTCTATTGCCGTGCCTCCTAATGATCCTTTAGAACAATATTTGCTAGACCATGAAAATGATATGTTTATGAATGAAAGAAGGGAAATAGATGAAGTATTGTTTAATCAAGGACCCATTTTGAAACACAATTTTCCTGTTGAAATCCTTGGGGATCTTCCTCCACCCAAGGGTGATCCCGTGTTTGAGCTTAAACAATTACCTGATACTCTGAAATATGCTTATCTTGATGAAAAGAAGATATGTCCTGTTATTATTAGTGCTAAGCTTTAATAGCATGAAGAAAAGAAATTATTGAAAACTCTGAAGAAGCACCATGCCGCTATTGGATACACTCTTGATGATCTTAAGGGCATTAGTCCCACTCTATGCCAGCACAAAATAAATTGGAGAAAGATGCTAAACTAGTTGTTGATCATCAACGACGGTTAAATACTAAGATGAAAGAAGTGGTAAGAAATGAAATACTAAAGCTTCTGAAGGCAGGTATAATTTATCCTATTGCCGATAGTCAATGGGTAAGCCTTGTTTATTGTGTCCCTAAGAAGGGAGGTATTATTGTTGTTCCTAATGATAATAATGAATTGATCCCACAAAGAATTGTTATAGGTTATAGAATGGTAATTAATTTTCGCAAATTGAATAAAGCTACTAGAAAATATCATTAACCTCTACCTTTTATCGATCAAATGCTAGAAAGACTATCCAAACATACTCATTTTTGCTTTCTAGATGGTTATTCCGGTTTCTCTCAAATACATGTGTCAAAAGAGGATCAAGAGAAAACCACTTTTACTTGCCCTTTCGGTACCTTTGCTTATAGACGTATGCCTTATACATATGCAATACACCTGCTACCTTTCAAAGATGTATGACTGCTATATTCTCTTATTTTTGTGAAAAGATTGTTGAGGTTTTCATGGATGATTTCACCTTTTACGGAACTTATTTTGATGATTGCTTAAGCAACCTTGATCGAGTTTTGCAGAGATGTGAAGAAACTAACCTCGTCTTGAATTGGGAGAAGTGCCACTTTATGGTTAATGAACGTATTGTCTTGGGGCATAAAATTTCTGAAGAGGTATTGAAGTTGATAAAGCTAAAGTAGATGCTATTGAAAAGATGTCGTGTCATAAATATATCAAAGGTATAAGAAGTTTCCTTGGTCATGCTTGTTTCTATAGGAGGTTTATTAAAGACTTCTCTAAAATTTCTAGGCCTCTCACCAATATCTTACAAAAGATGTTCTTTTTGTTATTGATGATGATTGTGTAGAAGCATTTGAAATACTTAAGAAAGCCTTGATCTCTGCACCTATTGTTCAGCCACCTGATTGTAACTTATCCTTTGAAATTATGTGTTATGCTAGTGATTATGTTGTTGGTGCTGTTCTAGGACAAAGAGTTGATAAGAAATTAAATGTTATTCAGTATGCAAGTAAAACTCTAGACAGTGCCCAGAGAAACTATGCTACCACAGAAAAAGAATTTTTAGCAGTTGTTTTTGCTTGTGATAAGTTTAGACCTTATATTTTTGATTCCAAAGTAACTGTTCACACTGACCATGCTGCTATTAAATATATTACAAGAATTTGATTTGCATATTATTGATAGAAAGGGAGCTTAGAACCCCATTGCAGACAACTTGTCTAGGTTAGTAAATGTTCTTGATGACCCACTACCTATTGATGATAGCTTTCCTGATGAACAATTAGCTGTCATAAATGCTTCTCGTAATACTCCATGGTAAGCTGATTATGCTAATTACATTGTTGCTAAATTTATACCACGTAGTTTCACATACCAGCAAAAGAAAAAGTTTTTCTATGATGTAAGACATTACTTTTGGGATGACCCACACCTTTATAAAGAAGGAGTAGATTATGTTATTAGATGTTGTGTACCTGAGCATGAACAGGAACACATCCTACGCAAGTGCCACTCTGAAGCTTACGAAGGACACCATGCTGGAGATAGAAATGCACACAAGGTATTGCAATCTGGTTTCTATTGGCCAACTCTCTTCAAGGATGCTCGTATGTTTGTCTTGTCTTGTGATGAATGCCAAAGGATTGGTAATATTGGTAGATGTCAAGAAATGCCTATGAATTATTCACTTGTTATTGAACCATTTGATGTTTGGGGCTTTGATTATATGGGACCTTTTCCTTTCTCTAATGGGTATACACATATTTTAGTTGTTGTTGATTACGTTACTAAGTGGGTAGAAGCTATTCCAACTAGTAGTGCTGATCATAACACTTCTATTAAGATGCTTAAAGAAGTTCTTTTCCCGAGGTTTGGAGTCCCTAGATATTTAATGACTGATGGTGGTTCACATTTTATTCATGGTGCTTTCCGTAAAATGCTTGCTAAATATGATGTTAACCATAGAATTGCATCTTCATATCATCCTCAGTCTAGTGGTCAAGTAGAATTGAGCAATAGAGAGATTAAATTAATTTTACGAAAGACTGTTAGTAGATCTAGAAAGAATTGGTCTAAGAAACTTGATGACGCTTTGTGGGCTTATAGAACTGCTTATAAGAATCCTATGGGTATGTCTGCATATAAAATGGTTTATGGAAAAGCATGTCATTTACCTCTTGAACTAGAACATAAGGCATATTGGGCTATTAAAGAGCTCAATTATGATTTCAAACTTGCCAGTGAGAAGAGGTTATTTGACATTAGCTCACTTGATGAATAGAGAACCCAAGCCTATGAGAATGCCAAGTTGTTTAAAGAAAAACTTAAAAGATGGCATGACAAAAGGATACAAAAGCATGAGTTTAATGTAAGTGATCATGTTTTGCTATACAACTCTGGTTTAAGATTTTTTGCAGGAAAGCTTCTCTCTAAATGGGAAGGCCCTTACATCATCAAGGAGGTCTATCGTTTCGGTGCCATAAAAATCAACGACGTCGAAGGCACAAACCCAAAGGTGGTAAATGGTCAAAGAATCAAACATTATATCTCAGGTACTCCCATAAATGTGGAGACCAATATAATTGACACCATAACACCGGAGGAGTACATAAAGGACACTTTCCAGAACGTTTCATATTTCGAAAAGGAATAGGTATGTGGTACGGTAAGTAAACCGACTCCAAAACATTTCCAATGATAAATTTTCTCCGTTTTGGAATATTTAAAAAATTAGGAAAATTAAAAGTAGTCTGAAAGAGACACGAGGCGTCCACAAGGGTGGAGGGCGCGCCCCCGACCTTGTGTCCACCTCGTGTGCCCTCCGAACTCCGTTTTCTTGCACGCTACTTATTATGGTCGGGAAAAACTCATTATATAATCTCCCGAAGGTTTTGACCACCGTACCACGACAATATCTCCTATTTTTGTTTTGAGCTGTTTTCTGCCAGAGTTTTCAAGGCCAGGTATCGTGTCGTCCCCCTCCTCCAACAACACGGGCGACGATGCTTGGATAATGAAGATAGAGATGAAGAAAGAAGAACTTGGGGAGATCAACAAGGGTGATAAGATCAAGAAGGCCGCAGAGGATCAAGTTTCAGTAGCAGAAGAAGAAGACATCCTTCAACCTTACTACAATCATCTTACCCCTATTGAAATTGAAGCTTTCAAGACGATTGAAATAGTTCGTGTGCAAAACAAGTATCTCACTCGTGAAAATATTCTGTTGCAAGAGCACATCACCGCACTCAAGGGCATTATTCGTAAATTGGAGCATCTCCTACGCTCGATGTTGGGCACTACTTCATCAACAACTCCATCATCACCACCTTCGAAGAAAGAGACATAAATACATGGGTATGGGCACTCCCCTTGGCAACTGCCAAGCTTGGGGGAGGTGCCCCGGTATCGTATCACCATCGCACCTTTATCTTTATTGTTTTTCTTAGTTCAATCCTTTTGGTTATATCTTGATCTAGTAGAATAAAGTTTTAGTATGATCTAGCTTTGAGTTTTGCTTCGATCTTTGTCTATGTAATCGAGTCCGTGAGATATATATTAAAGGGTAGTTTTGAGTTGAGGTCTTTGCTTTCTTGCTATGATCTTGAGGGAATTAAATTAAAGAAAGAACAAAAAGATCATATATTGATCTTATGGAGAGTAATGACTTCACATATAAAGAGTATGATGAATAAAATTTGTTGAGAGTTGACAAACATAGTTTTGGTCATTGTTGCAATTGATAGGAAGTAATGAAGAAAGAGAGGCTTCACATATAAATATACTATCTTGGACATCTATTGTAATTGTGAGCACTCATTAAAATATGACATGCTAAAAGGTTGATGTTGGACAAGGAAGACAACATAATGGGTTATGTTTTCTTATATCCAAATAGAAGTCATATTGTCATGGATCATCCGACATGTTGAGCTTGCCTTTCCCTCTCATGCTAGCCAAATTGTTTGCACCAAGTAGAGATACTACTTGTGCTTCCAAACATCCCTAAACCCAGTTTTGCCATGAGAGTCCGCCATACCTACCTATGGATTGAGTAAGATCCTTCAAGTAAGTTGTCATCGGTGCAAGCAATAAAAATTGCTCTTCAAATATGTACCATATATTAGTGTGAAAAAATAAGCTTTATACGAACTTGTGATATGGAAGAAATAAAAGCGACGGACTGCATAATAAAGGTCTTTATCAAAGGCGGCAATATAAAGTGATGTTCTTTTGCATTAAGATTTTGTGCATCCAACTATAAAAGCGCATGCCAACCTCTGCTTCTCTCTGCGAAGGGCCTATTTGTACTTTTATCTTCTACCACTACAAAAAAAATACACTTCCGTGATGATACGTGTTTGTCACAATAGGTCACGTTTTCTGTCGTGCATGTACATCCATGACGATTTTATGACAGAATCAATGTAGTCATACCTGTGCTGTCGTAGAAGTGTTCCATGACATTACCAAAATTATCATCACGGAAGTGTCCACTTCCATGATGATAAATCGCGCGTCACAGAAGTGCTTTCGTCAAGGGTGACCGACACGTGGCATCCACCGTAACGGAACGCCGTTAAGTTATCGGGTCCGGTTTTGGATCCGATAACCCGTTAACAGCCCCGACCAATGGGGATTTTCCACGTGTAAAATCATCATTGGCTGGAGGAAACACGTGTCGGCTCACCGTTGGGACAGATGTCATCCACTCATTGGACCGAAGGCGCCTATGATACGGCGACACGTGGCACGAACCAATAGAGGCCCATTCTCGTGAAAAGGCCGGCCCGTTTGACTTGGTCAAAATGTGGCGGGCCGGCCCACGGAAAGCCTGTAAACGGCTTGTTCGCATATAGCCCATTTACAGCCCGCTAACCCAGGGCCCGTTACGACCTCTCCGAATTAGGCCCAGTAGCGTCATCTGGGCCGTCCAATATGATTCCAACCCATTTTAACTTCCGGCCCATGTGTGGCCCATGACTTCTTTCGGCCCATATGAGGCCATTTGTAACTCTTGGCCCATTAACGGCCCGTGGTGAAACTGGCCCGTAATGAACAGTGTATCACTTTCTACCCATTAACGGCCCGTTATTCCATTGGGCCGTTTCCAGCCCAAGTTATCTTTCGGCCTTCTGAGGGCCCATTTATTCTTGGACTCATTTGCAGCATTCGGTTACTTACGACCCGTTACTGTCATTTTCTGCTTGTGGGCCAAATTCAGCCCGTCGTTACAGTCGGCCTGTTTGTGGACCGTTAATCTGTTGGGCCATTTTCATAGCATCACCAAATACGGCCTATTAACGACCCATTATGGTCAGCCCATAAAACGTATAATTTCCACTCTAGCCCGTCTACGGCCCATTAAAGGCCCGTACAAGGCCCATAGATGAGTTGGCCTGTACAAGGCCCATGGATCCTACGAGACGTAGAAGGCCCATGGATCCGACGGCCCATTGAAGGCCCATGGATCCGACGGCCCATTGAAGGCCATGGATCGTCCGTCCCGTACATGGCCCATGGATCGTACGGCCGTGGAGGGCCATGGTCACTACAACGTTTGGGCGAGTTGGGCCCAGTTTGAACGATATAGCATATTCAAAGAATTATCCTACTCTATACTATAACCTCTAAAAAACATACGCTATACAACAAAGATACCAAGGCATAGAAACGTAGAATAACCCTACACTATACAATAAAGAAATTATAGCCGATTATACCCACTGGGCATTATGGTTCGGCACAGGTGATAATAAAGCATACACAAACAACAAATTACATACACTGGGCAAATACAGCTCCATACATCATGGACGCGCATCAACTTAACTCCATTTGAACTATAATCTCTTCAGAAAATAGGATTGGCCGGATTCAGATAGCACAAATTTCAGTCTGCAAAATCTCCAATTCCTTCGTGGTTACCTCAGTGTCTTGTTTCATTTTTTTGACTCCTGCATCTAATACCTGCATGTCCAGTCTCAACTTGTTGATTGTACGTTGACAATCATGTACACGTTGTCTTGCCACCTCTAGTTGATGCTCGAGAACATCAGCACATTCCAATTCCAATCCATAATCATTCGGTAACGGCCATGCCGCACTGCTCGCAGATCTTTGTGTTGATGTCACTTCATCCTGAAATGTTTCTATAAGTACACATGACTGGGGCAAAAATATAGTTACAACAGTGAAGCGAGCAAGACACTATTTTGTACTACATGACAGAACAGGACTAACAATAATGTTACACGTCATGAAGCATAAGCAGGTGATATTTTAAAATTGTAAAGAAGATAGTCTGTGCAGCCTGCATACAGAAATCTCTCTTAGCTCACCAGAGGAGCATGATGTTGGGGCCCAATCCAAAACACAGACAAGTTACAAATTTAGACAGCACGTTGCGTATAAGTAAGCAAGCAGTTGGCCATTCTGTAGCTCAATTAAAGTCTTAGGGAGCATAATGAACATCAGAGGGTTTCATACAAACATACTACAGCAAGCAAAACTATGCAATCATTAGCCTAGTATAAACTAGATTGTGAGCCTCATGCAATAATAGTTGGTTAATAGACTCCAAAGCTTCAGGCACACTTCGGCGGAGCAATTAAATGGTAAGGCCTTTAATTATGTCAACTAATAGTTATACAAGTACCCAACATCAGGCATGATTCTTTGGGCATCTCATTAACTGAGGACAAATAAAGCAATTGAAAAGAGCAAATTAACTATGCCTGAAACAAACAAGGAATTGAACTATTGAGTTGCATACAGTGACTTACCTTAACAGGTTGAAGAGGCTCAGCGCAGCTCCTAATTCTCTTGCAAGGCTCCTTCCTAACATCTTGTACTTGGAAATCCTCAATCTTATCTTCATTGCACCCCCTCTGCAAGGTGACACAAACTAGTTACTCGTCTCCTTGGAAGATTAATATGCATACTTTCCAGTCTGTGAACACAAAAGGATGAGATTATAACAAAACAACACCACATAATGAAACATGCCGCATCTCTTGCACTTGCACACAATGAAATGAGCATTTACTATATCTGCACTATGTAAAAACTAGGCATACCTTCGAACTGGATCTCCAGGTACTCTTGGAGAGCCTACTTTAGTGTACAACCAAACCTTTATGTCACCTATGAGTTAGACAAGGCCCCACTACAACAGCCCTTAGTGTTTAAATCGTTGACAAGCTCTGTTAGAGTGTTAGGTCAAGAACAACAAGTAATCAAAGCAAACCGTCCTAGTATGGCTGGCTGATGCAAACAAGCAATTGAACAGATGTGTGAGCAAATCTTACATATCAAGAAAAGAAGCAAAGAAGGAGGCTGAAAGACCATCACTTGACTGACCAGATTTAAGGGGCATTTAAACATCATGTGCAATGTATGAACTAACATAAACATTGCATATTCCAGATTCTACAATGGAATGCACATGTATTAGGTTATGCCATGTATGACGATGCCTAAATGTACACTATAGCAGGCAGGAGTGATTCATCATTGCACGCACAATTGAATTGCAGGTTAAGGGCCAGTTCGATTCTGCCTTTTCAGGGCGTATTGTCAAAATAAGCCATAAAAGATGTAAAGAAGTCATTTTTGAGTTATGGGCTTGGGCTTAACTAATTTCGCTTTGGAGGGGGGTGTTTCGGGTAGAACCTCACTAAAATTGAAGGGAAGGGGAATAGTGAAATGACTCTGTTGTCTGCCTATATTACACTCAAAATTAAACTGCTGACGCCCGTGTCACACCTGACCCTCAAGTAAAAACAAACACGCAAGCGTTCATTGCCCTGCCCGCTTGCATCTCCTCTCCCCTTTCCCTCTACCTCGATCCCCTACCTACAGCACTAGGGTTCCTCCAGCGAGCCGTCACCACTGGTCCCATCTGGCCTGGTCCTCGACGATGCTATGTCCAGCTAGGCTACATGGCCAGCGGGTAGGGGCAATCTCCCTGGCTGCTCCTCCCTCTGGTGCCGCCCCTCATTCTCATTGTCTCCAGCAGCTGCTCCATTGTGGTTCGTCCAACGCACTACTCCGGCAGGCGCTGCACAACTACGGCTAATGCCACACTGCGGCAGAAGGCACCTTATTCCCCCTCCCCTCCTCCAAGGCCATGGCCTTGAGGTGCTGTTGAAGGATGAGCTCATCCAACAAGGTGAGGATCTCCTCTGATTTTCTGCCAAATTTTCATTCTGATCCACTATACGATGAATTGCTATGAGCTCCTTCTGCTGCTGCTATATGAAGCATTGCTATGAGCTGCTCCTGCTGCTGCTATATGATGAATTGCTATGAGCTGCTGCTGCTATGTGATGAATTGCTATGAGATGCTGCTGCTATATGATGAATTGCTATGAGCTGCTGCTGATGCTATATGATGATTTGCTATAAGCTGCTCCTGCTGATGCTATATGATGAATTGCTATCAGCTGCTCCTGCTGCTGCTATATGATGAATTGCTATGAGCTGCTCCTGCTGCTGCTATATGATGAATTGCTATGAGCTACTCCTACTGCTGCTATATGATGAATTGCTATGAGCTGCTGCTAGTATATGCTGAATTGCACACTGCTGCTGCTGTATGATGAGTTGCTATGAGCTGCTGCTGCTGCTATATGATGCTTTCAGGTGGTGCTGCTATATGATAATAACCAGCCACTTGGACCATGGAATTTCAATAAATAATTGTTCTTCATTTAAATGTGGGTCATGCGTTCTTCGTTTAAATTAGGCAATGGGATCTCTATGGAAAATATTGACCAAAGTAGATTGTGCCAAGTAGATGGTATCTTTGTATTTGCATTTTGAGCAAATAGTGATGGTATGTTTTCCTATCATATTAATTACTGCACTGGGTTCAATTTGTGATGTTTGCAAGTCAAATTAATTTTCATATGGGCAGCAAAATGAAAAAATATAATGCAATCTAGACTTTCCACTGATCATACCAAAGATAAGATGAAAACGCAATGAAAAAAACTGGTTGGTTATTACATGGAGCTTATATTCACAGGTGCTTATTTTCTTAGGATAACTCGTAATAACTGTCCCTAAGAAACTTGGCTAACAGAATTGACATACAAATAACATGTCACGATGATTGCAATGGAGGAGTGACGTACCATAGCACACTGTATAGGCTCACCGCTGCCTCTCCTTTTTTTGTGATGTTCCATGAAATTGCCACATAGATCTTGTATTTTTTCATTGTGTAACCCTATCTGCAAGTTGACACGGCTAATTTCAGACATCTCTACGTGATACTACATTGCATATCCCTTGCGCATATTTAAACCACCAATTAACGATTGTGTGCGTAGCATAAACTAGCCATGACTCTGTGTGCTGGACTAGCAGGCACTCTAAGGGAGCCTAATGTAGTGCACTGGAATTCCTACATGCCACCTACGATTTTGTGTAATGTACTGCCTCTGTTCCTAAATATATGTCTTTGTAGAGATTCCAATATGGACCACATACAAATGTATATAGATGCATTTTCGAGTGTAGATTCACTCATTTTGCTCCGTATGTAGCCTATAGTGGAATCTCTAGTAAGACTTATATTTAGGAACGGAGGTACGTTGTAGTATCATGTATTTCTAGATACATCCGTTTTCATCCATTTTGATGACAAGTATTTCCGGACGGAGGGAGTATGACATCTACATATCTAATTTAGCAGCTAGTAGTAGAAATCATTGTCTACACAAAGGGATTACTGGTCGAAAATCCTAGCAAAGCACGCTGGCAGGCACATAACAATACAAGAGAGAGAGAGAGACGCACTTACAAGATCATAGCAATGCCTCAGTCCAGGATCTTGGTTGGCCAAGCTGTTAGATCCATAAGAAACATCGTCCTTGTAGTTTTTGCCAGCTGCATAACAGGTAACAGCTACCGGTTAGTATATTTGAAGTACATCGGGCAGGTGATGCTGGACGGGTTTAAAGGTGACAAGTACCT
Organism: Aegilops tauschii subsp. strangulata; assembly: GCF_002575655.3. Taxonomy (NCBI): domain Eukaryota; kingdom Viridiplantae; phylum Streptophyta; class Magnoliopsida; order Poales; family Poaceae; genus Aegilops; species Aegilops tauschii. The sequence goes on from NC_053040.3 coordinate 320,880,050, forward strand.
AGGCCGTGGGGGGTGCTTGGCATCTCTCCAGACGGTGGGAATCAGGTTAGAAACGTCAAGGGTGATGACGCTGCGCTGGTTGTCGGGGTCCGGTAAGGAGATCTAGAACCGTCGAGTAGGGTGTTTGTGGAGCGGCTCTGGTAGGGTGGACTACGGTGTGGGCGAAGCAGATCTGTGGCCGTGGACGAGGGCGTAGGTGAAGCTGCTCCGGTGGTTGGGTTAAGGATGGTGTCGACGATGCGGATCTGCGGCCGTGGACGGCGCGTCAGAAGCTGCTCCGGTGGTTGGGTTAAGGATGGTGTCGACGATGCGGATCTGCGGCTGTGGACGGGGCGTCAGAAGCTGCTCCGGTGGTTGGGTTAAGGATGGTGTCGACGATGCGGATCTGCGGCCGTGGATGGGGCGTCAGAAGCTGCTCCGGTAGGTTGGATGAGGGTGTGAGGAAGCGGATCTGAGGCCGTGGACTTGTGAGTTGGCAAAGCGGCCCCGGTAGGGTTGATGATGGTGTCGGCGAAGCGGCTCCGGTAGGGTTGAGGAAGGTGTCGGCAAAGAGGATCAGAGGCCGTCGACGGGGGCGTCGGTGGGGCGGCTCCGGGGGGTGTGGACGGAGCGTCTCCGGTGGGGAGTACGAATGAGCCGCTGCAGATGCGCGGCGGTTGACGAGAGTACCGGCGAAGCAGATCCGGCGCCGTGGACAAGGCCGGCACTGAATGGGCTGTGGTACAGTGGTGGATGAGCAGTCTACTTGTTTCTAGGGGAGGTGGGAGGGGTAGATGCGGCCGCAGAAGCAGATCCGGCGAGGTGGACGCCGCTGGCAGTGAATGGGCTATGGTACGCCGGTGGATGAGCAGTCTAGGGTTTCGAGAGGGGAGGGGAGAAAGGGCGATGAAGTATGGACGGCGTGATGTAAGATGCTCTGGTGCTGTGGAGTTAGTCATTCTTGCGGGAGGGGGAGAGGAAATGGGGGTGCCGTGTAGTGGGGGGAACCGGAAGTTACCAAAGCAGCCCCGACCTATTATGTAGATGAGGGCGGTATTGTAACTATTGGTCTCCGTGCACCAAGGACAAAAGGGGAATTTCACATGCTAAAGACTAAGGTGGCAGAAATTTTAGAAGGAGGCGGGAGATTTTGCCGCCCGCGGGACCGTTCATATCCAGTTTCAACTAATTTTGGACCGTACTCCGGGATTTCCCATTGGGCAAGCACTGGTTTCTCCAGGTGCCCCAACCAATCCACCCAGATGTGTATTAAAGTTTCCATCTTAATGTTATCCAAGAAATTATTATCTCCCACAACTTCCATGTACATCACGATCCAATCCCCGTCTACGAGCATGGCTAATCAATAATTGAGCAAAATGTATATTCCCGGGGTGATCAAAGGTAATAGGTTCCTACCTCATGAACTACAACCAAAACACATGTTCCCAATCCTACTCATGCAAATATTTGAGGGGCGAAACTAATGCATAGTAAAAACTAGGTATTGAAAAGTATGATCAAAGTGTAACTTACCTTGCTGACGATCGGAAAACTCTAGATATTTGTAGTAACAAGCTTCGCACTCCGGAAAATCTAGTGTAGACAAACAATAGCATACATAAGCAATCAAGCAAACGATCCAAAGAGAAATCGAGAAAAGATCCAAATAAAACTCGAAAACAAGCAAAAACTAAACTATACAGAAAACAATTCTTAACATTATTATTATTATGTGGATTAGATCTTAATAGTAGGTACATGTGATTAGCTACGATTAGCAAAAAGAATCAACTCAAACGGAGCTATGAAACTCAAGATACGAACAAAACAAGATCAAATACTAATCTGAACTAAACTCAAATTTTAATTTATCAAAATCATGTTCAAGTTGGTTTACTGGATATAGGGGGACTTTCTGAAGATTTAGGCATTGGTTTCATCGAATTTGGACAAACGAGCTAAAAGTTGTGCTAGTTTGAAGATCAGGGGCTAATCTGTGATAAAACTATTCACGGATAGGTCCGTGGCCGAAAATAAACAGAAAAAGAAAAATATATCGGACAAACGTCCGCTAAGAGAGACTAACAAACAAATTCATTCATTAACAGATCTAAACGGGTGAACGTTCGCTAATTAACGAACTAAAATAAATAAAACCGATCTAATATACTAAACCGAAACTAAAAACAAAATAAAAAAAAGAATCTACTGGAACGTATTCTTTTATACCGGTTCTCGCGGTTTTCGACGGCAGCGGCGACGGTGAACTCCGGCGGCGGCGTCGGGCGTTGGGCGAGGCGGCAGGGTGGCGGTTGCGCTCCGGCGGGGCTCGCGGACGGCGGCGGCGACTGCGCTGGTGGGCGGTTGGCTCGGCTTGCTGCGGCGACGACAGCAGGCAGCGGTGCGGGTGTGGGAGTCCTGGATTAAGGGGTCCTCCGACAGCTGGACTATATGCATGGGTCGGACTGTTGGGCTATGAAGATACAAGATAGAAGACTTCTTCCCATGTCCGGATGGGACTCTCCTTTGCGTGAAAGGCAAGCTTGGCGATTCGGATATGTAGATTCCTTTGTAACCGACTTTGTACAACTCTAGCCCCCTCCGGTGTCTATATAAACCGGAGGGTTGAGGCTTCTAGGGTTTAGCCACAACAATCATAACCTCATAGGCTAGGCTACTAGGGTTTAGCCATTACGATCTCGTGGTAGATCAACTCTTGTAATACTCATATTCATCAAGATCAATCAAGCAGGAAGTAGGGTATTACCTCCATAGAGAGGGCCTGAACCTGGGTAAACATTGTGTCCCCCGCCTCCTGTTACCATTAGCCTTAGACGCACAGTTTGGGACCCCCTACCTGAGATCCGCCGGTTTTGACACCGACATTGGTGCTTTCATTGAGAGTTCCGCTGCGTCGTCACCAGAAGGCTTGATGGCTCCATCAATCATCTACAACAACGCAGTCCAGGGGGAGATCTTCCTCCTCGAACAGATCTTCGTATTCGGCGGCTTCACACTGCGGGCCAACTTGCTTGGCCATCTAGAGCAGATCGATAGCTATGCCCCTGGCCATCAGGTCAGATTTGGAAGCCTGAATTTTGTGGCCGATATCCGTGGAGACTTGATCTTCGACGGGTTCGAGCCAATGACGGCTGTCCCCGGCCACCACGATGAACATGACCTAGATCTGTCATCTGGCCGCGCGCAAGAGATAGCGCCTGTGACCGCCCTGGCCCTAGAGCCGGAGCAGACTGCGTCGCCCGAAGACGGGAAGCTTAACCCCGCCACGGAGGCCGCAGACTCAGCGGCGCTCGAGCCGCACACAGACCCAACATCGGGCTGGGCTTGTGTCACCAGAACCTCGGACTCGTCTCCGGCCATGGGTTCTGGACTGCGTGCATCCGCGTCCATCGAACCTGATTGGGCGCCGATCTTGGAGTTCAGCTTCGCGCACATCTTCCAGCACTCGCCTTTTGGCGACGTGTTAAACTCATTAAAATCCCTCTCCCTGTCAGGGAACTCTCGGCCGAACTATGTCCGGCTCGAATGGGAAGCGGACGACGAAGAACTTCGTTTCCCACCCACCACCCACTTTATAGCCACTGTCGATGACTTAACCGACATGCTTGATTACGACTCTGAAGACATCGACGGTATGGACGACGATGCTGGAGAGGAGCAGGAACCACCGCATACAGGGTGTTGGACAACCACCTCCTCGTACGACATATACATGGTGGATACACCTAAAGAAAACAACGGCGACAATGAAAATCCAGTCGAGGATAAACCTCCTAAGATACAGCCAAAGCACCGGCATCAGCGGCGCCGCTCTAAGCCACGCCGTAGTAAAAACAGCAATACCGTCACAGGAGAAAATAACACTCCGGATTACGCCGAAGACAATGAAGACCCCGTTGAGCCAACCTCCGAACAGGACGAACGGGAAGATGGGCAAGCTAGCCCTGATGAACAGGCCATGAATGAAGATGCGAAGGACAGTAATTACCTTCTGCTCTTCGAGGATGAGGTGAGCCTCGGCGATGAAGATTTTATCATGCCTGAGGCGCCCGTCGAGCAGGAGCGCTTTAAGCGCCGGCTAATAGCCACTGCAAGGAGCCTGAAACAGAAGCAGCAGCAACTTCAAGCTGATCAAGATCTGCTCAATGAAAGATGGACTGATGTCCTCACAGCCGAGGAATATGGCCTCGAGCGCCCAGCCAAAAGCTACCCGAAGCATAAACAGTTACCACAGTTCGATGACGAGGCGCTGGAGCTCGTCCTACCAAGGTTCAGTGCGGCTGGGACAACCACGTGGCTGGGACAAAGCGGCACCTCAAGCCGAACACCAGCCCGCACTACCTCGCCGAACAAACAGAAATACAACAACTAGGGGATATACACATGACCTGCGGCACGACTTGGAAAACACAGCAGGTCAGACAAGATCAATCTATGGATCACGGGGGCGTGCCCCGATGCGTGACGATGGCCATCTGGCTGAACATGACAAACATAATCGCGTCCGGGCCGAAAACCGCAGACGAACTCCATCTGAGCTACGTCACGACTTGGCCCGATATAGAGGCGCCGCACACCCCCTTTGCTTCACTGACGAAGTAATGGGACACGATTTCCCAAAAGGGTTTAAACCCGTAAACATCGAATCATATGATGGCACAACAGACCCTACGGTATAGATTGAGGACTTTCTTCTCCACATTCATATGGCCCGCGGTGATGATCTTCACGCCATCAAATACCTCCCGCTCAAACTCAAGGGACCAGCTAGGTACTGGTTGAACAGTCTGCCCGAAAACTCCATTGCAGCTGGGAGGACTTGGAGGACACCTTCCTCGACAACTTCCAAGGCGCATATGTCCGACCTCCGGATGCCGATGACCTAAGTCACATAATCTAACAGCCCGGAGAGTCAGCCAGAAAATTCTAGACTAGGTTCTTAACTAAAAAGAACCAGATCGTCGACTGTCCGGACGCCGAAGCCCTAGTGGCCTTTAAGCATAGCATCCATGACGAATGGCTGGCCAGACACCTTGGCCAGGAAAAAACGAAGTCCATGTCAGCCCTTACGGCACTCATGACCCGCTTCTGTGCAAGCGAAGATAGCTGGCTAGCCCATAGCAATAACAGAGTGAACCTGGCACTTCTGAAGCCAGAAACAGCAACGGTAAGCCCCGACGCAATAGACATAAGCGTCGAAACAACGGTGACAACACCGAAGACACGGCGGTCAATGCCGGATTCAGTGGCCCTAAGTTCGGTCAGCGGAAGAAGCCATTTAAGAGAAATAATCCGGGCCCGTCCAGTTTGGACCGCATACTAGATCGACCATGCCAAATCCACGGCACTCCTGATAAACCAGCCAATCATACCAACAGGGAATGTTGGGTCTTCAAACAGGTCGGCAAGTTAAATGACGAGAATAAGAAGAAAGGGTCGCAAAGCAATGACGATGACGAGGAACCCCGACCACTGAACACAGGGGGACAGAAGAAATTACCCCCCCCCCCCCCCAAGTCAAAACGGTGAACATGATATACGCCACCCATATCCCCAAGAGGGAGCGCAAGCGTGCACTCAGGGACGTCTACACGATGGAGGCAGTCGGCCCAAAGTTCAACCCATGGTCGTCCTGCCCAATTACCTTCGATCGCAGGGACCATCTGACCAGTATCTGTCATGGCGGTTCAGCCGCACTGGTCCTCGACCCAATTATTGATGGATTCCACCTTACGCGAGTCCTCATGGATGGTGGTAGCAGCCTGAACCTGCTCTATCAAGATACAGTGCGCAAAATGGGTATCGATCCTTCAAGGATCAAGCCCACAAAAACCACCTTTAAAGGTGTCATACCAGGTGTAGAGGCCCATTGTACGGGATCAATCACACTGGAAGTGGTCTTCGAATCCCCGGATAATTTCCGAAGCAAAGAGTTGATCTTCGATATCGTCCCCTTCCGTAGTGGCTATCATGCACTGCTCGGACGAATCGCATTCGCCCAATTCAATACGGTGCTGCACTACGCCTACCTCAAGCTCAAGATGCCAGGACCACGTGGTGTCATAACGGTCAACGGAAACACAGAACGCTCCCTCCGTACTAAGGAGCACACCGTTGCCCTTGCAGCAGAAGTACAGAGCAGCCTTTTTAGGCAGAACCTCAATTCGGCAGTAAAGCTCCCGGACACCGTCAAGCGAGTCCGAACTACTCTACGGCAGGACAGTCCAGCTCGTCCAGAGCTTGACTAGTAATCCGGCCTCCGTCCCAGTCCCAATCAAGCGGTGACATTTGTGCCGCGCGTACATAACTATGTACTTAAAATACCATGGGCATGGACGGAGGCACAGCTAGACCGTGGTCCATCATGCAGCTCAACCGCCCCTGGATCTGCATACCTTCACTTTTTCTTTTTCATTTAAGGTTTTTTCTCTTCTCGTGGCTTTTCTGATAACCTGATCATCGGACCTATCACTGGTCGGATACACCAAGAAGGCAAGGAGCTTTGACGTACAAGGGAACCCCCAGGTGGTCTCTGCTTACGATCGTTATACCCGTTTTAAATACCCGCACGCAGCTCGCCCTTGGTCATGGCATGTCAAATAGCCTTATTTGCTTACCGCACTACTTGTACAAGTACGCCTTGACGTATTAATCAAATTACAATGGAAAATAATTTGCGGCTCAATATTTGCAGCGTCAGCTTATTACTTGTCTTTTTTCCTTTCTTTATATATTCTTATCAATTCCTCCCGTACACTCTGGTACAACTTAATTCGCCAGGGGCTTCATCATACCCCATAACACGACAATAAAGTCCGAACCCTTTTATAGTACAGTTCGGCACGCGGAACTTATAGCATTATATGCATCGGCTCCGAATCATGTCTCTGGTCAATAGTTGGGTTGCCCGGCTCCTGTGCTTACTACCTTACGTTCCGCTATATCGGCTAGGGTAGTAAAGGGAGAACTACTGTGATTGTGTCCTGATACGTTTCCAACGTATCTACTTTTCCAAACACTTTTGCCCTTGTTTTGGTCTCTAACTTGCATGATTTGAATGGAACTAACCCGGACTGACGCTGTTTTCAGCAGAATTGCCATGATGTTATCTTTGTGCAGAAAACAAAAGTTCTCGGAATGACCTGGAAATCCACGGAGATTATTTTTGGAAAATAAGAAAAATACTGGCGAAAGAATCAAGGCCAGGGGGCCCACACCCTGTCCAGGAGGGTGGGGGCGCACCCTCTCCCCCTGGGCGCGCCCCTGTCTCCTAGGCCCCCTAGAGCTCCACCGACCTCAACTCCAACGCTATATATTCCGTTTCGCGGAGAAAAAAATCAGAGAGAAAGTTTCATCGCGTTTTACGATACAGAGCCGCCGCCAAGCCCTAATCTCTCTCGGGAGGGCTGATCTGGAGTCCGTTTGGGGCTCCGGAGAGGGGGACTCGTCGCCGTCGTCATCATCAACCATCCTCCATCACCAATTTCATGATGCTCACTGCCGTGCGTGAGTAATTCCATCGTAGGCTTGCTGGACGGTGATGGGTTGGATGAGATTTATCATGTAATTAAGTTAGTTTTGTTAGGGTTTGATCCCTCATATCCACTATGTTCTGAGATTGATGTTGCTATGACTTTGCTATGCTTAATGCTTGTCACTAGGGCCCGAGTGCCATGATTTCAGATCTGAACCTATTATGTTTTCATGAATATATGTGAGTTCTTGATCCTATCTTGCAAGTCTATAGTCACCTATTATGTGTTATGATCCGACAACCCCGAAGTGACAATAATCGGGATACTTCTCGGTAATGACCGTAGTTTGAGGAGTTCATGTATTCACTAAGTGCTAATGCTTTGGTCCGGTTCTCTATTAAAAGGAGGTCTTAATATCCCTTAGTTTCCGCTAGGACCCCGCTGCCATGGGAGGGTAGGACAAAAGATGTCATGCAAGTTCTTTTCCATAAGCACGTATGACTATATTCGGAATACATGCCTACATTACATTGATGAACTGGAGCTAGTTCTGTGTCACCCTAGGTTATAACTATTGCATGAGGAATCGCATCCGACATAATTATCCATCACTGATCCAATGCTTATGAGCTTTTCACATATTGTTCTTCGCTTATTTACTTTTCCGTTGCTACTGTTACAATCACTACAAAACCCAAAAATATTACTTTTGCTACCGTTACCGTTATCTCCATATAACTTTGCTACTAAATACTTTGCTGCAGATACTAAGTTATCCAGGTGTGGTTGAATTCACAACTCAACTGCTAATACTTGAGAATATTCTTTGGCTCCCCTTATGTCGAATCAATAAATTTGGGTTGAATACTCTACCCTCGAAAGCTGTTGCGGTCCCCTACACTTGTGGGTTATCAAGAGTAATTTCTGGCGCCGTTGCCGGGGAGCATAGCTCTATTCTTTGAGTCACTTGAGATTTATATCTGCTGGTCACTATGAAGAACTTGAAAGACAACAAAACTAAAATTTATCCCTCAACTACGAGGGGAGGTAAGGAACTGCTGTCGGTGTCAAAATCGGCGGATCTCGGGTAGGCGGTCCCGAACTGTGCGTCTAAGACTAATGGTAACAGGAGGCAGGGGACACGATGTTTACCCAGGTTTGAGCCCTCTCGATGGAGGTAATACCCTACTTCCTGCTTGATTGATCTTGATGATATGAGTATTACAAGAGTTGATCTACCACGAGATCGTAGAGGCTAAACCCTAGAAGCTAGCCTATGATTATGATCGTTGTTCTTGTCCTACGGACTAAACCCTCCGGTTTATATAGACACCGGAGGGGGCTAGGGTTACATAGAGTCGGTTACAGAGAAGGAAATCTACACATCCGAATATCCAAGCTTGCCTTCCACGCAAAGGAGAGTCCCATCCGGACACGAGATGAAGTCTTCATTCTTGTATCTTCATAGTCCCATAGTCCGGCCAAAGTATATAGTCCGGCTGTCCGGATACCCCCTTATCCAGGACTCCCTCAGTAGCCCCTGAACCAGGCTTCAATGACGATGAGTCCGGCGCGCAGATTGTCTTCGGCATTGCAAGGCGGGTTCCTTCTCCGAATACTCCATAGAAGATTGTGAACACGAGGATCGTGTCCGGCTCTGCAAAAAAATTCCACATAACACCGTAGAGAGAATATATTTCACAAATCTAATCTGCTGACAACTTTTGATAGCGTGACATCACGCCGCGGCCCGGTCTTTATACGAACCATTTTCTCCCAGCCTGCTACTACACGTATTGCGAGGCGGTTTTATTGGCACGTCTTGTCGAAGCAGAGATCGTGTCCCCCTTATCATGGGATTCTCATCAATACGGGTGCGGGTAACCCAACCGTGTTTGTTTAATATGACTCCTCGATTTTAGGCAAGTCCCAAACGGTCACGCGGGGGACGCTTGATATTCGTCCTCTTTATAAAGGGGCCAAGGCCTATCCTTTTCTTCCCACGCTCGATCCTTCCCCTCCCATACCTCGAGTTCCAACACCCAAGGCTCAAGCTCAAGCACTTCGGACTTTTCGACTATGTCCGGATCCAACCTTCAAGGCCGGTGGATGGCCTCCTCTGTTACAGAGGAGGACATCAAGAAGCTTAGGGAGGCCAGTTATCTCACCGCCGAAATCCCGCACAGGCTGCCTGCTCAAGGGCAGGTCATTCCCACTCCCGAACCCAGCGGGAGTGTCGTATTTATTTCCCACTTCCTCCGACGGCTAGGTTTTAGTCTCGATCCCTTCGTTAGGGGGCTTATGTTCTATTACGGGCTAGATTTCCATGATCTAGCTCCGGATTCTATCCTTCAAATCTCGTTGTTTATCATCGTGTGTGAAGCTTTTCTCCGCATTACCTTCCACTTCGGCCTGTGGCTCAAGACCTTCAATGTGAGGCCGAGGGTAAATGACGGGCATCACACGGAGTGCGGAGGTGCTATAATAAGCAAAGGCGCCGACGCCCCATGGCCAAAGGGTTCTTTCGTGGAGACTTCTGATTTATGGCAGCGGGAGTGGTTTTACATCACCGCTCCCTGAGGTACGAAGTGGGTGGCTGCTCCAGCATTCCGCCAGGACCCTCCACCGCAACTGGCGTCATGGGTCAACAAGGGGCTGGACTGGGGGCCGGCTAACGACGTGCTGACATTACAAAGCCGCATCCGAGACCTTCTCAAGAGGGAGGTCAGCCTTGTCAAGATAACGCAAGTGATGCTGGTTCGTCGAGTCCTGCCCTGCCAACGTCGTCCTCTCCGTATGTGGGAGTTCAACCCGGAAGGACCGCGAACCATTCAACAATTCTTTGGCATGACGCTCAAAGAGATGTACGAGTCATTCTTCAGATCATGAATAAAGTGTCCGGACACCACCGAGGATGCGGGTCTCAATTGCAACCGCCCGGATACCCAGGTAAATACTTCTTCTACCGAACACACCATCCTTTATGTCCATTATGAAATCCTTCTAAATATTGCTCTCTGCCAGAACTAGCCGAGGAAGGCGGAGAGGATTAGGTGTCCGGCCCCTCTTCCCGAAGGCTCGCCGAATCCTTTGTTGACCAGGATGCTTGAGCGCGCGCCGTATCAGGCGCCATCAGGAGAAGACGAGGGGAGGAATAGAGAAGCCACAGGTGGGCTTCATACTTTACACATCCAGATCGGGGGAGTAACTGCCTCTACAAAGGAGGATAGTCGGGGAGGTGAATCCGAAATCCCCTCTCCCCATGGTAAGAAAAGGGCTGCCTCTGAAGACTTGGAAACGTAGGTTTCCAAGCGGGGGAAGAAACCTTCGCCGGGGGCCCTGCCCCAGAGGGCGTTCTTATCGTACAGCGCCCGCAAGGGGGCCAGCCCTCAACCGAGCTGTAAGTGAAAAGAAAGGTACTTTGGTAAGTATATCCTGTTTTATCTCTGAGAATAATAACCGAAACATATTTGTTGTAGTCCGGCTCGTAGCCCTTCTCCACAGAGTTCGTCCTCGGGGGATCTTCCTCCGGAGATGATGGAGAGCGAAATGCCTCCCCCTGCCTCCCTGTCACATGGGGCGGACGACCCCGAGGTGTCGTCACGGAGGATTTCTGCTGATCCGCCAAGGCCAGTAGTTGATACTTCCGTCGCCCAGAGTCTGGAATATCTAGCTCCCAAAGAGAGCTTCAAGAGGAGTCCGGGATTGTCCGGCACATAGCCAGACACACTAATGGGCCTTCTGGAGCGAGCGGCCATCTCAGAGACACATCGTGCCTTAATGGGTACGGTGATTGAGAGGATTTCATCCGCGAAAAGCAGTTTGAATGAAGCTTTTACGAGTCTGCAGAGAGGCTCTGAGGTACGAAAAAAATAATATATGTATTTTTGACGGTACCGTACATGCTAGATGTGCTCTGTATAGATAGTAGCCCCTGAGACTCTGGTTGCTATCCAAAGATGGCGAACAGAGGATCATAATCTCTGGTAATAATCGCGCCGCTTTATGTGCAGGCGGCTGAGGGTCCGGCAGCTGACCGGACTGCTGATTTTGCCGAACTAAAGCGGCAGCTTGACGTGGCCGATGCTGACATTGCGCTGGTTAACAAGCGGCTTGACGAGGCCCAGGGTATGTATATTCGGCTTGTCATCAAATGTTAAGAGGAGCATGATGCTAGTATCTATAATATGTTGTGACTGAAGATGGAGCTGCTGCCGTGGAGACCCTTCGGGCAGAGCTTGCCCGAGCCAAGGAGCAAGCCCGAATAAGCGATGCGACCGCGATGAAGGCGGTCGAAGATTTAAGAGCCGAACAGGCTGCTCATCGCCGGAGCGAAGAAAATATAGCCCAGATGGCTACCGAGCTGAAAGATGCCGTCGACCGCCATGAGCTCCTTGAAAAGGAAAACCAAGCAAAAGCGGCTGACCTGAAGAAGGCCCTAGAGGCAGGAAAGGAGACCCGCTCTGAAATGAGAGGGATAAGGGGGGAGCTTCGTGAAGCTGGAGATATCACAACAGGGAAGCCCTATTTGTTGCGGATGAAGTTCGGAGATCCGAAGTATGCCCCTCTGGATCAGTTGTGGAGCGCTGCGGACACGTATGCGGACTTGGCAAAGAGTGCTGCTGATGCGACCGAATTTTACAAAGATCGGAAGGACCATAAGGTGGAAAGGTTATTCTGGTCGCAGTTCAGTGCTCCGATGCGTCTGCTGCCATTGAATGAAAGGATGGCCGCCTGGGCCGAGCTCCATAGGTTGTCCGGGCTTGCTATGAGGTCTGTCGTGGATCATCTTTGGCCACGAGGACCAAGGCTGAACAACTATTTTACATTAGTGCAACAATTCCTTGGCGCTGCGTCGCATATCGACGCTTTGAAGAGGTCGGCGTGCATTGAGGGTGCGCGGATGGCTCTTGCCCGTGTTAAAACATACTGGGCAGGGATGGAAGCCACCGCTATTGCAACTCGGGGTCCGGTGGGAGGCCAGGACCCAGCCGAGCACTATTTGGAAGAAGTCCTAGAAGGCGCCCATTTAATAGAGGCTCAGTGCTCGAAGAGTGCCATGTTCGAGTGACATGTATCTCCATTGTAAAAACAATGCTATTTTGATTATTAAGGCTGTGTTTATACTTTTGCCTGAAAGTATTATGGTGCCTCCTGTGCGGCCGTTTATGTATGTATATAACCTGAAAGTTTGCAGTCGTCGGCTTCAGCCCCCACACATATAATGCGGGGGTGTTCGGTAAAGCGCATAATCACACGTGATCCAACGTCTTGGTCCGTTTGAGGATGTGATAGCGCGACGAACAAGGCAATCAGACTATATTGCTTTAACACTTTCACTTAGCCATAGGAGCTTGACGGTGGGGCTACTAGTAGCCCCTGGTATGTCCGCGCTCATCCGAATACGGTGCACGTACATGACCGGGAAACGGTCCTTCATTAATGCGGAGGAATCCCGAAGATTCCGATGAGTCATCGAGTGGTTGACTAGTCTCTCGCTTTATCATGATAGTCAGTTTTCGGCTTTCTCTACTGAGGTGCTCGCCCAGATGAACCGGGGCACAATCACAGTAGTTCTCCCGGTGGCACCTTAGCCGATAGAGCGGAACATGGTATCAAAACACGGGAGCCGGGCAAACCCAACATTTGACCAAAGACATGATTCGGAGCTGATGCATATAAGGCCAAACTCGCGACGCCGAACACTCCCTAAGGTATTCGGACTTTACAACATATTCTGGGCTGAGTAACACCCTCGATAATGAGCCCTAAATTTCCAGGTACATGCATTAATCTTGGCGTGACGAAATGCCAATAACGCCGCTACCCCACTCGGTTGTGTAAAGTATCCGGAAGGTGTGAATCAACAAGAGACATTAAAAGGGTTTACGCAGGGTCTTAATCTAGAAGAAAACCTTTGACCGGGGCCCTGCTACACGTCTGTGCCTTTGTCTCTATTGTGACGTATCCTGGAAGGGTGTAGCACGATGATCATCTGCAAAAAAGAGAAAACCCAGGTGAGAGAATCTGGTTATCGTGCGAAAAGTTGGTTATTCTTAATGTACCATAAAAATGCAATCTATTAATTTACTAATAGGATCTAGCCGGATTATGAGCCTTTATACGTGTGGGCAGCCCCTAGCACCACATGTGGGGGCGTGTCCACCAACCAAACTCAGGTTTATCTGGGCTGCTACAACTAGTGGTGCGCCGGACACGTCTAGCCGCGTCCGTGGTCTTGACGACCGATCATTTATTCGGGTTGGGGAGTTGGTCTGGGTGTTACAGCCACCGCATATTCTTCCGCACGCCGAGAACGCTCTGTATTTCCGCTAATTGAGATGACGCCATGTGGACCGGGCATCTTGAGTTTAAGATAAGCGTAATGCGGGACTGCATCAAAACGGGCGAAAGCCGTTCTTCCGAGTAGTGCATGGTAGCCGATTCGGAATGGAGCGATGTCGAAGGTTAATTCCTTGCTTCTGAAGTTGTGGGGAGAACCGAATACAACCTCTAGTACTAGAGAGCCCGTACAGTGGGCCTCGACGCCTGGAATCACTCCTTTGAAGGTAGTGTTGCTTAGGCTGATTCTTGACGGGTCTATCCCCATTTTGCGGACAGTGTCCTGGTATATAAGGTTTACACTACTACCGCCGTCCATAAGGACTCGGGTGAGATGGTACCCATCGATTATTGGGTCGAGCACCATGGCAGCCGATCCTCCATGCCGGACACTGGTCAGATGATCCCTGCGATCAAAGGTGATCGGGCAGGCCGACCAGGGATTGAATTTGGGGGCGACGGGCTCCACAGCGTACACATCTCGGAGTGCGTGTTTGCGCCTACTCTTTGGAATGTGAGTTGCGTAAATCATATTCACTGTTTTGACTTCTGGTGGGAATTTTTTCTGTCCTCCAGTGTTCGGCTGGCGAGGCTCATCCTCGTCTTCACTTGGCGTCTCCCTCCCCTTGTGTTCGGCATTTAGCTTGCCGGCCTGCTTGAAAACCCAACATTCTCTATGGGTGTGATTTGCAGGTTTTTCGGGGGTGCCATGAATCTGACATAATTTGTCTAGAATCTTGATTAGGCTGGACGGTCCATCTTTGCTGCCTTTAAATGGCTTCTTCCGTTGACCGGGTCGAGAGCCCCTGAATCCGGCGTTGACCATCGTGTTCTCTGGGCTGCTATCATTGTTTCGACGCTTGTTTTTGTTGCGTCGCGGTTTCCCGTTGTCATCCCTGACTTCGGATGTGCTTGGGTCGCTGGTGCCGCTACGGGCCAGCCAGCTGTCCTCGCCCGCGCAAAAGCGGGTCATAAGGCTTGTTAAGGCTGCCATTGTCCTCGACTTTTCTTGGCCGAGGTGTCTGGCAAGCCATTCGTCCCGGATACTATGTTTGAAGGCCGCTAAGGCTTCGGCGTCCGGGCAATCTACTATTTGATTCTTCTTAGTAAGAAATCTGTTCCAGAGTTTTCGGGCTGACTCTCCGGGCCGTTGAATTATGTGACTTAGTCGTCTGCGTCCGGAGGTCGGACATAGGCCCCTTGAAAATTGGCCCTAAAAGCATCCTCAAGTTCTTCCCAACTTCCAATTGAGTTTTCAGGAAGGCTTTTCAACCAGTGCTGAGCCGGTCCTTTCAATTTGAGGGGTAGGTATTTAATGGCGTGGAAATCATCTCCGCGAGCCATCTGGATATGAAGGATAAAGTCCTCAATCCAGACCCCAGGGTCTGTCGTTCCGTCGTATGCCTCTATATTCACGGGTTTAAATCCTTCCGGAAATTCATGGTCCAGCACCTCATCGGTGAAGCACAGGGGGTGTGCGGCACCCCTGTATTTGGACGTGTTGTGGCATGCTATCGACGGTTGTTGTGTTCGGTGCTGATTCCTAGCCGGTATTCGACCAATGTGATTGTTTTGGTAGCTCTGATCCTGTGCCAGAGCGCGCTTCCTAGATCCGTAGATGGATCTGGTCATACCGGACTTTTTGTCCAGGAGCTCACGTAAATCGTGTGCTGACTTGTTTGTGGCATCATTGGCCGTCTTGTCACGGCCACGGGGCGGTTGGTCCGGATGATCGGTCGTTTTTGGCTGGATGGGCTCTATGGCCTCGTCGTTGAATTCGGGCAGCAGCTTGCGCTTTGGATAGCACTTTGTGTGACGATCGTCGCCGTATTTTTCTTCTGTGTCGAGCACTTTGTTCCTGCGGTTGAGCGTATCCTGCGCGGCCTTAAGCCTTTGCTTCTGCTTCTTTAGGCTCCTCGCGGTGGCAATAAGAACTTCGCGAAGGTCTTCTTGTTCCAATTGCTTTTCCGGGATGATGAATGCATCGTCGCCCGGACTGTCCTCCTCTCCGGAGGCAGGTTTATGAGTTTTATCTCTGCCGTCACTATGATCGGACAGCGGCCCCGGATTATGTTCGCCGTCCCCTGGCTCATCCTGCTCTATCGCTGGGTCCCTGGGTTCGTTCGGGATGTTATTTCTTGCGCTGTTGCTGCTGTTTTTACTGTGGTGGGATTTGGAGCGGCGCCGACGCCGTCGCTTTGGTTGCTTATCAAGGGGATTATCCTCCGTTGCATCCTTCCGTTCCTCGCCGTCACTTTCTGGGTGTATCCACCATGTATATATCATATGATGAGGTGGCTATCCAGCGCGTTGTGGGTGGTGGTTCCTGTTCTTCTCCGACATCGTCGTCCATACCGTCCATGTCTTCGGAGTCGAAATCAAGCGTGTCGGTTAAGTCGTCGACAGTGGCTATTAAGTGGGTGGTGGGTGGGGAACGAATTTCTTCGTCGTCCGCTTCCCACTCGAGCCGGACATAGTTCGGCCAGGAATCTCTCGACAAGGAAAGAGACTTTAATGAGTTTAGCACGTCACCCAAGGGCGAGTGCTGAAAAATATCCGCGACGGTGAACTCCATGACCGGCGCCCAATCAGATTCGACAGGCACGGCTGCACGCGGTTCGGATCCTGTGGCCGGAGACGAGTCCGAGGGTCCGATGACACCAGTCTCACAGGAGGTGGAATCAGTGTTCGGCCCCGACGCCGATGAGTGTGCGGCTTCCGTGGCGGGGTCCATCCACCCGCCCTTACAAGGCACGATCTGCTCCGGATTGATTCCCGGCGTCACCGCGGGTGCGATCTTCCGAATACTGTCCGACGGCAGATCAAGGTCATGCCCGCTGTGACCGTTCGGCGCACCTGGCGTGGGCTCGAATCCGTCAAAGATCAAGTCTCCGCGGATGTCAATAGTATAGTTTAAGCTTGCAAACCTGACCTGATGGCCAGGGGCGTAGCTATCGATCTGCTCCAGATGGCCAAGCGAATTGGCCCGCAGTACGAAGCCGCCGAATACGAAGATCTGTCCAGGAAGGAAAACCTCCCCTGGACTGTGTCGTTGAAGATGATTGAAGGAGACATCAAGCCTTATCATGACGACACAGTGGAACTCTGAATGAAAGCACCAATGTCGGTGTCAAAACCGGCGGATCTCGGGTAGGGGGTCCCGAACTGTGCGTGTAAGACTAATGGTAACAGGAGGCAGGGGACACGATGTTTACCCAGGTTCGGGCCCTCTCGATGAAGGTAATACCCTACTTCCTGCTTGATTGATCTTGATGATATGAGTATTACAAGAGTTGATCTACCACAAGATCGTAGAGGCTAAACCCTAGAAGCTAGCCTATGATTATGATCGTTGTTCTTGTCCTACGGACTAAACCCTCCGGTTTATATAGACACCGGAGGGGGCTAGGGTTACACAGAGTCAGTTACAGAGAAGGAAATCTACACATCGGAATATCCAAGCTTGCCTTCCACGCAAAGGAGAGTCCCATCCGGACACGAGACGAAGTCTTCAATCTTGTATCTTCATAGCCCAACAGTCCGGCCAAAGTATATAGTCCGGCTGTCCGGATACACCCTTATCTAGGACTCCCTCAACTGCCATCTAGCTCTGCACTAGATTCTCCTTCTGTTTTGAGTAAGCTTGCGACACCTAAACCAGCTACTGCTATGAATTCTTATATGTCGCATGTTATTGATGATGCCACTTTTGCTATGCATGATACTTATGATGAAACTACTTCTGTGCCTGATACTACTGTGCCACTAGGTGAATTTCTTGATGAACAACTTGCTAGGGCTAGAGAGAGTGAAATTATTGAAAATGAAATTATTGAAGATAGTGATGATGAAGGTTCTCCCCCTAATTATGAATTGCATGTTGTTCCTGAGGGTTATGTTATGGATGAAGAAACTGCTAGAGATCTTCTTGCTTGCAATGATAGATATGATCTTAAGAAATTACTAGCTAAACTTAAACAAAAAACTCTAAATGCTAGAATGAAACATGACCCTGCTTTTGCTACTTCACCTATCTTCGTTACTGATGAGGATTATGAATTCTCAGTTGATCCTGAGATAATTACTTTGGTTGAATCTGACCCTTTTTATGGCTATGAATCTGAAACTGTTGTGGCACATCTTACTAAGTTAAATGATATAGCTACCCTGTTCACTAATGATGAGAAATCTCGCTACTATTATATCCTTAAGATATTCCCGTTCTCATCAAAGGGTGATGCTAAAACTTGGTTTAATTCTCTTGATCCTGGTTGTGTGCGTAGTCCCCAGGATATGATTTATTACTTCTCTGCTAAATATTTCCCTGCTCATAAGAAACAAGTTGCCTTGCGGGAAATATATAATTTTGGGCAAATCGAAGAAGAGAGTCTCCCACAAGCTTCGGGGAGGCTTCTCCGATTACTTAATGCTTTGCGTGATCATCCTCTTAAGAAAAATGAAATACTTGATATCTTTTATAATGGACTAACCGATGCTTGCAAGGACCACTTGGATAGTTGTGCTGGTTGTGTTTTCAAGGAAAGAACAGTCGACCAAGCTGAATTGTTATTGAATAATATGTTGACTAATGAGAATAACTGGACTCTTCCTGAGCCAATTGAGCCAACTCCTGAGCCTATTCCTAAACCTACTCCGAAGAAGAGAGGTGTTCTATTTCTCAGTCCTGAAGATATGCAAGAGGCAAAGAAATCAATGAAAGAAAAAGGTATTAAAGCTGAAGATGTTAAGAATTTACCTCCTATTGAAGAAATACATGGTCTTAATATACCGCATGTCGAAGAAATACATGGTCTTGATAACCCGACACAGGTAGTAAAGGTAAATTCTCTCTATAGATTTGATGAAGGTGATATTCCTCGTTATAAGTCTGCTAGCCAATGCTTAGATGAGTTTGATAACTTTATTGTTAAACAAGAAAACTTCAATGCTTATGTTGGTAGACAATTGAAATATAATACAGATATGCTTGAACACTTGGGTAATTATATGTCTAGAGTTAAGGGTGAACTTAAACTTATTAGCAAATATGCTTCTATGGTTACCACTCAAGTAGAACAAGTACTTAAAGCTCAAAATGAGTTGATCAATGAATTGAATAGTAAGAATAATGACTATGCTGTTAGAGTGGCTACTAGAACTGTAGAATGACTCAGGAACCTTTGTATCCTGAAGGCCACCCTAAGAGGATCGAGCAAGATTCTCAAAGAAATAATTTAGATGCACCTAGTTCTTCTAAAAAGAAGAAAAAGAAAAATGATAGGACTTTGCATGCTTCTAGTGAACCTATTGTAGACACACCTGAGAATCCTAATAATATTTCTATTTCTGATGCTGAAACACAATCAGGTGATGAACATGAACCTAGTGATAATGCCAATGATGATGTTCATGTTGATGCTCAACCTACCAATAATAATGATGTAGAGATTGAACCTGCTGTTGATCTTGATAACCCACAATCAAAGAATCAACATTATGATAAGAGAGACTTCGTTTCTAGGAAGCACGGTGAAGAAAGAGAACCATGGGTTCAGAAACCCATGCCTTTTCCTCCTAAACCATCCAAGACAAAGGATGATGAGGATTTTGAGCGCTTTGCTGAAATGATTAGACCTATGTTCTTACGTATGCACTTAACTGATATGCTTAAAGTAAATCCTTATGCTAAATATATGAAGGATATCATTACAAATAAAAGAAAAATACCGGAAGCTGAAATTTCCACTATGCTTGCTAATTACACCTTTAAGGGTGGAATACTAAAGAAACTTGGAGATCCAGGAGTACCAACTATACCATGCTCCATTAAAAGAAATTATGCTAGAACTGCTTTATGTGATCTTGGAGCCGGTGTCAGTGTTATGCCTCTCTCTTTATATCATAGACTTGAATTGAATAAGTTGACACCTACTGAAATATCTTTGCAAATGGCTGACAAATCAACTGCTACCTGTCGGTATTTGTGAGGATGTGCCTGTTGTGGTTGCAAATGTCACTATCTTAACGGACTTTGTTATTCTTGATATTCCCGAGGACGATAGTATGTCGATTATCCTTGGTAGACCTTTTTTGAATACTGCAGGGGCTGTTATTGATTGCAACAAAGGCAATGTCACTTTTCATGTTAATGGTAATGAGCATACGGTACACTTTCCGAGGAAACAACCTCAAGTTCATAGCATCAATTCTATTGGAAAAAGTCCAACTATTATTATTGGAGGTTTTGAATTTCCTCTTCCAACTGTCAAGAAAAAGTATGATATTCTTATTGTAGGGGATGTTCATATCCCCGTCGAGGTAACCTAGTGTTATTCGAAATTTCTCCGGTTCCGTGTTATTCGGAATGAGTTTGTTAACAAGACTTGATCAACCTTGTTAGTGGATTCATTTTGATGATCTTGAGATGGATGAAACTAGAAGGCACAACCTTCTGTACACTCTTTTTACTTTATGTTATTTAGAATAAATAAAGCAAAATAATATTATCTGTCTGTTTTCTGAATTATCCATGCAAAAAATATATCCCAAAAATAAAAGTTCTCCAAATGCCCTGCCAATTTAGTATGATTTTTTCTGGAATATTTGAGGATTTTAGGCACTGAGAACACAGCAGGGGGGCAAGCACCTGGCCACGAGGGTCCAGGGCACGCCCACCCTTACAGGGCACGCCCCCAGTCTCGTGGGCCCACGGTGGCCCCCCTCCACTTATCTCTGCACCCACACACTCCATCTTCCTCCCAAAAAAATCCCCATCCAGCTCAATCATGAGTTCTAGCTCACTTTGCTGCGATTTTTGTTCTCCTTGCTCAAAGCTCCATTCGAAAAACTGCTTTGGGAGATTGTTGCTTGGTATGTGACTCCTCCATTGGTCCAATTAGTTTTTGTTCTAGTGCTTTATTCATTGCAAATTTTTGCTGCATAGGTGACCCTGTTCTTGAGCTTGCATGTCAAATTTATGAGGTCCCAAGTAATTCAAATGCATGATATATGCTCTAGGCACTTGTAAGAGTAGCTGCTACCAATCTTGTTTAGTTTGATTCACTTTTATTTTGAAGATATTAAAAATTTCAGAAATTTTTAGAAAATGATGAGGACATTATTGAGGGGCTCTTCTAGTCAAGGCTCCAAGGATAAACAAGCTAAGGAGAAAGAAAAGGCCAAGTATAATCTTCCTCGAGTAGTGGAACCATTACCTTGTCTTGCCGGAGGCTGTGTATGCACATCGAGGCCAGACATCCGCTCCAGAGCCTGAGCCGGAACCTCCACTGGACCCTTATCGTCCATCCTGTTATCAGTGGGATCCGGAGGAGATCGCTAATCAGTGGCAATACGATGACACTCCTCATTACACCGGGGAGAGTAGCCGCGATCCATGGGCATAGACCAACTTAGGCCAAAAGCCTAAGCTTGGGGGAGTACGTATTTCTCACCGACTTTACATTCATGTTCACACACTATTCTAGTTGTTGGTGCTCATACTCTTTCATTGTACTATCCATGCTAGTTTAATTTATTTTTCCAGCTTTCTTCTTGTGTGTTTCATAAACTTTAGAAAAACCAAAAAAATTTAGTTAGTTTAATTTCAATGCTTGTAGAATTAAAGAAAACCCAAAAAGATTTCTCGTTCTTCTTTTACTTGTTGGGAGCTTTCCGGTGTAAATAGTTTTATTTCTTTTCTTTTCTTTGGGGGTCGAGAGTAGAAGACCATAATGAAAATGTTTAGTGGCTCTTATATGCATGATTGTTGATTTAACTTAGAGCCCATATTACTTTGTCTCCTCTCTTGAATTGAATGCTCGCATATTCCAGCTTAGTCCAATGCACGTGCACTATTATTATTATACACACCGTTCGGTCGTGCAAGTGAAAGGCAATAATGACGATATATGATGGACTGATCGAGATGAGAGAAGCTGGTATGAACTCGACCTCTTTTGTTTTTGTAAATATGATGAGTTCATCGTTCCTGATTCAGCCTATTATGGATAAACATGTTTGCAATAACATTTAGAGATTATAGTTGCTTATGCCAAGCTTAATTAGCTATGAGTTTATAATGATTTACCTTGCGTGCCAACATGCTATTAAAATGATTGTGATGTGGTATGATGGGATGGTATCCTCCTTTGAATGAATTGAGTGATTCGACTTGGCACATGTTCACGCATGTAGTTGAAAACAAATCAACATAGCCTTCATGATATTTATGTTCATGGTAGATTATATCCTACTCATGCTTGCACTCGGTGTAAATTAATTTTAATGCATGTTCATGACTGTTGTCGCTCTCTCAGTTGGTCGCTTCCCAGTCTTTTGCTAGCCTTCACTTGTACTAAGCGGGAATACTGCTTGTCCATCCAAATTCTATAAACCCCAAAGTTATTCCATATGAGTCCACCATACCTTCCTATATGCGGTATTTACCTGCCGTTCCAAGTAAATTTGTATGTGCCAAACTCCAAACCTTCAAACGAAATTCTGTTTTGTATACTCGAGCAGCTCATGTATCAACTAGGGTTGTCTGTATCTTCCATGCTAGGTGGGTTATTCTCAAGAGGAGTGGACTCCACTCCTCATTCACGAGAAAATGGCTGGTAACCGGGATGCCCAGTCCCGTGCTTTAAGCAAATCAAATCAAAATAATTGCAAACAAAACTCCCCCGGGACTCTTGTTAGTTGGAGGCACTCATTGTTTCGAGCAAGCTATGGATTGATGCTTGTTGGTGGAGGGGGAGTATAAACTTTATCATTCTGTTTGGGAACCGCCTATAATGTTTGTAGCATGGAAGATACTGCCATCTCTGGGTTGTTGCGTTGACAGTGAAAGTATACCGCTC
The DNA here is from genome assembly GCF_002575655.3 of Aegilops tauschii subsp. strangulata. Classification (NCBI taxonomy): domain Eukaryota; kingdom Viridiplantae; phylum Streptophyta; class Magnoliopsida; order Poales; family Poaceae; genus Aegilops; species Aegilops tauschii. The sequence goes on from NC_053040.3 coordinate 320,902,728, forward strand.
AAAATATTATTTATCTCTATTTTAAAATCGAGCTCTGGCACCTCTACGAATCCCTGCTTCCCTCCGCGAAGGGCCTATCTATTTACTTTTATGTTGATTCATCACCTTCTTATTAAAAAGCACCTGCTGGAGAGCACCGCTGTCATTTGCATGCATTACTATTAGTTTATATTGGGTATGACTTGACTGGATATCTTTTACCATGAATTACAATGTTTAGTCAGTCCTTGATCTTTAAAGGTGCTCTGCATTTATGTTTTGCGGTCTCAGAAAGGGCCAGCGGGATACCATCTTGTTATATCATATTATGATTGTTTTGAGAAAGTGTTGTCATCCGAGTTTTATTATTATTGCTCGCCAGTTGATTATGCCATTGATATGAGTAAACATGATACCTAAGTGTTATTGTGAATATGGTTAGTTCATAATCTTTGCTGAAAACTTGAATGCTGGCTTGATATATTTATAATAACAAGAGCAAACAGAGTTTGTAAAAGTTTTTCTTTATCACTTTCAGTTTATCAACTGAATTGCTTGAGGACAAGCAAAGGTTTAAGCTTGGGGGAGTTGATACGTCTCCAACGTATCTACTTTTCCAAACACTTTTGCCCTTGTTTTGGACTCTAACTTGCATGATTTGAATGGAACTAACCCGGACTGACGCTGTTTTCAGCAGAATTGCCATGATGTTATCTTTGTGCAGAAAACAAAAGTTCTCGGAATGACCTGGAAATCCACGGAGATTATTTTTGGAACTGGCGAAAGAATCAAGGCCAGGGGGCCCACATACTGTCCAGGAGGGTGGGGGGGCACGCCCTCTCCCCCTGGGCGTGCCCCCTGTCTCCTGGGCCCCCTGGAGCTCCACCGACCTCAACTCCAATGCTATATATTCCATTTCACGGAGAAAAAAATCAGAGAGAAAGTTTCATCGCGTTTTACGATACGGGGCCGCCGCCAAGCCCTAATCTCTCTCGGGAGGGTTGATCTGGAGTCTGTTCGGGGCTCTGGAGAGGGGGATTCATCGCCGTCGTCATCATCAACCATCCTCCATCACCAATTTCATGATGCTCACCGCCGTGCGTGAGTAATTCCATCGTAGGCTTGCTGGACGGTGATGGGTTGGATGAGATTTATCATGTAATTAAGTTAGTTTTGTTAGGGTTTGATCCCTAGTATCCACTATGTTCTGAGATTGATGTTGCTATGACTTTGCTATGCTTAATGCTTGTCACTAGGGCCCGAGTGCTATGATTTCAGATCTGAAGCTATTATGTTTTCATGAATATATGTGAGATCTTGATCCTATCTTGCAAGTCTATAATCACCTACTATGTGTTATGATTCGACAACCCCGAAGTGACAATAATCGGGATACTTCTCGTTAATGACCGTAGTTTGAGGAGTTCATGTATTCACTAAGTGCTAATGCTTTGGTCCGGTTCTCTATTAAAAGGAGGCCTTAATATCCCTTAGTTTCCACTAGGACCCCGCTGCCACGGGAGGGTAGGACAAAATATGTCAAGCAAGTTCTTTTCCATAAGCACGTATGATTATATTCGAAATACATGCCTGCATTACATTGATGAACTGGAGCTAGTTCTGTGTCACCCTAGGTTATAACTATTGCATATGAGGAATCGCATCCGACATAATTATCCATCACTCATCCAATGCCTACGAGCTTTTCACATATTGTTCTTCGCTTATTTACTTTTCCGTTGCTACTGTTACAATCACTACAAAACCCAAAAATATTACTTTTGCTACCGTTACCGTTATCTCCATATTACTTTGCTACTAAATACTTTGCTGCAGATACTAAGTTATCCAGGTGTGGTTGAATTGACAACTCAACTGCTAATACTTGAGAATATTCTTTGGCTCCCCTTGTGTCGAATCAATAAATTTGGGTTGAATACTCTACCCTCGAAAGCTGTTGTGATCCCCTACACTTGTGGGTTATCATGTCCCAATTCTTCCGGACGAGCACCTCAGTAGAGAAAGCCGAAAACTAACTGTCATGATGCGGTGAGAGCTGGTCAGCTGTTCGAGTGGTTTTAAATCCTTAGAGATTTTTTCCGCATTATGCGAGGAATCGGTTTTTATCCGATTAGGCGCGTATAGCGCCCCATGTCCAGACTTCCGAACACTAGGGGCTGCGCCAAAAAATTTATTGTCAAACTCCTATGGCTAAGTGAGGGTGATACAGCTGTATAGTCCGATTGCCTTGTTCGTTGCGCTAAACACCTCCTTTAAGGACCAAAATTTGGAGTAAAGAGTGTTTAGATTTATCCCGAACACCCCCGTACTACCTACGTGGGCGCAGAAGCCGACGACTGGCCAACTCTCAGATTTAACAAAACGGCCACACAGGAGGTAAAACTTTAAATAACAGATATATATTACATAACAGATCTGTTTCATATTACAGGATAGGATAACATGAGTGTATTCATGGAAATATGATATCCTTAGCACATTGCCCCGCCACAAGGCGGGATCCCTCCAGGACACTGTCAAAATACAGTTGGGGTCCGCGGTGCTCCTTGCCCTCGAGCGGTCCCTCGATCATCAGCTTCGTACGTCCATCTTCGCCCAGTGCATCTTGGTGCGGGCAAAAGCAATTTGCGCACCTTCGATACAGACAGACCGCTTGATGGCTTCAGGCCGAGGGCAGGCACTGACGAGTCGCTTCACGAGTCCGAAGTAGCTGTTGGGCATGGCTTCGGCAGGCCATAGCCGGATTATCAAATCCTTCATGGCTAGTCCGTCCGCCCTATGCAGCTCGACCAGCTATTTCAGCTGATCGCTAAAGGGCACTGGATGCTCTGGTCCAAGGTATTGAGACCAGAACAGCTTCTCCGTAGAGCTCCCCTCTTCGGCTTGTTAGAATTCTGCAGCGTCGGACACGCTGCACGGCAGATCCGCAAACACCCCTGGAGAACTCCAAACCCGGGTCAGTAAGCGGAACCTTCCCTTCACATATTTGCTCTGCATTATAAAAGCCTTACCCGCCATGATTTTCTTGGCCGCTTGGATTTCCTGGAGGGCGCCCTGGGCTTCATCTCGGGCATCTTGTGCGCTCTGCCGGGCCTTGGCAAGTTCGGACTCTCGATCCTTAAAATCGCGCTCCAAGGACTCGTACTTCTTGGTGGCTTCTTGGAGCTCTTGCTGGACCTCACTGACCCGAGCCTCATGCTTTTCACGTCCGACCTTTTCTTTAGCCGCCCTATCCTCGGCCTCGGCCAGTGACCTCTTGAGAGCCTCTGCCTCGGTCGTTGCCCCTAACAAATATTATGACACTTCAGTCAGAACAAATCGTTCATTACACCTGAATTTAGACAAGGTTAAATACATACCTTTGCTTTCCTCCAGCTGCTTCTTCATGCGGCCGAGCTCTTCCTTGGGCCGCTCCAGATTCTGCTTCAGTCTAGAGACGTCTGCAGTGTGAGCGGTCGCAGCCAGCAGCGACGCCTGCTTATTCACATAGACATATTAGATTAGACTCCTGCGAAAATTATTTGATCCTCTGTTCGGTTTTTCTTTCCGAACACCAGACAGAGTATCAGGGGCTACTGTCTATACTGTGACATTCTTTTTATAATTACGTTGCTTACCTCAAAGCCTGTTAGAAGGCTCGTGCACGCTTCGGTCAGTCCGCTTTTCACTGACTGGATCTTCTCAATCACCATACCCATAAGGGTACGGTGTTCTTCAACAATGGAAGTGCCTCGCAGCGCTTCCAGCAATCTATCTGGTGCCACTGGATGGACAGAGGTCACCGGTGGAGTTGGCTCACCCCCCCTCTTTCGAAAGAGGCGGCCTGCCTGAGTCCGGAGCCACATGGCCTCCAGAGCTGTATTCGGCTGGGGGCCGAATTGGATACGGCTCCCATCGTCGGTGTCCATGGGGGTTTGCTCCCCCATGGGTTCGGCCACCGAGGTTTCACCCTTAGGCACCACCGGGACGGCCTCCTGAGCCTCTCCCTAGCCTGGGTTCCTTCGAGACAACACCTCGGTGTTGTCCACGGCCTTGGGTGAGGAGGCCGTTGGAAGGGACCCACTGTCCATCGCCGACGGGTCCAGCGACCCCTCAGAAGAGGAGGATAGCTCGATGTTGGACCGAGCCGGAGAGCAAGTGCATGATCCAGCATGTTAGAAATAATAAAGTAAAAGGCCAGATTAATTACCGTGGCCGGACACTTACGATTTGGCCAGGGGCTTGTCCCGGGGCTCCCACTCCCCGCTGCTGTTGGTGGCCGCTGCGGGGTTATCCGGAAGGGAAGCTTTCCTCTTCTTGGACGCCTCGGCCTTCAGGTGGGTGGAGGCCGTCCTCTTCTTTATCCCCCTGCTTCTTCCTCCTCTTCCTCGTCGTCTTCGGCGACGGAGGAGTGATCCTCGGCGTCCTTGGACATTGCGTCCAAAGCGCCCTTGCGACGGAGACCATCTCTGGTCCCCTTGGCCTTCTTCTTGGCCTTCTTCTTGGCCTTCTTCTCTGGCACCTCATAAGGCGCCGGAAACAGCATCTTCGTCAGAAGCGGGGTTTCTGGGCCTTCGGGCAGCGGAGCCGGACAGTTAATCCGCTCCGCTATCTCTATCCAGGCCTGAAAAAATTAATAGGGAGGCTTAGATTCCTTCCTCAAATATGCTAGTAAAGGGTATACCTTGAAAACATGAAAGAACTTACCGGATTAGCCTGGCGAGTTAAGCTAAGCCCACGATCCTCGGTCGTGGGCGGTGGTGTCTCGCCGGCCTTGAAGAGCACCTTCCAGATGTCTTCGTGCGTCGTGCTGAAGAGCTCTAGTAGCGTCTGGTGCTTGGCCGGATCAAACTCCCACAAGTAGCAAGTCCGGCGTTGGCACGGAAGGATCCGGCGAACGAGCATAACCTGGATCACGTTGACGAGCTTGATTCTCTTGTTTATCATGTTCTGGACGCATGGCTGGAGCCCTGTCAGCTCGGCCGAAGAGCGCCAAGCCAGGCCCTTCTCTTGCCAGGAGGTGAGCCGCATCGGGACTCCGGATCGGAATGCGGGAGCCGCCGCCCAGTTGGTGCTGCACGGCTCGGTGATGTAGAACCACCCCGACTGCCACCCTTTTACAGTCTCCACAAAAGAGCCTTCGGGCCAGGTGACATTGGGCATCTTGCCCACCATGGCGCCTCCGCACTCTGCTTGTTGGCCGGTCACTACCTTCGGCTTCACATTGAAGGTCTTCAGCGATAGGCCGAAGTGAGGTGGGATGCGGAGGAAAGCCTCGCACACGACAATAAATGTCGAGATGTTGAGGATAGAGTTGGGGGCCAAATCATGGAAGTCTAGCCCATAGTAAAACATCAGTCTGCGGACGAACGGGTGGAGGGGGAATCCCAGCCCGCGGACGAAGTGTGTGAGGAATACCACCCTCTCCTTGGGCTCCGGGGTGGGGACGATCTGTCCCTTGGCCGGAAGTCGGTGAACGATTTCCTTGGCTAGGTACCCCGGCCTCCCGGAGCTTCTTGATGTCCTTCTCCTTGATGGAGGAGGCCATCCACTTGCCTCCTGCTCCGGATCCGGACATGATTGGAGTGCTTTTTTGGGCGGAGAAGGTGAGAGCTTGGGCGCTGGAGCTGGAGAATGGATGGGCAGAGGAAGGAGAAGGCGTGGGTGAAAAAAGGATGAATACTTATCCCTTTATAAAGGCAGTAAAAGTCATGCGCCTCCCTGCTCGCCTTAAAAATTCGCCTATTCCCCAAGCGCCGTGCAGATGACATGGTTGGATTACCCATGCCCGTATTGATTAGAATCCCGTGATAAGGGGACACGATCTCTGCTTCGACAAGACGTGCCAATGAAACCGCACCTCAAAATACAGAGCAACAGGCTAAAAAACGGTTCAAATAATGACCGGGCAGTGGCGTGATGTCATGCTACAAAAAGTTGTCAGTGGATTGGACTCGTGAAATATTATACTATCTACGGTTGCGTGTGGTACTTGTTTTGCAGAGACGGACACGTTTTCTATGTTCGGAAAGCTATATTGGAGTATTCGGAGAAGGAACCCGCCTTGCAATGCCGAAGACAATATGCGCGCCGGACTCATCGTCATTGAAGCCTGATTCAGGGGCTACTCAGGGAGTCCTGGATTAAGGGGTCCTCGGACAACCGGACTATATGCATGGGCCGGACTGTTGGGCTATGAATATACAAGATAGAAGACTTCTTCCCGTGTCCGGATGGGACTCTCTTTTGCGTGGAAGGCAAGCCTGGCGATTCGGATATGTAGATTCCTTTATCTGTAACCGACTTTGTACAACCCTAGCCCCCTCCGGTGTCTATATAAATCGGAGGGTTGAGGCTTCTAGGGTTTAGCCACAACAATCATAACCTCATAGGCTAGGCTTCTAGGGTTTAGCCATTACGATCTCGTGGTAGATATACTCTTGTAATACTCATATTCATCAAAATCAATCAAGCAGGAAGTAGGGTATTACCTCCATAGAGAGGGCCCGAACCTGGGTAAACATTGTGTCCCCCGCCTCCTGTTACCATTAGCCTTAGACGCACAGTTCGGGACCCCCTAACCGAGATCCGCCGGTTTTGACACCGATAGCAGGCGGCGGCGCAAGCGGCGGCAGCTGACGAGTTGAGCCGAGAGGGGGGGGGGTCCGGCGGAGTATATAAAGGCGGGGGAGGGGGTGTTGACACCAGATTTTGGCACGGTCAATAACTAAATTAATATGGCCTCAAATGGAGAAGTGGTCTACATAAAAGAGTTTCGTATTGTCCATATGAACATCTTTTAAGTTTGGGCCATTGCCATCCGATCTCATCTCGAAGGCCGAAGTTGTGTTCGAAATACTGACATTTTGTATTCAGAACACTATTCAGCTGATTACGCCCCCAAGATTGCCTCATATGGAAAAACATTCTACAGGAATTGTCTTCGTCTCGTCGAAGCGACCGAATCTTATATAAAAATCGTCCAGATCAGAGTTCATATGCGAAAGTTAGAGCAATCGGAGTGCAGCCCTATCACGAGGCGAGATGTGGCGCGCCCCACCACACGCATGTGGGGGGTAGCGCGAGGGAATACCCTGTTTTGCGCGACCGATTTGACCCTTAAGATGACTTCTGATGAAAATACGTTCAACATGAAAGTTATTCGTCTCATCAAAACGGTCAAGATTTCATTTGGGCTCGTTTCCATCCGACATTGTTTACCACCTTAAAAAGTAACCGCAAGGTACAGCCAGTTTAAACAGAACAGTTTTGAAAAGTTCAGACAAAACCAATCCGAATTTGACCAGGGTTTTGGAAGTGATTCCAAGACTTTTCCTTACATGGGAAGTCCAGCCGCCACTTATATACCTAAGGGGTGACGGCGGATTGAATAACAACACACAATCGCAAAACCCATCTACTTTTTATCCTAGTTTTACATCTCTCCCTGGTTCTTTCTCTCTCGTTTTTCGTTTGTTCTTCGTGTTGAAGGGCAGCGATCCTCGAGGCTCTAGGGGCGGGCGAACCGATCTAGGGCAGCCCATAGCTGCTGCGCGTCCAGATGGGGTCCCTCCCGGGCGCATGGGGTTTCGAGTCCTGAAAAGCACCCGCCGGATTGCTTGCGCACCGCGCTTCCGGACGAGTCTCCTTCGACGTGATCTGCGGTGCATCACCCTCGGCGTTGGAGGTACACGGTGACGTGTTCGTGTGCGAACACACTTTTTGGCGACTTCGCTGGGGACGAAAGATCAAGAATCATCATCGACCATGTCTAATCTCCCAAGCCCTCAGAAGTTGACGCCGATAACATCATTAAGCCCGTACTTGATGAACTATCGGATGAACATCGTCAAGCCTACGAAGCGCGCAAGAAGCAGTGTGAAGAGGCTTTTGAGGCGCTCAAGAAGAAGTGCGAGGAGGAGGATTTGGAAGTGTTTCTTTCAAGTTTCAAGAAGGACCGTCAAGGCAACATCACTCCGGTTGGAAACGTCAATTATCCTCCCCTCATCGACGAATAAGATGTAATCACTATGAGTAAAGTTTTTTCTCCAGAGCAAGTGGCTATGATTGAAAGTCTTGTTAGTAAGGGTAATGTGATGGCATACAATTCTTTTGTGTCTAGTGCTAATGCTCAGAAAAATATGCCTCCATCATCTAGTGGTACTGTTGGTATATCTGAAAACCCTAGTCCAATTTTACCTATTTCATCGGCACCACCTATGCAACAACAATATAATATGCCGTTGAATTTTTACCCTACTCAAACCAACCAGCTTGTGGCTGCACCCACATACCCTAATCCTATTATGAGTGTGCCCAATTCAGGATCAATGCCAAATCACTTTGTCATACCACCCATAAGCGCAAGCATGTTTGGTCTTCCGCCGAATTATGGTTCGGAGCCCATCCCACAAGTTGCACCAATAGCTAGTACTCAGGTTGCTCCTATGTCATTGCCACAAACATCTTCATCTACCTCGGATCCAATTTTAGCTAAATTAAGGGAGGATTTGCATAAGATGTTTCTAGAAACTTTCGGAAACGAGCCGAAAGTAAAGAGTCGTGTGTATCAAAAGCCTTATCCTGAACACTTCGATGCAATTTCTTACCCTCAAGGTTATAAGGTTCCTGATTTTGTTAAATTTAGTGGTGAGGGTACAAAAACAACTTGGGAGCATGTGAGTCAGTATCTAGCACAGTTGGGTGAAGCAGGTTCCATAGAAGAGTTGAAAGTGCGTTTATTTCCCTTGTCTTTAACTGCCACCACATTTTCATGGTTTGCTGCTTTACCACATGGCTCAATTCTCTTATGGTCGCAATTAGAGCAAAAGTTTCATGATCATTTTTATAGCGGCGATAATGAGCTAAAGTTGTCACATCTTACATCAGTTAGGCAAAAACATGATGAATCGGTCACCGATTATGTCAAGAGATTTAGAGACATAAAAAACCGATGTTATAGCTTAGTGATAACTGAGAGAGACTTGGCAGATCTTGTTCTTAATGGTTTGAAAACTCACATTAAAGAGAGGCTAGAAAGTTATGAGTTTTTGAGCATTAATCAAGTCTTACAAAAAGCTTTGGCTCAAGAGAGTCGAATTAAAGAGATTCATAGGTCTACAACCGATCGTCCTAGAATGCATATGGTCGAACACAATGATGATAATTCGGATGATGAGGTTGATGTTTATACTACTGAGTTTGTTTGGTCCTCAAAGGCCAAACCCTATACATGCAATGCTCTTAAGCCGATTCGCAAGAATCGTGATGAGGAGATGAGGTTTACATTTGATATATCTAAGTGTGATAAAATATTTGATGCTCTCTTGCAGGATAAGATGATTAGAATATCACACACCATACCGCCGTTTGACGAGCTGAAACGGCGTGCTTATTGCAAATACCATAATTCATTTTCTCATGCTACTAACGATTCCAATGTTTTTCGACGACAGATACAATCAGCCATTAATGATGGACGATTGAATTTTGCTGAGATGCAAGTTGATAAACAACCCTTTCCGATAAACACCATGGAATTGGAGGGAAAGAAAATGTTAATTCAGCCTAGCATAGCCGAATCTGCTAATAAAGATAATGTTGTTATTGGTGAACCCAGGAAAGGCAAGGAGGGCGACAAAGTCTTGGGAAGAGAGGTTGTGCTTGATAAGCAACCCGATGGCAAGGAAGTATTGAAGATCACCATAAAAAATCCCGCACTCGGGGGCAACCACAAGTACAAAAGATACTCATGTTAAATTTATCAAGCCCAAGAATTCAGAAGTTGGCAAGTGGGGAAAGAGTGAAGCTAAGCGCAAGCGAATCAAGCCAACTTTTGATATGCTGCTATCCAAATATGCAAGTCAAGCGGCCGGTTCTAGCTCTAATCAGCCATCACATTCGAAGCGTTCAAGATCGCTTCCGGAGCAAGAGTTTCGACGCTATGCAAGGCCATATGGCTCATGGGCGCCGACACCTTGGATGTCACAACCCTCCTATGCGCCATATTACATGAGAGACTTCAATGGAGGATGGGGGCAACCCCCAATGGCTCCTTATGCTTTCCATATGGGGTGGACAACACCTAGAAGGCCTGCTCGTGAGAGGCTTTATTGTCCCACCCAAGGCCGTTTGAGTTATGGTGCTAATCGGCCAACAAAAAATTCGCCAAGTAAGGCCAATAAAAAAGTGTGGCGTGTTAAGTCACCTAATGCGGAAATTTCAGAATGCGACAAGCAAAAGGTGATCAAAAAGCTGGTTGTTGGTAATCTGGCTACTTCTAATGGTGATATTGTTATTGTTCAGCAGGGTTCCATGCTTGATGATCATGAGGCGAGCACAAGCAAGGCCAAACCAAGGGATCCAAAATATACTCAACCTAAGTGGTGTCCTCCCGGTTTAACTAAGACCATGAAAAGGAGATTACAACGCATGAGGAACCACGAGAAGGTAGAACACAAAGAGGAGAGGCAAAGGGACGAATTGTTTAGTGAAATTCGGCCCATAGCACTCACAAAACAAGTGTGGAGGCCTAAACAAAAGAAAACACAGATGCTTCTACATTAGCTGCATCAACACCTTCACCACCAAAAGAGGATGATGCGACCCCTATTAGATCGTCCACACTACCTGAAACATCCCCTTCAATTGAGGAATCTTTCAGCCCAATATACACATTGGGAGATGAAGACGAGATGGTGGATTATGAATCTATGCCGGTTCGGGAAGGTATGGATATTAATATGGTATATTACTTAGCTCCCGAGTTTCGTGCTATAGGTGAAGAAGGGGAGGTAGCCCAACTGAATTTTGGTCCTAAGAATGCTATTTTCGAGAAGCCAAGAGAACCGGTGAAACACTTGAAGCAATTGTACCTCAAAGGTCATATTAATGGATCTCTGCTAGGATGCTCATTGATGGTGGTGCTGTGGTAAATATTATGCCCTACTCGGTCTTCAAAAAGTTGGGGTTAGATGATGATGCATTGATGAAGACCAATATGGTACTTAATGGATTCGAGGGTAAAGAAAAGACAGAGGCCAAAGGTGTGATGTGCATGGAACTCACCGTGGGAAGCAAAACTTTGGCCACCACATTCTTCATCGCCGAGGTGAAGGTAACTATAACGTTATATTAGGTCGCAATTGGGTTCATGCTAACCAATGTGTGCCATCTACCATGCATCAATTTTTAATACAATGAATCGATGATGAGGTAGAAATCATTCACGCGGATAATTCGGCTTGTGTTGCTTTGGCCGATGCATCGGTGGATTGGAATCATCCCGATGTTACTTGCTTAACAGGGAGTGACCTCTCGGAGTTTGATTTCCTTAGTGCTACAAGGAACGGGTTCATTCCCATCTCTTTAAAGCCGATTGGTGGTAATCGGTTACAAGGTATGATGAAAACCAGAAGTTAAAATCAATGGCCGATATAAAATTATCGCCCTAAGCATAAACATAGCCGATACATAATTATCACCCTGAGAAAAATAAATGGCTGATGGAGTGTTGACATCGTCCTTAGAAAAAGCATCGTGCAAGTTATTTTTCGGCACACAAGTTTGCCGAAAACAGGGGGCATGTGTTGACACCAGATTTTGGCACGGTCAATAACTTAATTAATATGGCCTCAAATGGAGAAGTGATATACATAAGAGAGTTTCATATTGTTCATATGAACATCTTTGAAGTTTGGGCCATCGCCATCCGATCTCATCTCGAAGGCCGAAGTTGTGTTAGAAATACTGAGATTTTGTATTCAGAACATTATTCGGCTGATTACGCCCCCAAGACGGCCTCATATGGAAAGACATTCTACAGGAATTGTCTTCGTCTCGTCGAAATGATCGATTTTGATATCAAAATCGTCTAGATATGAGTTTGTATGCAAAAGTTAGAGCAATCGGAGTGCAGCCCTATCACGAGGCGAGATGTGGCGCGCCCCACCAGACGCATGTGTGATGGGTAGCGCGAGGGAATACCCTGTTTTGCGCGACCGATTTGACCCTTAAGATGACTTCTGATCAAAACATGTTCAACATGAAAGTTGTTCGTCTCGTCGAAATGGTCAAGATCGCTTTTGGGCTCATTTCCATCCAAGATCTTTTACCACCTTAAATATTAACCTCAAGGTACGGCCAGTTTAAACCGAACAATTTTGGAAAGTTCGGACAAAACCAATCCGAATTTGACGAGGGTTTTGGACGTGATTCCAAGCCTTTTCCTTGCACGTGAAGTCCAGCCGCCTCTTATATACCTAAGGGGCGACGGCCGATTGAATAATAACACACAATCGCAAAACCCATCTACTTTTTACCCTAGTTTTACATCTCTCCCTGGTTCTTTCTCTCTCGTTCTTTGTTCATTCTTCGTGTTGAAGGGCAGCGATCCTCGAGGCTCTAGGGGCGGGCGAACCGACCTAGGGCAGCCCATAGCCACTGCGCGTCCAGACGGGGTCCCTCCCGGGCGCGTGGGGTTTCGGGTCCTGAAAAGCACCCGCCGGATTGCTTGCGTACCGCGTTTCCGGACGGGTCTCCTTCGACGTGAGCTGCGGTGCATCACCCTCGGCGTTGGAGGTACACGGTGACGTGTTCGTGTGCGAACAGGGGGCTCCGACTTGGGCAGGGGGCGGCACGAGGCGGCGGCGACCCGGGCTCCTTCCGGAGTCCGGCTTGGACACGACGGTGGTGGCGGTTGGCTTGGCTGGGCCGGCCCAGTTCAGCGGCACGTGTTTTTTTTAAAACAATTTTCCAGACTAAAACACTCAAAATAAATACAAATATAGGCCTAAAAATACAGAAAAATTCACCTAGCTAAATGGCCTTATTAGTGACCTCGTGAACATTTTTCTGGACTAAAATGCCTAAACTAAAAACAAAGATAGTTCTAATTACTCAGCTAAGAAATAAATAAACTAGCAAATAAAATCAAATAAACTCTCAAAAATTCAAAATTCAATTTCCAATATTTTTCTACTGAATTAAAGAAGTCATATTATCTTCTCTCATTATTTTAAAAAAAATATGGAAAACAATCTTGAAAACAATTTGATCCAATTACCAAGTTTTGATAAATCAAAATTGGATTTTTGTGAAACCTCCAACTCTCACAAATTGGTCGTTGAGTTGCTTAAGGCCTCTTGGATCAAAATGCAACTAAAACAAACAACAAAATGCAATAAATCATGGATGCATATGAATGAACTATGTATAACATCCAAATTGGAAATTGGGATGTTACAAACCTACCCCCCCTTAAGATGAATCTCGCCCTCGAGATTCGGGTTGGTCAGCAAAACGGTGTGGGTGGTCCTTGCGGAGGTCTTCTTATCGCTCCCAGGTGGCTTCCTCCTCGGTATGGTGGCTCCACTGAACTTTGCAAAACTTGATGACTCTGCTGCGAGTAACTCGGCTGAAAAACTCAAGAATCTCAACGGGTTTCTCCTCATAGGTCAGATCACTATCCAACTGAATCACTTCCAGTGGCACTGTATCTCTCAGAGGGATGTCGGCCATCTCTGCATGGCTTCTTCAACTGGGAAACGTGAAACACATTGTGAACTCCAGACAATCCTTCGGGCAATTCCAACTTGTAGGCAACTTCTCCCATACGTTCCAAAACTCTGTATGGTCCCACAAACTGTGGTGCTAGCTTCCCTTTGACTCCAAAACGCTTAACTTCTCGAAGTGGGGACACACGAAGATATGCTCTGTCTTCGACTTCATAGGCTACCTCCTTGCGTTTAGTATCTGCATAACTCTTTTGCCTGGACTGGGCTATCTTGAGCCTATCTCGAATCAACTTAACCTTCTCCTCAGAATCTCAGATTAAGTCTGGTCCAAATAACTGCTGATCTCCAACTTCATCCCATGACAATGGTGTCCTGCACCTCCTTCCGTACAAGGCTTTGAAAGGGGCCATCTTCAAACTGGCTTGATAGCGGTTGTTATAGTAGAACTCCGCATAGGGCAAATTATCATCCCAACTAGATCCATAATCTAGCGCACAAGCTCTCAACATGTCCTCCAGAATTTGATTGACTCTCTCGGTCTGTCCATCTATCTGTGGATGTAAGGTTGTACTGAACTCTAGCCTGATACCCAGTGTTTCGTGCAATCGTTTCCAAAACTTTGAAGTAAACTATGTTCCTCTATCTAATACGATGGTCCTCGGAACTCCATGCAGACATACAATCCTGGTCATGTATATCTTCGCCAACTTAGCACTCATATAAGTTGTCTTCACAGGGATGAAATGGGCTATCTTTGTCTAGCGATCAACTACAACCCAGATAGAGTCATCGCCTGAACGAGTCCTGGGTAATCCGGTGATAAAATCCATGCCAAGTTTATCCCACTTCCATTCGGGTATCAGCAAAGGTTGTAGTAACCCTGCTGGTTTCTGATGCTCTGCCTTAACTCTCTGAGATACGTCGCATACTGCTACATACTCAGCAATATCCTTCTTCATTCCTGTCCACCAGAAACTCTCCTTCAAATCCAGATACATCTTGGTGTTGCCTGGGTGAATCGAATAAGGCGAATCATGAGCCTCTTGAAGAATTAACTTCCTGATCTCAAGGTCATTAGGCACATAGATACGATCCTCAAACCATAAAGTATCGTTTTCATCCTCACGAAAACCTTTAGCTTTTCCTTTACTCATCCTTTCCTTTATTCTGCAATCTCCTTGTCCGTCTTCTGGGCTTCTCAGATCTTTCCCAGTAAAGTGGACTGAATTTCCAATGCTGCAACATAACCTCTCGGAACTATCTCCAAGTGTATTTCTCTAAGATCATCGGCTAACTCCTGACACAACCCTCCGGTTATGAGCGTGTTAACATAACTCTTGCGGCTCAACGCATCTACTACAACATTGGCCTTTCCTGGATGATAATGCAACCTCATATCATAATCCTTTATGAGCTCCAACCATCTCATTTGCCTGAGGTTCAACTCATTCTGCATGAAGATGTGCTTTAAACTCTTATGATCCGTGTAAACATTACAACGGTTTCTGATGAGAAAGTGTCTCCATGTCTTGAGCACACGTACTACGGCTGCTAACTCCAAATCATGCGTAGCATAATTCAACTCGTGAGGTCGAAGCTATCGTGAGGCATATGAAACAACTCTTCCGTCCTGCATAAGCACACCTCCAAGTCCTCGACATGAAGCACTGCAATACACTTGGAAATCCTTGCGTATGTCTGGGAGAATCAGCACTGGGGCTGTAACCAAACATTTCTTCAACTCCTGAAAACTGGCCTCACAATCCTCAGTCCATTTAAACTTGGTGTCCTTCTTCAGTAACTCCATCGTGGGCTTCGCAATCTTGGAAAAATTCTCAATAAATCTCCGATATTTACCTGCGAGTCCAAGAAAACTTATGATCTCTCCAACTGAGTTCGGTGCCAACCACTTAGTGACAGATGCAACCTTGGTAGGGTCTAGTGCTATTCCTTCTCCTTATATAACATGTCCGAGAAATCCAACTTCCTTCAACCAAAACTCACATTTGCTGAACTTGGCATACAACTGATGTTCCCTGAGCTTCTCGAGAACCAAGCGCAAATGTTCCTTATGCTCTTCTTCATTCTTCGAGTAGACCAATATATCATCTATGAACACCACAACGAACTTGTCCAAGAACTCCATGAACACCTTGTTCATCATGCTCATAAAATAGGTAGGGGCATTAGTCAAACCAAATGACATAACTGTATACTCATATAGCCCATACCTCGTGGTAAAAGCTGTCTTTGGTAAATCCTGCTCTCGGATCTTCAGCTGGTGATAACCTGACCGAAGATCGATCTTGGAGAAAACCTTAGCTCCTTGCAGCTGGTCAAACAAATCATTGATCGTCGGTAGAGGGTATTTGTTCTTGATGGTCACCTCATTCAGTGCATGATAATCAACAACCATCCTCAAAGATCCATCCTTCTTCCCAACTAGAAGCACTGGGGCTCCCCAAGGTGATGAGCTTGATCGAATATAACATTTCTCCAATAGCTCCTTGATCTGCTTCTTAATTTCCTCCGGATCATTTGCGGGCGATACAGTCTCTTGGATATTGGTCCGGTGCCTGGCAATAACTCAATATCTCGACCTGGTGGCATGCCCGGTAACTCCTCCGAAAATACATCGGGATAATCCTTCACCACTGGTACTTCCTCCTGAACAACTCCCGATAGGGAATTTACTTGAGTCCTCCTTGGCGCATGCCTAGACACATACTTGATCCTTTTTCCTTCTGGGGTGGTGAGAAGAATTGTTTTACTGGGGCAATTTATGTTTCCCTCAAACTTGGATAGCCAATCCATGCCTAGGATCACGTCCAATCCTTGTGACTCCAGTACAATAAGGTCGGTGGGGAAAACATGTCTACCTATGGTTATTGGCAACTGATAACATCCCCGACTAGCCATATACTCTGCTCCTGGGGAACTTACTATCATAGGTGACTTAAGGGCTACTGTTGGCAACTTAAATTTATCCGCAAATCCCCTTGATATGAATGAATGAGATGCACCAGTATCGAAAAGAACAAGTGCAGTAAATGCATTAATCAAAAACTTACCAACAACTGCGTCGGGCTGCTCCTCAATCTCTCCACACTGACGTGGTTCACCTGACCACAGGTGAAAGGGTTGGGCTTCTTTCTAGAACTTCCATTGCCATTTCCATTCTTTGCTTCAGAACATTCAGTGGCGTAGTGTCCGGTCTTCCCGCACTTGAACAAGTAATGTGACTCAGATCCTTCTTGGAAGGTGTCGCGGGGTTGGAATGGTTCTGACTCTTGCTTCCTCCATTCACATTGCCATTCTTAGGGCCACTGTGGTTGTGTGAACTTCCTCCATTGTGCGAATGTCCTCCATGGTTATGCCCTCCATGGTTATGAGTGTGTCCTCCTGAGTACGGGGAATAGCGAGGCTTCTACTGAGCTCCAGAAGTGTACCTCCCCTATCCATATTTCCTCTTGCGGTTGTCTATATGCTGCTGCTTGCCTTCTATCATGAGGGCCCTGTCCACCAGCTCCTGGTAGTTGCTGAAGGTTGCCACCATCAACTGCATGCTTAGCTCATCACTGAGTCCCTCAAGAAACTTCTCCTGCTTCGCGGCATCTATATCCACATGTAGCGACCCGACCTCAAACGGTCAAGCCTCTGTGATTAAGTGTCATCCCTGGATCGGTATGCTGACACACAGAGTACTCGAGGATTTATAACAGAGGTAAATCACATGTATAAAGTAACATAAATACTATTACGTCAATCCATATAGCGGAAGTAACAACAAGGTTGTGGAGTTCCCAACAACACCAACGGCAAAGTTGAGTGTAGACATCGTAACCCTAACGTATCACTTACTCGTCGTAAGATTCTTGCAACATGAGACGTTGCAGCCATGTAGGTCAGTACATTGAATGTACTGGCAAATTCACACCATAGGATAATGATGAATAATAGCTATCAGTACATGCATATTTGGCTGGAGGAGGCTCTAAGATAAATTTTTGCATAAAGCCAATTTTTTCCTACAACAAAGGAATAAATTTTATTTAACTACCAAGTGTATGTCATTAAATGAGAAGGTTCCTCCAACTCAATTCCCAAAGTAATAATTATAACCCAACAATTTCATGAAATAGAGTGATGAGATCAAATCAATAATTCAAGTACCAGATACTCAAGATGTCCATAACCGGGGACACGGCTAATCATGATTAGTTTGTACACTCTGCAGAGGTTTGTGCACTTTTCCCCACAAGACTCGGTCGCCTCCCTTGAAGTCCTCGCACTGCATGGTGTTTGAGAACGGGATGACCGAGACGCAGTCTTTCTGAAGCATTTACTCTCTACTCCGGGTGGACCGGTACACCTACAATCCCCCTACATCTGCTAGTCCACCTCTTCAAGACCTCACACAACTTACTCAACTATGCCAGAGCCCATAATGTCTTGTGGCTGCACACGGAAGTTTCTAGACATGAAATATCATATGATCCGTTTGAGTCTGGGTAGCATTCCGTAGGGTAATCACACGGGTACTCCGGGATTCCCTTGGGCAAGCACTGGGTCCTCCAGGTGCCCGAGCAAGCCACTGGGTTCTCCAAGGTGCCCCAACCATTCCACCCAGATGTGTGTTAAAGTTGCCACCTTATGTTGTCCAAAATTATTATCTCTCGCAACTTGCATGAATCACACATACCAATCCCCGTCTACAAGCATGGCTAAGCAATATAGGAGCATAACGTATAAACCCGGGGTGTTTCAAGGATCATAGGTTCCTACCTCATGAACTACATAGCAATGCCCAATTCCCAATCCTACTCATGCAAATCTTTGAGGGTGAAACTAATGCATAGCAAAAAAACTGGGTATTGAAAAATATGATCAAAGTGTGAACTTGCCTTGTACTGTTGACGAAGATCCTTTGCACTCATAATTCTTGATAGTTCTACTCGTCACACTCCGTTCAATCTATCGTGAGCAAGCAATTACATACATAAGCACTCAAGCAAAAGATGCAAAGGGAAATCGAGGAAAGATCCAAATAAAACTTGGAAACAAGAAAATAATGAATCTAAATAGAAAATAAATTTTAACATCATTATATTTATGTGGATTTGATCTTAATAGTAGGTACATGTGATTAGCAACGATTTGCAAAAATAATCAACTCAAACGGAGTTACGAAACTGAAGAAACAGACGAAACAAGATCGAATACTAATCTGAACTAAACTCAAATTTTAAATTGTCAAAAACATGTTCAAGTTGTTTTACTGGACAGAGGGGATCGTTACGAAGATTTAGGCTTTGGTTTCATCGAACACGGAGGTACGGATAAAAAGTTATGATCAAAAGAAGTTTGAGTATGAATATGAACAAATTTCGAAATTTGAAAGTTGCAAAAAGTTTATTTGATAGATTCATTAGATAGGTGGAATCAAGACGAAAATATTGGCGTTGGTTTCGTCTAATTTGGATGAAGGAGTTAAAAGTTATGGCTATTTGAAAAATCAGGGCTAAGTTGTTTTACGGAAGAAAAATGACTATGGTTTAATTCTCTTGATCCTGGTTGTGTGCGTAGTCCTGAGGATATGATTTATTACTTCTCTGCTAAATATTTCCCCCCTCATAAGAAACAAGCTGGCTTAAGGGAAATATATAATTTTGTGCAAATTGAAGAAGAGAGTCTCCCACAAGCTTGGGGGAGGCTTCTCGGATTACTTAATGCTTTGCCTGATCATCCTCTCAAGAAAAATGAAATACTTGATATCTTTTATAATGGACTAATTGATGCTTCCAGAGACCACCTGGATAGTTGTGCTACATGGTCTTGATAACCCGACACAGGTAGTAAAGGTAAATTCTCTCTATAGATTTGATGAAGGTGATATTCCTCGTTATAAGTGTGCTAGCCAATGCTTAGATGAGTTTGATAATTTTATTATTAAACAAGAAAACTTCAATGCTTATGTTGGTAGACAATTGAAACGAAATGCTTATATGATTGAACACTTGAGTGATTATATGTCTAGAGTTAAGGGTGAACTTAAACTCATTAGTAAACATGCTTCTATGGTTACCACTCAAGTAGAACAAGTGCTTAAAGCTCACAATGATTTGCTCAGTGAATTAAATAATAATAAAATGATAATGTTGTTAGAGTTGTGACTAGAGTGGGTAAAATGACTCAGGAACCTTTGTATCCTGAGGGTCACCCTAAGATAGTTGAGCAAGATTCTTAGATAACTAATGTTGATGCACCTAGTCCTTCTAAGAAGAAGAAAAAGAAAAATGATATGACTTTGCATGCCTCTAGTGAACCTGTTGTTGACACACCTGAGAATCCCAATGATATTTCTATTTCTGATGCTGAAACACAATCTCGTAATGAACATGATCCTAGTGATAATATTAATGATGATGCTCATGTTGATGCTCAACCTAGCAATAACAATGATGTAGAGATTGAACCTGTTGTTGATCTTGATAACCCACAATCAACGAAACGTTATGATAAGAGAGACTTTGTTGCTAGGAAGCACGGTAAAGAAAGAGAACCATGGGTTCAGAAACCCATGCCTTTTCCTCCTAAACCATCCAAGAAAAAGGATGATGAGGATTTTGAGCGCTTTGCTAAAATGATTAGACCTATCTTTTTGCGTATGCGTTTAACTGATATTCTTAAAATGAATCCTTATGCTAAGTACATGAAAGATATTGTTCCAAATAAAAGAAAGATACCGGAAGCTGAAATTTCCACCATGCTTGTCAATTATACTTTTAAAGGTGGAATACCTAAGAAACTAGGAGTTCCAGGAGTACCAACTATACCATGCTCCATTAAAAGAAACTATGTTAAAACTGCTTTATGTGATCTTGGAGCCGGTGTTAGTGTTATGCCTCTCCCTTTATATTTAGACTTGATTTGAATAAGTTAACACCTACTGAAATATCTTTGCAAATGGCCAATAAATCAACTGCTATACCTGTCGGTGTTTGTGAGGATGAGCCTATTGTGGTTGCAAACGTTACTATTTTAACGGACTTTGTTATTCTTGATATTCCGGAGGACGATAGTATGTCGATTATCCTTGGTAGACCCTTTTCGAATACTGCAGGGGTTGTTATTGATTGGAACAAAGGCAATGGCACTTTTCATGTTAATAGTAATGAGCATACGGTACACCTTCCGAGGAAACAACCTCAAGTCCACAGTATCAATTCTATTGGAAAAATTCCAACGATTACTATTGGAGGTTTTGAATTTCCTCTTCCTACTGTCAAGAAGAAATATGATATTCTTATTGTTGGGTATGTGTATATCCCCGTTGAGGTAACTTAGTGTTATTCGAAAATTCTCCGGTTTCATGCAATTTGGAAAGAGTTTGTTAATAAGACTTGATCAACCTTGTTAGTGGATTCCTTTTGATGAGCATGAGATGGATGAAGTTAGAAAGCACAACTCTCTGTACCCTCCTTTTACTTTCTGTTATTTAGATTAAATTAAGAAAAAAATAATATTTTCTATCTGTTTTCTGAATTACCCTTGCAATAAAAAATACCTCGAAATAAAAGTTCTCCAAATGACTCGAAAATGAAATATGAATTTTTGTAGAATATTTAAGAATATCTGGCACTGAGAACACACCAGAGGGGGCCACCACTTGGCCATGAGGGCACAGGGCGCGCCCACCCCCTGGGGCGCACCCCCTGCCTCGTGGACCCCACGTGGACCCCCTCCACTTATTCCAGCACCCACTCACTTTGTCTTCCTCCAGAAAAAATCCTCCCATAGCTCAAACCCGTGTTCTAGCTCATCTTGCTGCCATTCTTGATCTCCTTGCTCAAAGCTCCATTCACAAAACTGTTTGGGGAGATTGTTCTTCGGTATGTGACTCCTCCAATGTTCCAATTAGTGTTTGTTCTAGTGCTTTATTTATTGCAAATTTTTGCTGCTTAGGTGACCCTGTTCTTGAGCTTGCATGTCAAATTTATATGGTCAAAAGTAGTTTTAATGCATGATATAGTCTCTAGGCACTTGTGGGAGTAGTTGCTATCAATCTTGTTGAGTTTGTTTCACTTTTATTTTGAGTCACTAAAAATTTCAGAAATTTTTCATAGGAAGAAATATGTTTAGGAAAATGTACCAAGGTGGTTCGTCAAGGAGGCAAGGCCCAAGGCTCGCGATACGTGAGCCGGACAATGAACTACCAAGGGAAGCTCAAGTGGGGCCTTGCGAATGGCCATCAGAGGAGTTTATGGTCGGAGCAGGTATCAAGGATGAATTTGACGCGTATGTGTGTAATGCTGACCTTGAGGGCTTTGTGTCAGATAAGTGCCCGCAATACCGTTACCTAACTGATTCCTTTGTGAGAAGGTTTAAATTTACATCCTCGCGCAATTCTCAGACTGTTTTATTTGATCTTTATCGTAAATCATATACCATGGATTTAGAAGATTTTAATATTGCTTGTAAACTCCCACTGTGGGGCAATGTTAGTGAACCTCGCAAATCTGAATATAAAGACTTTCTTGCTAGTATCACTGTAGGGGAATCTATAGAAATCACGCAAGCTACCATAGGGAGCATTCACTTTCCTTCCACACATTATTTTGCTCTCTTTATAGGTAGATGCATTAACGGTAAAGATGAAGCTTGGCACATGTGCGTTCTGGATCTTTGTGTCCTCAAGAGTGCGGTATTAGGAGATCAACAATATAACTTGGGGGCCATTGTTGCACGAAGGTTGCATCTTAATGGTTTAAGTGGAGACTTGTTTGGTGGAATTTATGCAACTCGTGTAGCTAATTATCTTGATGTACGCATAAATGCAAATGACATGGAATTGCCTCCTGTTTATCTAGATTATAATGGTATGGTTCGCCATCAGTTTGTTGAGAGGAATGAACAGTTCCTCCAGTACCGATTAATCTTCGACAGACGTCACACTGTCCATGTTGCTCTCCCTGCCCCTACTTTCTTTGACTTTCAGGCAAAAAGGAGATATGTCATAACCAGGGAGGAGGCAAACGAGTATGAAAGGAGGACGGAGGCAGCTTGCCTCCAAGCTACAGCTCGTCAGGCAGTAGCTGCGACATCTCAGTACGACCCTAGCTACAACTTTGGATATCCGCCAGGCCAGCCGTGGCCCTAGACCAACTTAGGCCAAAAGCCTAAGCTTGGGGGAGTACGTATTTCTCACCGATGTTACATTCATGTTCACACACTCACTCCAGTTGTCAGTGCTCATATTTTTCATTGTACTGTCCTTGCTAGTTTATTTTCTGTTTTAAGCCTTCTTCTTGTGTGTTTGAAAACCCTTAAGAATAAACAAAAAAAATTAGTTGTAGCTTTTAGCTAGTTTACTTTCCATTCCTTAGTTGTAATAATTAAAAGAGAACCCAAAAAGATTTCTCGTTCTTCTTTTGCTTGTTGGGAGCTTTCCTATGTAAATAGTTTTATTTCTTTTCTTTTCTTTGGGGGTCGAGAGGAGAAGACCATAATGAAAATGTTGAAGTGGCTCTTATATGCACTATTGTTGATTTAACATAGAGCCCATGTTACCTTGTCTTCTCCTGTGTATTAAATGCTTGCAGATTCCAGCTTAGTACAATGCACGTGCACTATTATTATTATTATTATTATTATTATTCACACCGTTCGGTCGTGCGAGTGACAGGCAATAATGACGATATATGATGGACTGATTGAGATGAAAGAAGCTGGTATGAACTCGACCTATCTTGTTTTTGTAAATACGATTAGTTCATCGTTCCTGATTCAGCCTATTATGAATGAAACATATTTGCAATGACAATTAGAGATTATAGTTGCTCATGCCATGCTTAATTAGCTAGGAGTTTATAATGGTTTACCTTGCGTGCCAACATGCTATTAAAATGGTTGTGATGTGGTATGATAGGGTGGTATCCTCCTTTGAACGATTCGAGTGGCTTTACATGGCACATGTTCACGCATGTAGTTGAAACAAAATCAACATAGCCTCCACGATATTTATGTTCATGGTGAATTATATCCTACTCATGCTTGCACTCCGTGTTGATTAATTTTAATGCATGTTCATGACTGTTGACGCTCTCTAGTTGGTCGCTTCCCAGTCTTTTTCTAGCCTTCACTTGTACTAAGCGGGAATACTGCTTTTGCATCCACTTCCATAAACCCCAAAGTTATTCCATATGAGTCCACCATACCTTCCTATATGCGGTATCTACCTGCCGTTCCAAGTAAATTTGTATGTGCCAAACTCTAAACCTTCAAATGAAATTCTGTTTTGTATGCTCGAATAGCTCATGTATCAACTAGGGCTGTCTGTATCTTCCATGCTAGGTGGGTTATTGTCACGAGGAGTGGACTCCGCTCCTCACTCATGAGAAAATGGCCGGTAGGATGCCCAGTCCCATGCTTAAACTAAATCAAAATAATTGAAAAAAAACTCCCCCAGGACAGTTCTTAGTTGGAGGCACCCGTTGTTTCGGGCAAGCCATGGATTGATGCCTGTTGGTGGTGGGAGAGTATAAACTTTACCATTCTGTTTGGGAACCGCCCATAATGTGTGTAGCATGGAAGATATTGAGATCTCTTGGTTGATTATGTTGACAATGAAAGTATGCCACTCAAAATATTATTTATCTCTATTTCAAAAATCGAGCTCTGGCACCTCTACAAATCCCTGCTTCCCTCTGCGACGGGCCTGTCTATTTACTTTTATGTTGAGTTGTCACCCTCTTATTAAAAAGCACTAGTTGGAGAGCACCGCTGTCATTGCATGCATTACTATTAGTTTACATTGAGTATGATTATGACTGGATCTCTTTTACCATGAATTACAATGTCTAGTCAGTCCTTGATCTTTAGAGGTGCTCTGCATTTATGTTTTGCGGTCTCAGAAAGGGCTAGCGAGATACCATCTCGTTATATCATATTATGATTGTTTCGAGAAAGTGTTGTCATCCGAGATTTGTTATTATTGCTCGCTAGTTGATTATGCCACTGATATGAGTAAACATGAGACCTAAGTGTTATTGTGAATATGGTTAGTTCATAATCTTTGCTGAACACTTGAATGCTGGCTTTACATATTTACAACAACAAGAGCAAACAGAGTTTGTAAAAGTTTTTTTCTTTATAACTTTCAGTTTGTCAACTGAATTGATTTAGGACAAGCAAAGGTTTAAGCTTGGGGGAGTTGATACATCTCCAACGTATCTACTTCTCCAAACACTTTTGCCCTTGTTTTGGACTCTAACTTGCATGATTTGAATGGAACTAACCCCGACTGACGTTGTTTTCAGCAGAATTGCCATGATGTTATTTTTGTGCAGAAATAAAAGTTCTCGGTATGACCTGAAACTTCACGGAGAATATTTGGAATAAATAAAAATACTGGCGAAAGAATCAACACCAGGGGGGCCACACCCTGTCCACGAGGGTGGAGGGCGCGCTCCCCTGCCTCGTGGGCCCCCTAAGGCTCCACCGACATCAACTCCAACTCTATATATTCACATTCGGGGAGAAAAAAAATCAGAGAGAAGGATTCATCGTGTTTTATGATACGGAGCCACCGCCAAGCCCTAATCTCTCTCGGGAGGGCTGATCTGGAGTTCGTTCGGGGCTCTGGAGAGGGGAATCCGTCGCCATCGTCATCATCAACCTTCCGCCATCACCAATTTCGTGATGCTCACCGCCGTGCGTGAGTAATTCCATCGTAGGCTTGCTGGACGGTGATCGCTTGGATGAGATTTATCATGTAATCGAGTTAGTTTTGTTAGGGTTTGATTCCTAGTATCCACTATGTTCTGAGATTGATGTTGCTATGACTTTGCTATGCTTAATGCTTGTCACTAGGGCCCTAGTGCCATGATTTCAGATCTGAACCTATTATGTTTTCATGAATATATGTGAGTTCTTGATCCTATCTTGCAAGTCAATAGTCACCTACTATGTGTTATGATGTGGTAACCCCGAAGTGACAATAATCGGGACCACTCCCGGTGATGACCGTAGTTTGAGGAGTTCATGTATTCACTAAGTGTTAATGCTTTGGTCCGGTAATCTATTAAAAGGAGGCCTTAATATCCCTTAGTTTCCACTAGGACCCCGCTGCCACGGGAGGGTAGGACAAAAGATGTCATGCAAGTTCTTTTTCATAAGCACGTATGACTATATTCGGAATACATGCCCACATTACATTGATGAACTGGAGCTAGTTCTGTGTCACCCTATGTTATAACTGTTGCATGAGGAATCACATCCGACATAATTATCCATCACTGATCCAATGCCTACGAGCTTTTCACATATTGATCTTTGCTTAGTTACTTTTCCGCTGCCACTGTTACAATTACTACAAAACTGCTACTGTTACTTTTGCCACCGTTACCGTTACTTCCATACTACTTTGCTACTAAATACTTTGCTGCAGATATTAAGTTTTCCAGGTGTGGTTGAATTGATAACTCAACTGCTAATACTTGAGAATATTCTTTGGCTCCCCTTGTTTCGAATCAATAAATTTGGGTTGAATACTCTACCCTCGAAAACTGTTGCGATCCCCTATACTTGTGGGTTATCAGATGCCTACCGGGGCATCCCCAGGCTTAGGTGCTTGAAACTTCTTGAAATATTATCTTGAGATGCCTTGGGCATCCCCAAGCTTGAGCTTTTGTGTCTCCTTAATTCCTTTTATATCACGGGCTCCCTAAATCTTAAAAAACTTCATCCACACAAAACTCGACAAGAACTCGTTAGATAAGTTAGTATAAATCAACTCAAAACCTTACCATTCTCTACTATAGAAAATCACTAAAATTCTTATTTAATATTGCATACTAAATGCCTCTGCATATTTAATAGTCCTATCCTCAAATAGAGCCATTAAACAAGCAAACATATGCAAACAATGCAAACATAATAGCAATCTGTCAAAACAGCACAGTCTGTAAAGAATGCAAGAATATCAATATTTCTTTAACTCCAAAAATTCTGAAAAGTTACCACACTTTAGAAAATTTATCATAGCATATTTGGTAAAAATTTCAAGATTTTATCACATTCTAACTTTCTAGAAGAATTCAGACAATGACAGAAAACTTTCTATTTTTAAACAACAACATGTAGACTCGTAAAATAAGCATGGTAAAGGCTATACTTGACATTTTTATTGAAATAAAAGGTGCAAAACATTATTGTAAATAACATCAAGCAAATCCTAACAAAAGAAAATGACGCTCCAAGCAAAACTCATATCATGTGACTAATGAAAGCATAGCTCCAAGTGAGCTTACCAATGATGTTGGAGACGAAAGAAGGAATGCCTTTCGGGGCATCCTCAAGCTTAGTTGCTTGCATCTTCCTTGAATATTACTTTGGGGTGCCTTGGTCATCCCCAAGCTTAGGTTCTTGCCACTCCTTATTCTCCTCATATCGATATCTCACCCAAAACTTGAAAACTTCAATCACACAAAACTTAACGGAACATCGTGAGATATATTAGTATGATAAAGAGCAAACCATTCACTTTGGTATTGTCAAAGAAAAGATTTGTAATTGTTTCCACACAATGCCTACTATTGCACATCATTTCTACAATTTATATTGATCAATGTAAGCAATAGAAACTAGAAAACAAGCAAACTATGCATTGAAAACAGAAACTGTCAAAAAACAGAACAACCTGTAATGATCTGGACAACACCTATACTTCTGCTACTCCAAAAATTCTGAAATATTAGTACAATGTATGGAATTTGTATATCTATCACCTGTAAAAAACTTCAGATCAAAATCACGTTCCAGTGAATTTTTAAAATTCCTGGACTGAGCGCAAAAGGTTCTGTTTTTGCACAGAATCAAGTCAACTATCATCCATACTATCCCAAAGGCTTCACTTGGCACTTTATTGAAACAAAAGCTATAAAACATGATTACTACAATAGAATAATCATCTGAACACACAAAAACAGTAGGTAAAAGTGTTGGGTTGTCTCCCAACAAGCGCTTTTCTTTAAGGCCTTTTAGCTAGGCATGATGATTACAATGAAGCTCATATAAAAGTAAAGAATTGAAACAAAAAGAGAGCATCATGAAGCACATGACTAGCACATTTAAGTCTAACCCACTTCCTATGCATAGGGATTTTGGGAGAAAACAATTTTATGGGAGCAAGAATCAACTAGCATAGGAAGGCAAAACAAACATAACTTCAAGATTTTCAACACACAGAGAGGAAATTTGATATTATTGAGATATGTAGAAGCATATGTTTCTCCCTCATGGTAATTTTCAGTAGCATCATGAATGAATTCAATAATATAACTATCACATAAACCATTCTTTTCATGATCCACAAGCATACAAATTTCATTACTCTCCACATAAGCAAATTTATTCTCATGAATAGCAGTGGGAGCAAACTCAACAAAATAACTATCATGGGATTGAAAATTAAAATCATGATGACAAGTTTCCTAGTTATCATTATTCTTTATAGCATACATGTCATCACAGTAATCATCACAGATAGCAACTTTGTTCTCATCATCAATTGAAACCTCTTCCAAAATAGTGGATTTCATCACTAATAAAGTCATGACCTCTCCAAATCCACTTTCATAATTATTACAAAAAGATTCAACACCCTCCAAAATGGTGGGATCATTACTACCTAGAGTTGACACTCTTCCAAATGCACTTTCATCATATAATCATCATAAATAGGAGTCATGCTATCATCATAATAAATTTTCTCATCAAAACTTGGGTGAGTAAAAATATCTTCATAAATATAGCATCCCCAAGCTTATGGCTTTGCATATCATTAGAATCATGGATATTCAAAGAATTCATACTAACAACATTGCAATCATGCTCATCGTCCAAAGATTTTATCCCAAACGTTTTATAGAATTGTTCTTCCAACAATTGAGCACAATTTTCCTTTCCATAATTTTTACGAAAGACATTATAAAGATGAATAATATGATGCAACCTCAATTCCATTTTTTGTAGTTTTCTTTTTATAAACCAAACTAGTGATAAAACAAGAACTAAAAGATTCATTGCAAGATCTAAAGATATACCTTCAAGCACTCACCTCCCCGACAACAACGCCAGAAAACAACTTGATGTCTACTACACAACTTGTTCTTGTAGACTCGTGTTGGGCCTCCAAGCGCAGATTTTTGTAGGACAGTAGCAAATTTCCCTCAAGTGGATGACCTAAATTTTATCAATCCTTAGGAGACGTAGGATGAAGATGGTATGTCTCAAATAACCCTGCAACCAAATAATAAAAAGTCTCTTGTGTCCCCAACACACCAAATACAATGGTAATTTGTATAGGTGCACTAGTTGGGCGAAGAGATGGTGATACAAGCGTAGTAATGATAGTAGATATTGATTTTTATAATAGGAACAATAAAGACAACAAGGTAGCAATTGATAAAACGGAGCACAAACGGTATTGCAATGCTTGAAAATGAGGCCTAGGGTCCGTACTTTCACTAGTGCAATCTCTTAACAATGCTAATCTAATTGGATCACATAACAATCCCTCGACGTGTGATGAAGAATCACTCCAAAGTTCTTATCTAGCGGAGAACATAAGAAGAAATTGTTTGTAGCTATTCTTCCTGATCGATCTATCCAAGAGTTCGTACTAAAATAACACCAAGTTATTCTTTCCGATCGATCTATCAAGAGTTCATACTAAAATAACACCAAGTTATTCTTTCCGATCGATCTATCCAGAGTTCGTACTAAAATAACACCAAAGAGAATTCAGATTCATAATACTCAATCCAACATAAATAACATCAAAGAGTGGCCCAAAATTTCTACCGCAGAAACAAAAGACGAGAACGTGCATCAACCCCTATGCATAGATTACCACAATGCCACCTCGGGAATCCGCGAGTTGAGTGCCAAAACATATCTCAAGTGAATCAATATAATACCCCATTGTTACCACGGGTATTCATATGCAAGACATATATCAAGTGCTCTCGAATCCATAAAAGTATTCAATCTAATAAGAACAAAATCTCAAAGGGAAAACTTAATTCATCACAACAAGATAGAGAGGGGAAAACACCATATGATCCAACTATATTAACAAAGTCCGCGATACATAAACATCATTTCATCACAATAAAACGAGAGAGAGAGAGATTAAACACATATCTACTGGTACAAACCCTCAGCCCCGAGGGTGGACTACTCCCTCCTCATCATGTTGGCCGCCGGGATGATGAAGATGGCCACCGGTGATGATTTCCCCCTCCGGCAGGGTGCCAGAACGGTGTCTAGATTGGTTTTTCATGGCTATAGAGGCTTGTGGCGGCGGAACTTCTGATCTAGGGTTATTTGTGATGGTTTCTGATGGTTTCTCTATTTATAGGATTTTTGCGTCGGTTTCACGCGAAGATGGGCCTCGAGGTGAGCACAACCCACCGAGGCAAGCCGGGCCCCTCAAGCGCGCCCTGGTGGGTTGTGACCTCCTCGTGGCTCTTATGGCCCTCCCACAAAACTTCGGGGGTCTCTTTTGTTCCAAAAAAACGTGAAAATGTTCCAGCTCATTTGGAGAACTTTCATTTCTGCACAAAAAACAACACCATGGTAGTTCTGCTGAAAACAGCGTCAGTCGAGGTTAGTTCCATGCAAATCATACCAAAACCATATAAAATTGTTGCAAACATGGCATGAAAACTTCATAAATTATAGATAAGTTGGAGACGTATCAGCGGCAAGTGTGGTGGAGCGTGACAGATCTGTCGGGGTGGTGGGTGTGTGGCAGATGGGAGAAATCCCTGTCGGCTTTGCTGACACCGACGCGGAGACGCCCATGGGTGATAACCCACAAGTATAGGGGATCGTTTGTAGCCTTATTCGATAAATAAGAGTGTCGAACCCAACGAGGAGCTAATGGTAGAACAAATATTCCCTCAAGTTCTATTGACCACCGGTACAACTCTGCGCACACTTGACGTTTGCTTTACCGAAAAAAGTATGAAACTCTTTTTGCAAGAATAAAACTATGAGTACTTTGCGAGAATAAAACTACAGATAAATTGCAAGGTAATAAAAGTAGATAGCTTTTGTCAACAAGAAAGTCATTTGTCCCTAGGCAATCGATAACTAGACCGATAATGATTCCTGAAATTTTATATGAGGGAGAGGCATGAGCTAACAAACTTTCTCTACTTGGATCATATGCACTTATGATTGGAACTCTAGCAAGCATCCAAAACTACTAAAGATCATTAAGGTTGTAAAACCCAACCATAGCATTAAGTATCAAGTCCTCTTTACTCCTATACGCAACAACCCACTTATCCGTGTTCAGGCTTCTGTCACTCCGGCAACCGACAATAAGCAAATTATGAACGTGTTGCAACACCCTACAGCGGGGATCCCTCACGTTTACGTGAGATGGAGGGCACTGTAGGACAACACCATAATAAAATATACACTGAAACCAACCACGATCATCAACTAGCCCATAGGACAAAATGGATCTACTCAAACATCATAAGATAGCCATAGATCATTGTGAAATAATATATAGCGTTGAGCACCATGTTTAAGTAGAGATTACAGCAGAGAGAAGGGGTGCTACACTCCTGCATAGATGGGGAGAAAGTTGGTGTTGACGGTAGCAAGATTGTTATGTAGATTGCCGTCATGATCCTTGCCCTGGTGGTACTCTGGCGCCACCAGAAGAGAGAGAGGGAAAGAGCCCCCTCCTTCTTCTTCTTCCTTGGCCTCCCGCCTTAGATGCAAGGAGAGTTCCCCCTCAGGTCCATGGCCTCCATGGCGGCGGAGGGGCGGGAGCCCCTCCGAGATTGGATCTATCCCTCTGTTCTCTTCTGTTTCGCGTTCCCGTTTTCTGGCCGAAAACCGTTTCTTATATTCCCAGAGAACCGTAACTCCGATTGCGCTGAGATTTTAACATGATTTTTTTTCCGGATATAAGCTTCCTTGCGCTTGAAGTAGATCCCCAACCGACGTAGAGGTGAGCCCAACCCACCACCACATGCCTGGCCCCTGGGGCGCGCCTTGGTGTATCTTGGGGGCCGTGGGCCTCCTTTTGCGTTGATTCCGCGTCCCAAAGATCACATATATTCCGAAATAATTCTCCGCAAATTTTTATCGCGTTTGGACTTTGTTTGATATGGATATTCTGTGGAACAAAAACATGCAACAAACATGAACTGTCACTGGGCACTGGATCAATAGGTTAGTCCAATAAATCATATAAAATGTTGCCAAAAGTATGTGAAAGTTGTATAATATTGGCATGAAACAATAAAAATAGATAAGATGGAGACGTATCAGCATCCCCAAGCTTAATTCCTGCTCGTGCTTGAGTAGGTTAATGATAAAAAAGATAATTTTTTATGTGGAATGCTAACTAGCACAATCTTGATCATATATCTAATCATGGCATGAATATTAGGACATAAGTGATTCAAAGCAATAGTCTATAATTTGACATAAAGATACCAATACTCAGGCATCCCAACAAACAATCGTGTCTTTCAAAATATCAACGCTAAAGAAAGCTGTCCCTAAAAACCATATAGTCTTGTCAGACTCTATCTTCTTAACACAAAGTATTTATCATGCACAACCCCGATGACAAGCCAAGCAATTGGTTCATACTTTTTGACGTGCTTCAGCTTTTTCAACCCTCATGCAATACATGAGTGCAAGCCATGGATATAGCACTATGGATGGAATAGAGTATGATGATAGGGGTAAATATAGAGAAGACAAAAAGGTAAGAAACTCTCACATCGACGCGGCTAACCAACGGGCTATGGAGATGCCCATCAATTGATATCAATGCGAGGAGTAGGGATTGCCGTGCAACCAATGCACTAAGAGCTACAAGTGTATGAAAGCTCAATATGAAAACTAAGTGTGTGTGCATCTAACTCTATAATGAAAAATTCCCACTAGTATATGAAAGTGACAACATATGAGACTCTCTATATGAAAAACATAGTGCTACTTTGAAGCACAAGTGTGGAATTAGCATGCCCCTTCTCTCTTTGTTTTTTATCTTTTCTTTCTTTTTTCTCTCTATTTGTCCGAAGTCTCACCCCAACTTGTGGGGGAATCATAGTCTTCATCATCCTTTCCTCATTGGGACATGCTCTAATAATGAATAATGATGATCATCACACTTCTATTTACTTACAAATAAAAAGAAATAAAAAATACAATTCGATACCTAGAACAAAGTATGACTCTATATGAATGCCTCTGGCAGTGTACTAGGATGTGCAATGATCTAGCGTAGCGGGGATATCAAAAACCGGACAAGCCATGGAAATATCATGCTAGCTATCTTACGATCATGCAAAGCAATATGACAATGAATGCTCAAGTCATCAAAACGGAAGTGGTGGAAGCTGCATGGCAATATATTTCGGAATGGCTATGGAAAGGCCATAATAGGTAGGTATGGTGGCTGTTTTGAGGAAGATATAATAAGGCTTATGTGGGATAGAGCGTATCATATCATGGGGTTTGGATGCACCGCCGAAGTTTGCATCGACTCTCGAGGTGAGAAAGGGCCCTCGAAGCAAAGTATTACTAAGCATGCCCGTAGGGCGATAGATTGGTAGGAAAAGGCCATTGCTCGTCCCCGACCGCCACTCATAAGGAACACAATCAATAATAAATCATGCTCCAACTTCATAGCATAACGAGAAACTATACATGCATTCTTCGGGAATCACAAACCTTAACACCAATATTCCTACTAAACACAATAATTTACTAGTACCTCCCACATATTCCATCCCTATATTGCAAAACTATTGCAAGGAATCAAACATATCATATTAAGTGATCCACAAGTTTTATGTAGGATTTTATGACTAACCATGCAAATGACCAATTACCGTTGACTCTCTAAATAGATATTAGTGAAACATGAGAATTTAATTCTTTCAACAAAAGACCATGCTCTAATAAATATAAGTGAAGCAAAAGAGCATTCTACAAACAACGGTTTTCCATGTGAAGAGAAACAGACAATATAAACTTCAAATGATATAAGTGAAGCACATGAAGCATTCTATAAAGCCATACTCAAAAGATACAAGTGAAGTGCAATGAGCATTCTATAAATCAACCATGGACTATATCATACTGTAGCGACCAGACCTCAAATGGTCTGTGCTGCTGTGCACCAGTGTCATCCCTGGATCAGTAATGCTGACACGCACAGTACAAATGGAGGATTTATAACAGAGTAGCAATCACACACTTATTACATCGAATATCTCCAAAGAGACTAAGTATGACAAATATGGCTTAGGGCCATCTAAATACGATAACAGCGGAAGACTTGGAAGATAAGTGAGTCCATCAACTCCAGCGGCATCACTGAGTATAAGACCACGACCTAAGGCACCTTACTCGTCGTCTGAAAAGTCCGCAACATGAAACGTTGCAGCCCGAAAACGGGTCAGCACATAGAATATGCGGGCAAAGTAACACATAGAGAATAATGAACAATAATAATGCTATACTACATGCATATATGGCTGGTGGAAAGCTCTACGGTTAAGTTTTTGCGAAAAGCCAATTTTTCCCTACTTCAAAGGAATAAATTTTATTTAACTATCATGGTGGTTGTGAAACATTGAGATGGTTGACAACATCTCAATCCCAATTAAAAGTCATCATTAACCCAACAAAATTAATTAAAAGTAACATGGTGATGAGATTCAAATGATAATCCAGGTACTAGATACTCAAATTGTCCATAACC
Organism: Aegilops tauschii subsp. strangulata; assembly: GCF_002575655.3. Classification (NCBI taxonomy): domain Eukaryota; kingdom Viridiplantae; phylum Streptophyta; class Magnoliopsida; order Poales; family Poaceae; genus Aegilops; species Aegilops tauschii. The sequence continues at coordinate 320,937,033 of NC_053040.3, forward strand.
GGGGACACGGCTAACCATGATTAGTTTATACACTCTGCAGAGGTTTGCGCACTTTTCCCCACAAGACTCGATCGCCTCCGCTTGATTCTCGCACTGCATGATGTTTGAGAAACGGATGACCGAGACACAGTCTTTCAGGAACAATCACTCTTTACTCCGGGTGGACCGGTACACCTACTTTCGCCTACATCTGCTAGCCCACCTCTTCAAGAGATCATGTAACCTACTCAACTATGCTAGAGCCCATAATAGCTTGTGGCTGCACACGGAAGTTTCTAGCATGAATAATCTTATGATCCCTTTGAGCCTGGGTGGCGGTCCTTATACAAACAGACAACACTTGATTCTCCAGGTGCCTCAATCCACCCAGATGTGAGTTTTAGTTGCCACCTTAGGTAAACCATTATTAACAATCTCACATCTGTCATGAATATCTCTCAAACCCAATCCACTTCTACGAGCATAGCATGGCAATATAATAGCAACGTAGAAGTAACTCCCAAGGGTTTCATAAGAAAACAGGTAATAGGTACTACCTCAACTACTTCCCAATACCCACAATTTAAATTTCGATCCTAACCATGCAATTGTTTGAGGAATAGATCTAATGCAATAAAACTGGGTATGGAAGGTATGATCAAAGTGTTACTTGCCTTGCTGATGATCCGCGAAACCTAGCGATTCGAAGTAACAAGCGGCACACTCCGGGTACTCTATCACAAACAAACAAGCAAACAATAAGTACTCATCTAATGCACAGGTAAAACTCGAATGAAAGATCCAACCAGAAAGTTCAACTTAAGAACTCTGGTTTGCAAAAAGAATCAACTCGAACGAAGCATCGAAAGTCAAATGGCGAAGAAACAAGCTTCGTTTACTAATCTGGATCTAGGTCAAATTTTATGGTAGCAAAAACTTGTTTGAGTAGGTTAAACGGAAAGAGAATTTTGAGACGAAACTCTAGGCGCTTGAATCGCTTGATTCCGATAAACGAGCGAAAAGTTAAACAGAAACGAAGATTCGATCAGAAATCGAGATCTGAGATAATCGCGGAAAAATCCGACGAAAAAGAAAAACGGACGAACGGTTAAAGAACGGACGTTCGTTAACAGAGAAAATCCGACTAACGCGTTCGTTAAAACGAACGAGTCGGTGAACGCTCACAAAATAACAAAACCGAAGAAAAAAACCGATCTAGGGTTTTTTTTTAAAACGAACGGTTTTTTTAAAACAAAACCGGCAAACGACGGCGAGGTAATACCTCGTCGAGGCGGGCTCCGGCGGGGCTCGGCTGGCTCCGGCTTGGGGCGGCGGGGCGGCGGGGGCGGCTCCGGCGGCGGCGAGCGGCGAGCGGGGCGGCGGCGCAAGGCGGCGGCGGCGCGGGCTCCCAACGGCGGCGGCTCGGGCGGGCTCGGGTGAGAGGGAGGGCGGCGGCGGCGGGGTATTTATGAGGGGGGGCTGGTGGCGTGGGGAAGGCGGCAAGGCGGCGGGGCTCCCGTGCTCGAGCCGGACACGGCGCGGCGGCGGCGCTGGCGTACGCAGGGAGGAGACGCGGGGTGGGCCGGCGGCTCGGCTGGGCCTCGGCCCGGTCGGGCGCGGCGCGGTTTTTTTTTTAACGTTCCGCTAAAAAATTCGTAGAAAAATAAATAAAAATCCAAAAAAGATAAAACAAATTTTCCCCATCTTGTTAGAATATTTAGAACAGGGTGAACATTTTTTTGACACAAAATAATTTTTTTGGAAACATGCTATATTTTTTTAATGCAATTAAAATTGCAAACAAAACTCCGAATAAAATCCAATCAATGATTTTAACACTTTTCCTCCAATATTTCAATTGTTTTGGAGAAGTCATATTTTCTCCTCTCGTTTATTTTTAAATGAAATATTTTCCCGGAGAGAAAATAATTAAAACCAAAATCCTCGTTTTATTATTTGATGAAAATCAAATATGAAAATTTGAGAAAATCCCCAACTCTCTCCGAGGGTCCTTGAGTTGCTTAGGATTTATCGAGGATTCGTCAAATGCAATAAAATATGATATGCAATGATGATCTATGTATAACATACCAAATTGAGAATTTGGGATGTTACAAACCTACCCCCCTTAAGATGAATCTCGCCCTCGAGATTCGGGTTGGCTAGAAAACAGGTGGAAGTGGTCCTTCCGTAGATCTTCCTCTCGCTCCCAGGTGGCTTCATCTTCCGTGTGGTGACTCCACTGGACTTTGCAAAACTTGATAACCTTACTGCGGGTAACTCGGCTGGCATACTCAAGAATCTTAACTGGTTTCTCCTCATAGGTCAAATCACTTTCCAGCTGAATCGCTTCCAGCGGCACAGTATCTCTCAGTGGTATCTCAGCCATCTCTGCGTGGCACTTCTTCAACTGGGAAACGTGAAATACATCATGAACTCCAGACAATCCCTCGGGCAATTCCAGCTTGTAGGCAACCTCTCCCATATGTTCCACAACTCTGTATGGTCCGATAAAACGGGGCGCTAACTTTCCCTTAACTCCAAAGCGCTTCACTCCTCGAAGTGGTGATACTCGAAGATAAACTCGGTCCCCGACTTCGTGAACTGTCTCCTTTCGTTTAGAATCAGCATAACTCTTCTGCCTGGACTGGGCTACCTTGAGCCTATCACGAATCAACCTTACTTTCTGTTCAGACTCCTTAATCAAATCTAGTCCAAACAACTGACGGTCTCCAACTTCGCCCCATAACAACGGTGTTCTACACCTCCTTTCGTACAAGGCTTCGAAAGGGGCCATCTTCAAACTGGTCTGATAACTGTTGTTATACGAGAACTCCGCATATGGCAAGTTGTCGTCCCAACTAGATCCATAATCTAGTGCACAAGCTCTTAACATGTCCTCCAAAATCTGGTTGACTCTCTCGGTCTGTCCATCTGTCTGTGGATGAAAGGCTGTACTGAACTCTAGCCTGGTTCCCAATGTTTCATGTAACTGCTTCCAAAACTTCGAGGTAAATTGGGTTCCTCTGTCTGATACAATGGTCCTCGGAACTCCATGCAAACATACGATCCTGGTCATGTATATCTTTGCCAACTTAGCACTGGTGTAAGTGGTCTTCACTGGAATGAAATGAGCCACTTTCGTCAAACGGTCGACTACAACCCATATTGAGTCATAGCCCGAACGAGTCCTGGGTAATCCCGTGATAAAATCCATGCCTATTTTATCCCACTTCCATTCGGGTATCGGCAATGGTTGTAGCAATCCTGCTGGCTTCTGATGCTCTGCCTTCACTCTCTGACATACATCACAAACTGCTACATATTCTGCAATATCCTTCTTCATTCCGGTCCACCAGAAAGTATTTTTCAGATCCAAATACATCTTGGTATTCCCTGGGTGAATCGAGTACGGTGAATCATGGGCTTCTTGCAAAATCAACTTCCTGATCTCCGGATCATTTGGCACATATACGCGGTCCTCAAACCATAAGGTATCGTGCTCATCCTCACGAAATCCCTTGGCTTTTCCTTTGTTCATCTTCTCCTTTATCTCTTCAATCTCCTTGTCTGTCTTCTGAGCTTCTCTGATCCTTTCCATCAAGGTAGACTGAATCTCCAATGTCGCTAAATAGCCTCTTGGGACTATCTCCAAACATAGCTCGCGAAGGTCCTCGGCTAACTCCTGAGGTAACTCTCCTGTCATGAGGGTGTTGACATGACTCTTGCGGCTCAACGCGTCTGCTACTACGTTAGCCTTTCCTAGGTGATAATGCAATCTCATATCATAATCCTTAATGAGCTCCAACCATCTCCTCTGTCTGAGATTTAACTCCTTCTGCGTGAAAATATACTTCAAACTCTTGTGATCCGTATACACCTCACAATGGTTTCCGATGAGAAAATGTCTCCATGTCTTCAATGCATGCACCACGGCTGCTAATTCCAAATCATGCATAGCATAATTCTTCTCATGGGGTTTAAGTTGTCGTGAAGCATATGACACAACTCTTCCTTCCTGCATAAGCACTGCTCCAAGTCCTCGACGTGAAGCGTCGCAATAAACTTCATAATCCTTGCGTTGATCTGGCAGAATCAACACTGGTGATGTAACCAATCGTTTCTTCAACTCTTGGAAACTAGCTTCACAATCCTCAGTCTAATTGAATTTGGTGTCCTTCTTCAATAGCTCAGTCATGGGCTTAGCAATCTTTGAGAAATTCTCGATGAATCTCCGGTAGTATCCTGCAAGTCCAAGAAAACTCCGGATTTCTCCGACTGTCGTGGGTGATTCCCAACTTGTCACTGTGTCAACCTTGGCAGGGTCTACTGCTATTCCTTCTCCCGAAATAACATGTCCAAGGAATCCAACTTCCTTCAGCCAAAATTCACACTTGCTGAACTTGGCGTATAACTGATGTTCTCTGAGCTTCTCAAGTACCAGTCGCAAATGCTCCTCATGCTCTTCCTCATTCTTGGAAAAGACTAAAATATCGTCAATGAACACCACGACAAACTTATCCAAAAACTCCATAAACACTTTGTTCATCAGGTTCATAAAATAGGCAGGTGCGTTAGTCAGACCAAATGACATAACTGTATACTCATACAATCCATATCTGGTGGTAAAAGCCGTCTTAGGTATATCCTGCTCTCAAATCTTTAACTGATGGTATCCTGATCGTAGATCGATCTTGGAAAATACTTTAGCTCCTTGTAGGCGGTCAAACAAATCATTGATCATCGGCAGCGGGTACTTGTTTTTGATGGTCACTTCATTCAATCCACGGTAATCAACAACCATCCTCAGCGATCCATCTTTCTTTTCCACTAGAAGTACTGGTGATCCCCAAGGTGACGAACTTGGGCGAATATAGCCTTTATCCAGTAACTCCTTGATCTGCTTCTTAATTTCCTCCAAATCTTTTGCGGGCATCCTGTACGGTCTCTTAGATATTGGCCCTGTGCCTGGAAAAAGTTCAATCAAGAACTCAATGTCTCTATCTGGTGGCATGCCTGGCAACTCTTCTGGAAATACATCCAGATAATCCTTCACCACTGGTACTTCCTCCTGTACAACTCCTGATAAGGAATTCACTTGAGTCCTCTTCGGCATATGCCGGGATACATACTTGATCCTTTTTCCTTCTGGGGTGGTAAGTAAAATCGTCTTGCTGGCACAATCGATGTTTCCTCCATACAACGATAGCCAATCCATTCCCAAAATCACATCCAAACCTTGCGACTCCAAAACTATGAGGTCTGAGGGGAAAACATGCCTACCAATGGCCAATGGTATCTGAAAACATCCTTGGCTTGCCATATACTCTGCTCCTGGCGAGGTTACTAACATAGGGGTTTTGAGAACTTGGGTGGACAGCTTAAACTTATTCACAAATCCCCTTGATATGTATGAATGCGATGCACCAGTATCGAAAAGAACGGTTGCAGTAAATGACTTAACCAAAAACTTACCTATTACTGCATCAGGCTGAGCTTTAACCTCCTCCACGCTCACGTGGTTCACATGTCCTTTGTTGAACGGGTTCGGCTTCTTCCCAGAGCTTCCATTACCATTTCCATTCTGGGCTTCAGGACAATCAGTTGCATAATGTCCAGTCTTCTGGCACTTGAAACAAGTAACATGACTTAGGTCCCTCTTGGCTGGGGTAGATGGGTTGGTACGGTTCTGTCCGTTGCTTCCTCCATTCCCATTACCATTCTTGGAGCCATTATGGTTGTGGGAACTACCTCCTCCATGGGTATGCTGAAACTGTCCTCCCGGTTTCGGGGCAAATCGTGGCTTCTGCTGAGCTCCAGAATTGTACTTCCCTTGTCCATACTTCCTCTTACGATTTTCAATCTGCTGTTGCTTCCCTTCAATCATGAGAGCTCTATCTACCAGCTCCTGGTAGTTGTTGAAGGTTGCTACCATCAACTGCATACTCACTTCATCATTCAGTCCTTCCAAAAATTTCTCCTGCTTGGCAGCATCTGTAGCAACTTCGTCTGGTGCATAACGTGCTAACTTACTGAAATCCTCCACATACTGGCCTACGGTGCGTCCTCCTTGGCGTAGGTTGCGAAACTCGCGCTTCTTCACAGCCATAGCTCCTGCTGAAACATGAGCTATACGGAAAGCTTGCTGAAACTGGTCCCATGTGACAATGTCAATAGGGTGCGTGGCTGTATAATTCTCCCACCATGATGCTGCGGGTCCATCAAGCTGATGTGCGACAAAACGCACTCTTTCCGCATTTGTGCATCCTGCAGTGGTCAACTCCCTTCCAATTTTGCGGAGCCAATCATCTGCAACAATCGGCTTGGTGCTACTGGAAAACACCGGCGGGTTTAGCCTTAAGAAACGGGCTAAGTGGTCAACAGGTGGTGGTGGCGGTGGGTTGTTGTTGTTGTTGCCTTGGTTCTGCACTAACACTTGCATCAGGGTATTCTGTTGCTGAATCAACTGGGTGATCTCCGGTGGGAAAACAAATCCGGTGTCGCGTCTCGGAGGCATCTGATAGGTTAGAAAAGATGAGAGTTAAGAATAGAATGAGGTCTAGAGAGAAAACACTACCCATATGCCCATGAGACAAATACAATCAATATCACTCAATCAATTCAAACAAGGCATAACAATCGATCTAACAAGCGTTACAAAGTGCTTGAACTATACTATTAAATGGGGGAAAACTACTACTGATATGGTGGTCTACTAGAAATTCTGATCTGTTGAAGACTCCATGATGTCTGCTCCAGCTTCATCAACAAAGTCATCTTTACTTGGTTCCGAGTCAGTGTCGTCGATGATGATGTAGTTATCCGGACAAGTGCATTCGTCATCCTTTGCTTTTGGCACTGGATTTCCCATGAATACTCCCATCTTCTTCTCCAGGTCGTCATTCTTCCCTACTAGTGCGATGATTTCCTCCATATAATCCTCGCGTGTAGCCTTGAGTTCTTCCTCCAGCTCCTTGATTTTGGTTAATGCCTTCTTCAGTTCTTCCTTGTCCGTGCACATCTGGTTCTCCTGGCGACGAATGTGTTGGTTTTGCTCCTGGATGAAAGCTGCAATTGATCCATCCTTCTTGGTTCTGATCATCTCCCATTGCGCGTCTCGGCGTCCACAAATCTGATAAATTGTATCCTTAAGCTCCTGGTGGTAGACTTCTCCAATGCGTCCCATAGCGATGTGAGCGGCCATGCTCTTCCCTAAACTCCAGGTTGGTGCTTCGAAAACCAATCTTATGGGTTCAGTAACTGGCACAAACGTCCTTCCTGGAATGTGAACTTAAATCTTCCAGCTCTCCTCTTCGGGTAATGTGGCGTTGTAGGTTCCGGTGATGCTTGGTATTCCTATGTTCAAATACTTGGTGACTTCCTTCAAGTGTCGACCAAAAGGCGTGTCTTCATCTGGTTGCATGAACTTGCTCCTTGCATCCGCCATTCCTAAAAGAGTAGAAAAAGGAGAGGGGTCAGAAAATGAGAAGAGAGAAGTGTTCTAGGGCTTAAGCTTAGTGGTCGTGTCCTACAGTCAGCGTGTGCTCTGATACCACCTTTGTAGCGACCAGACCTCAAATGGTCTGTGCTGCTGTGCACCAGTGTCATCCCTGGATCAGTAATGCTGACACGCACAGTACAAATGGAGGATTTATAACAGAGTAGCAATCACACACTTATTACATCGAATATCTCCAAAGAGACTAAGTATGACAAATATGGCTTAGGGCCATCTAAATACGATAACAACGGAAGACTTGGAAGATAAGTGAGTCCATCAACTCCAGCGGCATCACTGAGTATAAGACCACGACCTAAGGCACCTTACTCGTCGTCTGAAAAGTCTGCAACATGAAACGTTGCAACCCGAAAACGGGTCAACACATAGAATATGCGGGCAAAGTAACACATAGAGAATAATGAACAATACTAATGCTATACTACATGCATATATGGCTGGTGGAAATCTCTACGGTTAAGTTTTTGCGAAAAGCCAATTTTTCCCTACTTCAAAGGAATAAATTTTATTTAACTATCATGGTGGTTGTGAAACATTGAGATGGTTGACAGCATCTCAATCCCAATTAAAAGTCATCATTAACCCAACAAAATTAATTAAAAGTAACATGGTGATGAGATTCAAATGATAATCCAGGTACTAGATACTCAAATTGTCCATAACCGGGGACACGGCTAACCATGATTAGTTTATACACTCTGCAGAGGTTTGCGCACTTTTCCCCACAAGACTCGATCGCCTCCGCTTGATTCTCGCACTGCATGATGTTTGAGAAACGGATGACCGAGACACAGTCTTTCAGGAACAATCACTCTTTACTCCGAGTGGACCGGTACACCTACTTTCCCCTACATCTGCTAGCCCACCTCTTCAAGAGATCATGTAACCTACTCAACTATGCTAGAGCCCATAATAGCTTGTGGCTGCACACGGAAGTTTCTAGCATGAAGAATCTTATGATCCCTTTGAGCCTGGGTGGCGGTCCTTATACAAACAGACAACACTGGATTCTCCAGGTGCCTCAATCCACCCAGATGTGAGTTTTAGTTGCCACCTTAGGTAAACCATTATTAACAATCTCACATCTGTCATGAATATCTCTCAAACCCAATCCACTTCTACGAGCATAGCATGGCAATATAATAGCAACGTAGAAGTAACTCCCAAGGGTTTCATAAGAAAACAGGTAATAGGTACTACCTCAACTACTTCCCAATACCCACAATTTAAATTTTGATCCTAACCATGCAATTGTTTGAGGAATAGATCTAATGCAATAAAACTGGGTATGGAAGGTATGATCAAAGTGTTACTTGCCTTGCTGATGATCCGCGAAACCTAGCGATTCAAAGTAACAAGCGGCACACTCCGGGTACTCTATCGCAAACAAACAAGCAAACAATAAGTACTCATCTAATGCACAGGTAAAACTCGAATGAAAGATCCAACCAGAAAGTTCAACTTAAGAACTCTGGTTTGCAAAAAGAATCAACTCGAACGAAGCATCGAAAGTCAAATGGCGAAGAAACAAGCTTCGTTTCCTAATCTGGATCTAGGTCAAATTTTACAGTAGCAAAAACTTGTTTGAGTAGGTTAAACGGAAAGAGAATTTTGAGACGAAACTCTAGGCGCTTGAATCGCCTGATTCCGATAAACGAGCGAAAAGTTAAACAGAAACGAAGATTCGATCAGAAATCGAGATCTGAGATAATCACGGAAAAATCCGACGAAAAAGAAAAACGGAGGAACGGTTAAAGAACGGACGTTCGTTAACAGAGAAAATCCGACGAACGCGTTCGTTAAAATGAACGAGTCGGTGAACGCTCACAAAATAACAAAACCGAAGAAAAAAACCGATCTAGGGTTTTTCAAAATGAACGGTTTTTTTAAACAAAACCGGCAAACGACGGCGAGGTAATACCTCGTCGGGGCGGGCTCCGGCGGGGCTCGGCTGGCTCCGGCTCGGGGCGGCGGGGTGCGGCGGGGCTCGGGGCGGCGGGGGCGGCTCCGGCGGCGGCGAGCGGCGAGCGGGGCGGCGGGGGCGGCTCCGGCGGCGGCGAGCGGCGAGCGGGGCGGCAGCGCAAGGCGGCGGCGGCGCGGGCTCCCAACGGCGGCGGCTCGGGCGTGCTCGGGTGAGAGGGAGGGCGGCGGCGGGGGGGTATTTATGAGGGGGGGGCTGGTGGCGTGGGGAAGGGGCAAGGCGGCGGGGCTCCCGTGCTCCAGCCGGACACGGCGCGGCGGCGGCGCTGGCGTACGCGGGGAGGAGACGCGGGGTGGGCCGGCGGCTCGGCTGGGCCTCGGCCCGGTCGGGCGCGGCGCGGTTTTTTTTTAAACGTTCCGCCGAAAAATTCGTAGTAAAATAAATAAAAATCCAAAAAAGATAAAACAAAATTTCCCCGTCTAGTTAGAATATTTAGAACAGGGTGAACATTTTTTTGACACAAAATAATTTTTTTTTAACATGCTATATTTTTTTAATGCAATTAAAATTGCAAAGAAAACTCCGAATAAAATCCAATCATTGATTTTAACACTTTTCCTCCAATATTTCAATTGTTTTGGAGAAGTTATATTTTCTCCTCTCGTTTATTTTTAAATGAAATATTTTTCCCGGAGAGAAAATAATTAAAACCACAATCCTCGTTTTATTATTTGATGAAAATCAAATATGAAAATTTGAGAAAATCCCCAACTCTCTCCGAGCGTCCTTGAGTTCCTTAGGATTTATCGAGGATTCCTCAAATGCAATAAAATATGATATGCAATGATGATCTATGTATAACATACCAAATTGAAAATTTGGGATGTTACACATACCAGCATGGTGCATAAAATAAAAATGAAAAATAAACACAAAAGATACTCCAAGATTTGCAGATATCACGTGAACGAAACGAAAACATACCGATACTTGTTGAAGAAAGGCGGGATGCCATCTGGGGCATCCCCAAGCTTAGACGTTTGGGTCCCCTTGAACATTTACTTGGGGTGCTTTGGGCATCCCCAAGCTTGAACTCTTGCCTCTCCTCCTTCTCCTCATATCGAGACCTTCTCGATCTTTGATCACTTCATCCACACAAAACTTAAGAGAAAACTCGTGAGATCCGTTAGTATAATAATGCAAATCACTACTTTAAGTACTATTGCAAACCCATTCATATTTTGTTTTTGTATTGTAGCTACTGTATTATAACTTCTCCATGGCTTATACCACTGATAGAATCAATAGTTTCATCAAAACAAGCAAAACAATGCATCAAAAAGAGAATTTGTCTTAAAGAGGACAGTCTGTAGTAATCTGAACATATACCATACTTATATTACTCCAAAAATTCTGAAAACTTCGGACACTATAAATAATTTGTATAGCAATAATTTGCAAAATGTTTCAGAAAGTTTCAATGTTCCAGTAAAAAATGTAAAATCGCGCACTACAGCCAAAGTTTCTATTTTTGCACCGCACATACCAACAAGCAATCTAATCATCCTAAAGGCAACTCTTGGCACATTATTTTTATAATACAATGGATTTGTACAAGGGGATAATTACTTTTGTTAAAAAGTTTCTATAATCGAGATTCACAAAGTTTCCGTGGGAATGAATAAAGTTCAAGTATATCCCCCACTTCCACGGTTCTCATCTTTCTCACTTTCACTTTTCTTTTTGTGATGTTTTAAGTTCCCCTCTATATTTTTTGTTCTTAAACTTTATAAAAGCTCTCAACAGAATAAAAGGACTTTCTAAAACTTCTGGGTTGTCTCCGTGGCAGCGCTTTCTTTAAAGCCATTAAGCTAGGCATAAAGTGCTCAAGTAATGGATCCACCCGGATCCCAAGGTATATCAAAGCCAATTTTAATTAGCAATTATTTGGCATTTAGTAGTGAGCACAAAGAAAAATATATCATGCAATGACGAAGTCTAACTCTCTTCCTATGCACTGGCATATCATAAAAGAATAATTCATACACATTAAGTAAAGGCCAATACATAACATAAGCAGTTTCTTGTAATTTTATCGTGTTGGAAACATAGCGAGGTGGAGATGTAGTTCCTCTCTCATAATAATTGCAAGTAGGGGCGGCAAGCACATGCATATTATATTCATCAAAATTATCATGTGCAACGATAAAAGGCAACCCATCAATATAATCCTTAATAAGAGCAAACTTCTCTGATATAGTGTAGTTGGGATAATTCAAAAAGATAATAGGACTATCATGTGTGGGTCCAATAGCAATATTTCATTCTTAATATAAGGAACTATAGCAAGTTCATCTCTGTAAGCATAATTCATATTGGCATATTGGCCACAAGCATAGTAAGCATCAAGTTCATCAAAAAGGGATATTTCAAAAGAATCAACGGGGTCATAGCAATTATCATAGCATTCATCCTTCGGTAGGAATGAAGGGACATTAAACAATTTATGCGTTGAAGAGTTACTCTCATTAGAAGGTGGGCACGGGTATCTAATCCTCTCTTCCTCCTTTTGTTCTTCGCTCTCCTCCCCATCTTTTTCATCCAATGAGCTCACAGTTTCATCAATTCCTTCTTCCATAGACTCCTGCAATATATTAGTCTCTTCTTGGACATCGGAGGCTTCCTCAATAAACGCATCAATATCGCAATTGTATTTATAATTCTCATAGCATATGATGTCTACTACGCAACCTTCTTCTTGTAGACGTTGTTGGGCCTCCAAGTGCAGAGGTTTGTAGGACAGTAGCAAATTTCCCTCAAGTGGATGACCTAAGGTTTATCAATCCGTGGGAGGTGTAGGATGAAGATGGTCTCTCTCAAACAACCCTGCAACCAAATAACAAAGAGTCTCTTGTGTCCCCAACACACCCAATACAATGGTAAATTGTATAGGCACACTAGTTCGACGAAGAGATGGCGATACAAGTGCAATATGGATGGTAGATATAGGTTTCTTTGGGGCGTGCTTGTGCTGTCTGCCCTAGTAGTGAATTCTCAGATGTATCGGGTCATTGCTATATCTATATAGCGGGCCACATCCTATTCGGCGCCTTAAGCGCTGAATATAGGCTATTTGGTACATGGCGCACACCCCCTTTGTACACTTGGTATTATAGTTGGCCCAGCCCATTCTGTTTTTTATGTTCGTAAAACAAAAAAGATCGTCCAAGCGCCTGGATTCGAACCGGGGATATAAAAAAGATCCTTTTTCCTTTTTCTTTTTGCGTTTTTCTTCTCTCTTCTCTTTCTTTTTTCTCATTCAAGAACTTACTTTCTTCATGATTTTCTTGTATAATTTCTAAATGATTTTCAGTTTTATAGGAATTTTTCAAACTCAATGAACAATTTTTCAAATTCGATGAACTTTTTTCAAATTTTGATGAACTTTTTTCAGATTCAATGAACTTTTTCAAAAAATCGGTGAACTGTTTTCAAACTCGATGAACTTTTTTCGAATTTTGATGAACTTTTTCTAAGTACATGAACTTCTATTGAAATTCGATGAACTCCTTTCAAACTTCATGAATTTTTTTCATATTTTGATGAACTTTTTTCAAATTCCGTGAACTCTTATTGAAATTCGATGAACTCTTTTCAAACTTGATGAGCTTTTTTCATATTTTGATGAATTTTTTTCAAATTCCATGACCTTTTTTGAAATTTGATGAAACTTTTTCAAAGTCGATGAACTTTTTTTCAAAATTGGTCAACTGTTTTCAATCTCGATGAACTTTTTTTAAGTTTTGTTGAAAATTTTCAAATTTCATGAACTTTTATTGAAATTTGATGAACTCTTTTCAAACTCGATGAACTTTTTTATATTTGGTGAACTTTTTTCATTTTTATAAAATGTGTTTCAGAATTGATGAACATTTTTCAGAATTTTTCAAATTTATAAATTTTTAATCCAAGCTTTTTCAGATTTGTGAGCGAACGGACGAACACGAAAAAAGTACATTATATTTGTAATTAATGAATTTATGAACTTTTTTTCAAGTTCGATGAACGTTTATTGCGCTGTTGCCGCTGGAATTGACCAATGACAACAGTATAGCTTGAGTGGCTCTGGACTTTGTACGTGAACTTGAAGGTCTCGGTTTTTTGTGATTTTTTTGCAAGCTTTTGCGTTCGGTGCTCAACGCGACTCGTGGGCCGGCCCAGTTGAGCGCGTAGCGAGCGCCAGGGAGAAGTTCAGGCACGTGAAGCGCCCCATATGAGCTCTCATATAGTGGGGCGAAAGCCTATTTCGAGAAGGGTCGATGGCCGGATGTTTGCTGAAGGTCTGCAGTGAACGGTCATAATTCAACCCGCTAGAGCCCGTGGGCCGCTGGTTTACCAATCTATTTTTGTGACCAATCAGCTTACCACACAGTTTGTCGAAGATCTTCGCGAAGCTTTTGGCTGTCAGAATCAGGCCGCACATGAAGGATCTCGTCACTTTCAACCAGTCGGCTTTCATCAAAGGACGATGTCTCCACGACAATTTTCTCCTGGTCAGACAAGTGGCAAAAAAGATCGCGTCGTGGAAGTGCAAGGGTGTCTTCCTCAAGCTGGATATCTCACGAGATTTTGACTCCCTTTCTTGGCCGTTCTTATTCGAGGTGCTCAAGGCCAAAGGTTTCGGGCAAAGGATGATCACATGGCTGTCAATACTTCTACAAATTGCATCCACTCGCATCTTGGTCAATGGCACGCCGGGCAGGAGCATTATTCACGCGCAACGCCTCAAGCAAGGTGACCCGATATCCCCACTGCTATTCGTTGTTGCGATGGACGCTCTCACAACCACGGTTACTAGAGCTTCAGAGGTGGGAGTGCTCAACTTTTTCAGAGGCATCTCGGCGGCTCAACGCATCTCGATATACGCCGACGACGTCGCGTTCTTCATCCGCCCTATGCTCCAAGACTTGTTCTTTGTCAGGGAGGTTCTACTGGTGTTTGGGACGGCCTCCGACCTCAAGGTGAACTATGGCAAATCGACGGCTACTGTCATGAGAGGGGAGCAGGAAGATAAAGACAGGGTGGCAAACTTGCTGCGGTGCTCCCTTGCTGAGTTTCCTATAAGATATCTTGGACTGCAATTAGCCACTTGCCAACTGACTAGGAATGAATGCCAACCTTTACTTGACATGGTCATGAAAATGGTCCTGGGCTGGCAGAGAGGGTTCATATAGAGGTCGGGCAGATTGGTGTTGATCAAATCCATGGTCTCCACTAGGCCAGTCCATCAATTACTAATCCTGGATGCGCCTGATTGGGTGTTTGAAGAAATAGATGCATGGATGAGATCATTCTTCTGGGCGGGCAAAGACAAGACGAATGGAGGCCAATGCTTGGTGGCATGGAACACCATTTGCAGACCAACTTGCTTCGGTGGGCTGGGAGTCAAAAATTTGAAACTCCAAGCCCTAGCGCTTCGGGTTAGGTGGGAGTGGTTGAGCAGAGTTGACAAGGACAGGCCATGGAGCAACCTTGCGCCGACGGTTGATACAGATGCTAGAGGGGTGTTTGATAGTTCGGTGGGAATCCAGGTTGGATGAGGTGACCGTGTTCTCTTCTGGAGAGACAGATGGATACATGGGTTCAAAACCCAAGATATTGCCCCAAACATTCAAGCAATGGTCGAAACACGGGTGATCAACTCACGCACAGTCCAACAAGCGCTTGCCGATAACAGATGGGAGCAAGACATACAACGAGACATGTCCTTCATGGCCCAACTGCAATTGATGCATCTCAGACATGCAATTGCCACAACTCAGAGAGACCCCTTGGAGGAAGACAAGTTCACTTGGCCATGCGCAGGAGAGGGGGGCACTTATTCGGCAAAGGCCACCTATGATAGACTTTGCCAAGGCCTGACACGAGCCCCGGCGGCCACATGCATTTGGAGAAGCTATGCACCGCTTAAGCTCAAGATATTCACATGGTTGGACTCGCAACACATGATATGGACTTCGGACAGGAGAGCACGCCATGGCTTGCAAGATCAACCCTCGGCTTGTTTCACCTGCCTGTAGAGTGAAGACAACGCGGAGCACATTCTTGCTCATTGTGTCTATGCACAGGAAGTGTGGTACACATGCATGGACAAGCTTCAGTTACCAATCACTGGACCAACGACTGAGGACACTATTGTGGAGTGGTGGATCCTGAAGCGCAGAAGCTTCCAGGGGAAGGAGAAAAGAGGTTTCGACAGCCTGGTCATATGCACGGCATGGGCGCTATGAAAGCAGCGCAACGCCAGAGTCTTCAACAGGAGGGAACAACAAATGCCGGCGAACGACCTTGCCTGTGTCATCTTAGAGGATATTAGAGAGTGGAGCTTAGCGGTTAACGGTGTTGGCGGTTTATAACGTTTTGTGAGACATTAGCTTAGCTTAGCTTGTGTGGAGTGGGTGCTCCCACGATGATGTTCGCATCGCCATGAGGACTCTTATAAATCTTGTTCTCCTCTTCTATAAAAAATACGGTACGCAATTGCGTACTCTCGAAAAAAACCAATCTATTTTTTTTCTAATTTGAAGAAATCTTGGGTCAAACGGAAGAAACCTCGCGTAATCCGAGTATTAGCAAACTACTCTTCTACGTAACGACGACACGAGGACGACTCTAATTCGGGAAAGCATCGTGTTCATACAGCCACCCGCGTCTATTATATAAACTCAACATCTGCGACACCACAAAGTCTCACAGGAGAAGAGAAGAGAGGACCACGGTAACAAGCGCCTCAACCTCTGTTCACGTCGCCACTCCGTCCGCGTGCCAAGGCGCCGGCGTGTGCAAGAACAGGGAAAGATTCGAGTTAGATCAATGAAGAGGCACCCGGAAGCGGCGGAGGTCGTCGTGCCGGCGCCGATCAAGAAAGGGTGCGCTACGTTCTTGGTGGGTGCGGAGGAGGACGGGGCGCCGAGGCGGTTCGCGGTGCCGGTGGAGCTGCTCGGGCACCCGTGGATCCTGGAGCTGCTTGGGGAGGTGGAAGAGAAGTACGGCTACGCTTACGAGGGCGCCATCGTCCTGCCCTGTGGCGTCGAGCGGTTCCAGAAGGCCGTCAACGCTGCGAGGGCCCAAGAACGGCACCGTCATCAGCACCACCATCATCATCACTTCAGCCTTCCTCAGCTTGTCGGGTGCTTTAGGCCGCCGCATGTTGTTGTTTAGGATCCACGTGCGCGGCTAGGTTTAGTTTCCACGTGTTTCCTTGGTTTTTCTTGCTCGAATCGAATCCCTTGACGATCTAGAAAAAGGTCAGCATGTATTATTGTGTCTAGTTGACCGAACTGGCATGACGTATGCAGACTCTTTATGTGATCGATTGACCGAGTCAAATTTTGTAACTAACTGATTTGCACTGTATTTTAAAAAGTATATCTGTGAAGAAAATCTCATTGATCGTTTCATGCTAGAAGCTCAAAATACTTATGGAAGTTATGATTTTTTATTTGTTTTTACGCAGAGGTGTGATTTTTTACTAGAGACGTCACAATTGATAGGGTAGCAAAGTGTGGGTGTTTTGTGGCCGTGACGAGTTTGATTCTACGGTATGATCTATTTACGATGGCATCTACTTGGCCAGTTTGTGGGTCTTTTGTGGCCATGACAGGTTTGATCCATAGTGAAAGAAAAGCTATGGGGCTGTACGTCTTACAATACGGCCCAAAAGAAATAAGAAATTGCAAATAAGTCCCTGACTTTCACAAGGAGGACCCCCAACTAGAAGACAGAATCACAAATGTGTCCAACCGAACTTCAACAAGGATTCAATCTCGCCGTTGCTAGGGAGAACCACTTGGGGAGACAAGACTTCCATAGGCGCAGAACCTCCACGGTATGGCCCATGTATAGAAGTTGAACCTACCTTTCCTTTGGCATCCAGGCCGAGAGAATAGGGTAGGTCGCGTTTTGGCCAGAAGAAGCAGTTGTGTGGCCGTGAAGACTGGCAAGTGAATGCATACGAAGGTGTCGTAGCTCTATCGAGCACCCCTCTATTGGTGAGCTTTGACCCAACCTGCAAGCTTCAATTCTCGAATCTCCCTCTTCTCATTGACCAGCACAGCAACAACTTCAAGAACCGGGAGTAGGCAGAGCAGCCTCCTATAGATCAGGGTATACCTCAAGATTATTGAGGGAGAGAACGCCAAATTCCTCTTTCTACTCCATGTCCACTAGGGCGACAAATGGAATAACCAGCCAGCCACCTACCGATGTTGCTCGCATGCCCTGCCTGTCTTCTCTAACTTGCATAAAGGCCAATGGCCCTACATGCAATCCTAAACTAGACCTAGACCTAATATCTACATCGATGGCCTAGACGCCTCCCCCAAACCTTCACCCATTGGAGGCGGCACCGGAGGGTGAGAGAGATGGACTAGGAGGCTTCAGTAAACTCTCAGAGGCGGCACCGGAAGAAATGACAACCCCTCTTGTTCGTTTCTGGTCCTTCGGTTTCACTTTTCAACATTGCCATGGTACAAACTAGACCAATAAAAAACAACACATATCAATTAGGATCCTATAATTGGTCTAGCAGATTTTTGGATAGTTTTAGCAATTGTTGTAGCCTACTCAACATATTAAATGACAAAACTCTAAAGAAGAGGTTTAGAAGCAAATAATGAAAAGTATCAAAAAATAATCATCATTATCTTGAAAATAGAAATTCAAAGTATTGTGTTACTATGTTTTTACATTTGATTTTTATGGGTCATACAAATATTGCGCCATCCATTTCATAATTTGCGGCCTCGTTTCATACATAACAGGATGATATATCTTATGGAGTCATGACCAACTATCGGGGTGATATACCTTCGGGGTACCCACTCGAAGGAGGATGCTATATGGGTTATCCCGGACAATATCACCTAACCGGGTGCCTAAGGACATTTGAGTTGCACACACCACTACGCCCAGTAAACACGTTTTTACAGGTTCGATTCACTTCATGGAAGCAACATTGATGGAATGCTAGTGTTTAGTTTTTGTTTTCATTTGTATTGAGGAACAATGTGAAACTATGTATGTATATATGGATGAAGTGTTGGATCTTTTAATACCCTATGTGTTGTGTTGCATTGATGGACTACTAGATGTTGGATACATGGGCTATGTTTGAGGTTGAAACTATATATATCATATATGTCTTTTGAAAATGCAGGGATATAAAAAAACGGAAAAAACAGAAACAATACAGGCAGTTTGCCGTCTGCCACCGACGGAAAATGCGTCTTTGCCGTCCACCACAGACGGCAAAGAGGCCACGTGGTAGCAACCTGTGCAACCTGGGAGCTGACCCATTTGGTCACTTTGCCGTCTGTGGCAGACGGCAAAGAGCTGGGTGGAGTGACGCGTTTGCTGACATCACAAGGCAGACGGCAAAGCCTCCACTTAGCCACCTAACGTGGCTAACGTCAGTTGTTTGCCATCCACCTTCTTTGCCGTCTGTGGCGGTCTTTGTCGTCCACTGGCAAATACCATACAACAAATCAGTTGTTTACCATTACTTACTGTGTCGGGCATGTTTGCCATCCGCGGCTGACGGCAAAGACCTTTGCCGTCAGCTTTCCGGTCCTTTGCCGTCTGCCATGGCATACGGCAAATCAGTTGATTCCTGTAGTGATAGATCTTTCTTACCACCATGATCATTGCATGACCACATAAAGATCAACCAACTTCTCATTGTACGAGCTCAGGGTTCATTAATATGAAAAAGTTTTAGTATCTGTTGACCCATAGTGTGACCTACTATGAACCATGTCCATAACCGAGGACGCTGCTATTCCAGTAGATTTTACACTCTACAGAGGTTAGTACACCGTACCCACACCATGGACCTCTTGACCTCGTACTTTAGTACATATTCCCATTCAGGTGGACCATAGATGTTCCAACAAAAGCAATCTATTGCATGACATTCTTCTAGCCACTCCGACATACACCCGTCTGGGCCATGCCATGGGTGTCCCTGTGTCACCGCGTGACACCCTACCACCATCCTGGCTAAACTAAACTTTCCCAAACGAGGGTCTTGGTACCATTAAAGCTTGGCCTCACAAGGTTATAGCCGCCTACTGGGCCAGGGTAGCACACAAATATAACCTTCCCTCGCTAGAGGTACCGATAATAGTCGTCACAATAGACCGAATTAGGCCCTCCCCATCCAGGCAAATGTGGCTGCACTGGTGAGCTCGATTCGGTGGCACTATGACTTAGCCAACAGGCTTGTTCAACTTCAATTAACAGCAAGTTTAACTTCAATGACGATGATCTGAGCCATAGCAAAATAACATGATGAAATGCATATGAGCATGATATCAACAATAGCATGCATGGGTAACATAATTATTTAACAAATGAATCTTAATAGTAACAATAATTCATTTAGTATATTGGATGTAAATGAGCATGTCCTAGCAATGATCATGTAATCACAAGCATATTCATCTTAATAGCAAAAATTATTTAAATGAGCAAACATTACCAAATAATTCATGTATGAACCATGGTAATTGCAATGCAATCATGCAAATGGATGATGTGGCTTGGCTTAGTCTAGAGGAGTGTAACAATACTCCTGGTCTTCTTCCACAAAGTTACCTTCTTCTGAAAATAATAATAATAGCAAAAAGAAAATGTCACATAAGGCATTTTCTGCTGCCACAAATTCTACACAGTAAGGAAAATCTCAAATTTTACCCACAAAAAGAATAGCTCAATACAAAACAGTAGCAAAAAGTTTCAACTCATTTGGACTTATAGTTTAGAAAGTAGAGGTGGTCAAAGTTCTGGTCAAAATATGAATTTATTTGAATTAAATCGAATTCCGGAGAGGGCCACCTCAAAGACGTATTTTTCGCTGGCGCCTCCACTAGAAAATGGTTTGGGATGGGGAAGAGAGGCTGACATGTTCTTCTTCGTCTTCTTCTTCTTCTTCTTCTTCTTCTTCTAGTCTTCTTATTCTTCTAACTTTCTTACTCCCATTTTTACAGGTTTGATTCACTTCATGGAAGCAGCATTGATGGACTCCTAGTGTTTAGGTTTTGTTTTCATTTGTATTGAGGAACAATGTGAAACTATGTATGTATATATGGATGAACTCCGTGAAATTATGTACGTTTGGATCTTTTAATACCCTATGTGTTGTGTTGCATTGATGGACTGCTAGATGTTGGAAACATGGGCTATGTTTGAGGTTGAAACTATATATATCATATATGTCTTTCGAAAATGTAGGGATATAACATAAAACAGAAAAACAGAAACAATACAGGCAGTTTGTCGTCTGCCACCGACGGCAAAGGGGTCTTTGCCGTCCACCACAGACGGCAAAGAGGCCACGTGGCAGCAACCTGTGCAACCTGGGAGCTGGCCCATTTGGTCACTTTGATGTCTATGGCAGACGGCAAAGAGCTAGGAGGAGTGACGCGTTTGCTGACATCACAAGACAGACGGCAAAGCCTCCCATTAGCCACCTAACGTGGCTAATGTTAGTTGTTTGCCATCCACCTTCTTTGCCGTCTGCCAGGACGGCAAAGGGTTCTTTGTCGTCCACTGGCAAATAGCAGACGACAAATCAGTTGTTTACCGTTACTTACTGTGTCAGGCATGTTTGCCATCCGCGGGTGACGACAAAGACCTTTGCCGTCAGCTTTCCGGTCCTTTGCCGTCTACCATGGCAGACGGCAAATCAACTGATTCATGTAGTGATAGATCTTTCTTACCACCATGGTCATCGCATGACCACATAAAGATCAACCAACTTCTCATTGTACGAGCTCAGGGTTCATTAATATGAAAAAGTTTTAGTATCTGTTAACCCATAGTGTGACCTACTATGAACCATGTCCATAACCGAGGACGCTGCTATTCCAGTAGATTTTAGACTCTACAGAGGTTAGTACACCGTACCCACACCATGGACCTCTTGACCTCGTACTTTAGTACATATTCCCATTCAGGTGGACCATAGATGTTCCAACAAAAGCAATCTATTGCATGACATTCTTCTAGCCACTCCGACATACACCCGTCTGGGCCATGCCATGGGTGTCCCTGTGTCACCGCGTGACACCCTACCACCATCCTGGCTAAACTAAACTTTCCCAAACGAGGGCCTTGGTACCATTCAAGCTTGGCCTCACAAGGTTATAGCCGCCTACTGGGCCAGGGTAGCACACAAATATAACCTTCCCTCGCTAGAGGTACCGATAATAGTCATCACAATAGACCGAATTAGGCCCTCCCCATCCAGGCAAATGTGGCTGCACTGGTGAGCTTGATTCGGTGGCACTATGACTTAGCCAACAGGCTTGTTCAACTTCAATTAACAGCAAGTTTAACTTCAATGACGATGATCTGAGCCATAGCAAAATAACATGATGAAATGCATATGAGCATGATATCAACAATAGCATGCATGGGTAACATAATTATTTAACAAATGAATCTTAACAGTAACAATAATTCATTTAGTATATTGGATGTAAATGAGCATGTCCTAGCAATGATCATGTAATCACAAGCATATTCATCTTAATAGCAAAAATTATTTAAATGAGCAAACATTATCAAATAATTCAAGTATGAACCATGGTAATTGCAATGCCAACATGCAAATGGATGATGTGGCTTGGCTTAGTCTAGAGGAGTGTAACAATACTCCTGGTCTTATTCCACAAAGTTACTTTCTTTTGAAAATAATAATAATAGCAAAAAGAAAGTGTCACATAAGGCATTTTCTGCAGCCAGAAATTCTAGACAGTAAGAAAAATCTCAAATTTTACCAACAAAAACAATAGCTCAATACAAAATAGTAGCAAAAAGTTTCAACTCATTTGGACTTATAGTTTAGAAACTAGAGGTGGTCAAAGTTCTGGTCAAAATATGAATTTATTTGAATTAAACCGAATTCCAGAGAGGGCCACTTCAAAGAAGTATTTTTCGCTGGTGCCTCCACTAGAAAACGGGTTGGAATGGGGAAGAGAGGCTCACAGGTTCTTCTTCTTGTTGTCTTTCTTCTTCTTCTTTTTCTTCTTCTTTTTCTTCTTCTTCTTTTTCTTCTTCTTCTTCTAGTCTTCTTCTTCTTCTAGACTTCTTATTATTCTAACTTTCTTACTCCCATTTTTACAGGTTTGATTCACTTCATGGAAGCAGCATTGATGGACTGCGAGTGTTTAGTTTTTGTTTTCATTTGTATTGAGGAACAATGTGAAACTATGTATGTATATATGGATGAACTCCGTGAAACTATGTACGTATTGGATCTTTTAATACCCTATGTGTTGTGTTGCATTGATGGACTGCTAGATGTTGGATACATGGGCTATGTTTGAGGTTGAAACTATATATATCATACATGTCTTCTGAAAATGCAGGGATATACCAAAAAAGAGAAAAAACAGAAACAATACATGCACTTTGTCGTCTGCCACCGACGGCAACCTGTACAACCTGGGAGCTAACCCATTTGGTAACTTTGTCATCTGTGGCAGACAACAAAGGCTGGAGAGGTTTGCCGTCTGTGGCAGACGGCAAAGAGCTGGGTGGAGTGACGCATTTGCTGACATCACAAGGCAGACGACAAAGCCTCCCGTTAGCCACCTAACGTGGTAACGTCAGTTGTTTTCCATCCACCTTCTTCCTCGTCTACCACAGACGGAAAACAGGTCTTTGCCGTTGAGGGAGTCCTGGACTAAGGGGTCCTCGGGCATCTGGCCTGTTAGCCATGGGCCGGACTGATGGGCTGTGAAGAATATGAAGACCGAAGACTGCACCCGTGTCCGGATGGGACTCTCCTTGGCGTGGAAGGCAAGCTTGGTGACCAAATATGTAGATTCCTTTCTTTGTAACCGACCCTGTGTAACCCTAGATCCTCTCGGTGTCTATAGAAACCGGAGGAGTTAGTCCGAAGAGGACAGATACATTACCATAGTCATACAGGCTAGACTTCTAGGGTTTAGCCATTACGATCTCATGGTAGATCAACTCTTGTAATACTCATATTCATCAAGATCAATCAAGCAGGAAGTAGGGTATTACCTCCATAGAGAGGGCCCAAACCTGGGTAAACATTGTGTCCCCTGTCTCCTGTTACCATCGACCTTAGACGCACAGTTCGGGACCCCCTACCCGAGATCCGCCGGTTTTGACACCGACATTGGTGATTTCATTGAGAGTTCCACTGTGCCGTCTCAAAAGATTTGATGGCCCCTTCAATCGTCAACAACGATGATGTCCAAGGCGAGACCTTCCTCACTGGACAGATCTTCGAGTTCGGCGGCTTCGCATTGCGGGCCAACTCGCTTGGCCATCTGGAGCAGATCGATAGCTATGCCCCTGGCCACCAGGTCAGATTTGGGAGCTTCAACTACGTTGCGGACATCCGCGGAGATTTGATCTTCGCCGGATTCGAGACCGCGGCAACCACTCCTGGTCACCCCGATGAACATGACCTAAATCTGCCATCGGATCGCATCCAGGAGACTGCTCCTGTAACCACTCTGGCTTTAGATTCGGAGTAGATTGCGCCATCCAAGGACGGGAGGCTCAACCCCACCACGGAGGCCACAGATTCCATGGCGTTGGAGCCGAACATAAACCTAAAGTCACACGACATCTTTGTCACCGGAACTCCGGACTCGTCTCTGGTTATAAATTCCGAGCCATGTGCATCTGCGGACGCTGAACTTGATCGCTTATCGATCTTTGAGTTTAGCGCCGCAGACATTTTCCAACACTCGCCCTTCGGCGATGTGCTAAACTCATTAAAGAATCTGTCCTTGGCGGAGGACTCACAGCCGAATTATGTCCGGTTCGAACTAGGGGTTGATGATGGGGAATTTTACTTCCCACCCGCCACCCACTTCATAGCCACTGTCGAGGACTTAACCGGCATGCTTGATTACGGCCCCGAATACATCGTCAGTACAGACGACGATGCCAATGAGGAGCAGGGCCAAAACCCGCCGCTTACCAGACACTGGACGACCACTTCTTCACATGACGTATAGATGGTGGATACACCTAAAGAAACTAACAACGATGACAAAGAGGATCCAGTTGAGGACAAACCTCCTGAGACACAGCCCAGACACCGGCGTCAGGGGCACCGCTCGAAGTCACGTTGTACACAAAACAACAACATCGGCACCAGAGAAAATAACACTCCGGACAATGCCGAAGACAATGAAGACCCTGTTGGGGCAATCTCCGAACAGGATGACCAGGAAGATGGGCAAGTTAGCCCTGATGAACAGGCCATACATGAAGACTCGGAGGACAGTAATTATCTTCCTCTCTTCGAGGATGAGGAGAGCCTCAGCAACGAGGATTTCATCATGCCTGAGGAACCTCTCGAGCAGGAGCGCTTTAAATGCTGGCTAATAGCCACTGCAAGGAGCCTGAAAAAGAAGCAGCTGCAGCTTCAAGCTGACCAAGATCAGCTCAATGATAGATGGACCGAAGTCCTGGCCGCCGAAGAATACGGCCTTAGTGGCCCAGCCAAAAATTACCCGAAGCACAAATTGCTACCTCAGTTCGATGACGAGGTGTTGGGGACCGTACCATCATCGCACAACGCGACCAACCGACTGCCACGCGGTCAGGATAAAGTGGCAACTCAAGCCGAACACCAGACCGCCACACCTCACTATAAAGGCAAGAATAAAACAGCTCGGGGTTGTACATACGACCTTCGGCAGGACTCGGACAGTAGTGCAGGACACACAGGATCGATCTACGAAATGCGAGGACGTGCCTCGACACGCGACGACGGCTACCTATTCGGACGTGAAAAATCTAGCCACGCCCGGGCCGAAAACCGCAAGCAGACTCCATCGGAGGTACGTCGCAGTGTGGCCCAATATAGAGGCGCCGCACACCCTCTTTGCTTCACAAACGAAGTAATGGAGCATGAATTCCCAGACAGGTTCAAACCCATGAATATCGAATCATACGACGGAACAACGGATCCCGCGGTATGGATCGAGGACTTCCTCCTCCATATCCACATGGCCCGCGGAGATGACCTTCATGCCATCAAATACCTACCACTAAAACTCAAAGGACCAACTCGGTACTGGTTAAATAGTCTGCCGGAAAATTCTATTGGCAGCTAGGAAGATTTGGAAGACGCCTTTCGCGGCAAATTCCAAGGAACATATGACCGGCCACCAGATGCCGATGACTTAAGTCACATTGTCCAGCAGCCAGGAGAGTCAGCCAGGAAGCTCTGGACTAGGTTCTTAGTTAAAAAGAACCAGATCATCGACTGTCCGGACGCGGAAGCCCTAGCGGCCTTCAAACACAGCGTCCGGGACGAGTGGCTTGCCCGCCACCTCGGTCAAGAAAAACCAAAATCCATGTCAGCCCTTACCGCTCTGATGACCCGCTTTTGCACGGGAGAGGACAGCTGGCTCGCTCGTAGAAGCAACAACGACAGCGATTCGGGCACCTCCGAAGTCCGAGACGGCAATGGCAAGCCACGACGCAGCAAACACAAAGGTCGCAATGATAATGAAAGAACACACGACACAGCGGTCAACGCCGGATTCAGCGGTCCCAAACCCGGTCAACGGAAAAAGCCATTCAAGGCGAACAGAGACGGACCATCCAATTTAGACAGGATATTGGATCGACCCTGCCAGATTCACGGCCACCCCGACAAACCAGCTAATCATACCAACAGAAACAGTTGGGTCTTTAAGCAGGCCGGCAAGCTCAACGCCGAACACAAGGGGAGGAGGCCGCCTGGCGATAGGGACGACGAAGAGACTCATCAACCAAATACCGGGGGTCAGAAGCAATTTCCCCCCGAAGTAAAAAACAGTGAACATGGTATATGCGACACCCAACTCTATAAGGGAGCAGGAGAAGCACTCCCTCCGGACTGAAGATCATACTGCGGCAACTTCAGTACAAAGCAGTCTTATTAAACCGCACACCCTATCGGCCTTTAAGCCACCGGTCTCCATTCAACAGGATCAGCCAATTCCGCAGCAGAGATAGCAGTTCGGCTCCCGCCGCCCACCTCATACATATGTGAAATCTGTATCGCGCATACATAACTATGCAATTGAGATACCCTGGGCATCGACGGAAGCACAACATGGACGAGCCTGCAAGCACTCCCGTAACCTTTTTTCTATTTATTCTTTATTTCTTCATTTTCCTTTACTACAGGTGACACAAAGGCTAAACATGTAACGGACTCTAACGGAGTTCGGATCCGTACACTCACCTAGGGGGCTATTTCTATCAAGGAGTACCCTAATCGAGGACAGGCGGCGCAGACGTGCGACAGGAGGTCTAAAATAACTTTTTGTATACCGCGCTCAGTATTTCGAGCCTGTAAAGTGCCTTTATCCTCAGCCCCGACCCTTGGCATGTAAAATAGCGAGGGCTGGCTTTGTTATCTATATAAACGATTGGCATATCACTCAGGTCCCAGTAAACATAACCCGCATTCATCATTTCTTTTTCAAAGACGAATTTGGCTCCTATGGTTGTTTCACACACATACCTCGGCATAACCTGCCAGGGGCTTGGTATGGGAACAAATGAGTTGCCGACAAAGTCCGAATAGCTTTATAGCGTACTTCGGCGTCGCGAGTTTGGCCTTATATGCATCAGCTCCGAATCATGTCTTGGGTCAATGGTTGGGTTGCCCGGCTCCTGTGCTTGCTACCTTACGTTCCGCTCTATCGGCTAGGGTAGTAAAGGGAGAACTACTGCGATTGTGCTTCCGATTCATCTGGTCAAGCACCTCAGTAGAGAAAGCCGAAAATCGATTGTCATGATGCTGCGAGAGCTGGTCAACCACTCGATGACTTATCGGAATCTTTGCGATTCCCTCCGTATTATACGAAGGACCTTTTTTATTCAGGTCATATATGTAACACACCATATTGGAATAAGCCGTACACATACCAGGGGCTATATCGTAGCCCCCCCTATAAAACTCCTATGGCTAAGTGAAAGTGCTAATGCCCTATAGTCCGATTGCCTCGTTCACCGCATTGACACCTCCTTCACGGACCAAGACATTGGATCAAGAGTGCTCAGATGCTTTTTCGAACACCCCCGTATTTCCTACGAGGGGGCTGAAGCCGACGACTGGAAAACTTTCAGATCATCTACAAATGGCCGCACAGGAGGAACAAAAGCCTTTTAGGAAAAACTAAAAGATAGACTGATTATAAAAATTGTCTTTTACAATTCGGATACACTTCACTCGAATATTATGTCTTTCGAACACTGACCCTCTATCAAGCGGGCAGCCTCTAAAATGTCCTCAAAATAATGCTCTGGCGCTTGATGGTCCTTGCCCTTGGGTGGACCCTTCGCCGCAACATCGATGGCCTTCATCTTCCCCCAACATGTCTTGACACGGGCAAAGGCCATCCGTGCACCTTCAATGCACGCCGACCATTTAACGACGTCGATACGTGGCACCGCATCAGCAAGCTGCTGCACCAAGCCGAAGTAGCTATTCGGAATAGGCTCAGTCGGCCACAACTGGAGTATGACGTTCTTCATGGCAGCGCCGGATATCCTATGAAGCTCGGCCCATTGGGACATCTGTTCATTTAGCAGAAGAGGGCGTTTTGATGCACCAAACTGTGACCAGAAAAGCTTCTCCGTTGCATATCCCTCTTGCGCTTGGTAAAACTGCGCTGCATCGGAAGAGCTCTTCGGCATGTCCAAAAACACGTCTGGAGAGCTCCACACTTGGTTAAGCTGAGCATAATTCGGATCACCGAATTTAGCCTGTAATAAAAAGGGCTTACCAGCCGCAATCTCCCCAGCTTGCCGGATCTCCTCACGGGCTGCTCTAGATTCGGACCGTGCTTCTTTCGCCTCTCGCAAGGCCTTGTCAAGATCAGCCATCTTGGCTTTATTCTCCTTCTCAAGAAACTCACAGCGGCTGGCGGAATTTTTTAGTTCGAGCGCCATCATGGATATTTTCTCCTCGTCTTGGCACCGAGCAGCCTGTTCGGCCTTTAACTCGGCCGATGCCTTTTCGGCAGCCGCATTACTGAATCGGGCCTGCTCCTTGGCCCGGGCTAGCTCCGCCCGAAGAATTTCAACGGCGGCGGCACCATCTGCAGTCATACCAGTATGCAAATCAGCGTCACGCTTATATTATAAGCACGTATGTGCAATGACTGCTCCGAACACATACCTTGCGACTCGTCAAGACGCCTGTTGATTAACGCGATATCATCCCCTGCCACATCAAGCTTTCGCTGCAGCTCGGCAACCTCTGTAGTCCGGGCAGTCTTCAGGGGCGACACAGCCTGTGTTCCAATTAACCAGATTATTCCCTGACCATATCTTTTTGATCCCCTGATCGCCTCCCATCGGAAGCCAACCCGAGTCTCAAGGGCGACTACCTATACACAGGTGCATGTTGCAAATAAAATATAGTTGAAAATATTACATCACAAATATCGAAGCTTCTTAGTAGGCTCATGAAGGCTTCATTCAATCCGCTCTGCGCGGACAGAATCCTCTCAACCACCGTGCCCATCAAGGTACGCTGTTCCTCCGAGACAGATGCTTTTTGCAACATATCCCTCAACATATCCGGTGCCGCTGGGTCTCCGGAAGCCGCTATAGGAGCATGACCATCCTTTGAAGGAACCTGTTCACTCGTCTCCAGAAACACCGCAGGTGGAAGACCGGATAGTCCGGGGCCTTCATTGTTGGCCCCCGAATCCCGGATGATCGAAGGCTCACCTTCGGGTACTACATTCTTCATCCCTCGCGCCGCTTGTTGATCAAGAAAACCCCTCCGAGACGACACTTCAGAGTCGTCCGCCTTATTGGGCGAGGAGGCCAGGGGAGGCGTCTCGCTTTCCATCATCTCTGGGAGAATATCTCTCTCGAAGAGGATCGCTCAGGAACACTCTGCGCCGAACTGTTAAGACACACGTGAATATTACGTGTCACCCCGGTAACAGGAAAGGAACGAGATGAGATTAAAAGCACCTCGGATTTACTTACGATTTGGTCGAAGGCCTGTCCTCACGACGGAGCTGTTCAACGGCGTCGCCTTCCAATCCCGAGCCACCCAACGACGGAATCTTGCCCTCTTGGGAGTAAGTTCCTCCCAACCTTCGGAGGCGGCCCTTTTCTTCCTGTATGGAGAAGGGATGCTTGCTTCTCCTTCACCTTTGTCTTCGGGCGAAGAAATATCGATTTCCCCGGACTCGGTGTCTGATTTACCCCCAGAACAAAGGCCATCCCTGGTCTTCCCACTCTCCACCTTGCCCCCCTCCGCCAGCGCCTGATACGGTGCCGGTGCCAACATCCTTGTTAGCACGGGGTCTGCTGAGTCTTCAGGAAGAGGGGCTAGACACCTAATCCGTTCCGCTTTCTTTATCCAGCCCTGGAAAGAGATGGTTTGCTTAGTGTCTTACCACAGGATACCTGATTATGAGGTGTTCGGCGGACGGGTACTTACCGTGGTGTCCGGATGGTTGCGGTCAAGGCCGATGTCTTCGGTAGTATCCAGCCACTACTTTCGTTTCCTGAAGAATAATTTCCACATCCCTTTGTGCGTAGTGCTGAAGTGTCCGCGGCCCTTCGGGATTAAATTCCCACATGCGGAGAGGTCGCCTCTGGCACGGCAGGGTCCGACAGACTAGCATTACTTGAATAACGTTGATAAGATCAATGTCCCTCTCGAGGAGGCTCCTGATGTGACTCTGAAGAGTCTACACCTCATCAATTGATCCCCAGTCCAACCCCTTATTAGTCCATGATGTGAGCTGAATCGGAGGGCTGGATCAAAACGCAGGCGTAGCCGCCCACTTGGAACCACGGGGCTCGGTGATATAGAACCACTCCCGCTGCCATAAGTCGGAAGATTCTGTGAAGGATCCTTTTAGCCAAAGAGCGTTATTAAGCTTGCTCATTGTGGCACCACTGCACTCTGCCTGCTTCCCCTCTATCACCTGTGGCTTCACATTGAAGGTCTTGAGGCACAAGCCAAAGTGTGGAGGGATTCGAAGGAAGGCCTCACACGTGACGATAAATGCCGAGATAAGAAGGACAAAGTTCGGGGGCAGATCATGAAAATCCAGCCCATAATAGAACATGAGCCCATGAACAAAGGGGTTAAGGGCGAATCCTAACCATCGGAGGAAGTCGGAGACAAACAAGACCCTCTTGCCGGATCTGGGGGTAGGGATAACCTGCCCTTCAGCAGGGAGCCGATGGAGGATTTCTGCGGTCAGATATCTTGCCGCCCTAAGCTTCGCAATATCCTCTTCTGTAACAGAAGAAGCCACCCACCAGCCTTGGAGGCTGGATCCGGACATGACTGAGGATTGTGGTGATCGAAACTTGGGTGTTAGAACTCGAGGTAGCAAAGGCTGAGGAAGAAGCAAGCGTGGAAGAGAAAGACGGGTCTGCACCCACTACTAGGGAAAACCCTAGCAGTAGCACGGGTATTGTGCCTATCAGTAGCGCGGGACGTCGCGCTACTGATAAGGCACTACAGCTAACGTGTAGCAGTAGCGCCTGTCATCCCACACTACTGCTATACATGGATAGCTGCAGCGCGCTTTGGTGAAGAGCGCTGCTGCTAATAGCTGCAGCGCTTTTTGGCAGGCAGCGCTACTGGTAAGGCAGCGCTACTGCTAACTTTGTTCCCCCTCGCTACTGCTAGTTTTATTAGTTTTTTTTGCATATTTGTTTTGTATTTGAATAGGCTTTATACAATAATCTTTAGCATATCATACACATACAAATGTAATCATAGCATATAGATACAACTAGTCTCATCAAATCATGTCATCATCATAATCATCATCCAACACAAAGTGGTCTCTCGTCATCATCTCGAAAATAGCGATACAAGTCTCGATTACTTGCAACTACATCGTCATCCATCTAAACAATGATATACGCGAGAAGAGCTATCACTTTGAGTGAGAGCGGAACTATGCAGTACATGAGTTCGTATCCCTCTCTCGCATTAGCATGAACCTAGCTAAACTAACTACTCCCTGTCGCTCGGAAACCGGAAACCGGTACACCTGGGCCTGACACTCCGGCCACTCGTCATATATATACTCCTGGCGTAGCACTTCTTCGCCATCGAGGATCTATGCACCTGCATCGTCACATGAGTCGATGATATGCAACATATATAGTTGAGCAACAGAAAGAGACAGACTTAGCAAAAATAGAAGCAACATATCATAAGCATAAATAACAAAGTTGATCGTACCCAAAATGCCCTAACTAGAGTGATCGTCGCTAGTCGAGGAGGACGGTTTAATTACATCACAAATAAAGTTTCGTCGTGCATAACTCAAAGTTTCTTCATACAGAAAGTATGGACTAAACGGACACATTGTAATATATCGACAATCACTCCAACATGTAGTTCCATCCATCCAAGTCAGGGAGATAGTCCCCGAGCTTAGTGAAAGGCTTCAGGTCGAGACGCTGAGCGGCTACGCATGTTCGGACGTCTTCCCGTGACATTTTTCCTTCTTCATAGAACATCCCTGTTTTTACGATGACCTCCTTCATGATGATTTGGGCAAGTTCGCGCTGGATGTGATGGAACTCAGCTCAAAGTCGATGATCATCGATATCTCCTACGTTCTTTCCCATTGCAGAATATGGGCATCACCGGATGTAGGTGACATGCGAAGGTTCTGGTGATCCTGTCTGTACTCTAGCATGTGGTGTAGGACATAGAATCCATCATTAAGAGAATCACTCGGTTGCTGGATGCAGCAGAAGTCGGTCTTATGGACGAAGGCGAACCTGCCGGCCCTTCTCTTCTTGTCCTTGACCTCTCCACCCCGTGCTTGGTAGTAAAACATAGCACTGTCGAGAACATCCTTGATGTGGGTGTAATCCTTTTTGTGAATGTTCTTCGATGAGTCCAAGTAAAGAGCGTGGGAGTATCGGGGGTAGAGGATGATGAGGACGGCGCGCCCACCGCTGCGCAAAATATGTACACCTCAAATTAATTAGCCTCCACCGTGCAAATGAATGATTGAAATCGAAGGAAGGATATCCGCGCGGATGACTTACAGGGGATGATAAGGCACGAGAATCGCGTCCTTGTCCTTATTGGCGAGCATGAAACTGACGATGTATTCCCTCGCGTATTCACGGTGCTTTGTGCAGACTCCCAAGAAGCCCTTGTGCATGTAGTACGGGTCAGCGACACAGATATGAGGTATCTGCTCAACCCCGATGATGTAGTTCATGTGCAAGGCATAAAGGCGGACAAACGTAAAATCCAGCTTCTTCACGTGAAACATGTCGAATATGTAATCGAATCGAAGGAAGAACTTATCCGCGGGGAAGAAGTCGACGTACGACAATTGCCGCGGAATGTTAACCACGTAGAGTGGGTATCCTGGATCTTTCAAGGTGATGAGGCCTTTCTCTATCCACAGCACATCATCATGAAGTCTCCTTAGATCGCCGAATCTGGTCCCTAGCGCTCTTGCAGGTAGGATTGGTTGACCGGGGACATGCCATTTATCCGCACCGAGGATATCTATACGGTCTTGAAGCCGAGGCTGCTGAGGCGGCTGGATCATAGAATCAGCTTTTTTGCCTTTCCTCGCTCTCTTCCTAGATTTCTTTACTACCGGAAGGTCGTCCATAATACGTTCAGCCTCCGGAGACGGCAATTCAGGCACCGACTCATGACGCTCAAACCCTGAGTAGGCACCAGTATAGACATACTGTTGAGTGCCATCGTCATCCTCATCCTCATCCATGGCGACGTCATCAGCGACTAATGAAGCCTCTTCCTTACCCCATCCGCTATCACCCAACCCGACACCCGACACTAATTGGGTAGGTGGGGTGTTGATGTTCATACCTTGCTGAGGCTGCGTGCTCGTGGGTGTGCTCCCGGCCGCCTCCAGACGAAGCCGACTCTTTGGCCACAACAGGACCCACCCATTGCAACAATCACCAAGCCGCCGTGGGGTCTCGTCGTCATCCCCCACTAGTATCAGAGGAGGCAAATTCTCGTGGCCCGGTTTGACACTGGCCACGGAAACCTTGAAGACGTTGGGGGGATCGGCCGGCTGTGGAACAATGGTTCCTTCGGCTCCATTATCGCCGCTTTCCCCACGTCCACCTTCTGGTCGCCGATGGTGTACAATATGGTGCACGGGGTTTCGTCGGCCTGCAAAGAAAAGTCTGTGACGTGAGACATCCGAAAGGCAACAAAAACGGGAGATTATACATTTATTGAAGGGGCCCGGTGTGACAGATACCGTGAGGGCGTCGAGCTCAGCCAAAGACGAAGCACCGCCGAGCACGTCCGGTGCCGGAGCCGGTGCGGGAGCAGGTGCTGGTGCAACGCTAGTCGAGCTGCTCCCCAAGAAGTCAGCAAGGGGAAAGTCCTCTGCATTTTTTCTGGATTTTGCCTGGTCCAATTGAAAACGGCCGGAACCAAGGAAGTAGACATATCTACAACCACCTGTTTTGCGGCAGCTACCGCTGTTGCGACTGTCTGAGATGATTTCTTCTCAACCGCAATCTCAACCTTCTTGTCGATGTTTTCTTCAGTTAACCTCCGTCTTTCCTTTCTCTCCTCCATGGTCTCACGGTAGTACTTCTTCCACGTGGCGCTGTCTCCGACGCCGTGCACGCATCCATACGACGGTCGAGTCTCCACTGGGAGTCGTTTCAATATGTTCAACGCCCGGTTGAATGGAGTGTCCCACTTGGGCCTCGCCAATGCCTCAGACGGCGAGTCGCTTTCGGCCGCAATCCTGTGCTGCTCTCTCTGCAAAAGGCACAAGGATCGTTTACAAATATGACTAACGTGTGCAGTCAAATTGATCAGAAACTAAAATTACCAGCAGTCTCATGAACTCTGTCGTAACCGCATTTGTCTCGTAAACCTTCTTCACTGGGTCCCAACGGTGCCGGGCCCTGAGGACATCACGCTCTTGCGGGACGGTGAACTCCGCCAAGGGGTCTGGGATACCCAGACTCGCGGCTTCCGCGTCCTCCTTGGCCCTTTTGGACCTCTTCCCACCGTAACCACGACTTCCGAGGTGGTGGCTCCCAATCCTCCTCTCTTGAAGCCCCTTCATGTACTTAGACTTTTTTTGGCAGCTTCGGCCTCGCAAGCCGCCTTCAATATTTGAAACTGCTCTTCCGTTATTGTCGGATTATCCTTTACAATCTCGGAGTAGGGTTCCTTTTTGTCGATGATCCTTGCTTTCACCCTTGTTTTCGAGGCGGCCAACGCGTCACTAAACTTGGTCATGGCGTGTTTGTTTATCTTCTTCATTGCCGGGTCCTTATCTGGATCTTCATAATCATTTTCATTCCGGCCCGGGAACAAGAATATCTGGTGAAACTTCTTTAGGAGGGAGGGCCTCATATTATCTATCTTCTGTAGTTTCTCATCGTTGATGGTGGCGGTTGTCCGTACGATGCAGCCTATTTGATTGCCGTAGCACGCGCGCGCTTCCTCGGGAGCGTTTGGCTCAAAATTGCCGCCGTCCACCTCCATGACCACCAGTCTAGTAGTCCTGAGTTTGTTAGGAAGCCGTTGCCTCTTTGCTTTCGGTTCTACACTGGCTCCACTCCCCGAGGCAGCGCCGGTCTCAGTCTTAGCGCCGGTCTCGATGCCGGTCTGAGTCTCAGCACCGGTCTCAGTCTCAGCACCGGCCTGCGTGTCGGTCTCAGTCCGCGATGCCACCGGTGGGCCCAGCAACAACATCGGTTGATCGTCGGCAAGGCTCAAAAATCCGTCTGCCGCCCGGTAGACATCGTCGCAATCACCAGAACCCTGTCCTTCATCGTTGCTAGCCATGTTTCCTATGATTAAATCTAGTCAATTAATTCTAGACCTAATAAAATGAATAATGACATAAAAAGGCCATTTGTTTTGCAGGAACGTTGACTCCTTCCCAGTGCGGCAAATCCCGGGCACTCGATATGTCCTAGTTTGTAGCACAAGTCAAGCCGAAATTCACGGAAAATTTCGGCATGACTTTTGCTAAAAAGTGGACAAATCGAGAACCTGAAATTTGCCGGAACGGAAATGAATCAACATTCCGGCAAAACATAGGCCACTCGGCTTCATTCCCTGGAAACAACAAAGCCACTTGGGCAGAATCGAACCACTTCAATGAAAAGATATAACATGACCACATCAATGAAAAGATATAATCAACAATTAAAGTATAGGAAGATATAATCAACAACTAGTTAACCTGACTAGTTTTCTGTCAAAGCCCTAACTAATTTGTTGCACTAACCTAGATAATTAACCTAATTAAACTAGTTAACATAACTACTTCTCTATCAAAGCCCTAACTAAAATTTTGCCCTAACCTAGATAATTAACCTAATTAAACTAGCTAACATAGGGGGCGGCTCCGGTGGGGGCTTACAGAGGATGGCTCCGGTGGTGGCGAGGGAGGCAGTGGTGGCGAGGGAGGCAGGGGCATCTCCGGTGACGGCGAGGGAGGAAGTTGTGGCGAGGGAGGATCCGGTGGCGTCGACGGCGGCTCCGGTGGCGTTGATGAGGCCGCGCGGCTCCGTGGCGTTGGGGGCGGCTCCGGTGGCATCGACGGCGCACGGCTGTGGTGGCTCCGGGGGCGTCGACGTCGGCAGGAGACGGCGGCGAAGTGGGGCGACGGTGAATCGGGGAGACGACGGCGGGGTGGGTCGAGGGATTTGGGGGAGAAGTGGTGGCCAAGGGGAAACGGTTTTTTGGTTAAGTCAAAATTAGCGGTACTGCGTTTCGCAAAACACGCTATAGCTAAGGTAGCTATAGAGGTTTTTACAAAACGCGCTACTGCTATAGCTATGTAATTTTCTTCCATTTTTAATTTCCTTTTCTGTTTCTATAGCGGGGGTCTAGGAAACGCGCTGCAGCTACGTTAGCTATAGCGCCTCTTACGAACACACGCTACTGCTATGCCTTTCTCCGTTTTTTCGCTTTTTCATTTATTTTGCTTTACATTTTATTTTTTTCTTTCTCCTTTTTCTATTTCTTTCATTTTCATTTACTTTTCTATTTGTTTTTCATTTTATTTTATTTCCATTAGCAGTAGCGCTCTTCATATGAAACGCGCTACTACTTATGCCCTAGCGGTAGCGCGCTTCGTCCAAGCCCGCTACTGCTATGCCTATCATTCTACCAATGGGAATATTAGTAGTAGAGCTTTTACCACTACACGCGCTACTGCTATGATTGTATCTGTAGCGCGGTTTTTTCCCAATCGCTACTGCTATCTAGCACTAGCGCCCTTTTTTGACCTGCGTTGTTGCTAAATTTCTGTGTATAAGGTTTTCCCTAGTAGTGACCCCTATATAAAGGCTGCATCGAACGCCTCCTCATGGGCCTTGAAACTTGCCTATTCCCAAGGAGTTGTATCCAAGAGACGGTTGGGTTACCCACGTCCGTGTTGATAAGAATCCCTTAATAAGGGGACACGATCTCAGCTTGGATAAGACGTGCCAATAAAGCCGCACCTCGAAACCCGGGGCTAACAATGGGTTTAAAATAATGTCCCAACGGCGGCGTTGCGTCATGCTATGAACAGTTGTCGGTGGACTGGATTTGTAAATTATTGTGCCCTCTGTGGGAGTATACAAAACTTATGTTACAGGTCCGGACACGTTCAATACGTCTGAAGACTATCTTGGAGTTCGGAAGGAGGAACCCGCCTTCCAATGCCGAATACAAAACTACGCGCCGGATACCTTGTCATTGAAGCCAGGTTCAGGGGCTACTGAGGGAGTCCTGGACTAAGGGGTCCTCGGGCGTCCGGACTGATGGGCTGTGAAGAATATGAAGACCGAAGACTGCACCCGTGTCCGGATGGGACTCTCCTTGGCGTGGACGGCAAGCTTGGTGACCAAATATGTAGATTCCTTTCTTTGTAACCGACCCTGTGTAACCCTAGATCCTCCCGGTGTCTATATAAACCGGAGGACTTAGTCCGGAGAGGACAGATACATTACCATAGTCATACAGGCTAGACTTCTAGGGTTTAGCCATTACGATCTCATGGTAGATCAACTCTTGTAATACTCATATTCATCAAGATCAATCAAGCAGGAAGTAGGGTATTACCTCCATAGAGAGGGCCCAAACCTGGGTAAACATTGTGTCCCCTGTCTCCTGTTACCATCGACCTTAGACGCACAGTTCAGGACCCCCTACCCGAGATCCGCCGGTTTTGACACCGACATTGGTGATTTCATTGAGAGTTCCACTGTGTCGTCCCAAAAGATTTGATGGCCCCTTCAATCATCAACAGCGATGATGTCCAAGGCGAGACCTTCCTCACTGGACAGATCTTCGAGTTCGGCGGCTTCGCATTGCGGGCCAACTCGCTTGGCCATCTGGAGCAGATCGATAGCTATGCCCCTGGCCACCAGGTCAGATCTGGGAGCTTGAACTACGTTGCGGACATCCGCGGAGATTTGATCTTCGCCAGATTCGAGACCGCGGCAACCACTCCTGGTCACCCCGATGAACATGACCTAAATCTGTCATCGGATCGCATCCAGGAGACTGCTCCTGTAACCACTCTGGCTTTAGATTCGGAGCAGATTGCGCCATCCAAGGACGGGAGGCTCAACCCCACCACGGAGGCCACAGATTCCACGACGTTGGAGCCGAACATAAAGCTAAAGTCACACGACATCTTTGTCACCGGAACTCCAGACTCGTCTCTGGTTATAAATTCCGAGCCATGTGCATCCGGACTCGTAGATAAACTCTTGTAATACTCATATTCATCAAGATCAATCAAGCAAGAAGTAGGGTATTATCTCCATAGAGAGGGCCCAAACCTGGGTAAACATTGTGTCCCATGTCTCCTGTTACCATCGACCTTAGACGCACAGTTCAGGACCCCCTACCCGAGATCCGCCGGTTTTGACACCGACAGCCGTCCACAGGAAAATAGCATATGGCAAATCAGTTGTTTACCATTACTTACTATGTCGGGCATGTTTGCCATCCGCGGCTGATGGCAAAGACCTTTGCCGTTGATACGTCTCCATCGTATCTACTTTTCCAAACACTTTTTCCCTTGTTTTGGACTCTAACTTGCATGATTTGAATGGAACTAACCCGGACTGACGCTGTTTTCAGCAGAATTGCCATGCTGTTATTTTTGTGCAGAAACAAAAGTTCTCGGAATGACCTGAAACTTCACGGAGATTATTTTTGGAAATAATAAAAAATACTGGCAAAAGAATCAAGGCCAGGGGGCCCACACCCTGTCCACCAGGGTGGGAGGCGCGCCTGCCCCCCTGCCTCGTGGGCCCCCTGGTGCTCCACCGACCTCAACTCCAACTCTATATATTCACGTTCGGGGAGAAAAAAATCAGAGAGAAGGATTCATCGCGTTTTACGATACGGAGCAGCCACCAAGCCCTAATCTCTCTCGGGAGGGCTGATCTGGAGTCCGCTCGGGGCTCCGGAGAAGGGAATCCGTCGCCATCGTCATCGTCAACCATCCTCTATCACCAATTTCATGATGCTCACCGCCGTGCGTGACTAATTCCATCGTAGGCTTGCTGGACGGTGATGGGTTGGATGAGATTTATCATGTAATCGAGTTAGTTTTGTTAGGGTTTGATCCCTAGTATCCAGTATGTTCTGAGATTGATGTTGCTATGACTTTGCTATGCATAATGCTTGTCACTAGGGCCCGAGTGCCATGATTTCAGATCTGAACCTATTATGTTTTCATGAATATATGTGAGTTCTTGATCCTATCTTGCAAGTCTATTGTCACCTACTATGTGTTATGATCTGGCAACCCCGAAGTGACAATAATCGGGACCACTCCCGGTGATGACCGTAGTTTGAGTAGTTCATGTATTCACTATGTGTTAATGCTTTGGTCCGGTACTCTATTAAAAGGAGGCCTTAATATCCCTTAGTTTCCAATAGAACCCCGCTGCCACGGGAGGGTAGGACAAAAGATGTCATGCAAGTTCTTTTCCATAAGCACGTATGACTATATTCGGAATACATGCCTACATTACATTGATGAATTGGAGCTAGTTCTGTGTCACCCTATGTTATAACTGTTGCATGAATAATCGCATCCGGCATAATTCTCCATCACCGATCCAATGCCTCCGAGATTTTCACATATTGTTCTCCGCTTAGTTAGTTTTCCGTTTCCATTGTTACAATCACTACAAAACTACTATTGTTACTTTTGCTACCGTTACCGTTACTTCCATACTACTTTGCTACTAAATACTTTGCTACAGATATTAAGTTATCCAGGTGTGGCTGAATTGACAACTCAACTGCTAATACTTGAGAATACTCTTTGGCTCCCCTTGTGTCGAATAAATAAATTTGGGT
Source organism: Aegilops tauschii subsp. strangulata (assembly GCF_002575655.3). Classification (NCBI taxonomy): domain Eukaryota; kingdom Viridiplantae; phylum Streptophyta; class Magnoliopsida; order Poales; family Poaceae; genus Aegilops; species Aegilops tauschii. Next base: position 320,976,870 of record NC_053040.3, read on the forward strand.
TGAATACTCTACCCTCGAAAATTGTTGCGATCCACTATACTTGTGGGTTATCAAGACTATTTTCTGGCGCCGTTGCCGGGGAGCATAGCTCTATTCTTTGAGTCACTTGGGATTTATATCTGCTGGTCACTATGATGAACTTGAAAGACGAGAAAACTAAAATTTATCCCTCAACTACGAGGGGAGGTAAGGAGCTGCCATCTATCTCTGCACTTGATTCACCTTCTGTTTTGAGTAAGCTTGCGACACCTAAACCTGCTTCTGCTATTAATTCTGATATTCGCATGTTATTGATGATGCCACTTCTGCTATGCATGATACTTATGATGAAACTACTTCTATGCTTGATAATGTTGTGCCACTAGGTGAATTTCTTGATGAACAACTTTCTAGGGCTAGAGAGAATGAAATTATTGAAACTGATAATATTGATGAAAGTGATGATGAAGATTCTCCCCCTAGATATGAATTGCCTGTTGTGCCTGAGGGTTATGTTATGGATGAAGAAACTGCTAGAGACTTTCTTGCTTGCAATGATAGGAATGATCTTAAGAAATTTTTAGCTAAGCTGAAAGAAAAATCTTTGAATGCCAGAATGAAATATGATCCTGCTTATGCTACTTCACCTATGTTTGTTACTGATAAGGATTATGATTTCTCTGTCGATCCGGAGATAATTACTATGGTTGAATCTGATCCTTTCTATGGCTATGAATCTGAAACTGTTATGGCACATCTTACTAAATTAAATGGTATAGCTACCCTATTCACTAAAGATGAGAGAACTCGCTACTTTTATATCCTTAAGTTATTTCCGTTCTCATTAAAGGGTGATGCTAAGATATGGTTTAATTCTCTTGATCCTGGTTGTGTGCGTAGTCCCCAGGATATGATTTATTACTTCTCTACTAAATATTTCCCTACTCATAAGAAACAAGGTGCTTTAAGGGATATATATAATTTTGTGCAAATTGAAGAAGAGAGTCTCTCACAAGCTTGGGGGAGGCTTCTCCAATTACTTAATGCTTTGCCTGATCATCCTCTCAAGAAAAATGAAATACTTGATATCTTTTATAATGGACTCACCGATGCTTCCACAGACCACCTGGATAGTTGTGTTGGTTGTGTTTTCAGGGAAAGAACTGTTGATCAAGCTGAAATTCTATTGAATAATATGTTGACTAATGAAAATAATTGGACACTTCCTGAACCAACTCCTAAGCCAACTCCGAAGAAAAGGGGTATTCTATTTCTCAGTCCTGAAGATATGCAAGAGGCAAAGAAATCTATGAAGGAAAAAGCTATTAAAGCTGAAGATGTTAAGAATTTACCTCCCGTTGAAGAAATACATGGTCTTAATTTATGGCCTGTTGAAGAAATACATGGTCTTGATAACCCGACACAGGTAGTAAAGGTAAATTCTCTCTATAGATTTGATGAAGGTGATATTCCTCTTTATAAGTCTGCTAGCCAATGCTTAGATGATTTTGATAATTTTATTGTTAAGCAAGAAGATTTTAGTGCTTATTTTGGTAGAGAATTAAAGTGCAATCCTTATATGATTGAACACTTGAGTGATTATATGTCTAGAGTTGAAGGTGAACTTAAACTCATTAGCAAACATGCTTCTATGGTTACCACTCAAGTAGAACAAGTGCTTAAAGCTCAGAATGATTTGCTCAATGAATTAAATAATAAGAAGAATGATAATGCTGTTAGTGTTATGACTAGAGGGGATAAAAGGACTCAGGAACCTTTGTATCCTGAGGGCCATCCTAAGATAATTGAGCAAGATTCTCAGAGAACTGATGTAGATTCACTTAGTCCTTCTAAAAAGAAGAAAAAGAAAAATGATAGGACTTTGCATGCTTCTAGTGAACCTGTTGTTGACACACTTGAGAATCTGTCACGACCGGTTTTTCAATAAAATATTTATTGAGAGACCAATCCCTTTTACGGACCAGTAAAGAAGAATTCCTTCTCACTGGTAGACAATATCTTGGTCACAGAAGAAAAATACCAGGAGTACTGAATATAAAACAAGGTTGAGCGGAGACTACTCAACAATTTATTACATGAACGCCGATAAAACATAACGGCGGATAGGGGGGCATGACTACTAACTCACGATAACAACGGTGGTGGAAATATCACCGCGAAGTGGGTGATATGACTCCTGAAAACTACAGCTCTTCGAGCGTCGGAGTGAGGCTCGAGGAGACTTATTGCGGGTGGCGGAAGCGTATATAATACAAGTGACCAATATCCAAGATCGCACAGGACTGACTGGGACTCCTCTAGGCGTCGGACGCACTATCAAACTCTTCATCCAAGAGATCGCCTTCGTCAACATCTGGCCAAATCAACAAGCCAGGTGAGTACTATGAAAGTACTCGCAAGACAGTTCGGACATAAGATATAACAAATGTAAACATGAAGCATATGAGCAGATTAACCAGTGCGTCCAGACATAGGGATAATAATGCATGGAAAAAATAGCAGAGAAGTCGGGCGGTAGTCCTCCCGAAATCCCAAAGTAAATACTGGGTGCCAAACGAGGGTCTGAATGACTCCTCGAGAGGAAACTGCAAGAATAGTAATACCAGTGCGAACCGAGGGTCTGAATGACTCCTCGAGAGGAAACTGCAAGAATAATAATGCCGCACTCGGGCGTCAGGGCGACACCACATAAAGGGCTTATAACGGAAATAAAAGACAAACATGACACAGTCGGACGTTTGAGCGACATCACATAAAGGGCTTATATTGTAGCTCAATAATTCAGTAGCTCGAGAACATAAATTATTACAAGTACGAGACAAATATAAGGTTAGTCCATCCGCAGGAATAACAATTAAACTGGGTTTACCACTAGAGCTTGTTCACCGGGGATAAAAATTCCATGAGGATAGATGTGGATATACTGATCACCCTACTTGATCATGGATACGATGACTTGGAAGGATTTGACTCTGCAGAGTTTGTACTTAACCACAGCCAACGGATTTCAGTAGTCACGGGGACTAGTTCCGTTTACGGTGTTTTGGAAGAAACACGTCTAACCAGTACACACCCATTCAACATTCCGAAGCCAGGGATCACCCTCGGCAACATTCAAGAAAAACCTTGAGACGGGGAGGCTACAACCTCGCGTAGCATGGGATCAAATTTCTATACGCGCGCTCTAAGGGGGTGCCCCCCTCTCGGTCCCAACCGGAAACACCCATGCCCCCTGACCGGATGACTGGCTTTAATCCAGGGCCATGGAACCATCATCCCGGCCCCTCTGTTTGGTGTGTACACGGAAAGAGGTTACCAACTTACTAAACCGCATCCTGGCAAAGAAACATGTGATAGCACGGAAGGGAAAAGAAAGATAACGTGACTCCGTCCACGTTAACGTCGGAATTTGACGGATGACGCAAGGCTGGTATGCTACAACAGTACCACCTTGCTGCCCTTCATGTCACCACATGATTAGGCCATCTCTCACCAGAGATCATCGCAACTTTGGAACATGCGGGTAGTTGCCTCACAAGCAACGAGGTACTCACCGACACTCATATGCCACGCACAAACTTACACGCAAACATGCAAAACACCTATCATATCAAAGGTTCAAACATGCTTGCCTGGTTCGGAGAAGTCGGAGTCTAGCTCGGCGAAGTTCGCGGCTCCGTCACCTCTTCTGGAACCTACGGCATAACGAAAACGGGCACTAACGTGAAAACCAACGCGTGCATAAAAGTTGTTCTGAAAATTTTCCAAATAAATCCCATAAAAATCTAGACAAAATTTTAAGACTGTCAGAAAAAGAATGACTCAAAAATCCCTTTTTATTAACAAGTTATAAAGGTTTCTGTCCAGGGACTCATCTGTAATGAAACAGAAAAGTTCCAGGGGCTTAACTGAGAAAACAGAAAACGCTTCGGAAAGAAACGCGCCAGCTCAAAGGGAAGACGTATTTGCCTGAAGGCGCCAACAAAAAACGTTTCGAGGGAGAAAAGAATAGAGGCTGACAGGGGGGTCCACATGTCAGGTTTAAAAAGTTCGCCGGCGCTCGAAGACTGCGGTGGTCGCCGGTGTCGAACCACGGCGAGACAGGGAGATCGGAGTGTACCAAGAGCTTCAGCGTGTCCTTCCGCGTCGGTGGGTGGTGAACTCGACCGACGGAGAGCACCACGTCGACGGCGACACTTTCTCCGGCGGACGGCGGCTCGGGTGATGGTGGAGAACTCCGGTGGGTGCTGCAAACTCCGAATTGAAGCGCGGGTCAGAAGAGTGGATGCATAGGGGAGCTACTGGCAAGAGATGGGAGGCAGACGCGCACGCACGGGAGCGAATCGAGCTGGATCCCGTGGCGGGTCGCGGCGGCCGGAGTTGAGGAAGGAGGCCTCCTCGGGGCTCTTCCAATGGCTTGGTGTGGTCTAGGTGGAGTGCAGAGGTGGTGTGGGTTCGAGTTGAAGCTCGGGGCCTCTATTTATAGGCGGATCGAGGGGGTGGCCATGAACGGAGAATCTCCGGCGAGCAATTATGGCGATGTAGTGGATTGGTAGGGGGTTTAGGGGGCCAGGCAGCATCAGAGGGAGTTGCTGGTGTCGTTCCCCCGCTAATCCCGGTTGGTCTTGGCGTAATTTCGTCGGTCCACGGTGGGGTGGCCGCACGGGCACGTCGGTGGCAGAGAGCGCGCTCCGCGCCCAGCGGTTCACGACGAGGGTGGCAGCGCGCACTGGGGAGTGGACGACCATGCGCCGCTCTCCGGTGGCTTGGGCGGCGCTGGGTGGCGCCGTCTGCGCCGCGCCTCTCTCTGGCGGCCGCAAAGCCGCCGCTGGCGTCGGTCACGGGGCGGCGCACCTCCTCCAGCGCGTCGCCGACGCCCGCAAGCATCCAGGCGCTCGTGCGGTGCAGAGGACAAGGGGGAGGGGACGGGGAGCTAGGCGCCACAGCGACACTGGCGAGATGGACAACGAACACTGAAGAAAACGACAGTGCACTGAAACTGTTCTCTGAACTTATTTGAACAATGACAGCAACAGTGTCCAGTAGGTGTTCGCCGAAATGATTTGGAGTGAAGAAAATTTTTCCTAGGGCTGGGACTTGGTGAGGTGACCTCTCAGTGCACCCAGAGGCTGTCTGATTTTTCTCAGAATTTTAGGAGAAGGATTTGAATGAATTTCATCAAATTTGACAAATCTGGTCCAAACTTGCAGCAAGTGTAGTTTGAAAAATTTGAACTGAAGACCAGTGGATCTTCATGGATCTTGGTTGAGGGTTCAAAGGACTAGGGAGGGAAATTGGTTTGGGGCCAAAATCAAAACAGAAATGGTAGCTCCTTTGTAAATCTCCAAGGGCTAGAATAGAAGACAGAAATTGTTTTGATAAGATTTAAATGGAAAATAATCATATGGGGAGGTTCAACTTGCTGGATTTGATGCAAATCATGATCCAAAGATGAGGGAAGGTTTAGGAGAGTGGATTTGCACTAAGGCCATGGCAAGAGAGAATTGTTGAAAGTGGTAAAGGATTATTCCAAAAGCCATAGTGCATTTTTCGAAGAAATCTTCAAAAGACATTTTTCTCAAGTGAAAAGCATTTTGGTTTGAGTCCAAATAAAAAGCAAGAACCTCCAAGACCAAAAACAAGTCTTGGGTGAATCCAAATAAAACTCTTGCCATAAAAAAATATTTTGAAAGGGAGGGTTCTTTTGAAGAAAAATTTAAATCACCTCCCTCAAGCCAAATAAATTTCTTTGAAAAATCCAAATAAAATTTTGGGTGTCACAACACCTACCCCCTTAGGAAAAATCTCGTCCTCGAGATTTCAGCTGGTCCTCGAATAGATATGGATATTCTTCTTGGAGAAAATCTTCCCTTTCCCACGTAGCTTCATCCTCAGTGTGGTTGCTCCACTGAACTCTGAAAAACTTTGTCGTTTCCTGCCGGGTCTTCCGTTCAGACACTTCTAGTATCTTTACTGGCCACTCTCTGTAGGTGAGATCTGGTTGCACATCAATGCTCTCGTGAGATACATGCTTCTCCGGGTTACTCACACATTTTCTCAATTGGGAGACGTGGAATACGTCATGGACGTCTGACAGCTCCTTGGGTAAGTCTAGTTTGTAGGCCACTGTGCCTCTTCGTGCCTCTACATAAAATGGTCCGATAAATCTCGGGGCTAGCTTCCCCTTAATTTTGAACCGTTGCAGGCCCCTCATAGGAGACACTCGTAGGTATACGGAATCACCGGGTTCAAAGCTGACCTCACGATGTTTTTGATCGTAGTAGCTCTTTTGTCGGCTCTGCGATGTCTTCAGTCTGTCCCTGATCTGCTTAACTTTCTCCTCGGCCACTTTAAGCATGTCTGGGCCGAAGATACGGCTGTCACCTGTTTCTGACCAATTCAGTGGGGTACGACACCTCCGTCCGTACAATGCTTCAAAGGGTGCCATTTGCAAGCTGGCTTGGTAAATGTTGTTGTAAGCAAACTCGGCATACGGCAAACTCTCTTCCCAACTGGACCCATAGGTGAGCACAGAGGCTCTCAGCATATCCTCTAGGATTTGGTTTACACGTTCCGTTTGTCCATCAGTCTGAGGGTGGTACGCTGTACTGAAAGCTAGCTGCGTGCCCAGAGCTTGTTGCAGGTGATCCCAAAATTTGGAGACAAATTGTGTGCCTCGGTCGGATATTATAGTCTTTGGGACTCCATGCAAACAAACTATACGGGAGAGATAAAGTTTGGCCAGTCTTTGTGTGGAGTAGGTAGTCTTCACGGGAATGAAATGGGAAACCTTGGTTAGTCGGTCTATGATGACCCATATGGCGTCATTTCCGCGTTGTGATCGAGGTAATCCGACAATGAAGTCCATTCCTATTTCATCCCATTTCCACTCCGGTATCCTGTTTGGCTGGAGTAGCCCTGCTGGCTTTTGATGCTCGGCCTTGATGCGCTGACATGAATCGCAACAAGCAATAAATGTGGCTATATCTCTTTTCATACCGTGCCACCAAAATCTTTCCTGAATGTCCTCGTACATCTTGGTTCCTCCAGGGTGGATCGAGTATGGAGCGGTGTGGCTTTCGGCTAAGATTTGTTGCTTGAGTTCCTCAATGTTAGGTACGCAAAGTCTGTCTCCGTACCATAATATTCCTTCACTGTCTGTGACGAACTCTGAAGCCTTACCAAGGTTCATTTTCTTCTTTATACCTTCGATGCTGGGATGTCCCTGTTGAGCCTTCTTAATCTGTTCCACTAGGGTGGGTTGTATCTCCATATTTGATACGGTGCCCTCAGAGACTAACACCATGTTGAGCCTAGCGAACTCTTGCTGAAACTCAGGCCTCAAGTTTTGCGGACCGTCATTGTCCGGGCTGGGGTTTCGACTAAGGGCATCGGCCACTACATTTGCTTTTCCTGGATGGTAGTGAATGCCGACATCATAGTCCTTGACCAATTTCAACCAGCGTCGTTGGCGTAAATTTAGCTCTGGCTGTGTGAAAATATATTTGAGGCTCTTATGGTCCGTATATATTTCATAGCGATTTCCCAAGAGAAAGTGCCTCCACTCCTTGAGTGCATGTATGACTGCTGCTAGCTCCAAGTCATGTGTTGGGTAATTTTCCTCATGTTTTCGCAGCTGCCTGGAGGCATACGCGACAACCTTGCCATCCTGCATTAGCACACACCCGAGACCCTTTCGGGACGCGTCACAATACACTTCAAAACTCTTGTGTATGTCTGGCACAGTTAAGACTGGTGCGGTTGTCAGCTTCTTCTTGAGTTCTTGGAAGCTTTTCTCGCATGCTTCCGTCCATACAAATTTCTTGTCTTTCTTGAGCAACTGTGTTATTGGTTTTGCCACAGTGGAGAATCCTTCAATAAATCTTCTGTAATATCCGGCCATTCCCAGGAAACTCCGCACATCTGTAACGTTGGCGGGTGGCTTCCAGTCAAGTATGGCTTTGACTTTTTCTGGGTCTACGGCCAGCCTTTTTGGTTCAATATATGGCCTAGGAAACCAACTTGCCTTAGCCAAAATTCGCACTTGCTAAATTTGGCGTACAACTGATGTTCCCTTGATTCTCCCAAAACAATTCTGAGATGCTCAGCATGCTCTTCTGGTGTCCTTGAGTAAACCAGAATATCGTCAATGAATACCACAACAAATTTGTCCATGAATTTCATAAACACTTTGTTCATGAGGTGGATGAAATATGCGGGGGCGTTCGTTAGTCCAAAAGGCATCACTGTGAACTCATATAACCCATATCTGGAAGTGAATGCTGTCTTGGGGATATCTTCTGTCCGTACTTTCAATTGGTGATATCCCGATCTCAAATCAATCTTTGAGAACACCTTGGCTTGTGCGAGCTGGTCATCGGATATTTGTTTTTGATGGTGACCATATTGAGAGCTCGATAGTCTATACACAATCTTAGTGTCCCATCCTTTTTCTTGGCGAACAACACTAGCGAACCCCATGGTGAGGAGCTGGCTCGAATAAATCCTTTGTCCAATAATTCCTTTATCTGCTTCTTCAACTCCACCAATTCTGAGGGTGCCATTCTATAAGGTTTCTTATAGATGGGCGTGGTGCCAGGTGCTAGTTCGATGCTGAACTCTATCTCTCGGTCTGGTGGCATGCCTGGTAGTTCTTCAGGAAACACGTCAGGAAACTCGCATACCACTGGAACTTTTCTCAGTTCTGAAATGTCCACTTTGTTCAGTTTTGGTTGCCGTGACCGTGGCCTTTCTTGAGCTGTAACCTTTATTGTTTGGCCATGATGGTGAGTGAGAATCACGGTCCGATTGAAACAGTCGATGAATCCTTTGTTGGTGGTCAACCAGTCCATCCCTAAAATGACATCCTGTCCTTTATTCTCCAACACGATGAGATTTGCTTGGAACTGTAGTCCTTCAGACTCAATGACCACTCCTTGGCAGTAATGCTGAGCGATTTGCTTACTTCCGGGGGACTTGATGATCATAGATTTTTCCAAGGGGAGTATCGAAAAACCATGTTGCAAAACAAAACTTTTGGAAACAAACGAATGGGAAGCTCCAGAATCAAACAAAACCGTGGCAGGTACTGTGTTGACAGGGAACGTACCGAGCACGATGTCTGGGGCATTATGCGCTTCTTCCCTGGTCACATGGTTCAGGTGACCCTTCCTGTGGTTGTTGTTGGGATTGAAATTGTTGCGCTTGGGGGCTGGATTGTTTCCACCATTGTTCGGCTTGGGTACCGAGTTCCTTGGTTTGGGGCACTGTTTAGCATAGTGCCCTTCTTCTCCACAAGCATAGCATGTGACCCCTGGACGGTACGTGAACTCTTTGTCCCTGGCATGAAACTGTCTGACGGGCCTTGGATCAGTAGTCGTGGATCTCCTTGCTTCTGTCCTTGGAACCTCAGTCTTGCTTCGGTTGTTGCGAGCAAGAGTCGTCTTGTCTCTCTTTCGCTTACGGATATCTTCCAGACTACGGCGCTCATTCTCCAAGGTAATGGCCTTGTCAACCAGAGTTTTAAAATCCGGAAAGGTGTGTACAATCAGTTGGCATCTTAGTGCTGGTGCCAGGCCGTCCAGGAATTTTTCCATCTTCTTGTTTTCTGTCATGTGCTCGTCCTAGGCATAACGAGATAGCTGGGTAAACTGACCATTGTATTCTGTCACTGACATGCCTCTCTGCTTCAGGTCATCAAATTCTCTCTTCTTGATTTTTATGATGCTCCTGGGGATGTGTGCCCCACGGAAGCCTTCCTTGAAATCCTCCCAGGTGATGTTGTGTTCACTGGGGTGCATGTGTAGGAAGTTTTCCCACCATGCTGCAGCTGCTCCAGTAAGGTAGTGTGGTGCATAAAGCACCTTCTCATGATCTGAACACTGGGCAATAATCAGTTTCCTTTCAATGTCACGGAGCCAATCATCGGCTTCTAGCGGCCTATCGGTGTGAGCAAACGTTGAAGGGCGAGTTTTCTGTAACTCAGATAACTTGGAATGAGGCTGATAGGGTTCACGGTGGTTTCCCATATTGATGAAGTGATTCATCATCTCTTGGTGCTGTTGCTGGCTTTGTTCGAAGAGACGGCATACTTGAGACAGGGCTGCTTAGCTGTCCTGTTGACTGGACTGACCCTGAGTGAAATTGTTGCTAGTCTGTGTCCCATAAACTTCTTCTGGCTGATTGGGCATGGAGCAAGTCCACGGGCGAGACATTTTTCCAGTCTGGGGTATTATTTTGCAAAACCCATGAGAAGAACTGTGTGGCACAAGGAAAATCTTGCAAACGCAACAATTTAAAAGACCTCAAGGTTTTCAAGAGAACATAAACGATTTTGCATGGAGAAAAGACTGCTTAACACAAATCTTACACGCGAAAAACAAACACACGATACAGCACTCAGGATGTGCGTACACAATCCTGACATGTTATTTAGACTAGCATACTCCTCCGGAAGGCAGCGAACACACTAATACAAACTAGCGTACAGAGAAAACACATCATACAAGCAGACATAACGCGCGGCTACTCGGTGCTCTCAGTCGGAGATGGTGACGATGTCCTTTCCCTTGCCGAGGGTAAGACTCAGCGGTGCAGGAGAATCAACCTCCACCTCCTCTCTAGCTGGCTCCTGGCGCGTAGCACTGCACCGCGGTGACGGTGCGGGGGCGACAGGCGGCAGGGCGGGTGCGGCAGGCGGTGCAGCTCTTACTGGAGTAGGGGCGATGACTCGGTCGAACTCCTCAGTGGTAGGCAGACGGCGAGCAGTGGCCAAAATGGCCGGTGCATAAGAGGCTGAAGACGAGACGAATGTCAGAGGCGGTGCCGTGTGGAGAAGCTCCTTCCTGCTGGCAGGACCGCCCCGGACTAAGTCCATGCGGGCAGCCACAAAGATCGTCTACGAGGTTGTCGAAAGATTCCTCCAGAGCCTTGAGATACTCCACAACCATCTCGATGGCTTCTTCTCGCTCTCCCCGATGGCAGGCGAATGCATAGTGACAAGTGTATGGCACATGGCATGGGAGATAGCGGTAGCGACGAGTCTTCATCATCGGAAGGATATCCCGAAGGCAAGCTATCGCCTCATGGGCAGCCATCTACATGGCATGCCTCTCCGTAGGCATGGCCCTTCCCACAAAACGGAAGTGGCGAGACACAGAACGTCCTCCCTTGAATTGCACCACGGCTTGGTGCATAGACACGTCGTCGCTGAGCTTGTGCTGATAAAGCGTGAACTCCGGACGAGTCGCTGGCCCGATCGCGAGCTTGGTGATGGAGACGAGGAGTTTGACAAACCCCTCGGGCACATTAGTGAACAACCGAGTCTCGCAGTTGCTGCCAGCCATCTACAAAAGTAGGCAAAAATTCTGAGTAGTCATGTCATAAATTTATGATGACCAACAGAAAATAGCTACAATTGCAAAATGCTGAAAAGCACAAAAGACGCTAATAACCAATTAGCGATCGCACCTAGTGGCTTCCTACAGTCAGCCTGGCTCTGATACCAAGCTTGTCACGACCGGTTTTTAATAAAATATTTATTGAGAGACCAATCCCTTTTACGGACCAGTAAAGAAGAATTCCTTCTCACTGGTAGACAATATCTTGGTCACAGAAGAAAAATACCAGGAGTACTGAATATAATATAAGGTTGAGCGGAGACTGCTCACCAATTTATTACATGAACGCCGATAAAACATAAGGGCGGATAGGGGGGCATGACTACTAACTCACGATAACAACGGTGGTGGAAATATCACCGCGAAGTGGGTGATATGACTCCTGAAAACTACAGCTCTTCGAGCGTTGGAGTGAGGCTCGAGGAGACTTATTGCGGGTGGCGGAAGCGTATATAATACAAGTGACCAATATCCAAGATCGCACAGGACTGACTGGGACTCCTCTAGGCATCGGACGCACTATCAAACTCTTCATCCAAGAGATCGCCTTCGTCAACATCTGGCCAAATCAACAAGCCAGGTGAGTACTATGAAAGTACTCGCAAGACAGTTAGGACATAAGATATAACAAATGTAAACATGAAGCATATGAGCAGATTAACCAGTGCGTCCAGACATAGGGATAATAATGCATGGGAAAAATAGCAGAGAAGTTGGGCGGTAGTCCTCCCGAAATCCCAAAGTAAATACTGGGTGCCAAACGAGGGTCTGAATGACTCCTCGAGAGGAAACTGCAAGAATAGTAATACTGGTGCCAAACGAGGGTCTGAATGACTCCTCGAGAGGAAACTGCAAGAATAATAATGCCGCAGTCGGGCGTCAGGGCGACACCACATAAAGGGCTTATAATAGAAATAAAAGACAAACATGCCACAGTCGGATGTCTGAGCGACATCACATAAAGGGCTTATATTGTAGCTCAATAATTCAGTAGCTCGAGAACATAAATTATTACAAGTACGAGACAAATATAAGGTTAGTCGATCCGCAGGAATAACAATTAAACTGGGTTTACCACTAGAGCTTGTTCATCGGGGATAAAAATTCCACGAGCATAGATGTGGATATACTGATCACCCTACTTGATCATGGATACGATGACTTGGAAGGATTTGACTCTGTAGAGTTTGTACTTAACCACAGCCAACGGATTTCAGTAGTCACGGGGACTAGTTCCGTTTACGGTGTTTTGGAAGAAACACGTCTAACCAGTACACACCCATTCAACATTCCGAAGCCAGGGATCACCCTCGGCAACGTTCAAGAAAAACCTTGAGATGGGGAGGCTACAACCTCGCGTAGCATGGGATCAAATTTCTATACGCACACTCTAAGGGGGTGCCCCCCCTCTCGGTCCCAACCGGAAACACCCATGCCCCCTGACCGGATGACTGGCTTTAATCCAGGGCCATGGAACCATCATCCCGGCCCCTCTGTTTGGTGTGTACATGGAAAGAGGTTACCAACTTACTAAACCGCATCCTGGCAAAGAAACATGTGGTAGCACGAAAGGGAAAAGAACGATAACGTGACTCCGTCCACGTTAACGTCGGAATTTGACGGATGACGCAAGGCTGGTATGCTACAACAGTACCACCTTGCTGCCCTTCATGTCACCACATGATTAGGCCATCTCTCACCAGAGATCATCGCAACTTTGGAACATGCGGGTAGTTGCCTCACAAGCAACGAGGTACTCACCGACACTCATATGCCACGCACAAACTTACACGCAAACATGCAAAACACCTATCATATCAAAGGTTCAAACATGCTTGCCTGGTTCGGAGAAGTCGGAGTCTAGCTCGGCGAAGTTCGCGGCTCCGTCACCTCTTCCGGAACCTACGGCATAACGAAAACGGGCACTAACGTGAAAACCAACGCGTGCATAAAAGTTGTTCCAAAAATTTCCAAATAAATCCCATAAAAAACTAGACAAAATTTTAAGACTGTCAGAAAAAGAATCACTCAAAAATCCCTTTTTACTAAAAAGTTATAAAGGTTTCCGTCCAGGGACTCATCTATAATGAAACAGAAAAGTTCCAGGGGCTTAACTGAGAAAACAGAAAACGCTTCGGAAAGAAACGCGCCAGCTCAAAGGGAAGACGTATTTGCCCGAAGGCGCCAACAGAAAACGTTTCGAGGGAGAAAAGAATAGAGGCTGACAGGGGGTCCACATGTCAGGTTTAAAAAGTTCGCCGGTGCCCGAAGACTACGGTGGTCGCCGGCGTCGAACCACGGCGAGACAGGGAGATTGGAGTGTACCAAGAGCTTCAGCGTGTCCTTCCGCGTCGGTGGGTGGTGGACTCGACCGACGGAGAGCACCACGTCGACGGCGACACTTTCTGCGGCGGACGGCGGCTCGGGTGATGGTGGAGAACTCCGGTGGGTGCTGCAAACTCCGAATTGAAGCGCAGGTCAGAAGAGTGGATGCATAGGGGAGCTACTGGCAAGAGATGGGAGGCAGAGGCGGACGCACGAGAGCGAATCGAGCTGGATCCCGTGGCGGGTCGCGGCGGCCGGAGTTGAGGAAGGACACCTCCTCGGGGCTCTTCCAGTGGCTTGGTGTGGTCTAGGTGGAGTGCAGAGGTGGTGTGGGTTCGAGTTGAAGCTCGGGGCCTCTATTTATAGGTGGATCGAGGGGGTGGCCGTGAACGAAGAATCTCCGGCGAGCAATTACGGTGATGTAGTGGATTGGTAGGGGGTTTAGGGGGCTAGGCAGCATCAGAGGGAGTTGCTGGTGTCGTTCCCCCGCTAATCCCGGTTGGTCTTGGCGTAATGGCGTCGGTCCATGGTGGGGTGGCCGCACGGGCACGTCGGCGGCAGAGAGCGCGCTCCGCGCCCAGCGGTTCACGACGAGGGTGGCAGCGCGCACTGGGGAGTGGACGACCACGCGGCGCTCTCCGGTGGCTTGGGCGGCGCTGGGTGGCGCCGTCTGCGCCACGCCTCTCTTTGGCGGCCGCAAAGCCGCCGCTGGCGTCGGTCACGGGGCGGCGCACCTCCTCCAGCGCGTCGCCGACGCCCGCAAGCATCCAGACGCTCGTGCGGTGCAGACGACAAGGGGGAGGGGACGGGGAGCTAGGCGCCACAGCGACACTGGCGAGATGGACAACGAACACTGAAGAAAACGACAGTGCACTGAAACTGTTCTCTGAACTTAAATGAACAATGACAGCAACAGTGTCCAGTAGGTGTTCGCTGAAATGATTTGGAGTGCAGAAATTTTTTCCTGGGGCTGGGACTTGGTGAGGGGACCTCTCAATGCACCCAGAGGCTGTCTGATTTTTCTCAGATTTTTAGGAGAAGGATTTGAATGAATTTCATCAAATTTGACAAATCTGGTCCAAACTTGCAGCAAGTGTAGTTTGAAAAATTTGAACTGAAGACCAGTGGATCTTCATGGATCTTGGTTGAGGGTTCAAAGGACTAGGGAGGGAAATTGGTTTGGGGCCAAAATCAAAACAGAAATGGTAGCTCCTTTGTAAATCTCCAAGGGCTAGAATAGAAGACAGAAATTGTTTTGATAAGATTTAAATGGAAAATAATCATATGGGGAGGTTCAACTTGCTGGATTTGATGCAAATCATGATCCAAAGATGAGGGAAGGTTTAGGAGAGTGGAGTTGCACTAAGGCCATGGCAAGAGAGAATTGTTGAAAGTGGTAAAGGATTATTCCAAAAGCCATAGTGCATTTTTCAAAGAAATCTTCAAAAGACATTTTTCTCATGTGAAAAGCATTTTGGTTTGAGTCCAAATAAAAAGCAAGAACCTCCAAGACCAAAAACAAGTCTTGGGTGAATCCAAATAAAACTCTTTCCATAAAAAAATATTTTGAAAGGGAGGGTTCTTTTGAAGAAAAATTTAAATCACCTCCCTCAAGCCAAATAATTTTTTTTGAAAAATCCAAATAAAATTTTGGGTGTCACAGAATCCCAATGATATTTCTATTTCTGATGCAGAAACACAATCTGGTAATGAACATGAACCTAGTGATAATGTTAATGAAGATGTTCATGTTCATGCTCAACCCAGCAATGATAATGATGTAGAAATTGAACCTACTGTTGATCTTGATAACCCACAATCAAAGAATCAACGTTATGATAAGAAAGAATTTGTTGCTAGGAAGCACGGTAAGGAAAGAGAACCATGGGTTTAGAAACCCATGCCTTTTCCTCCTAAACCATCCAAGAAAAAGGATGATGAGGATTTTGAGCGCTTTGCTGAAATGATTAGA
The DNA here is from genome assembly GCF_002575655.3 of Aegilops tauschii subsp. strangulata. NCBI lineage: Eukaryota > Viridiplantae > Streptophyta > Magnoliopsida > Poales > Poaceae > Aegilops > Aegilops tauschii. Next base: position 320,992,566 of record NC_053040.3, read on the forward strand.
CCTATCTTTTTGCGTATGCGTTTGACTGATATGCTCAGAATGAATCCTTATGCTAAGTACATGAAAGAAATTGTTACAAATAAAAGAAAGATACTGAAAGCTGAAATTTCCACCATGCTCGCTAATTATACTTTTAAGGGTGGAATACCTAAGAAATTAGGAGATCGAGGAGTACCAACTATACCTTGCTCAATTAAGAGAAACTATGTTAGAACTGCTTTATGTGATCTTGGAGCCGGTGTTAGTGTTATGCCTCTCTCTTTATATCGTAGACTTGATTTGAATAAGTTGACACCTACTGAAATATCTTTGCAAATGGCTGATAAATCAACTGCTATACCTGTCGGTATTTGTGAGGATGTGCCTGTTGTGGTTGCAAACGTTACTATTTTAACGGACATTGTTTTTCTTGATATTCCTTAGGACGATAGTATGTCTATTATTCTTGGAAGACCCTTTTTGAATACTGCAGGGGCTGTTATTGATTGCAACAAAGGCAATGTCACTTTTCATGTTAATGGTAATGAGCATACAGTACACTTTCCGAGGAAACAACCTCAAGTTCATAGTATAAACTCTAGCGGAAAAATTCTCTCAATTATTTTTGGAGGTTTTGAATTTCCTCATCCTACTATCAAGAAGAAATATGATATTCTTATTATTAGGGACGTGCATATCCCCATTGAGGTAACCTAGTGCTATTCGAAAATTCTCCGGTTTCATGCGATTCGGAATGAGTTTGTTAACAAGACATGATCAACCTTGTTAGTGGATTCCTTTTGATGAGCATGAGATGGATGAAGTTAGAAAGCACAACCTTTTGTACCCTCCTTTTACTTTCTGTTATTTAGATTAAATGAAGAAAAAATAGTATATTCTGTCTGTTTTCTGAATTATCCGTGCAATAGAAAAATACCCCAAAAATAAAAGTTCTCCAAATGCCCTGAAATTAAAATATGATTTTTTCTGAAATATTTGGGAATATCTGGCATTGAGAACACAACAGGGGGAGCAAGCACCTGGCCACGAGGGTCCAGGGTGCGCCCCTGCCTCATGGGCCCATGGTGGCTCCCCTCCACTTATTCCAGCCACCACACACTCCTTCTTCCTCCCAAAAAAATCACCAGCCAGCTCAAGCACGAGTTCTTGCTCATTTTGCTACGATTTTCGATCTCCTTGCTCAAAGCTCCACTCGCAAAACCGCTTTGGGGGATTGTTCCTTGGTATGTGACTCCTCGAATGGTCCAATTAGTTTTTGTTCTAGTGCTTTATTCATTGCAAATTTTTGCTGCCTAGTTGACCCTGTTCTTGAGCTTGCATGTCAAATTCATATGGTCCCAAGTAGTTCTAATGCATGATATAGTCTCTAGGCAGTTGTGGGAGTAGTTGCTATCAATTTTGTTGAGTTTGGTTCACTTTTATTTTGAGTTACTAAAATTTTCAAAAAAGATTCAGAGGAAGAAATATGTTTAGGAAAATGTACCAAGGTGGTCCTTCAAGGAAGCAAGGACCCATGCTTGCAATACGCGATGTAGACGATGAACCACCGAGGGAAGCTCAAGTGCGGGCTTGTGAATGGCCGTTAGAGGACTTTATGGATCGAGCAGGAATCAAGGAATAATTTAACGCATATGTGCGTAACGCTGATCTTGTGAGCTTCGAGGCAGATGAGTGCCGTCAGTACCACTATCTCACCGATCCCTTTGTGAGAAGGTTTGAATTTTCATCATCACGCAATTCTCAAACTGTCCTGTTTGATCTTTATGAAAATTCTTATACTATGGACTTAGAGGATTTTAGCACTGCTTGTAAACTCCCGCAATGGGGTAGTCCTAGTGAACCTCGCAAATATGAATTTAGAGATTTTCTTGCTAGTATAACTGTGGGGGAGTCTAGAGATATAACACAAGCTACCATAGAGAGCATTCATTTTCCTGCTATACATTATTTTGCTCTCTTCATAGGTAGGTGCATCAATGGTAAGGATGAAGCATGTCACATGTGTGTCCCTGATCTCAGTGTTCTCAGGAGTGCTGTATTCGGAGATAAACATTATAATTTGGGAGCCATTGTTGCACGTAGGTTGCATAATAATAGAATTAATGGAGATTTCTTTGGTGGAATTTATGCAACCCGTCTAGCTAATTTTCTTGATATACTCATACGTGAGTATGATATTGAGTTGTCTCATGTTTATTTAGATTATGAGGCTATGGTTCGTCATCAGTTTGTTGAGAGGAACGATCAGTTCCTCCAGTACCGACTAATCTTTGACAGACGACGCACCTATCACGTCGCTCTCCCTGGCAAAGGGGAGGTATGTCATAACCAGGGAGGAGGCAAATGAGTACGAAAGGAGGACGAGGGCAGCTCGCCTCCAAGCTGCAGCCCACGATGCAATAGCCGCTGCATCTCAGTACGACCCCAGTTACAACTTTGGATATCAACCAGGCCAGCCATGGCAGTAGAACAACTTAGGCCAAAAGCCTAAGCTTGGGGGAGTACGTATTTCTCACCGACATTACATTCATGTTCACACACACATTGCTAGTGGTCGGTGCTCATACTTTTTCACTGTAATATTCATGCTAGTTTATTTTCCTTTTTATGCTTTCTTCTTGTGTGTTTGATAAACTTTAAGAAAAACCAAAAAAATTAGTAGTAGCTTTTAGCTAGTTTATTTTCTCACAGTAGTAGTAATTAAAAGAAAACCCCAAAAAGATTTCTTGTTCTTCTTTTGCTTGTTGGGAGCTTTCCCGTGTAAATAGTTCTATTTCCTTTTCTTTTTCTTTGGGGGTCGAAAGGAGAAGACCATAATGAAAATGTTGAAGTGGCTCTTATATGCATTATTGTTGATTTAACCAAGAGCCCATATTGCCTTGTCTTCTCCTGTTTATTGAATGCTCGTAGATTCCAGCTTAGTCCAATGCATGTACACTATTATTATTATTCACATCGTTCGGTCATGCAAGTGAAAGGCAATAATGACGATATATGATGGACTGACTGAGATGAGAGAAGCTGGTATGAACTCGACGTCTCTTGTTTTCGTAAATATGATTAGTTCATCGTTCCTGATTCAGCCTATTCTGAATAAACATGTTTGCAGTGACAATTAGAGATTATAGTTGCCTATGCCATGCTTAATTAGCTAGGAGTTTATAATGGTTTTCCTTGCGTGCCAACATGCTATTAAAATGGTTGTGATGTGTTATGATAGGGTGGTATCCTCCTTTGAATGATTCAAGTGACTTGACTTGGCACATGTTCACACATGTAGTTGAAACAAAATCAACATAGCCTTAACGATATTTGTGTTCATGGTGGATTATATCCTACTCACGCTTGCACTCAATGTTCATTAAATTTAATGCATGTTCATGACTGTTGTCGCTCTCTAGTTGGTTGCTTCCCAGTCTTTTTCTAGCCTTCACTTGTACTAAGCGGGTCTACTGCTTGTGCATCCAATCCCTTAAACCCCAAAGTTACTCCATATGAGTCCACCATACCTTCCTATATGCGGTATCTACCTGTCTTTCCAAGTAAATTTGTATGTGCCAAACTCTAAACCTTCAAATGAAATTCTGTTTTGTATGCTCGAATAGCTCATGTATCAACTAGGGCTGTCTGTATCTTCCATGCTAGGCGAGTTATTCTCAAGAGGAGTGGACTCCGCTCCTCACTCACGAGAAAATGGCTGGTCACCGGGATGCCCAGTCCCATGCTCTAAGAAAATCAAATCAAAATAATTGCAAACAAAACTCTCCCAGGATTGTTGTCAGTTGGAGGCACCCATTGTTTCGGACAAGCCATGGATTGATGTTTGTTGGTGGAGGGGGAGTGTAAACTTTACCATTTTGTTTGGGAACCGCCTATAATGTGTGTAGCATGGAAGATATTGAGATCTCTTGGTTGTTATGTTGACAATGAAAGTATACCGCTCAAAATATTATTTATCTCTATTTCAAAACCGAGCTCTGGCACCTCTACAAATCCCAGCTTCCCTCTATGAAGGGCCTATCTATTTACTTTTATGTTGAGTCATCACCCTCTTATTAAAAAGCACCAGTTGGAGAGCACTGCTGTCATTTGCATCCATTACTATTAGTTTATATTGAGTATGACTATGACTGGATATCTTTTACCATGAATTACAATGCTTAGTCTGTCCTTGATCTTTAAAGGTGCTCTGCATTTATCTTTTGCGGTCTCAGAAAGGGCTAGCGAGATACCATTTTGTTATATCATATTATGATTGTTTTGAGAAAGTGTTGTCATCCGAGATTGATTATTATTTCTTGCTAGTTGATTATGCCATTGACATGAGTAAACAAGAGAACTAAGTGTTATTCACTACAAGAAATATGTCAACTTGCGACCATCACTATTGGTCACTGAAAGGTCATTGTTTTTCATTTGCGACCTTTTTGCGACCAAAAATAGATGGTCAAAAGCAGGCGGTCGTAAACTGAAATTAGTGACGTCCTTTGTGATATGTAAAAGGACATTGGTTCGACGACCAAATTTTTGGTCACTAGCAACCTCCCCAGGCCACGTAGGCATCCAACATGGAAAGCTGATGTGGCACAAGAATCAGCCCGGTCCAATTCGGTTTTCTACATGGGCCTAGCCCATTAATTCAGCCTTTCTATATATTTTTTCTGTCAATTTTTGGTCGACTTCATGGGCCTGGCCCAACATTGCAGCCTTTTTTTATTATTGGGCCTTGGCCTTTCCGTCTAAATAATTTTAATTTCCTTTTTTTATTAAATGGGTCCACCAGTCAGATGGGTCCCAGTTGTCAGGTTTGGGTCTGGTAAGTGAGTCCCATCTATCAGGCTCATATTCTTCATATTTCAACTAGTATTTAACTTGGCAGACAAAAGCACACATGATACTTCAAATAAGAGCAACCAGATCACGTTGCCAATACATATGACCATGTGTAATACAGTACTTTACAAGATCTACATGTGTAACGAGCTCTACAAGTGTGATACAATACTGCTTTACAAGAAAATGACAACATGCCAGACTCGGTGGACAACCATAGTCAAGGCTGGGAACAAACAAAATGGCAACATGGCTTCCTCTGTCACCCTGTTACATGAATGAGAGAAGAATTAGAAAAACTGAGGCAAATATATTATGAATAGACCATTCAAGAAAATGACATTTATTTAGAATGATAACACAAATTGAGCTAGCTAGTACCATGCTTTTTTTCTCCAACTAGTTAAATGAGATACCCACTCATACAAGAAAACAGATACACAGTGGAAGAGATACCAAAACAGATACACAAGTTGAGATGTAGCAGGCAGATTCATCAAGTATATATCATGATGTGTATTCATCATATAGTTGTTGAGATCCACCAATGCTCAATGCCAAAAATGTAAGATAATGGTTATGGAAAAATAGTAAACTTGCAACCAGATTTAAAACAAACAGAACAACAAAGTGATGCCATGACCAAATGCTAACCAGAATGCTTTTAATAAAATGGATTGCTTCTAGCTGCTGTAGTAAGGACATGTAGGTTCCATCAGGCCATGATCAAGTACTCCAAACCATTGCATGCTTTGCAAAATAAAATACTAGATGAATCACTAACAGGAGCACTAGGTGACTAATGGAACAAGACATGGTAATGTATGTCTGAAGACAGGTGCTGCTTGCCGATGTTCTTCGCATAACTATAGGCTGACCGTCAAGTTAGCATTACAGAAAGCGAAAAGGAAAGTGGAAAAGACATGGCAGCCTATAGCTATGCTGAGAACATAGACAAGCAGCACCTGTCTTCAGATATTGTTGGCTTGTAGCCGCAGGTAACCTTGCTTCAAGTCAGGTCCAGGAACTCTTTTTGTGCACATCAAGGCAGAATAGCAGCCTCGGTCGTCCAGCCGCACTTCGCTGCAGGAAAACAAACAAATGGCTGAACCATCTTGGTAGAAACATAGTAAAAAAACTGCTAAATGGACACTAGCAGCAAAATATATTAGAATGTTAAATTTAACATGCTAGAAAATTAAAGGAGAGTGCCCCACACACACAGTGTAAGTAAGACTAGCATATAGTAGTTTGTCTTCTACAGAATGCTTCTAATATAAGTAAGCATGTGAGTGTACGTGTTGGAGCTTTGTCATGCATGCAAATATTTTATGAGGAGAACTAGATACATGTATGTGATCATTAGAATGCATACCTGTGTAGTCATTCTTCCAAGCTAAGTAACGAGGCATGCAAATAGGGGTTATGGTGGCATCTTTCTATTGGCTGGACTTCACTAGTCTACATGTTGGATTTATGAGTAGCTTGGTACAAGAAATAATATGTGGAGTACAATGTAGCCAGATATTAGAAGAAGGTAGAAAAAGAAATGGGAAGTCTGCTAGAAATGCATCCTGGTACCCGAATAAGCATGCTCATGAAAGCAACTGGTAGAAATCAGCAAGCGCCAGGCAGAAGGGACCTATTGAAAAAGTTGAGCATGAGTGGAACGGAACCCCTGGGTTGAGCATATTCCTGGTGGTAAGCAGGGTAGTGAGGTGGAGCATCCAAAGCTGCGTGCGATCATGGGTGAAGTTGACAGCCAGTTTCGCGGGCAATTAAACTAGAGCGTGCAAAATACATTGTGATCTAATATTAGAGTACATGCTCAAGATATAAGTGGCGACGGATCATGAATGAAGCCCAGGATTAATGAAGCCCCAGGATTAACCAGTCGTACTAGAAAACCATGAATGAAGCCCCATGATTTGATTTGGAGGTGGTAAATAACCTTTGGTGTTGGCTTCGGCATCTGCGAAGTCGTAGCTTGGGGTCCTGGGCGGCGACGGATATCTGGCCGGGTCGGCGCCAGCGCCAGCGTCGGCGGCCTGGCGGTTAGTAGCACGACCACGCCCGGCGTACGGTATGGTTCAGTCCTACGGTGTAGCTTTGCCTCAAGAGACTCTTGAGTTGTAGAAGAAATGCCAGGTGCACGCGCACATCGCTCCACCGAGAAGTGGAACCTGTTATTGGGCAGAAATGCAAACTTGTTAGTGAGCAAGCACACGAACTGTCATCAACAAAACTTTGCTGCATGGAATAGCCATCTCAATGGAATGGATGCACACTTCAATAAGGAGGGTTCCTGAAGAAACTGCATATGCTCAGTTTATGACAAATCACTGGGTGAAGTGAACCAAATCATCTTCTAGAATCTCAATGGCATGCAAAGCTTGCAACATTTCAGACATAATTTCACACATACTACAGATACATAAATTATCCAGAACAAAATTCTTTAGAAAATAGCTTATTTACCAAAACTCTGTATCAGAAAGTGTCGGCGTTCGGGGAACGGGGGTCCCCAGACTTGCCTGCCTGCGGCGTGGCTCAAGGGGTGGCCCAGTACGGCCCATCTTCATCAACTCAAGCTCAAGACCCTCGCGAGGGGCCAAGCCTCGCGGGGCGGATGACGCAAGGCTTCCTCAGGAATGGCCTCACCAGGCTGGCTCGCGAGGAGGCCGAGAGATCAAGGCAAGGGTACCTCGCGAGGTGCTCGTGATGCAAGCCATGACGATCAAGGCCAGGCGGGCGCCGGCCTGCGCAGTGTCCTTGTTTCCTCTTTGGTGCAAAGGGGGAAAGCACAGGTGCGGAGTACTGAGGCATCAAGCAAAGGCTACCATCCGGTGCAACGAGACCAAGACTAGCAGGGCGGCAGGACGGAGGTCACCGTGGAGCCCAAGACGGTGTCATCACCAGTGCTTTTGGCAGCCGAAGACCACCTTTAGTCAGGATAACTTGTACTAGATGTTCCCCTTCAAAATGGCCGTTGTTGTCGCCCTTCCCGCTTGATATTTGGGAAGAGGACCAGGGCCTCTATAAATAGGGCTAGCCACCACAGTAGGAGGCAACGAAGCCTCAGGCATCTCATCCAGACCTGATCGGATCCTTCCAAGCAGAACACCACACCAGCTCAAGAACACCTCTCGCGAGGCTGTTCTTCCTGTGTACTGTTCATCATTAGCCCCTGAGGCAATCCACCACACCACACACTGGATTACGGTATTACACCACAACGGTGGCCCGAACTAGTATAAACCTCGTGTCTCTTGTGTTCTTGATCGTGTAGCTTAGATCCTCAGCGAGGCGTTCGGGCGTGGATCGGTAGGGGCAAGATCTCCGTGCGCACCCCAGAGTTCGAACCTTAAGGGTTTTGTCGGAAGCCCATATCCGACATTTGGCGCGCCAGGTAGGGGTGCGCCGGAATCTTTCTTCCGCCACCCCGCGTTCGATCGTCCATCGCATCCATGGCTGACGCTCGTCGAGCTCGTGCCGAGCGTCGGGCTGCTCTTGCCTCCTGCGTCGCCCAGACGGCTCCCGTCGGTGGGCCTCCCCGTCATTCTCCGTCACCTGCCGTCAACGCCGCCACCGGCCCGGCGGGGAACGAGCAGCAGGCATCGTCGCTGCATCCCTCGGTGCGGCGGGAAGGCCGCACCGCCACTCCGTCGCTGACTCCAGTCGGTTCGTAGTCTCACGCCCGTCGCGCTCCCGCGGACGCGCACGCCGTGTTGCTCCTGGCACGTGAACTCCTGCACTAGCGCCCCGTCGACGACCTCTATGCGGAGTGGATCGCCCACATCACCGAGCTCGTCAGCGCCGCTGGGGTCTCTCCTGCGTTGTCCCTCTCGCTGCCTCGCCCTCCGTCGTACGCGGGCGATGCAGCTCAGGGGGCGCCTCCGCCACCTCCTCCCCAAGAAGGTGCCCTGGCCCCAAGGCGCACGGCCCCTGGACGAGACCCACCGCGTCCGGCGCCCGCGCGACAAGAAAGGAGCTGCCAAGAAATCCCTCGCCCCCAAGAAGGCGGTCGCGTGCTGCCTGCTCCAGAGCGCCAAGACCGCATCCTTGCGCCAGCACGTCAAGACCTCGCGCTGCCCCCAGCAGCGGCGCGCGGGAACCACCAAGAGCTAGCCCAGCTTCAGCAAGGGGGTCCGATGACCAAGGCAGGTTGCCGCGCCTTCACCACCAAGCTACGTAGCGTCGTGTGGCCCAGCAAGTTCAAGCCAGACCTGCCTCCCTGCTACGATGGCACGGCCGACCCCGCGGAGTTCCTGCAGCTCTACGAGCTAGGCATCGAAGCGGCTAACGGAGATAAGAAGGTCATGGCGAATTGGTTTCCCATGGCGCTCAAAGATGGTGCCCGCACCTGGCTCCTGAACCTGCCTCCTGGCACGATCTCCTCTTGGGACGAGATGCGCACCCGCTTCATCGCCAACTTCCAGGGCACTCGCGACCGTCCATCGGCCGTGGGTGACCTGCGCCGCATCAAGCAGCAACCAGGAGAGACCCTGCAGAAGTACATCCAGCGCTTCAACAACGCTCGCCTCAAGATTCCCAAGGTAACTGAGGAGGCCATCATCTCAGTGTTCTCTCATGGTGTCCGTGACGTCAAGATGAAGGAGGAGCTGGCAATCCATGAAGAACTGTGCACATCTCTGGAGCTGTTCAACCTGGCGACCAAGTGCGCAAGGGCTGAGGAGGGGCGCCTCTCCCTTCTCGAGCTCCCACTTGCTGACCCTGAAGAGAAGAAAGACAAGGCCAAGGATGTGAAGCGCAAGGGAGCAGCCGTGCTCGCAGCAGAGCGAGACACGAAGCGCGGTAGGGACCGGCCGGAATCGTCCAAGGGCAGGCGCCAGTACTGCGTGTACCACGACCTCCACACCCACAACACCAGCGAATGCCAAGAGCTCAGGGCCGTGCGAGAAGGACGTGTAGGTCGACGCCCCGAGCGCAATGATCGGGGCTACGGCCGAGGAGGAGGAAGAGGTGGAGGACGATGGGATGACCGAGGCCCTCGCCAAGGGTGGTGAGACCAACCTCGCGAGGACCGCTGGCAGGACCAGCCTCGCGAGGAGGCTTGGAGGGATCGGCCTCGTGAGGATCGCCCGCAGGGCAATGAAGGCCTTCCTCCTCTGCCGCCACCACCAAGAAGGAATGACGACCATCACCAGGACGAGGGGGCTGGGGGCTTCCAAGAGCCACGTGCTATCGCTTGCATCCTGGGCGGTGCCCAGGCCCCAGCCTCTCAGCGTATCTTCAAGCAGTTTGCTCGCGAGGTGAACGCGGCCCTCCCTAGGCTCGAGGCCACGCGCCTTCTCAAGTGGTCCACGTGCGCCATCATGTTCAGCTCAGCGGATCAGCTCAAGTGTGCGGCTACAGCCAGTGTCCTTCCAATGCTTTGTTCCCCAGTCATCAGCAATGTGCAAGTTACCAGGGCCCTCATCGACGGCGGCGCAGGACTCAACGTCTTGTCCGTCGAGACATTCAACGACCTCCAGGTGCCTCGTGATCAGCTTCAGCCAACCAAGCCCTTCTCAGGAGTCACCGATGGCTCCAACACTCCGATAGGGTAGATTCGCCTCCCTGTCACTTTCGGACAGCGCAAGAACTACCGTACCGAGCTCATCGACTTCGACGTTTCCCACATCCGCCTGCCATACAATGCCAACCTCGGGTACCCGGCCCTGGCCAAGTTCATGGTAGTGACTCATCATGGTTACAATGTCCTCAAGATGTCAAGAAGCGGCGGAGTCATCACGGTCCCATGCGAAGAGAAAGATGCAGTGTGTTCTCTCCAACGTGCCTTCCAAGCTGCCTCAGTCGAGGACTGAGACGACAAGAGAGGGAACCTTCCCGAGGCGGTCCTCAAGAAGAAGAAGAAATCACCCGGCCCAAGGCCTCAAGAGGTTGGCACCTCCGGAGATGCCGCGTCAGGACCTGCGCCCATGCAAGGGGCGCCTAGCACATCGGAAGGCGTGCCTGGCGCCCTCCTCGGGCAAGGCTCGGGGGCTCTCTCTTGGAGGGCCTCCGACTTTGCCAAGCTCACGAGGGAGGCGCTCGGGCACCACTTGGAGGCGTGCTTCGCGGCACGTTTCCCCCAGGAAGGCATGAGTCAAGAAGGGCCAAACCCTCAGGAATTCATCACCAAGGTCACTCAGGAGCTGCAGGAATCGAGAGTCATGTGTCATGCGCGGCAACCGCCGCCTACCTGGCGTGGCTCCCCATCCAGGCGAGGATGGCGGGCTGCGCGTCCGCATCGACTACCCAGGGTTCAGCCGAGTCGCGTCTCAGGACACTACTAGGGAAAAGCCTAGCAGCAGTGCGGGTTTTACGCCTATCAGTAGCGCGGGCAGGAGCGCTACTGATACGGCGCTACAGCTAAAGGTTAGCAGTAGCGTCGGTTGACAAGCGCTACTGCTACATCGACTTAGTAGTAGCGCCTTCCCCACACAGCGCTACTGCTAATTACTAGCAGCGCCTTTCCAAGCCCGCGCTACTACTATTATTCCGTATTTTATTTCTTTTTTGTTTCATGTTGTATTCATACACCTCTATACAAGTTTTCATACAGCAGCAATTTAGAGATCGTTTTTACATCATAATGAGTTATTACATCACTGAGTGAAAGAACCGTGGACTAGTTTCAAGTGGATGGACATCCACTTGAAACTAATCCGCGGTCTTTCACGCAATGATATAATAAATATAATCATCATCATCATCATCATCATCATCATCATCATCATAATCATATCATTAACAACTTATCATCATAATACATCATTGTCATATAACACCTCCTCATGATCATCATTTTCATCGATGAGACATCACATAGCAAGTTGGTCACTAGTCATAATCACAACTACTCCTCATCATCAACTCTAACACACATTGTACCACATAATAAACATATTGTACCTCATAGGGCCTACTACATTCTATTAGGACCTACTATATTCTCTAAGGTAAAATAGCAAAAAACAAGATAGCCCCTGGCTCTCCATTATGGAGAATGGAGATTATCCTGTCTCCAATTCTTGCCTTTCTCTTAATGTTGCTTCCAAGAACCTCCTTACGAATGTCCAAACATTTTTTCCATTCTTTGATTAGCATGTGTTCACCGGTTTTAGAAATCCGATATGCACAGGTGAGATCCGTAGGATGACCTGGCATTATGTTCAGAACTTCAAGGCGACCATTCTGATACATCAAATGAGGCACACAATCCATCGAGTTTTTCTGTTGAAAAACATAGTAATAACTTCGTAGTTAGCAATGATGTACTAGTTTTAGAAGTATGCAAAAGATGCACGGATGTCGTAATAGTAAAAAATCTTACCAGGGTATCTCCATAGAAGTTACCGTGGTTCAACACGTGCACTAGTGGCACGTATTCACCATAATTTGGAGGAGTTCGATAATAGGTATTGTAATTCTCAAAGTAAGTACAAAATGCGATCAGATGATTTTTCTCCTTATAAGTTTAATTCGGAGCCATCGGTGTAGTGGGTTCTGTCTACCATGTTCCGCACATTGTTTGAACAAGCAAAATAAGCTGTCAATGGGAATAAGCTATCAACTATTTTGAAATAAATAATATAAATTAGTTAATAACTATGTTTGAGGAACTCACATAGCGGTAGAATCGGAAGCGTATCAACAAGGACCCAAATGTCCATATTGTTTTGCTCGATGTCAGGATCACCAAGATCCATGGTGACAATCATACCCTCATAAAAACCATACATTTTGCAAAGTGCTTCCCAATTTTGGCAACCAAACTGGGTTACGCTCTGAGAATTGTACAGATTTACTTCAAAATCCAAATCATGATGGGTCCTAGGTGTATTTTCTTTGTTTCAAAGTTTTCATGTTCTTCAAAACCCATCCTCTCCAAGACATAGCATCTTGCATGGCATGGGATAAGCTAGTCGAATTGTAAAAGATGAAAATTAGACGTTGAAATAGTTGAAGTCGTGCTTAATTACGAAAAAACACTTGTCGTTGTTGCGTACCATTTCAACGTTGAAGGTCTCCTCGAGCTTAATGTTGAAGCGCCGATCTTCGTCCAGCTCAAGGAACCTGTCGCACAGATCTCGATCGTCGCGGCACCAGCTGCACTCCCCTGGGAGACTTTCGTCGTCCGAGTACGACATTTCCTACGTTCATAATTCAAAGATTAAACTTGTACAATTAAATATATGTACTAAAAAACCTAAATTAGATCATTATTTTTCGAGAAAATCCAGGCCACTCGATATTTCCTACATATTCTAGCACAAGTCATTCCAGAATTCACGGAAAAATCCGGCATGACCTTTGCTAAAAAAGAACATATCGAGCGCCTGAAATTTGCCGGAACGGAAATTAATCAACACTCTGGCAAAACATAGGCCACTCGGAGGTGTAACCTGAACATGACCGGCCACTTGGGCAACCACATATCCTATTTGAGCAACACGGGATATACATGTTTTATCTACATCATATATATTATCTTATAGGACTCATATTGACATGGAGATTTGATTGGTCTCACCTCGAGGTCGGAGGGGGTCGGTGACGGGGACGACGACGGGGATGATGGAGGGGCTCCTTGATTTCTGCAAAAGTGAAAACCCTATATAAGTTATCACTAATACATCCCGAATAATTGCTTAAACTAGTTCTATTAATTCAACTAGTTCTTACTAAATATAAAATTACTATAAATAGAAAAAAACTAGTTCTTTCTAAAAATAAAGTAGTTCAACTAGTTATATTAATTTTCTTACTAAAAATATATTAGTCCTATTAATTCAACTAGTTCAACTAGTTTATTAATTTTCTTACTAAACTAGTTCAACTAAAACTAAACTAGTTCAACTAGTTTATTAATTTACTTACTAATTATTGTAAACACTTACTAAAACAGTAAACAAAACTACATTACACAATAGTAAAAAACATCTACTATTAACCATACTGCCCTAGTTAACTAGTACCATCACTACTACTAATTAACATCTACTACTACTAAAAATCATTATCTATGAACCCTAAATTAACATCTACTACTAAAAAACATCTACTAACTAAGCAGAGAGAGGGGGTGGGGGAGGGGTGGGGGGCTTACAGAGGGGGGAGAGACGGTGGCGGGGAGGTGCTCGGCGACGGAGAGGTAGGGGCGGCGAGGGCGGGCTCGGGCGGCGGCGATGAGGTCGAGGGCGGCGACGGTGAGGTCGAGAGCGGTGGCGGGCAGCGGCGGTGAGGTTGAGGGCGGCCTCGGGCGGCGGCGGTGAGGGCAGGCTCGGGCTCGGGCGGCGGCGACAGAGGTAGGGGAACAGGGGGGGAGGAGGATTTAGCAAAATTTTGAGCCCGGGGTGGTTAAGTCGAACTAGCAGTAGCGCACTTTAGGAAACGCGCTATAACTAATGTAGCTACAGCGCGTTTTACGGAAACACGCTACTGCTAAGTCTAAGCACGCATCAAAAATATACATTGGTCATCATTGATCTTTTTGTGTAGAATCTAAATAGTCAACATGAATCCTCACAGTACCCGTATAGGCACTGGTGAAGATTCGTATTGCAGCCACAAATCCTACACATATAGTTCAATGAAGACCAAGTGCTTGAGATAGTTTGAGAAGTAACATATTTAAGGTGGTAAACACCTTGTTCGCTTAGCAGTATGGGACTAAACTTAATTAGGTGCAATACTTAGCAGCAGCGTGTTTTTCAGAAAAACGCTGCTACTAAGTACTTTAGCAGCAGCGCGTCCCTGGAAGGGCACTACTACTATATCTAGCCTGGAGGCAACGCCGTGGCAATTATAGTAGTAGCGCTCGTTGCACATAGAGCGCTCTTGCTATGCTGGTATTGGTAGCACGGTTTCGCCAAGATCGCTACTGCTAGTTAGCAGTACCGTCTGTTTTTAAACCGCGCTGCTGCTAAAATTCTGTGTATAAGGTTTTCCCTAGTAGTGGGAGCGCTTCTGGCCTTCACGCGTGGGACGCTGCGAGGGTCCGCCTCACAGCTACGTTCGCATGCCTTTCAAAAATGCCGAATGCGGCTGCGGCCCACCAGCGCCTGATGCGGAGCATTCTGGAAGCTCAGGAGGCCAGGCGTCACGCAGTCCTGGCGGAGATGGAGGCGGTCCTCAGGGAACCGCCTGGGCACCAGAGCCTCTCGAGGCTCAGGGCTCCAGTGGCTCGTAAGGATCAACTTCTTCACCACGCATCGCCAGCTACCCCAACACCCGCTTTGCAATGACACCAGGTGACATCTTTCGAGTTTCATTTCAGCTGGGAGCGCCCTCAGGGCTGCATTATTGCCAGGTCGCATGGGTCCGTCCCTGTGGCGTGTATCCGTTTTGCTTATGTCTTAAGTTCACCTTGCCGGGGGCACCCCTCGGGCTGCATCATCCCCAAGACGCTCGGGCCTGACCCAGCGGCATGTACCTTTCCTGCATCTATCTAAGCTGATTTGCTTTTCATGCTTAACCTGCTGCGATCATCTCCTGCCGCCCACCACGGGCCTCAATGCAAATCGCTTGCGCGTTAAAAGGGGGGCTCCTGAGCATCGCAACTCAGGAGCTCTTACTTGCTCTCCAGCCCTCACCCCCTGGCCTTGTCCATGGCATCGCGACCTGGCATACCAGCGACGGCTGAGCTCGCTCGAGGGCGGGGACCTGAGGACGTAGAGCATTTGCATCTAACCACCTTGCAGGGACAGACAGCCGTCCGCGGCTCAAGACCAGGCGCAACCCGCCTTGTGGTAGGGCCTCGTGAGTCCCGCGCTGGCTCACGGGTGCCCAGATACACCTCGCACACAGCCGTCTGCGGCTCAAGACCAGGCGCAACCCGCCTTGAGGTAGGGCCTCGTGAGTCCCGTGCTGGCTCACGCGTGCCCAGATACACCTCGTGCCCTACCGTGCAGGCCACGTGTCAGGGCGGGGCTGTACACGCCCTGGGGGCACCTCCCGGAGGGGGCCCCCTCCCACGCACCAGTGGAAGCACCATGCTCCGCGCTGGCTGACGACACTGCCCAGGAGCGGCTATGCCTGTACACATACGGAAGCGCTATGCTCCGCGCTAGTGATAAACAACTAAGGGCAGCTCACGGCTGTATCAACCTCAGGGAGCCCAGAGCTCAACGTCCGGCCTCATCGCAACGCCTCCCCTCGGGAGCACCGCGCGAGGGGGCTGGACATGGGGGCTGCGCCCGGGTCACGCCCGAGCGCACGCCACCCATCCAGGTCCCTTAGACCTGGTCGTCGCGTGCCTCTCCCCGAGCGGAGCCAAGGTATGAAAGCCGTTTGAGCGTCAAGGGGGACTCCTGAGCATCGCGACCCAGGAGCCTAACTGGTCACGTAGCCCCTCACTCCTTGGTCCCGTCCTGGTTTCCGATCAGGGCTAACGGCGGTTGAGGTATGTGCGGGGCCGGGCCCTGCCGACGTGGAACGACAGATCTACTCCTACACCCCCTCCCTATTTGCCGTTTGAGCGTCAAGGGGGACTCCTGTGCATCGCGACTCAGGAGCCTAACTTGCCACGTAGCCCCTCACTCCTTGGTTCCGTCCTGGTTTCCGGTCAGGGCTAATGGCGGCTGAGGCATGCGCGGGGCCGGGCCCTGCCGATGTAAAACACAAAGCAAATAGGAAGGAAACCGCAAAATTTCGCAAATTCAGAAGCAAATATTACATGCCATGAAATGTTCTCATGATACCAAACCCAAGTCTAAACGCCTCCACGAGGCACATTGCATATCACAGGAATTGAAACAGGAAAGAAGCCGCGAGGAGATCACCCCTGAGCAGCGCCGTCGCTCACGGTGGGGTCATGCTTGTTAGCCCCACCTCCCGAGGCCGCGGATCCAGCGGTACCTGCCTTGGGCACGGTGGTGAAGGCGCGGAACTTCGCTAGCAAGGCTTCCGCACGACCCTTCACGGCTTCAGCGGCAGCGGCGGAGTGTGCGGCGTCCACAGGCTCCAGCAGGTGTCAAGGTTGGCGTCGGGGTTGTGAAGGTAGACGTGGGTGAGGATCCGCGTCAGCGCCGTGGAGGAAAGGACGCGAGCTTCAACCTCAGCCATTGGGCCGATGCCATCCACGACCTCCTCAAGCGCCTCAACCAGGAAGGGAAGCAGCTTGGCAGGGCCGTCGGTGGGCCTGGCTAGCGGCTTATCCAGACCATCGTCGTAGAGTGACTGCAGCGCCTTGCAGGATCTCACCTCGTAACCCTCAAAGGCCGTGCGGTCCTCAGCCAAGACCTTCGCCTGGGCGTCCAGCTCAGTCCTCTCCGCCTTTAGTTTCTGCTCCAGAATCTTCAGCCGGCTGCGATCGGCAGCCAGCTCGGCATCACGGTCCCCGATGGCGGCCTCCCCGAGCGTTCATCTCTTCCTCCTTCTCCTAGCGGTCGCGAACCTCCTTCTCGAGCTCATCGCGCAAGCCTTACAGCTCGTCCTCCAGCGCCTTGCAGCGGCCTCGGGCAGTTGAAGCATCGTTCAACGCCACGTCGCGAGCGGCTACGGCCTGGGAGGTGACCTGCTTCTCCTCCTCGGAAGCTGTCACAGCCTGACTCAGCGCCGCTCGGATGGAGGCGTCAGAGCGAACCCAGCCAGAGACCAGCTGTGACACCCAAAATTTTATTTGGCCTTTTCAAAATTTTTATTTGACTTGAGGGAGGTGATTTAAATTTTTCCTTCAAAAGAACCCTCCCTTTCAAAATGTTTTTATGGAAAGAGTTTTATTTGGTTTCACCCAAGACTTGATTTTGGTCTTGGAGGTTCTTGCTTTTTATTTTGGACTCAAGCCAAATTGCCTTTCACTTGGGAAAAATGTCTTTTGAAAATTTCTTTGAAAATGCTCCATAGCTTTTGGAATAATCCTTTACAACTTTCAACAAATCTCTCATGCCATGACCTTAGTGCAAATCCACTCTCCTAAACCTTCCCTCATCTTTGGATCATGATTTGCATCAAATCCAGCAAGTTGAACCTCCCCATATATTTATTTTCCATTTAAATCTTATCAAAACAATTTCTGCCTTCTATTCTAGCCCTTGGAGATTTACAAAGGAGCTACCATTTATGTTTTGATTTTTGCCCCCAAACCAATTCCCCTTCCTAGTCCTTGAGCCCACGACCAAGATCCATGAAGATCCACTGGTATTCAGTTCAAATTTTTCAAACTAGACTTGCTGCAAGTTTGGACCAGATTTGCCAAATTTGATGAAATTCATTTAAATTCTTCTCCTAAAAATCTGAGAAAAATCAGGCAACCCCTGGGTGCATTGAGAGGTCACCTCACCAAGTCCCAGCCCCAGGAAATTTTTTCTCCTTGCCAAATCATTCTGTCGAACACCTGCAGAGCATTGTCAAAATCAGGTTCAGTCAAATTCAGAGAACAGTTCAGTGTTGATGTCGTTTTCTTTAGTGTTCGATCTCAATCTCGCCAGTGCCCCGGTGTCGCCTTGCTCCCCGTCCCCTCCCCCTTGTTCCTGCGCCGCACGATCTCCTGGAACCTTGCGGACGTCGGCGACGAGCAGGAGGAGGTGCGCCGCCCCGTGACCGACGGTAGCGGCGGCTTTGCGGCTGCCAGAGAGGGGCGCAGCGTAGACGGCGCCACCCAGCGCCGCCCAAGCCACTGGAGGCCGCCGCGTGGCCACCCACTCCCCAGTGCGCGCTGCCACCCTCGTCGTGAACCGCTGGGCGCGGAGCGCGCTCTCTGCCGCCGTCGTGCCCGTGCGGCCACCCCACCGTGGACCGGCGCCATTACGCCAAGACCGACCGGGATTAGCGGGGGAACGGGACCAGTAACTCCCACTGATGCTGCCTGGCCACCTAAACCCCCTGCCAATCCACTGCCTCGCCGTAATTGCTCGCCGGAGATTCTCCGTTCACGGCCACCCCCTCGATCCGCCTATAAATAGAGGCCCCGAGCTTCAACTCGAACCCACACCACCTCTGCACTCCACCTAGACCACACCAAGCCACTGGAAGAGCCTCGAGGGAGCTTTCTTCCCCGACTCCGGCCGCCGCGACCCGCCACGGGATCCAGCTCGATTCGCTCCCGTGCGTGCACCTCTGCCTCCCATCTCTTGCCAGTAGCTCTCTAGTGCATCCCTCCTTCTGACCCGCGCTTCAATTCGAAGTTTGCAGCACCCACCGGAGTTCTCCACCATCACCCGAGCCGCCGTCCGCCGGAGAAAGTGTCGCCGTCGACGTGGTGCTCTCCGACGCTCGAGTCCACCACCCACCGACGCGGAAGGACACGCTGAAGCTCTTGGTACACTCCGATCTCCCTGTCTCGCCGTGGTTCGACGCCGGCGACCACCGCAGTCTTCGGGCGCCGGTGAACTTTTTAAACCTGACATGTGGACCCCCCCTGTCAGCCTCTATTCTCTTCTCCCTCGAAACGTTTTCTGTTGGCGCCTTCAGGAAAATACATTTTCTCTTTGAGCTGGCGCATTTCTTTCCGAAGCGTTTTCTGTTTTCTCAGTTAAGCCCCTGGAACTTCTCTGTTTCATTACAGATAAGTCCCTGGACAGAAACCCTTATAACTTTTTAATAAAAAGTGATTTTTGAGTGATTCTTTTTTTGACAATCTTATAATTTTGTCTAGTTTTTTATAGGATTTATTTGGAAAAATTTTGGAACAACTTTTGTGCACGCGTTGGTTTTCACGTTAGTATGCTTCTTCGCTATACCGTAGGTTCCGGAAGAGGTGACGGAGCCGCGAACTTCGCCAAGCTAGACTCCAACTTCTCCGAACCAGGAAAGCATGTTTGAACCTTTGATATGATAGGTGTTTTGCATGTTTGCGTGAAAGGTTGTGCGTGGCATATGAGTATCGGTGAGTATCTCGTTGCTCGTGAGGCAACTACCCGTGTGTTCCAAAGTTGCGATGATCTCTGATGAGAGATGGCCTAATCATGTGGTGACATGAAGGGCAACAAGGTGGTACTGTTGTAGCATGCCAGCCTTGCGTCATCCGACAATTCCCGACGTTAACGTGGACGGAGTCACGTTATCGTTCTTCCCCCTTCCGTGCTACCACATGTTTTCTGCCAGAATGCGGTTTAGTAAGTTGGTAACCTCTTTCCGTGTACACACCAAATAGAGGGGCCGGGATGATGGTTCCATGGCCCTGGATTAAAGCCAGTCATCCGGTCAGGGGGCATGGGTGTTTCCGGTTGGGACCGAGAGGGGGGCACCCCTTAGAGCGCGCATATAGAAATTTGATCCCATGCTACGCGAGGTTGTAGCCTCCCCGTCTCAAGGTTTTTCTTGAACGTTGCCGAGGGTGATTCCTGGCTTCGGAATGTTGAATGGGTGTGTACTGGTTAGATGTGTTTCTTCCAAAACACCGTAGACGGAACTAGTCCCCGTGACTACTGAAATCCGTTGGCTGTGGTTCAAGTACAAACTCTGCAGAGTCAAATCCTTCCGAGTCATCATATCCATGGTCAAGTATCGTGATCAGCGTATCCATGTCTATGTCATAACATCGTAGTATATTCTTCGTTCCGGTAAGCAAGCTTGAGTAGTAGACTTGGCTGAATATTATTCCTGTGGATGGACTAACCCTGTTGTTTACCTCATGTCTGCTTGTTCTCTTGATATGATTTATAATTCATGAACTACTAAGTGTTGAATATAAGCCCTTCATGTGATGTCGCTCAGACGTCCGACTGTGGCATGTTTGTCTCTTACTTTCAATATAAGCCCTTTACGTGATGTCGCTCAGACGTCCGACTGTGGCACGCACTGCCTTCATTTTTCTGTTATAAGCCCTTTATGTGGTGTCGCCTCGACACCCGACTACGGCATTATTATTCTTGTAGTTTCCTCTCGAGGAGTCATTCAGACCCTCGTTTTGCACCGGTATTATTATTCTTGCAGTTTCCTCTCGAGGAGTCATTCAGACCCTCGTTTGGCACCCAGTATTTATTTTGGGATTTCGGGAGGACTACCGCCCGACTTCTCTGTTATTTCCCTATGCATTATTATCTCTATGTCTGAACGCACTTGTTAATCTATTCATATGCTTCATGTTTACATTTGTTATATCTTATGTCTGAACTGTCTTGCGAGTACTTTCATAGTACTCTCCTGGCTTGTTGATTTGGCCAGATGTTGACGAAGGCGATCTCATGGATGAAGAGTTTGATAGTGTGTCCGACGCCTAGAGGAGTCCCAGTCAGTCCCGTGCGATCCTGGATATTGGTCACTTGTATTATATACGCTTCCGCCACCCGCAATAAGTCTCCTCGAGCCTCACTCCGACGCTCGAGGAGCTATAGTTTTCAGGAGTCATATCACCCACTTTGCGGTGATATTTCCACCACCGTTGTTATCGTGAGTTAGTAGTCTTGCCACCCTATCCGCCGTTATGTTTTATCGGCGTTCATGTAATAAATTGTTGAGCAGTCTCCGCTCAACCTTGTATTATATTCAGTACTCCTGGTATTTTTCTTCTGTGACCAAGATATTGTCTACCAGTGAGAAGGAATTCTTCTTTACTGGTCCGTAAACGGGATTGGTCTCTCAATAAATATTTTATTGAAAAACCGGTCGTGACAAGCTTGGTATCAGAGCCAGGCTGACTGTAGGAAGCCACTAGGTGCGATCGCTAATCGGTTATTAGCGTCTTTTGTGCTTTTCAGCATTTTGCAATTGTAGCTATTTTCTGTTCGTCATCATAATTTTATGACATGACTACTCAGAATTTTTGCCTACTTTTGTAGATGGCTGGCAGCAACTGCGAGACTCGAGTGTTCACGAACGTGCCCGAGGGGTTTGTCAAACTCCTCGTCTCCATCACTAAGCTCGCGATCGGGCCAGCGACTCGTCCAGAGTTCACGCTTTATCAGCACAAGCTCAGCGACGACGTGTCTATGCACCAAGCCGTGGTGCAATTCAAGGGAGGACGTTCTGCATCTCGCCACTTCCGTTTTGTGGGAAGGGCCATGCCTACGGAGAGGCATGCCATGCAGATGCCTCCCCGTGAGGCGATAGCTCGCCTTCGGGACATTCTTCCTACGATGAAGACTCGTCGCTACCGCTACCTCCCATGCCATGTGCCATACACTTGTCACTATGCATTTGCCTGCCATCGGGGAGAGCGAGATGAAGCCATCGAGATGGTCGTGGAGTACCTCAAGGCTCTGGAGGAATCCTTTGACAACCTCGTAGATGATCTTGTGGTTGCCCGCATGGACTTAGTCCGGGGCGGTCCTGCCTGCAGGAAGGAGCTTCTCCACACGGCACCGCCTCTGACATTCGTCTCGTCTTCAGCCTCTTATGCACCGGCCATTTTGGCCACTGCTCGCCGTCTGCCTGCCACTGAGGAATTCGACCGAGTCATCGCTCCTACTCCAGTCAGAGCTGCACCGCCTGCCACACCCGTACTACCGCTTGTCGCTCCCGCACCATCACCGCAGCGCAGTGTTACGCGCCAGGAGCCAGCTAGAGAGGAGGTGGAGGTTGAATCTCCTGCACCGCTGAGTCTTGCCCTCGGCAAGGGAAAGGACATCGTCACCATCTTCGACTGAGAGCGCCGAGTAGCCGCGCGTTATGTCTGCTTGTATGATGTCTTTTATCTGTACGCTAGTTTGTATTAGTGTGTTCGCTGCTTTCCGGAAGAGTATGCTAGTCTAAATAACATGTCAGGATTGTGTACGCACATCCTGAGTGCTGTATCGTGTGTTTGCTTTTCGCGTGTAAGATTTGGGTTAAGCCGTTCTTCTCCGTGCAAAATCGTTTACGTTTTCTTGAAAATCTTGAGGTCTTTTAAGTTTTTGCCTTTGCAAGATTTTCTTTGTGCCACACAGTTCTTCTCATGAGTTTTGCAAAATAATACCCTAGACTGGAAAAATGTCTCGTCCGTGGACTTGTTCCATGCCCAATCAGCTAGAAGAAGTTTATGGGACACAGACTAGCAACAACTTCACTCAGGGACAGTCCAGTCAACAAGACAGCGAAGCAGCCTTGTCTCAAGTATGCCGTCTCTTAGAACAAAGCCAGCAATAGCACCAAGAGATGATGAATCACGTCATCAATATGGGAAACCACCGTGAACCCAATCAACCTCATTCCAAGTTATCTGAGTTACAGAAGACTCGCCCTTCAAATTTTGCTCACACTGATAGGCTGCTGGAAGCCGATGACTGGCTTCGTGATATCGAGAGGAAGCTGATTATTGCCCAGTGTTCAGATCATGAGAAGGTGCTTTATGCACCACACTACCTTACTGGAGCAGCTGCAGCATGGTGGGAAAACTTCCTACACATGCATCCCAGTGAACACAACATCACCTGGGAAGAATTCAAGGAAAGCTTTCGTGGGGCACACATCCCCAGGAGCATCATAAAAATCAAGAAGAGAGAATTTGACGATCTCAAGCAAAGAGGCATGTCAGTGACATAATACAACGATCAGTTTACCCAGCTGTCTCGTTATGCCTACGACGAACATATGACTAAGAACAAGAGGATGGAGAAATTCTTGGACGGCCTGGCATCGACATTAAGATGCCAACTAGTCGTGCACACTTTCCCGGATTTTAAAACTCTGGTTGACAAGGCCATTACCTTGGAGAATGAGCGCTGCAGCCTGGAGGATATCCGTAAGCGAAAGAGGGACAAGACGACTCTTGCTTGCAACAACCGAAGCAAGACTGAGGTTCCAAGGACAGAAGCAAGGAAATCCACGACTACTGATCTAAGGCCCATCCGACAGTTTCATGCCAGGGACAAGGAGTTCACATACCGTCCAGGGGTCACAAGCTATGCTTGTGGAGAAGAAGGGCACTATGCTAAACAGTGCCCAAAACCGAGGAACTCGGCCCCCAAGCCGAACAATGGTGGAAACAATCCAGCCCCCAAGCGCAACAATTTCAATCCCAACAACAACCACAGGAAGGGTCACCTGAACCATGTGACCAGGGAAGAAGCTCAGAATGCCCCAGACATCGTGCTCGGTTACGTTCCCTGTCAACACAGTACCTGCCACGGTTTTGTTTGATTCTGGAGCTTCCCATTCGTTCGTTTCGAAGAGTTTTGTTTTGCAACATGGTTTTCCGATACTTCCCTTGGAAAAATCTATGATCATCAAGTCCCCCGGAAATAAGCAAATCGCTCAGAGTTACTGCCAAGGAGTAATCATTGAGTTCGAAGGACTAAAGTTCCAAGCAAATCTCATCGTGTTGGAAAATAAAGGACTGGATGTCATTTTAGGGATGGACTGGTTAACCACCAACAAAGGATTCATTGACTGTTTCAATCGGACCGTGATTCTCACTCACCATCATGGCAAGACAATAAAGGTTACAGCTCAAGAAAGGGCACGGTCACGGCAACCAAAACTGAACAAAGTGGACATTTCAGAACGGAGAAAAGTTCCAGTGGTATGCGAGTTCCCTGACGTATTTCCTGAAGAACTACCAGGCATGCCACCAGACCGAGAAATAGAATTCAGCATCGAACTAGCACCTGGCACCGCTCCCATCTATAAGAAACCTTATAGGATGGCACCCTCAGAATTGGTGGAGTTGAAGAAGCAGATAAAGGAATTATTGGACAAAGGCTTTATTCGAGCCAGCTCCTCACCATGGGGTTCGCCAGTTTTATTCGCCAAGGAAAAAGGATGGGACACTGAGACTGTGTATAGACTATCGAGCTCTCAATATGGTCACCATCAAAAACAAATATCCGATGCCACGGATAAATGATTTGTTTGACCAGCTCGCACAAGCCAAGGTGTTCTCAAAAATTGATTTGAGATCGGGATATCACCATTTGAAAGTACGGATAGAAGATATCCCTAAGACAGCATTCACCTCCAGATACGGATTATATGAATTCACAGTGATGCCTTTTGGTCTAACGAACGGCCCCGCATATTTCGTCCACCTCATGAACAAAGTGTTCATGAAATTCATGGACAAATTTGTTGTGGTGCTCATTGACGATATTCTGGTATATTCAAGGACACCAGAAGAGCACGCTGAGCATCTCAGAATTGTTTTGGGAGAATTGAGGAAACATCAGTTGTATGCCAAATTTAGCAAGTGTGAATTTTGGCTAAGGCAAGTTGGTTTCCTTGGCCACATATTAAACCAAGAAGGCGTGGCCGTAGACCCAGAGAAGGTCAAAGCCATACTTGACTGGAAGCCACCAGCCAACGTGACAGATGTGCGGAGTTTCCTCGGGATGGCCGGATATTACAGAAGATTTATTGAAGGATTCTCCACTGTAGCAAAACAATTGACCCAGTTGCTCAAGAAAGACAAGAAGTTTGTATGGACGGAAGCATGCGAGAGAAGCTTCCAAGAACTTAAGAAGAAGCTAACAACCGCACCAGTATTAACCGTGCCAGACATACACAAGAGTTTTGAAGTATATTGTGATGCGTCCCGAAAAGGCCTCGGATGTGTACTAATGCAAGATGGCAAAGTTTTCGCGTATGCCTCCAGGCAGCTGCGAAAACATGAGGAAAATTACCTAACACATGACTTAGAACTAGCAGCAGTCATACATGCACTCAAGGAGTGGAGGCACTTCCTGTTGGGAAATCGGTGTGAAATATATACAGACCATAAGAGCCTTAAATATATTTTCACACAACCAGAGCTAAATTTACGCCAACGACGCTGGTTGGAATTGGTCAAGGACTATGATGTCGGTATTCACTACCATCCAGGGAAAGCAAATGTAGTGGCCGATGCCCTTAGTCAGAACCCCAGCCCATACAAGGACAGTCCACAAAACATGAGGCCTGAGTTTCAGCAAGAGTTCGCCAGGCTCAACATGGTGTTAGTCTCTGAGGGCACCATATCAAATCTGGAGATACAACCCACCCTAGTGGAACAAATTAAGAAGGCTCAGCAAGGACATCCCAGCATCGAAGGTATAAGAAAGAAAATGAACCTTGGTAAGGCTTCAGAGTTCGTCACAGACAGTGAAGGAATATTATGGTACGGAGACAGACTTTGCGTACCTAACATTGAGGAACTCAAGCAACAAATCCTAACCGAAAGCCACACCGCTCCATACTCGATCCACCCTGGAGGAACCAAAATGTACAAGGACATTCAGGAAAGATTTTGGTGGCACGGTATGAAAAGAGATATAGCCACATTTATTGCTTGTTGCGATTCATGTCAGCGCATCAAGGCCGAGCATCAAAAGCCAGCAGGGCTACTCCAGCCAAACAGGATACCGGAGTGGAAATGGGATGAAATAGGAATGGACTTCATCGTCGGACTACCCCGATCACAACGTGGAAATGACGCCATATGGGTCATCACAGACCGACTAACCAAGGTTGCTCATTTCATTCCCGTGAAGACGACCTACTCCACACAAAGGCTAGCCAAGCTTTATCTCTCTCGTATAGTCTGTCTGCATGGAGTCCCAAAAACTATAATATCCGACCGAGGCACCCAATTTGTCTCCAAATTTTGGGATCACCTGCAACAAGCTCTGGGCACGCAACTAGCATTCAGTACAGCGTACCACCCTCAAACTGATGGACAGACAGAACGCGTAAACCAAATCCTAGAGGATATGCTGAGAGCCTGTGTGCTCACTTATGGGTCCAGTTGGGAAGAGAGTTTGCCGTATGCCGAGTTTGCTTACAACAACAGTTACCAAGCCAGCTTGCAAATGGCACCCTTTGAAGCATTGTATGGACGGAGGTGTCGTACCCCACTGAATTGGTCAGAAACAGGTGACAGCCGTATCTTCGGCCCAGACATGCTTAAAGAGGCCGAGGAGAAAGTTAAACAGATCAGGGACAGACTCAAGACAGCACAAAGCCGACAAAAGAGCTACTACGATCAAAAACATCGTGAGGTCAGCTTTGAACCCGGTGATTCCGTATACCTACGAGTTTCTCCTATGAGGGGCCTGCAACGGTTCAAAATTAAGGGGAAGCTAGCCCCGAGATTTATTGGACCATTCTGTATAATTGCACGAAGAGGCACGGTAGCCTACCAGCTAGATCTACCCAAGGAGCTGTCAGACGTCCATGACGAATTCCACGTCTCGCAACTGAGAAAATGTATGAGTAACCCGGAGAAGCATGTATCCCATGAGAGCATCGATGTACAACCAGACCTCACCTACAGAGAAAGGCCAGTAAAGATATTGGAAGTGTCTGAACGGAGGACCCGTCAGAAAACGACAAAATTTTTCAGAGTTCAGTGGAGCAACCACACTGAGGATGAAGCTACTTGGGAAAGAGAAGATTTTCTTCAGGCAGAGTATCCATATCAATTTGAGGATCAGCAGTAATCTCGAGGACGAGATTTTTCCTAAGGGGGTAGGTGTTGTGACACCCAAAATTTTATTTGGCCTTTTCAAAAAATTTATTTGACTTGAGGGAGGTTATTTAAATTTTTCCTTCAAAAGAACCCTCCCTTTCAAAATATTTTTATGGCAAGAGTTTTATTTGGTTTCACCCAAGACTTGATTTTGGTCTTGGAGGTTCTTGCTTTTTATTTTGGACTCAAGCCAAATTGCCTTTCACTTGGGAAAAATGTCTTTTGAAAATTTCTTTGAAAATGCTCCATAGCTTTTAGAATAATCCTTTACCACTTTCAACAAATCTCTCATGCCATGACCTTAGTGCAAATCCACTCTCCTAAACCTTCCCTCATCTTTGGATCATGATTTGCATCAAATCTAGCAAGTTGAACCTCCCCATATATTTATTTTCCATTTAAATCTTATCAAAACAATTTCTGCCTTCTATTCTAGCCCTTGGAGATTTACAAAGGAGCTACCATTTCTGTTTTGATTTTTGCCCCCAAACCAATTCCCCTTCCTAGTCCTTGAGCCCTCAACCAAGATCCATGAAGATCCACTGGTCTTCAGTTCAAATTTTTCAAACTAGACTTGCTGCAAGTTTGGACCAGATTTGCCAAATTTGATGAAATTCATTTAAATTCTTCTCCTAAAAATCTGAGAAAAATCAGGCAACCCCTGGGTGCATTGAGAGGTCACCTCACCAAGTCCCAGCCCTAGGAAAAAATTTCTCCTTGCCAAATCATTCTGTCGAACACCTGCAGAGCATTGTCAAAATCAGGTTCAGTCAAATTCAGAGAATAGTTGGATGTTGCTGCCTTAAATATATTTTCACACAACCAGAGCTAAATTTACGCCAACGACGCTGGTTGGAATTGGTCAAGGACTATGATGTCGGTATTCACTACCATCCAGGGAAAGCAAATGTAGTGGCCGATGCCCTTAGTCGGAACCCCAGCCCATACAAGGACAGTCCACAAAACATGAGGCCTGAGTTTCAGCAAGAGTTCGCCAGGCTCAACATGGTTTTAGTCTCTGAGGGCACCATATCAAATCTGGAGATACAACCCACCCTAGTGGAACAAATTAAGAAGGCTCAGCAAGGACATCCCAGCATCGAAGGTATAAGAAAGAAAATGAACCTTGGTAAGGCTTCAGAGTTCGTCACAGACAGTGAAGGAATATTATGGTACGGAGACATACTTTGCGTACCTAACATTGAGGAACTCAAGCAACAAATCCTAACCGAAAGCCACAGCGCTCCATACTCGATCCACCCTGGGGGAACCAAAATGTACAAGGACATTCAGGAAAGATTTTGGTGGCACGGTATGAAAAGAGATATAGCCACATTTATTGCTTGTTGCGATTCATGTCAGCGCATCAAGGCCGAGCATCAAAAGCCAGCAGGGCTACTCCAGCCAAACAGGATACCGGAGTGGAAATGGGATGAAATAGGAATGGACTTCATCGTCGGACTACCCCGATCACAACGTGGAAATGACGCCATATGGGTCATCACAGACCGACTAACCAAGGTTGCTCATTTCATTCCCGTCAAGACGACCTACTCCACACAAAGGCTAGTCAAGCTTTATCTCTCTCGTATAGTCTGTCTGCATGGAGTCCCAAAAACTATAATATCCGACCGAGGCACCCAATTTGTCTCCAAATTTTGGGATCACCTGCAACAAGCTCTGGGCACGCAACTAGCATTCAGTACAGCGTACCACCCTCAAACTGATGGACAGACAGAACGCGTAAACCAAATCCTAGAGGATATGCTGAGAGCCTGTGTGCTCACTTATGGGTCCAGTTGGGAAGAGAGTTTGCCGTATGCCGAGTTTGCTTACAACAACAGTTACCAAGCCAGCTTGCAAATGGCACCCTTTGAAGCATTGTATGGACGGAGGTGTCGTACCCCACTGAATTGGTCAGAAACAGGTGACAGCCGTATCTTCGGCCCAGACATACTTAAAGAGGCCGAGGAGAAAGTTAAACAGATCAGGGACAGACTCAAGACAGCACAAAGCCGACAAAAGAGCTACTACGATAGAAAACATCGTGAGGTCAGCTTTGAACCCGGTGATTCCGTATACCTACGAGTTTCTCCTATGAGGGGCCTGCAACAGTTCAAAATTAAGGGGAAGCTAGCCCCGAGATTTATTGGACCATTCTGTATAATTGCACGAAGAGGCACGGTAGCCTACCAGCTAGATCTACCCAAGGAGCTGTCAGACGTCCATGACGAATTCCACGTCTCGCAACTGAGAAAATGTATGAGTAACCCGGAGAAGCATGTATCCCATGAGAGCATCGATGTACAACCAGACCTCACCTACAGAGAAAGGCCAGTAAAGATATTGGAAGTGTCTGAACGGAGGACCCGTCAGAAAACGACAAAATTTTTCAGAGTTCAGTGGAGCAACCACACTGAGGATGAAGCTACTTGGGAAAGAGAAGATTTTCTTCAGGCAGAGTATCCATATCAATTTGAGGATCAACAGTAATCTCGAGGACGAGATTTTTCCTAAGGGGGTAGGTGTTGTGACACCCAACATTTTATTTGGCCTTTTCAAAAAATTTATTTGACTTGAGGGAGGTGATTTAAATTTTTCCTTCAAAAGAACCCTCCCTTTCAAAATATTTTTATGGCAAGAGTTTTATTTGGTTTCACCCAAGACTTGATTTTGGTCTTGGAGGTTCTTGCTTTTTATTTTGGACTCAAGCCAAATTGCCTTTCACTTGGGAAAAATGTCTTTTGAAAATTTCTTTGAAAATGCTCCATAGCTTTTAGAATAATCCTTTACCACTTTCAACAAATCTCTCATGCCATGACCTTAGTGCAAATACACTCTCCTAAACCTTCCCTCATCTTTGGATCATGATTTGCATCAAATCTAGCAAGTTGAACCTCCCCATATATTTATTTTCCATTTAAATCTTATCAAAACAATTTCTGCCTTCTATTCTAGCCCTTGGAGATTTACAAAGGAGCTACCATTTCTGTTTTGATTTTTGCCCCCAAACCAATTCCCCTTCCTAGTCCTTGAGCCCTCAACCAAGATCCATGAAGATCCACTGGTCTTCAGTTCAAATTTTTCAAACTAGACTTGCTGCAAGTTTGGACTAGATTTGCCAAATTTGATGAAATTCATTTAAATTCTTCTCCTAAAAATCTGAGAAAAATCAGGCAACCCCTGGGTGCATTGAGAGGTCACCTCACCAAGTCCCAGCCCCAGGAAAAAATTTCTCCTTGCCAAATCATTCTGTCGAACACCTGCAGAGCATTGTCAAAATCAGGTTCAGTCAAATTCAGAGAATAGTTGGATGTTGCTGTCGTTTTCTTCAGTGTTCGATCTCAATCTCGCCAGTGCCCCGGTGTCGCCTTGCTCCCCGTCCCCTCCCCCTTGTTCCTGCGCCGCACGATCCCCTGGAACCTTCCGGACGTCGGCGACGAGCAGGAGGAGGTGCGCCGCCCCGTGACCGACGGCAGCGGCGGCTTTGCGGCCGCCAGAGAGGGGCGCAGCATAGACGGCGCCGCCCAAGCTACCGGACGCCGCCGCGTGGCCACCCACTCCCTAGTGCACGCTGCCACCCTCGTCGTGAACCGCTGGGCACGGAGCGCGCTCTCTGCCGCCGTCGTGCCCGTGCGGCCACCCCACCGTGGACCGGCGCCATTACGCCAAGACCGACCGGGATTAGCGGGGGAACGACACCAGCAACTCCCACTGATGCTGCCTGGCCACCTAAACCCCCTGCCAATCCACTGCCTCGCCGTAATTGCTCGCCGGAGATTCTCCATTCACGGCCACCCCCTCGATCCGCCAATAAATAGAGGCCCCGAGCTTCAACTCGAACCCACACCACCTCTGCACTCCACCTAGACCACACCAAGCCACTTGAAGAGCCCCGAGGGAGCTTTCTTCCCCGACTCCGGCCGCCGCGACCCGCCACGGGATCCAGCTCGATTCGCTCCCGTGCGTGCACCTCTGCCTCCCATCTCTTGCCAGTAGCTCTCTAGTGCATCCCTCCTTCTGACCCGCGCTTCAATTCGAAGTTTGCAGCACCGACCGGAGTTCTCCACCATCACCCGAGCCGCCGTCCGCCGGAGAAAGTGTCGCCGTCGACGTGGTGCTCTCCAACAATCGAGTCCACCACCCACTGAGGCAGAAGGACACGCTGAAGCTCTTGGTACACTCCGATCTCCCTGTGTCGCCGTGGTTCGACGCCGGGGACCACCGCAGTCTTCGGGCGCCGGCGAACTTTTTAAACCTGACATGTGGACCCCCCCTGTCAGCCTCTATTCTCTTCTCCCTCGAAACGTTTTCTGTTGGCGCCTTCGGGAAAATACGTTTTCTCTTTGAACTGGCGCATTTCTTTCCGAAGCGTTTTCTGTTTTCTCAGTTAAGCCCCTGGAACTTCTCTGTTTCATTACAGATAAGTCCCTGGACAGAAACCCTTATAACTTTTTAATAAAAAGTGATTTTTGAGTGATTCTTTTTCGGGAAATCTTATAATTTTGTCTAGTTTTTTATGCGATTTATTTGGAAAAAATTTGGAACAACTTTTATGCACGCGTTGGTTTTCACGTTAGTATGCTTCTTCGCTATACCGTAGGTTCCGGAAGAGGTGACAGAGCCGCGAACTTCGCCGAGCTAGATTCCGACTTCTCCGAACCAGGCAAGCATGTTTGAACCTTTGATATGATAGGTGTTTTGCATGTTTGCGTGAAAGGTTGTGCGTGGCATATGAGTATCGGTGAGTATCTCGTTGCTTGTGAGGCAACTACCCGTGTGTTCCAAAGTTGCGATGATCTCTGATGAGAGATGGCCTAATCATGTGGTGACATGAAGGGCAGCAAGGTGGTACTATTGTAGCATGCCAGCCTTGCGTCATCCGACAATTCCCGACGTTAACGTGGACGGAGTCACGTTATCGTTCTTCCCCCTTCCGTGCTACCACATGTTTTCTGCCAGAATGCAGTTTAGTAAGTTGGTAACCTCTTTCCGTGTACACACCAAACAGAGGGGCCGGGATGATGGTTCCATGGCCCTGGATTAAAGCCAGTCATCCGGTCAGGGGGCATGGGTGTTTCCGGTTGGGACCGAGAGGGGGGCACCCCTTAGAGCGCGCGTATAGAAATTTGATCCCATGCTACGCGAGGTTGTAGCCTCCCCGTCTCAAGGTTTTTCTTGAACGTTGCCGAGGGTGATTCTTGGCTTCGGAATGTTGAATGGGTGTGTACTGGTTAGATGTGTTTCTTCCAAAACACCGTAGACGGAACTAGTCCCCGTGACTACTGAAATCCGTTGGCTGTGGTTAAAGTACAAACTCTGCAGAGTCAAATCCTTCCGAGTCATCGTATCCATGGTCAAGTATCGTGATCAGCGTATCCATGTCTATGTCATAACCTCGTAGTATATTCTTTGTTCCGGTAAGCAAGCTTGAGTAGTAGACTTGGCTGAACATTATTCCTGTGGATGGACTAACCCTGTTGTTTACCTCATGTCTGCTTGTTCTCTTGATATGATTTATAATTCATGAACTACTAAGTGTTGAATATATGCCCTTTATGTGATGTCGCTCAGACGTCCGACTGTGGCATGTTTGTCTCTTACTTTCAATATAAGCCCTTTACGTGATGTTGCTCAGACGTCCGACTGTGGCACGCAATGCCTTTATTTTTCTGTCATAAGCCCTTTATGTGGTGTCGCCCCAACGCCCGACTGCGGCATTATTATTCTTGCAATTTCCTCTCGAGGAGTCATTCAGACCCTCGTTTGGCACCGGTATTATTATTCTTGCAGTTTCCTCTCGAGGAGTCATTCAGACCCTCGTTTGGCACCCAGTATTTATTTTGGGATTTCGGGAGGACTACCGCCCGACTTCTCTGTTATTTCCCTATGCATTATTATCTCTATCTCTGAACGCACTTGTTAATCTATTCATATGCTTCATGTTTACATTTGTTATATCTTATGTCCGAACTGTCTTGCGAGTACTTTCATAGTACTCACCTGGCTTGTTGATTTGGCCAGATGTTGACGAAGGCGATCTCATGGATGAAGAGTTTGATAGTGCGTCCGACGCCTAGAGGAGTCCCAGTTAGTCCCGTGCGATCCTGGATATTGGTCACTTGTATTATATACGCTTCCGCCACCTGCAATAAGTCTCCTCGAGCCTCACTCCGACGCTCGAAGAGCTGTAGTTTTCAGGAGTCATATCACCCACTTCGCAGTGATATTTCCACCACCGTTGTTATCGTGAGTTAGTAGTCTTGCCACCCTATCCGCCGTTATGTTTTATCGGCGTTCATGTAATAAATTGTTGAGCAGTCTCCGCTCAACCTTGTATTATATTCAGCACTCCTGGTATTTTTCTTCTGTGACCAAGATATTGTCTACCAGTGAGAAGGAATTCTTCTTTACTGGTCCGTAAACGGGATTGGTCTCTCAATAAATATTTTATTGAAAAACCGGTCGTGACACCAGCTCCAGGCGCCCGGCCACCAGGCGAGGGTCAGCGCCCTGGAGATCTTCTCATAGCCGATTCAGTTCGCCAACAGCACGGTCCAAGGCGGCGGAGGAAGCAGAGGAGTCGGAGACTAGAGGTGCAGGAGGAGAAGATGGCAGCGTGATCACGGCATGGGAGGCCGGGGGCTCCTGAGCCCTGGCAACCTTAGCAGCAGCATCAAGCGCGGGCGCCTCAAGAGTCAGCGGGGCCACGGGGGCTGGCACCCCGCCAGAGCGCCCCTCCTGGCCTCGCAAGGATGATCGGGCAAGGGGAGGTGCAAGCTCCACCGCCTCCCCTTCCCGCTAGCGAAGGCGCGGCCACAGCGCACGAGCTTGCCCCGGGCAGGGCCGGCGTGTCCCCCTTCAGCCTTTTCGCCGCAGACGGCGGCCTACCTAGACAGTGGAAGATATCAAGCCCCGACAGCAAAAGTGAGAGCAAAGCAGAATCCGTAGTACTTACTGGCTAGTCGTGGCGAGCTCCAGCGGCGTCCTGCCGAGCTTAAAGCCCAAGAGCCTCTTGTGGGCGCAGCTTCGGGAGGTCCGGCAGCAGAACAGGGCGCACCGGAGGGGCCAGAGCTAGCTTCGGGTGGTGCCGGGGAGATCAGCCCCGACCTGTCCTTCTTCGGGATCATGGGCGGTCCCCTCTCCCTCGTTTGGCGTCGGCCTCGTCGTCGTCCGTCAGGTTGCGAAGGATGTCAACCCTGCGCCAGGGGGAAGTCTCCCCAGTCCGCTTGGTGGACCCCTCCAAGCGGCGCTTCTCCCCATCATCGTCATCCTCCCCTCCATGAAAATCATCGGAGGACAACTCCACCGTTGCCGCCGCCGCCTGGTCCTCAGGAGGCACCGCCGGCACCAGACCGACCTCGTCAAAGGTGGGCATGGCGTCTACCACCCACTCCCGGTCGTCGCGAAGGAACAAAGGGGCCGAAGCGCCGTCCAAGCTCGCCACGTCCTCTCCGACCAGGAAGCGGAGAGCTGCGGTCAGATCTTCATCAGCCAGGGCCCCCGAGTTCAGGCGGAGATCGGCGTCCGCCTCCTCGAGCCTCCACAACGGGCGCGAGTGCGCCTGAAGAGGGGCCACCCGATGCGCCAGGAACTCCCTCAGGAGCGTGGCCCCGGTCAGCTTCGCCGCCTTCATGTTGCTAGGCCTCAGGTCAGCATTCATCTTCTCCAGCACCAGCTTCGCCCGCTGGTCGTCAAGCTTCGCGCGGGACCATGACTCGTCGGCCTGAGGCTGCCCCATGGGCAACGCCAGCCGAGAGTTGATGCATCTGGCATCCAGCATGACCCACTTGCTCCGGAAGCCGTCAGCCCTCTTCCCGGCCTTCGAGATTGCGTTGGCCTTGGAGTACGCAATAAAGCTAGCGCACACAGAGGTATGCCCGCCGGTGACTCGGAGGAAGAAGAAGTGGCGCAGTAGTGCCATGGAAGGCATCACCCCGACGTGAGCCTCGCAGTAGTAGGCGAAGATCGACAGCGGAAGAACAGAGTTGGGATGGAGATGCAGAGCCAACAGCTTGTATTGGCGGAGGACGGCATAAAAGAACTCGGAGAAAGGAGGCACCAGACCGGCTATGACGGCGCTCATGAAGAAGGGGTAGAAGATGCTCCCCTTGTCCTCCGGCTGAGCAGAGCTAGGCCGGAGCGCGGTCTCCCCCATCTCGCTGCCTTTCGCCGCTGTCATTAGGCGCGTAAGGGCGAGGTTCTTCTCCGTCATGTTTGGGGGATCTAGAGCTGGCGAATACTAGGCCGATGGAGCCGCGGCCGCGGTCTTGCGGGGCGCCATCGCTCGCTGAAGGAGAAAGGATGAAGCGGATCTGGAGATTTTGGAAACAGGAGGGCAAGAGCAAGAAAGGGGATCTGGAGTAAGGCCAATGGGAGCAATGGAGGCAAGCTTGGACCGAGCCAGCCTTTTGGTCAGATGGGCAGTTGCTGAGGCAGCGTGGGGAGGTGGAGACGCCCACGTCCAATCAACCGCCACGCGGCGACCAAGGCTGCAGGCTGTTGGGGTCCGCGGCGCTCCGCACTTACCCTTTCGCTTCGCTGCTGAGCCAAGCCCGAGCGCGCCTTGGGCCCGGTGGTTACTGTCGGCATTCTGGGAACGGGGGTCCCCGGACTTGCTTGCCTGCGGCCTGCAGCGTGGCTCAAGGGGTGGCCCAGTACGGCCCTTCTTCATCAACTCAAGCTTAAGACCCTCGCGGGGCGGACGACGCAAGGCTTCCTCAGGAACGGCCTCACGAGGCTGGCTCGCAAGGAGGCGGAGAGATCAAGGCAAGGGTACCTCACGAGGTGCTCGTGATGCAAGCCATGACGATCAAGACCAGGCGGGCGCCGTCCTGCGCAGTGTCCTTGTTTCCTCTTTGGTGCAAAGGGGGCAAGCGCAGGCGCGGAGTACTGAGGCATCAAGCAAAGCTTACCATTCCGGTGCAACGAGACCAAGACCAGCAGGGCAGCAGGACAGAGGTCACCGTGGAGCCCAAGACGACGTCATCACCGGTGCTTTTGGCAGCCGAAGACCACCTTTAGTCAGGATAACTTGTACTAGATGTTCCCCTTCAAAATGGTCGTTGTTGGTGCCCTTCCCGCTCGATATTTGGGAAGAGGACCAGGGCCTCTATAAATAGGGCTAGCCACCACAGTAGGAGGCAACGAAGCCTCAGGCATCTCATCCAGACCTGATCGGATCCTTCCCAAGCAGAACACCACACCAGCTCAAGAACACCTCTCGCGAGGCTGTTCTTCCTCTATACTGTTCATCATTAGCCCCTGAGGCAATCCACCACACCACACGGTGGATTAGAGTATTACACCACAACGGTGGCCCAGACCAGTATAAACCTCGTGTCTCTTGTGGTCTTGATCGTGTAGCTTAGATCCTCAGCGAGGTGTTCGGGCGTGGATCGGTAGGGGGAAGATCTCCGTGAGCACCCCAGAGTTCGAACCTTAATTGTTTTGCCAGAACCTCATATCCGACAGAAAGTTTGGCCAATATCAGCAACAAAGTTTGCCCAAAATCTAGTCACCCCCAAGAAGTCCAGTTCATGTTGTACCAAGAGTGCTTAAAGCAGTAGGGCAAAAAAAAATATATAACAATGAGGTCCATTGATTTCTGCTTTAAAAGGTTATGCTTGAAGAACTAAGCTCCAGGCCCGCTACTACAAGTTTCTGTTTCAAGTTTGGCACTTGCTGTCCGACACAAGTAGGGCCATGAACAAGTTTCTATTTCAAAAAACTTCGTGTACCCATCATTTTCAGTATGCATGTACTGTACTAGAAAATGTGAAGCACCAATCACTTTAAGAACAGTAGCCGGGACACCCTCGAATAGAGGGAATCATTATGGACAGAAGCACAAGCCTATAGTGCTACTTCAGCAATAAGATCACTTTGCAACTACGAATCCTACAGCGCATCACATGAACTACTAGATAGGGCTACAAGCTACTTTGCAGAGATCGCCATAATCACCCATGCCGCCCTTGCTCTAGTATCACAAAGTAAACTATACCAGGTAGCGGCAAGCAGATCTGAGATGGGTGGTTACCTTCATGCTGGAAGGACTGGCGCTGGCCAGGCAGGGTGCGCTGGGCGACGGTGCGGGCGACGATGACGATGAGCTCGCATGTGGCGCTGCACCGGAAGAAGCCGAAGTGGCTGACGTCCGTGGCATTGGCCAGCAAGAGCGCCTCGGAGCCCTGCCCGCCGCTGGAGAAGGAGCCCGCGGTGCCTCCGGCCGACGGCTTCAGCACGACGAGCCCCATAGATGTCGGCCGCCACAGCAGCAGCAACCAAGGCCGTGGCCACGAGCCCGAGGAGCACCAGCAGCGGCCCTTTCCTGCGGTCGTCGTCGTCCCATCCAGGGAACTGGGCACGGCGGTTGGACCAGCGAGGGGGCGAGGTGAGGGCGAAGGCGGCTCTCCTGCCCTTTTCCGGCGTGCGGTGTGCGTGGATCTGGGCAGCGCGAGAACACGGATCTGGGTGGCGGCGACGATGGGGAAAAGGGAGCAGCAGTGGCGATTGGGAGAAGGTTTCGTGTGTGGACGGCGGCGGCGGCGGGGGGCCATCATCATCGATCTGGATCGGGGAGAGGGATTGGGGTGGGTGGCGGATCTGGAGCGAAAGAATGGAGGCGGGGGAGGGAGGAATGAGAGAAAGAATGGAGATGGGGGGTGGGTGGAAAATGTCCATGAGGACAGACCTAGGGTTTCGGCTCGGGTGGGTTTGGGCCGTTGGATCCGGAAGCATCCGACGGTGGTTGATGCGTGATCCGCGTGATATGCCCATGGTCAATTCAGAACGCAGCAAACCATTTGATGACCTTATGACCATATAAATTGGTCGTGATCAATTCAAGATAAAAAAATTCATTCCATTTTTCAGTGCTCAAAATGAGTTTTTTTGTGAAAGTCCTACCAAATATTTGTTCAAATGATCTCATATTGTGCACAATGGTGCATCTTGGAATTCCAAACAATGTTGCCTAAGGGAGTTTTCATTTTCTTTGCACGGAAAATTCATTTTCCATTTTTCGAGTGCCCGAAAAGAGGTTTTTTTTTGTGAAGGACCTACCATATATTTGTTGCAAAATTGTACCAAATCAATTTTCTAAAATACTAGAACATATTTAATGCACAATTGACCAAATTGTTGGGTGCAAAAAGTTTTGATCCACCTCTCGTGAAAAAGACAAATTTCCGCCGATTCAGCTGGAAGTGGGTCAAATTTGAACTGTAGCTACCTCGTAGTTTGCTCTTTATTTTTTCCAAAAATCATTTCTAGGTACATAAGTATCTATTTAATCAGAGAAACACCAAAAAATTCCAAGATTCAACCACTAGCTAGGAACGGTTATTCCCGCCATTTTGACCACATTTTGAAACGGGCATAAAAAATTCAAAAAAATCAAAAAATGGAAAACCTTCGCATTGTTTCATTATATGTGGCCAAGTTACCAGAAAAAATTATAAACTTGTAATACGGCAATTATTTTAAAAAAGTGTTCTGAGAAACGAGCTATCAAGTGTGAAGATTCATGGCTTCCAAGCCAAATGATCAATCTTATGGCCACATTCATGACATAGTTTGTTCAAATGATCTCATATTGTGCACAAGGGTGCATCTTTGAATGGCAGACAATGTTGCCTAAGGAAGTTTTCATTTTCTGTGGACGAAAAATTCATTTTCCATTTTTCGAGTGCGCAAAATGAGGTTTTTGTGAAGGACCTATAATATATTTGTTGCAAAATTGTACCAAATCAATTCTCTAAAATACTAGGACATATTTAATGCACAATTGACCAAATGGTTGGGTGTAAAAAGTTTTGATCCACCTCTCGTGAAACAGACAAATTTCCGCCGATTCAGCTAGAAGCGGGTCAAATTTGAACTGTAGCTACCTCGTAGTTTGTTCTTTATTTTTTCCAAAAATCATTTCCAGGTACATAAGTATCTATTTAATCAGAGAAACATCAAAAGGTCTCCAAGATTCAACAACTACCTAGGAAAGG
The DNA here is from genome assembly GCF_002575655.3 of Aegilops tauschii subsp. strangulata. Classification (NCBI taxonomy): domain Eukaryota; kingdom Viridiplantae; phylum Streptophyta; class Magnoliopsida; order Poales; family Poaceae; genus Aegilops; species Aegilops tauschii. The sequence continues at coordinate 321,031,710 of NC_053040.3, forward strand.
TCAAGCCCGCCGTTTTGATCTCATTTTGAGACGGGCATAAAAAAATCAAAAAAAATCAAAAAATTGGAAAACCTTCGCATTGTGTCATCATATGTGACCAACTTTCCAGGAAAAATAATAAACTTGTAATACGACAATTATTTTTAAAAAGTGTTCTCGGAAATGAGCTATCATGCGTGAAGATTCATGGCTTTCAAGCCAAATGATCAATCTTATGGCCACATTCATGGCATAGTTTGTTCAAATGATCTCATATTGTGCACAATGGTGCATCTTGGAATTCCAAACAATGTTGCCCAAGGGAATTTTCATTTTCTTTGCACGGAAAATTCATTTTCCATTTTCCGAGTGCCTGAAATGAGGTTTTTTTGTGAAGGACCTACCATATATTTGTTGCAAAATTGTACCAAATCAATTTTCTAAAATACTAGGACATATTTAATGCACAATTGGCCGAACGTTTGGGTGTAAAAAAATTTGATCCACCTCTGGTGAAAAAGACAAATTCCCGCCGATTCAGCAGGAAGCGGGTCAAATTTGAACTGCAGGTGCCTCATAGTTTGCTAAATTTTTTTCCAAAAATCATTTCTAGGTACACAAGTACCTATTTAAACAGAAATACATGGTTTGGTGGCGATACATCGAGGTTTGGACGGTGGCCGAGGGCCCCAACTGTAGAGTGCGTAAGCTCGCATGCCCGTCGCATGATCACTGCGTGACCGTGGTGTTGCCATGCGTTCTGGGCGGACTAGGAATGTCTAGTGGGTTGGGCACTCCCCAGGTAGGTGCTAGGAAGAAAATTATAACATAAGATTCTCATGAGGAGACCGAACTATGCTCAAACATGAATTAGCAGCCAAGTGTTTGATTAGTGGTACGGGAAATGCGCATGGCCAATGGGCGTGAGTTTTGGCTGAGGATGATCATATACTAAGAAGAATGTCTTCACAAATTTTTAGGGAAATCAAGAATATATAAATAACACTTGCTTCACAAAGTGCTGCTCTGAACAGAATAGGAAAATAAATATTGTTGAATTATTTTTGAACTAGGCAAGGAAGGTTTTTGACATATTTGATGAAGATATGATCCAAACAAATGTTTTGGGAATTTTTGGAATAACAGAAATATAGGTTGCTTCACAACCTAGGGCAAAAATTGACACATGGACATGACACATAGGCAAAACTGATGAGCTGGCGCCTAGTCATCACAACCCACCACAATTTACAAGGGTATGACCATCTATATTGGTCGTTAACAACTAGAAATAAGGCAGCGGACCAGCGCTGTTTGCTTTATGACCATTTCGTGTAAGGAAATTATGACCTTTCTGACCAAAATGGTCGCAATGGTTTAGGGTTTGGAGCCCCCCGAACAGCTTTTGACCAATTGGTCTCAAATGGTCATAGATCTATGACCAATTCTTCCAGGGTCACTGACAGAAGGTCACTAGTTGACATATTTCTTGTGGTGATTGTGAATATGGTTAGTCACAATCTTTGCTGAAAACTTGAATGCTGGCTTTACATATTTACAACAACAAGAGCAAACAGAGTTTGTAAAAGTTTTTCTTTGTCACTTTCAGTTTATCAACTGAATTGCTTGAGGACAAGCAAAGGTTTAAGCTTGGGGGAGTTGATACGTCTCCGTCGTATCTACTTTTCCAAACACTTTTGCCCTTGTTTTGGACTCTAACTTGCATGATTTGAATGGAACTAACCCTTAATGACGTTGTTTTCGGCAGAATTGCCATGGTGTTATTTTTGTGCAGAAACAAAAGTTCTCGGAATGACCTGAAACTTCACGGAGATTATTTTTGGAAATAATAAAAATACTGGCAAAAGAATCAAGGCCAGGGGGCCCACAGCCTGTCCACGAGGGTGGGAGGCCCGCCTATCCCCCTGGGCGCGCCCCCTGCCTCGTGGGCCCCCTGGTGCTCCACCGACCTCAACTCCAACTCTATATATTCACATTTGGGGAGAAAAAAATCAGAGAGAAGGATTCATCGCGTTTTACGATATGGAGCAGCCGCCAAGCCCTAATCTCTCTCGGGAGGGCTGATCTGGAGTTCGTTCGGGGCTCCGGAGAGGGGAATCCGTCGCCATCGTCATCATCAACCATCCTCCATCACCAATTTCATGATGCTCACCGCCGTGCGTGAGTAATTCCATCGTAGGCTTGCTGGACGGTGATGGGTTGGATGAGATTTATCTTGTAACCGAGTTAGTTTTGTTAGGGTTCGATCCCTAGTATCCACTATGTCCTGAGATTGATGTTGCTATGACTTTGCTATGATTAATGCTTGTCACTAGGGCCCGAGTGCCATGATTTGAGATCTGAACCTATTATGTTTTCATGAAGATATGTGAGTTCTTGATCCCATCTTGCAAGTCTATAGTCACCTACTATGTGTTATGGTCCGGCAACCCCGAAGTGACAATAATCGGGACCACTCCCGGTGATGACCGTAGTTTGAGGAGTTCATGTATTCACTATGTGTTAATGCTTTGGTCCGGTACTCTATTAAAAGGAGGCCTTAATATCTCTTAGTTTCCAATAGGACCCCGCTGCCACGGGAGGGTAGGACAAAAGATGTCATGCAAGTTCTTTTCCATGAGCACGTATGACTATATTTGGAATACATTCCTACATTACATTGATGAATTGGAGCTAGTTCTGTGTCACCCTATGTTATAACTGTTTCATGAATAATCGCATCCGGCATAATTCTCCATCACCGATCCAATGCCTACGAGCTTTTCACATATTGTTCTCCGCTTATTTACTTTTCCGTTTCCATTGTTACAATCACTACAAAACTACTACTGTTACTTTAGCTACCGTTACCGTTACTTCCATACTACTTTGCTACTAAATACTTTGCTGCACATATTAAGTTATCCAGGTGTGGTTGAATTGACAACTCAACTGCTAATACTTGAGAATATTCTTTGGCTCCCCACGTGTCGAATCAATAAATTTGGGTTGAATACTCTACCCTTGAAAACTTTTGCGATCCCCTATACTTCTGGGTTATCAGCCGTCAGCTTTTCGGTCCTTTGCCGTCTGCCATGGTAGACGGCAAATCAGCTGATTCCTGTAGTGATAGATCTTTCTTACCACCATGGTCATCGCATGAACAGATAAAGATCAACCAACTTCTCATTGTACGAGCTCAGGGTTCATTAATATGAAAAAGTTTTAGTATCTGTTGGCCCATAGTGTGACTACTATGAACTGTGTCCATAACCGAGGATGCGGCTATTCCAGTAGATTTTACACTCTATGTCGGATTTCGGGTTTCGCCAAACCCTTGAGGTTCGAACACTAGGGTGCGCACGAAGATCTCTCCCTACCTAATCATGCCCTCACCCTCGCCGCGATCTCAAAACCTAGCACGACGAACCCGCAACACAAGAGACACGAGATTTATACTGGTTCGGGCCACCGTTGTGGTGTAGTACCCTACTCCAGTGTGGTGTGGTGTATTGCCTCTTGGGCTGAGGATGAACAGTTACAGGGGAAGAACAGCCTCCTGAGGAGAGGTGTTCTTGTGCTTGGTGAGTATGAGGATGGGATGGATCTAGTCCAAGATGAGTTGCCTCCTATGGTGGTGGCTAGTCCTATTTATAGTGGCCCTGGTCCTCAAACCAAATATTGAGCGGGAAGGGATCCAACGAAGGCCAAATTCGAAGGGAGACAACTAGTACGAGTTATCCTGACTAAAGGTGGTGTTCGCCTGCCAAAGGCTCTGGTGGTGATGCCGTCTTGGGCTCTACGGTGACCTCAGTCTAGCCGTCCTGCTGGTCTTGGTCTCCTTGCACTGATATGGAAACCTTTGCCTGATGCCTCGGGACTCCTCGCGTGCGCTTGCCCCTTTAGCACCAAAGAGGAAATGAGGACACTGCACGCACTGTCGCCCGCCTGGCTCCAGTCGTCATGGCTTGCGTCACAGGAACCTCGCGAGGTGTCCCTTGCCTTGATCTCTCCGCCCCTCGCGAGCCAGCCTGGTGAGGCCGCTCCCGGGGAGGTCTTGTGTCGTCCGCCTTGCGAGGCTTGGCCCCTCGCGAGGGTCTTGAGTGCTTGCTGGTGAAGATGGGCCATACAGGGCCACTGGTGGAGCCACGCCATGGGCCGCAGGTAGGAAAGCCTGGGGACCCCGATTCCCAGGATGCCGACAGTAGCCCCCGGGCCCAAGGCGTGCTTGGACTTGGCTTCGAGGCGAAGCCAAAGGGCAAGTGTGGAGCACCGCGGGCCCCAACAGCCTGCGGCCCCGCTCGACGCGTGGCAATTGACGGGACGTGGGAGGCCCCGCTTCCCCATGCAACCTTGATATCCGCCTGGCAAGGCGGCCACGGTGTCCTACATAGTTATTTCCCCATTGCTGGCAATGCACACCCCAACTTCTCCGCTTCCTCGAACCTTAGCTTCCTTTTCCAATCCGCCCCGAGTTCAGTGCTCTCCATCGCCATGGCGCCGAACTGAACGGAGAATGGGAAGAAGCCCCTGTCCTCAGCCAGCCCGCTTCCGGCCGTCGAACCCGCCGTCGGCCGATCGCGGGTGCTCAATCAGGAGGCCATGGACAAGGTCCGCCCTGCGCTCGCTACTAGCTTCAACGAATGGGGAGGGATGGTGGCCTGGCCTGCGTCCCGAGCTACTATCGATCGGACAGCCACTGAGGTCCAGTTCTTCATCGACGCCATGTGGGCTGGCTTGGTTCCTCCCTTCTCTGCCTGCTTCAATGTCGTGCTTTCCCATTATTAGATCCATATGCTGCACCTTGATCCCCAATCTGTCGCCCTTCTCGCCGTCTTCGCCTTTGTCTGCGAGGCCATGGTGGGCATTGCCCCTTCCGTGGCCCTCCTGCGCCATTTCTTCTCGCTGCACCTGACCGACCCTCGGCAGTGCTCGGGGTGCCTGAGCTTCCAGGCCGTGGCGGCGACAGCAGGCTCGGGGATTGAACTTGAACTCCCGCCGTCTACGAGCGTGTTCCGGACGCGGTGGGTGTATGTTGATGTTGGAGTGCTCAGCCCCCTGCTCTCGCCTCCGTCGTCACCCGCCGTCCCAAGCTCCGGTTGGGGCCACGAGAAGCTCGCGGGCTCCCGTCTTGCCTTCGTCTGGCTCCAGTTGAGGAGGCTGAAGGACCTTGGTGTGACCACGCCCAAGGTGATGAAGGAGTTCCTCCGACGCCGCACCGCCCCACTCCAGCGCCATTCCCAGCCGATGTGGGCCCTTACCGGCGACCAGGATCGCATGAGGCTTCCGGAGTCGGGGCTCCCGACCGAGGCACAAAGAACGGTGCTCGAAGTATTGGCAGGTGACCCCTCGCCAGGCGATTTTCCATAGGAGGGTTGTCTCCTGTACTATTGCTCGAATAGGGTGGAGTTCGCGCGGCAGATGCCCCCTTTTGATGAATGGGGGCTACGTCCAGTCGTCCTTGTGGGGCCCCGTGAGAACGCCGTCACCGTGGTTCCTCTCCTTCTCGCCGGCGCCGAACTTGCCCCAAGAGTGGACGCAGGGGGCAAGTACTGCTGGAGGCCGGTTGGGCAGGCACCGAGGTGTCGATGCCGCCCGAGGCTCCTGAGGCGCCATCCTCGGGAACCCGAGATCCTTGCCCTGGGGCGGCAGTTGAGGGGGCGATGCAACCCGCTGCTCCCGAGGCTGAAATTCCCGAGGCCTCAGCGGACCATCGTGAGGCGGAGCCCGACAGCTCTCCCCAGCTTGGCGCTCCTGAGGTCGTCTCCTTGGGCGCTTCTCTAGTTGCGCCCTATGCTGGCCCCCACATCCAGTGCTTCGGTAGGCTCCGGGTGGACTTCGAAGCGCTCCGCAAGAGGAAGGGGCCCCCAAGCTGCAGCAGTGGCGCCTTCCGGCCGTTGAAACAGAGGAAGTACATCGCCATAGATGAGTAAGTACCTTATCTTTGTGATCCCTTGAGTGTTGCTTCCTTTCCTGACGGCGGCTCTTCAAGATCCCTTCTGCTAAGGTCGCGAAGCCTCCCAGGAAGCAGCCTCCTCCTACCTCGAATCTCCCGCTGGCCTTGAGCATCCCGAGCTAGCAAGCCGCCCCTGGCGCGAGGTCGGCCGAAGAGACAGACACGCCAGCTTGGCATCTTGAACCCTCACTCATGTCGTATCTTCTTCATGGCCTCGCCGGAGGTGCGACGAGCGTGCCAAGGGCTCCTCCCCTGGTTGTGGACGGCAGCTGGATGGCTTCGGTCTTGGCTTCCTCTTCGAGCGGCGAGCCTCAACTTGACCAGGCTCTTGCGGAAGTCCAGTCGGCGACCGGGGGGTGGCAGCCCCCAGCCCACTGCTAAAAGGCGGCGAGCCGCTTCGGATCCCGCCGGCGGCCCCTGCTGGGGTGGACGGAATCGGCCGCGCGCTCAAGTTTGCGCACGAACGGGGTGTCGTCCGCCACGAGCTCTTCCAGGAGGCAATGGACGCGATGAGCCGGCTCGGTGGAGAACTCGTGGAGGTTGACACGCGCCTCGAGGCCGAGGGTCTTCGGCTGATGGAGGAGTGGCATAAACTGAGGGTGGCCATTGTCGGGGGTTTGGTGCAACATATGCCAAAGGATGGCTTATCATGATGGGGGCTAGTAAGACGTCGCCGGTGCTAGGAAGCGGGATGAGGAGAAGACATGCACGCCGGCGAATCTTACCCAGGTTCGGGGCTCTCCGTGGAGATAACACCCCTAGTCCTGCTCTGCGGGGTCTCCGCATGATCACTCAAGCAACAATGGTGACTAAAAGCTTGCTCCTTGAGCTGTGTCTCTAGAGGGGGAAGGAGAGCAAGTCTAGCCCTAGCTTCCTCTCTCTATATGGGCGTGTGGGTCAACAAGAGGCTGAACCCTTTGCATGGGTGACCTGGGGGTTTATATAGGCTTACCCCTAGGGGTACAATGGTAATCCGGCTGGGTGTAGGCCCGAGCCGTCAGTGTCTCTAGTCACCGGCTTCTCCGCTGGCCGGTCCGCCCGCCGCCTGGTGGGTCCTGCCGTCTGTCCGGTACTTGGTCGACAGGCCGTACCCGCCGCTTGCGGGTCCTGCCGGCTACCTGATACTGTAGCGATGCGGCTAATGATGCGTGCTTTGTCGGGGGAGGCATGGCTACAGTGCCGCCGCCTGGCGGGCGTTCACTATAGCAATTCCCCATATCGTCTGATTAATGGCGCACAGGTCCCCAGGAGGGGGAGGGCCGCCTGGTCATCTATCGACTTCTACTGAGCCTGCTGGCCAGGGACGGCCGCCTTCTGGTCTTCTCGCTGTCAGGTGGGACCTGCTGCCTGTGGGCCATACCGACAGACCGACGTGGGGGCGCAGCCCCCTCTGGCAGGGGTGACGTCAGGGTCGGCGTGGCAATAGTGCCGCGCCGAACGGAGGAGCCCCGCTTGGTACGGCGTACTGTGGCCTTGCTATGCCCTAGGCTAGGGGTGGCGAGGCGGGCTGTAGCCACGCCCCGTCTCGTCGTATTTATGAGGGTGCGGATTCTGAGAGTGCTCGGGGCTGCCTGCTGGGAGCCGGCCTCTCCAGAGGCTGCCTGTCAGGAGTCGGCCCATCTTGAGGCCGCCCTCTGGGCTATGCCGCCTTCTGGCAGACGGCCGCTTGGACCAGCAGGCGGCAAGGAGGCGGCGCTTTGGTCTTGGATTCATGAGGGGCGCAGTCGGCCCCGATGTCTTGAAATGCCATGGCGAGCTGGTGAGGCTACCCGTGGCTAGTTACTCCGACAGTAGTCCCCGAAGCTGGTGGGGCGCCGCGGCTGAAAGTGACGTGGGGCTGCAGTAGCTTCCTATCATGAGTATTCTGCTGATCTTGCTTCATCCGAACTCCGGAGCGCCGACTGCCAGGAGTCGGACACAACCTGGCGGCTGCTTGGTGGTTTTCGAAACATTGAGGCAGGAACCAAGCGGCGCGCTAGTCTAGCCCTAGGCCAGCCGCCAGCTATTCGCGTGCCACGTGGCTCCAGCAGGCCAAGGGTCCTGCCAGCCCACGCACGCGATGGGACGTGGCTGCAGGCCAGGGCCCGCCACTACCGGGCCTCGGCCCGCGTGCGGATCCGCTGCGGCCAAGTTGGACGGTTGGGTTTCTGGAGCGCATTTACCCCGCGCCTTTTACTGCGCGGTTACTGCGGGCACGTGGGGAGGTGGGCACAGTTAATCCCACAAACCCCATGCCCTGCCCCCTCGGCTTCGCAGCCCGGGGCTACAAATAAGGGGAGGAGGGGGGACGATACTAGCACGCGCGGCCACCTCCTCCTTCTCCCTGCTCTTCTTCTTCTTTCTCTCCGTCGCCACCGCACCCCCGCAATCTCGCCGGAGCGCCGTCGCGGCTTCTCGTGGCCAAGTCTTTCTCCCCCGCGGCGCTGCTGTTCCACAGCGTATCCGTTCCTCCTCCACCGTGTCGCGCTTCCATCGAGCCTTCGACATCCATGGCGCGTCACAAGGCGAACTCCGGCGCCTGGGACGGCTCCAACGTCCAGCAGGACCACCTCGACTTCTTGCGTGACACAAGGCAGCTGCCCGGCGCGGGCTATGTTGAGGCACGCGTCCCGCCGGCGAAGGAGGTCACGCCGGCGCTGAGTGACGGCGAGCGCGTCATGTTCCGGACGCACTTCCTCCGCGGCTTCGGCTTGCCGATCTGCGGTTTTCTTTGCTCCTTCCTCGAGTTCTACAACTTCCAGCCGCACCACCTCATGCCCAAAACGGTGGTGCTGCTATCGGCCTTCGTCACGATGTGCGAAGGCTACCTCAGCATTCTCCCCACGCTCGAGCTATGGGGGGAGTGTTTCTACACCAAGCTCGGCGTCGCCACCAAGGATGAGCCGGCCGAGTGCGGCGCCCAGGAGCCGGCAACCGCTTTGCCCCCACCACTCTGATCCAGTCTGTCAAGCTCTAGCAGAAATCATACTTCTATGTGAAGAACGTCGACTTGGCGGTGGACTTCCTCAACTTGCCGCCCTACGAAGCCGGCCCGCCGGCTGAACCACGCGCCAACTGGAGGTAGAATCCGAAGCATCTGTCGGCCACCGGCGCTGCTGCTGTTGCCAGGCTCGAGGAGATGGCGGACCTGGAGGGCCTCCAGGAGGCCGACTTGCTGACGGCTTTCGTGACGCGCCGGGTTCTCCCCCTCCAGGGCCGGACTCACATGATTTGTCAGATGAGTGGCCACCGGGACCCGTGCCGGCTGTCCACCCATGAGATGCCGGTCGCGAAGGTGGTCCACATGGTGAATGAGATCACGAACCTCAAGCTCGCGGCAGACTGGCAGTTCGGCAAGCCGCCATACTCCCGCGCCAACCCACCTCCCGCCGTAAGTTCCCGATTATTCTCTCTTTTTGGTTTTTATTTCTCCTGCCGAGTTCTGGCTTGCCGACTGATCAGTATGACATGTCACAGCTCCTCACGACCCAGCCGGCAACCGACGCCTTGGCGCAAGGCCAGGTGTACCTGCCGGAACGAGCGGTGAGCGACGCGGATGACCCCGACTTGGGGGCAGCCGCCTTGGAAGACGAGGCCACAGGTGGGGGCGATGGGGCAGGCGGCTCCGGAGGAGGAGGCGGCATCGAAGCATGGTCGTACAACGACACAGAGGAGGCCAGGCGGCGCCGCCAGCCGGCCGGCAACAGGGCGAGGGCGAGCTCCTCAGCGGCGCCATCCGCACCAGGCGGCGCGCCGAAGCGCCAAGCTGGCATGCAGCTGCATGGCGCCCGGCCGAAGAAGCCCAAGGGCTCGGCTGTGGTGACCAGATGGTGTGACACCCAACATTTTATTTGGATTTTTCAAAAAAAAATTATTTGGCTTGAGGGAGGTGATTTAAATTTTTCTTCAAAAGAACCCTCCCTTTCAAAATTTTTTTTTATGGCAAGAGTTTTATTTTGGATTCACCCAAGACTTGTTTTTGGTCTTGGAGGTTCTTGCTTTTTATTTGGACTCAAACCAAAATGCTCTTCACTTGAGAAAAAATGTCTTTTGAAGATTTCTTTGAAAAATGCACTATGGCTTTTGGAATAATCCTTTACCACTTTCAACAATTCTCTCTTGCCATGGCCTTAGTGCAAATCCACTCTCCTAAACCTTCCCTCATCTTTGGATCATGATTTGCATCAAATCCAGCAAGTTGAACCTCCCCATATGATTATTTTCCATTTAAATCTTATCAAAACAATTTCTGTCTTCTATTCTAGCCCTTGGAGATTTACAAAGGAGCTACCATTTCTATTTTGATTTTTAGCCCCAAACCAATTTCCCTCCCTAGTCCTTTGAACCCTCAACCAAGATCCATGAAGATCCAGTGGTCTTCAGTTCAAATTTTTCAAACTACACTTGCTGCAAGTTTGGACCAGATTTGTCAAATTTGATGAAATTCATTCAAATCCTTCTCCTAAAAATCTGAGAAAAATCAGACAGCCTCTGGGTGCATTGAGAGGTCACCTCACCAAGTCCCAGCCCCAGGAAAATTTTTCTTCACTCCAAATCATTTCGTCGAACACCTACTGGACACTGTTGCTGTCATTGTTCAGTTAAGTTCAGAGAACAGTTTCAGTGCACTGTCGTTTTCTTCAGTGTTCGTTGTCCATCTCGCCAGTGTCGCTGTGGCGCCTAGCTCCCCATCCCCTCCCCCTTGTCCTCTGCACCGCACGAGCGCCTGGATGCTTGTGGGCGTCGGTGACGCGCTGGAGGAGGTGCGCCGCCCCGTGACCGACACCAGCCGTGGCTTTGCGGCCGCCAGAGAGAGGCGCGGCGCAGAAGGCGCCACCCAGCACCGCCCAAGCCACCGGAGAGCGCCGCGTGGTCGTCCACTCCCCAGTGCGCGGTGCCACCCTCGTCGTGAACCGCTGGGCGCGGAGCGCGCTCTCTGCCGCCGACGTGCCCATGCGGCCACCCCACCGTGGACCGACGCCATTACGCCAAGACCAACCGGGATTAGCGGGGGAACGACAACAGCAACTCCCACTGATGCTGCCTGGCCACCTAAACCCCCTACTAATCCACTACATCGCCGTAATTGCTCGCCGGAGATTCTCCGTTCACGGCCACCCCCTCGATCCGCCTATAAATAGAGGCCCCGAGCTTCAACTCGAACCCACACCACCTCTGCACTCCACCTAGACCACACCAAGCCACTGGAAGAGCCCCGAGGAGGTCTCCTTCCTCAACTCCGGCCGCCGCGACCCGCCACGGGATCTAGCTCGATTCGCTCCCGTGCGTGCGCCTCTGCCTGCCATCTCTTGCCAGTAGCTCCCCTATGCATCCACTCTTCTGACCCGCGCTTCAATTCGGAGTTTGCAGCACCCACCGGAGTTCTCCACCATCACCTGAGCCGCCGTCCGCCGGAGAAAGTGTCGCCGTCGACGTGGTGCTCTCCGTCGGTCGAGTCTACCACCCACCGACGCGGAAGGACACGCTGAAGCTCTTGGTACACTTCGATCTCCCTGTCTCGCCGTGGTTCGACGCCGGCGACCACCGCAGTCTTCGGGCGCCGGCGAGCCTTTTTAAACCTGACATGTGGACCCCCCTGTCAGCCTCTATTCTTTTCTCCCTCGAAAGGTTTTCTGTTGGCGCCTTCGGGCAAATACGTCTTCCCTTTGAGCTGGCCCGTTTCTTTTCGAAGCGTTTTCTGTTTTCTCAGTTAAGCCCCTGGAACTTTTCTGTTTCATTACACATGAGTCCCTGGACAGAAACCTTTATAACTTTTTAATAAAAAGTGATTTTTGAGTGATTATTTTTCTGACAGTCTTAAAATTTTGTCTAGTTTTTTATGGTATTTATTTGGAAAATGTTTGGAGAAGTTTTTATGCACGCGTTGGTTTTCACGTTAGTGCCCGTTTTCGTTATGCCGTAGGTTCCGGAAGAGGTGATGGAGCCGCGAACTTCGCCGAGCTAGACTCCGACTTCTCCGAACCAGGCAAGCATGTTTGAACCTTTGATATGATAGGTGTTTTGCATGTTTGCGGGTAAGTTTGTGCGTGGCATATGAGTGTCGGTGAGTACCTCGTTGCTTGTGAGGCAACTACCCGCATGTTCCAAAGTTGCGATGATCTCTGGTGAGAGATGGCCTAATCATGTGGTGACATGAAGGGCAGCAAGGTGGTACTATTGTAGCATACCAGCCTTGCGTCATTCGTCAAATTCCGACGTTAACGTGGACGGAGTCACGTTATCGTTCTTTTCCCTTCCGTGCTACCACATGTTTCTTTGCCAGGATGCGGTTTAGTAAGTTGGTAACCTCTTTCCGTGTACACACCAAACAGAGGGGCCGGGATGATGGTTCCATGGCCCTGGATTAAAGCCAGTCATCCGGTCAGGGGGCATGGGTGTTTCCGGTTGGGACCGAGAGGGGGGGCACCCCCTTAGAGCGCGCATATAGAAATTTGATCCCATTCTACGCGCGGTTGTAGCCTCCCCGTCTCAAGGTTTTTCTTGAACGTTGCCGAGGGTGATCCCTGGCTTCAGAATGTTGAATGGGTGCGTACTGGTTAGACGTGTTTCTTCCAAAACACCGTAAACGGAACTAGTCCCCGTGACTACTGAAATTCGTTGGCTGTGGTTAAGTACAAACTCTGCAGAGTCAAATCCTTCCAAGTCATCGTATCCATGATCAAGTAGGGTGATCAGTATATCCACATCTATCCTCGTGGAATTTTTATCCCCGGTGAACAAGCTCTAGTGGTAAACCCAGTTTAATTGTTATTCCTGCGGATGGACTAACCTTATATTTGTCCCGTACTTGTAATAATTTATGTTCTCGAGCTACTGAATTATTGAGCTACAATATAAGCCCTTTATGTGATGTCGCTCAGACGTCCGACTGTGGCATGTTTGCCTTTTGCTTTCAATATAAGCCCTTTATGTGATGTCGCTCAGACGTCCGACTGTGGCATGTTTGTCTTTTATTTCTGTTATAAGCCCTTTATGTGGTGTCGCCCTGACGCCCGACTGCGGCATTATTATTCTTGCAGTTTCCTCTCGAGGAGTCATTCAGACCCTCGTTTGGCACCGGTATTACTATTCTTGCAGTTTCCTCTCGTGGAGTCATTCAGACCCTCGTTTGGCACCCAGTATTTACTTTGGGATTTCGGGAGGACTACCGCCCGACTTCTCTGCTATTTTTCCCATGCATTATTATCTCTATGTCTGGACGCACTGGTTAATCTGCTCATATGCTTCATGTTTACATTTGTTATATCTTATGTCCGAACTGTCTTGCGTGTACTTTCAGAGTACTCACCTGGCTTGTTGATTTGGCCAGATGTTGACGAAGGCGATCTCTTGGATGAAGAGTTTGATAGTGCGTCCGACGCCTAGAGGAGTCCCAGTCAGTCCTGTGCGATCTTGGATATTGGTCACTTGTATTATATACGCTTCCGCCACCCGCAATAAGTCTCCTCGAGCCTCACTCCGACGCTCGAAGAGCGGTAGTTTTCAGGAGTCATATCACCCACTTCGCGGTGATATTTCCACCACCGTTGTTATCGTGAGTTAGTAGTCATGCCACCCTATCCGCCGTTATGTTTTACCAGCGTTCTTGTAATAAATTGTCGAGCAGTCTCCGCTCAACCTTGTATTATATTCAGTACTCCTGGTATTTTTCTTCTGTGACCAAGATATTGTCTACCAGTGAGAAGGAATTCTTCTTTACTGGTCCGTAAAAGGGATTGGTCTCTCAATAAATATTTTATTGAAAAACCGGTCATGACAAGCTTGGTATCAGAGCCAGGCTGACTGTAGGAAGCCACTAGGTGCGATCGCTAATCGGTTATTAGCGTCTTTTGTGCTTTTCAGCATTTTGCAATTGTAGCTATTTTCTGTTGGTCATCATAAATTTATGACATGACTACTCAGAATTTTTGCCTACTTTTGTAGATGGCTGGCAGCAACTGCGAGACTCGGGTGTTCACTAATGTGCCCGAGGGGTTTGTCAAACTCCTCGTCTCCATCACCAAGCTCGCGATCGGGCCAGCGACTCGTCCGGAGTTCACGCTTTATCAGCACAAGCTCAGCGACGACGTGTCTATGCACCAAGCCGTGGTGCAATTCAAGGGAGGACGTTCTGCGTCTCGCCACTTCCGTTTTGTGGGAAGGGCCATGCCTACGGGGAGGCATGCCATGCAGATGGCTGCCCGTGAGGCGATAGCTCGCCTTCAGGATATCCTTCCGATGATGAAGACTCGTCGCTACCGCTATCTCCCATGCCATGTGCCATACACTTGTCACTATGCATTCGCCTGCCATCGGGGAGAGCGAGATGAAGCCATCGAGATGGTTGTGGAGTATCTCAAGGCTCTGGAGGAATCTTTCGAGAACCTCGTAGACGATCTTGTGGCTGCCCGCATGGACTTAGTCCGGGGCGGTCCTGCCAGCAGGAAGGAGCTTCTCCACACGGCACCGCCTCTGACATTCGTCTCGTCTTCAGCCTCTTATGCACCGGCCATTTTGGCCACTGCTCGCCGTCTGCCTACCAATGAGGAGTTCGACCGAGTCATCGCCCCTACTCCAGTCAGAGCTGCACCGCCTGCCGCACCCGCCCTGCCGCCTGTCGCCCCCGCACCGTCACCGCGGCGCAGTGCTACGCGCCAGGAGCCAGCTAGAGAGGAGGTGGAGGTTGATTCTCCTGCACCGCTGAGTCTTGCCCTCGGCAAGGGAAAGGACATCGTCACCATCTCCGACTGAGAGCGCCGAGTAGCCGCGCGTTATGTCTGCTTGTATGATGTGTTTTCTCTGTACGCTAGTTTGTATTAGTGTGTTCGCTGCCTTCCGGAGGAGTATGCTAGTCTAAATAACATGTCAGGATTGTGTACGCACATCCTGAGTGCTGTATCGTGTGTTTGTTTTTCGCGTGTAAGATTTGTGTTAAGGAGTCTTTTCTCCGTGCAAAATCGTTTATGTTTTCTTGAAAACCTTGAGGTCTTTTAAATTGTTGCGTTTGCAAGATTTTCCTTGTGCCACACAGTTCTTCTCATGGGTTTTGCAAAATAATACCCCAGACTGGAAAAATGTCTCGCCCGTGGACTCGCTCCATGCCCAATCAGCCAGAAGAAGTTTATGGGACACAGACTAGCAACAATTTCACTCAGGGTCAGTCCAGTCAACAGGACAGCGAAGCAGCCCTGTCTCAAGTATGCCGTCTCTTCGAACAAAGCCAGCAACAACACCAAGAGATGATGAATCACTTCATCAATATGGGAAACCACCGTGAACCCTATCAGCCTCATTCCAAGTTATCTGAGTTACAGAAAACTCGCCCTTCCATGTTTGCTCACACCGATAGGCCGCTAGAAGCCGATGATTGGCTCCGTGACATTGAAAGGAAACTGATTATTGCTTAGTGTTCAGATCATGAGAAGGTGCTTTATGCACCACACTACCTTACTGGAGCAGCTGCAGCATGGTGGGAAAACTTCCTACACATGCGCCCCAGTGAACACAACATTACCTGGGAGGAGTTCAAGGAAGGCTTCCGTGGGGCACACATCCCCAGTAGCATCATAAAAATCAAGAAGAGAGAATTTGATGACCTGAAGCAGAGAGGCATGTCAGTGACAGAATACAATGGTCAGTTTACCCAGCTATCTCGTTATGCCTACAACGAGCACATGACAGAAAACAAGAAGATGGAAAAATTCCTGGATGGCCTGGCACCAGCACTAAGATGCCAACTGATTGTACACATCTTTCTGGATTTTAAAACTCTGGTTGACAAGGCCATTACCTTGGAGATTGAGCGCCGTAGTCTGGAAGATATCCGTAAGTGAAAGAGAGACAAGACGACTCTTGCTCGCAACAACCGAAGCAAGACTGAGGTTCCAAGGATAGAAGCAAGGAGATCCACGACTACTGATCCAAGGCCCGTCAGACAGTTTCATGCCAGGGACAAAGACTTCACGTACCGTCCAGGTGTCACATGCTATGCTTGTGGAGAAGAAGGGCACTATGCTAAACAGTGCCCCAAACCAAGGAACTCGGTACCCAAGCCGAACAATGGTGGAAACAATCCAGCCCCCAGGCGCAACAATTTCAATCCCAACAACAACCACAGGAAGGGTCACCTGAACCATGTGACCAGGGAAGAAGCGCAGAATGCCCCAGACATCGTGCTCGGTACGTTCACTGTCAACACAGTACCTGCCACGGTTTTGTTTGATTCTGGAGCTTCCCATTCGTTCGTTTCGAAGAGTTTTGTTTTGCAACATGGTTTTCTGATACTCCCCTTGGAAAAATCTATGATCATCAAGTCCCCCGGAAGTAAGCAAATCGCTCAGCATTACTGCCAAGGAGTGGTCATTGAGTTCAAAGGACTACAGTTCCAAGCAAATCTCATCGTGTTGGAGAATAAAGGACTGGATGTCATTTTAGGGATGGTCTGGTTGACCACCAACAAAGGATTCATCGACTGTTTCAACCGGACCGTGATTCTCACTCACCATCATGGCAAAACAATAAAGGTTACAGCTCAAGAAAGGCCACGGTCACGGCAACCAAAACTGAACAAAGTGGACATTTCAGAACTGAGAAAAGTTCCAGTGGTATGCGAGTTTCCTGACGTGTTTCCTGAAGAACTACCAGGCATGCCACCAGACCGAGAGATAGAGTTCAGCATCGAACTAGCACCTGGCACCGCGCCCATCTATAAGAAACCTTATAGAATGGCACCCTCAGAATTGGTGGAGTTGAAGAAGCAGATAAAGGAATTATTGGACAAAGGATTTATTCAAGCCAGCTCCTCACCATGGGGTTCGCCAGTGTTGTTCGCCAAGAAAAAGGATGGGACACTAAGATTGTGTATAGACTATCGAGCTCTCAATATGGTCACCATCAAAAACAAATATCCGATGCCACGGATAAATGATTTGTTTGACCAGCTCGCACAAGCCAAGGTGTTCTCAAAGATTGATTTGAGATCGGGATATCACCAATTGAAAGTACGAACAGAAGATATCCCCAAGATAGCATTCACTTCCAGATATGGGTTATATGAATTCACAGTGATGCCGTTTGGACTAACGAACGCCCCCGCATATTTCGTCCACCTCATGAACAAAGTGTTTATGAAATTCATGGACAAATTTGTTGTGGTATTAATTGACGATATTCTGGTTTACTCAAGGACACCAGAAGAGCATGCTGAGCATCTCAGAATTGTTTTGGGAGAATTAAGGGAACATCAGTTGTACGCCAAATTTAGCAAGTGCGAATTTTGGCTAAGGCAAGTTGGTTTCCTAGGCCATATATTGAACCAAGAAGGCGTGGCCGTAGACCCAGAAAAATTCAAAGCCATACTTGACTGGAAGCCACCTGCCAACGTTACAGATGTGCGAAGTTTCCTGGGAATGGCCAGATATTACAGAAGATTTATTGAAGGATCCTCCACTGTGGCAAAACCAATAACACAGTTGCTCAAGAAAGACAAGAAATTTGTATGGACGGAAGCATGCGAGAAAAGCTTCCAAGAACTCGAGAAGAAGCTGACAACCGCACCGGTCTTAACTGTGCCAGACATACACAAGAGTTTTGAAGTGTATTGTGACGCGTCCCGAAAGGGTCTCGGGTGTGTGCTAATGCAGGATGGCAAAGTTGTCACGTATGCCTCCAGGCAGCTGCGAAAACATGAGGAAAATTACCCAACACATGACTTGGAGCTAGCAGCAGTCATACATGCACTCAAGGAGTGGAGGCACTTTCTGTTGGGAAATCGCTGTGAAATATATACGGACCATAAGAGCCTCAAATATATTTTCACACAGCGATAGCTAAATTTACGCCAACGACGCTGGTTGGAATTGGTCAAGGACTATGATGTCGGCATTCACTACCATCCCGGAAAAGCAAATGTAGTGGCCGATGCCCTTAGTCGAAACCCCAGCCCGGACAATGACGGTCCGCAAAACTTGAGGCCTGAGTTTCAGCAAGAGTTCGCTAGGCTCAACATGGTGTTAGTCTCTGAGGGCACCGTATCAAATCTGGAGATACAACCCACCCTAGTGGAATAGATTAAGAAGGCTCAACAGGGACATCCCAGCATCGAAGGTATAAAGAAGAAAATGAACCTTGGTAAGGCTTCAGAGTTCGTCACAGACAGTGAAGGAATATTATGTTACGGAGACAGACTTTGCGTACCTAACATTGAGGAACTCAAGCAACAAATCTTAACCGAAAGCCACACCGCACCATACTCGATCCATCCTGGAGGAACCAAGATGTACAAGGACATTCAGGAAAGATTTTGGTGGCACAGTATGAAAAGAGATATAGCCACATTTATTGCTTGTTGCGATTCATGTCAGCGCATCAAGGCCGAGCATCAAAAGCCAGCAGGGCTACTCCAGCCAAACAGGATACCGGAGTGGAAATGGGATGAAATAGGAATGGACTTCATTGTCGGATTACCTCGATCACAACGCGGAAATGACGCCATATGGGTCATCACAAACCGACTAACCAAGGTTGCCCATTTCATTCCCGTGAAGACCACCTACTCCACACAAAGACTGGCCAACTTTATCTCTCCTGTATAGTTTGTTTGCATGGAGTCCCAAAGACTATAATATCCGACCGAGGCACACAATTTGTCTCCAAATTTTGGGATCACCTGCAACAAGCTCTGGGCACGCAGCTAGCTTTCAGTACAGCGTACCACCCTCAGACTGATGGACAAACGGAACGTGTAAACCAAATCCTAGAGGATATGCTGAGAGCCTGTGTGCTCACCTATGGGTCCAGTTGGGAAGAGAGTTTGCCGTATGCCGAGTTTGCTTACAACAACAGTTACCAAGCCAGCTTGCAAATGGCACCCTTTGAAGCATTGTACGGACGGAGGTGTCGTACCCCGCTGAATTGGTCAGAAACAGGTGACAGTCGTATCTTCGGCCCAGACATGCTTAAAGAGGCCAAGGAGAAAGTTAAGCAGATCAGGGACATACTGAAGACAGCGCAGAGCCGACAAAAGAGCTACTACGATCAAAAACATCGTGAGGTCAGCTTTGAACCCGGTTATTCCGTATACCTACGAGTGTCTCCTATGAGGGGCCTGCAACGGTTCAAAATTAAGGGGAAGCTAGCCCCGAGATTTATCGGACCATTTTGTGTAGAGGCACGAAGAGGCACAGTGGCCTACAAACTAGACTTACCCAAGGAGCTGTCAGACGTCCATGACGTATTTCACGTCTCCCAATTGAGAAAATGTGTGAGTAACCCGGAGAAGCATGTATCTCACGAGAGCATTGATGTGCAACCAGATCTCACCTATAGAGAGCGGCCAGTAAAGATACTAGAAGTGTCTGAACGGAAGACCCGGCAGAAAACGACAAAGTTTTTCAGAGTTCAGTGGAGCAACCACACTGAGGATGAAGCTACGTGGGAAAGGGAAGATTTTCTCCAGGCAGAATATCCATATCTATTCGAGGACCAGCTGAAATCTCGAGGACGAGATTTTTCCTAAGGGGGTAGGTGTTGTGACACCCAAAATTTTATTTGGATTTTTCAAAAAAAATTATTTTGCTTGAGGGAGGTGATTTAAATTTTTCTTCAAAAGAACCCTCCCTTTCAAAATATTTTTTTATGGCAAGAGTTTTATTTTGGATTCACCCAAGACTTGTTTTTGGTCTTGGAGGTTCTTGCTTTTTATTTGGACTCAAACCAAAATGCTCTTCACTTGAGAAAAATGTCTTTTGAAGATTTCTTTGAAAAATGCACTATGGCTTTTGGAATAATCCTTTACCACTTTCAACAATTCTCTCTTGCCATGGCCTTAGTGCAAATCCACTCTCCTAAACCTTCCCTCATCTTTGGATCATGATTTGCATCAAATCCAGCAAGTTGAACCTCCCCATATGATTATTTTCCATTTAAATCTTATCAAAACAATTTCTGTCTTCTATTCTAGCCCTTGGAGATTTACAAAGGAGCTACCATTTCTATTTTGATTTTTGGCCCCAAACCAATTTCCCTCCCTAGTCCTTTGAACCCTCAACCAAGATCCATGAAGATCCACTGGTCTTCAGTTCAAATTTTTCAAACTACACTTGCTGCAAGTTTGGACCAGATTTGTCAAATTTGATGAAATTCATTCAAATCCTTCTCCTAAAAATCTGAGAAAAATCAGACAGCCTCTGGGTGCATTGAGAGGTCACCTCACCAAGTCCCAGCCCCAGGAAAAATTTTCTTCACTCCAAATCATTTCGTTGAACACCTACTGGACACTGTTGCTGTCATTGTTCAGTTAAGTTCAGAGAACAGTTTCAGTGCACTGTCGTTTTCTTCAGTGTTCGTTGTCCATCTCGCCAGTGTCACTGTGGCGCCTAGCTCCCCGTCCCCTCCCCCTTGTCGTCTGCACCGCACGAGCGCCTGGATGCTTGCGGGCGTCGGCGACGCACTGGAGGAGGTGCGCCGCCCCGTGACCGATGCCAGCGGTGGCTTTGCGGCCGCCAGAGAGAGGCGCGGCGCAGACGGCGCCACCCAGCGCCGCCCAAGCCACCGGAGAGCGCCGCGTGGTCGTCCACTCCCCAGTGCGCGCTGCCACCCTCGTCGTGAACCGCTGGGCGCGGAGCGCGCTCTTTGCCGCCGACGTGCCCGTGCGGCCACCCCACCGTGGACTGACGCCATTATGCCAAGACCAACCGGGATTAGCGGGGGAACGACACCAGCAACTCCCACTGATGCTGCCTGGCCACCTAAACCCCCTACCAATCCACTACATCGTCGTAATTGCTCGCCGGAGATTCTCCGTTCACGGCCACCCCCTCGATCCGCCTATAAATAGAGGCCCCGAGCTTCAACTCGAACCCACACCACCTCTGCACTCGACCTAGACCACACCAAGCCACTGGAAGAGCCCCGAGGAGGTCTCCTTCCTCAACTCCAGCCGCCGCGACCCGCCACGGGATCCAGCTCGATTCGCTCCCATGCGTGCGCCTCTGCCTCCCATCTCTTGCCAGTAGCTCCCCTATGCATCCACTCTTCTGACCCGCGCTTCAATTCGGAGTTTGCAGCACCCACCGGAGTTCTCCACCATCACCCGAGCTGCCGTCCGCCGGAGAAAGTGTCGCCGTCGACGTGGTGCTCTCCGTCGGTCGAGTCCACCACCCACCGACGCAGAAGGACACGCTGAAGCTCTTGGTACACTCCGATCTCCCTGTCTCGCCCTGGTTCGACGCCGGCGACGACCGCAGTCTTCGGGCGCCGACGAGCCTTTTTAAACCTGACATGTGGACCCCTCCTGTCAGCCTCTATTCTTTTCTCCCTCGAAAGGTTTTCTGTTGGCGCCTTCGGGCAAATACGTCTTCCCTTTGAGCTGGCGCGTTTCTTTCCGAAGCGTTTTCTGTTTTCTCAGTTAAGCCCCTGGATCTTTTCTATTTCATTACAGATGAGTCCCTGGACAGAAACCTTTATAACTTTTTAATAAAAAGTGATTTTTGAGTGATTCTTTTTCTGACAGTATTAAAATTTTGTCTAGTTTTTTATGGGATATATTTGGAGAAGTTTTTATGCATGCGTTGGTTTTCACGTTAGTGCCCGTTTTCGTTATGCCGTAGGTTCCGGAAGAGGTGACGGAGCCGCGAACTTCGCCGAGCTAGACTCCGACTTCTCCGAACCAGGCAAGCATGTTTGAACCTTTGATATGATAGGTGTTTTGCATGTTTGCAGGTAAGTTTGTGCGTGGCATATGAGTGTCGGTGAGTACCTCGTTGCTTGTGAGGCAACTACCCGCATGTTCCAAAGTTGCGATGATCTCTGGTGAGAGATGGCCTAATCATGTGGTGACATGAAGGGCAGCAAGGTGGTACTGTTGTAGCATACCAGCCTTGCGTCATCCGTCAAATTCCGACGTTAACGTGGACGGAGTCACGTTATCGTTCTTTTCCCTTCCGTGCTACCACATGTTTCTTTGCCAGGATGCGGTTTAGTAAGTTGGTAACCTCTTTCCGTGTACACACCAAACAGAGGGGCCGGGATGATGGTTCCATGGCCCTGGATTAAAGCCAGTCATCCGGTCAGGGGGCATGGGTGTTTCCGGTTGGGACCGAGAGGGGGGGCACCCCCTTAGAGCGCGCGTATAGAAATTTGATCCCATGCTACGCGAGGTTGTAGCCTCCCCGTCTCAAGGTTTTTCTTGAACGTTGCCGAGGGTGATCCCTGGCTTCAGAATGTTGAATGGGTGTGTACTGGTTAGACATGTTTCTTCCAAAACAGCGTAAACGGAACTAGTCCCCGTGACTACTGAAATCCGTTGGCTGTGGTTAAGTACAAACTCTGCAGGGTCAAATCCTTCCAAGTCATCGTATCCATGATCAAGTAGGGTGATCAGTATATCCACATCTATCCTCGTGGAATTTTTATCCCCGGTGAACAAGCTCTAGTGGTAAACCCAGTTTAATTGTTATTCCTGCGGATGGACTAACCTTATATTTGTCCCGTACTTGTAATAATTTCTGTTCTCGAGCTACAGAATTATTGAGCTACAATATAAGCCCTTTATGTGATGTCGCTCATACATCCGACTGGGGCATGTTTGCCTTTTGCTTTCAATATAAGCCCTTTATGTGATGTCGCTCAGACGTCCGACTGTGGCATGTTTGCCTTTTGCTTTCAATATAAGCCCTTTATGTGATGTCGCTCAGACGTCCGACTGTGGCATGTTTGTCTTTTATTTCTGTTATAAGCCCTTTATGTGGTGTCGCCCTGACGCCCGACTGCGGCATTATTATTCTTGCAGTTTCCTCTCGAGGAGTCATTCAGACCCTCGTTTGGCACCGGTATTACTATTCTTGCAGTTTCCGCTCGAGGAGTCATTCAGACCCTCGTTTGGCACCCAGTATTTACTTTGGGATTTCGGGAGGACTACCGCCCGACTTCTCTGCTATTTTTCCCATGCATTATTATCTCTATGTCTGGACGCACTGGTTAATCTGCTCATATGCTTCATGTTTACATTTGTTATATCTTATGTCCGAACTGTCTTGCGAGTACTTTCATAGTACTCACCTGGCTTGTTGATTTGGCCAGATGTTGACGAAGGCGATCTCTTGGATGAAGAGTTTGATAGTGCGTCCGACGCCTAGAGGAGTCCCAGTCAGTCCTGTGCGATCTTGGATATTGGTCACTTGTATTATATACGCTTCCGCCACCCGCAATAAGTCTCCTCGAGCCTCACTCCGACGCTCGAAGAGCGGTAGTTTTCAGGAGTCATATCACCCACTTCGCGGTGATATTTCCACCACCGTTGTTATCGTGAGTTAGTAGTCATGCCACCCTATCCGCCGTTATGTTTTACCGGCGTTCTTGTAATAAATTATCGAGCAGTCTCCGCTCAACCTTGTATTATATTCAGTACTCCTGGTATTTTTCTTCTGTGACCAAGATATTGTCTACCAGTGAGAAGGAATTCTTCTTTACTGGTCCGTAAAAGGGATTGGTCTCTCAATAAATATTTTATTGAAAAACCGGTCGTGACAGATGGGAGGAGGCCGCCGCGAAGGCCGTCCGGTTCCAGAGGACCACGAAGCAGTAGCTGACGGTGCATGCGTGAGTGCTCACTCCTATTCATGCTTTCTCTTATTTCTTGTAGGCTTCTACAGAATTTTCTTCAACCCGTGCGAATCAGGGCACCGCTCTCTCTTGAGCGGTCGACCTCCGCCTCCATCGTCGGTGGGCCAGAAGGCTCTACCAACACCTGCCGCGTGGACCCGCACACCAAGCTCCAGGCGGCAACAGAGCGGAACGCGCGGGAAGTGCACGAGGAGCAGGAGAGGGCAGATCGGGCGAAGGCGGACGCCGCCAGGGCAGCGCAGGAAGAGGCGGACGCGGCGGCCAGAGCCCTGGCCGATGCCTCAGCAAAGGCCCAGGCGGAGAAGGCGGCAAAGACCCAGGCGAATGCGGCCGTCGGGGCGCAAGTGGGGGCGGCCATAGATGGTCAGGCCCCACTAATGATCATTCCGCTGCGCTCCATGACGCCAGCGACGGAGGTCCTAGCGCCGACTCGAGGGGCCGGCAACGACCAGCCGGCCATGGAGAGGGAGGGGGAGACGCCATCGTCCCAGGGCCGCAGGCGCCCCAGCAGACGCCGGCTGTCGAGGCCCAAGACGGTCGGCCCAACGCGCCACTAGTGTCTCTAGGTGGTG
This sequence comes from Aegilops tauschii subsp. strangulata, assembly GCF_002575655.3. Classification (NCBI taxonomy): domain Eukaryota; kingdom Viridiplantae; phylum Streptophyta; class Magnoliopsida; order Poales; family Poaceae; genus Aegilops; species Aegilops tauschii. Next base: position 321,055,818 of record NC_053040.3, read on the forward strand.
GCGAGCTGGTGGTAGGGGCGACTGCCGCTGTTGGGACCCCGACACGCCGGCGGGCGGCAAAGGCGGCCTTGGCTCCGCGGCTCCAAGAGATTGGAGCCTCGAGCTCGTCGGTGCCTGATGTCGAAGCCACCAGCTCTGTGCCGACGGAGTGGTTACATGGGGCGGAACGAGCACCCTGATCAAGGCGGCGCAGGACGTCCAGGACGACTTCAGGGCCGAAGCCACCGCCCTCCAGCAATGCATGAAGGTGTTCATGAAGACGCGGGCCACCGTTCGGGTATGTAACTTCCTTCTTGTTTTTGATTCTTGGAGTCTTTGGCGGGGGCGCGCCAGCGCACCTGCTGGGTGTAGCCCCCGAGTTCCGGTCCGACTGCTGAGCAGTCGGGCGGGAACTTCTCAGTGGGCTCTGAGCTCTGACTCCCCTTTCTTTCTGTTGCTTCGTTGTAGGATTACCACAACGTCCGTGTAGCCACCTTCAACGCCCAGATCAAGGAGCTGGACAAGCAGACCGCGGACCTGGTTGAGAGCCGGAGTAAGCACTCCACCTTCTTGCCTCTTTGTTGAGTTGTTCAATCCGTCACGGGGGCGCGTCAGCGCACCCGCGGGGTGTAGTCCCCGAGATTCGGGTCGACTGCTGAGCAGTCGGCCCGGATCTTTCCGGTGTTTGCTTTGTCTTTGTTGATCATTGATTGTTTTTTCTTCTTTGCCTTCGTAGGCGCTAATGCCGCCTTGTAGCAGCAGCTCGGCGAGGCTCAAACCGCGCTACGTGACAAGGAGGCGGCATGCCTCGAGGCGGAGCAGGAGCGTGACCGCCTAGCCAAGCAGCTGGCTGACCAGGCGGACACCCATAAGGCGGAGCTACAGAAGCTCAAGGACTGGGAGGAGGCTCTCCAGGCCGAGTTCGAGAGTCAGCGCTCGAACTGGGTTGACACGCAGAAAGCCCTGGAGGCCGGCTACGTCAAGATCGAGGATCTGCTCGACGATACGCTGCTCTTTCCTTGTTCGGCCTGCCGACTTGTCCTTCATGCCTGCCTCCGCCTTCTCATTTCTTTCTTCTTTTCCTGAGTAGAGTACTTCCCCGGCTACTCCGTCGCCGCCAACTAGGACGTCGAGGCCCTCCGCGATGAATGGAGGCAGGCTAGCGTGACGGTTGCGCCCAATGCCCCTCGAACTCTTGTCGAGGAGATGGTCGCCATCGAGGCTTGTCTCCAGCCAGCACATCGGGCTCTTCGCCGTCTTTAGCATGCTGGAGCTCAAGTGATCTCCGCCCTTTGGCCGGGCACTCCTATTCTGCGCACCGCCAACCGGACCTCCGACTGGTTGGAGGTGGCCATCGACCGCATCGAGGCACTGGCGGGCGTTCACTGTAGCCATTCCCCATATCGTCTGATTAATGGCTCACAGGTCCCCGGGAGGGGGAGGGCTGCCTGGTCATCTCCTGGCTTCTACTGAGCCGGCTGGCCAGGGACGGCCGCCTTCTGGTCTTCTCGCTGTCAGGTGGGGCCTGCCGCTTGTGGGCCGTACCGACAGCCTGTCGTGGGGGCGCAGCCCCCTCTGATAGGGGTGACGTCAGGGTCGGCGTGACAACAGTGCCGCGCCGAACGGAGGAGCCCTGCTTGGTACGTTGTACTGTGGCCTTGCTATGCCCTAGGCTAGGGGCGGCGAGGCGTGCTGTAGCCACGCCCCGTCTCGTCGTATTTATGAGGGTGCGGATTCTGAGAGTGCTCGGGGCCGCCTGCTGGGCTATGCTGCCTTCTGGCAGCCGGCCGCTTGGACCAGCCGACGGCGAGGAGGCGGCGCTTTGGTCTTGGACTCTTGAGGGGCGCAGTCGGCCTCGATGTCTTGAAATGCCATGGGGAGCTGGTGAGCCGCGAGATTGTAGTGAAACGCGCGTGGGAGCTCCAAGCCTGGAGCGCCTCATTGGAGCGGCAAGTGGAGGCGCGCAAAGCCGCCCTAGCGTCGATGAAGGGGACGCCTGCCGAGGAGGAGGAGATCCTGAAGCGCGAGCTAGCGCTGGCGCTGGAAGCCACGGAGCGCAGCCTTGAGCTGGAGAGGTTGGAGACGAGGGAGCGCCAGGTTGCCGAAGCGCAGTACCCACTAACGCGCGCGAGGCGAGGATACAGAAGGAGGTCGACAGCAGGGTGGCCGAGGCGCGCGCGGATCTTGTCGGCAGGTATGACCTGTAGATGGAGCTTGTGGAAGCGGAAGCTCTGGGCTGGAATACTGCCCTCAGGACAGAGTTGGCTAACGTGGAGCAGCGCGAGAAAGCCGCCGCAGCTGCCCTGGTCTCAGTGCAGGCCGAGCTGGCCTCCGCCCGCGCCGAGCTGCTTTCTCTTCAGCGGCGAGTCGTCAGTGCCGAGTCCTTCGAACAACACAGCAGAGAGGAGGCGCTCCGGTGGCAGACGCTGGAGCACGTGCAAGCCCCTATGCTCCAAAGAATCAGGATCAGAGCCAACGCGGCGCTGGGCGCCATCTGCGAGGAAGACGCCCCTCATCCCCACTTGAATGATTACGCCAGTCACCTCCTTTTCTTCACCGATGTGGTGACACGCCTGGAGAATCGATCCGAGAGGGCTCGTGCGCTTGTTAAAGAGAGGAGCCGCGGCCTGCTCAAGCGCGCGTTTTCCCGCCTCTTCGGCCACCTCCAGAACACCTACCCCAACTTTGACTTTGACGCCGCCATCGCCCCCGTGCCCGAGGCCATCCGGGGCGACCTGGCGCGTTGGGTAGAAGACAATGTGGATGCTCTTGTCAGGTCCTTCGCCTCCGAGGACGATGCGGTGGTGGCCGCCGCGGATGAAGGCGGCGTGGTCGATGATGGAGAGGGCGGTGCCGGTAACGGCCATGGTGACGCCAGCGACGCTGGCGACGCTGGCGACGCGTCAGAGGGCGACCCAGAGGACGCGGTGAGCGATATGTCCGATTGAGCCCGTGCTTCCTTGTCGCTGACCCTGCATGCGAAAACTCGGGCACGGCCCTGGAAGTTGTAAGAGCATCTTGGGAGGGGGAGCCCCTCATGTAAACAGATTACTGCCTCTATTCGTTAAGCCAAGCTGGATATGTGTCTTCATAAACCCGTGAGTCCCGCTGCGAGTTTGCTGCTGTAATTTACCTTAGCCAGGACAGGTACTGAACTGGCTCGTGAGGGGCTCGCGAGGGGGAGGCAGCAAGTGTGAAAATTTGACTTCAAACTTAAATCCAAAGCCAGAAAGCAGGGCTACAGAAAAGAGGTTAAAAGCAAATGGCCGCGTCCGGTGCTTAGGCTAGTCTTCTTGTCTTCTCACCAGCGCGGAGCTCAGTGTTGCCACTAGGACGTGGGAGGGAGCCCCCAAGGCCTGAGGGCGGCACTCCTGATACTCCGGGGTGTGTACAGCCCCACTCATTATTACGTGAGAGTGTCACGAGCGGAGACCTTCACAGGCGCGAGCCTTACTTCATATCGCCTGACGAGGGCCCCACATTGCGCCACCCTCGACCACCATTGGGGCATCCGGAAACCAGGACGACGCCAAGGGGCAAAGGGGACGCCAGCGGCGCCCTCGGCGACCACGCGTCCTCTGCCGGGGGAAGGCTCACCAGCACCTCCCCGGTAGAGGGCCTACCTCCGAGGGACGCCCTGCTTCGTGCGGCGTGGGGGAGGGCCTAGCTCCCGGCCCCTTCCCTGCAGCCCCCAGTGCGCTCCTCCTGGTGGAAGGGAGGCTGTCGAGCTGGGGCCGCCATCCGTCGCTGTGACCTGATCCCCCTCCGACCCATGGTTAGCGTAAGCTTGCTCCTGAGAGATTAGTGGTTGAGAGAGTCCTGGATTAGGGGGTCCTCGAACAGCCGGACTATATACTTTGGCCGGACTGTTGGACTGTGAAGATACAAGATTGAAGACTTCGTCCCGTCCGGGTGGGACTCTCCTTGGCGTGGAAGGCAAGCTTGGCAATTCGGATATTCAGATCTCCTTCTTTGTAACCAACTATGTGTAACCCTAGCCCTCTCTGGTGTCTATATAAACTGGAGGGTTTAGTCCGTAGGACCGACAACAATCATAATCATAGGCTAGCTTCTAGGGTTTAGCCTCTACGATCTCGTGGTAGATCAACTCCTGTAATACTCATATCATCAAGAGCAATCAAGCAGGAAGTAGGATATTACCTCCATCGAGAGGGCCCGAACCTGGGTAAACATCGTGTCCCCCGCCTCCTATTACCATTAGCTTTAGACGCACAGTTCGGGACCCCTTACCCGAGATCCGCCGGTTTTGACACCGACATTGGTGCTTTCATTGAGAGTTCCACTGTGTCATCGCTGTAAGGCTTGATGGATCCTTCAATCATCTGTAATGATGCGATCCAGGGTGAGGTTTTCCTCCCCGGACAGATCTTCGTATTCGGCGGCTTCGCACTGCAGGCCAACTCGCTCGGCCATCTGGAGCAGATCGATAGCTACGCCCCTGGCCATCAGGTCAGGTTTGGAAGCTGGAACTATACGACCGACATCCGCGGAGACTTGATCTTCGACGGATTCGAGCCCATGACAGGTGCGCCGAACAGTCACAATGAGCATGACTTAGATCGGCCATCGGACGGTGTTCAGGAGATCACACCTGCGGTTGCGCCGGCTCTTAATCCGGAGCAGATCGTGCCATCCGAGGACGGGTGGATGGACCCCGCCACGGAAGCCGCACACTCATCGGCGGTAGAGTCGAAGACGGACTTCGCCTCTAAGGAGGTCTGCGTCATCGAACCCACGGACTCGTCTCCGGCCATAGGTTCTGAATTGCGCACATCCGCGCCTGTCGAACCTGATTGGGCACCGACCATGGAGTTTACCTCCGAAGATATCTTCCAGCGCTCACCCTTGGGTGATGTGCTAAATTCATTTAAATCTCTTTCCCTGTCAGGGGATTCCGGGCCGAACTATGTCCGGCTTGAGTGGGGAGCGGACGACGAAGAAATTCGTTACCCACCCACCACCCACTTAATAGCCACTGTCGACGACTTAACCGACACGCTTGATTTCGACTCCGAAGACATCGACAGTATGGACGACGATGCCGGAGAAGAATGGGAACCACCGCCCACAGGGCGCTGGACAGCCACCTCATCATATGATATATACATGGTGAATACACCCAAACAAAACAACGACGAGGAACGGAAGGATGCAACGGAGGATAATCCCCTCGATAAGCAACCAAAGCGACGACGTCGGCGCCGCTCCAAATCCCGCCACAGTAAAAACAACGATAATAGCGCAAGAAGAAATACCACCCCGGACGACCCCATGGACCCAGCGATGCAGCAGGATGAGCCAGGAGACGGCTAACATAGTCCGGGACCGATGTCCGATCATAGCGACGGCAGAGATAAAACTCAAAAGCCTGTCTCCGGAGAGGAGGACAGCCCGGGCGACGCATTCATCATCCCGGAAAAGCACTTGGAACAAGAAGACCTCCGCAAAAGGCTTATCGCCACCGCGAGGAGCTTGAATAAGCAGAAGCAAAGGCTTAAGGCTACGCAGGAGACGCTCAACCACAGATGGAACAAAGTGCTGGACACTGAAGAAAAATACGGCGGCAATCGCCACACAAAGAGGTACCCAAAACGCAAGCTGCTGCCCGAATTCAACGAAGAGGCTATAGAGCCCATTCAGCCGAAAGATAAAACGGCCGGTCAGCCGGACCGACCACCCCGTGGCCGCGACAGGGCAGATAATAACGCTGCACACAAGTCAACGCACGATTTACGTGAGCACCTGGACAAAAAAGCTGGTATGGCCAGGTCCATCTATGGATCTAGGAAGCATGCTCCGGCACAGGATCAGGGTTGCCCAAACGATTGTACTGATCAAAAAACAGCTCGGAATCAAAACCGAACACTACATCCGTCGGAAGCATGTCATGACATATCCAAATACAGGGCTGCCTCACACCCCCTGTGCTTCACCGATGAGGTGCTGGATCATGAATTTCCAGATGGATTTAAACCCGTAAACATAGAGGCATACGATGGAATGACAGACCCTGCGGTCTGGATTGAGGACTTTATTCTTCACATCCACATGGTCCACATGACTCATGGAGATGATCTCCACGCCATTAAATATCTGCCCCTCAAGTTGAAAGGACCAGCTCGGCACTGGTTGAAAAGCCTCCCTGAAAACTCAATTGGAAGTTGGGAAGAACTTGAGGATGCTTTCATGGCTAATTTTCAAGGGACCTATGTCCGACCTCCGGATGCAGACCATCTAAGTCACATAATTCAACAACCCGGAGAGTCGGCCCAAAAGCTTTGGAACAGATTTCTCACTAAGAAGAATCAAATCGTCGACTGCCCGGATGCCGTAGCCTTAGCGGCTTTCAAGCATAGTGTCCGCGACGAATGGCTCGCCAGACACCTCGGCCAGGAAAAGTCGAGAACAATGGCAGCCCTAACAAGCCTTATGACCCGCTTTTGCGCGGGCGAGGACAGTTGGTTAACCCGAAGTGGTACCAACGACCCAGGCACATCCGAAGTCAGGGACGGCAATGGAAAGCCACGACGCAATAAAAATAATCGTCAAAATAATGAGGACAACCCAGATAACACGACGGTCAACGCCGGATTCAGGGGCTCTCGACCGGGTCAACGGAAAAAGCCATTCAAAGGCAGCAGAGATGGATCGTCCAGCCTAAACAAGATTCTAGACAAATTATGTCAGATTCATGGCACCCCCGAAAAACCTGCAAATCACACCAACAGAGAATGCTAGGTCTTCAAGCAGGCCGGCAAGCTAAACGCCGAACACAAGGGGAGGGAGACGCCAAGTGAAGACGAGGATGAGCCTCGCCAGCCGAACACTGGGGGACAGAAAAAATTTCCACCAGAGGTCAAAACAATGAACATGATTTACGCAACGCACATACCAAAGAAGAGGCACAAATGCACTCTTCGAGACGTATCAGCTGTAGAGCTCGTCGCCCCCAAATTCAACCCATGGTCGGCCTGCCCGATCTCTTTCGATCGCAGGGATCATCCGACTAGTATCCGGAATGGAGGTTCGGCTGCCTTGGTACAAGACCCAATAATTAACGGATACCATCTCACCAGAGTCCTTATGGACGGCGGCAGTAGTCTCAATCTAATATATCAGGACACTGTCCGCAAAATGGGGATAGACCCATCAAGAATTAGCCAAAGTAGTACTACCTTTAAAGGAGTAATACCAGGCGTGGAGGCCCGCTGCACGGGCTCTCTAACATTAGAGGTTGTATTCGGTTCTCCCAACAACTTCCGAAGAGAAGAACTAATCTTCGAAATTGCTCCATTCCGAAGCGGCTATCATGCACTACTCGGAAGAATGGCCTTCGCTCGTTTTAATGCAGTTCCGCGTTACGCTTATCTTAATCTCAAGATGCCCGGTCCACGTGGCGTCATCTCAATTAGCTGAAATACAGAGCGTTCTCTGCGTGCGGAAGAATATGTGGCAGCTCTAATAGCCGAACCACTAAACGGCCTCCCCAACACGAATAAATGATCGGTCATCAAGACCACGGACGCGGCTAGACGTGTACGGTGCACCACTAGTTGTAGCAGCCCAGATAAACCTGAGCTTGGTCGGCGGTCACGCCCCCACATGTGGTGCTAGGGGCTGCCCGCATGTAAAAGGGTCCATAGTTCGGCTCGGCCCTATTAATATACAATAGATTGAATTCTCATGGTTCATTAAGAATAACCAACTTTTTGCACGAAGTCTTTCACCTGGGTTTTTCTTTCTTACAGATGATCACCGTGCTACACCCTTCCAGGATACGGCACAACGGAAACAAAGGCGCAGACGTGCAGCAGGGCCCCGCTCAAAGGTTTGTTTTCAGACTAAGACCCTGTGTAAACATTTTTTAATGTCTCTTATTGATTGACACCCTCCGGGCACCTCACACAACCGAGAGGGATTCTGGCGTTACTGGCATTTCGTCACACCAGATTAATGCATGTACCCGGAAATTTAGGGCTCATTATCGAGGGCGTTACTCAGCCCAGTATATGTTGTAAAGTCCAAATACCTTAGGGAGTGTTCGGCATCGCGAGTTTGGCCCTATATGCATCAGCTCCGAATCATGTCTTTCGTCAATGGTTGGGTTTGCCCGGCTCCCGTGTTTTTCTACCTTACGTTATGTTCTATCGGCTAAGGTGGCACCGGGAGAACTACTACGATTGCGCCCTGGTTCATCCGGATGAGCACCTCAGTAGAGAAAGCCGAAAACTGACTGTCATGGTAAAGCGAGAGACTGGTCAACCACTCGATGACTCAGCGGAATCTTCGCGATTCCTCCGCATTAATGAAGGACCATTTCCCGGTCATGTACGTACGCGCACCGTATTCAGATGAACGCGGAGGTACCAGGGGCTGCATAGTAGCCCCATTGTCAAACTCCTATGGCTAAGTGAAAGTGTTAAAGCTATATAGTCCGATTGCCTTGTTCGCCGCGCTATCACCTCCTTAATGGACCAAGACGTTGGATCAAGTGTGCTTACGCGCTTTACCGAACACCCCCGCATTATATGCGTGGGGGCTGAAGCCAACGACTGCAATCTTTCAGGTTATATACATATATACATAAACGGCCGCACAGGAGGCACTATAATACTTTACGGGCAAAAGTATAAATACAGCCTTTATAATCAAAATAGCATTGTTTTTACAACCAAGATACATGTCACTCTAACATGGTACTCTTCGAGCACTGAGCCTCTATTAAATGGGTGCCTTCTAGGACTTCTTCAAAATGGTGCTCGGGCAAGTCCTGGCCTCCGGTCGGACCCCTGGTTGCAATAGCGGCGGCCTCCATCTATGCCCAGTATGTTTTAACATGGGCAAGAGCCATCCGCGCACCTTCTATGCACGCCGACCTCTTTACATCGTTGATATGTGGCACAGCACGAAGAAATCGTTGCACTAAACCAAAATAACTATCCAGACTTGGTTCCTTCGGCCAAAGATGATCCACGATAGACTTGATGGCAAGCCCGGACAACCTATGGAGTTCGTCCCACTCGGCCATTTGTTCATTTAATAGCAGCGGACGCTTTGGAGCACTGAACTTCGACCAGAACAACCTTTCCACCTCATGATCCTTCTGATCTTTGAAATACTCAGTCGCATCAGCAACACTCTTTGCTAAGTCCAAGTATGCGTCTGCAGCACTCCATAATTTATCCAGAGGGGCATACTTTGGATAGCCGAACTTTGTCCACAATAGGAAGGGCTTCCCAGCCGTGATATCTCTGGCTTGGCGAAGCTCCTCCCGCGCCACTCTGATTCCAGAGCGCGCTTCCTTGGCTGCTTCCAAGGCCTTCTTCAAGTCAGCCGCTTTCACCTGGTTTTCCCTTTCGAGGAGCTCATAGTTGCTGGCGGTATTTTGTAGCTCAAGAGCCATGTTGGCTATTTTTTCTTCGCTCTGGCGATGAGCAGCCTGTTCGGCTTTTAACTCTTCGGTCGCCTTCAGGGCAGCCGCATCACTTCTTCTGGCTTGTTCCTTGGCTCGGGCAAGTTCTGCCCGAAGGGTCTCCACGGCGGCAGCTCCATCTGCAGTCAAAGCATATTATAGATACTAGCATTATGCTCCTCTTGATATTTGCTGACCACCCGAAAATACATACCCTGCGCCTCGTCGAGCCGCTTGTTCACAAGCACGATGTCGGCATTCGCCATGTCAAGCTGCCGCCTCAGTTCGGCAAAATCAACAGTCCGGTCGGCCGCCGGACCCTCAGCCGCCTGCACATGAAAGCAGTGCAATCATTACCTGGGACTATGATCCTCTGTTTGCCGCCTCTGGCCGGCAACCAGAGTCTCAGGGGCTACTATCTACACAGAGCACACCGAGCGTGTGCGGTACAGTCAAAAATATATATATATTACTGTGCGTACCTCAAAGCCTCTTAATAGGCTCGCAAAAGCTTCATTCAACCCGCTTTTGGCGAATGAAATCCTCTCAACCACCGTACCCATCAAGGTACAATGTGCCTCTGAGATAGCCGCTTGCTCCAAAAGACCCATCAATGTGTCCGGTTGCACACCGGATAGCCCCGGGCTTTTTCTGTTAGTCTCCTTAGGAGCCGAGAACCCCGGACTTCGGGCAGCCGAAGAGTTACCTTCTGGCCTTTGCGGATCAGGAGAAATCCACCACGACGACACCTCAGGGTTGTCCGTCTCGCGAAGCGGGGAAGCAGGGGAAGGCGTTTCGCTCTCCATCATCTCCGGAAGAAGATCCCCCGAAGACGAACTTTGTTGAGAAGTGCTATGAGCCGGACTGCAAAACATACGTCCCGGTTGTTATTCTCAGAGAAGAACGATATATTTACCAAAGTATCCTTGTTCACTTATGGCTCGGTTGACGGCTGGCCCCCTTGCGGGCGTTGTGCGGTAAGGACGCCCTCTGGGGCAGGGCCTCTTGGCGAGAATTTCTTCCCCCGTTTGGAAGCCTCTGCTTCCAAATCTTCAGGTGCGCCCCTTTTCTTACCCCGGGGAGAGGGGATTTTAAGTTTACCTCCCTGCTCATCCTCCTTTGCGGAGGCACTAATTCCCCCGGTTTGGATGTGTAGTGTATGAAGCCCGCTCTCGGCTTCTCTATTCCTCCCTTCATCTTCTCCTGATGGCACTTGATAGGGTGCGCCCTCAAGCATCCTGGCTAGTACAGGATCCGGCGAGCCTTCAGGAAGGGGGGTCGAACACCTGATCCTCTCCGCCTTTCTTATCCAATCCCGGCCGAGGGCAATTTTTTAGAATAATGTTGTGAAAAATATAAAGACAACATGTTCGGTCGCGGAGTTACTTACTTGGGTATCCGGACAATTGCAGTTGAGACCCACATCCTCGGTGGTGTACGGACACTTTGTTCGTGGTCCGAAGAACAATCCATACATCCCTTCGGGCGTCATGCCGAAGAAGTGTTGAATAGTTCGCGGTCCTTCTGGGTTCAACTCCCACATACGGAGAGATCGACGTTGGCATGGCAGGACCCGACGAACCAGCATTACTTGTATTACTTTGAAGAGACTGACGACCCTCCTGAGGAGATCTCGGATGCGGCTTTGGAATGTCAGCACGTCATTAACTAGCCCCCAGTCCAGCCCCTTGTTGACCCATGACGCCAGTTGGGGCGGAGGGCCTGGGCGAAAGGCTGGGGCGGCTGCCCACTTCGTACCCCAGGGGGCTGTGATGTAAACCACTCCCGTTGCCACGGGTCGGACACCTTCGGGAAGGAGCCCTTTGGAGATAGGGCGTCGCCACCTTTGCTTATTATAGCACCTCCGCACTCCGCGTGTCACCCGTCGATCATCTTCGGCTTCACATTGAAGGTCTTGAGCCATAAGCCGAAGTGTGGGGTAATGCGGAGGAAGGCCTCACACACGACGATAAACGACGAGATGTGAAGGATGGAATCTGGAGCTAGATCATGGAAATCTAGCCCGTAATAGAACATGAGCCCTCTTACGAATGGATTAAGACTAAAGCCAAGCCCTCGAAGGAAGTGGGAAACAAATACGACACTCTCATTGGGTTCGGGAGTAGGGATAACCTGCCCTTGAGCAGGTAGCCTGTGAGGGATTTCGGCGGTCAGATACCTAGCCTCCCTAAGCTTTTTGATGTCCTCCTCTGTGACAGAAGAGGCCATCCACCGGCCTTGAATGTTGGATCCGGACATGGTTGAAGGTCCGAAGCGCTTAGCCTGAACCTTGGGTGCTGGAACTCGAGATAGGGGAAGGGAAGGATTGGGCATGGAAAAGGACGGGTCTGGACCTCTTTATAAAGATGGTGAATATCAAGCGTCCTCCGTGTGGCCATTTGGAACTTACCTAAAGTTGGGGAGTCATACTAATAGCATGATTGGGTTACCCACGCCCGTATTGATGAGAATCCCGTGATAAGGGGAACACGATCTCTGCTTCGACAAGACGTGCCAATAAAACCGCATCGCAATACGTGCAGTAGCAGGCTGGGAAAAAATGGTTCGTATAGAGACCGGGCCGCGGCGTGATGTCCCGCTATGAACAGTTGTCAGCAGATTAGATTTGTGGAATATTATGCTCTCTACGTTGGAATGTGGAATTTGTTTTGCAGAGCCGGACATGATCCTTGTGTTCAAAATCTTCTATGGAGTATTCAGAGAAGGAACCCGCCTTGCAATGCCGAAGACAATCTGCGCGCCGTACTCATCGTCATTGAAGCCTGGTTCAGGGGCTACTGAGGGAGTCCTGGATAAGGGGGTCCTCGAACAGCCGGACTATATACTTTGGCCGGACTGTTGGACTATGAAGATACAAGATTGAAGACTTCGTCCCGTGTCCGGGTGGAACTCTCCTTGGCGTGGAAGGCAAGCTTGGCAATTCGGATATGTAGATCTCCTTCTTTGTAACCGACTCTATGTAACCTTAGCCCTCTCCGGTGTCTATATAAACCGGAGGGTTTAGTCCGTAGGACCGACAACAATCATAATCATAGGCTAGCTTCTAGGGTTTAGCCTCTACGATCTCGTGGTAGATCAACTCTTGTAATACTCATATCGTCAAGATCAATCAAGCAGGAAGTAGGGTATTACCTCCATCGAGAGGGCCCGAACCTGGCTAAACATCGTGTCCCCCGCCTCCTGTTACCATTAGCCTTAGACGTACAGTTCGGGACCCCCTACCCGAGATCTGCCGGTTTTGACACCGACAGTGGTACCCTGTAGCTATTGTCGCCGGCATGGTTGGTGAGGCTCCTGGAAGGCCTCAGCTTCTAGCGCCTCCTCCTCCCAGCCTGGCTCGAGGAACGAGCCAGGGTCGTCCTCCAGCGTGTGCTCCTGGTCCATCATGCGGGGCATGTAATCCTCCGGGGCCGTCGCCCCGAAGACCTCGCCGAAGTGCCCCAAACTCCACGTTGCCCGGCCCAGCGCACCGCCCTGAGGATGGTAGGGCGGCATCCCACCAGGGCCGTAGGTGGAAACGCTCGTGCCCGCGCTCATCGGAGGTGGCGCGGGTGCGACTGGGCGTCCGGTGCTGCTGGTCGCGCCAGTGTCGATGAAGCATCCTGGCACGCCCGGGGGCACGCGGGCGCGGCGATGCACGCCATGCGGTCCGGCCGTGGCCTGAGGCGTAAGCAGGGAGCAGAAGGGCAGTGCTCCCAACGCCGCGACATCCAGTAGCTCGGCGACGTGCTCCAGCAACGCATCCGGGCCGCTCTCCATCAACCGGCATCGCAGCAGCTCCCGAGCCACCGTGAGCGCGGCCCTCATGTTTGCTTGTTCCCGTCGGGTGTGCAGCGCCGTGGCTGCAGCGTGGCTTGAGGCCCTTGCGGCTGCCCGCGCTTGTCGCGGAGTAAGGGTGGACGGCGTGTGACCGTGCCGCCCGCGCCCCGCAGCGTTTGGCGGTGCGCGTGCTGCCTGGGGCGCAGGGTTGAGGTCTTCTTGGGCAGACGGCGCCGCCCGGGCTAGCCAAGCTGCCCAGCGGTCGGTGTTGGACCTCGGGTCGCCAGACATCGGAACCGCGGAGTGTCGGCAGATCAACTGGCGGAAGAGAGGCTCCGATGCACCCCTACCTGGCGCGCCAAATGTCGGATTTCGGGTTCCGGCAAAACCCTTGAGGTTCAAACACTGGGGTGCGCACGAAGATCTCTCCCTACCTAATCACGCCCTCACCCTTGCCGCGATTTCAAAGCCTAGCTCGACGAACCCGCAACACAAGAGACACGAGATTTATACTGGTTCGGGCCACCGTTGTGGTGTAGTACCCTACTCCAGTGTGGTGTGGTGGATTGCCTCTTGTGCTGAGGATGAACAATTACACGGGAAGAATAGCCTCCCGAGGAGAGGTGTTCTTGTGCTTGGTGAGTATGAGGATGGGATGGATCTAGTCCAAGATGAGTTGCCTCCTATGGTGGTGGCTAGTCCTATTTATAGAGGCCCTGGTCCTCTCCCCAAATATTGAGCGGGAAGGGATCCAACAACGGCCAAATTCAAAGGGAGACAACTAGTACGAGTTATCCTGACTAAAGGTGGTCTTCGCCTGCCAAAGGCTCTGGTGGTGACGCCGTCTTGGGCTCCACGGTGACCTCTGTCTTGTCGTCCTGCTGGTCTTGGTCTCGTTGCAGTGATATGGAAACCTTTGCCCGATGCCTAGGGACTCCTCGCCCGTGCTTGCCCCTTTAGCACCAAAGAGGAAACGAGGACACTTCGCGCGCTATCGCCCGCCTGGCTCCAGTCATGGCCTGCGTCACAGGAACCTCGCGAGGTGTCCCTTGCCTTGATCTCTCCACCCCTCGTGAGCCAGCATGGTGAGGCTTCTCCCGAGGAGGTCTTGTGCTGTCCGCCTCGTGAGGCTTGGCCCCTCACGAGGGTCTTGAGTGCCTGCTGGTGAAGATAGGCCATACAGGGCCGCTAGTGGAGCCACGCCGTGGGCCGCAGGCAGGCAAGCCTGGGGACCCCCGTTCCCAGGACGCCGACACTCTACATAGGTTCGTACACCGAAACCACACCATGGAACTCTTGACTTCGTACTTCAATACATATTCCCATTCAGGTGGACAATAGATGTTCCAACAAAAGCAATCTATTGCATGGCATTCTTCCGGCCACTCCGACATACACCCGTCTGGGCCATGCCATGGGTGTCCCTGTGTCACCGCGTGACACCATGCCACCATCGTGGTAAACTAAACTTTCCCAAACGAGGACCTTGGTACCATTAAAGCTTGGCCTCACAAGGTTATAGCCGCCTGCCAGGCCAGGGTAGCACACACATATAACCTTCCCTCGCTAGAGGTACCGATAATAGTCATCAGAATAGACCGAATTAGGCCCTCCCCATCCAGGCAAATGTGGCTGCACCGGTGAGCTTGATTCGGTGGCACTATGACATAGCCAACAGGCTTGTTCAAGTTCAATTAACAGCAAGTTTAACTTGAATGATGATGATCCGATCCATAGCAAAATAACATGATGAAATGCATATGAGCATGATATCAACAATAGCATGCATGGGTAACATATTTATTTAGCAAATGAATCTTAATAGCAACAATAATTCAATTAGTCTATTGGATGTAAATGAGCATGTCCTAGCAATGATCATGCAATCACAAGCATATTCATCTTAATAACAAAAATGATTTAAATGACCAAACATTATCAAATAATTCAAGTATGAACCATGGCAATTGCAATGCCATCATGCAAATGGATGATGTGGCTTGGCTTAGTCTAGAGGAGTGTCACAATACTCCTGGTCTTCTTCCACAAAGTTACTTTCTTCTGAAAATAATAATAATAGAAAAAAGAAAATGTCACATAAGGCATTTTCTGCTGCCAGAAATTCTAGATAGTAAGGAAAATCTCAAATTTTACCAACAAAAAGCATAGCTCAAAACAAAACGGTAGCAAAAAGTTTCAACTCATTTGGACTTATAGTTTAGAAACTAGATGTAACACCCCGCATGTAACTTTCCATATTTGTAACTCCAACTCTTGCCATTTTTGGCTGTGTGTTATGATATTCCCTTCGTGGTCGGGTTTTGTCTTTCGTTTTGCATTTTGTTCATGTCATGCTTTTCATATCATGTAATCATGTGCATTGCATTTGCATACGTGTTCGTCTTTTGCATCCGAACATTTTCCCCGTTGTTCGTTTTGCCATCCGGCGCTTCCATCTCCTCCGGCGCACCCCTCTTGTTGTCTTTCGTGAGCGGGTGTCAAATGTTCTCGGAATGGACCGAGGCTTGTCAAGTGGCCTTGGTATACCACCGGTAGACCACCGGTCAAGTTTCGTTCCATTTGGAGGTCTTTTGGTACTCCAACGGTTAACCGGGTAACCGCAGATGCCTTCTGTGTGTTCCAGCAAAACCCCCCTCTCTAAACAGCCCAAAACCCACAAAACTCTCCTAGCTCCCTCTAGCTATATATATGCATCCCCTCCCGTATACAATCGCAGACGAAACCCTAAAAAATCTCCTCGGCGCCGCCGGACGCGTCTTCCTCAGCGTCGGACACGTCTGCCGCCGCCTCCTCGCCCAACCGTGCGCTGCCACGTCACCCGACCCGCCGGCGTCCGCCCACGGCCCGCCGAGGCCCGGGCCGGCCCCCGCGGCCCGCCGAGGCCCGGGCCGGCCCCCGCGGCCCGACCCCCGAGCCGCCGGCGCTCCCTCCGCCTCCCGCGCCAGCCCCGCCGCCTTGCCGTCCCCTCCGGCGCCGGCGCCGCCGCGTCCCGCCGCCGCGCGCCTCGCTGCCCTCCGGCGACCTCGGCCGCGGGCGCCACCGACCGGCCGCCGCCGTGCCCGCGCTCCATCGCGGCGTCCCGCTCCTCCTCTCCTCGCCCGCGTTGTCTCCCTCCTCCGCCGTCGCTCCTTCCTCTCCCGTCGCCGGCGAGCCGAGCTCCCTAGCCGATCCGATCTGGAAGACCGAAGGTTGACTTTCCCGAACCCCGAAATCTTCCAAGTCTTTAATTTTTTCAGAATACTGGCCCCTATTCTCTGCACCATAACTCTCTGTACATAGCTCCGTTTCACGCGTGTAATATATCGATTTGTTCATCTCGTGATGCTCTTCATTTTGTTCCATTGCACCATGTTCATTAGAGTCCATCTTGATGCCCAAATCTCTGGTGCAAGAGTGCTAGTTACTGTTATCTTCTGGTTCTTATCAGAACTTGGAGATTTGTCATTTTTGTATCATTTAATCTGTGCATCTTATGGGCATGAGCTCTACATGTGTTTTGTTTTATGCCATGCCATCTTTCCAGTGGTGTAGTCCATGTATTTTTGTGATCTCTGTGGTGAGTAGAAAAATCATGCAAACTAGGCCCCGTAATGTTTCTCATTTCAGAGACTTAATAATTTCTAAGTCCTTGTCTGCTGTTATTTTGTTGCCATGTAAACTTGAGCCTACAGAGAGATCCATGCATATTTTGGAGATGTTCAGTAAGGATGTTTTGTAGATATTGTTGTAGTTGATCCATTCCTTTCCTTGTTTGAAATTATGGATTGCCATAACATGACACAATCTTGCTCTACTTTTGCTATAAAATATTTCTGGCAGATTCTTAACATGATATTCAATTTTGCCAAGCTTATTGTAGTTGATCCATACATGCTATGTATTTTCTCTTGCCATGGATAGCTTCATAAACATGCCATCTTGCTGTAGGTATGCTTATTTTGTCATGCGTTGCGTTGTGGGGAGTGCATCAAGCTCACCAAGATGCCTTCATATTATTGTTTCTGCCATGCTCTGTTTTCTGCTAAGTCTGAAACCTGTTAACGAAACTTGCTATGTTTACATGTTTGCCATCATATCTTCTGATCCTTTTTGGCTTATGGTCAGTAAGGTACTTTTGTTATATGAATTTGGTAGAATACTTACATGCCTTGTTTTGCCATGTTGTGTTCCTTTTGCATGTTGATTTCGTGCTCTGAACATTGCTACCTGATGCTGTTTGTGCCATGTCCAGTAATTTCACCAAGTCTGTGAACCTGTTATCTTTTGCACTTTTGCCATGCTTGTTTGAGCTTGTTATGTTGTGATCTAGCCGTAGCCCAGTGTTCATCTTTTGTCAAGCATCACCTGTAGATTACGTCCATATGCTTTGTTGCTATGTTGGAGTGCTGTAGCATAGTTTCTTGATGTATTCTAAGTGCTATCATGCTGTTAATCGCAGATTCGTGTCATTCTTGTTTTGCTTGCCATTTGCAAACCGTGCATCCGTTTCCGGTGATCTTTATATCGATTTCGACCGAAATCATTTTATCTTTCCAGTGGCATGCTTGGTTTGCTAAGTTACTGCCTTGTTCATTATTTTTCTTCCGGAGCACGCATATGCATCGCATATCATATCTTGCATATCATACATGTTTTGCATCATGTTGCTTGTGCATTTCCCGTGATTGATTGTGGTTCCGTTGCTTGTGTTCTTGCCTTGGGTAGAGCCAGGAGACGAGTTTGTGAACGAGGAACCTGTTGAGTACGCTTACGAGGATCAAGCTTTCGACAACTCTGAGAACCTTGCAGGCAAGATGACCATACCCTCGAAATCACTTATATCTTTGATTTGCTACTTGTTCGTTCTATGTCCATGCTGTGCTACCTACCACTTGCTATATCATGTCTCCCATATTGCCATGTCAGCCCCTAACCATCCTTTCCTAGCAAACCGTTGTTTGGCTAAGTTACCGTGTTTGCTCAACCCTTCTTATAGCGTTGCTAGTTGCAGGTGAAGTTGAAGTTTGTTCCATGTTGGAACATGGATATGTTGGGATATCACAATATCTCTTATTTAATTAATGCATCTATATATATTTGGTAAAGGGTGGAAGGCTCGGCCTTATGCCTGGTGTTTTGTTCCACTCTTGCCGCCCTAGTTTCTGTCATACCGGTATTATGTTCCTTGAGTTTGCATTCCTTGCGCGGTTGGGTGAGTTATGGGACCCCCTTGACAGTTCGCCTTGAATAAAACTCCTCCAGCAAGGCCCAACCTTGGTTTTACCATTTGCCACCTAAGCCTTTTCCCCCGGGTTTTCGCGAGCCCGAGGGTCATCTTTATTTTAACCCCCCCGGGCCAGTGCTCCTTCGAGTGTTGGTCCGAAACGAGCAGCCTGCGGGGCCACCACGGGGAAACTCGAGGACTGGTTTTACTCGTAGCTTGACTTATCCGGTGTGCCCTGAGAACGAGATATGTGCAGCTCCTATCGGGATTTGTCGGCACGTCGGGCGGCTTTGCTGGTCTTGTTTTACGATTGTCGAAATGTCTTGTAAACCGGGATTCCGAGACTGATCGGGTCTTTTCGGGAGAAGGTTTATCCTTCGTTGACCGTGAGAGCTTATGATGGGCTAAGTTGGGACACCCCTGCAGGGTATTATCTTTCGAAAGCCGTGCCCGCGGTTATGAGGCAGATGGGAATTTGTTAATGTCCGGTTGTAGAGAACTTGTCACTTGACCCAATTAAAATACATCAACTGTGTGTGTAGCCGTGATGGTCTCTTCTCGGCAGAGTCCGGGAAGTGAACACGGTTCGAGTTATGAATGACGTAAGTAGGGGTTCAGGATCACTTCTTGGTCATTGCTAGATGACGTCCGTTCCATTGCTTCTCTCCTCGCTCTCTTTTGCGTATGTTAGCCACCATATATGCTTATTGCCTGTTGCAGCTCCACCTCATTACACCATCCTTTCCTATAAGCTTAAATAGTCTTGATCTCGCGGGTGTGAGATTGCTGAGTCCTCGTGACTCACAGATTCTACCAAAACAGTTGCAGGTGCCGATGTTGCCAGTGCAGATGATGGGATCGATCTCAAGTGGGAGTTCGATGAGGAACGTGGTCGTTACTATGTGTCTTTTCCTGATGATCAGTAGTGGAGCCCAGTTGGGACGATCGGGGATCTAGCATTTGGGGTTGTCTTATTTTCATCTGGATTTTGACTGTAGTCGGTCTATATGTGTGTATTTTGGATGATGTATGAATTATATTTATGTATTGTGTGAAGTGGCGATTGTAAGCCAACTCTTTATCCCATTCTTATTCATTACATGGGATTGTGTGAAGATGACGCTTCTTGCGACAAAACCACTATGCGGCGGTTATGCCTCTGAGTCGTGCCTCGACACGTGGGAGATATAGTCGCATCGTGGGCGTTACAAGTTGGTAATCAGAGCCATCCCCGACTTAGGAGCCCCTGCTTGATCGAATCGCTGGCGTTGTTGAGTCTAGAACAAAAAATGTTTTGAGTCTTAGGATTATATATATCGGAGAGTAGGATTCTTTTACTCCTAAGTCCCTTCGTCGCTCTGGTGAGGCCCCCTGACGTAGAAGTTTTGACTCTTCTCTCCTCAAATTTCACTAAAAAAATTAGGATCACGCGGGTATCTTGGAATCGTTCTGATGGTTTTGTGACGAGAACATTGTTCTTGGTGCCTCCTGTCATTTAGGGGTTGTGGCAGTGTCCCGGGGAGTTGAGCTCCGAGGTGTTGTCGTCACAATTTTATCGTTGCAGTTCTGGAATACCCGACATCGAAATCTCTTTTATGCAGTTGTTGGTGAGATCACCTCGACGCCACCCAGTACTGGGGCGGGAGTTCAGGAGTATTGCCATAACTAGTATAACGGATGCTTTTCGAAGGTTGAGGTACACGATTTCTGAAGGTTTCTTGGTTATGTGTTGACGGATGGATACAGCTGGATCTAGGGATTGCTAGTTTGGGTGATATATTTTGTGTCCCCTGTATCCCCAACACCAGATTGCATAACCAGAAAGTTTCGGGAGTTTATAGGTGGGAATTCAAGTAGCTCTTAGGATATCTTTCCGACAGACGCATGATATGAGATTGGGGTTCGACGTCTAGTGGTCCGCCTGTACACGATTGGTTTTACAGTGGTCTCGTAGTGTCTTAAAGAGTCCTTGGCTATGCCGACTTGGGGACGCTTCGTATGTCATGTGCACAGCCTTGTACATGTTGTGCTGTACGATTGAGCCCGTGTGGGCCCCACCACGAAAACTTCGGATGAAATATCTATCATATGTTTGTTCCGGCTTATTCTGCAAGCCAATACTTTGTTTTGTTTTGAATTGTGGTATTCGAGTTGCTTCGTAGACAGATGTTGATTCCATATCTTTTTCTAAGTGGCTTCTCAACTTAATGGAAGTGTGATGATTTACTATGGAATTCATTCGTTCATCTTCGTTCGAATGTTTATTGTGAAGACTATATGTTGCAATTTCTAGCCGTTGATTCTACTTGTCTATTTGTCTATCAAGATGCTAACGGATGTCACCCTCTTCAGGATGGCTCCGCCAACGCGTCAGAATCCGGAATGCAATGAAGGGAGTCAGACGAACCCTCCGCAACCACCTCCGCCTCCGGAGGCATGGCAAGCTATCATGGCAGCCACCAACGCCAATGCTCAGATGATTCTGCAACTCTTGCAAGAATGCACCCAAGGGCAAGGAAATCAAGGTCAAGGAAACAATCAGCCTCACTTCGCTACCCTCAACCAGTTTCTCGCAAATCAGCCCAAGTCTTTCAGCTACTGTGCCGAGGCCACGGATGCCGATGATTGGCTCGTGGACATCAACAAGCATTTTGAATGTAGCAATGTCAGGCCTGAGGACTATGTCAAGTTCGCTTCTTTTCAGCTCAAGGACCAAGCTGCTGATTGGTATCAACAATACAAAGATTCCAGAGGAGTTCGTGTGATCACTTGGACTGACTTCTGTCGGGATTTCAAAGCGCACCACATTCCACAAAGTGTTGTTGAGAGCAAGCGTGAGGAGTTCCGCAATCTCAAGCAAGGCAACATGTCTGTGTATCAATTCAACATCCAGTTTCAGAAACTTGCTCGCTTCGCTAAACAAGACGTTCCTGATGAAAAGATCATGATCTATCACTTCAGAGGTGGCCTTAGAGAGGATCTGCAGTTAGCTCTCGTTCTTGTTGAGCCTACTCAGTTTGATCAATTCTACAATATGGCACTGAAGCAAGAGGCTGCTCAGCTCAAGTGTGAGGCTTCTAAGAAGAGAGTCAGGGACGCAGTTCAGTCTTCTTCTTCCTCACTTGTGGCAGCTAAGCAACAGAAGTTCTGGTTGCCTCCTCCTCCTCCGTTTCGTCAGCCTTACCAGCAGAAGAACAAAGGTGGCCATGGTTCTTCCAACTCTTCCAGCTCTGGCTATCAGAACAAGTCTCAGAATCAAGCTTCAAAGTCGAATGCTCCTTATCATCGTCCACTCTTAGAGGTGACTTGCAACAAGTGTCAGCAGAAAAGTCACTATGCTAACAAGTGCTTCAACCAAAGGCGTCTTCCGCCTCCTCCTCCTGTCAGATCTTCCAGCAATGCAGTGGTCAAGCATAATCCAAAGTCTGCAAAGGTGAACATGTTAAATGCAGCTCAAGCGGAGGAATCTACTGATGTGATAATGGGTAATCTTCCTGTTAACGATATTCCTGCAAAAGTCTTATTTGATACTGGTGCTTCACTCTGTTTCATGTCAAGACCGTTTTTTGCCAAGCATGAATTCACTTGTTCACATCTGGGTAAACCCATGGATGTCGTTTCTCTGGGTAAACGTTTGAGTTCTAGTATGATGGTTCCGGATGTTTACATCAAGATGGGAAACTATAAATTTCTGTCTTCTCCTATTGTTCTTGGTGACTCGGATATTGATCTAATTCTCGGGATGGATTGGCTTTCTAAGCACAAGGCTCAATTTGATTGTGCTGCCAGGGAAATTCAATTGACACACTCTTCGGAGGATGTGATTATTTATGCCGATCGCGATGAAACCATCCGGTTATTTTCTCTCAATGAGAAGGGCGAATTGAATGCCATCTCTCAAATTCCAGTCGTTTGTGAGTACCAAGATGTCTTTCCAGAAGAGCTTCCGGGTATGCCTCCTCACCGGTCAGTTGAGTTCGTTATCGATCTAGAGCCTGGCACAGAACCCGTTTGCAAGCGTCCATACAAGCTTGGACCCAAGGAGCTGAAGGAATTGAAGAAACAGCTCGATGAACAAGAGCGTCTGGGTTTGATCAGACCGAGTTCATCTCCATGGGGTTGTGGTGTTCTTTTTGTCCGGAAGAAGGATGGCACGGACCGACTTTGTGTCGACTACCGTCCATTGAACAAGAAGACAATCAAGAACAAGTATCCACTTCCCAACATCAATGAACTATTCGAGCAACTCAAAGGTGCCAAAGTTTTCTCCAAGCTTGACCTTCGTATGGGTTATCATCAGATTCGCATTCGTGAAGAAGATATTCCCAAGACAGCATTCAGAACAAGCTTTGGTTCTTATGAATATACTGTCATGTCTTTCGGCCTTGTCAATGCTCCTCCAGTATTCTCTCGGATGATGAATTTCATCTTCAACCCCTATACCAATGAATTCATCCTGGTGTATCTCGATGATATATTGGTCTTCTCCAAGAATAAGAAGGACCATGCCAAACATTTGCGATTAGTGCTCGACAAGCTCAGAGAGTATCAATTCTATGCGAAGTTCTCCAAATGTGAGTTTTGGCTCGATGAAGTTCTTTACCTTGGTCACATCATCTCTGCCAAGGGCATCGCTGTTAACCCCGAGAAGGTGTCCGCAATTGTGAATTGGGAACCTCCTCGGAATGTCATGCAGCTCCGCTGTTTTCTTGGTCTTGCAAGCTATTGCCGAAGATTCGTTGAGAATTTCTCCAAGATTGCAAAGCCTCATTCCAACCTCCTCCAGAAGCATGTGAAGTATGTCTGGTCTCCTAAGTGTGACGTTGCTTTCAACACTCTCAAAGAGAAACTAGTCACAGCTCCTGTCTTAACTCCTCCTGATGAATCCAAGCCATTTGAAGTTTTCTGTAATGCTTCTCTCCAAGGTCTCGGTGCTGTGTTAATGCAAGAGAAGAAAGTTGTGGCCTATACCTCTCGTCAGTTGAAGCCCAATGAGAAGAACTACCCCACTCACGATCTTGAGTTGGCGGCAGTTGTCCATGCGTTAATAACGTGGAGACATCTCTTGTTGGGAAGACAAGTGGACATATTCACCGATCACAAGAGTCTCAAGTACATCTTCACTCAACCCAACCTCAACCTCAGGCAGACTCGATGGGTCGAAATGATTCAAGAGTACAATCCGAGTATTGAATATACTCCAGGCAAGGCCAATGTCATTGCAGATGCTTTAAGCAGGAAGGCTTATTATAACAGCTTAATTCTCAAGCCATTCCAACCTGATCTTTGTGAAGCTTTCCGCAAGCTGAATCTCCAAGTTGTTCCTCAAGGCTTTCTTGCCAACCTCATAGTCTCTCCTACTTTGGAAGATCAAATTCGTGAGGCACAACTTCTTGTTGCCATGGTGAAGAAGGTGAAACGTGGTATCGATAAGGGTCTTTCCAAATACAAGTGCTATCGCATTGATGACAGAGACACTTTATTCTTCGAGGACCGGATTGTGGTTCCTAAAGGTGATCTAAGGAAAGTCATTATGAACGAGGCACACAATTCTCTTCTGTCCATTCACCCTGGAGGTACGAAGATGTACCATAACTTCAAGCAGTCATATTGGTGGACTCGAATGAAGCGAGAAATCGCTCAATTCGTGAATGAATGTGATGTCTTTCGAAGAGTGAAAGTAGAACACCAACGACCAGCTGGTCTCCTCCAACCTCTTGCTATCCCAGAGTGGAAGTTTGATCATATCGAAATGGACTTCGTGACTGGATTTCCCAAGTCCAAGAGCGGAAATGATGCTATCTTCGTTGTCATCGACAAGCTTTCTAAAGTGGCTCATTTCCTTCCAATCAAAGAATCCATCACAGCAACTCAGTTGGCAGAGCTATACACCTCCAGAATTGTCTCCTTGCACGGCATTCCACAATTGATTTCTTCAGATCGTGGAAGCATCTTCACCTCTAAGTTCTGGGACTCCTTCCAGAAGGCCATGGGCACCAACATTTGCTTCAGCACAGCTTTCCATCCTCAAACTAGTGGCCAAGTCGAGCGAGTCAATCAAATTCTTGAAGATATGCTCAGGGCTTGTGTCATTTCCTTTGGCATGAAATGGGAAGATTGTCTTCCATATGCCAATTTCTCCTACAACAACAGCTTCCAAGGAAGTTCGGGCAAGGACCCATTCGAGATTCTCTATGGCAGAAAGTGCCGTACTCCTCTCAATTGGTCAGAGACTGGTGAACACCAACTTCTTGGCAATGACTTAATCACTGAAGCTGAAGAAATGTGTAAAGTCATCCGTGATAATCTCAAAGCCGCGCAATCGCGCCAGAAGAGTTACTATGATAGTAAGCATCGTGATTTGGCTTTCGAGATCGGAGACCATGTCTACCTCCGCGTCTCTCCAATGAAAGGCACTCGTCGCTTCGGTATCAAAGGGAAGCTCTCCCCTAGATACGTGGGTCCTTTCAAGATCATTGGCAAAAGAGGCGACCTCGCCTATCAACTTGAGCTTCCTTCCAACTTCGCGAACGTGCACGATGTGTTCCACGTGTCAGCTCCGCAAGTGCTTCAAGACGCCTGAGCGCACCATCGACTTCGAAGAGATTGACCTCCAAGAAGATTTGTCTTATCATGAGCACCCCGTTGCTATTCTTGAAGAAACTGAGCGCAAGACTCGCAACAAGTCAATCAAATTCCTGAAAGTGAAGTTGTCGCACCATTCCGACCGAGAAGCCACCTGGGAACGCGAGGACCACCTCCGTTCTGAATATTCGGAGTTCTTTCAGTCCTAGATCTCGGGACGAGATCCTCTCGTAGTGGTGGAGTGTTGTAACACCCCGCATGTAACTTTCCATATTTGTAACTCCAACTCTTGCCATTTTTGGCTATGTGTTATGATATTCCCTTCGTGGTCGGGTTTTGTCTTTCGTTTTGCATTTTGTTCATGTCATGCTTTTCATATCATGTCATCATGTGCATTGCATTTGCATATGTGTTCGTCTTTTGCATCCAAACATTTTCCCCGTTGTCCGTTTTGCCATCCGACGCTTCCATCTCCTCCGGCGGACCCCTCTTGTTGTCTTTCGTGAGCGGGTGTCAAACATTCTCGGAATGGACCGAGGCTTGTCAAGTGGCCTTGGTATACCACCGGCAGACCACCGGTAAAGTTTCGTTCCATTTGGAGGTCGTTTGGTACTCCAACGGTTAACCGGGTAACCGCAGATGCCTTCGGTGTGTTCCAGCAAAAAACCCCTCTCTAAACAGCCCAAAACACACAAAACTCTCTTCCATGCTCTAGGTCGTCCGATCACGATCGTGTGGGCGAAAACCGCACCTCATTTGGACTCTCCTAGCTCCCTCTAGCTATATATATGCATCCCCTCCCGTATACAATCGCAGACGAAACCCTAAAAAATCTCCTCCGCGCCGCCGGACGCGTCTTCCTCAGCGCCGGACACGTCCGCCGCCGCCTCCTCGCCCAACCGCGCGCTGCCACGTCACCCGACCCGCCGGCGTCCGCCCGCGGCCCGCCGAGGCCCGGGGCCGGCCCCCGCGGCCCGACCGCCCGAGCCGCCGGCGCACCCTCCGCCTCCTGCACCAGCCCCGCCGCCTCGCCATCCCTTCCGGCGCCGGCGCCGCCGCGTCCCGCCGCCGCGCGCCTCGCTGCCCTCCGGCGACCTAGGCCGCGGGCGCCACCGACCGGCCGCCGCCGTGCCCGCGCTCCACCGCGGTGGCCCGCTCCTCCTCTCCTCGCCCGCGTTGTCTCCCTCCTCCGCCATCGCTCCTTCCTCTCCCGTCGCCGGCGAGCCGAGCTCCCTAGCCGATCCGATCTGGAAGACCGAAGGTTGACTTTCCCGAACCCCGAAATCTTCCAAGTCTTTAATTTTTTCACAATACTTGCCCCTGTTCTCTGCACCATAACTCTCTGCACGTAGCTTTGTTTCGCGCGTGTAATATATCGATTTGTTCGCCTCGTGATGCTCGTCATTTTGTTCCATTGCACCATGTTCATTATAGTCCATCTTGATGCCCAAATCTCTGGTGCAAGAGTGCTAGTTGCTGTTATCTGCTGGTTCTTATCAGAACTTGGAGATTTGTCATTTTTGTATCATTTAATCTGTGCATCTTATGGGCATGAGCTCTACATGTGTTTTGTTGTATGCCATGCCATCTTTCCAGTGGTGTAGTCCATGTATTTTTGTGATCTCTGTGGTGAGTAGCAAAAGCATGCAAACTAGGCCCCGTAATGTTTCTGATTTCAGAGACTTAGTAATTTCCAAGTCCTTGTCTGTTGTTATTTTGTTGCCATGTAAACTTGAGGCTACAGAGAGATACATGCATATTTTGGAGATGTTCAGTAAGGATGTTTTGTAGATATTGTTGTAGTTGATCCATTTCTTGCCTTGTTTGCAATTATGGAGTGCCATAGCATGACTCAATCTTGCTCTACTTTTCCTATAAAATATTTCTGGCAGATTCTTAACATGATATTCAATTTTGCCAAGCTTATTGTAGTTGATCCATACATGCTATGTATTTTCTCTTGCCCTTGATAGCTTCATAAACATGCCATCTTGCTGTAGGTATGCTTAGTTTGTCATGCGTTGCCTTGTGGTGAGTGCATCAAGCTCACCAAGATGGCTTCATATATTGTTTCTGCCATGCTCTGTTTTCTGCTAAGTCTGAAACCTGTTAACGAAACTTGCTATGTTTACATGGTTGTCATCGTATCTTCTGATCCATTTTGGCTTATGGTTAGTAAGGGACTTTTGTTATATGAATTTTGTAGAATACTGCCATGCCTTGTGTTGCCATGTTAAGTTCCCGTAGCATGTTGATTTCATGCTTTGAACATTGCTACCTGATGCTGTTTGTGTCATGTCCAGTAATTTCACCAAGTCTGTGAACCTGTTATCTTTTGCACTTTTGCCATGCTTGTTTGAGCTTGTTATGTTGTGATCTAGCCGTAGCTCAGTGTTCATATTTTGTCAAGCATCACCTGTAGATTACTGCCATATGCTTTGTTGCTATGTTGGAGTGCTGTAGCATAGTTTCTTGATGTATTCTAATTGCTATGATGCTGTTAATCGCAGATTCGTGTCATTCTTGTTTTGCTTGCCATTTGCAAACCGTGCATCCGTTTCCGGTGATCTTTATATCGCTTTCGACCGAAATCATCTCATCTTCCAGTGGCATGCTTGGTTTGCCAAGTTACTGCCTTGTTCATCATTTTTCTTCCGGACCACGCATATGCATCGCATATCATATCTTGCGTATCATACATGTTTTGCATCATGTTGCTTGTGTATTCCCCGTGATTGATGGTGGTTCCGTTGCTTGTGTTCTTGTCTTGGGTAGAGCCGGGAGACGAGTTCGTGAACGAGGAACCTGTTGAGTACGCTTACGTGGATCAAGCTTTCGACAACTCTGAGAATCTTGCAGGCAAGATGACCATACCCTCGAAATCACTTCTATCTTTGCTTTGCTAGTTGTTCGTTCTATTGCCATACCTACCACTTGCTATATCATGTCTCCCATATTGCCATGTCAGCCCCTAACCATCCTTTCCTAGCAAACCGTTGTTTGGCTAAGTTACCGCTTTTGCTCAACCCTTCTTATAGCGTTGCTAGTTGCAGGTGAAGTTGAAGTTTGTTCCATGTTGGAACATGGATATGTTGGGATATCACAATATCTCTTATTTAATTAATGCATCTATATATATTTGGTAAAGGGTGGAAGGCTCGGCCTTATGCCTGGTGTTTTGTTCCACTCTTGCCGCCCTAGTTTCTGTCATACCGGTATTATGTTCCTTGAGTTTGCGTTCCTTACGCGGTTGGGTGATTTATGGGACCCCCTTGACAGTTCGCCTTGAATAAAACTCCTCCAGCAAGGCCCAACCTTGGTTTTACCATTTGCCACCTAAGCCTTTTCCCCCGGGTTTTCGCGAGCCCGAGGGTCATCTTTATTTTAACCCCCCCGGGCCAGTGCTCCTTCGAGTGTTGGTCCGAACCGAGCAGCCTGCGGGGCCACCACGGGGAAACTCGAGGACTGGTTTTACTCGTAGCTTGACTTATCCGGTGTGCCCTGAGAACGAGATATGTGCAGCTCCTATCGGGATTTGTCGGCACATCGGGCAGCTTTGCTGGTCTTGTTTTACCATTGTCGAAATGTCTTGTAAACCGGGATTCCGAGACTGATCGGGTCTTTCCGGGAGAAGGTTTATCCTTCGTTGACCGTGAGAGCTTATGATGGGCTAAGTTGGGACACCCCTGCAGGGTATTATCTTTCGAAAGCCGTGCCCGCGGTTATGAGGCATATGGGAGTTTGTTAATGTCCGGTTGTAGAGAACTTGTCACTTGACCCAATTAAAATACATCAACTGTGTGTGTAGCCGTGATGGTCTCTTCTCGGCGAAGTCCGGGAAGTGAACACGGTTCGAGTTATGAATGACGTAAGTAGAGGTTCATGATTACTTCTTGGTCATTGCTAGATGACGTCCGTTCCATTGCTTCTCTCCTCGCTCTCTTTTGCGTATGTTAGCCACCATATATGCTTATTGCCTGCTGCAGCTCCACCTCATTACACCATCCTTTCCTATAAGCTTAAATAGTCTTGATCTCGCGGGTGTGAGATTGCTGAGTCCTCGTGACTCACAGATTCTACCAAAACAGTTGCAGGTGCCGACGTTGCCAGTGCAGATGATGGGATCGATCTCAAGTGGGAGTTCGATGAGGAACGTGGTTGTTACTATGTGTCTTTTCCTGATGATCAGTAGTGGAGCCCAGTTGGGACGATCGGGGATCTAGCATTTGGGGTTGTCTTATTTTCATCGGGATTTTGACCGTAGTCGGTTTATATGTGTGTATTTTGGATGATGTATGAATTATATTTATGTATTGTGTGAAGTGGCGATTGTAAGCCAACTCTTTATCCCATTCTTATTCATTACATGGGATTGTGTGAAGATGACCCTTCTTGCGACAAAACCACTATGCGGTTATGCCTCTAAGTCGTGCCTCGACATGTGGGAGATATAGCCGCCTAGTGGCGTTACACTAGAGGTGGTCAAAGTTCTGGTCAAAATATGAATTTATTTGAATTAAATCGAATTCCAGAGAGGGCCACCTCAAAGACGTATTTTTCGCTAGTGCCTCCACTAGAAAACGGTTTGGGATGGGGAAGAGAGGCTGACAGGTTCTTCTTCTTCTTCTT
Organism: Aegilops tauschii subsp. strangulata; assembly: GCF_002575655.3. Taxonomy (NCBI): domain Eukaryota; kingdom Viridiplantae; phylum Streptophyta; class Magnoliopsida; order Poales; family Poaceae; genus Aegilops; species Aegilops tauschii. The sequence continues at coordinate 321,085,448 of NC_053040.3, forward strand.
GTTCTTCTTCGTCTTCTTCTTCTTCTAACTTTCTTACTCTCGTTTTTACAGGTTTGATTCACTTCATGGAAGCAACATTGATGGACCGGCAGTGTTTAGTTTTTGTTTTCATTTGTATTGAGGAACAATGTGAAACTATGTATGTATAGATGGATGAACTCCGTGAAACTATGTAGGTATTGGATCTCTTAAGACCCTATGTGTTGTGTTGCATTGATGGACTGCTAGATGTTGGATACATGGGCTATGTTTGAGGTTGAAACTATATATATCATATATGTGTTTTGAAAATGCAGGGATATAACAAAAAACAGAAACAATACACGCACTTTGCCCTCTGCCACTGACGACAAAGGGGTCTTTGCCGTCTACAAAAAACGGCGAAGATGCCACGTGGCAGCAACCTGTGCAACCTGGGAGCTGACCCATTTGGTCACTTTGCCGTATGTGGCAGACGGCAAAGGCTGGAGAGGTTTGTCGTCTATGGCACACGGCAAAGAGCTGGGTGGAGTGACACGTTTGGTGACATCACAAGGAAGACAGCAAAGCCTCCTCTTAGCCACCTAGCGTGGCTAATGTCAGTTGTTTGCCATCCACCTTCTTTGTCGTCTGCCACAGACAACAAAGGGGTGTTTGCCGTCCATTGGCAAATAACATACGGCAAATCAGTTGTTTACCGTTACTTACTGTGTCGGGCATGTATGCCATCCACGGCTGATGGCAAAGACCTTTGCCGTCAGCTTTCCGGTCCTTTGCCGTCTGCCATGGCAGATGGCAAATCAGCTGATTCCTGTAGTGATAGATCTTTCTTACCACCATGGTCATCGCATGACCACATAAAGATCAACCAACTTCTCATTGTACGAGCTCAGGGTTCATTAATATGAAAAAGTTTTAGTATCTGTTGACCCATTGTGTGACCTACTATGAACTGTGTCCATAAACGAGGACGCGGCTATTCCAGTAGATTTTACACTCTATAGAGGTTAGTACACCGTACACACACCATGGAACTCTTGACCTCGTACTTTAGTACATATTCCCATTCAGGTGGACCTTAGATGTTCCAACAAGAGCAACCTATTGCATGATATTCTTCCGGCCACTCCGACATACACCCGTCTATTGACCCATTGTTGGACTGCTAGATGTTGGATACATGAGCTATGTTTGAGGTGAAACTATATATATCATATATGTCTTTTGAAAATGCAGGGATATAACAAAAAACAGAAAAAACAGAAACAATACATGCACTTTGCCGTCTGCCAACGACGAGAAAGGGTCTTTGCCGTCCACCACAGACGGCAAAGAGGCCACGTGGGAGCTGTCGGTGTCAAAACCGGCCGATCTCGGGTAGGGGGTCCCGAACTGTGCGTCCGAGGATTGAAGGTAACAGGAGGCAGGGGACACAATGTTTACCCAGGTTTGGGCCCTCTTAATGGAGGTAATACCCTACTTCTTGCTTGATTGACTTTGATGAGTATAGGGGTTACAAGAGTTGATCTACCTCGAGATCGGAATGGCTAAACCCTAGATGTCTAGCCTGTATCATTGTGATCGCCTCTACAGACTAAACCCTCAGGTTTATATAGACATCGGAGGGGCCTAGGGTTGTACAGAGTCGGTTTACAGAGGAAGGAATCTTCATATCTCAACGCCAAACTTGCCATCCACGCAAAGGAGAGTCCCATCCGGACACGGGGGAAGGCCTTCTATCTTGTATCTTCATAACCCATCAGTCCGGCCCATGTCACATAGCCCGGACGCCCGGGGACCCCCTAATCTAGTACCCTCAGTAGCCCCTGAACCAGGCTTCAATGACAATGTGTCCGGCGGGCAGATTGTCTTCGGCGTTGCAAGGCGGGTTCCCCCTCTAAATACTTCAAATTAGTTGATCAAAAGAAATATATCCGGCTCTGCATAATAGTTACAACCCTGAACCACAAGGGCAAAATACTTAGACACAACATGTCGCGTCTACTGACAGCTTTTCCGGCGAGATGTCATGTTCTGGCCTTATTATTATTTCGAACCGTTGTTCATCCTCCCGCTTCGCGTTTCGAGGCGCGGTCTTCATAGACATGTCTTGTAAAAGCAGAGATCGTGTCCCCTTATTGCGGGATTCTCATCAATACGGGTTTGGGTAATCCAACCGTGCCGTTTGCATGACCCTTTGGGAATAGGCGAGTTTTAAGGCTTGTGTGGGGATGCTTGATATTCACTGCCTTTATAAGAAGATTGGGATCCATCTTTTTACCCCACGCCTTCTTCCTCCTCAGCCAATCCGCCTTCGAGCTCCAGCGCCCAAGTCTCAATCCTTTCCGTCCCCAACAAACACTCCAGCCATGTCCGGATCTGGAGCGCAGGGCAAGTGGGTGGCCTCCTCCGTCACGGAGGGGAACATCAAAGAACTCCGGGAAGCGGGGTACTTAGCCAAGGAAATCACCCATCGCACTACAAAAAAAAGACACATCCAAGACATTTTGGGCTGAACGAATTTTTTCTGTCATACTTATGACACTTCTATGACGATAATTGTGACAAAACCCGGTATCATCATAGATGTGGTGGGATCCTACTTCTATGACAAAAAATCATGACAGGAAATGGGCTTTTCGTCTTGGGAGGGCCGGAGACACAGCTGCATGACATTCTTTGGGCCATCCATGACGGAAAAAACTGTGGTAGAAGCGAGGGCAAGGAAAATATCGGGGTGTTCCCAGTTACGGTGGGTGGTCGGGGCCGAGCGATGCGCGTTTCTCTCATACACGCACATGCATGGGTGCGAGGCATTGGGCTCTAACTGAACCCGAGCGAGGCGTTGGGCTCTAACTGAACCCGAGCGATTGCACTGCAGGCTATGCATTACTGAACCCGAGCGATCGATCGATGGCTGTTAACTGAACCCGATCGAGCGATTCCTTTGCTACTGCTGCTAACTGAAGCCGATCGATGCTGCCTCTGGATGAACAGTGAGTGTTGCTGGGGGGGTTTGGATGAATAGTTCCCGATGGGGGTGGATGAACAGGACCCCGTGGTGTTGCCTCTGGATGAACTGGACCCCGATCGATCGAGCCGGTTGGGGCTGCATGAACAGGACCCCGTGGAGGCCTGGATGAACAGGACCACCCCGTGGAGGGCTGGATGAACACTAGATGGTGGAGGGCTGGATGAACAGTAGCCCGTAGGGGGGTGGTTGAACAGGAGCCCATGGAGAGGGCTGGTTGAACAGTAGCCGATGGAGTAGCGCGCGGTGGAGGCTGGATGAACATGAGCCTGTATATGAACAGTCGCAAGTGGAGGCTGGAGGAGGTCGACGGTGGATGAACAGTAGCCCATGGAGGCTGGAGGGGGTCGATGGTGGAGATGAACAGTATCCCGTGGAGTCCCGTTTTGCGGTACGCCACACCCCTCCCGATGAACAGGACCCCCGTTTCTACTGTAGCGCTCCAACACAAGTCCGTTTCCTCCGTTTTGCGGTACGCCACAGCCCTCCCGATCAACAGGACCCCCGTTTTGACCGTAGGAGGTCCGTTTCCTCCGTTTTGTGGTACGCCAGACCCCTCTCGATGAACAGGATCTCGTTTCGAACATGGCCAATCAAACACAAGGCCGTTTCCACCGTTCTGTGGTACGCCAGGACTCGTTTCCATCAGCTGTTCCTTCCAAGCCCTCCCGATGAACACGACGACGCATTCCGTTCCGACCCAGCAGGTTGGCTCCCCATGAACACGACGATGATGCAGTTTCTCCGTTCCGACCCAGCCATGTACACGAGCCCTGGCCATACCGATGCGCGAGTAGGTGTTCGAGACCCCGCCCGTATATACATACGTGGCCGTATTTTCTTTCTTGCACACTGGCCGCTGTACTTACGTGTACATGCTACGTGCGCGCCTCTACATCGACCAGTATGTACGTACACGTTCGCGACCAGAATGACAACGCTACGTATGCTTCGACCAGGTGGGTCCCGCCTGTCAGGCACTTCCTTTCGTGCGAAGATGTAGTTGGTGGGTCCCAGCAGTCAGGGGGGCGAATTGTTTTTTTTTTTGCCCGGACGCACTTCCTTGCGTGCGAAGATGTAGCTGGTGCGTCCCAACAGTCAAGGGGAAACGTTTTTTTCGTGAAATACGGTGGCCCGTCTGGTGGGTCCCCGTTGTCAGGTGGAGGAATAATTATTTTGCGCGTAATGAGGAGGCACTTCCTTGCTGCAGCCGTGGACCTAGCTGTCAGCCTCTCCACATACAGTCCACGTCCGATGGAGGCCGTTCCTTGACCACGTTGACCACGCCGCGCCGAGAGCACCAGGGCAGTGGACGCCGGCGAGGCCTAGGAAGGGGACAACGCGGAGCCGGGGAGACGCAGTAGTGGAAACCCGCGCGGAGAGGAGTACGAGGGTTCACTGGTTCGGCTACGGTGTGAGGCTGCCCTCGCCGCAGAATAACAGGGGGTGTGGGTGATTGGAGGGATGGCCTGGCCCGCGGTGGGAATAGTAGGGGCGGTGAGGCCTCCACGGCAACACAGCTGTCCACGGGAGGCAGGAGCACGAGGCACGACCGACGCTGGTTTGGGCGGCTGGAGCAAGAAGACCAGAGGTTGAAGAAGCACTACGGCCGTTGGATGGACATCATATGGTCACTGGAGCTAGAATCGTGCATATTGACTAAGTTGACAAAGCCCTCCGTCCCCGTCAACTTAGTAGGCCCACAAGTCAGCCTGCCACTATACTGGGTCCCAGCTAGTAGGGGAGTATTCATTTTTTTGTGCGTAATAAGGAGGCACTTCCTTGCGTGCGAAGATATAGCTGGTGGGTCTGAGCTGTCAGCGGCGGTAACGTTATTTTCACGAAATACAGAGGCCCTTCCGGTGGGTCCCAGATGTCAGGTGGAGGAATCATTATTTTGCGCGTAATAAGGAGATATTTCCTTGTGTGCGGCCATGGACCCAGCTGTCAGCCTCTCCACGTACAGTCCACTTCAGATGCATGTCGGTCGTTGACCATGTTGACCAGGCCGCGTCAAGAGCACCAGGGCGGTGGATGACGGCGAGGCCTAGTAAGGGAACGACACGGAGCAAGGGAAGACTCGGCAGTTGTTTCCCACGTGCAGGGGAGTACGACTGGACGAGGGTTTACTGGTTCGTCTGCCGTCACCGGAGAATAACAGCAGGTGTGGGTGAGTAGAGGGATGGCTAGGCAAGCGATGGGAGTATGGTGGGGCGGTGAGGCCTGCGCGGCAGCACAGCTGGCCGCGGGGAGGAGGGAGCAGGCAGTCCCGCCGGCGCTTGTTTGAGCGGCTGGAGTAGGAAGAACCGAGATTGAAGAAGCACGATGACCGTTGGATGGACATCGAACAGTCACTACTTGTGCGTCAAGCTTTTTTTAGGAAAGCCTCAAATCTGCGGAAAACAGCATACATCCCATTTGCCATTATTTCTAATAATTTACAGCCCATTTGCTAATTCTTAAGGTTTTTTTGGAGCCCATATTCTTTTTGTTAGCATTACAGCCCATATTGTGGCCACGGTTAAAAAATTGTACGAAATTTTGCATATTTCGGTGCGGTCCGAACTGTTTTTAATCCCGAAATTTTGAGTCACATTCAAACTGATTTTAAAAATAAATGTATATGAATATAAAATCCAACATATTGTCCACGCATAAAAATCAATGCAATTTAAAATCTCAAAATGAAAAAAAGAAATTTGAAACTAATTTCCGGTTTGATGTGTTTTAAAAATGTACAACCCATTTCTCATTACTGATAGGCCATTTTCTCGGCCAGCTGAATGAAGCTCTCCTCGTCTTGAAAGATTTGCAGCCCAACAGGCCTGACAAAGCGACTTACTTGGCAAATCACAAAAAACTGGGCTGTGGCCGTGGACCCAGCTACGGCCGTGGACCCAGCTGTCAGCCTCTCCATGTACAGTACTCTTCCGATGGAAGTCGGTCGTTGACCACATTGACCACGCCGCGCCGAGAGCAGCAAGGCGGTGGACGACGGCGAGGCCTAGGAAGGGGCCGACGCAGAGCCGGGGAAGACGCGGCAGTGGATGCCCACGTGGAGAGGAGTACGAGGGTTCACTCGTTCGGCTGTGGTGTGAGGCTGCCGTCGCCGCAGAATAACACGGGGTGTGGGTGAGTGGAGGGATGGCCTGGCAAGCGGTGGGAGTAGTATGGGGGCGGTGAGGCCTCCGCGGCAGCACAGCCGGCCACGGGAGGCAGGAGCAGGCGGCACGACCGACGCTGCTTTGGGCGGCTGGAGCAAGAAGACCAGAGGTTGAAGAAGCACTATGGCCGTTGGATGGACATCGTACGGTCACTGGAGCTAGAATCGTTCATATTTACTAAGTTGACAAAGCCCTCCGTCCCCGTCAAGTTAGTAGGCCCACAAGTCAGCCACCCACTATGGTGGGTCCCATCTAGCAGGGGGGTATTCAAATTTTTGTGCGTAATAAGGAGGCACTACCTTGCATGCGAAGATATAGCTGGTGGGTCCGACCTGTCAGCGGGGGGAACATTTTTTCCGTGAAATACAGAAGCCCTTTCCACGTACAGTCCACGTACAATGTGTAATAAGGAGGAACTTTCCTTGCGTGCGACCATGGACCTCGTGGGTCCCAGCCGCCAGCCTCTCCACGTACAGTCCTCTTCCGATGACTCGTATGTTGACCACGCCGCGCCGAGCGCACCGAGGCGGTGGACAATGGCGAGGCCCCAGACTGGAATGACCCGGAGATGGGGAAGACGCGGTAGTGGAGTCGCAGACGGAGAGGAGTGGGAAACTTGACTAGTTTGGGTGCGGGGTGGGCCTACACTTAGCAGAGAATAACAGGAGGTGCGGAGTGGAGGGATCGTCTGGCCGTTGGCGGGGTAGCGTTTCGCTCAGGAGCGCAAAAGAACGCCGCTGGACGCCGGAGGATGGAGCAGGCGGTCCCGGCAGCGCTGGGGGAAGAACAAGAGATTGGCCGTTGGATGTATGCAACGCCTTCTTAGGCTTCGACCTACTGGCCCACATGTCAGCCAGTCCATTTGTTTTTTAGTCCATTTGGTGGGCTGAGTGAAACAATGATGTAGCATCTATGCAGCCCGTTTATATATATGGTAGAATTTAAAGCCCATTTGCATTTTTCTCGAAATCCGCGGACTTGCTAGGCTGGGTGAAAATATCATGTTGGGCTAGACGGAGAAATGTTATAAAAACATAAACACATGATTGCACGTCTATTACTGCATTGGTCAGTAAAATCTTTGCAAGCTTATGTACGCAATCACTAGGAGTTAACTTGCCAAGTTATATATAAACAATTATTATTATTATTTTGTAAGAACTTTCAACTTACGAAATAAAATATCATTTTATTGAGGAGTTAATAGTACGTGGGGTATTATTATTATTTAGGCTAGACATGGGACAGTTGAGTTGGTTCTAGGGAAAAGTACTGGGAAAAAACTCAGTTTACATCGAAAAAGAAAGTGGGAGAAAATTCAGATATAGGATTAATGAAAACGAAAAATAAAGGAAGTGGGAAGGTCTATAAAATGGTTGGACGAACGACAGGTTTAATGGAAACTTATGTTGTTTCTAATATATATATATATATATATACGTAATAAAATAAGATATAAATATAGGTTCAGTTTTGCATTCTTATAGAAAAATAGAACTGGGATGTGCGTCGTCTTGAAAAAACAAACATAACTTGGGCTGCTGATGTTATAGACAAGCTAGGTTGGGAGGCCCAGAGGCCGCTTGATACCTGCTGGATCCAAAAAATGTTGAAACATGTCGTGGGCTGCCCATGTTAAACAACAAAACCTAGGCCATGGACCTGGTGGGCCCGGGACTGTCAGCCTCTCGACGAACAGTTGTCTCCCGATTCCTCTTGTTTTGCTGACCGTGTTGGGAATGACAGACGGCGGCGCCGCGGCTAGAGCACCAAGGCGGAGGACGACGTCGAAACCTCGGACCGAACGAACCGGAGCGGGGGAAGATGCAGGCGGAGGGGAGTACGAGGGTTGACTTGTTAGGGTGCAGGGTGGGCCGGTGGAGCTGCTGCCGCCGGACAATGTGTGGTAGTAGAGGGATGGCCTACCCAATTCCATAGGCTATGATGGCCAGCCGCTGTATAGGAAGAGGACGAAAGATTGAACAAAATAAAGAAATACAAATGGATAGGTGGTTGGTCCCATATGTCTGTGTACGAGACCTACTGGGTCCATCGAGGGGAATATGTTGGGAGGAAGGAGATTCAAAGCACGGCAGCCGAGTGAACTAGTTTTTTTTAATGGACAAGTGAACTAGTTGCATAAATAAGCAAATAGCCACTAAAAAAGCAGACAGGTTAATGGGCTCTTAAAAGAAATATTTTGAACAAAACAGATAATTACGACACATAGGCTAATGCATGAAACACTCAGATGATAAAGGTGATTATAAACAGATAAAGTACAACATCTAGACCTTCCTGGCACGCTTGATCATGACGCTGCGGTTGTCCGTGTACTCGTCGGTTACGGGAAGCAGACACACCCTCATATCCAAGATCTGCCTATACATGTCGTAGCATGCGTATGCGTCCTTGGCCGCGTAGGTTATGTAGGCTAGATTCAGAGGTACCTCCCACGTGTTCAGGTCCTTGGTATCGTTGTCTTCTTTCATGTTGGCGTATCAGGGGTCGATGATGGTCTCGGCGAGGTCAACCACGGAGTCCTTCTCCTGCCCGTTGCTGATGATCTTGTATTGCTTCTGGATGTGGACAAGCTTGTTGCACCAGATGGCCGAATCATCACGTTCTTCCTTCTCTCCACCGTAGCGGAGGTGCAGTCAGCGCTGTCGATGAAACAGGCGAATTCTCTAGAACCTCTGATGGCCCTACAGAAGTGGTAGATGAGAACCTCGTCCCGCACACATACCTGGGCGACGGCGATCCGCTGGTCCCTGTCAGGAGACGAATGGATGGGCACAAGGTCTAGTCCTGCAACCTTCTGCTTTCTCGTCCTCTAGGTACTGCTTGAACTCAGCGAGGCAGAGTTTCACCGAGTCCGGATCGTTGGTGTACATCACATTCAACTTGGTGCAGCCATAGGACTTAACGGCGAACTCAAAGGGGAACTACTTGCTGAAGTCCATATCCAGCAGGCTCACCCCTCGGATCGCCATTGGAGTCTCTTCAAGTGAACAAGTGTGTAGGCGGCGGCAGCAGTTCGTTTTTCAGCTCTTGAGGAACTGGATTCGACAGTAAACTGTGTGTGTACATGCGACAACAGTAACTACCCCTCCCTCGTCCGCTGCATGCCCGGCAGAAGATGCACCCTAGGCGCATTCAAACGCCTCCATTAAGAAACGTACTCCGACCACACGTCGATTCACGAGCGGGTCTGTATTGGTACTGTAATAACAGGATTTAGTGGTCACTTTACTTAAATTTAATTAGCTTTAATAGAAATTTATACTTTAAACAAGCAATGCATTGGCTCGTTCCAGTGCCAAAGATCAACATGCACAACAATTAGAATTATTATTCTCAGGACGCACACGATCAACACATTTGTCGCATTTCACAAAGATAATACTACCAAGTTTGAACTATTTGTTATGGTTGTTGTCCTCTGCATCATCATGTCGTGTTTCCCAACTTGCAAGATTCAGAACCGACAAATAAGATCCAAATAATAAGTACAACAAAGATGCCTACACATCTCATTGATTCCCACCTTGCAAGATTCAGAACCAACAAATAAGATCCAAATAATAAGTACAACAAAGATGCCTACACATCTCATTGATTCCCAGCTTGCAAGATTCAGAACAAACAAATAAGATTCAAATAATAAGTACAAAAAAGATGCCTACACATCTCATTGATTCCCAGCTTGCAAGATTCAGAACCAACCCATTAGAACCTTTTGATAAAGTGAATATCGGGATTAAATCCATCTTGGCTAGCCATGTCATACAATCGAAGAACTTGGCGAATGCTCTTGACCGTCACAACATCTGTAGTTGAGTATTCCTGTTTGCACAGCACAAACAATAAGAGCATGCTTACTATAATAGTGGCACTCTTTGAACTCAACCTGCAGCTCCACTCGGATGAGGCCTGCCTGGACTTCCATGATTCAATTCATGCACCTTTTCCTGTAGTTCACCTGAAATGAAGCAAAGATTGCATCATTCAGCGAGCAAGAAGTACTTGCTCTCGTGAGCTGGCAAGTTCTTCTTTAGTAGTTGCACTAAAATTGAGGAACATTCAGGTTGGCTGTCCGGCTCAAGTAAGGTGCAACTATAATTTGCTTATCCTTTTGTGCAGTTCCACTAAAATAAAGTGCCATTGTGGTGACAGTCACGGCTCATCTTGCAAAGGCTAATAAAATGTTACACGAGATTACCACCAGAATTTGACGGAGATTTTGGAAACTCCAATCACCATTTTGTGCAGTTTTACCAAAATTGAGAGATGTTGCCCAAGTGACATTTTAGTTGACCTGCACAAGACACTCATTCCAAAAAAGTGTTTTGTGCAGTTCACCAAAAGGTCACAATAGCAAGAAGGTGAAATGGATATCCCTATCTGCACAAAAAGATAGAAAGTAAACAGTTGCTGGTCAATAAGAATATACGAAACATATACGAAATGAAAAGGAGCATCTTAATTATGTTCTTGGCAATCACGCAAGGACAGTAGAAATTTTAAAACGTCAGCAATGCTTCATGTTACCAGAAGCATTACGATCAACAATGAGATTCCTCAAATATGGGATTACTTTAATGGTGGCATTGCTTGTTTACCAGATACAGTAAATCAACACCAGCCAAAGAGTTGGTTTAAGGGCATGGGACCGTGGGGACACTTGGACACTCAGGAGCGTAAAGGAGCAACTTACTTATCATACTGGGGAAAACAGCAGGAGTACCATTTGTAACACAATTTAATTGCATCTTATCACTGGAGGCATTAGATTAACAATAACACTGGTTAGACATGTCCCTAAGGTAACAGTGTAATCGCTTCATTTTACATGCGCCCTTACATTAACAACAGCAAAAGGTTGGTATAAGGACATGTGACAGTGGACGCATCAGCACAATGTACCTGCAAGGAGGCATAAAGTGGTGATGCCGAGTTTGTTCATGCTATGTGAGGGCAGCAAATCTAATCCTGGAGACCTTTTACTATGTGAGGGCAGCAAATCTAATCCTGGAGACCTTTTACTATGTGAGGGCAGCAAATCTAATCCTGGAGACCTTTTACTATGTGAGAGCAGCAAATCTAATCCTGAGACCTTTTACTATGTGAGAGCAGCAATTCTAATCCTGGAGGCCTTTTACTATGTGAGGGCACCAAATCTAATCCTGGACATACTCTGTTGACTTGTCCACCAGCCGCCACTTTCTATCCTTTTTTCAACCAATAATAGATCTGTTCCTTATCCAGTTTGTACTGCGTTTTCCCATATTTCCCTTTTCAACCAAGAGACCGGTTGGGTATCCGGTCTCTACTACTTTCACCATATTATTTCCTCTTTGAATCAAGTCCTAGATTCATGCTACAACTTTTCCCCCTTTCTTTGTTGTTTGAACAAAGTCCTAGATTCGAATGCATGAAGTAGCTTTACCTTTAATAATACAAAAAATTTAGGTGGCTTTGGAAGAGCTGATGGGAGTATAAAAAGATGCACATGCAAACACGTGGGGAGCTGGGGCAGTAGAGCAAGGCCGCTTTCGAAGAACTTATACCTGAGGGTCATCGGGATGTCGGCGGTGGCAGGTCGGATCTGCGGACAATATGGCAGGGAGGAAGAAGGGTCGGAGGACCTCCCGAGCCGGCGCTATGTCAGAGAGAACGGCACGGGCAGAGGATCGGGCCCCTACGGTAGCTGTGGGTTTCCTCCCTCACCGGTGATGACCGCGTGAACGATGCACCTAGTCCTCTACAAACACCAGCCGGAGGGATCCGGCCGGATCTGTGACCAGCGGTGAGCAGAGAGAAAATGTCGTTACCGCTGTCTTGTTTATATCTGGAGAGGATGAGAGAATGAAGAGAGCAACCCTAGTAAAGCAAGCGCTCAGTCCCCTGCGTACATATATAGTGGAGTGATTATCTTTTTCTCTCTATAACAAGCGTTTCAATTTGTGTACGTGGCATTAAAGAAAAGAAACTCTCTATTTAAGGTGACTACCTGTACGACTCCTACTTACTACTACTAGTAGTAGTATTGTTCACTTGTGCTCCCCGGCCCTCCATTCATTGAACAACCCCACAGATGAATAAACATATAGTACTAGTATTTATATAGAACGAACAAGCTCGAACTATTTTCGCGTAGTTAAAAGCTGAGGGCGGGGCTTTTCCCGGGCAGTACGCGCGGTAGTTTTTGCGTAGGCGGTTTGACAGAGAGGCGAGGAGGGTGAGGGAGTAGCGGATTCAACTTACTTACTGCTGGAAAGGTCGGTTTGTGCGATTTGATGGCGCATTACTGGTTGGATCCATGTGTTAGAGTTAGTTTGGGTTAGTTTGAACTCAACTAACCCAAAAATATCCAAACAGGAGGGTTAGTTTGGGTTACTGTTTGGATCCATGTGTTAGAGTTAGGTTGGGTTAGTTTGAACTCAACCAACCCAAAACAAATCTAACCCACCCAAGAGGTGCTTATTTGGGTTAGTTCTTCTCGGGACACTAAAAACACATTTTTCTCTCGCTCTCCCCGCAGCAGATCCCTCCCCACTTCCTCGAAGCTTCTCGTCCTCTCCCTCCCTCCCTCTCGCACCAGCCATGAAGGCACCTCGCCGTATCCGCGCTCCATCTAACCCTGTCATCCAAACACCTCTTTCACTAGAGTTACTTCAGGGTTAGTTCAGGATTAGAATCTAACTCTAACCTTTAACTGAGTTAGAGTATCCAAACAGGGCCAGGCGGTACGACCGGGGTGATGCCCCCCTTCCGTTCCACACTCTAATCTGGTGCATGACACGTATTACGTCGACCCGGATGCTGCTGGTTGTCCCACATGGCGGCGAAGTAGTACGTAGTAGTAAGAAGGAGCAAAGAATCATGCGGTATAAGTCTTTCTAGAGATTCCAACAAGTGAGTAGAGTACACCGCGTGCAGTATCTCCAATCTCAAATCTCAAATCTCCCTTCTGGTTTATAGGGCTCAAATCTCAAATCTCATCAACCAAGGCATTTTGTGATTGGAGGAATGTATCTCGTACTTTACAAAACTACCCTAATTAAACTCATGCATTAATTACGTAGTTCTATCGTTTTCCTCTCTGCCTTGGTCGCGGTGCACAATATTGAGCACTCCTATATGACTAGTCGATCTATCTACATGCGGGACATCAAAGCATCCAGGCCCGCGTGCCATCCACCAAAGCAAAGCGAGGTGCTACAGTCGAAACTCACCTGTCACCCCAGTGTGGCCGTCATAATCCGTCATATCACAAAACCCACACCTTTACCAATAGTGGTAAAGTGGCCTCGAAGTTGGACTGGACGAAGCAACCATCATTTCACTAGAATGCTCGTGGAAGCCCTTTCTCCCCTTTCTTGAAGAAAACCTCACTCCAGGCTAATCACTTCTACCATTTTTCTTCTGTACCGATGAAGGAAAGGTGGGCGAATCAGTGATGCTACTACATTTTCATTCCAAGAATCTTCTTTTTGCGAAGCACCGACCGATTCTCACAGTATTCTTTTCCGGTTTTCATTGCGATTGTGTTTCCTTTCGATTGATTTTTGTTTGTTAGTTCATTGATGGATCCTGGAGCACTAGGCAAAGAGTTGCCGTCGGACAACCCACTGGAGACAGCGATCTCCAGGAAGCGAGCACCGACCAACGAGTTGACCATGTTGGCGGGCCAACCCATGGAGACGAAGAACTCCAAGAAACAAGCATTGGCCAAAGAGTTGACGATGTTGGCGGACGAACTCCTCAAAGAAAGCTGGAAGAACAGCAAGGGCCCCACCGTGCCTACCCCAGAAACTCTGATGGCCACCTATGCGAGGCTCAAGGCCGAGTTTGAGGAGATAGTCACCGTTGAGAAGCAGTATTCCCCTGGCAAGGTGATGGCCCCCATCGAGGACGAGGAGATGGCCCCCGGAGGGATGGGATCCCCCGGTGAGCTACACATGGTAAAAAATAATGACTTATTACCATAGTTGTGGTTTTTGATTATTTGCAATGTGCTTGCTAATATGTCAGGGTTGTGCAGGTGCCGGTGGTCGTCCTTGATGATTCCGATGTCGCGGCCCGTCCTGTGGACAACGCCCCAGAGATCGTTTTCGATGTCGCGGTCTGTCCTGTTGGCATCGCCCCAGAGATCGAATCCGATGCCGCTGTCCATCCTGTGGACATCGCCCCAGAGATCGATTCCGATGTCGTGGTCAGTCCCGTGGACATCACTCCAGAGATCGATTCCCATGCCGCTGTCCGTGCTGTGGTCATTGCCCGAGAGATCGATGACAAGAAATAGTTGGTCGTGCTATTCCTTTAGGGTAGTTTGCATTGCCCTGTGTTTAATTACCAGAATGATGCATGTTATCAAACCATCTTAGGGCTAGTGCACTGTCTTGTGTGGGCGGTACTTGCTACTTTTATTTGATAGTGAATCATGCGAACCCTCTCCGAGTTATGGAAACAGATGTATCCTCACCAGCTTTTGATGTAATATATGGCATGCTTAGATGTAAGTTTGAACTGTTTATCATATCAGTAGGGCTTATTTGATGATTCTTGGTGTTAGTAGGCTGGCTACTGTGCGAGCTATAGTACTTGCAAAACACTCACCAAAGAGAAATGATGGGGCTGATGAGCTCGTGGTACGCTTATACTGATCCGTCGTCGATCGGCCAATAGCCCAAGCTCCTAAAATTCTAGGCTTAGCGATCGATCAGACAATAGTCGACACGGATACATTCAGGCCTCATTTGGTTCATAGGGTAGGAAAATCGTAGCAAAAGTACAGAGATGTACAACACAAAATCATAGCAGTACAGGGACGTCCCTCCATTCCAGAATAGATGAGTCAACTTTGTACTACTGATTTTGAAACAGAATGAGTACAAATCCTAGGCGGGCTAGTTTGGCCTAGTGGGTTTTAGTGATATGACGTGGTACAGTGCCGTCCAGTCTTCGCGTGTGGTAGTAGTACTCCAGGTAGAGTAAGTTTTCATGAAGAAGCGGAATTCAACGAAGTCATGATGATTCCTTCGTTCGACTAACTTACAGTGGGAAAGGTTGAGCCTGCACTACGACCGGGGTGGACCAGGATAATTTTGTGCATGGCAGGTGGACCAGGATGGTTGACGTCCCACATGTCGGTGAATGAAAGTATTCTTTCATATATAGTGGACGAGCAACGAGTATTCATTGTTTATTTTTTATGAAACCTATTGTCTCCACTGTTACGAGGGAGGAGTGTGAAACACGGCAGCCCAGTGAACTTGGCATCTGCACCACTCCCTCCTTCCTCATGTAATACTACCATAGTGTTGACTATAAGGTTGGCTATAAGGTTACAACTTTTTCTCACTTTCTCTCTATCTATTTCCTCTCAAATGTTTTTTACCTTTCTTTTTTTAGACACAGTTGTTTTTATGCCTCTTTTGTTAGAATTAGTTTTTTTATACCTAGGAGCACATGTAGAGACGGGCTCCTGCAAATCCCACTCCTTGACTTTGTCAATGCCTCTCTCTCCTCCACATAAGCGGGCTTGTCTTCTCTTATTTAAGAGAAGACAAGAGATGATCTCTTAGCACAATATGTTTCACCATGTTTTTAGGAATAACTAGTTATTGACGATAAGGCTAAGAGATGATCCATTGTACACATGTTTTTTGTCATCTCTAAATTACATGCAAGACTTATGATAAGACTATCTTATCAACCATTGTACATGCCCTTTATAGCCCAGAATTTTACTGGTACTACTTGCTATGAATGCGGGCAGCTGGCCTCTGAGGGGGGAGCGCGCGCGGGGAGGTGGTGGGGTGGGGGAGGGGTACTAGTGGGCCAGGGTGTTAAGAAGAGGGCTTGGAAGCGGTGCGGACTCCCGCATGGCCCACCTCACATTATCACCACATATTTCTTGGAGTCCGTGCACGACGGGCGGGCGATCTCTTCTCCCTCCCCCATCTCTCTCCTCTCAGCCGACGCCCGCCGAGCGATTAGATTTCGCTATTGACGGTTTATTCAATTGCGGTCCCACATGTCAGTGAAAATGCAAGACAACGCGTGTCCCCTCTGGTGAGCGGCGTGTGAGCCGGACTGTCGGGGGTGCGATGTGAATGCGACGCGTACGAGTTGTAAGTGTGCCTCCTTTTCCTTTTGAACTTGCAAAGCGTAACATTTTCGTGCGATCGATTGATAGAAATCCAGAACAAAATGACGAGGGCAGTGCTTTCCCGCGCGTTAGGCAGGCTAGTTTGAGTGATATGACGTGCTACAGTGCCGTCCACTTGCTCCATTTTTATGTAAGCAAGAGTCTACACTCTTACATGGGAGGAGTGCGAAACACGGCGGATCTGATTTTGATCGAGGGGTAACTGTTCCGAGCGAAATAATGGAGCACTGTTAGCGATTATAGCATGATAGTTAGGGCATCTCCAGCACTGGCCCTCAAATTTACACCGGTATCTGTCCGAGGACACTGATGGATGCCATCCAATGCTGCCCGCATACCTTTCGACAACTATATGAACTAACCGGACGAAATTCGTGCAAACAAAGCAAATTTCAAATTGACCGGATGAAATTCATTACATTTCGAGAACTTTTCCTATAAACTAGACGAAATTCATTACATATTTCGCACAAACAGTACTAAAACCTACTGTAAACCTAATATAAACGACCGCCGGGCCCCGACCACCATTGCCGACCATGAACCCGAGAAAGCCGGCCATTGCCTTTGCCTCCTCCTTATCTGCCTCGATAACCTCCTCCTCCGGAGCACAAGGTTATGAAGATTTCTGCCTCCACGTTGCCGTCAAGCGGCTAATCGGCCGCCGATTTTTATCCCACCAAGCTTGGCGTCGACTGAGTGGAGGAGCGGTGGCCTTCCTGGGACCAGAGCGGTGGCGACCTACTGTGTACTACTCTTCCTCGCTGCCGGCTGTGCCCGCGCACGCACGCCGGCTTCGTGGTCGTGGTGGCGGAGGGCGGCCGGGGGGGAGCCGGCGATCTCCTTCATCTGCTCCTGCAAGAGTACGTCCAAGAGAGCTTTGGAGCGCACCCGGAGTGGAGCCACTGATGTCCTTCATCTGCTTCTGCGACAGTACGTCCAAGAGAGCTTTGGAGTGCCCGGAGGCCATGGTTGGAGTGGTGCCAAGAGAAGGAAGGGACCGGAGGAGAATGAGTGTGGGTCTTTGGCTATGGCTGGGAGCTGGGGCTCAAGTTAATATAGCGGGCAAATGGCAATGAGTCGCGGCAGACGGATGGACGGCTGGCACCGGAGTAGGTTCGTCGGCAGCCGCATGTCATTAATGTTGGCAGCGGACGGAAGTATGGCCGTGGTGTCATTAACGCGGAGAAGTCGCTTGCACCGGGATGCCGCGCGGGTGGCGCTCTCTCAGCCGTCGCACTGCTGCAATGCCGACACCAGTGAGAGGTCGCGTCGGGCATGAATGCGGACGCTGCTTCAGTGACTTAACTGTAGGTGTGTTGTCTCACTGACATGTGGGCCCAACGGGCATCTGGCCCGCATGTCAGTGACACACCAACTGCACCTGCACTTAAGGCCGGTGAATGCGGCATTGACGTTTTGGAGAGACGGTGATCGTTTCAGGCGGGCAGCGCGCGCTAGCGATGGAATGGGTTTCGGCAGGACAGGGCGGTCAGACGCAGGCGTGGTGGTAAAATGTGAACTCATGGATGACGAGCCTTTGAAGCGTATGCGGCACGTATTGACAACCAGGCGTCCATGCAACTGCTTGTCGCCAGCTAGCATTCGACGACCGCCATTAGACACCACACAGCCATGCATAACTTACGAATAGTGGACGAATCGATCAGACACACACTCGTGTGCAGTGGCACTATGATCGGTTGCTCATGATAGTACATACTCCGCACCATAGTACCCTCTCTAGCTAGGCAGTTTTATAGATTATCATTGTGATAGACGGTATACATGAGCAAGGCGCCGAGTCACAAGTATGACCGTTGGTGTTGAGCCAGGTGAATACATGCTCGGTGTCTGCGGAGGCCTCCAGCAAACGTCTAAATAGTAATGTCACATACGCATAATTTTGGTTTTTATTTCTTTCTCCACTGACAGGTAGGCCCGCATAGATAGATAGATAAACAACACGAGCTGATGAGGCGCATGCGGACTGTTTGACTGGTCAACCAGACAAATACGGAGCTATACGCTGAGCCAGTGACCGTATAATCACCATATCTCATATACAATGATCAAAATGAGCTATCAAGACAAGTTCAATGACCGCCAATGCATTTTACTCGGTAATAAATGACCAGGATTGAAGGGGAATCCAAATTTCCTTCGTCTTCTATCGGGGATATACCCCGCGGTATGACTCGGCCGGAAGTATGACCCGGTCGGACTTGGCGCTTCACCGTTACCCGCCGGAGGACTGGCGACTCACGGGTCTGGCGGCTCACTGCCAGACGACTCACAAGCCTGACGACTCACGGATGACCGCGACGGCGGGTCAGATAGAAGACTAGGCCCAAGGCCCAGAAGGCCGGCTCACGTTTATGATGGGCCGGCTTAAAAGGAAAGGGATGACGAATATTTCCTTTACGCGGAAGCAAGACCCGGACTTGTATTCAACTTGTAAGAAAAGATAGACTAGTCCTAGTCCTACTAGGACTCCGCATGTAACCCGCCCCTCTAACTTATATAAGGAGGGGCAGGGCACCTCAAAGAGAAACAAGTAACAAGAAACAATCTCTAGGGCTAGACACCGAGAGCCGGTTCCCGGCGACTCTCCCGTGATCATAATGAGACCTAGCCTCAAACAGCATGTAGGGTTGTTACCGGATGATGTTTCCCGGGGCCCGAAGCTATCTAAATCCTTGTCTTGTGTTGCGTCTTTCGATTCCTATCAACCCCTCTCAAGCTACCGCATAGATGCGTTGGCCTCATGACTAATTCCTCACACTAGGACATCTGCCGTGACAATTCCACGACATCTTCTGTCCTTGAGCTCTTGACAAACCAATGCACTTTACGGTTGTCCGGCTACTGCACCCCAGAGCTATCACCAAGCATCGTTCATGCCACCACGCCGCACACTAACCGGTAAGGAAGCGATGGCATCCCGCCGCACCGAGTTCCTCACCGCCCACGACCGCACACAGAATGGTAGGGAAGCGGTGGCATCCCGCTGTGCCGAGTTCATCACCGCTCGCGACCTCACACCTATGTGGGCGGAATTTGAAGCTGCCAAGGCCGAATGGGCGGTAGAGCAAGAGGCGACCAAAGCCGCACAGAGGGAGCGGAAAAGTCAGAAAGCACTCAAGAAAAGAGAGGCCCGCCGCCGCAAGAAAGAAGAGGACGCACGCGCTGCTGCGGAGAGGTCGGCGGAGATCCAAGCACGCTGGGGTGTCGCCGACAAAGCCGGGAAGGAGAACAATGACGTCTGGCCACCATGTGAGAAGTAGTAGTACTGGTAGTTAGTGTGTGTGTCTGTGTCGCCCGTATGTTTGTTTAATTAATTATGAGCATGTAACAGTACTACTAGTTACTACTGTAGTTTTTAGAGAAAATTACCAGTACATTAGCCTAGACTCAATGGAAAAATTCCTATCCTATGCATCAAATGGCATCTCTTTCTCTATAGGAATTGAGATGCATGTCATCTCACTTCCTATGATTTTCATATTCCTATAAAATTCCTATCCTATGAACCAAAGGAGGCCTCTGCTGGAGTAACTACTGTAGCTAGCAGTACTGCTGGTACAGTAGTTTTCTTCATGAAGCGGAATTCAACGAAGTCGTGATGGTTCCTTCGTCCGAGCAACTTCACAGTTGGTAAGGTTGGGCCTGTGATTTGACGGCTCAATAGTAATTACTGCGGTGCGACGACCGGGGTGACTCTCCCTTGGAGTTCTGCCGGCATGGCAAGTGGACCAGGATGGTCGACGTCCCACATGTCGGCGAGCGGAAGTATTCTTTCCGATATCGAGGAGCAAGGAAACCGCGTGGTATAGTATCACTTGTGATTTATATTTATTTTTTATTTCTAATGAATGCTAGCGTTTCAACTCTTACGACGAAGGAGTGCCAAACACACGGCATGTGCTGGATGTCCCACACATCAGCGAAGGAGTGGGATATGAACAGCGTGGTAGAGCGTCTCCACTTCTGGGTCAGAGACCACACGTAGTAGTACTACTGTACTAGTGGTAAGAACGATACAAAGTGCGACCCGGAGAGAAAGACACGTCTAGTTGGAAGGTCTTGGGGCATACACGTAAATAAATATAAAACCTAATATGTGCCTCCATTTAACATAGTAGTAATAGAGTACTTAGTCACGTACTCCATAACATCACCGGGCATTGCACGTACAACATTTAGTGGTAGTAAGAGACAAATGCCTATATGCCACGCATGTTCATTCTATTTGTGCCTTTCTACTTCACTTACTGCGCTACATTACACAGGTTCGCACGTCCACTCCCGGGTACATGTCCGTCTCGTTGTTCCAGTCCCACGTGTTCTTCATATAGATGGAACGATCCTTGCATGACACGTGCACCTTGATGCTAGATGTGTCGCGTGTTGGCAAAAGGATGATCAAAGCTCACGTAAAAACAAAATAGAGTGGAAGAACATAGATTCCCGACGACCGAGAAGGAGCAAGGAACCTCGGGGTGGAGCGTCTGCACTCATAATATTTTATATTATTCAGCGATATAAAATCAACCAATCATCTCCACAGTGCACTGGAAGAGTACGAAGCCCAGTGTAGTTACATCATACTAGTACATGGCTAACCCACGCTATCACCATAATTCTTGGCTTCCGTGCGACACCTATCTCTAGTAATCCAGCAGCCCGTATCGCTTCTCCCTCCTCATCTCTCTCAAAGTGCGTCGGGCTGGCGTTTTTGCCGTCTATTGAGGTCGGTTAACTCATCACATGTTAGCGACATGCCAAGAGCATTCTAGAAAAATTTCCTTTCACGTTCCGTTTTCAAAAAGAAAAAAAATCCTTTCACGTACGAATTTGACTGTATGCTTTGAGTAACTTGCATGTCCTATACTGCTCCTGTTTGGATACTCTAACTTAGCTAGAGGTTAGACTAACTCATGACTAACCCTGAACTAACTGTAGCCAAAGAGGTGTTTGGATGACAGGGTTAGATTGACAATAAATGCATTTTATGGAGAGAGAAAAGTGATTTTTCAGTGGTGCCAATGAGAACTATCTCCAGTTAGCACCTCTTGGGTGGGATAGTTATTTTTTGGTGGGTTCGGTGCAACTTGCTCCAACTTAAACCCTCATGCTTGGATACTTTAGGGCTATTTGAGCCCCAACTAGCTCAAACTAACTCTAACCCATGGATCCAAACAGGGCCTATGGCTAGCCTCGACGCGGAGCAGTCGCGTGCACCGGGAAGCGGCGCTCTCTCGTCCGTCGCGCCGCCTCAAAGCCGGCGCCAGTGAGAGGTCGCCTCCACTCTGGCCGGGAATTAATGCGGCACTGACGCTCCAGGGCGACACTGACCGTTTCACGCGGGAAGCGCGCGCTGGCAAGGGAGTATAGGTTTTGAACCGTTTCAGGTGTAGTACTGGTAGTTTGCAAAACAAAAATTCTTGCACTCAGTTTCCTAAGAAATTGTGGTAAAAGCGTTACTCCACAGCCCGCTTCCCTTCTCCTTCCTCTTCCACCGCCCGCGCACGTCCGCGGGAAGCGACCGGTCAACCCTTATATAGGAGTGCTAGCACAAAAAGATGCATGCATGACCACTAAAATTTCCAGATTAAAGCGCCGCTCCTGCGGGAGTATGGCGTATGCTGTTACCTTCGGTCGGGCCACGGCTACCGGGCGACGGCGACCAGAGAAGAGGCGGCGGGAGGGGAATGAATGCAGCTACTGTTTGGGTTCGCCGTCCGGCTTAAATAAATGCACAACATCACGTGTACCCGCGGGTGCACAAATTGTAACATACATGTCTGCTTAAGTGAGCGTCACGTAACTGGTGTGTGTGTGTGTGTGTGTGTGTGATTCTGAGAGACAGAGTGCATGTGTGTGAATCTACTCTTCGGACATGTACTCAACCTTTTGCATCGGGATATAAGTATAATGGTATTTACTTTAGCTAGTGATTTACGTGGCCATGTTAACGTGGTTGTGTAAAAAAATGTCACTTCCTGCTCGTGATTTGCGTTATATAATTACAAGCAAGATGCTCGTGCATTGCATGGAAAATCAATATGCATTTTTTTACAAAACACCTGTTGTCATTTACCCATGCAGGAGTAATCCCATGTGTAAAAACTAATGATATTTCGAGAATTTTATCGGAAAACTGGTATCTCGAGAATCTCATCGAAAAAATGAAAGATGAGAGATAAGGTGAGGAGGAGTGGAGCGTGGTGGTGACCGGTGGTCGGAATGGGTGGAGGCAGGGGGATGGACGGCGCCGACAGGCGGCAGCGGCCACCATGCTAGATTGTTCTAGAGACTTTATTTTTTAATTTCTCAGCAATGAGGTTGTGGGAGATAAGGATGTGAACAGAGGTGCGGCTATCTTTTGCAAAATTGTCATAGTTTGCTTCCTATCCGTCAGATATAGATCAGACGGTCTATATTACAAGATGGCAGGCACACCATCATCGCCAACTCGGTTTTTTATAAGGTACAGATGATAAGTTTGCTAACTAATAAAGTAAAGTGGAATTTGTCCATGTTATACAAGTAAATTAAGGTGATTGTCTATCATACGGTTAAGGGTGGATGAAGGGTGGTAGGAACAAATGCTCTGCCTAGAGCATGTGTGTGTGAGATGGAGTCTCAGTGTGTGTGTGTGTGAGAGAGAGAGATGGAGTCTTAGTGTGTGTGTGCGCGTGTGTGTGTGATGGGGTCTTAGTGTGTGTGTGTGTGTGGGGGGGGGGGGGGTGGGTGGGTGCGTGCGTGCGTGCGTGTGTGTGTGTGTGTTTGTGTGTGGGTGGGTGGGTGGGTGCGTGCGTGCGTGTGTATGTGTGTGTTTGTGTGTGTGTGTGTGTCGCGGGGTCCTCGGTGGCAGATGTAATTTAAGTGTGCATGGCTTCATCATAGAGAGGTGATGTGTATGGCAGAGGCCACAAACGATGGGGTGCGAGAGAGAAAATGCCCGTAGAGAGGGAAGAGAAGGTGTGTGCGCGTGAGAGTAGTCGACATCGAGAGAACATGTTTGTTCGAGAGACACTGAGGAAGACTACTATATATCGATGGTGCATGTAGGCGGGAATTAAACGAAGGGATGGTCTTATTGGTTTCGGGGATATAGGGGAAGAGTGAGAGGGGGGTAGCTAGAAGGAGTTTGTTAAGTGTGAGTGTGTGTTTTACCCATCCAGGCGGAAGTTATGTGCACACAAGAAGAGAACGATTCGATGTGGTGTTAGGGTTGAGGGTAATTAACTGCGTATGGAGACATAGAGACCTTCAACGTGCATGTGTGAGAGGTATACATGTATACGTGGGATGTGTGTGTGTGCGCGCGCGCATGATCGAGATTAAAAAAAGAAGACATAAGTCATAAGATCAATGACATGGGAGAGACAGATCGGTATGACAATATGCATGCATGTGAGAATGCAGGGAAGAAGGCCCGACAATTGAGCATGTGTTTTTGTCTTTAAGAGATAGTGGCGTGGGCTGGAGCATGCATCTATGGCGAGCAGAGGGAGAGAGGCACAATGATTGTGCAAAAGAGATCAACCTATAAATGAAAGAAGGTTGATGGAGAAACAGATAAATAGAAAGATAAAGATGCTAGCTAGTGTGCGTTAGAGATAGGAGTCGAGTGGATCAGAAGGCTGAGTTATGGGTGTGGGTGTGAGAGAGATGAAGAAAGGGTTCATGTGACTCACATACAAACAAATATCGTAGAGAAATGAGATCCCGAGAGACGGAGTTTTGTGTCTGCGAGAGAGAAAGATATTTCAAAACGAGAGTGATATCTAGAGAGACATATGAGGGAACGCAAGATATCTCTAGGGAGAGAGAGTGTGTGTGAGCAACATACAAGAGAACAGTGGAGAAATATGAGACCCTGGGAGACAGAGTTTGTGTTTGTGTGTGAGAAAGAGATATTTAAGAGGAAGAGTCGTAGGTTCTCATACCTAAGGAGCGAAAGACATCTCTGTATGAGGGGTGTGCGAGTGGTACACAGGGGAATAGTAGAGAGAAATGAGACCCCGGGAGACAAAGTTTTGTGTTTGTGTGAGAGAAAGAGATTCCACATGGAGAATCATAGTTAGAGACACATAGCAGGGAGCACAATATACTTAGAGAGAGATAGAGTGATGAAGGTCGAGGGAGAGAGTACCGGTCGTGTGTTACGAAGATAAAAGATCATTGTCGACATACAGGTAGCACGAGAGATACCCGAGAGACGATGAACGTGTATGGTCTAGAGAGACAGTCCTATATAAGCATGAGTGATAGTTATATCAGACGAATATCTGGATTAAATGGGATTCAAGTATTTAAACTGGAGATCACGACATCGATAATATCATAACGCAAATTGGTGTATAAAACATGCATATTCATTTGAATTTGGGGACATGTGTAATGTTATATAGTTTATCAATATTGGTGATCCATAGATTCTTTAATTAGAAAAAATGCATGGTTTATATGCAATTAATGTCTAAACGGGATTACACTATATGTTGCGTGTGTGAAACACATTATACATGTTTGGGAAGTAAAAAAACCCGCATGAAACACACATAAAGGAATGCATACATTGGATTTCAACATAAAGTGGTTTCAAATATTTGAAAATCCAAATTGATGGATACAACCTTATGAATCTGAGATCATGCCATTTGTAAACCATATTTATGTATAAAGGGTGTTGTGCTTTTGAAAGTATATATAAAAAATGAAGTATATAGAATTTTATTCCAATCGAAAATGGATCCCGCGCGAAAAAATAGAATACAAATGGGATTCGAATTGAGTTGGCACGGTAAACAAGCACTCTGCAAAATTTGAACGAAGCGGGGAAAGTCGGAGTAACCGCCCGAAACCAAAATCTGCGAGATGGAAATTACTACAGCCTATCCCTGCCACGCAAAGCCTATCTTCTCGATTTCTATAGGTTTCGACAGGGGTAGGTTTGTAATTTCACTCAAACGTGACATAACCGCCTTTCACCCGGATTCATACACAGTGGGCGCCAAAACACAGTGTGTCCTCGGCCGAAATCGACTCCCTCAGAGCTCCCCGATTCATACACGGTGGGCGCCAAAAACAAACTCTCGTCGGCAAATATTCGGTGTATGCGAGATTACCGTCCTATCCCCAACCGACTAATATTGTTGTGATGTAGGAAATTTGAAACGGGGCTAGGTTTGTAAATTTCCTTGCATTTGAGACAAGCGCGCCCTGAAGACATGGTTCCCCCCTTCCTCTCCGCCTCCATTTCCCCATTCATACTCCGTGGGCGCCAAAACACCCTCTCCACCCCAGCCTCCTCCGTCCGCCACCCCATCCACCGCCGTCCTCATCCACCATGCCGAAGCTGATACCCCGACGCCGCCGTCCATTACAAGAGATCGACCTCTCTCATCCACAGCTTCAGACCGAGATCCGTGCATCCCGTCCTCTCACTTCATCCCCGCCGTCGTCCACCTTGCTGGCGCCGCTCCTACGACCGTCTCGTCCATCGCGCCCCGCCGCCACCGTCTACCCTCCTAGATCTGCTTCCACGCCGCCGACAACCATCGCTACAGCAGCACCGTCAAATTCTCAGCAGATGCATACACGGCGCGGCACCAGAGGCGGTACTCTTTCGTATCTGCTCAACTTATTATCGCAGCAAGAAAATAGATCGCCACTGCTTTACTCTGATTTCTTGTCCATCACTTACTTACTAGTTGAAAGCAAACATTGGTTGCGAAGTTGCCTTTGTCCAGTTTGCACCTTCAGATCCGCCATGGCACGCTCAACACTATACTACCAATGGTTATGGTTTTCCCCTTTTATATTCCACACTAGTTAAATCACAGTAGACTAAATTTCAAAATTGGGTCAGTCGATTTTTCAGAGCTCGCCGAAGTTCGCCGGTGCGAAGGAAGGTGCTCGGGTGGGAACTTTGGTTGTGGGGGGGTGGTGGGGCCTCGCCGAACGAAGAAAACTCGACGCAGGTGGGGGCGGGGGTGGCGGAGGAACACAGGTGGTGAGGGCCGGTGGTCCGGCCGGCGGCCCGTGCGGTGTTCTGTGTGGGAAGAATCAGAGACGAGGAAGAAGGGTTAGGAGACGTACGATTTTCATCCAAGAGCCTAAAATGGTCGACTGACCCAAATGACAAAAGTCACGCGTCTTACATGCAGACATGCCTTTATATTCAGTATCATCATCGTACCTGCTTAGCACTGCTCCTGAATCCATCAAGCTAAACAACGTGCCACTCATAATTCCAAACTTGTTGCTCAAGTATGAATCTGATATGATGTTGATGTTACTAAAATAGATAACATTTAATTGGTCAGCTAATGTTCCTACTTTACTTTCGAAAAGCACGTGCACCACATATAGAGAGACAGCAGGGAGTTGCTTTCTTAATGTGCTCTGGTTCATCATGTGTGGGCACTGCGCAACGAACATTTTATTATCCAAAATCTGCTTGCTCTTCTTTAGCATGTTCCTCTTCCGTTCTTCTCTAATACGTACTCTCTTCGTTCCTAAATACAAGTCTTTGTATAGATTCCACCATGGACTACATATGGAGCAAAATGAGTGCATCTACACTCTAAAATGTATCTGGATACATCTGTATGTGATCCATAGTGGAAATCTCTACCAAGACTTATATTTTGGAACGGAGGGAGTATGATAGTAGTACAATATGTTCCTTGTAGTGAAGATGAGCAGGGACATTTGCAGTGTAGAGGTCTATACGGTCGGTTGTGATGGACACTTTGAACTCTTCGGGCCACTTTGATTCGTAGGATTTTGTAAACATGGGAATAGGATTTGTAGTGGCCTGCCCACTTGAATCCTATAAGAATAGCAAGGAAATGCGGGGAGCTGTGTCACCTTTGAGAGTTACACTGATATTAACAGTACCGCAACTTTAGTTGAAGAGAGCTGGTATCCGAAGCCTTTCTAGCCGTAACGGCAATACTAGCACATATATCCGAGCAAGTTCCACTTTGCTGATTTTACTCTGATGCTTACGGTTTTCCCATTATATCTACACTATGATCTGTGTAGCTACTTTGTGTCGCACTAGCAGCAGTCCACTCTTGAAGCTAAACACTGCAATGACTTAGAAAATTGGCACCAAGGCATTGAGTGCCATTCTGGATGCAATGAAACTCATACGCTCCCCACCTGTTGATTCTTGTTCAGAATATGATCCTAATGACTATTCTAACCTTGAGGAGTCAAAGGCAGATGGCCTGTCCTATTCACCCATCAAGGTGCCTGTTATAATTTGGCAAGGTTTTATTGATTGCGCGTATCTTGCATATGTTGTCTTGCATTTCTTCTACTTTGTTGCACCGCCATCTGCTTAGTTTACTCATCATATATGTTGAGATGCCATGCCCATCCATTATCAATACATATTGCATATGTCATCATAGCATGTTTTTTTCACTCAAATGCTCTTCTTGTGCATCAGATATCAAAAAGGAAGAGGGTGATTGCCGAACCTGAAGGAGCACCAACAAAGTCCTTGAAAAACATGGTTGTGCCGGAGAAATCAGACAGCACCCCACTTATATTGGTTGTACAACCAGTGACACAAAACGTAGGACCGACTCCAGCAGACTGTACCCATACTTCACTGGCCACACCACTAGCCCCACCACACAGGACCTGCACTCTAGCAAAAGGTATGCCGATTTCAGTTGCCATAGCACCAGCCGTACCACAGAAAATCCCACTCCAGCAAAAAGTACAGCAAGTCCACCGGCCGAAGACCTATCCCTACTGCAGAGACGGCCAATTCCTGCAGATTGGAACCCCATTCCAGTTATTCCCAGTTTAAAAGACAATGCTTTCAATGTTGTTAGGGACTACGTGCATATATTCCCATCATGGGAAGATTATAGTGAAGACAAACACCATTTTCACATCTTCCTGTCCCACTTACGTGTAAGTGTTATTATTCATGGTGATTATTTCCTGTTTTCTGTTGATTGAACACATCAATGATTTACATTACATTGTTGTAAGTAGGCGAGGGTCAATCTGGATAGTCATGATGAGCAAAGCTTGCTTGCGCTTTTCAAGGAAGCATTGCAGCAGTATTGGTGTTACCTGAGGAAATCACACTTTGATGGCAAGTCTATAAACAAATTTCTGGTGAAGTCTCCTGTGCTAAATTTAGAAGACATTGAATGGAAAAACCTTGTTATGCACTGGTCTTGTTCCGAGGATGAGGTACTGTCTATGATATCGCATGACAATTTGAACTTCTACTTTTCCGCATGTGCCTTACGGATCTTTTTTGCAGGAAATCTGCTCGAAAAATAATTCCGGTTTGAAAAGAACGACATGATATCGCAAATATGCTGCCTGCTGCTTTGCTCTTGTTAGTACCTGTTGTCCTGTATCACTGTACTTGCATACATGCCTGGTTCATTATGTGATAGCAGTATGCATGATAGCTTGCTTATTAATTGTTCGCTCGAAATTATCTGATCTGTATGAATGGTTACATTAGTGTAGAATATATCCAATGCCAATGAAATTTTTTAGCTCTGCATTGTTCTTGTAAGTACCTGCTGTCCTTTATCAGTCTACTTATATTGACAGGTAGTTGTTCATGTACCATCACTCTGCAGCTTATTTTCCTTTGCCCTCCATTTTCTACACATACGATCTATATTTACTCTTACCATAAGGTTGGATAACACCGATGGTACTGAAGAAGTTTAGCTCTGCATTGCTCTTGGCTGTACCTTTTGCCTGTATCGTTGTACTTACATTTATAGCTACTTGGTTATGTAGCATCACTCTTCATCTTATCTTAAATATTCTCCATTTTTTCTTATATTGTCACATCTATAGTTACTCTTAACAAAATGCAGAATAAAGGCAATGCTTATGAAGAAGATTTTGTGGTAAACTTCTTCAATTGCCCCCCCATCAGCATGGACAAGGGCTTTATAGAGCCTGCCTTCACCAATAATGTAACTTTGTCCTTCTCAAGCCTTCAAACTTTGTTGTGTATATTTGGTTAGGCATGACTGCAACAGCTGTTTATTTTTGGTGTTTGCATCAAATTGCATGTTTAAAGTTTATTATGTACTCCCTCCGTCCCATAATATAAGAACGTTTTTGACATTAGTGTAGTGTAAAAACGTTTTTATATTATGGGACGGAGGGAGTAGTTCATAAACAAAAGTTTGTCCTTCTCAATTTAAGTTTTTAGTTGTACAACCAAGTTCCTTCTTCATACTATGTAAATTAAACTATACAGAGCAAGTGATCTTATTTTGCCCATATGAAATGGGATAAATTGACACCACACTAACCATTGATACTTATGAGTTCTTGATCTGTAATCCAGTGGTGTCGTGAAGCTGTCAACTCCTTCACAATGTCATTTCCAGCCATGTTTTGACCTGAACAATACCATATTGTGTTAATGCTATTTTAAACTGTGTCACTTTATTCGTCAGTAAGAAATGTGATGAATTGTCAGCACTGATACTTAAATATGCAAAACCTGTCATCTGTCTACTTGTTTATGTTTCAGAGTGAGGAGGATATAAGTGTCAAACAAGTGCAGTCTCACCAGCTTGCTCAGTTGCTTGCGCTGCAGCTCCTGAGCAGGGCTAACCTTTCTTGAACTCTGTCGAAGTGCTATTGGTTTTGTATATTATTTTTTCGGTGTATTTAATTGCACTGGTGGCGATCTTTGATGCCCAGTGTATGTAATCTGCTGTCTGCTTGTGCTTTATTATCATAGTGGCGAACTTTGATGCCCAGCGGATGTAATATGCCATAATTTCTTTATTGTATAGTCTAGGTTTTTTTCTTGTTCACGATGCTGCAGTTATTTTACTGTATATATATCCTGTCTTCGCAGTAAACTGGCCAAACGGTAAAATTACGGTACATAATCGGGCCGTCATGCAAATCACGATGTATGATCCGCATCATGGGCCCCGTCATCTTGGTCCGTTAACAAACCTAAATGTAAAGTGGCCACTAGTAGATTCGGGCCTTTAATAGGCCGAGTAAACCGCCGGCCCTATTTTCCCAAGAAAACTCAATGGGCTTTTAGGAGGCTGAAAAGTAGGTTGGGCCTGAAACGTGCCGAACAGCTCGCGGGCCGGCAGCAGGCCGAAATAGACCCTGTCCCACGATTGTGCCAATAAAATCATGGGCTTATAACAGGCCAAAATTGTCTCGGTCCTTGTTTGGCCCAATCAGATTATCATCTGTGAGCAGGCCGGATGCAAACGGGGCCGTAGTTAGGCCCAACTATATGATGGGCTTTTAACAGGCCGAAATATATATAGGACCGAAATGTTAAACGGGACTTTAACAGGCCGAAACAAATATCAGGCCGAATTACTAAATGGTCCTTTATCAAGTGGGCCCAAAAGCATAGCATCCAGTTGACGGGCCGAATCTGATATGGGCCATAATTTAGCCCAAAGCCTCTCAAAGGGTCGGACCTGATCTGGGCCGTAATTTGGCCCACAACATGGTAGGCTTTTAACGGGCCGGATCACATATGGGCCTTTATTAGGCCCGGAACGTGGCAGACTGTTAATGGACCGGATCAAATATGGGCCGACATTTGGCCCAAAACATGGTAGCCTATTAATGGGCCGGCCTACTAGTGTCATCAAAATCTTTTGGGCCTTCAGCTGGGCCAGTCCATTATGGTCGGCGAAATCTCGTGGGCCTTTAGCTGGGCTGGCCCATTATGGTCCGCAAAATCTTATGGGACTTTAGCTGGGCCGGCCCATTATGGTCCGCAAAATCTCGCGGGCCTTTAGCTAGCCCGCCCACTATGGCCCGCAAAATCTCGTGGGCCTTTAGCTGGGCTGGCCCATTATGGTACGCAAAATCTCGTGGGCCTTTTGCTGGGCCGGCCCATTATGGACCGCAAAATCTTGTGGGCCTTTAGTTGGGCGAGCCCATTTAAACTTTATGGGCCACTTTTGGGCCGGTCCACGTGTCAACATTTCATAAGCGCATCTCGCCCATTGGATGAGTGACACCCGTCCCAACGGTGAGCCGACACGTGTTTCCTCCAGCCAATGATGATTTTACATGTGGAAAATCCCCATTGGTCGGGGCTGTTAACGGGTTATCGGATCCAAAACCAGACCCGATAGCTTAACGGCGTTCCGTTACGGTGGATGCTACGTGTCAGTCACCCTTGACGAAAGCACTTCTGTGACGCGCGATTTATCGTCATGGAAGTGGACACTTCGGTGATGATAATTTTGGTAATGTCATGGAACACTTCTACGATAGAACAGGTATGACTATCTTGATTCTGTCATAAATTTGTCATGGATGTACATGCATGACAGAAAACATGACATACTTTGACAAACACGTATCATCACGGAAGATTTTGTTTTGTAGTGTTGGCTCCTTCCGAAAAGCAGATCATTCCCACCTCGGAGCCTAATGAGAGGGTAGTGTTCATCCCCCACTTTCTTTGCGGGCTAGGGTTTCCGCTCCATCCTTTCGTCGGCGGGCTCATGTTCTATTACGGGCTAGACTTCCACGATCTAGCCGTGCATTCCTTTATCAACATCACGGCGTTCATCGTTGTGTGTGAGGCGTTCCTCCGCATTCCCCCCACTTCGTCTTGTGGCTCAAGGTCTTCAACGTGAAGCCAAAAGTGGTCGAGGATCAACACGCGGAGTGTGGCGGCGCCATGGTGAGCAAGCACCCCAACGTCACCTCGCCAAAGGGGACCTTTGTAGAGACCGTGAAGGGGTGGCAACAGGAGTGGTTCTACATCACAGAGCCCCGCGACACCACATTGGGCCGCCGCTCCCGAGTTCAAATCCGGTCCTCCAATGCGGCTCGCATCATGGATTAACAAGGGCCTGGATTGGGCGTCATCTGACGAGGTGATGACGCTGCAAAAGTGCGTCAAGAGCATGATAGAGAAGAACACCAGTCTTGCCAACCTGATCCAGGTGATGCTTTTTCGCCGGATTCTCCCCTGCCAACGCTGGACTCTCCATATGCAGGAGTTTGATCCGGCCAGTCCCTGGACCTTGCAGCGGTTTTTCGGCACAACGCACGAAGATATATGAAAGCTGCTTTTCAAGGCCCAGAAGTCATGGCCGGAAACGATCGAAGACCTTGGCCTCGACTGCGCTCATCCGGCTACTCCGGTAAGTTTTTTAGATTTCCAAATATATCCTCAACTTGTAGATCCAAGGAGTATGCTAAGCCTTCCCCTTATCCTTCAGGGATGGACGAAGAAGGCGGAGCAGATCCAGTGTCCGGCTCCGCTGCCCGAAGACCCAGCTATTCCTCTTCTAACGAAGATGCTGGTTCTGGCGCCGTACCAGGCGCCGGAGAAGAAGGCCAGGGAAGCCAGAAGCGGCCTTCGTCGTAAAGGTACTTCGGACATAGTGCCCAAAGATACCAAAGGTCTATCTTCCCACGAGGGAGATGGACGAAGAGGAAGAGGAGGAGAGCAATTCTCCCCTTAAGGGGGGAAAGAAGAAAAGGGGGCTTCCGCGGACCTAGAGGCAAAGGCGTCCAAGAAGGGGAAGCTCTCCCTTTCGAATGACTCGGAATCGGACGCCGAAGCCGTCCCTGAGTGGCACCCCAGGCCGAAGCCCCTGGACGAATTGTAAGTATTCAAAGATACTGTATATATCTGGCTTTTTATAAATTGTAGGATGACATATCATCTACGTGTTTCAGTCCGGCCTGTGATCTCCCCCAACAATCATCATCTTCGGGGAATTCTCTGGCGCCAGAGATGATGGAGAGTGAAACGCCTCCGAAAGCCTCTCCGCCTCATGCCGCGGACGACACCGAGGTGTTGTCCCAGAGGACCTCTCCGGGCCAGGGAGAGGTGCGGAAGGCCGCAGAAATGGCGCCTGAGGGTAATGCCTTGGCTGCCAAAAACATGGGGGCACAATCCCCATGGAAACCGATGACGGGGGCCCAAACCAGTCCAGCCCCGAGTCGAGTACGGCTCTCGAGACCCATGTGGCTCCAGAACCGAGTGAGCAGCCCCCTTTGAAGGAGGGGGGAGCTCCGACTCGACCGACGACCTCCATCAATCCGGAGGCGCCGGATACTTTGAGGGAAGCACTTCAACGTGCTTCCGTCGTAGAAGAGCATCGTGCCCTGACGGGTACGGAGAAGGTTCAATCCGCAAAAAGCGGGCTGAACAAAGCTTTTACTAGCCTGCTAACAGGCTTTGAGGTATGCGACTTAATATTCCTAGCCGCTTTTACATGTGTAATAATATGCCTGTGTATAGATAGTAGCCCCTGAGACTCCGTTCGGCTTTTTGAAAAAGGGGCCAGACAGAGGATCAAATATTCCGGAGATAACATACTTGCCTTTGTTGATAAACAGGCTTCATTGCTAGCAGCTTCAGCCAAGGATGCTGAAGTGTCTGAGCTCCAGCGGAAACTGAAGCTGGCTGACGATGAGATCGACCGTATTAACAAGCGGTTCGATGAGGCCCAAGGTATGCTTTTGAAAGACCCCTTACAGGCCTAAATTATAATGCCAACTCAGAGTTTAAGCTAATGCGCTATTATGTAAATGATTGTAGGCAATGCGAGCAAGGTCGAGGCCCTCAAGAGTGCCCTTGCCGAAGCCAAAGAGGAGGCAAGGGCAAGCGAAGCGGCCGCAGAGAAAGCGGCTGCGGATGCGGAGGCCGAAAAGAATGCCCGCCTTCAGTATGAGGCGAGGGTGACTGTGGCACCCCGGCTCAAAGAAACCGGAACGCCCCGTATTCCAGCCCAGAGATCGAGGAGAAGTCTTCTGGAATACAGCACTGCTTAGCATAGAACAAATCAGCTCTTTATTCCAATCTATATGGGTACAAGGGAATTACATCGGCACAGCGACACTACACCTGCCACGGTTGCTCCACGCAAGCAGCAGAACAATTCGATGCAGCGGAATGACTACTGGTAGCGGAAAAGCGACGACGGTGGTGAACTCCACTCCGCAGGGACTCTGGCTGGAACACATATCCTAGCTCACGAACAAGGAATCCACGGCAAGCAAGCAATCATATCCGGCATGACCTACAAACTGGCATGACATGCCAGGTCAGTACTTTGAATGTACTTGCAAGCTCACAACAACCAAAGCAATCAAGACAAACAATAGCATGGCAATTACAAATTATTAAGCAATGAGGAACACGATACTATCAGAACATAGCATCAACAACATGATACAGCTCGAACACTACGAGCAGGGCATAAACATATGACCATGATGAGACTAGCATGCAACATGATGAAACTATCATGCACCAACTTACTCTACTCGGTTACCTCGTAACCATCACCTGTATCACTTACCATCACAGATATCACACGATCATCTCAGGATCCAATCAAGCTTGCTATTAACAATACCGTAGCAATCATTTATGATCACAAGGAGCTTGACCTTAACCCTTGACTCTCGAATAACACCACAAATATCCAACAAGTCGGTATCCACGATATCACAGTGATCCTCTCACGATCACATAAATATCAACCAACTTCTTTCATCATCGAATCGGGGTTGTTATTAATCAAATTGTTATTATTACTGTTGACCCATAGTGTGACCGACACGAACTGGGCCCATATCCGCGGGCGCGGCTATCGGTAGATTTAACACACACACACTCTGCAAAGGTTAGCACAATGTACCCACACCACGGAACCCTGGCCTCGCACTCCCATTCGGGTGGACCAAAGTGTTCCGACAAAACCGTCCTACTGCCATGACACTCTCCCGGCCACTCCGACCAACTCCCCTTTGGGCTAGGTCCTGGGTGGCCCCGTGCCTACCAAAGGCACGAACGGCCACCGTCGTGGCAAAACGGTCCCAAACGGGGACAAGGATCCATATAAAAAAACGAGCACACAAGGTATATGCTGTCCTACCTGGCCAAGGTAGCGCCCGCGCATAACCTTCCCTCGCGGGAGGCACCACTGAGAGTCATGACAATAGACCCAGCTAGGACCCCCCCATAGGGTAAGCGTGGTTGCACTGGTCAGTTTCGATATGGTGGCACCATGACTCAGCCAACAGTTTTTCAAGTTCCATTTAATCCGGTTAAACTTGAATGCAATATGCTGAGCCATGATGAAAGTAACATGATGCAACTACAATGCCTGAACATGATACCAACATAAGCATGGGGGTGCGTCACAATCAACAAGCATAATAACAACATTAAAGCATCTATCCGGATGAGCATGGCATATTGACGAGCATAAATATCACAACTAGAACACTACTCATAGCATGACATGACTTCTAGCATTAGCAATAAATAGCATGCAATAACATAGGATAAAACTACCATGCAAGTATTTAATCAACTGGATGCAAAGAAACATGCATAACGGCGGTACTCAGAACAGACGATAGTCATGCACCGAAGACCAGCACCAACCGGTACTACTATCAAGCATGGCATATGAAAGTAATACTAGCAGGTAAAACATGATAACAGGGTGCAAGAAATCATATCATGACGGTAAACACCGATCCATAAGCATAACCAAAATAACGACAGCGACAACAAAGCAAACAAACAGTCATTAAAGATTCAAGTTGAAAACCAAGGCTTCTGCATGGCTATCATGCAAATGGTGGTGGTGGCATGCCTGGGGATGAAAAAGGCTCCGGGGAGAAGTGCGGAAAGATCGCGGAAAGAATCGCTGGAAAGGTTCTCTCTCGAAGGGGGCTGATTAGGGGCAAGGGAAAATGGTACCAATAGTTTGGGCTCGAAGAGACGAAGAAGTGGGCTTTGGATTCACCTCAATCGGAGCTACGGTTGAAAAGTTGTGGAGGGTTGAAGTTCAGGGACCATTCTGCAAAAATATCACCACAAATAGGTCCCTGAGCTGAAAAACAGAAAACGTATTTCAGACAATACGCTTTCAGAACAAAGAAAGCGTACTACGGGCTGAAGAAGGAGGAAACTACGCTTTTCTCAGGCGAAAGCGTATTTCCCGGAGTATGCTTCCACTTATCCCGCGTGGCAGTGGGGTCAACGCGGGGGCCGGCGGCTGGCTCACTGACAGGTGGGGCCCGCTAGATCTCTCTCTCTCTCCTCGCTCCTTCTTCCTCCTCCCGATGCGAAGAACAGAGGGCAGCAACGGCTGCAGCCTCGCCTGCGCCGGCGACGGGAGGCCACGGGAGGATAGGGCGCCGCTGGGGATGGACGCGCCTCTCCATCCCGCGCCCATGGGTGGCCGCGCTGGCCTCGGGGACTGCCGGAGTCGGCCGCGACGGCTGAGACAGAGGGCGGCGGCTCCATGGCAAGGGAGGCGCTCCAGCATAGAGGCAATTTAGGCCGAAGGGGGCGGCGGCCATTGCTAAAGAGAGAGGCGAGGAGGGCTTCTCGAGCTTCGTTGGGTGGTCACGGAGGGAGCCGGGAGTGAGGGGAGGCTGCTGGATGGCGAGGAGGGGCTCGGGGCTGCCATTTATAGGCGGGGGCGAGGCGGTTGGGCGAGTACGGCCGCACACGTGTGGCAGGCGCCGCGGACGCGTGCGCGCGCGCCCGGGCTCGGAGGTTGGCGACGAAAGAGGAACAGGGAGAGGTTCACGGGGCAGAGGCGGCCAAGGGAGCACGGGGAGGAAGCGGCCGAGGCGCGGACGGAGCCGGTCGCCTACAGCGCTCCCGTGCGCGCTCACTGTTCGGTGACGGGGACGGGTCGCCGGGGAAGAGGACGGAGGGGGCAAGGGCTCCAGAGAGACGGCGACAACGCGGAGAACACGCTAGACATGGGCAGACGGTGAGGGGACGAGTGCACCGACGGGGAGGAGGAGACAGAGGCGCCAGAGCGCGCGGGTGACATGCCAAAACGGTGGTCACCACGTGAGCTAGTGTCAAGAAGAGCCAAATGGCTGCCCCGAGATGTCTAGTGATTAGTCCCTGCGTAGTAGAGGCCAAGGGAGGTGATAGATCAAGAAGAGGTGCACTGGATCGATAGGATTTCTCCTCTGAAGGTTGTCGTACCAGTTTTGGCTGAGTACTGCTGATCTACAGGGATTTGATTGGGTCAAATGGAGTTGTCTGGGATGATTAGGATAGGAAGGACTATGATTCTGGAAAAGTTGAGGGACTTGCTTTGCAAATGCACAATTTGGTCCAGAATAGAAATCAAGATGATGCACTCAAATGGTGAAGCCACTTGAGCTCAACTTGGGCAAGGCTGAGTTATTTGGTCATATGAAGATGTTGCAAAAGGTTTCATAACATTTGGATTAACCAAAATGGCACTTCCTTCACAAACATCCCCACTGACCAGAAATTTGCAAAAATTCTAGAGGAAAATTGGCTAGATGGAATATGCCCAAATTGAGAGGAGATGGTTTATATGGATATGAAAAAGCCTAGGAAAATTTACAGCCATAATGGAGCAAGATAAAATATACTTGCTTCACAAACTGAAATTTTGGACAGAATGAAATATTTGAAGATGTGCTCACATGGAGGCATTACATGAGCTCAACTTTGGTGGAGGGCTATGATTTGATTATATGAAGGACCATGCAGAATTGCAACTCATTTGAATATGCCTAGCTTGTACCTCCTTCACAAAGCTTCTTTCTGGACAGAAACTTTGGAAAATCATAATTAAATGACTACTAGGCAAATGAGGTTGCATTTTGGCACATGGCAATGATATGGACAGGAAACGGTGTTCAAGGAGTTTGAGGTCAATTGTGAAAAGGAAAATAGCACTTGCTTCACAATGTGCCATTTAGGGCAGAATAGGAAATGAATTATTTGAGGATGATGATAAACATGGAAAATGAAATACTTTGCCATATTTGAGGAAGATATGACCCAAAATGTATGAGAATTATTTGGGAATTTTCGGAGTGATGGAAATATAGGTTGCTTCACAACCTAGGGCAGACAGGGTTATTCCTTTAATAGAAAAAGGAATATTCCCTAGCAAAAGAATTTTGGGATTGGGCTAGGATGGAAATGATATGATCTAGGGAAGGATTTGAGGTTGACAAGCCACTCTGGAAGGAAAGAAGATGTCATCTTCTTCAGTTTCTAGACCACAAAGCCACGGAGAAAAGAAAACCCAAGCAAAAACCACAGAAAAACAAATGAAAGAGAAAGGGCCAAAAATCAGGCTGTGACAAACCTTCCCCCCTTAAAGAAATCTCGTCCTCGAGATTTGGTTGCTCAGGGAACAAGTATGAATATACTGACTTGAGGAGTCCGTTTCCAACTCGGGTATCCTTTTTCCTGTATTGATTGTTCCCATTAAATCCTTCATCTGACTTATCTGACTGGCTCTGGGGTGGTTGGCTTCACTGTATCCATATCCTGACAGATCTTACTTCACATTTTCCTGCTTATACTGGCTCCAATTCTATTCATAGTTGCTGACTAATCTGAGATTTACCATGTCTGAAATATATGTCTATCTCACAAATTTGAGGGTGATTTCCGATTGCTGTGCCTGTACTGACAACTGTCCATGAATTGGTGATCAGAAATTCCTTGATGAACACCCAAGCTCTAACTCCTTGCATTGGGTTCCTCCATTAAATCCAGGTTCTTCGGGCTCCAAACACAGAGGTGAGTCATAACTGCTTTCCTGACAGATTCTGACTTATCGCAGAAATTTCTGAATCATGCCGACTCGCTCCACTGTCTTGAGTCTCAGATTCATTCCAAACATTTGACTGTCCGGGGTATCTGCACCATTTTCATATCTACACCACTGGTCTTGCTTCTTCATTATTGATCTGGATCCTTGGTTGAAAGAGCTTGGTCATATTGCTTCTTCGTGTGACCATAGGTTCTGTCGGGTGCAATATTCTGACCGGGGGAAAATGATCATCTGAACCCTTGCAAGAAGTGGGCAAATAAATCAGTAGCCACCAGAACGGTCTTTACAACTCAGATCTGGGACATTACTGAAGTAACTCAACCACGGCTCAAGACGGCTGAAAAGCAGCTCAGAGCATGAGACCGGGTCGATAAGAAGAACATGGCAGCTC
Source organism: Aegilops tauschii subsp. strangulata (assembly GCF_002575655.3). Lineage (NCBI taxonomy): Eukaryota > Viridiplantae > Streptophyta > Magnoliopsida > Poales > Poaceae > Aegilops > Aegilops tauschii. Next base: position 321,124,830 of record NC_053040.3, read on the forward strand.
CCTAAGATAGCCGAAAAGTAGCTAAAAGCATAGGGCTACTGTCAAAAAGAAACTCAACAGCTGTACGAGACGGCCGGAAAGCAGCTGAGAACTCATGACAGTCGTTGAAGAGAGAAATAAAAATCGGCATCCACCCCGGATAGCTAAAAACAGCTCAGATCACAGGCGTGTTGCCGTCACTGGAGAAAAGAAGACAAGGGCTCATCAGGATCATATTCCAGGTTCACTGGTACTTGCACAAAGCTCAGTGTTGTCGTCAATCCTCATAGTCCTATGTCACACTGAGGTGTATAGCTGGCTTCCTTCACATATATCTGAGAATCTGATTCCCGAGGCAGACTTGTCTTCTGACTGATTCTTGCTTCTGACCAACTGTTGCGGATCTGATTCTGCCATCTGCTGTCAATTCACAATGTACTGTCTTGCACCATTGCCATACTGAGGATGATTGGATGGCTTATGCTTTGACTGAAACTGCACTGTTGATCCTGCCCATAGCTTATCTTCTTGCGGATCTGATCATTTCTGCCATGAAGAGTGCACACTGAGGCAAACTTGGTTATCCGTATCACGATCAGATATTCCCAGATCTCAATGCAGTCGGCTGAGAATTCCATACTGATGCAAACTTGATACTGACAGTCCATCCAGGATTCCTTTTCCATTCAGACGAGATATTCCAAATTTCACTGCAGTCTGCTGATAACTTCATTCCATTTATCTGAGCTTCCAAACCTTTGAATTCCATGCTGATTCTTCGGTTCCAGTGTCGGTTGACGAGCAACTTTAATGAGGGGAAAATATGGCAGCACCGAAGGCCCAAAGAAAGAAGCAAAAGAAACGACGAAAACAACAAAACAAACACACAAGCATACAAATGATATAAATAATAAAGCAACATCGCATATTACTGCTACTCACACAATAATATGCATGCATACCTAAGCACACAAATCTCGCGGAAACTCCGGTATTACGGTCTAATATACTGTGACGGTGTGCACGAAAGTGAATCTGCGTGTGGAAAGAGTTGGCGTAACCAATGCTACACCAAGCGCTGGCTGAATACTGGCTGGATCTGGATGGATATGGAGGCGAGGACGGAATTGGTGATCAAGTAGCAAGACACCAGGTCACGACTACATCATCATCAAGCGTACAAAAGGGAACCGTACACGTCCAAAGGATGAGATGACAGGGCAATATAGGGGAGGAAAAACAAGGCTTGATGGCATTGCCCTTTTCTGATAACAAGTATCAGTGAGGGTTGCCAAAGGAACGAGATGGCTGGCACGATTCGGGATAGGGACGAGTCTATCACTGAAATGATATGGGTGAGTGGCGGAAAGATATCGACGATACCTGAGCAAAACTCCTGCAAATGGTGTCTGGAACACTTGGCAGCAGGGCATCACTCTGCTGGGACAGAGATGACGCCGAACACCGAAGAGCAGGCATGCTAAGAAGGAGGGCGTAGGTAGTGGATCGAAACCGATGCCACCTACGCTCACAAGATGAACCGTTAGCGATAAGATACTAATCTATATGTATGCTATGCAACAAACAAATACAACAATCAAGTGCAACAAACCAACCAGACTCTATTCTACCGCATTCTAACGTTCGCACGGGCTACGGCATCCTACAGCCAGACCTGCTCTGATACCAAGCCCGTGGCACCCCGGCTCAGAGAAACCGGAACGCCCCGTATTCCAGCCCAGAGATCGATGAGAAGTCTTCTGGAATACGGCACTGCTTAGCATAGAACAAATCAGCTCTTTATTCCAATCTATATGGGTACAAGGGGATTACATCGGCATGGCGACACTATGCCTGCCACGATTGCTCTATGCAAGCAGCAGAACAACTCGATGTACCGGAATGACTACAGGTAGCGGAAAAGCGACGACGGTGGTGAACTCCACTCTGCAGGGACTCTGGCTGGAACGCTTATCCTAGCTCGCAAACAAGGAATCCACGGCAAACAAGCAATCATATCCGGCATGACCTACAAACTGGCTTGACATGCCAGGTCAGTACTTTGAATGTACTTGCAAGCTCACAGCAACCAAAGCAATCAAGACAAACAATAGCATGGCAATTACAAATTATTAAGCAATGAGGAACACGATACTATCAGAACAACATAGCATGAACAACATGATACAGCTAGAACACTACGAGCATGGCATAAACATATGAACATGATGAGACTAGCATGCAACATGATGAAACCATCATGCACCAACTTACTCTGCTCGGTTACCTCGTAACCATCACCTGTATCACTTACCATCACGGATATCACACGATCATCTCCGGATCCAATCAAGCTTGGTATTAACAATACCGTACAATCATTTATGATCACAAGGAGCTTGACCTTAACCCTTGACTCTCGCATAACACCACAAAAATCCAACAAGTCGGTATCCACGATATCACAGTGATCCTCTCACGGTCACATAAATATCAACCAACTTCTTTCATCATCGAACCGGGGTTGTTATTAATCAAATTGTCATTATTACTGTTGACCCATAGTGTGACCGACACGAACTAGGCCCATATCCGCGGGCGCGTCTATCGACAGATTTAACACACACACACTCTGTAGAGGTTAGCACAGTGTACCCACACCACGAAACCCTGGCCTCGCACTCGATCCCATTCGGCTGGACCAAAGTGTTCCCACAAAACCGTCCTACTGCCATGACACTCTCCCGGACACTCCGACCAACTCCCCTTTGGGCTAGGTCCTGGGTGGCCCCGTGCCTACCAAAGGCACCAACGGCCACCGTCGTGGCAAAACGGTCCCAAACGGGGACAAGGATCCATATAAAAAAACGAGCACACAAGGTATATGCTGTCCTACCTGGCCAAGGTAGCGCCCGCGCATAACCTTCCCTCGCGGGAGGCACCACTGAGAGTCATGACAATAGACCCAGCTAGGACCCCCCCATAGGGTAAGCGTGGTTGCACTGGTCAGTTTCGATATGGTGGCACCATGACTCAGCCAACAGTTTTTCAAGTTCCATTTAATCCGGTTAAACTTGAATGCAATATGCTGAGCCATGATGAAAGTAACATGATGCAACTACAATGCCTGAACATGATACCAACATAAGCATGGGGGTGCGTCACAATCAACGAGCATAATAACAACATTAAAGCATCTATCCGGATGAGCATGGCATATTGACGAGCATAAATATCACAACTAGAACACTACTCATAGCATGACATGACTTCTAGCATTAGCAATAAATAGCATGCAATAACATAGGATAAAACTACCATGCAAGTATTTAATCAACTGGATGCAAAGAAACATGCATAACGGCGGTACTCAGAACAGACGATAGTCATGCACCGAAGACCAGCACCAACCGGTACTACTATCAAGCATGGCATATGAAAGTAATACTAGTAGGTAAAACATGATAACAGGGTGCAAGAAAACATATCATGACGGTAAACACCGATCCATAAGCACAACCAAAATAACGACAGCGGCAGCAAAGCAAACAAAAAGTTATTAAAGATTCAAGTTGAAAACCAAGGCTTCTGCATGGCTATCATGTAAATGGTGTTTGTGGCTTGCCTGGGGATGAAAAAGGCTCCGGGGAGAAGTGCGGAAAGATCGCAGAAAGAATCGCCGGAAAGGTTCTCTCTCGAAGGGGGCTGATTAGGGGCAAGGGCAAAATGGTCATTTTCAGAATGTTGAAACATAGTGAAAATGGTACCAAAAGTTTGGGCTCGAAGAGGCGAAGAAGTGGGCTTTAGATTCACCTCAATCGGAGCTACGGTTGAAAAGTTGTGGAGGGTTGAAGTTCAGGGAACATTCTGCAAAAATATCACCACAAATAGGTCCCTGAGCGGAAAAACAGAAAACGTATTTCAGACAATACGCTTTCAGAACAGAGATAATGTACTTCGGGCTGAAGAAGAAGGATACTAAGCCTTTCTCAGGCGAAAGCGTATTTCCCGGAGTACGCTTCCACTTATCCCGCATGGCAGTGGGGTCAACGCGGGGGCCGACGGCTGGCTCACTGACGGGTGGGGCCCGCTAGATCTCTCTCTCTCTGTCTCTCTCCTTGCTCCTTCTTCCTCCTCCCGACGCGAAGAACAAAGGGCAGCAACGGCTGCGGGCTCGCCTGCGCCGGCGTCGGGAGGCCACGGGAGCATAGGGCGCCGCTGGGGATGGACGCGCCTCTCCATCCCGCGCCCATGGGTGGCCGCGCTGGCCTCGGGGACTGCCGGAGTCGGCCGCGACAGCTGAGACAGAGGGCGGCGGCTCCATGGCAAGGGAGTGGCTCCGGCATAGAGGCAATTTAGGCCGAAGGGGGCGGCGGCCATGGCTACAAAGAGAGGCGAGGAGGGCTTCTCGAGCTTCGTGGGGTGGTCGGGGAGGGAGCCCGGAGTGAGGGGAGGCTGCTGGATGGCGAGGAGGGGCTCGGGGCTGCCATTTATAGGCTGGGGCGAGGTGGTTGGGCGAGTACGGCCGCGGACGCATGGCCGGCGCCGCGGACGCGTGTGCACGCGCCTGGGCTCGAAGGTTGGCGATGAAGGAGGAACAAGGGAGAGGTTCACGGGGCAGAGGCGGCCAAGGGAGCACGGGGAGGAAGCGGCCGAGGCGCGGACGGAGCCGGTCGGCTACAGCGCTCCCGTGGGCGCTCACTGTTCGGTGACGGGAACGGGTCACCGGGGAACAGGACGGAGGGGGCAAGGGCTCTAGAGAGACAGCGACAGAGCGGAGAACATGCTAGACATGGGCAGACAGTGAGGGGACGAGTGCACAGACGGGGAGGAGGAGACGGAGGCGCCAGAGCGCGCGGGTGACATGCTAAAACGGTGGTCACCGCGTGAGCTGGTCTCAAGAAGAGCCAAATGGCTGCCTGGAGATGTCTAGTGATTAGTCCCTGCGTAGTAGAGGCCAAGGGAGGTGATAGATCAAGAAGAGGTGCACTGGATCAATGGGATTTCTCCTCTGAAGGTTGTTGTACCAGTTTTGGCTAAGTACTGCTAATCTACAGGGATTTAATTGGGTCAAATGGAGTTGTCTGGGTTGATTAGGATAGGAAGGACTATGATTCTGGAAAAGTTGAGGTGATTTGGACCAAAATTTAATACACTTGCTTTGCAAATGCACAATCTGGTCGAGAATAGAAATCAAGATGATGCACTCAAATGGTGAAGCCACTTGAGCTCAACTTGGGCAAGGCTGAGTTATTTGGTCATATGAAGATGTTGCGAAAGGTTTCATAACATTTGGATTAACCAAAATGGTACTTCCTTCACAAACATCCCCACTGACCAGAAATTTGCAAAAATTCTAGAGGAATATTGGCTAGATATAATATGCCCAAATTGGGTAGAGATGGGTTATATGGATATGAGAAAGCCTAGGAAAATTTACAGCCATAATGGAGCAAGATAAAATATACTTGCTTCACAAACTGAAATTTTGGATAAAATCAAAGATTTGAAGTTGTGCTCACATGGAGGCATTAAATGAGCTCAACTTTTGTGGAGGGCTATTATTTGATGATATGAAGGACCATGCATAATTTCAACTCATTTGAATATGCCTAGCTTGTACCTCCTTCACAAAGCTTCTTTCTGGACAGAAACTTTGGAAAATCATAATTAAATGACTACTAGGAAAATGAGGTTGCATTTTGGCATGTGGCAATGATATGGACAGGAAAAGGTTTCCAAGGAGTTTGAGGTCAATTGGGCAAAGGAAAATAGCACTTGCTTCACAATGTGCTATTTAGGGCAGAATAGGAAATGAATTATTTGAGTATGATGATAAACATGGCAAATGAAATACTTTTCCATATTTGAGGAAGATATGACCCAAACAATTTATGAGAATTATTTGGGAATTTTAGGAGTGATGGAAATATAGGTTGCTTCACAACCTAGGGCAGACATGGTTATTCCTTTAATAGAAAAAGGAATATTCCCTAGCAAAAGAATTTTGGGATTGGGCTAGGATGGAAATGATATGATCTAGGGAAGGATTTGAGGTTGACAAGCCACTCTGGAAGCAAAGAAGAGGTCATCTTCTTCAGTTTCCAAACCACAAAGCCATGGAGAAAAGAAAACTCAAGCGAAAACAACAGATAAACAAATGAAAAAGAAAGGGCCAAAAATCAGGCTGTGACAGTGACCGAAGTAGAGCAAGCGCTCCAGGAGGCCGCCAACAAGTGTGAGTCCTTGGAGGAGAGTAACAAGGCTCAAGCGGCCGAACTCTCCAAGGCTCTTCAAGAGGCGAAGGAGGCACGGTCCGAGTCCCGGGCGGCTCGCGAGGAGATCAAGCAAGCCGAACAAATAGCGGCTGGTATGCCTTTTCTTTTACAGAGTATATTTGACTGTCGAAGATATGCTTTGCTACATCGACTATGGAGTGCTCCAGATGCTTTTGCGGATCTCTCGAGGAGTGCTGCCACGCCCCCCAGTATTTCTGGGCCCAAGAAGGGAACGTGGTGGAGAAGCTCTTCTGGTCACAGTACTTGGCGCCGGAGCGACCAGCGCTACTGAACAATCTAATGATGCAGCTGGCGGAGCTGCATAGGATGTCAGGTTTTGGCCCTGAAGGACATCATAGTCCGGCTATGGTCAGCCGGACCCATTCCGAGCAGCTACTTTGGCCTGGTCAAGCGACTCAGCGACGCCTTGCCCCGAATAGAGGCAGTGAAGTGCTCGGCATGCATTGAGGGTGCGCGGATGGCCTTTGCCCGTGTCAAGATGCATTGGGTGAAGATGAAGGCCGCCGACGTGGCGGTTGAGGGTCCGCCCGGAGGCAAGGTCCACCGTAAGCCAGAGCGCTATTTTGAATATGTCCTTGAGGGTGCTCGTTTGATAGAGGGTCAATGCTCGAAGGATACCATATTCGAGTAAATGTATCCGGACTACCCGGACAATGTATTATAAACCAAGGCTATGTAATATACTTATGTTGTTTGTCTTTAAAAGTGTTGTTCCTCCTGTGCGGCCGTTTGTATCCCTGAGAGTTTGCCAGTCGTCAGCTTCAGCCCCCACATAGATACTACGGGGGTGTTCAGAATAGCACATGACGACATGTTAAACCAACGTCTTGGTCCGTAAAGGAGGTGTCAGTGTAGCGAATGAGGCAATCAGACTCTATGGCTTTACCACTCTCACTTAGCCATAGGAGTTTGACAATGGGGTTGTAAGATAGCCCCTGGTGCGAATGCGGCTATCGAACTTACATGCCTTAGATGCGTGACTAAAAAAAGAGCCAGCCCTTCGTGTAATACGGAAGAAATCGCTAGAGATTTAATAAATCACCGAATTGCTGACCAGCTCTCACCGCATCTCGACGGTCCCTTTTCAGCTCAGCTTTCTCTACTGAGGTGCTTGACCGGGCCAGCCGGAAACACAATCACAGTAGTTCTCCCTTCACTACCTTAGCCGAAAATGGAACGTATGGTAGCAAGCACAGGAGCCGGGCAACCCAACTATTGACCAAAGATGTGATTCGGAGCCGATGCATATAATGCAGTATTCGGGACGCCGAAGTGTACTCTGAGAGTGTTTGGACTTTCTATTGTGGAGGATATGTATATGGCTGGGATAGAGCCCCTGGTGATTTAAGTCGTACCAAGGTGCATATGCCAATTCAGACGTGAGGTGGGAAGACAGATTAAAAATAAGCCAAGACCGAACAGGGTTGGGTGGAACTGTTTCCATTATAGTCTGATTGGTACGTCAAAACATATTTTTACAAAATATGTTTTAAGCATCACGGCTATTTTACAAGCCGGGGACAAGGGAAAGCTGTATATAGGTCCTAAAATTAAAAAGATGATCTTAAAGATCCTTTGGACACTCTACCGCACGTCTGCGCCACTTTTCGCCTTGGTGTACGATCCTTTGAGAGGATCAACAATCAAGTATGCATGAGGGGCCTAGAGAGGGGCCCTTGTTACCACCGAAAATTGATGTGGGTTGTAAAGAACCTGAAGTGTAAAAACAAGAAGAAAAAGGTGGAAAATATGAAGGTCCGGATGGGGTCAAACCATACCGTGGACCGTATGTTTAGCCTGCCTCCGACCTTACCCACGGTATTTTTAGTGCGTAGTTATGTATGCGCGGTACGTATGCCACTATCAGGTTGGGGCTTTGTCTGAGGCCGAATTGCTAATCTAGCTCTGGACGAGCTGGACTGTCAATCTGTAGGGTAGACCGGACCTGTTTGACAGTGTCCGGGGGCCTGGCTGCCGATTTAGTTTTCGGCTCGATAAGGGCATCCTGTACTTCGGCTGCGAGGGTCGCGGTGTGCTCCTCAGTACGGAGGGAGCGCTCCATGTTTCCATTGAATGGAATAACGCCGTGGGGTCCAGGCATTTTGAGATTTAAGTAAGCATAATGCGGGCCCGCATTAAAGCGGGCGAAGGCGGTTCTTCTGGGCAGTGCGTGATAACCACTGCGGAAAGGGACGACGTCGAAGATCCAGTCTTCGCTGCGGAAGTTGTCTGGCGAACCGAAGACCAGTTCCAGCATTATTGAGCCCATGCAGCGGGCTTCTACACCAGGTTTTACTCCATTAAAGGTGGTTTTAGTGGGCTTGATTCTTGACGGATCGATGCCCATTTTGCGGACAGTGTCCTAATAAAGCAGGTTAAGGCTATTGCCGCCGTCCATAAGGACTCGCGTGAGGTGGAATCCGTCGATAATTGGATCGAGGACCAATGCAGCTGAACCTCCGTGACGGATACTGGTCGGATGGTCTCTACGATCAAAGGTGATTGGACAGGCTGACCATGGATTAAATTTTGGGGCGACTGGCTCTATGGCGTAGACGTCCCTTAATGCGCGCTTGCGCTCCCGCTTAGGGATGTGAGTAGGGTAGATCATGTTCACTGTTTTGACCTCGAGGGGAAATTTCTTCTGTCCCTCTGTGTTCGGTGGGCGAGGCTCTTCATCGTCGTCCTCGCTGGGCGGCCCTTTCCCCTTGTGTTCGGCGTTGAGCTTGCCGGCCTGTTTAAAGACCCAACAGTTTCTGTTGGTATGATTGGCAGGCTTATCGGGGGTGCCATGAATCTGGCAAGGCCGATCGAGTATTCTGTCCAAACTAGATGGACCATCTCTGTTTCCTTTGAATGGCGTCTTCCGCTGACTGGGTTTAGATCCACTGAATCCGGCGTTGACCGCCATGTCTGCGGTATCTTCGTTATTGCTTCGACGCTTGTGCTTGTTGCCTCGTTGCTTGCCATTGCCATCCCTGGCTTCGGAGGTGCCAGGGTCGCTGGTGCTATTGCTTCTACGAGCGAGCCAGCTATCTTCTCCCGCGCAAAAGCGGGTCATAATTGCGGTAAGGGCTGCCATGGACTTCGGCTTTTCCTGGCCGAGGTGTCGGGCGAGCCACTCGTCTCGGACGCTGTGTTTAAAGGCGGCAAGGGCTTCGGCGTCCGGACAATCCACAATTTGGTTCTTTTTAATTAAGAACCTGGTCCATGTGACTAAGGTCATCGCGTCTGGAGGCCGAACGTAGGTACCTTGGAAGTTGTCTCTAAAGGCATCCTCCAAGTCTTCCCAGCTGCCAATAGAATTTTCTGAGAGGCTGTTTAACCAGTGTCGTGCTGGTCCCTTTAATTTTAGTGGGAGGTATTTGATGGCATGGAGATCATCGCCGCGAGCCATGTGGATATGGAGAAGAAAATCTTCGATTCATACTACGGTATCCGTTGTACCATCGTATGATTCAATGTTCACGGGTTTAAACCCTTCTGGGAACTAGTGCTCCATCACCTAATCGGTGAAGCATAAGGGGTGTGCGGCGCCTCTGTGTCGGGCGATATCGCTACGCGGTTTGGATGAAGTCCGTATGCGGTTTTCGGCCTGGGTGAGGTTGTGCCTGTCACGCCAGGCCTGGCGGTCGTCCTCTCGCGTTGGAGTACGTCCCCTCGATCCGTAGATTGATCTTGTATGACCGGCTCTATTGTCTAGGTCCTTGTGTAGGTCATAGGTATAGCCCGGGGCCGTTGCCTCCTTGCCTCGACGACGGGGTGGCGCAGGCTGGTGTTCGGTGTAAGTAGCCGGTCTGTCCCGTCCATGTGGGGGGCAGTCGGGTTCGTCTGTAGTTTTATTCTTTTGCTTTATTGGCTCAAGGGCCTCGTCGTTAAATTGTGGTAGTAGCTTGCGCTTCGGGTAACTCTTAGTTGGGCGTTCGAGGTCGTATTCCTCGGCCGCCAGGACATTAGTCCATCCATCATTGAGTAAATCCTCTTCGGCTTGAAGCTGCTGCTGCTTCATTTTCAGGCTTCTTGCGGTGATGATTAGCCGGCGCTTAAAATGCTCTTGCTCAAGAGGTTCCTCAGGCACGATAAAGTCTTCGTCTCCGAGGCTCACATCCTCTTCGGAGATCGGTAGGTAGTTACTATCCTTCGAGTCTTCGTTCCCGACCGGATCATTGGGGTTAACTTGCCCATCCTCCCAATTATCTTGTTCGGATGTTGGCTCGACAGGGGCGTCGTGGTCTTCGGCACTCTCCGGAGTGTTATTGTCTCCGGTGCTGGTATTGTTGTCTTTTCTGCGACGCGATTTTGAGCGGCGCCACTGACGTCGACGCTTCAGAGGTGCTTCAGCAGGCTTGTCCTCAATCGGATCCTTCTTGCCATCGTCGTCATCCTCTTTGGGTGTGTCCACCATGTATACATCATATGTGGAGGTGGTCGTCCAATGTTTGGTAAACGGAGGGTTTTGGCCTTGTTCGTCTCCGGCATCGTCCATGCCATCGATGTCCTCGGAGGCATAGTCCAGCATGTCGCTTAGATCATCGACAGTGGCTATGAAGTGGGTGGTGGGTGGGACGTAAAATTCCCCGCTCTCAGCCCCTGGTCCGGGCTGGGCGTAATTTGGAAGTGATTCCTCTGTAATGGCGAGGGATTGCATTAAGTCCAGAGCCTCGTTTAGAAGCGAGGTTTGGACAAAGAAGCGAGAGTTCGAATTTAGAGTCCGAGGTGAGAGTCCAGCACTTTAGCGACAAGGGAGCTTGGGTTTGCCGATAACGCCGTCCCCTCCAAATCTCCGGTAGCAAGTTCTCTAATTGCAGGGAGTCTGGCGGGCTCTATATTCCCGTCTTCGGACCTGGTAGTCTGCGCTGGATCTAAGGCCAGAGCGGAGGTCAGGGCCGCGAAGATCAAGTCTCCTCGGATATCGGTGACATAATTTAGGTTCCCAAAACTGATATGATGACCAGGGGTGTAGCTGTCGATCTTCTCCAGGTGGCCAATCGAGTTGGCACGTAGTGCGAAGCCGCCAAATATGAAAATTTGGTCGGGGGGGAAGTCTCTCCCGAAGCAGCATCATTGTAGATTGTCGAATGAGCCATCAAACCTTCTGTCGACAACACAAAGGAACTCTCAATGAAAGCACCAATGTCGGTGTCAAAACCGGGAGATCTCGGGGGGTCCCGAACTGTGCGTCTGAGGATCGAAGGTAACAGGAGGCGGGGGACACAATGTTTACCCAGGTTCGGGCCCTCTTAATGGAGGTAATACCCTACTTCCTGCTTGATTGACTTTGATGAGTATAGGGGTTACAAGAGTTGATCTACCTCGAGATCGTAATGGCTAACCCTAGATGTCTAGCCTGTATGATTGTGATCGCCTCTACGGACTAAACCCTCTGGTTTATATAGACACCGGAGGGGCCTAGGGTTGTACAAAGTCGGTTTATAGAGAAAGGAATCTTCACACCGAACGCCAAACTTTCCATCCACGCAAAGGAGAGTCCCATCCGGACACGAGGGAAGGCCTTCTATCTTGTATCTTCACAGCCCATCAGTCTGGCCCATGTCACATAGCCCAGACGCCCGGGGACCCCCTAATCCAGGACTCCCTCAGCAGCAACCTGTGCAACCTGGGAGCTGACCCATTTGGTCACTTTGCCGTCGGTGGAAGACGTCAAAGAGATGGGTGGAGTGACACGTTTGCTGACATCACAAAGCAGACAGCAAAGCCTCTAGTTAGCCACCTAATGTCGCTAACGTCAGTTGTTTGCCATCCACCTTCTTTGCCGTCTGCCACAGACGGCAAAGGGGTCTTTGCCGTCCACTGGCAAATAGCATACGACAAATCAGTTGTTTACCGTTACTTACTGTGTTGGGAAAGTTTGCCATCCGCGGCTGAGGGCAAAGACCTTTGCCGTCAGCTTTCTGGTTGTTTGCCATCTGCCATTGCAGACGGCAAATCAGCTAATTCCTGTAGCGATAGATTTTTCTTACCACCATGGTCATCGCATGACCACATAAAGATGAACCAACTTCTCATTGTACAAGCTCGGGGTTCATTAAGATGAAAAAGTTTTAGTATCTGTTGACCCATTGTGTGACCTACTATGAACTATGTCTATAACCGAGGACGCGGCTATAACAGTAGATTTTACACTCTACAAAGGTTAGTACACTGTACCCACACCGTGGAACTCTTGACCTCATGCTTTAGTACATATTCCCATTTAGGTGGACCATAGATGTCCCAACAAATGCAATCTATTGCATGACATTCTTCCGGCCACTCCGACATACACCCGTCTAGGCCATGCCAAGGGTGTCCATGTGTCACCGCGTGATACCCTACCACCATCGTGGCTAAACTAAACTTTCCCAAACGAGGACCTTGGTACCATTAAAGCTTGGCCTCACAAGGTTATAGCCGCCTACCAGCCAGGGTAGCACACACATATAACCTTCCCTCGCTAGGGGTACCGATAATAGTCATCACAATAGTCCGAATTAGGCCCTCCCCATCCAGGCAAATGTGGCTGCACTGGTGAGCTCGATTCGGTGGCACTATGACTTAGCCAACAGGCTTGTTCAACTTCAATTAACATCAAGTTTAACTTCAATGATGATGATCTGAGCCATAGCAAAATAACATGATGAAATGCGTATGAGCATGATATCAACAATAGCATGCATGGGTAACATAATTATTTAACGAAGGAATCTTAACAGTAACAATAATTCATTTAGTATGTCCTAGCAATGATCATGTAATCACAAGCATATTCATCTTAATAGCAAAACTGATTTAAAAGAGCAAACATTATCAAATAATTCAAGTATGAACCATGGTAAGTGCAATGCCATCATGCAAATGGATGATGTGGCTTCGCTTAGTCTAGAGGAGTGTCACAATACTCCTAGTCTTCTTCCACAAAGTTACTTTCTTCCGAAAATAATAATAATAGCAAAAAGAAAATGTCACATAAGGCATTTTCTACTGCCAGGAATTACAGATAGTAAGGAAAATCTCAAAGTTTACCAACAAAAAGAATAGCTCAATACATAACAGTAGCAAAAAGTTTCAACTCATTTGGACTTATAGTTTAGAAACTAGAGGTGGTCAAAGTTCTGGTCAAAATATGAATTTATTTGAATTAAATCGAATTCCAGGGAGGGCCACCTCAAAGGCATATTTTTCCCTGGCGCCTCCACTAGAAAACGGTTTGCAATGGGGAAGAGAGGCTAGCAGGTTCTTCTTCTTCTTCTAACATTCTTACTCCTGTTTTTACAGGTTTGATTCACTTCATGGAAGCAGCATTGATGGACTCCTAATGTTTAGGTTTTGTTTTCATTTGTATTGAGGAACAATGTGAAACTATGCATGTATATATGGATGAACTCCGTGAAACTATGTACGTATTGCATCTTTTAATACCCTATGTGTTGTGTTGCATTGATGGACTGCTAGACGTTGGATACATAGGCTATGTTTGAGGTTGAAACTATATATATATCATATATGTCTTTTGAAAATGCAGGGATATAACAAAAAACAAAAAAAAATATAGGCACTTGCTGTCTGCCACCGACGGCAAAGGGGTCTTTGCCGTCCACCACAGACGACAAAGAGACCACGTGGCAGCAACCTGTGCAACCTGGGAGCTGACCCATTTGGTCACTTTGCCGTCTGTGGGAGAGAGCAAAGGCCGGAGAGGTTTGCCGTCTGTGGCAGATGGCAAAGAGCTGGGTGGAGTTTCGCGTTTGTTGACATCACAAGGCAGACGGCAAAGCCCCCCGTTAGCCACCTAACGTGGCTAACGTCAGTTGTTTGCCATCCACCTTCTTTGCCGTCTTCCACAGACGGCAAAGGGGTCTTTGCCATCCACTGGCAAATAAGATACGACAAATCAGTTGTTTACCGTTACTTACTGTGTCGGGCATGTTTTCCATCTGCGGCTGACGGCAAAGACCTTTGCCATCAGCTTTTTGGTCCTTTGCCGTGTACCATGGCAGACGGCAAATCAGCTCATTCCTGTAGTGATAGATCTTTCTTACTACCATGGTCATCGCATGACCACATAAAGATCAACCAACTTCTCATTGTATGAGCTCAGGGTTCATTAATATGAAAAACATTTAGTATTTGTTGACCCATAGTGTGACCTACTATGAACTATGTCCATAACCGAGGACGCGGCTATTCTAGTAGATTTTACACTCTACAGAGGTTAGTACACCGTACCCACACCATGGAACTCTTAACCTCGTACTTTAGTACATATCCCCATTCAGGTGGACCATAAATGTTCCAACAAAAGCAATCTATTGCATGACATTGTTCCGGCCACTCTGACATACACCCGTCTAGGCCATGCCATGGGTGTCCCTGTGTCACCGCATGACACCCTGCCACCATCGTGGCTAGACTAAACTTTCCCAAACGAGGACCTTGGTACCATTAAAGCCTGGCCTCACAAGGTTATAGCCGCCTACCGGGCCGGGGTAGCATGCACATATAACCTTCCCTCGCTAGAGGTACCGATAATTGTCATCACAATAGACCGAATTAGGCCCTCCCCATCCAGGCAAGTGTGGCTGCTCTGGTGAGCTCGATTCGGTGCACTATGACTTAGCCAACAGGCTTGTTCAAGTTCAATTAACAACAACTTTAACTTGAATGATGATGATCCGAGCCATAGCAAAATAACATGATGAAATGCATATGAGCATGCTATCAACAATAGCATGCATTGGTGACATAACTATTTAACAAATGAATCTTAATAGTAAGAATAATTCATTAGTCTACTGGATGTGAATGCGCATGTCCTAGCAATGATCATGTAATCACAAGCATATTCATCTTAATAGCAAAAATGATTTAAATGAGCAAACATTATCAAATAATTCAAGTATGAAACATGGTAATTGCAATGCCATCATGCAAATGGATGATGTGGCTTGGCTTAGTCTTGAGGAGTGTCACAATACTCCTTGCCTTCTTCCACAAAGTTACTTTCTTTTGAAAATAATAATAATAGCAAAAATAAAATGTCACATAAGGAATTTTCTGCTGCGAGAAATACTAGACAGTAAGGAAAATCTCAAACAAAAAGAATAGCTCAATACAAAACAGTAGCAAAAAGTTTCAACTCATTTGGACTTATAGTTTGGAAACTAGAGGTGGTCAAAGTTCTGGTCAAAATATGGATTTATTTGAATTGAATCGAATTCCAGAGAGGACCACCTCAAAGACGTATTTTTCGCTGGCGCCTCCACTAGAAGTTGGTTTGGGATGGTGAAGAGAGGCTGACAGGTTCTTCTTCTTCTTCTTCTTCTTCTAGTCTTCTTCTTCTTCAAACTTTCTTACTCCCGTTTTTACAGGTTTGATTCACTTCATGGAAGCAGCATTGATGGACTGCTAGTGTTTTTTTTTTCATTTGTATTGAGGAACAATGTGAAACTATGTATGTATATATGGATAAACTCTGTGAAACTATGTACGTATTGGATCTTTTAATACCCTATGTGTTGTGTTGCATTTATGGACTTCTAGATGTTGGATACATGGGCTATGTTTGAGGTTGAAACTATATATATATCATATATGTCTTTTGAAAATGCAGGGATATAACAAAAAACAGAAACAATACAGGCACTTTGCCGTCTGCCACCGATGGCAAAGGGGTCTTTGCCGTCCACCACAGACGGCAAAGAGGGCACATGGCAGCAACCTGTGCAACCAGGGAGCTGACCCATTGGGTCACTTTGCCGTCTATGGCAGACGACAAAGGCTGGAGAGGTTTGCCGTCTGTGGCAGATGACAAAGAGCTAGGTGGAGTGACGCGTTTGCTGACATCACAAGGTAGATGGCAAAGCCTCCCGTTAGCCACCTAACGTGGCTAACGTCAATTGTTTACCATCCACCTTCTTTGCCGTCTGCCAGAGATGGCAAAGGGGTCTTTGCCGTCCACTCGCAAATAGCATACGACAAATCAGTTGTTTACCATTGCTTACTGTGTCGGGCATGTTTGCCATCCGCGGCTGAGGGCAAAGACCTTTGCCGTCAGCTTTCCGGTCCTTTGCCGTCTGCCATGGCAGACGGCAAATAAGCTGATTCCTGTAGTGATAGATCTTTCTTACCACCATGGTCATCGCATGACCACATAAAGATCAACCAACTTCTCATTGTACAAGCTCAGGGTTCATTAATATGATAAAGTTTTTATCTGTTGACCCATAGTGTGACCTACTAGGAACTTTGTTCATAACCGAGGTTGCGGCTATTCCAGTAGATTTTACACTCTACAGAGGTTAGTACACCGTACCCACACCATGCAAGTCTTGACCTCGTACTTTAGTACACATTCCCATTCAGGTGGACCATATATGTTCCAACAAAAGTAATCTATTGCATGGCATTCTTCCGGTCACTCCGACATACACCCGTCCGGGCCATGCCATGGGTGTCCCTGTGTCACCGCATGACACCCTGCCACCATCATGGCTAAACTAAAGTTTCCCAAATGAGGACCTTGGTACCATTAAAGCTTGGCCTCACGAGGTTATATTCGCCTACCGGGCTAGGGTAGCACACACATATAACCTTCCCTCGCTAGAGGTACCAATAATAGTCATCACAATAGATCGAATTAGGCCCTCCCCATCCAGGCAAATGTGGCTGCACTGGCGAGGTCTATTCGGTGGCAACTATGACTTAGCCAATAGGCTTGTTCAAGTGCAATTAACAACAAGTTTAACTTGAATGATGATGATCCGAGCCATAGCAAAATTACATGATGAAATGTATATGAGCATGATATCAACAATAGCATGCATGGGTAACATAACTATTTAACAAATGAATCTTAACAGTAACAATAATTCATTTAGTCTATTGGATGTAAATGAGCATGTCCTAGCTGAAAGTACGTGTAGTCCCCATGTGTGGTTTTGGTAAATAACTAATGACAATCCTTATGGACTAATGTTTGCATTGAGATATGAAGTTGAAGGTTAGTCCCATTGGAAAATGATTGAAGAATAATGGAAGATAACTCCTTTGAACCAACAATTACATCAAGATGATCAAAATGAAGTTCATTGGAGTATCTTAAGGATTGCCAGGCTTAGGGCTATGGTTTGAGCCATAATGGATCAAGACCTTAAAAGGATGACTTGAATGATGAATTCTAGGAGTGGCTCAAAGATATGATCATAATGGACTGATGTGTTGAGTCATGATTGATCAAGTATTGAAGCAAGCTATTCAAGTGAAGAATTCAATATACCCTTCATGACGTCATGATTGAACATGGAGTAGAGATATCGGTTGACTAAGATGAAGATCGAAGATCGAACTCTAAATGGTCAACGCAAGTGCGCAAATGATGCACCACATAAGATCTTGTGGTATGATAAGAAATTATCAATTGCACACTGCGTACTAACCCATACTATGTGTTGTCTATGTTTTTGAGGGTTAGGTGATTCTCATGGTCTGGCATCGAGAGAGAGAGAGATTTAAGTGTCTATGAGAGGATGACATCAAGTGTTGGTGACAATGGTTGATAAGGGCAAGTTCAAGATAACCATCACGAGGGATTACGTGCTTGAAGCTTGTGGATGATCACATGATGGACAAGTGAAGATGAATACAAAGCAAAGCTTCCCATATTGTGTATGGGGGAGCTACTTGAAGACTTCACCAATGTCTTGCCTTCAACTTGAGCCAAGAAGAAACATTAACATCAAGATCAAGTGAAATGCTTGAGTCAAAGGTATTAGTTCCTTTGGCATTAGTGTTGTGGAGAGATGACCACCTAAGAAACATATACACTCAAGAATGGATTCTCGATAACTATGTAGTATAGCTCTTTTATGTTTCTTGAGTTATAGGGATCCCGCACTATTAAGAGGGGATCAAAGGGGTTAGTGATAGATTTGCTCAAGTCAACATCTTCTATTTCTACTTCCTCACATCATATTCCAACATGGGCATATTTCACTCCTATCCAATACAAATACAATATGCCTATACACTTACCAAAGTAAATCCATAGCCAAATAGGTTCCCCAAAGTATATGATCTTACCTTTCCATACTTTGCACCCTCCATTTTTGTTTATGTTGGGTGGTTCTCTATGTGAGGACCCGGAGCTTTTCCATAGCTTCAAAACGAGCCCAAGATCGTCATAATCGGAGTCCGGATGAGAAAGTTATGCATGTTTTACTTTTGGGGAAGCTGAAGTGTTTGTGTTGGCCGGATGTCCGGGCTTTTGCCCGGATGTCCGGCCACTGCTATCCAAAGGGCGTCTGATTTGTGTGAAATCGCCGGATGTCAGCCCCTGGCCCGGATGTCCGGCCGTAGATGTCCAGAAACCTTACCGAAATGTTGTTTGTATACGCCGGATGTCCGACACTTGGCCAGATGTCCGGGGCCCCAATGGCCAGATGTCCGGGCCCTATAACCCGTTTTTCTGCGTACGTGTGTGCACACTTCACAGCGGCCGCATGTCCGGCCCGGCACAGCCACTTACACTCCAACGGCCATATTTGCACTACCACTATATATATCCCTCTACCCATCTGGTAGAGGGTTAACCACTCCATTCTAAATATCCCAAGAACCCTAAGTGGCTCCCTCTCACTCTTCCACACCAAATTCTAGATCCCGGAAGCATTTGTGGGAGTTCTTGAGAGGTGTTCCGATCAAAAGATAGATCGACTCCCTCTCCCTCTTGTGACCAAAGCAATTTGTGATTTGAGCAAGTTTTGAGCATTTCCCCTTTGTTCTTGTTACTCTTGGAGGTTGGAGACTCCTAGGCGGTAGGAGTGCTCCAATGAGGAATTAACTTATGATTTGTCCCCCGGAAAGTTTGTGAAGGTTTGGAGGCCGCCTCAAGGTCTACCACTAGTGGTTGGGAATCGCCTTCATGGTGATTGAGGGAGTCCTAGATTACGGGGTCCGCGGGCGTCCGGGCTATGCAACATGGGCCGGACTCATGGGCCGTGAAGATGCAAGATAGAAGGCTCTCTCCCGTGTCCGGATAGGACTCTCCTTGGCGTGGAAGGCAAGCTTGGCGTGCGGATATGAAGATTCCTTTCTCTGTAAACCGACTCTGTACAACCCTAGCCCCCTCTGGTGTCTATATAAACCGGAGGGTTTAGTCCGTAGAGGCAATGATAATCATACAAGCTAGACATCTAGGGTTTCGCCACTACAATCTCGAGGTAGATCAACTCTTGTAACCCCTATACTCATCAAAGTCAATCAAGAAGGAAATAGGGTATTACCTCCGTCGAGAGGGCCCGAACCTGGGTAAACATTGTGTCCCCTGCCTCCTATTACCTTCAATCCTTAGACGCACAGTTCGGGACCCCCTACCCGAGATCTGCCGGTTTTGACACCGACATTGGTGCTTTCATTGAGAGGTCCACTGTGCCATCGTCGAAAGGCTCAATGGCTCCATCGATCATCTACAACAATGCTACCGGGAATGAGATTTTTCTCCCTGGCTAGATCTTCGTATTCGGCGGCTTCGCACCGCATGCTAACTCGGTTGGCCACCTGGAGCAGATCGACAGCTACGCCCCTGGTCTTCAGATCAGTTTTGGAAATCTTAACTATGTCGCTGATATCCGAGGAGACTTGATCTTCCAAGGGTTCGCGGCTCCAACCGCCGCTCTGGCCTTGGATCCGGAGCGCATCACCAGGTCCGAAGACGGGAGACTAGAGCCCGCCGGACTCTCTGTGGTTGCAGAGCTCGATACAGGAAAACTGGAGGGAATAGTGTCACCAACACTCATCATAATGTCGGACTCTTTTCCAAATACAAGCCCTGGACCCTCGCAACCCGCATGAGGGAACTTCGGTCCCCGCCCGAACCTCGCTCTTGAACGAGGCTCTGGACTTAATGCGGTCCCTCGTCATCACAGAGGAACCGCTTCCAAATTGCGCCCAGCCCAGACTAGGGGCTGGAAACAGGGAACTTTACTTCCCACCCACCACCCACTTTATAGCCACTGTCGAGGATCTAACCGACATGCTCGACTAAGCCTCCGAAGACATCGACGGTATGGACGACGATGTCGGAGAGGAGCAGGCCCAAAACCCGCCGTTCACCGGACGCTGGACGGCCACCTCCTCATATGACGTATACATGGTAGACACACCTAAAGAAGGCGATGGCGATGATAGGAAGGACCAAGTCGAGGATGAACCTCCTGAGATACCACCAAAGCGTCGACGTCAGCGGCACCGCTCTAAATCGCGTCACGGAAAGGACAGCAATACCGGCACGGGAGACAATGATACTCCGGAGAACACCGAAGACCAAGAAGAACCCATCGAACCAACATCTGAATAGGATGATCGGGAGGACGGGCAAGTTGGCCCTGATGAACAAACAGGGAACAAAGACTCGGAGGATAGTAACTATCTACCACTCTTTGAGGACGACGTGAGCCTCGGCGACGAAGATTTTATCATGCCAGAGGAACCCCTCGAACAAGAGCGCTTTAAGCGCCGGCTAATAGCCACGACAAGAAACCTAAAAAAGAAGCAGCACCAGCTTCAAGCTGACCAAGATCTGCTCAACGACAGATGGACTAATGTCCTTGCAACCGAAGAATACGGCCTTGAACGCCCAAGAAAGAGTTACCCAAAACGTAAGCTGCTACCCCAACTCGACGACGAGGCGTTGGAGCCCATACCACCTGCGCGTAACACGGCTGACGGACCTGACCGGCCACCACGTGGCCGGGATAGAACGACAACTCAAGCCGAAAACCAGCCCGCGCCACCTCGCCGTAAAAGCAGAGAAACAACAGCTCCGGGATACACATACGACCTATGACAGGACCTGGAAAATAGAGCAGGTCAGACAAGATCAACCTACGGATCACGGGGGCGTGCCCCGGTGCGTGAGGACGGCTATCAATCCTGGCGCGATAAGCACAACCACGCCCGGACCGAGAACCGCACACGGACTTCATCCGAACTGCGTCGTGATATGGCCCGATACAGAGGCGCCGCACACCCCCTGTGCTTCACCGATGAGGTAATGGAGCACGAATTCCCAGAAGGGTTTAAACCCGTGAATATTGAATCATATGATGGAACAACAGATCCCGCAGTATGGATTGAGGACTTCCTTCTCCATATTCACATGGCTTGTGGTGACGATCTTCATGCCATCAAATACCCCCCACTAAAATTAAAGGGACCAGCCCGGCACTGGCTAAATAGCTTGCTAGAAAACTCCAATGGTAGCTAGGAGGACTTGGAAGACGCCTTTCGTGATAACTTCCAAGGTACATATGTCCGACCTACGGACGCCGATGACTTGAGTCATATAGTCCAGCAGCCCAGAGAGACGGCCAGGAAATTCTGGACTAGGTTCCTAATTAAAAAGAACCACATTGTCGATTGTCTAGATGCCGAAGCCCTAGCAGCCTTTAAACATATCATCCGCGACGAATGGCTCGCCCGACACCTCGGCCAAGAGAAGCCGAACTCCAAGGCAGCCCTTACAGCACTCATGAACCGCTTTTGCGCGGGCGAAGACAGCTGGCTAGCCCGTAGCAGCAACAGTGCCAGCGAACCTGGCACTTCTGAAGCAAGGAATAGCACCGACAGGCCCCGGCGCAACAAACAAGCGTCGCAGCAATAACGACAGTACCGAAGACACGCGGTCAACGCCGGATTCAGTGGCTCCTAGTCCGGCCAGCGGAAGAAGCCATTCAAAAGAAACAAAGAGGGCTCATCCAGCTTGGACCGAATACTCGATAGACCCTGCCAGATTCGTGGCACCCCCGACAAGCCGGCCAATCATACCAACCGAAGTTGTTGGGTCTTCAAATAGGCCGGTAAGTTAAATACCGAACATAAGGAGAAAGGGTCACCCAGCGAGAACGACGATGAGGAGCCCCGTCCGCAGAAAACAGGGGGTCGGAAGAAATCCCCCCCCCCCCCGAAGTCAAAATGGTGAATATGATATACGTCACCCATATCCCCAAGCGGGAGTGTAAACGCGCGCTAAGGGACGTCTACGCGATAGAGCCAGTCGCCCCTAAATTCAACCCATGGTCAGCCTGTCCGATCACTTTTGATCGTAGAGACCATCCGACCAGTATCCGTCATGAAGGTTCGGCCGCACTAGGCCTCGACCCAATCATTGATGGATTCCACCTTATGCGAGTCCACATGGACAGCGGCAGCAGCCTTAACCTGTGATACGTCTCCAACATATCTATAATTTATGAAGTATTCATGCGATGTTTACAATAGTTTTATATGATTTTGGTATGATTTGATTAGAACTAACCCGGACTGACGCTGTTTTTAGCAGAACTACCGTGGTGTTGTTTTTGTGCAGAAATAAAAGTTCTCGGAATGCGATGAAAATCAACGGAGAATTTTTCTGGAAAATATAAAAAATACTGGAACGAAGAGTTACCGGAGGGGAGGCCCGTGGGCCCCACGAGGGTGGAGGGCGCGCCTACCCACCTAGGGCGGAGCCCTGTGCCTCGTGGACTTCCCATGGGACCCCTGACTTGTTCTCGATGCCATTCTGTCCTATAAATATCCAAACCTCCAGAAAATAACCTAGATCGGAAGTTCCACCGCTGCAAGCCTCTTTAGCCACGAGAAATCAATCTAGACCCTCTCTAGCACCCTGCCGGATGGGGCCATCATCACCGGAGGCCATGGAGGAGGATCCCGGAGGGGCCATCATCGCCATGAAGGCCAAGATCCAGAGGGAGAACCTCTCCCCATCTAGGGGGGAGGCCATGGAGGAGCAAGCACAAGGGGGAGAACCTCACCTCCTCTCTCTCGGTGGCGCCGGAGTGCCATCGAGAGGGGAATCATCGCCGCGGTGATCGTCTTCATCAACAACACCATCATCATCACCATCCTCATCTCTTTTACGCGGTCCACTCTCCCGCACCCCGCTGTAATCCCTACTTGAACATGGTGCTTTATGCCACATATTATGATCCGATGATGTGTTGCCATCCTATGATGTTTTGAGTATATATCCTTTGTCTTTGGGTTGATTGGTGATCTAGATTGGTATGAGTTGTATGTTTTATTTTGGTGATGTCCTATTGTGCCCTCCGTGTCGCGCAAGCGTGAGGGATTCCTGCTGTAGGGTGTTGCAATACGTTCATGATTTGCTTATAGTGGGTTGCTTGAGTGACAGAAGTATAAACCCGAGTAAGGGGGTTGTTGCGTATGGGATAAAGGGGACTTGATATGTTAATGCTATGGTTGGGTTTTACCTTAATGATCTTTAGTAGTTGCGGATGCTTGCTAGAGTTCCAATCATAAGTGCATATGATTCAAGTAGAGAAAGTATGTTAGCTTATGCCTCTCCCTCATATGAAATTGCAATGACAACTACCGGTCTTGTTAACAATTGCCTAGGATAATTCCGCACACCGACCCATCATTATTCCACACTCGCTATTTATAATATTAAGTAATATATTCTAACTTTATGATAACAGCACCTACTTTTATATTTTAGCTCTTCGATGCCATGCAAAGTTATCCTCTTCATACTCACAACATAGTTTTCTTTCTCGTTTCTAGTTGGAAGCAAACGTTCGGTGTACGTAGAGTCGTATCAGTGGCAGATAGGACTTGAGAGAATATTGATCTTACCTTTAGCTCTTTGTGGGTTCGACACTCCATACTTATCACTTCCACCTTTGGGAATTGCTACGATGATTCCTTGCACTTGGGGATTATCAACCTCTTTTCTGGCGCCGTTGCCGGGGAGCAATAGCGTGGGGTTGATATTCTCGTGTGTGCTTGTTTGCTTTCTTCACTAAGTAGATTTTGTTTTTCATTTTTGTTTCTGGTTAGTTGTGGGTGAAACATAAAAAACATTAAAAGAATGAAAATACAAAAAAAAATTACTTGCCTCTCATGCCTAAAAAGTTTTTCAATAAGAGAAGTGATTGGAAGGTTATGCATTGGAGAAGTGAGGGTCGACCTTGAACACTTGTGTTCATGCTCATGGAAACAATGTAAAAAATTTCATGGAAGTTTCTCTGAAAATAATTATCCCCTTGTATATATCCATTGTATTATAAAAATAATGTGCCCAGCTTTGGTTTTAGGATGATTAGATTGCTTGTTTACTTTGTGCAGTACAAAAACAGAAACTTTGGTTGTAGCGCATGAATTTCCGTTTTTTACTGGAAAGTAAAATAGGTCTGAAAAGTTTTGCACATTACTTCTGTGCAATTTGTTTAAATTTTCATATTTTTTTTAGAATTTTTGGAGTTACAGAAGTATACGAAACTTCGAGATTACTACAGACTGTCCTGTTTTTGACAGATTATGTTTCCTATGTGTTGTTCGCTTATTTTGATGAATCTATGGGTAGTATCGGGGGGTATGAACCATGGTGAAGTTGGAATACAGTAGATATATTTCTAATATGAAATTGGAATGAGTTTGAAACAGTACCAAAAGGTAGTGATTTGCTTTATTATACTAACGGATCTCACAAAGTTTTTGTTAAAGTTTTGTGTGGATGAAGTGTTCGAAGATCGAGGAGCTATCAATATGAGAAGAATAAAGAGAGGCAAGAGTTCAAGCTTGGGGATTCCCAAGGCACCCCAAGTAAATATTTCAAGGATACTCAAGCATCCAAGCTTGGGGATGCCCCGGTTGGCATCCCATCTTTCTTCTTCAACAATTATTGGTATACCTCGGTTTTTGTTTTGTTCACATGATTTATGTCCTTTGTGTTTTTATTTTTCTTTAAGAACCATGCTAGTATGAGATATCTCTTCATAGATTTATAGAATGATTCATGTGCTTCACTTATATCTTTTGAGTATGACCTTATAGAATGCTCTTTCCGCTTCACTTAAATCTTTTGAGTATGGTTTTATAGAATGCTTCATGTGCTTCACTTATATATTTTGAGCTTGGATATTGGTTAGTATATATTAATTATAGAAAGCTCCATGAACTTCACTTATATCTTCTGGAGTATGAATAATACTATCATCTAAAGCGGATTTGGAAGAGTGTCGACTTTAGTTAGTAATGATTCCACTATTTCGGAAGAGGTTCCAATTGATTATGAGAACAAAGTTGCTATCTATGATGATTATTGTGATGACATGTATGCTATAAAGAATAATTTTAACCATGAAACTTGTCATCGTGAGTTTAATTTTCAATTGGATTATGCCTCACATGACAGTTATTTTGTTGACTTTGCTCCCACTATTCCGAATGAGAAGAATTTTGCTTATGTGGGGAGTAGTAAAATTTCTATGCTTGTAGATCATGAAAAGAATGCTTTATGTGATGGTTATATTGTTGAAATCATTCATGATTCTACTGAAAATTATTATGAGGGAGGAATACATGCTTCTAGGAGTTGCAATAATATCAAGTTTCCTCTCTTTGTGCTTAAAGTTTTGAAGTTATACTTGTTTTTTCCTTCCTATGCTAGTTGACTCTTGTTCCTATAAATTATGTGCTCACAAAATCCCTAGGCATAGGAAGTGGGTTAGATTTAAATGTTCTAGTCATATTCTTGATGATGCTCTCTTTATGTTTCAATTCTTAGCTTTTATGTGAGCATCATTGAAATCATCATGCCTAGCTAAAAGGCATTAAAGAAAAGCGCTTGTTGGGAGGCAACCCAATATTTACCCTTACTTTTTTGTGTGTTTACATGATTAAGCTACTGTATTAATCATTTTTTATAGCTTTTGTTTCAATAAAGTGCCAAGTAAGACCTTTGGGAAGACTTGGGTGAAAGTTAATGTAATCTTGCTGTAAAAAACAGAAACTTTGCGCTCACGAGATTAGCTGTAATTTTTTACAGAAGAGTTATTTTGAGTTGATTATTTTTGCAGAAGATTAATAGCAAAATTCCTCACGTCCACCAATTTATTTCATAATATTTTGAGTATCATAAATATGGTTGTTGTTCAGATCATTACAGACTGTTCCGTTTCTGACAGATTCTGTTTTCATTGCATAGTTTGCTTGTTTTCTAGTTTCCATGGATTATATTTCTCAATATAAATTGTAGAAATGATATGGTAAAGTAGGCATTGTGTGAGAACAATTATGAATCTTGTCTTTGACAGTACCAAAGTGAATGGTTTACTCTTTATCATACTAACCTATCTCATGAAGTTCCGTTAAGTTTTGTGTGATTGAAGTTTTCAAGCTTTGGGTGAGATATCGATATGAAGAGAATAAGGAGTGGAAAGAGCCTAAGATTGGGGATCCCCAAGGCAGCCCAAGGTAATATTCAAGGAAGACTCAAGCGCCTGAGCTTGGGGATGCCGCGGAAGGCATCCCCTCTTTCGTCTTCAAATCTAACGGTATACCTTACTCGGAGCTATATTTTTATTCGTCACATGATATGTGTTTTGCTTGGAGCGTATTTTCAATTTTACTTGCTGTTTGAATAAAATCATTGGATCTGAAATATTGAATGAAAAAGAATCCTCCCATGGCTAGTTAATTATTTGACTACTCGGTGTTCTTCACTTATATCTTTTGGAGTAGTTTGTCATTTAATCACGCGCTTCACGTATATCCTATGAGTAAATGGTTGAATGAATTGAATATCATAAATCTGAATTTATATACGTTTCATATGCTTATAACATGGGGAGTAATGACTTCACACATAATAAGTATAGGTAGTAAACTTATTGAAAGTTAGCAAAGGCAGAATTGGTCACTTGAACAATTCATGAAGGAATATTGAAGGAAGAGAAATTTCACATATAAATACACTATCTTGGACATCTTTTGTAATTGTGAGCACTCATTAAAATATGACATGCTAAAAGGTTGATGTTGGACAAGGAAGACAACTTAATGGGTTATGTTTTCCTATATCCTAAACGTTATATTGTCTTGGATCATCCAACATGTTGAGCTTGCCTTTCCCTCTCATGCTAGCCAAATTCTCTGCACCAAGTAGAAATACTACTTGTGCCTCCAAACATCCCTTAAAACAATTTTTCCATGAGAGTCCACCATACCTACCTATGGATTGAGTAAGATCCTTCAAGTAAGTTGTCATCGGTGCATGCAATAAAAATTGCTCTCTAAATATGTATGATCTATTAGTGCAAAGAAAATAAGCTTTATGCGAACTTGTGATAGGGAAGAAATAAAAGCGATGGACTGTATAATAAAGGTCTTTATCACAAGCGGCAATATAAAGTGATGTTCTTTTGCATTAAGATTTTGTGCATCAAACCATAAAAGCGCATGATAACCTCTGCTTCCCTCTGCGAATGGCCTATCTTTTACTTTTATCTTCTACCCTTATACAAGAGTCATGGTGATCATCACCTTTCCTTTTTACACTTTTTCCTTTGGCAAGCACTTTGTGTTGGAGCGATCCAGATATATATATCCACTTGGATGTAGGTTTTCATAAATTATTATTTTTGACATTACCCTTGAGGTAAAAGGTTGGGAGGCAAAACTATAAGCCCCTATCTTTCTCTATGTCCGATTAAAACTTTGAACCCATAAATATCACATGAGTGTTAGCAATTGTGAAAAATTAAATGATAGTTGGGTATGTGGAGTTTGCTGAATCAAAGCTCTTACATAGACCCTTCCCGGAAATAAGATGAATTGCAATTGTTTGATGACTAAGAGCATGGTTTGTTAGTTTTCAAGAAAGTTTATGATCTATACTTTAACATGTGAATAGCTTGTTACTTGATCATGAGAAGTTTCATGAGTTGAGCTACTGTTATGATATATAATGATGCTAGAAAAAGTGATTGGGACTATCATTGATCAAACTTATGCACTTGCTAGCATTCACACTTCATAAATTATTTCTTTTATCATTTACCTACTTGAGGACGAGCAGGAATTAAGCTTGGGGATGTTGATATGTCTCCAACGTATCTATAATTTATGAAGTATTCATGCCATGTTTGCAATAGTTTTATATGATTTTGGTATGATTTGATTAGAACTAGCCCAAACTGACGTTGTTTTCAGCAGAACTACCATGGTGTTGTTTTTAAGTCGAAATAAAAGTTCTTGGAATGCGATGAAAATCAATGGAGAATTTTTCTGGAAAATATAAAAAATACTGGAACGAAGAGTTACCAGAGGGGAGGCCCGGAGGGGAGGCCCGTGGGCCCCACGAGGGTGGAGGGCGCGCCCACCCCCCTAGGGGGCGCCCCTGTGCCTCGTGGACTTCCCGTGGGGCCCCCTGACTTGTTCTCGATGCCAACCTCTCCTATAAATACCCAAACCTCTAGAAAATAACCTAGATCAGAAGTTCCGTCGTCGCAAGCCTCTGTAGCCACGAGAAATCAATCTAGGCCCTCTCTGGCACCCTGCCGGAGGGGGCCATCATCACCGGAGGCCATGGAGGAGGATCCCGGAGGGGGCATCATCGCCATGAAGGCCAAGATCCAGAGGGAGAACCTCTCCCCATCCAGGGGGGAGGCCATGGAGGAGGAAGCACAAGGGGGAGAACCTCTCCTCCTCCTCTCTCGG
Organism: Aegilops tauschii subsp. strangulata; assembly: GCF_002575655.3. NCBI lineage: Eukaryota > Viridiplantae > Streptophyta > Magnoliopsida > Poales > Poaceae > Aegilops > Aegilops tauschii. The sequence continues at coordinate 321,153,629 of NC_053040.3, forward strand.
TGGGGCCGGAGTGCCATCGGGAGGGGAATCATCGCCGCGGTGATCGTCTTCCTCAACATCGCCATCCTCATCTCTTTTACGCGGTCCACTCTCCCGCACCCCGCTGTAATCACTACTTGAACATGGTGCTTTATGCCACATATTATGATCCAATGATGTGTTGCCATCCTATGATGTTTTGAGTAGATATCCTTTGTCTTTGGGTTGATTGATGATCTAGATTGGTATGCATTGTATGTTTTATTTTGGTGCTGTCCTATTGTGCCCTCCGTGTTGCGCAAGCATGAGGGATTCCCGCTGTAGGGTGTTGCAATACGTTCATGATTCGCTTATAGTGGGTTGCTTGAGTGACAGAAGCATAAACCCGAGTAAGGGGGTTGTTGCGTATGGGATAAAGGGGACTTGATATGTTAATGCTATGGTTGGGTTTTACCTTAATGATCTTTAGTAGTTGCGGATGCTTGCTAGAGTTCCAATCATAAGTGCATATGATCCAAGAAGAGAAAGTATGTTAGCTTATGCCTCTCCCTCATATGAGAATTGCAATGACGACTACCGGTCTTGGTAACAATTGCCTAGGATAATTCCGCAAACCGACCCATCATTATTCCACACTCGCTATTTATAATATTAAGAAATATATTCTAACTTTATGATAACAACACCTACTTTTATATTTTAGCTCTCCGATGCCATGCAAAGTTATCCTCTTCATACTCACAACATAGTTTTCTTTCTCGTTTCTAGTTGGAAGCAAACGTTCGGTGTACGTAGAGTCGTATCAGTGGCAGATATGACTTGAGAGAATATTGATCTTACCTTTAGCTCTTTGTGGGTTCGACACTCCATACTTATCACTTCCACCTTTGGGAATTGCTACGATGATTCCTTGCACTTGGGGATTATCAACTTGCTCTATCAAGATATAGTCCGCAAGATGGGTATTGATCCGTCAAGGATCAAGCCCACCAAAACTACCTTCAAAGGAGTAATACCTGGTGTAGAGGCCCGCTACATGGGCTCAATCACATTGGAGGTCGTCTTCGGTTCGCTGGACAACTTCCGAAGCGAAGACTTGATCTTCGACATCGTCCCCTTCCGTAGTGGCTATCATGCGCTGCTCGGACGAACCACGTTCGCTCGCTTCAATGCGGTCCCACACTATGTTTATCTCAAACTCAAGATGCCCGAACCACGCGGCGTTATAACAGTCAATGGAAACATGGAACGCTCCCTCCGCATTGAGGAGCACACCGCGGTCTTGGCAGCGGAAGTACAGGGCGGCCTTGTCAGGCCAAACACTACATCAGCAGCTCAGCCCCCGGACACCATTAAATGAGTCCGGACTACACCACAGGGCGGCACCTCAGCTCGTCGAGAGCTTGATTAGCAATCTAGCCTCCGTCTCAGCTCCAACCGAATTGCGGACCATGTGCCAAGCATACATAACTATGCACTAAAAATACCATGCGCAAAGATGGAGGCATCACAAAGACAAAGTCCACAATACAGCCAAACCTTGGCCGGACACTTATATTCTCTTTTTCTTTATCTTTTTCAGGTCCCTTACAACCCACGTCACCTTTTCAACGGTGCCCAGGCCTCTTTTCAAGGCCTATCATGACAACACCGAGTGCCGATCCTCTTGAAGGATAATACTCCAAGGAGAAAGGTAGTGTAGAAGCACGTCTGAGTATCTAAAGGATCTTTAAAGACCACCTCATCTGTTTGCAGGACCTGCACGCAGCTTTCCCTTGTACTCGGCATGTAAAATAGCCTTGTTGCTTACTGCACTAGTTGTACTAATACGTTTTGACGTATCAATTAGACTATAATACAGTTCTAGCCCAACCTATGTGGTACTAACCTACCTCTTAACCTGTATTTCCCTGTTATCGTCTGATTGTCATGTGCACCTCGGTACGACTTAAATCGCCAGGGGCTCTACTAAGCCACGCACATCTCTCAAATACTAAAAAAGTCCAAACACTTTTCTAGTACAATTCGGCGTCCCGAATGTAGCATTATATGCATCAGCTCGGAATCATGTCTTTGGTCAATAGTTGGGTTGCCCGGCTCCTCTGGTTACTGCCATACGTTCCGCCTGTTCGGCTAAGGTAGTAAAGGGAGAACTACTGCAATTGTGTTTCTGGTTCATCCGGACAAACACCTCAGCAGAGAAAGCCGAAAACTGACTGTCATGATGCGGCGAGAGCTGGTCAGCTATTCGGTGGCTAAGTATAAATCTCTTGCGATTTTATCCGCATTACACGATAGGCCGGCCTTAACCCGACCAGGCAGCCACAACACCCAAGTTCGGATAATCGAACAATACTAGGGGTTAGTCTTATTATAAAACTCCTATGGCTAAGTGAGAGTGGTAAAGCCACATAGTTCGATTGCTTGGTTCACCGCACTTACACCTCCTTCACGGACCAAATCACTGGGTCAAAGTGTGTTTAGATGCTATCCTGAACACCCCCGTACTACCTACGTGGGGGCTGAAGCCGACGACTGGCCAACTCTCAGATATCATAAACGGCCGCACAGGAGGAAATATCTTCAAAGCTTAAGCAAGCAATATATCATACATAGGCCTTGTTTCGTAATACATGATCGGGCACCATAGATGCATTCATTCAAAAATGATGTCCTTTGAACACTGGCCCTCTACAATGCGGGATCCCTCTAGGACATCATCGAAATATCACTCCGGTGTGCGATGCTCTTTGCCTGCAGGCGCTCCCTCGGTCACGAGCTTGACGGCGTTCATCTTCGCCCATTGCACCTTGAGGCGGGTGAAGGCCTTCCACCCACCTTCAATGCAGGCCGATCGCTTCGCGGTGTCATGTTGAGGGAAGGCATTGATTAGTCGCTTCACAAGCCCGAAGTTACTGCTAGGTATGGATTCAACATGCCATATACGGATTATATAATCCTTCATGGCCAGCTCGGCCATCCTATGCAGTTCGATAAGCTGTTTCAGCTGATCGCTGAGGGGCATTGGATGCTCTGGCGCAAGGTATTGCGACCAGAATAGTTTCTCCGTTGAGATCCCCACTTCGGCTCGGAAGAACTTCGCAGCATCAGCAACACTCTGGGGCAGATCCGCAAACACTCCTGGAGGACTCCAAACCCTGGTCAGTAAGATGTATTTCTCCCTCACAAACCTGCTCTGCATATTAAAGGCCTTACCAGCCGCAATTTTCTTCGCCTCTTGGATTTCCTGGCAGGCGTTTTAGGCTTCAGTCCGAGCCTCTTGAGCACTTTGGAGGGCCTTAGCGAGTTCGGATTTTTGATCCGAAACTTGTTGTTCTAAAGACTCACATTTGCTTATGGCATCCTTAAGCTCTTGCTGGACTTTGGACACCCTTGACTCTTATTTTAGGCGGATGGCTCGTTCCTCCTCCGCTCTATCTTGGCCTCAGCCAGTGCCCTCTTGAGGGTCTCGACCTCAGATGCGTTAGCTGTGAGAAAAAGTTATAACACTCATTAAAGCTGGTAAATTACTACTGATACTATTTTCCAAGGCATTTTCGGTACGACATACCTTGCTTTTCCGCTAACTTCCACCTCTGCTCAGACGCTTCGGCGGCATGAGTAGCCGATGCCTGCATTGCAGCTTGTTTGGTCCTTATGGATATGTAGGTTAATACCCTATATGAGTAATTAGATCCTCTGTTCGGCCTTTCTTTGTGAACACCGAACAGAGTCTCAGGGGCTACTATCTATACACAGATATTTTTCTTATGTAGCCAAAAGGCATTCTACTACATACCTCAAAGCCTCTTAGAAGGCTAGCGTAGGCTTCATTTAATCCTCTTTTGGCGGACCGAACCCTTTCAACCACCGTACCCATAAGGGTACGATGTTCTTCTACAAGGATGGTGCTCTGAAGTGCTGCCACCAAAGTATCCGGCGCCTCCGGATTGACGGAGGCCGCCGGCGGAGTTTGCGAGCCCCTTCCTTTAAAGGAGGTTGCTCACCCAATTCCAGAGCCGTATGGGTCTCCGGAATAATATTCGGTTGGCGGCCGAATTGTGCACGGCCCCCACTGTCAGTCTCCATGGGGGTCGATTCCTCCATGTTGCCGGTAGAAGGGATATCGCCCTCCGGCTCCACCATGGCGGCTCCCCGCACCTCTCCCTGGCCCATAAGGGACTTTCGGGACAACACTTCGGTAATGTCCGTAGCATTGGGAGAGTAGGCCGGCAGAGGAGACCAGCTGTCCATCACGTTCTGATCCAGCGAATTCCCCGAAGAAGAGGATTGCTGGGGGAGGACGTGAGACGGATTGCAACACGAAATTTCGTGTATTAAAATCACAAGGCAGAAGGCCGGACAGATATGTAAGTACAGGTGCCTTTAGGGGTACTTACGATCTGACCAGGGGCTTCGGCCTGGGGTGCCATTCATCGACGTCCGATGCGGAGTCGTCCGTGAGGGAGATTCTCCCTTTCTTGGATGCCTCCGCCTCCAGATCCGTGGAATCCCCCCGCTTCTTCCTTCCCCCTTTTAGGGGAGAGTTGTTCTCTTCCTCCTCCCCTTCATCTTCGCCGGGGGAGGGGTGAGTCTCAGTGTCTTCGGACACTACGTCTGAATCACCTCTACGGCAGAGGCCGCTTTTTGCCTCCTTGCCCTTCTTCTTGGCCTTCTTTTCCGGCGCCTGATAAGGCGTCGGAACCAGCATCCTCGTTAACAGAGGAATGGATGGGTCTTCGGGCAGCGGAGCCGGACAGTGAATCCTCTCCACCTTCTTCGTCCAACCCTGTGAGAGGAATGGAAAGCTTAAGCATACCCCTTGGATTTGCAAGTAATGAAGTTATCATAAAAAATTATGGGAGACGCCGTGTGAGTCCGGTCGAGGCCGAGTTCATCGGTTGTTTTCGGCCACGTCTTTTGGGCCTTCAACAACAGCTTCCACATGTCTTCGTGCTTCGTGCCGAAGAACCACTGCAGGGTCCCGGGACTGGCCGGGTCGAACTCCCACATGTACTGAGTTCGACTTTGGCACGGGAGAATCTGGCGAAAGAGCATTACCTGGATCACGTCGTCACCTCGTCGGATGACGCCCAGTCCAGGCCCTTGTTGAGCCAGGATGTCAGCGCAGTGGAGGCCCGGACTAGAACTCGGGAGCGGCAGCCCATGTGGTGTCACGAGGTTCCGTGACGTAGAACCACTCCTGCTGCCATCCCTTCACTGTCTCCACGAAGGTGCCTTTGGGCCAGGTGATGTTGGGGAGCTTGCTCACCATGTCGCCACCGCACTCCGCGTGTTGACCATCCACCACTTTTGGCTTCACATTGAAGACCTTGAGCCATAGGCCGAAGTGGGGAGGGATGCGGAGGAATGCCTCGCATACGACGATGAACGCCAAAATATCGAGGAAGGAATTCGGGGCTAGATCGTGGAAATCTAGCCCGTAGTAAAACATAAGGCCGCAGACGAAAGGATGGAGGGGAGACCCTAGTCCACGGAGGAAATGAGGGATGAACACTACCCTCTCGTAGGGCTCCAGAGTAGGGACGATCTGCCTCTTGGCCGGAAGTCAGTGGGCGATTTCCTTGGCTAAATACCCCGCTTCCCGGAGCTCCTTGATGTTCTCCTCCGTAACGGAGGAAGCCATCCACTTACCCTGCGCTCTAGATCCGGACATGGCTAGAGTGTTTTTTGGGGACGGAAAGGATTGAAGCTTGGGCGTTGGAGCTCGAGGGCGGATGGGCTGAGGAAGAAGAAGGCGTGGGGTGAAAAAGTGGATTCTTATCCCCTTATAAAGGCAGTGAATATAGAACGTCCACCCCACGAGCATTAAAACTCTCCTATTCCCAAGGGGTCATGCGAACGGCACGGTTGGATTACCCAAATCTGTATTAATGAGAATCCCGCAATGAGGGGAAACGATCTCTGCCTTGACAAGACGTGTCAGTGGAAGTTGTGTATTGAAACGCAAGGCGGGGGGCCCAAAAACAGTTCGAGATGATAACAGAGCCAAATGTGGCGTTCCACCGGAAAGGGCCGTTGTCGGTGTCAAAACTAGCAGATCTCTGGTTGGGGGTCCCGAACTGTGCGTCTAAGGTCGATGGTAACAGGAGATGGGGGACACGATCTTTACCCAGGTTCGTGCCCTCTCTATGGAGGTAATACCCTACTTCCTGCTTGATTGATCTTGATGAATATGAGTATTACAAGAGTAGATCTACCACAAGATCGTAATGGCTAAAACCCTAGAAGTCTAGCCTGTATGACTATGATTATTCTCTTTACGGACTAAGCCCTCCGGTTTATATAGACACCGGAGGGGACTAGGGTTATACAAAGTCGGTTACGAAGAAAGGAATCTTCATAGTCGGACGCCAAGCTTGCCTTCCACGCCAAGGAGAGTCCCATCCGGACACGGGAGAGAGTCTTCGGTCTTGTATCTTCACAACCCATCAGTCCAGACCACATACCATAGTCCGGACACCCGAGGACCCCTTAATCTAGGACTCCCTCAGTAGCCCCTGAACCAGGCTTCAATGATGAGGTGTCCGGCGCGCAGATTGTCTTCGACATTGCAAGGCGGGTTCCTTCTCCGAATGCTCCAACATAGTCTTTAGACACAACAAACGTGTCCGGCTCTGCAAAACAAATACCACACACCACCCACAGGGTATAATATTTTATGAGTCCAATCTGCTGACAACTTTTCTGTAACGTGATATCACATCACCACCTGGTTATTATATCGAATCGTTTTTTAGCCCGTCGCTCCATGTTCCAAGAAGCGGTTTCATTGGCACGTCTTGTCGAAGTAGAGATCGTGCCCCCTTATTGCGGGATCCTCATCAATACGGGCATGGGTATCCCAACTGTCCTGTTGGCATGATTCCTTAAGAATAGGCAAGTTTTAAGGCTTAGGAGGAGGCGTTCGATATTCATTGCCTTTATGAAGGGACTAAGACTTGTCTTGCTTCTTAACGCCAACCCTTTCCTCAACCTCTCCAACCTCAAGCTCCAGCACCCAAGGTTCAATCTAATTGTTTCGAGCTTCCCAGTCATGTCCGGACCCAGCTCTCAAGGTCGGTGGATGGCTTCTTCTGTCACAGAGGAGGATATTGCGAAGCTCCGGGCGGCAAGATACCTGACCGCGGAAATCCCCTACAGGCTTCCTGCCCAACGGCTGGTTATTCCTACTCCCAGATCCAGCGAGAGGGTAGTATTCGTCTCCCACTTCCTCTAAGGGCTAGGGTTTGCTCTCCACCCCTTCGTTCGAGGGCTCATGTTTTATTACGGGTTAGATTTTCACGATCTAGTTCCGGACTCTTTTCTTCATGTCTCGGCGTTCATTATCACGTGCGAGGCCTTCCTCCGGATTCCCCACACTTTGGCTTGTGGCTCAAGACCATTAATGTGGAGCCGAAGATAGTCGATGGGAGACAAGCGGAGTACGGTGGTGCTACAATGAGCGAACTTATCAATGCTTTTTGGCTAAAAGGATCCTTCGTAGAATCTTCCGACTTATGGCAGCGGGAGTTGTTTTACATCACTGAACCCAGCGGTACCAAGTGGGCAGCTACACCCGCGTTCTGATCTGGCCCTCCAATTCGGCTTGCATCATGGATCAATAAGGGGTTGGACTGGGGATCAATCGACGAAGTGCAGACTCTACAGAGCCGCATCCGGAGCCTTATTGAGAAGGACACCGGCCTTATCAACGTAATCCAAGTAATGCTAGTCCGTCGGGTCCTACCATGCCAACGGCGGCCTCTCCGCATGTGGGAGTTCAATCCGGAAGGACAACGAACCCTTCAGCACTTCTTTGGCACAACGCACAGAGGAATGTGGAAATTATTCTTTGGGACACGAAAACAGTGGCCGGATAGTACAGAGGATGTCGGCCTTGACTGCAACCATCCGGATACCTCGGTAAGCACTCGACTCCTGAACACAGCTTAGTTAAACATCTCATAATAAGATACTCAGAAAACCATCTTCTTCCAGGGCTGGATAAAGAAGGCGGAGCGAATCAGGTGTTCGGCCCCTCTTCCTGAAGACTCAGCTAGTCCCTTGCTAACAAGGATGCTGGTCCCGGCGCCATACCAGGTGCTGGTGGAAGAGGACAATGAGGAGAGCGGGGGAGCCAAAGGTAGCTTCCATCCCGAAGGTACACCACACACTGTGTCCAGGGAGATTAAGGCTCCCTCTTCCGAAGACAAAAGAGAAAGGGAAGCTGACATCCTTTCTCCCTATGGTAAGAAAAGGGCCGCCTCCGAAAGTTGGGAGGTAAAGGCTCCTAAGCGAGGCAAGACGCCCCTGTCAGGCGGTTCGGGCTCGGAAGGCGGCGTTGTCGCACAGTTCCTTCATAAGGACAAGCCTTCGGCCGAATCGTAAGTGAACAAAGGTGTTTTAAACATATCCCGTTCCTTTTTTTGTTACAAGGGTAACATCTAGAATATATGTTTTGTAGTCCGGCACACAATCTTCCTCAACAATCCTCCTCCTCGGGGGACCTTCTTCCAGAGATGATGGAAAGCGAGACACCTCCACAAGCTTCCTCGCCCAACAGGGCGGATAGCGTCGAGGTGTTGTCCCGGAAGATCAATAGAGGATAATGGAGACAACACCCCAAGGTGTAACTTCGGACGCCCGGGGTCCGGGGTGTGCGATCCCTACGGGGGCTAACAATAAAGGCTCCAGACTACCCGGTTTACAGCCGGAGATGACTATAGGGTCGAGCAAACATATCTGTCCAAAGGGAGTCCGTACTCCCACAGCTGCTTCCAGGAATCCGGAGGCGCCGGATACACTGATGGACATGTTGCGATATTCATCCATCTCAGAGGAACAACGTACCTTGATGGGTACGGTGGTTGAGAGGGTTCTATCTGCGAAAGGCGGATTGAATGAAGCCTTCATGAGCCTGCTAAGAGGCTTCGAGGTACGTAATGTTGTTTTTTCGATAGTGCTCTATACGCAAAATACACCTGTGTATAGATAGTAGCCCGTGAGACTCTGGTTGGCGTCCAAAGGGAGGCAATCAGAGGATCAAAAAAGATGTGCCCAGGAAATAATCTAATTAATTGGAACACAGGCTGTTACCTCCATAACGACTGCCCACGCTACAGAGGTTGTAGGTCTGAAGCAGAAACTTGATGTGGCGGATGACGACATCACGCTTATTAACAGGCGACTCGATGAGGCGCAAGGTATGTCTTGGGGCGGTTGATACGTCTCCAACGTATCTATAATTTTTGATTGTTCCATGCTATTATATTATCTGTTTTGGATGTTTAATGGGCTTTACTAAGCACTTTTATATTATTTTTGGGACTAACCTATTAACCGAAGGCCCAGTGCAAATTGTTGTTTTTTGCCTATTTTAGTGTTTCGCAGAAAATGAAAATCAAACGGAGTCCAAACGGAATGAAACCTTCGGGAGAGTTATTTTTGGAACAAATGTGATCCAGAGGACTTGGAGTGGACGTCAAGAAAGAAGCGAGGAGGCCACGAGGTAGGGAGGCACGCCTGCCCCCATGGGCGCGCCCCCACCCTCGTGGGCCCCTCGCAGCTCCACCGACCTACTTCTTCCTCCTATATATACCCATATACCCCAAAAACATCCAGGAGCACCACGAAACCCTATTTCCACTGCCGCAACCTTCTGTACCCGTGAGATCCCATCTTGGGGCCTTTTTCGGTGCTCCGCGGGAGGGGCAATCAATCACGGAGGGCTTCTACATCAACACCATAGCCTGTCCGATGATGTGTGAGTAGTTTACCACAGACCTTCGGGTCCATAGTTATTAGCTATATGGCTTCTTCTCTCTCTTTGGATCTCAATACAAAGTTCTCCTCGATCTTCTTGGAGATCTATTCGATGTAATTCTTTTTGCGGTGTGTTTGTTGAGATCCGATGAATTGTGGGTTTATGATCAAGATTATCTATGAACAATATTTGAATCTCCTCTGAATTGTTTTATGTGTGATTTGTTATCTTTGCAAGTCTCTTCAAATTACCAGTTTGGTTTGGCCTACTAGATTGATCTTTCTTGCAATGGGAGAAGTGCTTAGCTTTGGGTTCAATCTTGCGGTGTCATTTCCAAGTGACAGCAGGGGCAGCAAGGCACGTATTGTATTGTTGCCATCGAGGATAAAAAGATGGGGTTTATATCATATTGCTTGAGTTTATCCCTCTACATCATCTCATCTTGCCTAATGCGTTACTCTGTTCTTATGAACTTAATACTCTAGATGCATGCTGGATAGCGGTCGATGTGTGGAGTAATAGTAGTAGATGTAGAATTGTTTCGGTCTACTTGTCGCGGACGTGATGCCTATATACATGATCATGCCTAGATATTCTCATAATAATGCACTCTTCTATCAATTGCTCAATAGTAATTTGTTCACCCACCATAATACTTATGCTATCTTGAGAGAATCCACTAGTGAAACCTATGGCCTCCGGGTCTATTTTCCATCATATAAGTTTCCAATCTATCTTTACTTTGCAATCTTTACTTTCAATCTATATCATAAAAATACTAAAAATATTTACCTTATTATCTCTATCAGATCTCACTTTTGCAAGTGGTCGTGAAGGGATTGACAACCCCTTTATCGCGTTGGTTGCAAGGTTCTTATTTGTTTGTGTAGGTACGAGGCGACTTGCGTGTAGTCTCCTACTGGATTGATACATTGGTTCTCAAAAACTGAGGGAAATACTTACGCCACTTTGCTGCATCACCCTTTCCTCTTCAAGGGAAAAACCAACGCAAGCTCAAGAGGTAGCAAGAAGGATTTCTGGCGCCGTTGCCGGGGAGATCTACGCCAAGTCAAGTCAAGTCAAAGACATACCAAGTACCCATCACAACTCTTATCCCTCGCATTACATTATTTGCCATTTGCCTCTCGTTTTCCTCTCCCCCACTTCACCCTTGCCGTTTATTCGCCCTCTTTTTCCGTTCACCTCTTTTTGCTTGCTTCTTGTGTGCTTGTGTGTTCGATCGTTTGTCACGATGGCTCAGGACAATACTAAATTGTGTGACTTTTCCAATACCAACAACAATGATTTTCTTAGCACTCCGATTGCTCCTCTTACCGATGCAGAATCTTGTGATATTAATGCTGCTTTGTTCAATCTTGTCATGAAAGATCAATTCTCTGGCCTTCCTAGTGAAGATGCCGCTACCCATCTAAACAACTTTATTGATTTATGTGATATGCAAAAGAAGAAAGATGTGGATAATGATATTGTTAAATTGAAGCTATTTCCTTTTTCGCTTAGAGATCGTGCTAAAACATGGTTTTCGTCTTTGCCTAAAAATAGTATTGACTCTTGGAATAAGTGCAAAGATGCTTTTATCTCTAAGTATTTTCCTCCCGCTAAGATCATCTCTCTTAGAAACGATATTATGAATTTTAAGCAACTTGATCATGAGCATGTTGCACAATCTTGGGAGAGAACGAAATTAGTGAAACGTAATTGCCCTACACATGGTTTGAATTTATGGATGATCATATAAATTTTTTATGCCGGATTGAATTTTGCTTCTAGAAATCTTTTAGATTCGGCCACGGGAGGCACTTTTATGGAAATCACTTTAGGAGAAGCTACTAAACTCCTAGATAATATTATGGTTAATTATTCTCAATGGCACACCGAAAGATCTACTAGTAAAAAGGTTCATGCGATAGAAGAGATTAATGTTTTGAGTGGAAAGATGGATGAACTTATGAAGTTGTTTGCTAATAAGAGTGCTCCTGTTGATCCTAATGATATGCCTTTGTCTACTTTGATTGAGAATAATAACAAATATATGGATGTGAATTTTGTTGGTAGGAACAATTTTGGTAACAACGCTGATAGGGGAAACTTTAATCCTAGGCCGTATCCTAGTAATTCCTCTAAGAATTATGGTAATTCCTACAACAACTCTTATGAAAATTTTAATAAGATGCCCTCTGATTTTGAGACTAGTGTTAAAGAATTTATGATTTCTCAAAAGAATTTCAATGCTTTGCTCGAAATTGCCTAAGATTGATGAGTTGGCTAGGAACGTGGATAGAATTTCTCTTGATGTTGATTCTTTGAAACTTAGATCTATTCCACCTAAGCATGATATCAATGAGTCTCCCAAATCTATGAGAATTTCTATTGATGAGTCCAAGGAAAGAACCGCTAGGATGCGTGCTAAGAAAGATTGCTTTGTAAAGGCGTGTTCTTCTAGTTTTATGATAATAGGGATGAAGATCTAAAAGTGATTGATGTGTCCCCTATTAAACCTTTGTTTTGAAATATGAATCTTGATAATGATGGGACTGGAGATGAGTCAACTTTAGTTAAAAGGCGTCCCAATGATTCAGAGTTTTTAGATCTCGATGCAAAAATTTGTAAAAGTGGGATTGAAGAGGTCAAAACTTTACATAGCAATGAACCCACTATTTTGGATTTCAAGGAATTTAATTATGACAATTGTTCTTTAATAGGTTGTATTTCCTTTTTACTATCCATGTTAAATTCTCCTCATGCTTATAGTCAAAATAAAGCTTTTACCAAACATATCGTCGATGCTTTAATGCAATCCTATGAAGAAAAGCTTGAATTAGAAGTTTCTATCCCTAGAAAACTTTATGATGAGTGGGAACCTACTATTAAAATTAAGATTAAAGATCATGAATGATATGCTTTATGTGATTTGGGTGCTAGTGTTTCCAAGATTCCAAAAACTTTGTGTGATGTGTTAGGTTTCCGTGAATTTGATGATTGTTCTTTAAACTTGCACCTTGCGGATTCCACCATTAAGAAACCTATGGGAAGAATTAATGATGTTCTCATTGTTGCAAATAGGAATTATGTGCCTGTAGATTTCATTGTTCTTGATATAGATTGAAATCCTACATGTCCTATTATTCTTGGTAGACCTTTCCTTAGAACGATTGCTGCAATTATTGATATGAAAGAAGGAAATATTAGATTCCAATTTCCGTTAAGGAAAGTCATGGAACACTTTCCTAGAAATAAAATAAAATTACCTTATGAATCTATTATGAGAGCCACTTATGGATTGCATACCAAAGATGGTAATACCTAGATCTATCCTTGCCTTTTTGCCTAGCTAGGGGCGTTAACGATAGCGCTTGTTGGGAGGCAACCCAATTTTATTTTTGTTTCTTGCTTTTTGATTCTGTTTAGTAATAAATAATTCATCTAGCCTCTGTTTAGATGTGTTTTCATGTTTTAATTAGTGTTTGTGCCAAGTAGAACCTTTGGGAAGACTTGGGTGAAGTCTTTATGATCTTGCTGTAAAAAACAGAAACTTTAGCGCTCACGAGATTAGCTGCCATGTTTTCCTGGAGAGTGCTATTTAGTTGATTCTTTTTGCAGATGATTAATAGACACATTCCTCACGTTCATAAATTTATTTAAGAATTTTTGGAGTTCCAGAAGTATACGTTTGATCAAGATTACTACAGACTGTTCTGTTTTTGACAGATTCTGTTTTTTCGTGTGTTGTTTGCTTATTTTGATGAATCTATGGCTAGTATTGGAGGGTATGAACCTTAGAGAAGTTGTAATGAAGTAGTTTTAACACCAATATAAATAAAGAATGAGTTCATTACAGTACCTTATGGTGGTGATTTGTTTTGTTGTACTAGCGGAGCTTATTAGACTTTCTGTTGAGTTTTGTGTTGTGAAGTTTTCAAGTTTTGGGTAAAGATTTGATGGATTATGGAATAAGGAGTGGCAAGAGGCTAAGCTTGGGGATGCCCAAGGCACCCCAAGGTAAAATTTAAGGACAAACAAAAGCCTAAGCTTGGGGATGCCCCGGAAGGCATCCCCTCTTTCGTCTTCGTCCATCGGTAACTCTACTTGAGGCTATATTTTTATTCACCACATGATATGTGTTTTGCTTGGAGCGTCTTGTATGATTTGAGTCTTTGATTTTTAGTTTACCACAATCATCCTTGATGTACACACCTTTTGGGAGAGACACACATGAATCGAAATTTATTAGAATACTCTATGTGCTTCACTTATATCTTTTGAGCTAGATAATTTTGCTCTAGTGCTTCACTTATATCTTTTAGAGCACGGTGGTGGTTTTATTTTATAGAAATTATTGATCTCTCATGCTTCACTTATATTATTTTGAGAGTCTTTTAGAACAGCATGGTAATTTGCTTTGGCTATAAAATTAGTCCTAATATGATGAACATCCAAGATGGGTATAATAAAAACTATCATATAAAGTGCATTGAATATTATGAGAAGTTTGATACTTGATGATTGTTTTGAGATATGAAGATGGTGATATTAGAGTCATGCTAGTTGAGTAGTTGTGAATTTGAGAAATACTTATTCTAAAGTTTGTGATTCCCGTAGCATGCACGTATGGTGAACCGTTATGTGATGAAGTCAGAGCATGATTCATTTATTGATTGTCTTCCTTATGAGTGGCGGTCGGGGACGAGCGATGGTCTTTTCCTACCAATCTATCCCCCTAGGAGCATGCGCGTAGTACTTTGTTTCGATAACTAATAGATTTTTGCAATATGTATGTGAGTTCTTTATGACTAATGATGAGTACATGGATTATACGCACTCTCACCCTTCCACCATTGCTAGACTCTCTAATACCGCGCACCTTTTGCCGGTATCATACACCCACCATATACCTTCCTCAAAACAACCACCATAACTACCTATTATGGCATTTCCATAGCCATTCCGAGATATATTGCCATGCAACTTACCACCGTTCCGTTTATTATGACACGCTTCATTATTGTCATATTGCTTTGCATGATCATGTAACTGACATCGTATTTGTGGCAAAGCCACCATTCAGAATTCTTTCATACATGTCACTCTTGATTCATTGCATATCCCAGTACACGACCGGAGGCATTCACATAGAGTCATTTTTTGTTCTAAGTATTGAGTTGTAATTTTTGAGTTGTAAGTAAAGAAAAGTGTGATGATCATCATTATTAGAGCATTGTCCCAAAGGATGATGGAGACTATGATTCCCCCACAAGTCGGGATGAGACTCCGGACGAAAAGAAAAAAAATAAAAAATAGAGGCCATAAAAAGAAAGAAAAAGGCCCAAATAAAAAAAATGAGAGAAAAAGAGAGAAGGGAGAATGTTACTATCCTTTTGCCACACTTGTGCTTCAAAGTAGCACCGTGATCTTTAGGATAGAGAGTCTCCTATGTTTTCAATTTCATATACTAATGGGAATTTTACATTATAGAACTTAGCTTGTATATTCCAATGATGGGCTTCCTCAAAATGCCCTAGGTCTTCGTGAGCAAGCGAGTTGGATGCACACCCACTTAGTTTCTTTTGTTGAGCTTTCATACACTTATAGCTCTAGTGCATCCATTGCATGGCAATCCCTACTCACTCATATTGATATCTATTGATGGGCATCTCCATAGCCCGTTGACACTACAAAAAAATACACTTCCGCGATGATACGTGTTTGTCACAGTAGGTCGCGTTTTTTGTCATGCATATACATCCATGACAAATTTATGACAGAATCAAGATAGTCATACATGTGCTGTCATAGAAGTGTTCCATGACATTACCAAAATTATCATCACGGAAGTGTACACTTCCATGACGATAAATCGCGCGTCACAGAAGTGCTTTCGTCAAGGGTGACCGACACGTGGCATCCACCGTAACGGAACGCCGTTAAGCTATCGGGTCGGATTTTGGATCCGATAACCCATTAACAACCCTGACCAATGGGAAATTTCCACGTGTAAAATTCTGATTGGCCGAAGGGAACACCTGTCAGCTCGTCAGTGGGCCAGATGTCGCCCGTCCATTGGAGGAGACATCCCTATGATACGTCGACACGTGGTTGGGCCCAACAGAGGCCCATATAGGTTAAAAAGGCCGGCCCAGTCAAAGGCCCGTAGAACTTAATCAGGTACTAGTGGGCTAGCCCAATGACGGCCTGCTTAATAAAGGCCCATTTACGGCCCGAAGCCAGATCTGGCCCATTAATTGTTCGCCCAATATTTGGGCCCATTTACGGCCTGAAGCCAGATCTGGCCCGTTAATTGTCCGCCCAATATTTGGGCCCATTTGCGGCCCGAAGCCAGATCGGGCCTGTTAATTGTTCGCCAAATATTTGGGCCCAACTACAGCCCAGTGACTTCCGGCCTGTTAGAGGCCTGATGTAGACATGGGCCCATTTCAGCCCGGTGTGACTTTCGGCCTGTTAGAGGCCTGATGTAGACATGGGCCCATTTCAGCCCGGTGTGACTTTCGGCCTGGGAATGGCCCGTGCTGCCCATGGGCCATATATGGTCCGACGGGACATCGGGCCCACTAACGGCCCGTGCTAAAGGTGGAAACAGTTAAGCCCAACGTGACTTTGGGCCTGTTAAAGGCCTGTCGCGTAATTCGGCCCGTTGATGCCTGTGCTAAGCTTTCGGCCTCTTAAAGGCCCATGATATCAGTGGGCCAACTAAGGCCCGAGATATGTTTCGGCCTGGTATCGGCCCGTGAGCTAACTGGGCCCAAAACGGCCCGGTCTACATTTCGTCCTGCTGAAGGCCCATCGACGACTAGTGAAAATTGAGGCCCAACATGCATTTTGGCCTGCTAAAGGCCCGTGGTTTCATCTCGGCCGTAACAGGCCAGTACAATATTCAGCCTGTTAATGGCCCAATGCTACCTAGGCCAAACTAAGCGCTGGGTCGACAAAAGGCTCAACTAAAATATAGGCCGGTGTAAGTTTGGGACTGGCGCAATGTGTGAAGGCCCCAATCATTCGGGCCCAAGAAAGACACAGGCCGGCCCAATTGTGGCCCGCTAAAAACCTGGCCCGTTAGAGTCGAATGTTTCGGTCCGGTCGTCTACATCTGATTTTTTTCTTCAAATAGCGAATGATGGCAGTAACTAGTAGGAATTAAGAACAAACCTACTCTATACAATAAAGAAATTATGACATAGTAACTAAGAATAAACCTACACTATACAATAAAGGATTTAAGGTATATTACATCCACTTGGCATCGAAGTTCGCCACGAGTGATCATAAAGCGCAACGAAGAAGCAGATTGCAAAAATTGGGCACCATTGCAGCGTAACAAAATAATACTGAACCGAGACCACTTCCAAGACAGTTCAAGAAAGGTTAGCCTTGTGGGGGAACTGCTGCGCAAGCTGCTGAGCAAGGCCGTGAGACCGGCCTAGCATGTCGGTCATAGCTTCCAGGTGTAGCTGTTTAGCGATGAGGTTCTCATTGGTGTTCTCCACAATCTTTCTTAGAGATAGGACTTCAAGTCGAAGTTGAGTTGCAGAATGCCTTTTTGCTAGAACTTGGGACTGAAGAAGTCGAACTGATTCAGACAACGAATTTTGTGAGCTTGTCTGACTGTTAGTCTCAAGTAACTTGAACACTGCATCAAGACAAGACTTTGGGGTTGTCTCGCTATCTTCAAGATGTTTTGCCTTCTTTGCTGCAATATATGTTGGGTTTGCCTCACAGTCTTCAGCAGACTTGTGCATGCCATCAGGCATATCACCCTGAAACAAAGTAGAGAGATGACAGGTTTTGCACGTGTATAAACAAAGATGATAACTGTTCTGTCAATTCTATCCAATTTCAAATTAGAAAATAAAGAGTAAGTTCCAAATGTCAATAGCATAATTTGGCATTGTTCATAATGCGGGGAGCTTCACCACACTACTGGATTACCATGTCAACATAACAAGCATAGATGAAGGGCAAAGAAAATCATTGTATCTATTTTGGATAATGTGCATGGCATGTTGTTCATATCATCAGCCACATCAGTAAGATAAAACAGCAGATGACAAGGTGCAAACGTGGGCTGCTTCACCACACACTGGATTATAGATCCACAAAAACAAGCATACATATAGGGAGTATTAAGTAATGTGCATGGTATGAATAAGGAATTTGGTTTTACAAGTAAAACTTAGAACTTACGGTTCTTACGAACATGCATTTTGGTAGAAACAGCAAACTAAACAGCAGTAAACGATAGGGAGTATGAGCAAATTAAACATCAGTTGAGGATAAAGGCTTTAGAAGGACTGACTTACATTAACAGTTAACACCGGCTTTATAATGCCCTTCTCCATGTCAAGGGAAGGATAACTCAAGAATTTCAGCACAGAATCTTCTTCATAAGCATTGCCTGTACTCTACATTTTGTAGAGAGTAATTATAGATATGTTAATACTGGAAGGGATAGAGGATAATGAAGATAAGATGCAGATTGATGCTACATAATCAACTACCAATCCCTGGAAGTACAAGCGTTACAAGACAAAATGTACTGACAAGAGCAATGGGCTACACTTCTGCACTGGCATTGTCTGTGTATTCTACTTGTTGGTAAGATTAATTATAGATCTGATCTTTTTTAGTAAATGGTGGGCGAGGGAGATAAGATGCAGAATGCTACAAAATGAACCAATCCCTCTTCCCATAATACAAGAGTGTTTTGAACACTGGTGTACGGTACAAAACGTTCTTATATTATGGGACGGAGGGAGTAGCTGTTAATGTAAGTACAGTGATAGACCACGTTCAGTCCTTACAAGAGGACTGCAGAGCTAAACCTCTTCAAAAGCATTGGGTTGATTCTAAATTTATGTAAGAGTCCATACGGATCTTATAATGTCCACCAAATGGATGATTACGAGGCTAACATGTGCAGTGATGCTACATAATCAAACAACTATGAAAGTAAGTATGGTCATACAGGGCAAGAGGTACTCACAAGAGCAATGCAGTGTGCAGTATAGTTGCGAGATTCTGTGGTCCCTTGAGAATGAATGTTCTTCTGCTAACAGTTTTCGTACAAGTGAGACATTAAGGCAAATGCAGAAATGTAGTTCAAATTGTGATGTGATATCATAGACAGTAACTTACGCTGCAGCCGAAACCAATGTGTAACAAGATTATTCCAGTCACCGTCGGATAAATGTAGCACCGGAGACTTTACAGAAATTTCATTCAGAGGCTTGCCATCGAAGTGCGCTTGCTTCAGGTAGGAACGATACTTCATCAACGAGTGCTTGAAAAGCGCAACTAACCCTTGCTCGTCATCACAACCTAGTTTGCTCCTCGCCTATTTAAAAGAATGAAATCTTGTGTCTTCTGTCAGCAGAAACATATGCAGTAATGACCATGAATAACATTAGTACATTACTTACGCGTAAGTTGCGGAGGAAGACTGGAAATTGTTCTGTGTCTGCGGTATAATCTTTCCATGAAGGAAAGATGCGCACAAAGTCCCTGTTAACAACATATGCTTCGTCTTCTAAACTGTAAAGAAATGGAACAGGGGTCCTATTTGCTGCAATTGGGGCTCTCTCTGGTTCGAAAAGGGATTTGGCAACTAGTTTTGGTGTACTCTTTGCTGGAATGGGGGTTTTGCGTCGTACAGCTAGTGCTATGTCAACTGGCATAATCATACTGTTTGCTGCAGTTGGGGTCTGCTGAGTTGGGGCATCAGAAATGACCAGTGTAGTAGGGCTAGAGTCTGCTAGAGTTGGGGTATTTTGTGGGTCAGGTGATATTGCAACTACACCAAATGGGCTATTTGATTTATCAGGTGCCACTACCTTTTCCAAATACTTTGCTTGTGCTCCTCCATGATCAGCAATCGCCCTCTTCCTTTTGAACGTCTGATACACAAGAACAACATTTGAATTGATAAATATGGTATGATGACAGATGGAATATGTACTGAAAATGGATAGGAAGGGTGTATTCACATACACGATGTGTAAACTAAGCTAATGGCAGTTCAACAAAGTAGAAGCAATGCAAAGCATCAGTTGCAAGCTTCGGGTCCATAACCACGAGTTACAGTGCACTAGATCTTGTAGCACTTAGCAACGAAGCCCTATCCATTAGTATTCCATGTGCGAGCAATGTAACCTTGGAAAGTAAGAGGAAGTACCTTGATGGGTGAATAAGATAGGGCATCTTCCTCTGACTCCTCCACTAGGGAGCTACATTGACTTAGGTCTCCCTCTAGCTCAGAATCACTGTTAGGATCATATTCTGAGCATGAATCTGTAGGTGGAGAGCGTTTGCATTGCATTGCACCAGACTTGATTTCAGTCCCTTAATGCCAAGTTTGACAGCCATGGCATTGTTCTGCTTTATTCTTTTCATGCGCGCAAGCTCATAATCATTATGATGCTGTTCAGAATCTGAGATTCATGAAAACATAAAAAGTAGTCAGATTATCTATGGAATGCATTGCGGATTCAACTCGGAGAGTGTCTCCCTATAAACCCCTGCATATGCAAAGTTCACCTCCCCAACCGTGCTGACCAGACCATACACAGAAATACAAACCCCTTATGTCTCTATAACAGGCAGGCACACATTTCAAAACTGAAGTAGGAACATTAGAATCATAAGAAATTCGTATTTGAACAAATAAACTAAGCAATTATGAGTGGCGTAATGTTTAGCTTCAAGGGTGGAGTGTTGGTAGTGCGACACAAAGCAAGTAGGCAGATTGTATTCCATGTAAAAGATCGAAACCTATGTAAAAGCTGGAAATGACACTTTCTTTCTATACAATGCAGTGTTCGTTACCCACACATGATGGAAGAGATCACATAGAGAAATACTATTCACTCATGTCTACAGTTCCAGTATTTAGAAACAGGGTGGTCCACCCTAAAAGAATATTGACAACAAATATGACAAGGCAAGCATAGATGTAGTGAATCAATCATTTACTTGTGAGCTTACTAGGACAAGTATGCAGAATTGTAACTCCAGTAAGAGACCGTCCAAAATCTGAATGAAGAAGTTTGTCTAGCACTTATTGTTTGCAACTAATCGACGTGAATAATTGGATATTATACCGAATGAGTAAGAAAGACAAGTAAAATTGTCAACAAACCTAGCTTGCATTAGTAATCTGGGTCAATGTCACGACGACCAAAAATCCAAAATGACTAGTTTCTGTTCCGAGGGCCGGAATTTTGAAAACCCTGTGAACTTTAGAGGTACTAAAGATTACCGAAATACATCTGAACCATTAAGTGTAGGTAGCACTGAGCACACAACAAACCCTAATGATAGTCCTGCCTAATGAGTAAGGAATCAATTAGAAAATGGGTGATGAGGAGTGGCTGCTGAGTGTTGAGGACGTATCTCAGGATAAATCGGGTTGGCTTGGAGGGTGCTGCACGCCTGAGCCCTGAACGGACTGGGAAGGTAGGCATGGCGGCGCGCCCGGGCAGTGGTGACGCTGTTGGGCGAGCGGCTCCTGGCCTCCTGTTAGTCAGGCGTCTCCTCCTAGAGTCATGCCGTCCGGGGACGGCAAGTCGCCGGCGAGGCAGGCGGCTGGGGGCGAGTAGATATCGGAAGCGCGCAGTAGAACAGAGGGGAATCGGGGCCTGGGACGACCAAAAATCCCAGGGTGGGCCGGCCCACCGTGGGCACCCTGTAGAGATACACACCCGAGCGGTGAACATGCATTTTCGAAACTAATTTAGGAACATTTAGCTGACCAATTAAACAACTCTGTTTTAATAATATCATATTCGTATTTGAACAACTAAGCTTGCTTAGCTTGATGGGTGGAGCAGTGTTATTATGACACGAAGCACGTATTCTGATCATATAGTGATCATAAAAGGGGGAAACTGTAAGCATATTTTTTTAGCAAAAGAGGGTTTCCCCTCCGATTTCTATTAAAGAAACCACCACGGAATCAACATGATCAATTAAACCCTAAGCATGATCAATTAAACCGTATTATGGCTGTGCCATGGCAGATTTGAAGCTGCAAACCAGAGAAATGATATTTAGCATCCATTGTTTGCTTCGAACTAAGAACTAAATTCTAAGAGCTGAAAAGAAACTAGAGTAACCAAGTTAAGATCTATTTTCTGGTTGAGATCAAAAAGTTGAGGAGATATGAAGTACCACCTCTCTTGCGGCGCTGTGTAGGCATCGGGGGTGCGATGGCTGTCGGTGGCGTTGAAGCAGATCTGCGACGGTAGACGGGTGCATCGGGGGATAAGTCCCGTTGCGGTGGAAGAGAAGGTCGTGTGAGCGGCCCCGGCAAAGAGGACGACGGCGTCGATGAAGCGAGAGGACGCGATGCAAGGCTATTGGTCCATCGCCGTGGATGAGAAACGTCCATCTCTAGCAGTGGACGACGCGGTCTTGGTAGGCGCTCCGGCATGGTGGAGGACGGTGGCGATGGATGTGGTGGAGGACGGCGGCGATGGATGGGGTGGCGGACGGAGGCTAGTGTGGGGATGGGGTGTTCTAGCGCGGACGGTGTATGAATGGGAAAATGGAGGGAGAGGTACGGGTTACCATGTTTTTGGGACGCGCCTGTCTGAAATATGGGAAAGTTACGAACTTAACCCCCGTTTAAAATTTGGACGTCTCGTCGGTTGGGGATAGGACGGTAATCTCGCATCTCGCCAATATTTGCCCAGAGCGATTTCGGGCGAGGAGAGGGTGGTTGGCGCCCACGGTGTATGAACGGGGCTGGCAGGTAGGGCGGTTGTGTCTCGTCTGAGTGAAGTTACAAACCTGCCCCTATTGAAAATATTTGCCTACATCGATTTCGACCGAGTCGAGTTTGTTTTGCCGCCCACCGTGTATGAATGGGGAATGGTGGGAGAAACAGAGGTCTTTTGGATGAGCTTGCATCAAATGAGTTTTGCCGCCCATGTTTGACGCCCACCGTGTCGGAATGGGCTCAGAGGCAGTTGTGTCACGTCTAATTGAAGTTTCTAACCTACCCCTATTTAGAGGAGTGGAAATCGGGCTGATGGATTGTCCGTGTAATGGGTAGACAGTAATTTCCATCTCCCAAACACTTGGCTTCGGGCAGCCGACGTGGGAGTGGACATTTTGCTGCTTCTTTCGAATTTTGGGACAATAAGCATCCACGTTTACCCTGGCAACTAAATTCGAATCCATTTTGTATTCCTATGTGAATCTTTATAAATCATTCTACGTGTTTTTATATATCTTCAAAAGGACGACAAAGATGTATTCCACTGTCATATATGAATATGGTTTACAAATGCTGATACTCAAATTCAGAAACTAGAATCCAGTTTAAGGTGAATTCGAATATTTGGAACACTTCATGTCCAACTCAAATGTCACACGCAGCATCATGTGTACTCCCATTTAGATATGTACACAAGCGATGTATCAAGATTCAAATACCGAGTCAATCAACCAAGAATGTACAGAACTAAAAGACATATAAACACTTATAGAGTATATGGATCAATAATATCAACTAACATACATAAGCCAGGCCGCTGTACTTTTTTTTGGCTACAACAGCATCCTTTTTTAGCCAGCATCTTGGCCCTTTCCGATGCGTGCCACTTATGGTCCATCTATACTACTACTATTGCTGAATGCACATTCAGCACGAGTGGCATATTTGTAGGTCTAGCACAGCAATCCAAATGAAATGTCTCCGAGTCTTATCAATTAATATAGACTTGTGCTCAAATAAAATTACAAACAAAAAAAAACAATTATTACATGATCTCTAAAACAAATGGTTTTATTGATTACATGAACAGACAACACAAAGGTTATTCAACTATGGAAAGAACATTTCACCTATGATTTACCAAGTAGGAATTTAATTTCCTTTTTTCCTTCAGGACCTTAACAATCTGGTCAGTCTCAGCTTGCTTCGTTTTGAAATCCACCAAATATTTAATGGTTGTCTTGAGTACTGCTTGTGATTGTGCTATTTGCTTCCTCAACATGTCAACTTCATCTCTAAGTGCAGAAGTAGAATCTCTTTCTACCACTAGTTTAGCCTCTAGAGCATCAGCAGTTGGCAATTCATAATGCACGATTGGGCCGGTGCCACTGCTGTGGGATGATGCAACGTTCATGGGGACCTTGCTCTTTGATCTTGGGCTAACCTGTTTTGCCATTAAAGTTTCGATTGGATTCAGAAAAGTTGAAGTTAGCAAAACATCTCAACTGGGAGTTATAATAGCAAACCAGTTAAAAAAACAAGGAATTAAAGAGTTTCAATTGGATGCTGAAAAGTAGTTATTAACATCATTGTAACCCGCTGTTGCAGCAGCAAAGCAGTTAAACAAACAAGTAGATATTTAAGTTAAGGCAAACAGGTAATTCTTAATAGTAAGTATCAAACACATAGATAGGCGCAGTCTACAATATGATTAACAGGCTGTGCCATTATGTAATCAGTAGCAAACTAAATTAAGCCAAGCAATGTAATTGAACAATTTTGCAATAAGTGGCTAACTAAAATTCCGAGAAGCAGGTAATAGAACTTACGCTAGTTCTTTGTACAGGCACACTGCAACTTCTTTTTCGCTTACAAGGTTGTACGAAGGAGTCCATGGCATCAATTGCTTGGATACGCAGTCCCAATACTTCTTTCTTCCCACACTGCATGGGTAAGTCGAATGGTTAATCTGGTAAGATGGTGCGTCCTTGATATGTTATATGAGGACGTGTAGTCAGACTAGTTGTAGCCAAACACATCACACTGGCTTTTACTGTATATTTCATGCAATTACTTTTGGCATATCGAGATCTAAGCAATCTACAATAGGATGAAAAGACTGGCATCCTTCACATTATTGGCGAACTCAGTTCATAGAAACAAGCAATTCAACCATTCTGTGGGTAAATAAAAGCGCCACTGGAATATTTTTCACTATCCAATCATACACGCAAAAAGGGGCGACGCCACCATAGGGGCTGGTATGGGCGGCCGCCTCAGGTGGCTGGAAAGTGTGCACCTAGTTTGAGTCGTCCAGGTTGGCCCACGCTAGTTTTGTTCGTCCCAACGCACGAGCAGGCAATGTAAAAAAGGAAGAAAAATGTTTCAATTTGGATGGGCCAATAACATAAGTGCAAGGCAGGCCCTATAGCAGGCCCGCGGCCCAAACGAGCGCCTCCCATATCGATCGACAACAGGAAAAATCCCAATTCATTCGCTCCAGCCTCCAGTCTGGTTCGCTCCTAACCTAGTCGCCGCTGAACAGACCGACACAGCACTTCCTCGTGCCCTTGTTGGAGGGCGGTCGCCGGGCTTCAAGCGAACGGAAGGACAAGAAGATGAAGATCCAACCCTGGGTGTAGCCTGCGTGGGAGGCAG
The DNA here is from genome assembly GCF_002575655.3 of Aegilops tauschii subsp. strangulata. Classification (NCBI taxonomy): domain Eukaryota; kingdom Viridiplantae; phylum Streptophyta; class Magnoliopsida; order Poales; family Poaceae; genus Aegilops; species Aegilops tauschii. The sequence continues at coordinate 321,178,780 of NC_053040.3, forward strand.
CGGCGCCAGTACGGGCATGGCATCGAGCTTGCGCAAACAGACAGTCGCAGCTTGCAAGAGTAGCATGCGCAACGAGCAGGTACATCACATCCCTGATTATATCAAATTGAACTCTTCAATTTCTGGCCAATAGTTAAACCTGACGGTGTTGTAAAACTGCTTGTATGTAGGGAATCTATGAGAAAATGAAACCAATTTCTACTTATTTTATAACTCCCCCAATCAATACTAAACTGACTGAATCTGATGTATCTAATCAAGTTTCCGGTGCAAACATACAAGCTCATGTTGTTCTTGAGCTTGAAGTGTCTAATGAACAGACTGCTAATGAAGGATTTGATGCAAACATTTTACATGCTCCTGGTGATGAACATATAGTGTCTAATGAGGGATCGAATGCAAGCATTTTGCAAGCTCATTGACGGATTTAGTGTCTAATGATGATCTACTATGTTGAGAGAGACATAGATTTGCAGGCATTGATGACAAGCAAATTATAGTGCATTTTCATAGCTTGAGGAAACGTCGAGGCCATCTACCAGAAAGTCCCCGTATCATGACAACATAGCATAAATACTTTTCTAATCTATTGTTTGAAACTATTGGCATACTTGTGCAGGATAGATATATTGATATGCAGTTTGCGCACTGGTTATACGTGCAATTACACTTCGATATTTTCATCCAGAGAACAAATAATTCAAGCAGGTACAGACCATGTTTGTAGTCCTTGTACACCATGTTTCATTTTGTGTTTTTTGGTGCTTGCATCATTTAGTGTTTATAATCTGAACTACTTTGGATCATTAGCTGGTTTTCAAAGTGCATGTAGCTTCACATTTCTCAAGTTATGTTGATTTCCGGAGTGCAAGTGCCTTCGTATTTTTTAAGTTAAGTGTTCGCCCCTGGTAACTTGAATTCGTGGATCAGCCACTGCACACAAATCATACACGAATGCCAGTATGAATTAAATCAAATGCAAGGACTTACCCTAGCTCGTTGTACAGGCTCACTGCAGCTCTGCTTGCGCTTGGGATGTTCCATGTACAAGTCCATGTTACCACTTGCTTGGATGTGCAGGCCTTGTGCTCCATGCATCCGCCTCTGCATTTTTGACACGGCGAATGGTTGATCAAATAAGAGGAATCGACCTTGATGTTGTACCAGAGGACATATACTTACAAGGTTATACGGGTGTGCAGGATGTGTACCAGATCCCGTAGCGCCGTCATGCTTCGCTAAAAAATGGATTTGCTTGTTTCAGATGATATCTCCAGAAGAAATAAGAGTTAAAGTCAGAGTTGCATAGGCGTGTAAGCTAAGAGAGCAGTGAAAGGATATCCAAACATCGTCGGAACAGTGCACAAGGGAGTGATGTGTGGATACCTAGTTTGGGCCGGCATTTGGGCATGCTCGCCTAGCTAGAGTGCGGGTCACTTCAGAGCCGTTCAGGGTGATGCGCTGGCGTTGGCTGGCCGCGCACGGATGGAGATCTTGAGGGGCAGCGGAGCGCTACGATGCGGTGGACGAGACCGTTGGTGAAGCCCCAGCGGCCTCGGGGGGCGGAGGTGCGACGATGTGCTCGGTGAAGTAGCCCCGGTGAGCTGGGAGACGGCGTCGGTGAAGCGCACCATATGCGGTGGAACTCGGTGTCTGTGAGGCACGTCGGTTGCGGCGGCCGACGTTGTCGGTGGACCACCCTGTGCGGTGGACGAGGGCGTAGATGAGGTAGCTCCGGTGCGGTGGTGAAGCACGACCGTCGTCTTCGTCGTCGTCGTCCGGCACAGAGGTGGGGAACGGTGGGGAAAGAGACGAGACGAGGGGCGATTCGAGGGTTGGCGGCGAATTAAGGATTTGAGCAATCTGGGCGCGGAAGGGGATGGTGGAGAAGAGAGATTTTGCAGGGCTAGAATTGGGGCCACCAGATATTTCAATCCGAAAAGTGGAAGCGCGAACTTATATTGTCGTCGTCCTTTTTTTGGGGGGGAGGGGGGTGGTTGGCTGGGTGCTACGCGTCCGTCCGACACACGCGACCACCCCAACAGGACTATGCTTCGGTGCCTTAAGGCACCTGCCTTTGTGTCCATGACATGTGGGCCCAACAGGTGGCTGGCCCACATGTCAGTGACCCAAAGGCAGTTGCCTATAAGGCACCGAAGCAGCGTCCACCCCGACACGAGCCTGGTCTGCCTGGTGCGCCTACATTTGAGAATGCAAACAAATCTTCTTTCATTTGCAAACGAATCTGTATGTATTACCATGCCCGTGTTTTCCTTGCAATAATTAGTCATTCGAAACGAGATACTCCATCCGTTCACTTTTGTAAGTCGTTTCAGACAACTTAAAATGAACTGTTTTGCACATTGTCTGAAATGTCTTCAAGGTCTTATAAAAGTGAACAGAGGGAGTACTATAAATTAATGAGGAGTTATTTGAAAAGAAAAATCGAAACGGTACCCACGCTAACGTGGATTAGAGTGTGTGTCACATAATTAGTTATTTGAATTAGAGTGTGTGTCACGTAGTTAGTTATTTGAATTAGAGTGTGTGTCACGTAGCGATCTCCAATTCTAACGTGGATTTCGCATTTCACTGTATCCACGCTACTTTTTTAATACAAATTGATATGTATATGATGAACACCATGGTAGTGAGAAAACTTTTGGATGGATTCAAACATATGACCTACAAAATAGCACAACAAACTGAGTCAATGTCAACTTTTCGAAACTTAGTATGGCACGAATTTGAAATAATTACCCGTATGCCTGGTCCTCGGTTCAAATCTTACAATGTACACCGAATTGAAACATCGATATTAAGTCTCGTACTATGTACATTCAAATGTTGTTTTTAGCCCCCCCCCCCCCCGCACAAACGCTACATACTTCCTGTATCGGTCAATCTTCCTCTCCTAACCACCTTAGGAAGCTATCAGTTTCCAACACACGTTCATTCTTTCTCTCCATGTTTCGATCTCTAAGACTCTCAACTACACAACCCCTTTTTCCACTCTGTTACCAAATGTATTTACCTCACACACCCGCCATTGCACCCCATGCCGAGCTCTCTCTCTCTCCCCCCTCTCCCTCTCACCTTCTCGTGCTAAATACATGCATTGCCTATCTAGCCCCCCAACCTCTCGTGCGCACACATGCACGTTGTATATCTAGGTCACTCCCTCGAGACTGTCTCACTCTTTCTTCCGCACGGCGGGCCACACTCGCTCAATCTCGCTCTCTTTATCTGAGTCTTGTTTAACCTCGTTTTCTTTCACACAGAAATGATATATCTCCCTGTTCGGGCCTCGATCGACACACTCTATACTCTCTCACGCAGATTGTCTATCTAGGTCAGTCCATCCAAGCTGCCGCCACTCTTTCGACCTCATGGTGGGCCACGCTCACTCAATCTCTCTCTCTCTCTCTCTGTATGTCTCGATTGACCTCGCTCTTTCTCGGACAAAAATGATATATCACCATGTTTGAGCCCAATTCGACCTATTCACATTGTATACTCTCTCACGCACATCGTCTATCTAGGTCACTCTCTCCAACCCGTCTCACTCTTTCGATCGCACGGCGACCCTATGTGATCGGTTGACCTTGCTTCCTCCCACGCACAAAATATATCTACACGTCTATGACTGGATCATCTCTCAAGCTCTATCTTACAGCCCTCACCCTTGCCAAAAAGCTCAATCGGCCAATATCTCTCTAGAGCATATATATTTGTTCAATGAATGTCGGACCACACTCACTTTGTCTCTCTATCAATATGTCTCTCGATTGACCTCGCTTTCTCAAACGTATCTTCCACGCATTGAAGCTAGTACCTCTCCATCCCTCACAAAGCCGGAGCTATTTACATTGCGAGGGGCACTCCAACCTTGGATTAATTTGTGTAGGCATTTATTCCGGTCAGTTTAGATTATATTTTCGTAGCATTCGGCCCACAAATACTCCAAACACCGTTGCAACCCACGCAACTCCCCTAGTTGATTTCCCTTTGGCTCGGTCATCGCTCTCTCGCACGTCCTTTCTCGCCTTCAACGTCGCACCATGGTATTATTGAAAAAACTATGTTGTTCTCTTTAATTATTATAAATAAGATAGAAAACTACACACCGATAGTCCACTTGGAATGGAACAAATTTCGACCCACAAATTAAAGTGCTACAAACTACACACCGAGGGGCCCACATGTCATGAAACAAATTTGGACCCATATACAAATTAAAAAATAAAGGACGAGGATCGAACATGCGACCGGGCCTTCAAGCCGCACGTCAATAGGCAACATACGTAGAATAGCAATGTTTGTTGTACCCCCTTTGTTCACATAATGTTTTTATATTACCACAGCCTAATTAATGGATAACATGTAATATTATTTTTAGTACTATTCGCCTTCACTTACTGGTGGGTTCCATGTGTGCTCTCTCTCTCTCTCCTCCCCTTCTGCGTTTAGACGCACGGGCAAATAGGAAGAACTCGCGGGCGATGTTGCCGTTGACCATATCTGGACGCGTTCACAAGTCACGACACCAGTTTCATGTACTAGCAGCACTAGTCAGTGTGTACGTGCAATGCACGTTAATTTGGAAGTATATTAAGTGCATGCGGATATTAACTACTAGGATATTATTTGCGTGTTGTCATGTGATTAGCACTATTTTTGGCATGAAATTAACTGCACGCTAAACGTTTTGAGCGCTCGACATTGAGGCAGTCTAGATCATTGGATGACAAGGAATACATGTGGCTTGATGATGTTTTATATTTAATTTGATACGGCTCTAGCAGAACATTTAATCGATCAAACCATACATTTCGTTCAGTCTGACTCTGACTTTAAATTATACAACGATCGATATAAAATAAACGGAAATGATAAACGTTCAGATTTTAAGCATGGCAATCCGAACATTTTTCATGGAAAACTTAGATTACGCGGCGTCGGCGGGGGCGTCTCGCGGTGGGAAGCGGCTCCTCTGCCATGCTCTGTGTGTCATCGGGCCACTGACCGACGGCGACGGTGGCGTCTTGCGCCGTTGTTGGCGTAATCCTGGATGTTGGCCTAGCTTCAAGGAAGGCCAAAATGTTCTGGACTTCGGAGCGAGTCAACTGGCGGGAGGAGGCGACTGGCGTTATTGCAAGGAAGCGGTCGACGGCGGCCATCCATGCTGCTGAGGGGGGCACTGGCACCCGCGCGGGGACATGCACTGTCAACGGCGCAGCGGAGACATTCGTGTGCACGGGCACCGGCACGGGCGCGCACGTCAGTGCACGTGCAGGCGCATGCGCTGGCAGGTGCACGGGCACCGGCACGGGCGTGCGCGTCAGTGTCCAGGAGTACGCCAATGTGCGGCTCCCAGCCCATCAATGCCACGGGGATGGGCGCTGTCGCAGTCGGGGCGGCTGGAGCCGGAACGGGAGCGCGGATAGGCACGGCGTCTTCCCGCAAGGCCAGTTCAAGCTCGTCCCAAAGCGCCTTATGTTCTTGAGACTCCGGCTGGATGTCTTCCTCAGGAAACTGGAACACTAAGGGCAGACCATCATGATGCGGCATGGCGTACATTTAGGTCAGGCTAGTTGGAGGTAGACGACAGGAGAATCGGAGAGGAAGAGAGAGGATTGTAGCGATACCGGGTAGTGTGGGGTTGATTTTAAACTGCGGCGCCAGCGACATTAAAAGTGGGAGCTGTTGGGACGACGGTGGGCGGCGGAGCCTGGTCAAAGGGCTCGCCTCCCGGTGAGCCTGCACAGCGGTCTGCTCGCACGCCTCCCTGACAGCCGGCGCAGCGGTCTGCTCGCACGCCTCCCGTCGACTCACACGCTTGCTCGGACGGCACCTGCCGATGAGAAGCGGGGACTCGTGGCGGCACGTAAACGCCCACGGTTTCACTAGTGAAAGCGTTCGCCTTAACGTGACAGGTCTTTGTTCCAAAATACGTTGGCTCTTCATTTGTGCAACTTGTCATAAGCAGCTTGTCTCAAATTGAAGAAAAAACTTACAAAGTAATATTTGTGCCATATCACATGACCATGCTTAGTTTCAAGAATTTATGCTCACTTTTGGATTTTCTGAAATTTAAGATCCAGGATTCGAAACAATATCATAACTTGCATCATGCAATAAATTTTCAAGCCGTACATCTGTCCTGTTGTATTTCTTAAGAAAGGATTTGGTCAAACATTTTGCTTAGTTAGACTTCAGACAAGTTATATATGCAGAGTAAAAGGATAATCCCTCCGTACCAGTGCATTGCCTGATATATTAACTCAAGTACTAGGCACGAACAAACGGGCTCAATTCTGTGCTCATCCTGGTCTAGTAGTAGTAGTAGTAGTAGTAGTAGTAGTAGTAGTAGTAGTAGTACTAGGCAATGCAGTTGACGGGTGACCTTGACGAGCGGCGACCGAGGGAATTGAACCGTGCTCGGCACGGTAGGTAACGTTGTCTAGTTACTAAAGCATCCCTCCGTTGTTCATCGGTAGTCATTATGGACCGGGGACATGAGGGGAATTTCCTAGGGCTGGAATTCTGGCCGCCAGATATTTCGACTTGAAACGCTGAGGATCGACTGGTTGGGGTTGCCTAATGTGCGTACCACGCACGCCACCGAAGGACACGAGCCCGGTTTTTTTAGGATCATCACGAGCCAAGGTCTGGTTGGTACGCCGTTGGGTCCTACCATTCGAGAATACGAAAGGAACCTTTTAAATTGCCAAACGAATCTATGTGTATTACAATACTCGTATTTTCCTTGGAAATACTAATCTCAACGTGGTAATTGATTTATGACGAGTTGTTGAATTAGAGTGAGTTTGTGATATAGTGATCTCAACGTGGATTTCACATTCCATGGTATCCCTAGTAAGTTTTCCAATGCAAATTCAAATTTAAAAGATGAACAATATGGAGGTGAGAAAACTTTGTATGTATCAAGCATATGACCACACACACACACAGACACACACGCACGAACACAACAACAATCCAATAAGTATAGTGCATCTATTTTTCCAAACCATGCATGTATGACACGAATTCAAAAATACTCCTTCTATTCCTAAATATTAGTCTTTTAGAGAGTTCAACAAGTGACTACATACGGAGCAAAATGAGTGAATCTAGACTCTAAAATATGTCTATATACATCCGTATGTGCCAGTCCATTTGAAGCCTCTAAAAAGACTAATATTTAGGAACGAAGGGAGTAAAATGTAAGACATCCACGATCCTCAGTTCAATATTTAAAATGAACATGAAACTGAAACATGAATATTAAGTCTAGTACTACAGTACATGCAAATGTTGTGTTTAGGCGGAGCTATGATTGTCGGGGGTCAACCCCTCGACCTTAGATAAAATTGTGGAGCTCTGTTTAGGGTTGTTTAGATTATATTTGTCCCCACCCTCCCAACAACCGATTGGTTGTGCACCCCCACCCCTCCTCCCCGGGAGAATATCATGTGCCCCCATACCTTAGATGCTATATGCCGATACGAGTTGCTTGGAGCTTGTAGATCTGAGATATAGCAGCTCGCATGATGTGTCTTAATATTTTTGTAGGAAACCTTGATGAGTTTAAGAATTGCACACAATTTGTACAAAAACTACTTAGATGCCCTTTGATCCCATATCCAACGACCTCGAAGCTCGTATCACCGTAGCATCTAAGATGAAGGAGGACATCATATTCTCCTGTATGTAAGAATATCATGTGCTACCACACCTTAGATGCTTTGGTGATACAAGCTCTTCGGAGGCGTTGGATTTGTGACCCAACACCTCCTCGGTGGTTCGAATGTTTTTTTGCAGAAAAGCCCCAAAAGAGTTCGGCCACTGCTTACAAGCACAAAGACAACTCAGATGCCATTGGATCTCAGATCAAACGACCTCCAAGCTCGTATCACCGTAGCATCCAAGCTGCGATAGCACCTTATGTTTTCTCGCACGGGAGAGTATGAGGTGCTCCCGCACCGTAGATTCTATGGTCATACGAGTTCACTGAGATCTAACGGCCCACAGTAGGAGGTTTGAATGTTTTTGCAATATACGGCTGATAGAGTTTGGGAAATGTGCAGAAAGTACAAGTACAACGCATGTGCCATCTGATCACTGATCATACGACCTAGATGCTCATATCACCGTAGCGGGTAATTAAGCTAGGGGGAGCACCTAATATGAGCACCGGGGAGCCGTTGGATCGAAGATGCAGCGACACACACGAGGCCTGAATGTTTTATTTGCAAAAAAACCTTTGGAGAGTTTGGAAATTGTGCATAATTACAAAGACTACTCCCAAGCCATTGGATCTCACTTCCAACGGTGTAAAAACTCGTATCACCATAGTATCTAAGCGGGGGGGGGGGGGGGGTGGATGTGATATTCTATGCCGCTGTCATTTTTGTTCGTAAACTTGCAAAATACGTGTAACTCGTGTCGTTACTTGTCTAACCGCACAAAGTGTTTGTTCAAAAAAACCATCCTACACTGAAATATCGGAACAACACACGGGGGTCCCACTTGTCATTAATCAAATTTGGACCTAAAACTAACAAATTTGAAAGACGAGATTCAAACTGGCAACCTGGACTACAAAGCGTAAGTCGATAGCCTGAAAAAACAAACGGTTGTTGGATTTTTCCCATAACTTGATTTTATACAGTACTTGCGTTGAGTAGAGTAGAGGGAGTTCCTCGTCAACACGTGCATGACCGTTTACTGGTGGGTCCCAGGTCTGCCATCTCAATCTCTCTTCTCTCCATCATCTAACCTTTGCACGGGCACACACGAAGAGCGGCGCTAGCTTGCCGTGGTGTTATTCCAACTAAAAAAAAAGCTTGGAAAATAGAAGAATCGCCTAGAACAAGAGACGTTGTGGCTGGTCGAGACAGAGCTAACCACATCTATCCTCCGTGCCACATTTGCATGATGAAGCTGTGTGGCTAGTGGGGTGTTTTCGACCGACTGGCTGGGTCCCGAGGTCGAAACATAGGTACTACGTCTAATACAGTATATTTTTACACGCACATTTTTCCTCCGTGCCGAGACGTGGCACACCCTACCATGCGGTTTCAGGGTCCTCCCGGGTGGTGCACGCATATATTCTTCCTGACGTGGGACGCCCTACCGCACATTTTCTGGGTCCTCCTCGGTCGTAGCGCCGAAGCAAGTAAATGAGTCGTCAAATCACGAAAGACCACCTTTCCCGCCGAGTACATAAGTGAAGCACGGTGGCTAGCTAGTTGGGCTAGTTCGACCGATTAGCTAGGCCGCCGCCACATTTGTTTTTTCACCCCTTTTTTATCTACTTGCCGGCAGGTAAATTTAAATATCCACCGCGGCGTTGCTCTGGTGTTTGGGTGCGGCAGGATTTTTAATTTTTTGATTGACAGGAGCAGGCGTGGCAGGATTTTTAATTTTTTGATTGACAGGAGCAGGCGCGGCAGCAATTAGTCACGATGACTCCGCCTGTAAAAACCCACCGCTCCCTGATGTGACAAGTCGTCGACTGGTGTTTTACCGTGGTGAAAACAAAAAGATTCCCCGCTCCCTCCGCCTTCCCGTAGATTGCATTGCCTTTCAGCCGTTTCGCCCCCTTTGCTTCCTCTCCCCATTGCTTCTACCCGGTGCCATGGCGGCGCAACAGATCACAGAGTCCGAGGTGAGGCGCCTGACACAGGAGCTCCATGCCAAGGATGCGGAGCTCAGGGCCAAGGACGTGGAGCTCCGTGAGCTCAAGGAGGAGAGGAGTGCCATGCTCCTCCGTTATGTGCAGGAGTTCACGGAGCTTTAAAAGCGGCAGGCGTCCACCACAAAGATGCTCGAGGCGTCGGCGGCGTTGCTGCAGAAAGCGGGAGATACGATAGGCCGTCAGGGGAGCCGGTTGGAGCGCGAGCGGGCCGATCTTGACAAGGTCCAGGATCGCCTCAGCCACTTGGTGAACCAAGTTGCCACGCACGTGTTGCGGCTGCGCGATGCCTACCGTCGTGCCAGCGCGACGATGCCGGGCATCAGGCTAAACCCGTTCGACCACCCGATCGACTTCAACGAGCTGCGGCTTCCTGACTTGGTCTCCTTCTTCACCTATATCTCCGAGGAGCTGAGCCATCTCCGCGCGATGGTGGGGGCTGAGCTGGACAAGGAGGGCTTGCGGGCTGCCGTCGCCGTTGCCGGGCGAATCCTTTCAGGGCTCTGTCACTGGAATCCATTCGTGCCATTGGACGCCGTCTTTGACGAGCAGGCTCCCGTCGACCGGGAGCGGGCTCTGCGGGCAGTTGCACCCTGCATCACCAACGTCGTGCGCCTCGAGAAGCAGAGGGACTTCGGTGGTGTTTAGGCGCCCTCTGCATGGGCATGTCCATGTCTCGGCGCAACATGACCGTTGGATCAAACTCAGATGGTGTAGATCAGTCACTGTAGCACAAAGCGTGTGGGTGTGTTTGGTTGCATTCTCATCTCAATATAGTTGTTTCCACTGCTGCACTCGTTGAACAGGTCCAACTGTGTCGAGAAACTTATGGTATGAGCTGTTTTCTGTTATATATGTTGTTCATAAACTATTACTTATACACAGTTTTACAGCTGTGATCTTCTTGAAACAGGAACTGCCGAGTTCTATTGTTCCTATACAGATGCCTGACCATGGTCGGGTCAGACTTGCGCTTGGTCATAACTTGATGTTTATGTCGACCTACTCAATTCCCCTTGGAGGTGAAAAGATACTTATTCATGGGTGGTCTCAAATAATGAAGGCCCGTCCATCTTGGAGAATAGGACAGAAGATTATGTTCATGCTTTTCCATGGCTCTAAAGGGAATATCCTGTTTAGTGACCACGTTGCAAGATGAAGCTGCTTTCAAAAGGTTGTGGATGCGCGGGGTGGCGCCTGGGCCTTGTCCTGGGGCTTGGCGGCCTCACCCTTGGTTAACTGTAGGCAAAGTAGCACTGTTCGAGGCGTGCTTTGTACGGTTGAACCTGTATAAGTACTCATACTGCTTTCAGCTTTGGTTGTTAAGTTCCCCTGCTGGTTTCAGTTAAGGTTGTTAAGTACTCCTGCTGCTTTTAAAGTCTGTCATGTTTCTTCAGTCATGTCTTCCTCCAGCCGCCAAAACCAAACCAGAGCCGGCGGGGCCGCCTGCTTCCGCCTCCCACGGCTGGCTGCGCCTCAGCGCACGCATCGCCGCCCCACCGTCTCCTAAATCGTTAACGCCGACGTCCTCCGCGGTGCCGCCCTCTCGCATTGTCAACATGGTCAACAAACAACAAGAATCGGCAGAAGTACATGGAGAGGATGACAGTAGGGGCCCACCACGTCAGCGTATGGAAAAATAAAATGCTTCCTCCTAGTGTTTTCCTGACATCTGGGACCCACGACATTGTGAGCGTATATAGTCAATAGACAAGAGAACAGCACAAGATCGGCTCACACCTGGGACGTAGCTACTCGAGCAGTATTTTTTTTGTTTGGTATTGTTGAGACGGAGCAGGGTTTGAACTGGGATGTGGCCCGTCTAGCCCGGGCTTATATTTTATGTTCACCATGTGACCAGCTCATCTATTTTTTCTTTGTGAAAATGAGCCCAGTATATTTTTTCTGAAGAATACCCAATCTAGGCCTACTTATTTTTCTACGCCCTGATGGGCTGCAACTCTTTCAAGACGCCTGCAAATCTTGAAAGTAATATGAAATGGGTTGTAAATATAAAAACAGATGACAAATTGGCAATTACTTTATAATTTCTGAATTTTTTCACATTTTCAGATTCCTATTTCACTGGGCATTAACCTAATTTAAATATATCTTCAAAGTACTTTAAATCTGGCTCGACATTTCAGTATTAAAAATAGTTTGGAACCCACAGAAATATGCGAAATTGGCCCTGGCCAACCAAAAAAATGACTGCAGTAAATTGCATAAGAAGTTGCCATGAGCTATATATAAATTATTAAAAAAAGAGGGAGTGGTCTGACTTGTGGGCCTGTTTAGTTGACGCGTATGCAAGATTTTTTTAGTTATTATATACGTCAACAAACGATTCTAGCAGACGTAACCGTTGGATGTCAATCCAACGACTGTCGTGTTTCTTCAATCTCCGATCTTCTTGCTCCAGCCGCCAAAGCAGCGTCGGCGGGACCGCCTACTCCCGCCTCCCGTGGCCGGCTGTGTTGCTGCGCAGGCCTCAGCGCCCCCTACTACTCCCACCGCTGGCCAGGGCATCCCTCTACTCACCCACACCCCCTGTTATTCTGCGGCGATGGCAGCCTCACACCGCAGCCGAACCGGTGAACCCTCGTACTCCTCTCCGCGCGGGCTTCCACTGTCGCGTCTTCCCCGGCTCCGCGTCGTCCCCTTCCTATGCCTCGCTGTCGTCCACCGCCATGGTGCTCTCCGCGCGGCGTGGTCAATGTGGTCAACGACCGACTTCCATCGGAAGAGTACTGTACGTGGAGAGGCTGACAGCTGGGTCCACGGCAGCCGCAAGGAAGTGCCTCCTTATTACGCGAAAAATAATTATTCCTCCACCTGACAGCAGGGACCCACCGGACGTGCCACCAGTATTTCACGAAAAAACGTTCCCCCCTGACTGCTGGGACCCACAGGACGGTCCATCGTATTTCACGAAAAAAACGTTCCCCCCGCTGTCAGCTCGGACCCACCGGAAGTGCCTCCTTATTACGCAAAAAAAATACCCCTGCTAGCTGGGACCCACCTTAGTGGGATGCTGACTTGTGGGCCTACTATGTTGACTGGGACGGAGGCCTTTGTCAACTTTAGTCAATATATGAACGATTCTAGCTCCAGTGACCGTACAATGTCCATCCAACGGCCGTAGTGCTTCTTCAACCTCTAGTCTTCTTGCTCCAGCCGCCCAAAGCAGCGCCGGTCGTGCTGCCTGCTCCTGCCGCCCGTGGCCGGCTGTGATGCCGCGGAGGCCTCACCGCCCCCTACTACTCCCACCGCTGGCCAGGCCATCCCTATACGCACCCACACCCCCTGTTATTCTGCGGCGACGGCAGCCGAACGAGTGAACCCTCATACTCCTCTACGCGTGGGCATCCACTGCCGCGTCTTCCCCGGCTCCGCGTCGTCCCCTTCCTAGGCCTCGCCGTCGTCCACCGCCCTGGTGCTCTCGGCGCGGCGTGGTCAACATGGTCAAGGAACGGCTTCCATCGGACGTGGACTGTACGTGGAGAGGCTGATAGCTGGGTCCACGGCCGCAGCAAGGAAGTGCCTCCTTATTACGTGCAAAATAATTATTCCTCCACCTGACAGCGGGGACCCACCGGACGGGCCACCGTATTTCTCAAAAAAAAACGTTTCCCCCTGACTGCTGGGACCCACCAGCTACATCTTCACACGCAAGGAAGTGCGTCCGAAAAAAAACGATTCGCCCCCCTGACAGCTGGGACCCACCAGCTACATCTTCGCACACAAGGAAGTGCGTCCGAAAAAAAACGATTCGCCCCCTGACTGCTGGGACCCACCAGCTACATCTCCGCACGCAAGGAAGTGCGTTCGGGCAAAAAAAAACAAAATGATTCCCCCCTGACTGCTGGGACCCAGCAGCTACACCTTCGCATGCAAGGAAGTGCGTCCGGGCAAAAAAACAAAACGATTCGCCCCCCTGACTGCTGGGACCCACCAGCTACATCTTCGCAGGCAAGGAAGTGCCTGACAGTCAGGACCCACCTGGTCGAAGCGTACGTAGCATTGTCATTCTGGTCGCGAACGTGTACGTACATATATACTGGTCGATGTAGAGGCGCGCACGTGTCGTAGTAGAGGCGCGTACGTGTCGTAGTAGAGGCGCACACGTAGCATGTACATGTACGTACAACGGCGAGGGTGCAAGAAAGAAAATACGGCCACGTACGTACATACAGGCAGGGTCTCGAACGCCTACTCGCGCATACGTACTGCCAGGGCTCGTGTACATGGCTGGGTCAGAACAGAGAAACAGCGTCGTCGTCGTGTTCATGGGGAGGCAACGGAATGTGTCGTGTTCATGGGGAGGCAACAGAATGCGTTGTGTTCACTGGGAGACAACGGAACGCGTGGGAGCCAACCGGCTGGGTCGGAACGGAATCCGTGGTCGTGTTCATTGGGAGGGCTTAGACGGAACAGGCGATGGAAACGAGGCCTGGCGTACCGCACAACGGAGGAAACGGACCTCCTATGTTCGGAATGGGGTCTTGTTGATCGGGAGGTGTCTGGTGTACCGCAAAACGGAGGAAACGGACCTCCTATGGTCGAAACGGGGTCCTGTTGATCGAGAGGGGTGTGGCGTACCGCAAAACAGACGAAATGGACCTCCTACGGTCGAAACGGGGGTCTTGTTGATCGGGAGGGGTGTGGCGTACCGCAAAACGGACGAAACAGACCTCCTACGGTCGAAACGGGGGTCCTGTTCATCGGGAGGGGTGTGGCGTACCGCAAAACGGGACTCCACGGGATACTGTCATCTCCACCGTCGGCCTCCTCCAGCCTCCACGGGCTACCGTCGACCTCCTCCAGCCTCCACGGGCTCCTGTTCATCCAGCCTCCACCGCGCGCTACTCCACCGGCTACTGTTCAACCACCCCTCCACGGGCACCCCTCCACCGTCTACTGTTCATCCAACCCTCCACACCACGGGGTCCTGTTCAACCACCCCTCCACGGGCACCCCTCCACCGTCTACTGTTCATCCATCCCTCCACACCACGGGGTCCTGTTCATCTAGAGGCAACGCCACCGCTCACTGTTCATCCAACCCCCCTCCCCCCGCAACGCTCACTGTTCATCCAATCGATCGGCTTCAGTTAGCAGCAGTAGCGAAGGAATCGCTCGATCGGGTTCAGTTAACAGCCATCGATCGATCGCTCGGGTTCAGTAACGCGTAGCCTGTAGTGCAATTGCCCGGGTTCAGTTAGAGCCCAACGCCTCGCTCAGGTTCAGTTAGAGCCAACGCCTCGCACACACGCGCGTAAGTGTACGAGAGAAACTCACATCGCTCGGTCCCCGACCTCCCGCCGTAACCGGGAACTCCCCGAAATTTTCCTCCCCCTCGCTTCTACCATGGTTTTTTCCGTCATGGACGGCCCAAAGAATGTCATGCAGCTGCGTCTCCGGCCTGCCCAGGACGAAAAGCCCATTTTCTGTCATGATTTTTTGTCATAGAAGTAGGATCCCACCACATCTATGATGATACCGGGTTT
The DNA here is from genome assembly GCF_002575655.3 of Aegilops tauschii subsp. strangulata. NCBI lineage: Eukaryota > Viridiplantae > Streptophyta > Magnoliopsida > Poales > Poaceae > Aegilops > Aegilops tauschii. Next base: position 321,193,992 of record NC_053040.3, read on the forward strand.
TGTCACAATTATCGTCATAGAAGTGTCATATGTATGACAGAAAAAAAAATCGTTCGGCCCAAAATGTCACGGATGTGTCTATTTTTTGTAGTGTGATACGCCTAGTTGATGTGAGACTATCTTCTCCTTTTTGTCTTCTCCACAACCACCATTCTATTGCACATATAGTGCTATGTCCATGGCTCACGCTCATGTATTGCATGAAGATTGAAAAAGTTTGAGAACATCAAAAGTATGAAACAATTGCTTGGCTTGTCATCGGGGTTGTGCATGATTAAATACTTTGTGTGATGAAGATAGAGCATAGCCAAACTATATGATTTTGTAAGGATAACTTTCTTTGGCCATGTTATTTTGAGAAGACATGATTGCTTTGTTAGTATGCTTCAAGTATTATTATTTTCATGTCAATATTAAAATTTTATCTTGAATCTCTCGGATCTGAACATTCATGCCACAATAAAGAGAACTACATCGAGAAATATGCTAGGTAGCATTCCACATCAAAAAATCTGTTTTTATCATTTACCGACTCGAGGACGAGCAGGAATTAAGCTTGGGGATGCTTGATACGTCTCCAACGTATCTATAATTTTTGATTGGTCCATGCTATTATATTATCTGTTTTGGATGTTTAATGGGCTTTACTAAGCACTTTTGTATTATTTTTGGGACTAACCTATTAACCGAAGGCCTAATGCAAATTGCTGTTCTTTTGCCTATTTCAGTGTTTCGTAGAAAAGCAATATCAAACTGAGTCCAAACGGAATGAAACCTTCGCGAGAGTTATTTTTTGAACAAATGTGATCCAGAGGACTTGGAATGGACGTCAAGAAAGAAGCGAGGAGGCCACGAGGCAGGGAGGCACGCCTGCCCCCCCGGGCGCGCCCCCCACCCTCGTGGGCCCCTCGCAGCTCCACCGACCTACTTCTTCGTCCTATATATACCCATATACCCCGAAAGTATCCAGGAGCACCACGAAACCCTATTTCCACCGCCGCAACCTTCTGTACCCGTGAGATCCCATCTTGGGGCCTTTTCCGGCACTCCGCCGGAGGGGGAATCGATCACGAAGGGCTTCTACATCAACAACATAGCCTCTCCGATGATGTGTGAGTAGTTTACCACAGACCTTCGGGTCCATAGTTATTAGCTAGATGGCTTCTTCTCTCTCTCTTTGGATCTCAATATAAAGTTCTCCTCGGTCTTCTTGGAGATCTATTCAATGTAATTCTTTTTGTAGTGTGTTTGTCGAGATCCGATGAATTGTGGGTTTATGATCAAGATTATCTATGAACAATATTTGAATCTCCTATGAATTCTTTTATGTATGATTTGTTATCTTTGCAAGTCTCTTTGAATTATCAGTTTGGTTTGGCCTACTAGATTGATCTTTCTTGCAATGGGAGAAGTGCCTAGCTTTGGGTTCAATCTTGCGGTGTCCTTTCCCAGTGACAGCAGGGGTAGTAAGGCACGTATTGTATTGTTGCCATCGAGGATAAAAAGATGGGGTTTATATCATATTGCTTGAGTTTATCCCTCTACATCTTGTCATCTTGCCTAATGCATTACTCTGTTCTTATGAACTTAATACTCTAGATGCATGCTGGATAGCGGTTGATGTGTGGAGTAATAGTAGTAGATGCAGAATCATTTCGGTCTACTTGTCGCAGACGTGATGCCTGTATACATGATCATGCCTAGATATTGTCATAATTATGCACTCTTCTATCTATTGCTCGATAGTAATTTGTTCACCCACCATAATACTTATGCTATCTTGAGAGAAGCCACTAGTGAAACCTATGGCCCCCGGGTCTATTTTCCATCATATATGTTTCCAATCTATCTTTACTTTGCAATCTTCACTTTCAATCTATATCATAAAAATACCAAAAATATTTATCTTATTATCTCTATCAGACCTCACTTTTGCAAGTGGCCATGAAGGGATTGACAACCCCTTTATCGCGTTGGTTGCAAGGTTCTTATTTGTTTGTGTAGGTATGAGGCGACTTGCGTGTAGTCCCCTACTAGATTGATGCCTTGGTTCTCAAAAATTGAGGGAAATACTTATGCTACTTTGCTGCATCACCCTTTCCTCTTCAAGGGAAAAACCAACGCAAGCTCAAGAGGTAGCAAGAAGGATTTCTGGCGCCGTTGCCGGGGAGATCTACGCCAAGTCAAGTCAAGTCAAAGACATACCAAGTACCCATCACAGCTCTTATCCCTCGCATTACATTAATTGCCATTTGCCTCTCATTTTCCTCTCCCCCACTTCACCCCTGCCGTTTTATTCGCCCTCTTTTTCCGTTCGCCTCTTTTTGCTTGCTTCTTGTGTGCTTGTGTGTTGGATCCTTTGTCACGATGGCTCAGGACAATACTAAATTGTGTGACTTTTCCAATACCAACAACAATGATTTTCTTTGCACTCCGATTGCTCCTCTTACCGATGCAGAATCTTGTGAAATTAATGCTGCTTTGTTGAATCTTATCATGAAAGATCAATTCTCTGGCCTTCCTAGTGAAGATGCCACTACCCATCTAAACAACTTTGTTGATTTGTGTGATATGCAAAAGAAGAAAGATGTGGATAATGATACTGTTAAATTGAAGCTATTTTCTTTTTCACTTAGAGATCGTGCTAAAACTTGGTTTTCGTCTTTTCCTAAAAATAGTATTGATTCTTGGAATAAGTGCAAAGATGCTTTTATCTCTAAGTATTTTCCTCCCGCTAAGATCATCTCTCTCAGAAACGATATTATGAATTTTAAGCAACTTGATCATGAGCATGTTGCGCAATCTTGGGAGAGGATGAAATTAATGATACGTAATTGCCCTACACATGGTTTGAATTTATGGATGATTATACAAAAAAATTATGTCGGATTGAATTTTGCTTCTAGAAATCTTTTAGATTCGGCAGCGGGAGGCACTTTTATGGAAATCACTTTAGGAGAAGCTACTAAACTCCTAGATAATATTATGGTTAATTATTCTCAATGGCACACCGAAAGATCTACTAGTAAAAAGGTTCATGCAATAGAAGAGCTTAATGTTTTGAGTGGATAGATGGATGAACTTGTCGGCTTTCTGGGAACGGGCACTACTAGGGAAAACCTTATACAAAGAACCTTAGCAGCAGCGCGGCACAAAAAGAGGCGCTACTGCTAATCAGGAGTGGCGAGGTTAAGAAAAGCGCGCTGCTGATGAAAATTTAGCAGTAGCGCTTGATGGATAAACTGCGCTGCTACAAAAATATACTGACAGAATGCAACAACCTAAGTTTACCAGTAGCGCGGTGGCGAGATGCGCGCTACTGCTAAAGCAATAGAGTAGCGCGCTTTTTGGTCTCGTCGCTGCTGCTAATTTTGAAATTGTCCACACGGTTGGCCCGTTTAGCAGTAGCGCGTGTTAGAAAAGCGCGCTGCTGCTACAGACTTAGCAGTAGCGCGCTGCTGCTACACCCTTAGGAGTAGCGCGCTTTTCCTCCCGCGCTACTTCTAAGGCGCAGCACCCCACCACCTTTTCCCACCCGTCCTCCCCTCCCCCATCTCCTCTCCTCCCTTTCCCCTACCTCCCACATCCTCCCTCTCTCACTCTTCTTACTCAAGACTTCTCCCCCATTACTCTCCCTCTGCTACCTACCTTTCTCTCTCTTCATTAATCCTAGCTAACTACAACACCTCCATTAATGCATCTCCTTTGTCTTTTTCCTTCCCTCCACTAGTTGAAGTTGTCTCCTCCCAAATTAGCTAGCTAGGTAGATGTAGCATTTAGTCAAGTGACATATTTTCCCCCTAACTAGATCTATCTTTGTCAAGAAGAGCTTTGTGCACTTTTGATCTCCCTACATCATCATCTCCACCGTGTGCTCGATCTCGAGACAGAGGTGATTAAAATTTCATGCTTTTGCAAAATGGAAATATGTGTATGTGTGTGTGATATGATAATTGGGCAATACGATGGAAATTGTGTGTGTGGCATGAGTTGACGCCAAATTGTGCTTTTAAGTTGCCTATGTTTTGCCGAAATGTCAATTTATTTCTGTTTCGGCGAATTCCGAGCAAACTCTAGATCTATATATTGTCCTATTTTTAGGGAAGGTCATGCCGAGTTTTTGTATGACTTTGATGCATGCACGCATTTTTATAATCAATTTGTTTTTTATTACCGTGCAGACGTTCATGATTGTCAGTGGAACGATGGTGGACAGGTGGTTGCGGTCGGTGGTGCAGGACATGAAAGAAAATAACCGGACAGAGGTTTTATGTTCGTGTCGAAAATGCAAAGGAATAGTTTTAGCTCGACCCCTATGACAATGGTCGTGTTGAAGCGCACCTGCTCATGACTGGTTTCATGGATGGCTATACTCGGTGGATAATTGAAGATGAGGATGACGATGTTGAGGACGCCGATGGGGCAGGCAATGATGACACGGGGCAAGGCGAAGAGATGATCGATAATGGCGGCGGGGAAGAGGCCGGACATGGCGGCGGAGAAGGGGCCAGACATGGCGGAGGAGAAGGGGCCGGACATGGCGGCGGAGAGAACGACGTGGACTCCACGCAGCAGAGTTCGTTGGTACTAAGTCCAATCGTGCGGGACCCTCATGTTCAAGCACTGCTTCGCAAGGAGACGAGTACTAAGAGCCTGTTTGGGACTGCTCTGCTTCTTAAAATTCAGCTCCGCTCCAGAAAACACAAGCCAAACGGGGTAGCTCCACGATATGCCGCTTCGCGAGAAAACTAGAATCTGGGGTACAACTCCCAGTTTTTTATGAAGCTCTTCAGGGGGTGCTCCAAAAAACTCTAGAAGCTAGAGTTGGGTGGAAATTACCCACCACTGCCACTAGTAAGTGGATACCCCTTCGTTTGTCCCCCCTCGACCAATCAAATAGATCATTTTCATCAAATTTCCTATTCTTGAAGCTGGAGCTAGATGGAAGCCAAACATTCTCTTTGGTAGTACTACAACTTCTGGATGAAACTGCTCCAAAGTGAATTTAGTGGAGCGAAACCAATTTTCGTGAAGCGAAGCAGTCCCAAACATGTCCTAAGAGAGCTGCTTCTAGAGAGGAGGCTAAGCTGGAGCAACTGGTGGTAGACTCGAACACTCCATTGTATGCTGGTTACAATCCTGAGGTGACCTGCTTGAGTTTCACTCTCCAACTCCTAAAGACGAAGGCTAAAAACAAATGGACCGACACTAGCCTCGATGATCATCTCAAGTACCTAAAGGATGTTCTTCCCGCGGGGAATCTATGTCCTACTAGTGTTGATGAGGCCAAGAAGATCATGCGCCCTCTTGATCTGCCGCACGTTAGATACCATGCATGTATCGACGATTGCATAATTTATCCGGTGTGCAATGCTTCTCGATACAAGAAGGCCGGGAAGAAATGTCCCCAGAAATTTGTATGGTACTTACCGATCACTCCCTGTCTCCAGCGGTATTTTGTAGATCCCAAGGAAGCAAAGCTAATGCGCTGGCACGCGGAGAGGAAGAAGCCCGACGATGGAGATGATCCGAAGCTGAGACACGTCAAGGATGGAAGCCAGTGGAGAGCGTTGAACAGCTTCTATCGGTATTTTGAATGTGATGCAAGGAACATCGTGCTCGTCGCGTGTACCGATGGGATGAATCTGTTTGGCAACCAGAACACCAACCATAGCACATGGCCCGTGTTTGTATGGATGCACAACCTCCCCCCTGGTTGTGCATGAAGTCGAAGTACATTCACATGAGCATGCTTATTCAAAACAACCAGGAAATAATATTAATTTGTATCTGGGGCTACTTCAACGAACAAGAAGGGAAAGAAGCTGACTCAAAAACGAAAACGTCAATGCTGAGGAACCGTATGTTATCGGTCAAATGATGTAATATATATATATATATATATGTTTCTATTTTGTATACGCACTTAGCCATTATTATGCATGGGTCCAATGATGTAATATATATGTTCCTATTTTGTATACATATTTAACCGTCAAATGATGCAATATATATCGCCTTCCCTTCGTTCACTGCTCTCGGAAAAAAAGTGAGAGAAAATAAAGGAAAAGAAAAAGGAAAACTGGTTATAGCAGTAGCGCTTTACTCAAAAAGAGCTACAACTAGTCAAGGTAGCAGTAGTGGTTTCCGTATAAAACTGATATAGCTGCCTGTAATAGTAGTAGCGCGTTTGCTCTAAACGCGCTACTGCTACATCCACTTAACCCAAAATCCTCACTCTCTCTGCTTCATCCCGCCTCTTTTCCCCCCAAATCCCCACTCTCTCTTCCCCCGTCGCACCATCAGGGCCCTACCCTCGCCGCGCCCCGGCGGTCGCCCCCGACCCCGACGCGCCACGCCTCCCTCCTCTGCTTCCTCCCCTCCCAACCTCGATCGTCGTCGGGCCTGCCTCCTCGCCCCTGCACCCTCTGTAAACCCCCCTCTCTCTGCTAGCTAGGGTTCTTCGGTTAATTTACTTAGGTTTTAGTTAGGGCAGTAGGTTAATTAGGTTATCTATTTAGTTATGAATTTAGCTAGGTTTTAAAATAGGACAGAAATTTAGGGTTGAGCAATTGTAGTTAAAAGAAAAGGCAGCATTTAAGCAATTGTCCAAATCAACATCCCTTGTTAAAGCAAATTTAGGTAGGCTGAATTTAGGTAGACTGAATTTATGTGCAAATTTGAACTGGACATGTGATATGTGGACATGTCATGTTTGGAATTTGGACATGTGATGTTTTGGTTCATTTTTGGTAAATGATCCGAGTGGCCTATGTTATGCCCATGTTTTGGTAAATGATCCGAGTGGCCTATGTTATGCCCATGTTTTGGTCAATGATCCGAGCGGCCTATGTTACGCCGGAATGTTGATTCATTTCCGTTCTGGTGAATTTTAGGCGCTCGATATGTCCATTTTTTAGCAAAGGTCATGCCAAAATTTTCCGTGAATTTTGGCATGATTTGTGCTAGATAGTAGGCATATCGAGTGCTGGGAGTTGCTGGGAAACGACATTCCGGCAAACATAGATTTCTTTTTTATGTCATTTCTCATTTTTTTCATACTTTTAGAATTAAACGAGGAGATGTAATCATAGGAAACATGTCGAACAACGAAGAAACTGGGCCTTCTGACCAAGATGCAGACGAGATGGATTATGAGGGTGAACAAGAGTACCTCGACTATTTGACTGCTAAGCAAGGTTTGCAGGTCGGCCTCGATGATGGTACTCATGCCGACATCGACACCGACGGTGCCGGTACTGACTGCTAAGCAAGGTTTGCAGGTCGGCCTCGATGATTTCCCGTTGCCCAGTTTCGTCGGGAGCAACTCCATGAACAACAACACCACTGCACCATCACTTTCTCACGCAACCGGGCCTCCTCTCGCAGTCGCTCCCGCTCATAGTAGCCCGTCCCCAGTCTCTGGCGCGCTAGGTGGGCCTTCGACTTTGGCTGAGCTCGACGCCATCACGGTAATTACATGTCGCACCAACATATATATATATATATAGAATATTCCATTTTCGTTGCCTTTCGGATGTTTTACACCACAGACATATGTGTTTGCAGGCCGAAGAAACCCCGTGCACCATACTCTACTTGATCAAAGGCCAGAAGGTGGACGTGGGAAAGGGGATGATAAAGAACCCCTTGCAACCCATGTTCCACAACCATCCGATCCCCGCTGGGCACTTCAGGGTTGGCTTGTCCAGTGTGAAATCGGGGAACGCGGAGAGGAAGAAGCCCGACGATGGAGATGACCCGAAGCTGAGACACGTCAAGGATGGAAGCCAGTGGAGAGCGTTGAACAGCTTCTATCGGTATTTTGAATGTGATGCAAGGAACATCGTGCTCGTCGCGTGTACCGATGGGATGAATCTGTTTGGCAACCAGAACACCAACCATAGCACATGGCCCGTGTTTGTATGGATGCACAACCTCCCCCCTGGTTGTGCATGAAGTCGAAGTACATTCACATGAGCATGCTTATTCAAGGGCCGAAACAACTAGGAAGTAATATTAATTTGTATCTGGGGCTACTTCAACGAACAAGAAGGGAAAGAAGCTGATTCAAAAACGAAAACGTCAATGCTGAGGAACCGTATGTTATCGGTCAAATGATGTAATATATATATATGTTTCTATTTTGTATACGCACTTAGCCATTATTATGCATGGGTCCAATGATGTAATATATATGTTCCTATTTTGTATACATATTTAACCGTCAAATGATGCAATATATATGCCTTCCCTTCGTTCACTGCTCTCGGAAAAAAAAGTGAGAGAAAATAAAGGAAAAGAAAAAGGAAAACTGGTTATAGCAGTAGCGCTTTACTCAAAAAGAGCTATAGCTAGTCAAGGTAGCAGTAGCGGTTTTCGAATAAAACTGCTATAGCTGCCTGTAATAGTAGTAGCGTATTTGCTCTAAACGCGCTACTGCTACGTCCACTTAACCCAAAATCCTCACTCTCTCTGCTTCATCCCGCCTCTTTTCCCCCCAAATTCCCACTCTCCCTTCCCCCGTCGCACCATCAGGGCCCTACCCTCGCCGCGCCCCGGCGCTCGCCCCCGACCCCGACGCGCCATGCCTCCCTCCTCTGCTTCCTCCCCTCCCAACCTCGATCGCTGTCGGGCCTGCCTCCTCGCCCCTGCACCCTCTGTAAACCCCCCTCTCTCTGCTATCTAGGGTTCTTCGGTTAATTTACTTAGGTTTTAGTTAGGGCAATAGGTTAATTAGGTTATCTATTTAGTTATGAATTTAGCTAGGTTTTAAAATAGGACAGAAATTTAGGGATAAGCAATTGTAGTTAAAAGAAAAGGCAGCATTTAAGCAATTGTCCAAATCAACATCCCTTGTTAAAGCAAATTTAGGTAGGCTGAATTTAGGTAGACTGAATTTATGTGCAAATTTGAACTGGACATGTGATATGTGGACATGTCATGTTTGGAATTTGGACATGTGATGTTTTGGTTCATTTTTGGTAAATGACCGAGTGGCCTATGTTATGCCCATGTTTTGGTAAATGATCCGAGTGGCCTATGTTATGCCCATGTTTTGGTAAATGATCCGAGCGGCCTATGTTACGCCGGAATGTTGATTCATTTCCGTTCCGGTGAATTTCAGGCGCTCGATATGTCCATTTTTTAGCAAAGGTCATGCCAAAATTTTCCGTGAATTTTGGCATGATCTGTGCTAGATAGTAGGCATATCGAGTGCTGGGAGTTGCTGGGAAACGACATTCCGGCAAACATAGATTTCTTTTTTATGTCATTTCTTATTTTTTTTCATACTTTTAGAATTAAACGAGGAGACTTAATCATATGAAACATGTCGAACAACGAAGAAACTGGGCCTTCTGACCAAGATGCAGACGAGATGGATTATGAGGGTGAACAAGAGTACCTCGACTATTTGACTGCTAAGCAAGGTTTGCAGGTCGGCCTCGATGATGGTACTCATGCCGACATCGACACCGACGGTGCCGGTACTGACTGCTAAGCAAGGTTTGCAGGTCGGCCTCGATGATTTCCCGTTGCCCAGTTTCGTCGGGAGCAACTCCATGAACAACAACACCACTGCACCATCACTTTCTCATGCAACCGAGCCTCCTCTCGCAGTCGCTCCCGCTCATAGTAGCCCGTCGCTAGGTGGGCCTTCTACTTTGGCTGAGCTCGACGCCGTCACGGTAATTACATGTCGCACCAACATATATATATATAGAATATTCCATTTTCGTTGCCTTTCGGATGTTTTACGCCACAGACATATGTGTTTGCAGGCCGAAGAAACCCCGTGCACCATACTCTACTTGATGAAAGGCCAGAAGGTGGACGTGGGAAAGGGGATGAGAAAGAACCCCTTGCAACCCACGTTCCACAACCAGCCGATCCCCGCTGGGCACTTCAGGGTTAGCTTGTCCAGTGTGAAATTGGGGCACGAGGATTTGCCTCCTCCAATACAACATGTGGGAGAGGACGACGAGACCCGCTGCGGCTTGGAAGCTGCAAGGGTTGGGTGCTGCTATGGCCGAAGAATCTTATTCGTCTGGAGCCGGCCGAGAGCACACCAATAACCACACATCAACAAGCATGTGCGGAGACCACCACCCCGCCTACGCAATTACCAGCTCCTGTAGTGCCGGGTGAGATCGGCGGACGACGTGATGAAGGGGGTGCAATAGTACTAGCTGATGTAATCGGTCCTGTAGACCAGAGAATGGATGATGAGCCGGAGGTCGACCCTATGGGTTTCCTCAATACAAACACGTATGACTGTGACCTAGATATGATGAGTCAACCATATGACGAATCGGGCTATCGGCATGCTAAAAAGGATATGGATGATATGCCCGGGCAGGAAGGTCGTAGCAGGGATTGCAAATATTCTCTCTTCATGAAATCCTCACAGGACACGCCTGAAGATGCCGCCTCAACACAGGCTCAACTAGCGGGGGGTCGTACAGTGCTTAGCCCGGGAACCCTGGGCAGGGGTTAAGGAAGGGTCTGGAAGGTGTGCCCAAGAAAAAGGAGAGGAAGAGATCCGGGAAGATAGCTGCCTCCAAACAAGCCAGAGCACATAGCAGCCAGACGATGGATTCTGAAGAGCGTGTATCCATGAAAGGTGCGGCCATGTTCCATCTCACGGGCGAGCCGATGCTACCGCCGAAACCACTGGAGGCACTATCAGGGGATCTCAGGAGACTCCACGACTATGTGCTGTCGACTGAGAAAAGCCTACTAGCCTCAAAGGATCCAGGATATCCGACATACGCGGCTCGTGTGCCTGAGGGGAAGTGCTACGTCGACACATGGCCCGCGGAGGTGTTCTTCCTGCGGTTTGACCATATCTTTGAGATGTTTCTAACAAGGCGGCTCGATTTTACAATCGTCCGCCTTTTTGCGCTACATATGAGCACCGTCATGAAGAGAGAAGAAGTCTCGCAAATCTGTGTGGCGGATCCGTACTACATGCACGAGTCTTTCTTGAGTCTCGGCGACTTTGAGCGTGAAACTGCTAGGGACTACCTCCAAAACTTCATGGTACAGAATAAGGACCAGGAAATTGTCCTCCTGCCTTATCATCCAAAGTAAGTCAATTCCGGACAACCCTTTCGTACATTTCAATCATTCCTTCTCGCTCATATGGAGAATAATTTGAGGTGTTTTTTCCCCGCGGCAACGGGCGCGCCGTCCTTATCGTTCTTTACCCGCGAGTCTCCCACGCCATGTATTTTGACCCTTCCAGAGACTATGAGAAAAAGGACTACACCCACATAATGAATATTCTAGATGATGCTCTCCAAGGCTTCAGCATTAGAGGTGGCCACATGCATATCAGGAAACAAAGGAGCAAGAAGATGGGTTTCGCGCATAAAACTAACTTCTCCTGCATCCATGTCCCAAAACCAAGCAAGAAGGATGGATTCTACATCATCCATCTCATGATTGAGTTCAGCACAGATCACCAAAAGCTTCGCATGACAAGCAGAAATGATGATCATATCCACAAGTGGCTAGAATCTCATGGAGAAGCGGATTATAAACTTAGAGATGACTTCTTTCGCATCCAAAGGGACATTGCGACGATTATCATGAAAGAAGTCGTCGATGAGAAGGGGATGTTCCACCACGGCCCTATATCGCGAGCTGACGTCCGAACTCGCATAGGCATGCAACGTCTAGACCTCACGTCGTTCAAGAAGCTAGGGTCCATCCTCGATGATATGGAAGGATGGAACTTCTAGTGATTTACGATGCCGATGATGATGATATGTGTTGGTTGAACTTGTATACTTTCTGTAGCGATGAAACTTTGTGATGTCCACGGTCCCTGCCGAACTTGCGTAACGCTACTTTGTTAGTTTGCGTACGATGACCTGCATACCTCTAGTTAATTAGTTTGCGTACTGTATGTTGCATCTAGTTGCTAACCCTTTCTTTTTCGTGTTGCTCTAGTATATTTTGTTGGATATGATTGTACATTCTCTTGATGAAGATGCTTCTCTAACAGGTACCTAGTTTCTTGATGGCGAAGTGTTATGTCGTGTACGAAGGGAATGTTCCGGGAGTGTATGACGAGTGGCATGAGTGTCAGGCGCAAGTGCAGGGGGTCTCGGGCGCCAACCATAAAGGCCTCAAAAGCAGAGAAGAAGCACAAGCTAGTTACTTGAGGTTCAGGCGAGCGCGAGAGAGGACTCATGACCGCCGCCTCATGTACTGCATAGTTCCACTATCACTCATAGTGATAGCGCTTCTCGCGTATATCATTGTTTAGATGGATGACGTTGTAGTTGCAAGTATTCGAGACTTGCATGTATCGCTATTTTTGAGATGATGACGAGATACCACTTTGTGTTGGATGATGATTATGATGAGACTATTTGTAAGTATATGCTATGACTACATTTGTGGTCTCGCAGCGATTTGTATGTGTATGATGATGACATTTGCATGTGCTAAAGATTCTTGTATAAAGCCTGTTCAAATACAAAACAAATATAAAAACTACTAAAATTAGGAGTAGCGAGTGGAGGAAAGTTAGCAGCAGCGTCACTATAGCAGTAGCGTGTACGGCCAAAGCGCGCTAGAGCTATTAGCAGTAGCGAGCTTCCACGCAGCACGCTGCTGCTACACTTGTATAGCAGTAGCGCGGGCGCACACGTGTTGCTGCTATGGGTTAGCTGTAGCACCCTATTAGTAGTGCCGGTGCCCGCGGTAGGCAAAAACCCGCGCTGCTGCTAGGCTTTTCCCTAGTAGTGGGGGGTCCCCAGACTTGCCTGCCTGCGCCCCACGGCGTGGCTCTGCGACTGGACCCGTACGGCCCATCTTCACCAACATGCTTTCAAGACCCTCGCGAGGGGCCAAGCCTCGCGAGGCAGGCGACACAAGACCTCCTCGGGAGCGGCCTCACCGGGCTGGCTCGCATGGGGAGGAAAGATGAAGGCATGGCAAACCTCGCGAGGTTCCAATGACGTGAGCCATGACGAACGAGACCAGGCGGGCGCCAGGCGGGCGCCAGCGCGCGCAGTGTCCTTGTTTCCTCTTCGGTGCTAAGGAGGCAAGCACAGGTGAGGAGTACCGAGGCGTCAAGCAAATGTTTCCATATCGGTGCAACGAGACCAAGACCAACAGGACGGTAAGACGGAGGTCACCATGCAGCCCAAGGCGGCGTCACCACCAGAGCCTTTTGCAGGCGAAGACCACCTTTAGTTAGGATAAGCTGTACTAGCTGTCCCCTTTCAAATTGGCCATTGTTGGCTCCCTTCCCGCTCAATATTTGGGGAGAGGACCAGGGCCTCTATAAATAGGACTAGCCACCATAGTAGGAGGCATCTGATCCTGAGTAATCCTCAACCACACAAGTTCACAGAGCACAAGAACACCTCGCCTCAGGAGGTTGTTCTTCCCCTTGTACTATTCATCCTCAGCCCAAGAGGCAATCCACCACCACCACATTGGAGTAGGGTATTACACCACAACGATGGCCCGAACCAGTATAAATCTTGTGTCCCTTGTGTTGCGAGTTCGCCGAGCTAGCCTTTGAGATCGTAGCGGGGTTAAGGGCGTGATTTGGTAGGGGGAGATCTTCGCGCGCACCCCAGTGTTCGAACCTTGAGGGTTTTGCCGGAACCCGAGATCCGACATTTGGCGCGCCAGGTAGGGGTCCGCCGAAGCTTTCCTTCCGTCGCTCCGCGTCCCATTGCTTCGTCATCTCCATGGCGGACGCTCGCCGAGCTCGCGCTGAGCACCAGGCTGCCCTCGCCGCCTGCGTTGCTCAGCCGGCTCCCGTCGGCGGGCCACCCCGTCATTCTTCGTCGCCTGCCGCCAACGCCGCCACCGGCCCGGCAGGGAACGAGCAGCAAGCATCCTCACTGCACCCCTCGGTGCGGCGGGACGGCCGCACCGCCACTCCATTGCTGACCCCGGCCGGCTCGTCGTCCCACGCCCGCCGCGCTCCCACGGACGCACAGGCCGCGCTGTGCATGGCGCGCGAACTCCTGTGCTACCGCCCCATCGACGACCTCTACGAGGACTGGCTCGACCGCATCGCTGACCTTGTCAGCGCTGCAGGGGGCTCCCCTGCGCCGTCCCTCTTGCTGCATCGCCCTCCGCCAGCTGCAGGCGACATGGCTCATGGAGCGCCCCCACCACCTCTGCCACAAGACGGTGCCCTGGCGCCAAGGCGCGTGGCCCCCCGGCGCGACCCACCCCGTCGGGCGCCCGTGCGCGAAGAAGGAAGCTGCCAAGAAGTCCCTCGTCCGCAAGAAAACGCTCCTGCGCTCCCGGCGCCGCTACGGCAAGACCGTGCGCCGCCTGCGCTGGCGGTGTGCCGGCATCAAGGCCGGGCTCCACAACAGCAAAGAATCCCGGTGGCCACCGCGGGCTGCCGCGCCTTCACTCCCGAGCTGCGTAGCGTCGCCTGGCCGGGCAAGTTCAAGCCAGACCTGCCTCCGCGCTACGACGGCACCCCTGACTGTCGGTGTCAAAACCGGCGGATCTCGGGTAGGGGGTCCTGAACTGTGCGTCTAAGGTCGATGGTAACAGGAGACAGGGGACACGATGTTTACCCAGGTTCGGGCCCTCTCTATGGAGGTAATACCCTACTTCCTGCTTGATTGATCTTGATGAATATGAGTGTTACAAGAGTTGATCTACCACGAGATCGTAATGGCTAAACCCTAGAGGCCTAGCTTGTATGACTATGATAATTATTCTCTCCCATCTGGACTACACTCTCCGGTTTATATAGTGACTGGAGAGATCTAGGGTTACATATAGCCGATTACATACAAAGTAATCTACATATTCGGTCGCCAAGCTTGCCTTCCATGCCAAGGAGAGTCCCATCTGGACACGGGTGCAGTCTTCGGTCTTCGTATCTTCACAGCCCATCAGTCCGGCCCATGGCTAACAGGCCGGACGCTCGAGGACCCCTTAGTCCAGGACTCCCTCAGTAGCCCCTGAACCAGGCTTCAATGACAATGAGTCCGGCGCGCAGATTGTCTTCGGCATTGCAAGGCGGGTTCCTTCTCCGAATACTTCAAAGTAGATCTTGAACACCAGAATCATGTCCAGCTCTGCAAGACAAATTCCACATACCACTGTAGAGAGCACAATATTCCATGAGTCTAATCTGCTGACAACTTTTCCATAGCGTGACATCACGCCGCGACCCGGTCATTATTCAAACTGTTTTCTCAACCTGCTGCTGCATATATTGCGAGGCGGTTTTATTGGCACGTCTTGTCGAAGCAGAGATCGTGTCCCCTTATCACGGGATTCTCATCAATACGGGTGTGGGTAACCCAACCGCGCCATTAGCACGGCGCTTGGGGAATAAGCGAGTTTCTAGGGCAAGTGGGGAGGCGCATGATCCCTACTGCCTTTATAAGGAGACAAAGACTCCCCTTTTTCCACCCACACCTTCTTCCTCTGCTCATCCATTCTCGAGCTCCAACGCCCAAGTTTTCACCTTCTCCGCGAAAACAGTCCGAACATGTCCGGAGCGGGAGGCAAGTGGATGGCCTCCTCCGTTACGAAGGAGGACATCAAGAAGCTTCGGGAGGCCGGATACCTGTCCACAGACATCGCGCATCGGCTTCCGGCCGAAGGGCAGATCATCCCTACCCCGAAAACCGAGGAAAGGGTAGTATTCCTCTCTCAGTTCGTCCGCAGGCTGGGATTCCCCCTCCACCCGTTCATCCGCGGACTAATGTTCTACTACGGTCTGGACTTCCATGATTTGGCCCCAACTTCATCATCAACATCTCGGCGTTTATCGTCGCGTGCGAGGTCTTCCTCGACATCACGCCCCACTTTGGCCTATGGCTGAAGACCTTCAACGTGAAGCCAAAGGTGGTGGCCGGCCAACAAGCGGAGTGCGGAGGCGCCATGGTGGGCAAGATGCCCAACGTCACCTGGCCCTAAGGCTCCTTTGTGGAGACCGTGAAGGGGTGGCAATTGGGGTGGTTCTACATCACCGAGCCGCGCGACGCCAACTGGGTGGCGACCCCCGAATTTTGATCCGGCGTCCCCATGCGGCTCACCTCCTAGAAAGAGAAGGGCTTAGCCTGGGGCTCAACGGAAGAACTGACCGGACTTCAGAACTGCATCAAAAATATGATAAGCAAGAAAATCAAGCTCGTCAACGTGGTCCAGGTTATGCTCTTCCGCCGGATTCTTCTGTGTCAGAGACGGGTTTGCAATCTGTGGGAGTTTGACCCGGCCGAACACCAGACGCTGCGAGAGCTCTTCGGCACGACGCACGAAGATGTCTGGAAGCTGCTTTTCAAGGCCAACAAGGTACCACCGCCCATAACCGAAGATCACGGAGTCAGCGCGAAACGCTGAGCCAATCCGGTAAGTTTTCATATTTTGCAAGACATGCCTTTTACCAGCACATATGCGGGGGGGATCTAAGCCTCCATGCCAATTTTACAGGCATGGGTAGCGATAGCAGAGCAGATCGACTGTCCGACTCCGCTACCTGAAGATCCAGAATCGCCTCTTTTAACGAAGATACTGTTTCCGGCGCCCTATGAGGTGCCGGAGAAAAAGGCCAAGAAGATGGCCGTGGGGACCAGAGAAGGTCTCCGGCGCAAGGTTGCGTTGGACATGACGTCTGAAGACACCGAGATGGACTCCTCCACCGAAGACGAGGAGGAGGAGGAGGAAATCCATCCCCCCCCCCCCCCGCCGGGGGGAGAAAGAAGAGGAAGGCCGCCACGCATGGGGAGGCCGAGGTGTCCAAGAAGGGAAAAACCTTCTTTCCGGACCACTCCACCGCAGTCACCAACAGCGGCGAGGAGTGGGAACCCAGGGTCAAGCCCCTAGCTAAGTCGTAAGTATCCGGACATAATGGTATTTCCGGTATGTTTGCTTTGTCGCTTCTTAACGTGCCAGACATGCACCTGCAGTCCGGCCAAATCCAACATCGAGATGTCCTCCTCTTTGGACGAGTCTCTGGACCCGTCGGCGATGAACAGTGATTTACTTCCGATAGCCTCCTCCCCCAGGACCGCGGACGACACCGAGGTGTTGTCTCGAAGGACACCATGCCAAGGGGAGACAGTTCCGGAGACACCCCCCGGTGAAATCCCAGTCACTGGGCACATGGGGGGAAGACCCCCTGGACTCCGATAATGGGGGCCGCAGCTAGTTTGGCCCCCAGCCGAATACGGCTCTGGAAATCCAAGTGGTTCCGGATTCAGGCAGGCAGCTCTCCCTAAGGAGGACGAGCCGCCTGTACCGATGACCTCTGTCTATCCAGAGGCACCGGACAGCTTGCTAGAAACGCTTCACAGCGCTTCCATTCATGAAGAACACCGTACTCTTATGAGTACAGTGATTGAGAACGTCCAGTCCGCCAAAAGCGGATTGACCGAAGCCTGCGCTAGCCTTCTAAAAGGCATTGAGGTAAGTAATAAAATTGTGAGAGAATATCACCGTGTAGACAGTAGCCCCTGATGCTCTGTTTGGTGTTCGGAAAGAAAAGCCAAACAGAGGATCAAATAATATTCGCAGGAGTCTAATATAAGATGTCTATGTGAATGAGCAGGCGTCGCTGCTGGCCGCTGCCGCTCATACTGCAGAGGTCTCTGGACTAAAGCAGGACCTGAAGCGGGCCGAGGGAGAGCTCGTCCTCGTGAAGAGGCAGCTGGAGGAAACCCGAGGTACGTAATACCCTGCATGTATACTTATTAAGGATAAATGGTTTCTACTGATAAAAGCATCATGAACTTTTATAGGGGCCACGACCGAAGTGGTGTCCCATAAGAATGCGCTGGCCGAAGCCGAAGACAAAGCGGCCAAGGAACACACCGCGCGCGAGAAGCAAGAGGCCCGGGTCAGCGAGGTCCAGCAAGAGCTCCAGGATTTCGTCCAGAAGACGAGTCCTTGGAGTGTGACTCTAAGACTCAAGAGTCCGAGCTTGCCAAGGCCCTTCAGAGCACACAAGACGCCAGAGCCGAAGCCCAGAAGGCCGGCCAGGAGATCCAGGCGGCCGAGAAGATTGCGGCGGGTAAGGCATTTGTTATGCAAAGCAAGCATGTAAAGGAGACATTCTTTTTTACTTACCCGAATTTGGAGTTCTCCAGGAGCATTTGCGGATCTGCCGCGTAGCATATCAGATGCTGCAGAGTTCTACCGAGCCGAAGAAGGGAGCTCAACAGAGAAGTTGTTCTGGTCTCAATATCTTGGGACAGAACATCCGATGCCCTTGAGGGACCAGCTGAAGCAACTGGTCGAGCTGCACAAGGCAGTCGAACTGGCCATGAAGAACCTCATAGTCCGGCTATGTCCTGCCGAGCCTATGCCCAGCAGCTACTTCTGTCTCGTGAAGCGGCTTGTGAGTGCCTGCCCCCGACTTGAGGTCATAAAGCGGTCGGCTTGTATTGAAGGTGCGCGGATGGCATTTTCCCGTGTCAAGATGCATTGGGCGAAAATGGATGCCAAGAAGCTGATGACCGAAGGGCCGCCTGAGGGTAAGGAGCATCATCGACCCGAGCTGTATTATGATAGTGTCCTGGAGGGGTCCCGCCTTGTGGTGGAGCAATGCACTAAGGATGTAATCTTGAATGAATGCACTCCTTTTATCATGTAATATGAAACAAGTTCATTTGCGCAATATAATGCTTTTTGATTTAAAATGTTACCTCCTGTGCGGCCGTTTACAAAATCTGAGAGTTGGCCAGTCGTCGGCTTCTGCCCCCATGTAACTGGTACAGTGGTGTTCGGGATAAATCTAAACACTCTTTATCCACATTTTTTGGTCCTTTAAGGAGGTGTTTAGTGCAACGAACAAGGCAATCGGACTATACAGCTTTATCACCCTCGCTTGCCCACAGAAGTTCTACAATTTTAAATTTTGGCGTAGTCCTTGGCATTTGGAAGGCCGAACTTGTGGCGCTATACTCGCCTAAATCGGACAAAGACCGATTCCTCGCAAGCGGAAAAAATCTTGAAGGATTTGAAACCTCTCGAACAGCGACCAGCTCTCGCCGCATCATGACAGTCAGTTTTTGGCTTTCTCTACTGAGGTGCTCGTCTGGAAGAACCGGGGCACAATCGCAATAGTTCTCCCTTTGCTACCCTAGCCGATATAGGGGAACGTAGGGTAGCAAGCACAGGAGCCGGGCAACCCAACTATTGACCCAAGACATGATTCGGAGCTGATGCATATAATGCTATAAGTTCGGGGTGCTACACTATTGAAAGTGTTCAGACTTTCTTGCCGTTTTATGGGGTACACTGAAGCCCCTGGCGAACTGAACGTACCAGAATGTACGGGTGCGATTTGTAATAAATAAACAGTTAGGGAAAAAATAAAGTAATAAGCTGACGCTGCAATTTATTTGAATAATACGTCGAGGCGTATGTATATAAGTAGTGCAATGAGCAAATAGGGCTATTTAACATGCCCTGACCAAGAGCGAGCTGCGTGTGGGTAGGTAAAACAGGTATAGCGATTGTTAGCAGAGACCATCTGGGGATTCCCTTTATACGTCAAAGCTCCTTGCTTCCTTGGTGTATCCGTCCCGTGATGGGTCGATGATTAGGTTGTCGGAAGAGCCTCAAGAAGAGAGGAACCTGCAAGAGAGAAAAAGGTGAAGGTATGCGGGTCCGGGTCGGTTGAGCCGCATTGTGGACCGCGGTCTAGCTGTGCCTCCGTCCGTGCCCATGGTATTTTTAGTGCGTAATTATGTACGCGCGGCACGAATTTCACCGCTTGACTGGGACTAGGACGGAGGCCGAATTGCTAGCCGAGCTCTGGACAGGCCGGACAATCCTGTTGCAGAGTACTTCGAACTCGCTTGACGGTGTCCGGTGGCTTTATTGCTGAATTGAGGGTCTGCCTAAGAAGGCTGCTATGTACTTCTGCTCCAAGGGCCGCAGTGTGCTCCTCCGTACAGAGGGAATGCTCTGTATTTCCATTGACTCCTATAACACCGCGGGGTCCGGGCATCTTGAGCTTAAGATAAGTATAATGTGGCACCACGTTGAATCGAGCAAACACAGTTCGTCCGAGCAGTGCATGATAGCCGCTGCGAAAGGGGACGATATCGAAGATGAGTTCTTCGCTTCGGAAGTTGTCCGGGGAACCGAAGACAACCTCCAGCGTGATGGAGCCTGTACAACGGGCCTCTACGCCGGGGATGACTCCTTTAAAGGTAGTCTTTGTGGGCTTGATCCGTGAGGGGTTAATGCCCATTTTCCGCACTGTATCCTGGTAGAGCAGGTTGAGGCTGCTACTGCCGTCCATAAGGACACGTGTCAGGTGGAATCGATGATCAGATCGAGGACCAGCGCGGCTGAACCACCATGATGAATACTAGTCGGATGATCTCGACGATCAAAGGTGATTGGGCATGACGACCACAGATTAAATTTTGGGGCGACTGGCTCTACCACATAGACGTCCCTGAGTGCGCGCTTGCGCTCCCTTTTGGGGATGTGTGCAGCATATATCATGTTCACCGTTTTGACCTAAGGGGGAAACTTCTTTTGTCCCCCTGTATTCGGTTGTCGGGGCTCTTCGTCATCGTCCTCGCTTTGCGATCCCCTTCCCTTGTTTTCGGCGTTTAACTTGCCGGCTTGCTTGAAGACCCAGCAATCTCTATTGGTGTGTGTCACGACCGGTTTTTCAATAAAATAATTATTGAGAGACCAGTCCCTTTTACGGACCAGTAAGGAAGAATTCCTTCTCACTGGTAGACAATATCTTGGTCACAGAAGAGAAATACCAGGAGTACTAAATATAATACAAGGTTGAGCGGAGACTGCCCAACAATTTATTACATGCACGCCGATAAAACAAGACGGCGGATAGGGTGGCATACTACAAACTCACGATAATAACGGTGGTGGAAATATCACCGCAAAGCGAGTGATATGACTCCTGAAGACTATAGCTCTGCGAGCGTCGGAGTGAGGCTCGAGGAGACTTATTGCGGGTGGCGGAAGCGTATCAAATACAAGTGACCAATATCCGGGATCGCGCAGGACTGACTGGGACTCCTCTAGGCGTCGGACGCGCTATCAAACTCTTCATCCAAGAGATCGCCTTCGTCAACATCTGGCCAAATCAACAAGCCAGGTGAGTACTATGAAAGTACTCGCAAGACAGTTCGGACATAAGATATAACAAATGTAAACATGAAGCATATGAACAATTTATACAGTGCGTTCAGACATAGAGATAATAAATACTGGGTGCCAAGCGAGGGTCTGAATGACGCCTCGAGCGGAAACTGCAGAATAGTAATACTGGTGCCAAACGAGGGTCTGAATGACTCCTCGAGAGGAAACTGCGAGAATAATAATACTGGTGCCAAACGAGTGTCTGAATGACTCCTCGAGAGGAAACTGCGAGAATAATAATACTGGTGCCAAACGAGGGTCTGAATGACTCCTCGAGAGGAAACTGCGAGAATAATAATACTGGTGCCAAACGAGTGTCTGAATGACTCCTCGAGAGGAAACTGCGAGAATAATAATACTGGTGCCAAACGAGTGTCTGAATGACTCCTCGAGAGGAAACTGCGAGAATAATAATACTGGTGCCAAACGAGTGTCTGAAAGACTCCTCGAGAGGAAAATGCAAGAATAATAATAATGCCACAGTCGGACGTCTGAGCGACATCACATAAAGGGCTTGTAACAGAAAATAAAAGACGAACATGCCACAGTCGGACGTCTGCGCGACGTCACATAAAGGGCTTATATTGTAGCTCAATAATACAATAGTTCGGGAACATAAATTATCACAAGTACGAGACAGATATAAATTTAGTCCATCCACAGGAATAATAATTTAACTGGATTTACCACTTGAGCTTGTTCACCGGGGACAAGTTTTTCACGCGGATAGATATGGATATACTGATTTCGCTACTTGATCATGGATACGATGACTTGGGAGGAATTGACTCTGCAGAGTTTGTACTTAACCACAGCCAACGGATTTCAGTAGTCACAGGGACTAGTTCCGTCTACGGTGTTTTGGAAGAAACACGTCTAACCAGTACACACCCAATTCAACCTTCCGAAGCCAGGGATCACCCTCGGCAATGTTCAAGAAAAACCTTGAGACGGGGAGGCTACAACCTCGCGTAGCATGGGATCAAATTTCTATACGCGCGCTCTAAGGGGGTGCCCCCCCTCTCGGTCCCAACCGGAAACACCCATGCCCCCTGACCGGATGACTGGCTTTAATCCTGGGCCAAGGTACCATCATCCCGGCCTCTCTGTTTGGTGTGTACA
Source organism: Aegilops tauschii subsp. strangulata (assembly GCF_002575655.3). Lineage (NCBI taxonomy): Eukaryota > Viridiplantae > Streptophyta > Magnoliopsida > Poales > Poaceae > Aegilops > Aegilops tauschii. Next base: position 321,216,255 of record NC_053040.3, read on the forward strand.
CGGAAAGAGGTTACCAACTTACTAAACCGCATCCTGGCAAATGAAACATGTGGTAGCACGGAAGGGGGAAAGAACGATAACGTGACTCTGTCCACATTAACGTCAGAGAAAGTCGGATGACGCAAGGCTGGTATGCTACAACAGTACCACCTTGCTGCCCTTCATGTCACCACATGATTAGGCCATCTCTCATCAGAGATCATCGCAACTTTGGAACATGCGGGGAAAAGAACGATACCGTGACTCCGTCCACGTTAACGTCGGAGAAAGTCGGATGACACAAGGCTGGTATGCTACAACAGTACCACCTTGCTGCCCTTCATGTCACCACATGATTAGGCCATCTCTCATCAGAGATCATAGCAACTTTGGAACACGCGTGTAGTTGCCTTACAAGCAACGAGGTATTTACCGACACTCATATGCCATGCACAAACTTTCAAGCAAACATGTAAACAACTGCCATATCAAATGTTCAAAACATGCTTACCTGGTTCGGAGAAGTCGGAGTCTAGCTCGGCGAAGTTCGCGGCTCCGTCACCTCTTCCGGAACCTACGGCAATCACGAAAAACGGGTACTAACGTGAAAACTAATGGGTGCACAGAAACTTCTCCAAATATTTTTCAAATAAATCCCATAAAAAACTAGACAAAATTTGAAGATTGTCAGAAAAAGAATCACTCAAAAATCCCTTTTTATTAAAAAGTTATAAAGGTTTCTGTCCAGGGACTTATCTGTAATGAAATAGAAAAGTTCCAGGGTTTTAACTGAGAAAACAGAAAACGGTTCGACTGGAAATGCGCAAACGCAAGAGGGAAAGCGTAGTTGCCCGAAGGCGCTAACAGAAAACGGTTCGCGAAAGAATAGAACAGAGGCTGACATGCGGGGTCCACATGTTAGGTTTGAAAAGCTCACCGGCGCCCGAAGACTGCGGTGGACGCCGGCGTCGAACCACGGCGAGTTAGGAGGATCGGAGGGTACCAAGAGCTTCAGCGTGTTCTTCCGCGTCGGTGGGTGGTGGACTCGACCAACGGGGAGCACCACGTCGAAAGCGACACTATCTCCGGCGGACGGCGGCTCGGGTGAGGGTGGAGAACTCCGGTGGAGGGCTGTAAAGTTCGAATTGAAGCGCGGGTCAGAAGGAGAGATGCATAGTGAAGCTACTGGCAAGAGAAGGGAGGCGGAGGTGCACACATGGGGGCGAATCGAGCTGGATCCCGTGGCGGGTCGCGGCGGCCGGAGTCGAGGAAGGAGACCTCCTCAGGGCTCTTCCAGTGGCTAGGCGTGCTCTAGGTGGAGTCCAAGGATGGTGGGTGCTCGAGTTGAAGCTCGGGGCCTCTATTTATAGGCGGATCGACGGGGTGGCCGTGAACGGAGAATCTCCGGCGAGCGATTACGGCGATGCAGTGGATTGGCAGGAGGTTTGAGTGGCCAGGCAGCATCAGTGGAGGTTACTGGTGTCATTCCACAGCTAAACGGAGTTGGTCTTGGCGTAATGGCGTCGGTCCACGGTGAGATGGCCGCACGGGCTCGACGGCGGCACAGAGTGCGCTCCGCGCCCTGCGGTTCACTACGAGAGCGGCAGCGTGTTCGGGGGAGTGGAAGACCACGCGGCGAGCTCCGGTGGCTTGGGCGGCGCTGGGTGGCGCCGTCAGCGCCGTGCCTCCCGCTGGCGGCCGCAAAGCCGCCGCTGGCGTCAGTCACGGGGCGGCGCACCTTCTGCAGCTCGTCGCCGACGTCCGCAAGGTGCCAGGCGTTCGTGTGGTGCAGGAACAAGGGGGAGGGGACGAGGAGCAAGGCAACACAGTGGCACTGGCGAGATCGACAACCATCTCTGAAGAAAACGACAGTAAGCCACTGAACTATTCTCTGAATTTTCTGAACTTGACAATGACCATGCACTGCAGGTGTTCGACAGAAAGATTTGGCTATGAGATAATTTTTTTTGGGGCTATAACTTGGTGAGGTGACCACACAATGCACCCAGAGGCTGCCTGATTTTACTTGGAATTTTTGGAGAAAGTTTTGAATGAATTTCACCAAATTTAACAAATCTGGTCCAAACTTGCAGCAAGTGTAGTTTGAAAAATTTGAACTGAAGGCCAGTGGATCTTCATGGATCTTGGTTGAGGGTTCAAAGGACTAGGAAGGAGAGTTGGTTTGGGGGCAAAAATCAAAACAGAAAGTAGAGTTCCTTTGCAAATCTCCAATGGATAGAATAGAAGACAGAAATTTATTTGAATAAGATTTAAATGGAAAGATAAACATAGGGGAGGTTCAACTTGCTGGATTAGATGCCAAACATGATCCAAAGATGAGGGAAGGGTTAGGAGAGAGGATTTGCACTAAGGCCATGGCAAGAAGGAATTGTTGAATGTGGTAAAGGATTATTCCAAAAGCCATAGTGCAAATTTCAAAGAGGTTTTCAAAAGGCATTTTCCCAAGTGAAAAGCATTTTGTCTTGAGTCCAAATGAACAGCAAGAACCTCCAAGACCAAAGACAGGTCTTGGGTGAATCCAAATAAAATTTTTTCCATAAAAAAAATTTGAAAGGGAGGGTTCTTTTGAAGAAAAATTTAAATCACCTCCCTCAAGTCAAGTAAAAATCTTTGAAAAATCAAATTAAAAACATGGGTGTCACAACACCTACCCCCTTAGGAAAAATCTCATCCTCGAGATTTCTGCTGATCCTCAAATAGATATGGATACTCTGCCCGGAGAAAATCTCCCCTTTCCCATGTACCTTCATCCTCAGTGTGGTTGCTCCACTGAACCCTGAAAAATTTCGTCGTTTTCTGACGGGTCCTCCGTTCAGACTCTTCCAATATTTTTACTGGCCTCTCTCTGTAGGTGAGATCTGGTTGCATATCAATGTTCTCATGAGGTACATGCTTATCCGGGTTACTCACACATTTCCTCAACTGTGAGACGTGGAATATGTCATGGACGTCTGACAGCTCCTTGGGTAGGTCTAGTTGGTAGGCTACCGTGCCTCTTCGTGCCTTTACACGAAATGGCCCAATAAATCTTGGGGCTAGCTTCCCCTTAATTTTGAACCGTTGCAGACCCCTCATAGGAGATACTCGGAGGTATACGGAATCACCGGGTTCAAAGCTGACCTCACGATGCTTCTGATCATAGTAGCTCTTTTGTCGGCTCTGTGCTGTCTTGAGTCTATCCCTGATTTGTTTAACTTTCTCCTCGGCCTCTTTAAGCATGTCGGGGCCGAAGATACGGCTGTCACCTGTTTCTGACCAATTCAGTGGGGTACGACACCTCCGTCCGTACAATGCTTCAAAGGGTGCCATTTGCAAGCTGGCTTGGTAACTGTTGTTGTAAGCAAATTCGGCATACGGCAAACTCTCTTCCCAACTGGATCCATAGGTGAGCACGCAGGCTCTTAGCATATCCTCTAGGATTTGGTTTACACGTTCCGTTTTTCCGTCAGTCTGAGGGTGGTATGCTGTACTGAAAGCTAGTTGCGTGCCCAGAGCTTGTTGTAGGTGATCCCAAAATTTGGAGACGAATTGGGTGCCTCGGTCTGATATTATAGTCTTTGGGACTCCGTGCAAGCAAACTATACGGGAGAGATAAAGTTTGGCCAGCCTTTGTGTGGAGTAGGTAGTCTTCACGGGAATGAAATGAGCAACCTTGGTTATTCGGTCTGTGATGACCCAAATGGCGTCATTCCCGCGTTGTGATCGGGGTAATCCGACAATGAAGTCCATTCCTATTTCATCCCATTTCCACTCCGGTATCCTGTTTGGATGGAGTAGCCCTGCTGGCTTTTGATGCTCGGCCTTGATGCGCTGACATGAATCGCAACAAGCAATAAATGTGGCTATATCTCTTTTCATACCGTGCCACCAAAATCTTTCCTGAATGTCTTTGTACATTTTGGTTCCTCCAGGATGGATCGAGTATGGAGCGGTGTGGCTTTCGGTTAAGATTTGTTGCGTGAGTTCCTCAATGTTAGGTACGCAAAGTCTGTCTCCGTACCATAGTGTTCCTTCACTGTCTGTGACGAACTCTGAAGCCTTACCAAGGTCCATTTTCTTCTTTATCCCCTCGATGCTGGGATGCCCCTCTTGAGCCTTCTTGATTTGTTCCACCAAGGTGCGTTGTATCTCCAGATTTGATATGGTGCCCTTAGAGACTAGCATCATGTTGAGCCTAGCGAACTCTTGCTGAAACTCAGGCCTCAAGTTTTGCGGACCGTCATTGTCTGGGCTGGGGTTTCGACTAAGGGCATCTGCCACTACATTTGCTTTCCCTGGATGGTAGTGAATGCCGACATCATAGTCCTTGACCAATTCCAACCAGCGTCGTTGGCGTAAATTTAGCTCTGGCTATGTGAAGATATATTTGAGGCTCTTATGGTCCGTGTATATTTCACAGCGATTTCCCAACAGAAAGTGCCTCCATTCCTTGAGTGCATGAATAACTGCTGCTAGCTCCAAGTCGTGTGTTGGGTAATTTTCCTCATGTTTTCGCAGCTGCTGTGAGGCATATGCGACTACTTTGCCATCCTGCATTAGTACACATCCGAGACCTTTTCGGGACGCGTCACAATACACTTCAAAGTTCTTGTGTATGTCTGGCATAGTTAAGACCGGTGCGGTTGTCAGCTTCTTCTTGAGTTCTTGGAAGCTTTTCTCGCATGCTTCCGTCCATTCAAATTTCTTGTCCTTCTTGAGCAACTGTGTCATAGGTTTTGCCACAGTGGAGAATCCTTCAATAAATCTTTTGTAATATCCGGCCATTCCTAGGAAACTCCGCACATCAGTAACGTTGGCGGGTGGCTTCCAGTCAAGTATGGCCTTGACCTTTTCTGGGTCTACGGCCACGCCTTCTTGGTTTAGTATATGTCCTAAGAAACCAACTTGTCTTAGCCAAAATTCGCACTTGCTAAATTTGGCGTACAACTGATGTTTCCTCAATTCTCCCAAAACAATTCTGAGGTGCTCAGCATGCTCTTCTGGCGTCCTTGAGTAAACCAGAATATCGTCAATGAATACCACCACAAATTTGTCCATGAATTTCATGAACACTTTGTTCATGAGGTGGACGAAATATGCGGGGGCGTTCGTTAGTCCAAAAGGCATCACTGTAAACTCGTATAACCCATATCTGAGTGAATGCTGTCTTGGGGATATCTTCTGTCCGTACTTTCAATTGGTGGTATCCCGATCTCAAATCAATCTTTGAGAATACCTTGGCTTGTGCGAGCTGGTCAAACTAATCATTTATCCATGGGATTGGATATTTGTTTTTGATGGTGACCATATTGAGGGCTCGATAGTCTATACACATTCTTAGTGTCCCATCCTTTTTCTTTGCGAACAACACAGGCGAACCCCAAGGTGAGGAGCTGGCTCGAATAAATCCTTTGTCCAATAACTCCTTTATCTGCTTCTTCAACTCCACCAATTCCGAGGGTGCCATTCTATATGGCTTCTTATAGATGGGAGCGGTGCCAGGTGCTAGTTCGATGCTGAATTCTATCTCTCGGTCTGGTGGCATGCCTGGTAGTTCTTCAGGGAACACATCAGGAAATGCGCATACCACTGGGACTTTTCTCAGTTCTACAATGTCCATTTTGTTCAGTTTTGGTTGCTGTGATCATGGCCTTTCTTGAGCGGAAACTCTTATTGTCTTGCCGTGATGGTGAGTGAGAATCACTGTCCGATTGAAACAGTCGATGAATCCTTTGTTGGTGGTCAACCAGTCCATCCCTAAAATGACATCCAGTCCCTTACTCTCCAACACGATGAGATTCGCGTGGAATTGTAGTCCTTCGAACTCAATGACCACTCCTCGGCAGTAACCCTGGGCGATTTGCTTATTTACGGGGGACTTGATGATCATAGATTTTTCCAAGGGAAGTATCGGAAAACCATGTTGCAAAACAAAACTCTTCGAAACGAACGAATGGGAAGCTCCAGAATCAAACAAAACCGTGGCAGGTACTGTGTTGACAGGGAACGTACCGAGCACGATGTCTGGGGCATTCTGCGCCTCTTCCCTGGTCACATGGTTCAGGTGACCCTTCCTGTGGTTGTTGTTGGGGTTGAAATTGTTGCGCTTGGGGGCTGGATTGTTCCCACCATTGTTTGGCTTGGGTGCCGAGTTCTTTGGCTTTGGGCACTGTTTAGCATAGTGCCCTTCTTGACCACAAGCATAGCAGGTGACCCCTGGACGGTATGTGTACTCCTTATCCCTGGCATGGAACTGTCCGACGGGCCTTGGTTCAGTGGCCGTGGATCTCCTTGTGTCTGTCCGTGGAACCTCAGCCTTGCTTCGGTTGTGGCGAGCAAGAGTTGTCTTGTCCCTCTTTCGCTTACGGATATCTTCCAGACTACGGCGCTCATTCTCCAAGGTAATGGCCTTGTCCACCAGAGTCTTAAAATCCGGGAAGGTGTGTACAATCAGTTCGCATCTCAGTGCTGGTGCCAGGCCGTCCAGGAATTTTTCCATCTTCTTGCTTTCTGTCATGTGCTTGTCCTAGGCATAACGAGACAGCTGGGTAAACTGACCATTGTATTCTGTTACTGACATGCCTCTCTGCTTCAGGTCATCAAACTCCCTCTTCTTGATCTTTAGGATGCTCCTGGGGATGTGTGCCCCACGGAAGCCTTCCTTGAACTCTTCCCAGGTGATGTTGTGTTCACTGGGATGCATGTGTAGGAAATTTTCCCACCATGCTGCAGCTGCTCCAGTAAGGTAGTGTGGTGCATAAAGCACCTTCTCATGATCTGAGCACTGAGCAATAATCAGTTTCCTTTCAATGTCACGAAGCCAATCATCGGCTTCCAGCGGCCTATCGGTGTGAGCAAAAGTTGAGGGGCGAGTCTTCTGTAACTCAAATAACTTGGAATGCTGTTGATAGGGCTCACGGTGGTTTCCCATATTGATGACATGATTTATCATCTCTCGGTGCTGTTGCTGGCTTTGCTCGAAGAGACGGCATACTTGAGACAGGGCTGCTTCGCTGTCGTGTTGACTGGACTGACCCTGAGTGAAATTGTTGCTAGTCTGTGTCCCGTAAACCTCTTCTGGCTGATTGGGCATGGAGCGTGTCCACGGGCGAGACATTTTTCCAGTCTGGGGGTATTATTGTGCAAAACCCATGAGAAAAACTGTGTAGCACAAGGAAAACTTTGCAAAGGCAACAGTTTTAAAAGATCTCAAGGTTTTCAAGAAAACATAAGCGATTTTGCATGGAGAAGAACTGCTTAGCAACTATCTTACATGCGAAAAGCAAACACACGATACTGCACTCAGGATGTGCGTACACATTCCTGACATGTTATTTAGACTAGTGAACTACTCCGGAAGGCAGCAAACACACCAATACAAACTAGCGTACAGATAAAACAGCACATCATACAAGCAGGCATAACATGCGGCTACTCGGCGCTCTCAGTCGGAGATGGTGAAGATTTCCTTTCCCTTGCCGATGGCAAGACTCAGCGGTTCAGGAGAATCAACCTCCACCTCTTCTCTAGCTGGCTCCTAGCGCGTGACGCTGCGTTGCGGTGATGGTGCGGGGGCGACTGGTGGTAGAGCGGGTGCGGCAGGCGGTGCGGCTCTGATTGGAGTAGGAGCGATGACTCGGTCGAACTCCTCAGTGGTAGGCAGACAGCGAGCAGTGGCCAAAATGGCCGGTGCATACGAGGCTGAAGACGAGACGAATGTCAGAGGCGGTGCCGTGTGGAGAAGCTCCTTCCTGCTGGCAGGACCGCCCCGGACTAAGTCCATGCGGGCAGCCACAAGATCGTCTACGAGGTTGTCGAAAGACTCCTCCAGAGCCTTGAGATACTCCACAACCATCTCGATGGCTTCATCTCGCTCTCCCCGATGGCAGGCGAATGCATAGTGACTCGTGTATGGCACATGGCATGGGAGGTAGCGGTAGCGACGAGTCTTCATCGTAGGAAGGATGTCCCGAAGGCGAGCTATCGCCTCACGGGCAGCCATCTGCATGGCATGCCTCTCCGTAGGCATGGCTCTTCCCACAAAACGGAAGTGGCGAGCTGTAGAGCGTCCTCCCTTGAATTGCACCACAGCTTGGTGCATAGACACGTCGTCGCTGAGCTTGTGCTGGTAGAGTGTGAACTCCGGGCGAGCTGCCGGCCCGATCGCGAGCTTGGTGATGGAGACGAGGAGCTTGACAAACCCCTCGGGCACGTTCGTGAACACTCGATTCTCACAGCTGCTGCCAGCCATCTACAAAAGTAGGCAAAAATTCTGAGTAGTCATGTCATAAATTTATGATGACCAACAGAAAATAGCTACAATTGCAAAATGCTGAAAAAGCACAAAAGACGCTAATAACCGATTAGCGATCGCACCTAGTGGCTTCCTACAGTCAGCCTGGCTCTGATACCAAGCTTGTCACGATCGGTTTTTCAATAAAATAATTATTGAGAGACCAGTCCCTTTTACGGACCAGTAAGGAAGAATTCCTTGTCACTGGTAGACAATATCTTGGTCACAGAAGAGAAATACCAGGAGTACTAAATATAATACAAGGTTGAGCGGAGACTGCCCAACAATTTATTACATGCACGCCGATAAAACAAGACGGCGGATAGGGTGGCATACTACTAACTCACGATAATAACGGTGGTGGAAATATCACCGCAAAGCGAGTGATATGACTCCTGAAGACTACAGCTCTGCGAGCGTCGGAGTGAGGCTCGAGGAGACTTATTGCGGGTGGTGGAAGCGTATAAAATACAAGTGACCAATATCCGGGATCGCGCAGGACTGACTGGGACTCCTCTAGGCGTCGGATGCGCTATCAAACTCTTCATCCAAGAGATCGCCTTCGTCAACATCTGGCCAAATCAACAAGCCAGGTGAGTACTATGAAAGTACACGCAAGACAGTTCGGACATAAGATATAACAAATGTAAACATGAAGCATATGAACAATTTATACAGTGCGTTCAGACATAGAGATAATAAATACTGGGTGCCAAGCGAGGGTCTGAATAACGCCTCGAGCGGAAACTGCAGAATAGTAATACTGGTGCCAAACGAGGGTCTGAATGACTCCTCGAGAGGAAACTACGAGAATAATAATACTGGTGCCAAACGAGTGCCTGAATGACTCCTCGGGAGGAAACTGCGAGAATAATAATACTGGTGCCAAACGAGGGTCTGAATGACTCCTCGAGAGGAAACTGCGAGAATAATAATACTGGTGCCAAACGAGTGTCTGAATGACTCCTCGAGAGGAAACTGCGAGAATAATAATACTGGTGCCAAACGAGTGTCTGAATGACTCCTCGAGAGGAAACTACGAGAATAATAATACTGGTGCCAAACGAGTGTCTGAATGACTCCTCGAGAGGAAAATGCAAGAATAATAATAATGCCACATTCGGACGTCTGAGCGACATCACATAAAGGGCTTGTAACAGAAAATAAAAGACGAACATGCCACAGTCGGACGTCTGCGCGACGTCACATAAAGGGCTTATATTGTAGCTCAATAATACAATAGTTCGGGAACATAAATTATCACAAGTACGAGACGGATATAAATTTAGTCCATCCACAGGAATAATAATTTAACTGGATTTACCACTTGAGCTTGTTCACCGGGGACAAGTTTTTCACGCGGATAGATATGGATATACTGATTTCGCTACTTGATCATGGATACGATGACTTGGGAGGAATTGACTCTGCAGAGTTTGTACTTAACCACAGCCAACGGATTTCAGTAGTCACAGGGACAGTTCCGTCTACGGTGTTTTGGAAGAAACACGTCTAACCAGTACACACCCAATTCAACCTTCCGAAGCCAGGGATCACCCTCGGCAACATTCAAGAAAAACCTTGAGACGGGGAGGCTACAACCTCGCGTAGCATGGGATCAAATTTCTATACGCGCGCTCTAAGGGGGTGCCCCCCCTCTCGATCCCAACCGGAAACACCCATGCCCCCTGACCGGATGACTGGCTTTAATCCTGGGCCAAGGTACCATCATCCCGGCCTCTCTGTTTGGTGTGTACACGGAAAGAGGTTACCAACTTACTAAACCGCATCCTGGCAAATGAAACATGTGGTAGCACGGAAGGGGGAAAGAACGATAACGTGACTCTGTCCACGTTAACGTCGGAGAAAGTCGGATGACGCAAGGCTGGTATGCTACAACAGTACCACCTTGCTGCCCTTCATGTCACCACATGATTAGGCCATCTCTCATCAGAGATCATCGCAACTTTGGAACATGCGGGGAAAAGAACGATAACGTGACTCCGTCCATGTTAACGTCGGAGAAAGTCGGATGACGCAAGGCTGGTATGCTACAACAGTACCACCTTGCTGCCCTTCATGCCACCACATGATTAGGCCATCTCTCATCAGAGATCATCGCAACTTTGGAACACGCGGGTAGTTGCCTTACAAGCAACGAGGTATTTACCGACACTCATATGCCACGCACAAACTTTCAAGCAAACATGTAAACACCTGCCATATCAAATGTTCAAAACATGCTTGCCTGGTTCGGAGAAGTCGGAGTCTAGCTCGGCGAAGTTCGCGGCTCCGTCACCTCTTCCGGAACCTACGGCAATCACGAAAAACGGGTACTAACGTGAAAACTAATGGGTGCACAGAAACTTCTCCAAATATTTTTCAAATAAATCCCATAAAAAACTAGACAAAATTTGAAGATTGTCAGAAAAAGAATCACTCAAAAATCCCTTTTTATTAAAAAGTTATAAAGGTTTCTGTCCAGGGACTTATCTGTAATGAAACAGAAAAGTTCCAGGGTTTTAACTGAGAAAACAGAAAACGGTTCGACTGGAAATGCGCAAACGCAAGAGGGAAAGCGTAGTTGCCCGAAGGCGCCAACAGAAAACGGTTCGCGAAAGAATAGAACAGAGGCTGACATGCGGGGTCCACATGTCAGGTTTGAAAAGCTCGCCGGCGCCCGAAGACTGCGGTGGACGCCGGCGTCGAACCACGGTGAGTTAGGAGGATCGGAGGGTACCAAGAGCTTCAGCGTGTTCTTCCGCGTCGGTGGGTGGTGGACTCGACCAACGGGGAGCACCACGTCGACGGCGACACTATCTCCGGCGGACAGCGGCTCGGGTGAGGGTGGAGAACTCCGGTGGAGGGCTGCAAAGTTCGAATTGAAGCGCGGGTCAGAAGGAGAGATGCATAGTGAAGCTACTGGCAAGAGAAAGGAGGCGGAGGTGCACACACGGGGGCGAATCGAGCTGGATCCCGTGGCGGGTCGCGGCGGCCGGAGTCGAGGAAGGAGACCTCCTCGGGGCTCTTCCAGTGGCTAGGCATGCTCTAGGTGGAGTGCAGGGATGGTGGGTGCTCGAGTTGAAGCTCGGGGCCTCTATTTATAGGCGGATCGACGGGGTGGCCGTGAACGGAGAATCTCCGGCGAGCGATTACGGCGATGCAGTGGATTGGCAGGAGGTTTGAGTGGCCAGGCAGCATCAGTGGAGGTTACTGGTGTCATTCCACAGCTAAACGGAGTTGGTCTTGGCGTAATGGCGTCGGTCCACGGTGAGATGGCCGCACGGGCTCGACGGCGGCAGAGAGCGCGCTCCGTGCCCTGCGGTTCACGACGAGAGCGGCAGCGTGTTCGGGGGAGTGGAAGACCACGCGGCGAGCTCCGGTGGCTTGGGCGGCGCTGGGTGGCGCCGTCAGCGCCGTGCCTCCCGCTGGCGGCCGCAAAGCCGCCGCTGGCGTCGGTCACGGGGCGGCGCACCTTCTACAGCTCGTCGCCGACGTCCGCAAGGTGCCAGGCGTTCGTGTGGTGCAGGAACAAGGGGGAGGGGACGAGGAGCAAGGCGACACAGTGGCACTGGCGAGATCGACAACCATCTCTGAAGAAAACGACAGTAAGCCACTGAACTATTCTCTGAATTTTCTGAACTTGACAATGACCATGCACTGCAGGTGTTCGACAGAAAGATTTGGCTATGAGATAATTTTTTTGGGGGCTATAACTTGGTGAGGTGACCACTCAATGCACCCAGAGGCTGCCTGATTTTACTTGGAATTTTTGGAGAAAGTTTTGAATGAATTTCACCAAATTTGACAAATCTGGTCCAAACTTGCAGCAAGTGTAGTTTGAAAAATTTGAACTGAAGGCCAGTGGATCTTCATGGATCTTGGTTGAGGGTTCAAAGGACTAGGAAGGAGAGTTGGTTTGGGGGCAAAAATCAAAACAGAAAGTAGAGTTCCTTTGCAAATCTCCAATGGATAGAATAGAAGACAGAAATTTATTTGAATAAGATTTAAATGGAAAGATAAACATAGGGGAGGTTCAACTTGCTGGATTAGATGCCAAACATGATCCAAAGATGAGGGAAGGGTTAGGAGAGAGGATTTGCACTAAGGCCATGGCAAGAAGGAATTGTTGAAAGTGGTAAAGGATTATTCCAAAAGCCATAGTGCAAATTTCAAAGAGGTTTTCAAAAGGCATTTTCCCAAGTGAAAAGCATTTTGTCTTGAGTCCAAATGAACAGCAAGAACCTCCAAGACCAAAGACAGGTCTTGGGTGAATCCAAATAAAAAAATTTCCATAAAAAAAATTTGAAAGGGAGGGTTCTTTTGAAGAAAAATTTAAATCACCTCCCTCAAGTCAAGTAAAAATCTTTGAAAAATCCAATTAAAAACTTGGGTGTCACAGTGTGGTTGGCTAGCTTGTGTGGGGTGCCATGGATTTGGCATGGACGGTCGAGTATGCGGTCCATGCTAGATGGTCCCTGGTTGTTTCCTCGATATGGCCTTTTCCGCTGACCAGACTTGGAGCCACTGAATCCGGTGTGAACTATAGTGTCATCGGTGTTGTCACCGTTACCTCGGCGTTTGTGTTTGTTGCGTCGGGGCTTGCTATTGTAATCTTGATCTCAGGGGGGCCTGCCTCTCTCCTTGTGTTTTTGCTGCGGGCTATCCAACTGTCCTCTCCCGCACAAAAGCGGGTCATGAGTGCCGTAAGGGCTGCCATAGATTTTGGCTTTTCTTGGCCGAGGTGGCGGGTGAGCCATTCGTCATGGATGCTATGTTTAAAGGCTGCTAGGGCTTCGGCATCCAGACAGTCGATGATTTGGTTCTTTTTAGTTAGGAACCTAGTCCAAAACTTCCTGGCTGATTCTCCAGGTTGTTGAACTATATGGCTTAAGTCATCGGCGTCTGGTGGCCGGACATATGTACCTTGGAAGTTGTCGAGGAAGGCTTCTTCCAAGTCCTCCTAGCTGCCGATAGAATTTTCAGGCAGGCTGTTAAGCCAGTGCCGAGCTGGCCCTTTGAGCTTTAGTGGGAGGTATTTGATGGCGTGGAGATCATCTCTGTGAGCCATGTGGATATGGAGAATAAAATCCTCGATCCATACTGCGGGATCGGTTGTGCCGTCATATGATTCAATATTGACGGGCTTAAATCCCTCGGGGAATTCATGATCCAGTACTTCATCTGTGAAGCAGAGAGGGTGTGCGGCGCCTCTATATCGGGCCGCGTCGCGACGTAGCTCTGATGGAGTCCGTCTGCGGCATTCGGCTCGGGCGTGGTGAGGTTTGTCACGTCCGAATAGGTAGCCGTCTCGTGTCTCAAGGCATGTCCTCGTGATCCGTAGATCGATCTTGTATGTCCTACTCTACTGTCCAGGGTCTGCCGGAGGTCGTACATGTGATCTCGAGTTGTTCTGTCTCTATTTTTATGGGGCGGTGGGGCAGGCTGCTGCTCGGCTTGAGTTGTCATTTTGTCCCTACCGCGGGGTGGTCAGTCCGCCGCACCGTTACAACTTCGTGATGGTCTCTCCGTATTGCGCAAGGGAGGTATGGGTTTCTCCGGTGCCTCCTCATCAAACTGAGGTAGCAATTTGCGTTTTGGGTAGCTCTTGGCTGGGCGCTTGAGGCCGTATTCTTCCGCTGTCAGGTAATCAGTCCATCTGTCGATGAGCAGATCTTGTTCAGCTTGAAGCTGCTGCTGTTTCTTCTTCAGGCTCCTTGAACTGGCTATAAGTTGAAGCTTAAAGCGCTCTTGCTGCAGAGGGTCCTCAGGCACGATGAAGTCTTCGTTGCCAAGGCTTGTCTCTTCTTCCGAGGGCGGATGGTAACTATCGTCCTCCGAGTTTTCTTCTGTGGCCTGTTCGTCAGGGTTGACTTTCCCTAGCTCCCGATTGTCTTGTTCGACAGTTTGCTCATTGGGTTCTTCTGTTCCTTCGGCGCCATCCGAAGTGTTATTGTCTCGTGCGGCGGGATTTAGAGCGGCGCCGCTGACGCCGGTGCTTTGGCTGTGTTTTAGGGGGGTCCTCCTTTGCTGAACTTTCCCTATCATCACTGTTGTTATTTTTCGGCGTGTCTACCATGTAGACATCGTATGAGGAAGTGGCCGTCCAACGTCCAGTAAATGGCGGGTCCTGGCCCTGCTCCTGATCGGCATCGTCGTTCATACCGTCGGTGTCTTCGGAGCCGTAGTCAAGCACGTCGGTTAAGTCATCGACGGTGGCTATGAAGTGGGTGGTGGGTGGGAAGCAAAATTCTCCCTCCTCAGCCCCTTGCCCGAACCGGACATAGTTCGGCTGTGAATTCCCTGCCAAGGACAGGTTCCTGAAATAGCTCAGCACATCGGCCAAAGGTGAGTGTTGAAAGACGTCTGCGGCGTTGAACTTGAAGATCGATAACCGATCGAGTTCGGTATCCGCGGACTCGCGGGGTTCGGAACTTATTGCCGGAGAAGAGTCCGGGGTTCCGTTGATGTAGATATCATATGAAGTAGAATCTGTGTGCAGCTCCAATGCCGCGAAATCGGCAGCCTCCGTGATGGGGTTGAGCTTCCCATCTTCGGATGACTCGATCTGCTCTAGATCTAAGGCCGGAGCTGTTACAGGAGCTATCTCCTGGATGCGGCCCGATGACAGGTTTAAGCCATGCTTATCGGGGCGAAGGGGAGCGGTTGCCGCGGTCTCCAATCTGTCAGAGATCGAATCCCTACGGACGTCCGCGACATAGCTCAAGCTTCCAAATATGACCTGATAGCCAGGGGCGTGGCTGTCGATCTGCTCCAGATGGCCAAGCGAATTGGCCCGCAGTACGAAGCCGCCGAATACAAAGATCTGTCCGGGGAGGAAGGTTTCTCCCTGGACAACGTCATTACGGACGATCGAAGGGGCCATCAGACCCTTTGCCGACGGCACAGTGGAACTCTCAATGAAAGCACCAATATTGGTGTCAAAACCGGCGGATCTCGGGTAGGGGGTCCCGAACTGTGTGTCTAAGGTCGATGGTAACAGGAGACAGGGGACACGATGTTTACCCAGGTTCGGGCCCTCTCTATGGAGGTAATACCCTACTTCCTGCTTGATTGATCTTGATGAATATGAATGTTACAAGAGTTGATCTACCACGAGATCGTAATGGCTAAACCCTAGAGGCCTAGCTTTTATGACTATGATAATCATTCTCTCCCATCCGGACTACACTCTCCGGTTTATATAGTCACCGGAGAGATCTAGAGTTACATCGAGCCAATTACATACAAAGGAATCTACATATTCGGTCGCTAAGCTTGCCTTCCACGCCAAGGAGAGTCCCATCCGGACACGGGTGCACTCTTCGGTCTTCGTATCTTCACAAGCCATCAGTCCGGCCCATGGCTAACAGGCCGGACGCCCGAGGACCCCTTAGTCCATGACTCCCTCACTGACCCCGCGGAGTTCCTGCAGCTCTACGAGCTGAGCATCGAGGCAGCCAACGGCGTCGAGAAAGTCATGGCGAACTAGTTCCCCATGGCTCTCAAGGATGGCGCACGCTCGTGGCTCCTGAACCTGCCTCCGGGCTCCATCTCCTCCTGGTGCGAGATGCGCGACCGCTTCGTCGCGAACTTTCAGGGCACTCGCGACCGCCCTCCGGCCGCGGGTGACCTGCGCCGCGTCAAGCAACAACCAGGGGAGACCCTCCAGAAGTACATCCAGCACTTCAACAACGTTCATCTAAAGATCCCTAAGGTGACGGACGAGGCCATCATCTCTGCGTTCTCCGATGGTGTTCGCGACGTCAAGATGAAGGGGAGCTCGCCATCCACGAAGAGTTGTGCACATCCCTGGAACTGTTCAACCTGGCGACAAAGTGCACAAGGGCTGAGGAAGGGCGCCTTTCCCTTCTCGAGCTCCCGGCTGCCGACCTAGAGGAGAAGAAAGACAAGGCCAAGGACGTGAAGCGTAATGGAGAAGCCGTACTCGCGGCAGAGCCGGACACAAAGCGCGGCATGGACCAGCCTGAGTCATCCAAGAGCAGTCGACCGTTCTGCGCCTTCCACAACGTGCACAGTAACAACACCAACGACTGTCAGGAGCTCACGGCCATTCGTGATGGATGCTTCGGTCGATGCTCCGAGCGCAACGACTGAGGCTTCGGCCAAGGAGGAGGACGTGGCGGAGGACGCTAGGACGATCGGGACCCACACCAGGAGTGGCACGACCGGCCTCGTGAGGACCAATGCTAGGATCAGCCTCGTGAGGGTGCCTGGAGGGATCAACCTCACGAGGACCGTCCTCAGGGCAATGCTGGGCTTCCTCCGCTGTCGCCACCACCACGAAGGAACGACGACCACTATCAAGACGAGGGGGCTGGGGGCTTCCAGGAGCCGCGTGCCATCGCTTGTATCCTGGGCGAAGCTCAAGCCCCAGCCTCACAGCGCATCTTCAAGCAGTTTGCCCGCGAGGTGAACACAGTCCTCCCCAACCTCGAGGCCACACGGCCGCTCAGGTGGTCCAAGAGCACTATTACCTTCAGCTCAGCAGACCAGCTCAAGTGTGCAGCCACTGCTGGCGCTCTCCCGATGCTCTGTTCACCCGTCATCAGCAAGTGCAAGTCACCAAGACTCTCATCGACGGCGACGCAGGGCTTAACGTCATGTCCGTCGAGATGTTTGACAACCTTCAAGTGCCCTACGATCAGCTTCAGCCTACCAGGCCTTTCTCAGGAGTGACCGATGGCTCCACCACCCCGATAGGACAGGTCCGACTCCCAGTCACCTTCGGACAGCGCGACAACTACCGCACCGAGCTCATCGACTTCGACATCGCCCACATCCGTCTACCGTACAATGCAATCCTCGGGTATCCAGCCTTGGCCAAGTTCATGGCGGTGACCCATCACGGCTACAACGTCCTCAAGATGGAAGTGGTGGAATTATCACAGTCCCCTGCGAAAAAAGAGATGCGGTGTGCTCCCTCGAGCGTGCCTTCCAAGCTGCAGCAATCGACGACCCCGATGGCAAGGGCGAATACCCTCCCGAGGCCATCCCCAAGAAGAAGAAGCAGCTGCTCCTCACAGGGCCTCAGGCAAGTGGCGCCTCAAGCGGCGCCACGACTGGATTGGCGCCTGCACCTGGGGTGCCTCCCTCCATCGCATAGGAAGGCGCCCCCAGCGCCCTTCTCGGGCAAGGCTCGGGGGCTCTCTTCTGGAGGGCCTCGGACCTTGCCAACATCACGACGGAGGCGCTCGGGCACCATTTGGAGGCGTGCTTCATGGCACGTTTCCCTCAGGAGGACACAAGGCGAGGAGCGCCCAGCGCTCAGGAGTTCATTACCAAGACCACTTAGGAACTACAGGACACGAGGGCCATGCGCGGCAATCGCCGCTCGCCTGGTGCAGCATCCCATCCAGGCGAGGATGCCGGGCTGCGCATCTGCATCGACGTCCCAGGGCTCAACAGGGCCGCGTCTTAGGAGCCCTTCTGGCCTACGCGTGTGGAACGCTGTGAGGGCCCACCGCATAGCTACGTTCGCATGCCATTCGGCCTGTCGAGCGTGGCATCCGCCTGTCAGTGCAACTTGCGGCGCGTCCTGGCGACTCAGGAGGCCAGGCACCACGCCGTCCTGGTGGAGATAGAGACGGTCCTCAAGGAACCGCCTGGACCCCCAGAGCCTCCCAAGGCTCAGGGTCCCGATGGCTCGTGAGGAACAACCCCTTCACCGTGTACCTTCAGCTGCCCCAACATTCCTTCATCAACAGAACCAGGTGACATTTTCCAAGTTTATTTAGTTGGGAGCGCCCTCAGGGCTGCATCATTCCCAGGCCGCGTGGGTCCGCCCCTGTGGCATGTATCCCTTTTTATGTCTTTAGCTTACCTTGTTGGGGGTGCCCCTCGGGCTGCATGATCCCCAAGCCGCTCGGGCCTGACCCAGTGCCATGTATCTCCCCTGCGTTTACTCAAGCCAGCTTGCTTTCCATTCTTAATCTACCTATGACTGTCACCTGCTTGGTAGTCACCCACCACGGGAGTCGTGCACCGATCGTCTTTCTTCAGGACCCTTCACGTGAGAAAGGTTAGGCACGGCATCTGTGCTCGGGCCCGTCCCTGCAGCATCGATAAATCCAACGACTGAGCTCTGTCTGGCGGGCCGGTCCTGTTCACGTCACCTCCTGGGGCCATTGGTGCTTGGCCTTCTCACGCAATAACCTCAGGAGATTCGTTCGGCGCAGGTCGTCTAACTACCTCGCAGGACCTCCGCAGCAAACAAAAACCAAGACCAGGCGCAACCCGCCCTGAGGTAGGGCCTCGTGAGTCCCGCGCTGGATCACGAGTGCCCAGACACACCTCGTCTAGCCCTGCCGCGCAAGCCACGTGTCAGGGCGGGGCTGTACACGCCCCCGGGGCTCTCCGCAGTAGGGAGTCCCCTCCCACGTACCAGTGGAAGCACCATGTTCTGCGCTGGCCGTCGACACTTCCGAGGAGCGGCTATGCCCGTGCAAGTGCGGAAGCGCCATGCTCCGCGCTGGTGATAAACAACCGAGGGTGGCCCCACGGCCGTATCAACTTCAGGGAGCCCTTGAGCTCAGTGTCCGGCCTCACCACAACACCTCCCCTCGGGATAGTCGCGCGAGGGGGCTGGGCACGGGGGCTGCGCGAGGGTCACGCCCAAGCGTATGCTGCCCAACCAAGTCCCCCGGACCTGGTCGTCACGCGCCCCTCCCGAGCTGAGCCTCGGCGAGGGCAAAGGTATGAAGGTTGTTTGCACGTCAAGGGGGACTCCTGAGCATCGCGACTCAGGAGCCTAACTGGTTGCGTAGCCCCTCACTCCTTGATCTCGTCCTGGTCTCCGGACAACCCAACTGCGGCTGAGGTATGCGCGTGGCCGGGCCCTGCCGACGTAGAATACTAAGCCTATACTCGTGTCTCTCTCATATAAGTTGTTTGCGCGTCAAGGGGGACTCCTGAGAATCGCGACCCAGGAGCCTAACTGGTCACGTAGCCCCTCACCCCTTGGTCTCGTCCTGTAGCTTTTATACACTTATATCTCTAGTGCATCCGTTGCATGGCAATCCTTACTCACTCACATTGATATGTATTGATGGGCATCTCCATAGCCCGTTGATACGCCTAGTTGATGTGAGACTATCTTCTCCTTTTTGTCTTCTCCACAACCACCATTCTATTCCACATATAGTGCTATGTCCATGGCTCATGCTCATGTATTGCGTGAAGATTGAAAAAGTTTGAGAACATCAAAAGTATGAAACAATTGCTTGGCTTGTCATCGGGGTTGTGCATGATTAAATACTTTGTGTGATGAAGATAGAGCATAGCTAGACTATATGATTTTGTAGGGATAACTTTCTTTGCCCATGTTATTTTGAGAAGACATGATTGCTTTGTTAGTATGCTTGAAGTATTATTATTTTCATGTCACTATTAAACTTTTATCTTGAATCTCTCAGATCTGAACATTCATGCCACAATAAAAGAGAGCTACATTGAGAAATATGCTAGGTAGCATTCCACATCAAAAATTCTGTTTTTATCATTTACCTACTCGAGGACGAGCAGGAATTAAGCTTGGGGATGCTTGATACGTCTCCAATGTATCTATAATTTTTTATTGGTCCATGCTATTATATTATCTGTTTTGGATGTTTAATGGGCTTTACTAAGAACTTTTATATTAGTTTTGGGACTAACCTATTAACCGAAGGCCCAGTGCAAATTGTTGTTTTTTGCCTATTTCAGTGTTTTGCAGAAAAGGAATATCAAACGGAGTCCAAACGGAATGAAACCTTCGGGAGAGTTATTTTTGGAACAAGCGTGATCCAGAGGACTAGGAGTGGACGTCAAGAAAGAAGCGAGGAGGCCACGAGGCAGGGAGGCGCGCCTGCCCCCTGGGCGCACCCCCACCCTCGTGGGCCCCTTGCAGCTCCACCGACCTACTTCTTCCTCCTATATATACCCATATACCCCGAAAACATCCAGGAGCACCACGAAACCCTATTTCCACCGCCGCAAACTTCTGTACCCGTGAGATCCCATCTTGGGGCCTTTTTTGGTGCTCCGCTGGAGGGGGAATCGATCACGGAGGGCTTCTACATCAACACCATTGCCTCTTCGATGATGTGTGAGTAGTTTACCACAGACCTTCGGGTCCATAGTTATTAGCTAGATGGCTTCTTCTCTCTCCTTGGATCTCATACAAAGTTCTCCTCGATCTTCTTGGAGATCTATTCGATGTAATTCTTTTTGCGGTGTGTTTGTCGAGATCCGATGAATTGTGGGTTTATGATCAAGATTATCTATGAACAATATTTGAATCTCCTCTGAATTCTTTTATGTATGATTTGTTATCTTTGCAAGTCTTTTCGAATTATCAGTTTGGTTTGGCCTACTAGATTGATCTTTCTTGCAATGGGAGAAGTGCTTAGCTTTGGGTTCAATCTTGCGGTGTCCTTTCCCAGTGACAGCAGGGGCAGCAAGGCACGTATTGTATTGTTGCCATCGAGGATAAAAAGATGGGGTTTATATCATATTGCTCGAGTTTATCCCTCTACATCATGTCATCTTGCCTAATGCGTTACTCTGTTCTTATGAACTGAATACTCTAGATGCATGCTGGATAGCGGTCGATGTGTGGGGTAATAGTAGTAGATGCAGAATCGTTTCTGTCTACTTGTCGCGAACGTGATGCCTATATACATGATCATGCCTAGATATTCTCATCATTATGCACTCTTCTATCAATTGCTCGACAGTAATTTGTTCACCCACCGTAAGACTTATGCTATCTTGAGAGAAGGCACTAGTGAAAGCTATGGCCCCCGGGTCTGTTTTCCATCATATAAGTTTCCAATTTATCATTACTTTGCAATCTTTACTTTCAATCTATATCATAAAAATACCAAAAATATTTATCTTATTATCTCTATCAGATCTCACTTTTGCAAGTGGCCATGAAGGGATTGACAACCCCTTTATCGCGTTGGTTGCAAGGTTCTTATTTGTTTGTGTAGGTACGAGGCGACTTGCGTGTAGTCTCCTACTGGATTGATACCTTGGTTCTCAAAAACTGAGGGAAATACTTACGCTACTTTGCTGCATCACCCTTTCCTCTTCAAGGGAAAACCCAACG
The DNA here is from genome assembly GCF_002575655.3 of Aegilops tauschii subsp. strangulata. Classification (NCBI taxonomy): domain Eukaryota; kingdom Viridiplantae; phylum Streptophyta; class Magnoliopsida; order Poales; family Poaceae; genus Aegilops; species Aegilops tauschii. The sequence continues at coordinate 321,237,641 of NC_053040.3, forward strand.
CAAGCTCAATAGGTAGCAGTGGTCAGTGTATGTATGTATAATAACATGAGCAGGAAGCTAGAATTATATTCTGGGACATGCGTATCTGCAGATGGTGCTGCCGCGGTTGAGACCCTTCGGGCTGAACTTGCCCGAGCCAAGGAGCAAGCCCGGATGAGTAATGTGGCTGCCAAGAAGGCAGTTGATGAGTTAGAAGCCGGACGGGCTGCTCAGCGCCAGTGTGAGGAGAGAATGTCTACTATGGCGCGCGAGCTAAAGGAAGCCACTGTCCGGTGTGAATTCCTCAAGAGGAATAACAAAGCCAAAGCGGCCGATCTCAACAAGATCTTACAAGAGGCGAGAGAAGCACGATCTGAGTCTAGAGCGGCTCGGGAAGAGATCCCGCAAGCTGGGGAGATTGCGGCCGGTAAGCCTTTCTTATTATAGGCTAAATTCGGCGATCCGAAGTATTCCCCGCTTAATCAAATGTGGAGCTCTCCAGACGCCTTCTTGGACTTGCCGAAGAGTGCCTCCGATGCGGCGCAGTTTTACGAAGCGCAAGAAGGGTATGCAACGGAGAAGCTTTTCTGGTCACAATTCAGCATGCCAAAGCGCCCGTTGTTGCTGAAAGAACAGATGGCCCAGTGGGCCGAGCTCCACAAGATATCCAGTTCTGCCATGAAGGACGTCGTGGTCCGGCTGTGCCCGACCGAGCCAGTTCTGAATAGTTATTTCGGTTTGGTGCAGCGACTAGTTGATGCGGTGCCGCATATCGATGCCGTTAAGCGGTCAACGTGCATTGAAGGTGCACAAATGGCCTTTGCCCGTGTCAAGATGTACTGGGCGAACATGAAGGCCACCGATATTGCAGCGAAAAGTCCACCCAAGGGCAAGGAGCATCACATGCCAGAGCATTATTTCGAGGATGTCTTAGAGGGTGCCCGCTTGATAGAGGGTCAGTGCTCGAAAGAGATGATATTCGATTGAAATGTATTAAAATTGTTAAAAACAATATTATAATATTTTAAGGCTATGCGTAAAAAGTTTTGGCTCCTCCTGTGCGGCCGTTTTTGTATAATCTGAAAGTTTTCCAGTCGTTGGCTTCAGCCCCCTCGCATAAAATACGGGGGTGTTTCGAAAATCACTTGATCACTCTTGGCCCAACGTCTTGGTCCGTGAAGGAGGTGTCAATGCGGCGAACTAGGCAATCGACTATAGGGCTTTAACACTTTCACTTAGCCATAGGAGTTTGATGGTGGGTCTACGATATAGCCCCTAGTATGTACGTAGTTATCCGAATACGGTGCGTTACATGGGTGACCAGAAGAACGGTCGTTCGTGTGATACAGAAGGAATCACAAAAGATTCTAGTAAATCATCAAGTGGTTGACCAGCTCTCGCCGCATCATGACAGTCAATTTTCGGCTTTCTCTACTGAGGTACTCATCCGGATAAACCGGGACACAATCGCAGTAGTTCTCCCTTTACTACCCTAGCCGATATAGCGGAACGTAAGGTAGTAAGCACAGGAGCCGGTCAACCCAACTATTGACCAAAGACATGATTCGGAGCTGATGCATATAAGGCCAAACTCGTGATGCCGAAGTGTGCTATAAAGCTGTTCGGACTTGGTGGCAACTCATTTGTTCCCATATCAAGCCCCTGGTAATCTGTACCGAGGTGCGAGTGTGAAACAGCCAGAGAAATTCAGCTCCTTAGAAAAAGCGAATACTGGATACGGATTATGTTCACTGGGACCTGATTGATATGTCGACTGCAATTTTACAAATAATAATGCCACGACCCAGGCTATTTGACATGCCGGTGGTCGAAGGCTGAGGGAGAAGGCACTTTACAGGCTTGAAAAAAAATAGAGAGTGCGGTCTACAAAAAATTATTTGGACCTCCTGTCGCACGTCTGCGCCGCCTTGCCTCGGTGCAAGAATTCCTTAACAGGAATAACCTTTGGGTAAGTGTATGAAGCCGAACTTCAAAAGAGTCCGTGAGATGACAAGTGTTTGAGCCACCTGTGATAAAATATAAAGAAATAGTTAGAAAGAAAAAGGAGGAAATGGGAGTGCTTGTAGGCTTGCCCGTATTATGCCTCCGCCGATGACCAGGGTATTTTAAGTACATAATTATGCATGCGCGGTATAAACTTCGCGTGTGTGTGAGGCGAACGACGAAGGCCGAACTGCTAATCCAGCTCTGAGATTGATCGGTTCCCTTTAATAGAGACCGGTGGCTAAATGGCCGATGAGTTATGCGGCTTGCTGAGGCCGCTTTGTACGTCGGCTGTAATGGCCGAAGTATGATCCTCTGTACGGAGGGAGTGTTCCGTATTTCCATTTATTGTTATAACGCCGCGTGGACCGGGCATTTTAAGTTTTGCGTAGGCGTAGAGTGGGACCGCATTAAAACGAGCAAAAGCGGTAGGCCCCAGAAGTGCATGGTAGCCACTATGGAACGGGGCAATGTCAAAGGTCAGGCCCTCGCTTCGGAAGTTGTTCGGCGAACTGAAAACGACTTCTAGTGTGATGGAGCCCGTGTAGTGAGCCTCTACGCCGGGTACTGCTCCCTTGAGGATAGTTGTGGTGGGTTTGATTCTAGAAGGATCAATGCCCATTTTGTGGACAATGTCTTTGTAGAGTAGATTAAGGCTACTACAGCCGTCCATAAGGACTTTCATGAGATGGAACCCATCGATAATTGGATCGATGATCAGGGCTGCCAAGCCTTCGGGACGGATATGGCTAATTTTTGGGGGAACCAACTCTATGGCGTATCTGTCCCGTAGTGCGTGTGTGCGCTCCCCTGTAGGGGTGTGCGTCACATATACCATGTTTACGGTTTTCACTTCGGGGGGAAATTGCTTGTGAACCCCGGTATTCGGCTGGCGAGTCTCTTCATCATCGTTGTCACTAGGCGGCCCCTTCCCCTTGTGTTCGGCATTAAGCTTGCCGGCTTGTTTGAAGACCCAGCATCTTCTGTTAGTGTGAGTAGCTGGTTTATCGGGGGTGCCATGAATCTGGCAGGGCCGATCCAATATCTTGTCGAGATTGGATTGTCCGTCTCTATTTGCCTTGAATGGCTTTTTCCGTTGACCGGGTTCGGAACCGCTGAATCCGGCATTGACCGCCATGTCTTGCGTTATTTCATTATTATTGCGACGCTTGTGTTTACTGCATCGTGGCTTGCTGTTGCCGTCTCGGACTTCGGAAGTGCCCGGGTCGCTGGCACTGTTGCTCCTACAAGCGAGCCAGCTGTCTTCTCCCGCGCAAAAGTGGGTCATTAGAGCGGTAAGGGCTGCCATGGATTTTGGTTTTTCTTGACCGAGGTGGCGTGCGAGACACTCATCCCGGAGGTTGTGTTTGAAGGCTGCGAGGGCTTCGGTGTCGGGACAATTGACAATTTGGTTCTTTTTAATTAAGAACCTAGTCCAGAGCTTCCTGGCTGACTCTCCGGGCTGTTGGATGATGTGACTTAAGTTATCGGTATTTGGTGGCCGGACATATGTACCTTGGAAGTTATCGCGAAAGGCGTCTTCCAGGTCTTCCCAGCTGCCAACGGAGTTCTCTGGACGACTGTTTAGCCAGTGCCGCGCTGGTCCCTTTAGTTTTAGTGGGGGGTATTTGATGGCGTGGAGATCATCACCGCGGGCCATGTGGATATGGAGAAGAAATTCCTCAATCTATACCGCGGGATCTGTTGATCCATCGTATGATTCGATATTCATCGGTTTAAACCCTTCTGGGAATTCGTGCTTCATTACTTCGTCAGTGAAGCAAAGTGGGTGTGTGGCGCCTTTATATCGGGCGACGTCACGACATAGCTCGGATGGAGTCCGTCTGCGGTTCTCGGCCCGGACGTGATTATGATCGTTACGTCCGGCTAGGTAGCCGTTGTCGCGTGTCGGGGCATGTCCCCGTGATCCATAGATCGATCTGTTCTGACCTGTTTTACTGTCCAAGTCCTGCCGCAGGTCATATGTATGTCCCCGAGCTGTTTTATCTCTGCCTTTATGGTGAGGTAGAGCGGGCTGGTGTTCAGCTTGAATTGCCACTTTGTCCCGACCACGTGGTGGTCGGTCAGCCATATTACGCGGTGATGGTACGGGCTCCGGCCCCTCATCATCGAACTGAGGTAGCAGTTTGCGCTTCGGGTAATTTTTGGCTAGGCGCTTGAGGCTGTATTCCTCGGCTGCCAGGATATCAGTCCATCTATCTTTGGGTAAATCTTGATCAGCTTGAAGCTGCTGCTACTTCTTTTTCAGGCTCCTTGTAGTGGCGATTAGCCGGCGCTTAAAGCGTTCCTGCTCGAGAGGTTCCTCGGGCACGATGAAGTATTCGTTGCTGAGGCTCACCTCATCCTCGGAGAGTGGCAGATAATTGATGTCCTCCGAGTCTTCATTTATGTCTTGTTCATCAGGGCAAACTTGCCCATCTTCCCGATCGTCCTGTTCGGCAGTTTGCTCGTCGGGGTCTTCTTTGTCTTGGGCACCGTCCGGAGTGTTATCTTCTCATGTGCCGATATTGCTATTTTTTCCTGTGGCGTAACTTAGAGCGGCGCCGCTGATGTCGGCGTTTTGGTTGTATCTCATGAGGTTTGTCCTCGACTGGATCCTTCTCGTTGTCGCCATTGTTCTCTTTAGGTGTGTCCACCATGTATATGTCACATGAGGAAGTGGTCGTCCAAAGTCCGGTAAACGGCGGGTTTTGGGCCTCCTCTTCTCTGGCATCGTCATCCATACCGTCGATGTCTTCGGAGCCGTAATCAAGCATGTCTGTTAGGTCCTCGACAGTGGCTATAAAGTGGGCGGTGGGTGGGTAGCGAAATTCTCCGTCATCAGCCTCCAGTTCGAACCGGATATAATTCGGCTGTGAGTCCCCCGCTAAGGAGAGTGTTTTTAGTGAGTTTAGCACATCGCCTAAAGGCGAGTGCCGGAAGATGTCCGCGGAGCTGAACTCGACGATCGATGCATGTTCAAGCTCGGCGTGCGTGGACGCACATGGTTTGGAACCTGTGGCCGGAAACGAATCCGAGGTTCCGGTGACACAGATCTCACTTGAGGTTGGGTCTGTGCGTGGCTCCGACGCCGCTGAGTCTGTGGCTTTCGTGACGGGGTTGAGCCTCCCGCCCTCGGGTGTGCCTTCGTGGTAACATCCATCCCTCCAACGGTGAATAGCTTCCCTCCAAGTAAGTGAACATCGGGATACATCCTCGTCTCCGTGTCTTCGGTTAATTCTAACCCTAGCCACTACTTGTGGTTTACTTTGGTCTCTCGACCTTGCATTCAGTATATCTTGTTGTCCTCATTATATTGTGTTGGTTACCATATCGTAGAGATTATTTAGGCCAACACTTTATAGTCTGCAATTCATACTTGCTACTATTGTTCTATCTTGTGCTTGGTTTCAATTGCTAGCTTGTAACATTCATTTCCATATCTTGTGAGATAACTTGTGTAAGCTTGTAGTGCTTACTTGAGTTTGATTGTATCATTAAGTTCCATATATTGTGATACAATTTGTGTAATCTTGTATTGCTTACTTGTGGTTGTGTGTATTATTCATTTACATATCTTGTGATATACATTGAGTAAGTTTGTGTAACTTACTTGTGCTTACTCATATCCTCGTTGTTCTCATCTTGTTTATCCTAAGTCGTTGGTGCACTTAGTGAGCCTAGTATATTTAGGACTTGTGCTTGAAAAGTATCCGCTTAGTTTATTTCCACATTAGGATATAGCCAAATACGTAAAAGATTTTAAAAACGCCTACTCACCCCCTCTAGGCAACATCGTGGTCCTTTCAATTGGTATCAGAGCCCGGTCTCTCCTTATTAGGCTTCACCGCCTAAAGAGTAACGATGTCGACTAGTGAACTAGTGCACGATGACACATTTTGTTTTAATGGCACAAATTACTTTATGTGGGATTACGCATGCTTTGTCACTTTCGGGCCATTGGTCCAAATGCTTTGCGGATTGTTGTTGTAGGGGATTCAAATCTAAAGGATCGACAATCTCCATCACTTGAGGATATGCATCCTGATAGTCAAGTTTTGAGTGCCATTCACCAAGCTATATCCTTTGAAGTGTTTAAGGAAATCTCGACTTGCAAGTCGGCTCATGAGGCTTGGACCAAACTTGAAGATATATATATATATTGTGGGTCCAATCTTGATGAAGACAATATTCTTTTCAGGGAGTTAACGGAGGAGTTATCCACATTTTTAAATCATGAAGAACTCTCTATTGCTTCCACCTCCAATTACTTGGACACTTCAATATCTTCCACTATACCAACGTGTGGCATGCCACAAGGTAATGACATGGTCAGTGAAGAAATATCTTGTGATGATTGTGTTAAGCTCATTAGTGATGATCTTGCTTGTGTAGATGCTAGTGATGTATATTCTCTGGACTTGAGCATATCTAGCACCACAAATAGTATAAATTATCCGATAAGAATTCCTCAACAAATTTTTGTGATGATATGCTCGATCTCTCATGTTGCCATGATAGAAATGCTTTGGTTTCCTCTAGTTGTTCTATGACTAACAGTGTAGAGGAAATCAAGAAATATGAGGCACACTTGATTGAAGAAAAACCCTCTTCTCCAAAAGAATCATCATCAACCTCCTTTGTTCACATGTGCCTCATGGCAAAAGGTAATGACGAGATATCATCTTCTCTTAGCGATAGCAATGATAGTTGTAATGAGGATGATGATGATGATGATGACTTGACTCAAAATCTCTACGAGATTGGGAAAATGCTTCATAGAGCTAAAAATAACACTTATAAAAGGTTCCAAGATGTTCTTGCTTGCTTTGAAAAACGTAATGATTTATTTCTTAACGAGCAAGCTAAATGTGAACAACTTGAACATGAACTTGCTAAGGCTCATGAAACGCTTAGTGACTTGAGGTCTTGAAATGAAGAGATTAAAGTTACTCATTGTAAGCTTAAAGAGTATTTCGATCTCCTTCTCCTTAAATGCAATAGTATCAAGGGATAGCTCATAAAACTCTCTAAGTCTCATGAGGAGCTTCAATCAACTCATGAGAAGTCACTATGTGCTACTTGCTCCTCTCTTATTGATAATGATGTTTGTTCTACTAACTCGATTTCATGTGAAGCATCAATTTTGAAGGAGAATGTTGAGCTATGTCCTCAACTTGCTTTCCTAACAAGCAATTATGGAAAATTGGAAGAAAATCATGAAAATCTCTTGGGCACTCATGAGGATCTTTTAATCTCTCATAGTAAGCTAAAGTTAGCTCATGAGGCTATGGTCACCAAGGTAAAATCTTGTGAGTCTCATGTGAACATTAGCACATCTACTCTAAATGCTTTATTGCCATGTGCTAATCCTTGCAATTCATCCACCTCTCATGTTATATCCACTCATGATGAATTGATCACCTTGTCTTGTTGCTCTAACCATGAAGTTTCTACTTCCACTAGTCCTCTTGTTTCTAGTGTTAAAACTAACCATGTTGAGGAAATTAATGAGCTCAAGGCCCAAGTCACTAGTTTGAAGAAAGACTTGGAAAAGTGTGATGTTGGACATAATTTTCACTCCAACAAGAAGAAGTCCAAGAACAAGAAGAAGGGACAAGGGCAATACAAGAATTCGGCCAACATTACTTGCTTCAAGTGCAAAAAGATTGGACATCATGTGAGATCTTGTCCATTGAAGAAAAGGGCTTATAATGTGAAGCTACATGGGAAGCGGCCTCAAGCTCAATCTCAAGTTGAAGAACGGCCACTATCCATGTGGAAACATGTTATTGCTCCCCAAGTTGAGAAAGTAAAGAAGAAGAGAAGGGGGAGTATATGTTGCTATATTTGTCGTAAGAAGGGATACATAGCTTCATCATGTCCCAACGGTAACATCTCTAAGCCGCCAATTATCAATGATCATTATTCACTTAGGAAGGATCATGTTGGCAATTTGTTTGCCAAGTGTGTTGGTGCCCAAAGTTGTTTGGAAATGGGCAATACCATTTGGGTTGCCAAGCCTATTGTTACTAACTTCTTAGGACCCAACTTGGTTGGGGACCATTGAGCTCAAACTTGATTAATAGGTGTGCGGAGGGCATTGGAGACTTGGCTAGTTCATGAAGAAAAATGATTATCGCCATTCATTATGGTTCAAACCAAGTCAAGTGAATTATAACCATATTTTTCATTCCAATGCTCCTCGCGGCGGTAACTTGTATTTATATTGTCTACATTGAAAGTTACTAGCCCCATGCATGTTTAGGTTTTGTACCTAGCATGTGCTTGTATATGGTGTGCCTCCTAGTATGCTTGATTTGTGTTATCTAGCATGTGTAGGTCGCAATGCACTTCATATATTTGTGTGTGTGTGTGTGTGTGTTTTGAGCCTTTATTGCTTCATTAGTTGAATCTTCCTTGGCTCTTTTGAGATATTTATGGAACATCACATTATGGGGGAGTGCTATGTTTTACGCATATCACAAACCTTAAATGTATATATATGGGTAACACCTAGTTTTTATAGTGCAAGATTATCTAGTCACTATGTGGTATGACAAGTTCATTTGAAATTCAAATTCTCATCCATTGATTATCTTTAGTTGGATTTCATATGCCTCTTATGTATAATACATGGGTTTTCACATTATGGGGGAGTGATATGCTTTGCGCGTATCACAATCCTTGTTAATATGAACAATTCAGGATTGCCACTCTAATTTATGTTGTTAGATTACCTTATATATTTGTGGCTTGCTATTGCAACAATCTCCAAATTACGTTAACACCTTTTTGGTGTGCATCCTATGGACTTGTTTGCGTATATCATTCTTGCGGTTTTCCCCATGGTTTTCTTAGCAATTGTATTTGGGAAATCATTTGATTCAAGCCATTCCAATTGTTGCTTTGGATGATGATCTATCTAATTGGAAGGTTAATAATATGCTATCCAAGCATTGTGTTTATTTCTAATCTCTCATGTTGCTTGTGTTAGTATAGATGATGTAACATCCCAATTTTTCAATTTCGATGTTATACATAGGTCATCATATGAAAATCATATTTTATTTGCATTTTGTTTGTGATCCTAGAAATCATAAGCAACTCAAGGACCCACGGAGAGAGTTGGGGATTTCATTTATTTTCATATTTGAATTTTCTTAAATTTGGAAAGAGGATCATTTTGATTTTAATAATTTTTCTCTCCGAAATATTTGCAATATTAAAATAAATGAGCGGAGATAAAATGAATTCTCCAAAATAAGAGGAATATTGGAGGAAAAACATTAAAATCAAATAAATATTTTATTTGGAATTTTATTGCTATTTATCTTAATTAGAAAAATATGCAGGTAGCTCTGTCTAGGCAGAAGAGTTATGCAGATTCAAAACGCAAGGAGGTAGTCTATGAAATCGGAGACAGAGCATATCTTCGTGTATCACCTCTGTGAGGAGTTAAACGATTTGGAGTTAAGGGAAAGTTAGCCCCGAGATTTGTACGACCATACCGAGTTTTGGAGCGTATGGGAGAAGTGGCCTACAAGTTGGAGTTACCCGAAGGATTGTCAGGAGTTCATGATGTGTTTCATGTTTCCCAGTTGAAGAAGTGCCATGCTGAGATGGCCGATATTCCTCTGAGAGATACAGTGCCCCTGGAAGCGATTCAGTTGGATAGTGATCTGACCTACAAGGAGAAACCCATCAAGATTCTCGAGTTTGCCAACCGAGTTATGCGCGACAAGGTTATCAAGTTTTGCAAAGTTCAGTGGAGCCACCATACCGAGGATGAAGCCACCTGGGAACGAGAGAAAGACCTACGGAAAGACCACCCACACCTATTTTCTAGCCAACCCGAATCTCGAGGGCGAGATTCATCTTAAGGGGGGTAGGTTTGTAACATCCCAATTTGTCAATTTGGATGTTATACATAGGTCATCATATGCAAATCATATTTTATTTGCATTTTGTTTGTGATCCTAGAAATCCTAAGCAACTCAAGGACCCACGGAGAGAGTTGGGGATTTCATTTATTTTCATATTTGAATTTTCTCGAATTTGAAATGAGGATCATTTTGATTTCAATAATTTTTCTCTCCGAAATATTTGCAATATTAAAATAAATGGGCGGAGATAAAATGACTTCTCCAAAATAAGAGGAATATTGGAGCAAAAACATTAAAATCAAATAAATATTTTATTTGGAATTTTATTGCTATTTTATTTGAATTAGAAAAATATGCATTTTTAAAAAAATTGCATTATTAGGCGAGAAAAATGTTCACTTGGTTCTAAATATTTTATTTATACGCTGAAAATTGTTTCTAGCATTTTTAGAATTTTTTTATATTTTATTACGATTTTTCTTCAGCGAAATTATAAAAAAACGTTTCGCCCGACTGGGCCAAAGTCCCAGCCGAGCCGGGCCGCCGCCGCCTTCCCCGCGCGGGAGCGCAACGCCGCCGGACTCCCACCCCGAGCCGGACTCCGCCTCCGCCCCGCCGCCTTGCCCCCTCCTCCAAGCCGCAACGCCCCCGGCCCCTTTAAATACCCCGCCGCCCTGCCGCCTCACCCCGTCCCGAGCCGCCGCAGCCGCCCACCGCCGCCGCCGTCGCTGCAGCCCGCGCAACCGCCTGCCGCTGCGCCACCGTCGCACGACGCCGCCCGCGCCGCCGCTGCTCCACCGCTGCGCTGCCGCTGCTCCACCGCTGCGCCGACGCCCCGCCTTGCCGTTGCCGTGCCAGAGCCGCCGCCCGCCGCCGTTGACCGGTATAAAAACCGCCCCGGTTCGCCTCAGTTTTTTTCGGTTTTAGATCTAGATCGGTTTTTTTAGGGTTAGGGTTTTCTCGGTTTTTCCCGGTTTTCTCCGATCGAACTATTTAGCGGAAGTTCGCCTGAACACCTCTGTCCGCGAACGCGTTCGTTCGTTTGTCTCTGATAACGAAGGTTCGTTCGTTAGTCTTTTTCTTTTTATTTTATTTTCTTCCAGGGACCTATCCGCGATTATTTTAATCGCAGATTAGCCCTTGATCTTCAAACGCCCGCAACTTTTAGCTCGTTTATCCAAATCCAATGAAACCAACGCCAAAATCTTCGTCTCGAACCCCTATTTCCAGTTAACCAACTTCAACATGATTTTGACAATTTAAAATTTGGTTTCAAGCAGATTTGATTTAGAACTTCTTTTGAGCGTAGTTTGAGTTTCGTAGCTCCGATTTGATTGATTGTTTTTGCAAATCAAAGCTCTTCAGATGAACTTTTAGTTTGGACTTTCTCATCTGAGTTTTACACTTGCATCTATGCTTGAGTGCTTATGTATGCTATTGTTTGTTTAAGATAGAATTTCCGGAGTGCGAAACGTGCTACTACGAGTCTCTAGGGTTTGCAGATCATCAGCAAGGCAAGTAACACTTTGATCATATCCCTTTTATTACGCAATTTTTATGCATTAGTTTCAACACTTAAACATTGCATGAGTAGGATTGATAACATGTGGGTATTGGGAAGTAGATGATGAGGTAGCACCTATTGCCCTTTATTTCTACGTTATGCTTATACTGCTATGCTATGCTCGTAGACGTGGTTTGGTTTGAGTGATTCATGACAGATGTGAGTATTATTATGAACTAAGGGTTTATTTAAGGTGGCTACTTTAATACACACCTGGGTGGATTGTTTGTGGGCACCTGGGGAATCTAGTGTTGTCCAAGGAGATCCCGGGGAACCCGTGTGATCATCCTATGGTTTGCCACCCAGGCTCAAAGGGATCATAAGATTATTCATACTAGAAACTTCCGTGTGCAGCCACAAGCCATTATGGGCTCTGGCATAGTTGAGTATGTTGTGTGACCTCTTTCAGTGGTAAACTAGCAGACGTAGGGGATGTAGGTGGTACGGTTTACCCGTCAAAAGAGTTAATGCTTCTGAAAGACTATGTCTCGGTCATCCGTTTCTCAAACATCATGTAGTGCGAGAAATTCTATGGAGGAGATCGAGTCTTCTGGGGAAAAGTGCGCAAACCTCTGCAGAGTGTACAAACTAATCATGGTTAGCCGTGTCCCCGGTTATGGCATCTTGAGTATCTAGTTCTTGAATTATTATGATGATCTCATCACTCTTAATTAATTTTGTTGGGTTGTTAATTACTATTTAATTAGGATTGAGATGGGCTTTCCATTCTCAATGTTTTCAACCAACTTTGTAGTTAAATAAAATATATTCCTTTGTAGTAGGGAAAATTTGGCTTTACGCAAAAACATGATAACCATAGAGCCTCCACCAGCCATATATGCATGTAGTGTTAGCATTTACTTTGTTCATTGCTCTACAGTGTTATTTTTTGCCAGCATATTCCATGTGTTGACCCATTTCGGGCTGCAACGTATTATGTTGCAGACTTTTCAGACGAAGAGTAAGGTGCGCTAGGTCGTTGTCGTGCACTCAGCTATGCCGTTGGAGTTGATGGACTCATTTACCTTCGATGCTTCCGCAGTTATCTTATTTTAGATGGCCTTAAGCCATATTATTGTAATAAGTTCTCTTTTGATACATTCGATGTAATAAGTGTGTGATTGCACTCTGTTATAAATCCTTGAAGTACTGTGTGGGTAAGCATTACCGATCCAGGGATGACACTTATGCACAGAGATTTGACAGTTTGAGGTCGGATCGCTACAAGATGGTATCAGAGCACATGCTGACTGTAGGACGCGACCTCTAAGATAAGCCATAGGTTACTCTTCTCTACTCATTTCTGACTCCTCTCTATTTTCCACTCTATAGATGGCGGACCCGAGGAACAAGTTTGCTCAACCGGATGAAGACACACCATTTGGACGACACTTGAAGGAAGTCACTAGGTACCTGAACATCGGAATACTAAGTTTCCCCGGGACCTACATTGCCACTTTACCAGAATATGAGCATTGGTTGATTCGAGTTCATGTTCCAGGAAGGACATTCGCACCAGTTATGGAGCCCATGGAGTTTTCCTTTGATGCGCCAACTTGGAGTCTAGGAAAGAGCATGGCAGCCCACATCGCCATGGGACGCATCGGCGAAGTTTATCACAAAGATCTTAAGGCCACCATCTACCAGATATGTGGGCGTCGAGATGAGCAATGGGAGATGATCAGCACCAGGAGGGACAAGTCCATTGCAGCCTTCATCCAGGAGTTAAACCAGCACATTCGCCGCCAAGAGAACCAAATGTGCGCCAGCATGATAGATCTGAAGAAGGTGATGACCAGGAACATGGATCTTGAAGAGGAACTCAAGTCTACACGCGATGGATATGAGGAGGAAATCATAGTGCTACTAGAGAAGAATGAAGACCTGAAGAAGAAGCTAGGAGTATTCATGGAGACCCCGCGCCAGGAGGAGATGACGACCATCCCGAGGACTACATCATCATCGATGACACTGACTCCGACCCCGATAGTAGTGATGATGATTACGAAGATGAAGCTGGAGCAGATATCATGGACTCTTCCACCGATCAAAATTTCGAGTTGACCACCATATTATCAATGGTATTCCCCCATGTATATAGTAGTAGTCCGAGTATTTTGTACTGGTAGCTAGATCGTTTGTATGCCCTTGTTTGAATTGAGTGGTGTGATATGAATGTGTTTGTCTCATGTGCATATGGGTAGTGCTTTCTCTTTAGACCTCATTCTATTCTAATCTCTTCCCTCTAAACCCATCAGATGCCTCCGAGACGTGACCCCGAATTTGTCTTCCCACCGGAGCTCACTCAGTTGATCCAACAGCAGAATGACGTGACCCCGGATTTGTCTTTCCACCGGAACTCACTAGTTCAGAACCAAGGCAGCAACAACAACAACAACAACCCACCGCCACCACCTCTAGTTGACAACCAAGCCCGTTTTCTAAGGTTGAATCCGCCGGTGTTTTCTAGTAGCACCGAGCCGATTGTTGCTGATGACTGGCTACGCAGGATTGGAAGGGAGTTGACCACCGCAGGTTGCACAGATGCTGAGAAGGTGCGTTTTGCTGCACACCAACTGGATGGACCCGCGGCCTCATGCTGGGAGAATTACAAAACCACGTTCCCCATAGCCCATGTCACATGGGATCAGTTTCAGCAAGCATTTTGCACAGCCCATGTCTCAACCGGAGCCATGAGCATGAAGAAGCATGAGTTTTGCAACTTACGCCAGGGAAACTGTACTGTGGGGCAGCACGTGGATGAGTTTAGTAAGTTAGCTCGCTATGCCCCGGATGATGTGGCCACAGATGTCGCGAAGCAGGAGAAGTTTATGGAAGGGCTGAATGATGAGCTGAGTATGCAGTTGATGGTGGCAACATTTGCTAACTACCTGGAGTTGGTAGACATGGCTCTTTGTAGGATCGAAAGTATGTCTAGAGGGGGTTGATTAGACTACTGGACCAAATAAAAATCTAGCCTTTTCCCACTTTTAAGTCTTGGCAGATTTTAGCAACTTATCACTAGTCAAGTAAACAACCTACACATGCAAGTCTAAGAGTATTGCAGCGGAATGTAAAACATTGCACATGAAGGTAAAGGGAGGAGTTTGGAGGGAGCAAACGCAATGTAGACACGGAGATTTTTGGCGTGGTTTCGATAGGTGGTGCTATCGTACATCCACGTTGATGGAGACTTCAACCCACGAAGGGTAACGGTTGCACGAGTCCACGGAGGGCTACACCCACGAAGGGTCCATGAAGAAGCAACCTTGTCTATCCCAGCATGGCCATCGCCCACGAAGGACTTGCCTCACTAGGGTAGATCTTCACAAAGTAGGCGATCTCCTTGCCCGTACAAACTTCTTGGTTCAACTCCACAATCTTGACGGAGGCTCCCAAGTGACACCTAACTAATCTAGGAGACACCACTCTCCAAAAGGTAATAGATGGTGTGGTGATGATGAACTCCTTGCTCTTGTGCTTCAAATGATAGTCTCCCCAACACTCAACTCTCTCTCACAGATTTGGATTTGGTGGAAAGATTATTTGAGTGGAAAGCAACTTGGAGAAGGCTAGAGATCAAGATTCATATGGTTGGAATGGAATATCTTGACCTCAACACATGAGTAGGTGGTTCTCACTCAGAAAATGTATGATGGAAGTGTAGGCATGTTCTGATGACTCTCTCCGCGAGTCAAGAGTGGGTGGAGGGGTATATATAGCCTCCACACAAAATCTAACCGTTACACACAAATCACCAAACTCGGTGAGACCGAATAGTGAAACTCGGTCAGACCGATTTAGTTCAAAATGTGAACGTTAGGATTCTTGGTGGGACCGACATTTCAACTCGGTACGACCAATTTCATTAGGTTAGGGCATAACGTAATCTCGGTGAGACCGATTACACAAACTCGGTGGGACCGATTTTGGTAATAAGCTAATAGAGAGTTGGTCAAGCAAACTCGATGGGACCGATTCGCTCATCTCGGTGAGACCGAAATGTTACGAAAGGGAAACAGAGAGTTTGCATTGCGAACTCGGTGGGACGGATCGCTCATCTCGGTTGGACGGAAACGTTATGAAGGGAAACAGAGAGTTTGCAATCCCATCTCGGTGAGACCGAGATCCCTACCGGTATGGCCGAAGTGACTAGGGGTTTGTGGTAGTGGCTATGACAACTGAACTCGGTGGCGCCGGATAGAAAGTTTCGGTGGGGCCGAGTTTGACTTTTGGTTTGGGACATATGTGGATATGAGAAAGTGGTTGAGGGTTTTGGAGCATATCACTAAGCATTTTGAGCAAGCAACCCATTAAGCAACACATCGTCCCCTTTTAATAGTATTGGCTTTTCCTATGGACTCAATGTGATCTTGGATCACTAAAAGTAAAATGTAGAGTCTTGAGCTTTAGAGCTTGAGCCAGTCTTTTGTCCTTAGCATTTTGAGGGGTCCACATTTCTAATCCATGCCATGCCAGTCATTGAGCTTTCCTAAAATATTATCTTGAAATAGCTTTAGCTCAATGAGCTATATGTTGTTAATAATTACCAAAACCACCCAGGGATAGTTGCACTTTCAGTCTCCCCCTTTTTCGTAATTGATGACAACATATAGATCAAAGCTTCGACAAATGATAATAAGATTGAAATACATCGTCGCTTTGAGAAGTATGTGATAAGCAAGAGCTCCCCCTAAATTTGTGCATTATTTAAAATTTTCTTTTGAATGCAAATGCACAATCGATTAGGATCATGGGTCACTCTTCCATGTCACATACATCTTGGTGGAGCGCTCAAAATGATACAAATTAAAAGCATGCACTCATCACCAAGCAAAGTGAATGATCATATAAGAGATATAAGAGATAATATCATCCAAGCAAGCATTGAAGTAGCATATGATCAAACACATTATCAAACAAGTATCTCACACAAACATAGAGTATCAACCAAGCACACAAAAGGTTCAACCAAAAGCAAGAGAGATAAAAGGCAAAACACTCTCTCTCGAAGCCTATGATCTATACATATTTCTCCCCCTTTGGCAACAAGTTACCAAAAAGTTCTAAAATCCATAGTGCTATGCGTCTCTCAGGCTTGGTATTCGGGAGGTGGTGTAGAGAGAACTCCAAGGATGAAGGCATCTGTTGATGTAGTTTGAGCTGGTGGAGTGGCTGCTGGAGGTGGCACTGAAGCTGTAGCTGCTGGTGCTGTAGCTCTAGTATCTGGTACTGGCAATGAAGCAGACCTCTGACCTCTAGGCACTCGCTGAAATGTATCAGTAGTTTCCTTCCCTTTCCTCTCTTCTGCTTCCTCCTGGAGCTGCTCAACTGATGTTTGTATCTCAGTAACCTTCAGATCAAGATCATAAAATTTTGTCTCTATGATCCTCTCCAAGCTCTCTTGATTCTGAGTCAGGGTGGCCAAGCCCTTCTCAATCCTCAACGTAGATTGGATCAGATAAGCCAGCTGATCTTGCTTGCTCTTCAGGAATACTTGAGATGCTTCCTCAACACTTGGCATCTTGGCAGCTTTCTCTGCCTTAGCTTTTGCTCTCTTCTCTTGTGCTTGAGCTGATGAAGGTTCATTCTCATCCATCACAACTTTGTTGTGTTCAAATTCAGGATAGAGAGGTAGATGCTCCTTGTCCAACAAGTATGTTCCTGTGCCCATCTAAGCATTGATGAGATCCTGAATATGTGGAGCATACCCACAACTTCTCTTTCGGTCGGCAGCGTAAAAAATCTGTAGCAGGTTGATAGAATGTCCTTTGATCATCTTGTGATCTCCTGACTTGGTAGCAGAGTGTGCCTTAGGATTGTGTTGATGGTAGGCAGACCAGTCAACAGATAGTGTACAGATTCAAGCTTGTGAGTCTCCAAAGCTTCATCTAGGATCTCTTTGTACATGTTTGCCATAGTGTTGTGGTCTTTCTTCTTCTTGGCATACACATCCAAGTCATCTTCATGTTCTTCTGGGGCATTGATCAATTTTTCCCATTCTTCAATATTGGATTGGTACCTAGTACCTTCAGACATCCATATGATCTTCCCATCTGGATAAAAGTGAGCAGTGGAGTAAAACTGCATGATCAGCTCATCATTCCATTTTGTGAGCTTCTGCCCAACAAATTTGTCAACTCCACATGCTTTGAAGCTATCATATACTCATGGGAAGTGATCTTCCTTCTCCTTGATGTACTCCCAATCAACCCATCTCATGTCACATACAATTGGCTTCTTGTCAAGCAAAATTGTTTCATAGAAGTCTTGATGTTCTTTTGTATGAAATATGTAATCAACTGCAGTCCTCCTCCTCACAGCATAGGGATCAGACTGTCTCCACAATCTCAGTCCAGCATCCTTTCTGATGTGCATGTCTTCAGCCACTGGATGAGCATCGTTGTGGTTTGGAATCTTGGGTTTCAGCTTTCTCAAACCAAGGGATTCATCATCCTCTTCTTCAGCTTGAGGCACTGGAGCCTTGTTCTTCTCTTCTGCAGGAATACTTCTCGTGTTCCTCTTGGGCTTTGGGGGCTTCTGAGCTTGGGCTTTGGGAGCAGTCTTGGGCTTTGATGGGGCAGCCCCTGACTTGATAGCATCTCCCATAAGCTTCTGAGTTTTGGGTGCTGGTGCAGCATCCTCTTCTTCTTCATCTGAATCTCTTACCATAGTTGATTTTCCAAGAACTTTTGCAGTTGTGGTTCTTGCCCTCTTCTTTTTCTTGTCATCTCCTGCTGCTTCACCATCATCAGATTCTATGGTGAATTTCATTGTCTCTCCTGTTGCAACCTTCCTTGGCTTTGACATTGGGTTCTTCTGGCAGGTGCCTTCTTCTCCAAGCTTGGCTTTGTTGAAGCAGTTGTGACATACTCCTTCTTCAGCACCTTCTTCTTTGATGTAGCCTCATCCTCAACAGCCACATAGTCCTCATCCTCAGAGTCTGACGTTCTCTTCTTCCTTGCTCTAGTGGCTGCCTTGGGCAAGTTACTAGGTGTGCTTCTACTGCCCTCATCATAGCTACTTGAGGGATCTGAACCCTCACTCAATTGCACTTGTTCCTCAGATTTGTTCTCACTGTCACTCTAGTCAGACATCTTGGCAATCTCACTGACAGCAAACCCTGTTAATAGATGTATATGAGGTAGAGTGGATGAGCATCACAAAGTGCAGAGTTTTTGCAAAACAAATGACTCAAAAATTTAGTTTTAGTTCTCCATAGAAAGCATTTCGGAGCTACCGATTTGTTAAACTCGGTGATACCGAAGCAATTTTGGAGCCTAAATTAGTGAACTCGGTCAGACCGAGTCACAGTTTGGTGACACCGAGACTGCTAGGGTTTCACAGAGAATCGAACTCGGTCACACCAATTTGCAGTTTTCGGTCAGACCGAAATGCATGTGCTATGGCCTAAGCCAAATCGGTGAGAGCGATTTCTACAACTCGGTCGGTCCAAGATGAGTTCGGCGGAGACCTAACCCTAAATTTCCAAATCAAATCTAACCTAAAGGATGATTTCTGTAGATAGAGCGTTTGCATACGTGGTAAAGATCATGGCAAAGTAATGTGGTATGAATCAGAGTTAAGGAATTAGCACATAGAGTCAAACCCATACCCTAGTTCAACGGAGGTTCGCTACGGCGGAGCAGATTTCCGTTGACGGCGATGGAAACCAGCGGTGGGAGGTCGCTGGTGGCGAGGAGACGATCCGGAGACCGGATGAGGCAGAGCAAGACACACGCGCGGGCTGAGGAGTTTTGAAGAAATTTCCAAAATCTCACCCGTGGGTTTATATATCCCGACCCTGTCGGTGTGACCGAGTGGAACAACTCGGTGGCACCGAGATGCAGAATCGCAAGCGGTTACTGCAACTCGGTGTGACCGAAAGGTTCAAATTGGTTGCACTGAGATTGAAAACCTAGATCAACTTAGTGAACTCGGTGTGACCGAAGTGGTTGACTTGGTCATACCGAAATGCACAAAGAGGTTTTGGAAGTTTAAGTCTATCATGAATCGCGGACTCCGAGTGCTCCTCACACAGAGTGGTTCGAATCTGACTTGATCAAACTTTGTGATGTAGCATGAATAGAGTTTGAGACGAGAAAAGCATAGATATCTAGAGGGAGTTCTTAGGCATTCTTGTCCATCCATTTGGCAAAAGAGAAAAAGCCAAACATTCAAAATAACAAATGGATGTCCTCGAATGAGTAAAATACGCAATCAACATGCTCACACAATAAAATGGCAAACGAAGTATGTGACAAGGCATGCATAAACACTCTAGCATCTACCAAGCAATTTGGCGATGACTAGGTCATCTATATATGAGTATATTGACTGAGGAGTCAAATGAGAATATTTGATCATAGGTCATACTCATCGTTTAAGCACAAGTGGGGTTACCACTTTTACATAAAGCATTGTTGTGTTCACATCATTAGACTTGCTTTAGCTCAATTGATTAGAGTAAAGCTCCCCCCTAGATGTGATATCCCCCCTAAGAGGGATGAACTAACCTTGGGTTTTGTCGATGATGACTTCATGTAGGTGTTGAAGATGTAGATGCTCAATGTTGATGTAGATCATTTGGAGCAATCCATTGGAGTGAGTTGCACTTTCAATACCTACACAGGTTAGTCCCACAAGGAACAAAACAAGGATATCCATAGACATAGAGTGATGTACACATAGATGATGTCCATGAAAGCATTAGGTTACCTTGTCCCTTGTCTTACCAACAAGAGGGTTTGTGACTCCTTGAACTAGTGCAAGATATGGAAGTGGTTTGTACATGTTCTTGCCAAAATATATGAGTGAAGTATGTTGGCGGAGTCACCCTCAAGAAATCTCTAGTTCTTCTTCTTCGGGATCCACACCATCTTGATGGGAATCCTTGGAGTTGTAGTCATACTTGATGAAGTAGAACTTGATGTAGTATTGGGAACCCACTTGACCAAGCCCTTAGGAGCTTCTTCAAATGCATCAATCTCCTCTTGAAGCTTGTCCTTGCCTTTTTGCTTGTGGTCTTGTGGTGGAAGATCATCTTGAGCTTGTGTTCCTTGGATCATACTTCTCTTGTTGAGGAACAAACTTCATCTTAGGGTATTGATCCTCTTCCCACTCAACTCCATTGGCATTGAACTTTTGTTCAAAACCAATACCTTGATTCTTCCGGTGTCTTCCTTGCTTGCGTACAATTTCCTCAAATTGCTTACTTCCGGCAAGACTCTTGTAGACACCCTTCTCTATAATTCCCTTCAATAAGCTATTTTCTTGCTCAAGTGTAACTTGGCTAAGAGAATCATTAGTGGAATCAAGAGACCTACTAAAAGCAACAATATTGGATTTAGCATGATTATTGTTACTACTAGATGAAGAATCTTTCTTACTCTTGTTGCTAGATTTTACTTGTGGCATGTAAGTAGACAAGAGTAAACGCTTGGCAATGTAAGAAGAACTTTTCTTGCGAAGATCATCATTGATTGCCTTTAAGAACTCATGCTCTTGCTCAAGGTTGAGCTTTTCAAAGCGTAGCCTCTCATGAGTTTTTAAAAGTTCTCGATGATCTTCCAAGGTAGTTTCATGAGCTAACTTAAGAGTGTTTAGTTCTTTAGTTAGACGCTCAATCTCCTTCTTATCATCGTCATTTGTTTTATCTTGATTAGCATGATTAGTAGCAAGTTCATCATAGGTTTCATAGCTAGAGTTGTCAACAAGTAAATCATCATCTCCTAGCAAATCATCTTCATCACTATTGAAATCAACATACTCGGGGTGTGATACCTTTGGGCCTTTAGCCATGAAGCATCTTCCAATTCCTTCATTTGGTGAGTCAAATATGTGTAGGAGTTGGTTGACACAAGTGCTAGACCGGCAACACCTTCATCTTGAGTATATTCGGAGTCGGAGTGATAACTTCTTTCGGAGTGATGGTCGGAGTCGGAGCCGGATACCCGTTCACCAACATGAGCTTGATGTCTTTGCTTTGTGTAGCTCCTTGATGATTTGTCCTTCCTTTCTGAATCCTTGCTTCTCTGAGAGGTTCTACGTTCATAATGATCATCTCTACTCCTTCTCTCTCTTGGTGGTGATTCTTCTCTTCTACTTGTTTTTTAGGAGAATCTTCTCTTCTTTTGTAGGGAGTCGTACACTCATTGGAGTAGTGTCCGGGTCTTCCACAATTGTAGCAATTTCTTTCACGACTTGAAGATCTTTTGTCATTGTAGGGCCTTGACTTGGCCTTGCTTCTACTCATGTAGAACTTGTTGAAGTTCTTCACCATTAGGCTCAATTCTTCGTTGAAGGTTTGTTTCTCACTAGATGATGTGGGAGCATCACATGAGGCTTTGTAAGCACCACTTGACTTGTTGTGAAGCTCTTCCTTATCCTTGAGTGACATCTCATGCGCAACAATTCTTCCAATGACTTCTGTTGGCTTGAGGTCTTTGTAATTGGGCATCATTTGGATCAATGTGCATACGGTATCATATTTTCCATTCAATGCTCTTAGGATCTTCTTGATGATGAATCTATCGGTCATCTCTTCACTTCCTAAGCCGGCAATCTCATTTGTGATGAGAGCAAGCCTAGAGTACATTTCAGCGACACCTTCACCATCCTTCATTTTGAACTTGTCAAGTTGACTTTGAAGCACATCCAATTTGGATTCCTTGACGGAGTCGGTACCCTCGTGCATATCAATCAAAGTATCCCAAATTTCCTTTGCATTCTCAAGTCGGCTGATTTTGTTGAATTCTTCGGGGCTCAATCCGTTGAAGAGAATATCACAAGCTTGAGCATTGTATTGCAGCATCTTCAACTCTTCCGCGGTAGCTTCACGGTTCGGTTCTCTCCCATCAAAGAATTCACCTTGCAAGCCAATACACACAATAGCCCAAAAGGCGGGGTTATGTCCAAGAATATGCATTTTCATCTTATGCTTCCAACTAGCAAAATTAGTACACTACAAAAAAATACACTTCTGTGATGATATGTGTTTGTCACAGTAGGTCATGTTTTCTGTCATGCATGTACATCCATGACAAATTTATGACAGAATCAAGATAGTCATACCTGTGATGTCGTAGAAGTGTTCCATGATATTACCAAAATTATCATCACCGAAGTGTCCACTTCCATGACGATAAATCATGCGTCACAGAAGTGCTTTCGTCAAGGGTGACCGACACATGGCATCCACCGTAACGAAACGCCGTTAAGCTATCGGGTCCGGTTTTGGATCCGATAACCCATTAAGAGCCCCGACCAATGGGGATTTTCCACCTGTAAAATCATCATTGGCTGGAGGAAACACGTGTCGGCTCACCGTTGGGACAGATGTCATCCACTCATTGGACCCAAAGCGCCTATGATACGTCGACACGTGGCACGGCCCAACAGAGGCCCATATAGGTTAAAAAGGCCGACCCAGTCAAAGGCCCGTAGTACTTACTCGGGTACTAGTGGGCCAGCCCAATAATGGCCTGCTTAATAAAGGCCCATTTACAGCCCGAAGCCAGATCTGGCCCGTTAATTGTTCGCCGAATATTTGGGCCCATTTACGGCCCGAAGCCAGATCTGGCCCGTTAATTGTTCGCCGAATATTTGGGCCCAATTATAGCCTAGTGACTTTCGGCCTGTTAGAGGCCGGATGTAGACATGGGCCCATTTCAGCCCGGTGTGACTTTCGGCCTGGGAATGGCCCGTGCTGCCCATGGGCCATATATGGTCCGACGGGACATCGGGCCCACTAACGGCCCGTGATAAAGGTGGCAACAGTTAAGCGCAACGTGACTTTGGGCCTGTTAAAGGCCTGTCGCATAATTCGGCCCATTGATATCTGTACTAAGCTTTCGGCCTCTTAAAGGCCCATGATATCAGTGGGCCAACTAAGGCCCAAGATATGTTTCGGCCTGGTAACTGCCCGTGACATAACTGGGCCCAAAAAGGCCCGGTCTACATTTTAGCCTGCTGAAGACCCGTCGACGACTAGTGAAAATTGAGGCCCAACATGCATTTCGGCCTGCTAAAGGCCCATGGTTTCATCTGGGCTGTAATAGGCTAGTACAATGTTAAGCCTATTAATGGCCCAACGCTACCTGGGCCAAACTAAGTGCTGGGTCCACAAAAGGCCCAACTAAAATATAGGCCAGTGTAAGTTGTGGGCCTCGCGCAAAGTGTGAAGGCCCCAATCATTCGGGCCCAACAAAGATGCAGGCCGGCCTAATTGTGGCCCGCTAAACACCAAGCCCGTTAGAGGCGAATGTTTTGGCCCGGTCGACTACATCTGATTTTTTTCAGATAGCGAATGATGGCAGTAACTAGTAGGAATTAAGAACAAACCTACTCTATACAATAAACAAATTACGGCATAGTAACTAAGAATAAACCTACATTATACAATAAAGGATTTATGGTATATTACATCCACCGGGCATCGAAGTTCGCCACCAGTGATCATAAAGCGCAACGAAGAAGCAGATTACAAAAATTGGGCACCATTGCAGCGTAACAAAATAATACTGAACCGAGACCACTTCCAAGACAGTTCAAGAAAGGTTAGCCTTGCACGGGAACTGCTGCGCCAGCTGCTGAGCAAGGCTGTGAGACCGGCCTAGCATGTCGGTCATAGCTTCCAGGTGTAGCTGTTTAGCGATGAGGCCCTCATTCGTGTTCTCCACAACCTTTCTTAGATATAGGACTTCAAGTCGAAGTTGAGTTGCAGAATGCCTTTCTTCTAGAACTTGGGACTGAAGAAGTCGAACTGATTCAGACAACGAATTATGTGAGCTTATCTGACTGCTAGTCTCAAGTAACTTGAACACTACATCAAGACAAGACTTTGGGGTTGTCTTGCTATCTTCAAGATGTTTTGCCTTCTTTCCTGCAATATATGTTGGGTTTGTCTCACAGCCTTCAGCAGACTTGTGCATGCCATCAGGCATATCACCCTAAAACAAAGCAGAGAGATGACAGGTTTTGCACGTATATAAACAAAGATGATAACTGTGTTGTCAATTCCATCCAATTAAAAATTAGAAAATAAAAAGTAAGTTCAAAATATCAATAGCATAATTTGGCAATGTTCATAATGCGGGGAGCTTGACCACACTACTGGATTACCATGTCAACATAACAAGCATAGATGAAGGGCAAAGAAAATCATTGTATCTATTTTGGTTAATGTGCATGGCATGTTGTTCATATCATCAGCCACATCAGTAAGATAAAACAGGACATGTCAAGGTGCAAACGTGGGCTGCTTCACCACACACTGGATTATAGATCCACAAAAACAAGCATACATATAGGGAGTATTGAGTAATGTGCATGGTATGAATAAGGAGTTTGGTTTTACATGTAAAACCTAGAACTTATGGTTCTTGCAAACATGCATTTTGGTAGAAACAGCAAACTAAACAGCAGTAAACGATAGGGAGTATGAGAAAATTAAACAGCAGTTGAGGATAAAGGCTTTAGAAGGACTGACTTACATTAACAGTTAACACCGGCTTTATAATGCCCTTCTCCATGTCAAGGGAAGGATAATTCAAGAATTTCAGCACAAAATCTTCTTCATAAGCATTGCCTGTACTCTACATTTTGTAGAGAGTAATTATAGATATGATAATACTGGAAGGGATAGAGGATAATGAAGATAAGATGCAGATTGATGCTACATAATCAACTACCAATCCCTGGAAGTACAAGCATTACAGGACAAAATGTACTGACAAGAGCAATGGGCTACACTTCTACACTGGCATTGTCTGTGTATTCTACTTTTTGGTAAGATTAAATATAGATCTGATCTTTTTTAGTAAATTGTGGGCGAGGGAGATAAGATGCAGAATGCTACACAATGAACCAATCCCTCTTCCCATAATACAAGAGTGTTTTGAACACTGGTGTACTATACAAAACGTTCTTATATTATGGGAGGGAGGGAGTAGCTGTTAATGTAAGTACAGTGATAGACGACGTTCAGTCCTTACAAGAGGACTGCAGAGCTAAACCTCTTCAAAAGCATTGGGTTGATTCTAAATTTATGTAAGAGTCCATACGGATCTTATAATGTCCACCAAATGGACGATAACGAGGCTAACATGTGCAGTGATGCTACATAATCAAACATCTATGAAAGTAAGTATGGTCATACAGGGCAAGAGGTACTCACAAGAGCAATGCAGTGTGCAGTATAGTTCCGAGATTCTGTGGTCCCTTGAGAATGAATGTTCTTCTGCTAACAGTTAGCGTACAAGTGAGACGTTAAGGCAAATGCAGAAATGTAGTTGAAATTGTGATGTGATATCATAGACAGTACCTTACGCTGCAGCCGAGACCAATGTGTAACAAGATTATTCCAGTCACCGTCGGATAAATGTAGCACCGGAGACTTTACAGAAATTTCGTTTAGAGGCTTGCCATCGAAGTGCGCTTGCCTCAGGTAGGAACGATACTTCATCAACGAGTGCTTGAAAAGCGCAACCAACCCTTGCTCATCTTCACAATCCAGTTTGGTCCTCACCTATTTAAAAGAATGAAATCTTGTGTCCTCTGTCAGCAGAAACATATGCAGTAATGACCATGAATAACATTAGTACATTACTTACGCGTAAGTTGCGAAGGAAGACTGGAAATTGTTCTGTGTCTGCGGTATAATCTTTCCATGAAGGAAAGATGCGCACAAAGTTCCTGGCAACAATATAAGCTTTGTCTTCTAAACTGGGAAGAAATGGAAGAGGGGTCCTATTTGCTGCAATTGGGGCTCTCTCTGGTTCGAAAAGGGATTTGGCAACTGGATTTGGTGTACTCTTTACTGGAATGGGGGTTTTGCGTCGTAGAGCTGGTGCTATGTCAACTGGCATAATCATAATGTTTGCTGCAGTTGGGGTCTGCTGAGTTGGGGCATCAAAAATGACCAGTGTAGTAGGGCTAGAGTCTGCTAGAGTTGGGGTGTTTTGTGGGTCAGGTGATATTGCAACTACACCTAATGGGCTATTTGATTTATCAGGTGCCACTACCTTTTCCAAATACTTTGCTTGTGCTCCTCCACGATCAGCAATCGCCCTCTTCCTTTTGAACGTCTGATACACAAGAACAGCATTTGAATGGATAAATATGGTATGATGACAGATGGAATATGTACTGAAAATGGATAGGCGGGGCGTATTCACATACACGATGTGTAAACTAAGCTAATGGCAGTTCAATAAAGTAGAAGCAATGCAAAGCATCAGTTGCAAGATATGTGCGACCAATATAACCTTGGAAAGTTAGATCAAGCACCTTGATGGGTGAATAAGATAGGCATCTTCCTCTGACTCCTCCACTATGGAGCTACATTGACTTAGGTCTCCCTCTAGCTCAGAATCACTGTTAGGATCATATTCTGAGCATGAATCTGTAGGTGGAGAGCGTTTGCATTGCATTGCATCCAGACTTGATTTTAGTCCCTTAATGCCAAGTTTGACAGCCATGGCATTGTTCTGCTTTATTCTTTTCATGTGTGCAAGCTCATAATCATTATGATGCTGTTCAGAATATGAGATTCATGAAAACATAAAAAGTAGTCAGATTATCTATGGAATGCACTGCGGATTCAACTCGAAGAGTGTCTCCCTATAAACCCCTGCATATGCAAAGTTCACCCCCCAACCGTGCTGACCAGACCACACACAGAAATACAAACCCCTTATGTCTCTATAACAGGCAGACACACATTTCAAAACTGAAGTAGGAACATTAGAATCATATGAAATTCATATTTGAACAAATAAACTAAGGAATTATGAGTGGCATAATGTTTAGCTTCAAGGGTGGAGTGTTGGTAGTGCGACACAAAGCAAGTAGGCAGATTGTATTCTATGTAAAAGATCGAAGCCTATGTAAAAGCTGGAAATGACACTTTCTTTCTATACAATGCAGTGTTCGTTGCCCACACATGATGGAAGAGATCACATAGAGAAATACTATTCACTCATGTCTACGGTTGCAGTATTTAGAAACAGGGTGGTCCACCCTAAAAGAATATTGACAACACATATGACAAGGCAAGCATAGATGTAGTGAATCAATCATTTACTTGTGAGCTTACTAGGACAAGTATGCAGAATTGTAACTGCAGTAAGAGACCGTCCAAAATCTGAATCAAGAAGTTTGTCTAGCACTTATTGTTTGCAACTAATCGACGTGAATAATTGGATATTATATCGAATGAGTAAGAAAGACAAGTAAAATTGTCAACAAACCTGGCTTGCAGTAGTAATCTGGGTCAATGTCATTACGACCGACAATCCAAAATGACTAGTGTCTGTTCCTAGGGCCGGAATTATGAAAACCCTGTGAACTTTACGACAGTATTATTTATCACATGGTATATCGTTGATAGAATTGCAACTCTCATTGCTTGTTAGGAACCGTCGTTCGATTTCATTCCAACAGCTGCCGTGCTTTATTCAATTTTGTGTATTCGCCTTGCGACAACATCTAAAACCAGCGTCGTACCAATCGCTTGCAATATGAAAAGCGTTGAGGTAGAACACATGGGCCCCCAAACATGCAGGGTGGGCCTGCGGCCCAAAGTCCAGAACCGTGAGCCTGTCTGAGTATTATATTCTCAGCTGAACCTCCATAATGCCCGTGCGTTGCACATAACATCAAGATGTATTTGTATGAGTATTTTATCTTGTGAGAGAAAAGGATGAACGAGGGAAGGCCTTATTTGCAAATGTGAAGAGGTGTGTGGGTACCTTTTTGCGAAATTGCCATAGTTTCCTTCCTATCCGTTAGATATAAATCAGACGGCCTATATGCAGGATGGCAGGCACACCATCATCACCAACTCGTCTATACTGTGTTAAAAACAACTCTGTTTTTTATACTTATATATGTTATATATATTCCCCTTGATTTTTCTTATGTATAAAGTTGTGATATAAAAGATTTGTATATTTCTTTACAGAGGGAGTATCTCTCTGTCAAAAATATATTTTTGTGTAACTAGTTACTCCTGTCTTTCTACTTCCTTTCGCTGATATGTGGGGCATCCGGCAACGGGGTCCACGTGCCATATGCACAAATTAGAGTGCACAACTGCACGGTAGACACACCCCGGTCGTAGCGCCGCAGTAATGCCCAATGAGCCGTCAAATCACAAACCCCCCTTTCCAGCTTTAGCAGTAAGCTGGACGGACGAAGCGGCAATATTTCACTGGGCCTAAATCCCCTTCTCCCTCGTCTGCTTGTTCAGAGAAAACCCCCTCTCGGCGATTGCATAGGGTTTTCTCATGGAGAACCAGGTACGAATTCTTCATCCATCCCCGATAAATCCAAGTCCCTTGGTCGCGGGTAATCCTAGGATGGCAGCCGCCGCCGTTGATGCATTTTTCTTCCTACTGAATCTAGTGTGTTTCATTTGTAGTGCCCAAAGTGCAAGGACCCTACAGGTTTCTGCGCCCTTGGCGAGACGCCACACTTGTTCCTTCTCATCCTAACACAAGATTTTAAAACGCACATAGTATGTTCCTAGAATCCTCTTTTCTATCTGGGAGGGTGGGGTTTTTTTGAACATGTTGTCGACTAATTTGGAAATTTGGATTGCTATATTTGGATAAAAGGTACTACCAGTACGATGGTCAACACTGACGTGAAGGAGGAAGTTATTTCTAGATTTGGATAGGGAATACATTGTGTTCTCATATTATTTTTCCTGCAGTGCATTATTTGCTCTGCCAGAACACATGTACTCAAGATGCTCGGCCTTGCCATAACTGAATACACCAGTTTAATGGTCATAGCGAAGGCAAGCCATGGATATAAGTTCCGACTTGGGTTCATGAACCAAGAAGATCGCTGCTTTTTTTATGGACGAACTTGGATAAACTTTCTCAAGTGTTACGGACTGAAAGTTGGCGCACGAATGTTTATGGAAATAGTGGAACCTGGTCTCATCTTCACTGCGATCTTCCACCCCGACGTCGTTCCAATTGTTCATCGATGTTAGTTTTGTATCTGGTTCTTGCTTGTTGCCTCGATTACTTCTTAATCCACCTATTCTGTCTAACTAATCACAATTTAACTTTAGAAGTAGCAACGAATCTCTCACGAAGATGCTACTTCTAACTAATATTTTCTTATAATTGGTGGCACGTGTAGGTTTTTTCAGAGTTAAGCAGGTTGCTCGTTTGTTATTCTGTAACAACTCGGCTGTTACTGATGGCACTGAAGTTGAATGGGACGACATCCACAAGTTCCTACACTTTATTGATCGTCTTGAGGTCCTTGTGGGGCGTTTCAATGGTGGAAGGCCACGTGGGATATCTGTGCCACTGCTACACTCATTGAACAGGTCCAATTGTGTTGAGAAACTTATGGTACGAGCTGTTTTCTGTTATATATGTTGTTCATAAACTATTGCTTATACACAGTTTTACAGCTGTGATCTTCTTGAAACAGAAACTGCCCAGTTCTATTGTTCCTATACAGATGCCTGACCATGGTCGGGTCAGACTTGTGCTTGGTCACAACATGATGTTTATGTCGACCTACTCCATTCCCCTTGGAGGTGAAAAGATACTTATTCATGGGTGGTCTCAAATAATGAAGGCCCGTCCATCTTGTAGAATAGGACAGAAGATTATGTTCCTCCTTTTCCATGTCTCTAAAGCGAATATCCTGTTTATTGACCACATTGCGAGATGAAGCCGCTTTCAGAAGGTTGTGGATGCGCGGGGTGGCGCCTGGGCCTTGTCCCTGGGCTTGGCGGCCTCACCCTTGGTTAACTGTAGGCAAAGTAGCACTGTTTGAGGCGTGCTTTGTACGGTTGAACCTGTATAAGTACTCATACTGCTTTCAGCTATGGTTGTTAAGTGCCCCTGCTGGTTTCAGTTAAGGTTGTTAAGTACTCCTGCTGCTTTTACAGTCTGTCATGTTTCTTCAGTCCTGTCTTCCTCCAGCCGCCAAAACCAAACCAGCGCCGGCGGGGCCGCCTGCTTCCGCCTCCCACGGTTAGCTGCGCCTCAGCGCACGCATCGCCGCCCCACCGTCTCCTAAATCATTAACGCCGACGTCTGAGGCCTCGTCGTCGTCCTCCGCACGCTTTGGTGCGCTCGCCGTGGCGCCGCCCTGTCGCGTTCTCAACATGGTCAACAAACAATAGGAATCGGCAGAAGTACGTGGAGAGGATGACAGTAGGGGCCCACCATGTCAGCGTATGGAAAAATAAAATGCTTCCTCCTAGTGTTTTCCTGACATCTGGGACCCACGACACTGTGAGCGTATATAGTCAATAGACAAGAGAACAACACAAGATCGGCTGACACCTAGGACGTAGCTGCTCGAGCAGTATTTTTTTTGTTATTCTTGAGACGGAGCAGGATTTGAACTGGGCTGTGGCCCGTCTAGCCCAGGCTTATATTTTATGTTCACCATGTGACCAGCCCAGCTATTTTTTCTTTGTGAAAATGAGCCTAGTTTATTTTTTCTAAAGAATACCCAATCTAGGCCTACTTATTTTTCTATGCCCTGATGGGCTGCAACTCTTTCAAGACGCCTACAAATCTTGAAAGTAATATGAAATGGGTTGTAAATATAAAACCAGATGACAAATTGAAAATTACTTTATAATTTCTGAATTTTTTCACATTTTCAGATTCCTATTTCACTGGGCATTAACCTAATTTAAATATATCTTAAAAGTACTTTAAATCTGGCTCGACATTTTGGTATTAAAAATAGTTTGGAACCCACAGAAATATGTGAAATTGGCCCTGGCCAACCAAGAAAAAACGGACTACAATAAATTGCATAAGAAGTCGCAGTGAGCTATATATAAACTATTAAAAAAAGAGGGAATGGTCTGACTTGTGGGCCAATTAAGTTGACGCGTATGCAAGATTTTTTTAGTTATTATATACGTCAACAAACGATTCTAGCAGACGTAACCGTTGGATGTCAATCCAACGGCAGTCGTGTTTCTTCAATCTCTGATCTTCTTGCTCCAGCTGCCAAATCCAGCACTGGCGGGACCGCCTGCTCCCTCCTCCCGTGTAGGCCTCACTGCCCCTACTACTCCCACTGCTGGCCAGGGCATCCCTCTACTCACCCACACCCCTTGTTATTCTGCGGGGACGGCAGCCTCACACCGCAGCCGAACCAGTAAACCCTCGTACTCCTCTCCGCGTGGGCACCCACTGCTGCGTCTTCCCCGGCTCCGCATCGTCCCCTTCCTAGGCCTTGCTATCGTCCACTGCCCTGGTGCTCTCAGCGCGGCGTGGTCAACGTGGTCAAGGAACGACTTCCATCGGAAGAGTACTGTACGTGGAGAGGCTGACAGCTGGGTCCACGGCAGCCGCAAGGAAGTGCCTCCTTATTACGCGGAAAATAATTATTCCTCCACCTAACAGCAGGGACCCACCGGACGGGCCACCGTATTTGGCGAAAAAATGTTTCCCCCCTGACTGCTGGGAACCACCGGACGGGCCACCGTATTTCGTGAAAAAAACGTTCCCCCTGCTGTCAGCTCGGACCCACCGGAAGTGCCTCCTTATTACGCACGAAAAAATGAATACTCCCCCCTGCTAGTTGGGACCCACCTTGGTGGGAGGCTGACTTGTGGGCCTACTAAGTTTGACAGGGATGGAGTGCTTTGTCAACTTAATCAATATGAGCGATTCTAGCTCTAGTGACTGTACGATGTCTATCCAACGGCCGTAGTGCTTCTTCAACCTCTGGTCTTCTTTCTCCAGCCACCCAAAGTAGCGCCGGTCGTGCCGCATGCTCCTGCCTCCCGTGGACGGCTGTGATGCCGCGGAGGCCTCACCGCCCCCTACTACTCCCACCGCTGGCCAGGCCATCCCTCTACTCACCCACACCCCTTGTTATTCTGCGGCGACGGCAGCCTCACACCGCAGCTGAACCAGTGAACCCTCGTACTCCTCTCAGCGTGGGCATCCACTGCCGCGTCTTCCCTGGCTCCGCGTCGTCCCCTTCCTAGGCCTCGCCGTCATCCACCGCCTTGGTGCTCTCGGCGCGGCGGGGTCAATGTGGTCAACGACCGACTTCCATCGGAAGAGTACTGTACGTGGAGAGGCTGACAGCTGGGTCCACGGCAGCCACAAGGAAGTGCCTCCTTATTATGCGGAAAATAATTATTCCTGCACCTGATAGCCGGGACCCACCGACGGGCCATCGTATTTCAGGAAAAAAAACGTTTCCCCCCTGACTGGTGGGACTTACTAGCTACATCTTTGCACGCAAGGAAGTGCGACCGGGCAAAAAAACGATTCTCCACCGTGACTGCTGGGACCCACCAGCTACATCTTCGCACACAAGGAAGTGCCTGACAGTCAGGACCCACCTGGTCGAAGCGTACGTAGCCTTGTCATTCTGGTCGCGAACATGTACGTACATACTGGTCGATGTAGAGGCGCGCGCGTGTCGTAGTAGAGGCGTACACATAGCATGTACACGTACATACAGCGGCCAGGGTGCAAGAAAGTAAATACGGCCACGTAAGTACATACGGGCGGGGTCTCGAACGCCTACTCGCGCGTACGTACGGCAAGGGCTCATGTACATGGCTGGGTCAGAACGGAGAAACAACGTCGTCGTCGTGTTCATGGGGAGCCAACCGGCTGGGTCAGAACGGAATGCGTCGTCGTGTTCATCTGGAGGGCTTGGACGGAACAGCCGATGGAAACGAGGCCTGGCGTACCGCAGAACGGAGGAAACAGCCTTGTGTTTGACCGGCCGCGGTCGAAACGGGATCCTGTTCATCGGGAGGGGTCTGGCGTACCACAAAACGGAGGAAACGGACCTCCTACGGTCGAAACGGGAGTCCTGTTCATCAGGAGGGTTGTGGCGTACCGCAAAACAGAGGAAACGGACTTGTGTTGGAGCGCTACGGTCGAAACGGGGGTCCTATTCATCGGGAGGGGTGTGGCGTACCGCAAAACGGGACTCCACGGGATACTGCTCATCTCCACCGTCGACCCCCACCAGCCTCCACGGGCTACTGTTCATCCACCGTCGACCTCCTCCAGCCTCGACCTGCGACTATTCATCCACGGGCTCTTGTTCATCCAGCCTCCACCGCGCGCTACTCCACTGGCTACTGTTCAACCAGCCCTCTCCACGGGCTCCTATTCAACCACCCCTCCACGGGCCACTGTTCATCCAGCCCTCCAATGTCTATTGTTCATCCAGCCCTTCATGGGGTGGTCTTGTTCATCCAGCCCTCCACGGGGTCTTGTTCATCCAGCCCCAACCGGCTCGATCATTCGGGGTCCTGTTCATCCAGAGGCAACACCACGGGGTCCTGTTCATCCACCCCCACCGGGAACTATTCATCCAAACCCCCCAACAATGCTCATTGTTCATCCAGAGGCAACATCGATCGGCTTCAGTTAGCAGCAGTAGCGAAGGAATAGCTCGATCGGGTTCAGTTAACAGCCATCGATCGATCGCTCGGGTTCAGTAACACGTAGCCTACAGTGCAATCGCTCGGGTTCAGTTAGAGCCCAACGCCTCGCACCCACGCGCGTGCGTGTACGAGAGAAACACGCATCGCTCGGCCCCGACCACCCACCGTAACCGGGAACACCCAGATATTTTCCTCACCTTTGCTTCTACCACGGTTTTTCCTGTCATGGACGGCGCAAAGAATGTCATGCAGCTGCGTCTCCGGCCCGCCCAGGATGAAAAGCCCATTTTCTGTCATGATTTTTTGTCATAGAAGTAGGAGCCCATCACGTCTATGATGATATTGGGTTTTGTCACAATTTTTGTCATAGAAGTGTCATCAGTATGACAGGAAAAAAATTCGTTCGGCCCAAAATGTCACGGATGTGTCTTTTTTTGTAGTGGTACCATCAAAGTAAGGACCTCTACGGTGGTAATTTCCCTCGCTAGATGCCATACTCTCCTAGGTTGTGAAACCAAGGCTATGATCACCAAAAGCTATGGAAATCAAGGCAAATGGAGACCAAAGCTCTGATACCACTTATAGGATCGAAAGTATGTCTAGAGGGGGGGTGATTAGACTACTTGACCAAATAAAAATCTAGCCTTTTCCCGCTTTTAAGTCTTGGCGGATTTTAGCAACTTATCACTAGTCAAGTAAACAACCTACACATGTAAGTCTAAGAGCAATGCAGCGTAATGTAAAACATTGCACATGAAGGTAAAAGGGAGGAGTTTGGAGGGAGCAAACGCAATGTAGACACGGGGATTTTTGGCGTGGTTCCGATAGGTGGTGCTATCGTACATACACGTTGATGGAGACTTCAACCCACGAAGGGTAACGGTTGCGCGAGTCCACGGAGGGCTCCACCCACGAAGGGTCCACGAAGAAGCAACCTTGTCTATCCCACCATGGCCATCGCCCACAAAGGACTTGCCTCACTAGGGTAGATCTTCACAAAGTAGGCGATCTCCTTGCCCGTACAAACTTCTTGGTTCAACTCCACAATCTTGACGGACGCTCCCAAGTGACACCTAACCAATCTAGGAGACACCACTCTCCAAACGGTAATAGATGGTGTCTTGATGATGAACTCCTTGCTCTTGTGCTTCAAATGATAGTCTCCCCAACACTCAACTCTCTCTCATAGATTTGGATTTGGTGGAAAGATGATTTGAGTGGAAAGCTACTTGGAGAAGGCTAGAGATCAAGATTCATATGGTTGCAATGGAATATCTTGACCTCAACACATGAGCAGGTGGTTCTCTCTCAGAAAATGTATGATGGAAGTGTAGGCATATTCTGATGGCTCTCTCCACGAGTGAAGAGTGGGTGGAGGGGTATATATAGCCTCCACACAAAATCTAACCGTTACACACAAATCACCAAACTCGGTGAGACCGAATAGTGAAACTCGGTCAGACCGATTTAGTTCAAAATGTGAACGTTAGGATTTTTGGTGGGACCGAAATGACAACTCGGTAGGACCGATTTCATTAGGGTTAGGGCATAACGTAATCTCGGTGAGAGCGATTACACAAACTCGGTGGGACCGATTTTGGTAATAAGCTAACAGAGAGTTGGTCAGGCAAACTCGATGGGACCGATTCACTCATCCCGGTGAGACCGAAACATTACGAAAGGGAAACAGAGAGTTTGCATTGCAAACTCGGTTGGACCGGTCGCTCATCTCGGTTGGACCGAAACGTTACGAAGGGAAGCAGAGAGTTTGCAATCCCATCTCGGTGAGACCGAGATCCCTATCGGTAAGACCGAAGTGACTAGGGTTTTGTGGCAGTGGCTATGACAACTGAACTCGGTGGCGCCGGATAGAAAGTTTTGGTGGGGCCGAGTTTGACTTTTGGTTTGGGACATATGTGGATATGAGAAAGTGGTCGAGGGTTTTGGAGCATATCACTAAGCATTTTGAGCAAGCAACCCATTAAGCAACACCTCGCCCCCTTTTAATAGTATTGGCTTTTCCTATGGACTCAATGTGATCTTGGATGACTAAAAGTAAAATCTAGAGTCTTGAGCTTTAGAGCTTGAGCCAATCTTTTGTCCTTAGCATTTTGAGGGGTCCACATTTCTAATCCATGCCATGCCAATCATTGAGCTTTCCTGAAATATTTATCTTGAAATAGCATTCGCTCAATGAGCTATATGTTGTTAATAATTACCAAAACCACCTAGGGATAGTTGCACTTTCACTCTTATGATTGAAGGGAAGCAATAGCAGATAGAGAGCCGCAAAAGGAAGTATGGACAAGGTAAGTATAATTCTGGAGCTCAGCAGAAGCCTTGCTTTACCCCGAACTTAGGAGGATACACCCATAATCATGGAGGCCAGACCCACAATGGAGGAAGTTCGCATAACCAAAGTGGCCCCAAGAATGGAAATGGGAATGGAGCAAGCAGTAACCAGAATCGTTCCAACCCATCAACACCTGCTAAGAAAGATCTGAGTCATGTTACCTGTTACAAGGGCAGGAAGACTGGGCTCTGCTCCAACGATTGATCTGAGTTGAAGAATGGCAATGGCAATGGAAGCTCTGGGAAGAAGCCCAATC
The DNA here is from genome assembly GCF_002575655.3 of Aegilops tauschii subsp. strangulata. Classification (NCBI taxonomy): domain Eukaryota; kingdom Viridiplantae; phylum Streptophyta; class Magnoliopsida; order Poales; family Poaceae; genus Aegilops; species Aegilops tauschii. The sequence continues at coordinate 321,274,106 of NC_053040.3, forward strand.
CCTTCACCAGAGGTCAGGTGAACCACATCAACATGGAGGAGGTTGAAGATCAGCCTGACGTAGTGATTGGTAAGTTTTTGGTTAAGTCATTTACCGCTCTTGTTCTTTTTGATAATGGTGCATCGCATTCATACCTATCAAGGGGATTTGTGGAAAAGTTTAAGTTACCCACCTTAGCCCTTAGGTCACCCATGTTAGTAAGCTCGCCAGGAGTAGAGTATATGGCCGGCTGATGGTGTGATCGGTTACCCTTAACCATTGTTAGCCATGTTTTCCCTTCAGACCTAATAATTTTCGAGTCACAAGGATTGGACATAATACTAGGCATGGATTGGCTATCGAAGTATGGAGGGAACATTGACTGTGCTAGTAAGTCGATACTTCTCACCACCCCTGAGGGAAAAAGGATCAAGTATGTATCCAGGCATGCGCCAAGGAGGACCCAAGTGAATTCCCTCTCAGGAGTTGTTCAGGAGGAAGTGCCTGTAGTGAAGGATTACCCGGATGTTTTTCCAGAGGAACTACCAGGCATGCCGCTAGATTGAGACAGTGAGTTTTTGATAGAGCTGTTGCTAGGCACCGGACCAATATCAAAGAGGCCATGCCGGATGCCCGCAAATGATCTGGAGGAAATTAAGAAGCAGATTAAGGAGTTATTGGAGAGAGGTTACATTCGACGAAGTTCGTCACCATGGGGAGCCCTAGTGCTCTTGGTTGAGAAGAAGGATGGATCTTTGAGAATGGTTGTTGATTATCGTGCATTGAATGAAGTGACGATCAAGAACAAGTACCCACTACCGATGATCAACGATTTGTTTGACCGGTTGCAAGGAGCTAAAGTATTTTCCAAGATCGATCTGCGATCAGGATACCACCAGCTGAAGATCCAAGAACAGGATATACCTAAGAAAGCTTTCACCACAAGGTACGGGCTATATGAGTACACGGTCATGCCATTTGGATTAACAAATGCCCCTGCCTATTTCATGAGTATGATGAATAAGGTGTTCATGGAGTTTTTGGATAAATTTGTTGTGGTGTTCATTGATGATATTTTGGTATACTCGAAGAATGAAGAGGAGCACAAGGAGCATTTGCGTTTAGTTCTCGAGAAGCTCAGGGAACATCAGCTATATGCCAAGTTCAGCAAATGTGAGTTTTGGTTGAAGGAAGTTGGATTTCTTGGGCATGTTATATCAGGAGAGGGTATAACGGTAGACCCTACCAAGGTTCAGTCAGTCACTGATTGGTTGTCACCCACCTCAGTAGGAGAGATCCGCAGTTTTCTTGGACTCACGGGATACTATCGGAGATTCATTGAGAATTTTTCCAAGATTGCGAAGCCCATGACGGAGTTATTGAAGAAGGACACCAAGTTTAAGTGGACCAAAGAATGTGAGGCCAGTTTTCAGGAGTTGAAGAAATGTTTGGTTACAGCCCCAGTGCTGATTCTTCCGGATATACGCAAGGATTTCCAAGTGTATTGTGATGCTTCTCGCCAACGACTTGGAGGTGTACTTATGCAGGACGGAAGAGTTGTTTCATATGCCTCACGTCAGCTTTGACCGCATGAGTTGAATTATGCCACGCATGATTTGGAGTTAGTAGCCGTAGTACATGCGCTCAAAACCTGGAGACATTTTCTTATTGGAAACCGTTATGACGTGTACACGGATCAAAAGAGTTTGAAGTACATTTTCACCCAGAAGGAGCTAAATCTCAGGCAGAGGAGATGGTTGGAGCTTATAAAGGATTATGATATGAAGTTGCACAATCATCCAGGAAAAGCCAATGTCGTAGCAGATGCTTTGAGCCGGAAGAGTTATGTCAATACCCTAGTAAGTGGAGGATTACCGCAGGAGTTAGCCGGCAATCTCAAGGAACTCCGTTTGGAGATAGTTCCAAGATGTTTTGTTGTAGCAATGGAAGTTCAGTCTACATTATTGGGAAATATTCGGGAAGCTCAGAAGGATGACAAAGAAATTGCTGAGATAAAGGAGAAGATCAGTAAAGGAAAAGCCAAGGGTTTTCATGAGGATGAGCACGGAACTTTATGGTTTGAGGATCGTGTATATGTACCCAATAATGCGGAGATCAGGAAGTTAATACTTCAGGAGGCCCATGACTCGCCATACTCGATACACCCCGGAAACACCAAGATATATTTGGATTTGAAGGAGCGTTTCTGGTGGACTGGTATGAAGAAGGATATTGCCGAGTATGTAGCTGTGTGTGATGTATGTCAGAGAGTGAAGGCAGAACATCAGAAGCCAGCAGGATTACTGCAGCCTATGCCGATACCTGAATGGAAGTGGGACAAGTTTGGCATGGATTTTTATCACAGGATTACCCAGGACCCAATCGGGATATGATTCTATCTGGGTAGTAGTGGATCGTTTGACCAAAGTGGCTCACTTCATCCCAGTGAAAACCACCTATACGAGTGCGAAGTCGGCCAAGATATATATGACCAGGATCGTATTTCTGCATGGAGTTCCGAGGACCATCGTATCAGATAGAGGAACACAGTTTACCTCGAAGTTTTGGAATCAGTTGCAACAGACTTTGGGTACCAGGCTAGAGTTCAGTACAGCCTTTCATCCGCAGACCAATGGACAGACTGAGAGGGTCAATCAGATTCTGGAGGACATGTTGAGAGCTTGTGCATTAGATTATGGATCCAGTTGGGATGATAATTTGCCTTACGCGGAGTTCTCATACAACAACAGTTATCAAGCTAGTTTGAAGATGGCACCTTTCGAAGCATTGTATGGGAGAAGGTGCAGGACACCGTTAAATTGATTCGAGGTAGACTAAAGGTAGCTCAGTCCAGGCAGAAGAGTTATGCAGATTCAAAATGCAAGGAGGTAGTCTATGAAATTGAAGACAGGGCATATCTTCGTGTATCACCTCTGTGAGGAGTTAAACGATTTGGAGTTAAGGGAAAGTTAGCCCCGAGATTTGTAGGACCATACCGAGTTTTGGAGCGTATGGGAGAAGTGGCATACAAGTTAGAGTTACCCGAAGGATTGTCAGGAGTTCATGATGTGTTTCACATTTCCCAGTTGAAGAAGTACCATCCTGAGATGGCCGATATTCCTTTGAGAGATACAGTGACCCTGGAAGCGATTCAGTTGGATAGTGATCTGACCTACGAGGAGAAACCCATCAAGATTCTCGAGTTTGCTAGCCGAGTTACGCGCGAGAAAGTTATCAAGTTTTGCAAAGTTCAGTGGAGCCACCATACCGAGGATGAAGCCACCTGGGAACGAGAGGAAGACCTACGGAAAGACCACCCACACCTATTTTCTAGCCAACCCGAATCTCGAGGGCGAGATTCATCTTAAGGGGGGTAGGTTTGTAACATCCCAATTTTTCAATTTGGATGTTATACATAGGTCATCATATGCAAATCATATTTTATTTGCATTTTGTTTGTGATCCTAGAAATCCTAAGCAACTCAAGGACCCACGGAGAGAGTTGGGGATTTCATTTATTTTCATATTTGAATTTTCTCAAATTTGAAAAGAGGATCATTTTGATTTTAATAACTTTTCTCTCCGAAATATTTCCAATATTAAAATAAATGAGCGGAGATAAAATGACTTCTCAAAAATAAGAGGAATATTGGAGGAAAAATATTAAAGTCAAATAAATATTTTATTTGGCATTTTATAGCTATTTTATTTGAATTAGAAAAATATGCGCTTTTAAAAAATTGCATTATTAGGCGAGAAAAATGTTCACTTTGTTCTAAATATATTATTTAGACGGTGAAAATTGTTTTTGGCATTTTTAGTTTTTTTATATTTTATTAGGATTTTTCTTCGGCAGAATTATTTAAAAAAAAGGTTTCGCCCGACTGGGCCAAAGGCCCAGCCGAGCCGGGCCGCCGCCGCCTTCCCAGTGCGGGAGCGCACCGCCGGACTCCCACCCCGAGCCGGACTCCGCCTCTGCCCTGCCGCCTTGCCCCCTCCTCCAAGCCGCAACGGCCCCCCGGCCCCTTTAAATACCCCGCCGCCCCGCCGCCTCACCCCGTCCCGAGCCGCCGCAGCCACCCACCGCCGCCGCCGCTGCAGCCCGCATCGCCGCCTGCCGCCCGCCGCTGCTGCTGCTGCGCCGCCGCCGCACGTCGACGCCCCACCTCGCCGTTGCCGCGCCGGAGCCACCGCCCACCGCCCTTGACCCGCTGCCGTTGACCGGTAAAAAAACCGCGCCGGTTCGCCGGTTCGCCTCGGCTTTTTTTTCGGTTTTAGATTTAGATCGGTTTTGTTTTAGGGTTAGGGTTTTCTCGGTTTTCTCCAATCGAATCTATTTAGCGGACGTTCGCCCGAACGCCTCTATCCGCGAACGCGTTCGTTCGTTTGTCTCTGATAACGAACGTACGTTCGTTACTCTTTTTCTTTTTATTTTATTTTCGGCCAGGGACCTATCCGCGATTATTTTAATTGCAGATTAGCCCCTAATCTTCAAACGCCCGCAACTTTTAGCTCGTTTATCCAAATCCAGTGAAACCAACGCCAAAATCTTCATCTCGAACCCCTCTTTCCAGTTAACCAAGTTCAACATGATTTTGACAATTTAAAATTTGGTTTCAAGCAGATTTGAATTTGAACTTCTTTTGAGCGTAGTTTGAGTTTCGTAGCTCCGATTTGATAGATTGTTTTTGCAAATCAAAGCTCTTCAGTTGAACTTTCAGTTTGGACTTTCTCATCCGAGTTTTACCCTTGCATATATGCTTGAGTGCTTATGTATGCTATTTTTTCTTTGAGATAGAATTTCCAGAGTGCGAAGCGTGCTACTACGAGTCTCTAGGGTTCAACAAAGCAAGTAACACTTTGATCATATCCCTTTTATTACCCAGTTTTTATGCATTAGTTTCAACCCTCAAACATTGCATGAGTAGGATTGATGACATGTGGGTATTGGGAAGTAGATGATGAGGTAGCACCTATTGCCCTTTATTTCAAACCCTGGGAGTTACTTCTACGTTATGCTTATACTGCTATGCTATGCTCGTAGACGTGGTTTGGTTTGAGTGATTCATGACATATGTGAGTATTATTATGAACTAAGGGTTTATTTAAGGTGGCTAACTTAATACAAATCTAGATGGATTGTTTGTGGGCACGTGGGGAATCCAGTGTTGTCCAAGGAGATCCCGGGGAACCCGTGTGATCATCCTATGGTTCGCCACCCTGGCTCAAAGGGATCATAAGATTATTCATGCTAGAAACTTCCGTGTGCAGCCACAAGCCATTATGGGCTCTGGCATAGTTGAGTATGCTGTGTGACCTCTTTCAGTGGTAAACTAGCAGATGTAGGGGATGTAGGTGGTACGGTTTACCCGTCGAAAGAGTTAATGCTTCTGAAAGACTGTGTCTCGGTCATCCGTTTCTCAAACATCATGTAGTGCGAGAAATTCAACGGAGGAGTTTGAGTCTTGTAGGGAAAAGTGTGCAAACCTCTGCAGAGTGTACGAACTAATCATGGTTAGCCATGTCCCCGGTTATGGACATCTTGAGTATGTGGTTCTTGAATTATTATGACGATCTCATCACTCTTAATTAATTTTGTTGGGTTGTTAGTTACTATTTAATTGGGATTGAGATGGGGTTTCAATTCTCAATGTTTTCAACCAACTTTGTAGTTAAATAAAATATATTCCTTTGCAGTAGGGAAAAATTGGCTTTACGCAAAAACATGATAACCATAGAGCCTCCAACAGCCATATATGCATGTAGTGTTAGCATTTACTTTGTTCATTGCCCTACAGTGTTATTTTGCCAGCATATTCCATGTGCTGACCCGTTTCGGGCTGCAACGCATTATGTTGCAGACTTTTCAGACGAAGAGTAAGGTGCGCTAGGACGTTGTCGTGCACTCAGCTATGCCGTTGGAGTTGATGGACTCATTTACCTTCGATGCTTCGGCGGTTATCTTATTTTAGATGGCCTTAAGCCATATTATTGTAATAAGTTCTCTTTTGAGACATTCGATGTAATAAGTGTGTGATTGCACTCTGTTATAAATCCTTCAAGTACTGTCTGTCAGCATTACCGATCCAGGGATGACACTTATGCACAAAGATTTGACCGTTTGAGGTCGGATCGCTATAGATGATCATGTACTCATTTGGTTTCTACACCGAAGGATAACTCGAAATACCATTTTGTTCGAGTTCATCTTATTGGTTTGTATGGAGTTATGGGAGTTTGCTATCTCATTGTTTATATTGTTCTACATCTACTTGAGTGAGATATTCCTATGAGTATATGTGCAATGCATATCTAATATGCTCATTCGTTTTCCTTGGTTCATATGTTGAACTTTGTGTGCTATCGTATATTGATTTGTCACTTTGTTTCATTTTGGACAACATGAATATCTAGTGATGTTATTGGAAGTATTAACAGTTATGTGTTCTTTTATCCAATTTGTATCTCCCTAGATTTTGGTAGGCTTGTTCATGCATATTTACTATGTGCAAATTTGCATGCCTTGTTTGCTTTATTTGATCCCATATATATATGGTAAATCCATCAAATTCTTAATAGCTAAGATGTGCATGAAATTCAAATGCATATCGATATGCACATACTTAAGTGGTTTTACCCGATGTGTTGTAGACCCAATAAGTTTGGGGACCATATTGTACTTAAAATGTTTTAGGTACATTTGAGAAGCATTGGGTGCTTGGCTTATTCATGAAGGTGGTGGCACTATGAGGAAATTAGAGCCAAGCTTGGACATTCTATTGATCTACGACTTCATAACACTGCTATCTCGGTAACAAGTATTTACTTCATGCATATATATAGAAATGGGGTCAACCTTGTGTAGGTTGCATCATGGCATGAATTTCTTGACACGTTCCTGTGATAATTGTTTCCTTTCTCAAAGCATACCAACAATGATCTCTTGTTGCTAGTTGTGATGTCTTTGATGGTTGTGTGTTTGGAGTTCATTAATATACACTAAGATTATATTAAGCCATGTGCTATGCTCTCAAGTAAAGATCTCATTGGTATATTTTATGACTCCCGTTTGGATATCTTATTCTTTCCTTTAGTAACTATTTCATGTGTACATCCTTCCTTATGGATATATATATCATCATGATTGTCATCTACCTAGAATATTATACACATGAGAGAAGTTACATCTCTAGTTGATATCTCTATTCTTTCATGTCCACCGTTCCATTCTCTTTTTATATATTTGGTGGCTCCGTGGAAGCATTTGTTGTATGAGTGCGTGTCTTACCTCTTTGCATCTTAGTCCACTCATGTTTGGTTAAGATTATTGTCCTCGTGCTTGTCTTGACAAGGCTATTATTTCCTATCTTCATCATGGGTTGTCACAAGCTATGATTTTTAATTTGCTATTAGTGAGCTTGTGAACCCATTTGCTTGTTGTGTGTGTGACCTTCTTAACTTCGTGTGAGTGGGAAGGACATGTCTTGCACCTTGTATCTCATTTACTCAAGACTATGTTGATGCTTAATTCTCATCCTTATATTAGTCTTCTCAAGTGCTTTGACATGACTCTCACACATCATTTTGGTTGTGCCTATTCTTAGGTTGCCTCATGTACATGTTGCTCAACCATATGTTTGTTGCAAATGCTAGGCTTCTTTTCTTATTTATGCTTGCATGCAATTGTTGTGTGTTCCTATTGATTTTGGGGGAGTGATGAGCCTATTTTGTGCACTTGTATCCAAATAAAAAATCTAAATAGTGCACAAATCATGGGGAGCTTCTCTATTTTCCTTAGAACACTCCTTTGCCCAAATCATAATATTCTTTTATCTTTCTGGCTCATCGGATATTTTGATTGCTTGCGTCACTTTGTGTTATGCAAATGAGATCAATTTGTGCCATGTGCCTTGCTATTATGCTAGGATCAAATTTGTATAATAGTGGATTCACTTTTGGATGTCATGTTCTTATCAATTACAACCTTTTTTGTGTATATGGGTTTCTTTGTGGATACATATCATGATTATTATTGGCCACTTAGAAATTTTTATACATAATAAAGTTCATATCTTTCCTTGATATCATTTATTCCTTGCTGGCCACTTGTGTGTTCCTTTTATTCGTATAGTGGCTTCGGTAAGAGGTTGTGTCGTGAGTGCTTGTATGCATTGCATATATCCTTGAGCACTCATGTGTTTCGGATGTATTTTCGACCCATACTTGACATGATGATCACATTGGATATTCCTATTTTATCTTGTCCAAAATATGTTCTTTGGATCTTTTGAATGTTTTCCTCCCATGTTTAATCTTATTTTCATATCATACTATCTTGTTGCATTCTAGATCCTCAATATGGGTTGAGCTCCTCAAATTTTTCATCATTGAATATGTGCATTTGATTTCACTCACATTTTCGCGATATGCACACATTAAGGAGTAACTCATACTATGTTAGTCTTCTAGATTTTTCCATCCATTTTGGCATTTGTTGCCAATGGGGGAGAAATTAGAGGGTTTAAGATAAGTATTTTTGTAGTGCTTGTTGTCACTCATGCATATCTACCCTTGTGATATATTCTTGTTGCATGGATGAGTATTGTATATAGAGAAATCTTCTCCTAGTTTATGTCAACCAATATATGCAATGACATTCAAAGTTCATTCACACATGCATGTATTGTGGGGGAGTTTGCTCTATATACTATGGGTGTACTATCCTCAAATGCTTGTGTAGTGTCTTGATGATAGTACAACCGTCCCAAATATATAGTTTATCCTCGGATAAATTGCATGCTTGTTTAAAATTCATTATATAAACCCTCTTGTTGATATTGTCATAAATTACCAAAATGGGGGAGATTGAAAGTACATGTAGCCCCCATGTGTGGTTTTGGTAATGCACTAATGACAATCCTTATGGACTAATGTTTGCATTTGAGATATGAATTTGAAGGTAAGTCCAATTGGAAACGATTGAAGAATAATGGAAGACTGATACGTCCATTTTGCATCATGCTTTTATATCGATAGTTATTGCATTATGGGTTGTTATTACACGTTATGCCACAATACTTATGCCTATTTTCTCTTATTTTACAAGTTTTACATGAAGAGGGAGAATGCCGGCAGCTGGAATTCTGGGCTGGAAAAGGAGCAAATATTAGAGACCTATTCTGCACAACTCCAAAAGTCCTGAAACTTCACGGAAGTCATTTTTGGAATTTATAAAAAATACGGAGCGAAGAAAATACCAGAGGGGGCCCATACCCTGGCCACGAGGGTGGGGGCGCGCCCCCCTGCCTCGTGGGCCCCCTGGCAGGCCTCCGATGCCCATCTTTGCTATATGAGGTCTTTTACCCTGGAAAAAATCATAAGCAAGCTTTCGGGGAGAAACTCCGCCGCCATGAGGCGGAACCAATCTAGAGCTCCGACAGAGCTGTCCTGCCGGGGAAACTTCCCTCCGGGAGGGGGAAATCATCACCGTCGTCATCACCAACGATCCTCTCATCGGGAGGGGGTCAATATCCATCAACATCTTCACCACACCATCTCCTCCAAAACGCTAGTTCATCTCTTGTATCCAATCTTTGTCCCAAAGGCTCAGATTGGTACCTGTGGGTTACTAGTAGTGTTGATTACTCCTTGTAGTTGATGCTAGTTGGTTTATTTGGTGGAAGATCATATGTTCAGATCCTATATGCATATTAATACCCCTCTGATTATGAACATGAATATGCTTTGTGAGTAGTTACGTTTGTTCCTGAGGACATGGGAGAACTCTTGCTATAAGTAGTCATTTGAATTTGGTATTTGTTCGATATTTTGATGAGATGTATGTTGTCTCTCCTCTAGTGGTGTTATGTGAACGTCGACTACATGACACTTCACCATTGTTTGGGCCTAGAGGAAGGCATTGGGAAGTAATAAGTAGATGATGGGTTGCTAGAGTGACAGAAGCTTAAACCCTAGTTTATGCGTTGCTTCGTAAGGGGCTGATTTGGATCCATATGTTTCATGATATGGTTAGGTTCACCTTAATACTTCTTTTGTAGTTGCGGATGCTTGCAATAGAAGTTAATCATAAGTGGGATGCTTGTCCAAGAAAGGACAGCACCCAAGCACCAGTCCACCCACATATCTAATTATCAAAGTACCGAACGCGAATCATATGAGCGTGATGAAAACTAGCTTGATGATAATTCCCATGTGTCCTCGGGAGCGCTTTTCTTTATATAAGAGTTTGTCCAGGCTTGTCCTTTGCTACAAAAAGGATTGGGCCACCTTGCTGCACTTTATTTAAATTTGTTACTTGTTACTCGTTACAAATTACCTTATCACAAAACTATCTGTTACCGATAATTTCAGTGCTTGCAGAGAACACCTTATTGAAAACCGCTTGTCATTTCCTTCTGCTCCTCCTTGGGTTCGACACTCTTCCTTATCGAAAGGACTACGATAGATCCCCTATACTTGTGGGTCATCAAAGACAACTCCTTTGAACCAACAATTACATCGAGATGATCAAAATGAAGTTCATTGGAGTATCTTAAGGGTTGCCAGGCTTAGGGCTATGGTTTGATCCATAATGAATCAAGATCTTAAAAGGATGACTTGAATGATGAATTCTAGGAGTGGCTCAAAGATATGATCATAATGGACTCATGTGTTGAATCATGATTGATCAAGTATTCAAGCAAGCTATATTGAAGTGAAGAATTCAATATACCCTTCAAGACGTCAAGATTGAACATGAAGTAGAGATATCGGTTGACCAAGATGAAGCTCGAAGATCGAACTCTAAATGGTCAACGCAAGTGCGCAAATGATGCACCACACAAGATATTGTGGTATCATAAGAAATTATCAATTGCACTCGGTGTACTAACCCATACTATGTGTTGTCTATGTTTTTGAGGGTTAGGTGATTCTCATGGGCTTGCATCGAGAGAGAGAGATTTCAAGTGTCTATGAGAGGATGACATCAAGTGTTGGTGATCATGGTTGATAAGGGCAGGTCCAAGATAACCATCACGAGGGATTACATGCTTGAACCTTGTGGATGATCACATGATGGACAAGTGAAGATGAATACAAAGCAAAGCTTCCCATATTGTGTATGGGGGAGCTACTTGAAGACTTCACCAATGTCTTGCCTTCAACTTGAGCCAAGAAGAAACATCAACATCAAGATCCAGTGAAAGGCTTGAGTCAAATGTATTAGTTCCTTTGGCGTTAGTGTTGTGGAGAGATGACCACCTAAGAAACATATACACTCAAGAATGGATTCTCGATAGTTATGTAGTATAGCTCTTTTATGTTTCTTGAGTTATAGGGATCCCACACTATTAAGAGGGGATCAAAGGGGTTAGTGATAGATTTGCTCAAGTCAACATCTTCTATTTCTACTTCCTCGCATCATATTCCAACATAGGCATATTTCACTCCTATCCAATACAAATACAATATGTCTATACATCTACCAAAGTAAATCCATAGCCAAATAGGTTCCCCAAAGTATATGATCTTACCTTTCTATACTTTTCTCCCTCCATTTTGGTTTATCTTGGGTGGTTCTCTATGTGAAGACCTGGAGCTTTTCCATACCTTCAAAACAAGCCCAAGATCACCAAAATCGGAGTCCGGATGAGAAAGTTATGCATGTTTTACTTTTGGGGCGGCTGCAGTGTTTGTGTTGGCCGGATGTCCGGGCTTTTCCCTGGATGTCCGGCCACTGTGAAAGATCGTGGATGTCGCCTAGAGGGGGGGTGAATAGGCGCTTTAAAATAAGTACGGTTGAGGCTTGAACAAATGCGCAATAAACCTAGCGGTTAATTTGTCAAGCACAAAACCTACAACAACTAGGCTCACCTATGTGCACCAACAACTTATGCTAAGTTAGAAAAACTACTTAGGTGATAGCAAGATATATGACAAGAAACAATATGGCTATCACAAAGTAAAGTGCATAAGTAAAGGGCTCGGGTAAGAAATAACCGAGGCACGCGGAGACGACGATGTATCCCGAAGTTCACACCCTTGCGGATGCTAATCTCCGTTTGGAGCGGTGTGGAGGCACAATGCTCCCCAAGAAGCCACTAGGGCCACCGTAATCTCCTCACGCCCTCGCACAATGCAAGATGCCGTGATTCCACTAAGGGACCCTTGAGGGCGGTCACCGAACCCGTACAAATGGCAACCCTTGGGGGCGGTCACCGAACCCGTACACTTTGGCAACCCTTGGGGGCGGTCACCGGAACCCGTCAAATTGCACGGGGCGATCTCCACAACCTAATTGGAGACCCCGACGCTTGCCCGGAGCATTACACCACAATGATTGAGCTCCGAACATCACCAACCGTCTAGGGCGCCCAAGCACCCAAGAGGAACAAGCTCAAGGGTACCAAGCACCCAAGAGTAATAAGCTTCTCGACTTGTAACTTCCACGTATCACCGTGGAGAACTCAAACCGATGCACCAAATGAAATGGCAAGGGCACACAAAGTGCCCAAGTCCTTCTCTCTCAAATCCCACCGAAGCAACTAATGCTAGGGAGGAAAATGAGAGGAAGAACAAGAAGGAGAACACCAAGAACTCCAAGATCTAGATCCAAGGGGTTCCCCTCACATAGAGGAGAAAGTGATTGGTGGAAATGTGGATCTAGATCTCCTCTCTCTTTTCCCTCAAAAACTAGCAAGAATCCATGGAGGGATTGAGAGTTAGCAAGCTCGAAGAAGGTCAACAATGGGGGAAGAACACGAGCTCAAGAGATAAGGTTCATTGGGGAAGAAGACCCCCTTTTATAGTGGGGGGAACAATCCAACCGTTACCCCCAAAACAGCCCCGCAGAGGGCGGTACTACCGCATAAGGCAGCGGTACTACCGCTGAGAACAGCGGTACTACCGCTCCCTCGGGTGGTACTACCATGGAGTTACGAGGGCAGGAGAGATACGAACTCGAGCGGTCCTGCCGCGGTGGTAGGGCGGTACTACCGCTCATGAGCGGCACTGCCGCTCTACTGCCGCTGCGAAGTACCGCACAATCCGACACGAAAAAAGACCCCTCGAGTCGACGCGGCAGGGGCCTGGTACCGCAAAGGTACTACTGCCGAGGACCCACCGGCGGTACTACCGCTGCGGAGCGGTACTGCCGCCTGTGACTCCTAAGTGGTACTACCGCTGGGTACCGCGGTACTACCGCTGGCGCCATCCTAAAGCCACTGCCACGAAAACAAGTATACTCCAAGGAAAACCAGAACTGCCAAAACTTCTTCATATGAGCTCCGAATTGAGCAAACTCAAGCTTGTTGGATACAAGACGACGAGTAGCATCAAAACAGCGAAGGTATGCCAACAAATAGAGGAGTGAAACCTCCAACCGAGAAGAACCGGCATAACCTTCCAACATCGAAAACATCATAGAAGATGCGAGTGAACTCCGTTTTCGATGAACTCGAGCTTGTCATCAAGATGACCATAAGCTCCAAAACTCACAAAGAGAAGAACCAAACAAGAACCAATAAAGATGATGCAAGGATGCAATGGTTTGAGCTCTCTATGAACGATACGATCAAGCTACTCATCGAGAGCCCCCCTTGATAGTACAGCAATCGATCCTATAACCCGGTCTCCCAACTACCATCATGAGACCGGTAAAATAGAAAACCTATCAAGAGCAAACCTTTGCCTTGCACATGGTCCACTTGAGCTAGATGATGACGATCTTGACTCCCTCAAGATGGACCACCTTTCTTGATTGTGTTGGCTCGATGAAGACTAGTTGATTGCTCCCCCATACACCACTATGGGTGAGCCACCCTTCCGCACATCTTCACAAGTCCATTGTCACCACAATGGCTTCAAGCATTTGATCTCTTCGTGATGCTTTACTTGAACTTGCCCGCTTCACTTGAACTTGCACACTGCAACCTAACCCCACAAAGAACTCTCACGAAGACCATGGGTTAGTACACAAAGCGTAATTGACAATGCTTACCATACCATGGGATCGCTTGATCCCTCGGTACATCTTGTGCGCTTTGTGTGTCGATCAACTTGATTCACTCTTGACTTAGTCTTGATCAACCTTGACTCTTTCCAACTCTCTTCATTTGGACGATGTCTTGAAGGTAAACATGAATGATCACAGAATCTTCTTCTTCAAGACATTCTCACATGACCAATCTTTGGATAATTCCTTAATAACACCTTGGTCACCACATAAACTCCTTGAAACCAACACATGGACTTCAAGAAATGCCTATGGACAAATCCTTAAATATAACTCAAGGCAACCATTAGTCCATAGAGATTGTCATCAATTACCAAAACCAAACATGGGGGCACCGCATGTTCTTTCACACTGCTATCCAAAGGGCGTCTGATTTGTGTGAAATCGCCGGATGTCAGGCCCCTGGCCCGGATGTCCGGCCGTAGATGTCCAGAAACCTTACCGAAATGTTGTTTGTATACGCCAGATGTCCGACACTTGGCCGGATGTCTGGGGCCCCAAGTTTGGCCAGATGTCCGGGCCCTATAACCTGTTTTTCTACGTACGTGTGTGCACACTTCACAGCGGTCGGATGTCCGGCCTAGCACAACCACTTACATTCCAATGGCCATATTTTCACTACCACTATATATATATATATATATATATATATATATATATATATATATATATCCTTCTAGCCATCCGGTAGAGGGTTGACCACTCCATTCTAAATATCCCAAGAACCCTAAGTGTCTCCCTCTCACTCTTCCACACCAAATCCTAGATCCCGGAAGCATTTTTGAGAGTTCTTGAGAGGTCTTCCAATCAAAAGATAGATCCACTACATCTCCCTCTTGTGACCAAAGCAATTTGTGATTTGAGCAAGTTTTTAGCATTTCCCCTTTGTTCTTGTTACTTTGGAGGTTGGAGACTCCTAGGCGGTAGGAGTGCTCCAGTGAGGAATCAACTTGTGATTTGTCCCCCGGAAAGTTTGTGAAGGTTAGGAGGCCGCCTCAAGGTCTACCACTAGGGGTTGGGAATCGCCTTCGTGGTGATATCTCAAGGGGAGAATAGGGTGAGCCTTCTTGGCGTTGGTGTGCCTTTGTGGTAACATCCATCCCTCCAACGGTGATTAGCTTCCCTCCAAGGAAGTGAACATCGGGATACATCCTCGTCTCCGTGTCTTCGGTTAATTCTAACCCTAGCCACTACTTGTGGTTTACTTTGGTCTCTTGACCTTGCATTCACTATATCTTGTTGTCCTCGTTATATTGTGTTGGTTACCATATCATAGAGATTATTTAGGCCAACACTTTATAGTCCGCAATTCATACTTGCTACTATTGTTCTATCTTGTGCTTAGTGTGAATTGCTAACTTGTAACATTCATTTCCATATCTTGTGACATAACTTGTGTAAGCTTGTAGTGCTTACTTCAGTTTGATTGTATCATTCAATTCCATATATTGTGATACAATTTGTGTAAGCTTGTATTGCTTACTTGTGGTTGTGTGTATTATTCATTTACATATCTTGTGATATACATTGAGTGAGTTTGTGTAACTTACTTGTGCTTACTCATATCCTCGTTGTTCTCATCTTGTTTATCCTAAGTTGTTGGTGCACTTAGTGAGCCTAGTATATTTAGGATTTGTGCTTGAAAAGAATCCTCTTAGTTTATTTCCAAATTAGGATATAGCCAAATCCGTAAAAGATTTTAAAAACGCCTATTCACCCCCCCTCTAGGCGACATCGTGGTCCTTTCACTAGCAATGATCATGTAATCACAAGCATATTCATCTTAATAACAAAAGTGATTTAAATGAGCAAACATTATCAAATAATTCAAGTATGAACCATGGTAATTGCAATGCCATCATGCAAATGCATGATGTGGCTTGGCTTAGTCTAGAGGAGCGTCACAATCCTCCTGGTCTTCTTCCACAAAGTTTCTTTCTTCTGAAAATAATAATAATAGCAAAAAGAAAATGTCACATAAGGCATTTTCTGCTGCCAGAAATTCTAGACAGTAAGGAAAATCTCAAATTTTACCAACAAAAAGAATAGCTCAATACAAAACAGTAGAAAAAAATTCTCAACTCATTTGGACTTATAGTTTAGAAACTAGAGGTGGTCAAAGTTCTGGTCAAAATATGAATTTATTTGAATTAAATCGAATTCAAGAGAGGGCCACCTCAAAGACGTATTTTTCGTTGGCGGCTCCACTAGAAAACGGTTTGGGATGGGGAAGAGAGGCTGACATGTGGGTCCCCCTGTCAGGTTTAATACATAGAGAGAGAGGGAGAGAGAGAGAGAAGGTGAGCGGCTCTGACGACGGTCGTTCTTGGCGAGGAGGCCACGGCGGTCGTTGGCGATGGTCGGGATGGACCCAGGGGAGCACGGGGACCACGTACGCTCCTACACCTCTGCCACAGGTGGATGAACGGCGAGGTGAGCTTTATCTCGAGAGATGGCAGGCGGCGGGGATCGTCGGAGTTGATGTTTTCGACATCACTCTGAACAACCGGCCACCTAGTCACGCTTAGGAGCTCGAGGACGACTTGCTCGAGGTGTTTGTAGAGGGAGAGGAGGACCGGGAGAGGAGGTGGCCGTAGGGATCCATGGCGGAGCTCCAGCAAGGATCCGAGGCAGGAGGCCCGCCTAGCCTTTCCCCGCTTGGATTTGGTCGATTTGTGGCCAGTGGAGGAGGTGTGGATGGCTAGAGAAGCTCGGGAGTGGCTGATTTATAGCAAACCGAGACACTACTAGGGAAAAGCCTAGCAGCAGCGTGGGTTTTAGGCCTATCAGTAGCGCGGGACGATGTGCTACTGATAAGGCGCTACAGCTAACGTATAGCAGTAGCGCGTGTCGTCCCACGCTACTGCTATACATGGATAGCTGTAGCGTGCTTCAGAGAAGAGCGCTGCTGATATTATCTGCAGTGCTTTTTACAGGGAGGCGCTGCTGGTAAGGTGGCGCTACTGCTAACTTTTTTCCCCTCGCTACTACTAGTTTTATTAGTTTTTTTTGTTTTGTATTTGAATAGGCTTTATACAATAATCTTTAGCATATCATACACATACAAATGTAATCATAGCATATACATACAACTAGTCTCATCAAATCATGTCATCATCATAATCATCAAATCTCGTCATCATCTCGAAAATAGCGATACAAGTCTCGATTACTTGCAAATACATCGTCATCCATCTAAATAATGATATACGCGAGAAGAGCTATCACTTTGATTGAGAGCGGAACTATGCAGTACATGAGTTCGTATCCCTCTCTCGCATTAGCGTGAACCTAAACTAACTACTACATGTCGCTCGGAAACCGGAAACCGGTACACCTGGGCGTGACACTCCGGCCACTCGTCGTATATATACTCCTGGTGTAGCACTTCTTCGCCATCGATGATCTATGCACCTGCATCGTCACATGAGTCGATGATATGCAACATATATAGTTGAGCAACAAAAAGAGACAGACTTGGCAAAAATAGAAACAACATATCATAAGCATAAATAACAAAGTTCATCTTACCCAAAATGCCCTAACTAGAGTGATCTTCGCTAGTCGAGGAGGAGGATGGTTTAATTACATCACAAATAAAGTTTCGTCGTGCATAACTCAAAGTTTTGTCATACATAAAGTATGGACTAAACGGACACATTGTCATATATCGACAATCACTCCAACATGTCGTGCCATCCATCCATGTCAGGGAGATAGTCCCCGAGCTTAGTGAAAGGCTTCATGTCGAGACGCTGAGAGGCTACCCATGTTCGGACGTCTTCCCGCGACATTTGTCCTTCTCCGTAGAACATCCCTGTTTTTTCGACGACCTCCTTCATGAAGATTTGGGCAAGTTCACGCTGGATGTTATAGAACTCTGCTCGAAGTCGATGATCCTCGATATCTCCTATGTCCTTTGCCCATTGCAGAATATGGGCATCGCCGGATCTAGGTGACATGTGAAGGTTCTGCTGATCCCGTCTGTACTCCAGCATGTTGTGTAGGATATACAATCCATCATTAAGAGAATCGCTCGGTTGCTGGATGTAGCAGAAGTCAGTCTTATGGCCGAAGGCGAGCCTGCCGCCCCTTCTCTTCTTGTCCTTGACCTCTCCACCCCGTGCTTGGTAGTAAAACATAGCACTGTCGAGAACATCCTTCTTGTGGGTGTAATCCTTTTTGTGAATGTTCTTCGACGAGTCCAAGTAAAGAGCGTGGAAGTATCGGGGGTAGAGCATGATGAGGACGGCGCGCCCGCCGCTACGCAAAATAAGTACACCTCAAATTAATTAGCCTCCATCGTGCAAATGAATGATTGAAATCGAAGGAAGGATAGCCACGCGGATGACTTACATGGGATGATAAGGCACGAGAATCGCCTCCTTGTCCTTATTGGCGAGCATGAAACTGACGATGTATTCCCTCACGTATTCATGGTGCTTTGCGCAGACTCCCAAGAAGCCCTCGTGCATGTAGTACGGGTCAGCGACACAGATATGAGGTATCTGCTCAACCCCGATGATGTAGTTCATGTGCAAGGCATAAAGGCAGACAAACGTAAAATCCAGCTTCTTCACGTGAAACATGTCGAATATGTAATCGAATCGAAGGAAGAACTTATCCGCGGGGAAGAAGTCGACGTACGACAATTGCTGTGGAACGTTAACCACGTAGAGTGGGTATCCTGGATCTTTCGAGGCAATGAGGCCTTTCTCTATCCGCAGCACATCGTCATGAAGTCTCCTTAGATCGCCGAATCTGGTCCCTAGCGCTCTTGCGGGTAGGATTGGTTGACCGAGGATATGCCATTTTTCCGCACCGAGGATATCTATACGGTCTTGAAGCCGAGGCTGCTGAGGCGGCTGGATCATAGAATCGGCTTTTTTGCCTTTCCTCGCTCTCTTCCTAGACTTCTTTACTACGGGAAGGTCGTCCATAATACGTTCAGCCTCCGGAGACGGCAATTCAGGCACCGACTCATGATGCTCAAACCCTGAGTTGGCGCCAGTATAGACATACTGTTGAGTGCCATCGTCATCCTCATCCTCATCCATGGCGACATCATCAGCGACTAATGGAGCCTCTTCCTTACCCCGTCCGCTATCCCCCAACCCGACACCCAACGCTAATTGGGTAGGTGGGTTGTTGATGTTCATACCTTGTTGAGGCTACGTGCTCGTGGGTGTGCTCCCGGCCGCCTCCAGACGAAGTAGACTCTTTGGCCACAACAGGACCCACCCATTGCAACAATCACCAAGCCGCCGCGGGGTCTCGTCGTCATCCCCCACTAGTATTAGAGGAGGCAAATTCTCGTGGCCCGGTTTGACACTAGCCACGGAAACCTTGAAGACGTTCGGGGGGATCGGCCGGCTGTGGAACAATGGTTCCTTCGGCTCCATTATCGTCGCCTTCCCCACGTCCACCTTCTGGTCGCCGATGGTGTACAATATGGTGCACGGGGTTTCGTCAGCCTGCAAAGAAAAGTCTGCGACGTGAGACATCCGAAAGGCAACGAAAACGGGAGATTATACATTTATTGAAGGGGGCCAGTGTGACAGATACCGTGAGGGCGTCGAGCTCAGCCAAAGACGAAGCACCGCCGAGAACGTCCGGTGCGGGAGCCGGTAGCAGGTGCTGGTGCAACGCTAGTCGAGCTGCTCCCCAAGAAGTCAGCAAGGGGAAAGTCCTCTGCATTTTTTTCTGGATTTTCCCTGGTCCAAGTGAAAACGGCCGGAACCAAGGATGTAGATATATCTGCAACCACCTGTTTTGCGGCAGCTACCGCTGTTGCGACTGTCTGAGATGATTTCTTCTCAACCGCAATCTCAACCTTCTTGTCGATGTTTTCTTCAGTTAACCTCCGTCTTTCCTTTCTCTCCTCCGTGGTCTCACGGTAGTACTTATTCCATGCGGCGCCGTCTCCGACACCGTGCACGCGTCCATACGACGGTCGAGTATCCACCGGTTGTCGTTTCAATACGTTCAACGCCCGATTGAATGCAGTGTCCCACTTGGGCCTCGCCAATGCCTCAGACGGCGAGTCGCTTTCGGCTGCAATCCTGTGCTGCTCTCTCTGCAAAAGGCACAAGGATCGTTTACAAATATGACTAACGTGTGCAGTCGAATTGATCAGAAACTAAAATTACCAGCAGTCTCATGAACTCCGTCGTGACCGGGTTTGTCTCGTAAACCTTCTTCACTGGGTCCCAACGGTGCCGGGCCCTGAGGACATCACGCTCCTGCGGGACGGTGAACTCCGCCAAGGGGTCTGGGATGCCCAGACTCGCGGCTTCCGCATCCTCCTTGGCCCATTTGGACCTCTTTCCGCCGTAACCACGGCTTCCGAGGTGGTGGCTCCCAATGTTCCTCTCTTGAAGCCCCTTCATGTACTTAGACTTTTTTTGGCAGCTTCGGCTTCGCAAGCCTCCTTGAATATTTGAAACTGCTCTACCATGATTGTCAGATTATCCTTTACAATCTCGGAGTAGGGTTCCTTCTTGTCGATGATCCTTGCTTTCACTCGATTTTTCCAGGCGGCCAACGCGTCGCTAAACTTGGTCATGGCGTGTTTGTTTATTTTCTTCATTGCCGGGTCCTTATCTGGATCTTCATAATCCTTCTCATTCCGGCTCGGGAACAAGAATATCTGGTGAAACTTCTTTAGGAGGGAGGGCCTCATATTATCTATCTTCTGTAGTTTCTCATCGTTGATGGTGGCGGTTGTCCGTACGATGCAGCCTATTTGATTGCCGTAGCATCGGCGCACTTCCTCGGGCGCCTTTGGCTCAAAATTGCCGTCGTCCACCTCCGTGACCACCAGTCTAGTAGTCCTGAGTTTGTTAGGAAGCTGTTGCCTCTTTGCTTTCGGTTCTACACTGGCTCCGCTCCCCGAGGCAACGCCGGTCTCAGTCTCAGCGCCGGTCTCGATGCCGGTCTGAGTCTCAGCACCAGTCTGCGTGTCGGTCTTAGTCCCCGATGCCACCGGTGGGCCCAGCAACAACATCGGTTGATCGTCGGCAAGGCTCAAAAATTCGTCTGCCGCCCGGTAGACGTCGTCGCAATCACCAGAACCCTGTCCTTCATCGTTGGTAGCCATATTTCCTATGATTAAATCTAGTCAATTAATTCTAGACCTAATAAAATAAATAATGACATAAAAAAGGCCTATTGTTTTGCAGGAACGTTGACTCCTTCCTGGTGCGGCAAATCCCGGGCACTCGATATGTCCTAGTTTGTAGCACAAGTCATGCCGAAATTCACGGAAAATTTTGGCATGACCTTTGCTAAAAAGTGGACAAATCGAGAACCTGAAATTTGCCAGAACGGAAATGAATCAACATTCCGGCAAAACATAGGCCACTCAGCTTCATTCCCTGGAAACAACAAAGCCACTTGGGCACAATCGAACCACTTCAATGAAAAGATATAACATGACCACTTCAATGAAAAGATATAATCAACAATAAAAGTCTAGGAAGGGATCATCTTTAAAATAAAACTTGCCTAAATAACCTAGATAATTAACCTAATTAAACTAGTTAACCTAACTAGTTCTCTTTCAAAGCCCTAACTAAATTTTTGCACTAACCTAGATAATTAACCTAATTAAACTAGTTAACCTAACTACTTCTCTGTCAAAGCCCTAACTAAATTTTTGCCCTAACCTAGATAATTAACCTAATTAAACTAGCTAACCTATGCATGAGAGAGAGAGGAGGGGTGGGGGCTTACAGAGGATGGCTCCGGTGGTGGCGAGGGAGGCAGTGGTGGCGAGGGAGGCAGGGGCGTCTCCAGTGACGGCGAGGGAGGCAGTTGTGGCGAGGGAGGATCCGGTGGCGTCGACGGCGGCTCCGGTGGCGTTGATGAGGCCGCGCGGCCCCATGGTGTTGGGGGCGGCTCCGGTGGCGTCGACGGCGCACAGCTCTGGTGGCTCTGGGGGCGTCGACGTCGGCAGGAGACAGCGGCGAAGTGGGGCAACGGTGAATCGGGGAGACGGCGGCGGGGTGGGTCCAGGGATTTGGGGGAGAAGTGGTGTCCGGGGGGAAACGGTTTTTTGGTTAAGTCAAAATTAGCGGTAGCGCGTTTCGCAAAACGCGCTACTGCTATAGCTATGTAATTTTCTCCCATTTTTGGATTTCCTTTTCTGTTTCTATAGCAGGGGTCTAGGAAATGTGCTGCAGCTACGTTAGCTATAGCGCCTCTTACGAACACACGCTGCAGCTATGCCTTTCTCTGTTTTTTCGCTATTTCATTTATTTTGCTTTACATTTTATTTTATTTTCTTTCTCCTTTTTCTATTTCTTTCATTTTCATTTACTTTTCTATTTGTTTTCCATTTTATTTTATTTCCATTAGCAGTAGCGCTCTTCTTAGGAAACGCGCTGCTAGTTATACCCTAGCGGTAGCGCGCTTCCTCCAAGCCCGCTACTGCTATGCGTAGCCTAGCGTTCTACCAATGGGAATATTAGTAGTAGCGCTTTTACAGCTACACGCGCTACTGCTACGATTGTATCTGCAGCGCGGTTTTTTCTGCATCGCTACTGCTATCTAGCACTAGCGCCCTTTTTTGACCCGCGCTGTTGCTAAATTTCTGTGTATAAGGTTTTCCCTAGTAGTGAGATGCTCAGCTTCGGTCGCCATTGCGTCTTATCAGAGGAGAAGATTTTCTTGGCAAAGCTATTTTCAAACACTTGCATACTCTTAGAGAGATTTCACAGGTTAATATTGCCAATGGCTCCTCAAAATTTTCCTGGCTAGATTTATGGTTGTTGCCAGAGCCACTCTCCACTGCTTGTTTACACACCATACTATGCCCAATGCTATTGTTGATAAGATAATGATGGGTGGGATTGTACTGGGCTTGCGTAGCCGGCTAACCTTAATCGCTACCAATGAACTTGCTGCCTTGAGATGTCTGTTGCAGGTTGTGCGCCTCATTGGAGTCCCCGACGAAAGGTCCTTGCTTAATGGAGCGGCCTTCTACACTAAGGGTGCCTACGATGCTCTTGCTTCTTAGCTATCAAATCCCACAGTTGCTCACATCTGGGACTCTCGTGTCCCTAGCAGGGTACGGGTGTTTGGTTGGTTAGTCGAACTGGACAAGTTAGACAAGAGGGTTAATCTTCATCACAAGACCATCATCTGACTCCTCGTCCTGTCCATGTTGTAACGCAGTGCCAGAGGACAGAGCTCACATTTTCTTCACATTCCCGGCGGGTGCCTCCATTTGGGGTGCTATTGGGTTGCTGCCCCGTTTCTCACCATTGGCGGACTTGTGGAATGCGTCGGTTTAGCCCGGGCTTCCTCCGTCAATCTCGCCCTTTATTCTGTTACTCGTGCTATTTTTTTTGAAAGATCCAGCATCACTGGCATTTCACTGATAATAGCAGGAAGTAGCGGAAAACAACTAGGTGGTGAAGGTCCTAGGACCAGATCCGAAGAGCAGAGAAAAAGAAATTACAAGAAAAGAAACAACAACCCTAATAGCTGCAGCACGACACTCCATACAATCCATACTAGGCAGCGCAGCTCCGACTCCGACGATGAACTACTAAGGAAAACCAGGCAGGGGTGGCGTCATAGAGGATCACTGAACGAGCCATCTATCACGCGTCATCGTATACCATCGGCCCCCCATCGCGGCTTCGACTTCACAACAACAGGCAGTCGAGGCACACCCATGGACACAACGGAGAAGAAGAGCCGACTACCACGACCAAGGCCACGCCTCTGACTATGCTCATCGCCGTCATCGTTGCCATAGAAGCCACCGTGCACATCCAGCCATAGGAAGCACCAATGGGATCAAGGTCTTAAAGACGACGCCCTAAAGAGGGGAACGACATTGAAGACGACGCCACCGCCCGACCCTACAGCGGGATCTGGTCTTTCACCCGAAGAACTTGATTCGGGAGTAGAGGCTGTGAAGATTCCCGACGACGCCTCCAAGGAGGATAGCGACGCCCACGAGCGCCGTCACCGCTGGCCAACTAGCACCGGCTAGGCTATTCACCCGGGGCAGCCACTCCCGCGCAACCGGCTGAGGCCGACCCGTACCTCCACTGGACCGTGCACCCCCCCCCCCCCACACACACACACATAGCGAGCGCGCCAATGCTGTGTAGGGCCACCAGCAAGCCTCCTCGGCCACGGGCCTGCAGGAAACCAGATCTGGTCCTGCACCCCGTGTCCAAACCACGGGCGAAGCCTTCCTGCTCCAGCAATCGCCATCGGGCACCACCAGCCGCCGGCAGAACCCCACCCGGGCTGCCAGCCCATGGCAGACCTGCCAGATCCAGGTCCCCTGCCGAACACCACACATAGCCTCCCAGCCAAGCAGCCACGCCGCGCACACCACGGCAACCACCGTCGCCAAGCTGAGCCACCGCGGTCACCATGCCGCCCACACCACGGCGACCACCGTCGCCCAGCCGATCCACCGCGGTCACCACGCGCGCCTGTGCACAGGAACCGGCCGTGGCCACCACGGTCGCACCGCGCCAGATCCCCGCGCTCGTGAACCGGCCACGGTCCGCACGCGCCGCCCCTCGCTAGATCCGCGCGCCCCGGAGCCCCGCGCGCCTCCGTGCGCAGCCTCGGCGGCTAGAAGCGCCGAGCGTGCACTGCCGCTCGAGCTCCCCCCCCCTGATGCCACCGGCCCGCGCCAGCCAGCCTCGGGCGGAGGAGGAAAAGTACCCCGCCGCCGCCGAGCCACGCGGGCTTTGCTCGGCGACCTCACCCGGCGGCGGCGAGGGGAGGAGGGGAGGGTGGGTAGGGTGCTGGCGGCTAGGGTTTGCTCCTGAGCCGCTGGCAGGAGCGACACGGGAGCCGGAGGTTGTTGTTGCTCGTGCTATGGAAAATTTGGGTTGCTCGAAACGCCAAAACCTTTAGGAACTTGTCTCTCTCTCCAAATGATGTAATTAGGGCTATTGTTTCTGAACTTACTCTCTTGTCACACCGCCTTTTAAGGCGGATCAAAAAATCCACGCCGGGTTGTACGGGATTTTTTTCACCTCTCGTCCTTCCTGAACCTTAATTTTTGATTGAACGGTCACAATTCAGCCGCTAGAGCCCGTGGGCCGCTGGTTCACCAATCTATTTTTTTCTTCTAATTTGAAGAAAACTTGCCCTGGATGTTTAGAATGAAAAATTGTCTGAAAAGTACTTGGGGCTCCCGTCTGATGTGGGCAGAGCAAAGGAGGGTTCTTTCAAGTATTTGAAGGACAGAATTTGGAAACATGTACAGGGATGGATGGAGAAAGCACTCTCTGTTGGAGGCAAGGAAGTTCTCATTAAATCAGTGGCACAAGCTATCCCGACATACTCTATGGCATGTTTTAAACTTCCTAGAGGGCTTTGCTTGCATATCAATGGGCTTTTACGAAAAGTTTGGTGGGGGTCAAAGAAGGGTGAACGAAAAATGGCTTGGGTCTCTTGGGAGGTCATGACTCAACCAAAATTTATAGGAGCTATGGACTTTCGCGATATTGAGCTTTTCAACTTGGCGTTACTTGCTCGCCAGGCTTGGCGCCTCTTGCAGGACCCTTCTTCTTTGAGTGGCCGGATTCTCAAGTCCGTTTACTACCCCACGACTTCTATTTTGGAAGCAGAGTTAGGTAACCATCCATCACAGGTGTGGCGATCCATTGTGGAAGGGAGAGATACCCTCAAGTTGGGCCTTATCAGGAGGATTGGCACGGGAGAGGATACCAAAATCTGGCAGGACAATTGGATCCCTAGGGATTATAAATTGAGACCGGTGTGTTCTAAATCTTTGAATCCGCCTCAGAAGGTCTCGGAGCTGATTGATCATAGCTCGACTTCTTGGGACACGACTGTGCTAGATGAACATTTTTTCACTATGGATAAGGAGGCTATCCTAAACATTCCTTTAAGTAATAGAATGAAAGAGGATTTCTAGTCATGGCACTATGAAAATAGAGGGATGTTCACTGTACGCTCAGCATACAGATTATTGGCTGCTACAAAGAAGCAACGCACAGACTGGTTAGAGCATGTTCCGGGGCACTCTAATGTTGATTATGATCGGAAATCCTGGATGAAGTTATGGGGAACCGATATCCCTTCGAAAATCAAGGTCTTCGCGTGGCAGCTCGCGCAAACCTCCCTTCCCACAGGTGAGGTCCGAAACCATAGAAAGATGGCGGACACACCAGCTTGTTCAATCTGCAATGCAGATTTTGATACGTGGCGTTACTCTTTATTTGAATGCAGAATGGCAAAGTGTGTCTGGGCTCTAGCTGATGAGGACCTTACGGATACTATCATTTCTAATCGCTCGGACGATGCTAAGCTGTGGATGTTCTGGCTCCTTGATACACTTCCTTCGGCGGACATAACCCGTGTTCTCGTAACCATGTGGGCGATCTGGTGGGCACGAAGACGTGCTATTCATGATGATCAGTTTCAAAGTCCTATGAGTACTTTTTGTTTCGTCAACAAATACATACAGGAGCTAGAATCCCTTCCGGCGCGCATGCACAGCAAGCCCAGGTTTCCATTTGAATCTCCCAGCGGCATGCATGCAATTTCGGAGGATCTGCATGGGGTTGTTTCAAGTGTCCAGAAAACTACTTGGCAGCCACCTGATGAGCATGACGTGAAGCTTAATGTTGACGGCGGGGGTTTTCGGGATGGAACCAGAGGTGCATCAGCTGCAGTGTGTAGGGACAAGCATGGCAAGTTCATTGGGGCATCAGTGACCGTTTTTTATGGCCTCATCGACGCGGCGATTCTTGAAGCGCGTGCATGCAGCGAAGCGGTGGCGCTCGCCACGGACTTACACACCCACTCCATATGCATTGCGTCAGACTGCTCCGAAGTCGTCTCCAACTTCAACTCTGAAGCACCATGCCGGTATGCTACTATCCTTCGGGAAATACACCAAGGGCGCGAGTTTTTCCAAGCTTTCAAGCTTATCCATGAGAAGCGGGAGTTCAACACAGATGCCCATAATTTAGCTAAGGCAGCTTCCTCACTACCTTTCGGGCGCCATGTGTGGCTCTCTAATTTGCCCGATATTATCTGTATTCCTACGAATGTTTTAGACTCTGAATAAAAGGATGCAGTTTTTTAAAAAAAATTTGAAGAAAACTTGGGTCAAACGGAAGAAACCTCGCGTAATCCGAGTATTAGCAAACTATTCTTCTACGTAACAACGACACGAGGACGACTCTAATTCGAGAAATCAGCGCGTTCATACAGCCACCCGCGTCTATTATATAAACTCAACATCTGCGACACCACAAAGTCTCACCAGAGAAGAGAAGAGAGGACCACGGTAACAAGCGCCTCAACCTCTGTTCGCGTCGCCACTGCGTCCACGTGCCAAGGCGCCGGCGTGTGCAAGAACCGGGAAAGAATCGAGTTAGATCCATGAAGAGGCACCCGGAAGCGGCGGAGGTCGTCGTGCCGGCGCCGATCAAGAAGGGGTGCGCTACGTTCTTGGTGGGCGCGGAGGAGGACGGGGCGCCGAGGCGGTTCGCGGTGCCGGTGGAGCTGCTCGGGCACCCGCGGATCCTGGAGCTGCTCGGGGAAGCGGAAGAGAAGTACGGCTACGCTTATGAGGGCGCCATCGTCCTGCCCTGTGGCGTCGAGCGGTTCCAGAAGGCCGTCAACGCTGCGAGGGCCCAAGAACGGCACCGTCATCGGCACCACCATCATCACTTCAGCCTTCCTCAGCTTGTCGGGTGCTTTAGGCCGTCGCATGTTGTTGTTTAGGATCCACCTGCGCGGCTAGGTTTAGTTTCCACGTGTTTCCTTGGTTTTTCTTGCTCGAATCGAATCCCTTGACGATCTAGAAAAAGGTCAGCATGTATTGTTGTGTCTAGTTGACCGAACTGGCATGACGTATGCAGATTCTTTATGTGAATTTTTTTTCTTTTTTTTGCGGATAAAAGCTCGTATTACTCAATCACGGAGTTCTTACAATCATCAACCACCAACTCAAGGACCTTAGGAGGATTCGAACCGATCCAAGTCATAGTTCTACCTTCTAATCTAGCAAAAGTAGCAAGACTTTATTTTGACTACGAATAACATGAGTAATACAAGTTTCTCGAAGACTTCTCAAATGCTTAATTTCCTTCACCAGTGAAGCATAGACTGATCTATCTATCTCCTGCTTCTGAATCATTGCAACCGCCGTAAGTGAGTCTATCTCGATGGCTATAGGAAGATCACTTCTTTGGATAGCAAGGGAAATCCCTTCCATATATGCACAGAGCTCCGCCTCCAAAGCATCCCGACAAGCGAACAATTGCCTGCAGGCTGAAACAATAACAGAACCAGCCTCATCACGCAAGATCATACCCGCGCCGGCTGATCCATTTTGTCCAAATTAGCCATCAGTGTTCAACTTAACCCATCCATGCACAGGTGGCCTCCACGCCATAGTACTGTCCATAACAGTAGTACGTACTGTAGTTGTTTCATATGATATGAATGATTTCCCTTTGCAAGGATCTGCATTGCGTATTCAGCTTAGTCCCAATCAGAGAGTCAAGGTAACTCTGGAGAAACCTGCAAGAAGCATCAACAGGAGGCGCTGATTTCTGGTGCACTACTTCATTACGTACATACCAGCATCTCCAAAACGTCTGCGCTCTGGATCGTCCAAAGGGGCAAGGAGCTGCAACAACCACTCCTTCCCTGTATGAAAGATCGTATCAATGGCTGGTAACCTCCACACTTTTGCCATAGACTTATATAACTGACGAGCCAGCGGACACTTCCAACATTGGAAATTATCTTCAGTTTCCACGGCACAAATTGGACACATGCTTGACACTTCCAAACCTATCTTGTGCTTATTCTGCCAAGTTGGCAGAGAATTAGATACCAAGCGCCATGCAAAATTCCTCACCGTGGGAGGTACTCCCACTGACCATATATATTTCCACAGAGATCTACTACCCGATGGATTGCTACTGGATGAAATTGCACTGGCCCTATGTGCTTCTTCAAATGGCAGATCATAAGCGCTTTTGACTGAGAAAAGACCAAATCGGCCGGGACCCCAAGCTAGCACGTCCTCCTCCAGTCGAGGAGACGCGCGGATCTTTAGGATTTCAGTCACATCTGCAGGAACAAAGTGCTTTGACACGAGTTGAAGGTTCCAGGAACCATTGTCGTTCAAAAATTCAGTCACAAAACAGATACGACACGTCCCTTGTTGAGATATTGGTTTGTAAGAAAAGGGCCGGGGGATCCAGTTGTCTCTCCAAACCCGAATGCTTCGACCATTGCCTACTCTCCACAACAGGCCCTTTTTAGTAGGTCTAAACCATGACTGATCGCCTGCCAAGAGGAAGAGGCATTCCCAGTAAAAACTGTATCTTCTAGTTTCCCATCTGGGTAGTATCTAGCTTTTAGAACCTGGGCACACAAGCTATCCGGATTAGCTATCAAACGCCATGCTTGACGTGCTAACAATGCTTGATTAAACATCCGAAAGTCACGAAAACCGACCCCTCCTCTATCTTTAGGCTGAAGAAGATTATCCTAGCCTTTCCAATGCACTTTCTTTTTTCCTTTCGAGGAGCCCCAATAAAAATTCCTCACCATTCTCGTCAAATCATCACAGAGCGAGTACGGTAGTTTGAAGACCCCCATGACATAAGTTGGGAGAGCTTAGGCCACAGACATTATAAGGACCTCTCTACCTGGTTGGGCTCAATGCCCATCACCCCATTGAATCAGCCTCTTAGTCAAGCTTTTCCGCAAATTCTGAAAGTGGCCCTTTGAGATGCGCCCATCAGGTGTAGAAAGACCCAAGTATCTCTTTTCAAAAACTGTATTTGTCACATTCAGCACAGCCCGCACTTGGTCCTGTATCAGAGCTAGACAGGAGGGGCCAAAAAACATGGAACACTTGTTGTAATTCAGGCTTTGCCCAGTGGCACCACCATATAGGTCCAAAACTTTTTTTAACTTCCAAGGCTTGAGCCTGAGATGCTTTGAAGAACAAAAGAGTATTGTCCGCAAAAAGAAGGTGTGAAATACCCGGAGCTCTCCTACAAACCTTAACCGGAGTAATTGCTCCCATAGCAACCCTATGCCTTAAAACAGCCGACAAGCCATCCGCCACGAACAAGAACAGAAACGGTGATAAAGGGTCACCTTGCCGAAGCCCACGCGTCGGTGCAAATGAATCCAAGAGGGTCCCGTTTAACTTGACAGAGTACCTCACCGATGTGACACACGACATAATCCAGTCCACCTATCGGTTTGAGAATCCCAACTTTTGCATCACTTGCTTCAAGAAAACCCAATCCACTCTATCATAAGCTTTTGATAGGTCTAGCTTGTAAGCACAAAAACTCTTAGCGGGGTCTTTTTCTTGCTTGATATAATGGATACATTCAAAGGCCACCAGTGCATTATCAGTGATCAACCTCCCAGGAATAAAAGCACTCTGCTCAGGTGAAATAAGATCATCCAGCAATGGACGAAGCCTATTCACTAGGCACTTCGAGATCACCTTATGAACAACATTGCATAAACTAATTGGCCTGTAATCTGACATTCTGACAGGGTTAGAAATTTTTGGAATAAGAACAATGGGCGTTGAGTTAACACCTTCTGGCATAATACCGGTACGAAAAAAATCCTTGGCCGCTGCCAGCACACCATCTTTCAAAACACTCCAATTACGCTGGAAAAACCGGGCCGGAAAGCCATCCGGTCCCGGGGCCTTTAGCGGGCCAATCTGAAACAAAGCGTCCGCTATTTCCTTGTCACTGAAGGCCTCACAAAGTTTAATATTATCATCCGCCGACACCGAGGGCACGAGAAGATCCAACACAGGGGCCGCATCAAGGGAAGGATCTGCTGCAAAAATGTCATGGAAATAATCATTAGCTAGCTTCCCCGTCGAGACCATATCTGAATGAACCACGCCGATGTTGTCTGTTAGCTCTCGAATTTTATTCTTTCTTGCCCTCCACACAGCTTTACTTTGAAAGTATTTTGTATTTCTGTCTCCTTCCTTGAGCCATGTAATTCTAGACCTTTGCAACCACATCATCTCTTCTTGATACAAAAGCTCGTTCATCTTATCAGTCACCCTTCTAATATCTTGTCTATCCGCATTCATATTCATTAGTTCCTCTAGTTGACTCCTGGATTTGGCTAGCTCTCTAGTAACATTACCAAACTTTTTACTCCACGATCTGAGAGCCGTCATTGTTTTACTAAGAGCTTGCTGTAGTTCAGCCATATTCTCAACTGAGCCGACAGAAGCCCAGGCCTCCTTAACAACCTCTGGTAGTGCAGAATCTCTTTCCCAAAAAACCTCGTATCGGCGCACACTAGCCCTCATGTGTCCCTGTTCAGGGGCGCCTTTGAGCACCACAATAACGTGGTCAGAGCAAGGCGATGGGACATGTAAAACTGAAACGAACGCAAAAATATTTCGCCATGCATTTGTAGCGACCGCCCTGTCAAGCCGAACTCTAACATTACCATGTCCGCTTCGCTGATTATCAAGTAAACGGAACTCCTGCTAATCACAAGTCAATCAAACCACACATCTCTAGTCTGTCCCGAAAGGCTACCATTTGTGTTTCAGCACGAGGAGTGGCAGACATATGTTCAAAGCTCCATAAAGCTACATTAAAATCCCCAATCAGTAACCATGGGAGATCACTTGTATTTTTTAGGTACTGCAGTTTTGACCACATAAGATGACGATTTTCAGTACGAGGTTCACCATAAACACACGTGATTCTCCACTGAACAGCACCCTCATGTAACCGGACGAAAGCATCAATGTATCGCTCGTCCTTGTCCACAATTTCCACTACAGAAGATTCATGCCAATAGAAAGCTAAACCACCGCTCATACCATTACTATCAACACCTGCAAACCCTTTGAGGCCCAAACGCCCACGCAACTTCTTCATCTTAGCTTCCTTTTGTCTAGTCTCACACAAGAACACAAAAGTGGGGGAATGCGACTGTACCATAGTCGCTAACTCACGAACTGTCCGGGTATTCTCCCCTCCCTGACAGTTCCAACTTACGAAATTCATTGGGACCTGCGGTCCTCCATCTCAGAGACCGCCTCATTTGTCATGTGAGTATCAACTTCGTTTCCCTCTTCACCCTGCCTTCTCCTCTTAACTATGGGACCCTTTCCCGGAGTGGAGCTAGTATGAGTCGTCCCCCCGGAACCTCCTGCTACGTCTCCATTCTCTAGCAGCAGAATGGTGTTTGCAACTTTCCCAGCCAAGTTTGGCACCGCTTGACCTCTTACATTAATTGAACCATCATCATAGATCAATCTCTTACGGGAGCTATTACCATCCTCTCCATCCACTATAACATTGTCCTGAGATGTGTCCATGCCATCAACTGCAGGTCCAGCACCCCGACCACGGCCCCCATGTGAAGACGCTCTCCCTCCTTTGTCACCTCTTCCTCCACCACCTCTCCATCCACCACGACCAGCACCACCAAAATTATCTCGTCCACCCCTTGAACTTGTCCAACCACCCTCGATTGACCGAGTAAAATTTTGTAACTGACTACTCCCTCCGTCCCATAATGTAAGACGTTTTTGATACTATACCATAGTCAAAAAAACATCTTACATTATGGAACGGATGGAGTAATTATTATTGTATTTTGATAGTATGTTTGTGATGAAAATCTCACTGATCATTCCATGCTCGAAGCTCAAAATACTTCCCGAAGTTAAAAAAATTTATTTGTTTTTACACACAGGTGTGATTTTTGACTAGAGACGTTGCAATTGGCAGGGTAGCAAAGTGTGGGGCTTTTGTGGCCATGACAAGTTTGATTTTGCGGTATGATCTATTTACGATGGCGTCTACCTGGTAAGTTTGTGGGTCTTTTGTGGCCATGACAAGTTTGATCCACAATGAAAGAAAAGCTGTGGGGGTGTACGTCTTACAACATGGCCCAAAGGAAATAGGAAATTGCAAATAACTCCCTGACTTTCACAAGGAGGACCCCAAACTAGAAGACAGAATCACAAATGTGTCCAACGGAACTTCAACAGGGATTCAATCTCGCGGTTTCCAGGGAGAACCACTTGGGGAGACAAGACTTCCATAGGCGCAGAACCTCCATGGTATGGCCCATGTATAGAAGTTGAACCTACCTTCCCTTTGGCATCCAGGCTGAGAGAATAGGGTAGGTCGCCTTTTGGCCAGAAGAAGCAGTTGTGTGGCCGTGAAGACTGACCAGTGAATGCGTACGAAGGTGTCGTAGCTCTATCAAGCACCCCTCTATTGGTGAGCTTTGATCCAATCTGCAAGCTTCAGATCTCTAATCCCCCTCTTCTCATTGACCATCACAGCGACAACTTCAAGAACCGGGAGTAGGCAGAGCAGCCTCCTCTAGATCAGGGTATACCTCAAGATTATTGAGGGAGAGAACGCCAGATTCCTCTTTCTACTCCATGTCCACTAGGGTGACATATGGAAAACCAGCCAAGCACCTACCGATGTTGCTCGCATGCACTGACTATCTTCTCTAACTTGCATAAATGCCAATGGGCCTACATGCAATCCTAAACTAGACCTAGACCTAATATCTACATCGATGGCCTAGACGCCTCCCCCAACCCTTCACTCATTGGAGGCAGCACCGGAGGGTGAGAGATGGACTAGGAGGCTTCTGTAAACTCTCGGAGAATTGCAAGACATAGAAAGTGTTAGAATAAATTCGAGGCATACCGTCGCTCATCCGAGGACCAAGCAATCACACGAGCACGACACCGAGATTTGTTAATGAGGTTCACCGATATGGCTACATCCCCGGGGCCTAACTATGGGTGCTCCTCCCCATGACACCGCTACAATACCGCACACGGTCGCCCTGGACGCCGGCACATGCCACCGGCTTCGCCTGCGTTCCGGTGCTATTATGTTGGCATAAGTTACATCGTGTGTCTACCCCCGCTATATATGAGAGGCCTAGGATACAGGTGTCCTGCTAGGACACGACTCCATATCCTATCTAAACACAATACAACTACAAGTCCAACTGTAACCTATCTTGTACAAAATATTCGACACAACTCTAACAAACTCCACCTTGGCGAATATCCTCCACCACCTTGAATTCGTTCATGCGTCAAACTTCCATGTACATTGGACTTGAGCTTATCCCATGAGTACCGCTGCTACTCCAAAGACTCGTGTGACTCCACCTGCAACTTGTAGTTCCTCCTTTTCTTGACCACTGTCAACACTCGAGCAAAATTAAGTTCCTTGTTACTGTAGTTTGTGCTCCCAACTTCCAGAGTATCAGTCCAACGCCATCACTCACTGATCACCGACCTTCGTGAAATTGAACGATTCACATATTGGATGTCACACATAAGAGTTACCTGAACTCAAACATCACCGCTCCTTTCTTGATCGCTTGTCTGAAACTTGAAGGAATTTCACCATTGCTTGTTGTCATCCGGAGTCAACTTCGCAGATGTCTCACCACATGTATGACCACCAAAGCCCTGGCCCGTCTCCATGACCCGTGCGCGCCGCACGCCTAGCCGCTATTACCGCGTCAAGCCTCCGCTGTCCCGGTCGAGGCACAAGGGTCGCAAAACCCACACCACTCAACCTCCACTGCAGAGTACCACCGATCATCACCGACCGATGACGAGTTTCACGCTTCTATCAGACCACTGGGCTCCAGTCCGAACTGCATGTCACTCGCTTTTCCCCCTTGCTGAATAGGCTTCGATTCCCTGGATCCTTACACCGTAGCCCCTCAATCCAGCTCCACCTTCAACATGACTCCATGGTAGATGATCAGTCCACCCTCGCGCCCCGTCGACTTCAAGCTCTCATGTGCACCATCTTGAATCAACCCCGCGCCATAGTCTTCTCGAAGCCACACAAGCCCTCGGGCCTGTGCCACATGTTTCCACGCCCCAGAAGTCGGTCACCATCAGCATCACGCTCCTATGTCGTCATCGCCGATCCCATCACCGTCTTTTGTACCAACCGACTTGCGTCGATCCCGTCAGACTGTCCAGTCCGACCCAACCGAACTTGTCCGGCTAGATGATACGCTCTGTGCTCTCAAATCGTCTTCAGCGAATTCTAATCCGTCACATGATAATTCCATCTTAGCTGACATGACTTCCCGCAACGCCTTCAAGCATCTCTGTTGTGCTAACAAATCTTTCATCTATGTCTGCCATAATCCAAGGTTTTCAGTTCCGCGAACTTCTTCACCTCAAACCTAATACCCATTGGCGTCACGGTTCTTCATACGGCTAACTCAATGAAAAATAACTGAGCTCCCACGCGATGCCTAACTACACAACCGTGTACATGCACCAAATCCCAGCCAA
Organism: Aegilops tauschii subsp. strangulata; assembly: GCF_002575655.3. Lineage (NCBI taxonomy): Eukaryota > Viridiplantae > Streptophyta > Magnoliopsida > Poales > Poaceae > Aegilops > Aegilops tauschii. Next base: position 321,309,457 of record NC_053040.3, read on the forward strand.
AGAAAAAAACCTTTTGGCCTCTTCACGTGGGGTGCTCCCTTTGCACAACTTCCGATGCTGCCTTTGCCTTGCCACAACCTCTGCTAATTCATGTCGGATGCACAACACGATGGGTAGTTTTCTTCCGCCGAATCGATCTGATCTGCCTCTCTCCGTGTCGTACACAGGACTCGGTCCTCTTCTTTTGGTCCAAAACAAAACTCACGTCTGCACGCACTGATTGGGCCTTCGTGGGGCTTCCGCTCAGCTCATCTGTCCGGATGGGCCTCCAACTGCTTGTGCTGGGTCCGCTGGCCTGCCCTGCTATGCGCTTCGTCAATCACCATCGATCTCGCCGAGACCGAATTGATTTCGAACACTATGCACGTTGCCTGCCTGCCTACCGCTGCCGAACCGATCCGCCGCTGCATGCCCTACCTCTCTGATCGCCTCAAGAAGATTACAACCGCTGATTCTGATTCTTAGATCGCCTCAAGTCGATTCCCGCTCTAACGACTGCAATCATTCCCTGCAGAACTCCAACGATACCTTCCGGCTCCAATCAACGATCCACCTCCATCCAACCTAGCTCATGATACCACTTGTTAGAATAAATCCGAGGCATACCGTCGCTCATCCGAGGACCAAGCAATCACACCGAGATTTGTTAACGAGGTTCACCGATATGGCTACATCCCCGGGGCCTGACTATGGGCGCTCCTCCCCATGACACCGCTACAACACCGCACCCGGTCGCCCTGGACGCCGGCACATGCCGCCGGCTTCCCCTGCGTTTTGGTGTTATTATGTTGGGATAAGTTACATCATGTGTCTACCCCCGCTATATATGAGAGGCCTAGGATACAGGTGTCCTGCTAGGATACGACTCCATATCCTATCTAAACACAATACAACTACAAGTCCAATTGTAACCTATCTTGTACAAAATATTCGACACAACTCTAACAGAAAGGTTGGGGGAAGAAATGAGATCCCCTCTTGTTTGTTTCTGGTCCTTCGGTTTCACTTTTCATAATTGCCACGGTACAAACCAGACCTATAAAAACAACACGTATCCATTAGGATCCTATAATTGTTCTAGCAGATTTCTGGATAGTTTTAGCAATTGTTGTAGCCCACTCAACATATTAAATGACAAAACTCTAAAGAAGAGATTTAGAAGCAAATAATGAAAAGTACCAAAAAATAATCATCATTATTTTGAAAATAGGAATATAGAGTATTATGTTACTATGTTTTTACGTTTGATTTTTATGGGTCATACAAATATTGCAATCGAATCAACATGATCCATCTATTTCATAATTTGCGGACTCGTTTCATACATAACAGGATGATATACCTTCAGGAGTCATTACCAACTATCGGGGTGATATACCTTCGGGGTACCCACTCGAAGGAGGATGCTATACGGGTTATCCCGGACAATATCACCTAACCGGGTGCCTAAGGACTTTTGAGTTATACACACCACTACGCCCAGTAAACACTCGCAAGGGATGACAACGGAGGAACTACTTTGAGGTTCAATATTTAAGGGCCATATGTTCGCCATGTTTGTAGGATTAATAATTATCCTAAACACTTCTTTTTGGACGAAATATGGCATGGAAGACAAATGTTACGCTCTCATTTCATGGGACAAAGTATGTAAAGGTGGTCTTGGGGTCCTTGATATCTCTATCCAAAACAAAGCATCACTTATGAAGCATTTGCACAAATTCCTAAACAATGAAGATATCCTCTGGGTGAAGATTATTTGGGAATCTTTATACTCCAACGCACTCCCAATGGAAGAATGATAAGCTCATTTTGGTGGAAAGCAATTCTTAAACTTTTACCTCTATTCAACAAGTGACTAAATGCATGTTGTGCATTGGGAACTTTGGCATTTTCTAGGAAGACATCTAGTTGGATGGTATCTTGAGAAACAGATTACCAGAACTTCTTTATTTTGTGATGCATGATAACATATGTCTTAAGCATATGATGTCGCTAATAAGCCTTCAGGACTCGTTCCATAAACCATTGTCTATCAAGGTCATCAACAATACATTAAACTTCAAAAAAAACTATGCTATCTAGATAAAACATGGATCAAGAGGGTACATGGAGCTACCCATGGGGATCATTCTACTCTGTTGAAAAACATGTCCAAGCTCTTGAGAGGAGAAGGCATTGCTCACACCCTTTTTATTCAACTATGGAAATGTGATAGCATTCTCAGATATAAGATATTTTACCGGTTATTGCTTCGTGACAAAATCAATACAAGGAAGGAACCTCTAGCACAGGAAATCTGTTCACCTGCAAAGCTACAACTGTGTGCTATGAAAAGAAGATTAGGAAAAAAACTACGCTTCATCTGTTTTGGAGCTATACTTTTGCTTAGGATTGTTGGTTGAAAATTGTGTCTAACAAGTTGAGGGGTATCTATTTCCATGATGAATCTCTCTTGACAATGAGAGATCATCCAAATAACATTGTCGTGGATATCATTAATGCCGAATGTTGGGACATTTGGTCTCAAAGAAATGACAAGATTTTTCGTAATGCCGCTCCAGGCCTTCAAAGTTGGAGCTACATGATCAAAGAGGGTTTCAAAGTAATAACACTCAAAGCTAAGCATCGTGCCACACAAATTTTACATTTTTTTATATATACTCTGGACATAACTTTATTTAATACTCCCTTTGTCCCATAATGTAAGACATTTTTTGACAGTACACTAATGTCAATAAAAGTCTTATCTTATGAGACGGAGGGGATGAAAATTACCGTATGACTATCGTTCTATGGTTCCAGAGGCAAACAGAGGACCGAAAGGCATGCATATGCACAAACACCACCATACACACTCGAGTCCACTCATAAATCTGTGAATCCCACTAGCTAAAATCTTATAGAACATGTGCACATGTGTGTAAAAGCGAACACCATGATTTCTGTGGCACCCCGGCTCAAAGCAACCGGTTTACCTTCTGCTGCTAGCCCAGAGATAAGTCATCAAGCAACACACAACAACTTGGAGTAGAAACAACCACTTTATTACTATATTATCAGAACAAAGGTTCAACGGTTTCATAAGATAGCGATGCCAAGTGGCACATTCAGTGTGGCTACACTTATGAACATTATTTCGATCACATAACAGGGGCCTCGATACTGGTTGAAGAAACTACTCGACAACAGAACAATGGGGTAGCGAAACTCCATCCCAAAGGGACACTGCTGGGACACGACTGCTACGTCCACTTTCCATCATGTATTCCTACTGATATTTATTGCATTTTGGATTGTTATTTCACTTTATGATATTATTCTTATGCATTTTCTCTCTTATTTTGCAAGTTTCACATGAAAAAGGGAGATTGCCGGCAGCTGGAATTCTGGACCGGAAAGGTGTGCAACAAAGGTAGCTTTTCTACACAACTCCAAATAACCTGAAAATTTACGAAGAATTATTTTGGAATATATAAAAAATATTAGTGAAGGAATTACCAGAAGGAGACCCACTAGGTAGGCACAAGCCTGGGGGCGCACCCTACCCCAGGGCCCTGGCAGGCCTCCGAGGCCCATCTTCTCCTATATAATGCTATTTTCCCTAGAAAAAATCAGAAGAAGACTTCGGGGACAAAGCACCGCTGTCTCGAGGAGGAACCTGGGCAGGAGCACTTTTGCTCTCCGGCGGAGCAATTCCGCTGGGGAAACTTCCCTCCAGGAGGGGGAAATCGACGCCATCGACATCACCAACAACCCTCTTATTGTGGGAGGACCAATCTTCATCAACATCTTCACAAGAACCATCTCATCTCAAACCCTAGTTCATCTCTTGTATTCAATCTCTATCCCAATACCTCAGATTAGTACTTATGGGTTGCTTTTAGTGTTGATTACATTTTGTAGTTGATGCTAGTTGGTTTATTTGGTGGAAGATAATATGTTCAGATCCCTGATGATATTTCAATACCCCTCTGATCTTGAAAATGAATATGATTTGTGAGTAGTTACTTATGTTCTTGAGGACATGGGAGAAGTCTTGTCATAAGTAACCATGTGAATCTGGTATTCGTTCGATATTTTGATGATATGTATGTTGTTACTTCCTTTAGTGGGGTCATGTGAACATCGACTACATGACACTTCACCATACTATGGCCTAAGGGAAGGCACTGTGGAGTAACAAGTAGATGATGGGTTGCTAGAGTGACAGAAGCTTAAAACCCTAGTTTATGTGTTATTCTGTAAGGGGCTGATTTAGATCCATATGTTCCATGCTATGGTTAGATTTATATTATTTCTTCTTTTGTAGTTGCGGATGCTTGTGAGAGGGGGTAATCATAAGTGGGAGGCTTGTTCAAGCAAGAACAACACCCAAGCACCGATTGCTACTTGTAATATGCGTTGGTATTTCCCCGAAGATGAGAGGATGATGCAGCATAGCAGAGGTAAGTATTTCCCTCAGTTATGAAACCAAGGTTATCAATCCAGTAGGAGAACCAAGCAACACTATGTAAACAGCATCTGCACACAAGCACCAAATACTTGCAACCCAACGCGTAAAAGGGGTTGTCAATCCCTCGACGCTATTGAGATAGATTAAATTGTATAGGTTTTGATAAATAGATCTAACAAAATATAAAATAAAATAAATAAAAGAAAATTGCAGCAAGGTATTTTTGGTTTTAATATATGATAGGAAATAGACCCCGGGGACATAGTTTTCACTAGAGGCTTCTCTCGAGAAAATAGCATACAGTGGGTAAACAAATTAGTGTTGGGCAGTTTATAGAAAATCAAATAATTATGACGATATCCAAGGCAATGATCATGTATATAGGCATCACGTCCAAGATTAGTAGACCGAAACAATTGTGCATCTACTACTATTACTCCACACATCGACTGATATCGAGCATGCATCTAGTGTATTAAGTTCATGGAAAACGGAGTAATGCATTAGGCAAGATGACATGATGTAGACAAGATAAAATCACGTATGAATAAACCCCACCTTATTACCCTTAATAGCAATGATACATGTGTGTCATGTCTGTTTCTTTCACTGAGATTAAGCACCACCAGATCGAACCCATCACAAAGCACCTCTTCCCATGGCAAGATAAATCAATCTAGTTGGCCAAATCAAATAATAAACCAGAGAAGAAATGCGAGGCTATAGCAATTATGCATAAAAGAGTTCATATCAGACTCAAATAATATTCATGGATAGATCTGATCATAAACTCACAATTCATCGGATCCCAACAAACACACCGCAAAAAGAGTTACATCAAATAGATCTCCAAGAATATCGAGGAGAACATTGTATTGAAGCTCAAAAAGAGAGGAGAAGCCATCTAGCTACTAACTACGGACCGTAGGTCTTTAGTAAACTACTCACGAATCATTGGAGGGGCACCAAATATGATGAAGAACCCCTCCGTGATCGTTGCCCCCTCCGGCAGAGTGTCGGAAAAGGCCTCTAGATTGGATCTCGTGGTTCTAGAACTTGCGGCGGCAGAAAAAGTATTTCACCGACTCCCCTAGGGTATTTGGGATTTTAGAGTATTTATAGAGGCGAAGGTAGGTCAAGGCGGCGCCCGTTGGCCCCACTACCCACCAGGGCGCCAGAGGCCCCTGGCGCGCCCCGGTCCCTAGTGGGCCCCACGAGCCTCTTCTCGTGGCCTCAAGAAGCTTCTCGGGTCTCTTCTAGCTAGAAAAAATCTCCAAAAAGTTTCGTGGCATTTGGACTTCATTTGGTATTGATATTCTGCAAAGTAAAAAACAAGCAAAAAATAGCAACTGCTACTTGGCACTAAGTTAATAGGTTAGTCCCAAAAAATGATATAAATTTGCTAGTAAATGTATATAAAACATCCAAGATTGATAATATCGAAGGTAGGTCAAGGTGGTGCCCGTGGGCCCCACTACCCACCAAGGCGCTAGAGGCTCCTGGTGTGCCCCGGTCCCTAGTGGGCCCCACGAGCCTCTTCTCGTGGCCTCAAGAAGCTTCCAGGGTCTCTTCTAGCTAGAAAAAATCTCCAAAAAGTTTCGTGGCATTTGGACTTCGTTTGGTATTGGTATTCTGTAAAGTTAAAAACAAGCAAAAATAGCAACTGGCACTGGGCACTAAGTTAATAGGTTAGTCCCAAAAAATGATATAAATTTGCTAGTAAATGTATATAAAACATCCAAGATTGATAATATAACACTACTAGGGAAAACCTTATACACAGAACTTTAGCTGTAGCGCGTGTCAAAAAAGTAGGCTGGTGCTAAGTAGCAGTAGCGCGCCGCTGTAAACGGCACTACAGATACAATTGTAGCAGTAGCGTGCCTGAAGATAAAAGCGCTGCTACTAAAATTCCCATGGCTTAGCCGATAGGCTACACATAGTAGTAGCGATCTACGTAGAACCGCGCTACCGCTACTTGCTTTGTAGCAGCGCGTTTACGATGCAATGCGCTACTGCTAAAGGAAATAAAATTAAATGGAAAGAAAATAGAAAAGTAAATGAAAATGTAAGAAATAGAAAAAGGTGAAAGGAAAAAAATAAAATATGAAGAAAGATAAATGAAAAAGGGGGAAAAAGAGAAAGGAATGGCAGTAGCGCGTATCGAGGAAAACGCTGTAGCTAGCTTAGCAGTAGCGCATTTCCTGGAATGCGCTAGTGCTACTTCTGACTTAACCGCGCGGTCGTTCTTCCCCACTGACACTTGCCCCAAATCAAACTCCTCCCGCTGTCGCCGCCGCCGTGGCCCATCGGCCGCCGCGCGCTCTCCAGTCGCTCTCCGCACACCCTCGACGCCACCCCCGACCCCGGATTCGACGCCGCCCCCGACCCCGACCTCGACGCCGCCCCCGACCCTGACCTCGACGCCTCCCTCTGCCGCGCGCCCGAGCCCCCACCCCGACCTCGACGCTGCCTGCCCCTCTCTCGCCGCAGGCACCCGAGGTGAGTACGCCTGCTCCTCCCCCTCCCCTACCTCTGCCTAGATAGGGTTCTTCAAATTTTAGTTGCATCAAATTAGTTAGGGTTCATCTACGGGTGGAAATGAATCGGATACGGATGCGGCTGGGATGTTTTCTTAGATGATGAATAAACACTATTGTAATGCATAATAAAACGAGTAAAATTTGACCACTTATTTCACTTTTAAGTTGGATAATTGGAATATCCGCTACCACTTTCCACCCCTAGGTTCATCAAATTAGATGGTAATTAGGGCAGTAGTTCCTAGGTACTAATTAGTTAGTAAGAACTAGTTGAATTAATAGAACTAGTTAGTAAGAACTTGTTGTCATTTTTTTAGTTAAAGCAATTTTTCCCGCATCGACGTCGACGATGCCTATCCCGCATCCTCGTCGTCGAGTCGGCGGAGGACACCTGCGTCACCAGATGGGCCATGTCCGGGACTGGGCTCCGCCGGGGTGGTACTGGGAGGCGCTACCTTTCGGGGGGCGCAGGTTGGTGAGGAGCCAGCCTGTCGTTGACCCAAACCTTCTTTGGTGGCAGTTGCGCGCGCCAGTGACGGTCCAGAGGCTCGAGGACCCCGCGGAGGTGGTGCGTCACCGTGTTAGTGAGGAGGACGCGCACGTCCGTCGCTACTTGTTTGCGTTGGAGCACAGGTCCTCCAATACCTGGCAGGTTCTCCAGGGATCTCACTGGAGCTATGATCCTGTGATGGTTCCTTCTCTGTGGGTGTCCACCGCCCGCGCCGATACTCGTATTAGTGATGTTATATGTATGATACTATTCAGGATGTATTAGTGATAATATTCGACGATGTCCGGACGCATGAGATGATTTACTTTTGCTTATTGAATGCATGCTAATTTGAATGCATGCTAATATGAGTCCTATAAGATATTTTGAAATGTATATCTTGTGTTGCTCAAATAGGATATGTGCTTGCCCAAGTGGCCGGTCATGTTTGCAGGTTAAACCTCCGAGTGGCCTATGTTTTGCCGGAGTGTTGATTCATTTCCGTTCCGGCAAATTTCAGGCGCTCGATATGTCCTATTTTAGCAAAGGTCATGCCGGATTTTTCCGTGAATTTTGGCATGACTTGTGCCAGAATATGTAGGAAATATCAAGTGCCCCGGATTTGTGTGTTGAGTATCCTGGTAGTTGTCTTCGATCGATTTTCAATTAATGTTTCAACTATGAACATAGGAAATGTCTGACGACGAAAAGGATTTCGGTATTTGCAAATACTGCAAAGACGAGCGCGACCTGTGCAACGGAATCTTCTTAGATGATGATAGGCGCTTCAGCATCAAGCTGGATGAGAACTTCGAAGTGGATATAGTAAGTCACAACGACAAGTCTTTTTTCATGGCTTGAGGATCTTCATACTGTCAAGACAAATTTTCTTCCTGCACTTAGAAATGTTAGTACTAAAAACGTGCGACCAATAGTATTCGTACTGAACTACGATCACATCTATTTAGGAAAGATGGTAAGATTTTTACTATTTGTCCTCGGTGCATCTTTTGCATACATTATTTTTAAGCTAAACTTCATTGCTAAGTATGTTACTATAGGATGTTCTTCAACAGGGACTCCCGATGAATGTTGTGCCTCATGGGATCGAGACTAAAGGTACCATGAGTATTGTTAGCTTACGGCCAAGATATCCTACAATGCACTTTAGTGCAATCAGGATTTCTAATAGCGAGGAATGCTTAATAGTGAAAGACTGGACCAAAACTGTGAAGGAGGAGTGCAGAGAAGTACTAGGGGGTAGCAATCAGAAGCGCAGCCCATGATTAGGAGACAGGTTCATCTGCATGCTCCAACTTGATGAAGGAGGAGTGCTACACATGTTTTATGTTATTTTACCTGAGAGAGAGCAGCAGGAGTGATTAGCTAGCTAGAAATGAGTTCGAAGATGATGATGTGCTACACTATGACTATGATGATTAAATAGCTCGTGTTGGTGGTAATGACTATGATGATTATTATTAGCTAGTGTTGGTGGTGATTGGATAGCTACCGCATCTAGTGTTGGTGGTGATTAGCTAGCTAGAATGAGTTTGAAGATGATGATGTGTACTATTGGTGGTAATGACTATGATGATGATTAAATAGCTTGTGTTGGTGGATTAAATTCAAGTGGAGGCAACATGTGGTGCACATCGAAAATACTACTAGTCCAAACTAGATCAAGTTTGGATTAGTGGTATACTTTTGACCTGCACCACATGTTCCCTCCACTTAAACCTAATCGACCTTCTTCATTTGACACACTATTATGGACATATTGATATAACGGCCTCATAATTGGTATTGTACCAAATTTTGTATAACGGCGTATAAATACACTAAAAATAAAAAAATGAGAAAAAGAATACTAGTAGCGATGGAGAGGAAACACGCTACTACTAGCTATATTAGCAGTAGCGCTGGTGTGAACAAACGCTGGTGCTATATGTCTTACCAGCAGCGCGTGTAGCACACGCTACTGCTAAGGAATAGCTATATCGCCTTATCAGTAGTGCGCCCTCCCGCGCTACTGATAAGCAAAATACCCGCGCTACTGCTAGGGTTTTCCCTAGTAGTGTAATAGCATGTATTAATCCAAAATTATAGATACGTTGGAGACGTATCACCGGTCCACCCACATATCAAATTATCAAAGTAGCGAACATGAATCAGACAAACATAATGAAAGTTACTAGATTAATTCCCATGTGTCCTCGAGAATCCTTTGCTTGCTATAAGAGACCGTTCCGGCTTGTCCTTTGCTATAAAAAGGACTGGGCCATTTTGTTGTACCTTTTTTACAATTGGTACTTGTTACTCGTTACAAATTACCTTGCTATGAAAGTATCTGTAACTGATAATTTCATGCTTGCAAAGAATACCTTGCTGAAAAACGCTTGTCATTTCCTTCTGCTCCTCATTGGGTTCGACACTCTTACTTATCGAAAGGACAATGATTGGTCCCCTATACTTGTGGGTCATCAATGGCCTAGATCGCGAAGTACGGGTCAGCATTAACTCCATGCACGACTTCTCTTGAATATGGCATGATATTCTAGTTTAGTACTTTGAATGTACTCAGAAGCTCACAGCAACCAAAGCAATAATGACAAACAATAGCATGGCATTTACATGTTAAAGACATGATATGAACATGACGCTTCTAGCACTAGCATGGGGGGAGTCGATGTTTAAGTTTGATACATCCATTTTGCATCATGTTTTCCTACTGTTATTTATAGTGTTTTTAATCATTATGACACTTTGTGGAGAGATTCTAACGCATTTTCTCTCTTAATATGCAAGATTTTTACATGAAGAGGGAGATTGCCGGCAGCTGGAATTCTGGACCTGAAAAAGCTATGTCAGAGATACATATTCTGCACATCTCCAAATGAGCTAAAATTTCACGGAGATTTATTCTAGAATAAATAAAAAATATTGGAGAAAAAAGTACCTGAGGGGGCCACCGAGGTGCCCACGAGGCACCAAGGCGCGCACACCCCCTAGGGCGTGCCCTGGTGGCTTATGGGGCCCCTGGCCAGCCTCTGGTGCCCATCTTCTAGTATCTAAGCCCATTTACCCTAGAAAAAAAAACTAAAGAGAGCACTTTCGGGACGGAGCGCCGCCATCTCGAGGCGGAACTTGTGCAGGGGCACTTTTGCTCTGTGATACGTCTTCATCGTATCTATAATATTTTATTGTTCCATGCCAATATTCTACAACTTTTACATAGTTTTGGCAACTTTTTATACTATTTTTGGGACTAACATATTGATCTAGTGCCCAGTGCCAGTTCATGTTTGTTGCATGTTTTTTGTTTCGCAAAAAATCCATATCAAACAGAGTCCAAACGCGATAAAAACTTACGGAGATTCTTTTTGGAATATATGTGATTTTTTGGAAAAAGAATCAACGCGAGACGATGCTCGAGGGGCCCACAAGGACGGAGGGTGCGCCCTAGGGGGTAGGGCGTGCCCCTGGTCCTTGTGGCCACCCTGTAAGGCGGTAGGTGCCCTTCTTCTGGCACAAGAAAGCTAGTATCTGGATAAAAATCGTGTTAAAATTTCAGCCCAATCGGGGTTACGGTTCTCCGGGAATTTAAGAAACGGTGAAAGGCCAGAATCTAGGAGCACAGAAACAGAAGGAAACAAAGAGAGAGATCCAATCTCGGAGGGGCTCTCACCCCTCCGCCACCATGGAAGCCAAGGACCAGAGGGGAAACCCTTCTCCCATCTAGGGGGGAGGTCTAGGGAGAAGAAGAAGAAGAAGAAGGGGGCTCTCTCCCCTCTCTCCCGGTGGCGTCGGAACGCCGTAGGGGGCCATCATCGCGACAATGATCTACACCAACAACTTCACCGCCGTCATCACCAACTCTCTCCCCCTCTATGCAGCGGCGTAACCCCTATTTTAGCCGCTGTAATCTCTACTTAAACATGGTGCGCAACGCTATATATTATTTCTTAATGATGTATGGCTATCCTATGATATTTGAGAAGATCCGTTTTGTCCTATGGGTTCATTGATGATCGTGATAGGTTTGAGTTGCATGTTTTATTATTGGTGCTGTCCTATGGTGCTCTCCGTGTCGCACAACCGTGAGGAATCCCCGCTGTAGGGTTTGCAACATGTTCATGGTTTGCTTATTGTCTGCGTTGCGTGAGTGATAGAAACACAAACACGGATAAGTGGGTTATGGCGTATGGGAATAAAGAGGACTTGATCTTTAATGCTATGGTTGGGTTTTACCTAAATGATCTTTAGTAGTTACGGTTGTTTGCTAGAGTTCCAATCATTAGTGCATATGATCCAAGAAGAGAAAGTATGTTAGCTTATGCTTCTCCCTCATATAAATTTGCAAATAGTGATTACCGGTCTAGTTATCGATTACCTAGGGACGAATAACTTTCTCATGACAAAAAGCTCTCTACTAAAACTAACTTAGTTGTGTCTTTATCTAAACAGCTCCTAGTTTCTATTTGCATGCTCTTTATTATCTTGCAAATCTATCCCTTTACACCTACCAACTACTTTTAGTTTCATACTTGTTCTAGGTAAAGCGGATGTTAAGCGTGCGTAGAGTTGTATCGGTGGTCGATAGAAATTGAGGGAATATTTGTTCTACCTTTAGCTCCTCGTTGGGTTCGACACACTTACTTATCGAAAGAGGCTACAATTGATCCTCTATACTTGTGGGTTATTAAGACCTTTTTCTGGCGCCGTTGCGGGGGAGAAATAGCATGGGGTGAATATTCTCGTGTGTGCTTGTTTGCTTTATCACTAAGTAGTTTTTCTTTTCTGTTCTAAGTTGTTTTCTATCTTTAGTTATGGGTAGGAAACGCAAAATACCAAAAAAAATAGTTGTACCTACTAAACCAATGGTTGAAGAACCACCCAAAATCTATCATACTACTGAAGCTTTCTACTTGGATCATCTTTGATCCCTATGTGCTCGTGCTGAAACCCCAACTAGATTAGTCGAGGGCAAATCTTTAGATGAGCATGCTTGTTATGTGCGACACAGTTTATCTCAAAAAGGGAAACTTTTACTGGATCAAATTCATCATTTGCAATGCTATGCTTGGAATTTATGTGAAATATATGATTTTACTTGTTGTTCTGAAGACCCTAAGAAACACCTTTCCTACCAATGTGAGTTTAGTGATAATGGAATCGTATCTTCGTATGCTAAGGGTGTTTATAATTACTATGATTTTCAACAAATTGAAGAATTTGTTGCTTTTAAGGGTGCTTATGAAATTGCTTCTTTGATTGAAACGTATGATGCTACTCTTTACAAATCTGAAAATTTTGCCATACTTAAATATTGTTATGATAATTATGCTTCTAATGCCTATGTTAAACCATATATTGAGGACTCCTTCGCTATCCAAGAAGAGACTAACATTTTGCAGGAGTCTATAGAAGAAGAAATTGATCAAACTGTGAGCTCATTGGATGAAAGAGATGATGAGGAGAGCGAAGAACAAAAGGAGGAAGAGCGGATTATCTACCCGTGCCCACCTTCTAATGAGAGTAACCCTCCAACTCATACATTGTTTAATGTCCCTTCATTCTTACCAAAGGATGAATGCTATGATAATTGCTATGATCCCGTTGATTCTTTTGAAATACCCCTTTTTGATGAACTTGATAATTGCTATGCTTGTGTCCAAAATGCCAATATGAATTATGCTTATGGAGATGAACTTGCTATAATTCCTTATGTTAAGAATGAAATTGTTGCTATTGCACCCACACATGATAGTCCTATTATCTTTTTGAATTCTCCAAACTACACTATATCGGAGAAGTTTGTTCTTATTAAGGATTATATTGATGGGTTGCCTTTTACCGTTGCACATGATAATTTTGATGAATGTAATATGCATGTGCTTGCTGCTCCTACTTGCAATTATTATGAGAGAGGAACTACATCTCCACCTCTCTATGTTTCCAACATGATAAAATTGCAAGGAACTACTTATCCTATGTATTGGCCTTTACTTGATGTGCATGAATTGTTCTTGTATGACATGCCGATGCATAGGAAGAGAGTTAGACTTCGTCATTGCAGGATTTATGTTGCTTTGTGCTCACTACTAAATGCCAAATAATTGCTAATTAAAATCGGCTTTGATATACCTTGGGATCCGGGCGGATCCATTACTTGAGCACTTTATGCCTAGCTTAATGGCTTTAAAGAAAGCGCTGCAAGGGAGACAACCCGGAAGTTTTATAGAGTCATTTATTTCTGTTGTGCGCTTTTATAAAGTTTAAAAAAAATTGAGGGGAACTTAAAACTTCACAAAAAGATAAGGATTGAAAAGTGATGCATTGGTGAAATGAGGGTCGACCTTGAACACTTGTGTTGATGCTCATGGAAACAATGTAGAATTTTCCATGACGATTCTCACAAAAATAATTATCCCCTTGTACAATTCCATTGTATTATAAATATAATGTGCCAAGATTTGCCTTTAAGGTGATTAGATTGCTTGTTTGGTTTGTGCGATAAAAAACAGAAACTTTGGTTGTAGTGCATGATTTTAAGATTTTTACTAGAAAGTCAAACCCTTCTGAAACTTTTTGCACAGTAATTCTATACAAATTGTTTATTTTGTCCTAATGTTTCAGAAATATTGGATTTACAGAAGTATGGTTGATGTTCAGAATACTACAGACTGTCCTGTTTAAGACAGATTCTGTTTTTGATGCATTGTTTAGCTAGTTTTGATGAAACTATCGATTTTACTGTGGCACCCCAGCTCAGAGCAACCGGTTTACCTTGCATTGCCAGCCCAGAGATCAAGTCTTCTGGCAACACACAACAACTTGGTACAGAAAACAACCGCTTTATTGATGCTAGCGGAAACATATGTCTGATATTACATCAAGTAGCGAGGCCAAGCGGCACACACGGTGCGGCTGAACAGTATGTACATTATTTAATGAACATGAAGGGGCCTCGATCACGTTAACTATGTGGCAGTGGAATGACGACGAAGTGGAACTCCAAGGTACAGGGACACCGATGTGGACACGATCTAGATGCGGGAAGCTCTCCGATCCGATACGACTTGCCTGAAATCTGGCATGACACGCCAGGTCAATACATTGAATGTACTTGCAAGCTCACAACAAACATAAGCATAATGGCAAACAATATCATGACATTTAATCAGGTTAATGCAATGTAGCATGATACTACTGATGCGGTGAAAACAACTTGTGCACTGAGTCACTCGGACTCTCTTACCAGACTGGTTACCTCATAACCAAGCGGTGATCATACCTGGATCACAAACAAAACCAACACTTTGGTTCCCACCACGATCATATTCATGATCACACAAATCATCACATAACAAGTTCCAACAATAAACTTTTAGTGTGCAAGATTATTTGTTAATGTTGATCCATGGTGTGACTTACTCACGAGCTATGTCCGTAACCGAGGACGCGGCTATCGATAGATTAAATACACTTTGCAAAGGTAGCGCACTTTACCAACACCACGGAATCCATGGCCTCGTCATCCCATTCGGGTGGACCAATGACATTCCGACGAAACCCTCCCATTGCCATGACACTCTCCCGGCCACTCCGACCAGCTCCCCATTGGGCTAAGTCATGGGTGGCCCCGTGCCTACCAAAGGCATCAACGGCCACCGTCGTGGCAAAAACGGTCCCAAACGGGGACAAGGTACCATAACAACAAACGGGCACACAAGGTTATGTCTGCTTACCGGTCCAGGGTACAGCACGCCCATAACCTTCCCTCGTTGGAGGCAGAGGCATGAAAACGGACCGAATCAAGACCTTCTCATAAAGGCAAATGTGGTCGCACAGGGAAAAACTCGATTCAGTGGCACCATGACTCGATCAACGTTATGTTCAAGTTGGATTAACATCAGGTTTAACTCGAAAATAAAATAACTCGAGTCATCATATGCCATGATCATGCAACTATTTTACATGCAAGACATACTACTCAAGTAAATAGATCGACATCATCAAAATTTCATGCTTGCACTACTCATCCTTTTAACTTCACTGGTTCTAGTTTACTGTTTTTTTATCATCCATCATTTTAGTTATATCATCATATAATAAAATCAATTCACCACATAAAGAAACTACCATTATCCATAAAAGCATAATCATCTAAAAAATAATTTCTTCTACTACCTTAAACTAACTCATGCATTCAACCAATACCATAACAAAGCACTTCAAGCATGACAAAATAACTAGCACTAAGCAATATTCATATAAATAATTAAAAGCATGAAAATAACTCATATTCAAGTTGGAAAAATCATAGATATTGAAATGACACCATCCAAATCTTGGTGTGGCCTGCCTTAGTGCAAAGGAGGTTCACACTCCTCCTGGTGATCTTCAAGACAAGCTGCTCACTCTGAAAATATTTAAAAATAGCAAAATAAAATATCAAGAACCACTCTGAAAATCACCATAAATTCTAGACATCAAGGAAAAATCTCAACTTTGGTGTGCTGCTAGAACTTTTCAAAACAAACACAATGCAAAAAGAATCAACTCATTTGGACTTGTAGTTTAAGAGTTATGGATGGTCAAAGTTCCTGGTCAAATATTTGAATTAAATTTGAATAAAACAGAAAACCAGGGGGGTGACTTCGATGGCGTATTTGCAGAATACGCCTCCACTCATACCGCTTCGGGTGCGGGTGGAGAGGCTGATAGGAGATGGCCGGAGCAGCTCGCAACCAAGCTCGCAAGCTGCGGCTGCGGTCGGGTCTCGCCAGAGAGGAAGAAGACAACGGAGTGAGGCGGTCCCAGGGGCACCAGTTGACCTCCAAGGAGTCGCCTGAGGGGTGGCTCGAGCTCGAGGGGCACTGGAGTGAGGAGGAGGGCTGTGGTGGATCACCGGCGAGCTCGGGTCGGGGATGGCGGCCAGAGGCCTGCCTGGCCTGGCTGCGGCGATGCTACGGCTTTGTGGAGGTTGGGTGGTGGGTTTGGAATGCTCGGAGCGGTGGGAGGGGCTCGAATTTATAGCCAGAGGGGGAGAGGGGTACGTGGCTCCGCCGGAGCTCTCTGGAAGCCGTCGAGCGACGACGAGCGGTTCCAGCAAGGGGTGGAGGGGTTCAGCACTCATGCGGGAGCTGTGCAGCGTGCGGACGAGCACAGGAGGTGGTGGAGGAAGAAGACAGAGGCATGGGGCGCACTGTGGCTTTTGGCCGCGTCATGACCGTGCTCGCTACGGCGTCTCCAGCGTCGGCGAGCGCCAGGGAGAGGTCATGGGCGAACATATGAACAAGCGATGGGTCGTCGGCGAGCTCTGGGTCGGTCACGCGATGAATAAGCGCTCGGGCGCAGCGCAGAGCGCATCGGGCGCGTTGCCAGAGCCGTGTCCACCCAGGGTCACCACGCTGGCATGGTCAAGCCGACGCCCACTCGTTGCCAAACCATGTGTGTGGTGTTGTTCGTGCAGTGTTAGGTCTAGGAAAGTTGATGGCACACTGCCAGGCCAACTGGATGAGACTTGAGCTTGTTGGCAGGTTTCTGGTCAGAAACTTGGTTGCCAAGTTTGGAGGGCTTCTAGAAGGTGATTAGGGCTAAGCTTGTGGAGTTAAGGTTTAGTTAGGAGGGTAAACAAGCTCAAGAAAATTCAACCTCATTGGATCAAGGAAAAATACACTTGCTGTAGAAAGTGCATTTTGAGGCCAGAACAGAAATGATTTTCTGTAGCAAAAATATTCCAAATAAGTATGAAATATTTTTGCACAGGGAGGTGGGCCAAGGTTACAGGAATATTTGAGAATTTTCTCAGATTTTTAGAAGCAAGAAAAATGTGGGTTGCTTTGGAGCACAAGACTCTGAATTGAATTTCAGAAAAGAAATTGAATATTTTTCTTTTATGAAAAAATATCGTTTGGGTTATTTTGGGGATTTTTCAAATAAAGAATGTTGAATGAGAGATGGATGGATCACTTGGGTGAAAATCAAGGACATGCCCAAGTGCTTAAGTCCATTTGAATTGATTCAAAAATCAAATTTCAAAGCAAGAGAAAATGGAGTCCGGAAAAAGAGAGATGGCAAAATCCAGGCTGTCACAAACCTCCCCCACTTAGGATGAATCTTGTCCTCGAGTTCGGTTGCTCGGGAAAATAATTCTGGGTAGGCTGTCCTTAAAAATTCCTCTCTTTCCCAGGTTGCTTCTTCCTCGGTGTGATGCTCCCACTGAACCTCATAAAAATTTATTACTTTGCTGCGAGTGACCCTTTCTATCTCATCCGAGATTCTGATCGGTCTCTCGTCATAGGTTAAATCCTTAGCAAGTTCTATCTCGGCCATATCAGTCCTTTTCTCCGGTGGCGAGATACACCTCCTTAACTGTGAGACATGGAACACATTGTGCACTTCTGACAGTTCCTGTGGCAATTCCAACTGATAAGCAACTGTTCCAACTCTGGACATGACTGGTAAGGGGCCAATATATCTGGGTGCTAGTTTTCCTCGGGTCTGAAATCTCTTGACTCCTTTCATGGGTGTGACGCGGAGATACACGTGTTCTCCGGGTTCAAAACTGATATGACGGTGCTTTGCATCATAATAACTTTTCTGTCGTGACTTGGCCAACTGCAGTCTATCTCGGATATGCTTGACTTGCTTTTCAGCCTCCATCATCAAATCAGTTCCGAAATTGCGGCTATTGACACGTCCATTTTGCATCATGCTTTTAAATCAATATTTATTGCATTATGGGCTGTTATTACACATTATGTCACAATACTTATGCCTATCCTCGCTTATTTTAAAAGGTTTACACGAAGGGGGAGAATGCCGGCAGCTGGAATTCTGGGCTGGAAAAGGAGCAAATATTAGAGACCTATTCTGCACAACTCCAAAATTCCTAAAACTCCACGAAAGTCAGTTTTGGAATATATTAAAATATTGGGTGAAGAAAGCACCAGAGGGGGGCCACACCCTGTCCACGAGGGTTGGGGCGCGCCCTCTGCCTCGTGGGCCCCCTGGCAGGCCTCCGGTACCCATCTTTGGCTATATGAAGTCTTTCGCCCTGGAAAAAATCAGAGGAAGCTTTCAGGACGAAGCGCCGCCGTCTCGAGGCGGAACATGGCGAAACCAATCTACGGCTCCGGCGGAGCTGTTCTGCCGGGGAAACATCCCTCTGGGAGGGGGAAATCATCACCATCCTCATCACCATCGATCCTCTCATCGGGAGGGGGTCAATCTCCATCAACATCTTCACCAGCACCATCTCATATCAAACCCTAGTTCCTCTCTTGTATCCGATCTTTGTCTCAAAACCTCATATTGGTACCTGTGGATTGCTAGTAGTGTTGATTACTCCTTATAGTTGATGCTAGTTGGTTTATTTGGTGGAAGATCATATGTTCAGATCCTTTATGCATATTAATACCCCTCTGATTATGAACATGAATATGATTCGTGAGTAGTTACGTTTGTTCCTGAGGACATGGGAGAGGTCTTGCTATAAGTAGTCATGTGAATTTGGTATTCGTTCGATATTTTGATGAGATGTATGTTGTCTTTCCTCTAGTGGTGTTATGTGAACATCGACTACATGAGACTTCACCATTGTTTGGGCCTAGAGGAAGGCATTGGGAAGTAATAAGTAGATGATGGGTTGCTAGAGTGACAGAAGCTTAAACCCTAATTTATGCGTTGCTTCGTAAGGGGTTGATTTGGATCCATATGTTTCATGCTATGGTTAGGTTTACCTTAATACTTATTTTGTAGTTGCAGATGCTTGCAATAGGGTTTAATCATAAGTGGGATGATTGTCCAAGGTAGGGCAGTACCCAAGCACCGGTCCACCCACATATCAAATTATCAAAGTAACGAACGCGAATCATATGAGCGTGATGAAAACTAGCTTGACGATAATTCCCATGTGTCCTCGGGAGCGTTTTCCTTTATATAAGAGTTTGTCCAGGCTAGCTACAAAAAGTATTGGGACATATTGCTGCACCTTATTTACTTTTATTACTTGTTACTCGTTACAAATTACCTTATCACAAAACTATCTGTTACCGATAATTTCAGTGCTTGCAGAGAATACCTTACTGAAAACCGCTTGTTATTTCCTTCTGCTCCTCGTTGGGTTCGACACTCTTACTTATCGAAAGGACTACGATAGATCCCCTATACTTGTGGGTCATCAAGACTCTTTTCTGGCGCCATTGCCGGGGAGTGAAGCGCCTTTGGTAAGTGGAATTTTGTAAGGAAAATTTTATATAGTGTGCTGAAATTTACTGTCACTTGTTACTATGGAAAGTAATCCTTTGAGGGGCTTGTTTGGGTTATCTTCACCCCGACCAGTAGAGCCAAGAGTTTCTCCTCAACCTACTAAACCTACTGAAAATGTTTACTTTGAAATTCCTTCGGGTATGATAGAAAAACTGCTAGCTAATCCTTTTACAGGAGATAGAACATTACATCCTGATTTGCACCTAATCTATGTGGATGAAGTTTGTGGATTATTTAAGCTTGCAGGTATGCCCGAGGATGTTATCAAGAAGGGCTTCCCTTTATCTTTGAAGGGAAAGGCATTGACATGGTTTAGGCTATGCGATGATATTGGATCATGGAACTACAACCGATTGAAATTGGAATTTCATCAGAAGTTTTATCCTATGCATCTGGTTCATCGTGATCGTAATTATATATATAATTTTTGGCCTCACGAAGGAGAAAGCATCGCTCAAGATTGGGGGAGGCTTAAGTCAATGTTATATTCATGCCCCAATCATGAGCTCTCAAGAGAAATTATTATTCAAAAATTTTATGCTCGGCTTTCTCTCAATAATCGCTCCATGCTCGATACTTCTTGTGCTGGTTCTTTTATGATGAAGACTATTGAATTCAAATGCGATTTATTGGAAAGGATTAAACGCAACTCTAAAGATTGGGAACTCGACGAAGGTAAGGAGTCAGTTATAACACCTAAGTTTGATTGTGTTAAATCTTTTATGGATACCGATGTTTTCCGTGAATTTAGCTCTAAATATGGACTTGACTCTGAGATAGTAGCTTCTTTCTGCGAATCCTTTGCTAATCATGTTGATCTCCCTAAGGAGAAGTGGTTTAAATATCATCCTCCCATTGAAGTAAAAGTAGTTGAACCTATTAAAGTTGAAGAAAAGACTATCACTTATAATGTTGATCCTATTGTTCCTACCGCTTATATTGAGAAACCACCTTTCCCTGTTAGAATAAAGGATCATGCTAAAGCTTCAACTGTAAAAAAAGTAATATTAGAACACCCAAACCCTCTGTGCAAATTAAAGTTGAACCTAGTATTGCTATGGTTAAAGATCTCTTGGTTGATAATACTGATGGGCATGTTATTTACTCCTGTGATGAAGCTGCTAGAATTGCTAGACCCGATACTAAAAATAAACATAGACCTGTTGTAGGCATGCATGTTATTTCTGTTAAAATAGGAGATCAATGCTATCATGGCTTATGTGATATGGGTGCTAGTGCTAGTGCAATACCTCATTCTTTATATGAAGAAATTATGCATGATATTGCACCTGCTGAGTTAGAAGGTATTGATGCTACAATTATGCTTGCCAATAGAGATACTATTTCACAAGTTGGGATTGTTACAGATGTTGAAGTCTTGTGTGGGAAAGTTAAATATCCTACTGATTTTCTTGTTCTTGGTTCCCCACAAGATGACTTTTGTCCCATTATATTTGGTAGACCCTTCTTGAATACTGTTAATGCTAAGATAGATTACAAAAAGGATGTTGTTACTATTGGTTTAGGGGATATGTCTCATGATTTTGATTTTGCTAAATTTCGTAGACAACCCCATGATAAAGAATTTCTTAGTAAAGATGAAATTATTGGTCTTGCTTCTATTTCCGTGCCTCTGAATGATCCTTTAGAACAATATTTGTTAGACCATGAAAATGATATGTTTATGAATGAAAGAAGGGAAATAGATGAAGTATTCTTTAAACAGGGACCTATTTTGAAACACAACTTGCCTGTTGAAATTCTAGGGGATCCTCCTCCACCCAAGGGGGATCCCGTGTTTGAGCTTAAACCATTACCTGATACTCTTAAATATGCTTATCTTGATGAAAAGAAGATATATCCTATTATTATTAGCGCTAACCTTTCAGAGCAGGAAGAAGGAAAATTATTGAAAACTCTGAAGAAGCACCATGCTGCTATTGGATACACTCTTGATGATCTTAAGGGCATTAGTCCCACTCTATGCCAACACAAAATAAAATTGGAGAAAGACGCTAAACCGGTTGTTGATCACCAACGAAGGTTAAATCCTAAGATGGAAGAAGTAGTAAGAAAAGAAATACTAAAGCTTCTGGAAGCAGGTATAATTTATCCTGTTGCTGATAGTCAGTGGGTAAGTCCTGTCCATTGTGTCCCTAAGAAGGGAGGTATTACTGTTGTTCCTAATGCTAAAGATGAACTGATCCCACAAAGAATTGTTATAGGTTATAGAATGGTAATTTATTTCCGCAAACTAAATAAAGCTACTAAAAAGGATCATTACCTTTTACCTTTTATTGATCAAATGCTAGAAAGATTATCCAAACATACACATTTTTGCTTTCTAGACGGTTATTCTGGTTTCTCTCAAATACCTGTGTCAAAAGAGGATCAAGAAAAGACCACTTTTACTTGCCCTTTCGGTACCTTTGCTTATAGAGGTATGCCTTTTGGTTTATGCAATGCACCTGCTACCTTTCAAAGATGTTGAGGTTTTCATGGATGATTTTTCCGTGTATGGAACTTCTTTTGATGATTGCTTAAGCAACCTTGATCGAGTTTTGCAGAGATGTGAAGAAACTAATCTTGTCTTGAATTGGGAGAAGTGCCACTTTATGGTTAATGAAGGTATTGTCTTGGGGCACAAAATTTCTGAAAGAGGTAGTGAAGTTGATAAAGCTAAAGTTGATGCTATTGAAAAGATGCCGTGTCCTAAGGACATTAAAGGTATAAGAAATTTCCTTGGTCATGCCGGTTTTTATAGGAGGTTCATTAAAGACTTCTCAAAAATTTCTAGGCCTCTGACTAATCTCTTACAAAAAGATGTTCCTTTTGTCTTTGATGATGATTGTGTAGAAGCATTTGAAATACTTGAGAAAGCTTTGATTTCTGCACCTATTGTTCAGCCACCTGATTGGAATTTGCCCTTTGAAATTATGTGTGATGCTAGTGATTATGCTGTAGGTGCTGTTCTAGGACAAAGAGTTGATAAGAAATTAAATGTTATCCAATATGCTAGTAAAACTCTAGACAGTGCCAAGAGAAATTATGCTACTACTAAAAACGAATTTTTAGCAGTTGTATTTGCTTGTGATAAGTTCAGAACTTATATTCTTGATTCTAAAGTAACTGTGCACACTGATCATGCTACTATTAAATATCTTATGGAAAAGAAAGATGCTAAACCTAGACTTATTAGATGGGTTCTCCTACTACAAGAATTTGATTTGCATATTATAGATAGAAAGGGAGCTGAGAACCCCGTTGCAGACAACTTGTCTAGGTTAGAGAATGTTCTTGATGACCCACTACCTATTGACGATAGCTTTCTTGATGAACTATTAGCTGTCATAAATGCTTCTAGCACTACTCCATGGTATGCTGATTATGCTAATTACATTGTTGCTAAATTTATACCACCTAGTTTCACATACTAGCAAAAGAAAAAGTTTTTCTATGATTTAAGACATTACTTCTGGGATGACCCACACCTTTATAAAGAAGGAGTAGATGGTGTCATTAGACATTGTGTACCTGAGCATGAACAAGTACAGATCCTACGCAAGTGTCACTCCAAGGCTTACGGAGGACACCACGTTGGAGATAGAACTGCACATAAGGTATTGCAATCCGGTTTTTATTAGCCTACTCTCTTGAAAGATGCCCATAAGTTTGTCTTGTCTTGTGATGAATGTCAAAGAATTGGTAATATTAGTAGATGTCAAGAAATGCCTATGAACTATTCACTTGTTATTGAACCATTTGATGTTTGGGACTTTGATTATATGGGACCGTTTCCTTCCTCTAATGGGTATACCCATATTTTAGTTGCTATTGATTACGTTACTAAGTGGGTAGAAGCTATTCCAACTAGTAGTGCTGATCATAACACCTCTATTAAGATGCTTAAAGAAGTTATTTTTCTGAGGTTTGGAGTCCCTAGATATTTAATGACTGATGGTGGTTCACATTTTATTCATGGTTCTTTTCGTGAAATGCTTGCTAAGTATGATGCTAATCAAAGAATTGCATCCCCATACCATCCACAGTCTAGCGGTCAAGTAGAACTAAGTAATAGAGAGATCAAATTAATTTTGCAAAAGACTGTTAATAGATCTAGAAAGAATTGGTCCAAGAAACTTGATGATGCATTATGGGCCTATAGAACTGCATATAAAAATCCTATGGGTATGTCTCCATATAAAATGGTTTATGGAAAAGCATGCCACTTACCTCTCGAACTAGAACATAAGGCATATTGGGACATTAAAGAGCTCAATTATGATTTCAAACTTGTCGGTGAGAAGAGAATATTTGACATTAGCTCACTTGATGAATGGAGAACTCAGGCCTATGAGAACGCCAAACTGTTTAAAGAAAAAGTTAAAAGATGGCATGACAAAAGGATACAAAAGCGTGAGTTTAATGTAGGTGATTATGTTTTGCTATACAACTCTCGTTTAAGATTTTTTGCAGGAAAACTTCTCTCTAAATGGGAAGGTCCTTACGTTATCGAGGAGGTCTATCGTTCCGGTGCCATAAAAATCAACAACTTCAAAGGCACAAATCCAAAGGTGGTGAATGGTCAAAGAATCAAACATTATATCTCAGGTAATCCCATAAATGTTCAAACCAATGTTATTGAAACCGTAACCCTAGAGGAATACATAAGGGACACTTTTTAGAACATTTGAGATTCCAAAAAGGAATAGGTATGCGGTACGGTAAGTAAACCGACTACAAAACAGTTCTAATAGCAATTTTTCTCCGTTTTGGAATATTTAAGAAAATAGGAAAATAAGAAGTAGTCCGAAAGGGACACGAGGCATCCACGAGGGTGGAGGGCATGCCCTACCCCCCTGGGCGCGCCCCCTGCCTCATGGGCACCTCGTGTGCTCTCTGGACTCCGTTTTCTTGCACGATACTTCTTTTGGTCGGTAAAAATTCATTATATAATCTCCCAAAGGTTTTGACCATCGTACCACGCAAATATCCTCTGTTTTTGTGTCGAGCTATTTTTATGACAGATCTAGATCATCATGACGTCTTCAAGCGCCCCCAAGGACAAGTTCTTCAAGAAGGTTATCAATCCCTACCTCGCGGAGGTGCTGTGACACCCTCAAATAATTGAGATGTGTGATGGGTTGCTACACATCCGCGATGTCGAGGGACCAAGGAGGACCGGAAGCGTGGAGACAAGACTCGAAGCAATGGAGCAACAAGTTTTCAAGTGCCAGGGGATGGTGGAACGCGGACTCAACGCCAACCACATGATGATCGCGGAGTACACCAAAAACCACAAGCTGGATGCCAAGAACATTGGGGAGACCATCTTCAAGCTTCATGAGAAAATCGAGCATCTCCAAGCCTAGATCTATGACCTGCAAAACCAAAACTGTGAGTATGAATATAGATTCAAGAGGATGAGTTTGGCTACAGATTTGAGGATCGTGGAGACTCGATCATCCTTCTATGATGGTGAGCCTATGCCCTGGAAGACGGACGACAAGCCTACATCATCAACAACTCCATCATCACCACCTCCGAGGAAAGAGACATAAATACATGGGTATGGGCACTCCCCTTGGCAACTGCCAAGCTTGGGGGAGGTGCCCCGGTATCGTATCACCATCACACTCCTATATTTACCATTTTTCTTAGTTTGATCCTTTTGGTAATATCTTGATCTAGTAGAATAAAGTTTTAGTATGATCTAGTTTTGAGTTTTGCTTTATGATCCTTCTATGTAATCGAGTCTGTGAGCTATATATAATAAAGATTAGTTTTGAGTCAAGGGCTTGATTATCTTGCAATGGGTTATGTTTTCTTATATCTGAAATAAAGTATATTGTCATGGATCATCCAACATGTTGGTCTTGCCTTTCCCCCTCATGCTAGCCAAATTCTTTGCACCAAGTAGAGATACTACTTATGCTTCTGAATATCCTTAAACCCGATCTTGCCATGAGAGTCCACCATATCTACCTATGGATTGAGTAAGATCCTTCAAGTAAGTTGTCATTGTTGCATGCAATAAAAATTGCTCCCTAAATATGTATGATCTATTAGTGTGGAGAAAATAAGCTTTATACGATCTTGTGATATGGAAGCAATAAAAGCGACAGACTGCATAATAAAGGTCCCTATCACAAGTGGCAATATCAAGTGACGTTCTTTCGCATTAAGATTTTGTGCATCCAACCATAAAAGCGCATGACAACCTCTGCTTCCCTCTGCGAAGGGCCTATCTTTTATTTTTGTCTTTTGTCTTATGCAAGAGTCACTGTGATCTTCACCTTTCCTTTTTACACTTTATCCTTTGGCAAGCACGTTGTGTTGGAAAGATCCTGATATATATATCCAATTGGATGTAAGTTATCATAAACTATTATTGTTGACATTACCCTTGAGGTAAAAGGTTGGGAGGCAACACTATAAGCCCCTATCTTTCTCTGTGTCCGATTTAAACTGCATACCCATAAGTATTGCGTGAGTGTTACAATTGTGAAAGACTAAATGATAGTTGAGTATGTGGACTTGCTGAAAAGCTCTTGTATTGACTCTTTCCGATGTTATGATAAATTGCAATTGCTTCAATGATCGAGATCATAGTTTGTTAGTTTTCATTGAAGTTTCTGATTCATACTTGACATTGTGAATAGATTGTTACTTTAGCATAAGAAATCATATGACAATATATATATATATATATATATGTTGCTGTTATAAGAATGATCATGATGCCCTCATGTCCGTATTGTATTTTATCGACACCTCTGTCTCTAAACATGTGGACATATTTTTCGTTATCGGCTTCCGCTTGAGGACAAGCGAGGTCTAAGCTTGGGGGACTTGATACGTCCATTTTGCATCAGGCTTTTATATCGATATTCATTGCATTATGGGATGTTATTACACATTATGTCACAATAATTATGCCTATTCTCTCTTATTTTACAAGGTTTACACCAAGGGGGAGAATGCCGGCAGCTGGAATTCTGGGCTGGAAAAGGAGCAAATATTGGAGACCTATTCTGCACAACTCCAAAAGTCCTGAAACTCCACGAAAGTCAGTTTTGGAATATATTAAAAATATTGGGCGAAGAAAGCACCAGAGGGGGGGCACACCCTGTCCACAAGGGTGGGGGCATGCCCTACCCCCCTGGGCACGCCCCCCTGCCTTGTGGGCCCCCTGGCAGGCCTCCGGTGCCCATCTTTGGCTATATGAAGTATTTCGCCCTGGAAAAAGTCAGAGGAAGCTTTCGGGACGAAGCGCCGAAGTCTCGAGGCGGACCCTGGCGAAACCAATCTAGGGCTCCGGCGGAGCTGTTCTGCCGGGGAAACATCCCTCCGGGAGGGGCAAATCATCACCATCGATCCTCTCATTAGGAGGGGGTCAATCTCTATCAACATCTTCACCAGCACCATCTCATCTCAAACCCTAGTTCATCTCTTGTATCCGATCTTTGTCTCAAAACCTCAGATTGGTACCTGTGGGTTGCTAGTAGTGTTGATTACTCCTTGTAGTTGATTCTAGTTGGTTTATTTGGTGGAAGATCATATGTTCAGATCCTTTATGCATGTCAATACCCCTCTGATTATGAACATGAATATGATTTGTGAGTAGTTACGTTTGTTCCTGAGGACATGGGAGAAGTCTTGATATAAGTAGTCATGTGAATTTGGTATTCGTTCCATATTTTGATGAGATGTATGTTGTCTTTCCTCTAGTGGTGTTATGTGAACGTCCAATACATGACACTTCACCATTGTTTGGGCCTAGAGGAAGGCATTGGGAAGTAATAAGTAGATGATGGGTTGCTAGAGTGACAGAAGCTTAAACCCTAGTTTATGCGTTGCTTCGTGCGGGGCTGATTTGGATCCATATGTTTCATGCTATGGTTAGGTTTACCTTAATACTTATTTTGTAGTTGCAGATGCTTGCAATAGGGGTTAATCATAAGTGGGATGCTTGTCCAAGGAAGGGCAGTACCCAAGCACCGGTCCTCCCACATATCAAATTATCAAAGTAACGAACGCGAATCATATGAGCGTGATGAAAACTAGCTTGATGATAATTCCCATGAGTCCTCGGGAGCGTTTTCCATTATATAAGAGTTTGTCCAGGCTTGTCCTTTGCTACAAAAAGGATTGGGCCATCTTGCTGCACCTTATTTACTTTTATTACTTGTTACCCTTTACAAATTACCTTATCACAAAACTATTTGTTACCGATAATTTCAGTGCTTGCAGATAATACCTTAATGAAAACCGCTTGTCATTTCCTTCTGCTCCTCATTGGGTTCGACACTCTTACTTATCGAAAGGACTACGATAGATCCCCTATACTTGTGGGTCATCAGCTATCCCCAGTTTGAAACCAGTTTAGCGGAGTGCGACACTTACGGCCATACAGAGCCTCATAAGGTGACATCTTCAAGCTGGTCTGAAAACTATTGTTGTAGGAGAATTCAGCATACGGCAGGCAATCTTCCATTTGGATCCTTGGACCAAAGCATATGCTCGGAGCATATCTTCGAGTATCTGATTTACTCGCCCAGTCTAACTGTCTGTCTGAGGATGATAAGCTGTGCTGTATTTTAGGGCAGTCCCCAATGCTTGATGAAGACGTGACCAAAATGTTGAGGTGAAGAGAGAGCCTCGGTCTGAAGTAATTGTTTTTGGCACTCCATGCAAGCTGACGATTCTGGACACATATAACTGTGCAAGTTGATCGGCTCGATAGGTGGTCCGGATGGGAATGAAGTGAGCTACCTTTGTCAGGGTGTCCACCACGACCCATACTGCATCATTGCCTCCGTGAGTCCTTGGTAGGCCTGTGATGAAATCCATGCAGACATCGTCCCATTTCCATTGCGAGACGGGTAGTGGTTGAAGAAGTCCGGCGGGCTTTTGGTGTTCCGCCTTCACTTTGTTGCATATATCACAGCAAGCGACAAAATATGCAATATCCTTCTTCATTCCATCCCACCAAAATATCGGACGAAGGTCTTTGTACATTTTGGTACCTCCTAGATGAATTGAATATGAAGATTCGTGTGCTTCTGCCAAGATCTTATTTCTCAAGTCCGCTTGCTCGGGTACGCAAATCCTTCCTCAAAACCTTAGCGTACCTTGCTGATCCTTAAAGAAATCCTGAGTCTTTCCTTCTTGCATACGTTTGGCATGGGATTGTAGCAATACATCATCTGCCTGGGCCCTGCGAATCTCATCCTACAGGGTAGGAGCAACTTCCAACACATGGGCAAGACTGTGTAACATCCCAAATTTTCAATTTGGAATGTTATACATAGATCATCATTGCATATCATATTTTCTATTGCATTTTGACAAAATCCTCGATAAATCCTAAGCAACTCAAGGACCCTCGGAGAGAGTTTGGGATTTTCTCGAATTTTCATATTTGATTTTCATCAAATAATAAAACGAGGATTTTGGTTTTAATTATTTTTCTCTCCGAAAAAATATTTCATTAAAAATAAATGAGAGGAGAAAATATGACTTCTCCAAAACAATTGAAATATTGGAGGAAAAATGTTAAAATCATTTATTGGATTTTATTCGGATTTTATTTGCAATTTTAATTGCATTAAAAAATATATTGCATGTTTTCAAAAATTTATTTTTGTGTCAAAAAAAATGTTCACCCTGTTCTAAATATTCTCACTAGACGAGGAAAATTTGTTTTATCTTTTTTGGATTTTTATTTATTTTTCTACGAATTTTTCGGCGGAACGTTTTAAAAAAAAAATCGCGCCGCGCCCGACCGGGCCGAGGCCCAGCCGAGCCGCCGGCCCATCTCCGCGTTCTCCTCCGCGAGCACGCCGGACGTCGCCGCCGTGTCCGCCACGGACACCCCGCCGCCGCGCCTTGCCCCCTCCTCCAAGCACCCCCCCTCTTTATAAACCCCGCCGCCGCCCCCTCCCTCTCACCCTGCCGCCGCCCCGCACCTCCCCGCACCCCGCCGCCGGAGCCGGAGCCCGAAGGCCGCCGCCGCTCGCCGAACCCCGCCGCCGGAGCCGCCCCTCGCCACCCCCGAGCCCCCTGAGCCCCGCCGCACCCCGCCGCACCCCGCCGCCCTCGCCGGAGCCAGCCGGAGCCCTGCCCCGACGAGGTATACCTCGCCGTCGTTGCCGGTTTTGTTTAAAAAAACCGTTCGTTTTAAAAAAAACCCTAGATCGGTTTATTTCTTCGGTTTTGCTATTTTGTGAACGTTCACCGACCCGTTCGTTTTAACGAACGCGTTCGTCGGATTTTCTCTGTTAACGAACGTCTGTTCTTTAACCGTTCGTCCGTTTTTCTTTTTCATCGGATTTTTCCGAGATTATCTCAGATCTCGATTTCTTATCGAATCTTTGTTTCTGTTTAATTTTTCGCTCGTTTATCGGAATCAGGCGATTCAAGCGCCTAGAGTTTCGTCTCGAAATTCTCTTTCCGTTTAACCAACTCAAACAAGTTTTTGCTACTGTAAAATTTGACCTAGATCCAGATTAGTAAACGAAGTTTGTTTCTTTCGCCGTTTGACTTTCATTGCTTCGTTCGAGTTGATTCTTTTTGCAAACCGGAGTTCTTAAGTTGAACTTTCTGGTTGGATCTTTCATTCGAGTTTTACCTGTGCATTAGATGAGTACTTATTGTTTGCTTGTTTGTTTGCGATAGAGTACCCGGAGTGTGCCGCTTGTTACTTCGAATCGCTAGGTTTCGCGGATCATCAGCAAGGCAAGTAACACTTTGATCATATACCTTCCATACCCAGCTTTTATTGCATTAGATCTATTCCTCAAACATTGCATGATTAGGATCTAATTAAATTGTGGGTATTGGGAAGTAGTTGAGGTAGTACCTATTACCTGTTCTTTTATCAAACCCTTGGGAGTTACTTCTACGTTTGCTATTATATTGCCATGCTATGCTCGTAGACATGGATTGGGTTTGAGTGATATTCATGACAGATGTGAGATTGTTAATAATGGTTTACTTAAGGTGGCAACTAAAACTCACATCTGGGTGGATTGAGGTACCTGGGTATTCCAGGATTGCCTGTTTTTCTTTTGGACCGCCACCCAGGTTCAAAGGGATCATGAGATTATTCATGCTAGAAACTTCCGTGTGCAGCCACAAGCTATTATGGGCTCTAGCATAGTTGACTAAGTTGTGTGAACTCTTACAGTGGTAGACTAGCAGATGTAGGGGAAAGTAGGTGTAACTGTCTACCCATACGTAAGGTGCAAACACTTCTGAAAGACTGTGTCTCGGTCATCCGTTACTCAAACACCAGGTAGTGCGAGTAATCCAACGGAGGAGATCGAGTCTTGTGGGGAAAAGTGCACAAACCTATGCAGAGTGTACAAACTAATCATGGTTAGCCGTGTCCCCGGTTATGGACAATTTGAGTATCTAGTACCTGGATTATCATGTGAATCTCATCACCATGTTACTTTTAATTAATTTTGTTGGGTTATTGATGACACCTAATTGGGAGTGAGATGCTGTCAACCATCTCAATGTTTAACAACCACCGTGATAGTTAAATAAAATTTATTCCTTTGCAGTAGGGAAAAATTGGCTTTCCGCAAAAACTTTAACCATAGAGCTTTCCACCAGCCTTATATGCATGTAGTATTGTATTATTACTGTTCATTATTTCTCTATGTGTTACATTGCCAGCATATTCCATGTGCTGACCCGTTTTCGGGCTGCAACGTTTCATGTTGCAGACTTTTCAGACGACGAGTAAGGTGCCTTAGGTCGTGGTCTTATACTCAGTGATGCCGCTGGAGTTGATGGACTCACTTATCTTCCAAGTCTTCCGCTGTTATCGTTTTTAGATGGCCTTAAGCCATATTTATCATACTTATTCTCTTTGGAGATATTCGATGTAATAAGTGTGTGATTGCTACTCTGTTATAAATCCTCCATTTGTACTGTGCGTGTCAGCATTACTGATCCAGGGATGACACTGGTGCACAGCAGCACAGACCATTTGAGGTCTGGTCGCTACAGACTGGCATCAACTATCACCAAATTGAGCTGAGCGACCTCTTCTTGAAGTTCAGGAGGCAGGGAATCCATTATAACATTTAGACTGACAGGCTTGCACTTGAGGGCATCGGCAACCACGTTGGCTTTACCCGAATGATAATTTATCCCGAGGTCATAATCCTTGACCAACTCGAGCCGTCTTCGCTGCCGAAGGTTTAGGTCCGGTTGGGTGAATATATATTTGAGACTCTTGTGGTCGGTGAATATTTGGCACCTTTTTCCAATGAGACAGTGTCTCCAAAATTTCAAAGCGTGCACCACAGCAGCCAATTCCAAATCATGGGTTGGATAGTTTCCTTCGTGAGACCGTAATTGTCGGTATGCGTAGGCCACAACCTTGCCATCTTGCATGAGTACACACCCAAGGCCCTGGATGCGTCGCAGTATACATCGAAGCTACGGTAAATGTCTGGGAGAGTCAATATTGGTGTTGTAGTCAGTATGGTTTTTAGCTCAGTGAAACTCCTCTCGTAGTCCTCAGTCCATTCAAACTTCTTATCCTTCTTGAGGAGCTTTGTCATTGGCTTGGCAATCTTAGAGAATCCCTCGATAAAGCGGCGGTAGTATCCGGCTAATCCAACAAAACTCCGGATCTCCGATACTGTCTAGGGTGCTGTCCAATCAAGCACGTCTTTCACCTTACTTGGATCCATAGCTATCCCTTCTGCTGAAAGAACATGCCCCGAAAACCCAACTTGCTTGAGCCAAAACTCACATTTGTTGAACTTCGCATATAGCTGATGGTCAGGTGTTCCTTGTGCTCTTCCTCACTCTTTGAGTAAATGAGGATGTCATCGATGAAGACCACCACAAACTTATCCAAGAAAACCATAAATACCTTATTCATCATATGCATGAAAAAGGCAGGGGCATTGGTGAGTGATACGTCTCCAATGTATCTACTTTTCCAAACACTTTTTCCCTTGTTTTGGACTCTAACTTGCATGATTTGAATGGAACTAACCCGGACTGACGCTGTTTTCACCAGAATTGCCATGGTGTTATTTTTATGCAGAAATAAAAGTTCTCGGAATGACCTGAAACTTCACGGAGAATATTTTTGGAATATATAAAAAATACTGGCGAAAGAATCAACACCAGGGGGCCCACACCCTGTCCACGAGGGTGGAGGGTGCGCCCACCCCCCTAGGGCGCGCCCCCTGCCTCGTGGCCCCCCTGAGGCTCCACCGACCTCAACTCCAACTCTATATATTCACGTTCGGGGAGAAAAAAATAGAGAGAAGGATTCATCGCGTTTTATGATACGGAGCCGCCGCCAAGCTCTAATCTCTCTCAGGAGGGCTGATCTGGAGTCCATTCGGGGCTCCGGGGAGGGGAATCAGTCGTCGTCGTCATCATCAACCTTCCTCCATCACCAATTTCATGATGCTCACCGCCGTGCGTGAGTAATTCCATCATAGGCTTGCTGGACGATGATGGGTTGGGTGAGATTTATCATGTAATCGAGTTAGTTTTGTTAGGGTTTGATCCCTAGTATCCATTATGTTCTGAGATTGATGTTGCTATGACTTTTCTATGCTTAATGCTTGTCACTAGGGCCCGAGTGCCATGATTTCAGATCTGAACCTATTATGTTTTCATGAATATATGTGAGTTCTTGATCCTATCTTGCAAGTCAATAGTCACCTACTATGTGTTATGATCCGGTAACCCCGAAGTGACAATAATCAGGACCACTCCCGGTGATAACCGTAGTTTGAGGAGTTCATGTATTCACTAAGTGTTAATGCTTTGGTCCGATACTCTATTAAAAGGAGGCCTTAATATCCTTTAGTTTCCAATAGGACCCCGCTGCCACGGGAGGGTAGGACAAAAGATGGCATGCAAGTTCTTTTCCATAAGCATGTATGACTATATTCGGAATACATGCCTACATTACATTGATGAACTGGAGCTAGTTCTGTGTCACCCTATGTTATAACTGTTGCATGAGGAATCGCATCGGACATAATTATCCATCACTGAACCAATGCCTACGAGCTTTTCACATATTGATATTTGCTTAGTTACTTTACCGTTGCCACTGTTACAATTACTACAAAACCGCTACTGTTACTTTTGCCACCTTTACCATTACTTCCATACTACTTTGCTACTAAATACTTTGCTGCAGATATTAAGTTTACCAGGTGTGGTTGAATTGACAACTCAACTGCTAATACTTGAGAATATTCTTTGGCTCCCCTTGTGTCGAATCAATAAATTTGGGTTGAATACTCTACCGTCGAAAACTGTTGCGATCCCCTATACTTGTGGGTTATCAAGACTATTTTCTGGCGCCATTGCCGGGGAGCATAGCTCTATTCTTTGAGTCACTTGGGATTTATATCTGTTGATCACTATGAGGAACTTGAAAGACGAAAAAACCAAGATTTATCCCTCAACTAAGAGGGGAGGTAAGGAACTGCCATCTAGCTCTGCACTTGATTCACCTTCTGTTTTGAGTGAACTTGCGACACCTAAACCTACTCTTGCTATTGATTCTAATAGGTCGCATGTTATTGATGATGCCACTTCTGCTTTGCATGATACATATGATGAAACTACTTCTATGCTTGATAATACTTTGCCATTAGGTGAATTTCTTGATGAACAACTTGCTAGGGTTAGAGAGAATGAAATTATTGAAACTGATAATATTGATGAAAGTGATGATGAAGATTCTCCCCCTAGATATGAATTGCCTGATGTTCCTGAGGGTTATGTTATGGATTAATAAACTGCTGGGGATCTTTTTGCTTGCAAGGATAGATATGATCTTAAGAAACTATTAGCTAAGCTGATAGAAAAATGTTTGAATGTTAGAATGAAATATGACCCTGCTTTTGCTACTTCACCTATCTGTATTTCCGATAAGGATTATGATTTCTCTGTCGATCCTGAGATAATTACTTTGGTTGAATCTGATCCTTTCTATGGCTATGAATCTGAAACTGTTGTGGCACATCTAACTAAATTGAATGATATAGCCACCCTATTTACTCATGAGGAAAAAATTTGTTACTACTATATCCTTAAGTTATTTCCGTTCTCATTAAAGGGTGATGCTAAAATATGGTTTAATTCTCTTGATCCTTGTTGTGTGCGTAGTCCCCAGGATATGATTTATTACTTCTCTGCTAAATATTTCCCCGCTCATAAGAAACAAGCTGCCTTAAGGGAAATATATAATTTTGTGCAAATTGAAGAAGAGAGTCTCCCACAAGCTTGGGGGAGGCTTCTCCAGTTACTTAATGCTTTGCCTGATCATCCTCTCAAGAAAAATGAAATACTTGATATATTTTATAATGGAATAACCGATGCTTCCAGAGACCACCTGGATAGTTGTGCTTGTTGTATTTTCAGGGAAAGAACTGTTGATCAAGTTGAATTGCTATTGAATAATATGTTGAGTAATGAAAATGATTGGACACTTCCTGAACCAACTCCTAAGCCAACTCCGAAGAAAAGGGGGATTCTATTTCTCAGTCCTGAAGATATGCAAGAGGCAAAGAAATCTATGAAAGAAAAGGGTATTAAAGCTGAAGATGTTAAGAATTTACCACCTATTGAAGAAATACATGGTCTTGATAACCCGACACAGGTAATAAAGGTAAATTCTCTCTATAGATATGATAAGGGTTAAATCCCATCTAATAAGTTTGCTAGCCAATGCTTAGATGAGTCTGATAATTCTATTGTTAAACAAGAAAACTTCAATGCTTATGTTGGTAGACAATTGAAACATAATGCTTATATGATTGAACACTTGAGTGATTATATGTCCAGAGTTAAAGGTGAACCTAAACTCATTAGTAAACATGCTTCTATGGTTACCACTCAAGTAGAACAAGTGCTTAAAGCTCAGAATGATTTGCTCAATGAATTAAATAATAAGAAAAATGATAAACCTATTAGAGTTATGACTAGAGGGGGTAAAATGACTCAGGAACCTTTGTATCATGAGGGTCACCCTAAGAGAGTTGAGCAAGATTCTCAGAGAACTAATGTTGATGCACCTAGTCCTTCTAAGAAGAAGAAAAAGAAAAATGATAGGACTTTGCATGCTTCTAGTGAACCTGTTGTTGACACACCTGAGAATCCAAATGATGTTTCTATTTCTGATGCTGAAACACAATCTGGTAATGAACATGAACCTAGTGACAATATTAATGATGATGTTCATGTTGATGCTCAACCTAGCAATAACAATGATGTAGAGATTGAACTAGCTGTTGATCTTGATAACCCACAATCAAATAATCAACATTATGATAAGAGAGACTTTGTTGCTAGGAAGCACGGTAAAGAAAGAGAACCATGGGTTCAGAAACCCATGCCTTTTCCTCCCAAACCATCCAAGAAAAAGGATGATGAGGATTTTGAGCGCTTTGCTTAAATGATTAGACCTATCTTTTTGCGTATGTGTTTGACTGATATGCTTAAAATGAATCCTTATGCTAAGTATATGAAAGATATATTGTTACAAATAAAAGAAAGTGTAACATCCCAAATTTTCAATTTGGAATGTTATACATTAGATCATCAGGCATAACATATTTTATTGCATTTTGTTTTGCGATCCTAGAAATTCTACGCAACTCAAGGACCCATGGAGAGACTTGGGGATTTCGTTATTTTTCATATTTGGGTTTTCCTCAAATTTTGAAAAATAGGATCATTTGTTTTAATTATTTTCTCTCTGAAAAATATTTCATATTTAAAATATATGAGAGGGGATAATATGACTTCTCCAAAAATAATGAAATATTGGAGGAAAATATTAAAAACAAATATTTGGTTTTATTTGGATTTTATTTGATTTATTTGAATTAGGAAAATATGCGTTTTTCAAAGTTGCATTTTAGGCCCAAATATATGTTCATCTTGTCCGGCTTATTTTTAGAGGACGGGGAAAATTTATTTCGGGATTTTTGGAGTCCGTTTAGTATTTCTTTTATTTGTTTTTCTGCTCGGAGTTGATTAAAAAAAAGGTTACCGCCTTACCGGGCCGTGTCCGACATGGACATTGTGCCCGGGTGGCCTTTAAAGGCCGACGGCCCGCCCCGGGCCGAAACCCTAGCCGCCAGCCCCACCCCGCCCCGGATCCCGCGCCGCCGCCGCCGGATTTCGCCGACGCCGCGCCTCGCTGCCGCCGCCACGACCCGCCACCCGGAGCCGCCGCCGCCCGACGCCGACCCCGCCGGAGCCCGCCGCCGCCGTCCCGCGCCTCGCCGGAATCCCGCCGGACCCGAGGTAGCCGCCGCTGCCAGTCTTTTCCGGAAAACCGATCGGTTTTTTTATAAAACCGCGGTTTTTTTATATATAGATCGGTTTAGTTTTTTCGGTTTATTTATTTTGCAGACGTTCATCTGTACGTTCGTTTTAACGAACGGTTTTCGTCGTTTAACCGCAGACAGCGAACGTTCGTTCGTTAGCCTGTTCATCAGTTTTTCTTTTTCTCGGATTTTTCATGATTATTTTCGATCGCGATTTCCGATCTGTTTTTAGTTTTAGTATATCTTTTCGCTCGTTTATCGAAATCGTCAACCAACCTAAACAAGTTTTTGCTACTGTAAAAATTGACTTAGGTCCAGATTAGTAAAACGAAGCTTGTTTCTTTCGCCGTTTGAGTTTCGTTGCTTCGTTCGATTTGATTCTTTTTGCAAACCGGAGTTCTTAAGTTGAACTTTCTTGTTAGATCTCATATTTTGAGTTTTACCCGTGCACCCGTGCTTGATTGCCTATGTATGTATTGTTTGTTTGCGATAGAGTACCCGGAGTGTGAAGCGTGCTACTATGAGTCTCTAGGTTTCACGGATCATCAGCAAGGCAAGTAACACTTTGATCATATCCCTTTCATACCCAGTTTTATTGCATTAGATCAACCCTCAAACTATTGCATGATTAGGATCTGATTAATATGATATTTTTGGGAAGTAGATGAGGTAGTACCTATTGCCCTGCATTCAAACCTTCGGAGTTACTTCTACGTTTGCTTATATTGCTATGCTATGCTCGTAGATGTGGATTGGGTTTGAGTGAATTTTCATGACAGATGTGAGATTGTTAAGTAATGGTTCAACTTAAGGTGGTTACTTTAATTTACATCTAGGTGGATTGAGGCACCTGGAGTACCCAGTGTTGCCTGTATTTTTGGATATCCCGGAGTACTCGTGTGATCATCCTATGGACCGCCACCCAGGCTCAAAGGGATCATGAGATTATTCATGCTAGAAACTTCCGTGTGCAGCCACAAGCTATTATGGGCTCTAGCATAGTTGAGTAGGTTACATGACCTCTTGAAGAGGTGGGCTAGCAGATGTAGGGGAAAGTAGGTGTAACTGTCCACCCGGAGTAAAGAGTATTGTTTCTGAAAGACTGTGTCTCGGTCATCCATTTCTCAAACACCATGTAGTGCGAGAAATCAAGCGGAGGCGATCGAGTCTTGTGGGGAAAAGTGCGCAAACCTCTGCAGAGTGTACAATCTAATCATGGTTAGTCGTGTCCCCGGTTATGGACATCTTGAGTATCTAGTTCTTGGATTATCATGTGAATCTCATCATCATGTTACTTAATTTAATTTGATTGGGTTAATCACATTCTTAATTGGGATTGAGTTGGAGGTACCTTCTCAATGTTTAACAACCACCATGATAGTTAAATAAAATTTATTCCTTTGTTGTAGGGAAAATTTGGCTTTTCGCAAAACTGTAACCATAGAGCTTTCCACCAGCCAAATATGCATGTAGTCATTGCATTATTCTGTTCATTACTCTCTATGTGTTACCTTGCCAGCATATTCCATGTGCTGACCGATTTTCGGGCTGCAACGTTCATGTTGCAGACTTTTCAGACGACGAGTAGGTGCCATAGGTCGTGGTCTTATACTCAGTGATGCCGTTGGAGTTGATGGACTCACTTTATCTTCCAAGCCTTCCGCTGTTATCGTTTTTAGATGGTCTTAAGCATTATTTATTGTATTAAGTTCTCTCTTGAGACTATTCGATGTAATAAGTGTGTGATTGCTACTCTATTATAAATCCTTCAAGTACTGTGCGTGTCAGCATTACCGATCGAGGGATGACACAGATGCACAGAGACTAGACTGTTTGAGGTCTGGTCGCTACAAAGATGGTATCAGAGCACACGCTGACTGTATGACACGGCCACTAAGCTAAAGCCCTAGATCACTACTCTCTTCTCATTTCTGACTCCTCTCCTTTCTTCCACTCTTTTAGGATGGCGGATGCAAGGAACAAGTTCGTGCAACTGGATGAGGATACACCTTTTGGACGACACTTGAAGGAAGTTACTAAGTACCTGAACATCGGAATACCATGCTTCACCGGGACCTACAACGCCACACTACCAGAAGAGGAGCGCTGGATGATTCAAGTTCAAGTTCCAGGAAGGACATTCATGCCAGTCACTGAGCCCATAGAGTTTTCCTTTGATGCACCAACCTGGAGTCTAGGAAAGAGCATGGCAGTCCACATCACCATGGGACACATTGGAGAAGTGTACCACAAGGACCTCAAGGATACTATCTATCAGATTTGTGGGCGCCGAGACGAGCAATGGGAGATGATCAGCACCAGGAAGGATAGATCTATTGCAGCTTTCATCCAGGAGTTAAACCAGCACATTCGTCGCCAGGAGAACCATATGTGCGCAGACATGATAGATCTGAAGAAGGCAAAGACTAGGATCACGGAGCTGGAGGAAGAACTCAAGGCTACATGCGAGGATTATATGGAGGAAATCATCGCACTAGTGGAGAAGAATGACGACCTAATAAAGAAGATCGGAGTATTCATGGGAGACCCAGCACCAGGAGGAGAAGATGACGACTCTACTTGCCCGGAGAACTACATCATCGTCGACGACACTGACTCGGACCCCAGTTATGATGATTGGGAGGATGAAGCCGGAGCAGATATCATGGAGTCTTCGACCGTATCAATTTGTCTAGTAGACCACCAAATTAGTAGTAGTATTCCACCATGTATATAGTATATATAGTCCAAGCACTTTGTAACGATAGTTAGATCGATTGTATGCCCTGTTTGAATTGATTGGAGTGATATGATTGTGTTTGTCTCATGTGCATATGGGTAGTGTTTTCCCTCTAGATCTCATTCTATCCTATTTCTCATCTTTTCTAAACCCATCAGATGCCTCCGAGACGCGACACCGGATTTGTTTTCCCACTGGAGATCACTCAGTTGATTCAGCAGCAGAATACGCTGATGCAAGCGCTAGTTCAGAACCAAGGCAACAACAACAACAACAACCCACCACCACCACCTGTTGACCACTTAGCTCGTTTTCTTAGGCTGAATCCGTCGGTGTTCTCTAGTAGCACCGAGCCGATTGTGGCAAATGATTGGCTCTGCAAGGTTGGAAGGGAGCTGACCACTGCAGGATGCACAGATGCGGAGAGAGTGTGTTTTGCCGCACATCAGCTTGATGGACCCGCAGCATCATGGTGGGAGAATTACACAGCCACTCACCCCATTGACACTGTCACATGGGACCAGTTTCAGCAAGCTTTCCGTACTGCCCTTGTTTCAGCAGGAGCTATGGCCATGAAGAAGCGTGAGTTTCGCAACTTACGCCAAGGAGGACGTACCGTTGGCCAGTACGTGGAGGATTTCAGTAAGTTAGCATGTTATGCCCCAGATGACGTTGCTACGGATGCAGCTAAGCAGGAGAAGTTTCTGGAAGGACTGAATGATGAGCTCAGCATGCAGTTGATGGTGGCAGCTTTCAACAACTACCAGGAGTTGGTAGACAGAGCTCTCATGATTGAAGGGAAGCAGCAGCAGATTGAGAGCCGTAAGAGGAAGTATGGACAAGGAAAGTACAGTACAGGAGCACATCAGAAGCCTCGTTTTACCCCGAACTCGGGAGGACACCTTCAGCATAACCATGGAGGTCACAATCACAATGGAGGGAGCTCGCACAATCATAGTGGCCCCAAGAATGGCAATGGGAACGGAGGAAGCAACAGACAGAACCGTACCAACCCATCAACCCCAGCCAAGAGGGATCTAAGCCACGTTACTTGTTTCAAGTGCCAGAAGACTGGACATTATCCCACTGATTGTCCGGAAGCAAAGAATGGAAATGGTAATGGAAGCTCGGGGAAGAAGCCGAACCCTTTCAACAGAGGACAAGTGAACCACGTTAACGTGGAGGAGGTAGAAGCCCAGCCTGATGCAGTAATAGGTAAGTTTTTGGTTAAGTCATTTACTGCAATCGTTCTTTTTGATACTGGTGCATCGCATTCATACATATCAAGGGGATTTGTGGATAAGTTTAAGTTGCCCACCAAAGTTCTTAGAACATCTATGTTAGTAACCTCGCCAGGAGCAGAGTATATGACAAGCCAAGGATGTTTTCAGATGCCATTGGCCATAGGTAGGCATGTTTTCCCCTCAGACCTAATAGTTTTGGAGTCGCAAGGTTATGTGATTTTGGGAATGGATTGGCTATCGATGTATGGAGGAAACATCGATTGCGCCAGTAAGACGATCTTGCTTACTACCCCAGAAGGAAGAAGGATTAGGTATGTATCCCGGCATGTCCCGAAGAGGACTCAAGTGAATTCCTTATCAGGAGTTGTACAGGAGGAAGTGCCAGTGGTGAAGGATTTCCATGACGTTTTTCCAGAGGAATTGCCAGGCATGCCACTGGATAGAGACATTGAGCTTTTGATTGAGCTTTTGCCAGGCACAGGGCCGATATCTAAGAGACCGTACAGGATGCCCGCTAAGGATTTGGAAGAAATTAAGAAGCAGATTAAGGAGTTATTGGATAAAGGATATATTCGCCCAAGTTCGTCACCTTTGGGATCACCAGTACTTCTAGTGGAGAAGAAAGATGGATCGTTTGGATGGTTGTTGATTATCGTGGATTGAATGAAGTAACAATCAAGAACAAGTACCCACTGCCGATGATCAATGATCTATTTGACCGACTACAAGGAGCTAAAGTATTTTCCAAGATTGATTTGCGATCAGGATACCACCAGTTGAAGATTCGAGAGCAGGATATACCCAAGACAGCTTTTACCACAAGGTATGGACTATATGAGTACACCGTTATATCATTTGGCCTGACTAATGCACCTGCCTATTTCATGAACATGATGAACAAAGTGTTTATGGAGCTTTTGGATAAGTTCGTCATAGTGTTCATTGATGATATTCTGGTCTATTCGAAGAATGAAGAAGAGCATAAGAAGCATTTGCGTTTGGTACTTGGAAAGCTCAGAGAACATCAGTTATATGCCAAGTTCAGCAAGTGCGAGTTTCGGTTAAAGGAAGCTGGATTCCTTGGACATGTTATATCTGGAGAAGGAATAGCAGTAGATCCCACCAAGGTTAACACTGTGACAAATTGGGAGTCACCCACGACAGTTGGAGAAATCCGGAGTTTTCTTGGACTCGCAGGATATTACCGGAGATTCATTGAGAATTTCTCGAAGATTGCAAATCCTATGACGGAGTTGTTGAAGAAAGACACCAAGTTTAATTGGACGGAGGAATGTGAGGCTAGTTTCCAGGAGTTGAAGAAACGTTTAGTTACAGCGCCAGTGTTGATTCTGCCAAATCAACGCAAGGATTATGAAGTATATTGCGACGCTTCTCGTCGAGGACTTGGAGCCGTACTTATGCATGAGGGAAGAGTTGTTTCATATGCCTCACGACAGCTTAAATCCCATGAGTTGAATTATGCTACACATGATTTGGAGTTAGCAGCCGTAGTGCATGCGTTGATGACGTGGAGACATTTTCTCATCGGAAACCATTGTGAGGTGTACACGGATCACAAGAGTTTGAAGTACATTTTCACGCAGAAGGAGTTGAATCTCAGGCAAAGGAGATGGTTGGAGCTCATTAAGGATTATGATATGAGATTGCATTATCACCCAGGGAAGGCTAACGTAGTAGCTGATGCGTTGAGCCGCAAGAGCCATGTCAACACACTCATGACCGGAGAGTTACCCAAGGAGTTAGCAGAGGATCTTCGCGAACTATGTTTGGAAATAGTTCCAAGAGGCTTTGTAGCAGCATTGGAGATTCAGTCTACTTTGATGGATAAGATCAGATAAGCTCAGAAGACAGACAAGGAGATTGCTGAGATAAAGGAAAGGATGAGCAAAGGAAAAGCCAAAGGATTTCGTGAGGATGAACACGATACCTTATGGTTTGAGGACCGCGTTTATGTGCCCAATGATCCGGAGATCAGGAAGTTGATTTTGCAAGAGGCCCATGATTCACCATATTCGATTCACCCAGGAAATACCAAGATGTACCTGGATTTAAAGGACAGTTTCTGGTGGACCGGAATGAAGAAGGATATTGTGGAGTATGTAGCAGTTTGTGATGTGTGTCAGAGAGTGAAGGCAGAGCATCAGAAGCCAGCAGGATTGCTACAACCATTGCCGATACCCGAATGGAAGTGGGATAAGCTAGGCATGGATTTTATCACAGGATTTCCCAGGACTCGTTCAGGCTATGACTCTCTATGGGTTGTAGTCGATCATTTGAAGAAGGTAGCTCATTTCATCCCAGTAAAGACCACTTATACAAGTGCTAAGTTGGCAAAGATATACATGACCAGGATCGTATGTCTGCATGGAGTTCCGAGGACCATTGTATCAGATAGAGGAACCCAGTTTACCTCAAAGTTCTGGAATCAGTTGCATGAAACCTTGGGTACCAGGCTAGAGTTTAGTACAGCCTTTCATCCACAGACAGACGGACAGACCGAGAGAGTCAATCAGATTTTGGAGGACATGCTGAGAGCTTGTGCCCTAGATTATGGATCTAGTTGGGATGACAATTTTCCATATGCAGAGTTCTGTTACAACAACAATTATAAATCCAGTTTGAAGATGGCCCCTTTCGAAGCTCTGTACGGAAGGAGATGCAGGACACCGTTGTTGTGGCACGAAGTTGGAGACCGCCGGTTGTTTGGACCAGATTTGATTAAAGAGTCTGAACAGAAGGTGAAGTTAATTTGCGATAGGCTCAAGGTAGCCCAGTCCAGGCAGAAGAGTTATGCAGATTCTAAACGCAAGGAGACAGTTTACGAAGTCGGAGACAGAGTGTATCTTCGAGTATCACCACTTCGAGGAGTGAAGCGCTTTGGTGTTAAGGGAAAGTTAGCGCCACGTTTTGTAGGACCATACAAAGTTTTGGAGCATATGGGAGAAGTTGCTTACAAGTTGGAATTGCCCGAAGGATTGTCGGGAGTTCACGATGTGTTCCATGTTTCTCAGTTGAAGAGGTGCCACGCGGAGATGGCTGAGATACCACTGA
The DNA here is from genome assembly GCF_002575655.3 of Aegilops tauschii subsp. strangulata. Taxonomy (NCBI): domain Eukaryota; kingdom Viridiplantae; phylum Streptophyta; class Magnoliopsida; order Poales; family Poaceae; genus Aegilops; species Aegilops tauschii. Next base: position 321,353,623 of record NC_053040.3, read on the forward strand.
GAGATACAGTGCCCCTGGAAGCGATTCAGTTGGATAGAATCTGACCTACGAGGAGAAACTAGTTAAGATTCTTGAGTTTGCCAGCAGAGTCACCCGCAGCAAGGTTATCAAGTTTTGCAAGGTTTAGTGGAGTCACCATACCGAGGATGAAGCCACCTGGGAGCGAGAGGAAGATCTACGAAAGGACCACTCTCACATATTTTCTAGCCAACCCGAATCTCGAGGGCGAGAATCATCTTAAGGGGGGTAGGTTTGTAACATCCCAAATTTTCAATTTGGAATGTTATACATTAGATCATCATGCATAACATATTTTATTGCATTTTGTTTTGCGATCGTAGAAATTTTACGCAACTCAAGGACCCATGGAGAGAGTTGGGGATTTCGTTATTTTTCATATTTGGGTTTTTCTCAAATTTTGTAAAATAGGATCATTTGTTTTAATTATTTTCTCTCCGAAAAATATTTCATATTTAAAATATATGAGAGGGGATAATATGACTTCTCCAAAAATAATGAAATATTGGAGGAAAAATATTAAAAACAAATATTTTATTTTATTTGGATTTTATTTGATTTTATTTGAATTAGGAAAAATATGTGTTTTTCAAAATTGCATTTTAGGCCCAAATAAATTTTCATCTTGTCCGGCTTATATTTAGAGGACGGGGAAAATTTATTTCGGGCTTTTTGGAGTCCGTTTAGTATTTCTTTCATTTGTTTTTCTGCGCGGAGTTTATTTAAAAAAGGTTACCGCCTTACCGGGCCGTGTCCGACCTGGACACTGCGCCCGAGCGGCCTTTAAAGGCCGACGGCCCGCCCCGGGCCGAAACCCTAGCCGCCAGCCCCGCCCCGCCCCGGACCCCGCGCTGCCGCCGTCGGATTTCGCCGCCGACGCCGCACCTCGCCGCCGCCGCCCGGAGCCGCTGCCGCCCTCACCGCCGCCCCGCCGCTCGACGCCGACCCCGCCGGAGCCTGCCACCACCGTCCCGTGCCTCGCCAGAATCCCGCCGTACCCGAGGTAGCCGTCGCCGCCGACCTTTTCCGGAAAACCGATCGGTTTTTGTTATAAAACCGCGGTTGTTTATATATATATATATATATATCGGTTTAGTTTTTTGGGTTTATTTATTTTGCGGACGTTCGCCCGTACGTTCGTTTTAACGAATGGTTTTCGTCGTTTAACCGCAAACAGCGAACGTTCGTTCGTTAGCCTGTTCGTCAGTTTTTCTTTTTCTCAGATTTTTCGCGATTATTTTTGATCATGATTTCCAATCTGTTTTTCGTTTTAGTATATCTTTTCGCTCGTTTATCGGAATCAGGCGATTCAATCGCCTAGAGTTTTATCTCGAAACCCTCTTTCTGTTTAACCAACCTAAACAAGTTTTTGCTACTGTAAAAATTGACTTAGGTCCAGATTAGTAAAACGAAGCTTGTTTCTTTCGCCGTTTGAGTTTCGTTGCTTCGTTCGATTTGATTATTTTTGCAAACCGGAGTTCTTAAGTTGAACTTTCTGGTTAGATCTCTTATTTTGAGTTTTACCCGTGCACCCTTGCTTGATTGCTTATGTATGTATTGTTTGTTTGCGATAGAGTACCCGGAGTGCGAAGCGTGCTACTACGAGTCTCTAGGTTTCACGGATCATGAGCAAGGCAAGTAACACTTTGATCATATATTTTTTATACCCAGTTTTATTGCATTAGATCAACCCTCAAACTATTGCATGATTAGGATCTGATTAATATATGGGTTTTCGGAAGTAGATGAGGTAGTACCTATTGCCCTGCATTCAAACCTTGGGAGTTACTTCTACGGTTGCTTATATTGCTATGCTATGCTCATAGACGTGGATTGGGTTTGAGTGAATTTTCATGACAGATGTGAGATTGTTAAGTAATGGTTCAACTTAAGGTGGTTACTTTAATTTACATCTGGGTGGATTGAGGCACCTGGAGTACCCAGTGTTGCCTGTATTTTTGGATATCCCGGAGTACCCGTGTGATCATCCTATGGACCGCCACCCAGGCTCAAAGGGATCATGAGATTATTCATGCTAGAAACTTCTGTGTGCAGCCACAAGCTATTATGGGCTCTAGCATAGTTGAGTAGGTTACATGACCTCTTGAAGAGGTGGGCTAGCAGATGTAGGGGAAAGTAGGTGTAACTGTCCACCCGGAGTAAAGAGTATTGTTTCTGAAAGACTGTGTCTCGGTCATCCGTTTCTCAAACACCATGTAGTGCGAGAAATCAAGCGGAGGCGATCGAGTCTTGTGGGGAAAAGTGCGCAAACCTCTGCAGGGTGTACAATCTAATCATGGTTAGTCGTGTCCCCGGTTATGGACATCTTGAGTATCTAGTTCTTGGATTATCATGTGAATCTCATCATCATGTTACTTAATTTAATTTGATTGGGTTAATCACATTCTTAATTGGGATTGAGTTGGAGGTACCTTCTCAATGTTTAACAACCGCCATGATAGTTAAATAAAATTTATTCCTTTGTTGTAGGGAAAATTTGGCTTTTCGCAAAAACTGTAACCATAGAGCTTTCCACCAGCCAAATATGCATGTAGTCATAGCATTATTCTGTTCATTACTCTCTATGTGTTACCTTGCCAGCATATTCCATGTGCTGACCCGTTTCCGGGCTGCAACGTTCATGTTGCAGACTTTTCAGACGACGAGTAAGGTGCCATAGGTCGTGGTCTTATACTCAGTGATGCCGTTCGAGTTGATGGACTCACTTTATCTTCCAAGCCTTCCGCTGTTATAGTTTTTAGATGGCCTTAAGCCATATTTATTGTATTAAGTTCTCTCTTGAGACTATTCGATGTAATAGGTGTGTGATTGCTACTCTGTTATAAATCCTTCAAGTACTGTGCGTGTCAGCATTACCGATCCAGGGATGACACTGATGCACAGAGACTAGACTGTTTGAGGTCTGGTCGCTACAGAAAGATACCGAAAGCTGAAATTTCCACCATGCTTGCTAATTATACTTTTAAGGGTGGAATACCAAAGAAACTTGGAGATCCAGGTGTACCAACTATACCATGCTCCATTAAAAGAAACTATGTTAAAACTGCTTTATGTGATCTCGGAGCCGGTGTTAGTGTTATGCCTCTCTCTTTATATCGTTGACTTGATTTGAATAAGTTGACACCTACTAAAATATCTTTGCAAATGGCCGATAAATCAAGTGCTATACCTGTCGATATTTGTGAGGACGTGCCTGTTGTGGTTGCAAACGTTACTATTTTAACGGACTTTGTTATTCTCGATATTCCCGAGGATGATAGTATGTCGATTATCCTTGGTAGACCCTTTTTGAACACTGCAGGGGCTATTATTGATTGCAACAAAGGCAATGTCACTTTTCATGTTAATGGTAATGAGCATATGGTACACTTTCCGAGGAAACAACCTCAAGTCCACAGTATAAATTCTATTGGAAAAATTCCAACAATTACTATGGGAGGTTTTGAATTTCCTCTTCCTACTGTAAAGAAGAAATATGATATTCTTATTGTTGGGGATGTGCATATCCGCCATGAGGTAACCTAGTGTTATTCAAAAATTCTCCGGTTTCATGCGATTCGGAATGAGTTTGTTAACAAGACTTGATCAACCTTGTTAGTGGATTCCTTTTGATGAGCATGAGATGGATGAAGTTAGAAAGCACAACTCTCTGTACCCTCCTTTTACTTTCTGTTATTTAGATTAAATAAAGCAAAAATAGTATTTTCTGGCTTTTTTTTGAATTATCCTTGCAATAAAAAAATACCCCAAAAATAAAAGTTCTCCAAATGTCCCGAAAATGAAATATGATTTTTTTGTAGAATATTTAAGAATATCTGGCACTGAGAACACACCAAAGGGGGCCACCACTTAGCCACGAGGGTCCAGGGCGCGCCCACCCCCTGGGGCGCGCCCCCTGCCTCGTGGACCCCACGTGGCCCCTCTCCACTTATTCCAGCAACCATACACTCCTTATTCCTTCAGAAAAAATGCCCACCTAGCTCAAACCCGTGTTCTAGCTCATCTTGCTGCGATTTTCGATCTCCTTGCTCAAAGCTCCACTCACAAAACTGCTTTGGGGGATTGTTCTTCGGTATGTGACTCCTCCAATGGTCCAATTAGTTTTTGTTCTAGTGCTTTATTTATTGCAAATTTTTGCTGCTAAGGTGACCCTGTTCTTGAGCTTGCATGTCAAATTTATATGGTCCAAAGTAGTTCTGATGCATGATATAGCCTCTAGGCACTTGTGGGAGTAGTTGCAATCAATCTTGTTGAGTTTAGTTCACTTTTATTTGAGTCACTAAAAATTTCAGAAATTTTTCAGAGGAAGAAATATGTTTACGAAAATGTACCAAGGTGGTTCCTCAAGGAAGCAAGCATCTAGGCTCGCGATACGTGAGCCGTACTATGAACTACCGAGGGAAGCTCAAGTGCGGCCTTGTGAATGGCCATCAGAAGATTTTATGGTCCAAGAAGGAATTAAGGAGGAATTTTGACGCATATGTGCGTAATGCTGAACTTGAGGGCTTCGTGTCAGATAAGTGCCCCCAATATTACTACCTAACTGATTCCTTTGTGAGAAGGTTTAAATTTACATCATCACGCAATTCTCACACTGTCCTATTTGATCTTTATGATAAATCTTATACCATGGACTTAGAAGATTTTAATACTGCTTGTAAACTCCCTCAGTGGGGTAATGCTAGTGAACCTCGCAAATCTGAATATAAAGACTTTCTTGCTAGTATGACTGTGGGGGAATCTAGAGAAATCACGCAAGCTACCATAGGGAGCATCCATTTTCCTACCATACATTATTTTGCTCTCTTTATAGGTAGATGTATTAACGGTAAAGATGAAGCATGTCACATGTGCGTTCCAGATCTTAGTGTCCTCAAGAGTGCAGTATTAGGAGATAAACAATATAACTTGGGGGCCATTGTTGCACGAAGGTTGCATCATAGCAGTATCAGTGGAGATTTGTTTGGTGGAATTTATGCAACCCGTGTAGCTAATTATCTTGAGATACCCATACATGAAAATGATATGGAATTGCCTCCTGCTTATTTAGATTATAATGCTATGGTTCGTCATCAGTTTGTTGAGAGGAATGAACAGTTCCTCCAATACCGACTAATCTTTGACAGACGCCGCACTGTCCATGTTGCTCTCCCTGCTCCTGCTTTCTTTGACTTTCAGGCAAATGGGAGATATGTTATAACTAGGGAGGAGGCGAACGAGTATTAGAGGAGGACGGAGGCAGCTCGCCTCCAAACTGTAGCTCATCAGGCAATAGCCATTGCATCTCAGTACGACCCCAGTGACCACTTCGGATATCCGCCAGGCCAGTCGTGGCCATAGACCAACTTAGGCCAAAAGCCTAAGCTTGGGGGAGTACGTATTTCTCACCGATATTACATTCATGTTCACACACTCATGCCAGTTGTCCGTGCTCATACTTTTTCATTGTACTATCCATGCTATTTTATTTTCTAAGCTTCTTCTTGTGTCTTAGATAAACCAAAAAAATTAGTTGCAGCTTTTAGCTAGTTTACTTTCCATGCCTATAGTAGTAATAATTAAAAGAAAACCCAAAAAGATTTCTCCTCCTTCTTTTGCTTGTTGGGAGCTTTCCCATGTAAATAGTTTTATTTCATTTCTTTTCTTTGGGGGTCGAGAGGAGAAGACCATAATGAAAATGTTCAAGTGGCTCTTATATGCATTATTGTTGATTTAACAAAGAGCCCATATTACCTTGTCTTCTCCCTTGTATTGAATGCTTGCAGATTCCAGCTTAGTCCAATGCACGTGCACTATTATTATTATCCACACCGTTCGGTCATGCAAGTGAAAGGCAATAATGATGATATATGACGAACTCATTGAGATGAGAAAAGCTGGTATGAACTCGACCTATCTTGTTTTTGTAAATATGATTAGTTCATCGTTCCTAATTTAGCATATTATGAATGAAACATGTTTGCAATGACAATTAGAGATTATAGTTGCTCATGCCATGCTTAATTAGCTAGGAGTTTATAATGGTCTACCTTGCGTGCAAACATGCTATTAAAATGGTTGTGATGTGGTATGATAGGGTGGTATCCTCCTTTGAACGATTCGAGTGGCTTGACTTGGCACATGTTCACGCATGTAGTTGAAACAAAATCAACATAGCCTCCACAATATTTATGTTCATGGTGAATTATATCCTACTCATGCTTGCACTCGATGTTTATTAATTTTAATGCATGTTCATGACTGTTGTCGCTCTCTGGTTGGTCGCTTCCCAGTCTCTTTCTAGCCTTCACCTGTACTAAGCGGGAATACCGCTTGTGTATCCACTTCCATAAACCCCAAAGTTATTCCATATGAATCCACCATACCTTCCTATATGCGGTATCTACCCGTCGTTCCAAGTATATTTGTATGTGCCAAACTCTAAACCTTCAAATGAAATTCTGTTTGGTATGCTCGAATAGCTCATGTATCAACTAGGGTTGTCTATATCTTCCATGCTAGGTGGGTTATTCTCACGAGGAGTGGACTCCGCTTCTCATTCACGAGAAAATGGATGGTACCGGGATGCCCAGTCCCTTGCTTAAATCAGAATAATTGCAAACAAAACACCCCCAGGATTGTTGTTAGTTGGAGGCACCCGTTGTTTCGGGCAAGCCATGGATTGATACTTGTTGGTGGTGGGGGCGTATAAACTTTACCATTCTGTTTGGAACCGCCTATAATGTGTGTAGCATGGAAGATATCGAGATCTCTCGGTTGTTATGTTGACAATGAAAGTATGCCGCTCAAAATATTATTTATCTCTATTTCAAAAATCGAGCTCTGGCACCTCTACAAATCCCTGCTTCCCTCAGCGAAGGGCCTATCTATTTACTTTTATGTTGAGTCATCACCTTCTTATTAAAAAGCACCAGTTGGAGAGCACCGCTGTCATTTGCATGCATTACTATTAGTTTACATTGAGTATGACTATGACTGGATCTCTTTTACCATGAATTACAATGTTTAGTCAGTCCTTGATCTTCAGAGGTGCTCTGCGTTTATGTTTTGCGGTCTCAGAAAGAGCGAGCGAGATACCATCTTGTAATATCATATTATGATTGTTTTGAGAAAGTGTTGTCATTCAAGATTTATTATTATTGCTCGCTAGTTGATTATGCCATTGATATGAGTAAACATGAGACCTAAATGTTATTGAATATGGTTATTTCATAATCTTTGCTGAAAACTTGAATGCTGGCTTTACATATTTACAACAACAAGAGCAAACAGAGTTTGTAAAAGTTTTTCTTTATCACTTTCAGTTTTTCAACTAAATTGCTTGAGGACAAGCAAAGGTTTAAGCTTGGGGGAGTTGATACGTCTCCAACGTATCTACTTTTCCAAACACTTTTGCCCTTGTTTTGGACTCTAACTTGCATGATTCGAATGGAACTAACCCGGACTGACGCTGTTTTCAGCAGAATTGCCATGGTGTTATTTTTTATGCAGAAATAAAAGTTCTCGGAATGACCTGAATCTTCACGGAGAATATTTTTGGAATATATAAAAAATATTGGTGAAAGAATCAACACCAGGGGGCCCACACCCTGTCCACGAGGGTGGACGGCACGCCCACCCCCCTGGGCCGCGCCCCCGGCCTCGTGGGCCCCCTAAGGCTCCACCGACCTCAACTCCAACTCTATATATTCACGTTCCGGGAGAAAAAATCAGAGAGAAGGATTCATCACGTTTTACGATACGGAGCCACTGCCAAGCCCTAATATCTCTCGGGAGGGCTGATCTGGAGTCCGTTCGGGGCTCCGGAGAGGGGAATCCGTCACCGTCGTCATCATCAACCTTCCTCCATCACCAATTTCATGATGCTCACCGTCGTGTGTGAGTAATTCCATCGTAGGCTTGCTGTACGGTGATGGGTTGTATGAGATTTATCATGTAATCGAGTTAGTTTTGTTAGGGTTTGATCCCTAGTATCCATTATGTTCTGAGATTGATGTTGCTATGACTTTTCTATGCTTAATGCTTGTCACTAGGGCCCGAGTGCCATGATTTCAGATCTGGACCTATTATGTTTTCATGAATATATGTGAGTTCTTGATCCTATCTTGCAAGTCAATAGTCACCTACTATGTGTTATGATCCGGTAACCCCGAAGTGACAATAATCGGAACCACTCCCGATGATGACCGTAGTTTGAGGAGTTCATGTATTCACTAAGTGTTAATGCTTTGGTCCGGTAGTCTATTAAAAGGAGGCCTTAATATCCCTTAGTTTACAATAGGACCCCGCTGCCACGGGAGGGTAGGATAAGATGTCATGCAAGTTCTTTTCCATAAGCATGTATGACTATATTCGGAATACATGCCTACATTACATTGATGAACTGGAGCTAGTTCTGTGTCACCCTATGTTATAACTGTTGCATGAGGAATCGCATCCGACATAATTATCCATCACTGATCCAATGCCTATGAGCTTTTCACATATTGATCTTTGCTTAGTTACTTTACCGTTGCCACTGTTACAATTACTACAAAACTGCTAATGTTACTTTTGCCACCTTTACCGTTACTTCCATACTACTTTGCTGCTAAATACTTTGTTGCATATATTAAGTTTACCAGGTGTGGTTGAATTGACAACTCAACTGCTAATACTTGAGAATATTCTTTGGCTCCCCTTATGTCGAATGAACAAATTTGGGTTGAATACTCTACCCTCGAAAATTGTTGCGATCCCCTATACTTGTGGGTTATCAGTGAGACCGAAAGACATGACTGTATATTCATAAAGACCGTATCGAGTAGTGAAAGCGGTCTTGGGAATATCTTCCTTCTTGATCTTGAGCTCAAGATATCCGGTCCTCAAATCAATCTTGGAGAATACTTTTGCCCCACTGAGTTGATCAAACAAATCATTAATCCTTGGCAGTGGATATTTGTTCTTGATAGTGACATCATTCAGCTGACGGTAATCCACACACATCCGAAGACTGCCATCCTTCTTTTCCACAAATATTTGCGGGTGATCCCCATGGTGAAGAGCTCGGACGGATGTATCCTTTCTGAAGCATCTCATCAAGCTGTTTCTTTAATTCCACTAATTCTAATGAAGGCATCTGATAATACTGCTTGTATAATGGTGTGGTTCCAGGCACCAGATCAATTGCAAACTCAAGCTCCCTGTCTAGTGGCATTCCGGGTAATTCCTCGGGAAATACATCTGGAAACTCAGTGACCACAGGAATTAATTCCAATTCTTCAGCCACAGCCGTGAAAACCATTTCTTTCTTGGGTATGCTCCACCTGGCATAGAACTTTTCGGTTTGACCTTGTTGACTTATCAAAGTGACTTCTCTGGTCGCACAGTTGATGCATACTTGATATTGGGTTAACCAATTCATTCCCAAAATAATATCCAATTTGACAGACTCGATGACTATCAAGGATGTTGGAAATCTGACTTCTTTGATATCAATTTCCAAATCACGGCAGACCAGATTGCTTCTGAGCACGGATCCCGGGGATTGTACCAGCATACTTTTTCCCAAAATCGAGCAAGGAAATTTCTTTTGGGCAGCAAAACTCCACGAAAGAAAAGAATGGGAAGCCCTAGAGTCAAATAAAATTATTGCAGGTATGTTATTAATAGGAAACATACCAATGACGACTTCCGGGTCCTATTGGGCTTCGTCGGTGGAGAGATGGTGAATTTGCCCTTGGATGGCCCTCTGGGCTGAATAGGACTCCAGGTGGTTGACTTGCGACCTGAATGGAGTGGTTGGCTTGCCGTTCTTGGGGCACTGTCTAGCGTAATGTCTGGTCTACCCACAATTAAAGCAGGAATTGTTGCGCTGACATTCTTCGGGTGTCGGGTTGGTCACGACATTCTTGACTTGAGTAGTGGTCTTGTTAACATTCTGCTGCCAATTAGGTTTGTACTCAACCTGAGTCTGCTGCCAAGTACGAGCCTTCTGCACTGGCTGCCCATCCTTCTTGGGCTCAAATTTGCGCTTGTGATCATTATTAGCGGGTCTGTTGTCGTGCACGAGCTTGTGCTCCCTTTCTGCGATGAGGGCTTTGTTGACCAAAGTTTGGAAATTCGGGAAATCAAACATACTAAGAGTGCATCTGAGATGTTGGTTCAGCCCTCCAAGAAATATGTCGACTATTCTTTCTTCTGTGGCCACATCATAAAGAGAATAGCGGGCCAAATGGTTGAACTTGTGCAGGTACTCACTTACTGACAGGCTTCCTTGTGTGAGGGCGAGGAATTCGCGGTGCTTGACCTTCATAATCCCGGCTGGAATATGGTACTTGCGGAAATGATCCTTGAACTTAGTCCAAGTAATTTCTTCGTCCGCGGGCCACGTAGCCTTAGCATTATCCCACCATATAGCGGCAACTCCTTTGAGATAATGTGTAGCGAACAGAACCTTGTCATCTTCTTCAGTGCGAGCAATCTCAAGCTTTTTCTCGATAGTCCTTAACCAATCATCGACTTCCAAAGGATCGATAACTTGACTGAAACTGGGAGGCTTGGTCCTCTGAAAATCTGACAGCTTGGAGTGATGACCATTCCGATTTCATTCTGTCCAACCATAGCTTGCACACTTTTCAATAGCTCGAACAGATCGTTGTTCCTTCTTTCTTCAAACATACGCATGATTTGCTCAGTGGAGGGCGGATGTGGCGGTGGTGGATGATATGGCTCGGGGGAATGCCATGCCTGTCTTGCTGAGCGATGAACAGGGACATCCTCACAAGCGTGGCTGCTGCTACCTCCCCGCGCCATCCTATTATTTAATTTTCCCAATATAAAGCAACCGAGATGAGAAATGTCCGAAAAATGGGAAGGAGAGCCAGTGACAAACCCAGAAGAAAACAACGAAAAAGAAATCAAGGCGAATAGATAAAAAGTTCCAACATAATTATACATAGACTCATACATGAAAGATAAACATCATGACAGGCTCGACTACCCTCATACATGAAATTAAGCATCATGACACATACGTCTACATCCGTACAATAACCTCATGACGACTACGGTACTCTAACGACCTAGTGCTCTGCTGGCGCTGCGGCGGGCTCCTTTCCTGAGCCGGACTTAGATCCTGAGATGATAGTGGATACCTCCGGGTTAAAAGTGACACGGCGGCGCTGCCTCGAGGACTCTCCCTCAGGGACAGGTGCGGGGCGAGATCTAAGCTTAGGGGCTGCAGGAGTAGCGACAAGGGAAGCCCACGCAGTAGGGGCACTGCGAGGGGTCACTGCCAAAGGGTTTGTGGTACCTTGAGTGGTCACCGAAGTAACCGGAGTAACAGAGGCTGGAGGAACAAACGGAGTGAAACCGACAGTAGGTGGAGGGTTCCTATTCCGAGCAGCGGCAAGGGCTATCCGGGCTCAGGTTAGCTCTCGGGCTAACTCATAGATCAAGAGGTAACTGGCAGTGATATAGCGAGAAAGGTGGCTAGCAGGACGATTGCACACTGGATCAATAAAAGGGAAATGGATACGCCCGTACTCGTGCAGAGACAGGTAGAAATAAAAACCTGGATGGGCCTGCATGCGAACCTCATTGTAGCAAAAGTCTACAAGAGCCTCGAGTGCAGCAAACTGGATAGCCTGAGACGGTGTGGAAGCGAAACCACCCTTAGAGGAATGGGTGTAAGCGCTGGAAGGAGAACTGTGGTGCAGAGTGACCGCCGCATAGTACTCGTACAGCGAACCGGCCAGATGCTCCCGATACACCTGATACACTGGACCAGCACCCTCTGGGTAGAGTCGTCGCCACACGTTCTGAAGCAGGTGCGGCGATGTGTACGGGGCTGGCTCAGACTGGTACATGAACGGAACTGGAACCATCCACACTCACAATCATCAGTCGGTTAATAATAATAACAAATAAAATGCATGCAATGCAACAATCAATTTCTATTACTACTGGCACTCAGACTAAGCTAACTACCGTTCATCTAGCGCATCGACGGTATAGCGTGTCCTATAGTCAGCGCGGCTCTGACACCAAGCATTGTGGCACCCCGGCTCAGAGCAACCGGATTACCTTGCATTGCCAGCCCAGAGATCAAGTCTTCTGGCAACACACAACAACTTGGTACAGAAAACAAACGGCACACACGGTCAAGCGGCACACACGGTGCGGCTGAACAGTATGTACATTAGTTAATGAACATGAAGGGGCCTCGATCGCGATAACTACGCGGCAGTGGAACGACGACGAAGTGGAACTCCAAGGCACAGGGACACCGATGTGGACACGATCTAGACGCGGGAAGCTCTCCGATCCGATACGACTTGCCTGAAATCTGGCATGACATGCCAGGTCAGTACATTGAATGTAATTGCAAGCTCACAACAAACATAAGCATAATGGCAAACAATATCATGACATTTAATCAGGTTAATGCAATGTAACATGATAATACTGATGCGGTGAAATCAACTTGTGCACTGAGTCACTCGGACTCTCTTACCAGACGGATTACCTCGTAACCGAGCGGTGATCATACCTGGATCACAAACGAAACCAACACTTTGGTTCCCACCACGATCATATTCATGATCCCACAAATCATCACATAACCAGTTCCAACAATAAACTTTTAGTGTGCAAGATTATTTGTTAATGTTGATCCATGGTGTGACTTACTCATGAGCTATGTACATAACCGAGGACGCGACTATCGATAGATTAAATACACTCTGCAGAGGTAGCGCACTTTACCCACACCACGGAATCCATGGCCTCGTCATCCCATTCGGGTGGACCAACGACATTCCAAAGAAACCCTACCATTGCCATGACACTCTCCCAGCCACTCCGACGATCTCCCCATTGGGCTAAGTCATGGGTGGCCCCGTGCCTACCAAAGGCATCAACGGCCACCGTTGTGGCAAAATGGTCCCAAACGGGGACAAGGTACCATAACAACAAACGGGGACACAAGGTTATGTCTGCTTACCGGGCCAGGGTACAGCATGCCCATAACCTTCCCTCGTTGGAGGCACGACCAGAGGCATGACAACGGACCGAATCAAGACCTTCCCATAAAGGCAAATGTGGTCGCACTGGGAAAAACTCGATTCAGTGGCACCATGACTCGATCAACGTTATGTTCAAGTTGGATTAACATCAGGTTTAACTTGAAAATAAATAACTCGAGTCATCATATGCCATGATCATGCAACTATTTTACATGCAAAACATACTACTCAAGTAAACAGATCGACATCATCAAAATTTCATGCTTGCACTACTCATCCTTTTAACTTCACTGGTTCTACTTTACTGGTTTTTATCATCCATCATTTCAATTATATCATCATATATTAAAATCAATTCACCACATAAAGAAACTACCATTATCCATAAAAGCATAATCATCTAAATAATAATTTCTTCTACTACCTTAAACTAACTCATGCATTCAACCAGTACCATAACAAAGCATTTCAAGCATGACAAAATAACTAGCACTAAGCAATATTCACATAAATAATTAAGTGCATGAAAATAACTCATATTCAAGTTGGAAAATCATAGATATTGAAATGACACCATCCAAATGTTGGTGTGGCTTGCCTTAGTGCAGAGGAGGTTCACACTCCTCCTGGTGATCCTCAAGACAATCTTCTCCCTCTGAAAATATTTGAAAACAGCAAAATAAATATCAAGAACCACTCTGAAAATCACCAGAAATTCTAGACAGCGAGGAAAAATCTCAACTTTTGTGTGCCGCTAAAAGTTTTCAAAACAAACACAATGCAAAAAGAATCAACTCATTTGGACTTGTAGTTTAAGATTTATGGCTGGTCAAAGTTCCTGGTCAAATATTTGAATTAAATTTGAATAAAACAGAAAACTAGGGGGTGACGTCGAAGGCGTATGTGCAAAATACACCTCCACTCATACCGCTTTGGGTGCGAGTGGAGAGGCTGACAGCGGGCCCCGCTGGTTAGGTGAGGAGAGAGAGAGAAACAGAGCGGAGGCGGCGCTTCGCCGGAGCTCACGCCGGCGAGGAGGGGTTTGTTGGCCAGATCCAGAGGGATATAAAGAGAGAGGGGGTCAAGGCGTAGCAGCCCGTACCCGTGGCTTGACAGGAGACGGCCGGAGTAGCTCGCAACCAAGCTCGCAAGTGGCGGCTGCGGTCGAGTCTCGCCGGAGAGGAAAAGACGATGGAGTGAGGCGGTCCCAGGGGCTGCAACGCGTCCGAGTGGCACCAGTGGACCTCCAAGGAGTCGCCTGAGGGGTGGATCGAGCTCGAGGGGCACCGGAGTGAGGAGGAGGGCTGTGGGGGATCGCCGGTGAGCTCGGGTCGGGGACAGCGGCCAGAGGCCTGCCCGGCCGGGCTGCGGTTATGCTACGGCTTTGTGCAGGTTGGGTGGTGGGTTTGGAATGCTCGGAGCGGTGGGAGGGCCTCGAATTTATAGTCGGAGGGGGAGAGGGGTACGTGGCTCCGTCGGTGCTCTCTGGAATCCGGCGAGCGACGACGAGCGGTGTCAGCGAGGGGTGGAGCGGTTCAGCACTCACGCAGGAGCTGTGCATCGTGCGGACAAGCACAGGAGGTGGAGGAGGAAGAAGACAGAGGCACGGGGCGCACTGTGGCTTTTGGCCGCGTCGTGTTCGTGCCCGCTGCGGCGACTCCGGCATCGACGAGCGCCAGGGAGAGGTCAAGGGCGAAGAGACGGAAGTCGTGGCGCGGTGCGGCAGTCGTCGGTGAGCTCTGGGTTGATCACGCGATGAACAAGCGCTCGGGCACAGCGCAGAGCGCGTCGGGCACGTTGCCAGAGCCGTGTCCACACGCGGTCACCACGCTGGCATGGTCAAGACGACGCCCACTCATTGCCAAACCATGTGTGTGGTGTTGTTCATGTAGTGTTAGATCTAGGAAAGTTGATGGCACACTGCCAGGCCGACCGGATGAGACTTGAGCTTGTTGGCAAATTTCTGGTCAAAAACTTGGTCGCCAAGTTTGGAGGGCTTCTAGAAGGTGATTAGGGCTAAGCTTCTCGAGTTAAGGTTTAGTTAGGAGGGTAAACAAGCTCAAGAAAATTCAGCCTAATTGGATCAAGGAAAAATACACTTGCTGTAGAAAGTGCATTTTGAGGCTAGAACAGAAATGATTTTTTGTAGCAAAAATATTCCAAATAAGTATGAAATATTTTTGCACAGGGAGGTGGGCCAAGGTTCAAGGAATATTTTAGAATTTTCTCAGATTTTTAGAAGCAAGAAAAATGAGGGTTGGTTTGGAGCACAAGACTCTGAATTGAATTTCAGAAAAGAAATTCAATATTTTCCTTTTATGAAAAAATATCCCTTGGGTTATTTGGGGGATTTTTCAAAGAAAGAATGTTGAGTGAGAGATGGATGGATCACTTGGGTGAAAATCAAGGACATGCCCAAGTGCTTAAGTCCATTTGAATTGATTCAAAAACCAAATTTCAAAGCAAGAGCAAATGGAGTCCAGAAAAAGAGAGAAGGCAAAATCCAGGCTGTCACATTTATCGATGGTATAAGCCATAGAGAAGTTATAATACAGTAGCTACAATGAAAAAATAAAATATGAATGAGTTTGCAACAGTACTTAAAGTGATTATTTGTTTTATTATACTAACGGATCTCATGAGGGTTTTGTTAAGTTTTGCGTGATTGAAGTTTTCAAGGTTTGGGTGAGAGCACGATGGATGAAGGAATAACGAGTGGCAAGAGCCTAAGCTTGGGGATGCCCAAGGCACCCCAAGGTAATATTCAAGGACTCCCAAGCAACTAAGCTTTGGGATGCCCCGGAAGGTATCCCCTCTGTCTTCTAACGATCATCGGTAATTTTACTTGGAGCTATATTTTTATTCATCACATGATATGCGTAAATCTTGGAGCGTCGTGTGCCTTTTTATCTTTCTTTTAGTAATGCACCATGCTGGTATGAGATAGTCCTTGATTGGTTTACAAAATGCTCTTTGCACTTCACTTATATCTTTTGAGTATGGCTTTATAGAATGCTTCATGTGCTTCACTTATATCATTTGATGTTTGGATTGCCTGTTTCCCTACACATAAAAAACCGCCATTTGTAGAATGCTCTTTTGCTTCACTTATATTTGTTAGAGCATGGGCATATCTTTTGTAGAAAGAATTAAACTCTCTTGCTTCACTTATATCTATTGACAGACTTGACAGGAATTGGTCATTCACATGGTTAGTCATAAAATCCTACATAAACATTGTAGATCACTGAATATGATATGTTTGATTCCTTGCAATAGTTTTGCAATATAAAGATGGTGATATTAGAGTCATCCTAGTGGGTAATTGTGGATTGTAGAAATACTTGTGTTGAAGTTTGTGATTCCCGTAGCATGCACGTATGGTGAACCGTTATGTAACGAAGTCGGAGCATGATTTATTTATTGATTGTCTTCCTTATGAGTGGCGGTCGGGGACGAGCGATGGTATTTTCCTACCAATCTATCCCCCTAGGAGCATGCATCTAATGCTTTCTTTTGATAGCTTCTAGACTTTTGCAATAAGTATGTGAGTTCTTTATGACTAATGTTGAGTCCATGGATTATACGCACTCTCACCCTTCCATCATTGCTAGACTCTTCGGTACCATGCATTGCCCTTTCTCACCTCAAGAGTTGGTGCAAACTTCGCCGGTGCATCCAAACCCCGTGATACGATACGCTCTATCACACATAAAATCCTTATATCTTCCTCAAAACAACCACCATACCTAACTATCATGGCATTTCCATAGCCATTCCGAGATATATTGCCATGCAACTTCCATGATCATCATATACATGACTTGAGCATTCATTTTCATATTGCTTTGCATGATCGTAAGATAGCTAGCATGATGTTTTCATAGCTTGTCCGTTTTTGATGTCATTGCTATGCTATATCATTGCACATCCCGGTACACTGCCGGAGGCATTCATATAGACTCATATCTTTGTTCTAGTATCGAGTTGTAATATTGAGTTGTAAGTAAATAAAAGTGTGATGATCATCATTATTAGAGCATTGTCCCAGTGAGGAAAGGATGATAGAGACCATGATTCCCCCACAAGTCGGGATGAGACTCCGGATGAAATGAAAAAAAAAGAGGCCAAAAAAGAGAGGGCCCCAAAAAACAAAAAAATGAGAGAAAAAGACAGAAGGGGCAATGCTACTGTCCTTTTACCATGCTTGTGCTTCAAAGTAGCACCATGTTCTTCATAGAGAGAGTCTCCTATCTTGTCATTTTCATATATGAGTGGGAATTTTTCATTATAGAACTTGGCTTGTATATTCTGATGATGGGCTTCCTCAAATGCCCGAGCTCTTCATGAGCAAGCAAGTTGGATGCACACCAACTTAGTATTCAGTTTGAGCTTTCATACACTTATAGCTCTAGTGCATCTGTTGCATGGCAATCCCTACTCCTTGCATTGACATCGATTGATGGGCATCTCCATAGCCCATTAATTTGCCTAGTTGATGTGAGACTTTCTCCCTTTTTGTCTTCTCCACACAACCTCCACCATCATATTCTATTCCACCTATAGTGTTATATCCATGGCTCACTGGTAACCCACAAGTATAGGGGATCGAAACAGTTTTCGAGGGTAGAGTATTCAACCCGAATTTATAGATTCGACACAAGGGGAGCCAAAGAATATTTGGAAGTATTAGCAGCTGAGTTGTCAATTCAACGACACCTGGAGATTAATTATCTGCAGCAACGTGATCAGTAGCAAGGTAATATGGTAGTTTTGATAATAGTAGCAGCAACAATTGTAACAGTAACAGTGATAGCAGTATTTTTTAGCAAGTGCAACACTAACGATAGCAGTAGTAACTTAGCAAGATCAATATAAGATAAATTCATAGGCATTGGATTGGTAATTCGTTGGATGATATTCATCATGTGACAGCCATAACCTAGGGTGATACGGCACTAGCTCCAGTTCATTAATATAATCTAGGCATGTATTCCGTAAATAGTCATACGTCCTTATGGAAAGAACTTGCATGACATCTTTTGTCCTACCCTCCCGTGGCAGCGGGGTCCATATTGGAAACTAAGGGATATTAAGGCCTCCTTTTAATAGAGAACCGGAACAAAGCATTAACACACGATGAATACATGAACTCCTCAAACTACGGTCATCACTGGGAGTGGTCCCGACTATTGTCACTCCGGGGTTGCCGGATCATAACACGTAGTAGGTGACTATAACTTGCAATATCAAATCTAGAACATAGATAAAATGATGATAACATAAACGGTTCAGATCTGAAATCATGGCACCCAGGCCCAAAGTGACAAGCATTAAGCATGGCAAAGTCATAGCAACATCAATCTCAGAACATAGTGGATACTAGGGATCAAGCCCTAACAAAACTAACTCGATTACATGATGAATCTCATCCAACTCCTCACCGACCAATGAGCCTACGAAGAAATAACTCACTCCCGGTCGGGAGCATCATGGAATTGGCGATGGAGAAGGGTTGGTGATGACGAAGAACGAAGATCCCCCTCTCCGGAGCCCCAAACGGACTCCAGATCTAGCCTCCCGATGAAGAACAGGAGGTGACAGCAGCTCCGTCTCGTGGACCGCGATAATTCTTTCTCCCTGATTTTTTTCTAGAAAAATAGGATTTTATAGCGTCGGTTTCAGGGTCTGCGGGGCCACCAGGTGGGGACAACCCACCTGGGCGTGCCCTGGTGGGTTGTGCCCACCCAGGTGCCCCCCTCCGGTGGCTCTTGGCTCCAGAAATTATCTTTTATTGTATAAAAAATCCTCACAAAGTTTTATTTCCATTCCGAGAACTTTTATTTCTGCACAAAAACAACACCATGGTAGTTCTACTGAAAACAACGTCAGGCCGGGGTTAGTTTCATTCAAATCATGCAAATTAGAGTCCAAAACAAGAGGAAAAGCATTAGGAAAAGTAGATACGTTGGAGACGTATCACTCACGCTCATGTATTGCGTGAAAGTTGAAAAATTTTGAGAACATCAAAAGTATGAAACAATTGCTTGACTTGTCATCGGGGTTGTGCACGATTTAATACTTTGTGTGATGAAGATGGAGCATAGCCAGACTATATGATTTTGTAGGGATAACTTTCTTTGGCCATGTTATTTTGAGAAGACATGATTGCTTTATTAGTATGCTTGAAGTATTGTTGTCTTAATGTCAAATGACAGACTATTGCTTTGAATCACTCGTGTCTTAATATTCATGCCATGATTAGATTATATGATCAAGATTATGATAGGTAGCATTCCACATCAAAAATTATCTTTTTTATCATTTACTTACTCGAGGACGAGCAGGAATTAATCTTGGGGATGTTGATACGTCTCCGTCGTATCTATAATTTTTGATTGTTCCATGCCAATATTCTACAACTTTTACATACTTTTGGCAACTTTTTATACTATTTTTGGGACTAACATATTGATCCAGTGCCAGTTCCTATTTGTTGCATGTTTTTTGTTTCGCAGAAAATCCATATCAAACGGAGTCCAAACGCGATAAAAACTTATGGAGATTTTTATTGGAATATATGTGATTTTTGGGAAAAAGAATCAACGTGAGATGATGCTTGAGGGGGCCACAAGGACAGAGGGCGTGATCCAAGGGGTAGGGCGCGCGCTGGTCCTTGTGGCCATCCCGCAAGGCGGTTGGTGCCCTTCTTCTGGCGCAAGAAAGCTAATATCCGGATAAAATCGTGTTCAAATTTCAGCCCAATCGGAGTTACGGATCTCGGGAATTTAAGAAACGGTGATAGGCCAGAACCTGGGAGCTAAGAAACAAAAGGAAACAGAGAGAGAGATCCAATCTCGGAGGGGCTCTCGCCCCTTCGCCGCCATGGAAGCCAAGGACCAGAGGGGAAACCCTTCTCCCATCTAGGGGAAGGTAAAGGAAGAAGAAGAAGAAGAAGAAGAAGAAGAAGAAGAAGGGGGGCTCTCTCTCCTCTCTCCCGATGGCGCCGGAACGCCGCCGGGGCCATCGTCGCGACAACCATCTACACCAACAACTTCACCACCGTCATCACCAACTCTCTCCTCCTCTATGCAGTGGTGTAACCCCTCTTTTACCCGCTGTAATCTCTACTTAAACATGGTGCTCAACGCTACATATTATTTCCCAATGATGTATGGCTATCCTATGATGTTTGAGTAGATCCGTTTTGTCCTACGGGTTCATTGATGATCGTGATTGGTTTGAGTTGCATGTTTTATTATTGGTGTTGTCCTTTGGTGCTCTCCATGTCGCGCAAGCGTGAGGGATCCCCATTGTAGGGTTTGCAATGTGTTCATGGTTTTCTTATTGTCTGCGTTGCGTGAGTGATAGAAACACAAACACGGATAAGTGGGTTATGGCATATGGGAATAAAGAGGACTTGATACTTTAATGCTATGGTTGGGCTTTACCTTAATGATCTTTAGTAGTTAGGATGTTTGCTAGAGTTCCAATCATAAGTGCATATGATCTAAGAAGAGAAAGTATGTTAGCTTATGCCTCTCCCTCATATAAAGTTGCAATAGTGATTACCGGTCTAGTTATAGATTGCCTAGGGACAAATAACTTTCTCGTGACAAAAAGCTCTCTACTAAAACTAGCTTAGTTGTGTATTCATCTAAACAGCTCCTAGTTTCTATTTACGTGCTCTTTATTATCTTGCAAGCCTATCCCTTTACACCTACAAAGTATTTTTAGTTTCATACTTGTTCTAGGTAAAGCGAACGTTAAGCGTGCATAGAGTTGTATCGGTGGTCGATAGAACTTGAGGGAATATTTGTTCTAGCTTTAGCTCCTCGTTGGGTTCGACACTCTTACTTATCGAAATAGGCTACAACTGATCCCCTATACTTGTGGGTTGTCACTCTCCGGCGGAGCGATTCGCCAGGGATACTTCCCTCCGGGAGGGGGAAATTGAAGCTATCGTCATCACCAACAACCCTCTCATCATGGGAGGACCAATCTTCATCACATCTTCAACAACACCATCTCATCTCAAACCCTAGTTCATCTCTTGTATTCAACTTTTGTATCAAAACCTCATATTGGAACATGTGGGTTGCTACTAGTGTTGATTACATCTTGTAGTTGATGCTAGTTTGTTTATTTGGTGGAAGATTATATGTTCAGATCCATTATGCTATTCAATACCCCTCTGATCTTGGGCATGGATATGATGTGTGAGTAGTTACTTTTATTCTTGAGGACATGGGAGATGTCTTGTTATAATTAAGTAATCATGTGAATTTGGTATTTGTCCGATATTTTGATGATATGTATGTTGTTTATTCTCTTAGTGGGGTCATGTGAACGTCCACTACATGACACTTCACCATCTTTGGACATAAGGGAATGCATTGTGGAGTAGTAATTAGATGATGGGTTGCTAGAGTGACAGAAGCTTAAACCCTAGTTTATGCGCTATTCCGCAAGGAGATGATTTGGATCCATATGTTCAATGCTATGGTTAGATTTATCTTAATTCTTCTTTCGTAGTTGTGGATGATTGCGAGAGAGTTTAATCTTAAGTGGCAGGCTTGTTCAAGTAAGAACATCACCCAAGCACCGGTCCACCCACATATCAAATTATCAAAGTAGCGCACGTGCATCAAACAAACATGATGAAAGTGACTAGATGAAATTCCCGTGTGTCCTCAAGAATGCTTTGCTTATTATAAGAGACCCTTCTCGCCTGTCCTTTGGTACAAAAAGGATTGGGCTACCTTGCCGCACTTTAAGTTACTATTACTACTTGTCACTTGTTACAAATTACCTTGCTATCAAACTATCTCTTACTGACAATTTTAGTGCTTGCAGAAAATACATTGCTGAAAACCGCTTGTCATTTACTTCTACTCCTCTTCGGGTTCGACACTCTTACTTATTGAAAGGACTGCAATTGATACCCTGCACTTGTGGTACACCAGGTCTCATGGACCAACTTACTCATAACGGTGATTATCGCATAACCACCTCGAAGGATAGATCTTTCTTACCACCATGGTCATCGCACGAAAACATAAAGATCAACCAACTTCTCATTGTATGAGCTCGGGGTTCATTAATATGAAAAAGTTTTAGTATCTGTTGACCCATAGTGTGACTTACTATGAGCTGTGTCCATAACCGAGGACGCGGCTATTCCAGTAGATTGTACACTCTACAGAGGTTAGTACACCGTACCCACACCGTGGAACTCTTGACCTCATACTTTAGTACATATTCCCATTCAAGTGGACCATGCATAGATGTTCCAACAAAAGCAATCTATTGCATGACACTCTTCCGGCCACTCCGACATACACCCGTTTAGGCCATGCCATGGGTGTCCCAGTGTCATCGCGTGACACCCTACCACCATCGTGGCTAAAGTAAACTATCCCAAATGAGGACCTTGGTACCATTAAAGCTTGGCCTCACAAGGTTATAGCCGCCTTCCGGGCCAGGGTAGCACGCACATATAACCTTCCCTCGTTAGAGGTACCGACAATAGGCATAACAATAGACCGAATTAGGCCCTCCCCATCCAGGCAAATGTGACTGCACTGGTGAGCTCGATTGGTGACACTATGACTTAGCCAACAGGCGTGTTCAAGTTCAATTAACAGCAAGTTTAACTTGAATTATGATCATCTGAGCCATAGCAAAATAACATGATGAAATGCATATGAGCATGATATCAACAATAGCATGCATGGGCAACATAACTATTTAACAAATGAATCTTAATAGTAACAATAATTCATTTAGTCTACTGGATGCAAATGAGCATGTCCTAGCAATGATCATGTAATTACAAGCATATTCATGTTAATAGCAAAAATGATTTAAATGAGCAAACATTATCAAATAATTCAAGTATGAACCATGGCAATTGCAATGCCATCATGCAAATGAATGATGTGGCTTGGCTTAGTCTAGAGGAGTGTCACAATACTCCTGGTCTTCTTCCACAAAGTTACTTTATTTTGAAAATAATAATAATAATAGCAAAAAGAAAATGTCACATAAGGCATTTTCTGCTGCCAGAAATTCTAGACAGTAAGGAAAATCTCAAATTTTACCAACAAAAAGAATAGCTCAATACAAAACAGTAGCAAAAAGTTTCAACTCGTTTGGACTTATAGTTTAGAAACTAGAGGTGGTCAAAGTTCTGGTCAAAATATGAATTTATTTGAATTAATCGAATTCCAGAGAGGGCCACCTCAAGGACGTATTTTTCGCTGGCGCCTCCACTAGAAAACGGTTTGGGATGGGGAAGAGAGGCTGACAGGTGGGTCCCCCTGTCAGGTTTAATAGAAAGAGAGAGAGAGAGAGAGAGAGAGAGAGAGAGAGAGAGAGGGGGGGGGGAGAGAGAGAGAGCAGAGGTTGAGCGGCTCTGCCGACGGTCGTTCTCCGGCGAGGAGGCCACGACGGTCGCTGGCGATGGTCGGGATGGACCCAGGGGAGAAGGGGAGCACGTATTTACCTACACCTCTGTCGGAGGTGGACGAACGGTGAGGTCAGCTTTGTCTCCACAGATGGCAGGCGACGGGGCTCGTCAGAGTTGATGTTTCCGACGTCACTCCGAACAACCGGCCACTTAGTCGCGCTTAGGAGCTCGAGGAGGACTTGCCCGAGGTGTTTGCAGAGGGAGAGGAGGACCGGAGGGAGGAGGTGGCCGTAGGGATCCACGGCGGAGCTCCGGTGAGGATCCGAGGCAGGAGGCCCTCCTAGCCTTTGTCCGCTTGGCTTTGGTCAATTTGTGGCAGTGGATGAGGTGTGGATGGCCAGAGAAGGTCGGGAAGGACTGATTTATAGCAAACGGAGATGCTCAGCTTCGGTCGCCGGTGCGTCTCATTAGAGGATAAGATTTTATTGGCTAAGCTATTTTCACACACTTGCACACTTTTAGAGAGATTTCACAGGTTAATATTGGCAATGGCTCCTCAACACTTTTCTGGCTAGATTGATGGTTGTTGCTAGAGCCACTCTCCACTACTTGTTTACACACCATACTATGCCCAATGCTCTTGTTGATAAGATAATGATGGATGGGTTTGAACTGGGCTTGCGTAGCCGGCTAACCTTAATCGCTACCAATGAACTTGCTGCCTTGAGATGTCTGTTGCAGGTGGTGCGCCTCATTGGAGTCCTCGACGAAAGGTCCTTGCTTAATGGAGCGGCCTTCTACACTAAGGGCGCCTACGATGCTCTTGCCTCTCAGTTCTCGGATCCCACGCTTGCTCACATCTGGGACTCTCGTGTCCCTAGCCGGGTACGGGTGTTTGGTTGGTTATTCTATCTGGACAGGTTAGACACAAGGGTAAATCTTCATCACAAGACCATCATCGACTCCTCGTCCTGTCCATGTTGTAACGCAGTGCCAGAGGGCTGAGCTCACATTTTCTTCACATGCCCGACGGCTGCCTCCATTTGGGTTGCTATTGGGTTGCTGCCCCGTTTATCACCATTGGCGGACTTGTGGAATGCCCCAGTTCAGCCCGGGCTGCCTCTGTCAATCTGGCCCTTTATTCTGTTGCTCGTGCTATTTTTTTGAAATATCCAGCATCGCTGGCATTTCACTGATAATAGCAGGAAGCAGTGGAAAACAACAAGGTTGTGAAGGTCCTAGGACCAAATCTGAAGAGCAGAGAAACAGAAAAGACAAGAAAAGAAACAGCAGCCCTAATAGTTGCATCACAACACTCCATACAATCCATACTAGGCAGCGCAACTCTGACTCCAACGATGAACTACTAAGGAAAACCAGGCAGGGGTAGCGTCACGGAGGATCACCGAACGAGCCATCTATCACACGTCATCGTATACCACCGGCCCCCCACCACGGCTTCGACTTCACGACAAGAGGCAGTCGAGGCACACCCACAGACACGCCGGAGCCTACTACCACGACCAAGGCCATGCCACCGACATTGCTCACCGTCGTCATCGTTGCCACACAAGCCACCGTGCACGTCTAGCCATAGGAAGCACCAATGGGATCAAGGTCATCAATACTGCGCCCTAAAGAGGGGAACGACATTGAAAACGACGCTACCGCCCGACCCTACAGAGGGATCTCGTCTTTCACCCGAAGAACTTGATTCAGGAGTAGAGGCTGTGAAGATTCCCGACGACGCCTCCAAGGAGGATAGCGACGCCCACGAGCACCGTCACCGCCGGCGACTAGCACCGGCCAGGCTATTCACCCGGGGCAGCCACTCCGGCGCAGCCGGCCGAGGCCGACTCGTACCTCCACTGGACCGTGCACCCCCCCCCCCCACACACACACACACAGACAGGGCGAGCGCGCCAACGCTATGCAGGGCCACCAGCAAGCCTCATGGAGGACGGGCCTATAGGAAACCAGATCTGGTCCTGCACCCCGCGTCTAAACCATGGGCGAAGCCTTCCTACTCCAGCCATCGCCATCGGGCACCACCAGTCGCCGGCAGAACCCCGCCCGGGCCGCCAGCCCACGGCAGACCTGCCAGATCCAGGTCCCCCGGCGAACACCACACACAGCCGCCCAGCCAAGCAGCCACGCCGCGCACACCACGGCAACCACTGTCGCCCAGCCGAGCCACCGCAGTCACCACGCGTGCCCGTGCACGCGAACCGGCCACGACCACCATGCGCCGCACCGCGCCAGATCCCCGCGCTCACGACCCGACCGCGGTCAGCACGCACCGTCCCTCGCCAGATTCACGCGACTCGGAGCCCCGCGGACCTCCGTGCACAGCCTTGGTGGCCAGAAGCGCCGCCCCGAGCATGCGCTGCCGCTCGAGCTCCCCCGATGCCACCGGCCCGCGCCAGCCATCCCCGGGCAAAGGAGGAAATGAGTCCCGTCGCCGCCGAGCCCCGCGGGCTTTGCCCGGCGACATCCGCCGGCGGCTGCGAGGGGAGGAGGGGAGGATGGGTGAGGAGCTGGTGGCGGCTAGGGTTTGCTCCCGAGCCGCTCGCGGGAGCGACACGGAGCCTCGGGTTGTTGTTGCTCGTGCTATGGAAAATTTGGGTTTCTCAAAACGCCAAAACCTATAGGAACTTGTCTCTCTCTCTCTCTCCCTCCAAATGATGTAATTAGGGCTATTATTTCTGACCTCAATCTCTTGTCACACCGCCTGAAAAAGGTGGATCGGAAAATCCACGCCGGATTGTACCGGGATTTTTCGGAGATCCTATACGGCGCGTACCGCGCCCGCGAGCGCCGTGGCGAGTACCCCCCTCTCGCCCGCTGCTGTTTCTATGGGCCGGCCCATTTCGAGGTTTAACCCCAACCGGTTTTGGGAAGGTTCTAGAACCTTCCCTGAACTGGGTTTTTATGTTTTTCTTTCGGTTTTTCTTTTTCTTTTTTTGTTTTTTCTTTTCCTTTTTCTGTTTTCTTTTCATTGTTTCTTTACTTTTATGTTTTATTTTTATTCTTGTTTGTCAATTTCCGAAAATATATTAATTCGCGATTTGTTTTCTAAAATCGTATTTTTTAATGATGAACATTTTTTCCAAAATTGTGGTTTTATTTTTACTAAATCGTTACTCTTAAATCATGAACATTTATTTTTGAAACTGTGAACATTTTTTAAGAACTCACGAACATTTTTTTTTTGAAATCATGAACATATTTTTTCGAAATTTGTGAACATTCTCTTAAGTCATGTACATGTTTTTCAGATAATGAACATTTTTTCTGAAATAATTGATCATTTTAAAATTAAAGACTAATTTTTGAAAATTTTGAACATTTTTTCAAATTCGTGAACATTTTGAGAACTATCGAACATTTTTTGTATCGTGAACATTTTTTCCAAATTCGTGAACATTTTTTTGAATCATGAACATTTTCCCAAATTCGTGAACATTTTTGGAATTAGCGAACATTTGTTTGAATTTTTTAAATTATGAACATTTTTTAAGTTTGTGGGAACAATTTTTCATAATTTCGTGAACAGTTTTTGAATTCCAGAGTATTTTTCTGTAATCATGATTTACTTATTTTGTGAACATTTTTCAATTTTACCTACATTTTTTCAAAATCATGAACATTGTTTCAAATTCATGAACATTTTTTAAATTTGTGAACATTTTTTGCCAAAATTCATGAACAATTTTTGAATTACCGAGCATCTTTTTGGAAATCATGATTTCTTTTTGAAATCATGATTTTTTTTATTCAAAATTAGCAACTTCTCTTAAATTTAGGACTTTTCATATCCCGAATTATCGGAAAAAAAAGAAAAATGTAAAGGAAAAAGAATGAAACATCCAGAAAAAAACAGGCGGCGTCCCGGCCACACATGGGCCGGCCCAGAAGGGGAGCGGGGCGTGCGCTCCCGCTTCCTTCGCAGCGCGTGCTGCGCCCCCTATAGGCGCTCCCAGGCTTTTTTCACCTCTCGTCCTTCTTGAACCTCAATTTTTGATTGAACGGTCACAATTCAGCCCGCTAGAGCCTGTGGGCCGCTCGTTCACCAATCTATTTTTTTATCTTCTAATTTCAAGAAAACTTGGGTCAAACGGAAGAAAACCTTCCGTAATCCCAGTAGCAAACTACTCTTCTACGTAACGACGACACGAGGACGACTCCAATTCGGAAAAGCAGCGCGTTCATGTAGCCAGCCGCGTCTATTAGGCTAGCCATAGTGGGAGTAACTTAGGTAGTAACTTAACACATCCCAAGACAATTTTGCTTATGTGGCAAGTATTTAATAAGAAAATATGTGTTTGTGGTAACATAATATGTTACCGTAACATAGCGCTTCCCGAGGCAAAATGAGTATGAGCTAATAAATAAAGCACCATATGATTCTACTATTATGTTACTTTACACTATAAAAATAGTAACTTAAACTAGTATCATATGCATGACACTAGTATAAATTACTCCCCAGTCCCCACCATGACCAGCCTTATATAAACTCAACATCTGCGACACTAGAAAGTCTGACCAGAGGAGAAGAGAAGAGAGGACGAGGGCAGCGCCTCATCCGCTGTTCGCGTCGCCAGTGCGTGTGCGTCCGCGTGCGCAAGAACCAGCAAAGATTCAACCTGAATCGATGATCAAGAAGGGGTGCGCTACGTTCTTGGTGGGCGAGGAGGTGAAGGACGGGGCGCCGAGGCGGTTCGCGATGCCGGTGGAGCTGCTCGTGCACCCGCGGATCATGGAGCTGCTCGCGGAGGCGGAAGAGAAGTACGGCTACGCGCACGAGGGCGCCATCGTCCTGCCCTGTTGCGTCGAGCGGTTCCAGAAGGCCATCGACGAGGCGACGGCGCAAGAACGGCACCGTCGTCACCAGGGCCGGCCCTGGGCCAGGGCAGCGGGGGCGACGGCCTCGGGCCCAGCCAAACTAGGGGCCCCGGCCCCAGGCCATATATATGCTAAAGGCTTTAGGTACAGCCATACAAGTGGAAAACAAAAAAGGCCTGAGAGGCCCATCGTGATATGTATGTTGATAAGAAGCCCAAAGAGTGCACACGCTGAATTCGTTCCGAATAACGATCGGTTGTTAGTATATCTATACTGTATATGTACGTGTTTGCGCGGAGCCATGGCTGTCAGTTTTTTTCCTTTTGACTTTTATAAGGAAGGACCTTTCCGTGGCTGTTAGTTTGATTGCTTCTTCAATTCTCCAAACCCATTCTTCAATTCTCCAAACCCAATCGATAGCAGTCTTCACAAGTTCGGGGCCTATGGCTTGGTTTCCCATCACAAACGGAGGACTGAGCGGCCGAATGCCGTGAAACCCTGCCGCGGGCCGGAGCATTGCAACGGCTGCCGACTGCGCCTAGGGCGAGGAAAACCCGAACGACAGAGGTAATTAATTGGGTGTATCTAGGTCACATCTAGATGTGCTCTAGTTATTGCATATCTAAGTGAATGAATTAAGCATAAAGAGAAAAAGAAAAAGGAGAAAGAAAATATCCACACGACTCTCAATGTAAGATCAATGACATACGACTTAGATGTGCAATACTTATAACACATCTAGATGTGCTCTAGTAAAACTGTAATTTATTTTGATGTATCGTTTAGCCCTCAATTTTAATCTGATGGATGATAATTAAGTTGTATTCTTGGTTTTATAACACTTGCACTCTTTGAGGAGATAGCTGTCTTGGTCACGTGGTCTCAATGTTTTGTACTTGGATAGTTGTAGAGCACACCGGTGTTGGAGCACACATTATTGCTGCTAGTTTACTCCCAAGTTGAGGTGTGCTCCTTTTTGTTTTTACAAATATGTTGCCTAAAACATTTATCTAATTCCCAGAAGAGTACAAGGAGAAAATGAGCACATCAGTTAACTAAATTTTAGAAGGAGATTATGAATAAATTTATTTTTTGGAATTACACTACTTTGTAATCTAAAGCAATTAGATGCCAATATTATTGAAGCACCACAACCTATTATTGTCATATACTCCCTCCGTAAAAAAATATAAGAGTGTTTAGATCTAAATGCTTCTATATTTCTAAGAGCGTTTAGATCACTAAAGTAGTGATCTAGACGCTCTTGTATTTCTTTATAGAGGGAGTGCTATTTACAATGGGAAAATATATCATAGTTTATGCTTTACAAGAATGTTTCTATATCAAAGTATGGAATTCTTTTTTTCCTCCACCGCAGCCGCTAGGCCCACTTATGGAGTCCGCCCTAGGGCCCTCGAAACTCCAAGGCCGGCCCTGGTCGTCACCAACACCACCATCATCACTTCAACCTTCCTCAGCTAGTCGGGTGCTTTAGGCCGGCGCATTTTGTTGTTTAGGATCTACCACGTGCGCGGCTAGGTTTAGTTTCCACGTCTTTCCTTTGTTTCTTGCTCGAATTGAATCCCTTGATCTAGAAAAAGGTCAGCACGTATTGTGTCTAGTTTGACCGAACTGGCACGACGTAATGCAGACTCTTTATGTGATCAATTGTCCGAGCAAAATTTTGTAACTGACTGATTTGTACTGTATTTTGATAATATATATGTGACGAAAATCTCATTGATCGTTCCATCCTGAAAGCTCAAAATACTTCTGGAAGTTAAGATTTATTTATTTGTTTTTACACAGAGGTGCGCTTTTCGACTAGAGACGATTGTGACAGGGTG
This sequence comes from Aegilops tauschii subsp. strangulata, assembly GCF_002575655.3. NCBI lineage: Eukaryota > Viridiplantae > Streptophyta > Magnoliopsida > Poales > Poaceae > Aegilops > Aegilops tauschii. The sequence goes on from NC_053040.3 coordinate 321,383,775, forward strand.
GCAAAGTGTGGGTCTTTTGTGGCCAGGACGAGCTTAATTCCACGGTATGGTCTATCATACATGTAGTTTTAAACCTTTCCCTCACTACGCATAACATGTATGAAAATTTGTTGAGGGGTACTGTTAACATGTCTTCTTCACATATTCTCGTGAGGCGGCCGCCTTATGTTTGACTCTAAGGCTCTCTTGGAACAATGAGGGTTTTAGAAAGAAAAATGTGTCAACTCCTCTGCAGGTTATTTATGCATGTGTGCATTTTCTTCATTTGGTCTATCATGCATAGGACGGAAGACAGGGACTTTCTACGATGGTGTCTACCCGACAAAACATACGACCAGAGAGGTTTTCTCTTGTCATGGATGTCGGTGTAATCTCCGAATATGACCTCCCCAATCCTAGCTTGTACCTATTCTTTTTCATGTATTACATTTTCTCTCTCTTCGACGTATTAACTATGCACATCTTATTATGCAGAGAACGGGAATTCCTTCGTCGAGGTGGTATCCCCTCGATATATTGATTGAATGAAAGTTTTCTTTCTCGAGAAAATATATTTAATGAAAATTGTAAGCAAAACTATTTATTGATCATCCACATTTGGTTTCATTGTTGAAACTACTTCACGTGCAATGGTTTACAATCCAATTCTGATATGACAAGTGATCCAAAGATCCTGCTTCACTAAACGGACATGATGAAAGGTTCCGTTGAATTGTCGTACAAATAATATTGAATGTGTAGCAATGTTGAAATGCGGTTTTCACGAGAGTCTAGTTTCACCCTCTTTTTAAACTAGAAGGGCCCCGAAGATCTAAGCATGAAGCTGAGGGGATGTTCATCTTACAACATGACCCAACAGAAATAGGAAATTGCAAATAAGTCCTTGACTTTGACAAGGAGGACCCCAAACTAGAAGATAGAATCACTATATATTGGGTCCAATGGAACTTCAACAGGGATTCAATCTCGCCGTCGCCAGGGAGAACTACTTGGGGAGACAAGATTTCCATAGGCGCGGAACCTCCGCGACATGGCCCATGTATAGAAGTTGAACTTACCTGCCCTTTGGCATCCAGGCCGGAAGAATAGGGTAGGCCGCCTTTTGGCCAGAAGAAGCAGTTGTATGGCCGTGAAGACTGGCCAGTGAATGCATACAAAGGTGACATAGCTCTATCGAGCACCCCTCTATTGGTGAGCTTTGACCAAATCTGCAAGCTTCAGATCTCTAATCCCCCTCTTCTCCTTGTCCAACACCACGCTAACTAAGAGCCGAGAGTACGCAGAGCAACTCTAGATCAGGGCATTGTTGGGGATCGTAGTAGAAATTTAAAATTTTCTACGCATCACCAAGATCAATCTACGGAGTCATCTAGCAACGAGAGAGAGGAGTGCATCTACATACCCTTGTAGATCGCGAGCGGAAGCGTTCAAGAGAACGGGGTTGATGGAGTCGTACTCGTCATGATCCAAATCACCGATGATCCTAGCGCCGAACGGACGGCACCTCCGCGTTCAACACACGTACGGAGCAGCGACGTCTCCTCCTTCTTGATCCAGCAAGGGGGAAGGAGAGGTTGATGGAGATCCAGCAGCACGATGGCGTGGTGGTGGAAGTAGCGGGATTCCAGCAGGGCTTCGCCAAGCGCTGCGGGAGGAGGGAGAGGTGTCACGGGAGGGAGAGGGAGGCGCCAGGGCTTAGGGTCCGTCTGCCCTCCCTCCCCCACTATTTATAGGGGTCCTGGGGGGCGGCGGCCCCCTGGAGATCCCATCTGAGGGGGGGCGGCGGCCAAGGGGGGGACTTGCCCCCCAAGTCAAGTGGGGCGCCCCCCCACCCCCAGGGTTTCCAACCCTAGGCGCAGGGGAGGCCCATGGGGAGGCGCACCAGCCCACCAGGGGTTGGTTCCCTTCCCACTTCAGCCCATGGGGCCCTCCGGGATAGGTGGCCCCACCCGATGGACCCCCGGGACCCTTCCGGTGGTCCCGGTACAATACCGGTGACCCCCGAAACTTTCCCGGTAGCCGAAACTGGACTTCCTATATACAAATCTTTACCTCCGGACCATTCCGGAACTCCTTGTGACGTCCGGGATCTCATCCGGGACTCCGAACAACTTTCGGGTTACCGCATACTAATATCTCTACAACCCTAGCGTCACCGAACCTTAAGTGTGTAGACCCTACGGGTTCGGGAGACATGCAGACATGACCGAGACGACTCTCCGGTCAATAACCAACAGCGGGATCTGGATACCCATGTTGGCTCCCACATGTTCCTCGATGATCTCATCGGATGAACCACGATGTCGAGGATTCAAGTAATCCCGTATACAATTCCCTTTGTCAATCGGTACTTTACTTACCCGAGATTCGATCGTCGGTATCCCAATACCTCGTTCAATCACGTTACCGGTAAGTCACTTTACTCGTTCCGTAATGCATGATCCCGTGACTAACTACTTAGTCACATTGAGCTCATTATGATGATGCAATACCGAGTGGGCCCAGAGATACCTCTCCGTCATACGGAGTGACAAATCCCAGTCTCGATCTGTGCCAACCCAACAGACACTTTCGGAGATACCTGTAGTGCACCTTTATAGCCACCCAGTTACGTTGTGACGTTTGGTACACCCAAAGCATTCCTACGGTATCCGGGAGTTGCACGATCTCATGGTCTAAGGAAATGATACTTGACATTAGAAAAGCTTTAGCAAACGAACTACACGATCTAGTGCTATGCTTAGGATTGGGTCTTGTCCATCACATCATTCTCCCAATGATGTGATCCCGTTATCAATGACATCCAATGTCCATGGTCAGGAAACCGTAACCATCTATTGATCAACGAGCTAGTTAACTAGAGGCTCACTAGGGACATGTTATGGTCTATGTGTTCACACATGTATTACGATTTCCGGATAACACAATTATAGCATGAACAATAGACAATTATCATGAACAAGGAAATATAATAATAACCATTTTATTATTGCCTCTAGGGCATATTTCCAATAGTCTCCCACTTGCACTAGAGTCAATAATCTAGTTACATTGTGATGAATCGTACACCCATAGAGTTCTGGTGTTGATCATGTTTCGCTCGCGGAAGAGGTTTAGTCAACGGATCTGCGACATTCAAATCCGTATGCACTTTACAAATATCTATGTCTCCATTTTGAACATTTTCGCGAATGGAGTTGAAGCGACGCTTGATGTGCCTAGTCTTCTTGTGAAACCTGGGCTCCTTGGCAAGGGCAATAGCTCCAGTGTTGTCACAGAAGAGAGTCATCGGCCCCGATGCATTGGGAATAACTCCTAGGTCGGCAATGAACTCCTTCATCCAGATTGCTTCATGTGCTGCCTCCGAGGCTACCATGTACTCCGCTTCACATGTAGATCCCGCCACGACGCTTTGCTTGTAACTGCACCAGTTGACTGCCCCACCATTCAAAATATACACGTATCCGGTTTGTGACTTAGAGTCATCCAGATCTGTGTCGAAGCTAGCATCGACGTAACCCTTTACGACGAGCTCTTCGTCACCTCCATAAACGAGAAACATATCCTTAGTCCTTTTCAGGTACTTTAGGATATTCTTGACCGCTGTCCAGTGTTCCATGCTGGGATTACTTTGGTACCTTCCTACCAAACTTACGGCAAGGTTTACATCAGGTCTGGTACACAGCATGGCATACATAATAGACCCTATGGCCGAGGCATAGGGGACGACACTCATCTTTTCTCTATCTTCTGCCTTGGTCGGGCATTGAGCCGTGCTCAATCTCACACCTTGCAATACAGGCAAGAACCCCTTCTTGGACTGATCCATATTGAACTTCTTCAATATCTTGTCAAGGTATGTGCTTTGTGAAAGACCTATGAGGCGTCTCGATCTATCTCTATAGATCTTGATGCCTAATATGTAAGCAGCTTCTCCAAGGTCCTTCATTGAAAAACACTTATTCAAGTAGGCCTTTATACTTTCCAAGAATTCTATATCATTTCCCATCAATAGTATGTCATCCACATATAATATGAGAAATGCTACAGAGCTCCCACTCACTTTCTTGTAAACACAGGCTTCTCCATAAGTCCGCGTAAACCCAAACGCTTTGATCATCTCATCAAAGCGAATGTTCCAACTCCGAGATGCCTACACCAGCCCATAGATTGAGCGCTGGAGCTTGCATACTTTGTTAGCATTCTTAGGATCGACAAAACCTTCCGGCTGCATCATATACAATTCTTCCTTAAGGAAGCCGTTAAGGAATGCCGTTTTGATGTCCATTTGCCATATTTCATAATTGTAGAATGCGGCAATTGGTAACATGATTCGGACGGACTTCAGCTTCGCTACGGGTGAGAAGGTCTCATCGTAGTCAACACCTTGAACTTGTCGATAACCCTTAGCGACAAGTCGAGCTTTATAGATGGTAACATTTCCATCCGCGTCCGTCTTCTTCTTAAAGATCCATTTATTTTCTATCGCTCGCCGATCATCGGGCAAGTCTGTCAAAGTCCATACTTTGTTTTCATACATGGATCCTATCTCGGATTGCATGGCTTCAAGCCATTTGTTGGAATCTGGACCCGCCATTGCTTCTTCATAGTTCGAAGGTTCACCGTTGTCCAACAACATGATTTCCAGAACAGGGTTGCCGTACCACTCTCGTGCGGAACGTGTCCTTGTGGACCTACGAAGTTCAGTGGCAACTTGATCATGATCGTCATCATTAACTTCCTCTCTAGTCGGTGTAGGCACCACAGAAACATTTTCTTGTGCTGTGCTACTTTCTGGTTCGAGAGGGGTCATCTCATCAAGTTCCACTTTCCTCCCACTTACTTCTTTCGAGAGAAACTCTTTCTCCAGAAAGGACCCATTCTTGGCAACGAAGATCTTGCCTTCGGATCTGAGGTAGAAGGTATACCCAATGGTTTCCTTAGGGTATCCTATGAAGACACATTTTTCCGACATGGGTTCAAGCTTTTCAGGTTGAAGTTTCTTGACATAAGCATCGCATCCCCAAACTTTAAGAAACGACAACTTAGGTTTCTTTCCAAACCATAATTCATACGGTGTCGTCTCAACGGATTTAGAAGGAGCCCTATTTAAAGTGAATGCGGCAGTCTCTAAAGCATAACCCCAGAATGATAGCGGTAGATCGGTAAGAGACATCAAAGATCGCTCCATATCCAATAGAGTGCGATTACGACGTTCGGACACACCATTACGCTAAGGTGTTCTAGGCGGCGTGAGTTGTGAAACAATTCCACATTTCCTTAAGTGTGTGCCAAATTCGTGACTCAAATATTCCCTTCCATGATCTGATCGTAAGAACTTTATTTTCCTGTCACGTTGATTCTCAACCTCACTCTAAAATTCCTTGAACTTTTCAAAGGTCTCAGACTTGTGTTTCATTAAGTAGACATACCCATATCTACTCAAGTCATCAGTGAGGGTGAGAACATAACGATAGCCACCGCGAGCCTCAACGCTCATTGGACCGCACACATCAGTGTGTATGATTTCCAATAAGTTGGTTGCTCGCTCCGTTGTTCCGGAGAACGGAGTCTTGGTCATTTTTCCCATGAGGCATGGTTCGCACGTGTCAAATGATTCATAATCAAGAGACTCCAAAAGTCCATCTGCATGGAGTTTCTTCATGCGTTTGACACCAATGTGACCAAGGCGGCAGTGCCACAAGTATGTGGGACTATCATTATCAACCTTACATTTCTTGGCATCCACACTATGAATATGTGTAACATCACATTCGACATTCATCAAGAATAAACCATTGACCAGCGGGGCATGACCATAAAACATATCTCTCATATAAATAGAACAACCATTATTCTCGGATTTAAATGAGTAGCCATCTCGCATTAAACGAGATCCAGATACAATGTTCATGCTCAAAGCTGGCACTAAATAACAATTATTGAGGTTTAAAACTAATCCCGTAGGTAAATGTAGAGGTAGCGTGCCGACGGCGATCACATCGACCTTGGAACCATTCCCGACGCGCATCGTCACCTCGTCCTTCGCCAGTCTCCGCTTATTCCGCAGCTCCTGCTTTGAGTTACAAATATGAGCAACCGCACCGGTATCGAATACCCAGGAGCTACTACGAGCGCTGGTTAGGTACACATCAATAACATGTATATCACATATACCTTTGGTATTGCAGGCCTTCTTATCCGCTAAGTACTTGGGGCAGTTCCGCTTCCAGTGACCGTTTCCCTTGCAATAAAAGCACTCAGTCTCAGGCTTAGGTCCATTCTTTGTCTTTTTCCCGGCAACTGGCTTACCGGGCGCGGCAACTCCTTTGCCGTCCTTCTTGAAGTTCTTCTTACCCTTGCCTTTCTTGAACTTGGTGGTTTTATTCACCATCAACACTTGATGTTCCTTCTTGATCTCTACCTCCGCTGATTTCAGCATTGAATATACCTCAGGGATGGTCCTTTCCATCCCCTGCATATTGAAGTTCATCACAAAGCTCTTGTAGCTAGGTGGGAGCGACTGAAGGATTCTGTCAACGACCGCGTCATCCGGGAGATTAACTCCCAGCTGAGACAAGCGGTTCTGCAACCCAGACATTTTGAGTATGTGTTCGCTGATGGAACTATTCTCCTCCATCTTACAACTGTAGAACTTGTCGGAGTCTTCATATCTCTCGACCCGGGCATGAGCTTGGAAAACCATTTTCAGCTCTTGGAACATCTCATATGCTCCGTGCTGCTCAAAACGCTTTTGGAGCCCCGGTTCTAAGCTGTAAAGCATGCCGCACTGAACCAGGGAGTAATCATCAACACGAGTTTGCCAGGCGTTCATAACGTCTGGGTGTGCTGGGACGGGTGCTTCACCTAGCAGTGCTTCAAGGACATATGCTTTCATGGCAGCTATGAGGATGATCCTCAAGTTCCGGACCCAGTCCGTATAGTTGCTACCATCGTCTTTCAACTTGGTTTTCTCTAGGAACGCGTTGAAGTTGAGGTTGACATTAGCATGGGCCATTTGATCTACAAGACATATTGTAAAGATTTTAGACTAAGTTCATGATAATTAAGTTCATCTAATCAAATTATTAATGAACTCCCACTCAGACACACATCCCTCTAGTCATCTAAGTGATACATGATCCGAGTCAACTAGGCCGTGTCCGATCATCACGTGAGACGGACTAGTCATCATCGGTGAACATCTCCATGTTGATCGTATCTTCCATACGACTCATGTTCGACCTTTCGGTCTCTTGTGTTCCGAGGCCATGTCTGTACATACTAGGCTCGTCAAGTCAACCTAAGTGTTTTGCATGTGTAAATCTGTCTTACACCCGTTGTATGTGAACGTTGGAATCTATCACACCCGATCATCACGTGGTGCTTCAAAACAACGAACTTTTGCAACGGCGCACAGTTAGGGGGAACACTTTCTTGAAATTATTATAAGGGATCATCTTATTTACTACCGTCGTACTAAGCAAATAAGAAGCAAAACATGATAAACATCACATGCAATCAAATAGTGACATGATATGGCCAATTTCATTTGCTCCTTTTGATCTCCATCTTCGGGGCGCCATGTTCATCATCGTCACCGGCATGACACCATGATCTCCATCATCGTGTCTTCACGAAGTTGTCTCGCCAACTATTACTTCTACTACTATGGCTAACAGTTAGCAATAAAGTAAAGTAATTTACATGGCGTTATTCAATGACACGCAGGTCATACAAAAAATAAAGACAACTCCTATGGCTCCTGCCGGTTGTCATACTCATCGACATGCAAGTCGTGATTCCTATTACAAGAACATGATCAATCTCATACATCACATATATTTCATTCATCACATCCTTTTGGCCATATCACATCACAAGGCATATGCTGAAAAAACAAGTTAGACGTCCTCTAATTGTTGTTGCATGTTTTTACGTGGCTTCTATAGGTTTCTAGCAAGAACGTTTCTTACCTACGTAAAACCACAACGTGATATGCCAATTTCTATTTACCCTTCATAAGGACCCTTTTCATCGAATCCGATCCGACTAAAGTGGGAGAGACAGACACCCGCTAGCCACCTTATGCAACTAGTGCATGTCAGTCGATGGAACCTGTCTCACGTAAGCGTACGTGTAAGGTCGGTCCGGGCCGCTTCATCCCACGATGCCGCCGAATCAAGATAAGACTAGTAGCGGCAAGTAAATTGACATGATCTACGCCCACAACAATCTTGTGTTCTACTCGTGCATAGTAACTACGCATAAACCTAGCTCTGATACCACTGTTGGGGATCGTAGCAGAAATTTAAAATTTTCTACGCATCACCAAGATCAATCTATGGAGTCATCTAGCAACGAGAGAGAGGAGTGCATCTACATACCCTTGTAGATCACGAGCGGAAGCGTTTAAGAGAACGGGGTTGATGGAGTCGTACTCGTCATGATCCAAATCACCGATGATCCTAGCGCCAAACGGACGGCACCTCCGCGTTCAACACACATATGGAGCAGCGACGTCTCCTCCTTCTTGATCCAGCAAGGGGGGAGGAGAGGTTGATGGAGATCCAGCAGCACGACGGCGTGGTGGTGGAAGTAGCGGGATTCCAGCAGGGCTTCGCCAAGCGCTGCGGGAGGAGGGAGATGTGTCACGGGAGGGAGAGGGAGGCGCCAGGGCTTAGGGTCCGGCTGCCCTCCCTCCCCCCACTATTTATAGGGGTCCTGGGGGGGCGGCGGCCCCCTGGAGATCCCATCTGAGGGGGGCGGCGGGCAAGGGGGGGACTTGCCCCCCAAGTCAAGTGGGGCGCCCCCCCACCCCGAGGGTTTCCAACCCTAGGCGCAGGGGAGGCCCATGGGGGGGCGCACCAGCCCACCAGGGGCTGGTTCCCTTCCCACTTCAGCCCATGGGGCCCTCCGGGATAGGTGGCCCCACCCGGTGGACCCCCGGGACCCTTCCGGTGGTCCCGGTACAATACCGGTGACCCCCGAAACTTTCCTGGTAGCCGAAACTGGACTTCCTATATACAAATCTTTACCTCCGGACCATTCCGGAACTCCTCGTGACGTCCGGGATCTCATCCGGGACTCTGAACAACTTTCGGGTTACCGCATACTAATATCTCTACAACCCTAGCGTCACCGAACCTTAAGTGTGTAGACCCTACGGGTTCGGGAGACATGCAGACATGACCGAGACGACTCTCCGGTCAATAACCAACAGCGGGATCTGGATACCCATGTTGGCTCCCACATGTTCCTCGATGATCTCATTGGATGAACCACGATGTCGAGGATTCAAGTAATCCCGTATACAATTCCCTTTGTCAATCGGTACTTTACTTACCTGAGATTCGATCGTCGGTATCCCAATACCTCGTTCAATCACGTTACCGGTAAGTCACTTTACTCGTTCCGTAATGCATGATCCCGTGACTAACTACTTAGTCACATTGAGCTCATTATGATGATGCAATACCGAGTGGGCCCAGAGATACCTCTCCGTCATACGGAGTGACAAATCCCAGTCTCGATCTGTGCCAACCCAACAGACACTTTAGGAGATACCTGTAGTGCACCTTTATAGCCACCCAGTTACGTTGTGACGTTTGGTACACCCAAATCATTCCTACGGTATCCGTGAGTTGCACGATCTCATGGTCTAAGGAAATGATACTTGACATTAGAAAAGCATTAGCAAACGAACTACACGATCTAGTGCTATGCTTAGGATTGGGTCTTGTCCATCACATCATTCTCCCAATGATGTGATCCCATTATCAATGACATCCAATGTCCATGGTCAGGAAACCGTAACCATCTATTGATCAACGAGCTAGTTAACTAGAGGCTCACTAGGGACATGTTATGGTCTATGTGTTCACACATGTATTACGATTTCCGGATAACACAATTATAGCATGAACAATAGACAATTATCATGAACAAGGAAATATAATAATAACCATTTTATTATTGCCTCTAGGGCATATTTCCAATAGGCATACCTCGAGATTATTGATGAAGAGAACGCCAGATACCTCTTCCTACACCATGTCCACTAGGGCGACGCAAGGAATAAGCAACCATCCACCGACTGATGTATTGTCTTCTCTAACTTGCATAAAGGCCAATCACCCTACGTGCAATCATAAACTAGACCAAGACCTAATATCTACATCGATGGCCAAGCCACCTCCCCAACCCTTCACCCATTGGTGGCAGCACCAGAGGGTGAGGTACATTAACTAGGAGGCTTCAATGAACTCTCAAAGAAAGGCAAGAGAGAAATGTTTGGGGAAGAAATGGCAGCCCCTCTTGTATGTTTCTGGTCCTTTGGTTTCAGTTTTGAACATTGCCATGGTACAAACCACACCTATTAAAAACAACACATATCAATTAGGATCCTATAATTGGTCTAGCAGATTTTTGGATAGTTTTAGCAATTGTTGTATCCCACTCAACATATGAAATGGCACAATTATAAAGAAGAGGTTTAGAAGAAAATAATGAAACATATCAGGAAATAATCATAATTGTTTTGAAAATAGGAATACAGAGGATTGTGTTACTATGCTTTTACATTTTTTATGGGTCATACAAATAATCCAATCGAATCAACCAACGCCATCCAATTCATAATTTGCAGCTTTGTTTCATACATAACGTGATGATATACCTTTGGGAGTCATGACCAACTGCTGGGGTGAGTGAGGGTACCCACTCAAAGGAGGATGCTTTATGGGATGACTCGGACAATATCACCTAACTCGAGGTATCACCTACCCATGGGAATAATTCTACTCCACTAAAAAACATGTATAAGCTCTTCAGAGGACAAGCGATTGCTCACACCCTTTTTACTCAACTATGGAAATGTGATAGCATTTTCAAATATAAGATCTTTCACCGGTTATTGCTTCGTGACAAAATCATTACAAGGAACCTCTTGCATAGAAAGTCTTTTCACCTGCAAAGCTACAACTATGTGCTATGTAATGAAGATTAGAAAAAAACTCCGCTTCATATGTTTTGGAACTGCACTTTTGCTCAGGATTGTTGGTTGAAAATTGCACCTAACAAGTTGAGGGGTATCTCTTTCCATGATCAATCTCTCTTGACAATGAAAGATCGTCCAAATAACATTGCCGTGGATATCATCAATGCCAAAGGTTGGGCCATTTGGTCTCAAAGAAATGACAAGATTTTTCATAATGCTACTCCACACCTTCAAGGTTGGAGCTACATGATCAAAGAGGGTTTCAAAGTAATGAGACTCGAAGCTAAGCATCGTGTTGCCACCCAAATTTTACTCTATATATATTTTGGACATAACTTTATTTAATAGAAAATTACCATATAACTATCATTCTATGATTCCAAGGGCAAAAGAAAGATTGAAAGACATGCATATGCACAAAGACCACCATACATACTCGAATCCACTCATAAATATGTGAATCCCACTAACTAAAATCTTATAGAAGACATGCACTTGTGTGTAAAAGCGAACACCATGATTTCCACTTTGTGTTTTTTTGCATGGGATAGATAATATATTGATCTTTCAAATATGAAAATATATAAACATGCAAGTTACTTTTCTTTCTGTGAAACACACAAGTTACTTGAACATTACATGTTTTTGTTCTAAATAATCGACATTGAAATAAGTATTTTTCACATGTGGTGAGTACACTCTCTTAAGTACACATTTGAAATTGTCTACCTCTTCCCAAGCACAAAACATAGCGATGTGAAACTTCTTTGGAACAAATCACACATGGAAAAACAAAAACAAAAAGATTAGCAGCATGATCGCAGTAGCCGAAGGTACCATTTAAAGCAAGATTTGTATTTGAAACTATTTTCAGCTGGATTTGTCTTTTTATTGGTGTGTGCATCCTAAAAGTCCAAAAAGTATCCGTTATCCCATTTCCTTATAATTTTTAAGGGACTAAACATATAATTTTTACGGCATTAAACTTTTTTCATCTAGTAGATCTTAATCTCCCAACCAATTCAACTCCACATAGAAGCCTATTTTCAGGTGCGAAGAATGAGCCAAGTAGGCAAAAATCGTCCTCTACCTGGCAAGGTTTGAAACTAGCAAGAACCCCTTGGCCCCCGCGTCGCTCCTGCAGGGGCGACTCGGGCGGCGATAACCTAGCGCGCCGCCAGCCACCCCTCCCCCCGCTCCTCTCCCTCGCCACCATCGGAGGGGGTCGCCGGACGCCGCGCGTCCCCTGGGGAGGGTGGCGGCGAGGATCTGTCTGCCCTGTCTCGTGCAGGGGGCTTTGGAGCCGAGGCGGCGGCCTCAGGTGGTGGAGCGACGACGACCTCAGCTAGCGGCCGTCGCTAGTGTTGGCCGTCCCCCTTGGCCGCGCGGGTGGCAAGGCGGCGGCGGGTGGTGGCTATGGGGTGCGGTGGCCGCGGGGGCGCCCGTCCCGAATATGACGCCTCCGCCTCCAACCCTTTCGGTCCCCATCAGATCTGGTCTTCGGCTGCCCCAGGCTGCCGGCACCGCGTCTGTGCTAGGGGTGGGGAAGACGTGGGGCCCGGAGAAATCCAAGGCTGGCTCTGCCGGCCACGACGACGGCGACGCCTGAGGGCGCCGTCTCCTACTTGTAGGTGCCGTCAAGGTTATCCCTTTCCCCCTTGCCTCGTTCCCCTGCTCGTATACCGGGGTGAAAACCCAAATCCCTTTGGATTGGGCGGCAGCGACGCTCCCGGCGCCGTCACCCTCATGGAGGTGCCGCCTTCGGTGAGTTTGGGGCAGTGGTGAGTCCAATCTGGTTGGTGGGCGTTTGGCGGCGACATGGTTGGAGCTGGTGGCATCGTGGTGGTTCCCTGTTCGCCATCTGCGGTCATGGCACCATCTCCAAGTTCAGTCTAGTGGCTTCCCTCCATTGTTGCTCTGTCATCGGCAGCCCCACCGTGCATTTGCTTCTCCTTGCGTGTTGGTTCCCTCCCAGTGCCATGTTGCCCTTTGTTGAGCTCGGCGACGCGTGTTGGTGGTGCTCTGGTATGGCTTCATGTGGCTATGGCGTCGGTTGTACACCTTTGCTCTTGGGAGAGTGATGCGGAGCATCCCTCGACCATCCCCATGGACGTCACACTGCCACCGCAAGCACGAAGAGGACCTACGACGAGAGCTCGCGCACGCACCGTCGAAATCGAGGTGAACTCTTTCCTCTTCGAGTTTCATTCGGATTCACACGAGAGTCGGATTCTAACTCAAATGGAAACTTTATGCACTCGTAGGTACCAAGAAGAAGACCGTGAAGATGCGAGGACGGAGACACAAGCAACCATAGAGAAGGAAGAGCAGCGAGGGAACGAGAAGAATGGAGCGATGGAGGGCACGGACCACTCCAGGTGCCCGGCCACCTCACCGCCAAGGTCGCGGCCTCCCTGGATGGCCCGGGTGCCTGGCCGTCTCCCAGCCGGGTGCACGGCCCCCCTGGCGCGGCGCCCCTGCTTGGCCCGGGTGCCCGGCCCCTCCCTGGGCCACGCCCAGCGCGCCCCTCGGTGCCCGGCCTCCCGCCCCCTGCCTCCTGGCGCCACCCCGGATGCCCGGGCTTGGAACCCCCGGGTGCCCGGGCCCCCTACAGCCGGCCCCTGACCTGTCCGGGTGCCCGGACCCCTTTGCACCGGGTGCCCGGACCACTCCGCGAGTGCCTGCGTGCACTATGGGTTTTGACCCTTGTACCCCTCTCTTTCCCCCAATTCGTCCCTAGACTATATATACCCTTACCTAGCTCATTAGAGAGGATAGCAAAGTAGTTGATAGACATTTGAGAGCTTTGCTCCTTGTACCCACTCCTCTAGGAGATCATGACCTCCTAGGAGTAGATCCCCTTGGGATTCAAGACCTCCTCTTGGGGAAGACTATCATCAAGGCCTCATTCCTCATAGGACTGGGATGAGCTAGTACCTTGTATCTTTCATTTGTTGTCCTTGAATCATTGTGAACTCTTGTGTGTTCTTGGATCTAGCATATGTGTGATTGAATCTAGTCAATTTGAGTGTTTCCCCTCTCTTGTGTTCTTCGTGTTCTTGGGGATTTCCCTTCCAATTCATGAAAGATCTCCATCTAGGGTTCCACCCTACAACATCTTGGTATCATGAACCATGGTTTCTCACGAAATTGGAGCCCCCCTTCTTGTTCTCTAGCCTAATTTTGTTGTGTTCTTCCCCAATTTCGAAAATTTCCCCACCAAAAATAGCCCCAATTTTTTTTTGTGATTTGTTGGTTTGATGAGGTTTTGTTGGATTTGATCCATGTATTTGCTTGGTTTCAAGTGAATCTAGCCTTCCCCTATCCATCCCCACCTTTCCCACCACGAAATCCACCAAAATCTTGCATTTTCCACAATTTTTGTCCAAAATCCGACACCCTCGGGTGCCCGCACCTCAACCCCCGGGTGCCCGCACCCCCGGGCTGTTTGCCCCTGCCCACCCCCGGCACCCGCACCTCCCACCCCCGGGTGCCCGCACCACCCCGAATCAGCCCAACACCATCACCATTTCGGCCATAACTTTCGCTCCCGGAGTCCGATTTTGACGTTCTTTAGCTCGTTGAGTAGCTAATGACATCCCCCATCCATCTAGATAGGTCCCAACACCATTTGACTCCATCAAAATTTCAGCATTTTGGCATCTTTGCCTAGGCCATTCACCATATCATCTGCAAAACCACCATAGCTTTCCGCAACCTAACCCATTTAGTTCCATATATCATTTGTGGTTACTTGAGGGGTGACTTGAGTCTCCTAAGGTGTTTAGGCTACTTAGGGACGGTCGCTTCGTCATCAACCACCACCACCACTTCCGCATTGCTAACTCCGGAACCACCTACGCATTCCGCTACCACCATTTGACATTTTCCTTTGAGATTTTGAGAATGCGGTGTTTCCGTTTCCTTGGGTGTTTCGGCTAACTAGGAACGGTTCGATATCGACAACACCGCCGCTCACCTTCGACAAGGACTCGACATCGACCACTTCATCATTTTGACACCCTAACTGTAAGCAAGAGCGGTAACCTCTATATCATCTTGGTATCGTGGTATCCCGTCATTGTACATTCTTGCCATTACACTGTTAACCCCTTATCCCATTTTGCATCACTTGCCTATCGAGACTAGCCATTGAGTATTGCCGGCAATGTTACTTGTGCACATTAGTGATCCATACCTTCCATTGCATACATACCATATCATATTGGTATCATCTTGGTATCATATCATCTCTTATGTCACAAGATCGTTCCCGCATATAGAAAATTGCTATCTTGGTTTGTGCATTTCGCATAGTGGCCATATCAAAAAAAAGAATAAGCTTTTAAGAAAAAGAAAGAAAAGAAGCTTGTGAGCAAGAGCCATAGCACCATACCACATTGCACATAAGATTGTCATATCCGATCATGTTGGATCATCTTGAGAAGAACACCGGGAACATCATACACATAGCATACTTGGGATAGAAGGCTCATACATTTTGCATCTTATAGGTTGTGCACAAGTGTCGTATCCTCCTATTGAGCAATCGTGCTAGCGTCTCTCTTGAGTTGTGCAACACGAGCGTTTTCCGTGGATTCCACATTTTGTGCTCATTCCTTGGTTGCACGACCCCATTTATCTATCCGTGTGTGTGTTTCCATGTGCCACATATTGCTATTGGTCTAGTTGTTTCACTTGCGAATTTGTGAATCTTTTCCAACATTATTGACTCTTGCTAACACTTTGCATCAAATTTTTGTGCCACTATCCTCACTGAGCTCCACCATAAGCCTTACTTGTGTAGGTGTGAGAATTGACAAGATCCGGTACCAATTGTGCTATTTCCTTGTTACATTATTGAGTGATCATTGATCCATCTTCAACATTGGATAAGGTACATTGGTCTAGTTCTTTCATTTCTTCCACTCACATTTGCTCGAGTCTTGTGATGGATAGGGAAGGCATTTCATCTCCAGTCTTCGACAACAACGACGGCGCGAACAACTACATCACCAAATCGTCAATCTTCGATCTACAACGACAAATGCAAGGCGCACAATCAAGATTGCGAGAGTGCATGACAACCTCGCCATCGACATACGACACTCCGAGCTACGTACAAGAGCCTACTTTGACAACAAGCTTTCGGCACAAAAGGAGGAGAAGGATGCAAGGATGGAGGAGATTCGGGCCTTGGTCAAGTCTAATTCCCCTTCGTCATCTTCAAGGCGGCGGCGAGCAAGTCGATCATCTTCGTAGCGCCCACATGATGCAAGTACCACACGGCACCGTCAAGAAGACCAACATGAGCACAAGAGAAGACCGAGAGACGAGCACCACCACGAGCAAGCTATGACTACTACCACCACTTCGGCATCTTCGCCAAGTGTTCTCAAGGCATCTTCGCTTTTGGACGTATGGCATCTTCGCCTACTTACGACGAGTACGCCTACATCGGCCTTCATCCATGGAGAGAGTGATGTTGTGCCATCTCCGGCCTTCATCCATGACGAGAGTGATGATGTGTCATCTTCGGCCTTCATCCACGTCGACGACTACGAGATGGTTGAGCATGGAATTTTCCCTTTGACCACAGCGACGTATGGTGACTTGAGTGACTTGTGCCACCATATTGAGAGTGAGAGTGACTTCACCACTAGCCCCATATATGATGAGTTGCCACAATTCTCATGTGAGAAGAGCCACCACCACCACCACTTGTGTGATTTGAGTGACTCCACCATATGTGACATTGAGTGCACCTACCTTGAGGGAGTGAGTGAGCCACCACCACATACAGAGAGTGAGATAGTTGATAGGGCATGTGAGACCATTTCGATTTCTAACCACTTAACCTCTACCTCTATTGTGTCTTCTCATTTGGTGCTAGGTCCCATTTATGATGACGCGCTGATTCACGACGACTTCGTCCTCCCTTTGGACAAGACGATGGCCATGGTGGAATATGATGCACCCCCCACATGGTTCCATCACGATGACGATAACCACCATTTGGTCTTTGTCACCTCGCCTACACCACATGAACGAATTGAGAAAGGTAACATAGGTGATCGTGATGCTCTAGTCCCGCTAGTGTACATTCTCAACATTGATTGCTTGCATGATGTTGATCCACCTATTGTCATGCTTCATGCTAGTTCGACTTCCCCATGCGATGATTTACCCATTTATGATGAGTTTGATGATTGCCATGTGGAGTCTATTAGTTGTGATGCCATGTTACATAGGATTTCTTGTGATAATTCTCTTGGTCACATCATGTTTGACAATCCGCTTGACTTGTCATATGCTATGCATGAGATCAACAATATGTCATATTTGCATTCTCATCGTGGTGACTATGCATATGCCATTAAAATTATCTTAATTTGCACATATGGCATAGACGACACGCCCATGGTTATTGGCTGTTTCTCTTGTGATGATATTGATATGCTCCCTTTGCATCATTTATCTCATATGCCATTCCATGACCACTTAGCTTCGGATATGCATTGTTTTGGATGTTCTCCATTTTCTCCTTATGATGTTTCCACTATTGCTCATGAGGACACCCCCATAGTTTCCTCATACATTTTAGGAGATATTGATTCATCCTATCCATTGCATGATCCCACTACTTGTGTGCACCATATGCTCCCCATGAATAAACATGCTAGTGATGTGCATATGCTTGCATTCTCAATTTGTGTCCCCATCGTGTCATACATAACACCTATTCTTTCATGATGGATGACTGTTCTTATACCATGCATCAAATTTCTTTGAGTGATGCTTATCTTGTGCTAACTCACACATGCACATACACATCATGATGGATGATGTGTACATTTACCACGCATACAACTTCTTCGGTTTGTGTCTCTTTTGCGTAGGTACACATGAATACTTGTCAACCTCGCAATCCCACAAGTTGACAAAACAAGCTCTAGAGAGCAATGATGACTTGGGATACCATGGATTGTCTTCCCCACCGCTCTCTTCGCGCAAAGACTTCGCGCATTTCTTCTACATGACCCTCACTTGGCTATGGGTTATTGTCCATTACATATTATATGCCCATCTTGCCATGTTCACTTTGCATGATATGCTCATTCCTATGTCTCTGCCATGCATTTGTGACCCATGCTTTGCATTACACATGATCATTGATTCTAGTACTTGTATGTGTATTTGCAAGCTTGGTGGAGATGTTGCTTGTTATTGCCATGTTCCATTTATGCCACATTCCTACGATGATACGATGATCTTGCATTGTGCTCGTGCTCGCGATATGTCATGTGCATTTCCTATATCTATTATTTGCTCACATGACATGATTGCCATGATTTCCTCTAGTGTGTTGCATCTTCGCTCCACTAGTTTGCACGACTTGATTTCTATACTTTCTCATGTTGCATCCAATTCTTGGATTACTTGCTCCTATCATATGTTTGGGTGCAACAATGTCATTACTTCACATATGCCATGTCCCATTGCTTGTCACTTGCTTGACTTGATTGCCTCACACATGATGAACAATTTCTCTTTCCATTGTGTTGAGTGCCACACTATTTTCACTATACCATGTGCACATTATGCTCGGATTGTCTTGCACTTACCCCATGTGTTTAGACATCTCCTTTTATTCAGTGTTGTGAATGACTCTTATGCCTACCATAGACCGTTCATTGAGAGTCTTATGCATGCTTGCTATGAGCTTGAGGTAGATGCTTATTCTCTTGACACATATTTGCATCACTACCTCACATTTACATGCTTGTTTCCATGATGTCCTTGATTTTGCTCAATTTATGTGCTTACATGACATGTCACAATCTCTTGTCACGCCATATGCTACACTTGATGACGACACTTGTTTGGTGAATCACCTCTTGAATGCTTGGTTTTGCACTCACGCTAACCGCATTTGTTTTTCCAAGTGTTTGTTGTACTTATTCCTTTTGAAGGAATCACGAGGCGGTGCGACATTGGAGAGTGCCCATTTCGAACTTAAAGATGGTGAGTACTTGGTGGTTGTGCACTTCTACAAGGCGCCGCCCTCTCTTTCCCATGGTGATGAAGATCACGATCCGTGGACGGATCTCTCCCAAGGAGGGGGAGATGATGCGGAGCATCCCTCGGCCATCCCCATGGACGTCACACCGCCACTGCAAGCACGGAGAGGACCTACAACGAGAGCTCGCGCACGCACCGTCGAAACCGAGGTGAACTCTTTCCTCTTCGAGTTTCATTCGGATTCACATGAGAGTCGGATTCTACCTCAAATGGAAACTTTATGCACTCGTAGGTACCAAGAAGAAGACCGTGAAGAGTCGAGGACGGAGACACAAGCAACCATAGAGAAGGAAGAGCAGCGAGGGAACGAGAAGAATGGAGCGACGAAGGGCACGGACCACTCCGGGTGCCCGGCCACCGAAGGCACCGGGTGACTGACCACCTCCAACCGCCAAGGCAGCGGCCTCCCTGGATGGCCCGGGTGCCCGGCCCTCTCCCCGCCGGGTGCCCGCCCCCCCCCCCCCCCGGTGCGGCGCCCCTGCTTGGCCCGGGTGCCCGGCCCTTGGACACCGGGTGCCCCGCCCCTCCGTGGGCCACGCCCAACACGCCCCCGGGTGCCCGGCCTCCCGCCTCCTGCCTCCTAGCGCCACCCCGGGTGTTCGGGCCTCCTACAGCCGGCCCCTGACCTGTTCGGGTGCCCGGACTCCTTTGCACCGGGTACCCGGACCACTCCGCGAGTGCCTGCGTGCACTATGGGTTTTGACCCTTGTACCCCTCTCTTTCCCCCAATTTGTCCCTAGACTATATATACCCCTTACCTAGCTCATTAGAGAGGATAGCAAAATAGTTGATAGACATTTGAGAGCTTTGCTCCTTGTACCCACTCCTCTAGAAGATCATGACCTCCTAGGAGTAGATCCCTTGGGATTCAATACCTCCTCTTGGGGAAGACTATAATCAAGACCTCATTCCTCATAGGATAGGGATGTGCTAGTACCTTGTATCTTTCCTTTGTTGTCCTTGAATCATTGTGAACTCTTGTGTGTTCTTGGATCTAGCATATGTGTGATTGGATCTAGTCAATTTGAGTGTTTCCCCTCTCTTGTGTTCTTCGTGTTTTTCGTGTTCTTGGGGATTTCCCTTCCAATTTGTGAAAAATCTCCATCTAGGGTTCCACCCTACAACAGAGAGCGTACTCATCGTCCGACGGATCGGCGCCTCGTGCCAGGCGAGGGGCTAGGGAGCCCCTTTTGGAGATGTAGGAGGTAGTCGCTGATTCGGCCGGAGTCCATGGAGCTGCCATCATTACTCCCGCCTGCTAGCTGGGTCTCCTCAAGGCCTGCTGGTTTCTCGGTGGGATGGATCGCACTCGGTGGAGGGCTTCGTCGTCTTCAAGCTGTTCTTGTACTTTAGATTCTACATCTTTGCTTGTAGATGGTAGGAGGCCTATTAGCTGCTTGCACAGCACTCTTGTACCTTTTAGCTTTTTTTTGTTTCGTCTATGTAATTGATGATTGCTATAATCCTGGTCAGTTGATGGCTTTGTTAATTCAAAGTCAGGCTCGTCCTGAGCCTTCGTTCTAAAAAAAATACCTGACAAGATTTTGACACCTCTTCTTCTTAATGGGTTGTTCTCATCTTGGTGTTAGATTATGCGGGGCAGGTGTGGTGAGCAATCTTCGAATCATTCAAATCTTCCTGTTAGATGAGAGATATGTGTCGGCTTAGAGATATGATTAGATCCATCGCCTCATAATCCGAGTCGATAACCAAACCGCGTCTGTTTCAGTCCGTCTCTAGTTCTAGCTTGGCTTCGCAATCGCAAGAAGTTCCTGTCCAAACCCCTATTTAATGCTAGCTCCTCCCAACACTTCAGACACCGAAACTTCGTACAGCGAGAGGGATAGCAACAGCTTCACCGTGAAGGCAGGAAAGACGAAGCAGGGCCAAGAAGCAGATCGCGTCCACGTCCTCCAGTCAGCTTCTACCCACGGCCAGGCGGCGCGTATGTCCAAGGGGTGCGCAGCGTTCTTGGTGGGCAACGACGGGGAGGCTCCGCGGCGGCTCGCGGTGCCGGTGACGCTGCTCGGGCACCCCGCGATCGTCGAGCTGCTCGCCGAGGCGTGGGAGAAGTACGGGTACGCGCACGAGGGCGTCGTCGTCGTCCCCTGGAGCGTGGAGCGGTTCCAGAGGGCGGTGGACGCGGCGAGGGCCCAAGAACGGCACCATCACCATCACTACTTCCGGCTTCCGCACCTCGCCGGGTGCTTTAGGCCGCCGCATGTTGTTGCATAGGATCGATACGCGCGGCTTTGCTTCTAGCTAGTTTGTGCGGCCTTTCTTGGTTTCTTGGTGCGGTGATCGAATTGATAGACACCCCCATGATTGGAGAAAGCTTAATAGTAGCACGTAATTGTGTCTAGTTGATCGAATCTCCATGAAGCATGCAGATTCCATCTGTGATCGATCGATATGATGGAGCGAAATTTTGTAGCCCCAAGATTAATTGATTGATTGATTCTGTACAGTTTTTGTTGCATATGTGACGAGAATTCGAGGGATCGTTCCATTGTCGGTCAAAAGTATTCTCCGTTTGACTCTGTTTTCTGAGAAATTTGATCAAGTACACACTGATTAAGATTAACTTTGACGGAGTATTCGTGGTTCGAGTAGTTGACTGGAATCTTGACCAAAGGGACCCAGAAATTTGCCGAATCATTTTCTTCTTCTATTTGATATTTGACTTAAGAGTGTCTCTAACCGATCTCCTATAATTCAGAGGAGAAAACGGCCGAATATATTTTAGAGGGCGAGAACTGTTTTTGGAGATCAAACTCCGTGGAGGCCATTTCTTAAGAAAATCAAAATTCATACCTTTTACAAGCAAAAAAATTCTGAAGAAAATACAGATATATATGGAGGCATAATATCAATGTAGGAAATTTGCACTGTGAAACACGTTGAAATGAGGGCTATGAGAAAAAAAACAAATCCATGGCTTTTCTACACATAATATTGTTCACTTCCAAAGTCCATGAATTTGTTTTTTTTGTACAGGTCACAATTCAAGGTATTTCATCGTGAATTCTTACACACATACATTTCATCGTTATATACATGCATATTTCTTTTCAGATTTTTTTTAATAGTAAAGTTTGAATTTTGATTTTTTTTTCAAAAAAATTGGCCTCCGTGCCCGGTCATCGCCCAACTCGTTAAAGGGTCGCCGTTTCTAACCTATCCCATATACTTAACTCATTGATTTTTTTGCTCAATTCTTTTAGCCTTGTTACATACTCCCGCCGTTCCAAAATAAATGTCTTAACCTTACTATAACTTGTAGTTATAGTAACCTTACTGTGACGCCCCGATTCAATCATACACTAATCATGCACGCAAACATGTACGATCAAGATCAGGGACTCACGGGAAGGTATCACAACACAACTCTAAAAGTAAAAAAAGTCATGCAAGCATCATAATACAAGCCAGAGGGCTCGAATACAAGTGCCCGATCATAGACGAGTCAGCGAAAGCAACAATATCTGAGTACAGACATAAGTTAAACAAGTTGCCATAAGATGGCTAGTACAAATTGGGATACAGATCGAAAGAGGCGCAGGCCTCCTGCCTGGGATCCTCCTAAACTACTCCTGGTCGTCGTCAACGGCCTGCACGTAGTAGTAGGCACCTCCAGTGTAGTAGGAGTCTTCATCGACGGTGGCGTCTGGATCCTGGGCTCCAACATCTTGTTGCGGCATCCGGGAAGAAGAGGGAAAAGGGTGAAAAGAGGGAACAACGCAACCGTGAGTACTCATCCAAAGTACTCGCAAGTAAGGATCTACACTACATATGCAAGACCATTGAAGGTATTATTCAAATAAACAGAGTAACCATTATTCTCCTTAAATAAATAACCGTATTGCGATAAACATAATCCAATCATGCTCAACGCAAACACCAAATCTCGAAAGTAGAGGGAGCATGCGATGCTTGATCACATCAACCTTGGAAACACTTCCAACACACATCGTCATCTCACCTTTAGCCAGTCTCCATTTATTTCGCAGCTTTTATTTCGAGTTACTAACACTTAGCAACCGAATCGGTATCTAATACCCTGGTGCTGCTAGGAGTACTAGTAAAGTACACATTCATATAATGTATATCCAATATATTTCTGTCGACCTTGCCTGCCTTCTCATCTACCAAGTATCTAGGGTAGTCCTGCTTCAGTGACCGTTCCCCTCATTACAGAAGCACTTAGTCTCGGATTTGGGTTCAACCTTGGGATTCTTCACTAGAGCAGCAAACGACTTGCTGTTTCATGAAGTATCCCTTTTGCCCTTGCCCTTCTTAAACTAGTGGTTTTACTAACCATCAACAATTGATGCTCCTTCTTGATTTCTACTCTCGCGGTGTCAAACATCGCGAATAGCTCAAGGATCATCATAACTATCCCTGATATGTTATAGTTCATCACGAAGCTCTACTAGCTTGGTGGCAGTGACTATGGAGAACCATCACTATCTCATCTGGGAGATTAACTCCTACTCGATTCAAGCGATTGTGGTACTCAGACGATCTGAGCACATGCTCAACGATTGAGCTTTTCTCCTTTAGTTTGCAGGTTTAAGAAATTTGTCAGAGGTCTCATACCTCTTGACGTGGGCACTAGTCCGAAATCCCAATTTCAGTCTTCGGAACATCTCATATGTTCTGCGACGTTTCAAAAAAAACCGTCTTTGGTGCCACAATTCTAAACCGTTAGCATTACGCACTGAACTATCACGTAGTCATCAAAACGTGTATGTCAGATGTTTCGCAACATCTACAGACGACGCTGAGGTTCAGCACACCGAGCGGTGCATTAAGGACATAAGCCTTCTGTGCAGCAATGAGGACAATCCTCAGTTTACGGACCCAGTCCGCATAATTGCTACTACCAACTTTCAACTAAATTTTCTCTAGGAACATATCTTAACCAGTAGAACTAAAGCGCAAGATATGACATAATTTTCAAAGACTTTTGACTATGTTCATGATAATGAAGTTCATCTGATTATTGAACTCCCACTCAGATAGACATCCCTCCAGTCATCTAAGTGATACATGATCTGAGTCAAACTAGGCCGTGTCCGATCATCACGTGAGACGGACTAGTCATCATCGGTGAACATCTCCATGTTGATCGTATCTGCTATACGACTCATGTTCGACCTTTCGGTCTCTTGTGTTCCGAGGCCATGTCTGTACATGCTAGGCTCGTCAAGTCAACCTAAGTGTTTTGCATGTGTTCCGAGGCCATGTCTGTACATGCTAGGCTCGTCAACACCCGTTGTATTTGAACGTTAGAATCTATCACACCCGATCATCACGTGGTGCTTCGAAACAACGAACCTTCGCAACGGCGCACAGTTAGGGGGAACACGTCTCTTAAAATTTTAGTGAGGGATCATCTTACTTACTACCGTCGTTCTAAGCAAATAAGATGCATAACATGATAAACATCACATGCAATCAAAAAGTGACATGATATGGCCAATATCATTTTGCTCCTTTGATCTCCATCTTCGGGGCACCATGATCATCTTTGTCACCGGCATGACACCATGATCTCCATCATTGTGTCTTTATGAAGTTGTCACGCCAACGATTACTTCTAATTCTATGGCTAACGCGCTTAGCAATAAAGTAAAGTAATTTACATGGCGTTATTCAATGACACGCAGGTCATACAAAAAATAAAGACAACTCCTATGGCTCCTGCCGGTTGTCATACTCAACGACATGCAAGTCGTGATCCCTATTACAAGAATATGATCAATCTCATACATCACATATATCATTCATCATATCTTCTGGCCATATCACATCACATAGCACATGCTGCAAAAACAAGTTAGACGTCCTCTAATTGTTGTTGCAAGTTTTTACGTGGCTTGTATAGGTTTCTAGCAAGAACGTTTCTTACCTACGTAAAACCACAACGTTATATGCCAATTTCTATTTACCCTTCATAAGGACCCTTTTCATCGAATCCGTTCCGACTAAAGTGGGAGAGACAGACACCCGCTAGCCACCTTATGCAACTAGTGCATGTTAGTCGGTGGAACCTGTCTCACGTAAGCGTACGTGTAAGGTCGGTCCGGGCCGCTTCATCCCACAATGCCGCCGAAACAAGATAAGACTAGTAGCGGCAAGAAGAATTGGCAACATCTACGCCCACAACTACTTTGTGTTCTACTCATGCATAGAAACTACGCATAGACCTAGCTCATGATGCCACTGTTGGGTAACGTAGCAGAAATTCAAAATTTTCTACGCATCACCAAGATCAATCTATGGAGTAATCTAGCAACGAGGGGAAGGGGAGTGCATCTACATACCCTTGTAGATCGCGAGCGGAAGCGTTCAAGAGAACGGGGTTGATGGAGTCGTACTCGTCGTGATCCAAATCACAGATGATCCTAGCGCCGAACGGACGGCACCTCCGCGTTCAACACACGTGCGGAGCAGCAACGTCTCCTCCTTCTTGATCCAGCAAGGGGGGAGGAGAGGTTGATGGAGATCCAACAGCACGACGGCGTGGTGGTGGAAGTAGCGGGGATCCCGGTAGGGCTTCGCCAAGCACTAACGGGAGGGAGAGGTGTCACGGGAGGGAGAGGGAGGCGCCAGGGGCTTGGATTTTGCTGCCCTCCCTCCCCCCTCTATATATAGGGCCAAGGGAGAGGGGGGGCACAGCCTTGGCCCTTCCTCCAAGGAAGGGTGCGGCCAGGGAGGAGTCCTTCCTCCCCAAGGCACCTCGGAGGTGCCTTCCCCCTCTAGGACTCTCCGTTTATCTTATCTGTTGGCGCATGGGCCTCTTGGGGCTGGTTCCCTTGGCCCATATAGGCCAAGGCGCACCCCCCACAGCCCATGTGGCCCCCCCGGGGCTGGTGGACCCCTTGGTGGACCCCCGGACCCCTTTCGGCACTCCCGGTACAATGTCGATAAAGTGCGAAACTTTTCCGGCGACCAAAATAAGACTTCCCATATATAAATCTTTACCTCCGGACCATTCCGGAACTCCTCGTGACGTCCGGGATCTCATCCGGGACTCCGAACAACTTTCGGGTTACCGCATACTAATATCTCTATAACCCTAGCGTCACCGAACCTTAAGTGTGTAGACCCTACGGGTTCGGGAACCATGCAGACATGACCGAGATGTTCTCCGGCCAATAACCAACAGCGGGATCTGGATACCCATGTTGGCTCCCACATGTTCCATGATGATCTCATCGGATGAACCACAATGTCGAGGATTCAATCAATCCCGTATACAATTCCCTTTGTCAATCGATATGTTACTTGCCCGAGATTCGATCGTCGGTATCCCGATACCTTGTTCAATCTCGTTACCGGCAAGTCTCTTTACTCGTTCCATAACTCACATCATCCCGTGATCAACTCCTTGGTCACATTGTGCACATTATAATGGTGTCCTACCGAGTGGGCCCAGAGATACCTCTCCGTTTACACGGAGTGACAAATCCCAGTATCGATTCGTGCCAACCCAACAGACACCTTCGGAGATACCTGTAGTGCACCTTTATAGTCACCCAGTTACGTTGTGACGTTTGGTACACCCAAAGCATTCTTACGGTATCCGGGAGTTGCACAATCTCATGGTCTAAGGAAATGATACTTAACATTAGAAAAGCTCTGAGCAAACGAACTACACGATCTTGTGCTATGCTTAGGATTGGGTCTTGTCCATCACATCATTCTCCTAATGATGTGATCCCATTATCAACGACATCCAATGTCCATGGTCAGGAAACTGTAACCATCTATTGATCAACGAGCTAGTCAACTAGAGGCTTACTAGGGACATGGTGTTGTCTATGTATCCACACATGTATCTGAGTTTCCTATCAATACAATTCTAGCATGGATAATAAACGATTATCATGAACAAGGAAATATAATAATAACCAATTTATTATTGCCTCTAGGGCATATTTCCAACAGTCTCCCACTTGCACTAGAGTCAATAATCTAGTCCACATCACCATGTGATTAACACTCACAGGTCACATCACCATGTGACCAACATCCAAAGAGTTTACTAGAGTCAACAATCTAGTTCACATCTCTATGTGATTAACACTCAATGAGTTCTGGTTTGATCATGTTATGCTTGTGAGAGAGGTTATTTAGTCAACGGGTCTGAACCTTTCAGATCCGTGTGTGCTTTACGAATATCTATGTCATCTTGTGGATGCTACCACACGCTACTTGGAGCCATTTCAAATAATTGCTCTACTATACGAATCCGGTTTACTACTCAGAGTCATCCGGATTAGTGTCAAAGTTCGCATCGACGTAACCCTTTACGACGAACTCCTTTTCACCTCCATAATCGAGAAAATTCCTTAGTCCACTAGGTACTAAGGATAGGTTCGACCGCTGTCATGTGATCCTTTCCTGGATCACTATTGTACCCCTTGACCAACTCATGGCAAGGCACACTTCATGTGCGGTACACAACATAGCATACTATAGAGCCTACGTCTAAAGCATAGGGGACGACCTTCGTCCTTTCTCTCTCTTCTGCTGTGGTCAGGTCTTGAGTCTTACTCAATAATCACACCTTGTAACACAGCCAAGAACTCCTTCTTTGCTGATCTATTTTGAACTCTTTCAAAATCATGTCAAGGTGTGCGTTCTTTGAAAGTATCATCGGGCGTCTTGATCTATCTCTATAGATCTTGATGCCCAATATGTAAGCAGCTTTTATCCAGGTCTTCCTTTGAAAAACTCCTTTCAAACAACCCTTTTATGCTTTCAAGAAATTTTACATCATTTCGGATCAACAATATGTCATTCACATAAACTTATCAGAAATGTTGCAGCGCTCCCACTCACTTTATTGTAAATACAAGTTTCTAAGAAACTTTGTATAAACCCAAAAACTTTGATCACTCCATCAAAGCGTATATTCTGACTCCGAGATGCTTGCTCTAGTCCATGGAAGGATCGCTGGAGCTAGCATACCTTTTAGCATCCTTAGGATCGACAAAACCTTTCTGATTGTATCACATACAACCTTTCCTTACGAAAACTGGTAAGGAAACTTGTTTTGACATCCATCTGCCAGATTTCATAAATGCAGCTAATGCTAACATGATTCCGACGGACTTAAGCATCGCTACGGATGAGAAAATCTCATCGTAGTCAACTCCTTGAACTTGTGGAAATACTCTTCGCCACAAGTCGAGCTTCATAGACGGTAACATTACCGTCCACGTCCATCTTCTTCTCAAAGATCCATTTATCTCGGATTTTATGGCTTCTAACCATTTGTCGGAACATGGGCCCACCATCGCTTCTCCATAGCTCATAGGTTCATCGTTGTCCAACAACATGACTTCCAAGACAGGATCACGTACCATTCTGAAGTAGCACGCATCCTCGTCGTCCTACGAGGTTTGCTGGTGACTTGATCCGAAGTTTCATGATTACTATCATAAGCTTCCACTTCAATTGGTATAGGTGCCACAGGAACAACTTCCTGTGCCCTGCTACACACTAGTTGAAGTGACGGTTCAATAACCTTATCAAGTCTCCACCATCCTCCCACTCAGTTCTTTCGAGAGAAACTTTTCCTCGAGAAATGACCCGTTTCTAGAAGCAATTACTTTTGCTTCCAGATCTGAAATAGGAGGTATACCCAACTGTTTTGGGTTTTCTATGAAGATGCATTTATCCGCTTTGGGTTCGAGCTTATCAGCCTGAAACTTTTTCACATAAGCATCGCAGCCCCAAACTTTTCAGAAACGACAACTTAGGTTTCTCTAAACGGTGTCTTCTCAATGGAATTGTGTGGTGCCCCTTTTAAAGTGAATGCGGTTGTCTCTAATGCCTAACCCATAAACGATAGTGGTAATTCGATAAGAGACATCATGGTATGCACCATGTCCAATAGGGTGTAGCTATGATGTCCGGACACACCATCACACTATGGTGTTCCAGGCGGTATTAATTGTGAAACACTTTCCACAATGTCTTAATTGTGTGCCAAACTCGTAACTCAGATACTCATCTCTATGATCATATCACAGACATTTTATCCTCTTGTCACGACGATCTTCAACTTCACTCTGAAATTACTTGAACCTTTCAATAATTCAAACTTGTGTTTCATCAAGTAAATACACTCAGCATCTACTCAAATCATCTGTGAAGTAAGAACATAACGATATCCACTGCATGCCTCAACACTCATTGGACTGCATACATCAAAATGTATTACTTCCAATAAGTTGCTATCTTGTTCCATCTTATTGAAAACGAGGACTTTCAGTCATCTTGCCCATGTGGTATGATTTGCATGTCTCAAGTGATTCAAAATCAAGTGAGTCCAAACGATCCATTTGCATGGAGTTTCTTCATGCATATATACCAATAGACATGGTTCACATGTCTCAATCTTTTCAAAAACGACTGAGTCCAAAGATCCATCTACATGGAGCTTCTTCATGCGTTCTATACCAATATGACTCAAATGGCAGTGCCACAAGTATGTGGAACTATCATTACTATTTTATATCTTTTGGCATGAACATGTGTATCACTACGATCGAGATTCATTTTAGGTGCAAGACCATTGAAGGTATTATTCAAATAAACAGAGTAACCATTATTCTCCTTAAATGAATAACCGTATTACGATAAACATAATCCAATCATGCTCAACGCAAACACCAAATCTCGATAGTAGAGGGAGCATGCGATGCTTGATCACATCAACCTTGGAAACACTTCCAACACACATCGTCATCTCACCTTTAGCCAGTCTCCATTTATTTCGCAGCTTTTATTTCGAGTTACTAACACTTAGCAACCGAACCGGTATCTAATACCCTGGTGCTGCTAGGAGTACTAGTAAAGTACACATTCATATAATGTATATCCAATATACTTCTGTCGACCTTGCCTGCCTTCTCATCTACCAAGTATCTAGGGTAGTCCTGCTTCAGTGACCGTTCCCCTCATTACAGAAGCACTTAGTCTCGGGTTTGGGTTCAACCTTGGGATTCTTCACTAGAGCAGCAAACGACTTGCTGTTTCATGAAGTATCCCTTTTGCCCTTGCCCTTCTTAAACTAGTGGTTTTACTAACCATTAACAATTGATGCTCC
The DNA here is from genome assembly GCF_002575655.3 of Aegilops tauschii subsp. strangulata. Lineage (NCBI taxonomy): Eukaryota > Viridiplantae > Streptophyta > Magnoliopsida > Poales > Poaceae > Aegilops > Aegilops tauschii. The sequence goes on from NC_053040.3 coordinate 321,413,984, forward strand.
TTCTTGATTTCTACTCTCGCGGTGTCAAACATCGCGAATAGCTCAAGGATCATCATAACTATCCCTGATATGTTATAGTTCATCACGAAGCTCTACTAGCTTGGTGGCAGTGACTATGGAGAACCATCACTATCTCATCTGGGAGATTAACTCCCACTCGATTCAAGCGATTGTGGTACTCAGACGATCTGAGCACATGCTCAACGATTGAGCTTTTCTCCCTTAGTTTTCAGGTTTAAGAAATTTGTCAGAGGTCTCATACCTCTTGACGTGGGCACTAGTCCAAAATCCCAATTTCAGTCTTCGGAACATCTCATATGTTCTGCGACGTTTCAAAAAAACCGTCTTTGGTGCCACAATTCTAAACCGTTAGCATTACGCACTGAACTATCACGTAGTCATCAAAACGTGTATGTCAGATGTTTCGCAACATCTACAGACGACGCTGAGGTTCAGCACACCGAGCGGTGCATTAAGGACATAAGCCTTCTGTGCAGCAATGAGGACAATCCTCAGTTTACGGACCCAGTCCGCATAATTGCTACTACCAACTTTCAACTAAATTTTCTCTAGGAACATATCTTAACCAGTAGAACTAAAGCGCAAGATATGACATAATTTTCAAAGACTTTTGACTATGTTCATGATAATGAAGTTCATCTGATTATTGAACTCCCACTCAGATAGACATCCCTCCAGTCATCTAAGTGATACATGATCTAAGTCAAACTAGGCCGTGTCCGATCATCACGTGAGACGGACTAGTCATCATCGGTGAACATCTCCATGTTGATCGTATCTGCTATACGACTCATGTTCGACCTTTCGGTCTCTTGTGTTCCGAGGCCATGTCTGTACATGCTAGGCTCGTCAAGTCAACCTAAGTGTTTTGCATGTGTTCCGAGGCCATGTCTGTACATGCTAGGCTCGTCAACACCCGTTGTATTCGAACGTTAGAATCTATCACACCCGATCATCACGTGGTGCTTCGAAACAACGAACCTTCGCAACGGTGCACAGTTAGGGGTAACACGTCTCTTGAAATTTTAGTGAGGGATCATCTTACTTACTACCGTCGTTCTAAGCAAATAAGATGCATAACATGATAAACATCACATGCAATCAAAAAGTCACATGATATGGCCAATATCATTTTGCTCCTTTGATCTCCATCTTCGGGGCACCATGATCATCTTTGTCACCGGCATGACACCATGATCTCCATCATCATGATCTCCATCATTGTGTCTTTATGAAGTTGTCACGCCAACGATTACTTCTACTTCTATGGCTAACGCGCTTAGCAATAAAGTGAAGTAATTTACATGGCGTTATTCAATGACATGCAGGTCATACAAAAAATAAAGACAACTCCTATGGCTCCTGCCGGTTGTCATATTCAACGACATGCAAGTCCTGATCCCTATTACAAGAATATGATCAATCTCATACATCACATATATCATTCATCATATCTTCTTGCCATATCACATCACATAGCACATGCTGCAAAAACAAGTTAGACGTCCTCTAATTGTTGTTGCAAGTTTTTACGTGGCTTGTATGGGTTTCTAGCAAGAACGTTTCTTACCTACGTAAAACCACAACGTGATATGCCAATTTCTATTTACCCTTCATAAGGACCCTTTTCATCGAATCCGTTCCGACTAAAGTGGGAGAGACAGACACCCGCTAGCCACCTTATGCAACTAGTGCATGTTAGTCGGTGGAACCTGTCTCACGTAAGCGTACGTGTAAGGTCGGTCCGGGCTGCTTCATCCTACAATGCCGCCGAAACAAGATAAGACTAGTAGCGGCAAGAAGAATTGGCAACATCTACGCCCACAACTACTTTGTGTTCTACTCATGCATAGAAACTACGCATAGACCTAGCTCATGATGCCACTGTTGGGTAACGTAGCAGAAATTCAAAATTTTCTACGCATCACCAAGATCAATCTATGGAGTAATCTAGCAACGAGGGGAAGGGGAGTGCATCTACATACCCTTGTAGATCGCGAGCGGAAGCGTTCAAGAGAACGGGGTTGATGGAGTCGTACTCGTCGTGATCCAAATCACAGATGATCCTAGCGCCGAACGGACGGCACCTCCGCGTTCAACACACGTGCGGAGCAGCGACGTCTCCTCCTTCTTGATCCAGCAAGGGGGGAGGAGAGGTTGATGGAGATTCAACAGCACGACGGCGTGGTGGTGGAAGTAGCGGGGATCCCGGTAGGGCTTCGCCAAGCACTAACGGGAGGGAGAGGTGTCACGGGAGGGAGAGGGAGGCGCCAGGGGCTTGGATTTTGCTGCCCTCCCTCCCCCCCACTATATATAGGGCCAAGGGAGAGGGGGGACGCAGCCTTGGCCCTTCCTCCAAGGAAGGGTGCGGCCAGGGAGGAGTCCTTCCTCCCCAAGGCACCTCAGAGGTGCCTTCCCCCTCTAGGACTCTCCGTTTATCTTATCTGTTGGCGCATGGGCCTCTTGGGGCTGGTTCCCTTGGCCCATATAGGCCAAGGCGCACCCCCCACAGCCCATGTGGCCCCCCCGGGGCTGGTGGAACCCTTTGTGGACCCCCGGACCCCTTTCGGCACTCCCGGTACAATATCGATAAAGTGCGAAACTTTTCCGGCGACCAAAATAAGACTTCCCATATATAAATCTTTACCTCCGGACCATTCCGGAACTCCTCGTGACGTCCGGGATCTCATCCGGGACTCCGAAAAACTTTCGGGTTACCGCATACTAATATCTCTATAACCCTAGCGTCACCGAACCTTAAGTGTGTAGACCCTACGGGTTCGGGAACCATGCAAACATGACCGAGATGTTCTCCGGCCAATAACCAACAGCGGGATCTGGATACCCATGTTGGCTCCCACATGTTCCATGATGATCTCATCGGATGAACCACAATGTCGAGGATTCAATCAATCCCGTATACAATTCCCTTTGTCAATCGATATGTTACTTGCCCGAGATTCGATCGTCGGTATCCCGATACCTTGTTCAATCTCGTTACCGGCAAGTCTCTTTACTCGTTCCATAACTCACATCATCCCGTGATCAACTCCTTGGTCACATTGTGCACATTACAATGCTGTCCTACCGAGTGGGCCCAGAGATACCTCTCCGTTTACACGGAGTGACAAATCCCAGTCTCGATTCGTGCCAACCCAACAGACACCTTCGGAGATACCTGTAGTGCACCTTTATAGTCACCCAGTTACGTTGTGACTTTTGGTACACCCAAAGCATTCTTACGGTATCCGGGAGTTGCACAATCTCATGGTCTAAGGAAATGATACTTGACATTAGAAAAGCTCTGAGCAAACGAACTACACGATCTTGTGCTATGCTTAGGATTGGGTCTTGTCCATCACATCATTCTCCTAATGATGTGATCCCGTTATCAACGACATCCAATGTCCATGGTCAGGAAACCGTAACCATCTATTGATCAACGAGCTAGTCAACTAGAGGCTTACTAGGGACATGGTGTTGTCTATGTATCCACACATGTATCTGAGTTTCCTATCAATACAATTCTAGCATGGATAATAAACGATTATCATGAACAAGGAAATATAATAATAACCAATTTATTATTGCCTCTAGGGCATATTTCCAACAGTCTCCCACTTGCACTAGAGTCAATAATCTAGTCCACATCACCATGTGATTAACACTCACAGGTCACATCACCATGTGACCAACATCCAAAGAGTTTACTAGAGTCAACAATCTAGTTCACATCTCTATGTGATTAACACTCAATGAGTTCTGGTTTGATCATGTTATGCTTGTGACAGAGGTTATTTAGTCAACGGGTCTGAACCTTTCAGATCCGTGTGTGCTTTACGAATATCTATGTCATCTTGTGGATGCTACCACACGCTACTTGGAGCCATTTCAAATAATTGCTCTACTATACGAATCCGGTTTACTACTCAGAGTCATCCGGATTAGTGTCAAAGTTCGCATCGACGTAACCCTTTACGACGAACTCCTTTTCACCTCCATAATCGAGAAAATTCCTTAGTCCACTAGGTACTAAGGATAGGTTCGACCGCTGTCATGTGATCCTTTCCTGGATCACTATTGTACCCCTTGACCAACTCATGGCAAGGCACACTTCATGTGCGGTACACAACATAGCATACTATAGAGCCTACGTCTAAAGCATAGGGGACGACCTTCGTCCTTTCTCTCTCTTCTGATGTGGTCAGGTCTTGAGTCTTACTCAATACTCACACCTTGTAACACAGCCAAGAACTCCTTCTTTGCTGATCTATTTTGAACTCTTTCAAAATCATGTCAAGGTGTGCGTTCTTTGAAAGTATCATCGGGCGTCTTGATCTATCTCTATAGATCTTGATGCCCAATATGTAAGCAGCTTTTATCCAGGTCTTCCTTTGAAAAACTCCTTTCAAACAACCCTTTTATGCTTTCCAGAAATTTTACATCATTTCGGATCAACAATATGTCATTCACATAAACTTATCAGAAATGTTGCAGCGCTCCCACTCACTTTATTGTAAATACAAGTTTCTAACAAACTTTGTATAAACCCAAAAACTTTGATCACTCCATCAAAGCATATATTCTGACTCCGAGATGCTTGCTCTAGTCCATGGAAGGATCGCTGGAGCTAGCATACCTTTTAGCATCCTTAGGATCGACAAAACCTTTCTGATTGTATCACATACAACCTTTCCTTACGAAAACTGGTAAGGAAACTTGTTTTGACATCCATCTGCCAGATTTCATAAATGCAGCTAATGCTAACATGATTCCGACGGACTTAAGCATCGCTACGGATGAGAAAATCTCATCGTATTCAACTCCTTGAACTTGTGGAAATACTCTTCGCCACAAGTCGAGCTTCATAGACGGTAACATTACCGTCCACGTCCATCTTCTTCTCAAAGATCCATTTATCTCGGATTTTATGGCTTCTAACCATTTGTCGGAACATGGGCCCACCATCGCTTCTCCATAGCTCATAGGTTCATCGTTGTCCAACAACATGACTTCCAAGATAGGATCACGTACCATTCTGAAGTAGCACGCATCCTCGTCGTCCTACGAGGTTTGCTGGTGACTTGATCCAAAGTTTCATGATTACTATCATAAGCTTCCACTTCAATTGGTATAGGTGCCACAGGAACAACTTCCTGTGCCCTGCTACACACTAGTTGAAGTGACGGTTCAATAACCTTATCAAGTCTCCACCATCCTCCCACTCAATTCTTTCGAGAGAAACTTTTCCTCGAGAAAGGACCCGTTTCTAGAAGCAATTACTTTTGCTTCCAGATCTGAAATAGGAGGTATACCCAACTGTTTTGGGTTTTCTATGAAGATGCATTTATCCGCTTTGGGTTCGAGCTTATCAGCCTAAAACTTTTTCACATAAGCATCGCAGCCCCAAACTTTTAAGAAACGACAACTTAGGTTTCTCTAAACGGTGTCGTCTCAACAGAATTGTGTGGTGCCCCTTTTAAAGTGAATGCGGTTGTCTCTAATGCCTAACCCATAAACGATAGTGGCAATTCGATAAGAGACATCATGGTATGCACCATGTCCAATAGGGTGCAGCTATGATGTCCGGACACACCATCACACTATGGTGTTCCAGGCGGTATTAATTGTGAAACACTTTCCACAATGTCTTAATTGTGTGCCAAACTCGTAACTCAGATACTCATCTCTATGATCATATCACAGACATTTTATCCTCTTGTCACGACGATCTTCAACTTCACTATGAAATTACTTGAACCTTTCAATAATTCAGACTTGTGTTTCATCAAGTAAATACACTCAGCATCTACTCAAATCATCTGTGAAGTAAGAACATAACGATATCCACTGCATGCCTCAACACTCATTGGACTGCATACATCAAAATGTATTACTTCCAATAAGTTGCTCTCTTGTTCCATCTTATTGAAAACGAGGACTTTCAGTCATCTTGCCCATGTGGTATGATTTGCATGTCTCAAGTGATTCAAAATCAAGTGAGTCCAAACGATCCATTTGCATGGAGTTTCTTCATGCATATATACCAATAGACATGGTTCGCATGTCTCAATCTTTTCAAAAACGACTGAGTCCAAAGATCCATCTACATGGAGCTTCTTCATGCGTTCTATACCAATATGACTCAAATGGCAGTGCCACAAGTATGTGGAACTATCATTACTGTTTTATATCTTTTGGCATGAACATGTGTATCACTACGATCGAGATTCATTTTAGGTGCAAGACCATTGAAGGTATTATTCAAATAAACAGAGTAACCATTATTCTCCTTAAATGAATAACCGTATTGCGATAAACATAATCCAATCATGCTCAACGCAAACACCAAATCTCGATAGTAGAGGGAGCATGCGATGCTTGATCACATCAACCTTGGAAACACTTCCAACACACATCGTCATCTCACCTTTAGCCAGTCTCCATTTATTTCGCAGCTTTTATTTCGAGTTACTAACACTTAGCAACCGAACCGGTATCTAATACCCTGGTGCTGCTAGGAGTACTAGTAAAGTACACATTCATATAATGTATATCCAATATACTTCTGTCGACCTTGCCTGCCTTCTCATCTACCAAGTATCTAGGGTAGTCCTGCTTCAGTGACCGTTCCCCTCATTACAGAAGCACTTAGTCTCGGGTTTGGGTTCAACCTTGGGATTCTTCACTAGAGCAGCAAACGACTTGCTGTTTCATGAAGTATCCCTTTTGCCCTTTCCTTTCTTAAACTAGTGGTTTTACTAACCATCAACAATTGATGCTCCTTCTTGATTTCTACTCTCGCGGTGTCAAACATCGCGAATAGCTCAAGGATCATCATAACTATCCCTGATATGTTATAGTTCATCACGAAGCTCTACTAGCTTGGTGGCATTGACTATGGAGAACCATCACTATCTCATCTGGGAGATTAACTCCCACTCATTCAGGCGATAGTGGTACTCAGACGATCTGAGCACATGCTCAACGATTGAGCTTTTCTCCCTTAGTTTGCAGGTTTAAGAAATTTGTCAGAGGTCTCATACCTCTTGACGTGGGCACTAGTCCAAAATCTCATATGTTCTGCGACGTTTCAAAAAAAACCGTCTTTGGTGCCACAATTCTAAACCGTTAGCATTACGCACTGAACTATCACGTAGTCATCAAAACGTGTATGTCAGATGTTTCGCAACATCTACAGACGACGCTGAGGTTCAGCACACCGAGCGGTGCATTAAGGACATAAGCCTTCTGTGCAGCAATGAGGACAATCCTCAGTTTACGGACCCAGTCCGCATAATTGCTACTACCAACTTTCAACTAAATTTTCTCTAGGAACATATCTTAACCAGTAGAACTAAAGCGCAAGATATGACATAATTTTCAAAGACTTTTGACTATGTTCATGATAATGAAGTTCATCTGATTATTGAACTCCCACTCAGATAGACATCCCTCCAGTCATCTAAGTGATACATGATCTAAGTCAAACTAGGCCGTGTCCGATCATCACGTGAGACGGACTAGTCATCATCGGTGAACATCTCCATGTTGATCGTATCTGCTATACGACTCATGTTCGACCTTTCGGTCTCTTGTGTTCCGAGGCCATGTCTGTACATGCTAGGCTCGTCAAGTCAACCTAAGTGTTTTGCATGTGTTCCGAGGCCATGTCTGTACATGCTAGGCTCGTCAACACCCGTTGTATTTGAACGTTAGAATCTATCACACCCGATCATCACGTGGTGCTTCGAAACAACGAACCTTCGCAACGGCGCACAGTTAGGGGGAACACGTCTCTTGAAATTTTAGTGAGGGATCATCTTACTTACTACCGTCGTTCTAAGAAAATAAGATGCATAACATGATAAACATCACATGCAATCAAAAAGTGACATGATATGGCCAATATCATTTTGCTCCTTTGATCTCCATCTTCGGGGCACCATGATCATCTTTGTCACCGGCATGACCCCATGATCTCCATCATTGTGTCTTTATGAAGTTGTCACGCCAACGATTACTTCTAGTTCTATGGCTAACGCGCTTAGCAATAAAGTAAAGTAATTTACATGGCGTTATTCAATGACACGCAGGTCATACAAAAAATAAAGACAACTCCTATGGCTCCTGCCGGTTGTCATACTCAACGACATGCAAGTCGTGATCCCTATTACAAGAATATGATCAATCTCATACATCACATATATCATTCATCATATCTTCTGGCCATATCACATCACATAGCACATGCTGCAAAAACAAGTTAGACGTCCTCTAATTGTTGTTGCAAGTTTTTACGTGGCTTGTATAGGTTTCTAGCAAGAACGTTTCTTACCTACGTAAAACCACAACGTCATATGCCAATTTCTATTTACCCTTCATAAGGACCCTTTTCATCGAATCCGTTCCGACTAAAGTGGGAGAGACAGACACCCGCTAGCCACCTTATGCAACTAGTGCATGTTAGTCGGTGGAACCTGTCTCACGTAAGCGTACGTGTAAGGTCGGTCCGGGCCGCTTCATCCCACAATGCCGCCGAAACAAGATAAGACTAGTAGCGGCAAGAAGAATTGGCAACATCTACGCCCACAACTACTTTGTGTTCTACTCATGCATAGAAACTACGCATAGACCTAGCTCATGATGCCACTGTTGGGTAACGTAGCAGAAATTCAAAATTTTCTACGCATCACCAAGATCAATCTATGGAGTAATCTAGCAACGAGGGGAAGGGGAGTGCATCTACATACCCTTGTAGATCGCGAGCGGAAGCGTTCAAGAGAACGGGGTTGATGGAGTCGTACTCGTCGTGATCCAAATCACAGATGATCCTAGCGCCGAACGGACGGCACCTCCGCGTTCAACACACGTGCGGAGCAGCAACGTCTCCTCCTTCTTGATCCAGCAAGGGGGGAGGAGAGGTTGATGGAGATCCAACAGCACGACGGCGTGGTGGTGGAAGTAGCGGGGATCCCGGTAGGGCTTCGCCAAGCACTAACGGGAGGGAGAGGTGTCACGGGAGGGAGAGGGAGGCGCCAGGGGCTTGGATTTTGCTGCCCTCCCTCCCCCCTCTATATATAGGGCCAAGGGAGAGGGGGGGCGCAGCCTTGGCCCTTCCTCCAAGGAAGGGTGCGGCCAGGGAGGAGTCCTTCCTCCCCAAGGCACCTCGGAGGTGCCTTCCCCCTCTAGGACTCTCCGTTTATCTTATCTGTTGGCGCATGGGCCTCTTGGGGCTGGTTCCCTTGGCCCATATAGGCCAACGCGCACCCCCCACAGCCCATGTGGCCCCCCCGGGGCTGGTGGACCCCTTGGTGGACCCCCGGACCCCTTTCGGCACTCCCGGTACAATGTCGATAAAGTGCGAAACTTTTCCGGCGACCAAAATAAGACTTCCCATATATAAATCTTTACCTCCGGACCATTCCGGAACTCCTCGTGACGTCCGGGATCTCATCCGGGACTCCGAAAAACTTTCGGGTTACCGCATACTAATATCTCTATAACCCTAGCGTCACCGAACCTTAAGTGTGTAGACCCTACGGGTTCGGGAACCATGCAGACATGACCGAGATGTTCTCCGGCCAATAACCAACAGCGGGATCTGGATACCCATGTTGGCTCCCACATGTTCCATGATGATCTCATCGGATGAACCACAATGTCGAGGATTCAATCAATCCCGTATACAATTCCCTTTGTCAATCGATATGTTACTTTCCCGAGATTCGATCGTCGGTATCCCGATACCTTGTTCAATCTCGTTACCGGCAAGTCTCTTTACTCGTTCCATAACTCACATAATCCCGTGATCAACTCCTTGGTCACATTGTGCATATTATAATGATGTCCTACCGAGTGGGCCCAGAGATACCGCTCCGTTTACACAGAGTGACAAATCCCAGTCTCGATTCGTGCCAACCCAACAGACACCTTCGGAGATACCTGTAGTGCACCTTTATAGTCACCCAGTTATGTTGTGACGTTTGGTACACCCAAAGCATTCTTACGGTATCCGGGAGTTGCACAATCTCATGGTCTAAGGAAATGATACTTGACATTAGAAAAGCTCTGAGCAAACGAACTACACGATCTTGTGTTATGCTTAGGATTGGGTCTTGTCCATCACATCATTCTCCTAATGATGTGATCCCGTTATCAACGACATCCAATGTCCATGGTCAGGAAACCGTAACCATCTATTGATCAACGAGCTAGTCAACTAGAGGCTTACTAGGGACATGGTGTTGTCTATGTATCCACACATGTATCTGAGTTTCCTATCAATACAATTCTAGCATGGATAATAAACGATTATCATGAACAAGGAAATATAATAATAACCAATTTATTATTGCCTCTAGGGCATATTTCCAACAGTCTCCCACTTGCACTAGAGTCAATAATCTAGTCCACATCACCATGTGATTAACACTCACAGGTCACATCACCATGTGACCAACATCCAAAGAGTTTACTAGAGTCAACAATCTAGTTCACATCTCTATGTGATTAACACTCAATGAGTTCTGGTTTGATCATGTTATGCTTGTGAGAGAGGTTATTTAGTTAACGGGTCTGAACCTTTCAGATCCGTGTGTGCTTTACGAATATCTATGTCATCTTGTGGATGCTACCACACGCTACTTGGAGCCATTTCAAATAATTGCTCTACTATACGAATCCGGTTTACTACTCAGAGTCATCCGGATTAGTGTCAAAGTTCGCATCGACGTAACCCTTTACGACGAACTCCTTTTCACCTCCATAATCGAGAAAATTCCTTAGTCCACTAGGTACTAAGGATAGGTTCGACCGCTGTCATGTGATCCTTTCCTGGATCACTATTGTACCCCTTGACCAACTCATGGCAAGGCACACTTCATGTGCGGTACACAACATAGCATACTATAGAGCCTACGTCTAAAGCATAGGGGACGACCTTCGTCCTTTCTCTCTCTTCTGATGTGGTCAGGTCTTGAGTCTTACTCAATACTCACACCTTGTAACACAGCCAAGAACTCCTTCTTTGCTGATCTATTTTGAACTCTTTCAAAATCATGTCAAGGTGTGCGTTCTTTGAAAGTATCATCGGGCGTCTTGATCTATCTCTATAGATCTTGATGCCCAATATGTAAGCAGCTTTTATCCAGGTCTTCCTTTGAAAAACTCCTTTCAAACAACCCTTTTATGCTTTCCAGAAATTTTACATCATTTCGGATCAACAATATGTCATTCACATAAACTTATCAGAAATGTTGCAGCGCTCCCACTCACTTTATTGTAAATACAAGTTTCTAACAAACTTTGTATAAACCCAAAAACTTTGATCACTCCATCAAAGCATATATTCTGACTCCGAGATGCTTGCTCTAGTCCATGGAAGGATCGCTGGAGCTAGCATACCTTTTAGCATCCTTAGGATCGACAAAACCTTTCTGATTGTATCACATACAACCTTTCCTTACGAAAACTGGTAAGGAAACTTGTTTTGACATCCATCTGCCAGATTTCATAAATGCAGCTAATGCTAACATGATTCCGACGGACTTAAGCATCGCTACGGATGAGAAAATCTCATCGTATTCAACTCCTTGAACTTGTGGAAATACTCTTCGCCACAAGTCGAGCTTCATAGACGGTAACATTACCGTCCACGTCCATCTTCTTCTCAAAGATCCATTTATCTCGGATTTTATGGCTTCTAACCATTTGTCGGAACATGGGCCCACCATCGCTTCTCCATAGCTCATAGGTTCATCGTTGTCCAACAACATGACTTCCAAGATAGGATCACGTACCATTCTGAAGTAGCACGCATCCTCGTCGTCCTACGAGGTTTGCTGGTGACTTGATCCAAAGTTTCATGATTACTATCATAAGCTTCCACTTCAATTGGTATAGGTGCCACAGGAACAACTTCCTGTGCCCTGCTACACACTAGTTGAAGTGACGGTTCAATAACCTTATCAAGTCTCCACCATCCTCCCACTCAATTCTTTCGAGAGAAACTTTTCCTCGAGAAAGGACCCGTTTCTAGAAGCAATTACTTTTGCTTCCAGATCTGAAATAGGAGGTATACCCAACTGTTTTGGGTTTTCTATGAAGATGCATTTATCCGCTTTGGGTTCGAGCTTATCAGCCTGAAACTTTTTCACATAAGCATCGCAGCCCCAAACTTTTAAGAAACGACAACTTAGGTTTCTCTAAACGGTGTCGTCTCAACAGAATTGTGTGGTGCCCCTTTTAAAGTGAATGCGGTTGTCTCTAATGCCTAACCCATAAACGATAGTGGCAATTCGATAAGAGACATCATGGTATGCACCATGTCCAATAGGGTGCAGCTATGATGTCCGGACACACCATCACACTATGGTGTTCCAGGCGGTATTAATTGTGAAACACTTTCCACAATGTCTTAATTGTGTGCCAAACTCGTAACTCAGATACTCATCTCTATGATCATATCACAGACATTTTATCCTCTTGTCACGACGATCTTCAACTTCACTATGAAATTACTTGAACCTTTCAATAATTCAGACTTGTGTTTCATCAAGTAAATACACTCAGCATCTACTCAAATCATCTGTGAAGTAAGAACATAACGATATCCACTGCATGCCTCAACACTCATTGGACTGCATACATCAAAATGTATTACTTCCAATAAGTTGCTCTCTTGTTCCATCTTATTGAAAACGAGGACTTTCAGTCATCTTGCCCATGTGGTATGATTTGCATGTCTCAAGTGATTCAAAATCAAGTGAGTCCAAACGATCCATTTGCATGGAGTTTCTTCATGCATATATACCAATAGACATGGTTCGCATGTCTCAATCTTTTCAAAAACGACTGAGTCCAAAGATCCATCTACATGGAGCTTCTTCATGCGTTCTATACCAATATGACTCAAATGGCAGTGCCACAAGTATGTGGAACTATCATTACTGTTTTATATCTTTTGGCATGAACATGTGTATCACTACGATCGAGATTCATTTTAGGTGCAAGACCATTGAAGGTATTATTCAAATAAACAGAGTAACCATTATTCTCCTTAAATGAATAACCGTATTGCGATAAACATAATCCAATCATGCTCAACGCAAACACCAAATCTCGATAGTAGAGGGAGCATGCGATGCTTGATCACATCAACCTTGGAAACACTTCCAACACACATCGTCATCTCACCTTTAGCCAGTCTCCATTTATTTCGCAGCTTTTATTTCGAGTTACTAACACTTAGCAACCGAACCGGTATCTAATACCCTGGTGCTGCTAGGAGTACTAGTAAAGTACACATTCATATAATGTATATCCAATATACTTCTGTCGACCTTGCCTGCCTTCTCATCTACCAAGTATCTAGGGTAGTCCTGCTTCAGTGACCGTTCCCCTCATTACAGAAGCACTTAGTCTCGGGTTTGGGTTCAACCTTGGGATTCTTCACTAGAGCAGCAAACGACTTGCTGTTTCATGAAGTATCCCTTTTGCCCTTTCCCTTCTTAAACTAGTGGTTTTACTAACCATCAACAATTGATGCTCCTTCTTGATTTCTACTCTCGCGGTGTCAAACATCGCGAATAGCTCAAGGATCATCATAACTATCCCTGATATGTTATAGTTCATCACGAAGCTCTACTAGCTTGGTGGCATTGACTATGGAGAACCATCACTATCTCATCTGGGAGATTAACTCCCACTCATTCAGGCGATAGTGGTACTCAGACGATCTGAGCACATGCTCAACGATTGAGCTTTTCTCCCTTAGTTTGCAGGTTTAAGAAATTTGTCAGAGGTCTCATACCTCTTGACGTGGGCACTAGTCCAAAATCCCAATTTCAGTCTTCGGAACATCTCATATGTTCTGCGACGTTTCAAAAAAAACCGTCTTTGGTGCCACAATTCTAAACCGTTAGCATTACGCACTGAACTATCACGTAGTCATCAAAACGTGTATGTCAGATGTTTCGCAACATCTACAGACGACGCTGAGGTTCAGCACACCGAGCGGTGCATTAAGGACATAAGCCTTCTGTGCAGCAATGAGGACAATCCTCAGTTTACGGACCCAGTCCGCATAATTGCTACTACCAACTTTCAACTAAATTTTCTCTAGGAACATATCTTAACCAGTAGAACTAAAGCGCAAGATATGATATAATTTTCAAAGACTTTTGACTATGTTCATGATAATGAAGTTCATCTGATTATTGAACTCCCACTCAGATAGACATCCCTCTAGTCATCTAAGTGATACATGATCTGAGTCAAACTAGGCCGTGTCCGATCATCACGTGAGACGGACTAGTCATCATCGGTGAACATCTCCATGTTGATCGTATCTGCTATACGACTCATGTTCGACCTTTCGGTCTCTTGTGTTCCGAGGCCATGTCTGTACATGCTAGGCTCGTCAAGTCAACCTAAGTGTTTTGCATGTGTTCCGAGGCCATGTCTGTACATGCTAGGCTCGTCAACACCCGTTGTATTCGAACGTTAGAATCTATCACACCCGATCATCACGTGGTGCTTCGAAACAACGAACCTTCGCAACGGTGCACAGTTAGGGGGAACACGTCTCTTGAAATTTTAGTGAGGGATCATCTTACTTACTACCGTCGTTCTAAGCAAATAAGATGCATAACATGATAAACATCACATGCAATCAAAAAGTGACATGATATGGCCAATATCATTTTGCTCCTTTGATCTCCATCTTCGGGGCACCATGATCATCTTTGTCACCGGCATGACACCATGATCTCCATCATTGTGTCTTTATGAAGTTGTCACGCCAACGATTACTTCTAGTTCTATGGCTAACGCGCTTAGCAATAAAGTAAAGTAATTTACATGGCGTTATTCAATGACACGCAGGTCATACAAAAAATAAAGACAACTCCTATGGCTCCTGCCGGTTGTCATACTCAACGACATGCAAGTCGTGATCCCTATTACAAGAATATGATCAATCTCATACATCACATATATCATTCATCATATCTTCTGGCCATATCACATCACATAGCACATGCTGCAAAAACAAGTTAGACGTCCTCTAATTGTTTTTGCGTGGGCGGCCGGAAGCAGGTCTAGCCCCCTTAATACAAGAGCAGGCTTACGGTCCAATCTGGCGCGCGCCGCTCAGTCGCTGACGTCACGAAGGCTTCGGCTGATACCACGACGTCGAGTGCACATAACTTTTCCCGCGTAGTTAGTTAGTGCGTATAGCCAGTGGCCAGACTCAGATCAAATACCAAGATCTCGTTAAGCATGTTATTATGAAGTAATCGCGAACGCCGACCAGGGCCAGGCCCACCTCTCACCTAGGTGGTATCAACCTGCCCAGTCGCTTCGCCACAAAGATCCACACAGAGGGCCGTCGGGGCAAATGTCCTTTCAGCCCGCGATCCGTGAATCACTCGCGGGTACTCTCCGAGCCAACCCGACTTTAGTCACCATCTGTATAGTATGTATAAATGTATAGTATATACCCATGATCACCTCCCGAGTGATCACGGCCCGATAGTATAGCAAGGCAGACTGACAAGAATGTAGGGCCACTGATAATAAACTAGCATCCTATAATAAGCATTTAGGATTGCGGGTAAGGTATCAACGACTGTAGCAACATTGACAGGCTATGCAACAGAATAGGAGTAACCGAACAGTAACATGCTACCCTACTCTAATGCAAACAGTAGAGAGAAGAATAGGTGATATCTGGTGATCAAGGGGGGGGGCTTCCCTGGTTCCTCTGGCAAGAAGGAGGGCGCGTCAACTTCGTAGTCGAACTGGGCAACAACAGCGTCGGTCTCGTAGTCTACCGGAGAGAAGAGGGGGAAGAAACAGTAAATACAATGCAAACATAAGCATGACGATGCATGACACGACAATGAGCGGTGTTAGGTGTGCCATAATGCGGTAGTAGGTGATACCGGCGAAAGGGGAAAACATCCAGGAAAGTATCCCCAGTGTTTCGCGTTTTCGGACAGTTGAACCGGAGGTGAAATGTTGCAGGTTTGCTATGCTAGGGGCGTGTGGCTGACGAGCGGGCTGCGTATTGGGATTCGTCTCGTCGTCCTGAGCAACTTTCATGTACAAAGTATTATCATCTGAGGTACGGTTTATTTTATATTAATTTTCAAAGTTTTAAATCATTTTTAGAATTAACAAAATTAATTTAATTCGAAAATCGTTTTATGACGTCATTGGTCAACTGTGGACTTTGACTAGTCAACAGACCACTGGGTCCCACATGTCATTCACAGCTAACTAACTAACCAAGTTAATTAGTTTAATTAACAGACTAATTAGGTTAAGTTAATTTAGTTAATTAAGTTAATTAATTAATTGTTTATTTATTATATTATATTATTTTTTGTTTCCTCTTTTTTTATTGATCTGGGTAGTGGGTCCCGTTTGGCAGTGGCCTAGAGGGCCAAACGGGGGCGGGTTAGTGGGCGCGCTGGCGCTGGGCGGAGCCGGGCGTCGAGCACTAGCCCGCCCGACAGGGCACCGCGGCCAGGAGGTGAAGGGCGCCGGCGCGTGGCTCGGCGCCGCGGGGCCACGCGGCATGGCCAGACGAGGCCGGCCGGAGCGCAGGGGGGTCGGTGGAGTGGGCGCGGGGCACAGCGGTCGCACGGTCTCGCGGGCGCGGCCTCCGGCAGTAGCGGCAAGGGAGGAGAAACAGGGGGAGGCCAGGACGGGCGCAAGGCGTTGGGGGCGCTCGACGCGGCCAGCGGGGACAAGGGCCACGGCGAGGCCGTCGGCAGGGGCTAGCGGGGAGGAAGAGGCAGCAGGAGGCGGGAGCGGAGAGCGGCGGCGGGCGTGCACGGGGCGCATGCGTGCGGTGGCCGCGGCGACGAGCGCAGGGCGCGCGAGCGCGGGACAGACGAGAGGGAAGGAGCGAGGCGGAGGCTCACTGGGCGGTAGGGGTTCGGGCAGCGAGGGTCGAGGAGGACGTCGGGGACAACGGTGACGAAGAGGAGGCAGGCCGTTGAGGAGGAGGAGTCAGTCCGGCGGGGGAAGCTCCGGCGACGAGGTGGCCGCGGCGGCGGCCGGCGGGGTTCGTCGACGGGTCGGGGCGACGTGGGGTTCGTTCCCCCCGATCCCGATCTGGATCGGGGATGGGGGAGAGAGATGAGAGAGTGTGGTGGGGATCGTGCGGGGGGGAGTGGGTGCGCTAGGAGTTAGGGTTTCGGGGTAGTGGGGGGATATGGGCGCGGTTGGTGGGCCGAGGTGGGCCGGCCCGTTCGGGCGGCTGAGGCTAGCTGGGCCACTTGGCCTAGCGGGGGGGTCCTGTTTTCTTTTCCTTCTTTTTTTTGTTTGCTCGTTTTCCTTTTCTTTCTTTTTTTCAATTTCTTTTCTGTTTATTTTTACCTTTGTTTTATAAATTATAAATCTAGCCCCAAAATTAGTACTAATACTTATGACACTGCCATAATTGATTTGGCAACCTAAACAATTAGTTTATATTTGTTTAGTATTTAAAAGACATTTAAATATTAGTTTTACTGCAGTTTTTTTTATCAATTTAGCGCTTTTAACTACTTTATAAAAAGATGTTTTCTCCACCATAATTACCTATGCATTATTTGTCACCTCTTGAACATTTTAGTTTTAAAGTTTGAAAACTTTTGATGTTTGCCTTGATTTTAAATTTGAAGTTTGAACTAGGTTTCTAGCCGACGCGAGTTTATCAACAGTAACTGAGGTGATGTGGCATCATTAGCAGAGGTTCACTGTAGCTTAATTATCCGGGCGTCACAATTCTCCTCCACTACAAGAAATCTCGTCCCAAGATTTAAGCGGTGGAGTAAGGGGGGGAGGTGCCGGTAGCAAAAAACCTAAGGAGTCTTCTCGGTCTTGGTTGCCCTTTCGAAGAGGTTGATCCCTTTCGTTGATGTCTTCATTTCTCTGCTTCAAGTCACCATGATCAAGTCGTCATCCTTTCTTCGGGATCTCCATCGTCCTACGAACGCGACCAAGGGGAAAAACTTCGGAAGAACGCATCTCCACAAAGCTGGGCATCTGACGATGAACTCAATGGGAAATACACAAGGTATCCCACGACTTGTATTTCAGTGAATTCGTTGAGTGCAATATACGATGGTACCAAAGCTTCAAACGGGTAGGCAATCATTCGATGACTAGACAGAAGCTGGAATGGGGGTTTGAACAACGAGAATAACATGGTGTTTGATTCCAGGATGAATAATGGTATAGCATTTAGCTCGTGAATCACATACGAAGCCAGGTGCAAAGGATACATTAGAATCCAGGTTGTAAAGAAGAGTCAGGTTTCGATCCTGGGACCTATGGGTTATGGGCCCACCATGTGGGTTGAAAGTAGGAAGGGTGGTGACATCTTGCACAGCCGCGACAGGGAGGCATGTCAGTGAATAGCTTGTCAGCTATGCCGACAACAAAGTCGGTACCAAGGACGGGGAACGAAGAGAGCAATTTTCCTGCTTGTTGAACGAGACGAACCAATTGGCAAAGTTATCACCCATTGGTGGTTACCGGAATATCATCAACAATACTAACAGGGTCTTACAGATAGAGTGGTACAACAAGGTGCCTACCTAAGCAGAGAATTATCTCTGCTCAGTTAAGTTAGATTCACGAAAGGTTAAACAAAAGAATGGAAAGGAAAATGCGATTATCAGATTAAACAGAAAATGGAAAGGAAAATTGTGTTTACACACTATTATTAGGAGTATATCCTTCCCATGTACAAGCAGAACATGGCATACAGGGTAGGAGAGCAAGTACCCAACCATTCAGGTAAGAGGCAAGGATTAATCAAGATGTTACCCATACAACGGTATTTGGATAACTGACCAAGAAACATTTAGCATCGCGCCTCCAATGTTCTTGTTGATGAGCGGGGTATCCTAGTCATGCTTCGAGGTAGCAATGATATGGTGTTTCAATCAAGGGCCAGACTTTGGATACACAAATGATCCATCAGGAGCAACTTATAAAATAAGTCTTACAATTTCCTCCAGGAAGAATGGTTATCCTTGCAAAAGAAATTATAATGATAGGTCCTCCAGCCAGGGGGTGCTAGGCATGACATCATATTACCAGGTCATCAAAGGACCAACATCATAACTCCTGGAAAGTTGTCCCAACCATCATATCTGACCGAGATTCAAATCCGATTGGTGTCATGATACCTCAGACTCAGGATGTCCAAGAAGAAAAGGTGCAACACAAATCGACGAAATGACATTGCAAGATTCTCGGGAAATGAACTATGGGAGCGGGTTCCTGAAACAATAGTTCATCATTAAACCAAGGAGGGGATGAGGAGGTGGCTGATGGGCTCAGCGACAATTCATCAAGAATTCCAAACGGATGGATTTCCACAATAATGTGAACAAGAAGATGACACTTGTCAATTCAAATGATATAATGTTGTATGCTTGAGGAAAACATACACCATCAATCATTAGTTGAAAGGTGTGCCCGAAATATGGCCTTAGGCAGCAAGATCAATGTTAGAGTGATGATTCAATAACCAACAGTCTAAGAACAAACTGTCGATCGTTAACTTCTAAGCAATAGGGTTGCTAGAAGTACAGAACTCAAACAGCATCGTTAGCATATTGGTATCCTGGTTAAAAACAACACGGGGACCAAGGAAGAATGGTGATGGTGAGAAGTATCATCATACCGAGAATTTCTAAGAGGTGGAGCAATCCCCACAACATTCTCGACAGAAAAAACAGTAATACTTCAAGGCAGAACACAACACTAGCTGGAGAGCAAGTTGTATTCATAATGTGGACAAGTTCGCGATGAAAGGAAGTCGACGGTGTCGTCGATAATAATAAAAATCATCCAGGGCAAGGAGGGTATTTCTCATCATGAACACAGTTAACATCTCGGAAGAAGTCAAAGTGTTGAAGGTGATCCGACACATTTGCCGGGAGGTTTCGAGAGGATGCAATCAAACAACAACGGAAACAAGCAAGGGAATGACGAAGTGACAAGTTATAGGATCAATATATAAGATGCAAGCTCGGAACCAAAGTTGCCTTTCAAGACAAGCAACATGATGTTGAAAGCTCGACGTAAGTCGTGCTCACACACTGAAGAATTCGTGCACCAGAGAAGGATGAGGTAGCACAGTCAAAGATAGCAAGACCAAGATGCAGCCGATAGTCTAGGAATGACCAGATTGAGTTTAGAATTTCCTAGTAAAAATACTAGGGGTATTTGATTTGTAGTGCGGAATAATTTCACTAGTCGGTGTCCTCGGTTGACAACAACCCAGAACCCATAGAGTGATTACGACAAGGAAAGACATTACTTCAACAAAGTTAGTAAGATGTGGTGCAATGGCAAGACATCTTCGAGATACCAGGGGGTAATACTCGAAGGTAGAACATGATAGAAGTAGAACCGGGTCATTGACCTATGACAGTAGATACTTCAACCTTGCCAAAAATAGACGAGGCACTGGATTCAATTCCCATCAGATATATCAGATCAGACAGCATGGTCGGAACCATAACTGTAAGGAATCAATTTCAAGAATACCGAAAGAATCATAAAGCTGGGCAATCATTTGCAAGAAGCTTCCGAGACGGTCTACATCATTTTCATGGGCATGAACACAAAGTTCAAGGTCGACTCCCACTTCTTTAATGCATATCATTTCATTCACCTCTCGCTTTGATAAAACTGTAGTGTTGGAATTTTATCAGGTAGAACACCGGAAGAGTATGACTTGTGAAAACTTACGGGTTCTAACGGATTAGGGGAAGGCGTAGATTCAACCCATCTGGCATCTTAGTAACATATACCACAAGTTTCAAAAGTAAATATACAAGCTCGAAAGCAAAGCATGGTTGGCCAAGCAGAGTATACAATTTACCAAAGGCACTATGTATCAGGGGAAGAACTCACAAGGTGATTGAATATGAATGACAATGTCGGATAACAATCCAACAATGGATCGGGCGATCCGCAACGGAGCTAATGTGAGTATCGATACTCACTCAAAGGAAGAAAGAATGCAGAGGCATCAGATTCAAGAATCACCTGATTAGTCTGATGCTTAAATAGAAAGAATTTATGGTTTCCAAAACGAAGAATCAGAAGCAGACGCTCTGATCAAGGATGGATAAGTTAAAAACACTTAGTTGGACAATCAATAAAGGTTTGAATTGCCGAGAACCAACTCATGTCCGGAATGACGTCTGAGTCGGAAAGATAATTTTAAAAAGGATAACCTGATGACTGCGTGTGTACGCACATATTGAATCAATAGGCTCAAAATGACTAAGACGAGGGATGTTATCGAGGACTACTAGTCATATGGAATTAACCATAATGCAAGCAGGCAAGAATTTCAAGAATAACAGGTTGGAGAGGATTTTTGAAAGATCGAAAAGTATTTCGAAGGATTTTGTGAGACACATGAACAATTGAGAAGATCTCCTCGAGAAATGTGAGAAAAAAACCGTAAGGATTTTTGATGCGAAATAAAACTGCAAGACAGTAAACTCAAAGGATTCTCGGGACAACGGAGAATAATTCGAGGCTTCTTGTAACATCAAGAGCGATGACAAATGATCATGAGAATGACAAGTGCAAGCAGATATCCATAGGGATATTTCAGTGGCAGTGAATTGCAAAGGCGATGAGCACAAGGGTCTCGGGAAAATATCGAGGGATATCCTCAGAATCTTCGGACGAAGCAGGTGATCTTCCGGAGTAAGGGCTCTCCGGGAGAAATAGTTACGAGAATAGAGTTAGAGTTAGCAAAATCATTTAACCCGGATAGAGGAGAGATCAGAGTCCCAGAGCAAAGGTCGAGGAGTAAAAGACCCTAAAACCACCCAATGGCGACGTGGGCCCGTAAGGCACACAACCAAGTTAGTAAAAGTTTTGTAATGACTAGACTCGACTTCAGCCAAGGAGTGTGGAAGGGGGATTCCTACAGGCAGTCGGCTCTGATACCAACTTGTGACGCCCCCGATTCAATCGTACACTAATCATGCACGCAAACGTGTACGATCAAGATCACGGACTCACGGGAAGATATCAGAACACAACTCTAAAAGTAAAAAAAGTCATGCAAGCATCATAATACAAGCCAGGGGCCTCGAGGGCTCGAATACAAGTGCTCGATCATAGACGAGTCAGCGAAAGCAACAATATCTGAGTACAGACATAAGTTAAACAAGTTGCCATAAGATGGCTAGCACAAACTGGGATACAGATCGAAAGAGGCGCAGGCCTCCTGCCTGGGATCCTCCTAAACTACTCCTGGTCGTCATCAACGGCCTGCACATAGTAGTAGGCACCCCCAGTGTAGTAGGAGTCGTCATCGGCGGTGGCATCTGGATCCTGGGCTCCAACGTCTGGTTGCGGCATCCGGGAAGAAGACAGAAAAGGGGGAAAAGAGGGAGCAAAGCAACCGTGAGTACTCATCCAAAGTACTCGCAAGCAAGGATCTACACTACATATGCATGGGTATATGTGTAAAGAGGCAATACCGGTGGACTGAACTGCAGAATGCCAGAATAGGAGGGGGATAGCTAGTCCTATCGAAGACTACAATTCTGGCAGCCTCCATCTTGCAGCATGTAGAAGAGTGTAGATTGAAGTCCTCCAAGTAGCATCGCATAGCATAATCCTACCCGGCGATCCTCCCCTCGTTGCCCTGTGGAAAGCGATCACCGGGTTGTCGTTGGAACTTGTCTGGGTGTGTTTTATTAAGTATCTGGTTCTAGTTGTCATAAGGTCAAGGTACAACTCCGGGTCGTCCTTTTACCGAGGGACACAACTATTCGAATAGATAAACTTCCCTGCAGGGGTGCACCACATAACCCAACACGCTCGATCCCATTTGGCCGGACACACTTTCCTGGGTCATGCCCGGCCTCGGAAGATCAACACGTCGCAGCCCCACCTAGGCACAACAGAGAGGTCAGCACGCCGGTCCAAATCCTATGCGCGCAGGGGTCTAGGCCCATCGCCCATTGCACACCTGCACGTTGCGTGGGCGGCCGGAAGCAGACCTAGCCCCCTTAATACAAGAGCAGGCTTACGGTCCAATCCGGCGCGCGCCGCTCAGTCGCTGACGTCACGAAGCCTTCGGCTGATACCACGACGTCGAGTGCCCATAACTGTTCCCGTGTAGTTGGTTAGTGCGTATAGGCCAGTGGCCAGACTCAGATCAAATACCAAGATCTCGTTAAGCGTGTTATTATGAAGTAATCGTGAACGCCGACCAAGGCCAGGCCTACCTCTCGCCTAGGTGGTCTCAACCTGCCCTGTCGCTCCGCCATGAAGATCCACACAGAGGGCCGTCGGGACAAATGTCCTTTCAGCCCCCGATCCGTGAATCACTCGCGGGTACTCTCCGAGCCAACCCGACTTTAGTCACCATCTGTATAGTATGTATAAATGTATAGTATATACCCGTGATCACCTCCCGAGTGATCACGGCCCGATAGTATAGCAAGGCAGACTGACAAGAATGTAGGGCCACTGATGATAAACTAGCATCCTATAAGCATTTAGGATTGCGGGTAAGGTATCAACGACTGTAGCAACAATGACAGGCTATGCAACAGAATAGGAGTAACCGAACAGTAACATGCTACCCTACTCTAATGCAAACAGTAGAGAGAAGAATAGGTGATATCTGGTGATCAAGGGGGGGGGGCTTGCCTGGTTGCTCTGGCAAGGAGGGGTCGTCAACTCCGTAGTCGAACTGGGCAGCAGCAGCGTCGGTCTCGTAGTCTACCGGAGAGATGAGGGGGAAGAAACAGTAAATACAATGCAAACATAAGCATGACGATGCATGACATGACAATGAGTGGTGTTAGGTGTGCCCTAATGCGGTAGTAGGTGATACCGGCAAAAGGGGGAACCATCCGGGAAAGTATCCCCGGTGTTTCGCGTTTTCGGACAGTTGAACCGGAGGTGAAATGTTGCAGGTTTGCTATGCTAGGGGTGTGTGGCTGATGAGCAGGCTGCGTATTCGGATTCGTCTCGTCATCCTGAGCAACTTTCATGTACAAAGTATTATCATCCGAGGTACAGTTTATTTTATATTAATTTTAAAAGTTTTAAATCATTTTTAGTATTAACAAAATTAATTTAATTTGAAAATTGTTTTATGACGTCGGCATGACATCATCGGTCAACTATGGACATTGACTAGTCAACAGACCACTGGGTCCCACATGTCATTCACAGCTAACTAACTAACCAAGTTAATTAGTTTAATTAACAGATTAGTTAGGTTAAGTTAATTTAGATAATTAATTAATTAATTAATTAATATTTTTATATATTTTTTGTTTCCTTTTTTTATTGATCTGGGCAGTGGGTCTCGTTTGGCACTGGCCTAGAGGGCCAAACGGGGGCGGGTTAGTGGGCGCGCGGGCGCTGGGCGGAGCCGGGCGTCGGGCGCCAGCCTGCCCGACAGGGCACCACGGCCAGGAGGCGAAGGGCGCCAGCGGGTGGCTTGGCGCCGCCGACCATGGCTGGAGCGGGGCGACGCGGCGTGGCCAGACAAGGCCGGCCAGAGCACAGGGGGGTCGGTGGAGTGGGCGCGGGGCACAGCGGTCTCGCGGGCGCGGCCGCCGGCGGTATCGGCGAGGGAGGAGAAACAGGGGGAGGCCAGGAGGGGCGCCAGGCGTTAGGGGCGCTTGATGCGGCCAGCGGCGGCGAGGGCCACGGCGAGGCCGTCGGCAGGGGCTAGCGGGGAGGAAGAGGCAGCTAGAGGCGGGAGCGGAGCGCGGCGGCGGGCGTGCACGGGGCGCACGCGTGCGGTGGCCGCGGCGACGAGTGTAGGGCGCGCGAGCGTGGGACAGAGGGGAGGGGAGGAGCGAGGCGGAGGCTCACTGGGGCGGTAGGGGTTCGGGCAGCGGGGGTCGAGGAGGATGTCGGGGACGACGGTGACGAAGAGGAGGCAGGCTGTTGAGGAGGAGGAGGCAATCCGGCGGGGGAAGCTCCGGCGACGAGGTGGCCGCGGCGGCGGCAGGCGGGGTTCGTCGAGTGGTCGGGGCGACGTGGGGTTTGTTCCCCCCGATCCCGATCTGGATCGGGGATGGGGGAGAGAGACGACAGAGTGTGGTGGGGATCGTGCAGGGGGAGTGGGTGCGCTAGGAGTTAGGGTTTCAGGATAGTGGGGGGATATGGGCGCGGTTGGTGGGCCGGGGTGGTCCGGCCCGTTTGGGCGGCTAAGGCCAGCTGGGCCACTTGGCCCAGCGGGGGGTCCTGTTTTCTTTTCCTTCTTTTTTTTGTTTACTCGTTTTCCTTTTCTTTCTTTCTTTTTCAATTTCTTTTCTGTTTATTTTTACCTTTGTTTTATAAATTATAAATCTAGCCCCTAAATTAGTACTAATACTTATGACACTACCATAATTGATTTGGCAACCTAAACAATTAGTTTATATTTGTTTAGTATTTAAAAGAAATTTAAATATTAGTTTTACTGCAGTTTTTTTATCAATTTAGCGCTTTTAACTACTTTCTAAAAAGTTGTTTTCTCCACCATAATTACCTACGCATTATTTGGCACCTCTCGAACATTTTAGTTTTAAAGTTTGAAAACTTTTGATGTTTGCCTTGATTTTAAATTTGAAGTTTGAACTGGGTTTCTAACCGACGCGAGTTTATCAACAGTAACCGAGGTGATGTGGCATCATTAGCAGAGGTTCACTGTAGCTTAATTATCCGGGCATTGTATAATAAGGTTAACACACTTATTTTGGGACAGAGGGAGTACATCAGATTGGCTAGGGGTAAGTCGACTAAAAAAATTATTTTGGGCCAGCTGATTCGTTTCGGCCATCCGATGCAAAACAAGCGCTCAGATTGCTTCTTCAATCTCCAGCGCCCACGTTCTTCTTCTTCCCTAACCGCCCAAATGTACCACCAACCGAACTGCCAGCCACCACCGCCCGCAGCCGGCACCGCTCTTGTGCCCGCCTCGCCGCCCCACCCTCACATCAACCGCCTCCCACTGTCGAGCCGCCGCCAGTGGCAGATATCCTTCTAACCGCGGCGATGGCTAGTTTTCTCCGGCGACCCTGCATCACCTCCCACACCCCTAAGATAAATAATGAGGTCGTCTGCCATCCCAAGATAGATAGCGGGGTCGCGTACCACGCTAAGATTGACCAGAGGGCTTCACCGGCGAGCCGGCGACTGTTCCTTCTTTCCCTCCGGCTCCTACTTTCTTCTAGCGAAAATTGACTGACCCAAATATAATTTTTAGGCGACTTAGAAGTAGCTAAATTGTACATACATTTTAGATAATTACACATTATTTCAACAATCATTCAAATGAATCAAATTCAACATGCACACAAATAAACCATGAACACACATATAGTTGCACAGATCGAGAAATTCAAATTAAAACTTGCATATAGTTTATCCTAAGGGCACCACATTGATCAAGGTTGATCTAAAATAACCACAATCTAGCATGTCTTGTGTCATGCATCGAGCCGAACCAATGACATGCAACACAAGCTCAAAAACCATCATCGGCAGAAATAATGACCACCTCCAAGGCCTCCATCATCACCACCTCCAAGTCTAAGACCATCCATATGGCCACCACCACCATCACCTTCTTGTCCATCACCATCTCGATGGCCACCACCCCATCACCTCCAAGTCCATCACCTTCTGCACCACCACCATCCACACGGCTACCACCACCATTTCAAAGAGAGTCCTCTGTTTGGTTCAAGATCTTTCCACGAGTGAGCTCCCAACACTTTTTTGTTGTGGCATCTAATAAGTTCTTCGGCCTTATTCTCTTTAACAAGCCTCTCCTCCTCTAATGCAAGCCTACACTCCTCCGCCTTCAACTTCATCTCTTTGGTTGCCAACTTTGACCTCCATTTCTCGTCCTCCTAGAACTTGAGCTCATTTCATCTTGCCCCCTTCTCTTCTTTGCGTCCGCCCGCCAAGGCTTTGTTGGTCTCAATCATGGCCACAAGCTCTTCTTTGTAGGTGCTGCCAAAGGCTCCTCTTTTTATTTCTTTTGCAATCCTGTTATCATTTGGCCTCTTGTTGGGATTTTTCATCCTCCTCCTCATCTTCTTCAATGGTGATGTTAATCCTTCACCTCTTCGGTGTGGTCTCAGAGTTTCTCCTAATCCACTTCTTATTGTTGCAGAGTTCTTTGTACAAATGGTGAAATGTGAAGGGCTTGCAACCGTTCTTCTTGTTGTGTTGCTTGAATAACTATTAGATGATAGGCCCAGAGTCCAAGATTTGCACACCACTCGGTGGTGCATGGTCGACTTGATCACTACAACTAGATCATCGGTTGCATTGTGCTTGTATGGTAACCCAATGGTGTCCAAGAGCCTTCGGTGTGCTTTATGGGACTTTCATGATGGTAATATAGTAATCTTCAATCCTACCCCAAAACTTGCCTTCGATTGATCTGTTCCAACCGATGCATCAAGAGATTCGTTCATCCAAGCATGAGCAACACAATATCTTCATCCTGGCAATAGTTGTGTGTCTTCAACCATGATGGTACCTTCATGCTTGGTTGTGTGTCCATAGGATCATCAATCTCTTTAGCTTCCTCCTCGGCTTCCTCCTCCTCCACTTCGGGCTCATAATCCTCCTTGTACTCTTCTTGTTGAGCAAACATCAAGTCATAGTTGAAATCATCAATGCTAAGAATGTGTGACCCCTCCTAATATGACAAGAATTCAGCCATGTTCCTCTCCGCATTACGGCAATAACAACAACCATCATCATACGGCCACAAGAAATTAGCAAACAACACATCCGCGGAAATTAAAAGATGACGCGCCGGATGAGCGAGCGTAGGGATGGCCGGAGAAGGGGTACGAGGCGACGGGCGAGGACGGGGCACTGAAGTGTGAAGTAAATATGCCCTAGAGGCAATAATAAAGTTGTTATTTATATTTCCTTATATCATGATAAATGTTTATTATTCATGCTAGAATTGTATTAACCGGAAACTTAGTACATGTGTGAATACATATACAAACAAAGTGTCCCTAGTATGCCTCTACTTGACTAGCTCGTTAATCAAAGATGGTTTAGTTTCCTAACCATAGACATGTGTTGTCATTTCATGAACGGGATCACATCATTGGAGAATGATGTGATGGACAAGACCCATCCGTTAGCTTGGCATAATGATCGTTTAGTTTTATTGCTATTGCTTTCTTCCTGACTTATACATGTTCCTCTAACTATGAGATTATGCAACTCCCGAATACCGGAGGAACACCTTGTGTGCTATCAAACGTCACAACGTAACTGGGTGATCATAAAGATGCTCTACAGGTGTCTCTGAAGGTGTTTGTTGAGTTGGCATAAATCGAGATTAGGATTTGTCACTCTGTGTATCGGAGAGATATCTCTAGGCCCTCTCGATAATGCGCATCACTATAAGCCTTGCAAGCAATGTGACTAATGAGTTAGTTACGGGATGATACATTACGGAACGAGTAAAGAGACTTGCCGGTAACGAGATTGAACTAGGCATGATGATACGGACGATCGAATCTCGGGAAAGTAACATACTGATGACAAAGGGAACAACGTATGTTGTCATGCGGTTTGACCGATAAAGATCTTCGTAGAATATGTAGGAGCCAATATGAGCATCCAGGTTCCGCTATTGGTTATTGACCGGAGATGTGTCTCGATCATGTCTACATAGTTCTCGAACCTGTAGGGTCCGCACGCTTAACGTTCGATGACGATTTGTATTATGAGTTATGTGATTTGATGACTGAAGTTTGTTTGAAGACCCGGATGAGATCACGGACATGACGAGGAGTCTCGAAATGGTCGAGAGGTAAAGATACATATATTGGAAGGTTACATTTGGACACCGGAATGGTTTTGGGAAGTTTCGGATAAGTTTCAGAGTACCGGGAGGTTACCGGACCCCCCCCCCCCGGGAAGGTAATGGGCCAACATGGGCCTTAGTGGAGGAGAGAGGGCCAGCCATAGGAGGTGCCGCGCCCCCCCCCTTGACAATCCGAATTGCACAAGGGGTGGGGGCGGCGCCCCCCCCCCCCTTCCCTCTCCTACTCCTTCTCTCTTTCCCCATTTGCTACTCCGAAAAAGGAAAAAGAAAGTGGAATCCTACTAGGACTTGGGAGTCCTAGTAGGACTCCCCACACTTGGCGCGCCCCTAGGGGGCCGGCCTCCTCCTCCTCCCTCCTTTATATACGGGAGCAGGGGGAACCCCAAAGCACAACAGACAATCTCTTAGCCGTGTGCGGTGCCCCCCTCCACAGTTTAACACCTCGGTCATATCGTTGTAGTGCTTAGGCAAAGCCCTACACCGGTAACTTCATCATCATCGTCACCACGCCGTCGTGCTGATGGAACTCTCCCTCGTCCTCAACTGGATCAAGAGCTCGAGGGACGTCATCGTGCTGAACGTGTGCTGAACACGGAGGTGTCGTACGTTCGGTACTTGGATCGGTTGGATCGTGAAGACGTTCGACTACATCAACCGCATTACTAAACGCTTCCGCTTTCGGTATACGAGGGTACGTGGACACACTCTCCGCGCTCGTTGATATGCTTCTCCTAGATAGATCTAGTGTGATCGTAGGAATTTTTTTGAATTACTATGTTCCCCAACAAAGTGGCCTTATTCTTATTCACCACCTCCTTGGCGAGTGTTGTGGCGATCGTCATCCGCTTCCTCCCCCGCTTGCCAGTGGATGGAGCAGCGGGATGGAGACCTACGATCGCCGGAGAGGATACAACCTTGTCACTGACCTTGCTGCCGACGTTGGTTGCCTATGTGGTGGCCCGAAGGAGGTTTTTCGTGCCTAACATCTTCCTTGGTGCGGGAGATGATGTGGGGTTATTTTCGGTGGCATCGCGGCGGCGGTGGTGGAAGGATCTTGCCTCTCCATTCTGGCAGCAATCGGGGCCATCGGTCATGGTGGCGGTGAGAATGGATGGCGACGGCGGGAAATGGTGGTCAACCTGGCCGGAAGAGAGGGGATCAAAGGTTTTGCCCTTGGTGGTGTCTAGCGAGTATATTTGAGAGAGTTGGGTTCTCTTTTGCGACCACGGTATAAAAGTTGTCCTCCTCTAAAGGTTTGAAACATCAGTTAGGTGCGGTTAGAGGAGGAAAATAGTGAGTTATAGGTTTTTAGGTGATCGGTTGGAGATGCTCTTATATGGTCATCTAGATAACGAATCAAACTAAGACCGCAAGAGTATTGCTTGAGTATGATCATCGAGGAGGATCAAACTTATTTTGGAAAGAGGAATATCTTCTACCTTGTGTGTATTATTTCGTGTTCGGTAATGATAGAAATCCGACGTGAGACTTTTAACCATAGTAAATTGACTTTTTTTCATGGCATATTGTGTTGTTGCAAATATGTCAATTTCCTTTAGCAGGCATGCAAAATCCTGGGAAAATTGAACAACGCAAGGATTTATCATGCTTGCTAGAGGAATTTGCCATCCCCATAATAACATAATGTGTCATAAGAATGTTTGATCTGTCGTGCTAAAAAATCTGACGCTCTATTTGTAGTGAAATCCTTCATGATTGGATTCAGAAAGGGCGAAATTTTATTTGCTCTCGAAACAAAACTTGGCCAAGGATAAGGGCAATTTTGGGAAGGATGAGCGCACAGTTGAGAAGATTTAGACTAATGGAGTGATGAGTGTTATTAGCCTATTACTAGAAAGGAAGAGGGGCAAATGAACTGATACAAATTGTTGGCGGGATGGTAATATGACATTTGGTTGACCTCAGTTCTCAAGGATGGAGTTCCAAGACTACATCCTTTCGCAAATCGACAATTGGCCCTTTAGAGTTTGATGCAAGGGATTATCAACACCTCTACTAAATCAGAAGAATCGAAGAGGCGCACATCAACAACATAGAAAAGGGGACAAGCAGCGTTATTTCTTTGGTTGTCATCTCATTATAGGGCGATGTCTACTCAACTTTATACTAGTTGTATTCAAATCTGGTTTTTTTCATTGACATGGCAAAAACATAAATCCTTGCCATGGGTAGCTCCATTGATTTTGTGATGACAACTTTTTTTATGTCAAAGTGTATACATCTCTTGTTCCTATGGGCCAATAGTATGATTGTTTATGGAAACAATCACATGGCATTTTTTGTATGATTGTTTTGATTTGTTCACATGGCAACTATTTTCTCATGGCAATTCCGTAGATAATCACCACAAACATCATATAAGTATTTGGCTCGTGCATTTTTTCATGTGCAATTATATTATAGGCACCATAGTTGTTCTAGTAATCAGATCATGACATTTTTCCTATCGATAACTTGGTCGTTTTATTTTAGGTACATGGCATTTTTATTAGTTAGAGAATGACAATTTTTCAAATTAGACCATGGCAAAATTATGTGTTATATCATGGAAACTCTATTTTTCATGGCACTATGTTTAAAAAAAATCAAGTGTCGAAGTTTATATATTTTTTCTTTGTGGTGGTAGGGGGGGGCAAAATAGTATGGATGTTTTTTTAATGTTTTCCACATGGCAATTTTGCATGAATGTTCTATATGTTCTCATGGCAATTTTCTTATAATAGCAATTTATGTAGATAGTCATCATAACATGATAATTATTTTACTCATGCTAGTAGTGCCATGTGCAACTTTATTATAGGTAGCTTGGCAATTTCAGTAACTAGACCATGCCATTTTACCATTTTAGAACATGGTAGCTTTATCTTAGGTACCGTGGTAATTTTTTAAGTTAGTGGATGACATTTTTTTAATTAGATCATGGCAATTTCAAGTTATGTACCATGACAAATTATTCTTTAGATCAGGACAATTTTATTATTTACACCATGGCAAAGAGCTTAATTTCATCAGGTTAGTTTGTTTGGTGGCATGGAAGCTTTTTAGGCCATGGCAATTTATTAAATACCCCATGGTACATTTACTTTTCAGACCATGTCAATTTTATTAGTTACGGATTGGTAGTGCGCCATTGAAACTTGTGACATGATATGTTGTATATGTTATGCAACATGGCATTATTTAACAATGTCATTTCTATCATTGTTATACCATGTCAATTTCAATTTATGTAGTATGGGATTTTTTTACTTTTTTCAATGCATGGTGTTTTTTTCATGGCAATAATCTTTAGAAATGTTGCCATGTAACCAAAAAAGATTTTCCTTCAAATCATGGCAATATTTTAATTCTATCCTTTTTGTCATAGGACATTTTTGTAACGTTCTAAAAGTGTTTCATATATTCTCATGGGAATTTGTCATATTTTTTTATTATAACCAACATGGCAATTTTATTAATTAGATCATGGCAGTTTCATCAATAAATTACCATGGTGGAAGCCTCTCCTTAAACCAGTGAGTTTTTTAAGAGAAGATATTCTTTAAAAAGCATTTTCTTTGAAATTTATTGTTGGGATCTCCATCGACAACATGTCATTTTTATTTTGAAGAGAATGATATTTTTATTATTATGAAAAAGCAATTTTACCATTAACACCATGAAACTTTTTGTTAAGACCATGGCAATTATTTTACCATTATTTTTAGTGGCATCAAAAATTTAATTTTTGTATGATGGGAATGTTCTTTGTGTGATTTTTTTTGAATAAGAGAAAATATAGAGCATGGCAACTTTAGTTTTTGTAGGCATTTCTAATTTTATTGTCATGTCATTTCTATTATTTTTATCATGGCAATTTCCTTTGATTTTTAAAGCATTTTAAATTTGAATCATCCTCGATCATGACAATTGTCCTTTTTCTTTTCTATACACTTTTTCAAATTTTCCATGTATGACGGTATTTCCGTGAAAATACCGCTTTTTATATCATTTTGCACCTAGCAGTTTTTATGTACATATTTTCTTCTTTTTGTGTTTTTAGTAACGTGGTAGTTTTGATTAAAAAATCTAAATTTTGTAGCACGTCAAATTCTGTATTTTTTTTCTTTTCTGAGATGTAGAACACATTTTTTAGAGGAATGTGTGGTACATGATTAATAGGAATGTGTGGTACAAGATTAATTTTGAAGATGACTGTATTTTATTTTTATACATCATGACATTTTTTGTGTTATTTTAATTTGTTAAAATGAGACACTTCTACAAAATACCATTTTCTACCTATTAGCCTTTGCAATGTTGTACACAAAATTATCTCAAAGTTCCTTGTCAATAGGCTAAGACCCCTGCTGGATGGTATGATCTCCCCTACCCAAAGTGCTTTTATCCCCGGAAGATTAATTTCGGATAATGCTCTTATCGCCTTTGAATGTATGCACTCATTGAATACTTTGAAAGATTCTCGTGGAGAATACTGTGCATATAAACTGGATCTAGCTAAAGCATACGATCGTGTTGACTTGAAGTTCCTGGAATGTATGCTTCGTGCATATGGTTTTGATCCAATCTGGATTAATTGGATTATGACTTGTGTTACCTCAGTGAAACTCTCGGTGCACTTTAATGGCCAGTTGTTAGAGTCTTTTCATCCTTCCCGTGGTCTGAGGCAAGGGGATCCATTATCACCGTACTTATTCCTCTTTGTAGATGAGGCCCTATCGCTATTACTCAATGATGCATCAGCAAGAGGGACTATCCAAGATTTCCGACTGAACAGACATGCTCCAGCTATATCTCATTTATTATTTGCCGATGATAGTCTCCTATATTTTAAGGGTTCTCTAGAGCAAGCTTTGGCTATTAAAGATATTTTGAAGGCTTATGAGGAAGGTACAGGCCAATTATTAAGTCCAGACAAGTGTTCCATTTTATTTGGCAAAAAGTGTCCTATTGAGATGCAGGTGTCTCTTCTGGTTATCCTTAAAATCACGTGTGATGGGTTTGAGGATAAATACCTTGGCCTCCCAGTTCCAGAAGGTCGTATGAAGGCCGACAAATTTCAATATACAAAAGATAAAGCTCTTAAGAGGGGTTTAGACTGGATCGAAAAATATGCTTCTAGCGGGGCGAAGGAAATCCAGATTAAGTCTGTTATTCAGGCCATTATGGTCTATGCCATGAGTATTTTTAAATTCCCTATGACTCTGTGTGATGATCTATCTCAAATTATAAGGATTTTTTGATGGGGTGATGAGGAGAATAGAAGAAGAACTCATTGGTTGGCTTGGGAAAATTGACGAAGTCAAAAGGTGAAGGGGGTATGGAATTTCGGGACCTCAGGCTTTTCAATCAAGCACTTTTGGCCAAACAAGCTTGGCGTTTATTGGTTTTTCCAGACTCTTTGTGCGCAAAGGTGATGAAAGCTAAATGTTATCCTCATGGGCATCTTATTGATACTGTCTTTCCTCAAGCGACTTCGCTTATGTGACAAGGTAGTATGCATGGACTCGAATTGTTGAAAAGGGGTATCATCTGGAGAGTCGTCGATGGTGCTAGTACAAATATTTGGAGGGATAATTGGCTTTCGAGGGATTCTGGCCTAAAAATTTCTGCTAAGAGGACCAGAATGAGGGTCAAATGGGTTGCTGATTTATTCATGAGTGGCTCAAGGAGATGGGATGAGAATTTAATCAGGCATATGTTTTACCCTCATGATGTGGAGGAAATTTTAAAGTTACGCATTCTAAATTTGTACGAGGGTGACTTCATCGCCTGTCACCATGAGAAAAATGGGTTGTTTTTAGTGAAGAGTGTGTATAGGTTGGCCCTGAATATTTAAGGACTCAGACATGGCACTGGGGAACTCCAGTGTATCTGTTAATGGGGAAAGGAGGCTCTGGAATATTATTTGGAAGGCTAACGTACCTCAGAAGATTAGAATCTTTGCTTGGAGGGTTGCATCTAATAGCCTAGCCGTACAAGTTAACAGAGTAAAACACCATCAAGCTACCCTAGGTACATGCTCAATCTGTGGTGTTGAAGATGAATGTGTTTTTCATGCTTTGGTATGTTGTCCCAAGGTATGTGCATTCCGTATGGGTTTGAGGGAGGTGTGGAATTTGTCGGATGAAGATATTTTAAATTGTTCAGGGCCGGACTGGTTACTTATTTTATTGGATCAGTTAAGTTCGCCTATGCGTGAACAAACAATTTTCATGTTCTGAAGAGCTTGGCATTTGAGAAATGACTTGATTTTTTTGTAAAGGAAAGGAATCAATCTCGACCTCAGTGAGTTTTATTCAAAATTATTGGGCATCATTCTCATCTTGTCATGCTAAAATGAAGGTAGTGGTAGGTAACAAAGGTAAGGGTGTGATTGATGGTTTACAACCCATTAGTAATGTGGAGAGGACTTGTGTTCCATGGCTGCCTCCCACTCCGGAATTCCTCAAGATTAATGTTGATGCAAGTTTTGTGGAGGCCATTAGCGCTGCGAGCGTTGGGGTGGTTGTTAGAAATCATTCTGGAGAAGTTCTTATTTCTTCTTGGGATTATATTGGTACTTGTCTTAGTGATGAGGAAGCGGAACTTCGAGCAGCCATCTCAGGCCTTTACATTGGTATCACTCTTCACAAGCCCATTATTTTGGAAACTGACTGCTCTTTTGTGACCTTGGTTTTGCAAATGATAACCTGGACATGTCAAACCTTGCTGATTTGAAGAAGGAAGCGTTGAGTGTCTCCAAGATGATGAGTACTTTAAAAATCACCAAGATTAACAGGAAGACAAATATGGTGGCGCATGAGATTGCAAAATTTAGTTTTATAAATAGATCTGATGGTATTCTTATTAATAGTGTTCCGCCCTGCGTGGCTAGAGCTGTAACGAATGATTGAACGAACATTTGTGTCAATTAATTAATATATGGATGGGGTTTTTCAAACAAAAAAACCATTTTCTGCTCTTTAGTAGTGTCATAGGAAATTGACTCTTTTTTGTCTATTGAAGTCTTACATGGGAAGTGTTCGTTTTCGTTCGCTGACATAGGAAGTTCCCGCCAAACATTTGGTTATGTTGTGCATTTTCTTCACACTAGTAGATATGTATCGTAAATCCGACACATATCTACCAGGCGGTAAGTGTGGTAAAAGCGACTGCAAACGAACACAGAAAAATGAGCGACGCTATGTGTCCGCCGGTGGATCATTTTCGAAGATCCGCCACCTCCACAGCCGTTTGATCTGGCGTCATCCTTCGACCCGGCTCTTTTTTCGCATCATTGCAAGTTTGCAACAAAGGCAGTGTTGAAGAATAGTTCTCAACAGACCTCTTGTTGCAGAAACATTTGCAACCGAGATTCTGTTGCATATATTTTTTTGTCTTAACTTTTTTGAAACATGGTTGTCATTGCGGAAGGACACCTGTAACATAGATGATGATGCAAAAAAAATTCATCTTAATGATTTTATAATATGGATGTTTTTGTGGAAGAACTTCTGCAACCCAGATGATGTTTGCGGAAAGATGGCAGTGACACGTGCAGGTCTTGGGCGGCTGATAGAGTCTGCGCGTTATCCGATTAAACTCATATCTGACCGCTGCGCGTAGGACTAGGACGGAAATATAACCGTGATCTATCGGGTGATTCTAATCGTTTTCCAAGAAAAATCCAACACAAATCTCTTCTCCATGGGGCTTTGGGAAGTGGATTCAATAAGCCTTCGAAAACAATAAAAGAGAATCATGAGAGAGACTTCTCTAACACAAAGGTAATCATGCATAATCCGAGTCGTAGTAGATACATCTCGTGTAATTCTCAACAACAAAAAACATCTCGTGTGTTTTCTCCACACTAGTACTTGTAGATATGTATTGTAAGTAATCTGACACATATCTACCAGGCGTGGTAAAAACAATTTCGAACAGACAAAAAAATCCGACACATATCCAAGAGAATCATGAGAGGGACTTCTCTAACACGAAGGGAATCATACTTCGCAAAAAAAAACACGTAGGTAATCATGCATAATCCCAGTCGATAACCAAACCGCGTCTGTTTCAGTCCGTCTCCCAGCACGGCTCCGCAATCGCAACAAGTTCCTCTCCAAACAACTACGTATATAAAGCCAGCTCCTCCCGACAATTCAGGTACCAAGTTCGTACGGCGAGAGAAGACGAAGCAGGGCCAAGAAGCAGATTGCGTCCAGCTCCTCCACGCATTGTCTTCCCACGGCCCGGCGGCGAGAATGACCAAGGGGTGCGCGGCCTTCTTGGTGGGCAACGACGGGGAGGCGCCCCGGAGGTTCGCGGTGCCGGTGACTCTGCTCAGGCACCCGGCGATCGTCGAGCTGCTCGCCGAGGCGTGGGAGAAGTACGGGTACGTGCACGAGGGCGCCATCGTCGTCCCCTGCAGCGCGGAGCGGTTCCAGAGGGCGGTCGACGCGGCGAGGGCCCAAGAACGGCACCATCACCACTTCCGGCTTCCGCACCTCGCCGGGTGCTTTAGGTCCCCGCATATTGTTGCGTAGGATGCTTACGCGCGGCTTTGCTTCTAGCTAGTTTGTGCGGCCTTTCTTGGTTTCTTGGTGCGGTGATCGAATTGATAGACACCCCCGTGATCTGAGAAAGCTTAGTATAGTACGTAATAGTATGTTGTATCTGGTTGATCGAGTCTCCATGAAGCATGCAGATTCCATCTGTGATCGATCGCTATGATGGAGCATAATTTTGTAGCCCCGAGATTGATTAATTGACTGGTACTGCACAGTTTTTGTTTGCATATGTGACGAGAATTCAGGGATTGTTACATTGTTAGTCAAATTATTCTCCGGTTGACTCTGTTTTCTAAGAAATTTGATCAAGCACACTGATTGCTCGATTATAGTAAGGTTAACTTAACGGACTACTCGTGGTTCCAGTAGTTTTTTTCTTGTAGGTAACGTGGTTCCAATAGTTGACTTGAATTTCGATCAAAATGACGACGTCCCTGAATCATTTTTTTCTTGACTTCTGGTCATCCGGATGCGCCATCAAATGGAAACCCGTCTCCCGCTCCTAACCCTGCCTGCTCCCGTGTGGCGCCGCCGCACCGCACCGGAGTGCGCCCGCCGGCCGTCTCCCGTTTACTCCAGCGCATCGCTCTTCCCGTGCCGCCGCCGGGGGCGTCGCATGCAAAGCCTGTATGCCGCAGCGGCGGCGCCGGCGTTTCTCCTCGGCCAACGATTCAGTCAAGACGGCGGCAATCCGCAATGGCCGAATCAACATTAGTGGTGCAAGGCGGCGGCGGCCAAGCAGGCGGCGGCGTTCGGCGACGGGTCCAACGGCGGCGGCTTGGGCGGGCCGCAGTTGTCGATGTCGTGTACCGTCTCATCAACGGCATATGTTGTCTCTGGGATCGACCCGCATCACGAGGACGTTGGGGGATCTGGCCCTAGGCGTGGCGGTGGTGGCCGCCTTCTTCGCCGAAGATGGTCAGCCTGAAGCTGGGTGGTCGGATATCCAGATCCGTCATCTAGTCCCGGCTGCGAGTTGGTGAGACAAAGTTGCTCGTGAAAATGGAGCCAATGGCAATGTTTTGCGTCGTTGCCTTGATGAAGGCAGCGTCGTGTAACTTCTGTCGACCCATTCGTGCTGCTTCGGAGGAAACCTAAAGATCTGGTCATCCAGATCGGACGATGGCGGTATTGCAGTGTCGTTACTCTTTTGAGAGCATCATTTGTGGAGCAGTGCTGGAAGACAGAGGCAGAAGGTGGAGCGGCTAAGTCTTGCACGGAGTTTCGGTGGAGATGTCAAGTCATGCCTGACCGACAAGTGATATGCCGTGTCATGCCTGGTCGGCAGGTGCTGCGCACGACAGATCTTCCAGAGTCTTCGCGTCTGGATGAATGCGCGCGGGGCGGTGGCGCCGTTGGACGCCGTGGTGGCGTCGATGGATGTCTGGACCGGCAATAATGATGCGGATCTCTATCCTGAAGATGGGTCAGTGGTCCGATGATGATGGTGGTTTCTGACTTCTAAAACGTGTGCATGTGGTGCGCGCTTTAGGTCTGCTGCGGCTGTTGGTCCCGATACATTAAGTGGATGGATCGGCGACGACATCGGTTTTAGATATGGGGGGTGAGAATTATCGAGTTTGTAGGTGTGAGTGGTGGCTACGGGTGACTTGATGTATTTTCTTCTCACGCCATTGTGGAATAATTAATAAAGATGGCTGTATGCACCGAGATGCAGAGGCCAGGGGTTTGACCTCCTTTTCCAAAAAAAATCCAGATGCGCCATCAAACTAAAGCCGCAGGAACCACACTTGAGTATGGTCATCGAGGAGGAGCACACTTATGTTAAAAAGAGTGTGAGCTACCCTCTGGTTAACCCACACACGCCATGGATCTCGATCTAGAATTTGAATTTGATAGAAGCTTTTCCGCCCAACCTCCCTCACTTCTCGAATCCTAGCCAAAACATAATGGATAGCACAACGGCTATAAGTATACGAATCGAAAGCTAATGGGCCAGCTTGGGCTGGCCAGCCATTGTGGTAGTCTCATGGGTCTTGTAGACTTCGGCCGGCCTTCCTTCTCTCCACTACTAGATGCATTGTCGACAACAACTGGATCAGAAACAACGTCTTCAGATAAGTCACCGTCGGTGTCATCAGGTTCAGAAGCAGTGACATTGGGTATGCTGACATCCCCTTCCTTCAGTCGAGGCTTGTGATACGTCTCCAATGTATCTATAAATTTTGATTGTTCCATGCTATTATATTACCTATTTTGGATGTTTATGGGCTTTACTTTATACATTTATATCATTTTTGGGACTAACCTACTAACCGGAGGCCCAACCCGTATTGCTGTTTTTTTTGCCTATTTTAGTATTTTGAAGAAAAGGAATATCAAACGGAGTCCAAACGGAATGAAACCTTCAGGAGCGTGACTTTTGGAACGAACATGATCCAGAGGACTTGGAGTGCACGTCAAGAAGCGATCGGGGAAGCCATGAGGGTGGAGGGTGCGCCCTTCCCTGGTGGGCACGCCCCCTGTCTCGTGGGCCCCTCGGGCGGCCACCGACCTACTTCTTCCTTCTATATATACCCACGTACCCCGAAAACATCAGAGGCGACCATGAAAAACTATTTCCACCACCGTAACCTTCTGTATCCGCGAGATCCCATCTTGGAGCCTTCGCCGGCGCTCCGCCGAAGGGGGAATCGAACACGGAGGGCTTCTACATCAACACCATAGCCCTTCCGATGAGTTGTGAGTAGTTTACCACAGACCTTCGGGTCCATAGTTCTTAGCTAGATGGCTTCTTCTCTCTTTTTGGATCTCAATACAATGTTCTCCCCCTCTCTTGTGGAGATCTATTCAATGTAACTCTTTTTGCGGTGTGTTTGTCGAGATCCGATGAATTGTGGGTTTATGATCAAGTTTATCTATGAGAAATATTTGAATCTTTTCTGAATTCTTTTATGTATGATTGGGTTATATTTGCAAGTCTCTTCGAATTATCAGTTTGGTTTGGCCTACTAGATTGATCTTTCTTGCAATGGGAGAAGTGCTTAGCTTTGGGTTCATATAAGTTTGCTATTTACTTTTATCCGCATCTTTACTTTTCTAATCTATATCATAAAAATACCAAAAATATTTATCTTATCATATTATCTCTATCAGATCTCACTTTCGCAAGTGGTCGTGAAGGGATTGACAACCCCTTTATTGCGTTGGTTGCGAGTTCTTTGTTTGTTTATGTAGGTGCGTGGGACTTTTTGGGGAGTCTCCTACTGGATTGATACCTTGGTTCTCAAAAACTGAGGGAAATACTTACGCTACTGTGCTGCATCACCCTTTCCTCTTCAAGGAAAACCAACGCAAGCTTAAGACGTAGCAAGAAGGATTTCTGGCGCCGTTGCCGGGGAGGCTTCCATCAAGTCAAGACATAACAAGTACCCATCACAAACTCATCTCCCTTGCATTTACATTATTTGCCATTTGCCTCTCGTTTTCCTCTCCCCCACTTCACCCTTGCCGTTTTGTTCGCCCTCTCTTTCCCAATCTTCTCCTCTCTTTTTCGCTTGCCTTTTTGTTTGCTTGTGTGTTGGATTACTTGTCACCATGGCGCAAGATAATACCAAGTTGTGTGATTTTTCCAATACCAATAATAATGATTTCCTTAGCACTCCAATTGCTCCTCTTAATGACGCTGAATCTTGTGAAATCAATACCGTTTTGCTGAATCTTGTTATGAAAGATCAATTCTCTGGCCTTCCTAGTGAAGATGCCGCTACCCATCTAAACAGCTTTGTTGATTTGTGTGAGATGCAAAAGAAGAAATATACGGATAATGATATTGTTAAATTGAAATTATTTCCGTTTTCACTTAGAGATCGCGCTAAAGTTTCGTTTTCGTCTTTGCCTAAAAAATAGTATTGATTCATGGAATAAGTGCAAAGATGCTTTTATCTCTAAGTATTTTCCTCCCGCTAAGATTATCTCTCTTAGGAACGATATTATGAATTTTAAACAACTTGATCATGAGCATGTTGCCCAACCTTGGGAAAGAATGAAATTGATGATTCGCAATTGCCCTACTCATGGTTTGAATTTATGGATGATCATACAAAAATTTTATGTCGGCTTGAATTTTGCTTCTAGAAATCTTTTAGATTCGGCCGCGGGAGGCACGTTTATGGAAATCACCTTAGGAGAAGCTATCAAACTCCTTGATAATATTATGGCTAATTATTCTCAATGGCACACCGAAAGATCTACTAGTAAAAAAGTGCATGCTATAGAAGAAATTAATGTTTTGAGTGGAAAGATGGATGAACTTATGAAATTGTTTGCTACTAAGAGTGTTTCTATTGATCCCAGTGATATGCTTTTGTCTACTTTGATTGAGAATAATAATGAATCTATGGATGTTAATTTTGTTGGTAGGAATTTGGTAACAATGCTTATAGAGGAAACTTTAATCCTAGACCGTTCCCTAGTAATTCCTTTAATAATTATGGAAATTCCTACAATAATTCTTATGGAAATTTTAATAAGATACCCTTTGATTTTCAGAATAGTGTGAAAGAATTTATGATCTCTCAAAAGAATTTTAATGCCTTGCTTGAAGAAAAATTGCTTAAAGTTGATGATTTGGCTAGGAACGTTGATAGACTTTCGCTTGATGTTGATTCTTTGAAACTTAGATTTACTCCTACTATGAGTCCCTCAAAGCTATGAGAATTTCCATTGATGAGTGCAAAGAAAGAACCGCTAGATTGCGTGCTAAAAAAGATTGCTTTATAAAGGCGTGTTCTTCTAGTCTCCATGATAATAATGATGAAGATCTAAAAGTTATTAATGTGTCCCCTATTAAATCACTGCTTTGCAATATGAATCTTGATAATGATGGGACTGAATATGATCCACCTTTGCCTAGAAGGCATTCCAAAAATTCGGAATTTCTAGATCTTGATGCAAAAATTGGTAAAAGTGAGATTGAAGAGATTAAAACTCTAGATAATAAATTTACCATTGCAGATTTCAAGGAATTTAATTATGATAATTGTTCTTTAAAACATTGTACTTCCTTGTTGCAATCCGTTGTGAATTCTTCTCATGCTTATAGTCAAAATAAAGCTTTTACCAAACATATTGTTGATGCCTTGATGCAAGCTCATGATGAAAAACTTAATTTGGAAGTTTCTATACCTAGAAAACTTTATGATGAGTGGGAACCGACTATAAAGATTAAAATTAAATATCATGAGTGTTATGCTTTATGTGATTTGGGTGCTAGTGTTTCCACGATTCAGAAAACTTTATGTGATATTCTAGGTTTCCATGATCTTGATGATTGCTCTTTAAATTTGCACCTTGCGGATTCCACCATTAAAAAGCCTATGGGAAAAATCAATGATGTTCTTATTGTTGCAAATAGGAATTTTGTGCCCGTAGATTTTATCGTTCTTGATATAGATTGCAATCTTTCTTGTCCTATTGTTCTTGGTAGACCTTTCCTTAGAACGATTGGTGCAATTATTGATATGAAGGAAGGGAATATTAGATTCCATTTCCATTAAGGAAAGGCATGGAGCACTTTCCAAGAAAGAAAGTCAAACTACCTTATGAATCTATCATGCGAGCCACTTATGAATTGCGTGCCAAAGATGGCACTACTTAGATCTATCCTTGCTTTTATGCCTAGCTAGGGGCGTTAAACGATGGCGCTAGTTGGGAGGCAACCCAATTTTCTTTGTGTTTTTTGTTTTTGGTTCTGTTTAGTAATAAATTTATCATCTACCTTCTGTTTAGATGTGTTTTTATGTTTTAATTAGTGTTTGTGCCAAGTAACCTATAGGATTTTCTTGGATGACAAATATTTGATATTGCTGAAAATTCCAGAAACTTTCTGTTCATGAAAACATATTTTTAAAATCACCAGAATGTGATAAAATACTGATTCCAATTGCAGTAGATCAATAAACAAATTATCTAGGTCTTACTATTTTGGTAGAATTGTTTGAGTTCCAGAAGTTTGCGTTAGTTACAGATTACTACAGACTGTTCTGTTTTTGACAGATTCTGTTTTCCGTGTGTTGTTTGCTTATTTTGATGCATCTATGGCTAATAAAATAGTTTATAAACCATAGAGAAGTTGGAATACAGTAGGTTTAACACCAATATAAATAAAGAATGAGTTCATTACAGTAACTTGAAGTGGTGTTTTGTTCTCTTTCGCTAATGGAGCTTACGAGATTTCTGTTGAGTTTTGTGTTGTGAAGTTTTCATGTTTTGGGTAAAGATTTGATG
The DNA here is from genome assembly GCF_002575655.3 of Aegilops tauschii subsp. strangulata. Taxonomy (NCBI): domain Eukaryota; kingdom Viridiplantae; phylum Streptophyta; class Magnoliopsida; order Poales; family Poaceae; genus Aegilops; species Aegilops tauschii. The sequence continues at coordinate 321,457,697 of NC_053040.3, forward strand.
GACTATGGAATAAGGAGTGGCAAAAGCCTAAGCTTGGGGATGCCCAAGGCACCCCAATATATTCAAGAATAGCCAAAAGACTAAGCTTGGGGATGCCCCGGGAAGGCATCCCCTCTTTCGTCTTCGTTTATCGGTAACTTTACTTGGAGCTATATTTTTATTCACCACATGATATGTGTTTTGCTTGGAGCGTCTTGTATGATATTAGTCTTCGCTTTTTAGTTTGCCACAATCATCCTTGATGTACACACCTTTTGGGAGAAACCTACTAGATTAGAATTTATTAGAATACTCTATGAGCTTCACTTATATCTTTTGAGCTAAATAGTTTTTGCTCTAGTGCTTCACTTATATTTTTTTAGAGCACGGCGGTGGCTTAATTTTGTAGAAATTGTTGATCTCTCATGCTTCACTTATATTATTTTGAGAGTCTTTTAGAACAGCATGGTATTTGCTATGGTTATAAAATTGGTCCTAGAATGATGGGCATCCAAGTTGGGTATAATAAAAACTATCATAGAAAGTGAATTGGATGCTATGATCAATTTGATACTTGATAATTGTTTTGAGATATGGAGGTAGTGATATTAGAGTCATGCTAGTTGGGTTATTATGAATTTAAAGAATACTTGTGTTGAAGTTTGAGATTCCCCTAGCATGCACGTATGGTGAACCGCTTTGTGATGAAGTCGGAGCATAATTTATTTATTGATTGTCTTCCTTATGAGTGCCGGTCGGGGACGAGCGATGGTCTTTTCCTACCAATATATCCCCCTAGGAGCATGCGCGTAGTACTTTGTTTTTGATGACTTCTAGATTTTTTGCAATAAGTATATGAGTTCTTTTGACTAATGTTGAGTCCATGGATTATAAGCACTCTCACCCTTCCACCATTGCTAGTCTCTCTTGTGCCGTGCAACTTTCGCCGGTACCATACACCCACCATATACCTTCCTCAAAACAGCCACCATACCTACCTATTATGGCATTTCCATAGCCATTCCGAGATATATTGCCATGCAACTTTCCACCGTTCCGTTTATATGACACGCATCATCATTGTCATATTGCTCTTTGCATGATCATGTAGTTGGCATCGTATTAGTGGCAAAGCCACCTCCATAATTTCATACATGTCACTCTTGATTCATTGCATATCCCGGTACACCGCCGGAGCCATTCATATAGAGTCATATCTTGTTCTAAGTATTGAGTTGTAAACAAATAAAAGTGTGATGATCTTCATTATTAGAGCATTGTCCCAGTGAGGAAAGGATGATGGAGACTATGATTCCCCCACAAGTCGGGATGAGACTCCGGACTTTAAAAATAAATTAAAAAAGAGGCCAAAGAAACCCACCAAAAAAATGAGAGAAAAGAGAGAAGGGACAATGCTACTATCCTTTTTACCACACTTGTGCTTCAAAGTAGCACTATAATCTTCATGATAGAGAGTCTCCTATATTGTCACTTTCATATACTAGTGGGAATTTTCATTATAGAACTTGGCTTGTATATTCCAATGATGGGCTTCCTCAAAATGCCCTAGGTCTTCGTGAGCAAGCGAGTTGGATGCACACCCACTTAGTTTCTTTTGATGAGCTTTCATACATTTATAGCTCTAGTGCATCCGTTGCATGGCAATCCCTACTCACTCACATTGATATCTATTAATGGGCATCTCCATAGCCAGTTGATACGCCTAGTTTATGTGAGACTATCTTCCTCCTTTTTGTCTTCTCCACAACCACCATTCTAATCCACATAAAGTGCTATGTCCATGGCTCACGCTCATGTATTGCGTGAAAGATTGAAAAAGTTTGAGATTACTAAAGTATGAAACAATTGCTTGGCTTGTCATCGGGGTTGTGCATGATTAAATACTTTGTGTGATGAAGATAGAGCTTAGCCAGACTATATGATTTTGTAGGGATAACTTTCTTTAGCCATGTTATTTTGAGAAGACATGATTACTTTGATTAGTATGCTTGAAGTATTACTATTTCTTATGTCAATATGAACTTTTATTTTGAATCATTTGGATCTGAACATTCATGCCACAATAAAGAAAATTACATTGAGAATTATGGTAGGTAGCATTCCACATCAAAAGTTCTGTTTTTATCATTTACCTACTTGAGGACGAGCAGGAATTAAGCTTGGGGATGCTTGATACGTCTCCAACGTATCTATAATTTTTTATTGTTCCATGCTATTATATTACCTATTTTGGATGTTTATGGGCTTTAATTTACACATTTATATCATTTTTGGGACTAACCTACTAACCGGAGGCCCAGCCCGTATTGCTGTTTTTTTGCCTATTTCAGTATTTTGAAGAAAAGGAATATCAAACGGAGTCCAAACGGAATGAAACCTTTGGGAGCGTGATTTTTGAAACGAACATGTCCAAAGGACTTGGAGTGCACGTCAAGAAGCGATCGAGGAAGCCACGAGGGTGGAGGGCGCGCCCTTCCCTAGTGGGCACGCCCCCTGTCTCGTGGGCCCCTCGGGCGGCCACCGACCTACTTCTTCCTCCTATATATACCCACGTACCCCGAAAACATCAGAGGCGACCACGAAAAACTATTTCCACCACCGTAACCTTCTGTATCCGCGAGATCCCATCTTGGAGCCTTCGCCGGCGCTCCGCCGAAGGGGGAATCGAACACGGAGGGCTTCTACATCAACACCATAGCCCTTCCGATGAGTTGTGAGTAGTTTACCACAGACCTTCGGGTCCATAGTTCTTAGCTAGATGGCTTCTTCTCTCTTTTTGGATCTCAATACAATGTTCTCCCCCTCTCTTGTGGAGATCTATTCAATGTAACTCTTTTTGCGGTGTGTTTGTCGAGATCCGATGAATTGTGGGTTTATGATCAAGTTTATCTATGAGAAATATTTGAATCTTTTCTGAATTCTTTTATGTATGATTGGGTTATATTTGCAAGTCTCTTCGAATTATCAGTTTGGTTTGGCCTACTAGATTGATCTTTCTTGCAATGGGAGAAGTGCTTAGCTTTGGGTTCAATCTTGCGGTGTCCTTTCCCAGTGACAGCAGGGGAAGCAAGGCACGTATTGTATTGTTGCCATCGAGGATAAAAAGATGGGGTTTATATCATATTGCATGAGTTTATCCCTCTACATCATGTCATCTTTCTTAATGTGTTACTCTGTTCTTTATGAACTTAATACTCTAGATGCAGGCAGGAGTCGGTCGATGTGTGGAGTAATAGTAGTAGATGTAGGCAGGAGTCGGTCCACTTGTCACGGACGTGATGCCTATATACATGATCATGCCTAGATAATCTCATAATTATTCGCTTTTCTATCAATTGCTCGACAGTAATTTGTTCACCCACCGTAATACTTATTCTATCTTGAGAGAAGCCACTAGTGAACCTATGGCCCCCGGGTCTATTTTTTATCATATAAGTTTGCTATTTACTTTTATCCGCATCTTTACTTTTCTAATCTATATCATAAAAATACCAAAAATATTTATCTTATCATATTATCTCTATCAGATCTCACTTTCGCAAGTGGTCGTGAAGGGATTGCAACCCCTTTATTGCGTTGGTTGTGAGTTCTTTGTTTGTTTGTGTAGGTGCGTGGGACTTTTTGGGGAGTCTCCTACTGGATTGATACCTTGGTTCTCAAAAACTGAGGGAAATACTTACGCTACTGTGCTACATCACCCTTTCCTCTTCCAGGAAAACCAACGCAAGCTCAAGACGCAGCAGCTTGTCCCCAAGCCGAGGTACGAGGGAACTGCTGCTTTAGTGCCTCCAAATCTTCCCATGTCGCATCATCAGGCGAAGAATCACTCATGCAATCAACCCTTGCGCCATAGTGCGGCACCAAGATTGGCGAAAATACTTCTAAAGAATCTGAAGAGGAACCTGCAATGAGAGAATGAAGAAGGTAGAACCAGTCGAACCTCATAAACTGGCTTGAAAAAACATTTCAACTAAGAAACGTGGAAGAATCGATGTATCTTGCTGCCTTTAGGAAGGTCCAGACAATAAACATCTTTGCAAATGCAAGCAAGCACTTTATAGGGACCATAAAAGTTGAACGAAAGCTTATGATCCGCGTGGTGTACCATCGATGACTGTACTACGACTGCAACTTCAGAAACACCAACTCTCTAGGAACAAATGTTCGATCTGTTCTATGCTTGCCTGCATATTGCTTCATTCGCTGCTGGGTACGAAGGAGATGTTGTCTGGCAGAGTCTTGCAGTACTTGTCTCTCTTCCAACCAAACAAAGTTGAACATCTACTAGCTCCAATGTATAGAAGCTGAGATGCAAAAATATCTAGGAGAGTGACCATACAGAACTTTAAATTGAAACTTGCCCACTTCAGAATGCTAATTGTTGTTATACCAAAATTCACACATGAAAAGTCAATTTTCCATTTAGTAGATGGGCACTAATAAAACATCTTAGGTAACCTTCCACCTATTGATTCACCTTCTCTATTTGACCATCAGTAGCAGGATGATAGGCAGAGCTCATGTTGAGAGTGGCCCCTATTCTTGTGACCAAACTTTGCCAAAAAGCACTAGTGAAAATTGGATCACCATTAGAGATTATAAGAGCTGGCATACCATGAAGCTTGGAGATATTATCCAGAAAAATTCCAGCCACTTCTCGAGCAGAGTAGGGATGCTTGAGTGATAAGAAATGTCCATATTAAATAAACTTGCCAGTGACCACTAGAATACAATCAAACTGGCAAGATGGGGGCAGTCCTGTTATACAATCCATGGTAATAGCGTCCCAAGCCTTTTTTGGAATGGGCAAAGGTGATAGCAACCGAGGGTAATTAACTCTCTCAACCTTAGCTTGGTAACATATCAAACAAGACTGCACATGCTCTTTAATAAAGAATTTCATACATTACCATTTGAATAGAGACTGGATTCTTTTATAAGTAACAGGAAATCCAGATTGTCCTTCCAAAGGACTATCATGAAAAGTGAAGAAAAATTTCATATGCAAATTTGAATGCTTGCCAATCCAGATAAATTTTTTGTACCTAATCACTCCATTAAGTAGTTGATAGTTAGGTTTCCCATCTGGCAGTACTGACAGTTGTTTGCTTTACTAACACTTGCATAATAACGTTGCCACCTTTACAACTATACTAAGTTTTCAGGTCAAGAAGCAGAGGGCTATCTAGGTGTACCGATCGTAAGTGAACCAAAACCTTCTCCTTATTTCGGTTTAAACAATTGAGTTCCTTATGATTCGGATTTCTCTCTATATTGCTCGAGGATGATCAAGTTTAAGCTTGGGGGAGTTGGTGAGTGTTATTTTTACACTCCTCCAACCTGAGTTTAAACCGATGTATTTCATTAAAACAGAGATACTCCTTCCGATATTGCCACTAATAACTAATAAATGCATAAGATTCCAAAAATCCTTCTTTATGTTGTTTCCACAATAAATGGGCTATATATGGACGAAATCAAGTCAATACTTGGAAAGGGGTAAAGTGGAGATGGAGCGGATCAGGTGGGAGGCGCACCAGAAAAAACAGAGTAAAAGATGATGTTCAATGCGCCCGCGCCCGCTCGTATGAGCGGACGTACGGCGTGGAAACTGATGTTCCTCGTCCACCTGAACAAACTTTCTAAAGGGGACGAGGATAAATGGATATCAGAACAAGTCGTGGGAGGCACAGAACAACCAGTCATCATCATCCTCATCTCCATCAACCCTAGCCACCGTCATTTCCATCTCCATAGCCACAACCTTCATCTCCACCGTAGTTCTCTACCATCTAGTCATATCTATAATTGTGTATCACACACGACATGTATTATAAGACATATTATCAAACAATCTATTTTCATGATATGTTCTTGCTACCTCTTGAGCACTAAGTTGGTTTTCCCTTGAAGAGGAAAGGGTGATGCAGTAAAGTAGCGTAAGTATTTCCCTCAGTTTTTGAGAACCAAGGTATCAATCCAGTAGGAGACCACGCTCAAGTCCCACGCACCTACACAAACAAATAAGAACCTTACAACCAACGTGATAAAGGGGTTGTCAATCCCTTCACGGCCACTTGCAAAAGTGAGATCTGATAGAGATGATAAGATAATATTTTTGGTATCTTTATGGTAGAGACTAAAAGTAAAGAAAGCAAAATAAACAATAATAGAAATAACTTGTTGACGGGAGATTAATATGATGGAAAATAGACCCGGGGGCCATAGGTTTCACCAGTGGCTTCTCTCAAGATAGCATAAGTATTACGGTGGGTAAACAAATTACTGTCGAGCAATTGATAGAATTGAGCATAGTTATGAGAATATCTAGGTATGATCATGTACATAGGCATCACGTCCGTGACAAATAGACCGACTCCTGCCTCCATCTACTACTATTACTCCACACATCGACCGCTATCCAGCATGCATCTAGAGTATTAAGTTCATAAGAACGAAGTAACGCTTTAAGCAAGATGACATGATCTAGAGGGATAAACTAATGCAATATGATATAAACCCCATCTTTTTATCCTCGATGGCGACAATACAATACATGTCGTTTCCCCTACTTTCACTGGGATCGAGCACCGCAAGATTGAACCCAAAGCTAAGCACTTCTCCCATTGCAAGAAAGATCAATCTAGTAGGCCAAACCAAACTGATAATTCGAAGAGACTTGCAAAGATAACCAATCATACATAAAAGAATTCAGAGGAGATTCAAATATTGTTCATAGATAATCTTGATCATAAACCCACAATTCATCGGATCTCGACAAACACACCGCAAAAGAAGATTACATCAAATAGATCTCCAAGAGAATCGAGGAGAACTTTGTATTGAGATCCAAAGAGAGAGAAGAAGCCATCTAGCTAATAACTATGGACCCGAAGGTCTGAGGTAAACTACTCACACATCATCGGAGAGGCTACGGTGTTGATGTAGAAGCCCTCCGTGATTGATGCCCCCTCCGGCGGAGCGCCGGAAAAGGCCCCAAGATGGGATCTCACAGGGTACAGAAGGTTGCGGCGGTGGAAATAGGGTTTTTGCTCCGTATCTGATGTTTTCGGGGTACGTAGGTATATATAGGAGGAAGAAGTAGGTCGGTGGAGCTACGAGGGGCCCACAAGGGTGGAGGGCGCGCCCAGGGGGTAGGTGTGCCCTCCTGCCTCGTGGCCTCCTCATTGATTGCTTGACGTCCACTCCAAGTCCTCTGGATCACGTTTGTTCCGAAAATCACGTTCCCGAAGGTTTCATTCCGTTTGGACTCCGTTTGGTATTCCTTTCCTTCGAAACACTGAAATAGGCAAAAAAAATAGCAATTTGGGCTGGGCCTCCGGTTAAGGCCTCCGGTTAATAGGTTACTCCCAAAAATAATATAGAAGTGTATAATAAAGCCCATTAAACGTCCAAAATAGAATATATAATAGCATGGAACAATCAAAAATTATATATACGTTGGAGACATATCCAGCATCCCCAAGCTTAATTCCTGCTCGTCCTCGAGTAGGTAAATGATAAAAACAGATTTTTTTTATGTGGAATGCTACTTACCATAATTTTCAATATAATTCTCTTAATTGTGGCATGAATATTCAGATCCAAAAGATTCAAGATAAAAGATTAATATTGACATAAAAATAATAATACTTCAAGCGTACTAACAAAGCAATCATGTCTTCTCAAAATAACATGGCCAAAGAAAGTTATCCCTACAAAATCATATAGTCTGGCTATGCTCTATCTTCATCACACAAAGTATTTAATCATGCACAACCCCGATGAAAAGCCAAGCAATTGTTTCATACTTTCGATGTTCTCAAACTTTTTCAATCTTCACGCAATACATGAGCATGAGGCATGGACATAGCACTATATGTGGAATCGAATGGTGGTTGTGGAGAAGACAAAAAAGAAGAAGATAGTCTCACATCAACTAGGCGTATCAATGGGCTATGGAGATGCCCATCAATAGATATCAATGTGAGTGAGTAGGGATTGCCATGCAACGGATGCACTAGAGCTATAAGTGTATGAAAGCTCAACAGAAGAAACTAAGTGGGTGTGCATCCAACTCGCTTGCTCACGAAGACCTAGGGCATTTTGAGGAAGCCCATCATTGAAATATACAAGCCAAGTTCTATAATGTAAAATTCCCACTAGTATATGAAAGTGACAACATAGGAGACTCTCTATCATGAAGATCATGGTGCTACTTTGAAGCACAAGTGTGGTAAAAGGATAGTAACATTGTCCCTTCTCTCTTTTTCTCTCATTCATTTTTTTATTTGGGCCTTTTCTCCCTTTTTTTATGGCCTCTTTTTTTCGTCCGGAGTCTCATCCCGACTTGTGGGGGAATCATAGTCTCCATCATCCTTTCCTCACTGGGACAATGCTCTAATAATAATGACCATCACACTTTTATTTACTTACAACTCAAGAATTACAACTCAATACTTAGAACAAAAATATGACTCTATGTGAATGCCTCTGGCGGAGTACCGGGATATGCAATGAATCAAGAGTGACATGTATGAAAATTATGAACGGTGGCTTTGCCACAAATACGATGTCAACTACATGATCATGCAAAGCAATATGACAATGATGGAACGTGTCATAGTAAACGGAACGGTGGTAAGTTGCATGGCAATATATCTCGGAATGGCTATGGAAATGCCATAATAGGTAGATATGGTGATTGTTTTGAGGAAGGTAATGGTGGGTGTATGGTACCTGCGAAAGTTGCGCGAGACTAGAGAGGCTAGCAATGATGGAAGGGTGAGAGTGCGTATAATCCATGGACTCAACATTAGTCATAAAGAACTCACATACTTATTGCAAAAATCTATTAGTTATCGAAACAAAGTACTACGCGTATGCTCCTAGGGGGATAGATTGGTAGGAAAAGACCATCGCTCGTCCCCGACCGCCACTCATAAGGAAGACAATCAATAAATAAATCATGCTCCGACTTCATCACATAACGGTTCACCATACGCGCATGCTACGGGAATCACAAACTTTAACACAAGTATTTCTCAAATTCACAACTACTCAACTAGCATGACTCTAATATCACCATTTTCATATCTCAAAACAATTATCAAGTATCAAACTTCTCCTAGTATTCAACGCACTTATAAGAAAGTTTTTACTAATCTTGGATGCCTATCATATTAGGACTAATTTCACAATTTAAGCAAATTGCCATGCTGTTTTGTAGGACTCTCAAAATAATATAAGTGAAGCATGAGATAACAATAAGTTTTATAAAACAAAACCACCACCTTGCTCTAAAAGATATAAGTGAAGCACTAGAACAAAAACTATATGGCTCAAAAGATATAAGTGAAGCACATAGAGTATTCTAACAAATTCCGAATCATGTGTGTCTCTCTCAAAAGGTGTGTACAGCGAGGATGATTGTGGTAAACTAAAAAACAAAGACTCCAATCATACAAGACGCTCCAAGCAAAACACATATCATGTGGTGAATAAAAATATAGCTCCATGTAAAGTTACCGATGGACGAAGACGAAAGAGGGGATGCCTTCCGGGGCATCCCCAAGCTTAGGCTTTTGGTTGTCCTTGAATTTTACCTTGGGGGGCCTTGGTCATCCCCAAGCTTAGGCTCTTGCCACTCCTTGTTCCATAATCCTTCAAATCTTTACCCAAAACTTGAAAACTTCACAACACAAAACTTAACAGAAAATCTCGTGAGCTCCGTTAGCGAAAGAAAACAAAACACCACTTCAAGGAACTATAATGAACTCATTCTTTATTTATATTGGTGTTAAACCTACTGTATTCCAACTTCTCTATGGTTTATAAACTCTTTTACTAGCCATAGATTCATCAAAATAAGCAAACAACACGCGAAGAATCTGTCAAAAACAGAACAGTCTGTAGTAATATGTATCTAAGCAAACTTCTGGAACTTAGAAAAATCTAGAAAAATAGGACGACCTAGGTAATTTGTTTATTGATCTACTGCAATTGGAATCAGTATTTTATCACGTTCTGGTGATTTTAAACAATTGTTTTCGTGAACAAAAATTTTATGGAATTTTCAGCAAGATCAAATAACTATCATCCAAGAAGATTCTATAGGTTTCACTTGGCACAAACACTAATTAAAACATAAAAACACATCTAACCAGAGGCTAGATCAAAGATTTATTCCTAAACAGAAGCAAAAAGCAAAAAACTAAAATAAAATTGGGTTGCCTCCCAACAAGCGCTATCGTTTAACGCCCCTGGCTAGGCATTGAGATATCGATGATGCTCACATGAAAGACAAGAACTGAAGCACAAAGAGAGCATCATGAAACACGTGACAAACACATCTAAGTCTAACATACTTCCTACGCATAGGCATCTTATAGGCAAACAAATTATCAAGGCAAGCAAAAACTAGCATATGCAAGAAAGCGGAAAGAAACAATAGCAATCTCAACATAACGAGAGGTAATTTAGTAACATGAAAATTTCTACAACCATATTTTCCTCTCTCATAATAATTACATGTAGGATCATAAGCAAATTCAACAATATACCTATCACAAAACATATCCTTAACACGATCCACATGTATGCAAAGTTGACACTCTTCCAAAGTAGTGGGATTAACATTAACTAAAGTCATGACCTCTCCAAACCCACTTTCAATAATATTGCAAGCACTATTATCAATCTCATATTCATCACGGGGCCTAAATAAATTTTCAAGATCATAGGAAGAATCACCCCAATCATGATCATTGCAACAAGTAGTAGACATAGCAAAGCTAGCATCCCCAAGCTTAGGGTTTTGCATATTATTAGCACGATTGACATCAAGAGAATTTATAGCAAAATCATTGCAATCATGCTTTTCATTGAAGGAACTATCAAGTATGGGTGCAATAGCAATGATCTCATGTTTAACATATGGAACTATAGCAAATTCATCTTTATAAATATTGGCATCATGGCCACAAGAATAGCAAGCATCATGTTCATCAAGGGATATTTCAATCAAATCATCGGAATCATAATTATCTATAGATTCATGCATATCATTATTTTCTTCATCCATAGACTCCTGCAAAATATTAGCCTCTTCTTGTTGGGAATCGTAGCATAATTTTAAAATTTTCCTACGTTCACCAAGATGCATCTATGGAGTATACTAGCAACGAGGGGAAGGGAGTGCATCTACATACCCTTGTAGATCGCGAGCGGAAGCGTTCCAATGAACGTGGATGACGGAGTCGTACTAGCCGTGATCCAAATCACCGATGACCGAGTGCCGAACGGACGGCACCTCCGCGTTCAACACACGTACGGTGCAGCGACGTCTCCTCCTTCTTGATCCAGCAAGGGGGGAGGAGGGGTTGATGGAGATCCAGCAGCACGACGGCGTGGTGGTGGATGTAGCGGTTCTCCGGCAGGGCTTCGCCGAGCTTCTGCGAGAGAGAGAGAGGTGTTGCAGGGGAGGAGGGAGGCGCCCAAGGCTGTAGGTTGCTGCCCTCCCTCCCCCCTTTATATAGGCCCCCTTGGGAGGGGGGTCGGCCAAAAACCCATCTAGGGTTGGGGGGCGGCGGCCAAGGGGTGGAAAGGGGTGCCTTGCCCCCCAAGGCAAGGGGGAAGCTCCCCCCCTTAGGGTTCCCAACCCTAGGCGCATGGGGGGAGGCCCAAGGGGGGCGCCCCAGCCCACTAAGGGCTGGTTCCCTTCCACTTTCAGCCCACGGGGCCCTCCGGGATAGGTGGCCCCACCCGGTGGACCCCCGGGACCCTTCCGGTGGTCCCGGTACAATACCGGTAACCCCCGAAACTTTCCCGATGGCCGAAACTTGACTTCCTATATATAATTCTTCACCTCCGGACCATTCCGGAACCTCTCGTGACGTCCGGGATCTCATCCGGGACTCCGAACAACTTTCGGGTTTCCGCATACATATATCTCTACAACCCTAGTGTCACCGAACCTTAAGTGTGTAGACCCTACGGGTTCGAGAGACATGCAGACATGACCGAGACGCCTCTCCGGTCAATAACCAACAGCGGGATCTGGATACCCATGTTGGCTCCCACATGTTCCACGATGATCTCATCGGATGAACCACGGTGTCGAGGATTCAATCAATCCCGTATGCAATTCCCTTTGTCAATCGGTATGTTACTTGCCCGAGATTCGATCGTCGGTATCCTAATACCTTGTTCAATCTCGTTACCGGCAAGTCTCTTTACTCGTACCGCAATGAATGATCCCGTGACTAATGCCTTAGTCACATTGAGCTCATTATGATGATGCATTACCGAGTGGGCCCAGAGATACCTCTCCGTCACACGGAGTGACAAATCCCAGTCTCGATCCGTGCCAACACAACAGACACTTTCGGAGATACCCGTAGTGCACCTTTATAGTCACCCAGTTACGTTGTGACGTTTGGCACACCCAAAGCACTCCTACGGTATCCGGGAGTTGCACGATCTCATGGTCCAAGGAAAAGATACTTGACATTGGAAAAGCTCTAGCAAACGAAACTACACGATCTTTTATGCTATGCTTAGGATTGGGTCTTGTCCATCACATCATTCTCCTAATGATGTGATCCCGTTATCAATGACATCCAATGTCCATAGTCAGGAAACCATGACTATCTGTTGATCAACGAGCTAGTCAACTAGAGGCTTACTAGGGACACGTTGTGGTCTATGTATTCACACATGTATTACAATTTCCCGGACAATACAATTATAGCATGAATAATAGAAATTACCATGAACAAAGAAATATAATAATAACCATTTATTATTGCCTCTAGGGCATATTTCCAACAGTCTCCCACTTGCACTAGAGTCAATAATCTAGTTACATTGTGATGAATCGAACACCCATTCCGTCCTGGTGTTGATCATGTTTTGCCCTAGGGAGAGGTTTAGTCAACGGATCTGCTACATTCAGGTCCGTATGTACTTTACAAATATCTATGTCTCCATTTTGAACACTTTCACGAATGGAGTTGAAGCGACGCTTGATATGCCTGGTCTTCCTGTGAAACCTGGGCTCCTTCGCAAGGGCAATGGCTCCAGTGTTGTCACAGAAGAGAGTCATCGGGCCCGACACATTGGGAATCACCCCTAGGTCGGTAATGAACTCCTTCATCCAGACTGCTTCTTGTGCTGCCTCCGAGGCTGCCATGTACTCCGCTTCACATGTAGATCCCGCCACGACGCTTTGCTTGCAACTGCACCAGCTTACTGCTCCTCCATTCAAAATATACACGTATCCGGTTTGTGACTTCGAGTCATCCAGATCTGTGTCGAAGCTAGCGTCGACGTAACCCTTTACGACGAGCTCTTCGTCACCTCCATAAACGAGAAACATATCCTTAGTCCTCTTCAGGTACTTCAGGATATTCTTGACCGCTGTCCAGTGTTCCATGCCGGGATTACTTTGGTACCTTCCTACCAAACTTACGGCAAGGTTTACATCAGGTCTGGTACACAGCATGGCATACATAATAGACCCTATGGCCGAGGCATAGGGGATGACACTCATCTTTTCTATATCTTCTGCCGTGGTCGGGCATTGAGCCTTGCTCAATTGCACACCTTGCAATACAGGCAAGAACCCCTTCTTGGACTGATCCATACTGAATTTCTTCAATATCTTGTCAAGGTATGTACTCTGTGAAAGACCAATGAGGCGTCTTGATCTATCTCTATAGATCTTGATGCCTAATATATAAGCAGCTTCTCCAAGGTCCTTCATTGAAAAACACTTATTCAAATAGGCCTTTATACTTTCCAAGAATTCTATATCATTTCCCATCAATAGTATGTCATCCACATATAATATGAGAAATGCTACAGAGCTCCCACTCACTTTCTTGTAAACACAGGCTTCTCCATAAGTCTGTGTAAACCCAAACGCTTTGATCATCTCATCAAAGCGAATGTTCCAACTCCGAGATGCTTGCACCAGCCCATAGATTGAGCGCTGGAGCTTGCATACTTTGTTAGCATTCTTAGGATCGACAAAACCTTCCGGCTGCATCATATACAACTCTTCCTTAAGGAAGCCGTTAAGGAATGCCGTTTTGACATCCATCTGCCATATCTCATAATCATAGTATGCGGCAATTGCTAACATGATTCGGACGGACTTCAGCTTCGCTACGGGTGAGAAAGTCTCATCGTAGTCAACCCCTTGAACTTGTCGATAACCCTTAGCGACAAGTCGAGCTTTGTAGATGGTCACATTACCATCTGCGTCCGTCTTCTTCTTAAAGATCCATTTGTTTATATGGCTCGCCGCTCATCGGGCAAGTCAGTCAAAGTCCATACTTTGTTTTCATACATGGATTCTATCTCGGATTTCATGGCTTCTAGCCATTTGTCGGAATCCGGGCCCGCCATCGCTTCTTCATAGTTCGAAGGTTCACCGTTGTCTAACAACATGATTTCCAGGACAGGGTTGCCATACCACTCTGGTGCGGAACGTGTCCTTGTGGACCTACGAAGTTCAGTAACTTGATCCAAAGCTTCATGATCAGCATCATTAACTTCCTCCCCAGTCGGTGTAGGCACCACAGGAACATTTTCCCGCGCTGCGCTACTTTCCGGTTCGGAAGGGGTGACTATCACCTCATCAAGTTCCACTTTCCTCCCACTCAATTCTTTCGAGAGAAACTCCTTCTCCAGAAAGGACCTGTTCTTGGCAACGAAGATCTTGCCTTCGGATCTGAGGTAGAAGGTATACCCAATAGTTTCCTTAGGGTATCCTATGAAGACGCATTTTTCCGATTTGGGTTCGAGCTTTTCAGGTTGAAGTTTCTTGACATAAGCATCGCATCCCCAAACTTTTAGAAACGACAGCTTAGGTTTCTTCCCAAACCATAATTCATACGGTGTCGTCTCAACGGATTTCGACGGAGCCCTATTTAAAGTGAATGCGGCAGTCTCTAAAGCATAGCCCCAAAATGAGAGCGGTAAATCGGTAAGAGACATCATAGATCGCACCATATCCAATAGAGTGCGATTACGACGTTCGGACACACCATTTCTCTGAGGTGTTCCAGGCGGCGTGAGTTGTGAAACTATTCCACATTTCCTTAAGTGTGTACCAAATTCGTGACTTAAATATTCTCCACCACGATCTGATTGTAAGAATTTTATTTTTCTGTCACGTTGATTCTCAACTTCACTCTGAAATTCCTTGAACTTTTCAAAGGTTTCAGACTTGTGTTTCATTAGGTAGACATACCCATATCTACTTAAATCATCAGTGAGAGTGAGAACATAACGATATCCTCCGCGAGCCTCAACACTCATTGGACCACATACATCGGTATGTATGATTTCCAATAAGTTTGTTGCTCGCTCCATTGTTCCAGAGAACGGAGTCTTGGTCATCTTACCCATGAGGCATGGTTCGCACGTGTCAAATGATTCGTAATCAAGAGACTCCAAAAGTCCATCTGCATGGAGCTTCTTCATGCGCTTGACACCAATGTGACCAAGGCGGCAGTGCCACAAGTATGTGGGACTATCGTTATCAACTTTACATCTTTTGGTATTCACACTATGAACATGTGTAACATCACGTTCGAGATTCATCAAAAATAAACCATTGACCAGCGGGGCATGACCATAAAACATATCTCTCAAATAAATAGAACAACCATTAATCTCGGATTTAAATGAGTAGCCATCTCGAATTAAACGAGATCCAGATACAATGTTCATGCTCAAAGCTGGCACTAAATAACAATTATTGAGGTTTAAAACTAATCCCGTGGGTAGATGCAGAGGTAGCGTGCCGACAGCGATCACATCGACCTTGGAACCATTCCCGACGCGCATCGTCACCTCGTCCTTCGCCAGTCTCCGTTTATTCCGTAGTTCCTGTTTTGAGTTACAAATATGAGCAACCGCACCGGTATCAAATACCCAGGAGCTACTACGAGTACTGGTAAGGTACACATCAATTACATGTATATCACATATACCTTTGGTGTTGCCGGCCTTCTTCTTGTCCGCTAAGTATTTGGGGCAGTTCCGCTTCCAGTGACCACTTCCCTTGCAATAAAAGCACTCAGTCTCGGGCTTGGGTCCATTCTTTGACTTCTTCCCGGTAACTGGTTTACCGGGCGCGGCAACTCCCTTGCCGTCCTTCTTGAAGTTCTTCTTACCCTTGCCCTTCTTGAACTTAGTGGTTTTATTCACCATCAACACTTGATGTTCTTTTCTGATCTCTACCTCAGCTGATTTCAGCATTGAATATACCTCAGGAATGGTCTTTTCCATCCCCCGCATATTGAAGTTCATCACAATGCTCTTGTAGCATGGTGGAAGCGACTGGAGGATTCTGTCAATGACCGCGTCATCCGGGAGATTAACTCCCAGCTGAGACAAGCGGCTGTGCAACCCAGACATTCTGAGTATGTGCTCACTAACAGAACTATTTTCCTCCATTTTACAGCTGAAGAACTTGTCGGAGACATCATATCTCTCGACCCGGGCATGAGCTTGAAAAACCAGTTTCAGCTCCTCGAACATCTCATATGCTCCATGTTTCTCAAAACGCTTTTGGAGACCCGGTTCTAAGCTGTAAAGCATGCCGCACTGAACGAGGGAGTAATCATCAGCACGCTGCTGCCAAGCGTTCATAACGTCTTGGTTTTCTGGGATTGGTGCTTCACCTAGCGGTGGTTCTAAGACATAATCTTTCTTGGCTACTATGAGGATGATCCTCAGGTTCCGGACCCAGTCCGTATAGTTGCTGCCATCATCTTTCAGCTTGGTTTTCTCTAGGAACGCGTTGAAATTGAGGACAACGTTGGCCATTTGATCTACAAGACATAGTGTAAAGATTTTAGAGTAAGTTCATGATAATTAAGTTCATCTAATCAAATTTTTAATGAACTCCCACTCAGATAGACATCCCTCTAGTCATCTAAGTGAAACATGATCCGAGTTTAACTAGGCCGTGTCCGATCATCACGTGAGACGGACTAGTCAAGATCGGTGAACATCTCCATGTTGATCGTATCTTCTATACGACTCATGCTCGACCTTTCGGTCCTCCGTGTTCCGAGGCCATGTCTGTACATGCTAGGCTCGTCAAGTCAACCTAAGTGTATTGCGTGTGTTCCGAGGCTATGTCTGTACATGCTAGGCTCGTCAACACCCGTTGTATTCGAACATTAGAATCTATCACACCCGATCATCACGTGGTGCTTCGAAACAACGAACCTTCGCAACGGTGCACAGTTAGGGTGAACACTTTCTTGAAATTATTATAAGGGATCATCTTACTTACTACTGTCGTTCTAAGCAAATAAGATGCAAAAACATGATAAACATCACATGCAATCAAATAGTGACATGATATGGCCAATATCATTATGCTCCTTTGATCTCCATCTTCGGGGCACCATGATCATCTTCGTCACCGGCATGAAACCATGATCTCCATCATCATGATCTCATCATTGTGTCTTCATGAAGTCGTCACGCCAACGATTACTTCTACTTCTATGGCTAACGCGTTTAGCAACAAAGTAAAGTAAATTACATGGCGTTATTCAATGACACGCAGGTCATGCAAAATAATAAAGACAACTCCTATGGCTCCTGCCGGTTGTCATACTCATCGACATGCAAGTCATGATTCCTATTACAAGAATATGATCAATCTCATACATCACATATATCATTCATCACATCTTCTGGCCATATCACATCACATAGCACTTGCTGCAAAAACAAGTTAGACGTCCTCTAATTGTTGTTGCAAGTTTTTACGTGGTTTGTAGGTTTCTAGCAAGAACGTTTTCTTACCTACGTATGACCACAACGTGATTTGCCAATTTCTATTTACCCTTCATAAGGACCCTTTTCATCGAATCCGTTCCGACTAAAGTAGGAGAGACAGACACCCGCTAGCCACCTTATGCAACTAGTGCATGTCAGTCGGTGGAACCAGTCTCACGTAAGCGTACGTGTAAGGTCGGTCCGGGCCGCTTCATCCTACAATGCCGCCGAAACAAGAAATGACTAGTAGCGGCAAGAAGAATTGGCAAACTCAACGCCCACAACTGCTTTGTGTTCTACTTGTGCATAGTAACTACGCATAGGCCTGGCTCATGATGCCACTGTTGGGAATCGTAGCATAATTTTAAAATTTTCCTACGTTCACCAAGATGCATCTATGGAGTATACTAGCAACGAGGGGAAGGGAGTGCATCTACATACCCTTGTAGATCGCGAGCGGAAGCGTTCCAATGAACGTGGATGACGGAGTCGTACTCGCCGTGATCCAAATCACCGATGACCGAGTGCCGAACGGACGGCACCTCCGCGTTCAACACACATACGGTGCAGCGACGTCTCCTCCTTCTTGATCCAGCAAGGGGGGAGGAGAGGTTGATGGAGATCCAGCAGCACGACGGCGTGGTGGTGGATGTAGCGGTTCTCCGGCAGGGCTTCGCCGAGCTTCTGCGAGAGAGAGAGAGGTGTTGCAGGGGAGGAGGGAGGCGCCCAAGGCTGTAGGTTGCTGCCCTCCCTCCCCCCCCCCTTTATATAGGCCCCCTTGGGAGGGGGGGCCGGCCAAAAACCCATCTAGGGTTGGGGGGCGGCGGCCAAGGGGTGGAAAGGGGTGCCTTGCCCCCCAAGGCAAGGGGGAAGCTCCCCCCTTAGGGTTCCCAACCCTAGGCGCATGGGGGGAGGCCCAAGGGGGGCGCCCCAGCCCACTAAGGGCTGGTTCCCTTCCACTTTCAGCCCACGGGGCCCTCCGGGATAGGTGGCCCCACCCGGTGGACCCCCGGGACCCTTCCGGTGGTCCCGGTACAATACCGGTAACCCCCGAAACTTTCCCGGTGGCCGAAACTTGACTTCCTATATATAATTCTTCACCTCCGGACCATTCCGGAACCTCTCGTGACGTCCGGGATCTCATCCGGGACTCCGAACAACTTTAGGGTTTCCGCATACATATATCTCTACAACCCTAGCGTCACCGAACCTTAAGTGTGTAGACCCTACGGGTTCGGGAGACATGCAGACATGACCGAGACGCCTCTCCGGTCAATAACCAACAGCGGGATCTGGATACCCATGTTGGCTCCCACATGTTCCACGATGATCTCCTCGGATGAACCACGGTGTCGAGGATTCAATCAATCCCGTATGCAATTCCCTTTGTCAATCGGTATGTTACTTGCCCGAGATTCGATCGTCGGTATCCCAATACCTTGTTCAATCTCGTTACCGGCAAGTCTCTTTACTCGTACCGCAATGCATGATCCCGTGACTAACGCCTTAGTCACATTGAGCTCATTATGATGATGCATTACCGAGTGGGCCCAGAGATACCTCTCCGTCACACGGAGTGACAAATCCCAGTCTCGATCCGTGCCAACCCAACAGACACTTTCGGAGATACCCGTAGTGCACCTTTATAGTCACCCAGTTACGTTGTGACGTTTCGCACACCCAAAGCACTCCTACGGTATCCGGGAGTTGCACGATCTCATGGTCTAAGGAAAAGATACTTGACATTGGAAAAGCTCTAGCAAAGGAAACTACACGATCTTTTATGCTATGCTTAGGATTGGGTCTTGTCCATCACATCATTCTCCTAATGATGTGATCCCGTTATCAATGACATCCAATGTCCATAGTCAGGAAACCATGACTATCTGTTGATCAACGAGCTAGTCAACTAGAGGCTTACTAGGGACACGTTGTGGTCTATGTATTCACACATGTATTACGATTTCCGGGCAATACAATTATAGCATGAATAATAGACAATTACCATGAACAAAGAAATATAATAATAACCATTTATTATTGCCTCTAGGGCATATTTCCAACACTTCTTGGACAGCGGAGGAGTCCTCAATATATGGTTTAACATAGGCATTAGAAGCATAATTATCATAACAATATTTAAGTATGGCAAAATTTTCAGATTTGTAAAGAATAGCATCATATGTTTCAATCAAAGAAGCAATTTCATAAGCACCCTTAAAAGCAACAAATTATTCAATTTGTTGAACATCATAGTAATTATAAACACCCTTAGCATACGAAGATACGATTCCATTATCACTAAACTCATATTGGTAGGGAAGGTGTTTCTTAAGGTTTTCAGAGCAACAAGTAAAATCATAAATTTCACAAAGATTCCAAGCATAACACATCAATCTGTTTATTTGATCCCATAAGAGTCTCCCCTTTTCAGACAAACGGTGACGCACAAAATGAGCATGCTCATCTAAAGATTTCCCATCAACTTGGCTAGTTGGGGTTTTAGCACGAGCGCATAAGGATCAAAGATGATCCAAGTAGAACACTTTAAGTGGATCCATATCAATAGATTTTTAGCAAACAAAGATGCAAGCAAATAGAAGGCACATGGTAACACAAGCAAACAATAGATCCGGCGAGAAAAAATAAGGCAAACGAAAAATAAGGCGAATAAAACGGCAAAGGTGAAGTGGGGAGAGGAAAATGAGAGGCAAATGGCAAATAATGTAATGCGAGGGATAAGAGTTTGTGATGGGTACTTGGTATGTCTTGACTTGTGCGTAGACTCCCCGGCAACGGCGCCAGAAATCCTTAGGTTTTCCCTTGAAGAGGAAAGGGTGATGCAGTAAAGTAGCGCAAGTATTTCCCTTAGTTTTTGAGAACCAAGGTATCAATCCAGTAGAAGACCACGCTCAAGTCCCAGGCACCTACACAAACAAATAAGAACCTTGCAACCAACGCGATAAAGGGGTTGTCAATCCCTTCACGGCTACTTGCAAAACTGAGATCTGATAGAGATGATAAGATAATATTTTTGGTATTTTTATGGTAAAGACTAAAAGTAAAGAAAGCAAAATAAACAGTAATAGAAATAACTTGTTGACGGGAGATTAATATGATGGAAAATAGACCCAGGGGCCATAGGTTTCACTAGTGGCTTCTCTCAAGATAGCATAAGTATTACGGTGGGTAAACAAATTACTGTCGAGCAATTGATAGAATTGATCATAGTTATAAGAATATCTAGGTATGATCATGTACATAGGCATCACGTCCGTGACAAGTAGACCGACTCCTGCCTGCATCTACTACTATTACTCCACACATCGACCGCTATCCAGCATGCATCTAGAGTATTAAGTTCATAAGAACGGAGTGACGCTTTAAGCAAGATGACATGATGTAGAGGGATAAACTCATGCAATATGATATAAACCCCATCTTTTTATCCTCGATGGCAACAATACAATATGTGTCGTTTCCCCTACTGTCACTGGGATTGAGCACTGCAAGATTGAACCCAAAGCTAAGCACTTCTCCCATTGCAAGAAAGATCAATCTAGTAGGCCAAACCAAACTGATAATTCGAAGAGACTTGCAAAGATAACCAATCATACATAAAATAATTCAGAGGAGATTCAAATATTGTTCATAGATAATCTTGATCATAAACCCACAATTCATCGGATCTCGACAAACACACCGCAAAAGAAGATTACATCGAGTAGATCTCCAAGAGAATTGAGGAGAAATTTGTATTGAGATCCAAAGAGAGAGAAGAAGCCATCTAGCTAATAACTATGGACCCGAAGGTCTGAGGTAAACTACTTACACATTGAAAGATCGTGGATGTCTCCTAGAGGGGGGGTGAATAGGCGCTTTAAAATAATTACAGTTTAGGCTTGAGCAAATGCGGAATAAACCTAGCGGTTAATTTGACAAGCACAAAACCTACAACAACTAGGCTCACCTATGTGCACCAACAACTTATGCTAAGCAAGATAAACAACTAAGTGATAGCAAGATATATGACAAGAAACAATATGGCTATCACAAAGTAAAGTGCATAAGTAAAGGGTTCGGGTAAGAAATAACCGAGGCACGCGGAGACGACGATGTATCCCGAAGTTCACACCCTTGCGGATGCTAATCTCCGTTTGGAGCGGTGTGGAGGCACAATGCTCCCCAAGAAGCCACTAGGGCCACCGTAATCTCCTCACGCCCTCGCACAATGCAAGATACCGTGATTCCACTAAGGGACCCTTGAGGGCGGTCACCGAACCCGTACAAATGGCAACCCTTGGGGGCGGTCACCGAAGCCGTACACTTTGGCAACCCTTGGGGGCGGTCACCGGTACCCGTCAAATTGCTCGGGGCGATCTCCACAACCTAATTGGAGACCCCGACGCTTGCCCGGAGCTTTACACCACAATGATTGAGCTCCGAACACCACCAACCGTCTAGGGCGCCCAAGCACCCAAGAGGAACAAGCTCAAGGGCACCAAGCACCCAAGAGTAATAAGCTTCTCAACTTGTAACTTCGACGTATCACCGTGGAGAACTCAAACCGATGCACCAAATGCAATGGCAAGGGCACACGGAGTGCCCAAGTCCTTCTCTATCAAATCCCACCGAAGCAACTAATGCTAGGGAGGAAAAAGAGAGGAAGAACAAGAAGGAGAACACCAAGAACTCCAAGATCTAGATCCAAGGGGTTCCCCTCACATAGAGGAGAAAGTGATTGGTGGAAATGTGGATCTAGATCTCCTCTCTCTTTTCCCTAAAAAACTAGCAAGAATCCATTGAGGGATTGAGAGTTAGCAAGCTCGAAGAAGGTCAACAATGGGGGAAGAACACGAGCTCAAAGGATAAGGTTCATTGGGGAAGAAGACCCCCTTTTATAGGAGGGGGAAAATCCAACCGTTATGTGCTCAGCCCGCACACGAGCGGTACTACCGCTCGGGTGGAAGAAGTAGGGAAACGGAGCAACAAAACATGAACCTTGGGGCGGTAGTGCCGTTTATAAGCGGTACTACCGCTCACCCCAGCGGTACTACCGCTCGACCGGAGCGGTACTACCGCTTATAGGCGGAACTACCGAGCCTTACTGCCGCACGACTACTGCTGAACCCAACACGAAAAGAGCAGACCCAAAATCGAGGCGGTAGTAGAGCGGTACTGGAGCGGTACTACCGCTTGACGCTACAAGCGGTACTACCGCTGCCACCGCGGTACTACCGCAGGGAAGAAAAACAGAACTGCCATAACTTCTTCAAATGAACTCCGAATTGAGCAAACTCAAGCTTGTTGGATAGAGGAAGACGAGTAGCATCAAAACAAATAAAGGAGTGAAACCTCCAACCGAGAAGAACCGGCATAACCTCCAACATCGAAAACATCATAGAAGATGTGAGTGAACTCCGTTTTCGACGAACTCGAGCTTATCATCAAGATGACCATAAGCTCCAAAACTCACAAAGAGAAGAACCAAACAAGAACCAATAAAGATGATGCAAGGATGCAATGGTTTGAGCTCTCTATGAACGATACGATCAAGCTACTCATCGAGAGCCCCCCTTGATAGTACGGCAATCGATCCTATAAACCGGTTTCCCAACTACCATCATGAGACCGGTAAAATAGAAAACCTATCAAGAGCAAACCTTTGCCTTGCACATGGTCCACTTGAGCTTAGATGATGACGATCTTGACTCCCTCAAGATGGACCACCTTTCTTGATTGCGTTGGCTCGATGAAGACTAGTTGATTGCTCCCCCATACTCCACTATGGGTGAGCCACCCTTCCGCACATCTTCACAAGTCCATTGTCACCACAATGGACGGCAAGCTTCAAGCACTTGATCTCTTCGTGATGCTCCACTTGAACTTGCACACGGCAATGTTGATGATGATCACCACTTGATGTCATCCTCTTCAAGGGTTGAGTGATATCTTCCTCTTGACGCAAGCCCATGAACACGTACCTAACCCCACATAGAACACTCACGAAGACCATGGGTTAGTACACAAGGCGTAATTGACAATGCTTACCATACCATGGGATCGCTTGATCCCTCGGTACATCTTGTGCGCTTTGTGTGTTGATCAACTTGATTCAATCTTGACTTAGTCTTGATCAACCTTGACTCTTTCCAACTCTCTTCATTTGGATGATGTCTTGAAGGTAAACATGAATGATCACACAATCTTCTTCTTCAAGACATGCTTGCAATAAGCTCAACTCTCACATGACCAATCTTTGGATAATTCCTTAATAACACCTTGGTCAACACAAACTCTCCTTGAAACCAACACATGTACTCCAAGAAAATCCTACGGACAAAACCTTCAAATATAACTCAAGGCAACCATTAGTCCATAGAGATTGTCGTCAATTACCAAAACCAAACATGGGGGCACCACATGTTCTTTCACACATCATCGGAGAGGCTACGGTGTTGATGTAGAAGCCCTCCGTGATCGATGCCCCCTCCGGCGGAGCGCCGGGAAAGGCCCCAAAATGGGATCTCACGGGTATAGAAGGTTGCGGCGGTGGAAATAGGGTTTTTGCTCCGTATCTGATGTTTTCGGGGTACGTAGGTATATATAGGAGGAAGAAGTAGGTCGGTGGAGCTACGAGGGGCCCACGAGTGTGGAGGGCGCGCCCAGGGTGGGTAGGTGTGCCCCCTGCCTCGTGGCCTCCTCGTTGATTGCTTGACGTCCACTCCAAGTCCTCTGGATCACGTTTGTTCCGAAAATCACGTTCCCGAAGGTTTCATTCCGTTTGGACTCCGTTTGGTATTCCTTTCCTTCGAAACTCTGAAATAGGCAAAAAAACAGCAATTTGGGCTGGGCCTCCGGTCAATATGTTAGTCCCAAAAATAATATAAAAGTGTATAATAAGGCCCATTAAACGTCCAAAACAGAATATATAATAGCATGAAACAATAAAAAATTATAGATACGTTGGAGACGTATCAGTTCTTCATGTGTTCTGCATGTGATCTCATCTTTATGTGTGAGTAGTTCGGTAAAGTATGGGTTGAGGCAAGAGCCTACAACCCGATGTATTTGTTGAAGGGATCAAGAAAATCTCGTATATGTAACATAAATTTGTTTCGTAGTTGTCTCTTATCTCGTCCACATTCTTCATCCCTGCAGGTACCTAAGATCATTGAGAATGAGCCACGGAGAGGCTAAGGACAGGGAGACCGTAACGCGTTATTCTGAACACCAGTGACAGAAAAGTTAGTATGGTAACATGAATCCTATCCCGGAGGATTCAAGAGGTGTAGTCATTAAACGCCCAACGCTTTGCCCGATTATTGCAGTCTTAATTATCGAGGCAACCCCGTGCGACGGATAGGGTCTTCGGTTGGACAATTGACTCTTGATGCAGGATGTGCGTCGGTCAAGACGTAATTTAGACACATACCCCTACTCCGATACGTAGCAATCATATCTTGATGGGTGACTTTCAGAGCACAAATTAAGATCATATTTGGTCCCGTCACAAATATATGTTTGTAAGCAGAAGACCTCGTACTCATGCCTATTTTTATTATAAGTGTTCTTTCTGTGTCAGTTTGGTTTACGATCCGATCAAAAGCTGAAATTAATTCTTTAGCAAAACCTTCTCTGAGACCCTAACTGAAAGGGCATCATCCTCCCATGGGTTCAATTACTCAGGGTCACCTCCGGGAGAAAATACGAGAATCCTTTCTGGTCCATTTCAGCATCATAGAAGGAAGTAATCAGTCTCACAACCCCTGAGAGAGAAACCCTAACCCTGGCGCCAGAAGCCAATCGCCTCGCAATTGCCTCATGTCGCCTCTCCTCGTAAACCCCTCATGGTGGACCCGCAGTGCACTGTCTCAATTAAATCAACCCGTAATAACTCGCTCCTTCCTAAATATAAGTCTTTTTTAGAGATATCAATATAGATTACATACGAATGTATATAGATATATTTTAGAGTGTATATTCACTCATTTTGCTCCGTATGTAGTCCGTATTGAAATCCCTAAAAAGACTTATATTTAGTAACTAAGGGAGTAGTAGTTATTGTTATTTTAATATAGTACAGACGCAAACGCTTATACATACGCACATACAATTCATTCTTATGAACGGAGGCACGCACAACCTACCGCTACGAGCATCTTCACCTTTTTGTTGACGACAGGAACATCTCCTCCCATTGAACGCACATCGCCGAAAAAGACTGAAATAAATTTAGAAAAACACGAGAACCAATGCCAAAGTCTATTACTTGAACTCTGATAGATTGGGTATACCATTGTCTTCCTAACTATCCAACCCGTGTTCGCTAGGAGTTACTTTTTTATCTTGCTAGGAGTTACTTGTGTTAATAAAGAGTAAAATAAGATTATGTGTACCTAAGACCCGGTTCCAAGGAGAAACTGATACGGAAGATCGAGGGAGTGAAGACAGATCATAGGCCGGACGTGTTCCGGAAGGGTGCGAAGAACGGTCCAGATTAATCCGCGGGAGTCGCGTGGGCGCGCGTGATCAGAGTGAGTACCGACGCACCGACGACCTCCGCCGTGACGACTGATTCGTGAAGAAGTAAACCAAAAGCGCGTCCATGCCGCCACCGGCATCAGCCATCACCAATTCAACGCCTGGCCGACTACTATATAAATCCATCGTCCGCTACCCCACAAACTCAAACCGGAAGAGAAGAGAGGAGACCTGCTATCGATTGGTCGATCCCGCAGTCGAGTCATCGGGGGTTCGCCACCGCGTTCGACGGCGAGCAAGAACCAGGAAGGAAGGCTTCGATCGATGAAGCGGCTCCAAGAAGAAGCGCGCGGCCACCTCCTCGCGGGGACCGCCTCCCGCCACGACGCTGCGGACGCGGAGGCGCCGGCGCCGATCACCAAGGGATGCGCGACGTTCTGGGTGGGCGCGGAGGAGGAGGGCGAGTCGCGGCGGCGGTTCGCGGTGCCGGTGGCGCTGCTCGGGCACCCCCTGATCCTGGAGCTGCTCGGGGAGGCGCGGGACAAGTACGGGTACGCGCACGATGGCGCCATCGTCGTCCCCTGCGGCATCGAGCGGTTCCAGAAGGCGGTCGACGCGGCGAGGGCCCAAGAACGGCACCGTCACCACCACCATCATCACTTCAGTCTTCCTCACCTTGCCGGGTGCTTTAGGCCCTCGCACGCTGTTGCTTAGGATCGACACGCCCGCGGCTAGCGTCCAGTTTGCGCGTGTTTTCTTGGTTTCTTGGTGTGGTGATCAAATTGGTAGGCATCCAACACCACATGTAGCGTAGTTGATCGAGCTGCCCATGAAGAACGCAGATTCTATCTGTGACCGATCCATCATCGACGGAGTAAAATTTTGTAGCCCCGACGATGATTGATCGGCTGATCTGTACAGATTTTATTGTGTACATGACGAGAATTCCATGTTGTTGCTTAAGATCGACGCGGTCCGCTTTTCTTCTTTTCTTGGTTTATTTATTGTTCTGGTGATCGAATTGACAGACACCCGTGATCCAGAGGAAGCTTAGGACGTACTAGTGTCTAGCTGATCTAATTGCCAGTTTTTTGTGATCGATTGTTGGAGTCAAATCTCGCCAGATATTACTCGGTCAAGCTATTATCCGTCTGAAACTGTTCTATGTGAAAATTGAGAATTGTGATTGTTCGATCACGAAAGGCTTCACCTTGGAATACTCGTGGTTCTATTGGCTGACTCGACGTCCTCGATCATTCTATCTATTGCCCCCTAATACGAATTGCTCCCCGGATGACAATCACATTTCGTGACTTCAGTTTTTTAATGGCTCAAATTTTGGGTTATATCCTTCAAAGCATCAGAAGTTGGCGCTTCAGAACTCACGAATCGTTGTATGCTTGGAAACGGCACAGCTAGATCAGGCCTGAACCTGATTGCAGGTCACTGGTGTCCTGATTTTGTCCGCCGAGTGGAACTTTTTTGCTTTTTCACATGCTTTGTCAGGCTTGTAGACCCACTTCAGATACACATTCCATATCCGAAAGTTGTATTGTGAACTCAATAAAGTTTGCATGAGGTTCACAAAAAAAAAAGAGGTTTTCGTCCCCTACATTCTGAAAATATGAGATGGTCTAATTGTCATCGTTCAATTCTAGCTCTTGTGTAGGTTTCACCCACTAACTTCATAAGACAAATCGGGGAAAGGAGAAGGAAAGAAATTTTTTCTCGAGTATACGCGAGTGTGCATATTATATATGGACGCGTCTAGCGGGCGGCCGTTGGCCCGCTAGGGATCCGTGGCAGCCTTCTTTATTAGGAAAGATTATGTCTCCCTGCTACTTTAGGAAAGTTTGTGTTCGTTTAATAAATTGCGTGCATCCATGTGACCGCATGGTCCAACTACTCTGTATGCGTCCATACATGCATTCCCAGATAGTGTAATTAATGTGACAACATGCTGTGTGAACGTGTTTAATTTGTACTTTAAATTTTTTCTAAAAGCCATAACTTTCAAACCGCGTAGCGGAATTCAGATCCGTTTTCACCACTAGATTCATCGCGGCGAGATCTTCGAAACTAGATCCCGCATGGGTATGTCTCGACGAATTTTTTTTGTGCAATTTTGTCTCCATTTTGTGCAACTGACTAGCAGCCGATGTGCAACTACCTGACAGTGGATGTGCAACTTTCTGCCTACCCCATGGATGTGTAGTTTTCACTTATGCCACCTTCATCCACAAAACTACCTCCTTCTAGTGAGATGTGCAAATATGTGTGTTGCCCAGGCCGGCTGCCCAGTAGTTGATGTGCAACTTTCCCCATGCCGGTGATTGTGCTTTTACTCTTTGCTACGTCGGCCAACTGTCTAGCAGTGGATGTGCAACTTCGGATACTTCCACGGCCAACTGTCTACCAATGATGTGTAACTTTCCCTCATACCCTGTGAATGTGTAATTTTCCTAGCAGCACTCCGTCCAAACCACCCCTCTAGTGGGGTGTGCAACTTTAGCGCCATGTTTATATGCAACTTTTCACTACCTTCATGAAATGTAATTTTTCACTGCCCTCATGTATGTGGAATTTCACCATCCAACTATCCCTGCTTGTGAGATGTGCAACTTCATATGTTGCTTCCGCCAACTACCTAGCAGACTTTGTGCAACTCCGTTTGTTGATCCCGCCAACTGAAACTACTTTTTTCACAAGTAGGGAGGGAAAGGAGTTGCACATCGAGTAATAGGCGGTTGGCCTGAACAATAGACTAAGTTGCACATATCACCAGTAGGGAGGTGATGCAGGGTGTGTCAACTGTAAAAAACTATACATCCACGAGTAGGGACAAGGCTTGCAATCCACTACTAGATAGTTGGTCGGGGTAGTAGACTAGTTACACATCAAGTTGTTAGGGTTGGTAGGTTGCAACCTCATATGAAGTTAGATCATGCAGCTCCAAAAATTGGTTTTAAAAAAAGTTGCACCATGTATTACTAAAGTTGCACAATGCAGTACTTTAGTTGCATCATAGAGCACCAAAGTTGGCATAAAAAATTCGTCGAAACATACCCATGCGGGATCTAGTTTCGAAGATCTCGTCGTGATGAATCCAACGGTGAAAATGGATCTGAATTCCGACGTATGGTTTAAAAGATATGGCTTTTTAAAAATTTAAGAGCCCAAAATAAATGTGCATGAATCTGTTTTCCAGACTAATCTGAACGCATTTAATGCTAACAAAACATCCACTAGCAGACAAAAAAAGACATACATGTGAGTAACAAAGCCGGCCGCCCGTTCCTACGAAAAAATGCGCGTGCACTTTTAAGATTTCAGGATTATATATTAAAGAAGAAAGGCAAAAGAATGCCTCCACCAAGATTTACAAGAGTTTCATTACACTTTACTCCTCCCTACTTGCCCACCTATGTAAACTACGGAAGAAAGGGTCTACATTCCCCTTAAACTTCCCGGCTACCGACCATATCATGCCTTCGGACCTCACTCTACCTAGAAGCACCTCCATCGAAGGAGATGCTCCGTCGAACAACAGAAAATTTGACACATTAAAAAGGGTTTTAGATAGGGAGATGGGAGAATTTTCAGCAACAGAAAACTTTTTGCTTTTCCAAATGCTCTAAAGCGGTGCCCTAAAATTTGACATTCTTCGTCTACTACACAAATTTGAGCATATACAATACAGTAATATCAAACTCATGTCAAATTAAACCAAAACAAATAAAATAGAAATTGTACTTGATTATTACATAGTTCATCTCCACAACATCAAATTCAACTTAAATTGTTTATCAAACATAACACAAAGTTCCACGGAAATGACATGACACGTAGAGGTAGAACTAGTTGTCTTGTTGCCCATTCCACGTCCACCACTCCTCGATAAGATCTTTTGAAGATTTTCAGGAAAGTCCACATCTTGAATTTCACGATGAACTTGAAGAAAGCATCAGATATGGTCTTCCCTTCTAATTGGATGCACCACCCTTCTCATGAAGTCATAGTAGGAGTAATCCAAATCTTGGTCACGCTCATATTCAATGATCATGCTGTGCAAGATCATGACGGCAGTCATGGTGTAACAAATGATTTCTTGATCTCAGAACCGAGCCGGTCCTTGCACAATAGCAAGTTAGTCTTGCAAAATCACAAATGTACTCTTCACATCCTTCCTAGCAGTCGCATGAGTATTACGGAATTGAAGTTGCTTCTTACCTTGTGGGCTTGAAATTGGCTTCACAAAGGTTATCTACTTTGGATGTGTTCCATCCACTAGGTAATAGCCATGTTGTATGTGTGATCATTTGCTTGAAACTACACCGATGGTGATTCCCCATTGGCTAACTGTGCAAAGAGTGATCGGTGGAGCACATTAATATCACTGCATGATCCAGGCATTCCAAAATAGGCATGCCAAAACCATCTCTCCTGATCTGCCACGGCTTCAAGAATGGTGGTGGCATCCTTGATGACCTTTGAACTGTCCATGGTTGTCACAGGTCAGTTCTTCCACCTAAGGTGCATGCAATCAATTGAGCTGAACATACCTAGAAACCCACCTTTTGTGTTCATCTCCAAAAGCATGTGAGTGTCCTGAGCATTGGGTGCTCTCATATACTCTAGCCCAAACATTTCAACCACTACCGTTGCAAATTTCTTCACACACTCGATGAAAGTGCTCTCACCCATGCCAAGTGGTCATCAATCAAATCTGCAGGAATACTATATGGCATCATGCGCAATGTCGAAATCACCTTCTGGGTAGTATTATGTCCAACATCTCTGGCACAATTCCTCCTCTGCATGAGGAACCGATCATGCTCTTTGACCCAGTTGGCAATGTGGAGGAAAAAAATTGGGGCCATTCAAAACTGGCGTCAAAAGTATCACTCTGGATACACCGGATTTGCACAGAAATAATAATGCATGAGCCTATTGTGCCCATCTTTCCTCCTACGAATCACCTCATGACCGACAACGGAGCCAGCATACTTTGGCCACTTGTTTTCTCAATGTGGAGAACAATGAGCATGGCAATGTCCTCATCTTTGTCCCACTCATCTTCCCCTTTGGAGAAGGAATCGTCCCACGAGGAGGATTGAATCGAACTCATGTACACAACACAACATTATACATCACAAAAACTCATATGACATAAGAAAAAATTAAAAGGGAAACAATTACCTTAGAAGAATTCCATCAAACACGGCGCCGAGATGAATTCCGTTCACTGTAGCTTGCTGGGGACAAGGCGGTTGATTGCTCGACTCTACTTGGTATTGGAATCTCCTAGGGGGCGGAAGGGACACATGGCATGCGGCCAAATCCGTTGGCGATGCGCTGTAATAGCCCGAAGTAATTCCCTAAATATGTTTGCCTACTATTTTGTTTGTGTATCATATGCATCTCACAAGCATCATCTTGCATTAATTAATTAATTTGAATATTTTATTTCATCCTTTTGTTAAACGGTGAATAAGTAAATCCCCCCATCTCCCTTTCAATCTTCTGCACCAAGAATTACCCCAAAATCATGGACAATTTATTTTTTGTGACATTCTACACAAATTGTTTTGCAATTTTAGCACAAGCCTAAATATCACTCGTAGTTCAAACCCATTCATCTAAGTGAATGGAGATATTTTGAAATTCGCTAGTCAAACAAAGTCTAAATGAGTTGAATCTTCGTGTATGACCTTGTTATAATATAGATAGACCACATATAAAAATTTGTCTGAATCGGAGTTTGTTTGATTCCCGAATGATTAAATATGGAGACATTATAGCCAGTCTAAAAATAAACAAAATTGCTAAATAAGATTGTCCAAATAGGCCAGCCTAAGTTCCCTCTCATCTCACCTAGCCCACCTAGCCACCTAGTCCATCTACCCCTGGCTATATAAGTCAACTCCCTCCTCTAATTGAGGCAAATGCCAAACTTCTAGGAGAGAAACCTTTCCCTTCCTTTTCTGGTAAACCCCTAGCCTACAAGCCCTACTCCGTCCCCTCCAGATCCAGCCATCGTCGTGCTCTGGGATCCGCGCTACCCATCATCAAACGGGCTGATGGCTCTCTATTTTATGCATTTTTAATGCTCATTTTTTGCATGTTCTCTTCATATATTATGTCACATTGAACCAAATAGTTGTCCATTATGCATGATTATCGGTTTTTGCACTATTCCTTGTGAGAATAGCACATTTAGTATCTTATTTGGTTTTTATTAGTTTTCCTTGTTTTCTTGTGTCTACATGTTTTCTGGAGCAACCCATGACCAAACATGATGAAAGAATCAAAGATGTGTTCAATACAGAGGACTTACAGTACCAGACTTAGTGTTTCGGAAGGCGGAAAAAGTGATATTTTTTCAAAGTGGTCCAAATCAAGATCTAAAACCAGAAATGGATCGATGTTACTCTTGTGAATCCAACGAGCCCAAGAATGTCAAAATCGGAATTCGTATGAAGAAATGGCGGCCAAAACACCGGAGGAGGACACACCAAAAGATAGCTTGATACGCCTTCGACGTATCTATAATTTATGAAGTAATTCATGCCATGTTTACAAAAAAATTATATCGTTTTGGTATGATTTGATTGGAACTAACCCAGACTGACGCTGTTTTCAGCAGAACTACCGTGGTGTCGTTTTTTGTGCAGAAATAAAAGTTCTCGGAATGGGCTGAAAATTGACGGTGATTTTTTAGACCAAAAGAGAACCCCGAAGCACAAGAGTTGGACCAGAAGAGTCCCGAGGCAACGACAAGGTAGGGGGGGTGCACCCTACCGCCCCCTGAGGGAGTCCTGGACTAAGGGGTCCTCGGGCGTCCGTCCTGTTCGACATGGGCCGGACTGATGGGCTGTGAGGATACAAAGACCGAAGACTCTCTCCCGTGTCTGGATGGGACTCTCCTTGGCGTGGAAGGCAAGCTTGGCGACCAAATATGAAGATTCCTTTCTCTGTAACCGACTTTGTGTAACCCTAGTCCCCTCCGGTGTCTATATAAACCGGAGGGCTAGGTCCGTAGAGGCGAATAATCATAATCATAGTCATACAAGCTAGACTTCTAGGGTTTGAGCCATTACGATCTCGTGGTAGATCAACTCTTGTAATACTCATATTCATCAAGATCAATCAAGCAGGAAGTAGGGTATTACCTCCATAGAGAGGGCCTGAACCTGGGTAAACATTGTGTCCCCTGTCTCCTGTTACCATCGACCCTAGACGCAAAGTTCGGGACCCCCTACCCGAGATCCGCCGGTTTTGACACCGACATTGCTTTCATTGAGAGTTCCACTATGCCGTCCTCAAAAGGTTTGATGGCCCCTTCAATCATCTACAACAATGCTGTCCAAGGAGAAGTCTTCCTCCCCGGATAGATCTTTGTGTTCGGCGGCTTCGCACTGCGGGCCAACTCGCTTGGCCATCTGGAGCAGACCGATAGCTACGCCCCTGGCCGTCAGGTCAGATTTGGGAGCTTGAACTATGTCGCGGATATCCGCGGAGACTTGATCTTCGACGGATTCGAGACCACGGTAGCCGCTCCCTGTCACCATGATGAACATGACTTAAATCTATCATCGGACCATACCCAGGAGATAGCACCTGTAACTGCTCTGGCCTTAGATCCGGAGCAGATCACGCCATCAGAAGACGGGAAGCTCAACCCCGCCACGGATGCTGCAGTCCTAGCGGTGTTAGAGCCGCACACAGACCCAACCTCGAGTGGAATCTGTGTCATTGGAGCCTCGGACTGGTTTCCGACAACAGGTTCCGAACCATGTGCGTCCACAAGCGTCGAGCTCGATCAGTCATCGATCGTTAAATTCAGCTCCGCGGACATTTTTCGGCACTCACCTTTGGGCGACGTGTTAAACTCGTTAAAAGCACTATCCTTAGCGGGGGGCTCACAGCCAAATTATATCCGGTTCAAACTGGAGGCTGATGACGGAGAATTTCGCTTCCCACCCACGGCCCACTTCATAGCCACTGTCGAAGACTTAACCAACACGCTCGATTACGGCTCCGAAGACAACGACAACATGGACGACGATGCCGATGAGGAGCAGGGCCAAAACCCGCCGTTTACCAGGCGTTGGACGGCCACCTCTTCTTACGACGTGTACATGGTGGATACACCCAAAGAAACTAACAACGATGACAAAGAAAATCCAGTCGAGGATAAACCTCCTGAGACACAGCCAAAGCGTCGGCGTCAGCGGCGCCGCTCTAAGTCACGTCGGGAAAAGACAGCAATACCGGCATGGGAGAGAACAATACTACGGACGATGCCGAAGACAATGAAGATCCCGTTGAGGTAACTTCCGAACAGGACGAACGGGAAGACGGGCAAGTCAGCCCTGATGAACAAGCCATACATGAAGACTCGGAGGATAGTAATTATCTTCCGCTCTCTGAGGACGAGTTGAGCCTTGGCAACGAGGATTTTATCGTGCCTGAGGAACCTCTAGAGCAGGAGCGCTTTAAGCGCCGGCTAATAGCCACTGCAAGAAGCCTGAAAAAGAAGCAGCAACGGCTTCAAGCTGATCAAGACCTGCTCAATGATAGATGGACTGAGGTCCTGGCAGCCGAGGAATACGGCCTCAAGCGCCCAGCCAAAAGTTACCTGAAGCGCAAATTGCTACCTCAGTTCGATGATGAGGCGCCGGAGCCCATACCATCATCGCACAATGCGGCTGACCGACCACCACGTGGTCGGGACAAAGCGGCGACTCAAGCTGAACACCAGCCTGCCCCACCTCACCGTAAAGGCAGAGATAAAACAGCTCGGGGTCATACATATGACCTTCAGCCGGACCTGGACAGTAGAGCAGGACATACCAGATCGACCTACAGACCGCGAGGACGTGCCCCGACACGCGGCGACGACTATCTACTCAGACATGAAAAGCCTAGTCATGCCCGGGCCGAATTCCTAAGACGGACTCCATCGGAGCTACAGCGCAATGTGGCCCGATATAGAGGCGCCGCACACCCTCTTTGCTTCACAGACGAAGTAATGGAGCATGAATTCCCAGATGGGTTTAAACCAGTGAATATCGAATCATATGATGGAACAACTGATCCCGCGGTGTGGATCGAGGATTTTCCTATCCATATCCATATGGCCCGCGGAGATGACCTTCATGCCATCAAATACCTCCCACTAAAACTCAAAGGGCCAGCTCGGCACTGGTTAAACAGTCTGCCTGAAAACTCTATTGGCAGCTGGGAGGATTTGGAAGACGCCTTCTGTTGAGGATATAGACCTTAGAGTCACCCGCCAGGAGGGGCCGGGTTACTCATATGGTCATGGCCAGAAGCCCGGCGTCAAGCAAGAAGACGGTGGGCCAAAGATGGGCTTAAGACACGGGTACGGCTTAAGGCCCGTAGTTACAATCATTATCATGGTAGGACTTGTAGTGTAAGGCAAGAATAGTTGAGAATCCGAGCCGGACACTCTTATGAGCCGGCCGGGACTCTGAGAGCTGCTGGGCGTCAGCCTCCCTATATAAAGGGACGACCCGGCAGCGGTTTAGGGACAAGCAAGATCTCATCGAGAGCCAGGCATAGCAGTTTAGCTCCCTGGTCATCGAAACCCTAATCAATACCACTTCAACTGGACGTAGGCTTTTACCTTCACCGTAAGGGGCCGAACCAGTATAAACCCTCGTGTTCCTTGTCCCGCTTAACCCCTTCAAGCTTCCTAGCTGCGATGGCTCCACGACTAAGTCCTAGCTCAAGGACATCTGCCGTGACAATTCCACGACAGTTGGTGCCCACCGTGGGGCCAGCGCACGGTGGATTTGAGTTCTTGAAGGGCAGCTTCGAAGGGCTCAAGGGATACGCTGTGGGCCAGATGACCAAGAGTCGTCGCGGCAAGCTCTACATCGACGATGCAAACTGGGGACCCGACGCCGGCTCAATTGAGTACGGGTACCGGGTCCCCTTCGGCGGAATTCATGTTTTCATTGGCAAGATTGGTGAGCCGGGCCCTGAGCCGGATCTCTGCGCCGATCTCATCGAGACGGCTCAGCGTGCACGACCCGCCCGGGCCCGGCCTGCCTTAAGGCATGCTTTTGTGGGATGTATCCATGGAGGGCCCTCTGATCGATCTGGATCTGGTGACGAGGCGGCCGCCGGCTCTGACGGCGAGTCGTCCACCGACGAGTCAAACTCGTTGTATCAACTTCAAGATGGCAGGCTCATGGGTTGTTCCGATGGTGACAGTATTCCGGACCCGTTTGAGCCGCCAAGTCGGGTTGGAGTCTTTATGGCCGGTGCACAGCCCGTTCAGAACCCTGCTGCTGGAGCGGGAAACCCGGTGCCCTCGCCGGCTCAGGTGCTAATGGATCTCACGGACAAGATGACGGCCCTGTTAACCGCCACGGTTGACCCGGCGGATCAAGCTCAGCATGATGCGGAGGTGGCGCAGTTAAAGTTGGATCTAGTGAAAGCTAAGGAGGATATGGCAGCGGAAGGGATCAGGATGGCTGCAGAGAGGGCGGCTCTCGATGCCCAAACTCAGTTGATCCAGGCGCAGTCCTTCCGGCTCACGATGGATCAGAACGCGTCCAATGAGGTCATGAGAAGGAGGCATCAAAAGGCCCAATCTCGACTCCCTCCAGTTTACGATCCACGCAACCTCTTCAACACGCCAGGTGCAGGGTCTAGTAACCCGCCAGGGGTCATAGTGCCCGGGTCTGGGACCCCTATTCAGCCACAAGTGATGGGGCCTCCCCAGGTGCCCCCTGCCCCGCCTCAGTACGTGCCAATACCCCCGGGTCATTATAATAACCCGCTGGAGAACATGGTCGCCGCGGCAGCACGGCTGGCGGCTCTCCCAGTTGACGGCGACTCTCCGACGGCTATTGAAACCCGCCAGGTCAGGGAACTCCTTCAGACAGCACTGGCGCAGCAAGAGGCGTACTCCTACAGCCGGGACAGGATCCACTCGACCCCTCGCCCAGGCCGGAGCCCGAGTTACAGCAGGCACATGGTCTCAGCGACCGGCTCAAGTAACGTCCGACGCCATGACCCGCCCCCTGGCCATGGCCCGGCTCATAACGGAGCCTTTCATGCAGCAGACCAAGACAGAGCACGGCAAGAGGCGGAGCAGGTGCCCCAGCTGACGGCTTACCAGACTCCCCTAGCTTATCCGACGGCTTCCGTCGACGTGGGTATTCCTACCAGGACTGGGGGTGTCCCTTGTTTAGTGCCAGCTATCCGCAATGAACGTCTACCCAAGGACTTCAAAGGCCCTAGGAAGGTGCCTAATTACACGGCAGACTTACAACCCGCAGCCTGGATCGAGAGTTATGAGATGGCCATGGAGCTGCTGGAGGTCAGTGAAGCGGCCATGGCTAAGTACTTCACCATGATGTTAGATGGGACTGCCCGCACTTGGTTGAAAGGGCTACCACCGAATTCCATTGGGTCTTGGGCTGAGCTGAAGGCCCGGTTCATCCAAAACTTCAAGGATACCTGTAGGCAGTCTATGTCAATTGTGGATTTGACTAACTGCAAGCAGCAGGAGGGTGAGTCTACGACACATTGGGTTCGCCGGGTTAAGGAGATAATACATTCCTCGGATAAGATGGATGCCGGCTCTGCAATCTTAATGTTGGAGCAGAATTGTCGTTTTGTGCCCCTGAAGATGAAACTCGGGCGGCTTAAGCGCGACTGCAATGATATGGGTACACTGATGGCGGCTCTTGTCAAGTACGCCGATTCTGATGGTACCAAGGACCCCGCTTCAGATGAGGAAAGGACAGGGAAGGGAAAGAAGAACGGCAATGGCAAGGGTCCTCAGCATAACCCGGGAAACCAAGGAGGAGGCAAGCGCAAGGCCGATGGCAGCCTAGAGTTTGTAGCCAACGCCAGCTCACAAGGTAATAACCAGCGACGCAAGGGGAGGCCCCCTCCCCGAGGCGGCGGGTCAGGCCCGACGCTGGAGCAACTGTTGAATGAGCCTTGTCCAAGGCATGGTTCTAGAGAGAAGCCAGCAACTCATCTATGGAAGGATTGTGCAATCATGAAGGCCTTTAATAATTACAATAGCCCGGGCGGCGGCTTAGGCGCCGGCGGATTTCATGGCCCGGGCGGCGGCTCAAATTTTAACCCTCAGAACGGTCAAGGGGGCTTTAATCAGCAGTCTGGCCAGGGTCATCAACAGCAGCAGGGAGGTTATCAGACCAATCCAAAGCAGCTTTGCGGTGGACAGTATCATGTGTTTACCACCAGTCTGTGTAAGCGAGATCAGAAACTTCATAAGAGAGCTGTGAATGCTGTTGAGCCGGCGGTTCCACGCTACTTACGGTGGTCTGAGCAGCCTATAGTGTGGAGTAGGGAGGATCACCCTCCCCGGGTGGATAATCCGGGTCACTTGGCCCTGGTGGTGGCTCCTCAGGTGGGAGGATATAAGTTCACTAAGGTACTCATGGATGGAGGCAGCAGCATCAACATCCTCTATTATGAGACATTTCGTCATATGGGGTTGATTGATAAGAATCTCAGCCAATCAAACACTATTTTCCATGGTGTGGTACCTGGTAAGTCGGCTTACCCAGTCGGCAAGATCGAGTTGGAAGTGGACTTTGGAGATGAGAACAACTACAGGGTGGAAAAATTGACCTTTGACGTGGTCAAGATAAGAAGTCCGTACCATGCCATATTTGGGCGGCCGGCTTACGCCAAGTTCATGGCACGGCCGTGTTACGTATACAGCTCAAGATGCCGGGTCATAATGGGACCATTACGGTTCACGGCAGCCGGAAGGTGGCCTTGGAATGTGAGGAAGGTGATGCAGCTTATGCAGAATTTGTTTGTGCAACAGAGGAGTTAAAGTTTTACAAAGACAACGTTGACCCAACAGATATGACCTCTCTGAAAAAGCCGACTACGGAGCATGAGCCGGCAATGAAATTTAAGTCGGCTGATGAGACTAAACTTGTTGATTTCGTTCCAGGAGATTCATCTCAGCAGTTTAGCATCAGTGCCAACCTGGATCCAAAATAGGAAAGCGCGCTGATCGAGTTCATCCGTGAGAATAGGGACATCTTCGCATGGAAACCTTCTGACATGCCAGGTGTACCTAGAGAACTCGCTGAGCACACTCTCAATGTTGATCCGAAATTTAAGCCGGTCAGGCAGTTCCTTCGGCGGTTCAATGAGGAGAGGCGGAAAGCTATTGGTGAAGAGGTGGCCCGGCTCTTGGCGGCCGGGTTTATTGTTGAAGTCTTTCACCCAGAGTGGTTAGCTAACCCGGTGCTCGTGCTCAAGAAGAACGGCAATTGGCGGATGTGTGTGGACTATACGGACTTAAACAAGGCGTGTCCGGCTGATCCTTTTGCCCTCCCCTGTATTGATCAAATTATTGATGCTACGGCAGGTTGTGCGCGCATAAGTTTCTTGGATGCTTATTCTGGATATCATCAGATTAAAATGGCAGTTAAGGACCAGGAGAAGACGACGTTCATCACTCCCTTTGGAGCCTTCTGCTATGTGTCTATGCCCTTTGGACTCAAGTGTGCACAGGCGACTTATCAGCGTTGTGTGCAGAACTGTCTTCATAACCAGATCGGGCGCAACGTTCATGCTTATGTGGACGATATTGTGGTTAAGTCCATAAAGGAGGAAACCCTGATAGATGATTTAAGGGAAACCTTTGATAATCTCCGGGTCTACAAGATGATGCTTAACTCGGCCAAGTGTGTTTTTGGTGTTCCTGCAGGCAAGCTCTTGGGTTTTTTGGTTTCTGACAGAGGCATTGAAGCTAACCCCGAGAAGATCAAGGCCATCACCTCCTTGGCTAAGCCGGCGTGTATAAATGACGTTCAGCGCTTGGCGGGTCGTATCGCTGCTTTAAGCCGGTTTATAAGCCGTTTGGGTGAGAAGGCCATGCCATTATATCAGTTGATGAAGAAAACTGATAACTTTGTCTGGAATGATGCAGCTAATACCGCTTTTGAGGATTTGAAGAAGCAGCTGGCAGAGCCCCCAGTCCCTGCTGCTCCAGTTGACAAGGAGCCTTTATTACTGTATGTGGCTGCTAATACACGAGCCGTCAGTGTGGCCGTGGTGGTGGAGCGCAAGGAAGAGGGTAAGGAGCATTTGGTCCAGCGGCCGGTTTATTATGTCAGCGAAGTGCTCATTGAGTCCAAGCAGCGGTATCCGCATTGGCAGAAGCTTTTTTACGGTGTGTTCATGGCGAGCCAGAAACTTAAGCATTATTTCCAGGGTCATCCCATCACTGTGGTCAGTTCTGCCCCTCTTGGTGATATCATTCAAAACAGAGAGGCCACAGGGAGAGTGGTTAAATGGGCTATAGAGCTTGGACCTCATGGTCTGAAATATGTGCCACGCACTGCTGTTAAGTCTCAGGCCTTGGTGGATTTCATCAATGATTGGACAGAGTCACAAGTGCCCGAGCAAAAGCCTGATAACACATACTGTACTATACACTTTGATGGGTCCAGGCAATTGGAGGGCTCGGGGGCTGGAGTCGTGTTGGCTTCCCCTAAAGGTGACAAGTTCCATTATGTGCTACAGTTGATGTTTCCTTGCACTAACAATGCGGCTGAGTACGAGGCCTTGCTCCATGGTCTTCGGATGGCTAAAGAGATGAGCTTGAGCCGGGTAAGGTGCTTCGGCGACTCAGACTTGGTGGCTCAACAAGTATCAGGAAAGTCGGATTCCAAGGACCCTCTCATGGCGGCTTATCGCCGCGAAGTTGATGCCATTGTTGGGCACTTTCAGGGCTACCAAGTAGAGCACATTGATCGCAGGAAGAACGAGGCGGCTGATGCCCTAAGCCGACTGGGCTCTCAGCGAAAGCCGGTGCCGCCTAATACTTTCCTGGATGTACTGTATAACCCTTCTGTTAAGTTGCCTGCAGAAGAAGACTTGGCTGTCCCTGACCCGGAGGCACGACTAGTGGCGGCTCTCCATATCATACCGGACTGGACAAGGCCCTATCTGGCTTACATGACCCGGGGAGAGTTGCCTGAGGATGAAACTTTGGCCAGACAAATAACCCGGCGGGCTAAGTCAATGATTGTTATCAATGGCGAGTTGCATCACCGTAGTGTTACGGGAGCGTTTCAGCGTTGTGTTTCCCCTTAGGAAGGACAAGAGATCTTGTGTGAGATTCATGAGGGGGATTGTGGCCATCACGCCGGCTCAAAGTCTCTTGTGGCCAAGGATTTTTGTCATGGTTTTTATTGGCTGACGGCTCATGCTGATGCGGAGGACTTGGTCAGTAAATGTGATGGTTGCCAAAGGTTCTCACGACGGGCTCATGTGCCGGCTCAAGAGCTGCGGATGATCCCAATTACTTGGCCCTTTGCGGTCTGGGGGCTTGATATGGTTGGGCCTTTTAAAAGGTCCAAGGATAAGAAGACCCACCTTTTGGTGGCAGTTGACAAATTTACCAAGTGGGTTGAAGCGGAGCCAGTTAGCAAGTGTGATGCAGCCACGGCGGTTCAGTTTATGAAAAAGGTGATCTTTCGCTTTGGTTTTCCACACAGCATTATAACTGACAATGGCACCAATTTATCCAAAGGCGCCATGGAGGAGTTTTGTCAACGAGAGCATATCCGACTTGATGTTTCCTCGGTGGCTCATCCTCAATCCAATGGTCAAGCTGAGAGAGCTAATCAGGAGATTTTGAAGGGCATCAAGCCCCGGCTTTTGGTCCCTTTGCAACAGACGCCGGGTTGTTGGGTGGAGGAGTTGCCCTCCGCGTTATGGAGCATCAACACTACTCCTAACAGGTCTACAGGTTTTATGCCTTTCTTCATGGTTTATGCGGTAGAAGCAGTCCTCCCCAGTGACATCCATCATGACTCGCCTCGAGTGGCGGCTTATGTTGAGGCGGATAATGAACAGGCGCGCCAAGATGCTCTTGACTTGTTGGATGAACAACGTGATGTGGCAGCAGCTCGCTCGGCAATTTACCAACAGGACCTGCGCCGTTATCATAGTCGCCGGGTTAAATCCCGGGTCTTCCAGGAAGGCGATCTGGTGCTCCGGCTCATCCAATATCAAACAGACGTGCACAAGCTATCCCCGCCTTGGGAAGGGCCCTTTGTGGTCAGCAAGAATTTGCACAACGGGTCATATTACCTCATTGACATTCGGGAGCACAAAGATTCCCGTAAGTCGGAGGAAGAGACCCGTCGGCCGTGGAACATAGCTCAGCTTCGGCCTTACTACACTTGAGCCACCGGCTCTCCTAATGTATATATTTCTCTACGCCATGTATATATTATGATAAGCAATAAAGCAGGACCTCTGTCCTTTTTCCTCCTCCAAATGTGCACGTGTTGTTTTCATTGCAAGATTACATGATAGCTTGAAGGAGGATCCGGCTTATGATCATCTTCGAATCTAGCCGTAAGCAATAAGGTCACTTGGGGGCTTCCTGTTCAAACATAGGTCGTATTCGAACCAAAGAGAACATAGTTGTCGATACCCATTTGATTGGCAAAGTGCCGAG
Source organism: Aegilops tauschii subsp. strangulata (assembly GCF_002575655.3). NCBI lineage: Eukaryota > Viridiplantae > Streptophyta > Magnoliopsida > Poales > Poaceae > Aegilops > Aegilops tauschii. The sequence continues at coordinate 321,500,505 of NC_053040.3, forward strand.
CTCATTGGGGAGTTTTCTTTGATCATATTTGAATCTTAGTTTAACCCCTTTGGGAACCGACGTGGATCGTATTCGAATCAGCATCGTTAAACAATTCTTAAAGTCATTTGGGGGCTTCCTGTTCAAACATGGGTCGTATTCGAACCAAAGAGAACATAGCTGTCGATACCCTCTTGATTGGCATCGCCGCACCCACTGGGGGCTATATGATCGCATTCGAATCCTAGCATAACCCCTTTGGGCCGGGTCTCTGGTCGTATTCGAACCGGAAGCCCCTAAGTTCTTCTGCTTCATAGCAAATTTCTTCTGATTATTTCAAGGTGTGTACAGCCGGGTCTCACTTTGCCGGCTTAACGTTGATTTACAGTGTTAACTATTAAGACAGGTAAATCGGAATTAAGGTACCAACCTTATTACCCGGGTTATTTAAACCGGAGGTATGCTTGCAGGCCGCTAAGTGTGTTATTACGGATGTATTAAGGACATACTTGCGGACGTGTTTTTTGATTCATCTTCCGGGTTATATGTCTAAACCTACGATTCTCAGTGCGGTAAGCCGCCTAGAGACTTGTGATTCGTCTTTCTATGCAGGATAGTTAAAGACAATTATTTGAGACTAAGGAGAATGAATGACCCGGAGAAATATAAAGGAGACAACTTCAATAGACTTCAGCATTCAATGCATGCACGATGGCACGGCAAAGATAAAGTGTTGGTCCTAATCTATTACAAGACTCATTTAGTCCAAAAGGGTGAGGCATTGTTTGATAAGCCGCCAGCAGAGTTACGACGCTAGCTGGGTTGAAGTCTCCGGCTCGTCCCTCTCTTCTCCTCCGGCTGTTCCCAAGGTCTGGAAAGTCGACGACTTCCAGTCGATGCCGCTCAGAGCTTCGAATTGAGCTTCCTCGTCAATTAACCCGGCCGGGTCAATCTCTGGGGCGAAGGTGTGCTGACGAGCCGGCGGGATTAAGCTGAGGGCTTCATAGCGAGGGGTCGGGATCCTCTGATTTTCCGCATTGTAACCCGGCTGGTAGTTGGTCAGATCTGTGTCGTTTCCAATAAGAGTGGCCACCGGGCGCACGATCTTCACGCAGGCGGCAAAGTCTTTTTGGTCGAAAGCCGTGCCATCTTCTTTCAGACTTGGATAGCCGAGGGCGATGTCCGCCGGGTCTAACTCGGGAAGGAACGCCTTGGCCCGGCTCAGCGCGGCGATAGCTCCGGCTCTTGCAGAGGCCCGTCGCAGCTCTTGGATATGTTGAGGCAGAACGGCGAGCCGGCGAAGAACTTCCGCCAGGTGAGTCGGCACCTTGTTGGATAGGACCACCACAGCCAAGGCACGCTGTGACCCGGTGTAGAGTTGCTCCACCAGGGTGTACACGGCCTTCAGCTTGGTTACCACACTCTGGTTGAGGTTGGCACTTCTGGGACCTGTTTAACAGAATAAGATAAGCCGCCGACAAGGGTTAGTTATGCGATATAAAGACTGCAAACTTGATGAAAGCCGGTAAAATGACTTACCGAAGATTGCGGCAACCATCTGGGACACTTGGCGCTTTAAGCCGGAGAGTTCGGCGGTCTTCTCTGAGAGAGCCTTTTCCGCCTGTTTAGCCCGGTTCACCAGCGTGGCCTTTTCTTCGGCCCAAGCCTTCCGTTCAGCGTCAAACTCCGTCTTCAGCTTTTCTTGCACGGCGATGCTGGACACAAATTTGGCATTTGCCTTCCGGGTCTCCATTTCTTGCATCTTCAGCCGGTTCTTGAGATCAGAGATGTCAGCCTCAAACTTCTTGCCAGCAGCCTGCATAAATTTCCGGGTTATAGCATGGGCAGTTATTATACAAATTTAAAGTCCCAAGCACTTTCCAAGCAAAGACACTTGGCACTTGGGGGCTAATGCATATTGAACATTTCTATCTACAAACTGCCGGCTCAATTGAGTAAGCCGGAACCTAAGTCTACAACATACTCAATCATAAGTCGTCGACTTGGGGGCTAGCATGGTAAAGCTAACTATGCAGTAAGTAAGAGGACAGAAGAATAATACCTCAGATTTCTGCTGGATCTGGTTCACCATGGCAATCTCTGCGTCCCGGCTCTTGTGCACTTGGCTGACGAAGCCGGAGACGACCTCTCCAATGTTCAAATTGGCGTAGTTGGTGAGGTCCAGGTTAACCCGGCGGGACTCTAGCAGCTCCCCCTTTGGCGGAGCACTTGGCCAGCGCAGTAGGTCTCCCCGGCTCAACAAACTCCGTCCGGGTGATTACCACGTCCGGGTCATCTGCTGGTTGAGCCGAGCTGGAGGCCTCCGGGTTAGCAGAAGCTTCTGCAGTTGCCTTGGCGGTTGGAGCGGTGGCTTCGGGAGCGGAGGCAGCTGGCGGTTCTTGACCTGCTACCTCCGGCTCAGGCAACTCCGTCTCTTCGACCGGCTTGGTCTTCTTCGCCCTCTTGGTGAGCTTGGCCTGGGCACTGAAAAGACAGCAAGGTTAAGCACAATAGTGTAAGTAAAGATAAAGTACATCATGAGGTGATTATCATTACCCAGGAACGGTCTTGAAAGCCGGCAGGCTTAACTGCATAGAGTCGCCAGAAGAGGGGGAGGTTTCCTGATAATTTGAGTCAGAAGAGTTGAGCGGTTGACGTATAACACCTGCCAAAGGATGAAAAGGGTACAATTTTGAGATCACCTTGGTCCGGCGTTTCCTCGATGCGTCAGGTAACCCGGAGGAGAGGTCAGTGCTTTTGTCGGTCCGGGTGTGCCGCCGGCTCTCATGCACCCGTCGCTTCAAAATAAATTGAGGGTCTTGATAAGCTAAAGGATGTGAAAAGCTTACTTTCCGGGTTACTCTTCGGATTTTCAGCCTTGGCAAGGGCTCCGAGTCGGAGGAAAGTATCGTTACCTCTTCAACCACCGGGTTACTTGCCCCGGTGTCGTCCCATTGATGAACAAGTATTGATAAGGCGGACATAAATAAACAAAAAATACAACAAGGACTTACATGTTCAGGGGTTACCTCTGACTCGGAGCTGTCGCTTAGTTGCATCAGCTCTGAAGCAGTAGGTGTTGGGAATCGTAGCATAATTTTGAAATTTTTCCTACGCTCACCAAGATGCATCTATGGAGTATACTAGCAACGAGGGGAAGGGAGTGCATCTACATACCCTTGTAGATCGCAAGCGGAAGCGTTCCAATGAACGTGGATGACGGAGTCGTACTCGCCGTGATCCAAATCACCGATGACCGAGTGCCGAACGGACGGCACCTCCGTGTTCAACACACGTACGGTGCAGCGACGTCTCCTCCTTCTTGATCCAGCAAGGGGGAAGGAGAGGTTGATGGAGATCCAGCAGCACGACGGCGTGGTGGTGGATGTAGCGGGTCTCGTGCAGGGCTTCGCCGAGCTTCTACGAGAGAGAGAGGTGTTGCAGGGGAGGAGGGAGGCGCCCAAGGATGTTGTGTGCTGCCCTCCCTCCCCCCTTTATATAGGCCCCCTGGGGGGGCGCCGGCCCTGGAGATCAGATCCAAGGGGGGGGGGGCGGCCAAGTGGGGGGGGAAGGGGTGCCTTGCCCCCCAAGGCAAGGGGGAACTCCCCCCTAGGGTTCCCAACCCTAGGCGCATGGGGGGAGGCCCAAGGGGGGCGCCCCAGCCCACTAGGGGCTGGTTCCCTTCCACTTTCAGCCCACGGGGCCCTCCGGGACAGGTGGCCCCACCCGGTGGACCCCCGGGACCCTTCCGGTGGTCCCGGTACAATACCGATAACCCCCAAAACTTTCCCGGCGGCCGAAACTGGACTTCATATATATAATTCTTCACCTCCGGACCATTCCGGAACCTCTCGTGACGTCCGGGATCTCATCCGGGACTCCGAACAACTTTTGGGTTTCCGCATACATATATCTCTACAACCCTAGCGTCACCGGACCTTAAGTGTGTAGACCCTACGGGTTCGGGAGACATGCAGACATGATCGAGACGCCTCTCCGGTCAATAACCAACAGCGGGATCTGGATACCCATGTTGGCTCCCACATGCTCCACGATGATCTCATCGGATGAACCACGATATCGAGGATTCAGTCAATCCCGTATGCAATTCCCTTTGTCAATCGGTATGTTACTTGCCCGAGATTCGATCGTCGGTATCCCAATACCTTGTTCAATCTCGTTACCGGCAAGTCTCTTTACTCGTACCGCAATGCATGATCCCGTGACTAACGCCTTAGTCACATTGAGCTCATTATGATGATGCATTACCGAGTGGGCCCAGAGATACCTCTCCGTCATACGGAGTGACAAATCCCAGTCTCGATCCGTGCCAACCCAACAGACACTTTCGGAGATACCCGTAGTGCACCTTTATAGTCACCCAGTTACGTTGTGACGTTTGGCACACCCAAAGCACTCCTACGATATCCGGGAGTTGCACGATCTCATGGTCTAAGGAAAAGATACTTGACATTGGAAAAGCTCTGGCAAACGAAACTACACGATCTTTTATGCTATGCTTAGGATTGGGTCTTGTCCATCACATCATTCTCCTAATGATGTGATCCCGTTATCAATGACATCCAATGTCCATAGTCAGGAAACCGTGACTATCTGTTGATCAACGAGCTAGTCAACTAGAGGCTTACTAGGGACAGGTTGTGGTCTATGTATTCACACATGTATCACGATTTCCGGACAATACAATTATAGCATGAATAATAGACAATTACCATGAACAAAGAAATATAATAATAACCATTTATTATTGCCTCTAGGGCATATTTCCAACAGTCTCCCACTTGCACTAGAGTCAATAATCTAGTTACATTGTGATGAATCGAACACCCATTGCGTCCTGGTGTTGATCATGTTTTGCCCTAGGGAGAGGTTTAGTCAACGGATCTGCTACATTCAGGTCCGTGTGTACTTTACAAATATCTATGTCTCCATTTTGAACACTTTCACGAATGGAGTTGAAGCGACGCTTGATATGCCTGGTCTTCCTGTGAAACCTGGGCTCCTTCGCAAGGGCAATAGCTCCAGTGTTGTCACAGAAGAGATTCATTGGGCCCGACGCATTGGGAATCACCCCTAGGTCGGTAATGAACTCCTTCATCCAGACTGCTTCCTGTGCTGCCTCTGAGGCTGCCATGTACTCCGCTTCACATGTAGATCCCGCCACGACGCTTTGCTTGCAACTGCACCAGCTTACTGCTCCTCTATTCAAAATATACACGTATCCGGTCTGTGACTTCGAGTCATCCAGATCTGTGTCGAAGCTAGCGTCGACGTAACCCTTTACGACGAGCTCTTCGTCACCTCCATAAACGAGAAACATATCCTTAGTCCTCTTCAGGTACTTCAGGATATTCTTGACCGCTGTCCAGTGTTCCTTGCCGGGATTACTTTGGTACCTTCCTACCAAACTTACGGCAAGGTTTATATCAGGTCTGGTACACAGCATGGCATACATAATAGACCCTATGGCCGAGGCATAGGGGATGACACTCATCTGTTCTATATCTTCTGCCGTGGTCGGGCATTGAGCCGTGCTCAATTGCACACCTTGCAATACAGGCAAGAACCCCTTCTTGGACTGATCCATACTGAACTTCTTCAATATCTTGTCAAGGTATGTACTCTGTGAAAGACCAATGAGGCGTCTTGATCTATCTCTATAGATCTTGATGCCTAATATATAAGCAGCTTCTCCAAGGTCCTTCATTGAAAAACACTTATTCAAATAGGCCTTTATACTTTCCAAGAATTCTATATCATTTCCCATCAATAATATGTCATCCACATATAATATGAGAAATGCTACAGAGCTCCCACTCACTTTCTTGTAAACACAGGCTTCTCCATAAGTCTGTGTAAACCCAAACGCTTTGATCATCTCATCAAAGCGAATGTTCCAACTCCGAGATGCTTGCACCAGCCCATAGAGTGAGCGCTGGAGCTTGCACACTTTGTTAGCATTCTTAGGATCGACAAAACCTTCCGGCTGCATCATATACAACTCTTCCTTAAGGAAGCCATTAAGGAATGCCGTTTTGACGTCCATCTGCCATATCTCATAATCATAGTATGCAGCAATTGCTAACATGATTCGGACGGACTTCAGCTTCGCTACGGGTGAGGAAGTCTCATCGTAGTCAACCCCTTGAACTTGTCGATAACCCTTAGCGACAAGTCGAGCTTTGTAGATGGTCACATTACCATCTGCGTCCGTCTTCTTCTTAAAGATCCATTTGTTTTCTATGGCTCGCCTTTCATCGGGCAAGTCAGTCAAAGTCCATACTTTGTTTTCATACATGGATTCTATCTCGGATTTCATGGCTTCTAGCCATTTGTCGGAATCCGGGCCCGCCATCGCTTCTTCATAGTTCGAAGGTTCACCGTTGTCTAACAACATGATTTCCAGGACAGGGTTGCCGTACCACTCTGGTGCGGAACGTGTCCTTGTGGACCTACGAAGTTCAGTAACTTGATCTGAAGTTTCATGATCATCATCATTAACTTCCTCCCCAGTCGGTGTAGGCACCACAGGAACATTTTCCCGCGCTGCGCTACTTTCCGGTTCGGAAGGGGTGACTATCACCTCATCAAGTTCCACTTTCCTCCCACTCAATTCTTTCGAGAGAAACTCCTTCTCTAGAAAGGACCCGTTCTTGGCAACGAAGATCTTGCCTTCGGATCTGAGATAGAAGGTATACCCAATAGTTTCCTTAGGGTATCCTATGAAGACGCATTTTTCCGATTTGGGTTCGAGCTTTTCAGGTTGAAGTTTCTTGACATAAGCATCGCATCCCCAAACTTTTAGAAATGACAGCTTAGGTTTCTTCCCAAACCATAATTCATACGGTGTCGTCTCAACGGATTTAGACGGTGCCCTATTTAAAGTGAATGCGGCAGTCTCTAAAGCATAACCCCAAAATGAGAGCGGTAAATCGGTAAGAGACATCATAGATCGCACCATATCCAATAGAGAGCGATTACGACGTTCGGACACACCATTTCTCTGAGGTGTTCCAGGCGGCGTCAGTTGTGAAACTATTCCACATTTCCTTAAGTGTGTACCAAATTCCTGACTTAAATATTCTCCACCACGATCTGATCGTAAGAATTTTATTTTCCTGTCACGTTGATTCTCGACTTCATTCTGAAATTCCTTGAACTTTTCAAAGGTTTCAGACTTACGTTTCATTAGGTAGATATACCCATATCTACTTAAATCATCAGTGAGAGTGAGAACATAACGATATCCTCCGCGAGCCTCAACACTCATTGGACCACACACATCGGTATGTATGATTTCCAATAAGTTGGTTGCTCGCTCCATTGTTCCGGAGAACGGAGTCTTGGTCATCTTACCCATGAGGCATGGTTCGCACGTGTCAAATGATTCGTAATCAAGAGACTCCAAAAGTCCATCTGCATGGAGCTTCTTCATGCGCTTGACACCAATGTGACCAAGGCGGCAGTGCCACAAGTATGTGGGACTATCGTCATCAACTTTACATCTTTTGGTATTCACACTATGAACATGTGTAACATCACGTTCGAGATTCATCAAAAATAAACCATTGACCAGCAAGGCATGACCATAAAACATATCTCTCAAATAAATAGAACAACCATTATTCTCGGATTTAAATGAGTAGCCATCTCGAATTAAACGAGATCCAGATACAATGTTCATGCTCAAAGCTGGCACTAAATAACAATTATTGAGGTTTAAAACTAATCCCGTAGGGAGATGCAGAGGTAGCGTGCCGACGGCGATCACATCGACCTTGGAACCATTCCCGACGCGCATCGTCACCTCGTCCTTCGCCAGTCTCCGTTTATTCCGTAGTTCCTGTTTTGAGTTACAAATATGAGCAACCGCACCGGTATCAAATACCCAGGAGCTACTACGAGTACTGGTAAGGTACACATCAATTACTAGTATATCACATATACCTTGGGTGTTGCCGGCCTTCTTCTTGTCCGCTAAGTATTTGGGGCAGTTCCGCTTCCAGTGACCACTTCCCTTGCAATAAAAGCACTCAGTCTCGGGCTTGGGGTCCATTCTTTAACTTCTTCCCGGTAACTGGCTTACCGGGCGCGGCAACTCCCTTGCTGTCCTTCTTGAAGTTCTTCTTACCCTTGCCCTTCTTGAACTTAGTGGTTTTATTCACCATCAACACTTGATGTTCTTTTCTGATCTCTACCTCAGCTGATTTCAGCATTGAATATACCTCGGCAATGGTCTTTTCCATCCCCTGCATATTGTAGTTCATCACAAAGCTCTTGTAGCTTGGTGGAAGCGACTGGAGGATTCTGTCAATGACCACGTCATCCGGGAGATTAACTCCCAGCTGAGACAAGCGGTTGTGCAACCCAGACATTCTGAGTATGTGCTCACTAACAGAACTGTTCTCCTCCATTTTACAGCTGAAGAACTTGTCGGAGACATCATATCTCTCGACCCGGGCATGAGCTTGAAAAACCAGTTTCAGCTCCTCGAACATCTCATATGCTCCATGTTTCTCAAAACGCTTTTGGAGACCCGGTTCTAAGTTGTAAAGCATGCTGCACTGAACGAGGGAGTAATCATCAGCACGCTGCCGCCAAGCGTTCATAACGTCTTGGTTCTCAGGGATTGGTGCTTCACCTAGCGGTGCTTCTAGGACATAATCTTTCTTGGCTGCTATGAGGATGATCCTCAGGTTCCGGACCCAGTCCGTATAGTTGCTGCCATCATCTTTCAGCTTGGTTTTCTCTAGGAACGCGTTGAAATTGAGGACAACGTGGGCCATTTGATCTACAATACATAGTGTAAAGATTTAGACTAAGTTCATGATAATTAAGTTCATATAATCAAATTATTTAATGAACTCCCACTCAGATAGACATCCCTCTAGTCATCTAAGTGAAACATGATCCGAATTCGACTAGGCCGTGTCGATCATCACGTGAGACGGACTAGTCAAGATCGGTGAACATCTCCATGTTGATCGTATCTTCTATACGACTCATGCTCGACCTTTCGGTCCTCCATGTTCCGAGGCCATGTCTGTACATGCTAGGCTCGTCAAGTGAACCTAAGTGTATTGCGTGTGTTCCGAGGCCATGTCTGTACATGCTAGGCTCGTCAACACCCGTTGTATTCGAACGTTAGAATCTATCACACCCGATCATCACGTGGAGCTTCGAAACAACGAACCTTCGCAACGGTGCACAGTTAGGGTGAACACTTTCTTGAAATTATTATAAGGGATCATCCTACTTGCTACCGTCGTTCTAAGCAAATAAGATGCAAAAACATGATAAACATCACATGCAATCAAATAGTGACATGATATGGCCAATATCATCATGCTCCTTTGATCTCCATCTTCGGGGCACCATGATCATCTTTGTCACCGGCATGACACCATGATCTCCATCATCATGATCTCCATCATTGTGTCTTCATGAAGTCGTCACGCCAACGATTACTTCTACTTCTATGGCTAACGCTTTTAGCAATAAAGTAAAGTAATTTACATGGCGTTTATTTAATGACACGCAGGTCATACAAAATAATAAAGACAACTCCTATGGCTCCTGCCGGTTGTCATACTCATCGACATGCAAGTCGTGATTCCTATTACAAGAATATGATCAATCTCATACATCACATATATCATTCATCACATCTTCTGGCCATATCACATCACATAGCACTTGCTGCAAAAACAAGTTAGACGTCCTCTAATTGTTGTTGCAAGTTTTTACGTGGTTTGTAGGTTTCTAGCAAGAACGTTTCTTACCTACGTATGACCACAACGTGATTTGCCAATTTCTATTTACCCTTCATAAGGACCCTTTTCATCGAATCCGTTCCGACTAAAGTAGGAGAGACAGACACCCGCTAGCCACCTTATGCAACTTGTGCATGTCAGTCGGTGGAACCAGTCTCACGTAAGCGTACGTGTAAGGTCGGTCCGGGCCGCTTCATCCTACAATGCCGCCGAAACAAGAAACGACTAGTAGCAGCAAGAAGAATTGGCAAACTCAACGCCCACAACTGCTTTGTGTTCTACTCGTGCATAGTAACTACGCATAGGCCTGGCTCATGATGCCACTGTTGGGAATCGTAGTATAATTTTGAAATTTTCCTACGCTCACCAAGATGCATCTATGGAGTATACTAGCAACGAGGGGAAGGGAGTGCATCTACATACCCTTGTAGATCGCGAGCGGAAGCGTTCCAATGAACGTGGATGACGGAGTCGTACTCGCCTTGATCCAAATCACCGATGACCGAGTGCCGAACGGACGGCACCTCCGCGTTCAACACACGTACGGTGCAGCGACGTCTCCTCCTTCTTGATCCAGCAAGGGGGAAGGAGAGGTTGATGGAGATCCAGCAGCACGACGGCGTGGTGGTGGATGTAGCGGGTCTCGTGCAGGGCTTCGCCGAGCTTCTACGAGAGAGAGAGAGAGGTGTTGCAGGGGAGGAGGGAGGCGCCCAAGGCTGTTGTGTGCTGCCCTCCCTCCCCCCCTTTATATAGGCCCCCTGGGGGGGCGCCGGCCCTGGAGATCGGATCCAAGGGGGGGCGGCGGCCAAGTGGGGGGGAAGGGGTGCCTTGCCCCCCAAGGCAAGGGGGAACTCCCCCCCCTAGGGTTCCCAACCCTAGGCGCATGGGGGAAGGCCCAAGGGGGGCGCCCCAGCCCACTAGGGGCTGGTTCCCTTCCACTTTCAGCCCACGGGGCCCTCCGGGACAGGTGGCCCCACCCGGTGGACCCCCGGGACCCTTCCGGTGGTCCCGGTACAATACCGATAACCCCCGAAACTTTCCCGGTGGCCGAAACTGGACTTCCTATATATAATTCTTCACCTCCGGACCATTCCGGAACCTCTCGTGCCGTCCGGGATCTCATCCGGGACTCCGAACAACTTTCGGGTTTCCGCATACATATATCTCTACAACCCTAGCGTCACCGGACCTTAAGTGTGTAGACCCTACGGGTTCGGGAGACATGCAGACATGACCGAGACGCCTCTCCGGTCAATAACCAACATCGGGATCTGGATACCCATGTTGGCTCCCACATGCTCCACGATGATCTCATCGGATGAACCACGATGTCGAGGATTCAGTCAATCCCGTATGCAATTCCCTTTGTCAATCCGTATGTTACTTGCCCGAGATTCGATCGTCGGTATCCCAATACCTTGTTCAATCTTGTTACCGGCAAGTCTCTTTACTCGTACCGCAATGCATGATCCCGTGACTAACGCCTTAGTCACATTGAGCTCATTATGATGATGCATTACCGAGTGGGCCCAGAGATACCTCTCCGTCATACGGAGTGACAAATCCCAGTCTCGATCCGTGCCAACCCAACAGACACTTTCGGAGATACCCGTAGTGCACCTTTATAATCACCCAGTTACGTTGTGACATTTGGCACACCCAAAGCACTCCTACGGTATCCGGGAGTTGCACGATCTCATGGTCTAAGGAAAAGATACTTGACATTGGAAAAGCTCTAGCAAACGAAACTACACGATCTTTTATGCTATGCTTAGGATTGGGTCTTGTCCATCACATCATTCTCCTAATGATGTGATCCCGTTATCAATGACATCCAATGTCCATAGTCAGGAAACCGTGACTATCTATTGATCAACGAGCTAGTCAACTAGAGGCTTACTAGGGACAGGTTGTGGTCTATGTATTCACACATGTATCACGATTTCCGGACAATACAATTATAGCATGAATAATAGACGATTACCATGAACAAAGAAATATAATAATAACCATTTATTATTGCCTCTAGGGCATATTTCCAACAGTAGGCCTATTTCCTTTCTTGCGAGGGGCGGCTTTCTTGCCGGCTTTCTTCGCCTTTCTGGCCTTGTTGGCCGCCTCATGGTCATATTTGACCCGCCAGAACTTATCATCAGCCTGAAAAATACAATGACGATTTCTTAAAATGATTTGGATGAAAGTTATATACAGAGGAAGATGTTCAGATCAACGGCTTACCGCTAGGGCTGGGTTGGTCTTGCAGAAGGGGGCTAACCCGGTCCTCCCGCAGTCTGCTAGGCTCTCGTTCAAGAGAGCCTTGGTCATATCCTCTGCAACACCTTCAGGAAGATCGCTGCGGCTGTGTCTCTGGGGGTCATCCTTTCGGCCCGTGTACTCGCACATTAAGCCGGGGCGGCGGCTCAATAGGATCACCCGCCAGGAGATCCAGACCCAGACCAGATCGATTCCATTGAGACCATTGCCCAGAAGAGCCTTGATCTTGTTTATGGTGGGGAGCAGAGGTTGGCGCTCCGCTTGAGTCAGCTTGTCTGACAGTGGGTGTGTTGGCTCCAGACGCGAGGGGCGAAAGCCGGGCAACGGACTTTCATCAGCCGGCGACGTGTCTTGGCAGTAGAACCACGTCAGATTCCAGTCTCTGGGGTGGCTTGGCGGCTCTGCGTAAGGGAAAAGGCAGTCCCTCCGCCGCTGAATGGAGATGCCACCTAGCTCCAAACTTGGTCCATTGGCGCACTCATTCTGACGGTTCAGGTAGAAGAGCTCTCTGAAGAGCAGCAGGCTGGGCTCCTCTCCAAGATAGACCTCGCAGAACACTTAGAAGTTGCAGATGTTGGACACCGAGTTGGGTCCCATATCTTGTGGCCGCAGGTCAAAGAAGTTCAGCACATCTCTAAAAAACTTTGAGCCGGGCGGTGCGAAGCCCCGGCTCATGTGATCCGCAAAAATGACCACCTCCCCGTCTTTTGGCTGTGGTCTCTCCTCCGACGGGTCAGGGGCACGGTAGGACATGACATCTTTCTTGGGCAGGTAGCCTGACTTGACAAAATCCACTAAGGTCTCATTGGTGACACTGGACCTCATCCAATTGCAAGTGATAGAGGCTTTAGGAGCTTTGGGAGGCATGGTGAAAGTCGGCAGCCTATGATAAAAGGAAACGTCTGGTTTAAGTATAAGCCGGAGGGAAGTTATAGTTCAATGTTAAGTGGCGGCTTACAGAGGGGACTAATGACATATATCTAAGTGCAACAGGTTATTTAAGCCGCCCAAGGTATTGAGAGTGATTCGATTGTCTACGGCCTTATCACAGATGAGCCGGAAAAATCTATGGCGCATGGTCTCCTTTGAGTCGGAAGATTCTACGGCGTGTGGTTTCTTTAAACCGGAAATGTAACCCACCATGACTCCATGAGTGCAGTTTTTTACTAAGTGTGGTGAAAATAGGTTTCACACATTGCGGTAAATATTTTGGATCAAAATGGTCGGGCAAAAGAAAGATTTCTAGACCTAAAAACAGACGCAGGGGAGTTCTTGAGCTCGAACGAGGCCTTTATGCAGTGAAAAGAGACCTACTTGCATTTGAAATGAGTACTAAACAGCCGCCGCACTAGTTCTATACTGTACTAAGATCAAAAGGAGGCAGTAAAAATCAAATCTACTAAAGGCCGCGATGAACTACGAAGAACAGAGGAAGAACTACAGAGCCCTAGTACGGATCTGCCCTATGGAGTAGCGAGGACTCACCGGTGCTGGAGAGATGCGGAGGTTGCTGCCGTTTGTCTGGACCGAGTCAGGGTGATGCAGCGGCCAAGGTTGACAAAGACCGGGGGCGCGGCGGCGGCGGCGGAGTTCGAGCTCGGGCGGAGGAACAGTGGCGCGAGGAGGAAGAAGAGTGGCTGAAGGCCCGTCGGGCCGGCCTATTTATAAGGGCGAGCTCATAAGTGGGCGCGAGAAACAAGGAGACCACGGCGTGGTTATCTCCCCATGAAACGCCTCGATTTTCGGGATGGCAGTAAAGATAAGATCCGTTGCGGATCTGGTGGAGTAAAAAAGGGCTTAATGGAAGATGACATCACGGCGGATTACCCGGAGTCCAGAGAATGACGTCACGCCGGGTTATGGCCTTCACACAAATGGTAAGCCGGAGATTTTTTCTGTCGAAAGAATTGAAGATTGACATGAGCCGGCTCAAATCAATCTGGGGCATAATGTTGAGGATATAGACCTTAGAGTCACCCGCCAGGAGGGGCCGGGTTACTCATATGGTCATGGCCAGAAGCCCGGCGTCAAGCAAGAAGACGGTGGGCCAAAGATGGGCTTAAGACCCGGGTACGGCTTAAGGCCCGTAGTTACAATCATTATCATGGTAGGACTTGTAGTGTAAGGCAAGAATAGTTGAGAGTCCGAGCCGGACACTCTTATGAGCCGGCCGGGACTCTGAGAGCTGCTGGGCGTCAGCCTCCCAATATAAAGGGACGACCCGGCAGCGGTTTAGGGACAAGCAAGATCTCATCGAGAGCCAGGCATAGCAGTTTAGCTCCCTGGTCATCGAAACCCTAATCACTACCACTTCAACTGGACGTAGGCTTTTACCTTCACCGTAAGGGGCCGAACCAGTATAAACCCTCGTGTTCCTTGCCCGGCTTAACCCCTTCAAGCTTCCTAGCTGCGATGGCTCCACGACTAAGTCCTAGCTCAAGGACATCTGCCTTGACAATTCCACGACACCTTCCGCGACAACTTCCAGGGTACATATGTCCGGCCACCAGATGCCGATGACTTAAGTCACATTGTCCAACAGCCCGGAGAGTCAACCAGGAAGCTTTGGACTAGGTTCTTAATTAAAAAGAACCAAATCGTCGACTGTCCGGACGCGGAAGCCCTAGCGGCCTTCAAACACAGCGTCTGGGACGAGTGGCTCGCCCGCCACCTTGGGCAAGAAAAACCAAAATCCATGTCAGCCCTTACCGCTCTGATGACCCGCTTTTGCGCGGGAGAAGATAGCTGGCTCGCTCGTAGAAGCAACAGCGCCAGCGATCCGGGCACTTCTGAAGTCCAAGACGGCAACAGCAAGCCACGACGCAGTAAACACAAATGTCGCAATAATAATGAAGGAACGCACGACAGAGCGGTCAACGCCGGATTCAGCGGCCCCAAACCCGGTCAACGGAAAAAGCCATTCAAGGCAAATAGAGACGGACCATCCAATTTAGATAAGATATTGGATTGGCCCTGCTAGATTCATGGCAACCCTGATAAACCAGCTAATCACACCAATGGAAGCTATTGGGTCTTCAAACAGGCCGGCAAGCTCAACGCCGAACACAAGGGGAAAAGGCCGCCCGGTGACAGCGACGACGAAAAGACTCACCAACCAAACGCCGGGGGTCAGAAGCAATTTCCCCCGAAGTAAAAATAGTGAACATGGTATACATGACACTGTAACACCCCGGATGTAACTTTCCATATTTTTAACTCCAACCCTTACCATTTTCGGCTATGTGTTATGATATTCCCTTCGTGGTTGGGTTTTGTCTTTCGTTTTTTGCATTTTGTTCATGTCATGCATTTCATAACATGTCATCATGTGCATTGCATTTGCATACGTGTTCGTCTCATGCCTCCGAACATTTTCCCCGTTGTCCGTTTTGCCATCCGGCGCTCCCATCTCCTCCGGTGCACCCCTCTTGTTTTCTTTCGTGTGCGGGTGTCTAACGTTCTTGGAATGGACCGAGGCTTGTCAAGTGGCCTTAGTATACCATCGGTAGACCACCAGTCAAGTTTCGTTCCATTTGGAGGTCGTTTGGTACTCCAACGGTTAACCGGGCATCCGCAAAGTCCGTTTGTGTGTGCAGAAAAAAACCCCTCTCTAAACAGCCCAAAACACACCAAACTCTCTTCCATGCTCTAGGTCGCTCGATCACGATCGTGTGGGCGAAAACCGCACCTCATTTGGACTCTCCTAGCTCCCTCTACCTATATATATGCCTCCCCTCCCGAGATAATACGCAGATCAAACCCTAGCATTTTTCCCCCCACCGCCGGACACGTCCGGCCGCGCCGGACAAATCTCCACCGACGGCCGCAGCGAACCACGGGCTGCCACATGGCGCTCCCCGCCGTCAGCCGCCGCCGGCCCGCCCGCGCCCGCGGGAAGCCCTCCCGGCCCGCGAGCCCGAGCCGGCGCCTCCTCGCCGCGCCGCCCCGCCGCCATCGCCGCCCGTCGCCACATCGCCGGCGTCGTCGCGCCTCGGCGTCCGCGCCGCGGCTCCCTGTCGGCCGGCCCCGCCGCCTCCTCCTCGCCGGCCGGAGCCCGAGCTCCTCCACGCCCGGCCGCCCTCCACCGCCGTCTCCTCCTCCTCTCCCGTCGCCGGCGTCGAGCCCGGGTTCGATCGGATCTGGAGAGCCCAAGGTCGACTTTTTCCCGAGACCCCCCCCCCCCCCCCGAAATATTCTAAGTCATTTTATTTTCACAGCATGTTCCCATGTTCGACGCATCATAACTCTCTACATATAGCTCCGTTTCGTGCGTGTAATATATCAAATTGTTCATATCATGATGCTCTACATTTTGTTCAGTTTCACCGTGTTCATTAGAGGCCATCTTGATGCCCAAATATCTGTTGCAAGAGTGCTAGTTGCTGTTATCTACTGATTCTTAGCAGAACTTGGAGATTTGTCATTTTTGTATCATTTAATCTGTGCATCTTATGGGCATGAGCTCTACATGTGTTTTGTTGTATGCCATGCCATCTTTCCAGTGGTGTATGTCATGTATTTTTGAGATCTCTTTGGTGACTAACACAAGCATGCAAACTAGGCTCCGTAATGTTTCTGATTTCAGGGACTTGGTGATTTCTCTAAGTCCTTGTCTGCTGTTATTTTGTTGCCATGTAAACTTGATGCTACAGAGAGATTCATGCATATTTTTGAGATGTTAAGTAAGGATGTTTTGTAGATATTGTTGTAATTGATCCATTCCTGCCCTTGTTTGCAATTATGGAGTGTCATAGCATGACTCAATCTTGCTCTACTTTTGCTATAAAATATTTCTGGCAGATTGTTAACATGATATTCAATTTTGCAAAGCTTGTTGTAGTTGTTTTATACATGATATGTACTTGCTCTTGCCATGGATAGCTTCATAATCATGCAATCTTTCTTTAGGTATGCTTGTTTTGTCATGCATTGCTTTGTGGTGAGTGCATCAAGCTCACCAAGATGCCTTCATATTATTGTTTCTGCCATGCTCTGTTTTCTGCTAAGTCTGGAACCTGATAACGAAATTTGCTATGTTTACGTGGTTGACATCATATCTTCTGGTCCTTTTTGGCTCATGGTCATTAAGGGACTTTTGTCATATGCATTTAGTACAACACCGCCATGCCTTGTTTTGCTATGTTAAGTTCCTATATCATGTTGATTTCGTGCTCTGAACATTGCTACCTGATGCTGTTTTCTGCCATGTCCAGTAATTTCACTAAGTCTGTGATCCTGTTATCTTTTGCACTTTTGCCATGCTTGTTTGAGCCTGTTATGTTGTGATCTAGCCGTAGCTCAGTGTCCATCTTTTGTCAAGCATCTCCTGTAGATTACTGCCATATGCTTTGTTGCTATGTTGGAGTGATGTAGCATTGTTGCTTGTTGCATTTGAAATGCTATCATGCTGTTAATCGCAGATCCGTGTCATTCTTGTTTTGCTTGCCATTTGCAAACCGTGCATCCGTTTCCGGTGATCTTTATATCGATTTCGACCGAAATCATCCCATATTTCCAGTGACATGCTTGGTTTGCCAAGTTACTGCCTTGTTCATCATTTTTCTTCCGGAGCACGCATATGCATCGCATATCATATCTTGCATATCATTCATGTATTGCATCATGTTGTTTGTGCATTTTCCCATGATTGATTGTGGTTCCGTTGCTTGTGTTCTTGTCTTGGGTAGAGCCGGGAGACGAGTTCGTGAACGAGGAACCTGTTGAGTACACTTACGAGGATCAAGCTTTCGACAACTCTGAGAACCTTGCAGGCAAGATGACCATACCCTCGAAATCACTTCTATCTTTGCTTTGCTATATTGCCATGCTGCGCTACCTACCACTTGCTATATCATGCCTCCCATATTGCCATGTCAGCCTCTAACCAACTTTTCCTAGCAAACAGTTGTTTGGCTAAGTTACCGCTTTTGCTCAGCCCTTCTTATAGCGTTGCTAGTTGCAGATGAAGTTGAAGTTTGTTCCATGTTGAAACATGGATATGTTGGGATATCACAATATCTCTTATTTAATTAATGCATCTATATATTTTCGTAAAGGGTGGAAGGCTCGGCCTTATGCCTGGTGTTTTGTTCCACTCTTGCCGCCCTAGTTTCTGTCATACCGGGATTATGTTCCTTGAGTTTGCGTTCCTTACGCGGTTGGGTGATTTATGGGACCCCCTTGACAGTTCGCCTTGAATAAAACTCCTCTAGCAAGGCCCAACTTTGGTTTTACCATTTGCCACCTAAGCCTTTCCCCCCGGGTTTTCGCGAGCCCGAGGGTCATCTTTATTTAAACCCCCGGGCCAGTGCTCCTCTGAGTATTGGTCCAACCTGTCAGTCGCCGGTGGCCACCAGGGGCAACTCTGGGCTCGCCTATCGGAAGCTTGGACAATCCGGTGTGCCCTGAGAACGAGATATGTGCAGCTCCTATCAGGATTTGTCGGCACATTCGGGCGGCTTTGCTGGTCTTGTTTTATCATTGTCGAAATGTCTTGTAAACCGGGATTCCGAGACTGATCGGGTCTTTCCGGGAGAAGGTTTATCCTTCGTTGACCGTGAGAGCTTATGATGGGCTAAGTTGGGACACCCCTGCAGGGTAATATCTTTCGAAAGCCGTGCCCGCGGTTATGAGGCAGATGGGAATTTGTTAATGTCCGGTTGTAGAGAACTTGTCACTTGACCCAGTTAAAATACATCAACTGTGTGTGTAGCCGTGATGGTCTGTTCTCGGCGCAGTCCGAGAAGTGAACACGGTTTGAGTTATGAATGACGTAAGTAGGAGTTCAGGATCACTTCTTGGTCATTACTAGATGACGACCGTTCCGTTGCTTCACTTCTCGCTCTCTTTTGCGTATGTTAGCCACCATATATGCTTATTGCCTGCTGCAGCTCCACCTCATTACACCATCCTTTCCTATAAGCTTAAATAGTCTTGATCTCGCGGGTGTGAGATTGCTGAGTCCTCGTGACTCACAGATTCTACCAAAACAGTTGCAGGTGCCGACGATGCCAGTGCAGATGATGGGATCGACCTCAAGTGGGTGTTCGATGAGGAACGTGGTCGTTACTATGTGTCTTTTCCTGATGATCAGTAGTGGAGCCCAGTTGGGACGATCGGGGATCTAGCATTTGGGGTTATCTTATTTTCATTTGGATTTTGACCGTAGTCGGTCTATATGTGTGTATTTTGGATGATGTATGAATTATATTTATGTATTGTGTGAAGTGGCGATTGTAAGCCAACTCTTTATCCCATTCTTGTTCATTACATGGGATTGTGTGAAGATGACCCTTCTTGCGACAAAACCACAATGCGGTTATGCCTCTAAGTCGTGCCTCGACACGTGGGAGATATAGCCGCATCGTGGGCGTTACAGACACACACCTCTACAGGGGAGCGTAAGAAGCGCTCCCTCAGAACAGAGGATCATACTACGGCTACTTTAGCCGAAGTACAAAGCGGTCTTATCAAACAACATACCTTGTCGGCCATTAAGCCGCCGGTCTCCATTCAACAGGACCGACCAATTTCGGAGCTGGACTAGCAGTTCGGCTTCCGCCGTCCGCCTCATATACCTGCGAAATTTGTACTGCGCATACATAACTATGCACTTAAAATACCCCGTGCATCGGCGGAAGCACAATACGGACGGGCCTACAAGTACTCCCATAACCTCCTTCCTTTTTTTCTAACTACTCTTTCTTTTTCATTATCCTTTACCACAGGTGGCTCAAAGGCTGGTCATCTCACGGACTCTATCGGAGTTCAGGTCCGTACATTCACCCAAAGGTTATACCTATTAAGGAGCCCCTTCACCGAGGTAAGGCGGCGCAGACGTGCGACAGGAGGTCCAAAATAACTTTTTGTAGACCGCAGTCTCTATTTTCGAGCTTGTAAAGTGCCTTTTTCCTCAGCCTACGACCCCTGGCATGTCAAATAGCCGGGGTGTGGCGTTATTACCTGTAAAATTATGATTGGCATATCACTCAGGTTCCAGTGAACATAATACGTATTTCGTATTCACTTTTTTCTAAAGAACTAAATTTTGCTCCTTTGGTTGTTTCACACACGCACCCCGACATAACTTGCCTGGGGCTCGGTATGGGAACAAAATGAGTTGCCAACAAGTCCGAACAGCTTTATAGCATACTTCGGTGTCGCGAGTTTGGCCTTATATGCATCAGCTCCGAATCATGTCTTGGGTCAATAGTTGGGTTGCCCGGCTCCTTTGCTTACTACCTTACGTTCTGCTCTATCGGCTAGGGTAGTAAAGGGAGAACTACTGCGCTTGTGTTTCCGGTTCATCTGGTCAAGCACCTCAGTAGAGAAAGCCAAAAAGTGACTGTCATGATGCTGCGAGAGCTGGTCAACCACTCGATGACTTATCGGAATCTTTCGCGATTCCCTCCGTATTACACGAAGGACCTTTTTTCAGGTCATACATGTAACGCACCATATTGGGATAACTGCGTACATACCAGGGGCTATATCGTAGACCCACCGTAAAACTCCTATGGCTAAGTGAAAGTGTTAACGCCCTATAGTCCGATTGCGTAGTTCGCCGCATTGACACCTCCTTCATGGACCAAGACGTTGGGTTAAGAGTGATCAAATGCTTTTCCGAACACCCCCGTATTTTCTACGAGGGGGCTAAAGCCGATGACAGGAAAACTTTCAGATTATACAAAAATGGCCGCACAGGAGGAACCAAAGCTTTTAGGCACAACTAAAAAGAAAATAGCTTTATTATATCATAATATTGTCTTTTACAATTTCAATACATTTCATTCAAATATCATGTCTTTTGAGCACTGACCCTCTATCAAGCGGGCACCCTCTAAGACATCCTAGAAATAATGCTCTGGTGTGTGATGGTCCTTGCCCTTAGGTGGACTCTTCGCTGCAACATCGGTGGCGTTCATCTTCGCCCAGTATGTCTTGACGCGGGCAAAGGCCATCTGTGCACCTTCGATGCACGTTGACCGCTTAACGGCGTCGATACGCGGCACCGCATCAACAAGTCGCTGCACCAAACCGAAATAACTATCCAGAATTGGCTCGGTCGGCCACAGCCGGACCACGGCATCCTTCATGGCAGATCCGGATATCTTGTGGAGCTCTGCCCACTAGGCCATCTGTTCGTTCAGCAACAGCGGATGCTTCGGCATGCTAAACTGCGACCAGAACAGCTTTTCTGTTGCACGTCCTTCTTGCGCTTGGAAAAACTGCGTTGCATCGGAGACACTCTTCAACAAGTCCAACAATGCGTCTGGAGAACTCCACACTTGATTAAGCGGGGCATAATTCGGATCGCCGAACTTAGTTTGTAATAAAAAGGGCTTACCAGCCGCCATCTCCCCAGCTTGCCCGATCTCCTCCCTGGCCGCTCTAGACTCGGACCGCACTTCTCTCGCCTCTCGTAAGGCCTTGTCAAGATCAGCCATTTTGGCTTTATTATCCTTCTCAAGAAATTCGCAGCAGCTAGCGGCATCCTTTAGCTCAAGCGCCATCGTGGGTATTCTCTCCTCGTATTGGCGCCGAGCAGCCTGTTCAGCCTTTAACTCGGCATATGCCTTCTCAGCAGCCGCATTACTAATCCGGGCCTGCTCCTTGGCCCGGGATGTCTCAGCCCGAAGGATCTCAACTGCGGCGGCACCATCTGCAGTCATGCATATCTTAGTATACAATTCTTAGCATCATGCTTATATTATAAACACGTGCATGTAATGATTGCCCCAAATACATACCTTGCGCCTCATCAAGCCGCCTATTGATAAGCGTGATGTCATCATCCTCCTCATCAATTTTCCGCTGCAGATCTGCAACCTCTGTAGTTCGGGCAGTAGCCAGGGAGGTAACAACCTGTGTTCCAATTAATCAGATTATTTCCTGGGCATATCTTTTTGATCCTCTGATCGCCTCCCTTGGGAAGCCAATCAGAGTCTCAGGGGCTACTATCTATACACAGGTGCATTTTATGAATAAAGCACAATCGAAAATATTACAGTACAGACCTCGAAGCCTCTTAGCAGGCTCGTGAAGGCTTCATTCAATCCGCTTTTCGCGGACAGAACCTTTTCAACCACCGTACCCATCAAGGTACGATGTTCCTCTGAGACGGACGCCTGTCGCAGCATGTTCGTCAATATATCTGGTGCTTCTGGATCTCCGGAAGCTGCTGTAGGAGTACGGCCTCCCTTCGAAGGGATCCGTTTATTCGTCCCTAGAGTCGTCTCCGGCTGTAAACCGGACAGTCCGGGGTCTTTATTGTTGGCCCCCGGACCCTGGGCAACTAAAGTATCACCTTCGGGTAATGTCTTCATCATCCCTCGCACCACTTGGTGATCAGGAGAGACCCTCCGGGACGACACCTCGAAGTCGTCTGCCCTATTGGGCGAGGATGCCGGTGGAGGCGTCTCGCTTTCCATCATGTCCGGGAGATGATCCCCTGAGGAAGAGGATTGTTGAAGAAGACTGTGTGCCGAGCTGTAAAAACATATATTCTAGATGTTACCTTTGTAACAGGAAAGGAGCGGGATATGTTTAAAGCACCCTTGTCCACTTACGATTTGGCTAAAGGCTTGTCCTCACTATGGGACTATGCGATGATGTCGTCCTCCGAGCCCTAGCCGCCCGACAGGGGCATCTTGCCTCGCTTAGGAGCCTTTTCCTCCCCACCTTCGGAGGCGGCCCTTTTCTTACCATGGGGAGAAGGGATGTTGGCTTCTCCTTCACTTTTGTCTTCGAGCGATGGAATTTTGATCTCCCCGGACACGGTGTCTGATATACCTTCGGAATGGAGGCCACCATTGGTCTTCCCGCTCTCCGCCTTGTCCTCCTTCACAGGCATCTGGTATGGTGCCGGGGCCAGCATCCTTGTTAGTACGGGATCCGCTGAGTCTTCGGGAAGGGGGGCTGAACACCTAATTCGCTCCGCTTTCTTTATCCAGCTCTGGAAGAAGATAGTTTGCTCAGTATCGCATTACGGCATACTTAGCTAAAAATCGTTCGGGAGTCGAGCGCTTACCGAGGTATCCGGATGGTTGCAGTCGAGACCAATGTCCTCGGTGGTGTCTGGCCACTGTTTTCGTTTCCCGAAAAAACAACTTCCACATTCCTTTGTGCGTAGTGCCAAAGAAGTGTTGGAGGGTCCGCGGTCCTTCCAGATTAAACTCCCACATACGAAGAGGCCATTGCTGGCACGACAGGGCCCGACGGACCAGCATTACTTGAATCACGTTGATAAGATCGATGTCCTTCTCAAGGAGGCTCCGGATGTGGCTCTGTAGAATCTGCACTTCGTCAATTGATCCCCAGTCCAGCCCCTTATTGATCCATGATGCAAGGTGTAACAGAGGGCCACATCAAAACGCAGGTATAGCTACCCACTTGGTACCGCGGGGTTAAGTGACGTAAAACCACTCCTGCTGCCATAGGTTGGAAGTTTCGGTGGGGGATCATTTTGGCCAGATAGTATTGGTAAGCTTGCTCACTGCAGCACCGCTGCACTCTGCTTGTTTCCCGTCGACTACCTTAGGCTTCACACTAAAGGTCTTGAGCCATAAGCCGAAGTGTGGGGGAATACGGAGAAAGGCCTCGCACGTGATAATGAACACCGAGACGTGAAGGAAAGAATCTGGGGCTAGATCGTGAAAATCTAGTCCATAATAAAACATGAGCCCCCGGACGAAGGGATGAAGAGCGAATCCTAGCCCTCGGAGGAAGTGGGAGATGAATACAACCCTCTCGCCGGATCTGGGAGTAGCAATAACCTGTCCTCGAGCAGGAAGCCTGTGGGGGATCTCCCCGGTCAGGTATCTGGCCGCCCGGAGCTTCGCAATGTCCTCCTCTGTAACAGAGGAAGCCACCCATCGGCCCTGTGGGCTGGGTCCGGACATGATTGGGAAGCTTGAAGCAATGAAGTCGAACCTTGGGTGCTAGAACTTGAGGTTGGAAGGGCTGAGGAAAGGTTCGGCGTAAAAGAAAGAGACGGCCCTTGGCTCCTTTATAAAGGCAACGGATATCGAACGCCTCCTCCTAAGCCTGAAAACCTGCCTATTCCTAAGGAATCATGCCAATGGAATGGTTGGGTCACCCATGCTCGTATTGATGAGAATACCGCAGTAAGGGGACACGATCTCTGCTTTGACAAGACATGTCAATAAAAACTGCGCCTTGAAACATGGAACGGCAGGACAAGAAACGGTTTGAAATATTGACCGGGCAGATGTGATGTCACATTGCAAAAAGTTGTCAGCGGATTGGACTCGTGAAATATTATGCTCTCTGCGGTTGTGTGTGGTACTTGTGTTGCAGATCTGGACACGTTCGTTGCAACCAAAGACTATCTTGAAGTATTCGGAAAGGGGAACCCGCCTTGCAATGCCGAAGACAATCTGCACGCTGGACACCTCGTCATTGAAGCCTGGTTCAGGGGCTACTAAGGGAGTCCTGGACTAAGGGGTCCTCGGGCGTCCGGCCTATTGGACATGGGCCGGACTGATGGGCTATGAGGATACAAAGACCGAAGACTCTCTCCCGTGTCCGGATGGGACTCTCCTTGGCGTGGAAGGCAAGCTTGGCGACCAAATATGAAGATTCCTTTCTCTGTAACCGACTTTGTGTAACCCTAGTCCCCTCCGGTGTCTATATAAACCGGAGGGCTAGGTCCGTAGAGACGAATAATCATAATCATAGTCATACAGGCTAGACTTCTAGGGTTTTAGCCATTACGATGTCGTGGTAGATCAACTCTTGTAATACTCATATTCATCAAGATCAATCAAGCAGGAAGTAGGGTATTACCTCCATAGAGAGGGCCCGAACCTGGGTAAACATTGTGTCCCATGTCTCCTGTTACCATCGACCTTAGACGCACAGTTCGGGACCCCCTACCCGAGATCCGCCGGTTTTGACACCGACACCCCCCCCCCCCCCCCGAGAGGGTGCTCCTACCTTGTCGTTGCCTCGTCGACCCCCTTGACGTGAGACCGACGCCAAAAATTCCTATAAATACCAAAACCCCCAGAAATAAACATAGATCATGAGTTCCGCCACCGCAAGCCTCTGTAGCCACCAAAAATCAATCTAGGCCCCCTCCGGCATGCCATCCTATGATGTTTTGAGTAAATTTCTTTTGCCTTTTGGGTTGATTGATGATCTAGATTGGTTTGAGTTGTACGTTTTATTTTGGTGCTGTCCTATGGTACCTTCCATGCCACGCACACGTGAAGGATTCCCGTTGTAGGGTGTTGCAATACGTTCATGATTCGCTTATAGTGGGTTGCTAAAGTGACAGAAGCTTAAACCCGAGTAAGGGGGTTGTTGCGTATGGGATAAAGGGGACTTGATACTTTAATGTTATGGTTGGGTTTTACCTTAATGATCTTTAGTAGTTGCGGGTGCTTGCTAGAGTTCCAATCATAAGTGCATATGATCCAAGAAGAGAAAGTATGTTAGCTTACGCCTCTCCCACATATGAAATTGCAATGACGACTACCGATCTTGTTAACAATTGCCTAGGATAATTCCGCACACCGACCCATCATTATTCCACACTCGCTATTTATAATATATAGTAATATATTCTAACTTTATGATAACATCACCTATTTTTATATTTTAGTTCTCCGATATCATGCAAAGCTATCCTCTTCATACCCACAACATAGTTTTATTTCTCGTTTCTAGAAGAAAGCAAACATTCAGTGTATCTAGAGTCTTATCATTGGCAGATAGGACTTGAGAGAGTATTGATCTTACCTTTAGCTCCTTGTGGGTTCGACACTCTATACTTATCACTTCCACCTTTGGAAATTGCTACGATGATTCCTTGCACTTGGGGATTATCAAGCTCTTTTCTGGCGCCGTTGCCGGGGAGCAATAGCGTGGGGTTGATATTCTCGTGTGTGCTTGTTTGTTTTCTTCACTAAGTAGGTTTTGCTTTCCTTTTGTTTTTGTTTTCTTTAGTTGTGGGTAAAACAAACATACAAAAAAAATTACTTGCCTCTTATGCCTAAATTTTTTTTCAAAAAGAGAAGTGATTGCAAAGTTATGCATTGGAGAAGTGAGGGTCCACCTTGAACACTTGTGTTCATGATCACGGGAACAATGTAGAATTTTTCATGGAAGTTTCTCAAAAATAATTATCCCCTTGTATATATCCATTGTATTATAAAGATAATGTGCCAAGATTTGGTTTTAGGATGCCTAGATTGCTTATTTGCTATGTGTGGTGCAAAAACAGAAAGTTTTGTTCTAGCGCCTAAATTTACATTTTTTTACTGGAGCGTGATAAAATCTTGAAATTTTTACACAGTACTTCCTTGCAAATTTTCTAGATTGTCCTAATTGTTTAGAATTTTTTGAGTTACAGAAGTATACGAAGTTTCCACATTTCTACAAACTGTCCTATTTTTGACAGATTCTGTTTTCTATGTGTTTTTCACTTATTTTGATGAATCTATGGGTAGTATCAGGGGGTATGAACCATGGTGAAGTTGTAATACAGTAGATATAATGCTAATATGAAATTGGAATAAGTTTACAACAGTACCTAAAGGTAGTGATTTGCCTTATTATACTAAGGGATCTCACGAGGGTTTTGTTAAGTTTTGTGTGGATGAAGTGTTCGAAGATCGAGGATTTATCAATGTGAGAAGAATAAGGAGAGGCAAGAGTTCAAGCTTGGGGATGCCCGAGGCACCCCAAGTAAATATTTCAAGGATACTCAAGCATCTAAGCTTGGGGATGCCCCAGTTGGTATCCCATCTTTCTTCTTCAAGAATCATCGGTACACCTCGGTTTTTGTTTTGTTCACATGATATGTGTCTTTTGTGCTTATTTTTCATTTCTTTTCCTTTACGCATCATCCTAGTATGAGAGAGTCCTTCATTGATTTATAGAATGCTTCATGCGCTTCACTTAAATCTTTTGAGTATGGCTTTATAGAATGCTCTTTGTGCTTCACTTATATATTTTGAGCTTGGATATTTGTCAATCTATATTAATTGTAGAATGCTCTATGAACTTCACTTATATCTTTTAGAGTATGAATGAAATTATCACTGGAATTGGGCTTGGAAGTGTATCATTAAAAATATCATGCCTGGCAAGAAAGGCATTAAAGAAAAGCGCTTGTTGGGAGACAACCCAATACTTATACCTACTGTTTTTGAGTGTCCACATGATTAAACTACTGTAGTAATCATGTTTTATAGTTTTTGTTTCAATAAAGTGCCAAGTAAAGCCTTTGGGATAGTGTGGATGATAGTTGACTTGATTCTGTGCAAAAACAGAAACATTTGCTTACAATCACATAATTGTTTAAATTCACTTGAGAGTGATAAAATTCTGAATTTTTTACACATGATTGGTACACAAATTTCCTACATTGTCCTAATTTTTCAGAATTTTTGGATTTACAGAAGTATGGTTAATGTTCAGATAATTACAGACTGTTCTGTTTTTGACAAATTCTGTTTTCAATGCATGGTTTGCTTATTATCTAGTTTCTATGGCTTATATTGCTCAATATAAATTGAAGAAATGATATGGTACAGTAGGCATTGTGTGAGAACAATTATGAATCTTGTCTTTGACAGTACCAAAGTGAATGATTTACTCTTTATCATACTAACCCATCTCACGAAGTTCCGTTAAGTTTTGTGTGATTGAAGTTTTCAAGTTTTGGGTGATATATCGATACAAGGATAATAAGGAGTGGAAAGACCCTAAGCTTGGGGATGCCCAAGGCACCCCAAGGTAATATTCAAGGAAGACTCAAGCGCCTAAGCTTGGGGATGCCCTGGAAGGCATCCCTTCTTTCGTCTTCAAAACCATCGGTATACCTTACCCGGAGCTATATGTTTATTCGTCACATGATATGTGTTTTTCTTGGAGCGTATTTTCATTTTACTTGTTGTTTGAATAAAAATCATTGGATTTTAAATCTTGAATGAGAGAGAGTCCTCCCATGCAATGTTGGGGATATCGCTTATTGGGAACTTATCGGTCGACCCATGATAAGGGGTAAATGAGCCAGTTTATCGGCATATCGGCCGATTTATCGCCATATCGGTTGATTTGTCGGCCAATTTATCTTATCGGTCAGACACCGGTAAACGATAAATCGGCCAATTTATCGGAATATCGGAAGATATCTTGAACAGTGCTCCCATGGCTATTTAACTATTTGACTAATCATTGTTCTTCACTTATATCTTTTTGGAGTAGTTTGTCATTTACTCACGTGCTTCACCTATATCTTATGAGTAAATGGTTGAATGAATTGAATATCATAAATCTGAAATTATATATGTTTCATATGCTTATCCCATGGGGAGTAGTGACTTCACATATAAGAAGTATGGGTGGTAAAATTTATTGAAAGTTAGCAAACACAACATTGGTCACTTGAACAATTCATGAAAGAATATTGAAGGAAGAGAGATTTCACATATAAATATACTATCTTGGACATCTGCTATGATTGTGAGCCCCATTAATTGTTTTCAAACTTTAGCAAAATAGTTGAAGTTGGACAAGGAAGACAACGTAATGAGTTATGTTTGGGTATATTTGTATAGAAGTTATATTGTTATGGATCCTCCAACATGTGGTGCTTGCTTAGGATCTTTTGCTAGCCAAAATTTTGTACTACGTAGAGATACCGCTTCTGCATTCAAAACCCTTAAACCCCGTTTCATGCCATGAGTGTCCACCATATCTACCTATGGATTCAATAAGATCCTTCAAGTAAGTTGTCATCGGTGCAAAAAGCAATAAAAAAATGCTCCTAAATATGTATGATCTTTTATTGCAAGGGAAAATAAGTGTTGTGCGAACTTGTGATGGTAAAGAAATAAAAGCGACGGACTGCATAATAAAGGTTGCTATCACAAAGGGCGATACAACGTGACATTCTTTTGCATTAAGAGTTTGCACATCCAAAATTAAAAAGCGCATCACAAAGGAATATTGGAGGAGGAATTTTAAAATAAAATTAATATTTTATTTGTATTTTTGTTTGCTTTTTTATTTGAATTACAAAAAAATATGCATTTTCGAAAATTTGCATTTTAGGCCAAAAAAATGTTCACTTTGTTCGAAATATTTCATTTGGACGGTGAAAATTGTTTTTGACATTTTTAGAATATTTTTATTTTATTAGGATTTTTTTCTTTCGGCCGAAATCTTATATATATAAAAAAACAGTTCGCGGCCGAACAGGGCCGGCCGCGGCCCAGCCGCCACCGCCTCGTCCCCTTCCCCGGGACGGACTCCCGCTCGCCGCCGCCGAGTCAGCTTGGCCACGCCTCCCCGCCTCCTTGCCCCCTCCTCCAAGCCCCCCGGCCTCTTTAAATAGGGCCGAGGCCCGACCCCTCCTCCCCATCGAGCCACCGCCGCCGTCCCAAGCAGTAGCAGCAGACAACCGTCGCTATCGCCGCAAGCGCCGCCTGCCGCGCCGCTCGCCGCCGCCGCCGTTCACCACGCCACCTGCCGCACCACCCCACGCCGCAGCCGCCGACACCCATGCCACCGGAGCCTCGCCGGAGCTGCCGCCGATCCGATCCGATTCGCCGCCGCCGGTTTTTCTCTACGAACCGGTAAAACCGTCGCCCGTTTTTTTTTTGGTTTTTCGGTTAGATCGGTTTAGATTGGTTTTTTTCGAGTTCGCTAATTAGTGCGTTCACTCGAACGTCACTGTTAGCGAACATTTTCGCTCGTTTGCCCCTGATAGCGAACGTCTCTTCAATAGGTTTTTCTTTTTATTTTATTTTCGGCCAGGTACCTATCCGCGAATACTTTTATCACAGATTAGTCCTTGATCTTCGAACCCTCGCAACTTTTTGCTCATTTATCCAAATCCAGTGAAACCAACACCAAAATCTTCGTCTCGGACCCCTTTTTCTAGATAACCAACTTGAACATGGTTTTGACAGTTTAAAATTTGGTTTCAAGCAGATTTGAATTTGAACTTCTTTTGATCGTAGTTTGAGTTTCGTAGCTCCGTTTTATTGATTCTTTTTGCAAATCAAAGCTCTTCAGTTGAACTCTCAATTTGGATCTTTTCTCTTGAGTTTTACCCTTGCATCTATGCTTGAGTGCTTATGTATGCTTTTGTTTGTTTGTGATAGAGTTTCCGGAGTGCGAAGCGTGCTACTACGAGTCACTAGGGTTTTCCGATCGTCAGCAAGGCAAGTAACACTTTGATCATACCCCTTTATTACCCAGTTTTCATGCATTAGTTCCAACCCTCAAACATTGCATGGTTAGGATTTGTTAACATGTGGGTATTGGGAAGTAGATGATGAGGTAGAACCTATTGTCCTTTATTTCAAACCTTGGGAGTTACCTCTACGTTATGCTTATACTGCTACGCTATGCTTTTAGATATGGTTTGGTTTGAGTGAATCCATGACAGATGTGAGAGTTGTTAATTAATGGTTAACTTAAGGTGGCTACTATAATACACATCTAGGTGGATTTGTTGCGGGCACCTGGAGAATCCAGTGTTGTCCTAGGATATCCCGGAGTACCCGTGTGATCATCCTATGGTTCGCCACCTAGGCTCAAAGGGATCATAAGATTATTCATGCTAGAAACTTCCATGTGCAGCCACAAGCCATTATGGGCTCTAGCATAGTTGAGTATGTTGCGTGACCTCTTTCAGTGGTAGGCTAGCAGATGTAGGGGATGTAGGTGGTACTGTCTACCCAGAATAAAGAGTTAATGCTTTTGAAAGACTGTGTCTCGGTCATCTGTTTCTCAAACACCACGTAGTGCGAGAAATCCAACAGAGGAAATCAAGCCTTGTGGGGAAAAGTGCGCAAACCTCTGCAGAGTGTATAAACTAATCATGATTAGCCGTGTCCCCGGTTATGGACATCTTGAGTATCTGGTATTTGAATTATTGATTTGATCTCATCACTCTTTAATTAATTTTGTTGGGTTGTTAATATTGTTTAATTGGGATTGAGTTGGAGGAACCTTCTCAATATTTATCAACCAACTTGATAGTTAAATAAAATATATTCCTTTGTTGTAGGAAAAAATTGGCTTTATGCAAAAATGATAACCATAGAGCCTCCACCAGCCTTATATGCATGTAGTGATAGTTGTTATCCTGTTCATTGCTCTACAGTGTTATTTTGCCAGCATATTCCATGTGCTGGCCCATTTCAGGCTGCAACGTATTATGTTGCAGAATTTTCAGACGACGAGTAAGGTGCGCTAGGTCGTTGTCGTGCACTCAGCTATGCCGTTGGAGTTACCTTCGAAGCTTCCGCAGTTATCTTATTTAGTTGGCCTTAAGCCATATTATTGTAATAAGTTCTCTTTTGAGACATTTGATTTAATAAGTGTGTGATTGAACTCTGTTATAAATCCTTCAAGTACTGTGTGTGTCAGCATTACCGATCCAGGGATGACACTTATGCACAGAGATTTGTCCGTCTGAGGTGGATCGCTACAAGATGGTATCAGAGCACACGCTGACTGTAGGACGTGACCACTAAGATAAGCTATAGGTCACTCTTCTCTACTCATTTCTGACTCCTCTCCATTTTCTACTCTATAGACGGTGGACCCAAGGAACAAGTTTGCTCAACTGGATGAAGACACACCTTTTGGACGACACTTGAAGGAAGTCACTAGGTACCTGAACATCGGAATACCAAGCTTCACCGGGACCTACACCGCCACTTTACCAGAAGAGGAGCATTGGATGATTCGAGTTCATGTTCCAGGAAGGACATTCAAGGCAGTTACTGAGCCCATAGAGTTTTCCTTTGATGCACCAACCTGGAGTCTAGGAAAGAGCATGGCAGCCCACATCGCCATGGGACGCATCGTCGAAGTATACAACAAGGATCTTAAGGACACCATCTACCAGATATGTGGGCGCCGAGATGAGCAATGGGAGATGATCAGCACCAGGAGGGACAAGTCCATTGCAGCCTACATCCAGGAGTTAAACCAGCACATTCGCCGTCAGGGGAATCAAATGTGCGCCAGCATGCTAGATATGAAGAAGGTGATGACCAGGAACATGGAGATTGAAGAGGAACTCAAGTCTACACGCGATTGATATGAGGAGGAAATTATAGTGTTACTGGAGAAGAATGAAGACCTGAAGAAGAAGCTAGAAGTATTCATGGGAGATCCCGCACCTGAGGAGGACATCCGTTCTGAAGACTACATCATCATCAACGACACCGACTCCGACCCTGACAGTAGTGATGATGATTATGAAGACGAAGCTGGAGCGGATATCATGGAGTCTTCCACCGATCAAAATTTCTAGTCGACCACCATATTATCAGTAGTATTCCCCCATGTATATAGTAGTAGTCCAAGTATTTTGTAACGGTAGATCGTTTGTATGCCCTTGTTTGATTTGAGTGGTGTGATATGAATGTGTTTGTCTCATGTGCATATGGGTAGTGATTTCTCCTTAGACCTCACTCTATTCTAATCTCTCCCCTCTAAACCCATCAGATGCCTCCGAGACGTGACCCCGGATTTGTCTTTCCACCGGAGCTCACTCACTTGATCTAACAGCAGACTGCCTTGATGCAGTTGTTAGTCCGGAACCAAGGCAACAACAACAACAACAACAACCCACCGCCACCACCTCCAGTTGATAACTTAGCCCATTTTCTGAGGTTGAATCCCCCGGTGTTTTCCAGTAGCACCGAGCTGATTGTTGTTGATGACTGGCTCCGCAGGATTGGAAGGGAGTTGACCACCGCAGGTTGCACAGATGCTGAGAAAGTGTGTTTTGCCGCACACCAACTGGATGGACCCGCAGCCTCATGGTGGGAGAATTACACACCCACTTTCCCTATAGCCAATGTCACTTGGGATCAGTTTCAGCAAGCATTCCACACTGCACATGTCTCAGCTGGAGCTATGAGCATGAAGAAGCGTGAGTTTCGCAACTTATGCCAGGGAAATCGTACTGTGGGGCAGTACGTGGATGAGTTCAGTAAGTTAGCTTGCTATGCCCCAGATGATGTGGCCACGGATGCCGCGAAGCAGGAGAAGTTTATGGAAGGGCTGAATGATGAGCTGAGTATGCAGTTGATGGTAGCAACATTTGCTAACTACCAGGAGTTGGTAGACAGGGCTCTTATGATTGAAGGGAAGCAGCAGTAGATAGGAGCCGCAAAAGGAAGTATGGACAAGGGAAGTATAACTCTGGAGCTCAGCAGAAGCCTCGTTTTACCCCGAACTCAGGAGGACATACTCATCATAACCATGGAGGCCACACTCACAATGGAGGAAGTTCACATAACCATAGTGGCCCCAAGAATTAATGCAAATGGGAATGGAGGAAGAAGCAGCCAGAATCGTTCCAACCCCACTACACCCGCCAAGAAGGATCTAAGTCACATTACTTGTTTGAAGTGCGGGAAGACTGGACACTACGCCATCGAGTGTTCCAAAGCAAAGAATGGAAATGGAAATGGAAGCTCTGGGAAGAAGCCCAATCCCTTCACCAGAGGCTAGGTGAACCACATCAACATTGAGGAGGTTGAAGATCAGCCTGACGCAGTGATTGGTAAGTTTTTGGTTAAGTCATATACCGCTCTTATTCTTTTTGATACTGGTGCATCGCATTCATACATATCAAGGGGATTTGTGGACAAGTTTAAGTTGCCAACCCTAGCCCTTAGGTTACCCATGTTAGTGAGCTCGCCAGGAGCAGAGTATATGGCCAGCCGATGGTGCAATCGGTTACCCTTAACCATTGGTAGCCATGTTTTCCCCTCAGACCTAATAATTTTGGAGTCACAAGGATTGGATATAATACTAGGCATGGATTGGCTATCGAAGTATGGAGGAAACATCGATTGTGCGAGTAAGTCAATTTTACTCACCACTCCGGAGGGAAAGAGGATTAAGTATGTATCCAGGCATGCGCCAAGGAGGACCCAAGTGAATTCCCTCTCAGGAGTTGTTCAGGAGGAAGTGCCTGTTGTGAAGGATTACCCAGATTTATTTCTAGAGGAACTACCAGGCATGCCGCCAGATCGAGACATAGAGTTTTTGATAGAGTTGTTGCTAGGCACCAGACCAATATCAAAGAGGCCATACCGGATGCCCGCAAATGATCTGGAGGAAATTAAGAAGCAGGTTAAGGAGTTATTGGAGAAAGGTTACATTCGAGCAAGTTCATCACCGTGGGGAGCCCCAGTGCTCTTAGTTGCGAAGAAGGATGGATCTTTGAGAATGGTTGTTGATTATCGTGCATTGAATGAGGTGACGATCAAGAACAAGTACCCACTACCGATGATCAACGATTTGTTTGACCAGCTGCAAGGAGCTAAAGTATTCTCCAAGATCAAGCTGCGATCAGGATACCACCAGTTGAAGATTTGGGAACAGGACATACCTAAGACAACTTTTACCACAAGGTACGGGCTATACGAGTACACTGTTATGTCATTTGGAGTGACTAATGCCCCTGCCTATTTCATGAGTATGATGAATAAGGTGTTCATGGAGTTCTTGGATAAGTTTGTTCTGGTGTTCATTGACGATATATTGGTATACTTGAAGAATGAAGAGGAACAAAAGGAGCATTTGCGTTTAGTTCTCGAGAAGCTCAGGGAACATCAGCTATATGCCAAGTTCAGCAAATGTGAGTTTTGGTTGAAGGAAGTTGGATTCCTTGGACATGTTATATCAGGAGAGGGTATATCAGTAGACCCTACCAAGGTTCAGTCAGTCACTGAGTGGTTGGCACCCACCTCAGTAGGAGAGATCCGCAGTCTTCTTGGACTCGCGGGATATTACCGGAGATTCATTGAGAATTTTTCCAAAATTGCGAAGCCCATGACGGAATTATTGAAGAAGGACACCAAGTTTAAGTGGACTGAAGAATGTGAGGCCAGTTTTCAGGAGTTGAAGAAGCGGTTAGTTACAGCCCAGTGCTGATTCTTTAGGACATACGCAAGGATTTACAAGTGTATTGCGATGCCTCTCGCCAAGGACTTGGAGGTGTACTCATGCAAGACGGAAGAGTTGTTTCATATGCCTCACGACAGCTTTGACCTCATGAGTTGAATTATGCCACGCATGATTTGGAGTTAGCAGCCGTAGTGCATGCGCTCATGACCTGGAGACATTTTCTTATTGGAAACCGTTGTGATGTGTACACGGATCATAAGAGTTTGAAGTACATTTTGACTCACAAGGAGCTGAATCTCAGGCAAAGGAGATGGTTGGAGCTTATAAAGGACTATGATATGAAGTTGCAATATCATCCAGGAAAGGCCAATGTCGTAGCAGACGCTTTGAGCCGAAAGAGTTATGTCAATACACTCGTAAGCGGAGGATTACCGCAGGAGTTAGCCGACGATCTCAAGGAACTTCGTTTGGAGATAGTTCCAAGAGATTTTGTTGCAGCAATGGAGGTTCAGTCTACATTATTGGGAAAGATTCGAGAAGCTCGGAAGGAGGATAGAGAAATTGCTGAAATAAAGGAGAAGATGAGCAAGGCAAAAGCCAAGGTTTTTCGTGAGGATAAGCACGAAACCTTATGGTTTGAGGATCGTTTATATGTACCCAATAATGCAGAGATCAGGAAGTTAATACTTTAGGAGGCCCATGACTCGCCATACTCAATACACCCCGGAAACACCAAGATGTATTTGGATTTGAAGGAGCATTTCTGGTGGACAGGTATGAAGAACGATATTGCCGAGTATGTAGCAGTATGTGATGTATGTCAGAGGGTGAAAGCAGAACATCAGAAGCCAGCAGGATTATTACAGCCTATGCCGATACCCGAATGGAAATGGGATAAACTTGGCATGGATTTCATTACTGGATTACCCAGGACACGATCGGGATATGATTCTATCTGGGTAGTATTTGATCGCTTGACCAAAGTGGCTCACTTTATCCCCGTGAAAACCACTTATACGAGTGCGAAGTTGGCCAAAATATATATGACCAGGATTGTATGTCTGCATGGAGTTCCGAGGACCATCGTATCAGATAGAGGAACACAGTTTACTTCGAAGTTTTGGAATCAGTTGCACCAGACTTTGGGAACCAGGCTAGAGTTTAGTACAGCCTTTCATCCGCAGACAGATGGACAGACTGAAAGAGTCAATCAGATTCCGGAAGAGTTGTTGAGAGCTTGTACGCTAGATTATGGATCTAGTTGGGATGATAATTTACCCTACGCAGAGTTCTCATACAACAACAGTTATTAGGCTAGTTTGAAGATGGCACATTTTGAAGCTTTGTATGAAAGAAGGTGCAGGACACTGTTAATGTGGGATGAAGTTAGAGACCGTCAGTTGTTAGGACCAGATTTGATCAAGGAATCTGAAGAGAAGGTTAAGTAGATTCGAGATAGACTGAAGGTAGCTCAGTCCAGGCAGAAGAGTTATGCCGATACTAAACGCAAGGAGGTAGTCTATGAAACCGGAGACAGAGCATATGTTTGTGTGTCACCACTCCGAGGAGTTAAACGATTTGGAGTTAAGGAAAGTTAGCCCCGAGATTTGTAGGACCATACCGAGTTTTGGAGAGTATGGGAGAAGTGGCCTACAAGTTGGAGTTACCCGAAGGATTGTCAGGAGTTCATGATGTGTTTCACGTTTCCCAGTTGAAGAAGTGCCATGCTGAGATGGTCGATATTCCTCTGAGAGATACAGTGCCCCTGGAAGCAATTCAGTTGGATAGTGACCTAACCTACGAGGAGAAACCCGTCAAGATTCTTGAGTTTGCCAGCCGAGTTACGCGCAGCAAGGTTATCAAGTTTTGCAAAGTTCAGTGGAGCCACCATACCGAGGATGAAGCCACCTCGGAGCGAGAGGAATACCTACGGAAAGACCACCCACACCTATTTTCTAGCCAACCCGAATCTGGAGGGCGAGATTCATCTTAAGGGGGGTAGGTTTGTAACATCCCAATTTTCAATTTGGATGTTATACATAGGTCATCATATGCATATCATATTTTATTTGCATTTTGGTTGTGATCCTTGAAATCTTAAGCAGCTCAAGGACCCAAGGAGAGAGTTGGGGATTTCAGTTATTTTCATATTTGAATTTTTCTCAAATTTGAAAAGAGGATCAATTTGATTTTAATATTTTTCTCTCCAATTATTTCCAATGTGAAAAATAAAAGAGAGAAGATAATATGACTTCTTCAAAAAAAAGAGGAATATTGGAGGAGGAATTTTAAAATCAAATTTATATTTTATTTGTATTTTTGTTTGCTATTTTATTTGAATTAGAAAAAATTTGCATTTTTGAAAATTTGCATTTTAGGCCAGAAAAATGTTAACTTTGCTCTAAATATTATATTTGGACGGTGAAAATTGTTTTTGGCATTTTTAGAATTTTTTTATTTTATTAGGATTTTTTCTTTCGGGCGAAATCTTATTAAAAAAATAGTTCGCGATAGAGTTTCTGGAGTGCGAAGCGTGCTACTACGAGTCACTAGGGTTTTCCGATCGTCAGCAAGGCAAGTAACACTTTGATCATACCCCTTTATTACCCAGTTTTTATGCATTAGTTCCAACCCTCAAACATTGCATAGTTAGGATTTGTTAACATGTGGGTATTGGGAAGTAGATGATGAGGTAGAACCTATTGTCCTTTATTTCAAACCTTGGGAATTACCTCTACGTTATGCTTATACTGCTATGCTATGCTCGTAGACGTGGTTTGGTTTGAGTGAATCCATGACAGATGTGAGAGTTGTTAATTAATGGTTAACTTAAGGTGGCTACTTTAATACACATCTGGGTGGATTGGTTGCGGGCACCTGGAGAATCCAGTGTTGTCCTAGGATATCCCGGAGTACCCGTGTGATCATCCTATGGTTCGCCACCCAGGCTCAAAGGGATCATAAGATTGTTCATGCTAGAAACTTCCGTGTGCAGCCACAAGCCATTATGGGCTCTAGCATAGTTGAGTATGTTGTGTGACCTCTTTCAGTGGTAGGCTAGCATATGCAGGGGATGTAGGTGGTACTGTGTACCCAGAGTAAAGAGTTAATGCTTTTGAAAGACTGTGTCTCGGTCATCCGTTTCTCAAACACCACGTAGTGCGAGAAATCCAACGGAGGAGATCGAGTCTTGTGGGGAAAAGTGGGCAAACCTCTACGGAGTGTATAAACTAATCATGATTAGCTGTGTCCCCGGTTATGGACATCTTGAGTATCTGGTATTTGAATTATTGATTTGATCTCATCACTCTTTAATTAATTTTGTTGGGTTTTTAATATTGTTTAATTGGGATTGAGTTGGAGGAACCTTCTCAATATTTATCAACCAACTTGATAGTTAAATAAAATATATTCCTTTGTTGTAGGAAAAAATTGGCTTTACGCAAAAATGATAACCATAGAGCCTCCACCAGCCTTATATGCATGTAGTGATAGCTGTTATCCTGTTCATTGCTCTATAGTGTTATTTTGCCAGCATATTCCATGTGCTGACCCGTTTCGGGCTGCAACGTATTATGTTGCAGACTTTTCAAACGAAGAGTAAGGTGCGCTAGGTCGTTGTCGTGCACTCAGCTATGCCGTTGGAGTTGATGGACTCATTTACCTTTGAAGCTTCCGCAGTTATCTTATTTAGTTGGCAACATAATACGTGTGATAAGTTCTCTTTTGAGACATTCGATGTAATAAGTGTGTGATTGAACTCTTTTATAAATCCTTCAAGTACTGTGTGTGTCAGCATTACCGATCCAGGGATGACACTTATGCATAGAGATTTGACTGTCTGAGGTCGGATCGCTACAGAAACATTAAGCCCCTATCTTTCTCTGTGTTCGACGGGTACTATTTGTTCTAAAAATATGCTTTGAGTGTTAGCAATCATGGAAGACTATATGATAGTTGAGTATGTGGAATTTGCTAAAGCAAAGATCTTACATAGTCCCTTCCTGAAAATAAGATGAATTGCAATTGTTTGGTGACTGAAAGCCTAGTTTGTTAGTTCTCAAGAAACTTTATGGTCTATACTTTAACATGTGAATAGCTTGCTACTTGATCATGAGATGAGCTAATGTTTATGATAAAGAATAATGCTAGAAAAAGTGTTTGGAACTATCATTGACCAAATTTATGCACTATGCTAGCATTCACACTTCATAAATTATTTCTTCTATCATTTACCTCCTCGAGGACGAGCAGGAATTAAGCTTGGGGATGCTGATACGTCTCCGACGTATCTATAATTTATGAAGTATTCATGCCATGTTTACAAAAAAATTATAAGGCTTTGGTATGATTTGATTAGAACTAACCCAGACTGACGTTGTTTTCAGCAGAACTACCGTGGTGTCATTTTTTGTGCAGAAATAAAAGTTCTCGGAATGGGCTGGAAATATACGGTGATTTTCTATGGACCAAAGGAGAACCCTGAAGGGCGCGCCCTACCCCCCCCCCCCCCCCGAGGGTGCTCCTACCTTATCGTTGCCTCATGGACCCCCTTGACGTGAGACCGACTCCAAAAATTCCTATAAATACCAAAAACCCTAGAAATAAACCTAGATCGGGAGTTCCGCCGCTGCAAGCCTCTGTAGCCACAAAAAATCAATCTAGGCCCTCTCCGGCACCCTGCCGGAGGGGGCCATCATCACCAGAGTCCATGGAGGAGGATCCCGGAGGGGGCCATCATCACCATGGAGGCCAAGGACCAGAGGGAGAACCTCTCCCCATCTAGGGGGAGGCCATGGAGGAGGAAGAACAAGGGGGAGACTCTCTCCTCCTCTCTTCTCGGTGGCGCCGAAGTGCCGCCGGGGGAATCATCGCCACGGTGATCGTCTTCATCAACATCACCATCTTCATCACCTTCCTCATCTCTTTTAAGCGGTCCACTCTCCCACACCCCATTGTAATCCCCTACTTGAACATGGTGCTTTATGCCACATATTATGATCCAATGATGTGTTGCCATCCTATGATGTTTTCAGTAGATTTCTTTTGTCTTTTGGGTTGATTGATGATCTAGATTGGTTTGAGTTGTATGTTTTATTTTGATGTTGTCATATTGTGCCTTCCGTGCCGCGCACACATGAAGGATTCCCGCTGTAGGGTGTTGTAATACGTTCATGATTTGCTTATAGTGGGTTGCTAGAGTGACAGAAGGTTAAACCCTAGTAAGGGGTTTGTTGTGTATGGGATAAAGGGGACTTGATACTTTAATGCTATGGTTGGGTTTTACCTTAATGATCTTTAGTAGTTGCGGATGCTTGCTAGAGTTCGAATCATAAGTGCATATGATCCAAGAAGAGAAAGTATGTTAGCTTATGCCTCTCCCTCATATGAAATTGCAATGACGACTACCGATCTTGGTAACAATTGCCTAGGATAATTCCGCACACCGACCCATCATTATTCCACACCCGCTATTTATAATATATAGTAATACATTCTAACTTTATGATAACAACACCTATTTTTAAATTTTAGTTCTCTGATATCATGCAAATCTATCCTCTTCATACCCACAACGTAGTTTTATTTCTGGTTTCTAGATGAAAGCAAACATTCAGTGTATGTAGAGTTGTATCAGTGGTAGATAGGACTTGAGAGAATATTGATCTTACCTTTAGCTCCTTGTGGGTTCGACACTCCATACTTATCACTTCCACCTTTGCAAATTGCTACGATGATTCCTTGCACTTGGGGATTATCAAGCTCTTTTCTGGCGCCGTTGCCGGGGAGCAATAGCGTGGGGTTGATATTCTCGTGTGTGGTTGTTTGCTTTCTTCACTAAGTAGATTTTTCTTTTCCTTTTGTTTTTGTTTTCTTTAGTTGTGGGTGAAACAAACAATTTTTTTAAAGAATGAAAATACAAAAAAATTACTTGCCTCATATGCCTAAAACTTTTTCAAAAAGAGAAGTGATTGGAAAGTTATGCATTGGAGAAGTGAGGGTCGACCTTGAACACTTGTGTTCATGATCATGGAAACAATGTAGAATTTTTCATGGAAGTTTCTCAAAAATAATTATCCCCTTGTATATATCCATTGTATTATAAAAATAATGTGCCAAGATTTGGTTTTAGGATGCCTAGATTGCTTGTTTGCTATGTGTGGTGCAAAAACAGAAACTTTTGTTGTAGCGCGTGAATTTACATTTTTTTATTGGAGCGTGATAAAATCTTGAAATTTTTACACAGTACTTCCTTGCAAATTGTCTAGATTATCCTAATTGTTTAGAATTTGACACTCCATACTTATCACTTCCACCTTTGCAAATTGCTATGATGATTCCTTGCACTTGGGGATTATCATAGCTTACCATACAACCCCACATGGTCGTATGGACGCTCATATGAGGTGATTTTGGCTCCGAAAGTTGCTCTTTTAGACTAGATTCTTCACCGATTTTGTCCCCGTTTATTCTCCCGAGATCCTTGGACAATAAGGAAGGGTTTGGGAGAGGATAAGGCTCATCTTGAGCCCTTGGATGCATCTCATCAACAGAGGAGGTCGAGGGGCGTTCTATATATGCACCGAGTCTCTCATTCATCACCAACACATCCAAGTCCATCTCCATTGTTGATCCATCCACCCCGATAAAAGAGGGACAATATCAAGGGAAGAAGAGGAGGCTCCACCACAGTGAGGACGGGCCTTCGGGTTAGTGCCATTTCCACTGCGTCGGCACCTCCACCGCCGTCGTCCTCGTCATCACCACCACGGGCGCCGTCAATATCATCATCGTCATCACCGGCGTTGCCGTCTCCACCAACACCTCCATGCCTTCTCCCTTCACTAGCTCGATGTCGGCTTGTAAATTGACCCTAAATTCTACGTCGTTCGCCTTTATGTTTGAGTAGTTTTACTAGTTCATAAGGATATGGGTGAACTCTTTATGCGATCAATAATCCTCTTGTTCATGTTCAAGTTGGTACCCTTCATGAGTGTTGAGGGGAGGCCTTACTCCCATTATCACCGTGATTGTCCGTGAAGCCACTACTATCGTTGCAGGGGTTAGGATGTTGAGATAATTTCACATGATAGTAAAATCCTCAAGTCTGAGTCGTTGCAATTTGATAGGGGAGTACAGGTAAACCCACATCTAGTTGCGTCCATGGGGAAACCCTTAATTAACCGTATGTGATAACCGACACGGGGAAGCTACGGTTGGTGGCGTATGTGGCATGAAGTCTACGTGAGAGTAGAACATGTTCTGTACCGGGAACCGCCCACTTATGCGCATGAAGAGTGACTAGGAGATATAAGTGCATAATAGCAGTGATGGAACAGTGATGATTCCGGAACCCTCGAGAACACTTTACTACTCAAGTGTCGTCCTTACTAACTTAGTGTCATTTAATTCTTGTCTTTTCCTTCTAGTTCGTAGTGCAATAAACACTTTATTCTGTCTCGTGCAACCG
The DNA here is from genome assembly GCF_002575655.3 of Aegilops tauschii subsp. strangulata. Taxonomy (NCBI): domain Eukaryota; kingdom Viridiplantae; phylum Streptophyta; class Magnoliopsida; order Poales; family Poaceae; genus Aegilops; species Aegilops tauschii. The sequence continues at coordinate 321,542,943 of NC_053040.3, forward strand.
ATAGAGTAGACTATTTCCAAACTCCAGTTTGGTTGCGTACGTAACTGTGTTAAGTGACAGCGTAGTTCCAGGGTTTGTGGTGCCTTCCTTTCCGATCCCTGTGGGTTTGACACTTACTTATCATGAAAGTGCTACAACAGCCTTGTGCACTTGCAGGTCAACATGGGCACGGCGGACTGGCAACAACCATGTCGCAGCCTCCACCACGCGCCCCGCTGTGGCCCAGATCTGCCCCTCCCTCCGCCCCCGAGCTCATTTGGGCCCAGAGGAGCCCACAACCGCCTCCTCACGCTTGAACGAAGCCTTGCGATGCCTCGTCCCCACCTCGCTAGCCTTGTCGGAGGCCACCCGACCCCGCCGCCATTTGTCACGCCCGCGAGCTTGTTGGAGCTCCGCCGTTAGGTCGCATGTTGTCATCCTTCTCCTCTCTTTCTCTACCCTCCAATTTCTCGTTGGCCTCCTGTCATCTCCGCCCTACAGAGCCATAGAGTGTCGCATCCTTACGGGATTCACGTCATCGAGTGGATAAATGTCGTCGCCACCTGGATCCGTTGCAACAACTCCACCACCGTTGTCCCCTAGCGAGATATGTTAGGAATATTCCCAAGAGGCAATAATGTGATGATGTAATCTTTATACAGTCGCCCTTGAAGCCCTTGAATATTGTCTTCACTAGTAGCTATGAATATGTGATCTATTTGTGCAACTCCGAGGAGTGGTTGCACCGCTTCCTTTGTGGAGTGGTCGCTTGCTGCTATCGCCAAGGCAGTTGTACCGTGTCAATAGCGGTTGCACCACCCAGAGTGTTGGCGGTTCAACCACACCTTACACCAACTCAACCACCATCTAGTGGGCCTAATGTATTGGCGTGGTACCCGGGCGGTTGTTGCCCGGTTGTTCCGGTAGTTGTTTAATTACCGGTATAATCGGCGTCCAGGGTGGTTGCACCACCCGGAACTTAGCAATTCCCGGACATCGTTTTTGGGCGGTTGAACCTGCCCAAGTACTGCTCGAACCACCGCCGTAAGGGTGATTCCTACGGGTATTGGGTTGTACAAGGGAGGTGGTCGTTCGGTTGTTCTGGTAGATTGCTATGTGCCGGTACAACCAGACTTCCAGCAGTTGTACCGCTCCGGCTCTGCAAATGGTCAGATACACCTTGGGCGGTTGTACCGCCCATGTGCGTGACTGCACATAACGGTTGGATGTGAGAGCTCCACTCTAAAAGGAGGTGGTTCTTCACCTCCCACCTACCTCTGGCCATTCTCTCTCCTCCATTGTACCACTAAGAGCTTTCTTGCCCGATCTCCTTCTCTTGACAACCAAACTTGTTGATTTGCTAGGGATTGAGGGAGGAGACCTAGATCTACACTTCTACCAAAAGGAAATTTGATTCCCCCATACTTTCGCCTGTGGATATTGTTACTCTTGGGTGTTTGGGCACCCTAGACGGAAGTGTTGTGGAGAGAGCCACATTTCATTGTGGTGAAATTTTGTGGTGGTGTTGGGAGCCTCCAATTAAGTTGTGGAGAGAGCCTCAAACTTGTTTGTAAAGGTTCCGGATGCCGCCTTCAATGGCACTGCTAGTGGAATCACGGCATCTTGCATTGTGCGAGGGCGTGAGGAGAATAAGATGGTCCTAGTTGAAGGAAATATGCCCTAGAGGCAATAATAAAGTTGTTATTTATATTTCCTTATATCATGGTAAATGTTTATTATTAATGCTAGAATTGTATCAACCGGAACTTAGTACATGTGTGAATACATAGACAAACGGAGTGTCCCTAGTATGCCTCTACTAGACTAGCTCGTTAATCAAAGATGGTTAAGTTTTCTAGCCATAGACATGTGTTCTCATTTGATGAACGGGATCACATCATTAGAGAATGATGTGATGGACAAGACCCATCCATTAGCTTAGCACTATGATCGTTTAGTTTATTGCTATTGCTTTCTTCATGACTTATACATGTTCCTATGACTATGAGATCATGTAACTCCCGAATACTGGAGGAACACTCAGTCTCCTTCGATAATTATTCGATCCTCTGTCCGGCCTTTCTTTTGGAAAACCGGACAGAGTCTCAAGGGCTAATATCTGCACTACGGCATTCTTTTTGCATAATTACGTCACATATATACCTCAAAGCCTGCTAGAAGGCTGGCGCAGGCTTCGGTCATTCCGCTCTTAGCAGACTGAACCCTCTCAACCACCGTACCCATAAGGATACGGTGTTCTTCTACAATGGAAGCACCTTGAAGCGCTTCTAGTAGAGTATTCGGTGCCTCTGGATGGACAGAGGTCACCGACGGAATAGGTGCACCTCCTTCTTTCGAAGGAGGCTGCTTACCTGATTCTGGAGCTGTATGGACCTCCGGAATAGTATTCGGCTGGGGGCCGAATTGGGTATGGCCCCCATCGCCAGTTTCCAGGGGGTCTGCTCCCCCATGTGTCCGACGGCCGAGGCATCACCCTCTGGCACCACCTCGATAGCCTCCTGTACCTCTCCCTGGCCTGGGAGGGTCCTTCGGGACAACACCTCGGCGTCGTCCGTAGCCTTGGGGGAGGAGGCCGGAGGAGGCGACTCGATGTCCATCACATTTGGATCCAGCGAATTCCCCGAAGATGAGGATCGCTGGAGGTGGGCGTGAGCCGGACTGCAGCGCATGATTCAACATGTTAAAACCACGAAGTAAAGGAGCTGGATATATATGTGCATAAGTACCTTTGATTACTTACGATTCGGCTAGGGGCTTCTCCCTGGGACGCCACTCGGAGCTGCTATCGGCGTTTGATTCGGAATTGTCCGCAAGGGAGACCTTCCCTTTCTTGGACGCCTCCGCCCCTGCCTCCAGATCCGTGGAGGCCTCCCTTTTCTTCCTTCCCCCCTCGAGGGGAGAATTTCTTTCCTCCTCCTCGTCGTCGTTCTCTGCGGGGAGGAGTGGTTTTCGGCATCTTCGGACATTGCGTCCGAAGTGCCTTTACGGTGGAGGCCGCTTCTTTCCTCCTGGCCCTTCTTCTTGGCCTTCTTCTCCAGCGCCTTGTAGGGCGCCAGAACCAGCATCTTCGTCAGAAGTGGGATAGCTGGGTTTTCGGGCAGCGGAGCCAGACACTGGATCCGCTCCGCCTTCTTTATCCAGCCCTGAAAAGACAAATGGAGAAGCTTAGACATCTTCCTTGAATGCATAGGTAGAGGATACACCTTGAAATATGAAGAACTTACCGAACTGGCGGGATGAGTCAGGTCATAGCCGCGGTCCTCGGTCGTCTTCGGCCATGTCTGATTGGCCTTGAAAAGCACCTTCCAGATACCTTCGTGCGTGGCACCGAAGAACTGTTGCAAGGTCTGGTGGTTGGCCGGATCGAACTCCCACAAATGGCAAGTCCGGCTTTGGCAGGGAAGGATCCGGCGAAAAAGCATCACCTGGATCATGTTGACAAGCTTGATGTTCTTGTCCACCATACTCTTGACGCGCGTCTGCAGCGCTGACTCCTCGTCCGACGGCGCCCAGTCCATGCCCTTGTTTAGCCAGGAGGTAAGCCGTAGTGGGGGCCCGGACTTGAATTCAGGAGCCGCGGCCCAGGTAGCGTCGTGGGGCTCTGTGACGTAGAACCACTGTTGTTGCCACCCTTTTACGATCTCCACAAAGGTGCATGTGGGCCATGTGACGTTGGACAGTTTGCTCACCATGGCACCCCGCACTCAGCATGTTGACCATCCACCACTTTCGGCTCCACATTGAAGGTCTTTAGCCATAAACTGAAGTGGGGTGGGATGCAGAGGAATGCCTCGCACATGACAATGAATGTCGAGATGTTGAGGAAAGAATTTGGGGTAGATCGTGGAAATCTAGCCCGTAGTAGAACATGAGTCCGCGGACGAAGGGGTGGAGGGGAAATCCTAACCCACGGATGAAGTGGGGGATGAATACCACCCTCTCGTTGGGCTCTGGGGTGGGGACGATCTGCCCCTTGGTCGGAAGCCGGTGGGCGATTTCCTGGGCCAAGTACCCCGCTTCCCGGAGCTCCATGATGTTCTCCTCCGAGACGGAGGAGGCCATCCACTTGCCCTACGCTCCAGATCCGAACATGGTCGGAGTGCTTTTTGAGGGCGGAAAGGATGGAAGCTTGGGCGCTGGAGCTTGAGAACGGATGGGTGGAGAGGAAGAAGGCGTGGGTGAAAGAGTGGATCCTTATCCTCTTATAAAGGCAGCGAATATCAAGCGCCTCCCCATTCGCCTTAAAACTCGCCTATTCCCCAAGGGTCGTGCAGACGGCACGGTTGGATTACCCACACCCATATTGATGAGAATCTCGCGATAAGGGGACACGACCTCTGCTTCGACAAGACGTGCCAATGAAAATTGCATCTCGAAACGTGGAGCGGGAGGCTAAAAACGGTTCGAAATAATGACCGCGCAAGGACGCAATGTCTCGCTACAAAAGTTGTCAGTAGATGGGACTTGTTAAATCTTATACTCTCTACGGCTGTGTGTGGTACCTGTTTTGCAGTGCCGGACACGTTTCCTACGATTGAGGACTACTTTGAAGTATTCGGAGGAGGAACCCGCCTTGCAATGTCAAAGACAATCTGCGCGCCGGACACATCGTGATTGAAGCCTGGTTCAGGGGCTACTGAGGGAGTCCTGGATTAAGGGGTCCTCGGGCGTCCGGGCTATGTGACGTGGGCCGGACTAATGGGCCATGAAGATACAAGACAGAAGACTTCTTCCCGTGTCCGGATGGGACTCTCCTTTACGTGGAAGGCAAGCTTGGCATTCGGATATGAAGATTCCTTTCTCTATAAACCGACTCTGTACAACCCTATGTCCCTCCGGTGTCTATATAAACCGGAGGGTTTAGTCCATAGAGGCAATCATAATCATACAGCTAGACATCTAGGGTTTAGCCATTACGATCTCAAGGTAGATCAACTCTTGTAAACCCCATATTCATCCAAGATAATCAAGCAGGAAGTAGGGTATTACGTCCATCAAGAGGGCCCGAACCTGGGTAAACATCGTGTACCTGTCTCCTGTTACCTTCGATCCTTAAACGCACAGTTCAGGACCCCCTACCCGAGATCTGCCGGTTTTGACACCGACACGCACCCCATAGACACACAAGTTGATCTTTAGCCGTGTGCGGTGCCCCCCCTCCACAGTTTTCCACCTCGGTCATATCGTCGTAGTGCTTAGGCAAAGCCCTGCACCGGTAACTTCATCATCACCGTCACCATGCCGTCGTGCTAACGGAACTCTCCCTCGGCCTCAGCTGGATCTAGAGTTCGAGGGACGTCACCGAGCTGAACGTGTGCGGATCGCGGAGGTGCCATGCGTTTGGTACTTCATCGTTTGGATCGCAAAGATGTCCGACTACATCAACCGCGTTACTAAACGCTTCCGCTTTCGGTCTACGAGGGTACGTAGACACACACTCCCCGCTCGTTGCTATGCTTCTCCTAGATAGATCTTGCATGATCATAGGCAAAAAAATTGAAATACTACGTTCCCCAACACCAAGCACATCAAGAGATGCTTCAATTCCATCCGCGATTAAGTCAAGGAGGGAGACATAGAGATTTGCAAAATACATACGGATCTGAATGTTGCAGACCGGTTGACTAAGCCTCTCTCACGAGCAAAACTTGATCAGCACCAAGACTCCATGGGTGTTAGAATCATTACTATGTAATCTAGATTATTGACGCTAGTGCAAGTGGGAGACTGAAGGAAATATGCCCTAGCGGCAATAATAAAGTTGTTATTTATATTTCCTTATATCATGGTAAATGTTTATTATTCATGCTAGAATTGTATTAACCGGAAACTTAGTACATGTGTGAATACATAGACAAATAGAGTGTCCCTAGTATGCCTCTACTAGACTAGCTCGTTAATCAAAGATGGTAAGTTTCCTAGCCATAGACATGTGTTGTCATTTGATGAACGGGATCACATCATTAGATAATGATGTGATGGACAAGACCCATCCGTTAGCTTAGCATGATGATCGTTTAGTTTATTGCTATTGCTTTCTTCATGACTTATACATGTTCCTATGACTATGAGATTATGCAACTCCCGAATACCGGAGGAACACTTAGTGTGCTATCAAACATCACAACGTACCTTGGTGATTATAAAGATGCTCTACATGTGTCTCCAATGGTGTTTGTTGAGTTGGCATAGATCGAGATTAGGATTTGTCACTCCGATTGTCGGAGAGGTATCTCTGGGCCCGCTCGGTAATGCACATCACTATAAGCCTTGCAAGCAATGTGACTAATGAGTTAATTGTGGGATGATGCATTACGGAACGAGTAAAGAGACTTGCCGGTAACGAGATTGAACTAGGTATGAGGATACCGACGATCGAATCTCGGGCAAGTAACATACCGATGACAAAGGGAACAACGTATGTTGTTATGCGGTTTGACCGATAAAGATCTTCGTAGAATATGTAGGAGCCAATATGAGCATCCAGATTCCGCTATTGGTTATTAACCGGAGAGGTGTCTCGGTCATGTCTACATAATTCTCGAACCCGTAGGGTCCGCACGCTTAACGTTCGATGATGATTTGTCTTATGAGTTTATGTGATCTGATGACCGAAGGTTGTTTGGAGTCCCGGATGAGATCACGAACATGACGAGGAGTCTCGAAATGGTAGAGACATAAAGATTGATATATTGGACCATATTATTCGGACACCTGAAGTGTTCCGGATAGTTTCGGATAAAACCGGAGTGCCGGAGGGGTTACCGGAACCCCCGGGGGAAGTTATGGGCCTTAGTGCGCCTTAGGGGAGAGAGAGGGCAGCGGCCAGGAGGTGGCGCCCCCCAAGGGGAATCCGAATAGGACTAGGGGAGGGGGGCACGGCCCCTCTTTCCCTCTCCCTCTCCTTCCTTCTTCTCCTACTTGGACTAGGAAAGGGGGGGGCGATTCCTACTTGGAGTACGACTCCACCCTTGGGCGCGCCCTCTGGGGCTGGCCGGCCTCCTCCTCCCCTCCTTTATATATGGGGGAGGGGGGCACCCCATAGACACACAAGCTGATCTTTAGCCGTGTGTGATGCCCCCTCCACAGTTTTACACCTCGGTCATATTGTCGTAGAGCTTAGGCGAAGCCCTGCGCCGGTAACTTCATCATCACCATCACCATGTCGTCGTGCTGACGAAACTCTCCCTCGGCCTCAACTGGATCAAGAGTTTGAGGGACGTCACCGAGCTGAACGTGTGCAGATCGCGAAGGTGTCGTGCGTTCGGTACTTAGAACGGTTGGATCGCGAAGACATTCGACTACATCAACCGCGTTACTAAACGCTTCGGCTTTCAGTCTATGAGGGTACGTGGACACACTCTCCTCGCTCGTTGCTATGCTTCTCCTAGATAGATCTTGTGTGATCGTAGGTAAATTTTTTGAAATACTACGTTCCCCAATAGTGGCATCCGAGCCAGGTCTATGCCTAGATGTTATATGCACAGTAGAACACAAAGAGTTGTGGGCGATAATAGTCATACTGCTTACCAGTATGTCATACTTCGATTCGGCGGTATTGTTGGATGAAGCTGCCCAGACCGACATTACATGACCACGTTCTTGAGACTGGTTCTACCGCCGTGCTTTGCACACAGGTGGCTGGTGGGTGTTTGTTTCTCCAACTTTAGTTGAATCGAGTGTGACTACGCCCGGTCCTGGTTGAAGGTTAAAACAGCACACTTGACGAAAAATCGTTGTGGTTTTGATACGTAGGTAAGAACGGTTCTTGCTAAGCCCGTAGCAGCCACGTAAAACTTGCAACAACAAAGTAGAGGACGTCTAACTTGTTTTTGCAGGGCTTGCTGTGATGTGATATGGTCAAGACGTGATGATATATAAATTGTTGTATGAGATGATCATGTTTTGTAACAGTTATCGGCAACTGGCTGGAGCCATATGGTTGTCGCTTTATTGTATGAAATGCAATCACCATGTAATTGCTTTACTTTATCACTAAGCGGTAGCGATAGTCGTAGAAGCAATAGTTGGCGAGACGACAATGATGCTTCGATGGAGATCAAGGTGTCAAGCCGGTGACGATGGTGATCATGACGGTGCTTTGGAGATGGAGATCAAAGGCACAAGATGATGATGGCCATATCGTATCACTTATTTGATTGCATGTGATGGTTATCTTTTTGTGCATCTTATTTTGCTTAGTACGGCGGTAGCGTTATAAGATGATCTCTCACTAAATTCAAGGTACAAGTGTTCTCCCTGAGTATGCACCGTTGCGACAGTTCGTCGTGCCGAAACACCACGTGATGATCGGGTGTGATAAGCTCTACGTTCACATACAACAGGTGCAAGCCAGTTTTGCACACGCAGAGTACTCGGGTTAAACTTGACGAGCCTAGCATATGCAGATATGGCCTTGGAACACTGAGACCAAAAGGTCAAGCGTGAATCATATGGTAGATATGATCAACATAGTGATGTTCACCATTAAAAACTACTCCATCTCACGTGATGATTGGACATGGTTCAGTTGATATGGATCACGTGATCGCTTAGATGATTAGAGGGATGTCGATCTAAGTGGGAGTTCTTAAGTAATATGATTAATTGAACTTTAATTTATCATGAACTTAGTACCTGATAGTATTTTGCATGTCTATGTTGTTGTAAATCAATGGCCTGTGCTACTGTTCCGTTGAATTTTAATGCGTTCCTAGAGAAAGCTAAGTTGAAAGATGATGGTAGCAACTACACGGACTGGGTCCATAACTTGAGGATTATCCTCATTGCTGCACAGAAGAATTACGTCCTGGAAGCACTGCTAGGTGCAAGACCCGCTGCTGAAGCAACACCAGACGTTGTGAACACCTGGCAGAGCAAAGCTGATGACTACTCGATAGTTCAGTGTGCATGCTTTACGGATTAGAACCGGGACTTCAATGACGTTTTGAACGTCATGGAGCATATGAGATGTTCCAGGAGTTGAAGTTAATATTTCAAGCAAATGCCCGGATTGAGAGATATGAAGTCTCCAATAAGTTCTACAGCTGCAAAATGGAGGAGAATAGTTCTGTCAGTGAGCATATATTCAGAATGTCTGGGTACCACAATCACTTGACTCAACTGGGAGTTAATCTTCCGGTTGATAGTGTCATTGACACAGTTCTTCAATCACTACCACCAAGCTACAAAAGCTTCGTGATGGACTATAATATGCAAGGGATGGATAAGACAATTCCCGAGCTCTTCGCGATGCTAAAGCTTGCGGAGGTAGAAATCAAGAAGGAGCATCAAGTGTTGATGGTCAACAAGACCACTAGTTTCAAGAAAAGGGGTAAAGGGAAGAAGGGGAACTTCAACAAGAACAGACCTAGCCTGAGACTGAGTACTTCTACTGCAAAGGGACTGGTCACTCGAAGCGAAACTACCCCAAGTATTTGGCGGATAAGAAGGATGGCAAAGTGAAAGGTATATTTTATATACATTTTATTGATGTGTACTTTACTAATACTCATAGTAGCACCTGGGTATTTGATACTGGTTCTGTTGCTCATATTTGCAACTCGAAACAGGGGCTACGGGTTAAGAGAAGATTGGCTAAGGACGAGGTGACGATGCGCGTGGGAAATGGTTCCAAAGTCGATGTGATCGCCGTCGGCACGCTACCTCTACATCTACCTTCGGGGTTAGTTTTAGACCTGAATAATTGTTATTTGGTGCCAGTGTTAAGCATGAACATTATATCTGGATCTTGTTTGATGTGACACGCTTATTCATTTAAATCACAGAATAATGGTTGTTCTATTATATGAGTAACATCTTTTTTGGTCATGCACCCTTGATGAGTGGTCTATTGTTATTGAATCTCGATAGTAGTGATACACATATTCATAGTATTGAAGCCAAAAGATATAAGTTTAATAATGATAGTGCAGCTTATTTGTTACACTGCCGTTTAGGTCATATTGGTGTAAAGCGCATGAAGAAACTCCATGCTGATGGGCTTTTGGAATCACTTGATGCTTGCGAACCATGCCTCATGGGCAAGATGACTAAGACTCCGTTCTCCGGAAAAAATGGAGCGAGGAACAGACTTATTGGAAATAATACATACTGATGTATGCGGTCCGATGAGTGTTGATGCTCGCAGCGGGTATCATTATTTTCTAACCTTCACAGATGATTTGAGCATATATGGGTATATCTAATTGATGAAACATAAGTCTGAAACATTTGAAAAGTTCAAAGAATTTCAGAGTGAAGTAGAAAATCATCGTAACAAAAAAATAAAGTTTCTACGATCTGATCGTGGAGGTGAATATTTGAGTTACGAGTTTGGTCTTCATTTGAAACAATGCGGAATAGTTTCACAACTCACGCCACCCGGAACACCACAGCGTACTGATGTGTCTGAACGTCGTAACCGCACTTTATTAGATATGGTGCGTGTTTTGGGGTTATTCTTTAGAGACGGCTGCATTCACGTTAAATAGGGCACCATCTAAATCCGTTGAGACAACACCATATGAACTGTGGTTTGGCAACAAACCCAAGTTTTCGTTTCTAAAAGTTTGGGGCTGCGATGCTTATGTGAAAAAGCTTCAACCTGATAAGCTCGAACCCAAATCGGAGAAATGTGTCTTCATAGGATACCCAAAGGAGACTGTTGGGTACACCTTCTATCACAGATCCGAAGGCAAGATATTCATTGCTAAGAATGGATCCTTTCTAGAGAAGGAGTTTCTCTCGAAAGAAGTGAGTGGGAGGAAAGTAGAACTTGATGAGGTAATTGTACCTGCTCCCTTATTGGAAAGTAGTTCATCATAGAAATCAGTTCCAGTGATTCCTACACCAATTAGTGACAAAGCTAATGATGATGATCAAGAAACTTCTGATCAAGTTACTACCGAACCTCGTAGGTCAACCAGAGTAAGATCCCCACCAGAGTGGTACGGTAATACTGTTCTGGAGGTCATGTTACTTGACCATGACGAACCTACGAACTATGAGGAAGCGATGATGAGCCCAGATTCCACGAAATGGCTTGAGGCCATGAAATCTGAGATGGCATCCATGTATGAGAACAAACTGTGGACTTTGGTTGACTTGCTCAATGATCGGCAAGCCATAGAGAATAAATGGATCTTCAAGAATAAGACTGACGGTAATGTTACTGTCTACAAAGCTCAACTTGTTGCGAAAGGTTTTTGACAAGTTCAAGGAGTTCACTACGATGAGACATTCTCACCTGTAGCGATGCTTAAGTCCATCCGAATCATGTTAGCAATTGCCGCATTTTATGATTATGAAATTTGGCAAATGGATGTCAAAACTGCATTCCTTAATGGATATCTTAAAGAAGAGTTGTATATGATGCAACCCGAAGGTTTTGTTGACCCAAAAGGTACAAACAAAGTGTGCAAGCTCCAGCGATCCATTTATGGAATGGTGCAAGCCTCTCGGAGTTGGAATATACGCTTTGATAGTGTGATCAAAGCATATGGTTTTATACAGACTTTTGGAGAAGCCTGTATTTACAAGAAAGTGAGTGGGAGCTCTGTAGCATTTCTGATATTATATGTGGATGACATATTGTTGATCGGAAATGATACGGAATTTCTGGATAGCATAAAAGGATACTTGAATAAGAATTTTTCAATGAAAGACCTTGGTGAAGCTGCTTATATATTGGGCATCAAAACCTACAGAGATAGATCAAGACGCTTAATTGGACTTTCACAAAGCACATACCTTGATAAAGTTTTGAAGAAGTTCAAAATGTATCAAGCAAAGAAAGGGTTCTTGCCTGTGTTACAAGGTGTGAAGTTGAGTCAGACTCAATGCCGACCACTTTAGAAGATAGAGAGAAAATGGAAGTCATTCCCTATGTTTCAGCCATAGGTTCTATCATGTATGCAATGATGTGTACCAGACCTGATGTGTGCCTTGCTATTAGTTTAGCAGGGAGGTACCAAAGTAATCCAGGAGTGGATCACTGGACAGCGGTCAAGAACATCCTGAAATACCTTAAAAGGACTAAAGATATGTTTCTCGTTTATGGAGGTGACAAAGAGCTCGTCGTAAATGGTTACGTCGACGCAAGCTTTGACACTGATCCAGATGACTCTAAGTCACAAACCGGATACGTATTTATATTGAATGGAGGAGCTGTAAGTTGGTGCAGTTCCAAACAGAGCGTCGTGGCGGGATCTACGTGTGAAGTGGAGTACATAGCTGCTTCGGAAGCAGCAAATGAAGCAGTCTGGATGAAGGAGTTCATATCCGATCTAGGTGTCATACCTAGTGCATTGGTTCCAATGAAAATCTTTTGAGACAATACTGGTGCAATTGCCTTGGCAAAGGAATCCAGATTTCACAAGAGAACCAAGTGATGGAAATATGCCCTAGAGGCAATAATAAAGTTGTTATTTATATTTCCTTATATCATGATAAATGTTTATTATTAATTCTAGAATTGTATTAACCGGAAACTTAGTACATGTGTGAATACATAGACAAAACAGAGTGTCCCTACTATGCCTCTACTTGACTAGCTCGTTAATCAAAGATGGTTATGTTTCCTGACCATAGACATGTGTTGTCATTTGATGAACGGGATCACATCATTAAAGAATGATGTGATGGACAAGACCCATCCGTTAGCTTAGCATTATGATCGTTGAGTTTTATTGCTATTCCTTTCTTCATGACTTATACATGTTTCTCTGACTATGAGATTATGCAACTCCCGAATACCAGAGGAACGCCTTGTGTGCTATCAAATGTCACAACGTAACTGGGTGATTATAAAGATGCTCTACACATGTCTCCGAAGGTGTTTGTTGGGTTGTCATAGATCGAGATTAGGATTTGTCACTCCGTGTAGAGGAGAGGTATCTCTGGGCCCTCTCGGTAATGCACATCACTATAAGCCTTGCAAGCAATGTGACTAATGAGTTAGTTGCGGGATGATGCATTACAGAACGAGTAAAGAGACTTGCCGGTAACGAGATTGAACTGGGTATGATGATACCGACGATCGAATCTCAGGCAAGTAACATACCGATGACAAAGGGAACAACATATGTTATTATGCGGTTTGACCGATAAAGATCTTCGTAGGATATGTAGGAGCCAATATGAGCATCCAGGTTCCGCTATTGGTTATTGACCGGAGATGTGTCTCGGTAATGTCTACATAGTGCTCGAACCCGTAGGATCCGCACGTTTAACGTTCGATGACGATTTGTATTATGAGTTATGTGATTTGATGTACCAAAGGTTGTTCGGAGTCCCGGATGAGATCACGGACATGACGAGGAGTCTTCAAATAGTCGAGACGTAAAGATCGATATATTGGAAGGCTATATTCGGACATCGGAAATGTTCCGAGTGATTCGGGTATTTTTCGGAGTACCGGAGAGTTACGGGAATTCGCGGGAGAAAGTAGTGGTCCTTAACGGGACATACGGGAAAGGAGAGAAGGGCCTCAAGGGGTGGCCGCACGCCCCCCCCCCCCATGGGCTGGTTCGAATTGGACTAGGAGGGGGCGGCGCCCCCCTCCTTCCTTCTCCCCTCTTCCCCCTTCCCTCCTTCTCCTACTAGGAATAGGAAAGAGGAGGGGAATCCAACTTGGACTGGGGAGTACTAGTAGGATTCCCCACACCCGGCGCGCCCCCCTTGGGCCGGCCACCTCTTACCTCCCCTCCTTCATATACGTGGCCAGGGGCACCCCATAGACACACAAGTTGATCTTTAGCCGTGTCCGGTGCCCCCCTCCACAGTTTTCCACCCCGGTCATATCATCGTAGTGCTTAGGCGAAGCCCTGCGCCGGTAACTTCATCATCACCATCACCACGCCGTCGTGCTGACGGAACTTTCCCTCGGCCTCAGCTGGATCTAGAGTTCGAGGGACGTCCCCGAGCTGAACGTGTGCAGATCGCGGAGGTGCCATGCGTTTGGTACTTGATCGGTTGGATCGCGAAGACGTTCGACTACATCAACCGCGTTACTAAATGCTTCCGCTTTCGGTCTACGAGGGTACGTAGACACACTCTCCCCGCTCGTTGCTATGCTTCTCCTAGATAGATCTTGCGTGATCGTAGGCAAATTTTTTGAAATACTACGTTCCCCAACAGTGGCATCTGAGCCAGGTCTATGCTTAGATGTTATATGCACGAGTAGAACACAAAGAGTTGTGGGCGGTAATAGTCATACTGCTTGCCATCATGTCATACTTTGGTTCGGCGGTATTGTTGGATGAAGCGGCCCAGGCCAACATTACACACTACAAAAAAAGACACGTATGTGTCATTTTGGGCTGAACGAAAAAAAATTATGTCATACTCATGACGCTTCTAATGCGATAATTGTGACAAAACCCAGTATCATCATAGATGTGGTGGGCTCCTACTTCTATGACAGAAAATCATGATAGAAAATGGGCTTTTCGTCCTGGGCGTGCCGAAGACGCAGCTGCATGACATTCTTTGGGCCGTCCATGACGGAAAAAACCGTGGTAGAAGCGAGGGCGAGGAAAATTTTGGGGAGTTCCCGGTTACGGTGGGTGGTCAGGGGCCGAGCGTTGCGCGTTTCTCTCGTACATGTACGCGCGCGTGTGCGAGGCATTGGCTCTAACTGAACCCGAGCGAGGCGTTGGGCTCTAACTGAACCCGAGCGATTGCACTGCAGGCTACACGTTACTGAACCCGAGCGATCGATCGATGGCTATTAACTGAACCCGATCAAGCGATTCCTTCGCTACTGCTGCTAACTGAAGCGAATCGATGCTGCCTCTGGATGAACAGTGAGCGTGGCGGGGGGTTTGGATGAACAGTGAGCGGTGGGGGTGGATGAACAGGATCCCGTGGCGTTGCCTCTGGATGAACAGGACCCCAATCGATCGAGCCGGTTGGGGCTGGATGGACAGGACCCCGTGGAGGGCTGGATGAACAGGATGACCCCGTGGAGGGTTGGATGAACAGTAGAAGGTAGAGGGGTGGATGAACAGTAGCCCGTGGAGGGTTGGTTGAACAGGATCCCATGGAGAGGGGTGGTTGAACAGTAGCCGGTGGAGTAGCGCGCGGTGGAGGCTGGATGAACAGGAGCCCGTGGAGGCTGGAGGAGGTCGACGGTGGATGAACAGTAGCCCGTGGAGGCTGGAGGAGGTCGACGGTGGAGATGAACAGTATCCCGTGGAGTCCTGTTTTGCGGTACGCCACACCCCTCCCGATGAACAGGACCCCCGTTTCGACCGTAGCGCTCCAACACAAGTCCGTTTCATCCGTTTTGCGTTATGCCACACCCCTCCCGATCAACAGGACCCCGTTTCGACCGTAGGAGGTCCGTTTCCTCCGTTTTGCGGTACGCCAGACCCCTCCCGATGAACAGAATCCCGTTTCGGACGTGGCCGGTCGAACACAAGGCCGTTTCCTCCATTGTGCGGTACGCCAGGCCTCGTTTCCATCGCCTGTTCCGTCCAAGCCGGTTGGCTCCCACGCGTTCCGTTGCCTCTCGATGAACACGACGCATTCCGTTGCCTCCCGATGAACATGATGCATTCCGTTGCCTCCCCATGAACACGACGACGACGCAGTCTCTCCGTTCCGACCCAGCCATGTACACGAGCCCTGGCCGTACGTATGTGCGAGTAGGCGTTCGAGACCCCGCCTGTATGTACGTACGTGGTCATATTTTCTTTCTTGCACCCTGGCCGTTGTACGTACATGTACATGGTACGTGTGCGCCTCTACTACGACACGTGCGCGCCTCTACATCGACCAGTATGTACGTACACGTTTGCGACTAGAATGACAACGCTACGTACGCTTCGACCAGGTGGGTCCCGACTGTCAGGCACTTCCTTGCGTGCGAGGATGTAGCTGGTGGGTCCCAGCAGTCAGGGGGCGAATCGTTTTTTTTTTGCCCGGACGTACTTCCTTGCATGCGAAGGTGTAGCTGGTGGGACCCAGCTATCAGGGGGAAATGTTTATTTTCACGAAATAGGCCCGTCCGGTGGGTCCCTGCTGTCAGGTGGAGGAATAATTATTTTGCGCGTAATAAGGAGGCACTTCCTTGCGGCTGCCGTGGACCCAGCTTTCAGCCTCTCCACGTACAGTACTCTTCCGATGGAAGTCGGTCGTTGACCACATTGACCACGCCGCGCCGAGAGCACCACGGCGGTGGACGACGGTGAGGCCTAGGAAGGGGACGACGCGGAGCCGGGGAAGACGCAGCAGTGGATGCCCACGCGAAGAGGAGTACGAGGGTTCACTGGTTCGGCTGCGGTGTGAGGCTGCCGTCGCCGCAGAATAACAGGGGGTGTGGGTGAGTAGAGGGATGGCCTGGCCAGCGGTGGGAGTAGTATGGGGCGGTGAGGCCTCCGCGACATCACAGCCGGCCACGGGAAGCAGGAGCACGCGGCACGACCGACGCAGGTTTGGGCGGCTGGAGCAAGAAGACCAGAGGTTGAAGAAGCACTACGGCCGTTGGATGAACATCGTACGGTAACAGGAGCTAGAATCGTTCATATTGACTAAGTTGACAAAGCCCTCCGTCCCCGTCAACTTGGTAGGCCCACAAGTCAGCCTCCCACTATGCTGGGTTCCAGCTGGCAGGGGAGTATTCATTTTTTTGTGCGTAATAAGGAGGCACTTCCTTGCGTGCGAAGATAGCTGGTGGGTCCGACCTGTCAGCGGGGGGCACGTTTTTTTCGTGAAATACAGAGGCCCTTCCGGTGGGTCCCAGATGTCAGGTGGAGGAATCATTATTTTGCGCGTAATAAGGAGGCATTTCCTTGTGTGCGGCCGTGGACCCAGCTGTCAGCCTCTCCACGCACATTCTACTTCCGATGGTGTCGTTCGTTGACCACGTTGACCACACCGCGCCGAGCGCATCCAAGGTGGTGGACGATGGCGAGGCCCCGGACAGCAACGAGCGGGAGATGGGAAGACGCGGGAGTAGAGTCGCAGACGGAGAGGTGTACGAGGGTTAACTGGTTCTAGTGCGGTGTGGTTCGGCAGTCGATGGAGAAGAACAGGAGGGTTGGAGGGATGGCCTGGCCAATGGTGGAGTAGCGCTTCATAGCGAAGCATGCTAAGCAGAGCTGCTAGCAGCAGGAGGTGGGAGGTGGTCCCGGCAGTGCTGGAGGAAGAAGACGAGAGATTGAAGATCGATGTCGATCGTTGGATGTAAATCCAACGGCTAACATGTCAGAATCATTTGTTGACTAAATTGACAACGACTTGCGTTGGCTTCGACCTATTGGCCCACATTTTAGCCTCCAAAAATGTGGCACGTATTCAACCCATTTTTCAGAATTTACAGTCTTTTTCTTGCGCGGTAGAATTTACAGTCAATTTGATCTTCTTTTTTTGAATTACAACCATTAGCTGGGCTGGGTGAACAAATAATGTAGCGTCCATGCGGCCCATTTATTTTATTTCCTAAAAAATTACAGGCCATTTGCACTTTCTCGAAATACACAATTTTGCTGGGCTCATTCTAATTATAATGTTGGGTTGGGCCAGCAATTTTATCAAAAAATAAAAAGGGGCTGAGCATTTTGTTATAAATATATTTAAATAATAAGTGATATTATTACATTCGTCCTTAAATCTTACCAAGCTTTTGTACACAATCACTAGGATTTTCGTGCCAAAACAATCCAGGATTTTATTGTTAAGAAATTATTTTTATAAGTTAATAAGATGTGGGATATTGTTTTCTTACATATGTAAGTATCTGTTAAATATATGATGACAATAAAAATAATATATAATAACATATAAAATAATTTAAATATATATAATCTAGTTAGAAGAGAAACATAAGTTGGACCTGGCGTTCCTATTCTTATATAGAAAAATAGAACAGACCTCTGCGTTTTCTTCAAAAAAAACATAAATTGGGCTGCTGATATTCAGGAAAAGTAAAACCTCGGATGGGAGGTCCATAGGCCGGTCGATACATGACGGCCCTCAAGAAAATACAAACAGGCCTATGGACCTCCCATCCGAGGTCGTGGGCTGCGCATGTTAAAAATGAAAGCCTAGACGGGGCAGCCCAAAACCCAGCTGATACTTGCTGACCCAGTGATAATAAATGATACCTGCCAGCTCCTCGGCTTCGTTGTGAATTTATCTCCTATAGTAACTACGTTGAAGCACCTAAAAAATGTAACTATGTTGACAAACCCGTGGGCCCCAATGTCAGTATAGCATTAGGAGGAAGTATTTTTTCGATGAGGCACTTGCTTGCGTACGGCCATAGACCTGGTGGGTCCCGACTGTCTGCCTCTCCACGTACAGTCCTCTCCAGATTCCTCTCGTTTGTTCAGCATGTTCACAATGGCAGACAGCGGCGTCGCGGCAAGCGCACAAAGGCGCAGGAGGGGATCCAACCACCTGAGGAAGTGCCTTAATATTAACGAAACTACTGAACTAGCCTAGTGGCCAAGTGACACTACCCGACAGCTGTTCCGCCCGGGTTCGATTCCACCTATGCAGGGAAAATATCTCCAAATTTTTTGCCTCTGCCTTTATTGCCATGTGGGTCCCCATTGTCATCTACGCACACCACGTCCAACACTTGCCAAAACTTCGTCCCTCGTTTTCTCTGTGTTTCGCACACTCGACATTGTGTGGGCATTTTGACTGTGCATCATATGAAGATGTGCTATGCATGAATGTTGATCAGCATGATGTTAACTGGCTGGTAGTTCCATTTTCGACCATGAATAAAACTTCCAACATGATGTTAACCCTGTTTGAAAAGGCCGTGTTAATATAAATGCTATGCCTCTGAAAATTGCAGTTTCTTATCTGAAACTGAACTTGCAGTTTCTTATCTCAAACTGAAACTTGCAGTTTCTTCTCTGAGAATCACATTGTCTGCACTTTTATACTCCTATGAAACTACAGTTTTTGAAGTGCTAAAAATATATCTCTAGAATTCATAAAATACTTCATATGCTCAATACTGCAAATCTGAAATTCAAAAGACATTCATATCTGAAAGTACTCTCAAAATACACAACACAAAACACAATTCACAACCTGCAAATACTGACAACCCTAAGCTCCTCCTGACAATTCACAACCTGCCCGACTATTGGGCTGGGGGGCAGTCCCCTCCTATTCCTCGGCAGCAGACAGCCGCCCCGTGAGACGATGTGAACGGCGAGGCAGAGGATGGCGGGGAAGCGTCGTCGGGCCACCTGCTTTTCTCCTCTTGCAGTTGGGTTCGGTCGACGAAGACTCCACCGGCTCGCTCTGGCAGGACACCCTCACAAACGGCACCCTGTAGATGCTCGATCCTTCAATCTCTGGTGGATGCTCCATCTGGGATCGATACTCCCACCACCGCTCCCTCACGATCGGATTCGGTGAATCTGTTTGCTCCATGGCCCAGAGGAGCAGCTCTATGTACTCCCGCACGACTCCCTCCGGGAGTATCGCCGCCTTTTTGCCTTTTGCAGATATTTGGCCATGGATGTCGTCGTCGCCGCTAGTTGGTCCTTGTTTTCAAACCAAGACTGTATCTCCAACATCCTAGCTAGCTTCACAGGGTCGCCGTCTGCGATCCTCACGTATCGGTTGTACTCCTCCATCGATCTAGTTCTCCACAGCACCTTCACTCACCGGCAGTGGTTTTTGAATGGAAGAGGAGAGGAGCAGCGCTGGTTTTGGATTATAACGGGAGAGGAGCGACGCTGGTTTTGGACTAGAACAGGAGAGGAGGGGCGGTGGTTTTGAAATGGAAGAGGAGAACAACGGCGCTGGATTTAGATTGGAATAGGAGAGGAGCGGCGGTGGTTTAAGAGGAGAAGAGCGGAAGAGCGGGACTGGTCTTGGAAGTATTTTTGTTGTTTTTCGTATTTTGGGTCAAAGTTTGACCACGTACTGTATTTGACAAGCAAAATGTGAATGCATGTCACCAAAAATTGTATCGTTTGGTTCGTATCTGAATGTACTTTCAAATTATATTATTTTTGCAACGTATAACATATATTTTATGTGCGAAAATCATGGTCAATTATGACCCAGAATAAAAGGGAGACTAGTTAATGTGGGGTCGCTTTCTTAATTGAAGGGTAAATTGATTTTGATTTTGATCCAGTCACAGCGCGCCGGCCCTCTTGTCCAATCCTAAATCGCTGCCGCACGCTCCTCTCCCTCTTCTCCATTGCAAAACCACCTCCTCTCCTCTCCATCATCTCCATTCCAAAACCACCGTCTCGCCTCTCCCTCTTCTCTATTGCAAGACCACCGTCTCTCCTCCCATCTTCCAAAGCTAGCACCGAACCACTCAGAAGGACATCTATGGAGAGGATGCAGTAGCGAATCAGGAAGATTGCCGGTGGCGACCAGGCAAAGTTAGCTAGGTTGAAGGAGATCCTTACTTGGTTTGAGAATGAGTGGGAGATTTCGAGGACGGTGCGGGCCATGTGGCAATGTATGCGAAAGAGCGAGACGGCGGCGATGAGGGCGGCGATGTACATGTACTCCTCGGCGGCAGTCACGCCGCATTCCTCCGAGTTCATCGAGTATCTCCTCTGGGCGATGGAGCAGACAGATTCGCCCGAGGCGACAGTCAGGCGGAGGTGGTGGGCATACAGGTCGAAGGTCGAGCACCCAGAGGATAACGAATCTATCGAGTATGGTGTGCCGTTCATGAGGGTGCAGAGCCAGCCGGAGCCACAGGAGTATTCGTTCTCCCACCGCAAGAGGAGGCTGGATGGCGCGACATCGCTTCCCCGCCGTTCTCCACGGTTCCCTCGACGCTCGCCTCGTTTCAACGGCGGCGGTAGGGTTTAAGGTAAGCTTCGCACTAACCTAATCTTCCACCTGCTCATGCTTACAATCAGTGTGACAGCTAATGAAAATCGTGCTTACAATCAGTCTCCGAGTACTACGCCAATCACCCTAAAATAGCTCTGGACCTTTGGGTCAAAGTTGTGACACAGTGTACAAATAAAGAAAAATAGATTGGTGCTTCTTTTAGAAAAGAGTACTCCCTAGAAAACTGCCAATATAAGCTACTAGTATTTGGTTAGAGGATTTGCTGCCGAGAAAGATCCGTCCACAGAGAGCGCCACACATCCCACTAGTGGTGGTGGATGCCAATGCGTGCATGCAGCATGGTTGGTGTCGGTAATTTTTACTTGGCACACCTCGCACTCTGCATATCTGCTGGTTCCATACGTACATTTGTGCAGTTCCACCAAAATGCAGCTGAATAACCCTGTTTGCACAGATAATGAAAAAGCGTGATTACATTATAGTGGCACTAGTTGATGAAACACACAAAATAAATAGAAGAAAATATTGCGATAGTATCATAGTATATCTGGGAAATTTAGCAGGACATGTAAAAAAGTGCCATTGATTCATATTACTGGAGGCATTACATTGAAAACAACATTGGTTTAACGTGTCCTTACTTTTAACAGTGCGACTGCTACATTTTACCAGTGGCATTACATAAGAGTGGCTCGGGGCAACAAACATCAGAACAGGATATCTGCGTTGGTCCCATTTTTGTTCGGTATAGCAACCTTATACTGTGTGAGGCTAGCAAATCTAGTGCTGGACTAACTCTGTTGACTTGTCCCCCAGTCCCCACTTTCTTTCCTTTTTCAACCAATAGATCGGGTTTATATTGAGTTTGTACTGCGTTTCCCTTTATTTCCCTATTAGAGCTAGAGACCAGTTGGATAGCCGGTCTATGCTACTTTTCGCCCCCATTATTTCCTCTTTCGACCAAGTCCAAGATTCAGGTAACAAATCCTCCCCCACCCCCACCCCCTTTCTTCCTTGTTTGAACCAAGTAGTACTAGATTTGAGTGCATGAACTAGTTTTACCTCTTAAACGTAAAAAAATTAGGTGGTTTTCGAACAGCCGATCGATCCTATCTACGAGGGGGCCTGAGAAATAGTAAAAGATACAAATGCAGCGACGTCAGGAGCTCGGGAAGTAGAGCAAGGCAGGTTTCAAAGGAAGTTATACCTGATGGTCGCCGGGATGTCGCTAGGTGGGCGGCGGGAGGCCGGATCTGCCCACACTACGGCAGCGAGGAAGAAGGGGTCGGAGGCCCTCCCTCACCAGCGGTGCTTGGGAGAGAACGGCAAGGCAGGCTGATCGGGACGCGCCAGCAGTGGGTAAGAGCCGTCGCCGAGGACGACCGCGTGAACGTTGCACCTTATCACCTTCCCCGGCGGAGAGTATCCGGCTGGATCTGTGACCAGCGGTGAGCAGAGAGAGAGTGTGTGTGTGGCCATCGCTGTCGTGTTTAGATCTGGAGAGGACGAGACAGTGTGAAGAGAGCAACACTAGCAAGCAAGCGCGGAGACTCCTGCCTATATAGTGGAGTAGTACTAGTTTTCTTTTGTCTACCGGAGCCGGCTTGACCTCGTCAATGACTGTCGGGAAGTCTTCATGCACGTGGCCCGGAGGCGCAGTTGTCGTCATTTTGATCTGAAGCGTCGGATTATAACATATAACACGAAAAAATGCGACATGACAAGGAATCATAATCTCACTGCCCGAAGGAGACAACATGAATCCCGACGGACAAACTAGACGACGAACAAAGCTCAAATTAAAGACAAACTCGTAGAAAAGGGGTCCATCGATAGATGTCCTAATTAACATAGCCGGCTTGACCTAGATGGCAGCCGAGTAGTCTTCCTGCATGTGCCCCGAATGACTAGCCCAACTCAGTTGTCGCTGTTTAACCCTCGCCGTGATCCGAAGCACATGACACCTAATTTTGCGAGATGACAAGAAACCTTTTTTTTAGATTTCTCACCACAACTACAGCCATGTACAACACAGCCTGCACGATATGTAGACGATAGCCAATCCATGCGTGTCTGCTGAAGTCTGGTCACATGCATGGACGAACTAATCTTTCGTGTCTTGCAGGGATCGCCCAGGCACCAACATAGTACAACACTTCTCTAGTACTATCGCTCGTCTCCCTCTTCTATTAAGTCACCCGGCTTGCGGGGCCGGGGAGTGTGCCTATGGTCGGTTCTCAATTGCGGTCCCACATGTGTGTGCAAACGCAATATGACGCGCGTTCCATTCAGAGAGCAGCGTGCCAGACCGATCGACCGTCTGGGGTGCGACGCGAATGCGACGCGCGTGTTGTATACTCTGTACATGTGTACCGCCGTTTTCTAGAGGCTTCGCTCCATGGCGCAATCCATGGATACAAAATTAGTATATTGTAATATTTAAAAGTCGAGGGCGGGGCTTTTCCTGCGCGGTAGGCGGGGCAGTTCCGCCTAGTCGGTTCGATAGAGACGCGAGAAGATGAGGGAGTAGGCTGCTGCAAACGTAGGGCTGTGTGATTTGACAGCGAGTTACTGCTGGACAGGTGGGGCCACGTGATTTGACTTGCCATTATCATATTAACTGCGGCGCTACGACCGGCGTGAGTCTCCCGATTCCTGACCACCTCCATACAGGTGCCTCTCCCAATGCTCCACCATGTAGTAGAGGCTGGCTCTTGCATGAGAGCCCACTTCTCCACTTTTTCCTTGCCTCTCTTTCCTCCACATATGCAAAAATGCCATGTAAAGCGCACAATTGTACTTAGGTTGGTCGTAATGGAGAGTATCATATACTAGTATCATGCATATGATAACTTTTGTATGATACTACATCCGTAATGCATAGTATCATGTGTTGGTATCATAGGATAGTTTATTTATTGTCATGCATGACACATAGTAGCACATCATTTAATATGATACAGTATCGTATTATGATACTCAAGTCTCTCTTTTCTTCATTTAATTCGACGTCACCTCATCAAGATTGCATAGTTGGCATACATGATACTACCTATGATACTCCCATTACAAGCAGCCTTAGGCTGGTCATAGTGGGAGTAACTTAGCAAGTAACATAACACACTCCAAGAAAAGTTTGCTTACATGGCATGTATTTAATGAAGAGAGAGATGGTTGGAGTAACATAATATGTTACTGTAACATAACACATCACGAGGCAAAATGAGTCTACATCTTAATAAATGATGGCTTGCATGATACCACGTACATGTTACTCCCCACTATGAAGGTAGTAACATAGACTAGTAACATATGCATGTTACTAGTCTAAGTTACTCCCCACTATGACTAGCCTTACTTGCTCCTACAGGTCCTAAGCTTGCCACATAGGCATAAAGTCTGATGTGGCAAGTTAATCAAGAAGAGAGAGACTAGTTTCGTGACCCAAGGAAGAAACGGTGCTAAGTGCGTGTACCTAGGTGAAAAGACAATTTTGAGTCTATAGCTAATTAAATGAAGCAAACTTAGCCACAAAAAACTAATAAGCACACCATTTCATTGGAAGAGGTCACTCCTTGGCAAATGCAATAAATACTACTCCCTGTGTCCCATAATATAAGAACGTTTTTGGCACTACACTAGTGTCAAAAACGTTCTTATATTATGGGACGGAGGTAGTACGAAGAAAGAGATAGAGAGAAGTAAAAAAATACACTTATAGCTAACCTTGTTGTAGTATGAGTGACTAAGTGATGACTATGTATGACATGCCAACATCAGATAGCCTAACGCACCGTGTTAAATCTCCAAGGGCGCGACCGTGCGAGCAACGCGACGATCGTGGTAGGCGCGACCATGATACGGGCTGCTGGCAGCCCTTGGATCTGAGATCAAACGGTTGCATGCTAAGTTGCTGAAAATTTGCAGAATAACCCTCCAGGATAGGATATTCACCCATAGGTCTAGAATCATGCCATGCAACCGTTCGATCTCAGATCCAAGGGCTCTCGGAAGCCCGTATCATGGGAGAATGGAAAGCCACTACCCTGCCGTTCGTACACTGGCAATTCGCTCCTACTCGTCCCCGCACGTCCTTTAATACTACGGCGGTTCGCTCCTAGTCGTCCCGTCCTTTCACATTACGACAGTTCCACTAATCCTAACCCTCCTCCCAAATCCATGGCGTCCCAAATCTCCATGATCGGCTGTGAGTACAAGGTTAGAACCATCACCGGCGATGAGTTCGACGTCATCTAGACCCGTTCTTCCGCGACGGTGAAAGGATGCCTTTCTCGCTTCAGACGCATGTTCGAAAACTCAGATGATGAGTGGGTCGCTGGGCTAGATGTTGAGTACACCACAGTCCTGGGACGAGAGAAGGATCTAAAGGACGAAGAGAGGAAGAAGCCCGCCGTGATCCAGGTTTGCGTGCATGACTTATGCTTGGTCTACCACATATGCCATGCCGACGTTGAATACCTGGATTTTAAGAACTTCCTCGAGAGCCACCTAGTCAAATTCGTTACTGTAGACTTTAGGAATGACAAAGAAGTCCTGGGTCAGATAGGCCTCGTTGTAGGCAACCCCTTCGACCTCCAGAAGAATCGGCTGGTGTCCTCTCGTCAGCCTTCAATGCTGGCCCTGGCAGGAGCCATGGTTCATCCTTCGTATGGTAAACTGGAGAAACCTCCATACACGTTTCATCGTTATGCATGGCAGCGGAATGTACTAGATATAGACCACATCCACTATGCTGCAATGGATGGCTACCTTTGTTTCAATATCTACAAGGGTTGGATGAAGAGCAAGAGCCAAGTGTGCGGTTCAAGCAAAGAAGTATCGGCCAAGAGGAAGAGGGACAAGGACGAAGTCGAGGACGTGGACGTGGACGAGGACTCCGAGTAAGGTGGCAGTGTCGTTGCTCATGGTGGTTCTAATGCAGTGTCTACCGGAATAGTTGCAAAGTTTAATTTCAGGTGTGCTTAATTTAATTTGAGGGGTGTGTTGTGTTGAGCCCCCAGCAGAACTATGTTATGTTTCTTCTCGTTACTTTAACTCTTCAGTATGTACATACTAGTATTTCTTACATTTCATCTTTTAGTTGGTATAGTACTACCAATCGTTTCTTCACATTATATATGTACAATATATATGGCCAACATCATATAGCCAGCAGTTTAGTTGTCAAAGAATTTCAGGGTGCTTAGTTTTGTCAAAGAATTACAGGATGCTTAGTTTTATTTGAGGGGTGGGTTCTACTGGACACCATTATTGTGACTAGCCTTTTTAATAGTACTATATGCATAATTTGGCGATGAGCGCTCTCTATATGTACCACCTTTTTTTAACTTCAAGTTTTGCTCCATGGCGCAATCCATCGATACTACTACTGTACAAAAGTATACATTATTTTAAAGGCTATAGGGCGGGGCAGTCTAGCTTGGTCAGTTTCACGAGAGGCGAGGGCCTTTGTGATTTGACGGCTCATTACTGTTGGAAGGCGGGGCCTTGTGATTTGACTGCTCGTATAAATGCGCCGACGACCTGAGGAGGAGCAAAGAACCGTGCGGTATACTCAAGTTTTCCACTGGAGTAGTACTACGACGGAGGAGCACGAAACACGGCAGCCCAGTGCCATATGGCGATAAAAAATGATCTAATTTGCTAGTCATCTCATTGTTAGCATTGTTCTATTCATTCCCTCAAAAAAAGCATTATTTTATTCATGCCTCGCAGAGAACGTGACACGTGCAGCGAAACACCCGAAGCAAAAGATGAAACACAGGAGCAAAATAAGAAGGAAGATTATCACCCCAAATGATCTAATTCGCTGCGGAGTCGTAACTGCTTCTTCATCGCCTCCACGACCTCCATCTCCTTGCGCGTCTCCTCCGCCATCTTCTTCATTCAGTCCATGACGCGGGATTTCTCGACGCAAGCCTTCATCATCTGTTCCATGGCCGCATTACGTACCTTGACAGCAGCCGGGTGCTCGATGCGGAGCTTCGCCAACTCCTCCTTCTGTTCCATGACGAGGGCCTGCAGCATCTTCATGGAGGAACTACTATTCTCATGCATCTTCTTCCAGCTGGCGTTCTTCTCCTTCAACAGGTCGATCTCGTGGCAGAGCTTCGCCTTGTCCTCCCGAAGTCGCAGGATTTCGCCGGTCGCCTTCTTCTCCGAGGCAATGCTCTTCTTCAGCAGCATCACCAAGCCGGCGGTCAACTCCCCCTGCTTATTGAGCTCAGCGGGCATGTCGTCGAGGCTCTCCCTCAGTAGCTCCACCAAGCCTTAGATGAACTCCTTCTGCTTATTGAGGTGCTTATTGAGCTGATCGGGCATGCCGTCGAGGGATAACGACTCCAGCGCCGCCGGCTCGGCATGTTCACCTCCGCGGCTAGGGTGCTCCTGGGAGCCATCGCCTGCCCGTGAGAGATCTTTCGAGGTCTCTACATGGCGGCGAGCCCTCTTTTTTTTCGCAGCCTTGGTTGCAGCTCCCTTGTTACGAGTAGTTCTCGACCTAGACCTCTGCTCACCGGCCATGGCAAGGACGGACGAAGAAGAAGCACTTATGAGGAGGAAAGGTAGAGTAATTTTTGGTTAGGTAGTTCCCCTTTTTATAACCTAAGTACTAGCACTAGTACTAATACCTGTATAGTGGGAACACGTTCAGGTTTGGTACGTACTAGTAGGTGTGAGCAGGCTTTCGAATGGGATGGGAACAAGGTAAAGATTAATTGATGGTTTTGGTTTCGAGGCCCGAAACGGCGCCCGATGAGTTTAGTGGAACATAAATTTCAAGTAGACTACACTGCTCAAATGCGTAAATATTATGTTACTGTCAAAAATTGGCACAAAATACGAAGGAGACCAATGGAAGTACTACTAGCAACCCATGATTTAACTACTCGCATGCGCGCAGTGGAGTAGTAATGTCTTTCTTCCGCCCTCACGTCCACTCAATTTGCATGCGCTGTATTAATTGACCATCAATGAAGTGAACGACTTTACACGCGTCAAATTATCACATGGGGTGGATCTTGGTACAAAATTGCGTCCGCCCGTGTACCCGCATGTGCGTGCGAGGGAATGAGTGCGTGCGTGGCATGCGTGCACATCTTCGCTTCGTGCATGTACCGACAGTATGGCTCAGGGAGGACGAGTACATTCTTCTGGAACCAACAACACGTCACTGTGATCAATCCACACAAGGAGGTCGCGACAACGCCTCCACATGTGCCACATGGCTTCATGAATGTAGCGTGCCATTGGAATTCTAATTTACGTGTTTTGCACATACTCGAAGTACTAGTAAGGTACACGTGCATTGCACGCATCAGATTTTGCAACCAAATTATGAATAAATACCACACTATAGCATGTAAGCTCTGAGTCATATATGCCTGATGTAGACCTTCTTTTAATTCTTATAGTTCGTCTCATTCAAAATCAATTAGTTTTTATAAAAAAAGCTAGGGCCTCTTGGATTTGTAGGATTTCCAAAAGGCGGGAATAGGAAAAACATGGGATTATAGTGGAATGTCGTCTTGAATCCTACAGGATTGTACGAGTGTTTGATTGTGCATAGAAAAAACGCAGAATTCTTGGAAATAGGTTTGACTGGATGGGATGTTTCCTATGAAATCTAGTGCAAATGAATCATATGGAAAAATTCCTATGGTTTACAATCCTACGAATCAAACAACCAAGATAGGAAAAAATTCCTAAGGATTAGAATCCTCCAAAATTCCTTTGAGAATCCTTTGAATCAAAGAAGCCCTTAATCTATTTTATGATTCATGGAATTGTGCATTGTAAAGCATGAAGTAAAAACAAATAATGGCAATTCAACTAGAAAACAAGTTTGGGCAGTTATGATACGGAAGATTCTAGAACAGAAGAGAACCACTGTTGTTTTGAGGTTTGTGCATTATGCTTAAGTTCAACCATGGAGTCTGCTAGATTGTACATGTGGCAAAATCTGGTGGGGACTAGAAGATGGTGCGAGGGGCTGAGTGGAGGGATACTATGAAGGAATGTACAAGTGCGAGATCGATATTTAGAGAGAGGGGTGAGAATGTGTTCTGTTGCGCGCAGTGGCGGAGCCATGAAAAATAAATGAGCTAGGGGGCCAAGCATTGCTAATCCTTTATGAGGAGGGTCAATTCATGAACTTAAACCATTTTTAGCAGCAATTGTATAATGATCACATTCATATTAGCCTGGCAGGGCCCTTACTGCCCCTGTCTTCGCCATTGTGCGCGCGCCTGAGAGATGAAGTGGAAGGCATGGATGATGAGAGGGGGACGTTGGATATATAATTAATGTGGGTGTATTAGCTATGTATGTTAATCCTATATAGAGAGGTATAGGTTGATCGATGTGGACGTGGGAAAGAGGGTGAGACCTCACTGGATATATCGATTGATCAGTTTGTGTGAAACTATGAAAGACCTAGCTATGTACACACATACATAGAGGAACATCGATCGTTGCGCATGCACGCGTGAGAGATAAAGAATGCCCGATATGATGGAGAGGGGGATGTGTGTGGGTGTGTGCCTTCATGGGAGACCGACCTGAAGAAAAAGATTGCATGTGTGCGATGGATAATGCCGACTGGTAGTGTGTGTGCATGCATGCACAAGAGAAAGTTAGTGGTACAATTATAAAGAGAAGACGACTGTGTGGGTGTAAAAGACTAGGTGAGGTCATAATCAATGTAAAGTTGAATTCAAATATTTGAATAAGAGATCTTGATGTTTGAAACCCATGCATGCATGAATATAACGGAGATCTGTGCGGTGTGGTTTGGAAACGAGCATGTTGTAATGTATACACATTGAACAAGGTCAGACTGATTTGAATTTGAGATACCGATGGCAGACATCACTTGGCCACGTCACATCCGTGCATGGACACACTATTCTAATTGGAGATGATGGGTGGCTTTCGCATCACATATTTATATCTATACCCCTATATATATATTATATATTATATTTTTTATATTGTGTACGGTTAACTTTAACTTTGAAAGATGGTCGTTGGATGAGGCGAATCCGATGGTCCAAAGATGGCAAATTTGAGCACTACTGGCCGTTGGATATCATCTACATTCCACCAGATTTCGCCACATGTATAATCTAGAAGACTCCATGGTTGAACTTAAGCATAATGCACAAACATCAAAACACAAGCACTTCTTCTTTGTTCTAGAATCTTCCGTATCAGAATTGCCCAAATGTTTCTCTACATGATTTGCCATTATTTGTTTCTACTTTATGTCTTACAACGCACAATTCCATGAATCTTAAAATAGATTAGCTTTCTTATAAAAACTAGATGATTTTGAATGAAATGAACTATAAGAATTAAACGAACATCTACATCATGCATATATGACTCAAAGCTTACATGCTATAATGTGGTATTTATTCATAATTTGGTTGCCAAATCTCATGCGTGCAATGCACGTGTACCTTACTCTAGTCTAAATGGTGTTTGTGTGTGTGTTGTGCATGTTGAGGGGCAAATTGTCTTTTTTTGGGGTACACGTTAAGCTTGTTCTCCCGAAATTTCAAGTCGCGCCTCATTATGCCGAAAATTCAAGCTAGCGTCTCTGTCTATCGTGCTGCGAAACTCCCGCCTCTTCAACCCGCGCCTTGTTAGCCCGAAATATTTAAGATATATCTTTGTCTCGTTGTGCTCCGACAACTCCCTCCATCTCAACCCGCGCCTTGCTATTCCGAAATTACAACGTGCGCGAAAACTCCCACCTCCTGTGAAATCCCGACATGCAAAATGCCCGTGGTACCCCTGAACCGAAAGAACCGCCTCAAATTGGTGGGGGTACTTTCGTAACTTACCCCACATTTCAGACAAGCGCGTCCCTAAGCCATGGTTCCCCACTGCCATCCCATCCGCCCACCCATTCGTACACCGAGGTCGCGAAAACCCGCGACGAAACCCCACACCCTGCTCCGTCCGCCACCCAGCCGGAGCCTCTTCCCCACGACGTCGTCCACATCAACACCTCAACGTCCCTCATACACCGTACCGGATGAGGATCCGTCGTCGATCTCATCGTCCCACCGGTTCAGCCACCCCATCCTCCACCTCCAAGGAGCTGCCCCGACGTTCCCCTCGTCTTTCGCGCCACCTCCATTCCCACACCACCGTCTTCACCTGCACCACCGGAAGAGCATCATCATCACCGTTTCCTCGGATGAAGCTGCGGCCTAATCGGCGCCACCAAAGAGGTTGTACACTAATCGCCGCATTTTCTTCTTGATTCGATCTCACGATGCTGCTGGCGCTCGTTCCCGAGCCGACATGGCGCGGCTCCATCCACGGCGGTGTCGCCGGCCACTTCCTCCACGGCGTCGCTCCCTCGGCGGCGACGTCCACATCAGTAGGAGTTGCTGCTGCTTTAGCTCTCGCTCGCGCTGCTGCTCTGCTCTTGCTCTCAGTCCCCTGCCTGGTCTGCTCTTGCTATTGCTCTTGATCGCGCTACTGCTCTCGCTCTTGCTCTTGCTTGCGATGCTGCTCCGATTTAGCTAAACTTCAGTCGATTGAATCGACTTTTGGGTCAGTCAATTTTCAGGGGGTGGGGGGCTCGCCGGGGTGAAGGAAGAACCAGCCGCAACAGGGAGGGGGGCTCACCGGAGAGGTACCCCACTATCTATCTTAGGGTTCAGTGTGGGGGGCGGTGGTCGCTGGCGTTGGCGGGGCGGTGGCGGGGGGATCGCCGGAGAAAAAGCTCGGCGCGGGGGGGGGCTAGAGGGATGGCCGGGGCGGCGGCGGACCGGCGGTGGGGAGTGTTTACGGGGCGGGCGGGGCGGCGCACCGCCGGCCGCGGGCGGCAGGGGGCTGCTGTTTGACCGGTGGTGGCTGGCGGCTCAAGGGGTGGAGGTTGAAGATGAACCGCAGGCCCTTGATTTCGTATCCAACGGCTGCAAAATCGACTGACGAGAGATGAAAAAGTCAGTTGACCGACATGTAGCCTCACCTTGCTAGTGCATTCAGTTTCGACAGCAAAATTCAGTTTCGACAGCAAAATTCAATTTCGACAGTTAAGTTCAGTTTCGACAGTTAAATTCAGTTTCGACAGTTAAGTTCAGAGATGAGCGGCTGATGTATTTTACATCTAGCACTTTGTGGTTATGTATTTTACGTCATGTATTGGAGATGCTATTATAATTCCACTCAGGTTAACGTTGTCTCTCTTGTCCTGCTTCAGCCTCGGCGTCGTACAACTCACCGGAGCTGCTCCAACGACGAAACCCTCCATCACAGAGGAGCAGTACCTCGGGCTCCATCTCCAGATACCTAAGATCTTCTTCCCCTCCTCCGACAGCCAAGCCAGCCAGAGCATCCTCACTGACCAACCCAATCACACTGAGATCGACATGGCTTCGCCAAAGAGGTTGTACGCTTGTTGCATCTCTTTTTTACTCTACATGTTATATATATTGTCCACTGAGCACTCGTAGTAACGGGAAATACGATTATTTTATCCTGCTATATGACAAGTAGTGAGGTACCAGGCAACTTAGCTATCTGTGATGGACTCTCTTGAACGCCATCATTATTTATCTCTGCGCGTTTGAGCTGTGCATTTGTCGATGGGCCTGGGAGTTGAGCTAGTATGGCAGTGGCCTGGGTCCAAAGTAATAGAAGTAGCACAAAAACATTTTTTAGTGTAGGATTTTCCTTGCTCAAGCCTGCCTACTAGAATCGCCAGTGCTTGAAAGGAAAAGTGAATGAAAAACATAGGAATTGGAAAGTTTCCTATGGTACTACTTTTCATGAATTTGGTGCAAAGGAATGGAGCAAAGGAAAACTGTAGGATTTGTTCCTTTAGTGTCTCCTTGAAAGAAAAACCATAGGAATTCTAATTTCCACTTGTCCTCCTTTTCATATTCCTATTCATCAAGCACAAGACTAAGAGATAGTAGCATAATAGCATTATAACCATACATTTTCTTGTGGTTTGACTTAATCTCACCATGCTTTTTTGCATCATGTCATCTTCCAATTGTTGTGAATTAAACACCCAGATTGGCAGAAATAATGTGTTTTTAAATTCTCTGTTTTGCACGTGCATTCCTATCCTATTCCTGTCTATTTCATATCCCTACGTTGTTAGAATCCTCAAATTCAAACAAGCCCTTACTAAATTAGTTCTGTTACAGATATGTGTCAAAGAAAACCTTGTGTGGTTTGTCCTGCTCCTGCGGCGCTGTGTTCCACCCCAGCTCAGCTGCTCCAACGACGGAAGGGTTCACCACAGCAGGGATCCGCTCTCCAGACTGTCTTTCGCCGCCTCAGATCTTCTTCCCCACCGCCGGCAGCCACGACAACTACATTACCATCATCAACTGAGCAGATGACCTTGAGGACAACACGGGTCCGCAAGAGAGGTCGCACTCTTCCGTGTATGCTTACGTTATGCGTCGCTTAATATGATGACATGCTACATTATCGTCGTGTTCACCTATTAGACTCCGAGTCAGGTCCAAACTAATGCTGAAACTTGAGTTTTTAAATGGTTGTGGGGTACATATTGGGGCAGCAATCAGTACTATCTGTGTACTATCTGGTTAATCTCGGGTGTCTACTATGAGTTTCATGTTGGGTGCAAACAAACATTAAAGGAGCCATTATCTGTATTTTTTAACTAAAGCTATTATCTGCCTGCTATCATTGGTTTTGGGTCTATCCACAGTTTGCTACCATCACTCTGGATTTGTGCATGCACTCCTTACATAATCTCACTATGTTTTATTCCTATGCATGCCAGTTATTGTACACAATGGAACTGATCATGTAGAGCAAAAGAGACGAGCCTTGCGTGGCAATAAAATTTCATGCAGACGTCGTTCCATGGTGGGCGCAAAGGCAGCCCCCCTCCACCCATTTTGGATCGTAATCAAGAGGAAGATAATTGTTCTGAGGGGGATTCAGAAGGAGAAGACCACTCCTATTTACCCCATGAGGTCTTCGCTCTAACTTGGCATGCTGATGTTGGTAATATCATGCATATGGTGCCTTGCATTGCTTACTGTATACATTAAAGATGTCATCTGCTTAGTTTAAACATGCTTTGTGTCAATGCCATCTATTTAGTTTCTTTATCGTATATGTGAATCATGCAATGCCATCTTGTTTAGCCAGGCACCATATATGTGAATTTTGCAATGCCACCCTGGTTAGCCAGTCATCTTATATGTGAATTATATCATGCCATCTTTTTTTTATTACGTGTTAAATTTTTCAACAATTTTAGTACATTCAATTACTCTTCCTGTGCATCAGCCATTCGGCACGGTCATGGAAAAATCTGGAGTGGAAACAAGGTCTTCAGAGCAGACAATGCTATATGGCCAAGCGCATGTCTTGCTGGTTACCGATAGCTCCTCAGAGGAGGATTCAGAGACAGATGACCAGTCATATTCCCCCCCCCCCCGAGGTGCATGCTCTAACTTGGCAGGGTTATGTCGCTCATATCGTGCGTATGGTATCTTGCATTGCTATGTCATTTGCTTAGTCTAGACATGCTTTGTGTGAATGCCACCTGTTTAGTTTCTAATTACCATATATGTGAATTATGCAATGCCATCTTGTTGCAAGACATTATATATGTGAATTATGCAATGTTATGTTGTTGCAAGGCATTATGTATGTGAATTATGCAATGCCATGCTGTTTAGGCAAGCGTCATATATGTGAATTATATCATGCCATCCTTTTTTTGTATTTCTCATTGCTTTTGTCGACAATGTTTGTATATTCAACTGCTCTTCCTGTGCATCAGCCATTTGAATTGGTGATGGAGAAATCTGGAGTGAAAACAAGGTCTACAGAGCAGACAATGCTACCTGCTGAAGCAGATATCTTGCTGGTTACAGATAGCTCTTCAGAGGAGGATTCAGAGGTAGATGACCAGTCCTATTATCCCCCTAAGGTGTATGCTCAAACTTGGCAGGGTTATATTACTCATATCATGCATATGTTGTATTGCAATGCTTAGTTTTTACATCATATACACAATATTGAATGCCATCTCCTTAGTTGACACATCATATATGCGATTTCCCTCTGCTCACTTCCTTAGTATATAAATCATATATTTGAATTATGTCATGCCATGATGTTTACATAGACAGCATGTATCTGAATTATGGCATGCCAACCCATTTCTAAAGACATAATATAGTTATATCATCTCATCCTGTTTACACAGTCATCATATTTTAAATTATGTCATTCTATCCGTGAATTATATCATGCCATCATGTTTCCATCGACGGCATGTTTGTGATTTATGTCATGCCAACCACTTTAATAGACACATCGTATAGTTATATCATGTCATCCTCTTTACATAGTCATCATATTTTGAAGTATGTCATTCTATCATGTTTAGTTAGCCATCATACATGTGAAATTGTGTCATGCTATCCTGTTTAATTAGCCATCATATATGTGAAATTATGTCCTGCTATTCTGTTTGGTTAGACAACATAAATGTGAATTATTTCATGCCCTGTTTTCTTCCCTACTATCCATTGCGCTTGTCTATCTTACAATGTCTGTACATTCAATTACTTTTCTTGTTTATCAGCCATTTCAATTGGAGGGAGTGATGGCAGTATCTGTGGGAGTAAAAACACGGTCTTCAGAAAAGATCGTGCTACCTATCGATGCAGATAGAACCACGGTTGTACTTGCCCAAGAACCAGCCCCACCACACATAACCCACACTCATGCAGATTATACCCCTACCTAGTTGGACAGAGAACCAGCTACACCCCTTCTAACCCCAACCCCAGCAGATAGACACCCAGTTCCCGTTGACACAGCACCCTCTCCACCACAGAGCACCCAAACACGAGCAGTTAGTAAGGCAACTGCAGTGCCCAAAGCACGAGGACCACCACTCCGAACCCCAAGTCAACGCTTAAAGCAGAAGAAGAATTGTTCTCAGGTCAGGTTCCATAGCTATGGTTCATACTACTTTGCTCTTGCATCACTGTATTTACTCATACCAACTAATTTCAAATTTGAAGGATGCAATTGAAACTCCAATGGCGCAACAGGTATGTTTTAACCCTGTTTCTTCAACGTGTTTGGCTGTTTGCTGTTGTAACTTGCTCTATGTTGATTTCAGTTTCAATTGAATAAACAGTTATGTTCTCATGCCATGCACATTACAAGTGTTGTTATTGCTGTGTAGTTTCCCACACTTATATTCTGTCTATGCTGCTTTGTCTTAAATAGATATGATTCGAACTGTATCTATCCTGATTTGGCAACATAAACTAGAATGATATAGACCATACAGGACCATACTACATAGATATATGTTTGTTTCATGCTGTTATCATGTCCACCTTACTACTGAACTGGTTTACCAAAATGAGTTTCATATACTACATTGTAAACATGTGATGTGTTTGTTTGTTTCTCTTTTAGAACGCGGATAAAATATTGGAGAAGAGTACCCCGTTATGCAATGGTAAAGGAAGTAATGCACATAAGGTTCAAGATAGTGAGACATCCCTGTTGGTCTCCAAGAAAGCTGATAAAAACTATATTGAAGACATTGAGACAACCCCAAAGTCATGTCTTGATGTAGTGTTCGAGTTACTGGCTACTACTGCTGGCACCAGCTCTTTGAACTTGTTGCCTGAATCAGTTCGGCTTCTTGAGTCTCAACTTCAAGTTGAAAGACATCGATCAGATGTTATGCGGCAGGAAGCCGAAGGACTGAGGAAGTCCCTGCAGAATTCAGATGCATACTTTCTGGTGCAACAGCAAGTGCTGGAGGACTTAAGCGCCAAACAAGAGAAAGTTAATAAGCTTGCTAAGCATCTTGCCAGCATTATGGGTACCCAGGATATTGTTTCTTGAGCTCTTCTGAAGTGGTTTCAGTTCTGGACTTGTTTTGCTGCGGCGTTTATATGCTGCTGTGTTCCCTATATTTGCACTCGTGGCGAACTTTGATGCCCAGTGGATGTAATATGTGTAATAGCCGTGATAGCCTAGCGTAAGTTGCTTGCTTATTTATTTCCTTATTGTTTTGTTTATTTCTTTGCTTGTAGTCAGTGCACTTCTTTTTCCGCGGTTTGTAGTGGCCGCAATAACCTATTTTTTAAGACTAGGCCACAATAACCATGGGCTACATATTTACTGTAGTTCCATTTCCCTCCTACGGGCCGTAGAAACAATGGGCCTTCTACGTGTCGTAGACACAATGGGCCTTCTACGGGCCGTATCATCAATGGGCCTTGTACGGGCCGTATGATCGGTTGGCCAAACATGGGCCAATAACAGACCGCATTATGGCCGTAAACGGGCTAGAGTTGGAATCGTCTGTTCATGGGCCGACCATAACGGGCCGTCGTTAATCGGCCGTATTTGATGACGCTATGAAAACGGCCCAACGTATTAACGGGCCACAAAACGGGCCGACTGTAACCTCGGGCTGAATTTAGCCCACAAGCAGAAAATTACAGTAACGGGCCGTAAGTAAACGAATGCTGGAAATGAGCCCAAGAGTAAATGGGCTCTGAGAAGGCCGAAAGATAACATGGGCTGGAAACGGCCCAACGGAATAACGGGCTGTTAATGGGTATAAAGTGATACACTGTTCATTACGGGCCAGTTTCACCACGGGCCGTTAATGGGTATAAGTGATACACTGTTCACCGCGGGCCAGTTTCACCACGGGCCGTTAATGGGCCAAGAGTTACAAAGGGCCCCATATGGGCCGAAAGACGTCATGGGCCATACATGGGCCGGAAGTGAAAACGGGCTGGAATCATATTGGATGGCCCAGATGACGCTACTGGGCCTAATTTGGATAGGGCGTAACGGGCCTTGGGTTAGCGGGCTGTAAATGGGCTATATGCGAACAGGCCATTAACAGGCTTTCCATGGGCCAGCCCGCCACCTTTTGACCAAGTCAAACGGGCTGGCCTTTTCACGGGAATGGGCCTCTATTGGGCCGTGCCACGTTTTGATGTATCATAGGCGCCTTCTGTCCAATGAGTGGATGACATCTGTCCCAACGATGAGCCGGCACGTGTTTCCTCCAGCCAATGATGATTTTACACGAGGAAAATCCCCATTGGTCGGGGCTGTTAACGGGTTATCGGATCCAAAACCCGACCCGATAGCTTAACAGCGTTCCCTTATGGTGGATGCCACGTGTCGGTCACCCTTGACGAAAGCACTTCTGTGACGCGCGATTTATCGTCATGGAAGTGGACACTTTCGCGATGATAATTTTGGTAATGTCATGGAACACTTCTACAACAGCACAGGTATGACTATCTTGATTCTGTCATAAAATCGTCATGGATGTACATGCATGACAAAAAACGCGACCTACTGTGACAAACACGTACCATCACAGAAGTGTATTTTTTTGTAGTGACATGACCGCATTCATGAGACTGGTTCTACCGCCGTGCTTCGCACACAGGTGGCTAGTGGGTGTCTGTTTCTCCAACTTTAGTTGAATCGAGTGTGACTATGCCCGGTCCTTGTTGAAGGTTAAAACAGCACACTTGATGAAAAATCGTTGTGGTTTTGATGCGTAGGTAAGAACGGTTCTTCCTAGAAGCCCGTAGCAGCCACGTAAAAATTGCAACAACAAATTAGAGGGCGTCTAACTTGTTTTTGTAGGGCATGTTGTGATGTGATCTGGTCAAGACGTGATTATATAAATTGTTGTATGAGATGATCATGTTTTGTAACACAGTTATCGGTAACTGGCAGGAGCCATATGGTTGTCGCTTTATTGTATGAAATGCAATTGCCATGTAATTTCTTTACTTTATCACTAAGCGATAGCGATAGTCGTTGAAGCAATAGTTGGCGAGATGACAACGATGCTACGACGAAGATCAAGGTGTCAAGCCGGTGACGATGGTGATCATGACGGTGCTTTGGAGATGGAGATCAAAGGCACAAGATAATGATGGCCATATCATATCACTTATATTGGTTGCATGTGATGTTTATCCTTTATGCATCTTATTTTGCTTAGTACGGCGGTAGCATTATAAGATGATCTCCCACTAAATTTCAAGGTATAAGTGTTCTCCCTGAGTATGCACCGTTGCTACAGTTCGTCGTGCCGAGACACCACGTGATGATCGGGTGTGATAAGCTCTGCGTTCACATACAACGGGTGCAAGCCAGTTTTGCACACGCAGAATACTCGGGTTAAACTTGACGAGCCTAGCATATGTCGATATGGCCTCGGAACACTGAGACCGAAAGGTCGAGCGTGAATCATATAGTAGATATGATCAACATAGTGATGTTCACCATTGCGGACATGGTTTAGTTGATATGGATCACGTGATCACTTAGATGATTAGAGGGATGTCTATCTAAGTGGGAGTTCTTAAGTAATATGATTAATTGAACTTTAATTTATCATGAACTTAGTCATGGTAGTATTTGCATAATTATGTTGTAGATCAATAGCTCGCGATGTAGCTCCCCGTTTATTTTTTATATGTTCCTAGAGAAAAACTATGATGAAATATGATAGTAGCAATGATGCGGACTAGGTCCATGATCTGAGGATTATCCTCATTGCTGCATAGAAGAATTATGTCCTTGATGCACCGCTAGGTGACGGACCTATTGCAGGAGCAGATGCGGACGTTATGAAACTTTGGCAAGCTTGGTATGATAACTACTTGGTAGTTTAGTGCGCCATGCTTTACGGCTTAGAACCGGGACTTCAAAAATGTTTTGAACGCCACGGAGCATATAAGATGTTCTAAGACTTGAAATTGATATTTCATACTCATGCCCGTGTCGAGAGGTATGAGACCTCTGACAGTACTTTGCCTGCAAGATGGAGGAGAATAGACCAACCAGTGAGTATGTGCTCAGATTGTCTGGGTACTACAATTGCTTGAATCAAGTGGGAGTTAATCTTCCAGATAAGATAGTAATTGACAAAGTTCTCTAGTCACTATCACCAAGTTACTAGTGATGAACTATAATATGCAAGGGATGACAGAAGTAATTCCCAAGCTCTTCGCGATGCTGAAATCGGCGAAGGTAGAAATCAAGAAATAGCATCAAGTGTTGATGGTTAACAAGACCACTAGTTTCAAGAAAAGGGCAAAGGGAAAGAAAGAGGAACTTCTAAGAAGAATAGCAAGCAAGTTGTTGTCCCATGAAGAAGCCCAAAGCTAGACTCAAGCCTGGAACTAAAGTGTTTCTACTGCAAAGGAAATGATCACTGGAAGTGGAACTACCCTAGATACTTGGCAGATAAGAAGGATGGCAAAGTGAACAAAAGTATATTTGATATACATGTTATTGATGTGTACTTTACTAATGTTTATAGCAACCCCTCAGTATTTGATACTGGTTTAGTTGCTAAGAGTAGTAACTAAAAACAGGAGTTGCAGAATGAACACAGACTAGTTATGGGCGAAGTGACGATGTGTGTTGGAAATGATTCCAAGGTTGATAATATCACCATTGCACACTCCCTCTACCTTCGAGATTAGTGTTGGACCAAAATAAATGTTATTTGGTGTTTGCGTTGAGCATGAATATGATTGGATCATGTTTATTGCAATACGGTTATTCATTTAAGTCAAAGAATAATTATTGTTCTGTTTACATGAATAAAACCTTCTATGGTCATACACTTAATATAAATGGTTTATTGAATCTCGATCGTAATGATGCACATATTCATAATATTGATGCCAAAAGATGCAAAGTTGATAATGATAGTGCAACATATTTGTGGCACTGCCGTTTAGGTCATATTGGTGTAAAGCGCATGAAGAAACTCCATGCTGATGGGATTTTGGAATCATTTGATTATGAATCACTTCATGCTTGTGAACCATGCCTCGTGGGCAAGATGACTAACACTCTGTTCTTCGGAACAATGGAGCGAGCAACTGACTTATTGGAAATAATACATACTGATGTATACAGTCCGATGAGTGTTGCGACTCACGGAGGGTATCATAATTTTCTGACCTTCACTGATGATTTAAGCGGATATGGGTATATCTACTTGATGAAACAGAAGTCTGAAACATTTGAAAGGTTCAAAGATTTTCAGAGTGAAGTGGAAAATCATCGTAACAAGAAAATAAAGTTTCTATGATCTGATCGTAGAGACGAATATTTGAGTTACGAGTTTGGTCTTCATTTGAAATAATGTGGAATAGTTTCGCAACTCACGCCACCTGGAACACCACAGCATAATGGTGTGTCCGAACATCATAACCGTACTTTATTAGATATGGTGCGATCTATGATGTCTCTTACCGATTTACCACTATTGTTTTGGGGTTATGCATTAGAGACAGCTGCATTCACGTTAAATAGGGCACCATCCAAATCCGTTGATACGACACCATATGAACTGTGGTTTGGCATGAAACCTAAGCTGTCGTTTCTTAAAGTTTGGGGTTGCGATACTTATGTGAAAAAGTTTCAACCTGATAAGCTCAAACCCAAATCGGAGAAGTGCGTCTTCATAGGATACCCAAAAGAAACTGTTGGGTGCACCTTCTATCACAGATCCGAAGGCAATATCTTTGTTGCTAAGAGTGGATCCTTTCTAGAGAAGGAGTTTCTCTCGAAAGAAGTGAGTGGGAGGAAAGTAGAACTTGATGAGGTAATTGTACCTGCTCCCTTATTGGAAAGTAGTTCATCACAGAAATCAGTTCCAGTGATTCCTACACCAATTAGTGAGGAAGCTAATGATGATGATCATGAAAGCTTCTGATCAAGTTACTACCGAACCTTGTAGGTCAACCAGAGTAAGATCCACATCAGAGTGGTGCGGCAATCCTATTCTGGAGGTCATGTTACTTGACCATGACGAACCTATGAACTATGAGGAAGCGATGATGAGCCCAGATTCCGCGAAATGGCTTGAGGCCATGAAATATGAGATGGGATCCATGTATGAGAACAAAGTATGGACTTTGGTTGAGTTGCCCGATGATCGGCAAGCCATATAGAATAAATGGATCTTCAAGAGGAAGACGGTCGCTGATAGTAGTGTTACTATCTACAAAGCTCGAATTGTCGGAAAAAAAAGGTTTTCGACAAGATCAAGATGTTGACTACGATGAGATTTTCTCACTCGTAGCGATACTTAAGTCTGTCCGAATCATGTTAGCAATTGCCACATTTTATGAAATCTGGCAAATGGATCCTTAATGGATTTCTTAAAGAAGAGTTGTATATGATACAACAAGAAGGTTTTGTCAATCCTAAAGGTGCTAACAAAGTGTGCAAGCTCCAGCGATCCATCTATGGACTGGTGCAAGCATCTCGGAGTTGAAATATACGCTTTGATGAGTTGATCAAAGCATATATAGTTTTATACAGACTTGTGATGAAGCCTGTATTTACAAGAAAGTGAGTGGGAGCACTACAGCCTTTCTGATAAGTATATGTGAAAGACATATTGTTGATCATAAATGATGTAGAATTTTCTGGAAAGCATAAAGGAGTGTTTGAAAGGAGTTTTTCAAAGAAAGACCTCGGTGAAGGTGCTGACATATTGAGCATCAAGATCTATAGAGATAGATCAAAATGCTTGATAAGTTTTTTCAATGAGTACATACCTTTACAAGATTTTGAAGTAGTTCAAAATGGAACAGTCAAAGAAGGAGTTCTTGCATGTGTTGAAAGGTGTGAAGTTGAGTAAAGACTCAAAACCCGACCACGGCAGAAAATGTCGGGGATCGTAACAGAAATTTAAAATTTTCTACGCATCACCAAGATCAATCTATGGAGTCATCTAGCAACGAGAGAGAGAGGAGTGCATCTACATACCCTTGTAGATCGTGAGCGGAAGCGTTCAAGAGAACGGGGTTGATAGAGTCGTACTCATCGTGATCCAAATCACCGATGATCCTAGCGCCGAACGGACGGCACCTCCGCGTTCAACACACGTACGGAGCGGAGACGTCTCCTCCTTCTTGATCCAGCAAGGGGGAAGGAGAAGTTGATGGAGATCCAGCAGCACGACGGCGTGGTGGTGGAAGCAGCGGGATCCAGCAGGGCTTCGCCAAGCGCTACTGGAGGAGGAAGAGGTGTCACGGGAGGGAGAGGGAGGCGCCAGGGCTTAGGGTGCGGCTGCCCTCCCTCCCCTCCACTATATATAGGCGCTAGGGGGGCATATGCCCCCCTTGGAGATCCCATCTAGAGGGGGGCGGCTGCCCCCGGGGCGGCGGCCCCTCGGGGGGCAACGGTCCCCTTAGGGTTTCCAACCAGGGGGGCGCATGCCCCCTCAGGGGGCAACGGCCCCCTAGGGTTTCCAACCCTAGGCGCCTTGGGCCCTTGGGTGGGGCGCACCAGCCCACCAGGGGCTGGTTCCCACACCACTTCAGCCCATGGGGCCCTCCGGGATAGGTGGCCCCACCCGGTGGACCTCCGGGACCCTTCCGGTGGTCCCGGTACAATACCGGTGACCCCCAAAACTCTCCCGGTGGCCGAAACTGGACTTCCTATATATAAATCTTTACCTCCGGACCATTCCGAAACTCCTCGTGACGTCCGGGATCTCATCCGGGACTCCAAACAACTTTTGGTTAACCGCATACTAATATCTCTACAACTCTAGCGTCACCGAACCTTAAGTGTGTAGACCCTACAGGTTCGGGAGACACGTAGACATGACTGAGACAACTCTCCGGTCAATAACCAACAGTGGGATCTGGATACCCATGTTGGCTCCCACATGATCCACGATAATCTCATCAGATGAACCACAATGTCGAGGATTCAATCAATCCCGTATACAATTCCCTTTGTCTATCGGTACGATACTTGCCCGAGATTCGATCGTCGGTATACCGATACCTTGTTCAATCTTGTTACGGCAAGTCTCTTTACTCGTTCCTCTAACACATCATCCTGTGAACAACTCCTTGATCACATTGAGCTCATTATGATGATGTCCTACCGAGTGGGCCCAGAGATACCTCTCCGTCATACGGAGTGACAAATCCCAGTCTCGATCCGTGCCAACCCAACAGACACTTTCGGAGATACCTCTAGTGCACCTTTATAGCCACCCAGTTACGTTGTGACGTTTGGTACACCCAAAGCATTCCTACGGTATCCGGGAGTTGCACGATCTCATGGTCTAAGGAAATGATACTTGACATTAGAAAAGCTTTAGCAAACGAACTACACGATCTAGTGCTATGATTAGGATTGGGTCTTGTCCATCACATCATTCTCCTAATGATGTGATCCCATTATCAATGACATCCAATGTCCATGGTCAGGAAACCGTAACCATCTATTGATCAACGAGCTAGTCAACTAGAGGCTCACTAGGGACATGTTATGGTCTATGTGTTCACACATGTATTATGATTTCCGGATAACACAATTATAGCATGAACAATAGACAATTATCATGAACAAAGAAATATAATAATAACCATTTTATTATTGCCTCTAGGGCATATTTCCAACAGTCTCCCACTTGCACTAGAGTCAATAATCTAGTTACATTGTGATGAATCATACACCCATAGAGTTCTGGTGTTGGTCATGTTTCGCCCGTGGAAGAGTTTTAGTCAACGGATCTGCGACATTCAAATCTGTATGCACTTTACAAATATCTATGTCTCCATTTTGAACATTTTCACGAATGGAGGTGAAGCGACGCTTGATGTGCCTGGTCTTCTTGTGAAACCTGGGCTCCTTGGCAAGGGCAATAGCTCCAGTGTTGTCATAGAAGAGAGTCATCGGCCCCGATGCATTGGGAATAACTCCTAGGTCGGCAATGAACTCCTTCATCCAGATTGCTTCATGTGCTGCCTCCGAGGCTGCCATGTACTCCGCTTCACATGTAGATCCCGCCACGACGCTTTGCTTGCAACTGCACCAGCTGACTGCCCCACCATTCAAAATATACACGTATCCGGTTTGTGACTTAGAGTCATCCAGATCTGTGTCGAAGCTAGCATCGACGTAACCCTTTACGACGAGCTCTTCGTCACCTCCATAAATGAGAAACATATCCTTAGTCCTTTTCAGGTACTTCAGGATGTTCTT
Source organism: Aegilops tauschii subsp. strangulata (assembly GCF_002575655.3). Lineage (NCBI taxonomy): Eukaryota > Viridiplantae > Streptophyta > Magnoliopsida > Poales > Poaceae > Aegilops > Aegilops tauschii. Next base: position 321,587,841 of record NC_053040.3, read on the forward strand.
GACCGCTGTCCAGTGTTCCATGCCAGGATTACATTGGTACCTTCCTACCAAACTTACGGCAAGGTTTACATCAGGTCTGGTACACAGCATGGCATACATAATAGACCCTATGGCCGAGGCATAGGGGATGACACTCATCTGTTCTATATCTTCTGCCGTGGTCGGGCATTGAGCCGTGCTCAATTGCACACCTTGCAATACAGGCAAGAACCCCTTCTTGGACTGATCCATACTGAACTTCTTCAATATCTTGTCAAGGTATGTACTCTGTGAAAGACCAATGAGGCGTCTTGATCTATCTCTATAGATCTTGATGCCTAATATATAAGCAGCTTCTCCAAGGTCCTTCATTGAAAAACACTTATTCAAATAGGCCTTTATACTTTCCAAGAATTCTATATCATTTCCCATCAATAATATGTCATCCACATATAATATGAGAAATGCTACAGAGCTCCCACTCACTTTCTTGTAAACACAGGCTTCTCCATAAGTCTGTGTAAACCCAAACGCTTTGATCATCTCATCAAAGCGAATGTTCCAACTCCGAGATGCCTGCACTAGCCCATAGATTGAGCGCTGGAGCTTGCATACCTTGTTAGCATTCTTAGGATCGACAAAACCTTCCGGCTGCATCATATACAATTCTTCCTTAAGGAAGCCGTTAAGGAATGCCGTTTTGACGTCCATTTGCCATATTTCATAATCGTAGAATGCGGCAATTGCTAACATGATTCGGACGGACTTCAGCTTTGCTACGGGTGAGAAGGTCTCATCGTAGTCAACTCCTTGAACTTGTCGATAACCCTTAGCGACGAGTCGAGCTTTATAGATGGTAACATTTCCATCCGCGTCCGTCTTCTTCTTAAAGATCCATTTATTTTCTATCGCTCGCCGATCATCGGGCAAGTCTGTCAAAGTCCATACTTTGTTTTCATACATGGATCCTATCTCGGATTGCATGGCTTCAAGCCATTTGTTGGAATCTGGGCCCGCCATTGCTTCTTCATAGTTCAAAGGTTCACCGTTGTCCAACAACATGATTTCCAGGACAGGGTTGCCGTACCACTCTGGTGCGGAACGTGTCCTTGTGGACCTACGAAGTTCAGTGGTAACTTGATCATGATCGTCATCATTAACTTCCTCTCTAGTCGGTGCAGGCACCACAGAAACATTTTCTTGTGCTGCGCTACTTTCTGGTTCGAGAGGGGTCATCTCATCAAGTTCCACTTTCCTCCCACTTACTTCTTTCGAGAGAAACTCTTTCTCCAGAAAGGACCCGTTCTTGGCAACGAAGATCTTGCCTTCGGATCTGAGGTAGAAGGTATACCCAATGGTTTCCTTAGGGTATCCTATGAAGACGCATTTTTCTGACTTGGGTTCGAGCTTTTCAGGTTGAAGTTTCTTGACATAAGCATCGCATCCCCAAACTTTAAGAAACGACAGCTTAGGTTTCTTTCCAAACCATAATTCATACGGTGTCGTCTCAACGGATTTCGACGGACCCCTATTTAAAGTGAATGCGGCAGTCTCTAAAGCATAACCCCAAAATGATAGCGGTAGATCGGTAAGAGACATCATAGATCGCACCATATCCAATAGAGTGCGATTACGACGTTCCGACACACCATTACGCTGAGGTGTTCTAGGCGGCGTGAGTTGTGAAACAATTCCACATTTCCTTAAGTGTGTGCCAAATTCGTGACTCAAATATTCCCCTCCACGATCTGATCGTAAGAACTTTATTTTCCTGTCACGTTGATTCTCAACCTCACTCTGAAATTCCTTGAACTTTTCAAAGGTCTCAGACTTGTGTTTCATTAAGTAGACATACCCATATCTACTCAAGTCATCAGTGAGGGTGAGAACATAATGATAGCCACCGTGAGCCTCAACGCTCATTGGACCGCACACATCAGTATGTATGATTTCCAATAAGTTGGTTGCTCGCTCCATTGTTCTGGAGAACGGAGTCTTGGTCATTTTGCCCATGAGGCATGGTTCGCACGTGTCAAATGATTCATAATCAAGAGACTCCAAAATTCCATCTGCATGGAGTTTCTTCATGTGTTTGACACCAATGTGACCAAGGCGGCAGTGCCACAAGTATGTGGGACTATCATTATCAACCTTACATTTCTTGGCATTCACACTATGAATATGTGTAACATCACGTTCGAGATTCATTAAGAATAAACCATTGACCAGCGGGGCATGACCATAAAACATATCTCTCATACAAATAGAACAACCATTATTCTCGGATTTAAATGAGTAGCCATCTCGCATCAAACGAGATACAGATACAATGTTCATGCTCAAAGCTGGCACTAAATAACAATTATTGAGGTTTAAAACTAATCCCGTAGGTAAATGTAGAGGTAGCGTGCCGACGGCGATCACATCGACCTTGGAACCATTCCCGACGCGCATCGTCACCTTGTTCTTCGCCAGTCTCCGCTTATTCCGCAGCTCCTGCTTTGAGTTACAAATATGAGCAACCGCACCAGTATCAAATACCCAGGAGCTACTACGAGCGCTGGTTAGGTACACATCAATAACATGTATATCACATATACCTTTGGTATTGCCGGCCTTCTTATCCGCTAAGTACTTGGGGCAGTTCCGCTTCCAGTGACCGTTTCCCTTGCAATAAAAGCACTCAGTCTCAGGCTTGGGTCCATTCTTTGTCTTCTTCCCGGCAGCTTGCTTACCGGGCATGGCAACTCCCTTGCCGTCTTTCTTGAAGTTCTTCTTACCCTTGCCTTTCTTGAACTTAGTGGTTTTATTCACCATCAACACTTGATGTTCCTTTTTGATCTCCACCTCCGCTGATTTCAGCATTGAATATACCTCAGAAATGGTCTTTTCCATCCCCTGCATATTGAAGTTCATCACAAAGCTCTTGTAGCTAGGTGGGAGCGACTGAAGGATTCTGTCAACGACCGCATCATCCGTGAGATTAACTCCCAGCTGAGATAAGCGGTTGTTCAACCCAGACATTTTGAGTATGTGCTCGCTGACAGAACTATTCTCCTCCATCTTACAACTGTAGAACTTGTCGGAGACTTCATATCTCTCGACCCGGGCATGAGCTTGGAAAACCATTTTCAGCTCTTGGAACGTCTCATATGCTCCGTGCTGCTCGAAACGCTTTTGGAGCCCCGGTTCTAAGCTGTAAAGCATGCCGCACTGAACCAGGGAGTAATCATCAACATGTGTTTGCGAAGCGTTCATAACGTCTTGGTTTGCTGGGACGGGTGCTTCACCTAGCGGTGCTTCAAGGTCATATGCTTTCTTGGCAGCTATGAGGATGATCCTCAAGTTCCGGACCCAGTCCGTATAGTTGCTACCATCGTCTTTCAGCTTGGTTTTCTCTAGGAACGCGTTGAAGCTGAGGTTGACATTAGCGTGGGCCATTTGATCTACAAGACATATTGTAAAGATTTTAGACTAAGTTCATGATAATTAAGTTCATCTAATCAAATTATTAATGAACTCCCACTCAGACAGACATCCCTCTAGTCATCTAAGTGATACATGATCCGAGTCAACTAGGCCGTGTCCGATCATCACGTGAGATGGACTAGTCATCATCGGTGAACATCTTCATGTTGATCGTATCTTCTATACGACTCATGTTCGACCTTTCGGTCTTCCATGTTCCGAGGCCATGTCTGTACATGCTAGGCTCGTCAAGTCAACCTAAGTGTATTGCGTGTGTAAATCTGGCTTACACCCGTTGTATGCGAACGTTAGGACCTATCACACCCGATCATCATGTGGTGCTTCGGAACAACGGACTTTAGCAACGGTGCACAGTTAGGGGGAACACAATTCTTGAAATTTTAGTGAGAGATCATCTTATTTAGGCTACCGTCGTTCTAAGCAAATAAGATGTAAAACATGATAAACATCACATGCAATCAAATAGTGACATGATATGGCCCATATCATTTTGCTCCTTTTGATCTCCATCTTCGGGGCGCCATGATCATCATCGTCACCGGCATGACACCATGATCTCCATCATCATGATCTCCATCATCGTGTCTTCATGAAGTTGTCTCGCCAACTATTACTTCTACTACTATGGCTAACGGTTTAGCAATAAAGTAAAGTAATTACATGACGTTTATGTTGACACGCAGGTCATAAATAAATTAAGACAACTCCTATGGCTCCTGCCGGTTGTCATACTCATCGACATGCAAGTCGTGATTCCTATTACAAGAACATGATCAATCTCATACATCACATATATCATTCATCACATCCTTTTGGCCATATCACATCACACGGCATATGCTGCAAAAACAAGTTAGACGTCCTCTAATTGTTGTTGCAAATTTTTTACGTGGCTGCTATAGGTTTCTTAGCAAGAACGTTTCTTACCTACGCCAAAACCACAACGTGATATGCCAATTTCTATTTACCCTTCATAAGGACCCTTTTCATCGAATCCGATCTGACTAAAGTAGGAGAGACAGACACACGCTAGCCACCTTATGCAACTAGTGCATGTCAGTCGATGGAACCTGTCTCACGTAAGTGTACGTGTAAGGTCGGTCCGGGCCGCTTCATCCCACGATGCCGCCGGATCAAGATAAGACTAGTAACGGCAAGTAAATTGACAAAATCAACGCCCACAACAACTTGTGTTCTACTCGTGCATAGAAACTACGCATAGACCTAGCTCATGATGCCACTGATGGGGATCGTAGCAGAAATTTAAAATTTTCTACGCATCACCAAGATCAATCTATGGAGTCATCTAGCAACGAGAGAGAGAGGAGTGCATCTACATACCCTTGTAGATCGCGAGCGGAAGCGTTCAAGAGAATGGGGTTGATGGAGTCGTACTCGTCGTGATCCAAATCACCGATGATCCTAGCGCCGAACGGACGGCACCTCCGCGTTCAACACACATACGGAGCGGAGACGTCTTCTCCTTCTTGATCTAGCAAGGGGGAAGGAGAAGTTTATGGAGATCCAGCAGCACGACGGCGTGGTGGTGGAAGCAGCGGGATTCCAGTAGGGCTTCGCCAAGCGCTACTAGAGGAGGAAGAGGTGTCACGGGAGGGAGAGGGAGGCGCCAGGGCTTAGGGTGCGGCTGCCCTCCCTCCCCTCCACTATATATAGGGGCTAGGGGGGCATGCCCCCCTTGGAGATCCCATCTAGAGTGGGGGGGCGGCCCCTCGAGGGGCAACGGTCCCCTTAGGGTTTCCAACCAGGGGGCGCATGCCCCCTCGGGGGCAACGGCCCCCTAGGGTTTCCAACCCTAGGCGCCTTGGGCCCTTGGGTGGGGCGCACCAGCCCACCAGGGGCTGGTTCCCACTACGCTTCAGCCCATGGGGCCCTCCGGGATAGGTGGCCCCACCCGGTGGACCCCCGGGACCCTTCCGGTGGTCCCGGTACAATACCGGTGACCCCTGAAACTCTCTCGGTGGCCGAAACTGGACTTCCTATATATAAATCTTTACCTCCGGACCATTCCGGAACTCCTCGTGACGTCCGGGATCTCATCCGGGACTCCGAACAACTTTCGGTTAACCGCATACTAATATATCTACAACTCTAGCGTCACCGAACCTTAAGTGTGTAGACCCTACGGGTTCAGGAGACACGTAGACATGACTAAGACAACTCTCCGGTCAATAACCAATAGCAGGATCTGGATACCCATGTTGGCTCCCACATGATCCATGATAATCTCATCGGATGAACCACGATGTCGAGGATTCAATCAATCCCGTATACAATTCCCTTTGTCTATCGGTACGATACTTGCCCGAGATTCGATCGTCGGTATACCGATACCTTGTTCAATCTCATTACGGCAAGTCTCTTTACTCGTTCCCGTAACACATCATCCTGTGAACAACTCCTTGATCACATTGAGCTCATTATGATGATGTCCTACCGAGTGGGCCCACAGATACCTCTCCGTCATACGGAGTGACAAATCCCAGTCTCGATCCGTGCCAACCCAACAGACACTTTCGGAGATACCTGTAGTGCACCTTTATAGCCACCCAGTTACGTTGTGACGTTTGGTACACCCAAAGCATTCCTACGGTATCCGGGACTTGCACGATCTCATGGTCTAAGGAAATGATACTTGACATTAGAAAAGCTTTAGCAAACGAACTACAATATCTAGTGCTATGCTTAGGATTGCGTCTTGTCCATCACATCATTCTCCTAATGATGTGATCCCGTTATCAATGACATCCAATGTCCATGGTTAGGAAACCGTAACCATCTATTGATCAACGAGCTAGTCAACTAGAGGCTTACCAGGGACATGTTATGGTCTATGTGTTCACACATGTATTATGATTTCCGGATAACACAATTATAGCATGAACAATAGACAATTATCATGAACAAGGAAATATAATAATAATCATTTTATTATTGCCTCTAGGGCATATTTCCAACAGAAAATAGAAAGAGAATGAAAAGTCATTCCCTATGCCTCAGTCATAGGTTCTATAAAGTATGCTATGCCGTGTACCAGACCTATTGTGTACCTCACCATGAGTTTGGCAAGAGGGTACAATAGTGATCCAGTAGTGGATCACTAAACAGCAGTCAAAATTATCCTTAGTGGAATAAGGAAATGTTTCTTGGTTATGGAGGTGACAAAGAGTTCGTCGTAAAGAGTTACGTCGACGCAAGCTTTGACACCGATCTGGATGACTCTAAGTCTTGATCTAGATACATATTGAAAGTGGGAGCGATTAGCTACAGTAGCTCCGTGCAGAGCATTGTAGACATTGAAAATTTCCAAAATACATACGGCTCTGAATGTGGCAGGCCCGTTGAGTAAACTTCTCTCACAAGCAAAACATGATCACCCTTTGGGTGTTAATCGCATAGCGATGTGAACTAGAGTATTGACTCTAGTAAAACCCTTTGGGTATTAGTCACATGACGATGTGAACTAATCACATGGTGATGTGAACTATTGGTGTTAAATCACATGGCGATGTGAACTAGATTATTGACTCTATTGCAAGTGGGAGACTGAAGGAAATATGTCCTAGAGGCAATAATAAAGTTGTTATTTATATTTCCTTATATCATGATTAATGTTTATTATTCATGCTAGAATTGTATTAACCGGAAACTTAGTACATGTGTGAATACTTAGACAAAACAGAGTGTCCCTAGTATGCCTCTAATTGACTAGCTCGTTAATCAAAGATGGTTAAGTTTCCTGACCATAGACATGTGTTGTCATTTGATGAACGGGATCACATCATTAGAGAATGATGTGATGGACAAGACCCATCCGTTAGCTTAGCATTATGATCATTGAGTTTTATTGCTATTGCTTTCTTCATGACTTACACATGTTCCTCTGACTATGAGATTATACAACTCCCGAATACCGGAGGAACACCTTGTGTGCTATCAAACGTCACAACATAAATGTGTGATTATAAAGATGCTCTACAGGTGTCTCTGAAGGTGTTTGTTGGGTTGGCATAGATCGAGATTAGGATTTCTCACTCCGTGTATCGGAGAGGTATCTCTGGGCCCTCTCGGTAATGCACATCACTATAAGCCTTGCAGGCAATGTGACTAATGAGTTAGTTGCGGGATGATGCGTTACAGAACGAGTAAAGAGACTTGCGGGTAACGAGATTGAATTAGGTATGATGATACCGACGATCGAATCTCGGGCAAGTAACATACCGATGACAAAGGGAACAACGTATGTTGTTATGCGGTTTGACCGATAAAGATCTTCGTAGAATATGTAGGAGCCAATATGAGCATCCAGGTTCCGCTATTGGTTATTGACCGGAGATGTGTCTCGGTCATGTCTACATAGTTCTCGAACCCGTAGGGTCTGCACACTTAACGTTCAATGACGATTTGTATTATGAGTTATGTGATTTGATGTACTGAAGGTTATTTGGAGTCCCAGATGAGATCATGGACATGACAAGGAGTCTCCAAATGATCGAGACGTAAAGATCGATATATTGGAAGGCTATATTCGGACATCGGAAAGGTTCCGAGTGATTCGGGTATTTTTCGGAGTATTAGAGAGTTACGGAAATTCGCCGGAGGAAGTAGTGGGCCTTAATGGGCCATACGGGAAAGGAGAGAAGGGCCTCAAGGGGTGCCCCCCCCATGGGCTTGTCCGAATTGGACTAGGAGGGGGCGGCGCCCCCTCCTTGCTTCTCCCCTCTTCCCCCTTCCCTCCTTCTCCTACTAGGAATAGGAAAGAGGAGGGGAATCCTACTTGGACTCGGGAGTCCTAGTAGGATTCCCCACACCTGGCGCGCTGCCCTTGGGCCGGCCACCTCTTCCTGTTGGGGAACGTAGTAATTTCAAAAAAATTCCTACGCATACGCAAGATCATGGTGATGCATAGCAACGAGAGGGGAGAGTGTTGTCCACGTACCCTCGTAGACCGACAGCGGAAGCGTTATTACAACGTGGTTGATGTAGTCGAACGTCTTCACGATCCGACCGATCAAGTACCGAACGTACGGCACCTCCGAAGTTCTACACACGTTCAGCTCGATGACGTCCCTCGAACTCCGATCCAGCCGAGTGTTGAGGGAGAGTTTCGTCAGCACGACGGCGTGGTGACGATGATGATGTTCCACCGACGCAGGGCTTCGCCTAAGCTTCGCGACGGTATTATCGAGGTGTAATCTGGTGGAGGGGGGCACCGCACACGGCTAAAATATCGTATATCAAGTGTGTTCTTAGGTGCCCCCCTGCCCCCGTATATAAAGGAGCAAGGGGGAGGCCGGCTGCCTATGGGGCGCGCCAAGGAGAGGGGGGGAGTCCTCCTCCTAGTAGGAGTAGGACTCCCCTTTCCTAGTCCTACTAGGAAAAGAAGGGGGGGAAGGAAAGAGAGGGAGAGGGAGAGGGAAAGGGGGCTGCGCCCCCCTCTCCTAGTCCAACTAGGACTCCTCTGGGAGTGGGCGCACCAACTCCTGGCTGCTGCCCTCTCTCTCCCCTCAAGGCCCACTAAGGCCCAATACTTCCCCGGGGGGGTTCCGGTAACCCTCCGGCACTCCGGTTTAATCCGAAACTTCTCCGGAACACTTCCGGTGTCCAAATATAGTCGTCCAATATATTAATCTTTACGTCTCGACCATTTCGAGACTCCTCGTCATGTCCGTGATCACATCCGGGACTCCGAACAACCTTCGGTACATCAAATCACATAAACTCATAATATAACTGTCATCGTAACTTTAAGCGTGCGGACCCTTTGGGTTCGAGAACTATGTAGACATGACCGAGACACCTCTCCGGTCAATAACCAATAGCGGGACCTGGATGCCCATATTGGCTCCCACATATTCTACGGAGATCTTTATCGGTCAGACCGCATAACAACATACGTTGTTCCCTTTGTCATCGGTATGTTACTTGCCCTAGATTCGATCGTCGGTATCTCGATACCTAGTTCAATCTCGTTACCGGCAAGTCTCTTTACTCGTTCCATAATTCATCATCCCGCAACTAACTCATTAGTCACAATGCTTGCAAGGCTTATAGTGATGTGCATTACCGAGTGGGCCCTGAGATACCACTCCGACAATCGGAGTGACAAATCCTATTCTCGAAATACGCCAACCCAACAAGTACCTTTGGAGACACCTGTAGAGCACCTTTATAATCACCCAGTTACGTTGTGACGTTTGGTAGCACACAAAGTGTTCCTCCGGTAAACGGGAGTTGCATAATCTCATAGTCATGGGAACATGTATAAGTCATGAAGAAAGCAATAGCAACATACTAAACGATCGGGTGCTAAGCTAACGTAATGGGTCATGTCAATCATGTCATTCTCCTAATGAGGCAATCCCGTTAATCAAATAACAACTCATGTCTATGGCTAGGAAACATAACCATCTTTGATTAACGAGCTAGTCAAGTAGAGGCATACTAGTGACACTTTGTTTGTCTATGTATTCACACATGTATTATGTTTCCGGTTAATACAATTCTAGCATGAATAATAAACATTTATCATGATACAAGGAAATATATAATACTTTATTATTGCCTCTAGGGCATATTTCCTTCAGTCTCCCACTTGCACTAGAGTCAATAATCTAGATTACATAGTAATGATTCTTACACCCATGGAGTCTTGGTGCTGATCATGTTTTGCTCGTGGAAGAGGCTTAGTCAACGGATCTGCTACATTCAGATCCGTATGTATCTTGCAAATTTCTATGTCTCCCACCTGGACTAAATCCTAGATGGAATTGAAGCGTCTTCTGATGTGCTTGGTTCTCTTGTGAAATCTGGATTCCTTTGCTAAGGCAATTGCACCAGTATTATCACAAAAGATTTTCGTTGGTCCCGATGTACTAGGTATGACACCTAGATCGGTTATGAACTCCTTCATCCAGACTCCTTCATTCGCTGCTTCCGAAGCAGCTATGTATTCCGCTTCACACGTAGATCCCGCCACGACACTTTGCTTGGAACTGCACCAACTGACAGCTCCACCGTTCAATGTAAATACGTATCCGGTTTGCGATTTTGAATCGTCCGGATCAGTGTCAAAGCTTGCATCAACGTAACCATTTACGATGAGCTCTTTGTCACCTCCATATACGAGAAACATATCCTTAGTCCTTTTCAGGTATTTCAGGATGTTCTTGACCGCTGTCCAGTGATCCACTCCTGGATTACTTTGGTACCTCCTTGCTAAACTTATAGCCAGGGACACATCAGGTCTGGTACACAGCATTGCATACATGATAGAGCCTATGGCTGAAGCATAGGGAACATCTTTCATCTTCTCTCTATCTTCTGCAGTGGTCGGGCATTCAGTCTTACTCAATCTCACACCTTGTAGTACAGGCAAGAACCCTTTCTTTGCTTGATCCATTTTGAACTTCTTCAAAACTTTGTCAAGGTATGTGCTTTGTGAAAGTCCAATTAAGCGCCTTGATCTATCTCTATAGATCTTAATGCCTAATATATATGCAGCTTCACCGAGGTCTTTCATTGAAAAACTTTTATTCAAGTATCCCTTTATGCTATCGAGAAATTCAATATCATTTCCAATCAGTAATATGTCATCCACATATAATATCAGAAATGCTATCGAGCTCCCACTCACTTTCTTGTAAATACAGGCTTCTCCAAAAGTCTGTATAAAACCAAATGCTTTGATCACACTATCAAAGCGTTTATTCCAACTCCGAGAGGCTTGCACCAGTCCATAAATGGATCGCTGGAGCTTGCACACTTTGTTAGCTCCCTTTGGATTGACAAAACCTTCCGGTTGCATCATATACAACTCTTCTTCCAGAAATCCATTCAGGAACGCAGTTTTGACATCCATTTGCCAAATTTCATAATCATAAAATGCGGCAATTGCTAACATGATTCGGACAGACTTAAGCATCGCTACGGGTGAGAAGGTCTCATCGTAGTCAATCCCTTGAACTTGTCGAAAACCTTTCGCAACAAGTCGAGCTTTATAGATAGTAACATTACCATCAGCGTCAGTCTTCTTCTTGAAGATCCATTTATTTTCAATGGCTTGCCGACCATCGGGCAAGTCAACCAAAGTCCATACTTTGTTCTCATACATGGATCCTATCTCGGATTTCATGGCTTCAAGCCATTTTGCGGAATCTGGGCTCACCATTGCTTCTTCATAGTTCGTAGGTTCGCCATGGTCTAGTAACATGACCTCCAGAACAGGATTACCGTACCACTCTGGTGCGGATCTTGATCTAGTTGACCTACGAAGTTCAGTAATAACTTGATCTGAAGTTTCATGATCATTATCATTAACTTCCTCACTACTTGGTGTAGGTGTCGCAGAAACTGATCTCTGCGATGATCTACTTTCCAATAAGGGAGCAGGTATGGTTACCTCATCAAGTTCTACTTTCCTCCACTCACATCTTTCGAGAGAAACTCCTTCTCTAGAAAGGATCCATTTCTAGCAACAAATATCTTGCCTTCGGATCTGTGATAGAAGGTGTACCCAACGGTCTCCTTTGGGTATCCTATGAAGACACATTTCTCCGATTTAGGTTCGAGCTTATCAGGTTGAAGTTTCTTCACATAAGCATCGCAACCCCAAACTTTAAGATACGACAACTTTGGTTTCTTGCCAAACCATAGTTCATAAGGCGTCGTCTCAACGGATTTCGATGGTGTCCTATTTAGAGTGAATGCAGCCGTCTCTAAAGCATAACCCCAAAACGATAGCGGTAAATCAGTAAGAGACATCATAGATCGCACCATATCTAGTAAAGTGCGATTACAACGTTCAGACACACCATTACGCTGTGGTGTTCCGGGTGGCGTGAGTTGCGAAACTATTCCGCATTGTTTCAAATGTAGACCAAACTCGTAACTCAAATATTCTCCTCCACGATCAGATCGTAGGAATTTTATTTTCTTGTTACGATGATTTTCAACTTCACTCTGAAATTCTTTGAACTTTTCAAATGTTTCAGACTTATGTTTCATTAAGTAGATATACCCATATCTGCTCAAATCATCTGTGAAGGTGAGAAAATAACGATATCCGCCACGAGCTTCAATATTCATCGGACCACATACATCTGTATGTATGATTTCCAACAAATCTTTTGCTCTCTCCATAGTTCCGGAGAACGGTGTTTTTGTCATCTTGCCCATAAGGCACGGTTCGCAAGTACCAAGTGATTCAAAATCAAGTGTTTCCAAAATTCCATCAGTATGGAGTTTCTTCATGCGCTTTACACCGATATGACCCAAACGGCATTATTAACTCTGCATCTTTTGGTTTCAACATTATGAATATGTGTATCACTACTATCGAGATTCATTAAAAATAGACCACTCTTCAAGGGTGCATGACCATAAAAGATATTATTCATATAAATAGAACAACCATTATTCTCTGATTTAAATGAATAACCGTCTCGCATTAAACAAGATCCAGATATAATGTTCATGCTCAACGCTGGCACCAAATAACAATTATTTAGGTCTAAAACTAATCCCGAAGGTAGATGTAGAGGTAGCGTGCCGACGGCGATCACATCGACTTTGGAACCATTTCCCACGCGCATCGTCACCTCGTCCTTAGCTAAACTTCGCTTAATCCGTAGCCCCTGTTTTGAGTTGCAAATATTAGCAACAGAACCAGTATCAAATACCCAGGTGCTACTGCGAGTATTAGTAAGGTACACATCAATAACATGTATATCACATATACCTTTGTTAACCTTGCCATCCTTCTTATCCGCCAAATACTTGGGGCAGTTCCGCTTCCAGTGGCCAGTCTGCTTACAGTAGAAGCACTCAGTTTCAGGCTTAGGTCCAGACTTGGATTTCTTCTCCTGAACAGCAACTTGCTTGCTATTCTTCTTGAACTTCCCTTTCTTCTTCCCTTTGCCCTTTTTCTTGAAACTAGTGGTTTTACTGACCATCAACACTTGATGCTCCTTTTTGATTTCTACCTCCGCTGCCTTTAGCATTGCGAAGAGCTCGGGAATCGTCTTATCCATCCCTTGCATGTTATAGTTCATCACGAAGCTCTTGTAGCTTGGTGGCAGTGATTGAAGAATTCTGTCAATGACGCAATCATCCGGAAGTTGAACTCCCAGTTGAATCAAGTGATTATTATACCCAGACATTCTGAGTATATGCTCACTGACAGAACTATTCTCTTCCATCTTGCAGCTATAGAACTTATTGGAGACTTCATATCTCTCAATCCGGGCATTTGCTTGAAATATTAACTTCAACTCCTGGAACATCTCATATGCTCCATGACGTTCAAAACGTCGTTGAAGTCCCGGTTCTAAGCCGTAAAGCATGGCACACTGAACTATTGAGTAGTCATCAGCTTTGCTTTGCCAGACGTTCATAACTTCTGGTGTAGCTCTTGCAGGAGGCCTCGCACCTAGCGGTGCTTCCAGGACGTAATTCTTCTGTGCAGCAATGAGGATAATCCTCAAGTTACGGACCCAGTCCGTGTAATTGCTACCATCATCTTTCAACTTAGCTTTCTCAAGGAACGCATTAAAATTCAACGGAACAACAGCACGGGCCATATATCTACAATTAACATAGACAAGCAAGATACTATCAGGTACTAAGTTCATGATAAATTTAAGTTCAATTAATCATATTACTTAAGAACTCCCACTTAGATAGACATCTCTCTAATCATCTAAGTGATTACGTGATCCAAAGCAACTAAACCATGACCGATTAACACGTGAGATGGAGTAGTTTCAATGGTGAACATCACTATGTTGATCATATCTACTATATGATTCACGCTCGACCTTTCGGTCTCTGTGTTCCGAGGCCATATCTGTATATGCTAGGCTCGTCAAGTTTAACCCGAGTATTCCGCGTGTGCAACTGTTTTGCACCCGTTGTATTTGAACGTAGAGCCTATCACACCCGATTAACACGTGGTGTCTCAGCACGAAGAACTTTTGCAACGGTGCATACTCAGGGAGAACACTTTTATCTTGAAATTTTAGTGAGAGATCATCTTATAATGCTACCGTCAATCAAAGCAAGATAAGATGCATAAAGGATTAACATCACATGCAATCAATATAAGTGATATGATATGGCCATCATCATCTTGTGCTTGTGATCTCCATCTCCGAAGCACCGTGCTTGTGATCACCATCTCCGAAGCACCATCATGATCACCATCGTCACCGGCTCGACACCTTGATCTCCATCGTAGTATCGTTGTCGTCTCGCCAACTTATTACTTTTACGACTATCGCTACCGCTTAGTGATAAAGTAAAACTATTACATGGCGATTGCATCTCATACAATAAAGCGACAACCATATGGCTCCTGCCAGTTGCCGATAACTCGGTTACAAAACATGATCATCTCATACAACACATTATATCACATCATGTCTTGACCATATCACATCACAACATGCCCTGCAAAAACAAGTTAGACGTCCTCTACTTTGTTGTTGCAAGTTTTACGTGGCTGCTACGGGCTTAGCAAGAACCGTTCTTACCTACGCATCAAAACCACAACGATAGTTTGTCAAGTTGGTGCTGTTTTAACCTTCGCAAGGACCGGGCGTAGCCACACTCGGTTCAACTAAAGTGAGAGAGACAGACACCCGCTAGTCACCTTTAAGCAACGAGTGCTCCGAACGGTGAAACCAGTCTCGCGTAAGCGTACGCGTAATGTCGGTCCGGGCCGCTTCATCTCACAATACCGCTGAACCAAAGTATGACATGCTGGTAAGCAGTATGACTTATATCGCCCACAACTCACTTGTGTTCTACTCGTGCAAAGCATCAACGCATAAAAACTGGCTCGGATGCCACTTTGGGGAACGTAGTAATTTCAAAAAAATTCCTACGCATACGCAAGATCATGGTGATGCATAGCAACAAGAGGGGAGAGTGTTGTCCACGTACCCTCGTAGACCGACAGCGGAAGCGTTATTACAACGCGGTTGATGTAGTCGAACGTCTTCACGATCCGACCGATCAAGTACCGAACGTACGGCACCTCCGAAGTTCTACACACGTTCAGCTCGATGACGTCCCTCGAACTCCGATCCAACCGAGTGTTGAGGGAGAGTTCCGTCAGCACGACGGCGTGGTGACGATGATGATGTTCCACCGACGCAGGGCTTCGCCTAAGCTTCGCGACGGTATTATCGAGGTGTAATCTGGTGGAGGGGGGCACCGCACACGGCTAAAATATCGTATATCAAGTGTGTTCTTAGGTGCCCCCCTGCCCCCGTATATAAAGGAGCAAGGGGGAGGCCGGCTGCCTATGGGGCGCGCCAAGGAGAGGGGGGGAGTCCTCCTCCTAGTAGGAGTAGGACTCCCCTCTCCTAGTCCTACTAGGAAAAGAAGGGGGGGAAGGAAAGAGAGGGAGAGGGAGAGGGAAAGGGGGCTGCGCCCCCCTCTCCTAGTCCAACTAGGACTCCTCTGGGAGGGGGCGCACCAACTCCTGGCTGCTGCCCTCTCTCTCCCCTCAAGGCCCACTAAGGCCCAATACTTCCCCGGGGGGGTTCCGGTAACCCTCCGGCACTCCGGTTTAATCCGAAACTTCTCCGGAACACTTTCGGTGTCCGAATATAGTCGTCCAATATATTAATCTTTACGTCTCGACCATTTCGAGACTCCTCGTCATGTCCGTGATCACATCCGGGACTCCGAACAACCTTCGGTACATCAAATCACATAAACTCATAATATAACTGTCATCGTAACTTTAAGCGTGCGGACCCTTTGGGTTCGAGAACTATGTAGACATGACCGAGACACCTCTCCGGTCAATAACCAATAGCGGGACCTGGATGCCCATATTGGCTCCCACATATTCTACGAAGATCTTTATCGGTCAGACCGCATAACAACATACGTTGTTCCCTTTGTCATCGGTATGTTACTTGCCCGAGATTCGATCGTCGGTATCTCGATACCTAGTTCAATCTCGTTACCGGCAAGTCTCTTTACTCGTTACGTAATACATCATCCCGCAACTAACTCATTAGTCACAATGCTTGCAAGGCTTATAGTGATGTGCATTACCGAGTGGGCCCTGAGATACCTCTCCGACAATCGGAGTGACAAATCCTATTCTCGAAATACGCCAACCCAACAAGTACCTTTGGAGACACCTGTAGAGCACCTTTATAATCACCCAGTTACGTTGTGACGTTTGGTAGCACACAAAGTGTTCCTCCGGTAAACGGGAGTTGCATAATCTCATAGTCATGGGAACATGTATAAGTCATGAAGAAAGCAATAGCAACATACTAAACGATCGGGTGCTAAGCTAACGTAATGGGTCATGTCAATCACGTCATTCTCCTAATGAGGCGATCCCGTTAATCAAATAACAACTCATGTCTATGGCTAGGAAACATAACCATCTTTGATTAACGAGCTAGTCAAGTAGAGGCATACTAGTGACACTTTGTTTGTCTATG
Organism: Aegilops tauschii subsp. strangulata; assembly: GCF_002575655.3. Lineage (NCBI taxonomy): Eukaryota > Viridiplantae > Streptophyta > Magnoliopsida > Poales > Poaceae > Aegilops > Aegilops tauschii. Next base: position 321,604,799 of record NC_053040.3, read on the forward strand.
TATTCACACATGTATTATGTTTCCGGTTAATACAATTCTAGCATGAATAATAAACATTTATCATGATACAAGGAAATATATAATACTTTATTATTGCCTCTAGGGCATATTTCCTTCACTTCCCTCCCCTCCTTTATATACGTGGCCAGGGGCAATGAGGGAGTCCTGGATTAAGGGGTCCTCGGGCGTCCGGGCTATGTGACGTGGGCCGGACTAATGGGCCATGATGATAGAAGACACAAGACTTCTTCCCGTGTCCGGATGGGACTCTCCTTTACGTGGAAGGCAAGTTTGGCGTTCAGATATGAAGATTCCTTCCTCTGTAAACCGACTCTGTAGAACCCTAGGTCCCTCCGGTGTCTATATAAACCGGAGGGTTTTGTCCGTAGAGGCAATCATAATCATACAGGCTAGACATCTAGGGCTTAGCCATTATGATCTTGAGGTAGATCAACTCTTGTAAACCCCATATTCATCCAAGATAATCAAGCAGGAAGTAGGGTATTACCTCCATCAAGAGGGCCCGAACCTGGGTAAACATCGTGTCCCTGTCTCATGTTACCTTCGATCCTTAGACGCACAGTTCGGGACCCCCTACCCGAGATCTGCCGATTTTGACACCGACATTGGTGCTTTCATTGAGAGTTCCACTGTGACATCGACAGAAGATTCGATGGCTCCATCAGTCATCTACAACAATGCTGCCCTGAGGGAGGTCTTTCTCCCCGTCCAGATCTTTCTGTTCGGCGGCTTTGCACTGCGGGCCAACTCGCCTGGCCATCTAGAGCAGATCGACAGCTACGCCCCAGGTCACCAGATTAGTTTTGGAAATCTAGATTATGTCGCCGATATCCGAGGAGATTTGATCTTCCAAGGGTTCGCGACCCCAACCTCTGCTTTGGCATTAGATCCGGAGCGCATCACCAGGTCCGAAGACGGGATTTCCGAGCCCAACGGGCTCTCTGCGGCTATTGAGCCTAGTACGGGAGAGCCGGAGGAAGTAGTGTCACCAGCAATCATCATGATGCCGGACTCTTCTCCGAACACTAGCTCCGAACCCTCGGAGTCTGCACCGTGTGAGCTCGACCGAGGAGTTTCCTTCCCGCCGTACTCCACGGACTCTCTTCTCCCTGGCCAAACCTCGCCTTTAAGCGAGGCTCTGGACTTAATGCAATCCCTCGTCATTACAGAGGGGCTACGTCCGAACTACGCCCGGCCCGGACTAGGGGCTGAGAGTGGGGAATTTTACATCCCACCCACCACCCACTTCATAGCCACTGTCGAGGACTTAACCGACATGCTCGATTACGGCTCCGAAGACATCGATGGTATGGACGACGATGCCGGAGAAGAGCAGGCCCAAAACCCACCGTTTACCGGACGCTGGACGGCCACCTCTTCGTATGACGTGTACATGGTGGATACACCCAAAGAGGGTAACAGCGATAACGAGAAAAATCCAGTTGAGGATAAACCTCCTGAGACACAACAAAGCGCCGACGTCAGCGGCGCCGCTCTAAATCACGCCGTGGAAAGGACAGCAATACCAGCACCGGCGACAACGATACTTCGGACAACGCCGAAGACCAATAAGACCCCGTCGAGCCAACCTCCGAACAGGACGATCGGGAAGATGGGCAAATTGGCCCTGATGAACAGGCTATAAACGAAGACTCGGAGGATAGTAATTATCTTCCACTCTTCAAGGATGAGGTGAGCCTCGGCGACGAAGAGTTTATCGTGCCTGAGGAACCCCTTGAGCAGGAGCGCTTTAAGCGCCGGCTAATAGCCACTGCAAGGAGCCTGAAAAAGAAGCAGCATAAGCTTCAAGCTGACCAAGATCTGCTCAACGACAGGTGGACTAATGTCCTGGCAGCCGAGGAATACGGCCTCGGGCGCCCAACCAAGAATTACCCGAAGCGTAAGCTGCTACCCCAATTCGACGACGAGGCGCTGGAGCCCGTACCATCAGCATGTAACGCGGCCGACCGACCACCACGTGGTCGTGGAAAAATGGCAACTCAAGCCGAACACCAGCCCGTACTACCTCGCCGTAAAAGTAGAGACACAACAGCTCGGGGATATACCTACGACCTACGGCAGGACGTGGAAAATACAGCAGGTCAGACCAGATCGATCTACGGATCGCGGGGGCGTGCCCCGACACGCGAGGACAGCTATCTAGCCGGGCGCGATAAGCATAACCACATCCCGGCCGAAAACCGCAGACGGACTCCATCCGAACTGCGTCGCGACTTGGCCCGATATAGAGGCGTCGTACACGCCCTCTGCTTCACTGATGAAGTAATGGAGCATGAATTCCCAGAAGGGTTTAAACCCGTGAATATCGAATCATATGATGGAACAACAGATGCCGCGGTATGGATTGAGGACTTTCTCCTCCATATTCATATGGCCCACGGTGATGATCTTCATGCCATCAAATACCTCCCACTAAAGCTCAAGGGACCAGCTCAGCACTGGTTAAACAGCCTACCAGAAAACTCCATTGGCAGCTGGGAGGACTTGGAAGACGCCTTCCGCGACAACTTCCAGGGTACATATGTCCGACTCCAGATGCCGATGACTTAAGTCACATCGTTCAACAGCCCGGAGAGTCGGCCAGGAAATTCTGGACCAGGTTCCTAATTAAAAAGAACCAGATCGTCGGTTGTCCGCATGCCGAAGCCCTAGCGGCCTTTAAGCATAGCATTCGTGACGAATGGCTCGCCCGGCACCTTGGCCAAGAAAAGCCGAAGTCCATGGCAGCCCTCACGGCACTTATGACCCGCTTTTGCATGGGCGAAGATAGTTGGCTAGCCCGTAGCAGCAACAACGCAAGCGAACCTAGCACCTCTGAAGCCAGAAATAGCAACGGCAAGCCCCGACGCAACAGGCACAAGCGTCGGAACAACGGTGACAATACCGACGACACGGCAGTCAACGCCGGATTCAGTGGCTCCAAGTCCGGTCAGCGGAAGAAGCCATTTGAAAGAAGCAATCCGGGCTCATCTAGCTTGGACCGAATCCTCGATCGACCATGTCAGATCCACGGCACCCCCGATAAACCCGCCAATCATACCAACAGAAGCTGTTGGGTCTTTAAACAAGCCGGTAAGTTAAATACCGAGAATAAAGAGAAGGGGTCGCCAAGTGAGGACGATGACGAGGAGCCCCGTCCACCGAACACAGGGGGACATAAGAAATTCCCCCCCCCCCAAGTCAAAACGGTGAACATGATATACGTTACTCATATCCCCAAGAGGGAGTGCAAACGCGCACTCAGGGACGTCTATGCGATAGAGTCAGTCGCCCCAAAATTCAATCCATGGTCATCCTGCCCGATCACTTTCGATTGCAGGGACCATCCGACCAGTATCTGTCACGGCGGCTTAGCCGCACTGGTCCTCGACCCAATCATTGATGGATTCCACCTCACGCGAGTCCTCATGGACGGTGGCAGCAGCCTTAACCTGCTCTATCAGGACACAGTCTGCAAGATGGGCATCGATCCGTCAAGGATCAGGCCCACAAAAACTACCTTCAAAGGAGTAATACCAGGTGTAGAGGCCCATTGCACGGGCTCAATCACATTGGAAGTCGTCTTCGGATCGCCGGACAACTTTTGAAGCGAAGACTTGATCTTCAACATCGTCCCCTTCCGCAGTGGCTATCATGCACTGCTCGGACGAACCGCATTTGCTCGCTTCAATGCGGTGCCACACTATGCCTATCTCAAACTTAAGATGCCCGGACCACGTGGTGTCATAACAGTCAACAGAAACATGGAACGCTCCCTTCGTATCAAGGAGCACACCGCAGCCCTGGCAGCAGAAGTACATGGCGGCCTTATCAAGCAGAACATCAATTCGGTGGCCAAGCCCCCGGACACTATTAAACGAGTCCGGACTTCTCCGCAGCATGACAGTCCAGCTCGTCGGGAGTTCGACTAGCAATTCGGCCTCCGTCTCAGTCCCGACCGAATTGCGGCATAGGTACCGCGCGTACATAACTACGCACTAAAAATACCATGGGAAAAGACGGAGGCATGACTCGATCATGGTCCACAATACGGCTCGACCTTATCTAGGCACTCATACTTTCCCTTTTCTCTCTATCCTTTTCAGATTTCTTTTCCACAGGCCCCTCACGATGTCTTGATCGTCGATCCTTCCGAAGGATAAACATACCAAGGAGGCAAGCAGCAGAGACGTGTGGCAGAATATCTAGATGATCTTCTTGATGATCACTTTGCATGTTTTCAGGACCCGCACGCAGCTTCCCCTTGGTCTCGGCATGCTAAATAGTCATGTTGCTTATCGCATTATTTGTAAAAATATGCTTTGACGTACACTTTGCGGCCCAACATATGTGGCACTGGCTTACTCCTTCATTATATTTCACTATTTTTGCACCCGTACACTTTGGTACGACTTAACTCGCCAGGGGCTCCATTGAGCTCCATACGTTTGCAACAAGTCCGAACACTTTTTACAGTATAATTCGGCACCCCGAATATAGCATTATATGTATCGGCTCCGAATCATGTCTTTGGTCAATAATTGGGTTGCCCGGCTCCTGTGCTTGCTACCTTACGTTCCGTCTTATCGGCTAGGGTAGCAAAGGGAGAACTACTGCGATTGTGTTTCTAGTTTATCCGGATAAACACCTCAGTAGAGAAAGCCGAAAACTGACTGTCATGATGCGGTGAGAGCTGGTTAGCTATTCGGTGGCTAAACATAAATCTCTTGCGATTTTTTCCGCATTATGCGACGGATCGGCCTCCACCCGATCAGGTGTCTACAGCGCCCTAGTCCGGATAAACAAATACTAACTAGGGGTTGCGCCTACACTCCTATTGTCAAACTCCTATAGCTAAGTGAGGGTGATAAAGCCACATAGTCCGATTGCCTGGTTCGCTGCACTAAGCACCTCCTTCCAGGACCAATTTCTTGGGTCAAGTGGGTTTAGGTTCCAACCCGAACACCCCCGTACTACCTACGTGGGGGCTGAAGCCGACGACTGGCCAACTCTCAGATTTAATAAACGGTCGCACAGGAGGAAATATTTTCAAAAAACAACAAGCAATATATTAAATATAGGCTTTGTTCCATAATACAGGACCGGATAACACAAATACATTCATTCAAAGATAATGTCCTTCGCACACTGGCCCTCTACAATGCGGGATCCTCCCAGGACATCATCAAAATACAGCTCGGGCGTGCGGTGCTCTTTGCCCACAGGCGGTCCCTCGGTCGCAAGCTTGACGGTGTTCATCTTCGCCCACTGTACCTTGACACGGGCGAAGGCCATCCGTGCACCTTCAACGCAGACCGACCGCTTTATGGCATCAAGCCGAGGGCAGGCATCGACCAGCCGCTTCACGAGCCTGAAGTGGCTGCTGGGCATGTCTTCGGCAGGCCATAGACGGATTATCAAATCCTTCATGGCCAATCCGACCACCCAATGCAGTTCGGTCAGCTGTTTCAGCTGATCGCTAAGGGGCACCGGATGCTCTGGCGCACGGTATTGCGACGAGAACAGCTTCTCCGTTGAGCTCCCCTCTTCGGCTCGGAAGAACTCTGCAGCATCAGCAACACTGCGAGGCAGATCCGCAAACGCTCCTGGAGAACTCCAAATCTGGGTTAGTAAGAGGTACCTTTTCTTCACAAATTTGCTCTGCATAATAAAGGCCTTACCCGCCGCAATCTGCTTGGCCTCCTGGATTTCCTGGAGGGCGCCCTGGGCTTCAACCCGGGCCTCTTGTGCACTTTGGCAGGCCTTAGCAAGTTCGGACTCTTGGTCCGTAATCTTGCGCTCCAAGGACTCGCATTTCTTTATGGCGTCCTTGAGCTCCTGGTGAACCTCCCCGACCCTTGACTCGTGTTTTTTGCGGGCGACTTGTTCCTTCTCCACTTTCTTCTGGGCCTCGGCCAGCGCGTTCTTGAGGGACTCCACCTCGGCCGCAGCTCCAATGAAACATCATAACAACAAGATCAACACAAACAATTCATATCATTTCAGATCTGAACAGGCCATTGTATACCTTGCTTGTCCTCTAGTTGTTTTTTGACACGGCCGAGCTCTTCATCGGCCTGCTCCAGACTCTGCTTTAGTTTGGAGACTTCGACAGAATGGGAGGTCGCAACCAGCATCAACGCTTGCTTATTCACATAGACATATATGATTAGTCTCCTGCGAAAATTATTCGATCCTCTATCCGGCCTTTCTTTTTGAAAACCAGACAGAGTCTCAAGGGCTACTGTCTGTACTACGGCATTCTTTTTGCATAATTACGTCACATACCTCAAAGCCTATTAGAAGGCTGGCGCAGGATTCGGTCAGTCCGCTCTTAGCAGACTGAACCCTCTCAACCACCGTACCCATAAGGATACGGTGTTCTTCTACAATGGAAGCACCTTGAAGTGCTTCAAGTAGAGTATCCGGTGCCTCTGGATGGACAGAGGTCACCGGCAGAATTGGTGCACCTCCTTCTTTCGAAGGAGGCTGCTTACCTGATTCCGGAACCGTATGGGCCTCTGGAATAGTATTCAGCTGGGGGCCGAATTGGGTATGGCCCCCATCGCCAGTTTCCGGGGGGTCTGCTCCCCCATATGTCTGGCGGCTGAGGCATCACCCTTTGGCACCACCTCGATGGCCTCCTATACCTCTCCCTGGCCTGGGAGGGTCCTTCGGGACAACACCTCGACGTCGTCTAGCCTTGGGGGAGGAGGCCGGAGGAGGCGACTCGCTTTCCATCACATTTGGATCCAGCGAATTCCCTGAAGATGAGGATCGCTGGAGGTGGGCGTGAGCCGGACTATAGCGCATGATCCAACATGTTAAAACCACGAAGTAAAGGAGCTGGATATATATGTGCATAAGTACCTTTGAGTACTTACGATTCCGCTAGGGGCTTCTCCCTGTGACGCCACTCGGGGCTGCTATCGGTGTCCGATTCAGAATTGTCCGCAAGGGAGACCTTCCCTTTCTTGGACGCCTCCGCCTCTGCCTCCAGATCCGTGGAGGCCTCCCTTTTCTTCCTTCCCCCCCCCTCGGGGGGAGAATTGCTTTCCTCCTCCTCGTCGTCGTTCTCGGTGGGGGAGGAGTGGTTTTCGGCGTCTTCGGACGTTGTGTCAGAAGTGCCTTTACGGCGGAGGCCGCTTCTTGCCTCCTGGCCCTTCTTCTTGGCCTTCTTCTCCGACGCCTTGTAGGGCACCGGAACCAGCATCTTCGTCAGAAGTGGGATAGCTGGGTTTTCGGGCAGCGGAGCCAGACACTGGATCTGCTCCGCCTTCTTTATCCAGCCCTGAAAAGACAAATGGAGAAGCTTAGACATCTTCCTTGAATGCATAGGTAGAGGATACACCTTGAAATATGAAGAACTTACTGAACTGGCGGGATGGGTCAGGTCATAGCCGCGGTCCTCGGTCGTCTTCGGCCACGTCTGATTGGCCTTGAAAAGCACCTTCTAGATACCTTTGTGTGTGGCGCCGAAGACCTGTTGCAAGGTCTGGTGCTTGGCCGGATCGAACTCCCACAAATGGCAAGTCCGTCTTTGGCAGGGAAGGATCCGGCGAAAAAGCATCACCTGGATCACGTTGACAAGCTTGATGTTCTTGTCCATCATACTCTTGACGCGCGTCTGCAGCGCTGACACCTCGTCCGACGACGCCTAGTCCAGGCCCTTGTTTAGCCAGGAGGTAAGGTGCAGTGGGGGCCCGGACTTGAATTCGGGAGCCGCGGCCCAGGTGGTGTCACGGGGCTCTGTGACGTAGAACCACTGTTGTTGCCACCCTTTGACGGTCTCCACAAAGGTGCATGTGGGCCATGTGACGTTGGACAGTTTGCTCACCATGGCACCCCCGCACTCAGCATGTTGACCATCCACCACTTTTGGCTTCACATTGAAGGTCTTTAGCCATAATCCGAAGTGGGGTGGGATGCGGAGGAAGGCCTCTCACGCGACAATGAATGCCGAGATGTTGAGGAAAGAATTTGGGGCTAGATCATGGAAATCTAGCATGTAGTAGAACATGAGTCCGCGGACGAAGGGGTGGAGGGGAAATCCTAACCCGCGGATGTAGTGGGGGATGAATACCACCCTCTCGTTGGGCTCCGGGGTGGGGACGATCTGCCCCTTGGCCGGAAGCCGGTGGGAGATTTCCTGGGCCAAGTACCCCGCTTCCCGGAGCTCCGTGATGTTCTCCTCTGTGACGGAGGAGGCCATCCACTTGCCCTGCGCTCTCCGGACATGGTCGGAGTGCTTTTTGAGGGCGGAAAGGATGGAAGCTTGGGCGCTGGAGCTCAAGAACGGATGGGCGGAGAGGAAGAAGGCGTGGGTGAAAGAGTGGATCCTTATCCTCTTATAAAGGCAGCGAATATCAAGTGCCTCCCCACTCGCCTTAAAACTCGCCCATTCCCCAAGGGTCGTGCAGACGGCGCGGTTGGATTACCCACACCCGTATTGATGAGAATCCCGCGATAAGGGGACACAATCTCTGCTTCGACAAGACGTGCCAATGAAAACCGCATCTCGAAACGTGGAGCGGAAGGCTAAAAAATGGTTCGAAATAATGACTGGGCAGGGACGTAATGTCTCGCTACAAAAGTTGTCAGTGGATTGGACTTATTAAATATTATACTCTCTACGGCTGTGTGTGGTGCCTGTTTTGCAGAGCCGGACACGTTTCCTGTGTTCGGGGACTACTTTGAAGTATTCGGAGGAGAAACCCGCCTTGCAATGACGAAGACAATCTGCGCGCCGGACACATCGTCATTGAAGCCTGGTTCAGGGGCTACTAAGGGAGTCCTGGATTAAGGGGTCCTCGGGCGTCCGGGCTATGTGATGTGGGCCGGACTAATGGACCATGAAGATACAAGACAGAAGACTTCTTCCCGTGTCTGGATGGGACTCTCCTTTATGTGGAAGGCAAGCTTGGTGTTCGGATAGGAAGATTCCTTCCTCTGTAAACCGACTTTGTACAACCCTATGTCCCTCCGGTGTCTATATAAACCGGAGGGTTTAGTCCGTAGAGGCAATCATAATCATACAGGCTAGACACCATATTCATGTAAACCCCATATTCATCCGGTGTCTATATAAACCAGAGGGTTTAGTCCGTAGAGGCAATCATAATCATCTAGGGTTTAGCCATTACGATCTCGAGGTAGATCAACTCTTGTAAACCCCATATTCATCCAAGATAATCAAGCAAGAAGTAGGGTATTACCTCCATCAAGAGGGCCTGAACCTGGGTAAACATCGTGTCCCTGTCTCCTGTTACCTTCGATCCTTAGACGCACAGTTCGGGACCCCCTACCCGAGATCTGCCCGTTTTGACACCGACAGGCACCCCATAGACACACAAGTTGATCTTTAGCCGTGTGCGGTGCCCCCCTCCACAGTTTTCCACCTCGGTCATACCATCATAGTGCTTAGGCGAAGCCCTGCGCCGGTAACTTCATCATCACCGTCACCACGCCGTCATGCTGACGGAACTCTCCCTCGGCCTCAGCTGGATTTAGAGTTCGAGGGACGTCACCGAGTTGAACGTGTGTGGATCGCGGAGGTGTTGTGCATTCGGTACTTGATCGGTTGGATCGCTTCGACTACATCAACCGCGTTACTAAACGCTTCCGCTTTCGGTCTACGCGGGTACGTAGACACACTCTCCCCGCTCGTTGCTATGCTTCTCCTAAATAGATCTTGCGTGATCATAGGCAAAAAAATTGAAATACTACGTTCCCCAACACCAAGCACATCAAGAGATGCTTCAATTCCATCTGCGATCAAGTCAAGGAGGGGGACATAGAGATTTGCAAAATACATACGGATCTGAATGTTGTAGACCGGTTGACTAAGCCTCTCTCACGAGCAAAACATGATCAGCACCAAGACTCCATGGGTGTTAGAATCATTACTATGTAATCTAGATTATTGACTCTAGTGCAAGTGGGAGACTGCAGGAAATATGCCCTAGAGGCAATAATAAAATTGTTATTTATATTTCCTTATACCATGGCAAATGTTTATTATTCATGTTAGAATTGTATTAACCGGAAACTTAGTACATGTGTCTCGTTAATCAAAGATGGTTAAGTTTCCTAGCCATAGACATGTTGTCATTTGATGAACGGGATCACATCATTAGATAATGATGTGATGGACAAGACCCATCCGTTAGCTTAGCACTATGATCGTTTAGTTTATTGCTATTGCTTTCTTCATGACTTATACATGTTCCTATGACTATGAGATTATGCAACTCGCGAATATCGGAGGAACACTTAGTGTGCTATCAAACGTCACAACGTAACTGGGTGATTATAAAGATGCTCTACACGTGTCTCCGGTGGTGTTTGTTGAGTTGGCATAGATCGAGATTAGGATTAGTCACTCCGATTGTCGGAGAGGTATCTCTGGGCCCTCTCGGTAATGCACATCACTATAAACCTTGCAAGCAATGTGACTAATGAGTTAGTTGCGGGATGATGCATTACGGAACGAGTAAAGAGACTTTCCGGTAACGGGATTGAACTAGGTATGAGGATACCGACGATCGAATCTCGGGCAAGTAACATACCGATGACAAAGGGAACAACGTATGTTGTTATGCGGTTTGACCGATAAAGATCTTCGTAGAATATGTAGGAGCCAATATGAGCATCCAGGTCCCGCTATTGGTTATTGACCGGAGAGGTGTCTCGGTCATGTCTACATAGTTCTCGAACCCGTAGGGTCCGCACGCTTAACGTTCGATGACGATTTGTATTATGAGTTTATGTGATTTGATGACCGAAGGTTGTTCGGAGTATCGGATGAGATAATGGACATGACGAGTAGTCTCAAAATGGTCGAGACATAAAGATTGATATATTGGACCATGTTATTTGAACACCGGAAGTGTTCCGGATAGTTTCGGATAAAACCGGAGTGCCGGAGGGGTTACCGGAACCCCCTGGGGAAGTTATGGGCCTTAGGGGAGAGAGAGGGCAGCGGCCAAGAGGTGCCCCCCCCCCTCCAAGGGGAGTCCGAATAGGACTAGGGGAGGGGGCGCGGCCCCTCTTTCCCTCTCCCTCTCCCTCTCCCTCTCCCTCTCCTTCCTTCTTCTCCTACTTGGACTAGGAAGGGGGGCGATTCCTACTTGGAGTACGACTCCCCCCCTTGGGCGCGCCCTCTAGGGCCTGCCGGCCTCCTCCTCCCCTCCTTTATATACGGGGTAGGGGGCACCCCATAGACACACAAGTTGATCTTTAGCCATGTGCGGTGCCCCCCTCCACAGTTTTACACCTCGGTCATATTGTCGTAGTGCTTACGCGAAGCCCTGCGCCGATAACTTCATCATCACCGTCACCACGCCGTCGTGCTGACGAAACTCTCCCTCGGCCTCAACTGGATCAAGAGTTCGAGGGACGTCACCGAGCTGAACGTGTGCAGATCGCGGAGGTGCCGTGCGTTCGGTACTTGGATCGGTTGGATCGCGAAGACGTTCGACTACATCAACCGCGTTACTATACGCTTCCGCTTTCGGTCTATGAGGGTACGTGGACACACTCTCCTCACTCGTTGCTATGCTTCTCCTAGATAGATCTTGCGTGATCGTAGGTAAATTTTTTGAAATACTACATTCCCCAACACTAGTGACTTCTTGGGGAGCATTGTGCATGTACCTCCCCCAAAGGAGGGAACTTCGGAAACACATCCTCGTCTCCATCGAATCCACTTGCGGTTACTTTGTGACTTTACTTTGTGCAAGCTTTTATTGGGTTTACTTTGAGTTTGCACTTGTTTTGTGTTGCGTGTCATATTGGTGGTACACCTAGTTGCATATCTAGACAACCTACTTTATTGTTGAACCTAAAATTTGGTAAAGAGGCTAAAAATTGTTAGTCGCCTATTCACCCCTCCCCCCCCCCCCCCCCCTCTAGTACCTATCCTTTCACATGGAGTTGTCAATTTGATAGATGCAGCTGGAGTTGGGGACTCGGAGCTAGACTTGACCCATTTCAGACACATCGAATTGTCTATAATTTGATAGTATCAAGTTCAAGATATATGGCATGTCCTAGACTTGAGTTCATCTCATGATCCTTGGGATGTGAATCGCCTTGCTTAGGGGTCGCCAAAAGCTACTCTGTAGATGGGTAGTTGAAATGATGTATTCCAAAATGTCATGAACCCTGCTTCAAGGCATGGTCGGTCAAGAAAGGACCATGCCCCTCCATTTTGGAGAGAAATCTTTGGTCCCTATCGAGTGATCAAATCAAGGAAAGCATAGCCATGTGACTAAGGTTGAGAGTTAACCTCATAAGGGATCTGATTCATTGGTCGAGAAGAGAGGTCGAAGCCATTCAACAAGAATGACAAGCTCTTGCCTAGTGTTTCGACAAGTATATCATAAGGCGTGGGGATTGGACATATGAAACATTGAGAGGTTCATCGGAATGACTTCATGGAACTTACGAAATGACATGTCTTGTTAGAGGCCACTACCACTTATTGTGCTAGTTCAAGCAGCAACTCATGACACGAGTAAGGAGTTACTCGAGCACCTTGGTCGAGTAAGAGTTACTCGGACCACTCCCCATGTCCTTGTCGACATGAACCCGTGGGGTCACACACCTAAGGATACCAAACCCACATGGATAAGATCCGATGTGTTATGGGGACTGGACTCGTGTGGGCCTCAAGAATTGAGTCCATGAAAGGGAGGGTATACAAGGAGGCAGAGTGCAATATTATGTCATAGGAAAAACACAAGGGTTTCAAAAAGCCTTCCAACAACTGTCATCGTCTCCTTCCTTGATTGCAAGAGGAAACTTAGTAGTCCATCGCTGAGTTGTCCCAGACTGTATGCGTGGGTGCACTTGGGGAGGCGTTGCACTCTGACGATCAGGCGAATGAACGTGGATTAATCGGTGATCGAGAGGGTGGAGCCGTAAAACTACGAGCACGAAGTAGTTGTACGACTACAGTTGCACTGACAAGCTTCGTCGACTCTGTGTCCTCTACAGGTTGGCAAGTCGAGTGTATGTTCTTGATCTCCCTCCTGCAACATGATCTTGGGCAGTGCATAGTGGAATTTTTTTATTTTGCCCTTAGTTCATAAGAGGATTGCCTCATCCTTTGTTGCGCAAACGGTGTAGAGGAAGCCCAATAATTTAATGGTGATGGAAGGGAAAAGATGACAAATGATGCTGAAGAGGAAGGACCAACAACACCGTGCGTAGAATTTAACACAAAAACTGAGAAGGTAGAAACCCGAGCTGATGAGGGAAAATGAAAGAAAAGCAGGATCATAGGAAGAAGAGTGACGAATTGCCAGATTGCCCTCTTATGATGATATGTGAGCCCAAGCTCTGCATGAAGGTCTCCAAGGAGACATGGATCTGCAGAACCGATTTTGTCCATTGGAAGTCTTTCCGGGGCAAAATGGTCGCCCAACAAAGGTTGTTCCCAACAACAATCCTGCTGCTCTTTAGGAGATGAAAGTAGTGGTCGAACATTAGGGTCGCAAAAGAAAGATGAACTCCGTGTTCATGCCATCTTAGCATTGTCACATAAGATAGCGAGTGCGATAAGAAAAACAAAAAAATGTATTGCCTTCTCTTAACTAAGAGATGTTCTTTTAGATTAATCATTATACGAGGTGTCTTCTTTTGTACACATATTTTCTATTTTTAGTTTTAGTCATCCAATAATTTCAGGATCTTGTGCCATTAAATGATACAGATAACACTAAGATACACTTCCACCGTTCATAAATATAAGATGTTCTAACTTTTTGGTGATCAAATGTATATAGACATATTTCACAAATATAAGATACACTCCCACCGTTCACAAATACTCCCTTTGTCCCATAATGTAAGACGTTTTTTGACACTACGCTAGTGCCAAAAAACGTCTTACATTATGGGACGGAGGGAGTATAAAATTAAATGGTACATGTTTTAGTGTGTTTGTTCACCCAATCAATCTGTATGTAGTCCATAGTAAAATATCCAAAACATCTTCTGTCTATGAATGGAGGGAATAATATATCGTACAATATGTTGTATTGCCAAGTGGAATACACAAGAAAATGTTGTTTTATCAAGTTATGTGACGTGGATAAGGACAATGAATATTGCTATACCAGAGGGATATGTGTAAAAATCATTTGGGTTTACATAAGAAATTGTTGGAAGTGCCACCGCAATTTGCTTTGACCGGAAGACCGATATATAATTTCTTTTTATTATTATAGAGACAGAGGACTAATACTCCCTCCATTCCACAATGTAGTGCTTCCTCTATCTCCGTGCTTCAACTTTGACCGTAAATTTAACTACCAAGACCGATTGCGGCGGGAGCAAAAATTATATCAGTGAATTCGTATTCGAAAGAAGTTTTTAATTATGTAATTTTTTCACCCGCCGTAGTCGGTCTCGTTCGTTAAATTTATGGTCAAAGTTCGACCTCGGGAAGCGCAGGCGCACTATATTTTGGAATGGAGGGAGTATAATACAGTAATAAATAAATGTACGAAAGCATAAACAAGACTAATTGACCTTCGGACCCAAAAGGAATCAAGGACAATGTAGCACGCTACATTCATTTAATCCGATCACCACAATATTTCAAGGCTCGCTCCTCAAATCAGCTCTGCTAGAAATGCTTGCTTGGTTCCTACAGCAACTAAGCATCCTCATGATTGTCCTCCATCTCTTCATCATCAGCCACTAACTGCACCATGCCACCAGCACCAATGAGCTCCATTTGTTGTACCAGCTGCTGCAGACCCTCCGCGGGTATCCCTTGGAATCTCAGGAACGCGTCAAACAGTGATGAATTATCGAGTTCCATCCTGTGGTCAGGTGTGTGCTGCTGATTAAAGCGGCCTGGGAGCTTTGAAGTGCTGTCGTAGCATTCCCCGCAAAGGTCGAATCCAATTGCCTCTGTGCAATCCTTGCATTTGTATCGCTTGCCTCGTATCGGATAGACCTGCAAAGCATTCATCAGTTCCATATTTACCAAAAGGATCAGAGTAACTCAAGACATGGGAAATGAAGCAAGGATACATGGATGCCTATCAATACCTCCCACTATGATTTGCATTAAGTTTTTTCTTTTGTATGTAACAAGATATTAGAAGAAGGTTTAAGAGACCACAAAGGTTGCTAATGTTGGTTACTGAACAGTGAGCACATAAATTTAAAAATTGGAATGAAAACAATCCTAATGTTGCAACCAAATTTCTAGTTATTCGTCAACCCGCACTTAAATTAAGAACTACCTTTCACATTAGAGCAATATCTTCAAATAAAAGGTAAAACTGTGTTTATGGAGTATTAAAAAACGTTATAAAACAGATACTGGAGCACAAATTTATTAATGGAATGGGAAAAATCATTAAAAAGACTAATTGGGAATAGGTGCTAACACTAGATGGGCTACCTGGATAGGCTTTTTATTCGTTGGGTAACTTGATGAAAGATTTACACAATAACACCAAGAGGACAACAAAATGAAGATGCATACTCAGCAAATCATTTCAAAATTCTTAAGTTCAAGAAATCATTTTATCTACCAATGGTGGCTCCATTGGTACGGTTTATCAACTGAATGTATGCCAGCTTGACTAATTACTAGCAAGGTTATGGACTTTCTAATTTGTACAACTTGAACATACCCCGCATGAGTCACATCCAACTCCAATGTGAACATTTGATAAGTCTAGAGTCTTCTGTACAAAAGCTCCCTTCTTGCATGAAGTACCTGAACCACACAAAACACAGGAATCATGTACGAAAAAATGGATCAGGCATGTGCTTCATTTCATAACATAATTTACAAAGATGTAAAGTTGCACTTCATGAAGGTTAAGTAATTCTGTGACTCAAGGATAAAACTAAGTTTTTGAAACATTTAAATTGAGTTCTCAAATGTGAGAGCATGGAAGCATTTGATGGATGGGAGCACCAGATATTCTCCCATTATATATATGTATCATTATATTTGAAACATGCAGCTGAACTTATGTCTGATTAGGGAACGCAGTTTGTGGTAGAAATTGCCCACACAGCTTGAAACAGCAACAGGTACAGGGGTTCGACACCACAGGGGTGCGAGTAAGCCTCTGCTACTGTTTTGTTTCAACAATCTAGCATAATTGTATATGGGATCTAATTATTTCTTTTAGTTCTTCAGAAATTTGTAGGGTACAGTGTACATGGGTAGTTTTGGGTTTTCTTTTTTGTTAATGTTCACATGATATGTGTCTACATCCTAAAAAATTCAGATCCAAATTCGAATTACACATCACAAAACAAAAAAGACAAATCAAGGTGTGAATAGTGTAGTTTCTGCTTTTGTCTTTTAGTGACACTATTCGTGTTGGATTTGTCTTTTTAGTTTCACCATGTGCAATTCAAATTTGGATCTGACTTTTTTAAGGGTTGTAGATACAGAATAACCTATATAACCAATGACCGACTGTAATAGTTCTTGACATATCAGTAACCACACCATGCCTCTCAGTATGCACAAAATTAACGACATTGACTAATGCCGGAAATCCTTCCTAAATGAATATTTTGAAGACTAAATCAACAATACATGGAAGTAGATCATTATATGAAGTATCGGTAACACAAACTAGATACTCCTTCAATTTTTATTCAATGAGTTCCTGACACACACTATAAAAGTGTATATTCATATTAACACAACTATGTTAAGGTTAATGTTTGTTGATCAATTAAGTGACAACACAACAGTTGAAGGTAAAATAAGGCACTGCTAAAAACAAGTGCAAGTAGCCAACAAACAAAAATTAATAGCGGACAAAAACTATCAATATGGATACCTCCGGACAAACAAATCAACTTAAAAGTGTGCATTCACATTTAGCTAACAGAGTAAGTCAAACACCAATTTCACGATTAGCATGATGAACTTGATGCACAGTATTATGTTGTTAAGGTAGAGAGCTATATGATATGTGAGTCTGAGCTAAACACAAAAAAAGGCTTACTTGAAGATGATCCTTCAGGATTGCATTGGCTATTCTCAAGCTGAAGTTTCTTGCGTCTTGATTCATATTCTGCTGGAAAATATTCTTCCAGAAAGTGGTCAAGATCTAAACAAACATTAGGAAAATCTCCAGGATGAAGACCTCCACAGACTTGACATTTCAATGCTTCATCACCCACGGAAGGCAAACAAGATATGCAATACACTTTTCACAAAACCAAAGATAAGTCAGTTTCTATAAAGAAAAGGAAACTACAAAAATTGACCAACCCTTCTTATTCTAAATTTAGAGCTTACCATGACCACAGTTAAGAACAGTAGGTTGATACAGCAGCTCCTTGCAGATAGGACAAGACACATCATCTAACTTTATTTTCATTGAATGTTCGTTCATAGTACTGTCATCAACTGAGACTTCTCCTGGAGGTCCAGTTTTGCCATCTTCAAGCTTGTTGCCCCAATCTTTTCCATTTTCTTGAAAAAGTGCAAAGGCTTATGCATACAGAACTATACTGGGGAAGATGTCATTGCAATTTGCAATTACATAAAAAGAATTCTTACCACCATTATTGTTCTTGGAGTTTAAGAACTCGATGATTTGTGGAGAAAAGGTATCCACGCTCCTCTCTTGCTCTGAATTGTGGCCCAATTAGAGCATAATAATATTTCATAATTCATAACAAGCAAAAAACGAGGCATACTAATTAAAATAAGGAAAACTAGTGTTTGGTGCAAAGTAATTTAATTTACCATTGAAACCTGATGGTAGAAGAAATAGGTTCAAACTTAAAAATTGATAGACATCTAAATGGCAGGGAATGTGAATTTCAAGGGCTGCTGTGGTACCTGCCAAGCACTCAAGTATATAGCTCATGCTGCGTAACATATGATTGTTAATACCTCTACACAATCAATACCCATGAGACTTAAACCCTAAAGTGATGTTTCTCCCCTATCCTTCAATATGTCCCGGTGATCTTGCAGAGAAATCTCCATCTCTCGAAACCAGCAACCTCTTTTGCATCAACGCTCACGTTGCCGATTAGGCACAAGTGCAGGCATAGTGAGGGACAATCCAAACCTAAGCCAACAGCTCAAACATGTTCACCTTATACCTCCACCAGGTTCCCATCCTATCTTGACCGAGCAATTTGGGTATGATGGATATGAAAACAACTTGTGGAGTGTATTCTAGTTTGGTAGAACTGGTGGTATGCTTGCATTCTGGATGTCATTTCCCACACAAATTTGGAAGAAAATAACTTTATATCAAAACAACTCCCAGCATGATTTCTTAACTGATAACTAGTTCTGATATGACAAATGGGTTCCGTGCTTTGTGCATTGAGCACTCACCTAGTACTTCCATTTCCCTCTTTTTGTATTCCACGGGTTCAAGCTTTAAAAGCAAGTGATGGAGGAGTTGGCAGATACTTGGGAAATGAGTATACGGTTGCCTGCATATTGCACAATGGGATTCCCGGGCGTAATGCATAGCTTTATGGACGCACCAGAAACATGACATATGACCACATGCTGCACCAATAAAAGCCAAATGATATTCAAAAATACACCACACTGGTTTTTGATCATCATAAACAGCAAAACCTTACCAATAACAACTGGTTTATAGAGAAGCTCCCTGCAAGACATATTGAACAAGCATATGAGATTATTAGCACATTTGCGGAGAATCGAAGCCAATCCAATGCTCATCAAAGAGAAAAAGGTAAGTAACCTGGTAATACTTTTTCAAGTGAATAATTAGAACTTTAA
This sequence comes from Aegilops tauschii subsp. strangulata, assembly GCF_002575655.3. NCBI lineage: Eukaryota > Viridiplantae > Streptophyta > Magnoliopsida > Poales > Poaceae > Aegilops > Aegilops tauschii. The sequence continues at coordinate 321,623,598 of NC_053040.3, forward strand.
AAGTAAGTGACAGCATGTTGTTTCACAACACTATCAGGCATCTACCGCAATAATAAGAGTTATAAATCAATTTATTTGTGTTTCCTAGTGTCCTGCGGGGTGTGGAATTAAGCCGACATAAATCAATTAAGCCTCACATAGTCCCGTGGCCACCCAAATGTGGCAACACTTGGTGATCGGTATTGCTAGATAAATTAGAGATAGTCACGACACGAGTTACTGGCACCGAACATCGAGGAGCACGAGTACAGCAGGACCCAATTCGCATCGGATCAAGACGAGGGGCGCGCAATAATCTACCAAGCAGCCAAGCAGGCGTATCCACAACCGACGCGGGAGATTATTCGGCCCGCCATGGCCACGCCAACGGAGAGGAGGAGAAAGGTGGCGTGTAAACTCACAGGCATACGCAGCACTGGAAGCGCGGGTCCTCCAGATCGTCGAAGCCAGCTCCACCGGCGGCGGCGGTGGCGGCCTCCTCCTTCTTCTCCGTGGGGTGGCTGGAGCTGCTGTCGTCGGAGGCCATCCTCCGCCTCGGTGGAAGTGGAAGGCGGATGGGGATTCTGCAGGTGCCGGGGGGGTGAGCAGCCAAGATGCGATGACTATGCGAGTGCCGAGTGCCGAGTGCGCGAGAAAAGGACGGGGAGGAAGGGGCCGAGCCGCACCCCGCGGTTTGGACCTTGGGGACGAAGGAAGGAACTGACCATAGAGGCGTTCACGCTCCGTGTCCGGTTCGTCCGGTCGCGTTCGGGTGCCGTTTTTTGGTGCGTCCAGTCCACCACAAAACTAGTATATCCTTCACAATTAGTAGTATTATTTTTTGAGAACATATCCTTCACAATTTGGCTCGCGTGTCATCGGGAGAGTTCGACAGAGACGGTACGATCGGCCGGATCATAGGGAAATGGGAAAATGGTAGAAGAAGCATGTGGTAAGCAATTTAAATTTAAAAAAATACTCCCTCCGTAAAGAAATATAAGAGCGTTTAGATAATTAAAATAGTGATTTAAACACTCTTATATTTGTTTACAGAGAGAGTATAACGTACTTCATCATCACGTGAAAAAAATAGACGGAATCATGATGGATGGTGACAAAAACAACCCCAGAATTAGGCTATAGCCTAGTGGCAAGGGTGGGCAGTGGTGCACCCTGCAGCCAGGGTTCGAATCATGTTAGGGTCGAATTTCTAGTTTCTCATCTGGGTGGGTTTCTTCTATAAAACTAAGTCCTGGATGCTAGTGCTCATGGATCTCATTTTTTTACAAAAACAGCCCCCGTTTTCTTGTAGGTCGGTGCATACAAATCGGACATGGCATTAGCGACTCTAAAATCATGGTTATTAACACAATATAAACGCAGACGCTCATATACATACACATACATTCACCCTACGAACGAACGCACGCACGCACATTCTATCCTTATGAGCGTCTCTGAGATACTAAGTCGGCACATCATCTTGAGATTGACGTAATTGACGAGAACTTCTCCTCCCACTGAACGTACGTCGCCTGAAGGCCTCCAAGAAAATACGAACACCGGCGTCAAGTTTATAACTTAAACCCCTGGTGAGCTAAGAATACCATTGTTTCCTAACCATCCAATCATAAATTGGTTCCCATATCATGGTAATCTTGGGACTGAGACAACGTCACCAACAAGAATCTAAAATCAAGAAAATATTGTTTTTCTTGTCACGTACTGCAGAGGGGTGATTATGAAACTGTGTATAGACCCACTAAAATAGAACCCCAATAACTGGTGTACGTCAGCTATGACGGGGTGATCGAGTGAACCTTTTGTTCCTCGTGGAGGCTTTGATCGAACAAATGATTATGTTTGCTGGAACGAAACCCTCAGGGCCGGGGGGGGGGGGGCAAACATAATCATTTTGAGCTGATTTCTAGGAAATAGGCCTAACACTAAGGGGCGTACACAAGTTTTCTTATGTGTTGGGGGCCATGGCCCAGGTTGGCCGCATGAAGCTCCGCCGCTGCTCAGGCCAGACCCCCTCCCTTTTCTCGTAAGTTTCCCCGGTTGAGCAAAAAAAGCCAAGTTTGGTAAGCCTAAAAAACTGGTACTTGGATTTGAATAGCCACACAAAAATAAAATAAAATTATATGACATATATGATAAAAATGATGTCATATTCAAAAGGATCTGATAAAAATGTCTGAACAAAAGAATTACGCATGCTAAAATTTAGAAGAAGAAAAAAAGAACCGGGGTATTGCCATCCGAGTGCCACATTATTGAATTAGGTCAAAAAATTTGAAAAATGGCATGTAACCATCCATATGTATATGTGTAAAAGGTAAAATATGTCATGTGTTACAATATACCATGATTAAAAGGAATATAAAAATGTAGAGTTGTCGTCTGATCAATACCAAAAAATGTAAAATATGTCATGTCATACAATTTCTTAAAATTTGCCATGTTGTGTACATGTGTCAAGTTATGAAATGCCAAAAAGAATACTATAAGTTTCCATATGAATATTGCAAAAATTTATTGTGATGTTTCTTATAACAAACTGTCATGGTAGTTTTTTTTTGAGGGAAAGCAAAGCTTTATAACTTAACGGTGCTCGGCCAAATCGCCCGAGACACAAATCGCCACTCGGGGCGGTACATCAGTGTTCCACACGATACAATTATTAGGCATACACTCATGCCCAACTTGGGCAAGTTCATGCGCGACCGAATTGGCCTCCCGACGACACAATTGCACTTCCTGTTTCGAGAACCACAGCTTCAGTTGGAATTTAGAGTCTTCAATAAGCGCTGCATATGGTGATGAGTCGACCCTACTCAGGTCCATGGCTTCCTGAAGGAGTTTTGAGTCGGTCTCGAATACCACTCGTAGAGCCCCGAGGTCCGCCACTGTGTTGATAGCTTCTGTCAGTGTTGTTACCTCAGCTCCGAACGGATTCGCCACCTGCTCCGTTTTGCCTGCGCGGGCAGTGATCACATCTCCAGTCTCATCCCGGGCTACCACTCCCCAGGTGGCAAAGTTCTCACCCGGTCTGAAGGCGCCGTCCAAGTTTACCTTGATCATACCCGCGCACGGAGACTGCCATTTCATGTTCGCCTTCTTCTTCATTCTTTGCCCGAAAAGCTGCATGTATTCCAGCGAATTTGACAGTACTCGTCGTGTCAGTTCCTCGCAGGGTACAGCCATCTCACCCTCTCTTACTTTGTTGCGGTTATTCCACCAGTACCACCACATGGTTAGGATTTGCACCCGCACTTTTTCGTTGAGCCCCCACAAATAGTCCATTATTGCATGCACGGACGTTATGTCCTCGAGCTCATCCTCTCCTTTTCAAACTCAAGTGCTCGCCACACAGGCTTCACATGTTTGCATTTGATGAAGAGATGAGCCCCGTCCTCATCAGCACATCCGCAAAACAAACATTTTGTGCTCTCTAGCTTCATTCCTCTCCTGGTTAGATTTGTCCTAAAAGCCAATGACTCATGCTTCATCCTTCAGGCAAACATTTGAATTTTCCGTGGGCAAGGGAGCTTCCAAAGACGTTCATGGTAGTTTATTGATGAAACTGCCATGGTCTAATTAAAAAAGTTGCCATGTTGCTCGTCATAAAACTACCATGGTAAAGTAACTAAAAACTGCCATGCCTAATTTATAAAAATGTCGTGCTACCTATAATAAGACTACCATGGCCTAATTAAAACTATCATAGACTAATTACATAGAAAGTGTCATGGTCTAGTTAAAAAAATAACTGCCATGGCCCAAGTAACAAAAGTGCCATGGGACATACAACGAAACTACCATGGCCTAGTTAAATGAAAATGCCATGCTACCCGCAAATAAAATTGCCATGGCCTAAGTTATAAAAATTCCATGCTACCTATAAATAAAACTACTATGGCCATGGTAAAGTTACTAAAATTGTCATGGCCTGATTTATAAAAGGCCATGGTCTAATAACTAAAATTGCCATGGCCTAAATTATAAACATGCCATGCTACCTGTAAAAAGCTACCATGGCCTTATTAAAACTACCATAGACTAATGAAAATAGAAAATGCCATGGTCTAATTAAATATAATTGACATAGCCCAAATAATAAAAGTTCATGGCACATATAATGAAACTACCATGGCCTAATTAATGAAATTGACATGGAATAAATAATAAAATTTCCCATGGCCTAAATTATAGAATTTCCATTCTACCTATAAAAGACTGCCATGTTCTAATTAATAAAAGTGACATGCTACCCATAGAAAAATGGCATGGCCTGATTTATACAAATGCCATGCTACCTATAAATAGAACTACCAGCGCCAAATTAAAACTACCATTATTTCAATAATAGAAGTGCCATGGTCTAAATAATAGAAGTGCCACTACACCTACAATGAAACTACCAAGACCTAATTAATAAAATTACCATTATTTCAAAACTAGGAAAATAAATTATCAACAAAGACATGGCAAAAAAATAGTTTTACCTAGTTAGAATTTGCTCTGCACTTTTTTTTGAAAATAAATACCATGTGCCTAGAAGATCTTAATCTGAGAAAATGCTACCCCCCCCCCCCCCCCGAACACTTTTGTCAAAGAAAAGCACAAACGTGTCATATCATAGAACAAATAGTATATTTGCCATCACCACAGAACATTTTGTTCTTAAAAATGCCATAGGCTAAAATACAAAATATTTTCCAACAAAAATGCCATGTTCTAGATAACAAATACGAGGTAACAAATTCAATGAAAATAGTGTGGAAAATCTACAAGAATTTTCAAAAATTTGCATGTCCTACTCAATGTCATGTTTTGTTTCAATTCGCCATGAACAAAACAGTGGTATAAAATGCCATGTTATACAACAATTTTGTTCTTAAAAATTGCAATGGACCAAGAAACAAACCAGATTTCAACAGTTTTGCCATGTTCTAGATTAACACTTGGACTAAGAAGTAAGTTCCAGAAAATTGCCATGACATTTTTGAAAATGTGCCATCTCACTTTACACAAATTGCTATGGTTTTCAGCACAATTTCTCTTTAAAAAATCATAATTTTTGGCCATGGTTTGTAGCACTGGTAGCACTGCTAGAAAAGCAACTACACAATTTCACACATCTGCACCTCTGCTCACCAACCTGAAGCAAAAACAGTAGCAAAAAAAGCTATCACAGTTGCATGAGAATCTCACCCAAAAACAAGTGATTTGCACCCCCCGAGTGGACAATCTCATGGTCGAGGCTAGTGGCCGCGCGCAAATCCCTCTCACCGCCGCCTATGTAGCTGCCCTTCGCGTCGCTCCACTATACCGTCATGCCGCTGCACCCAACTCTACGTGTGGCCTCGGACGACCATGTCCCCGTACTGCCCATTCTGGGTCCGTGTACAGGTCTGTCTATGTATCGGTGGCTCGTCGATGGTTTTGCCCTGTCTTCCATGGCGCGCGTCCAGTTCCATCCACGACCAAAACGGACGGTGCGGGGACACACAAAAAAAGTGCCTGACGCCCGTCCGTAGACGGAACTGGACGTGCGCCATCGAGCCACCAACCCGTACACGAACCCAAAACGGGCGGTGCGGGGGCATGGGAAAAAAGTGTCTGACGCCCATCGGGGAAGAAACTGGACCCGCGCCATGAAAAACTGGGCAAAACTACCGACGAGTCCACGGCCCGTACATGGAGCCTCTCAGTGAGCGCCAAAGCGGTCATTGGTTTTCTCTTATGGTACCTAAGAATATAAAAGTCCTCGCCAATAAGCATTGGATACGAGTTATTCTTAGTCATGTTCATCAATTCTCAAAGGAAGGCGGATTTATGCTCATCTTAGGAAGCCTTATAGACTGCGACCATGGTCCATGTAAAATTATCAGCTCCGTTTCGAAGGTGGAATTTGACGTGAAATTTACAAGAATATAGTATGGATATCTATGTACATGTGTATTATTAAAAAAATCATTCCTGTTATTTTGGAAATCATACTCTATAGAACTCGAGAGCAAGAAATACTCTCTCTCTTTTTCCGCAAAAAAAGAAATACTCTCAATCGATGAAAAGAAAATGAATGCATTTCCATACTATAATAAATAGGTAAGTGTAATAAATAGAGAACTGGATCATGTCACATGACTTATTCCATCTCTACTCTATGGAATCTTACGGAGCCTGTTCTCTTTTTTTTTGAGGAACCGGCAGGAGCATTGCCTTTTCATATAAGAAGGAGAATAAAGTTTATGTACAAGAGTGTTCCGGTTTTTTGAGAGAAATCGGACAAAAACCCTAGGAACTAATCAACCGATACCGGCTGCCACCTGTGCTCAGCCAAAGGCCAAGGTCCTTTGCTTGATGTCGTCGAAGGCAATAGCTGCTACCTCTAGGCTGTAACACCCCCGGTGTCATGCTATAGTAAACCTCTATGATTAAGCTAACTAAGCATTGCTTGATCACCCTTGATTCAAATCTCATTGAAATTCCACTTTGGAATCAAATTCATTTTTGCAAGTGAATTTTGAAGTTGCACAAAAGTTGCTGCAAAATAGTCCATCATTTAGTAAAAATTCCATAACAAATGATTGTTAAGGAAAACAACATCACCTCCAAGCTAAGATGGACTGTAGCAAATTAAAACAGTGCCAACTCATCAAATTAATTGCTTTTCCATGTTTTTGCAAATTCAATCTAATTCAAACTTCTTCCAAACTTTTTGTGGATGTGCCAAAAATTGCAATGTATTTATGTGGACAATTCCCATATTTAACAAAAATCATTTTGGCACCCCAAATATTACAAAACCCCTTTATGTAAAAGAGAAGCAGAATTATATAAAAAAAAGAATAGGCCAGGCTGCACTGTGCACTTGGCCCAGCCACGCAACAGTGCCAGCCCAGCCCACCTACCTCGGCCTTTCATCCTCCTCCTGCAACAGGAGAAGGCCGAGCCTCCATGGCCGCGGGGCACTCGCCCCCACGCACTGTTGCGCCGCGGGTGGATAAGATCAGCCCCCGACGCTTTCTCTCTCTCTCCCAAACCCTAATCCACATCAGATCCTCCCTCCTCCTCGCTCTCTCTCGCTCGCTCGCTTCTTTCTCCCCACTGCCCGAGCGTGCTCGCCGCCGTTCTCCGTCGTCCCCGCGGCCACCGTCATCGCCCTGCACCCCCGACATGCCGTAGGCGTCCGTCGTCGTCCTCCACGTCGACCGGTGCCCGCCGTTGGAGCCGGGAGGCACCACAGCGCCGGATCCACCTCGTCCCCTTCCGCCTCGGCCGCCGGTGATTCCCGTCGACCGCGGCCTCCCTCTGCGCTCCCGTTCACTCACGGGGCCTCCTTGCGCCCGCACGGTGAGCACCACACGTCCTCCCCCTGCCTCCCCCTTGTTCTGCTGCGCATAACGTCGCCGCCGTGGACGACCGAACGCAGCTCCGCCGTGCCGCTCATCGTCGTCGCTTCCTTCGATGCCATGGCCGTCCGAGCACACCATCGTGCTCGGGGCACTCCAGTGGTGCGGCCCGGAGCCTTAGATTGTTTATGCGCGCGCTAGTTCTTTGTTTTCACCGAGCTACCGTAGACCACCGACGCCGGCGACCTTGCAGCTCCCTGTTCCGGCCATCTCCGGTCGGTCCAGTGGCACCACTCGACGCGCGGCAGCGGCAGCGTTCGAACGCAGGTGAAAACGCGTGATTTGGCGCTCTGTAGCGAAGATCTGAGCCTCTCCGGCGAACTCGCCACCGCGGAGAGCTCGCCGGCGCAACTCCGGCGCTGGCCGCCGACGTGGGGCACCTGGGGCCACCCCCTGTGTCACTGCCAGTGGGGCCCCTGGTCCCCTATTAACCAGTTGACCTGGTCAACTCTGCTGAATGGGCAGGCCCCAGCCACTGACGTGCGGGCCCCACCGCTTAATGCCCTAACGAAAATGTTTCAATAATTAAAACTGATTAGTTTAGCTAATTAGTCTATGACAGGTGGGGCCTACGTGCTAAATATCTTTGTTTAGTTAGTTTTAAAACTCTATTATCTCTCTGTCTATGACATGTGGGTCCCACTAGACCTACTGGTTAGGTTTGACCTGGTCAGCCGCTCTGTTGACTGTTGAGGTCATCAAGACGTCATGCTGACGTCATATTCCATTTCTGTTCATATAAATAAATCTAGAAAATGGTTTAATCTTTGAAAATTCACAGAAAATAAACCGTAACTTGGATGAAAATGTTTTCTACATGAAAGTTGCTCAGAAAAATCCAACGAATCTGGATACGCGGTCCGTTCATCTGTCACATGGCCCTAGCATGCTGAACATGGAACCGTCCCCTCTCGTTTCATCTATTCGGAAAACGCCAGACGTCGGGAAAACCCCTCCGGATGTTTCCCTCTCCGTCTGCAACGTCTAGCATTGCGTTAGTTCACATCTGGCACATCTTATTGCCATGTTATGCTTTGTGGTTCTATGTTTGCTTTATATTTACTGTTTCTTCCCCCTCTTCTCTCCGGTAGACCCCGAGACCGATGCTGCCCCTGTGATTGACTACGTCACCGACGACCCCTCCTTGCCAGACCAACCAGGCAAGCCCCCCCTTTGATCATCCCGATATCGCCCATTCCATTCTCTCATGCTTGCATTAGATTTTGCTACTGTTATTGTTTGCTCCTATTCTGATGCATAGCCTGCTTTTGTAACCTGCTCATGTTACCTACCTGCCTATCCTAAACTGCTTAGTATAGGTTGGTTAGTGATCCATCAGTGACCCCCACCTTGTCCTTGTTGCCCCTGCTTCATCATCGAAGACCCGATCAACGGGATCGGAGACCAGGCCCCGACACCGCACATCACTTTCCCCTTAGTTGCTCGACACTACTGGGTTACTATCGAGTGCCGGGGGTGAGACCTCATCAGCACTTCTGATGTTACCCTGTAGTGTAGCTATTCGGTCGTGGTCATCGAGGGTGATTCCGCCTTAACCACTTCCGATACGAATCTGTCGTGCAACCCCTCAAGTGTGAACTTCGAGGGTGGTTCCTCTTATGTTCACCTTGATGATTACATCGAGTGGAATCCGTCAAGGGTGATTCCTCAGGTTTTCCCCTTGGTGTTAGACACACAGTTACTATGATTACTATGACTTTACACTGAACCATGTTACTAAAGACGGGTCGGCTCTGAGGGGTACCCGCGCGAGCTTAATTGCGAGTGATGTGGAGTCGGGTTGACCTGGAGGGTGCCCGCGAGATAATTACGAGGTGTGGCCGGGCATTCCTAGCCCTTGCCGCAAGTCCTCGAGACGGGCCAACGGGGTCACATCTTTCGTGAGTCTCTGCTTGTTACCGCGTGCTCCTAATCCACTATGATTTGGATATTTGATCCGAGGGGCCTCTGGCCTGATAGCACTAACCATCACGTGGGCATAGTATGGGCGTTCTGTGTCGTATACATCAGCCGAAGCTTAATAGACGTCAACGACTGAGCGGCGCGCGCCGGGTTGGACTGGTAAGCACCTGCCTTTTTAAGGAGGTAGCTAGGTCTGCTCACCGGCCGCGTTCGCAACGTGCAGGAGTTCCCGGGGCGATGGCCCATGAACCCTGGGGGCATAGGTTTAGTCCGGCGTGCTGACCTCTCTATTAAGCCTAGGTCGGGTTGCGGCGTATTGTTTGGCCGAGGCCGGGCATGACCCAGGAAAGTGTGTCCAGCCGGAGTTAATCGAGCGTGGTGGGTAAGTTGGTGCACCCCTGCAGGGAAGAAAACATCTATCGATAGCCTGTCCTACGGTAATGGACACTTGGAGTTGTATCCCAATCGATACAACTAGAACTGGATACTTGTGATGAGTAATGGATTGTGATGATAACTGGATAGTACGGCTCTGGGATTGCTTTCTCACAGGGAGTCGAGAAAGGATCTCTGGCCGAGGTTGATAACACTTCTACTACTTTACTTTATGCTACTCTACTCCCTCCTGTTGCTGCAAGATGGTGGTTTCCAAAAGATGCTAGTCTTCGATAGGATTAGGCCTTCTCTCTATTCTGGCATTTCTGCAGCCCAGTCCACATATACAGCCTTCCTTTGATAATGTTGCATATGTAATGTAGATCCTTGCTTGCGAGTACTTTGGATGAGTACTCACGGTTGCTTTGCTCCCCCTTTTCCTCATTTTCCCTTTCTTCTCGGATGTCGCAACCAGATGGTGGAGCCTAGGATCCAGACGCCACCTTCGACAACGACTGCTCCTACACTGAGGGTGCTTACTACTACGTGGAGACCGCCGACGATCAGGAGTAGTTAGGAGGCTCCCAGGCAGGAGGCCTTGCCTTTTCGATCGTTGTTGTTTTTGTGCCAGCCTTCTTAAGGCAAACTTGTCTAACTCATGTCTGTACTCAGATATTGTTGCTTCCGCTGACTCTTGTGTTTTCGAGCTTATGTATTCGAGACCTCGAGGCCCCTGGCTTGTAATATAAAGCTTGTATTATTTTAATTTGTGTCTAGAGTTGTGTTGTGATATCTTCCTGTGAGTCCTTGATCTTAATCGTATACATTTGCGTGTATGATTAGTGTACGATTGAATCGATGGCGTCACAAGTTGGTATCAGAGCCGACTGCCTGTAGGTATCCCCCTTTCCAACTCCTTGGCCGAAGTTGAGTCTAGTCATCCAAAAACTGTCTTACTAACTTGGCTGTGTGGTTTACGGGCCCACGTCGCCATTGGGTGGTATTAGGATCTTTTACTCATCGTCTATACTCTGGGACTCTGATCTCTTTTCTATTCGGGTTAAATGATTTTATTAACGCCGACTCTAGGTTCTCGTACCCACTTCCTCCCAGAGAGCCCCGACATTACCGATGATCGCTTGCTTCACCAGAAGATTCTGCAGATACTCCTCGATGTTTCTCGAGACCCTGTGCCCACTGCCTTGCAGTTCCTGACCACAGATAATCCCCGTGAATAACATTCTTGCCGCTTGTACCTTCATACCCAGTTGCCCCTATTATTACAAGATGTACTCTCCGTTGTTTCGAGAATCCTTTGTGCCTTCTGCTTTGCAGCTTCTTTTTGCACTACGGATAATTCGCTGAACCCGTTCATCCCCAGTTGTTCATATGCTTTCCAAAATACTTGGAAATACTATGTGATCTTCCGAAAATCCTCTACAGCCTATTGCTCTTGATTCTCCTTGCCTTCTTGCATTAGGATTAATTCCATATGTCTAGCAATATTCTTTAAAATTCTTTGTGCTTGTCATTCTGTTCCTATGGATTCAACGTGTGAGCGAATACTCGCAATCATCAATTAATCCTTGGAAATTTTCTTTCCGGCTTCGACATCGCTCCGGTTATGAGCTGGTTTTTGCCCAATCAAGATTTGATCGGGTGCACCTTTAAGTCTATTCAACTTACTCATCTTTTGATCAGAGCCTCTGCTTCTGATCCTTCGACTTGAAATCATAACTCCTTTGTACTCAAGCATCGAATTATTCAGATGTTTCTATAATCCAATGCCTTTGCATTCCTTCCTTCTTCTGATTGAGTACTGATACTCACATCAGATCCATTAAGGACCGCTGAATCCTTTGTTGGATTATTATCCGGCAGTTTCCTTCATATTCAAAATTTTGTGCGCTCTTCCCCTGATACACATTGCCTTTGGTAAATTGTATTCTCTGCCTTCTCAACCATGCTCTGCCTTCGAGCTTGTGTTATTTTACTCGTGGAGTTTGTGGTATATGTTCCCAAGATGCCCCTATGGGTTGAACCTATGCCTTCCTTAATCCATGTGAACCCGAGAGTTTTCACGAGTCATACTCTTCTGGTGTTTTGCCAGATAACATTTCAACACTACAACTTCATCGAAAGCGAGAAGTAAATGAAATGATATGCATTGAAGAAGTGGGAGTCGACCTTGAACTTTGTGTTCATGCCCGTGGACACGATGTAGATCTTATCATGGAAGCTTCTCTTAAAATTACTTATCCCCTTGGTATAAGATCATCTTATATCTAGGATTTGATCCTTTGCAACCGTGGTTCTGACCATGATTGTTCCCCTTTGATTCCATTTCTCGGACAAGTTAAAGCACTTGTCTTCTGTAGATAAATGCATCTTCGCAACCTCTATTTTGATCTCCCGTCGAGTATTACCCTCCGGTATCTCAAGAATAACAAAGAACCGTTTTGCTTCCTACGACTCTTCATCTGGTATTGCTTCTCATCGATTTCAGATTTCCCTGGGTTTTGAGTTGTTAGTCAATCAAGAGCACCGATAAGTGAATCGATTTCGCACTCCGATTCAATAACTCTAAGTAATTTTCGTTGCTTACGAGTTTAGTAATCCTTCAAGTCATTCCTAGCCTGATCGGCTATATCTTTACCATGGTAACTTTTAACTGTGCTACCTGGTCCTTCTTCCCGGAGCATAATTTTCGATGATGAGCTAAGCCTACGTCGATCTTCCTCGTCATATCATTTCGCCTTGAACAGCAAGCTTGATTTTGAGCTTGTGTCATACTCGTGGTTCCAATAACTTTTTGCTTCATCATTCCTTTGACTTGATGTCATCGCCGATCGATTACATCTTCCTGAAATCTCTCGACAATTGTGTCGTGCTCGTCAACATTTTGAGCTCTTCCAGCATATCAATCGAATTCATGATGAGAAATACCATCCTTGACCTTCGATGATTTGAGTTATCATCGACAACCCCCCTTGTCTTCTTTCCAACACATGTTTGATCATGTCTTGGTTATACCTTGGACTCCTTGCTATTCCTGCAATTGTTCCTTGGGTATTTCTTGTGATCTTCAACTCCAACCCCTACTTGTAACACCATGTTAATGCTACCTCGAAGCATGACTGAGGTATTCCGAATATCAACAAGAGCATTGGAAGCACATTGTCGAATGTTTCTTGATCTATTATCCAAACACCGTTGTATGGGTAATATCATGGTTCTTCCCTCGCCCCCTTTATCTAAATGCTTTTGAACTTGCTGTCATATCATGTATATCCTGCTCCGCTTCCCCTTGGGAAGGATATACTCCCAATTCTTGTGTTTAAACACATTTTCCTTTCCAATGTTCTGATTAATCTAATGATTAACTTTTCTTTTCCATTGTTTTGTTTAACCCTTCTTGTGATCTATATGATATAAGAAGTAATAATTCCCTGCTTATGTAAACTCCTCGGTGTACAACTCTATCAGTAAGACCCTGTTACTATTGTTGATGACATTCCGGTAACCACCGATGGACGAGAACCTTGCCTATAGGTCCGCCTCGTTCAACGAGCAGGAAAATGGTTCTCTTCGTCCCTCGCCCTTGGTACCAACGTTGTTGCCAACATAACAGGCATGCTATTCTTTGACATGCCTCGCTATCATGACCATGCAAGATGTCAGCGCCCTTCCTACTTTTAACCCACATGGTGGGCCCATAACCCACAGTTCCACAGGATTGAACCCTGACTCTCATGTATATCTTTGATTCCGAAATATTCTTGCTTTTGGCTTCGTATCATGTCACGAGCCACCTTCCAAGAGGTGATCTATTCCCGATCTCTGAACCCTGTTCTCACACTCTGTTCAGGTCACAATCGTTTGTCCATTCGGTTGTAACTTCTTATTGTAATTTCATACTTTGCTCTTGATGTTTTATTAAGTTTCAACTCGAGAGATACTTCTACCTCATTCCCTGAATTTGTTCACCAGATAATTAACCCTATAAGGGTCAGTTCTCCCGAAGTTACTCTTTACTTCCCCACTCGAATATCGGGACGAGATTTCTTGTAGTGGAGGAGATTTGTAACACCCCCGGTGTCATGCTACAGTAAACCTCTGTGATTAAGCTAACTAAGCATTGCTTGATCACCCTTGATTCAAATCTCAGTGAAATTCCACTTTGGAATCAAATTCATTTTTGCAAGTGAATTTTGAAGTTGCACAAAATTTGCTGCAAAATAGTCCATCATTTAGTAAAAATTCCATAACAAATGATTGTTAAGGAAAACAACATCACCTCCAAGCTAAGATGGACTGTAGCAAATTAAAACAGTGCCAACTCATCAAATTAATTGCTTTTCCATGTTTTTGCAAATTCAATCTAATTCAAACTTCTTCCAAACTTTTTGTGGCTGTGCCAAAAATTGCAATGTATTTATGTGGACAATTCCCATATTTAACAAAAATCATTTTGGCACCCCAAATATTACAAAACCCCTTTATGTAAAAGAGAAGCAGAATTATATAAAAAAAAAGAATAGGCCAGGCTGCACTGTGCACTTGGCCCAGCCACGCAACAGTGCCAGCCCAGCCCACCTACCTCGGCCTTTCATCCTCCTCCTGCAACAGGAGAAGGCCGAGCCTCCATGGCCGCGGGGCACTCGCCCCCACGCACTGTTGCGCCGCGGGTGGATAAGATCAGCCCCCGACGCTTTCTCTCTCTCTCTCCCAAACCCTAATCCACATCAGATCCTCCCTCCTCCTCGCTCTCTCTCGCTCGCTCGCTTCTTTCTCCCCACTGCCCGAGCGTGCTCGCCGCCGTTCTCCGTCGTCCCCGCGGCCACCGTCATCGCCCTGCACCCCCGACATGCTGTAGGCGTCCGTCGTCGTCCTCCACGTCGACCGGGGCCTGCCGTTGGAGCCGGGAGGCACCACAGCGCCGGATCCACCTCATCCCCTTCCGCCTCGACCGCTGGTGATTCTCGTCGACCGCGGCCTCCCTCTGCGCTCCCGTTCACTCACGGGGCCTCCTTGCGCCCGCACGGTGAGCACCACATGTCCTCCCCTGCCTCCCCCTCGTTCTGCTGCGCATAACGTCGCCGCCGTGGACGACCGAACGCAGCTCCGCCGTGCCGCTCATCGTCGTCGCTTCCTTCGATGCCATAGCCGTCCAAGCACACCATCGTGCTCGGGGCACTCCAGTGGTGCGGCCTGGCGCTTTAGATTGTTTATGCGCACACTAGTTCTTTGTTTTCGCCGAGCTACCGTAGACCACCGACGCCGGCGACCTTGCAGCTCCCTGTTCCGGCCATCTCCGGTCGGTCCAGTGGCACCACTCGACGCGCGGCAGCGGCAGCGTTCGAACGCAGGTGAAAACGCGTGATTTGGCGCTCTGTAGCGAAGATCCGACCCTCTCCGGCGAACTCGCCGCCGCGGAGAGCTCGCCGGCGCAACTCGGGCGCCGGTCGCCGGCGTGGCACACCTGGGGCCACCCCCTGTGTCACTGCCAGTGGGGCCCCTGGTCCCCTGTTGACCAGTTGACCTGGTCAACTGTGCTGACTGGGCAGGCCCCAGCCACTGACGTGCGGGCCCCACCGCTTAATCCCCTAACAAAAATGTTTCAATAATTAAAACTGATTAGTTTAGCTAATTAGTCTATGACAGGTGGGGCCTACCTGCTAAATATCTTTGTTTAGTTAGTTTTAAAACTCTGTTATCTCTCTGTCTATGACATGTGGGTCCCACTGGACCCACTGGTTAGGTTTGACCTGGTCAGCCGCTCTGTTGACTGTTGAGGTCATCAAGACGTCATGCTGACGTCATATTCCATTTCCGTAAATATAAATAAATCCAGAAAATGGTTTAATCTTTGAAAATTCATAGAAAATAAACCGTAACTCGGATGAAAATGTTTTCTACATGAAAGTTTCTCAGAAAAATCCAACGAATCTGGATACGCGGTCCGTTCATCTGTCACATGGCCCTAGCATGCTGAACATGGAACCGCCCCCTCTCATTTCATCTGTCCGGAAAACGCCAGACGTCGGGAAAACCCCTCCGGATGTTTCCCTCTCCGTCTGCAACGTCTAGCATTGCGTTAGTTCACATCTGGCACATCTTATTGCCATGTTATGCTTTGTGGTGCTATGTTTGCTTTATATTTACTGTTTCTCCCCCCTCTTCTCTCCGGTAGACCCCGAGACCGATGCTGCCCCTGTGATCGACTACGTCACCGACGACCCCTCCTTGCCAGAGCAACCAGGCAAGCCCCCCCTTTGAGCATCCCGATATCGCCCATTCCATTCTCTCATGCTTGCATTAGATTTTGCTACTGTTATTATTTGCTCCTATTCTGATGCATAGCCTGCTTTTGTAACCTGCTCATTGTTACCTACCTGCTTATCCTAAACTGCTTAGTATAGGTTGGTTAGTGATCCATCAGTGACCCCCACCTTGTCCTTGTTGCCCCTACTTCATCATCTAAGACCCGATCAACGGGATCGGAGACCAGGCCCCGACACCGCACATCACTTTCCCCTTAGTTGCTCGACACTACTGGGTTACTATCGAGTGCCGGGGGTGAGACCTCATTAGCACTTCTGATGTTACCCTGTAGTGTAGCTATTCGGTCGTGGTCATCGAGGGTGATTCCGCCTTAACCACTTCCGATACGAATCTGTCGTGCAACTCCTCAAGTGTGAACTTCGAGGGTAGTTCCTCTTACATTCAACTTGATGATTACATCGAGTGGAATCCGTCAAGGGTGATTCCTCAGGTTTTCCCCTTGGTGTTAGACACACAGTTACTATGATTACTATGACTTTACACTGAACCATGTTACTAAAGACGGGTCGGCTCTGAGGGGTACCCGCGCGAGCTTAATTGCGAGTGATGTGGAGTCGGGTTGACCTGGAGGGTGCCCGCGAGATAATTACGAGGTGTGGCCGGGCATTCCTAGCCCTTGCCGCAAGTCCTCGAGACGGGCCAACGGGGTCACATCTTTCGTGAGTCTCTGCTTGTTACCGCGTGCTCCTAATCCACTATGATTTGGATATTTGATCCGAGGGGCCTCTGGCCTGATAGCACTAACCATCACGTGGGCATAGTATGGGCGTTCTGTGTCGTATACATCAGCCGAAGCTTAATAGACGTCAGTGACTGAGCGGCGCACGTCGGGTTGGACTGGTAAGCACCTGCCTTTTTAAGGAGGTAGCTAGGTCTACTCACCGGCCGCGTTCGCAACGTGCAGGAGTTCCCGGGGCGATGGCCCATGAACCCTGGGGGCATAGGTTTAGTCCGGCGTGCTGACCTCTCTATTAAGCCTAGGTCGGGTTGCGGCGTATTGTTTGGCCGAGGCCGGGCATGACCCAGGAAAGTGTGTCCGGCCGAAGTTAATCGAGCGTGGTGGGTAAGTTGGTGCACCCCTGCAGGGAAGAAAACATCTATCGATAGCCTGTCCTACGGTAACGGACACTTGGAGTTGTATCCCGATCGATACAACTAGAACTGGATACTTGTGATGAGTAATGGATTGTGATGATAACTGGATAATATGGCTCTGGGATTGCTTTCTCGCAAGGAGTCGAGAAAGGATATCTGGCCGAGGTTGATAACACTTATACTACTTTACTTTATGCTACTCTACTCCCTCCTGTTGCTGCAAGATGGTGGTTTCCAGAAGATGCTAGTCTTCGATAGGATTAGGCCTTCTCTCTATTCTGGCATTTCTGCAGCCCAGTCCACATATACAGCCTTCCTTTGATAATGTTGCATATGTAATGTAGATCCTTGCTTGCGAGTACTTTGGATGAGTACTCACGGTTGCTTTGCTCCCCCTTTTCCTCCTTTTCCCTTTCTTCTCGGATGTCGCAACCAGATGGTGGAGCCTAGGATCCAGACGCCACCTTCGACAACGACTGCTCCTACACTGAGGGTGCTTACTACTACGTGGAGACCGCTGACGATCAGGAGTAGTTAGGAGGCTCCCAGGCAGGAGGCCTTGCCTTTTCGATCGTTGTTGTTTTTGTGCCAGCCTTCTTAAGGCAAACTTGTCTAACTCATGTCTGTACTCAGATATTGTTGCTTCCGCTGACTCTTGTGTTTTCGAGCTTATGTATTCGAGACCTCGAGGCCCCTGGCTTGTAATATAAAGCTTGTATTATTTTAATTTGTGTCTAGAGTTGTGTTGTGATATCTTCCCGTGAGTCCTTGATCTTGATCGTACACATTTGCGTGTATGATTAGTGTACAATTGAATCGATGGCGTCACATAGGTGCATGAGGCGAGTTCCATTGAAGATGTGTCGGTTTCGCTCCTTCCAGATGTTCTAGATGGTGTAAAGGAAGCGGCCGCTCCGCCTTCCTCGATCGTCCTTGGGCAAATTGGTGGTGAACAAATCCCACCAGTCCGAAATCCCCATCGAAGGGGGCAACGTGGGCGTGGCCCCAGAATCCTCCCCCGTCCACACCTGGACGTGAGACCAAACTGCGGCGGCAAACGGGCAGTCCTTGCAGAGATGAGTGGCCGTCTCCGGTGCCCCAAGGCAAAGGGGGCAGCGAGGGTCGTGCGGCCAGCCACGAACGGCTAGCATGTCGGCCGTGAGGATTTTACCGTGGAGCACAAGCCAGGCAAAGAACTTGCATTTTGGCTCAGCGTGTGCCTCCCAAATCTTGGCTGGGGAGAACCTGGGATAGGATGCAGAGAACTGGGCCGCGTAGGCCGAAGCAGCAGAGTATATGCCATTGGGGGTCCACCGCCAAGTGATGGAGTCCTCCTGGTCCGGGTTCAACTCAACCTGAGAGATAGCTGATGCGAGGGCAATGAACTCCTGCAGGTGGGTAGGCGATGAAAGACGTGCCGCCGATCTGATCCAGTTCTCCTCATGGAGCTCCTTCATCACAGTTCTCCTCTTCCTGGTGGCAATTTTGTACAGCTCCGGGAAGGCCCAGGACAGCGGGCCCCGTCCTGTCCAGTCGTCGTGCCAGAATAAGGATTTTCTCCCATTGCCCAAGGAGATGGTGGTAGAAGCCCTGAAGAGCGACATATCTGTATCATCGCAAGACCGCAGAGCCCACCCATTGGCGGCAAGGATCAGTCCACATAAGCCAAGGCCAGCGCAGTCGGAACGCCCGACCAAATCTGTCGAGGTCTGTGATTCCCAGGCCCCCCATGGGCTTAGGCCGGCAGACAGTCTTCCAGTTGACCAGAGAGTGTCCGCCAGACGTGTTTTCCGAGTCTTCCCAACACCAGATAAAGTTACGAGTGATCTTACTGAGCTTCTGGATTGCCCAAGTGGGAAGCAAGAGCCAGTGAGGTGATGATTTGCGATGGCGCACAACACGGAGTTTGCAAGGGAGACCCTGCCCGGTCGCGCCAGGTTCTTCCACTTCCAGCCCGGCAACCGGCCCATTGCCTTGTCTAGAAGAGGTTGGAGGTCAACCCTTCTGAACCGCCTGGTATGTAGTGGGAGACCTAGGTATCGGCCGGGGAACGAGGCCAGCTTGGCCGGGAAGGCCCAGAGGATTGCCGGGAGATCGATGTCCTGGCAGCGAATGGGGAACACCTCGGTGTTGCTGACGTTTGTGACGAGGCCCGATGCATCCCCAAAACAGGCAAGGATCCTAGCGATGGCGTCGATCTCTTCTTTGACTGGGTTAGCGAAGATGCCCGCATCGTCTGCATAGAGAGAAACCCTTCAGGAGGCCGTCCGCGCCCTGATGGGCTTGAGGATCCCGGCCCGAGAAGCCGCCCGAAACATAAGTTGCAGAGGATCGATTGCCAGAATGAAGAGCATAGGCGACACCGGGTCGCCCTGGCGAATGCCTTTTCCATGTACGAATGGGGTTCCCGGTTCCCCATTTAACAGCACCCTAGAGGAAGATGAAGCGAGGGTCATGCAGATCCATTCCCGCCAGCGCTGTCCAAATCCCAACTGTTGCAGCACCTCCAGGAGGTAAGCCCAACCCACAGAGTCGAAATCCTTGGAGATGTTGAGCTTGAGGAAAAGGCCTGGTGTTGAAGAGCGGTGCAATTCTTTGATCAAGTTTTGCACGTGTAGGAAATTGTCGTGGATGCACCGTTTCTGCACAAAGGCACTCTGGCACTTGGAAACCAACGACGGAAGCAGAGGGGCTAGTCGGTTAGCCAACAACTTGGAGAAGATCTTGGAGATGTTGTGTATCAAACTGATTGGGCGGTAGTCGCCAATCGAGGATGCGCCGGCTTTTTTCGGGAGCAGAATAATGTTGGCAGAATTGATCAGGCCAGTGCAGTCGCCTCTCAGGTTCGCGAGCTGCGTCATCACAGCCACGACATCCACTTTGATGATCTCCCAGCATGATTTGAAGAAGGCGCCGATGAAACCATCAGGGCCCGGGGCCTTGACTGAAGGTAAGGAGAATACCACCTCCTTAATCTCCGCCTCGTCGAATGGAGCGTCCAGAGCCGATAGGTCGTGGTGCTGCATCCCGATGTTCTCCCAGACAATGGACTTGGTGCGCAGGGCAAGCATGCCGATGTTAGCCTAGAAGTGGTCTAGAAGGGCCCGTTCCTTGTCCTGTCTGGTAATTGCCAGCCCCGAGGTGGTGGTGATTGTCTGGATGAAGTTCGTACGCCTTGGTCCGTTCGCTCGAGCATGGAAAAGCTTTGTGGTAGCATCCCCCAGGCGGATCCAGTTGAGCCGAGAACGCTATCTCAGCTTGATTTTCTGAATGGCAAGGAGCCCCAGGTACGAGGCCTTAAGTTGTTTACGCAATTCCCTCTCCGAGTCCGAGAGCGGTCTTCCCTCCTTAGCAACATCCAGGAGCCAGATGATCTCCTTGGCAACTGCGATTTGGGAGCCAAGCATCCCGACTTTTTCCTTTTGCCACTTGCGCAGGGCCTTCGCAGTCCGACAGAGCTTGATATGAATCTTGCGGATGGCATCCCGGGCCTGAACAGGTTTGTTCCATGCCAAGGCAACGGTGTCCTTGAAGCCCGGGAGACGAAGCCAGAATTCCTCGAATTTAAAGGAAGGCTTTCTCGAGTTGTCGACGCACCCCTGAAGATATAACGAAGCATGATCCGAGCAAGCTGTGGTGATAGCCTGAAGGTGCGCATTGGGAAAGAGCATGTCCCAATCGTCGGAGTGGAACACGTGGTCAATCTTGGTAAGGACCGGGTTGGCCTGCGCATTTGACCAAGTGAAACGGCGCCTGCCTAGGTGAAGCTCCTTTAGCTGCAAGAAATCAAGAGCCCCACGGAACTTGCCCACCAGGCGGCGGTTGATGTTGGTGTTGCTCTTATCCGCCGCTTTAGTGATGAGGTTGAAATCCCCCAGAAGGAGCCACTCGCTTCTGGCCAAGGTCTTGAGAGTCCTCAGCTCCTCAATGAAGGCCAACTTGTCTTGCTCGCCCTGCGGGCCATAGACGCCCGTGATTGTCCACGAAGCGCGCTCGTTGAGCATGGTGACGGTGGCGGAGATGGAGCCCGGAGTCGCATGGAAGTCGGATAGGGTGAAGAAGCGATCCGACACGGCCAGAATCAAGCCCCCGCGGGTGCCGTCGGCCGGGAGGATATAGAAGTTTGCGACGAAACACGGGCCAAGCATCTCGCGGATGATGGCGTCATCAACAGTCTGGAGTTTTGTCTCTTGGAGGCTGACAATGGATGCATGGGAGTCCTGGACGATGTCCGGAACTGCATCCCGGCGGGCACGCGAGTTCAGGCCTCGAATGTTCCAACAGATGATGTTGACGTTAGGTTGTGCCATTAAGGAAACTTTGAGTGATCACGGCAGTAGCGGCTTCTCAAAGCCGAGAAGCTGGTAGATGGACGGTTGACGCAAACACACATGTTGTAGAAGATAGCAGACGAACATGAAGCACCCCAAGGGTGAGACGATAGGCGACCTCGAGCCGCGGCGATGCGCAGCATCCGGAGACTAAAACGGAAAGCAAAAAGCAGAAAGCGATACATCTTGGGACGGAAGTGTTAGGATGATCTCCACCGTGTGGGCCCAACGGCCCACCGGGCCCTTAGATCCGCGCTCTGATCGGGGGCGCTCAACCCACTATGGTTGATGGGCCCCTGTCACCTGCACTATATATAAAGAGGTGGGGTAGGCAGCTCGAGATACGAGGTTCGTCGCAACGCCGTACACCCCACCTAATCCCCTACCGATCTAGGGTTAGTGCAGTGCTGATGGGAAGCGCCGCCACCACTTCGCCCACTACTCTCTGCCATCACCGGCCACCGTCACCATGGCCGGCACCGGTGGCTCCTCGAGCCACAAGAAGAAGGTAATACCTACCACCACTGTTGCCGGAATCCTAGCCTAACTGATCCACAGTAACTATCAATGGTATCAGCCAGAGATTGGTTTAGGATTTTCGGTACAGAAAAGAAAAGGAAATCCCCTCCCGAGAGAAACCCTAACCCCAAAACAAAAAGAAAGAGGGAAGAAGGGCAAAGTGCACCGCCGGGAGGCCGCGCCGTTCCTCTCGATCCAGACGCGCATCGGCAAGCCGAGGCGTCGGACGAAGAACTACCCCACACGGGGCAAAGGGCATCGCAAACAAACCGCTCGACGGCGGCGCGCTCACCGCAAGGTGGACGCGCAGCCGGCGAGGGGGATGACCACGACGCCGCCGTAGAGAGCTCTGCCGTCGTCGAAAACGAAGGGGAGCAGAAGGGTTAAAGTAGCCTCGTCCTCTCTGCCACAGAAGGTGGAGATGGAGAGGGGAAAGGGAGAAGCTCGCGTGCGGCTCGCACGGCGCGGTAGCTTCATGCCGTCGCCGGCCGCCGGGCCATTGCCGTAGACGTCAACAGAAAGGAAGACCGACGCGAGGGGTGTAGAGGAGGCGCAGCTGCGTCTTCCCTCCCGATCTGCAACAGATGAGGAGAAACGAAAGGGGGAAAGGAAGAGAAGGTGGCCGGGGCTCGCACGGCGCGGTGCTCGACGCCGTCGCCGGCGCCCTGGGCGCGGTGCGGTGCCACGGCGAGCGGGGCAGAGACGTTGAAGGGAAGAAACAGAAATGGGCTAGGGTTTTCGGATCGGTCGGGGGGCTGTTTTGTTCACGCGAGATCGATGCTGGATCATTGGATCGAGTTCGACGGCCGGGATTGAAACCCTAGCTCGGTGCCTAGCTCAAAGCGGGCCTTTGGGCCGAAAGTGGAGGCGGGGCACCGCCGCCGCTGGGCCGTGGCCAGCCGCCGCGGGCACGCGCGCGAGGCGCTGGGCCGAGGCGACAGTCGCGCGCTGGGCCAGCTGCATTTTTTTTGTTATTTGTCCAGATTTTGGGCAGATTTCAAATAGTTTTTCTATGCAATTTTTTTTCCAACGAATTTTTTTTTTAGAAAATAGAAAATGAAAAGAAAGTTTATGTAAAGAATAAAAAGTTCATGAATTTTCTATTCATGTTTTTCTGCTGCAAATAAAAATAAAAGTTCTCTTTTAAAAGTGAATAGAACTAAAATAAAAGATTAAATTGTTGCTTCTCTAATGCTTTTTTGAACCAACCGGTTAAAATTGCCTAGAGAGTAAAAGAGTACAGAATTGTTTCTGCATAGAATATTGAAAGTTTCTTCTGCAAAGGAAAAGTTTTATCCTCTAATTAAATTGGAACCAACGAAAAAATTTAATTGGAAAAACTGTTCTTAGCAATGTTTTCCCCTGTGGATGAATTAGATTCAGATAGCTTCCGCTATGACAAAAGAAAGATATTTGTTTTAAAGTTAAAATATGGTAATGTTATTTTCTAACCAACGTTGATGATAACAGTACTATAATTCTATGAGTCTTATGTTCAAAGCTTAAATCTTTGATAAATTTTGTATCAAAGTGATCAATTTTCAGAGAACAGTTAAAGATAAAGAAATGCTCTTGAACTAGAGAAATGTATATTTCTTATTTCCGCTGCAATAAAGTTGATGATGATGATTATTTCTGAGCAAAGTTGTTTAATAGAAATACTATCATCGCATTGTTTATGAGTTATATGCATTATTTCCATTTCCACCCAACGGTGATACGGAATTAATGTAGAAGAATGAGTTTTATTCTAATTCTACCACAAGATGATTTAGAGTATAAAAAGGAAGTTTTGCAAAAGTTTAATGTGCATATTTTTTAACCAGACCAACGTAGGGTTATTTTTATGCTCATTATTGTTGATTATTGGCTAAGTTTTCTCAGACTAAAAGTTTTCCATGCTTTCATTCGTGAAAACGAATGGCTGGGTACTTGTTACCCGAAAGATGACCAAGAAAGGTCATAACGTGAGGGAGTATGTTCTCTCTAAAGAATGGCTTCAAAAGAAAAGAATTCTTGGATATTAATCTAAGAAAAGAAAACAAATAGATCATTGAGAGTCTTGGTTGACGAATGTCTTTCATGTATTCTATATGAAGAAGATTTTTCAGTCAACACGATTTGAGATGAAACAAGCAACATGCGTGTTTAATTTGACCAACGTCGGATTAAGCATGTGTGTCAAAGAGCGTTCGGATTTATTTCTGAATTTCATGATTGCATATGCAGTCAAAAGAGCCAATTCTGGCATTTATGTTCCTTACAGGGAATTACCCGCATAGCTGGAAAAGAGGATTATGATAAAACCCGCATGGCGGGGAAAGTCTAGGAAAATACCTGCGTAACTGGGTAAAGTTGACATAGTATTATGTCAAAAATCCTATACGTCAGGAGAAATTTTGGCTAAGACTTATCCTGTGTGACAGGAGAAAGATATGATGACTCATGTGCGTTTAATGTGTCCCACTCTGGGAGAAAAGTATGGAGTAGCTATTATGCTTTCCTAGTATCGACCGTACACCTTATGTGCAACGGTCATTAAGCACTCAATAAATCCAAAGAGAATAAAAGTTACAGACGAACCTAAAGATAAGAATGATATGCAAGTGTGACTTGCAAAAGTACTAATGATAAAGAACTATCTTGAGTTTCCGAAATGGAATGAGGAATAAGGTAAAAGTACTCCCATACCGTTAACAGATAACTTCATTACATATGAAGTAATCAGATACATGAAGTAGATACTCAAAGTTTCCTCAATTCACAAGAGTTGCGAATGGTTTTTCGAAATTGTGGCAGAAAAGTTCTTGCCACATTTCGAGGGGGAGAAAGAAATATGAGATATCCATTAATGAAGAATGTGATCATCTGGGGGACTACGACGATCATAATAATACCCCTAAAGAAAAGAAATAGATGTATTCCTGGATCTTTTACAGTTCCGAAAGCAGACTAAGGAATACTAAGACGGTGCTTAAAGTACCATAAAGAAGAAAGTTTTAACAGTATAAACCCAAATAATAAAGTTTAAAGATACGCCATTTTTAGTAAAGATGGAGTAATCTGGGGGAGCATGGTATGAAAATACCTAAGACTCGAATAGATTGTATCTGGGGGAGCATGTTGTATGACTTATACAACACCTGTTGTTAGCTCCATAAAGGAGGAATGAGTAAACATGGATCTTGTGATACAGGTCCTGTAATACCTATTGCTTCTTGGAGATGAAAGACTATATGATCAATTTGCCTGTTAGTGGCACATCATGATCGACATCATGATCTGAGTTACATCAGATGAAAGTAAAGAACACAAGGGATACTTCTTCAAGAAGTCTTTTGTGGACTAGAGCAAGTCTCTAGACAGTGGCATTTAAAGTTAGAAGAATCAGATGTTTTTTGGGTTAAAGAAAATGAGAAGACAATTGTATTCATGCAAAGTTATAGAACAGGAAATTAATTTCCTAATCCTGTGCATGTGCATGACGTCCTACTTGCTAATGGTGATGTCAATCTACTGCAGCAGGAGAAAAGAAGTTCTTGTTCTCAAAGTTCAAAAGAATGTTCTCAGTAGAGTGACTCTCGTTACAATTATTGAGATTCACCAAGAAAAGAAAAAAAGGGGTATTAGGAGTGTCGCATGAGCATACTTTGAAAAGTCTCTAAAGTATGCATGTGAGAAAACCTACGCCTGTTCTTATAGTAAAGGGTAATGATTTTGGGAACTTTAGTGTTCCAAGAGTCAATGTGAAATAGACCAAATGAATATGGTACCATATGCTTCAGCTGTTGGAAGCTTTATGAATGCAAAAGTGTAACATTACCGTGACATAGTTCACATATCCGGGTTGTTTTGGCAATGTCCAGTACATATTTAAATTGATGGAATGGAGTCAAAGATATCGGCCTCATGCTGAAAGAAACAAGTGCTCTCAAAAGGTTGTGAGTACAAAGATAAAAACTTGTGAAATGTACAGCGAAATCCACAATTGTCGTTGACCTTCACATTAGGAGTTTTTGTGTGGAAGAACTCTATAGAATGAATCATTTATCATCAACGTGATGAAAATATAAAGTATAGCATGATATGAGGCTGAGGGACAGGCAAAATCGTTATGGAAACCTGTACCCGGAGTTGATAATGGTTGACAGCAGCGATAACCATTTAAGTAATTCACTCCTATGACAACGAGTCAAGTGTGGTGCCAAACACATTGACACAAAGTTGTACGTTGTTAAGGAGAAAAGTCCGGAATTATGTTGAAATGCTTGGAGCATAAAAGCAACAAACAGGTTTTTGCATATCTGCTTATTAAAGGCTTACCGCCCAGTGTGTTTGGAGAACACACAGTCGACATGGGTTTTATGGTATAGTCTAAAATTTCCGGACAATAAAAGGGCCCAAGGTTAAAGAATTTGTTTCAAAACTGAGAGGTACGTTGTGGCTGTCTGATTCTATCGGCAATTGAGCTGTGACGATGAAACATGTTCTATGTACTGATCTGTTATGAAACGAGTAAGTAAAAGTACAAGGTCAAAAGTAAAAGTTGAGATCAAGGGGGAGAATGTTAGGATGATCTCCACCGTGTGGGCCCAACGGCCCACCGGGCCCTTAGATCCGCGCCCTGACCGGGGGCGCTCAACCCACTATGGTTGACGGGCCCCTGTCACTTGCACTATATATAAAAAGGTGGGGTAGGCGGCTCGAGATACGAGGTTCGTCGCAACGCCGTACACCCCACCTAATCCCCTACCGATCTAGGGTTAGTGCAGTGCTGATGGAAGCGCCGCCACCACTTCGCCCACTACTCTCTGTCATCACCGGCCACCGTCACCATGGCCGGCACCGGTGGCTCCTCAAGCCACAAGAAGAAGGTAATACCTATCATCACTGTTGCCGGAATCCTAGCCTAACCGATCCACAGTAACTATCAGGAAGACCTCCTCTCACTATTATATTTTCTAGTGAGATTATGTACACGCTATGTGCCCACGGGAGTAACTACCACGGAGTAGATGATATTTCAGTTGTTGCAGTTGGACATAACTCAAAGAAATATTCTTCTCTCTTACTCCCAGCTTGGAAAACGATTTTTATATTATACTAGAACGGAGTTAGTAAATGATATCCGAGCTCAATAAAAATGAATAGTAATTTAGTTAGTCCAGTTAATGATCGAACATAATATCATCATGAAAGACACTGCCACACGTCTTTCCAAGTGAGGTTTGCGTTTGTTTATTTATTTCTAGAGCTACACGACTGGATACAGTCGTCACTGTGAGATGATGGTACCTTGCTTATTCTTCTTGAACAGGAAAGTAACGCGTCCCTTCGTCGTGTTGTTCTTCCGGGCACTGATCCTTTTTTATTTCGTCCATTTGTACATCGTCGACCGTTGCTGTTGGGGAGCAGATGGTGCGCGGCGTCTTCAATCTCACTTTTTTTTTGCAGCTGTTTCGTTTGTGTTGCAAACCTATGGTCTATGTTGTGAGGGCCGCTCGCCGGCGGGAGCGGCGAGGCTGACCGGCGGCTGGCGGGGTGCTATGAGAACTGCTCACCGGTTGGATCACCGAGCAGGAGCTTTGATCCTGCAAGGCGCTAGCGCGGTGTTGCGAGTCTCTCCCCTGATGGGAACCCCGGTGCTGCGAGGTCGTTCGTCGATGGGAGGGTCGATGCCGGAACTGGGGTGTTCTGTTGCGAATCAGTCACCGGCATTCCCCGCTTCCGCCGGTGCTGCAAGGCCGGCCCGGGAGTGTCAGGTGCCGAGGTGCGAGCCAGCGAGCTGACGGGGAGAAGGGTGTGTGTTGTGCAGCGACGGTGGCCGCGAGGCGAGGAGGACCAAAGCAGCGGTGCGGGGTGTGCGGACGTGCGCAGCGGCCGGATAACACAGGCGCGATCGAACGGCCACGAGTTTGTGATCGGACGGCCCTAAAAAGACGACTTACACTTTGTACTTGACATCTACGTGACGCTAGCCACTTGACTTGTCGACGATTGATGTCGGGCCGGTTTCATGTTGCAGTTGCTCCACACGGCATCAGAAGGCGTATAATTGCGTTGCATACTCACATGTCCCATGCTCCCATGGCTTGAGGCCCATGTCGTTGCCAAGTCGTGACAGCGTGCCACCGGTACCATCGACGGCGGAGGAGGAGGCGACGGATGAGGTTAGCAGTGTTAAGTGTTTGCCACTGTCCAAGGGCATGTACAGTACAAAGTAGGAGTAGCACATACTCTCGCTGCACACGGTGCAAAGCTTAGGGCGCGCGGCCTCAATCGCTTGGCCAGACGGCGCACCTGATTTTGCACACAGCTTGGTCGCCGGCGATCTTGCTGGTCGTCCGGCAGGGTTAACGGAACGGAATAGCATGGTGTTCCAATTAAAAGAACGGGCCCAGTAGTTCTGTCACGTCAACCTGCTTTGTTCCATCGGGCTTTCTTGTTGCCAGCAGCTGCTGCTCCCTCGAGTCTACAACTGTACGCGCGTCCCGACTTGCCATCTCCCTGTCGCTGTCAGGCGAACGACGAAGCCAACCACCTCCGCGCAACGGCTGCCACTACGCCCCGTGATCTGCTGGTTGATTCTGAGCGGGTGATGCATCGGAGAAGATTGCGGCACTAGATAAGCACTACTGATAGGAATCGAGTCTAACAAAAGGAAACGGAGAGGAATCAACTTTGAGTCACGGATTGCAATCATCTCACCAAAGATAGCTTTGGGTGCTTCGCGTACTCACACCCTAAAAGAAAAGCCCGTTCCAGTCATCAAGATACCAAGAAGATTGGTTAGTACTAGAAAGCATGTTCCTGAACTGAAGACTTCTGTTTATTCGTATTCTGGGACGCTGCAGAGCTTAAAAATTAAGGGGCTGCCTTGGATGTGCTAAAGGCCAGTCAATACTGGAACTGGAAGCTAGTAACACACTCAGGAAACCGGAAAGCATCCTCCTGAAGAAAGCAACGTAGGTTGTAGTTGGAAGCTGGAAAGACATACATATTTTAGAATACTTTTTTAGAAAATAGAAGTTTCATTACCCATGCCCTGATCCCTTGCACGGACCAAGAATGCATACATCCACATTATTACATACTCTTATCTGGTAAAATCGGCACACACGAAAAGGCATGTCATGAGTAGCGATGTTAGAAATTCAATTATGTGTAGTCATTTCAAAGTGGTGTAGTCAGATGTATTTTTTTATACGGTTTTCTTTGCATGAAATCTACTTGTTTTCGCAAAAATAAAATCTACTTGTTGCATGATTCTTTTTTTTTTTTGCCAAAAAGTTGTATAGCCAATGGCTACACCGCCTATGGGTGGCTTCGCAATAGTACTCTCTAATATGTATCATAATCCATCTCAAGGCATTTGGATCAATACCTATTGGGTGGATTTTTATTTTTTTTCCTCTACCAGGGTTTCATGTTGTCAAACATAATACAAGCCAAAGCCCGGATCTTTGTAATCCCTATGATGGAGGCTACCAAGAGATCCTCCACACACGATTTTGAATAAGATTGGAAAAAAAATAACCTATGGCCGCCGCTACCCGCCTAAGTCACCAAAGGACCATGATCTCCATCAAACACTGAATAATCCTAATGGTCGCGATCCAGATGCGTCGTGTCGTTTCAGATCGGTCACGTAACACTCAACACAACCACATCTCCACCTCACATCAACCAAGAATGCCGAATACTGGTGAGAAGCTCCTCACATCAACGAAGAATGTCAAATAGCATAAAACAAGTGAAAATTGATGAGAATGGCCAGATAAGGGTCCTTACAAACGTTGGAGACAGACGAGAGGCCGCTTAGCACATTGGCGAGAAGATCATAGAAGGAAGCGACAATTGTTGGTTTGAGGACCCCAAAGACTATCTACAATACTTTGTTTTTACCTCAACATTGATGCTTTATGGGTAGAGCACATGTGATGAATTAGACATCTCTGTTATATTAAGCACCGGTGCTTAAAAAATAGTTTACTGTTATACGAGCATGTCCAACGAAGCTTGCATAATCTAACCCCAATATAATCGCGGACAGTGTCCGAGTGTGTCTACTTTGATCCCTCGTTTGTTTGTGCATATAGGCATGTCCCCAAAATCATCCGAGCACATGCATATGATTGGTGGGGTAAAGAGAAAAAGGAAAGGAAAGGGAAAAAAGAGAAAAAAGTGGTTCAAGGTGGTCCGGATTCGATGTGGCGGGTTGTTCGTACAAGCGCAAACTCCCAACATACAAGGACGGTTTGGGAGGTCGAGTTGGTAGCCTTTTTTAGAGCATCTCTAATAGCTCAATAAAAATTATAGCGCGCACTGTAGCACTTACGTCGGGACCAACATTGCTTTAGCAGACGCTCAAAAACGAGCGCCCAAAAAAGCACGCAATGCAAATTGTGAAGCGCGCGTAATCCGGAGCCCAAAATATGCTGCGCGATACCGTTTTTCAGCGCGTGCCCAAAATTTTTTAGCACGCGCAATATTTTACAACATCTGTTGAAGCTGTTCGGCACCCAAAAAAATTAATTTTAGCGCACGGCGCTTTTTTTGATGCCTGTTGGAGATGCTCTTACCCCTCTCATATTCGGGCAATGCCCTGGCCATCCCTCGGGCATATGAGGAGGATTTGAGGTTCGCAGTCGAAGATGATGTAAGCACATCTCAGATGATTCGATTTGTGTTGTAGATGGTCTAATCGCACATAAGCGTTGCAGTAGGTACCCTCTAAACACTTCGAATCGTGGATGACCAAACCACACACTGGGCCGCAAGGAATGTACTTACCGCGGAGAGTGTTTTGTGTAGACCAAATTAGCACCAGTAGCAGCAAAGTCCAAAGGTTGACTGTGCATAATTTAACTGTCTGTCTGCTGTGACACCTCTGCATGCATGCAAGAAGAATTGACCGAAAATTGAACGAGAAATCGAGAACAATGACTTCTCAGCCAGAAAAGAAAATGAGAACAAAGACTAATACTGCCACGTTTCACTCTTTTGTTTCCTTGAGAAATGCATAATGGTGTGCCCAGGTGACCAGGTCGCCGGTCGCCACCCTCTCCTTTCTTCTCTTTTTTCCGATAAGAAAATGCAATCACCTCATCATGAATAAAATGGCAAAAATTCAGTCACGAAAACATGCCAGTACATCGCCCTGTTTTTTTTTCAGAGAGTAAAACTTTATTAATTACCCAGACTGAAAGTCTTGCTTACAGAGATCAGGCACAGCGCCTGGACAGGAACCGAGCCACACAACAGTGTGCTCTTCTACTCTATCAAAGTTTGCAAGGAAATGACTAACTTTATTTTGGTCACGAGAGATGTGAGCTAGTCTTACTTCTCGTCCTCCCCTCAAGAGGCGTTTGGTCTGATCTATCAACATAGCATAACGGGAGCGATCAACAATGTTACCCCTCAGCATGTTGTTTCCAACTAGGCAGTCAGTCTCGATCTCCACTGGAAGAGGCGTCCATTGGAGTGCGAGGTTTAAACCCTCCATACACGCGGCCAGCTCCGCCTCAAGTCACTACAAAAAAAAACATCCGTGACATTTTGGGTCGAACGAATTTTTTTTCTGTCATACATATGACACTTCTATGACGATAATTGTGACAAAACCCGGTATCATCATAGATGTGGTGGGCTCCTACTTCTATGAGAAAAAATCATGACAGAAAATGGGCTTTTCGTCCTGGGCGGGCCGGAGACGCAGCTGCATGACAATCTTTGGGCCGTCCATGACGTAAAAAACCGTGGTAAAAGCGAGGGCGAGGAAAATTTCGGGGAGTTCCCGGTTACGGTGGGAGGTCGCGGGCCGAGCGATGCGCGTTTCTCTCGTACACGTACGCGCGTGTGTGCGAGGCGTTGGCTCTAACTGAACCCGAGCGAGGCGTTGGGCTCTAACTGAACCCGAGCGATTGCACTGCAGGCTACGCGTTACTGAATCCGAGCGATCGATCGATGGCTGTTAACTGAACCCGATCGAGCGATTCCTTCGCTACTGCTGCTAACTGAAGCCGATCGATGCTACCTCTGGGATGAACAGTGAGCGTTGCGGGGGGGGGGGGGGGGGGGGTTGGATGAACAGTGAGCGGTGGCGTTGCCTCTGGATGAACAGGACCCCGTGGTGTGGCGGATGGCTGGATGAACAGTAGACGGTGGAGGGGTACCCGTGGAGGGGTGGTTGAACAGGACCCCGTGGTGTGGGGGGCTGGATGAACAGTAGACGGTGGAGGGGTGCCCGTGGAGGGGTGGTTGAACAGTAGACGGTGGAGTAGCGCGCGGTGGAGGCTGGATTAACAGGAGCCCGTGGAGGCTGGAGGAGGTCGATCGTGGAGATGAACAGTATCCCGTGGAGTCCCATTTTGCGGTACGCCACACCCCTCCCGATGAACAGGACCCCCGTTTCGACCGTAGGAGGTCCGTTTCGTCCGTTTTGCGGTACGCCACACCCCTCCCGGTCAACAGGACCCCCGTTTCGACCGTAGGAGGTCCGTTTCGTCCGTTTTGCGGTACGCCACACCCCTCCCGATCAACAGGACCCCCGTTTCGACCATAGGAGGTCCGTTTCCTCCGTTTTGCGGTATGCCATACCCCTCCCGATCAACAGGACCCCGTTCCGAACGTAGGAGGTCCGTTTCCTCCGTTGTGCGGTACGCCAGGCCTCGTTTCCATCGCCTATTCCGTCCAAGCCCTCCCGATGAACACGACCACGCATTCCGTTCCGACCCAGCCGGTTGGCTCCCACGCGTTCCGTTGCCTCCCCATGAACACGACGCATTCCGTTGCCTCCCCATGAACACGACGCATTCCGTTGCCTCCCCATGAACACGACGCATTCCGTTGCCTCCCCATGAACACGACGCATTCCGTTGCCTCCCCATGAACACGACGACGACGCTGTTTCTCCGTTCCGACCCAGCCATGTACACGAGCCCTGGCCGTACGTATGCGCGAGTAGGCGTTCGAGACCCCGCCCGTATATACACATACGTGGCCGTATTTTCTTTCTTGCACCCTGGCCGCTGTACGTACGTGTACATGCTACGTGCGCGCCTCTACTACGACACGTACGCGCCTCTACTATGACACGTGTGCGCCTCTACATCCATCAGTATATATGTACGTACACGTTCGCGACCAGAATGACAACGCTACGTACGCTTCGACCAGGTGGGTCCCGACTGTCAGGCACTTCCTTGCCTGTGAAGATGTAGCTGGTGGGTCCCAGCAGTCTGGGGGGCGAATCGTTTTTTCCCGGACGCACTTCCTTGCGTGCGAAGATGTAGCTGGTGGGTCCCAGCAGTCAGGGGCAAACGTTTTTTTTCGCGAAATACGGTGGCCCGTCCGGTGGGTCCCCGCTGTCAGGTGGAGGAATAATTATTTTACACGTAATAAGGAGGCACTTGCTTGCTGCGGTCGTGGACCCAGCTGTCAGCCTCTCCACGTACAGTCCACGTCCGATGGAAGCCGTTCCTTGACCACGTTGACCACGCCGCGCCGAGAGCACCAGGGCGGTGGACGACGGCGAGGCCTAGGAAGGGGACGACGCGGAGCCGGGGAAGACGCGGCAGTGGATGCCCACGCGTAGAGGAGTACGAGGGTTCACTGGTTCGCTGCGGTGTGAGGCTGCCGTCGCCGCAGAATAACAGGGGGTGTGGGTGAGTAGAGGGATGGCCTGGCCAACGGTGGGAGTAGTAGGGGGCGGTGAGGCCTCCGCCGCATCGCAGCCGGCCACAGGAGGCAGGAGCACGAGGCACGACCGGCGCTGGTTTGGGCGGCTGGAGCAAGAAGACCAGAGGTTGAAGAAGCACTACGGCCGTTGGATGAACATCGTACGGTCACTGGAGCTAGAATCGTGCATATTGACTAAGTTGACAAAGCCCTCCATCCCCGTCAACTTAGTAGGCCCACAAGTCAGCCTGCCACTATACTGGGTCCCAGCTAACAGGGGGTATTCATTTTTTTGTGCGTAATAAGGAGGCACTTCCTTGCGTGTGAAGATATAGCTGGTGGGTCCGAGCTGTCAGCGGCGGTAACTTTTTTTCGCGAAATACAGAGGCCCTTTCGGTGGGTCCCTGATGTCAGGTGGAGGAATCATTATTTTACGCGTAATAAGGAGGCATTTCCTTGCGTGCGGCCGCGGACCCAGCTGTCGGCCTCTCCACGTACAGTCCACTTCAGATGCATGTCGGTCGTTGACCACGTTGACCAGGCCGCGCCGAGAGCACCAGGGCGGTGGACGACGGCAAGGCCTAGGAAGGGAACGACACGGAGGCAGGGAAGACTCGGCAGTTGTTTCCCACGCGGAGGGGAGTACGACTGGACGAGGGTTTACTGGTTCTTCTGCCGTCGCCGGAGAATAACAGCAGGTGTGGGTGAGTAGAGGGATGGCTAGGCCAGCGATGGGAGTACGGTGGGGCGGTGAGGCCTGCGCGGCAGCAGAGCCGGGCGCGGGGAGGAGGGAGCAGGCAGTCCCGCCGGCGCTTGTTTGAGCGGCTGGAGCAGGAAGAGCAGAGATTGAAGAAGCACGACGGCCGTTGGATGGCCATCCAACAGTCACTGCTTGTGCGTCAACCTTTTTTAGGAAAGCCTCAAATATGTGGAAAACAACATACAGCCCATCTGCCATTATTTCTAATAATTTACAGCCCATTTGCTAATTATTAAATTTTTTTGGAGCCCATATTCTTTTTGTTAGCATTACAGCCCATATTGTGGCCACAGTTAAAAAATTATACGAAATTTTGCATATTTCGGTGCGGTCCGAACTGTTTTTAATCCCGAAATTTCGACTCACATTCAAACTAATTTTAAAAATAAATGTATATCAATATAAAATCCAACAAATTCTCCACGCATAAAAATTAATGTAATTTAAAATCTCGAAATGAAAAAAAATATTGAAACTTATTGCCGGTTTGATGTGTTTTAAAAATGTACAGCCCATTTCTCATTACTGATGGGCCATTTTCTCGGCCAGCCGAATGAAAGCTCTCCTCGTCTTGAAAGCTTTGCAGCCCAACAGGCCTGAAAAAGCGACTTACTTGGCAAATCACAAAAAAACTGGGTTGTGGCCGTGGACCCAGCTGTCAACCTCTCCACGTACAGTACTTTTCGATGGAAGTCGTTCCTTGACCACGTTGACCACGCCGCGCGGAGAGCGCCACGGCGGTGGGGACGGCGAGGCCTAGGAAGGGGACGACGCGGTAGTGGAAGCCCGCGCGGAGAGGAGTACGAGGGTTCACTGGTTCGGCTGCGGTGTGAGGCTGCCGTCGCCGCAGGGCCTGGCCAGCGGTGGGACTAGTAGGGGGTGGTGAGGCCTCCGCGGCAGCACAGTCGGCCACGGGAGGCAGGAGCATGCGGCACGACCGGCGCTGCTTTGGGCGGCTGGAGCAAGAAGACCAGAGGTTGAAGAAGCACTACGGCCGTTGGATGGACATCGTACGATCACTGGAGCTAGAATCGTTCATATTGACTAAGTTGACAAAGCCCTTCGTCCCCGTCAACTTAGTAGGCCCACAAGTTAGCCTCCCACCAAGGTGGGTCCCAGCTAGCCGGGGGAGTATTCATTTTTTTGTGCGTAATAAGGAGGCACTTCCGGTGGGTCCGAGCTGACAGCGGGGGGAACGTTTTTTTCGCGAAATACGGTGGCCCGTCAGGTGGGTCCCAGCAGTCAGGGGGCAAACGTTTTTTTCGCAAAATACGGTGGCCCGTCCAGTGGGTCCCTGCTGTCAGTTGGAGGAATCATTATTTTCCGCGTAATAAGGAGGCACTTACTTGCTGCGGCCGTGGACCCACCTGAGACTCTCCACGTACAGTATACTTCCGATGGAAGTCGTTCCTTGACCACGTTGACCTCGCTGCGTTCCGTTGCATGCATGCATCCATGGGCGTGGTGCGTCCCCACTATCAGTCTCTCACGTACAGTCATCTTCCGACGACTCTCGGTTGTTGACCACGTTGACCACACCGTGCCGAGCGCACCCAGACTAGAACGACCCGGAGATGGGGAATACGGGGCAGTGGAGTCGCAGATGGAGAGGAGTGGGAAACTTCACTGGTTCGGGTGCGCGGCAGCACAGCCGCGGTGCCGCCCACGGGAGACAAGAGCAAGAACAGAGGTTGAAGAAGGAGCACGACTGTTGGATTAACATCCAACGGTCCAGCTACTAGAATCATTTGTTGATTAAGTTGACAAAGCCGTGCGTACACGTCCGCTTAGTAGGCCCACAAGTCAGTCACCAAATTTGACGGGTCCCATCTGTCAACGGGATGAATAATTTTTTTCGCAAAACAAGGAGGCACTTCCTTCCGTGCGAAGATACAGCCGGTGGGTCCCAGCTGTCAGGTGGAGGAAACATTTTTTTCCAGCTTAATAAGGAGGAACTTTCCTTGCGTGCGACCATGGACCTCGTGGGTCCCAGCCGCCAGGCTCTCCACATACAGTCCTCTTCCGATGACTCTCGTTTGTTGACCACGCCGCACCGAACGCAGCGAGGCGGTGGACGACGGCGAGGCCCCGGACGGGAATGACTTGGAGATGGGAAAACGCGGCAGTGGAGTCGCAGATTGAGAGGAGGAGAAGGGTTATAACTGGTTCTGTTGCGGCGTGGGGCTGTAGTCTGTGGAGAATAACAGGAGGTGTCGAGGGGTGGAGGGATAGCCTGGCCGGCAGTGGGGTAGCGCTTCGCAGCGATGCGTGCTAAGCAGAGCCGCTAGCCGCCGGAGGCCGGACCAGGCGGTCCCGGCGACGCTGGAGGAAGAAGACGAGAGATTGAAGGTGCATACCGGCCGTTGGATATAAATCCAATGGCTGTGGATGACACAATCATTTGTTGACCAAGTTGACAACGCCCTGCGTAGGCTTCGACCTATTGGCCCACATGTCAGCCTGCAAAAATGTGGCATATATTTAACCCATGTTTTCTAGAATGTACAGTCCATTTGCTGGGCTGGGTGAACAAATAATTTTGCATCAATCAGGCCCATTTATATTTTCTAAGAAATCCCAGCCCATTTGCACTTCCTTGAAATACACGTATTAGGTGGGCTCGTTATATATATAATGTTATGTTAGAAGGAGCAATTAATATCAAAGAATAAACCGGAGAGGCACATTATATATATATATATATAATTAAGAAATTAGCGAGTTATTGCTCAAAATAAAAATGAGCGCGTTATTATTAAATTGGTCCTTAAAATCTTCGCAAGCTTTTGTATGCAATCACCAGGATTTTCCTTGCCTGTGAGTCAAAAACAACCAGGATTTTCCTTGCCAACTTCCGTTAAACATTTACTTTTATAAGTTAATAACACGTGGGATGTTTTTATAATGTAGATATAAGTCTCTATAAAATATACGATAATAGTAATAATATAAATATATATAATGTGGTTAGAAGGGAAAACATAAATTGGACACAGCATTACTTTTATAAGAGACCTGCGTTTTATACCCCACAGTAGGCATACTAACAAGTTCACACACAAATACAACAGAAAAGGTAAACATTCATATCAAACTCAGGTTCAGAGGACACGTTCATATTCATAGCCAACATTCACTATCAAGAACTCAAAAGATTCATATATACACAAGCTCAGCATATCTATGCATCCAAATGATTGATAGATCACACGACAATATTCATACATAATTCACAAAAAGATTCAGATATACACATGTTCAGTATGTTTATGCATCCAAATGATTGAGATCACAACCAATATGATCCATGTACGAACTTTAATTACCTAAGGTACAGACTGGTAAATGGTGTTCAATCGGAGGCACTTCTTGCTAAAATTAGTTCTTGTACGAGTAAACTTTTGAGTACATAAGAGGCAGCACAGACAATCTGAACTTTGCTTGTAGGTTTATCCTCAAATAGTGGCCTCGTGCCGAGGGAGGTTTGAGCAACTTGGCCACTACTTTCATCCAACTAGTTTACTGGCTCATCTTGGTCCTGTATCTCGCCAAAATTCTACATTGCAGACGAGAAAGGAGGCGGTTGAGAAAATGAACCACCCAAATTTTTTGTGCAGTTCAACTGAAATGGAGCATCCTTGGCGTGCAGACTGATTAAGTGCCAGATGAATATACGCGTCAACCAACTTGTCTGGAATCTTTAGACTCCATGCCATATAGTTCGCTACCATATGTGTCGATAACCAAAAGGCACAAGTTGGGACCAAAGACTGGACTGCGTTTTTCTGGGCTATGCACCAAGCAATATTTTTGGCGTTCACTCTCCTAATACTTGGAGTTTGACAATTGGTTGACGCCGGTTGATACTCGAATGAATATAGGCACTTCTTGTCAACATCGATGCTTGTCTGAGTGAACTTTGGAGTACATAGCAGCAGCATAAGTACCTGTCCATCTGATCATTTTGTGCAGTTCTACTGAAATCACCCAATGTAATGATTTGCCTGTGAGTTCAGGCTCCAAATTACTCCTTTATAAAATCGGCAAACAGTAGCACAATACCAAATTACCAATACATATGACAGGCACAATAATCAGGATAAAGACCAGTACCAACCTGTGTGAGGTAGCATATCAATTACTATTTCCTTTGACTGGAAGCCGAGATAAGCCAAGCGACTGATAGCAAAGGAAGAAAGCAAGCGGAGATTAGCGACTGACAGGAAAGGATGGAAGCTGTCGAGGCAATGAAGCACCCAAAGTTTTTGTGCAGTTCCACCAAAATCGAGCATCCCTGTTGGCACATATATTGAGAGAGTGAGATTACTGTAATAGTGGGACTAGTTGATGAAACATACACTAACAAATAGAAGCACCCTCATTATCTTAATGGGTAAAGTTAGCAACATAGTAGTCTTGCTTAAAGAGAGGTATTAGTTTATTTAATCGGTGCCAATTAGCTCAACTCAACACTCAAAGCATTGCCATTTATCATAGGTTGCAAAACTTTAACGTGCAAAGATAAAGGAGTTTCTCATGACAGTAGCACGATACAAATAGAGATGACAGCAAACTAATATGGATGAAGGCCTTAGGCCCGTACCAACCTGAGAAAAAAGCTTATTCATGTAGTCCCATAAGAGATGATAAAGCACTCACTAGAATCACATAATAGTATATATTTTTGTGCACGTCAAATGTATGGTTGAAATCACTCTTGTTTACCAGTGTTGAGATTATATCGAAAGATTATCAAGAACTTCCAGCAGAGTTAAAGCACTGGCTGGGATATAGTTCATTGTATTGTCTTGTGTAGTTCCACTAAAATGTATGATTGGCACAACATGATCCCTGTTTGCACAAGTAGGAACAAGGTAAAACCTTCATTAGCTTAGTGAGAAAGGATAGGAAGACATTAGCATATTACTCAAACAGTAGCATCAAATTCATGATGGACAATACGCAAAACATTGCCTCATTGAACCAATGGCAATAAATTGACATGCAAAACAATAGCACTATTATGTCATGACACTAATAATATTCCCTCCCTGCTCCACCACATGATTCACCTCCATAGACAAACATACACACGTACATGATTCAGCATAGGGTCCTACTAAAGATTTGTTTAACTCCAACAGGAAAATTAGGCAGTAATAAATTAGTGGTACTTAAGTACTCCTAATTAATTAAGTGAGACAGCAGAAGTGGAAGGGCTCCCTGGAGGATCGTCTCACATGTAAGGTAGTCGTTGCCTGAGCCCTTGAATGGCCTTGACTGAGGCCTCTAGCTTCAGCAAGATCGCCTTGGCACTGTTTATTCTTCTTCTTCTTCCTCTTCATGCTCTGTTTCTCTTTCTCCTCACCAGTTGGTGAAACCAAGTACATGATTGGCCTTCTAATTCAGAATTGGTTTTGTCAGTGAGGGAGTACAAGTGTACTAGTAAAAAACATCATTATTTTCTCATGGCAGTCGGAAAATAGAGATGAACACATGCATTAAATATCATTCTTACCTAAAGGAAGGTTATGGCGCCAATATGGATGATGAGGATTGGAACACAGATCTCCCTTTGTGCAGTTCCACCAAAATGAACCAACTGTTCCATTCTGACATTCCAGTTAAACATCACAAAAGTCACTTCTTTTAAGAAGAGTTTTGTGCAGTGCACCAAAAGGTCACAACAGCAACCAGGTGAATTGGATATCCCTGTTTGCACAAAAAGGCACAGAGGAAACAGTCAGAGTCTCAAACAATTACAGGCAAAAACATTTGGCTACACTTGTCATGGCTTATAACAGTGGCATGGCTTCATTTTTACCAGGGACATTAGATTAAGAACAGCTAAGGCTGCGTTCGGTTCACAGATTTCGTGCAGGATTTTCGTAGGAACACAATTCCTACGGTATTATTTCCCTTCCAACCGTTCGGAACATGGGAAAGGTGAATAGTGTTTCATAGGAAAGCTGGTCTGGTAGTACTGATTCCATAGGATTAGAAACATCCACGCGCTGCTCATTTTTTGGGCGGAAGCCCGAGGCAGGCGCTCGCTGCCATGCGTTAGACAGGTTGCTGTGATGTGTTGCCGGAATAAAAAAAATCAACCTATGTGTGGTACGTGAGGTGAGGACAAGAGTAGTGACTGTGCAGCTGAATAAACAAATAGCATCTCATACTGCCAAGCATGCTACTCTAAAAAAACAAATTTGTACATTTCGTAGTCCATCCGAACACATTCTCTTGAGAGTTTCCTCCGGTTCGCTGTTCCATAGTTTTATACCTACATTCCTTTCCTATTCCTCTATTTTCATCAAGACCTATGTTTTCTGCCCCTTTATTCCGAACGGAGCCTAAATATTTGGTATAAGGGCATGGGACAGTGGGTGCACCAGCAGTCCAGCACCATGTACGTAAACAGAGGCATAAAGTGGTGATTCACAGTTTGTTGCCCCGAGAAACAAACATCCAAGAAACATATCTGGGTTGGTCCCATTTTTGTTCACTCTAGCCACCTACTCCTATGTGTTGATAGCAAATCTAGTCCATACCACTGTGTACAGCGTTACCCCTATATTTCCCTTTTCGACCAAGAGACCGGTTGGATGACCAGTCTGTACTACTTTCACCCCCTTTCCTTCCTATTTGTACCAAGTCCCATGTACATACTAAATTCCCCCACCCCACTTTATTTCTTGTTTGAACCAAGTACTCCCTCCGTCCGGAATTACTTGTCATCAAAACGGATGTGTCTAGAACTAAAATACATCTAGATACATCCATTTCAATGACAAGTATTTTCGGACGGAGGGAGTACAAGATTCGACTCCATGAAGTAGTTTTACCTCTAACAATAGAAGAAGAAAAATATGTGACGTTGGACCATCCGATCGAGAGGGGATGAGAGGTAGAAAATGATGCACATGCAGCGACGTAGCGAGCTGGGGAAGTAGAGCTAAGGCGGTTTCGAACGAAGATATACCTGAAGGTCGTCGGGATGTGGATAGGTGGGTGGCGGGAGGCCGGATCCGCCCACAGGCAACGACGAAGGGATCGGAGGACCTCCCGCGCCGGCGCTCGGCCAGAGATAACGGTGCGGCCGGCAGTGGGTCTCCGCCCTCGCTGTCGACGACGGCCTAAACGCTGCCCCTCCTCCCCTTCACTAGCGGAGGGGGATACGTACAGATCTGTAACCAGCGGTGAGGATAGAAAGCCAGTGTTTTTTGAAGGGAGAAAGACAGTGTTACTACCCCTATCTTGTTTAGATCTGGAGAGGATGAGAGTGTGTGAATAGAGCAACCCTAGCAAGCAAGCGCGGAGGCTCCGGCCTATATATACGTAGTGGGGTAGTTTTCCTTTTTCACTCCATCAAAACAATCGTTTAAAATTGTGTACTACTACATGCCAGGTCGCGGTTTTTTTAGTTGTTGATTGTTTTTTGAGATAGCTACCCGCTTGTTCCAAGTGGTGTTACGGTGTGCCAAGTTGCACTTTGTATCGTTCAAGTCTAGTACTACAAGTCCCTCCATTAAATGAACAACCACACCCTCGTAAAAATTGTGAACAAGCCCATGGCTAAAATTAGCGGAAACGTGGGTTGCCCCAACATGAATTATTATTTATATTTTCTACTCCCTCCGTTCCTAAATATAAGTCTTTTTTAAAGCCACACCTAAGACAAGATTTTTTTTACTAGCAATGAACCCCACATGTCATAGACACAAAAATTGTGGCAAGATTCCCTTAGGCAAGCCAAAGTGTGTCTAACAATTTGAGCAACTCAGGTTAGGCAAGTGTGGCAAGTGTGGGAAAAATAATGTGGCAACATAAGACAAACATAGTCACAATCCAAACAGCCCCGTAATTTTTTGTGACATGCATGAAAATTTGGTTAGTTAAATTTATAGTCAAAATTTGGCAAGGTGCATCAAATCAACACATGCAAGTATCAAAAGGAAAGTCACGGCATGCATGCATGCGTTGTACTCCCTCCGTTTCCAAATATAAATCTTTTTAGAGATTGCAACAAGTGACTACATATGAAGCAGAATATGTCTACTCCTACATACGAAGTAGCCCATTTGAAATGTGTAAAAAGACTTATATCGAGTGCAGTGTTTTGATGTGTCGCGTCAACTCGTACAAGACCGAGAAATTTGATTACTACAACGCCCTCTCCCTCGCGGATTGAGCTCCGGTACCTTAACTGCACCTGCCTTTGGCTGCATGACAGGAGGGCCAACCACCTGTTGGGCCCACCTGTCATAGACGCAAAGGCAGGAGCAGTAAGTAGAAGCTTTCGCTACACGCTATCCCTCCCGCACGAGGTGGACAGACATGCAGCAATGGATTCGATACTGTAGAAGTAGGAGTAACATCATTGTTCGTCTTCTCGAAGAGGCGAAGAGCCAAGTGCAACCCGAACGTGGCAGTTGCGAACGCTCGCGTGGTGCGGTTCCTTGGAGTACTAGCCAGGCTCTTGCATGAGACAAAATTGCTATTGTTTAACAATTAAACTCCATTATCCATTGGTTGATACTCATTCTGCATAGGTCCACGCGCTTAGCACCGTTTCCTCCTGGGGTCACCAATGTTTATTTGCTAATTAATAGCATTGCATGCAATGAACTAGCCATTGCAAGTCATTAAAAGCATGCACACCTCTCATCTCTTATTGGTTGATATGTCAAGAAACAAGAAACAAGGTAGAAGTTAATGCACCGCGCCTAAGTGTTTTGGGACTATTTGGTTTTCGTAAGATGACTTACACACCTAGACGGAGGGAGTAGTATAGCCCTGTAAACCGGAAAGGAGTATTTGCCTTTCTAGAGATTTCAACAAGTGACTAGACTACACCGTGTGCAGTACTCCCTCCCTTCCGGTTTATAGGGCTCAAATCTCAAATCTCATGAACCAAGGCATTTTGCGATTGGAGGAATGTATCTCGTACTTTACAAAACTACCCTAATTAAACTCATGCATTAATTACGTAGTTCTCTCGTTTTCCTCTCCGCCTTGGTCGAGGTGCACAATATTGAGCACTCCTATATGACTAGCCGCTCTATCTACATGCGGGACATTTCAAAGCATCCGGGTCTGCGTGCCATCCACCAAATCACAGCAAGGTGCTACAGTCGAGACTCACCTGTCACCCCGGTGTGGCCGTCATGACCCGTCATATCACAAAACCCACACCTTTACCGGCAGTGGTAAGGTGGCCTCCAAGTTGGACTG
Organism: Aegilops tauschii subsp. strangulata; assembly: GCF_002575655.3. NCBI lineage: Eukaryota > Viridiplantae > Streptophyta > Magnoliopsida > Poales > Poaceae > Aegilops > Aegilops tauschii. The sequence goes on from NC_053040.3 coordinate 321,667,259, forward strand.
GACGAAGCAACCATCATTTCACTGGAACGCTCGTTCAAGCCCTTTCTCCCCTTTCTTCAAGAAAACCTCACTCCAGGCTACTCATTTCTGCCATTTTTCTTCTGTACCGACGAAGGAAAGGTGGGCGAATCAGTTATGCTGCTATATTTTCATTCCAAGAATCTTCTTTTGCGAAGCACCGACCGATTCTCACATCCTATTATTTTCCTGTTTTCATTGTGATTGTGGTTTCCTTTCGATTGCTTTTTGTTTGTCAGTTCATTGATGGATCCTGGAGCACTAGGCAAAGAGTTGCCGGTGGACAACCCACTGGAGACAGCGATATCCAGGAAGCGAGCACCGACCAACGAGTTGACCATGTTGGCGGGCCAACCCATGGAGAGGAAGAACTCCAAGAAACAAGCACTGGCCAAAGAGTTGAGGACGTTGGCGGACGAACTCCTCAAAGAAAGTTGGAAGAACAGCAAGGGCCCCACCGTGCCTACCCTAGGAACTCTTATTGCCACCTATGTGAGGCTCAAGACCGAGTTTGAGGAGATAGTCGCCGTTGAGAAGCAGTATTCCCCTGGCAAGGTGATGGCCCCCATCGAGGACGAGGAGATGGCCCCCGGAGGGATGAGATCCCCCGGTGAGCTGCACAAGGTAAAAAATAATGGCTTATTACCATAGTTGTGGTTTTTGATTATTTGCAATGTGCTTGCTAATATGTTAGGGTTGTGCAGGTGCCGGTGGACGTCCTTGATGATTCCGATGTCGTGGCCGTCCTGTTGGCATCGCCCCGGAGATCGTTTCCGATGCCGCTGTCCATCCTATGGACATCGCCCCAGAGATCGATTCCGATGTCGCGGTCAGTCCTGTGGACATCGCCCCAGAAATCGATTCCCATGCCGCTGTCCGTGCTGTGGTCATTGCCCGAGAGATCGATGACAAGAAATAGTTGGTCGCGCTCATCCTTCAGGGTAGTTTGCATTGCCCTGTGTTTAATTACCAGAACGATGCGTGTTATCAAACCATCTTAGGGCTAGTGCACTGTCTTATGTGGGCGGATCTTGCTACTTTTGTTTGATAGTGAATCATGCGAACCCTCTCCGAGTTATGGAAACAGATGTATCCTCACCAGCTTTTGATGTAATATATGGCATGCTTAGATGTAAGTTTGAACTGTTTATCATATCAGCAGGGCTTGTTTGATGATTCTTGGTGTTAGGAGGCTAGCTACTGTGCGAGCTATAGTACTTGCAAAACACTCACCGAAGAGAAACGTTGGGGCTGACGAGCTCGTGGTACGCTTATACTTATCCCTCGTCGATCGACTAACAGCCCTAGCTCCTAAAATTGTAGGCTTAGCGATCGATCAGACAATAGTCGACATACATTCAGGCCTCATTTGGTTCATAGGGTAGGAAAATTGTAGCAAAAGTACAGAGAACGTGCAACACAAAATCATAGCAGTGCATAGACGTACTCCCTCCGTTCCAAAATAGATAACCTAGGCGGGCTAGTTTGGCCTAGTGGGTTTCAGTGATATGACGTGGTACAGTGCCATCCAGTCTTTGCGTGTGGTAGTAGTATTGCGGGTACAGTAAGTTTTCTTGAAGAAGCGGAATTCAACGAAGTCATGATGGTTCCTTCGTCTGAACAACTTACAGTGGGAAAGGTTGGGCCTGCGATACGACCAGGGTAGACCAGGATAATTTTGTGCATGGCAGGTGTTCCAGGATGGTCGACGTCCCACATGTCGGCGAATGAAAGTATTCTTTCCGATATAGAGGACGAGCAACGAGTATTCATTGTTTATTTTTTATGAAAGCTATTGTCTCCACTGTTATGACGGAGGAGTGTGAAACACGGCAGCCCAGTGAACTTGGCATGTGCACCACTCCCTCCTTCCTCATGTAATGCCCAGGTTACAGCTTTTTCTTACTTTCTCTCTATCTATTTCCTCTCAAATGTTTTTTACCTTTCTTTTTTTAAGACACAATTGTTTTTTATGCCTTTTTTAGCATTATTTTTTTATACCTAGGAGCACGTGTAGAGACGGTCTCTTGCAGAACCCACTCCTTGACTTTGTCAATGCCTCTCTCTCCTCCACATAAGGAGTACTACTTTCTATGCATGCATGCAGCGGGCAGCTGACGTCTTGAGGGGCCAGGGCGGTGAGAGCGGGCTCCGGAAGCGGTTCGGACTCCAGCATGGCCCACCTCACATTATCACCATATATTTCTTGGAGTCCGTGCGCGGCGGGTGGGCGATCTCTTCTCCCTCCCCCGTTTCTCTCTTCTCAGCCGACGCCCGCCGAGCGATTAGATTTCGGCTATCGACGGTTTATTCAATTACGGTCCCACATGTCAGTGAAATTGCAAGACAACGCGTGTCCCCTCTGGTGAGCGGCGTGCGAGCCAGACTGTCGGGGTTGCGACGCGTACGAGTCGTAAGTGTGCCGCCTTTTCCTTTAGAACTTGCGAAGCGTAACATTTTCGCGTGATCGATCGATAGAAATCCAGAACAAAATGACGAGGGAGGTGCTTTCCCGCTCGTTAGGCGGGCTAGTTCGAGTGATATGACGTGCTACAGTGCTGTCCACTTGCTCCATTTTTATGTAAGCAAGAGTTTACACTCTTACGCGGGAGGAGTGCGAAACACCGCGGATCTGATTTTGATCGAGGGATAACTGTTCCCTGCCAAATAATGGAGGATTGTTAGCGATTATAGCATGATAGTTAGGGCATCTCCAGCGCTGGCCCACAAATTTACACCGGCATCTGTCCGAGGACACTGATGGATGCCATCCGATGCTGCCCGCATACCTTTCGACAACTATATGAACTAACCGGATGAAATTCGTGCAAACAAAGCAAATTTCAAATTAACCGGATGAAATTCATTACATTTCGAAAACTTTTCCTACAAACTGGACGAAATTCATTACATATTTCGCACAAACCGTACTAAAACCTACTGTAAACCTAATCTAAACGATCGCTGGAGCCCGACCACCATGTCCGGCCATGAACCCGAGAAAGCCGGCCATTGCCTTTGCCTCCTCCTCATCCGCCTCGATAACCTCCTCCTCCAGAGCGGCGGCGACCTACCGTGTACTACTCTTCCTCGCTGCCGGCTGCGCCCGCGCACGCGCGCCGGCTTCATGATCGTGCCGGCGGAGGGCGGCTGGGGGGGGGGTGCCGGCGATCTCCTTCGTTTGCTCCTGCGACAGTACGTCGAAGAGAGCTTTGGAGCGCGCCCGGAGCGGAGCCGCCGATGTCCCTCGTCTGCTCCTGCGACAGTACGTCCAAGAGAGCTTCGGAGCGCCAGGAGGCCATGGTTGAAGTGGTGCCGACAGAAGGAAGGGACCGAAGGAGAATAAGTGTGGGTCTTTGGCTATGGCTGGGAGCTGGGGCTCAAGTTAATATAGCGGGCGAATGGCAATGAGCCGCGGTAGACGGATGGACAACTGGCGCCAGAGTAGGTTCGTTGGGCGTGAATGCGGACGCTGCTTCAGTGACTTAACTGCAGATGCGTTTGGGTTACTGACATGTGGGCCCAACGGGCATCTGGCCCGCATGTCAGTGACACACCAATTGCACCTGCAGTTAAGTCCGGTGAATGCGGCATTGACATTCTGGAGAGACGGTGACCGTTTCAGGCGGGAAGCGCGCGCTAGCGATGGAAGGGGTTTCGGTGTGCAGTGGCACTAAGATCGGTTGCTCACGATAGTACATACTCCGTACCATACTACCATAGTACCCTCTCTAGCTTAGGCAGTTTTATAGATTGTCGTTGTGATGGACGATATACATGAGCAAGGCGGTCCGAGTATGACCATTGGTGTTGAGCCAGGTGAATACATGCTCGGCGTTCGCGTAGGCCTCCATCAAACGTCTAAACAATAATGTCAGGCACCGCCGGGGCGCGCAGGTGATGGGCTCGCCGTTTGCGTTGCGCCATGAGCAGGACTTTGATTTAGAGGGTGACGTGCATGCATTAGCATGCTTTGACAGCGTGAGCGTGAGTGTCTGACGCGAAGTATTTCATTTTCATTTGGCTGACGAGGGTGCATTGTAGCGACGAGTCCGTGGTTTGATTCCCCACATACGCATAATTTTGGTTTTTACAGTATTTCTTTCTCCATTGACAGGTAGGCCCGTGTAGATAGATAAAGAACACGAGCTGATGAGGCGCATGCGGACTGTTTGACTGGTCAACCAGACAAATACGGAGCTATACGCTGAGCCAGTGACCGTATAATCACCATATCTCATATACAATGATCAAAGTGAGCTATCAAGACAAGTTCGATGACCGCCAATGCATTTTACTCGGTAATAAATGACCAGGATTGAAGGGGAATCCAAATTTGCTTCGTCTTCTGTCCTTGAGCTCTTGACAATCCAATGCACTATACGGTTGTCCGGCCACTCCACCCCAGAGCTCTCACCAAGCGTCGTTCATGCCACCGCGCCGCACACTAACCGGTAAGGCAGCGATGGCATCCCGCCGCGCCGAGTTCCTCACCGCCCACGACCGCACACAAAATGGTAGGGAAGCGATGGCATCCTGCCGTGCTGAGTTCATCACTGCTCGCGACCTCACAACTATGTGGGAGGAATTTGAAGATGCCAAGGCCGAATGGGCGGTAGAGCAAGAGGCAGCCAAAGCCGCACAGAGGGAGCGGAAAAGTCAGAAAGCACTCAAGAAAAGAGAGGCCCGCCGCCGCAAGAAAGAAAAGGACGCACGCGCGGCTGCGGAGAGGTCGGCGGAGATCCAAGCACGGTGGGGTGTCGCCGACAAAGACGAGAAGGAGAACGACGGCGTCTGGCCAGCATGTGAGAAGTAGTAGTACTAGTAGTTAGTGTGTGTGTCTGTGTCTGAGTACGAGCATGTACCAATACTACTAGTTACTACTGTAGTTTTTAGAGCAAATTACCAGTACATTAGCCTAGACTAAATGAAAAAATTCCTATCCTAAGCATCAAATGGCATCTCTTTCTCTATAGGAATTGAGATGCATGTCATCTCACTTCCTATGATTTTCATATTCCTATCCTATGAACGAAAGGAGGCCTCTGTTGGAGTAACTACTGTAGCTAGCAGTACTGCCGGTACAGTAGTTTTCTACAAGAAGCGGAATTCAACGAAGTCATGATGGTTCCTTCGTCCGAGAAACTTCAAAGTGGGAAGTGGGCCTGTGATTTGACGGCTCATTAGTCATTGCTACTGCGGCGCGACGACCTGGGTGACTCTCCCTTGGAGTTCTGCGTGCATGGCAAGTGGACCAGGATGGTCGACGTCCCACATGTTGGCGAACGGAAGTATTCTTTCCGATATTGAGGAGCAAGGAAACCGCGTGGTATAGTATCACTGCTGATTGGTTCGCAAAAAAAATAGTATCACTGCCGATTTATAATTATTTTTTATTTCTGATGAATGCTAGCGTTTCAACTCTTACGACGAAGGGTGCCAAACACGGCACGTGCTGGATGTCCCACGTCAGCGAAAGGAGTGGGACATGAACAACGTGGTAGAGCCCAGCGTAAAAAAACAACGTGGTAGAGCGTCTCCACTTCTTCCACTTCTGGGTCAGAGACCACACGTAGTAGTACTTAGTGGTATGGACGATACAAACTGCGACCTGGAGAGAAAGACACGTCTAGTTGGAAGGTCTCGGGGCATACACGTAAACAAATATAAAAGTTAATATGTGCCTCCAACTAATATAGTAGTAGTAGAGTACTTAGGCACGTACTCCATAACATCACCGTGCATTGCACGTACAACATTTAGTGGTAGTACGTAATAAGAGACAAATGCCGCCCAAGAGTTCCCTTCTCGACCTACTTTTGGGTGTTTAGTAGATTGTATGGAGGGTGCATGAGTTCAACTAGTTTAGCACAAATACACTAGAAGCATGCATGAAGAGAGCATGCATGAAGAGGGGTGTTGAGTTGAGCATGCATGAAGAGGGAACAACTATGCTGAGACGAGAACGCAACCAAACACACCCTATATGCCACGCATGTTCATACCATTTGTGCCTTTCTACTTCACTTACTGCGCTACATTACTCAGGTTCGTACGTCCACTCCTGGGTACATGTCCGTCTCGTAGTTCCAGTCCCACATGTTCTTCATATAGATGGAACGATCCTTGCATAACACGTGCACCTTGATGCTAGATGTCTCGCGTGTTGGCAAAAGGATGAACAAAGCTCACGTAAAAAAAAGAGTGGAAGAACATAGATTCCGGACGACCGAGAAGGAGCAAGGAACCTCGTGGTGGAGCTTCTGCACTCATAATATTTAATATTATTCAGCGATATAAAATTAACCAATCATCTCCACAGTGGACTGGAAGAGTACGAAACACGACAGCCCAGTGTAGTTACATGGCTAACCCACGCTATCACCATATTTCTTGGCTTCCGTGCGACACCTATCTCTAGTAATCCAGCATCCTGTATCGCTTCTCCCTCCTCGTCTCTATCAAAGTGCTGCGGGCTGGCGTTTCTGCCGTCTATTGAGGTCGGTTAATGTCACGCCCAATATGCGATACTATCCTAAAGAGACTCGAAGGTCCCACCAAGGATAGAACCGCATATTGACACGCTTTTGCAAGGTGGATATCATTACATCAACATTACATAATATATGGGGATACATACAAGGCATACAAATGCCGCAAGAATACATCAATACATCATACATAAGATCAACTTCCGACTACGGATGAAACACAAACAGAAACTCAAATGACATCCACCCTGCTAGCCCAGGCTGCCGACCTGGAACCTATCCCCTGATCGAAGAACAAGAAGAAGAAGAACTCCAAAACAAGTAACATCGCTCTCGCGTCAAGATCATCGCAAAACCTGTACCTGCAACTGTTGTTGTAGTAATCTGTGAGCCACGAGGACTCAGCAATCCCATTTCCATGGGTATCAAGACTAGCAAAGCTTAAAGGGTAAGGAAGGGGTAAAGTGGTGAGGTTGCAGCAGTGACTAAGCATGATATGGTGGCTAACATACACAAATAAGAGCGAGAAGAGAAGCAACGGAACGGTCGTGAAACTGGCAATGATCAAGAAGTGATCCTGAACTCCTACTTACGTCAAACATAACCCAGAAACCGTGTTCAATCCCCGGACTCCGCCGAGAAGAGACCATCACGGCTACACACGCGGTTGATGCGTTCTAGTTAAGTCAAGTGTCAAGTTCTCTACAACCGGACATTAACAAATTCCCATCTGCCACATAACCGTGGGCACGGCTTTCGAAAGATAATACCCTGCAGGGGTGTCCCAACTTAGCCCATTATAAGCTCTCACGGTCAACGAAGGATATTCCTTCTCCCGGGAAGACCCGATCAGTCTCGGAATCCCGGTTACAAGACATTTCAACAATGGTAAAACAAGACCAGCAAGACCGCCCGAATGTGCCGACAAATCCCGATAGGAGCTGCACATATCTCGTTCTCAGGGCACACCGGATGAGCAGTCCGTACAACTAAAACCAGGCCTCAAGTTTCCCCGAGGTGGCGCTGCAAAGGGCTCTAGTTTGGACCAACACTCAGAGGAGCACTGGCCCGGGGGGGGGGGGTAAAATAAAGATGACCCTCGGGAGCGCGACTCCCAAGGGAAAAAAGGCTTAGGTGGGCAAATGGTAAAACCAAGGTTGGGCCTTGCTGGAGGAGTTTTATTCAAAACGAACTGTCAAGGGGGTCCCATAAATCACCCAACCGCGTAAGGGACGCAAAATCAAGGAACATAACACCGGTATGACGGAAACTAGGGCGGCCAGAGTGGAACAAAACGCCAGGCATAAGGCCGAGCCTTCCACCCTTTACCAAGTATATAGATGCATTAATTAAATAAGAGATATTGTGATATCCCAACATAAACATAATCCAACATGGAGCAATCTTCATCTTCACCTACAACTAGCACGCTATAAGAGGGGCTGAGGAAAAGCGGTAACATAGCCAAACAATGGTTAGCTAGGAAGGGTGACAAAGGTTAGAGGTGGTTTCATGGCAATTTGGGAGGCTTGAAAAGCAAGTGATAGGTAGCGCAGCATAGCCATAGAACGAAGCAACTAGCATAGCAATGATAGTAGTGAGATCCAAGGTGAAGGTCATCTTGCCTGAAATCCATCTAGGAAGAAGAACGAGTCCATGAAGAAGATGAAGCCACGAAGACGAACCAAGCGTAGACGAAAGAATCCTCACAACTCCGGAACGAAACCGAAGCTAACGAGAGAAGCAAACCGGAAAGAAGCAAGCAACATGGTAAACACACAAGCATAAACATGGCATGATGCACAACCAAGGATGATGCATGTCCGATTTAATGAGGCATGGCATGGCAAGTGCAATAAACAATACTACAAGTTAAGTGGAGCTCAATATGCAACGAGTTGCATATTGACGAAACACCACATTCGAATTATTTAGTTCTCTCTCGGTTATGTACTCAACAATATTAAATGTTATTAAACATGGCAAGGGGTGAAGCATAAGTAAACTAACTAATTAGGCAAGTTTAAATGAGGCCGGAACAACAAACAACAATTTCGGAAAATCCCCATATGCATATTTCGAATTTGGTACTGTTCCGCCCTATACACAATTTTAGAGTTGTTAAACATGCAAGATGAGTGCACCATGTTAAACTAGGCATTTTTCTGCCCCATTTACATATATAGTTAATTTAATTCGGAGCTACGGTTAATTAGTTATGAAATAGATCATTTTAACATGGCATTTATACAAAATAAATGCAAACAGCAAGTTTAGCATTTTAAACATGGATGAAAATGGAATATTATGAAAGCACATAAAATTCTAAGCATTTTACATATACAACATGTTTCATTTGGATGCATAGATATTTAGATATGAGCAATGCAATTTTAATAGCATTTCTGAAAATATGCATGCACTGGATATGTGACAAAATCGCAGAATGGAAAAACGTCTACGGGCCGAATGCAACGCACTGTGCAAAGCCCAAGATGGACCTGGCCCAAAATGGACGAGTGTGTGTGAGCAAAAAAAATTAAAAGGAGAGACAATGCAGAAAAAGGGTATCCTGGGATTCGAACCCCAGACCTGCTGGATCGATGCACAGTCTGAAGACCACCGGGATACCAGTGCGTTGGTTATAATAGAGGGGCTAGGCCCAACATGAAGAAGGACAAGGGCTTGATCTGAGTGAGCCAAAAATTGGTGCAAAAAGTTGATGAAAAAGAACCAGGGGCGCCTGGAATTTGATCCCGAGACCCCTCCGATACATGCATGCGCTGTTAACCAGATGGGCTATGATAGAACTCTGCTAACGAATGCCTTACGCTCAACATGAACTATGCTCTGGCGTTGATCTGACGAAACTGAAAACGGAAACAGAGATGGCTCGCTCTATGGCCGTGGCTGGACGCAAACGAGCAGCGAAACTTGCTGATGCAGCAAGGGTGAGTGTGCATGTGGAATTACTGAAACAACAACAACAAAAATGAAAAGGGAGGGAGTGCTGGGTTTGAACCCAGGACCTCCCGGATGGATGCAGCGTGGTGCGAACCACTACGCTGTCATGGCTTCTGCTGATAGGAAAGGGCGCGGCCTTCTAAGAGATAGCCCAGGGTGGAGCTTCTCTGTTTAGATAGTGAAGACGACGGCTGCGATGACGGCGCCGGCGAGGGCAGCCGTGGCGATGGCGGGAGGGTTAAGAGGCCGCGACGGGTGTGCGGAATAGGCTAAGGAGGTGCGCGTGCGTGCGGAGGGCTGCGGGAGGAGTCCAGAGCATGAGCCTCGAGAAGAAGCTCGTCTCAGGCCACGGTGAAGCGCGGCGATGCAGCGGCGAAGCCGGGCGCGGCGAGGCGAAACAGAGGGGCGGCGGCTGAGTGCGTGTGAGGATGCATGCAATAGGTGAAGCGAGCAGGGCCTAGAACACGAGCTTGGGCTCGCTGCCATGGTCGTCCATGGCGGACATGGCCTCTGACGCGACGGGATCGGCGACCACAACGACAGAATCGAACCGGAGAGGGGCTGGGAGGAATGGCTGCTCACCTAGGTCCCGTAGGACAGGATGAGGATGCCGGAGATGACCGTGGTGGCGTCCGTCCACGCAGGCAAAGGCGAAGCTCTCGGTGGTGCCCTCTGTTCTCTGTCTCTTGAGGAAGAAGGAGAAACAGGGGAAGGGAAAGGGTGGCGGCGGCGAGAGGGAAACCCTAGGGGCGCGGGTTGCTGGATTTATAGGAGGGCCAGGAGGCGTCGAGGGGTCGTGGTGAAACCACGGTGGCCATGTGCGGGCGCCCCTGGAGGTTTTACTGTGAGAGAAAAGAGATCAGGAGGAGGAAGAAAAACAGGGGAAGGAGAGACTGCAGGTGGGGCCTGGATGGGTGTCCAGCGTGGATTCACCACGGGAGAGTGGAACGAGGCTGCGGGGCTGGCTAGATGGGCCGCGGCTCGGCTGGAGCAGCGCTGCTTCTGCTGGGCTGCTCAGTTGCTACTGTTGCTTCCCTTCTTCTCTTTTCTTCAGACAGAAAACAAGACAGAAAAGCACAGTTATAATGGAGAGGGTTGAGAGAGATATGAGAATATCCCTGGAGTCCAGAATTTGTGCAGGATTTGAATAAATTGACTTGGCAATTTTAAGAGGTAGAAAATTAATCCAAGTTTGAGCCATTTTTGAACCCAACCAAATCAACTCCAAATGGGATGAAACTTGTCAGAGAGGTATAAGGCATTGAGTAAGATCACCAGGAAATAAATGAACATTAATGGAGGAGGGAATAATGTCACTTGCAAAAACATGAAGGAAGAAGGAAGGGAGAGGTGATGATCCATGGGCATATGGCTTGAGAGAGATAGCAAGGGCTGATGCACACACAACATGAAGAAGGCAACCCACATGATGAGCATGATGAAATGCAAAATGACAAGGGTACAATGCAACATAACAAGTGAGATGAGCATTGTGCAAGAAGCAAATATATGACAGGGCACTCAACATGATCATGGCATAAACATATAGGAATGAAATATGCAAAACAATTATGATAATGCAACAAACACAAAAAAAACACGGCAACAACTAAAATAAATGGAAGGCAACTGGAGCATCGGTCTCGGGGTGTTACAGTTAACTATCACATGTTAGCGACATGCCAAGAGCATTCTAAAAGAAATTCCTTTCACGTTTCGTTTTCAAAAAGAAAAATATCCTTCCACGTATGAATTTGCCTGTATGCTTTGAGCAACTTGCATGTCCTATACTGCTCCTGTTTGATACTCTAACTTAGCTAGAGGTTAGACTAACTCATGACTAACCCTGAACTAACTGTAGCCAAAGAGGTGTTTGGGTGACATGGTTAGATTGACAATAAATGCACTTCATGGAGAGAGAAAAGTGATTTTTCAGTGGTCACAATGAGAACTATGTCCAGTTAGCACCGCTTGGGTGGGATAGTTTTTTTTGGTGGGTTCGGTGCAACTTGCTCCAATTTAAACTCTCATGCTTGGATACTTTAGGGCTATTTGAGCCCCAACTAGCTCAAACTAACTCTACCCATGGATCCAAACAGGGCCTATGGCCAGTCTCGACGCGGAGCAGTCGCGTGCACCGGGAAGCGACGCTCTCTCGGCCGTCGCGCCACTTCAAAGCCGGCGCCAGTGAGAGGTCGCCTCCGCTCTGGCCGGGCATTAATGCGGCACTGATGCTCCAGGGCGACGCTGACCGTTTCACGCGGGAAGCGCGCGCTGGCAAGGGAGTATAGGTTTTGAACCGTTTCAGGTGTAGTACTGGTAGTTTGCAAAACTACTCAATTATTGCACTCAGTTTCCTAAGAAATTATGGTAAAAAACATTACTCCACAGCCCGCTTTCCTTCTCCTTCCTCTTCCACCGCCCGCGCACTTCCGCGGGAAGCGACCGGTCAACCCTTATATAGGAGTGCTAGCACAAAAAGATGCATGCATGACCACTAAAATTTCCATATTAAAGCGCCGCTCCGGCGGGAGTATGGCGTATGTTGTTACCTTCGGCCGGCCCATGGCTACCGGGCGACGGCGACCAGAGAAGAGGCGGCGGGAGGGGAATGAATGCAGCTACTATTTGGGTTTGCCTTCCGGCTTAAATAAATGCGTAGCATCACGTGTCCCCGCGGGTGCACAAATTGTAACATACGTGTCTGCTTAAGTGGGCGTCACGTAACTGGTGTGTGTGTGTGAGAGAGATTCTGAGAGACAGAGTGCGTGTGTGCGACTCTACTCTTCGGACATGTACTCAACCTTTTGCATCGGGATATAAGTATAATGGTATTTACTTTAGCTAGTGATTTACGTGGCCATGTTAACGTGGTTGTGTCAAAAAAATGTCACTTCCTGCTCGTGATTTGCGTTATATAATTACAAGCAAGATTCTCATGCATTGCACGGAACATCAATATGCATTTTTTTACAGAACACCTGTTGTGATTGACCCATGCAGGAGTAATCCCATGTGTAAAAACTAATGATATCTCAAGAATTTTATCAGAAAACTGGTATCTCGAGAATGTCATCGAAAAAATGAAAGATGAGAGATAAGGCGAGGAGGAGTGGAGCGTGGTGGTGACTGGTGGTCGGAATGGGCGGAGGCATGGGGATGGACGGTGCCGGCAAGCGGCAGCGGCCACGATGCATGCTAGATTGTTCCAGAGACTTATTCCTTTTTTAATTGCTGAGCAATGAGGTTGCGGGAGATAATGATGTGGAGAGAGGTGCGGGTATCTTTTGTAAAATTATCATAGTTTGCTTTCTATCCTCAGATATAGATCATACGGTCTGTATTACAAGATGGCAGGCACACCATCACTGCCAACTCGTTTTTTTATAAGGGTACAGATGATAAGTTTGCTGACTACTAAAGTAAAGTGGAATTTGTCCATGTTATGCAAGTAAATAAAGGTGATTGTTTATCATACGGGTAAGGTTGGATGAAGGGTGGTAGGAACAAATGCTCCACCTAGAGCATGTGTGTGTGGTCTGGAGTCTTAGTGTGTGTGTGGGGTGTGTGTGTGTGTGAGAGAGAGAGAGGAGAGAGAGATGGAGTCTTAGTTTGTGTGTGTGTGTGTGAGAGAGAGAGAGATGGAGTCTTAGTGTGTGTGTGGGGGGGGGGTGTGCGTGCGTGCGTGCATGTGTGTGTGTTTGTGTGTGTGTGAGAGAGAGAGAGAGATGGAGTCTTAGTGTGTGTGTGTGGGGGGGGGTGCGTGCGTGTGTGTGTGCGCGCGCGTGTGTGTGTCGCGGGGTCCTCTGTGGCGGATGTAATTTAAGTGTGCATGGCTTCATCATAGAGAGGTGATGTGTATGGCAGAGGCCACCAACGATGGGGTGCGAGAGAGAAAATGCCCGTAGAGAGGGAAGAGAAGGTCTGTGCGCGTGAGAGGAGTCGACATCGAGAGAACCTGTTTGTTCGAGAGACACCGAGGAAGACTACTATATATCGATGGTGCATGTAGGCGGGAATTAAACAAAGGGATGGTCTTATTGGTTTCGGGGATATAGGGGAAGAGTGAGAGGGGCGCGCGGGGGGGGGGGGGGGGTAGCTAGAAGGAGATTGTTAAGCGTGAGTGTGTGTTTTACCCATCCAGGCGGAAGTTATGTGCACAAAAGAGGAGAACGATTCGATGTGGCGTTAGGATTGAGGGTAATTAACTACGTATGGAGACATAGAGACCTTGAAAGTGCATGTGTGAGAGGTATACATGTATACGTGGGATGTGTGTGTGTGTGCGTGCGCGCATGATCGAGATAAAAGAAAGACGACATAAGTCATAAGATCAACGACATGGGAGAGACGGATCGGTATGACAATATGCATGCATGTGAGAATGCAGGGAAGAAGGCCCGACAATTGAGCATGTGTGTTTGTCTTTAAAAGATAGTGGCGTGGGCTGGAGCATGCATCTATGGCGAGCAGAGGGAGTGAGGCGCAACGATTGTGCAAAAGAGACCAACCTATAAATGCATATGTATGGAGAGACATATATAGTGTGGGTGATAGGAAGCAAGACTCCGTGCGAGAAAGAAATGTTGACGGAGAAACTACAGATAGATACAGAGATAGAGATGCTAGCTAGAGGGACATCCGCTAGTTTGGGTGTTGGAGATGATCGTCGGGTGGTTCAAAGGGTGAAGTTATATATGTGTGTGAGAGGGCACTTGACTGCATGTAGAGAGAAACATATGTAGTGTGCGTGATAGGAATCAAGAGTGAGGGCGAGAAAGAAGGTTGATGGAGAAACAGAAAATTAGAAAGATAAAGATGCTAGCTAGTGTGCGTTAGATATAGGAGTTGAGTGGATCAGAAGGCTGGGTTATGTGTGTGGGTGTGAGGGAGATAGAGAGAGGGTCCATGTGAGTCACATACAAACAGATATCAGAGAGAAATGAGATCCAGGGAGACGGAGTTTTGTGTCTGCGAGAGAGAAAGATATTTGACAACGAGAGTGATAGCTAGAGAGACATATGAGGGAACGCAAGATATCTCTAGGGAGAGAGGGTGTGTGTGAGCGACATACAAGAGAACAATGGAGAAATGTGAGACCCTGCGAGACAGAGTTTGTGTTTGTGTGTGAGAAAGAGATATTGAAGTGGAAGAGTCGTAGGTTCTCATATCTAAGGAGCGAAAGACATCTCTGTATGAGGGGTGTGCGAGTGGCACACATGGGAATAGTAGAGAGAAATGAGACCCCGGGAGACAAAGTTTTGTGTTTGTGTGAGAGAAAGAGATTCCACATGGAGAATCATAGTTAGAGACACATAGCAGGGAGCGAGATATACTTAGAGAGAGATAGAGTGATGAAGGTCGAGGGAGAGAGTACCGTCGGTGTGTTACGAAGATAAAAGATCATTGTCGACATACAGGTAGCACGAGAGATACCTGAGAGACGATGAACGCGTATAGGTCCAGAGAGATAGTCCTATATAAGCACGAGTGATAGCTATATGAGACGAATATCTGGATTAAAGGGGATTCAAATATATAAACTGGAGATCACGACATCGATAATATCATAACGCAAATTGGTGTATCAAACATGCATATTCATTTGAATTTGGGCACACGTGTAATGTTATATAGTTTATCAATATTGGTGATCCATAGATTCTTCAATTACAAACAATGCATGCTTTATATGCAATTAATGTCTAAACGGGATTACACTATATGTTGCGTGTGTGAAACACATTATACATGTTTGAGAAGTAAAAAAAACCCGCATGAAACACACATTAATTGGAGACGGTTAGCGAGGAATGCATACATTGGATTTCAACATAAAGTGGTTTCAAATATTTGAAAATCCAAATTGATGGATACAACCTTATGAATCTGAGATCATGCCATTTGTAAACCATATTTATGTATAAATGGTGTTGTGCTTTTGAAAGTATATATAAAAAAATGATGTATATAGAATGTAATTCCAATTGAAAATGGATCCCGCCCGAAAAAAATAGAATACAAACGGGATTCGAATTGAGTTGGCACGGTAGAGGTGCACTCTGCAAAATTTGAACGAAGCGGGGAAAGTCGCAGTAACCGCCCGAAACCAAAATCTGCGAGATGGAAATCACTACTGCCTATCCCTGCCACGCAAAGCCTATCTGCTGGATTTCTATAGGTTTCGATAGGGGTAGGTTTGTAATTTCACCCAAATGTGGCGTAACCGCCTCTCACCCGGATTCATACACGCTGGGCGCCAAAACACAGTGTGTCCTCGGCCGAAATCGACTCCCTCCCCGATTCATATTCATACACGGTGGGCGCCAAAAATAAACTCTCGTCGGCAAATATTCGGTGTATGCGAGATTACCGTCCTATCCCCAACCGACTAATGTTGCTGTGATGTAGTAGAAATTTGAAACGGGGGCTAAGTTTGTAAATTTCCTCGCATTTGAGACAAGCGCGCCCTGAATACATGGTTCCCCCTTCCTCTCTACCTCCCTTTTCCCCATTCGTACTCCGTGGGCGCCAAAACACCCTCTCCACCCCACCCTCCTCCGTCCACCGCTGTCCGCCACCCCATCCACCGCCGTCCTCCTCCACCACGTCGGAGCTGATACCCCGACGCCGCCGTCCATTACAAGAGATCGACCTCTCTCATCCACGGCTTCGGACCGGGATCCTTGCATCCCGTCCTCTCGCTTCATCCCCGCCGTCGTCCACCTTGCCGGCGCCGCTCCTACGACCGTCTCGTCCACCGTGCCCCGCCGCCACCATCTACCCTCCTAGATCTGCTTCCACGCCGCCGACAGCCATCGCTACCGCAACACCGTCAAATTCTCAGCAGATGCGTACACAGCGCCGCACCAGAGGCGGTACTCTTTCGTATCTGCTCAACTTATTTATCGCAGCAATAAAATAGATCGCCACTGCTTTACTCTGATTTCTTGTCTTGGTTGCGAAGTTGCCTTTGTCCGGTTTGCACCTTCAGATCCGCCATGGCACGCTCAACACTATACTCCCAATGCTTATGGTTTTCCCCTTTTATATTCCACACTAGTTAAATCACAGTAGACTAAATTTTAAAATTGGGTCAGTCGATTTTTCAGAGCTCGCCGGAGTTCGCCGGTGCGATCGAAGGGGCTCGGGTGGTTGTGGGGCCTCGCCGAACGAAGAAAACTCGACGCAGGTGGGGGTTGGGGCGGGGGTGGGGGTGGGGGTGGCGGAGGAACACAGGCGGTGGGGGTCGGTGGTCCGGCCGGCGGCCCGTGCGGTGTTCTGTATCGGAAGAATCAGAGACGAGGAAGAAGAAGGGTTAGGAGACGTAGGATCTTCATCCAACCACCTGAAATGGTCGAGAGACAGCTGGGAGTTGCATTCTTAATGCGCTCTGGTTCATCATGTGTGGGCACTACGCAACCAACATTTTATTATCCAAAATCTGCTTGCTCTTCTTTACCATGTTCCTCTTCCGTTCTTCTTTAATATGTACTCTCTCCGTTCCTAAATACAAGTCTTTGTATAGATTCCACCATGGACTACATATGGAGCAAAATGAGTGAATCTACACTCTAAAATGTATCTGGATACATCTGTATGTGATCCATAGTGGAAATCTCTACCAACACTTATATTTTGGAACGGAGGGAGTATGATAGTAGTACAGTATATTCCTTGTATTGAAGATGAGCAGGGACATTTGCAGTGTAGAGGTCTATACGGTCGGTTGTGATGGACACTTTGAGCCTCTTTGATTCGTAGGATCTTGTAAACATAGGAATAGGATTTGTAGTGGCCTGCCCACTTGAATCCTATAAGAATAGCAAGGAAATGCGGGGAGCTATGTCGCCTTTGAGAGTTACACTTATATTAACAGTACCGCACCTTCACTTGAAGAGAGCTGGTATCCGAAGCCTTTCTAGCCGTACCGGCAATACTAGCACATATATTCCAGCAAGTTCCATTTTGCTGATTTTACTCTGATGCTTAAGGTTTTCCCGTTATATCTACACTATGATCTGTGTAGCTGCTTTGAGTCGCACTAGCAGCAGTCCACTCTTGAAGCTAAACACTGCAATGACTTACAAAATTGGCACCAAGGCATTGAGTGCCATTCTGGATGCAATGAAACTCATACGCTCCCCACCTGTTGATTCTTGTTCAGAATATGATCCTAATGACTATTCTAACCTCGAGGAGTCAAAGGCAGATGGCCTAACTGTTCACCCATCAAGGTGCCTGTTCTAATTTGGCAATGTTTTATTGATTGCGGGTATCTTGCATATGTTGTCTTGCATTTCTTCTACTTTGTTGCACCGCCATCTGCTTAGTTTACTCATCATATATGTCGAGATGCCATGCCCATCCATTATCAATACATATTCCATCTGTCATCATACCATGTTTTTTCACTCAAATGCTGTTCTTATGCATCAGACATCAAAAAGGAAGAGGGTGATTGCTGAACCTGAAGGAGCACCAGCAAAGTCCTTGAAAAACGTGGTGGTGCCGGAGAAATCAGACAGCACCCCACTTATATTGGCTGTACAACCAGTGACACAAAACGTAGGACCGACTCCAGCAGACTGTACCCATACTTCACTGGCCACACCACTAGCCCCACCACACAGGACCTGCACTCTAGCAAAAGGTATACCGATTTCATTTGCCATAGCACCAGCTGTACCACAGAAAAATCCCACTCCAGCAAAAAGTACAGCAAGTCCACCGGCCGAAGACCTATCCCAACTGCAGAGACGGCCAATTCCTGCAGATTGGAACCCCATTCCATTTATTCCCAGTTTATAAGACAATGCTTTCAATGTTGTTAGGGACTACGTGCATATATTCCCATCATGGGAAGATTATTGTGAAGACAAACACCATTTTCACATCTTCCTGTCCAACTTACGTGTAAGTGCTATTATTCATGGTTATTATTTTCCTGTTTTTCTGCTGATTGAACACATCAATGATTTACATTACATTGTTGTAACTAGGCGAGGGTCAATCTGGATAGTCATGACGAGCAAAGCTTGCTTGTGCTTTTCGAGGAAGCATTGCAGCAGTATCGGTGTTACCTGAGGAAATCACACTTTGATGGCAAGTTTATAAACGAATTTCCGGTGAAGTCTCCTGTGCTAAATTTAGAAGACATTGAATGGAAAAACCTTGTTATGCACTGGTCTCATTCCCAGGATGAGGTACTGTCTATGAAATCACATGACAATTTGAACTTCTACTTTTCCGCATGTGCCTTACGGAACTTTTTTGCAAGAAATCTGCTCGAAGAAGAATTCCGGTTTGACAAGAACGACAGGATATCGCAAATATGCTGCCCGCTGCTTTGCTCTTGTTAGTACCTGTTGTCCTGTATCACTGTACTTGCATACATACCTGGTTCATTATGTGACAGCAGTATGCATGATAGCTTGCTTATCAATTGTTCGCTCCAAATTATCTGATCTGTATGAATGGTTACATTAGTGTAGAATATATCCAATGCCAATGTTTTTTTAGCTCTGCATTGTTCTTGTAAGTACATGCTGTCCTTTATCAGTGTACTTATAATGACAGGTAGTTGTTCATGTACCATCACTCTGCAGCTTATTTTCCTTTGCCCTCCATTTTCTACACATCAGATCTATATTTACTCTTACCATAAGGTTGGTACTGAAGAAGTTTAGCTGTGCATTGCTCTTGGCTGTACCTTTTGCCTGTATCGCTGCACTTACATTTATAGTTACTTGGTTATGTAGCATCACTCTTCATCTTATCTTAAATATTCTCCATTTTTTCGTATATTATCACATCTATATTTACTCTTAACAAAATGTAGAATAAAGGCAATGCTTTTGAAGAAGATTCTGTGGTAAACTTCTTGAATTGCCCCCCCCCATCAGCATGGACAAAGCCTTTATAGAGCCTGTCTTCACCAATAATGTAAGTTTGTCCATCTCAAGCCTTCAAACTTTGTTGTATATATTTGGTTAGGCATGACTGCAACAACTGTTTATTTTTGGTGTTTGCATCAAATTGCTTGTTTAAAGTTTATTATGTAGTTCATAAACAAAAGTTTGTCCTTTCTCAATTTAAGTTTTCAGTTGTACAACCAAGTTCCTTCTTCATACCATGTAAATTAAACTATACAGAGCAAGTGATCTTCTTTTGCACTGCATGTATGCTTTTGTTCTTCATCCGTAATCTAGTGGTGTGGTGAACCTACCCACTACAGCACAATGTCATATTCTGCCATGTCTTAACTATGAACAATGTCATATCATTCTACTATTATTTAAACCGTTTCTTTATTTGCCAATCTGAAATGGTATAAATTGACAGCACACTAACCATTGATACTTATGAGTTCTTGATCTTTAATCCAGTGGTGTCGTGAAGCTGCCAACTCCTTCACAATGTCATTTCCTGCCATGTCTTGACCTGAACAATACCATATTGTGTTAATGCAATTTTAAACTGTGTCACTTTATTCGTCAGTAAGAAATGTGATGAATTGTCAGCACTGATACTTTTATGTGCAAAACATGTCATCTGTCTGCTTGTTTATCTTTCAGAGTGAGGAAGATATAAGTGTTGAACAAGCGCAGTCTCATCATCTTGCTCAGCTGCTTGCGCTGCAGCTCCCCAGCAGGGCTAACCTTTCTTGAACTCTATTGAAGTGCTGTCGGTTTTGTATATTATTTTGTCGGCGTGTTTATTTGCACTGGTGGCGATCTTTGATGCCCAGTGTATGTAATCTGCTGTCTGCTTGTGCTTTATTATCATAGTGGCGAACTTTGATGCCCAGTGGATGTAATATGCCGTAATTTCTTTATTGTATAGTCTGGGTTTTTTCTTATTCACGATGCTGCAGTTATTTTACTGTATATATATCCTGTCTTCGCAGTAAACCATCCAAACCGTAAAATTACGGTACATAATCGGGCCGTCATGCAATCACGATGTAGGTCCATGATTGTGCGAATCAAATCACGGGCTTTTAATAGGCCAAAATTGTCTCGGTCCTTGTTTGGCCCAATCAGATATCGGCTGCGAGCAGGCCGGATGCAAACCGGGCCGTAGTTAGGCCCAACTATATGACGGGCTTTTAACAGGCCGAAATTAATATAGGGCCGAAATGTTAAACGGGCCCTTAACAGGCCAAAACTAATATCAGGCCGAATTACTAAGTGGGCCTTTAGCAAGTGGGCCCAAAAGCATAGTGTCTAGTTGACGGGCCGAATCTGATATGGGCCATAATTGAGCCCAAAGCCTCTTAAAGGGCCAGACCTGATCTGGGCCGTAATTTGGCCCAGAACGTGGTAGGCTTTTAACGGGCCGGATCTCATATGGGCCACTATTAGGCCCGGAGCGTGGCAGGCCATTAATGGACCGGATCAAATATGGGCCGGCATTTGGCCCAAAACATGGCAGCCAGTTAATGGACCGGCCTACTAGGGTCCTCAAAATCTTGTGGGCCTACAGCTGGGCCGGCCCATTAATGTCGGCGAAATCTCGTGGGCCTTTAGCTGGGCCGACCCATTATGATCCGCAAGAATCTTGTGGGCCTTTACCTGGGCCGGCCCATTATGGCACACAAAAATCTTGTGGGCCTGTACCTGGGCCGGCCCATTATGGCCCGCAAAATCTTGTGGGCCTTTAGCTGGGACAGCCCATTATGGTCCGCAAAATCTCGTGGGCCTTTAGCTGGGCCGGCCCATTATGGTCCGCAAAATCTTGTGGGCCTTCAGTTGGGCCGGCCCATTTAAACTTGATGGGCCGGTCCATGTGTCAACATATCATAGGCGCGTCTCGCCCATTGGATGAGTGACACATGTGCCAACACGGACCTGACACGTGTCTCCTCCAGCCAATGATGATTTTACACGTGGAAAATCCCCATTGGTCGGGGCTGTTAACGGGTTATCGGATCCAAAACCCGACCCGATAGCTTAACGACATTCCGTTACGGTGGATGCCACGTGTCGGTCACCCTTGACGAAAGCACTTCTGTGACGCGCAATTTATCGTCATGGAAGTGGACACTTCCGTGATGATAATTTTGGTAATGTCATGGAACACTTCTACGACAGCACAGGTATGACTATCTTGATTCTGTCATAAATTTGTCATGGATGTACATGCATGACAAAAAACGCGACCTATTGTGACAAACACGTATCATCACGAAAGTGTATTTTTTTGTAGTGAGTGCATCGGCGCATCTCCGAAGTTGACGACATGACGAGAAGATGATCGTGCCCGAGCTGTCCCGGAGCACCATGCCCGCTCCAGCCGATTCCGTCGAGGGGCAAAAGGACCCGTTGACATTAAGTTTGGCCCATCCCGCCGGGGGGGGGGGGATCCATCTGGCAGGAGTCGGAATGCTCTTCTGGATTTGTGCAGGCGTCACAGTGTGCAACATCTCCACCGGTTGCTTGCCCTTCACCGGGTCAGCCTCCGGCCGGTTCTGCGCCCCGATGATGGACTCCACGTAGCTCAACAGGAAACGGCAAGAAGCCTCGACAGGGGGCGGCTTCTTATCGTGCGTGAGTTCATTCCGAACGTGCCAGCAGCGCCATAGCAGCATCATCAGCTCCAACCGCTCCCGGTCCGGGAGATCGTAGAGGCTTTGGGCAAGCCACTCCGACCCCGTCCTCCTGAATGCCTGCACCTCAGGGATGCGCCAGTGTTCTCCCATAGCTTGCCATAGCCCAACAGCCCGTGGGCACCTGCAAAACGCGTGAAACGTGTCCTCCGGCTCGGAAGCACAGAGAGGGCATAAGTCAGAAACCTCGAGACCCCGACGTTTCTTGTTCACCCAGGTGGGTAGACAATCAGTGACGAGTCTCCAAACAAAGGTGCGCACCTTGGGAGGAGCAGGGCACCTCCATATAAAAGACCAGATGGCCCGTCGCCCGTCCGGTGCCCTGCTCGCCGCGACTGATGAAGGTCTCAACCGATCCTCCAGAGCAAGTTGATAAGCACTCCGAACCGTGAAGGTGCCGCTCCTCTCCGGAGCCCATGCAATAATGTCTTCGCCCAAACGGGGTGACGTTCTTATCTTCAGTATCTCTTCCGCATCAACCGGGTAGAAGACTTGGTTTACCACGGCCGTCTTCCAAGCACCATGATTGTCAAGGAGGTCCGCCACTCGCCTCAATCTGCATCTGCCCTGCGGTGTGATAGGTTTGCCGGAGCTGTTCCTCGGGATCCAGCTATCACGCCATATGCGGATAGACTCACCGTTCCCCACACGCCAAATAAGCCCTTGTTTCAACGATTCCAAACCATGCTGCACCCCTTGCCACGTAGCCGAAGCTCCCGCCGGAAATATTGTGTCCTCCAGCTCACCATTGGGATAATACCGTGCCTTCAGAAGCCGCACGCACAAGCTGTCCGGGTTGGACAGCAGCCTCCAAGCTTGTCGTGCCAGTAGCGCTTGATTGAAGATCCGTAGATCTCGGAAGCCAAGTCCGCCTTGTCCTTTCCGTTTGATCAGGTGAGTCCACGCCTTCCAGTGCATCTTCTTCTTGCCCTTCTCCACGCCCCAGTAGAAGTTGCGTATCATCCGCACGAGATCCTCGCAGGTGGAGGCGGGGAGGCGAAACACACTCATAATGTATGTGGGGATCGCCAAGGCCACCGACTTGATCAAGACTTCTCTCCCGCTCTGAGCTAGCAATTGCGCCGCGTCCCACTCCACCATTCTCTTTGTAAACTTCTGCTGCAGATTCTGGAACTTATCCTTTGTCATGCGTCCGGATGGGGTGGGTAGCCCAAGGTAGCGTTCTTCGAAACTATGCTGTTGTACCCCCAACACTTTCTTAACCTCCTCTCGGGTATTAGCTGGGCAGTGCTCCCCGAACAAGATGGAACATTTATGCGGATTGATAAGTTGGCCGGTAGCTCGGGCATAAAAATTCAGTGCCTCCTTGACGTTATTTGCTTCAACTGCAGTCGCGCGAAAGAATAGCAAAGTATCATCGGCGAACAACAGATGCGAGATGCCGGGAGCCCTTGGGCAGGCCCTTACGGGCGTGATCTCTTGGGCCTGCACTTTCTGACGCAAGATGGCAGCAAGACCGTCAGCCACTAAGAGGAATAAGAAAGGGGAAAGGGGATCTCCGTGCCGAAGCCCGCGCGTCGGTGCAAACGAATCTGAGAGGGTTCCGTTAAGATTTATGCAATACCGAACCGAGGTGACACATGCCATGATCCACTTCACCCATTGGCTCGCAAAACCCATTCTCTGCATCATTTGCTCGAGGAATCTCCAATCCACTCTATCGTAAGCTTTTGACAAGTCCAGCTTGTAAGCACAAAAACTCCTCTCCGGATCCTTTTCCTACCTTATATAGTGTGTACACTCGAATGCAATGAGGGCATTATCCATGATGAGCCTCCCGGGGACAAAGGCACTCTACTCCTCAGACACCACATCACCAAGGATAGTACATCGCCCTGTTAGCAAATGCAACAGATTCTTCACCAGATAAATGGACAATCGAGACACGGTACAATGTGGGAGGCATCGGTGCAAAATCAGAGTTGGATATGGTTCAAGTCGCCTAGTAGTAATTAATAACGACATCACTAGAACAATCGTTGAACGTAAAGCTCCCTGAAGGAAGTTGCTTCCACACGCGATGCCAACAACAAAAGCCGACACTCCGCCGTGGCTCAATTTAATCTCGGAGAAATGTACTAGTTAAAATTATACATATGCAAGCGAAGGATTTCCATGCACTTCAATTATCAAGCATACTCGGTAGCCGGAGATCATATCGAACACCTTCCGATACAGAGCTCACATAGCAGAGACGGACACACATGTTAAAAAGTACTGGTACTACTACTCCCATGAAATTCTGATGCCGCTAGTTTCCTATCAACTCTACATGAAATTCTTAAACCGAAACATCTAGTACCTGAACATAGAAAAAAGGAAAAGGATCTGGGCAAAGTAACCACCACCACCACCACTTGCTATGTCCAAAAGCATGGGCTCGTCGCCGCCGGGTCGCGCGCCTCGGGAGCCGTGCACGCGGTACGCACCCGGACGCGAACCGCCACCGCGGGCGTGCCTCCATCAATCCTTAATCCGGAGCCAGCAGCCGAGCTGCGTCGGGTTGAAAACCCCGGGGATGCGGGTGCCGCCCGCCATGAGCAGCATCGACGCCTCGGCGTACCTCCTCGCGGGGTCGGGTGTTGGTGCGGGCGTGGGCGTGGCGGTCTCCTTCCGGCCCGGCGCGGGGGGCCGCTCCCCGAGGAGCGTGCCGAACTTGAGGAACTCGTGCGCCAGGTACCCGGCCAGCAGCTTGCTGCTCCCGCCCTGGGGAGGAGGCGTCGGCATGGGGGGCTTGTTGGCGAACCGCGACAGTTGGTGCGGCTTGTTCCTCAGCAGCTCCTGTCTCACGGGCGGCGGCGGCGGGAACAGCGGCGGCCGCTGCTCCGACGAAGACGAGTACTCCCGCTCCTTCCGCTTCCCGAGCGCGCCGCCGCGCGGCGCGTCCATCCTCGCGCAGATCGACATCCCGAGGGCCCCGACGCGCGCCTCCGCCACGACTGCAGCGGCCGGACGGGATCGCCGATAGCGGCAGAGGAAGGAGGAAAATATGCGGAGGAAAAAGGAAACTGGTTTAAAAAGCTACAGAGGAAGGGAGTTGTGCGGGTGCGGCGGGGCCCACTGGAGAGCAAATCCGTACGATCACAGGGGGGAGAAAGAGAGAAGGCGCCGAACGAAGCGGAGATTTTGGTGGAAAGAGAGGGGAGGAGGGCAGGGCTCTCCTCTGCAGAATGAGGCGGAGCAGAGGGAGGACGGGGTGGCCGGGTGCGGTGGTCTATTTATATTCAGCTGTTTGGCAGTTGCCATCGGGTACGCTATAAATAACAAGAATGCCATCGTGTGGGTTTGCCCCTTGCGTGGGGGGTAATTAATGGTTCTGGAAAGGCTGAGGGTATAGTTGTCATTGCGTACGTCGTGTGGGCATGCAAATTTTTTTTGGAGAAGAATACTGCATTAAACCTTATCCAGAAACGGATACAGATGTAGCACAGACGCAGCATCGTCGAAAGACCCTGAGGGACCACACGTGTCCCAACACACATGCGAAAAGACCCCAAAGAAAGAAAAATACAATGAGGTTAACAATATCGTCCAATTGGGCTATATGCAGTAATTAGCTCATTCAATTGCGTTAAAGAATTACCCTAAAAAATTGCGTTGAAGAAAGTTCTCTCATTACCTCTCAGGCGCGACGCAACGACGACCGCCAGATGACTTGCACGAATCTCGATGATGGGATAGTGTGGCATTGCTAGGCGCAATCGTCCGCTCCTGTTTTTCCATGCGACACACGCTTATGACCACTTGATCCCATTAATCGATGTTGACCCGCTATGACGCGCCTTCTTTATCAATTTTTCATACAACCACATGTGCGAAGTTTGCTTCCACGTCGCCTCCTCCCTTTTTCTCCTTCATTCGCATACTAAGAGAGAACATGGGAGGCGATAGCTATGTGGGGCGGAGCACCGAATTGCACGGCCTACAACGAGGAGGTGCCGACCACCAACAGGCTCATTGGGGAGTACTCACGCTTCCTCGTGATGGGAAAGGCCTAGGAGGTAGGCCCCACAACTATGTATGCCCAAGCTAAAGGCCCTTGCCCATGAAGATTAGCCCATGAGGCACCTAAGTGAGGGGCTTTCCATCGATTGTCAAAGTGTCTACAGTCGCATGCCGTCAATCGGGAAAATGCCTCCATTTGGTCACTCGTATGACTGGTGGGGCCATGACCGGAGGTGGCTCATGAGGCTAGATTAAGCCAAAGGGTGGATCAAGGCCGGGGGGCCCGACGAGGATAGAAACCGACCTTCAGTCACCTTGTTGTGCAAGACGAGAAGGACGGCAACCAAGATCGCATCTCCTCCATGTAAAACCCTAACCTCCACCGCTTGTATAAGAGGAGCTAAAGGAGAACCTAGGGCATCCAATCTAGAGACAACTCTCGGTAGCAACCCCGTACTCCATTGTATTCCCTCGCACGAGGTATCCCACCACCGTGAATAACAGGAAGAAGCGGGATGTAGGTATTACTCTCTGGAGGCCCGAACCTGGGTAACTTGTGTGTGCAGGCTCCGTTCCGGTACTTCTGATCTCGCCAGGAACCTTGCCAAGGGATCTGATGGTATTTTGCACCGTCAGTTTGCGCGCCAGGCACGAGTATCGGTGTCAAAACCGGCGGATCTCGGGTAGGGGGTCCCGAACTGTGCGTCTAAGGCGGATGGTAACAGGAGGCGGGGGACACGATGTTTACCCAGGTTCGGGCCCTCTCGATGGAGGTAATACCCTACTTCCTGCTTGATTGATCTTGATGATATGAGTATTACAAGAGTTGATCTACCACGAGATCGTAGAGGCTAAACCCTAGAAGCTAGCCTATGATCATGATTGTTGTTGTCCTACGGACTAAACCCTCCGGTTTATATAGACTCCGGAGGGGGCTAGGGTTACACAGAGTCGGTTACAAGGGAGGAGATCTACATATCCGTATTGCCAAGCTTGCCTTCCACGCCGAGGAGAGTCCCATCCGGACACGAGACGAAGTCTTCAATCTTGTATCTTCATAGTCCAACAGTCCGGCCAAAGTATAGAGTCCGGCAGTCCGAGGACCCCCTAATCCAGGACTCCCTCAGTAGCCCCTGAACCAGGCTTCAATGACGATGAGTCCGGCGCGCAGATTGTCTTCGGCATTGCAAGGCGGGTTCTTCCTCCGAATACTCAATAGAAGATTTCGAACACAAGGATCGTGTCCGGCTCTGCAAAACAAATTCCACATACCACCATAGAGAGTATAATATCCCACAAATCTAATCTGCTGACACATTTTGTAGCGTGACATCACGCCATGGCCCGGTCATTATTCGAACCGCTTTTCTCAACCAGCTACTACACATATCGCGAGGCGGTTTTCTTGGCACGTCTTGTCGAAGTAGAGATCGTGTCCCCTTATCACGGGATTCTCATCAATACGGGTGTGGGTAACCCAACCGCGCCATCAATTACGGCGCTTGGGGAATAAGCGGGTTTACCAGGCAAGTGGGGAGGCGCACAGTTTCTACTGCCTTTATAAAGGGACAAGGACTCCTCTTTCTCACCCATGCCTTCTCCTTCCCCTGCCCATCCATTCTCACGCGCTCGAGCTCCAACGCCCAAGTTCGCTTTTCCTCCGCAAAGCCATTCCAAACATGTCCGGAGCGGGGGCAAGTGGATGGTCTCCTCCGTTACGGAGGAGGACATTACGAAGCTCTGGGGAGCCGGATACTTAGCCGCAAATATCGCGCACCGGCTCCCAGACACGGGGCAGATCATCCTTACTCCAGAACCCCATGAGAGGGTGGTATTTCTTACCCACTTCGTCCGTGGACTGGGATTTCCCCTCCACCCGTTTGTCTGTGGGCTCATGTTCTACTATGGGCTGGACTTCCATGATCTGGCCCCTAACTTCATCCTCAACATCTCGGCGTTTATCGTCGTGTGTGAGGCCTTCCTTCGCATCAAGCCCCACTTCGGCCTATGGCTGAAGACCTTCAACGTGAAGCCAAAGGTGGTAGTCGGTCAGCAGGCGGAGTGCGGAGGTGCCATGGTGGGCAAAATTCCCAACGTCACCTGGCTCGAAGGCTCCTATGTGGAGACCATGAAGGGGTGGCAATCGGGGTGGTTCTACATCACCGAGCCGCGCGACACCAACTGGGTGGCGGCCCCCGAATTTCGATCTAGCATCCCCATGCGGCTCACCTCCTGGAAAGAGAAGGTCCTGTCCTGGGGTTCGTCGGTGGAACTGACCAGACTACAGAAATGTATCAAGAATATGATAAGCAAGAAAATCAAGCTTGTCAACGTGGTCCAAGTCATGCTCTTCCGCCGGATCCTCCCGTGTCAAAGTCGGGAATTCAATTTGTGGGAGTTCGACTCGGCTGAGCACCAGACGCTGCGAGAGCTCTTCGACACGACGCACAAAGACATCTGGAAGGTGCTGTTCAAGGGCGCGGAGGTACCTCCTCCTCTTATCGAGGATCGCGGACTCAGCGCAAAGCGCCCTGCCAATCCGGTAAGTCTTTTATATCTCACAAAATGTTTCTTTGCCTAGCATAATAGTGCGAGGGGTCTGAGCCTCCATGCCATTTTAACAGGACTGGGTAGCGACAGCGGAGCAGATCGACTGTCCAGCCCCCTGCCCGAAGATCCAGCAGATGCTCTCCTAACGGAGATGCTGGTTCTAGCGCCTTATGAGGCGCCGGAGAAGAAGGCCACGGGGACCAGGAAAGGTCTCCGGCGCAAGGTCATATGACTCATCGTCCAAAAACACCGAGGCGCACTCCTCCCACAAAAACGAGGAGGAGGAAGAGGAAAGTTCTCCCCCCCCCCAGTCGGGGGAGACAAGAAAAGGAAGGCCGCCCCATCTGGGGAGGCCGAAGGGTCCAAGAAGGGAAGGACCCTCCTTTTGGACTGCTCCACAACATCCGCTTTTAGCGACGACGAGTGGTTGCCCAGGGACAAGCCCCTGGCGAAGTCGTAAGTATCCGGATATCATAATAGTTCTTGGTATGTTCTATTTTATTGCTTCTTATCATGCCGAACATGATTATGCAGTCCATCCAGAGCCCATATCGATGTATCCTCTTCGGAGGAGTCTTTGGGCTCGTCGGAGATGACGAGCGATTCACTCCCGACCGCCTCCTCTCCCCGCCCTACGGACGACGCCGAGGTGTTGTCTCAAAGGGCACTGAACCAAGGGGAGACAGTTCCGGAGGCGCCCCAAGGCGACATTCCGGACGCTGGGCGCAGGAGGGGCAAGAGTCCCCTGGGCAGTGGGGGCAGCAAATCTAGCCCCCAGTCGAATACTGCACCGGAACCTCCAATGGTTCCGGATTCTGTCAGGCGACCCCTCGCTAAGAGGGGCAAGCCGTCCGTGCCTGTGACGCCCCCAATTTGACCGTACACTAATCATGCACGCAAATGTGTACGATCAAGATCAGGGACTCACGGGAAGATATCACAACACAACTCTATAACATAAATAAGTCATACAAGCATTATAATACAAGCCTGGGGCCTCGAGGGCTCGAATACAAGTGCTCGATCATAGACGAGTCAGCGGAAGCAACAATATCTGAGTACAGACATAAGTTAAACAGGTTTGCCTTAAGAAGGCTAGCACAAAAGTAGCAACGATCGAAAAGGCAAGGCCTCCTGCCTGGGACCTCCTAACTACTCCTCGAAGCCGAACTCCATGTAGCATCATCCTCGGGATCTCTAGCTCCTGGACTCCAGCATCTGGTTGCGACAATCCGGTATAGAAAAGGGGAAAAGAGGGAGAAAAGCAACCGTGAGTACTCATCCAAAGTACTCGCAAGCAAGGAGCTACACTACATATGCATGGGTATATGTGTAAAGGGCCATATCAGTGGACTAAACTGCAGAATGCCAGAATAAAAGGGGGATAGCTAGTCCTGTCGAAGACTACGCTTCTGGCCATCTCCATCTTGTAGCATGTAGAAGAGAGTAGATTGAAGTCCTCCAAGTAGCATCGCATAGCATAATCCTACCCGGCGATCCCCTCCTCGTCGCCCTGTTAGAGAGCGATCACCGGGTTGTATCTGGCACTTGGAAGGGTGTATTTTATTCAGTATCCGGTTCTAGTTGTCATAAGGTCAAGGTACAACTCCGGGTCGTCCTTTTACCGAGGGACACGGCTATTCGAATAGATAAACTTCCCTGCAGGGGTGCACCACATAACCCAACACGCTCGATCCCATTTGGCCGGACACACTTTTCTGGGTCATGCCCGGCCTCGTAAGATCAACACGTCACAGCCCCACCTAGGCTCAACAGAGAGGTCAGCACGCCGGTCTAACCCTATGCGCGCAGGGGTCTGGGCCCATCGCCCTATGCACACCTGCACGTTGCGTACGCGGCCGGAAGCAGACCTAGCCCCCTTAATACAAGCGCGAGCTTACGGTCCAATGCGGCGCGCGCCACTCAGTCGCTGACGTCAAAAGAGCTTCGGCTGATACCACGATGTCGGGATACCCATAACTACTCCCGCGTAGATGGTTAGTGCGTATAGACCAAATGGCCAGACTCAGATCAAATACCAAGAACTCGTTAAGCGTGTTATGTATCCGCGAACGCCGACCAGGGCCAGGCCCACCTCTCTCCTAGGTGGTCTCAACGTGCCCTGTCGCTCCGCCATAAAGTAACAGTCGGGGGGCGTCAGGAACCCAGGCCCACCTCTACCGGGATGGAGCCCCCTGTCCTTTAAGCCCCCTCATCAGAATCACTTGCGGGTACTCAACGAGCCGACCCGACTTTAGTCACCACATGTGTCATGTATATAATGTATATAGTATATACCCGTGATCACCTCCCGAAGTGATCACGGCCCAGTAGTATAGCATGGCAGACGGACAAGAGTGTAGGGCCACTGATGGAACACTAGCATCCTATACTAAGCAGTAGGATAGCAGGTAAGGGTAACAATTGTAGTAACAAAGACAGGCTATGCATCAGGATAGGATTAACGGAAAGCAGTAACATGCTACACTACTCTAATGCAAGCAGTATAGAGAAGAATAGGCGATATCTGGTGATCAAGGGGGGGGGGGCTTGCCTGGTTGCTCTGGCAAGTAGGAGGGGTCGTCAACTCCGTAGTCGAACTAGGCAGCAGCAGTGTCGGTCTCGTAGTCTACCGGAGAGAAGAGGGGGAAGAAATAGTAAATACACAAACATAAACATGAAGATGCGTGACATGACAATGAGCAGTGCGAGGTGTGTCCTAACGCGACAGTAGGTGGTACCGGCGAAGGGGGGGGAACATCCGGGAAAGTATCCCCGGTGTTTCGCGTTTTTGGGCAGATGAACCGGAGGTGAAATGTTACAGGTTTGCTATGCTACGGATGTGTGGCAGACGAACGGGCTGCGTATCCGGATTCGTCTCGTCGTTCTGAGCAACTTTCATGTAGAAAGTATTTTCATCTGAGCTACGGTTTATTTTATATGATTTTCTAAAGTTTTAAAACATTTTAGAATTTATTTAATTTATTTAATTCAACATTATCCAGAATAGTGCCTGCTGACGTCATCAAGACGTCAGCATGATGTCAGCAGTCAACAGGGCGTTGACTGGGTCAAACTAACGTGCGGGACCCACCTGTCATAGACTGATTAATTAATTAACTAACAGTTTAATTAGTTTAGTTATTAGATTAGTTTAATTAATCAAAAATTAATTAGGTTAATTAATTCTTTAATTAATTAATTATTGTTAATATATTACTATTATTATTATTTATATATATATATTTTTTAATTCTTTTTTTTAAACGTTCAGGGGCGTGGGCCCTTGTGTCATTGGCCCAAAGGCCATAGCAGGCATGGGCGCTAACGGGCATAGCCCCGAACGGGCGCTGGCCCGCGGGGGCGCACCCGACAGGTCGGCTGGCGGGCGCGGGCGCCGGTGTGCCGGCGAGCTGGGCGCGCGGGCCGGCGAACGGCGGGGAGCTCCGGTGGAGCAGCGGCAAGGCCATCGTGTGGGGGGGGGGGGGGGGGAAGCGGGGCGACGGTGCGGGGGGGGGGGGGTGAGCGCCGGAGGCGGACGCGTGCACGGCGGTAGGTGAGCGACGAGAGCGGGGCAGCCAGAAGAGGGCGCGGCTGGGTTAGCGGGGAGGCGCGGGCGCGCGTCTGCGCACAGGGCGACGACGGCCGCGGTGCGGGCACGGTGAGCACGGACGCGCGCGTGGTGAGCGCGAGCGCGGACCGGATCCGATGACGGGGAGAGAAGAGGGGGGCGGACGAGGCTCACGGCGGGGAACGTAGGGCACAGGGCAGCGGGCTCGGGGAAGCTCGGGGTGGCCGGAGTCGGTGGCGGCGTGCGGCGGCCCGAGGAGGAAGCCCAGCACGGGGCGGCGTCGTGGGGGCGTCGGGGAGGCGCAAGATCCCGCCATGTCTTGGGCGAGGACAGCGGCGCAAGGACGGAGGAGTCCGGCGAGGAGGCGCGGTCGAGGAGGAGGACGAAGACGGGCGGCGGGGTCCGGCGGTGAGGTGGCCTCGGCGAGGGGCGCTGGCGTGGTGGCGGGGACGAGGAGGCGTCCGGCGAGGTCCAGCGGGGTCGAACAGCATCGACGCCACCGGGGCAGAAACGAGGGGCGAGGGGGATCTCCCGATCCAAATCGAGGGGGAGAGGTGGATCGAGGGGAGTGGGGTGCGTGGGGTAGGTTAGGGTTCCGCTGGGAGGGGGAGTGGGTTAGTAGGTAGGGGGTGGGCCGGCCCATTCGGGCGGCTGAGGCCAGCTGGGCCACTTGGCCCAGCGCGCGGGGGGGGGGGGGGGGGGGGGGTGTCTTTTCCTTTTTTTTTGATTGTCTTCTGTTTTTTTTGTGTTTTCTTTTATTTATTTTCCTTTACTGTTTTATTTTATTTCTTTAATAGTTATAGTTTTATAATAAGTTAAAGCCCACACCTAAATCGGAGTTGTAAAAAGTTTTTAGTGACTAAATAAACTAGTTTAATATTTGTTTATATTTAATAACACTTATATAATTGTTTTTGCTACTGTTTTATTCATCTCATAGTATTTAAACATTTTATAAAGGTGTGGTTTCTCCACCATAATTATCTGTGCAATATTTGGTTCACTCCGAACATTTTTGTTTCAATGTTTGAAAACTTTTGTTGTTTGCCATATTTTGAATTGATTTTTGAATCGGTTTTGAACTAACGAAGGATTAGAAACTGTTGAGGATATAGACCTTAGAGTCACCCGCCAGGAGGGGCCGGGTTACTCTTCGGATGGTCATTGCCAGAAGCCCGGAGCCAAGTTTCAAGACGATGGGCCAGAGATGGGCTGAGACTCGGATATGGCTTAGGGCCTGTAGTTACAATCATTATTATAGTAGACTTGTAGTGTAAGGCAAGTATAGTTTAGAGTCCGAGCCGGACGTTCTTATGAGCCGGTCGGGACTCTAAGGGCTGCTGGGCGTCAGCCTCCCTATATAAAGGGACGACCCGGCAGCGGTTCAAGGGCGACAACAACTTCATCGAGAGCCGGGCATAGCTGTTTAGCTCCCTGGCGATCGTAACCCTAATCAATATCACCTCAAACTGGACATAGGCTTTTACCTTCACCGTAAGGGGCCGAACCAGTATAAACCCTCGTGTTCCTTGTCCCGCATAACCCCTTCAAGCTTCCTGGTTGCGATGGCTCCACGACTAAGTCCTAGCTCGAGGACATCTGCCGTGACAATTCCACGACAGTTGGCGCCCACCGTGGGGCTCGCGCACGGTGGATTTGAGTTCTTGAAGGGCAGCTTCGAAGGGCTCAAGGGATACGCTGTGGGCCGGATGACCAAGATTCGTCGCGGCAAGCTCTACATCAACGATGCGGACTGGGGCCCCGACGCCGGCTCAATTGAGTACGGGTACCGGGTCCCCTTTGGCGCAATTCATGTCTTCATTGGCAAGATTGGTGAGCCGGGCCCCGAGCCGGATCTCTGCGCCGATCTCATCGAAACGGCTCAGCGCGCACAACCCGCCCGGGCCCGGCCTGCCTTAAAGCATGCTTTTGTGGGGTGTATCCATGGAGGACTCTCCGATCGATCTGGATCCGGTGATGAGGCGGCCGCCGGCTCTGATGACGAGTCGGCCATCGATGATTCAAACTCGTTGTAACAGCTTCAAGATGGCAGGCTCATGGGTTGTTCCGATGGTGACAGTATTCCGGACCTTTTTGAGCCACCAAGTCAGGTTGGAGTTTTTATGGCTGGTGCGCAGCCTGTTCAGAACCCCGCTGCTGGAGCGGGAAATCCGGTGCCTTCTCCGGCTCAGGTGCTAATGGATCTCACGGACAAGATGACGGCCCTGTTAACCGCCACGGTTGACCCGGCGGATCAAGCTCAGCATGATGCGGAGGTGGCACAGCTAAAATTGGATCTGATAAAAGCTAAAGAGGATCTTGCAGCGGAAGGGATCAGGCTGGCTGCGGAGCGGGCGGCTCTCGACGCCCGGACTCAGCTGATTCAGGCGCAGTCCTTCCAACTCACGATGGATCAGAACGCGGCCAATGAGGTCATGAGAAGGAGGCATCAGAAGGCCCAGTCTCGACTCCCACCGGTTTACGATCCACGCAATCTTTTCAACACGCCGGGTGCAGGGTCTAGTAACCCGCCAGGGGTCATTGCGCCCGGGTCTGGACCCCTTATTCAGCCACGAGTGATGGGGCCTCCCCAGGTGCCCCTGCCCCGCCTCAGTATGTGCCAATACCCCCGGGTCATTATGATAACCCGCTGGAGAACATGGTGGCTGCGGCAGCATGACTGGCGGCTCTCCCCGTTGACGGCGACTCTCCGGCGGCCATCGAAACCCGCCGGGTCAAGGAACTCCTGCAGACGGCACTAGCACAGCAAGAGGCGTACTCCTACAGCCGGGACAGGATCCACTCGACCCCTCGTCCAGGCCAGAGCCCAAGTTACAGCCGGCACATGGTCTCAGCAACCGGCTCAAGTAATGTTCGACGCCATGACCCGCCCCCTGGCCATGGCCCGGCTCATAATGGAGCCTTTTACGCAGCAGACCAAGCGCGGCAAGAGGCGGAGCAGGTGCCTCAATTGACGGCTTCCCAGACCCCCCCGGTTTATCCAACGACGTCCGTTGATGTGGGTATTTCTACCAAGACCGGGGGTGTCCCTTGTTTGGTGCCAGCCATCCGTAATGAACGTCTGCCTAAAGACTTCAAGGGCCCTAGGAAGGTGCCTAACTATACAGCTGACTTACAGCCTGCAGCCTGGATTGAGAGTTATGAGATGGCTATGGAATTGCTAGAGGTCAGTGAGGCGGCCATGGCCAAATATTTCACCATGATGTTAGATGGAACTGCCCGCACGCGGTTGAAAGGGCTACCACCGAACTCCATTGGGTCTTGGGCTGAGCTGAAAGCCCGGTTCATTCAAAACTTCAAAGATACCTGTAGGCAGTCTATGTCTATTGTGGATTTGACTAACTGTAAGCAGCAGGAGGGTGAATCCACGACCCATTGGGTTCGCCGGGTCAAGGAGATCATACATTCATCAGATAAGATGGATGCCGGCTCTGCAGTCTTAATGTTGGAACAGAACCGTCGCCTTGTGCCCCTTAAGATGAAACTCGGACGGCTTAAACGCGACTGCACCGATATGGGTACCCTAATGGCGGCTCTTGTCAAGTACGCCGATTCTGACGGTACCAAGGATCCCCCTTCAGACGATGAAAGGACAGGGAAGGGAAAGAAGAACGGCAACGGCAAGGGTCCTCAGTTTAACCCGGGGAACCAAGGAGGAGGCAAGCGTAAGGCCGATGGCAGCCTAGAGTTTGTAGCCAACGCCAACTCCCAAGGTAATAACCAGCGACGCAAGGGGAGGCCCCCTCCCCGAGGCGGCGGGTCAGGTCCAACGCTGGAGCAGCTGTTGAATGAACCTTGTCCAAGGCATGGCTCTAGAGAGAAGCCAGCGACTCACCTGTGGAAGGATTGTGCGATCATGAAGGCCTTTAAGAGCTACAATGGCCCGGGCGGCGGCTCAGGCGCCGGCGGCTTTCATGGCCCGGGCGGCGGCTCAAATTCCGGCCCTCAGAACGGTCAAGGGGGCTTTAATCAACAGTCTGGTCAGAGTCATCAACAACAGCAGGGGGGTTATCAGACCAACCCAAAGCAGCTTAGCGGTGGACAGTATCATGTGTTCACCACCAGTTTGTGCAAACGGGATCAGAAGCTTCACAAGAGAGCTGTTCATGCTGTTGAGCCGGCGGTTCCACGCTACTTACGGTGGTCTGAGCAGCCTATAGTGTGGAGTAGGGAGGATCACCCTGCCCGGGTGGATAACCCGGGCCACTTGGCCTTAGTGGTGGCTCCTCAGGTGGGAGGCTATAAGTTCACAAAGGTACTCATGGATGGAGGCAGCAGCATCAATATCCTCTATTATGAGACTTTTCGTCGTATGGGGCTAGTCGATAAGAACCTCAGCCAGTCAAACACTATCTTCCATGGTGTGGTACCCGGTAAGTCGGCTTATCCAGTCGGCAAGATCGAATTGGAAGTGGCTTTTGGTGATGAGAACAACTACAGGGTGGAGAAGCTGACCTTTGAGGTGGTCAAGATAAGAAGTCCATACCATGCTATATTTGGACG
The DNA here is from genome assembly GCF_002575655.3 of Aegilops tauschii subsp. strangulata. NCBI lineage: Eukaryota > Viridiplantae > Streptophyta > Magnoliopsida > Poales > Poaceae > Aegilops > Aegilops tauschii. The sequence continues at coordinate 321,703,953 of NC_053040.3, forward strand.
GCCGGCTTATGCCAAGTTCATGGCACGGCCGTGCTATGTGTACTTACAGCTCAAAATGCCGGGTCACAACGGGACTGTTATGGTTCACGGCAGCCGAAAGGTGGCTCTAGAGTGCGAGGAAGGCGACGCGGCTTATGCAGAGTCTGTTTGTGCTACAGAGGAGTTGAAGTTTTACAAAGACAATGTTGACCCAACAGATATGACCTCTCTGAAAAAGCCAACCACGGAGAATGAACCAGCAATGAAATTTAAATCAGCTGATGAGACTAAACTTGTTGATTTTGTTCCAGGTGACTCGTCTCAGCAGTTTAGCATCAGTGCAAATCTGGACCCGAAATAGGAAAGCGCGCTCATCGAGTTCATCCGTGAGAATAGGGACATCTTCGCGTGGAAACCTTCTGACATGCCAGGTGTACCTAGAGAACTCGCTGAGCACACTCTCAATGTTGATCCAAAATTTAAGCCGGTCAGACAGTTCCTTCGACGGTTTAACGAAGAAAGGCGGAAAGCTATTGGTGAAGAAGTGGCTCGGCTCTTGGCGGCCGGGTTCATTGTTGAAGTTTTTCACCCGGAGTGGTTGGCTAACCCGGTGCTCGTACTCAAGAAGAACGGCACCTTGCGGATGTGTGTGGACTACACGGACTTGAACAAGGCGTGTCCGGCTGATCCTTTTGCTCTCCCCCGTATTGATCAAATCATTGATGCTACGGCAGGTTGTGCACGCTTAAGTTTCTTGGATGCCTATTCCGGGTATCATCAGATTAAGATGGCAGTTAAGGACCAGGAGAAGACGGCGTTCATCACTCCCTTTGGAGCCTTCTGCTATGTGTCTATGCCCTTTGGACTCAAGTGTGCACAGGCGACTTACCAGCGTTGTGTACAGAATTGTTTTCATAAACAGATCGGGCGCAATGTTCACGCCTACGTGGATGATATTGTGGTTAAATCCATCAAGGAGGAAACCCTGATAGATGACTTAAGGGAAACCTTCGATAATCTCCGGGTCTACAAGATGATGCTTAACCCGGCCAAGTGTGTTTTTGGTGTTCCTGCAGGCAAACTATTGGGCTTCTTGGTTTCTGACAGAGGCATTGAGGCTAACCCGGAGAAGATCAAGGCCATCACCTCCCTAGCTAAACCGGCGTGTATAAATGACGTTCAGCGTTTGGCGAGTCGTATCGCTGCTTTAAGCCGGTTTATAAGCCGTTTGGGTGAGAAGGCTATGCCCTTATATCAGTTGATGAAGAAAACTGATAACTTTGTCTGGAATGATGCAGCTAATACCGCTTTTGAGGATTTGAAAAAGCAACTGGCAGAGCCCCCCGTCCTTGCTGCTCCGGTTGATAAGGAGCCCTTGCTACTGTATGTGGCGGCAAACACACGAGCCGTCAGTGTGGCTATTGTGGTGGAGCGCAAGGAGACGGGTAAGGAGCATCCGGTTCAGCGGCCGGTTTATTATGTCAGCGAGGTGCTTATTGAGTCCAAGCAGCGGTACCCGCATTGGCAGAAGCTCGTATATGGTGTGTTCATGGCGAGCCGGAAGCTCAAGCATTATTTTCAGGGTCATCCCATCACTGTGGTCAGTTCTGCCCCTCTTGGGGATATTATCCAGAACAGAGAGGCTACAGGGAGAATTGCTAAGTGGGCTATAGAACTTGGACCTCATGGCCTCAAATATGTGCCACGCACTGCTGTTAAATCTCAGGCTTTGGTGGATTTTATCAATGACTGGACAGAGTCACAAGTGCCTGAGCAAAGGCCAGATAACACTTATTGGACTATTCACTTTGATGGGTCCAGACAGCTGGAGGGCTCGGGGGCTGGTGTTGTATTGGCTTCCCCTAAAGGTGACAAATTCCATTATGTGCTACGGTTGATGTTTCCTTGCACTAACAATGCGGCTGAATACGAGGCTTTGCTCCACGGTCTTCGGGTGGCTAAGGAGATGAGCTTAAGCCTGGTAAGGTGCTTTGGTGACTCAGACTTGGTGGCTCAACAAGTATCAGGCACCTGGGATTCTAAGGATCCTCTCATGGCGGCTTATCGCCGCGAGGTTGATGCCATTGCTGGGCACTTTCAGGGATACCAAGTGGAGCACATTGATCGCAGGAAGAACGAGGCGGCTGATGCTTTAAGCCGGCTAGGCTCCCAGCGAAAACCGGTGCCGCCTAACACTTTCTTGGATGTCCTGTATAACCCTTCGGTTCGGTTGCCTACAGAGGAGGACTTGGCTATCCCTGACCCGGAGGCACGACTGGTGGCGGCTCTTCATGTCATAGCAGACTGGACAATGCCATATCTGGCTTTTATAACCCGGGGAGAGTTGCCTGAGGATGAAACTCTGGCCAGGCAAATAACCCGGCGGGCTAAGTCAATGATTGTTATCGATGGCGAGTTGCATCATCGCAGTGTTTCAGGGGCATTTCAGCGTTGTATCTCCCCCGAGGAAGGTCAAGAGATCTTGCGCGAGATCCATGAAGGGGATTGTGGCCATCATGCCGGTTCAAAATCTCTTGTAGCCAAGGCTTTCCGTCATGGTTTCTATTGGCTGACGGCTCACGCTGATGCAGAGGACTTGGTCAGTAAATGTGATGGTTGCCAAAGGTTCTTGTTGAGGATATAGACCTTGGAGTCACCCGCCAGGATGGCCGGGTTACCCTAAGGGTCATTACCAGAAGCCCGGAGCTAAGTTTCAAGATAATGGGCCAGAGATGGGCTGAGACCTGGATATGGCTTAAAGCCCGTAGTTATAATCATTGTTATAGTAGACTTGTAGTGTAAGGCAAGTATTGATTAGAGTCCGAGCCGGACGCTCTTATGAGCCGGCCGGGACTCTAAGGGCTGCTGGGCGTCAGCCTCCCTATATAAAGGGAGGACCCGGCAGCGGTTCAAGGACGACAACGATCTCTCCGAGAGCCGGGATAGCGGTTTAGCTCCCTGGCGATCGTAACCCTAATCAATAACACCTCGAACTGGACGTAGGCTTTTACCTTCACCGTAAGGGGCCGAACCAGTATAAACCCTCGTGTTCCTTGTCCCACATAACCCCTTCAAGCTTCCTAGTTGCGATGGCTCCACGACTAAGTCCTAGCCCAAGGACATCTGCCGTGACAATTCCACGACAGTTGGCGCCCACCGTGGGGCAGGCGCATGGTGGAGTTGAGTTCTTGAAGGGCAGCTTCGAAGGGCTCAAGGGATACGCTGCGGGCCGGATGACCAAGAGTCGTCGCGGCAGGCTCTACATCGACGACGCGGACTGGGGCCCCGACGCCGGCTCAGTGGAGTACGGGTACCGGGTCCCCTTTGGCGGAATTCATGTCTTCATTGGCAAGATTGGTGAGCCGGACCCCGAGCCGGGTCTCTGCGCCGATCTCATCGAAACGGCTCAGCGCGCACGACCCGCCCGGGCCCGGCCTGCCTTAAAACGCGCTTTTGTGGGATGCATCCATGGAAGGCCCTCCGATCCATCTGGGTCTGGGGATGAGGCGGCCGCCGGCTCTGACGGCGAGTCGGCCGCTGATGAGTCAAACTCGTTGTACCAACTTCAAGAGGGCAGGCTCATGAGTTATTCCGATGGCAACAGTATTCCGGACCTTTTTGAGCCGCCAAGTCAGGTCGGAGTTTTTATGGCTGGTGCGCAGCCTGTTCAGAACCCCGCTACCGGATCAGAAAACCCGGAGCCTTCCCCGGCTCAGGTGCTGATGGATCTCACAGATAAGATGACGGCCCTGTTAACTGCCACGGTTGACCCGGCAGATCAAGCCCAGCATGACGCGGAGGTGGCACAGTTAAAATTGGATCTGAGGAAAGCAAAAGAGGATCTTGCAGCAGAAGGGATCAGGCTGGCGGCGGAGCGGGCAGCTCTCGACGCCCGGACTCAGTTGATTCAGGCGCAGTCCTTCCAACTCACGATGGATCAGAACGCGGCCATCGAGGTCATGAGAAGGAGGCATCAGAAGGCCCAGTCTCGACTCCCGCCGGTTTACGATCCGCGCAATCTATTCAACACGCCGGGTGCGGGATCCAGTAACCCACCAGGGGTCATTGCGCCCGGATCGTGACCCCTTACTCAGCCACTAGTAATGGGGCCTCCCCAGGCGCCCCCTGCCCCGCCTCAGTATGTGCCAATACCCCCGGGTCATTACGATAACCCGCTGGAGAACATGGTAGCTGCGGCAGCACGACTGGCGGCTCTTCCCGTGGACGGCAATTCTCCGGCAGCCGTCGAAACCCGCCAGGTCAGGGAACTCCTGCAGACGGCCCTAGCGCAGCAAGAGGCGTACTCCTACAGCCGGGACAGGATCCACTCAACTCCTCGCCCAGGCCAGAGCCCGAGTTACAGCCGGCACATGGTCTCGGCGACCGGCTCAAGTAATGTCCGACGCCATGACCCACCCCCTGGCCATGGCCCGGCTCATGTTGGAACCTTCTACGCCGCAGACCAAGCACGGCAAGAGGCGGAGCAGGTGCCGCAATTGACGGCTTATCAGACCCCCCCGGCTTATCCAACGGCGTCCGTTGATGTGGGTATTTCTACCAGGACCGGGGGTGTCCCTTGTTTGGTGCCGGCCATCCGTAATGAACGTCTACCTAAGGATTTCAAGGGCCCTAGGAAGGTGCCTAACTATACATCTGACTTACAGCCTGCGGCCTGGATTGAGAGTTATGAGATGGCTATGGAACTGCTAGAGGTCAGCGAGGCGGCCATGGCCAAATATTTCACCATGATGTTAGATGGAACTGCCCGCACGTGGTTAAAAGGGCTGCCACCGAACTCCATTGGGTCTTGGACTGAGCTGAAGGCCCGGTTCATTCAAAACTTCAAGGATACCTGTAGGCAGTCTATGTCAATTGTGGATTTGACTAACTGTAAGCAGCAGGAGGGTGAGTCCACGACCCATTGGGTTCGCCGGGTCAAGGAGATCATACATTCATCAGATAAGATGGACGCCGGCTCTGCAGTCTTGATGTTAGAACAGAACTGTCGTTTTGTGCCCCTAAAGATGAAGCTTGGGCGGCTTAAACGTGACTGCACGGATATGGTTACACTAATGGCGTCTCTTGTCAAATACGCTGATTCCGATGGTACCAAGGATCCCCCTTCAGATGATGAAAGGACAGGGAAGGGAAAGAAGAACGGCAATGGCAAGGGCCCTCAGTTTAACCCGGGGAATCAAGGAGGAGGCAAGCGCAAGGCCGATGGCAGCCTGGAGTTCGTAGCCAACACCCAAGGCAACAACCAGCGACGCAAGGGGCGGCCCCCTCCCCGAGGCGGCGGGTCAGGACCTTCTCTGGAGCAGCTGTTGAATGAACCTTGTCCGAGACACGGCTCTAGAGAGAAGCCAGCGACTCATCTGTGGAAGGATTGTGCTATCATGAAGGCCTTTAAAAACTACAATGGCCCGGGCGGCGGCCCAGGCGCAGGCGGCTTTCATGGCCCGGGTGGCGGGTCAAATTCCGGTCCTCAGAACGGTCAAGGGGGCTTCAATCAACAGTCTGGTCAGGGTCATCAATTGCAACAGGGGGGCTATCAGACCAACCCGAAGCAACTTAGCGGTGGACAGTATCACGTGTTCACCACTAGTTTGTGCAAACGAGACGAGAAGCTTCACAAGAGGGCTGTTAATGCTGTTGAGCCGGCGGTTCCACGCTACTTACGGTGGTCGGAGCAGCCCATAGTGTGGAGTTGGGAGGATCACCCTCCCCGGGTGGATAACCCGGGCCACCTGGCCTTAGTAGTGGCTCCTCAGGTGGGAGGCTATAAGTTCACAAAGGTACTCATGGATGGAGGCAGCAGCATCAACATCCTCTATTATGAGACTTTCCGTCGTATGGGGCTAGTTGATAAGAACCTCAGCCAGTCAAACACTATCTTCCATGGTGTGGTACCCGGTAAGTCGGCTTATCCAGTCGGCAAGATCGAATTGGAAGTGGCTTTTGGTGATGAAAACAACTACAGGGTGGAGAAGTTGACCTTTGAGGTGGTCAAGATAAGAAGTCCATACCATGCTATATTCGGACGGCCGGCTTACGCCAAGTTCATGGCACGGCCGTGTTATGTGTACTTACAGCTCAAGATGCCGGGTCACAATGGGACCATTATAGTTCACGGCAGCCGGAAAGTGGCTCTGGAGTGTGAGGAAGGTGACGCGGCTTATGCAGAGTCTGTTTGTGCCACAGAAGAGTTGAAATTTTATAAAGACAATGTTGACCCAACAGATATGACCTCGCTGAAAAAGCCAACCACGGAGAATGAACCAGCAATGAAGTTTAAATCAGCCGATGAGACTAAACTTGTTGATTTTGTTCCAGGTGACTCGTCTCAGCAGTTCAGCATCAGTGCAAATCTGGACCCGAAATAGGAAGGCGCGCTCATCGAGTTCATCCATGAGAATAGGGACATCTTTGCATGGAAACCTTCTGACATGCCAGGTGTACCTAGAGAACGCGCTGAGCACACTCTCAATGTGGATCCAAAATTTAAGCCGGTCAGACAGTACCTTCGACGGTTTAACGAAGAGAGGCGGAAGGCTATTGGTGAAGAAGTGGCCCGGCTTTTGGCGGCCGGGTTCATTGTTGAGGTTTTTCACCCAGAGTGGTTGGCTAACCCGGTGCTTGTACTTAAAAAGAACGGCACCTGGCGGATGTGTGTGGACTACACGGACTTGAACAAGGCGTGTCCGGCTGATCCTTTTGCTCTCCCCCGTATCGATCAAATCATTGACGCCACGGCAGGTTGTGCACGCTTAAGTTTCTTGGATGCTTATTCCGGGTATCATCAGATTAAGATGGCAGTTAAGGACCAGGAGAAGACGGCGTTCATCACTCCCTTTGGAGCCTTCTGCTATGTGTCTATGCCCTTTGGACTCAAGTGTGCACAGGCGACTTACCAGCGTTGTGTGCAGAATTGCCTTCATAAGCAGATTGGGCGCAATGTTCACGCTTACGTGGACGACATTGTGGTTAAATCCATCAAGGAGGAAGCCCTGATAGATGACTTAAGGGAAACCTTCGACAATCTCCGGGTCTATAAGATGATGCTTAACCCGGCCAAATGTGTTTTTGGTGTTCCTGCAGGCAAACTATTGGGCTTCTTGGTTTCTGACAGGGGCATTGAGGCTAACCCAGAGAAGATCAAAGCTATCACTTCTCTAGCTAAGCCGGCATGTATAAATGACGTTCAGCGTTTGGCGGGTCGCATCGCTGCATTAAGCCGGTTTATAAGCCGTTTGGGTGAGAAGGCTATGCCCTTATATCAATTGATGAAGAAAACTGATAACTTTGTCTGGAATGATGCAGCTAATACCGCCTTCGAGGATTTGAAAAAGCAACTGGCAGAGCCCCCCGTCCTTGCTGCTCCGGTTGATAAGGAGCCCTTGCTACTGTATGTAGCGGCAAACGCGCGAGCCGTCAGCGTGGCTATTGTGGTGGAGCGCAAGGAGGCGGGTAAGGAGCATCCGGTTCAGCGGCCGGTTTATTATGTCAGTGAGGTGCTCATTGAGTCCAAGCAGCGGTATCCGCATTGGCAGAAGCTCGTATATGGGGTGTTTATGGCGAGCCGGAAGCTTAAGCATTACTTTCAAGGTCATCCCATCACTGTGGTCAGTTCCGCCCCTCTCGGTGATATTATCCAGAACAGAGAGGCTACAGGGAGAATTGCTAAGTGGGCTATAGAACTTGGACCTCATGACCTCAAATATGTGCCACGCACTGCTGTTAAGTCTCAGGCCTTGATAGATTTCATCAATGATTGGACAGAGTCACAAGTACCCGAGCAAAAGCCGGATAACACTTATTGGACTATTCACTTTGATGGGTCCAGGCAGCTGGAGGGCTCGGGGGCTGGTGTGGTCTTGGCTTCCCCTAAAGGTGACAAGTTCCATTATGTGCTACGGTTGATGTTTCCTTGCACTAATAATGCGGCTGAGTACGAGGCTTTGCTCCACGGTCTTCGGGTGGCTAAGGAGATGAGCTTAAGCCGGCTGAGGTGTTTTGGTGACTCAGACTTGGTGGCTCAACAAGTATCAGGCACCTGGGATTCTAAGGATCCTCTAATGGCGGCTTATCGCCGCGAGGTTGATGCCATTGCCGGGCACTTTCAGGGATATCAAGTGGAGCACATTGACCGCAGGAAGAATGAGGCGGCTGATGCTTTAAGCCGGCTCGGCTCTCAGCGAAAGCCGGTGCCGCCTAACACTTTCCTGGATATCCTATATAACCCTTCGGTTAAGTTGCCTACAGAGGAGGACTTGGCTATCCCTGACCCGGAGGCACGACTGGTGGCGGCTCTTCATATCATACCAGACTGGACAATGCCATACCTGGCTTATATAACCCGGGGAGAGTTGCCTGAGGATGAAATTCTGGCCAGGCAAATAACCCGGCGGGCTAAGTCAATGATTGTTATCGACGGCGAGTTGCATCATCGCAGTGTTTCAGGGGCATTCCAGCGTTGTATCTCCCCTGAGGAAGGTCAAGAGATCTTGCGCGAGATCCATGAAGGGGATTGTGGCCATCATGCCGGTTCAAAATCTCTGGTGGCCAAAGCTTTCCGTCATGGTTTTTATTGGCTGACGGCTCACGCTGATGCAGAGGACTTGGTCAGTAAATGTGATGGCTGCCAAAGGTTCTCCCGACGGGCTCATGTGCCGGCTCAGGAGTTGAGGATGATCCCGATCACTTGGCCCTTTGCGGTCTGGGGGCTTGATATGGTCGGGCCTTTTAAACGGTCCAAGGATAAGAAGACCCACCTCTTGGTGGCAGTGGACAAATTCACGAAGTGGGTGGAAGCTGAGCCAGTTAGCAAGTGTGATGCAGCCACGGCGGTTCAATTTATGAAAAAGGTGATCTTCCGCTTCGGCTTTCCACACAACATCATAACAGACAATGGCACTAATCTGTCCAAAGGCGCTATGGAGGAGTTTTGTCAAAGAGAGCATATCCGGCTTGATGTCTCTTCAGTGGCACACCCCCAATCCAATGGTCAAGCTGAGAGAGCTAACCAGGAGATTCTGAAGGGCATTAAACCCCGGCTCTTGGTCCCTTTGCAACGGACGCCAGGTTGTTGGGTGGAGGAGTTGCCCTCCGTTTTATGGAGCATCAACACTACTCCTAACAGGTCTACAGGCTTGACGCCTTTCTTCATGGTTTATGGAGCAGAAGCAGTTCTCCCCAGCGACATCCGTCAGGATTCACCTCGTGTGGCGGCTTATGTTGAGACGGATAATGAACAGGCGCGCCAAGATGCTCTGGACTTGCTGGACGAACAGCGTGATGTGGTAGCCGCCCGTTCAGCGATTTACCAACAAGACCTGCGCCGTTATCATAGCCGCCGGGTCAAATCCCGGGTCTTCCAGGAGGGCGACCTGGTGCTCCGGCTCATCCAGGATCAAACAGATGCACACAAGTTATCCCCACCTTGGGAAGGGCCTTTTGTGGTCAGTAAGAACTTGCACAACGGGTCATATTACCTCATTGATATCCGGGAGCATAAGGATTCGCGTAAATCTGAGGAGGAGACCCGTCGGCCGTGGAACATAGCTCAGCTTCGGCCTTACTACACTTGAGCTTCCGACTCTTGTGATGTACATATTTATCTCAGCCATGTATATATTATGATAAAGCAATAAAGCAGGACCTCTGTCCTTTGCTCTCTTCCAAAAATGTGTGTTGTTACATGCTGACTTACAGAAGATCCGGCTTATGGTCATCTTCGAATTTAGCTGTAAGCAGTAAAGTCGCTTGGGGGCTTCCTGTTCACACATGGGTCGTATTCGAACCAAAGAGAACATAGCTGTCGATACCCATTTGATTGGCAAAGTGCCGAGCTCATTGAGAAGTTGCCTCTGGTCATATTTGAATCATAGTGTAACCCCTCTGAGAACCGACGTGGATCGTATTCGAATCATCGTCGTTAAACAAATTTTCAGAATCACTTGGGGGCTTCCTGTTCAAACATGGGTCGTATTCGAACCAAAGAGAACATAACTGTCGATACCCTCTTGATTGGCATCGCCAAACCCACTGGGGGCTATATGATCGTATCCGAATCTTAGCTTAACCCCTTTGGACCGAGTTTCTGGTCGTATTCGAACCGGAAGCCCTTAAGTTTTTATATTTTACCACAAACTTGCTTTGATCATGTCAAAGTATGTACTGCCGGGTTTCACTTGCCGGCTTAATTTTGGTTTATCTCGTTAGTTGAGCATCATGGATGTCATCAAGACAAATAAATTCGAGTTAAGGTACCAACCGTGCTACCCGGGTTATTTAACCCGGAAGTATGCTTACAGGCTGTTAAGTGTGTCATCACAGCTATGTTCGAGTATAGTTAAGGACCAATCTTTTTTGGTTCGTATCCCGGGTTATCCATCTCAAACACCTGATTCTCAGGGCGGTAAGCCGCCTTGCGACTTGTAATTTGCCTTTCTATGCAGATATTTAAAGGCACTTTTTAAGGTTGAGAAGGACAAAGGGATAATTACGACCCGGAGGAGCATCAAAAGAATGACTTCAAAGGATTTCAGCATTCATTACGTGCACGATGGCACGGCAGAGATAAATTGTTGCACCTACTCTATTACAAAAATCTATCAAAGTTTCAAGGATGGGGCGTTGTTTGGTGAACCGCTAGCCGGTTTATGACGCCTGCTGAGTTGAAGTCCCCGGCTCATCTTCTGCTCCGGCTGATCCCAAGGCTTCGAAGGTCGACGACTTCCAGTTGATGCCGCTGAGAGCTTCGAACTGAGCTTCTTCGTCAATTAACCCGGCCGGGTTAATCTCCGGGGCGAAGGTGTGCTGGCGAGCCGGGGGAATCAGATTGATAGCTTCATAGCGAGGGGTTGGAATCCTCTGATTCTCCGAGTTGTATCCCGGCTGATACTTGGTTAAATCGGTGTCGTTCCCGATGATGGTGGCCACCGGGCGCACAGCCTTCACACAAGCCGCGAAGTCCTTCTGGTCGAACGCCGAGCCATCTTCTTTCAGGCTGGGGTAACCCAGGGCGATATCTGCCGGGTCTAGCTCCGGCAAGAAGGCTTTGGCCCGGCTCAGTGCGGCGATTGCTCCGGATCTCGCGGATGCTCGTCGTAGCTCCTGGATCCGCTGCGGCAGAACTGCGAGCCGGCGCAGGACTTCGGCCAGATGAGTCGGCACTTCATTTGACAGGGCCACCACAGCTAAGGCCCGCTGTGACCCGGTGTAGAGCTGTTCCACCAGGGTGTACACGGCCTTTAACTTGGTGACCACGCTCTGGTTCAAGTTGGCGCTTCTGGAACCTGTTTAAACAACATCAGATGACCCGGTGATAAGGATGAGTTAAGAGATGTAAACATTCCAACTTGAATGAAAACCGGTGAGGCAACTTACCGAAGATGGCAGCTACCATTTGGGACACTTGGCGCTTTAGACCGGAGAGCTCAGCGGTCTTCTCAGTGAGGGCCTTCTCCGCCTGTTCTGCCCGGGTCACCAGTGCAGCTTTCTCCTCAGCCCAGGCCTTCCGCCCAGCGTCGAATTCAGTCTTCAATTTCTCCTGAGCGGCGATGCTGGAGACAAACTTGGCATTTGCCTTCCGGGTCTCCATCTCTTGTGCCTTCAGCCGGCTCTTGAGATCCGCCAGGTCCGACTCTAATTTCTTACCAACAGCCTGCATATATTTCCGGGTTATTAACAGTCATTCTATAAAGTCCCAAGCGCTTTCCAAGCAAAGACACTTGGCACTTGGGGGCTAATGCATATTGAACGTATCTATCTATGTACGGCCGGCTCAGTTCAGTAAGCCGGAATCTAAAGTCTACAACATATTCAAGTATAAGTCCTAGACTTGGGGGCTAGAATGGCAAGGATCACTATGCGGAAAGTAAGAGAACAGCAGAAGGTTACCTCAGATTTTTGTTGGATCTGGTTGACCATGGCGATCTCGGCGTCCCGGCTCTTGTGAACCTGGCTGATGTAGCCTGAGACGAGTTCTCCAATACTTAAATCGGTGTAGCTGGAGAGATCCAGATTCACCCGGTGGGATTGCAGCAACTCCCCCCTCGCGGAGCATTTGGCCAGCGCGGTCGGCCTCCCCGGCTCAACAAACTCCGTCCGGGTAATTACCACGTCCGGGTCGTTAGCTGGTGGGGCTGAGCCGGAGGCCTCCGGGTTAGCTAATGCTTCGGTCGTTGTCTTGGTGGTCGGGGCAGGGGCTTCAGGCGCCGTATCCATGGGAATGGTGGCTTCAGGGGCGGAGGCGACTGGCGGCTCTTGAGCCGTCGTCTCCGGCTCAGGCAAGTCGGGCACTCCGGCTGACCTGGTCTTCTTTGCTCTTTTGGTGAGCTTTGCCTGGGCACTGAAAAGGCAGAAGTGTTAGGCATACAAAGTGTAAGTACAGACAGATAATGTAAGGAGATTGTTATTACCCGGGGGCAGTCTTGAAGGCCGGCAGACTTGACTGCATGGAGTCACCCGAGGAGGGGGAGGTCTCCTGGTAATTGGAGTCAGAAGAGTTGAGTGGCTGACGGATGACACCCGCCAACGGATGAAAAGGGTACAGGTGAGAAAAAACCTCAGTGCGGCGTTTCCTCGTTGCGTCGGGTAACCCAGTGGAGAGGTCGGTGTCCTTGCGGGCCCGGGTGTGACGCCGGTTCTCATGAACCTGCTGCTTCAAAAGAAATTGAGGGTCTCGGTGAGCTAATGGATGGGAAAAGCTTACTTTCCGGGTTACCCTTCGGACTTTCAGCTGTGGTAAAGGCTCCGAGCCGGAGGAAAGTGATGTTACCTCTTCGACCACCGGGTTACTGGTGCCGGTGTCATCCTGTCAATAAGCAAGTGTTGATAAGGCGGACAGCATCAGACAACATATACTGCAAGAATTTAAAAGATTTAAGGGTTACCTCTGACTCGGAGCTATCGCTTAATTGCAGCAGCTCCGAAGCAGTGGGTCTGTTTCCCTTTTTGCGAGGGGCGGCTCTCTTGGCGGCTTTCTTCGCCTTCCTGGCCTTCTTGGCCGCCTCGTGGTCATACTTGACCCGCCAGAATTTATCATCAGCCTGAGAAATACAGTAATGAGTTCTTAGTAAGATGACAGGTAAAACAAAATGGAAAGGTTAAAGTCAGCGGCTTACCGCTGGGGCTGGATTGGTCTTGCAGAACGGGGCTAGCCCGGTTCTTCCACAGTCTGCCAGGCTCTCGTTTAAAAGAGCCTTGGTCTCTTCTTCAGCAACGTCTTCTGGAAGATCATTGCGACTGTGCCTCTGCGGGTCATCCTTTCGCCCGGTGTACTCACACATTAAGCCGGGGCGGCGGCTCAATGGGATCACCCGCCATGAGATCCAGACCCGGACCAGGTCAATTCCGTTCAGACCATTGCCTAGCGGGGCTTTGATCTTGTTGATCGTTGGAAGCAGAGGCTGGCGTTTTGCGGCAGTCAGCTTGTCGGATAATGGATGAGTTGGCTCCAGGCGCGTTGGGCGAAAGCCGGGCAGCGGGCTCTCATCAGCCGGGGACGTGTCTTGGCAGTAGAACCAAGTCATGTTCCAGTCCTTGGGGTGACTTGGCGGTTCTGCGTAAGGGAACAGACAATCCCTGCGCCGTTGGATGGAGATGCCGCCTAATTCTAGACTTGGACCGTTTGCGCACTCGGTTTGGCGGTTCAAATAGAACAGCTCTCTGAAGAGCAGCAGACTCGGCTCTTCTCCAAGATATACTTCACAAAAAACTTGGAAGTTGCAGATGTTGGATATGGAATTGGGTCCTATATCCTGAGGCCGAAGATCAAAGGAGTTGAGCACGTCCCGGAAGAATTTTGAGCCGGGCGGTGCGAAGCCCCGGCTCATATGGTCGGCAAAGATCACTACCTCCCCATCTCTCGGCTGTGGCCTTTCTTCGGACGGGTCAGGGGCACGGTAGGACATCACTTCCTTCTTAGGCAGATATCCGGACTTAACGAAGTTGGCCAGGGTCTCTTCGGTGACGCTGGATTTCATCCAGTTGCAAGTGATGGGAGCCTTGGGAGGCATGGTGACGGTTGGTGGTCTACGAGGAAGAGAAAAGTGTCCGGGTTAATTATAAGCCGGAGTTTATCATTCAAATTACAAATGACGGCTTATGAAGGGGACTAATGGTATGTATTGATACGGTGGGTTATCTAAGCCGTCGGGGCTTTCAGGATAAGTTGGTCGTCTACGGCTTACTGCGGTTAAGTCGGAAGATACTACAGAGCATGATTCTCTTTAAACCGGAAAGTTCTACGGCGCGTGTTTTCTCTAAGTCGGAAATATAAGCCGCCAAGATTCAAGGACTGCAGTTTTTACTAAGTGTGGTAAACAGATTTCACATATTACAGCAACTTTTTTGGATCAAAGTAGTCGGAGCAGAGAAAGTTTTCTAGACCTAAAAAACAGAGGCAGGAGAAGTTTTTGAGGTTGAACACAGTTCTTATGCAGTAAAAAGAGGGTTTCTTACAGATGAAATGGGTCTCAAACCTCTACCGCAGTGGTTCTACGCGAGGTTAAGGATCAACCAGCTACGGTGGCAACAAGAACTACCGAGTTTGTGGGCAAGGGTGACGAACACGAAGAACTGAAGGAACCCTACCGCAGATCTATTCTAGCAAGGCAGAGAAGACTCACCGGAGTTGAGGAAGAGAGGAGGTCGCCGGCGTTATCTGGTCCGGGTCAGGGTGATGCAGCAGCCGGGTCGATGAAGATCAGGGGCGCGACGGCGACGGCGGCGGCAGAAGCTCGGGCAGAGGAACGACAACGCAAGGAAGAAGAAGGAGAGTGTGAGAAGAGAGTGCCGGGCCGGCCTATTTATAAGGTGAATCATAAGTAGGCGCGGGGTTCAAGGAGGCCACGGCGTGGTTATCTCCCCCTCACGGCGCCTCGATTCTCGGAAGGACAGTAAAAGCAAAGATCCGTTGCGGATCTGGCGGAGTAAAAAACGGACTTAATGGAGGATGACGTCACGGCGGATTACCCGGAGTCCAGAGGATGACGTCACTCCGGGTTATGACCTTTACATGAATAGAAGCCGGGGATTTTTTTTCTGCAGAGCTGAAGATTGACCTGAGCCGGCTCAAGTCAATCTGGGGCCTAATGTTGAGGATATAGACCTTGGAGTCACCCGCCAGGATGGCCGGGTTACCCTAAGGGTCATTACCAGAAGCCCGGAGCTAAGTTTCAAGATAATGGGCCAGAGATGGGCTGAGACCCGGATATGGCTTAAAGCCCGTAGTTATAATCATTGTTATAGTAGACTTGTAGTGTAAGGCAAGTATTGATTAGAGTCCGAGCCGGACGCTCTTATGAGCCGGCCGGGACTCTAAGGGCTGCTGGGCGTCAGCCTCCCTATATAAAGGGAGGACCCGGCAGCGGTTCAAGGACGACAACGATCTCTCCGAGAGCCGGGATAGCGGTTTAGCTCCCTGGCGATTGTAACCCTAATCAATAACACCTCGAACTGGACGTAGGCTTTTACCTTCACCGTAAGGGGCCGAACCAGTATAAACCCTCGTGTTCCTTGTCCCGCATAACCCCTTCAAGCTTCCTAGTTGCGATGGCTCCACGACTAAGTCCTAGCCCAAGGACATCTGCCGTGACAATTCCACGACAGTTCTCACGACGGGCTCATGTGCCGGCTCAGGAGTTGAGGATGATCCCAATCACTTGGCCCTTTGCGGTCTGGGGGCTTGATATGGTTGGGCCTTTTAAATGGTCCAAGGATAAGAAGACCCACCTCTTGGTGGCAGTTGACAAATTCACCAAGTGGGTGGAGGCTGAGCCAGTTAGCAAGTGCGATGCAGCCACGGCGGTTCAATTTATGAAAAAGGTGATTTTCCGCTTCAGCTTTCCGCACAGCATCATAACTGACAATGGCACCAATCTATCCAAGGGCGCTATGGAAGAGTTTTGTCAACGAGAGCATATCCGACTTGATGTTTCCTTAGTGGCTCATCCCCAATCCAATGGTCAAGATGAGAGAGCTAACCAGGAGATTCTGAAGGGCATCAAGCCCCGGCTTTTGGTCCCTTTGCAACGGACGCCGGGTTGTTGGGTGGAGGAGTTGCCCTCCGTCTTATGGAGCATCAACACTACTCCTAACAGGTCTACAGGCTTCACGCCTTTCTTCATGGTTTATGGAGCAGAAGCAGTCCTCCCCAGTGACATCCGTCACGATTTACCTCGTGTGGCGGCTTATGTTGAGACGGATAATGAACAGGCGCGCCAAGATGCTCTGAACTTGTTGGACGAACAGCGTGATGTGGCACCAGCCCGTTCAGCGATTTACCAACAAGACCTGCGCCGTTATCATAGCCGCCGGGTCAAATCCCGGGTCTTCCAGGAAGGCGACCTTGTGCTCCGGCTCATCCAGGATCAAACAGATGCACACAAGTTATCCCCACCTTGGGAAGGGCCCTTTGTGGTCAGTAAGAACTTGCACAACGGGTCATATTACCTCATTGATATTCGGGAACATAAAGATTCGCGTAAATCTGAGGAGGAGACCCGTCGGCCGTGGAATATAGCTCAGCTTCGGCCTTACTACACTTGAGCTACCGGCTCTCGTGGTGTACATATTTATCTCAGACATGTATATATTATGATAAGCAATAAAGCAAGACCTTTGTCCTTTTTTCTCCTCCAATTATGCGTGTGTTATTTTTTACATGCTGATTTAAAGGAGGATCCGGCTTATGATCGTATTCGAGTCTAGCCGTAAGCAGTAAGGTCACTTGGGGGCTTCCTGTTCAAACATGGGTCGTATTAGAACCAAAGAGAACATAGCTGCCGATACCCACTTGATTGGCAAAGTGCCGAGCTCATTGGGAAGTTAACTTTGGTCATATTTGAATCACAGTTTAACCCCTCTGAGAACCGACGTGGATCGTATTCGAATCAGCATCGTTAAACAATTTTAAGAATCATTTGGGGGCTTCCTGTTCAAACATGGGTCGTATTCGAACCAAAGAGAACATAGTTGTCGGTACCCTCTTGATTGGCATCGTCGCATCCACTGGGGGCTATATGATCATATCCGAATCTTGGCTTAACCCCTGTTGGGCCGGGTCTCTGGTCGTATTCGAACTGGAAGCCCCTAAGTTCTGATTTATCACAAGTTTACTCTGATTATGACAAGGTGTGCATGGCCGGGTCTCACTTGCCGGCTTAATTTTGATTTATCTTATTAGTTGAACATCATGGATGTCATCAAGGCAAGTAAATTAGAGTTAAGATACCAACCGTGCTACCCGGGTTATTTAATCCGGAAGTATGCTTACAGACCGTTAAGTGTGTTATCACGGCTATGTTCAGAGTATAACTAAGGACCAGTCTTTTTTGATTCATATTCCGGGTTATCCATCTCAAACACCTGATTCTCAGGGTGGTAAGCCGCCTTGAGACTTGTGATTTGCCTTTCTATGCAGATACTTAAAGGCACCTTTTAAGGTTGAGAAGGACAAAGGGATAATTATGACCCGGAGGAACACCAAAAGGATAACTTCAAGGGATTTCAGCATTCATTACGTGCACGATGGCACGGCAGAGATAAATTATTGCACCTATTCTATTACAAAATTCATCAAGTCTCAAGGATGGAGCGTTGTTCGGGGAACCGCCAGCCGCTTTATGATGCCTGCTGAGTTGAAGTCTCCGGCTCGTTCCTGTCTTCTGCTCCGGCTGATCCCAAGACCTCGAAGGTTGACGACTTCCAGTCGATGCCGTTGAGAGCTTCGAACTGGGCTTCTTCGTCAATTAACCCGACCGGGTCAATCTTCGGGGCGAAGGTGTGCTGACGAGCCGGAGGAATCAGATTGAGAGCTTCATAGCGAGGGGTTGGAATCCTCTGATTCTCCGCATTGTACCCCGGCTGATACTTGGTTAAGTCGGTGTCATTCCCGATGATGGTGGCCACCGGGCGTACAACCTTCACACACGTCGCGAAATCCCTCTGGTCGAAGGCTGAGCCGTCTTCCTTCAGGCTTGGGTAACCCAGGGCGATGTCTGCCGGGTCTAGCTCCGGCAGGAATGCTTTGGCCCAGCTCAGCGCGGCGATTGCTCCGGCTCTCGCGGATGCTCGTCGTAGCTCCTGGATCCGCTGCGGCAGAACTGCGAGCCGGCGCAGGACTTCGGCCAGATGAGTTGGCACCTCGTTGGATAGGGCCACCACAGCTAAGGCACGCTGTGACCCGGTGTAGAGCTGTTCCACCAGGGTGTACACGGCCTTTAACTTGGTGACCACGCTCTGGTTAAGGTTGGCGCTTCTGGGACCTGTTTAACAACATCAGATAAGCCGGTGACAAGGATGAATCAGGAGATGTAAACATTCTAACATGGATGAAAGCCGGTGAGGCGACTTACCGAAGATGGCGGCTACCATTTGGGAAACCTGGCGCTTTAGGCCGGAGAGCTCGGCGGTTTTCTCAGAGAGCGCCTTCTCCACCTGTTCCGCCCGGGTCACCAGTGCGGCCTTCTCCTCAGCCCAAGCCTTCCGCTCAGCATCAAATTCGGTCTTCAGCTTCTCTTGAGCGGCGATGCTGGAGACAAACTTGGCATTTGCCTTCCGGGTCTCCATCTCCTGTGTCTTCAGCCGGCTCTTGAGATCTGCAAGGTCCGACTCTAATTTCTTGCCAACAGCCTCCATATATTTTCGGGTTATTAACAGTCATTATATAAGTCCCAAGCGCTTTCCAAGCAAAGACACTTGACACTTGGGGGCTAATGCATATTGAACGTATCTATCTACGTACTGCCGGCTCAGTTGAGTAAGGTGGGACCTAAGTCTACAACATATTCAAGTATAAGTCGTCGACTTGGGGGCTAGCATGACAAGGGTCACTATGCAGTAAGTAAGAAGACAGCAGAAGGATACCTCAGATTTTTGTTGGATCTGGTTGACCATGGCGATCTCGGTGTCCCGGCTCTTGTGAACTTGGCTGATGTAGCCAGAGACGAGCTCTCCAATGCTCAAGTCGGTGTAGCTGGAGAGGTCCAGATTCACCCGGTGGGGCTGCAGCAACTCTCCCTTCGCCGAGCATTTGGCCAACGCGGTCGGTCTCCCCGGCTCAACGAATTCCGTCCGGGTGATTACCACGTCCGGGTCGTCTGCTGGTGGGGCTGAGCCGGAGGCCTCCGGGTTAACCGACGTTTCGGTCATTGTCTTGGTAGTCGGGGCAGGGGCTTCAGGCGCCGTGTCCATTGGAATGGTGGCTTCGGGGGCGGAGGTAGCTGGCGGCTCTTGAGCCGTCGCCTCCGGGTCAGGCAAGTCTGGCACTCCGGCTGACCTGGTTTTCTTTGCTCTTTTAGTGAGCTTTGCCTGGGCACTGAAAAGACAGAAGTGTTAGGCACACAAAGAGTAAGTACAGACAGATAATGTAAGGAGATTGTTATTACCCGGGTGCAGTCTTGAAGGCCGGCAGACTCGACTGCATGGAGTCACCCGAAGAGGGGGAGGTCTCCTGGTAATTGGAGTCAGAAAGTTGAGTGGCTGACGGATAACACCCGCCAACGGATGAAAGGGGTACAGGTGAGAAAAAACCTCAGTGCGACGCTTCCTGGTTGCGTCGGGTAACCCGGCGGAGAGGTCGCTGTCTTTGCGGGCCCGGGTGTGACGCCGACTTTCGTGAACCTGCTGCTTCAAAAGTAATTGAGGGTCTTGATGAGCTAATGGATGTGAAAAGCTTACTTTCCGGGTTACTCTTCGGACTTTCAGCTGTGGCAAAGGCTCCGAGTCGGAGGAAAGTGACATTACCTCTTCAACCACCGGGTTACTGGCGCCGGTGTCATCCTGTCAATGAACAAATGTTGATAAGGAGGATAGCAACAAACAACAAATATGGCAAGAGTTTAAAGGTTTAAGGGTTACCTCTGACTCGGAGCTATCGCTTAATTGCAGTAGCTCTGAAGTAGTGGGTCTGCTTCCCTTTTTGCGAGGGGCGGCTTTCTTGGCGGCTTTCTTCGCCTTCCTGGCCTTCTTGGCCGCCTCATGGTCATACTTGACCCGCCAGAATTTATCATCAGCCTGAGAAATATAGCAATGAATTCTTAAAATGGTTCAGATCGAGGTAACCTGCAAAAGAAGTTGAAAGGTTAAAGTCAGCGGCTTACCGCTGGGGCTGGATTGATCTTGCAGAAGGGGGCTAGCCCGGTTCTTCCGCAATCTGCCAAGCTCTCATTTAGAAGAGCCTTGGTCTCCTCCTCTGCAATGTCTTCTGGAAGATCATTGCGACTGTGCCTCTGCGGGTCATCCTTTCGCCCGGTGTACTCACACATTAAGCCGGGGCGGCGGCTCAATGGGATCACCCGCCATTGATCGTTCCGCGGTAGAGGCTGGGCTCAATTCCGTTCAGACCGTTGCCTAGTAGGGCCTTGATCTTATTGATCGTTGGAAGCAGAGGCTGGCGTTCCGCGGCAGTCAGTTTGTCGAATAGCGGATGAGTCGGCTCTAGGCGTGTTGGGCGAAAGCCGGGCAGCGGGTTCTCGTCAGCCGGGGACGTATCTTGGCAGTAGAACCAAGTCATATTCCAGTCCTTGGGGTGGCTTGGCGGCTCTGCGTAAGGGAACAGACAGTCCCTACGCCGTTGGATGGAGATGCCGCCTAATTCCATACTTGGCCCGTTGGCACACTCGTTTTGGCGGTTTAAGTAGAACAGTTCTCTGAAAAGCAGCAAACTGGGCTCTTCTCCAAGGTACACTTCACAAAAGACTTGGAAGTTGTAGATGTTGGATACGGAGTTGGGTCCTATATCCTGAGGCCGTAGGTCAAAGAAGTTGAGCACGTCCCTGAAAAACTTTGAGCTGGGCGGTGCAAAGCCCCGGTTCATATGGTCTGCGAAGATCACTACCTCCCCGTCCCTTGGCTGTGGTCTCTCTTCCGACGGGTCAGGGGCACGGTAGGACATGATTTCCTTCTTAGGTAAATATCCGGACTTAACGAAGTTGGCCAGGGTCTCGTCAGTGACGTTGGATCTCATCCAGTTGCAAGTGATGGGAGCCTTGGGAGGCATGGTGAAAGTTGGTGGTCTATGATAAAGAGAAAAGTGTCCGGGTTAATTATAAGCCGGAGATTATCATTCAAACTAAGGTGGCGGCTTATGAAGGGGACTAATGATATATACTCAATTAAGCCGAAGAATTCTACAAAGCACGGTTCTCTTTAGACCGGAGGATTCTACGGCGTGTGTTTTCTTTAAGCCGGAAATGTAAGACGCCAAGATTCAATGGTTGCAGTTTTTACTAAGTGTGGTAAAACAGGTTTCACAGGTTGCGGTAACTTTTTTGGATCAAAATGGTCGGGTGAAATGAAAATTTTCTAGACCTAGAAACAGACGAGCGGATGTTCTTAAGCTCAAACGAAGCATCTATGCAGTGGAAAGAGATCTACTGGCATTCAAAATGAGGCCTAAACAACTACCGCACTAGTTCTATGTAAGGCTGAAGATCAACAAGGGCAGTGACTACAGGAACTACCGAAGCTTGTGGCTATGGTGACGAACATGAAGAACACAGGCGAACTCTACCACAGATCTGTTCTAGCAAGGCAGAGGAGACTCACCGGAGTTGGGGAAGAGCGGAAGTCGCCGCCGTTATCTGGTCCGAGTCAGGGTGATGCAGCGGCCGGGTTGATGAAGATCAGGGGCGCGATGGCGGCGGCAGTGGCAGAGCTCGGGCAAAAGAGCGACGGCGCGAGGAGGAAGAAGAGAGCGTGAGAAGAGCATGTTGGGCCGACCTATTTATAAGGCGAAGTCATAAGTGGGCGCGAGATTCAAGGAGACCACGGCGTGGTTATCTCCCCCTCACGACGCCTCGATTTTCGGAACGACAGTAAAAGCAAAGATCCGTTGCGGATCTGGCGGAGTAAAAAACGGACTTAATGGAGGATGATGTCATGGCGGATTATCTGGAGTCCAGAGGATGACGTCACTCCGGGTTATGGCCTTCACATGAATGGTAAGCCGGAGATTTTCTCTGTCGGCAGAGTTGAAGATTGACACGAGCCGGCTCAAGTTAATCTGGGGCCTAATGTTGAGGATATAGACCTTAGAGTCACCCGCCAGGAGGGGCCGGGTTACTCTTCGGATGGTCATTGCCAGAAGCCCGGAGCCAAGTTTCAAGACGATGGGCCAGAGATGGGCTGAGACCCGGATATGGCTTAGGGCCTGTAGTTACAATCATTATTATAGTAGACTTGTAGTGTAAGGCAAGTATAGTTTAGAGTCCGAGCCGGACGTTCTTATGAGCCGGCCGGGACTCTAAGGGCTGCTGGGCGTCAGCCTCCCTATATAAAGGGACGACCCGGCAGCGGTTCAAGGGCGACAAAAACTTCATCGAGAGTCGGGTATAGCTGTTTAGCTCCCTGGCGATCGTAACCCTAATCAATATCACCTCAAACTGGACGTAGGCTTTTACCTTCACCGTAAGGGGCCGAACCAGTATAAACCCTCGTGTTCCTTGTCCCGCATAACCCCTTCAAGCTTCCTGGTTGCGATGGCTCCACGACTAAGTCCTAGCTCGAGGACATCTGCCGTGACAATTCCACGACAGAAACAGTAACGGAGGTGACGTGGCATCATTAGCAGAGTTTTACTGTAGCTTGATTATCCGGGCGTCACAATTCTCCTCCACTACAAGAAATCTCGTCCCGAGATTTAAGAGGGGAGTAAGGGGGGAAGGTTTGGTAACGAATCTAGCGGGTCTTCTCATCCTGGCTTGCTCTTCTCGAAGAGGCTGGTCCAATACATTGATGTCTTCATTCTGCTGTTTCAGGTCATCATGATAAAGTTGTCGTCCTTTCTTCAGGAACTCCAGCGTACTTACGACAGAGTAAGGGGGTATTCTGGAAGAACGGACTTCTGCAGGGTTTACTATCTGGTCAATATCATCGGGGAAGGTGGCGGAAAGTATCTCTCGAACTAAACCTTAAGAAAAGCCGAGAGCAAGTAAGAAAGTACCATGAGAAGTTTCAAACGGGTAGGCAATCGTTCGACGCCTGAAACAAAGTGTGAAAGGGGTTCAAAGCAATCGGAATAAGTATTATGTCTGATGCCAGTATAGATCAGTAGGACGATGGTCCGTGAATTACATACGAGGCCACGCGCGATGAATAAATTTGGGAACAGGGGGTGTACAGGAGAGTCAGGTTTCGATCCTGTGGAACTGTGGGTTATGGGCCCACCATGTGGGTTAAAAGTAGGAAGGGCAGTGACATCTTGCACGATCATGATAGCAAGGCATGTCAGAGGGTAGCCTGTCAGTTATATGTCAGCAACATCGTCGGTACCAAGGGCGAGGGACGAAGAGAACCATTTTCCTGCTCGTTGAAACGGGGCGGACCATTAGGCAAAGTTCTCGTCCATCGGTGGTTACCGAAATTTCACCAACAATAATAACAGGGTCTTACTGACAGAGTTGTACACCGAGGTGTTTACATAAGCAGGAGAATATTACTGCTTAGATCATATAGATCACCAGAAAGGTTAAACCAAACAATGGAAAGGAAATATGATTATTAGATTAAACAGAAGAATGGAAAGGAAAATGTGTTTAAACACATATTTCAAGGGTATATCCTTCGCAAGGACAAGCAGAGTATGATATCCATGACGTGATATAATGTAGAAAACTCTTTAGGTACGGGAGAGAAATTTCATGACATTACCCATACAACGGTGTGTGGATAATTGAGCAGGAAACAATTAGCTTTGGGCTTCAAATGTTCCTGTTTAAAATCAGAGTACCATAGACATGCTTCGAGATAGCATTGACATGGTCAACAGGTGAAGATCAGACTTTGGAAACAAAAAGGATCCATCAGGAACAACTTATAGAGTAAGTCTTACAATTTCCTCATGGAAGAATAGCTAGCCTTGCTAAAAAGTAAAACTTATAACAATAGGTCCTCCCGCCAGGTGTGTTAGGCATGACATCACCTTACCGGGTCATAAATAGGCCAATGTTATAACTCTTGGAAATATGTTCCAACCATCATATTTGACCGAGATTCAAATCTGATTGATGTCAGGATAACTCAGACTCAGGATCCCTGAGAAGAAAAGGTGCAACACAAATTGTCGAAACGACATCGAAGATTCTCGGGTGATGAACTATGGAAGCGAGTTCCGAACAAGGGTTCATAATTAAATCAAGGAGAGGTGAGGAGGTGACTGCTTGACTCAGCGACAATCCATTGAGATTTCCAAAAGATGGATTTCCACCACTATGTGAACAAGGAGATAACATTAGCTAGATCGAATGACTTAATGATGTATGCTCGAGGAAAACATACACAGGTAAACATTGGTTGAAATGTGCACCCGAAATATGGGCTAGGTAGCACGATCAATGTTCGAACGATGATTCATTAAGCCATAGACGTAGAATGAAACTATAGACCAATAACTTCAAAGCAATAGGGTTGCTAGAAGTTTAGAATCTACACATCACAGACCATTTGTCGGTATTTCGTTTAGAAACTACACGGGGACCAAGAAAGAATGGTGATGGTGAGAAGTATCACTGTACCAAGAATTTCTTAAGAGGTGGAGTAATGTTCACGGCATTCTTGACATCAAAAATGGTAATACTCCACGGTAGAACATAACATAAGTTGGATAGCAGGGGAAATCAAGATACATCACAAAATATGAACAAGTTCGTGTTTGGGGGGAGGTAAGGATGTTGTCGATGATAACATAATTCATCGAGGGGCAAGGATGGTATTTCTCATCCTGAATTTCGACACACAACTTGGAAGAAGTCAAATTTGTTGACAATGATCACGACAAATTTGTCGAGAGGTTTTCAAGAAGATGTAATTGATCGACGATGACATTAAGTCAAAGGAATGATGAAAGAGAAAGGTTATTGGAACCACGGGTAGCACACAAACTCGGGGTCAAGTTTGTTGTTCGAGGTGAAATGATATGACGAGGAAAATCGACGTAAGCTTAGCATCATCGTCGAAAGTGGTGCTCCGGGAATAAGGACCAGGTAGCATAGTTAAAATCATCAAGATAATGATATAGCCAAACAGGCTAGGAATGACGTGATCGGGTACAAACTCGTAAGTAAGGAACATTACTAAAAGTTGTTGAACCGTAGTGCGGACTCGATTCAATTATCGGGGTACTCGAGTGATTAACCACTCAAAACCCAGGAAAAATAGTAATCCGTGAGAATGTAGTACTTGATGAAGAACTCATAAGAAGTTATGCGGTTCCGTGATAATCTCGAGATACCAGGGGGTAATGCTCGACGACAGATCAAAGTAGAGGTTGGACTAGGGTATTGCTCTGCAGAAGACAAGTTCTTAAACTTGCACGAGAAATGGTATTTAAAGGAGAACATGGTCGGAACCACGATTGCAAAAGGCCAGATCCCAGATATAAGATGAACTTATACCAAGGGAATAATTAATTTAAGGGAAGCTTTTAATGATAAGATCTACATCGTGTCCATGGGCATGAACACAAAGTTCAAGGTCGACTCCCACTTCTCCAATGCATATCCTTTCATTTACTTCTCGCGTTCGATGAAGTTGTAGTGTTGAAATTTTATATGGAAAAAATACCAGGAGAGTATGACTCGTGAAAACTTTTGAGTTCACACATATTAAGGAAGGCATAGGTTCAACCCATCACGGCTTCTTAGAACATATACCACGAACTTCGGAGTAAATAATACAAGATCGAAAGTAGAGTATGGTTCACAAGGCAGAGGATACAATTTACCAAAGGCATCATGTATCCGAGGAAAAGCTCACCAGCTTATTTAATATGGAGGACATTGTCGGATAAAATCCGACAAAAGGGTCTGGTGGTCCCCAAGGGATCTGATGTGAGCATCAGTACTCAACCAGAGGAAGAAAGAATGCAAGGAGATCAGACTATAGAAACAACTGACTAACTCAAAAGCTCAAATGCAAAGGAATTATGAATTCCAAGACAAGGGATCAGAAGCAATGCTCTGATTAGGGATGGATAAGTTGAATAGCCTTAGGGGTACAATCGATGACGATTTGATTGGTCGAGATCCAGCTCATTTTAAAGATGTCTGAGCCGGAAGGATGAATTCTAGGATCTGATTGAGGATTGCGAGCATTCGCATCATATTGAATCAATGGACTCAAAAAGATAATGACAAAGGGTGCCAATAAGATTTCGAGGTTTATGGGATTAATCACAATGCTAGTAAGCAAGAATTTCAAGAGCAACAGGCTCCTGAAGATTTTCGAAAGATCGAATGATATTTTGAACACTTTTGTGAAATACTTGAATCAACTGGGGATGAGCGGATACTCGGTAAGTGCGAGGATTATCCGTAGGGGTATTCAGGTGACAAAGAACAGCAGGGTAGTAAGCTCAAGGGATTCTCGGAACAACAGAGAGAATTTCGGGGTATCTTGTAATAACAAGATCATCTGGGAAACATTGTATGAATGGCGAGTATACGTGGTTATCCATAGGAGTTTATCGATGAAAGGGAATTGTAAAAGCGATGAACACAAGTTCTCGGGTTGTCAGCGGAGAGTATCTTCAGGGTCTTCACGTGCAACAGACGATCATCAGTAATAAGGGGCTCTCCAGGTGAAAGTGATAACGAGATCCTAATGTTAGATTTAGTAAAATCATTTAACCCGAATAGAAGAGAGATCAGAGTCCCAGAGTATAGGCAAGGAGTAAAAGATCCTAATACCACCCAATGGCGACGTGGGCCCGTAAGACACACAGCCATGTTAGTAAAACTTTTTGAAATGTCTAGACTCGACTTCGGCCAAGGAGTTGAAAAGGGGGATTCCTACAGGCAGTCGGCTCTGATACCAACTTGTGACGCCCCCAATTTGACCGTACACTAATCATGCACGCAAATGTGTACGATCAAGATCAGGGACTCACGGGAAGATATCACAACACAACTCTATAACATAAATAAGTCATACAAGCATTATAATACAAGCCAGGGGCCTCGAGGGCTCGAATACAAGTGCTCGATCATAGACGAGTCAGCGGAAGCAACAATATCTGAGTACAGACATAAGTTAAATAGGTTTGCCTTAAGAAGGCTAGCACAAAAGTAGCAACGATTGAAAAGGCAAGGCCTCCTGCCTGGGACCTCCTAACTACTCCTCGAAGCCGAACTCCATGTAGCATCATCCTCGGGATCTCTAGCTCCTGGACTCCAGCATCTGGTTGCAACAATCCGGTATAGAAAAGGGGAAAAGAGGGAGAAAAGCAACCGTGAGTACTCATCCAAAGTACTCGCAAGCAAGGAGCTACACTACATATGCATGGGTATATGTGTAAAGGACCATATCAGTGGACTGAACTGCAGAATGCCAGAATAAAAGGGGGATAGCTAGTCCTGTCGAAGACTACGCTTCTGGCCATCTCCATCTTGCAGCATGTAGAAGAGAGTAGATTGAAGTCCTCCAAGTAGCATCGCATAGCATAATCCTACCCGGCGATCCCCTCCTCGTCGCCCTGTTAGAGAGCGATCACCGGGTTGTATCTGGCACTTGGAAGGGTGTATTTTATTCAGTATCCAGTTCTAGTTGTCATAAGGTCAAGGTACAACTCCGGTTCGTCCTTTTACCGAGGGACACGGCTATTCGAATAGATAAACTTCCCTGCAGGGGTGCACCACATAACCCAACACGCTCGATCCCATTTGGCCGGACACACTTTTCTGGGTCATGCCCGGCCTCGTAAGATCAACACGTCGCAGCCCCACCTAGGCTCAACAGAGAGGTCAGCACGCCGGTCTAACCCTATGCGCGCAGGGGTCTGGGCCCATCGCCCTATGCACACCTGCACGTTGCGTACGCGGCCGGAAGCAGACCTAGCCCCCTTAATACAAGCGCGAGTTTACGGTCCAATGCGGCGCGCGCCACTCAGTCGCTGACGTCAAAAGAGCTTCGGCTGATACCACGACGTCGGGATACCCATAACTACTCCCGCGTAGATGGTTAGTGCGTATAGACCAAATGGCCAGACTCAGATCAAATACCAAGAACTCGTTAAGCGTGTTATGTATCCGCGAACGCCGACCAGGGCCAGGCCCACCTCTCTCCTAGGTGGTCTCAACCTGCCCTGTCGCTCCGCCATAAAGTAACAGTCGGGGGCCGTCAGGAACCCAGGCCCACCTCTACCGGGATGGAGCCACCTGTCCTTTCAGCCCCCTCATCAGAATCACTTGCGGGTACTCAACGAGCCGACCCGACTTTAGTCACCACATGTGTCATGTATATAATGTATATAGTATATACCCGTGATCACCTCCCGAAGTGATCACGGCCCAGTAGTATAGCATGGCAGACGGACAAGAGTGTAGGGCCACTGATGGAACACTAGCATCCTATACTAAGCAGTAGGATAGCAGGTAAGGGTAACAATTGTAGTAACAAAGACAGGCTATGCATCAGGATAGGATTAACGGAAAGCAGTAACATGCTACACTACTCTAATGCAAGCAGTATAGAGAAGAATAGGCGATATCTGGTGATCAAGGGGGGGGGGCTTGCCTGGTTGCTCTGGCAGGTAGGAGGGGTCGTCAACTCCGTAGTCGAACTGGGCAGCAGCAGTGTCGGTCTCGTAGTCTACCGGAGAGAAGAGGGGGAAGAAACAGTAAATACAATGCAAACATAAACATGACGATGCGTGACATGACAATGAGCAGTGCGAGGTGTGTCCTAACGCGACAGTAGGTGGTACCGGCGAAGGGGGGGAACATCCGGGAAAGTATCCCCGGTGTTTCGCGTTTTCGGGCAGATGAACCGGAGGTGAAATGTTACAGGTTTCCTATGCTACGGATGTGTGGCAGACGAACGGGCTGCGTATCCGGATTCGTCTCGTCGTTCTGAGCAGCTTTCATGTAGAAAGTATTTTCATCTGAGCTACGGTTTATTTTATATGATTTTCTAAAGTTTTAAAACATTTTAGAATTTATTTAATTTATTTAATTCAACATTATCCAGAATAGTGCCTGCTGACGTCATCAAGACGTCAGCATGACGTCAGCAGTCAACAGGGCGTTGACTGGGTCAAACTAACGTGCGGGACCCACCTGTCATAGACTGATTAATTAGTTAACTAACAGTTTAATTAGTTTAGTTATTAGATTAGTTTAATTAATCAAAAATTAATTAGGTTAATTAATTCTCTAATTAATTAGTTATTTTTAATATATTATTATTATATATATATATATATATATATTTAATTCTTTTTTTAAACGTTCAGGGGCGTGGGCCCTCGTGTCATTGGCCCAAAGGCCATAGCAGGCATGGGCGTTAACGGGCATAGCCCCGAACGGGCGCTGGCCCGCGGGGGCGCACCCGACGGGGCGGCTGGCGGGCGCGGGCGCCGGTGTGCTGGCGAGCTGGGCGCGCGGGCCGGCGAACGGCGGGGAGCTCCGGTGGAGCAACGACAGGGCCATCGTGTGGGGGGGGGGAAGCGGGGCGACGGTGCGGGGGGGGGGGGGGAGGGTGAGCGCCGGAGGCGGACGCGTGCACGGCGGTAGGTGAGCGACGAGAGCGGGGCAGCCAAAAGAGGGCGCGGCAGGGTTAGCGGGGAGGCGCGGGCGCGCGTCTGCGCACAGGGCGACGACGGCCGCGGTGCGGGCGCGGTGAGCACGGACGCGCGCGTGCGGGCGCGTGGTGAGCGCGAGCGCGGACCGGATCCGATGACGGGGAGAGAAGAGGGGGGCGGACGAGGCTCACGGCAGGGAACGTAGGGCACGGGGCAGCGGGCTCGGGGAAGCTCGGGGTGGCCGGAGTCGGTGGCGGCGTGCGGCGGCCCGAGGAGGCGCGAGATCCCACCATGTCTTGGGCGAGGACAGCGGCGCAAGGACGGAGGAGTCCGGCGAGGAGGCGCGGTCGAGGCGGAGGACGAAGACGGGCGGCGGGGTCCGGCGGTGAGGTGGCCTCGGCGAGGGGCGCTGGTGTGGTGGCGGGGACGAGGAGGCGTCCAGCGAGGTCCAGCGGGGTCGAACAGCATCGACGCCACCGGGGCAGAAACGAGGGGCGAGGGGGATCTCCCGATCCAAATCGAGGGGGAGAGGTGGATCGAGGGGAGTGGGGTGCGTGGGGTAGGTTAGGGTTCCGCTGGGAGGGGGAGTGGGTTAGTAGGTAGGGGGTGGGCCGGCCCATTCGGGCGGCTGAGGCCAGCTGGGCCACTTCGCCCAGCGCGGGGGGGTGTCTTTTCCTTTTTTTTTGATTGTCTTCTGTTTTTTTTGTTTGTGTTTTCTTTTATTTATTTTCCTTTACTGTTTTATTTTATTTCTTTAATAGTTATAGTTTTATAATAAGTTAAAGCCCACACCTAAATCGGAGTTGTAAAAAGTTTTTAGTGACTAAATAAACTAGTTTAATATTTGTTTATATTTAATAACACTTATATAATTGTTTTTGCTACTGTTTTATTCATCTCATAGTATTTAAACATTTTATAAAGGTGTGGTTTCTCCACCATAATTATCTGTGCAATATTTGGTTCACTCCGAACATTTTTGTTTCAATGTTTGAAAACTTTTGTTGTTTGCCATATTTTGAATTGATTTTTGAATCGGTTTTGAACTAACGAAGGATTAGAAAAAGTAACGGAGGTGACGTGGCATCATTAGCAGAGTTTTACTGTAGCTTGATTATCCGGGCGTCACAGTGCCGATGGCCTCTGTCCATCCAGAGACATCGGACAACTTGCTGGAAGCGCTTCGCGGCGCTTCCATTGACGAAGAGCACCACACTATCATGAGTGCGGTGGTCAAGAAGGTTCAGTCCGCCAAAAGCGGACAGACTGAAGCCTGTGCCAGCCTCCTAACAGGCTTTGAGGTAAGTAATCAAGTTATGAGAAAATGTTACAACATAGACAGTAGTCCCTGATGCTCTGTTTGGTGTTCGCAAAGAAAGGCCGAACAGAGGATCAAATAATAATCACAGGAGTCTAATCATAATATATCTATGTGCATAAGCAGGCTTCACTGCTGGCCGCTGCCGCACGTACTGCAGAGGTCTCCGTATTGAAGCGGGACCTTGAGAGGTCCAAGGAAGAGCTCGGCCTTGCCAAGAGGCAGCTCGAGGAGAACAAAGGTAAGTGATACCCCGTCTGTATATTGTGAAAAAGAAAGAAGATGGTTGTTAAATCATAGGATTTTCATGAATTTGCTAGGGGCCACGACCGAAGTGGCGGCCCTGAAGAAGGCGCTATCCAAGGCCGAACACAAAGCGGCCAAGGAGCGCACCGAGCGCGAGAAACAAGAGGCCCGAGTTGGCGAGGTGCAGCAAGAGCTCCAGGACTTTGCCAAGAAGTACAAGTCCTTGGAGCGTGACTCTAAGACGCAAGGGTCCGAGCTTGCGAAGGCCCTCGAGAACGCACAAAATGCAAGGCCCTCAAATTTTTTTATTTTATTTTTTAAACTACTAATGGCGCACCGTGGGTGTGGTGCGCCATTACTAGTTGAACTAGTAATGGGCACCACTCCCACGGTGCGCCATTAGTAGTTTGGCCCAAACATCCCCCCCCCCCCCCCGTGGACCGCCTTTTCAGTTTAAAAAAATAAAAGAAAATGATGGAAATGTCAAAAAATAAAAGAAAATAAGTTTCCCATGTGATATGTGGTCTACTTGTTGGGGAAATTTACAAATATGAATTTCGACTTTGTTTGCAAAATCTCTCTGGAATTTGTAAAATGAGCATAACTTTTGCATACGAACTCAGATGAAAAAGTTTTTTATATGAAAAATCATCTACTCGAAAAGTTACATCCGAATTTAACAGGGGGAACCCTAAAATTTTTCAAAATCCTCAAAAACCTGACAGAAAAAAGTTACGGGGCTTTTAAGAGCTGGAGAGGAAAGAATGGAAAAAAATTCAAACTTACTAGTGGCGCACCATGTGCTAGGTGCGCCACTAGTAAGAGACCGGGAAATTTTTCAAAAAAAATTGGTTCCAAAAAAACTTTTTTTTTGGATTTTTTTTAAAATATGATACGTAATATGACCGGGAAAGTTTGAAATATTTTTTCAAAATTTCATCACACTCATGAATATGAACAAAGTCCTAGACATCAACAAGGTTTAATAGGATTGATATGCTAGATATATCAACAAGTGCGTGTCAAGTGAGGTGGTGCTGGGGTTGGATAGAACTGCGAAGTTAAGCATGCTCGGGCTGGAGTAGTGTGAGGATGGGTGACCTTCCGGGAAGTTTGACCACTTAGTGCGATTTGACTTGAGATTAAGCATATTGACCTAAGATTAAGCCATAGTAACCCGAGATTAAGAAAAAAACAAAAAAAAAATTGAATTTTTTTTTCTGAAAAAATATTTGAAAAAAATTGTTACTAATGGCGCACTTCTATGTGGTGCGCCATTACTAAGTCAGATAGTTATGGCGCACCATGGGCTATACTAATGGCACACTGCCTGGTGCGCCATTAGTATCTAGTATACTAATATACTAATGGCGCACCTGTGGTGCGCCATTAATATTTAATACTAGTGGTGTGGTACTAGTGGCGCGCCATTAGTAGGCAAAACTGGTGCGCCACTAGTAGGCCTTTTCCTAGTAGTGCAAGGAGCATCGCCACCCCGAAAAGTATTATGACGGTGTACTGAAGGGTGCTCGCCTTGTTGCAGAGGAATGTGCTAAGGATGTAATATTTGAATGAATGTACTCGTGTGATCCTGTAAGATGAAAACGAGTTCATGTGCGCTATATAACGCTTGTTGATTTAAAATATTACCTTCTGTGCGGCTGTTTATAAAATTTGAGAGTTGGCGATTCGTCGGCTTCTGCCCCCATGTAACTAGTACTGAGGTGTTTGGGATAAACCTGATCACTCTTTATCCCAGTTTTGGGTCCTTCGAAGGAGGTGTTCAGCACAACGAACCAGGCAATCGGACTATAAAGCTTTATCACTCTCACTTAGCCATAGAAGTCTATAATTTTAAATTTTGGCGAAGCCCCTAGTATTCGGAGGGCCGAACTTGGGGCGCTAGATATGCCTAAATCGGGCAAGGCCGACTCCTCGCCCGAAGCGGAAAAAATCTTTAAGGATTTGAGACCTCTCGAACAGCGACCAGCTCTCGCCGCATCATGACAGTAAGTTTTCGGCTTTCTCTACTGAGGTGCTCGTCCGGAAGAACCGGGACACAATCGCAGTAGTTCTCCCAGTGCTACCTTAGCCGATATAGCGGAACGTAAGGTACCAAAACATGGGAGCCGGGCAAACCCAACTATTGACCCAAGACATGATTCGGAGCTGATGCATATAATGCTATAAGTTCGGGGTGCCGCACTTTCGAAAGTGTTCGGACTTTTCGTGCCGTGTTATGGGGTACACTGAAGCCCCTGGTGCACTGGTCCTACCAGAATGTACAAGTGCCATTTGTCGTAAATAAGCAGACAAGGAAAAAAAAGAAATGCAATAATAGGCTAATGCTATACATTGTTATTTAAATAATACGTCGAAGCGTACATATACAATTAGTGCAATAAGCAAAAAATAGGACTATTTGACATGTCCTATCCAAGGGCAAGCTGCGTATGGGTATGTAAAAACAGGTACATCGATCGTTATCAGAGACCACCTGGGAATTCCCTTGTACGTCAGAGCTTCTTGCTTCCTTGGTATTTCCTTCCCGTAATGCGTCCAACAATCAGACTGCCGGAAAGGGCTTCCAGAGAGTAAGGTCCTGAAAGAGAGAAAATGATAAAGGTATACGGCCCCTGGCAGTTGAACCGCATTGTGGGACGTGCCATAGCCGTGCCTCCGCCTATGCCCATGGTATCTTGAGTGCGTAGTTATGTACGCACGACACAAATTTCGCCGCTTGACTGGGACTATGACGGAGGTCGAATTGCTATCCGAGCTCTGAACGTGCCTGTAGATCCTGTTGCAGGTTACTCCGGACTCACTTGAAGGTGTCCGGGGGTCTTTGCGCCGAATTGGCGGTTGGCCTCAAAAGGCTGCTTTGTACTTCCGCGGCGAGGGCCGCAGTGTGCTCCTTCGTGCGGAGCGAGCGTTATGTGTTTCCATTAACTGTTATAACTCCGCGAGGTCCTGGCATTTTGAGCTTGAGGTATGCATAATGCGGTACCGCATTGAATCTAGCAAATGCGGTTCGTCCAAGTAGTGCGTGATAGCCACTGCGGAAGGGGACGATATCGAAGATTAACTCCTCGCTCCGGAAGTTGTCCGGAGATCCGAAGACCACTTCCAGTGTGATTGAGCCCGTGCAACATGCCTCTACACCTGGTATGACACCCTTGAAGGTGGTTTTTGTGGGTTTGATCCTCGAGGGGTCTATACCCATTTTGCGCACTGTATCTTGATAGAGCAGGTTCAGGCTGCTGCCACCGTCCATAAGGACTCGAGTGAGGTGAAATCCGTCAATGATGGGATCAAGAACCAATGCGGCAGAGCCGCCATGACGGATATGAAGGAAATATGCCCTAGAGGCAATAATAAAGTTATTATTTATTTCCTTATATCATGATAAATGTTTATTACTCAGGCTAGAATTGTATTAACCGGAAACATAATACATGTGTGAATACATAGACAAACAGAGTGTCACTAGTATGCCTCTACTTGACTAGCTCGTTAATTAAAGATGGTTATGTTTCCTAACCATAGACATGAGTTGTCATTTGATTAACGGGATCACATCATTAGGAGAATGATGTGATTGACTTGACCCATTTCGTTAGCTTAGCAATTGATCGTTTAGTATGTTGCTATTGCTTTCTTCATGACTTATACATGTTCCTATGACTATGAGATTATGCAACTCCCGTTTACCGGAGGAACACTTTGTGTGCTACCAAACGTCACAACGTAACTGGGTGATTATAAAGGTGCTCTACAGGTGTCTCCGAAGGTACTTGTTGGGTTGGCGTATTTCGAGATTAGGATTTGTCACTCCGATTGTCGGAGAGGTATCTCTGGGCCCACTCAGTAATGCACATCACTATAAGCCTTGCAAGCATTGTAAATAATGAGTTAGTTGTGGGATGATGTATTACGGAACAAGTAAAGAGACTTGCCGGTAACGAGAATGAACTAGGTATTGAGATACCGACGATCGAATCTTGGGCAAGTAACATACCAATGACAAAGGGAACAACGTATGTTGTTATGCGGTTTGACCGATAAAGATCTCCGTAGAATATGTGGGAGCCAATATGAGCATCCAGGTTCCGCTATTGGTTATTGACCGGAGATGTGTCTCGGTCATGTCTACATTGTTCTCGAACCCGTAGGGTCCGCACGCTTAAAGTTCGATGACGGTTATATTATGAGTTTATGTGTTTTGATGTACCGAAGGTAGTTCGGAGTCCTGGATGGGGACATGACGAGGAGTCTCGAAATGGTCGAGACGTAAAGATCGATATATTGGACGACTATATTCGGACATCGGAAAGGTTCCGAGTGATTCGGGTATTTGTCGGACAACCGGAGAGTTACGGGAATTCGCCGGGGAGTATATGGGCCTTATTGGGCTTTAGGGGAAAGAGAGAGGAGAGGCTGCGCGCCCCCCAAGGCCTAGTCCAAATTAGACTAGGGGGAGGGGCTGCGCCCCCTCCTTCCTTCTCTTCTCTCTCCCCTTTCCTTGACTCCTACTCCTACTACTTGGAAGGGGGGAATCCTACTCCCGGCGGGAGTAGGACTCCTCCTAGGGCACGCCATAGAGAGGGCCGGCCCTCCCCCTCCTCCACTCCTTAATATACGGGGAGGGGGCACCCCTTGGAGACACGACAATTGATCCCTTGGATCTCTTAGCCGTGTGCGGTGCCCCCCTCCACCATAATCCACCTCAGTCATATCGTAGCGGTGCTTAGGCGAAGCCCTGCATCGGTAGAACATCATCATCGTCACCACGCTGTCGTGCTAACGGAACTCTCCCTCAAAGCTCGGCTGGATCGGAGATCGAGGGACGTCATCGAGTTGAACGTGTGCTGAACTCGGAGGTGCCGTGCGTTCGGTACTTGATCGGTCAGATCGTGAAGACGTACGACTACATCAACCGCGTTGTGCTAACGCTTCCGCTTTCGGTCTACGAGGGTATGTGGACACACTCTCCCCTCTCGTTGCTATGCATCACCATGATCTTGCGTGTGCGTAGGATTTTTTTTTGAAATTACTACGTTCCCCAACAGTGGCATCCGAGCCTGGTTTTATGCGTAGATGTTATATGCGCGAGTAGAACTCAAGTGAGTTGTGGGCGATATAAGTCATACCGCTTACCAGCATGTCATACTTTGGTTTGGCGGTATTGTTGGATGAAGCGGCCTGGACCGACATTACGCGTACGCTTACGCGAGACTGGTTCTACCGACGTGCTTTGCACACTGGTGGCTGGCGAGTGTCAGTTTCTCCAACTTTTGTTGAACCGAGTGTGGCTACGCCCGGTCCTTGAGAAGGTTAAAACATCACTAACTTGACAAACTATCGTTGTGGTTTTGATGCGTAGGTAAGAACGGTTCTTGCTCAGCCCGTAGCAGCCACGTAAAACTTGCAACAACAAAGTAGAGGACGTCTAACTTGTTTTTGCAGGGCATGTTGTGATGTGATATGGTCAAGACGTGATGAGATATAAGTTGTTGTATGAGATGATCATGCTTTGTTGAAGTTATCGGCAACTGGCAAAAGCCTTATGGTTGTCTTTCTATTGCATAAGATGCAAGCGCCAAATAATTCCTTTACTTTATCGCTATGCGATAGCAATAGTTGCAAGAGCAATAGTTGGCGAGACGACCATGTGACGACACATTGATATAGATCAAGATGATGCAGATCATGGTGTCATGCCGGCGACGATGGAGATCATGACGATGCTTTGGAGATGGAGATCAAGGGCACAAGATGATGATGGCCATATCATGTCACATATTGTGATTGCATGTGATGTTTATCTTTTATACATCTTATTTTGCTTAGTTTGGCGGTAGCATTATAAGATGATCTCTCACTAAATTTCAAGATAAAAGTGTTCTCCCTGAGTATGCACCGTTGCCAAAGTTCGTCGTGCCCAGACACCACGTGATGATCGGGTGTGATAAGCTCTACGTCCATCTACAACGGGTGCAAGCCAGTTTTGCACACGCAGAATACTCAGGTTAAACTTGACGAGCCTAGCATATGCAGATATGGCCTCGGAACACTGAGACCTAAAGGTCGAGCGTGAATCATATAGTAGATATGATCAACATAGTGATGTTCACCATTGAAAGCTACTCCATTTCACGTGATGATCGGTTATGGTTTAGTTGATTTGGATCACGTGATCACTTAGATGATTAGAGGGATGTTTATCTAAGTGGGAGTTCTTAAGTAATATGATTAATTGAACTTTAATTTATCATGAACTTAGTCCTGGTAGTATTTGCATATCTATGTTGTAGATCAATTGCTCGCGTTCAGCTCCCCTGTTTTATTTTTGATATGTTCCCAGAGAAAACTAAGTTGAAAGATGTTAGTAGCAATGATACGGATTGGATCCGTGATCTGAGGATTTTCCTCATTGCTGCACAGAAGAATTATGTCCTTGATGCACCGCTAGGTGACAGACCTATTACAGGAGCAGATGCAGACGTTATGAACGCTTGGCTAGCTCAATATGATGACTACTTGATAGTTTAGTGCACCATGATTAAACGGCTTAGAATCGGGACTTCAAAAATGTTTTGAACGCCATGGAGCACATAAGATGTTCCAAGAGTTGAAATTGGTATTTCATACTCATGCCCGTGTCGAGAGGTATGAGACCTCTGACAGTATTTTGCCTACAAGATGGAGGAGAATAGCTCAACCAGTGAGCATGTGCTCAGATTGTCTGGGAACTACAATTGCTTGAATCAAGTGGGAGTTAATCTTCCAGATAAGATAGTAATTGACAAAGTTCTCTAGTCACTATCACTAAGTGACTAGAACTTCGTGATGAACTATAATATGCAAGGGATGACGAAAACAATTCCCAAGCTCTTCGCAATGCTAAAATCGGCGAAGGTAGAAATCAAGAAAAACATCAAGTGTTGATGGTTGACAAGACCACTAGTTTCAAGAAAAAGGGAAAAGGGAAGAAGGGGAACTTCAAGCAGGACAGCAAGCAAGTTGCTGCTCAAGTGAAGAAGCCCAAGTCTGGACCTAAGCCTGAGACTAAGTGCTTCTACTGCAAAGGGACTGGTCACTGGAGGCGGAACTACCCCAAGTATTTGGCGGATAAGAAGGATGGCATAGTGAAAAAGCTATATTTGATATACATGTTATTGATGTGTACTTTACTAGTGTTTATAGCAACCCCTCGGTATTTGATACTGGTTCAGTTGCTAAGAGAAGTAACCCGAAATGGGATTTGCAGAATGAACAAAGACTAGTTAAGGATGAAGTGACGATGTGTGTTGGAAGTAGTTCCAAGATTGATATGATCATCATCGCACACTCCCTATACTTTCGGGATTACTGTTGAACCTAAATAAGTGTTATTTGGTGTTTGCGTTGAGCATGAATATGATTTGATCATGTTTATTGCAAAACAGTTGTTCATTTAAGTTAGAGAATAATTGTTGTTATGTTTAAATGAATAAAACCTTCTATGGTCATACACCCAATGAAAATGGTTTATATTAAATCTCGATAGTAGTGATACACATATTCATAATATTGAAGCCAAAAGATGCAGAGTTGATAATGATAGTGCAACTTATTTGTGGCACTGCCGTTTGGGTCATATTGGTGTAAAGCGCATGAAGAAACTCCATACTGATGGACTTTTGGAATCACTTGATTATGAATCACTTGGTACTTGCGAACCATGCCTCATGGGCAAGATGACTAAACGCCGTTCTCCGGAACAAGGGAGCGAGCAACAGATTTGTTGGAAATCATACATACTGATGTATGTGGTCCAATGAATATTGAGGCTTGCGGCGGGTATCGTTATTTTCTCACCTTCACAGATGATTTGAGCAGATATGGGTATATCTACTTAATGAAACATAAGTCTGAAACATTTGAAAAGTTCAAAGAATTTCAGAGTGAAGTGGAAAATCATCGTAACAAGAAAATAAAATTTCTACGATCTGATCGTGGAGGAGAATATTTGACTTACGAGTTTGGCCTTCATTTGAAACAATGCGGAATAGTTTCGCAACTCACGCCATCTGGAACACCACAGCGTAATGGTGTGTCCGAACATCGTAACCGTACTTTATAAGATATGGTGCAATCTATGATGTCTCTTACCGATTTACCACTATAGTTTTGGGGTTATGCATTAGAGACAGCTGCATTCACGTAAAAAGGGCACCATCTAAATTCGTTTCAGACGACACCGTATGAACTGTGGTTTTGCAAGAAACCAAAGTTGTCGTTTCTTAAAGTTTGGGGTTGCGATGCTTATAAGAAAAAGTTTCATCTTGATAAGCTCAAACCCAAATCGGAGAAATGTGTCTTCATAGGATACCCAAAGAAGACAGTTGGGTACACCTTCTATCACAGATCCGAAGGCAAGATATTCGTTGCTGAGAATGGATCCTTTCTAGAGAAGGAGTTTCTCTCGAAAGAAGTGAGTGGGAGGAAAGTAGAACTTGATGAGGTAACTGTACTTGCTCCCTTATTGGAAAGTAGTTCATCACAGAAACCGGTTCCTGTGACACCTACACCAATTAGTGAGGAAGTTAATGATGATGATCATGAAACTTCAGATCAAGTTGTTACTGAACCTTGTAGGTCAACCAGAGTAAGATCCGCACTAGAGTGGTACGGTAATCCTGTTCTGGAGGTTATGTTACTAGACCATGACGAACCTACGAACTATGAAGAAGCCATGGTGAGCCCAGATTCCGTGAAATGGTTTGAGGCCATGAAATCTGAGATGGGATCCATGTATGAGAACAAAGTATGGACTTTGATTGACTTGCCCAAATGATCGGCGAGCCATTGAGATTAAATGGATCTTCAAGAGGAAGACGGACGCTGATAGTAGTGTTACTATCTACAAAGCTAGAATTGTCGCAAAAAGGTTTTCGACAAGTTCAAGGTGTTGACTACGATGAGAGTTTCTCACTCGTATCTATGCTTAAGTCTGTCCGAATCATGTTAGCAATTGCCGCATTTTATGAAATCTGGCAAATGGATAAACAAAACTGCATTCCTTAATGGATTTATTAAAGAAGAGTTCTATATGATGCAACCAGAAGGTTTTGTCAATCCTAAAGGTGCTAAGAAAATATGCAAGCTCCAGCGATCTATCTATGGACTGGTGCAAGCATCTCGGAGTTGGAATATACGGTTTGATAAGTTGATCAAAGGATATAGTTTTATACAGACTTGCGGTGAAGCCTGTATTTACAAGAAAGTGAGTGGGAGCACTACAACATTTCTGATAAGTATATGTGAATGACATATTGTTGATCAGAAATAATGTAGAATTATTCTGCAAAGCATAAAGGAGTGTTTGAAAGGAGTTTTTCAAAGAAAGACCTTGGTGAAGCTGCTTACATATTGAGCATCAAGATCTATAGAGGTAGATCAAGACGCTTGATAAGTTTTTCAATGAGTACATAACTTGACAAGTTTTTGAAGTAGTTCAAAATGGAACAGTCAAAGAAAGAGTTCTTGCCTGTGTTACAAGGTGTGAAATTGAGTAAGACTCAAAGCCTGACCACGACAGAAGATAGAAAGAGAATGAAAGTCATTCCCTATGCCTTGGCCATAGGTTCTATAAAGTATGCCATGTTGTGTAGAAGATCTATTGTATACCCTACACTTATTTTTGCAAGGGAGTACAATAGTGATCTAGGAGTAGATCACTGGACAGCGGTCAAAATTATCCTTAGTGGAATAAGGATATGTTTCTCGATTATGGAGGTGACAAAAAGGTTCGTCGTAAAGGGTTACGTCGATGCAAATTTTGATACTGATCCAGATGACTATAAGTCTCAATCTGGATACATATTGAAAGTGGGAGCAATTTGCTAGAGTAGCTCCGTGCAGAGCGTTGTTGACATAGAAATTTGCAAAATACATATGGATCTGAATGTGGCAGACCCGTTGACTAAACTTCTCTCACAAGCAAAACATGATCACACCTTAGTACTCTTTGGGTGTTAATCACATAGCGATGTGAACTAGATTATTGACTCTAGTAAACCCTTTGGGTGTTGGTCACATGACGATGTGAACTATGGGTGTTAATCACATGGTGATGTGAACTATTGGTATTAAATCACATGGTGATGTGAACTAGATTATTGACTCTAGTGCAAGTGGGAGACTGAAGGAAATATGACCTAGAGGCAATAATAAAGTTATTATTTATTTCCTTATATCATGATAAATGTTTATTATTCATGCTAGAATTGTATTAACCGGAAACATAATACATGTGTGAATACATAGACAAACAGAGTGTCACTAGTATGCCTCTACTTGACTAGCTCATCAATTAAAGATGGTTATGTTTCCTAACCATAGACATGAGTTGTCATTTGATTAACGGGATCACATCATTAGGAGAATGATGTGATTGACTTGACCCATTCCGTTAGCATAGCACTTGATCGTTTAGTACGTTGCTATTGCTTTCTTCATGACTTATACATGTTCCTATGACTATGAGATTATGCAACTCCTGTTTACTGGAGGAACACTTTGTATGCTACCAAACGTCACAACGTAACTGGGTGATTATAAAGGTGCTCTACAGGTGTCTCCGAAGGTACTTGTTGGGTTGGCGTATTTCGAGATTAGGATTTGTCACTCCGATTGTCGGAGAGGTATCTCTGGGCCCACTCAGTAATGCACATCACTATAAGCCTTGCAAGCATTGTAACTAATGAGTTAGTTGCGGGATGATGTATTATGTAACGAGTAAAGAGACTTGCCGGTAACGAGAATGAACTAGGTATTGAGATACCGACGATCGAATCTCGGGCAAGTTACATACCGATGACAAAGGGAACAACGTATGTTGTTATGCGGTTTGACCGATAAAGATCTTCGTAGAATATGTGGGAGCCAATATGAGCATCCAGGTTCCGCTATTGGTTATTGACCGGAGATGTGTCTCGGTCATGTCTACATTGTTCTCGAACCCGTAGGGTCCGCACGCTTAAAGTTCAATGACGGTTATATTACGAGTTTATGTGTTTTGATGTACCGAAGGTAGTTCGGAGTCCCGGATGGGGACATGACGAGGAGTCTCGAAATGGCCGAGACATAAAGATCGATATATTGGACGACTATATTCGGACATCGGAAAGGTTCCGAGTGATTCAGGTATTTTTCGGAGTACCGGAGAGTTATGGGAATTCGCCGAGGAGTATATGGGCCTTATTGGGCTTTAGGGGAAAGAGAGAGGAGAGGCTGCACGCCCCCCAAGGCCTAGTCCGAATTGCACTAGGAGGAGGGGCTGCGTCCCCTCCTTCCTTCTCTTCTCTCTCCCCTTTCCTTGACTCCTACTCCTACTACTTGGAAGGGGGGAATCCTACTCCGAGTGGGAGTAGGACTCCTCCTAGGGCGCGCCATAGAGAGGGTCGGCCCTCCCCCTCCCCCACTCCTTTATATACGGGGAGGGGGGCACCCCTTGGAGACACAACAATTGATCCCTTGGATCTCTTAGCCGTGTGTGGTGCCCCCCTCCACCATAATCCACCTCGGTCATATCGTAGCGGTGCTTAGGCGAAGCCCTGCATCGGTAGAACATCATCATCGTCACCACGCCGTCGTGCTGACGGAACTCTCCCTCAAAGCTCGGCTGGATCGGAGTTCGAGGGACATCATCGATTTGAACGTGTGCTGAACTCGGAGGTGCCGTGCGTTCGGTACTTGATCGGTCAGATCGTGAAGACGTATGACTACATCAACCGCGTTGTGCTAACGCTTCCGCTTACGGTCTACGAGGGTACGTGGACACACTCTCCCCTCTCGTTGCTATGCATCACCATGATCTTGCGTGTGCGTAGGATTTTTTTTGAAATTACTACGTTCCCCAATAGGATACTAGTGGGGTGGTCCCTACGATCGAAAGTGATCGGACAAGAAGACCATGGGTTGAACTTTGGGGCGACTGGCTCCATCGCATAGACGTCCCTCAGTGCACGCTTCCGTTCCCGTTTGGGAATATGGGTTGCGTATATCATGTTCACCGTTTTCACTTGGGGAGGAAATTTCTTCTGTCCTCCTGTGTTCGGCGGTCGGGGCTCCTCCTCATCGTCGCTGTGCAGCCCCTTTTCCTTGTTTTCGGCATTCAACTTGCCGGCTTGTTTGAACACCAGCATTCTCTGTTGGTGTGGTTGGCTGGTTTATCAGGGTGCCGTGAATTTGACACGAGCAATCGAGTATACGGTCCAAACTGGACGGGCCCGGATTGGTTCTTTTGAACGGCCTTTTCCGCTTACCGGATTTAGAACCACTGAATCCGGCATTGACTGTCGTGTCTTCGGTGTTGTTGCCGTTATTGCGGCGCTTGTTTCTGTTGCGACATAGCCTGCCGTTGCTATCTTTGGCATCTGAATTGCCAGGGTTTCTTGACGTATTATTGCTGCGAGCCAGCCAGCTGTCCTCGCCCGCACAAAAGCGGGTCATGAGTGTCGTGAGGGCTGCCATGGACTTCTGCTTCTCTTGGACGAGATGTCGGGTGAGCCACTCGTCACGGATGTTATGTTTGAATGCCGCTAAGGCCTCGGCATCCGGACAGTCGACAATTTGGTTCTTTTTAGTTAGGAACCGAGTCCAGAATTTCCTGGCTGATTCCCCTGGCTGTTGGGTTATGTGACTCAAGTCATCGGCATCCGGTGGTCGCACATAAGTGCCCTGGAAGTTGTCAAGGAATGCGTCCTCCAAATTCTCCCAACTGCCAATGGAGTTTGTCGGTAGGCTATTGAGCCAATGCCGAGCAGGTCCTTTGAGTTTTAATGGGAGGTACTTGATGGCATGTAGATCGTCGCCGCGAGCCATGTGGATGTGGAGGAGGAAATCTTCAATCCATACCGCGGGGTCTGTTGTACCATCATATGATTCAATGTTTACGGGTTTAAAACCCTCTGGGAATTCGTGATCCATTACTTCATCAGTGAAGCATAGGGGGTGTGCGGCGCCTCTGTGCCGGGCTATATCATGACGCAGTTCATACGAGTCTTGTCTGCTGTATTCGGCCCGGCCGGATTTGCTTTTAGTATATCCGGCGTGACGGTCATCGTCACGCGTTGGGGCGCGCCCCCATGATCCATAGATCGATCTTGCATGTCCTGCTTTGTTTTCCAATACGTCTCGCAGGTCCTGCGTGTTGCCCCGGGCCTTGGTATTTTTGTTTGACCGGTGGCGGGGTGCGGCTGGGCTTCGGCCTGATATGCCGCTTTGTCTCGGCCACGAGGTGGCCGGTCAGCTGCATCATACGCTGGGAGCGTAGGTTTTAATGCTTCCTCCTCGAGTTGGGGTAGCAACCTGCGCTTTGGATAACTTTTGGTTGGGCGCTCGAGTTCGTATTCCTCGGCCACCAGGACCTCAGTCCATCTATCCGCTAGCAGATCTTGGTCTG
Organism: Aegilops tauschii subsp. strangulata; assembly: GCF_002575655.3. NCBI lineage: Eukaryota > Viridiplantae > Streptophyta > Magnoliopsida > Poales > Poaceae > Aegilops > Aegilops tauschii. Next base: position 321,748,470 of record NC_053040.3, read on the forward strand.
CTTGAAGCTGTTGTTGCTTTTTCTTCAGGCTTTTTGCTGTGGCTATAAGCCGGCGCTTGAAGCGCTCCTGCTCGACGGGATCCTCAGGCACGATAAACTCTTCGTCGCCGAGGCTCACCTCGTCTTCGGAGAGAGGCATGTAATTGTCATCCTCTAATTCTCCGTCTGCTGCCTGTTCCTTAGGGCTAGCTTGCCCATCCTCCGGCTCAAAATCTGGCTGGAGGGGGTTGTCTTCGTCTTCGGCACTATCCGCAGCGTTGTTGTCTCTTGTGCCGGTATCGCTGCTTTTGCTATGGCGGGGCTTAGAGCGGCGCCGCTGACGCCGGTGCCTGGGTTGCTTCTCAGAGGGATTATCCTCCGTTGCCTTATCGCCATCGCCTTCTTTGGGGGTGTCCACCATGTATATATCATATGATGAGGTGGCAGTCCAGCGCCCTGTGGGCGGTGGTTCCTGTTCGTCTCCTGCATCGTCGTCCATACCGTCGACGTCTTCGGAGCCGAAATCGAGCATGTCGGTTAAGTTGTCGATAGTGGCTATTAAGTGGGTGGGTGGGGAACGAATTTCTTCGTCGTCCGCTTCCCACTCGAGCCGGACATAGTTCGGCCGAGGGTCTCCTGACAAGGAGAGAGACCTTAATGAATTTAACACGTCGCTGATAATCCCCAAGTGCAGGAATCATCATAGCAATTTCCAAAGGTGGAAGTGATAAGTATGAAGTGTCGAATCCACAAGGAGCTAAAGGTAAGATCAATATTCTCTCAAGCCCTATCTGCCACTGATACGACTCTACATGCACCGAACGTTTGCTTCCAACTAGAAACAAGAAATAAAACTACGTTGTGGGTATGAAGAGGATAACGTTGTATGATATCGGAGAACTAAAGTATGAAAGTAGGTGCTGTTATCATAAAGTTAGAATATATTACTAAATATTATAAATAGTGAGTGTGGAATAATGGTGGATCGGTGTGCGGAATTGTCCTAGGCAATTATTAACAAGACCGGTAGTCGTCATTGCAATTTCATATGAGGGATAGGCATAAGCTAACATACTTTCTCTACTTGGATCATATGCACTTATGATTGGAACTCTAGCAAGCATCCGCAACTACTAAAGATCATTAAGGTAAAACCCAACCATAGCATTAAAGCATCAAGTCCTCTTTATTCCCATACGCAACAATCCCTCTTACTCGGGTTTGTGTTTCAGTCACTCACCAACCCACTATAAGCGAATCATGAACTTATTGCAACACCCTACAACGGGAATCCCTCACGCTTGCGCGACATGGAGGGCACCATAGGACAGCACCAAAATAAAACATACAACTTGTACCAATCTATATCATCAATCAACCCAAGGACAAAAGATATCTACTCAAAACATCATAGGATGGCAACACATCATTGGATCATAATATGTAGCATAAAGCACCATGTTCAAGTAGGGATTACAGCGGGGTGCGGGAGAGTGGACCGTGTAAAAGAGGTGAGGATGGTGATGATGATGGTGATGTTGATGAAGACGATCACCGTGGCGATGATTCCCCTCCCGATGGCACTCCGGCGCCACCAAGAGAGAGGAGGAGGGTTCTCCCCCTTGTGCTTCCTCCTCCATGGCCTCCACCCTCTGGTCCTTGGCCTTCATGGTGATGATGGCCCCTCCGGGATACTCCTCCATGGCCTCCGGTGATGATGCCCCCCTCCGGCAGGGTGCCGGAGAGGGCCTAGATTGATTTCTCGTGGCTACAGAGGCTTGCGGCGGCGGAACTTCCGATCTAGGTTTCTTTCTGGAAGTTTGGGTATATATAGAAGAGTTTTGCGTTGATTTCACGTCAGGGGGTCTCCGGGCTGTCCACGAGGCAGGGGGCGCGCCCTAGGGGGTGGGCGCGCCCCCCACCCTCGTGGGCAACCTGGGACTCTTCTGGCCTGCTTCTGGTACTCCGTGGGCTTCTTCTGGTCCAAAAATGATCTCCGTCAAGTGGCACGTCAATTGGACTCCGTTTAGTTTTCCTTTTCTGCGATACTCTAAAACAAGGAGAAAACAGAAACTGGCACTGGGCTCGAGGTTAATAGGTTAGTCCCAAAATCATATAAAATATCATATAAATGCATATAAAACATCCTAGAAGGATAGTATAATAGCATGAATACTTCATAAATTATAGATACGTTGGAGACGTATCAACATCCCCAAGCTTAATTCCTGCTCGTCCTCGAGTAGGTAAATGATAAAAGAAATAATTTATGAAGTGTGAATGCTAGCAAGTGCATAAGTTTGATCAATGATAATTCCAATCACTTTTTCTAGCATCATTATATGTCATAACAATAGCTCATCTCATAAAACTTTTCATGATCAAGTAACAAGCAAATCACATGTTAAAGTATAGATCATAAACTCTCTTGAAAACTAACAAACAATATTCTCAGTCATCAAACAATTGCAATTCATCTTCTTTTCAGGAAGAGTCTATGTCAGAGCTTTGATTTAGCAAACTCCACATACTCAACTATCATTTAGTCTTTCACAATTGCTAACACTCACGCAATATTTATGGGTTCAAAGTTTTAATCAGACACATAGAAAGATAGGGGCTTATAGATTCGCCTCCCAACCTTTTACCTCAAGGGTAATGTCAACAATAATAGTTCATGATGCCTTACATCCAATTGGATATATATATCAGAATCTTTCCAACACAAGGTGCTTGCCAAAGGATAAAATGTAAAAAGGAAAGGTGAAAATCACCATGACTCTTGCATAAGGGTAGGAGATAAAAGTAAAAGATAGGCCCTTCGCAGAGGGAAGCAGAGGTTGCCATGCGCTTTCAGGGTTGGATGCACAAAATCTTAATGTGAAAGAACGTCACTTTATATAGCCAATTATGATATGGACCTTTATTATGCAGTCCGTCGCTTTTATTTCTTCCACATCACAAGATCGTATAAAGCTTATTTCCTCCACACTAGTCAATCATACATATTTAGAGGGCAATTTTTATTGCTTGCACCGATGACAACTTACTTGAAGGATCTTACTCAATCCATAGGTAGGTAAGGTGGACTCTCATGGCAAAACTTGGTTTAAGGATATTTGGAAGCACAAGTAGTATCTCTACTTAGTGCAAAGAATTTGGCTAGCATGAGGGGGAAAGGCAAGCTCAACGTGTTGGGCGATCCATGACAATATACTTTATTTCAGATATAAGAAAACATAACCCATTACGTTGTCTTCCTTGTCCAACATCAACCTTTTAGCATGTCATATTTTAATGAGTGCTCACAACTACAAAAGATGTCCAAGATAGTATATTTATATGTGAAATCCCTCTCCCTTCAATATTCTTTCATGAATTGTTCAAGTGACCAATTCTACGTTTGCTAACTTTCAAAAAGTTTACTACCTATACTTATTATGTGTGACGTCATTACTCCCATGTTATAAGCATATAAAACATATATAAATTCAGATTTACGACATTCAATTTATTCAACCATTTACTCATAGGATATACATGAAGCACATGAGTAAATGACAAACTACTCCAAAAGATATGAGTGAAGAACACTGAGTAGTCAAATAATTAACTAGCCATGGGAGGATTCTTTTTCATTCAATATTTCAGATCCAATGATTTTATTCAAACAGCAATTAAAATTGAAAATACGCTCCAAGCAAAACACATATCATGTGATGAATAAAAATATAGCTCCGAGTAAGGTATACCGATAGTTTTGAAGACGAAAGAGGGGATGCCTTCCGGGGCATCCCCAAGCTTAGGTACTTGAGTCTTCCTTGAATATTACCTTGGGGTGCCTTGGGCATCCCCAAGCTTAGGGTCTTTCCACTCCTTATTCTCCTCATATCGATATCTCACCCAAAGCTTGAAAACTTCAATCACACAAAACTTAACCAAACTTCGTGAGATAGGTTAGTATGATAAAGAGTAAACCATTCACTTCGGTACTGTTAAGGAGAAGCTTCATAATTGTTCTCACACAATGCCTACTGTACCATATCATTTCTACAATTTATATTGAGGAATATAAGCCATAGAAACTAGAAAACAAGCAAACTGTGCAATGAAAACAGAATCTGTCAGAAACAGAACACTCTGTAATGATCTGAACATAAACCATACTTCTGCTACTCCAAAAATTATGACATAAATTGGTGGACGTGACGAATTTGTGTATTAATCTTATGCAAAAAGAATCAACTCAAAATCACTCTTCTGTAAAAAATGACAGCTAATCTCGTGAGCGCAAAGTTTCTGTTTTTTTACAGTAAGATCACATTGACTTTCACCCAAGTCTTCCCAAAGGTCTTACTTGGCACTTTATTGAAACAAAAGCTATAAAACATGATTACTACAGTAGCTTAATCATGTAAACACACAAAAACAGTAAGGCTAAATATTAGGTTGTCTCCCAACAAGCGCTTTTCTATAGTGCCTTTTAGCTAGGCATGATGATTTCAATGATGCTCACATAAAAGAAAAGAATTGAAGCACAAAGAGAGCATCTTGAAGAATATGACTAGCACATTTAAATATAACCTACTTCCTATGCCTAGGTATTTTGTGAGCACACAATTTATAAGAACAACAATCAACTAGCATAGGAAGGCAAAACAAGTATAACTTCAAAACTTTAAGCACATAGAGAGGAAACTTGATATTATTGCAACTCCTACAAGCATGTATTCCTCCCTCATAATAATTTTCAGTAGCATCATGGATAGAAACTTTGTTCTCATACTCAATTGGAACCTCTTCCGAAATAGTGGAATCATTACTAGCTAAAGTTGACACTCTTCCAAATCCACTTTCATAAATATCACACTAAGATTCAACACCCTCCAAAATAGTGGGATCACTAATTCCTAAAGTTGACACTCTTCCAAACCACTTTAAATGATAGTATTATTCATACTCCAAAATATATAAGTGAAGTTCATGGAGCATTCTACAATTAACATAGACTAACCAATATCCAAGCTCAAAATATATAAGTGAAGCACACGAAGCATTCTATAAAACCATACTCAAAAGATTTAAGTGAAGCACAAAGAGCAATTCTATAAGATCATTCTTAAAAGATATAAGTGAAGCACATGAAGTATTCTATAAATTGATGAAGGGACATCTCACACTAGCATGGTTCTTAAAGGAAAAACAAAAACACAAAGGACACAAATCATGTGAACAAAACAAAAACCGAGGTATACCGATATTTGTTGAAGAAGAAAGATGGGATGCCAACCGGGGCATCCCCAAGCTTAGATGCTTGAGTATCCTTTGAAATATTTACTTGGCGTGCCTTGGGCATCCCCAAGCTTGAACTCTTGCCTCTCTTTATTCTTCTCATATTGATAGCTCCTCGACCTTCGGACACTTCATCCACAAAAACTTAACAAAAAACTTTGTGAGATCCGTTAGTGTAATAAAGCAAATCACTACCTTTAGGTACTGTTGCAAACCAATTCATATTTTGTTTTTGCATTGTGGCTACTGTAATATAACTTTTCCATGGCTTAATCCACTGATAGAAATTGATAGTTTCATCAAAACAAGCAAGCAATGCATCAAAAACAGGATCTGTCTTAAACAGGACAGTCTGTAGTAATCTGGAAGTTTAGTATACTTCTGTAACTCCTAAAATTATGAACTAAATTTGAAAATTTGAACAATTTGTACAGAAGTAATGTGCAAAAAGTTTTAGACCCATTTGACTTTCCAGTAAAAAAATGTAAATTCATGCACTACAGCCAAAGTTTCTGTTTTTGTTCTGCACATAGTAAACAAGCAATCTAATCATCCTAAAACCAAAGCTTGGCACATTATTTTTATAATACAATGGATATATACAAGGGGATAATTATTTACAGAGAAACTTCCATGAAAATTCTACATTGTTTCCGTGAGCATGAACACAAGTGCTCAAGGTCGACCCTCACTTATTCAATGCATAACTTTCCAATCACTTCTCTTTTTGAAAAACTTTTTAGGCATGAAAGGCAAGTAATTTTTTTTGTATTTTCATTATTTTAATTTTTTTGTATGTTTCACCCACAACTAAACAGAAACAAAAAAGTAAAAACAAAATCTACTTAGTGAAGAAAGCAAACAAGCACACACGAGAATATCAACCCCACGCTATTGCTCCCCGGCAACGGCGCCAGAAAAGAGCTTGATAATCCCCAAGTGCAGGGAATCATCGTAGCAATTTCCAAAGGTGGAAGTGATAAGTATGGAGTGTCGAACCCACAAGGATCTAAAGGTAAGATCAATATTCTCTCAAGCCCTATCTGCCACTGATATGACTCTACGTGCACCGAACGTTTGCTTCCAACTAGAAACGAGAAATAAAACTACGTTGTGGGTATGAAGAGGATAACGGTGTATGATATCGGAGAACGAAAATATGAAAGTATGTGATGTTATCATAAAGTTAGAATATATTACTAAATATTATAAATAGCGAGTGTGGAATAATGGTGGATCAGTGTGCGGAATTGTCCTAGGCAATTATTAACAAGACCGGTAGTCGTCATTGCAATTTCATATGAGGGAGAGGCATAAGGTAACATACTTTCTCTACTTGGATCATATGCACTTATGATTGGAACTCTAGCAAGCATCCGCAACTACTAAAGATCATTAAGGTAAAACCCAACCATAGCATTAAAGCATCAAGTCCTCTTTATTCCCATACGCAACAATCCCTCTTACTCGGGTTTGCGTTTCAGTCACTCACCAAACCACTATAAGTGAATCATGAACGTATTGCAACACCCTACAGCGGGAATCCCTCACGCTTGCGCGACACGGAGGGCACCATAGGACAGCACCAAAATAAAACATACAACTCGTACCAATCTATATCATCAATCAACCCAAGGACAAAAGATATCTACTCAAAACATCATAGGATGGCAACACATCATTGGATCATAATATGTAGCATAAAGCACCATGTTCAAGTAGGGATTACAGCGGGGTGCGGGAGAGTGGACCGCGTAAAAGAGGTGAGGATGGTGATGATGATGGTGATGTTGATGAAGACGATCACCGTGGCGATGATTCCCCTCCCGATGGCACTCCGGCGCCACCAAGAGAGAGGAGGAGAGGTTCTACCCCTTGTGCTTCCTCCTCCATGGCCTCCACCCTCTGGTCCTTGGCCTTCATGGTGATGATGGTCCCTCCGGGATACTCCTCCATGGCCTCCGGTGATGATGGCCCCCTCCGGCAGGGTGCCGCAAAGGGCCTAGATTGATTTCTCGTGGCTACAGAGGCTTGCGGTGGCGGAACTTCCGATCTAGGTTTCTTTCTGGAAGTTTGGGTATATATAGAAGAGTTTTGCGTTGATTTCACGTCAGGGGGGGTTTCCGGGCTGTCCACGAGGCAGGGGGGGCGCGCCCTAGGGGGGTAGGCGCGCCCCCCACCCTCGTGGGCAACCCGTGACTCTTCTGGCCTACTTCTGGTACTCCGTGGGCTTCTTCTGGTCCAAAAATGATCTCCGTCAAGTGGCACGTCAATTGGACTCCGTTTAGTTTTCTTTTTCTGCGATACTCTAAAACAAGGAGAAAACATAAACTGGCACTGGGCTCTAGGTTAATAGGTTAGTCCCAAAAATCATATAAATATCATATAAATGCATATAAAACATCCTAGAAGGATAGTATAATAGCATGAATACTTCATAAATTATAGATACGTTGGAGACGTATCAGTCGCCCAGGGGTGAGTGCTAAAAGATATCCGCGGAGGAAAACTCCATGATCGATGCCCAATCAGATTTGATAGGCACGGACGCAGGCGGTTCGGAGCCCGTGGCCGGGGACGAATCCAAGTGTCCGGCAGCACAGGTCTCATCGGGGGTGAAGTCAGTATTCGGCTCTATCACCACTGAGTGTGCGACCTCCGTGGCGGGGTCCATCCACCCGTCCTCGGACGGCACAATCTGCTCCGGATTGAGGGCCGGAGTAGCCGCAGGTGTGATCTCCCAAACACTGGCCGACGACAGAGCTAAGTCATGCTCGTCGTGATTGTACGGTGCACCTGACATGGGCTCGAATCCGTTGAAGATCAAGTCTCCGCGGATGTCGGCAGTATAGTTCAAGCTTCCAAACCTGACTTGATGGCCAGGGGCGTAGCTTTCGATCTGCTCGATATGGCCAAGGGAGTTGGCCCGCAGTACGAAGCCGCCGAATACGAAGATCTGTCCGGGGAGAAAAACCTCACCCTGGATCGCATCGTTGCTGATGATCGAAGGAGCCATCAAGCCTTATGGTGGCGGCACAGTGGAACTCTCAATGAAAGCACCAATGTCGGTGTCAAAACCGGCGGATCTCGGGTAGGGGGTCCCGAACTGTGTGTCTAAGGCGGATGGTAACAGGAGGCGGGGGACACGATGTTTACCCAGGTTTGGCCCTCTCGATGGAGGTAATACCCTACTTCCTGGTTGATTGGTCTTGATGATATGAGTATTACAAGAGTTGATCTACCATGAGATCAGAGAGGCTAAACCCTAGAAGCTATCCTATGATCATGATTGTTGTTGTCCTACGGACTAAACCCTCCGGTTTATATAGACACCGAAGGGGGCTAGGGTTACACAGAGTCGGTTACAAGGGAGGAGATCTACATATCCGTATTGCCAAGCTTGCCTTCCACACCAAGGAGAGTCCCATCCGGACACGAGATGAAGTCTTCAATCTTGTATCTTCATAGTCCAACAGTCCGGCCAAAGTATAGAGTCCGGCAGTCCGAGGACCCCCTAATCCAGGACTCCCTCAATGGGCGATGTTGGTCAGAGAGCTAACCCGATGCAGAGATCCAGAGGAGGCCGGAAAATTCACGACATGCCAAACCTTGGCTCGGGGCAGCTTTTCAACGTCTCGACGCCGCCCTACATCGACTACATGCGCTTCGGGACAATCGAGTTCGTCTTCAACGAGCAAGGAGAGCCCGGGGCAATCTTCCCTGGCTCAAACCGTATCACAAGAAGGTACGCGCGAGCTGCCGCCCGAAGGGAGATGTCTGGAACTTCTTAAACCCACCAAACCTCCCACGGGACCACAGTGAACATGATCTTCCTGGCAGGCGAAACACGCCGAAATCAAAAGCTCACACATTACGTGATCTATGCGATGGAGACAACGACCAATGAGCTCGTCGAGTGGTCGGACGGAATGGTACATTCGGCATCAGCGATCACATCAAAAACATCACCACCCAGGCAAGCACGCCCTGGTGTAGATACGATCACCGGGGGCTGCCGTCTCCCACGCGTCTTGATGGGCGGAGGCAGCGGCCGCAACATCATCTTCCCGGACACTTTAAGCAAGATGGGAGTCTCCCCGTCCGGCCTACAAAGGTCGAATGTAAGCTTCCACGGCTTCGTGACAGGCCGACCCATTCGCCCTCTGGGACGATTGAGTTCGAGGTCGCCTTCAGCGACGTGGACAACTTTCGGACCGAGAGGCTCCAATTTGAGGTTGCCCCCTTCCACAACGGCTACAATGCAATCTTTGGTAGGCCAGCATATGTAAAATTCATGGCAGTACCATCATATGTGTACCTGCAGTTAAAATGCCAGGCCCAAACGGCACCATCATGGCCCGCGGAAGTCCGAAAAGAGTATTTGAGGCACAGGTTGCGAGCGTAGAGAAGGACAAAGCCGCTTTAGCCTCCATGGAGCTTGAACAGATCAAGAGAAACATAGAAACCTCAACGACGGAGCTCCCAAAAAAGCCAAGGCTAGGACCGGTTTTCCACCGGCCAGAGACACGAAAAAATTCCACGTACACCCGAAAGACTGATACGTCTCCAACGTATCTATAATTTATGAAGTATTCATGCCATGTTTACAACAATTTTATATGGTTCTGGTATGATTTTATTAGAACTAACCTGGTCTAACATTGTTTTCAGCAGAACTACAGTGGTGTCGTTTTTTGTGCAGAAATAAAAGTTCTCGGACTGGGGTGAAAATTTACGGTGTTTTTTAATGAACCAGAAGAAGCCGCCGAAGCACAAGAGTTGGACCAAAAGCCTCACGAGGAAGTGGCAAGGGTGGAGGGCACCCCCCTAGGGCGCGCCACCTGTCTTGCCGCTGCCTCGTGGACCCCCCTGATGTGAAACCGATGCCAAAAATTCCTATAAATCACGAAACCCCCAGAAAGAAACCTAGATCGGGAGTTCGCCGCCGCAAGCCTATGAGTCCATGAAAACCAATCGAAGCCCGTTCCGGCACCCTGCCGGAGGGGGGAATCATCACCGGACGCCATCTTCATCATCCCGGTGGTCTCCATGACGAGGAGGGAGTAGTTCACCCTCGGGGCTGAGGGTATGTACCAGTAGCTATGTGTTTTTCTCTCTCTCTCTCTCTCTCTCTCTCTCTCTCTCACTCTCTCTCGTGTTCTTGATTTGGCACGATCTTGATGTACCACGAGCTTTGTTACTATAGTTGGATCATATGGTGTTTCTCCCCTCTATCTTCTTGTGATGAATTGAGTTTTACCCTTGAGGTTTCACTATTATTGGATTGAATACTTTTATGGATTTGAGAACACTTGATGTATGTCTTGCATGGGATACCCGTGGTGACAATGGGGTGTTCTATTGATTCACTTGATGTATTTTTTGGCACTCAACTCGCGGATTCCCGAGGTGACATTGGGGTAATCTATGCATAGGGGTTGATGCACATTTTCATCCTTGTTTCTACGGTAGAAATCTTGGGGCACTCTTTGAGGTTCTTTGTGTTGGATTGAATATTATGAATCTGAAGTTGTTTGATGCATATCGTATAATTGACCCATGGATACTTGTGGTGACATTGGAGTATCTAGGTGACATTAGGGTTGATTGATGTGTATCATATAGTGTTATTTTACTACGAACTCCAGGGTTGTTTGTGACACTTATAGGAATAGCTCAATGGATTGATTAGAAAGAATAACTCTGAGGTGGTTTCATACCCTACAAGCGATTTCATCTTATGTTCTCCACGATAGGAACTTTGGAGTGACTCTTTGTCGCACGTTGAGGGATTGCCATATGATTTAATTATATTATCATTGTTGAGAGAACTTGCACTAGTGAATGTAGGAACCCTTGGCCTTGTTTCCAAGCATTGCAATACCGTTTTGCTCACTTTTGTTACTATTTACCTCACCGTTTTTATTTATTCAAATTATGAAAATATATTTCTACCATCCATATTACACTTGTATCACCATCTCTTCGCTGAACTAGTGCACCTATACAATTTACCATTGTATTGGGTGTGTTGGGGACACAAGAGACTCTTTGTTATTTGGTTGAAGGGTTGTTTGAGAGAGACCATCTTCATCCTACGCCTCCCACGGATTGATAAACCTTAGGCCATCCACTCGAGGGAAATTTGCTACTGTCCTACAAAACTCCGCACTTGGAGGCCCAACAACATCTACAAGAAGAAAGGTTGCACTACAAAAAAATACACTTCCGTGATGCTACGTGTTTGTCACAGTAGGTCACGTTTTCTGTCATGCATGTGCATCCATGACAAATTTATGACAGAATCAAGATAGTCATACCTGTGCTGTCGTAGAAGTGTTCCATGACATTACCATAATTATCATCACGGAAGTGTCCACTTCCATGACGATAAATCACGCGTCATAGAAGTTCTTTCGTCAAGGGTGACCGACACGTGGCATCCACCGTAAAGGCTCGTCGTTTAGCTAGCAGGTCCGGTTTTGGATCCGATAACCCGTTAACAGCCCGGACCAATGGTGATTTTCCACGTGTAAAATTCTCATTAGCCGGAGGAAACACGTGTCTGCTCCTCGGTGGGCCAGATGTCGCCCGTCCATTGAAGGAGACATGCCTATGATACGTCGACACGTGGCAGGGCCCAATAGAGGCCCATATAGGCTAAATGGGCCGGCCCAACTAAAGGCCCACAATATTTTGCGGACCATAATGGGCCGGCCCAACTAAAGGCCCACAAGATTTTGCGGACCATAATGGGCTGACCCAGCTAAAAGCCCACAAGATTTTGCGGATCATAATGGGCTGACCCAGCTAAAGGCCCACAAGATTTTGCCGACCATAATGGGCCAGCCTAGCTTAAGGCCCACAAGATTTTGAGGACACTAGTGGGCCGGCCCATTCACAGGCTGCCATGTTTTGGGCCAAATGCCGACCCATATTTGATCTGGTCCATTAACAGCCTGCCACGTTCCGAGCCTAATAAAGGCCCATATGAGATCCGGCCCGTTAAAAGCCTACCATGTTCTGGGTCAAATTACGGCCCAGATAAGATCCGACCCTTTAAGAGGCTTTGGGCCAAATTATGGCCCATATCAGATTCGGTCCGTTAACTGGACGCTATACTTTTGGGCCCACTTGCTAAAGGCCCATTTAGTAATTCGGCCTGATATTAGTTTCGGCCGGTTAAAGGCCCGTTTAACATTTCGGCCCTATATTTATTTCGGCCTGTTAAAAGCTCGTCATATAGTTGGGCCTAACTACGGCCCGGTTTGCAACCGGCCTGCTCACAGCCGATAATCTGATTGGGCCAAACAAGGACCGAGACAATTTTGGCCTGTTAACAGCCCGTGATGTGATTGGCACAATCATGGGCCGGGGTCTATTTTGGCCTGCTGCCGACCCGTGAGCTGTTCGGCACGTTTCAGGCCCATCCTACTTTTCAGCCTCCTAAAAGCCCATTGAGTTTTCTTGCGAAAATAGGGCCGACGGTTTACTCGGCCTATTAAAGGCCCGAATCTACTTGTGGGCCAGTTTACATTTAGGCCTGTTAACAGACCAAGATGACTGGGCCCATGATGCGGATCATACATAGTGATTTGCATGACGACCCGATTATGTACCGTAATTTTACGGTTTGGCCGGTTTACTGCGAACACATGATATATATACAGTAAAATAAATGCAGCAACGTGAATAAGAAAAAACCTAGACTATAAAATAATGAAATTACGGCATATTACATCCACTGGGCATCAAAGTTCGCCACTATGATAATAAAGCACAAGCAGACAGCAGATTACATACACTGGGCATCAAAGATCGCCACCAGTGCAAATAAACACGTCGAAAAAATAATATACAAAACCGTCAGCACTTCAATAGAGTTCAAGAAAGGTTAGCGCTGCTCGGGAGCTGCAGCGCAAGCAGCTGAGCAAGCTGATGAGACTGTGCTTGTTTGACACTTATATCCTCCTCACTCTGAAAGATAAACAAGCAGACAGATGACATGTTTTGCACATATAAGCCATGTTCAAGAATTCGTCCGATTAACCCGTTAACTTGCCGATTAATCCCTACTCATAGGGTCACTGAGTAGCCGATAAACAAATAAATCGTCTGATTAATTGATTAAAGGGCCGATTAACTTGCCGATTAGCCTATTAATCCCCTACTCGCCAGTTGACCGAGCAGCTACCAATTAACGATTTCCTCAACAATGCATATACGTATGAGTGCTAACAATTCATCACATTTCTTACTGACGAATAAAGTGACACCGTTTAAAATAGCATTAACACAATATGGTATTGTTCAGGTCAAGACATGGCAGGAAATGACATTGTGAAGGAGTTGGCAGCTTCACGACACCACTGAATTACAGATCAAGAACTAATAAGTATCAATGGTTAGTGTGCTGTCAATTTATCCCATTTCAGATTGGCAAATAAATAGACGGTTTAAATAATAGTAGAATGATATGACATTGTTCATAGTTAAGACACTGCAAAATATGACATTGTGCTGTAGTGGGTAGGTTCACCACACCACTAGATTACGGATCAAGAACAGAAGCATACATGCAGTGCAAAAGAAGATCACTTGCTGTGTATAGTTTAATTTACATGGTATGAAGATGGAACTTGGTTGTACAATTGAAAACTTAAATTGAGAAGGACAAACTTTTGTTTATGAACTACATAATAAACTTTAAACATGTAATTTGATGCAAACACCAAAGATAAACAGCTGTTGCAGTCATGGATAACCAAATATACACAACAAAGTTTGAAGGCTTGAGAAGGACAAACTTACATTATTGGTGAAGACAGGCTCTATAAAGCCCTCGTCCATGCTGATGAGGGGGGGGGGGGCAATTCAAGAAGTTTACCACAGAATCTTCTTCATAAGCATATCCTTTATTCTACATTTTGTTAAGAGTAAATATAGATGTGATAATATAAGAAAAAATGGAGAATATTTAAGATAAGATGAAGAGTGATGCTAGATAACCAAGTAGCTATAAATGTAAGTACAGCGATACACGCAAAAGGTACAGCCAAGAGCAATGCAGAGCTAAACTTCTTCAGTACCATCGGTGTTATCCAACCTTATGGTAAGAGTAAATATAGATCTGATGTGTAGAAAATGGAGGGAAAAGTAAAATAAGCTGCAGATGATGGTACATGTACAACTAGCTATCAATATAAGTACACTGATAAAGGACATCAGGTACTTACAAGAACAATGCAGAGCTAAAAAAATTCATTGGCATTGGATATATTCTACACTAATGTAACCATTCATACAGATAAGATAATTTGTAGCGAACAATTGATAAGCAAGCTATCATGCATACTACTGTCACATAATGAACCAGGTATGTATGCAAGTACAGTGATACAGGACAACAGGTACTAACAAGAGCAAAGCAGCAGGCAACATATTTGCGACATCCTGTCGTCCTTTTCAAACCGGAATTCTTCTTCGAGCAGATATCCTGCAAAAAAGATCCGTAAGGCACATGCGGAAAAGTAGAAGTTCAAATTGTCATGTGATATCATAGACAGTACCTCATCCTGGGAACGAGACCAGTGCATAACAAGGTTTTTCCATTCAATGTCTTCTAAATTTAGCACATGAGACTTCACCGGAAATTCGTTTATAGACTTGCCATGAAAGTGTGATTTCCTCAGGTAACATCGATACTGCTGCAATGCTTCCCTGAAAAGCGCAAGCAAGCTTTGCTCGTCATGACTATCCAGATTGACCCTCACCTACTTACAACAATGTAATGTAAATCATTGATGTGTTCAATCAGCAGAAAACAGGAAAAAATCACCATGAATAATAGCACTTACACGTAAGTGGGACAGGAAGATGTGAAAATGGTGTTTGCCTTCACTATAATCTTCCCATGATGGGAATATATGCACGTAGTCCCTAACAACATTGAAAGCATTGTCTTTTAAACTGGGAATAACTGGAATGGGGTTCCAATCTGCAGGAATTGGCCGTCTCTGCAGTTGGGATTGGTCTTCGGCCGGTGGACTTGCTGTACTTTTTGCTGGAGTGGGATTTTTCTGTGGTACGGCTGGTGCTATGGCAACTGAAATCAGCATACCCTTTGCTGGAGTGCAGGTCCTGTGTGGTGGGGCTAGTGGTGTTGCCAGTGAAGTATGGGTACAGTCTGCTGGAGTCGGTCCTACGTTTTGTGTCACTGGTTGTAAAGCCAATATAAGTGGGGTGCTATCTGATTTCTCTGGCACCACCATGTTTTTCAAGGGCTTTGCTGGTGCTCCTTCAGGTTCAGCAATCACCCTCTTCCTTTCTGATGTCTAATGCACAAGAACAACATTTGAGTGGAAAACACATGGTATGATGACAGATGGAATATGTATTGATAATGGGTGGGCATGGCATCTTGACATATATGATGAGTAAACTAAGCAAATGGCGGTGCTACAAAGTAGAAGAAATGCAAGACAACTTATGCAAGATACGCGCAATCAATAAAACCTTGACAAATTAGAACAGGCACCTTGATGGGTGAACAGGACAGGCCATCTGCCTTTGACTCCTCGAGGTCAGAATAGTCATTAGGATCATATTCTGAACAAGAATCTACAAGTGGGGAGCGTATGAGTTTCATTGCATCCAGAATGGCACTCAATGCCTTGGTGCCAATTTTCTAAGTCGTTGCAGTGTTCCACAATATTCTTCTGATGCACGGATTCTGTTATTCACTATGATTACGTATAATATCTGAGAAGCATGAAAACATAAATAGTAGTGAGATTATCTTTTTAATGCAGAGGATATTCTAATATAGGGGCACCCCTGTAAACCCTTGTGTGCTATCACTGGATTCTGATGAGAGAGGCCATGTGTGGTGTAATATGGTGTGTGCATTAATATAATCTGGCACAAGTACACAAAAAATAGGCTCCAGAAGTAAGGATAGTTGGCAGATGATAGGTTCATAATATACTGTATAGAGAGTTTATTGCCAAACCATGATAACAAGAGCACACAACAACTAGGCAGATTGTAGTGTACATAAAAGGGGTACACCATAACCAGGATATATAAACCGGGAAAGTGGAACTGGCTGGAAATTACGGTGTTGTATTGCCGCTACTAATTGAAAGCCTATCGATCACGTACATGCCAGCTCTATCAGCTGTTGACTGCAGATGTCCCTGCCCCCCTTCCTGACAAGGAACATACTGTGCTTCCCATACAGAGGACCGCACGGGCCACCAGCCGAGCCACCGGCCCCCACCGCCTGTGTTCCTCCGCCACCCCCACCCCCACCCCCGCCCCCACCCGCGTCGAGTTTTCTTCGTTCGGCGAGGCCCCACCACCGCCCCCCCACAACCACCGTCCCCACCCGAGCCCCTTCCTTCGCACCAGCGAACTCCGGTGAGCTCTAAAAAATCGACTGACCCAATTTTGAAATTTAGTCTACTGTCATTTAACCAGTGTGGAATATAAAAGGGGAAAACCATAAGCATTGCGAGTATAGTGTTGAGCGTGCCATGGCGGATCTGAAGGTGCAAACCGGACAAAGGCAACTTCGCAACCAATGTTTGCTTTCAACTAACAAGTAAGTGATGGACAAGAAATCAGAGTAAAGCAGTGGTGATCTATTTTCTTGCCGCGATAAATAAGTTGAGCAGATACGAAAGAGTACCGCCTCTAGTGCGGCGCCGTGTATGCATCTGCTGAGAATTTGACGGTGCTGCGGTAGCGATGGCTGTCGGCGGAGTGGAAGCAAATCTAGGAGGGTAGACGGTGGCGGCAGGGCGCGATGGACGAGACGGTCATGGGAGCAGCACAGGCAAGGTGGATGACGGCGGGGATGAAGCGAGAGGACGGGATGCAAGGATCCCTGTCCGAAGCTATGGATGAGAGAGGTCGATCTCTTGTAATGGCCGAAGGCGTCGGGGTATCAGCTCTGGCATGGTGGAGGAGGACGGTGGTGGATGGGGTGGCGGACGGAGGAGGCTGGGGTGGAGAGGGTGTTTTGGCACCCACGGAGTACGAATGGGGAAATGGAGGGAGAGAGGAAGGGGGGAACCATGTCTTCAGGGCGCTTGTCTCAAATGGGAGGAAATTTACAAACTTAGCCCCTGTTTAAAATTCCCTACATCATAGCAATATTAGTCGGTTGGGGATAGGATGGTAATCACGCATACACTGAATATTTGCCAACGAGAGTTTGTTTTTGGCACCCACCGTGTATGAATCGGGGAGGGAGTCGATTTCGGCCGAGGAGACATTGTGTTTTGGCGCCCACCGTGTATGAATCCGGGTGAGAGGCGGTTATGTCACGTTTGAGTGAAATTACAAACCTGCCCCTATCAAAACCTATAGAAATCGAGTCGATAGGCTTTGCGTGGCAGGGATAGGCAGTAATTTCCATCTCGCAAATTTTGGTTTCGGGCGGTTACTGCGACTTTCCCCGCTTCGTTCAAATTTTAGCAGAGCAAGAGTGCATGTTTGCCGTGCCAACTCAATCCGAATCCAGTTTGTATTCTATTTTTGTTCGGGCAGGATCCATTTTCGATTGGAATAAATTCTATATACATCATTTTTTATATATACTTTCAAAAGCACGACAAAGAATTCCGCTCCTTTATATGTATAATATGATTTACAAATACAATGATCTCAAAATCATAAGGTTGAATTCAAAAAATTTAAACCAAATTATGTTCTACTAAAATGTATGGATTAGTAATATCTACATATTAAATAACATAGATGCGCATGAATTCATATGAGTATGCATGTTTGATAGATCAATTTTGGTTCGAGTATGAATTACATGTATCATCATCTCGAATTCAAATATTTGAATCCCTTTTATGTTGACTCCTTTCACGCCCATCTGTCTCGCATGCATGCTCCTTCATGTAGCTATCACTCTCTTTTCTCCAGCTCACCCGCACAGTCACTTCATGTTTCTCCTATCTTTGCAAACATGGTTTCTCGACGTCTCCCTTGAGAAGTGTCACACTCTCCCTATCATTATACATTACACGGTTTTCATTATCTCTCACGTCTCTACCGTTCTCTGGTATCACTAGGTACCTAAGCTTTCTTTTTCACCGCCACACACACAGTCTCACTCGTCTTTCACTTTGTCTTTCTCTCTATGGGGTTCTCTCACACACCCTATATGTCTCTAGATATGACTCATACCACTAAAATTACTCTCTCCTGCAGACACAACATTTGTTGTGGTCTCCTTTCTGTCTCCATCCCAGTTATAAAACTGAATTATTCATGTGTTTACCGATCAGACAAACTCCCCCCATCTCTCTCCCTCTCTCTCACACACACAACTCCTGCTTCCACTCCCCTTCCCGACTACCGTCTCTCTCTCTCACACAAAACTCTCGCTTTCGCACCCCCGACTCGTATTTCTCTCACAAACATTTATCGACTAGCCTCTAGATAGGTTTATACACCCGCACGCTGGTGCTTCCACTATCGCATACATGTCTCTCTCGCGCTCCTTGTATCTATGTAGATTTTTCTTCCCTTCTTGAGACACGCCCTATCGATCGTGCACACACACACACACACTATTGCCACATTTTAAGCTGATACCTCTCGCACACACACTCTTTGTGTCTTTGTCACACATGCACTCCGTCCTCCTCCTCTCTCCCTCTCTCTCACACACACATGGTTTTTTTTGCAACAACTAGCAAGATGCCCATGCATTGCACGGAACATCAAGATGCATTTGTATGAGTAGTTTATCTTGTGGGAGAAAAGGATGAACGAGGGAAGGCCTTATTTGCAAATGTGGAGAGGGGTGTGGGTATCTTTTGCCAAATTGCCATAGTTTCCTTCCTATCCGCCAGATATAAATCGGACGGCCTATATTGTAGGATAGCAGGCACACCATCATCCCAACTCTGTTTTTTATCTCTACTCTTATAAAAAGCATAGTTGGTGATGATGGTGTGCCTGCCATCCTGCAATATAGGCTGTCCGATCTATATCTAACGGATAGGAAGGAAACTATGGCAATTTACCCTCACTCATCTCCACATTTGCAGATAAGGCCTTCCCTCGTTCATCCTTTTCTCCCACAAGATCTTGATGTTCCGTGCAACGCACGGGCATCTTGCTAGTAAGAGTAGAAATTAGACATATACCACTTCTCGAATCTTGAAACCAACAACATTCCTCCCTTATCTCATCAAAACCACCAAAGGAATATATTTTGAGTGAAACATAAAATATTTTTAGTGATATACGTATTTCAAAACTAGACTCTTTTTTCTATCAAATCGGTGAATATGTATTAATCAACTTTGATCGTGTGGCAATGCATCGTTCCACAGTGTAGTATCTATAGATTTTTTAAGAAGTCAAACTTTGCAAACTTTGACCAAGTTTGTAGAAAAAATATATTTATATCTACAATAGAAAAAATATATAGTGCAAAACTATATCATATGATGAATCTAGTGATATATGTTTCGCACTCTAGATGTAAATATTTTTATCCACAAACTTGGTCAAAGTTCGTGAGGTTTGACTTTTCAAAAAATCTATAGGCACTACATTATGGAACGGAGGGAGTAGTTATTACCATTGTATAATTTTTTGGACACCAGACAAACGGTGGAGTACATATACAAAGAAAAGAGGCGCACGCACGCAGTCGGTCTCTCGCTGTCTCGCACACATGAGAGTTACGTAAAAGCACCATTAACAAATAAACCCTAAAACCCTAGGTGCACAATTGCTGCATGCGCGGGTACCGGCTACGTGGTGGAGCGCACCTTTGTAGGAATAGTCAGCTCGCGTGATAATTTGATCCGTAGGAGTTGTTGGCAGGGACCACAGGTGAACGACTTGGAGGCGGTGGCTCGCCAGTTGCCACAGATCGAGTAGCCATGTTTAAAATATCAGTTTTTAGCGGGGTAAGAGTTCCGATATTCAATGGCGCGTTATAAGTACTAAGTAGTTTTTAGAACGATTGGTATGGAGCGAAAATGGAATTCATAACTACTACCTCCTTGGCGTATGGTTGTATGGGTTTATGTTGCGAGATGTTGAACCTGGTAGTTCTAGAGCAAATACTATGGTTTAGATGTTGGTTTTTAGTAATGAAAATCAGAAGGGGGAAACCCTTCTTTGATAAAAAAAACTACTACCTCCGTTCCAGTTTACTAGTCCCCATAGTAGTTTGCGTCAAAGTTTGTCCATGAATTGTACTTGTAAAATGTGAATGGAAAACAAAATTTTGTTATACCTAAACAAAAAAGGACTGGAGGGAGTGATTGCTCTGACACGGACGTGAACTCTCATAGCGCAGGCATTGAACCGGCCCGCCGGCCAAGAGGGCCCCACTCGCTGCTGGCCCGGCTGAACACGCCTCCTCGCCACATGCAACCGGCTTTAGACTGCCCCGCCTGCCTCCAGTGAATCCGCGCATGTGCCGGCAACATGTCCTTCCGCGAGCCGGCCGGCATTTTAGAACACAAAAAATGACCAAAATATAATTAATTATGCATGGTCTTGACTTGTTGTGCTCGCAGTGGTAGCAGGAAGTAGAGGTTTTTCTTTATTTATTATTCTCCTCACATTTTTTTGGCTTTGAAGTGAATCATGGTTGTGGACATTATCTATGAATGTGCAGATATCTGTGAACATGAGTTTGATGTGGAAGTTGAACTTGGAATGTCGGGCTTGCGCGTGAACTATACCATGTCCAATGCTTCGTGTGTTATTGTTTGGAAAGTAATTGCTGTTATTACATGACCCGAAAAAAATTATTTTGTGCCACATCAGTAGATGCACGAACATCACAACAGCCATGCTGACTGGATAAATATTTGAACCTAGCTATTATGAAGGAAATTTTGTATTGACAACAATTTTAGATAGCAGGAGACGCCTAGCCTGCTCTGCCTCTGCTAGCTTATTTCTGGCTTCTTCCATCTCTTCTTTGGCTTGGGTGAAGAGAGCATCTGATTGCTCTTTTCGCTTCTTCAGGAACTTAGCTACATTCGCAAGGGCTGCTGCACGCTTTCTTTCAGCCTTTACTAGAGCCACGAGGACACGAACAGCTGTGACTCCACCTGGCTTGTGTGTAATCCAGCATCATCTGGGAATTTGCACCTTGTGTCTAATCCAGCATCATTAGGGACCTGGCACCTTGTGTGTAATCCAGCCTCATTTTGGAAACATGATCTCGAGGTTGACCATACTTCCCTCCTCGCAGGAACTGCATCCTGACATGAAGTTACTTCTTTTTTAGATCAATACTCAGAGCAACCCAGATCGATTTAGTAGAAGCCAGATAAACAGGACTCGCAGAAGTGAATTCAAAAGGAAAAATATAAAAACAAACTACAAGGTGAGAACACCCACTTCCTAAATCAAGCTAAAAATGAAAGCATTAGGATGATTAAGACTCTTCTTATTACACATCAAAGAACACGAGGCTAAGGGAAACAGAAACTACAACATATAGACATCGAAGAACACGAGGCTAAACGAAAGTAATTGAAAGGGTGTTACTTACCAAAGCTCGTTTTATAGGTTCGGTGCAGCTCCTCTTTAACTTGCCACGCTCCTTGAAGATGTCCCTAATATCCCGTGTTTGGTCTTCATTGCTCTTCTGCATGTTCACACTCATGGTTTTAAAATCTCAACATGGCAAGAAAAATATACTACTAGTAATACTCACGCATCTTGTGGGCAACATTAAAGCACTCTTCTGCAATGTTAGAGCATCTCCAATAGAAGCGCAACACGCGGTGCTTTAAAAAAGTGTTTATAGTGCTGAGATCGAGAAGTAGAGATAGAGAGTAGAGACTAGAGAGTAGAGGATAGTTCTCAGCATAGATATAGCATAGATAGATAAAAAAATAGATAGTTCAACTACTCATCGTCGTCCGACTCCTCCTCGGTGATGTCCTCCTCCGATGTCTCAATGTAGGCGTGAAGATACTGATCGTCGTCGGATTCCCAGGGCGACGCTGCTCCTAGCCTCATGTTGAATTGAGCGTCCGCCTTTCGCGTACACTTGTCCTCGCGATAGGCGGCTCGCTCCGCCCTCCTCTTCTCCTTCTCCACCCTCCTTTGCCCGTAGAACTCGCGCTCGTTGATGATGTCCTGCGGGAAGCATTGGCGCCACAATGCCATGGCTTCCTCGTCCATCTCGGCGATGCCGAGACGGTGATAAGCCGCGGTAGAGGCGCTAGCTTCTGCGCCCGCTCCTGCGTCGGCACGTTGGGGAAGTTCAATGTTCTATGAGGCCACCGGAGGCGGTACACCGCCGCGTCGTACGCGCGGGTGGCCTCGTTGTTGGTGTCGAAATTGTCGAGGCCGAGGCGGATCCCGCAGAATCGGATCTTGGTGGAGAAGCCGCCGGAGGGCGCACGCGGACGCCGTGGTATCCCCAAGTTTCCCGGCGACACGACGACATGGTGGCGGCGAGGCGAGAAAGAGCGGGGAGAGAGCGGTGGCAAGGCACAGAGCTGGGAGAGAGCGGTGGCAAGGCACAGAGTAGGGAGAGAGCGGTGGCAAGGCACAGAGCGGTGGGAGGGCGTTGGATTTTATAAAGCGCGCCGGACGCCGCGCGCCAAAACTAACGCGTGCCCGGTAGATTTTTCCCACGCGCGCGCGATCCTTTCCCGACGTCCCTGCTATCTCTACTGTTATATTTATTTTATATTTTATATTTATCTCTACTTCTCTACTCTCTACTCTCTACTCTTTTTTTCTTTAAAAAATAGAGTTGGTGATGATGGTGTGCCTGCCATCCTGCAATATAGGCCGTCCGATTTATATCCAACGGATAGGAAGGAAACTATGGCAATTTTGCAGAAAGATACCCACATCCCTCTCCAGATTTGCAAATAGGCCATCCCTCGTTCATCCATTTCTCCCACAAGATAAACTACTCATACAAATGCATCTTGATGCGTGCAACGCATGGGCATCTTGCTAGTTCTAAAAAACTTTTCATCATTTGCCATAGTACTGGTTGCAGATGAAGAACCTACCCAAGCACAGCGCGATACAGGAGCGACGCACAATTACAAGCTGATATTCTATTGGACAATGGAGGCTATAACCAATTACTTTTACGGGAACAATAGCAACCAAGAAATTTGAAGGGTAGGTATGAACAAAATTGGAACTGCACATGTACTGCTAAGTGATTCAATACACACATTACCAATCGAGGAGGAGAACGATGGTCGCGGCGGCCTCTGTGCATCATGGTCGGCAATGGGAGTCAGTTCATTGTCCATGACGGTGGTGCTTTTGCGCTTGGCATCGGCTTCCGGGAAGCAGATCCGAGACCGTGGAAGACGGTGCCGGGGAAGAGGCTCCGTGTACGACGACGACGGTGGACCGGCTCCAGTGCGGCGTACGAGGTCGTCGATGAGGCAGATGCGCTGCGGTGGATGAGTGCGCCGATGTAGAAGGGGAGGAGCACGAAGGCTGCGGTGCCATGGAGAAGTCTATTTTGCGGTGGGTACAGAAAATAGGGAGTATTCAGGCATACTACTCTGGGTGCCGGAGTGGGGTTGGCTGGGTAGGGTGAACCTGAAGTTACGAAAACAGCCCCCTACCAAGCGTCATCCGTAGGCCTGTTCCAAAGGCTATGACGGTAACTTCGCACTGCTCGAATCAGGATCGCGGGAGATTTTCCAGCCGACCTCAAAATTTTGTGACACTGAACTCCCCGTGTGGCGTGCTGGGTGATTGGGCTAAGCAACTAGCAAGTAGTACTAGTAACTACTAGTACTCCCTCTGTTTTTATTAACTTTGCATATTAGGTTTGACCAAAGTCAAACTTCCTAAAGTTTTCCCAAGTTTATAGAAAAATATAAACATTTACCATAACAAATATGTATGATGTGAAAGTACATTCAATAATGAATCTAATGGTATTTATTTGTTACTGTATTGTATATGTTAATATTTTTTGTTATAAACTTTCTGAGAGTTTACAAAACTTGACTTTGACCAATGCTAATACGCGGACTTAAATAAAAACTGAGGGAGTACACATTTGTTTTCTTAGTTTGTACTCAATTAATCATTTGTTGTAATTGTGAAATAAATATATAGGCTACTGACTTCGAATGTAATGGTCTATACAATTAAATAGTTACAATCATTGTTGAATTCCAAGATGTATACGAGGTCTATAGTACTTCACAATATGCTCAAACTCACATAACCCCAGTCAAATGAGAATCTAAATGCATTTCATAGTTATTACTTTGTAGGATGCAGCAAAACCAACCATAACTCTACATCATCCATTATAAAAGCAACATTTTGAACACATCCCAATGTGTGAATGAAACGTGTAGAGAGAGCTTGCGAAGATGGAGCAGATAGGGCAGGAAAGATTGTATGTATGTGGACGAGAGAGTAGGAGACAAACCTAACGAGACATAGAGAGAGAGATAGAGAGACAAAGAGAGAGGAAGAAGTTAGGTCTGTGAGAAAGATGGAGACATGTAATATACGTGAGATGCGTGTGCATCGGGATTCTGTACACGTGGAAGGAGAAGAGACAACAGGTTTGATGAGAGCGCTGGAAAAACATGGACGAGAGGGGAAGGATCTCGTGGGTTGAGGGATTGATAATTTTGTGCGGGGGAGAGAGGGATTGGTAATTTTGTGCAAGAGAGAGAGGGGGGAGGAGTCAGTCAGCTGTCGTCACATCATCCTACTTCCAAATGGTCCCGCATTCTCTAGTGCAGTGTGGTCACCGTCTTCGATCTCCTCGATGCCCTCTTTGAAGATTGAGGTGTTGTGCATGCTGGGGTGCAGATAAGCACAAGCGAGAGTGGTCGCCATATAACCTCGGATGGGGATGAATTGTGTGCTCGGGGGAGGGTGTGTGTGTGTGTGTGTGTGTCAGATATTGAGAGAAATCAAACCTATGGAGAGAAATGTGTGTGTATGTGATGGAATGCTACATGCTAAATAGGGTTTTCACGAAGAGATTGTGCGTGCGAGATAGAGAGCGATGTGCGAGCCTTGAGGTGGGCATGGGCCGGGTGAGGGTGTCAAAATGTGTGCGTTGATGCATGTGTTACATGCGATTGTGCGAGGGACGGACAAATCGAGAGAGATGGTTGTTGTGTTACGGATGCTCCTCTCTCTCTCTCTCTCTCTCTCTCTCTCTCTCTCTCTCTCTATTACACACACACAAGTAAAATAGAAGACCGTTCTCTCATGTATACACAACGTATCGGCATCTGTCTACATCTCACTCATGCATTATCATTTGCACATTCACAACTCTCTATGTCTCTATCACACGCACACCGTCTCCACATTGCCCTTCCGCCACAACACACATATGGACACATACACACGTTCTCTCTCAGTCACACACACAAAATCAGTATTAGAAAAACTAGGGCGCACCTAAAACGTCCAAATCCAAATAAACACGAACTGGAGCTAAATTCAAATATATGGAAATATTGTAGCGTCAAGAACTTTTCCAGGAAAAAAAGTTGAGTAGTATTCGGGGATTGTTTTCACACACACAAAAAAGGTTTGTTGGATGTCCTTCGAGCGCAACACGGTGACGCACCGTTCGATCGACCGCGCGGCCGCGGTTCACGCGCTTGCACAGGATTCCATATCGTGGCTGTGGTAACTAATATAAGCGCTGCCTCAGTCTAATGTTTACGTGTACTAGTACGATTTTCTTTTAAGTTTGACCAACCCTATATAAAACTAAACTAAGCTCCCATACGCGCACTCATCAATATGCCGCCGCTGCCTTTGCGCATGCTGGCGCTCGCCTGCTCCGGCCAACAATTTCTTGCCCATCACCATCGTGTCGCTGCCATCCCTGTGCCATGAAGCTGAAGGCTCGCCCGCTCACGTCGTCTACAGTCCCTCCTCGTGATGCCGCCGCGCTACCAAGCACGTGAGCAGCTGGTGGAGCCGCGTCCATGCACGCAACATACAAAGAGGAGGACGAGCGCGTGCTCCAGCATGCTGGCAAGGAGGAACTAGCGTGTCATTGTCGTCTCTGCCCGCGCGGAGGAGGCGCGCATGGTGGCTGTCGCGGCGGAAGCCGGTCGCGCCGAGCCCGCAAACAGGGTGCGGACGCAGAATCTACCTTCGAGACCTTGAATGCCATGTGGATCCTGCAATCTGAAGGAGCAATTTGGGTCAGTTGACTCTTGTGAGCCGTTGGATGCAGCATGGATGGCTAGAAGGGCTTCTTCAACCTCTGAAATTGATGCACTGTTCATCTTCTCAGCCCGCCACACGCCTAACCGCCTGCCGCCGCCGCCCCGCCCTCCCCTGAACCGCCTGCCACCGCCATGCTCCCCCCACCCTCGCCATCCGTTTAACCCCGGGCACGATACATTTTTTCCGGCAAACTGCATTCCACACCCAACACTCATCAGATAGATCATGGGCACCCTGCCACCCTAATATATATGCTGGGGTAGCTTCTCTGCCGTCTTCTTCCTTCGCTCCGTCGAACTTCTTTCACAAATCGGCTGACCCAAATTATACTACTAGTACGAACATATTAAGTACAGTAGGAACACGAAGATACGAGCAGTAGTACCAACTGCAAGAAGAAAAGTAGTAAGACATAGTACTAGTACTACTGTACGTACTAAAGATTTCAAATAATGAGAAAGAACATAAAGTTCAAATAACGAGAAAGAACATAAACATAGTTCTGCTGGGGGCTCAGCACAACACACCCCTGAAATAAAACTAAGCAACTAGTCCGCTTGACACTGCAGTAGAACCAGCATGAGCGACGACACTGCCACCTTACTCGGAGTCCGAGTCCGAGTCCATGTCCTCGACTTTGTCCTCGTCCCTCTTCCTCTTCCTCTTTGCCGACGCTTTTTTGCTTGAACCGGACACTGGGCTCTGCTTCTTCATCCAACCATTGTAGATATTTAAACAAAGGTAGGCATCCATTGCTGCGTACAGGATGTGATCTTCATCTAATGTCTTCGACTCCCATGCATGATGAAACTCGTGGTGAGGTTTCTTCAGTTTAGCGTACGAAGGATCAATCATGGCTGCTGCCAGGGCAGCATTGAAGGCTGAGAGGAGGACACCAGGCTTGCCTTCTGGAGATCGAAGGGCTGGCCTACAACGAGGCCTATCCGACCCAGGACATCCCTGTCGTTCCTAAAGTCTAAAGTAATGAATTTCACTCTTTCGTCCTTGAGGAAGTTCTTAAAATCCTGGCACTCAACGTCGGCATGGCATATGTGGTAGACCAAGCATACATTATGTACGCAAACCTGGATCATGGCGGGCTTCTTCTTCTCTGCCTCCTTTAGAATCTTCTCTCTTTCCAGGACTCGGGAGTACTCAACATCTAGCCCAGCGACCCACTCATCCTTTGAACTGTTGAACATGTGTAGGAAGCGAGCAAGGCATGCTTTCACCGTCGTGAATCCACGTGTGTAGATGACGATGAACTCATCGCCGGTGATGGCTCTAACCTGGTACTCAGCGGCGACCATGGAGATTTGGGAGGCCATGGATTTTGGAGGAGGGTTAGGAGAAGTTGAACTAGTGTAATGTGAAAGGATGAGACGACTGGGAGCGAACTGTTGTAAGGTAGTAGTAGAAGACGGGGACGAGTAGGGCGTGCGAACGGCGTGGGGTTGTTGGCTTGCCCGGTGGATAAACGGCTGTAAGCCCCCAAAGAGTTCTCAAGTACTATGCGGGACCCACTAGATGTCATGTCTACTAGACCCATATCGTAGGCCTGACAGTATAGCTTCTGCCTGTTTGCACGCCATGCCGGCGTGTGGATGTAACTTCACTTAATTCCGTCAACCGTCGCGCCTCCCACGACCTTCGCCTCCCTCGCGCAGTCACACCCTTTGAGACTTCGACCGGCTATAAATGAGCAATTTTTTTTGCCTAGTCCGCATGCATGATACTCCCTCTGGTCCTTTTTACTTCCGTCAACCGTTTGCAAAGTGTTTGACCAAATTTATACTAGAAGTATCAATATCTACAATATCGATTATAATGAGTATAAGAACTACGTTTCATAATGAGTATAAAAATATTGATTTGACATTGTGAATGTTGATACATTTTTCTATAAGTTTGGTCAAAGTAGAGGTACATTGACTTCGGACAAAACTTAAATGCACAATGCAACTAGTTCCTCCGTCCAGGTGCGTGCCATGTCCTATCTAGTCATCACAACAAGGTTAGTTATTAGAGTACTACTACCTCCCTTCTAGTTTAAAGGGCTCGATTCAAAATTTTCACCTACTCTTACCAAGGTAGAGGGGGTGGAATAGTTTTTGTAGTATGCAAAATTACTCATCTAATGCTGTCGTTCTTCACAAAAAAATGTGTTTACCAATGCATTATCGCGTTGCATGCATGCATGAACACTAATTACTCTAACCCCCCTCTCTTCTTTAATTCTTTGCCACATCAGCATGTTTGCTATTCCCGTGTGCATGATACCAGCTAAGATACCACCATTATGGCCAGCCTTAATCATCGCATGCAATAATTTAATGCACCTTGAAATATGAACATGTGTGGGGCGTGTATGTTTTTAATGACTTGAGACTATACCTAGCCCTGCATGCAAGATGACTTATTATGCACTGTTCCCCATACCTGCAGGAAGCCCGTTCTTCTCCAAATCTTTTCCTCTCCATGTGTGAAAACAATATGCCTGCTTGACTCTCCTTCTCCCTTTGGCGGTCCCACCACTCCACCCCGTGTGAAAAAAATATGCATGCATGACTCTCCTCCCCCCGCGCTCGTCCAATCCGTTGTGACCAGCAATATTTCCACCCCTTCCCTCCCCCGTAATTTACTCCAACAAATACGCCCATGTTGCTGTTATGTTAATCACGCAACATATCTTACAGGACGCTGCTTCAGTTACTTAACTGCAGGTGCATTGGGTCACTGACATATGGGCCCAATAGGGGTCTGGCCCACATGTCAGTGACGCAACTGGACCTGCAGTTAAGTTAGTGCAGCTCAGTCCATATCTTACGTAGGTGTGCCATTGCTCGCTATAAATACTGCGCCTCCCACGGCATTCGGAAGAACGCTCACGTTCATCGCTATCTCCTCCCCCTCCCTCTCACGTAGACCACCATGGCATCGCCCCTCCCAAGCCCTAGGCGCCCCTCGCTGCACCGCGCGAACGGTCACGCGTCGCTGTTCCGTTCCTCGCCGCCACTAGTCGAGGAGGACGCGTCGGCGTTCCGCTCCTCGCCGTGATGCGTCGAGGTGGACGGGTCGGCGTTCCCAATCTCGCCAGCATGCGCGTCGGAGGACGCGTCGGCTCCCCGCTATGAGGAGAACGCCGCGCCGCCCGCCGAGCCCCCCAGCCTTGAGGAACTTTGGAAAGAAATGGATGTCGCCTTGTGGGAGGCTTTGCCTCCGGTAGAGCGCGCCAAAATAGAGGCGGAGAAGAAGGCCGAGGAAGAGAAGCGCGCTGCAGGACAAGCTGCCTGGCAGGCCTATGTCGCGTCCGAGAGAGTCAGGCAATTGGCTCTTTGGCATAAGGCTCGTGCGAGGGCCGTGAGGGTGGCGGAGGACGCCCGTGCCAAAGCCCTAAGTGCAGTCGGGCCCAAGCGCCTCATCTACGCTTGGCGGTACGTGGACCGGGTGCACGCTTCCAGCGAGGAGGAGTACCTGTTGGCACCAGATCACCAAACCGGTGAGATCGCGCTCGCCCGCCGGCAAGCCGCCAATCAGCACCTCACGAGTTGCGAGGCTGAGGAAGAGGCGTTGTGTCAGCACGCTGGGAAACGGCCGCGCACCAGGGCACTCGTGGCACGCCGCAAGTGCTCCTGCAAGCGCCGCGGCTTTTAGTAGGAGTATAATTTAGTTTCGTAAGGCGATCTCATTAGTTTTGGGACGCAAATGATAAATCCCGAACGTTCAGGAATTATTAGCGTCCTTAATTAAGTATGTAAAAGGGAAAGTTTGGAAATCTTGTGTATCCGTACGCATTTTGTAAGTACGTGCATATAGCACAAACTTTACTATATACTATGGCACTACATGTCTCTCTCTATATATGCTTGCAGACTGTGCTACTCCCTCCGTCCAGGTGAATAAGTCATCTTTGGTTGTGCACTGTGACCAAGGAGGGAAGACTTATACACCTATGTGGAGGGAGTACTACTATTACTTATGTACGTGCAAATGCACGTTTTAACATTACGATGCGGTTTTTGTAAAAGTCGAAAAACAACACTAGTCAAGCTTGTCAAAAGATTCAATGCAAACAAATGCAAAAATGCTCGTTTGATTGTTTACTTTTAGCTTCCTTCTCTGTGGTTATTTCTCTGTCGTACTTTGTACGGAGTATCTCACTGGTCGGAAAGGCATGCAAATTCCCAAACCGCTTCCTACACCCTGTATCGAATTTTTTGCCTAACAAGTTGTGCCGTGCAATTGGAATTCCAACTTGAGTACTACTACTAGTAGGAGTACCAGGGGCCAGTTCTTTAAGGCTTCTAGATTAGTAATCCCATAACTACTACCTCCGTCCTGGTTTATTGGTCCCCATTGTAATCTGTGTCAAATTTTGATCATAAATTTAACTAATGAAATGTTAGTGCATGTCACATGCACTAAAATTTTATCAGTTAAATCTTTGGTCAAAATTTAGCACAAATTACAATGGTGACGAATAAACCAGGACGGAGGTACTAGTAGTAGTTTAGAAGCCCAAATAAATTAGTGAGGCGCCTTAATGTTACTCTCCACTGTGACTAGTCTTATGGGAAAAGCTAGGGAAGAGACGGCTTACTTTTTAAGAGCAAGTATAATAAGTCCTACTCAGCAGGCTACAAGACTTGCCACGTCATAAAAATCCTACATGGAAGAGAGAAAAGTGAGGATAGAGAGCAGAGCCGACTCTTCACTAGTCGCTCGCCTATACGCACATTACGAGGCGCAATAGCTGGCTTGCAGCCCGGGCTGCTGCCTGTAAACCAGCACTTTGCCATTCCTCCCAATCCCAGCATGCAAAGATTAATACTTAAATCCAACCCAACAGCCAACCTATAGCTGTCCTATTATATGGTGTTGGCTGTATGAAGACTATAGATGACATGGACTTGACTATAGAGCCGACTGCTGCCTCTCCTATTAACCATGCTCTAAGCCGCCAAAAGAACTGGCCCTAGGAGTAGTAGCTAGGGATACTAGGAGTAGTAGCTAGGGATCGAGTGTGCGAGATGAACAGGAGAAAGTAAATGCAGAGAGATGAAATGCAAAAAAGACGGAGGGATGTGATGGTTGCTTGTCCGTTTATTTTACCAGGCCACTTATTACTGGGAGTGGTTGGGTTTTGTGATATGACAGCTTTACTGCCGCACCACGAGCGGGGTGAGACTCCCGTGCAGCGCCGCCCTCAACACTAGTACTACATCGGTCGTGGTTTATCCCCCATTGAATTTGACTGAAGATTTAACTAACAAAATGTTAGTGCATGTCAACAAAAACAATATCGTTGGATTCGTATTTCAACATAGTTTTCAATGATACAATTTTAGGTGACATGCATCAGCATTTATCGTACTATATATAATGTTAGTTCAATTTTTGGTCGTACTAATCTATATTAAGGTGCCCGTGTGTTGCACGGAAGAGTGAAATGCATTGATCGGGGAGTTGTTTATTTTGACAAAGGATGTGGGGGTCATCTCATGTGTAACGGGTATCGATAGGTTTCTTTGGATATTATTTCATCTCTAGAGCTCACAAACATCCGGGTGAAATAGATAAAAAAGTATCTTTTGCAAACAGAAGCGTTCAACTGTTCAACCTGCATCCAAAACTTGTGAAGAAATAACACTTATTGTGCTTTGCAAGAAATGATCTTCAAGAATTAGTTTTTGAGTATCCATTGTTATACATGTTGGCTACAGATGACATGTCACTTTCTTATAGTCAACAGTTGGCTATACTATTTAAGTATTAACCATGCCCTTATACACCTAGACGGAGGGATTAAATCAGGATGACTTGGAAGGGGGCAGAGGAGATGTAAGAAATGGGTCATCATAAGTCTTTCACCAGTACTGTAGTAAAAATTCATACATGGAAGATTCTAGACTAAACCATAAATGAATACACTTTTATTCATGCGCGATACTCCAATAGAGCAAGATCATGCATGGAAGTCTCCACATGCTTAGACAACGGATTACATTGAGCGAAGACTAATGATCAACATTTAACTTGGTAATGCAGATGTCCAGGTGAACCTCCTTGGAGTCCCCGTGCACATTGTTGGGGGTCAAATCATACCATGCGTCTTCCATGTCCACATCGGCGGGAAGGTCCCAGCTCGGCAGAGTCCAAGTCAGCTTGACGTAGCCAGTGTCGCCGCCCACGTACCTCCGAGGGGTAGTAATAGTGAGCACGCACCTATACATCGGCCTCGTTTCAGTGTCAGCGTCAGCGGCATCGCCCCTGACGCACACTACAGAGATGGGGCGGCGCCCTGCGCGGGCCTCGCCGGTGCCCACGATTAAGAGGAAGACGCTGCCGTCCTCCTCCGAGACTAGTGATACGTCTCTGTCGTATCTACTTTTCCAAACACTTTTGCCCTTGTTTTGGACTCTAACTTGCATGATTAGAATGAAACTAACCCGGACTGACGCTATTTTTAGCAGAATTGCCATGGTGTTATTTATGTGCAGAAACAAAAGTTCTCGGAATGACCTGAAACTCCACGGAACTTATTTTTGGAAAATATTAAAAATACTGGAAGAAGAATCCACGTCAGGGGGGCCTCCACCTGTCCACGAGGGTGGGCGGCGCGCCTGCCCTCCCCGGGCTTGCCCCCTGCCTCG
Source organism: Aegilops tauschii subsp. strangulata (assembly GCF_002575655.3). Lineage (NCBI taxonomy): Eukaryota > Viridiplantae > Streptophyta > Magnoliopsida > Poales > Poaceae > Aegilops > Aegilops tauschii. The sequence continues at coordinate 321,781,616 of NC_053040.3, forward strand.
TGGTCCCCCTGATGCTCCACCGACCTCAACTCCAACTCCATATATTCGTGTTCGGGGAGAAAAAAATCAGAGAGAAGGATTCATTGCGTTTTACGATACGGAGCCACCGCCAAGCCCTAAAACCTCTCGGGAGGGCTGATCTGGAGTCTGTTCGGGGCCCTGGAGAGGGGAATCCGTCGCCATCGTCATCATCAACCATCCTCCATCACCAATTTCATGATGCTCACCACCGTGCGTGAGTAATTCCATCGTACGCTTGCTGGACGGTGATGGGTTGGATGAGATTTATCATGTAAGCGAGTTAGTTTTGTTAGGGTTTGATCCCTAGTATCCACTATGTTCTGAGATTGATGTTGCTATGACTTTGCTATGCTTAATGCTTGTCACTAGGGTCCGAGTGCCATGATTTCAGATCTGAACCTATTATGTTTTCATGAATATATGTGAGTTCTTGATCCTATCTTGCAAGTCTATAGTCACCTACTATGTGTTATGATTCGGCAACCCCGAAGTGACAATAATCGGGACCACTCCCGGTGATGACCATCGTTTGAGGAGTTCATGTATTCACTATGTGTTAATGCTTTGGTCCGGTACTCTATTAAAAGGAGGCCTTAATATCCCTTAGTTTCCACTAGGACCCCGCTGCCACGGGAGGGTAGGACAAAAGATTTCATGCAAGTTCTTTTTCATAAGCACGTATGACTATATTTGGAATACATGCCTACATTAGATTGATGAATTGGAGCTAGTTCTGTGTCACCCTATGTTATGACTGTTACATGATGAACCGCATCCGGCATAATTCTCCATCACCGATCCAATGCCTACGAGCTTTTCACATATTGTTCTTCGCTTATTTACTTTTCCGTTGCTATTGTTACAATCACTACAAAACCCAAAAATATTACTTTTGCTACCGTTACCGTTACTTCCATATTACTTTGCTACTAAATACTTTGCTGCAGATATTAAGTTATCCAGGTGTGGTTGAATTGACAACTCAACTGCTAATACTTGAGAATATTCTTTGGCTCCCCTTGTGTCGAATCAATAAATTTGGGTTGAATACTCTACCGTCGAAAACTGTTGCAATCCCCTATAATTGTGGGTTATCAAGACTATTTTCTGGCGCCGTTGCCGGCGAGCATAGCTCTATTCTTTGAGTCACTTGGGATTTATATCTGCTGGTCACTATGAAGAACTTGAAAGACGAGAAAACAAAAATTTATCCCTCAACTACGAGGGGAGGTAAGGAACTGCCATCTAGCTCTGCACTTGATTCACCTTCTGTTTTGAGTAAGCTTGCGACACCTAAACCTGCTTCTGCTATTCATTCTGATATGTCGCATGTTATTGATGATACCACTTCTGCTATGCATGATACTTATGATGAAACTACTTCTATGCTTGATACTACCGTGCCACTTGGTGAATTTCTTGATGAACAACTTGCTAGGGCTAGAGAGAATGAAACTATTGAAACTGATAATATTGATGATAGTGATGATGAAGACTCTGCCCCTAATAAATATGAATTACCTGTTGTTCCTCAGGGTTATGTTATGGATGAAGAAGCTGCTAGAGATATTTTAGCTTGCAATGATAGATATGATCTTAAGAAGTTATTAGCTAAATGGAAGTAGCAATCTCTTAATGCTAGAATGAAACCTAACCCTGCTTTTGCTACTTCACCTATTTGTGTTACTGATAAGGATTATGAATTCTTTGTTGATCCTGATATAATTACTTTGGTTGAATCTGATCCTTTTTATGGCTATGAATCTGAAACTGTTGTGGCACATCTTACTAAATTAAATGAAATAGCCACCCTGTTCACTAATGATGAGAAATCTCGCTACCTTTATATCCTTAAAATATTTCCGTTCTCATTAAAGGGTGATGCTAAGATATGGTTTAATTCTCTTGATCCTGGTTGTGTGCGTAGTCCCCAGGATATGATTTATTACTTCTCTGCTAAATATTTCCCTGCTCATAAGAAACAAGCTGCTTTAAGGGATATATACAACTTTGTGCAAATTGAAGAAGAGAGTCTCCCACAAGCTTGGGGGAGGCTTCTCCAATTACTTAATGCTTTGCCCGATCATCCTCTTAAGAAAAATGAAATACTTGATATCTTTTATAATGGACTAACCGATGCTTCCAGAGATTACCTGGATAGTTGTGCTGGTTCTGTTTTCACGGAAAGAACACCAGATGAAGCTGAGATTCTATTGAATAATATGTTGACAAATGAAAATAATTGGACACTTCCTGAGCCAGCTCCTGAGCAAATTCCTGAGCCTATTCCTAAACCAACTCCGAAGAAAAGGGGTGTTCTATTTCTCAGTCCTGAAGATATGCAAGAGGCAAAGAAATCTATGAAAGAAAAAGGTATAAAAGCTGAAGATGTTAAGAATTTACCACCTATTGAAGAAATACATGGTCTTAATTTACCGCCTGTTGAAGAAATATATGATTTTAATCCATTACCTATTGAAGAAACACATGGTCTGGATAACCCGACACAGGTAGTAAAGGTAAATTCTCTCTATAGATATCATAAAGCTGAAATCTCTCCTACTAAGTTTGCTAGCCAATGCTTGGATGAGTTTGATAACTTTATGGTTAAGCAAGAAGACTTCAATGCTTATTTTGGTAGACAATTAAAACAAAATGCTTATCTGATTGAATGCTTGGGTGATTATATGTCTAGAGTTAAAGGTGAACTTAAACTCATTAGTAAACATGCTTCTATGGTCACCACTCAAGTAGAACAAGTACTTAAAGCTCAGAATGATTTGCTCAATGAAGTGAATGGTAAGAAAAATGACTATACTGTTAGAGTGGCTACTAGAACTGGTAAAATGACTCAGGAACCTTTGTATCCTGAAGGCCACACTAAGAGAATTGAGCAAGATTCTCAGAGAAATAATGTTGATGCACCTAGTCCTTATAAAAAGAAGAAAAAGAAAAATGACAGGACTTCGCATGCTTCTAGTGAACCTATTACTGAACCACCTGAGAATCCAAATGATATTTCTATTTTTGATGCTGAAACACAATCTGGTAATGAACATGATAATGTTCATGATGATGCTCAACCTAGCAATGATAATGATGCAGAAATTCAACTTGCCGTTGATCTTGATAACCCACAATCAAAGAATCAACGTTATGATAAGAGAGACTTTGTTGCTAGGAAACACGGTAAGGAAAGAGAACCTTGGGTTCAGAAACCCATGCCTTTTTCCTCCCAAACCATCCAAGAAAAAGGATGATGAGGATTTTGAGCGCTTTGCTGAAATGATTAGACCTATCTTTTTGCGTATGCGATTAATTGATATGCTCAAAATGAATCCTTATGCTAAGTATATGAAAGAAATTGTTACTAATAAAAGAAAGATACCGGAAGCTGAAATTTCCACCATGCTTGCTAATTATACTTTTAAAGGTGGAATACCCAAGAAACTTGGAGATCCAGGAGTACCTACTATACCATGCTCCATTAAAAGAAACTACGTTAGAACTGCTTTATGTGATCTTGGAGCCGGTGTTAGTGTTATGCCTCTCTCTTTATATCATAGACTTGATTTGAATAAGTTGACACCTACTAAAATATCCTTGCAAATGGTTGATAAATCAACTGCTATACCTGTCGGTATTTGTGAGGATGTGCCTGTTGTGGTTGCAAACATTACTATTTTAACAGACTTTGTTATTCTTGATATTCCCGAGGATGATAGTATGTCTATTTTTCTGGGAAGATCCTTTTTTAATACTGCAGGGGCTGTTATTGATTGCAACAAAGGGAATGTGTCTTTTCATGTTAATGGTAATGAGCATACGGTACACTTTCCGAGGAAACAACCTCAAGTTCATAGTATCAACTCTATTGGAAAAATTCCATCGATTATTTTTGGAGGTTTTGAATTTCCTCTTCCTACTGTCAAAAAGAGATATGATATTCTTGTTATTTGGGATGTGCATATCCCCGGTGAGGTAACATAGTGTTATTCGAAATTTCTCCGGTTCCATGTTATTCGGAATGAGTTTGTTAACAAGACTTGATCAACCTTGTTAGTGGATTCCTTTTGATGAGCATGAGATGGATGAAACTAGGAAGCACAACCTTCTGTACCCTCTTTCTACTTTCTGTTATTTAGTTGAAATAAACTAAAAATAGTATTTTTCTGTCTGTTTCCTGAATTATCCGTGCAATATAAAAATAACCCAAAAATAAAAGTTCTCCAAATGCCCTGCCAATTTAATATGATTTTTTCTGGATTGTTTGAGAATATATGGCACTGAGAACACAGCAGGGGGAGCAAGCACCTGGCCACGAGGGTCCAGGGCGCGCCCCTGCCTCGTGGGCCCATGGTGGCTCCCCTCCACTTATTCCTGCACCCACACACTTCTTCTTCCTCCCAAAAAATCACCATCCAGCTCAAGCACGGGTGCTAGCTCATTTTGCTGCGATTTTTGATCTCCTTGCTCAAAGCACCTCTCACAAAACTGCTTTGGGGGATTGTTCCTTGGTATGTGACTCCTCCATTGGTCCAATTAGTTTTTATTCTAGTGCTTTATTCATTGCAAATTTGTGCTGCCTAGGTGACCATGTTCTTGAGCTTGCATGTCAAATTTATATGGTTCCAAGTAGTTCTAATGCATGATATAGTCTCTAGGCAATTGTGGGAGGAGTTGCTATCAATTTTGTTGAGCTTGGTTCATTTTTATTTGAAGTTACTAAGAATTTTAGAAATTTTGAAGAGGAAGAAATATATTTAGGAAAATGTACCAAGGTGGTCCTTCAAGGAAGCAAGGACCCAGGCTTGCAATGCGTGATGCCGATGATGAACCACCAAGGGACGCCCCAGTGCGGCCTTGTGAATGGCCTTCAGAAAACTTTATGGATCGAGCAGAAATCAAGGAAGAATTTAACGCATATTTGCGTAACGCTGATCTTGTGAGCTTCGAGGCAGAAAAGTGCCGTCAGTACCACTATCTCACTAGTTCCTTTGTGAGGAGGTTTGAATATTCATCTTCACGCAATTCTCAAACTGTCCTGTTTGATCTTTATGAAAATTCTTATACCATGGACTTAGAGGATTTTACCATTGCTTGCAAACTTCCACAATGGGGTAGTCCTCGTGAACCTCGCAAATATGAATTTAGAGATTTTCTTGCCAGTATAATTGTGGGTGAATCTAGAGACATAACGCAAGCTACCATAGGGAGTATTCATTTTCCTGCTATACATTATTTTGCTCTCTTCATAGGTAGGTGCATAAATGGTAAGGATGAAGCATGTCACATGTGTGTCCCTGACCTCAGTATTCTTAGGAGTGCTGTGTTAGGAGATAAATCTTATAATTTGGGAGCTATTGTTGCACGTAGGTTGCATAATAATAAAATTAATGGAAATTTCTTTGGAGGAATTTATGCAACCCGTCTAGCTAATTTTCTTGAGGTACCTATACGTGAGTATGATGTTGAGCTGCCTAATGTTTATTTAGATTATAATGCCATGGTTCATCATCATTTTCTTGAGAGGAACGAGCAGTCCCTCCAGTATCGCTTAATCTTTGACAGACGTTGTGATGTCCATATTACTCTCCCTGCTCCTGCCTTCTTTGATTATCAGGCAAAAGGAAGACATGTTATTACCAGAGAGGAGGCAGATGAGTACGAAAGGAGGGAGGAGGCAGCTTGCCGCCATGCTGCAGCTCAGGAGGCAATAGCCGCTGCATCTCAGTACAACCCCGGTTATGACTTTGGATATCCGCCAGGCCATCCGTGGCAATAAACCAACTTAGGCCAAAAGCCTAAGCTTGGGGGAGTACGTAATTCTCACCGAAATTACATTCATGTTCACACACTCATTGCTAGATGTCGGTGCTCATACTCTTTCATTGTATTATCCATGCTAGTTTATTTTCTTTTTTCTTGCTTTCTTCTCGTGTGTTTGATAAATCTTAAGAAAAACAAAAAAATTAGTGTAGCTTTTAGTTAGTTTAACTTTCTTGCTGTAGTAGTAATAATTAAAAAGAAAACCCAAAAAGATTTCCTGTTCTTCTTTTGCTTGTTGGGAGCTTTCCCGTGTAAATAGTTTTATTTCTTTTCTTTGGGGGTCGAGAGGAGAAGACCATAATTAAATTGTTGAAGTGGCTCTTATATGCATTGTTGTTGATTTAACCAAGAGCCCATATTGCCTTGCCTTCTCCTGTTTATTGAATGCTTGCAGATTCCAGCTTAGTGCACGTGCACTCTTATTATTTTCACATCGTTCGATCGTGCAAGTGAAAGGCAGTTATGACGATATATGATGCACTGACTGAGATGAGAGAAGCTGGTATGAACTCGACCTCTCTTGTTTTTGTAAATATGATTAGTTCATCGTTCTTGATTCAGCCTATTATGAATAAACATGTTTGCAATGACAATTAGATATCATAGTTGCTCGTGTCATGCTTGATTAGCTATGAGTTATAATGGTTTACCTTGCGTGCCAACATGTTGTTAAAATGGTTGTGATGTGGTATGATGGGGTGGTATCCTCCTTTGAATGGCCTTCACGATATTTATGTTCATGGTGGATTATATCCTACTCATGCTTGTACTCAATGTTTATTAATTTTAATGCATGTTCATGACTGTTGTCGCTCTCTAGTTGGTCGCTTCCCAGTCTTTTGCTAGACTTCACTTGTACTAAGCGGGAATACTGCTTGTGCATCCAATCCCTTAAACCCCAAAGTTATTCCATATGAGTCCACCATACCTTCCTATATGCGGTATCTACATGCCGTTCCAAGTAAATTTGTATGTGCCAAACTCTAAACCTTCAAATGAAATTCTGTTTTGTATGCTCGAATAGCTCATGTATCAACTAGGGCTGTCCTTATCTTCCATGTTAGGCGGGTTATTCTCAAGAGGAGTGGAGTCCGCTCCTCACTCACGAGAAAATGGCTGGTCATCGGGATGCCCAGTCCCATGCTTTATGCAAATCAAATCAAAATAATTGCAAACAAAACTCCCCCTGGGACTGTTGTTAGTTGGAGGCACTCGTTGTTTCGAGCAAGCCATGGATTGATGCTTGTGGTGGAGGGGGAGTATAAACTTTACCATTCTGTTTGGGAACCGTCTATAATGTGTGTAGCATGGAAGATATCTCCATCTCTTGGTTGTTATGTTGACAATGAAAGTATGCCGCTCAAAATAAATATTATTTATCTCTGCGTTAAAATCGAGCTCTGGCACCTCTACAAATCCCTGCTTCCCTCTGCGAAGGGCCTATCTATTTACTTTTATGTCGAGTCATCACCCTCTTATCATAAGCACCAGCTGGAGAGCACTGCTGTCATTTGCATCCATTACTATTAGTTTATATTGGGTATGACTATGACTGGATCTATTTTACCATGAATTGCAATGTCTAGTCAGTCCTTGATCATTAAAGGTGCTCTGCATTTATGTTTTGCGGTCTCAGAAAGGGCTAGCGAGATACCATCTTATTATATCATATTATGATTGTTTTGAGAAAGTGTTGTCATCCGAGATTTATTATTATTGCTCGCTAGTTGATTATGCCATTGACATGAGTAAACATGAGACCTAAGTGTTATTGTGAATATGCGTAGTCATAATCTTTGCTGAAAACTTGAATGCTGGCTTTACATATTTACAAGAACAAGAGCAAACAGAGTTTGTAAAAGTTTTTCTTTATCACTTTCAGTTTATCAACTGAATTTCTTGAGGACAAGCAAAGGTTTAAGCTTGGGGGAGTTGATACGTCTCCGTCGTTTCTACTTTTCCAAACACTTTTGCCCTTGTTTTGGACTCTAACTTGCATGATTTGAATGAAACTAACCCGGACTGACGCTGTTTTCAGCAGAATTCCCATGGTGTTATTTATGTGCAGAAACAAAAGTTCTCGGAATGACCTGAAACTCCACGAAACTTATTTTTGCAAAATATAAAAAATACTGGAAGAAGAATCCACGTCACGGGGCCTCCACCTGTCCACGAGGGTGGGGGGCGCACCCCCCTGCCTCGTGGGCCCCCTGACACTCCACCGACCTCAACTCCAACTCCATATATTCGTGTTCGGGGAGAAAAAAATCAGAGAGAAGGATTCATTGCGTTTTATGATACGGAGCTGCCGCCAAGCCCTAAAACCTCTCGGGAGGGCTGATCTGGAGTCCGTTCGGGGCTCCGGAGAGGGGATTCCGTCGCCATCGTCATCATCAACCATCCTCCATCACTAATTTCATGATGCCCACCGCCGTGCGTGAGTAATTCCATCGTAGGCTTGCTGGACAGTGGTGGGTTGGATGAGATTTATCATGTAATCGAGTTAGTTTTGTTAGGGTTTGATCCCTAGTATCCACTATGTTCTGAGATTGATGTTGCTATGACTTTGCTATACTTAATGCTTGTCACTAGGGCCCGAGTGCCATGATTTCAGATCTGAACCTATTATGTTTTCATGAATATATGTGAGTTCTTGATCCTATCTTGCAAGTCTATAGTCACCTACTATGTGTTATGATCCGGCAACCCCGAAGTGACAATAATCGGGACCACTCCCGGTGATGACCATAGTTTGAGGAGTTCATGTATTCACTATGTGTTAATGCTTTGGTCCGGTACTCTATTAAAAGGAAGCCTTAATATCCCTTAGTTTCCACTAGGACCCCGCTGCCATGGGAGGGTAGGACAAAAGATGTCATGCAAGTTCTTTTTCATAAGCACGTATGACTATATTTGGAATACATGCCTACATTACATTGATGAATTGGAGCTAGTTCTGTGTCACCCTATGTTATGACTGTTACATGATGAACCGCATCCGGCATAATTCTCCATCACCGGTCCAATGCCTACGAGCTTTTCACATATTGTTCTTCGCTTATTTACTTTTCCGTTGCTATTGTTACAATCACTACAAAACCCAAAAATATTACTTTTGCTACCGTTACCGTTACTTCCATATTACTTTGCTACTAAATACTTTGCTGCAGATATTAAGTTATCCAGGTGTGGTTGAATTGACAACTCAACTACTAATACTTGAGAATATTCTTTGGCTCCCCTTATGTCGAATCAATAAATTTGGGTTGAATACTCTACCCTCGAAAACTGTTGCGATCCCCTATACTTGTGGGTTATCAACTAGCAGGCGGCAATGATCCTCCGGCGACTCGGGCACGGTGAACGGGTAGCATGTCTCGTACTTGATGTTCTCCACCAAGGGCCTGTAGTGATCGCCGCACGCCTGCGTGAGGTGATGCACGATGTCCGCCGGCGAGCCCCAATACGGCATCGGGCACTCATAGCAGTAGACGAAGGGCTCCTTGGAGGCATCGACCAGGCCGTCCATGAAACGGGAGTGGCTGTAGGGGATGTTCCGCCAGTTCAATATATGAGGAAGTTACTACGAGATTTAGTCCGAATAAGCACAAAATAAATCATGACGGCTATAACAGAGATTAAACAAATCATGTGGAGTAGCATAGTAGATGAACAGATCGAATCTAGGACACAGACTAGAAACATGAATTCTACCATGATTTCGAACAGGAAGGACAGAAACACATACGGTGCAACGGGAGCAGCACTGTTGGCGTTGAGGTTGTCGCCCATGTCATTGAGGAAGAGGTTTCCGAGGTCGGGGAAGAAGTCGTCGTCGGTGAAGTCGTCGCTGCCAGTAGTCGCGAGAGTGTGCTCCCCAAATTTCAACAGCGCCCCCCGAATGGAGCGCAGGAGGGAGTGGCTGTAGGGGACGTTGCGGCCGCCAAATGGAGCGCAGGAGTAGCCCACGAAGCAGCAGATGGTGGTCCTTCCTAGTCTCTATTCTTATCTCTATCTCTACTACTCTTCTTGTTTTTTATAATATACTAGTTGTAGCTGTCAAATCGAATAGTACTGCGTCGTCCGCTGCATGCCCGGCTGAACGCGCCTCCTCCCCTCCATCAAACCCCTCCGTTAAACCCGCATGCAAACCGAGAAACCTACTCCGGCCCGCGGGAGGAAATTTGCCGGTTGCCGTTGGAGAATAATAGAGTCACGTCCAATCCATTTGAGTTAATTGCGTGTATGATTCACCCTCTATAAAAAGTTAATTGCATCCTTAATCTTGTATTCTAAGTACTCTGTGGGTTCCACTGCCAGTATAGTGTACATGACTTGCAGGCTGGCAACGGATTCATACCGAAAGTTAAAAAGAAGCAAATCCATCCTTAATCTTGTATTCTAAGTACGTTGTGGGTTCCACTGCCAGTACAGTAGCGAAATAAGTATATATTAAAAAAAGCTAAAGTTTAGGACAGAATTCGAACTCAGGTCATCGTGCTGCGAGCATCCGGCCCGGACCAGGACAATAGGTGTTGGTTGCGGAGAATGCAAGAGATAACCTTTATAACAATGAGCCCGTCCGTTGCAACGGATCAAAGGTAGAATAATACATATTCACAAATTTGAAAGAAAACAGTTTACTTTTGATATACATATCACTAAAAATATCTTATGTTTCACTCCAAATATATTCTTTGGGCTGTTTTGATGAAGTAAGGGAGGAATGTGGTTGGTTTCAAGATATTGAGGGGTTTTGTGTAAACTGGAGCAGAGAAGTGGGAATTGTTGCAAAAGGCACAACTTACATCATAGCCGTTAGATGCAGATCTAATGGTCAGAAATGGCGGATGGAAGACACACCGTCATCACCAACTAAGTCTTTTATAGGAGTAAGAGTAGAGAAAAAACTAAGTTGGTGATGATGGTGTGACTCCATCTTATAATATAGACTGTCCGATCTATATCTGACGGATAGAAAGCAAACTATGACAATTTTACAAAAGATACCCGCACCTCTCTCCACATTTACAGATAAGGCCTTGCCTCGTTCATCCTTATCTCCCACAACCTCATTGCTGAGCAATTAAAAAAGGAAGTCTCTGGAGCAATCTGGCATGGTGGCCGCTGCAGGCGCCGTCCATCCCCATGCCTCCGCCCAGTCCGACCACCAGTCACCACCACGCCCCACTCCTCCTCACCTCTATCATATTTCTCGAGATATCATTTTTCGATGAAATGGTCGACATACCATTTTCCGATAAAATTCTCAAGATATCATTAGTTTTTACACATGGGATTACTCCTGCATGGGTCAAGCACAACAGGTGTTTTGTAAAAAAATGCATCTTGATGTTCCGTGCAATGCACGGGCTTCTTGCTAATTTTTTGCATATAATTCCAAACACCACGTAGACACAGTCTTTGACCATTTTACAACTATGTTAGTATCATTGTTAGTGGTTAGCCGGTGCAAGTTATAGCCCCGGGTGTTTTAACCTTTTTTAGTAATGATATCTGGCGATTGTTCGCCACGAGCTCAATCCTGGTGAATCCCACGTAACCGTCAGATTTCCATCCGACGGTGGCCTGTTTTTAAGCCATAGTATTTGACAAAACCGCCACCCTTACACACGTACTGTAACTGTGTCACAGGCGTTTGTAACTGCCATGTCTCCCAGCGAACGTTTGCTAGGGATTGGAGTTAGCACCGATGGCGGTTCGTAGTCGTTCCATGCTCAGGCATTGAACTTTGTAACTATTTTTAGATTAGAATATACTACTCCTCTAGTCCTACTCCACTACTACTCTACTCAAGCAAGTTAGGGCATAGTAGTAGGTACTGTAGGGAGTACCAGTACTGTGATCACTCAAGCAAGTTGTCTGGCATCGATATGACCCTACGCTGCTGGTATATGTCTCGTAAGTCAAGCGGCGTGCTGTAGTCATCATCAACTGTCCACTTCCCGCAGCACATATTCGCTTCTCCATCTTTGTCCGCACATAATCTCATCCAATCTTCCATCCCCGCTAAGGAACCTCCCCCCTCGTCCGAAACCCAAGCACTAACAATGGCAGAACTGAGCAGCGTCCGCCGAAAGAGTGGTTGGAATTCGCTCCCCACACAGGTAATCAAGCTCATTGTTTCGCGTGTGGACAATCTCAGTACCATGCCGCTCTCCGCGTGCTCGTCGGGGCTGTACCGTTTACTCAAAGCCCTCAGGCCGGAGCTTTTTAAGCCAGCTCCTTGCTTGCTGATGCCTCCCGATCTTCAGAAATGGCGTGTCACACGGCATAACGATCGTAGGGTGGCGAGCATCAACCCCCTTGACTGCGATCCGATCCCTGTCACCCTCAACTACATTAACAGTATGTACTGGGTCAGCATGAACACGTCTTGGATGGTGCTCGTCGACGGTCGTGGCAGCTGGATGCTCGTGGAGGTCTACACCTGGCGATTGATCCCCCTTCCTTCGATTAACACTACACTGCTTTGGCACCGCGGCCCAGAATACTCGGAATCTTACAGTAGCCAACATGATACCAAGTTTGATTTGCTCAAGGTTATAATCTGCCAAGTGCCCACAAGATCTGCGAATTATAAAGACTTCAGGCTAATTGTGTTCTTCAACTGCGGTCTCGCCTATCTGACAAGTCACTGCGGTAAGTGGATAAATCTGCACGTCCATCACAGGATCATACATCCTCCATGGTTCTCTGATGCCATTGAACATAAGGGCTTCATTTACGCTATCGACTCCTTCTATGGCTGGACGTATTGCTGGCCTACTCCAGTCATCGCTACAAATGGCTATTACAGCAGTATGTTACTTTCCTATGATATCATGATGGCTTGCTTATATTACTGTCAACATTTACTGAAAAAATATTCATGCTCATAACATGCTATTCTTAAGATTGACTACAGTAAGAGCCCTTTTTATTTGACTCCAACTTGATATGATGTTGTAGGCCGCCTGGTGTCCCTACCCTTCCTAATCCCAGAACCTTCCAAAGAAAAGCGACATGGCAGTTGCAGGTGGTTCCTGGCTCAATCAGACAGCGGTGAACGATTGATGATCGTTCGCACGTACCGGACGTGTTGTTTCGCGGAATACAATCACAGTCACTGCAAGGTCTTTGAGCAGGATCCCAGCTTCTCTGGGCCTTCAGGAATTTTTGACTGGAGGCTGGTAAGTAGCCTTGGTACACGCTCTCTGTTTCTCGGACTGAATTATCCGATTAACCAGGAGATAACCGACGACAAGGATCATGATGGCAACGCGGTTTCGTTCATCAGGCAAAACTGTGTGTACACAGCGTACCATGTGTCTCTGCATGCACCATACCCTGATATGTGCCGCCACGCTCTGTAGCCCAAAGTAGGAGAGAGGGTCGCAAGTATCAGACTTCGACCTGCTGGCTGGAGTTTCCCCCGTCAGGCACCCATCTGGTTCAAGCCGTCAGCCAATCTCCACAGCTTAATAAATAGTAACGTCTAACTGGGCCAGTTAGTTAGATGCGTACACTTGGTGTAGTAGGATCTTTATTTAGTTTGGTGCATACACTTGTTCTTTTTTGGTAGCCCTTTTGTAATGATGGCTGATGTTTGGTTTGGAAGAGAGAGCTGCATCTTTACTCTTCTAGCCTGCTTACTGCTTCTGTTCCACCCCCAGCCCTGGTTGCTGCTGCAACTGTTTTCAATGTACACTCAGTAGTATATTTCCTCTGTTGGTTGAATAAATGTGTTGTTAGAACGACAAACACAATGTTTTGGAAGTCGTTGCACAGTTTGATCCTTTAGTGCCCTGTACCGTACGTAGCGCATACTATTTTTGGTACGGAACACATTTCCACTTGTTGATAACATGCAGCCCGCTGATGAAGGCCCAATAGAGGAGCCCATAATTATCTGGAAGGGAGGCTCTCACATGAATCCAGCCCAGGTACATGCTCATGATCCTCTAAACATAAATAAGTAAATAAATAAATAAATAAATAAATACATAAAGCTAAATGCTCATGCACCAGTTCTTTAAATTCACAATTTAACAAGAGGATATTATTTCCTATGATAGTGTCGTTACATTCAGTCGATATTATTCTTAGGCAAAGATAGCGACCAGTCTTCTTTCTCCCACCATTTTCTTCCTGCAACCAGCGGACCCATGCAAATCATAGCCAACGTCGTAAATAGTTCCGGTCCATTTTTATTTTTCAATAAGAATGTCCAACCCAGCCCAGCACATTGGCGACAGCACTTTATCCTCCTCTTTGATGCGCTCGCTGCGGCGCCGCCGTCCGACCCTATCAACATAGTGAATCGAGAGAGTACTGTAGTTGTGAGTATGACAGTGCAGACCCACCAGGTCCACTCCCGAACACAAGCAAGCGCCTCTTTTACTACTCAGATGCACCCCTCGCTTTTTTACTCTAATCCACCCTGCTGATATCTGGGTCGCACATCATTTTCAATGTATAGTCAATTAACGACATAATTGCACAACTTTTTTTTGAGTAGTAATTTGGAGGAGCAGGCTATAAACTGGGTTGTGCGGTCTCTGCGGCCCGTCTAACAACATGACCAGCCCAGCAGTTTTTCCTTTGGGAAAATAGGAAGCCCAGTATTTCTTTTTGAAGAATAACCAAGCTAGGCCTATTTGTTTTCTCCGACTTACTGGGCTGCAAATCTTTCAAGACGAGGAGGGATGCATTCTGGCCTGGCCAAAGAGTATGTTCAGTGCCTGTTAAAAGTAATATCAAAGGGGTTGAAAATTCCAAAAAAATTATAGCAAATGGGAAATTAGTTTATTTTTTTGTTTTTGTTCTTCACTGATATTTTATATTTCATTGGATTTAACATGACATAGTACTAATTTATTTTTAAATTTGTTTTAGTATGGCTACTAATTTTTGGATTAAGAATATTCTGTTCCCCAGCAAAAATTTGTGAATTTTTAAAATTTTGCATATATTTAGTTCAATTTTTAAACCCTGGTACTGACCAGAAAATGGGAAGCAATTCTAAAAATGGAAAATGGGCTGCAATAAATTCCATATGAATTAGAAAATGAGTAAAAATTATAAAAATAATAGCAAATGGGTTGTACACGCCACAGATTTCGAGGCTAACTTGTTTACGCAAGGCTTTGTCAGCCAACACACGTTTCTAGCAGCAGTGACTGTTGGATGTCCATCCAACGGCCGACGTGCTTCTTCAATCTCTGATCTTCCTGCTCCAGCCGCCTAAACTAGCGCCGACGGGACAGCCTGCTCCCACCTCTTTTGGCCCGCTGTGATGCCGCGCAGGCTTCACTGGCCCGCCCTACTCCCTCTGCTGGCCTGGCCGCACGGAATTAATTGCCTCCTTATTACGCGAAAAAAATGATTCCTCCCACTAACATCTGGCGCACCGGTTGGGAGGCAGACCTGTGGGCCTACTAAGTTGACGCGTATGCAGGGCTTGTCAACTTAGTCAACAAACGATTCTAGCAGCAGTGACCGTTGGATTTGAATCGAACGGTCCTGCTGCTTCTTCAATCGCTGCTCTTCTTGCACCAGCCGCCCAAACCAGCACCGGCGAGACCGCCTGCTCCTGCCTCCCGTGGCCGGCTGTGCTTCCGCGAAAGCCTCACCGCCCCTACTACTCCCACCGCTGGCCAGGCCCTGCGGCGACGGCAGCCTCACACCGCAGCCGAACCAGTGAACCCTCGTACTCCTCTCCGCATGGGCATCCACTGCCGCGTCTTCCCCGGCTCCGCGTCGTCCCCTTCCTAGGCCTCGCCGTCGTCCACCGCCCTGCACAGCGTGTTCAAGGTGGTCAAGGAACGACTTCCATCGGAAGATTACTATACGTTGAGAGCCTGACAGTTCGGTCCACGGCCGCAGCAAGGAAGTGCCTCCTTATTACACAGGAAATAATGATTCCTCCACCTGACATCAGGGACCCACCGGACGGGCCACCGTATTTCACAAAAAAATGTTTCCCTCCTGACGGCTGGGACCCACCAGCTACATCTTCGCATGCAAGGAAGTGCGTCCTTATTACAGGCAAAAAAAAGGATTCACCCCCTGACTGTTGGGACCCACCAGCTACATCTTCGCACGCAAGGAAGTGCCTCACAGTCGGGACTCACCTGGTCAAAGCATACGTAGCGTTGTCATTCTGGTCGCGAACGTGTACATACATACTGGTCGATCGGTCTGTCTGCAGGCTGCAGCGATGAACCGTGGCCGTGCAAAGAAGGGCACGTGTCGTAGTAGAGGCGCGCACGTAGCATGTACACGTACGTACAGCGGCCAGGGTGCAAGAAAGTAAATACGGCCACATATGTACATACGGGCGGGGTCTTGAACGCCTACTCGCGCATACGTACGACCAGGGCTCGTGTACATGGCTGGGTCGGAACGGAGAAACTGCATCGTCGTCGTGTTCATGTGGAGCCAACCGTCTGGCTCAAAACGGAATGTGTTGTCGTGTTCATCGGGAGCCAACCGGCTTGGACGGAACAACCGATGGAAACGAGGCCTGGCGTACCGCAGAATGGAGGAAAGGGCCTTGTGTTCGACCGGCCACGGTCAAAACGGGACCCTGTTCATCGGGAGGGGTCTGGCGTACCGCAAAACGAAGGAAACGGACTTCTGTTGGACCTCCTACGGTCGAAACGGGGTCCTGTTGACCGGGAGGGGTGTCGCGTACCGCAAAACAGAGTAAACAGACTTGTGTTGGAGCACTATGGTTGAAACGGGGGTCTTGTTCATCGGGAGGGGTGTGGCGTACCGCAAAACGGGACTCCACGAGATACTATTCATCTCCACCGTCGACCGCCTCCAGCCTCCACGGGCTACTGTTCATCCACCGTCGACCTCCTCCAGCCTCCACCTACGACTGTTCATCCACAGGCTCCTGTTCATCCAGCCTCCACCGCGCGCTCCTCCACTGGCTACTGTTCAACCAGCCCTCTCCGCGGGGGTCCTGTTCAACCACCCCTCCACGGGCTACTGTTCATCCAGCCCTCCACCGGCTACTATTCAACCAGCCCTCCACCGGCTCCTGTTCAACCAGCCCTCCACAGGGTCCTGTTCATCCAGCCCTCCACGGGGTCCTGTTCATCCACCGGCTCGATCGATCGGGGTACAGTTCATCCAGCGGCAACGGCCTCTACAACCACGGGTTCCTGTTCATCCAACCCCCACCGGGAACTGTTCATCCAAACCCCCCAACAACGCTCACCGTTCATCCAGAGGCAGCATCGATCGGCTTCAGTTAGCAGTAGTAGCGAAGGAATCGCTCGATCGGGTTCAGTTAACAGCCATGATCGATCGCTCGGGTTCAGTAATGTGTAGCCTGCAGTGCAATCGATCGGGTTCAGTTAGAGCCCAACGCCTCACTCGGGTTCTGTTAGAGCGCAACGCCTCGCACACACACGCATACGTACGAGAGAAACGTGCATCGCTCGGCCCCCGACCAGCCACCGTAATTGGGAACTCCCCGATATTTTCCTCGCCCTCGCTTATACCACGGTTTTTTCCGTCATGGACGGCCCAAAGAATGTCATGCAGCTGCGTCTCCGACCCGCCCAGGACGAAAAGCCCATTTTCTGTCATGATTTTTTGTCATAGAAGTAGGACCCCGCCACATCTATGATGATACCGGGTTTTGTCACAATTATTTTCATAGAAGTGTCATAAGTATGACAGAATTTTTTTTTTCGTTTGGCCAAAAATGTCACAGATGTGTCTTTTTTTGTAGTGTTGCATAGTAGACATCAAGCTCTTTTCTGGCGACGTTGCTAGGGAGGTGAGTGCTTGAAGGTATATCTTTAGATCTTGCAATTGAATCTTTCTATTTCTTGTTTTATCACTAGTTTAGTCTATAAAAGAAAACTACAAAAAATGGAGTTAAAGTTGCCTCATATTCTTCATCTCTATAATGTCTTTCGTGAAAATGATGGAAAGGAAAATTGTGCTCAAGTGTTAGAAGAAGAAGTCAATAAAATGTTTGGCACTCAATCCTTGAATGATGAGCATGATTGCAATGTTGTTAGTATGAATTCTTTGAATATCCATGATGCTAATGATATGCAAAGCCACAAGTTTGGGGATGCTATGTTTGATGAAGATGATATTTTTTGTCCCCCAAGTTTTGATGAGCAAATTTATTATGATGAAAGCATGCCTCCTATCTATGATGATTATTGTGATGACATGTATGCTATAAAGAATAATTATAACCATGAAACTTGTCATCTTGATTTTAATTTTCAATCCCATGATAGTTATTTTGTTGGGTTTGCTCTCACTATTCCGAATGAGAAGAATTTTGCTTCTGCAGAGAGTAGTAAAATTTCTATGATTGTGCATCATGAAAATAATGCTTTATGTGATGGTTATATTATTGAATTCATTCATGATGCTACTGAAAATTATTATGAGGGAGGAATATATGCTTGTAGGAATTGCAATAATATCAAGTTTCCTCTCTTTTTGTTGAAAATCTTGAAGTTTTGCTTGTTTTGTGTTCCTATGCTAGTTGATTCTTGTTCCCATAAATTGTTTTCTCACAAAATCCCTATGCATAGGAAGTGGGTTAGACTTAAATGTGTTAGTCATATGCTTCATGATGCTCTCTTTGTGCTTCAATTCTTATCTTTCATGCGAGCATCATTAAAATTATCAATGCCTAGCTAAAAGACTTTAAAGAAAAGCGCTTGTTGGGAGACAACCCAATATTTTTCTTTTCTGTTTTTAGATAATTTTATCATCTAGCCTCTGGTTAGATGTGTTTTCATGTTTTAATTTAGTGTTTGCGCCAAGTAAGACCTTTGGGATAGTTTGGAAGATTGTTGATTTGATCTTGGTTTTTGCGCCCAGTAAAACAATTTTCAAAAATCACAGAAGCGTGCTTTTGATCTAAATTATTTACAAAAGATTGATATACAATTTTCCCAGGCTGTCCTAATTTTTCAGAATTTTTGGAGTTGCATAAGTATACGAAGTTTCCTAATTACTACAGACTGTTCTGTTTTAAATAGATTCTGTTTTCCATGTGTTGTTTGCTTATTTTGATGAATCTATGAGTAGTATCGGAGGGTACGATTCATGGAGAATTTGGAATAGAGTAGATATAACAGTAGTATAAATTTCAACAGTAGGGTATGGCACCGCAAGGTGGCCCGAACCAGGATAAACTGCCGTGTCTCTTGTTCTTTGGGTTCGTCGAGCTAGGCCGTGGAATCGTTGAGTCGGCAGACTGGGGAGAGAGTTCTTCACACGCAACCCAGAGTTCGAACCTCTCAAGGGTCTGTGGAACCCTGAATCCGACATTTGGCGCGCCAGGTAGGGGTGCGTCGGAGCTTCTCTTCCGCCGATCGATTCGCCACCGCTCCACCGCTTCCATGGGTGACGCTCGTCGAGCCCGTGCTGAGCGTCGGGCCGCCCTCGCCGCCCGCGTTGCCCAGACAGCTCCCGTCGGCAGGCCTCCCCGTCGTTCTCCTCACCTGCCGCCAACGCCGCCACAGGCCCGGCGGGGCACGAGCAGCAAGCCTCGTCGCTGCACCCCTTCGTGCGGCGTGAGTGGCGCACGGCCACCCCGTCGCTGACTCCGGCTGGTTCATCACCCCACGCTCGTCACGGCCCGGCAAATGCGCAAGTTGCGTTGCTCATGGCGCACGAACTCCTGCGCTACTGCCCCGTCGATGACTTCTATGAAGAGTGGCTGGACCGCATTGCCGAGCTGGTCAGCACCGCTGGGGCTCTCCTGCATCGTCGTCTCGCTACCTCACCCACTATCTGCGGTGGGTGACATAGCCCACGGAGCACCTCCACCACGTCCGCCTCATCAGTACGTCGCCCTCGCACCTAGGTGCGCGGCCCCGCGGCGTGACCCGTCGCGCAGGGCGCCCGCGCACGAAGAAGGAAGCTGCCAGGAGATCCAGCGGCCGCAAGGGGAGGCACGTGCGCTTCCAGCACTGCCACGTCAAGACCGTGCTCCGCCTGTCGTGGTGGCGTGTGAGCTCCAAGACCAAGCACCACCTCCACGACGGGCTCCAGTGACCACCGCAGGCTGCTGTGCCTTCACTCCCGAGCTTCGCAGCATCGTCTGGCCAGGAAAGTTCAAGCCTGACCTGCCTCCGCGCTACGACGACACCCCCGACCCTGCTAAGTTCCTGCAGCTTTATGAGCTGAGCATCGAGGCGGCCAGCGGCGACGAGAGGGTCATGGTGAACTGGTTCCCCATGGCTCTCAAGGATGGCGCAGGCTCGTGGCTCCTGAACCTGCCCCCGGGATCGATCTCGTCCTGGGGCGAGATGCGCGAGCGTTTCGTCGCCAGCTTCCAGGGCACTCGCAACCGCCCGCCTGCCGCGGGTGACCTGCAGCGCATCAAACAGCAGCTGGGGGAGAACCTGCGGAAGTACATCCAGCGCTTCAACAGCGTGCACCTCAAGATCCCCAAGGTTTCGGACGAGGCCATCATTTCAGCATTCTTTGATGGCGTTCGCGATGTCAAGATGAAGGAGGAGCTCGCCATCCACGAGGACCTATGCACGGCTCTGGAGATGTTCAACATGGCGACCAACTGCGCGAGTGCTGAGCAAGGGCGCCTTTCCCTCCTTGAGCTCCCAGCGGCCGACCCAGAAGACAAGAAGGCCAAGGCCAAGGACATGAAGCGCAAGGGGGCGGCCGTGCTCGCGGCTGAACCAGAAATGAAGCGCGGGTGCGAACACCCGGAGGCATCCAAGGGCAGCCGTCCATTCTGCGTCTTCCACAACGTACACAACCACAACACCAATGATTGTCATGAGCTCAGGGCCATCTGCGACGGGCGCCTCGGTCGACGCCCCGAGCGCAACGATCGAGGCTACGACCGTGGAGGAGGCCGAAGTGGAGGACGCTGGGATGACCACGGCCCCGGCCAGGAGCGGCGCGACCAGCCTTGTGAGGACCGCTGGCAGGGCCAGCCTCGTGAGGGCGCCTTGAGAGATCAGCCTCGCAAGGACCGTCCTCAGGGCAACGCCGACCTCCCTTCACTGCCACCACCACCAAGAAGGAATGATGACCAGCACTAGGACGAGGGAGCTGGGGGCTTCCAGGAGCCTCGTGCCATCGCCTGCATCTTGGGCGGCGCTCAGGCCCCAGCCTCTCAGCGCATCTTCAAGCAGTTTGCCCGTGAAGTGAACGCGGCTCTCCCCAGGCTCGAGGCCACACGACCGCCCAGGTGGTCCAAGTGCACCATCACCTTCAGCTCGTCAGACCAGCTCAAGTGCGTGGCAAACGCCGGCGCCCTCCCGATGCTCTGCTCGCCCGTCATCAGCAACGTCCAGGTCACCAAAACCCTCATCGATGGCGGTGCGGGGCTGAATGTTTTTTCCATCGAGACGTTCGACCACCTCCAAGTGCCATATGATCAGCTGCAGCCCACCAGGCCATTCTCAGGAGCGACCGATGGCTCCACCACCCCGATAGGGTAGATCTGCCTCCTTGTCACCTTCGGCCAGCGCGACAACTACCGCACAGAGCTCATCGACTTCGATGTCGCCCACATCCATCTGCACACAACGCCATCCTTGGGTATCCAGCCCTGGCCAAGTTCATGGCGGTGACCCATCATGGCTACAATGTCCTCAAGATGCCAGGGAACCGCGACATCATCACGATCGCCTGCGAGGAAAAGGACGCGGTGTGCTCCCTCGAGCGCGCCTACCAGGCCACAGCGGTCGAGGACCCAGACAACGAAGGCGCCATCTACCCTCCAGAGGCCGTCCCCAAGAAGAAGAAGAAGCTGCTCCGCCAAGAGCCTCAGGAGAGCGGCGTCTTCAGCGACACCACCTCAGGACCTGCGCCCATGAATGGGGTGCCTCCCTCTCTCGCATAGGAAGGCGCGCCCGATGCCCCTCTCAGGTTGGGCTCGGGGGCTCTCCTTTGGAGGGCCTTTGACCTAGTCAACGTCACGAGGGAGGCGCTCGGGCACCACGTGGAGGCATGCTTCAGCGTGCGGTTCCCTCACGAGGGCACAAGGCACGAGGTGCGAGGTGCTCAGGAGTTCATCACCAAGACGACCGAGGAGCTTCAAGAGGCGAGAGCCATGCGCGGCGACCGCCGCCCACCACCTGGCGTAGCTCCTCGTCCTGGCAAGGACAGCGAGCTGCGCGCCTGCGTCGACATAGCAGGGCTCAATAGGGCCTCATCTCAGGAGCGCTTCTGGCCATCGCGCGTTGGCCGATGTGAGGGCCCCCCTCACAGCTACGTTCGCATGCCTTTTGGCTTGCCGAACGCGGCTGTCGCATCCCAGCGCCACATGCGGAGCGTCATGGCGGCTCGGGAGGCCAGGCACCAGGCGGTCCTGGCGGAGATGGCGACGGCTCTTCGCGGGTCCCCTGAGCACCCACAGCCTCCCGAGGTTCAGGGCCCAGGTGGCTCATGAGGAGCGACTTCTTCAGCACACGTCTTCAGCTACTCCAACATCTCTTCAGCAACGGGGCCAGGTGACATTTTCCGGTTTATTCAGTTGGGGGCGCTCCTCGGGCTGCATTATCCCCAGATCGCACGGGCATGTCCCTGCGACGTGTATCCTTTTGCATCTTTGATTTGCTCTGTTGGGGACACTCCTCGGGCTGCATCATCCCCAGGCCGCGTGGGTCTGTCCCTGTGGCATGTATCGTTCTTGCATCTATCAGAACTAGCTTTACCTCCTTCCATGGATTGCTATACGTTTACCATCTGCATGTCCTGTACTTCGTTGCCATGAACGTCATGCGCCCTTGCAAACCCACCCTCGACCGCCTCATGATTAAGGACTGGCACGACGTCTGTGCTTGGGTCCATCCCTGCAGCGTCGCCAAACCCAAGAGGCTGAGCTCTGGCTCGCAGGCCAGCTCCCGTGCACGTCACGTCCCATGGTCCTTGGTGCCTTATTCTCGCATGAGCTAATCGGGGGCGGATGAGCTAGGGAGCGTGACCCGGTGCCTCGTCACCACGGGAGCCGCGCGTCGGCTGTCTTTCTTCAGGACTGTCGCATGAGAAGACTGGGCACGGCGTGTGTGCTCGGGTCCGTCCCTGCAGCGTCGATAAACCCAACAACTGAGCTCTGTCTGGCGGGCCGGCCCCGTTCACGTCACCTCCTGGGGTCGTTGGTGTTTGGCCTTCTCATGTGATAACCTCAGGAGATTCATTCGGCGCAGGTTGTCTAACCATCTCGCAGGGCCATCACAAGTGTCAAGAATCAAATCCAGGAGCAACCCACCTTGAGGTAGGGCCTCGTGAGTCCCGCGCTGGCTCACGAGTGCCCAGACACACCTCCTCTAGCCCTACCGTGCAAGCCACATGTCAGGGCGGGGCTGTACACGCCCCGGGGGCTCCACTCAGAGGGTGCCCCCTCCCACACACTAGTGGAAGCACCATGCTCCATGCTGGCAGTCGACATGGTCGAGGAGCGGCTATGCCCGTGCAAGTGCGAATACGCCATGCTCCGCGCTGGTGATAAACAACTGAGGGCGGCCCCATGGCCGCATCAACCTTAGGGAGCCGCCAGGCTAAGTGTCCAGCCTCATCGCAACACTTTCCCCTCGGGAGAGTCGCGCGAGGGGGTTGGGCACGGGGGCTACGCTCAGGTCACGCCGAGCATACGTCGCCCTGCCAGGTCCCTCAGACTTGGTCGTCGCGCGCCCCTCCCGAGCGGGACCTTAGTGACGATAGGTATGGAGGTCTGTTCGTACGTCAAGGGGGACTCCTGAGCAATACGACTCAGGAGCATAACTGGTCTTAGCCCCTCACCCCTTGGCCTCGTCCTAGTGATCCGGACGACCCAACGGCGGCTGAGGTATGCGCGGGGCTGGGCCCTGCCGACGCAGAATGCCAGGACCTATTCTCGCATCTCCTCCCCGAGGGATGTTCGTACGTCAAGGGGGACTCCTGAGCATCGCGACTCAGGAGCCTAACTGGTCACGTAGCCCCTGATCCCTTGGCCTCATCCTGGCGATTCGGATGAGCCAGCGGCGGCTGAGGTATGCGCGAGCCCGGGCCCTGCCGACACAGAACACTAAAGCAAACGGGAAGGAAATCGCAAAACCCTAGCAAATTATTACAAAACATATTGTTTCTTCAAGTACCAAACACAAGTTCTTATGCCTCCGCGAGGCACGATGCACATTGCAGGAAATAAAATGGAGGGAGCGCCACCACCAAGCTTCTCCTTCAGCCTTGGGCGTCGCCATCGCCCGCAAGAAGTGCCCCGTCGTCAACAACATCGCCATCGCCCGTGCCGTCAGCCATGGCCGTAGGATCGGCGGCGCCATCAGCCGGGGGCGTAGGGTCGATGTCAAGGAACTTCTGCAGGAGGGCCACCACCTGGTCCTTCACGGCTTCAGCGGCGGCGGTGCAGTGCTCCTCATACACAGGCTCAAGCAGGGCTCCGAGGTCGGTGCTGGGGTCGCGAAGATGGAGGTGGCTGAAGACGCGCGTCATAGCCGAGGCGGAAAGCGCGCGGGCTTCCCCCTCTACCATGGGGCCGACTCCATCAACAACGCCTTCAAGCGCCGTGACGAGCTGGGGGAGCAGCTCGGCGGGGCCTTCCTCAGCAGTCACCAATGGCTTCTTCAACCCCCTCCCGTAGAGTCCCCGCAGTGCCTTGCGGAACCTCAGCTCAAGAGAATTGAAGGCGGCACGCTCTTTGGCAAGAACCTTCACCTTGGCCTCCAGCCGGGCCTTCTCCGCCTCCACCTCCTCCTTCTGCTTCTCCAAGCGGCCGCGCTCGGCGGCCTCCCGCGCTGATCGCTCCAGCCCAGTGTCACGACCAGCGACCGCATCCTCCCAAGCCTTCAGCTTCTCCTCCTGCGCCTTGCGCTGACGAGCCTCGGTGGCCCGCTCGTTGCGCAGGGTCTCCAGCTCGGCCTCCGCCACCCGGCGACGCTCCTCGGCAACCTCATCATCCTTCAGCGCCACATCGCGGGCAGCCGCGTCCAGGCCGGCAGCCCGTTCACCCTCCTCGGAGGGTACAATGGCCTTGCTCCAAGCTGCCCTGATGGACGTGTCGGACCGCAGCCATCCCGAGATCAACTCCAGGCGTCCCGACGCCAGGCGACTGTCAGTGCCTTGAAGGTCGTCGTGAAGCTGGATCGGTGCGGAAAGAGTCTCCTGTAGAGCATCAGGCGAAGCAGGAGGATCACAGCCCAGCGGCGTGATGGAAGGAAGAGGAGGCAGCGCCGGCGTCAAGATCGGCATGTTAGCAGCTACAGAGGGGGCCGGGGGGCCCAGAGCCTTCGGAACCTCAGCAAGCGAGCTGAGGGCGAGCGCCTCCGGAGCCGGCTCGGCTACAGAAGTCGCCCTCTCCTGAGGCCGGGCCCCCGAGTCTCGCGAGGATGACCCAGCCGCAGAAGCGCGAGTGTCATCACCAGCCTTCTACGCCGGGGGTGGCGCGGCCGCGGCAAGCTGCTGGGTCTCGGGGATCACGATCGTCTCCTTCTTCTTCTTCATCATCGGAATCGTCCTAACCATACAAGAGGAAGGCATCAAGATACTACGACAACGGCAGGGGCCAAAGATCAAGGCAGGGCACTTACTGGTCCACGGCGGCATAATCCCTCACCCTCTTCTGAAGCACCATGCCCTCAGGCTTCGCAGGCTGGCGCACTGGCGCGTGAGCCCCAGGGGCAGGCGAGGACACGGCGCCGGCCGGCAACGAAGCGGAGGCATTGCCTCGGGGGATCGGTGCAGTTCTGCTCTTCGTTGGGAACCCTGCCTTTGGCGTCTTCCGAGGGGTGCCCTTGGACCTCGTGGTGACCCGGTGGAGCGCGGCGACTCCCTCACCGGATGCTCACCGGTGTCGTCGTCGTCAGGAAGGGTGTGGAGGAGATCGGTCTGGCGCAGAGGAGAAGTCTCCCCCGCCCCCTCCAGGGTCTCCTCCGAGTCCGACCTCTCCCCCTGGTCGGACTCGCTAGAAGACAACTCCACCGGGGAGCCCGGGGGCCCGGTAGGCGCCAGTGGTACGAGCCCGTGCTCGTTGAAGACAGGCATGGCATCGGCGATCTTTTCCCCATCCGGGCGGCGGTATAGC
Source organism: Aegilops tauschii subsp. strangulata (assembly GCF_002575655.3). Classification (NCBI taxonomy): domain Eukaryota; kingdom Viridiplantae; phylum Streptophyta; class Magnoliopsida; order Poales; family Poaceae; genus Aegilops; species Aegilops tauschii. Next base: position 321,807,516 of record NC_053040.3, read on the forward strand.
GGAAGATGAGAATCTGGCAGGCAGCCTTGGTCCTTCCCGACTAGGAGGCATAGGACCTTGTTCAGCTCCTCTTCGGGCAAGTCATCCGAGCGCAGCCAGAGGTCGCCTCCCTCGTCCATGAGCTTCCACAAGGAGCGCGAGCGCGCCTGGAGCGGAGCCAGGCGCTGTGTCAGGAACTCTTTGACAATCATGGCCCCCATCAGCTTCTCCGCCTTCGGATCGTCTGGCTTCAGGTCGGCCACCATCTTCTCCATCAACTGCTCTACCCAGGGATCGTTGAGCTTCTTGTGAGACCACCCATCGTGAGGCGTTGGCATCCCAGTCGGCAGCGCCAGCCGAGGGTAGGAGCGCTTGGCGTCCATGAAGATCCACTTGTTCCTGAAGTCCTCCACCTTCTTCCTGCTCGCGAGATGGCATTGGTGCCGTGGGCTGCGTCGAAGTTGGCACACCCCGAACACTGGCCCTCCTTGGCCCGGAGGTAGAAGAAATGGCGGAGCAGCGCCACGAACGGCATCACCCCCATGAATGCCTCACCGTAAAAGGCAAAGATCGACAAGAGGAGGACGGAGTTGGGATGAAGATCAACGGCGTGGAGATTGTAATGGCGAAGGACGGCATAGAAGAAGCCGGAGAAAGGGGGGACCTGCCCCGCGAAGACGCTGTGCAAGAAGAAGGGACAGAAGGTACCGCCCAAAGTGTCCGTCTTGACGGAGCCGGCCCGGAGCACTGTCTCTCCCCCCTCATTGTTGTTGCCCGCCGTCACCAGGAGCGCGGTGGCGAAGTTTTTCTCCATGACAGTAGACGCGCTCAGAGCAGGCTTGAACCAGGAGGGCGAGCGCGCGGCCTTCTCCTTGTCGGTGGCCATCGGCTGTGGGCTAAGGGGAGAGTTTCGGTGGATCTGGAAGCCCTTGGGCGAGAAGGAGAAGGGGATCTGGAGCGAGACAAAGGAAGGGCAGTGAAAGCTCTGTAGCGGGCGTCAGCCTTTTGTCAGGCAAGGACGGTTGCCGAGGCAGCATGGGGAAGCGGAGACGCCCACATCACATCAGTCGCCACGCGTCAACCGAGGCCGCAGGCGGTTGGGGCCCGCGGTGCTCTGCACTTGCCCTTTGGCTTCGCCTCGAAGCCAAGTTCGAGCGCGCCTTGGGCCCGGGGGCTACTGTCGGCGTCTTGGGAACGGGGGTACCCAGACTTGCCTGCCTGCGGCCCATGGTGTAGCTCCGTCGACGGCCTGGTACGACCCAGCTTCAGCAACAGCAACCCAAGACACTCGCGAGGGGCCAATCCTCGCGAGGCGGACGACAGCAAGACCTCCCTGGGGGGCAGCCTCGCTAGGCTGGCTCCCGAGGAGCGGAGATATCTATGCAAGGCATACCTCACGAGGTTCATGTGACGTGAGCCATGACGACCAAGGCCAGGCGGGCGCCAGCGGGCGCAGTGTACCAGTTTCCTCTTCGGTGCTAAGGAGGCAAGCGCAGGCGCGGAGTCCCAAGGAATCAAGCAAAGGTTTCCATATCGGTGCAACAAGGCCAAGACCGCCAGGACGGAGGTCATCGTGGAGCCCACCGCAGCATCACCACCAGAGCCTTTTGCAGGCGAAGACTACTTTTGTCAGGATAGCTTGTACTAGTTGTCCCCCTTCAAATCTGGCCGTTGTGGGATCCCTTCCCGCCAACATTTGGGAAGAGGACCAAGGCCACTATAAATAGGACTTAGCCACCACCATAGAGGGGACGGATCGATTCCACCCTGACCACCTCACCAGCTCATCGAGCTCAAGAACACCTCACCTCCTGAGGCCGTTCCCACACTGTACTAGTTCATCCTCAGCCCCTCGAGGCAATCCACCACAAAGCTGGAGTAGGGTATTACACCGCAAGGTGGCCCGAACCAGGATAAACTGCCGTGTCTCTTGTTCTTTGGGTTCGTCGAGCTAGGCCGTGGAATCGTTGAGTAGGCAGACTGGGGAGAGAGTTCTTCGCACCCATCCCAGAGTTCGAACCTCTCAAGGGTCTGCGGAACCCCGAATCTGACACTAAGCTTGGGGATGCCCCAGATGGCATCCCCTCTTTTGTCTTCAATCCATCGGTAAAATTACTTGAGGCTATATTTTTATTCACCACATGATATGAGTTTTGCTTGGAGCGTCATTTTCTTTCGTTGAGATTTGCTTGCTACTATTTAGAGTAATGCTTCTCGTCTGTTAGTTCAATAAAAAGGTCAAGTATAGCCTTTACCATGCTTATTTTACAAGTCTATACGTTGCTGTTTTGAAAATAAAAAGTTCTCTATCATTGTCTGAATTCTTTTGGAAAGTCATAATGTGATAAAATCTTGAAATTTTTACACAATGAGTAAAACCAAATTTTCTACAGTGTGGTCATTTTTTCAGAATTTTTGGTGTTAGGGAAGTATGATTCCTCTTACATTCTTTACAGACTGTTCTGTTTGGACAGATTGTTGTTATGTTTGCATATGTTTGCTTGTTTAATGATTCTATTTGAGGATAGGAGTGTTAAATATGCAGAGGCATTTAGTAGGAAATATCAAATAATAATTTTAGTGATTTGCTACAGTAGACAATGAAAAGGTTATTGCATTGATTTATACTAACTTATCTCACGAGTTCTTGTTGAGTTTCGTGTGGATGAAGTTTTTGAGATTTAGGGAAAATGTGATATGAGAACAATTAAGGAGACACAAAAGCTCAAGCTTGGGGACGCCCAAGGCATACCTAGTTAATATTTCAAGAAGTCTCAAGCATCTAAGCTTAGGGATGCCCCGGTTGGCATCCCACCTTTCTTCTTCAACAACTATCGGTCAGTTTTGGTTGAGCCTAAGTTTTTGCTTCTTCACATGATATGTGCTATCCTTGCAATGTCATTTTATTTGGCTTTGCTTGTTGTTTGAATAAAATATTAAGATCTGAAATTTTTAAATGAGAGAGAGTCTTCACATAGCTACATAATTATTCAACTACTCATTGATCTTCACTTATATATTTTTAAAGTAGTTTGTCATTTACTCTCGTGCTTCACTTATATCCTATGAGTAAATGGTTGAATGAATTTAATATCATAAATCTGAAATTATATATGTTTTATATGCTTACCCCATGGGGAGTAATGACTTCACATATAAGAAGTAGAGGTGGTAAATTTATTGAAAGTTAGCAAACATAGTATTGGTCACTTGAACAATTCATGAAAGAATATTGAAGGAAGAGAGATTTCACATATAAATATACTATCTTGGACATCTTCTATGGTTGTGAGCCCCATTAATTATTTTCAAACTTGAGCATATTAGTTGAAGTTGAACAAGGAAGGCAACATAATGAGTTATGCTTGGATATATTTGTATAGAAGTTAGATTGTTATGGATCCTTCAACATGTGGTGCTTCCTATTTATAATCTTTTGCTAGCCAAAATTTCTGTACTAATCGGGAATACTACTTGTGCATCCAAAATACTTGAACCAAGTTTCTTCCATGAGTGTCCACCATATCTACCTATATGCGGTATTTACCTGCCGTTCCAAGTAAATTTGCATGTGCCAAACTCTAAACCTTCAAATAATAATCTGTTTTGTATGCCCGAATCGCTCATGCATGTAGCGACTAGGGGCTGGCAGTATCTTTCCATGCTAGGTGGGTTATTCTCATGATGAGTGTTGATTCACTTGTCATTCATGAGAAAGTGGTTGGTAATTGGGATGCCTAGTTCCATGCTCAAAATCAAATCAAAATATAATTATCAAACAAAACTCCCCCAGGATTGTTGTTGGTATGGACGGTACCCATTGTTTCGGATTAGCCGTGGAGTGTGATTGTTGGTGGAGGGGGAGTAACAACTTTACCATTCTATTTGGGAACCGCCTATAATGTGTCTATCATGGAAAATAGTAAGAACTCTCAGTCGTTATGTTGACAATGAAAGCATACTTCTCAAAAATTATATTCATCTCTGTTTTAAAAGCTTCGAGCTCTGGCACCTCTGCAAATCCCTGCTTCCCTCTGCGAAGGGCCTATCTTTTACTTTTATGCAAGAGTCAGTAGTATTCCTTCTCATTCCAGCCTACTCTTTAGTTGGAAAGCATCATGTGACGGGGAAAGATCTAAGCATATATGGCCATTCAAATATATTTGATCATGAATTATTATTGTTGACAATTATCTATATGATAAATAAGTTGGGAGGCGAAACATTAAGCCCCTATCTTTCTCTGTGTTCAATGGATGCTATTTGTTCTAAAAATATGCTTTGAGTGGTAGCAATCATGGAAGACAATATGATAGTTGAATATGTGGAATTTACTAAATCAAAGCTCTTATATAGACCCTGCAATTGTTTGATGACTGCGAACATAGTTTGTTAGTTTTCAAGAAAGTTTATGGTCTATGCTTTAACATGTGAATACCTTGCTACTTGATCATGAGAAGTTTTATGAGATGAGCTACTGTTTATGATATATAATGATGCTAGAAAAAGTGATTGAAATTATCATTGATCAAACTTGTGCACTTGCTAACATTCACACTTCATAAATTATTTCTTTTATCATTTACCTACTCGAGGACGAGCAGGAATTAAGCTTGGGGATGCTGATACGTCTCCAACATATCTATAATTTATGAAGTATTCATGCCATGTTTACAACATTTTATATGGTTTTGGTATGATCTTATTAGAACTAACCCGGTCTAACGCTGTTTTTAGCAGAACTACCATGGTGTCGTTTTTTGTGCAGAAATAGAAGTTCTCGGAATGAGCTGAAAATTTATGGTGATTTTGTATGGACTAGAAGTAGCCCCCGAAGCACAAGAGTTGGACCAGAAGCCTCACGAGGAAGCGGCAAGGGTGGAGGGCGCGCCCCCTGTCTTGCCGCTGCCTCATGGACCCCCTTGACGTGAAACCAATGCCAAAAATTCCTATAAATCACGAAACCCCCAGAAAGAAACCTAGATCAGGAGTTCCGCCGCCGCAAGCCTCTGAGTCCATAAAAACCAATGTAAGCCCGTTCCGGCACCCTGCCGAAGGGGGGAATCATCACCGGAGTCCATCTTCATCATCCCGGCGGTCTCCATGACGAGGAGGGAGTAGTTCGCCCTCGGGGCTGAGGGTATGTACCAATAGCTATGTGTTTGATCTCTCTCTCTCTCGTGTTCTTGATTTGGCACGATCTTGATGTACCGCGAGCTTTGTTACTATAGTTGGATCATATGGTGTTTCTCCTCCTCTATCTTCTTGTGATGAATTGAGTTTTACCTTTGAGGTTTCACTATTATCGGATTGAATACTTTTATGGATTTGAGAACACTTGATGTATGTCTTGCGTGGGATACCCGTGGTGACAATGGGGTGTTCTATTGATTCACTTGATGTATGTTTTGGCACTCAAATCGCGGATTCCTAAGGTGACATTGGGGTAATCTATGCATAGGGGTTGATGCACGTTTTCACCCTTGTTTCTCCGGTAGAAATCTTGGGGCACTCTTTAAGGTTCTTTGTGTTGGATTGAATATTATGAATCTGAAGTTGTTTGATGCATATCATAAAATTGACCCACGGATACTTGTGGTGACATTGGAGTATCTAGGTTACATTAGGGTTGGTTGATGTGTATCATATGGTGTTATTTTACTACGAACTTTAGGGATGTTTGTGAAACTTTTAGGAATAGCTCAATGGATTGATCAGAAAGAATAACTTTGAGGTGGTGTAGTACCCTACAAGCGATTTCATCTTATGTTCTCCGCGATAGGAACTTTGGAGTGACTCTTTGTCGCACGTTGAGGGATTGCCATATGATTTAATTATGTTATCATTGTTGAGAGAACTTGCACTAGTGAAAGTATGAACCCTAGGCCTTGTTTCCAAGCATTGCAATACCGTTTTTGCTCACTTTTGTTACTATTTACCTCGCAATTTTTAATTATTTAGATTATGAAAATATATTTCTACCATCCAAATTACACTTGTATCACCATCGCTTCGCCGAACTAGTGCACCTATACAATTTACCATTGTATTAGGTGTGTTGGGGACACAAGAGACTCTTTGTTATTTGGTTGCAGGGTTGTTTGAGAGAGACCATCTTCATCCTACGCCTCCCACGGATTGATAAACCTTAGGTCATCCACTTGAGGGAAATTTGCTACTGTCTTACAAAACTCTGCACTTGGAGGCCCAACAACATCTACAAGAAGAAAGGTTGCGTAGTAGACATAAAAGACACCAAGGAAACGATCACAATTGGAGGAGATCTCTGAAACGAACAGGGAGCAGAGCTCCTGGCCTTCCTTCGAGAAAACTCAGACGTATTTTCATCGAAACCCAAAGACATGCCAGGGGTGCCAACCAAAAAGGCAGAACATTGCCTTAATGTCCACAAGCACACACACTACAAATCTGCTCTATTTTGCGACATTATTCTTGCATCACATAAAACCTTTTTCGTCGCCAAAAATGATCTAGTGACATTTTCCGGCCATCACCCCCATTGTCACTAATGCGCCATCACAGAAAATGAAAACTTGATGGTACCACTTCGGCCATCACGCAAGATCGTTTCTTATGTGACGAACCCCAATTTGTCACTGATGGTTGTTTTTGGTGATGGCCTAGAATGTCACCTATGATAGGTCAATCTGTCGCTGATACGTCTCGAACATATCTATAATTTATGAAGTATTCATGTTGTATTTACTTGAATTATACATGGTTTTTGTGCACTTTTATATTATTTTGATGGACTAACATATTAATCTAGTGCCCAGTGTTAGTTCCTGTTTTTTGCCTGTTTCGCAGAAAAACCAATACCAAATGAAGTCCAAATGTGATAAAAATATACTGTGATTTTTTTTGGAACATAAAAGACCCCCGAAGCTTCAAGGAAGGACCAGGAGACCCACGAGGACGCCACAAGCTCACATGGCGCATCCTAGGGGGCCGGGAGGGCCATCTGAGCTTGTTAGCCCCTCGTAACTCCTTTTGGCGTGATTCCAATGCTGAAAATTCCAATAAATTGACAAACCTTCAAAAAGAAACCTAGAACTTGTACTCCTCCGCCGTAAGCCTTTGTTCCGGAGCAATCTCATCTAGAGGCCTTTTCCGGCGTTGTGCCGGAGGGGAAAGCCAGCACGGGGGCCATCTTCATCATCCTTGGTGCCTCCATGGTGATGCGCGAGTAGTTCAACCTCAGGGCCGACGGTATGTGCTAGTAGCTATGTGATCTCTCTCTCTCTCTTGCGCGCGTGTTCTTGATTTGGCACGATCTTGATGTATAATAAACTTTGTTATTATAGTTGGATCATATGAAGTTCTTCCCCTTTATCTCTTTTGTGGTGGATTGAGTTTTACTCTTTGAGGTCTTTTTTGTTATTAGATTGAATACTTTGTATTTGAGGTCACTTGATGCATGTCTCACTCGCGGATATTGATGACCCACAAGTATAGGGGATCAATTGTAGTCCTTTTGATAAGTAAGAGTGTCAAACCCAATGAGGAGCAGAAGGAAATGACAAGCGGTTTTCAGCAAGGTAGTTTCTGCAAGCACTGAAATTGCCGGTAACAAGTAGTTTGATAGAATGATAATAATTTGTAACGAGCAAGTAACAGTAACGGTAACAAAAGTGCAGCAAGGTATCCCAATCCTTTTTGTATCAAAGGACAGGCCGGTGCGATCACTTATAATAAGTAAAGCGTTCTTGAGGACACACAAGAATTTCATCTAGTCACTTTCATCATGTTGGTTTGATTCGCATTCGTTACCTTGATAATTTGATATGTGGGTGGACCAGTGCTTGGGTGTTGTTCTTACTTGAACAAGCCTCCCACTTCTGATTAACCCCCTCGCAAGCATCCGCAACTCCGAAAGAAGAATTAAGATAACAATCTAACCATAGCATTAAACATATGGATCCAAATCAGCCCCTTACGGAATAGCGCATAAACTAGGGTTTAAGATTTTGTCACTAGCACCCCATCATCTAATAACTACTCCACAATGCATTCCCTTAGGCCCAAAGATGATGAAGTGTCATGTAGTCGACGTTCACATAACACCACTAAGGGAATCACAACATACATATCATCAAAGTATCTAACGAATATCAAATTCACATGATTACTTGCAAGATGACTTCTCCCGTGGCCTCAAGAACAAGGGCAACTACTCACAAATAATATTCATGCTCAAGATCATAGGGATATTAAATAGCATAATGGATCTGAACATATAATCTTCCACCAAATTAACCATCTAGCATTAACTACAGATGTAATCAACACTACTAGTCACCCACAAGTACCAATCTGAGGATTTCATACAAAGACTAAACACAAGAGATGAACTAGGGTTTGAGATGAGATGGTGTTGTTGAAGGTGTTGATGAAGATTGGCCTCCCAAAGATGAGAGGGTTGTTGGTGATGACGATGGTTTTGATTTCCCCCTCCCAGAGGGAGATTCCCTCGGCAGAATCGCTTCGTCGAAGGGCAAAAGTGCTCCCGCCCAAGTTCTGCCTCGAGACGGTTGCGCTCCGTCCCGAAAGTCCTCTCCTTATTTTTTTCTAGGTCAAAAGACCTTATATAACAGAAGATGGGCATCGGAGGTGGGCCAGGTGGCTCACTACCCACCATGGCGCGCCTGGAGGGGGTGGGACGCCCTGGTGCCTAGTGGGCACCTGGGAGGCGCCCTCTGGTACTTATTTTCTCCTATATTTATTATATATTCCAGAACAATTCTCCGTAAAATTTCAGATCATTTGGAGATGTGGAGAATAGGTATCTCTGACATAGCTTTTCCAGGTCCAGAATTCCAGCTGCCGGTATTCTCCCTCTTTGTGTAAACCTTGCATATTATGAGAGAAAAGGCATTAGAATTACTCCACATAGTGTTATATTGCATGAAAACACTATAAAAATAGTAGGAAAACAAGATGCAAAATGGACGTATCAACTCCCCCAAGCTTAGAGCTCGCTTGTCCTCAAGCGAAAGCCAATATCGAAAATCATGTCCACATGTTTAGAGAGAGAGAGGTGTTGATAAAAACAAAATACGGACATAGTAGCATCATGCTTATTATTATAACAGCAACAAACTTTATCATATAACTTCTCATGAACAAGTAACAATTCATCACAACATCGAAGTATACAACATAAACTTTATTGAAAACTAACAAACTATGTTCTCAATCAACTTTGCAATTGCAATTCATCATATTTTCTGGAAGGGTCACATATGGGAGCCTTTGGGAAGTCCACATACTCAACCATCATTTAATCTTCTATGATTGCTAACAATCACAACCTATATATGGAGCAAAAAGTTTCAGCCAGGCACATAGAAAGATAGGGACTTATAGTTTCGCCTCCCAACTTATTTACCTTAAGGGTGATGTCAACAATAATAACTCATGATCACTCATATCCAGCTGGATATATGTGCCTAGCTCTTTACCAACCACATGAGCTTGCAAAAGAGAAAAATAAAAAGGAATAGATGAGAATATTTTGACTCTTTGCATAAAAAGTAAATACATAAAAGTAAAAGATATGCCCTTCGCAGAGGGAATCAGAGGTTGTCATGCGCTTTTTGGTTTTGTATGCACAGTCTCTTAATGCAAAAGAACGTCACATTATATTGCCCCTTATGATAGCAACCTTTATTATGGAGTCTGTCGCTTTTATTACTTTGCCATCACAAGTTCGTACAACGCTTATTTTCCTTTGCACTAAAAGGTCAAACACATTTAGAAGCAATTTTTATTGCCTTATTGCACCGATGGCAACTTACTTGAAGGATCTTATTCAATCCATAGGTAGGTATGGTGGACTCTCAAAACAGGAATTTGGGTTTAGGGTTTTTGGATGCGTAAGTAGTATCTCTACTTAGTGCGGATTTTTGGCTAGCAAATATATTGGGCAAGCACGACATGTTGGAGGATCTATGACAATATAGCTTCTATGTGAATATGGACAAACACAAATCATTATGTTGTCTTCCTTGTCCAACGTCAACAATTTGGCATAAAATATTTAATGGGGGCTTACAATCATAAAGATGTCTAAGATGGTATATTTGCATGTGAATATCTTCCTTTATTAATTCTTTCATGAATTGCATCATTGACCAATGCTATGTTTGTCAACTTTCAATAAATTTTACCACTTGTACTTTTCCTTATGTGATGTCATTACTTACCATAAGATTAGATATGATCTTGTTTCATTATTTCCTTTATTTTGAATGAAACAAGAAAGTAAAGAAACAAAAACCCGAACTAAAGTTTATTATATAACTCTCAACTCGATTACGTAGATGGATAGATCACGAAACTAGCACTCGAAAATAGATCATACTAAAGTTTTATTCAACTAAATCACGAAATAACTAAAGATCAAACTAAAAACTTATGAAGATAATAAAAGTGATGGTGACACGATACCGGGGCATCTCCCCCAAGCTTGGCGAAAGGTAAGGGGAGTACCCATACCCGTGTACTCAAGTCTCCTTCTTCAGTGATGGTGGTGGTGATGAGGGAGTAGGAAGCTTGTCCTCCGGCTTCCATGGCAGGGGTTCACCATCATAACTCATAAGAGGACGCACGAGTCTCCTGAGTCCTGCAACTGGCAGCTAAACTCATACCTTCAAATCTTGCTTCATACTCGACAACTTGATGTTGAAGATCATAGATTTGGCTTTGCAGATAATTGATTTGCTTGTTGAAGGTGAAGACGATGTCCTTCATGGATCGGCCATCCACCTAGTGATCACGGGTGAATTCCACGATCATGGAGTGATTGGCACTAAGTCCATGCTCCACCATCCCTTGGCACTTGAAGATCTCCTGCTCCACCGCCTCGAGCCTGGCCTCCACGCTTCCCTTCTTCTTGGGCCCTTGAACATCCCGGATGTGGAGCACCCCCTCACGCATATCAATGGATTGAGCGTGCTTCAACACCTCTGGTAGGTAGGGGTTGATGACCTTCTCGAAGAACTTGTCCCTGGAAGAGCTTGGTGTAGCCATGGTGATCTAGATCTGATAGAAAAATAACACGAAACAAGAACAGAGAATTTCTCCGTGATACGGTGGTAAAATCGTCCAGGGGTATATATAAAGAATTTTTATCTTGGGAAACAAGCATACTACAGGAAAACAGAGTCGGGAAGGTACCCGAGGGGCCCACTAACCACCAAGGTGCGCCAGGTGGGGCTGGTGTGCCCTGGTACCGAGTGTTCACCTGGGTTGCTGATACGTCTCCAACATATCTATAATTTTTTATTGTTCCATGCTATTACATTATCTGTTTTGGATGTTTTATATGCATTAATATGCTATTTTATACTTTTTTGGGACTAACCTATTAACCTAGAGCCCAGTGCCAGTTTCTATTTTTTCCTTGTTTTTGAATTTTTACAGAAAAGGAATATCAAACGGGGTCTAAACGGAATAAAACTTTACGATGATTTTTCTTGGACCTGAAGACACCTACATGACTTGGATAGAGGGCCAGAAGAGTCCCGAGGAGGCCACAGGCCTCTAGGGCTCGCCCTAGGGGGGCGCCCCGAGGGCTTGTGGGCCCCTCGGGTGTCCTTCAACCCTAATTCCACTTCTATAAATTCCCAAATATTCCCCAAACATTGGAAGGGGCCACCAAAATATTTTTCCGCCTCCGCAAGCCTCTGTTCCCGTGAGACCCCATCTTGGGGCCTTTTTCGGCACTCTGCCGGAGGGGGACTTGATCATGGAGGGCCTCTACATCAACCTTGCTGCCCTTCTGATGAAGCGTGTGTAGTTTGCAACATACCTACGGGTCCATAGCTAGTAGCTAGATGGCTTCTCTCTCTTTGATCTTCAATACAATGTTCTCCTCGATGTTCTTGGAGTTCTATCTGATGTAATACTCTTTTGCGGTGCGTGTGTTGAGATCCGATGAATTGTGGATTTATGATCAGATTATCTATGAATATTATTTGAGTTTTCTCTGAACTCTTTTATGCATGATTAAGATATCTTTGTATTTCTCTTCGAACTATCGGTTTGGTTTGGCCAACTAGATTGGTTTTTCCTACAATGGGAGAGGTGCTTAGTTTTGGGTTCAATCTTGCGGTGTCCTCACCTAGTGACATAGTAAGGGTAGCGAGGCACGTATTGTATTGTTGCCATCAAGGATAAAAAGATGGGGTTTACATCATATTGCTTGAGTTTATCCCTCTACATCATGTCATCTTTCTTAAGGCCTTACTCTGTTCTTATGAACTTAATGTTGGGTAATGTTGCATGGAAAACAAAAAATTTCTACGCACACACAAGATCTATCCTTGGAGATGCATAGCTACGAGAGGGGAGAGTATGTCTACGTACCCTCGTAGACCGTAAAGCGGAAGCATTTATCATGCAGTTGATGTAGTCGTATTCTTCGCGATCCGATCACGATCCAACCGATCTAGTGCCGAACGGATGGCACCTCCGAGTATAGCACACGTGCGGCGCAATGATGTCTCCTGCTACCTCTTGAGCACTGCATTGGTTTTCCCTTGAAGAGGAAAGGGTGATGCAGCAAAGTAGCGTAAGTATTTCCCTCAGTTTTTGAGAACCAAGGTATCAATCCAGTAGGAGACCACACGCAAGTCCCTCGTACCTACACAAACAAATAAGAACCTTGCAACCAACGCGATAAAGAGGTTGTCAATCCCTTCACGGCCACTTGCAAAAGTGAGATCTGATAGAGATGATAAGATAATATTTTTGGTATTTTTATGATAAAGATTGAAAGTAAAGAACTGCAAAATAAACGGTGCCAGAAATAGCTAGTTGACGGGAGATTAATATAATGGAGAATAGACCCGGGGGCCATAGGTTTCACTAGTGGCTTCTCTCAAGATAGCATAAGTGTTACGGTGGGTGAACAAATTATTGTCGGGCAATTGATAGAATAGTGCATAGTTATGAGAATATCTAGGCATGATCATGTATATAGGCATCACGTCCGCGACAAGTAGACCGAAACGATTCTGCATCTACTACTATTACTCCACACATCGACCGCTATCCAGCATGCATCTAGAGTATTAAGTTCATAAGAACAGAGTAACGCATTAGGCAAGATGACATGATGTAGTGGGATAAACTCAAGCAATATGATATAAACCCCATCTTTTTATCCTCGATGGCAACAATACAATACGTGTCGTTTCCCCTTCTGTCACTGGGATCGAGCACCGCATGATTGAACCCAAAGCTAAGCACTTCTCCCATTGCAAGAAAGATCAATCTACTAGGCCAAACCAAACTGATAATTCAAAGAGACTTGCAAAGATAACAAATCATACATAAAAGAATTCAGAGGAGATTCAAATATTGTTCATAGATAATCTTGATCATTAACCCACAATTCATCGGATCTCGACAAACACACCGCAAAAAGAGTTACATCGAATAGATCTCCAAGAAGATCAAGGAGAACTTTGTATGGAGATCCAAAGAGAGAGAAGAAGCCATCTAGCTAATAACTATGGACCCGAAGGTCTGAGGTAAACTACTCACACATCATCGGAGAGGCTATGGTGTTGATGTAGAAGCCCTCCGTGATTGATTCCCCCTCCGGCGGAGCGCCGGAAAAGGCCCCAAGATGGGATCTCACAGGTACAGAAGGTTGCGGCGGTGGAAATAGGGTTTCGTGGTGCTCCTGGATGTTTTCGGGGTATATGAGTATATATAGGAGGAAGAAGTAGGTCGGTGGAGCTGCGAGGGGCCCACGAGGGTGGGGGCGCACCCAGGGGTCAGGCGCGCCTCCCTGCCTCGTGGCCTCCTCGCTTCTTTCTTGACGTCCACTCCAAGTCCTCTGGATCACCTTTGTTCCAAAAATCACTCTCCCGAAGGTTTCATTCTGTTTGGATTCCGTTTGATATTCCTTTTCGGCGGAACACTGAAATAGGCAAAAAAACAGCAATTTGCACTGGGCCTTGGGTTAGTAGGTTAGTCCCAAAAATAATATAAAAGTGCATAATAAAGCCCGTTAAACATCCAAAATAGAATATATAATAGCATGGAACAATAAAAAATTATAGATATGTTGGAGACGTATCATCTCCTCCTTCTTGATCCAGCAAGAGGGAGAGGAGAAGTAGATGGGATCACAATGAACACGATGGCGTGATGGTGATGGTGGTGGTGGAGCACCGACAGCGCTTCGCAAAGCGCCGCCGGGACGAGGCGGTGGAACTACGAAGTAACGGGGGAGAGAGAGGGGCGCCAAGGGCTTGGTGTGTTCTCTTGGGGCGCCCCCTCCCCTCTATATATAGGCGGAGGGTGTGGGAAACAGCCCCTCCAAGCCCTAGGGCGCAGCTAAGGGGGAGAGGACTTGGACTCCTAGTCCAATCCTATTCCTACTAGGACTCCTTCCTTTTTTGCCTCCCTAGCCACATGGGATTTTGAGGACTTGGTGCGCCTAGCCCAATAAGGCCAAGGCGCCTCCCCTCAGCTCATGCTAGCCCTTGGTCGTAGTGGACTCATTTGTGGACTTCTGGACCCCTCCGCCTAGCCACATGGGCTTTTGAGGACTTGGTGCGCCTAGCCCAATAAGGCCAGGGCGCCTCCCCGCAGCTCATGCTAGCCCTTGGTCGTGGTGGACTCACTTGTGGACTTCCGGACCCCTCCGGAATCCTCCGGAACCTTTTGGAAGCTTCCCGGTACAATACCGAAAAAACTGCACCTTTTTTCGGAACCCAAAATATGACTTCCCATATATAAATATTTACCTCTTGACCATTCCGAGACTCCTCATGACGTCCGAGATCTCATCCGGGACTCCGAACAACATTTGGTTACCACTCATCAAATATCCCAATACTTCTCTAGTGTCAACGAACGTTAAGTATGCGACCCTGCGGGTTCGGGAATTATGTAGTCATGACCGAGACACCTCTCCGGTCAATAAAAAATAGCGGGATCTAGATGCCCATATTGATTCCTACATATTCCACGAAGATCTTTGTCGGTCGAACCTTTATGACAACATACATAATTCCCTTTGTCCGTCGGTATGTTACTTGCCCAAGATTCGATCGTCGGTGTCTTTATACCTAGTTCAATATCGTTACTGGCAAGTCTCTTTAGTCGTTCCATAAGTCACTTTGCTTGCAAGCTTCTTCTGATGTTGTATTACCGAGAGGGCCTAGAGATACCTCTCCAATACACGGAGTGACAAATCCCCATCTCGATCCATGCCAACTCAACAGACACCTTCGGAGATACCTGTAGAGCATCTTTATGATCACCCAGTTACGTTGTGACGTTTGATAGCACACAAGGTATTCCTTTGGAGTCCAGGAGTTGCATGATCTCATGGTCGAAGAAACATGTATTTGACATTAAGAAAGCAGTAGCAATAAACTAAACAATCATATGCTATGCTAACGGATGGTTCTTGTCCATCACATCATTCTCCTAATGATGTGATCCTATTATCAAGTGACAACACATGTCTATGGTTAGGAAACCTTAACCATCTTTTGATCAACGAGCTAGTCTAGTAGAGGCTCACTAGGGACACAATATTTTGTTTATGTATTCACACATGAATTTAAGTTTCTGGTCAACACAATTCTAGCATGAATAATAAACCTTTATCATGAATAAGGAAATATAATAATAACAAATTTATTATTGCCACTAGGGCATATTTCCATCAGTCTCCCACTTGCACTAGAGTCAATAATCTAGTTCACATCGCCATGTGATTAACACCCATAGTTCACATAGCCATGTGACTAACACCCAAGGAGTTTACTAGAGTCAATAATCTAGTTCACATCGCCATTTGATTAACACCCAAAGAGTACTAAGGTGTGATCATGTTTTGCTTGTGAAACAGGTTTAATCAACAGGACTGCCACATTCAGATCCATATGTCTTTTGCAAATTTCTATGTCTATAATGCTCTGCATGGAACTACCCCAACTAATTGCTCCCACATTCAATACGTATCCATATTGAGACTTAGAGTCATCTAGATGGGTGTCAAAGCTTGCATCGACGTAACCCTTTATGACGAACTCTTCACCACCTCCATAACCGAGAACCACTTCCTTAGTCCTCTTTAAGGATAATTTTGACCGTTGTCCAGTGATCCACTCCTGGATCACTATTGTACCCCCTTGCTAGACTCATGGCAAGGCACACAATAGGTCTGGTACACGGCATGTTATACTTTATAGAACATATGGCCGAGGCATAAGGAATGGCTTTCATTCTCTCTCTATCTTCTGCCGTGGTCGGGCTTTGAGTCTTACTCAACTTCACACCTTGCAACACAGGCAAGAACTCTTTCTTTGACTAATCCATTTTGAACTTCTTCAAAACTTTGTCAAGGTATGTGCTTCGTGAAATCCTATTAAGCGTCTGCTACTTCTAGAGCTTGCGTTGGTTTTTCCCTTGAAGAGGAAAGGGTGATGCAGCAAAGTAGAGATAAGTATTTCCTTCAGTTTGAGAACCAAGGTATCAATCTAGTAGGAGGTACAAGCAAGTCTCCAATCTATGCACCTGCACAAACAATCAAACACTTGCACCCAACGCGATAAAGGGGTTGTCAATCGCTTCACGGTCACTTGCAAGGATGAGATTTGATAGAGATAGGTATAAAAGATAAATAAAAGAGAAAACTAAAGTAAATCCGAATAAATTGTAGCAAAGAATTTTTGGGTTTTTGGTTTATAGATCTGAAAATATATCATGGAAAATAGACCCCGGGGCCATTGGTTTCCCTTGATGCTTCTCTCTTGAAAGAAAACATGCGATGGCTAAACAAATTACTGTCGAGCAATTGATAGAAAAGCGCAAAGTTATGACGATATCCAAGGCAATGATTATGTGTATAGGCATCATGTCCGTGTCAAGTAGATGGAAACGATTCTGCATCTACTACTATTACTCCACACATCGACCGCTATCCAGCATGCATTTAGAGTATTAAGTTCATAAGAACGGAGTAACGCCTTAAGTAAGATGACATGATGTAGAGGGATAAACTCCAGCAATATGATGAAAACCCCATCTTTTTACCCTTGATGGCAACAATACAATACGTGCCTCGCTACCCCTACTTTGTCACTGGGTGAGGACACCGCAAGATTGAACCTAAAACTAAGCACATCTCCCATTGCAAGAAGAACCAATCTAGTTGGCCAAACCAAACCGATAATTCAAAAAAATACAAAGACATTTAATCATGCATAAAAGAGTTCAGAAAAGACTCAAATAATATTCATAGATAACCTGATCATAAATCCACAATTCATTGGATCTCGACAAACACACCGCAAAAGAATATTACATCGGGTATAACTCCAAGAACATCGAGGAGAACATGGTTTTGAAGATCATAGAGAGAGAAGAAGTCATCTAGCTACTAACTGTGGACCCGTAGGTCCGTGGTAAACTACTAACGCTTCATCGGAATGGTTGATACGTCTCCAATGTATCTATAATTTTTGCTTGTTCCATGTTGTTATATTATCATTCTTAAATGTTTTACAATCATTTTATAGCAACTTTATATCATTTTTTGGGACTAACCTATTCACATAATGCCCAGTGCCAGTTGCTATTTTTTGCTTGTTTTTTACTTTGCAGAAAATAAATACCAAACCGAGTCCAAACGCAACTAAAATTTTTGGAGATTTTTTCTGGACCACAAGACACCTGTTGGGCCAAAAAGTACCCGAGGGGGGCTCTGAGGGGAGCACAACCCACCTGGGCGCGCCCTAGTGGGTTGTGCCCACCTCGGCTGCCTTCCACACCGCCTCTTCGATCTATAAATACCCCGAAAATCCAAAAACCCTAGGGGAGTCGACGAAACACAATTCCAGCCGCCGCAAGTTCCAGAACCAACAGATCCAATCTAGACACCATCACGAAAGGGGTTCATCATCCTCATTGGTGCCTCTCCGATGATGCGTGAGTAGTTCCTTGTAGACCTACGGGTCTGTAGTTAGTAGCTATATGGCTTCCTCTCTCTCTCTTTTGATTCTCAATACAATGGTCCCTTGGAGATCTATTTGATGTAACTCTTTTTGCGGGGTGTTTGTTAGGATCCGATGAACTTTGAGTATATGATCGGATCTATTTTATCCACGAAAGTTATTGAGTCTTCTTTTGGTCTCTTATATGTATGATTACTTATAGCCTGTTATTTCTTCTTCGAATATTTTGTTTAGTTAGGCCGACTAGATCGATTTTCCTTGCCATGGGAAGAGGTGCTTTGTGATGGGTTCGGTCATGCAGTGTTCTTTCCCAGTGACAAAAGGGGCAGCAAGACACGTATTGATCATTGCCATTAAGGTAACAAGATGGGGTCTATTCCTACATGAAAACATCTTGTCTACATCATGTCATCGTTCTTATTACATTACTCCGTTTCTCCATGAACTTAATACACTAGATGCATGCTGGATAGCGGTCGATGTGTGGAGTAATAGTAGTAGATGCAGGCAGGAGTCGGTCTACTAATCTTGGACGTGATGCCTATATAATGATCATTGCCTACATATCATCATAATTATTTGAAGTTCTACCAATTGCCCAACAGTAATTTGTTTACCCATTGTATGCTATTTTTCTTGAGAGAAGCCACTAGTGAAATCTACGGCCCCGGGTCTATTCTTCTTTATGTTTGCTTTCCGATCTATTATTTGCCACTTTTATTTTCAGATCTATATTTCCAAAAACCCAAAAATACCTTGTTGCACTTCTTATTTGCATCTTTTATTTCGCGTTTTATCGAGATCTATTTACCCAATCTACCACAAACTTATCTATCTTTTTACCGTGGAGGGATTGACAACCCCTCTTACGCGTCGCAAGTACTTGTTCTTTGTGTGCAGATACCGTTTACATAGTGTTGCTTGGTTCTCCTACTGGATTGATACCTTGGTTTAATAATAGAGAGAAATACCTACCGTAGTTGTGCTACATCATCACTTCCTCTTTGGAGAAATATCGACGTAGTTCAAGTGACATCAAGGAAATAGAGTTGATGTAGATGCCCTCCGTGATCAAATCCCCCTCCGACAGGGTGCCGGAAAAGGCCCCAAGATGGGATCTCACGGGAACAGAGGCTTGTGGTGGCGTAAAAGTATTTAGGTGGACGCTTCTGTTGGTTTGGGAATATTTGGGAACTTATAGTGCAAGAATTAGGGTTGGAGGAGTCCCGAGGGTCCCACAAGCCCTCGGGGCGCCCCCTGGGGCGTGCCTAGCTGGCTTGTGGCCTCCTTTGGGATCTTCTGACCCCCCAAGCTCCGTGGATGTCTTCTGGTCCAAGAAAAATCATCATAAAGTTTTATTCCGTTTGGACTTTGTTTGATATTCCTTTTCTGTAAAACTCAAAAACAAGGAAAAAACAGAAACTGGCACTGGGCTCTAGGTTAATAGGTTAGTCCCATAAATAATATAAAATAGCATATTAATGCATATAACATCCAAAACAGATAATATAAGAGCATGGAACAATCAAAAATTATAGATACGTTGGAGACGTATCAAGCATCCCCAAGCTTAATTCATGCTTGTCCTCGAGTAGGTAAATGATAAAAACAAAATTTTTGATGTGCAATGCTACCTAACATATTTATACATGTAATATTCTTGATTGTGGCATGAATATTCAGATCCACAAGATTCAAAACAAAAGTTTAATATTGACATAAAAACAATGATACTTCAAGCATACTAATAAAGCAATCATGTCTTCTCAAAATAACATGGCCAAAGAAAGTTATCCCTACAAAATCATATAGTCTGGCTATGCTCCATCTTCATCACACGAAGTATTTTATCATGCACAACCCCGATGACAAGCCAAGCAATTGTTTCATACTTTTGGTGTTCTCAAACTTTTTCAACTTTCACACAATACATGAGCGTGAGCCATGGATATATCACTATAGGTGGAATAGAATATGGTGGTTGTGGAGAAGACAAAAAGAAGAAGGTCTCACATCAACTAGGCATATTAACGGGCTATGGATATGCCCATCAATAGATATAAATTTGAGTGAGTAGGGATTTCCATGCAACGAATGCACTAGAGCTATAAGTGTATGAAAGCTCAAAAGGAAACTAAGTGAGTGTGCATCCAACTCGCTTGCTCACGAAGACCTAGGGCAATTTGAGGAATCCCATCATTGGAATATACAAGCCAAGTTCTATAATGAAAAATTCCCACTAGTATATGAAATGACAAAATAGGAGACTCTCTATCATGAAGATCATGGTGCTACTTTGAAGCACAAGTGTGGAAAAAGGATAGTAACATTGTCCCTTCTCTCTTTTCTCTCATTTTTTTCATTTTATCTCTCTTTTTTGTGTGGGCTTCTTTAGCCTCTTTTATTTTTTATGAAGTCCGGAGACTCATCCCAACTTGTGAGGGAATCATAACTTCCATCATCCTTTCCTCACATGGGACAATGCTCTAATAATGATGATCATCACACTTTTATTTACTTTCAACTCAAGAATTATAACTCGATGCTAGAACAAAATATGACTCTATATGAATGCCTCCAATGGTGTACCGGGATGTGCTATGATCAAGAGTGACATTTATGAAAAATATGAACGGTGGCCTTGCCACAAATACTATGCCAACTACATGATCATGCAAAGCAATATGACAATGATGGTATGTGTCATAATAAATGGAACGGTGGAAGTTGCATGGCAATATATCTCGGAATGGCTATGGAAATGCCATAATAGGTAGGTATGGTGGCTGTTTTCAGGAAGGGTATATGGTGGGTGTAATGCACCGGCGAAAGTTGCGCGGTACTAGAGAGGCTAGCAATGGTGGAAGGGTGAGAGTGCATATAATCCATGGACTCAACATTAGTCATAAAGAACTCACATACTTATTGCAAAAATTTATTAGCTATCGAAACAAAGTACTACACTCATGCTCCTAGGGGGATAGATTGGTAGGAAAATACCATCGCTCGTCCCCGACCGCCACTCATAAGGAAGACAATCAAAGAATAAATCATGCTGCGACATCATCACATAACAGTTCACCATACGTGCATGCTACGGGAATCACAAACTTTGACACAAGTATTTCTACCAATCCACAATTACTCACTAGCATGACTCTAATATCACCATCTTTACATCTCAAAACAATCATAAGGAATCAAACTTCTCATAGTATTCAATGCTCTTTATATGAAAGTTTTTATTATATCCCTCTTGGATGCCCATCATATTAGGACTAAATTCATAACCTAACCAAATCACCATGCTGTTTAGAGACTCTCAAAATAATATAAGTGAAGCATGATAGTTCAACAATTTATATAAAATAAAGCCACTACTGTGCTAAAAAATGATATAAGTGAAGCACTAGAGCAAAATTGCCTAGCTCAAAAGATATAAGTGAAGCACATAGAGTATTCTAATAAATTCACGATTCATGTGTGTCCCTCTCAAAAGGTGTACAGCAAGGATGATTGTGGCAAACTGAAAAGAAAAGACTCATATCATAGAAGACGCTCCAATGAAAACACATATCATGTGGTGAATAAAAATATAGCCTCAAGTAAATTTACCGATGGATTGAAGATGGAAGAGGGGATGCCATCCGGGGTATCCCCAAGCTTAGATGCTTGGTTGTCCTTTAATATTACCTTGTGGTGCCTTGGGCATCCCCAATCTTAGTCTCTTGCCACTCCTTATCCATAGTCCATCAAATCTTTACCCAAAACTTGAAAACTTCACAACACAAAACTCAACAGAAAACTCATGAGATCCGTTATTATAATAAAATAAATCACCACTTTAGGTACTGTCATGAACTCACTCTTTATTTATATTGATGTAATATCTACTGTATTCCAACTTCTCCATGGTTCATACCCCCGATACTACTCATAGAATCATCAAAATAAGCAAACAACACATAGAAAACAAAATTTGTCAAAAACAGAATAGTTTGTAGTAACCTGTAAACTTCATATACTTATGTAACTCCAAAAATTCTGAAAAATTAGGACAACAGAGGCAATTCATATATCAATCTTGTGTAAACAATTCAAGAATTTATCATGTTCCAGCAGCTCGGATCAATTCTGTTACTAGGCGCAAAAGTTTCTGTTTTTCAGCAAGATCAAATCAACTATCACCAAAGATAATCCCAAAGGTATTACTTGGCTCAAACACTAATTGAAACACCAAAACACAATTACTACAGAGGTAATAATGTGTATTCCCATAAAAACAGGAAAGAAAAATATTGGGTTGTCTCCCAACAAGCACTTTTCTTTAAAGCCTTTTAGCTAGTCGTTGATAATTTTAATGATGCTCACATGAAAGATAGCAATTGAAACACGAAGAGAGCATCATGTAGCACGTGAAAAACAAGTTTAAGTATAACATACTTCCTATGAATAGGCATTTTATAAGCAAACAAATTATCAAGACAAGCAAAAACTAGCATATGTAAAGAAGAAGAAAGAAACACTAGTAATCTCAACATAACGAGAGGCAATTTAGTAACATGAAAATTTCTACAACCATATTTTCCTCTCTCATAATAATTATATGTGGGATCATATTCAAATTCAACAATATAGATATCACATATAATATTCTCTACATGATGCACATCCATGCATAGTTGACACTCTTCCAAAATAGTGGGATCATCATCCAATAAAGTCATGACCTCTCCAAGCCTAATTTTATCAAAAAATTCATAAGATTGATCATTATCCGAAGTAGTGGGATCATTATTACCTAGAGTTGACACTCTTCCAAACCCACTTTCAATATTATCGCAAACATATTTATCATGAAACTTAAATAAATTTTCAAGATCATAAGAAGCATTATCACCCCAATCATGATCATTGCAATAAGTAGCGGACATTGCAAAACTAGCATCCCCAAGCTTGGGGTTTTGCATATTATAGCATAATTGACATTAATAGAATTTATAATAACATCATTGCAATCATGCTTTTGATTCAAGGAACTATCAAGTATGGGTGCAATAGCAATAATCTCATGTTTAACATAAGGAACTATGTCGGGGGAAACGACACCTATGGGATCCCAGGGAATCCCTTCTACAGTTGGCGGGGGCGTGGAGCTGCGCAAAGAGCAGGTCTAGCAATCAGCGCGAGGGGATTTTTTACCCAGGTTCGGGCCACAAACGATGCGTAAAACCCTAGTCCTGCTTGTTTGTGTTTATTTGGTGTTCTTCCGTTCTTGGACTAGCTACTATGCGTGCCTAGACCAAAAAGTCCGAATCCCTCCACAGTACGCCTCGGGCCTCCTTTTATATGTCAAAGGAGTCACCACAAGGGCACACAGGAGGTGGAAAGTATCTGCAGTGTACAAGTTTACCGCCTGACACCATAAGACAAACACATTTAATGCGTTGCCTACATGCCCTCTTGCTTTATCGGGGGTGGCAACAGAGCTCGTCCCGTCCATCGCCGCCTCGCCTTGCTTCGACGCGCGTCCAAGCAGACGAGGCATGCAGCACCATGCTGGGTGGCTGGTCGCTACGCTGGTGCAGTGACAGGGTCTTCACGAAGATCTGCATTTCACCACGCGGGTGCTTGACTAGTTGGTCTAGAAGCTGCATGCTGCCACGCAGGTGCTTGACTAGTTGGCCTAGAAGCTGCATGCTGCCATGCAGGCGCTTGACTAGTTGGCCTAGAAGATGCATGCTGCCACACAGGCGCTTGCGTAGTTGGTGGGCTGGTTGCCGCGTCGAAACGACCGCGGGGCAGCGAAACGTCGGTGGGTGCGGGCCTAGCCGTGGCCCCGCAGATGCCCCCGGCAAGGGTCTTGCCGGGATCTCGTGGGCGTCCCCGGCAAGGATCCTACCGGGGTCTTCGGCCGTCCCCGGCTAGGATCTTGCCGGGGGGTCTTCGTCTTCTAGTTCTTATCCAGACCCGCAGGCCTTTGGTCTTCACAAAGATCTGCATGCCACCACGCGAGCGCCCCTGAGTCTTGGTCTCGACGTTGTCGATGGTTTCAGAACCCTCAGGCTGAAGGGTGGCGGCCTTGCTGGTGTTGGGCAAGTCGCCCCGACAAGGCTCTTGCCAGGGCTGTGTAGGCCGCCCCGGCAAGGGTGTCGCCTGGGGAAGCCCATCTTGCCCCTTCGCTCTTCATGCCTCTGGCTTGAGTGCTACCTTGGTAGTCCAATACCTTTGTTTCTTCTGCCTTGCCAAGCATGGCCGCAAGTGTGGCTACGACCGCCCGTGCACAAGTAAAAGGGGTACAGAAAGGCCCCTACTTTTGTACATCGACAGGAGCCCCCGGGCCTGGGCCACACATAAGTGCGAAGCGTTGTTGGGCCAGGCCCAGAACGGTGCATGGGTACGTGTGGCAGAGTTTTATCCGCAGTAACTTCTTCGACAGTTGCGCCTCCCCACGACCCGCATTGAGTGCGTGACGTGGGGGTCGTGCATGGAACGGTCGAAGCACGCTTGCGTCACCCTGTGGTAAATAGTAAAGAGGCGGCCCACGTCTTCCCCATAAAAAAGAGGAAACCGCAGGGGTGCTGCTCATTTACCCTCCGCGTCCTTTCCAATCTTGGAACCGTTGTTCCCCTCTTCTTCTTCAAGCGCAAATCAGAGCTTTCGCCTCTTCTCGCCGCCACCGTGCTCCCATTGCCCTTGATCCCTCACCCCCTCTCAGCCACCATGGCGCCCAAGGCAAGCAAGGGCAAAGGAGCGGCCAAGGACGCCGGGGGGAAGGAGGCGCCGGAGAGCGAGTTGGTGGAGCTGCGGACGCAGTACGCCCTCTTCACCTCGACGGTCGATGCGCTCACCCACAAGGATAAGTTTAGGCCCCTGTGGGGGAGGGAGACGTCGGGTATCCCGCCACGCGCATCATCCCTGCCTCCTTCGCCAAGCCTGGTCCAAATCGATATCCTTTCTTTGTCGACTACTTCTCCTGTGGGCTCTGCCCTTCCTTTCTCAGATTTCTTTAACGACATCATGCACACCTATGGCTTCCACCTTCTGGACCTTACGCCAAACGCCGTGGCGTGCATGGCCTTCTTTGCCCATCTTTGCGAGGGCTTTGCCGGAGTGCACCCTAGCATGGCGCTCTTCCGCCACTACTTCACCCCTCGCATCCAGCCAGGGGGCGCCATCTTTGGCTGCATCACTTGGATCTCGATGACCCAGAGCAGGGGCACGTGCCTGGAGGGTGCCCAGAAGGAGAGGTGGGACGAGTGGCGGGGTCGGTGGTGCTGGATCGAGGAGACATATTCGCAGGAGTTCTGTCGGGTACGTCGGAGGCCGCCGGTCCGCGGCAAGGACTGGGGCGAGCTCGACGCCGACGACAAGAAGCTCATGGTTGCCACCACCAAGATCCATTGCCTCACCTTGACGGGCTCACTCTTGAGATGATCGGGGCCGACTTCATCCGCCCCCGGATTGCCCCACTGCATAATAAGGGGAGGCCGGCCTGGGACTTCAGGAATGCGGCCGATATCATGAGGCTCTGCCCCGGCCTGAACCACAACTTCACGGTGTTGCAGCATGCTCATCTTTGTCAGAGCCTTTTCCAGCTCAAGGTTGACAAGGTCGGCAGGGTCGAGAGGACCGGCAAGGCCGCCAAGGCCGAAAAGTCTGACAGCCTGTTCGGGTTGCCAGCGGCGGTAGTCCCGTTGAGCAACAACTCTTGCCTGACCGCCATCTGTTGGGGAATGTAGTAATTTCAAAAAAATTCCTACGCACACGCAAGACCATTGTGATGCATAGCAACGAGAGGGGAGAGTGTTGTCCACTTACCCTCGTAGCCGAAAGCGGAAGCGTTATCACAACGCGGTTGATGTAGTCGTACGTCTTCACGATCAGACCGATCAAGTACCGAACGCACGGCACCTTCGAGTTCAGCACACGTTCAGCTCGATGACGTCCCTCGAACTCCGATCCAGCCGAGTGTTGAGGGAGAGCTTCCTCAGCACGACGGCGTGGTGACGATGATGATGTTCTACCGACGCAGGGCTTCGCCTAAGCTCCGCAACGATATTATCGAGGTGTAGTATGGTGGAGGGGGGCACCGCACACGGCTAAAATATCATATATCAATTGTGTGTCTCTGGGGTGCCCCCTGCCCCCGTATATAAAGGAGCAAGGGGGAGGCAGCCGGCCAAGGGGAGTGGCGCGCCAAAGGGGGGAGTCCTACTCCCACCGGGAGTAGGACTCCTCCTTTCCTTGTTGGAATAGGAGAAGGGAAGGCAGAAGGAGAAAGAAGGAAGGGGGCGCCCCCCTCCCTAGTCCAATTCGGACTAGTCCATGGGGAGGGGTGCGGCCACCCTTTGGGGTCTTTCTCTCCTTTCCCGTATGGCCCATTAAGGCCCAATACGAATTCCCGTAACTCTCCGGTACTCCGAAAAATACCCGAATCACTCGGAACCTTTCTGAAGTCCGAATATAGTCGTCCAATATATCGATCTTTACGTCTCGGCCATTTCGAGACTCCTCGTCATGTTCCCGATCTCATCCGGGACTCCGAACTCCTTCGGTACATCCAAACTCAATAAAACTGTCATCGTAACGTTAAGCGTGCGGACCCTACGGGTTCGAGACTATGTAGACATGACCGAGACACCTCTCCGGTCAATAACCAATAGCGGGACCTAGATGCCCATATTGGCTCCCACATATTCTACGAAGATCTTTATCGGTCAGACCGCATAACAACATATGTTGTTCCCTTTGTCATCGGTATGTTACTTGCCCGAGATTCGATCGTCGGTATCTTGATACCTAGTTCAATCTCGTTACCAGCAAGTCTCTTTACTCGTTCCGTAATACATCATCACGCAACTAACTCATTAGTCACAATGCTTGCAAGGCTTATAGTGATGTGCATTACCGAGTGGGCCCAGAGATACCTCTCCGACAATCGGAGTGACAAATCCTAATCTCGAAATACGCCAACCCAACAAGTACCTTTGGAGACACCTGTAGAGCACCTTTATAATCACCCATTTACGTTGTGACGTTTGGTAGCACACAAAGTGTTCCTCCGGTAAATGGGAGTTGCATAATCTCATAGTCATAGGAACATGTATAAGTCATGAAGAAAGCAATAGCAACATACTAAACGATCGGGTGCTAAGCTAACGGAATGGGTCAAGTCAATCACGTCATTCTCCTAATGAGGTGATCCCGTTAATCAAATGACAACTCATGTCTATGGCTAGGAAACATAACCATCTTTCATTAACGAGCTAGTCAAGTAGAGGCATACTAGTGACACTCTGTTTGTCTATGTATTCACACATGTATTATGTTTCCGGTTAATACAATTCTAGCATGAATAATAAACATTTATCATGATATAAGGAAATATATAATACTTTATTATTGCCTCTAGGGCATATTTCCTTCAGTCTCCCACTTGCACTAGAGTCAATAATCTAGTTCACATCGCCATGTGATTTAACATCAATAATTCACATCACCATGTGATTAACACCCATAGTTCACATCTCTATGTGACCAATACTCAAAGGGTTTACTAGAGTCAATAATCTAGCTCACATCGCTATGTGATTAACACCCAAAGAGTACTAAGGTGTGATCATGTTTTGATTGTGAGATAATTTTAGTCAACGGGTCTGTCACATTCAGATCCGTAAGTATTTTGCAAATTTCTATGTCTGCAATGCTCTGCACGGAGCTACTCTAGCTAATTGCTCCCACTTTCAATATGCATCTAGACCGAGACTTTGAGTCATCTAGATTAGTGTCAAAACTTGCATCGACGTAACCCTTTACGACGAACCTTTTGTCACTTCCATAATCGAGAAACATGTCCTTATTCCACTAAGGATAATTTTGACCGCTGTCCAGTGATCTACTCCTAGATCACTATTGTACTCCCTTGCCAAAATCAGTTGTAGGGTATACAATAGATCTGGTACACAGCATGGCATACTTTATAGAACCTATGGCCAAGGCATAGGGAATGACTTTCATTCTCTTTCTATCTTTTGCCGTGG
Source organism: Aegilops tauschii subsp. strangulata (assembly GCF_002575655.3). Classification (NCBI taxonomy): domain Eukaryota; kingdom Viridiplantae; phylum Streptophyta; class Magnoliopsida; order Poales; family Poaceae; genus Aegilops; species Aegilops tauschii. The sequence goes on from NC_053040.3 coordinate 321,835,546, forward strand.
TCGGGTTTTGAGTCTTACTCAATTTCACACCTTGTAACACAGGCAAGAACTCTTTCTTTGACTGTTCTATTTTGAACTACTTCAAAATCTTGTTAAGGTATGTACTCATTGAAAAAACTTATCAAGCGTCTTGATCTATCTCTATAGATCTTGATGCTCAATATGTAAGCAGCTTCACCGAGGTCTTTCTTTGAAAAACTTCTTTCAAACACTCCTTTATGCTTTGCAGAATAATTCTACATTATTTCCGATCAACAATATGTCATTCACATATACTTATCAGAAATGCTGTAGTGCTCCCACTCACTTTCTTGTAAATACAGGCTTCACCGCAAGTCTGTATAAAACTATATCCTTTGATCAACTTATCAAAGTGTATATTCCAACTCCGAGATGCTTGCACCAGTCCATACATGGATCGCTGGAGCTTGCATATTTTGTTAGCACTTTTAGGATTGACAAAACCTCCTGGTTGCATCATATACAACTCTTCTTTAATAAATCCATTAAGGAATGCAGTTTTGTTTATCCATTTGCCATATTTCATAAAATGCGGCAATTGCTAACATGATTCAGACAGACTTAAGCATAGATACGAGTGAGAAACTCTCATCGTAGTCAACACCTTAAACTTGTCGAAAACCTTTTGCGACAATTCTAGCTTTGTAGATAGTAACACTACGATCAGCGTCCGTCTTCCTCTTGAAGATCCATTTAATCTCAATGGCTCGTCGATCATTGGGCAAGTCAATCAAAGTCCATACTTTGTTCTCATACATGGATCTCATCTCAGATTTCATGGCCTCAAGCCATTTTGCGGAATCTGGGCTCACCATCGCTTCTTCATAGTTCGTAGGTTCGTCATGGTCTAGTAACATAACCTCCAGAACAGGATTACCGTACCACTCTGGTGCGGATCTTACTCTGGTTTACCTACGAGGTTTGGTAGTAACTTGATCTGAAGTTACATGATCATCATCATTAACTTCCTCACTAATTGGTCTAGGAGTTACAGGAACAGATTTCTGTGATGAACTACTTTCCAATAAGGGAGCAGGTACAGTTACCTCATCAAGTTCTACTTTCCTCCCACTCACTTCTTTCGAGAGAAACTCCTTCGCTAGAAAGGATCCATACTTAGCAACGAATGTCTTGCCTTCGGATCTGTGATAGAAGGTGTACCCAACTGTCTCCTTTGGGTATCCTATGAAGACACATTTCTCCGATTTGGGTTTGAGCTTATCAGGATGAAACTTTTTCACATAAGCATCGCAACCCCAAACTTTAAGAAACGACAACTTTGGTTTCTTGCCAAACCACAGTTCACAAGACGTCGTCTCAACGGATTTAGATGGTACCCTATTTAACGTGAATGTAGCTGTCTCTAATGCATAACCCCAAAACGATAGTGGTAGATCGGTAAGAGACATCATATATCGCACCATATCTAATAAAGTACGGTTACGATATTCGGACACACCATTACACCGTGGTGTTCCAGGTGGCGTGAGTAGTGAAACTATTTCACATTGTTTTAACTGAAGGCCAAACTCGTAACTCAAATCTTCTCCACGATCAGATCGTAGAAACTTTATTTTCTTGTTACGATGATTTTCCACTTCACTCTGAAATTCTTTGAACTTTTCAAATGTTTCAGACTTATGTTTCATTAAGTAGATATACCCATATCTGCTCAAATCATCTGTGAAGGTGAGAAAATAACGATACCCGCCGCAAGCCTCAATATTCATTGGACCACATACATCAGTATGTATGATTTCCAACAAATCTGTTGCTCGCTCCCTTGTTCCGGAGAACGGCGTTTAGTCATCTTGCCCATGAGGCATGGTTCGCAAGTACCAAGTGATTCATAATCAAGTGATTCCAAAAGTCCATCAGTATGGAGTTTCTTCATGCGCTTTACACCAATATGACCTAAACGGCAGTGCCACAAATAAGTTGCACTATCATTATTAACTTTGCATCTTTTGGCTTCATTATTATGAATATGTGTATCACTACGATCGAGATCCAACAAACCATTTTATTGGGTGTATGACCATAGAAGGTTTTATTCATGTAAACAGAACAACAATTATTCTCTAATTTAAATGAATAACCGTATTGCAACAAACATGATCAAATCATATTCATGCTCAACGCAAACACCAAATAACACTTATTTAGTTTCAACACTAATCCCGAAAGTACAGGGAGTGTGCGATGATGATCATATCAATCTTGGAACTACTTCCAACACACATCGTCACCTCGCCTTTTACTAGTCTCTGTTTATTCTGCAACTCCCGTTTCGAGTTACTACTCTTAGCAACTGAACCAGTATCAAATACCGAGGGGTTGCTATAAACACTAGTAAAGTATACATCAATAACATGTATATCCAGTATACCTTTGTTCACTTTGCCATCCTTCTTATCCACCAAATAGTTGGGGTAGTTCTGCTTCCAGTGACCAGTCCCTTTGCAGTAGAAACACTTAGTCTCAGGCTTAGGTACAGACTTGGGCTTCTTCACTTGAGTAGCAACTTGCTTGTCGTTCTTTTTGAAGTTCCCCTTCTATCCCTTTGCCCTTTTCTTGAAACTAGTGGTCTTGTTAACCATCAACACTTGATGCTCTTTCTTGATTTCTACCTTCGTCGATTTTAGCATCGCGAAGAGCTCGGGAATTACTTTCGTCATCCCTTACATACTATAGTTCATCACGAAGTTCTACTAACTTGGTGATGGTGACTAGAGAATTCTGTCAATCACTATTTTATCTGGAAGATTAACTCCCACTTGATTCAAGCGATTGTAGTACCCAGACAATCTGAGCACATGCTCACTGCTTGAGCTATTCTCCTCCATCTTTTAGCTATAGAACTTGTTGGAGACTTCATATCTCTCAACTCGGGTATTTGCTTGAAATATTAACTTCAACTCCTGGAACATCTCATATGGTCCATGACGTTCAAAACGACTTTGAAGTCCCGATTCTAAGCCGTTAAGCATGGTGCACTAAACTATCAAGTAGTCATCATATTTAGCTAGCCAAACGTTCATAACGTCTGCATCTGCTCCTGCAATCGGTCTGTCACCTAGCGGTGCATCAAGGACATAATTCTTCTGTGCAGCAATGAGGATAATCCTCAGATCACGGATCCAATCCGCATCATTGCTACCAACATCTTTCAACATAATTTTTCTCTAGGAACATATCAAAATAAATAGGGAAGCAACAACGTGAGCTATTGATCTACAACATAATTTGCAAAAATACTATCAGGACTAAGTTCATGATAAATTTAAGTTCAATTAATCATATTACTTAAGAACTCTCACTTAGATAGACATCCCTCTAATCCTCTAAGTGATCACGTGATCCATATCAACTAAACCATGTCCGATCATCACGTGAGATGGAGTAGTTTCAACGGTGAACATCACTATGTTGATCATATCTACTATATGATTCACGCTCGACCTTTCGGTCTCCGTGTTCCGAGCCCATATCTGCATATGCTAGGCTCGTCAAGTTTAACCTGAGTATTCTGCGTGTGCAACTGTTTTGCACCCGTTGTATTTGAACGTAGAGCCTATCACACCCGATCATCACGTGGTGTCTCAGCACGAAGAACTTTCGCAACGGTGCATACTCAGGGAGAACACTTTTATCTTGAAATTTTAGTGAGAGATCATCTTATAATGCTACCGTCAATCAAAGCAAGATAAGATGCATAAAGGATTAACATCACATGCAATCAATATAAGTGATATGATATGGCCATCATCATCTTGTGCTTGTGATCTCCATCTCCGAAGCACCGTGCTCGTGATCTCCATCTCCGAAGCACCGTCATGATCACCATCGTCACCGGCGCGACACCTTGATCTCCATCGTAGCATCATTGTCGTCTCGCCAACTATTGCTTTACGACTATCGCTACCGCTTAGTGATAAAGTAAAACAATTACATGGCGATTGCATTTCATACAATAAAGTGACAACCATATGGCTCCTGCCAGTTGCCGATAACTCGGTTACAAAACATGATCATCTCATACAATAAAATATAGCATCATGTCTTGACCATATCACATCACATCATGCCCTGCAAAAACAAGTTAGACGTCCTCTACTTTGTTGTTGCAAGTTTTACGTGGCTGCTACGGGCTTTAGCAAGAACCGTTCTTACCTACGCATCAAAACCACAACGATAGTTTTTCAAGTTGGTGCTGTTTTAACCTTCGCAAGGACCGGGCGTAGCCACACTCGGTTCAACTAAAGTGAGAGAGACAGACACCCGCCAGTCACCTTTAAGCAACGAGTGCTCGCAACGGTGAAACAAGTCTCACGTAAGCGTACGCGTAATGTCGGTCCGGGCCGCTTCATCTCACAATACCGCTGAACCAAAGTATGACATGCTGGTAAGCAGTATGACTTATATCGCCCATAACTCACTTGTGTTCTACTCGTGCATAGCATCAACGTATAAAACCAGGCTCTGATACCACTGTTGGGGTATGTAGTAATTTCAAAAAATTTCCTACGCACACGCAAGACCATGGTGATGCATAGCAACGAGAGGGGAGAGTGTTGTCCACGTACCCTCGTAGACCGAAAGCGGAAGCGTTATCACAACGCGGTTGATGTAGTCGTACGTCTTCACGATCTGACCGATCAAGTACCGAACACACGGCACCTCCGAGTTCAGCACACGTTCAGCTCGATGACGTCCCTCGAACTCCGATCCAGCCGAGTGTTGAGGGAGAGTTTCGTCAGCACGACGGCGTGGTGACGATGATGATGTTCTACCGATGCAGGGCTTCGCCTAAGCTCCGCAACAATATTATCGAGGTGTAGTATGGTGGAGGGGGGCACCGCACACGGCTAAAATATCATATATCAATTGTGTGTCTCTGGGGTGCCCCCCTGCCCCCGTATATAAAGGAGCAAGGGGGAGGCAGCCGGCCAAGGGGAGTGGCGCGCCAAAGGGGGGAGTCCTACTCCCACCGGGAGTAGGACTCCTCCTTTCCTTGTTGGAATAGGAGAAGGGAAGGGAGAAGGAGAAAGAAGGAAGGGGGCGCCCCCCCTCCCTAGTCCAATTCGGACTAGTCCATGGGGAGGGGTGCGGCCACCCTTTGGGTCTGTCTCTCCTTTCCCGTATGGCCCATTAAGGCCCAATACGAATTCCCGTAACTCTCCGGTACTCCGAAAAGTACCCGAATCACTCGGAACCTTTCCGAAGTCCGAATATAGTCGTCCAATATATCGATCTTTACATCTCGGCCATTTCGAGACTCCTCGTCATGTCCCCGATCTCATCCGGGACTCCGAACTCCTTCGGTACATCAAAACTCAATAAAATTGCCATCGTAACGTTAAGCGTGAGGACCCTACGGGTTCGAGAACTATGTAGACATGACCGAGACACCTCTCCAGTCAATAACCAATAGCAGGACCTGGATGCCCATATTGGCTCCCACATATTTTACGAAGATCTTTATCGGTCAGACCGCATAACAACATACGTTGTTCCCTTTGTCATCAGTATGTTACTTGCCCGAGATTCGATCGTCGGTATCTCGATACCTAGTTCAATCTCGTTACCAGCAAGTCTCTTTACTCGTTCCGTAATACATCATCCTGCAACTAACTCATTAGTCACAATGCTTGCAAGGCTTATAGTGATGTGCATTACCGAGTGGGCCCAGAGATACCTCTCCGACAATCGGAGTGACAAATCCTAATCTCGAAATACGCCAACCCAACAAGTACCTTTGGAGACACCTGTAGAGCACCTTTATAATCACCCATTTACGTTGTGACGTTTGGTAGCACACAAAGTGTTCCTCCGGTAAACGGGAGTTGCATAATCTCATAGTCATAGGAACATGTATAAGTCATGAAGAAAGCAATAGCAACATCTAAATGATCGGGTGCTAAGCTAACGGAATGGGTCAAGTCAATCACGTCATTCTCCTAATGAGGTGATCCCGTTAATCAAATGAAAACTCATGTCTATGGCTAGGAAACATAACCATCTTTGATTAACGAGCTAGTCAAGTAGAGGCATACTAGTGACACTCTGTTTGTCTATGTATTCACACATGTATTATGTTTCCGGTTAATACAATTCTAGCATGAATAATAAACATTTATCATGATATAAGGAAATATATTATACTTTATTATTGCCTCTAGGGCATATTTCCTTCACCATCATCGCCATGATACCGGTTTTCAACGCGCACGGCCTCGATTCGAACTGGGCTGAGCCAAAGGTGGAGCTGGTGCACACATTCTTCGAAAACTTGTCGGAGAGGTATGTTCGTGATGAGCCATAGCTCATCCGCGACACCACTGAGGAAGAGCTAGCGTACATTGCCGCCAGGGCGGAGGAGGCTTCACTTGCTGAGGAGGCCGGCAGCCTCGGCACTTTGGAGGATGAGGCCGACGTGGCCGCAGAAGAGAAGAAGTTTGCCGGGTGGACGGGGTCTGCTGGGGAACCCAGCGGCGCCGACGCTGGGGTTCCCCTTGTTAAAGAAGCGGTCGAGGAGTCGGACGAAGAGGAGACTGATGCGGATGACTCCTTGGCCCCAGGGAAGAAACGCGTCCTGCGGCGGGCTGGTTCCGGCGAGCCGGTTCGGCCCGGCAAGACCGCGCAGCGGGAACGGGCCCAGGCGCAGCCTGTGCACCAGACGAGGGCTACGGCAGCGAAGAAGGCCGCGGCCGCTGCCTCCTCCTCGTCCAAGCGGCCCAGGACTCCATCCCCTTATCCTTCCCTTGCGTATGCCGCCCGAAGGCCGATTTCAATCTTGGGTCCTTTAGCCCGAAGAGGAAGAGGAGGCCAGCGGAGGAGGACGAGTAAGCATCCTGCCCCTCATCATTTCCTGACCCTCCGTCCACGCTATCTTTCCCTAACTTAATCTTATGTTCACAGTGACACGGAGACGCTGGCCCAGAGGGCGGCGATGAGAGCCAAAGCTTCGGCGAGCCTCCTGTGAGCACTCCGCGCACACCGGCGTTGGTGGTGATCAGCCCGGACAACAGCCCTCAGCGCAGCCCCCGCTTCAGCCCCCAGTGTGAGTCTGTTATCCACCCCTCATCGACGGGCGTTGGGGTGTGTATCCTTGGTGCTGACCTTGTCGGGTTCGCAGGAGGAGAGCGGCAACAGGAGGAGCCACTGAGGGCCGCCCCTGACGCACCGCCCCCGTCAACCACGCCACCCAGAGGGGTTTCACCGGCAAGGGCATCTACCGCCGAGCCCACGCGCATGGAGGAAGGGGGCAAGCTTGGGTGCTGGTGGCTCCGTCCCAGCAAAGAACATTGGCGGGGAGGGAACCACTTCTTCTCAGTTCGGCACGGGTAAGTTGCCTGCCTCCCGTCCCTTGCTATCTCTGCCATGCGATGTTCTTTCTCTTCTTTGTTCTGAACTTTGATTTTGGCCTCGCTTCATTCTCCTTTCTGGTTTCCAGACCCTCCCTTGACGGACCAGGTAGACATCGACACTGTCATGGAGGAGGTCGCCAAGGATGCCGAAGTTGAGGCCACCAAGATCGCGGCTAGGGAAGCTGCCAAGTTCGCTGCCGAGGAGGCCGCCAAGGGGCCTGCCGGGGAGGGGGTGGCCGACGACCAACCTTCCTCCCCTGCAGCCCCCGCCCCGGGTAAGTACTTGAGGGTGGGCGATGATCTGTTCATCCGCCTCCCATGGACGGCAAGCACCAGAGCGCCAGCCGAAGGGGAGGTTTTTGACGATGAGGCGCTCGCCACGGCTGGGCTCCAGGTTGTTGACGAACTGGGCGCCAGCGGTGGCGGTTCCCAAGAGGAGCAGCTCCTCCGGGCCATGAGCGCCAATTTCCAGAAGCTTCAGGCGCTCCACCGTGCCCGCCAGGATAAGGTGAACTCCAGGATGGTGGCTGTGGACAAGGCAGAACCAGATTTTCAGGAGCGCATCGCTCAGACGCAAGTCTGGTTCGGCGAGGCCCGGCAAGAACTGAGGGTTGCCCAAGATCAGTTGGATGAGCGCAAGCGAGAGCACCTCCTGAAGCAGGCCGACATCGAGAGGGCCCAAGAGGCGGCGAAGGAACAGGCTGCCAAGGACGAAGCCAACCGGCGGCAGCAGCAAGCTTTGCTGGACACCCAGGAGGAAGAACTCGTTGCTCGTGAACAAGCGCTTGCTGCCACACTCCACGGCAAGGACGAGGAAATCGAGAAGCTTGTCGCGCAGCGGACCCAAGAGCTGGAGCGGAAGCACAAGGATGCACTTGATGCTCTGGCCCTGGACCAAGCAGGCATGGTGGAGAAGCTGGAGCTGGAGCGGGAGGAGCTGGAGAAGGAGATCTCAAAGCTGACGGAGGACATGGACACGGCTAACCGCACTCTGGTGGATTTGCAGGTCGCCGTCTCCGACAAGACCAAACTGCTCTCCGAGGCCAGCGACTCCATCGATGATCTGAAGCTGAAACTAGACACCTTGGAAGGGACGCTTTCGGAGGTCAGGGCCCGTGAGGAGACCCTGAACAAGGCCCCTGAGGGGGAGAGGCTGCTGCGGCAGGATGCCGCCGCCGCCCACAAGGACTATGTGGACAGCATAAATCTCTGGACCGGCCGCCTCATTGACGTTGCAGAGAGGCTCACCATACAGCTAGCCCTCATGGACATGCCGAACTTCAGGTACTCCCAGGAGGCGAACATAAGCCCCAGTGACAGCCTGACCTTGTTCTTCGAGTGCGTCCTCGACGCCCCGGAACAGCTCCGCTCTAGTCAAGAGACTTATCTGGCCAATGAGGCTCGGAAGCTTTGCCGGGGCGCCCTGACCAAGGTACTCACCAAGGTGGCATTCTGGTACCCCAGCGTCGACTTCGCCAATGCGCTTGAGAGTTTGCCGGAGGATGCAGACCTCGAGGCACTCGAAGAGCGTATCGAGCCCATCATCAGCTGCGTTGACGGAGTCAAGAGGTTGGAAGGCCAGTGCCAGGACTAGCCACCCCGTTTCTAATTGCCGCTGCGAGTTCATGACCAAGACAATTTTATCTTAAGTTGGAACCGCGACAACCGCTGATGTAATATAACTTTGCAGTATTTTGAAATAGCGCATGCTATCTTTCTGTTTGATCTTTCTTTGTATGTAAACACCCTATGCTTAGTTGGATAGGTTTGCCGGCGTGTAAACTCGTGCTGTGGCGCTTTGAGGAAGGGATCCTTAGCAGCCTATCGGGGGCGCTTGCTGCCGGGCAAGCCACCTTGTCATTCTCGGCGCAGCCGCTTGAACTGTTGAGCGGACTCGAAACAGAACAAGGGCGTTGCCAACAGCGGAAGGGTTCCCTTGCGTGCAGGTTTTCCATACAAGGAGAAAAATCCTTCAAGAAAAATAACCCTATAAAAAAGGAAATTGCTCAAGGTTTTGCGTTGCTTAGCTTTTCCGTCGCCACGCGGATGGTTGTTGCGGCCGCAGACTGCACCGCTCGCCTGGCTGATGGCACCGGAGTGTGGCTGGTTGCTGCTGCCCTCTTCTTCGAAGCCAGCACGATGAAGGAGTCGATGCGTTGACGTTTAGACCAGATTTTCACAGCCTCTGCGCCCCCTACCTGGCGGGCCAAAGATGTCGGGGGAAACGACACCTAAGGGATCCCAGGGAATCCCTTCTACGGTTGGCGGGGGCATGGAGCTGCGTAAAGAGCAGGTCTAGCAATCAACGCGACAGGATTTTTACCTAGGTTCGGGCCGCAAACGATGCGTAAAACCCTAGTCCTGCTTGTCTGTGTTTATTTGGTGTTCTTCCGTTCTTGGACTAGCTACTATGCGTGCCCAATCCAAAAAGTCTGAATCCCTCAACAGTATGCCTCGGGCCTCCTTTTATATGTCAAAGGGGTCGCCACAGTGGCACACAGGAGGTGGAAAGTATCTACAGTGTACAAGTTTATCGCCCGACACCATAGGACAAACGCAGTTAATGCGCTACCTATTGATACGTCCATCTTGCATCATGCTTTTATATCGATATTTATTACATTATGGGCTGTTATTACACATTATGTCACAATACTTATGCCTATTCTCTCTTATTTTACAAGGTTTACACGAAGAGGGAGAATGCCGACAGCTGGAATTCTGGGCTGGAAAAGGAGCAAATATTACAGACCTATTCTGCACAACTCCAAAAGTCCTGAAACTCCATGGAAGTTATTTTTGGAATTAATAAAAAATACTGAGCGAAGAAAGTACCAGAGGGGGGCCACCCACCATCCACGAGGGTGGGGGGCGCGCCCCCTGCCTCGTGGGCCCCCTGGCAGGCCTCCGGTGCCCATCTTTGGCTATATGGTGTCTTTTACCTTGGAAAAATCATAAGCAAGCTTGCGGGACGAAACACCGCCGCCACGAGGCGGAACCAATCTAGGGCTCCAGCGGAGCTATTCTGCCGGGGAAACATCCTCCGGGAGGGGGAAATCATCACCATCATCATCACCAACGATCCTCTCATCGGGAGGGGGTCAATCTTCATCAATACCTTCACCAGCACCATCTCCTCTCAAACCCTAGTTCATATCTTGTATCCAGTATTTGTCCCAAAACCTCAGATTGATACATGTAGGTTGCTAGTAGTGTCGATTACTCCTTGTAGTTGATGCTAGTTGGTTTATTCGGTGGAAGATCATATGTTCAGATCCTTTATGCATATTAATACCCTTCTGATTATGAACATGAATATGCTTTGTGAGTAGTTATGTTTGTTCCTGAGGAAATGGGAGAAGTCTTGCTATAAGTAGTCATGTGAATTTGGTATTCGTTCGATATTTTGATGAGATGTATGTTGTCTTTCCTCTAGTGGTGTTATGTGAACGTCGACTACATGACACTTCACCATTGTTTGGGCCTAGAGGAAGGCACTGGGAAGTAATAAGTAGATGATGGGTTGCTAGAGTGGCAGAAGCTTAAACCCTAGTTTATGCGTTGCTTCGTAAGGGGCTGATTTGGATCCATATGTTTCATGCTATGGTTAGGTTTACCTTAATACTTCTTTTGTAGTTGCGGATGCTTGCAATAGGGGTTAATCATAAGTGGGATGCTTGTCCAAGGAAGCACAGCACCCAAGCACCGGTCCACCCACATATCAAATTATCAAAGTAACGAACGCGAATCATATGAGCGTGATGAAAACTAGCTTGACGATAATTCCCATGTGTCCTCGGGAGCGTTTTCCTTCATATAAGAGTTTGTCCAGGCTTGTCCTTTGCTACAAAAAGGATTGGGCCACCTTGCTGCACTTTATTTACACTTGTTACTTGTTACCCGTTACAAATTACTTTATCAAAAAACCATCTGTTACCGATAATTTCAGTGCTTGCAGAGAATACCTTACTGAAAACCGCTTGTCATTTCCTTCTACTCCTCGTTGGGTTAGACACTCTTACTTATCGAAAGGACTACGATAGATCCCCTATACTTGTGGGTCATCACCTATGTGCCCTCTTGCTTTATTGGGGGTGGCAACACAACTCGTACCATCCGTCGCCGCCTCGCCTTGCTTCGATGTGCGTCCAAGCTGACGAGGCATGCAGCGCCATGCTGGCTGGCTGGTCGCTGCGTTGGTGTGGTGATAGGGTCTTCATGAAGATCTGCATGCCACCACACAGGTTCTTGATTAGTTGGCCTAGAAGCTGCATGCTGCCACGCAGGTGCTTGACTAGTTGCCCTAGAAGCTGCATGCTGCCACGCAGGCGCTTGACTAGTTGGCCTAGAAACTGCATGCTGCCACACACGCGCTTGCCTAGTTGGCGGGCTGGTTGCCGCGTCGGAACGGCCGCGAGGCAGCGAATCGTTGGTGGGTGCGGGCCTAGCCGTGGCCCCGCAGATGCCCCCACAAGGGTCTTGCCGGGGTCTCGCGGGCGTCCCCGGCAAGGATCCTGCCAGGGGTCTTCGGTCGTCCCCGGCAAGGATCTTGTCGGGGGTCTTCGTCTTCTGGTTCTTATCCAGACTCGCAGGCCTTTGGTGTTCACAAAGATCTGCATGCCACCACGCGGTTGCCCCCGAGTCTTGGTCTCGACGTTGTCGATGGTGTTAGAACCCTCAGGCTCAAGGGTGGGGGCCTTGTTGGTGTTGGGAAAGTCGCCCCGGCAAGGCTCCTGCCGGGGCTGTGTAGGCCGCCCCGGCAAGGGTGTTGCCGGGGGAAGGCCATCTTGCCCCTTCGCTCTTCATGCCACTGGCTTGAGTGCTGCCTTGGTAGTCTCATACCTTTGCTTCTTCTGCCTCGCCAAGCATGGCCGTAGGTGTGGCTATGACCGCCCGTGCACTAGTAAAAGGGGTACAGAAAGGCCCCTACTTTTGTACACCGACAAACTATAGCAAATTCATCTGCATAAACATTATTAATATTGGCATCATGGCCATAAGAATAGCAAGCATCACATTCATCAAGGGATATTTCAATCAAATCAACAGAATCATAATTATCTATAGATTCATGCATATCATTATTTTCTTCTAAAGCAACGGTCATTCTCTCAATAAATTCCTTAACATAGGCATTATGAGCATAGTTTTCATAGCAATATTTAAGTATGTCAAAATTTTCAGATTTGTAGAGAGTAATATCATATTTTTCAATCAAAGAAGCAACTTCATAAGCACCCTTAAAAGCAACAAATTCTTCAATTTATTCGATATCATAGTAACTATAAACACCCTTTTCATAAGAAGATAAGATTTCATTATCATTAAACTCACATAGGTAGGGAAGGTGTTTTTTGGGGTTCTTAGAGCAACAAGTAAAATCACAAAGTTCACAAAGATTCCAAGCATAACACCGCAAACAATTTATTTGATTCCGTAAGAGTCTCCCTTTTCCAGACAAACGATGACGCACAAAATGAGCATGCTCATTTAAAGATTTTCCCTCAACTAAACTAGTTGGGGTTTCAGCACGAGCACATATGGACCGAAGATGATCCAAGTAGAAAACTTTAAGTGGAGCCATAACATTTTTGTTTTTGATTTTCAATAAATACACAATTGTGCCAAGCGAACAAGCAAACAAACCAAGTAAGACATAAAGGCGAATGGAAAGAAGGCAAATAAAATGGCAAAAAAATTGTGATTTTCTGAAAACGTTTTCGAAGTGGGGGAGGGGAAAACGAGAGGCATATGGCAAATAATGTAATGCAAGAGATGAGTGTTTATGGTGGGTACTTGGTAGGCTTGATGTAGAACCTCCCCGGCAATGGCGCCAGAAATTCTTCCTGCTACTTCTTGAGCTTGCGTTGGTTTTTCCCTTGAAGACGAAAGGGTGATGCAGCAAAATAGAGAGAAGTATTTCCCTCAGTTTGAGAACCAAGGTATCAATCCAGTAGGAGGTACAAGCAAGTCTCCAATCTATGCACCTGCACAAACAATCAAACACTTGCACCCAACGCGATAAAGGGGTTGTCAATCCCTTCACGGTCACTTGCAAGGATGAGCTCTGATAGAGATAGGTATAGAAGAGAAATAAAAGAGAAAACTAAAGTAAATCTAAATAAATAGCAGAAAGGTTTCTTTGGTTTTTTGGTTTATAGATCTGAAAATATATGATGGAAATTAGACCCGGGGCCATAGGTTTGGCTTCTCTCTTGAAAGAAAACATACGGTGGGTAAACAAATTACTGTCGAGCAATTGATAGAAAAGCACAAAGTTATGACGATATCCAAGGCAATGATTATGAATATAGGCATCATGTCCATGTCAAGTAGACTGAAACAATTCTTCATCTACTACTATTACTCCACACATCGACTGCTATCCAACATGCATCTAGAGTATTAAGTTCATAAGAACAGAGTAACACCTTAAGTAAGATGACATGATGTAGAGGGATAAACTCAAGCAATATGATGAAAATCCCATCTTTTTACCCTTGATGGCAACAATACAATACGTGCCTCGCTACCCCTACTTTGTCACTAGGTGAGGACACCGCAAGGTTGAACCCAAAACTAAGCACATCTCCCATTGCAAGAAGAATGAATCTAGTTGGCAAACCAAGCCACTAATTCGAAGAGAAATACAAAGATATTTAATCATGCATAAATAGTTCAGAATAGACTCAAATAATATTCATAGATAATCCAATCACAAATCCACAATTCATCATATCTCGACAAACACACCGCAAAATAATATTAGATCGGATAGAACTTTAAGAACATCGAGGAGAACATGGTATTGAAGATCATAGAGAGGGAAGAAGCCATCTAGCTACTAGCTATGAACCCGTAGGTCTATGGTAAACTACTCACGCTTCATCGGAAGGGCGATAGAGTTGATGTAGATGCCCTCCGTGATCGAATCCCCCTCCGGCAGGGTGCCGGAAAAGGCCCCAAGATGGCATCTCATGGAAACAGAGGCTTGCGGCGGCAGAAGAGTATTTTGGTGGACACTTATGTTGGTTTGGGAATATTTGGGAATTTATAGTGCAAGAATTAGGGTTGGAGGAGTCCCGAGGGGCCCACAAGCCCTCAGGGCGCCCCCCTGGGGCGCGCCTAGCAGGCTTGTGGCCTCCTCGGGGATCTTCTCACCCCCTCTCCAGCTCTGTGGATGTCTTCCGGTCCAAGAAAAATCATCATAAAGTTTTATTCCGTTTGGACTCCGTTTGATCTTCCTACTCTGTCAAACTCAAAAATAAGGAAAAACAGAAACCGGCACTGGGCTCCAGGTTAATAGGTCAGTCCCAAAAATACTATAAAATAGCATATTAATGCATATAAAACATCCAAAACAGATAATATAATAGCATGGAACAATAAAACATTATAGATACGTTGGTGACGTATCAGCATCTCGATTTATCCCTCTAGGTCTTGATGCCCAATATATAAGCAGCTTCACCGAGGTCATTCATTGAAAAGTTCTTATTCAAGTATCCTTTTATGCTATCCAAAAATTCTATATCATTTCCAATCAGTAATATGTCATCCACATATAATATCAAAAATGCTACAGAGCTCCCACTTTGTTTCTTGTAAATACAGGCTTCTTCGTAAGTCTGTATAAAACCATATGCTTTGATCACATCATCAAAGCGTATATTCCAACTCCTAGATGCTTGCACCAGTCCATAAATGGATCGCTGGAGCTTGCACACTTTGTTACTACCTTTAGAATTGACAAAACCTTCTGCTAGCATCATATACAACTCTTCTTTAAGAAATCCGTTAAGGAATGCAGTTCGACGTCCATTTACCAGATTTCATAATCATAAAATGCAGCAATTGCTAACATGATTCAGACAGACTTAAGCATGGCTACGGGTGAGAAAGTCTCAGCGTAGTCAACCCCTTGAACTTGTCGAAAACCTTTTGCGATAAGTCAAGGTTTTTAGATAGTGACATTACCATCAGCGTCTGTCTTCTTCTTGAAGATCCATTTATTCTCAATGGCTTGCCGATCATCGGGCAAGTCCACCAAAGTCCATACTTTGTCCTCATACATGGATCCTATCTCAGATTTCATGGCCTCAAGCCATTTATCAGAATCTGGGCTCATCATAGCTTCTTCACAGTTCGTAGGTTCGCCATGGTCTAGTAACATGACTTCCACGACAGGATTTTACCACTCTGGTATGGAACGTGTTCTGGTCGACCTACGAGGTCCAGTAGTAACTTGATCTGAAGTTTCATGATCATCATCATTATCTTCCTCTCTAGTTGGTGTAGGGATCATGGGAACGGGTTTTTCTGATGTGCTACTTTCCAATTCGAGAGAAGGTACAATTACCCCATCAAGTTCTACTTTCCTCCCACTCACTTCTTTCGAGAGAAACTTCTTCTCCAGAAAGGACCCATTCTTGGCAACAAAGATCTTGCCTTCGGATATGTGGTAGAAGGTGTGCCCAATAGTTTCCTTAGGGTATCCTATGAAGATGCACCTCTCCGATTTGGGTTCGAGCTTATCAGGCTGAAGCCTTTTGACATAAGCGTCGCATCCCCAAACTTTAAGAAACGACATCTTAGGTTTCTTGCCAAACCATAGTTCATACGGTGTCGTCTCAACGGATTTAGACGGTGCCCTATTTAACGTGAATGCGACTATCTCTAATGCATAACACAAAATGATAGTTGTAAATCGGTAAGAGACATCATAGAACGCACCATATCTAATAAAGTACGGTTACGACGTTCGGACACACCATTATGTTGTGGTGTTCGAGGTGGCGTGAGTTGTGAAACAATTCCACATTGTTTTAATTGAAGGCCAAACTCGTAACTCAAATATTCGCCTCCGCGATCAGATCGTAGAAACTGTATTTTCTTGTTGTGATGATTCTCCACTTCACTCTGAAATTCCTTGAACTTTTCAAATGTTTCAGACTTGTGTGTCATCAAGTAGATATATCCATACTTACTCAAATCATCTGTGAAGGTCAGCAAATAACGATACCTGCCGCGTGCTTCAACACTCATTGGACCGCATACATCGGTATGTATTATTTCCAATAAGTCATTAGCTCGCTCCATTGTTCCGGAGAACAAAGTTTTAGTCATCTTGCCCATGAGGCATGGTTCGCAAGTATTAAATGATTCATAATCAAGTTATTGCAAAAGTCCATCCGCATTGAGTTTCTTCATGCGCTTTACACCAATATGACCTAAACGACAGTGCCACAAGTATGTTGCACTATCATTATCAACTTTGCATCTTTTGGCATCAATATTATGAATATGTGTATCACTATGATCGAGATTCAACAAGAATAGACCATTCATCAAAGGTGTGTGACCATAAAAGATATTACTCACATATATAGACCAACCATTATTCTCTGATTTAAATGAATAACCGTCTCGCATTAAACAAGATCTAGATATAATGTTCATGCTCAGCACTGGCACCAAATAACAATTATTGAGATTTAAAACTAATCCCGAAGGTAGATGTAGAGGTAGCGTGCCGACGGCGATCACCGTCCTTGGAACCATTCCCGACGCGCATCGTCACCTCGTCCTCAGCCAATTTTCGTTTATTCCGCAGCTCCTGTTTCGAGTTACAAATATGAGCAATCAAACCAGTATCAAATACTCCGGCGCTACTACGAGCATTAGTAAGGTACACATCAATAACATGTATATCAAATATACCTTTGTTCACTTTGCCATCCTTCTTATCCGCCAATTATTTGGGGCAGTTCCGCTTCCAGTGACCATTCCCTTTGTAGTAGAAGCACTCAGTTTCAGGCTTGGGTTTAGCTTTGGGCTTCTTCACGAGAGCGGCAACTTGCTTGTCATTCTTTTTGAAGTTCCCTTTCTTTCCCTGGCCCTTTTTCTTGAAACTAGTGGCCTTGTTAACCCTCAACACTTGATGCTCCTTCTTGATTTCTACCTCCGCGGCCTTAAGCATTGCGAAGAGTTCAGGAATCGTTTTCGTCATCCCTTGCATACTATAGTTCATCACGAAGCCTTTGTAGCTTGGTGGCAATGATTGAATAACTCCGTCAATAACACTCTCAACTGGAAGATCAATTCCCAAATGAGTCAAGTGGTTATGATACCCCAGACATTTTGAGTATGTGTTCAATGATAGAACTATTCTCATCCATCTTGCAGCTATAGAACTTGTTGGAGACTTCATATCTCTCAACCCAGGCATTAGCTTGAAATATCAACTTCAGCTCTTGGAACATCTCATATGCTTCGTGACATTCAAAACATCTTTGAAGTCCCGGTTCTAAGCCATAAAGCATGGCACACTGAACTATTGAGTAGTCATCAGATCAAATCTGCCAGACGTTCATAACATCTGCAGTAGCTCCTGCAGCAGGTCTATCATCTAGCAGTGCATCAAGGACATAATTCTTCTATGCAGCAATGAGGATCATCCTCAAGTTACGGTTCCAGTCCGTGTAGTTGCTACCATCATCTTTCAACCACTGGTACAACGAGGTGCTATACAAACAGTTTTTAACCCCTTTCTGCGACGGCGCTTTGAACCGTCGCTAAGTGAGTGTGTGCGATAGGGGAGTCCTTCTTACACGACCCAGAAACCGTCAGGGATAGGCCCTCCGGTCACACACGCTGCGCAAAATGAGGCCGTGTGCGACAGACAAGCGATCAAATACGGTTATACGTACAGTTGTGTTAAAAAATACAATTATACAGGCCCAATGTTTCCAGTCGTAAGTACATCCCACACAGTCAGTCCCAGACAAACGTTTCCGTAGGTTTGTACATTCCACACAATCAATCCAAGGAATACGTTTCCGTTTATATGTACATCCCACACAGTCAATCCAAGAAGTATGTTTCCGTTCCTATGTACATCCCACACAGTCACCAGGGAAAACGTTCCCGTTCGTACGTACATCACACACAATTTTCCCCATTAAATCGTTTGTGATAGCGTTGCCATTGCAGATGATATTAACAATTTTACCGTTTGCGTAATTGAATGCATCACACACAGTGCATAGAAGAAACTGTGTTGCATAGGCTGTCCATCACACACACTTTTTATGTGGTAAATGTTTGCGCATGGTGGCATAACGCAAACAGTTTTCAATAGGAAGTCGTGTGCGATTGTTCATTGATCCAACACATTTTATTCCTAAAAACTGTGTGCGTTGTCTGAGGTCATCGCCCATGGTGTTTTCTCAATAACCGTTTGCAAGAGAAAAACCCAATTAGTAGGCTAATTGGCCTATTACTAATAATCCATTTATTAATCTAATTGACATTTCATATTAAGCACACAATATATTTCATTTTCGTATTAAGGAAGCATGATTTCATAATTGAAATACATCAGAGTACAACATCATATAGCTTCAGCACCGAGCTACCCCATTACACAACTGCACCAGCACCAAATTTCACATGCAACATCTATAACCTTTCGAAATTAGCATCATAGACGGTACATAGACAGATGAATCTCATCTGGAGAACTGCTGATATTGAGCCTTCATTGATGTTGAAGGTCTTTGCAACTTTAGGCCAGTGCCTGTGGATGATTGATCGTCCATCCTTCGTCCTCTTTAGGAACACTTCAATATTGAACCATGGGTGTTGTATGAATACCTTCCCCGCCTCCTGACCATACAGGTGGTTTGAGAGGTAATCATTAGTGAACTGCTTTGGAAAAGCCTAAAAACAAGGATATGCATAAATATCTTCTCTAGCTTTGAAATGGTGCAAAGGAATTAAAAAGACAAGGTATAACAGTTAGTACCATGCTGTAGTGAACTGATGTCTTGGTCATTGTGCAGACAAATGTCTTGTTGTTTTTTGCCACTAATTTCTTTATCCTAACAATCTTTCTGAGTTTCTTGACTTGACTGATATTCATGGACAACTCATTTCCCCATATGCAAAATGGGTCGAACAGTGAGTCAGAACCTCTGACAGCAGGACCTACATGTGTAAGACCAAACTGTTAAAAACCTAATATTTAAAAACAAGAAGTGAAAATGTGTGTTATTAACTGCAACATGCCTAATAGTTAAAAACAAGCAAACTTCAAACTTGTATTGTGCAGTCTAAGCACACTAGTTATTGGCCCTGTTTGGATCCATGGGTTAGAGTTAGTTTGAGCTAGTTTGGGCTCAAATAGCCCTAAAGTATCCAAACATGAGGGCTAGTTTGAGCTAGTTGCATCTAACCCACCCAAAACAACTATCCCACCCAAGAGGTGCTAACTGGGACTAATTCTCCTAGTGCATTTATTGTCAATCTAACCCTGTCATCCAAACACCTCTTTGGCTAGAGTTAGTTTAGGGTTAGTCATTGTTGAGTATCATTATTATTTAGGAAACGTAGGATATCATAGGATTCATTCTACCTTGACCTGTACTCCAAGATGACCATGTACTCCAAGATGACCATGTACTCCTATATATATGCCCACGAGGCTCAAGCAATACATTCAACTATTCCACCAATCTCTCTCTCTCCCTTTTAACTGTCATGAGCTAGAAACTAACTCTAACCTCTAGCTAAGTTAGAGTATCCAAACGGTGTCATTGTTAAATCAAATGGAAAGGAGTGTTAAATACTCCCTCCACTCTTTTTACTCTGCATATAAGAATTGTCTCAAGTCAAACTTCATAAAGTTTGACCTTATTTATATGTAAAAATATCGACATCTACCATGCTAAAGTTATACAATATGAAAATTCAAGTCATGACACATCTACTGATATTGATTACATATTGTGAATGTTGGTATTTGTTCTATAAAGTTGGTCAAACTTTACGAGGCTTGACTTTAGACAAATCTTATATGCGAACTAAAGATTCGGTGGGAATACAACATGCTTAACAACAACCAAATACAGTCATTCATAGAGCTATTGTTACAATTGGTATTGATGAAATTGAACAGCACAGTTCATACTAGCACATATAGAACATCACACTGTGAATAGCTGAAATAAACAAGGCATACTACGAACAACCAAAGATGGCAATTGAAACTGGACATATGCTAACTACAAACAACCGAACAACCAAAAACCATAGAAATAAACAAGGCGTAATGCAAACAACCAATATAGCAATAAATACTGGACAGGTCCTCACTACAAAAGGGGTTTGAGAAAACATTTCCTTGCTTGTCACAGATTGGCTCCTCCTTGTGGTCACCGTCGATGAGGTCTAACTTGCCAGCTGAGGATCCCAAGCTAGCGTCGTAGAACGTGTCCTTCTGAAATGGCAAAAGGGGCTCCATGGCGATGAAGGATGGCAATCGTTGGAGATCGACGGCTGTCGAACCCGAAGGGTCGGGGTGGGCAACTTAACCTGTGACATAGCCCGCGTCAAGCCGTCGCTGTCGACGACCTTGATGTCATAGCTGGCGTCTGCGACATGCCAGAATACTCTAGCTCGATGATTGAAAGGCTCAATCCAGGTCCAGTCATCATCATCAGATTCCTCGGCGGCCGCCTCGCCGACGTCGGGCGAAGAGACCACGGTAAAGCTCTTTTGGGCCATTCGCTCCTCGAGCTCCCCGGGAAGCGTAGCCGGGCTTAGGTGCGATGCTCTGGAGTGGGGGATGGGGTGGGGATGGGGATCTGTGGGAAAGGGGGTGTTTCGCAGGCATCATCTAAGAAACTCAGGGCGGCGAGGGGTGATACGTCTCCAACGTATCTATTTATTATCTGTTTTGGATTTTTTATATGCATTAATATGCTATTTTATATTATTTTTGGGACTAACCTATTAACTTAGAGCCTAGTGCCAGTTCCTGTTTTTCCCTGTTTTTGAGTTTCGCGGAAAAGAATACCAAACGGAGTCCAAACAAAATAAAACCTTCACGGTGATTTTTCTTGGACCAGAAGACAACCAGGAGACTTGGAGATGAAGTCGGAGGAGCCACGAGGCGGCCACAAGGACGGAGGGCGCGCCCCCACCCTTGTGGTCCCCTCGTGCACCTCCTGATCTAATTCTTTCACCTATATATTCTCATATATCCCCAAACCACCACAGGCATCTACGAAAACACTTTTCCACCGCCGCAACCATCTGTTCCCGTGAGATCCCATATAGGGACCTTTTTCGGCATCCTGCCGGAGGGGGATTTGATCACGGAGGGCTTCTACATCAACTCTATTGCCCTTCCGATGAAGCGTGAGTAGTTTACCACGGACCTACGGGTCCATAGCTAGTAGGTAGAAGGCTTCTTCTCTCTCTTTGATTCTTAATACCAAGTTCTCCTCGATATTCTTGGAGATCTATTCGATGTAATACTTTTTTGTGGTGTGTTTGCCGAGATCCGATGAATTGTGGATTTATGATCAGCTTATCTATGAATATTAATTGAATCTTCTCTAAATTCTTTTATGCATGATTTGATATCTTTGAAATTCTCTTCGAACTATCGGTTTGGTTTGGCCAACTAGATTGGTTTTTCTTGCAATGGGAGAAGTGCTTAGCTTTGGGTTCAATCTTGCGGTGTCCTTTCTCAGTGACAGTAGGGGCAGCAAGGCACGTATTGTATTGTTGCCATCGAGGATAAAAAGATGGGGTTTTCATCGTATTGCTTGAGTTAATTCCTCTACATCATGTCATTTTGCTTAAGGCGTTACTCCGTTCTTTATGAACTTAATACTCTAGATGCATGCTGGATAGCGGTCAATGTGTGGAGTAATAGTAGTAGATGCAGAATCGTTTCGGTCTACTTGACACGGGCGTGATGCCTATATTCATGATCATTGCCTTAGATATTGTCATAACTTTGCGCTTTTCTATCAATTGCTCGACAGTAATTTGTTCACCCACCGTATTATTTTCTATCTTGAGAGAAGCCTCTAGTGAAACCTATGCCCCACCCCGGGTCTATTTTTCATCATATAAGTTTCCGATCTACAATATTAGTTTCTGATCTACTCTTTTTGCAATCTTTTACTTTGCGATCTATAAACAAAAAATACCAAAAATATTTACCTTATTGTTTATCTATCTCTATCAGACCTCGCTTTTATAAGTAACCGTGAAGGGATTAACAACCCCTTTATCGCGTTGGGTGCAAGTTTGTTTGATTGTTTGTGTAGGTATTTGTGATTTGTGCGTTGTCTCCTACTGGATTGATACCTTGGTTCTCAAACTGAGGGAAATACTTATCTCTACTTTGCTACATCACCCTTTCCTCTTCAAGGGAAAAACCAACGCAAGCTCAAGAAGTAGCAAGGGTATGTATATCGATGGGTAAACTGCACGGGCAGACCTGCAGAGGTTGACGACGGAGGCGGCACGGCGGCGGCGACCTAGCTAGGTTTCGAGCGAGGGAGGGGTGGTGTGTATGTGTGGGGGCGGATTTGGGGTGAGCAAAGGATTTGGGGTGTTTGTGTGTGGAGGGGGTCCAAGGTCGTGTCTGAGGAAATGTCGCGGGTACTAAAAGTTTTACTAGGCGGGAGTAAAATGGCGGGGCTACCAAAATTTTGGATCCAAGGATTGAAGCAGAGCGGGACGGGAGTAACGAACATCGCACACGGTTAAAACATAATAATCGTGTGCTATCAAACAGAAAAACACTCCAGCTGAGAAAATATTTTTGAGATTGCGAGGGATGCAGGCGGGAGTAAAATGCCGGGCTACTGAAAATTTGGATCTAGTGATTGAAGCAAAGCGGGAGTAACAGACGTCACACACGTTCCACACATACTAATCATGTGCTATCAAACAGAAAAAGCATCTAGGCGGGTAGATATTTTCGAGATTGCGAGGGAGTAGATATTTTCGAGAGGGGGAGGGAAGCCTCGCAGAGCCTAGCCTACTGTGATCATGTGGGTGACAGTTGCAGGGGGCAGCACACGGGTAGTCCTATGGAACCATGTATGTTTCGTACCCGATCGCAGACGGTTGTTGCATCCGACTCGTCTACTATTTATTAATTTGGCGAAAAACACGGGAAAGGGTCAGAACATTAACACACTTGCATGTGGAACAAATTTCTATGTATGAAAAGGGTGGTTTCATGTTCAAATACCCAATGCACAACTTTGATGTGGCACCTGTCGCACAAAGCGCACGTTATTATTGCTAGCCCCCCTCCCCCGAGACACACACACACTTCAATGGAAAGATGGATGAACTTATGAAATTATTTGCTAGCAAGGGTGCTTCTATTGATCCTAATGATATGCCTTTGTCTACCTTGATTGAGAATAATAATGAATCTATGGATGTGAATTTTGTTGGTAGGAACAATTTTGGTAATAACGCTTATAGAGGTAATTTTAATCCTAGGCCGTTTCCTAGTAATTCCTCTAATGATTATGGTAATTCCTACAACAATTCTTATGGAATTTATAATAATATGCCCTCTTATTTTGAGAATAGTGTTAAAGAATTTATGAGTTCACAAAAGAATTTCAATGCTTTGATTGAAGAAAAATTTCTCATCATTGATGATTTGGCTAGGAACGTGGATAGAATTTCTCTTGATGTTGATTCTTTGAAACTTAGATCTATTCCACCCAAGCATGATATTAATGAGTCTCTCAAAGCCATGAGAATTTCCATGGATGAGTGCAGAGAAAGAACCGCTAAGATGCGTGCTAAACGAGATTAGTTTGTAAAAGCGTGTTATTCTAGTTTCCATGAAAATAATAATGAAGATCTTAAAGTGCTTGATGTGACTCCTATTGAATGTTTGTTTTCCAATATTAATCTTGATAAATATGGGACTGGAGATGAGTCAACTTTAGTTAAAAGGCATCCCAATGATTCGGAGTTTTTAGATCCTGATGCAAAAATTGATAAAAGTGGGATTGGAGAGGTCAAAACTTTAAGTAGCAATGAACCCACTCTTTTGGATTTCAAGGAATTTAATTATGATAATTGTTCTTTAATAGATTGTATTTCCTTGTTGCAATCCATGTTGAATTCTCCTCATGCTTATAATCAAAACAAAGCTTTTACTAAACATATCGTTGATGCTATGATGCAATCTTTTGAAGAAAAGCTTGAATTGGAAGTTTCTATCCCAAGAAAACTTTATGATGAGTGCGAACCTACTATTAAGATTAATATTAAAGATTATGAGTGCCATGCTTTGTGTGATTTGGGTGCGGGTGTTTCCACGATTCCAAAAACTTTATGTGATGTGTTAGGTCTCCGTGAATTTGATGGTTGTTCTTTAAATTTGCATCTTGCGGATTCCACTATTAAGAAACCTATGGGAAGGATTAATGATGTTCTTATTGTTGAAAATAGAAATTATGTGCCCATAGATTTCATTGTTCTTGATATAGATTGCAATCCTACATGTCCTATTATTCTTGGTAGACCTTTCCTTAGAACGATTGGTGCAATTATTGATATGAAAGAACGAAACATTAGATTTCAATTTGCATTATGGGAGGGCATTGAACACTTTCCAAGAAAGAAAATTAAATTGCCTTATGAATCTATTATGAGAGCTACTTATGGATTGCATACCAAAGATGACAATACCTAGATCTATTCGTGTTTTATGCCTAGCTAAGGGCGTTAAACAATAACGCTTGTTGGGAGGCAACCCAATTTTATTTTTAGTTCTTTGCTTTTTGTTGCTATTTTTCTTTGAATAATTCATCTAGCCTCTGGTTAGATGTGGTTTTGTGTTTTAATTAGTGTTTGTGCCAAGTAAGACCTTTGGGATAGCTTACGGTGATAGTTGTTTTGATCTTGCTGAGAAACAGAAACTTTTGCGCCCAAGAAAATAATTTTCATTATTCACAGAAGCGTGGTTTGGATCTAGATTGGTACACAAATTTCCCAGGTTTTCCTAATTTTTCAGAATTTTTGGGGTTACAGAAGTATTCGAGAGTTACAGATTGCTACAGACTGTTCTGTTTTTACAGACTCTGTTTTCTATGCGTTGTTTGCTTATTTTGACGAATCTATGGGTAGTATCGGGGGGTATGAACCATGGAAAAGTTGGAATACCGTAGATATTACACCAATATAAATAAAGAATGAGTTCACAACAGTACCAAAAGTGGTGATTTATTTTCTTATACTAACGGAGCTTATGAGATTTTCTGTTGAGTTTGGTGATGTGAAGTTTTCAAGTTTTGGGTAAGGATTTGATGGACTATGGAATGAGGGGCAAGAGCCAAAGCTTGGGGATGCCCGAGGCACCCCAAGGTAATATTCAAGGAAAACCAAGAGCCTGAGCTTGGGGATGCCCTGGAAGGCATCCCCTCTTTCGTCTTCGTCTATCGGTAACTTTACTTGAGGCTATATTTTTATTCACCACTTGATATGTGTTTTGCTTGGAGCGTCTTGTATGATTTGAGTCCTAGCTTTTTAGTTTGCCACAATCATCCTTGTTGTACACACCTTTTGAGAGGACACGCATGAATCGTGATTTATTAGGATACTCTATGTGCTTCACTTATATCTTTTGAGCTAGGCAATTTTGCTCTAGTGCTTCACTTATATCTTTTTAGAGCACGGCGGTGGTTTTATTTTATATAAATTGATGAACTCTCATGCTTCACTTATATTATTTTTAGAGTCTTTAAACAACATGGTAATTTGCTTTGGTTATAAATTTAGTGCTAATATGATAGGCATCCAAGAGGGATATAATAAAAACTTTCATATAAAGTGCATTGAATACTATGAGAAGTTTGATTCCTTGTGATTGTAGTGAGATATGAAGATGGTGATATAAGAGTCATGCTAGTGAGTAATTGTGAATTTGAGAAATACTTGTGTTAAGGTTTGTGAGTCCTGTAGCATGCACATATGGTGAACCGTTATGTGATGAAGTCGGAGCATGATATATTTATTGATTGTCTTCCTTATGAGTGGCGGTCGGGGACGAGCGATTGTCTTTTCATACCAATCTATCCCCCTAGGAGCATGCGCATAGTACTTTGTTTCGATAACTAATAGATTTTTGCAATAAGTATATGAGTTATTTATGACTAATGTTGAGTCCATGGATTATACGCACTCTCACTCTTCCAACATTGCTAGCCTCTCTAGTGCCGCGCAACTTTCGCCGGTACCATATACCTTCCTTAAAACAGCCACCATACCTACCTATTATGGCATTTCCATAGCCATTCCGAGATATATTGCCATGCAACTTTTCACCGTTCCATTTATTATGACACGGTTCATCATTGTCATATTGCTTTGCATGATCATGCAGTTGGCATCGTATTTGTGGCAAAGCCACCGTTCATAATTCTTCCATACATGTCACGCTTGATTCATTGGAATCCCGGTACACCGCTGGAGGCATTCACATAGAGTCATATTTTGTTCTAAGTATCGAGTTGTAAGTATATAAAAGTGTGATGATCTTCATTAGAGCATTATCCCATGTGAGGAAAGGATGATGGACACTATGATTCCCCCACAAGTCGGGATGAGACTCCGGACGAAAAAAAAGAGGCCAATAAAATGAGAGAAGGCCCAAATTAAAAAAATGAGAGAAAAGAGAGAAGGGGCAATGTTACTATCCTTTTACCACACGTGTGCTTCAAAGTAGCACCATGATCTTCATGATAGAGAGTCTCCTATGTTATCACTTTCATATACTAGTGGGAATTTTTCATTATAGAACTTGGCTTGTATATTCCAATGATGGGCTTCCTCAAATTGCCCTAGGTCTTCGTGAGTAAGCGAGTTGGATGCACACCCACTTAGTTTCTTTTTGAGCTTTCATGCACTTATAGCTCTGGTGCATCAGTTGCATGGCAATGCCTACTCACTCACATTGATATCTATTGATGGGCATATCCATAGCCCATTGATACGCCTAGTTGATGTGAGACTATCTCCTTCCTTTCGTCTTCTCCACAACCACCTTCTATTCCACCTATAGTGCTATGTCCATGGCTCATGCTCATGTATTGCGTGCAAGTTGAAAAGGTTTGAGAACATCAAAAGTATGAAACAATTGCTTGGCTTGTCATCGGGGTTGTGCATGATTTGAATATTTTGTGTGATGAAGATGGAGCATAGCCAGACTATATGATTTTGTAGGGATAAGCTTTCTTTGGCCATGTTATTTTGAGAAGACATAATTGCCTTGTTAGTATGCTTGAAATATTATTGTTTTTATGTCAATATTAAACTTTGATTTGAATCTTACGGATCTGAACATTCATGCCACAATAAAGAAATTACATGGATAAATATGTTAGGTAGCATTCCACATCAAAAATTCTGTTTTTATCATTTACCTACTCGAGGACGAGCATGAATTAAGCTTGGGGATGCTTGATACGTCTCCAACGTATCTATAATTTTTGATTGTTTCATGCTATTATATTATCTGTTTTGGATTTTTTATATGCATTAATATGCTATTTTATATTATTTTTGGGACTAACCTATTAACTTAGAGCCCAGTGCCAGTTCTTGTTTTTCCCTGTTTTTGAGTTTCACAAAAAAGGAAAACCAAACGGAGTCCAAGCGGAATAAAACCTTCGCGATGATTTTTCTTGGACCAGAAGACAACCAGGAGACTTGGAGATGAAGTTGGAGGAGCCACGAGGCGGCCACAACGATGGAGGGCGCGCCCCCCAGCCTTCTGGGCCCCTCGTGCACCTCCTGCCCTAATTCTTTCACCTATATATTCCCATATATCCCCAAACCTTCTGTTCCCGTGAGATCCCATCTAGGGACCTTTTCCGTGAGGCATCCACGAAAACACTTTTCCACCACCGCAACCTTCTGTTTCCGTGAGATCCCATCTAGGGACCTTTTCCGGCATCCTGCCGGAGGGGGATTCGATCACGGAGGGCTTCTACATCAACTCTATTGCCCTTCCGATGAACCGTGAGTAGTTTACCACAGACCTATGGGTCCATAGCTAGTAGCTAGATGGCTTCTTCTCTCTCTTTGATTCTTAGTACCATGTTCTCCTCGATGTTCTTGGAGATCTATTCGATATAATACTTTTTGTGTTGTGTTTGCCGAGATCCAATGAATTGTGGATTTATGAGCAGCTTATCTATGAATACTAATTGAATCTTCTCTGGATTCTTTTATGCATGATTTGATATCTTTCTAATTCTCTTTGAATTATCGGTTTGGTTTGGACAACTAGATTGGTTTTTATTGCAATGGGAGAAGTGCTTAGCTTTGGGTTCAATCTTGCGGTGTCCTTTCGCAGTGACAGTAGGGGCAGCCAGGCAAGTGTTGTATTGTTGCCATCGAGGATAAAAAGATGGGGTTTTCATCATATTGCTTGAGTTAATTCCTCTACATCATGTCATTTTGCTTAAGGCGTTACTCCGTTCTTTATGAACTTAATACTCTAGATGCATGCTGGATAGCGGTCGATGTGTGGAGTTACAGTAGTAGATGCAGAATCGTTTTGGTCTACTTGACACGGACGTGATGCCTATATTCATGATCATTGCCTTAGATATCGTCATAACTTTGCGCTTTTCTATCAATTGCTCGGCAGTAATTTGTTCACCCACCGTATTATTTTCTATCTTGAGCGAAGCCTCTAGTGAAACCTATGCCCCCGAGTCTATTTTCCATCATATAAGTTTCCGATCTACAATATTAGTTTCCGAACTACTCTTTTTGCAATCTTTTACTTTCCGATCTATAAACCAAAAATACCAAAAATATTTACCTTATCATTTATCTATCTCTATCAGATCTCACTTTTGCAAGTAACCGTGAAGGGATTGACAACCCCTTTATCGCGTTGGGTGCAAGTTTGTTTGATTGTTTGTGCAGGTATTCGGTGATTTGTGCGTTGTCTCCTACTGGATTGATACCTTGGTTCTCAAACTGAGGGAAATACTTATCTCTACTTTGCTACATCACCCTTTCCTCTTCAAGGGAAAAACCAATGCAAGCTCAAGAAGTAGCAAGGGTATGTATATCAATGGGTAAACTGCATGGGCAGACCTGCAGAGGTTGACGATGGAGGCGGAGGCGTCGACCTAGCTAGGTTTAGAGCGAGGGACGGGTGGTGTTTATGTGTGTGAGTGGGGGATTTGGGTGAGCGACGGATTTGGGGGGTGTGTGTGGAGGGGGTCCAAGGTGGTGTCTGAGGAAATGCCGCGGGTACTGAAATTTTTACTAGGCGGGAGTAAAATGGCGGGGCTACCAAAAATTTGGATCAAGGGATTTAAGCAGAGCGGGGCGGGAGTCACGAACATCACACACGGTTAAAACATAATAATCGTGTGCTATCAAATAGAAAAACACTCCAGCTGAGCAGATATTTTTGAGATTGTGAGGGATGCAGGCGGGAGTAAAATGCCGGGCTACTGAAAATTTGGATCTAGTGATTGAAGCAAAGCGGGTGTAACAGACATCGCACACGGTCCACACATACTAATCGTGTGCTATCAAACAGAGAAAGCATCTAGGCGGGTAGATATTTTTGAGATTGCGAGGGAGTAGATATTTTCAAGAGGGGGATGGAAGCCTCGTGGAGCCCAACCTACTGTGATCATGTGGGTGACAGTGGCAGGGGCGCGGCACACGGGTAGTCCTATGGAACCATGTCTGTTTCGTACCCGATCGCAGATGGTTGTTGCGTCTGACTCGTCTGCTGTTTATAAATTTGGCAAAAAAACACGGGAAATGGTCAGAACACGAACACACTTGCATGTGGACCAAATATATATGTATGAAAAGGGTGATTTCATATTCAAATACCCAATGCACAACTTTGATGTGGCACCTGTCGCACAAAGCGCACGTTATTATTGCTATCCCCCTCCCCCCCACCCAGACACACACACACACACACTTCGTGTAATCGTGTTGGCGAGAGGGGAATCCTAGCTATGAATGCATGCCCCCAAATAGCTAGGTCTGACATCACGCCCAACCATAACATAAAGCCGAAAGGAGTACATCATGGTCAACCCCCCCCCCCTTTGCTTCCGATCAAATGTGGACCGTGTGCGGGCCCATAGATGTGATCTTCTGGCGTTAGATGGGTGAGACCACATACGAACCACACCTACGGGTGGCCCAATGTGTGTGTGTGTGTGTGTGAAAATGATGTGGTGCGTGATATTTAAATAACCAAATCACAAATTTGATGTGGCACATGTGCATCGCAAATTAATCGGACATCCCCGACCCCACGGAGGTTCATCTAGTGCGAAGTAGTAGTGCCCCCCCCCACACACACATACGTTGAGTCGGTGGGAGGGGCATCTCACCAAGGCGTATTGTAAGACTGACCAAGAAGAATCACCAACTTGGTCATATAACCCTCTTGTTGTTGGGTCAAAGTCATTCATGGAAGTCCACACGCGGCCCCACAAAATAAGTTAGCTTGTTGTCGATAACCACGCGAGGGAGTTCCTGAAGACAACCACTGCATGCATGTGGCCCAATGCAAACATATGTATGAAGTGTCATGTGGTGTTTGAATATACCCAATGCACAACTTTCATGTGGTACCGTGCATTTGGAACCAAAAAGTCCCCACACGGAGCGAGGGTTCATGACGCGTGTACTATATATAGGGATTCATGTGCATGCAAGCCCTCGAACTTAGGTCTCGAATCTCACCATGATCGACGTACGACTATATGGTAACGCGAACCAAGAGAAGAAGAATCGACCCTGGTAACCTCTCTCGCGTTGTTGGTTGAAGTGATGGACGTCCACGCGGGCCCACGAACCGTCGATGATAACCAAGCGAGGGAGAGTGTCCAAAGACAACCACTGCATGCATGTGCCCCAAACATATGTATGGACATGCGTGATGCATGCATATATGTTTGAATACCAAAAGCACGACATTTTGATGTGGCGCATTCATGCAGCGAAAATCGCACAGTCCCCACACAGATATGGTTCATGACGCATCGCGTGCTTGCCCCCCCCCCCTCGACCCGGTGGGAGTGATTCGTGCGCACACATGCGCTCAAAGTATAATATGTTGTCTCTCACATCATGACATGCATGTACCATTCTGTATAAGTCGAACCAAAATTTAGTCCCCTCCTAATTATAAGTCAAATTAACCTCTTTCGCTGTCGGTCAAAGTGATTGACCAAGCGGGCACACAGAGATGGATGAAGCATCTCGCCGATAACCCCGTGAGTGAGTGCTAGAGGACAACCGCCATCACTTGCTTGTGGGCCAAACACATGTATGGAGACGTGTGGTTGTGATGTTTGAATACCTAATATATATCATAACTTTGATGTGGCACCTGCCTCAGAAACCTTTAAGTCCCCCACACGAACCGAGCTTCATGACACCCAGTATATATATGTTGCCCCCACCCCTCTTCGACGCGTAACATATTCTCCTACGTACTGTAACACAACCCGAAAATAATCCTCCTTGTTCGTCAAATTACCTTTCTTGTTGTGTCATATATTAGATGGACGACGACCTCGCGGGCCCATGGAGGGAAGCGTCGCAAGTGAATGAGTGACAACCATCTTCTGCACGTGGCCCAATGTGTTGGTGATGTTTTTAATACCCAATATGCACAACTTCTTTGTGTGGCACCTGCCTCGAAAACCGAAAAGTCCCCACATGGAGCGAGATCGTTCATGACGTGTGTGTAGTATGTGCTGCCCTGGCCCCCTCCCCTCTTCGACGCGTACTATATACTCCTACCGCAACACAACCCAAAAAGAAACCTCCTTGTTGGGTCAAAGTGACGGAGGACAACCTCGCGGGCCCACGGATGGAAGCATCGCACATGAGTGACTGTCCTATATGACGCGTAGTATATGTTACCCCCGGCCACCCTCTTCAACGCGTACTATATATATCCTACCATACGTAACAAAAACCAAAAATGACCATCCTTGTTGGTCAAATTAACCTCTCTCACTGCATGTCATAGTGCTGGATGGCGACCTCGCCGGCCCACAGAGAGTGTCACGCGTGAGTGAGTGTCCTAGGACCACCGCGTGCATGTGGCCCAAAGATGCATGTCAAACTTTTTCTGCAACGAACATGCGACCAAAGGAGTTTAGTGTTAAAAATTGAAAAAAAAAGAAAACATTTGTTTGTTTTTATACATTGTTTGATTTCCCAGGGATTTAATGTGCAAAAAACAAATTTGATCTACATGAGACCCGTGATAGCGCACGAAAATGGATTGCAAAATCATATGTGTACGTGTCCCTGGGTGCATGTTTAGTCCACAAGCAAGAAATTTCTAACATCGAGAATCTTGATTTTAAAATCTAGTAAATCCAAAACTAAGTTGAAATTCATGAAACTTATCGTGGTGTCATATGGACACCAATAGACTGTGATATTATTATTATTTTCAAATTTGAGACAAGTTTTGATAAAATCTTCTCACACACAGGAAATTATCAACAATTGTCAACCAATATCGCAAACGGGCTCTTTGTTCGAACCGTGTGCGTTAGACCAACAATGTACGTCCATGCTTCGGTTAAGAAATAAAGCAGCAGAATTAATCATCAAAAAGGAAAAAATCAACATAATGCGTGCCACGCACGCGTCCCGTGTGCCGTACGAGCACGTGTGAGTTGACGAGACGCATGCTAGCAGTCCGCCGCGTAGGCAGGCCGAGAGGCCGAGGTATGCGCGTGTTCACTACGCACTCATCGTGGGGTGTGTTAGTAGCTGTGTGAAATGATGGTAGGCATGCCAGCAGTCCGCTGCGCAGGCTCACCGGGAGGTGAGCCAGACCTTTGACCGCCGCCCACCTCGCTGCCACTGCTCTATAATAATGGCGCGCCCGATCCGCTGGTCATAATAGGCAGCCACACACCCCGTCCACAGTTCTCACCGCCGCATGGAGTGTATTAGGATTTTGCCGAAGCGCACCATCGGTGGGAGTGGCGACGCCGGGGCTGGTGAAGCACTCGCGCAATGCATGAAGCTGGGCGTAGAGGTTGCTATCTCCGCCGACGGGGTCTCGCGCGGGCAGCAACGCGACGTTGACTACGTCGTTGTCGTCGTGCCTCCCTAGCTGGAGGCGGAGGTCCACAGCTACTCCGGTAATGACTCCGACTCCGACGGAAAACCGGTTAGCCCCCCCCCCTCCATGGGCTCAACTAACCATTTACTACCGCGGGCAGCTGTTTAATTAGACGGGACGACTGTGAGCAGCCCGCCACGCACGCTCACCTTACCGGGAAGCGAGCCGCGAGCGCTGCAATTTATTGCTGGTTTTGGACTTTTTTGGCCGCCTCGCGAAGGTACATAGAACGATCCTCCATTCTCATCTACAAGCACCGCCGCCGAGGATCGCCGCCTGCTGCGAGATGGAGGACGAGCCGGCCAACAAGCGGGGGCGGGTCGAGCCAGAACCGCAAGAGCCTCCAGCGAACATGGACTTCATCAGCAGCCTCCCAGACGAGAAGTTGGTAACCATCATATCCCACCTCCCCATCAAATATGGCGTGCGGACCACTGTCCTCTCGCGGCAGTGGCGCCCCCTCTGGCACTCCACCCCCTAGGCCTCATCATCGACCACGAGTTCTGCAGCAAGGAGCAGCAATCCTGGACGCATTGTCCCACGTCCTCGCCATGCACCTGGGCGAGTCAGGCGCCTTGCTATCGGCAGGCTCAGTCCCCACAACAAGACCGAACCCAGGTTGCACTACTGGTTCCTATCCCCAGCCCTGGATCGGCTCAAGGAGCTTAGCTTTCATGCCAGACGTCCTTGCTCGCTGCCGTCGTCCGTGCTCCGCCTCGCGCCCACCCTGCGTCGTGCTACATTCACGATGTGCATTTTCCCCTGGATCAATGTCACGCGCGCTCTTCATCTCCCTAAACTTAAGCACCTCGAGCTCATTGCCGTCTGCATATCGAAGGAGGATTTGGAGCGCCTACTCATCAGCTGTACATCGCTCGAGTACCTTCATCTTCATGCGATGGATGGGTTCAGTAGCCTCCACATCACCTCGACGAATGCCCGTGCAATTTATGTGCATTGCTGGCGCCGCCCAAGGCTGACAGTTGAGGTGTTTCACGATATGGTCATTGAGAATGCGCCTTTCCTTGATAGATTGTATGTACTTGATAAATTAGGTCCAGCAAGAATCAGTGTCATTCACGCACTGAAATTGACAGTGTTGGGCTATTCCTGTGTTGAATTCAACGAACTTTTTACTGGATCATTATCCGTTCAGGTACAACAGTTTTCTTCTTCTCCTTCTTATATATTATTGGACATCACATTTTATCTAATTTTTGTTGATCTATATGTTCGCCTGTCATCCAGAAAATGCTTCCCACAAGCTTGACCCAGACTCTGCGCACAATGAAGATCTTGGCACTACAATCTGTCGGCCCCGATCTGGATGAAGTTGTTAGATTCCTTAGATGCTTTCCTTGCACGGAGGAGCTATACATCAAGGTGATGCTCCTTTCCTGTTAATTGTTA
Organism: Aegilops tauschii subsp. strangulata; assembly: GCF_002575655.3. NCBI lineage: Eukaryota > Viridiplantae > Streptophyta > Magnoliopsida > Poales > Poaceae > Aegilops > Aegilops tauschii. The sequence goes on from NC_053040.3 coordinate 321,870,340, forward strand.
ACCACAATGGAGCTCATTTTTTTGTTACTTTTACCCACGATTACAATGACAAATGTAGAATGATTTCTAAAGGAAATTTCGAGGATTTCAATACATATATTTTTGAGATTCTAGTGTTGTACGCGTTTTATTCCTTCGCCCGACATGCTTTCGTGGTTAAAGTTTATCATGAAAAATTGAAGGTGGCATTTCACTCTTTTCGTGTATTTTAGAAATCCTGCAAATCAAAGAGGCCCGAATTGTTCAAATCTGCAGCTAGGCACTAATATGTTGTCTTCGTTTGCAGATACTAGTAGGCCGAAAGTAGAAAATGTTGGGGAATATAACAATCCCATTGAATGCCTTGATCTTCATCTCACAGAAATTACTTTTAACGAGTATTGAGGCACCACACCAGAAATTAAATTCGCCAGGTTCTTTGCTGAGAAGCAAGGTTGCTCAAGGTAATGAGGTTTGCCCTATATTTACTGCGCAGAAGTGAATGGATTGCTAAAGAGCGCAGGTGTCTACAGCTGAATGGAAAATGCTCTGCAGAAGCTGAATTTTAGTTTGTAACTTCATATGACAGATTATTCGGAAGTCACTGTATCGAGCAGCTATATGACTTCTCGGTGGTTGATCCTTTCACAGAAATAATGCATGAAAAAGATTCTAAAGAAGATGAATTTTATGTGTCTGAATAGTTTGAACCTTGTAATCTTTGAATTTGGGCCTTCTGATGCTGGAATTTGAACCTTGAATACTTATGGTATTTGTTATATAACGTAATTGGATCTTTAATTTGGTTTTGCAATCATGTCCTGTTATAAATATATATGTTGTTCTTCTGTACACAGAGCATAGATGTTGTGCAGACAGAGCATATCACATCGCACACGGACCACACTAGGGAACCCGTCGGTGATGAATTCATCAATCGCAAATGGTTGTATACCAGCAAGCGTTTTCCCACAACACACACGGTTTATTCCATCACAAACTGCTTGGGTGGATCAAATGTATGTCATGTATCGCACACGCAACTCTAATCTAATTCGTGCTTCATGTCTCCGCCATCGCTCGCATAGTTTGACTTATTTGCCACGTATCACTATGCCGGACTCTGCTCGCGTTCCTCGGCACGCTCTGCTCACCGTTAGGCGCCGCGGCGCGCTCTACGCGCGTATCTTCACGCGCTCGGCTTGTGGACAGCTTTTCCTTGCGTGTTCAATTGCTATATGCATATATATGGTTGCTCGCCATTGAGGCGACCGCGGAGCACTCTTCTCGCGTCCCTGCGCGCGCTCTGCCAGTGGTTGGGGGCTACGCATGATGTCGCTTGAACTACGTCGGTATTTCCCCCAAAGAGGAAGAGATGATGCAGCACAGCTACGGTAGGTATTTCCCTCAGTTATGAAACCAAGGTATCAATTCAGTAGGAGAACCAAGCAACACTATGTAAATGGTACCTGCACACAAAGAACAAATACTTGCAACCCGACTCGTAAGAGGGGTTGCAATCCCTCCACGGTAAAAAGATAGATAAGTTTGTGCTAGATTGGATAAATAGATCTCGCAATAAAACAAAATAAAAGATGCAAATAAAAAGTGCAGCAAGGTATTTTTGGGTTTTTGGAAATATAAATCTGAAAATAAAAGTGGAAAATAATAGATTGAAAGGCAAATATAAAGGAGAATAGACCTGGGGCCATAGATTTCACTAGTGGCTTCTCTCAAGAAAAATAGCATACGGTGGGTAAACAAATTACTGTTGGGCAATTGATAGAATTTCAAATAATTATGATGATAGGCAATGATCATTATATAGGCATCAAGTCCAAGATTAGTAGACCGACTCCTGCCTGCATCTAATACATTACTCCACACATCAACCGCTATCCAGAATGCATCTAGTGTATTAAGTTCATGGAGAAACGGAGTAACGCAATAAGAACGATGACATGATGCAGACAAGACCTATTCATGTAGGAATAAACCCCATCTTGTTATCCTTAATGGCTACGATCAATACATGTCTTGCTGACCCTTCCGCCACTGGGAAAGAACACCGCACGACCGAACCCATCACAAAGCACCTCTTCTCATGGCAAGAAAAATCAACCTATTCGGCCTAACTAAACCAAAGATTCGAACAAGAAATATGAGGCTATAAGTAATCATGCATATAAGAGATCAAAAGAAGACTCAAATAACTTTCATGGATAAAATAGATCTGATCATAAACTTAAAGTTCATCGGATCCCAACAAACACACCACAAAAAGAGTTACATCAAATAGATCTCCAAGAGATCATTGTATTGAGAATCAAAAGAGAGAGAGCAAGCCATCTAGCTACTAACTACGGACCCGTAGGTCTACAACAAACTACTCATGCATCATCGGAGAGGCACCGATGAGGATGATAAACCCCTCCGTGATGGTGTCTAGATTGGATCTGGTGGTTATGGAACTTGCGGTAGCTGGAATTGTGTTTCGTCGACTCCCCTAGGGTTTTTGGATTTTTGGGGTATTTATAGAGCAAAGAGGCGGTGCGGGAGGTGGCCGAGGTGGGCACAACCCACCAGGGCGTGCCTGGGCCCCAGGCGCGCCCAGGTGGGTTGTGCTCCCCTCGGAGCCCCCTTCTGGTACTTCTTTGGCCCAACAGGTGTCTTCTGGTTCAGAAAAAATCTCCAAAAAGTTTCGTTGTGTTTGGACTCCATTTGATATTGATTTTCTGCGAAGTAAAAAAGGCAAAAAACAACAACTGGCACTGGGCACTATGTCAATAGGTTAGTCCCAAAAAATAATATAAAGTTGCTATAAAATGATTGTAAAACATCCAAGAATGATAATATAACAGCATGCAACAAGCAAAAATTATAGATACGTTGGAGACGTATCAGCATCCCCAAGCTTAATTCCTACTCGTCCTCGAGTAGGTAAATGATAAAAACAGAATTTTTGATGTGGAATGCCGCCTAACATGTTCATCACATATTCTTTTCTTTTGTAGCATGGACATTTGGACTTTTATATGGTTCAAAGCAATAGTCTAGTTTTAACATGAAGATTTCAATACTCAAGCATATCAACAAGAAACCATGTCTTTCAAAATATCAATACTAAAGCAATTTATCCCTAGCCCATTATGCTCAATCATTGATCATTTCATGAAACACACTCGCATATTAGCTACACCCAATGCCCAGGTATGATCATAATGCCCCTTAGTTGGTGCTTTGTAAGAGAAGATGGAGACTCAAATAAAAATAAAAATTGCATGAAGTAAATAGAATGGCCCCTCGTACAGGGAAGTAGCGATTTGTAGCGGTGCTAGAGCTCAAAGCGAAAGAAATAGAGATAAAACATTTTGGGTGGCATGCTTTTCATGTCAACGAAAACGATCGAGTAGTTCCCAATACTTTCCATGCTAGATATATCATAGGCGGTTCCCAAACAGAAAATAAAGTTTATTCCTTTTTCCACCATACTTTCACATTCCACGGCTAGCCGTATCCACGGGTGTCGTCCATACCAACACTTTCTAAGGAATTTATTATTTGACAACATAAAGTAAATTCATTTTTCATTTCGGGACTGGTCATCCCTAATACCTTTGTCGTACTCTCGTGCAATGACAAGTGAATAAATACTCATCTTGAGAATAACACATCTAGCATGGAAAAATATAAGCCACCCTCTAGCGTTTCTTGAGCTGTACGAGCACACAAAAAGGAAATTTATTTTGAAAATTAGAGATGGCACGTACAAAATTGCTTACAACGGCACGGAAATACCGCATATAGGTAGGTATAATGGACTCATATGGCAAAACTAGGTTTAAGGATTTTGGATGCACAAGTAGTAATCCTACTTAGTACAAGTGAAGGCTAGCAAAAAGATTGAGAAGCATCCAACCAAGAAACAAAAAATCTCATAAGCGAGCATTAAGCATAACTAACACCTAATAATGCACCACAAGTAGGATGTATTTTCATTGCATAACTATTGACTTTCGTGCTTGCATAGGGAATCACAAACCTTAACACCAATATTCTTACTAAAGCGCAATTACTCACCAACATGACTCACATATCACTATCATCATATCACAAAACTATTACAAAGGATCAAGTTTATTCTATCCAATGATCTTCATGAAAGTTTTTATTATATCCCTCTTGAATATCTATCACTTTGGGACTAGTTTCATATGTTGCTTTTGATAGCTCAACAAATCTAAGTGAAGAACATGAGCATAATTTTTTTGTCTCTCAAAATAATATAAGTGAAGCATGAGAGCATTTCTTCGAAAATATTAAAGCACACAGTGCTCAGAAAGATATAAGTGAAGCACTAGAGCAATTCCATATCTCGGGAAAATTTAAGTGAAGCACATAGAGCAATTCTAACAAATCATAGCATAATTTTGGCTCTCTCAAATAGGTGTGTTCAGCAAGGAAACTTGACAACAAAAGCCAAACAAGCAAAGACTCATATAATACAAGACGCTCCAAGCAAAACTCATGATATATGACGAATAAAAATATAGCTCCAAGTAAAATACCGATGGTCGTTAGAAGAAAGAAGGGATGTGATACGTCCCCAACATATCTATAATTTTTTATTGTTCCATGCTATTATATTATCAATCCTGGATGTTTTATAATCATTTTATAGTCATTTTATATCATTTTTTGGTACCAACCTATTGACATAGTGCCAAGTGCCAGTTGCTGTTTTCTGCATGTTTTCTACATCGCAGGAAATCAATATCAGACGGAGTCCAAATGCACAAAACTTCGCGGAGATTTTTTTTGGATCAGAAGGCACATAATGGGCCCTGGCTGCGCCTGGGGGTGCCTCGAGGGGGGCACAACCCACCAGGGCGCGCCAGGAGGTCCAGGCGCGCCCTGGTGAGTTGTGCCCACCTCGGGTGCCCCCCGGACCGCCTCTTTGCTCTATAAATACCCCAATATTCCCAAAACCCTATGGGAGTCGATGAAATATTCATCCAGCTACCGCAGAGTCCAGAACCACCAGATCCAATCTAGACACCATCTCGGATGGGGTTCACCACCTTCATTGGCGCCTCTCCGATGATGGGTGAGTAGTTCTTTGTAGACCTTTGGGTCCGTAGTTAGTAGCTAGATGGCTTCATCTCTCTCTCGGAATTCTCAGTACAATGGTCTCTTGGAGATCCATATGATGTAACTCTTTTGCGGTGTGTTGTTGGGATCTGATGAACTTTGAGTTTATGATCAGATCTATCTTTTTATATCCACGAAAGTATTTGAGCTTCTTTGATCTATTTTATGCATGATCTCTTATAGCCTCGTATTTCTTCTCCGATATTTGGGTTTTGTCTGGCCAACTTGATGTATTTATCTTGCAATGGGAAGAGGTGCTTTGTAGTGGGTTCGATCTTACGGTGCTTGATCCCAGTGACAGAAAGGGAACCGACACGTATGTATCATTGCTACTAAGGATAAAACGATGGGTCTATCTCTACATAGATAGATCTTCTCTACATCATGTCATCATTCTTATTGCATCACTCTGTTTTTCCATGAACTTAATACAGTAGATGCATGCCGGATAGCGGTCGATGTGTGTAGTAATAGTAGTAGATGCAGGTAGGAGTCGACCTACTAATCTTGGATGTGATGCCTATCTAATGATCATTGCCTGGATATCGTCATGAGTATTTGAAGTCCTATCAATTGCCCAACAGTAATTTGTTCACCCACCATTTGCTATTTTTCTCGAGAGAAGCCACTAGTGAAACCTACGGCCCCCGGGTCTCTTTCTCATATATTTGCTTTTGTGATCTACTTTTTCCCTTCATTTATTTTCAGATCTATTAAACAAAAAATTCAAAAATACCTTGCTGCATTTAATTTCTATTTATTTTATTTGGCGTTCGATCTATCAATCTACTACAATTTACCTCACGTCTGTTTGCCTATCTTGAGGCGCCGTACCCCGGAAGGGATTGACAACCCCTCTAACACGTCGGGTTGTGAGGATTCGTTATCTATGTGCAGGGGATGTTTACGTTGTGTTGCTTGGTTCTCCTACTGGTTTGATAACCTTGGTTTCATATCTGAGGGAAATACCTACCGCCGTTGTGCTGCATCATCCCTTCCTCTTTGGGGAAATACCGACGTAGCTTCAAGCGACATCAAAAGGAATTTCTGGCATCGTTGCCGGGGAGGATCTTCAACATATACCAGGTTCCTAATCATAAATATCATCTCCTCGCAATTTACATTATTTTCCATTTGCATCTCATTTTCCTCTCCCCCACTTCACAAAAATTTGCAGTTTTATTCGCCTCTCTTTTTCATTCTCGTTTTCTTGTCGGATCTGTTTTTGAGTGCAATCTTGTTGTGTAGTCATCATGACTCAAGAGAACACCAAGTTGTGTGATTTCTCAAATACCAACAACAATGATTTTATTGGCACTCCGAGTGCTCCTCCCACCAGTAGTGCGGAGTCTTGTGATATTAATACCGCTTTACTGAATCTTGTTATGAAAGATCAATTTTCCGGTAATCCTAATGAGGATGCCGCGTCCCATCTTAATACCTTCGTGGAATTATGCGATATACAAAAGAAAAAAGATGTGGACAATGATGTGGTAAAGATGAAATTATTTCCGTTTTCTTTGCGTGATTCTGCAAAAATTTGGTTCTCTTCTTTGCCTCGCAATAGTATCAATTTTTGGAATAAGTGCAAAGATGCTTTTATCACTAAGTATTTTCCGCCCATGAAAATTATTTCCCTTAGAACCCAGATCATGAATTTCAAGCAAATTGAACATGAGCATGTTGCACAATCTTGGGAAAGGATGAAAATGATGCTAAGGAATTGCCCAACTCATGGGTTAAATCTTTGGATGATCATACAAAAAATTTATGCGGGATTGAATTTTGTTTCTTGTAATCTTTTAGATTCTGCCGCGGGTGGTACTTTTATGGAAATTACTTTGGGTGAAGCCACCAAATTGCTTGATAATATCATGGCAAACTATTCACAATGGCATACCGAAAGAGCTCCTACGAGTAAAAAAGGTTGATTCCATTGAAGAAATTTCTTCTTTGAGTGAAAAAGTTGATGCTCTTATGAAATTGGTTGCTAGTAAAAGTGCTCCTATTTATTTTAATGATATGACTTCGTCTACTTTGATTGAGAAAAATAGTGATGCCATAGATGTGAATTTTATCTCTCGAAATAATTTCAATAACAATGCTTATAGAGGTAATTTTAATCCTAGGCCTTTTCCTAGTAATTCCTCTAATAATTATGGTAATTACTATGGAAATCAATCCTACAATAATAATAGGAACACCTCTAATCTTGATAATAATATTAAATAATTTATCAACACGCAAAAAGCTTTCAACACTTCCATAGAAGAAAAGTTGAGTAAGATTGATGATTTGTCTAGAAGTGTTGATAGAATTGCTCATGATGTGGAAAATCTCAAGATGAAAATTTTTGTGCCTAAAGTGGATGAATCAATTAAAGCTCTTTATGTTTCTATGGATGAAAGTAAGAAAAGAACCGCTATGCTTAGAGCTAAAAGAGTATTTTTAGAAAAAGCGTTTTCTGGTGATTTCTTTCGCAAAAGTGATGAAGATCTTAAAATGATTGGTGTTTCTTCTATTGATTCCTTGTTTAGTAAACTTAAGATTGATGAAAAAGGGACTGGAGAAGAGTCAACTTTAGGTATAAGGCGTCACAGTATTTTGGAGGGTGAAAATCTTGTTGAAAAAATTGATAAAACTGGGTTTGAAGAGGTCAAAACTTTGGCTAGTGATGTGCCCGCTCTTTTGGATTACAAAGACTTTAATTATGATAGTTGCTATTTGATTGATTGTATTTCTTTGTTGCAATCCATGATAAATTCACCCCCATGCTTATGAACAAAATAAAGTCTTTACTAAACATATTGTTGATGCTATGATGAAAGCTTTTGAAGAAAAATTGGAATTAGAAGTGTCAATTCCTAGAAAATTGCATGATGAATGGGAACCTACTATCAAATTCAAGATTAAAAATTATGAGTGTTTTGCTTTGTGTGACTTGGGTGCTAGTGTTTCTACAATTCCGAAATCTTTATGTGATGTGCTTGGTTTTACCGATCTTGAAGAATGTTCTTTAAATTTGCACTTTGCGGATTCTACTATTAAAAGGCCTATGGGAAGAATTAATGATGTTCTTATTCTTGCAAATAGGAATTATGTGCCCATAGATTTTATTGTTGTTGATATTGATTGCAATCCGTCTTGTCCAATTATTCTTGGTAGACCGTTTTTACGCACTATCGGTGCCGTGATTGATATGAAAGAAGGCAATATTAAGTTCCAATTTCCTTTGAGGAAGGGTATGGAAAACTTTCCTAGAACAAGAATTAAGCCACCTTATGAATCAATCATGAGGGCATCTTATGGATCTCGAACTAAAGATGACAAAACTTAGATCCTTGCTTTATGCCTAGCTAAGGGCGTAAAACTATAGCGCTTGTTGGGAGGCAACCCAATGAATAAAATTTATTTTTGCTTTTTGCTTTCTGTTCTTGAGTGTTAGCACAATTATGCTACTGTTATGATTGTGTTTTTTTTGTTTTATTTAGTGTTCGTGCCAAGTAGAACCAATAGGATCTTCTTGGGGGATAGTTGTTTGATCTTGCTGGAAAAAAACAGAATCTTTACGCTCACGAAAACAATTCTAATTTTTTATCAGAAAGAGCTTTTGCCCTGATTATTTTTTTCAGAAGATTAATATACAAATTACCCAGGTCGTACTAGTTTTTCAGAATTTTTGGAGGTCCAGAAGTTTTCAAAATAGTCAGATTGCTACAGACTGTTCTGTTTTGACGGATTCTGTTTTCTTTGCGTTGTGTGCTTATTTTGATGGCTCTATGGTTTTCTTTGATGAGTTTTTGCCATAGAAAAGTTGGAATACAGTAGATATAATGCAAAATAAAAATATGAATTGGTTTGGTACAGTACTTATAGTAGTGGTTTGCTTTCTTACACTAACGGATCTCACGAAGGTTTTGTTGAGTTTTGTATGATTGAAGTTTTCAAGTTTTGGGTTATCTTACGATAGATGAAGGAATAAAGGATAGAAGAGCCTAAGCTTGGGGATGCCCCGGCATCCCAAGCTATTATCCAAAAATGAGCAACCAACTAAGCTTGGGGATGCCCCCGAGTGGCATCCCCTCTTTCTTCTAACGACCATCGGTATTTTACTCGAAGCTATATTTTTATTCATCACATGATATGTGTTTTGCTTGGAGCGTCTTGTATGATATGAGTCTTTGCTTGTTTTATTTTGTGTTTTAAGTCTTGATCCCTTGCTGGACACACCTATTTGAGAGAGCCAAAATTATGTCATGACTTGTTAGAATAGCTCCCTATGCTTGACTTAAACTTTTTATGAGCTATGGACTTGCTTCAGTGCTTCACTTATATCTTTTTGAGCACGGTGTGCTTTATTATTTTTGAAGAAATGCTCTCTTGATTCACTTAGATTTATCTGAGTGTTAGTAAAATTTTCAAGAAATTCTCTATTGCTTCACTTAAATTATTTTGAGAGAAAGAAAAATTATGCTCATGATATCGACTTATATTTGTTTGAGCTTATGAAAAGCAACACATGAAAATTAGTCCCAAAGTGATAGATATCCAAGAAGGATATAGTAAAAACTTTCATGAAGATCATTGGACAAAATAAACTTTATTCTTAGTAATAGTTTTGAGATATGATGATGTGATATGCGAGTTATGTTGATGAGTAATTATGTTTTAGTAAGAATATTGGTGTTAAGGTTTGTGATTCCTTGTGCAAGCACGAAAGTCAATAGTCATGCAATGAAATTATATCCTACTTGTGGTGCATTATTCGGTGTTAATTATGTTAATGCTTGCTTACGAGATTATCCGTTTCTTGGTTGGTCGCTTCTCAATCTTTTGCCAGCCTTCATTTTGCACTAAGTAAGATCTCTACTTGTGCACCCAAAATCCTTTAAACCAGTTTTGCCACATGAGTCCACTATACTTACCTATATGCGGTATTCTTTTGCCGTTCTAAGCAAATTTGCATGTGCCATCTCTAATTTTCAAAATAAACTTCTCTTTTGTGTGTTTGTTTTGCTCGCGGAGCGGTGAGGGGTGGCTAATATTTTCCATACTGGATGTGTTATTCTCACGTTGAGTGTTTATTCACTTGTCATTGCACGAGAGTAAGGCAAAGGTTTTAGGGATTCCCAGTCCCGAAATGAAAAAATGAATTTGCTTTATGTTGTCAAATAATAAATTCATTGGAAGTGTTGGTATGGAGGGCAACCGTGGATACGGCTAGCCATGGAAAGTGAAAGTATGGTGGAAAAGGAATAAACTTTATTTTTTGTTTGGGAACCGCCTATGATATATCTAGCATGGAAAGTGTTGGGAACTCTAAGTCGTTTTCGTTGGTGGGATGGATACACCTCCCAAGATGTTTTTATCTCTAAATTTTTCGCTTTGAGCTCTGGCACCTCTACAAATCCCTACTTCCCTATGCGAAGGGCCTTTCTTTTACTTTATGCATTTTTTATTTTTGAATTTGAGTCTCCATCTTCTCTTACAAAAGTACCAACTAGGAGGCAATATGATCGTACTTAAGTATTGGGTGTAGCTAATATGCGAGTGTGTTTCATGAATGAATCAATGGTTGAGCATGATGGGCTAGGGATAACTTATTTTACCATTGATATTTTTAAAGACATGGTTGCTTGTTGATATGCTTGAGTATTTAAATTATCATGTCAAAACTAGACTATTGCTTTGAATCACATAAAAGTCAAATTGTCCATGCTATAAAGAAAAGGATATGATATGACATGTTAGGCAACATTCCACATCAAAAATTCTGTTTTTATCACTTACCTACTCGAGGATGAGTAGGAGTTAAGCTTGGGGATGCTGATACGTCTCCAACGTATCTATAATTTTTGATTGTTCCAAGCTGTTATATTATCAATCATGGATGTTTTTTAATCATTTTATAGTCATTTTATATCACTTTTTGGTCCTAACCTATTGACATAGTGCCAAGTGCCAGTTGCTGTTTTCTGCATGTTTTTAACGTCGTGGGAAATCAATATCAGACGGAGTCCAAATGCAACGAAACTTCGCGGAGATTTTTTTTTGACCAGAAGGAACATAATGGGCCCTGGCTGCTGATACGTCTCCAACGTATCTATAATTTTTTAATGTTCCATGCTGTTTTATTATCAATCTTGGATGTTTTATAATCATTTTGTAGTCATTTTATATCATTTTTTGGTACTAACCTATTGACATAGTGCCAAGTGCCAGTTGTTGTGTTTTCCATGTTTTTTACATCGCAGGAAATCAATATCAAACAGAGTCCAAATGCCACGAAACTTCACGGAGGTTTTTTATGGACCATAAGGAAGCTATTGGGCCCTGGTTGCACCTGGGGGAGTCCCGAGGAGGGGACAACCCACCAGGGCGCGCCAGGAGGCCCAGGCGCGCCCGGGTGGGTTGTGCCCACCTCGGGTGCCCCCCGGACACCTCTTTGCTCTATAAATACCCCAATATTCCAGAAACCCTAGAGACGTCGACGAAATATTCATCCAGCCGCTGCAGAGTCCAAAACCACCAGATCCAATCTAGACACCATCTCGGATGGGGTTCACCACCTCCATTGGTGCCTCTCCGATGATGCGTGAGTAGTTCTTTGTAGACCTTCGGGTCCGTAGTTAGTGGCTAGATGGCTCTCTCTCTCTCTCTCTCGTTGAATTCTCAATACAATGGTCTCCTGGAGATCCATTTGATGTAACTCTTTTGCGGTGTGTTTGTTGGGATCTGATGAACTTTGAGTTTATGATCAGTCATATCTTTTTATATCCATGAAAGTATTTGAGTTTCCTTGATCTCTTTTATGCATGATCTCTTATAGCCTCGTATTTCTTCTCCAATATTTGTGTTTTGTTTGGCCAACTTGATCTATTTATCTTGCAATGGGAAGAGGTGCTCGGTAGTGGGTTCGATCTTACGGTGCTTGATTCAAGTGACAGAAAGGGAAACGACACGTATGTATCGTTGCTACTAAGGATAAAATGATGGGGTCTATCTCTACATAGATAGATCTTGTCTACATCATGCCATCGTTCTTATTGCATTACTCTGTTCTTCCATGAACTTAATACACTAGATGCATGTTGGATAGCGGTTGATGTGTGGAGTAATAGTAGTAGATGCAGGCAGGAGTCGATCTACTAATCTTGGACGTGATGCCTATGTAATGATCATTGCGTGGATATCGTCATAATTATTTGAGGTTCTATCAATTGCCCAACAGTAATTTGTTTACCCACCGTTTGCTATCTTTCTCGAGAGAAGCCACTAGTGAAACCTACGGCCCCCAGGTCTTATTTTTCATATATTTGCTTTGCAATCTATTTTATTTGCACTTTTTATTCAGATCTATTAAACAAAAAAATACAAAAATACTTTGCTGCACTTTATTTTATTTGCGATCTATCTATCAATCTACTACAAATTTACCTCACGTCCGTTTGCCTAGCTTGAGGCATCGTACCCGAAAGGGATTGACAACCCCTTTAACACGTCGGGTTGCGAGGTGTTGTTATTTGTGTGCAGGGGTTGTTTATGTTGTGTTGCTTGGTTCTCCTACTGGTTCGATAACCTTGGTTTCATATATGAGGGAAATACCTACCACCGTTGTACTGCATCATCCCTTCCTCTTTGGGGAAATACCGACGTAGCTTCAAGCGACATCAGTTGCGCCTGGGGGTGCCCCGAGGGGGGCACAACCCACCAGGGCGCGCCAGGAGGCCCAGGCGCGCCCTGGAGGGTTGTGCCCACCTCGGGTGCCCCTCGGACCGCCTCTTTGCTGTATAAATACCCCAATATTACCAAAACCCTAGGGGAGTCGATGAAATATTCATCCAGCCGCCGCAGAGTCCAGAACCACCAGATCCAATCTAGACACGATCTCGAATGGGGTTCACCACCTCCATTGGTGCCTCTCCGATGATGCATGAGTAGTTCTTTGTAGACCTTCGGGTCCGTAATTAGTAGCTAGATGGCTTCATCTCTCTCTCTGTATTCTCAATACAATGGTCTCTTGGAGATCCATATGTTGTAACTCTTTTGCGATGTGTTTGTTGGGATCGATGAACTTTGAGTTTATGATCAGATCTATATTTTTATATCCATGAAAGTATTTGAGTTTCTTTGATCTCTTTTATGCATGATCTCTAATAGCCTCGTATTTCTTCTCCGATATTTGGGTTTTGTCTAGCCAACTTGATCTATTTATCTTGCAATGGGAAGAGGTGCTTTGTAGTGGGTTCGATCTTACGGTGCTTGATCCCAGTGACAGAAAGGGAACCGACACGTATGTATCGTTGCTACTAAGGATAAAACGATTTGGGTCTATCTCTACATAGATAGATCTTGTCTACATCATGTTATCGTTCTTATTGCATTACTCTGTTTTTCCATGAATTTAATACACTAGATGCATGCTGGATAGCGGTCGATGTGTGGAGTAATAGTAGTAGATGCAGGCAGGAGTCGGTCTACTAATCTTGGACGTGATGCCTATATAATGATCATTGCCTGGATATCGTCATGAGTATTTGAAGTTCTATTAATTGCCCAACAGTAATTTGTTCACCCACCATTTGCTATTTTTCTCGAGAGAAGCCACTAGTGAAACCTACGGCCCCCGGGTCTCTTTCTCATATATTTGCTTTTGCAATCTACTTTTTCCTTGCATTTATTTTCAGATCTATTAAACCAAAAATCCAAAAATACCTTGTTGCATTTTATTTCTATTTATTTTATTTGGCGTTCGATCTATCAATCTACTACAATTTAGCTCACGTCCGTTTGGCTATCTTAAGGCGCCGTACCCCGAAAGGGATTGACAATCCCTTTAACACGTGGGTTGCGAGGATTTGTTATTTATGTGCAGGGGCTGTTTACGTTGTGTTGCTTGGTTCTCCGACTGGTTCGATAACCTTGGTTTCATATCTGAGGGAAATACCTACCGCCGTTGTGCTGCATCATCCCTTCCTCTTTGGGGAAATACCGACGTAGCTTCAAGCGACATCGGGATGCCACTCGGGGCATCCCCGAGCTTAGTTGCTTGTTTCTCCTTGAATAGTACAGTGGGGTGCCATGGGCATCCCCAAGCTTAGTTGCTTGTTTCTCCTTGAATATTACAGTGGGGTGCCATGGGCATCCCCAAACTGAGGCTCTTCTTACTCCTTATTCCTTCACCCATCGTGATCTCACCCAAAACTTGAAAACTTCAATCACACAAAACTTACCAAAACCTTCATGAGATCCGTTAGTATAACAAAGCAAATCACCACTCTAAGTACTATTACAAACCCATTCATATTTTAATGTCACACTATATCTACTGTATTCCAACTTTGTTATGGTTCATACCCCCTGATACAACCCATAGATTCATCAAAATAAGCACATAACGCAAAGAAAACAAATCTGTCAAAAACAGAACATTTTGTAGTAATCTGAAAACTTCGTATACTTCTGTAACTCCGAAAATTCTGAAAAATTAGGAAAACATAGGCAATTTCTATATCAATCTTGTGTAAAATATTCAAAATTATATCACGCTTTTGTGATTTTAAACAATTCTGTTGCTCGCGCCCAAAATTACTGTTTTTCAACAAGATCGAATCAACTATCACCCAACATGATCCCAAAGGCTTTGCTTGGCCCAAACACTAATTAAAACATAAAAAATAAAATCATAACAGAGGCATAATTGTGCAAACACTCAAGCACAGAAAGAAAAAGGAAAAAATAAATTTTATTCACTGGGTTGCCTCCCAACAAGCGTTATCGTTTTACGCCCCTAGCTAAGCATAAATCATAGATCTAAGTCTTGTCATCTTTCTTCTTATTTTCCGTAGATGTGTTTTTATCAGGAGGTTTTGCAAAAATGACTTGAAACACATTATCCATAGAAATTTTAGCATTATCAAGTTGCCCATCTTCGTATCCCCCTTGATATCCAGCAACAATCCAAGAATATCATTGATTAACATCATTGAAAACTTGTTGGATTATATCAAAAGCGGGGATTTCCTTTTTAAGATTCTCATTGAAAATTTGATTATTACCAAGCAAATGTATCATCATGTAATCACTATTGTAAAGGGTCTCATCTATTACTGGTTTTTCCCGGCTCATACCATAAAAATCAAAGATTTCCCTAGCTTCTCATAATATGTAATCAAATTCATTCACAAGAACTTGGGTAGCTATCTTTTAGCTTTAGGATCTTTTATGGATGGTAGCTCATTAAACAATCTTTGCAAGGTAGGATGGGTACCGATAAATCTATTTTCAAGTTTCAGAACTAGTGCTGATATAGCTTCCGCATAAGATTTAGGTCTTTTAAGTATAGGAGCATCATCAAGAGTCAAATTCCCAACACAATTGAATTTTTTTGGATATGTTCTTTTCCCAAAGCGTTCCCTTGCCCCAAAACAGAAGTTTTGGCATCCAGATTGCCAGATCGTCCAATTTTAGGAGTCAGGCCATCATCTATTTCTGCCATACCAAAGTCACTCATGATGACAAGTTCAAGCAAAATAAGAGATCTGACGAGAAAAAGACGAACGAAAAAGAGGGCGAATAAAATGGCAATTTTTTGTGAAGTGGGGGTGACGAAAACGAGAGGCAAATGGCGAATAATGTAAATTGCAAGGAGATGAGATTTGTGATTAGGAACCTGATAGATGTTGATGATGTCTCCCCGGCAACGGTGCGAGAAGTTCCTTATGATGTCGCTTGAACTACGTCGGTATTTCCCCAAAGAGGAAGGGATGATGCAGCACAGCTAAGGTAGGTATTTCCCTCAGTTATGCAACCAGTATAAATCTAGTAGGAGAACCAAGCAACACTATGTAAACGGTACCTGCACACAAAGAACAAATACTTGCAACTCGGCGTGTAAGAGGGGATGTCAATCCCTCCACGGTAAAAAGATAGATAAGTTTGTGGTAGATTGGATAAATAGATCTCGCAATAAAAAATAAAAGATGCAAATAAAAAGTGCAGCAAGGTATTTTTGGGTTTTTGGAAATATAGATCTGAAAATAAAAGTAGCAAATAATATTTCGGAAGGCAAATATAAAGAAGAATAGACCCCAGGGCCGTAGATTTCACTAGTGGCTTCTCTCAAGAAAAATAGCATACGGTGGGTAAACAAATTACTATTGGGCAATTGATAGAACTTCAAATAAATATGACGATATCTAGGCAATGATCATTATATAGGCATCACGTCCAAGATTAGTAGACCGACTCCTGCCTGCATCTACTACTATTACTCCACACATCGACAGCTATCTAGCATGCATCTAGTGTATTAAGTTCATGGAGAAACGGAGAAATGCAATAAGAACGATGACATGATGTAGACAAGATCTATTCATGTAGGAATATGCCCCATCTTGTTATCCTTAATGGCAACGATCAATACGTGTCTTGCTGCCCCTTCTATCACTGGGAAAGAACACCGCACGACCGAAGCCATCACAAAGCACCTCTTCCCATGGCAAGAAAAATCGATCTAGTCGGCCTAACTAAACCAAAGATTCAAAGAAGAAATACGAGGCTATAAGTAATCCTGCATATAAGAGATCAAAAGAAGACTCAAGTAACTTTCATGGATAAAATAGATCTGATCATAAACTCAAAGTTCATCGGATCCCAACAAACACACCGGAAAAAAGAGTTACATCAAATAGATCTCCAAGAGACCATTGTATTGAGAATGAAAAGAGAGAGAGGAAGCCATCTAGCTACTAACTACGGACCCGTAGGTCTACGATGAACTACTCACGGACCATCGGAGAGGCACCAATGAGGATGATGAACCCCTCCGTGATGCTATCTAGATTAGATCTGGTGGTTCTAGAACTTGCGGCGGCTGGAATTGTGTTTCGTCGATTCCCCTAGGGTTTTTGGATTTTTGGGGTATTTATAGAGCAAAGAGGCGGTGCGGGAGGCGGCCGAGGTGGGCACAACCCACCAGGGTGCGCCTGGGCCCCCAGGCGCGCCCAGGTGGGTTGTGCTCCCCTCGGAGCCCCCCTTGGTACTTCTTTGGCCCAACAGGCATCTTCAGGTCCAGAAAAAATCTCCAAAAAGTTTCGCTCCGTTTGGACTCCGTTTGGTATTGATTTTCTGCGAAGTAAAAAACAAGCAAAAAACAGCAACTGGCACTGGGCACTAGTCAATAGGTTAGTACCAAAAAATGATATAAAGTTGCTATAAAATGATTGTAAAACATCCAAGAATGATAATATAACAGCATGGAACAAGCAAAAATTATAGATACGTTGGAGACGTATCAGCGCATGATCATGTTGGGGGCCCATATGCATGCGGTTGCGCCGCGCGCGTCACCATGATGCAGTTACGTGCGGCACGATGGAGTTACGGCTGCAAATTAGAACTACCATCCGGGCGTGCGGATATTCCAGGCCGTCCGGCTTCTCCATTAATTCCAGCAGCCATTATAACCTTAGTCTCTTCAACCTTTCGATCTTGCCCCACAACACAACAAGAACACCCACGAGGACACATACAGAGAGGATATCTAGCGGCGCTCCAATGCAGTTCGGCGAGCAGAAAGTGGAGACCCACGCAAGGGAGACGGATCTCTCAGTGGTGTACACCATCTACCCGGCTGTGGTGGACTACATCAACACCGTGGAGAAGTTGCTTGCTCGAGATAAGTACAAGGTGGACGGCATCGACCTTCAGTACACCAGCGGTTATCCCGGCAAAGATCAGAAGGTTGTCGTTGCCCAGTTGTGCCTGCACCATCATGTCCTCATCTACCACTACTGCATGGCCACAGAGCCTTGCGACTGTTTCGCCAGGTTTGTCAACAGCACCGACTACAAGTTCGCTACGGTGGAAACCTCCAATGATGTAAAAGCGCTCATGGTTACGGGCTTGGCCTACAAGAACCTTGTCGAAATCCATGAGCACTACAGGGTCTGGGGCAACACGAAGAAGGACTCCCTTGTTGAACTCGCCTCGGCCATCATCAGCCCCTACTACGAAAAGATGAAGCGGGATGCCAACAAAACAAGTCTCGTATCCTGGCACGGGGCCTGGATGTGGCAACTGGATGAACCTCACCTCAAGTTCGCAGCCAAGAGCATGTACACATGCTACGAGATGCACAGGCGGATCGTTGACATGAGGATGTGCCTCGTTCCCAAAATCAATGAGGCCGGATCGAGCCACAAGCAGAGTAGCAGCGGCAAGTGTCACAAGAAGTAGATGATAATCAGATGATCATTTATCCTACTTAATTATGCATGTAATATATAGTTTACTTCTGTGTGTGGAAATGTCATGTGTGTAGTAGCCACCTATGTAATTATGCATGTAATAGTTTACTTTGGTGTGTGCAATTAAATGTCATGTGTGTAGTAGCCACCTATGTAATTCGATGTTTAATTTGGTTATGCAACCATGTCCTTATAAGTGTGTGTGTGTGTGTGTTGTTCTGTATGCAATTCCATCACACAACACACACGTCTTATTAGCAGCAATCGTCTGTGTTATTGTCGGTCTTCGCACACATTTCTGAATACAGACATGTTTGCCGCGTATCACACACATCTTGTTAAATTGAATCGTTTTTGTCCTCTTGGCTCAACGCAAACAGTTCATCCGAGTGGACTGTTTGCCCTCTATCGCACACACATTGATCTGGCTGACCGTTTCTTTTGTTCCGCCTAATCACAAACAGTTCATCCGAGTGAACTGTATGCCATCAATCGCACACACCTTGATCTGGCTGACCGTTTATGGTGTGTTGCCTAATCACAAACAGTTAATTTGAGTGAACTCTATGTCGTATATCACACACACTTTCATCTATCGACCCCTTTCTTTTGTTCTGCCTCATCCCAAACAGTTCATTGGAGTGAACCGTATGCCCCTCATCACACACGTAAGTAAAATCCGAACCATGTTTGATGTATCCGCCATCACAAACGTTTTGCATCTTTTTTGATGGTTTTTTTACATCACCGTTTATGATTAATGCATCACACACAGTTTTGTCGAAGGGTCTCTGATCGTAGTGACGCGTTAGCAGCATCCTGCAGTAGTGAACTTAGCTTTCTCTAGGAACACATTGAAATTCAGGGGAACGGTAGCACGGGCCACTGATCTATAACATAGATATGCAAAAACTATTAAGACTAAGTTCATCATAAATTAAGTTCAATTAATCAAATTACTAATGAACTCACACTTAAATTAACATCCCTCAAGTTATCTAAGTGATACATGATCCAAGTCAACTAACCCATGTCCGATCATCACGTGAGATGGGGTAGTCATCAATGGTGAACATCTATATGTTGATCATATCTACTATATGACTCATGTTCGACCTTTCGGTCTCCAGTGTTCCGAGATCATGTCTGTACATGCTAGGCTCGTCAAGTTTACCCCAAGTATTTTGCATGTGCAAAAGTGTCTTACACCCGTTGTATGTGAACGTAGAGTCTATCACACCGGATCATCACGAGGTGCTTCGAAACGACGAACTTTGGCAAAGGTGCATACTCGGGAGAACACTTTTATCTTGAAATTTAGTGAAGGGATCGTCTTATAATGCTAATGCCATTCTAAGCAAAATAAGATGCATAAAGGATAAATATCACATGCAATCAAAAATATGTGACATGATATGGCCATCATCATCTTGTGCTTTTGATCTCCATCTCCAAAGCATCGTCACTATCTCCATCCTTACCGGCTTGACACCTTGATCTCCATCGTTGCGTCGGGGTCGTCTCGCTAACTATTGCTTCTACAACTATTACTAACGCATAGCGATAAAGTAAAGCAATTACATGGCGCTTAGTGATTGACACACAGGTCATACAATAATTAAACACAACCCTAAGGCTCCTGCCGGTTGTCGTACTCATCGACATGTAAGTCATGAACTTATTACAACACATGATCATCTCATACATCAACATATATCACATTCATATCTTGACCATATCACATCACAACATGCCCTGCAAAAACAACTTAGACGTCCTCTACTTTGTTGTTTGCAAGTTTTACATGGCTGCCACGGGCAACTAGCAAGTACCACTCTTACCTACGCAAAAACCACAATGGTGATTATCAAGTTTGTTGTTTTAACCTTCTTCAAGAACCGTCCATAGTCAAATTCGATTCAACTAAAGTAGGAGAAACAGACACCCGCTAGCCACCTTTGTGCAAAACAAGTTGCATGTCAGTCGGTGGAACCGGTCTCATGTGCATGGACATGTAAGGTTGGTCCGGGTCGCTTCATCCCACAATACCGCCGAATCAAAATAAGACGTTGGTGGTAATCAGTATGAACATCACCGCGCACAACTCTTTTGTGTTCTACTCGTGCATATCATCTACGCATAGACCTGGCTCATGGTGCCACTGTTGGGTAACGTTGCATGGAAAACAAAAATATTCTACACACACGCAAGATCTATCCATGGAGATGCATAGATACGAGAGGGGAGAGTATGTCTACGTACCCTCGTAGACCGTAAAGCGGATGCGTTTATCACGCGGTTGATGTAGTCATACTCTTCGCGGTCCGATCACGATCCAAACATCTAGTGCTGAATGGACGGCACCTCTAAGTTTAGCACACGTGCGGCTCGATGACGTCTCCTCCTTCTTGATCCAGCAAGCAGGAGAGGAGAAGTAGATGGGATCACAACCAACACGATGGCATGGTGGTGATGGTGGTGGTGGAGCACTGACAGCGCTTCGCTAAGCGTCGCAGGGACGAGGCGGTGGAACTACGGAGTAACGGGAGAGAGAGGGGCGCCAAGGGCTTGGTGTGTTCTCTTGGGGTGCCCCTACCCTCTATATATAGGTGGAGGGGTGTGGGAAACAGGCCCTCCAAGCCCTAGGGCGCAGCTAAGGGGGAGAGGACTTGGACTCCAAGTCCAATCCTATTCCTACTAGGACTCCTTCCTTTTTTTTTCCTTCCCTAGACACATGGGCTTTTGAGGACTTGGTGCACCTAGCCCAACTCATGCTAGCCCTTGGGTCATGGTGGACCCACTTGTGGACTTCCGGACCCCTTCGGAACCTTCTGGAAGCTTCCCGGTACAATACCGAAAAAACTGCACCTTTTTCCGGAACCCAAAATATGACTTCCCATATATAAATCTTTACCTCTCGACCATTCCGAGACTCCTCGTGACGTCCGGGATCTAATTTGGGACTCTGAACAACATTTGATTACCACTCATCAAACATCCCATTACTACTCTAGCATCAATGAACGTTAAGCGTGCGACCCTGCGGGTTCGGGAATTATGTAGTCATGACCGAGACACCTCTCCGGTCAATAACCAATAGCGGGTCCTGGATTCCTATATTTATTCCTACATATTCCACAAAGATCTTTATCGGTCGAACCTTTATGACAACATACGTAATTCCCTTTGTCTGTCAGTATGCTACTTGCCCGAGTTTCGATCGTCGGTATCTTTATACCTAGTTCAATCTCATTACTGGCAAGTCTCTTTACTCGTTCCGTAATACATCATATCATAACTAACTCCTTAGTCACTATGCTTGAGGGAGTCCTGGATTAAGGGGTCCTCGGGCGTCCGGCCCGTTGACATGGGTCGGACTGATGGGCTGTGAAGGTACAAGACCGAAGACTCTCTCCCGTGTCCGGATGGGACTCTCCTTGGCGTGGAAGGCAAGCTTGGCGCCCAGATATGAAGATTCCTTTCTCTGTAACCGACTTTGTATAACCCTAGTCCCTTCCGGTGTCTATATAAACTGGAGGGCTTAGTCCGTGGAGACAATCATAATCATAGTCATACAGGCTAGACTTCTAGGGTTTTAGCCATTACGATCTCGTGGTAGATCAACTCTTGTAATACTCATATTCATCAAGATCAATCAAGCAGGAAGTAGGGTATTACCTCCATAGAGAGGGCCCAAACCTGGGTAAACATCGTGTCCCCCGTCTCCTATTACCATCAACCTTAGACGCACAGTTCAGGACCCCCTACCCGAGATCGGTTGGTTTTGACACCGACATTGGTGCTTTCAATGAGAGTTTCGCTGTGACGTCAAAGACAGGATTGATGGCTCGCCTTGTTATCAAGGACAGTGTCACCTCCGGAGGAGCACTGGCCCCAGGCCAAACCCTCCGGCTGGGCGGCTTTACCATGACCGCCCGTTCGGCCGTTAAGCCGACGATGACTTCTCGACTCATCAAAAATCCCCTCCGTGTTGACTCCGAATACTCCAAGCAGATGGATCCGGCGGAGTTGTCGTCTTTGAACGAGCTCCTAGATCGCGTCGCCGCCTTGGGGGTCGCTACAGACTACGATCGGATTGGGCTTAAACCCGGCCAGAGAGAAATTAAACCTCCATCGATCACCCACCAGATAGCGGTAGTAGAGGAGCAAGACGATAACTCTTCCTCTATAATGAGGACGAACTATGTTCGGATCTCTGAGCTCGAAGAGTCGGATACCTGCCTTCGAAAAGACACACCCTGCCCTCCGAACCTAGAATCAGACGACGGGCCTGAAAAATCAGTTGATATCCCGGAGCCCGAGCTATTAAGTTCGGAAGTTTTTCAAACTCCGGATCCCAAATTGGGTCAGGGTTCGGATTTAAACCCACCCACCCAGATATAAACGATCTCATGCACATACGACAGCAGTCTCAGGAAACAGTCCATCACTTTTGGGCCAGATTCCTCGTCAAAGACAAGATTAAAGATTGCCGCGACGAAGACGCGATCTCAGTATTCAGCAACAATTGCACGGACGAAGGAATCCTCAACACCATCAACCGTCGTCGCGTATTACACTTCGCTGACTTGGCAGCCATAGTACAGAAGTAATGCGCAATGGAAAGCGCCTGGAAAACCCAGGCAGCTCGCTAGAACCATCGGTTTCCACTCAACCCCCCGTCCGGACAAAAAGGATGCACCCTCGTGGGGCGCCCGACCCAACAGTAAAGAAATCTAAGCCCATTATGGGGCGCAAAACCGTTCTGGAGGGTTGGCTCGATAGGCCATGCAAAATACACACAACACCAGATACCATACCAACCCACAGCCTTAGAGCATTTTGGATACTCCGGCAAGTGGCCAAGAGCGGCGAGGAACTCCTCACCACAAATACCTCAGATCAACACCCCCCGGAAGACGACGACCTCAGAGTATTGACGGTCTTCGAAACCTTCGCTTCAAATAACAGGCGCAAAAGGGCACTCCGTGACCTCGTCGAAGTCTGCCAAGTCGCAGCAATAAACCCCTGGAATGACATGGCCATAACTTTCAATGCCGGTGACGATCCAAAATTCAGGACAGTCCGGGCACCAGCCGCCTTGGTCCTTAGTCCAATCGTGGACGGCTTTCGGCTTACCAAAGTGCTCATGGACGGTGGCAGCGGATTAAACCTCATCTACGAGGACACACTCAACAAAATGGAACTAGACAGGAACCGCATCGAGCAAAGTAGCACGACCTTCCGAGGAATTATTCCCGATCGGGAGGCGCGATGCGCGGGAAAAATCACACTCGACGTGGTATTCGTCACGCCGGAGAATTATCGGTCCAAAGAAATAACCTTCCAAGTGGCCCCTTTCAGCAGTGGATATCACGCCCTATTGGGGTGAGATGCATTTGCACGCTTCCAAGCTATACCTCATTACGGGTACATGAAGCTCAAGATGCCCGGGCCCAATGGTATAATCACTCTTGCCAGTGATCCGGACATAGCACTCCGCGCCGAAAATAAAACCGCATCCCTGGCCCTCGAGGCATTGTCCGAAGCCCTCGTGGCCAAAGAATTAACCGCACTACGCTCCATGCTGGATAGGACGATGTAATCCTGGACAAGTGACCCAAATCCACCTCCTTTAAACCAGCAGATGAAATAGTCAAATTTCAAGTCCACCTAACGGACCCCAAGAAGACAGCATCCATCGGGGCACAGCTGGACCCAACTGTTGACGCCGCGCTATGAGAGTTCCTACGCGAGAACTGGGACATATTCGCCAGGCACCCTTCTGATATGCCAGGAATCCCACGCAGGTTGGCCGAACACAGCCTCAATATATTGAAGGGATATAAACTGGTCAAGCAAACACCGCGGCGCTTTTCCGAACCCAAACGTCAAGCTATGGGGGAGGAGCTAGCCAAGTTAACCGAGGCCGGATTCATTAGAGAAATAAAACACCCGGACTGGCTAGCAAACCTGGTGATGGTGCCAAAGAAGGATAAATCCTGGCGCCTGTGCGTCGATTTCAAAGACCTTAATAAGGCCTGCCCTAAGGATCCCTTCCCCCTCCCCCGCATCGACCAGATTATCGATGCTACCGCAGGACACGACTCACTGTGTTTCCTCGACGCATATTCAGGATACCATCAAATCAAAATGAAGGAGTCCGACCAAGCCGCAACGGCATTCATTACGCCATATGGGCCATTCTGCTTCAACACTATGCCCTTCGGTCTCAAAAACGCCGGGGCCACCTACCAATGCATGATTCAACCATGCCTGGAGAAACAGATCGGCAAGACAGTTGAAGCGTATGTGGATGACATCGTCATCAAAACTAGGCATGTCGAGTCATTGATATACGATCTACGACAACCTCCGTACGTATGACATCAAGCTCAATCCGGAAAAGTGTGTTTTCGGCGTTCCCGCTGGAAAACTGCTGAGCTTCATCATCTCCAATAGAAGAATTGAGGAAAATCCAGCCAAAATCCAAGTTTTGTCACAATTGGCTACACCAACAGACCTTAAACAGGTCCAAAAACTAGCAGGATGTGTGGCAGCTTTAAGCCACTTTATCTCCAGATTAGGAGAAAAAGCATTGCCACTTTATCGCCTTCTCCGACGCACTGAACACTTTGAGTGGACGGATGCGGCAACGGCCGGACTGGAACAAATAAAGGCCCTTTTAGCGAGCAACCCAATCCTGGCAGCGCCGAACGTCGGCGAACCCATGTTATTATACTGTAGCGACCCGACCTCAGACGGTCAAGCCTCTGTGCTTAAGTGTCATCCCTGGATCGGTATGCTGACACACACAGTACTCGAGGATTTATAACAGAGGTAAATCACATGTATAAAGTAACATAAATACTATTACCTCAATCCAAATAGCGGAAGTAACAACAAGGTTGTGGATTCCCATCAACACCAACGGCAAAGTTGAGTGTAGAAATCATAACCCTAACGTATCACTTACTCGTCGTAAGATCCTGCAACAAGAGACGTTGCGGCCACAAAGGGTCAGTACATTGAATGTACTGGCAAATTCACACCATAGAGCAATGCTGAATAATGGCTATCACTACATGCATATTTGGCTGGTGGAGGCTCTAAGTTTAATTTTTGCATAAAGCTATTTTTCCCTACATCAAAGGAATATATTTTGTTTAACTACAAAGTTTGTTGAAAATATTGAGAAGGTTCCTCCAACTCAATCCCAAAATAATAATTATCAACCCAACAAATTAATTAAGTAAAGTGATGAGATCAAATCAATAATTAAAATACCAGATACTCAAGATGTCCCTAACCGGGGACACGGCTAATCATGATTAGTTTGTGCACTCTGCAGAGGTTTGCGCACTTTTCCCCACAAGACTCGATCTCCTCCGTTGGATTTCTCGCACTACATGGTGTTTAAGAAACGGATGACCGAGACACGGTCTTTCAGAAGCATTAACTCTTTACTCTGAGTAGACAGTTACACCTACTTTCCCCTACATCTGCTAGCCTACCACTGAAAGAGGTCACACAACATACTCAACTATGCCAGAGCCCATAATGGCTTGTGGCTGCACACGGAAGTTTCTAGCATGAATAATCTTATGATCCCTTTGAGCCTGGGTGGCATTCCATAGGGTAATCACACGGGTACTCCGGGATCCCCTTGGGCAAGCACTGGGTTCTCCAGGTGCCCGGGCAAACCACTGGGTGCTCTAGGGTGCCCCAACCAATCCACCCAGATGTGTATTAAAGTAGCCACCTTAAGTTTAACCATTAATGATAACTCTCACATCTGTCATGGATCACTCAAACCTATCCACGTCTACGAGCATAACGTAATAGTAACTCCCCAGGGTTTGAATGCAAGACAATAGGTTCCTACCTCATCAACTACTTCCCAATACCCACATGTTATCAATCCTACTAATGCAATGTTTGAGGGTTGAAACTAACGCATAAAAACTGGGTAATAAAGGGGATATGATCAAAGTGTGAACTTGCCTTGTACTGTTGATGAAGATGATTCGCACTCATAACTCCTGATAGTTCTACTCATCACACTCCGGTCAATCTATCGTGAGCAAGCAATAGTAACCACACATAAGCAATCAAGCAAAAGAATCGAAGAAAAGATCTCGGAAAACTTTGAAAACAAGCAATTAACTCTTGCAACAGAAAAAAAATTCTAGCAGTACCAAAATTGGGGGGATTTGGCCTTATCAGAAAGTTTAGGTCAAGAGCTTCAATTTGCAAAAAGAATCAATTAAATTGGAGTTATAGAACTTGAGTTATGAACAAAAGAAGTTTGAATATTAATATGATCTAATTCAAATTTTAAAATTTCAAAAATAGATTTAAGTTGGTTTACTGGATAGAGGGGATTATAACGAAGAAGTGGGCGTTGGTTTCGTTGGATTTGGATAAGCGAGCAAAAAGTTGTGATAGGTTGAAAACCAGGGGCTAATCTGTAAAAATAACACTACGGATAGGTCCCTAGTAGAAACTAAATTGAAAAGAAAAATCCTATCGAACGAACGTTCGCTATAGAACCATACAGAGCGAAAACATTCGCTACCAGAAGCTAACGAGCGAACACTCGCTAAATAAACGAAACCTAATAAATAAACTCATAAAAAACCAAACTAAACCAAGAAAACCAAAAAAACAGAACGGGTTATACCGGCTCGACGACGGCGAGGTCAACGACGAGGTTCGGCGAGGCGGCGGCGAAATCCGGCGGGGCAGGTCGGCGGCTCCGGGGTGAGGCGACGGCGGTGGCGCTCGGCGGCGACGGCAGCAGCAGCTAGCGGCGCAGGGTGGAGCATGTAGCGGCGGCGAGCGCGGCTACGCGAGGCGGCCGTGAAGCGGCGGCGAGGTCAGTGGCGCGGCGGCGAGGTCAGCGGCACGGCAGCGAGATGCGGCTCGGGCGCGGTCGCGGACGGGGAGAAAAGGGGCGGCGTCCTCGCCTTTTAAAGGAGGAGGAGGCGGTGGCGTGGGGGAGGGGCAAGGGAGGCGGCGGCGGTGTCCGTGGCGACCACGGCGGTGTTGGCGTGCGGCAGCCGGTCTCCGACCGGAGATCGGGGACGGCGGGACGGCGGGCTGGGCCGGCCCAGTCGGCGGAGAGAGTCCTTTTTTAAAGACAGACAAAGGAATAAAACAAAAAAAGAAAATAAAAACAAAATATAATATAGGCATATTATATATCACAATTTTCAAAAAAAGATTTTCTACAACGTGAACACTTTTCTAGTGTCAATTAAAATCCACAAAAAATTAAATAAAACAAACAGTGCTACTGCAGCAATAAAACCTCATAAAAATCATTTTAAAAATACCAAAATGATTTCAAATTTATTTCTCTCCAATTTTCTAATGTAGAGAATCATTTTACCCTATTTTCGACATATTTTATTTTTGGAGAAAAATAATTTGAATAAAATCCATATAACTCCAAATTGCAAATAATTTTCAAAGGGACTTTAAATTTGATTCTGTTATACTTCCAACTCATATTTCATATGTTTTGAAGAAGTCATTTTACCTTCTCTCATGAAAATCATTGAGTTGCTTAAAGTTTCTGAATTTGAAATATTTCCAAGTGAAATTCAAATATTTTCAAAAACCCTTTTCATTTATTTAAATGGAAGAAGTCATGTCATCTTCTCTCTAGGGTTTTGTATTTGAAAAGAATTTGAATTTATGGAGATCAGAAAGCAAAGTGAAAGTTTGGGAAAGTCATTTCATTCCCTCTCATTTAACTTTCAAAAAGTTTCAAAATTCACTCAATTTCACTGAAGCAACCACACCACAATCAAACAAAACTATCTATTTAATATAACATTCCAAAATTTAGAATTTTGGGATGTTACATATACATATCGGTAACACACCAGGTGGTGAGTGTCGTGCTCGTCGTTGAGCGAGAGCAGGACGGACACAAGTTCCCGCTCCAGAAACCGGTATACTAC
Organism: Aegilops tauschii subsp. strangulata; assembly: GCF_002575655.3. Classification (NCBI taxonomy): domain Eukaryota; kingdom Viridiplantae; phylum Streptophyta; class Magnoliopsida; order Poales; family Poaceae; genus Aegilops; species Aegilops tauschii. Next base: position 321,898,691 of record NC_053040.3, read on the forward strand.
GTATTCACCGTTCTCACACCATGCAAATTCCGATACCCTCATTACCAAAAGATAGCATACGCGGTCTTCATGGCATCCCGGAAGCTGCGACACTACTTTCAAGAGTGCTCGATCACGGTGGCTTCCGAGGTACCACTCAATGACATAATAAACAATCGCGATGCCATGGGCCAGATTGCCAAGTGGGCCATTGAGCTCCTTCCATTCGACATAACATACAAACCGCGTCGAGCCATTAAATCCAAGTACTGGCTGACTTCATCGCCGAATGGACAGAGGCCAAACTCCCTAAAGAGTACGGCACATATTCCAACTAGGTTATGCACTTCGATGGTTCCAAAATGCCGGCGGGATTAGGGGTGGGCATTGTCTTAACGTCCCCCACTGGAGATGCAGTTCAGTACGTACTCCAAATATTATACATAGACTCCAACAATGCAGCCGAATATGAGGCCTTATTGCACGGTCTTCGGATGGCTGTCACCATGGGCATACAACGCGTGGAAGTGCGCGGGGACTCAAACCTTGCAATATCTCAAATAAATGGAGATTTCGATGCCAAAGATCCGAAGATGGCGGCTTACCGTAACGCCGTTCTCAAAATGTCGGCTTGGTTCGAGGGGCTCGAGTTTCATCATGTGGCTCGAGAAAGTAATCAAGCGGCGGATGTCCTTGCTCGCATCGGCGCCAAGCGCGACCTCGTCCCACCTAACATCTTTCTGGAAAGGATTTTCAAGCCATTCGTGGTGTGGCAAGGGGAGAGCGGCAACACCAGTCCGGAACCGACCATAACCTCAGATTCCAAACACACCGATATCATCGGGGGCTCAGCCACCGAAATAACATCGCCGGCCCATCTTATCATGGCAGTCATTGCCCCATGGACCGAACCCTTCTTGGCCTACCTTAATAGGCGAGAACTCCCTGAGGATCAGAATGAGGCTCGCCGCATTATCCGGCGCTCGAAAGCCTACAAGGTTCACGACGGAGAACTCTACAAGAAAAGCGCTACCAGAGTACTTCAAAGATGTATCTCCGAGGAAGAGGGGCGACAGCTCTTGGCTGAAATTCATGCCAGTCTCGGTGGTCACCACGTCGCGGCTTGGGCCCATGTAAGCAAGGCCTTCCGTACAGGTTTCTATTGGCCGATGGCCCGAGCAGATGCACAGGACCTTGTCCAACGTTGCGTCGAATGCCAGCTTTTCGCCAACCAAAGCCATATGCCACCCACCGCTCTACAAACAATCCCCATCACTTGGCCTTTCATGGTCTGGGGGCTTGATATGGTCGGACCCCTTAAAGGAGGAAGCCATAAGGAAAAGTATCTGCTAGTCATGGTGGATAAATTCACTAAGTGGATAGAGGCCAAACCAGTTAAAATGGCCGAAGTTGGACCAGTGATATACTTCATATCCGGTGTTGTGCACCGTTATGGTGTTCCACACAGCATCATCACCGATAACGGCTCCAATTTCACAGCCGATGAGGTGAAAACCTGGTGTGCTAATCTGGGCATTAAGCTCGATTACACCTCTGTCTATCACCCGCAAACAAACGGTCAAGTCGAACGAGCCAATGGTCTTATTATGAGTGGCATTAAGACCAGACTAGTGCGGTCTTTGAAAGAATCAGACAAGCCCTGGGTTGAGGAGCTCGACTCCGTACTCTGGGGGATGCGGACCACGCCCAATCGCACTACCGGATATACACCTTTCTTCATGGTGTACGGCACAGAGGCTGTGTAACCCTGCGACATTATTCATGACTCACCTCGAGTGCGCATGTATGAAGAGAGAGAGAGGCCGAGCTTGATCGGCAGGATAGCTTAGATGCCCTGGAGGAGGAGCGCGACGTTGCAAAAGCCCGTTCCGCATTTTATCAACAGCAGGCCCGCAGATATCAAAGCAGAGAAGTGCGGCCAAGACTTATAATGTTGGTGAACTCGTTCTACGCTTGCCAGAGAAGAAAAAGGACAAACTCAAGCCCAAATGGGAGGGTCCCTTCATCATTGACGAAGTTCTCACTGGAGGAGCGTACCGCCTGCATGATGCATCAGACAATCGCCTAGAGCCGAACCCCTGGAACGCAGTCAGACTCCGAAGATTCTATGCCTAGCGCCGAACTCTTTGTTTGTCTCCTTCTCCCTATTGTTTCTATTATTTTTTCCTCTCTTTTTGCTTTTTTAGCCTTAAAGCTTTCGTGCGGCTAAACCGTGCACCTATGACGTACACATCCTCAAATATGTACGTCCATTATACCTGGGGGCTTCTTGCACAGAAGCTTATTATTGTTATTTTCCGAGCATCAAGCTCATCACATATGCGTTTTTCCTCATATGTACCTTTTCTTCGCCATTATATGCATCGATATGACTTAAGTTTTGGCCAAGCTGGGTTGCCTGGTTCCTGTGCTTATGCCCTACGTTCCCGTTAGTTCGGCTAGGGCATAAAGGGAGCACCTCTACGATTGTTACTGCCGGGTCATCTGGATGTGTACCTCAGATTGGGTGAAGCCGAAAGCTAGCGTTCTTAAGGGAATATTCGGTCGGCGGACTAAAGATGTTTTTACATTCATGAACCCCCAAATGTACGTATACTACGATTTTTTCAATCACAGTTCGGACATGCACATTAACGCATGTACACCCTAGGAAAGGAACCCTTAACGGAACTATTCTCTCTGGAAGAGGTTTCTTACAATCACAATGTAATATAACATAGCTAGCCGGATACAACTTGTCTGTTCAAGCAACTATGACCCCTACGCCTGGTTTCCACGCATACCCCGGTCTATTTTGCCGCTCAGGTATTCGGAAACACTCCGCACCTTCGGGTCCAGAGGTCGAAGCGAAAAGGTCTGCCATGACAATCGTTTTACAATCCGGCTAGGGACAAATATGTCAAGGAAAGTACATATTCACTTGGACTCAAAAATTTCCTCCTCTATAGCGTCTAATAGGTTGTCTAACTTACAATCCTGTTGGGATATTTGGCGGCTACTTCTACTTGGTCATATACCAAATTAACAGGAATTTCTTTCCCATCTGACCCTAGAGGTCCGACCCGGGCCATATGATTTGGATCAAACTTGGTATACCGTGTTTTCACCATGGCCCAGGCCTCTCGCGCACCTTCCCGGCAGGCCGATATCTTCCATAATCAAAAACGCCGCCGCGCTCCCTTGAATAGCTGTACAAGCTCCTCCATACTTCCTGGAGGGGAGGCGGATGGCCATAAGGCCTTGGCAACACTTCGCATCGCCTGTCGAGCTCGCTCGTGCATTTGCGACAGCTCTTGTAGCAGATCGCCCGAAGATCCGGACATCTCCACTTCGGGATGGCCAGTCAGCATACCTACAGACATAACTCTGTCAGTTCCTCTCCTCGCCGAATTACACGGAGGTAAGTTTGAACACATACTAAATATGCTGCCTCGCAACCTCTTATTTTCCTTCACGCAGTCAGCCAGCTGGGCCCGCACATCTTTCAGTTCTTCGCCCAGCTGGGTGTTGGAATCCTGGAGTTTGTTTTTCTCCTCCCTGACCCGTGTCAGTATACGTTCGCCCGCCGCCCGTTGCCTTTTGGCTTCTTGTTCACCCACTTGCGCGACTTCCAGTGCCTCCTTCAGTTTATCTGATGATCATGCCATGAGATATGCAACACTATTAGCATTGCTGGTATATAATTATATTTTCTCGATGGAGGGGAATATTACCAGGCGATGCCTTCTTGGATTTTTCCAGTTTAACGGTAGCCGCATTTAGCTCGGTCCGACACACTTCCAGTTCTTGAGACAACAGGTTGTTCTTCTCCGTAAGCACCTGGTTATACGATGATCCTTAAATCAGTTGTATCAACTGCTTCAAGTCTCGGGGGCTACTGGTATATAATTACCATATTTGGACAATGTAAACTTACCCGCATATCTTTCAAATGCTGGTCTGTGGCTCTGGTAAGCCCGTCTCGAGCAGCTCGGATGTATGCATCAGCCGAGCTGAAGGCATTGAATGCCTCTTTTGTAAAGCCGGGGTAGCGTAGAACGGCCCTCCGGTGCCGATGATTCATGGCGCTCCCCACTTCCGAGTTTGTGACGGATACATCATTTGAATCCTCTGCCAAAGGATAATCTGGCGTCACTCCCGTATCAGCCCCCGTCTTTACGGCAGGGTCTGGAACCTGGCTGTTGGGAGTGTGACCGGCAGTACCCCCGGACATAGTCCGGCGAACGCTTTTCCTGATAAGGCACAAACGGACAATGTCACAGTTGGATGTGACTGCCAAGGGGCATATTTACAAAGTCATGCCTCTTTGATGAAGGCTCAGTCGTGTCTTCGTTTGCCTTCCTCTTCGAAGGCTTGCCCGGCGTGGGCGCCGCTCTCTTTGGAGTTGCCTCTGGTGTAGCATGGCGCGCCGAACGCCTCCCCTTTGGAGCACGAGACAATGCGGTGGGTGAGGCAGAATGAGGAAGCTCTTTCGGAGGAGATGTCTCCTGATTACTTACCTGTGAGGCAGGGAGAAGACCGGGATAGTCGGCGGTGATGGCCACTTCCGTGTCGTCATAGCTCGCCTGGTAGAACACCTCATCCTCGAGCTCCACGAATATGTCCGGATCCTCTTCGAATCCGGGGTCAAGGTTCCGATTGTGGTCCTCTGGCTGTGGGGCGGGGCTGTGGAGCCCCTTGGTGATCTTTCGCCATTCCTGTTACAAATGGACGGATTAATGTTCATTAAAAGTGACTCGGGGAGTAGATTGAGTAGAGTAGTGGGATTGGAACTCACCCAGCTAGGAGGATTGATGGAAAATCCATCTCGGCGCTTAATACGAATGAATTCCTCTTTCTCCCCTTTGAATAGTTCGACCAATATTTTGGCCAAAGCGGCGGGGTGTCCGGACCCTTCCGACCGCAACGGGAGGCGTCATCTTCCCCATTATAGTGCCACATGGGAAGCCCTCTGTATTGGAGTGGTTGAACCCCTCGTACTATGGAAGTCGCCATTACCTCGACTATTGATAATCTGGACTGGGCAAGCGTCTTTATCTTGCTCATCAATTGATGGACTTCCGCGCTATCTTCCTCCTCGAGGCCCGAGGGCGCCAGCTGTGGCGTTTCTTCAACGGAACACTTGTAAATTCGGGAAGACCCATTCGGACTGGGTCGGGAAAGGCGACGTCCTCGATATAGAACCATTCGGAAGGCCACTCTTCGGATGCCTTCTTCGGCGTGCCGGACAGGTATCCGGTCCCGGCGATGCGCCATACCTCGGCTCCACCCACTTCAAATATTGATCCCTCTTGGTTACGAGGGACGAGGCAGAATAGCTTCCTCCACAATTCAAAATGGGACTCACTACCCAGGAATAGCTCACAAAGAGCAACATAACCCGCTATGTGCAGGATGGAGGCAGGAGTGAAATTGTGCAGTTGGAGGCCATAATACTCCAGAAGTCCTCGGATGAACGGGTGGATTGGAAATCCAACACCTCTCAACAAGTAGGGAACGAAGCACACTCGTTCCCCCCTGGATGGATTGGGGAAATTCTCCGCCTGAGCCCCGCCATTGAAGGAAGTCAATCCTGCTCGAACGGGGACTAGATCCGCGGGGGGAAGAAATCCCTGTGTCTGCAGCTTCACTAGCCGACCGTGGGATACGGAACATTTCTCCCAATCGCCTTTTTCGGGGCCGTGGGGACGGGAGGAAGAGCTGGGAGCGCTAGCCATGTTGGAATGTTTTCTCCTAGCGAGCTCTGAGGATCCCTCGCTTGGTGTCGAATGGATCTGAATATCCCAATCCCTTTAAATAGACGCCTTTCTTATATGGTTAGGGTGATATGTGCAAAAATACCACGACCTCTCGTATTCGCTCGACATGTGGAAGCTGAAGTCATGAAGGCGTGGAAGCCGATGGGAGCGATATTAAATGGAAAGCCGAATACTGCTCTTTAAGTCAGGTACTTTGAAGTAATCGGAGGAGGAACCCGCCTTGCAATGCCGAAGACAATCTGCGCGCCGGACACATCGTCATTGAAAGACTGGTTCGGGGGCTACTGAGGGAGTCCTGGATTAAGGGGTCCTCAGGCGTCCGGCCTGTTGACATGGGCCGGACTGATGGGCTGTGAAGGTACAAGACCGAAGACTCTCTCCCGTGTCCGGATGGGACTCTCCTTGGCGTGGGAGGCAAGCTTGGCGCCCGGATATGAAGATTCCTTTCTCTGTAACCGACTTTGTATAACCCTAGTCCCCTCCGGTGTCTATATAAACTATAGGGCTTAGTCCGTAGAGACAATTATAATCATAGTCATACATGCTAGACTTCTAGGGTTTTAGCCATTACGATCTCGTGGTAGATCAACTCTTGTAATAATCATATTCATCAAGATCAATCAAGCAGGAAGTAGGGTATTACCTCCATAGAAAGGGCCCGAACCTGGGTAATCATCGTGTCCCCCGTCTCATGTTACCATCAACCTTAGACGCATAGTTCGGGACCCCCTACCCGAGATCCGCCGGTTTTGACACCGACAATGCTTGCAAGCTTCTTGTGATGCTGTATTATCGAGAGGGCCCAGAGATACCTCTCTGATACACGGAGTGACAAATCCCAATCTCGGTCCATGCCAACTCAACAGACACCTTCGGAGATACCTGTAGAGCATCTTTATGATCACCCATTTACGTTGTGATGTTTGATAGCACACAAGGTATTCCTCCAGAGTCCGGGAGTTGCATGATCTCATGGTCGAAGAAACGTGTATTTGACATTACTAAAGCAGTAGCAATAAACTGAACGATCATATGCTTTGCTAACGGTTGGGTCTTGTCCATCACATAATTCTCCTAATGTGATCCCGTTATCAAGTGACAACACATGTCTATGGTTAGGAAACCTTAACCATCTTTTGATCAACGAGCTAGTCTAGTAGAGGCTCACTAGGGACACGGTATTTGTTTATGTATTCACACATGTATTTAAGTTTCCAGTCAATACAATTCTAGCATGAATAATAAACCTTTATCATGAATAAGGAAATATAATAATAGCAACTTTATTATTGCCTCTAGGGCATATTTCCATCAGTCTCCCACTTACACTAGAGTCAATAATCTAGTTCACATCGCCATGTGATTAACACCATAGTTCACATCGCCATGTGACTAACACCCAAAGAGTTTACTAGATTCAATAATCTAGTTCACATTGCAATGTGATTAAGACCCAAAGAGTACTAAGGTGTGATCATGTTTTGCTTGTGAAAGAGGTTTAGTCAACGGGTCTACCACATTCAGATCCGTATGTATTTTGCAAATTTCTATGTCTACAATGCTCTGCATGTAACTACTCTAGCTAATTTCTCTGACATTCAATACGTATCCAGATTGAGACTCAGAGTCATCCAGATCGGTGTCAACGCTTGCATCGACATAACCCTTTACGATGAACTCTTCATCACCTCCATAACCGAGAATCATTTCCTTAGTCCTCTTTAAGGATAATTTTGACCGTTATCCAGTGATCCACTCCTGGATCACTATTGTACCCCATTTCTAGACTCATGGCAAGGCACACAAAAGGTCTGGTACATAGCATGGCATACTTTATAGAACCTATGGCTGAGGCATAGGGAATGACTTTCATTCTCTCTCTATCTTCTGTCATGGTCGGGCTTTGAGTCTTACTCAACTTCACACCTTGCAACACAGGCAAGAACTCTTTCTTTGACTGATCCATTTTGAACTTCTTCAAAACTTTGTTAAGGCATGTGCTTTGTGAAAGTCCTATTAAGCGTCTCGATCCATCCCTATAGATCGTGATGCCCAATATATAAGCAGCTTCACCGAGGTATTTCATTGAAAAATTCTTATTCAAGTATCCTTTTATGCTATCCAGAAATTCTATATCATTTCCGAGCAGCAATATGTCATCCACATATAACATCAGAAATGCTACAGAGCTCCCACTTACTTTCTTGTAAATACAGGCTTCTTCGTAAGTCTGTATAAAACCATATGCTTTGATCACATCATCAAAGCGTATATTCCAATTCCGAGATGCTTGCACCAGTCCATAAGTGGATTGCTGGAGCTTGCACACTTTGTTAGTACCTTTAGGATCGACAAAACCTTCTGGTTGCATCATATACAACTCTTCTTTAAGAAATCCGTTTAGGAATGCAGTTTTGACGTCCATTTGCCAGATTTCATAATTATAAAATGTGGCAATTGCTAACATGATTCAGATAGAATTTCCGGCGCCGTTGTCGGGGAGGTTCTACATCAATCCTACCAAGTACCTATCATAAACTCTCATCTCTTGCACTTACATTAATTGCCATTTTCCTGTCGTTGTCCTCTCCCCCACCTCTAAAATGGTTTTAGAAAAATACAAAAATATTTGCCTTCTTATCCGCCCTTCTTTCGTTCGTCTTTTCGTTTGCTTGCGTGCTAGATTGGTTTCTTGCCATCATGTCTGAATCTGGGGAGGTTATCGTTGAAAAAGATAGTAATAATCTTGAGGGAAGTTTTACTGATTTTTCTAATAATGATCCTCATGAAGAAGAACCTATTATTATGCACACTAAAAACTCCGTGTAGGTAGCGAAAATATTATAGGAAAAGGGGTGATTCAAGATTTCTTTACTTGTGCCAGTACATTACCTATGCTAGGAAGATCAATCCTTAATGAAACTATTAGCCTTGCGGATGCAATATCCTTGCTTATAGTTGAATTTGAAAGACAATTTGTTCACATGCATCCATGCATACAAAGGCTTTTGCTAGACTTTTCCAATATTCATGATCCTTCCATTAAGCGTGTCACCACTATATTTTTAGCTCACAAGTTTAGGTTCATCATGAAAGAAGCCGGTGAAATATTTGCTCAATATAATATTAATGGTGGTTGTCCTCCTATAGAAGAGATCCTTTTTAATCAGGAAGAAACTAGGAGATTACAATCTCCGGATTATGCTTCTTATAATGAAAACCTAAGAAAGAAGGTCCCTACCGATGTTTTGATTGACAAAATTTCTGAGCTCAATGATAATTTTGCTATACAAAATAATGGATTTGGGTTTGTGCTTAGAGATAGACTTAGGGCGTTCAATCAAATGAATGTTTACAATGAAGAGATACATATCAATTACAAAGGGCCAAAAGAGGAACCTATTACTCCCAAACTTGATCTTATAGATCCTTACCCTATTAAATTTAGCCCCTTTGATTATTTTTGCTTGCCATAAAGAAAGCTTGCAGCTGAAAGGAGGGAGTATGAGATGAGCATGGATGATCTCCCTCACTTTTATTACAATACCTAGATCTATGTTTTATGCCTAGCTAGGGGCGTTAAACAATAGCGCTTGTTGGGAGGCAACCCAATTTTTATTTTCATATTTTATGTTTTTGGTTCTGTTCTTGAATAAATACACATTGTTACTTTCGTAGTAATTGTGTTTTGGTGTTTTAGTTAGTGTTTGAGCCAAGTAAGACCTTTGGGATACTTTGGTATATTGTTGATTTGATTTCGCTGAAAAAAAGAAACTTTTGCGCCCAGTCACAGAATTGATCTTAGCTGTTGGTACATGATAAATTCTTGATGTTTTTACACAAGATTGATATACAAATTTCCCAGATTGTCCTAATTTGTCAGAATTTTCAGAGTTACAGAAGTATACGGAGTTTATAGATTACTACAGATTGTTCTGTTTTTGAAAGATTATGTTTTCTATGTGTTGTTTGCTTATTTTGATGAATCTATGGGTAGTATTGGGGGGGATGAACCATGGAGAAGTTGGAATACAGTAGATATAACACCAATATAAATTTAGAATGAGTTCACAATGGTACCTAATGTGGTGATTTATTTTATTATACTAACGGATCTCACGAGTTTTCTGTTGAGTTTTGTGTTGTGAAGTTTTCAAGTTTTGGGTAAAGATTTGATGGACTATGGAATAAGGAGTGATAAGAGCCTAAGATTGGGGATGCCCAAGGCACCCCAAGGTAATATTCAAGGACAACCAAGCATCTAAGCTTGGCGATGCCCCGGATGGCATCCCCTCTTTCGTCTTCAATCCATCAATAAATTACTTGAGACTATATTTTTATTCACCACATGATATGTGTTTTGCTTGGAGCATCTTGTATGATATGAGTCTTTGCTTTTTAGTTTGCCACAATCATCCTTGTTATACACACCTTTTGAGAGGGACATGCTTTAATCGTGAATTTATTAGAGTACTCTACGTGCTTCACTTATATCTTTTGAGCTAGGCAGTTTGCTCTAGTGCTTCACTTATATCTTTTTACAGCACGACGGTGGCTTTATTTTATAGAAATTGATGAACTCTCATGCTTCACTTATATTATTTTGAGAGTCTTAAACGGCATGGTAATTTGCTTAGGTTATGAACTTAGTCCTAATATGATGGGCATCCAAGAGGGATATAATAAAAACTTTCATATAAGAGCATTTAATAATATGAAAGTTTGATTCCTTGCATATTGTTTTGAGATATAAAGATGGTGATATTAGAGTCATGCTAGTGAGTAATTGTGGATTGGTAGAAATACTTGTGTTAAAGTTTGAGATTCCCGTAGCATGCACGTATGGTGAACCGTTATGTGATGAAGTCGGAGCATGATTTATTATTTGATTGTCTTCCTTAAGAGTGGCGGTCGGGGACGAGCGATGGTCTTTTCCTACCAATATATCCCCCTAGGAGCATGTGTGTAGTACTTTTTTCCATGGCTAATAAATTTTTGCAATAAGTATGTGAGTTCTTTATCACTAATGTTGAGTCCATGGATTATACGCACTCTCACCCTTCCACCATTGCTAGCCTCTCTAATACCGCACAACTTTCGCCGGTGCATTAAACCCACCATATACCTTCCTCAAAACAGCCACCATACCTACCTATTATGGCATTTTCATAGCCATTCCGAGATATATTGCCATGCAACTTCCATCGTTCCATTTTATTATGACACATACCATCATTGTCATATTGTTCTCATATGCATGAGGCATTCATATAGAATCATATTTTATTCTAGTATCGAGTTGTAAGTAAATAAAAATGTGATGATCATCATTATTAGAGCATTGTCCCATGTGAGGAAATGATGATGGAAGCTATGATTCCCTAACAAGTTGGGATGAGTCTTCGGACTTTAATAAAAATAAAAGAGGCCAAAGAAGCCCAAATAAAAAAAGAGGCCAAAGAATCCCAAATAAAAAAGGGATAATTAATTGTGTGCCCTTAGTTGTGTCCCCCTCGGCAGGTTTACCCCTAGTTTCCGAAAACACTAGTTCCTGCCTAAACCACTTTGCTCGTGTTATGCTTTTGCCCTTTAACCACTTGACCATCACTTTAAAAATCATAACAAATTCATACTTACTCAGAAAAATGTGAATAATATATCAAAATGTTCATAAAACATCACCTATATGTGCATGTCATTTGCATTCATGACAAATGTGTTAGGAGGTCCCCATCTCAGATTGAGCTCCTATGATCTCAGCTTGAATAGTTAAATCTGAAAAAATTGAAAATAATTCTAAAATTTCTAAATATTTCAGGTGGCAAACATTGACCAATGTTTTGAGTTCTTTCCAAGTTTCATAAGGGAATGACATTCATGGAAGTCGTCGTGAAAAAAAAAACCAATGCTAAAAAACAAAAGCATTTTGGAGTGCTAATTTTGTTTTTTGGCCACGACTTCCATGAATGTCATTTCCCGATGAAACTTGGCAAGCACTCAAATCATTGGCCAATGTTTGCCACAAAAAAATGAAGAATTTTTTGAATTGTTTTTCAGTTTTTTTCAGAATTTACCGTTCGTGTTGAGATCATATGAGCTCAAACTGAGATGGGGACTTCCCAACACTTTTTTCATGTGTGTAAATAACATGCACATATAGGTGATTTCTTTCTTAACATTTTTATAACTTATTCACAATTTTCTGAGTTAGTATGAATTTGTTATGAATTTTTTGAATCCATGGTCAAACGGTCAAAGGGCAAAAGCATAACACGAACAAAGTGGTTTGGGCATGAACGAGTGTTTTCGAAAACTAGGGGTAAATCTGCCGAGTGTGACCCAACTAGGGTCATAAAATCAATTATCCCAATAAAAATTTGAGAGAAAAAGAGAGAAGGGACAATGTTACTATCCCTTTTCCACACTTGTGCTTTGAAATAGCACCATGTTCTTCATGATAGAGAGTCTCCTATTTTGACACTTTCATATACTAGTGGGAATTTTTCATTACAGAACTTGGCTTGTATATTCCAATGATGGGCTTCCTCAAATTTCCCTAGGTCTTCATGAGCAAGCAAGTTGGATGCACACCCACTTAGTTTCTTTTGAGCTTTCATACACTTATATCTCTAGTGCATCCATTGCATGGCAATCCCTACTCACTTGCATCGATATCGATTGATGGGCATCTCCATAGCCCATTGATTTGCCTAGTTGATGTGAGACTTTATCCTTCTTTTTTGTCCTCTCCACAACCACCATATTCTATTCCACCTATAGTGCTATATCTATGGCTCACGCTCATGTATTGCTTGAAAGTTGAAAAAGTTTGAGAACATCAAAAGCATGAAACAATTGCTTGGCTTGTCATCGGGGTTGTGCATGATGAAATACTTTGTGCGATGAAGATGGAGCATAGCCAGACTATATGATTTTGTAGGGATAACTTCCTTTGGCCATGTTATTTTGAGAAGACATGATTGCTTTATTAGTATGATTGAAGTATTATTGTTTTTATTAAACTTTTGTTTTGAATCTTATGGATCTGAATATTCTAGCCACAATAAAGAAGATTGCATTGATAAATATGTTAGGTAGCATTCCACATCAAAAAATTTGTTTTTGTCATTTACCTACTCGAGGATGAGCCGGAATTAAGCTTGGGGATGCTTGATACGTCTCCAATGTATCTGTAATTTTTTATTGTTCCATGCTATTATATTACCTATTTTGGATGTTTTATATGCATTAATATGCTATTTTATATTATTTTTGGGACTAACCTATTAACCTAGAGCCCGGTGCGAGTTTCTGTTTTTGACTTTTACATAGAAGGAATATCAAACGGAGTCCAAACGGAATAAAACTTCATGATCATTTTTCTTGGACCAGAAGACACCTACGAGACTTGGAGAGAGGGCCAGAAGAGTCCCAAGGAGGCCACAAGCCTCTAGGGTGCGCCCTAGGGAGGCGCGCCCTGAGGGCTTGTGGGCCCCTCTGGTGTCCTCCAACCCTAATTCCACTTCTATAAATTCCCCCAAACATCAGAAGCGACCACCGAAATACTTTTCCGCCGCCGCAAGCCTCTGTTCCCGTGAGATCCCATCCTGGGGCCTTTTCCGACACTCCGTCGGAGGGGGATTCATGTTAGGGAACGTAGTAATTTCAAAAAAATTCCTACGCACACGCAAGATCATGGTGATGCATAGCAACGAGAGGGGAGAGTGTTGTCCACGTACCCTCGTAGACCGAAAGCGGAAGCGTTATCACAACGCGGTTGATGTAGTCGTACGTCTTCACGATCCGACCGATCAAGTACCGAACGTACGGCACCTCCGAGTTCAGCACACGTTCAGCTCGATGACGTCCCTCGAACTCCGATCCAGCCGAGTGTTGAGGGAGAGTTTCGTCAGCACGACGGCGTGGTGACGATGATGATGTTCCACCGACGCAGGGCTTCGCCTAAGCTCCGCAACGGTATTATCGAGGTGTAATATGGTGGAGGGGGGCACCGCACACGGCTAAAATATCGTATATCAAGTGTGTCTAGAGGTGCCCCCCTGCCCCCGTATATAAAGGAGCAAGGGGGAGGCCGGCTGCCCTAGGCGCGCCAAGGAGAGGGGGGGAGTCCTCCTCCTAGTAGGAGTAGGACTCCCCTTTCCTAGTCCAACTAGGAAGAGAGGGGGGAAGGAAAGAGAGGGAGAGGGAGAGGGAGAGGGAAAGAGGGGCTGCGCCCCCCTCTCCTAGTCCTAATAGGACTCCTCATGGGAGGGGGCACGCCACCTCCTGGCTGCTGCCCTCTCTCCACCCTCAAGGCCCACTAAGGCCCAATACTTCCCCGGGGGGTTCCGGTAACCCCTCCGGCACTCCGGTCTTATCCGAAACTTCTCCGGAACACTTCCGGTATCCGAATATAGTCGTCCAATATATCAATCTTTATGTCTCGACCATTTCGAGACTCCTCGTCATGTCCGTGATCACATCCGGGACTCCGAACAACCTTCGGTACATCAAAACATAACGTTAAGCGTCATCGTAACGTTAAGCGTGCGGACCCTACGGGTTCGAGAACTATGTAGACATGACCGAGACACCTCTCCGGTCAATAACCAATAGCGGAACCTGGATGCTCATATTGGCTCCCACATATTCTACGAAGATCTTTATCGGTCAAACCGCATAACAACATACGTTGTTCCCTTTGTCATCGGTATGTTACTTGCCCGAGATTCGATCGTCGGTATCTTGATACCTAGTTCAATCTCGTTACTGGCAAGTCTCTTTACTCGTTCCGTAATACATCATCCCGTAACTAACTCATTAGTCACAATGCTTGCAAGGCTTATAGTGATGTGCATTACCGAGTGGGCCCAGAGATACCTCTCCGACAATCGGAGTGACAAATCCTAATCTCGAAATACGCCAACCCAACAAGTACCTTTGGAGACACATGTAGAGCACCTTTATAATCACCCATTTACGTTGTGACGTTTGGTAGCACACAAAGTGTTCCTCCGGTAAACGGGAGTTGCATAATCTCATAGTCATAGGAACATGTATAAGTCATGAAGAAAGCAATAACAACATACTAAACGATCGGGTGCTAAGCTAACGGAATGGGTCAGGTCAATCACGTCATTCTCCTAATGAGGTGATCCCGTTAATCAAATGACAACTCATGTCTATGGCTAGGAAACATAACCATCTTTGATTAACGAGCTAGTCAAGTAGAGGCATACTAGTGACACACTGTTTGTCTATGTATTCACACATGTATTATGTTTCCGGTTAATACAATTCTAGCATGAATAATAAACATTTATCATGATATAAGGAAATAAATAATACTTTATTATTGCCTCTAGGGCATATTTCCTTCAGTCTCCCACTTGCACTAGAGTCAATAATCTAGATTAGATAGTAATGATTCTTACACCCATGGAGTCTTGGTGCTGATCATGTTTTGCTCGTGGAAGAGGCTTAGTCAACGGGTCTGCAACATTCAGATCCGTATGTATCTTGCAAATTTCTATGTCTCCCACCTGGACTAAATCCCGGATGGAATTGAAGCGTCTTTTGATGTGCTTGGTTCTCTTGTGAAATCTGGATTCCTTTGCTAAGGCAATTGCACCAGTATTGTCACAAAAGATTTTCATTGGTCCCGATGCACTAGGTATGACACCTAGATCGGATATGAACTCCTTCATCCAGACTCCTTCATTTGCTACTTCCGAAGCAGCTATGTATTCCGCTTCACACGTAGATCCCGCCACGACACTTTGCTTAGAACTGCACCAACTGACAGCTCCACCGTTCAATGTAAATACGTATCCGGTTTGCGATTTAGAATCGTCCGGATCAGTGTCAAAGCTTGCATCAACGTAACCACTTACGATGAGCTCTTTGTCACCTCCATAAACGAGAAACATATCCTTAGTCCTTTTCAGGTATTTCAGGATGTTCTTGACCGCTGTCCAGTGATCCACTCCTGGATTACTTGGTACCTCCCTGCTAAACTTATAGCAAGGCACACATCAAGTCTGGTACACAGCATTGCATACATGATAGAGCCTATGGCTGAAGCATAGGGAACATCTTTCATCTTCTCTCTATCTTCTGCAGTGGTCGAGCATTGAGTCTTACTCAATCTCACACCTTGTAGTACAGGCAAGAACCCTTTCTTTGCTTGATCCATTTTGAACTTCTTCAAAACTTTGTCAAGGTATGTGCTTTGTGAAAGTCCTATTAAGTGTCTTGATCTATCTCTATAGATCTTAATGCCTAATATATATGCAGCTTCACCGAGGTCTTTCATTGAAAAAATCTTATTCAAGTATCCCTTTATGCTATCCAGAAATTCTATATCATTTCCAATCAGTAATATGTCATCCACATATAATATCAGAAATGCTACTGAGCTCCCACTCACTTTCTTGTAAATACAGGCTTCTCCAAAAGTCTGTATAAAACCAAATGCTTTGATCACACTATCAAAGCGTTTATTCCAACTCCGAGAGGCTTGCACCAGTCCATAAATGGATCGCTGGAGCTTGCACACTTTGTTAGTTCCCTTTGGATCGACAAAACCTTCCGGTTGCATCATATACAACTCTTCTTCCAAAATCCATTCAGGAATGCAGTTTTGACATCCATTTGCCAAATTTCATAATCATAAAATGCGGCAATTGCTAACATGATTCGGACAGACTTAAGCATCGCTACGGGTGAGAAGGTCTCATCGTAGTTAATCCCTTGAACTTGTCGAAAACCTTTCGCAACAAGTCGAGCTTTATAGACAGTAACATTACCATCAGCGTCAGTCTTCTTCTTGAAGATCCATTTATTTTCAATGGCTTGCCGACCATCGGGCAAGTCAACCAAAGTCCATACTTTGTTCTCATACATGGATCCCATCTCGGATTTCATGGCTTCAAGCCATTTTGCGGAATTTGGGCTCACCATCGCTTCTTCATAGTTCGTAGGTTCGTCATGGTCTAGTAACATAACCTCCAGAACAGGATTACCGTACCACTCTGGTGCGGATCTTGATCTAGTTGACCTACGAGGTCCAGTAATAACTTGATCTGAAGTTTCATGATCATTATCATTAACTTCCTCACTAATTGGTGTAGGTGTCGCAGAAACTGATTTCTGTGATGATCTACTTTCCAATAAGGGAGCAGGTACAGTTACCTCATCAAGTTCTACTTTCCTCCCACTCACTTCTTTCGAGAGAAACTCCTTCTCTAGAAAGGATCCATTCTTAGCAACGAATATCTTGCCTTCGGATCTATGATAGAAGGTGTACCCAAGAGTCTCCTTTGGGTATCCTATGAAGACACATTTCTCCGATTTAGGTTCAAGCTTATCAGGTTGAAGTTTCTTCACATAAGCATCGCAACCCCAAACTTTAAGATACGACAACTTTGGTTTCTTGCCAAACCATAGTTCATAAGGTGTCGTTTCAACGGATTTCGATGGTGCCCTATTTAGAGTGAATGCAGCCGTCTCTAAAGCATAACCCCAAAACGATAGCGGTAAATCAGTAAGAGACATCATAGATCGCACCATATCTAATAAAGTACGATTACGACGTTCGGACACACCATTACACTGTGGTGTTCCGGGTGGCGTGAGTTGCGAAACTATTCCGCATTGTTTCAAATGTAGGCCAAACTCGTAACTCAAATATTCTCCTCCACGATCAGATCGTAGGAATTTTATTTTCTTGTTACGATGATTTTCAACTTCACTCTGAAATTCTTTGAACTTTTCAAATGTTTCAGACTTATGTTTTATTAAGTAGATATACCCATATCTGCTCAAATCATCTGTGAAGGTGAGAAAATAACGATATCCGCCACGAGCCTCAATATTCATCGGACCACATACATCTGTATGTATGATTTCCAACAAATCTGTTGCTCTCTCCATAGTTCCGGAGAACGGTGTTTTTTGTCATCTTGCCCATGAGGCACGGTTCGCAAGTACCAAGTGATTCATAATCAAGTGATTCCAAAAGTCCATCAGCATGGAGTTTCTTCATGCGCTTTACACCGATATGACCTAAACGGCAGTGCCACAAATAAGTTGCACTGTCATTATCAACTCTGCATCTTTTGCCTTCGACATTATGAATATGTGTGTCACTACTATCGAGATTCATTAAAAATAGACCACTCTTCAAGGGTGCATGACCGTAAAAGATATTATTCATATAAATAGAACAACCATTATTCTCTGATTTAAATGAATAACCGTCTCGCATTAAACAAGATCCAGATATAATGTTCATGCTCAACGCTGGCACCAAATAACAATTATTTAGGTCTAAAACTAATCCCGAAGGTAGATGTAGAGGTAGCGTGCCGACGGCGATCACATCGACTTTGGAACCATTTCCCACGCGCATTGTCACCTCGTCCTTAGCCAATCTTCGCTTAATCCGTAGCCCCTGTTTCGAGTTGCAAATATTAGCAACAGAACCAGTATCAAATACCCAGGTGCTACTGCAAGAATTAGTAAGGTACACATCAATAACATGTATATCACATATACCTTTGTTAACCTTGCCATCCTTCTTATCCGCCAAATACTTGGGGCAGTTCCGCTTCCAGTGACCAGTCTGCTTGCAGTAGAAGCACTCAGTTTCAGGCTTAGGTCCAGACTTGGGTTTCTTCTCCTGAATAGCAACTTGCTTGCTATTCTTCTTGAAGTTCCCCTTCTTCTTCCCTTTTCCCTTTTTCTTGAAACTAGTGGTTTTACTGACCATCAACACTTGATGCTCCTTTTTGATTTCTACCTCCGCTGCCTTCAGCATTGCGAAGAGCTCGGGAATTGTCTTATTCATCCCTTGCATGTTATAGTTCATCACGAAGCTCTTGTAGCTTGGTGGCAGTGATTGAAGAATTCTGTCAATGACGCTATCATCCGGAAGATTAACTCCCAGTTGAATCAAGTGATTATTATACCCAGACATTTTGAGTATATGCTCACTGACAGAACTATTCTCTTCCATCTTGCAGCTGTAGAACTTATTGGAGACTTCATATCTCTCAATCCGGGCATTTGCTTGAAATATTAACTTCAACTCCTGGAACATCTCATATGCTCCATGACGTTCAAAACGTCGTTGAAGACCCGGTTCTAAGCCGTAAAGCATGGCACACTGAACTATCGAGTAGTCATCAGCTTTGCTCTGCCGGACGTTCATAACTTCTGGTGTTGCTCTTGCAGGAGGCCTGGCACCTAGCGGTGCTTCCAGGACGTAATTCTTCTGTGCAGCAATGAGGATAATCCTCAAGTTACGGACCCAGTCCGTGTAATTGCTACCATCATCTTTCAACTTAGCTTTCTCAAGGAACGCATTAAAATTCAACGGAACAACAGCACGGGCCATTTATCTACAATTAACATAGACAAGCAAGATACTATCAGGTACTAAGTTCATGATAAATTTAAGTTCAATTAATCGAACTCCCACTTAGATAGATATCCCTCTAATCATCTAAGTGATTACGTGATCCAAATCAACTAAACCATGTCCGATCATCACGTGAGATGGAGTAGTTTCAATGGTGAACATCACTATGTTGATCATATCTACTATATGATTCACGCTCGACCTTTCGGTCTCCGTGTTCCGAGGCCATATCTGCATATGCTAGGCTCGTCAAGTTTAACCTGAGTATTCCGCGTGTGCAACTGTTTTGCACCCGTTGTATTTGAACGTAGAGCCTATCACACCCGATCATCACGTGGTGTCTCAGCACGAAGAACTTTCGCAACGGTGCATACTCAGGGAGAACACTTTTATCTTGAAATTTTAGTGAGAGATCATCTTATAATGCTACCGTCAATCAAAGCAAGATAAGATGCATAAAGGATTAACATCACATGCAATCAATATAAGTGATATGATATGGCCATCATCATCTTGTGCTTGTGATCTCCATCTTCGAAGCACCGTGCTCGTGATCTCCATCTCCGAAGCACCGTCATGATCACCATCGTCACCGGCGCGACACCTTGATCTCCATCGTAGTATCGTTGTCGTCTCGCCAACTTATTTCTTTTACGACTATCGCTACCGCTTAGTGATAAAGTAAAACTATTACATGGCGATTGCATTTCATACAATAAAGCGACAAC
Source organism: Aegilops tauschii subsp. strangulata (assembly GCF_002575655.3). NCBI lineage: Eukaryota > Viridiplantae > Streptophyta > Magnoliopsida > Poales > Poaceae > Aegilops > Aegilops tauschii. The sequence goes on from NC_053040.3 coordinate 321,918,601, forward strand.
CATATGGCTCCTGCCAGTTGCCGATAACTCGGTTACAAAACATGATCATCTCATACAACAAATTATATCACATCATGTCTTGACCATATCACATCACAACATGCCCTGCAAAATCAAGTTAGACGTCCTCTACTTTGTTGTTGCAAGTTTTACGTGGCTGCTACGGGCTTAGCAAGAACCGTTCTTACCTACGCATCAAAACCACAACGATAGTTTGTCAAGTTGGTGCTGTTTTAACCTTCGCAAGGACCGGGCGTAGCCACACTCGGTTCAACTAAAGTGAGAGAGACAGACACCCGCCGGTCACCTTTAAGCAATGAGTGCTCGCAACGGTGAAACTAGTCTCGCGTAAGCGTACGCGTAATGTCGGTCCGGGCCGCTTCATCTCACAATACCGCTGAACCAAAGTATGACATGCTGGTAAGCAGTATGACTTATATCGCCCACAACTCACTTGTGTTCTACTCGTGCATAGCATCAACGCATAAAACCTGGCTTTGATACCACTGTTAGGGAACGTAGTAATTTCAAAAAAATTCCTACGCACACGCAAGATCATGGTGATGCATAGCAACGAGAGGGGAGACTGTTGTCCACGTACCCTCGTAGACCGACAGCGGAAGCGTTATCACAACGCGGTTGATGTAGTCGTACGTCTTCACGATCTGACCGATCAAGTACCGAACGTACGGCACCTCCGAGTTCAGCACACGTTCAGCTCGATGACGTCCCTCGAACTCCGATCCAGCCGAGTGTTGAGGGAGAGTTTCGTCAACACGACGGCGTGGTGACGATGATGATGTTCCACCGACGCAGGGCTTCGCCTAAGCTCCGCAACGGTATTATCGAGGTGTAATATGGTGGAGGGGGGCACCGCACACGGCTAAAATATCGTATATCAAGTGTGTCTAGAGGTGCCCCCCTGCCCCCGTATATAAAGGAGCAAGGGGGAGGCCGGCTGCCCTATGCGCGCCAAGGAGAGGGGGGGAGTCCTCCTCCTAGTAGGAGTAGGACTCCCCTTTCCTAGTCCAACTAGGAAGAGAGGGGGGAAGGAAAGAGAGGGAGAGGGAGAGGGAGAGGGAAAGAGGGGCTGCGCCCCCCTCTCCTAGTCCTAATAGGACTCCTCATGGGAGGGGGCGCGCCACCTCCTGACTGCTGCCCTCTCTCTCCCCTCAAGGCCCACTAAGGCCCAATACTTCCCCGGGGGGTTCCGGTAACCACTCCGGCACTCCGGTCTTATCCGAAACTTCTCCAGAACACTTCCGGTGTCCGAATATAGTCGTCCAATATATCAATCTTTATGTCTCGACCATTTCGAGACTCCTCGTCATGTCCGTGATCACATCCGGGACTCCGAACAACCTTAGGTACATCAAAACATAACGTTAAGCGTCATCGTAACGTTAAGCGTGCGGACCCTACGGGTTCGAGAACTATGTAGACATGACCGAGACACCTCTCCGGTCAATAACCAATAGCGGAACCTAGATGCTCATATTGGCTCCCACATATTCTACGAAGATCTTTATCGGTCAAACCGCATAACAACATACGTTGTTCCCTTTGTCATCGGTATGTTACTTGCCCGAGATTCGATCGTCGGTATCTCGATACCTAGTTCAATCTCGTTACTGGCAAGTCTCTTTACTCGTTCCGTAATACATCATCCCGTAACTAACTCATTAGTCACAATGCTTGCAAGGCTTATAGTGATGTGCATTACCGAGTGGGCCCAGAGATACCTCTCCGACAATCGGAGTGACAAATCCTAATCTCGAAATACGCCAACCCAACAAGTACCTTTGGAGACACCTGTAGAGCACCTTTATAATCACCCATTTACGTTGTGACGTTTGGTAGCACACAAAGTGTTCCTCCGGTAAACGGGAGTTGCATAATCTCATAGTCATAGGAACATGTATAAGTCATGAAGAAAGCAATAGCAACATACTAAACGATCGGGTGCTAAGCTAACGGAATGGGTCAGGTCAATCATGTCATTCTCCTAATGAGGTGATCCCGTTAATCAAATGACAACTCATGTCTATGGCTAGGAAACATAACCATCTTTGATTAACGAGCTAGTCAAGTAGAGGCATACTAGTGACACACTGTTTGTCTATGTATTCACACATGTATTATGTTTCCGGTTAATACAATTCTAGCATGAATAATAAACATTTATCATGATATAAGGAAATAAATAATACTTTATTATTGCCTCTAGGGCATATTTCCTTCAATTCAATCACGGAGGGCCTCTACGTTAACCTTGCTGCACTTCCGATGAAGCGTGAGTAGTTTACAACAGACCTACGGGTCCATATCTAGTAGCTAGATGGCTTATTCTCTCTCTTTGATCTTCAATACAATGTTATCCTAGATGTTCTTGGAGTTCTATCCGATGTAATACTCTTTTGCTGTGCGTTTGTTGAGAGCCGGTGAATTGTGGATTTATGATCAGATTACCTACGAATATTATTTGAGTCTTCTCTGGACTCTTTTATGCATGATTAAGATATCTTTGTATTTCTCTTCGAACTATCGGTTTGGTTTGGCCAACTAGATTGGTTTTTCTTGCAATGGGAGAGGTGCTTAGTTTTGGGTTCAATCTTGCAATGTCCTCTCCCGGTGACATATTAGGGGTAGCGAGGCACATATTGTATTGTTGCCATCAAGGATAAAAAGATGGGGTTTACATCATATTGCTTGAGTTTATCCCTCTACATCATGTCATCTTACTTAAGGCGTGATGTCTAGTACACAACTTGTTCTTGTAGACTCGTGTTGGGCCTCCAAGCACAGAGTTTAGTAGGACAGTAGCAAATTTCCCTCAAGTGGATGACCTAAGGTTTATCAATCCGTGGGAGGCATAGGATGAAGATGGTCTCTCTCAAACAACCCTGCAACCAGATAACAAAGAGTCTCTTGTGTCTCCAACACACCCAATACAATGGCAAATTATATAGGTGCACTAGTTCGGCGAAGAGATGGTGATAAAAGTGTAATATGGATGGTAGAAATATATTTTTATAACCTAAATAAATAAAAACAGCAAGGTAGCAAGTGATAAAGTGAGCACAAACGGTATTGCAATGCTTGAAAACAAGGCCTAGGGTCTGTACTTTCACTAGTGCAATCTCTCAACAATGCTAATATAATTGGATCATATAACCATCCCTCAACGTGCGATGAAGAATCACTCAAAAGTTCCTATCTAGCAGAGAACATAAGAAGAAATTGTTTGTAGGGTACGAAACCACCTCAAAGCTATTCTTTCTGATCAATCTATCCTAGAATTCGTACTAAAATAACACAAGCTATTCTTTCCGATCGATCTAACCAAGAGTTTGTACTAAAATAACACCATATGATACACATCAACCAACTCTAATGTCACCTGGATACTCCAATGTCACCGCGAGTATCCGTCAGTTGATTATACGATATGCATCAAACAATTTCAGATTCATAATACTCAATCCAACACAAAGAACCTCAAAGAGTGCCCCAAGATTTCTACCGGAGAAACAAAGACAAGAACATGCATCAACCCCTATGCATAGATTACCCCAATGTCACCTCGGGAATCCGCGAGTTGAGTGCCAAAACATATATCAAGTGAATCAATATGATACCCCATTGTCACCACGGTTATTTATAGCAAGACATACATCAAGTGTTCTCAAATCCATAAAAGTATTCAATCCAATAAAACGAAATCTCAAAGGGAAAACTCAATTCACAACAAGATAGAGAGGGGAAAACACCATATGATCCAACTATATTAACAAAGCCTGCGATACATCAAGATCATGCCATCTCAAGAACACGAGAGAGAGAATAAACACATAGCTACTGGTACAAACCCTCAGCCTTGAGGGTAGACTACTCCCTCCTCTTCATGGAGACCATAGGGATGATGAAGATGGCCATCGGTGATGATTTCCCCCTCCGGCAGGGTGCCGAAACGGGGTCTAGATTGGTTTTTCGTGACTATAGAGGCTTGCGGCGGCAAAACGTCTGATCTAGGGTTATTTCTGATGGTTTCTCTATTTATAGGATTTTTTGGAGTCGGTTTCACGCGAAGATAGGCCTCGAGGTGAGCACAACCCACCACGCCACGGGTTGGGCTCCAGGCGCGCCCTGGTGGGTTGTGCCCTCCTCGTGGCTCTTCTGGCCCTCCCATGAAGCTTCGGGGGTCTCTTTTGTTCCAAAAAAATCGTCAAAAAGTTTTAGCTCATTTGGAGAACTTTCATTTCTGCACAAAAAACAACGCCACGGTAGTTCTGCTAAAAACAGCGTCAGTCCGGGTTAGTTCCATGCAAATCATACCAAAACCATATAAAATTGTTGTAAACATGGCATGAATACTTCATAAATTATAGATACGTTGGAGACGTATCAGCATCCCCAAGCGTAATTCCTACTCGTCCTCGAGTAGGTAAATGATAAAAGAAATAATTTATGAAGTGTGAATGCTAGCATAGTGCATAAGTTTGATCAATGATAATTTCAATCACTTTTCCTAGCATCATAACAGCAAGTCTTTCTCATAAAACTAATCATGATAAAGTAGCAATTGAAAACGAAATTTTTGTTGTGGAATGGTACCTATCATATTCATCATATACTCTTTCTTTTGTAGCATGGACATTTGGACATGAATGATTCAAAGCAACAGTCTATAATTTGACATGGGGACATCAATACTCAAGCATATCAACAAGCAACCATGTCTTTAAAAATATCAACACTAAATAAAGTTATCCCTAGCCCATCATGCTCAATCATTGGTCCATTTGTGAAACGCACTCAAATATTAGTTACATCCAATGCACAAGTATGATCATATATAGTGCTCCCTAGTTGGTGCTTCGTAAGAGAAGGTGGAGACTCAAATAAAAATAAAAATTGCATAAAGTAAATAGATAGGCCCTTCGCAGAGGGAAGCAGAGATTTGTAGAGGTGCTAGAGCTCAAAGCAAAAAAGAGAGAGATAAAAACATTTTGGGTGTCATACTTTTCCCGTCAACGAAAACGACTGAGTAATTCCCAACACTTTCTATGCTAGATATATCATAGGCGGTTCCCAAACAGAAAATAAAGTTTATTACTTTTTCCATCGTTCTTTCACATTCCACGGCTAGCCGTATCCATGGGTACCGTCCATACCAACACTTTCCAAGGAATTTATTATTTGACAACATAAAATAAATTCATTTTTCATTTCGGAACTGGGCATCCTAATACATTTGTCGTACTCTCGTGCAATGACAAGTGAATAAACACTCATCTTGAGAATAACACATCTAGCATGGAAAATATTGGCCACCCCCTGCCGCTTCATGAGCGGTACGAGCACACAAAAAGGAAATTAATTTTGAAAATTAGAGATGGCACATACAAATTTGCTTAGAACGACACGGGAATACCGCATATAGGTAGGTGTGGTGGACTCATGTGGCAAAACTGGGTTTAAGGATTTTGGATGCACAAGTAGTATTTCAACTTAGTACAAGTGGAGGCTAGCAAAAAGATTGAGAAGCAACCAACCAAGAAACGAGGAATCACATAAGCAACCATTAAGCATAACTAACACCGAATAATGCACCACAAGTAGGATGTAATTTCATTGCATAACTATTGACTTTCGTGCTTGCATAGGGAATCACAAACCTTAACACCAATATTCTTAATAAAGCACAATTACTCACCAACATGACTCACATATTATTATCATCATATCTCAAAACTATTACAAAAAATCAAGTTTATTTTGTCCAATGATCTTCATGAAAGTTTTTATTATATCCCTCTTGAATATCTATCACTTTGGGACTAGTTTCATATGTTGCAATTGCTTTTGACAAGCTCAAATAAATTTAAGTGAAGAACATGAACATAAAGATTTTCATCTCTCAAAATAATATAAGTGAAGCATGAGAGAAAATGACAAACTACTCCAAAAAGATATAAGTGAAGATCAAGCGAGTAGTTAAGTAAATGGGTAGCTATGTGAGGACTCTCTTTTATTTAAAAACTTTCAGATCTAAGTATTTTATTAAAACAGAAAGCAAAAAAAATAGAATGACATTTCAAGAATAGCACAACTCATGCGAAGAAGCAAAAAACTTAGGCTCAACCGATACGAACCGATAATTGTTGAGGAAGAAAGGTGGGATGCCTACCAGGGCATCCCCAAGCTTATATGCTTGAGACTTCTTGGAATATTATCTTGGAGTTCCTTGGGCATCCCCAAGCTTGAGCTCTTTTGTCTCCTTAATTCCTTCTATATCACGGTTTCCCTAAATGTTAAAAACTTCATCCACACAAAACTCAACAAGAACTCGTGAGATAAATTAGTATATATCAATGCAAAACCTTATCATTCTCTATTGTAACAAATCACTAAAATTATTATTTAACATTGCATAGTAAATGCCTCTGCATATTTAATACTCCTATCCTCAAATAGAATCATTAAACAAGCAAACATATGCAAACAATGCAAACATAACAGCACTCTGCCAAAATAGGACAGTCTGTAAGGAATGCAAGAGTATTCATACTTCTCTAACTCCAAAAATTCTGAAAATTTAGCACACTGTAGAAAAATTATCAGAGCTTATTTTGCAAAAAGTTTCAACATTTTATCACATTCTGACTTTTCTAGAGAATTTTTGCAACAGCAATAAGCTTTCTGTTTTCAAACAACCACATATAGACTTGCAAAATAGGCATGGCAAAGGCTATAATTGACATTTTTATTGAAGTAAAAGATGCAAAACATTATTCTAAATAAAAGCAACCAAATCCTAACAAAATAAAGTGACGCTCCAAGAAAAACTCATATCATGTGACGAATGAAAATATAGCTCCAAGTAAGGTTACCGATAATGTTGGAGACGAAAGAGGGGATGCCTTCCGGGGCATCCCCAAGATTAGTTGCTTGGATCTTCCTTGAATATTACCTTGGGGTGCCTTGGGCATCCCCGAGCTTAGGGTCTTGTCACTCCTTATTCTCCTCATGTCGACATCTCACCCAAAACATGAAAACTTCAATCACACAAAACTTAACGGAACTTCGTGAGATAGGTTAGTATGATAAAGCAAATCATTCACTTTGGTACTGTCAAAGACAAGATTAATGATTGTTCTAACACAATGCCTACTGTAGCATATCATTTCTACAATTTATAGTGATCAATATAAGCCATAGAAACTATAAAACAAGCAAACTAAGCATTGAAAACAGAATCTGTCAAAAACAGAACAGTTTGTAATGATATGGGAAATAACCATACTTCTGCTACTCCAAAAATTCTGAAAAATTAGGAAACCGTAGGTAATTTGTAAATCAACCATCTGTAAATAATTCAGATCAAAAGCACGTTCTAGTGAATTTTCAAAATTCATGTACTGAGCGCAAAAGTTTCTATTTTTGGACAGAATCAAGTCAACTATCATCCACACTATCCCAAAGGCTTTACTTGGTACTTTATTGAAACAAAAGCAATAAAACATGATTACTACAGTAGCATAATCATGTGAACGCACAAAAATAGTAAGTGTAAGTGTTGGGTTGTCTCCCAACATGTGCTTTTCTTTAATGACTTTTTAGCTAGGCATGATGATTTCAATGATGCTCACATAAAGATAATAATTGAAACACAAGAGAGCATCATGAAGCATATGACTAGCACATTTAAGTCTAACCCACTTCCTATACATAGGGATTTTGTGAGCAAACAAATTATGGGAGCAAGAATCAACTAGCGTAGGAAAGCAAAACAAGCAAAACTTCAAAACTTCAACACATAGAGAGGAAACTTGATATTATTGCAATTCCTACAAGCATATGTTCCTCCCTCATAATAATTTTTAGAGGCATCATGAATGAATTCAACAATATAACCATCACATAAAATCATTCTTTTCATGATCCACAAGCATAGAAATTTTATTACTCTCCACATCAGCAAATTTATTCTCATCAATAGTGGTGGGAGCAAACTCAACAAAATAACTACCATGTGATTGAAAATTAAAATCATGATGACAAGTTTCATGGTTATCATTATTCAATATAGCATACATGTCATCACCATAATCATCATAGATAGCAATTTCATTGTCAAAATCAATTGAAACCTCTTCCAAAATAGTGGATTCATCACTAAATAAAGTCATGACCTCTCCAAATCCACTTCCATCAATATAGTCATCATAAATAGGAGGCATGCTTTCATCATAATAAATTTTCTCATCAAAACTTGGGGGACAAAAATATCATCTTCATCAAACATAGCATCCCCAAGCTTATGGCTTTGCATATCATTAGCATCATGGATATTCAAAGAATTCATACTAACAACATTGCAATCATGATCATCATTCAAATATTTGGTGCCAAACATTTTATTTAATTCTTCTTCTATCAATTAAGCACAAATTTCCTTTCCATCATTTTCAAGAAAGATATGGTAAAGACAAATAATATGAGGCCACCTCAATTCCATTTTTTGTAGTTTTCTTTTTGTAAACCAAACTAGTGATGAAACAAGAAACTAAAAGATTCGATCTAAAGATATACCTTCAAGCACTCACCTCCCCGACAATGGCGCCAGAAAAGAGCTTGAAGTCTACTACACAACTTGTTCTTGTAGACTCGTGTTGGGCCTCCAAGCGCAGAGTTTTGTAGGACAGTAGCAAATTTCCCTCAAGTGGATGACCTAAGGTTTATCAATCTGTGGGAAGCGTAGGATGAAGATGGTCTCTCTCAAACAACCCTGTAACCAAATAACAAAGAGTCTCTTGTGTCCCCAACACACCCAATACAATGGCAAATTGTATAGGTGCACTAGTTCGGCGAAGAGATGGTGATAAAAGTGTAATATGGATGGTAGAAATATATTTTTATAATCTGAATAAATAAAAACAGCAAGGTATCAAGTAATAAAAGGGAGCACAAACGGTATTGCAATGCTTGAAAACAAGGCCTAGGGTCCGTACTTTCGCTAGTGCAATCTCTCAACAATGCTAATATAATTGGATCATATAACCATCCCTCAACGTGCGATGAAGAATCACTCCAAAGTTCCTATCTAGCGGAGAACATAAGAAGAATTTCTTTGTAGGGTAAGAAACCACCTCAAAACTATTATTTTCGATTAATCTATCCTAGAGTTCGTACTAAAATAACACAAGCTATTCTTTCCGATCGATCTAACCAAGAGTTCCTACTAAAATAACACCATATGATACACATCAACCAACTCTAACATCACCTAGATACTCCAATGTCACTGCGGGTATCCATGAGTTGATTATACTATATGCATCAAACAATTTCTGATTCATAATACTCAATCCAACACAAAGAACCTCAAAGAGTGCCCCAGGATTTCTACCGGAGAAACAAAGACAAGAACTGTAACGCCCCGAGACCGGCGCTCCAGATGCGTTCCATGTTTTGCGTGTCAGCTCTGTTATTTATTTTGTTGTTGCATTCTTCATCGCATCGGCACTCTGTTGCCGTCATTGTTTTTCAAACTTGCATCCACTCGTAGTTGCCGCGTCCCCCCTTGCGTTCGTTGACCGTTCTGAGTCTAACTGGATTTTCGATTCTCTCTTGTCTGACCGTTTGACCCTCTCTGCACAACCATCGACCCCCTCGCGTGCGTCCGGAGATTGTCCCGAACCCGACCCGGGTTGTCGTTACCGATGGGTCCAGATCATCCCCCAACATCCCTAAAATATCTCCGTTTTCTTAATTGGACATCCTAACCTATATTTTCCCAGCCGTCCGATTACGATCGTAGGGACGTGATAGCCCCTACCCTAATCTCATCGCAGTATAAATAGTGGACAACCCTAAAATCTAGGGACCTGTCCCATCCTCCCAGCCGCGCCGCCACTCTACCAAATCCCCATCGGGATCCATCCCACCCAACCAGATCGCTCCGACCACCTCCCTCGTTTTGCGTCGCCGCCCAACCACAGCAAGCCTTCCTCGATCATCCATCCACTCCACCAGCCACCCACGAGCTCCCTCACGCTCGAGGCTGTCCTCCTCGTCTCCGCGCCTCTGCTTCACCAGAGACTGGCCTCGTCGCCGCCCAAGCCCACCGGGGCTTCAGCCATGCCCGTGCCCTCCTCCACGCGCTGCCCCGCCCGACCTCTCCTTCAGCCGAGCTCCTCTCCCTCGTGCGCCCGTCTCCTCTTGCTGATCTGCGTCGTCCCGGAGCAAGCTCGCCGGCGTTCCTCGTCATCCTTGAGCCAATGGCCGTCGGCCACCCAAGCAGCAGCAGCACAGCCCCGAGCCTCAATCCGAGTCGTCACCGGCGCGCCACTGCCGGAGCACCAGCAGATGAGCGCCGTCGCTCTCTCCCTTGTTCCTCCTCCCTCCCGTGGCCTCCTCTGCCTCTCACCATCCCCTCTCCTCTCTGTACAGGTGCTCCCCACGCCATGGAAGCCACCGCAGGCTCCACGTCGAGCTCAACCAAGTCCCACGCGCCTCAAACCATCATCGCCCTCCGTCGTCTTCGCAACATCACAGGACCAGCAGCTCCACCGCGCATGCCCGCCTCCCCGGCGACCCCTCCTGGACCTGCTGCTGCCGCCGCCTCGCCATGGCGCCGCTGCAGTTCTTCTGCAGTTAGATGCAGCAGCGCTGCATCGAGCGCACGCACGCGCCGCCGCGTTGACCTCCTCCCCACCTGCCTCGCGCGCCTCGATCTCCTCCAAGACCGGCCGGATCCATCTTCCCGTGCCCGGATCCGCCCGTCCGCTCCTTCCGCCGCTCGCCGGAGTCCCACGCGTCCCCGGCGTCGTCAACCACCGCTCCATCCTCTGCTTCGAGCAACTGAACAAGCGCACCAGCGGCGCCCGCTGACCGCGTCGTTGCCTCCAGATCGACCGCACGCACCTGGGCCACCTCCCCTTCGTCGTTGACTGCGGCCCAGCTCCCACCTCCACCGATCTGGGCCGAGCCCAGCTAGGTGAGCAGCCCAGCGCCCAACAGTTTCAGCCCAGTAGTGTTTTTTTCAGTCTGTGCGATTTTAGGATTTATCCAGTGTTTTACTGTTTTACAGTAAAACCCCTAGACATCATGCATATAATAACTCATTAACCGTGCATCTTATGTAAACAATTTATATATGTAAAATGCTCAGAAATTTGTGTAGTTTAATAATATGCCACTCTCGTCCATGTTTAAAATGTTTAAAATGATGTTTGTTTAAATTTGCATAAATGCCATGTAAAAATGATTTAATTCTTAACTAATTAACCGTAACTCGGAGTTTAATAAACTTTATATGTAAATGGGGTAGAAAAATGCATAGATTAACATGGTGCACTTCATTTTGCTGTTTAACAACATTAAAATTGTGTTTAGGGCAGAACAGTACCAAATCAAAAATATGCTTATGGGGTTTTTCCGGAATTGTTGTTTGTTGTTCCGGCCTCATTTAAATTGCCTAAAATAGGTAGTTTCCTTATGCTTCACCTCTTGCCATGGTTAACAACATTTAACATTGTTGGGTACATAAACGAGAGAGAACTAAATAATTGATGTGGTGTTTCGTCAATATGCAACTCGTTGCATATTGAGCTCCACTTAATTTGTAGTGGGGTTTGTTGCATTTTGCCATGCCATGCCTCATTAAACCAGACATGCATCATATTTGTTTTTGCATCATGCCATGTGTATGTGGTGGTTGTTTACTATGTTGTTTGTTTCTTTCCGGTTTGCTTCTCTCGTTAGCTTCGGGTTCGTTCCGGAGTTGTGAGGATTCGTTCGACTACGTCCGTTTGTCTTCTTCATGGACTCGTTCTTCTTCCTTGCGGGATTTCAGGCAAGATGACCATACCCCCGAAATCACTTCTATCTTTGCTTGCTAGTTGTTCGCTCTATAGCTATGTTGCGCTACCTACCACTTGTTATATCCTGCCTCCCTTATTGCCATGTCAGCCCCTAACCTTTGTCACCCTTCCTAGCAAACCGTTGTTTGGCTATGTTACCGTTTTGCTCAGCCCCTCTTATAGTGTTGCTAGTTGTAGGTGAAGATGAAGATTGCTCCATGTTGGATTATGTTTATGTTGGGATATCACAATATCTCTTATCTTAATTAATGCATCTATATACTTGGTAAAGGGTGGAAGGCTCGGCCTTATGCCTGGTGTTTTGTTCCACTCTTGCCGCCCTAGTTTCCGTCATACCGGTGCTATGTTCCTTAATTTTGCGTTCCTTACGCGGTTGGGTGATTTATGGGACCCCCTTGACAGTTCGCTTTGAATAAAACTCCTCCAGCAAGGCCCAACCTTGGTTTTACCATTTGCCTACCTAAGCCTTTTTCCCTTGGGTTCTGCAGACTCAAGGGTCATCTTTATTTTAAACCCCCGGGCCAGTGCTCCTCTGAGTGTTGGTCCAACCCGTCAGTCGCCGGTGGCCACCAGGGGCAACTCTGGGCTCGCCTATCGGAAGCTTGGACGATCCGGTGTGCCCTGAGAACGAGATATGTGCAGCTCCTATCGGGATTTGTCGGCACATTCGGGCGGCTTTGCTGGTCTTGTTTTACCATTGTCGAAATGTCTTGTAACCGGGATTCCGAGACTGATCGGGTCTTCCTGGGAGAAGGAATATCCTTCGTTGACCGTGAGAGCTTATAATGGGCTAAGTTGGGACACCCCTGTAGGGTATTATCTTTCGAAAGCCGTGCCCGCGGTTATGTGGCAGATGGGAATTTGTTAATATCCGGTTGTAGAGTACTTGACACTTGACCTTAATTAAAACGCATCAACCGCGTGTGCAGCCGTGATGGTCTCTTCTCGGCGGAGTCCGGGAAGTGAACACGGTTTCTGGGTTATGTTTGACGTAAGTAGGAGTTCAGGATCACTTCTTGATCATGGCTAGTTCACGATCGTTCCGTTGCTTCTCTTCTCGCTCTTATTTGCGTATGTTAGCCACCATATCTGCTTAGTCGCTGCTGCAACCTCACCACCTTACCCTTTCCTACCCTTAAGCTTAAATAGTCTTGATCTCACGGGTGTGAGATTGCTGAGTCCTCATGACTCACAGATACTTCCAAACAGTTGCAGGTGCCGATGAGACCAGTGCAAGTGACGCAACTGAGCTCAAGTGGGAGCTCGATGAAGATCTTGTTCGTTGTGTTGTTTCTTTTCATATTGATCAGTAGTGGAGCCCAGTTGGGACGATCAGGGATCTAGCAGTTGGGTTGTCTTCTTTTATTTTGGTTCCGTAGTCGGACCTATGTGTGTACTCTGATTGATGTATGATTTATTTATGTATTGTGTGAAGTGGCGATTGTAAGCCAACTCTTTATCCCATTCTTGTTCATTACATGGGATTGCATGAAGATGACCCTTCTTGCGACTAAACCACAATGCGGTTATGCCTCTAAGTCGTGCCTCGACACGTGGGAGATATAGCCGCATCGTGGGCGTTACAAGAACGTGCATCAACCCCTATGCATAGATTACCCCAATGTAACCTTGGGAATCCGCAAGCTGAGTGCCAAAACATATATCAAGTGAATCAAGATGATACCCCATTGTCACCACGGGTATTCATAGCAAGACATACATCAAGTGTTCTCAATCCATAAAAGTATTCAATCCGATAAAACGAAATCTCAAAGGGAAACTCAATTCACAACAAGAAAGAGAGGGGAAAGCACCATATGATCCAACTATATTAACAAAGCCCGCGATACATCAAGATCGTGCCATCTCAAGAACACGAGAGTGAGAGAGAGAGAGAGAGATAAAACACATAGCTACTGGTACAAACCCACAGCCCCAAGGGTAGACTACTCCCTCCTCATCATGGAGACCATAGGGTTGATGAAGATGGCCACCAGTGATGATTTCCCCCTCTGACAGGGTGCCGGAACAACGTCTAGATTGGTTTTTCGTGGCTACAGAGGCTTGCGGCAGCAAAACTTATGATCTAGGGTTATTTCTGATGGTTACTCTATTTATAGGATTTTTTGGTGTTGGTTTCACGCGAAGATGGGCCTCGAGGTGAGCACAACCCACCACGCCACGGGTTGGGCTCCAGGCACGCCTTAGTGGGTTGTGCCCACCCCGTGGCTCTTCTGGCCCTCCCATGAAGCTTTGGGGGTCTCTTTTGTTCCAAAAAAAATAGTCAGAAAGTTCCAACTCATTTGAAGAACTTTCATTTCTGCACAAAAAACAACACTGCGGTAGTTCTGCTGAAAACAGCGTCAGTCCGGGTTAGTTCCATGCAAATCGTACCAAAGCCATATAAAATTATTGTAAACATGGCATGAATACTTCATAAATTATAGATAGGTTGGAGACATATCAAGGCGTTACTCCGTTCTTATGAACTTAATACTCTAGATGCATGCTGGATAGCGGTCGATGTGTGGAGTAGTAGTAGTAGATGCAGGCAGGAGTCGGGCTACTTGTCACAGACGTGATGCCTATATTCATGATCATTGTCTTAGATATCGTCATAATTATGCACTTTTCTATCAATTGCTCAACAGTAATTTGTTTACCCACCGCATGTTTTCTTTCAAGAGAGAAGCCTCTAGTGAAACCTATGGCCCCCGGGTCTATTTTCCATCATATATTTTCAGATCAATAAACCAAAAAACCCAAAAATACCTTGCTGCAATTTATTTATATTTACTTTAGTTTGATCTTTTATTTATCTTTTATACCTATCTCTATTAGATCTCACTCTTGTTCATGACCGTGAAGGGATTGACAACCCCTTTTTCGCGTTGTGTGCAAGTGTTTGTTAGTTTGTGCAGGTGCATAGATTGGAGACTTGCTTGGGTCTCCTACTGGATTGATACCTTGGTTCTTAACTCAGGGAAATACTTATCTCTACTTTGCTGCATCACCCTTTCCTCTTCAAGGGAAAATCAACGCAAGCTCAAGAAGTAGCAGGAAGAATTTCTGGCACCATTGCCGGGGAGGCTCTACAACCGGTGGGAGCACGCAGGGTCCTGGAGGGGAGCGGAAGTGGAGTGGTAGTGCGTGGGCGGTCCTACCTCTTACAAGTAGTACTACCGCTCATACTACCGTTCTACTGCCACGCAACCCGACATGAAAAATTGCACCCCCCTAAAGCAGCGGTACTACGCGCCGCACATGGCCACGGTACTGCCACTTACAAGCGGTACTACCGCTCGAGAGAGCGGTACAGCCGCTTGAGGCCTTCAGGAACACATCAGAGAAACCAGAGGATAGCATAAATCCTGAACTGCCACAACTTCTGCAAATGAGCTCCGAATTGAGCAAACTCAAGCTTGTTGGATAGTAAGAAGAGGCAGTAGAAAAAAATGCCAAAGGTATATAGATGTGAAACCTCTATGAATGAAGAACCGGCAAACACCCCAACATCGAAAACATCATAGAAGATGCATGTGAACTGCATTTTCGATGAACTCGAGCTTGTCATGAAGATGACCATAAGCTCCAAATCTCACAAGGAGAAGAACCAAACAAGAACCAAGAAAGATGATGCAAGGGTGCAATGGTTTGAGCTCTCTACGAATGATACGATCAAGCTACCAACTTGAGAGCCCCCCTTGATAGTACGACAATCGATCCTATAACCCGGTCTCCCAACTACCACCATGAGACCGGTAAAATATAAAACCTATCAAGGGAAAACCTTTGCCTTGGACATAGTCCACTTGAGCTAGATGATGACGATCTTGACTCCCTCATGTTGGACCACCTTTTCTTGATTGCGTTGGCTCGATGAAGACTAGTAGATTGCTCCCCCATACTCCACTACGGGTGAGCCACTCTTCGGAACATCTTCACAAGTCCATTGTCACCACAATTGATGACAAGCTTCAAGCATGATCTCTTCGTGATGCTCCACTTGAACTTGCACACAATAATCTTGATGACAATCACCACTTGATGTCATCCTCCATGGGTTGTATGAGATCTTCCTCTTGACGCAAGCCCATGGAAACATACCTAACCCCACATAGAACTCTCACGTAGACCATGGGTTAGTACACAAAGCGTAATGGACAATGCTTACCATACCATGGGATCAATTGATCCCTCTTGGTACATCTTGTATGCTTTGTGTGTTGATCAACTTGATGCACTCTTTGATTTAGTATTGACCAACCTTGTTTCATGTCTTTCTCTGACCAAACTTTGGATAATTCCTTGAATAGCACCTTGATCAACTCATAAACTCCTTGAAACCAATACATGGACTTCAATAAATGCCTATGGACAGATCCTTCAATTATAACTCAAGGCAACCATTAGTCCATAGAGGATTTCATCAATTACCAAAACCTCACATGGGGGCACCGCATGTTCTTTCACTCAGGGACACAATGAACAGGACTTACCCATCTACTATCAACTATGGGATAGATTATACCTGCTTCCAAAAGCTTTAGTATCACAGTTTTTACCACTTCCTTCATCTTAGGATTCAATCGTCGTTGATGATCAACAACGGGTTTAGCAGTAGGTTCCATACTAATCTTGTGCTGACAGAGAGTGGTACTAATGCCCTTAAGATCATCGAGAGTATATCCAATAGCAGGACGGTGCTTCCTCATAATTTTTAATAATATCTCTTCTTCATGTTCTGAAAGGTTAGCACTAATAATAACATGATATATCTCTTTCTCATCAAGATAAGCATACTTCAAAGTGTCGAGCAATCGCTTTAATTCAAACACAGGATCACCTTTTGGTGGCAGAGGACTTCCTAGAGTTTCAATGGGCAAACTGTGTTTAAGCATAGGTTGTTGTTCCAAGAATTTTTTATCTACTTCATTTCTTTCATGCAAGTGCATATCATTTTCATGGTCTAGCAAATATTGTTCTAGTGGATTAGTAGAAGGCACGACAATAGAAGCAAGACCAATTATTTCATCCTTACTAGGTAATTCTTTATTATGAGGTTGTCTACGAAACTTAGAGAAATTAAACTCATGAGACACATCACCAAAATTAACCTGACCATTTCTTTATGGCAACCTATCTTAGCATTAACAATGTTCAAGAAAGGTCTACCAAAAAATATGGGACAAAAGTCATCCCGTGGAGAACCAAGAACTATAAAATCAGTAGGGTATTTTATTTTCCCACACAAGACTTCAACATCTCTAACAATCCCAAGTGGTGTGATGGTGTCTCCATTAGCAAGTTTAATAGTAACATCAATATCCTCTATTTCAGCTGGTGCTATATCATTCATAATTTCCTGGTATAAGGTAAAAGGAATAGCACTCACACTAGCACCCAAATCACATAAACCATGATAGCAATGATCTCCTATTTTAACTGAGACAACATGCTTATTCTTATCTTTAGTATCAGGTTTGGCAATTCTAGAAGCTTCATCACAGAAATAAATAACATGCCCATCAATATATATCGACCAAGAGATCTTTAACCATAGCAACACTAGGTTCTACTTTAATTTGTTCAGAGGGTCTAGGTGCTTTAATGATACTCTTGTTAACCACGGTTGACACCTTAGCATGTTCCTTTATCCTAACAGGGAAATGTGGGTTTTCAGTATAACCAGTAGGCACCACTGGATCAACATTGTAAATGATAGTTTCTTTTTTAACTATAACTGGCTCCTCAATATTTTCTTTAATAGGGGATGATATTTAAACCACTTCTCTTTAGGAAGGTCAACATGAGCAGCAAATGATTCACAAAAAGAGGCTACTATCTCAAAGTCAAGTCCATATTTATTGCTAAACTTGTGAAAAGCATCGGTATTCATAAAAGATTTAACACAATGAAACTCAAGCTTAATACCCGACTCTTTACCTTGTTGAGTTCCCAATCTTTAGAGTTGTGTTTAATTCTTTCAAAGAGATCCCACCTGAATTCAATAGTCTTCTTCATAAAAGAACCAGCACAAGAAGTATCGAGCATGGATTGATCATTACGAGAAAGCCGAGCATAAAAATTATGTATAATAATTTCCCTTGAGAGCTCATGATTGGGGCATGAATATAACATTGATTTAAGCCTCCACAAGCTAGATCGATAGTTTCTCCTTCACGAGGCCAAAATTATATATATAATTATGATCATGATGAACTAGATGCATAGGATAAAACTTTTGGTGAAATTCCAATTTCAATCGATTCAATTCCAAGCTCCAATATCATCGCATAGCCTATACCATGTCAATGCCCCCCCCCCCAAGATAAAGGGAAAACCTTCTTCTTGACTTCATCTCCGGGTAAACCTGCAAGCTTAAATAATCCATAAACTTCATCCACATAGATTAGGTGCATATCAGGATGTAGTGTTCCATCTCTTGCATAAGGATTACTAGGAGTTTCTCTATCATACCCGAAGGAATTTTATAACCAATATTTTCAGTAGGTACCGTAGGTCGATGGGCAACTCTTTGTGTTTCTGGTCGAGGTGAAGATACCCCGAACAAACCCCTCAAAGGATTGTTTTCCATAATAACAAGTAACAGTAAATTTCAGCATGTTATATAAATTTTCCTTACCGCTTTACACTTACCAAGAGCGCTTCACTCCCTGGAAACGGCGCCAGAAAAGAGCCTTGATGACCCACAAGTACAGGGGATCAATCGTAGTCCTTTCGATAAGTAAGAGTGTCGAACCCAACGAGGAGCAGAAGGAAATGACAAGCGATTTTCAGTAAGGTAGTTTCTCCAAGCACTGAAATTGTCGGTAACAAGTAGTTTGATAGCAAGATAATAATTTGTAACGAGCAAGTAATGGTAACGGTAACAAAAAGGCATGGTCTCTTATAATAAGTGCAGCGTTCTTGAGGACACACGGAAATTTCATCTAGTCACTTTCATCATGTTGGTTTGATTCGCATTCGCTACTTTGATAATTTGATATGTGGGTGGACCGGTGCTTGGGTGTTGTTCTTACTTGAACAAGCCTCCCACTTATGATGAACCCCCTCGCAAGCATCCGCAACTATGAAAGAAGAATTAAGATAACAATCTAACCATAGCATTAAACATATGGATCCAAATCAGTCCCTTACGAAATAGCACATAAACTAGGATTTAAGCTTTTGTCATTCTAGCAACCCATCATCTCATAACTACTCCACAATGCATTTCCTTAGGCCCAAAGATGGTGAAGTTTCATGTAGTCGACGTTCACATAACACCACTAAGGGAATCACAACATACATATCATCGAAGTATCGAACGATGTAAAATTCACATGATTACTTGCAACATGACTTCTCCCGTGACCTCAAGAACAAGGGAAACTACTCACAAATCATATTCATGCTCAATATCAGAGGGATATTAAATAGCATAATGCATCTGAACATATAATCTTCCACCAAATAAACCATCTAGCATCAACACTACAAGATGTAATCAACACTACTAGTCACCCACAGGTACCAATCTAAGGATTTCATACAAAGACTGAACACAAGAGATGAACTAGGGTTTGAGATGAGATGGTGTTGAAGACGTTGATGAAGATTGGCCTCCCAAAGACGAGAGGGTTGGCGGTGATGACGACGGCTTCGATTTCCCCCTCCCGGAGGGAGATACCCCCGGCAGAATCGCTCCGCCGGAGGGCGAAAGTGCTCCTGCCCAAGTTCCGCCTCGAGACGGTGGCGCTCCATCCCGAAAGTCCTTTCCTTATTTTTTTTCTAGGTCAAAAGACCTTATATTCCAGAAGATGGGCGCCGGAGGTGGGCTAGGTGGCCCACTACCCACCAGGGTGCGCTTGGAGGGGGTGGCGCACCCTGGTGCCTAGTGGGCACCTAGGAGGCCCCCTCCGGTATTTATTTTCTCAAATATTTATTATATATTCCAAAATAATTCTTCGTAAAATTTCAAATCATTTGGAGATGTGCAGAATAGGTATCTTTGACATAGCTTTTCGAGGTCCAGAATTCCAGCTACTGGTATTCTCCCTCTTTGTGTAAACCTTGCATATTATGAGAGAAAAGGCCTTAGAATTACTCCACAAAGTGTTATATTGCAAGAAAACACTATAAATAACAATAGGAAAACATGATGCAAAATGGACGTATCAGATACTCGTGGTGACATTGGGGTATCTAGATGACATTAGAGTTGATTGATGCGTATCATATGGTGTTGTCGTAGTATGATCTCTAGAACTATTCGTGACACTTTGGGGTGGTTCATAACATTGATTGGAAAAACAACTTTAAGGCAGTTTACTACCGACACGATTTCATCCTACTTTCTCCGATAGGAATAGAGACTTTGGAGTGATTCTTCACCGCAGTTCGAGGGATTGTTATGTGATTCAATTATGCTAGTATTATTGAGAGATTACACTAGTGAAAATATGAACCCTAGGCCTTGTTTCCAAGCATTGCAATAACATTTGTGCTCATGTAGCAACCCGACCTCAGACGGTCAAGTCTCTGTGCTTAATTGTCATCCCTGGATCGGTATGCTGACACACACAGTACTCGAGGATTTATAACAGAGGTGAATCACATGTATAAAGTAACGTAAATACTATTACCTCAATCCAAATAGCGGAAGTAACAACAAGGTTGTGGATTCCCATCAACACCAACGGCAAAGTTGAGTGTAGACATCGTAACCCTAACGTATCACTTACTCGTCGTAAGATTCCTGCAACATAAGACGTTGCAGCCATGTAGGTCAGTACATTGAATGTACTGGCAATTTCACACTGTAGAGCAATGCTGAATAATGGCTATCGCTACATGCATATTTGGCTGGTGGAGGCTCTAAGTTTAATTTTTTGCATAAAGCTAATTTTTCCCTACAACAAAGGAATATATTTTATTTAACTACAAAGTTTGTTGAAAATATTGAGAAGGTAACCCCAACTCAATCCTAAATTAACTTCAATAACCCAACAAATTATTTAAGTAACGTGGTGAGATCAATCAAATAATTCAAGTACCAGATACTCAAGATGTCCATAACCGAGGACACAGCTAATCATGATTAGTTTGTACACTCTGCAGAGGTTTGTGCACTTTTCCCCACAAGACTCGATCTCCTCCGTTGAATTTCTTGCACTGCATGATGTTTGAGAAACGGATGATCAAGACACAGTCTTTGAAGAGGTCCCCTTAACCGATAGATAGGCCGATACACCTACAATCCCCTACATCTGCTAGCCCATCATGGAAAGGTTTCCCACAACTTACTCAACTATGACAGAGCCCATAATGGCATGTGGCTGCACACGGAAGTTTCTAGCATGAATAATCTTATGATCCCTTTGAGCCTGGGTGGAGAACCATAGGATGATCACACGGATACCCCGGGATCTCCTTGGACAACACTGGATTCCCTAGGTGCCCGGGCAATCCACTGGTATCCCCAGGGTGCCCCAACCAATCCACCCAGATGTGTATTAAAGTAGCCACCTTAAGTTAAACCTTAATTAACAATAACTCTCACATCTTTCATGAATTCTCTCATACCAATCCACGTCTACGAGCATAGCAAAGCAGTATGAGCATAACGTATAAACACAAGGTTGAATGAAGACAATAGGTTCCTACCTCATCAACTACTTCCCAATACCCACATGTTATCAAATCCTACTCATGCAATGTTTGAGGGTTGAAACTAATGCATAAAAACTAGGTAATAAAGGGATATGATCAAAGTGTGAACTTGCCTTGTACTATTGATGAAGATGATTCACACTCATAACTCCTGATAGTTCTACTCGTCACACTCCGTTCAATCTATCGTGAGCAAGCAATTGCATACACAAGCACTCATGCAAAAGAATTGAAGAAAAGATCTCGGAAAACTTCAAAAACAAGCAATTAACTCTTGCAACATAAAACAATTTCTAACAGTACCAAAATTAGGTGGATTTGGTCTTATCAGAAAGTTTAGGTCAAGAGCTTAAATTAGGAAAAAGAATCAATTAAATCGGAGTTATAAAACTTGTGGTATGAACAAAAGAAGTTTGAACTCAAATCTGATCTAATTCAAATTTTAAAATTTCAAAAAGTTGATTTTATATGCTCTATGGATAGATGAGATCATAACGAAGAAATTGGCGTTGGTTTCATTGGATTTGGACAAACGAGTAAAAAGTTGTGATGATTTGAAGAACACGGACTAAACTGTAAGAAAAATATTTGCTACTGGGTCCGTGGCTACGCGACAAACCCTAAAAGACGAACGTTCGCAACAGAACCTAAATAACGAATTCGTTCGCTGCAAGGACCTAACCAGCAAACGCTCACTAACTAAAAGATACCGGTTCGAAAATAAAAAACTAACAGATCTAATCTAGGCCGTCGATCCTAGATCTAACGGACGATAAGCAGCAACGGCTTACTGCGGTGGGGGCGGTCGTCGGCGACGAAGAAGACGGTTGCGGGCGGCTCGGGTTCAACGCGGGCGAGGCCTCCGGTGGTCCTCGTCGACGGGGAAGACTCCCAGGCGATGCGGAAGACGACGGGGTTCACGATGGTGGTTGGCAGTGAGCTCGGGGACGACAGACTCGAGCGGAGCAAGCCCGACGGCGGCTGTGGTCGCCGGTGGTGACGCGAGTGACGGCTCCGAGCGTCAGCGGGCTCGGGGAAGATCTCTAGAAGGTGCAGAAGACGACGGTGAAGACTATAACGGTGACGGTGAGGCACGGGAATGGCTAGGGGAGGTGGGGCGGCGACAATGGCGCGGCGGAAGTGTTCGGCTCCGGCAAGCGATTGCAGCGAGGTGTGGGGTTCTCGGAGAGGGCTTTGGGGCGGAATCGGTCGAGGGCGTGGGGTATATATAGGGGGTTTGCTTGTAGGAGGGGGCGACGCGAGGGGAGGTGCCCGTGACGGGCACAGTGTCCGCTGGCGAAGGGTACACGCGGAGGAGTCCGGCTCGGCTTGGGGAAGAAGAAGCTGACAGGTGGGGGTCCACGGGTCAGAGAGAGAGGGAGATGGGAAACGGATCGGATGACCGATCCGCTGGGTTTCGATGCGACGCATGTGGGGACTGGGCCGTCTGGCTGGGCGCGGTCCAGTTCGGTCGGTCTGAACTCTTTTTTTAAATACAGACAACAAAATAAAATAAACAACGAAAATAAAAAATTATTTATAGGCATATAATATACCATAATTTTTTGATTTTTTTCTGTAACTTGAACATTTTTCTAACGTCAAATAAAATATACAAAAATTCAAATAAATCAAATAGTGCTACTGCTGCAATAAAACCTCATAAAAATCATTTTAAAAATACCAAAATAAATTTAAATTTATTTCTCTCCAATTTTCTAATGTAGGGAATCATTTTACCCTATTTTCCATATATTTTATTTTTGGAGAAAAATAATTTGAATAAAATCCAAATAACTCCAAATTGAAAATAATTTTCAAAGGGACTTTAAATTTGATTCTTTTAAACTCCCAACTCATATTTCATATAATTTGAAGAAGTCATTTTATCTTCTCTCATGAAAATCATTGAGTCGCATAAAGTTTCTGAATTGGAAATATTTCCAAATGAAATTCAAATGTTTTCAAAAACCCTTTTCATTTATTTAAATGGAAGAAGTCATATCATATTCACTCTAGGGTTTTGTGTTGAAATAAATTTGAATACATGGAGGTCATAAATGCAAGGTGAAAGTTTGGGAAAGTCTTTTTATTCCCTCTCATTTAACTTTCAAAAAGTTTCGAATTTCACTCAATTTCACACAAGCAACCTCACCACAATCAAGTAAACAAGCAAAACTATTTATTTAATATAACATTCCAAAATTTAGAATTTTTGGGATGTTACAGCTCACTTTTATCACTTGCTACCTTGTTGCTTTTATTATTTCAGACTACAAAAAACTATATGTACTATCCATACTACACTTGTATCACCATCTCTTCGCCCAGCTAGTGCACCTATACAACTTCCCATTGTAGTGGGTGTGTTGGGGACACAAGAGATTTCTTGTATTTGATTGCAAGGTTGTTTGAGAGGGACCATCTTCATCCTACACCTCCCATGGATTGACAAACCTTAGGTCATCCACTTGAGGGAAATTTGCTGCTATCCTACAAAACTCTGCGCTTGGAGGCACAACCAAGTCTACAAGTATAAAGTTGCGTAGTCGACATCAATATATTTCTTGCACTGTTGCCGGGGAGGTGAGTGCTTGAAGGTATCTTCTTTAGATCTTGCAATTGAATCTTTCAGTTTCTTGTTTATTCACTAGTTTGGTTTATAAAAGAATACTACAAAAAAATGGAAGTGAAGTTGCATCAAATTCTTTATCATTATGAAGTTTTTCTTTAAAACATGGATTCCAGTGATTGCGATGAAGTTTTAAAAGAAGAATTTAACACAATGTTTGGTATGAGTTCCTTGAATGATAAGCATGACTGCAATGTTATTTGTATATCTTGTTTGAATATCCATGATGCTAATGATATGTAAAGCTATAAGCTTGGGGATGCTATGTTTGATGAAGATGATATTTTTGGTCCCCCTACTTTTGATGGGAAAATTTGATATGATGGAAATATGCCTCCTATTTACGATGATTACAATGGTGAAAATGGGTTTGGAAGAGTATGACCTTTATGTAGTAATGATCCCACTATTTTGGAGGGTGTTGAATCTTATTGTAAAAATTATGAAAGTGGATTTGGAGAGGCCATGACTTTATTTAATGTTGAATCCACTACTTTGGAAAATGTTTCAATTAATTATGACAACAAAGTTTCTATCTATGATGATTATTGCGACGACAAGTATGCTATAAAGAGTTGGGATTTCTATTTCTGTACCCCTCCTTCCTTAGTTGTGCTCAGTTTTGCCCATAGCATCTAACTTTCCTCCCTTTTGCCCTCCACCACTCGGCTCATTCTCACAAAAGCCCAAACGGAGCCTTGCCGTCGGGTTAATGCAGTTGACCGTTACCTGCTCAGTTACTGATGTGTTCTTCACCGCCCTTGAAGCCCAAAGTTAGTACACTTGAAAGCATGAGTTATTCCTTGTAGGACCACAATTATGTTTCACCTCGCGGAAGCATAAAGCTAGTATACATAGGAGCGCATAATAGATTAGTTTACCTGGTTGCACATGTTAGTACAATTTGGGAGTACATATTAGTACTAGTTGGGAGCATATATTTACTCGAAGAAAAGTTTGTCAAGATCTATCAACATGGGATCTAATTTCAAAGATCCCGACGCGAGAAACACAACGGTAAAACGGTTCGTAATTAAACGCATAGTTAAAAATATTTTGCTTCAAAACCGTATTAAAGAAGGAAACTGCTTGATTACAGCCGGATGCACAGCGCTTGTTCGACAGCTGTCTCGTCCATGCGACACGCGACGCGTGGGGCCTGCCCACGTGCCCTCTCTTCCTTCCTTATCTCCTCCCCACGCGTGACGACACCCTCTCCTTTCCCTTATCCTTTTTCCTGCTCAAACACGAGATGCGAGCTCCGCGATCCTCTCCATGGCCGCCAGTGATGCGATCCCACGGAGAACGGTGAGGCTTCACTAGTGCTGCAAGTTGTGCTGCCGCGTTGCATGAGATAGGGACATGCTTCGATGCGTGCTGCGAGGCAGAGCTGCAGGGGACGCCAGCACGCCAGCGTGCCGCGATGCGCGCACGAGGCCGAGCTGCGGTGAGGACGCCACTGTGCTGCTACGAACTGTGAGAACCACTCCGGCGAGCTGGCGATGCTGCAACAACATACAAAGAAGCACGACAGCGAGATGCTGCAAGGTCAACGACGGGTACGACGATGTAAGCGGCGGTGCTATGACGAGGGAGTTGTAACGGTGGCCGCCAGCGAGACGGGGTTGCAGCAGTAGTGGCCGGCGACGAGCCGTCTGCTGCGATGAGGGGGGTTGCAGCAGAGGTGACGGCCGGCGAAGCCGGCTTCAACTACGTCGACTACTATGAACCTGCGACGAGGGAGTTGCCGCAATGGTGTTCGGCGGTGAGCCGCTACAGCAACGTCGACCGGCGAGGTGATGCTGCGATGGCTCGATGGGTTGCGGCGACAATGTGCTTCCACGACATGATAGTGTAGTGATGGCATATTGGCTGCAACGTCTGTGCTGCGAGCGGGTACATCGATGTTTGACGGCGTGGGCTTAGATGAGAGGGATGCTTTGATCAAGATTAATCGGGTGGTGGAGAAGACAAATGTTCTTTTCTTCTGTACATCCGGATGGCGCCTAGCAGCCGTCATTAAAGAAACAGAAACAAAACCCACAGTCTCTCCCGTGAGAAGAAATTGCTTCAAAATTCACAAGTTGCAACAAGAGGGTACACACGATGTGTCACCTGTCACCATGAGAGAAAAAGAAAGAAAGTTCTTTGCAAAAAAAAGAGGTCGAGCGTTATAGAACGTTCTTTGCACAAGGCCGAGGAGCGGTGAAGCTTTACCGAAAAAGGGTTTCCCCCCGCTTTAGATTATAAAGCAACCATCACCAATTACATCCGAGAGACCGATACAAATGCACGCCACCACCGCACACAACGCACACACCCAGGGCAAGATACAAAGGTGCCGGGCACCGACCCACCACCCCACCGACAACCAAGCAAACTACAGATGGGCAAGGAAGACCGCTTGGGGCCGACGGAGATCTCCACAAAGAGAGGTGAGTATCGGTTCAATATCTGGCGTATCTCATGGTAGGGGTCCTAAGCTAGGCGTCTTGGAGCGATGGTAACATGGACACGGGATTTTTACCCAGGTTCGGGCTCTCTTGATGAGATAATACCCTACATGTTGCTTTTGATTGTTTTCATATGGGTGTAGTATAGAGTACATGTATCTACCACGAGATCGTAGTTATGAATCAGATCGTCTATTGACTAGCCTGGCCTCGGTTTATATAAGACACCGGAGGCCTAGGGTTTAGGAGAGTCCTTGTCTTGGGCGCCAAGTCTTGTGGAGTCTTCCTTGTATGTGGCAGGGGTTGTCCGAACTGGCCCACGAGTATGCGGCCATGGGGTCCTCGGCCCAATCTAACTGATCGGGAGACGACGTGGTGAGTACCCCCTAGTCCAGGACACCGTCAGTAGCCCCCTGAACCGGTCTTCAAGTTGGGGACGCTCCTCGATTCTTCTGAACTGTTCTTCATCTTCGGTCGTCGGTCTTGAAAACTGGTTCAACAAATCTTCCCATCTTCGATCTTGAGGATCGCCAAAGTGCATCCGAAGAGTTTACACGTCGGGTATCCGAGGAGCCCCTTTAAGTTTCCGGCCTTTATCAATGCCTTGTTATTTTCACGCCCACCTCGGGTTTGAAGTTGTCCCCGTGCGGTGGTGTCCTCTTGCATCCGAGCTCCAACGTGGGACTGCATTTGAGGTATCTCTTGCAGCCGAGCACCAACGCCGGACTGTATCCGAGCTCCAACGCCGGACTGAATCCAAACTCCAACGTCGGAGAGTATCCGAGCTCCAACGTCGGACTATGTCCAAGGTGTATAGATCACCTTTGCTCAAAAAGGTCGAAGGAGTTTAGCCGAGCTTAATGCCAGAAATGCCCTCTATGGAGCCAACCACTGGCGTCCGAGCTTTATGCTGGACTGTATCCGAGGTAGTACACCACCTCGTCCATGGGCTGATTTTTATGTATTTAATCTCGAATTGTGCAATGTAATCTCTGCTGAGATGTATAGCCAGTAGCCCTCAAGGTGCGTGTTGGCCTAATATCCGTGATGCACCTGAAGGAAAAAAAATCAAACCGCTGACCCTAGTAGCCCCTGAGACTCAGGTCGATTCATAAAATCAGCCTGAGGATCAATTCCCAGCTCGGCAACATATTTAGGAATAGAAACGCGGTGTGCAAAGTCCTCGAGACCTAGGTTGGGTGCGGCCGACCAACCCGAGGATAATAATCTCCTCGAAAACTATATTGCACTTTAAATTTTCTGCATTGGATTGTCAATGCAGTAGCCCTCGAGACACTGGTCGGGTGGCAACACCAGATCAGGGGATCGATGTACCCCTTTAATATTTGTAAATAATAAGCACGAAGCCCAGTAGCGCCCGAGCCTTAATGTGGGCACGGGTGGACGAATTAAGGATCGATATCCAAAGTAAAATCACAAATTATGTGTAATGATTCTAGTTTCCAAATACTTTTCATCATCAATGCACGGATCCGCATTGTACAAAATTTTGTTGACCGACCATCGGCTTCCACCTCCTTGGCCAGTAGCCGAGGAGTGTTTGTCCTACTTTATAAAGCCTTTACAAGGCCAAAGATTTACGACAAACAAGGCAATCCGGCCATACGGTTTTATAAACAAAGGTACGCAAAGAGATATGTTGTATTACTGTTTAATGTAAGAAACATCTTCCAAAGAAAATAGTCCCACTATCGGTTCCTTCCTTTGGGTTGTCATGCCAACCATGATCATGAAACCTCACCTCCGATCAATGCAGGAGAAAAATATTAAGGATTTAGTTCGGGGAAAGTTCCCGAATTCTATGGTATTAATGAACCAAAAAAATTCACTTCCGTCGTTGCCGACCAATGTGATACTTTAAGATTGCTAGCTTTCGGCTTCACCCAGTCTGAGGTACTAACTCGGATGACCCGGCAGTAACGATCATAGAGGTGCTCCCTTTATCGCCTAGCCGAACAATCGGGAACGTAGGGGTGAGCACAGGAGCCAGGCAACCCAGCTTGGCCAAAATCTTAAGTCAAATTGATGGCTTTATAACGATGATTGCAGAAGGCAGCCCTCGTATATTAAATACAAACGCCGATGATATGTTTATTTTGACTCCGTTGCGACCGTTTATCAGTTGAAAGTGGCCCATCGTCGACTTCTACCCCTTTGTAGATACTACGCAGGGTGTTTCCGCAATAACAAGACAACCCTTAGCCAACGTCTCGGTGCCCGAAGGCGGTTGTGTTTGCGGAAACGAGGCAATCAGATATGCGGGCTTTATAACTTTCACTTAGTCATAGGAGCTTAATGTTGGGAGGCCAATTAATAGCCCCCGGTTAGTGTTCGGCGACAGCCTAGGTCAAGTCGTAAACACTTCGGCCAATGTTATGAACGGCCCGTCATTTAACACAGTCATCGGATCGCTGACCAGTTTATGCTTATTGTGACAGTCAGTTTTTGGCTTTCTCCACTAAGGTGCTTAACCATGCGAGCTGGAAGCACAATCGCAGTGGTTCTCCTTTTGCACACCTAGCCGAACAAGGCGGAACGTAGGTGGCAAGCACAGGAGCTGGGCAACCCAACTATTGACCGAAGACACAACTCGAAACCAATGCATATATAGCAATATCTGAGAATGTTTTTTGCCGAATCTCTAAAGGTGTCCGGGTTGCACTGCGAGACTTATGCTGGAAACACACAAATTGTTTAAAAGTGCCATAGGCTTGGAAAACCAAAAAACCTCAGGAAAAACTTGACGTCCGAACTAGATCAAGTGTTCGGTGCCAATCCAAAAAAATTGGTCTTAGAGAAAAAATAAGTGCTTCTGTCATGCTTTAACATGACGCGTCCTAGCTCAAGACGTCAAGCGGGTCAGCCTTCAGCTTCAACCTCCCTATCCTGAAGGCGGGGTGTTTCTCGTTAGGCCAGTTCAGCGAACTAAAACTCGAGCGGTTTGAAAAAAAATCAGGCTACCCGGCTATTGACCACACACTCGCGTCAAAAAAGGAGTGATAGGAAAAGACTTTGCAGCGACTGAGAAGAAAAAATTATTGTAAAATGGCTCATGCAAATTTAAGAGCCCCCGAGTGACTTGGGTAACAGAATTTTATGTATAATGATTGTATGTACCAAAGTACTTATATCATATCTGTGTTCACCCGAACTTTATACGCGTCTTAACCGACCGTCGGCTTCTCCCTCTTCAGTCAAGGGACGAAAAGTGTTATGTACTCCACCTGTCGAGAATATCGACGGTGTTTCCGATAACCAGGCAATCAGGCCATAAGGCTGTAACAGACAAAGCGCGCTCAGGGAACTTATGCTATATTACTGACGAAGTGTAAGAAGCATCTTCAAAGAAAATAGTACCCCCACCGATACCTTTCTTCGGTGCTCATTGTTACTATGAGACTTGTGCAATAGATTTTTTGTACTCATGAGTTTCGTTGTGTGCCGACCATAATTAAAAATAAGAGTGCTAGCTTTCGGCTTCACCCAGTCTGAGGTCCGGCTCGGATGACCCGATCGTGACAATCGCAGAGGTGCTCCCTTTACTCCCTAGCCGAACAATCGGGAACGTAGGGATAAACACAGGAGCGAGGCAACCCAACTTGCGGAACACTTAAGTCAACATGGTGCATATTGTGGCGTAATACACGAACAAGGAACGAAGCCATACAAGTATAATCATATGCAAGAGGAAATGCTTCATAAAGGAAGCCCCCAAGTAAACAGGGTATTTGAATTTGTGTGTCACAAACAAAGTTTTGACAAGGAAGTTTTTCACATACAACTTTTTACCAAAAAGGTATAATGCTTGGTCGAACCGAACAAAATTTAAAACTTTGAGCATGAAAGTGACTTAGCTGGTTAATGTGTTCGGCATTGATGACGCGGTCCGAACTTGATGCGGGGCAAGGTTCCAGCCCCCAAGCTGGTCCCAAGGTGGCCGAGCGGAGAGTTCGGCACTCCGAAAAGGTGAAGCCCCTAGTCCAGCCGCGGTGATGGAGCAGGTCGGCGGGTGACACCGGAGTCTCCGGCTGAGTAGCTAGGTTGACGAAGCGACGAAGCGGGGTTTCCAACATAGGGCAGCGTGCCAAGGCGACAACACAATTTGGTCGACGGAGGCGACAGCGCGGCTCAGTCTAAGTCGATTGGCTGCACAGATAAAATAGTGCCAACCAAAAGTAATGACAGATAATAATGTATATTAAAAAAAATTCTTCTACTTAATTAATATAAGTGAAGTAAATAATGAAAGAGATATGACCTGAGCGTCGAGGTCGGCCCGGTGAAGTGGTCGCGTGGTAATGCTGACAAAGGAATGTGCGCCGAGGCGACTCCCCAACTTGATCGACGTAGGCAGGACGACGTTGTTGGCCCCATAGAGTTGACCGCGTGACGCAGTCAAAGATGATTACCTGCGCACATAAAATAGTGCAGTCCAAAAATAGAAAATCTTCTATTTAATTGACATAAGTGAATTTTTTTGAATAAATATGGCTTGGGCGACAAGGTCAGCCCGGCGGAGCCGCAATGCGGAAAAGTGGACACAGGGACACGCGTCGACGCGACGCGACGACTTGGTCAACGTCAGCGGGACGACGATATCGCCTTGCCGAGGTGTTGGCGCGACCCAACCTAAATAGATTGCCTGCACACACAAAGTAGTGCAACCAAGAAATAATAATAATGAAAAAAGGGTGCATAATTAATTTATGCGAAAAAGGTTTGGTAAATATGGCCTGAGCGTCGAGACTAGCTCGACGGCGCGATGGCGTCGTGGTATGGCGATGTCGGCGAAGGTCGGCCTGCCCAGGTGACAGGGAGAGGCTGGCCGGACTAACGCCAGGTACAAACGTCGGTAGAATTTCTCTGCCAAAATAATGCAGTATACGCCAACAGAAAAAATTCCATGCGTAATAACTTTACGTGCTAACCGGATAGTTAGGAAAGATGAAACCTGGAATTATTTTGCACGTAGCAGACCATAGAGGAAATTCTTCAAGATCCCAGGTGACCTAGTACTAAACCAGACCATCCTCCGGGAGGAATTGCAGTGGAAATTGATGAAGAATCAACAAAAAATCAAGCATTAGATTTGGCCTTCACGTGAATTAGCAAAGTAAAGCTAAGGCATACTACGCATTGGGTTAGATCTCGAAGATCGTGTTGCACTTATTCTAATAATACCAATTAACAAATTGAATAACTTATTTGATGCTTCACGTGGTGTAGATTCTCTTTCTACAGGAACACTACTAGCAGCAGGAAATCGGCCAGGGACTTGGCCTGGGACTTCGGCCGGTGGAGGAAAAAATAATAGCGGCCGATCATCTCCGATTTGGCCACTAGTTGGACTAGTATTGAGCTGGTGCTCTTGTACGCTTTGCGGCCAGTCGGCCACAACACGCCCATGACCAGACCATCAGGAACAGTGGCGCCTGTCGCTCATGGACACGGCCGCCTATACTTCTGATCTACGAATAATTAGTGCAGACCAGCAACATGGCTCAAAATAAATTATTCGTTACAGAACGATCTAATCAGAAGAATATCACCTGGTTATCCCATCGATCCGCGACGAACACCCAGCAAGCTCTCAATGAAAGCACCAATGTCGGTTCAATATCCGGCGTATCTCGTAGTAGGGGTCCTAAGCTAGGCGTCTTGGAGCGATGGTAACATGGACACGGAGTTTTTACCCAGCTTCAGGCTCTCTTGATGAGATAATACCCTACATGCTCCTTTTGATTGTTTTCATATGGGTGTAGTACAGAGTACATGTATCTACCACGTGATCGTAGTCATGAATCAGATCATCTATTGACTAGCCTGGCCTCGGTTTATATAAGACACCGGAGGCCTAGGGTTTAGGAGAGTCCTTGTCTTGGGCGCCAAGTCTTGTGAAGTCTTCCTTGTATGCGGCAGGGGTTGTCCGAACTGGCCCACGAGTATGCAGCCATGGGGTTCTCGGCCCAATCTAACTGATCGGGAGACGACGTGGTGAGTACCCCCTAGTCCAGGACACAGTTAGTGAGCCAAACAATGGCAAAGTTAGGACTCCAAAGCGATGCCTCCCAGAAGGTTACGACCATGGATAGCCGCCACCGCCCGATCCCGAAGATCACGTTTTCACTCGGAGCAAGACGACAGGAGTGCGAACGCCACGACGGAGCCTTCAGGAAGGGAACAATGTCAACTGCCACCGCCACCGTCGGCCAGTCAAAGGACTAGGCAAGTGGTGTACCTCGGCGCTCACACCGCTCCATCGCACCCTATAACTCCGTCAACCACCCGCAAACACGCCACCCACATGGCCATGGTTGCCTGCCCGCACCAGAGACGCGGGCTTCGCCCCCAAATGTCGCGCCTCCCGCCGCCAGAGCCGCCGCCCTGCAACCAGACCACCTCGAGACCTACACAAAGGCCCCGACTTTGGGCCAATCAGCGGCCCTCGACCGATGGAACCGCCCGCAGGCGCTCCGCTGGTAGTCCTGCGTCAGCCCGCCCGTGGCCGAGGAAAGGGGGAGAAAGGGGAGTGGACGCATCCGGACCGACACAGAGGTGTGCCGGCGACAGGTCATGCGACCGCATCAAGGCCACCCATCCCTCCAACCAAGCTCCCCGTCGAACAAGAGGAAAGGGGGAGAAGGAGGAGCGGACGCATCCGGACCGGCAAACGTGCCGGCGACAGGTGGCGCGACCGCATCGAGGCCACCCATCCCTCCTACCGAACTCCCCAGCGAGACCCTCGAGTCGCCCCACCATGGTAGCTGGCACACATCTCCGCGAGGCCACCCACAAACGTGCGCCCGCCGAAGAGGGGCACCACATTGACCCGCCGCCGCAACCAAGGAAGCTCACCGGAGATGCCTCCTCGCGCCGCCCGCCGAAGTCCAAGCGCCGGACCAGGAAGGTCCCGACACGGACACGACCAGCACGCCCCGCCAGCAACCACCACTGCGCCGCCATCCCCACCAGCCCGGAGCCGAGGCAGGGGCGGCCGCCCGCGACCCACACCACCCTCCGTGCCAAGCCAGGAGCCGGCCCAGGCCTCGCCGGACCCCGCCACCGACCCCCTGCCTCGCCGTGATAGCCGCCATCGCCAAATCCGCCCGCCGCCATGTACGCCCGCACCAGCCGCTCGCCGCCCCTGCCGCTCCACGACTGGGCGGGGCCTCGCAGCCACCACATTCATCATGGCCGCCCGCACCGCCGGCCCAGCCGACCACGACTTTCCCGCGGCGCCCCGCGCAAACGCCGCGTCCCCAGGAGCCTCCGCATCAGCCCGGCCGGCGGCGAGGAGGAGGGAGGCGAGAAGGGGAGCTGGCGGCGGCGCTTCCTAGGGTTCGCCCCCGCTCGCGGGAGCGGGATGGACGAATGGGTTTTTCCCCTGTCGCGGTGAAGCTTTCATAGGCTGGTCCAATTGGAGCTTTCGTGGCTGCCACATGAGGGATGGAGGGCATATCGTGTGCTCCGAAGTATTGAGTACTCCGGCTGCACCACGGACAGCTGAACCGTTGGATTAAATACGTAGGTACACGATAGAATCTGGATGCCCATTCTTACAAAATTTGCAGAATGCACCCCATAGAAGTACAGAATAATGGTAACGTTTCAACAACCTAGCTCCAAGAGATGGGCCGCCAAAGTTTTGGAACAAAAAGTAGACACACATCATGTACCTAGGTAGCTGGTCATTGTAGTTAAAG
Source organism: Aegilops tauschii subsp. strangulata (assembly GCF_002575655.3). Classification (NCBI taxonomy): domain Eukaryota; kingdom Viridiplantae; phylum Streptophyta; class Magnoliopsida; order Poales; family Poaceae; genus Aegilops; species Aegilops tauschii. The sequence goes on from NC_053040.3 coordinate 321,952,973, forward strand.
AAGGTAATTGGTCGTTTTAGTTAAACAAAATAAACAAAATATGACAGCAGCTCTATAGTACAGATAGGACCATGTATTTTCGAAGATGACATAACAAAATAAACACAAAACTAGCATCCAGCAAACAGATTTAGCAAGGTAAAGGTAACTGAAAGAAAATGAAGAATTAGTAAGTCCATGAACCAAAGTCGGAACTGATAAAATCTGCACCAGAAATGTGAAGACGGCAACATCAAGTGTATTAACCAATCTTTGTGAAATTAGAAGGCAACACATCAACAAACATGTCATGATTCCGTAGTTCATAGTACGACGGTAATATCATGAAACTTTGCGACCAGTACTCATGGCAATACACATAAATCTACCATGAAGAACATAACTAGAGTTGCAACCCAAATATTATTTACAGCCCAAGGTATAACTGATTAACAGGTACACATATATTGCAGAAACATATTCAACTAGGTGTACAAGTTGTAGCAGAAATCCACACCAATGGAAGTTTACATATCACATAAATGAAGAAATTTCTCATCCAATCTCTAACGCAGAGTAAAGGATGCCATCCCCATGGGTTGGGTTGTGCTGCAAAATATCAAACAACTTCAAGTCAAAAAATTGCTAAAATACTCGACATGTTTTAATCGACGAGTAGCAAAATGTGAAAACCATTTGAGCCGTGATGGCCGACTTCGTAAATAGAGCAATATATTGATGTTGGACATTCGTGGACGCTACTTGCTCTGCAAACAAGAAAAACACATTAGGAAAACCTGACAACAGACATACTATATTCAAATTATGGTTGGGAATGTCATTCCGGTGAAGGATTCAAATTCTTGAACTTTATTTTGCTCGTCAAATGGCCCCATCTGCCTCAAGTGTGCAAGAGCATCACCAATAACTTGTGAAAGTATTTCATCTTGTCATCACAATGTTTAGTTGCATGCAGTGCCAAGCTGAACTGGCATTATGTCATGACATATAGCACCAAAATGCTAAATCTGTAGGAATGTAGTGCCATCTTTTTACACCTGAATAAGGAAGGCCAACTCAGGATCAACCAAAGCAGACATTGGAATACATAGACAAGTTGAAGAAAATGAAGTGCAAACAAACATCTCTGATTCTATAGCTGGCAAACAAGCCACTCCCCAATTACAAGCAGAGGCTATGGCCCTTCAGGTTGCTGCATAAATAATTTTGAAATCCATATGCAAGCAGGTCATTTTTCTGGTAGATAATCTGTCACTGGCCAAGGTAGCAGCGCCAAGAAACATTATTCCCTGGGCATTGGGAGATCAGAAACCAGCTAGCAATTTTCTTTGCTACAACAGGAAACACGCAAATACAAATTTATCACATACCAAGGAACTTTAACTTTGTCGCTCACAACCGTGCTTCAGAGGTAAGTATATTATATGAGGTAGAGAGCAAAAAAATTGGCATGTTGTAGGTTAGCACGTAGAGGTGATCAGTGTCCATGCTTTCAAAGCTAGGCAATCCTGATGTTAAGGTTGAACGCAAAAAAAAAAAAATCCTGATGTTAAGGATTGTCAAATCCTGAAGTAAAATGTGCTTGATAGTGAATATAAGGCGCTGTTGGTGGTGCCTCTTGTGATCTTGTCCAAAAACAGAAGGAAGATCAAAGAGATAATACATTTAATTAACTAAACCAAGAATGCCGTACTACTAGTTTCAGTAGAAATACTGAACAAACATATACGGAGCTCTAAAAAATTAGTGAGGCACATATTGCTAATGTTAATGGATCTCGGTCTTGTGCCAACAAGCACTTCATCAGGTACTTGAACAGGTAGATAAATTTACTTTGTACTCGTCTCAGACCATATGTCGTTGACATTTTATATACCTAATTGCTCGATAGGTAGTCTAAGAAAAATACAACAAGTTGGTTCTGTGATTACTTTTCCTGCACCTTCATACAGAGAGATATCAACACATTTAAATCTAATAGCATTAGCTACATGCCTACATCCCACACATTCAGCATAAAGGGGAGTAGGGGACGATGGATTAGAACCAAAACACACGGTAAAATACACAAGGTTGTAACATTCAAAAGGTTACCTGAAGGCTGGAGTTCTCTTCTTTGTCGTCGGCAGATGGTGGAGCTAGGCGTCGGCGGGCGGATCTGGCGCCAGGTGTGGGGATTGGGTGGCGCCAAGGTGGAGAATGGCGGCGCGGGGATGGGGCGGGCTGTGCGCTGGAAGTCGGGGCACTGTACGTCATTACCGTGGCGAGGTCGATCGCCGGAGGCCCCAGTGCAGCGCACGGCGAGGTCCGCCGCCGGAGCCCTGAATACCTATATATCTGCTCGTGTCCAAAATCGGGAGCACTGTTGGAGAAGCATTGCAGCTATTCTACACTTACACGGGGATATTTTTGCAAATCTTAAAGGGTGGGGTGTTCAGGTTTCATCTCGTCCCTACATTCAGTATCTAACGATTGGATTGTACAGGGAGCAGCCGGAGCACCCAATACCTTGGAGTACAGGATATTTCCCCATGAGGGATGTCCGTGGTAGAGATGGGCACGGCTTTGACCACCCATCTCTGTCTTGTTGGCCCACGGTGCACAGTTAGGAGTATCGGACGATGGGCCGGCTGGCCCATTCACACCATCAAACCTGAGCAACACACTCGTTATCATATTTTTGTCAAAAAAAAAACTCTTTAGCATATTTTCACCCTAGAAAAACAAATGTCAACTTTGTCATTAGCTAATGGCAGGTGTGCCCCACGTTGTGTAGGCCCACATGTCAGTCAAACTACGGTGATCCTAAATCAGCGGTCCCTTCGACGTGAACTAGTCCATTTGCTCGGCGCAGCCGCACCCTTCCGCAAGAAAGAAAAGGAGGGGAGGGGAGAACAGAATAACATCAGACCCGCAAAGAGGAGGAGCGAAACAGCATCCCTGCCTTCCTCCACGCCCGTAGGGTTTCCGGATCGGAGGAGCCCAAGCCGCCGCAGCCATGGTTCGCGGATCGCTCGGGAGGTTGGCGTCGCGCACCCTCTCCGTCGCCGGCAAATGGCAGCACCAGCAGCTCCGCCGCCTCAACATCCACGAGTACCAGGTACCCGCGTCCAGATCCCGCCGTCCCTCCCCCATTCTGCTCGATTCGTATCTGTGCGGATTCGTTTAATCTCGATTTGGAGGCCCGTCTGACAAGCTAGGGTTTCTGCCGGCCTGGCTTATGTGGGTGTCGCAGGGCGCGGAGTTGATGGGGAAGTTCGGGATCAACGTGCCCAAGGGCGCCGTGGTGGGGTCAGTGCAGGAGGTCAAGGAAGTTTTGAAGAACGTCTTCCCCAGTGAGAAAGAGGTGATGCTACCTAGGTTTCTAATGTTTTGTTTTTTCTGTCGTTGTTATCTTTCACTCGTGCAAATGCGAGGCTTGTGCTGTGCAGATGGTATTGAAATGTGTTAGTGAATCTAGTTCACTGCGAATTCCTGCTGAATCCGGATTAGGTTGGTAGAAATGTCTTTTTTGTTTGGTAATGTTTGCTGTGATGTGCGATGCATTTTGGAAAGGAGGTTATTGGTTGCTATAATGTATAATGTGTGCGTATTCTGATAGCCTCGTTCTTGCAATTCGTACGCCTCTGTTTTATGTTGTCCTGTGTGTTAAAAGTAACATTACTTACATGTGTAAATCACTCCACCGCCCTGCAAACGAAGTGAGTCATGCCATGCTGTAGTTGCTCTTGGAATTGTAATGCTGTGTTGGGATATTTTTTTGTGCTAACTTCATGACCTCCAAGAAATACTATATATTTTCTCCAAAAGCTGTTTTAATTAACTGAGATGACGTCCCAGGTTCTTTTCTGTATTCTGCACCTAAATACTTGTGTAGCCGTGTTAGTTATCCTTGTGCCAGCAGATTGTTTGGCTGGGCAGTTCATTCCCAATATGAAGTATAGCAGATGCTCACCCCTAATGTATTTATGGTGCTGTATGTATCATAGGTTGCACCATGTTATTATTCGTAGTTCAACTGTGTTTAAAAGATGACACCATTGCAGATAGTTGTGAAAAGCCAAATCCTTGCCGGTGGCCGTGGATTGGGAACTTTCAAAAGTGGACTAAAGGGTGGTGTTCATATTGTTAAGGCTGAGGAGGCTGAAAGCCTTGCAGGTAAATCTTTTTGTGAGCGGTAGTTTACATTATGGTATGTGCACATTCATGGTGTAGTAACGCAGTTTGAAGATATTGTGTGTCCAAGTATTTGTTGAGATATATCGTTGAGAATTTGGCTTAGCAAATCTACATTTATGCATAATCCTTATCATTCCTGACTGCATTAGACTAGAAATGCGCGCCACCTGGCCAATTTTATGGTATACAACTATCCATACACATGAAGGCCAAGCATATAATATAACTGAGATCAGTTCATTCTATTGGTTGTGTCTAAATTGTTGTCATCACTTTTATCAGTTGTCACAGTGAAAACTGCAACTTAACGTCACGTGCTTCTATGAAGCGTGACATGATAATTACATTCAGGTTTAACTAAACTGATTTATTTTAGGTGATCTTTTCTTGGAATCTACTACCTCCATACCAAAATATAATATGTTTGGCCTACCAAAACGTTTTATATTTTGGTATGGAGGTAATAAGTTGTATCCACTCCTTTGTTGCCGGCTATAAGTGCTTTATTATTTAATGGTTTGGTTCTGAGTGAATGTGCCTTCCCATTTGAACTTGCATCCATTGGATTTCTAGTGACATGTAGTGTTGTCATTTTGTTTAGAGTGAATCAACTAAATTGTAGTTACTTCTGTGTTGGTTGTGCATGTTTTCACTGTAGAGTGTTTGTACTGACTCATCTGCAGCTAAAATGCTTAACCAGGTCCTGGTAACAAAACAAACTGGTCCACAGGGGAAGGTTGTGGGCAAGGTTAGTTTTTTCTAATCCGATCCCATCTTCTGCATCTCTGTTTCCTTATTGCTGTGATTAGCTTGCTATTCTTATTTGCTGTTGGTATACTTCTGCTGTTCAGTTTCAGTTGTGTTATGTAGCATTGCTAGAAATTAACGTTTTAGGTATTTCGTGACTGTTCAGTATGCAAGTTCTGGCTTCCACGGGCTTGATACTCACCTGACTTGTTTCTATCAGTGTTTAGATCTATGATGTATGGACCAATTCCAGTGTACTTACGTTCAATGAAGTTAGACAGAATAATAATATACAGTTGATTGGGCCATATCGCCGTACCTAGTATTTTGTTCTTGCCGTGCAATGGCAATAGTTAATCTACAACGTTTTTTTGAGTTATTTTTAAGACAGTAGTGCATTAGCATTTCAACTTCTCAGGTAAACGATATTCAAATAATGCTGCTGTCATTTAGTTCTGCTTGATTCAGTGAAACATTTTTAACTACTGATATTTTTTCTGTTCTGTTTGACAGGTCTACTTATGTGAGAAAATGTCACTTGTTAATGAGATGTACTTTGCGATCACCCTTGATAGGAAGACTGCTGGTCCAGTATGTCATTGAGCACTGGCCCGCTTGTCCATTTTTTCATTTTCATTACCCAGCATCTGTTCCATTTTGTGAATAAATCAGTGCGGTCTATATTGTTTTTATAAGATATCATGGTATTACAAACCTTTCTCATGTATAAGTGCCAAAGGAAATAGCTGTTAGTGCTGTCGATTGTTTTTATTCCAGACTTGTTTAGGATGTCGATCCATGATAATTTATAAGATTGTGTGCATGAATATGCTTACATAAAATATAGATCATACTTTCCTGGGAATAGTGTTCCTCTTTTGTCCCTGCATAGCGAGTTACCACAATTATTTAATTGAAGTGATCAATGTATATGTTATATTCAGTTTTCCATTAAAAAAATACCATTGTATGGTAAACCTTCACATTAATCTCTAGTTGTCTAATAACAGGCGGTCACATTAGTATTTCACTGTATTAAGTTTCTTAAATTTTGGATGTATCATTAGACAAGTTCCTTGTACAGATTTTTGAGGCCACGCAGAGATGTTTTCTTTCTACTTCTGTATTTGTTCTGATATAAGCATGAACTGAACATTTGGGGCGATGTGACCTAGTCCTTGAGTGTTCTTGGTTGTTTTGGCCGCTTTACTTTTTCTAAACCCTATAATGTACTTCATCAATCAAACCTGTAGCTACTTAATGTCCATTTCCCCCTGTTTCAATTGCAGAGACTCATGCTGTGAGATTTTTTTTCTAGTGCTGATTGCTAAGGTTCATGTTTTTTTTTTCAGCTCATTATAGCTTGTGCTGAGGGAGGAACGAGTATTGAAGATCTTGCAGAGAAGTTCCCTGATAAGATCGTTAAGGTCATCTATTTCTTCAACTTGATTTTGGATCAATGCGTACATATCTTGAGTAGCAGGTTCACTTGTCATATCAGAGCTTTTAGCGTCTTAATCTGATAATTTGCTTACACATTGAAATCCAATTCCTTATATTACCAGGTTCCTGTTGATGTATTCAAGGGAATCACTGATGAGGATGCAGCTAAAGTTGTTGATGGTCTGGCACCAAAGACAGCAGACAGGCAATCTTCTATAGAACAGATTAAGAAGCTATATGAACTTTTCTGCAAGACCGACTGCACAATGCTGGAGGTACTGCAGTGTGAAGTGATTCTCATTTGCGATGTTTCATATCTTTGGTATTCTTCTGATCTGGATTTCTTATGTGAGTAGATAAATCCTCTTGCCGAGACAGCTGATAAAAAGCTAGTTGCTGCTGATGCAAAGTTGAACTTCGATGATAATGCTGCGTTTAGGCAGAAAGAAATATTTGCACTGCGTGATACAACACAGGAGGACCCCAGAGAGGTATTTTGTGTGTTGCTCTTTTCTTTAATACCTTTTTCATGTTCAGTTTGTCTCTCTGTTAAACTGTTTTCTCTTCTTTATTTTGTATAATCCCTAACCCTTCTTTTGAAGGAAGATTTGCCTCTACAGATTATATATTTTTCTTGCAAATATAAGAGCACTGTGAACTGAGATTTATCTTTACCAACTTTACAGGTGGCTGCTGCTAAAGCAGATTTGAACTACATCGGGCTTGATGGAGAGATTGGTTGCATGGTGAATGGTGCAGGATTGGCAATGGCTACGATGGACATCATTAAGCTGCATGGTGGTACACCTGCCAATTTTCTTGATGTTGGTGGGAGTGCATCCGAGGGACAGGTATATATAGTGGGATTTTTTGTTTGTTTGTTCGTAATTATCAACCCTGGTGAAATTTGTATATACTATTAACAGCTAGAAGATGTTGCAAAAACTAATGATTAATTACTTAAAATCCATGTGAAGAATTGTCTTTCCACCTTTTGTTTTCAACAAATGTACATGTTCATTTTTTAAAACTTTTATTCAGGTTGTGGAAGCATTTAAGATATTGACTTCAGACGATAGAGTGAAGGCAATTCTAGTGAACATTTTTGGAGGTATCATGAAATGTGACGTGATAGCAAGTGGAATAGTGAATGCAGCTAAACAGGTATCTATCAAGTTTTGATTGAATGAATACACCATATTCTTGTAGCCCGTTTTTAGTAAAATTATTTTCACCTATTTGGTGTTTATTTATTTCTGTGGGGAACCTTATCTTGAACGTTTGCACAGTTTATTTGCATCCGTTTCAGAAACTAACTCTTAACGTACAACTCAATATTTGTTTCAGTCATCTGCTCGGTTTTTTTGTAACACCAAACTATCCCATATTTTCTGTGCATACTTTATTGTATGTGGTTTCATTATAGGATAGTTTGGTGTTACCTTTAGTGTCTTATGCGAAAGATTTTTTCTGTATTGGTGATATTTCATCAAGTTCTGAAATTCCTGATTAGACGCTGTGTATAATTTTGTAATTTTCCCATGATGTATGCTAGAAGAGTCCTTTCAGCATGTTATTGTTCCCCAGGAATGTAATGATAGTACATAGCATGTTATTTGGCTTAATATTCCTTGAGCTTACAACTATTTTATCTCTGATTGATGTATCATAAGTTCATAACATACTTTTCCTGTAGCAAATTCTTACACTTGTTCTCCGATTATCAGGTTGATCTTAAGGTCCCTGTTGTTGTTCGGCTAGAAGGCACCAATGTAGACCAAGGGAAAAGGATTCTTAAGGTATTGATGATCATCTTTGTGCATGCGTGTTAGCTGAGTCATGCTTCCTTTGTTTTGAAGTTGTTCATGTTTGGGATTTGACTGGTCATGGTGCTCTGATTGCAGGAAAGTGGAATGACATTGATCACTGCAGAGGATCTTGATGATGCTGCAGAGAAGGCTGTAAAAGCATCGGTCAAATGATTAATGATTGTACCATATCAGTCTAAAGTTCTGTTTTCACTGGTACGGGAGGAGTGCTGCTCTCTTGCTTATTTCGGGGGCCGAAATCTTGAAGTGCATTTTCTTTTGAAGTGGAGTGATTCCACTTGGAGTTTTCCTTCAAACATGTGATCTTTGTGTTAATAAACCTATATGGGCACAAAATTGAGCAGCCACTGTTATGAAGTTCAAGTAGGATTTACCTGTTTTGCCCGGATCAGCAGTCTACGTGTTGACGCTTCATTTGCCCTGTCAACTACTGCATCTTGCATCGTAACTGCGCAGCCTAAGCTGTTAAAATCATACAAACTGAAATTTATTTAGAGTATTATTTTCAATACCGCACCATGTTTGCGCGTTCTCTTGGTTATTCTAATGAAATAATGATGACTAACACAGAATTTGCAAGTGTTGGGAATTTATTTGAATTTCGTATTCCAGAGATTCTTGTGTAAGTCCTAAATGACTAAAGGAGGACGAGAAGTACGTAGTACTAAAATGTGCACTATGAATATAAGTTGATTAATCAAAATTTGGAAATGTATATGAGCCTGTTTCCTGTCTGTTAACCCGGTCAGGCCACTCCTCTCCAGGCTCCAGCTATCTTCTCTTTTCTATATACTGCCGATTGAACGAACTATTGATCCAGATAAATCTTGAATTACTGCTGAAGTATTGTCCTTGCCAGCCGAGGTGTTGCTTTCGCAGTGGTTTCATGTGTCAATGTTCTGCCTTGACATGAGCTTGTACAGTCGATGACCCGTACGTGGTCCAACAGCAGCAACACATGGGTGTGGTCTCTTCCTGCTGGCTATCAGGCTATGGCATATCGTCCGCCCGTCCAGGAACCATCTTGCTATGCTGTACCCACCGGAAAAAAACTCTTCGCTACAAAATTGTCTAGCCAGCTGTGGCACTGCGCTAACCTGTCCACCATTCATACGTTTTTAGGGCATAAAAACGATTAATGCAATTTTACCCCATGTTTTTCCCTGCGGAGAAGAAAAATGACTCGAATGAATGCCCAATGCCAATTGGCCATCACTCCCTCTGCACTAAAAAGGAAAGCTTGAAAGTTTTGTCTGAAATCAAATGTTGTAAAGTTGATTAGAAAAAAACAACAAATACGACACTAGATATGCAAAATAAATATTTTATTGCATTTAATGATAGTACTATTTTTTTACCCCGCAGAAAAATGATAGTATTTTGATATTGTAGTTGTTGATATATTTTTATGGACTCAATTTAATTTTTGTACCATTTGATTTCAATCAAATTGATGGATTATGGATGGGCTTAGGCCCATATAAGACAATAATTCCTGGTTAATCTCTAAGGCAGATGCATGTGTACGGTAAGTGTTGGAAGTGTGGGATGTTTAGTCCCATACTGCTACAATAAGAAAAGTGAGACCTCTTTATAAGGGCTGCTCTACCACTTGCTATTGGGAGCTTGGGAATAGGAGCTGTACACGCGCGTTCCTCCTCCGCCACCCGCCTCGCCTCGCCTCGTCACGACGCGCGCGCTTATTTTTGCCGGTCAAGAATGGTTAATTAATCTCATATTAATTAACGAGCCGCTTACGGAAGCGCCACTGTCCGAGACGTTGGACCGTGGGGACTCGGTCGTGGGCCTGGCCCAGGCCCATCTACCTGACGGCCTATATAAAAAGACGCTGGCCACTGGAGTGAACCCTAACTCAGTTCACTCACTCCCTCTCGTACAACCCTAGCCGTCATCTACTGTTCCTCTCTCTGTGCTGCTTCCGGCGATCCCATCCCGACGATCGCGTGCACGGTTGGTCGGGAGAGCGGGTGCCTCCGGAACCCTGTCGTTCGTGATCCTGCCCGGGAGAACGGCAATAAGGTTTTTTAGGAGCGTCTCGACGCGACTGCTCCCGATCCGTCTCCGTCTTCGTCCGCCTCTGCTTTCACTACTTCCTCTACATCGACTCCATGGCTGATGACGAAGTCGCCAAGAAGAAGGCCTTGGCTGATGCCGAGACTGCTGTTGCCGCCGCCGCGTTGACCTGGCCAACCGGAGGGTATGACTCGTTCACCCCTATTTGCTCGTTCATGTACTAGCCGTATATATGTTGTTCATAGATGGTTCGTTTCTATGTACAGTATGTGCTCACATGCTTAGGTATCGGTATGAGATGCATACCGTATTTGCCATGTTTACTGTCTACTCGTGAATTAGATTATTCGAGAAAGTGCTAATATTTCCAACACAAAATGTATAGATCTTCTTTGCAAGCACGGAGGCAGTGCTGCATAGACCAAGATGAGTACGCGACACTTCGGAATTTTGCCACATGCCTGCCGTATGTACATCAATTGAGTAATCTGATGCAAAGTTAGGATAACCATACGTCCAAACTGATCCGCAACGTTCTTGTGTATCACAAACAAGACCCAAACTTATTAGATTATTCCGGGTACGTGCCGCAACTATTATTAATCTGTGGAGTGGTTTCTCCCGGAGGACGGGTCGCGTTTCAGCTGCTCCGCGATGCCGGTGGCGAGGCAGTAGGCCACGGACTGTATGGTGATCATGGGGTTGACGCCCACCGCGCTGGGCAGGACGCTGCCGTCGCACACGTACAGCCTCTCCGCCTCCCAGCTCTCGCCGCGCGCGTCCACGGCGCCGTCCCCGGCCGTCGCGCCCATCCTGCAGCTGCCCATCTGGTGCGCCGTGCAGCACAGGCTCCAGTTCTCGCTCTTGGACTGCGGCCCGCGCACCCCGGTCACGCCGTCCAGGAACTCCTCCACCTCCTCGTCCGTCGCGCCCTTGCAACTCAGCCTCTGCCCGTCGCTCCGGTGCGTGCCGACCTCCGTCGCGCCGGCCGCCACCAGGATGCGCAGCGCCCGCCGCAGCCCCTCGCGCTGGTTCTCCCGGTCCACCGGGTCCAGGTGGTACGCGATCCGCCGCTCGCCGTGCACCGTCCCCGACCCGCGGTCCCTCACCAGGGAGAAGATGTGCACCGTCCGGCCGTAGTTGAGCATCCGCTCCTTCATGTCGCGCCCGGACACCCAGGGGAACTGCGTCCCCGCGGCGGCCACGCCCATCAGCGGCGTCTCGAGGATGGCCCGGTGCGGCAGCCCGTCGCCGGCGGCCTCCACCTTGTGCAGGGACGTGATGATGCCGCCCTCGTACATCTTGCCCCTCAGCTCCGGCATCTTGTCCGGCGGGAAGTAGCCCCACGCCATGGCGGTCGGGTGGAGGTGGAGGTTCTTGCCGATGTGCGGGTTCTTCAGCCCGCTGCCGCGCAGCAGCACCGGCGTGAGGAGGGAGCCGCCCGCTGCGACGGTCACCTTGGCGCGAACCTCCAGCTTCCTCGTGATCGCCGGGTTGGAGCTGGTAGCCACCACGCCGACACACCTCTTCCCCCTCGCACCGGCCGCGTCGGTGAACAGCAGCTTCTCCGCCTTGCAACCCGTCAGGATCACCGCGCCGCGGGCCACCGCGTCGACCAGCCACGTCGTGTCCGTGCCGCGCTTGTCCCCGGTGCGGCAGCCGTACCCGCAGCTCCCGCAGTAGTGGCCCTCCGACGAGTTCCTCGCCACCGGCTCGACCTTGTACCCCAGCTTCTCGCACCCCTTGCGCAGGACCTTGTTCTGGAGCCCTTCCTCCTTGCAACCCGACGTGACGCCAAGCCGCTTGAACACCACGTCCATCGCGGCGGTGTACTCTGACTTGTCGAACAGCGGCAGGCCGTGCGCGGCCGCCCACTCCTTGCGCACGCTGTCGGGTGTCTTGATGCAGGCCGACCAGTTGACGGCCGAGCCGCCGCCGACCGTGGAGCCGGCCAGGAGGAGCCCGCTGCCGCTGAGCGTGCTCACGAACCCGCCGTACTCGTAGAGCTGGCTCATCGACGGGCCCTCGATGGACGTATAGTCCCTCGCCGTGAAGTAGTTCCCCTTCTCGATGACCACCACCTTGTGGCCGGCCCCTGCGAGCACCGCGGCGGCCACGCCCCCGCCGCAGCCGGAGCCGACGATGACGACATCGCACTCGATCCTGCACACGTTCCGCGCCGCGTCCTCGGTTACCGCGAGGCCCTTCTCGGCGAGCCTAATCGGGAGGGACGCGTCGGTATGGTGGATGGTCTCGACCACGCCGTCGTCGAGTGGCCGCTTGGTGTTCGCCTGCTCTTCTTGCTCCGGAGCCTCGTCGGTTGCCGGGCTGTAGCCGATCGCTCGCCAGTGGGGATTCTCCGAGTTCTCGTCGGTCTGCGGGAAATGAAAAACCATCGTCAGAGCTGGTTGCTGTCATTTTCAACTCAACAAATCCACCGTGTAGTGTTGTTCTTGCAGCTAATAGGGCTGCCTTTCTTTTTTCCTTTGATCTTGGGATCCTCCTCATGTTTCTTCCGTTGCTCTCTGCTAAATCTAATTGAAGCCAGCAATTTGCTGGATCTTTCAAAAAAAAAAACAAATCCACCGCATTGTCAGGGCTGGTTGCTGTCATTTTCAACTTAAAATCTATTTCTAGTACTCTTCCTAAATTCGGGCACAATGGACCACGTCGTAGAAGGTGAAGAATTAGTGCGATGTTCGGAAGTCGCGACCAGAACAAACCCAACAAGAAATTAAGTGTGCGTGTGCCATCAACTCTACGGAACTTGTCCCCTTTTTGATGGAAAATTCTCACTCTTTTTGTCGTGCTTCAAGTCTCCAATCACTAATAAAGTCTAAAAACGGGGACACGTCTCACTCTGTTGAATTATTATATGGTAAATAACCAACGGCCACCGGTGCACATCACGGTCGGCATGAATCCACTGATGTGCGCTACGGCGGTGATTCGCAGGGCGTGGGATCCGTCGCGCTGTAAGCCTAAAATTCACACGTTCGGCCCAACGAGTAAAACGATTACTGACGAACCACCCGATGTTCACAAAGAGCACGTGGCCTTTCGTCAGACTATCATGAAGCCGTGGTACACTGGCTGCTACACAGCGTGCATGCATGCGTCCATTATTGCGCTGTGCCGCGCGCGCGCAGAGGCGCCATGGCAAACAGCAAGATCGTACGCCACACCACCACCACAAATACACTCGTATATACGCTGCCGCCTGCCGATGCAATGCACGCGAGAAGCTAGCTAATGTTTCCATTTGCAAACTGGACATAGTAGTGGAGCTACAAAAGTACTCAGTCAGTAGGCGTGCGTGCTCTGCTTACCCAGGAGTAGAAGACGTAGAGGCAGAAGACCTTGACGAGGAGGAAGAAGAGGCGCAGCGGCGGGAGCATGGTCTCCCGGCTCCACCGGCGCAGCGCGTCCTCCCGCCGATCCACCGGTATCTCCGCGAACCGCTGCACGAACGGGGAGCTCCACGACAGGCACCGGGCGCCGCACAGCGCGAGCGTCCCCAGCCGCGTGCCCAGCAGCCAGAGCACCGTCCGCACCAGCGTCAGCGCTTCCCGGAGACACATTGCCGACATCAGCTGCGCCACCTGAGCGCGCGTGTACGCACAGAGTTAGCCGCCGGTTGGTAAACAAAACGCAGGTCGTCGTAGCTGGTCGCAGGTGTGTGTGCTACTAACCTCGTCCGGGACGGGCGGGTCGGCGGCGGATGCGAGGAAGAAGTCCCGGACGGCCTTGTCGGCGGCCAGGTGGTGGGCGTCGGGCGGCAGCGACGGGACCAGCACGCCGCACACGGCGGTGAGCGCCATCATCTGGGTGGCGGAGAAGCCGTGCGTGTAGGGCTCCTTCCTCGCGCCTCCTCCCCGGAGGAGGGGGTGGCCCTGCCTTCTTCTCTGCTTCTTGTCCTCTTCCATGGCGCCTTTCTGATGTCGTCACAGACCCACAGGGGTATGATGGAGCGTGGGTGGGTAGCGGCGAGGTGCGAGGTAATGGACAAGCGGAGTGTGGACTGTGGAGGTACCGAGGCTTTAACATTGGACGGATGGGATATGGACGATGATGGATGGGCGGCAACGTCCGTCCGCTGCTTCCCGGGCCCCGCGGAACGCGGAAGGATTGCGAAATTTCAGAACCATCCAGGCACAGCTGTTTTTTCTTTTTTACTGTCTGATCTTCTCATCTGTTAACTGAACCGGAGGTGCAGGGTAACTGCCTGAACTGAAGTGAATCTAGAACGGCGCACAGCTCGTCGGCTGGACGGCTGCTGAAGGGTTACGTGCCGCGGCACGGCAGCCCACTGTGTCCTCGCGCGCGGGACATCACATGCACGGTGCGCCGCTGCGCACGCGCGCGGCCGGCGCAACGGCTCAACCGCGCGCGTGTACCATTTGCTTGTTGATTCTGGAGGAGACGGATGGATACGCGGGGGCTGCCGCGTATGCAAACAGCAAAAACGGAGAGTCCCGATCAAATTGACTTCTTAGAGCAGGTTAAACAAACTAGGGTTTGGAACAATGCTCGATACCCTTGGTGGCTACGGCTGTCATATATTTATAAGAGGGAACCGTACAAATACAGTTACGTTACAACACGTATATCTAATATATACTTAGTCTAACACCCTCCCTCAATCTTAACTATGTCCTAAAACACTCAGAAGGTTAAGATTGCGACGACATCCTTCAAAAGAAGGCAAGGGCAAGGGTTTAGTAAAAATATCAGCAAGCTGATCCTTCGAAGAAACAAACTTAATCTGAAGGAGCTTCTGAGCAACACGTTCTCTCACAAAATGATAGTCAACTTCGATGTGCTTCGTTCGGGCATGAAATACTGGATTGGATGAAAGGTATGTTGCACCGATGTTATCACACCAAAGAACAGGCGGCTGAGTTGGGGAGACCTTCAACTCTTGAAGCAATGACTGCACCCACATGACCTCAGCTGTGGCATTAGCAACAGCTTTGTACTCAGCTTCGGTACTACTCCGAGACACCGTAGCTTGCTTGCGAGCTTGCCAGGCGATCAAGTTAGGCCCAAAGAACACAGCATGTCCCCCCGTGGATCGCCGATCATCAGGACAACCAGCCCAGTCGGCATCAGAAAATGCTGAGATCAGTCCAGAACGCGCAGGCTGAAGATGGAGACCATATGAACCAGTGTGACGAACATAGCGCAAGATGCGCTTAACAGCTGACCAGTGAGGAGCACGTGGTGTATGAAGATACTGGCACACACGGTTAACTGCAAATGATATGTCTGGTCGAGTAATGAGCAAGTACTGCAGTCCACCCACAATGCTGCGTACTCTGTGGCATCCTCAGGAGCAAGCAAGTCACCAGCAAGAGCTGTCAGTTTGTCTGTAGCAGACATGGGAGTCGTAGCAGACTTGCACTGCAACATACCGGCACGACGCAGGAGATCCTGAGAGTACTTCTTCTGAGTAAGAGTCAAGCCACCATCAGAATGAAGAACCTCTAGGCCCAGAAAATAATGCAGTCTCCCAAGATCCTTAACAGCAAACTCAGCACCAAGAGAGGACACAAGCCGATCCGTAGCAGAAGCAGACGAACTGACAAGGATGATGTCATCAACATATACCAGAATGTACATAGTCACCTCAGGTCGCTGTAGAATAAACAGAGACGTGTCTGCTGTAGAAGGAACAAACCCATGCGCACGAAGAGCAGCGCCAAGACGGGCATGCCACGCACGCGGGGCCTGCTTCAAACCGTAGAGAGCTTTGACAAGGCGACATAAATGATGTGGCTGAGCAGGGTCAACAAAACCTGGCGGCTGACGCATATAAACCTCTTCTTCCAGAACTCGAAGCGACCATCCGCGAGTAACAGCCAAAGAGAGAAGAACACGAATAGTAGTTGGTTTAATAACAGGACCGAATGTGTCTTCATAATCAATGCCATACCGTTGTTTGAACCCCTTGGCAACCAGGCGTGCCTTTTACCTCTCAATGGAGCCATCAGCATGTTTCTTCACCTTGAATACCCATTTAGAGTCAATGATATTAACACCAGATGAAGGTGGAACAAGACGCCAAGTGTTGTTTCTTTGAAGAGCATGAATCTCCTGCTCCATCGCAGCACGCCAATGCGGAATGCCAAGCGCCGCTCGAAAATGTCGTGGTTCAGTCGTAGGGTCAGCCTCAGCATGTGCCACACAGGCCGCAAGCCACACGACAGTGCCGTCAGTGCGCTTCTTCGGTTGGAAGATGCCACTTTTGCTGCGAGTATGGGGACGCAGGACGACAGGCGGAGGTGGCGCTGGAGCTGCCATGCCAGAGGAGCCACTATCCATCAGCGGCGAGGAGGACACACCGGCGGGCGAGTCAGGCGCATCCGGTGGCACGGTCAGGGTCGGCGAAGACAGACCGGGCGTGATCGGCGTCGACGAACCAGGCGACGAAGACTCGGTGACCTGCAAGGCCTCCGGCTCAGGGGAGAGCGCCGCGGGTCCAGCCGGTCGGCCGACAGCTCCGCAGGTTCGGCCGGCCCAGGCGACAGCGAGGCCGCTGGCCCCGGCGACTTGGTCACCCCGTCGGATCCTCGTGCATGGGGCATGCACGCGTGATCGACGTCGGGGTCAAGCGGGGTAGTGGCGGGGGCAGCCTCGTCGAGCGCCTCATCCGGCGTAGCAGCAACTGGCGCAGTTGTGGCCATATCATCATCCAGAAGCTCAAGTCGAGCGCCTCGTCCAGTCCCTGCACCATGGTTAGGCAACAACAGAGGAGAATATGCAGCATCCACAAATTGATCAGGCAAGACTGGAAAAGAGTGCAACTCAGTGACGGGAGTATCGGTGGGTGATGTGAGCATGGAAAACGGGAAGACAGTCTCATCGAACACAACATCACGAGAAATGTAAACACGATTTGACGGGATGTGAAGACACTTGTAACCTTTGTGGAGAGGACTGTACCCAAGAAACACACATTGTTTAGATCGATACTCAAGTTTATGCTTATTGTACGGACGAAGATGCGGCCAACACGCACAGCCGAACACTTTGAGGAGGGAGTAATCTGGAGTTTCATTAAGCAATACTTCGAGTGGAGACTTCATGTGAAGGCGTCGTGTGGGAATCCTGTTTATCAAAAAAACAGGCAGTAACAAAAGCATCGCTCCAGAACCGAAACGGGACAGAGGCATGTGCAAGAAGTGTCAGGCCAGTTTCAACTATGTGACGGTGTTTGCGCTCAGCTGCACCGTTCTGCTGATGTGTATGAGGACAAGACACATGGTGTGAGATGCCAAGCTTCTGAAAGAAGGTGTTAAGGTTACGATACTCACCCCCCAGTCTGACTGAACATGGATAATTTTGTGTTTAAGCAATCATTCAACATGTGCTTGAAATTGCATAAAGACATGAAACACATCAGATTTGCGCTTAATAAGATAAATCCAAGTAAAGCGACTGAAAGCATCGATGAAACTGACATAATAGTTGTAACCACTAACAGAAGTTTGGGCATAGCCCCACACGTCTGAAAACACAAGTTCAAGAGGAGCCGTGACAACACGACTTGATACAGAAAAAGGCAACTGATGACTCTTGCCTTGTTGACAAGCATCACACACTAGAAACTCCTTATTACTCGACTCAACAGGAAGATGATGGCGATGAAGCACATGGCGCACAATGGGAGTAGCGGGGTGGCCAAGGCGAGAGTGCCACTGTGACGACGACACCCGAACACCACTGAAAACTTGAGAGACTCGTGGCACGTCAAGTGCGTATAAGCCGTCGCGAGCTCGACCACTAAGAAGAACGTCCCTCGTGTCCCGGTCCTTAACAAAAAAATGGAAAGGGTGAAACTCAACAAACACATTGTTGTCACGAGTTAATTTAGGAACCGAGAGTAAACTACGTGTGACTGAGGGAACACGAAGAACATCAAGCAGATGCAAGGTTTTAGTGGTACGTGAAAGAAGAGATGCCTGACCAACATGTGAGATGGGCATACCTGATCCATTGGCCGTGCGGACCTGGTCGTGACCGGCGTAGGGCTGGCGAGTGGCCAGCTTGTCAAGCTGACTCGTCAAATGGTCCGTAGCGCCCGTATCCATGTACCAGGCAGGATCCACCGAGTATGAAGGAGTGAACCCGGGATCCGGTGTAGCGAGAGCAGCTTGCTTCTCATTGCCCTTCCCATTATTCCCAATGCCAAGAAAATCTCGTTTAAAGCGACGATGGCAGCGAGACGCCAAGTGCCCCTCGATGCCGCAGAGTTGACACTCAACCCCACCACCACATGCTCGCAGTGGAGCCGCTTGCGGGCAGCCGTCGGAGGTGGAGCGGACGGACGGGGCTGGTTGCCTGAGGTCGGCGGCGCCTTCTGCTTGGCACCACGGGCGCCCCCGCGGAGAGCAGCGTTTGCAGAAGGGCCCTCCGTGTAGACGCCAACGGAGCGGCGAGCAGCGAGCCTCTGTTCGGTGTTGAGAAGGCGTGCATAGAGATCGCGAGGCGGCATCGGTGTGTCACGTCCATTAATGTTTTCAACGAGAGAATCATAGTCCTCATCAAGCCCATTGAGAATGAACGAAGTAAACTCCTCATCACGAAGAGGCTTCCCAATAGACGACAGTGTATCAGCCAAACTTTTGACCTTGTTGAAGAAGGCCGTGACGGAGAGGTCATTTTTCTTGACCTCACCCAGCTGGTTACGAATGGCAGAGGAACGGGTCAGCGACTGCGAGGAAAAGCTGGAGTCGAGCGTGGCCCATGCATCCCTCGACGTCGCGGCAAAGACCACCATGCCGGCCACGGAGGGTGTGAGCGAGGACTGAATGGCACCCAGAATAGCTTGATCCTGAGCGATCCACCGACGATGAGCAGGGTTGGACACCATGACGGAGCCACCAGCGGCCGACGGCACCGGAACCATGGCCGGGGGACACGGCAGCGTACCATCGACATACCCCTCAAGGTAGTGACTACGCATCAGCGGCAACACCTGAGCGCGCCACAGGAGGTAGTTGTCAGCAGAGAGCTTCACCGTCACCAGGTGAGCAAAGTGGAAAGGTCCTGGTTCAGCCACCGGTGCGGAGAGCTGCGAGTCGTACGTCGGGGAAGCACTGTACGGAATCAGCGCATCGGCCACGGAGGCGGACGGTAGTGTTGGTGATGACCGTAGGGCGCCGTAGGAGGTACGCCGTAGGGCTGCAGCGGCGCGACGTACGGCACAGGGGCAGCGTAGGGCGCGCCATACGGCAACTCATAGGGCACCACGGAGGACGAAGCATACGGCGCCGACGCGACGTACGGCGACGACGGAGCGACGTACGGCGCTGGATACGGCCCGCCGTAGGGCACCTGGACGGGGGCACCACGAAGGCCTGAAGCCGGCGGCGGCGCACCGTACGGAAGCCGCATAGAGGCACCGTAGTTTACCTCCAGAGATCCATCACGGGGTGGCTGCGCTGGATCATAGGAGTTCGACGCCAGGGCTGCATCACGAGGAAGCGACGCATCACGGGCGAGCGGCGATCGGGGTGCTGGCGGGTGCGATCCCGATGGGGCCGGACGGGCCCAGGCGAGCGGAGCGGACGCCATGAACGGCGATTCCGTCGCCGGGGTTGACGGAGGCGGCACGGCGGCGAAGGCCGATGCGGCGGCGGCAGAGGAAGCGGAAGCACGGCACGGATCGAACGCGTCGTCTGATACCATGTTAAACAAACTAGGGTTTGGAACAATGCTCGATACCCTTGGTGGGTACGGCTGTCATATATTTATAAGAGGGAACCGTACAAATACAGTTACGTTACAACACGTATATCTAATATATACTTAGTCTAACAGAGCATCTATGGGATCCTGTTCTCCGGCCCTTAAAATTCCAGCCGATTTAGGTGGTGTTTGGTTCTCTAGTCCTAAGACTTTTTCTAGTCCCTAGGATTTTTTGAAAAAGACTCTCAAGAAGGTGCTTCTAAGGCCTTTTAGCAAAAAGTCCTAAAAAAGTCCCACCATGTTTGGTTTGCTAGGGATTTTTTCTAGTCCCAACACAAAAAAATCGCTAGAACAAAGGATCCGAGAAAATTTAAGCCCGAGCAGATACCGTTAAAAAGGCCCGGTCCATAAAAAATGTACGGGTGGTCCGTAAAACCCCTACGTGTCTGTTATATATACCGAAGCCGGCGTGTTAATCTTCAATCCTCCTCCGCCGCAATCTCTCACTCTTCGACGACAAATCCTTCTATCTCCGGCCGCCGTTTTCTGGATGCGCAGCCAAAAAAGACCCGTCGCGATGTCAAGCGGAGGACGAGGCGTGGTGACCCAGGGGGCCGCGGCGGCTCGCCGCGGTGCAAACGAGCTCACGACGACGAGGTCGGGAGCTCCGCCATCTGCAACCCGGTCGAGGACTGGTGTTGCGTGCAGGCGAGGGAGCGTGGCGCCCTCTCCTACAGCAGCGGTCAGGGGGCATGGAGGGAGTTCGACCGCCTCCACGAGATCCTTTAGCCGACCACCAAGCGCCTCCGCGAGGGCATGAAGGCGGAGCTCGAGTTCGCCGAGGCGAAACAGATGGCCGCTGTCGGAGAAGAATGCGCCGCCGCACGGCTCGAGGCGGCCAAAGAGGACTACCAGCTCGCCTTTGTCCTCTCCAATTCCGTGATGGAGTATCATCTCCATATCAAGAAGGATTAAGTAGTTTAGATTAGGTTTCATCTAATGTGTTTAAGTTTGTGTGATGAACTCCGGTGAACCATGGTGGTGGAAACTATGGTTTATGTACAATGTTTAAATTATGCGGTATGGTTTGGGGGGTCTGCTCTGCCATGCCTTTCGCGGTACAACAATTTTTTTACCGTATCCCGTAAACAAAATTTATGATACAAGGATTTACAGGATCTGCTGGGACGTTTTTATCGAGATTAGAGCATCTACAGCCGTAATGTGCTAATTCGGCCCCTCAAACGCCCGCGGAGGCGTGTCCGCGGTCACTGACTGGGCACGTCTCATATTTCCCTTTCCACATCTACGTATCTCATATCCGGCATTATATATATATGCTATACATGCAATGTGAGCCACTCTACGTGATCAAACAGCGGACAACAAAATCGGTTGTAAACGGACATAAACAAACTTAACATCATCCAAAAAATCATCTGAGTTCGTTGCCGAACAAGTTCTTTTTTTGATGGAAAACAGCTAGATGCTGATTCTCATTGATGAAGAAAGAGGTTGAAAATCCATACAGATGGTTACATACGTAAGCTCTACACCTAGTTCACACGTACTGCCAGTGCATGGCGCCGGCCACCATGTCTAATTACAGCCGGCTGGTGAGGCAATTCATGGCGGCTCGAAAAATTTGCTCATCGGCGTCAGTCCAGCGAACATCCAACACCTCGCCTCGTCAGATATCCTGTTAACCAGTTGGTTCACATCACAGGCTTTCCCTTCGAAGACTCGTGCGTTGCGCTCTTTCCAGAGGCACCAGGAGACGAGGAGGCAAGTGGCACGCCATGTTGGTCTGTTGCATCTCAGGAGGGAGCTGATCTGTCTCCTGAACCTGTCTCTGAGGCGTACATTCGTGTTCATGTCAATTGCAGCAAAAGGAGGGCCAAGCAAGGCTGTCGTTGATGCCCAAACCTGCTTCGAGAAGGTGCAGCCCGCGATCAGGTGCCATGTTGTTTTCGGCTCGTTATGGCAGAGCGGGCATAGCGGGTCGTGTGGAATCTGTCTCTTCGCCAGGTTATCTGCCGTGAGGCACTTCCCTCTTAGGAGGAGCCAAGAAAACGCCTTTGCTCTTGGGGCAGCCTTTGCGCTCCAGATCAGCGACTTCTCATTGGTTGGGATTGATCCCTGGAACTGCATCCTGTACGCAGACGCCGCCGAGTACTCTCCCGAGGTCGTCCACTTCCATCTAATGTTGTCTGGCAGGCCGTCAGTGAAATTTATGTTTCTTGTCACTTCCCATAGCTCATAGAGCTCGTGCAGCACCACCGGAGGTGGGTTGGCCTTAACATAATTTAGCCACTTGTCGTTGCTGATTGCGTCTCTGAGTGAAAGACGGCGGCCATTGCAGTGTCCAAAGAGGTTTGGCCATCTGTCTGCTGGCCGGCAGCCCTGAGCCCAGTGTGATTTCCAGAAATTTGTCTTGCGCCCGTCTCCGATTGTGATCTCCGTGGCAGCCCGGAAGACGCCCTCTGCCGCTGGGTCACTGGCCATGATCAAATCCTGCCAGGGGCGCGTGTCGTCAGTCCATTTGCTCCATTGCCATCTTGCCCTCAGTGCAGCACCTTGCATCTTCAGGTCGTGGACCCCGAGGCCCCCAAACTCCCGTGGCCGGCAAACCTCCTTCCACCGTACTAAGCACCTGCCTGCCGATGCCGTCGCATCTGCTGCCCAGAGGAATCCGTGCCGCAGCCGGTCTACCAATCTAACAAGTTCTTAAACATCAGCAACTAAAAACGATTTGGCTTTGTACTCCCTACTGGCAAACCCAGGTAGTTGAAAGGTAAGGTGTCCACTGTCAGTTTCAAAACCGGCGGATCTCGGGTAGGGGGTCCCGAGTTGAGGATCTAGGATCAGTGGGGAACCGGGGACGATGAACACAGTGCTTACCCAGGTTCGAGCCCCCTCGAAGAGGTAAAACCCAACATCCTGCTTGATTGTATTTGATGTGTATGATATGGTTACAGAGTTGATCTACCACGAGACCAGGCGAGCTAAACCCTAGGTTGATGGGGGTGATGGAAGTTGCTCTAGCCCTAAAGACTAAAACCCCTTGCTTTATATAGACACCAGTAGGGTTAGGGTTACATGCGATCGGTTACAATGAAGGAAAGATCACGTTGGTCCTTGACTTGGAGGGCACACCACGACTCCGAAGATCTCCTATCCGGCCACGGATCCACGCTCTAGCTTGGCCCCATAATGGCCCATCAGCCCGGACCATACGCAAATGGGCCGGAGGCCCGAGGACCCCTTAATCCAGGACTCCCTCAGTAGCCCCCGAACTAGCCTCCAACGCCTGGGATGGTCATCAGGCGTGCTTCAAATCTTCGGCTTGCGAGGTGAGTTCTTCAACTTTACTTGTGTTGTTCGGAGAAGTGTTCCATGCCTGAGTACTATCCGGATTAACATCAAAGGTTTACCGCCCAGCATAGTCTGGATCAATACTGTATTCGTGCCAGACCGGTTTGACAACCCGGATTTTAAGGACCCTACCAGAACACGGTGGGGCCATTGGAGTTTAATGCTCTCCTCGGGCAAGGGAAAATTGTTGACTGTCGTGTGCCTTTTTAGAAGGCTAACGGCCCAACGCCCTCTTTTTGCAGACCCGTCCCTTCAACTTTTAGGGCGAAACATCTACTTATAGATCCAAAAGTATGGGGAACAACGGACCCGTCCTTCCCTCAGAAGCTAACGCCTGAGAAATCTTAGACACCATGGACGACGCCCCAAGCCCCTCTTCACGACCTCACGGTCCCCTTCCAGGCGACTGGGCGAGCTGCTCCATTCGACGTCTTCAACTGAGTAATCTACAGACGCAAGGATACCTTCCTGCAGTGGATCTTGTTCCTGTTTGTGCCGGATTGATTTCTGTGGATGGCAAAGCATTGGCCGAGAACTTCCCTGCTCCAAGTAAGGAAAATAGGGTATGTTTCGTGCCCTTGGCTTTCCCATTCATCCCTTCTTATGGGGTTTATTAGAGTTCTACGGGATCCAGCTTCACCACCTCACCCCAGGGTCCATACTACATGTTTCTGGTTTCGTGGCCCTCTGTGAGATATTCTTGAGCTGCGAAGCCTGCTTTGACTTGTGAAGTAAATACTTCTGCCTCGTCCCTCGTACCCGTGAGGGGTCAATCTTTAAAGTGGGATGAGCAGAGGTGTGGCGGATAGCCAGGACGGGTTACCCCATTGGGACCCCACGAAAGGATCCCGAGGAATGGACCTCAGAATGGTTCTACATTGAAGACGTTCCTCTCTCCGACCTAGTCCGGTGGGGTCTGCCCGAATATTCAAGTGCCCCGCTAAAGAAGCGATTCAACTAGCGGCCCAAGAGAGCCCTTCCCTGCTAGACAGTGCAGAGGTGCACCTTTTGGCCACCAAGATTCGGCTGCTGGCCCATAGTAAGCTGACCATGATCGAAGTAATGGCCGTCGCCATAACCCGGTGTGTACATCCCCTCCAACAGAGAGGGCACCCTCTATGGTGCTACAACGGGACCAGCGACGCGACTCGCTATAAGCGACAAGGGCCGGACGATAAAGCAGCCATGGCTGAGATATTAGCCGACGTCTTTAGAGGAGAGGAGGAAGACTTTGATCAATTGATTATCCGGGAGGGATGCTCCGGCTACAATCCAGCAGATTGGGTAAGCTTCAGTCCTTTGTTTGTAGTTCGGTGATTATGTCCGAACACCTGCTGATTATGCATTGCTATCGCACAGGGTTGGCGGCGTCAGGTCGAGTCCGTCCATAGCCCCTCCCCTCAATCGGAGAATCATTCCCGCGACGACGACCCCGGCTATCATGACGATCCGGAGACGTCGGTTGATTTCGAAGATGGGGCCTTTTACCAGGAAAGCCTTGACGGCACCAAGGTTGCCATGACGGCTGATCATCCTGGGGCTCTTCCTTCCTCCACTCTAAGTGAAAGGAAGATTTCTCCCCGAACGGGGTGAATGCCTCGCACCATTCCGCATACTCTAACTTCTACTCCCAAGGGTCGCCGTAATGCGCACCAAACAACCATGGGAGGAGCACGGCAAATGCCGGCCTCAGCCCATAATGGGGCATCCAAGAGGAAGGCCTCCGCCGGGGCAGAAGCAACCGATCCCTCGGCTCAAATGTAATATGTTTGGGACCATGAAAAGGGTCATTCTTAATATCTTTCGTCTGAAGTTTGCTTAGCTTTGCAGAAGAAGAGTAGCACCGCGCCAGTCCGAGGACTCCCCGGGCGTGCCGAGGCGCAATTCCAAACTTGGCCCTTCGGCGCATGCTAGGGACCCTGCCGAATACACAGCAGCCGGCGCACATCCGGAGGACCCTGACGATGTTTTGGTGACCAACTCCGAGGTCGAGAGTGTAATGAATCACCGCCGCCGGAGAGAATCCTTGCCATGTTGCCTTTACCGATCAGGAGTTTAATGCATTTAACTCGGTGGATGCGTACCTTGTAGCGGACCGAACAAGGCTTGAAGGGATTGCCGATCTCTTTTCTACCAAAATGCAGGTGCGAAATTGAAGGAAATATGCCCTAGAGGCAATAATAAAGTTATTATTTATTTCCTTATTTCATGATAAATGTTTATTATTCATGCTAGAATTGTATTAATCGGAAACTTAGTACATGTGTGAATACATAGACAAAACAAAGTGTCCCTAGTATGCCTCTACTTTACTAGCTCATTTATCAAAGATGGTTATGTTTCCTAACCATAGACATGTGTTGTCATTTGATGAACAGGATCACATCATTAGGAGAATAATGTGATGGAAAAGACCCATTCGTTAGCTTAGCATTATGATCGTTACAGTTTCATTGTTACTGCTTTCTTCATGACTTATACATGTTCCTCAGACTATGAGATTATGCAACTCCCGAATACCGGAGGAACACCTTGTGTGCTATCAAACATCACAACGTAACTAGGTGATTATAAAGATGCTCTACAGGTGTCTCCGATGGTGTTTGTTGAGTTGGCATAGATCGAGATTAGGATTTGTCACTCCGTGTATCTGAGAGGTATCTCTGGGCCCTCTCGTTAACGCACACCACTATAAGCCTTGCAAGCAATGTGACTAATGAGTTAGTTGCGGGATGATGCATTACGAAACGAGTAAAGAGACTTGCCGGTAACGAGATTGAACTAGGTATTGAGATACCGACGATCGAATCTCGGGCAAGTAACATACCGATGACAAAGGGAACAACGTATGTTGTTATGCGGTTTGACCGATAAAGATCTTCGTAGAATATGTGGGAGCAAATATGAACATCTAGGTTCCGCTATTAGTTATTGATCGGAGACGTGTCTCGGTCATGTCTACATAGTTCTCGAGCCCGTAGGGTCCGCACGCTTAACGTTCGGTGATGATCGGTATTATGAGTTTATGTGTTTTGATGTACCAAAGATAGTTCGGAGTCCCGGATGTGATCACGGACATGACGAGGAGTCTCGAAATGGTCGAGACATAAAGATTGATATATTGGACAACTATATTGGGACACCGGATGAGTTCCGGGGGTCACCGGATATTTATCATAGTGCCGGGGGTTATCAGAATTCCCGGGGGAACTAATGGGCCTACATGGGCCTTGTGAGAGAGAGAGGAGGGGGCCTAGGGCTGGCCGCGCCCCCCCTTGGGAGTCCGAATTGGACAAGGAGGGGGGGGGGCAGTGCCCCCTCTTTCCTCCCTCTCCCTCTCCTTCCTTTCCCCTTCCCCCTTCCTAGTTGGACTAGGAAAGGGGGAGTCCTACTCCTACTAGGAGGAGGACTCCCCCTCTCCTTGGCGTGCCCCAAGGCCGGCCGGCCTCCCCCTTGCTCCTTTATATACGGCGGCAGGGGGGCACCCTAGAACACACAAGTTGATTGTTTCCAACCGTGTGCGGTGCCCCCCTCCACCATAATCCACCTCGGTCATATCGTCATAGTGCTTAGGCGAAGCCCTACGCCGGTAGCTTCATCATCACCGTCATCACGTCGTCGTGCTGACGAAGCTCTCCCTCGACACTCTGCTGGATCGTGAGTTCGTGGGACGTCACCGAGCTGAACGTGTGCAGATCGCGGAGATGCCGTACGTTCGGTACTAGGATCGGTCGATCGTGAAGACGTACGACTACATCAACCGCGTTGTCATAACGCTTCCGCTTACGGTCTACGAGGGTACGTGGACTACACTCTCCCCTCTCGTTGCTATGCATCACCATGATCTTGCGTGTGCGTAGGATTTTTTTTGAAATTACTACGTTCCCCGACAGAGATAGCTTAAAAGCAAATCATAATTCCTAACCCGGTATCCCCAAGCCTTAATTTGGGAGGGACGACCGAGTTAAGGATCTTGTATTATCTTGATTTTGCAGGCCACGAGGGAATATAATAGCAAGTTATCCCAAGACCTTGAGCAGAGCCGAACACAGTTAGCCAATGCTAAAGCCGAATTGGAAGCGGCCAAAAAGGCTACCAGCGAAATTCCTGGTAAGTGGAAAAGCTTTAGAATGCTTAAAAACTGTATGGCATTTCCTGCATATTGATACCATGCCATCCCTGCAGCCGCCGAAGCAATGAATCAATTACGGAGGGAACTGGAGGCTGGCAAACGAGTGCTGACACGAAGTTAGGAGGAGAAGAAGGAGCTCAAGGCGGAAGATTGGCGGAAAGCCGAAGAAATCAAGCATTTAATATCTCAGTTGGCACAAGCCTCGGAGGAGAACCAGAAGCTAAAATGTGGCATATTTGGTAAGTCACGAATTCGATATCACGCGTATGTGGGTGATCACAATATTTTGAAACATGCTGCCCCTGTTTGCTAGGTCTCCTAACAGGGCGGCCCGAAGAGGAGGTGGGTTCCTTTAGTGGGAACCTTTTGAAGGAACTGGCCAAAACGCACGAAAGAGCACGAAAGGCCATGAAAAGCATGGTTAAGGAATTATGGCCGCTAGAAGTGCCACCAGAGAGCATGGCTGAGCTGGCTAGCCGCTTTAAAGGGGCGAGGCGATGCTTTGAATTGTGGAAGACATCGGCCTGCCGGGAAGGAACGCGCGAGGCCTGGGCAATGGTGAAGACCCGGTTTACTAAACTCGAACCTGAACATATGGCTTGAGTGGGTCTCGTGGTGTAACATACCCAGCATCACACTACAGTAATCTCCCCCTAATGAAGGTCATGTCATCATGACCATCATGCCAAAATGCCACTTGTCCAAAATCTGCTTCAAATTCAAATTCAAATTTCATGTCAAATATTTGCTTCTTCTTTCGTGCAAATAAAATAGTTCATCCTATGGCAAATAATCCCTAGATATTTCTCATGTTGAAGCCAACATTTTTGGAATTCCCAAATTGCCCCTGGGAATTTATTATCTAGTCCAACAGTATTTAAGATGTCCTTTCCATTTTCTAAAAATGCTTGGACAACTCCTGATGGTCCCAAACTCTTTGTGGCAGTGCCAAATACTAGAAAGAATTTAAGTGGCCTAGTTCCACATTTATCAAAGTATTTTGGTTGCCCAAACTTTTCCCTAGGTGTCTCTGATTTTAACATAAAAGAGAAATCAGAAAAAGAAAAGGCAAAGCAAAAGAAAAAGAACCCCCCTGACTGCCACTGGGCCTAGCCCAATAGACTGACCCAGCCAGCCCAACCCCCAACCCGGTCGGTCTCCCTGTTCCTCCGACGAGTCGCTATAGGGGCTCGTCCTGCCCTAACCATCTCGCCGGCAACGCCGGTAGGGGATAAGGGCGCCACGCCCCGACACCTCGGTCTCCCTTCCCTCACCTACTGCTCCCAGTCCCTCTCCCTCTCAGCCTCTATCCCCCTCGCGAGATCCCCTTCCCCGAGCTCGTCTCCCCCTCGCGAGATCCCCTTCCCCGAGCTCGTCTACTCGTTGCCGTCGCCGTTGCCGCGGCCACCGGCCACCCCGAGCGCTGCCAGGTTACCCACGGGCCCCACCGCGCCCTCCTCTTCCTCTACGACGTTCCACAAGGGTCGGGAAGGACCCGCAGCACCGCCCCCAACTCCTTCCTCCTCGGGCTCCGGCGGCCATCGCTTCGTCCCGAGCCGCCCCGAGCTCCTCCGGCATCCATGGGCCGTCTCAGAAACGCTGGTGAGCACCTCGACCGGCCCCTCTCCCCTCTGCCCCTCCTCGTACACCGTAGGACGTTCCACACCGACGCCCGAGCTCCGGCTTCCGCCGCGCCGCTCGTCGCCGGCCATCGTCGGGTGACCAAATGGCCACATGCAGCCTCCCATCGCCCTGAGCCGCCCCTTCCCCGCCCGCGCGCCCCTGCTGCCGCTGCTCCATCGTGGTTGCACGCCTGTGCGTCGCGCCTGCGCCGTACACCCTTACGCCTCATGTGTCCCCGTGTGCGCGTGCCTGGTCGCCTGCACGGCTCCTCCTCTGCCCGTTGCCGCTCTGGTTGCTGCTGCTGCAGGCTGCTTCCGCTGCTGATGCCGCCACGCCACTGCTGCTTGCTGATGGGCCGCCGCCGCACACGCGCGTCCGGCCGCAGTGGCTCCACCCGACCGCGCCCTCGCCCCGGCGCCTCCCGCTTTGCTCGGCGCCTCCCCACCAGGCCCGCTCGCGCGTGGCCGCGCGCGCCCGCGTCGCTGGTAGCCCCCTGCCGGCTCCCGTGCACCCCCTCCCTGCCTCCGCCGGCCCCCTGCGGCTACTCCTACCTGCCGCCTCCTGCTACACAAGGCCGCCGACGCCCGCCGTGCGAGCGTGCAACCCAATCACGGAGATCGTTTGACTCTCTGGATATGAGGCCGGTCCTTGTTTAATTAGCTCTAGCTTAATATTACTTAATAGAAGATGACAAGTGGGCCACCCCTGTTGATTATCTTTTATTTATTGGCTTAATAAAAATAGTGTCTATGACAAGTGGCCCCATCACTTAATCAGTCTATTGAAACTTTTCTATCTGAACATGAGCCTATGACATGCGGGCCCCCTTGTTAGTTTGACCCACTCAACAGTCAAACTAGTTGACTACTGACTGGACGTTGACTTGGTCAATTGGAACCCCTGGCCCCGCTGTCATACACATGGCTAGCCCCCGGGCTGGTGTGAAAAGTATTCTGTTATCTTTAGAGTAAATAGATAAAAGGAATTTCAGAATAATTTTAAAACTTTGAAAAATCATATAAAATAATCTGTAACTCGGATGAAAATAATTTATATATGAAAGTTGCTCAGAACGACGATACGAATCCGAATGCACGGTCCGTTTACCTGTCAGATGCCTTTAACTATCTGAACATGGAACATTCCCCCTCCGGTCATCTGTCTGACACAGGTCCGGAACCGGGAACACCTTCCCGATTGAATTCCCCCTTCACCTATAACGTCTAGGAATGCGTTAGAACACGTCTAGCTATGCCTGTTGTCCTGTTATGCACTTGATTTCTATGTATTTACTGTTTCTCCCCCCTCTTCTCTTCGGTAGACCCCGTGGCGGCTGCTGATGCCGCTGTGATCGACTACGTCACCGGCGACCCCTCCTTCTTGTCTGAGCAACCAGGCAAGCCCCCCCTTTGATCATCCCGATATCGCCCATTCCATTCTCTCATGCTTGCATTAGATTTTGCTACTGTTATTGTTTGCTCCTATTCTGATGCATAGCCTGCTTTTGTAACCTGCTCATTGTACCTTAACTGCTTATCCTAAACTGCTTAGTATAGGCTGGTTAGTGATCCATCAGTGACCCCCACCTTGTCCTTGTTGCCCCTGCTTCATCATCGAAGACCCAATCAACGGGATCGAAGACCAGGCCCCGGCACTGCACATCACTTTCCCCTTAGTTGCTCGACACTACTGGGTTAATATCGAGTGCCGAGGGTGAGACCTCATCAGCACTTCTGATGTTAACCCTGTAGTGTAGCTATTCAGTCATGGTCATCGAGGGTGATTTCCTCCTTAACCACTTCCGATACGACTCTGTCGTGCAACCTCTCAAGTGTGAACCTCGAGGGTGGATCCTCTTACGTTCACCTTGATGATTACATCGAGTGGAATTCACCGGGGGTGATTCCTCGGGTTTCCCCCTTGATGTTTGGACACACGGATACTTGGACTTTACAACTGTTACTTGGAAAGGCGGGTCGACCCTGAGGGGTACCCACGAGTGATGTGGAGACGGGTTGACCTGGAGGGTGCCCGCGAGATAATTATGAGGCGTGGCCGGGCATTCCTAGCCCTTGCCGCAAGTCCTCGAGACGGGGCAACGGGGTCACATCTTTCGTGAGTCTCTGCTTGTTACCGCGCGTTCCTAATCCACTACGATTTGGATATTTGATCCGAGGGGCCTCTGGCCTGATAGCACTAACCATCACGTGGGCATAGTATGGGCGTTCTGCGTCGTATACATTAGCCGAAGCTTAATAGACGTCAATGAGTGAGCGGCACGCACCGGGTTGGACTGTGTAAGCACCTGCCTTTTTGAAGGAGGTAGCTAGGTCTACTCACCGGCCGCCCACGCAATGTGCAGGAGTTCCCGGGGAGATGGCCCATGACCCCTGGGGGCATAGGTTTAGTCCGGCGTGCTGACCTCTCTATTAAGCCTAGGTCGGGTTGCGGCGTACTGTTTGGCCGAGGCCGGGCATGACCCAGGAAAGTGTGTCCGGCCGGAGTTAATCGAGCGTGGTGGGTAAGTTGGTGCACCCTTGCAGGGAACAAAACATCTATTGATAGCCTGTCCTACGGCAACAGACAGTTGGAGTTGTATCCCGATCGATACAACTAGAACTGGATACTTGAGATGAGAAATGGATATGAGAAATGGATAGTATGGCTCTGGGATTGCTCGTAGGGAGTCGAGAAAGGATCTCTGGCCGAGGTTGATAACACTACTACTACTTTACTTTATGCTAGTCTGCACCCTTCTAATACTGCAAGACCGCTGAAGATGCTGAAGATGCTAGTCTTCGATAGGACTAGGCTCTCCCCTCTATTCTGGCATTCTGCAGTCCAGTCCACAGATACAACCCATTTCATTGATACCGATGCATATGTAGTGTAGATCCTTGCTTGCGAGTACTTTGGATGAGTACTCACAGTTGCTTTGCTCCCCCTTTTCCCCCTTTCTTCTTCTTTCCGGTTGATGCAACCAGATGTCGGAGCCCAGGAGCTAGATGCCACCGCCGATGCATACTACTACGTGTAGACCGTCGACGACCAGGAGTAGTTAGGAGGCTCCCAGGCAGGAGGCCTTGCCTTTTCGATCGTAGATGCTTTTGTGCTAGCCTTCTTAAGGCAAACTTGTCTAACTTATGTCTGTACTCAGATATTGTTGCTTCCGCTGACTCTTGTGTTTTCGAGCTTATGTATTCGAGCCCTCGAGGCCCCTGGCTTGTAATATAAAGCTTGTATTATTTTATTTGGGTCTAGAGTTGTGTTGTGATATCTTCCCGTGAGTCCTTGATTTTGATCGTACACATTTGCGTGTATGATTAGTGTACGATTAAATCGAGGGCGTCACAAGTTGGTATCAGAGCCGACTGCCTGTAGGTAGCCCCCTTTCCAACTCCTTGGCCGAAGTCGAGTCTAGTCACTACAAAAAAAGTTTTACTAACATGGCTGTGTGGCTTACGGGCCCACGTTGCCATTGGGTGGTAGTAGGATATTTTATTCCTTGTCTATACTCTGGGACTCTGATCTCTCGTCTATTCGGGTTAAACATTTTACTAACTCTGACATTAGGTTCTCGTACCCACTTCCTCCTGGAGAGCCCCGACATTATCGATGATCGCTTGCTTCGCCTGAAGATTCTGCGGATACTCTACGATGTTCTCTTGAGACTTTGTGCCTATCGCTTTTGCAATTCCCTACCACCGATATATCCTTATGGATAACTACATACACTTGTCATTCATATAATCATTCCTTGTTGCTCTTGTTATTACAAGATGCCCTAAAATACTCTCCGTTGCCCCGAGAATCCTTTGAGCTTACTGCCTTGTAGTTCTTTATCACATGAATACCCCTACGGATAATTCCTCGCACTTATCGAGTATCCGTTCATCCCCAGTTGTTCGTATGCTTCATAAGATTCTCTGAAATACTATTCGATCTTCTGTGAATCCTCTTCAAACTATTGCTCGGCAATTACTTGTCTGGTTACATTATGGATGCTTCTCATATGTCTAGCAATATTCATTAGTGTCATTTGACACCGTCATTTTGTTCCTATTGATTCAACATGTGAGCGAATGCGCGCAATCATCAGTTGATCTTTTTAAATGATCTTTCCGGCTCAGACGTCACTCCGGACATGAGCTATTTCTCGGCAAACCAAACCTTAATTGATTGTCGATCTATTTCTATTCAACTTACTTGTCTTTTGATCAGAGTGTGTGCTTCTGATCTTCTAATTTGGAAATCATAATTTCTTTGCATTAAGCATCGAATTATTCAGATGTTTCTATAATCCAATGCCTTTGCATTCTTTCCTTCTTCTGATTGAGTACTGATACTCAAATCAGATCCATTGAGGACCGTTGAATCCTTTGTTGGATTATTATTCGGCAGTTTCCTTCATATTCAAAATTTGTGCGCTCTTCCCCTGATACATATTGCCTTTGGTAAATTGTATTCTCTGCTTTGTCAACCATGCTATGCTTCCGAGCTTGAGTTAATTACCTCTAAAGTTTTTGCAAATGTTCCTAAGATGCCTCGACGGGTTGAACTAATGCTTTCCCTAATTTGTGTGAACCCGGAAATTTCTATGGGTCATACTCTACTGGTGTTACGCCGGTAAAAAATTCTACACTACAACTTCGTCAAAAGTGAGAAGTAAATGAGAGGTTATGCATTGAAGAAGTGGGAGTCGACCTTGAACTTTGTGTTCATGCCCATAGACACGATGTAGATCTTATCATGGAAGCTTATCTTATAATCAAATGTTCCCTTGGTATAAGCTCATCTTGCATCTTTAAATTGATTCTTTGCAATCGTGGTTCCGAGCATAATTTCTCCTTGATTCCATTTCCCGGACAAGTTAAACTACTTGTCTCCTGCAAATCATTTCATCCGCCCAACCTCTATTATGATCTACCTTCGAGTATTAACCCTGGCATCTCGAGGATATCATGCCATTGCACTGCACCTTATGAACTTTTGATGGAGTACTACCTTACCCTGTCTTTGTCACTTCATGGGTTCTGGGTTGTTTGTCAACCGAGAACACCGATAAGTGAATTGATTCCGCACTCCGATTAAATAACTAATTTTCATTGCTTACGAGTTTAATAATCCTTCAAGTCATTCCTAGCCTGATCGGCTATATCATTATCGTGCCAAATTTTAACTGTGCTACCTGGTTCTTCTTCCCGGAGCACAATTTTCGACGATGAGCTAAGCTTACTTTGATGAGGACATCAATACCATTGTTACGCCCACAACCCCTGCTACTATACATACTGGACCAATTACTAGAGCTCGCGCATGCCAATTAAATTACCAGGTACTTTTGTTTCTTGGTAATGATTCTAATGTTCATGAGAATATGATGCTGCCTAAATTGGATACATTTGTTTTGCTTACAAATGAAGGGCCTAGCTTGGAGAAGGATGAACATTGGAGCAAGAACAAGCATGGACTTGATGGCATGCGCAAGGGAGACAAGAACAGAGTTTCAAGTGATGATTTCAGGACTTTGAAGCCACCATAATGAGTGCATGAAGCCTTGGACGAAATATACAAGATGCCTGTGACGCCCGGATAATTAGGCTACAGTAATCCCGCGTTAATGATGCCTCGTCACCTCGGTTACTGCTAATAATCTCGCGTTAGTTCGAAACGGATTCAAATTCAAAATTTGAATTGAAGTTAAAACAATTAAAGTTTTCGAAAGTCAAAACTAAAATGTTCGATGTGTTGAAAATATTCCCTAACTATTTGTCATGTAGAAACCATGTTTTTATATAAGGCCTATATATTTAAAATGAGCAAAAACATAAAAGAAAAATAAATAAAAAGAGAAAGAAAAACAAACCAAAAAAAACAAATGAGGGAGACCCCCTCGCCAACTGGGCCAAACGGCCCAGCCAGCCAGCCCACCGTCCCGGCATGGCCCAACCCCCACGCACCCATTAACCCCCGAAACCCTAACGCCCATCCCCACTCGCTCCCACTTTCCCCCCACCCGCGCCCCCACTCTCCCTCTCCCCCCGATCCAATCGGAGCGGGCTTGACGCCGCATCGCGCCACCAGGAGGACCACCTCGCCATCGCCGTCGCCCGTGATGCCGCCGCCCGTGACGCCGCCGCCCGGAGCCCCACACCTCACCGGACCTCCCCGACCGCCTCCCCGTCGTCCTCTCCGCCGTCGCCGGTCGTCCCCATCTTCCTCCTCAACCCCCGCCACCGTTTCCCTACAATCCCGCGGTGAGTCCCCCGACCTCCTCTCTCTCCTCTGCGTCCTCGCACTCCCTCCGCTCCACACGGTCACCGCGCGCCCGCGCCGTCCCGCACCCCGCTGCTCCCGCTGCCGACCCGCGCGCCTCGCCACTCACTCGCCGTCGCCAGCGCCTCTGTCCGCGCCCGGCTACGCCCACCGCGGCTCCCGGCCGCTGGCCGCCTCTGCCCACCGGCGTCGTCGCCTCCGCCCGCCTGTGCCGCGTCCCGCCCATACCCGCACTCCACGCCTGCACGTGCCGCATGGTGCTCCTTCTCCTGCCGCCCGCGCACCCGCGCTGTGGCCGACCCCTGTTGCTGGCTCTACACCACCAGCGCCACTCACCGCTGGCGCCGCTCGCCGTCGACCACCTGGGCCGCGCACGACCCCGCTCGGGCGCCCATGCTCGTGCACCCGAAGCCGCGCCGCCCGGGCCTCGCCTCTGTTGCCCCTGCTCCCACTCCGCCATGCGCGGCCCTGCCGACGCAGTCGCCGCCCGCTGGCAGCGTGCCCCCCCGTTGGCCGCGCCTGAGACAGCGGACGGGCGCCCGCTGCGCCAGTTCGGGTAGCGCCCGACGCCCGCTAGGGCCAACGACAAGGGGCCCCGCGCCCAAAACGATTAAAAAAAGAATTAAATAATAATAAAAATAAGTAAATAAAAATATTAATTAATTAATTAACTTAATTAATTCTGATTAGTTAAACTAATTAAACTTAGTTAATCTAATTTAACTACTTAAAATATCTAATATGTTAGTTAGTACTAACAGTCTATGACAGCTCGGACCCACACGTCAGTTTAACCAGTCAACACCTGTGTTGACTGCTCACGTCATGCTGACGTCGATGCCAGCATGCACTGTTCCGGATAATGTTGATTTAAAATAATTAAATAAATTCTAAAAATGATTTAAAACTTTAGAAAATCATATAAAATAAACCGTAGCTTAGATGAAAATACTTTCTACATGAAAGTTGCTCAGAACGACGAGACGAATCCGGATACGCAGCCCGTTCGTCCGCCACACATCCCTAGCATAGCAAACTCGCAACTTTCCCCCTCCAGTTCATTTGTCCGAAAACGCGAAACACCGGGAATACTTTCCTGGATGTTTCCCCCTTCGCCGGTATCACCTACTACCGCGATTGGGCACACCTAGCATCACGCTTTGTCATGCCATGCATCGTCATGCATTTGTTTGCATTGTATTTATTGTTTCTTCCCCCTCTTTTCTCGCTAGACACCGAGGCCGACGTCGCTGCTGCCTCGATCGACTACGTTGTTGACGTCTCCTCCTTGCCAGGCAAGCCCCCCCTTGATCACCAGATATCGCCTATTCTTCTCTATACTGCTTGTTAGTGTAGTGTAGCATGTTACTGCTTTTCGTTAATCCTATTCTGCTGCATAGCCTGTCATTGTTGCTACAGTTGTTACCCTTACCTGCAATCCTAAATGCTTAGTATAGGATGCTAGTGTTCCATCAGTGGCCCTACACTCTTGTCCGTCTGCCATGCTATACTACTGGGCCGTGATCACTTCGGGAGGTGATCACGGGCATATGCTATATACTTTATACTGTTACATTACTTATGATACTGTTCGGAGATGGGGGCTGAAAGGGGCAGGTGGCTCCATCCCCGTAGAGGTGGCCTGGGTTCCCGACGGCCCCCGACTGTTACTTTTATGGCGGAGCGACAGGGCAGGTTGAGACCACCTAGGAGAGAGGTGGGCCTGGCCCTGGTCGGCGTTCGCGGATACTTCAATTAACACGCTTAACGAGTTCTTGGTATTTGATCTGAGTCTGGCCACTGGCCTATACGCACTAACCAACTACGCGGGAATAGTTAGGGGCACTCGACGTCGTGGTATCAGCCGAAGCCTTCGTGACGTCAGCGACTGAGCGCCGCGCGCCGCATTGGACCGTAAGCTCGCGCTTGTATTAAGGGGGCTAGGTCTGCTTCCGGCTGCGTTCGCAACGTGCAGGTGTGCAATGGGCGATGGGCCCAGACCCATGCGCCATAGGATTTAGACCGGCGTGCTGACCTCTCTGTTGTGCCTAGGTAGGGCTGCGACGTGTTGATCTTCCGCGGCCGGGCATGACCCAGAAAAGTGTGTCCGGCCAAATGGGATTGAGCGTGTTGGGTTATGTGGTGCACCCCTGCAGGGAAGTTTATCTA
This sequence comes from Aegilops tauschii subsp. strangulata, assembly GCF_002575655.3. NCBI lineage: Eukaryota > Viridiplantae > Streptophyta > Magnoliopsida > Poales > Poaceae > Aegilops > Aegilops tauschii. Next base: position 321,990,473 of record NC_053040.3, read on the forward strand.
TTCGAATAGACGTGATCTTCGGTAACAGGACGACTTGGAGTTGTACCTTGACCTTATGACAACTAGAACCGGATACTTAATAAAACACACCCTTCCAAGTGCCAGATATAACCCGGTGATCGCTCTCACACAGTGCGACGACGAGAGGATCGCCGGGTAGGAGTATGCTATACGACGATACTTGGTGAACTTACCATCTACTCTCTTCTACATGCTGCAAGATGGAGGCTGCCAGAAGCGTAGTCTTCGACAGGACTAGCTATTCCCCACTTATTCTGGCATTCTGCAGTTCAGTCCACCGATATTGCCCCTTTACACATATACCCATGCATATGTAGTGTAGCTCCTTGCTTGCGAGTACTTTGGATGAGTACTCATGGTTGCTTTTCTCCCCCTTTTCCCCCTTTCCTTTCTCTCTGGTTGCCGCAACCAGATGTTGGAGCCCAGGAGCAAGATGCCACCATCGACGACGACTCCTACTACACTTGAGGTGCCTACTACTACGTTCAGGCCGCTGACGATGACCGAGAGTAGTGTAGGAGGATCCCAGGCAGGAGGCCTGCGCCTCTTTCGATCTGTATCCCAGTTTGTGCTAGCCTTCTTAAGGCAAACTTGGTTAACTTATGTCCGTGCTCAGATATTGTTGCTTCCGCTGACTCTTCCATGATCGAGCACTTGTATTCGAGCCCTCGAGGCCCCTGGCTTGTATTATGATGCTTGTATGACTTATTTTAATTTTAGAGTTGTGTTGTGATATCTTCCCGTGAGTCCCTGATCTTGATCGTACACATTTGCGTGTATGATTAGTGTACGATTGAATCGGGGGCGTCACAAGTTGGTATCAGAGCCGACTGCCTGTAGGAATCCCCCTTGCACACTCCTTGGCCGAAGTCGAGTCTAGACATTGCAAAACTTTTACTAACATGGCTGTGTGTCTTACGGGCCCACGTTGCCATTGGGTGGTATTAGGATCTTTGATTCCTCGTCTATACTCTGGGATTCTGATCTCTCTCCTATTCGGGTTTAATGAACTTACTAAAATCTAACTTTAGGATCTCGTTACTACTTCCTCCCGGAGAGCCCCTTACTCTGGATGATTACTTGGTGCACCGAAGGATTTCGAAGAAACTCTTCGATGTTCTCTCGAGACTTTGTGCTCGTTGCTTTTGCAATTCCCTACCACTGATTATCCCTATGGATAAATACTTACACCCATCGTTCTTAATTTTATTCCAAGTTGATCTTGATAATACAAGATGCCCCAAACCGCTCTCCGTTGTTCCAAGAATCCTTTGAGCTTACTGCTTTACAGTTCTTGCCTCATGAATACCCTTACGGATAATTCCTCGCACCTATCGAGTATCCGCTCTTTCCCAGTTGTTCATGTGTTTCACAAAAGTTTTCGAAATACCATTTGATCTTCCAAAAATCCCGAGCATCCTCTTGCTCTTGAAATTCTTGCTTGCTTGCATTATGGTTAATCCCATAAGTCTCGTAATCTTATTGGCATCTCTTGTCATTATCATTTTGAGTCCGTTGATTCAATTTGTTGCGAATGCTCGCAATCCTCAATTAGATCCTAGAATTCATCCTTCCGGCTCAGACGTCATTTTAAACACGAGCTAGTTCTCACCAATCAAATTGTCGTCGATTGTGCCCCTATGTCTATTGAACTTATCCATCCTTGATCAGAGCGTCTGCTTCTGATCCTTCGCTTTGTAAATCATAATTCCTTTGCAATTGAGCTCTAAGTTACTCAGTTGTTTCTATAATCCAAGGTCTTTGCATTGATTCTTCCTCTGGTTGTGTGCCGATACTCACATCAGACCCTTTATGGACCATCAGAACCTTGTTGGATTTTATCCGACAACGTCCTTCATATTCAATCACTTTGGAAGTTCTTTCCCTGATACATAATGCCTTTGGTAAATCCTATTCCTTGATTTGGCCAACCATGCTCTGCTTTCGAGCTGGTGATATTTACTATTGAAGCTTGTGGTATATGTTTCCATGATGCCCCGATGGGTTGAACCTATGCCTTCCATAATATGTGTGAACTCGAAAGTTTTCATGAGTCATACTCTTCTCGTATTTTGCCAGATAAAATTTTCAACACTTCAACTTCATCAAACGCGAGAAGTGAATGAAAGGTTATGCATTGAAGAAGTGGGAGTCGACCTTGAACTTTGCGTTCATGCCCATGGACACGATGTAGATCTTATCATGGAAGCTTCTCGCAAAATAGTTACCCCCTTGTTATAAGTGCTTGTATCTGTGGTTTGATCATTTACAAATGTGGTTCTGACCATATTGTTCTCCTTTGATTCAATTTCTCAGACAAGTTAAAACCACTTGTCCTCTACCGATCAATGCACCCGTCCAACCTCTATTATGATCTACCGTCGAGTATTACCCCCTGGTATCTCGAGATTATCACGGAACTGCATAACTTATTATGAGTTCTTCATCAAGTACTACATTCTCACTAATTACATTTTTTTCACGGGCTCTGAGTTATTAGACACTCAAAGACACCGATAACTGAATCGAGATCGCACGCGATTAAACAACTCTTGGTAACCTTCATTACTTACGAATTTGAACTCGATCACGTAAGTCCTAGCCTGCTCGGCTATATCATTATCATGCTAAACTTTAACTGTGCTACCTTGTCCCTAATCCCGGAGCATAACTTTCGATGATGAGCGAAGCTTACGCCGATCTTCCTCGTCATATCAGTTCGCCTTGAACAACAAGCTTGATTTCAAGTTTGTGTCCTACCCATGGTTCCAATAACCTTCCGCTTCGTCATTCCTTTGACTTGATGTCGTTGCTGATTGATTACATCTTCATGAAATCTCTCGACAAATGTGTCGTGATCATCATCAACCTTATGAGCTCTTCCAGGATATCAATTGAGTTCATGATGAGAAATACCATCCTTGCCCCCGATGATTTGTGTTATCTTTGACCACTTTATTGCCTTCCGTTCAACACAAACTTGTTCGTGTTTTGTGTTATACCTTGAGATCCCCGCTATCTAGCATTTGTTCTTCTTTACCTTGGAGTATTACCATCTTTTAATATCAAGGATGTTGTGAGGACTGCTCCACCTCTTAAGGAATTCTTGGTATTGTGATGCTTCTCACCATCACCATTCTTTCTCGGTCCTCGTGTTGATTCCAACCGGTGTACCAACAAGTGAACGGTGCTGTTTGGATTCTGCCCTTCTAGCAACCCTATTGCTTTGAAGTTAATGGTCGGCCGTTCATTCTTAGACTATTGATTATTGAATCACCATTCCGACGTTGGTCGTTCAACCCAGCCCATATTTCGGGTGCACCTTTCAACCAATGTTTAATTGGGTATGTTTTCCTCGAGCATACATCATTATACCATTTGATCTGACAAATGTTATCTCCTTGTTCACATAATTGTGGAAATCCATCTTGTTGGAAATCTCGATGAATTGTCGCTGAGACCATCAGCCACCTCCTCATCCTCTCCTTGGTTTAATGATGAACTCTTGTTTTGGAACTCGCTCCCATAGTTCATTTCCCGAGAATCTTACATTGTCATCTCGTCAATTTGTGTTGCACCTTTTCTTCCCTGGCATCCTAAGTCGGAGGTATCCTGACACCAATCGGATCTGAACCTCGGTCAGATATGATGGTTGGAACATATTTCCAAGAGTTATAACATTGGTCTTTCTATCACTCGGTGAGGTGATGTCATGCCTAGCACACCTTACCGGAGGACCTATTGTCATAATTTCCTTTTTAGCAAGGCTATCCATTCTTCCATTAGGAAATTGTAAAACTTATTCTACCAGTTGTTCCTGATGTATCCTTTGTGTGTCCAAAGTCTGACCTTTGCTTAAATACCATGTCAATGCTATCTCGAAGCATGTCTGTGGTACTCTGATCATTGATAAGAACATTTGAAGCACCATGCTAAATTTCCTTTATCAATTTTTCAAACACCGTTGTTTCGGTGATGTCATAAACTTCCTCTCCCCTAACCTAAATGGTTTTCTACGTTATATCCCGTCATGGATATCATGCTCTGCTTGTCCTTGGGAAGGATATACCCCTGAATTATGTGTTTAAACACATTTTTCTTTCCATTATTCTGATTAAATCTGATAGACACTTTTCCCTTTCCATTGGTTTGTTTAAACCCTTTCTATGATGTATATGATATAAGCAGTAATAATTCCCTGCTTGTGCAAACACATCGGTGTACAATTCTGTCAGCAAGACCCTGTACTATTGTTGATGACATTCCGGTAGCCACCGATGGACGAGAACTTTGCCTATCGGTCCGCCTTGTTCAACGAGCAGGAAAATGGTTCTCTTTGTCCCTCGCCCTTGGTACCGACGTTGTTGCTGACATATAACTGACAGGCTACCCTCTGACATGCCTTACTTGCATGATCGTGTAAGACATCACTGCCTTCCTACTTTTAACCCACATGGTGGGCCCATAACCCACAGTTCCACAGGATCGAAACCTGACTCTCCTATACACCCCTGTTCTTAAGGTTATTCCTCGCGTGTGGCCTCGTACGTAATTCATGAGCCACCTTCCGAAAGATCACCAATTCTGGTATCAGACACAATACTTATTCCCATTGCTATGAACCCTATCACGTTTTGTTTCAGGCAATGAACGATTGCCTATCCTCTCGAAACTTCTTATTGCACCGTCTTACTTGCTCTCGGTGTTTTCTAAAGTTCCAATTCGAGAGTTACTTTCCGCCACCTTCCCCGATGCTATCGACCAGATAGTCAACCTTGTGGAGGTCCATTCTCCTGGAATACCCACCCCTTTATTCTTTCGTAAGTACGATGGAGTTCCCGAAGAAAGGATGCCGACTTCATCATGATGACCTGAAGCAGAGAAATGAAGACATCAACGTAATGGATTGACCTCTTCGAGAAGAGCAACCAAGACCGAGGACACTCGTCAAAATTTCGTAACCAAATCCATTCCCCCTTACTCCCGCTCCTAAATCTCGGGACAAGATTTCTTGTAGTGGAGGAGATTTGTGACGCCTGGATAATTAGGCTACAGTAATCCCGCGTTAATGATGCCTTGTCACCTCGGTTACTGCTGATAATCTCGCGTTAGTTCAAAACGGATTCAAATTCAAAATTTGAATTGAAGTTAAAACAATTAAAGTTTTCAAAAGTCAAAACTAAAATGTTCGATGTGTTGAAAATATTCCCTAACTATTTGTCATGTAGAAACCATGTTTTTATACAAGGCCTATATATTTAAAATTAGCAAAAACAGAAAAGAAAAATAAATAAAAAGAGAAAGAAAAACAAAACAGAAAAGAAACAAATGAGGGAGACCCCCTGGCCAACTGGGCCAAACGGCCCAGCCAGCCAGCCCACCGTCCCAGCCTGGCCCAACCCCCACGCACCCATTAACCCCCCGAAACCCTAACGCCCATCCCCACTCGCTCCTACTTTCCCCCACCCGCGCCCCCACTCTCCCTCTCCCCCCGATCCAATCGGGAGCGGGCTTGACGCCGCATCGCGCCACCAGGAGGACCACCTCGCCGTCGCCGTCGCCCGGAGCCCCACACCTCGCCGGACCTCCCCGACCGCCTCCCCGTCGTCCTCTCGCCGTCGCCGGTCGTCCCCATCTTCCTCCTCAACCCCCGCTGCCGTTTCCCTACAATCCCGCGGTGAGGCCCCCGGCCTCCTCTCTCTCCTCTGCATCCTCGCACTCCCTCCACTCCACACGGTCACCGCGCGCCCGCGCCGTCCCGCACCCCGCTGCTCCCGCTGCCGACCCACGCGCCTCACCGCTCACTCGCCGTCGCCAGCGCCTCTGTCCACGCCCGGCTACGCCCGCCGCGGCTCCGGGCCGCTGGCCGCCTCTGCCCACCGGTGTCGTCGCCTCCGCCCGCCTGTGCCGCATCCCGCCCACACCCGCACTCCACGCCTGCACGCGCCGCATGGTGCTCCTTCTCGTGCCGCCCGCGCACCCGCGCTGTGGCCGGCCCCTGTTGCTGGCTCTACACCACTGGCGCCACTCACCGCTGGCGCCGCTCGCCGTCGACCACCTGGGCCGCGCACGACCCCGCTCGGGCGCCCATGCTCGTGCACCCGTAGCCGCGCCGCCCGGGCCTCGCCTCTGTTGCCCCTGCTCCCACTCCGCCACGCGCCGCCCTGCCGACGCAGTCGCACACCGGTCTGCGCCGTCGCCGCCCGCCGGCGAGCGCGCGCCCTGGCTCGCCGTGCCCCCCGTTGGCCGCGCCTGAGACAGCGGACGGGCGCCCGCTGCGCCAGTTCTGGTTGCGCCCGACGCCCGCTAGGGCCAATGACAAGGGGGCCCCGCGCCCAGAATGATTAAAAAAAGAATTAAATAATAATAATAAGTGAATAAAAATATTAATTAATTGATTAATTAACTTAATTAATTCTGATTAGTTAAACTAATTAAACTTAGTTAATCTAATTTAACTACTTAAAATATCTAATTTGTTAGTTAGTACTAACAGTCTATGACCGCTGGGACCCACACGTCAGTTTGACCAGTCAGCACCTCTGTTGACTGATGACGTCAGCATGCACTGTTCTGGATAATGTTGATTTAAAATAATTAAATAAATTCTAAAAATGATTTAAAACTTTAGAAAATCATATAAAATAAACCGTAGCTTAGATGAAAATACTTTCTACATGAAAGTTGCTCAGAACGACAAGACGAATCCGGATACGCAACCCGTTCGTCCGCCACACATCCCTAGCATAGCAAACTCGCAACTTTCCCCCCTCCAGTTCATTTGTCCGAAAACGCAAAACACCGGGAATACTTTCCCGGATGTTTCCCCCCTTCGCCGGTATCACCTACTACCGCGATTGGGCACACCTAGCATCACACTTTGTCATGCCATGCATCGTCATGCATTTGTTTGTATTGTATTTATTGTTTCTTCCCCCTCTTTTCTCGCTAGACACCGAGGCCGACGTCGCTGCTGCCTCGATCGACTACGTTGTTGACGTCTCCTCCTTGCCAGGCAAGCCCCCCCTTGATCACCAGATATCGCCTATTCTTCTCTATACTGCTTGCATTAGTGTAGTGTAGCATGTTACTGCTTTCCGTTAATCCTATTCTGCTGCATAGCCTGTCATTGTTGCTACAGTTGTTACCCTTACCTGCAATCCTAAATGCTTAGTATAGGATGCTAGTGTTCCATCAGTGGCCCTACACTCTTGTCCGTCTTCCATGCTATACTACTGGGCCGTGATCACTTCGGGAGGTGATCACGGGCATATGCTATATACTTTATACTGTTACATTACTTATGATACTGTTCGGAGATGGGGGCTGAAAGGGGCAGGTGGCTCCATCCCCGTGAGGTGGGCCTGGGTTCCCGACGGCCCCCGACTGTTACTTTTTGGTGGAGCGACATGGCAGGTTGAGACCACCTTGGAGAGAGGTGGGCCTGGCCCTGGTCGGCGTTCGCGGATACTTCAATTAACACGCTTAATGAGTTCTTGGTATTTGATCCGAGTCTGGCCACTGGCCTATACGCACTAACCAACTACGCGGGAACAGTTATGGGCACTCGACGTCGTGGTATCAGCCGAAGCCTTCGTGACATCAGCAAATGAGCGCCGCGCGCCGCATTGGACCGTAAGCTCGCACTTCTTTTAAGGGGGCTAGGTCTGCTTCCGGCCGCGTTCGCAACGTGCAGGTGTGCAATGGGCGATGGGCCCAGACCCCTGCGCCATAGGATTTAGACCGGCGTGCTGACCTCTCTATTGTGCCTAAGTAGGGCTGCGACATGTTGATCTTTCGCGGCCGGGCATGACCCAGAAAAGCGTGTCCGGCTAAATGGGATCAAGCGTGTTGGGTTATGTGGTGCACCCCTGCAGGGAAGTTTATCTATTCGAATAGCCGTGATCTTCGGTAACAGGACGACTTGAAGTTGTACCTTGACCTTATGACAACTAGAACCGGATACTTAATAAAACACACCCTTCCAAGTGCCAGATATAACCCGGTGATCGCTCTCACACAGGCCGACGACGAGAGGATCGCCGGGTAGGAGTATGCTATACGACGATACTTAGTCAACTTACCATCTACTCTCTTCTACATGCTGCAAGATGGAGGCTGCCAGAAGCGTAGTCTTTGACAGGACTAGCTATCCCCCTCTTATTCTGGCATTCTGCAGTTCAGTCCACCGATATTGCCCCTTTACACATATACCCATGCATATGTAGTGTAGCTCCTTGCTTGCGAGTACTTTGGATGAGTACTCACGGTTGCTTTTCTCCCCCTTTTCCCCCTTTCCTTTCTCTCTGGTTGTCGCAACCAGATGTTGGAGCCCAGGAGCCAGATGCCACCGTCGACGACGACTCCTACTACACTGGAGGTGCCTACTACTACGTTCAGGCCGCTGACGATGACCGGGAGTAGTTTTGGAGGATCCCAGGCAGGAGGCCTGCGCCTCTTTCGATCTGTATCCCAGTTTGTGCTAGCCTTCTTAAGGCAAACTTGGTTAACTTATGTCTGTACTCAGATATTGTTGCTTCCGCTGACTCTTCTATGATCGAGCACTTGTATTCGAGCCCTCGAGGCCCCTGGCTTGTATTATGATGCTTGTATGACTTATTTTAATTTTAGAGTTGTGTTGTGATATCTTCCCGTGAGTCCCTGATCTTGATCGTACACATTTGCGTGTATGATTAGTGTACGATTGAATCGGGGGCGTCACAAGTTGGTATCAGAGCCGACTGCCTGTAGGAATCCCCCTTGCACACTCCTTGGCCGAAGTCGAGTCTAGACATTGCAAAACTTTTACTAACATGGCTGTGTGTCTTACGGGCCCACGTTACCATTGGGTTGTATTAGGATCTTTTATTCCTCGTCTATACTCTGGGACTCTGATCTCTCTCCTATTCGGGTTTAATGAACTTACTAAAATCTAACTTTAGGATCTCGTTACTACTTCCTCCCGGAGAGCCCCTTACTCTGGATGATTACTTGGTGCACCAAAGCATTTCGAAGATACTCTTCGATGTTCTCTCGAGACTTTGTGCTCGTTGCTTTTGCAATTCCCTACCACTGATTATCCCTATGGATAAATACTTACACCCGCCATTCTTAATTTTATTCCAAGATGATCTTGTTAATACAAGATGCCCCGAACCGCTCTCCGTTGTTCCAAGAATCCTTTGAGCTTACTGCTTTACAGTTCTTGCCTCATGAATACCCTTACGGATAATTCCTCGCACCTATCGAGTATCCGCTCTTTCCCAGTTGTTCATGTGTTTCACAAAAGTTTTCGAAATACCATTCGATCTTCCGAAAATCCTGAGCATCCTCTTGCTCTTGAAATTCTTGCTTGCTTGCATTATGGTTAATCCCATAAGTCTCGTAATCTTATTGGCATCTCTTGTCATTATCATTTTGAGTCCGTTGATTCAATTTGTTGCGAATGCTCGCAATCCTCAATCAGATCCTAGAATTCATCCTTCCGGCTCAGACGTCATTTTAAACGTGAGTAGGTACTCGCCAATCAAATTGTCATCGATTGCGCCCCTATGTCTATTGAACTTATCCATCCTTGATCAGAGCGTCTGCTTCTGATCCTTCGCTTTGTAAATCATAATTCCTTTGCAATTGAGCTCTAAGTTACTCAATTGTTTCTATAATCCAAGGTCTTTGCATTGATTCTTCCTCTGGTTTTGTGCCGATACTCACATTAGACCCTTTATGGACCATCAGATCCTTGTTGGATTTTATCCGACAGCATCCTTCATACACTTCAAAAAAAAGACACATCCGTGACATTTTGGGCCGAACGAAATTTTTTCCTGTCATACATATGACACTTCTATGACAATAATTGTGACAAAACCCGGTATCATCATAGATGTGGTGGGCTCCTACTTCTATGACAAAAAATCATGACAGAAAATGGGCTTTTCGTCCTGGGCGGGCCGGAGACGCAGCTGCATGACAATCTTTGGGCTGTCCATGACGGAAAAAACCGTGGTAGATGCGAGGGCGAGGAAAATTTCGGGGAGTTCCCGGTTATGGTGGGAGGTCGGGGGCCGAGCGATGCGCGTTTCTCTCGTACACGTACGCGCGTGTGTGCGAGGTGTTGGCTCTAACTGAACCCGAGCGAGGCGTTGGGTTCTAACTGAACCCGAGCGATTGCACTGCAGGCTACGCGTTATTGAACCCGAGCGATCGATCGATGGCTATTAACTGAACCCGATCGAGCGATTCCTTCGCTACTGCTGCTAACTGAAGCCGATCGATGCTGCCTCTGGATGAACAGTGAGCGTTGCTGGGGGGGGGGGGGGTTGGATGAACAGTTACCGGTGGGGGTGGATGAACAGGACCCCGTGGTGTTGCCTCTGGATGAACAGGACCCCGATCGATCGAGCCGGTTGGGGCTGGATGAATAGGACCCCGTGGAGGGCAGGATGAACAGGACCACCCCATGGAGGGCAGAATGAACAGTTGACGGTGGAGGGCTAGATGAACAGTAGCCCGTGGAGGGGTGGTTGAACAGGAGCCCGTGGAGAGGGCTGGTTGAACAGTAGCCGGTGGAGTAGCGCGTGGTGGAGGCTGGATGAATAGGAGCCCGTGGATGAACAGTCGCAGGTGGAGGCTGGAGAGGTCGATGGTGGATGAATAGTAGCCCATGGAGGCTGGAGGGGTTCGACGGTGGAGATGAACAGTATCCCGTGGAGTCCCGTTTTGTGGTACGCCACACCCCTCCCGATGAACAGGACCCCCCTTTCGACCGTAGCGCTCCAACACAAGTCCGTTTCCTCCGTTTTGCGGTACGCCACACCCCTCCCGATCAACAGGACCACCGTTTCGACCGTAGGAGGTCCGTTTCCTCTGTTTTGCGGTACGCCAGACCCCTCCCGATGAACAGGATCCCGTTTCAAACGTGGCTGGTCGAACACAAGGCCGTTTCCTCCGTTCTGCGGTATGCGAGGCCTCGTTTCCATTGGTTGTTCCGTCCAAGCCCTCTCGATGAACACGATGACACATTCCGTTCCGACCCAGCCGGTTGGCTCCCCATGAACATGATGACGACGCTGTTTCTCCGTTCCGACCCAGCCATGTACACGAGTGTCGGAGTAAATGGCCACGGGTAGCCTAACCGACTGCCCCTGGTTCTTCTGAAAAAATTATCAGGCCTTCGGGCCTCCAAGCACTCCAAGCATTGGGCCGCCTTCCCTGGCCGGCTACCTCTAAAGCCGACTCCCGGAAGGCGACCCAGCCTCAGCAACCCCTCCCCGGGACGACTACGGGGTAGCCGACTCCAAGAAGCCGTCCAAGAAGAACGCCGACTCCAAGAAGCCGGCCGAGACCCCAACCACCAAAGCTACACCCACATAACGGTGACAAGACAGGGTGTGGCCACAGTGCGGCCCACTACCCCCGAGGCCCGAGGCAGGCATGGCCACAGGAGGCCGTACGGGATGACCGTCTCCTGTTCGGCTCGGCACTGTAGCCATGCCAGCCTCAACGTCATCCACGACCGACTCCTGTACGGCCCGCAGGCGCCGGGCCCCTTCCGCCAGAGAGAGGCGCGGAGGCGGCCTGGCCTCCCCTAGTCGACCGAGGGTGTAGCCGGCCCCCAGAAGCCGGCTACCCCCTTCCCCGAAGCAGGAGCCCCATTAAGGAGACAAGACGAGGTAAGGCTACAGTGAGAGCCCCCGAGGCGGCCCACTATAGCCACGCTTACCTCGACAAAGCCCTCGTCATCAGAGGCGAGGCTACAGTAAGCAGCCGCCGACAAGACCCTAGGCGGTGAGGCCGGCCTGTCGACCAAGAAGCCGGCAGCCGGCGGGACCCACCAGTCGGCGGGACCCAACAGCCGGCGGAGAAGCCGGCGAGCGTAGACACTGACGGCTGGGACCAGTGCCCAGCCGGATTACCATTGTAACCCCGGGGGGTAGGCCTATATAAACCCCCCGGAACACCCATGCAAAGGGTTAGCTTCTGAACACAGCACACACACCATAGAAATAGAGAGAAGCAAGAGCTAGCCTTGTTCTTCTTCTCCCTTGAACCCAACAGCTCTAGGAGCGATTGTAGCTACCTTTCCTTGATCTAGTGATCATGCGGAGACGCCGCAGAGTAGGACTAGGGGTGTTATCTCCTCGGAGAGCCCCGAACCTGGGTAAGATCCGCCGGCGTGCATGTCTTCGCCTCATCCCGTTTCCAGGCACCGACGATGTCTTATTGGCACCCACAATGATAAGCCATCCGTTGGCATATGTCGCACCAACCACCCGACATTTGGCGCCCACCGTTGGGCCAGGTGCACCGTCGTCCGGAGACCTGTTCCGGACGGGAACCCTCTTCCTCCCCCGTGAGCGCAGCCAGCCTGCTGCGCCCGATGGCGTTTGCCTCGACGCGCTGCAAGGCGTCGACGACGCCTGCGCAGCGAGCTGCCTCGCCGATCTGCTCGGTGAGACTCGCATCTCCGACGAGCCTGCGTCCGACGCAGGCACCGACTACCCCGAGAACCGCCTCGTCAGCCTCCTCGACCAGCTTCACGTCTCCAGCGAGCCTGCTGCAGACATGGAGTCGGTCGGCTCCACCGACCCGATGCTCATCGACTCCGACACAGCATCGCTTGACGCCTACCCCTCCGACGTGGTGGTCTTCGACGACCCCCTCCCTCGAGCTGACAGCGGCAGCAGCGCTGTCACCGAAGTGCTGGTCATCAGCCACGTCGCCAACTCGGGCGAGAATGCCCACGACGCCCTGCAAGCGGCAATGCACGACCTCTCCGTCCCCATCCCGGCCGACGCCGACGCCGAGACCCTGGAGGCACGCCGCCTTGCCCTCATCGCGGAGGGCCAGAAGATAGCCTCCATGAGACGCCTCACCGAGGCCCACCAGCGCGAAGTCGACCGCGCCGCCTTCGGTACGCCGATGCCTAGCGGCCCGAGCCGAGCCGGCTTCGTCCAGAAGCGCGGCGCGGCCGTCGCCAGCATGCTGGGGGCAGATCGCCCCGTCTACGCCACCCCGCTCGAGAATCTGCGAGCCGCTCAGGCGGCTGCAGAAGAGCTCAACGGGCTGGGAGCCGATGAGCTCCCCTACATGGCAAGACGGATCCAGCAGCTGATCGACGCGGCTGCAGAACGGCACGAAGCCGGCGCCCGTGCTGATAGTCATCCCCCGCGCCGGGAGCACGCCGCGACGTCCCGCTCGCCGACTGCGAGCGGCGCGCGCCAGAAGAAAGACAAGGAGCCGGCTGCCAGCCGCAGCCGGACTCGCATTACCATCGAGCGCGACGCGGAAGGCCGCCCTCGAGCGGTTGAACACAAAGGAAATCTGCCTCCTCCCCCGCCTCGAAGAGAAAGACGCCTCACTCCGCCGCCTATCACACACCTGACTCTTGGCGACCGACTCGGCCGCCGAGAAGGAGTCGGCGAGAACGACGCCCGCCACAGGATCGACCGCCTTGCTCGATCCTTGGCGTTAGAAGAAGAAGACGATGTCGGCCCGCCATGCTTTGGCCCCCGCATCCGCGACGAGCCCTTCCCCAAAGGGTTCTCGCTCCCCAGAGACACGCCCAAGTACAACGGCTCGGTGAAGCCGGAAGATTGGCTCACCGACTAATCCACGGCCGTCAGCATAGCCAACGGCAATCGGCGCGTCGCCGTGAAGTACGTCCCCCTCATGCTGCAAGGCACGACGCGCACATGGCTCAACAGCCTCAAGCCTTACAGCATCAACAGTTGGCTGGACTTCACCGAAGTCTTCGTCCGCAACTTCACCAGCACCTACAAGCGGCCTCCCAAGCCTCGCCAGCTCTCCCTCTGCGTCCAAGGGCCCAACGAGTCGACCCGCGACTACCTCACGCGATGGGCCGAGCTCCGCAACTCCTGCGAGGGGGTGCACGAGGTCCAGGCCATCGAGTACTTTACCACCGGGTGCCGAGAGGGCACCCTCCTCAAGCACCGACTCCTCTGCGACGAGCCGGCTACCCTCGATGAGATGCTGGTCATCGCGGACAAGTACGCCACAACTGACTCCTCAATGAAGACGGAGCTCCGAGTGGACGCCTCGGGGAAAGTGATTGCTCCGGCTCCTAAGACGCCGGCTGGCGACCCTAATCGGCGCCCCTACCAGAACGACCACAAGCGCAAGGCCCCCATGCCAATTTCCTCCAGTCGGCAGGTAGCCACAATTGAAGACGAGCAGCCCGAAGAATGGCCCGCTCCCAAGAAGGGTGGAAGGCCGGCTTGGCAGCCGTCTTTCTCCTACGAACAAGCTCTCGACGCCCCCTGCAAGTTCTACAGCGGTGCGAAGCCGTCCAACCACACGACCCAGAAATGCCACTGGCTCACCCGCATCACCAAGGGCGAGGGGATGTTGCCGCCTCCGCCTCCCGGCCCGCCGCCTCCAGCCCCCCAGCAGCCGGCGGCTCGGCCGGCAGTCGGCGCCATCCAAGACGAATTTCCCGAAGAGCACGCCGCCTACGTCGTCTTCACCAGTCAAGCCGACGACAAGCGCAGCCGACGCCGACAGCATCAAGAAGTGAATGCAGTCGCCACTAGCACTCCCGAGTTCATGCACTGGTCAGAAAAACCAATCAGCTGGAGCCAGGCCGACCACCCAGAGGTAATGCCTTCGCCTGGCTCCTATGCAATGGTCTTGGATGTCACCCTCGCGACGGAGAGGCGAGCTGCCAGATTTTCCCGCGTCCTGATAGACGGCGGAAGCAGTATCAACATACTGTACCGCGATACCATGGAGAAGGTGAACGTCAAAGCGAAGCAGCTCATGCCGAGCCGCACCGTCTTCCATGGTATCGTCCCTGGCCTGTCTTGCTCCCCAATCGGCAAGATCAAAATGGATGTTCTCTTCGGAGACAAAGATCATTTTCGCCGAGAAGCAATATGGTTCGAGGTAGTGGATTTGGAGAGCCCCTATCATGCACTGCTCGGTCAACCTGCCCTGGCCAAGTTCATGGCTGTGCCCCACTACGCCTACCTGAAGATGAAGATGCCGAGCTCGAAGGGGATCATCACGGTAGCCGGCGACTACAAGAAGTCCATCGAGTGCGCCATGGCCAGTAGCCGGCTGGCCGAGTCCCTCGTGGTGGCAGAAGAGAAGAAGATGTTGGAACGGGTTGTGGCCCTGGCCGGCAAGCAGCCGGCCTTGTCCCCCAACCCCAAGGATTGTGATGCGCAGGGCTCCTTCCAGCTTGCCAAAGAGACGAAGAAGATACCTCTGGACCCGGAGAACCCGGAGAGGTTCGCTGTCATTGGGGCGAACTTGGACAGTAAATAGGAAGGCGAGCTCGTCGACTTCCTCCGTGAGAATCGAGACATCTTTGCATGGTCCCCAAAGGACATGCCGGGTGTCCCGAAGGATTTCGCCGAGCACAAATTACATGTCCGAGCTGATGCGAAGCCGGCCAAGCAGCCCCTCCGCCGACTGTCAGAAGAGAAGCGAAGAATTGTGGGAGAAGAGATAGCCCGACTCCTTGCCGCTGGCTTTATCATGGAAGTGTTCTTTCCAGAGTGGCTTGCCAACCCAGTTCTGGTTCTGAAGAAGAATAACAAGTGGCGTATGTGTATAGACTACACCAGTCTGAACAAGGCCTGCCCAAAGGATCCGTTTGCTCTGCCACGGATTGACCAAGTGATAGACTCCACAGCCGGATGCGAGCTGTTAAGTTTTTTGGATGCGTACTCAGGGTACCATCAGATCAAGTTGGACCCAGCTGACCGCCTGAAGACTGCGTTCATCACACCCTTTGGAGCTTTCTGCTACCTGACTATGACATTCGGCTTGAGGAATGCCGGTGCCACTTTTCAGCGTTGCATGCAGAAATGCCTCTTGAAACAACTCGGCAGAAATGCCCACGTCTATGTAGACGACATTGTGGTGAAGACAGAGAAGCGTGGTACCTTGTTGGAAGACCTGAAAGAAACATTCGCCAACTTGCGCCGATTCCAAATCAAGCTCAACCCCGAGAAGTGCGTGTTCGGAGTGCCAGCCGGCCAGCTGCTGGGCTTCCTGGTCTCCGAACGCGGCATCAAAAGCAACCCTGTCAAGATCAAGGCCATCGAGAGGATGGAGATTCCCACCAAACTGCGAGATGTGCAGAAATTCACTGGCTGCTTAGCCTCCCTGAATCGTTTTATCAGCCGACTAGGAGAGAAGGCTCTCCCCCTATACCGACTCATGAAGAAGTCCACTCACTTCGAGTGGAACGACCAAGCCGACCAAGCCTTCCATGAGTTGAAGAAAATGCTGACCACTCCGCCTGTCCTGGCGGCGCCGACTGAGAAGGAGCCCATGCTCCTCTACATCGCCGCGACTAGCCGAGTCGTCAGCACTGTTGTTGTGGTCCAGCGCCCGGAGGAAGGCCGAGCCTAGCTAGTCCAGAGGCCGGTGTACTATCTCAGCGAAGTGCTATCCAGCTCAAGCAAAACTACCCGCACTACCAGAAGATGTGCTATGGGGTGTACTTCACTGCCAAGAAACTGAAGCCCTACTTCCAAGAGCACCCCATCACGGTCGTATGCACTGCCCCGCTCGCCGAGATCATAGGCAGCCGGGATGCATCCGGCCGGGTGGCAAAATGGGCCATTGCATTGGCGCCCTACACAATCTTCTACCAACCCCGCACCGCCATCAAGTCGCAAGCATTGGCCGACTTCCTCGTCGACTGGGCCGAGACCCAGTACCTACCGCCGGCTCCCGACTCTACCCATTGGCGGATGCACTTTGACGGGTCCAAGATGCGCACCGGCTTGGGAGCCGGCATCGTCCTCACCTCTCCCAAAGGCGACAAGCTCAAGTACACGCTGCAGATCCACTTCGCCGCCTCCAACAACGTGGCCGAGTATGAGGCGCTCGTACACGGGCTCCAGCTAGCCAAAGAGCTTGGCATACGCCGGATCCTGTGCTACGGCGACTCAAACTTGGTGGTCCAGCAATCGTCTGGCGACTGGGACGCCAAGGACGCGAACATGGCGAGTTATCGATTCCTCATCCAGCAGATCAGCGGATACTTCGAGGGGTGCGAGTTCCTCCACGTGCCAAGGGCCGACAACGACCAAGCAGATGCCCTAGCACGGATCGGCTCCACCCGACAAGCCATACCGACTGGCATCTCCCTCCAGCGCCTCCTCAAGCCGTCTCCAGAGTCGGATTCCATCTTCGTACCACCTGCGCCAGATACAACCGGATCCGACTGGAGAAACCCCGCAGGCGGCACGGGGACTTCGACAACTGGCCCGGGGACTGCCGTAGTCGCACCCGGCCCGGGGACTTCAGAACCCGGCCCGGGGACTGCAGCAGTCGGCCCAGGGACTACAACGACACAAGAAGCAGTGGCCGACTCACCCAACCCACCCACCCGAGTCATGGTGGCTACATTAACAGAAGAAGAAGTCACAGCTCCCTCATGGGCCCAGCCCATCCTCAAGTTCCTAGTCCGCAGAGAGCTGCCGGCTGATGAGATCTCAGCAAGACTAGTGCAACGACGAGCCGCAGCATATACAATAATCAACAGAGAGCTTGTGAAGCGCAGCGTCACTGGAGTCTTCCAGCGTTGTGTCGAGCCAGAAAAAGGAGTGGCAATCCTCAAAGACATCCACCAAGGCGAATGCGGCCACCACGCAGCCTCAAGATCACTTGTGGCCAAGGCTTTCCGCCATGGTTTCTTCTGGCCGACTGCCTTGGAGAATGCTAAAGAAATAGTCAAGAGCTGCAGAGGATGCCAAGTTTTTAGTTCCAAGCAACACCTGCCGGCTTCTACACTCAAGACCATTCCCCTCACCTGGCCTTTTGCCGTCTGGGGACTGGACATGGTGGCCCCTTTCAAGACAGCCTGTGGCGGCTTGACGCATCTACTTGTCGCTGTGGACAAGTTCACAAAGTGGATCGAAGCAAAGCCGATCAAAAAGCTGAACGGGCCGACTGCCGTGACATTCATCACCGACATCACTACTCGGTACGGCGTGCCGCACAGCATCATCACCAACAACGGCACGAACTTCGCCAAAGGAGCACTGGCACGTTTCTGCGCGACGCAAGGCATCCGACTGGACTTAGCGTCCGTTGCCCACCCGCAGTCAAATGGCCAGGTCGAGCGAGCAAATGGACTCATCCTCTCCGGCATCAAGCCCCGACTGGTTGTACCACTAGAGCGATCGGCCGGCTGCTGGCTCGAAGAGCTGCCGGCTGTCCTCTGGAGCCTGCGCACTACACCCAACAAGTCAACCGGCTTCACTCCATTTTTCCTCGTGCACGGTGCCGAGGCTGTCATCCCAACAGACATCGAGTTCGACTCGCCTCGGATCACCATGTACACGGAGGAGGAGGCCAAAGAAGCAAGAGAAGACGGCGTGGACCTACTGGAAGAAGGCCGGCTGCTAGCACTCAGCCGGTCCGCCATCTACCAGCAAGGGCTGCGCCGCTACTACAACCGCAAGGTCAAGCTAAGATCCTTCCAAGAGGGCGACCTTGTGCTCCGGCTGATCCAGCGAACAGCCGGCCAGCACAAGCTCTCGGCCCCTTGGGAAGGCCCCTTCGTCGTCAGCAAGGCACTCGGCAACGACTCCTACTACTTGATCGACGCGCAAAAACCAAGAGCACGCAAGAGAGACGACTCCGGCAAGGAGTCGGAGCGACCATGGAACGCAAACCTCCTGAGACAATTTTACAGTTGAAAGCAGTATGTATCATGCTACCCTTTTTTGCATTAAGTACAAACCAACAGGCCCCCCGAGCAGTACTCGGGGACTGCCCTTGTTTATCTATGAATGACAAGTGTCATATCCATGAATGTATTATTACATTTTGAATTCTTGTCTGGCACCGGGTTCGACTAGTCGGCCCGGGGACTGGCCGCCTTGAGCTATATTGAAAGTTCTACCTGAAGTCAGAAAAGTAGTGTGCCGGCTCCCGAGTCCCCTCTTGTTGAAAGTCGCAGCTCGAAGAACCGACTGTCCGACTAGCAAGAGGCAAGGCAGAAAGGACGCCCACACGAAAAATGGCTAAGGAACAACGAACCTATATAGCAAAGAGACGGCCTCCAAACATGCCTGCCGGCTGCCAGAACAGCCGGATGGCCGGCTTCCTAAACACTTAGCTTTAGTCCAGGAAAGCTAAAGTACTCCTCCCCCCAATTGGCCGAGCACTCCTCCAGCCACAGATTGCAGAGCAACTGTTGGACTGGGGAGGCGGCAACCAAGGGAGGGCGGCAAAGGAAACAGCAGAAGGACAAAAAGCAAAAGTACAAGGAAAGGCCAAATGCACAAGTTATATACACACATAAAGCCCCCAACAGGCTGGCAACAGACATAAGTTCGAATACACCCAGTGGGTGGAATTGTGCAGACTTAACCAAACATTGTTCCAAAAGTAACAAGACAGGAAAACAAAAGATGGCAGACTAGGGCGCGGCACGGAGGCCGAGCTGGTCGGTGGAGACGGCCCCGCCGGCTGAAGGAGTGGCCGCCTAGCGGGTCTCGGCTTGACCACCACCAGCGGCAGGCGACGCACTCGCTCGCGACGTAGTGCTGGAGGTACGGTCAGGCTGAGGCTGGCCGGCTGCCCCACCAGCCGGCTCGGCGTCTTCACCCTCCTCCTCCTCCTCTTCGCCCTCGTCGCTGGAGTCGATCTCCTCCGCCGAGTCCTCACCATCCGCCGGGTTCAGCCCGAACCACTCCTCCGGCTGGGCGACACCGTTGTCATCTACCTCGTGGGCGAAGACGCTGGTGTCGGTGTAATCGGCGATCGCCGAAGCCCGCCGGATGATAGCCAACCGCGCCGGCTCCAGCTCTGTGTCGGCCTGCTGCCGCCAGGTAGCCAGCTGATCCAGGCTCAGGCCGGGATACCAGGCCTTGACGAACTCCAGCGCCCGCCTGGCGCCGGAGTGAGCCGCCGAGGCCTTCCAAGCCTCGAAGCGGCTGACTGCCACCTCCAGCCAGTCGGCAGTCCGACTGGGGGTGCGAGGAACCACTTGGCCGGGCCAGAGGGAGGCCAAGACTTGTGCCCCGGCACGCTGAAGCCGACGGAGCAGTCGGTGAGCCGGCTGGATGCGGGCCTGGATCGCCAGGAGCTGCTCCTCCAGCGAGCGGCCGGCGGTTGGCGAGATCTCAAAGCCAGCCTGCCTTCGCGCTTGGCGACGGGCCTCGATGGTCTGGTTGGCGGCAGTAGAATAGCCAGGGAAATATTCTGCGCAAGAAAGAAGAAGAAAAGGAGAAAAGAGCACCAAATCAGAAAAAGAGCCAAAGTGGCAGATGGCAAGAAAGGACGAAGAGGTAGGCGGCTTACCGTCAACCAGATCTTCGATATGGCCATAGCCAGAGACCAGAGTCTGCCTGGCCTCAGCCCAGCCAGCCGCCTCCGTCTCGTACTCGGCCTGGAGGGCGGCTTCGCGGTCCTGCACCACCTTCAGGGCCGCCTTGTGGCCTTCCTCCTGGTCGGACAGTTTCTTGACCAGGCGGTCGCGCTCCTGCACCAAGGCGGCGAGCTCGGCGTCCTTGGCACGAAGGGCAGTCTGAGACTCTCCCAGTTGTGCCCTCAGACTAGCGTTGACCGCTGCAGGGACGGCAGAAAAAGAAAGAACAGTAAGAAGAAGTCGTCAAGGAAGATCCGACCCGACTGCTCAGCAGTCGGCCCGAATCTCGGGGACTACACCCAGTGGGTGCGCTGACGCGCCCCCACATGAGATAAAGAACAAAGCACGTACCTCGGCTCTCAGTAAGGTCGGCGGTCTTCTGAGTCAGCTCCCAAGCCTGGGAGTTGAAGGCGGCCGCTCGAAGGTTGTGGTAGTCCTGCAAGATGGACAGAAGATCGAAGTAAGAACAAGAATAGCAAAGGCAAATCCACCAAGAAGTTCCAAGCCGCCTGCTCAGCAGCCGACTCGGAACTCGGGGACTACACCCAGTGGGTGCACTGACGCGCCCCCACGGAAGAAATCAAGATCAAGAAGAAATCAAGATCAAGAAGAAGCAAGATGGGAATACTAACCCGGATGGCCGCTCGCGTCGCGAGGAACTCGTCGGTGAACTGCCTCAGCGCCGCAGCTTGGCCCTGGAGCCGGGTCCGGACGTCCTGTGCAGCCACGTTCACCACGGCCGTCCCTCCGCCTGGCGTCCACCCCGAGGTAGCGCTGGCCGCCTCCGCATCCCGGGCCGACGAGCTGGAGCCCACGGCCGGCTGCGGCTCCGACGCGGCCTTCTGTGGCTCCGAGGCGGCCTTCCCCGCGCGCCGGCTCGACGGAATCCGGACCGCCATCTCAGCTCTGGCGGCCGGCTCGCCCCCCGCCGACTGTGCAGGCGGCAGATCAGGCCGGCCGCCTGGAGCCGCCCCAGTTGGTGGGGTCGGCACCGGCGCCCTCTCCAGGATGATGACGTCGTCGCTTCCCCCCAGCCCTGGCTGGTCGCCGCTGGCTCCCTCTGGCGAGGGCTCCATGTCCCTAGGCGCCATGACGCGCAGCGGGGTGACCATCAAAACCTCCCCCGCCGCCGCCGCGGCCGCAGCCTCTACTTGGGCCCTGGCTGCGGCGTCGGCGAGTGCCTTCGCCGCCTCCTCCTCCCGTGCCGCCTGGGCGGCGGCCGCCTTCCGTGCCTCCGCCTCCCGCGCATTCCGTTCTGTCGCTTCCTGAAGGTCGGCCCGGGGGTCCATGCGGCGAGTGGTGCTCCCAGACCCCCTCGGCGACTCGACAACGGAGGCGGCAGCCGCCCGCTCAAGCGACAACGGAGCTCTGTTCGTTTGGAGAAGAAAGATAAGGGTTCAGGGACCACCAGAGAAAAGAAAGAAAAAAGTGTATACGAAAGAAAGTGAACTTACGCCGACACGGTCTGCGGTTGCTTCACCGTCTTACGGAAGCGAGCCGCCTTCGCGGCCGTCTCCTCCCGCCTGGTGGCTGCCGCCCCGCCCCTGGGTTTTTTCGTCCGGCTGCAGAACAAACCCTGGGCGGCGTGATGCTTTTGACCTCCGCCCCGAGCAGGCGGTGCAGCGGAGGAACCCGCGCCGCGTCCAGATGCCGGCTGGCGGCGTGGGGCGACTTCGGCCTCATCATCGTCCGGCCAGTCGTCGAAGGTGACTCCGAGCCCGGAGCCGCCTGCTTTGCCGCCGGCCTGGTCACCGCCCGGCTCGATGTTGTCGTCCATGCCGGCCGCCCCCAAGTCGGGGTCCTCCAGATCGTGTTCGGTCCGGTCGGGGACGAATTGACGCTCCGCGTCTGACCCGCTGGCCGGCCGAAGAAGAGGACTCTGTCGAAAAACGAACCGACTAAGTTAGAGTCAGCCAAGAGGAACTCGGCAACAAAGCAAGGAAAAAGAAAAAGAGACAAGGAGAGCATACCGTAGGCGGCGGATTGGCTCGGCTATATGGTTCCTTGCCGAACTGCCATTCTTCGGTGAGTTTGCAATTCGCAAGATAGTTCACCATATAGGCGGCCTCCTCGCGCGGCATCTCCTTGGTGCACATTCGGCTCGGATCGAGCTGGCTGCTCATCTGATAGATCAGATGAGGCCGGCTTTGGAGCGGAAGAACCCGGCGCGTGACGAATGCGGCCAGCAGGCCGGGCCCCGTCAAGCCCTCCGACTGGGTCAGCTCTCGCACTCGGGCGACGGCGGCGGACTCGGCCGGCGTCAGAGTCACGGCCCGGTAGGACCACTGGGGCCGCCTGCCCACCGGAGGGCCGGCTACGTAAGCCGGCAGGTTGATGTAGTCGCCCCGTGGGCGGGGCGATGTTCCGCACGTAGAAGTACGATTTTTGCCATTTCTTCACCGATTGGATCAGCGTGATGACGGGGAAGGGGTTGTCGACGACCGACCTCCGCGACGCGATGAAGGCGCCAGTCTGAGCCAGCACGCCCTGCATGCGCGTGCCCAATTTGGACTGGAAGAACTCCCCCCAGAGCTCGAGGGTGGGGAGGACGCCGAGGTAGCCCTCGCACAGGGTGACGAAGGCTGATAGCAGCACCAGCGCGTTTGGGGTGAGGTGGTGCGGCTGGAGCTGATAGAAATCGAGCCAGGAGCGGAAGAAGGCGCTCACTGGCAGGCCGATGCCGCGCAAGAAGTGCGAGCGGAAGACCACCCGCTCGCCCTCCCGCGGCTCCGGCGTAATTTCCCTCGCCGGCGCAAGGCGGACCTCCACCTTGTCCGCGGCCGGCAGCCGCCGAGTATTGCGGAGGAATTCGACGTGGTCTTCGTGCACGTTGGAGTCGTCCCAATCCCCGCCATACTGCTCCGTGGCGGGAGGCATGGCAAAAACTAGCGCGGCGGCGGAGGAACGTGCGGTGGAAGAGCGCGGCGGCGAGGTGCTGTTGCAAGAGACGGCGAGCGAAGAAGATGGTGGAAGTAGGAGGAGCGTGCGAGGGCCTGCTGCCCTCCACCTCCCCCTACTTATAGCTTCGCGAGGCGAGGCCGAAGAGGCCGGACGTGGGGGGGGGGGAGACGTGGGATTAACTGCACCCATTCCCCCCATGCCCCGCGATTATTGCGCCCTAAAGGCGAGCCGAAACTGCCGCAAGGAGACGTGCGGGCGGTTTCGGGATACAGAGAATCCGCGCCTGGGCCCGGGCGCGGACGTGGCGGGCCCCCGCCCTGCGGCGATGTCCCGTCACGCGCGTGGGCTGGCAGGCTTTCTGGCCGAGGGAGGCCACGTGGTTCGTAGACGACAAGTGGCCGGCCCGCGGCCCGGAGCACACGCTAGCGAGCTCCCGCCCTCCGACTCCGAAGTTTTCGACCAAGGCGGCACGCCTAACTAAAGCCGGCTCCCAGCTGCCGACTTGTCAAGATAGGAAGCTGATCGAGCTTCTCAACGCCTACTCCACCTCGAAGCCCAATCAGCTTCGGGGACTACTGTCGGAGTAAATGGCCACGGGTAGCCTAACCGACTGCCCCTGGTTCTTCTGAAAAAATTATCAGCCCTTCGGGCCTCCAAGCACTCCAAGCATTGGGCTGCCTTCCCTGGCCGGCTACCTCTGAAGCCGACTCCCGGAAGGCGACCCAGCCTCAGCAACCCCTCCCCGGGACGACTATGGGGTAGCCGACTCCAAGAAGCTGTCCAAGAAGAACGCCGACTCCAAGAAGCCGGCCGAGACCCCAACCACCAAAGCTACACCCACATAACGGTGACAAGACGGGGTGTGGCCACAGTGCGGCCCACTACCCCCGAGGCCCGAGGCAGGCATGGCCACAGGAGGCCATACGGGATGACCGTCTCCTGTTCGGCTCGACACTGTAGCCATGCCAGCCTCAACGTCATCCACGACCGACTCCTGTACGGCCCGCAGGCGCCGGGCCCCTTCCGCCAGAGAGAGGCGCGGAGGCGGCCTGGCCTCCCCTAGTCGACCGAGGGTGTAGCCGGCCCCAGAAGCCGGCTACCCCCTTCCTCGAAGCAGGAGCCCCATTAAGGAGACAAGACGAGGTAAGGCTATAGTGAGAGCCCCCGAGGCGGCCCACTGTAGCCACGCTTACCTCGACAAAGCCCTCGTCATCAGAGGCGATGCTACAGTAAGCAGCCGCCGACAAGACCCTAGGCGGTGGGGCCGGCCTGTCGACCAAGAAGCCGGCAGCCGGCGGGACCCACCAGTCGGCGGGACCCAACAGCCGGCGGAGAAGCCGGCGAGCGTAGACACTGACGGCTGGGACCAGTGCCCAGCCGGATTACCATTGTACCCCCGGGGGGTAGGCCTATATAAACCCCCCGGAGCACCTATGCAAAGGGTTAGCTTCTGAACACAGCACACACACCATAGAAATAGAGAGAAGCAAGAGCTAGCCTTGTTCTTCTTCTCCCTTGAACCCAACAGCTCTAGGAGCGATTGTAGCTACCTTTCCTTGATCTAGTGATCATGCGGAGACCCCGCAGAGCAGGACTAGGGGTGTTATCTCCTCGGAGAGCCCCGAACCTGGGTAAGATCCGCCGGCGTGCATGTCTTCGCCTCATCCCGTTTCCAGGCACCGGCGATGTCTTATTGGCACCCACAATGATAAGCCATACGTTGGCATATGTCGCACCAACCACCCGACAACGAGCCCTGGCCGTACGTATGCGCGAGTAGGCGTTCGAGACCCTGCCCGTATGTACGTACGTGGCCGTATTTTCTTTCTTGCACACCGGCCGCTGTACGTACGTGTACATGCTACGTGCGCGCCTCTACTACGACACATGCGCGCCTCTACATCCACCAGTATATATGTACGTACACGTTCGCGACCAGAATGACAATGCTACGTACGCTTCGACCAGGTGGGTCCCGACTGTCAGGCACTTCCTTGCCTGCGAAGATGTAGCTGGTGGGTCCCAACAGTCAGGGGGGCGAATCGTTTTTTTGCCCGGACGCACTTCCTTGCGTGCGAAGATGTAGCTGGTGGGTCCCAGCAGTCAGGGGGAAACTTATTTTTTCGCAAAATACAGTGGCCCGTCCGGTGGGTCCTAGCTGTGAGGTGGAGGAATCATTATTTTCCGCGTAATAAGGAGGCACTTCCTTGCTGCGGCCGTGGACCCAGCTGTCAGCCTCTCCCCGTACAGTCCACGTCCGATGGAAGTCGTTCCTTGACCACGTTGACCACGCCGCGCCGAGAGCACCAGGGCGGTGGATGACGGCGAGGCCTAGGAAGGGGACGACGGGGAGCCGGGGAAGAGGCGGCAGTGGAAGCCCGCACGGAGAGGAGTACGAGGGTTCACTGGTTCGGCTGCGGTGTGAGGTTGCCGTCACCGCAGGGCCTGACCAGCGGTGGGAATAGTAGGGGCGGTGAGGCCTCCGCGGCAGCATAGGCGGCCATGGGAGGCAGGAGCATGCGGCATGACCGGCGCTGCTTTGGGCGGCTGGAGCAAGAAGACCAGAGGTTGAAGAAGCACTACGGCCGTTGGATGGACATCGTACGGTCACTAGAGCTAGAATCGTTCATATTGACTAAAGTTGACAAAGGCGCGTGTCCCAGTCAACTTAGGAGGCCCACAAGTCAGCCTCCCACCATGGTGGGTCCCAGCTAGCAGGGGGAGTATTCATTTTTTTTGTGCGTAATAAGGAGGCACTTCCTTGCGTGCGAAGATATAGCTGGTGGGTCCGAGCTGTCAGCGGCGGTAACGTTTTTTTCACGAAATACATAGGCCCTTTCGGTGGGTCCCTGATGTCAGGTGGAGGAATCATTATTTTGCCCGTAATAAGGAGGCATTTCCTTGCGTGCGGCCGTCGACCCAGCTGTCGGCCTCTCCACGTACAGTCCACTTCATATGCATGTCGGTCGTTGACCACGTTGACCAGGCCGCGCCGAGAGCACCAGGGCGGTGGACGACGACGAGGCCTAGGAAGGGAATGACACGGAGGCAGGGAAGACTCGGCAGTTGTTTCCCACGCGGAGGGGAGTACGATTGTACGAGGGTTTACTGGTTCGTCTGCCGTCGCCGGAGAATAACAGCAGGTGTGGGTGAGTAGAGGGATGGCTAGGCCAGTGATGGGAGTACGGTGGGGCGGTGAGGCCTGCGCGGCAGCAGAGCCGGCCGCGGGGAGGAGGGAGCAGGCAGTCCCGCCGGTGCTTGTTTGAGCGGCCGGAGCAGGAAGAGCAGGGATTGAAGAAGCACGACGGCCGTTGGATGGACATCCAACAGTCAGTGCTTGTGTGTCAACCTTTTCTTTAGGAAAGCCTCAAATCTATGGAAAACAGCATACAACCCATCTGCCATTATTTCTAATAATTTACAACCCATTTGCTAATTATTAAGGTTTTTTTGGAGCCCATATTCTTTTTGTTAGCATTACAGGCCATATTGTGGCCACGGTTAAAACATTATACGAAATTTTGCATATTTCGGTGCGGTCCGAACTGTTTTTAATCCCGAAATTTCAACTCACATTCAAACTGATTTTAAAAATAAATGTACATCAATATAAAATCCAACAAATTCTCCACGCATAAAAATTAATGTAATTTAAAATCCCGAAATGAAAAAAAAGATATTTGAAACTAATTGCCGATTTGATGTGTTTTAAAAATGTACAACCCATTTCTCATTACTGATGGGCCATTTTCTCGGCCAGCCGAATGAAAGCTCTCCTCGTCTTGAAAGATTTGCAGCCCAATAGGCCTGACAAAGCGACTTACTTGGGAAATCACAAAAAAACTGGGCTGTGGCCGTGGACCCAGCTGTCAGCCTCTCCACGTACAGTACTCTTCCGATGGAATGTCGTTGACCACGTTGACCATGGCACGCCGAGAGCACCAAGGCGGTGGACGACGGCGAGGCCTAGGAAGGGGACGACGGGGAGCCGGGGAAGACGCGGCAGTGGATGCCCACGCGGAGAGGAGTATGAGGGTTCACTGGTTCGGCTGCGGTGTGAGGCTGCCGTCGCCGCAGGGCCTGGCTAGTGGTGGGAGTAGTAGGGGGCGATGAGGCCTCAACGGCAGCACAGCCGGCCACTGGAGGCAGGAGCAGGCGGTCTCCCCGGCGCTGGTTTGGGCGGCTGGTGCAAGAAGAGCAGCGATTGAAGAAGCAGCAGGACCGTTCGATTCAAATCCAACGGTTACTGCTGCTAGAATCGTTTGTTGACTAAGTTGACAAGCCATGCGTACGCGTCAACTTAGTAGGCCCACAGGCCAGCCTCCCAACCGGTGCGCCCCAGATGTCAGTGGGAGGAATCATTTTTTCGCGTAATAAGGAGACGGTTGATTGCGTGCGGCCAGGCCAGCGGAGGGAGTAGGGTGGGCCGGGGAAGCCTGCGCGGCATCACAGCAGGCCACAAGAGGAGGGAGCAGGCAGTCCCGCCGGCGCTAGTTTAGGCGGCTGGAGCAGGAAGATCAGAGATTGAAGAAGCACGTCGGCCGTTGGATGGACATCCAACAGTCACTGCTGCTAGAATCGTGTGTTCACTGACAAAGCCTTGCGTAAACAAGTCAGCCTCGAAATCTGTGGCGTGTACAACCCATTTGCTATTATTTTTATAATTTTTACTCATTTTCTAATTCATATGGAATTTATTGCAGCCCATTTTCCATTTTTAGAATTGCTGGCCATTTTCTGGTCAGTACCAGGGTCAAAAAATTAACTAAATATGTGGGAAATTTTGAAAATTCGCAATTTTTTACTGGGGAACAAAATATTCTTAATCCAAAAAATAATAGCCATACTAAAACAAATTTAAAAATAAATTAGTACTATGTCATGTTAAATCCAATGAAATACTTATAAGATATCAGTGAAGAACAAAAACAAAAAATAGAAACTTATATCCCATTTGCTATTTTTTTTTTGGAATTTTCAACCCCTTTTGATATTACTTTTAACAGACATTGACCATACTCTTAAGCCAGGCCGGAATGCATCCCTTCTCGTCTTGAAAGATTTGCAGCCCAATAATTCGGAGAAAACAAATAGGCCTAGCTTGGGTATTCTTCAAAAAGAAATACTGGGCTACCTATTTTCCCAAAAAACTGGTGCATGAGCATTTAGCTTTATTTATTTATTTACTTATTTATGTTTAGGGGACCATGAGCATGTACCTGGGCCGGATTCATGTGAGAGCCTCCCTTCCAGTTAATTATGTGCTTCTCTATTGGGCCTTCATCAGTGGGCTGCATGTTATCAACAAGTGGAAAATGTGTTCCGTACAAAAAATAGTATGCGCTACGTACGGTACGGGGCACTAAAGGATCGAACCGTGCAACGACTTCCAAAACATTGTGTTTGTCGTTCTAACAACACATTTATTGAACCAACAGACGAAATATACTACTGATTGTACATTGAAAACAGCAGCAGCAGCAACCAGGGCTGGGGTGCAACAAAAGCAGTAAGCAGGCCAGAAGAGTGAAGACGCAGCTCTCTCTTCCAAACCAAACATCAGCCATCATTACAAAAGGGCTACCAAAAAAGAACAAGTGTATGTATCAAACTAAATAAAGATCCTACTACACCAAGTGTACGCATCTAACTAACTGGCTCAGTTAGACGTTACTATTTATTAAGCTGTGGAGATTGGCTGACGGCTTGAACCAGATGGGTGCCTGACGGGGGAAACTCCAGCCAGCAGGTCGAAGTCTGATACTTGCGACCCTCTCTCCTACTTTGGGCTGCAGAGCGTGGCGGCACATATCAGGGTATGGTGCATGCAGAGACGCATGGTACGCTGTGTACACACAGTTTTGCCTGATGAACGAAATCGCGCTGCCATCATGATCCTTGCCGTCGGTTATCTCCTGGTTAATCGGATAATTCAGTCCGACAAACAGAGAGCATGTACCAAGGCTACTTACCAGCCTCCAGTAAAAAATTCATGTAGGCCCAGAGAAGTTGGGATCCTGCTCAAAGACCTTGCAGTGACTGTGATTGTATTCCGCGAAACAACACGTCCGGTACGTGCGAATGATCATCAATCTTTTGCCGTCGTCTGATCGAGCCAGGAACCACCTGCAACTGCCATGCCGCTGTTCTTTGAAAGGTTCTGGGAATAGGAAGGGTAGGGACACCAAGCGGCCTACAACATCATATCAAGTTGGAGTCAAATAAAAAAGGGCTTTTGATTCAGTCAATCTTAAGAACAGCATGTTATGAGCATGAATATTTGTTCAGCAAATGTTGACAGTAATATAAGCAAGCCATCATGATATCATAGGAAAGTAACATACTGCTGTAACAGCCGTTTGTAGCGATGACTGGAGTAGGCCAGCAATACATCCAGCCATAGAAGGAGTCGACAGCGTAAATGAAGCCCTTGTGTTCAATGGCATCAGAGAACCATGGAGGATGTATGATCCTGCGATGGACGTGCAGATTTATCCACTAACCGCAGTGACCTGTCAGATAGGCGAGACCGCGGCTGAAGAACGCAATTAGCCTGAAGTCTTTACAATTCGCAGATCTTGTGGGCACTTGGCAGATTACAACCTTCAGCAAATCAAACTTGGTATCATGTTGGCTACTTTAAGATTCGGAGTATTCTGGGCCGCGGTGCCAAAGCAGTGTAGTGTTAATCGAAGGAAGGGGGATCAATCGCCGGGTGTAGACCTCCACGAGCATCCAGCTGCCGCGACCGTCGACGAGCACCATCCAAGACGTGTTCATGCCGACCCAGTACATACCGTTAATGTAGTTGATGCTGACGGGGATCGGATCGCAGTCAAGGGGGTTGATGCTCGCCACCCTACGATCGTTATGCTGCATGACACGCCGTTTCTGAAGATCAGGCGACATCAGCAAGCAAGGAGCTGGCTTAAAAATCTCCGGCCTGAGGGCTTTGAGTAAACGGTACAGCCCCGACGAGCACGCGGCGAGCGGCATGGTACTGAGATTGTCCACACGCGAAACAATGAGCTTGATTACCTCTGTGGGGAGCGAATTCCAGCCACTCTTTCGGCAGACGCTGCTCGGTTCTGCCATTGTTAGCGGGGATGGAAGATTGGACGAGATTATGTGCGGACAAAGATGGAGAAGCAAATATGTGCTGCAGGAAGTGGACAGGTGATGATGACTACAGCACGCCGCTTGACTTACGAGACACATACCAGCAGCGTAGGGTCATGTCGATGCCAGACAACTTGCTTGAGTGATCACAGTACTGGTACTCCCTACAGTGCTATGCCCTAACTTTCTTGAGTAGAGTAGTAGAGTAGGACTCTGCTCTACTACTAGCACCGGAGGAGTAGTATATTCTAATCGAAAATAGTTACAAACTTCAATGCCCGAGCGTGGAACGACTACGAACCGTGCTCAAAGACCGTGTCTACGTGGTGTTTGGACATGGGCGACAACCTCAACGCCAACGGTTCTGCTCCCATTGCACCGTACGTGTTTCTGTCCTTCCTGTTCGAAATCGTGGTAGAATTCATGTTTCTACTCTGTATCCTACTACTATGCTAGTCCACATGATTAGTTTCATCTCTGTTATAGCCGTCATGATTTATTTTGTGCTTATTCGGATTAAATATCGTAGTAACTTGCTCATATATTCAACTGGCGCAACGTCCCCTACAGCCACTCCCGTTTCATGGACGGCCTGGTCGATGCCTCCAAGGAGCCCTTCGTCCACTGCTATGAGTGCCCGATGCCGTTTTGTGGCTCGCTGGCGGACATGGTGCATCGCCTCACGGATGCGTGCAGCGGTCACTGCTGGCCCTTGGCGGAGAACATCAAGTACGAGACGTGCTACCCGTTCACCATGTCGGAGTCGCTGGAGGATCACCGCCGCCTGCTAGTCTTGGAGGAGGACGGCAGCGTCTTCCTCTTGATCGTGGGCAGGAGTAATCCCATGTGTAAAAACTAATGATATCTTGAGAATTTTATCGGAAAATAGTATGTCGACCATTTCATCGAAAAAATGATATGTCGAGAAAGATGATAGAGGTGAGGAGGAGTGGGGCGTGGTGGTGACTGGTGGTCGGACTGGGCGGAGGCATGGGGATGGGCGGCGTCGGCAGCGGCCACCATGCCAGATTGTTCCAAATACTTCCTTTTGTAGTGGAGTAGGACTCTGCTCTACTACCAGCACCGGAGGAGTAGTATGTTCTAATCTAAAATAGTTACAAACTTCAATGCCCGAGCGTGGAACGACTACGAACCGCCATCGGTGCTAACTCCAATCCTGCAAGTCATGTATTTGTTTCTTTTTTACTTTCTGTACGAATCTGTAGCCAGCCTGCAAGTCATGTACACTGTACTGACAGTGGAACCCACATAGTAGTACTTAGAATACAAGATTAAGGATGCAATTAACTTTTTATAGAGGGAGAATCATACACGCAATTAACTCAAATGGATTGGACGTGACTCTATTATTCTCCAATGGCAACCGGCAAATTTCCTCCCGCGGGCCGGAGTAGGTTTCTCGGTTTGCATGCGGGTTTAACGGAGGGGTTTGATGGAGGCGAGGGGGCGTGTTCAGCCGGGCGTGCAGTTGACGGCGCAGTACTATTCGATTTGACAACTACAACTAGTATATTATAAAAAACAAAGAAGAGTAGTAGAGATAGAGATAAGAATAGAGACTAGGGAGGAGCACCATCTACTGCTTCGTGGGCTACTCCTGCGCTCCATTCGGCGGCCACAACGTCCCCTACAGCCACTCCCTCCCGCGCTCCATTCGGCGGGCGTTGTTGAAATTTGGGGAGCGCACTCTCGCGACTGCTAGCAGCAACGACTTCACCGACGACGACTTCTTCCCCGACCTCGGCAACCTCTTCCTCAACGACATGGGCGACAACCTCAACGCCAATGGTGCTGCTCCCGTTGCACCGTATCTGTTTCTGTCCTTCCTGTTCGAAATCATGGTAGAATTCATGTTTCTAGTCTGTGTCCTAGATTCGATCTGTTCATCTACTATGCTAGTCCGCATGATTAGTTTAATCTCTGTTATAGCTGTCATGATTTATTTTGTGCTTATTCGGACTAAATCTCGTAGTAACTTGCTCATATATTCAATTGGCGGAACGTCACCTACAGCCACTCCCGTTTCATGGACGGCCTGGTCGATGCCTCCAAGGAGCCCTTTGTCTACTGCTATGAGTGCCCGGTGCCGTTTTGGGGCTCGCCGGCGGACATCATGCATCACCTGACGCAGGCGTGCGGCAATCACTACTGGCCCTTGGTGAAGAACATCAAGTACGAGACATGCTACCCGTTCACCGTGCCGGAGTCGCTGGAGGATCAGCGCCGCCTGCAAGTCTCGGAGGAGGATGGCAGCGT
This sequence comes from Aegilops tauschii subsp. strangulata, assembly GCF_002575655.3. NCBI lineage: Eukaryota > Viridiplantae > Streptophyta > Magnoliopsida > Poales > Poaceae > Aegilops > Aegilops tauschii. The sequence continues at coordinate 322,023,150 of NC_053040.3, forward strand.
CTTCCTCTTGATTGTGGCCACCGGCGAGGCCCGCGCAGGCCGCCGCCACATCTCTGTAGTGTGCGTCAGGGGCGGTGCCGCTGACGCTGACACTGACACGAGGCCGATGTACGCGTGCGTGCTCACTATTACTACCCCTCGGAGGTACGTGGGCGGCGACACTGGCTACGTCAAGCTGACTTGGACTCTGCCGAGATGGGACCTTCCCGCCGATGTGGACATGGAAGACGCATGGTATTATTTGACCCCCAACAATGTGCACGGGGACTCCAAGGAGGTTCACCTGGACATCTGCATTATCAAGTTAAATGTTGATCATTAGTCTTCGCTCAATGTAATCCGCTGTCTAAGCATGTGGAGACTTCCATGCATGATCTTGCTCTATTGGAGTATCGCGCATGAATAAAAGTGTATCCGTTTATGGTTTAGTCTAGAATCTTCCATGTATGAATTTTTACTACAGTACTGGTGAAAGACTTACGATGAACCATTTCTTACATCTCCTCTATCCGCTTGCAAGTCATCCTGATTTAATCCCTCCGTCTAGGTGTATAAGGGCATGGTTAATATTACTTAATAGTATAGCCAACTGTTGACTATAAGAAAGTGCCATCTCATCTGTAGCCAACATGTATAACAATCGATACTCAAAAACTAATTCTTAAAGATCATTTCTTGCAAAGCACAATAAGTGTTATTTCTTCACAAGTTTTGGATGCAAGTTGAACAGTTGAACGCTTTTGTTTGCAAAAGATACCTTTTTATCTATTTCACCCGGATGTTTGTGAGCTCTAGAGATGAAATAATATCCGAAGAAACCTATCGATACCCGTTACACATGAGATGACCCCCACATCCTTTGTCAAAATAAACAACTCCCCGATCAATGCATTTCACTCTTCGGTGCAACGCACGGGCACCTTACTACTATAGATTAGTACGACCAAAAATTGAACTAACATTATATATAGTACGATAAATGCTGATGCATGTCACCTAAAATTATATCATTCAAAACTATGTTCAAATACGAATCCAACGATATAATTTTTGTTGACATGCACTAACATTTTGTCAGTTAAATCTTCAGTCAAATTCAACGGGGGACTAATAAACCACGACCGATGTAGTACAAGTGTAGAGGGCGGCACTGCACGGGAGTCTCACCTCTCACCCCGCTCGTGGCGCGGCAGTAAAGCCGTGATATCACAAAACCCAACCACTCCGTGTAATAAGTGGCCTGGTAAAATAAACGGACAAGCAACCATCACACCCCCTGTCTTTTTTGCATTTCATCTCTCTGCATTTACTTTCTCCGGTTCATCTCGCACACTCGATCCCTAGCTACTACTCCTAGGGCCAGTTCTTTTGGCGGCTTCCCCAGCTTTTCCCACAAGATTTGTCATAGTGGAGAGTAACAATAAGGCAGCTCACTCATTTATTTGGGCTTCTAAACTACTACTCCGTCCTGGTTTATTCCACACCATTGTAATTTGTGCTAAATTTTGACCAAAGATTTAACTGGTTTATTCCTCACCATTGTAATCCCTCCGTCTAGGTGTGTAAGTCATCTTACGAAAACCAAATAATCCCAAAACACTTAGGCGCGGTGCATTAACTTCTACCTCGTTTCTTGTTTCTTGACATATCAACCAATAAGAGATAAAGAGTGTGCATGCTTTTAATGACCTGAGATATCAAACATGACATGCAGTGGTTAGTTCATTGCATGCAATACTATTAATTAGCAAATAAACATTAACGTTTCTCGTTTTCTCCTCCTCCTTGGTCACGGTGCACAGCCTAAGATGACTTACTCACCTAGACGGATGGAGTAGTGCATGTGACATGCACTAACATTTCATTAGTTAAATTTATGATCAAAATTTGACACAGATTACAATGGGGACCAATAAACCAGGACGGAGGTAGTAGTTAGAGCATGGTTAATAGTATAGCCAGCTGCTGGCTATAAGCCAGTGCCATGTCATCTACAGCCCATCTTATAGCCAACATGTACAATAATAGATCAAAAGAGTGTACTACTTTTTTATTATGTGGCCCACTTCTCATTCTCACAAAGTGCTTAGGAGCACGTGCTAGAGCTGGCTCTTCACGAAGACCCCGCTTACCTTCTCTCTCCTCTTCTTTTTCCTCCAACTAAGCAGAAATATACTAGTTTATTTCTTATAGCCCGCTGACTCAGCTCTATTGTACTTGCTCTTATGGGATTACTAATCTAGAAGCCTAAAAGAACTGGCCCCTGGTACTCCTACTAGTAGTAGTACTCAAGTTGGAATTCCAATTGCACGGCACAACTTTTTAGGCAAAAAATTCGATACTGGGTGTAGGAAGCGGTTTGGGAATTTGGATGCCTTTCCAACCAGTGAGATACTCCGTACAAAGTACAACAGAGAAATAACCACAGAGAAGGAAGCTAAAAGTAAACAATCAAATGAGCATTTTTGCATTTGTTTTGCATTGAATCGTTTCACAAGCTTGACTAGTGCTGTTTTTCTACTTTTACAAAAACCGCATCGTAATGTTAAAACGTGCATTTGCACGTACATAAGTAATAGTAGTACTCCCTCCGTCTAGGTGTATAAGTCTTCCCTCCTTCTTGGTCACGGTGCACAACCAAAGATGACTTATTGACCTAGACGGAGGGAGTAGCACAGTCTGCAAGCATATATCGAGAGAGACGTGTAGTGCGATAGTATATAGTAAAGTTTGTGCTATATGCACGTACTTGCAAAATGCGTACGAATACACAAGGTTTCCAAACTTTCCCTTTTACATACTTAATTAAGGACGCTAAAAATTCCTGAACGTTCGGGATTTATCATTTGCGTCCCAAAACTAATGAGATCGCCTTACGAAACAAAAATTATACTCCTCCTAAAGGCCACGACGCTCGCAGGAGCGCTTGCGGCGCGCCACGAGTGCCCTGGTGCGCGGCCGTTTCCCAGCGCGCCGACACAACGCCTCTTCCTCAGCCTCGCAACTCGTGAGGTGCTGATTGGCGGCTTGCCGGCGGGCGAGCGCGATCTCACCGGTGTGGTGATCCGGCACCAACAGGTACTCCTCCTCGCTGGAAGCGTGCACCCGGTCCACGTACCGCCAAGCGTAGATGAGGTGCTTGGGCCCGACTGCACTCAGGGCGTCGGCACGGGCGTCCTCCGCCACACTCACGGCCCTCGCATGAGCCTTCTGCCAAAGAGCCAATTGCCTGACTCTCTCGGACGCGACATAGGCCTCCCAGGCAGCTTGTTCTGCGGTGCGCTTCTCTTCCTCGGCCTTCTTCTCTGCCTCTATTTTGGTGCGCTCTGCTGGAGGCAAAGCCTCCCACAAGGCGACATCCATTTCTTTCCAAAGCTCCTCAAGGCTAGGGGGCTCGGCGGGCGGCGCGGCTTTCTCCTCGTAGCGGGGAGCCGATGCATCCTCCGGCGCGCGTGCTGGCGAGATTGGGAACACCGACGCGTCGTGGCGAGGAGCGGAACACCGACGCGTCCTCCTCGACTAGTGGCGGCGAGGAACGGAACGGCGACGCGTCGCGTCGCGGCGAGGAGCGGAACGCCGACGCGTCCTCCTCGACTAGTGGCGGCGAGGAACGGAACGGCGACGCGTCGCGTAGCGGCGAGGAGCGGAAGACCGACGCGTCCTCCTCGACTAGTGGCGGCGAGGAACGGAACGGCGACACGTGACCGTCCGCGCGGTGCAGCGAGGGGCTCCTTGGGCTTTGGAGGGGCGATGCCATGGTGGTCGACGTGAGAGGGAGGGGGAGGAGATAGCGATGAACGTGAACGTGAGGGGGAGGAGATAGCGATGTCGTGGGAGGCGCAATATTTATAGCGAGCAATGGCACACCTACGTAAGATATGGACTGAGCTGCACTGACTTAACTGCAGGTCCAGTTGCATCACTGACATGTGGGCCAGACCCCTGTTGGGCCCATATGTCAGTGACCCAATGCACCTGCAGTTAAGTAACAGCTACGTGGGCATACTTGTTGGAGTAAATTACGGGGGAGCGAAGGGGTGGAAATATTGCTGGTCACAACGGATTGGACGAGCGTGGGGGGAGGAGAGTCATGCATGCAGATTTTTTCACACGGGGTGGATTGGTGGGACCGCTGGAGGGAGAAGGAGAGTTTGGCAGGCATATTGTTTCCACACATGGAGAGGAAAAGATTTGGAGACGAACGGGCTTCCTGCAGGTATGGGGAACGGTGCATAATAAGTCATCTTGCATGCCGGGCTAGGTATAGTCTCAAGTCATTAAAAACATACACGCCCCACACATGTTCATATTTCAAGGTGCACTAAATTATTGCATGCAATGATTAAGGCTGGCCATAATGGTGGTATCTTAGCTGGTATCATGCACACGGGAATAGCAAACATGCTGATGTGGCAAAGAATTAAAAGAGAGAGGGGGGTTAGAGTAACTAGTGTTCATGCATGCATTGGTAAACACATTTTTTTGTGAAGAACGACAGCACTAGTTGAGTACTTTTGCAGACTTAAAAAACTATTCCACCGCCTCTACTATCTTGCTAAGAGTAGGTGAATTTTTTTGAATCGAGCCCTTTAAACTAGAAGGGAGGTAGTGGTACTCTAAGGCTGGTCATAGTGGGGAGTAACTTAGACTAGTAACATGCATATGTTACTAGTCTATGTTACTACCTCTATAGTGCTTAGTATCATAGATTAGTATCATAGGTGGTCTCATTTATTGCCATGCATGACACATAGTAGCATCACATTTATTATGTTACGGTATCTACCTATGTTACTATAATCATCTCTCTCTTATACTCATTATAATCAGCATTGTAGATATTGATATTTTTAGTATAAATTTGGTCGTGGGATTTCATTGATGCCTGTCAAAGCGTGGAGGAAGCGGAGCTTAGGGCTTGCATTGCCGGTCTCTACATAGGTATTTCTCTTCATAATCCTGTAATTTTGGAGACTGATTGCGCTTTTGTGGTAGCGTCTCTTGCATCGGGGGACTATGACAGGTCTGCTATGCGTGACCTGAAGATGAAAGCGTTGAGCATCTCAAAGTTGATCAACAATCTTCAATTGTCAAAGATTAGCCGTTCGGCCAATAAGGTGGCACACTTAATCGCTAAGTATAGCTTTGACAATAGATTAGATGGTATTCTTGTAAATAACGTACCACCCTGTGTGGTGAATATTGTATCGAATGAGTGTACTGGTGTGGCTGGTTAATTAATATAAGGTGGTGTTCAAAAAAAGTATAAATTTGGTCAAACACTTTGCAAACGGTTGACGGGAGTAAAAAGGACCAGAGGGAGTATCATGCATGCGGAGTAGGCAAAAAAATTACTTGTCTATAAAAAAGGCAAAAAAATGCTCATTTATAGCCGGTCGAAGTCTCAAAGGGCGCGACCACGCGAGGGAGGCGAAGGTCGTGGGAGGCGCGACGTTTGATGGAATTAAGTGAAGTTACATCCACGCGCCGGCATGGCATGCGAACAGGCAGAAGCTATACCGTCAGGCCTACGATATGGGTCTAGTAGACATGACATGTAGTGGGTCCCGCATAGTTCTCGAGAACTCTTTGGGGGCTTGCAGCCGTTTATCCACCGGGCAAGCCAGCAACCCCACGCCGTTCGCACGCCCTACTCGTCCCCGTCTTCTACCTTACAACAGTTCGCTCCCAGTCGTCCCGTCCTTTCACATTAGTTCGCTCCCAGTTTTTTTTGTGGGGTACAACAGTTCAACTTCTCCTAACCCTCCTCCAAAATCCCTGGCCTCCCAAATCTCCATGGTCACCGCTGAGTACCAGGTTAGAGCCATCACCGGCGATCAGTTCATCGTCATCTACACACGTGGATCCGAGACAGTGAAAGCATGGCTTGCTCACTTCCTACGCATGTTCAACAGTTCAACGGATGAGTGGGTCGCTGGGCTAGATGTTGAGTACACCACAGTCCTGGGACGAGAGAAGGATCTAAAGGACGGAGAGAGGAAGAAGCCCGCCGTGATCCATGTTTGCGTACATAACGTTTGCTTGGTCTACCACATATGCCATGCCGACGTTGAGTGCCAGGATTTTAAGAACTTCCTCAAGGAAAAAAGAGTGAAATTCGTTACTGTAGGCTTTAAGAACGACAGGGATGTCCTGCGTCGGATAGGTCTCGTTGTAGGCCAGCCCTTCGATCTCCAGAAGGCAAGCCTGGTGTCCTCCTCTCAACCTTCAATGCTGACCCTGGCAGCAGCCATGATTGATCCTTCGTACGCTAAACTGAAGAAACCTCATCACGAGTTTCATCATGCATGGGAGTCGAAGACATTAGATGAAGATCACATCCTGTATGCAGCAATGGATGCCTACCTTTGTTTAAATATCTACAAGGGTTGGATGAAGAAGCAGAGCCTAGTGTCCGGTTCAAGCAAAGAAGCGTCGGCGAAGAGGAAGAGGAAGAGGAAGAGGGACGAGGACGAAGTCGAGGACGTGGACTCGGACTCCGAGTAGGTGGCAGTGCCATCGCTCATGCTGGTTCTACTGAGTGTCAAGCGGGCTAGTTGCTTAGTTTATTTTCAAGGGAGTGTTGTGCTGAGGCCCCGGCAGAACTATGTTTATGTTCTTTCTCGTTATTTGAACTCTTTAGTACGTACAGTAGTACTAGTACTATGTCTTACTACTGTTCTTCTTGCAGTTGGTACTACTGCTCGTATCTTCGTGTTCCTACTGTACTTAATACGTTCGTACTAGTAGTATAATTTGGGTCAGTCGATTTGTGAAAGAATTTCGACGGAGTGAAGGAAGAAGACGGCAGAAGAGGTGGAAGAAGCACTTCTAGCCATCCATGTTGCATCAAACAGCTCACATGAGTCGACTGACCCAAATTGCTCCTTTAGATTGCATGATCCACGTGGCATTCAAGGTCTCGAAGGTAGATTCCGCGTCCGCACCCGGTTTGTGGGCTCGACGCGCACGCGACCGGCTTCCGCCGCGACAGCCACCATGCGCGCCTCCTCCGCGCGGGCGGAGACGACAATGACACGCTAGTTCCTCCTCGCCGGCGTGCTGGAGCACGCGCTCGTCCTCCTCTTCGTACGTTGCGTGCATAGACGCGGCTCCACCAGCTGCTCGCGTGCTTGGCAGCGCGGCGGCATCGCGAGGAGGGACTGCAGACGACGTGAGCGGATGAGCCTTCGGCTTCATGGCACAGGGATGGCGGCGACACGGCGGTGATGGGCGAGAAATTGTTGGCCGGAGCAGGCGGGCGCCGGCATGCACAACGGCGGCGGCGGCATATTGATGAGTGCGCGTGTGGGAGCTTACTTTAGTTTTATATATAAGGTTGGTCAAACTTAAAAGAAAACCGTACTAGTACACGTAAACGTTAGACTTAGGCAGCGCTTTTATTAGTTAGTACCACAACCACGAGACGGAATCCTGTGCAAGCGCGTGAACCGCGGCCGCGCGGTCGATCGAACGGTGCGTCACCGTGTCGCGCTCGAAGGACATCCACCGAACCTTTTTGTGTGTGTGAAAACAATCCTCGAATATTACTCAACCTTTTTTTCCTGTGAAAGTTCTTGACGCTGCAATATTTCCATATATTTGAATTTAGCTCCAGTTCGTGTTTATTTGGATTTGGACGTTTTAGGTGCGCCCTAGTTTTTTTTAATACTGATTTTGTGTGTGTGACTGAGAGAGAACGTGTGTATGTGTCCATATGGTTGTTGTGGCGGAAGGGCAATGTGGAGGATACAGACATAGAGAGGTGTGAATGTGCAAATGATCATGCATGATTGAGACATAGACAGATGCCGATACGTTGTGTATACATGAGAGAACGGTCTTCTAGTTTACTTTGTGTGTGTGTGTGTGTATGTGAGTTTGAGCATGTTGTGAAGTACTATAGACCTTGTATACATCTTGGGATTCAACAATGATAGTAACTATTGAATTGTATAGACCATTACATTCGAAGTCAACAGCCTAATATATTTATTTCACAATTTCAACAAATGATTAGTACACTACAAACTAAGAAAACAAATGTGTACTCCCTCCGTTTTTATTTAAGTCCGCGTATTAGCATTGGTCAAAGTCAAGTTTTGTAAACTCTCAGAAAGCTTATAACAAAAAATATTAACATATACAATAACAAATAAATACCATTAGATTCATTATTGAATGTACTTTCACGTCATACATATTTGTTATGGTAAATGTTTATATTTTTCTATAAACTTGGTCAAACTTTAGGAAGTTTGACTTCGGTCAAACCTAATATGCAGAGTTTACTACTACCACTCGCTAGTTGCTTAGCCGAATCACTCAACACGCCACACGGGGAGTCCAGTGTCACAAAATTTTGAGGTCGGCGGGAAAATCTCCCGCGACCCTGATTCGAGCAGTGGGAAGTTACCATCATAGCCTTCGGAACAGGCCTACGGATGACGCTTGGTAGCGGGCTGTTTTCGTAACTTCAGGTTCACCCTACCCAGCCAACCCCACCCCGGCACCCAGAGTAGTACACCTGAATACTCCCAATTTTCTATCCCCACCGCAAAATAGACTTCTCCACGGCACCGCAGCCTTCGTGCTCCTCCCCTTTACATCGGCGCACTCGTCCACCGCAGCGCATCTGCCTCATCGACGACCTCGTACGCCGCACTGGAGCTGGTCCACCATCGTCGTACACGGAGCCTCTTCCCCGACATCGTCTTCCACAGTCTCGGATCTGCTTCCCGGAAGCCGACGCCAAGCGCAGAAGTACCACCGTCGTGGACAATGAACTGACTCCCGTTGCCGACCATGACTCACAGAGGCCGCCGCCACCATTGTTCTCCTCCTCGATTGGTAATGTGTGTATTGAATCACTTAGCAGTACATGTGCAGTTCCAATTTTGTTCATACCTACCCTTCAAATTTCCTGGGTGCTATTGTTCCCGTAAAAGTAATTGGTTATAGCCTCCATTGTCCAACAGAATATCAGCTTGTAATTGTGCGTCGCTCCTGTGTCGCGCTGTGCTTGGGTAGGTTTTTCATCTGCAACTAGTAGTGTGGCAAATGATGGAAAGGTTTTTAGAACTAGCAAGATGCCCATGCATTGCATGCATCAAGATGCATTTGTATGAGTAGTTTATCTTGTGGGAGAAAAGGATGAACGAGGGAAGGCCTTATTTGCAAATCTGGAGAGGGGTATGGGTATCTTTTTGCAAAATTCCCATTTGTTTCCTTCCTATCTGTCAGATATAAATCGGACGGCCTATATTGCAAGAAAAAAAGTATAGAGAAAAAAAGTAGACAGTAAAGGAAGTAGAGATAAATATTAAATATTAAATATAGAATAAATATAACAGTAGAGAAGAGAGTAGAGATAGCAGAGACGTCAGGAAAGGATCGCGCGCGCGGGAAAAAGCGGCCGGGCGTGCGCTAGTTTTGGCGCGCGGCGTCCGGCGCGCTTTATAAAATCCAACGCCCTCCCACCGCTCTGTGCCTTGCCACCGCTCTCTCCCCGCTCTGTGCCTCGGCACCGGTCTCTCCCCGCTCTTTTTCGCCTCGCCGCCGCCGCGCCACCATGCCGCCGCGTCGCCGGGAAACTTGGGGATACCGCGGCGTCCGCGCGCGCCCCTCCGGCGGCTTCTCCGCCGAGATCCGGTTCCGCGGGATGCGCCTCGGCCTCGGCAATTTCGACACCGCCAATGAGGCCGCCCGTGCGTACGACGCGGCGGTGTGGCGCCTCCGGTGGCCTCATAGAACATTGAACTTCCCCAACGTGCCGACGCGGGAGCGGGTGCAAGAGCTCGCGCCTCTGCCGCGGCTTAGCACCGACGAGGATCGTCGTGACAACCGGAGGCGGGAGCACCGTCTCGGGATCGCCGAGATGGACGAGGAAGCCATGGCGCTGTGGCGCCAACACTTCCCGCAGGACATCATCAAAGAGCGCGAGTTCTACGCGCAAAGGAGGGCGGAGAGGGATAAGAGGAGGGCGGAGCGAGCCGCCTATCGCGAGGACAAGCGTAGGCGAAAAGCGGACACTCAATTCAAAATGAGGCTAGGAGCAGCGTCGCCCTGGGAATCCGACGACGATCGGTATCTTCACGCCTACAGTCAGACGTCGGAGGAGGACATCACCGAGGAGGAGTCGGACGACGAGTAGTTGAATTAACTTTTTTTATCTATCTATGCTGAGAACTATCCTCTACTCTCTAGTATCTACTTCTCGATCTCAGCACTGTAAACGCTTTTTTAAAGCGCCGCGCATTGTGATTCTGTTGGAGATGCTCTAACATGGCAGACGAGTGCTTTAATGTTGCCCACAAGATGCGCGAGTATTACTAGTAGTATATTTTTCTTGCCATGTTGAGATTTTAAAACCACGAGTGCGAACATGCAGAGGAGCAATGAAGACCAAACATGGGATATTCGGGACATCTTCAAGGAGCATGGCAAGTTAAAGAGGAGTTGCACCGAACCTGTAAAACGAGCTTTGGTAAGTAACACCCTTTCAATTACTTTCGTGTAGCCTCGTGTTCTTCGATGTGTATATGTTGTAGTTTCTGTTTCTCTTAAGCGTGGTGTTCTTCGATGTGTAATAAGAAGAGTCTTAATCGTCCTAATGCTTTTGTTTTTAGCTTGATGTAGGAAGTGGGTGTTCTCACCTTGTAGTCTGTTTTTATTTTTTTTCCTTTTGAATTCACTTCTCCGAGTTCTGTTTATCTGGCTTCTACTAAATGGATCTAGGTTGCTTTGAGTATTGATCTAAAAAAGAAGTAACTTCATGTCAAGATGCAGTTCCTGCGAGGAGGGAAGTATGGTCAACCTCGAGATAATGTTTCCAAAATGAGGCTGGATTACACACAAGGTGCCAGTTCCCTAATGATGCTGGAGTACACACAAGGTGCAAATTCCCAGATGATGCTGGATTACACACAAGCCAGGTGGAGTCGTCAGCTGTTCGTGTCCTCGTGGCATTAGTAAAGGCTGAAAGAAAGCGTGCAGCAGCCCTTGAGAATGTAGCCGAGTTCCTGAAGAAGCGAAAAGAGCAATCAGATGCTCTCTTCACCCAAGCCAAAGAAGAGATGGAAGAAGCCAGAAATAAGCTAGCAGAGGCAGAGCAGGCTAGGCGTCTCCTGCTATCTAAAACTGTTGTCAATACAAAATTTCCTTCATAATAGCTAGGTTCAAATGTTTATCCAGTCAGCATGGTTGTTGTGATGTCCGTGCATCTACTGATGTGGCACAAAATGTTTTTTTTCGGGTCATGTAATAATAGCAATTACTTTCCAAACAATAACAGACGAAGCATTGGACATGGTATAGTTCACGCGCAAGCCTGACATTCCAAGTTCAACTTCCACATCAAACTCATGTTCACAGATATCTGCACATTCATACATAATGTCCACAACCATGATTCACTTCAAAGCCAAAAAATGTGAGGAGAGTTATAAATAAAGAAAATCCTCTACTAGTTCCTGCTACCAGTGCGAGCACAACAAGTCAAGACCATGTGTAAATTAATTATATTTTAGTCATTTTTTGTGTTCTAAAATGCCTACCGGCTCGCGGAAGGACGTGTTGCCGGCACACGCGCGGATTCAATGAAGGCAGGCGGGGCAGTCTTAAGCTGGTTGCACGCGGCGAGGAGGCGTGCTCAGCCGGGCCTGCAGCGAGTGCGGCCCTCTTGGCCGGCGCGCCGGTTCAATGCCTGCGCTATGAGAGGTCGCGTCCGTGTCAGAGCAATCACTCCCTCTAGTCCTTTTTTGTTTGGGTATAACAAAATCTCGTTTTCCATTCACATTTTACAAGTAAAATTCGTGGACAAACTTTGACCCAAAGTACGATGGGGACTAGTAAACCAGAATGGAGGTAGTAGTTTTTTTAATCAAAGAAGGGTTTCCCCTTACGATTTTCATTACTGAAAACCAGCATCTAAATCTAAACCATAGTATTTGCCCTAGAACTACCGGGTTCAACATCTCGCAACATAAACCCATACAACCTCCATCGCAAAAAAAAAACCATACAACCATACGCCAAGGAGGTACGTAGTACTATGAATTCCATTTTCGCTCCATTCCAATCGTTCTAAAAACTACTTACTACTTATAATGCACCATTGAAAATCGGAACTCTTAACCCCGCTAAAAAACGATATTTTAGACGTGGCTACTCGATCTGTGGCAACTGGCGAGCCACCGCGCTCCAAGTCGTTCACCTGTGGTCCCGACCATCAACTCCTACGAATGAAATTATCACGCGAGCTGACTATTCCTACAAAGGTGCTCCACCACGTACCCGGTACCCGCGAATGCAGCAATCGTGCACCTAGGGTTTTAGGGTTTATTTGTTAATGTCGCCTTTACGTAACACTCATGTGTGCGAGACAACGAGAGGCCGACTGCGTGCGTGCGCCTCTTCTCTTCGTATATGTACTCCACCGTTTGTCTGGTGTCCAAAAAATTATAATAACTACTAGCAATGTGCCAATGCGTTGCCACACGATCAAAGTAGATTAATACATATTCACCGATTTGATAGAAAAAAATTCTAGTTTTGAAATACGTATATCACTAAAAATATGTTATGTTTCACTCAAAATATATTCCTTTGGCAGTTTTGATGAGATATGGGAGGAATGTTGTTGGTTTCAAGATTCGAGAAGTGGTATATGTCTAATTTCTACTCTTACTAGCAAGATGCCCGTGCGTTGCACGGAACATCAAGATCTTGTGGGAGAAAAGGATGAACGAGGGAAGGCCTTATCTGCAAATGTGGTGAAGAGTGCGGGTAAATTGCCATATTTTCCTTCCTATCCGTCAGATATAAATCGGACGACCTACATTCCAGGATGGCAGGCCCACCATCATCACCAACTCTATTTTTTATCCCTACTCTTATAAAAAGCATTGTCGGTGATGATCATGTGCCTGCCATCCTGCAATATAGGCCGTCCGATCTATATCTGACGGATAGGAAGGAAACTATGGCAATTTTGAAAAAAGATACCCAAACCCCTCTCCACATTTGCAAATAAGGCCTTCCCTCGTTCATCCTTTTCCCCCACAAGATAAACTACTCATACAAATGCATCTTGATGTTCCGTGCAACGCATGGGCATCTTGCTAGTTGTTGCAAAAACCCATGTGTGTGTGAGAGAGAGGGAGAGTGGAGGAGGACGGAGTGCATGTGTGACAAAGACACAAGGAGTGTGTGAGCGATAGGTATCAGCTTAAAATGAGGCGATAGTGTGTGTGTGCACGATCGAGAGGGCGTGTCTCAAGAAGGAAAGAAAAATCTACATAGATACACGGAGCGGGAGAGAGACATGTATGCGATGGTGGAAGCACGAGTGTGCGGGTGTATAAACCTATCTAGAGGCTAGCTAGTCGATAAATGTTTGTGAGAGAAATACGAGTCGGGGTGCGAAAGCGAGGGTTTTGTGTGTGTGAGAGAGAGACGGTAGTCGGGAAGGGGAGTGGAAGCAGGAGTTGTGTGTGTGTGTCTGTGAGAGAGAGAGAGAGAGGAGACGGTAGTCGGGGTTGTCTAATCGGTAAACAAATGAATAATGTCAGTCTGGGATGGAGACGAAAAGGAGACCGCAACAAATGTTGTGTCTATAGGAGAGAGAGAGAGTAATTTTAGTGGTATGAGTCATATGTAGAGACATATAGGGTGTGTGAGAGAATCCCATAGAGAGAAAGACAAAGTGAAAGACAAGTGGAGACTGTGTGTGTGGCGGTGAAAAAGAAAGCTTAGGTACCGAGTGATACCAGAGAACAGTAGAGACGTGAGAGATAATGAAAACCGTGTAATGTATAATGATAGGGAGAGTGTGACACTTCTCAAGGGAGATGTCGAGAGACCATGTTTGCGAGGATAGGAGAAACATGAAGTGAGCGTGCGGGTGAGCTGGAGAAAAGAGAGTGACAGCTACCTGAAGGAGCATGCATGCGAGAGAGATGGGTGTGAAAGGAGTGAACAAAAAAGGGATTCAAATATTTGAATTCGAGATGATGATACATGTAATCCATACTCGAACCAAAATTGATCTATCAAACATGCATACTCATATGAATTCACACACATCTATGTTATTTAATATGTAGATATTACTGATCCATACATTTTAGTAGAACATAATTTGGTTAAATTTTTTTGAATTCAACCTTAAGATTTCGAGATCGTTGTATTTGTAAATCATATTATACATATAAAGGAGCAGAATTCTTTGTTGTGCTTTTGAAAGTATATATAAAAAAATGATGTATATAGAATGTAATTCCAATTGAAAATGGATCCCGCCCGAAAAAAATAGAATACAAACGGGATTCGAATTGAGTTGGCACGGTAAACGTGCACTCTGCAAAATTTGAACGAAGCGGGGAAAGTCGCAGTAACCGCCCGAAACCAAAATCTGCGAGATGGAAATCACTACTGCCTATCCCTGCCACGCAAATCCTATCTGCTGGATTTCTATAGGTTTCGATAGGGGTAGGTTTGTAATTTCACCCAAACGTGACGTAACCGCCTCTCACCCGGATTCATACACGGTGGGCGCCAAAACACAGTGTGTCCTCGGCCGAAATCGACTCCCTCCCCGATTCATATTCATACACGGTGGGCGCCAAAAACAAACTCTCGTCGGCAAATATTCGTTGTATGCGAGATTACCGTCCTATCCCCAACCGACTAATGTTGCTGTGATGTAGTAGAAATTTGAAACGGGGGCTAAGTTTGTAAATTTCCTCGCATTTGAGACAAGCGCGCCCTGAATACATGGTTCCCCCTTCCTCTCTACCTTCCTTTTCCCCATTCGTACTCCGTGGGCGCCAAAACACCCTCTTCACCCCACCCTCCTCCGTCCGCCACCCCATCCACCGCCATCCTCCTCCACCATGCCGGAGCTGATACCCCAACGCCGCCGTCCATTATAAGAGATCGAACCTATCTCATCCACAGCTTCGGACCGGGATCCTTGCATCCCGTCCTCTCGCTTCATCCCCGCCGTCGTCCACCTTGCCGGCGCCGCTCCTACGACCGTCTCGTCCACCGCGCCCCGCCGCCACCGGCTACCCTCCTAGATCTGCTTCCACGCTGCCGACAGCCATCGCTATTGCAGCACCGTCAAATTCTCAGCAGATGCGTACACGGCACCGCACCAGAGGCGGTACTCTTTCGTATCTGCTCAACTTATTTATCGCAGCAAGAAAATAGATTGCCACTGCTTTACTCTGATTTCTTGTCTTGGTTGCGAAGTTGCCTTTGTCTGGTTTGCACCTTCAGATCCGCCATGGCACGCTCAACACTATACTCCCAATGCTTATGGTTTTCCCCTTTTATATTCCACACTAGTTAAATCACAGTAGACTAAATTTCAAAATTGGGTCAGTTGATTTTTCAGAGCTCGCCGGAGTTCGCCGATGCGAATGAAGGGGCTCGGGTGGTTGTGGGGCCTCGCCGAATGAAGAAAACTCGACGCGGGTGGGGGTTGGGGCGGGGGTGGGGGGTGGGGGTGGCGGAGGAACACAGGCGGTGGGGGCCGGTGGTCCGGCCGGCAGCCCGTGCGGTGTTCTGTATGGAAGAATCAGAGACGAGGAAGAAGATGGGTTAGGAGACATAGGATCTTCATCCAACCGCCTGAAATGGTCGAGAGATAGTTGGGAGTTGCATTCTTAATGCGCTCTGGTTCATCATGTGTGGGCACTGCGCAACCAACATTTTATTATCCAAAATCTGCTTGCTCTTCTTTACCATGTTCCTCTTCCGTTCTTCTTTAATATGTACTCTCTCCGTTCCTAAATACAAGTCTTTGTATAGATTCCACCATGGACTGCATATGGAGCAAAATGAGTGAATCTACACTCTAAAATGTATCTGGATACATCTGTATGTGATCCATAGTGGAAATCTCTACCAAGACTTATATTTTGGAATGGAGGGAGTATGATAGTAGTACAGTATGTTCCTTGTACTGAAGATGAGCAGGGACATTTGTAGTGTAGAGGTCTATACGGTCGGTTGTGATGGACACTTTGAGCCTCTTTGATTCGTAGGATCTTGTAAACATAGGAATAGGATTTGTAGTGGCCTGCCCAGTTGAATCCTATAAGAATAGCAAGGAAATGCGGGGAGCTGTGCCGCCTTTGAGAGTTACACTAATATTAATAGTACCGCACCTTCACTTGAAGAGAGCTGGTATCCGAAGCCTTTCTAGTCGTACCGGCAATACTAGCACATATACTCCAGCAAGTTCCACTTTGCTGATTTTACTCTGATGCTTAAGGTTTTCCCGTTATATCTACACTATGATCTGTGTAGCTGCTTTGTGTCGCACTAGCAGCAGTCCACTCTTGAAGCTAAACACTGCAATGACTTACAAAATTGGCACCAAGGCATTGAGTGCCATTCTGGATGCAATGAAACTCATACGCTCCCCACCTGTTGATTCTTGTTCAGAATATGATCCTAATGACTATTCTAACCTCGAGGAGTCAAAGGCAGATGGCCTGTCCTGTTCACCCATCAAGGTGCCTGTTCTAATTTGGCAATGTTTTATTGATTGCGGTATCTTACATATGTTGTCTTGCATTTCTTCTACTTTGTTGCACCGCCATCTGCTTAGTTTACTCATCATATATGTCGAGATGCCATGCCCATCCATTATCAATACATATTCCATCTGTCATCATACCATGTTTTTCCACTCAAATGCTGTTCTTGTGCATCAGACATCAAAAAGGAAGAGGGTGATTGCCGAACCTGAAGGAGCACCAGCAAAGTCCTTGAAAAACGTGGTGGTGCCGGAGAAATCAGACAGCACCCCACTTATATTGGCTGTATAACCAGTGACACAAAACGTAGGACCGACTCCAGCAGACTGTACCCATACTTCACTGGCCACACCACTAGCCCCACCACACAGGACCTGCACTCCAGCAAAAGGTATACCGATTTCATTTTCCATAGCACCAGCTGTACCACAGAAAAATCCCACTCCAGCAAAAAGTACAGCAAGTCCACTGGCCGAAGACCTATCCCAACTGCAGAGACGGCCAATTCCTGCAGATTGGAACCCCATTCCATTTATTCCCAGTTTAAAAGACAATGCTTTCAATGTTGTTAGGGACTACGTGCATATATTCCCATCATGGGAAGATTATTGTGAAGACAAACACCATTTTCACATCTTCCTGTCCAACTAACGTGTAAGTGCTATTATTCATGGTTATTATTTTCCTGTTTTCTGCTGATTGAACACATCAATGATTTACATTACATTGTTGTAACTAGGCGAGGGTCAATCTGGATAGTCATGACGAGCAAAGCTTGCTTGTGCTTTTCAAGGAAGCATTGCTGCAGTATCGGTGTTACCTGAGGAAATCACACTTTGATGGCAAGTCTATAAACGAATTTCCGGTGAAGTCTCTTGTGCTAAATTTAGAAGACATTGAATGGAAAAACCTTGTTATGCACTGGTCTCATCCCCAGGATGAGGTACTGTCTACGAAATCACATGACAATTTGAACTTCTACTTTTCCGCATGTGCCTTACGGATCTTTTTTGCAGGAAATCTGTTCGAAGAAGAATTCCGGTTTGACAAGAACGACAGGATATCGCAAATATGCTGCCCGCTGCTTTGCTCTTGTTAGTACCTGTTGTCCTGTATCAGTGTACTTGCATACATACCTGGTTCATTATGTGACAGCAGTATGCATGATAGCTTGCTTATCAGTTGGTCGCTCCAAATTATCTGATCTGTATGAATGGTTACATTAGTGTAGAATATATCCAATGCCAATGTTTTTTTAGCTCTGCATTGTTCTTGTAAGTACATGCTGTCCTTTATCAGTGTACTTATAATGATAGGTAGTTGTTCATGTACCATCACTCTGCAGCTTATTTTCCTTTGCCCTTCATTTTCTACACATCAGATCTATATTTACTCTTACCATAAGGTTGGTACTGAAGAAGTTTAGCTGTGCATTGCTCTTGGCTGTACCTTTTACCTGTATCGCTGCACTTACATTTATAGCTACTTGGTTATGTAGCATCACTCTTCATCTTATCTTAAATATTCTCCATTTTTCGTATATTATCACATCTATATTTACTCTTAACAAAATGTAGAATAAAGGCAATGCTTTTGAAGAAGATTCTGTGGTAAACTTCTTGAATTGCCCCCCCATCAGCATGGACAAGGCCTTTATAGAGCCTGCCTTCACCAATAATGTAAGTTTATCCATCTCAAGCCTTCAAACTTTGTTGTATATATTTGGTTAGGCATGACTGCAACAGCTTTTTATTTTTGGTGTTTGCATCAAATTGCTTGTTTAAAGTTTATTATGTAGTTCATAAACAAAAGTTTGTCCTTTCTCAATTTAAGTTTTCAGTTGTACAACCAAGTTCCTTCTTCATACCATGTAAATTAAACTATACAGAGCAAGTGATCTTCTTTTGCACTGCATGTATGCTTCTGTTCTTCATCCGTAATCCAGTGGTGTGGTGAACCTACCCACTATAGCACAATGTCATATTCTGCAATGTCTTAACTATGAACAATGTCATATCATTCTACTATTATTGAAACCGTCTCTTTATTTGCCAATCTGAAATGGTATAAATTGACAACACACTAACCATTGATACTTATGAGTTCTTGATCTGTAATCCAGTGGTGTCGTGAAGCTGCCAACTCCTTCACATGTCATTTCCTGCCATGTCTTGACCTGAACAATACCATATTGTGTTAATGCAATTTTAAACTGTGTCACTTTATTCGTCAGCAAGAAATGTGATGAATTGTCAGCACTGATACTTTTATGTGCAAAAACTGTCATCTGTCTGCTTGTTTATCTTTCAGAGTGAGGAAGATATAAGTGTTGAACAAGTGCAGTCTCATCATCTTGCTTAGCTGCTTGCGCTGCAGCTCCCCAGCAGGGCTAACCTTTCTTGAACTCTATTGAAGTGTTGTCGGTTTTGTATATTATTTTGTCGGCGTGTTTATTTGCACTGGTGGCGATCTTTGATGCCCAGTGTATGTAATCTGCTGTCTGCTTGTGCTTTATTATCATAGTGGCGAACTTCGATGCCCAGTGGATGTAATATGCCGTAATTTCTTTATTGTATAGTCTTAGTTTTTTCTTATTCACGATGCTGCAGTTATTTTACTGTATATATATCCTGTCTTCGCAGTAAACCGGCCAAACCGGAAAATTACGGTACATAATCGGGCCGTCATGCAATGACGATGTAGGTTGGGCCTGAAACGTGCCGAACAGCTCACGGGCCGGCAGCAGCCCGAAATGAACCCCGGCCCATGATTGTGTGAATCAAATCACGGACTTTTAACATGCCAAAATTGTCTCGGTCCTTGTTTGGCCCAATCAGATATCGGCTGCGAGCAGGCCAGATGCAAACCGGGCCGTAGTTAGGCCCAACTATATGATAGGCTTTTAACAAGCCGAAATTAATATAGGGCCGAAATGTTAAATGGGCCCTTAACATGCCAAAACTAATATCAGGCCGAATTATTAAGTGGGCCTTTAGCAAGTGGGCCGAAAAGCATAGTGTCCAGTTGATGGGCCAAATCTGATATGGGCCATAATTGAGCCCAAAGCCTCTTAAAGGGCCGGACCTGATCTGGGCCATAATTTGGCACAGAACGTGGTAGGCTTTTAACGGGACGGATCTCATATGGGCCACTATTAGGCCCGGAGCGTGGCAGGCCATTAATGGACCGGATCAAATATGGGTCGACATTTGGCCCAAAACATGGCATCCAGTTAATGGGCCGGCCTACTAGGGTCCTCAAAATCTTGTGGGCCTACAGCTGGGCCGGCCCATTAATGTCGGCGAAATCTCGTGGGCCTTTAGCTGGGCCGTCCCATTATGATCCGCAAGAATCTTGTGGGCCTTTACCTGGGCCGGCCCATTATGGCACACAAAAATCTTGTGGGCCTTTACCTGGGCCGGCCCATTATGGCCCGCAAAATCTTGTGGGCCTTTAGCTGGGCCAGCCCATTATGGTCCGCAAAATCTCGTGGGCCTTTAGCTGGGCCGACCCATTATGGTCCGCAAAATCTTGTGGGCCTTCAGTTGGGCCGGCCCATTTAAACTTGATGGGCCGGTCCACGTGGCAACATATCATAGGCGCGTCTCGCCCATTGGATGAGTGACACATGTGCCAACGCGGATGTGACACGTGTCTCCTCCAGCCAATGATGATTTTACACATGGAAAATCCCCATTGGTTGGGGCTGTTAACGGGTTATCGGATCCAAAACCCGACCCGATAGCTTAACGGCGTTCCGTTACGGTGCATGCCACGTGTCGGCCACCCTTGACGAAAGCACTTCTCTGACGCGCGATTTATCGTCATGGAAGTGGAAACTTCCGTGATGATAATTTTGGTAATGTCATGGAACACTTCTACGACAGCACAGGTATGACTATCTTGATTCTGTCATAAATTTGTCATGGATGTACATGCATGACAAAAAAGTGACCTACTGTGACAAACACGTATCATCACGGAAGTGTATTTTTTTGTAGTGATATTCAATCACTTTGGAAGTTCTTTCCCTGATACATAATGCCTTTGGTAAATCCTATTCCTTGATTTGGCCAACCATGCTCTGCTTTCGAGCTGGTGATATTTACTATTGAAGCTTGTGGTATATGTTTCCACGATGCCCCGATGGGTTGAACCTATGCCTTCCATAATATATGTGAACTGGAAAGTTTTCATGAGTTATACTCTTCTGGTATTTTGCCAGATAAAATTTTCAACACTGCAACTTCATCAAACGCGAGAAGTGAATGAAAGGTTATGCATTGAAGAAGTGGGAGTCGACCTTGAACTTTGCGTTCATGCCCAAGGACACGATGTAGATCTTATCATGGAAGCTTCTCGCAAAATAGTTACCCCCTTGTAATAAGTGCTTGTATATGTGGTTTGATCATTTACAAATGTGGTTCTGACCATATTGTTCCCCTTTGATTCAATTTCTCACACAAGTTAAATCCACTTGTCCTCTATAGATCAATGCACCCGTCCAACCTCTATTATGATCTACCGTCGGGTATTACCCCCTGGTATCTTGAGATTATCACGGAACTGCATAACTTCTTATGAGTTCTTCATCAAGTACTACATTCTCACTGGTTCCATTTTTTTCCCGGGCTCTGAGTTATTAGAAACTCAAAGACACCGATAACTGAATCGAGATCGCACCGCGATTAAACAACTCTTGGTAACCTTCATTACTTACGAATTTGAACTCGATCACGTAAGTCCTAGCCTGCTCGGCTATATCATTATCATGCTAAACTTTAACTATGCTACCTGGTCCTTAATCCCGGAGCACAACTTTCGATGATGAGCTAAGCTTACGTCGATCTTCCTCGTCATATCAGTTCGCCTTGAACAACAAGCTTGATTTCAAGTTTGTGTCCTACCCATGGTTCCAATAACCTTCCGCTTCGTCATTCCTTTGACTTGATGTCGTCGCTGATTGATTACATCATCATGAAATCTCTCGACAAATGTGTCGTGATCACCATCAACCTTATGAGCTCTTCCAGGATATCAATTGAGTTTATGATGAGAAATACCATCCTTGCCCCCGATGATTTGTGTTATCTTTGACCACTTTATTGCCTTCCGTTCAACACAAACTTGTTCGTGTTTTGTGTGATACCTTGAGATCCCCGCTATCCAGCATTTGTTCTTCTTTACCTTGGAGTATTACCATCTTTTAATATCAAGGATGTTGTGAGGACTGCTCCACCTCTTAAGGAATTCTTGGTATTGTGATGCTTCTCACCATCACCATTCTTTCTCGGTCCTCGTGTTGATTCCAACCGGTGTACCAACAAGTGAACAGTGCTGTTTGGATTCTGCCCTTCTAGCAACCCTATTGCTTTGAAGTTAATCGCCGGCCGTTCATTCTTAGACTATTGATTATTGAATCACCATTCCGACGTTGGTCGTGCAACCCAGCCCATATTTCGGGTGCACCTTTCAACCAATGTTTAATTGTGTATGTTTTCCTCGAGCATACATCATTATACCATTTGATCTAACAAATGTTATCTCCTTGTTCACATAATTGTGGAAATCCATCTTGTTGGAAATCTCGATGAATTGTCGCTGAGACCATCAACCAGCTCCTCATCCTCTCCCTGGTTTAATGATGAACTCTTGTTTTGGAACTCGCTCCCATAGTTCATTTCCCGACAATCTTACATTGTCATCTCGTCAATTTGTGTTGCACCTTTTCTTCTCTGGCATCCTAAGTCGGAGGTATCCTAACACCAATCGGATCTGAACCTCGGTCATATATGATGGTTGGAACATATTTCCAAGAGTTATAACATTGGTCTTTATATCACTCGGTAAGGTGATGTCATGCCTAGCACACCTGACCGGAGGACCTATTGTCATAATTTCCTTTTTAGCAAGGCTATCCATTCTTCCATTAGGAAATTGTAAAACTTATTCTACAAGTTGTTCCTGATGTATCCTTTGTGTGTCCAAAGTCTGACCTTTGCTTAAAGACCATGTCAATGCTATCTCGAAGCATGTCTGTGGTACTCTGATCATCGATAAGAACATTTGAAGCACCATGCTAAATTTCCTTTATCAATTTTTCAAACACCGTTGTTTCGGTGATGTCATAAACTTCCTCTCCCCTAACCTAAATGGTTTTCTACGTTATATCCCATCATGGATATCATGCTCTGCTTGTCCTTGGGAAGGATATACCCCTGAATTATGTGTTTAAACACATTTTTCTTTCCATTGTTCTGATTAAATCTGATAGACACTTTTCCCTTTCCATTGGTTTATTTAAACCCTTTCTATGATGTATATGATATAAGCAGTAATAATTCCCTGCTTGTGCAAACACATCGGTGTACAATTCTATCAGCAAGACCCTGTACTATTGTTGATGACATTCCGGTAGCCACCGATGGACGAGAACTTTGCCTATTGGTCCGCCTTGTTCAACGAGCAGGAAAATGGTTCTCTTTGTCCCTCGCCCTTGGAACCGACGTTGTTGCTGACATATAACTGACAGGCTACCCTCTGACATGCCTTACTTGCATGATCGTGTAAGACATCACCGCCTTCCTACTTTTAACCCATATGGTGGGCCCATAACCCACAGTTCCTCAGGATCGAAACCTGACTCTCCTATACACCCCCTGTTCTTAAGGTTATTCCTCGCGCATGGCCTCGTACGTAATTCATGAGCCACCTTCCGAAAGATCACCAATTCTGGTATCAGACACAATACTTATTCCCATTGCTATGAACCCTATCACGTTTTGTTTTAGGCAATGAACGATTGCCTATCCTCTCGAAACTTCTTATTGCACCGTCTTACTTGCTCTCGGTGTTTTCTTAAGTTCCAATTCGAGAGTTACTTTCCGCCACCTTCCTCGATGCTATCGACCAGATAGTCAACCTTGTGGAGGTCCATTCTCCTGGAATACCCACCCCTTTATTCTTTCGTAAGTACGATGGAGTTCCCGAAGAAAGGATGCCGACTTCATCATGATGACCTGAAGCAGAGAAATGAAGACATCAACGTAATGGATCGACCTCTTCGAGAAGAGCAACCAAGACCGAGGACACTCGTCAAAATTTCGTAACCAAATCCATTCCCCCTTACTCCCGCTCCTAAATCTCGGGACGAGATTTCTTGTAGTGGAGGAGATTTGTGACGCCCGGATAATTAGGCTACAGTAATCCCATGTTAATGATGCCTCATCACCTAGGTTACTGCTGATAATCTCGCGTTAGTTCGAACTGATTCAAATTCAAAATTTGAATTGAAGTTAAAACAATTAAAGTTTTCAAAAGTCAAAACTAAAATGTTCGATGTGTTGAAAATATTCCCTAACTATTTGTCATGTAGAAACCATGTTTTTATACAAGGCCTATATATTTAAAATGAGGAAAAACAGAAAAGAAAAATAAATAAAAAGAGAAAGAAAAACAAAACAGAAAAGAAACAAATGAGGGAGACCCCCTGGCCAACTCGGCCAAACGGCCCAGCCAGCCAGCCCACCGTCCCAGCCTGGCCCAACCCCCACGCACCCATTAACCCCCCGAAACCCTAACGCCCATCCCCACTCGCTCCCACTTTGCCCCCACTCGCGCACCCACTCTCCCTCTCCCCCCGATCCAATCGGGAGCGGGCTTGATGCCGCATCGCGCCACCAGGAGGACCACCTCGCCGTCGCCGTCGCCCGTGATGCCGCCGCCCGGAGCCCCACACCTCGCCGGACCTCCCCGACCGCCTCCCCGTCGTCCTCTCCGCCGTCGCCGTCGTCCCCATCTTCCTCCTCAACCCCCGCTGCTGTTTCCCTACAATCCCGCGGTGAGGCCCCCGGCCTCCTCTCTCTCCTCTGCATCCTCGCACTCCCTCTGCTCCACACGGTCACCGCGCGCCCGCGCCGTCCGCACCCCGCTGCTCCCGCTGCCGACCCGCGCGCCTCACCGCTCACTCGCCGTCGCCAGCGCCTCTGTCCGCGCCCGGCTACGCCCGCCGCTGCTCCCGGCCGCTGGCCACCTCTGCCCACCGGCGTCGTCGCCTCCGCCCGCCTATGCCGCCTCCCGCCCACACCCACACTCCACGCCTGCACGCGCCGCATGGTGCTCCTTCTCCTGCCGCCCGCGCACCCGCGCTGTGGCCGGCCCCTATTGCTGGCTCTACACCACCAGCGCCACTCACCGCCGGTGCCGCTCGCCGTCGACCACCTGGGCCGCGCACGACCCCGCTCGGGCGCCCATGCTCGTGCACCCGTAGCCGCGCTGCCCGGGCCTCGCCTCTGTTGCCCCTGCTCCCACTCCGCCACGCGCCGCCCTGCCGACGCAGTCGCGCACCGATCTGCGCCGTCGCCGCCCGCCGGCGAGTGCGCGCCCTGGCTCACCGTGCCACCCGTTAGCCGCGCCTGAGACAGCGGACGGGCGCCCGCTGCGCCAGTTCGGGTTGCGCCCGACGCCCGCTAGGGCCAATGACAAGGGGGCCCCGCGCCCAGAACGATTAAAAAAGAATTAAATAATAATAATAATAAGTAAATAAAAATATTAATTAATTAATTAATTCTGCTTAGTTAAACTAATTAAACTTAGTTAATCTAATTTAACTACTTAAAATATCTAATTTGTTAGTTAGTACTAACAGTCTATGACAGCTGGGACCCACACGTCAGTTTGACCAGTCAACACCTCTGTTGACTGCTGACGTCATGCTGATGTCAGCATGCACTGTTATGGATAATTTTGATTTAAAATAATTAAATAAATTATAAAAATGATTTAAAACTTTAGAAAATCATATAAAATAAACCGTAGCTCAGATGGAAATACTTTCTACATGAAAGTTGCTCAGAACGACGAGACGAATCCGGATACGCAGCCCGTTCGTCCGCCACACATCCCTAGCATAGAAAACTCGCAACTTTCCCCCCTCCGGTTCATCTGTCCGAAAACGCGAAACACCGGGAATACTTTTTCGGATGTTTCCCCCCTTCGCCGGTATCACGTACTACCGCGATTGGGCACACCTAGCATCACGCTTTGTCATGCCATGCATCGTCATGCATTTGTTTGCATTGTATTTATTGTTTCTTCCCCCTCTTCTCTCGCTAGACACCGAGGCCGACGTCGCTGCTGCCTCGATCGGCTACGTTGTTGATGTCTCCTCCTTGTCAGGCAAGCCCCCCCCTTGATCACCAGACATCGCCTATTCTTCTCTATACTGCTTGCATTAGTGTAGTGTAGCATGTTACTGCTTTCCATTAATCCTATTCTGCTGCATAGCCTATCATTGTTGCTACAGTTGTTACCCTTACCTGCAATCTTAAATGCTTAGTATAGGATGCTAGTGTTCCATCAGTGGCCCTACAATCTTGTCCGTCTGCCATGCTATACTACTGGGCCGTGATCACTTCAGGAGGTGATCACGGGCATATGCTATATACTTTATACTGTTACATTACTTATGATACTGTTCGGAGATGGGGGCTGAAAGGGCTGGTGGCTCCATCCCGGTAGAGGTAGGCTTGGGTTCCCGACGGCCCCCGACTGTTACTTTGTGGCGGAGCGACAGGGTAGGTTGAGACCACCTAGGAGAGAGGTGGGCCTCGCCCTGGTCGGCGTTCGCGGATACTTCAATTAACACGCTTAACGAGTTCTTGGTATTTGATCTGAGTCTGGCCACTGGCCTATACGCACTAACCAACTACACGGGAACAGTTATGGGCACTCGATGTCGTGGTGTCAGCCGAAGCCTTCGTGACGTCAGCGACTGAGCGGCGCGCGCCGCATTGGACCGTAAGCTCGCGCTTGTATTAAGGGGGCTAGGTCTGCTTCCGGTCACGTTCGCAACGTGCAGGTGTGCAATGGGCGATGGGCCCAGACCCCTGCGCCATAGGATTTAGACTGGCGTGCTGACCTCTTTGTTGTGCCTAGGTAGGGCTGCGACGTGTTGATCTTCCGCGGCCGGGCATGACCCAGAAAAGTGTGTCCGGCCAAATGGGTTCGAGCGTGTTGGGTTATGTGGTGCACCCCTGCAGGGAAGTTTATCTATTCAAATAGCCATGCTCTTCGGTAACAGGACGACTTGGAGTTGTACCTTGACCTTATGACAACTAGAACCGGATACTTAATAAAACACACCCTTCCAAGTGCCAGATATAACCCGGTGATCGCTCTCACATAGGCCGACGACGAGAGGATCGCCGGGTAGGAGTATGCTATACGACGATACTTGGTCAACTTACCATCTACTCTCTTCTACATGCTGCAAGATGGAAGTTGCCAGAAGCGTAGTCTTTGACATGACTAGCTATCCCCCTCTTATTCTAGCATTCTGCAGTTCAGTCCACCGATATTGCCCCTTTACACATATACCCATGCATATGTAGTGTAGCTCCTTGCTTGCGAGTACTTTGGATGAGTACTCACGGTTGCTTTTCTCCCCCTTTTCCCCCTTTCCTTTCTCTCTGGTTGTCGCAACCAGATGTTGGAGCCCAGGAGCCAGATGCCACCGTCGACGATGACTCCTACTACACTGGAGGTGCCTACTACTACATTCAGGCCACTGACGACGACCGGGAGTAGTTTAGGAGGATCCCAGGCAGGAGGCCTGCGCCTCTTTCGATCTGTATCCCAGTTTGTGCTAGCCTTCTTAAGGCAAACTTGGTTAACTTATGTCTGTACTCAGATATTGTTGCTTCCGCTGACTCGTCTATGATCGAGCACTTGTATTCGAACCCTCGAGGTCCCTGGCTTGTATTATGATGCTTGTATGACTTATTTTAATTTTAGAGTTGTGTTGTGATATCTTCCCATGAGTCCCTGATCTTGATCGTACACATTTGCGTGTAT
Source organism: Aegilops tauschii subsp. strangulata (assembly GCF_002575655.3). NCBI lineage: Eukaryota > Viridiplantae > Streptophyta > Magnoliopsida > Poales > Poaceae > Aegilops > Aegilops tauschii. Next base: position 322,050,554 of record NC_053040.3, read on the forward strand.
GATTAGTGTACGATTGAATCGGGGGCGTCACAAGTTGGTATCAGAGCCGAATGCCTGTAGGAATCCCCCTTCCACAGTCCTTGGCCGAAGTCGAGTCTAGACATTGCAAAACTTTTACTAACATGGCTGTGTGTCTTACGGGCCCACGTTGCCATTGGGTTGTATTAGGATCTTTTATTCCTCGTCTATACTCTGGGACTCTGATCTCTCTCCTATTCGGGTTTAATGAAGTTACTAAAATCTAACTTTAGGATCTCGTTACTACTTCCTCCCGGAGAGCCCCTTACTCTAGATGATTACTTGGTGCACCGAAGGATTTCGTAGATACTCCTCGATGTTCTCTCGAGACTTTGTGCTCGTTGCTTTTGCAATTCCCTACCACTGATTATCCCTATGGATAAATACATACACCCGTCGTTCTTAATTTTATTCCAAGTTGATCTTGTTAATACAAGATGCCCCGAACCGCTCTCCGTTGTTCCAAGAATCCTTTGAGCTTACTGCTTTACAGTTCTTGCCTCATGAATACCCTTACGGATAATTCCTCGCACCTATCGAGTATCCGCTCTTTCCCAGTTGTTCATGTGTTTCACAAAAGTTTTCAAAATACCATTCGATCTTCCAAAAATCCTGAGCATCCTCTTGCTCTTGAAATTCTCGCTTGCTTGCATTATGGTTAATCCCATAAGTCTCGTAATCTTATTGGCATCTCTTGTCATTATCATTTTGAGTCCATTGATTCAATTTGTTGTGAATGCTCGCAATGCTCAATCAGATCCTAGAATTCATCCTTCCGGCTCAGACGTCATTTTAAACGTGAGCTGGTTCTCGCCAATCAAATTGTCGTCGATTGCGCCCCTATGTCTATTGAACTTATCCAGCCTTGATCAGAGCATCTCCTTCTGATCCTTCGCTTTGTAAATCATAATTCCTTTGCAATTGAGCTCTAAGTTACTCAGTTGTTTCTATAATCCAAGGTCTTTGCATTGATTCTTCCGCCGATACTCACATCAGACCCTTTATGGACCATCAGAACCTTGTTGGATTTTATCCGACAACGTCCTTCATATTCAATCACTTTGGAAGTTCTTTCCCTGATACATAATGCCTTTGGTAAATCCTATTCCTTGATTTGGCCAACCATGCTCTGCTTTCGAGCTGGTGATATTTACTATTGAAGCTTGTGGTATATGTTTCCACGATGCCCCGATGGGTTGAACCTATGCCTTCCATAATATGTGTGAACTCGAAAGTTTTCATGAGTCATTCTCTTCTAGTATTTTGCCAGATAAAATTTTCAACACTGCAACTTCATCAAACGCAAGAAGTGAATGAAAGGTTATGCATTGAAGAAGTGGGAGTCGACCTTGAACTTTGCGTTCATGCCCATGGACACGATGTAGATCTTATCATGGAAGCTACTCGCAAAATAGTTACCCCCTTGTTATAAGTGCTTGTATCTGTGGTTTGATCATTTACAAATGTGGTTCTGACCATATTGTTCCCCTTTGATTCAATTTCTCAGACAAGTTAAAACCACTTGTCCTCTACAGATCAATGCACCCGTCCAACCTCTATTATGATCTACCGTCGAGTATTACCGGCCTGGTATCTCGAGATTATCACGGAACTGCATAACTTCTTATGAGTTCTTCATCGAGTACTACATTCTAACTGATTCCATTTTTTTTCACAGGCTCTGAGTTATTAGACACTCAAAGACAGCGATAACCGAATCGAGATCGCACCGCGATTAAACAACTCTTGGTAAACTTCATTACTTACGAATTTGAACTCGATCACGTAAGTCCTAGCCTGCTCGGCTATATCATTATCATGCTAAACTTTAACTGTGCTACCTGGTCCTTAATCCCGGAGCACAAGTTTCGATGATGAGCTAAGCTTACATCGATCTTCCTCGTCATATCAGTTCGCCTTGAACAACAAGCTTGATTTCAAGTTTGTGTCCTACCCATGGTTCCAATAACCTTCTGCTTCGTCATTCCTTTGACTTGATGTCGTCGCTGATTGATTACATCTTCATGAAATCTCTCAACAAATGTGTCGTGATCATCATCAACCTTATGAACTCTTCCAGGATATCAATTGAGTTCAGGATGAGAAATACCATCCTTGCCCCCGATGATTTGTGTTATCTTTGACCACTTTATTGCCTTCCGTTCAACACAAACTTGTTCGTGTTTTGTGTTATACCTTGAGATCCCTGCTATCTAGCATTTGTTCTTCTTTACCTTGGAGTATTACCATCTTTTAATATCAAGGATGTTGTGAGGACTGCTCCACCTCTTAAGAAATTCTTGGTATTGTGATGCTTCTCACCATCACCATTCTTTCTCGGTGCTCGTTTTGATTCCAACCGGTGTACCAACAAGTGAACGGTGCTGTTTGGATTCTGCCCTTCTAGCAACCCTATTGCTTCGAAGTTAATGGTCGGCCGTTCATTCTTAGACTATTGATTATTGAATCACCATTCCGACGTTGGTCGTGCAACCCAGCCCATATTTCGGGTGCACCTTTCAACCAATGTTTAATTGTGTATGTTTTCCTCGAGCATACATCATTATACCATTTGATCTGACAAATGTTATCTCCTTGTTCACATAATTGTGGAAATCCAGCTTGTTGGAAATCTCGATGAATTGTCGCTGAGACCATCAGCCACCTCCTCATCCTCTCCTTGGTTTAATGATGAACTCTTGTTTTGGAACTCGTTCCCATAGTTCATTTCCCGACAATCTTACATTGTCATCTCGTAAATTTGTGTTGCACCTTTTCTTCTCTGGCATCCTAAGTCGAAGGTATCCTGACACCAATCGGATCTGAACCTCGGTCAGGTATGATGGTTGGAACATATTTCCAAGAGTTATAACATTGGTCTTTATATCACTCGGTAAGGTGATGTCATGCCTAGCACACCTGACCGGAGGACCTATTGTCATAATTTCCTTTTTAGCAAGGCTATCCATTCTTCCATTAGGAAATTGTAAAACTTATTCTACAAGTTGTTCCTGATGTATCCTTTGTGTGTCCAAAGTCTGACCTTTGCTTAAAGACCATGTCAATGCTATCTCGAAGCATGTCTGTGGTACTCTGATCATCGATAAGAACATTTGAAGCACCATGCTAAATTTCCTTTATCAATTTTTCAAACACCGTTGTTTCGGTGATGTCATAAACTTCCTCTCCCCTAACCTAAATGGTTTTCTACGTTATATCCGGTCATGGATATCATGCTCTGCTTGTCCTTGGGAAGGATATACCCCTGAATTATGTGTTTAAACACATTTTTCTTTCCATTGTTCTGATTAGATCTGATAGACACTTTTCCCTTTCCATTGGTTTGTTTAAACCCTTTCTATGATGTATATGATATAAGCAATAATAATTCCCTGCTTGTGCAAACACATCGGTGTACAATTCTGTCAGCAAGACCCTGTACTATTGTTGATGACATTTCGATAGCCACCGATGGACGAGAACTTTGCCTATTGGTCCGCCTTGTTCAACGAGCAGGAAAATGGTTCTCTTTGTCCCTCGCCCTTGGTACCGACGTTGTTGCTGACATATAACTGACAGGCTACCCTCTGACATGCCTTACTTGCATGATCGTGCAAGACATCACCGCCTTCCTACTTTTAACCCACATGGTGGGCCCGTAACCCACAGTTCCACAGGATCGAAACCTGACTCTCCTATACACCCCCTGTTCTTAAGGTTATTCCTCCGCGTGGCCTCGTATGTAATTCATGAGCCACCTTGCAAAAGATCACCAATTCTGGTATCGGACACAATACTTATTCCCATTGCTATGAACCCTATCACGTTTTGTTTCAGGCAATGAACGATTGCCTATCCTCGCAAAACTTCTTATTGCACCGTCTTACTTGCTCTCGGTGTTTTCTTAAGTTCCAATTCGAGAGTTACTTTCCGCCACCTTCCCCGATGCTATCGACCAGATAGTCAACCTTGTGGAGGTCCATTCTCCTGGAATACCCACCCCTTTATTCTTTCGTAAGTACGATGGAGTTCCCGAAGAAAGGATGCCGACTTCATCATGATGACCTGAAGCAGAGAAATGAAGACATCAACGTAATGGATCGACCTCTTCGAGAAGAGCAACCAAGACCGAGGACACTCGTCAAAATTTCGTAACCAAATCCATTCCCCCTTACTCCCGCTCCTAAATCTCGGGACGAGATTTCTTGTAGTGGAGGAGATTTGTGACGCCCGGATAATTAGGCTACAGTAATCCCGCGTTAATGATGCCTCGTCACCTCGGTTACTGCTGATAATCTCACATTAGTTTGAAACGGATTCAAATTCAAAATTTGAATTGAAGTTAAAACAATTAAAGTTTTCAAAAGTCAAAACTAAAATGTTCGATGTGTTGAAAATATTCCCTAACTATTTGTCATGTAGAAACCATGTTTTTATATAAGGCCTATATATTTAAAATGAGCAAAAACAGAAAAGAAAAATAAATAAAAAGAGAAAGAAAAAAAAACAAAAAAACAAATGAGGGAGACCCCCTGGCCAACTGGGCCAAACGGCCCAGCCAGCCAGCCCACTGTCCCAGCCTGGCCGAACCCCCACGCACCCATTAACCCCCCGAAACCCTAACGCCCATCCCAACTCGCTCCCACTTTCCCCCCACTCGCACCCCCACTCTCCCTCTCCCCCCGATCCAATCGGGAGCGGGCTTGACGCCGCATCGCGCCACCAGGAGGACCATCTCTCTGACGCCGTCGCCCGGAGCCCCACACCTCGCTGGACCTCCCCGACCGCCTCCCCGTCGTCCTCTCCGCCGTCGCCGGTCGTCCCCATCTTCCTGCTCAACCCCCGCTGCCGTTTCCCTACAATCCCGTGGTGAGGCCCCCGGCCTCCTCTCTCTCCTCTGCGTCCTCGCACTCCCTCCGCTCCACACGGTCACCGCGCGCCCGCGCCGTCCCGCACCCCGCTGCCGACCCGCGCGCCTCGCCGCTCACTCGCCGTCGCCAGCGCCTCTGTCCGCGCCCGGCTACGCCCGCCGTGGCTCCCGGCCGCTGGCCGCCTCTGCCCACCGGCGTAGTCGCCTCCGCCCGCCTGTGCCGCGTCCCGCCCACACCCGCACTCCATGCCTGCACGCGCCGCATGGTGCTCCTTCTCCTGCCGCCCGCGCACCCGCGCTGTGGCCAGCCCCTGTTGCTGGCTCTACACCACCGGCGCAACTCACCGCCGGCGCCGCTCGCCGTCGACCACCTGGGCCACGCACGACCCCGCTTGGGCGCCCATGCTCGTGCACCCGTAACCGCGCCGCCCGGGCCTCGCCTCTGTTGCCCCTGCTCCCACTCCGCCACGCGCCACCCTGCCGACGCAGTCGCGCACCGGTCTGCGCCGTCACCGCCCGCCGGCGAGCGCGCACCCTGTCTCGCCGTGCCCCGCGTTGGCCGCACCTGAGACAGCGGACGGGCGCCCGCTGCGCCAGTTCGGGTTGCGCCCGATGCCCGCTACCGCCCGACGCCCGCTAGGGCCAATGACAAGGGGGCCCCGCGACCAGAACGATTAAAAAAGGAATTAAATAATAATAATAATAAGTAAATAAAAATATTAATTAATTAATTAATTATGATTAGTTCAACTAATTAAACTTAGTTAATCTAATTTAACTACTTAAAATATCTAATCTGTTAGTTAGTACTAACAGTCTATGACAGCCGGGACCCACACGTCAGTTTGACCAGTCAACACCTCTGTTGACTGCTGACGTCATGCTGACGTCATCTGTTCTGGATAATGTTCATTTAAAATAATTAAATAAATTTTAAAAATGATTAAAACTTTATAAAATCATATAAAATAAACCGTAGCTCGTATGAAAATACTTTCTACATGAAAGTTGCTCAGAACGACGAGACGAATCCGGATATGCAGCTCGTTCGTCCGCCACACATCCCTAGCATAGCAAACTTGCAACTTCCCCCCCTCCGGTTCATCTGTCCGAAAATGCGAAACACCGGGAATACTTTCCCGGGTGTTTCCCCCCTTCGCCGGTATCACCTACTACCGCGATTCGGCACACCTAGCATCACACTTTGTCATGCCATGCATCGTCATGCATTTGTTTGCATTGTATTTATTGTTTCTTCCCCCTCTTCTCTAGCTAGACACCGAGGCCGACGTCGCTGCTGCCTCGATCGACTACGTTGTTGACGTCTCCTCCTTGCCAGGCAAGCCCCCCCTTGATCACTAGATATCGCCTATTCTTCTCTATACTGCTTGCATTAGTGTAGTGTAGCATGTTACTGCTTTCCGTTAATCCTATTCTGCTGCATAGCCTGTCATTGTTGCTACAGTTGTTACCCTTACTTGCAATCCTAAATGCTTAGTATAGGATGCTAGTGTTCCATCAGTGGCCCTACACTCTTGTCTGTCTGCCATGCTATACTACTGGGCCGTGATCACTTCGGGAGGTGATCACGGGCATATGTTGTATACTTTAAACTATTACATTACTTATGATACTTTTCAGAGATGGGGGCTGAAAGGGCAGGTGGCTCCATCCCAGTAGAGGTGGGCCTGGGTTGCCGACGGCCCCCGACTGTTACTTTGTGGCGGAGCGACAGGGCAGGTTGAGACCACCTAGGAGAGAGGTGGGCCTGGCCCTGGTCGGCGTTCGCGGATACTTCAATTAACACGCTTAACGAGTTCTTGGTATTTGATCTGAGTCTGGCCACTGGCCTATACGCACTAACCAACTACGCGGGAACAGTTATGGGCACTCGACGTCGTGGTATCAGTCGAAGCCTTCGTGACGTCAGCGACTGAGCGGCGCGCGCCGCATTGGACAGTAAGCTCGCGCTTGTATTAAGGGGGCTAGGTCTGCTTTCGGCCGCGTTCGCAACGTGCAGGTGTGCAATGGGCGATGGGCCCAGACCCCTGCGCCATAGGATTTAGACCGACGTGCTGACCTCTCTGTTGTGCCTAGGTAGGGCTGCGACGTGTTGATCTTCCGCGGCCGGGCATGACCCAGAAAAGTGTGTTCAGCCAAATGGGATCGAGCATGTTGGGTTATGTGGTGCACCCCTGCAGGGAAGTTTATCTATTCGAATAGCCGTGGTCTTCGGTAACAGGACGACTTGGAGTTGTACCTTGACCTTATGACAACTAGAACCGGATACTTAATAAAACACACCCTTCCAAGTGCCAGATATAACCCGGTGATCACTCTCACACAGGGCGACGACGAGAGGATCGCTGGGTAGGAGTATGCTATACGACGATACTTGGTGAACTTACCATCTACTCTCTTCTACATGCTGCAAGATGGAGGCTGCCAGAAGCGTAGTCTTCGACAGGACTAGCTATCCCCCTCTTATTCTGGCGTTCTGCAGTTCAGTCCACCGATATTTCCCCTTTACACATATACCCATGCATATTTAGTGTAGCTCCTTGCTTGTGAGTACTTTGGATGAGTACTCACGGTTGCTTTTCTCCCCCTTTCCCCCTTTCCTTTCTCTCTGGTTGTCGCAACCAGATGTTGGAGCCTAGGAGCCAGATGCCACCGTCAACGACGACTCCGACTACACTGGAGGTGCCTACTACTAAGCTCAGGCCGCTGACGACGACCGGGAGTAGTTTAGGAGGATCCAAGGCAGGAGGCCTGCGCCTCTTTCGATCTGTATCCCAGTTTGTGCTAGCCTTCTTAAGGCAAACTTGGTTAACTTATGTCTGTACTCAGATATTGTTGCTTCCGCTGACTCGTCTATGATCGAGCACTTGTATTCGAGCCCATGAGGCCCCTGGCTTGTATTATGATGCTTGTATGACTTATTTTAATTTTAGAGTTGTGTTGTGATATCTTCCCGTGAGTCCCTGATCTTGATCGTACACATTTGCGTGTATGATTAGTGTACGATTGAATAAGGGGCGTCACAATGCCACTTCATAATTTTCGTCCAGAGGCTATTCTAGGTGCTGCGTCACCTTATTTTTGGGCCAGGCCCATGTAATTTTGAAATACTTCAATATAGGCTGTTTTTAGAGTCCGTATGTGTGGGGAAACAAGAGTTAGGGTGGGTTTCGGACCCCTCCTCCAAGGACCACGAAATCCCCCCCTCTTCCTCCATATATACAGCCCCTAGGGCATTGTTTAGACTTTGGGTTTTGTTTAGATCAAAAGTTCGCCGTAGTTGCAACTTCGCATACTTCGTTTGTGTTCAACGACCAGACCAAGACATCACAGAACCCCACCTTCATTAATAAAGCTTTCCTCTTATATTCACAATATACAGATTGCAATCTTAGTTTCTTGCTTGTTCTTCGTTTGCTCGCAAGAAACAGGCCCTCGTGGTCAGGTTGATCGTGCTCCGGTGTGGTCAATAACCTTCGGAAGTTGGTTTAGCGATTGCTAAGGTGCGACGTCTCGCACGGTCGTAGTCGGATTGTCAAGGTTGACTCCCACAGAAAACGATAGCCACCATCTCATCGAAACATCGGGACACCTTTGCCTCTATCAAGTGGTATCAGATTTTCAGGTTGCTCGGTGAGATTTTACAGTTTTCGTAGTTTAGATCGAGTCTGTTCTTCATACCTACAGTCCATGAAAAAGCCACAAAAAAATTAGGGTTAGTTCATCATATCCGAACCAATCTGAGCCTTTGCATAATCTTTTTAGGGTTTTTGCTTTGTTGAATTTGCGGTTGCATCATCGTGTCAAGTTGCTGGTCTTAGAGTCTAGTCTTTTAGAGTTTCGAGTTCTGGTCATAAGTTGGCACGCCGCCGCCGCACCATCATCATCGCCCTGCCAGTTACCACCACCGCTTATCCGCTACCGCTCTGAATCTGTATCCATATACCACCACCAATCCGTATCCATATACCACCACCGCTACCATATACCACCACCACTGCCATATCCTACCACCATATATCCACCACCAATCCGAGTTCTTTTCATATTAGGTTTGTTTTCGAGATCCATCTTTTTTTTCCGTTTCGTGTTTCCTTGCCTGAGTAGGTCTCGGAAAAAAAAAGTCTGGAGACACCCGGGCAGTTTTGAGGCAAAAATTTCGGCGACCGAAAATATTTTTTTCCTATCCTATTTTTAGGCTTTTCTGAGTCTTTTGAGCCACGTGCCACATAGTGATTTTTTGTCGCACTTTTTTGTCGTCGCTGCCCTGATTTCCGAAAAAAGTCAAAAAAAAATTCGTGCCCATCATGTCAGCTTGACCTGGGAAGAGTTTTGAGACACTCGCCATTATAGTGCTTTTCGCAAAAAAAAAAAGAAGAGGGCCAAAAAAAAGAAAAAAAAAGAGTGCAAAAAAAATCAGAGCAAAAAAAAAATTCCAGAGTGTGCTTTTCCCTTGTTTACGTGCAGCGCCGTGATTTTGTTAGTGTTCTAGGCTCGCGTCTCTAGCACAGTCTAGCCTAGGACCAGCACAGTACCGTCGTTGAGCGTTTATTCAACTTTGCATCTCTGAATTGATTATTGCTGACCCTTTTTGCTACCATATTATAAGCCTTCCCGGCTCCACATACATCTATGTCGTGCGTTTGACTCTCCCTGGTAATCACTCTATCCAAGCTTTGAGAGTTTTGACTACAATGGTTGCCGATCACCGCCTGCTGCTGGGTAAGAACTGGTAAGCACCTCGACCGGCCCCTCTCCCCTCTGGCCCTCCTCGTACACCGTAGGCCGTTCCACACCGACGCCCGAGCTCCGGCTTCCGCCATGCCGCTCGTCGCCGGCCATCGTCCGGTGACCAAATGGCCATGTGCAGCCTCCCATCGCCCTGAGCCGCCCCTTCCCCGCCCGCGCGACCCTGCTGCCGCTGCTCCATCGTGGTTGCACCTCGCGTGTCCCCGCGTTCGCGTGCCTGGTCGCCTGCACGGCTCCTCCTGCGCCCGTTGCCACTCTGGTTGCTGCTGCTGCTGCAGGCTGCTTCCACTGCTGATGCCGCCACGCCACCGCTGCTTGCTGATGGTCCGCCGCTGGACGCGCGCGTCCTGCCGCAGCGGCTCCACCCGACCGCGCCCTCGCCCCGCCGCCTCCCGCTTTGCCCGGCACCTTCCCACCAGGCCCGCAGGCGCGTGGCCGCGCGCGCCCGCGTCGCTGGTAGCCCCCCTGCCGGCTGCTGCGCACCCCCTCCCTGCCTTCGCCGGCCCCCTGCGGCTGCTCCTGCCTGCCGCCTCCTGCTGCACAAGGCCGCCGGCGCCCTCCGCGCGAGCGTGCAGCCCAACCACAGAGATCGTTTGACTCTCTGGATATGAGGCCGGTCCTTGTTTAATTAGCTCTAGCTAATTTTGCTTAATAGAAGATGACAAGTGGGCCACGCCTGTTGATTATCTTTTATTTATTGGCTTAATAAAAACAGTGTCTATGACAAGTGGCCCCATCACTTAATCAGTCTATTAAAACTTTTCTATCTGAACATGAGCCTATGACATGCGGGCCCCCCTTGTTAGTTTGACCCAGTGAACAGTCCAACTAGTTGACTGCTGACTGGACGTTGACTTGGTCAATTGGAACCCCTAGCCCCGCTGTCATACACATGGCTAGCCCCCGGGCTGGTGTGAAAAGTATTCTGTTATCTAGTATTAGAGTAAATAGATAAAAGGAATTTCAGAATAATTTTAAAACTTTGAAAAATCATATAAAATAATCTGTAACTCGGATGAAAATAATTTATATATGAAAGTTTCTCAGAGCGACGATACGAATCCGAATGCGCGGTCCATTTACCTGTCAAATGCCTCTAACTATCTGAACATGGAACATTCCCCCTCCGGTCATCTGTCTGACACAGGTCTGGAACCGGGAACACCTTCCCGGTTGAATTCCCCCTTCACCTATAACGTCTAGGACCGCGTTAGTACACGTATAGCTATGCCTGTTGTCCTGTTATGCACTTGCTTGCTATGTATTTACTGTTTGTCCCCCTTCTTCTCATCGATAGACCCCGTGGCGGCTGCCGATGCCGCTGTGATCGACTACGTCACCGACGACCCCTCCTTCTTGTCTGAGCAACCAGGCAAGCCCCCCCCTTTGATCATCCCGATATCGCCCATTCCATTCTCTCATGCTTGCATTAGATTTTGCTATTGTTATTGTTTGCTCCTATTCTGATGCATAGCCTGCTTTTGTAACCTGCTCATTGTACCTTAACTGCTTATCCTAAACTGCTTAGTATAGGCTGGTTAGTGATCCATCAGTGACCCCCACCTTGTCCTTGTTGCCCCTGCTTCATCATTGAAGACCCGATCAACAGGATCGAAGACCATTCCCCGGCACCGCACATCACTTTCCCCTTAGTTGCTCGACACTACTGGGTTACTATCGAGTGCCAAGGGTGAGACCTCATCAACACTTCTGATGTTAATCCTATAGTGTAGCTATTCGGTCGTGGTCATCGAGGGTGATTTCCTCCTTAACCACTTCCGATACGACTCTGTCGTGCAACCCCTCAAGTGTGAACCTCGAGGGTGGATCCTCTTACGTTCACCTTGATGATTACATCGAGTGGAATTCATCAGGGGTGATTCCTCGGGTTTTCCCCTTGATGTTTGGACACACGGATACTTGGACTTTACAACTGTTACTTGGAAAGGCGGGTCGGCCCTGAGGGGTACCCGCGAGTGATGTGGAGACGGGTTGACCTGGAGGGTGCCCGCGAGATAATTACGAGGCATGGCCGGGCATTCCTAGCCCTTGCCGCAAGTGCTCGAGACGGGGCAACGGAGTCACATGTTTCGTGAGTCTCTGCTTGTTACCACGCGTTCCTAATCCACTACGATTTGGTTATTTGATCCGAGGGGCCTCTGGCCTGATAACACTAACCATCACGCGGGCATAGTATGGGCGTTCTGCGTCGTATACATCAGCCGAAGCTTAATAGACGTTAGTGAGTGAGCGGCGCACGCCGGTTGGACTGTGTAAGCACCTGCCTTTTTGAAGGAGGTAGCTAGGTCTACTCACCAGCCGCCCACACAGCGTGCAGGAGTTCCCGGGGAGATGGCCCATGACCCCTCGGGGCATAGGTTTAGTCCGGCGTGCTGACCTCTCTATTAAGCCTAGGTCGGGTTGCGGCGTATTGTTGGCCGAGGCCGGGCATGACCCAAGAAAGTGTGTCCGGCCAGAGTTAATCGAGCGTGGTGGGTAAGTTGGTGCACCCCTGTAGGGAAGAAAACATCTATCGATAGCTGTCCTACGGTGACAGACACTTGGAGTTGTATCCCGATCGATACAACTAGAACCGGATACTTGAGATGAGAAATGGATCAGAGAAATGGATAGTATGGCTCTGGGATTGCTTTCTCGTAGGGAGTCGAGAAAGGATCTCTGGCCGAGGTTGATAACACTACTACTACTTTACTTTATGCTAGTCTGCACTCTTCTAATACTGCAAGACCGCTGAAGATGCTAGTCTTCAATAGGACTAGGCTCTCCCCTCTATTCTGGCATTCTGCAGTCCAGTCCACAGATACAACCCATTTCATTGATACCGATGCATATGTAGTGTAGATCCTTGCTTGCGAGTACTTTGGATGAGTACTCACGGTTGCTTTGCTCCCCCTTTCTTCTTCTTTCCGGTTGATGCAACCAGATGTCGGAGCCCAGGAGCCAGATGCCACCGCCGATGCATACTACTATGTGTAGACCGTCGACGACCAGGAGTAGTTAGGAGGATCCTAGGCAGGAGGCCTTGCCTTTTCGACCGTAGATGCTTTTGTGCTAGGCTTCTTAAGGCAAACTTGTCTAACTTATGTCTGTACTCAGATATTGTTGCTTCCGCTGACTCTTGTGTTTTCGAGCTTATGTATTCGAGCCCTCGAGGCCCCTGGCTTGTAATATAAAGCTTGTATTATTTTATTTGGATCTAGAGTTGTGTTGTGATATCTTCCCATGAGTCCTTGGTCTTGATCGTACACATTTGCGTGTATGATTAGTGTACGATTGAATCGAGGGCGTCACACGTGGGTCTGATGGGCAGGAAATACATCTTAGCTTAGTATATGACCAAGTGGTGCCCGCTGCTCGGTACTCTGAGAAGGATTGTGCCTTGGACAGTTTGATAGATGGTGTTGATAAAGAGTAGGGTGCGTGATTCTATGTATCCATGTACTTTGCATGATGCCATTCTCGGTAAAAACGTTGTCTTAACCGGCCTTCGGCTTCCGCCTCCCCGACCAGTGATCTGGGAGTGTTCCGTACTATATGCCCTGACGAACAGAGGATAATTCCGGTAACCAGGCAATCCGGCCCTTTGGTGTGAACAGAGAAAACATGCGCAACAAGCAATGTCATATTACTTTGTAACGTAAGAAGTATCTTTCGAAGAAAATAGTTCCTCCAAGGGTTCCTTTCTTCGGGTGAGGTATGTTGACCATAAGCCATGAGTTCGGATGCCGGTGACACACGGATGTTCGTGTTTTTTAGAAACCAAGAATTATTGGATGGAGGCTAGTGCCTGTTTATTTTTACTTCCCTGGAGGCCGACCCATTATTTTCTGTAAGAATGCTAGCTTTCGGCTTCACCCGTCTGAGGTACATATGCGGATTACCCGGGCGTAACAATCGCAGAGGTTCTCCCTTTACTTCCTAGTCGAACAATCGGGAACGTAGGGGTAAACACAGGAGCCAGGCAACCCAGCTTGGCAAAGGACTTAATCAAATAGGTGCATATAATGGCTTGAGAGGTATGGGAAGGACATTAATTCAAACAACATAAACAAGCTTGTGAGCAGAATATTGTAATTGGCCTCTTTAAATGAAGCCCCCAGGTAAAGCTGGGTAGTGCTTCCGAAGATGTGTACAGTGGCGACCAGTCGTGTTAAGGTTTATCCGAACTCTAGGTCGGGAGGCTAAAGCTGCAAGAGCAAAACAAAGAAAAACATATAATCAAAGAAAAAACGAGGAGTGTCGATGACGACGCTGAACTAGGAGTTAAACACCGAAGCCGAGCAGCGTTCCATGGGTTGGGTTCGAGGCGGTTATCTGACGGGCGGCGGAGGCGGTACACTCCTCCCGCGAGCACTTCATCTATAATGTAGGGCCCCTCCCATTTGGGTGAAAGCTTGTGCTTCTCAGGGAGGCGGAGAACGAGCTCTCCCGCATTGTATGCCTTCGCCCGAACCTCCCGACTCTGGTATCGCCGTGCTTGCTGTTGATAAAATGCGGAGCGTGCACGTGTGATGTCGCCTCCTTCCAGGGCGTCCTGCCGATCCAACTCAGCCTCCTTTTTCTTCGTACATGCGTACTCTAGGTGCGTCATGGATCAAATCACATGGGAGGACTGCTTCTGCACCGTACACCATAAAGAATGGGGTGTATCCCGTTTAAGGATTAGGAGTGGTGCGTGATACATCTCCAACGTATCTATAATTTTTGATTGTTCCAAGCTGCTATATTATCATTCTTGGATGTTTTATAATCACTTTATATCATTTTTGGTACTAACCTATTGAAATAGTGCCAAGTGCCAGTTGCTGTTTTCTGCATGTTTTTTACATCGCAAGATATCAATACCAAATGGAGTCCAAATGCAGCGAAACTTTTTGTGGATTTTTTTGGACCAGAAGACATCCAGTGGGCCGGAGAAGCACATGGGGATGCTCCAAGTAGAGCACAACCCACGAGGGCGCGCCTGGGGGCCCAGGCGCGCCTAGGTGGGTTGTGCCCACCTCAGGTGCCCCCTGAACCGACTCTTCGCTCTATATATACCCCAATTTTCCAGAAACCCTAGGGGAGTCGACAAAAATCAATTCCAGCCGCCGCAGAGTCGAGAACTACCAGATCCAATCTAGACACCATCACAGAGGGGTTCACCACTTCCATTGGTGCCTCCCCGATGATGCGTGAGTAGTTCTTTGTAGACCTTCGGGTTCGTAGTTAGTAGCTAGATGGCTTCCTCTATCTCGTTTGATTCTCAATACAATGGTCTCTTGGAGATCCATATGATGTAACTCTTTTTGCGGTGTGTTTGTTGGATCAGATGAACTTTGAGTTTACGATCAGATCTATCTTTTTATCCATGAAAGTTATTTGAGTTTCTTTGATCTCTTATATGCATGATTGCTTATAGCCCCGTATTTCTTCTCCGATATTTGGGCTTTTTTGGCCAACTTGATCTATTTATCTTGCAATGGGAAAAGGTGCTTTGTAGTGGGTTCGATCTTACGGTGCTTGATCCCAGTAACAGAAGGGAAACCGACACGTATGCATCGTTGCTACTAAGGATAAAAGGATGGGGTCTATTTCTGCATAAATAGATCTTGTCTACATCATGTCACCGTTCTTATTGCATTACTCCGTTTCTCCATGAACTTAATACACTAGATGCATGCTGGATAGTAGTCAATGTGTGGAGTAATAGTAGTAGATGCAGGCAGGAGTCGGTCTACTAATCTTGGACGTGATGCCTATGTAATGATCATTGCCTGGATATCGTCATGATTATTTGAAGTTCTATCAGTTTCCTAATAGTAATTCGTTTACCCACCGTTTGCTATTTTCCTCGAGAGAAGCCACTAGTGAAACCTATGGCCCCCGGGTCTCTTCTTTAATATATTTGCCTTTGCGATCTATTTTCCTTTGCTTTTATTTTCAGATCTATTAAACCAAAAATACAAAAATACATTGCTGCACTTTATTTTATTTGGCATTCGATCTATCAATATTTACTACTCTTTCATGTCCGTTTGCCAATTTCTGGCACCGCTACCCGAAAGGGATTGACAACCCCTTTAATACGTCGGGTTGCGAGTATTTGTTATTTGTGTGCAGGTGTTGTTTATGTAGTGTTGCTTGGTTCTCCTACTGGTTCGATAACCTTGATCTCATAACTGAGGGAAATACGTACAACCGCTGTGCTGCATCATCCCTTCCTCTTTGGGGAAATACCGACGTAGCTTCGAGCCGCATCAAAATGAATTTCTGGCGCCGTTGCCGGGGAGGATCTTCAACATATACCAGGTTCCTAATCACAAATCTCATCTCCTCGCAATTTACATTATTTGCCATTGCCTCTCATTTTCCTCTCCCCCACTTCACAAAAATTTGCTGTTTTATTCGCCCTCTTTTTTGTTCGCCGTTTTCTTGTTAGATCTATCCTTTGCCTGCAAGGCTGTAATCATGAGTGATTTCGGTATGGCACGAACAGATCATGGCCTAACTCCTAAGATTTGACATACGGGCAATCTGGATGCTAAAACTTTTATCTTGGGGCAGGGGAATGTTATGGGAAAAGAACGTATCCAACAATTTTTTAATTGTGTTGGAAATCTGAGTCTTGATGATGCTCCTACACTTAGAACTACTAGATCTTATGCGGATGCTATTTTTGCACTAGCTCTGAAACTTGAAAGTAAATTTATTCGTACTTATCCTACTTTGCAAATATTGTTTTTTGAGCTTCCCGTTATAAAGAATCCTAAAGCTAAAAAGTTGGCCACCCTCGTTCTTATGAATGAATTTGACCACATAATACGGGAAGCTAGGGAAATCTTTGATTTTTATGGTATGAATCATGAAAAGCCCATGATAGATGAAATTCTTTATAACAGTGATTATGCGTTAAGACATTTGCTTGGGGATAATTAAATCTTTGATGAGAATCTTAAAAAGGAAGTCCCCATTCTAGATGTAATCCAACAAGTTCGCAATAATGTCAATCAATATTACTCTTGGATTGTTGCCGGAAATCAACGGGGTTATATATGATATTAGGCAACTTAATAGTCTAAGGTTTCTATGGACAATATGTTTTATGTTGTTTTTACAAAACCTCATGATGAAAACACTTCTAAAGAAATTAAGAAGAAAGATGACAAAACTTAGATCCTTGCTCTATGCCTAGCTAAGAGCGTGAAACAATAGCACTTGTTGGGAGGCAACCCAATGAATAAAATTTATTTTTGCCTTGTGCTTTCTGTTCTCGAGTGTTTGCACAATTATGCTACTGTTATGATTGTGTGTTTTGTGTTTTAATTAGTGTTTGTGCCAAGTAGAACCTTTAGGATCTTCTTGGGTGATAGTTGTTTGATCTTGCTGAAAAAATAGGAACTTTTGCGTCCAGAGTTGAATTTTTAAAAATCACAAAAGCGACGAAAAATTCTGAATTTTTTACACTAGATTGATATACAAATTTCTCAGGTCGTCCTAATTTTTCAGAATTCTTGGAGTTACAGATGTATTTGAAATATCTAGATTACTACAGACTGTTCTGTTTTTTATAGATTATGTTTTCTTTGCGTTGTGTGCTTGTTTTGATGATTCTATGGTTTCTTTGATGAGTTTTTGCCATATAAAAGTTGGAATACAGTAGATATAATGCAAGAATAAAATATGAATTGGTTTGCTACAGTACTTATAGTAGTGATTTGCTTTCTTATACTAATGGATCTCACGAAGATTTTGTTGAGTTTTGTGTGATTGAAGTTTTCAAGTTTTGGGTTATCTTATGATGGATGAAGGAATAAGGGGTAAGAAGTGCCTAAGCTTGTGGATTCCCATGGCGCCCCAAGCTATTATCCAAAGAGAAGCAAGCAACTAAGCTTGGGGATGCCCGAGTGGCATCCCCTCTTTCTTCTAACGACCATCGGTATTTTACTCGAAGCTATATTTTTATTCATCACATACTATGTGTTTTGCTTGGAGCGTCTTGTATGATATGAGTCTTTGCTTGTTTTACTTTGTGTTTTTAGTCTTGATTCCTTGCTGGACACACCTATTTGAGAGATCCAAAATTATGTCATGACTTGTTAGAATTGCTCTCTATGCTTCACTTAAATTTTTATGAGCTATGGATTTTCTCTAGTACTTCACTTATATATTTTTGAGCACGGTGTGCTATAGTATTTTTTAAGAAATGCTCTCTTGCTTCACTTAGATTTATTTGAGAGTTAGTATTATTTTCAAGAAATTCTCTCTTGCTTCACTTAAATTAATTTGAGAGAAAGAAATATTATGCTCATGATCTTCACTTATATTTGTTTGAGCTTATCAAAAGCAACATATGAAAATTAGTTCCAAAGTGATAGATATCCAAGAGGATATAATAAAAACTTCCATGAAGATCATTGGACAAAATAAACTTGATTCCTTGTAATAGTTTTGAGATATGATGATGTGATATGTGAGTCATGTTGATGAGTAATTATGCTTTAGTAAGAATATTGGTGTTAAGGTTTGTGATTCCCTATGCAAGCACGAAAGTCAATAGTCATTGCAATGAAATTATATCCTACTTGTGGTGCATTATTCGGTGTTAATTATGCTTAATGCTTGCTTATGAGATTATTCATTTCTTGGTTGGTCGCTTCTCAATCTTTTGCTAGCCTTCATTTTGCACTAAGTATGATCACTACTTGTGCATCCAAAATCCTTTAAACAAGTTTTGCCACATGAGTCCACTATATCTACCTATATGCGGTATTCTTTTGCCGTTCTAAGCAAATTTGTATGTTCCATCTCTAATATTCAAAATAAATATCTCTTTTGTGTGCTCTTACCGCTCGCGAGGTGGTGAGGGGTGGCTAATATTTTCCATGCTAGATGTGTTATTCGCATGATGAGTGTTTATTCACTTGTCATTGCACGAGAGTAAGGCGAAGGTATTAGGGATGCCCAGTCCCGAAATGAAAAATAAATTTACTTTATGTTGTCAAATAATAAATTCCTTAGAAAGTGTTGGTATGGAAGGCACCCGTGGATACGGCTAGCCATGGAAAGTGAAAGTATGGTGGAAAAACGAATAAACTTTAATTTCTATTTGGGAACCGCCTATGATACATCTATCATGGAAAGTGTTAAAACTCTAAGTCGTTTTCGTTGGTGAGAAAAGTATGCCTCTCAAAATATTTTTATCTCTCAATTTTCAGTTTGAGCTCTGGCACCTCTTCAAATCCCTACTTCCCTCTGCGAAGGGCCTTTCTTTTACTTAATGCAATTTTTAGTTTTTGAGTCTCCATCTTCTCTTATAAAAGCACCAACTAGGAGGCACTATGATCGTACTTGAGCATTGGGTGTAGTTAATATGTGAGTGTGTTTCATGAATGGATCAATGATTGAGCATGATGGGCTAGGGATAACTTGTTTTAGCGTTGATATTTTGAAAGACATGGTTGCTTGTTGATATGATTGAGTATTTAAGTCTCATGTCAAAACTAGACTATTACTTTGAACAATAAAAGTCCAAACATCCATGCTATAAAGAAAAGAATATGAGATGACATGTTAGGCAGCATTCCACATCAAAAATTCTGTTTTTATCATTTACCTACTCGAGGACGAGCATGAATTAAGCTTGGGGATGCTGATATGTCTCCAACGTATCTATAATTGTTTATTGTTCCATGCTGTTATATTATCATTCCTGGATGTTTTATAATCATTTTATACCATTTTTTGGTACTAACCTATTGACATAGTGTCAAGTGCTAGTTGCTATTTTCTCCATGTTTTTTACATCGCAGGAAATCAATACCAAACGGAGTCCAAACGCAGCAAAACTTTTTGTGGATTTTTTGGACCAGAAGACATCCAGTGGGCGGGAGAAGCACTTGGGGGGGTGCTCTGAGGGGAGCACAACCCACCAGGGCGCGCCTGGGGGCCCAGGCGCGCCCAGGTGGGTTGTGCCCACCTCGGGTGCCTCCTGAACCGACTCTTCACTCTATAAATACCCCAATATTTCAGAAACCCTAGTAGAGTGGATGAAAATCAATTCCAGCCGGCGCAGAGTCGAGAACCACCAGATCCAATCTAGACACCATCACGGAAGGGTTCACCACTTCCATTGGTGCCTCTCCGATGATGCGTGACTAGTTCTTTGTAGACCTTCGGGTTCGTAGTTAGTAGCTAGATGGCTTCCTCTCTCTCGTTTGAT
Source organism: Aegilops tauschii subsp. strangulata (assembly GCF_002575655.3). Classification (NCBI taxonomy): domain Eukaryota; kingdom Viridiplantae; phylum Streptophyta; class Magnoliopsida; order Poales; family Poaceae; genus Aegilops; species Aegilops tauschii. The sequence goes on from NC_053040.3 coordinate 322,070,434, forward strand.
TCTCAATAGAATACTCTCTTGGAGATCCATATGATGTAACTCTTTTTGCGGTGTGTTTGTTGGGATCAGATGAACCTTGAGTTTATGATTAGATCTATCTTTTTATCCATGAAAGTTATTTGAGTTTCTTTGATCTCTTATATGCATGATTGCTTATAGCCTCGTATTTCTTCTCTGATATTTGGGTTTTGTTTGGCCAACTTGATCTATTTGTCTTGCAAATGGGAAGAGGTGCTTTGTAGTGGGTTCGATCTTACGATGCTTGATCCCAGTGACAGAAGGGGAACCGACACATACGTATCGTTGCTACTAAGGATAAAACGATGGGGTCTATTTCTACATAAATAGATCTTGTCTACATCATGTCATCGTTCTTATTGCATTACTCCGTTTCTCCATGAACTTAATACACTAGATGCATGGTGGATGGCAGTCGATGTGTGGAGTAATAGTAGTAGATGCAGGCAGGAGTCGGTCTACTAATCTTGGACGTGATGCCTATGTAATGATCATTGCCTGGATATCGTCATGATTATTTGAAGTTCTATCAATTGCCCAATAGTAATTCGTTTACCCACCATTTGCTATTTTCCTCGAGAGAAGCCACTCGTGAAACCTACGGCCCTTGGGTCTCTTCTTTAATATATTTGCCTTTGCGATTTATTTTCCTTTGCTTTTATTTTCAGATCTATTAAACCAAAAATACAAAAATACCTTGCTGCACTTTATTTATTTGGCGTTCGATCTATCAATATTTACAACTCTCTCACGTTCGTTTGCCAATTTCTGGCGCCGCTACCCGAAAGGGATTGATAACCCCTTTAATACGTTGGGTTGCGAGTATTTGTTATTTGTGTGCAGGTGTTGTTTACGTAGTGTTGCTTGGTTCTCCTACTGGTTCGATAACCTTGGTCTCATAACTGAGGGAAATACCTACCGCCACTGTGCTGCATCATCCCTTCCTCTTTGGGGATATACCGACGTAGCTTCGAGCCGCATCAGTGTGCAGCCCCCATAGCACGGAGTCCAGCTCTTCTACCTAGTGGCAATCTGATTCTTTGAGTGAACAGATTAAGCGAGGCTTTATGCCGCTCATAATTAGTCCGTTTTCTCGGTCTACCTGCCCGTTAGTTTGTGGGTGGTACACCGAAGCGTAGTCGAGCTTTATGCCCATCTTAGCACACCAATCTTTAACCTCTTGGGTGGTAAAATTGGACCCATTACCAGTGATTATGCTGTGGGGGACACCATAACAGTGTACGACGTCTGATATGAAGTCAACAACTGGTCCAGATTTTGCAGAGGTTACCGGTTTTGCTTCTATCCACTTACCTCTGGCATTCAACGAACGATTTCTAAATGAGTGGAATTTCGAGTCTCTAACTGCTCAAATAGCAATGGTTTCCTGTTCCGCATTGACCCTAGGATTGGCGGCTTGGCTTAAAGAATATGGGATTCTCTTTCCGGTGGAAAATTGCATCTGAAAATGAGACTGAGACCTACTTTTCGAATTGTCAGAGACTATGAGATCCACTTTGTTTTGGAAAGGAGAAGGGAGAAGCAGCATTTCAACTATGTGAGGATGGACTCTAGACCCATTCATTCTGATTCTGTGATTGCAATTTCTCAATGAATTTATCGACCATAACCAGTAGGTACTTCTTTTTTCTTGGTCCGCCCTTTAAGTGGTTCGACCATGTCGAGCCCCGAGACTGCAAATGGCTAGGTTATCGATATAGTCCAAAGAGTTGTGGGGGGGGGGGGCATATGGCTTTGATTCGCAAATAGTTGGCACCCAATGCAATGTTGGACTAGCGTATGTGCATCCGCGCAGGCTGTGGGCCAGAAGAACCCTGCTCGGAAGGCCTTACCGACCAATGTCCGAGCTGCTACGTGATGGCCGCCCATGCCAGCATGTATCTCAGCAAGAAGTTGCTGCCCCTCCTCTTCGGAAATGCACCTCTGAAGGACTCCTGTAGTGCTCTTTTTATAGCGCCCGCCTTCATGGACATTGTACGCTTTGGAGCGCTGAAATATGCCTCTGTTTGATCATCTGCGAGTTCTTGTCGCAGGAGGTAGGCTAGCAAGGGTCCGGTCCATGGGGGCAATTATGGCCATGATCTCGTGGGCTGAAGGTGTTTCTTCGAGTGTGGATCCCCTGATGATATAGTCACCGGGCTCGATTTCTGGGGGGGACGACCTGGGCGGGCTCACTAGTAGTGGTGCCACTGTCCCCGCCCTGCCATACGACGGATGGCTTGAAAAGCCTTTCTAGAAAGGTGTTTTTAGGTACTGGGTCACGCTTGGCGCCCATGCGGGCAAGGACATCCGCGGCTTGGTTACTGTCTCTAGAGACATGATGGAATTCTAGGCCCTCAAACCGGGCTGACATCCCGAGGACAACATTTCTGTATGCCGCCATTTTCGGGTCTTTGGCGTCAAATTTGCTGTTGACCTGGGAGATGATGAGGTTCGAATCTCTCGCACCTCTAGCCGCCGAACACCCATCAATGTTGCCATCCAAAGACTTTGCAACAGTGCCTCGTATTTGGCTGTGTTATTAGAATCCGAGTACATAATTTGTAGGACGTACCAGATATTGTCGCCTGTGGGGGATATTAGGAACACCCCAGCCCCCAGTCCAGCTAGCATTTTAGAGCCGTCGAAGTACATAGTCCAGTGTGAATATGTATTATATTCCCTGGGGAATTTGGCTTCGGTCCATTTAGATAGAAAATCGGCCAACACCTGATATTTAATAGCTCGGCGTGGTTTGTATACAATCTCGAAGGGAAGGAGCTCTATGGCCCATTTGGCAATGCGGCCCATGGCATCCTTGTTATTGATTATATCGTTCAGGGGTACCTCAGACACCACTGTCATCGAACACTCTTGAAAGTAGTGTCGCAGTTTTCGGGATGCCATAAAGACCATATATGCTATGTTTTGCTAGTGCCGGTACCGGGATTTGCACGGCGTGAGGACCTCTGACACATAGTACACTGGTTTTTGAAGCTGGAACTTGTGGCCCTCTGATTCCCGTTCTACAATGAGCACCACACTCACCACTTGATTCGTGGCTGATATATACAACAGCATAGGTTCACCGCTACCTGGGGCGACCAGGAGGGTTTCCTGCTAGGAGTGTTTTGATTTCCTCCAGTGCCGCGGTCGCTTTGTTCGTCCACTCAAAGTTCTTTGTCTTCTTGATTAGCCTGTAAAGAGGCAGTGCCTTTTCGCCAAGGCGGGAGATGAAGCGGCTTAAAGCCGCCACGCATCCTGCCAGCTTTTGTACACGTTTGAGCTCTGTTGGTATTGCTAGCTGGGACATGGCCTTGATTTTAGCAGGATTGGCTTCAATTCCTCTATGAGAGACAATAAATCTGAGCAGTTTGCCGGCAAGGACTCCGAAGACACATTTGTCCGGGTTGAGCTGTATATCGTAAGCCTGTAGATTTTCGAAGGTCAGGCGAAGATCGTCCATGAGTTGATCGATTTTTTGGTTTTAATGACCACGTCGTCTACACATGCCTCGCCCGTTTTTCCAATTTGGTTTTCCAGGCATGTTTGAATCATGCATTGGTATGTGGCTCATGTGTTCTTTAACCCGAAAGGCATCGTGTTGAAGCAGAATGGCCCATAGGGGGTGATGAACGCGATTGCAGCTTGGTTAGACTCCTTCATCTTTATTTGGTGATATCCAGAGTATGCGTCAAGAAAGCATAGTAAGTCATGTCCGGCAGTGGCGTCGACGATCTGATCTATGCGAGGTAAGGGGAAGGGATCCTTGGGGCAGGCCTTGTTTAGGTCCTTGAAGTCGACACAGAGCCGCCAGGACTTGTGCTTCTTGGGTACCATGACCAGATTTGCTAACCACTCCGGATGCTTAATTTCATGGATGAATCCGGCCTCCAATAGCTTTGCCAATTCTTCACCCATAGCCTGTCATTTAGGTTCGGAGAATCGGTGTAGTGTCTGTTTGACTGGCTTGAAGCCTTTTATGATGTTCACTTCAAGCTGTGCTCCGCCAGCCTCCGTTGGATGCCTGGCATATCCAAAGGGTGCCAGGCGAATGTGTTCCAGTTTCCGTGTAAAAACACGCGCAACGCTACATCAACTGCGGGGTCCAGTTGTGCTTCAATTGACGCTGTTTTATTCGGGTCTGTCGGGTGTACTTGGAATTTTACTCTCTCGTCTGCTGGTTTAAATGATGTGGATTTTGGCCTTTTACGAAGGATCACATCGTCCCTGTTGACTATAGTGCAGAGCATTGTTAGTTCTTCGGCTGCTAAGGCCTCGGATAGTGCTACGAGGGCAAGCGATGCGGTCTTATTTTCAGCTCGGAGGGTTGTGTTCGATTCGCTGGCGAGCGAAATCACGCCATTAGGCCCTGGCATTTTGAGCTTCATGTATCCATAATGCGGTACGACTTGGAATTGTGCAAATGCCTCATGTACCAAGAGGGCGTGGTATCCATTGTGGAAGGGTGCACTACGTCCATAGTTCAGATCTGTAGTTGTCGGGAGTACCGAACACTACGTCCAAGGTTATGCGTCCGGAACAACGTGCCTCCCAATGATACGTCCATTTTGCATCATGCTTTTACATCGATATTTATTGCATTATGGGCTGTTGTTACACATTATGTCACAATACTTATGCCGATTCTCTCTTATTTTACAGGTTTACATGATGAGGAAGAATGCCTGTAGCTGGAATTCTGGGCTGGAAAAGGAGCAAATATTAGAGACCTATTCTGCACAACTCCAAAAGTCCTGAAACTTCACGGAAGTCATTTTTGGAAATTATAAAAAATACTGAGCAAAGAAAATACCAGAGGGGGGCCACACCCTGGCCATGAGGGTGGGAGGCACGCCCTACCCCCCTGGGCGCGCCCCCTACCTTGTGGGCCCCCTGGCAGGCCTCCGGTGCCCATCTTCTGCTATATGAAGTCTTTCGTCCGAGAAAAAATCATAAGCAAGCTTTCGGGAAGAAACTCCGCCGCCACGAGGAGGAACCTTGGCGGAACCAATCTAGGGCTCCGGCAGAGCTGTTCTGCCGGGGAAACTTGCCTCCGGGAGGGGGAAATCATCGCCATCGTCATCACCAACGATCCTCTCATCGGGAGGGGGTCAATCTCCATCAACATCTTCACCAGCACCATCTCCTCAACAACCCTAGTTCATCTCTCGTATCCAATCTTTGTCCCAAAGCCTCAGATTGGTACCTATGGGTTGCTAGTAGTGTTGATTACTCCTTGTAGTTGATGCTAGTTGGTTTATTCGGTGGAAGATCATATGTTCAGATCCATTATGCATATTAATACCGCTCTGATTATGAACATGAATATGATTTGTGAGTAGTTACGTTTGTTCCTGAGGACATGGGAGAAGTCTTGCTATTAGTAGTCATGTGAATTTGGTATTCATTCGATATTTTGATGAGATGTATGTTGTCTTTCCTCTAGTGGTGTTATGTGAACGTCGACTACATGACACTTCACCATTATTTGGGCCTAGAGGAAGGCATTGGGAAGTAATAAGTAGATGATGGGTTTCTAGAGTGACAGAAGCTTAAACCCTAGTTTATGCGTTGCTTCGTAAGGGGCTGATTTGGATCCATATGTTTCATGCTATGGTTAGGTTTACCTTAATACTTCTTTTGTAGTTGCGGATGCTTGCAATAGGGGTTAATCATAAGTGGGATGCTTGTCCAAGTAAGGACAGCACCCAAGCACCAGTCCACCCACATATCAAATTATCAAAGTAACGAACGTGGATCATATGAACGTGATGGAAACTAGCTTGACGATAATTCCCATGTGTCCTCGGGAGCGTTTTCCTTCATATAAGAAATTGTACAGGCTTGTCCTTTGCTACAAAAAGTATTGGCCCACCTTGCTGCACTTTATTTACACTTGTTACTTGCTACCCGTTACAAATTACCTTATCACAAAACTATTTGTTACCGATAATTTTAGTGCTTGCAGAGAATACCTTGCTGAAAACCGCTTATCATTTCCTTCTGCTCCTCGTTGGGTTCGACACTCTTACTTATTGAAAGGACTACGATAGATCCCCTATACTTGTGGGTCATCAAGACTCTTTTCTGGCGCCGTTGCCGGGGAGTGAAGCGCCTTTGGTAGGTGGAATTTGGTAAGGAAAATTTTATATAGTGTGCTGAAATTTACTGTCACTTGTTACTATGGAAAGTAATCCTTTGAGGGGCTTGTTCGGAGTATCTTCACCCCGACTAGTAGAGCAAATAGTTGCTCCTCAACCTACTGAACCTACTGAAAATGTTTACTTTGAAATTCCTTCGGGTATGATAGAGAAACTGCTAGCTAATCCTTTGCAGGAGATGGAACATTGCATCCCGATTTACACTTAATCTATGTGGATGAAGTTTGTGGATTATTTAAGCTTGCAGGTATGCCCAATGATGTTATCAAGAAGAAGGTCTTCCCTTTATCTTTGAAGGGAGATGCATTGACATGGTATAGGCTATGTGATGATATGGGATCATGGGACTACAAGCGATTGAAATTGGAATTTCATTAGAAGTTTTATCCTATGCATCTTGTTCATCGTGACCGTAATTATATATATAATTTTTGGCCTCGCGAAGGAGCATCGCTCAAGCTTGGGGGAGGCTTAACTCAATCTTATATTCATGCCCCAATCATGAGCTCTCAAGAGAAATGATTATTCAAAATTTTTATGCTCGGCTTTCTCTCAATAATCGCTTCATGCTCGATACTTCTTGTACTGGCTTTTTTATGATGAAGACTATTGAATTCAAATGGGATTTATTGTAAAGAATTAAACGCAACTCTGAAGACTGGGACCTCGATGAAGGTAAGGAGTCAGGTATAACACCTTAGTTTGATTGCGTTAAATCTTTTATGGATACCGATGCTTTCTGTGAATTTAGCACTAAATATGGACTTGACTCTGAGATAGTAGCTTCTTTCTGTGAATCCTTTGCTACTCATGTTGATTTCCCTAAGGAGAAGTGGTTTAAATATAATCTTCCCAATGAAGTAAAAGTAATTGCACCTATTAAAGTTGAAGAAAATACTATCACTTATAATGATCCTATTGTTCCTACTGTTTATGTTGAGAAACCACCTTTCCCTGTTAGAATAAAGGATCATGCTAAAGCTTCAACTGTAGTCAACAAAAGTAATATTAGGACACACAAACCCCCTGAGCAAATTAAAGTTGAACCTAATATTGCTATGGTTAAAGATCTCTTGGCTGATAATATTGAAGGGCATGTTATTTATTTCTGTGAGGAAACTGCTAGAATTGCTAAACCTGGTGCTAAAGATAAACATAGACCTATGGTAGGCATGCCTGTTATTTCTCTTAAAATAGGAGATCATTGTTATCATGGCTTGTGTGATATGGGTGCTAGTGCTAGTGCAATACCTCATTCTTTATACGAAGAAATTGTGCATGATATTGCACCTGCTGAGATAGAAGATATCGATGTTACCATTAAGCTTGCCAATAGAGATACTATATCACCGATTGGGATTGTTAGAGATGTTGAAGTCTTGTGTGGGAAAGTTAAATATCCTGCGGATTTTCTTGTTCTTGGTTCCCCACAAGATAGCTTTTGTCCCATTATATTTGGTAGACCCTTCTTGAATACTGTCAATGCTAGGATAGACTGCGAAAAGGATGTTGTTACTATTGGTTTGGATGATATGTCTCATGAGTTTAATTTTTCTAAATTTCGTAGACAACCCCGTAATGAGGAATTGCCTAGTAAAGATGAAATTATTGGTCTTGCTTCTATTGCCGTGCCTCCTAATGATCCTTTAGAACAATATTTGCTAGACCATGAAAATCATATGTTTATGAATGAAAGAAGGGAAATAGATGAAGTATTCTTTAAACAGGGACCTATTCTGAAACACAACTTGCCTGTTGAAATCCTAGGGGATCCTCCTACATGCAAGGGTGATCCCATGTTTGAGCTCAAACCACTACCTGATACTCTTAAATATGCTTATCTTGATGAAAAGAAGATATATCCTGTTATTATTAGTGCTAAACTTTCAGAGAAGGAGGAAGAAAAATTATTGAAAACTCTGAAGAAGCACCGCGCTGCTATTGGATATACTCTTGATGATCTTAAGGGCATTAGTCCCACTCTATGTCAACACAAAATAAATTTGGAGAAAGACGCCAAACCAGTTGTTGATCACCAACGACGGCTGAATCCTAAGATGAAAGAAGTGGTAAGAAAGGAAATATTAAAGCTCCTTGAGGCAGGTATAATTTATCCCATTGCTGATAGTCAGCGGGTAAGTCCTGTCCATTGTGTCCCAAAGAAGGGAGGTATTACTGTCGTTCCTAACGATAAAGATGAATTGATCCCACCAAGAATTATTACAGGTTATAGGATGGTAATTGATTTCCGCAAATTAAATAAAGCTACTAAAAAAGATCATTACCCTTTGCCTTTCATTGATCAAATGCTAGAAAGATTATCCAAACATACACATTTTTGCTTTCTAGATGGTTACTCTGGTTTCTCTCAAATACCTGTGTCAGCTGATGATCAAGCAAAGACCACTTTTACTTTCCCTTTCGGTACTTTTGCTTATAGACGTATGCCTTTTGGTTTATGTAATGCACCTACTACCTTTCAAAGATGCATGATGGCTATATTCTCTGACTTTTGTGAAAAGATTTGTGAGGTTTTCATGGATGATTTCTCCGTTTATGGATCCTCTTTTGATGATTGCTTGAGCACCCTTGATTGAGTTTTGCAGAGATGTGAAGAAACTAATCTCGTCTTGAATTGGGATAAGTGCCACTTTATGGTTAATGAAGGTATTGTCTTGGGGCATAAAATTTCTGAAAGAGGCATTGAAGTTGATAGAGCTAAAGTTGATGCTATTGAAAAGATGCCATGTCCTAAGGACATTAAAGGTATAAGAAGTTTCCTTGGTCATGCCGATTTTTATAGGAGGTTCATTAAGGACTTCTCAAAAATTTCTCGGCCTCTGACTAATCTATTACAAAAAGATATACCTTTTGTCTTTGATGATGATTGTGTAGAAGCATTTGAAATACTTATGAAAGCGTTGATTTATGCACCTATTGTTCAGCCAGTTGATTGGAATTTACCCTTTGAAATTATGTGTGATGCTAGTGACTATGCTGTAGGTACTGTTCTAGGGCAAAGAGTTGATAAGAAATTAAATGTTATTCAATATGCTAGTAAAACTCTAGACAATGCCTAGAGAAATTATGCTACTACTGAAAAAGAATTTTTAGCTGTTGTTTTTGCCTGTGATAAGTTCAGACCCTATATTGTTCATTCTAAAGTAACTATTCACACTGCTCATGCTGCTATTAAATACCTTATGGAAAGGAAAGATGCTAAACCTAGACTTATTAGATGGGTTCTCTTGCTGCAAGAATTTGATTTGCACATTATTGATAGAAAGGGAGCTGAGAACCCCGTTGCAGACAACTTGTCTAGGTTAGAGAATGTTCTTGATGACCCACTACCTATTGATGATAGCTTTCCTGATGAACAATTAGCTGTCATAAATGCTTCTCGTACTGCTCCATGGTATGCTGATTATGCTAATTACATTGTTGCTAAATTTATACCACCTAGTTTCACATACCAGCAAAAGAAAAGGTTTTTCTATGATTTGAGACACTACTTCTGGGATGACCCACATCTTTATAAAGAAGGAGTAGATGGTGTTATTAGATGTTGTGTACCTGAGCATGAACAGGAACAGATCCTACGGAAGTGTCACTCCGAGGCTTATGGAGGGCACCACGCTGGAGATAGAACTGCACATAAGGTATTGCAATCTGGTTTTTATTGACTTACTCTCTTCAAGGATGCCCGTAAGTTTGTCTTGTCTTGCGAAGAATGTCAAAGAATTGGTAATGTTAGTAGACGTCAGGAAATGCCTATGAATTATTCACTTGTTATTGAACCATTTGATGTTTGGGGCTTTGATTATATGGGACCTTTTCCTTCCTCTAATGGGTATACACATATTTTAGTTGCTGTTGATTACGTTACTAAGTGGGTAGAAGCTATTCCAACTAGTAGTGCTGATCATAACACCTCTATTAAGATGCTTAAAGAAGTTATTTTTCCGAGGTTTGGAGTCCCTAGATATTTAATGACTGATGGTGGTTCACATTTTATTCATGGTGCCTTTTGTAAAATGCTTGCTAAGTATGATGTTAATCATAGAATTGCATCCCCTTGTCACCCACAGTCTACTGGTCAAGTAGAACTGAGTAATATAGAGCTCATATTAATTTTGCAAAAGACTGTTAATAGATCTAGAAATAATTGGTCCAAGAAACTTGATGATGCATTATGGGCCCATAGAACTGAATATAAAAATCCTATGGGTATGTCTCCGTATAAAATGGTTTATGGAAAAGCATGTCACTTACCTCTCAAACTAGAACATAAGGCATATTGGGCTATTAAAGAGCTCAATTACGATTTCAAACTTGCTGGTGAGAAGAGGTTATTCGACATTAGCTCCTTCGATGAATGGAGAACCCAAGCATATGAGAATGCCAAACTGTTTAAAGAAAAAGTTAAAAGATGGCATGACAAAAGGATACAAAAGTGTGAGCTCAATGTAGGTGATTATGTGTTGCTATACAACTCTCGTTTAAGATTTTTTGCAGGAAAACTTCTCTCTAAATGGGAAGGCCCTTACATTATCGAGGAGGTCTATCGTTCCGGTGCCATAAAAATCAACAACTTCGAAGGCACAAATCCAAAGGTGTGAACGGTCAAAGAATCAAACATTATATCTCAGGTAATCCTACAAATGTTGAAACTAATATTATTGAAACCGTAACCCCGGAGGAATACATAAGGAACACTTTCCATAACGTTTCAGGCTCCGAAAAGGAATAGGTATGTGGTATGGTAAGTAAACCGACTCCAAAACAGTTCTAATGGCATTTTTTCTCCGTTTTGGAATATTTAAGAAAATAGGAAAATAAGAAGTAGTCCGGGATGGACACGAGGCTTCCACGAGGGTGGGAGGCGCGCCCTACCCCCCTGGGCGCCCCCCTTGCCTCGTGGGCCCCTCGTGCACTCTCCGGACTCCGTTTTCTTGCACGATACTTCTTTTGGTCGGTAAAAATTCATTATATAATCTCCCGAAGGTTTTAACCACCGTACCATGCAATTATCCTCTGTTCTTGTTTTGAGCTGTTTTCTGTCAGGGTTGTCAAGGCCAGGCATCATGTCGTCCCCCTCCTCCAACAATGGTGACAACGATGCTTGGCTAATGAAGATAGAGCTGAAGAGGGAGGAACTCATGGAGATCAACAAGGATGAAGGGATCAAGGAGGCCACGGAGGACCAAGTTCAGGCAGCAGAAGACATCCTTCAACTTGATCACAATCTTCTTACCCCAACTGGGATCGAAGCTTTCAAGATGATTGAGTTAGCTCGTATACAAAACAAGTATCTCACACGTGAAAATATTTTGTTGAAGGGGAATATCACCGCACTCAAGGGCATTATCCGCAAGTTAGATGACCTCCTACGCTCGATGTGCGACTATCCATCATCACCACCGTCTTCTTCACCAACAAAAGAGATATAATCACATGGGTATGGGCACTCCCCTTGGCAACTGCCAAGCTTGGGGGAGGTGCCCCGGTATCGTATCACCATCACACTCCTATCTTTACCGTTTTTCTTAGTTCGATCCTTTTGGTAATATCTTGATCTAGTAGAATAAAGTTTTAGTATGATCTAGTTTTTGAGTTTTGCTTTATAATCCTTCTATGTAATCGAGTCCGTGAGCTATATATAATAAAGATTAGTGTTGAGTCAAGGGCTTGATTATTTTGCTATGATCTTGAGTGAATAAAAGAAAAGAATAAATAAAAAGAATAAAAAGAAATAAAAGAGATCATATTGATCTTATGGAGAGTAATGACTTCACATATAAAGAGTATGATGATTAAAAGTTGTTGAGAGTTGACAAACATAGTTTTGGTCATCGTTGCAATTAATAGGAAGTAATAAAGAAAGAGAGGTTTCACATATAAATATACTATCTTGGACATCTTTTATGATTGTGAGCACTCATTAAAATATGACATGATAAAGAGTTGATGTTGGACAAGGAAGACAACGTAATGGGTTATGTTTTCTTATATCCGAAATAAAGTATATTGTCATGGATCATCCAACATGTTGAGCTTGCCTTTCTCCCTCATGCTAGCCAAATTCATTGCACCAAGTAGAGATACTACTTGTGCTTCGAAATACCCTCAAAACCAGTTTTGCCATGAGAGTCCACCATATCTACCTATGGATTGACTAAGATCCTTCAAGTAAGTAGCCATCAGTGCAAGCAATGAAAATTGCTCTGTAAATATGTATGATTTATTAGTGTGGAGAAAATAAGCTTTATACGATCTTGTGATGTGGAAGAAATAAAAGCGACGGACTGCATAATAAAGGTCCATATCGATGTTCTTTTACATTAAGATTTCGTGGATCCAACCATGAAAGCGCATGACAACCTCTACTTCCCTCTGCGAAGGGCCTATCTTTTGCTTTTACCTTACGCAAGAGTCAAGGTGATCCTCACCTTTCCTTTTTACATTTTATCCTTTGGCAAGCACATTGTGTTGGAAAGATCCTGATATATATATATATATATCCAATTGGATGTAAGTTGGCATGAACTATTATTGTTGACATTACCCTTGAGGTAAAAGGTTGGGAGGCGAAACTATAAGCCCCTATCTTTCTCTGTGTCCGATTAAAACTCCATAATCATAAGTATTGCATGAGTGTTAGCAATTGTGAAAGACTAAATGATAGTTGAGTATGTGGACTTGCTGAAAAGCTCTTATATTGACTCTTTCCGATGTTATGATAAATTGCAATTGCCTCAATGACTGAGATTATAGTTTGTTAGTTCTCAATGAAGTTTCTGATTCATACTTAACATTGTGAATAGATGATTACTTGAGCATAAGAAATCATATGACAATAACTTTATATGTTGCTGTTATAAGAATGATCATGATGCCCTCATGTCCGTATTTTATTTTATCGACACCTCTATCCCTAAACATGTGGACATTTTTATCGTTATTGGCTTCCGCTTGAGGACAAGCGAGGTCTAAGCTTGGGGGAGTTGATACGTCCATTTTGCATCATGCTTTTGTATCGATATTTATTGCATTATGGGCTATTGTTACACATTATGTCACAATACTTATGCCTATTCTCTCTTATTTTACAAGGTTTACATGATGAGGGAGAATGCCGGCAGCTGGAATTCTGGGCTAGAAAAGGAGCAAATATTAGAGACCTATTCTGCACAACTCCAAAAGTCCTGAAACTTCACGGAAGTCATTTTTGGAAATTATAAAAAATACTGAGCGAAGAAAATACCAGAGGGGGGCCACACCCTGGCCACGAGGGTGGGAGGTGCGCCCTACCCCCCAGGGAGTGCCTCCTGCCTCGTGGGCCCCCTGGCAGGCCTCTGGTGTCCATCTTCTGCTATATGAAGTCTTTCGTCCGAGAAAAAATCATAAGCAAGCTTTTGGGAAGAAACTCCGCCGCCATGAGGCGGAACCTTGGCGGAACCAATCTAGGGCTCCGGCAGAGCTGTTCTGCCGGGGAAACTTCCCTCGGGGAGAGGGAAATCATCGCCATCGTCATCACCAACGATCCTCTCATCGGGAGGGGGTCAATCTCCATCAACATCTTCATCAGCACCATCTCCTCTAAAACCCTAGTTCATCTCTTGTATCCAATCTTTGTCCCAAAGCCTCAGATTGGTACCTGTGGGTTGCTAGTAGTGTTGATTACTCCTTGTAGTTGATGCTAGTTGGTTTATTCGATGGAAGATCATATGTTCAGATCCATTATGCATATTAATACCCCTCTGATTATGAACATGAATATGATTTGTGAGTAGTTACGTTTGTTCCTGAGAACATGGGAGAAGTCTTGCTATTAGTAGTCATGTGAATTTGGTATTCGTTCGATATTTTGATGAGATGTATGTTGTCTTTCCTCTAGTGGTGTTATGTGAACATCGACTACATGAAACTTCACCATTATTTGGGCATAGAGGAAGGCATTGGGAAGTAATAAGTAGATGATGGGTTGCTAGAGTGACAGAAGCTTAAACCCTAGTTTATGCGTTGCTTCGTAAGGGGCTGAGTTGGATCCATATGTTTCATGCTATGGTTAGGTTTACCTTAATACTTCTTTTGTAGTTGCGGATGCTTGCAATAGGGGTTAATCATAAGTGGGATGCTTGTCCAAGTAAGGACAACACCCAAGCACTGGTCCACCCACATATCAAATTATCAAAGTAACAAACGCGAATCATATGAACGTGATGAAAACTAGCTTGACGATAATTCCCATGTGTCCTCGGGAGCGTTTTCCTTCATATAAGAAATTGTCCAGGCTTGTCTACCAAAAGGATTGGGCCACCTTGCTGCACTTTATTTACACTTGTTACTTGCTACCCGTTACAAATTACCTTATCACAAAACTATCTGTTACCGATAAATTCAGTGCTTGCAGAGAATACCTTGCTGAAAACCGCTTATCATTTCCTTCTGCTCCTCGTTGGGTTCGACACTCTTACTTATCGAAAGGACTACGATAGATCCCCTATACTTGTGGGTCATCACCCTACCGGGTATAATTCCTTGGAATGGGTATGCCTGTGCTTGATGCGGGATCTGTTTAGCTGCATTTTATCGAGCGTATTTTCATAAATGAGGTTCATGCCGCTGCCCACGTCCATCAGTACTTTAGTTAGTATGAAGCCATCGATTATGGGGTCGAGGACTAGTGCGGCGGGGGCTGGGTGGCGCGGGACCTTGGCTCATCCTTCTGATAGAAGGTGATAGGTGTGTCCGCACATGGTTGTGCGGTCGTCACCTGGTAGACTTGGCCGAGCTCTCGAAGAGCCCTTTTCCTTTGGTTGTTTGAGGAGAAAGTCTCGTAAACTGTCAGGACATCGTCGTCGTGAGGTGGCGTTGTTGATCGCCTATCAGGAGGTGTGAGACCAAGGATATTTTCACCACTTTTTGCCACCTGCCTTACCACCCAACAAGCTCGAAGCCTGTGAGTCGGATTTGCATTAAGTAGGGCTGAATGTATAGGGCATGGTTCATCTGGCAATTCGTCCAAGACCGTCCTGGGTTTATTTTTCTTTTTGGCGGGCTCGTGCTCGGGCGATCCTCTCGCATATGCCGGCTTTGCTTGGGGTTTCCTAGGCTGCGGGTGTTGGGGAATGTAGTATTTCAAAAAAATTCCTACGATCACGCAAGATCTATCTAGGAGATGCATAGCAACGAGCGGGGAGAGTGTGTCCACGTACCCTCATAGACCGAAAGTGGAAGCATTTAGTAACGCGGTTGATGTAGTCGAACGTCTTCGCGATCCAACCGATCCAAGTACCGAACGCACGGCACCTCCGCGATCTGCATACGTTCAGCTCGGTGACGTCCCTCGTACTCTTGAACCAGCTAGTGACGGTGATGATGAAGTTACCAGTGCAGGGCTTAGCCTAAGCACTACGACGATATGACTGAGGTGTGTAATTGTGGAGGGGGGCACCGCACACGGCTAAAAGATCAACTTGTGTGTCTATGGGGTGCCCCTGGCCACGTATATAAAGGAGGGGAGGGAAGAGGTGGCCGGCCCTACGGGGGCGCGCCAGGTGTGGGGAATCCTACTAGGACTCCCCAGTCCAAGTAGGATTCCCCTCCTCTTCCCTATTCGGAGTAGGAAAGAAGGAAAAAGAGGGAGAGGGAGATGGAAAGGGGGGCCGCGCCCTCACCCCTTGTCCAATTCGGTTTGAGCAGAGGGGAGGCGCCCGCCACCTCTTGGCCCTTCTCCCCTCTCTCCACTAAAGCCCAATAAGGCCCATTACTTCTCGGGTGAATTCCCGTAACTCCCCGGTACTTCAAAAAATACCCGAATCACTTGGAACCTTTCCGATGTCGGAATATAGCCTTCCAATATATCGATGTTTACGTCTCGACCATTTCGAGACTCCTCGTCATGTCCGTGACCTCATCCGGGACTCCGAACAACCTTCGGTACATCAAATCACATAACTCATAATACGAATCGTCATCGAACGTTAAGCGTGCAGATCCTACGGGTTCGAGAACTATGTAGACATGACTGAAACACATCTCCGGTCAATAACCAATAGTAGAACCTGGATGCTCATATTGACTCCTACATATTCTACGAAGATCTTTATCGGTCAAACCGCATAACAACATACGTTGTTCCCTTTGTCATCGGTATCTTACTTGCCCGAGATTTGATCATCGGTATCACCATACCTAGTTTAATATCGTTACCGACAAGTCTCTTTACTCGTTCCGTAATGCATCATCCTGCAACTAACTCATTAGTCACATTGCTTGCAAGGCTTATAGTGATGTGCATTGCCGAGAGGGCCTAGAGATAGCTCTCCGACAATCGGAGTGACAAATCCTAATCTCAATCTATGCCAACCCAACAAACACCTTCGGAGACATCTGTAGAGCATCTTTATAATCACCCAGTTACATTGTGACGTTTGATAGCACACAAGGTGTTCCTCTAGTATTCGGGAGTTGCATAATCTCATAGTCAGAGGAACATGTATAAGTCATGAAGAAAGCAATAGCAATAAAAACTCAATGATCATAATGCTAAGCTAACGGATGGGTCTTGTCCATCACATCATTCTCTAATGATGTGATCCCGTTCATCAAATGACAACACATGTCTATGGTCAAGAAACTTAACCATCTTTGATTAACGAGCAAGTCTAGTAGAGGCATACTAGGGACACTTTGTTTTGTCTATGTATTCACACATGTATCAAGTTTCCGGTTAATACAATTCTAGCATGAATAATAAACATTTAGCATGATATAAGGAAATAAAATAATAACTTTATTATAGCCTCTAGGGCATATTTTCTTCAGTCTCCCACTTGCACTAGAGTCAATAATGTAGTTCACATCGTCATGTGATTTAACACCAATAGTTCACATCACCATGTGATTAGTTCACATCGCCATGTGACTAACACCCAAAAGGTTTACTAGAGTCAATAATCTAGTTCACATCGCTATGTGATGAACACCCAAAGAGTGATCATGTTTTTCTTGTGAGAGAAGTTTAGTCTACGGGTCTGCCACATTCAGATCCGTAAGTATTTTGCAAATTTCTATGTCTACAATGCTCTGTACAGAGCTACTCTAGCTAATTGCTCCCACTTTCAAAATGTATCCAGATTAAGACGCGGAGTCATCTAGATTGATGTAAAAGGTTGCATTGACCTAACTCTTTACGACGAACTCTTTGTCACCTCCATAACCGAGAAATATTTCCTTAGTCTTCTAAGGATAATTTTGACCGCTGTCAAGTGATCCACTCCTGGATCAATATCGTACCCCCTTGCCAAACTCATGGCAAGGTACATAATAGGTTTGGTACACAGCATAGCAAACTTTATAGAACATATGGCTTGCCAATCATCGGGCATACTTTTCGACAATTCGAGCTTTGTAGATAGTAACACTACTATCAGTGTCCGTATTCCTCTTGAAGATCCATTTTATTCTCTATGGCTTGCCAATCATCGGGCAAGTCAACCAAAGTCCATACTTTGTTCTCATACATGGATCCTATCTCAGATTTCATGGCCTCAAGCCATTTTGCGGAATCTGGGCTCATCATCGCTTCCTCATAGTTTGTAGGTTCATCATGGTCTAGTAACATGACTTGCAGAATAGGATTTCCGTACCACTCTGGTGCGGACCTTACTCTGGCTGACCTACGAGGTAAGGTAGTAACTTGATCTGAAGTTTCATGATCATCATCATTAACTTCCTCACTAATTGGTGTAGGCATCACTAGAACTGATTTCTGTGATGAACTTCTTTCCAATTTGGGAGCAGTTACAATTACCTCATCTAGTTCTACTTTCCTCCCACTCACTTCTTTCGAGAGAAACTCCTTCTCTAGAAAGGATCCACAAAGATCTTGCCTTCGGATCTATGATAGAAGGTGTACCTAACAATTTCTTTTTGGGTATCCTATGAAGACGCACTTCTCCGATTTGGGTTTGAGCTTATCGGTTTGAAATTTTTCACATAAGCATCGCTGCCCCAAACTTTAAGAAACGACAACTTAGGTTTCTTGGTAAACCATAGTTCATACGGTGTCATCTCAACGGATTTTTAGACGGTGCACTATTTAACGTGAATGCAGCTGTCTCTAATGCACAACCCCAAAATCGATAGTGGTAAACCGGTAAGAGACATCATAGATCACACCATATCTAATAAAGTGCGGTTACGACGTTCGGACACACCATTACGCTGTGGTGTTCCGGGTGGCATGAGTTGCGAAACTATTCCACATCGTTTCAAATGAAGACGAAACTCGTAACTCAAATATTCGCCTCCACGATCAGATCGTAGAAACTTTATTTTCTTGTTACGATGATTTTCCACTTCACTCTGAAATTCTTTAAACTTTTCAAATGTTTTAGACTTTATGTTTCATCAAGTAGATATACCCATATCTGCTCAAATCATCTGTGAAGGTTAGAAAATAACGATACCCTCCGTGAGCCTCAACACTCATCAGACCGCATACATCAGTATGTATTATTTCCAACAAGTCTGTTGCTCGCTCCATTGTTCCGGAGAACGGAGTCTTAGTCATCTTGCCCATGAGGCATGGTTGGCAAGCATCAAGTGATTCATAATCAAGTGATTCCAAAAGCCCATGAGCATGGAGTTTCTTCATGCGCTTTACACCAATATGACCTAAACGGCAGTGCCACAAATATGAGTTGCACTATCATTATTAACTTTGCATCTTTTGGCTTCAATATTATGTGTATCACTATGATCGAGATTCAATAAACCATTTATATTGAGTGTATGACCATAGAAGGTTTTATTCGTGTAAATAGAACAACAATTATTCTTTGACTTAAATGAATAACCATATTGTAATAAACACGATCCAATCATATTTATGCTCAAGGCAAACACCAAATAACATTTATTTTAGGTTCAACACTAATCCCGAAAGTAAAGGGAGTCTGCGATGGTGATCTTATCAAACTTGGAATCACTTCCAACTCACATCATCACCTCGCCCTTAACTAGTCTCTGTTTATTTTGCAACTCCCGTTTCGAGTTACTACTCTTAGCAGCTGATCCAATATCAGATACTGAGGGGTTGCTATAAACACTAGTAAAGTACACATCAATAATATGTATATCAAATATACTTTTGTTCACTTTTCCATCCTTCTTATCCGCCAAGTATTTGGGGTAGTTCCGCTTCCACTGATCATTTCCTTCGCAGAAGAAGCACTCAGTTTCAGGCTTGGGTCTAGCTTTGGGCTTCTTCATGGGAGAGGCAACTTGCTTGCCATTCTTCTTGAAGTTCCCTTTCTTTCCCTTGCCCTTTTACTTCAAAACTAGTGGTCTTGTCAACCATCAACACTTGATGCTTTTCTTGATTTGTACCTTCGCCGATTTCAGCATCGCGAAGAGCTCGGGAATCATTCGTCATCCCTTGCAAATTATAGGTCATCACAAAGTTCTAGTAACTTGGTGATAGTGACTAGAGAATTCTGTCAATCACTATCTTATCTGGAAGATTAACTCCCACTTGATTGAAGCGATTGTAGTACCCAGACATTCTGAGCACATGCTCACTAGCGGAGCTATTCTCCTCCATCTTGTAGGCAAAGTACTTGCCAGAGGTCTCATACCTCTTAACACGGGCATGAGTCTGAAATATCATTTTCAGCTCTTAAAACATCTCATATGCTCCTTGGCGTTCAAAACATTTTTGAAGTCCAGGTTCTAAGCCGTAAAGCATGGTGCACTAAACTATCAAGTAGTCATCATACCGAGCTTGTCAAACGTTCATAACATCTGCATCTGCTCCTGCAATAGTTCTGTCACCTAGCGGTGCATCAAGGACATAATTCTTCTGTGCAGCAATGAGAATAATCCTCAGATTACGGACCTAGTCCGTATCATTGCTACTATCAACTTTCAACTTATTTTTCTCTAGGAACATATCATTGATCTACAACATAGTTATGCAAATACTATCAGGACTAAGTTCATGATAAATTAAAGTTCAATTAATCATATTACTTAAGAACTCCCACTTAGATAGACATCCCTCTAGTCATCTAAATGATCACGTGATCCATATCAACTAAACCATGTCTGATCATCACGTGAGATGGAGTAGTTTTCAATGGTGGACATCACTATGTTGATCATATCAACTATATGATTCATGCTCGACCTTTCGGTCTTAGTGTTCCGAGGCCATATCTGCATATGCTAGGCTCGTCAAGTTTAACCCGAGTATTCTGCATGTGCAAAACTGACTTGCACCCATTGTATGTGAACGTAGAGCTTATCACACCAGATCATCACGTGGTGTCTCGTCACGACGAACTGTCGCAACGGTGCATACTTAGGGAGAACACTTATACCTTGAAATTTAGTGAGAGATCATCTTATGATGCTACCGTTGAACTAAGCAAAATAAAATGCATAAAGGATAAACATCACAAGCAATCAATATAAGTGATATGATATGTCCATCATCATCTTGTGCCTTTGATCTCCATCTCCAAAGCACCATCATGATCACCATCGTCACCGGCTTGACACCTTGATCTCCATCGAAGCATCGTTGTCGTCTCGCCAACTATTGCTTCTACGACTATCGCTACCGCTTAGTGATAAAGTAAAGCAATTACATGGCGATTGCATTTCATACAATAAAGCGACAACCATATGGCTCCTACCAGTTGCCAATAACTATGTTACAAAGCATGATCATCTCATACAACAATTTATATAATCACGTCTTGACCATATCACATCACAACATGCCCTGCAAAAACAAGTTAGATGTCATCTACTTTGTTGTTGCAAGTTTTACATGGCTGCTACGGGCTTAGCAAGAACCGTTCTTACCTATGCATCAAAACCACAACGATTTTTGGTCAAGTGTGTTGTTTTAACCTTCAACAAGGACCGGGCGTAGTCACACTCAATTCAACTAAAGTTGGAGAAATAGACACCCACTAGCCACCTGTGTGCGAAGCACGTCGGTAGAACCAGTCTCGCGTAAGCGTACACGTAATGTCGGTCTGAGCCGCTTCATCCAACAATACCGCCGAATCAAAGTATGACGTGCTGGTAAGCAGTATGACTATTATCGCCCACAACTACGCATAGACCTGGCTCGGATGCCACCGTTGGGGAACGTAGTATTTAAAAAATAATTCCTACGATCACGCAAGATCTATCTAGGAGATGCATAGCAACGAGCGGGGAGAGTGTGTGCACGTACCCTCGTAGACCGAAAGCGGAAGCGTTTAGTAACGCGGTTGATGTAGTCGAACGTCTTCGCGATCCAACCGATCCAAGTACCAAACGCACGGCACCTCCGCGATCTGCATACGTTCAGCTCGGTGACGTCCCTCGTACTCTTGATCCAACTGAGGCCGAGGGAGAGTTTCGTCAGCACGACGGCGTGGTGACGGTGATGATGAAGTTACCGGCGCAGGGCTTCGCCTAAGCACTATGACGATATGACCGAGGTGTGTAACTATGGAGGGGGGCACCGCACACGGCTAAAAGATCAACTTGTGTGTCTATGGGGTGCCCCCTGGCCACGTATATAAAGGAGGGGAGGGAAGAGGTGGCCGTCCATAGGGGGGCGTGCCAGGTGTGGGGAATCCTACTAGGACTCCCTAGTCCAAGTAGGATTCCCTCCTCTTTCCTATTCGGAGTAGGAGAGAAGGAAAGTGAGGGAGAGGGAGAAGGAAAGGGGGGCCGCGCCCTCACTACTTGTCCAATTCGGTTTGGGCAGGGGGGAGGCGCGCGCAACCTCTTGGCCCTTCTCCCCTCTCTCCACTAAAGCCCAATAAGGCCCATTACTTCTCCCGGTGAATTCCCGTAACTCCCCGATACTTTGAAAAATACCCAGATCACTCGGAACCTTTCCGATGTCCGAATATAGCCTTGCAATATATCGATCTTTACGTCTCAACCATTTCGAGACTCCTCGTCATGTCCGTGATCTCATCCGGGACTCTGAACAACCTTCGGTACATCAAATCACATAACTCATAATACGAATCGTCATCGAACGTTAAGCGTGCCGACCCTATGGGTTCGAGAACTATGTAGACATGACCGAGACACATCTCCAGTCAATAACCAATAGCGGAACCTGGATGCTCATATTGGCTCCTACATATTCTACGAAGATCTTTATCGGTCAAACCGCATAACAACATACGTTGTTCCCTTTGTCATCGGTATGTTACTTGCCCGAGATTCGATCATCGGTATCACCATACCTAGTTCAATCTCGTTACCGACTAGTCTCATTACTCGTTCCGTAATGCATCATCCTGCAACTAACTCATTAGTCACATTGCTTTCAAGGCTTATAGTGATGTGCATTACCGAGGGGGCCCAGAGATAGCTCTCCGACAATCGGAGTGACAAATCCTAATCTCGATCTATGCCAACCCAACAAACACCTTCGGAGACACCTGTAGAGCATCTTTATAATCACCCAGTTATGTTGTGATGTTTGATAGCACATAAGGTGTTCCTCCGGTATTCGGGAGTTGCATAATCTCATAGTCAGAGGAACATGTATAAGTCATGAAGAAAGCAATAGCAATAAAAACTCAATGATTATAATGCTAAGCTAACGGATGGGTCTTTTCCATCACATCATTCTCTAATGATGTGATCCCGTTCATCACATGACAACACATGTCTATGGTCAGGAAACTTAACCATCTTTGATTAACGAGCTAGTCTAGTAGAGGCATACTAGGGACACTTTGTTTTGTCTATGTTTTCACACATGTACCAAGTTTCCGGTTAATACAATTCTAGCATGAATAATAAAAATTTATCATGATATAAGGAAATAAAATAATAACTTTATTATTGCCTCTAGGGCATATTTCCATCAGCGGGGCATCGACTGACTTGTTGCGCATTTATTGTAACCTTTGAGGTGCTTTCCATGGCGTAATATTTGCGTACCATGTCCGCTAATTCGGCGAAGTTTTGTACACGGCGGGGGTGAGGGCATTTAAGATCCCCGCATCCCGACAATTGAACTGAAAGATTCAATTATTCCTTCATCATGACAGTCCATTATCTTGTTTTTGACCAGGAGAAATCTGGCCCAGTAATGATGGACCGTTTCTTCGGGCTACTGCTTGACGTACATCATGTCCCATACGTCCGGTCTTCCCGCATCCGGACAATATTCGGTGTGGAAGGTGGGTGGAATTTTTTGGCAATCCCGTCTTCTATGAGTCCGGGCCGTCGACAGCGGCGAGCCATGCCTGGGCTCTATCCGGATCCAATAGCATAGTGTTCAGACATACGCCTGTATGTGGTTGGGCCGACTCAAGTTCAGATCCCGTCTCACATGTTGAGTCCGGACTCTTATCTTGACGGGTGTCCGTCTCCGAGCTAGAGACCTGGGTGTATACTGTCATAAGGTTCAGAGATCGTGATCCCTCCGCCCTTTCTTGATGGTAGTGATGAGGTGAGTGATGCGTGGGATGTGAATCTCTCTGTTGTCAGGTTTAAGACGATCTGGTCGTAGGCCATAGGCCTATTGCCGGAGATTCCCATAGCTAGGAATCGATCCAACAGGTTGTTTATCGAAGAGGTTCCCGTCGGGGCCATGCCTCCTGGATGTTCGGAGGGATGTTCTTCGGATACTTCGATGGGATCCGGCTTTAGGGCCAGAACCCGGATTGCATCGGTTCCCTTTACATCCACTGAATCCGAGGTCAAGGCGTCGGGCTCAGCGGGTTCTTCGGAAGCGGGGTTCCGCCGAGGGCTAGCGCTAGACTCTAAGTTCCAGTGGCCGGCTTCGTGATCAGTGGTGAGATTTTCAAGCGGGTTCAAACAACCGGTGAGGTCGGCGCGAAAAGTGATGCTACCAAACGTAATGATCTGTCTGGGGACAAAGATGTCCCTTGCATTGGTGGGGTTTCCAACGAATGGCTGGGCCATTGATCCTTTGGCGATCCACAGCGGAACTCTCAATGAAAGCACCAATGTCGGTGCCAAAACCGGCGGATCTCGGGTAGGGGGTCCCGAGGTGTGGATCTAGGATCAATGGGGAACAGGGGATGATGAACACGATGCTTACCCAGGTTCGGGCCCTCTCGAAGAGGTAAAACCCTACGTCCTGCTTGATTATATTTGATGTGTATGATATGGTTACGGAGTCGATTTACCACGAGATCAGGCGAGCTAAACCCTAGGTTGATGGGGGTGATGGATTCTGCTCTAGCCCTAAAGACTAAAACCCCTTGGTTTATATAGACACCCGTAGGGTTAGAGTTACATGCGATCGGTTACAATGAAGGAAAGATCAGGCTAGTCCTTGACTTGGAGTGCACACCACGACTCTGAAGATCTCCTATCCGGCCACGGATCCGCGCTCTAGCTTGGCCCCATAATGGCCCATCAGTCTGGCCCATACGCAAATGGGTCGTTGGCTCGAGGACCCCTTAATCCAGGACTCCCTCACCCACCACACAACCAAAGACATCAGTTAGCCTGGAAATTTCCACTTTGATCCACATTGATAGGAAGCATTGAAGATTTATGATAATTAACATGTAAACTAGTGGGCTGTGCAAACAACAACAACAACATACTCTCGAGAGTCTTCAATTGAATTTCATCAGTAGGTAAGATGATTAAAGTGTCATCGGCCTAGTGCATAATTGGGTAATCCCTATCATGGCAAGGAATTGGGAGTTGGAGGAGTCCTCTTCTATGCATATCATTGACCACAGATTGCAACAAATCTGCAGCAACAGCAAACAATAATGGGGAGAAAGGGTCACCCTACCCGACTCCTTTTTTGCAATGGAACTGTTTACATGGCACCCCATTGAGCAGAATAGAAGAAGTGCCAGTAGTGAGGAACTGCCTTACCCAAGAAATCCACTTCTGGTTGAAACCTTTATGCTGCAAAATTTGGAAAATTGCCTCATGTTCAATGGAATCAAAAGCTTTTTCAAAGTCCAACTTAAGGATAACAATGGGCCTCCTAGATTGATGGAATTGATGTATATACTCCAAGGTCCATCCAACACAATCCTGGATAGTTCTGGATCAAATAAAGCCATATTGATTTTTATGGATGCATTTCATAATATCCACCTATAGCATGTTTGCAGCCATTTTAGAGAGAAACTTCACTCCCATGCCAGTGAGGGAGATTGGCCTGTAATCATTGACAGATTCAGGGGCCCTCTATTTGGGAACTAGAGTTATATAGGAATAATTCATGCATTCAAGATTAACATTGCCAGCATGGAAGTCCTCAACCACTTTATAAAAACCTTTGCAAATCATATGCCAGCACTTTTTAAAGAACAAGCCATTAAAACCATCAGGGCCAGGGGCCCTGTCAATTGGCATTTCTTTGATAGTTCTATCCATCTCTTCCTTATCAAAAGGTTTGGTCAGATCCTCCAAACCATCCATGTTATGAATGATAGAAAACAAGTCAAAAGACATATTAATGCCCCTGGAAAGTCCCATTCTGCACCTTAAAGCATTCCAAATAATACCGGTCATAATGTTATGGTTAGAGATAATAGTGCCATCATCCAATTTTAGGCTGGCAATGGAATTTTTCCTAAATCTTTCACTGGTCATGGCATGGAAGAATTTTGTGTTCTTCTCTCCCACCTTAATTGACCTTATGGTACATCTTTTCTTCCAGTATAAAAATTGCAGGTGCAGCAGGTGTTCAACATGCAGTTTCATAATTGATCTAAAATTAAACTCCTGCATGTACAGAGACCTCAAATCCTCAAGAGAGTCCAAAATCAAGATTACTCTATTGCATTTAGCTATAAGAATCTTGTTCTTTGACAAATTCACTTGCCACTTCTTCAGATTCTGTCTCAAGCACTCAAATTTATCAGTAATTGCAACAAAGATCTGAGCTTTCCTGGACTTCCTAGTCCAGGACGCAGTTACACAATCAAAGAAGCTAGACATATCTACCTAGTATTTCTCGAAACGAAAGAGGTTGCTTTTGGGTATGGAAGTGTTAATAGCTACAACACAGGGTACATGGTGGTACAGTCCTGGCAAGTGGTAGAACCTGTGTCCAAGGGTAGCTAGAAATCCAATTGGCAGATGTAAAAAACCAATCTAACTACTCAAGATGAGGGGAATCCTGCATGTTAGACCATGTAAATGATCTTCCCTTAATAGGGAGCTCCAGCAAGCCTAAATGCCCTATTATCTCATTGAAAATGAAAATATCATTCACACCCCCTCCATGAAGATTTCTGTTTTATGTGGATCTAATGAAATTGAAATCCCCCAGAACTAGCCAATTGTCATAGTTTGAAATATTTAGATTGCAGAGCCATCTGACTAATTCATCTCTGGCTTCACCTTGGAAGGGACCATAAACATTCACAAGGGTACAATGTTCATTATTATGAGTTGATGTAAATTTGACTATAATACCATAGGGTTTGGTCTCAACCAAACCACCAGTGAGAATCATTGAGTTCCAGAGCACCAAAAGACCCTCAGACGCACCAGTAGATGGGCTATACGCAAATGTGTCAAATCTGCAAGGGCAAAAACCTTTGATGATTATGGAGTCAAAGAACTGCATTTTAGTCTCCTGCAAGCAAACAACAGAAGCCATGCTTTCATCTATCTTACTTCTAACAACACGTTGACGAGAATCAGCATTAAGTCCCCGTACATTCTAGCAGAAAACCTCCAGCTTCTAGTTGATCGTTCTTCCATTAAAACCAGACTTTAGCATACCAAAAGTACATATACATAGTAGACAACACATGCGTAGTTCAGATACAACCACTGACAGAAGTTCAGACACCACACAGAGCATACAACTCTTACAATAAAACCAACTAAAGAAAGACACATAAAGCTAAGATAATAAGAAAATTTAAGGGCTTGCCACACCCGATGAGCTCCAGGTGCACTAATCATCAGAAGATTTCTTGTTGACATCCTCAGGATCTGCCATAGGTAGATCAGCAGACAACTTCTTCGGAGGAATGCCCAGGTCAGCTCCTATCATCTGAATGTCACTGGTTGGCGTTGGAGGCGGCACATGCGCAATAGAAGACGTGCCCTCGGTAGTGCCATCCACGCAGGCAGGTGGTGGTGATGCAATTGGCTTTTGTTGGTGCAATATCCGCCTACCTATGTTTTGGAGATTGTTGACAGAAACATGTATGGACTAATTTGTTTGCGTAGTGTATACAAAGAGAAATAGTCCATGTAGAACCGAAGAGAATGTTGTCTCCAGTACCAAGTTCGAGGAACATCACCAAAGTATATCTGCGTTGCAGATAAGAAAGAGCTACATCTGTTGAAGACATGTAGACGAGAAGATTGATGTGAAGAAATTAACCCCTCGAAAGTTTACTGGTGAAGCAAAGCATTTGGTTCAGTATTGTCATCCGAAGAAATTGATTGCAGCGAATGGAAGTCGAAGACAAAGTGAAGAAGTAGTATTCATTTTGTTCTTCTTCTTTTGTTCATTTGAGTCATAGGACCTCCGTACTATTGAGAGGGGTATAGGTTCTCGAAGCTTATATCCGTTGTGGTGCTTAGCCAAAACCTATGAAAGATGCGAGAGAAAATCTCTTTATGCTCTGAATGATTACCTTGCAGCAGTAAACGTTGTTCTTCGTGCTGCAGGAGATATCTTTCGGACTAAGGAGTTAGCATTACTTGCTTCGCAAGTAATGTTACCGCTGTGCTCAAATTTCTGACCGTTGGACTCGTGTCGTTCGGCCATTGGCTGCTCCACATGTCCAATTTGGTCATTTCCCATCAGGGAAGGCTGCGGCTATAAATAGCCACCCCGCTCCAATATTGTCTGCGGGCTGCTCCGCTTGAGATTTCTGAGAAGATTGATTTGAGCAACCCCTCTCCGAGTGATTTGAGTTTAGGATCCACTGAGAGAAACATCAAGAGCCCAAACTTAGACAGTATTTTAGCATCAGAGCAGTTCTGAGTTAGAGTTCTTGTACCTATTACTCTTGAGAGCTGCACACTCTCTAGACGGATAGGTGTCGGCTCGAGTGTTGAAGAGTTGTTGTCTTCACCGAGCAAGATCTTCAGCAATCAAGAGTGATTGTGGTTCGCGAAGGTCGACCGAAGGTTTGTAGATCACCAACAAGTATCTACCATGAGTGAAATCAACTGGAGTCTGATTAGCTTCAAGTTGAAGGAGAATAGGGTGAAGAGAGTTTATCTTCTGTTTTAAGTCGCAACCCCTCCAACTAGACGTAGCCCGTTGGCAGAAGGGTGAACTGGTCTACCAAATCTCTCTGTCGCCATCGAGCACCACTGGTTCAATTTACTTCACTGCAATACTTTCAACAGTTTTCATTCGTGCTC
Source organism: Aegilops tauschii subsp. strangulata (assembly GCF_002575655.3). NCBI lineage: Eukaryota > Viridiplantae > Streptophyta > Magnoliopsida > Poales > Poaceae > Aegilops > Aegilops tauschii. The sequence continues at coordinate 322,098,999 of NC_053040.3, forward strand.
TGTGATGATAGTTTATATGTTCATTCATTCTCCATTGCATATCATTCTCAGTCACTTCTTCTGTCATTTCCATCAGTTATTGTTCGTTGCCCATATTGTTGCACCCTCTTCACTCTGTTATGCTTCTTAGTTTTCTTCATCATCTGTGTTGTGATCATTTACCTATTGTAGCTATTTCTCGTAGTTATCCATTGCAGGCTCTCTGTCATGATATTATATCTATTGCCATATTGCGTTACCACCGTTATCATCAAGCCGGTCATATACTATGCTCGAACCATTATTGCATCCTACATCGAAGACTTTGTTCCTCAATAGTACGCTTGATTGAGTTCATATCTATCGAACCTTATTTCCGCTGCTGTGTTTGGGATTAGTTCAAAACTTTCCAAAGAAAATTTGAATCTCCCATTCACCCCCTCTGGCCGATATACTCTCGGTCCTAACAATTGGTATTAGAGCAGGTACTCCCTATCTCTGTTTATTAAAGGTCTAACGTCCTTGGAGTTTTGAGTATGTCGTATGCAAGTAGATCCTCGCACTCTGAAAGATTTCCCATCTTTGATGGAAATGATTATCTCTACTGGAAAGAAAGAATGGGAATCAAAATTCAAGCCATCAACATAGACATGTGGGAGATTGTGGAAACTGGATATACCATTCAGCAAACTGATGATCCCACTTTTGATGACAAAGCCAATCTGCGTTTGAATGCTCAGGCAAAAGATATCATTTGTAGCAGTCTTTCAAAAGACAGTTTCCTTCGATTCCAAAAGCTCATTACTGCGAAGAAACTCTGGGATGCCATAAAAAATGCTCATGAAGAGTTCATTGCCAAAATGTATCCCCACACTCACATGCTTTGAGCCATATTTGCTCATTTCAGAAGTCTGCGTAAGGAAAGTGCTATGGAACTCACCGATCGATTGATAAACATTGTGGAAAGACTTCATCAACGAGGAGTAACTGATATCACCGATAGAGATGTGGTCAACAAGCTTCTAAGTGTTCTTGATGAAACCTTCGATCCCCTCGTAGCTGAAATCAAGCAAAGACCAGACTATGAAGAACTTCACTATGTTGAGATCATGACGTTGTTGTCCATTCACGAAGAAAAGATGGAACTTGAAAATGCAGATCAAGAATCTTCTTAAAAAGGTGAACGGGAAATTCTCTCTCACTATGGCAGCTCACAAGAAGAAGACATTGAAAATCAACACACTATCACAAGGGAACTTGAAATGCTTATAGAAAGGCTAAGTGATCTCAGAAGACAAAATCTATGCCTCACAAATGATGATGAATTTGACTTGTCTCAATTCTCAAGAAAGTTACCCCCAAAAGAAATGAAGTGCTTCAAGTGCAAACAATTCGGTCACCTCATAGCTAACTTCCCGTGCTGTGGAAAAGCCAAGCAACAGATGAAAATATCTTCATTGTAATGGATTCACTCGAATGGATCGTCATACTAAGCTTCCGAAGAAAAATGAATCTCCATCATCTTCTTGGATGAGACCAGCCACTGACGTACAAGCCAAAGCTACTATTGAATCCAACATGAAGAAAATCTCTCAGCTAAATAGAGTTTATACTGAAATGAAAATGGATTCCAAAGATGACACATCCGAATCAGAATCAGATGATGAGGAGCTTCATGGAAGAATAGGAAGAAGCAATGCCTTCATTGCCTATGAATCTTCAAAAAATTCACTCGAATCGGATACTGATGATGATGCTTCAAGTGACGACGAACCAATTGCCTTCTGTTTCATGGCAAAATCCTCTAAGGATCAGGTATCAGCAAAACACCAAAAATCCATGAAAGAATATTCTCCAGAATACATTGCCTATGCTAAACTTGTTAAGATTGCAAAATCTCAACAAGATGAGCTTGAAATCTTAGGAAAATCAAAGGATTACCGGTCGAAGAGATGGAGAAGAATCAAAACTTGATCGAAGAGCATGATGCTTTTTCTTCAACTATTGATGATCTTACCGATCGATATGATTCTGTTTCAGTCGACTACGAGAATTTATCAGATGAAGTCCTTAACAGGAATCAAGAACTCGCGTCACTAAAAGAGTCTCACAGTGAGATAGCGAAAGAAAAATCTTCTCTCTTTGCCGAGCAATCTGTTCGACTTCTTGATGATTTTGTTCCTCCTTGCTTAAAATGCCTAGAATGTAGTATGCTTATTCACGTGCTAAAACTTCCAATGCTTTCATTGAGAATATTGCAGCACTTACGAATGGTAACATGATGACCCACAAGTATAGGGAACTATTGTAGTCCTTTCGATAAGTAAGAGTGTCGAATCCAATGAGGAGCAGAAGGAAATGACAAGCGGTTTTCAGCAAGGAATTCCCTGCAAGCACTGAAATTATCGGTAACAAATAGTTGTGTGATAAGATAATTCGTAACGGGTAACAAGTAACAAATGTAAAAAAGGTGCAGCAGGGTGGCCCAATCCTTTTTGTAGCAAAGGACAAGCCTGGACAAATTCTTATATAAAGCAAAGCTCTCCCGAGGACACATGGGAACTATTGTCAAATTAGTTTTCATCATGCTCATATGATTCGCGTTCGTTACTTTGATAATTTGATATGTGGGTGGACCGGTGCTTGAGTGTTGTCCTTACTTGGACAAGCCTCCCACTTATGATTAACCACTCTCGCAAGCATCCGCAACTACGAAAGACGAATTAAGATAAATCTAACCATAGCATCAAACATGTGGATCCAAATCATCCCCTTGCGAAGCATCGCATAAACTAGGGTTTAAGCTTCTGTCACTCTAGCAACCCATCATCTACCACTACTGCAGGATGCTGCTAACACGACACTACGATCAGAGACCCTTCGACGAAACTGTGTGCGGTGCCATAATCACAAACGGTGGTGTAAAAAAACCATCAAAAAAGGTGCAAAATGTTTGCGATGGAGGATGCATCAAACACGGTTTAGATTTAAGTTGTGTGTGCAATTCAGGCCACACGGTTAACCTGCTCGAACTGTTTGAGATGAGGCAGAACAACAGAAACGGGCAGCCATATCAATGTGTGTGCGATATACGGCATACAGTTCGCTCCGATGAACCGTTTTGTATTAGGGAGTGCAACATAAACGGATAGCCAGATCAAGGTGTGTGTGATATAGGGCATACGGTTCACTCGGACGAACTGTTTTCGATTAGCGAACGTAACAGATATGGTTCAACTTAACAAGATGTGTGTCATAAGTGGCAAACAGCCGACTTGGATGAATTGTTTGCGATGAGAAATTACAACACAGACGGTTAATACAGTTAGTTCGTGTGCGATTCTGTGTGTACAAAAAACTTTGAAAAATGCAAACTAGTTGCTTGCGGTGGGTAGGAATATCGCACACGATGCGTCTGCGAGTACTCGTGTGCGATGATTAGTAAGTTACACATACGTTTCCTTATGTTAACACTTGTGTGATAAATAACACGTGGCACCGGATACGGTATTCGGGTTGTGTGTGTGCTCCACTTAGTCTTCCCGCGCTCCAGCGAATACTTCCCGTGCTCCACATGGATGAATTGTAAAATCCACACCTATTCCCTCACTGGTTTCCCGCCACCAGCTAACGGCTTGCTGCATATAACCCAGGCAGCAACGCACCGCTGCGACACTCTACGAAGATCTAGTCCTCACCCATCTACCATTAGTTATTCCAAGCATGCCAGACAACGACCAAAGCTTCGACATCGACGCCTACTTGCGTTACATCTTCAGCGAGGAGAACGAGCCGGAGCAGGTCGGGGAGCAAGAGCTTCATCGGCCGGTGCAGGCACCATGGCCCATCGGCAGCGATATCGGCGTCACAGTCCTTGGGAGCACAATCGACATATTGCAGAGGAGGTGTGATTAGCAGTTTGCCATCCACCGTGCAAAAGATCCAGAGCTGCTCGGCGGCATGATCGACGACCCACCCGAAGAGCTGCCGTCACCAGTGCTCATCGAGAGCCTGATGCCCCGCAAGGAATGGGCAGAGGACCTCTGCGATTCAGTCAAAATAAAGGCAGCCTACGGCTTCATCATTGCCCGTGGTGGCCGTGTCAACCTCGATCCCGATGATGTGGTGGCCAGGCTCGAGCACATCCTTGGCGGAGTTGATGTCCCCGATGAAGTAGAACATCGCCAACGTGATATCTTGAGGATGCAGGTGATCGACGGAATTTGCTACCATGCCGAAGACATGGAAATGGAGCGGTTCCGCAGAGTTGTCATGCGCGCGATTGCACGCTGCCAAGCTCTTCTGGAAGAGGCCCAGCAGCCCCAAGAGTCTCCCAGCACCAACAACTCCGTAGGCGGAGGCGGGTCGGGACACTCGGAGTGAACGGCCGCAAGGGTGCTATGCTGATCATGGAGTCCGAGAAGACCGTCGTCGGAAGGCCGCCAGCTCGGCCTTTTAGCTTATATTTTATTATAATTGTATGCATATGTAGGTCGTGAGTGTTTTGGGCCTTGCCGCATTTGGCATTTTAAATTATCCTGAATATGTAAGACAATTATTAAGAATTATTAACAGTTGCCATTGTAACTTTGCCTCAACAGGGAGCAGAGTGCGCGCAGGGACGTCAGAGCAGAGCGCGCCGCGGCCGCCTCAACGGCGAGCAACCACGTGGTCAACCTTCCGCCATCAATAAATTTTGACCTTGTTTCTCGTCACATTGCTGATTACAACGCAATAAGTAATTGCAAATCTGTTCACACCTATCAAACTAATATGTGTTCACACTTAGCACCGGGCTACAAAAACTACCCACTCGAAAATTACTTCACAGTTCCTCTCCTCATCACCCACAAAACTGGTTTTCTCTGTCAAGTCGTTCTGCCATGACCGGTAGGAGGAGTTTAGGGTGGACATATAACTAGGCAGCAAAGACCAAGGCCGCGGAAGCACTAGAGAGGTCCTGCCGCGAAGCCGCAGCCGCATCAGAGATGTCCGGCGCACCGTGGATCCCTCGAACGAGCTCTCACAGGCACGCGAGGGCTCTCACAAGCGCATTCGCGGCGTCGGCCATCATGACGAGCCGGCGTTCCTGAAGTCCTTCACCAGCGACGACGACATTCTCGCTGGCGTCACTACGTAGCAGTAGCTGGTCGACGGCTTGATGAAGCTGCTCAAGATCAGCGATGCCTCGGTTTACAAGGCGACCGGCCTCATCGAGCAACTCATGGATGACAATGCGAAGCTCCTCAAGTTGGTCGCCGAGACGGAGGAGGAGGCCGCCAGCTGGAAGATGCTGCATGAGCAAAGCAGTGCCTCGGAGATGACGCTGAAAGCGGACGTCGAGGAACTGATGGGTGGCTTGAGGAAGCTCCGGATCGAGCGCGAGCAGGAGGTGGAGGAATCTGTGGCTGCTTTCAAGCAAAATCGTGAGGAATTGAAGAAGGAGCTGGAGGATTTCGCCGCCCGGCGATCCATCGACGAGTAGAGACAGTAGCGACCCAGATCATTGTCTGCAATTTCCTTCTTCTCTTGGCCCTGTGTCTTCTGGGCTTTGCCGCATGTGGCATTTTAAATTATCCGGAATATGTAAAGACAATTATTATGTGTGCCATTGTAAATTTGCGGTCGTATTATCCGTTGCCATTTTATTTGTGATCGTATTATCAGTTGCCCTATGTGGCAATTTAAATTAGGGCGGAATACTAGTTGAAAACACGAACAAAGCAAATGCTGCCATGGGATCACAAGCAAACACCCTCCGTCCAGGTGCTTTAATTAACCCATTAATGGAGAAGTTGTGAGCGAGGCGGGCGGCGGCTGGTGCATGGAGGTCAGAGAGCTCGCTTCCCGGTGAGCATGGGCGGCCTTGCTGCTCGCACATGTCCCGTCGAGCCTGCGAGGTGGACAAGATGCACGCGTCCCATCGAGCCTACGCGGCGGACTGCTCACACGCGTCCCATTGAACCTGCACGGCGGACTTCTCGCGCTCGTCCCGTCTAATCAAACAGCTGCACACACGCCACAAAGTATGGTTAAATTTCGACACAGTAAATATAATACAACCGTTTGTGATATTAACGTGTCAGCTTTTTGTTTCAAAAAGGACTTCGTTGGCTACTAATGTGTGCGCCTCTTCTCAATCTGGATGATTTTTTTACCACGGCATATATGTGCCATGTCATGAAACCATGCCAAGTTTCATGTTTTTTGGGTGAATTTTTTATTTACTGGGATTTAAAAACCGAGATTCTCATTGTTTCAGGACGACAACAAGTTTGTAATTCATTCTCATTCCTTAAACGAGACCTAAACATGCACCCAATGACACATGTACGATTTCCCACCCATTTTGCTTCACTAGAGCATGTGGTTGTAGTTCAAAATTGAATTATGGACTACATTAAATGCATAGAAAACTTAGTAATTAGTAATATATATATATATATACAATGGCCAAATGAACCCTGCACAATTTCAAATTTCAGCCCGACACTCCTGTTATTCTATGTTGCCTGTAGAAAACAAAGTTCGAGCCGAGAAGAGGCATCGATTATCGTTTCGCCCACAAGAGATGCAAGTTTCCCTACCGGAACCACGAGGGTTGCGACATGCTCCGGTTTGTAAAAGGCTTGTAATATAGCTTCGCCCAAATTGGACAATTATATATACCATGTAGTGACACCATGCCAAGTTTCATGATTTCCTGGTGAGTTTTGGATTTACACACATTTAAAAACCAAGATTCGCAATGTTCATGGCCAGGCCAGGACGGCGAGACGGTTGAATTCATTCCCATTCGTTCCATGAGACCTAAACATGCACTCAAGGAAACATGTACGTTTTTTCTAGCCATTTTGGTGCATTGGAGCATGTATTTGTAGTTCGGATTTGAATGATGGACATTAAATGCCTAGAAAACTCAATTAATGAATAAAAAAGGTCAAACGAACCCTGAATAATTTCAAAGTTCAGCGCAAATCTCCAGTTGTTCCGTGTCGCATGTAGAAGAAAATACGAGGCTAGAAGAGGGAGTGATTATCGTTTGGCCCACAAGGGGACACGTTTCCCTATCGAAACCACGAGGGTTCTTGCGATAGGCTCCGGTTTGTAAGAGTTTTGTAATAAAGCTTGGCCCAAATTGGCAATGTTTTTACCACGACATATATGTGCCATGACATGACACCTTGCCACCTTTGATGACTTTCTGGTGAGTTTAGGATTTACGGGGACTTAAAAACCGAGATTCGAAATGTTTGAGTACGAGCCATGACACCAGTACGGTTGTAATTCGTTCCCATTCCTGGCATGGGACCTAAACATGAACCCAAGGACACATGTATAATTTTTCTAGCAATTTTGTTGAACTGGAGCATGTATTTGTAGTTCAGATTTGAATTATGGACATTAAATGCCTAGGAAACCCAATTAGTGTATAAAAGGCCAAACGAATCCTGGATAAGTTTAAATTTCAGCAAGGATATCCTGTCGTTCCATGTTGCCCGTAGAAGGAAATACAAGGTGAAAAGAGGCAATGATTACGTTTCACCCACAAGGGGGACACGTTTCCCTAACGGAACCACGAGGCTTCTTTGAGAGAAGCTCCGGTTTGTAAGAGGCTTGTAATAAAACTTGCGCCACAATGGACGAAAAAATTCCTCGACATATAAGTGCGATGTTGTGACACCATGGAAGGTTTCACGATTTTTAGCTTAGTTATGGATTTACGGGGATTTAAAAACCGAGATTCTTCTCACGAAATGTTTTCAAATAGCACACGGTTCACTCACGAAAGCCGATATTCAATGAAAACTTCGTGGAAACCATATTTTAAAGTTTCATAAAATCTGATAAAAATATGGGATGTTAAGAAGGTGATGTTTTATTGCGACACAAAATTTCAAGTTGAAAAACATTACGAGATGTGAGCTATGAAAAAGACAAATTCTGCCCTGAAGAGTGACATTACTATTCAACACTGATTTTGTCTTTTTCATAGCTCACATCTCTTAATGTGTTTCAACTTGAAATTTCGTTTGACAATAAAACATCATCCTCTTAACATCCCGCATTTTTTGAAACTTCAAAACATCTTTTTCTCGTGGTTTTCACCGGTTTCCACCGAATGTTGGTTTCCGTATGATACCCCCCTGCGCGCGATCTGAGTCCTGCAGTCTGACTGGCCATAACCCAAACCCCACAGATCGTACGTGTGCACCATTGGATGCTCCCAGATCGAAAGGCAACCCTGAGCCCTTTTGACAGCACATGCAGTACATGGGTAAGCACTGTGCGCATGCGTCGTGTAGCTCACGCTTCCTTCTCTACTAGGTTTTCATTCAAAACAGGCTACCGTTTCTCGCCACTCCTCTCATCGATTTCCCGCCTCTTCTCCCAGATATGCATGATGTAGATGTTCGTTTAATTCTTATAGTTCATCTCATCCAAAATTAATTAGTTTTGTAAAAAAACTATTTGAAGATTCATGGAATTGTGCATTATAAAGGTAAAAACAAAAAGTGACAATTCATTTAGGAAAAAAGGTTTGGGCAATTAAGATATCGAAGATTCTAGAGAACAAAGGAGAAGTGCTTGTGTTTTGAGGTTTGTGCATTATGCTTAAGTTCAACCAAGGAGTCTTCTAGATTATACATGTGGCAGAATCTGGTGGAATGTAGATGATATCCAACGGCCAGTAGTGCTCGGATTTGCCATCTCTATACCGTCGGATTGGCTTCATCCAACGAGAAACTTTCATAGTTATTCGTGAAGGAAATATGCCCTAGAGGGAATAATAAAGTTATTATTTATTTCCTTATTTCATGATAAATGTTTATTATTTATGCTAGAATTGTATTAACAGGGAACTTAGTAAATGTGTGAATACATAGACAAAACAAAGTGTCCCTAGTATGCCTCTACTTGACTAGCTCATTTATCAAAGATGGTTATGTTTCATAACCATAGACATGTGTTGTCATTTGATGAACGGGATCACATCATTAGGAGAATGATGTGATGGACAAGACCCATTCGTTAGCTTAGCATTATGATTGTTACAGTTTCATTGCTACTGCTTTCTTCATGACTTATACATGTTCCTCAGACTATGATATTATGAAACTCCCGAATACCGGAGTAACACCTTGTGTGCTATCAAACGTCACAACATAACTGGGTGATTATAAAGATGCTCTACAGGTGTCTCCGATGGTGTTTGTTGAGTTGGCATAGATCGAGATTAGGATTTGACACTCCGTGTATCGGAGAGGTATCTCTGGGCCCTCTCGGTAATGCACATCACTATAAGCCTTAGAAGCATTGCAACTAATGAGTTAGTTGCGGATGATGCATTACGGAATGAGTAAAGGGACTTGCCGGTAACGAGATTTAACTAGGTATGAGGATACCAATGATCGAATCTCGGGCAAGTAACATACCGATGACAAAGGGAACAACGTATGTTGTTATGCGGTTTGACCAATAAAGATCTTTGTAGAATATGTAGGAGCCAATATGAGCATCCAGGTTCCGCTATTGGTTATTGACCGGAGCTATGTCTCGGTCATGTCTGCATAGTTCTCGAACCCGTAGGGTCTGCACGCTTAACGTTCGATGACGATTTGTATTCTGAGTTATGTGATTTTACGACCAAAGTTTGTTCGGAGTCCCGGATGAGATCAGGGACATGACGAGGAGTCTCAAAATGGTCGAGAGGTAAAGATCGATATATTGGAACGCTATATTTGGACATCGGAAAGGTTCCGAGTGATTCGTGTATTTTTTGGAGTACCAGAGAGTTACGGGAATTCGCCGGGAGAAGTATTGGGCCTTATTGGGCCATACGGGAATAGAGGAGGCAGGCCAAAGGGAAGGAGGGGCGCTCCCCCCACGGGTCCGAATTGGACTAGGGGAAAGGGGGCGACGCCCCCCCTTGCCCTTTTCTACTCCCTCTCTCTTTCCCTCTTTCTTCTCTCCTACTCTGGCAAGGAAAGGAGAATCCTACGAGGACTTGGGAGTCCTAGTAGGACTCCCCACACTTGGCGCGCCCCCTCTAGGGCTGGCCTCCTCCTCCTCCCTCCTTTATATACGTGGGCAGGGGCACCCCAAAGGCGCTCGAAGATTTGTCTTAGTCGTGTGCGGTGCCCCCCTCCATAGTTACACACCTCGGTCATATCGTCGTAGTGCTTAGGCGAAGCCCTGTGCCGGTAACTTCATCATCACCGTCACCACGCAGTCGTGCTGGCGGAACTCTCCCTCGGCCTCAACTGGATCAAGAGTTCGAGGGACGTCACCGAGCTGAACGTGTGCAGATCGCGGAGGTGACGTGCGTTCGGTACTTGGATCGGTTGGATCGCGAAGACGTTCAACTACATCAACCGCGTTACTAAACGCTTCCGCTTTTGGTCTACGATGGTACGTGGACATACTTTCCCCGCTCGTTGCTATGCATCACCATGATATTGCGTGTGCATAGGATTTTTTTTGAAATTACTGCGTTTCCCAACAGTGGCATCCGATCCAGGTTTATTCGTAGATGTTATATGCACGAGTAGAACAGAAGTGAGTTATGGGCGATAATAGTCATACTGCTTACCAGCATCTCATACTTTGATTCGGCGGTATTGCTCGATGAAGCGGCCCGGACCGACATTACGCGTACGCTTATGCGAGACTGGTTCTACTGACGTGCTTCGAACACAGGTGGCTGGCGGGTGTCAGTTTCTCCAACTTTAGTTGAATCGAGTGTGGCTACGCCCGGTCCTTGTTGAAGGTTAAAACATCACATACTTGATGAAAAATCGTTGTGGTTTTGATACGTAGGTAAGAACGGTTCTTGCTTAGCCCGTAGCAGCCACGTAAAACTTGCAACAACAAAGTAGAGGACATCTAACTTGTTTTTGGAGGGCTTGTTGTGATATGATATGGTCAAGACATGATGAGATATAAGTTGTTGTATGAGATGATCATGTTTTGTTGAAGTTATCGGCAACTGGCTGAAGCCTTATGGTTGTCTCTTTATTGCATAAGATGCAAGCGCCAAATAATTGCTTTACTTTATCGCTATGCCATAGCAATAGTTGGCGAGATGACCATATGATGACTCGTTGATAGAGATCAAGATGATGGAGATCATGGTGTCATGCCGATGACGATGGAGATCATGACGGTACTTTGGAGATGGAGATCAAAGGCACAAGATGATGATGGCCATATCATGTCACATATTTTGATTGCATATGATGTTTATCTTTTATACATCTTATTTTGCTTAGTTCGACGGTAGCTTTATAAGATGATCCCTTACTAAAATTTCAAGGTATAAGTTTTCTCCCTGAGTATGCACCGTTGGACAGTTCTTCGTGCTGAGACACCACGTGATGATCGGGTGTGATAAGCTCTACGTTCACATACAACGGGTACAAGCCAGTTTTGCACACGCAGAATACTCGGGTTAAACTTGACGATCCTAGCATATTCATATATGGCCTCGGAACACTAGAGACCGAAAGGTCGAGCGTGAATCATATAGTAGATATGATCAACATAGTGATGTTCACCATTGAAAACTACTCCATCTCACGTGATGATCAGACATGGTTTAGTTGATTTGGATCACGTGATCATTTAGATGACTAGAGGGATGTCTATCTAAGTGGGAGTTCTTAAGTAATATGATTAATTGAACTTTAATTTATCATGAACTAGTCCTGATAGTATTTGCATAACTATGTTGTAGATCAATAGCTCGCGATGTAGCTCCCCGTTTATTTTTGATATGTTCCTAGAGAACAACTATATTGAAAGATGATAGTAGAAATGATGCGGACTAGGTCCGTGATCTGAGGATTATCCTCATTGCTGCACAGAAGAATTATGTCCTTGATGCACCGCTAGGTGACAGACCTATTGCAGGAGCAGATGCACACGTTATGAACGTTTGACAAAGCTCGGTTTTATGACTACTTGATAGTTTAGTGCACCATGCTTTACAGCTTAGAACCGAGACTTGAAAAATGTTTTGAACGCCACAGAGCATATAAGATGTTCCAAGAGTTGAAATTGGTATTTCATACTCATTCCCATGTCAAAAGGTATGAGACCTCTGACAGTACTTTGCCTACAAGATGGAGGAGAACAGCTCAACCAGTGATCATGTGCTCATATTTTCTAGGTACGACAATTGCTTGAATCAAGTGGGAGTTAATCTTCCAGATAAGATAGTAATTGACAAAGTTCTCTAGTCGCTATCAGCAAGTTACTAGAACTTCATTATGAACTATAATATGCAAGGGATGACGAAAGTAATTCCCGAGCTCTTTGCGATGCTGAAATCAGCGAAGGTAGAAATCAAGAAAGAGCATCAAGTGTTGATGGTTAACAAGACCACTAGTTTCAAGAAAAGGGCAAAGGGATAGAAAGGGAACTTCAAGAAGAATGACAAGCACGTTGTCACTCCCGTGAAGAAACCCAAAGCTAGACTTAAGCCTGAAACTGAGTGCTTCTACAGCAAAGGAAATGGTCATTGGAAGTGGAACTGCCCTAGATACTTGGCGGATAAGAAGGATGGCAAAGTGAACAAAGGTATATTTGATATACTTGTAATTGATGTGTACTTTACTAGTGTTTATAGCAACCTCTCGGTATTTGATACTAGTTCAGTTGCTAGGAGTAGTAACTTGAAACGGGAGTTGCAGAATGAACAGAAACTAGTTCAGGATGAAGTGATGTTGTGTGTTGGAAGTGGTTCCAAGATTGATATGATCATCATCGCACACTCCTTATACTTTCGAGATTAGTGTTGAACCTAAATAAAAGTTATTTGGTGTTTGCGTTAAGCATGAATATGATTTGATCATGTTTATTGCAATACGGTTATTCATTTAAGTCAGAGAATAATTGTTGTTCTGTTTACATGAATAAAACCTTCAATGGTCATACACCCAATGTGAATGGTTTATTGAATCTCGATTGTAGTGATACACATATTCATAATATTGAAGCCAAAAGATGCAAAGTTAATAATGATAGTGTAACTTATTTTTGGCACTGCCGTTTAGGTCATATTGGTGTAAAGCGCATGAAGAAACTCCATGTTGATGGGCTTTTGGAATCACTTGATTATGAACCACTTGATGCTTGCGAACCATGCCTCATGGGCAAGATGACTAAGACTCCATTCTCCGGAACAATGAAGCGAGCAACTGACTTATTGGAAATAATACATATTGATGTATGTGATCCGATAAGTGTTGAGGCTCGCGGTGGGTATCGTTATTTTCTGACCTTCACAGATGATTTGAGCAGATATGGGTATATCTACTTGATGAAACATAAGTCTGAAACAGTTGAAAAGTTCAAAGAATTTCAGAGTGAAGTGGAAAATCATCGTAACAAGAAAATAAAGTTTCTACGATCTGATCGCGGAGACGAATATTTGAGTTACGAGTTTGGTCTTCATTTGAAACGATGTGGAATAGTTTCGCAACTCATGCCACCTGGAACACCACAGCGTAATGGTGTGTCCGAATGTCATAACCGTACTTTATTAGATATGGTGCGATCTATGATGTCTCTTACCGATTTATCACTTTCGTTTTGGGGTTATGCATTAGAGACAGCTGCATTCACGTTAAATAGGGCACCATCTAAAATCTGTTGAGACGACGCCGTATAAACTGTGGTTTGGCAAGAAACCTAAGCCGTCGTTTCTTAAAGTTTGGGGTTGTGATGCTTATGTGAAAAAAGTTTCAGCCTGATAAGCTCAAACCCAAATCGGAGAAGTGCGTCTTCATAGGATACCAAAGAAGAAAATGTTGGGTACACCTTCTATCACAGATCCGAAGGCAAGATTTTTGTTGCTAAGAGTGGACAATTTCTAGAGAAGGAGTTTCTCTCGAAAGAAGTGAGTGGGAGGAAAGTAGAACTTGATGAGGTAACTGTACCTTCTCCTGAATTGGAAAGTAGTTCAGCACAGAAATTAGTTCCAGTGATGACTACACCAATTAGTGAGGAAGTTAATGATGATGATCATGAAACTTCAGATCAAGTTACTACCAAACCTCGTAGGTCAACCAGAGTACGTTCTGCACCAGAGTGGTACGGTAATCCGGTTCTGGAAGTCATGTTACTAGACCATGACGAACCTACGAACTATGAGGAAGCAATGATGAGCCCAGATTCCGAAAAATGGTTTAAGGCCATGAAATCTGAGATAGGATCCATGTATGAGAACAAAGTATGGACTTTGGTGGAATTGCCCGATGATCGGCAAGCCATTGAGAATAAATGGATCTTCAAGAGGAAGTCGGACACTGATAGTAGTGTTACTATCTACAAAGCTCGAATTGTCGCAAAAGGTTTTCGACAAGTTCAAGGTGTTGACTACGATGAGATTTTTCTCACTCGTATCAATGCTTAAAGTCTGTCCGAGTCATGTTAGCAATTGCCGCATTTTATGATGATGAAATTTGGCAAATGGATGTCAAAACGGCATTCCTTAATGGATATCTTAAAGAAGAGTTGTATATGATGCAACAAAAAGGTTTTGTCGATCCTAAAGGTGCTAACAAAATGTGCAAGCTCCAACAATCCATCTATGGACTGGTGCACGCATCTCGGAGTTGGAATATACGCTTTGATGAGTTGATCAAAGCATAGAGTTTTATACAGACTTTCGGTGAAGCCTGTATTTACAAGAAAGTGAGTGGGAGCACTACAACTTTTCTGATAAGTATATGTGAATGACGTATTGTTGATCGGGAATGATGTAGAATTTTTCTGGAAAGCATAAAGGAGTGTTTGAAAGGAGTTTTTCAAAAGAAATACCTCGGTGAAGCTACTTACATATTGAGCATCAAGATCTATAGAGATAGATCAAGACGCTTGATAAGTTTTTTTTCAATGAGTACATACGTTGACAAGATTTTGAAGTAGTTCAAAATGGAACAGTCAAAGAAAGAGTTCTTGCCTGTATTGCAAGGTGTGAAGTTGAGTAAGACTCAAAACCCGACCACGGCAGAAGATAGAGAGAGAATGAAAGTCATTCCCTATGCCTCAGCCATAGGTTCTATAAAGTATACCATGCTTTGTACCAGACCTATTGTATACCCTGCCCTGAGTTTGGCAAGGGAGTACAATAGTGATCTAGGAGTAGATCACTGGACATTGGTCAAAATTATCCTTAGAGGACTAAGGAAATATTTCTCGGTTATGGAGGTGACAAAGAGTTCGTCGTAAAGAGTTACGTCAGTGCAAGATTTTACACCGATCCAAATGACTCCGCGTCTCTATCTGGATACATATTGAATGTGGGAGCAATCAGCTAGAGTAGCTCCATACAGAGTATTGTAGACATAGAAATTTGCAAAATACATACGGACCTGAATATGGCAGACCCGTTGACTAAACTCCTCTCACAAGCAAAACATGATAACACCTTAGAACTCTTTGGGTGTTAATCACATGGCGATGTGAACTAAGATTACTGACTCTAGTAAACCCTTTGAGTGTTGGTCACATGGCGATGTGAACTATGGGTGTTAATCACATGGTGATGTGAACTATTGGTGTTAAAGCACATGGCGATGTGAACTAGATTATTGACTCTAGTGCAAGTGGGAGACTGAAGGAAATATGCCCTAGAGGCAATAATAAAGTTATTATTTATTTCCTTATTTCATGATAACTGTTTATTATTCATGCTAGAATTGTATTAACCGGAAACTTAGTACATGTGTGAATACATAGACAAAACAAAGTGTCCCTAGTATGCCTCTACTTGACTAGCTCGTTTATCAAAGATGGTTATGTTTCCTAACCATAGACATGTGTTGTCATTTGATGAACGGGATCACATCACTAGGAGAATGATGTGATGGACAAGACCCATTCGTTAGCTTAGCATTATGATCGTGACAGTTTCATTGCTACTGCTTTCTTCATGACTTATACATGTTCCTCAGACTATGAGATTATGCTACTCCCGAATACCGGAGGAACACCTTGTGTGCTATCAAACATCACAACGTAACTAGGTGATTATAAAGATGCTCTACAGGTGTCTCCGATGGTGTTTGTTGAGTTGGCATAGATCGAGATTAGGATTTGTCACTCCGTATATCGGAGAGGTATCTCTGGGCCCTCTCGCTAATGCACATCACTATAAGCGTTACAAGCATTGTGACTAATGAGTTAGTTGCGGGATGATGCATTACGGAACGAGTAAAGAGACTTGCCGGTAACGAGATTGAACTAGGTAAGAGGATACCCACGATCGAATCTCGGGCAAGTAACATACCGATGACAAAGGGAACAACGTATGCTGTTATGCGGTTTGACCGATAAAGATCTTCGTAGAATATGTAGGAGCCAGTATAAGCATCCAGGTTCCGCTATTGGTTATTGACCGGAGATGTCTTTCGGTCATGTCTACATAGTTCTTGAACCCGTAGGGTCCGCACGCTTAACGTTCGATGACGATTTGTATTATGAGTTATGTGATTTGATGACCGAAGTTTGTTCGGAGTCCCGGATGAGATTGGGGACATGACGAGGAGTCTTGAAATGGTCGAGAGGTAAAGATCGATATATTGGAAGGCTATATTCGGACATCGGAAAGGTTCCGAGTGATTCTGGTATTTTTCGGAGTACCAGAGAGTTACGGGAATTCGTCGGGAGAAGTATTCGGCCTTATTGGGCCATACGGGAATAGAGGAGGCAGGTCAAAGGGAAGGAGGCGCGCGCCCCCTTGCCCTTTCCTACTCCCTCTCTCTTTCCCTCTTTCTTCTCTCCTACTCCGGAAAGGAAAGGGGAATCCTACTAGGACTTGGGAGTCCTAGTAGGACTCCCCACACATGGCGTCCCCCCTCTAGGGATGGCCTCCTCCTCCTCCCTCCTTTATATACGTGGGCAGGGGCACCCCCAAAGGCACTCGAAGATTTTCCTTAGCCGTGTGCGGTGCCACCCTCCACAGTTACACACCTCGGTCATATCGTCGTAGTGCTTAGGAGAAACCCTGCGCCGGTGACTTCATCATCACCGTCACCATGCCGTCATGCTGGCGGAACGCTCCCTCGGCCTCAACTGGATCAAGAGTTCGAGGGATGTCACCGAGCTGAACGTGTGCAGATCGCGGAGGTGTCGTGCGTTCGGTACTTGGATCAGTTGGATCGTGAAGACGTTCGACTACATCAACCACGTTACTAAACGCTTCCGCTTTCGGTCTACGAGGGTACGTGGACACACTCTCCCCGCTCGTTGCTATGCATCACCATGATCTTGCGTGTGCATAGGATTTTCTTTTGAAATTACTGCGTTTCCCAACAATTCGCACACTATATATGTGTATAGATATAGATGTATAGATATATATAGATGTGTCCCATGCTTGACAAAATAAAGTTTGAGCGCATGCGTGGGACGACCCCCCCCCCCCCCCCGCTGCCGCCTCGAAGTTGGGAAACTGACATCATAGGTATTGAACTAGGCTTGGAGTCTGGTACGGTGTTCGGTTTGTAATGTACTTGGCGTGGCCCATCGAAGTTGTTGATTTGGGATTTAAACACATCATACACCATCGTACCCATACATATTTTCGGGCTGCATGTAGTGTATACGGGGTCTTCTGATCGACCACGTCTCTCTTGTGCAGTTTTTTGTGACGACACGGATATCTGTGGGCTCCCCGAGTGTATATATATCATCCCTTTGACCGATAATGAGGGGTATGTGTTGGCCATGAATGGATTCCTCCTAGTTCATGTTAGGGTCTGTCACCGTCAAATGTCGGTCAACCAAAGCTCGAGCTCATGCGTTGTCAGGATTCCCTCCCAGATGCTCGGATTACTGGGTTCGACCCACATCAATCCCTGCGTACGTATCTCGTCCTTAACTACCTTGCCTTCATGGTTGTTGTTTGTATCGTGAGGTAGGCACCACATCTAAATTGTACATTATTCTATATTGAAAACATACATCACCCCTTCCCAACGTACATCATTTGGGCCGCATGCAAGAGGTTCTGGTTTTGTGGTCCCTCTCGTGCGATGTTTATGATGGTTCAATCTATTGGCCCAAGCGGTTTATCGACAACAACAACTGTCATTTGACCAAACGAAAGATTCATTTGTCCGTCTTATGGTAGGTCATGGCGACATGCATGTATGACCAAAGTATCGATCATTACGTGCATCTGCCCCGCTGACACGAAGTGGGAGGTGGTGGGCCAAGCATCCTAGCTAGGTACGACATTATGTCATTATATATATCCTAGCTAGGTGGTTGTTAGGGTGCTTTCGGGTTTGCGAGGCAGGTGCCACCAAAGTTATGCATTGTGTATTTAAAGTTTTAAACATCCCCAATATTCCTACATATATTTGGCCACCTCCAGGTGGTTCTTGACTTCTGGTCCCTCTCATCGATCTTCAATGACGCGCCCAACGGTGGGCCCGTGGGGTAAAAGTTGTGCATTGGAATTTTGAACATCACATACCACCCTTTTCACTCATATATATTTGGGCCACATGCTGGTGTGGCTGTCTTTTGACCCTCCCTAACGTTATTTTTTGCTGCAAAGACTCTGATGATCCTCAACGGACACGGGGTATAATATCTAAACCGTGTGCGATACAAGTGCGATGTGAATCACCACGACCGCGCAAGCGCGGACAAATTAAGGTGGAGGTACTGGCTCAACCGTGTGCGATGCAAGTGCGCTGAAATCACCACGACCGCGCAAGCGCGAGCAAAGGGTGGAGGTACTAGCTCAACCGTGTGCGATGCAAGTGCGCTGATATCACCACGACCGCGCAAGCGCAAGCAAAGGGTGGAGGTACTGGCTTGACCGTGTGCGATGCAAGTGCGCTGTAAAACCACCACCTGTGGAAGCTAAAGGCGGGTAAGTTTATTTGGAAATTAGGACGAACCGTGTGCGATAGACTAGCTATCTAGAAATACAAAAAACAAACTACCCGCCTTGAGCGTTGCAAAAATCGGCGGATCCGCACCACTTTTCCTTATTATCGTACACGCATATTGTTATTGGACCGTGCGGGATCTTTGGCACTCCCGCCCCGCATCAATTCCTTTACCCTATTTTAGTAGCCGCCGTACTTCAACCGTGGCCCACACTCCTCCAGCACCGACCTTATAGTAAAATTTTAGCAGCCAAGGCATTTGAACCGTCGCCGTCCCTCGTCCACCACCATCTCCACCCACCATTACTAAAATTTTCAGTAGCCGTGGCGTATCCTCAAACACCACCCCCCTCCATAGTCCCCCACCCGCCCCCTCCCCCCATTCGAACCCTAGCTCGCGGCCGCCGTCGGCGCGGCCGCCAACCCTGCCGGTCTGGCCGTTCCTCCTAGCTTAGATAATAAAGTTCAGGTTATCCAGTGATTCCCATACCGTCGCCCCACTCCCCTGAGTTTTTAGATGAGGCCTGCGGTGTCCCTCCCCGCCAGATCCAGATCCCCTGCTCCAAAATGTCACAGCCTAAGCTCGACCACGTGTGACGCCCCCGATTCAATCATACACGGAAACATGTATGATCAAGATCAGGGACTCACGGGAAGATATCACAACACAACTCTAAAATAAAATAAGTCATACAAGCCAGGGGCCTCGAGGGCTCGAATACAAGTGCTCGATCAGAGATGAGTCAGTGGAAGCAACAATATCTGTGTACAGACATAAGTTAAACAAGTTGCCATAAGATGTCTAGCACAAACTGGGATACAAATCGAAAGAGGTGCATGCCTCCTGCCTGGGATCCTCCTAAACTACTCCTGGTCGTCGGCGGCGGCCTACACGTAGTAGGAGGCACCCTCGGTGTAGTAGGAGTCGTCGAAGGTGGTGTCTGAGTCCTGGGCTCCAACATCTGGTTGCGACGTCCGAGAAGAAGAGGAAAAGGGGGAAAAGAGGTGGCGTCTGACTCTTGGTATTTCTCATCAAGAATTCGATAGAGATCTCGGAAGAACCCACAATGTTGATGAAGATCGCGACACCTTTGTCGAGAGAAGGAATGATGAAGCAAAAGGTTATTGGAACCAAAGGTACGACACAAACTCCAAACCAAGCTTGCTGTTCAAAGAAAAATGATATGATGAGGACGATCAACGTAAGCTTAGCTCATCGTCAAAAATAATGCTCCGGGAAGGACCAAGTAGCATAGTTAAAATTTAGCACGATAATGATATAGCCGATCAGGCTTGGGATGACTTGAAGGTTTATTAAACTCGTCGGTTAATAAAATTACTTAGAGTTATTGAATCGGAGTGCGGACTCGATTCACTATTCAGCGTTCTCCGCTGACGACAACCCACAACCCAGGAAAACTGGAGTCAGTGAGAAATAACAGTTGATGAAGAACCCATAAGAAGCTATGCAGTTCCATGATATTCTCGAGATACCAGAGTGTAATACTCGAGGGTAGATCAAAGTAAAGGTTGGACTGGGGTATTGATCCGAATAAGACAAATGCTTAAACTTGCCCGAGAAATGGGAACAAAGAAGAACAATATGGTCAGAACCATAGCTGCAAGGGATTCAACTTAATGACACTGGAAGAATTGCCCAAATGATTAAATATTTTGCAAGAAGCTTCCATGGTAAGTTCCACATCGGGTCCATGGGCATGAACACAAAGTTCAAGGTCGACTCCCACTTCTTTAATGCATAACCTTTCATTCACTTCTCGTCTTCGAAGAAGTTGTAGTGTTGAAATTTTATCCGGCGAAATACCGGAAGAGTATGATTCGTGAAAACTTTCGAGTTCACACATATTAAGGAAGGCATAGGGCCAACCCGTCGGGGCATCGAGGAAACATATACCACAAGCTTCAATGGTAATTATCACCAGCTCGAAAGTAGAGCATGATTGGCCAAATCAGAAAATAGGAATTACCAATGGAATTATGTATCAGAGAAAGAACTTCTTGAGGTTTTTGTATACGAAAGCCACTGTAAGATGGTAATTCAACAAAGGATCTGACGGTCACGGGGCTGATGTGAGCACTGGCACACGATCAGAGGACGAAAGAGGGCAAAGGTTTTGGATTATAGAAACAACAGAATAATTCAAAGCTCAAATGCAAAGGAATTATGATTTCCAAATCAAGGGATCATAAGCAATGCTCTGATTAAGGATGGATAAGTCGGGTAGGCTTAGGGGTACAATCGATGACAATTTGATTGGTCGAGAACCAGCTCATGTTCAAACTGACACTGAGTCGGAAGGATGAATTATAGGATTTGACTGAGGATTGTGAGCATCCTCAACATATTGAATCAACTGGCTAAAAATGATAAAGATAAGGGATGCCAATAAGATTATGGGACTTATGGGATTAACCATAATGCAAGCAAGCAAGAATTTCAAGAGCAATAGGCTACTCAGGATTTTCGGAAGACCGAATGGTATTTCAAAGACTTTTGTAAAACACATGATCAACGGGGAATGAGCGGATACTCGATAAGTGCGAGGAATTATCCATAGGGGTATTTCTGTGGCAAAGAACTGCAAGGCAGTAGGCACAAAGTATTCTCGGAACAATAGAGAGGATTTCGAGGCATCTTATAATAACAAGATCAATGGGGAATGATTGTATGAATGGAAAGTGTACATGGTTATCCATAGAGGTTTATCGATGGATGGGAATTGCAAAAGTGATGGCACAAAGTCTGAAGCGAACATCATAGGGTATCCTCGGAATCTTCTGGTGCAGCAGACGATCATCTGGACTGAAGGGGCTCTCCGGGAGAAAGTAGTTACCAGAACCTATAGTCAGATTTAGTAAGATCATTTAACCCGGATAGAAGAGAGATCAGAGTCCTAGAGTATAGACGAGGAGTAAAAGATCCTATTACCACCCAATGGCGACGTGGGCCCGTAAGACACACAGCCATGTTAGTAAAAGTTTTGCAATGTCTAGACTCGACTTCGGCCAAGGAGTATGGAAGGGGGATTCCTACAGGCAGTCAGCATTGATACCAACTTGTGACGCCCCCGATTCAATCATACACGCAAACGTGTACGGTCAAGATCAGGGACTCACCCGAAGATATCACAACACAACTCTAAAATAAAATAAGTCATACAAGCATCATAATACAAGCCAGGGGACTCGAGGGCTCGAATACAAGTGCTCGATCATAGACGAGTCAGCGGAAGCAACAATATCTGAGTATAGACATAAGTTAAACAAGTTGCCATAAGATGGCTAGCACATACTGGGATACATATCGAAAGAGGCGCAGGCCTCCTACCTGGGATCCTCCTAAACTACTCCTGGTCATCAGTGGCGGCCTGCACGTAGTATGAGGCACCCTCGGTGTAGTAGGAGTCATTGAAGGTGGCCTATGACTTCTGGGCTCCAACATCTGGTTGCGACGTCCGAGAAGCAGAGGAAAAGGGGGAAAAGAGAGAGCAAATCAACCTGAGTACTCATCCAAAGTACTCGCAAGCAAGGATCTACACTACATATGCATGGGTATCTGTGTAAAGGGGCAATATTGGTGGACTGAACTGCAGAATGCCAGAATAAGAGGGGGATAGCTAGTCCTGTCGAAGACTACGCTTCTGGCAGCCTCCATTTTGCAGCATGTAGAAGAGACTAGATGGTAGGTTCACCAAGTATCATCGCATAGCATAATCCTACCCGTCGATCCTCCCCTCGTCGCCCTGTGTGAGAGCGATCACCGGGTTATATCTGGCACTTGGAAGGGTGTGTTTTATTAAGTATCCGGTTCTAGTTGTCATAAGATCAAGGTACAACTCCAGGTCGTCCTGTTACCGAGGATCACGACTATTCGAATAGATAAACTTCCCTGCAGGGGTGCACCACATTACCCGACACGCTCGATCCCTCTGGCCGGGCACACTTTCCTAGGTCATGTCTGGCCTTGGGAGATCAACACGTCGCAGCCCCACCTAGACTCAATAGAGAGGTCAGCACGCTGGTCTAAATCCTAAGCGCGCAGGGGTCTGGGCCCATCTCCCATTGCACACCTGCACGTTGCGTACGCGGCCGGAAGCAGACCTAGCCCCCTTAATACAAGCGCATGCTTACGGTCCAATCCGGCATGCGCCGCTCAGTCGCTGATGTCAAAAAGAGCTTCGGCTGATACCACGACGCCGGCTGCCCATATCTTGTCCCACGTGGTGGTTAGTGCGTATAAGGTCAACGACCCAACTCAGATCAAATACCAAGATCTCGTTAAGTGTGTTATTATGAAGTAACCGTGCACGCCGACCAGGACCAGGCCCACCTCTCACCTAGGTGGTCTCAACCTGCCCTGTCGCTCCACCACAAAGTAACAGTCGGGGGCCGTCGGGAACTCAGGCCCACCACTACCTGGATGGAGCGACGTGTCCTTTCAGCCCCCACATCGGAATCACATGCGGGTACTCTACGAGCCGACCCGACTTTAGTCACCACCTGTATAGTATGTATGTATGCATGTATGTATATACCCGTGATCACCTCCCGAGTGATCACGACCCGATAGTATAGCATGGAAGACAAGAATGTAGGGCCACTGATGAAGTACTAGCAACCTATACTAAGCATGTAGGATTCCAGGTAAAGGTATCAACAATTGTAGCAACAATGACAGGATATGCAGCAGAATGGGATTAACTGAAAGCAGTAACATGCTACACTACTCTAATGCAAGCACTAGAGATGGAATAGGCGATATCTGGTGATCAAGGGGGGAGGGGCTTGCCTGGTTGCTCTGGCAAGAAGGAGGGGTCAACAACACCGTAGTAGATCGGGGCACCAGCAGCGGCGTCAGCCTCGTAGTCTACCGGGGAGAAGAGGGGGAAGAAACAATGAATACAATGCAAACAGATGCATATCAATGGATGACATGACAAGTAACGGTGCCAGGTGTGCCCTAACGTAGTAGGAGGTGATACCGGCGAAGGGGGGAAACATCCTGGAAAGTATCCCCGGTATTTCGCGTTTTCGGACAAATGAATCGGAGGGAGAAAGTTGCGTGTTTTCTATGCTAGGGATGTGTGGCGGACGAACGGGCTGCGTATTCGGATTCGTCATATTTTTCTGAGCAACTTTCATGTACAAAGTTTTTTCATCCGAGCTACGGTTTATTTACTATGATTTTTCCAAGTTTTAATACTATTCCGGAATTATTATTAATTCCAAATTAAGTAGCTAAATGCTAGGTGCACCCAGCTCTGCGTACACTGAAGTGTACCAGAGGCTGACAGGAGGGCCAGGGGTCCCTGTTGACCAGTCAACGTTTGACTGGTCAACAGGGGGTGGGGCCCCCTTGTCATTGACTGTTACATTAACTAACTAGTTAATTTAGTCTAACTAGGTTATTAGGCTAATAGATTTTAATTAGTTTAATTAAACATAATTAATTAATTAATTAATTTATATTTATATTTATTACTTTTTAATACTTTATATATATATTTTTATTATTATTACAACGTTCTACGGGTGGGCCCGAATGGCTGTGGCCTATCAGGCCTAACGGGCGCTGGGCGCTAGCAGTTATGGGCGCTGGGCGCTAGCGGCGCCCGACCAGGCGAGGGCCGAGCGGCGCAGATGGGCGCCAGCGTCGGGCGACGACCGGGGCTGCGCTGAGGCCGGCCAGGAACGGCACCGGCGAGGCCGGCTGAGTGGCGGACTGCCGTAGAGGACGGCGGGGGTCGCGCGAGGGGGTGGTGGAGGCTGCTGCGACCAGAGACGGCGCGATAGCGGCGTGGTCGTGAGCGCGGGTCGTCCGGCGCGGCGCAGGAGCAGAGCGCCCGCGAAGGAGGGAGGCAGCAGCAGCGGGAGAGTGGGGCCGGCGGCAGGGTGCGGAGGAACGCCGGGAGCTGCGGTGGGTGGCGCAGCCCGGGCGGGCGAGCAGGGCGCGGTAGCAGTGGCACGACAGACGGGGGGGGCAAGGCAGGGCTTGGCCGACGCGGGCGCGTGGCCATGCGGCGCGCGTGCAATGGCCACCGCGGGGCGCGGGAGCAGAGGCGGGGGCGGACGGCGCACGCGAACAGGGACGGGGTGTGGCGGAGTACGGTCGCGGGCGCGCGGTGGTGCGGGGAAGAGGAGAAGGGGGGCCTCACGGGGGTTGTAGGGCACGGGCAGTGGGGCGTGGGGAGGAGGTCGAGGACGACGTGCGATGGGGAGGTAGTCTGACGATGTGGCCGAGGCGGAGGCGCAGCTCCTGTCGGCGTTCTGGGAATGGGGGTCCCCAGACTTGCCTGCCTGCGGCCCACGACGTGGCTATGCTAGCGGGCCCGTACAGCCCATCTTCATCAACAAGGCAATCAAGACCTTCGCGAGGGGCCAAGCCTCGCGAGGCGGACGACGCAAGACCTCCTCATGAGCGGTCTAGCCAGTGAGGCTCACGAGGAGCAGAGATATCAAGGCGGGGCAAACCTCACGAGGCCCTCGTGACGTGAGCCATGACGATCGACACCAGGCGGGCGCGAGGCGGGCGCCAGCGCGCGCAGCGTCCTTGTTTTCTCTTTGGTGCTAAGGAGGCAGGCGCAGGCGCGGAGTACCAAGGCATCAAGCAAAGGTTTCCATATCGGTGCAACGACCAAGACCAGCAGGACGGCAAGACGGAGGTCACCATGGAGCCCAAGACGGCATCATCGCCAGAGCCTTTAGCAGGCGAAGAACAGTTTTGTCAGGATAGCTTGTAGTAGCTGTCCCCTTTCAAATTTGCCCGCCGTTTTTGGCTCCCTTTCCGCTCAATATTTGGGGAGAGGACCAGGGCCTATATAAGTAGAGCTAGCCACCACAGTAGGGGCAAGCAGAACAGACCGAGTTCTCTTCCACCAGTTCACCAAGCACAATAACACCTCAACCTCAGGAGGCTATTCTTCCCCTTGTACTGCTCATCATCAGCCCAAGAGGCAATCCCCCACCACACACTAGAGTAGGGTATTACACCACAACGGTGGCCCGAACCAGTATAAATCTCGTGTCTTTCTGTGTTGCGAGTTCGCCGAGTTCGTCCGTGAGATCTTAGCGAGCTAGGGCGTGGATCAGTAGGAGGGAAAGAACTTTGCACGCACCCCAGAGTTCGAACCTTAAGGGTTTTGCCGGAACCCGAGATCCGACATTTGGCGCGCCAGGTACGGGTGCACCGTAGCTTCCCTTTCATCGATCCATCGCTCCGTCGATCCGACGTTTCCATGGCGGACGCTCGCCGCGCTCGAGCTGAGCACCGGGCTGCCCTCACCGCCCGCGTTGCTCAGACAGCTCCCGTCGGCGGGCCACCTCGTCGTTCTCTGTCTCCTGCCGCCAACGCCGCCACCGGTCCGGCGGGGAACGAGCAGCAAGCGTCCTCGCTGCACCCATCGGTGCGGCAGGACGGCCGCACCGCCACTCCATCGCTGACCCCGGCCGGTTCTTCGTCTCATGCACGCCGCACTCCCATGGTTGCGCGGGCCGCGCTCCTCGCGGCAAACGAGCTCCTGCGCTACCGCTCGATCGACGACCTCTACGAGGAGTGGCTCGACCACGTCGCCGAGCTCCTCCGTGCCACAGGGGGCTCCCCAGCGCCGTCCCTCTCTCTGCCTCACCCTCCGCCAGCACGGGCGACGTGGCCCATGGCGCGCCTCCACCACCTCTGCCCCAAGACTGCACCTTGGCGCCAAGGCGCGCGGCCCCACGGCGCCATCCACCACACCCGGTACCCGCGCGCGAAGAGAGGAGCTGCCAAGAAATCCCTCGGCCGCTAGAAGCTGCACCTGCGCTCCCCGCGCCACCTCGCCAAGACCGCGCGCTGCGTGCGGTGTCGGCGTGTGGACCTCACCAAGACCAAGCTCCACCTCCGAGACGGGCCCCGGCAACCACGGCCAGCTGCCGTGCCTTCACCCCCGAGCTGCGTAGCGTCGCCTGGCCAGGCAAGTTCAAGCCGGATCTGCCCCCTCGTTACGACGGCACCGCTGACCCCGCGGAGTTCCTGCAGCTCTATGAGCTGAGCATCGAAGCAGCCAACAGCGATGAGAAAGTCATGGCGAACTGGTTCCCTATGGCTCTCAAGGATGGTGCCCGCTCCTGGCTCCTAAACCTGCCGCACGGCTCGGTCTCCTCCTGGGACGAGATGCGCGAACGCTTCGTCACCAACTTTCAGGGCACCTGCGACCGCCCGTCGGCCGCGAGCAACCTGCACCACATCAAGCAACAACCAGGAGAGACCCTCCAGAAGTACATCCAGCGCTTCAACAACACTCTCCTCAAGATCCCCAAGGTCATGGACGAGGCCATCATCTCCGCGTTCTCCGACGGCGTCCGTGACGTCAAGATGAAGGAGGAGCTCGCTATCCACGAGGAGTTGTGCACATCTCGGGAGCTGTTCAACCTGGCAAGCAAGTGCGCAAGAGCTGAGGAGGGGCGCCTTTCCCTCCTCGAGCTGCCAACTGCGGGTGCAGAGGAAAAGAAGGCCAAGGCCAAGGACGTGAAGCGCAAGGAAGCGGTCGTGCTCGCAGCGGAGCCCGACACCAAGCGGGGGAGAGATCAGCCTGAGTCATCCAAGAACAGCCGGCCGTTCTGCGCCTTCCACAACCTGAACACCCACAACACAAGTGACTGCCAAGAGTTTAGAGCCATCTGCGAGGGATGCTTCAGTCGACGCCCCGAACACAGTGACCGTGGCTACAACTGTGGAGGAGGACGTGGTGGTGGACGCTGGGACGACCGTGGCCCATGCCAGGAGTGGCGTGACCGTCCTCGTGAGGACCGCTGGCAGGATCATCCTCGCGAGGGCGCCTAGAGAGACCAGCCTCGCGAGGACCGCCCTCAGGGCAATGCCGGTCTTCCCCGGCTGCCGCCACCGCCAAGGAGGAACGACGACCACCACCAAGACGAGGGGGCTGGGGGCTTCCAGGAGCCGCGTGCAATCGCCTGTATCTTGGGCGGAGCTCAGGCCCCAGCCTCGCAGTGAATCTTCAAACAGTTTGCTCGTGAAGTGAACGCAGTCCTCCCCAAGCTCGAGGCCACGCGCCCGCTCAAGTGGTCCCAGTGCGCCATCACCTTCAACTCGGCAGATCAGCTCAAGTGCGCAGCCACTGCTGGCGCCCTCCCGATGCTTTGTTCCCCAGTCATCAGCAACGTGCAAGTTACCAAGACCCCCATCGACGGCGGCGCCGAACTCAATGTCCTGTCCGTCGACACATTCCACAACCTCCAAGTGCCATACGAGCAACTTCAGTCTACCAAGCCTTTCTCAGGGGTGACTGACGGTTCCACCACACCAATTGGGCAGGTCCGCCTCCCTGTCACCTTCGGGGAACGCAAGAACTACCGCACCGAGCTCATCGACTTCGACGTCGCCCACGTCCGTCTACCGTACAACACCATCCTCGGGTATCCAACCCTGGCCAAGTTCATGGCCATCACCCACCACGGCTACAACGTCCTCAAGATGCCAGGAAGCGGCGGAATCATCACGGTCCCACATGAAGAAAGAGATGTGGTGTGCTCCCTCGAGTGCGCCTTCCAAGCTGCAGCAATCGACGACCCCGACAGCAGAAGTGAAGGCCCTCCGGAGGCCATCCCCAAGAAGAAGCAGTTGCACCATGCAGGATCTCAGGAGGGTGGCGACGCAGCTGGAGCCTCGTCAGGATCAGCGCCCGCTCTAGTGGTGCCTCCCTCCATCGCATAGGAAGGCGCACCCAGCGCCCTCCTCGGGTAGGGCTTGGGGGCTCTCTTCTGGAGGGCCTCGGACCTTGCCAACCTCACCAGGGAGGCGCTTGGGCACCACTTGGAGGCGTGCTTTACGACACGTTTCCCTCAGGAGAACACAGGGCAAGGAGTGCCCACCACTCAGGAGTTCATCACCAAGACTACTCAGGAACTGCAAGACGCAAGGGCCATGCGCGGCGACCGCCGCTCACCAGGCGCAGCTCCCCATCCAGGCAAGGATGTCGGGCTGCGCGTCTGCATCGACGTCCCAGGGCTCAACAGGGCCGCATCTCAGGCGCTTTTCTGGCCTTCGTGTGTGGGCCGTTGCGAGGGCCCACCACACAGCTACGTTCGCATGCCCTTTGGCTTGCTGAGCGCGGCGTCAGCCTATCAGCGCAACATGCGGCGTGTCCTGGCGGCTCAGGAGGCCAGGTACCACGCCGTCCTGGCGGAGATGGAGATGGTCCTCAGGGAACCACCTGAGCCCCCAGAGCCTCCCGAGGCTCAGGGCCCCGGTGGCTCGTGAGGAGCCATTCCTTCGACGCACGCCTTCAGCTGCACCAACTCTTCTTCGTCGACAGAACCAGGTGACATTTTCCAAGTTCATTTAATTGGGAGCACCCCTCGGGCTGCATTATTCCCAGGCCGCGTGGGTCTGTCCCTGTGGCATGTGTCCCTTTTGCTTATGTCTTTAGCTTACCTTGTTGGGGGCGCCCCACGGGCTGCATCATCCCCAAGCCGCTCGGGCCTGACCCAGTGGCATGTATCTTTCTGCATTTACTTAAGCTGGTTTGCCTTCCATGCATAACCTACCTGATTGCTACCTGCTCGGTCGTCGCCCTCACGGGGCCTCCTCACACTGGCACGGCACTGGTCCATGGGTCCGTCCCTGCCACGTCGACAAACCTGAGCAGTCGAGCTCTGGCTCGCGGCACGCCTCGCGCACGTCACCTCACTAGGCCCTCAGTGCATTCGTCTCCTCACCAAGCGACCAGCGGCAAGCTGGCAACCATAACGGCAAAACCGTGTCTCCCTTTGTGATGGATTACAGGAACCTCATGAAGAAGACAGCGGGCGGCACCCCGAGCTTCCTTTTCCTTCGTGCAATTCGCTTGCGCGTTAAAAGGGGGGCTCCTGAGCATCGCGACTCAGGAGCTCTTACTGGCTCTCCAGCCCTCACCCCCTAGGCTTGACCATGACAACGCGACCTGGTATACCAGCGGCGGCTGAGCTCGCTCGAGGGCCGGGACCTGAGGACGTAGAGCACTAAGGAGAGCATGGGGAGGGGAAGACTCGTGCGGGCCTAACCGAGCTACGCTGCGGGGATCTGTGCACAGGCCTAGCGCATCGCGAAGAATTGACCCCGCGCCACTGAGATAAGTCTCGCCCTCGGATCGGCTAATCGTTGGAACCTTAGGGTCGCGGTCATCGCAGCTCTGCCGCGGCCACGTCGCCTCCCTTTCTTACCTTGTTGTAGCTGCTTGAGTGCTAAAGGGGACCTCCTGAGCATCGCGCCTCAGGGGCTCTTACCGGACCTCGGGCCGCACACCTCCTGGCCTTGACCACGGCACGCGACCTGGCATACCAGCGATGGCTGTAGCCTGCCTGGGGACTGGGACCTGTCAGCGTAGAGCAACAAGCTATCGCGGGGTTGGAAATGGGAGACAGAGCCTTGACAGGACATGCGCTCGCAAATTTTCATAATAAGGAAGATATACACAAAAGGGCATCACGGATCCTTACACACCCCCACGGGGTACCTCATGATTCTCCGCAGGAAACGGAAACGAGAACTAAGGGGAATCTTATCTAACCCCCCCCCCCCCCCCCCCGTGGCGGACGCCATCATCAACAGTGGGCCACGGGATGCCAGCGCCAACCTCATCCAGATCGGCGGCGGCGGCTGGACGCCCAGCCCTGTTCCGAGCCCGGCGACAACTCGGGGGCACGTAGCTGTCGTCGCTCGTCTCCGGAGTCTCGTAAGGCTCAGGAGAGCTACTAGACTCCCAGGGGCTGCTGCTGCTGGAGTAGCCACGAGCAGAGCGTGCGTCAGCCTTGCGCTCCCCTCCAGGGCAACACTCCAGGCGGCAGCCCTCCGCGTTGAAGACCTTGAAGAAGAGTGTGGTGGCGCCGTCGTACTCTAAGTGGATCGCAAGGGCACCCGTCGCACGGCAAACCCACGCGACCTCGCCCCAGCCGTGGGTCATGAAGATCTTGTCGGCGGGGACCGCTTCGATCTCTGCTCCAGTCGCTGGAGCGTCGTAGTTGGCGTGCTGCAACCAAAGCTCGATGGGCCCTCTCGACGGCATCACGTCGGAGAAGAACCGCGGGAAGGGGATCCAAGAGCTTGGGGGCATCGGCGCCCATAGCACGAGCTCACGCGAGGAGTCCGCAGCGTGGACTCCCGGAGCGACCGCACGCGTTGCCGCCGCACTGCGCATGCGGCGCCGCTCGTCGCTCCGCCCTCCTGAGCCCTCGGCTCGGGCATACAAAGGTAGCGGATACCCAGGGGGAGGCCGCTCGCACCAAGGCCTCGTCACCACCTACATCGCCAGTTCGTCGTGGCGATGGACCGGCCTCTTCTTTGGTGGGAGCGGCCCCGGATCGTCGCGGGCAGCCTTTCCTTTCTCGTCCGCGGAAAACCTTCGGATGGGCGCCATTGTTGCAAGCGGAGAAGCAAGGAGGAAGAAGCAAGTGAACCGGGAAGAGATGGGCGACGGGGGCTCCGCCCCTCCATCCCCATTTCTAGCGGAACGAGGCCAACCGGCGCCTCCCACGATCACAGGTAATGATGGTTTTCCTTGCATGTCGCAGGGACTTGTCAAGTCAAGCAGTTGTCGAGGCAGCGTGGGGAAGCGGGGAAGCCCACGTCCAATCAACCGCCACGCGTCAACTGAGGCCGCAGGCATTTGGGGCCCGCGATGCTCCGTACTTGACCCTTGGCTTCGCCTCGAAGCCAAGCCCGAGCGCGCCTTGGGCCCGGGGGCTACTGTCGGTGTTCTGGGCACGTGGGTCCCCAGACTTTCCTGCCTGCGGTCGACGGCGTGGCTATGCTAGCGGGCCCGTACGACCCATCTTCATCAACAAGGCAATCAAGACCTTCGCGAGGCGGACGACGCAAGACCTCCTCAGGAGCAGTCCAGCCAGGCAGGCTCACGAGGAGCGGAGATATCAAGGCGGGGCAAACCTCACGAGGCCCTCGTGACGTGAGCCATGACGATCGACACCAGGCAGGCGCCAGCGCGCGCAGCGTCCTTGTTTCCTCTTTGATGCTAAGGAGGCAGGCGCAGGCGCGGAGTACCGAGGCGTCAAGCAAAGGTTTCCATATCGGTGCAACGAGACCAAGACCAGCGGGATGCTAAGACGGAGGTCACCATGGAGCCCAAGACGGCGTCATCGCCAGAGCCTTTAGCAGGCGAAGACCACTTTTGTCAGGATAGCTTGTACTAGCTGTCCCCTTTCAATTTTGCCCGCCGTTGTTGGCTCCCTTTCCGCTCAATATTTGGGGAGAGGACAAGGGCCTATATAAGTAGAGCTAGCCACCACAGTAGGGGCAAGCAGAATGGACCGAGTTCTCATCCACCAGTTCACCAAGCACAAGAACACCTCAACCTCAGGAGGCTGTTCTTCCCCTTGTACTGCTCATCATCAGCCCAAGAGGCAATCCACCACCACACACTAGAGTAGGGTATTACACCACAACGGTGGCCCGAACCAGTATAAATCTCGTGTCGTTCTGTGTTGCGAGTTCGTGTTCGTCCGTGAGATCTTAGCGAGCTAGGGCATGGATCGGTAGGAGGGAAAGAACTTCGCGCGCACCCCAGAGTTCGAACCTTAAGGGTTTTGCCGGAACCCGAGATCTGACAGGTCCAGGCAGTGCTACCTCTTGAGCATGCGTTCGTTTTCCCTTGAAGAGGAAAGGGTGATGCAGCAAAGTAGCGTAAGTATTTCCTTCAGTTTTTGAGAACCAAGGTATCAATCCAGTAGGAGGTTACATGCAAGTCGCCTTGTACCTGCACAAACAAATAAGAACCTTGCAACCAACGCGATAAAGGGGTTGTCAATCCCTTCACGGCCACTTGCAAAAGTGAGATCTGATAGAGATAATAAGATAAATATTTTTGGTATTTTTGTTTTATAGATTGAAAAGTAAAGATTGCAAAATAAACGGCGCCAGAAATAGCTAGTTGTTGGGAAATTAATATGATGGAAAATAGACCCGGGGGCCATAGGTTTCACTAGTGGCTTCTCCCAAGATAGCATAAGTATTACGATGGGTGAACAAATTACTGTCGAGCAATTGATAGAAAAGCGCATAGTTATGAGAATATCTAGGCATGATCATGTATATAGGCATCACGTCCGCGACAAGTAGACCGAAACGATTCTGCATCTACTACTATTACTCCACACATCGACCGCTATCCAGCATGCATCTAGAGTATTAAGTTCATAAGAACAGAGTAACGCATTAGGCAAGATGACATGATGTAGAGGGATAAACTCAAGCAATATAATATAAACCCCATCTTTTTATCCTCGATGGCAACAACATAATACGTGCCTTGCTGCCCCTGCTATCACTGGGAAAGGACACCGCAAGATTGAACCCAAAGCTAAGCACATCTCCCATTGCAAGAAAGATCAATCTAGTAGGCCAAACCAAACTGATAATTCGAAGAGACTTGCAAAGATAACAAATCATACATATAAGAATTCAGAGAAGAACCAAATATTGTTCATAGATAATCTTGATCATAAACCCACAATTCATCGGATCTTGATAAACACACCGCAAAAAGAATTACATCAAATAGATCTCCAAGAGAATCGAGGAGAACTTTGTATTGAGATCCAAAGAGAGAGAAGAATCCATCTAGCTAATAACTATGGACCCTAAGGTCTGTGGTAAACTACTCACACATCATCGGAGAGGCTATGGTGTTGATGTAGAAGCCCTCCATGATCGATTCCCCCTCCGGCGGAGCGCCGGAAAAGGCCCCAAGATGGGATCTCACGGGTCGAGAAGGTTGCGGAAGTGAAAATAGGGTTTCGTGGTGCTCTCGGATGTTTTCAGGGTATATGAGTATATACAGGCGAAGGAAGGAGGTCGGTGGAGCCACGAGGGGCCCACGAGGGTGGGGGGCGCGCCTACCCCCTGGGTGCGCCTCCCTGCCTCGTGGCCGCCTCATTGCTTTCTTGACGTGCACTCCAAGTCTCCTGGATTGCGTTTGTTCCAAAAATAACTCTCCCGAAGGTTTCATTCCGTTTGATATTCCTTTTCTGTGAAACACTAAAATAGGAAAAAAAACAACAATTTGCACTGGGCCTTTGGTTAGTAGGTTAGTCCAAAAATTAATATAAAAGTTTATGATAAAGCCCATTAAACATCCAAAAAAGATAATATAATAGCATGGAACAATCAAAAATTATAGATACGTTGGAGACGTATCAAGCATCCCCAAGCTTAATTCCTGCTCGTCCTCGAGTAGGTAAATGCAAAAAACAGAATTTTTGATGTGGAATGCTACCTAGCATAATTCTTAATGTAATTTTCTTTATTGTGGCATGAATGTTCAGATCCGAAAGATTCAAGACAAAAGTTTAATATTGACATAAAAATAATAATACTTCAAGCATACTAACAAAGCAATCATGTCTTCTCAAAATAACATGGCCAAAGAAAGTTATCCCTACAAAATCATATAGTCTGGCTATGCTCTATCTTCATCACACAAAATATTTAAATCATGCACAACCCCGATGACAAGCCAAGCAATTGTTTCATACTTTTGATGTTCTCAAACCTTTTCAATCTTCACGCAATACATGAGCGTGAGCCATGGACATAGCACTATATGTGGAATAGAAGGGTGGTTGTGAAGAAGACAAAAAGGAGAATATAGTCTCACATCAACTAGGCATATCAACGGGCTATGGAGATGCCCATCAATAGATATCAATATGAGTGAGTAGGGATTGCCATGCAACGGATGCACTAGAGCTATAAGTGTATGAAAGCTCAACAAAAGAAACTAAGTGGGTGTGCATCCAACTCGCTTGCTCACAAAGACCTAGGGCATTTTGAGGAAGCCCATCATTGGAATATACAAGCTAAGTTCTATAATGTAAAATTCCCACTAGTATATGAAAGTGACAACATAGGAGACTGTCTATCATGAAGATCATGGTGCTACTTTCAAGCACAAGTGTGGTAAAAGGATAGTAACATTGTCCCTTCTCTCTTTTTCTCTCATCTTTTTTTATTTGGGCCTTTTTCTCTTTTTTATGGCCTCTTTTTTTTTCCTTTCTCTTTTTTTTCTTTTCGTCCGGAGTCTCATCCCGACTTGTGGGGGAATCATAGTCTCTGTCATCCTTTCCTCACTTGGGACAATGCTCTAATAATGATGATCATCACACTTTTATTTACTTACAACTCAGAAATTACAACTCAATACTTAGAACAGAATATGACTCTATTTGAATGCCTCCGGCGGTGTACCGGGATATGCAATGAATCAAGAGCGACATGTATGAAAGAATTATAAAGGTGGCTTTGCCACAAATACGATGTCAACTACATGATCATGCAAAGCAATATGACAATGATGAAATGTGTCATAACAAACGGAACAGTGGTAAGTTGCATGGCTATATATCTCGGAATGGATATGGAAATGCCATAATAGGTAGGTATGGTGGCTGTTTTGAGGAAGCTATATGGTGGGTGTATGATACCGGTGAAAGGTGCACGGCATTAGAGAGGCTAGCAATGGTGGAAGGGTGAGAGTGCGTATAATCCATGGACTCAACATTAGTCATAAAGAACTCACATACTTATTGCAAAAATCTATTAGTTATCGAAACGAAGTACTACGCGCATGCTCCTAGGGGGATAGATTGGTAGGAAAAGACCATCGCTCATCCCCGACCGCCACTCATAAGGAAGACAATCAATAAATAAATCATGCTCTGACTTCATTACATAACGGTTCACCATACGTGCATGCTACGGGAATCACAAACTTTAGAACAAGTATTTCTCAAATTCACAACTACTCAACTAGCATGACTCTAATATCACTATCTTCATATCTCAAAACAATCATAAAGAATCAATCTTCTCATAGTATTCGATGCACTTTATATGATAGTTTTTATTATACCCATCTTGGATGTTCATCATATTAGGACTAATTTTATAGCCAAAGCAAACTACCATGCTGTTCTATAAGACTCTCAAAATAATATAAGTGAAGCATGAGAGATCAATAATTTCTATAAAATAAAACCACCACCGTGCTCTAAAAAGATATAAGCGAAGCCCTAGAGCAAAATTATCTACCTCAAAAGATATAAGTGAAGCACATAGAGTATTCTAATAAATTCCGATTTATGTGTGTCTCTCCAAAAGGTGTGTACAGCAAGGATTATTGTGGTAAACTAACAAGCAAAGACTCAAATCGTACAAGACGCTCCAAGCAAAACACATATCATGTGGTGAATAAAAATATAGCCTCAAGTAATGTTACCGCTGGACGAAGACGAAAGAGGGGATGCCTTCCGGGGAATCCCCAAGCTTAGGCTTTTGGTTGTCCTTGAATTTTACCTTGGGGTGCCTTGGGTATCCCCAAGCTTAGGCTCTTGCCACTCCGTATTCCATAATCCATCAAATCTTTACCCAAAACATGAAAACTTCACAGCACAAAACTGAACAGAAAATCTCATGAGCTCCGTTAGTATAAGAAAACAAATAACCGCTTCAAGGTACTGTAATGAACTCATCCTTTATTTATATTGGTGTTAAACCTACTGTATTCCAAGTTCTCTATGGTTCATACCCCCCGATACTAGCCATAGATTCATCAAAATAAGCAAACAACACACGAAAAACAGAATCTGTCAAAAAGAGAACAGTCTGTAGAAATCTGGATCAAACGTATACTTCTTTAACTCCAAAAATTCTGAGATAAATTGGTGGACGTGAGGAATTTTTCTATTAATCATCTTAAAAAATAATCAACCTAAAAGTACTCTCCAGTAAAAAATGGCAGCTAATCTCGTGAGCGCTAAAGTTTCTGTTTTTTACAGCAAGATCATAAAGACTTCACCCAAGTCTTCCCAAAGGTTCTACTTGGCACAAACACTAATTAAAAGATAAAAACACATATAAACAGAAGCTAGATGAATTATTTATTACTAAACAGAAACAAAAAGCAAGAAACTAAAATAAAATTGGGTTGCCTCCCAACAAGCGCTATCATTTAACGCCCCTGGCTAGGCATAAAAGCAAGAATAGATCTAGGTACTATCATCTTTGGTATGCAATCCATAAGTGGCTCTCATAATAGATTCATAAGGTAATTTAATTTTCTTCCTAGGAAAGTGTTCCATGCCTTTCCTTAACGGAAATTGGAATCTAATATTTCCTTCTTTCATACCAATAATTGCACCAATCGTTCTAAGGAAAGGTCTACCAAGAATAATAGGACATGTAGGATTGCAATATATATCAAGGACAATAAAATCTACAGGCACATAATTCCTATTTGCAACAATAAGAACATCATTAATTCTTCCCATAGGTTTCTTAATGGTGGAATCCGCAAGGTGCAAGTTTAAAGAACAATCATCAAATTCACGGAAACCTAACACATCACACAAAGTTTTTGGAATCGTGGAAACACTAGCACCCAAATCACACAAAGCATAGCATTCACGATCTTTAATCTTAATTTTAATAGTAGGTTCCCACTCATCTTTAAGTTTTCTAGGGATAGAGACTTCTAATTCAAGCTTTTCTTCATAAGATTGCATTAAAGCATGAACGATATGTTTAGTAAAAGCTTTATTTTGATCATAAGCATGAGGAGAATTTAACACGGATTGCAACAAGGAAGTACAATATATTAAAGAGAAATTATCATAATTAAATTCCTTGAAATCCAAAATAGTGGGTTCATTGCTATGTAAAGTTTTGACCTCTTCAATCCCACTTTTACCAATTTTTGCATCAAGATCTAAAAACTCCGAATCATTGGGACGCCTTTTAACTAAAGTAGACTCATCTCCAATCCCATCATTATCAAGATTCATATTGAAAAACAATGATTTAATAGGAGACACATCAATCACTTTTAGATCTTCAGCCTTATTATCATGAAAACTAGAAGGACACGCTTTCATAAAGCAATCCTTTTTTGCACGCATCCTAGCGGTTCTTTCTTTCCACTCATCAATGGAAATTCCCATAGCTTTGAGAGACTCATTGATATCATGCTTAGGTGGAATAGATCTAAGTTTCAAATAATCAACATCAAGAGAAATTCTATCCACGTTCCTAGCCAACTCATCAATCTTAGGCAATTTTTCTTCAAGCAAAGCATTGAAATTCTTTTGCGAAATCATAAATTCTTTAACACTAGCCTCAAAATCAGAGGGCATCTTATTAAAATTTCCATAAGAGTTGTTGTAGGAATTACCATAATTATTAGAGGAATTACTAGGAAACGGCCTAGGATTATAGTTTCCTATATATGCGTTGTTACCAAAATTGTTCCTACCAACAAAATTCACATCCATAGATTCATTATTATTCTCAATCAAAGCAGACAAAGGCATATCATTAGGATCAGAAGAAACACTCTTATTAGCAAAAAAATTCATAAGTTCATCCATCTTTCCACTTAAAACATAAATCTCTTCTATTGCATGAACCTTTTTAGTAGTAGATCTTTCGGTGTGCCATTGAGAATAATTAACCATAATATTATCTAGGAGTTTGGTAGCTTCTCCTAAAGTGATTTCCATAGAAGTGCCTCCCGCGGCCGAATCTAAAAGATTTCTAGAAGTGAAATTCAATCCGACATAATTTTTTTGTATAATCATCCATAAATTCAAACCATGTGTAGCGCAATTGCGAATCATTAATTTTATCCTCTCCCAAGATTGTGCAACATGCTCATGATCAAGTTGCTTAAAATTCATAATATCGTTTCTAAGAGAGATGATCTCAGCGGAAGGAAAATACTTAGAGATAAAAGCATCTTTGCACTTATTCCATGAATCAATACTATTTTTAGGCAAAGACGAAAACCAAGTTTTAGCACGATCTCTTAGCGAAAACGAAAATAGCTACAAGTTAACAATATCATTATCCATGTCTTTCTTCTTTTGCATATCACACAAATCAACAAAGTTGTTTAGATGTGTAGCGGCATCTTCACTAGGAAGGCCAAAGAATTGATCTTTCATGACAAAATTCAACAAAGCAGCATTAATTTCACAAGATTCAGCATCGGTAATAGGAGCAATCGGAATGCTAAGAAAATCATTGTTGTTGGTATTGGAAAAATCACACAATTTAGTATTTTCTTGAGCCATCGTGACAAACAATCCAACACACAAGCACACAAGAAGCAAGCAAAAAAGAGGCGAACGGAAAAAGAGAGCGAATAAAACGGCAAAGGTGAAGTGGGGGAGAGGAAAACGAGAGGCAAATGGCAAATAATGTAATGCGAGGGATAAGAGTTTGTGATGGGTACTTGGTATGTCTTGACTTGACTTGACTTGGCGTAAGCCTCCCCGGCAACGGCGCCTAAATCCTTCTTGCTACCTCTTGAGCATGCGTTGGTTTTCCCTTGAAGAGGAAAGGATGATGCAGCAAAGTAGCGTAAGTATTTCCCTCAGTTTTTGAGAACCAAGGTATCAATCCAGTAGGAGGTTACATGCAAGTCGCCTTGTACCTGCACAAACAAATAAGAACCTTGCAACCAACGCGATAAAGGGGTTGTCAATCCCTTCACGGCCACTTGCAAAAGTGAGATCTGATAGAGATAATAAGATAAATATTTTTGGTATTTTTGTTGTATAGATTGAAAAGTAAAGATTGCAAAATAAACGGCGCCAGAAATAGCTAGTTGTTGGGAAATTAATATGATGGAAAATAGACCCGGGGGCCATAGGTTTCACTAGTGGCTTCTCCCAAGATAGCATAAGTATTACGATGGGTGAACAAATTACTGTCGAGCAATTGATATAAAAGCGCATGATCATGTATATAGGCATCACGTCCGCGACAAGTAGACCGAAACGATTCTACATCTACTACTATTACTCCACACATCGACCGCTATCCAGCATGCATCTAGAGTATTAAGTTCATAAGAACAGAGTAATGCATTAGGCAAGATGACATGATGTAGAGGGATAAACTCAAGCAATATGATATAAACCCCATCTTTTTATCCTCGATGACAACAATACAATACGTGCCTTGCTGCCCCTGCTGTGACTGGGAAAGGACACCGCAAGATTGAACCCAAAGCTAAGCACATCTCCCATTGCAAGAAAGATCAATCTAGTAGGCCAAACCAAACTGGTAATTCGAAGAGACTTGCAAAGATAAAAAATCATACATATAAGAATTCCGAGAAGAACCAAATATTGTTCATAGATAATCTTGATCATAAACCCACAATTCATCGGATCTCGACAACCACACTGCAAAAAGGATTACATCGAATAGATCTCCAAGAGAATCAAGGTGAACTTTGTATTGAGATCCAAAGAGAGAGAAGAATCCATCTAGCTAATAACTATGGACCCGAAGGTCTGTGGTAAACTACTCACACATCATCTGAGAGGCTATGGTGTTGATGTAGAAGCCCTCCGTGATCGATTCCCCCTCCGGCGGAGCACCGAAAAAGGCCCCAAGATGGGACCTCACGGGTACAGAAGGTTGCGGCGGTGAAATAGGGTTTTGTGGTGTTCTCGGATGTTTTCAGGGTATATGAGTATATATAGGCGAAGGAAGGAGGTCGGTGGAGCCACGAGGGGCCCACGAGGGTGGGGGCGCGCCTCCCTGCCTCGTGGCCGCCTCGTTGCTTTCTTGACGTCCACTCCAAGTCTCCTGGATTGCGTTTGTTCCAAAAATAACTCTCCCGAAGGTTTCATTCCGTTTAGATTCCGTTTGATATTCCTTTTTTGCGAAACACTGAAATAGGCAAAAAAACAACTATTTGCACTGGGCCTTTGGTTAGTAGGTTAGTCCCAAAAATAATATAAAAGTGTATGATAAAGCCCATTAAACATCCAAAACAGATAATATAATAGCATGGAACAATCAAAAATTATAGATACGTTGGAGACGTATCAGGCGGCGGTCCGGCGACGAGCGTCTACGTGGTGGCAACGGGAATCGGCGGCGGCGTGGTTCGTTCCCCCGATCCAATCGGGGGGGGGGGAGGGGCAGGGGAGGCGAGAGGTGGATCGGGGAAGTGCGGGGGTGCGGTTAGGGTTTCGGTAGGTGGGGGATAAGGTGAGTGGGGGTGGGCTGGCCGGTTGGGCCTTTGCCCACTTGGGCGGGTGGCGTGCTGGGCCGGAGCCCAGTGATGGGGGTTTGCTTTTCTTTTTATTTTGTTAGTTTTTTATTATCCGTTTTCCATTTTCTTACTAATTAAATTTTGTTTTATAAAATACAACATTAGTACCTAAATTATTGTTATAATTTAGACCACTGCTACAAAAAGTCTTACTCTAAAATAAAATAGATTAACATTTTATTAATTATTAAAGGCATTTAATTAAATGTTTTTGCTACTGTTTGGTCCATTTTAGGTATTTAAACATTTTATAAAAGTGTGGTTTCTCCACCATAATTACCTATGCATTATTTGGCACAACCCGAACATTTAGTTTTAACATTTGAAAACTTTTATTGTTTGCTTGATTTTGAATTTGAATCGGTTTCGAACTAACGCGAGATTAGCAACAGTAACCGAGGTAACGTGGCATCATTAGCAGAGGTTCACTGTAGCTTAATTATATGGGCGTCACAATTCTCCTCCACTACAAGAAATCTCATCCCGAGATTTAAGAGGTAGAGTAAGGGGAAAAAATTGGTTACGAAATTCTAACGAGTCTTCTCGGTCTTGGTTGCCCTTCTTGAAGAAGTTGAACCCTCTCGTTGATGTGTTCATTTCTCTACTTTAGGTCATCATGATGAAGTCGTCATCCTTTCTTCGGAGTCTTCATCGTCCTTACGGAAAAAAATAAAGGGTGGGTATTCCGGGAGAACGGACCTTTGCAAGGTTGACTATCTGGTCGATAAAATCGGGGAAGGTAGCGGAAAGTAACTCTCAAATTGAAACTTAAGAAAATATTGAGAGCAAAGTAAGGAGGTATCATGGGAAGTTTCGAGCAGGCAGGTAATCGTTCGATGCCTGAAACAGCGTGTGAAAGGGGTTCAGAGCAATGGGAATAATTATTGTGTCTGATACCAGAATTGATGATCTCTCAGAAGGTGGCTCGTGAATTACGTACGAGGCCACGCACGAGGAATAACTTTGGAAATAGGGGGTGTACAAGAAAGTCAGGTTTCGATCCTGTGGAATTGTGGATTATGGGCCCACCATGTTGGTTAAAAGTAGAAGGAGCGGTGACATCTTGCGCTGTTTTGATAGCAAGGCATGTCAGAGGGTGGCCTGTCAGTTATGTCGGCAACAATGTCGATACCAAGGGTGAGGGACGAAGAGAACCGTTTTCCTGCTCGTTGAAACAAGGCGGACCAATAGGCAAACTTCTCATCCATCGGTGGTTACTGGAATGCCATCAACAATAGCAACAGGGTCTTACCGACACGGTTGTACACCAACATGTTTACATAAGCAGGAGAATATTATTGCTTAGATCATAGAGATCACCAGTAAGGTTAAACAAAACAATGGAAAGGAAAAGGTGATCATCAGATTAAACAGAACAATGGAAAGGAAAATGTGTTTAAACACATATTTCAAGGGTATATCCTTCCCAAGGACAAGCAAAGCATGATATCGATGACAGAATATAAAGTGGAAACCCCTTTAGGTAAGGGGAGAGAATTTTCATGACATTACCCATACAATGGTCCTTGGATAACTGATAAAGAAATTTTAGCATTGTGCTTCAATTGTTCTTATAGAAAATCGGACTACCACAGACATGCTTCGAGATAGTATTGACATGGTCCTCAAGCAAAGGTCGGACTTGGATACACAAAGGATTCATCAGGAACAACTTATAGAATAAGTCTTACAATTTCCTCATGGGGGAACGCTTAACCTTGCCAAAAAGGAAGAACCATAACAATGGGTCCTCCGGCCAGGTGTGCTAGGTATGACATCACCTTACCGGGCTATATAAATACCAATGTTACGACTCTTGGAAGATGCTCGAACCACCATATCTGACCGAGATTCAGATCTGATTGGCATTAGTATACCTCAGACTCAGGATGCCTGAGAATAAAAGGTGCAACACAAATTTACGATATGGCATTGTAAGATTCTCGGGAAATGAACTATGGAAGCGAATTTCCATAACAAGGGTTCATCCTAAAACCAAGGAGAGGGTGAGGAAATGGCAGATGGACTCAGCGACAATTCATCGAGATTTCCAAAAGATGGATTTCCACAATTACGTGAACAAGGAGATAACATTTGTCAGATCAAATGATATAATGATGTATGCTCGAGGAAAAACATACACCATTAAACATTGGTTGAAAGGTGCGCCCGAAATATGGCCTTAGGTAGCATGATCAATGTTAGAATGGTGATCCAATAACCAATACACAAAGAATGAAGCTATCATACATTGACTTACAATAAATAGGGTTGCTAGAAGTTTTGAATTTTACACATCACAGCCCATTTTTCAGTATTCCGGTTAGAAACAACACGTAGACCAAGAAATGAACGCAAATGGCGAGAGGTATTACTATATCAAGAATTCTTAAGAGGTGGAGAAATTCTCACAACATTCTTGACATAATAGATGGTAATACTCCAAGGTAGATCATAACACCAGCTGGATAGAAAGGAACTCAAGGTACTACATGAGACATGAAAAAGTTTGTGTTGGAGGGAAGGCAATAAAGTTGCCGATGATAACACAAATCATCGATGGGTAAGGAGGGTATTTCTCATCAAGATTTCGATAGAGACCTCGGAAGAACCCAGAATGTTGATGATGATCACGACACCTTTTTCGAGAGATTTCATGAAGATGT
The DNA here is from genome assembly GCF_002575655.3 of Aegilops tauschii subsp. strangulata. Classification (NCBI taxonomy): domain Eukaryota; kingdom Viridiplantae; phylum Streptophyta; class Magnoliopsida; order Poales; family Poaceae; genus Aegilops; species Aegilops tauschii. The sequence goes on from NC_053040.3 coordinate 322,142,691, forward strand.
AATCGATAGGCGATGACATCAAGTCAAAGGAATGATGAAGCGAAAGGTTATTGGAACCAAAGGTATGACACAAACTCCAAACCAATCTTGCTATTCAAAGAAAAATGATATGATGAGGAAGATCGACGTAAGCTTAGCTCATCGTCAAAAATTATGCTCCGGGAAGGACCAAGTAGCACAGTTAAAATTTAGCACGATAATGATATAGCCGATCAGGCTTCACTACTGGAATCAGCTAATTTGCCATCTGCCAGATCTTTGCCGTCTGCTAGCTGACGGCAAAGAAGCTCTTTGCCATCAGCTACACATAAACAGACGGCAAAGAAAAGGCTGACGGCAAAGAAGCTCTTTGCCATCTGCCAGGTCTTTGCCGTCTGCCAGCGGACGGCAAAGAATCTTTGCCGTCCGCTGGCGGACGGCAAAGAGTGTGGTGGCCCCCACCCCCCGCTCGTTTGAAAAAATCCTAACGGCCCACCTCTTTGCCGTCCGCTAGCGGACGGCAAAGAGGCAGAAAGGCGGACGGCAAAGAGGGCACTTGCCTAACGGCAGGTACCCCCCGCCCGTTACTCACTTCGTCCTCGCCTCGCCCTTCTCCTCCCACCCCGCCGCCGCCGTCGCCCGCCGCGCGCCGCCGCCCCGTCGCCCCCGCCGCCCCGTCGCCCCGCCGCCCCACCGCCCCGTCGCCCCCCCCGCCCCGCCCCCCTGCCGCCCCGCGCCCCACCGCCGCCCCGCGCCCCACCGCCGCCACGGCCCCCCGCCGTCCCGGCCCCCCCGCCTCCTCCACTGACCCGCCCCGGCCCCCCGCCCCCCATCCCCCCGCCGCCCCGCCTCCTCCACCGCCCCGCCCCGGCCCCCCGCCGGCCGGGCCCCTGCCGCCCCGCCCCGGCCCTCCGTCGCCGGCCCCGCCCCGGCCCTCCGTCGTCGGCCCCGCCCCGGCCCTCCCCCACAGTGAGCCCCTCCTCCCTTTTTTTTCTTCTGTTTTTTGTTTTTTGATGTTTTTATGTTTTTTTTTCTGTTTAAGTTTAGGTTTAATTAGTTTAAATAGTTTAGTTTTAATTAGTTTAGGTTTTTAGTTTAGGTTAGTTTAGGTTTAGGTTAAGTAGAAGGGGGAAGAAGAAGAAGAAGAAGAAGAAGAAGAGGAGGAGGAGGAGGAGGAGGAGGAGGAGAAGGAGAAGGAGAAGGAGAAGAAGAAGAAGAAGAAGAAGAAGAAGAAGAAGAAGAAGAAGAAGAAGAAGAAGAAGAAGAAGAAGAGGAGGAGGAGCAGAAAGAAGAAGAAGAAGAAGAAGAAGAAGAAGAAGAAGAAGAAGAAGAAGAAGAAGAAGAAGAAGAAGAAGAAGAAGAAGAAGAAGAGGAGGAGGAGGAGGAGGAGGAGGAGGAGGAGGAGGAGAAGAAGAAGAATAAGAAGAAGAAGAAGAAGAAGAAGAAGAAGAAGAAGAAGAAGAGGAGGACGAGGAGGAGGAGGAGAAAGAAGAAGAAGAAGAAGAAGAAGAAGAAGAAGAAGAAGAAGAAGAAGAAGAGGAGGAGGAGGAGACACCCCGAAGCCCCGACCCCGAAACAGCACCCCGACCCCGACACGACACCCCGACACCGACACGGCACCCCGACACCTACACGACACCCCGACCCCCGACACGACACCCCCGACACTCCGACCCCGAGAACCCGACCCCGACCCCGACCCCGACCCCGACACCCCGACCCCGAGCCTGACCCGACACCCCGACCCCGACACCGACACGGCACCCCGACCCCGACCCGGCACCCCGACCCCCGACACCGACACGACACCCCGACCCCCGACACGACACCCCCGACACCCCGACCCCGAGACCCTGACCCCGACCCCGAGCCTGACCCGACACCCCGACACCGACACGGCACCCCGACCCGGCACCCCGACCCGACACCCCGACCCCGAGACCCCGACCCCGACACGGCACCCCGAGACCGACACGACACCCCGACCCCGACACGGCACCCCGAGACCGACACGACACCCCGACCCCCGACACGACACCCCCGACACCCCGACCCCGAGACCCCGACCCCGACCTCGACCCCGACCCCGACCCCGACACCCCGACCCCGAGCCTGACCCGACACCCCGACCCCGACACCGACACGGCACCCCGACCCCGACCCGGCACCCCGACCCGACACCCCGACCCCGAGACCCCGACCCTGAAAAGGTGTTCTTTGGCCTTCCAGAAGCCGACGGGGTCATATATTTGTGAATTATTAGTTAGGTCATATATCTTTCGATTTTGTTATGAAAAACATCATATATAATTGTGTTGATCGGGTAGTTTTAAATGTGCAGTTGTTTCATCGCTGCGAGGTTTGGTGTTCGACGACCTCGCCGTGCGTTTGACGAGCTCTGCCCCTTCGTTCGTGGGTGAGCACAAATGACATGTCCTCCTCCCCCATTAATTATTTGATCTATTCTGATGAAACTTGATAGCTAGATATATATGTGTCTTGAATCATCAGTATGCGTAACCAATATGTGTCTCCCGTTCGAAAGCGTCATAGTTATAAATATGCATGCATTTGCATATTTATAACCTTGATTCTTTCGAATTGTCCAACGCTATCCATGGACAGCCCGAGTATGTTTAGATTGGGTTCGTTTTCCCATATGCTTTGCTCCGGATCCGACGCATAAATTTCGTCAGTGCCTCCCCTGTTGTTCTCCGGGTACACATCCTCTCTGTTTATTGCAGAGACGTGTATCAGGAGAACAGCGGGGAGGTGCTGCCGAAATTTTGCGTAGGATCCGGGGCATAGCATGGGAAAATGAACCCAATCTAAACATACTCGGGTGGGATTAGGACCTATCATTACCTATTAGAATGTAGGTTGCATGGACGTAATAAAATTGACAAAGTAGATCAACTGATGAATACATACATGGTGAATTATATATATATATTTGTTGTGTGTCTAGTAGCTCTGAAAGTCAAGATGAGTGATCGTGCGTGGATGTACACCGGTCACACTGGTCAGAACAAATGGAGCACTGAATGGTTCACAAAACCAAGGGGTTTGTGCGAGCCGCATTTGCAAATGGCCAGAGGAAAACCTGGTGCCCCTGTTTACGGTGCGGCAATTGGGAAAAGAGGACAGAGGCTGAAATGGGCAAACACCTACAGAAGACTGGTTTTACGCCCGATTATACGGTGTGGACATTTCATGGTGAGTCTGCCCAACGTGACCGAGCTGAGGTGGATCGTCGTCGCACCGACGAGCATGGTAACGGTATGGAAAACATGGTGCAAGACTTTGATGATGCTCGGGATTCGGACGAGGAGATGGAGGAATCTGCAAAGGCCTTCAATGAAATGTTGGAGTCTTCAAAACGTCCGCTCCATGAGCACACCGAGCTTTGCCAGTTGGATGCCATCTCACAAGTAATGGCTCTGAAGGCTCAGTTCAACTTGGGCAGAGAATGCTACGATGCAATGATGACAGTATTTGGACGCTTTCTACCCAAAGGCCATGTAATGGCTGCAAACCTGTACCAGTCGGACAAAATCCTCCGTGCACTGAAGATGCCCTATGATAAGATACATGCCTGTGAGAAAGGATGTGTCTTGTTTAGGCTTGACTATGCGGACTTGAACTGTTGTCCCATTTGCAAGTCTTCCAGGTATGTTGTGGTAGACAACGGTATGGGTGAGAAGACACAGACCAAAATCCCCGTTAGTGTTCTTCGGTATATGCCAATCGTACCAAGACTTCAACGTCTTTTCATGGTCGAAGAGACGGCCAGACAGATGACATGGCACAAAACGGGCAAAAGAACCGAACTAGATGCAGATGGGAATCTGATGATTGTACACACATCGGATGGTGTTGCGTGGAAAAAGTTTGATGAATTACATGGTGACAAAGCGGCAGATCCGAGGCATCCTCGAGTCGGCATCAGCACGGATGGGTTCAGTGTGTTTGGTATGACGGCAGCCCAATACAGTTGTTGGCCCGTATTTGTCTTTCCACTCAATCTCCCCCCGGACAGATTATGCAAAGAAAGAACATTTTCCTGACGTTGATAATTCCAGGGCCCAACTATCCGGGGAAAAATATGAATGTGTACATGCAACCGCTTAAGGACGAATTGCAAGAAGCCTGGGATAATGGGTTCAAGACATACGATGCCTATAGCAAACGGAACTTCATAATGCGTGTCTGGTATATGTACTCGACGCATGACTTGCCGGCGTATGTGCTATTCGTTGGCTGGTGTGTGCATGGAAGATTCCCGTGCCCCACATGCAAGGGAGCTCTTGAGTTTCGTTGGCTTCAGGCCGGTCGCAAGTTTTCTTGCTTCGACATGCATAGAGAGTTCCTGAATCCTCGCCATAAGTTCAGGAAAGACAAGAAGAACTTCATCAGAGGTAGAGTTGTCAAAAACTCTGCACCACATGCATTGACAGGCCAACAGACCCTGGATCAGTTAAACGCTCTCGAGCCAGATCCCGAGCGTCCAGGGTACTTCAAGGGGTATAATTCTAAGCACGCCTGGACTCACAAAACATGCTTATGGGATCTGCCTTACTTCAAAGACCTCCTTTGCCCACACAACATCGACGTGATGAACACTGAGAAGAATATCGCCGAGGCACTTTTTGGTACATTGTTCGGCATAGATGGGAAGTCAAAGGATAATACTAAGGCTAGAGTCGATCTGGAGGCGCTATGTGATAGGCCGTTACAAAACATGAAAGAACCAAAAGGAAAGCAGAACTGGACGAAGCCAAAGGCATGGTTCAATCTTGGAAAGCCGGCTATGAGGGAAATTATCTTGTGGGTGAAAATGCAGTTGATGTTCCCCGATGGGTATGCAGCGAATCTACAGAGGGGAGCCAGTCTTGATAAATTGAAGATATTTGGTCTCAAGAGTCATGATTGGCACATATGGATTGAGCGGGTAATGCCGGTGATGTTGCGTGGCTTCATCCCTGAGGATGAATGGCTAGTACTGGCAGAACTCAGCTATTTCTTCCGTGTTCTTTGTGCGAAAGAACTATCGCCTAGCGTGCTAGAAGAAATGGAAGAGTTGGCGCCGGAGTTGATCTGCAAGTTAGAGAAGATCTTTCCACCGGGCTTCTTTAATCCAATGCAACATTTGATTTTGCATCTCCCGACCGAGGCAAGATTGGGGGGGCCCGTGCAAAATCGTTGGTGCTACCCAACTGAGAGGATGCAGAAGACGCTTCGACAAAAATGTAAAAATAAACGTAGAATTGAAGCATCGATGGCTGAGGCATTCATCACTGAGGAGGCGGCAAACTTCGTGACAGCACACTACGAAGCCAAAAATCGTCATTTGCATAATCCGAAGCCTCGGTACAATGCTGACGACCCTAAAAAGGGTGGATCCAACCTCAGCCTATTCAAAGGGAATCTCGCACCAGCCAGTGTTTCAAATCCAGTATCTTTGGATAACGAACAATGGCGGACCATTTCGTTGTATATCTTCAACAACCTGATAGAAGTGCGGCCGTACATCGAGTAAGTTCTCGGTACATAGTTTCGCAACTTCTATTTCCTTTGAACTGCTCTTATTCCTGGATATTTCATACAGTCGATACGTCGCCTTATTCTCGTATGGAGCGGTGATCCAAAAGGATTCTGTCGAAGAGTATGAGCTTCTCGCAAAGCAAGGTGGCGGCTATCCCGGTTTCATCTCTTGGTTCAAACAAACGGTAATTTCTATTAGACTTGTAGGCTAATTTGTAGGCGGCTATCCCGGTTTCATTCGCTAATTTGTGCGTAATGCAACAATCCTTTCATATTAAACTTGTAGGCTAATTCAGAGTCTATGGACGCCGAATTGAGACAAGTCGCTAATGGTTTTGACTATAAGGTCTGTTCATTTGACAAATACGACATCAACGGGTATCGCTTTCGTACCTATGGCAAAGAGCTATCTATGGCCGACCGAAAGTCTACAAATTGTTGTGTATCTGCTATCGGCGAAGGAGGTACCGAGTATTATGGGAGAGTTGAAGCAATTTATGAACTTCTATTCTATGGTGAAAACCCACCGAATGTCGTAGTCTTCAAATGTTATTGGTTTCAGCCGAAGGAGACTAGAAGAACTCATGAACATATAGGGCTAGTTGAAATCAACCAAAGCACCCATTTAGATGTTCCTGATGTCTATATTACGGCTCAACAGGCGACCCAAGTATTCTATCTACCGTGGGCCTGCCAAACTAATCCAAATCTGAAAGGTTGGGATGTCGTTTATGAAGTGCCGCCACGTGCTAGACTATCTCCCCCAAAGGAAGAGGATTATGAACCTCACATTAACCCAGACACATATGAAGGAGAATTCTTCCAAGAGACACGTCTTTCCAAAAAGCGTTTCAAGAACCGCTATACTTCACCCCAAAACATTGAAGTAGACAGTGACAGTGAATCCGACATCACCCCAGAGGAGGAACAAGAAGAGCCGGAACAAGAAGAGGTTACTGCTACGGATGACCTGTCATTGCTTGACCGATTACGTCAAGGTGGCCTTGCACATGTTGATGCCACTGAACCCTATGAGCCCGTCATTGATTATAGTGATGATGATGATTATGCATTTATTGATGATACTGATCGAGATTATTAGTAGTGTCAGGTATTAAATTTTTTAATGTTGTACTTGATGATGATACACTTAAGTGATACACATATTATTATTCATGTCGGTCTTTTTTTTATGTTGTACTAATTTCGTTTACTGTTTGTCATGGCAGGTGTTGAAAGATGGTGGGCGCTGGTCGGGAGCGCGCCAAGGCCCCTTCTTCCTCGGCGCGTGGTCTGAGGTCTTCGATTCCAGACGTACCTCTTCGCCGAGCGTTGCTGGACAGTATGTCCACACCGCCGGGCCCTTCTTCGTCCACCGCGGTGCCCAGCAGGGGACGAGGTAGGAAGAGAGGAGGTGGGGCACGTGGTCGCGGGAGCGGAGGTAGGGTGACTGCTAGGGAGCCTTCCTCGCCGCCACCCCCAGCTGCGGATGACTTGAAGGTTTATTAAACTCGTCAGCAACGAAAATTACTTAGAGTTATTGAATCGGAGTGCGGACTTGATTCACTATTCAGTGTTCTCGGTTGACGACAACCCAGAACCCAGGAAAACTAGAGTCGGTGAGAAATAACAGTTGATGAAGAACCCATAAGAAGCTATGCAGTTCCATGATATTCTCGAGAAACCAGAGTGTAATATTCGACGGTAGATCAAAGTAAAGGTTGGACTGGGGTATTGATCCGAATAAGACAAATGCTTAAACTTGCCCGAGAAATGGGAACAAAGAAGAACAATATGGTCGGAACCATAACTGGAAGGGATTCAACTTAATGACACCGGAAGAATTGCCCAAATGATTAATATTTTGCAAGAAGCTTCCATGATAAGTTCCACATCGGGTCCATGGGCATGAACACAAAGTTCAAGGTCGACTCCCACTTCTTTAATGCATAACCTTTCATTCACTTCTCATCTTTGAAGAAGTTGTAGTGTTGAAATTTTATCCGGCGAAATACCAGAAGAGTATGACACATGAAAACTTTCGAGTTCACACATATTAAGGAAGGCATAGGTCCAACCCATCGAGGCATCGAGGAAACATATACCACAAGCTTCAATGGTAATTATCAGCAGCTCGAAAGTAGAGCATGATTGGCCAAATCAGAGGATAGGAATTACCAATGGCATTATGTATCAGAGAAAGAACTTCTTGAGGTTTTTGTATACGAAAGACACTGTCAGATGGTAATTCAACAAAGGATCTGACAGTCATGGGGCTGATGTGAGCATCGGCACACGATCAGAGGACGAAACAAAGCAAAGGTTTTGGATTATAGAAACAACAGACTAATTCAAAGCTCAAATGCAAAGGAATTATGATTTCCAAATCAAGGGATCATAAGCAAATGCTCTTATTAAGGATGGATAAGTCGGGTAGGCTTAGGGGTACAATCGATGACAATTTGATTGGTCGAGAACCAGCTCATGTTCAAACTGACACTGAGCTGGAAGGATGAATTATGAATTCTAGGATTCGACTGAGGAATGTGAGCATCCTCAACATATTGAATCAACTGATTAAAAATGATAAATACAAGGGATGCCAATAATATTATGGGACTTATGGGATTAACCATAATGCAAGCAAGCAAGAATTTCAAGAGCAATAGGCTGCTCAGGATTTTCGGAAGACCGAATGGTATTTCGAAGACTTTTGTAAAACACTGTAACACCCCGCATGTAACTTGCCATATTTGTAACTCCGACTCTTGCCATTTTCGGCTATGTGTTATGCTATTTCTCTCCGTGGTCGGGTTTTGTATTTCATTTTATATTTTGTCATGTCATGCATTTCATATCATGTCATCATGTGCATTGCATTTGCATACGTGTTCGTCTCATGCATCCGAGCTTTTTCCCCGTTGTCCGTTTTGCAATCCGGCGCTCCCATCTCCTCCGGTGCACCCCTCTTGTTTTCTTTCGTGTGCGGTTGTCAAACATTCTCGGAATGGACCGAGGCTTGTCAAGTGGCCTTACTATACCACCCGGAGACCACCGGTCAAATTTCGTTCCATTTGGAGGTCGTTTGGTACTCCAAGGGTTAACCGGGCATCCGCAAAGTCCATTTGTGTGTCCAGCAAACCCCCCCCTCAAAAGCCAGCCCAAAACCCACCAAACTCTCTTCCATGCTCTAGGTCGTTCGATCACGATCGTGTGGGAGAAAACCGCAGCTCATTTGGAGTCTCCTAGCTCCCTCTACCTATTTATATGCATCTCCCCCCGAAAAACGAAACGCAGTCAAACCCTAGCTCTTTCCCTCGCGCCGCGCCGAACGCGTCCGCTCTGGCCGGACAAAGCCGCCGCCGCCGCCCGCGACCAATCAGTGGCCGCCACGTGGCAGCCCGGGCGCCCGCCGCCGCCCGTACCGCGCCGGCCCGCCGGGCCCGTGGCCGGCCCCCTCGGCCCGCGCCTTCCTCCACCGCGCGCGCCTCTCGCCGGCCGGCGTCCGCCGCCTCCTCGCCGCCCCGCCGCCGTCTTCCAGCTCGCCGGCCGCCGCCGCCAGTCGCCGTGCCCGCGTCGCCACGCCGCCCGGCCTGGCCCTCGCCGCCGGCGCCTCCCCACCGCGCCTGCCGGGCCCGCCGTCCTCTCCTCTTCCGGCCGCCTCCTCGTTGCCCCTCCTCCTCGTCTCCGGCCACCGCCCCGTCGAAGCTCGGCCAAGCCCTCGATCGGATGTGGTGAGGAAGAGAACGACGTTGACTTTCCCCCGTCCCCCGTTTTTGTCATTGATTTCTTACAGCAAGTGCTCATGTTCCTCAGTGCGTAACTTCTTTCATGTAGCTCCGATTCGCGCGTGTAATATGTTAAATTGTTCGCCTCATGATGCTCTTCATTTTGTTCAATTGCACCATGTTCATTAGAGGTTACCTTCATGCCCAAATCTCTATTGCAAGAGGGCTAGTTGCTGTTATCTTCTGGTTCTTAGCAGAACTTGGAGATTTGTCATTTTTGTATCATTTAATCTATGCATCTTATGGGCATGAGCTCTACATGTGTTTTGTTGCATGCCATGCCATCTTTCCAAGGGTGTATGCCATGTATTTTTGTGATCTCTGTGGTGACTAGCACAAGCATGCAAACTAGGCCCCGTAATGTTTCTGATTTCAGGGACTTCGTGATTTCTCCAAGTCATTATCTGCTGTTATTTTGTTGCCATCTAAACTTGATGCTACAGAGAGATCCATGCATATTTTGGTGATGTTCAGTAAGGATGTTTTGTAGATATAGTTGTCATTGATCCATTACTGCCCTTGTTGGCAATTATGGAGTACCATAGCATGACTCAATCTTGCTCTACTTTTGCTATAAAATATTTCTGGCAGATTCCTAACATGATATGCAATTTTGCCAAGCTTATTGTAGTTGATCCATACATACTATGCTTTTGTTCTTGCCATGGATAGCTTAACAAACATGCTATATTGCTGTAGGTGTGCTTGTTTTGTCATGCATTGATCTGTAGTGAGTGCATCAAGCTCACAAAGAGGCCTTCATATTATTATTTCTGCCATGCTCTGTTTTCTGCTGATAACGAAACTTGCTATGTTCACATGCTTGCCATCATGTCTTCTGATCCTTTTTGGCTTATGGTCAGTAAGGGACTTTTGTCATATGCATCTAGTAGATCACTGCCAAGCCTTGTTTTGCTATGTTAAGTTCCTGTAGCATGTTGATTTCGCGCTCTGAACATTGCTACCTGATGCTGTTTTCTGCCATGTCCAGTTTTTCACTGTCTGTGAACCTGCTATTTTTTGCACTTTTGCCATGCTTGTTTGTGCTTGATATGTTGTGAACTAGCCATAGCTCATTGTTCATCTTTTGTCGAGCATCTCCTGTAGATTACTTCCATGTGCTTTGTTGCTATGTTGCAGTGTTGTAGCATTGTTGCTTGTTGCATTTTAAGTGCTATCATGCTGTTAATCGCAGATTCGTGCCATTCTTGTTTTGCTTGCCATTTGCAAACCGTGCATCCGTTTCCGGTGATCTTTATATCGATTTCGACCAAAATCATCTCATCTTTCCAGTGGCATGCTTGGTTTGCCAAGTTACTGCCATGTTCATCATTTTCCTTCCGGAGCACGCATATGCATCGCATATCATACATGTTTTGCATCATGTTGCTTGTGCATTTCTCGTGGTTGATTGTGGTTCCGTTTGTTTGTTTTCTTGTCTTGGGTAGAGCCGGGAGACGAGTTCGTGAACGAGGAACCTGTTGAGTACGCTTACGAGGATCAAGCTTTCGACAACTCTAAGAACCTTGCAGGCAAGATGACCACCTCTCGAAATCACTTCTATCTTTGCTTTGCTAGTTGTTCGCTCTATTGCCATGCTACGCTACCTATCACTTGCTATATCATGTCTCCCATTTTTCCATGTCAGCCCCTAACCATCCTTTCCTAGCAAACCGTTGTTTGGCTAAGTTACCGCTTTTGCTCAGCCCTTCTTATAGCGTTGCTAGTTGCAGGTGAAGTTGAAGTTTGTTCCATGTTGGAACAAGGAGATGTTGGGATATCACAATATCTCTTATTTAATTAATTTATCTATATATATTTGGTAAAGGGTGGAAGGCTCGGCCTTATGCCTGGTGTTTTGTTCCACTCTTGCCGCCCTAGTTTCTGTTACACCGGTATTATGTTCCTTGAGTTTGCGTTCCTTACGCGGTCGGGTGATTTATGGGACCCCCTTGACAGTTCGCCTTGAATAAAACTCCTCCAGCAAGGCCCAACCTTGGTTTTACCATTTGCCACCTAAGCCTTTTTCCCCCGGGTTTTCTAGAGCCCGAGGGTCATCTTTATTTTAAACCCCCGGGCCAGTGTTCCTCTGAGTGCTGGTCCAAACTAGAGCCCTTTGCAGCGCCACCTTGGGGAAACTCGAGGATTGGTTTTAGTTGTACGGACTGCTCATCCGGTGTGCCCTGAGAACGAGATATGTGCAGCTCCTATCGGGATTTGTCGGCACATTCGGGCGGCTTTGCTGGTCTTGTTTTACCATTGTCGAGATGTCTTGTAAACCGGGATTCCGAGACTGATCGGGTTTTTCCGGGAGAAGGTTTATCCTTCGTTGGCCGTGAGAGCTTATGATGGGCTAAGTTGGGACACCCCTGCAGGGTATTATCTTTCGAGAGCCGTGCCCGCGGTTATGAGGCAGATGGGAATTTGTTAATGTCTGGTTGTAGAGAACTTGTCACTTCACCCAGTTAAATACATCAACTGCGTGTGTAGCCGTGATGGTCTCTTCTCGGCGGAGTCCGGGAAGTGAACATGGTCTGAGTTATGTATGACGTAAGTAGGAGTTCAGGATCACTTCTTGATCATTACTAGAAGACGACCATTCCCTTGCTTCTCTTCTCGCTCTCTTTTGCGTATGTTAGCCACCATATATGCTTATTGCCGCTGCAGCTCCACCTTATTGCACCATCCTTCCTATAAGCTTAAATAGTCTTGATCTCGCGGGTGTGAGATTGCTGAGTCCCCGTGACTCACGGATTTTACCAAAACAGTTGCAGGTGCCGACGATGCCAGTGCAGATGTTGGGGTCGATCTCAAGTGGGAGTTCGACGAGGAACGTGGTCGTTACTATGTGTCTTTTCCTGATGATCAGTAGTGGTGCCCAGTTGGGACGATCGGGGATCTAGCATTTGGGGTTATCTTATTTTCATCTGGATTTTGACCGTAGTCGGTCTATATATGTTTGTATTTGGATGATGTATGAATTATATTCCTGTATTGTGTGAAGTGGCGATTGTAAGCCAACTCTTTATCCCATTCTTGTTCATTACATGGGATTGTGTGAAGATGACCCTTCTTGCGACAAAACCACTATGTGGTTATGCCTCTAAGTCGTGCCTCGACACGTGGGAGATATAGCCGCATCGTGGGCGTTACAAACACATGATCAACGGGAAATGAGCGGATACTCGATAAGTGCGAAGAATTATCCGTAGGGGTATTTCTGTGGCAAAGAACTGCAAGGCAGTAGGCACAAAGTATTCTCGGAACAATAGAGAGGATTTCGAGGTATCTTATAATAACAAGATTAATGGGGAATGATTGTATGAATGGAAAGTGTACGTGGTTATCCATAGAGGTTTATCGATGGATGGGAATTGCAAAAGCAATGGCACAAAGTCTCGAGAGAACATCATAGGGTATCTTCAGAATCTTCTGGTGCAGCAGACGATCATCTGGACTGAAGGGGCTCTCCGGGAGAAAGTAGTTACGAGAACCTAGAGTCAGATTTAGTAAAATCATTTAACCCGAATAGAAGAGAGATCAGAGTCCTAGAGTATAGACGAGGAGTAAAAGATCCTATTACCACCCAATGGCCACGTGGGCCCGTAAGACACACAACCATGTTAGTAAAAGTTTTGCAATGTCTAGACTCGACTTCGGCCAAGGAGTGTGGAAGGGGGATTCCTACAGGCAGTCGGCTCTGATACCAACTTGTGACGCCCCCGGTTCAATCGTACACTAATCATACACGCAAACATGTACGATCAAGATCAGAGACTGATACGTCTCCAACGTATCTATAATTTATGAAGTATTCATGCTATTATATTATCTGTTTTGGATGTTTATGGGCTCTACTAAACACTTTTATATTATTTTTGGGACTAACCTATTAACCGGAGGCCCAGCACAAATTGTTGTTTTCTTGCCTGTTTCAGTGTTTCAAAGAAAAGGAATATCAAACGGAGTCCAAATGGAAGCAATCCAGGAGACTTGGAGTAGACGTCAGGGAAGCTTCGAGGAAGCCACGAGGTAGGGAGGCGCGCCCTACCCCCTGGGCGCGCCCCCCACCCTCGTGGCTCCCCTGACTGACTTCTTTCGCCTATATATATCAATATACCCTAAAAACATCGGGGAACACAATAGATTGGGAGTTCCGCCGCCGTAAGCCTCTGTAGCCACCAAAAACCAATCGGGACCCTGTTCCGGCACCCTGCCGGAGGGGGGATCCCTCACCGGTGGCCATCTTCATCATCCCGATGCTCTCCATGACGAGGAGGGAGTAGTTCACCCTCGGGTCTGAGGGTATGTACCAGTAGCTATGTGTTTGATCTCTCTCTCGTGTTCTTGATTCGGCACGATCTTGATGTATCACGAGCTTTGCTATTATAGTTGGATCTTATGATGTTTCTCCCCCTCTACTCTCTTGTAATGGATTGAGTTTTCCCTTTGAAGTTATCTTGTCGGATTGAGTCTTTAAGGATTTGATAACACTTAATGTATGTCTTGCATGTGCTTATCTGTGGTGACAATGGGATATTCACGTGATCCACTTGATGTATGTTTTGGTGATCAACTTGCGGGGTTCCGTTTGTGAACTTATGCATAGGGGTTGGCACACGTTTTCGTCTTGACTCTCCGGTAGAAACTTTGGGGCACTCTTTGAAGTAATTTGTGTTGGTTGAATAGATGAATCTGAGATTGTGTGATGCATATCGTATAATCATACCCACGGATACTTGAGGTGACATTGGAGTATCTAGGTGACATTAGGGTTTTGGTTGATTTGTGTCTTAAGGTGTTATTCTAGTACGAACTCTATGATAGATCGACCGGAAATAATAGCTTCTTGTTATTTTACTACGGACTCTTGAATAGATCGATCAGAAAGAATAACTTTGAGGTGGTTTCATACCCTATAATAATCTCTTCGTTTGTTCTCCGCTATTAGTGACTTTGGAGTGACTCTTTGTTGCATGTTGATGGATAGTTATATGATCTAATTATGTTATTATTGTTGAGAGAACTTGCACTAGTGAAAGTATGAACCCTAGGCCTTGTTTCAACGCATTGCAATATCGTTTGTGCTCACTTTTATCCTAGAAGCAGCCACCCTTTAAAGAGTGCGTAATAGCTCACTGATCGAGCGCCCTTGCGCTGAAGATGAACGGGGCTAAGCGATCTGCCGAAGCTGTGGGATGTCAAAATGCATCGGTAGGGGAGCGTTCCGCCTTAGAGGGAAGCAACCGCGAAAAATATCATTTGTGCTCACTTTTATCGCTTGCTACCTTGCTGTTTTTATATTTTCATATTACAAAAACATATATCTACCATCCATATTGCACTTGTATCACCATCTCTTCGCCGAACCAGTGCACCTATACAATTTACCATTGTATTGGGTGTGTTGGGGACACAAGAGACTCTTTTTTATTTGGTTGCAGGGTTGTTTGAGAGAGACCATCTTCATCCTACGCCTCCCACGGATTGATAAACCTTAGGTCATCCACTTGAGGGAAATTTGCTACTGTCCTACAAACCTCTAAACTTGGAGGCCCAACAACGTCTACAAGAAGAAGGTTGTGTAGTAGACATCAAGCTCTTTTCTGGCGCCGTTGCCGGGGAGGTGAGTGCTTGAAGGTATATCTTTAGATCTTGCAATCGAATCTTTTAGTTTCCTGTTTTATCACTAGTTTAGTCTATAAAAGAAAACTACAAAAAATGGAATTATGGGTGCCTCATATGCTTCAACTTTTTAATGTCTTTCGTGAAAATGATGGGAAGGAAAATTGTGCTCAAGTACTAGAAGAAGAATTACATAGAATGCTTGGCATAAAATATGTGAATGATGAGCATGATTGCAATGTTGTAAGTATGAATTCTTTGAATACCCATGATGCTAATGATATGCAAAGCCACAAGCTTGGGGATGCTATGTTTGATGAAGATGATATGTTTAGTCCCCCAAGTTTTGATGAGCAAATTTATTATGATGAAAGCATGCCTCCTATTTATGATGTTTATTGTGATGACACGTATGCTATAAAGAATAAAGATAACCATGAAACTTGTCATCATGATTTTAATTTCAAATTGGATTATGCTTTACATGATAGTTATTTTGTTGAGTTTGCTCCCACTACTATTGATGAGAATAAATTTGCTTATGTGGAGAGTAATAAAAATTCTACGCTAGTAGATCATGAAAAGAATGCTTTATGTGCTGGTTATATGGTTGAATTCATTCATGATGCTACTGAAAATTCTTATGAGAGAGGATCATATGCTTCTACATATTGCAATAATATCAAGTTACCTCTCTATGTGCTTAAAATCTTGAAGTTATGCTTGTTTTACCTTCCTATGCAAGTTGATTTTTGTTCCCATAAGTAGTTTGCTCAAAAAATCCCTATGCATAGGAAGTGGGCTAGACTTAAATGTGCTAGTCATATTCTTCATGATGCTCTCTTTATGTTTCAATTCTCATCTTTTTTGTGAGCATCGTTGAAATCATCATGCCTAGCTAGGGGCGTTAAACGTAAGCGCTTGTTGGGAGGCAACCCAATTTTATTTTGTTCCTTACTTTTTGTTCCTATTTAGTAATAAATAAACCATCTAGACTCTGGTTAGATGTGGTTTTATGTTTTAATTAGTGTTTGTGACAAGTAAGACCTATAGGATCTTCTTGGATGATAATTATTTGATCTTGCTGAAAAAGACAGAAACTTTCTGCTCACGAAAACAATTGTTAAAAATCACCAGAAAGTGATAAAATATTGATTCCAATTGCAGTAGATCAATAATCAAATTATCTAGGTCTTCCTATTTTGGCAGAAGTTTTGGAGTGCCAGAAGTATACGTTTGATACAGATTACTACAGACTGTTCTGTTTTTGACAGATTCTGTTTTCTATGTGTTGTTTGCTTATTTTGATGAATCTATGAGTAGCATCGGAGGGTATGAACCATACAGAAGTTGGAACACAGTATATATTACACCAATATGAATTTATAATGATTTCAAAAGAGTACCTAAGTGGTGATTTATTTTCTTATACTAACGGAGCTTACGAGTTTTCTGTTGAGTTTTGTGTTGTGAAGTTTTCAAGTTTTGGGTAAAGATTCGATGGACTATGGAATAAGGAGTGGCAAGAGCCTAAGCTTGGGGATGCCCAAGGCACCCCAAGGTAATATTCAATGATAACCAAGAGCCTAAGCTTGGGGATGCCCCGGATTGCATCCCCTTTTTCGTCTTCGTTCATCGGTAACTTTACTTGGAGCTATATTTTTATTCACCAC
The DNA here is from genome assembly GCF_002575655.3 of Aegilops tauschii subsp. strangulata. Lineage (NCBI taxonomy): Eukaryota > Viridiplantae > Streptophyta > Magnoliopsida > Poales > Poaceae > Aegilops > Aegilops tauschii. Next base: position 322,159,300 of record NC_053040.3, read on the forward strand.
ATGATATGTGTTTTGCTTGGAGCGTCATTTTCTTTTGTTAGTATTTGCTTGATGTTATTTAGAATAATGTTTTGCATCTCTATTTTCAATAAAAATGTCAAGGATAGCCTTTACCATGCTTATTTTGCAAGTATACATGTTGCTGTTTCAAAACAGAAAGTTTATCGCTGTTGCAAAAATTCCCTAGAAAATCCAGAATATGATAAAATGTTGAAACTTTTTGCATAATAAGCTCTGATAAATTTTCTACAGTGTGGTAGAATTTCATAATGTTTGAGTTAGGGAAGTATGATGTATCTTGCATTCTTTACAGACTGTACTGTTTTGGCAGATTGCTGTTATGTTTGCATTGTTTGCATATGTTTGCTTGTTTAATGATTTTATTTGAGGATAGGACTATTAAATATGCAGAGAAATTTAGTATGCAATGTTGAATAATAATTTTTGTGATTTTCTACAGTAGAAAATGATAAGGTTTTTGCATTGGTTTATACTAACTTATCTCACGAGTTCGTGTTGAGTTTGGTGTGGATGAAGCTTTCGAGATTTAGGAAACCGTGATGTGCGAGGAATTAAGGAGACACAAAAGCTCAAGATTGGGGATGCCCAAGGCACCCCAAGATAATATTTCAAGAAGTCTCAAGCATCTAAGCTTGGGGATGCCCCGGTAGGCATCCCACCTTTCTTCTTCAACAATTATCGGTTAGTATCGGTTGAGCCTAAGTTTTTGCTTCTTCACATGATGAGTGCTATACTTGAAGTGTCATTTTATTTTGTTTTGCTTGATGTTTGATTAATATCCCAAGATCTGAAATTCTTAATGAGAGAGAGTTTTCACATAGCTACATAATTATTTAACTACTCATTGATCTTCACTTATATCTTTTTGGAGTAGTTTGTCATTTACTCGTGTGCTTCACTTATATCCTATGAGTAAATGGTTGAATGATTTTAATGTCATAAATCTGAAATTATATATGTTTCATATGCCTTTCCCATGGGGAGTAATGCCTTCACATATAAGAAGTAGAGGTGGTAAGTTTTTTGAACGTTAGCAAACATTGTATTGGTCACTTCAACAATTCATGAAAGAATATTGAAGGAAGAGAGATTTCACATATAAATATACTATCTTGGACATCTTCTATGATTGTGAGCCCCATTAATTATTTCAAACCTGAGCAAATTAGTTGAAGTTGGACAAGGAAGACAACATAATGAGTTATGCTTGGGTATATTTGTATAGAAGTTATATTGTTATGGATCCTCTAACATGTGGTGCTTGCTATTTAGAATCCTTTGCTAGCCAAAATATCTGTACTAAGCGGGAATACTGCTTGTGCATCCAAATTCCATGAACCAAGTTTATTCCATGAGTGGCCACCATATCTACCTATATGCGGTATTTACCTGCCGTTCCAAGTAAATTTGCATGTACCAAACTCTAAACCTTCAAATAATAATCTGTTTTGTATGCCCGAATCGCTCATGTAGCGACTAGGGGCTGTCAGTATCTTCCATGCTAGGTGGGTTTTTCTCACGATGAGTGGACTCCGCTCATCATTCACGAGAAAATGGCTGGTAACTGGGATGCCCAGTCCTATGAACAAAAGATCAAAAACAAAATCGCAAATAATTTAAACAAAACTCCCCCAGGATTGTTGACAGTTGGACGGCACCCGTTGTTTCGGACAAGCCGTGGAGTGTGATTATTGGTGGAGTGGGAGTAAAATCTTTACCTTTCTGTTTGGGAACCGCCTATAATGTATCTAGTGTGGAAGATATTGGGAACTCTTGGTCGTTATGTTGACAATGAAAGCATACCTCTCAAAATTATTTTCATCTCTGTTTTAAAGCTTCGAGCTCTGGCACCTCTGCAAATCCCTGCTTCCCTCTGCGAAGGGTCTATCTTTTACTTTTATGCAAGAGTCGGTAGTATTCCTTCTCATTCCAACCTACTTTTTAGTTGGCAAGCATCATGTCGTGGAGAAAGTGTCAGGCCCCGATTCCAAGTCACATCGATCTAGCCGGTAACACCTCATATCACTTTGCGGCCTCACGCACGGTATTCCCACGGGTGTCGCCTTACCATGGCCCGGGACCGTTTGCGCCTTTTGGCTCACGTATATGATAGTGTCGCTAGCATCCATATGACAGAGAACCCGGGCCGACATGACTAGTCGTGAACCCAAAGTGGCACTAACTTACGGGGACAGGCATACATGAATCAACATCAAGCATGTCGGTCAGCAGCGTGCGAATCCGGGCTGTAGCACTGGGCTAACAGGACTCTGCTGAACCGGGCTGTGGCAGGCTAGGCAGGACTACAGATGTCATCGCGTGACATTTCCCCGAAGGGACAGACACAGGAACGAAGTGAATCACATGCCGGCCAGTCAAGTGTTCCGGAGCAATAGTGCTGGGCTAGCAGGACTTCGGTGAACCAGGCTGTAGCGGACTACTATGGCTCATGGAATCACAAGACTACATTTCCCCATAAGAGAGGCTACCAAGGATAAACAACTAGGTTGTCGGATCCCACACATACCAAGCATTTCAATCATACACACAATATGCTCGATATGTGTAAATACAACATGGCCTCACAGCATAACTCTACGACTCAAGTATTTATTCAAGAGGCTCCGAGGAGCGAGATATTACAAACATGGGTCTCATGACCCAACATACAGAGCATACAAGCAACAAGCACATGCGGAAGCTTAACTTGTCTGAGTACAGACATCTATAAATAAAAAGGCTGAGAAGCCTGACTATCTACCAGATCCTGCTGAGGGCACAAGATCGTAGCTGAGGTATCAAGCTAAACATCGAAGTCCACACGGAACTACTAGCGAGACTGACGTCTCTCTGCAAAACATAAAATAAGCAAACGTGAGTACAAATGTACCCAACAAGACTTACATCAGAACTATCAACATATGCATCGGTATCAAAAGGGGGTGGTGGAGTTTAACTGCAGCAAGCCAGCTTTGACTCAGTGGCTATCCTGAACTACGAATGTTGGTAACTCTTTTGAGGTGGCGCACATGAGTCCACATATTCACCATATCAATACACCACTATGGATCCGCTCCCGTCTCCCTACGAGAAGGCCATCCATAGCACTCACGCTTATCTTGCGCATTTTAAAGTATCCACTTTCGCTTGTCTATGAACTGTCATAGGCAACCCAGAAGTCCTTTACTGCGGACACGGCTATTCGAATAGATCATTTATAACCCTGCAGGGGTGTACTTCTTCACACATGTTTCCACCACTTAGCGTCTGCACACGACAAGTGCTCGGCAGACTTCAAGCGAAAGCCGACGTGGGTGTAGACCATGACCCACCTAAACACTCAAATCTCTAGTCCAGGTTTATCGCCTATCCAGGTTCCATCCACAGGGAGTCCGGCCGAGGTTTCCACATACGGCCCTGAACAATGTGTGCAGGGTTCCCGAGACACCAAACAGGCGCCCGGTACACCGTGCCACGTGCCTACCGCATCACAGCCCACCCCTCGGGTAAGCGTTGCGCACGGCCTCCAGCATACTACAAACGCCAGAAACTACTTGCAACTCCTGGACAGAGGACTAGGGTGGTTAAGAAGTCGAGCGGGGTCATATTTCAGGGCCCAACATGTGGTAGTAGCTGTTTCATGGTCACAAACACAGAACTCAGTTCCTGAGGACGGCTTCAATGAGACAACCCACCATGTACTCCTACATGGCCTCTCACCGCTACCTTTACACAATCGTGTTCACACACTTAGCTCACACACAGTAGGACATGTTCACAACTTTCCAATTCATCCCCGATGAATCAGACCTTACACAACTCTAAGCAATAGCAGGCATGACAAACAAGCATGAACGAGTAGGCACATCAGGGCTCAAACAAGTCCTACTCATGCTAGTGGGTTTCATCTATTTTTACTGTGGCAATGACAGGTCATGCAAAGGAGAAGGGGTTCAACTACCGCAGCAAGTAACAGATGAATCGTTGTTGTCCTGATGTAGTAAAAGAGAGCAGGAGCGAGAGAGTGGGATTGTATTGGAATGAGCAAGGGGGTTTTGCTTGCCTGGCACCTCTGAAGATAGTATAGTTCTTCATCGGTGTCATCGAATTAATCGTCAGAACGTCGTCTACTGAGAGGGGACAGCACCGGCAATAGAGAAGAAACACGATAAATGCAATGCACAATATGATGCATGATCATGACATGGCAATATGAGTGTGTTGGGTTAATGCAACTACAACCAGATGGGTTTGAGCCATTTTAAACCAAAGGTTCAACCCCAAACTCAAACTATTAATTTAAATAGTGCTTTATCATGTTTGATATAAACAGCAGGGTTAAGTTGCTTTAACATGCATGAAACCAGTATAGATGGATAGATTGGATTTTTCTGATCAATTTTTATATATAAATCTTTGCATTTGGAGTTACAGATTAATTTCTATAAATTTTAGAAGTTTTGGGCATTTTTTGGAATTTCCTGTATAAGAATAAATCCAGAAAAAGGTTAACTGCGTCAGCATGACGTCGGTGTGACGTCGGCAGGTCAAAGGCGCCAGCCCAGGTCAAACCTGACCAGTGGGGCCCACTGGTCAGTGACTCAGATAGTTAACTGAGTTAATTAGGGTTAAACTAAATCTACTAAAAATGTCAGCAGGGCTGGGCCCACATGTCAGTGGCTCAGGGTTAGTTTAGCGAGGGGATTAACACCTAACAGTGGTGATTAGCACTAACTAACACCTAACCAATCCAGTTAGGGCCGGCCCCACAGGTCAGGACTCGGGTGGGGCCCAGCCAGGGTCAAAGTGGGTCAAGCCCACCGGCGTTAAGCCGCCGGCAAGGCCAGACACGGCGGAGGGCTGTGGGATTGCATCTCCGGCAAGCAAACCAACAGCGGAGGCCATCTACGTGACGAGGAGGCTCGGCCACATCAACTAGTGCCATCGGTTTCGCCGGAGGTGGCCTAGAACAACGGCGGCGGCCACTCCCGCGGCGGCCGGAGTTTGGGCGAGGTTGGGAATGGTGCTGTGGGGCACGGCGGGGCGAACGGGTGTGTGCGTTAGGCTCCTGAGGGCTTCCTGAGCACGGTGAGGCGCTCCGTTGTGAGCTTGCGCGGCTGTGGCCATGGCTACGCCATGGACGGCGGCGAGAAGCTCTCGGCTCCGATGGCTACGGTGGTTTGAGGACGCGGGCGAGTGCGGAGAGAGAGGGGGAAGGGGCAGGGGCTCACAGAGAAACTGCAGAGGTGGTCAGTGGGCTCGGGGAAGACTTGAGGCCGGTGAATCGAACGACGGCATCCGGCGGCCGTAGACAGAGAAGAAGGTCACGCGTCGTCTTGGAGTCGTCCTAGCTTGCGTGGGTTGGCGGAGAGGTAGCTGGAGTCTGGCGGAGCTCGGAGGCACGACCACGGGGCAAGGGGACGGCGGTGGTCGCGGTGGCAGCGAGCGGCAGCGACGACAACGCTCGGTGGTGCGCGCGAGAGGGACAGGGGGGAATGAGCACGGAGGGAGGAGTGAGAGGGGCCCGGGGTGGCGCGTGGCGTCGTCCAGAGGGGTCGGGGAGGCCAACCAAGCAGGCGGTGGCGCGCGCGTGTGCGCCTACGGCGGGCACACGCCCTCCTTCCCACAGGCAGGAGGTTGAAGACAGTGGAGGGCCTGGTGGACTGGGTCAGCAGGAGTTGGGCCAGGTGGGCTGCACAGGTAAGTTAGGTTGGTTTCCTTCCTTTTCTATTTTTCTAATTCTGACATTTGTTTCTGGACTTAGTAAAAATGGCTAGGAACTTTAAAAAATCATCAAACTACTCATGCCCACTGTATAGAATATATCCAACAGGAAACATTTTGGTTTAAGATTATTTGGACATTTAAAATATGTTATAACATTTAAATGCCCAAATGCAAATAGAGTATGATTTAATTCAGAGCCCAAATATGTCATGGAAAAATGTGCATCACCGCTGGTTACTGTTTCTAGCATTTTCCAAAAATGATGAACATTTTTGAAAGCCATTTGGATTTACTGAAATATTTTAGTTGAACCTAGTGAATTCCTTTGATGCTAGGGTTTAGGCAATCCCCATTTCAAGTTTCTTTCAAACTTAAACATGATGCACACAAGAAGGGCTAGCCTAGTGCATACTAGAACTAGGGATGTGACAACTCACCCCTACTAAAGAAGAATCTCCTCCCGAGATTCAAGTCGTGAGGTAAGAAGACAAAGGGGTCACAAAGCTAACACGATCTTCATGATCCGATTTGCCCTTCTCAAAGATGTTGATTCATTGCTCCAATTGATCTTGACATCTTTGCTTTTGAAATCTTGTTCCAACATGATGACGACAGAAGGAAACTCTACCGGAATTGATCTTCTTGAAGATCGAGCAACTCAAAATCAACTCATGAAGTGAGACGTTGGAAACATCTCTTGAGCTGGGGCACAAAACACACATCAAGACGGATGGAAAGAAACTGATAACAAAGGTTCAATTTGGTAGGCAACATTTCCACGCTTAAGAAGATGGTGGATGCGTTTCAAGTAGCGAGGAGTTAAGTTGCCCTTCATGTCAAACGGGGCACCTTAGAGGAGGTGACTCGTAGAGCTATTCCCTTAGTGGCAAAAAGAATTACTTTTGATCCATAGATCATTGAAACTCTTCATACCAGCCTGAGGCAATTTATAAACGTTCGTTTGAAGGAGTTCGAAGGAATCACATACTCGGACTAGGATGGATGATGTGGACTACCTTGTTGAAGACAATGCAATGAGTGATTTTTTTGCTTGTCATTGGAGATGGATGGGACCCATGGTAAGTCCACTTTTGAAAATGGTCTTGGACAACAACTGCTGAGAAGGCAGCCCATGGGAAATTGGCACAATGGCGATGCAAGCTGGGAACAAAATGCAAATGTCGAGAATGTTCCAACCATCATATCTGCCTGAGATTCAGATCTGGTTGGTGTCAGGATATTCCAGACTCATCAAGTCTAGAAAGAAAAAATGAAAGTTTGCAACACAAATCAATGAGATGGCGTTGCGAGATTCTCGGAGAACGAACTACGATAGCAAGCTCCAAGACATGAGCCGGTTCTGCTACACACATGTGAACACGCTGTCTCAGACAAGCATGACCACGTAGTAGTCTTACAACAAAACACTATCGAGTTCTGGCTGGGAACCATCATCGAGGATATCAGAGTCTTGTGCATGATCTAGAATTAACACAACAAACTCCTTTTCCTTGAGCAAATCAATCAGTGGCTTGGGGTGCTAGGGAATACATATGGAATGAAGGTTGCATGTCTCCAAACCATAGAATACTTCGCACATATGCATGACTGACTTGGGATGATTCCAGAGGAAGCAAGACTAACTTTCTCGAATTCACGGCGGCAACTTTCACCAAATGCACGTGAATCAGAGATAGTCACTTCTTTCATCCAAACATATGCTTCATGAACGAAACACGAAGAAATGCTTACACAAGTTTCCAACACTAGCTTGATGTCCGACAAAATCATGGAGAATATAAGGATGTTGTCGATGGGCTCAACAACAATTTATCGAGATTTCCATAAGATGGAATTCCACGATTATGTGAACAAGGTGATAGCATTGGTCAGACCAAAAGATGTAATGGTGTATGCTCGAGGGATCAACCACGGGTAAGACAACATTACGAACATCGTTGGTTCTGAGTTGATTTGATAATAGCCCGCACTCAAATCAAAGTTTTGATAAGACAATAGGTCCAACAACTGATCACAGTGACCAATCGATGAAGATATCATCTTTCTTCAACACACACTCACAAGGATATCCCTATGGAATGAACTGAGACGGACAAGCTTTCATCTTCCAACTCTCCAAGTTGTTGTTCAGCTTAACCAACTAGCTTAGGGGTCTCCAACACAGATTCTTGGAGAAGGGGTGGTTTACAAGAAACCAACTTGATCACGAGCTCAACATAACAGTCAGGGGACAACCTGGTGATACTTCCGAGAAAATATTCAGAAAATCACAAACCACCGATATGTTACTAAGGTCGGGAACAATCTTGCTTTTGAAGGCAAGACGACATGATCATAAGAGCAAGGGATTCAATCCTAACTCAAAGATCGAAGAGTGCACCAGAAATAAGGACAAAGTAGCACGATCAATCCTAGTATAGTGATTCGAAAACCAACACGCTAAGAATGATATTAATGTCCATTAACTACCAAGCAACACGGTTGCTAGGAGTATTGATTTGACACATCATGGTTCACTTGTCGGTATTCCGGTTGCGACAACACGGAACCGAGGAATGAAAAATGATGGCAAGAAGTATCACTGCTTCAAGAGTTCATAAGAGGTGGTGCAATTCTCATGACAATCCTGACATAAAGATGGCAATACCCCAAGGTAGAACAGATCAAAGGCTGGTGGCAATTTGATCTGTGGAATACAACTACTTTGACCCAATCCTCGAAATGGACAAGGTACTGGAGTTTATTTCTCCTAGTCATTCCCGAATAAAATGGCTTGACAGACCACGGGAATATGAGGTATCGATGAGCATGAATGCATGACATGCTCTTGGCTATCAAATGACAGACGAAGGTCAGATAACAACTAAAGAGGGACAACTCAAAGGAACATATATCTTTCTGAGTTGTGGATGCATAGATTAGTATGTCGAACCAAGTTCAACAGGTTTCTTCCGGATAACCCATGCAGAGAAGGTAGAACTAACAGAGCCACAACATAGAATCGAGAACTCGTCAAGAGCACTCTGGTTGTGATCTTTCGGTTCCGCGAGGAACTTTTGCCATAAGCAGTTCATGATATTTGGAAGAACGATATACCATGAACCTCAAGGACTATCGCAAAGGTTACTAATATCGTAAAGGAACTAGCAAACACTATCAAGATGAAGTAAGTAGGTTGAATCTCGGGTTGAAGAACCCAGGAATGGAATGCCTACTAACTAAATGGCATCACGGGATGCTTTCAAGAATGATGGCCAGAATCATCACACTGGGACACAAAACATGGCTAGGTTACTAGATGATCCCCTAAGACACCTAGGGTCATAATAATAACTCCAACATATATGTCGAGGCAATAGAGTACCTTAAATCAGCAATTAGTGTGATTAACCTGGCCTAAAGGAACATCAAAACTAGAGGGAAAGGATTTTGCAAATGCATCAGATTGTTTAGAAACCTGGGATGACTCGGACATCATAACGGCTGTAAATGCTCAAAAAGATTTGAGACATTCTGCAAAATGGTGGCATGACCACTCAGCATCACAATATCAAGGTTCTGAGGCCAGCTATGAACATACGGAAATAGTAGAAACTGAACTGAGACTTGAATCCATCTATCCTATAAGTCTATGGATTAGTAACACGTCATCCTGATAGATAGATGAGAAGGCCTAGTTCTTAATCCCCGTAGAAAAGAAGAGGTTGACTCATATCAGAAGGGCATAAGGTATAAGGAGTAAAAAGAGCCTTACGTTCCCTTCCACAATCAATTCCCTTATATAACTAAAGCATTTCTAGACTCAACTTCGACCAGTTTGGCTTGGTAATCCTACAGGCAGTTAGGCTCTGATACCAAAGCTGTCAGGACCCTGATTCCAAGTCACATCGATCTAGCCGGTAACACCTCATATCACTTTGCGGCCTCACGCACGGTATTCCCATGGGTGTCGCCTTACCATGGCCCGGGACCGTTTGCGCCTTTTGGCTCATGTATATGATAGTGTCGCTAGCATCCATATGACAGAGAACCCGGGCTGACTGACTAGTCGTGAACCCAAAGTGGCACTAACTTACGGGGACATGCATAAATGAATCAACATCGAGCATGTCGGTCAGCAGCGTGCGAATCCGGGCTGTAGCACTGGGCTAACAGGACTCCGGTGAACCGTAGTGTAGCAGGCTAGGCAGGACTCCGGATGTCACCACGTGACATTTCCCTGAAGGGACAGACACATGAACGAAGTGAATCACATGTCGGCTAGTCAGGTGTTCCGGAGCAGTAGTGCTGGGCTACCAGGACTCCGGTGAACCGGGCTGTAGCGGACTACTATGGCTCATGGAAGCACAAGACTACATTTCCCCGTAAGAGAGGCTACCAAGGATAAACAACTAGGTTGTCGCATCCCACACATACCAAGCATTTCAATCATACACACAATATGCTCCATATGTGTAAATACAACATGGCATCACAGCATAACTCTACGACTCAAGTATTTATTCAATAGGCTCCAAGGAGTGAGATATTACAAACATGGGTCTCATGACCCAACATACAGAGCATACAAGCAACAAGCACATGCAGAAGCTTAACTTGTCTGAGTACAGACATCTATAAATGAAAAAGGCTGAGAAGCCTGACTATCTACCAGATCCTGCTGAGGGCACAAGATCGTAGCTGAGGTATCAAGCTAAACGTCGAAGTCCACACGGAACTACTAGCGAGACTGACGTCTCTCTGCAAAACATAAAATAAGCAAACGTGAGTACAAATGTACCCAGCAAGACTTACATCAGAACTATCTACATATGCATCGGTATCAAAAGGGGGTGGTGGAGTTTAACTACAGCAAGCCAGCTTTGACTCAGTGGCTATCCTGAACTACGAATGCTAGTAACTCTTTTGAGGTGGCGCACACGACTCCACATATTCACCATATCAATACACCACTATGGATCCGCTCCCGTCTCCCTACGAGAAGGCCATCCATAGCACTCACGCTTATCTTGCGCATTTTAGAGTATCCACTTTCGCTTGTCTATGAACTGTCATAAGCAACCCAGAAGTCCTTTACCACGGACACGGCTATTCGAATAGATCATTTATAACCCTGCAGGGGTGTACTTCTTCACACATGTTTCCACCACTTAGCGTCTGCACACGACATGTGCTCGGCAGACTTCAAGCGAAAGCCGACGTGGGTGTAGACCACGACCTACCTAAACATTCAAGTCTCTAGTCCAGGTTTATCGCCTATCCAGGTTCCATCCATAGGGAGTCCGGCCGAGGTTTCCACATACAGCCCCGAACGATGTGTGCACGGTTCCCGAGACAGCAAACGGGCGCCCGGTACACCGTGCCACGTGCCTACCGCATCACGGCCCACCCCTCGGGTCAGCACTGCGCATAGCCTCTAGCATACTACAAACACCAGAAACTACTTGCAACTCCTGGACAGAGGACTAGGGTGGTTAAGAAGTCGAGAGGGGTCATATTTCAGAGCCCAACGGGTGGTAGTAGTTGTTTCATGGATCACAAACACAGAACTCAGTTCCTGAGGACGGCTTCAATGAGACAACCCACCATGTACTCCTACATGGCCTCTCACCTCTACCTTTACCAAATCGTGTTCACAACTTTCCAATTCATCCCCGATGAATCAGACCTTACACAACTCTAAGCAATAGCAGGCATGACAAACAAGCATGAACAAGTAGGCACATCAGGGCTCAAACAAGTCCTACTCATGCTAGTGGGTTTCATCTATTTACTATGGCAATGACAGGTCATGCAAACGAAAAGGGGTTCAACTAGCGCAGCAAGGTACAGATATCGTTGTTGTCCTAATGCAGTAAAAGAGAGCAGGAGCGAGAGAGTGGGATTGTTTCGGAATGAGCAAGGGGGTTTTGCTTGCCTGGCACTTCTGAAGATAGTATAGTTCTTCATCAGTGTCATCGAACTCATCGTCGGAACGTCGTCTACTGAGAGGGGACAACACCGGCAACAGAGAAGAAACACGATCAATGCAATGCACAATATGATGCATGATCATGACATGGCAATATGAGTGTGTTGGGTTAATGCAACTACAATTAGATTTTTCTGATCATTTTTCATATATAAATCTTTGCATTTGGAGTTACAGATTAATTTCTATGAATTTTAGAAGTTTTGGGCATTTTCTGGAATTTCCTGTATAAGAATAAATCCAGAAAAAGGTTAACTGCGTCAGCATGACGTCGGTGTGACGTCGGCAGGTCAAAGGCGCCAGCCCAGGTCAAACCTGACCAGTGGGGCCCACTGGTCAGTGACTCAGTTAGTTAACTGAGTTAATTAGGGTTAAACTAAATCTAATAAAAATGTCAGCAGGGCTGGGCCCACATGTCAGTGGCTCAGGGTTAGTTTAGCAAGGGGATTAACACCTAACAGTGGTGATTAGCACTAACTAACACCAAACCAATCCAGTTAGGGCGGGCCCCACATGTCAGGACTCGGGTGGGGCCCAGCCGGGGTCAAAGTGGGTCAAGCCCACCGGCGTTAAGCTGCCGGCGAGGCCAGACGTGGCGGAGGGCTACGGGATTGCATCTCCGGCGACCAAACCAACTGCGGAGGCCATCTACGTGACGAGGAGGCTCGACCGCATCGACTAGTGCCATCGGTTTCGCCGGAGGTGGCCTAGAACAACGGCGGCGTCCACTCCCGCGGCGGCCGAAGTTCGGGCGAGGTTGGGAATGATGCTGTGGGGCACGACGGGGCGAACAAGTGTGTGCGTTAGGCTCCTGAGGGTTTCCTGAGCACGGTGAGGCACTCCGTTGAGAGCTTGCACAGCTGTGGCCACGGCTACTCCATGGCCGGCGGCGAGAAGCTCTCGGCTCCGATGGCTACGGTGGTTTGAGGACGCGGGCGAGTGCGGAGAGAGGGGGAAGTGGCAGGGGCTCACGGAGAAACTGCAGAGGTGGCCAGTGGGCTCGGGGAAGACTTGAGGCTGGCGAATCGAACGACGGCATCCGGCGGCCGTAGACGGAGAAGAAGGTCACGGCGTCGTCTTGGAGTCGTCCGAGCTTGCATGGGTTGGCGGAGAGGTAGCTGGAGTCTGGCGGAGCTCGGGGGCACGACCACGGGGCAAGGGGACGGCGGTGGACGTGGTGGCAGCGAGCGGCGGCGACGACAACGCTCGGTGGTGCGCGCGAGAGGGACAGGGGAGGTAATGAGCATGGAGGGAGGAGTGAGAGGGGCCCGGGGTGGCGCGTGGCGTCGTCCAAAGGGGTCGGGGAGGCCAACCAAGCAGGCGGTGGCGCGCGCGTGTGCGCGCACGGCGGGCACATGCCCTCCTGCCCACTGGCAGGAGGTTGAAGACGGTGGAGGGCGTGGTGGGCTGGGTCAACAGGAGTTGGGCCATGTGGGCTACACAGGTAAGTTAGGTAGGTTTCCTTCCTTTTCTGTTTTTCTAATTCTGACATTTGTTTCTGGACTTAGTAAAAATGGTTAGGAACTTTCAAAAATCATCAAACTACTCATGCCCACTGTATAGAATATATCCAACAGGAAACATTTTGGTTTAAGATTATTTGGACATTTAAAATATTTTATAACATTTAAATGCCCAAATGCAAATAGAGTATGATTTAATTCAGAGCCCAAATATGTCATGGAAAAATGTGCATCACCTCTGGTTACTGTTTCCAGCATTTGCCAAAAATGATGAACATTTTTTAAAGCCATTTGGATTTACTGACAATATTTTAGTTGAACCTAGTGAATTCCTTTGATGCTAGGGTTTAGGCAATCCCCATTTCAAGTTTCTTTCAAACTTAAACATGATGCACACAAGAAGGGCTAGCCTAGTGCATACTGAACTAGGGATGTGACAGAAAGATCTAAGCATATATGGCCATTCAAATATATTTGATCATGAATTATTATTGTTGACAATTATCTATAAGATAAATAAGTTGGGAGGCAAAACATTAAGCCCCTATCTTTCTCTGTGTTCGTTGGATGCTATTTGTTCTAAAAATATGCTTTGAGTGGTAGCAATCATGGAAGACTATATGATAGTTGAGTATGTGGGATTTGCTAAATCAAAGCTCTTACATAGACCCTTCCTGAAAATAAGATGAATTGCAATTGTTTGATGACTGAGAACATAGTTTGTTAGTTTTCAAGAAAGTTTATGGTCTATGATTTAACATGTGAATAGCTTGTTACTTGATCATGAAAAGTTTTATGACATGAGCTACTGTTATGACATATAATGATGCTAGAAAAGGTGATTGAAATTATCATTGATCAAACTTGTGCACCTGCTAGTATTCACACTTCATACGTTATTTCTTTTATCATTTACCTACTCGAGGATGAGCAGGAATTAAGCTTGGGGATGCTGATACGTCTCCAACGTATCTATAATTTATGAAGTATTCATGCTATTATATTATTATTTTTGGATGTTTATGGGCTTTACTAAACACTTTTATATTATTTTTGGGACTAACATATTAACCGGAGGCCCAGTCCAAATTGATGTTTTCTTGCCTATTTCAGTGTTTCGAAGAAAAGGAATATCAAACGGAGTCCAAACGGAATGAAACTTTCGGGAGAGTTATTTTTGGAACGGAAGAAATCCAGGAGACTTGGAGTAGACGTCAGGGAAGCTTCGAGGAAGCCACGAGCAGGGAGGCGCGCCCTACCCCCTGGGCGCGCCCCCAACCTCGTGGGCCCCTCGTGGCTCCCCTGACCGACTTCTTTCGACTATATATATCCATATACCCTAAAAACATTGAGGAACACAATAGATCGGGAGTTCCGCCGCCGCAAGCCTCTGTAGCCACCAAAAACCAATCGGGACCCTGTTCCGGCACCCTACCGGAGGGGGATCCCTCACCGGTGGCCATCTTCATCATCCCGGTGCTCTCCATGATGAGGAGGGACTAGTTCATCCTCGGGGCTGAGGGTATGTACCAGTACCTATGTGTTTGATCTCTCTCTTGTGTTCTTGATTCGGCACAATCTTGATGTATCGCGAGCTTTGCTATTATAGTTGGATCTTATGATGTATCTCCCCCTCTACTCTCTTATAATGGATTGAGTTTTCCCTTTGAAGTTATCTTATCGGATTGAGTTTTTAAGGATTTGAGAACACTTGATGTATGTCTTGCATGTGCTTATCTGTGGTGACAATGGGACATTCACGTGATCCACTTGATGTATGTTTTGGTGATCAACTTGCGGGTTCCGTTTGTGAACTTATGCATAGGGGTTGGCACACGTTTTCGTCTTGACTCTCCGGTAGAAACTTTGGGGCACTCTTTGAATTACTTTGTGTTGGTTGAATAGATGAATCTGAGATTGTGTGATGCATATCGTATAATCATACCCACGGATACTTGAGGTGACATTGGAGTATCTAGGTGACATTAGGGTTTTGGTTGATTTGTGTCTTAAGGTGTTATTCTAGTACAAACTCTATGATAGATCGACCGGAAAGAATAGCTTCGTGTTATTTTACTACGGACTCTTGAATAGATCGATCAGAAAGAATAACTTTGAGGTGGTTTCGTACCCTACAATAATCTCTTCGTTTGTTCTCCGCTATTAGTGACTTTGGAGTGACTCTTTGTTGCAGGTTGAGGGATAGTTATATGATCTAATTATGTTATTATTGTTGAGAGAACTTGCACTAGTGAAAGTATGAACCCTAGGCCTTGTTTCAACGCATTGCAATACCGTTTGTGCTCACTTTTATCGCTTGCTACCTTGCTGTTTTTATATTTTCAGATTACAAAAACCTATATCTACCATCCATATTGCACTTGTATCACCATCTCTTTGCCGAACTAGTGCACCTATACAATTTACCATTGTATTGGGTGTGTTGGGGACACAAGAGACTCTTTGTTATTTGGTTGCAGGGTTGTTTGAGAGAGACCATCTTCATCCTACGCCTCCCACGGATTGATAAACCTTAGGTCATCCACTTGAGGGAAATTTGCTACTGTCCTACAAACCTCTGCACTTGGAGGCCCAACAACGTCTACAAGAAGAAGGTTGTGTAGTAGACATCAGGGACTCACGGGAAGATATCACAACACAACTCTAAAATAAAATAAGTCATACAAGCATCATAATACAAGCCAGGGGCCTCGAGGGCTCGAATACAAGTGCTCGATCATAGACGAGTCAGCGGAAGCAACAATACTGAGTACAGACATAAGTTAAACAAGTTTCCATAAGATGGCTAGCACAAACTGGGATACAGATCGAAAGAGGCGCAGGGCTCCTGCCCGGGATCCTCCTAAACTACTCCTGGTCGTTGGCGGCGGCCTGCACGTAGTAGGAGGCACCCTCGGTGTAGTAGGAGTCATCAAAGGTGGCTTTTGACTCCTGGGCTCCAACATATGGTTGCGACGTCCGAGAAGCAGAGGAAAAGGGGAGAAAGAGGGAGCAAAGAAACCGTGAGTACTCATCCAAAGTACTCGCAAGCAAGGATCTACACTACATATGCATGGGTATCTGTGTAAAGGGGCAATATTGGTGGACTGAACTGCAGAATGCCAGAATAAGAGGGGGATAGCTAGTCCTATCGAAGACTACGCTTCTGGCAGCCTCCATCTTGCAGCATGTAGAAGAGAATAGATGGTAGGTTCACCAAGTATCATCGCATAGCATAATCCTACCCGGCAATCCTCCCCTCGTCGCCCTGTGTGAGAGCGATCACCGGGTTATATCTGGCACTTGGAAGGGTGTGTTTTATTAAGTATCCGGTTCTAGTTGTCATAAGGTCAAGGTACAACTCCGGGTCGTCCTGTTACCGAGGATCTCGACTATTAGAATAGATAAACTTCCCTGCATGGGTGCACCACAGTACCCGACACGCTCGACACCTCTGGCCGGGTGCACTTTCCTGGGTCATGTCCGGCCTCGGGAGATCAACACGTCGCAGCCCCACCTAGACTCAACAAAGAGGTCAGCACGCCGGTCTAAATCCTAAGCGCGCAGGGGTCTGGGCCCGTCGCCCGTTGCACACCTGCACGTTGCATACGCGGTCAGAAGCAGACCTAGCCCCCTTAATACAAGCGCACGCTTACGGTCCAATCTGACGTCAAAAAGAGCTTCGGCTGATACCACGATGCCGGTTGCCCATATCTTGTCCCACGTGGCGGTTAGTGCGTATAAGGTCAACGACCCAACTCAGATCAAATACCAAGATCTCGTTAAGTGTTATTATGAAGTAACCGCGGACGCCAACCAGGACCAGGCCCACCTCTCACCTAGGTGGTCTTAACCTGCCCTGTCGCTCCGCCACAAAGTAACAGTCGGGGGCCATCGGGAACTCAGGCCCACCACTACCTGGATGGAGCCACCTGTCCTTTCAGCCCCCACATCGGAATCACATGCGGGTACTCTACGAGCCGACCAGACTTTAGTCACCACCTGTATAGTATGTATGTATGCATGTATGTATATACCCGTGATCACCTCCCGAGTGATCACGGCCCGATAGTATAGCATGGCAGACGGACAAGAATGTAGGGCCACCGATGAAGTACTACCAACCTATACTAAGCATGTAGGATTGCAGGTAAAGGTATCAACAATTGTAGCAACAATGACAGGCTATGCAGCAGAATGGGATTAACTAAAAGTAGTAACATGCTACACTACTCTAATGCAAGCAGTAGAGACGGAATAGGCGATATCTGGTGATCAAGGGGGGGGGCTTGCCTGGTTGCTCTGGCAAGAAGGAGGGGTCGTCAACACCGTAGTCGATCGGGGCACCAGCAGCGGCGTCAGTCTCGTAGTCTACCGAGGAGAAGAGGGGGAAGAAACAATGAATACAATGCAAACAGATGCATATCGATGCATGACATGACAAGTAACGGTGCCAGGTGTGCCCTAACGTAGTAGGAGGTGAGACCGGCGAAGGGGGGAAACATCCGGGAAAGTATCCCGGGTGTTTCGCGTTTTTGGAGAGATGAACCAGAGGGAGAAAGTTGCGTGTTTGCTATGCTAGGGATGCGTGGCGGACGAACGAGCTGCCTATTCGGATTCGTCATATTTTTCTGAGCAACTTTCATGTACAAAGTTTTTTCATCCGAACTACGTTTATTTATTATGATTTTTTTCAAGTTTTAATAATATTCTAGGATTATTATTAATTCAAAATTAAATAGCTAAATGCTAGGTGCACCCAGCTCTGCGTACACAGAAGTGTACCAGAGGCTGACAGGTGGGCCAGGGGGTCCCTGTTGACCAGTCAACGTTTGACTGGTCAACAGCGTGTGGGGCCCCCTCTCATTGACTGTTACATTAATTAACAAGTTAATTTAGTCTAACTAGGTTATTAGGCTAATAGATTTTAATTAGTTTAATTAAATATAATTAATTAGTTAACAATTTTTATTTATTTATTTTTAATTCTTTATTATTATTAAAACGTTCTGCGGGTGGGCCCGAATGGCAGTGGCCTATCAGGCCTAACGGGTGCTGGGCGCTAGCGGCGCCCGACCAGGCGAGGGCCGAGCGGCGCAGATGGGCGCTGGCGTCGGGCAACGACCGGGGCCGCGGCGAGGCCGGCCAGGAACGGCACCGGCGAGGCCGGCCGAGTAGAGGACTGCCGTAGAGGACGGCGAGGGTCGCGCGAGGGGGCGGTGGAGGCGGCTGCGGCCAGAGACGACGCATCAGCAGCGTGGTCATGAGCGCGGGTCGTCCGGCGCGACGCAGGAGCAGAGCGTCGGCGTAGGAGGGAGGCAGCAGCGGCGGGAGAGTGGGGCCGGCGGCAGGGGCGGAGGAACGCCGGGAGCTGCGGCGGGCAGCGCAGCCCGGGCGGGCGAGTAGGGCGCGGCAGCAGTGGGCACGAGGGACGGGGGGAGGGCAAGGCATGGCTTGGCCGACGCGGGCGCGTGGCCAGGCGCCGCGCGGGCAATGGCCACGACGGGGCGCTGGAGCAGAGGTGGGGGCGGACGGCGCACGCGAACGGGGACGGGGTGTGGCGGAGTACGGTCGCGGGCGCGCGGTGGTGCGGGGAAGCGGAGAAGGGGGGGCTCATGGGGGTTGTAGGGCACGGGTAGTGGGGTGTGGGGAGGAGGTCGAGGACGATGTGCGATGGGGAGGCAGTCTGACGAGGTGGCCGAGGCGGAGGCGCAACTCCGGGCGGCGGTCCGGCGACGAGCGTCGACGTGGTGGCGACAGGAATCGGCGGCGGCGTGGTTCGTTCCCTCCATCCAATCGGGCGGGCAGAGGAGGGGAGAGGTGGATCGAGGAAGTGCGGGGGTGCGGTTAGGGTTTCGGTAGGTTTTTTTGAGGGATAGGGTTTCGGTAGGTGGGGGGATAAGGTGAGTGGGGGTGGGCTGGCCGGTTGGGCCTTTGCCGAGTTGGGCTGGTGGCCTGCTGGGCCGGAGCCCAGTGATGGGGGGTTTGCTTTTCTTTTTATTTTGTTAGTTTTGTTTTTTATTATTCTTTTTTCATTTTTTACAAATTAAAATTTGTTTTATAAAATACAACATTAGTACCTAAATTATTGTTATAATTTAGACCAGTGCTACAAAAAGTCTTACTCTAAAATAAAATAGTTTACCATTTTATTCATTATTAAAGGCATTTAATTAAATGTTTTTGCTACTGTTTGATCCATTTTAGAGTATTTAAACATTTTATAAAAGTGTGGTTTCTCCACCACAATTACCTATGCATTATTTGGCACAACACGAACATTTAGTTTTAACATTTGAAAACTTTTATTGTTTGCTTGATTTTGAATTTGAATTTGAATTGGTTTCGAACTAACGCGAGATTAGCAACAGTAACCGAGGTAACGTGGCATCATTAGCAGAGGTTCACTGTAGCTTAATTATACAGGCGTCACACCACGTATCCCGGGGAGCCCAACGAGCGTTCGGCCAAGAAGAGGTTTATCATGGCCTCTCCGGCGGACGTTGGCGAGGTGGCCGCCGTTCGCCCCGACCTGTCGATCCCGGAGCAACACGTTGCCGCTGAAGCCGGCGAAGACGTAGACTACGTTGCCATGCCGAAGACTTCATGTCAGCAGGCTAGCGTATTACTGTATCTCGGGAAAGCTGGCTACGACATCAAGCTCGTCCACACCGACGGCTTCACGCGGGCCATGTCACAGGTTAAGTGGTCCATCCTCAACCCCTCTCGTTCAACCGCCGTCGATCTCTTCGACAGCCCCGCCGCTGATCTCCTCTGCCAACAGTCAAGGATTTGCGAGCTTTATACGCCATCAAGCCCATTTTGTCACTTCTGAAGGACACGTTCTACGGCGGCGGCTTGGGATCCTCAATTGCTATGTCAGATCTCATCGACCACGACCACGACCATGAGGAGGGCACCCACGAAGGTTCTTCCAAGGTGAAACAGCCCATCTGTGACATCAGAGAGCGCAACATGAGTTTGTGCTCTTCCAACTGGAAGGATCCCGTCCATGAAATGTGAGGCAACATTCTATCAGCAAATATTACCTTTTCTAGCTTTCCAACCCGTACCCTGTGTTGTAGTAGCATTTGCCGTGCGGTGCTTTAACTGTGCCATGTTTAATTATTTCAGATATGCAAAAATGTATTGTTTAACAGGTCTATGTGATGTTTAAGTATGAATTGTCCACTTTATTTTCACGAATGGCTATATTTTGTTGTTTATAGTGAGTAGATGCCTTGTTTATCTGTATTTGGTTGTTATGTTGGTTGGAGTGGGCATTTTTTCCAGTTATCGAGCAGATGCCTTGTTTATCTGTATTTGGTTCTTAGTTTGGTTGCAGTGAGTATTTGTCCAGTTATCAAGCAGATGCCTTGTTTATCTGTATTTGGTTGTTAGGTTGCTTTTTTAGCATTTGTCCAGTTATCAAGAAGATGCCTTGTTTATCTGTATTTGGTTGTTAGGTTGCTTTTTTTAGCATTTCTCCAGTTATCAAGCAGATGCCTTGTTTATCTTTATCTGCTTGTTAGGTTGGTTGTAGTGAGCATTTGTCCAGTTTTCAAGTATATGCCCTGTTTATCTGTATATGCTTGTTAGGTTGGTTGCAGTGAGACTCTGTCCAGTTTTCAATGGCTATATTTGGTTGTTCTACTGGTCATTTATGCCTTGTTTATTTCAGTCATTCACAATGTGTGGTTCATTATGTGCAAGTCGGAACTGTGCCGCTCGACTACATCAATACCAGTCTGAACGGCTATATTTGGTTCCAGTTATTCCTGGTGTAGTTAACACATGCCTTTTATTTCAGTTTTACACATTTATCCAGTGTGATGTTTAAGCATTACCTATGTTCTATTCATTTTCAACAATACCAGTTTGAATTGCAATATTTGATGGCTGTTAAGCCTGCTGTCGGTAACATAGCCTTCCATTTTGTATCTGCTTTAACAGCATGCTGAAACCAACACATTCAAGCTATCATTTGGAGATGATGTTGTTTACCTTTGCTATATTTGTTTGATGTTAAGATTGATGTACTTATCATGCCTTTCCGCTACTTATGCAGGACAACAACGGGAGTGGCCACCATTTTCCGCCGAGGTTAGCTTCATCCCTTGGCTTGTACTCGCCCCGTCGTTCCATAATGTAGTGCATATAGATCCAGGCCTGGACACTAGTTAGCTTCTAATATTGACTTTTTGCTTGTAGGTACATATGCCCTTGGCAAGGATCCATGCATCGACCCTTTTTGCGTATGGGGCAATGAGATACTGATGAACAAGCATCAAGTGAGGAAACTGATAAGGATTATTAGCAAAAAGATACGAATGGTGGCAAGCAAATTATTTGTTTATGCTCTATCCAACACAACAGTGAGCTGTACGATGGTAACTACAAACTCTGCAGCCTTCTCTTTTTACTGCCCATAATGAGTTGTTAGACAACAATGTCTGAATTTTTTCGTTCCCAGTGGTTCCCGAAGCAGTTCACTCAAGATTACCTCGCAAAGTACATGATTGGTGGACACGTAATGAAGGTTAAAGTATTTTATCTATACTATAATGAGCATCGAGAAGTCCTAATGAAGACAGTGAAGGATGGACGGGTAGTCATCACAAGGGGTTGGCCTAGAGTCGTGCGCGCCTTGCGCATGGAGGAGGGCACAATATGGGCATTCCGCTTCACCTTCTCCAGCAACCAGAATGTCTTTCACCTCTCTCTTTACAGTCTTTAGTACAACTGTGGTTCATCATTCTTTACTAGGTGCTTCTGTAGTTCTTCAGTATATGTACCTGTGCATTGAATTATGGATTCGTGGTTGAACCTATATTTGTAGTAAACATGGTTGGATATGAAATAAGTGATTGCCTACTTTCAAATTCATAACATGTGATTTTTAAATTAGGTATTAATTGGATTAATTATGGATTAAACAGGGATTACACTGCACACGGTTTGCGAAAGCGAAACGTCTGCGATATACGTGGAGATCAGAAATGTTTCTAGGATCCACTATGTGTGCGATCAATCTCCACTGCACACACGACTTTCTCTTGAAAACTGTTTGCGTTAGGCCACCTTGCGCAAACGTTTATCACATAAAAAGTGTGTGTGATGGACAACCTTTGCCACACAGTTTCTTTCTACGCACCGTGTGTGATGCATTCAATAACGCAAACAATAAAATTATTAATATCATGTGCAATGGCAACGCTATCACAAACGATTTAACGGGAAAAATTGTGTGTGATGTACCTGTGAACGGAAATGTTTTCCTTGGAGCGATTGTGTGGGATGTACATACGAACGGAAACGTTTAGCGGGGACTGACTGTGTGGGATGTACTTGCGACCGGAAACAATTTCGCTGTATAATTGTATTTTTTAGCTCTACTGTACGTATTTCTATATTTGAGCGCTTGCCGGTCACACACGACCTCATTTTTTCGAACGTGTGAGCCAGGAGGGCATATCCCCGACGGTTTCTGGGTCGTGTGGGAAGGACCCCCCCTATCGCCCACACTCACTTGGCAACGGTTCCAGATGTCGTGTGGAAAGGGGTTAAAAACCATTTGTTTAGGACCGACACGCACCAGTGTACTTATTACTTCCCAATGCCTTCCCCTAGGCCCAAATCATGGTGAAGTGTCATGTAGTCAACATTCACATAACACCACTAGAGGAAAGACAACATATATCAAACGAATACCAAATTCACATGATTACTTATAACAAGACTTATCCCATGTCCTCAGGAACGAACGTAACTACTCACAAAGCATATTCATGTTCATAATCATAGGGGTAATAAATATCTTTAAGGATCCGAACATATGATCTTCCACCGAATAAACCAACTAGCATCAACTACAAGGAGTAATCAACAATACTAGCAACCCACAGGTACCAATCTGAGGTTTTGAGACAAAGATCGGATACAAGAGATGAACTAGGATTTGAGGGGAGATGGTGCTGGTGAAGATGTTGAAGGAGATTAACCCCCTCTCAATGAGAGGGTCATTGGTGATGACGATGGCTTCGATTTCCCCCTCCCGGAGGGAAGTTTCCTCGACATAACAGCTCTGTCGGAGCCCTAGATTGCTTCTGCCCAGGTTCCGCCTCGAGATGGCGACGCTTCGTCCCGAAACTTTTCTTATGATTTTTTCCAGGTCAAAACCCTCCATATAGCAGAAGATAGGCACCGGAGACCTGCCAAGGGGCCCACAAGCCCTAGGGGTGCGCCCAGGGGGGTAGGGCGCGCCCCCAGGCTTGTGGCCACCTGGTGGGTCCCCCTCTAGTATTTATTCACCCAATATTTTTTAAATATTCCAAAATAATTCTCCGTAAATTTTTAGGACTTTTGGAGTTGTGCAGAATAGGTCTCTCAGATTTGCTCCTTTCCGATCCAGAATTCCAGTTGCCGGCATTCTCCCTCTTCATGTAAACCTTGTAAAATAAGAGAGAAAAGGCATGAGTATTACACCATAATGTGTAATAACAGCCCATAATGCAATAAATATCAATATAAAAACATGATGCAAAATGGACGTATCATAACACTAACCCCTCCTCCGAGGAATTTGCTGCTATTACTGATGAAAATTACAGGCTAAAAGACTTTCTTGAGACAGCAATGCTAAGAAGTCTAAAAGGGCATCAAACACTCTATGATGTGCTCAGGAAGTCAATACTGCACAAAATCCTCAAAAGGAAGGATCGGGTTTCGAAAGGAAACTCATTATTGATGGTACCTACAAACTGTTCTCGAACGAGTTGGGTTCTTGCTAAAAGCAAAACACTCGAACTACAAACTGTTCAAACAACATAATGCTATGGTTTTCACTAGATATGTTGGGACTAACTGCAGGTTTGGTTTACCCAAGATGCAAATCTGGGTGAAAAAGTGCCTCATTGAAAATCTATATGTCACTGCTAGCTTGAATATGCAGAGTAATTCTCTTCGAGACAATGATTATCATTCGCAGAATGGCGGAGGAAAATTCTTGAGTGGGTATCGGTCGAACCTTCAACAGAAGGAGTACATCCGCACCTCCCCAAATCAATATACTCATATCTCTGGAAATAACTACAATGCTTATTCATATGATTACTCTCGAAGTGTACATGTGTTTTACAGATCTCATTGATAGAATGCTCCTGCTCGGACGAAGAAAAAGTGATCCTTGTTGCCCATGCAAGTGTGGGCTGCGAAAAAGAATTAACCCTTTCTTGCAGATATTATCTCAGGGATTCTTCTCGTTTATCCTTTATCCCGAGATCTATTGTTGGTGCTAGTCCATTGTGTTTTTCTAGTCGTCTCTGTGTTTTTCATTCTGTTTGTGTGTTGTCCGAATGTCTTCTCACTCAGAGCTCTTTGGTTTTGTGTTTTCTCTCGTTTGGGTGAGTTTTTTGATCCGGACCCAGTTATCCCCCTATTCTTTCTCCTCCATTCTTTGATGTCCATTATAAACATGCAATTTGATCTGAAGAAGATTTCTATCTAGCATCCTTGGTCACGAATGAAATAAACTTCAAACATTAATGTGTCTTTGGCGCTTGCCCTTCTTCAAACCCTTCGACCTCCTGTTCAGTTTCTGAGATTTTCACAGGAAACGGTTGACACGTGCCCACGATTTTCACGATCGTGATCTCATCCGTTGAATGTGGAATGTCCCGTGCTTTTTGGGCGTAGATTTCAGAAGAGGTGATTGAGGGAGTCCTGGATTAAGGGGTCCTCGGGCGTCCGGACTATGTAACATGGGCCGGACTAATGGTCTATGAAGATACAAGGCAGAAGACTTCTTCCCGTGTCCGGATGAGACTCTCCTTTGCGTGGATGGCAAGCTTGGCATTCGGATATGTAGATTCCTTCCTTTGTAAACTGACTCTGAACAACCCTAGGCCCCTCCGGTGTCTATGTAAACCGGAGGGTTTAGTCCGTAGAGACAATCATAATCATACATGCTAGACATCTAGGGTTTAGCCATTACGATCTCATGGTAGATCAACTCTTGTAATCCTCATATTCATCAAGATCAATCAAGCAGGAAGTAGGGTATTACCTCCATCAAGAGGGCCCGAACCTGGGTAAACATCGTGTCTCCAGTCCCCTGTTACCATCGACCCTAGACGCATAGTTCGGGACCCCCTACCCGAGATCCGCCAGTTTTGACACCGACATTGGTGCTTTCATTGAGAGTTCCGCTGTGACGTCAAAGACGGGATTGATGGCTCGCCTTGTTATCAAGGACAGTATCACCTCCGGAGGAGCCCTGGCCTCAGGCCAAACTCTCCGGCTGGGCGACTTTACCATGATTGCCTGTTCGGCCGTTACGCCGTTGATGACTTCTTAGGTCGTCGAAAATCGCCTCTGTGTTGACTCCGAATACTCCAAACGGATGGATCCGGCGGAGTTGTCGTTTTTAAACGAACTCCTGGATTGCATCGCCGCCCTGGGGGTTGCTATAGACTACGATCGGATTGGGCTTAAACCCGATCAGAGAGAAATCAAATCTCCGCCGATCACCCATCAGATAGCGGTCGTAGAGGAGCAAAACAACAACTCTTCCCCTACGTCGAAGACGAATTTGTTCGGATTTCCGAGCTCGGAAAGCCGAATACTTGCCTGCGGGATGACGTGTCCGGTCCCCCGAATCTAGAATCGGGCGTCGAGCCCGGAAAATCACTCAACATCCCGGAGCCCAAACTATTAAGCTCGGGAGTTCTTCAAACTCCGGACTCCAAATTGGGTGAGGGATCGGATTTAAAGACACCCACCCACCACAATCAATATTCGCCAAACAATTCCGGCCCTCCGGATATATGTGACCTCATGTACGTACGACAGCAGTCTCAGGAAACAGTCCATCACTTTTGGGACAGAATCCTCCTTGTCAAAGACAAGATTAAAGATTGCCGCGACGAGGACGCGATTTTGGTATTCTGCAATAATTGCATGAACAAAGGAATCCTCAACGCCATAAACCGCCGTCATGTATTACACTTTGCTGACTTGGCAACCATAGTACAGAAGTACTGAGCAATGGAAAGCGAATGGAAAACTCAGACAGCTCGCTGGGAACCATCAGTCTCCACTCAACCCCCCTGGCGAGCAAAAAGGATGCACCCTCGCGGGGCACCCGACCACATAGTGAAGAAAACTAAGCCCACTACGGGACGCGGAACCGTTCTGGAGGGATGGCTCGATAGGCCATACAAAATACACACGACACCGGATACCGTACCAACCCACAACCTTAGAGCATGTTGGATACTCCGGCAAGTGGCCTAGAGTGGTGAGGATATCCTCACCAAAGACACCTCAGAACAACACCCCCCGGAGGACAATGGCCTCAGAGTATTGATGGTCTTCGAGACTTTCGCTTCAAACAATCGACGCAAGAGGGCACTCCACGACCTCGCCGAAGCCTGCCAAGTCGCAGCAACAAACCCTTGGAACGACACGGCCATAACTTTCAATTCTAGTGACGAACCAAAATTCCGGTCAGTCCGGGCACCAGCCGCCCTGGTCCTCAATCCAATTGTGGACGGCTTTCGGCTCACTAAAGTACTCATGGACAGCAGCAACAGACTAAACCTCATCTACGAGGATACACTCAGCAAAATGGAAATAGACAGGAGCCGCATCGAGCAAAGTAATACGACCTTCCAAGGAATAATTCCCAGCCGGGAGGCGTGGTGCGCAGGGAAAATCACACTTCACGTGGTATTCGGCACGCCGGAGAACTACCGGTCCGAAGAAATAATCTTCCAAGTGGCCCCTTTCAACAGTGGATATCACGCCCTGTTGGGGCAAGATGCGTTCACACGCTTTCAAGTCATACCCCACTACGGGTATATGAAGCTCAAGATGCCCGGGCCCAACGGTATTATCACTCTCGCCAGTGATCCGGACATAGCCCTCCGCGCCGAAAACAAAACCGCATCCCTGGCCCTCGAGGCACTGTCCGAGGCCCTCGCGGCCGAAGAGTAACCGCACTACGCTCCACGGTGGACAAGGACGACGTAATCCTTGATAAGCGGCCCAAATCCACCTCTTTCAAACCAGCAGACGAAATAGTCAAATTTCAGGTCCACCCAACGGACCCCAAGAAGACAGCCTCCATCGATGCACAGCTGGACCCAACGGTCGACGCCGCCCTACGAGCGTTCCTACATGAATTTGGGTCATATTCGCCTGGCACCCTTCTGATATGCCAGGGATCCCATGCAGATTGGCCGAACATAGCCTCAATATATTGAAGGGATATAAACCGGTTAAGCAAACACTGCGGCGCTTTTCCGAACCCAAACGACAAGCTATGGGGGAGGAGCTAGCCAAGTTAATTGAGGCCAGATTCATCAGAGAAATAAAACACCCGGATTGGCTAGCAAACTTGGTGATGGTGCCAAAGAAGGATAAATCCTGGTGCCTGTGCGTCGATTTCAAAGACCTCAACAAGGCATGCCCTAAGTATCCCTTCCCCCCCCCCGCATCGATCAGATTATCGATGCTACCACAGGACACGACTCACTGTGTTTCCTCAACGCATACTCCGGATACCATCAAATCAAAATGAAGGAGTTTGATCAAGCCGCAACGGCATTCATTACCCCATACGGGCCTTTCTGCTTCAACACTATGCCCTTCGGGCTCAAAAACGCCGGCGCCGCCTACCAACGCATGATTCAAACATGCCTGGAGAAACAAATCGGCAAGACAGTTGAAGCATATGTGGATGACGTAGTCATCAAGACTAGGCACATCGAGTCACTAATAGACGACCTGCGTCTCACATTCGACAACCTCCGCACATATGACATAAAGCCCAATCCAGAAAAGTGTGTTTTCGGTGTTCCCACTGGAAAACTGCTGGGCTTCATTGTTTCCAATAGAGGAATTGAGGCAAATCCAGCCAAAATCCGGGCTTTGTCACAATTGGCTATACCAACAGACCTTAAACAGGTCCAAAAACTAGCTGGATGCATGGCAGCTTTAAGCCGCTTTATCTCCCGATTAGGAGAAAAAACATTGCCACTTTATTGCCTTCTCCGACGCACTGACCACTTCGAGTGGATGGATGCGGCAACGGCTGGACTGGAAGAAATAAAAGCTCTTTTAGCGAGCAACCCAGTCCTGGCCGCGCTGAACGTCGGTGAACCAATGTTATTACACATCTCTGCAACACACCAGGTGGTGAGCGCGGTGCTCGTCGTAGAGCGAGAGGCGGACGGACACAGATTCCCACTCCAGAAACCGGTATACTACGTATCTACTGTCCTCACACCATGCAAATCCAGATACCCTCATTACCAAAAGATAGCATATGCGGTCTTCATGGCATCCCGGAAGCTACGGCACTACTTCCAAGAGTGCTCTATCACGGTGGCTTCCGAAGTTCCACTCAATGACATAATAAACAACCGCGACGCTACGAGCCGGATTGCTAAGTGGGCCATTGAGCTCCTGCCATTCGATATAACATACAAACCACACCGGGCCATTAAATCCCAAGTATTGGCCGACTTCGTCGCCGAATGGATAGAGGCCGAACTCTCTAAAGAGTACGACACATATTCCAACTGGGTCATGTACTTCGATGGCTCTAAAATGATGGCCGGTTTAGGAGCAGGCATTGTTTTAACATCCCCCACTGGAGACACAGTCGAGTACGTACTCCAAATATAATACACAGACTCCAACAACGCGGCAGAAAATGAGCCTTATTACAGGATCTTCAGATGGCTACCTCCATGGGTATGGAACGCCTGGAGGTGCGCGGGGACTCAAATCTCGCAATATCCCAAATAAATGGAGACTTCGACGCCAAAGATCCGAAGATGGCGGCCTATCGTAACGTCGTACTCAAAATATCAGCTAGGTTCGAGGGACTCGAGTTTCATCATGTAGCTCAGGAAAGTAATCAAGCAGCGGATGTGCTCGCTCGCATGGGCGCCAAGCGTGACCCCGTCCCGCCTAACATCTTTCTAGAAAGGCTCTTCAAGCCATCCGTGGTGTGGCAGGATGAGAGCAGCAACACCAGTCCGGACCCGATTACACCCCCAGATTCCGAACACAATACCAATATCATCGGGGGCTCAGCCACCGAGATAACATCATCGGCCCACCAAATAATGGCAGTAGCTGCCCCACGGACCGAACCCTTCTTGGCCTGCCTTAATAGGCGAGAGCTCCCTGAGGACCAGAATGAGGCTCGCTGCATTGTTCGGCGCTCGAAAGCCTACAAGGTCCATGACGGAGAGCTCTACAAGAAAAGTGCTATCGGAGTCCTTCAAAGGTGTATCTCCGAAGAAGAGGGACGGCAGCTCCCAGCCAAAATCCATGCTGGTCTCGGCGGTCACCACGCCGCAGCTTGGGCCCTTGTAAGTAAGGCCTTTCGTATAGGTTTCTTTTGGCCGACGGCCCGAGCAGATGCACAGGACCTGGTCCAACATTGTGTCGGATGCCAGCTCTTCGCCAATCAAAGCCATATGCCGCCTACTGCTCTACAAACAATCCCCATTACTTGGCCTTTTGCGGTCTGGGGGCTTGATATGGTCAGACCCTTGAAAGGAGGAAGCCATAAGAAAAAATATCTACTAGTCATGGTAGATAAATTCACCAAATGGATAGAGGCCAAACCAGTGAAAACGGCCAAAGCCGGACCGGTGATTGACTTTATATCCGGTGTCATGCACCGTTATGGTGTCCCACACAGCATCATCACCGATAACGGCTCCAATTTCATAGCCGATGAAGTGAAAACCTGGTGTGCTAAATTGGGCATTAAGCTCGACTATGCCTCGGTCTATCACCCACAGACAAACGGTCAAGTCGAACGAGCTAATGGTCTTATTATGAACGGCATTAAGCCTAGACTAGTGCGGTCGTTGAAAGAATCAGACAAGCACTGGGTTGAGGAGCTCGACTCCGTACTCTGGGGATTGCGGACCATGCCCAATCGCACTACCGGATACACACCATTCTTCATGGTGTATGGCGCAGAGGCCGTTTTGCCCTACGACATTATTCATGACTCACCTCGAGTGCGCATGTATGAAGAGAGAGAAGCCGAGTTGGATCGGCAGGACAGTCTAGATGCCTCGGAGGAGGAGCGTGACATTGCAAAAGCACGTTCTGCATTCTATCAACAACAGGCTCGCAGATATCAAAGTAAAGAGGTGCGGGCCAAGACTTATAATGTTGGTGAACTCATTCTACGCTTGCCAGAAAAGAAAAAGGACAAACTCAAGCCCAAGTGGAAGGGTCCCTTCATCATTGATGAAGTTCTCACTGGAGGAGCGTACCGCCTGCGCGATTCATCAGACAATCGCCTAGAGCCGAACCCGTGGAACGCCGCCAGACTCCGAAGATTCTATGCCTAGAGCCGGACTCTTTGTTCGTTTTCTTCTCCCTTTGTCTCCATTTTTCCTCTCTTTAACCTTTTTTCTAGCTTTAAGCTCTTGTGTGGCTAAACCGCGCACCAATGACGTACACATCCTTAAATGTATATGCCCATAATGCCTGGGGGCTTCTTTTACAGAAGCTTATTATTATTATTTTCCGAGCATCGAGCTCCATACATATGTGTCCTTTCCTCATATGTACCTTTTCTTCGCCATTATATGCATCGTTATGACTTAAGTTTTTGCCAAGCTGGGTTGCCTGGCTCCTGTGCTTATGCCCTACGTTCCTGTTTGTTCGGCTAGGGCATAAAGGGAGCACCTCTACGATTGTCACAGCCGGGTCATCCGGACATGTACCTCAGACTAGGTGAAGCCGAAAGCTAGCGTTCTTAAGGCAATATTCGGTCGGCGGACTAAAGATGTTTTATACTCATTATACTATGAACCGCCCGGACGTTACGTATACTGCAACTTTTCGATCACAGTTGGGCCATGTATACCAATGCATGTTCACCCAGGGAAAGGAACCCTTAACGGAACTATTCTCCCTGGAAGATGTTTCTTACAATTAACATGTAATATAACATAACTAGCCGGATACAACTTGTCTGTTCAAGCCACTATGACCCCTATGCCTGGTTTCCACGCATACCCCGGTTTGTATTGCCGCTCTGGTATTCGGAAACACTCCGCACCTTCGGGTCCAGAGGTCGAAGCGAAAAGGTCTGCCATGACAATTGTTTTACAATCCGGCTAGGGACAAATTTCTCAATTGAAGTACATTGTCACTTGGACTCAAAAACTTCTTCCTCTATGCCGTCTAACAGGCTGTCTAGCTTACAATCATGTTGGGAAAATTTGGCGGCTATCTTTACTTGCTCATATACCAGACTAACTGGAATTTCTTTCCATCTGACCCTCGAGGTCCGACCCGGGCCATATGATTCGGATCAAGCTTGGTGTAGCGTGTTTTTACCATGGCCCAGGCCTCTCGCGCACCTTCTCGGCAGGCCGATATCTTCCATAATTGGAAGCGCCGCCGAGCTCCTTGGAATAGCTTCACAAGCTCCTCCATACTTCCTGGAGGAGAGGCGGATGGCCACAAAGCCTTGGCAACGCTCTGCATTGCTTGCCGAGCTCGCTCGTGCAGTTGGGACAGCTCGTGCAGCAGGTCGCCTTGAGAGCCAGACATTTCCTCTTCGGGACGGCCAGTCAGCATACCTGCAGACATAAATCTGTTAGATCATTTCTTCGCCGAATTACATGAAGGTAAGTTCAAAAGCATACTGAATATGCCGCCTCGTAGCCTCTTATTTTCCTTGATGGCGTCAGCTAGCTGGGCGCGCACATCTTTTAGTTCTTCGCCCAGCAGGGTGTTGGAATCTTGCAGCTTGTTCTTTTCATCTCTAACCCGTGTCAGCACACGTTTGCCTGCGACCAGTTGCCTTTTGGCCTCTTGTTCACCCGCCTGCGCGACTTTTAGTTCCTCTTTCAGTTGATCTGCTGATCCTGTCATGAGAGATACAACAGTTTTAATATGGCTGGTATATGATCAAATTTTTCTAGATGGAGGGGAACATTACCAGCCGGTGCCTCCTTGGATTTCTCCAGTTCGGCAGTTGCCGCAGCTAGCTGGGTCCGGCACTTTTCCAGCTCTTGAGACAGCAGGTTGTTCTTCTCCGTGAGTACCTGGTTATGCAATGATCCTTAAATCAGTTGTATCAACTGCTTCAAGTCTCGGGGGCTACTGGTATATGATCATCAGATCTGTACAATGCGCACTTACCCGCATATCTTTCAAATGCTGGTCTGTGGATCTGGTAAGCCCATCCCGAGCAGCTCGGATGTATGCATCAGCCGAGCTGAAGGCATTGAATGCCTCTTTTGTAAAGCCAGGGCTACGAAGAGCGGCCCTCCGGCGCCGGTGATTCATGGCGCTCTCCACTTCAGAGTTCGTTACAGACACATCATCTGAATCATCTGCAGAAGGACAATCCGGTGTCACTCCCACGTCAGCCTTTGTCCTTAAGGCAGGGTCTGGAAACCTGGCTGGTGGAGGCATGACTGACAGGATCCCCGGACATAGTCCGGCGAATGCTCTTCCTGACAAGACACAACAGACAATGTCACAATTCGATGTGACTGCCGAGGGGCATATTTAGAAAACCATACCTCTTTGATGAAGGCTCGGCCGTGTTTTCATTTGCCTTCCTTTTCGAAGGCCTGCCCGGCGCAGGTGCCGCTCTCTTGCGAGTCGCCTCAGGTGCACCATGGCGCACCGAGCGCCTCCCCTTTGGAGCACGAGACAGTGCAGTGGGTGAGGCGTAATGCGGAAGCTCTTTTGGAGGAGATGTCTCCTGATTACTTACATGCAAGGCAGGAAGGAGGCCAGGATAATCGGCCATGATGGCTACTTCTGTGCCATCATAGCTCGCCTGGTAGAAGACTCCCTCTTGGAATTCTACAAATATGTCCGGATCCTCTTCAAATCCGGGATCGAGGTCTTGATTATGGTCCTCCGGCTGTGGAGCGGGGCTATTGATCCCCGCGATCGCCTTCCGCCATTCCTGTTAGAAATGAACGAGTAAATGTCAATTAAACATGACTCGGGGAAGGGATTGAGTAATGATGTGGGATTAGGGCTCACCCAGCTAGGGGGATTGTACATAGAGAATCCCTCTTGGCGCTTAAGGTGAGTGAATTCCTCTTTCTCGCCTTTATACAGATCGGCCAACATTGTGGCCAGGGTGACATGGGTGTCCGGACCTTTCCGTCCGCAGCGTGATGCGTCGTCTTCCCCATTTGTAGTGCGACATAGAGAGTCCTCTGAATTGGAGTGGCTGAACACCCCGCACTATGGAAGTTGCCATTACCTCAATTATTGATAATCCGGACTGAGTGAGTGTCCGTATCTTGCCCATTAACTGATGGACTTCTGCACTATCCTCCTCCTCGAGGCTCTGAGGACGCCAACTGTGGCGTTTCTTCAATGGAGCACTTGAAAATTCGGGAAGACCCATTCGAACTGGGTCGGGGAGAGCGACATCTTCGATATAGAACCATTCTCAAGGCCACTTTTCGGACGCCTTCTTCGGCGTGCCGGATAGGTATCCAGTCCCGGCTATGCGCCATACCTCGGCGCCACCCACCTCGAATATCGATCCCTTTTGGGTACGAGGGACGAGGCAGAATAGCTTCCTCCATAACTCAAAATGGGCCTCGCAGCCCAGGAATAGCTCGCAAAGAGCAACAAAACCCACGATGTGCAGAATTAAGGCCGGCGTGAGGCTGTGCAGTTGGAGGCCATAATACTCCAGGAGTCCTCGGAGGAAAGGGTGGATTGGAAACCCGACGCCTCTTAACAAGTAGGAAACGAAGTACACTCGTTCCCGCCTGGTTGGATTGGGGAAATTTTCCACTTGGGCTTCGCCATTGAAGGAGGTTAATCCTGCCCGAACAGGGACTAGATCCGCGGGCGGAAGAAATCCCTGCGTTTGAAGCTTAGCCAGCTGATCGTGGGATACAGAACATCTCTCCCAATCGCCTTTTTCGGAGCCGTGGGGACGGGAGGAAGAACCGGGAACGCTAGCCATGTTCGAATGGTTTCTCCTAGCGAGCTCTAAGGATTTTCCGCTTGGTGTGGAATGGGATCTGAGATCCAATCTCTTCAAATAGATGCCTTTCTTGCATGGCCAGGGTGTTATGTGCAAAAAATACCCTGACCTCTTGTATTCGCTCGACACGTGTAAGCAGAAGCAATGGAGGCGTAGAAGCCGAAGGGTGTGACATTAAAACACAAACCGAGTATAGCTTTTTAGGTCAGTTACTTTGAAGTAATTGGAGAAGGGACATGCCTTGCAATGCCGAAGACAGTCGGCGCGCTAGATACATCGTCATTGAAGTCTGGTTCGGGGGCTACTGAGGGAGTCCTGGATTAAGGGGTCCTCGCGCGTCCGGACTATGTAACATGGGCCGGACTAATGGGCTATGAAGATACAAGGCAGAAGACTTCTTCCCGTGTCCGGATGGGATTCTCCTTTGCGTGGATGGCAAGCTTGGCGTTCGGATATGTAGATTCCTTCCTTTGTAAACCAACTCTGAACAACCCTAGGCCCCTCCGGTGTCTATATAAACCGGAGGGTTTAGCCCGTAGAGACAATCATAATCATATAGGCTAGACATCTAGGGTTTAGCCATTACGATCTCGTGGTAGATCAACTCTTGTAATCCTCATATTCATCAAGATCAATCAAGAAGGAAGTAGGGTATTACCTCCATCAAGAGGGCCCGAACCTGGGTAAACATCGTGTCCCCCGTCAACTGTTACCATCGACCCTAGACGCACAGTTCGGGACCCCCTACCCAAGATCCGCCGGTTTTGACACCGACAGTGATTCCGTCTACGGGCTATAAATAAGAGATCCTCACATCTATTCCTTTTTCTTAGGTTTGTCATGGTACAAAGTTCGGAAGAGCAGTCTGGTTCTAAAGGAGAAATGCCTCAGTTGCCTCCCTTGTCTGAACATAAGAGGTTGACTGGTGGAGGAAAAGCATCAAAGCCACCCAAGATCCCGAAGAAGAAGTCCGAGTCTGAATTCGAAGAAGAGGAAGATGACATTCCCTCGGCTCATAGTCAGCTCGAGAATGAACAGGTCACCGACGCAATGATTCTATTTTCTGATGGAAATCCCAAGAAGGGTGGTCGTGGGAGAGAGAACAACACCACTGCTGAGATGTCTGGTCCCGAAGGTTATAAAACTCCACCTGGACTTGAAACCACAACCGAGCAAAATAACAGGCTGTAAAGGATTCACCGCTACTGGGAAAAGGTTTAATAATGGGAATGTCCAAAGGAAATATCAAATCTTGTTTGTATTCACTCCGCCTTGGAATGACCGTATTGCCAAAAATTGCCTCGGCCCGGATGTTGAAAAAGTTAGACCGCCTCCAACTAAGATGCTCATCCTGGCTCCCTTAAAACAATTGTTGGTTTTCCAGAAGAAGTGGAAAAGAGAGCCAAGGCCAAGTCCAAGCGTGAAGCTAGGACAGCGAAGAAGAATCAAGTTGAGCAGAGAAACATCGAGCTAACCCAGCAAGACGTAGAAAGGAAGAAGGATCGTGCCTCTGCCCGAAAGGGAAGCAAGGCAAGGAAGTCAGTTTCCCCTCGAGCTCCCCGAAAGAAATCTGTCGCCAGAAAATCCAAGAAGGCAGCTTCTGCCTCATCTGATGAGTCCTCCGATGAAGATGTTCCTGATGAAATATCAATGTATGATCAGCGCGCTCTTCTTAACAAGCCATATCAAACTCCATCTCGAGTGGAAGTTTCATCCCCGTTGAGAATGTCACCATGACTTGCTCCTGCTCCAGTCTCTGACAAACCTTCGGGTTCTGCTGCCCCTTCTATGAAGAGAAAGCTGCTGCATGAAGAAAAAGCTGCTGCTTGATGTCTACTATGCAAGTTTATTCTTGTAGACTCGTGTTGGGCCTCCAAGCGAAAAAAATTGTAGGACAGTAGCAATTTCCCCTCAAGTGGATGACTTAAAGTTTATCAATCCGTGGGAGGCGTTGGACGAAGATGGTATGTCTCAAACAACCCTGCAACCAAATAAAACAGAGTCTCTTGTGTCCCCAACACACCAAATCAATGCAAAACCTTATCATTCTCTACTGTAGCAAATCACTAAAATTATTATTTAACATTGCATACTAAATGCCTCTGCATATTTAATACTCCTATCCTCAAATAGAATCATTAAACAAGTAAACATATGCAAACATAACAGCAATCTTCTAAAACAGGACAGTCTGTAAAGAATGCAAGAATATTCATACTTATATAACTCCAAAAATTCTGAATACCACCCTGTAGAATATTTATCATAGCTTATTGTACAAAAAAATTCAACATTTTATCACATTCTGACTTTTTTCAAGAATTCACGCACTAGCGTGCAACTTTCTGTTTTCAAACAGCCACATATAAACTTGCAAAATAAGCATGGCAAAGGCTATACTTGACATTTTTATTGAAATAAAATATGCAAAATATTATTCTAAATAACACAAACCAAATCAAAACAAAAGAAAATGACGCTCCAAGCAAAACTCATAAGATGTGACGAGTAAAAATATAGCCTCAGGTAAGGTTGCCGATAATGTCGGAGACGAATGAGGGGATGCCTTGCCAAGCTTAGTTGCTTGGATCTTCCTTGAATATTACCTTGGGGGTGCCTTGGTCATCCCCAAGCTTAGGGTCTTGACACTCCTTATTCTCCTCATATCGATATCTCAACTGAAACTTGAGAACTTTAATCACACAAAACTTAACGGAACTTCGTGAGATAGGTTAGTATGATAAAGAGCAAACCATTCACTTTGGTACTGTAAAAGACAAGATTAATAATTGTTCTCGCACAATTCCTACTATAACTTATCATTTCCACAATTTATATTGAGAAATATAAGCCATAGAAACTAGGCAACAAGCAAACTATGTATTCAAAACAAAATCTGTCAAAAACGGAATAGTCTGTAATGATCTGGACAATGCCCATACTTCTGCTACTCAAAAAATTCTGAAAAATTAGGAAAACGTAGGTAATTCGTATATCAATCATCTTTAAAAAATTCAAGAATTTATCGCATTCCAGCAGAGCACATCAATTCTGTTATTGGGCGCAAAACTTTTCTGTTTTTGCACAGAATCAAGTCAACTATCATCCTCACTATCCCGAAGGCTTTGCTTGGTACTTTATTGAAATAAAAGCTATAAACATGATTACTACAGTAGCTTAATCGTGTGAACACACAAAAAACATTAGGTAAAAGTGTTGGGTTGTCTCCCAACATGCGCTTTTCTTTAATGCCTTTTTAGCTAGGTATGATGGTTTCAATGATGCTCACATAAAATATAAGAATTGAAACTCAAAGAGAGCATCATGAAGCATATGACTAGCACATTTAAGTCTAAACCACTTCCTATGCATAGGGATTTTGTGAGCGAACAACTTATGGGAACAATAGTCAACTAGCATAGGAAGGCAAAACAAGCAAAACTTCAAGATTTTCAACACATAGAGAGGAAACTTAATGTTTTTGCAATATGTAAAAGCATATGTTCCCCTCTCATAATAATTTTCAATATCATCATGAATGAATTCAACAATATAGCTATCACATAAAGCATTATTTTCATGACCCACATGCATAAATTTTTTATTACTCTCCACATAAGCAAATTTATTCTCATAATTAATGGTGGGAGCAAACTCAAAAAATAACTATCATGTGATACTCGATTGTGATAATCAAATTGAAAAAAATATCATGATGACAAGTTTCATGGTTATCATTATTCTTTATAGCATAGATTTCATCACCATAATCATCATAGATAGCAACTTTTTATCATAGTTAATTGAAACCTCTTCCAAAATAGTGGATTCATCACTAAATAAAGTCATGACCTCTGCAAATCCACTTTCATCATTATAACAATAAGATTCAACACCCTCCAAAATAGTGCGATCATTAATTCCTAGAGTTTACACTCTTCCAAACCCACTTTCATCAATATAATCATCATAAATAGGAGGCATGCTATCATCATAATAATTTTTCTCATCAAAACTTAGGGCACAAAAATATCATCTTCATCAAACATAGAATCCCCAAGCTTATGGCTTTGCATATCATTTGCATCATGGATATTCAAAGAATTCATACTAGGAACATTGCAATCATGCTCATTCAAAGATTTTATGTCAAACATTTTATTGAATTCTTCTTCTATCAATTGAGCACAATTTTCCTTTCCATCATTTTCACGAAAGACATTATAAAGATGAATAATATGATGCAACCTCAATTCCATTTTTTGTAGTTTTATTTTATAAACCAAACTAGTGATAAAAAAGAAACAAAAAGATTCAATTGCAAGATCTAAATATATACCTACAAGCACTCACCTCCCCGGCAACGGCGGCAGAAAAGAGCTTGATGTCTACTATGCAACTTTATTCTTGTAGACTCATGTTGGGCCTCCAAGCGCAGAGTTTTGTAGGACAGTAGGAATTTTCCATCAAGCAGATGACCTAAGGTTTATTAATCCGTGGAGGCATAGGATGAAGATGGTCTCTCTCAAACAACCCTGCAACCAAATAACAAAGAGTCTCTTGTGTCCCAAGACTCCCAACACACCAAATACAATGGCAAATTGTATAGGTGCACTAGTTCGGCGAAGAGATGGTTATAGAAGTGTAGTAACGATAGTAGATATTGATTTTTGTAATAGGAACAATAAAAATAGCAAGGTAGCAAGTAAAAAAAGTGAGCACAAACGGTATTGCAATGCTTGGAAATGAGGCCTAGGGTCCATACTTTCACTACTACAATCTCTCAACAATACTAATGGAATTGGGTCATATAACCATCCCTCAACGCGCGATGAAGAATCACTCCAAAGTTCCTATCTAGTGGAGAATATAAGACGAAATTTTTGGTAGGGTACGAAACCAACTCGAAGCTATTCTTTCCGATCAATTTATCCAAGAGTTCGTACTAAAATAACACCAAGTTATCCTTCCTGATCGATCTATCAAGAGTTCGTATTAAAATAACACCAAGTTATCCTTTCCGATTGATCTGTCAAGAGTTCATACTAAGATAACACCAAATAATTTCAGATTCATAATACTCAATCCAACACAAAGAACCTCAAAGAGTGCCCCAAGATTTCTACCGGAGAAACAAAGACGAGAACATGCATCAACCCCTATGCATAGATTACCCCAATGTCACCTCGGGAATCCGCGAGTTGAGTGCCAAAACACATATCAAGTGAATCAAGATGATACCCCATTGTCACCACGGGTATTCATAGCAAGACATACATGAAGTGCTAAGTATTCAATCTGATAAAAATGAAATCTCAAAGGGAAAACTCAATTGACAACAAGATAGAGAGGGGAAAACACCATATGATCCAACTATATTAACAAAGCCCGCGATACATCAAGATCGTGACATCTCAAGAACACGAGAGAGAGAGATTAAACACATATTTATTGGTACAAACCCTTTGCCCCGAGGGTGGCCTACTTCCTCCTCATCATGGTGGCCGCCAGGATGATGAAGATGGCCACCGATGATGATTTCCCCCTCCGGCAGGGTGCCAGAATGGGGTCTAGATTGATTTTTCATGGCTATAGAGGCTTGCAGTAGCAAA
Organism: Aegilops tauschii subsp. strangulata; assembly: GCF_002575655.3. NCBI lineage: Eukaryota > Viridiplantae > Streptophyta > Magnoliopsida > Poales > Poaceae > Aegilops > Aegilops tauschii. The sequence goes on from NC_053040.3 coordinate 322,199,137, forward strand.
ACTTTTGATCTAGGGTTATTGCTGATGGTTTCTCTATTTATAGTATTTTTTGGCATTGGAATCATGCGAAGATGGGCCTCGAGGTGAGCACAACCCACTGGGGCAAGCCAGGTCCCTCTGGCGTGCCCTGGTGGGTTGTGCCCTCCTCTTGGCTCTTTGGGCCCTCCCACAAAGCTTCTAGTGCCTCTTTTGATCCAAAAAATTTGTCAAAAAATTTCGTTGCATTTGGAGAACTTTTATTTCTGCAGAAAAAACAACACCACGGTAGTTCTGCTGAAAACATCGTTAGTCCGGGTTAGTTCCATGCAAATCATACCAAAACCGTACAAAATTATTGTAAACATGGCATGAATACTTCATAAGTTATAGATATGTTGGAGACGTATCACTACTTCTGTCAAGAAAGCTAAAATCAGTGATCCTGCTTCCACAAAGGAACAGAGATATGACTTCGATCTCATGATTGATGTTATTGAAAGTGTTGCCTACGATGCAAAATCAGTTGATTTGAGTAGTCTGGGACTTCCTTATGATGTTACCAAGCTGGTAATAAAACATTTTGTTGATCTGAGGAAAATATCCGAGAAACTGAATCAGGCTGTTGAGGACAAGAAAACCCTCGAGCAAATGAGATGAGATGTCAGCACTGAATCTGAAAGGAAGAGTCCAAACAAGGAAATTGTTGAGCTCACAAAAGCTCTTAGTGTTATGAGGAATGATAAAATTGAGTGGCATTAATCGCTGAAAACAGAAGTTTCTCAACTGTGTGACCGAAGCAATGATGAGACTGGCCGTCAGGCGGATCTTGCTCGACAAAGAATAAAGGAAGAAAAGTGTCAGAAGGCAAAGGCAAGAGCTTGCAAACCGAAGGCAATCAAAGATGCCGTATTCAAAATGTTGCATCTAGTGCTCCTGTCGACTCAAGTGCTCCTCTGCAGCAGATACCACCATCCCCTCTTCACGAGGATGAACCCATGCAGCAAGCTGAGCCTGCACTGGTTATCATTCCTACCTCAGGTGCTCAAGAAACTGATGTTGTGGATATCTTTCTGAACAAAACTGACGAGGAAAATGTCTTGCCTGAGCAGCAAGCCTGACAATAGAAAACTAATGAAGATATTGAGGTTGAGAAGGCAGTTTCATCACCTCCGAAGGATATGCAAGTTGAGCCCTTCAGATCCAACGAGGAGAATGATAAGGTTGAGGGGGAGCTAAATGCATCCCGAGGAAATACTACCCCGGTCACATCATCTAGTGCCCCTACCCAGATGGATATTGATCCTTCTCCTGCTTCTACTGCTTCACAGCAAGAACAGGAAGAAAAGAAATTTGAAGAGCCCATGGCTCACGAAGAAGTTGTTCCACCAGTTGTGCCCCAGGAAACTGAAACAGTAGCCGTTGTGACCCAGGCATCCGAGGAGGTTGTTGTACCTCCCTCTGTTGAAAATGCACCAAAAGAAAAGGCCCTAGTGCCCGATAGTCAGAAAGCCACTGAAGGAGTTCCAGTGAAGAAAAATAATGGTCAGAAAAGTGCTTCAATGCCATCTGCTCCACATAAGTTGGAAAGGCCCCTTGCTCCACCCAAAACCGTTGATGAAGATATGCCAGCACCTGATGATTCTCGGTCCATGGCAGTAAGTGATGAAGAAGAACTGAAAATTCCTCAGGAAACATTTCCCCTGTTCCCTGTTTAATATGGTCCAAATGGTTCTGCATTCAATGAGAAGCTTCATCTCTCGAAGCTAGCATTCTTTGGGACCAGCCCATATGAGGGAGAAAGGACTTCACTGTCACCCAGAAGAACATGCTGTGTATTATGCTCGGATTCTTTTCGGCAAGAATCGAATTTTCAATCACAAGATTCTGAACTTTGCTGAGCTCGAAGAATTAGCTTGCTTCCACCATGCCATCGAGCATTTTGAACATGCATTCCTAAAGGGTTTCCTTCACTTCAATCGGGGCTAGAATCGTGAGGTAATCAATCAGTTCTATGCCACTCTGTACATCTCAGGAGAACTTGGAGATAGCTCTACATGGATCCTCGAATGGATTATTGGAAGGGAAAAGATTAAATGCTCGGTAGATCAGTTTTTGGCTATGCTAAATCTTCCTTGGTACGAGTTTGAAAAAGATCGAGAACACATGCTGCACTATTGGGATGTATCTGAAGCACAACTTCACATGCTGATGGACCCCAAGCTAGTTGGAGATGAATTCATTGAAATAGATCCTAAGAAGTTGGCCAATGAAAACAAAGTGATGTTTTATGTCCTATGCAATTCTCTCACACCAACAAATAGACCAGATACTATAAATGACATCCTGGGAAATGCTCTTCTAGCCATCTCTCATGGAATTCGGTTCAATGTTCCAGATCTTTTCATTCACAACTTGGCTTGTGCTGCTGACAACCCCCAATCATTGAAGCCATATGCTCCTTGGATCATGTATGCAATTGAGCAGCTCATTGATGAAAAATTCTTCTGCCCTCATGTTCTGAATGTTTTCATGCCACCAGTGCATGACACCCTCCGTATGGTGAAGGATATTGGCAAATGAAAGGCACCTGTTGATGTTGCTGGTGTTGCGTCTGCATCTGAGACTGCTCCGAAAGTTAAGAAAGCCAAGGTTGAAATCCCTCATGAAGAAAATCCATCTCTGTATGAAATTTGCATTCACACTCAGCAAGCCCTAGAAAGTCACATCAAGCACGATCGAAAAGAAAAGCTGGAGTTGATGACTGAGTTATATTCACTTCATAATTATGCTCGCCAAACCATTCTGCATGAGAATGAGGCAAAGAAGCGCTCTTAGACTCTTCTAAGACAACATTATTCTCGCAAGCAGCTGGCTGCCAAGGGCATCAAGAAGGATTATGACTATCTGGAATTATTTGTTGTTCCTCGCATCTGAAGGCAAACCCCTGTGCTCCCTCAGCGTTCTGCATCTATTGACTTGCTGTTTGTCGGACCTGATGATGAAATCGAAGACACCGCCGGTACACTCATCTGCAAGCGAGATGGTCATCGCACCATTTCCTCTGAAGCCAATGCTGCAACACCTACTTCAGCCTCGACCATTCCTCGCTCTGCGTCTTCTGATTCGTGAAGTAGTGCTAATTCTGATTCCGAGGACACTCCGGACGAGTAGTGCCTTGTAGATGAGTGTACCGGTGGTGTCTTTCCTTTTTGACACTTGTTGACAAAAAGGGGGAGAAGTACATCGAGTGATAGATGAACAGGGATTTGCAGGGTGTTTTCATTCGCAATTTGCTTTTCGTAGTCGAACGTTTTTTGTCTTCCTCGAACAATTTGCTTGATGAACTTAACGCACCGCTTGTGGTGTTGAAATACTCGGTCGCCATGTAATGTTAATAATCCCCCTGCAATTTTATTTGCCTCCAACTATCTTTTTGCAGGTGCTATAAAAAGCTTTCTCCCTTGAAATGATTATCCTCAATTATTATCTATCGTGTATGGAAAGTAATAGTTATACAAGGCGGACGGGAAATCATCGAGTGATAGTACAAATGGGGAGAAGTACATTGAGTAATAGATGAACTATATTTGTTATGGTTGGATATGCTATGATTATTGTCCTTCGATTATCTAACCTTGCAGGAAAAGAAAGTCAGTCACAGTCTAAATTTTTTAGGACTTGAAAGCTATCTTTATGACTGACAAAGTGTTTTTCCTCGCATATATCCTCATATCATCTCTATTGTAGGAAAACCACATCTGAAGCTTATCCACTCCGAGCAATATACTCATGTTTATCTTGCTCTGTTCATACTCAAATATCTAACATGCAGGAAACTTACATCTCGTGTGGACTCAAATTGTGTTCTGAGATAACCTTCATGTCATATCCTTCGTCACAAATCTTTTCAAACTATTCGCTATACCTATCTAATTCATTTCAAGGATTGTGTGATAAGAATTACCTCAGACACTGTCGAGTGCATTGAAAGAAGTCAAGAATGAGATCATATGTCAATGGCACTCATACGAAGATTCTCCTCACTTCCTTCCTATTTAACTACGCACTCAAATGATGCATATCTTCAGGGGGGCGTGTTTCATCTTTGTAGTTATCTCTTGTCTTTCATTATCCTTCGCATTACATTCCATTTATTATCTATCCTTCGATGTGATCTGTTTTGTCAACAATCGTCCAAAAAGGGGGAGATTGTTGGTGCAATATCTGCCTACCTATGAAACAGGTATGGACTGTTTTGTTTGCGTAGTGCATACAGAGAGAAATAGTCCATGCAGAACCGAAGAGAATGTTGTCACCAGTGCCAAGTTCGAGGAACTTCACCGAAGTATATCTGCGTTGCAGAGAAGAAAGAGCTACACACTACAAAAAAAATACACTTGCGTGATGATACGTGCTTGTCACAGTAGGTCACGTTTTCTGTCATGCATGTACATCCATGACGATTTTATGACAGAATCACGATAGTCATACCTGTGTTGTCGTACAAGTGTTCCATGACAATACCAAAATTATCATCACAGAAGTGTCCAGTTCCATGACGATAAATCATGTGTCATGGAAGTGCTTTCGTCAAGGGTAACCAACACGTGGCATCCACCGTAACGGGTCGCCGTTAAGCTACCGGGTTCTGGTTTGGATCTGATAACCTGTTAACAGCCTGGACCAATGGGATTTTCCACGTGTAAAATTCCGATTCGCCGGATTATCGACGTGTTAGCTCAGTGTTGGGACAGATGTCGTCCACTCATTGGACGGGAGGCGCCTATGATACGTCGACATGTGGCGCGGCCCAACAGTGACCCATTCAGGTGAAAAGGCTGGCCCGTTTGACTTGGTTAAAAGGTAGCGCGTCGGCCCACGGAAAGCGTGTTAACGGCCTATTCGCATATAGCCCATTTACATCCCGCTAACTCACGGCCCGTTATGGCCTATCCGAATTAGGCCCAGTACCGGCATCTGGGCTGTACAATATGATTCCATCCCGTTGTAACTTCCAGCCCATGTATGGCCCATGACGTCTTTCAGCCCATATGAGGCCCTATGCAACTCTTGGCCCATTAACAGCCCGTGGTGACTCTGGCCCGTAATGAACAATGTATCACTTTATACCCATTAATGGCCCATTATTCCATTGGGCCCTTTCCATTCCGTGTGATATTTCGGCCTTCTAAGGGCCCATTTATTCTTGGGCTCACTTGCAGCATTCGATTACATCCGGTCCATTACTAGCCTGTTCCATTTGCGGGCCAAATCCAGCCCGTGCTTACTGTCGGCCCATTTGTGGCCCGTTAATCTGTTGGGCTGTTTTCTTAGCATCATCATGTTTAAGCCCGTTATACATATCGGCTATTAACGGACCGTTATGATCGGGCCACAAACAGACAATTTCCACTCTAGCCCGTTTACGGCCCATATTGCGGTCCTTTATTGGTCCATGAATAGTATGGTCCGTAGAAGGCCCATGGATTCTAACGGCCGCACACAAGGCCGATTGATCCTATGGCCCGTAGGAGGGCCATAGATCCTATGGCTCGTAGGAGGACCATGGTCACTACATAACGATCCATGGTTATTACGGCCTAGTTCTAAAAAATATTTTATTGTTGCCACTGGCAAACCGCAGAAAAAGAACTGTAGTGACTACAACCAAACAAATAAACAAGACAATAAGGAAATAAATAAGAAAGCAACTTACGCTATGCTATTACGGATATTACACATATTACATCCACTGGGCATGAAAGTTCATCACCAGTGCAAATATAGGGAACAAAGCAGCATATTACATACATTGAGCGTCTTAATTGACCACCAGTGGAAATAAACGAGCGCCAGCAAAACAAGTCCATAACTGAAACAACTTCACAAGAGCTCAAGAAACGTTATCCTAGGTATCCACCATGCTGGCAATAAGCTTATCAAGCTTATTAGCTTTCTCCTGTTTGGCGCTAAAATCCTCCAACGCTTGCTGTTGCACCAGAAAGTATGCATCTGAATTCTCTAGGGACTTCCTCAGTCCTTCGGCTTCTTGTCGCAACACAGCTGATCGATGTCTTTCAGCTTGTAGTTGAGACTCAAGAAACCTAACTGATTCAGACAGTGAGTTTGAAGAGCTTATACCAGCGGTAGTGGCCAGTAACTCGAACACTACATCAAGACAGGACTTTGGGGTTGTCTCAGTGTCTTCAAGGTAGTTTTCCTTAGCTGTTTTATCAGCTTTGTTGGAGACCAACAAGGATGTCTCACTATCCTGAACCTCATCTGCATTACTTCCTTTACCATTTCTTAATAAGGTACTCTTCCCAAATATTCAGTCGGCATTCTAAAAGAAGAAACAAGCAGACACATAACAGGTTTAGCATGTAGTATATGAAACTCATTTCCATGAACTTGTTCAGTAGTAAGGTGGACAGGATTAAACTACCAAGTCTTCTATTGCCAAGTAGTAAGTACATAATAAAAGCATCAAACAAACATATATCTATGTCCTTTGGTCACTGCATTGTCTTGCCAAATCAAAATAGAGACACGGTTCAAATCATATCAGTTCAAGACAAAGCAACATTGAAAGAATACAAGTGTGGGAAACTACACGGCACAACAAGATTTCAGATGGGTAACACGGTTATACATGTACAACAGCACTATTGGCTCTGTTGTGATGCTAGTAATGTGCATGATATGAGAAGTCAACTGTATACACAATTGAAATTGAAATCAACATAGCAATTTAGAAGATCAAACCTATTAAAGAAACATGTTTAAACATATCTGTTGTGCCATTGGAGTTTCAATTGGATCCTTCAATTTAAAAATAAGTTTGTATGAGTAAATACAGTGATACAAGAGCAAAGCAACATGCACCATAGCAATGGAATGTTAAATGAGAACAGTTCTTCTTCAGGTTTAAGCAATTGTTCTACACGAAGAGAGTACAGTAAGACGCGGACATATAGTACTTCAAAATAAAAAAATGAGCTCGTAGACCTTACCAGATTCTTGGTTCGGGACTAGTACAGAACAAGACGTTCCCAGTCATTGTGTCGTAAATGTGTCTTAGGAGCAAGTAAGGGAATTTGACGAGTTTCTTTGCCACTGAAGTACATTTTCTTTAGGTAATTCCGATACTGCCACCAAGCATTCTTGAAGGTAGCGGAGGTATTAGCACATGTTACCTCATCTCGAGTTTCCAAATCGGTCCTTCTCTATAGAGAGAAATGGGAACATTTGTTGTATTATAACCAACATGGAGGTAGAATGTATGAGACAAAGCAAAGTATTTGCCATAAATAACATTACTTACACATACCTCCTAAAAAATGTGACGCCCGGATAATTAAGGTACAGTAATCCCCTCCTAATGGTGCCATGTCATCGCAATTAAATTGCTAAACCTCACTTCGATCCAATCCCGATTCAAATTTAAATTTAAAGTAAAGTCAAATTATTATTTCTTCATACGGTAAAACAAAAATGTTCGGTGCGTTGCAAATATTCACTAACAAATTGTCGTTAAAGAATCCACATTTTTCAGAATGATAAAATGCCCCAAAGCTATTTTTAATTGAACCGTAAAGCTTTTAGTTGAACCATCCCAATTTAAATAAATATGTAAGCAATTCAAAAATATTTGAAACTTGGTGGGTTAACTCAAAATATTAGCTAGTATTTATGTGTTAAGTTTTACATTTAACTGAAGTCTTTTGGTAGCCCAAATAACTACAACACAGTGAGATAAAATGCAAAACAGAAAGGATAAAGAAAAAGCAAAAGGAAAAAGGAGAAATCCCCCCTGTTCACTTAAGCCCAGTACTTACACTGTGCCAGGCCCAGCCCAACTGGCCGGCCTTTTCCCCTACCTCTCGCAGGGGAGAGGCAGGGCCGTGCGTGCCGGCCATCCATGGCACCAGGGCCACGTGCCGGCCATCCGCACCCCCCCTCGGCCTACTAAGGCGTCCCCAGAAACCCTAGCTCGCACTCATCCATCCTCCCCTTTTCCCCCATCGGCCCTCCTCTTCTTCACGAATTTGACCTCGCAATCTCGCGCGATCACCGTTGCCTCGCCCTCGTTGACGCACGCACCGGCCTCTCCGACGGGTGGGAACACATCATGGAGGTTCGTCGTGCTCATCTGCGTCCGTCCCGAGCATCAGAGCAAGTAGGGGCGCCACGTAGCCGTCTCCATCACCGGTCTTCTCCGCCACGGTCATCATCGTCCGCCATCGACCCCCACCGTTTCGGTCCACCCCGACCCTCTCCGACCTCATCCTCGGCTCCGTGGTGAGCCCCTCCTCTGGATCCCCCTTATCCTTCCCGTTCCATCGTCGTTTAGCCACCGCCCTGCACTTCGGCTATCGTGGCCGGACCGCCGGAGCCCCGCGTCCGCGAGCCCTGCCTACGCACTTTCCTCACCTAGGCCGCGCCTTGGTCGTACGTGCCCGCGTCCCGCGCGCCTTGGTCTCGCGCCACGCCGGCGCCCGCCTATGCGAGCCGCCGCCCCGCCCGTCCTTATTGCCCCGTCGCCTGTCGCCTCCCTGCGTGCGTGCTGCCGATGCTCTTGGCGCGAACTACTCTGCTGCGCTGCTGGTTCTACTGCGTTGCTTGCAAGCTGCTGCTGCTAATCGTTGTTGCTGCTAATCGCTGATGATGCCTGCTTGCTAGCTGCTGCTATTAATCGCTGCTGCCGCCCATGGCGTTTGCGGCTGCAGCTAGCTGCCTCGCTGCCTCTGGTCAGGAGGCTAGCCCTATTAAGATTAGTCTAGGATTAGATAAGTTAGGTTAGTTAAATTGTTTATGTAGTTTAAGGTGTGAATGACATATGGGTCCACCTATTTAGATTAGACAGATCTTTTTGGAAATTAATAAAATAGTGACATGTGCGCCACCACCTCCGCTTTTGACCAGTGAAATTGACTTGGTCAATTCGGATTAAAATTAAATACAAAGTTCCAGAAAATTATTAAAACTTTGAAAATTAATATTAAATAATCCGTAACTCGGATGAAATTACTTTGTACATGAAAGTTGCTCAGAACGACGAGACGAATCCGAATGCGCAGCCCGTTCGTCCGCCACACATTCCTAGCATAGCAAACACGCAACGTTGCCCCTCCGATTCATCTGACCGAAAACGCGAAACACCGGGGACACTTTCCCGGATGTTTCCCCCTTTTTTGCCGATATCACGTACTACCGCGTTAGGGCACATCTAGCACTGCGTTTGTCATGTTATGCTTTGTGATGCTTTGATTGCTCTGTTATTTATTGTGTTCCCCTCTGTTACTTCTTTCCGGTAGACCCCGAGACCGTTGCCGGTACCCCTGTGATCGACTACATCGACGACGAACCCTTCTCTTGCCAGATGAACCAGGCAAGCCCCCCCCTTGATCACCAGATATCGCCTATTCTTCTCTATACTGCTTGCATTAGAGTAGTGTAGCATGTTACTGCTTTCGGTTAATCCTATTCTGCTGCATAGCCTGTCATTGTTGCTATAGTTGTTACCTTTACCTGCTATCCTACTACTTAGTATAAGATGCTAGTGTTCCATCAGTGGCCCTACTCTCTTGTCCGTCTGCCATGCTATACTACTGGGCCATGATCACCAGGGAGGTGATCACGGGTATATAATATATACTTCATATACATGACACATGTGGTGACTAAAGTTGGGTCAGCTCATTGAGTACCCGCAAGTGATTTTGATGAGGGGGCTGAAAGGACAGGTGGCTCCATCTCGGTAGAGGTGGGCCTGGGTTCCTGACGGCCCCCGACTGTTACTTTCTGGCGGAGCGACAGGGCAGGTTGAGACTACCTAGGAGAGAGGTGGGCCCGGCTCTGGTTGGCGTTCGCGGATACTTAACACGCTTAACGAGATCTTGGTATTTGATCTGAGTCTGGCCATTTGGTCTATACGCACTAACCAACTACGCGGGAACAGTTATGGGCACTCGGCGTCGTGGTATGCCGAAGCTCTTTTTGACGTCAGCGACTGAGTGGCGTGCGCCGCATTGGACCGTAAGCTCGCGCTTGTATTAAGGGGGCTAGGTCTGCATCCGGCCGCGTACGCAACATGCAGGTGTGCATGGGCGATGGGCCCAGACCCCTGCGTGCATAGGATTTAGATCGCATGCTGACCTCTCTATTGAGCCTAGGTGGGGCTACGACGTGTTGATCTTTCGAGGCCGGGCATGACCCAGGAAAGTGTGTCCGGCGAAATGGGATCGAGCGTGTTGGGAAATGTGGTGCACCCCTGCAGGGAAGTTTATCTATTCGAATAGCCGTGTCCCTCGGTAAAAGGACGACCCAGAGTTGTACCTTGACCTTATGACAACTATAATTGGATACTTAATAAAACACACCCTTCCAAGTGCCAGATATAACCCGGTGATCTCTCTCTAACAGGGCGACGAGGAGGGGATCGCCGGGTAGGATTATGCTATACGATGCTACTTGGTGAACTTACCATCTACTCTCTCCTACATGCTGCAAGATGGAGGTGGCCAGAAGCGTAGTCTTCGACATGATTAGCTATCCCCCTCTTATTCTGGCATTCTGCAGTTCAGTCCACCGATATGGCCCTTTACACACATACCCATGCATATGTAGTGTAGCTCCTTGCTTGCGAGTACTTTGGATGAGTACTCATGGTTGCTTTTCTCCCTCTTTTCCCCCTTTCCCTTCTACCTGGTTGTCACAACCAGATGATGGAGCCCAGGAGCCAGACGCCACCGTCGACGACGACTCCTACTACACCGGAGGTGCCTCCTACTACGTGCAGGCCGCCGACGACGACTAGGAGTAGTTAGGAGGATCCCAGGCAGGAGGCCTGCGCCTCTTTCGATCTGTATCCCAGTTTGTGCTAGCCATCTTATGGCAACTTGTTTAACTTATGTCTGTACTCAGATATTGTTGCTTCCGCTGACTCATCTATGATCGAGCACTTCTATTCGAGCCCTCGAGGCCCCTGGCTTGTATTATGATGCTTGTATGACTTATTTTTATTTTTAGAGTTGTGTTGTGATATCTTTCCGTGAGTCCCTGATCTTGATCGTACACGTTGCGTGTATGATTAGTGTACGGTCAAATCGGGGGTGTCACAAGTTGGTATCAGTGCCGACTGCCTGTAGGAATCCCCTTTCCAACTCCTTGGCCGAAGTCGAGTCTAGTCATTGAAAAACTTTTACTAACATGGTTGTGCGGCTTACGGGCCCACGTCGCCATTGGGTGGTATCAGGATCTTTTACTCCTCGATCCTTACTATGGGACTCTGATCTCTATTCTATTCGGGTTAAATGATTTTACTAAATCTGACTCTAGGTTCTCGTAACTACTTCTCCCGGAGAGCCCCTTTAGTCCAGATGATCACCGGCTGCACCAGAAGATTTCGAAGTTACTCTCTGCTACTCTTTCGAGACTTTGTGCCCATCGCCTTTGCAAATTCCCTACCACTGTTATATTAGTATGGATAACTATATACACTTGCCCTTTCAAATCCCATAGATCTTGTTATTACAAGATACACCGAAAATTGCTCTCCGTTGTTCTGAAAATCCTTTAAGCTTACTGCCTTGCAGTTCTTTACCACATGAATACCCCTATTGAAGATTCCTCGCACTTATTGAGTATCCGTTCATCCCCAGTTGTTCGTATGCTTCATAAGATACTCTAAAATACTATCTGACCTTCTGAGCATCCTCTTCGAACTATTGCTCTGCAAATACTTGTATGCTTACATTATGGATGCTCCCATATCACTAGTATCTTTTTACACTATCATTTTGATCCTATTGATTCAACATGTGTGCGAATGCACACAATCATCAATCGACCCTTCTAAATTATCTTTCCGGCTCAAACGTCATTTTGAACATGAGCTGGGTCTTGACCAAACTATTTGTCGTCGATTGTGCCTCTGGTCTATTCAGTTTATCCATCCGTGATCAGAGCGTCTGCTTCTAATCCTTCGTTTTGGAAATCATAAATTCCTTTGTTAACTAAGCATCAAATTATTCAGATGTTCTATAATCTGACGCTCTTGCATTATTTCTTCCTCTGATTGAGTACCGATACTCACATCAGCTCCATTGTGGATCGCTCGATCCATTGTTGGATTTCATCCGACATCGTCCTTCATATTCAATAACCTTGTGATCCTTTCCACGGGTATATAATGCCTTTGATAAATTGTATCCTCTGCTTTGTCAACCATGCTCTATTTTTGAGCTGGTGATAATTACTCCTGAAGTTTGTGGTATATGTTCCTAAGAGGCCCCGATGGGTTGGACATATGCCTTTTTCTAATCTGTGTGAACCCGGAAACTACTACGGGTTATACTCTACTGTTGTTATGACAGATAAAATTTCAACACCACAACTTCGTTGAAGGCGAGAAGTGAATGAAAGGTTATGCATTAAAGAAGTGGGAGTCGACCTTGAACTTTGTGTTCTTGCCCATGGACACGATGTAGATCCTATCATAGAAGCTTATTGCAATAATAACTATTTCCTTGATATGAAATCATCTGGTATGTATGTATTGATCATTTGCAATCGTGGTCCCGACCACATTTTCTCCTTGATTCCATTTCTCAGACAAGTTAAAGTACTTGTCTTTTGTTGATCGATACATCTCCGCAACCTCTATTTTTGATCTTCCTCGAGTATTAACCTCTAGTATCTCGAGAACTGTGTTGCTTCCTGCAAGTCTTCATCTAGTATTGCTTCTCACCGATCTCGGATCCCCCCAGGTTCTGAGTTATTAGTCACTCGAGAACACCGATAAGTGAATCAATTCCGCACTCCGATTCAATAACTCTAAGTAATTTTTGTTGCTTACGAGTTTAATAATTCTTCAATGTCCTTCCTAGCCTGCTCGGCTATTTCATTATCGTGCCGATTTTAACTGTGCTACCTAGACCTTCCCAACGCACAAATTTCGATAATGAGCTAATCTTGCGTCGATCTTCCTCGTCATATCACTTCTCCTTGAATAGCAAACTTGATTTCGAGTTTGTGTCCTACCCGTGGTTCTAATAACCTTTCGCTTTCATCATTCCTTTGACTTGATGTCATCGTCGATCAATTACATCTTCTTGAAAACCTCTCGACAAATTTGTCGTGATCATTGTCAACAATTTGACTTCTTCCAAGTTGTGTGTTGAAATTCAGGATGAGAAATACCATCCTTGCCCCTCGATGAATTGTGTTATCATCGACAACATTCTTGCCTCCCCCCAACACAAACTTGTTCATATTTTGTGTTGTATCTTGATTTCCCTGCTATCTAGCTTATGATATGTTCTACCTTGGAGTATTACCATCTTTTATGTCAAGAATGTCGTGAGGATTACTCCACCTCTTAAGAATTCTTGGTACAGTGATACTTCTCACCATCACCATTCTTTCTTGGTCCCCGTGTTGTTTCTAGACGAAATACCGACAAATGGTCTGTGATGTGTAAATTTTAAACTTCTAGCAACCCTATTGCTTTGAAGTTATTGGTCTATAGTTTCATTCTACGTCTATGGCTTAATGAATCATCATTCGAACATTGATCATGCTACCTAGCCCATATTTTAGGTGCACATTTCAACCAATGTTTAACTGTGTATGTTTTCCTCGAGCATACATCATTAAGTCATTCGATCTAGCTAATGTTATCTCCTTGTTCACATAGTTGTGGAAATCCATCTTTTGGAAATCTCAATGGATTGTCGCTGAGTCAATCAGTCACCTCCTCACCTCTCCTTGATTTAATGATGAACCCTTGTTCAGAACTCGCTTCCATAGTTCATCTCCCGAGAATCTTCGATGTCGTTTCGACAATTTGTGTTGCACCTTTCTTCTCAGGCATCCTGAGTCTGAGGTTTCCTAACACCGATCAGATCTGAATCTCGGTCAGCTATGATGGTTGGAGCATATTTTCAAGAGTTATAACATTGGTCTTTATATGACCCGGTAAGGTGATGTCATGCCTAGCACACTTGACCGGAGGACCTATTGTTATAGTTCTTCCTTTCAGCAAGGTTATCCATTCTTCCATGAGGAAATTGTAAGACTTATTCTACAAGTTATTCCTGATGCATCCATTGAGTATCTAAAGTCCGACCCTTGCTTGAAGACCATGTCAATGCTATCCCGAAGCATGTCTGTGGTACTCCAATTTTCGACAAGAACATTTGAAGCCCAATGCCAAATGTTTTCTTGCTCAATTATCCAAACACCGTTGTATGGGTAATGTCATGAAATTTCTCTCCCCTTACCTAAAGAGTATTTCTACATTATATCCTGTCATGGATATCATGCTCTGCTTGTCCTCGGGAAGGATATACCCCTAAAATATGTGTTTAAAGACATTTTTCTTTCCATTGTTCTGATTAAATCTGATAAACAATTTTCCTTTCCATTGTTTTGTTTAACCTTTATGGTGATCTATATGATATAAGTAGTAATATTTCCCTGCTTATGTAAACACCTCGGTGTACAACCTTGTCAGTAAGACCCTGTTACTACGGTAGACAGCATTCCGGTAACCACCGATGGACGAGAACTTTGCCTATTGGTCCGCCTCGTTTCAATGAGCAGGAAAATGGTTCTCTTCGTCCCTCGCCCTTGGTACCAGCATTGTTGCCATCATAACTGGCAGGCTACCCTCTGACATGCCTTGCTATCATGACCATACAAGATGTCGCTGCCCCTCTTACCTTAACCCACATGGTGGGCCCATAACCCACAGTTCCACAGGATCAAAACCTGACTCTCCTGTACAACCCTGTTTCTCATGGTTTTTCCCCACGCTTGGCTTCGTATTTAATTCATGAGCCACATTCCTAGTGATCTATTCTGGTATCAGACGCAATACTTATTCACGTTGCCCTGAAACCCTTCCACCTTCTGACTAGGCATTGAATGATTGCCTGGCTGCTTGAAACTTCTTATGGTACCTTCTTACTTTGCTCTCGATATCTTCTTAAGTTTCAATTCGGGAGTTACTTTCCGCCACCTTCCCCGATGTTATTGACCAGACAGTCAACCTTGCAGAGGTCCGTTCTTCTGGAATACCCACCCTTTATTCTTTCGTAAGTACAATGTAGTTCCCGAAGAAAGGAACCGACTTCATCACGATGACCTGAAGAAGAGAAATCAAGACATCAACGTAGTGGATCGACCTCATCGAGAAGAGCAACCAAGACAAAGAAGATTCGTTAGAATTTCCTAACCAAACCTTCCCCCCTTAGACCCCCTCTTAAATCTCGGGACGAGATTTCTTGTAGTGGAGGAGAATTGTGACGCCCGGATAATTAAGCTACAGTAATCCCCTCCTAATGGTGCCATGTCATCACAATTAAATTGCTAAACCTCACTTTGATCCAATCCCGATTCAAATTTAAATTTAAAGTAAAGTCAAATTATTATTTCTTCATACGGTAAAACAAAAATGTTCGGTGCGTTGCAAATATTCACTAACAAATTGTCGTTAAAGAATCCACATTTTTCAGAATGATAAAATGCCCCAAAGCTATTTTTAATTGAACCATAAAGCTTTTAGTTGAACCATCCCAATTTAAATAAATATGTAAGCAATTCAAAAATATTTGAAACTTGGTGGGTTAACTCAAAATATTAGCTAGTATTTATGTGTTAAGTTTTACATTTAACTGAAGTCTTTTGGTAGCCCAAATAATTGCAACACAGTGAGATAAAATGGAAAACAGAAAGGATAAAGAAAAAGCAAAAGGAAAAAGGAGAAATCCCCCCTGTTCACTTAAGCCCAGTACTTACACTGTGCCAGGCCCAGCCCAACTGGCTGGCCTTTTCCCCTACCTCTCGCAGGGGAGAGGCAGAGCCGTGCGTGCCGGCCATCCATGGCACCAGGGCCACGTGCCGGCCATCCGCACCCCCCCTCGGCCTACTAAGGCTTCCCCCAGAAACCCTAGCTCGCACTCATCCATCCTCCCCTTTTCCCCCATCGGCCCCTCCTCTTCTTCGCGAATTTGACCTCGCAATCTCGCGCGATCACCGCTGCCTCGCCCTCGTTGACGCACGCACCGGCCTCTCTGACGGGCGGGAACACATCCTGGAGGTTCGTCGTGCTCATCCGCGTCCGTCCCGAGCATCGGAGCAGGTAGGGGCGCCACGTAGCCGTCTCCATCACCGGTCTTCTCCGCCACGGTCATCATCGTCCGCCGTCGACCCCCACCGTTTCGGTCCACCCCGACCCTCTCCGACCTCATCCCCGGCTCCGTGGTGAGCCCCTCCTCTGGATCCCCCCATACCCTTCCCGTTCCATCGTCGTTTAGCCACCGCCCTGCACTTCGACTATCGTGGCCGGACCGCCGGAGCCCCGCGTCCGCGAGCCCTGCCTACGCACTTTCCTCACCTAGGCCGCGCCTTGGCCGTACGTGCCCGCGTCCCGCGCGCCTTGGTCTCGCGCCACGCTGGCGCCCGCCTATGCGAGCCGCTGCCCCGCCTGTCCTTGTTGCCCCGTCGCCTGTCGCCTCCCTGCGTGCGTGCTGCCGATGCTCTTGGCGCGATCTGCTCTGCTGCGCTGCTGGTTCTACTGGGTCGCTTGCAAGCTGCTGCTGCTAATCGTTGTTGCTGCTAATCGCTGATGATGCCTGCTTGTTAGTTGCTGCTATTAATCGCTGCTGCCGCCCATGGCATTTGCGGCTGCAGCTTGCTGCCTCGCTGCCTCTGTCGAGGAGGCTAGCCCTATTAAGATTAGTCTAGGATTAGATAAGTTAGGTTAGTTAAATTGTTTATGTAGTTTAAGGTTTGAATGACATATGGGTCCACCTATTTAGATTAGACAGATCTTTTTGGAAATTAATAAAATAGTGACATGTGCGCCACCACCTCCGCTTTTGACCAGTGAAATTGACTTGGTCAATTCGGACTAAAATTAAATACAAAGTTCCGGAAAATTATTAAAACTTTGAAAATTAATATTAAATAATCCGTAACTCGGATGAAATTACTTTGTACATGAAAGTTGCTCAGAACAACGAGACGAATCCGAATACGCAACCCGTTCGTCTGCCACACATTCCTAGCATAGCAAACACGCAACTTTCCCCTCCAATTCATCTGTCCAAAAACGCGAAACACCGGGGATACTTTCCCGGATGTTTCCCCTTTTTTACCGATATCACCTACTACCGCGTTAGGGCACATCTAGCACTGCGTTTGTCATGTTATGCTTTGTGATGCTTTGATTGCTCTGTTGTTTATTATGTTCCCCCTCCGTTACTTCTTTCCGGTAGACCCCGAGACCGCTGCCAGTACCCCTATGATCAACTACATCGACGACGAACCCTTCTCTTGCCAGATGCACCAGGCAAGCACCCCCCTCTGATCACCACATATGGCCTATTCTTCTCTATTCAGCTTGCATTAGAGTAGTGTAGCATGTTACTACTTTCGGTTAATCCTATTCTGCTGCATAGCCTGTCATTGTTGCTATAGTTGTTACCCTTACCTGCTATCCTACTGCTTAGTATAAGATGCTAGTGTTCCGTCAGTGGCCCTACTCTCTTGTCCGTCTGCCATGCTATACTACTGGGGCGTGATCACTAGGGAGGTGATGACGGGTATATAATATATACTTCATATACATGACACATGTGGTGACTAAAGTCGGGTCAGCTCGTTGAGTACCCGCAAGTGATTCTGTTGAGGGGTCTGAAAGGATAGGTGGCTCCATCACGGTAGAGGTGGGCCTGGGTTCCTGACGGCCCCCGACTGTTACTTTCTGGCGGAGCGACAGGGCAGGTTGAGACCACCTAGGAGAGAGGTGGGCCTGGCCCTGGTCGGCGTTCGCGGATACTTAACATGCTTAACGAGATCTTGGTATTTGATCTGAGTCTGGCCATTTGGTCTATACGCACTAACCAACTACACGGGAACAGTTATGGGCACTCGGCGTCTTGGTATCAGCCGAAGCTCTTTTTGACGTCAGCGACTGAGTGGCGCGCGCCGCATTGGACCGTAAGCTCGCGCCTGTATTAAGGGGGCTAGGTCTGCTTTCGGCCGCATACGCAACGTGCAGGTGTGCAATGGGCGATGGGCCCAGACCCGTGCGCGCATAGGATTTAGACCGGCGTGACGACCTCTCTGTTGAGCCTAGGTGGGGCTGCGACGTGTTGATCTTCCGAGGTCGGGCATGACCCAGGAAAGTCTGTCCGGCCAAATGGGATCGAGCGTGTTGGGAAATGTGGTGCACCCCTGCAGGGAAGTTTATCTATTTGAATAGCCGTGTCCCTCGGTAAAAGGACGACCCAGAGTTGTACCTTGACCTTATGACAACTAGAACTGGATACTTAATAAAACACACCCTTCCAAGTGCCAGATATAACCCGGTGATCGCTCTCTAACAGGCTGACGAGGAGGGGATCGCCGGGTAGGATTATGCTATACGATGCTACTTGGTGAACTTACCATATACTCTCTCCTACATGCTGCAAGATGGAGGTGGCCAGAAGCGTAGTCTTCGACAGGATTAGCTATCCCCCTCTTATTCTGGCATTCTGCAGTTTAGTCCAATGATATGGCCCTTTACACATATACCCATGCATATGTAGTGTAGCTCCTTGCTTGCGAGTACTTTGGATGAGTACTCACGGTTGCCTTTCTCCCTCTTTTCCCCCTTTCCCTTCTACCTGGTTGTCACAACCAGATGCTGGAGCCCAGGAGCCAGACGCCACCGTCGACGACGACTCCTACTACACCGGAGGTGCCTACTACTACGTGCAGGCCGCTGACGACGACCAAGAGTAGTTAGGAGGATCCCAGGAAGGAGGCTTGCGCCTCTTTCGATCTGTATCCCAGTTTGTGCTAGCCATCTTATGGCAACTTGTTTAGCTTATGTCTGTACTCAGATATTGTTGCTTCCGCTGACTCGTCTATGATCGAGCACTTCTATTCGAGCCCTCGAGGCCCCTGGCTTGTATTATGATGCTTGTATGACTTATTTTTATTTTTATAGTTGTGTTGTGATATCTTTCCGTGATCGTACATGTTGCGTGTATGGTTAGTGTACGGTCAAATCGGGGGCGTCACTGACAAACACCTGCAACTGGCTTTTTCCTTCATCTTTAGTATAATTTTTCCATGATGGGAAGATACGCACATAGGATTTAACAACATCAAATGCGATAGATGCTAAACTACGAATGGATGGTTGTGCTTCGTCCACGGAAATAGGTGTACTAACTGGTGGAGTTGGGGTTTGCCGTGGTAGTACTGGCACTTTGGGCACTGGAGCTGGCATACTAACTGCTCATGTTTGGGAGCTCTATGCTGGAGATGGTGCTGTGTCAACTGGAACTAGGTTACTATCTGTTGTGGTTGGGGTTAGATTGGGTGAAGCTGGTTCTTTGTCCATTGGAGTAGGGGTACAATCTGCGAGAGTCTGGGTTATGTGTGGTAGGGCTGGTTATTGTGCATGTACAACAGGGGTGCTATCTCCACTAAGAGGTAGCACTGTTTTATTTGAAGACCGTGTTTTTACTCCGCTAGATACTGCCATCACCCCCTCCAATTCAAATGGCTGATAAACAAGAAAAGTAGTTGAATGTACATACCTTGTATGAGAGACAGATGCAATAGATAGTGTGGAAAAGAGAGGCCATCCCGTTCACATGTATATTGTTTAACTAAATAGGATAGCATGACATATTTCACATATATGATGTATATCTAAACTGGATAGCATAGCATGACATAATTCAAAGATATGATGACTAAATAAACATGATGGCATGTCATAATTATATCATGTCTTTAGTAAACAGGTTGGCATGACATAATTCACATACATGTTATCTAAGTAATCAGGATCGCATGATATAATTCACACATGTGATTTATATACTAAGTAGAGGGCATTCGCATATATGATGTCTGAACTATGAACATGGTGTTGAATATTGTGTATATGATGTCTAAACTATGCAATACAACACACCGTATGCATGATATGAGCAGTATAACCATAGCAAGTTAGAGCATACACCTCGGTGGGGGAATAGGACCGGTCATCTGTCTCTGAGTCCATCTCTGAGGAGCTATCGGGACCCAGCAAGAGATCTGCTTCGACAGGTAGCACTGTCTGCTCTGAAGACCTTGTTTTCACTCCAGATTTTTCCATCACCTGCTCAAATGGCTGATTCACAGGAAGAGTAGTTGAATGTACAAACATCGTCTACAAGTGGAAATGTAATGAAGAAAGGATTGGAAAGATACATTTCAAATATACGATGCCTGGTTCAACGGGATGGCATTGCATATTTCACATATATTATGGCTAGCTAAAAGAGATGAGATTGCATAATTCACATATATGACATAGAAACTAAACAGGTGGCATTACAGAACATGTCTAAACTAAGCAGATGACATATATGATGTCGAAAGTAGGCACTGCAAGGCAACATATGCATGATATGACCAACATCATCATGCCAAGTTAGAGCAAACACCTCGGGGAGTAAATAGGAGTGGTCAGGTCCGTCTGAATCCGCCTCAGAACAGATATCTTCCTCTCGATTACAATCTGGAGGGGGGGATTTGCCATTGCACCCACCATGGAGCGATGTCTGCATGAAATTGTATTGCCACACAAACTCTTCTCCTTTTCTCTACATGGTCAACATGACTGTGTACAATATCTGACATGCATACGAAAAAAATATAGTGAGATTATGTAAGGAGAGCATGCAGAAATCTAGAGTGATGGTAACAACCAGTGGATAGATCCAAAATAATGATAGCAGGTTGATGATAGATTTACTTTAACAAAGAGATAAATGATGATTGCTTTACTATTTGTTTCCCACCCAAGATGAACAACATAGACATACCCTAGGTGATCCAGATAATAGACAGAGATACTATTCATTGTTGCCTCGATATGTGCCCCACAAGCATTTTAAAACTCAAGTTTGAACATTAATTCGGACCCGACTTGGAGTCGAAGAGGTGAACAGGATGATAAAGTAGGAGGTAATATTATGCAATGCATAACAAAAGCACAAACAAAAGAGTGTTGTCGGATTATGGGTTCCGGCAAACCCTTGAGGTTCGAACACTAGGGTGCGCACGAAGATCTCTCTCTTCCTAGCTCGCTCTCGCAACGATCTCAAGGCCTAACTCGACGAACCCAAAGAACAAGAGACATGAAGGTTTATACTGGTTCGGGCCACCGTTGTGGTGTAATACCCTACTCTAGTGTGGTGTGGTGGATTGCCTTGTAGGCTGGGAATGAACAAGTACAACGGATGAACAGCCTCGTGAGGAGAGGTGTTATTGAGCTCGGTGAGCTTGAGTGTTGAGGATGATCTGAATGGTCCGTCCCCAGATCAGTTGCCTCCTATGGTGGTGGCTAGTCCTATTTATAGAGGCCATGGTCCTCTTCCCAAATATTAGGAGGGAAGGGATCCCACAACGGCCAATTTGGAGGGGGACAACTAGTACAAGTTATCCTGACAAAAGGTGGTCTTCGCCTGCCAAAGGCTCCGGTGGTGACGCCGTCATGGGCTCCGCGGTGACCTCCGTCCTGCCGTCCTGCTGGTCTTGGTCTCGTTGCACCAATATGGAAACCTTTGCCTGATGCCTTGGGACTCCTCGCCTGCGCTTGCCCCTTTAGCACCAAAGAGGCAACGGGTGCTCTGCGCCCGCTGGCGCCCGCTTGGCCTTGGTCGTCATGGCTCACGTCATGCGCACCTCGCGAGGTGCCCCTTGCATAGATATCTCCGCTCCTCGGGAGCCAGCCTAAGGAGGCTGCCCCTAAGGAGGTCTTGCGTCATCCGCCTCGCAAGGCTCGGCCCCTCGCGAGGGTCTTGAGCGGTTGTTGATGAAGGTGGGCCGTACTAGGCAGCTGGATGAGCCACGCCCTGGTCCGCAGGCAGGCAAGTCTGGGTACCCCCGTTCCCAGGACGCCGGCAGTCACCCTCGGGCCCAAAGCGCGCTCGGACTTGGCTTCGAGACGAAGCCAAGGGTCAAGTGCAGCGCCGCGGGCCCCAATAGCCTGCGGCCTTGATTGACGCGTGGCGGTTGATGGGACGTGGGCGCCTCCACTTCCCCATGCAGCCTCGATTTCCACCTGGCTAGGCAGCCACCGTTGCCTACACATAACTGCCCCCATCGTAGGCGAGTGCTCCGCAGCTTCCTCGTCTTCCGGCAAACAGCGGATCCTTTCCCCCGGTCCAATCTGACACCAGCTCTCTCCGCCGCCATGGCACCAAGCCGGAAGAAGAAGGGGAAGGAGTCCCGTACCTCGGCTCCTACACCGCTGGTCTTTGAACCCGCTGTCGAGTGGTCAGTGGTGCTCAACCGGGAGGTGATGGGCAAGGTGCGCCCAGCACTTGCCGCCGATTCCAATGAGTGGGGGGCGACGGTGGCCTGGCCTGCTTCCCGCGCTAAAATCGACATGACGGCCACCGAGGTCCCCCTCCATCTTCACGCCCTCTGGGCTGGTCTTATCCCTCTCTTCTCCGACTTCTTCAATGCGGTGCTTTCGCATTATCAGATCAACACACTGCAACTTGATCCCCAATCCATCATCCTCCTTGCTGTCTTCGCCTTCGCCTGCGAGGCCATGGTGGGCATTGCCCCTTCCGTGGCCTTGCCCCGCCACTTCTTCTCTCTGCATCTGACAGACGCTCTCCAATGCTCGGGGTGTGTATCTTTCCAGGCTGTGGCCGCGACGGCCAGCTCGGGGATTGACTTCGAGCTCTCGCCGGTCGTCGGAGGTTTTCGGAAGCGATGGGTGTTTGTGGATGTTGGTGTGCGCGATCCCTTGCTGCTGCCTCCGCGGATTCCGGCTACCCCAAGCTCCGGTTGGGGGCACACAAGGCTCGCCGACCGGTAGCTCGCCCATGTCTGGCATCGGCTGCCAGGCTGAAGGGCCTCGGGGTGACGATGCCTATGGTGGTGAAGGAGTTCATCCTGTGCCGTATTGCTCTGCTTCACTGTCACTCTCAGCCGATGTGGACCTTCTCCGGCTATGGGGACCGCATGAGGCTTTAGGTGCCGGCTCTTGCCCCTAAGGCGCGGTGCATGGTGCTCGAGCTCCTGACTGGCGACCCAACGCCAGCCAGCCTGCCGGAAGAAGGTTGTCTTCTATACTGCTGCTCGAACAAGGTGGAGTTCGCGAAGAAGATGCCCCTTTCGACGAATGGGGACTATGCCCGGCTGGCCTTGAAGGGCCTCGTGAGAGCCCTGTCTTCGTGGCTCCTTTGCCTGCCGCCGACGCGGTGATCTTCCCGGAAGTGGGCGCAGGGGGGCGACTACCGTCGGCTGCGGGCGACGCAGCTGCTGAGGAACCGGCGCCGCTCGGGGCTCCTGAAGGCTCATCCCGCGGGCGCCTAGAGAGCCGTCCTGAGGAAGTAGCTGGCGGGACGATGCAATCCGGTACTCCTGAGGCTCAAGCCCCCGAGGCCCAGGTGAGTCGCCTCGAGGCGGGGGCCGAGGTCTCCACGCAGTCCAGCACCCCTGAGGTCGCCTCCTCAGGAGCCACACCCGGCGCTGGTGACCGCACCCAGGGCTTCGGCCGGCTCTGTCCAAACTTCGACGTGCTCCGGAAGAGGAAGGGATCTGCAAGCTGTAGCGGCGATGCCTTCCGGGCACTGAAACAGAGGAAGTACGTTGCCGTAGATGAGTGAGTACCTTATCTTTTTAATTTCTCGAGTGCTGCTTCCCCTCCTTACCGTGGTTCCTCAGGGTCCCTTCTGCTAAGGCGACGAAATCTCCCGAGAAGCAACCTCCTCCTGCCTCGAGTCGTCCACTGACCTTGAGCGCCTCAAGCCAGCCTGTCGCACTTGACGCGAGGTCAGCCGGAGAGGTAGGCGTGCCGGCCTGGCGTCTCGACCCCGCGTTCTTGCCATCCCTCCTTCGCGGCCCTGCCTGGGATGCAGAAGGTGTGCCAAGGGCTCCTCCTCTGGTTATTGACCGTGGCTGGGTGGCCTCAACCCTGGCGTCTTCTTCGGGGAATGAGCTTCCGCCCCTCCGGGCCCCCGACGAGGCCCGAAGGGCGACTGGAAAGGTGCCGGCCTCCAGCCCCCTGCTGGGAGGAGGCGAGCCACCTCGGACCCCTTCAACGACTTCCGGCATGGAGGACGGATTCGGTCGTGCGTTCGAGCTTGCGCGCAAGTGGGGTGTTGTTCGTCATGAACTCTTCCGGGAGGCGATGGGTGCACTGAGCCATCTTGGGGAAGAGCTCGTGGACGTCGACGCCCGCCTTGAAACTGAGGGTCTTTGGTTAGTGGACGAATGGCATCAACTAAAGGTGGCCATCAACCTTGGGCGTCTCCAGCGCGAGCACGCCAACGTGAAGGCTGAGGCATCCCTTGCAACCTCGCGCGTGGCTAGTGCCCGAGCCTTGGAGGAGGCTAGGGAGGCTGACCACCGCCATGAGGCCGCAGAGAAGCGCAGGCAGGAACTCCAGGCCCTGGATGCCTCCCTGGAGCAGTAGGTCGAGGCCCGTAGGGCTGTTTTGGCGTCGATGAAGGGGGCGCCTTCCGAAGTGGAGGAGATCTTGAGGCGCAAGGAAGCGCTAGTGCTGGAGGCCACGGAGCGTAGCCTCGAGCTTGAACGGTTGGAGACGAGGGAGCGCCAGGTCGCCCAGGCGGAGGACGCTGCAAGCGTGCGAGAGGCCAGAATCCAGGAGGAGATTGACCGCAGGGTGCCGGAGGGCCGCCCAGATTTTGCCAATAGATACGACCTGAAGTTGAAGCTCTTGGAAGTCGAAGCTGAGGGTAGAACCGCTGCCTTCCGGTCGAAGCTGAATGAAGCGGAGCAGCATGAGAAGGCTGCCGCCGTGGCCCTGATCTCCGTTCATGCCGAGTTGGCCTCTGCCTATGCTGAGCTGCTTCCGCTTCAGCGGACCGACGCTGAGTCCTTCGCGTAGTAGACCAGGGAAGAGGTGCTCCGCCGGCAGACGTTACTACGCGAGCACACTCCCATGCTCCGGGACCTCAGGACGAGGGCCAACCAGGCTCTAGGCGTCATCTGCGATGAACACGCCCCTCACCCCCACGCCGAGGACTATGCCAGCCATATTCGCTTCTTCACCGACGTCGTGACGCGCCTGGAGGATCAGGCCGAGAGGGCTCGCAAGCTTGTCGAGGAAAAGGCTAGGGCCTCCTTGGACGCGTGTTCTCCCGCGTCTTCAGCCATCTTCAGAATGCCGACCCCAACTTCGATTTTGACGCCGCCATCGCCCCAGTGCCCAGAGTTATCCGGGACAACCTGGCGCGCTGGATGGACGATAACGTGGATGCTCTGGTCAGGGCTTTTGCTTCTGATGACGACGCAGTGGTGGTCGTGGCGGATGAAGGCGGCGTGGTCGATGATGGTGAAGACGACGCCAGCAGCATGTCCAGGAGCGATTCGGGAGATGATGCAAGCAACATGTCCGATTGAGCCCACGCTCCTTTGTTCTGAACCTGGGCGCAAAAGCTTGGGCACGGCCCTTCAAGATGTAAGAGCATTTTGGGGAGGGGGAGCCCCTCATGTAATCAGACTATTGTTTTATTTCTTGAGCCAGACTTAAGACGTGCTTTTGCGAGTCCTCAATTTTTTCCGTGAGCTTACTGCAGGAACTTACCTCAGTTCAGACAGACCTCGGACTAGTCTTGTGGTTGCCGGTGTGTATTTCTCCTGAGGGGAGTCCTTCGCGGGCCCATGAGGTGTTGGGCTCCTTAGGAGCCTGCTAGTCCGCCCAAGAGGGCCTCGCGAGAAGCGAGCACCTGAGCGCGGCAGGATGCGCGTGCATGACACGCCCAGCCCCCGTTCATGAGGTGCTCGTGAGGGAGGGGTAGCAGGCACGGGCCTCAAAACAAGGCACAGGACCAGAAAACTCAAGAAACCAATGCGAACGATAAAAAGACACCCCCGCACTTGTCAACGAAAATACAATTTCAAGTTCAAATCCGAAAAGGCGGCAAACCGAGCTACAGAAAAAGGGGTTGAAAGCAAATGGCCTCGTCCGACACCTAGCTAGTCTTCTTGTCTTCCCACCAGCGCGGAGCTAAGTGCTTTCACAGGCCGTAAGCATAGTCATTGGGGGACAGTGTCGACAGCCAGCGCGGAGCATGGTGTTTCCACTAGGACGTGTGCGGGAGCCCTCGAGGCCCCAGGGCGGCTCTCCGGAGACTCCGGGGTGTGTACAACCCCACTCATTATTACGTGAGAGTGTCACGGGCGGAGACCTTCACAGGCGTGAGCCTTGCTTCATATCGCCAGACGAGGGGCCCGCCTTGCGCCACCCTTGACCACCGTTGGGGCGTCCGGAAACCAGGACGGTGCCAAGGGGCAAAGGGGACGCTAGCGGCGCCCTCGGCGACCACGGGCCCTCTGCCGGGGGGAGGGCTCGCCGGTGCCTCCCTGGCAGAGGACCTACCTCCGGGCTACGCCTTGCTCCATGTGGCATGGGGAAGGGCCTGGCTCCAGACCCCTCCATGCAGGCCCCAGTGCGCTACCCCTGGTTGGAGCAGGGCTGCCGCGCTGGGGTCGCCGTCCGCCGCTGTAGCCTGGTTCACCTGCGACCCATGGTTAGCATAAGCTTGCTCCTGAGATATCAGTGGTACCCTTCGGTTGTCGTCGTTGGCGGGGTTGGTGAGGCTCCTGGGTGGCCCGTGGGAGGCCTCGGCTTCCAGCATCTCTTCCTCCCAGCCCGGCTCAAAAAACAAGCAGGGGGCATCCTCTGGTGTGTACTCTCGATCCACCATGCATGGCACATAAGCTTCTGGAATCGCCGCTCCGGGACCCCCGCCGAGGCGCCCTGCGCCCCGCGCCGCCGGGCCCAGTGCGTCCCCCTGGTGGCCGTAGGGTGGCGCCCCATTGTGGCCGCGCGGGGCAGCGCCCGCACCCGTGCCACCCGGGGAAACGCAGGCGTGGCCGAATGTTCGACGCCGTCGGCCGTGCTACCGATGGTGAACCCTCCTGGTGCGCCTGGGAGCACGTGGGTGCGACGACGCCCGCCGTGCAATCTAGCCACAACTTGAGACGTAGGTAAGGAGCAGAAGGGCGGCGTACCCCTGGATGCGGCATCCAACAGCTCAGCGACGCGCTCCAGCAATGCATCGTGGCCGCTCTCTGCCAGCCGGCACTGTAGCAGCTCCCGCGCCACTATGAGCGCGGCTCGCATGTTCGCTTGTTCCCGTCGGGTGTGTGGCGCCATCGCTGCTGCATAGCTTGAGGCCCTTGCGGCGGCCCGCGCGTCGTGGTGTGAGGGTGGAAGGTGCCGGTCTGCCCCGCCCGCGTCCCGCGGTATTCGGCGGTGTGTGGGCCGCCTGGAGTGCGGAGTTGAGGTCTTCTTGGGCGGACGGTGCCGCCCTGACGGGCCAAGCTGCCCAATGGGCGGCGTTGGTCCTTGGGTCGCCAGACATCGGAACCGCGGGGTGTCGGCGGATCAGCTGACGGAAGAGAGGCTTCGACGCACCCCTACCTGGCGCGCCAAATGTCGGATTATGGGTTCCGGCAAACCCTTGAGGTTTGAACACTAGGGTGCGCACGAAGATCTCTCTCTTCCTAGCTCGCTCTCGCAACGATCTCAAGGCCTAGCTCAACAAACCCAAAGAACAAGAGACACGAAGGTTTATACTGGTTCGGGCCACCGTTGTGGTGTAATACCCTACTCCAGTGTGGTGTGGTGGATTGCCTTGTAGGCTGGGGATGAACAAGTACAAGGGATGAACAGCCCCCTGAGGAGATGTGTTCTTGAGCTCGGTGAGCTTGAGTGTTGAGGATAATTTGAATGGTCCGTCCCCAGATCAGTTGCCTCCTATCGTGGTGGCTAGTCCTATTTATAGAGGCCCTGGTACTCTTCCCAAATATTAGGCGGGAAGGGATCCCACAACGGCCAATTTCAAGGGGGACAACTAGTACAAGTTATCCTGGCAAAAGGTGGTCTTCGCCTGCCAAAGGCCCCGGTGGTGACGCCATCGTGGGCTCCGTGGTGACCTCCGTCCTGCCGTCCTGCTGGTCTTGGTCTCATTGCACCAATATGGAAACCTTTGCCTGATGCCTCGGGACTCCTTGCCTGTGCTTGCCCCTTTAGCACCAACGAGGCAATGGGTGCTCTGTGCCCGCTGGTGCTCGCCTGGCCTTGGTTGTCATGGTTCACGTCATGTACACCTCGTGAGGTGCCCCTTGCATAGATATCTCCGCTCCTCGGGAGCCAACCTAGGGAGGCTGCCCCTGAGGAGGTCTTGCGTCATCCACCTCGCGAGGCTCGGCCCCTCGCGAGGGTCTTGAGCGGTTGTTGATGAAGGTGGGCCGTACCAGGCCGCTAGATGAGCCACGCCCTGGGCCACAGGCAGGCAAGTCTGGGTACCCCCGTTCCCAGGATGCCAACAAGTGCGACCTCTCTTGTGGACCCATGTACTCCTCAGGTTCATCTGCTGAGTCGATGATGGTGATGCAGTTGTAGTGGGTGCCGGCGGCAGGGAAGGAGATCTGAGGCGGCAGAAGACGGTCGGGAGTCATGATGTTTAGTATGGTGGATTCTTCTGTCGATGGAGCAGCTCAGGTTAGGTGGACGACGTCGCGACAGGAGCAGGACAAACCACACAAAGTTTTCTTCGACACTTATCTGAACTGAAGTAATTCTATAAGGCTCCTTTGGCTTGCAGGATTCTAAAAATGCAGGGATAGGAAAAACACTGGAATAGGATAGGAAAGCTTGTGGAAACAGAGCATTTGTAAACACAGGATTTCTGTCAACTTAGGTGTTTGGTTCACAAGACTTGGAAGAGCAGATGAATGTAAAGAAACATGGCCAAATTAAAGTGAAACAATATGAAAGTACGTACAGTTAGAATGTTATTCTGCCACTAATGCACTTAGTCTTGTTTTCTTGCATAGGAAAAGTAGCTCCAGGTGGATGTTTTGCTCCATTCCTTTCAACCAAATGCATGAATAATTGAGTAGTAGAGTACCATAGGAAAATTTTCGTATTGCTATGTTTTTCCTTCACTTTTTCCTTTGAACCAAAATAGACCTAATGGATCGACATGAATGTAGAGTAATAAGTGATGCAACAAGTGTACAACCTCTTTGGTGTAGCTATGTCGACCTCAGCATCATTGGGATGGTCGCTGAAGGAGTTGCGGCAGAGGTGGTTGTGGGAGGTGTGGTGGAAGATCTAAGGCGTCTGTAGATGGCATACAGGGTACTTCTTTGTTGTGATGGATGGTTCCGTCATTGGAGCAGCTCCGGCGAGCCGTAAGACGTCGAGGCTGAAGCAACACAAGACAGACATTGTTAATCTCAAGTGGGATTCTAATAACATCTCCAATAGATGATGTAAAATACATTACCAAAAAGTGGTAGATGTAAAATGTACATCGCCAAAAAACACCTAACTACAACAGATGAGGTAAAAAGTGTTGACTCTGAACTTAACTGTCGAAACTGAAATTTACTATGGAATCTGAATGTTACTATCGAAACAACGCACTGGTAGAAGAGATGCACTTCACATGTAGTTTAGGCCACTCGAGCACTAGTAGTAGAGAAACAGTGATCTAAATAAGCAGGCGACCGACAGAGAACGCAGTAGCAGATAGCAGCCGGAGCAGCAGCGCCTGGAGCAGCAGTGTGAACTAGAGCCAGAGCAGCAACTCGTGTAGTTGCAGCAGCCCATGTAGCATCATCAGCAGCGCGAGCGAGAGCAAGAGCAGCGTAGCAGCACGAGCCAGGGGACGAGCAGAGCAGCAGCGCGAGCGAGCGAGAGCCGTAGCAGCAACAGTAGCAGCTCCGACTGGTATGGACGCCGCCGCCAAGGGAGCCTCGCACTGGGGGAGAGCCGCCATGGAGATGTCGCTGGCAGCGCCGACTACAAGGTGGCCATGCCACGGGGGAGCGGTATTGAGCACCGGCGGTGCCGGGAGGTCAAGTTAAGGAGAAGGTGATATGTGATTAGTGTACAACCTCTTTGATGGTGCTGAGTAGGCCTCGGCTTCGTCCGAGGAGTCGGTGAGGACGGTGCGGTTCCGGTGGAGCAGGTTAAGGCAGCGACGTGGGGATGGAGCAGCCGCGATGACGAGGCGATCGTCGGAGCAGCTCCTTGGAGGTGGAGGAAGGGGCGGCTGAACCAGCGGGACGGCGAGATCGACGACGGATCCTCATCCGGGGCGGTGGATGAGGGACGTCGAGCTATTGCGATGGACAACGTCATCGGGGAAGAGGCTCTAGCTGGGCAGCGGTGGGGTGGCGGACGGCGGAGGATGGGGTTTCGCGTCTGGAGCAGAGAGGTTATGGCGGCCTGGGATTTCGAATGTCCAAAAAGTAGGTGATGGGAGGGGGAACCATGACTCAGGGATGCGCTTGTCCAAAATGTAGGATGTGTTACCAAAGTACCCCCACCGATTTGAACTAGCGGCCCTTTCAGCTCAGGGTTAGAAGGGGGATTTTGCGTGTCGGGATTTGGCAACTGGAGGGAGTTTTCGCGTGAGTTGTAATTTCGGGATAACAAGGCGCGAGTTTTGGGAGCACGATATCTGAATTTTCGGGATGACAAGGCGTGGGTTGAATTTTAGGGACAAGCCTAACGTGTAATAATGTACGTACCAAATCACTTCGCACTTCCCTCAATGAAAAAATGAAAAAAAACTATTCACACCACACAAAGAGAGAGTCTTGTCCCGTTTTACTGTACAAATGCTATTCAAAGCTATGAATCCATGTTATGTCCAATTAAATTTTTTCGCTGGCTGTATAATGCATGTAACCTACTCATACGAACATTTTAGTGCATTCCAAATGTCAATACTACCACTGCAATTCGAACTAAATTTGAATTTGTTTCTCTATTTGAATAAGAATCTACAATCATGATTGTTGACAACTTAAACCATCATTTGTATATTATCTTAACAACACACCACTTGATTACTATAGAGATATATATAAACTATGTGTACTATATGAACTCGAATTCGAAACTGTGAATACACTCGATGTTGATTCCAGATAATAGTACATTTGATGTACTAACTAGATCTTCATAATCTAAACCATGTTTCATACGTACACTGTGTTTATCACAAAAAATATAGTGCCCCGCCCCTACATTATGACAAGTATTTAGCCCTGAGCTGCAAAACCACACATTATCACTAATTCAAATAAATGTTCTGTATATTATATGTAGTATAACATGTTCATAACCACACCATGCATATCACCATTATATATATTCATGCATGCGTTGGTTTAAAACACTATAATATCTTCTTCACATATTCGAATCCACTTTTTATAAGTAATTATGATCTCTATTCGTCTTTACACCCACACAATCATCTTCTCTTTGTAGCTAGCACTAACTTTCTCTCGTGCATGCACACGCCCGCTCCCCTCTCACCCTCCCTCAACGTGCCCTCCATCGCGCACATTTGTTACTTCTCTTTAGGTCGTTCACCCATGGTGTGTGTAGGCCCCCCGACTCCTTCTTCCCGGCACACACCGGTCGATATACCTCTCTAGCCAAGTGTGCCTACCACAAACACACACTTTCCCTCTTCTCTTCTCACCGTCCATGCCCCTAACATGTCCAATACGGTTCCATGCACGTGCACACTCCCGCCCCTCTTTTCACCGATCTCATACTCGCACACTCCAGACCTTAGTTGCTTCTAACACATGCATGCATGTATACCTACCGATCTCCCTACATATAGCTAGGTCGACTATAAGTCTTTTTCCCCACGTACCGATCGACGTACCTCACTAGTTATGTCTCTCCCTTTCTCCGACACACGACGATTGATCTTCCTATGTAGTTATGTCTGCTTACCAAAACCATATCGCCCCCCTCATCATCATTGCATACCTCCTGACCCGTCTCTCACACGCACTGCATAGACAGGCAGACATCCCCTCTCTTATTGATATTGCAGTCATACCCTACGTTTGTCTAGCAGGCCTCTCCCACCATTTGTGAGAAGCAACTCCACCACCAACCCTCTGAAACTCTACCTTTGTCTCTCTCCCAACCTTATTCCTCTGCTACACATATGAATGGATGTCGATCGATCTCCCTCAATACGTAGCTAGGTCTCTCTCCTTCTCCACACCTATACCAGTCGATCTACCTCTCTATAGTTAGGTCTATGCCCCCTCCCCCCCCACACACACACCGTTAGTCGAACGTTGTAGGTAGGTATCCATGCCACATAGACAAACTGCACGTCTGCCCTCTCACATTCCAGTAGGCCAGCCGCCCCATGTCTTTGACGTGGGCAAACACAATTTCGATGGCACTCTTTATTGATTGTGCACCCACACACTTCATCCCTATTTTTGATTCTATCAATATCAAACGCCGATGATCCCTCCACTCTCTTCTCGAGGATCGCTCCCTCTATATATGATTTATCCATGACTCTGTTTCACACAGATTGCATGTGTTACATTTTTTGTTTGAGATATCATCGACACATTGCCTCTGTCTCACACAAACCATCTCTCTCACACCCACCCACATATGTACCTTCACGTAAAGAAGAGGTGCACGGACGGCGCACGTACTCACGTCTCGTTCCCGACCACACCCGCGCGGGTACAGGTTGATACGTCTCCAACGTATCTATAATTTTTGATTGTTCAATGTTGTTTTATTATCAATCTTGGATGTTTTATAATCATTTTATAGTCATTTTGTAGTCATTTTATATCATTTTTTGGTACTAACCTATTGACATAGTGCCAAGTGCCAGTTGCTGTTTTTTACATCGCAGGAAATCGATATCAAACGGAGTCCAAATGCCACGAAACTTCATGATGATTTTTATGGGCCAAAAGGAAGCAGATGGGCCCTGGTTGCACCTGGGGGGAGTCCCGAGGAGGGGAGAACCCACCAGGGCATGCACTATCGGTGCCGTGATTGATATGAACGAAGGCAATATTAATTTCCAATTTCCTTTGAGGAAGGGTATGGAACACTTTCCTAGAACAAGAATTAGGCCACCTTATGAATCAATCATGAGGGCATCTTATGGATCTCGAACCAAAGATGACAATACTTAGATCCTTGCTTTATGCCTAGCTATAGCGCTTGTTGGGAGGAAACCCAATGAATAAATTTTATTTTTTGCTTTTTGCTTTATGTTCTTGAGTGTTAGCACAAGTATGCTACTGTTATGATTGTGTTTTTTGTGTTTTAATTAGTGTTTGTACCAAGTAGAACCGATAAGATCTTCTCGGGGGATAGTTGTTCGAGCTTGCTGAAAAAGACAGAAACTTTGCGCTCACAAAAACAATTCTCATTTTTTATCAGAAAGAGATTTTGCCCTGATTCTTTTTGAAGGAGATTAATATACAAATTACCCAGGTCACCCTATTTTTCAGAATTTTTGGAGTTCCAGAAGTTTTGGAAAAAGTCAGATTGCTACAGACTGTTCTGTTTTGACAGATTCTGTTTTCTTTGTGTTGTGTGCTTATTTTGATGGCTCTATGGTTTTCTTTGATGAGTTTTTGCCATAGAAAAGTTGGAATACAGTAGATATAATACAAAAAAATGAATTGGTTTGATACAGTACTTATAGTAGTGGTTTGCTGTCTTATACTAACGGATCTCGCAGAGGTTTTGTTGAGTTTTGTGTGATTGAAGTTTTCAAGTTTTGGGTTATCTTACGATGGATGAAGGAAGGATAGAAGAGCCTAAGCTTGGGGATGCCCCGGCATCCCAAGCTATTATCCAATTATGAGCAACCAACTAAGCTTGGGGATGCCCCGAGTGGCATCCCCGTTTTCTTCCAATTACTATCGGTATTTTACTCGAGGCTATATTTTTATTCGTCACATGATATGTGTTTTGCTTGGAGTGTCTTGTATGATATGTGTTTTAGCTTGTTTTATTTTGTGTTCTAAGTCATCAATACTTGCTGGACACACCTATTTGAGAGAGCTAAAATTATTTCATGGCTTGCTAGAATTGCTCTCTATGCTTCACTTAAATCTTTTATGAGCTAGGACTTGCTCTAGTGCTTCACTTATATTTTTTGAGAACGGTGTGCTTTGTTATTTTTGAAGAAATGCTCTCTTGCTTCACTTAGATTTATTTGAGAGTTAGTAAAATTATGAAGAAATTCTCTCTTGCTTCACTTAAATTATTTTGAGAGAAAGAAAAATTCGTTATGCTTATGATCTTCACTTATATTTGTTTGAGCTTATGAAAAGCAACACATAAAAGTTAGTCCCAAAGTGATAGATATCCAAGAGGGATAAAGAAAAAGAAAATGTCATGTACATAATTGGACAAAATAAACTTGATTCTTAGTAATAGTTTTGAGATATAATGATGTGATATGTGAATTATGTTGATGAGTAATTATGCTCTAGTAAGAATATTGGTGTTAAGGTTTGTGATTCCCTATGCCTGCACGAAAGTCAATAATCATGAAATAAAAATTATATCCTACTTGTGGTGCAAAATTCGGTGTTAATTATGCTTAATGTTTTCTTATGAGATTATTCGTTTCTTGGTTCGTTGTCGGTGAGAACGATACCTATGGGATCACTGGGATCCCTTCTACGGTCGGCTGGCGCGGGGTCGTGAGAAGAGCATGTTTAGGAGCTAGCACACGGATAGTTTACCCAGGTTCGGGCCGCGAGGATGCGTAAAACCCTAGTCTTGCTTTGGTGGATGTATTGAGCGTTCTTGAGCTCTCGAACTAGCTATGGTGGTTGTGTCGTTCAAAAGAGCCGAATCCCTCTCCTGGTCGCCTTGGGCCTCTTTTTATAGGAAAAAGGGGTCGCCACAGTGGCAGACAGGAGGTGGAAAGGCCTACAGTGTGCGAGCTTATCGCTCGGCATTACGGGACAAAGCACATTCAATGTGCTACTTAGGTGTCCATTAGCTTTATCGGGGGCGGGAACGAGGCCCGTCCCGTCCGTCGCCACTCCGCCTCGCCTTAACACGCACCCAGGCTAGCGATGCGTGCAGCGCCATGTAGGCAGGCAGGCTGCTGAGGTGGCGCGATGGTAGGGCCTTCACGAAGATCTGCATGCCACCACGCAGGTGCTTGCTGACTTGGCCTAGAAGTCATGTTTTGCCACGCAAGTGCCTGCCTAGTTGGTTGGGCTGGCAGCTGCATGTGAACGGCGGCGGAGTCTTGATCGACGCAGGCCTGGCTGTGGCCCCGATGGTGTCCTCGGCAAGGGCCTTGCTGGGGGCCCGGCAAGGGTCTTGCGGTGGCGTTGCAGTCGTCCCCGGCAAGATGCTTGCCGGGGGTCTTGTGGATTTCCTCGGCCAGGATCCCGCCGAGGGTCGTCGCCTTCTGGTCCTCATCTGGTCTCGTGTACTTATGATCTTGACAAAGATCTGCATGCCACCACCGGAGGTACCTCCCGAGCCCTGGCTCCAATGTAGTTGTCGACGGCATTCGGAACCTTTGGGCTCAAGGGCGGCTCGCTCTGCTGGTGTCGAGCAAATTACCCTGGCAAGGCTCTTGCCGGGGCCGTGGAGGCCGCCCCGGCAAGGGTCTTGCCGAGGGGGATCCACCTCGCCCCTTCGCTCTCCTGCGTTTCTGGTCTTGGGGTTGCCTCCGGTCGCCTTGTGCCTTCGGCTTCTCTCCGGCTTCCCTCCTTTGCCCTGCTAAGTGTGGCCACGGCGCGTGGCTCTGACTGCTCGTGCACAAGTAAAGGGGTCAAAAGGAGAGCCCCTACTTTTGTACACCGAAAGTAGCCCCCGGGCCTCAGCCGCACATAAGCACGACGCGTTGTTGGGCCAGGCCCAGAATGGTGCGCGGGCAGGTGGGCGGATTTTTACCGTAGTAACTGTTCGTCCGCTGCGCTTCCCCACGACCCGCGTTGAATGCGCGACGTGGAGGGTCGTGCGTGACGTGGGGGGTCATGCGTGGGACGGTTCCCGCACGCCTGCATCACATCGTGGTTAATGGGAAAAGAGGTGGCCCGTAAAAAGGAATAATCACGGGCGCGCTGCTCATTTACCCTCCGTGCTCTCCCCAATCTCGGAACAGTCGTCCTCTTCTTCTTCTTCTTTCTCAAGCTCTTGCCTTCGCTCGCCGCCGCCGCCCCTTTGCCATCCTCCATTTCCCGCTTCCCGAAGCCGCCATGGCACCCAAAACCAACAGAGGCAAGGGAGTGCCAAGGACGCCGGGGAGAATGAGCCGCCGGAGAGCGAGTTGGCGGTGTGGCGGACGCAGCACGCCTACTTCCCGTCGATGGTCGACGCGGTCGAATACCGGAACTACTTCAAGCACCTGTGGGGGTGCAAGACGAGAAGCGAGACGACGGGGCATCTGGCCACGCGCGTCATCCCCGCCGCCTTTGCCGAAGCCGGCCCTAATCGGTACCTGTTCTTCATCGACTACTTTTCCTGCGGGCTCTGTCCCCCTTTTTCCGATTTCTTTAGCGACATCATGCACACCTATGGCTTCCACCTCTTGTATTTTACTCCGAATGTTGTGGCGTGCATGGCCCTTTTTGCACACCTCTGCGAGGGTTTCGCCGGGGTGCATCCCAACACGGTGCTCTTCCGCCATTAGTTCTTCCCTCGCATCCAGAAGGGGGGCACCATTTCCGGTTGTATCGCCTGGATTCCAAGGACCCAGGAGAAAGGGACATATCCAGACGGCACCCAGAAGGAGAGGTGGGAAGAGTGACGGTACCGGTGGTGCTGGATTGAAGAGAAAGATCCGCCGGACTTTTGCCGGGTCCGCCACGCGCCGCCGGTCCACGGGAGCGACTGGAGTGATGTCGACATCAACGACAAGAAGCTCAGGGTCGCCACTACTAGGATTCTTCGTCTCACCGAGGCCGGGCTCACCCTTGAGATGATAGGGGCGGATTTCATCCGCCGCCGAATCGCTCCACTGCACAACAAGGGGAGGCGAGTCTGGCTCTTCCCGAACGCCGCCGACATCACGAGGCTCCGCCCTGGCTTGGACCACAACCTCACGGTGATGGGGCACGCCCACTTCTGCCAGCGGCTCTTCTAGCTTGACGTGAACCGCGACGGCGAGGTCGAGCGGTCCGGCAAGGCCGCGAGGGCCGTCGCGAAGGCCGGCAAGCCCGCCAGGGGGCCCTGTTCAAGTTGCCAGCGGGGGTGGTCCCGCTAAGCAACAACTTGCGTCGAAACGACATCATCACCATGATTCCGGAGTTCAATGCGCACGGCCTCGTGCCAAGCTGGGCCGAGCCGCGAGAGGATCAGGTGCAGGAGTTTTTCGACACCCTGGAGGAGAAGTACGTCAGCGCCGAGCCGCGGCTTGTCCAGGACACCACCCAGGCGGAGCTGGACTACATTGCCGCCAGGGCGGCGGAGGCGGAGCTCGCCAGGGAGGCCGGGAGCGCCGGCAGCGTGGAGGACAAGGCCGCGGCGGAGGTGGAGGAGAAGGAGCTCGCCCAGTGGGCGGAGTCCACTGGGAGGCCAGCAGCGCCGGCACTAGGGCCCCTCTCGTTGAAGATGTGGTTGACGAATCGTCGAAGGAGGAGGAGGCCGAGGCTGTCGACCCTCCGACCACGGGGAGAGGGCGAGTCCTGCGGCGGGCCACCTCTGGCGAGCCGGTCCGGCCCGGCAGGGCCGTACAACCGCGGCAAGCCCAGGAGGGGTCCGAGACAAGGGTCGCGGTGGCGAAGAAGTCGGTGAAGGCCGCGGTGGCGAAGAAGAGATCAACTGACTCTTCTTAGTCCAAGCGTCCTCGGACTCCATCAGCTTCCCCTCCCCCGGCAGATGATCACGCGGGGGTCATCTTCGACTTCGGGTCCCTCTGCCCAAGGAGGAAGAGGAAAGCAGCAGAGGAGGAGGTGGAGGACGAGTAAGTATCTTGTTCCTTTCTGTCATCTCCATCCCCTCAGACCATGCCGCTTATCTTGACTTGTTTTCATCTTTGCAGGGACGTAGAGACGCTGGCCCAGAGGGTGAAGAGGGCTAAGGCCTCGGCGGGCGGCCATCCCCCGGCAGGCGCTGCTGGCACACCGCTGGTGGTGTTGAGCAGTCCAGACAGCAGCCCCCGGCACAGCCCCCAGCGTAAGTTCATCACTCGCCTCTCGTCAACGTGTGCTAGGGGTACGATCCCTTGGTGCTAACCTTGCCATGATTGCAGGAGGGGGACAACAGCAGGAGGAGCCACAGAGGGCTACCCCCAACACGCCGCCCCCATCGACCACGCCGCCCCAAGGGGCGCCCCCGGCAAGGGTGCCAAGCACCGAGCCCATGCACACGGAGGAGGAGGAGGCGAACATGGGTGTTGGTGGCTTTGCTTCAGCGCCAAACGTTGGCGGGGAGGGGACCTCTGCTTCCCAGCCCGGCACGGGTAAGTCGCTTGCCTTCCATCCCTGTTCTTTTTTCTGTTCTTTTTGAATCTTGATCTTGGCCTCGCCTCATCCCCTTCTCGGAATCTAGATTTCCCCTCGGTGGACCCAGAGGACATCGACACCGTCATCAAGGATGTCGCCAAGGATGCCGCGGCGGAGGCCGAGAAGATTGCTGCCGAGGAGACCGCCAAGGGCGCTGCTGAGGATGCCGCCAAGGGGCCCGCCGGGGAGTCCGGCAAGGCCACTGCCGAGGAGGCCGGCAAGGGGCCTGCCGGGGAGGCCGTCAAGTCCGCTGCCGAGGAGGAGCTGGTTGATGACCAGCCTTCCTCCTCCGCTGCCTCTGGCTCCGGCAGGTATCTGAAGGTGAGCGACGACCTTTTCGTCCACCTTCCAGGGACGTCGACCTCCAGGGCGCCCATCGAGGGAGAGGTGTTCGGCGAGGAGGTGCGTGCCGCCGCCGGGCTCGAGGTTGTTGACGAGCCGAGCGTCGGTGGCGACGGTTCCCAGGAGGAGCGGCTTCTCCAGGCCATGAGCGCCAACTTTCGGAAGCTTCAGGCGCTCCACTGCGCCCGCCTGGACAAAGCCAAGTCTAGGATGGCAATGGTGGACAAGGCGGAGGCGGATCTCAAGGGAGTGTCGCCGAGACGCAAACTTGGTTCCACCAAGCTTGTGAGGAGCTGAAAGCTGCCTAGGACAAGCTGGCCAGGCGCGAGGTGGAGCTCACCACGAAGCGGGCCGACATCAAGAAGGCCCAGGAGACGGCGAAGAACCTGGCCGCCGAAGCCGAGGTGGCCCGAACCCAGCACCAGGCCGTGCTGAACTCCCAGGAGGAGGACCTTGCCGCTCGCGAGAAGAAGCTTGCCGCAACGCTCCGCGACAAGGATGAGGAGGTGGAGAAGCTCGTCGTGCAGCAGACCCAGGAGCTGGGGCAGAGGCACAGGGAGGCACTCGATGCCCAGGCTCTGGTTCACGTCGACAAGGTGAAGGAGCTGGAGGTGGAGCGGGACGGGCTGAAAGACCAGGTCCTGAAGCTGGCCGAAGAGAAGAACACGCTCAACGGTGCCATGGTGGAGGCGCAGGGTGCAGTCCTTGGCAAGGCTGAGCAGCTCTCCAAGGCCAACGACTCCATCAAAGATCTGAAGCTGAAGCTGGAGGGTCTTGAGAAGATGCTCTCGGAGGCCAAGGCCCGGGAAGGGACCCTAGACAAGAATCTGGAGACCGAGAAGTAGCTGCGGAAGAACGAGACCGCCAACCACAAAGACTTTGTGGAGGGCGAGAATCGCTGGATCGGGCGCCTCGAGAACGTCGCCGGCAGGATCACCACGTAGCTGGCTACCATGGGGATGCCAAATGTGAGGTATACCCCAGAGCGCAATGTGAGCCCCAACGCCAAGCTGACCGTCTTCTTCGAGGGCGTCCTCGGGGCCCTGGAGCAGCTTCACTCCAACCGGGCGGCCTCCCTGGCCGATGAGTCCCGGAGGCTTTGCCGGGGTGCCATGACCAAGGTCCTCGCCAAGGTGGCGCACTGGAATCCTGACCTTGACTTCAAAGCCGTGCTGGAGAGCTTGTCGGAGGATGCGGACATCGCGGCACTCAAGGAGCATATCAAACCCATCATCAGCCGCATCAACGGAATCCAGAGGGTGGAGGGCCAGCGCCGGGATTAGGCTCCCCGTTTCTCATTGCCGTTGCAGGTTCATGACCAAGACAATTTCTATCTTTAGTTAGAACCGCGGCAACAATTTATTTAATATAACTCTGCAGTAGTTTTGATATTATGCATGTTACTTTCCTGTTCGATCTTCCTTTGTATGTTCACCCTACGTTAACCGGGTAGGCTTGCCGACGCGTAAACCCAGGGTGGCGTCTTGAGGACGGATCCCCAATGGCCTGCCGGGTGTGCTTGCTGCCGGGCGAACCACCTTACCGCCCTTAACGCGGCCACTCGAACTGTCGAGCTTGACTCGAGTCAGAATCGAGAGCATTGCCAATTGCGGAAGGCTACCCTGCTACTCTCGACGCGGCCGCTTGGGCTGTTGAGC
The DNA here is from genome assembly GCF_002575655.3 of Aegilops tauschii subsp. strangulata. Lineage (NCBI taxonomy): Eukaryota > Viridiplantae > Streptophyta > Magnoliopsida > Poales > Poaceae > Aegilops > Aegilops tauschii. The sequence goes on from NC_053040.3 coordinate 322,239,465, forward strand.
GGACTCGAAACAGAACAAGGCGTTGCCAATTGCGAGAGGGCCCCTTTGCGTGTAGGTTTTCCATACAAAGAACAAGATCTCCGAGGGGAATAACCTTATATAAAAAGGAAATATTTAAAGTTCGGCATGACTTAGCTTTCCTGTCGCCGCACTGGCGCCCTTCGTGCTTGCACGCCGCGCCGTCCTCTTGGCCGTCTTCTTCCTTAGAAACCATGGCCAAGAGGAACTGCTAAGCTGGTTACTAAACCAGATTCTCACAACTGCGCCCCCTACCTGGCGCACCAAAGATGTCGGTGAGAACGACACCTATGGGATCACTGGGATCCCTTCTACGGTCGGCGGGCGCGGGGTCGTGAGAAGAGCAAGTTTAGGAGCTAGCACACGGATCATTTACCCAGGTTCGGGCCGCGAGGATGCATAAAACCCTAGTCCTCCTTTGGTGGATGTATTGACTGTTCTTGAGCTGTCAAACTAGCTACGGTGGCTGCGTCGTTCAAAAGAGTCGAATCCCTCTCCTGGTCGCCTCGGGCCTCCTTTTATAGGAAAAAGGGGTCGCCACAGTGGCACACAGGAGGTGGAAAGGCCTACAGTGTGCGAGCTTATCGCTCGGCATTACGGGACAAAGCGCATTCAATGCGCTACTTAGGTGTCCATTAGCTTTATCGGGGGCGGGAACGAGGCCCGTCCCGTCCGTCGCCGCTCTGCCTCGCCTCGACACGCGCCCAGGCCAGCGATGCATGTAGCGCCATGTAGGTAGGCAGGCTGCTGAGGTGGCGCGGTGGCAGGGCCGTCACGAAGATCTGCATGCCACCACGCAGGTGCTTCACTACAAAAAAGACACATCCATGACATTTTGGGCCGAACGAAAATCTTTTCTGTCATACTTATGACACTTCTATGACGATAATTGTGACAAAACCTGGTACCATCATAGATGTGGTGGGGTCCTACTTCTATGACAAAAAATCATGACAGAAAATGGGCTTTTCGTCCTGGGTGGGCCGGAGACGCAGCTGCATGACATTCTTTGGGCCGTCCATGAAGGAAAAAACGGTGGTAGAAGCGAGGGCGCGGAAAATATCGGGGAGTCCCCGGTTACGGTGGGTGGTCGGGGCCGAGCGATGTGCGTTTCTCTCGTACGTACGTGTGTGCGAGGCGTTGGGCTCTAACTGAACCCGAGCGAGGCGTTGGGCTCTAACTGAACCCGAGCGATTGCACTGCAGGCTACGCGTTACTGAACCCGAGCGATCGATCGATGGCTGTTAACTGAACCCGATCGAGCGATTCCTTCGCTACTGTGCTAACTGAAGCCGATCGATGCTGCCTCTGGATGAACAATGAGCGTTGCTGGGGGGGTTTGGATGAACATTTCCCGGTGGGGGTGGATAAACAGGACCTCGGGGCGTTGCCTCTGGATGAACAGTGAGCATTGCTGGGGGGTTTGGATGAACAGTTCCCGGTGGGGGTGGATGAACAGGACCCCGATCGTTCGAGCCGGTTGGGGCTGGATGAACAGGACCCCGTGGAGGGCAGGATGAACAGGACCACCCCGTGGAGGGCAGGATGAACAGTAGACGGTGGAGGGCAGGATGAACAGTAGCCCGTGGAGGGGTGGTTGAACAGGAGCCCGTGGAGAGGGCTGGTTGAACAGTAGCCGGTGGAGTAGCGCGCGGTGGAGGCTGGATGAACAGGAGCCCGTGGATGAACAGTCGCAGGCGGAGGCTAGAGGAGGTCGACGGTGGATGAACAGTAGCCCGTGGAGGCTGGAGGGGGTCGACGGTGGAGATGAACAGTATCCCGTGGAGTCCCATTTTGTGGTATGCCACACCCCTCCCGATGAACAGGACCACCGTTTCGACCGTAGCGCTCCAACACAAGTCCGTTTCCTCCGTTTTGCGGTACGCCACACCCCTCCCGATCAACAGGACCCCCGTTTCGATCATAGGAGGTCCGTTTCCTCCGTTTTGCGGTACGCTAGACCCCTCCCGATGAACAGGATCCCGTTTCGAACATGGCCGGTCGAACACAAGGCCGTTTCCTCCGTTCTGCGGTATGCCAGGCCTCATTTTCATCGGTTGTTCCGTCCAAGCCCTCCCGATGAACACGACGACGCATTTCGTTCTGACCCAGCCGGTTGGCTCCCCATGAACACGACGACGACGTTGTTTCTCCGTTCCAACCCAGCCATGAACACGAGCCCTGGCCGTACGTATGCGCGAGTAGGCGTTCGAGACCCTGCCCGTATGTACGTACGTGGCCGTATTTTCTTTCTTGCACCCTGGTCGCTATACGTACGTGTACATGCTACGTGCGCGCCTCTACTACGACACGTGGGCGCCTCTACAACGACCAGTATGTACGTACACATTCGCGACCAGAATGACAACACTACGTACGCTTCGACCAGGTGGGTCCCGACTGTGAGGCACTTCCTTGCCTGCGAAGATGTAGCTGGTGGGTCCCAGCAGTCAGGGGGGCGAATCGTTTTTTTTTTTGCCCGGACGCACTTCCTTGCGTGCGAAGATGTAGCTAGTGGGTCCCAGCAGTCAGGGGGAAACGTATTTTCATGAAATACGGTGGCCCGTCCGGTGTGTCCCCGCTATCAGGTGGAGGAATAATTATTTTGCATGTAATAAGGAGGCACTTCCTTGCTGCGGCCGTGGACCCAGTTGTCATCCTCTCCACGTACAGTCCATGTCCGATGGAAGCCGTTCCTTGACCATGTTGACCACGCCGCGCCGAGAGCACCAGGGCGGTGGACGACGGCGAGGCCTAGGAAGGGACGACGCGGAGCCGGGGAAGACGCGGTAGTGGAGGCCCACGCGTAGAGGAGTATGAGGGTTCACTGGTTCGCTGCGGTGTGAGGCTGCCGTCGCCGCAGAATAATAGGGGCTGTGGGTGAGTAGAGAGATGGCCTGGCCAGCGGTGGGAGTAGTAGGGGGCGGTGAGGCCTCCACCGCATTGCATTCGGCCACGGGAGGCAGGAGCACGCGGCACGACCGGTGCTGGGTTGGGCGGCTGGAGCAAGAAGACCAGAGGTTGAAGAAGCACTATGGCCGTTGGATGGACATCGTACGGTCGCTGGAGCTAGAATCATGCATATTGACTAAGTTGACAAAGCCCTCCGTCCCCGTCAACTTAGTAGGCCCACAAGTCAGCCTGCCACTATACTGGGTCCTAGCTAGCAGGGGGTGTATTCATTTTTTTGTGCGTAATAAGGAGGCACTTCCTTGCGTGCGAAGATATAGCTGGTGGGTCCAATCTGTCAGCGGCGGTAACATTTTTTCACGAAATACAGAGGCCCTTTCGGTGGGTCCCAGATGTCAGGTGGAGGAACCATTATTTTGCGCGTAATAAGGAGGCATTTCCTTGCATGCGGTCATGGACCCAGCTGTCGGCCTCTCCACGTACAGTCCACTTCGGATGCATGTCGGTCGTTGACCACGTTGACCAGGCCGCGCCGAGAGCACCAGGGCGGTGGACGACGGCGAGGCCTAGGAAGGGACGACGCGGAGCCGGGGAAGACTCGGCAGTTGTTTCCCACGCGGAGGGGAGTACGACTGTACGAGGGTTTACTGGTTCGTCTACCGTCGCCGGAGAATAACAACAGGTGTGGGTGAGTAGAGGGATGGCTAGGCCAGCGATGGGAGTATGGTGGGGCGGTGAGGCCTGCACGGCCGCACAGCCGGCCGCGGGGAGGAGGGAGCAGGCAGTCCCGCCGGCGCTTGTTTGAGCGGCTGGAGCAGGAAGAGCAGAGATTGAAGAAGCACGACGGCCGTTGGATGGAAATCCAACAGTCACTGCTTGTGCGTCAACCTTTTTTTTTAGGAAAGCCTTAAATTTGTGGAAAATAGCATACAGCCCATCTGCCATTATTTCTAATAATTTACAGCCCATTTGCTAATTCTTAAGGTTTTTTGGAGCCCATATTCTTTTTGTTAGCATTACAGCACATATTGTGGCCATGGTTAAAAAATTATACGAAATTTTGCATATTTCGGTGCGGTCCGAACTGTTTTTAATCCCGAAATTTCGAGTCACATTCAAACTGATTTTAAAAATAAATGTATATCAATATAAAATCCAACAAATTGTCCACGCATAAAAATCAATGCAATTTAAAATCTCAAAATGAAAAAAAAGAAATTTGAAACTAATTGCCGGTTTGATGTGTTTTAAAAATGTACAGCCCATTTCTTATTACTGATAGGCCATTTTCTCGGCCAGCCGAATGAAGCTCTCCTCGTCTTGAAAGATTTGCAGCCCAACAGGCCTGACAAAGCGACTTACTTGTCAAATCACAAAAAAACTGGGCTGTGGCCGTGGACCCAGCTGCGGCCGTGGACCCAGCTGTCAGCCTCTCCATGTACAGTACTCTTCCGATGGAAGTCAGTCGTTGACCACATTGACCACGCCACGCCGAGAGCACCAAGGCGGTGGACGACGGCGAGGCCTAGGAAGGGGACGACGCGGAGCCGGGGAAGACGCTGCAGTGGAAGCCCGCGCGGAGAGGAGTACGAGGGTTCACTGGTTCGGCTGCGGTGTGAGGCTGCCGTCGCCGCAGGGCCTGGCCAGCGGTGGGAATAGTAGGGGGCGGTGAGGGAGTCGTGGACTAAGGGGTCCTCGGGCGTCCGGCCAGTTATCTGTTGGGCCGGATTGATGGGCTATGAAGACATGAAGACCAAAGACTATACCCGTGTCCGGATTGGACTCTACTTGGCGTGGAAGGCAAGCTAGGTGACCGATTATGAAGATTTCCTCCTATGTAACCGACTCCATGTAACCCTAGATCTCTCCGGTGTCTATATAAACCGGAGGGCATGGTCCGGATAGGACAGATTCATTACCATATACTCATAGGCTAGACTTCTAGGGTTTAGCCATTACGATCTCGTGGTAGATCAACTCTTGTAAATAGTCATATTCATCAAGATCAATCAAGCAGGAAGTAGGGTATTACCTCCGTAGAGAGGGCCCGAACCTGGGTAAACATTGTGTCCCCCGTCTCCTGTTACCATCGATCCTAGATGCACAGTTCGGGACCCCCTACCCGAGATCCGCCGGTTTTGACACCGACATTGGTGCTTTCATTGAGAGTTCCACTATGTCGTCGACATAAGGCTTGATGGCCCCTTCAATCATCGGTAATGGCGTCTTTCGGGGAGAAACCTTTCTCCCCGGACAGATTTTTGTATTCGGCGGCTTCGTACTGCAGGCCAACTCACTCGGCCATCTGGAGCAAGTCGATAGCTACGCCTCTGGCCATCAGGTCAGATTTGGAAGCTTGAACTACGTCACGAACATCCGTGGAGACTTGATCTTCGAGGGATTTGAGACCGCGGCGATTGCTCCCCTTCTCTCCAATGAACATGACTCAAATCTGTCATCGGAGCACACCCAGGAGATGGATCCTGTTGCTGCAACGGCCCCAGTACCTAAGCAGATCATCCCCTCTGAGGCCATAAAGTCAGCGGCGTTGGAGCCGCACACGGACTCAACATCCTGCAATGCTTGTGTCAATGGAACTCCGGACTCGTCTCCGGCTACACGTTCCGGATCAAGTGCGCTTGTGGACACCGAGCTAGATCGGTTATCAATTTTCGAGTTTAGCGCCACAGACATCTTCCAGCGTTCGCCTTTGGGTGACGTACTAAATTCTTTGAAGACCTTGTCCTTGGAGGGCGACTCACAACCGAACTATGTTCGGTTCGAGTTAGAAGCGGACGACGAGGAATTTTGCTTCCCACCCGCCACCCACTTCATAGCCACCGTCGACGACTTAACCGACGTGCTTGACTATGGCTCCGAAGACATCACCCGTATGGACGACGATGCCGACAATGAGCAAGGCCAAGACCCGCCATTTACTGGACGTTGGACGGCCACCTCTTCGTACGAAGTGTACATGGTTGATACACCCAAAGGATCTAGCGACGACAAAGAAGAGCCGGATAAGAACAAACCCTCCGAGACGTAGTCCAAGCGCCGACTCCCCAAACGCCATTCTAAGCCTCGTCGCTCAAAAGATGGCAACACTGGAACCGGAGAAAATAGTACTCCGGACAACGCCGAAGACAATAACCTTGTCGGCGCTGCATCCGAACAGGAGGAACATGACAACACGCAAGACAACCCTGATGAATAGGCCATAGAAGATAACTCGGAGGACGATAGTTACCATCCACCATCCGAAGAGGAGACAAGCCTCGACAATGAAGACTTCATCGTGCCGGAGGACCCTCTGGAGCAGGAGCGCTTTAAGCTTCAGCTCATAGCCACTGCAAGGAGCTTGAAAAAGAAACAGCGGCAGCTTCAAGCTGAACAAGACTTGCTCGTCGACAGACGGACCGATGTCCTGGCAGCCGAAGCATACGGCCTCAAGCGCCCAGCCAAAAGCTACCCGAAACGCAGACTGCTACCTCAATTCGATGAGGAGGCACCGGAACACATATCTCCCTCGCATAATGTGGAACGACTACCGCGTGGTCAAGACAGGGTGGCTGACCGGCCACCACGAGGTCGGGATAAAGCGGCAACTCAGGCCGAACAGCAGCCTACCTCACCACCCTGAAAAAATAAAGACGAAAGAGTTCGGGATCACACATACGACCTTCGGCAGACCCTGGACAATAAAACAGGACATACAAGATCGATCTACGGATCGCGCCGACGTGCCTCAAGGCACGAGGATGGCTATCTATTCGGACGTGACAAACCTAACCACGCCCGCGCCGAATGCCACGGACGGACTCCATCAGAGCTACGCCGCTACGCGGCCTGGTACAGAGGTGCCGCACACCCTCTCTGCTTCACGGACGAGGTACTGGATCATGAATTCCCCGAGGGATTCAAGCCCGTCAATATCGAATCATACGACGACACAACCGATCCCGCAGTGTGGATCGAGGATTTCATCCTCCACATCCACATGGCTCGAGGAGATGACCTCCACGCCATTAAATACCTCCCACTCAAGCTCAAAGGGCCAGCTCGGCACTGGCTTAACAGCCTGCCTGAAATTCTATCGGCAGCTGGGAGGACTTGGAGGAAGCTTTCCTAGACAACTTCCAAGGAACATATGTCCGGCCACCAGACGCCGATGATCTAAGCCACATAGTTCAACAACCTAGAGAATCAGCCAGAAAATTCTAGACTAGGTTCCTAACCAAAAAGACCAGATCGTTGACTATCCGGATGTCGAGGCCTTGGCAGCCTTCAAACCCAGCATCCGGGACGAATGGCTAGCACGCCACCTCGGCCAAGAAAAGCCAAAGTCCATGGCAGCCCTCACGACACGCATGACCCGCTTTTGCGCGGGAGAGGACAGTTGACTGGCCCGTAGTTACAACACAGCCAGCGAGACAGGCCCCTCGGAGGCCAAGAATAGCACTGGCAAGCTCCGGCGCAACAGACACAAATGCTGAAGCAATGACAACAACACCGATGACGCAACAGTCAACGTCGGATTCACTGGCTCCAAGTCCGGCCAGCGGAAGAAGCCCTATAAAAGAAATAATGAAGGACCTTCCAGACTGGACCGCATACTCGACCGTCCGTGCCAGATACACGGCACCCCGGACAAGCAAGCCAATCATACCAACAGGGATTGTTGGGTTTTCAAGCAGGCTGGCAAGTTAAATGCCGAAAACAAAGAAAAGGGATCACAAAGTGAGGACGAGGACGAAGAGCCCTGGCAGCCGAACACTGGGGGGCAGAAAAAGTTTCCCCCTCAAGTCAAAACGGTGAACATGATATACGCTACACACATCCCCAAAAGGGAGCGTAAGCGTGCACTCAGGGACGTCTACACGGTAGAGCCAGTCGCCCCCAAATTTAATCCATGGTCATCATTTCCGATCACCTTGGATCGTCGAGACCACCCAACCAGTATCCGTCATGGCGGTTCGGCCGCATTGGTCCTCGACCCAATCATCGACGGATTTCACCTAACATGAGTCCTAATGGACGGTGGTAGCAGCCTCAACCTGCTCTATCAAGACACAGTTTGGAAGATGGACATTGACCCCTCACGAATCAAACTAACAAAGACTACCTTCAAAGGAGTCATACCAGGCGTCGAGGCCCGCTGTATGGGCTCAATCACGCTGGAAGTGCTCTTCGGTTCTCCGGACAATTTCCGAAGCGAGGAGTTAATCTTCGACATCGTCCCATTCCGCAGCGGCTACCACGCACTGCTCGGACGAACAATGTTTGCTAGATTTAACGCAGTGCCACACTACGCTTATCTCAAGCTCAAGATGCCCGGTCCACGTGGCGTCATAACAGTCAATGGCAACAAGGAACGCTCCCTCCGAACAGAGGAGCACATCGCCGCCCTAGCAGCAGAAGTACAGAGCGGCCTTCTCAAACAACACCATAGTGCAACTGCCGAGCCCCTGGACACCGTCAAAAGGTTCCGAACTACACTGCAGCAGGATAGCAAGGCTCGTCAAGAGATCGACTAGCAATTCGGCCTCCGTCCCAGTCCCGATGAAGCAGTGGCATTCGTACCACGCGTACATAATTACGCACTCAAAATTCCATGGACATCGACGGAGGCAGATGCTAACCCGGGATCTACAGTTCGGCTAGACCGACCCCGGACACACTTTTTCCTTTCTGTTTCAGGTTCCTTTTCCCGCGAGCCTGATCACCAGCCCCTTCGAAGGATCGGCATACAAGGGGGGCATGTAGCATATGTGCGTAGGGTAACCTCCGTACGTTCTTCTTGACGGTATTTTTACTTATTGCCCAGGACCCGCACGCTGCTCCTTCTTGATCCCGGCATGTTAAATAGTCCGGGTGCTTATTGCACTATTTGTATAAGATACGCCTTGACGTATCCATTTAGTTATAAAAAATATGATTTGCGGCCCAGTTTCTGTGGTTTTCGCTTCTTACTTCATTTATTTCGATCTGCTTATTAGCTACATCGGTACTCTTTTGTACATTTCATATTCGCCTGGGGCTGCTTATCGCCCCATAACACGGCAACAAAGTCCGAACACTTCTTGTATACAAGTTCGGCACCCCGAATTTAGCATTATATGCATTGGCTCCGAATCATGTCTTTTGTCAATAGTTGGGTTGCCCGGCTCCTGTGCTGGCCACCCTACTTTCCGCTCTATCGGCTAGGGTAGTAAAGGGAGAACTACTGTGATTGTGCCCTGGCCCTGACCGGATGAGCGCCTCAGTAGAGAAAGCCGAAAACTGACTGTCATGATACGGCGAGAGCCGGTCAGCTGTTCGAGGGTTACAAAATCGTTGGAGATTTTTTCCGCGTCACGCGAAGGGTCGGCACTTCCCGATCAGATGCTGACAGCACCCTGGCTTGGACCGGGGGCTATGCACTTGCTTAATTATAAAACTCCTATGGCTAAGTGAGGGCGTTTAAGCCGTATAGTCTGATTACCTTGTTCGTTGCGCTAAACAACTCCTTCAAGGAGCATATAATTGGATCAAGATTGTTTAGATCCCATCCCGAACACCTTCGTACTAATTACGTGAGGGCAGAAGCCAACGACTGGCCAACCCTCAGATTGCATATAACACGGCCGCACAGGAGGAAACAATTTAAAGCATAAGGAAATTACATTACAAAACAAGCTTTTCTTTATAATACAAGGCAAAGGACAACATGAATGTATTCATTCAAAAATAATGTCCTTCGAACATTGAGCTGCCACAAGTCGAGACCCTTCTATGACATCCGCAAAATAATTCTCGGGTGTGCGGTGCTCCTTGCCCTCCGGCGGCCCGCTGGCAACTTAAACAGCGTTCATCTTCGCCCACCACATCTTGCAGCGAGCAAAGGCCATGCGGGCACCTTCAATACAGGCAGAGCGCTTGACGATGCCCAACCGCGGACAAGCTTCCATTAGGCGCCTCACGAGTCCGAAGTAGCTGCCGGGCATAGCTTCGACTGGCCATAGCCGGATTGTCAAATCCTTCATGGCTAGTTCGGCCACCCGGTGCAGCTCACTAGCTGCTTCAGCTGATCGGTGAAAGACACGGGATGCTCTGGCACCGCATACTGCGCCCAGAATAGCTTCTCCGTAGAACCTCCTCCTTCGGCTCGGTAGAAATCTGCAGCATCAGATATGCTGCATGGTAGATCCGCAAAAGCTCCTGGGGAACTCCGAACCCGGGTTAGTAAAAGGTACTACCTCTCTGCATACTTGCTTTGCATCTTAAAAGCCTTACCCGCCGTGATTTTCCTGGCTTCCTGGATCTCCTGGATGACGGCCTGGGCCTCATTTCGCGCGGTCTCTGTGCCCTGACGAGCCTTGGTGAGTTCGGCCTCCTGAGCCGACGCATCATTCTCCAAGGCCTCACATTTTTTCACTGCATCTTGGAGCTCCTGCTGGATTTCCTTGACACGGGCCTCGAGCTTCTTACGGGCGGCTTGCTGCTGGACAGCCTTCTCCTCGGCCTCGCCCAGCGCTTTCCTCAGGGCCACGACCTCGGTCGCGGCTCCTGCATACATTTCGACATTACAGTCAATACACAGCGTCTCCGCTTTCCGAACACACAGCAAGCCATTACTTACCTTGCTTCTCCTGCAGCGGCACTCTAACCTCGCCGAGCTCGTTCTCGGTCTGCTCCAGCCTCTGCCTCAGTTCAGAGACTTCGGCAGCATGTGAGGTCGCGGCCAACAGCGATGCCTGCTCATGCACACATATTACATTAGTCTCCTTCACTAGATGATTGATCCTCTGTACGGTTCCTCTTACCGAGCACCGGACAGTGTCTCAGGGGCTACTGACTATATGGGGTTTTTTCTATGTTATTTACCTCGAAACCTGTCAACAGGTTGCTGCAGGCTTCGTTCAGTCCACTCTTGGCGGACTAAACCTTCTCGATCACCGCGCTCATAAGAACACGGTGCTCGTCCATAACGGAGGCGCCTCGTAGCGCCTGCATCAGGTTATCCGGCGCCCCTGGATGGACAGGGGCCACCGGCGGAAACGGTGCACCCCCTCCTTCAAAGGGGGCTGCCTGCCTGACTCCGGAGCCATATGGGTCTCCAGAATCGTATCCGGCTGAGGGCCAAGATAGATGCGGCCCTCTTCGCCAGTCTCCATGGGGATCGTCTCCTCCATGTGTCCGGCAATGGAGGCTTCGCCTCGTGGCGCCTCTCGGACAGCGTCCTGGGTTCCTCCCTGGCTCAGATCGGCCCTCCGAGACAGCGCCTCGGCGTCGTCCCCGGCCCCGGGGGAGTAAGCAGGCGGTGGCGACTGGCTCGCCATCTCCGACGGAGCCAACAAACTTCCAGACGAGGATCGCTGGATTAGGTCGCGGGCCGGACTGCAATGGTACAGCTAACTACATCAAGATAATGGAGAGAAAAGGCTGGTTGTGCGCATAAATAAACCATGTCACTTACGATGCGGCCTGGGGCTTTGTGCGGGGGCGTCATTCCGGACTACTGTCAACGTCCCACGTAGTGTTGGCCGCCGGAACGCCCTTCCCCTTTTTAGGCGCCTCCGCCTCCAGATGCACCGGAGCCGCCCTCTTCTTCTTCCTCTCCTCAGGGGGAGGATTCTTTTCTTCTTCCTCCTCTCCCCCATCATTGTCCTCAGGGACAGAGGAATGAGTTCCGTCGTCTTCGGACGCCGCATCCGAAGTACCCTTACGACGGAGGCCGCTCTTGGCCCCCTTTGCCTTCTTGGCCTTCTTCTCCGGCGCCTTATACGGCACCGGTACTAGCATCTCCGCCAAGCGCGGGATGACTGGTTCTTCGGGCAGCGGAGCCGGACACTGGATCCGCTTCGCCCTCTCCGTCCAGTCCTGACGGAGCAATAACAAAAGCTCAGACATCATCCTCGAAACAATTAGGTTGAAGACTCGTTCGAAATAACATACCTTGCTGGCGGGGTGTGTATAATCGTGACCACGGTCCGAATCCGTGGCTGGTGGTTTCTCATTGCCCTTGAAGAGCAATTTCCATGCACCCTCGTGCGTAGTCTCGAAGAGCCTCACCAAGGTCTGGTGCTTCTTTGGATTGAACTCCCACAGCGGCCGACTTTGGCGCTGGCATGGAAGGATCCGGCGAACTAACATCACCTGGATCACATCAATGAGCTTGACGCTCTTGGTTACCATGCTCTGAACACGCGTCTGCAGCGCTATCAGCTCGTCAGGAGAACACCAGTCCGGACTCTTCTCGACCCAGGAAGTGAGTCGCATAGGAGCGCCGGAGCGGAATTTGGCAGCCGCGGCCGTGGTTCTGTGACGTAGAACCACTGCTTCTGCCATTCCTTTACCGTATCCACAAAGGTGCCTTTGGGCCAAGAGACATTGGACAATTTACTCACCATTGCCCCTCCGCACTCCGCGTGCTAGCCATCTACCACCTTCGGCTTCACGTTGAAAACTTTGAGCCATAGTCCGAAGTGGGGGTGGATGCGGAGGAAGGCCTCGCATACGACGATAAACGCCGAAATGTTGAGGAAGGAATTCAGGGACAGATCATGCAAATCCACCCCGTAGTAATACATTAGCCCGCGGACGAAGGGGTGAAGGGAAACCCTAGCCCATGGAAGAAATGGGGGATGAATACCATCCTCTCTGTGGGCTCCGGCGTGGGGACGATCTGTCCCTCGGCCGGCAGACGGTGGGCGATCTCTTTCGCCAAATATCCGGCTGCCCAAAGCTCAGTAATGTCCTCCTCCGTGACGGAGGAGACCATCCACTTGCCCTGACCACCGGATACGGACATGGTTGCTGTGGTGGAAAGGAGATTGGAACTTGGGCGCTGGAGCTCAAGGTTGGGAAGGCAGAGACAGAGAGGAAGCGTGATAATAGGAAGGGGGAATCCTTATCTCCTTATAAAAGCAACAAATATTAAACGCCTCCTCACTCGCCTTGAGATTCACCTATTCCCAAGGGCTGTGTAAATGGCACGGTTGGGTTACCCATGCCCGCATTGATGAGAATCCCGCGATAAGGGGACACGATCTCTGCTTTGACAAGACATGCCAATAAAACCGCTTCCCAAGACGTGGGGCGACGGGCTAGCCAACGGTTGGAAATAATAACCGGGCAGGCGTGATACAATGTCATAAACAGTTGTCAGCGGATGGGACTCGTGTAAAATATATAAATTCTCACTGCGGTTGTGCGTGGTGTGTAACAGGTCCGGATACAATCATCGCATCCGAAGACTATCTTGGAGTTCGAAAAAGGGGGAAGCCGCCTTGCAATGCCGAAGACAATCTGCGCGCCGGACTCCTCGTCATGGAAGCCAGGTTCAGGGGCTACTGAGGGAGTCCTGGACTAAGGGGTCCTCGGGCATCCGGCCAGTTATCTGTTGGGCCGGACTAATGGGCTATGAAGACATGAAGACCGAAGACTATACCCATGTCCGGATTGGACTCTACTTGGCGTGGAAGGCAAGCTAGGCGACCGATTATGAAGATTTCCTCCTATGTAACCGACTCCATGTAACCCTAGATCTCTCTGGTGTCTATATAAACCGGAGGGCATGGTCTGGATCGAACAGATTCATTACCATATACTCATAGGCTAGACTTCTAGGGTTTAGCCATTACGATCTCGTGGTAGATTAACTCTTGTAAACACTCATATTCATCAAGATCAATCAAGCAGGAAGTAGCGTATTACCTCCATAGAGAGGGCCCGAACCTGGGTAAACATTGTGTTCCCCGTCTCCTGTTACCATCGATCCTAGACGCACAGTTCGGGACCCCCTACCTGAGATCCGCCAGTTTTGACACCGACAGGCGGTGAGGCCTCCGTGGCAGCACAGCCGGCCACGGGAGGCAGGAGCATGCGGCACGACCGGCGCTGCTTTCGGCGGCTGGAGCAACAAGACCAGAGGTTGAAGAAGCACTACGGTCGTTGGATGGACATCGTATGGTCACTGGAGCTAGAATCGTTCATATTGACTAAGTTGACAAAGCACTCCGTCCCCGTCAACTTAGTAGGCCCACAAGTCAGCTTCCGAAACGGTGCGCCCCAGATGTCAGGGGGAGGAATCATTTTTTGGGCGGGTGAAGCTAGAATATCCGAGATTGAAGAAGAAGCACAGCATCCGTTGGATGGACATCCAACGACCACTGCTGCTAGAACCGTGTGTTGACTATAAGTTGACAAAGCCTTGCATACGCGTCAACTCTTTTTTTTAGGGGACGCGTCAACTTAGTAAGGCCACAAGTGTGTGGCAGAGAACTTATAGCCCATTTGTGATTTGTAAGAATGTGCAGCCAATTTTTGAATTCTAAAGGAATTTACTACAGCACATTTACAGTTTGTTAAAAGTACAAACCATTTCAACCAACCGTTCAAAACAGAATTCAATAAAATTTCCCACATTTTGATGGGATCCAAAATATTTTTATCCCAAAATTTCCAGTCAGATTAAATACAATTTCAATATAAATTTATATTACGTAAAAAACCAATGAAACATTGCGCACGCAACAATTAATGAAATTAAAATTTTCAATATCCAAAAATAATATTTTATAAAGTAATTACGTGTTTGGTGCATTTTTTATAGTTACTGTCCAGTTTTTATAATTACATCCCATTTATTATTTCTTAAAGCCCATTTTCTTGTTAAGCCTAATGCATCCCTCCTAGGAAAGATTTGCAGCCCAACGGGGCGGAGAATAACAACTTGACCTTGCCTGGGTATTCCTAAAAAAAGTATAGCTGGGCTAGCCATTTTCAGATTGAAAAAAATTAATATCTGGGCTGGATATCTGGCCTGGGCTAGACGGGCCACAGCCCGCCCAGTTAATAGCTGCAGCGATGTTTTCGTTGTTGTTCAGAGGAGAAAATTAATATCTGGGCTAAACATCGCTCAAGAAAAACTCTACAGTGCTCACACCTCAAAAACACAAATACTGCTCAAGCTGCTTGGTCCCAGCTGTCGGCCGCTTCTTGTGCAATTCTCTCATTTATTGACTACATAGGTTCACTATGGTGTGGGACGATGATATCAGGAAACCAGGAGGAAGCAAAAAAATAATAGTTTTATATACTAATAAGGAGGCACTTGCTGTCATCCTCTCCCAGTAAAGTCATCTCTTCATCCTCATGTCCGTTGACCATGTTGACAACGTGAGACGGCGACGCCACGACGAGTGCAACAACTCGAAGGATGACGGAGAGGGCCTCGCGGGCCTTACGGATGGTCTGATACAGCACCCGCTGCTCATTCAAGAAGCCAGGATCATAGGGCCACATATCCGCGACGGCATTTGAAAGTGCTAGTTATCGACTAGAGTGGGGGTGAATAGGCGATTTTTATGAAAGTCTTCAAAACATGAGAGTTTCGAAGACAAACAATAGAAATGAACCTATTGATATGCAGCGGAAGGTAGACTACACTAAGCAAGCCATAGTCAAGTATTCAATGAAGTGAAAGCACGAAGACTAATAGCACCTAGGTAGTAAAGATCAGGATGGAAGATAGTATGAAGCCAAACAATGATAGTAGTCACACAGTGAATTCAAACAGGTAGTGCAAGCAGGCAATGACTTCATGAAGACAAACTATAAGTAAAGAGAGGGAGAGGATAGAACCAGTCACTTGGTGAGGACAAAGGATTTGTTGGACCAGTTCTAGTTGTTGTGACAACTGTACGTCTGGTTAGGGAGGCTGAGATTCAACTCAGAAGACCGTGTCTTCACCTTATTCCCCTTGAGCTAAGGACACCCAGTCCTCGCCCAATCACTCTGGTAAGTCTTCAAGGTAGACTTCCAAACCTTCATAGACTTCGTTCACCAGCGATCCACAATGACTCTTGGATGCTCAGAACGTGACGCCTAACCGGCTGGAGGATTCACAGTCCTCAAGTGTAACAAGTCTTCAGGTCACGGGGACAGAAAGACTTCAGTGATGCCTAACACTCTTTGGCTCTGGGTATTTGGGCTTTGTCCTCGCAAGGATTTCTCTCTCTCAAAGGCTCTGGAGGTGGGTTGCTCTCAAACGACAAAAGCCATGCACTAACTCTAAGCAGCCACCAATTTATGGTGTGGGGGGTGGGCTATTTATAGCCACTAGGCAACCCGACCTGATTTTTCCGAAATGACCCTGGGGCACTAAGGAACTGACACGTGTTCCAATGGTCAGATTTCAAACACACGCGGCAGCTTGACGTGGGCTACAAGTAAAGCTGACTCATCCAGCTCTGGATAAGATTTGCTCTCCTTGTCTTTGCTCGAAGACATAGGATTTGGTTGAGCATCACTTCAGTCACTCTGACTTTGTTCACTGAGACCCCATTTAGCAGTGCGGTGGTTCCTATGACTCAACAAAGAAGAAAAGGAAACAACGAAACAACTAAGTCTTCACGCGATGTCTTCTCTAGTCATAGTCTTCAATGTGAATATCTTCACATACCACCATTGTCTTCAATATCTTCATACATTTTTAGGGGTCATCTCCGGTAGGTAAACCGAATCAATGAGGGACTACTACCTGTGTTATCCTGCAATTCTCACAAACACATTAGTCCCTCAACCAGGTTTGTCGTCAATACTCCAAAACCAACTAGGGGTGGCACTAGATGCACTTACAATCTCCCCCTTTTTGGTGATTGATGACAAACTGGTTGAAGTTTTCAACGGGGATAAAAGTATGTGAAATTGTAAAGGATAAAGGTATTGTCTTCATAAGTAGCAAAAGGCTCCCCCTGAAGATGTGCATATAAGTAATTTGCTTTTGGAATGCAAATGCACATGGCAGGTTGTACTTATGGAGATCCTCTTTAACTTATGAAGACAATTCATCATGCATGATTTGATATAATGAAGATAATGACATGCATAATGAAAAATGGACGTCTGCAATATGACTTAGTGCGGGATTTATTATCGCATCACGGAATAGCAGAAAACGTAGCAGACGACCATCAAGTTTAAGTGTTACAACTCAAAGAACCAAATGTATCAAAAGCGAGAGTTGTAAACACTAGGCAAAATATAAAGCAACTGCCCATATGGACCCGCTTGATGACTATCAACTCATATGCTTCTCCCCCTTTTGTCAGTAAGGACCAAAAAGGTTTGAAGACATAGAGCCTCTACTCGTTCCCAGAAGGAGTAGGAGAAGCAGCAGGGTCGTCGTTGGCGTTTGGCGGTGCAGAAGAACTTGGTGTAGTGTCTACACACGCTGAAGTTGGAGGTGGTGAAGTAGCATCATCTTGGTCATCTATGACTCTGGCATTCACCGTTGCAGCTGAGGAGGAATAGTCAGAGTCTTCAAGAGACGGAGTCCGACGCAAGACAACATTCCTTGGAGGAGTGGAGTAAAACTTGAATCTTTCAGTGAAGCCATTGTCTTGAAGATCTGCTTCAGCACTCAGCAATGTCAAACTCTTCCATGACCTCTGACAGGTTTCATGAGTGACAAAGGCATTCTTGGTGGCAAGGTTGCGAATGCGATTGACATCCACCAAGAGGCTTTGCATCTGTCTCTTCAGCCAGTAGTGATGCTTATCCTATTTCTGATGAAGGGCGACGAGAAGCTCTCGGTCATTGAGGACACGAGATCGCTTTCGAGGCCTTTGCACAATTGTGCTCTCAGTGGCTTCAGTATTGGCACGATGAGGGCCACATGTATTGCCAGCCAAAGGATAAACACGAGTGACTGCCTGGACTCCTGCAATGGGCTATGTGAAGCTTTGGTGATCAGCATTGTGAAGATAAATGGGCTCCTTGGCAGGCTCTGGGTATATGGCTTCAACTGACATATCAACCTCTGGCGAAAAGATTAGATGGTTGCGAGCAGAAGGCTGATAGTTGACAGCTGAATGAAGCTTGATAAGGCGCATAACCCACAGAGCATAGAACTTCAGACCAAAGAGATCAGAGCCTGATGCAGCCAATTGTCTGATAAAGAAGTCTTGAGCATTGAAGCTGATGCCATTGAAGATATAAAAGACCAATGTCTTCATCGCTCCTTCAAGCTTCGCTGCTGAAGAATGTCCTTTGATGGGCTAGAGAGTTCGCCTTATGATATGATAGATTGTTCGGGGCAGATACTCTAGGTCTTCAACAAAGAATTCTCTTGGGTATTCAGCATCGCGTGGCAGAGGCTTCATCATGCTTAGCATTTGGCTCATGTTGGGCTCGGGCTTCTGAAAAATGCTCTCCAATGCATTGCGGTGAAGCTGACAACCAGGCTCAAAGAGTTCACCTAGAGTGGGCAGGCCAGTTAGCTCAATGATATGAAGAGCTTTGGCTTCATGATGGACATTGCCTGTCATCCACTCAAGGACCCAAGTCTTCGGATCCCTGTTGTAGCCGCGAATGTGGAGGGTAGCATAAAATTGTAGCAGAAGCTCTTCATTCTAATGCTCCTTATCAGTCACAAAGTTCAGAAGTCCAGCATCACGGAAGCAGTCAAGGGCTTCCTCAAGGCAGGGCAGTCCAGCAATGGCTTCACAGTCTAGACGCATATGTGGAAAGATGCGCCCTTGGTCATAGAGAACACAAGAATAGTAACTGCGCTGCTGATAGCTCCAGAACCGATCAGATGAAATCTTGGCTTGGAGTAGGGGTTCTTGGCACTATCAAACAAAGTGTTGTGCGCAATGAAGCCATTTGCATTGAAGGACCCTGGTGAAGTGGCAGTACATGGAAACCTGGGCAGTCTTGGCTTAGGCTTCTGGACCCGAGGCCTGTGCTCGACATGATAGTCAAATTGTGGACCGGCAGCAGGTGGAGGAACCAGAATGGGCCATCTGGCTGTAACCAACTGACCACGATCAAATGCTTGCTCGATGGTGTGTGGCCTTGGAGGAGGTACAGGAGCAGTGGCAGTGGTGGTGGTAGTGACTTCAGGCTGCAGATTTGCATCACGTGCAGCATTGACTTCAGGTGCAATCACTTAGGGCACCACATTAACTTCAGGCGCCACATTAGCATCAGCCATGACAACATCATTGGCTTCAGTGTTGGTGTTGGTGGTCGCCGTTATAAACCTCCACTCGAGTAGCTGGAGGGTCGGACACGTTCTCTTCGAGAACAACTTCAGGGTTGGTTGGGGGTGTAGCAACACGTTCTTCTTCAACTCTTGGTTCTTCTTGTTCATCGGCTGATGTAGCCGGAATATCTTCAGCCGCTTTGGCTTCAGACGCGGAGATGTTCGCAGTAGGAGAGGCTTCAGGAAAAACTTGGCGTGATACTGATTGGTGCTCTTCTCCTTCTGGAACACTCGACAGAGTGACTTGTGGCCTTGGTCCTTTATGAAGCCTGCGGAACACTGGCGACGCTTGTGGAGATGGAGTAGGTTGGGCCACAAAGTCTTCATCTTCAAGTACCGGAGTGGTGACTTGAGTTGGGGGAGTAGTTGGTGTTTCTTCTTCACGGGGGGAGTCTTGAGGGTGATCAGCCCATGAATCATCCTGAGCGATTGGCGTCAAAGGACGACCAATGCTGATGAGTTCGCTGTTCATGAGAACAGGCGATGATACCACATTATGCTCGATCTGAGGAAGGACTTCATCATCTTCTACATTGTCTTGGGGACCAATGTCTTCAGCTGCGGTGGGCTTGACAGCTGGAATGTCTTCAGCTTCAGGAGCCTCTTGGGAAGCAGGCTCATGAACTATCAAACGACGCTCTTGTTGTGCAGATGCAGGACGAGCAACAGAAATTTGCTCGACGACAAGGGGCTCTGTGGGAGCAGCCCGATCTTTCTTCTTGGTTTTACGCTTCTTGGTAGGTAGAGCATCGTCAGTGGTGTTCTTGGTCTTGCGCTTTCTGGCTTTGGCTTCAGCTGCCCTTGTTTTCTGAAGCTCTGAAGCCACTGTGGGGACCTTAGGCTTCACGCCTGTCATACTAGCGGGGAAGACAATGCGAGGTTCTTCCTGCCTGGATGTATCAGCTTGGTCCACAGCAGGCTTCTTCTGCTTGGCAGCCATCTTGGGGTCGATGCCAGGACACCCAAGTGCCTTGCGCTTCTCAGCTTTATTGTAAGCTTGAACACACTTTGCAGCCAGAAGCTTCATTCGCTCTCGAGAACCTTTGGCTTCGTCACATTTCTTGTGAAACGCCTCCTTAAGCTCATGCAGCATTGTCTTGAAGTTTTGGACGTCTGTCACACTGAGCTTGGCCATATGCTTCTTGAACTGAGCCTTGTCATAGTCGATCTTGTGCTTCAGTTCAACATTCTCTGAGCTAGAGCCAGCTCAGGAGCAATGGCTCCATGGAAGGAGACGTTGAGGCCAATGGGGAGTTGCAGATCATCAAAGCTGAGATTGGGGGTGTCAAACCACTCATCAATGAAATTGTTCAACACTTCCATGTCAAATAGAGGCAAATCATTGAAGATTTCCGCCTCTTGCTTGCTCTTTATCAGTAGCTCAAGAGCATCATCAGCAAGATCGTCGTCACTCGACAGATCAATGGCGTCGTTCTCATTTCTGAGAACAGCAGCAGGGGTCAGTGATACGTCTCCAACGTATCTATAATTTTTTATTGCTCCATGCTATATTATCTTCTATTTTGGACATTATTGGGCTTTATTATTCACTTTTATATTATTTTTGGGACTAACCTATTAACCGGAGGCCCAGCCCAGAATTGTTGTTTTTTGCCTATTTGAGAGTTTCGCAGAAAAAGAATATCAAACGGAGTCCAAACGGAATGAAACCTTCGGGAACGTAATTTTCGGAACGAACATGATCGAGGAGACTTGGACCCTACGTCAAGAAACAAAGCAGGAAGCCACGAGGTAGGGGGTGCGCCTACCCCCCTGGGCGCGCCCTCCACCCTCGTGGGCCCCACGTTGCTCCACCGACGTACTCCTTCCTCTTATATATACCTATGTACCCCCAAACGATCAGATACAGAGCCAAAAACCGAATTCCACCGCCGCAACCTTCTGTACCCACGAGATCCCATCTTGGGCCTGTTCCGGAGCTCCGCTGGTGGGGGCATCCATCACGGAGGGCTTCTACATCAACACCATAGCTTCTACGATAAAGTGTGAGTAGTTTACTTCAGACCTTCGGGTCCATAGTTATTAGCTAGATGGCTTCTTCTCTCTTTTTGGATCTCAATACAATGTTCTCCCCCTCTCTCGTGGAGATCTATTCGATGTAATCTTCACTTGCGGTGTCTTTGTTGAGACCGATGAATTGTGGGTTTATGATCAAGTTTATCTATGAACAATATTTGAATCTTCTGAATTCTTTTATGTATGATTGGTTATCTTTGGAAGTCTCTTCGAATTATCAGTTTGGTTTGGCCTACTAGATTGATCTTTCTTGCAATGGGAGAAGTGCTTAGCTTTGGGTTCAATCTTGCGGTGTCCTTTCCGAGTGACAGTAGGGGCAGCAAGGCACGTATTGTATTGTTGCCATCGAGGATAACAAGATGGGGTTTTTATCATATTGCATGAATTTATCCCTCTACATCATGTCATCTTGCTTAAGGCGTTACTCTGTTCTTATGAACTTAATACTCTAGATGCATGCTGCATAGCGGTCGATGTGTGGAGTAATAGTAGTAGATGCAGGCAGGAGTTGGTCTACTTGTCTCAGACGTGATGCCTATATACATGATCATACCTAGATATTCTCATAACTATGCTCAATTCTGTCAATTGCTCAACAGTAATTTGTTCACCCATCGTAAAGTACTTATGCTCATGAGAGAAGCCACTAGTGAAACTTATGGCCCCCGGGTCTATTTTCCATCATATTAATCTTCCAACACTTAGTTATTTCCATTGCTTTTATTTTACTTTGCATCTTTATCATAAAAATACCAAAAATATTATCCTATCATATCTATCAGATCTCACTCTCGTAAGTGACCGTGTAGGGATTAACAACCCCTTATCGCGTTGGTGCGAGGATTTATTTGTTTTGTGTAGGTGCGAGGGACTCGCGCGTAGCCTCCTACTGGATTGATACCTTGGTTCTCAAAAACTGAGGGAAATACTTACGCTACTTTGCTGCATCACCCTTTCCTCTTCAAGGGAAAACCAATGCAGTGCTCAAGAGGTAGCAAGAAGGATTTCTGGCGCCGTTGCCGGGGAGGTCTACGCAAAAGTCAACATACCAAGTACCCATCACAAACCCTTATCTCCCGCATTACATTATTTGCCATTTGCCTCTCGCTTTCCTCTCCCCCACTTCACCCTTGCCGTTTTATTCGCCCTTTCTTTTTCCGTTCGCCTATTTTTCGCTTGCTTCTTGTTTGCTCATGTGTTGGATTGCTTGCTTGTCACGATGGCTCAAGATAATACCAAATTATGTGACTTTACCAATACCAACAATAATGATTTCCTTAGCACTCCGATTGCTCCTCTTACCGATACTGAATCTTGTGAAATCAATGCTGCTTTGTTGAATCTTGTCATGAAAGATCAATTCGCCGGCCTTCCTAGTGAAGATGCCGCTACTCATCTAAATAGCTTCGTTGATTTGTGTGATATTCAAAATAAGAAAGATGTTGACAATGATATTGTTAAATTGAAGCTATTTCCTTTTTCGCTTAGAGATCGTGCTAAAGCTTGGTTTTCGTCTTTGCCTAAAAATAGTATTGATTCTTGGAATAAGTGCAAAGTTGCTTTTATCTCTAAGTATTTTCCTCCCGCTAAGATTATCTCTCTTAGAAATGATATTATGAATTTTAAGAAACTTGATCATGAACACGTTGCACAAGCTTGGGAGAGGATGAAATTAATGATACGTAATTTCCCTACTCATGGTTTGAATTTGTGGATGATTATAGAAATTTTTTATGCCGGATTGAATTTTGCTTCTAGAAATCTTTTAGATTCGGCCGCGGGAGGCACTTTTATGGAAATCACTTTAGGAGAAGCTACTAAACTCCTATATAATATTATGGTTAATTATTCTCAATGGCACACTGAAAGATCTACTAATAAAAAAGTGCATGCGATAGAAGAAATTAATGTTTTGAGTGGAAAGATGGATGAACTTATGAAATTATTTGCTAGTAAAAGTGTTTCTTCTGATCCTAATGATATGCCTTTGTCTACTTTGATTGAGAATAATAATGAATCTGTGGATGTTAATTTTGTTGGTAGGAATAATTTTGGTAACAACGCGTATAGAGGAAACTTTAATTCTAGGCCTTATCCTAGTAATTCCTCTAATAATTATGGTAATTCCTACAACAATTCTTATGGAAACTTTAATAAGATGCCCTCTGAATTTGAGACTAGTGTTAAGGAATTTATGATTTCGCAAAAGAATTTCAATGCCTTGCTTGAAGAAAAATTGCTTACAGTTGATGAATTGGCTAGGAACGTTGATAGAATTTCTCTCGATGTTGATTCTTTGAAACTTAGATCTATTCCACCTAAGCATGATATCAATGAGTCTCTCAAAGCCATGAGAATTTCCGTTGATGAGTGCAAAGAAAGAACCGCTAGGATGCGTGCTAAGAAAGATTGCTTTATAAAAGTGTGTTCTTCAAATTTTTTATGAAAACAAAGATGAAGATCTAAAAGTTATTGATGTGTCCCCTATTAAATCTTTGTTTTGCAATATGAATCTTGATAATGATGGGACTGAATATGATCCACCTTTACCTAGAAGGCGTCCCAAAAAATTGGAGTTTTTAGATCTTGATGCTAAAATTGATAAAAGTGGGATTGAAGAAATCAAAACTTTAGATGTTAATAAACCCACTATTCTGGATTTCAAGTAATTTAATTATGATAATTGCTCTTTGATAGATTGTATTTCCTTGTTGCAATCGTGCTAAATTCTCCTCATGCTTATAGTCAAAATAAACTTTTACCAAACATATCGTTGATGCTTTGATGCAATCTTATGAAGAAAAGCTTGAGTTAGAAATTTCTATCCCTAGAAAACTTTATGATGAGTGGGAACCTACTATTAAAATTAAGATTAAAGATCATGAATGCTATGCTTTGTGTGATTTGGGTGCTAGTGTTTCCACTATTCCAAAAACTTTGTGTGATTTGTTACGTTTCCGTGATTTTGATGATTGCTCTTTAAATTTGCACCTTGCGGATTCCACCATTAAGTAACCTATGGGAAGAATTAATGATGTTCTTATTGTTGCAAATAGGAACTATGTGCCCATTGATTTTATCGTTCTTGATATAGATTGCAATCCTTCATGTCCTATAATTCTTGGTAGACCTTTCCTTAGAACGATTGGTGCAATTATTGATATGAAGGAAGGGAATATTAGATTCCAATTTCCATTAAAGAAAGGCATGGAACACTTCCCTAGAAAGAAAATAAAATTATCATATGAATCTATTATGAGAGCCACTTATGGATTGCCAACCAAAGATGGCACTACCTAGATCTATCCTTGCTTTTATGCCTAGCTAAGGGCGTTAAACGATAGCGCTTGTTGGGAGGCAACCCAATTTTATTTTTAGTTTTTTTTTGCTTTTTGCTTTTGTTTAGGAATAAATCTTTGATCTTGCCTCTGGTTAGATGTGTTTTTATGTTTTAATTAGTGTTTGTGCCAAGTTAAACCTATAGGATCTTCTTGGATGATAGTTATTTGATCTTGCAGAAAATTCCAGAAACTTTCTGTTCACGAAAAAATTGTTAAAAATCACCAGAACGTGATAAAATATTGATTCCAATTGCTGCTGATCAATAAACAAATTTCCTAGGTCGTCCTATTTTGGCTGATTTTTTGGTCTTCCATAAGTTTGTGTTAGTTACAGATTACTACAGACTCTTCTGTTTTTGACAGATTCTGTTTTTCATGTGTTGTTTGCTTATTTTGATGAATCTATGGCTAGTAAAATAGTTTATAAACCATAGAGAAGTTGGAATACAGTAGGTTTAACACCAATATAAATAAATAATGAGTTCATTACAGTACCTTGAAGTGGTCTTTTGTTTTCTTTCGCTAACGGAGCTCACGAGATTTTCTGTTAAGTTTTGTGTTGTGAAGTTTTCAAGTTTTGGGTGAAAGATTTGATGGATTATGGAACAAGGAGTGGCAAGAGCCTAAGCTTGGGGATGCCCATGGCACCCCCAAGATAATCCAAGGACACAAAAAAGCCAAAGCTTGGGGATGCCCCGGAAGGCATCCCCTCTTTCGTCTACTTCCCTTAATTTGTTTTGTGTAGGTGCGAGGGACTTGCGCGTAGCCTCCTACTGGATTGATATGCTGGTTCTCAAAAACCGAGGGAAATACTTACGCTACTTTGCTGCATCACCCTTTCCTCTTCAAGGGAAAACCAGCGCAGTGCTCAAGAGGTAGCAGTCAGTGCTTGACCAGTGGTGTGCATGGGCTTCTTCTTCTTCTTCTCAGACTTGGAGATGCGTGAGAGATCTTTAGACTGCACACTCGGTGCAGGAGGAGCAGTGGCCATAGGCTTCGCTCGCGAAGCTTTTGGTGCAGTGGAAGGCTTTGAAGCCTTGGGCTTCTTCAGCTTCTTAGGCTTCGGTGGTGCAGGCGCTTCGTCAGAATCAGCGTCATCTGCGGAGTGATCCACGGCAGTCCCTTGAACCATAATGTGAGTGATGAGACCTTCTAGGTTGTAGAAGGGCCCAACAAGATTGGGTTCAGCTTCGCGTGTGCCATCAGCATGAGGAGCAGAGGGGCCTGGGTTGAAGTCTAATCCCCGCGACTTCTTGTTCTCTTTGGCCGAGTTCTTGGCAAACTGAAAGTTGCGCTTGAACAGATTGTCGTCACGACACCATAGCAGCGAAGATGGGTCGGCATCAGCAGGCTGTGGTCCACGGACCATGCAACGATAGAAGCCCTGATCAATGGCTTCAGCTCTGGACCTGGGTGGAATATTTTTGTACAAGATGTCTCCCCAGGGTCGCTTGATGGCATTCTTTTCAGCATATTCCTGGGTCACGAACCTGTACATGTACCATTGTTCTGCCCAATATCTTCGAATCCATTGGATTCGAGTTTTGTGCTGATTGTAATCCTCCTCTGGATCTGTCTTGTATAGCTCATAGAGATCAGGTGGCAAATCTCTTGATGTTCCCCCACGGCGCTGTCTGCCTCCCTTCCTTACTGACTTATCTGTGGCCATGTAGTTCAGACTGAATGGCTTCAAAACTGTCAAAGGCTTCGGTCTGCTGGTCAGACAGGAACTGGCTTCGGGAGAGTTGATATGATGCTGTAAGAATTCTGCAAATGAATGCAGACTATGAGAACCAAGGGATTCTCCCACGGACATGTACCTGTGACAGCATTAGAGATGCGAGGGAAGGGGAAGAGGTCATATGCATTCTCAGAAGATTTTGAAGATAAATCGGTTTTGAAGACATTGACCTCATAGCGCGAAGACATTCACTTATATGTTGAGAGTTGGTTCCAGATTTGTACGAATCCAAGAATAGGTACAAGTGAGGAATCTAACTACGTGCGAAGCATAAGTGAATATACTAGGCATCATATGAGATGCAAAACAGGATAGATCCAAATTTGTGGAGGCAGAAACCACTTTTGGTAGGGAGACTGAATCTATCAGATCAAAAAGACAGTAAAAAGTGAGTTTTAATTTACCACACGATGAACTGCTAGACGGAGTAGAAGATGAGGCCGAGCAGTTCGATCTTCCGTGCCCTAACTTGGCGACGGAGGACACCTACGGCGGCGGCGGAGAAGACGATGTCCGCGGCCGGCGTGAAGACGGCGTCGGAGAGGTTGCGGCAGCTAAGCGCTTCATCGCCGGCGTCGTCGAGAGCTAGCGGTGGCGCTAGGGTTTGTCGAGGTGGAGAGGTGGAAGAAAGATTTTTGACCGCGATGGGATGTGCATTTATAGGGAGAGGGACGGCACAACGCAATTACGCAGGTGCCCCTGGCGGTTCACATCAGAGGGACACATGGCAAACATGCAACGCATTCGGAGTTGTTCCATGTTCCCACGCACACCTGGACTGTCGGGAGGTCGTTCCGGCTTCTCCGGGTTTCAGGCAATAAGAATTGAGCATTTAAAACAGATTTAATGTTTGTCTCTGTATCTTCTGCTGACAAGGACGCAGAGAAGACATTCGACGGTTTTCAACTGAATGCATATGATTTGGATAGATAGAGTTTGAGGTAGAAGCATAGAGAGGTTAGGGTACGATCACATTCACTTAGTTCAAAAGATTCAAACGAGAAGACATAGCTATAAGTGAATGCTGTAGAGGACAGAACACTAATATATGTATATATCAGAATAAGACCAAATCAACATTTTGAAGATAAACATGGAGTCATGTTAAAATTGAAGACAACCTAAATGCGAAGACTTAGCAAATATAACGCCATGAGAAAAAACACTTCAAAAGAAGAATTTGGTGGTGGCGTTACCCACCGTATAGGAAGTATTAGACCCAGAAACGGCGCACAATTATCGTGGCGCTCCGAAGTCAAATTCCGCATTAATGTATTCACACTCAGAGTGTAAGTCTTCATTGATTGAAGACATACATTACTTTGTGTGTTGCACATCTAAGTCATCAACATGCATAAGTGTTAGGATGTGTGCCTGATCACAGGACATTCGAGGATTCCAAGATATTTATCTCACACCGCAACTTGCAAAACCTTTTCTCATCCAAGGGCTTTGTGAAGATATCTGCCAATTGCTCTTCAGTGTTGACGTGTATGATATCAATATCTTCCTTCATGACATGATCTCTGAGAAAGTGATGACGAATTTCAATGTGCTTTGTATTCGAGTGCTGAAATGGGTTGTTGGCAACCTTGATGGCGCTTTCGTTGTCGCAGTAGAGTGGTACTTGTTTCAGATGGATGCCATAGTCCTTGAGTGTTTGTTTCATCCATAGAAGCTGAGCGCAACAAGATCCAGCAGCAATATATTCAGATTCATCAGTGGAGAGTGTTACACAGTTCTGCTTCTTTGAAGACCAACAGACAAGTGATCGTCCCGGAAAGTGACATGTGCCTGATGTAGACTTGCAATCCACCTTGTCACCAGCATAATCCGCATCCGAGAATCCAATTGGATCAAACTCTGAGCCCTTTGGATACCATAATCCTAATGTTGGGGTGTAAGCCAAATATCAAAGAATTCGCTTCACAGCTAAGTGATGCGATTCCTTTGGTGCCGCTTGGAATCGAGCGCACATGCAAACACTAAGCATGATATCTGGCCTAGATGCACATAAATAAAGTAAAGAACCAATCATGGAGGGGTATACCTTTTGATCGAACTCTTTACCATTGGCGTCAGGACCCAGATGACTCTTGGTTGGCATTGGCGTCGTGTAACCTTTGCAGTCTTGCATTCCAAACTTCTTCAAGCAATCTTTGAGATATTTCTCTTGAGATATGAAGATGCCATTGCTTTGCTGACGAATTTGAAGGCCACGAAAGAACTTCAGCTCACCCATCATGGACATCTGATATTGCTCTTGCATCATGTGTCCAAACTCATCACTGTATTTCTGGTTGGTGCAGCCGAAGATAATGTCATCCACGTATATTTGGCACACAAACAGTTCACCATCATATGTCTTCGTGAAGAGTGTGGGATCCAGGGAACCAGGTTTGAAGCCTTTGCTCTTCAGGAAGTCTTTGAGTGTGTCATACCAAGCGCGAGGGGCTTGTTTGAGGCCATACAGTGCCTTGTTTAGCTTGTACACCATATCAGGATGTTTTGGATCTTCAAAGCTAGGAGGTTGTGCAACATACACTTCTTCTTCAATCTTGCCGTTGCGAAATGCACTCTTCACATCCATTTGATATAGCAGGATGTTGTGATGATTTGCATAGTCTAGCAATATGCGAATAGCTTCAAACCTAGTCACATGAGCAAATGTTTCATCAAAGTCAATCCCTTCAACTTGAGTGTATCCTTGAGCAACGAGACGAGCCTTGTTTCTGACAACTTGACCATGCTCATCTTGCTTGTTGCGATATATCCATTTTGTGCCTATTATGTTGTGCTTGCGTGGGTCAGGACGCTTGACAAGTTCCCAGACATTGTTCAGCTTGAACTGTTGAAGCTCTTCTTGCATAGCTTGAATCCATTCAGGTTCCATGAAGGCTTCAGCAACTTTCTTGGGTTCAGATATTGAGACAAATGCAAAGTGCCCACAGAAATTTGCTAGCTGTGTTGCTCTTGAACGAGTGAGTGGACCAGGTGCATTGATGCTATCAATTATCTTATCAATCTGTACTTCATTTGCAACACGAGGATGAATTGGATGAAGATTTTGCTCTTGCTGATCATTGTCATCGTTAGAAGGATTGTCTTCGGGCTGAGCATTGTCTTCAGGTTGATTAGGTGTAGAAATGATAAGTTCCTCTTCAGGCTGTGCTTCAGACGTTATGATTTCTCCAGTTCCCATCAGCTTGATGGATTCACTAGGTGGAACTTCATCTAGCACATTTGGCAGGTGCTCTCTTTGCGAGCCGTTAGTCTCATCGAACCGCACATCCACAGTTTCAACCACTTTATAGTGAAAGAGGTTGAAGACTCTGTAGGAGTGCGAATCCTTTGTGTAACGAAGCATAAAACCTTCATGTGCTTTCGGTGCAAATTTTGAAGTGTGATGTGGATCCTTGATCCAGCACCTAGCACCAAATACTCTGAAGTAACTGACATTTGGCTTCTTACCAGTGAGGAGTTCATACAATGTCTTCTTCAGAAGCTTGTGAAGATAAACACGGTTGATGACATGGCATGCAATATCAATAGCTTCAGGCCAGAACTTTCTTGGAGTCTTGTATTCATTGAGCATCGACTGTGCCATCTCAATGAGCGTTCTGTTCTTTCGCTCCATGATGCCATTCTGCTGAGGTGTGTACGGAGCTGAGAACTCATGAGTGATGCCCAATGTATCCAGGTAAAGGTCTAGGCCAGTGTTCTTGAACTCTGTGCCATTGTCACTTCTGATATGCTTGATCTTGACGCCATAGTTGTTCATGGCACGGTTGGCGAAGTGTCTGAAGACATCCCGCACTTCAGTATTGTAGAGAATTATATGCACCCACGTATATCTTGAATAATCATCAACAATGACGAAGCCATAGAGACAAGCAGTAGTAGTGTGAGTAGAGTAGTCAGTAGGGCCAAATACGTCCATGTGTAGCAGCTCGAAGGGTTGAGATGTCGTCATTATTGTCTTCGAGGGATGCTTGGCCCTTGTCATCTTTCCAGCTTCACAGGCACCGCACAAGTGATCCTTCTTGAACTTGACGCCCTCGATGCCTATGAAATGCTTCTTCTTTGCGAGAGTGTGCAAGTTCCTCATGCCAGCATGCCCTAGCCTTTGATGCCAGAGCCAGCACTCTGAAGCTTTTGCTAGAAGACATACGGCTAGCTGTGGTCCTGCTAACAAATCTACCATGTACAGATCATCTTTCCGATACCCTTCAAAGACTAGAGACTTGTCAGATTCCATTAGTACAAGGCAACGATATTTTCCAAATATCACAATCATGTTCAAGTCACAAAGCATTGAGACAGACATTAAGTTGAAACCAAGGGATTCAACAAGCATCACTTTATCCATGTGCTGATCCTTTGAGATTGCAACTCTACCTAGACCCAATACCTTGCTTTTACCAGTGTCAGCAAATGTGATGTGACTCTTGTCAGATGGACGTAAAGTTGAGTCCATGAGAAGACTTCGATCACCAGTCATATGATTGGTGCATCCACTGTCCATAATCCATTCTGAAGCATGAGGTGTCATACCCTGCAGTACAGTTAGGGGGATAGGCTTCACCAAGAGTATTGTGAATCATAAACATTTGACGCACAAGAGGATTATCAAAGCTCAGATCAAGATTAGGACTGATAGGATGATTGGCAAGCGATTCAGGAACAAAATACATAGTGAGACCATTTGGGCATTTGATCTTTCGCCCTACAAGATGTTTTAGGTCCCCAGCATTAGCATCAGACGCCTTTGATTTTCGGCTGGAGACCTTTCCCTGCAAAAGAAAGTTAATTCTTCTTAACCACCCACATCTTCAGGGGTGGCTTAGAATCAATGAGTCTAAGTGCAGCATCTGAGAACTTTGGCTTTGAAGCCCTAGCAAATAGCCTTGCAGGATGTGAATAGTACTCATATGAATAAGCAGAAAAGTTCTTAGTTTTATGAACATAGCGGTTTGAAGAAACACGCTCATATTCATAAGTCCGAGTGTTATTTCCCTGCAAAACATTGACGTTAGGGTAACTCAGGTGAGTCCTCTGTCTGTATGAAGCCTTTGGACCATATGAAGCCTTTGGTCTGGGATTTGTCTTCTTCCCAGGTGGTGTCATGATGACATTAATAGGAAGATTCTCAAGACAACTTTTGGGAACCCAGATCTTCTTCATAGGTGGCCCATTCCTGCAGTTAGTACCAATATACCTGGCAAACACTTCACCATTCTGATTCTTAAACAGTTTATAGTTTGCATCAAAGGATTCATCAATGATAATTGGGTTAGCACAAGTGAAGCCAG
This sequence comes from Aegilops tauschii subsp. strangulata, assembly GCF_002575655.3. Taxonomy (NCBI): domain Eukaryota; kingdom Viridiplantae; phylum Streptophyta; class Magnoliopsida; order Poales; family Poaceae; genus Aegilops; species Aegilops tauschii. The sequence goes on from NC_053040.3 coordinate 322,270,857, forward strand.
ATAAGGTGGATGGATCCACTGAAGGTCCCTTTGCAGCAACCTATGTGGTTTTGGGGTACTGCTCAGGCTTCCAGTAGGAGCCATCAACATTCATTTTCCTCTCGAACCCAACACCCTCCTTCCTAGGGTTTCGATTCAGAATCTGCTTTTTGAGGACATCGCACAGTGTCTGATGCCCTTTGAGACTTTTGTACATCCCTGTTTCAAGCAATGTCTTCAACCTAGCATTTTCATCAGCAATAGTAGTGGTATCCTCAACAGAGGGGTTAGTTACCACATCAACAGTTGAAGATATTTCAACAGTAGCAGCAGTAGAACATTCAGCAACAGAAGTAGCGTTATCACGCTCAAGGCATTTTAGACATGGTGGTTCAAATCCTTCCTGAGCAGGACTGATCTGTTGAGCGCGAAGTGACTCATTCTCTTTTTGAAGATCTTCATGAGCCGCTCTCAATTTCTCAAGCTCTTGCTTCCTTTGAAGGTAATCATAGGAAAGCTTTTCATGAGTGGTTGAGAGCGTTTCATGACGACTTTCAAGTTCCCGGTACTTAACATGAAGATTTTTTATGTCTTCAATTAAGGACTGAGAACGGGTCATTTCTGCGTCCAACAGGTCATCGCTTTTGTCTAACAGTTTTTGAGTATGTTCCATAGCTTTCTGTTGTTCAGTTGCAATTTTAGCAAGTGTTTTGTAGCTGGGTTTGGATTCACAATCAGAGTCATCTTCACTTGATGTTTGAAAGTAAGCATCGCGTGATTTTACCTTGGAACCTCGTGCCATGAAGCAGTAGGTGGGAGCAGAGTCATCCTTGTCATTAGCATCAGCGTTGGTGACGAGGCCATTGTCTTCAGTGTTGAAGATGGACTTGGCAACGTAGGCTGTAGCTAGAGCCAGACTTGCAACACCAGGGTCGGACTCCTCCTCAGACTCCACCTCCGCCTCCTCAGAAGCAGACTCCTACTCTGAATCCATCTCCTTGCCAACAAAAGCACGAGCCTTGCCAGATGAGCTCTTCTTATGTGATGAAGACTTGGATGAGGACTTGGAAGAAGACTTTGAGGATTTCTTCTTCTTCTTGTCATCAGAATCATATTCCTTGCTCGTCTCCTTCTTCTTGTTGTTCTCATTGTCCCACTGTGGACACTCAGAGATGTAGTGTCCAGGCTTCTTGCACTTGTGACATGTTCTCTTCTTGTAATCATGAGTGGAAGCTTCATCATTTCTTGAGCTGGATCGTGAAGACTTTCTGAATCCCTTCTTCTTAGGGAACTTCTGGAACTTCTTCACAAGCATAGCAAGCTCCTTTCCTATGTCTTCAGGATCACCAGAACTGCAGTCAGATTCTTCTTCAGATGAGGAAACAACTTTTGCCTTCAAAGCGCGAGTTCGGCCATAGTTGGGACCATAGATATCTCTTTTCTCAGATAGCTGGAACTCATGTGTGTTGAGCCTCTCAAGTATGTCAGACGGATTGAGTGTCTTGAAGTCAGGGCATTCGTGTATCATCAGGGCAAGGGTGTCGAACGAGCTATCAAGTGATCTCAGCAGTGTCTTGACGATTTCATGCTTGGTGATCTCAGTGGCGCCGAGAGGACGAAGCTCATTTGTGATGTCAGTGAGGCGATCAAACGTGAGCTGGACATTCTCATTGTCGTTTCTCTTGAAGCGGTTGAAGAGGTTGCGAAGAACACTGATCCTTTGATCTCTCTGGGTTGAGACGCCTTTGTTGACCTTGGAGAGCCAGTCCCAGACTAGCTTTGACGTTTCCAGAGCACTCACATGGCCATACTGTCCTTTGGTCAGATGACCACAGATGATGTTCTTGGCGGTAGAATCCAGTTGAATGAACTTCTTGACATCGGCAGGGGTGACACCTTCACCAGTCTTGGGAACACCATTCTTGACAACATACCAGAGGTCGACATCAATGGCTTCAAGATGCATGCGCATCTTATTCTTCCAGTAGGGATATTCAGTTCCATCAAAGACGGGGCAAGCAGCGAAGACTTTGATTATCCCTGCAGTCGACATAGCTAAAACTCCAGGTGGTTAAACCGAATCACACAGAACAAGGGAGTACCTTGCTCTGATACCAATTGAAAGTGCTAGTTATCGACTAGAGGGGGGTGAATAGGCGATTTTTATGAAAGTCTTCAAAACATGAGAGTTTCGAAAACAAACAATAGAAATGAACCTATTGATATGCAGCGGAAGGTAGACTACACTAAGCAAGCCATAGTCAAGTATTCAATGAAGTGAAAGCACGAAGACTAATAGCAGATAGGTAGTAAAGATCAGGATGGAAGATAGTATGAAGCCAAACAATGATAGTAGTCACACAGTGAATTCAAACAGGTAGTGCAAGCAGGCAATGACTTCACGAAGACAAACTGTAAGTAAAGAGAGGGAGAGGATAGAACCAGTCACTTGGTGAGGACAAAGGATTTGTTGGACCAGTTCCAGTTGCTGTGACAACTGTACGTCTGGTTGGGGAGGCTGAGATTCAACTCAGAAGACCGTGTCTTCACCTTATTCCCCTTGAGCTAAGGACACCCAGTCCTCGCCCAATCACTCTGGTAAGTCTTCAAGGTAGACTTCCGAACCTTCACAGACTTCTCTTCATCGGCGATCCACAATGACTCTTGGATTCTCAGAAGGCGACGCCTAACCGGCTGGAGGATTCACAGTCCTCAAGTGTAACAAGTCTTCAGGTCACGTGGACAGAAAGGCTTCAGTGATGCCTAACACTCTTTGGCTCTGGGTGTTTGGGCTTTGTCCTTGCAAGGATTTCTCTCTCTCAAAGGCTCTGGAGGTGGTTTGCTCTCAAACGACAAAAGCTGTGCACTAACTCTGAGCAACCACCAATTTATGGTGTGGGGGTGGGATATTTATAGCCACTAGGCAACCCGACCTGATTTGTCCGAAATGACCCTTGGTCACTGAGGAACTGACACGTGTTCCAACGGTCAGATTTCAAACACACGCGGCAGCATGACTTGGGCTACAAGTAAAGCTGACTCATCCAGCTCTGGATAAGATTTGCTCTCATTGTCTTCGCACGAAGAAATAGGATTTGGTTGAGCATCACTTCAGTCACTCTGACTTTGTTCACTGAGATCCCACTTAGCAGTGTGGTGGTTCCTATGACTCAACAAAGAAGAAAAGGAAACAACGAAACAACTAAGTCTTCACGCTCCATAGTCTTCACGCGATGTCTTCTCTAGTCATAGTCTTCAATGTGAATATCTTCACATACCACCATTGTCTTCAATGTCTTCATACATTTTTAGGGGTCATCTCCGGTAGGTAAACCGAATCAATGAGGGAGTACTACCTCTGTTATTCTGCAATTCTCACAAACACATTAGTCCCTCAACCAGGTTTGTCGTCAATACTCCAAAACCAACTAGGGGTGGCACTAGATGCACTTACAACATTGTGGTTCGCTTGTTCACCGGTGCTCGTTGAGGAGACGGAGGTTGCAGCATAGGTCCTCCTGCGCTGGTAGCTCTTCCGCCATTAGGGCGTCGAAGTGCGGCCGCACCTGCTCTATGGTGAACACAGCATGAATCGGCTTGGACAGTGGCGCCGGCTCCTGGTCGGAAGCTACGTCCATTGTCTGATTGTCGCCGCTCAGCTCGGCGAGGTAGCTAGCGAGCCAGCATGTCCGGCTGCTGGACCGACCCGCTGCCAAGCACGAGTCTGACTGCCCTGGCCCACCCAAACCGCCTCCCTCGCCCGCGCGCGATTTCCGCTTGAAACGGTCAGCGCCGCCCGCCCCGCTTCCCGGTGCATGCGATTGCTCCGCCTTCAAATGACACAAGTGATGTCCGTCCGTCCTTCTGCCGCCCACATTAATGATACGCGGTTGCCAAGGCGGCTACTCCAGCGCCACACGTCCGTCCCTCCGCCGCCCACCATTGCTATATAAACTGCTGCACCGGCCATATCCGCAGTCATCCGCATCCGTTCCTATTCTCCTGTCCACACCACTACTTCCCACCATGGCTTCCTCGCGCTCCAGCGCTCTTCGGGACAGGCGGACGACGAACCACAAGGAGATGGCAGCCATTTCTGCCGACTGGCTGGCCGGCAGGTAGCCGGAGGACGACGATGTCCCAATGGAGAACATGGTAGTCGACGATCTGGCGCCAACCCCCCTCCTCCGCGCCATCCTCGCCGGTGCATTGCACCATGACCATCGGCGAGGCCCATGCCCAATATATGGACACGGTGAGCCAGAAGCATGAGGAGCAGTTCTGGGAGGCGCAGGCTGACGCCGCCTACAACCACCATCTCCTCCAGGAGCACCTGCAGGCGGAGGAGCAGATCGCCGCGGAGCGGGCGGAGCAGGAGGCACTGCTCGACTCGTACCTCTCCGTCCGCGAGGGCCGCCTCGAGCGCTGGCGGTACCGCATGCGGGTGGCGAAGGCCGCCTACAAAGAGGGCGATGAAGCGGCCGAGGCGCTGTTTGGCGAGACCGAGGACGAGGCAGAGGGCAATGCCGGCTCCGACGAGTCCCCGCTCCGCTGGCGTCGACGAGGCCCTGCTCCGCCGAGGCCCCGCGGCGCCAACAACGAGGCAGAGGACACCGCCGGCTCCGCCGAGGCCCCACCCTGCCAGCAATGAGGGGGAGGATTTCCCCCCACTCCGCCGAGGCACTGCCCACCGGCAACGAGACAGAGGACATCGCTGGCTCCGCCGAGGCCCCGCCCCGCTGCCAACGAGGCTGCGCCACACAGAAAACGAGGAAGAGTAGAACACGGTAGGCCGCCGCCGCTCGGGTCCAAGTAAGGCCACCGCTGCTACCCTCCGGTTGCTGGCACTGAGTTGTACATCATGGAGCAATTCTATGATTACAGGTTGATTGAAGAGCGCTCTGTGGTTGAGCAAGCTCATGAGATACAGTCATTTGCTAGAGAACTTGAGCACTTCAGTTGTATGCTACCGGACAATGTGCGAAGTAAAAAGGAACAGAAGGAGTACAAAGAGTTTGAGCAGCTTTTTAGCGTTCCTGTACATTGCAATCACAGCGATTCACATGTCATAGAGAACATTCAAAACAATCGATGATTATGCATCTCAGCGATTCACATGTCAGAGCCAATATTTATTTCACAACTAAAGAATAAAGAAAAAATGGATCGACGCTGCTGACAGCAAAGGGCATCCCATTCGAAAATATCAAACGCATGTCTTCTTGCTAAAATCATTGAGAAAAATTTGACAAGGTTTTCCCATTCCAAAATATTAAATGCCTACGATTGTGGAATGGGCAGGGTTTGCCATCAGTTCGGACATTGACATGGCACCTCGTGCTAAATAAACCAGCTGTTCTTTTTGTGCAGTTCCACCAAAATCAACCAAATTCGCGCGTAGCTTGTATGATTTTGCCCTTATATGTTGCAACGCCTTGAACTTATCGGCACCTCCTTTCTTGTGGTGGAAATGAATGATTCTATGTATTCATGAACATTTTGTGCAGTTCCCATTGAAATCAAGCTGAGCACCCCTGTTTGCACAAATACAAAAAAAGTGATTAGTATAAAGCAAACTGTACTATGAATTGACAGTTTAAACAGGCACCTACATGGTCCATGTAGAGCACACTTTTACAAAAATGGAACTCACCGGAAAGAATCCTAGAACAACATTGTACTCGCGCATCACAGCAAGAAAATGGAGATTTGTCAGTCCTTCTGAGCTGAAGTTAGTTTGGTCTTGTGGGGGGTAATGTAACCATCCTTCAACTGCTCCTTCTGATGAGAAGATAGACAGGGCTTCTTCATCCTGGCATAATCGGAACTAGTCACTTCACGTACTCCATATTCTTCTTCAGAGGTAGATGATCCTGTTGTGCAAAGAAAAGAGGATAACTAAATGCTAGCATCCCTGTTTGCTCGAAAAAAAGGAAAGGAAATATTTAAAACAGCACAGATGAAGCACTTCTCAAGGACAATACTACTTTTTGATGACAGCATCTAAACAGTAGCACAACACCAATAGAGATGACAAAGCTCAATCATATGGATGAAATCAGTGGGCGAGTACCAACCTTTGTCAGGAGGCTTATTGTGTAGAGCATACAGATGAAGCACTTCTCCGGAACCATCTGTTGCTATCTACTGTGGTGGCCATGCTTACTATATACTCCTCGATTAGATTAATGTTTCCAACATCTTCTTGTGCAGTTCCACAAAAATATATTGTATCTTCAAAGAAGATCCCTGTTTGCACAAGTAGAGATAATTACGTATTACATTAAGAGTGGCATCAAATCAGTGGCAAAACAATTGCTTGTTCCAGCCATAGCAATAAATTAAGATGCAAAACTATATCATTACTTGTGTCATCACAATTCCAGTGCTTCATTACAGCACCAGGAGTTGATTTTTGTTTTTCTTCCGCTTGTTCTTCCCCTTAATCACTTGGTTCAATAACAGACAAGCTTCGCCTTCAATGTAAGATTTGGCATGTCGGTTGCACAAGTATAGCACTAAACAATGACATTAATTTTCTGATGAAAGTGGCAAAATACAGGCCAATAGTTGTGAAATACCCTTATGTTACCTCAATGGGATATTACGGTGCACATACAGATTGGAAGTCTTGTCTCCATTTGTGCAGTTCACTAAAATCAAGCAACATTACCATACAAGTAGCACAACATATGAAAGCACACTACAGAATCATGTGAACGAAGGCTAGTACTGACCTCTCATGACACGGAATTCAAACAACTCACAAGAAGAAGTTCTGAACCAAATTTGCCAACACGAATAGGAAGTAAGATCTCCTCTTGTGCAGTTCCACTAAGATCAAGCAATCAAGCAACGTTGTCGGTGTGACATTTTGGTTGAACTGCACAAAACACTCTTAAAACAAAAGTGTTTTGTGCAGTGCAACAAAAGGTCACAATGGCAACGAGGTGAAGTAGATAACCCTGTTTACACAGAGGTGCAAAGGAAACAACTAGTGGTCAATAACGGTGGATGACACAGAAGCCAACAAAAAGAAGCATCTACCTTATCTAAATGGGAAAGAAAGCAAGACAGTAGCATTTCTCAAACGGTGGCATTGATTAATATTAACAGAGAGATTGTATTAACAATAAAATTCGTTAAACATGTAATTTGCTTTTAATTGTGGCATTGCATTAATTTTCCAGCGGCATTATTAGAGGGTGTTTGTTTACAGGGACATTTTGGTGGAGGGACTAAAAAAACACTGTGTCAGTCTCATCTAAACCAAACAGGAGGGACTTTTAGGGACTAAAAGTGGGCATTTGGGACTAAAGAAAGAAGACCCCGAGGGAGTCTTTTTGGGACTTTTTCCAACACTTGCCCCTGCCACGCATCACACCTTGTCTCTATTAGTTCACTACTAGGGGTAACATGGTCTTTTAGCATGTCATTTAATAACCTCTAGTCCATGTTTAGTCCCTGGAACCAAGCAGGTAGGGACTAGGGAGTTTTTAACCAAACAGGGCCTTAGATTAACAACAGCTAAAGAGTTGCACGGGACAGTGGATGCACCAGCACCATGTGCATCTATCGATGTACTGGGGTGATGCACAGTCTGTTGCAACAAAGAACAAACAACCAAGGAGCATATTTGTGTTGGTCCTAGTTTTGTTATCTTTAGACACCTTTCCCTATGTGAGCGCAGCAAATCTAGTCCTACTCAAACTCTACAGCCTTGTCCCCCAAAACAAAAGATCAGTTCGTTACAGATGTGCGTACTGCATTTGTCATTGTTTTCCCTTTTCGACCAACGTAGGTGCTGGATAGCCAGTCTGTACTAGTACTTTCCCCACTTCCTTTCCACTATGAACCACGTCCTAGATTTATGCTATACAACTTTCCCCACTACTTTCCCCCATTCCTGTCCTCTTTGAACCACGTCTTAGATTCATGCGATACAACTTTCCCCACTACTTTCCCCCTTCCTTTCCTTTTTGAACCACGTCCTAGATTCATGCTATACAACTTTTCCCACTACTTTCCCCCATTCCTTTCCTCTTTGAACCACGTCCTAGATTCATGGTATACAACTTTCCCCACTACTTTCCTGTTTGATCCAACACCTAGATTCGAGTGCAGAAGTGGAAAAAGCCCACATGCAGCTAGAGCAATGCATGTGGAATAAGTAAATTATACATTAAGGTTCTTGGGGTGTGGTTCGGTGGGCGACCGGAGGCCGTTCGACCCACACTATGTACAGCGGCGAAGAAGAAGGGGTCGGAGGCCCTCCCGCACCGCCGCTGGGTGAAAGTGAACAGCTGTGCCGGTAGTGGATTCCCTCCCTCGCCAACGGCGACAGCGTTAAGCCTCCTTCCCTTCCCGGCGGACGGCTCTTTGACCAGCAGTGAGGGGAGAGATAGAGGCCAGTGAAGTCTTGTTTAGATCTGGAGAGGGTGAGAGAGTGTGAAGAGGGCAACTACAGGCAGACCAGCAGTGAGGGGAGAGAGAGAGGCCAACGAAGTCTTGTTTAGATCTGGAGAGGGTGAGAGAGTGTGAAGAGATCAACTATAAGCGCTGAGGCTCCAGCGTGTAATATATACTGGACAGAGTGTGAAGAGTGCAAACCCTAGAAAACAAGCACCGAGGATGCAGCTTATACGTGATGAGGTGATTATACGGTCACTACGAGATCGTATAGCTCCATATCCATCCATTTTGACCAGTCAAAGAATCCTCCTAGCACGAATTATGCTCAAGTGTAGTTATCGAACCCGAGACCTCAAGTTTGATGAGCGAACAGGCTAACCAGCTACACAACCCTCCCGTTATGTTCAACGAGAGGAAAATAACCTTTTATACATTCCTGCATTCGTGTGACAAGCATGCCGTGTGTTTTTTGTGTGTGTGGGAGTCATTGGGATTTAAATCATAATAGTGTCATGTGGCTTTGGTGGTAAGACTATCCACAGTGGTGAAGAAATAATGCAGCCTTAGTCACCTTACCTCTCTCCACGTAGTACGTTGGGTCCCAACAGTCAAAGGGTGAAACAAACAAATTAATAAGAAAAATTAAAAGCGCCAGCGGTGTATCTTACCTCACACATCTCGCTACTGCTCGGGAACACTGTCCAATTGATCCCTCTGTTCGCTGACGTACTATTTTAAGTGAATCCTTATTATAACATGCACACAATTTTGGGCACTTGTATTCGACCTAAGTCAGTGTGCCACCATATCTCATACAACTCCCTCCGTCTAGGTGTAATAAGTCACGTTAGAAGGTGCAGCGGGACCAAGGTGCAAGCAGATTGCAGGAGAAGGAGAAACTTGACCGGTCATTCCTCCAATCAAAGCCCTGATTTCTGTCTCTAAACGCAACAATTAATCCAAACAACTAAGAGATGCCTCTTCTCTTCTTGTACGTACTCCATTTGTATCTCGCTTCCTGTGGCTTCGCACTCGCAGGATTTTCCTATTCTATGAACCTGTGTGTGCTTGTGTGTGTGTGTGTGTTTAACAGCATGTGTGTGTTAGAGAGAGCGATAGATCGACCTACTCCTACAGAGAGATGGTGTGTAGTGTATGATTTTAGCCGCGAGAGTCGGTGCATCCTCTCGTTTCCGGGCGTCCGGTAGGGACAGGCGGACAGCTGCCACGCCCGCTCCTGACCAGCCTGGCCCACCCAAAGCCCCTCCATCGCCCGCACGCGCTTCCCGCCCGAAACGGTCAGCGCAGCTCCAAGGAATCGGTGCCGCATTCATGCCCGGGCAGAGCGGACGCGACCTCTCACTGGCGCCTGCGTTGAAGGGAGAAGCGGATTCAAGAGTGATGGTTGCTTCGTCCATCCAACTTACTGCTGGGTCTATGTGATTTGATGCCTCATTGGTCATTATTACTGAGGTGGTAGGACTGCTGGATGTCCCACGCTTTCGGCGAAAGGAGTTACTACTAGATTACAATTTTCTCCATTCTTACGGCGGAGGAGTGCAAGAGCAGTGAAAACATGCAGGCTCAGTGATTACATGGCCCACCTCACACTATCACCATATTTTCTGGACACCGTGCGACACCTAACTCTTTACATAGTACTACTTGTATAGTACGTACTGTAATTTATCAGCGAGATAGTACAATGCTATGAAGTTTCCAGCTTCTGTTACATGTATCTTGCGTCCAAGGTTGCCCGTTGCAACATTTCATCAAATACAAAGGAGACTAACATGCATGCTATTGCATCTCAATGATTGACAAATAATAGCAAATATGTACTCCCTCCGTTCCAAAATAAGTGTCTCAACTTTATGCTACATACGGAGCAAAATGAGTGAATCTACACTCTAAAATTCGTCTATATACATCAGTGTTTGGAGTATGTACTAGTAGTTCATATTGAAATCTACTGAAGGACATATATATTCCAAACAATATGATAATCTCTCTAACCAAGGTAGTAGGGACGCGGAGTAAATGGAGGGAGTACTAGTAAAATTTTCTCCTCGTCCTGCGAGCCACCGCGCGCGTGGGCGAGGGAGCGGACATAAGGCGTACAGTACTACTACTGCTCATGCAGTCCCTAGCCATTGAAACAGAGACAGCTAAAGAAAAAACGATCCATGCAGTCCCTAGCCCTTGAACCGTAAACCCTAACCAGGCTTTAATTTGCTGGCAACGTCGGTGCTTCCTAAGAAATGAAGTTTGCAACCCTTTGACCATCGGATCATTTTGTGCAGTTTCACCAAAATCGAGATGAGCATCCCTGTGGCAAAGAAATTGAAGAAGCGTGATTAGAATAAGATTACTGGGACTAGTTGATGAGACATAAACTCATCACAAATACAGTACGTATAAGCCAGTAGAGGTATGTGCGGGGCAAAGAAGTAGAGAAATATCCACATGGAGTGATGTGGGCAGCTGGAGCAGTGGTGCAAGCCGGCTGTAAAGGGAGTTGTACCTGAGGGATGTCGGGACGTAGGTCAACCTAGAGGAGGGCGGCGGGAGGAGGCAACTACCCACGTCGCGGCAGTGAGCAATGGACGAAGGCAACCTCACCGGCTTTGTGAGAGGGAATGGCGGGGACCCCTGGTCGGGACGTGCCGACGGTGGGTTTTCGCCGTCGGCGACAGCGACCGCATCTACACTAAGCATCCACCCCTTCCCCCGGCGGACGTGATCCGCCGGGATGTTAGAGATGTGGCCACAGTGGTTTTGTGCGAGAGAGTGTAAAAACTGAAGAGAGCAACCCCAACAAGCAACCGTGTAGGCTCATCCTGCCTATGTATATAGTGGAGCGGTTTCCTTTTCTCTCCATATGAACCTATTTATATTGCGTACGTGCCACTTAAGAAAAAAAAACTTTATTTATAAATGACGCGGCACCTACTACTCGTTCTCCTATAAACCTTGCGCTTGGCATCTCCAAACTATTAACCTTGCGATTGGCTCATCACCTCTTCGGGAAGTCGAGCAATAATGGTACTGCAGTATATATCGTTCTGGCTATATGAGACCGAATGAATTGCTGCACGTCCACCACATGGCGAGGGTTGAGGGGCGAGGGAGAGTGCGTACTATTACGTCCGTTTCAATATGGACTACATACGAAGCAAAATGAGTGAATCTACACTCTAAAATACGTCTATATACATTAGTGTTTGGAGTATGTACTAGTAGTTCATATTGAAATCTACTAAAGGACATATATTCCAAACAATATGACAATCTCTCTAACCAAGGTAGTAGGGACGAGGAGTAAACGAAGGGAGTACTAGTAAAATTTTCTCCTCGTCCTACGAGCCACCGCGCGCGTGGGCGAGGGAGCGGGCGTAAGGCGTAGTAAGCAAGCTTCACCTCATCCTGCGGGCCACCGCGCCCGTGAGCGGGGGAGACGGTGTACTAAGCAAGCTTCTCCTTGTTCTGCGAGTTGACGGGACACATCAGAAGTACTCCAGTGTATAGAGCCTTGCCTCTAAGGTAGGCCCCACATGGTTTGCCTCTTTTAACATAACGCGTCAAGTCGCAATTTGTTTGTTCACCCGTGGTAGATGATCCTCCCTCCATCTAGTGGACAACCAGTACACATGTCAAGTTACCACGTGGGCTGCCTTTTCGTACATAAATGAGCTCCACCGTGTAACATAATGTGATAATGCATGGCGTTTGCAACTCACAGCTAAATGTCGAACAATCTAAACCATACTATACATCGAACAATCTCACATTTTATTTGAATTTGTGATAATGTGTGGCATTTGTAGCTTACAACTAAATATCGAACAATCTAAACAATACTATATATCGAACATTCTCACATTTTATTTGAATTTGTGGTAATGTGTGGTGTTTGCAACTCACATCTAAATACTTGTAGGCGTAGGGGGCGGGGCACCATACATAATGTGATAAACACATTATACATATGAGACATGGTTTAGTTTGTGAAGATCTAGCTAGAGCTTGAAATGTACTATGATTTGAAATCAACATAAAGTGGATTCAAAAAATCGAGTTCGAGTTCATATAGTACACATAGTTCATATGTAACTTGAGACTAATCATGTGGTGTGCTGTGAAGATAATACACAAACGATGGTTTAACTTGACAATAATGACAATTGTAGATCTTATTAAAACAGAGAAACGAATTCAAATGCTTTGACTTCACAACAATCATTATTGTAGATCTTATTCAAATAGAGAAACGAATTCAAATTTAGTTCATATTGACGCGGTAGTATATACGTTTGGAATGCACTAAAACGTTCATTTGAGTACTAGGTTGCATGCATTATACACGTAGCGAAATATTTTAATTGAACATAACATGAATTCAAAGTTTCGAATGACATTTGTAGTGCAAATTCATTTGGTACAGTACATGTTAGGCTTGTCCGGAAATTTCAACCCGCGCCTTGTTAGCCCGAAATATTTAAGATATATCTTTGTCTCGTTGTGCTCCGACAACTCCCTCCATCTCAACCCGCGCCTTGCTATTCCAAAATTACAACGCGCGCGAAAACTCCCACCACCTGTGAAATCCCGACACGCGAAATGCCCGTGATACCCCTGAACTGAAAGAACTGCCTCAAATCGGTGGGGGTACATTCGTAACTTACCCCACATTTCGGAGAAGCGCGTCCCTAAGCCATGGTCCCTACTCCCATCCCATCCGCCCACCCATTCGTACACCGAGGCCGGGAAAACCCGCGAAGCCCCACACCCTCCTCTGTCCGCCACCCAGCCGGAGCCTCTTCCCCGACGACGTCGTCCACAGCAACACCTCGACGTCCCTCATCCACCGTACTGGATGAGGATCCGTCGTCGATCTGGTCGTCCCGCCGGTTCAGCCACCCCATCCTCCACCTCCAAGGAGCTGCCCCGACATTCCCATCATCTTTCCCGCCACCTCCATTCCCACACTGCCGTCTTCACCTACACCACCGGAAGAGCATTAGCATCACTGTTTCCTCGGATGAAGCTGCGGCCTAATCGGCGCCACCAGAGAGGTTGTACACTAACCGCCGCATTTTCTTCTTGATTCGATCTCATGGTGCTCCCGGCGCTCGGTCCCGAGCTGACACGGCGCGGCTCCATCCACCACGGCGTCGCTCCCTCGGCAACGACGTCCACATCAGTAGGAGCTGCTACTGCTTTAGCTCTCGCTCGCGCTGCTGCTCTGCTCTTGCTCTCGGTCCCCTGCCTGGTCTGCTCTTGCTCTTGCTCTTGCTCGCGCTGCTGCTCTCGCTCTTGCTCTTGCTTGCGATGCTGCTCCGATTTAGCTACACTTCAGTCGACTGAATCGACTTTTGGGTCAGTCAATTTTCAGGGGGCGGGGGGGGGGGGGGGGGGGGGGGGGGGGGCTCGCCGAAGTTAAGGAAGAACCAGCCGCAGCGGGGAGGGGGGCTCGCCGGAGAAGTACCCCACTATCTATCTTAGGGTTCAGGGTGGGGGCGGTGGTCGCCGGCGGTGGTGGGGCGCTGGCGTGGGGATCATCGGAGAAAAAGCTCGGCACGGGGGGCCTACAGGGATGGCCGGGGCGGCGTCGGACCGGCGGTGGGGAGTGATTTCAGGGCGGGCGGGGCGGCTGTTTGGCCGGTGGTGGCTGGCGGCTCAGGGGGGTGGAGGTTGAAGATGAACTGCAGGCCCTTGATTTCGTATCCAACGGCTGCAAAATCGACTGACCAGAGATGAAAAAGTCAGTCGACTGACGTGTAGCCTCACCTCTAGTGCGTTCAGTTTCGACAGTAAAATTCAGTTTCGACAGCAAAATTCAGTTTCGACAGTTAACTTCAGCTTCGACAGTTAAATTCAGTTTCGACAGTTAAGTTCAGAGATGAGCGGCTAATGTATACATCTAGCACTTTGTGGTTATGTATTTTACGTCATCTATTAGAGATGCTATTAGAATTCCACTCAGGTTAACGTTGTCTCTCTTGTCCTGCTTCAGCCTCGGCGTCGTACAACTCACCGGAGCTGCTCCAACGACGAAACCCTCCATCACAGCGGAGCAGTACCTCGGGCTCCATCTCCAGACGCCTAAGATCTTCTTTCCCTCCTCCGACAGCGAAGTCAGCCGGAGCATCCTCACCGGCTAACCCAATCACGCTGAGATCGACATGGCTTCGCCAAAGAGGTTGTACACTTCTTGTGGTTTGACTTAATCTCACCATATTTCTTTGCATCCTGTGATCTTCCAATTCTTGTGAACCAAACACCCAGATTGGCAGAAATCCTGTGTTTTTAAATTCTCTGTTTTGCACGTACATTCCTATCCTATTCCTGTCTATTTCCTATCCCTGCATTGTTATCCTCAAATTCAAACAAGCCCTTACACTTACGGATATGTGTCAAAGAAAACCTTGTGTGGTTTGTCCTGCTCCTGCGGTGCTATGTTCCACCCCAGCTCAGCTGCTCCAACGACGGAAGGGTTCACCATAGCAGGGATCCGCTCTCCAGACTGTCTTTCGCCGCCTCACATCTTCCTCCCCGCCGCCAGCAGCCACGACAACTGCATTACAATCATCAACTGAGAAGATGACCTTGAGGACTACACGGGTCCGCAAGAGAGGTCGCACTCTTCCGTGTTTGCTTACGTTATGCATCACTTAATATGATGACATGCTACTTTATCGTCGTGTTCACCTATTAGACTCCGACTCAGGTTCAAACTTATGCTGAAACTTGAGTTTTTAAATGGTTGTGGGGTACATGTTGGGGCAGCAATCAGTACTATCTGTCTACTATCTGGTTAATCTCGGGTGTCTACTATGAGTTTCATGTTGGGTGCAAACAAACATTAAAGGAGCCATTATCTGTATTTTTTTAACTAAAGCTATTATCTGCCTGCTATCATTGGTTTTGGGTCTATCCACAGTTTGCTACCATCACTCTGGATTTGTGCATGAACTCCTTACATAATCTCACTATGTTTTATTCCTATGCATGTCAATTATTGTACACAATTGAACTAAACATGTAGAGCAAAAGAGACGAGCCTTGCGTGGCAATAAAATTTCATGCAGACGTCGCTCCATGGTGGGCGCAAAGGCAGCCCCCCTCCACCCATTTCAGATCATAATCAATAGGAAGATAACTGTTCTGAGGGGGATTCAGAAGCAGAAGACCACTCCTATTTACCCCATGAAGTCTTCACTCTAACTTGGCATGCTGATGTTGGTTATATCATGCATATGGTGCCTTGCATTGCTTACTTTATACATCAAATATGTCAACTGCTTAGTTTAGACATGCTTTGTGTGAATGCCATCTGTTTAGTTTATTCATCGTTTATGTGAATTATGCAATGCCATCTTGTTTAGCCAGGCATCATATATGTGAATTTTGCAAGGCCATCCTGCTTAGCCAGTCATCTTATATGTGAATTATATCAGGCCATCCTTTTTTTTCGTTACGTATTACATTTGTCAACAATGTTAGTACATTCAACTACTCTTCGTGTGCATCAGCCATTTGACACGGTGATGGAAAATTCGGGAGTGAAAACAAGGTCTTCAGAGCAGACTATGCTATCTGACAAAGTGCATATCTCGCTGGTTACGGATAGCTCCTCAAAGGAGGATTCAGAGACAGATGACCAGTCCTATTCCCCCCCCCCCCCCCCCGAGGTGCATGCTCTAACTTGGCAGGGTTATGTTGCTCATATCGTGCGTATGGTATCTTGCATTGCTATGTCATTTGCTTAGTTTAGACATGATTTGTGTGAATGCCACCTGTTTAGTGTCTAATTACCATATATGTGAATTATGCAATGTCATCTTTTTGCAAGACATTATATATGTGAATTATGCAATGCTATCTTGTCGGCAGGCATTATATATGTGAATTATGCAATGCCATGCTGTTTAGCCAAGCGTCATATATGTGAATTATATCATGCCATCCTTTTTTTGTATTTCTCATTGCTTTTGTCGACAATGTTTGTATATTCAACTGCTCTTCCTGTGCATCAGCCATTTGAATTGGTGATGGAGAAATCTGGAGTGAAAACAAGGTCTTCAGAGCAGACAATGCTACCTGGTGAAGCAGATATGTTGCTGGTTACAGATAGCTCTTCAGAGGAGGATTCAGAGGCAGATGACCAGTCCTATTATCCCCCTGAGGTGTATGCTCAAACTTGGCAGGGTTATATTACTCATATCATGCATATGTTGTATTGCAATGCTTAGTTTTTACATCATATACACGATGTTGAATGCCATCTCCTT
Organism: Aegilops tauschii subsp. strangulata; assembly: GCF_002575655.3. Taxonomy (NCBI): domain Eukaryota; kingdom Viridiplantae; phylum Streptophyta; class Magnoliopsida; order Poales; family Poaceae; genus Aegilops; species Aegilops tauschii. The sequence continues at coordinate 322,287,542 of NC_053040.3, forward strand.
AGTTGACACATATATGCGATTGCCCTCTGCTCACTTCCTTAGTATATAAATCATATATTTGAATTATATCATGCCATGATGTTTACATAGATAGCATGTATCTGAATTATGGCATGCCAACCAATTTTCTAAAGACATAATATAGTTATATCATCCCATCCTGTTCACATAGTCATCATATTTTGAAGTATGTCATTCTATCCGTGAATTATATCATGCCATCATGTTTCCATCGACGGCATGTTTGTGATTTATGGCATGCCAACTACTTTAATAGACACATCGTATGGTCATATCATGTCATCCTGTTTACATAGTCATCATATTTTGAAGTATGTCATTCTATCCTATTTAGTTAGCCATCATACATGTGAAATTGTGTCATGCTATCCTGTTTAATTAGCCATCATATATTTGAAATTATGTCCTGCTATTCTGTTTGGTTAGACAACATAAATGTGAATTATTTCATGCCCTATTTTCTTCCCTACTATCCATTGCACCTATCTATCTTACAATGTCTGTACATTCAATTACTTTTCTTGTTTATCAGCCATTTCAATTGGAGGGGGTGATGGTAGTATCTGTGGGGGTAAAAACACGGTCTTCAGAAAAGATCGTGCTACCTGTCGATGGAGATAGAACCACGGTTGTACTTGCCCAAGAACTAGCCCCACCACACATAACCCAGACTCACGCAGATTGTACCCCTACCCAGTTGGACAGAGAACCAGCTACACCCCTTCTAACCCCAACCCCAGCAGATAGTAACCCAGTTCCCGTTGACACAGCACCGTCTCCACCACAGAGCACCCAAACACGAGCAGTTAGTAAGGCAACTGCAGTGCCCAAAGCACGAGGACCACCACTCCGAACCCCAAGTCAACGCTTAAAGCAGAAGAAGAATTGTTCTCAGGTCAGGTTTCATAGCTATGGTTCATACTACTTTGCTCTTGCATCACTGTATTTACTCATACCAACTAATTTCAAATTTGAAGGATGCACTTGAAACTCCAATGGCGCAACAGGTATGTTTTAAACCTGTTTCTTTAACGTGTTTGCTGTTGTAACTTCCTCTATGTTGATTTCAGTTTCAATTGAATAAACAGTTATGTTCTCATGCCATGCACATTACAGTTGTTGTTATTGTTGTGTAATTTCCCACACTTATATTCTGTCTATGCTGCTTGTCTTAAATAGATATGATTCGAACTGTATCTATCTTGATTTGGCAACATAAACTAGAATGATATAGACCATACAGTGACCATACTACATAGATATATGTTTGTTTCATGCTGTTATCATGTCCACCTTTCTACTAAACTGGTTTACCAAAATGAGTTTCATATACTACATTGTAAACATGTGATGTGTTTGTTTGTTTCTCCTTTAGAACGCGGATAAAATATTGGAGAAGAGTACCCCGTTATGCAATGGTAAAGGAAGTAATGCAAATCAGGTTCAAGATAGTGAGACATCCCTGTTGTTCTCCAAGAAAGCTAATAAAAACTATATTGAAGACACTGAGACAACCCCAAAGTCATGTCTTGATGTAGTGTTCGAGTTACTGGCTACTACTGCTGGCACCAACTCTTCGTACTCGCTGCCTGAATCAGTTTGGTTCTTGAGTCTCTACTTCAAGTTGAAAGACATCGATCAGATGTTATGCGACAGGAAGCCGAAGGACTGAGGAAGTCCCTACAGAATTCAGATGCATACTTTCTGGTGCAACAGCAAGTGCTGGAGGATTTAAGCTCCAAATAAGAGAAAGTTAATAAGCTTGCTAAGCATCTTGCCAGCATTATGGGTACCCAGGATATTGTTTCTTGAGCTCTTCTGAAGTGGTTTCAGTTCTGGACTTGTTTTGCTGCGGCGTTTATATGCTGCTTTGTTCCCTATATTTGCACTGGTGGCGAACTTTGATGCCCAGTGGATGTAATATGTGTAATAGCCGTGATAGCCTAGCGTAAGTTACTTGCTTATTTATTTCCGTTGTCTTGTTTATTTGTTTTCTTGTAGTCAGTGCAGTTCTTTTTCCGCGGTTTGCTAGTGGCCGGAATAACCTATTTTTTAAACTAGGCCACATTAACAATGGGATACATATTTACTGTAGGCCTCCTATGGGTCGTAGAAACAATGGGCCTTCTAAGGGCTGTAGATACAATGGGCCTTCTACGGGGCGTAGACACAATGGGCCTTCTACGGGGCGTAGACACAATGGGCCTTCTACGGGCCGTATCATCAATGGGCCTTCTATGGGCCGTATGGTCGGTTGGCCAAACATGGGCCAATAACAAACCACATTATGGCCGTAAATGGGCTAGAGTTGAAATCGTCCGTTCATGGGCCGACCATAACGGGCCGTCGTTAATAGGACGTATTTGATGACGCTATGAAAACGGCCCAACGTATTAACGGGCCACAAACGGGCCGACTGTAACCACGGGCTGTATTTGGCCCACAAGCTGAAAATGATAGTAACGGGCCGAAAGTAAACGAATGCTGGAAATGAGCCCAAGAATAAATGGGCCCTAAGAAGGCCGAAAGATAACATGGGCTGGAAACGGCCCATCGGAATAATGGGCCGTTAATGGGTATAAAGTGATACACTATTCATTACGGGCCAGTTTTACCATGGGCCGTTAATGGGCCGAGTGTTACTAAGGGCCTCATATGGGCCAAAAGACGTCATGGGCCATACATGGGCCGGAAGTTAAAACGGGCTGGAATTATATTGGACGGCCCAGATGACGCTACTGGGCCTAATTCAGATAGGCCGAAAACGGGCCCTGCGTTAGCGGGTTGTAAATGGGCTATATGCGAACAGGCCGTTAACAGGCTTGCCGTGGGTCGGCCCGCCACCTTTTGACAAAGTCAGACGGGCCGGCCTTTTCACAGGAATGGGCCTCTGTTGGGCCGTGCCACGTGTCGACGTATCATAGGCGCTTTGGGTCCAATGAGTGGATGACGTCTGTCCCAACGGTGAGCTGACACGTGTTTCTCCAACCAAAGATGATTTTACACGTGGAAAATCCCCATTGGTTGGGGCTGTTAACGGGTTATCGGATCCAAAACAGGACCCGATAGCTTAACGGCGTTCCATTACGGTGGATGCCACATGTCGGTCACCCTTGACGAAAGCACTTCTATGACGCACGATTTATCGTCATGGAAGTGGACACTTACGTGATTATAATTTTGGTAATGTCATGGAACACTTCTACGACAGCACAGGTATGACTATCTTGATTCTGTCATAAATATGTCATGGATGTACATGCATGACAGAAAACATGACCTACTGTGACAAACACGTATCATCACGGAAGTGTATTTTTTGTAGTGATTGCTGAGTTGGCCTAGAAGCCGCGTGTTGCCACGCAGGTGCCTGCCCAGTTGGTTGGGCTGGCAGCTACATGCGAATGGCGGCGGAGTCTTGGTCGACGCGGGCCTGGCTGTGGCCCCGCCGATGTCCTCGGCAAGGGCCTTGCCGGGGGCCCGGCAAGGGTCTTGCCGTGGCATTGTAGTCGTCCCCGGCAAGATGCTTGCCGGGGGTCTTGTGGATTTCCTTGGCCAGGATCCCGCCGAGGGTCGCCGCCTTCTGGTCCTCATCTGATCCCGTGTACTTATGATCTTCACAAAGATCTGCATGCCACCACGGAGGTGCCTCCCGAGCCCTGGCTCCAATGTAGTTGTCGACGGCATTCGGAACCTTTGGGCTCAAGGGCGGCTCGCTCTGCTGGTGTCGGGCAAGTTGCCCCGGCAAGGGTCTTGCCGGGGCTGCGGAGGCCGCCCCGGCAAGGGTCTTGCCGGGGGGATCCACCTCACCCCTTCGCTCTCCAGCGTTTCTGGTCTTGACGTTGCCTCCGGTCGCCCTGTGCCTTCGGCTTCTCTCCGGCTTCCCTCCTTTGCCCTGCTAGGTGTGGTCGCGGCGATGGCTCTGACTGCCCGTGCACAAGTAAAGGGGTCAAAAGGAGAGCCCCTACTTTTGTACACCGACATTGGTCGCTTCTCAATCTTTTTGCTAGCCTTCATTTTGCACTAAGTATGGCCTCTACTTGTGCATCCAAAATCCTTTAAACCAGTTTTGCCACATGAGTCAACTATATCTACCTATATGCGGTATTGTTTTGCCGTTCTAAGAAAATCTGCAGGTGCCATCTCTAATTTTCAAAATAAACTTCTCTTTTTGAGTGTTTGTTTCGCTCGCGGAACGGTAACGGGTGGCTAATATTTTCCATGCTAGATGTATTATTCTCAAGATGAGTGTTTATTCACTTGTCATTGCACGAGAGTAAGGCAAAGGTTTTAGGGATGCCCGGTCCCGAAATGCAAAAAATATATTTACTTTATGTTGTCAAATAATAAATTCCTTGGAAAGTGTTGGTATGGAGGGCACCCATGGATACGGCTAGCCATGGAAACTGAAAGAATGGTGGCAAAAGGAATAAACTTTATTTTCTGTTTGGGAACCGCCTATGGCATATCTAGCATGGAAAGTGTTCGTAGCTCTGAGTCGTTTTCGTTGGTGGGATGGATACACCTCCCAAAATGTTTTTATCTCAAATTTTTCGCTTTGAGCTCTGGCACCTCTACAAATCCCTACTTCCCTCTGCGTAGGGCTTTTCTTTTACTTTATGCAATTTTTATTTTTTGAAATTTGAGTCTCCATCTTATCTTACAAAAGCACAAACTAGGAGGCAATATGATTGTGCTCAATTATTGGGTGTAGTTAATATTCGAGTGTGTTTCATGAATGGATCGATGTTTGAGCATGATGGGCTAGGGATAACTTATTTTAGCGTTGATATTTTGAAAGACATGGTTGCTTGTTGATATGCTTGAGTATCTAAATTATTATGCCAAAACTAGACTATTGCTTTGAATCACATAAAAGTCCAATTGTCCATACTATAAAGAAAAGAATATGTTATGACTTGATGAACAGCACTCCACATCAAAAATTCCGTTTTTTATCACTTACCTACTCGAGGACGAGTAAGAGTTAAGCTTGGGGATGCTGATACGTCTCCAACATATCTATAATTTTTTATTGTTCCATGTTGTTTTATTATCAATCTTGGATGTTTTATAATCATTTTATAGTCATTTTATATCATTTTTTGGTACTAACCTATTGACATAGTGCCAAGTGCCAGTTGCTGTTTTTCCATGTTTTTTACATCACAGGAAATCAATATCAAATGGAGTCCAAATGCCACGAAACTTCACGATGATTTTTTATGGGCCAAAAGGAAGCAGATGGGCCCTGGTTGCACCTGCGGGAGTCCCGAGGAGGGGACAACCCACCAGGGCGCGCCAGGCCGGGCCTCCTCTTTGCTCTATAAATACCCCAATATTCCAGAAACCCTAGAAGCATCGACGGAATATTCATCCAGCCGCCGTAGAGTCTAGAACCACCAGATCCAATCTAGACACCATCACGGAGGGGTTCACCACTTTCATTGGTGCCTCTCCGATGATGTGTGAGTAGTTCTTTGTAGACCTTTGGGTCCGTAGTTAGTAGCTAGATGGCTTTCTCTGTCTCGCTGAATTCTCAATACAATGGTCTCTTGGAGATCCATATGATGTAACTCTTTTGCAGTGTGTTTGTTGGGATTTGATGAACTTCGAGGTTATGATCAGTTCTATCTTTTTATATCCATGAAAGTTATTTGAGTTTCTTTGAGCTCTTATATGCATGATCTCTTATAGCCTCGTATTTCTTCTCCGATATTTGGGTTTTGTTTGGCCAACATGATCTATTTATCTTGCAATGGGAAGAGGTGCCCGGTAGTGGGTTCGGTCTTACGGTGCTTGATCCCACTGACAGAAAGGGAACCGACACGTATGTATCGTTGCTACTAAGGATAAAAAGACGAGATCTATGTCTACCGCCATATAGATAAACGGACCTTGTCTACATCATGTCATCGTTCTTATTGCATTACTCCATTTTTCCATTAACTTAATACACTAGATGCATGCTGGATAGCGGCCGATGTGTGGAGTAATAGTAGTAGATGCAGGCAGGAGTCGGTCTACTAATCTTGGACGTGATGCCTATGTAATGATCATCGCCTGGATATCGTCATAATTATTTGAAGTTCTATGAATTGCCCAACAGTAATTTGTTTACCCACCATTTGCTATTTTTCTTGAGAGAAGCCACTAGTGAAACCTATGGCCCTCGGGTCTTCTTTCTCATATATTTGCCTTGTGATCTACTTTTCCTTTCCATTTTTATTTAGATCTATTAAACCAAAAAATACCGTGCTGTGTTTTATCTTTATTTATTTTATTTGGCGTTTGATCTATCAATCTACTACAATTTACCTCATGTCCGCTTGCCTATCTTGAGGCGCCGTACCCCGGAGGGGATAGACAACCCCTTTAACACGTCGGGTTGCGAGGTTTTGTTGTTTGTGTGCAGGTGCTGTTTATGTTGTGTTGCTTGGTTCTCCTACTGGTTCGATACCTTGGTATCATAACTCAGGGAAATACCTACCGTCGCTGTGCTACATCATCCCTCCCTCTCAGGGAAAATACCGACGTAGTCGCGGCTACCATCAACGGTGGAGTTCATTTCTGTACGAAAAGGAAGCCCAAGTGGTAATTTGACGCGTGTAGCGGTTGTTTACTCAAAGGAGGGTCGTGTACCACGCATACATGGAACAAAGTTCGACTTGACGCGTTAGTATTCAATAAAGTTATATTCCTCAATGGCACGTACATAATATAAAATGATTGTCATCGAGAAAAAAGAAATCCGCTCCACTATATACAATGGAGCCTGCCTGTCGGGGTTTGTCTCTTGTCACACTATCTCACACAAGGCGGCGGTGGCCTCTCTCTCTCACCGTTGGTCACTGATCCGGCCGCATTCTGTCCGCAAGCGGTAAGGGAGGATGTGCATCATTTCTCGTTTCGACGGTGTCGAGGCAGCACGTCCCGATCTGCGGTACCCGCCATTCTCTGTGACCAAGCTCCGGTGCGGCAGGTCCTTCGCCACTTGCTCGCTGCCGCAGTATGGGCATATCCCGGCCGTTGGCGCCCTCCTAGTTACATCCCAATGACCCTCAGGTACAACTTCCTCTGGCCTTGCTCCACTGCCCATCTTCCCATGTTGCTGCATGTGGAAAATCCTGCATGTGGATCTTCCCTAGTTCTTTGCCCAAAACGTAGCTCGGCCGGCGTACTTTCCATGTTGCAATCTCGTTCTCACACCATTTTACATAAACAACCAGGCTCCTATCTTCCCTTTGGACAAGGAATGTGCATATTTTTTTGTCGACGTATGTGTCATCAACTGTTATTGGCTAGTAATTGTTTCCTTTCTACCTCTTTTTTGCAAACACGGCTATCCATTTCACCTAGTTGGTATTGCGACCTTTTGGTGAACTGCACAAATCACTTTTTTCTTAAGAGTGTCTTGTGCAGTTCTACTAAAATGTCACACGGACAACGTCTCTACATTTCATTGCGACTGCGTAAAGGGAGATTGGTTTTGCTATCGTCCTCATCCAACTCCGAGCCTAATCTTCGCCAACAAGTGGTTAGTTTTATGAGAGATTGCAAAGGTGACCAGATTCTACTTGTGTGTGTATGTTTCATCAACTACTACTAGTGCTACTATTAATGTAATCACACTTGTTCAATATCTTTGCAAACAGGGATGCTCAGCTTGATTTTAGTGGACCTGCACAAAATGATCGGATGGTCCATGTCCACCATAGAATCCTTTCTTGGCTAACATGTCCTATTCAATTCCATAGAGCTGCGTGAAACTAGCTGCCAACAAATGAACGTCAGGAAATGGAACCTTTCCTGCGGACATCATCCTTGAATTTTTTATTTTTCTTTATTTGTACACATTCTCACAACTTCGTATTCAGTTGTGATGTAAATATTGACGTTGATCTGAGAATTATTCAGATGCGTTAGCATGCATGTTAGTTTCCTTTGTAAGAGACAACTTTGGAGGCAAGAGGACACATGAAACCAAAGTTGAAAGCTTCATAGCATTACAACACAATTTCATTATGCTGGAAAATTATGTGTACATATAAACATATCCCGGAAGCTTCATAGCAATGCCACAAATCATTCAAACTTCCTTTCGCCCACATGTGGGACAACTAGAATCCGGGTCCACGTGCCATGCACCAATATTGAGTGCACAACCACTGGCGAGATTAACCCCGCTCGTTGCGCCGCAGTAATAATGACTAATGAGCGGTCAGATCACAGAGCCCCACCTTTCCCGCAATACTAGTAAAAGTTGCTCGGATGAAGCAACCATCATTTCACTCTTTGTTGAATGCGCTCGTACTCCAACATTCCAAGAGTAAGTTTCTCGGACAAAGCAACCATAAGTACACGGTGCCAATGGTTGGTGAGATTTGTTAATTGAGCCTGTATAAGGGCTTTTTTGATTCAAAGGATTCTCAAAGGAATTTTGGAGGATTCTAATCCTTAGGAATTTTCCTATGTGCGTTATTTGATCCATAGGATTGTAAACCGGAAAGGGGGGAGAAGAGAAGTGGGCAACATTTTGTGAGAGAGGAAGGACAACCGTACAGTGTGGTGGTTTTTTAGAGCTCAAGGACAAACGACGTAGGAAATTCGGATTCCCCTACAATCTTGGTCATTTACTATCGCACATGCTTCATTTCTGTCGCCTCTGGAAACTGTGTGCGCTCACCCGACCGGGGTTGCATTGTGATTGGCCAGAACCCCAGGCATACGGATCATGCGTGTGCACTGTAGGATGCACCGGATTGAACGACAATGCACGTCCTTCTCATCACATCCGTGTAGCTGTAGCTGGGTTTTTTTATGTACTCCCTCCATACTTATTTACTCTGCATATCAGCTTTGGTCAAAGTAAAACTTTGTAAACTTTGACAAAGTTTTTATAGAAAAATATATTAACATATACAATAACAAATGAATACCATTGGATTCATTATTGAATACACTTTCCCATCATACAGATATGCTATTGTAAATGTTCATATTTTTTCTATAAACTTGGTCAAACTTTATAAAGTTTGACTTCAGTCAAATCTAATATGCAGAGTAAATAAAAACGGAGGGAGTATCTGGGCTAATAAATTTCTAGAGAATGCACGGAAAAGTGCCAAATTTGAGCAAGGTGCTTCCTCCGTCGAGGTGCATAAGTCACCTTACGACAAACTAGACCCACTCACGGCACACATGTCGCATTTGGTCTGCCGGTCAGAGCGCTTCCTATTGTCATATCACTATTCTTTTTAGATTTATAACATGTGGGACCGAGTGTGAGCGAACCGACCTCAATCGACGGCAAAATCGCCCGCCAGACGCAGTTTGAGAGAGATGAGGAGCAAGAAGCAATATGAGCTGGTCGTGTCATGCAACAAAATGGTTGGTCTCATGTTTAGAACTTGTCGTACTATAGTAGAGGTAGATGTACATGTAGATGTAGTGTAGACGTAGATGCAGATGTGGGTGTACATGTAGAGATGTTGAGATAAGTGAGACTCACCAACGGTCACCAACGTAGGCCGAGTACGTGCACGAATCACTAGCAAAAAAAGGAGTACGTGCACGAAGAGAAGAATTGCATGCACGGACGCACGTACTATGTGCCTCATTCCCTAACACACACGCGCAGATACATGGTGGAGCTCATTTCTGAATGAAGAGGCAACTAACATGATAATTTGACGCGTGTAGTAGTTGTTCACTTAGTGGAGGGACGGGAACCACGCGTGAATGAATCAAAGTTCGACCATGACGCGGTGGCGTGTTTGTTTTTAATTTTTTCTTCAATGACACGTACGCAATTTTTTTTCTTGAATGGCACGTGAATCGTGCACGTCCTCAATGACGGAGCACGGGATGGGATGGTAGCCATGGATAGGGTCGGCCCTTTTCGGAGACTACTACACTAGTACTTTGATGTACTTTAAAAAAAACTACTACTTTGATGTGTCCTGTCAACTCGCAGAACGATGAGAAGGTTGCTTACTACTCCCTCTACATAGCCCACACTTATTATACTAGCAGATGGAGTATGGGAGCAGCTGATATTTCCCCATCCGGACCAATCCCAAGCTGGCTTCTCACCTTCCTGGCCCACCAAAAAACCCTCCCCCCTCTCGCGCGCGCTTCCTACCCGGCGCCAGCTGAGCCCGCCGCTCCACAATGATGGCGAGTCAGGGCGACACGACCTCTCACTACGTCCGCTTTTGAAGCGGCACGCCGCCCGCTGCACGCCCGGCATTTTAGACTACTCACAGTGGAGAGTAACTTTAGAGCAAGTACAATAAGGTGACATAGGCAGGCTATAAGGATCTAAATATAGTATTTGTGCTTAGTTGAAGGAGAGAGAAGATAAGCGGGGTGTAAACTTGTAGCCGGTTGTAGCACGAGCTCCAACATACTTTATGAGAAAAAAGCTGGGGCCATGTATTAATGATATAGTATACTAAAGGGCGTACCTACTGTACTAGCAGGTTATTAGGTTGGCTCTAGATGATGTGTGAACTTCATATAGCCGGATGTTGGCTATACTATTAACCATGCTCTTAGAGCATGGTGTGGTGTGAGTGGGACTAAAGTTTAGTCCCATACTGCTAGATAAGTGTGAGTTGTACCACTTTATAATGTGATCTATTTTAGCATTTCCATGAGCATGATAATGCGAAACCTACACGTGCGCTCTTCGGGAATGAGCCTGTCCAAGGACAAAAGCTATGCATGGTGTCTATATTTTTGTTCGTCCGAAATTTTTCCAAGTCATTAATTAATAATTAATGGACGCCTTAATTACTCAGCCTTTTTTGATTATTTTGGATAGTCGGGCTATTATGGACTTGGACGTGGGGTTTGGGCCAAAGGCCTACTATTATACTCGCACGACTGACCTGACAGGCTCTACCCTAGCCGCCGCTATATCATATGGTTTCACACTGTTCCAGATCATAGCGTCGCCACGCAAGTCTTCTCTCCATCCCTCCTTCCGGCGTGCAACGCGAGAAGGGACAAAAGTCCTCTGGAACCCCGCCTTTCGTGATCCTGTATGGGAGAGGGGCGATTGGGTTTTTGCGAGGACACTCGTGCGACTGCCGCTAGCGATGACTTCCTCAACGACAACCTTCTTCCCCGACCTCGGTAACGTCTTCATCAGCGACATGAGTGACAGCATCAACCACAGCGGTTCTGCTCCCAGTTCATAGTATGTGATTCTGTCCTCCTGGTTTAGTCCGCATCATTATTTTGATTTTTGCAATTGTCATCATGATCTATTTACTCTTGATTCGGGTTAAATCTCATAGTAAATTGCTCATATATTCAACAATCTAATCCAAAAACATGATTATAGGCAATTTACTCTGAGTGGTTTTGCCGCACTTTTGAAGCCGCCTACCTTTAAGGGTGTGCAATATAAAAGGTGGCGCACGAGAGTAGTATACTGGTTTCAGATCATGTACTGCTATGACACCACTAAGGGCAAGCTTGAGGGTGATCTTAATCCTGCACAGCAGGAAGCTTGAGAACATGGATACCCTCTTCAAACCTGCCCTTCTGAGTGTTCTTGACGATTCCATTATGGATTCATATATGTCATTTGACAGCATCAAAGACATGTGGGCTGCGCTCGAGGCCATGTTTGGGGCCTCGGGCGCTGGCAGCGAGTTGTACGTCATGGAGCAATTCTGTGACTACAAGATGACTGATGAGCGCTCTGTTGTTCAGCAGGCTCATGAGATACAGTCACTCGCTAAGGAACTTGATTACTTTAAGTGTGTGTTGCCGGACAAATTTTTTGCTAGGACCATCATTGCCAAGCTTCCACCTTCGTGGAAAATTTTGCTACTTCTCTGAAAAACAAGAGACATGAGTTTTCTGTTTCGGATCTCATTAGCACTCTTGGTTTTGAAGAGAAGGCGAGAGCAAAAGACACACGTGCTCGAGTCGCCGAGGGAGCTTCTAGTGCCCACATGGTACACGAGAAGAACTTGCAGCCCAACAAGACCCTAAACAACAAGAACAAATCTCAGGGGAAAGGCAAGTTTGATGCAAAGAAGAATTCGTCACATTATACCGACTTCTAGAAGAATTCTCATAAGAAGGGGAAGGGACACAAACCTCAATTTTGGTAGCACCGCACAAAATTATATGGCTGCATCTACCTGCTGTCAGCTAACCTCATGTTGCTCCAAGTATTCCTACATTTGTAACTAGGTACAATGATCACCACAAGATGAAATAAGCTTATTCGTACGTTGACTTGCTAATTGCAGTGCGGAACGATCCTGTCATGTGTGGAGGAGCAAACAAGTAGTGCAGCCGCAACGTCAACGCAAGATAAAAGTGTCCTGAGTCATATATGGCCTACCCAGTGAGGAGGGGTCGTGCAAACAGCGGTGCATCATTTTAGTGGAACTGCACCAAAAAGATATTGGGGTGTGTCACAAATTTTCTACAGCCACACGGAAGGAATTGCACTGATCGATTGGATAGAAATTCCTCCATGGCATGCGATGAGACCCGAAGGTGGAAATCAACTAACGACTTATGAAATTATATATAGTCTTCCTCAGGCATGTCAGTATCCCCTTCATCCAGATGATCGTGTGTTTGTCATGCCGAGCTATTGATATGTGCTACTGTTTTGCAACACCGTTTAAGTATAGCTATTATTTTCCTATCTTTTCAGATTCAGGACAATGAAGATGATTTCAGGGGAACTGCACAATATGGTCTGATGTTGAGTCATCTCTATTGCCTCATGTGTTTGCTGCAAATGTGTCAGCATCAATAGCAAGATGAGGCAACTAGCTAGCTGTGGAGTTGCCAACATGCTCAAAGTGCTCGCAACATTGAGAAGAAACAAGCATGCCCAGGAAATTAATGCGTGCGCAGGGAGGCCCTTTGCTCAGAGAAGCATCAATCATTTTTCTTTATTTCTACACCTTCTCACAACTTTGTATTGGTTATAGTACGGTGAATCATTGAGATGCATAAACATGCTGAACTTTTGTGCTTGTGAATGTTAGTATGCATACGGTATCTTCTGAATCTTAGTTTAATGTGAATGTTGACTAGCCTACGAACCTTTACAATCTAGTAAGTATATTTAGGCATGTTATTTGACACCTCATTTTGCCGTGCTACGACCAGTGTGAGTGTCTGCATGCAGTACTGCATCCTCTAATTTGGTGGATGCCAAGCCGGCCAGAGAAGGATCTATAACCTTTTTCGAAGTTGAAAAAGGTTACCGATGAGTAGCCATAAGCTGGAGGCGCCTCTTTTTTTCTTTCGAATGGGCAATAAGCTAGAGAGTTGGAGAGTGTCTCTAATGGGATGCCTCTAATACAAGGTTGTCCAGTACGAAACACGGGCAGTCGATTAGGTCGATACAAAAGCCTATCCATCTTAAAGCCCATCTGTTTTTTTTGCGTGGGAAATCCCATATTTCTTGAAGAGGTGGATCCTAGAAAAACCCTCCTTCCTCCTCGCCTCCACTTACTGCAGCTCGCTGGACTCTCCCGTTTCAGTCTCCCCCCAATTCCCCCCACTCCCCATCTTCCTCACTCGTACAGAAAACCACCGCTCACCTTCTTCCTCACTTGTACATAAAAACACCTGCTCCTCTTCTTCCTTGCTCCTACAGAAAACCCTAGCCTTCTTTCTTCCCCACTCGCACTGCCACTAGGCTGGTCTCTCGCTACTCTGCTCAAACCCATCAGCTCAACGTGAGGCCCGCAAGGAAAATGGAGTCAGCTGGCCCCAGTGCCAAGAAGATGAGGCTCCCGCCAGCGGCGATGCTGGTTGTACATCCCGCACCCGGAAGCGCGGGGAGAAGCGGCGAGCCCCCCCCCCCCACCCAGATCTGAGGAACCCTGGAATCTCTGGTGGACCACATCAGCGATCTCCTGCACGACATCCTTCGGGAGATCATCTCCCTTCTCCCCACCAAGGATGGCTGCCACACACAAGTCCTCGCATCACGGTGGCGCACTCTCTGGCGCACCGCACCTCTTAATCTCGACTGTCGTTAGATATCTTTCCTTCCTGAATTTGATCTCCTCAGAGCCATCGTCTACTCCCACTAGGGCCCTGTTCAACGCCTCTGCATCCCGACACGCTACCTGTTGTCCATACCCTACACGGTGGACGCCTGGCTCACATCCACTGAATTCGAAAAACTCAAGCAGCTTGAGTTCTACCATTACTATGAAAAATATATGTCGCGATCCCAACTCCATGTATTTGTGCCCACACCACCGTGGTAACCCACAAGTATAGGGGATCAATTGTAGCCTCTTTCGATAAGTAAGAGTGTCGAACCCAATGAGGAGCTAAAGGTAGAACAAATATTCCCTCAAGTTCTATCGACCACCGATACAACTCTACGCACGCTTAACGTTCGCTTTACCTAAGACAAGTATGAAACTAGAAGTACTTTGTAGGTGTTGTTGGATAGGTTTGCAAGTTAATAAAGAGCGCATAAATAAAAAGTAGGGGCTGTTTAGATAAAGAAGCAATAAAGTTAGTATAGCGAGTGTGGAAAAGTGGTGGTAGGAGTTGCGAAATTGTCCCTAAGCAATTGACTACTTTACTAGAACGATAGCAAGTTTTATGTGGGAGAGGCCACTGCTAGCATGTCATCCCTGACTTGGAATTCTATGCACTTATGATTGGAACTATTAGCAAGCATCCGCAACTACTAACGTTCATTAAGGTAAAACCCAACCATAGCATTAAGTAATATCGGTCCCCCTTCAATCCCGTATGCATCAATTTCTATGCTAGGTAGAAGCTTCTGTCACTCTTGCCCTCCAATACATAGTCCTATCAACATACAACTAACCCTATGGTGTGATCCACGCGCGCGCTCATATGATGGGCACCAAAGGACAGCAACATAACCACAAGCAAATTAAATCAATCATAGCAATTCATCGACCACCGATAGGACAACGAAAATCTACTCAGACATCATAGGATGGCAACACATCATTGGATAATAATGTGAAGCATAAAGCACCATGTTCAAGTAGAGGGTACAGCGGGTTGCGGGAGAGTGGACCGCTGTAGATAGAGCGAGGAAGGTGATGAAGATGTTGGTGAATATGGCAGAGGTGTTGGTAAAGATCGCGGTGATGATGATGGTGGCCACGGCAGCGTTCCGGCGCCAGCGGAAGAGAGGGGGAGAGGGCCCCCCTTCTTCTTCTTCCTTGACCTCCTCCCTAGATGGGAGAAGGGTTTCCCCTCTGGTCCTTGGCCTCCATGGCATGGGAGGGGCGAGAGCCCCTCCGAGATTGGATATGTCTCTGTCTCTCTCTGTTTCTGTGTTCTCAGATCTGGCCTTTCACCGTTTCTTTTATAACCGGAGATCCGAAATTCCGATTGGGCTGAATTTTGGACACGATCTCCATCCGGAAATTAGCTTTCTTGCGTCGAAAGAAGAGCTCCAACCACCTTACGGGGTGGCCACGAGGGTCCAGGGCGCGCCCCCCTGCCTCATGGCCCCCTCGGGCATCGTATCGCGTTGATTCTTCTTCCCAAAAATCATAAATATTCCAAAAAAACTCCGTCAGTTTTTATCCCGTTTGGACTCCGTTTGATATGGGTTTTCTGCGAAACAAAAAAACATGCAACACACAGGAACTGGCATGTAACGCCCCAGATTCGATGCGCCAGGTGTCTTCCAGTTATTCGCCGTAGTTTCCATGTCATTTGCTTGCGTGTTGCATTTTGCCATGTCATCATCTACATTTCATCTGCATGTTTTTCAAAACTTGCATCCGGTCTTTTTCCCCGTGGTCCGTTTCGTGTTCCGACACACTCGCACGCGCCCGTCGCCCCTCTCAGACCTTGTTTCGTGAGCGGGAGAAAAATGTTCTCGGAATGGACCGAGATTTGCCGACTGGCCTTGGAATAGCACCGACAGACCGCCCATCAAATTTCATTCCATTTGGAGGTCGTTTGATGCCCCAACGGTTAACCGTGTAGCCCGAAACCCCTCTCTCTTTGCTGCCCAGCACCCCTCCATCACAGCCCACTAGCCCATCCAAACCCCCTCCATACTCTCGGTCGTTCGGTCACGATCGTGTGGGCGAAAACCGCACCTCATTTGGACTCTCCTAGCTACCTCTACCTATAAATATGCCCTCCCCCGTCCAAATCGCAGTCGAAACCCTAGCAATCCCCTCCCCGCGCCGACGGACATGTCCGCCGCCGTCCGGACGCGCCTAGCCGCCGCCCCGCCCAATCCCCTCTCGCCATGTGGCACCGCCGCCGCCGGGCGCCTCCGCGCCTCCCCCGCACCCGCCGTGGCCCGCCGGGCTCGAGGCCGGTCCCCGCGGCCCGGAGCCGGGCCGAGCCCCCGCCGCACCCGAGGCTCCCGCCCCGCGCCGCCCGCGCCGACCTGGACCCCCGCCGTCGTCCCCGCGCCGCCTAGCTCCTCCAGCCCCGCCGCCCGTCGCCTCCGGCGACCTTGCCACCGCCGGCGGCCGCCCCGTCCCAGATCCACCGAAAAGTGGATGAGATCCACCGGGATCCCAACCAAACGGACGCCCCCGTCCCGGATCCCGCCGTCCCGCGTTGACTTTTTCCCGCGAGGTGATTTTCGTCCAAGTCCCGAAAATACTTCCATTATGTTGCTCATTTCATCATGCCATAACTCTGTGCTCGGCGTTCCGTTTTGTGCGTGTAATATGTCAAAATGTTTACCATGAGATGCTCTTCATTTAATTCCATTGTGACATGCTTGTTTGAGTTCATCTTGATGCCCTTATCATCGTTGCAAGAGTGCTATATGATGTCAACTGCTGTCTGTTATCAGAACTTGGTGATTTATCTTTTTCATTGCATTTTGTGTGTGCATCCTATGAGCATGATCTCTACATGAGTTTTGAACTACATCATGCCATCTTTACAGGTGTGCTTGTCTTGTATTTTTTTTATCTATGTGGTGACTAGCACAAGCATGAAAAATAGCCTCCATGATGTTGCTGATTTCTGTGACTTGGTCATTTCTGCTAAGTCTGTAGCTGTATCATTGTGATGCCATGTAAACTGCTGTCACCATGAGTTATATGCATAATCTGGAGACGTTCACTAAGGATGTTATGTTATACATGTTATGCTCTATCCAGCCATGCCCTTGTTTGCATTTATATCCTGCCGTAGCTTGTTGTTATCTTGCTCTCAATTTGCTAAATAATGTTGCTGTCAGCCTGTTAACATGAAGTTCAGTTTTGACATGTGTTTTTCTAGAGATCCATGCACCCTATGAACTTGCTCTTGCCATTCTTAGCTTCATCATTATGCCATCTTACTGTTGGATGCCTTCACATGCCATGAAATGCTTTATAATGAGTGATTTGAGCTCGCAAAGATGTCTTCATAATTCTGTTTATGCCATGCTCAGTTTTTCTGCTAAGTCTGAATCTGTTTATGAAACTTGCTATGTTTATATGGGTGCCATCATATCTTCTGTGCCTTTTTGGCTCGTGATCAGTAAGGAACTTTTGTTCTATGCAATTACTAGATTCATGCCATGCCTTTTTTTGCTATGATATATTCCTATAGCATATTGTTTTCTTGCTCTAAACATTGCAACCTGATGTTATTTCTGTCTTGTCCAGTGATTTCTGCTAAGTCTGTGAAACTGTTATTATTTGCAATCTTGCCATGTCCTTTTGGGCATATTCTACTGGTTTCTGGAGTTAGCGCATTGTTCATGTTTTGTAATGCTTTACCTGTACATCATGTGCATGCCTTTTGCTCTCATGTTAGGTTGCTGTAGCATGTTGTTTTGATGCTTGCAAGATGCCTAGTTTCTGTTTTGGACAGATTGTTGCTATATCTTGTTTGGAGTGTATGTGTTGCACCGTTGCTCCGTTTTGAGCATGTTCTATATGTAACTTGCTTAGAATTGCATGTAGTTCCATATTATCTTGTTGCATCCTTGTTTTGAGGTGTTTGCTTGATGTTTGTATGCATTTTGCATCAATGACATGCTTAACTTGTTTTGCTCATATCTTCTAGGCCGTAGCTCCGAACTAAATGAACTTTATATGTAACTTGACTAGAATTTCCTGTAGATCATATTGGTGCATCTTAACTTGCTGTTTAACAACTTGAACATAAGGTTTATTCAAATCTGGACCAATTTCGAAATTTGCATATGAGGACTTACCGGAATTGTCATATGTTGTTTCCGGCCTCATTTAAACTTGCTTTGATGTGTTGTTCTTGTATGCATCATCTCTTCCCATGAGTAGCTTCATGTAACCTTGTCATGCATCATACTTGGTTGCGCATCATGTCTTGTTTATGTGTTGAGCGTTTACCGTGTTGTTTGCTTCTTTCCGGTTGTGTTCCTTCTCGTTAGTTCCTGTTTCGTTGCGATCGTGAGGATTCGTTCGTCTTCGTGGCTTCATCTTCTTCATGGACTCGATCTTCTTCCTAGTGGGATTTCAGGCAAGATGACCGTCACCTTGGATCTCATTACTATTATTGCTATGCTAGTTGCTTCGTTCTATCGCTATGCCTCGCTGCCTATCACTTGCTTTTCAAGCCTCCCAAATTGCCATGTCAGCCTCTAACCTTTTCACCCTTCCTAGCAAACCGTTGCTTTGCTATGTTACCGCTTTTGCTCAGACCCTCTTATAGCGTTGCTAGTTGCAGGTGAAGATGAAGAAGTTTGTTCCATGTTGGAACATGGATATCATGAATTTTGTTGGGATATCACAATATTTCTTATTTAATTAATGCATCTATATACTTGGTAAAGGGTGGAAGGCTCGGCCTTATGCCTGTTGTTTTGTTCCACTCTTGCCGCCCTAGTTTCCGTCATACCGGTGTTATGCTCCTTGATTTTGCGTCCCTTACGCGGTTGGGTGATTTATGGGACCCCCTTGACAGTTCGCTTTGAATAAAACTCCTCCAGCAAGGCCCAACCTTGGTTTTACATTTGCCTCACCTAGCCTTTTTCCCTTTGGGAGTCGCGCTCCCGAGGGTCATCTTTATTTTACCCCCCTGGGCCAGTGCTCCTCTGAGTGTTGGTCCAAACTAGAGCCCCTTGCAGCGCCACCTTGGGGAAACTTGAGGCCTGGTTTTAGTTGTACGGATTGCTCATCCGGTGTGCCCTGAGAACGAGATATGTGCAGCTCCTATCGGGATTTGTCGGCACATTCGGGCGGCTTTGCTGGTCTTGTTTTACCATTGTCGAAATGTCTTGTAAACCGGGATTCCGAGACTGATCGGGTCTTCCCGGGAGAAGGAATATCCTTCGTTGACCGTGAGAGCTTATAATGGGCTAAGTTGGGACACCCCTGCAGGGTATTATCTTTCGAAAGCCGTGCCCGCGGTTATGTGGCACATGGGAATTTGTTAATGTCCGGTTGTAGAGAACTTGACACTTGACTTAATTAAAACGCATCAACCGCGTGTGTAACCGTGATGGTCTCTTTTCGGCGGAGTCCGAGAAGTGAACACGGTTTTGGGTTATGTTTGACGTAAGTAGGAGTTCAGGATCACTTCTTGATCATTGCTAGTTTCACGACCGTTCCGTTGCTTCTCTTCTCGCTCTTATTTGCGTACGTTAGCCACCATACATGCTTAGTCGCTGCTACAAACTCACCACTTTACCCCTTCCTTACCCATTAAGCTTTGCTAGTCTTGATACCCATGGTAATGGGATTGCTGAGTCCTTGTGGCTCACAATTTACTACAACAACAGTTGCAGGTACAGGTTTTGCGATGGTCATGACGCGAGAGCGATGTTACTTGTTTTGGAGTTCTTCTTCTGCTTCTTCTTCGATCAGGGGATAGGTTCCAGGTCGGCAGCCTGGGCTAGCAGGGTGGATGTCATTTGAGTTTCTGTTTGTGTTTCATCCGTAGTCGGATGTTGATCTTATGTATGATGTATATTGATGTATTCTTGCGGCATTTGTATGCCTTGTATGTATCCCCATCTATTATGTAATGTTGATGTAATGATATCCACCTTGCAAAAGCGTCTTCAAGATGCGCTTCTATCCTTGGTGGGACCTTCGAGTTCCTTTAGGATAGGGTCGCATCTTGGGCGTGACATGGCACTGGGCACTGGATCAATATGTTAGTCCCAAAAATAGTATAAAAAGTTGCCAAGAGTATATGAAAGTTCTAGAATATTGGCATGGAACAATCAAAAATTATAGATGCGACGGAGACGTATCAGCATCCCCAAGCTTAATTCTTGCTCGTCCTCGAGTAAGTAAATGATAAAAAGATAATTTTTGATGTGGAATGCTACCTAGCATAATCTTGATCATGTATCTAATCATGGCATGAATATTAAGACACGAGTGATTCAAAGCAATAGTCTATCATTTGACATTAAGACAATAATACTTCAAGCATACTAATAAAGCAATCATGTCTTTTCAAAATAACATGGCCAAAGAAAGTTATCCCTACAAAATCATATGGTCTGGCTATGCTCCATCTTCACCACACAAAATATTCACATCATGCACAACCCCGATGACAAGCCGAGCAATTGGTTCATACTTTTTAACGCGCTTCAGCCTTTTCAACCCTCACGCAATACATGAGCGCAAGCCATGGATATAGCACTATGGGTGGAATAGAATATGATGATGGAGGTTGTGTGGAGAAGACAAAAAGGAGAAAGTCTCACATCGACGCGGCTAATCAACGGGCTATGGAGATGCCAATCAATTGATGTCAATGTGAGGAGTAGGGATTGCCATGCAACGGATGCACTAAGAGCTATAAGTGTATGAAAGCTCAAACTGGAAACTAAGTGGGTGTGCATCCAACTTGCTTGCTCATGAAGACCTTGGGCATTTGAGGAAGCCCATCATCGGAATATACAAGCCAAGTTCTATAATGAAAATTCCCACTAGTATATGAAAGTGATAACTCAAGTGACTCTCTATATGAAGAACATGGTGCTACTCTGAAGCACAAGTGTGGTAAAAGGATAGTAACATTGCCCCTTTTTCTCTCTTTTTTGCGGGCTTCTTTGGCCCCCTTTTTTTTATTTAGGCTTCTTTGGCCTCTCTTTTTTTATTGGGGCAATGCTCTAATAATGATGATCATCACACTTTTATTTACTTACAACTCAATATTACAACTCGATACTAGAACAAAGATATGACTCTATATGAATGCCTCCGGCGGTGTACCGGGATGTGCAATGATCTAGCGTAGCAATGATATCAAAAAACGGACAAGCCATGAAAACATCATGTTAGCTATCTTACGATCATGCAAAGCAATATGACAATGAATGCTCAAGTCATGTATAGGATGATGATGGAAGTTGCATGGCAATATATCTCGGAATGGCTATGGAAATGCCATGATAGGTAGGTATGGTGGCTGTTCTGAGGAAGATATAATGAGGCTTATGTGTAATAGAGCGTATCGTATCACGGGGTTTGGATGCACCGGCAAAGTTTGCACCAACTCTCGAGGTGAGCAAGGGGAATGCACGGTACCGAAGAGGCTAGCAATGATGGAAGGGTGAGAGTGCGTATAATCCATGGACTCAACATTAGTCGTAAAGAACTCACATACTTATTGCAAAAATCTATTAGTCATCAAAACAAAGTACTACACGCATGCTCCTAGGGGGATAGATTGGTAGGAAAAGACCATCACTTGTCCCCGACCGCTACTCATAAGGAAGACAATCAATAAATAAATCATGCTCCGAGTTCATCACATAACGGTTCACCATACGTGCATGCTACGGGAATCACAAACTTCAACACAAGTATTTCTACAATCCACAACTACCCACTAGCATGACTCTAATATCACCATCTTTATAACGCAAAACTATTGCAAGGAATCAAACATATCATATTCAGTGATCTACAAGTTTTTATGTAGGATTTTATGACTAACCATGTGAATGACCAGTTTCTGTCAACTCTCTAAATAGATATAAGTGAAGCAAGAGAGTTTAATTCTTTCTACAAAAGATATGCCCACGCTCTAACAAATATAAGTGAAGCAAAAGAGCATTCTACAAATGGTGGTTTTCTATGTGAAGAGAAACAGGCAATCCAAACTTCAAATGATATAAGTGAAGCACATGAAGCATTCTATAAAGCCATACTCAAAGAATATAAGTGAAGTGCAATGAGAATTCTATAAATCAACCAAGGACTACCTCATACCAGCATGGTGCATAAAAGAAAAATGAAAACTAAATGCAAAAGATGCTCCAAGATTTGCACATATCGCATGAACGAAACGAATCCGAAAACATACCGATATTTGTTGAAGAAAGAGGGGATGCCTTCCGGGGCATCCCCAAGCTTAGATGCTTGAGTCTCCTTGAATATTTACTTGGGGTGCCTTGGGAATCCCCAAGATTGAGCTCTTGCTTCTCCTCCTTTTCCTCATATCGAGACCTTCTCGATCATCGAACACTTCATCCACACAAAACTTCAACAGAAAACTCGGTAAGATCCGTTAGTATAATAAAGCAAATTACTACTCTAAGTACTGTTGCAAACCAATTCATATTTTGTTTTTGCATTGTAGCTACTGTAATATAACTTTTCCATGGTTTAATCCATGATAGAAATTGATAGTTTCATCAAAACAAGCAAACTATGCATCAAAAATAGAATATGTCTAAAACAGAACAGCCTGTAGTAATCTGAACATTAACCATACTTCTGGTACTTGAACAATTCTTCCAAAATTTGGAAAAATAAACAATTTGTATATAAAGACAGTGCAAAACGAATCAGAACCGTTTGACGTTCCAGTAAAAAACGAAAAATCGCGCACTACTGCCAAAGTTTCTGTCCTGCATCGTACAAACCAACAAGCATTGTAAACATCCTAAAGGCAAACCTTGGCACATTATTTTTATAATAAAATGGAATTGTACAAGGAGATAATTATTTTTGTTGAAAATTTTCTATAATTAAGATTCACAAAGTTTCCATGGGCATGAACAAAGTTCAAGGACGTCCCCCACTTTCACAATGCTCGTCTATTTCACTTTCACTTTTCTTTTTGAAAAGTTTTGGGTTCCCCTCTTTATTTTTTTGTTTTTAAACTATATAAAAGCACTGAACAGAAATAAATGACTCTGTAAAACTTCTGGGTTGTCTCCCTGGCAGCACTTTCTTTAAAGCCATTAAGCTAGGCATATAGTGCTCAAGTAGTGAATCCACCCGGATCCCAAGGTATATCAAAGCCAATTTTAATTAGCAATGATTTGTAATTTAGCAGTGAGCACAAAGTAACATATATCATTTAATGACGAAGTCTAACTCTCTTCCTATGCATCGGCATGTCATAAAAGAACAATTCATGCACACATAGTAAAGGCCAATGCATAGTATAGACAGTTTCTTGCAATTTTATCATATTGGAAACAAAGAGAGGTGGAGATATAGTTCCTCTCTCATAATAATTGCAAGTAGGAGCAACAAGCACATGCATATTATATTCATCAAAATCATCATGTGTAATGGTAAAAGGCAACCCATCAATATAATCCTTAATAAGGGCAAACTTCTCTGATATAGTATAATCGGGAGAATTCAAAAAGATAATAGGACTATCATGCGTGGGTGCAATAGCAACAATTTCATGTTTAACATAAGGAACTATAGCAAGTTCATCTCCATAAGCATAATTCATATTGGCATCTTGGCCACAAGCATAGCAAGCATCATCAAAAAGGGATATTTCAAGAGAATCAACGGGATCATAACAGTCATCATAGCAATCATCCTTCGGTAAGCACGAAGAGATATTAAACAATGTATGAGTTGGAGGGTTACTCTCATTAGAAGGTGGGCACGGGTAGCTAATCCGCTCTTCCTCATTTTGTTCTTCGCTCTCCTCATCATCTTTTTCATCCAATGAGCTCACAGTTTAATCAATTCCTTCTTCCATAGACTCCTACAAAATATTAATCTCTTCTTGGACAGCAGAGACTTTCTCAATAAATGCATCAATATCGGAATTGAATTCATAATTGGCATAGCAATATTTAAGGATAGCTAAATTTTCAGGTCTATAAACAGCATCATAAAGATTTTCAAACTCCTTGAACATAGATTCAATTTCATAAGCACCCATAAAAGCAACAAATTCTTCTATTTGTTCCACATCATAGTAATCATATATACCTCTAGCATAAGAAGCCAAGCTTTCATTATCATTAAATTTGCATGAAAAGGGAAGGTGTGGAGCCTTCACCCTAGAGCAACAAGTATAATCATATCTCAAGCATACTTGCCGAGCATACCACTTCAACATATAAATTTGATCCCATAATAGTTTCCCTTTTTGAGTCAAGCGATAATCCCTAAAGTATTCACGTTGGTCCAACGTGTCTCCCATTACATAATTGAATGAGGTTTTCTCAGGATTATCAAAGTGGTACATAATATTTTTCACATAATGATCATCGAGGGTTTTAGGAGGTTCCCCATCTCCATGAGTAGCAAGTAAACCTAATTTTTTTTGGTATTTCGTGTTCCATATCCATAACTAAAGATAGAGAACAACTAAGAACAGCAAATAAAAATTACTTAGTGATAAAGCAAACAAGCACACACGAGAATATTCACCCCACGCTATTGCTCCCCAGCAACGGCACCAGAAAAAGGTCTTGATAACCCACAAGTATAGGGGATCAAATTTAGCCCCTTTCGATAAGTAAGAGTGTCGAACCCAACGAGGAGCTAAAGGTAGAACAAATATTCCCTCAAGTTCTATCGACCACCGATACAACTCTACGCACGCTTAACGTTCGCTTTACCTAAAACAAGTATGAAACTAGAAGTACTTTGTAGGTGTTGTTGGATAGGTTTGCAAGTTAATAAAGAGCGCATAAATAAAAAGTAGGGGCTGTTTAGATAAAGAAGCAATAAAGTTAGTATAGCGAGTGTGGAAAAGTGGTGGTAGGAGTTGCGAAATTGTCCCTAAGCAATTGACTACTTTACTAGACCGATAGCAAGTTTTATGTGGGAGGGGCCACTGCTAGCATGTCATCCCTGACATGGAATTCTATATACTTATGATTGGAACTATTAGCAAGCATCCGCAACTACTAACGTTCATTAAGGTAAAACCCAACCATAGCATTAAGTTATATTGGTCCACCTTCAATCCCGTATGCATTAATTTCTATGCTAGGTAGAAGCTTCTGTCACTCTTGCCCTCCAATACTGCCCTCCAATACATAGTCCTATAAACATACAACTAACCCTATGGTGTGATCCACATGCGCGCTCATATGATGGGCACCAAAGGACAGCAACATAACCACAAGCAAATTAAATCAATCATAGCAATTCATCAACCACCGATAGGACAACGAAAATCTACTCAGACATCATAGGATGGCAACACATCATTGGATAATAATATGAAGCATAAAGCACCATGTTCAAGTAGAGGGTACAGCGGGTTGAGGGAGAGTGGACCATTGTAGATAGAGGGAGGAAGGTGATGGATATGTTGGTGAAGATGGCGGAGGTGTTGGTGAAGATCGCGGTGATGATGGTGGTGGCCACGGCAGCGTTCCAGCGCCACCGGAAGAGAGGGGGAGAGGGGCCCCCTTCTTCTTCTTCTTCTTCTTCCTTGACCTCCTCCCTAGATGGGAGAAGGGTTTCCCCTATGGTCCTTGGCCTCCATGGCATGGGAGGGGCGAGAGCCCCTCCGAGATTGGATCTGTCTCTCTGTCTCTCTCTGTTTCTGCGTTCTCAGATCTGGCCTTTCACCGTTTCTTTTATAACCGGAGATCCGTAACTCCGATTGGGCTTAATTTTGGACACGGTCTCTATCCGGAAATTAGCTTTCTTGCGGCGAAAGAAGAGCTCCAACTGCCTTACGGGGTGGCCAAGAGGGTCCGGGGCGCGCCCCCTGGCTCGTGGCCCCCTCGGGCATCGTATCGCGTTGATTCTTCTTCCCAAAAATCATAAATATTCCAAAAAAAAAATCTCTGTTAGTTTTTATCCCGTTTGGACTCTGTTTGATATGGGTTTTCTACGAAACAAAAAACATGCAACAGACAGGAACTGGCACTGGGCACTGGATCAATATGTTAGTCCCAAAAATAGTATAAAAAGTTGCCAAAAGTATATGAAAGTTGTAGAATATTGGCATGGAACAATCAAAAATTATAGATACGACGGAGACGTATCACATCGTTGTCCATCTCGTGGTTTTCCTCCTCTCTCCACACCCTCACCATAGCCCGGTGCCATCTACCAGACAATCTGGTACTAATGATTTGACTCCAACTGCTAATAAGACTTTCGCTTGTGGCGGTTGATCTGTCGGAGACCCGACTACACACCATCATCAATCCGGTGGCCCTGCCCAGGAGTGCTTGCTAGTTGTTTTTGGATTAGAAATCTGTATCCATTGTCTCCAAATAAAGTTGCCTCACCTTAAAGCATTGGAATTTATTTTGAAGGACAACAGCTCATCATCGAAGATGCCCCTTCACTTCAAAGGTTGCTCCTTGATTATTATTATAAACCTTCACAAATAAATGTCGTCTCTGCGCCTGAACATGAGGCCTTGGGTGTAATTCATGATCAATTTGTACCTCACGACATGGTGTTTGGCTCCACACTTATTCAGGTACAGTATATTATCATCTAGTATTTTGTAGTCACAAGCTGCATTTTTCATTTGTCTGCATAAGTTTTATATCATCTTGGAGTACACTTTGGATACTAATATTATGTTATATGCTCAATGAAGAGTTCGTCCATCGATAGCCTATCAATGGTGTTGGATTCTGTCAAGACCTTATATATCGGAATGTTTAGTATTGATCTGAACAAAATTATTGGCTTGCTATGATGCTTTCCATGTTTGGAGAATTTGTATATAGGGATGATTATTTCATGCACATTGAAAGCCCATATATATTGTACTAGAATTATCATTCGGTTGTCGCTCTATCGACATACCCTTTTTTAGACCTTAACAGTTTTCAATCTTCATGTCAACGTAGGCAGTAACACATGGAGAAAAACCTAAAACCAATCGGTGGCGTAATAAGCCCCGAGATTTTCTCAGTTCTCATAACATTCATTTTAGGACAATAACGATGGAAGGTTATGCATCCAATGAGGCAAACAGAAACTTTGTCACATTCTTCCTGTTGAATGCGAGGTTACTATTGTCCATGAGGCTTAAGATTTTCAACAAGAAAGTTCTCATGGATGGATATGTTGAACAACAAAAACAGAAGTTTCTGGTCAACAAATGGACTTCTGAACGTGCTCGGCTTCTATTTACAACAACTTGTCTTCATATGCCAGTAAACTTTTTCGCACATGATGTTGATTTTATGGATCAAACCGACCCATTTGTTTGTGACTGCCAAAATCAGTGGTTGGGTTAGATGTTATTGCCATGCATGTTCAGTCTGGGTTTTGTCTAAACCTGATGAACAATTAATCCTTGCGCTTTTGTACCATTTGTAAGCTTGACTTAGATGTTGTTACCCTTTTCAACTCGGCTGTGACTGTCATATTTTCTTTGAAACAAGGCAAATGGCTTGCCATTTCCTTTATTGAAGAGAGAAATATTGTAACAAATCCCAACCAAGGGAAATAACATCACTCTCGTCGGCTGCTTGACCTCACTGTGCATTACAGAACCCAGGTGATTAGCCCCCACCAGCACCCATAAACTTATTTTGAACTAGCACACCAAATGGGCTATAATTTTTCATAAGGAAGGTTGCATGGCCGTGACAGATTTGGATTCTAACATTTGGGACCCACGAGGAAAAAGCCTATCCAAGGTGGCGTTGACTTACTAGTCAACAAACGATTCTGCCTACCAGTAGTTTGATTGACATCCAACATCTGTCGTGTATCTTCTATCTCTTATCTTCTTCCTCCAGCCACCCAAACCAAACCACCCCGTCGGTTCCGCCTGCTCCCGCCTCCCACGGTTGGCTGCGCCTCCGCCGCCCTACCGTACCCTCAAACATTGTCCAGTCCATCCCTCTATTCCCCCACACGTCCTATTATTCTCCGGCGACGTCAGCCCCAACACGCACCCGCACCCATACCAGTAAACTCTCGTACTCCCCTCCGCCTGCGACTAGACTGGTGCATCTTCCACAGCTCCTGTTTGTTCCGTCCGAGGCCTCGCCGTCGTCCTCCGCCTTGGTTCAATCGCCGTGCATGGTGCGCCGCCGTCTGGCTTTGTCAATGTGGTCAACAACCGAGAGGAATAAGGAGATGATTGTACGTGGAGAGGATGACAGCGGGGACCCACCAGGGTCATGGCAGTACGCAAGCAAGTGCCTCGTTATTACAAGCACAAAAATGGTTCCTCCTAATAATGGTTGGACATCTGGGTCCCATGCCATTGTCAACGTAGTCAATAAACGAGAGAATTACACAACGAGCGGCCGACACCAGGGACCCAGCAGGTCGCGCAGTTGTTATTTACTAGTTTTAGTGACGAATCAGGGTAACAATGGGGCTGTACGGGGGCTGTGGCCCATCTAGCCAGGGTTTTATTTTATGTTTACCACATGATGAGTCCAGTTGTGTCTTTTTCTTGCTGAAAATGGCTAGCCCAGTTCTACTTTTTTTAAAAGAATTACCCAACAGGGTCCTACTTGCTTTCTCAGCCCTGCTGGGCTGCAAATCTTTGAAGACAAGAGCGACGTATTCACTTGCCTATAAAATGAAGTAGAAGAAATGAACTGTAAATTTTGAAAACACAACAAACCGGCAATTAGTTTCAAATATCGTTTTTTGAAGATTCCAACATTTCGAATTTAATTGTTTTTTGCGGGGAAATTATGTTGGATTTTAAATTGATATAAATTTATTATTTTTAAATTAGTTTGAACGTGATTCAAAATTTCGGGATTAAAAACAGTTCGGATCGCATAGAAATATGAAATTTTGGTTGAATTTTTAACCGTGGCCAGAATATGGGCTGTAATGGTAACAAAAAATATGGGCTTCAAAAAATCCTTAAGAATTAGCAATTGGGTTGTACATTTATTAGCAATAATGGTAGATGAGTTGTATGCTGTTTTCCACATATTTGAGGCTGACTTGTGGGCCTACTAGGTTGACACGTACGCTTTCCTAAAAAAAGGTTGACGCGCAGGCAAGGCCTTGTCAACTTAGTCAACACATGAGAGCGGTTACTATTGGATGTCCATCCAACGGCCTTCATGCTTCTTCAATCGCTGCTCTTCCTGCTCCAGCCGCTCAAACCAGTGTCAGCGGGACTGCCTGCTCCCTCCTCCTGTGGCCAGTTGTGCTGCCGCACAGGCCTCACTACCCCACCCTACTCCCATCTCTGGCCATGCCTCTACTCACCCACACTTGTTGTTATTCTCCGGCGATGGCAGACGAACCAGTAAACCTTCATACTCCCCTCCGCATGGGAAACAATTGTCGAGTCTTCCATGGCTCCGTATCCTTCCCTTCCTAGGCCTCGCGGTCGTCCACCGCCCTGGTACTCTCAGCGCGGCGTGGTCAACGAACGACATCCATCGGTAGAGGACTGTACGTGGAGAGGCTGACAGCTGGGTCCACGGCCGCACGCAAGGAAGTGCCTCCTTATTAGGCACAAAATAATGATTCCTCCACCTGACAGCGGGGACCCACCCGAAGGGCCTCTGTATTTCACGAAGAAATGTTCCTTCCCCTGACAGCTCACACCCACCAGCTATATCTTCGCACGCAAGGAAGTGCCTCCTTATTACACACACAAAAATGAATACTCCCCCTGCTAGCTGGGACGCACCATAGTTGGAGGCTGACTTGTGGGCCTACTAAGTTGACGCGGATGGAGGGCTTTCTCAACTTAGTCAATATGAACGATTCTAGCTCTAGTGACCGTACGATGTCCATCCAACGGCCGTAGTGCTTCTTCAACCTCTGGTCTTCTTGCTCTAGCCGCCCAAACCAACGCCGATCGTGCCGCTTACTCCTGCCTCCCGTGGCCGGCTCTAATGCCGCGCAGGACTCACCGCCCCACCCTACTCTCATCGCTGGCCTGGCCATCCCTGTACTCACCCAGACCTCCTGTTATTCTCCTGCGACGGCAACCTCACACTGCAGCCCAACCAGTAAACCCTCGTACTCCCCTCCTCATGGGAAACAACTGCCGAGTCTTCCCCGGCTCCGAGTCATTCCCTTCCGAGGCCTTGCCATCGTTCACCGCCTTGGTGTTCTCGCTGCGGTGGGGTAAACGTGGTCAACGAAAGACTTACATCAGAAGAGGACTGTACGTGGAGAGGCTGACAGCTGGGTCCACGGCTGCAGCAAGGAAGTGCCTCCTTATTACGCGCAAAATAATGATTCCTCCACCTGACAGCAGGGACCTACCAGAAGGGCCTCTGTATTTTGGCTTAGTTGTATTTTGTGAAAAAAATGTTTCCCCCCTGACAGCTGGGACCCACCAGCTATATCTTCGGACGCAAGGAAGTGCCTCCATATTAGGCACGAAAAAAATGAATCCTCCCCCTGACAGCTTGGACCCACCATCAATATTTTTGCATATAAGGAAGTGCCTCCTTATCCTCCCTGACAGCCGGGACCCACCTAGTCGAAGCGTACGTAGCGTTTTCATTCTGGTCGCAAACGTGTATGTACATACTGGTCGATCGGTCTCTCTGCAACGATGAAACGTTGTCGATCAAGCAACGACACGTGTAGTAGTAGAGCCCCCGACATAGCAGTTCAGGCAGTCCCTTCTAAACCGTACGTACAACCACATGCCAAAAAATACGGCCACATATGTACATGCTGGCCAGGGTACATGTACATGGAGAGGCAACGGACGGCAGCAACGGCGTCCTGTTCATCGGGCAGCCAACCGGCTGGGTCAGAACGGAGAAACAACGTCCTGTTCATTGGGAGGCAATCGACTGGGTCAGAATGTGTCCTGTTCAATGGGAGCCAACCGGCTTGGATGGAACAACCAAAACGGGGTCTGGCGTACCGCAAAACGGAGGAAACGGACTTGTGTTCGAGCGGCTACGATCGAAACGACATCTTGTTCATCGGGAGGGGTTTGGCGTACTGCAAAATGGACGACACGGGCTTGTGTTGGAGCACCTACGGTCGAAACGGGGTCATGTTCATCGGGAGGGGTGTGTCGTACCACAAAATGAGACTCCACGGGCTATTGTTCACCCACCGTCGACTTCCTTCAGCCTCCACCTGCACTGTTCATCCACCGCGTCTTCCTCCTGCCTCCACCAGCTACTGTTCATCTAGCCCTCCACAGGCTACTGTTTAACCACCCTCCACGGGTCCTGTTCATCCACCCCAACCAGCTCGGTTGTGGCGGCCTCCTCTCGGGGTCCTGTTCATCCAACGGCAACGACCTACTACCACGGGGCCCTGTTCATTCAATCCCCACCGGGAACTGTTCATCCAACCCCAACCACGTATGTCTCGACTTGTTCAACCAACCTCCATGTTCATTGTTCACCAAGAGGCATCAGGTTCGATCGGCCTCAGTAAGTAGCAGCAGCAGCGATCGATCGCTCGGGTTCAGTTAGCAGTAGTAGCGAAGGAATCGCTCGGGTTCAGTTAACAGCCAAGGGATCGATCGCTCGGGTTCAGTAACGTAGATAGTGCAATCGCTCGGGTTCAGTAAGCGAATGCCTCGCTCGGGTTCAGTTAGAGCCTAATGCCTTGCACACATGAGCGTACGTGTACAAGGGAAACACGCAAACCTCCATGCATCGCGCGGCCCCGACTACCCACCGTAACTGGGAACTCCCAGAAATTTTCTTCGCCCTCGCTTCTACCACGATTTTTTCTATCATGGACAGCCCATAGAATGTCATGCAGGTGCGTCTCCGGCCCGCCCAGGACGAAAAGGCCATTTTCTCTCATGATTTTTTGTCATAGAAGTAGGAGCCCACCACATCTGTGATGATACCGGGTTTTGTCACAATTATCGTCATAGAAGTGTCATAAGCACGACAGAAAAACAATTTGTTCGGGCCAAAATGTCATGGATGTGTCTTTTTTTGTAGTGACATCTGTTGAAGACATGTAGACGAGAAGATTGATGTGAAGGAATTAACCCCTCGAAAGTTTACTGCTGAAGCGAAGCATTTGGTTCGGTATTGTCGTCCGAAGAAATTGACTGTAGCGAATGGAAGTCGAAGACAAAGTGAAGACATAGTATTCATTTCGTTGTTCTTCTTTTCTTCATTTGAGTCATAGGACCTCCGTACTATTAAGACGGGTATAGGTTCTCGAAGCTTAGATCCGCTGTGATGCTTACACCAAAACCTATGGAAGATGCGAGAGAAAATCTCTTTATGCTCCGAATGATTACCTGGCGGCAGTAGGCGTTGTTCTTCGTGCTGCAGGAGATATCTTTCGGACTGAGGAGTTAGCATTACTTGCTCCGCAAGTAATGTTACTGTTGTGCTCAAATTTCTGACCGTTGGACTCGTGTCGTTCGTCCATTGGCTGTCAATCTGGTCATTTCCCATCAGGGAAGGCTGCAGCTATAAATAGCCACCCGGGCCCAACATTGTCCGCGGGCTGCTCCGCTTGAGATTTCTAAGAAGATTGATTTGAGCAACCCCTCTAAGAGTGATTTGAGTTTAAGATCCGCCGAGAGAAAAATTAAAAGCCCAAACTTAGACAGTGGTTTAGCATCACAACAGTTTCGAGTTAGAGCTCTTGTACCTATTACTCTTGAGAGCTGCACACTCTCTAGACGGATAGGTGTTGGCTCGAGTGTTCAAGAGTTGTTGTCTTCACCGAGCAAGATCTTCAGCAACCAAGAGTGAATTTAGTTTGTGAAGGTCGACTGAAGGTTTGGAGATCGCCGACAAGTATCTACCACGAGTTAAATCAACTAGAGTCTGATCAACTTCGAGTTGAAGGAGAATAGGGTGAAGAGAGTTTATCTTCCGTGTTAAGTCACAACCACTCCAACCAGACGTAGCCCTTTGGCAGAAGGGTGAACTGGTCTACCAAATCTCTCTTTCGCCATCGAGCACCACTGGTTCAATTTACTTCACTACAATACTTTCAGCAGTTTTCATTCATGCTCTGTGACAATAGTTTATCTGTTCATTCATTCTCCGTTGCATATCATTATTTGTCACTTCTTCTCCCATTTCCATCAGTTATTGTTCGTCGCCCATATTGTTGCACCCTCTTCATTCTGTTATGATATCTTAGTTCTCTTCATTGTCCATGTTCTAATCATTTACCTTCTTCTAGCTATTTCTCATAGTTATCCATCGCAGTTCATTTCTAGCTCTCTTTCATGATATTATATCTGTTGGCATATTCCATTACCATCGTTATCATCAAGCCGGTCGTATACTATGACCGAACCATTATTGCATCCTACATCGAAGACTTTGTTCCTCAATAGTCTGCTTGATTGAGTTCATATCTACCGAACCTTATGTCCGCTTCTGTCTTTGGGATCAGTTCAAAACTTCCCAAATAAATTTTGAATCTCCCATTCACCCCTCTCTGGTCGATATAATCTCGGTCTTAACAACTTTTCCTTGGGCTTCTTCTTGTGTGGCTCTGACATAGGGAGGGCATGTAGAACTTGCTTATAGTCATCCCGCCTCACTGAGCCCCTAGTGCAACGGCGTAGAGATGTATCAACAAGAGGGGCCACCTTTCTCTTAGCAACTTTCTTCATAGAGAAGGAGAAACTTTCCTCAGAAACTTCTGGAGAGACCTGGGAGCTATTAGCCTCAACAGAAATAGTTGGAAAAAGAGCATGAGCAACTAGCCTAGGGGCAGGGAGAGCCAAGCTAGGGGCAGCAACATTATCAAGCTCCAACGGAATAAGCTTGGATACCCAAGCAACATCAACAAAAGCAAGAGCCCAAGGCCTCATTGGAATCACGTCAGGTTCCACTGTTTGCAGACAAACACACCTGGGAACCTCAGAAATAGAGCAATGATCAAGCAGAGTCTCAAAAGTCCTATTCCAAGCTAATTCCGGTGGCAAAGCTGACCCATACACAACCCTAGCCATGCTAACAATAATGCCGGCCTACTGCAACACTGGCAGTTGATGTGGAACAATTACTAGTGCAATTTCATCCACATGTTGCACTTCATCAACCTGCACATTCTGAACTTCCATCTGCTATAATTCATTGTTCTGAAGAGGCACTACAACAGGCTTATCCACCTGAGCACCTGAATTAGAAAAAACTTGCTCATTGACCACCATGGATTCTTCGTCTTGCACAACAATGTCTTCCTGCTGAACCTCAACATCATCTTCTGCAGGCCACCCCCAACCACCACCCACATGTTGATCATCCATAGGCGGAGGTGGCAGTGGTACGTTGTTCCAGCCAAGCATCGGGAACGATGGCAGGGCAAAGAAGTGCCCATCTAGTACAAGCTCACCAGGGAGAGGGTGCGGATTGCCATTCAACGGCGTAGGGTCTTCGTCCTGGGGCATTTGCTCAGCAAAGTTTGCCCCAAGAATGAACAACGGAGCAGTCCAAGACACCATTGCTCCACCCCAAGTAGCATAATTGGAGAAAACCACATCTCTGGGGACAAGTATATCATATGGAAACGAGGCAAATACAATTG
Source organism: Aegilops tauschii subsp. strangulata (assembly GCF_002575655.3). Classification (NCBI taxonomy): domain Eukaryota; kingdom Viridiplantae; phylum Streptophyta; class Magnoliopsida; order Poales; family Poaceae; genus Aegilops; species Aegilops tauschii. Next base: position 322,322,164 of record NC_053040.3, read on the forward strand.
ATCTGACAAGATATGGGTCCTCATTAATCCAGTGGTGGAATTTACCAAATGTATTAACTACGACACTCAAGTTTTTGTGTTGCGCAAGTAGAAACACTACAAAAAACACTTCCGTGATGGTACGTGTTTGTCACAGTAGGTCACGTTTTCTATCATGCATGTACATTTATGACGATTTAATGATAGAATCAAGACAGTCATAATTGTGTTGTCGTAGAAGTGCTCCATGACAATACTGAAATTATCATCACAGAAGTGTCCACTTTCATGACGATAAATGCCGCGTCATGGAAGTGTTTTCGTCAAGGGTAACTAACACGTGGCATCCACCGTAACGGGTCGTCGTTAAGCTATCGGGTCCAGTTTTCGATCCGATAACCCGTTATTAGCCTATACCAATGGCAATTTTGCACGTGTAAATTTCTCATTCGCCGAAGGATCCATGTGTCAGCTCAGCGTTGGGACAGATGCCATCCGTACAATGGATGGAACACGCCTATGATACCTCGACACGTGGCACAACCCAACAGTAACCCATTTAAGATAAAAAGGTCAGCCCAGCCAAGGGCCCACAAGATTTTGTCATACTCTACTGGGCCGGCCCGTTAATAGCCTGCCATTATTTGGGCCAAATTACAGCCAACGTTAGATCCGGCATGTTAGATGTCTGTCATGTTTTCGCCCAAATGACGGACCACATCAGATCCGGCCCGTTAACAGTCTGCCATGTTTTGGGCCGAATGACAGCCCATATTCGATCCGGCCCGTTAACTACCTGACATATTTGGGGGCAAATTACGACCCATATATGATCTGGCCCGTTAACAAGCACTGTGCTTTTGGCCCCATTGGGGGCCCATTTGAACTATGGCCTCTTATAGGCCCATGTAATAGTTCAACCCGATATTACTTTCGGCATGTAAATGGCCATTGGTACATATGCGTCGTTGTCGGCCCGGTTTCACTTTCGGCCATTTAACGGACTGTGCTACATGTGGGCCTATTTCTGGTCCGAAGTGACTTTCGGCCTCTTAAAGGCCCGTGGTCTTCGTGGATACATTTTAGCCCAACCTGCCTATAGGCTCATTAAAGGCCCGTGAGTTAACTGGGCCTAATCATGGCCCGCTTTGCATCTGGCCTGCTTATGACCCATCATGTTATTGGGCTAACTGTGGCCCGATACATATTTTGTCCTTTTAAGAGCCCATCTTGTGGTTGGGCCAATCATGGGCCTCAGACACTGTTTAGGCCCGATCTACTTTTTAGATTGTTAAAAGCCCATTCTATTTTTTGGCCCTACTTAGGCAACTGGTTTAATAGGCATGTTAAAGGCAAGAAACTAATAATTGATGAGTTTATGTCTAGGCCTACTATTGGCCAGACATGATTGTAGGCCCACGTTTCGGCCCATTTATAGCGATTGGTGGGCCAACCAATTTTAGTACCGTAATTTCTTTATATAATAAATCGAACATTTAGGCCCATTGCGCTCCGTCAAAGCTTACGTCCTTTCCAGGGAGCAACGACAACATATACAAAAATTAAATTACAACATCATGACGAAGAATAAACCTAGACTATACAACAAAGAAATTACTGCATATTGCATGCACTGGGCATAAAAGTTCACCGGCAGCGATAATAAAGCGCAACCAGACAACAGATTACATATAGTGGGCATCAAAGGTCGCCACCAGTGCAAATAAACACGCCGCCTAAAATAATATATAGAATCGACAGCACTTCAACACAGTTCAAGAAAGGTTAGCCTTGCCTGGGAGCAGCTGAGCAAGCTGATGAGACTGCACTTGTTTGTCTCTTATATCTAACTCTAGCTGCATATCATGAGTGGTAGATCTTGGCGTTAGTGATATCACTTTGAAAGAGAAAAAAGCTGACAGATAACATGCTTTGCACATATAAGCAACAATACTATTGATTCATCCAATTTCTTAGTTGAAAATAAAGAGACCTGGATTAAAATAGAATTAAAATTGTTCACAGTTAATACATGGCAGGAAATGGCATTGTGCACGAGTGCCAGCTTCACCACACCACTGGATTATAGATCAAGAACACAAGCATACATGCTGTGCTAAAGAATGTATAAGCATCGATTGTGAGTGTACTGTCGATTTATCCCATTTCAGATTGGTAAATAAAGAGACACGATTTAAGTAACATGAACATAATATGCATTGTTCATAGTAAAGGCATAGCAGGATATGACATTTTCCTGTAGTTCGTAGTTTGACCACACCACAGGATTACAAATCAACAACACAAGCATACATGCAGTGCTAAGGAAGATCACTTGATATGTTTAGTTTAATTTACATGGTATGAATAAGGAACTAAGTTGTACAACTAAAAACTGAAATTGAAAAGGAGAAACTTATGTTTATGAACTTCTTCATAATAAATTTTAAACATGCAATTTGATGCAAACGACAAATATAAACAGCAGTTGCAGTCATTGCTATCCAAATATACACAACAAAGTTTGAAGGCTCGAGAAGGACAAACTTACGTTAGTAATGAAGACCGGATCTATATATAAAGCCCTTTCCCATGTTGATGGGGGGCAATTCAAGAAGTTTACCCCAGAGTCTTCTTCATAAGCTTTGCCTTTATTCTACATTTTGTTAAGAGTAAATATAGAAACAAATGGAGATTATTTAAGCTAAGTTGCAGAGTGATGCTACATAATCAACTAGCTATAAATGTAGGTACAACATACAACCAAAAGGTATTGACAATAGTAATGCAGAGCTAAACATCTTCAGTAGCATTGGTTTTATTCAACATTTGGGTAAGAGTAAACATAGATCTGATGTGTACAAAATGGATGCCAAGGAAAAATAAGCTGCAAGATGGTACATGAACAACTAGCTCAAAATATAAGTACAGTGATAAAGGATAACAGATACTTACAAGAACAATGTAGAGCTAATCTTCTTTATAAGCATTGGGTTTATTCTACATTAATGTAAGCATTAATATAGATATGATAATTAGAAGCGAACAGTGGATATGCAGGTTATCATGCACACTTATGTCACATAATCAACCAGGTATGAATGTAAGTATAGCGATACAAGAAAACATGTACTAACAAGAGCAAAGCAGCGAGAAGTATAGTTGCGATATCCTAGGTTTTGTGGCGTTGGTTCTATCGCCAATATAAGTGGGGTGCTGCCTGATTTCTACAGTACCACCATCTTTTTCAAGGACTTTGCTACTACTCCTACTAGTTCTGTAATCACCCGCTTCCTTTTGGATGCCGGATACACAAGAACAACATTTGAATGGAAAAACATGGCATGATGGCAAATGGAATGCGTATTGATAATGAGTGGGCATGGCATCTTCACATATATGATGAGTAAACTAAGCAGATGGCGGTGCAAAGAAGCAGAACAAACGCAAGATAGCTTACGCAAGTTACGTGCAACCAATAAAACCTTGCTGAATTAGAATATGCAGCTTGTAGGGTGAACGGGATAGGCCATCTGCCTTTGACTTCTTGAGCTCAGAATAGTCGTTAGGATCATATTCTAAACACGAATCTGTAGGTGCAGAGCGTGTGGGCTTCATTCCATCCAGAATGGAACTCAATGCACTGATGCCATGTTTGTTAGTCATTGCACTGTTCTGCGATACTCTTCTGATGTGTGCATTCTCGTATTCATTGTGATTTTGTTCAATATCCAAGAAGCATGAAAACATAAATAGTAGTGATATTATCTTTGTAATGCAGAGGATATTCTAATATAATAGGGCCTCCTTATAAAGCCTTGTGTGCTATCACTATCTTAATGAGAGAGCCCTTGTGTGTTGTAATTTGGTGTGTACAATAATATAGTCTGGCACAACTACACAAGAAATAGGCTCCCCATTGGGAGCTCCAGAAGTAAGGAGGCAGAAGATAGGTTCATAATATGCTGTATTTAAAGTTTATTGTGAAACCATGACAACGAGAGTGCACAGAGAAATAGAATTCCAACATGTCTCTATATGTGGCGCACATGCATTTCCAAACTCACGTAGTAACATTAGCTGACCAATTAAATGTAAGCTTTGGAAATTTGAGTGGTATGTAGTTTTGCTTGAAGTATGGAGTGCTGCCATTACGACACAAAGCCACTAGGCAGATTGCAGTGTCGACAAAAGGGGGACACCATAAGCATCATAAATAAATTGGGGAAGTGGAACTGGCTGGAAAATATGGGGTTGTATTGCCACTACTAATCAAAAGCCTATCGATCACCTACAGGCCAGCTCTATTCACATAAGGGCGCACTACTTTTACTATCAGTCTAGTCTCTCAAAGGCCGCACAACTCCCAGCATTTCCTGGATATTATGGTAGACCAACTCGAATTGCTGAAAGCAACTTGCAGAAGCGGCAAAATAGACATGTCGACTGCAGATGTCCCTGCTTGCTTTCCTGACAAGGAACATAATATACTTATTAAAGAAGAACAGAAGAGGAACATGTTAAGGAATAGAAGAGGAAGCATATTCTGGAGATTTCGGTTCTTTCTATACAATGTTGGTTATCCACCCATGATGAATCAGAGCATCTAAATAAATGCAATTACATGTTGTCTCTCTCTATGTGGCCACAAGCATTTGGAAACTCAAGTGGGAGCATTATCTGACCAATTAAATGTATGTCTGTTAACTAATATGAATATCATGTCACATTCGTATTGGGACAACTAAGCTTTGGAATTATGATTGATGTGTTGTTTAGCTTCAAAGGGTGCTAGTAGGACACAAAGCACCTACGCAGGTCATAGTGTAGATATAGTGGGAAAACACTAAGCATCACAAGTAAAATCAGGAAAGTGGAACTTGCTGGAAAATATGTCCTAGTATTGCCTGTACGGCTGGAAAGGCTTCGGATACCAGCTCTCTACAATTGAAGACGCAATACTGTTACTATCAGTCTAACTCTCAAAGGCAACATGACTCCCAGCATTACTAGATATTACGGCAGACCAACACAAAGAGTTAAAAGCCTCCATAACAAGCGACCAAATAGACATGTACACTTCAAATGTCCCTGCTCCTCTTCGCTACAAGGAACATACTATACTACTATTATACTCCCTCTCTTCCTAATTATAAGTCTTTGTAGAGATTCCGCTATGGATCACATATAGATGTATATGGATACATTTTAGAGTGTAGATTAACTAATTTTGCTCCGTATGTAGTACATGGAGGAATCTATACAAATACTTATATTTAGGAACGGAGAGAGTACTTATTAAAGAAGAACATAGGAGGAGCATGCTAAAGAAGAGCAAGCGGATTTTGGATAATAAAATGTTCTTTGCCAACACATGATGAACCAGAGCGCATAAACAATGCAACTCCCTGTTGTCCCTCGATATGTGGCAGACGTGCTTTTCGAAAGTAAAGTACGGGCATTAGATGACCAATTAAACTTCTCTATTTTAGTACATGTCAGCATCATATCAGATTCGTATTTGAGCAGCTAAGTCTGGAATTATGAGTGGCATGTTGTTTAGCTTGATGGGTTGAGGAGCAGTGCTTGCACGCCTCGAAGCACCTATGATGATGGTACTGAATATATGGGAATATCTACACGCAAGTCGCCTGACTTTCGTCATTTGGGTCAGTCGACCATTTCACGCAGTTGGATGAAGATCCCACGTCTCCTAACCATTTTTCTTCCTCGCCTCTTATTCTTCCCCTACAGACCACCGCACGGGCCGCCGGTCGAACCACCGGCCCCCGTCCGCGCCAACCCCTGAACCGCCCACCACCGCCGGTCTTCCGCCGCCCCCGGCCATACCTCTAGCCACCCACCCGCGTCGAATTTTTCCTCCAACGAGGCCCCACCACAGCCCGACGATCGCCCCCACAACCACCGTCCACACCCAAAACCCTAAGATAGATAATGGGGCAGCCCTCCGGCGAGCCCCTTCCTTCCCTCCGGTGAATTCTCAAAATTTGACTGACCCCAAAGTGTAATTAAGTAGACTGTCATTTCGCTAATGAGCAATATAAAAGGGGAAAACCATAAGCATTGCGAGTAGAGTGTTGAGCGTGCCATGGCAGATCTGAAGGTGCAAACCGGACAAAGGCAACTTCGCAACCAATGTTTGCTTTCAACTAACAAGTAAGATTCCAAGTGATGGACAAGAAATCCCAGTAAAGCAATGTCAATCTATTTTGTTGCTGAGATAAATAAATTGAGCAGATACGACAGAGTACTGCCTCTGGTGTGGCGGCATGTAAGCATCTGCTGAGACGTTGCGGGTGCTGCGGTACTGATGGTTGTCGACAGCATGTGAGTAGATCTAGGAGGCGGACGATGGCGGCAGGGGGGAATATCCCGGCACGATGGACGAGATGGTCGTAGGAGCGGCCCCGGCAAGGTGGACGACAACGCGGATGAAGCGAGAGGACGCGATGCAAGGATCCTAGTTCGATGCCGTCTCGGTATCAGCTCTGGCGTGGTGGAAGAGGAGAGCGGTGGATGGGGTGGCGGACAGAGGAGGCTGCTGGGGTGGAAGTGTTTTGGCGACCACGAAGAACGAATGGGGAAATGGAGGGAGAGAGATAGGGGCGAACCATGTCTTCGGGACGCGCTTGTCTCAAGTGCGAGGAAAGTTACAGAATTTGCCCCCATTTAAAATTTCAGGCGTCACAACAATATTGGTCGGTTGGGATATGATGGTAATCTCGCATACACCGAATATTTGCCGAGAGAGATTTTAGCCGATGAGAGTGATATGTCTCCGTGGTATCTATAATTATTGATCGTTCCATGCCAATATTCTACAACTTTTACATACTTTTGGAAACTTTTTATACTATTCTTGGGACTAACATGTTGATCCAATGCCAAGTGCCTGTTCCTGTTTGTTGCATGTTTTTTTTGCAGAAAATCCATATCAAACGGAGTACAAACGGGATAAAAACTGATGGCGATTTTTTTTGGAATATATGTGAATTTTGGGAAGTGGAATCAACGCGAGACGATGCCCGAGGGGCCCATGAGGGTGAGGGGCGCACCTTGGGCCCTCTTGGCCACCTCGTAAGGTGGTTGGTGCCCTTCTTTCGCCGCAAGAAAGCCAATATCCGGAGAAAAATCGTGTCCAAAATTCAGCCCAATCGGAGTTACGGATCTCCAGGAATTTAAGAAACGGTGAAAGGGCAGAATCAGGGGACGCAGAAACAGAGAGAGATAGAGAGACAGATCCAATCTCGGAGGGGCTCTCGCCCATCCGCCGCCATGGAGGCCATGGACCAGAGGGGAAACCCTTCTCCCATCTAGGGAGAAGGGCAAGTAAGAAGAAGAAGAAGGGGGGCTCTCTCCCCCTCTCTCCCGGTGGCGCCGGAACATCGCCGGGGCCATCATCATCACCGCAATCTACACCAACACCTCGGTCATCTTCACCAACATCTTCATCACCTTCCCCCATCTATCTACAGTGGTCCACTCTCCCACAACCCGCTGTACCCTTTACTTGAACATGGTGCTTTATGCTTCATATTATTATCTAATGATGTGTTGCCATCCTATGATGTCTGAGTAGATTTTCATTGTCCTGTCGGTAATTAGTGAATTGCAATGATTGGTTTAATTTGATTGTGGTTATGTTGCTGTCCTTTGGTGCCCATAATATGAGCGCGCGAGTGGATCACACCATAGGGTTTGTTGTATGTTAATAAGACTATGTATTGGAGGGCAAGAGTGACAGAAGCTTCAACGTAGCATAGAAATTGATGCATACGGGATTGAAGGGGGACCAATATATCTTAATGCTATGGTTAGGTTTTACCTTAATGAACGTTAGTAGTTGCGGATGCTTGCTAATAGTTCCAATCATAAGTGCATAGAATTTCAAGTCAGGGATGACATGCTAGTAGTGGCCTCTCCCACATAAAACTTGTTATCGGTCTAGTAAAGTAGTCAATTGCTTAGGGACAATTTCGCAACTCCTACCACCACTTTTCCACACTCGCTATACTAACTTCATTGCTTCTTTACCTAAACAGCCCCTAGTATTTATTTACATGCTCTTTATATTCTTGCAAACCTATCCAACAACGCCTACAAAGTACTTCCAGATTCATACTTGTTCTAGGTAAAGCGAACGTTAAACGTGCGTAGAGTTGTATCGGTGGTCGATAGAACTTGAGGGAATGTGTGTTCTACCTTTAGCTCCTCGTTGGGTTCCACACTCTTACTTATCGAAAGAAGCTACAATTGATCCCCTATACTTGTGGGTTATCAAGACCTTTTTCTGGCGCCGTTGCCGGGGAGTTATAGCGTTGGGTGAATATTCTCGTGTCTGCTTGTTTGCTTTATCACTAAGTAGTTTTTATTTTGTGCTCTTGTTTTCTATCTTTAGTTATGGGTAGGAAACGCAAAATACCAAAAAAATTAGTTGTACCTACCACACCAATGGTTGAAGAACCACTCAAAATCTATCACACTCCTGAAGCTTTTTACTTGGATCATCTTCGATCCCTATGTGCTCGTGTTGAAACCCGAACTAGCTTAGTTCAGGGAAAATCTTTAGATGAGCATGCTTGTTATGTGCGACACCGCTTATCTCAAAAAGGGAAACTTTTACTGGATCAAATTCATCGTTTGCAATGCTATGCTTGGAATTTATGTGAAATATATGATTTTACTTGTTGTTCTGAAGACCCTAAGAAACACCTTCCCTACCAATGTGAGTTTAGTGATAATGGAATCGTATCTTCGTATGCTAAGGGTGTTTATAATTACTATGATGTTCAACAAATTGAAGAATTTGTTGCTTTTAAGGGTGCTTATGAAATTGCTTCTTTGATTGGAAAGTATGATGCTACTCTTTACAAATCTGAAAACTTTTCAATACTTAAATATTGTTATGATAATTATGCTTCTAATGCCTATGTTAAACCATATATTGAGGACTCCTCCGCTGTCCAGAAGAGACTAATATTTTGCAGGAGTCTATGGAAGAAGAAATTGATGAAACTGTGGGCTCATTGGATGAATGATGAGGAGAGCGAAGAACAAAAGGAGGAAGAGCGGATTAGCTACCCGTGCCCACCCTCTTATGAGAGTAACTCTTCAACTCATACATTGTTTAATTTCCCTTTGTGCTTACCGAAGGATGATTGCTATGATGATTGTTATGATCCCGTTGATTCTTTTGAAATATCCGTTTTTGATGATGCTTTCTATGCTTGTGGCCAAGATGCCAATATGAATTATTCTTATGGAGATGAACTTGCTATAGTTCCTTATGTTAAACATGAAATTTTTGCTATTGCACCCACGCATGATAGTCCCATTATCTTTTTGAATTCTCCCGACTACACTATATCGGAGAAGTTTGCCCTTATTAAGGATTATATTGATGGGTTGTGTTTTACTACTACACATGATGATTTTGATAGATATAATATGCATGTGCTTGCTCCTACTTGCAATTATTATGAGAGAGGAACTACATCTCTGCCTCTCCATGTTTCCAACACGATAAAATTGCAAGAAACTTCTTATACTATGCATTGGCCTTTACTATGTGTGCATGAATTGTTCTTTTATGACATCCCGATGCACATGAAGAGAGTTAGACTTTGTCATTGCTTGATATATGTTACTTTGTGCTCACTACTAAATCACAAATCATTGTTAATTAAAATTGGCTTTGATATACCTTGGTATCCGGGTGGATCCATTACTTGAGCACTATATGCCTAGCTTAATGGCTTAAAGAAAGCGCTGCCAGGGAGACAACCCAGAAGTTTTAGAGAGTCATTTATTTATGTTGTGTGCTTTTATAAATTTTAAAAACAAAAATAAATGTGCCAAGATTTGCCTTTAGAATGTTTACATTGCTTGTCGTTGTGCGGTGCAAAACAGAAACTTTGGCTGTAGTGCGCGATTTTACATTTTTTACTGGAACATCAAACGGGTCTGAAACGTTTTTCACTGTATTTCTATACAAATTGTTTATTTTTCCTAATTGTTTAAGAATTTTTGGAGTACTAGAGGTATGGTGAATGTCCAGATTACTACAGACTATCCTGTTTAAGACAGATTCTGTTTTTGATGCATAGTTTGCTTGTTTCGATGAAACTATCGATTTCTATCAGTGGATTAAGCCATGGAAAAGTTATATTAGAGTAGCTAAAATGAAAAAACAAAATATGAATTGGTTTGCAACAGTACTTAGAGTAGTGATTTGCTTTATTATACTAACGGATCTTACCGAGCTTTCTGTTGAGTTTTGTGTGGATGAAGTATTCGAGGATCGAGGAGGTCTCGATATGACGAGAAGGACGAGAGGCAAGAGCTCAAGCTTGGGGATGCCCAAGGCACCCCAAGTAAATATTCAAGGAGACTCAAGCGTCTAAGCTTGGGGATGCCCCGGAAGGCATCCCATCTTTCTTCAACAAGTATCGGTATGTTTTCGGATTCGTTTCGTTCAGCGATATGTGCAAATCTTGGAGCGTCTTTTGCATTTAGTTTTCACTTTTATTTTATGCACCAGGCTGGTATGAGATAGTCCTTGGTTGATTTATAGAATGTTCATTGCACTTCACTTATATCTTTTGAGTATAGTCCTTGGTTGATTTATAGTTTGGATTGCCTGTTTCTCTTCACATAGAAAACCGCCATTTGTAGAATGCTCTTTTGCTTCACTTATATTTGTTAGAGCGTGGGCATATCTTTTGTAGAAAGAATTAAACTCTCTTGCTTCACTTATATCTATTTAGAGAGTTGACAGGAACTGGTCATTCACATGGTTAGTCATAAAATCCTACATAAAACTTGTAGATCACTGAATATGATATGTTTGATTCCTTGCAATAGTTTTGCGATATTAAAATGGTGATATTAGAGTCATGCTAGTGGGTAGTTGTGGATTATAGGAATACTTGTGTTGAAGTTTGTGATTCCCGTAGCATGCACGTATGGTGAACCGTCATGTAACGAAGTCGGAGCATGATTTATTTATTGATTGTCTTCCTTATGAGTGGCGGTCGGGGATGAACGATGGTCTTTTCCTACAAATCGATCCCCCTAGGAGCATGCGTGTAGTACTTTGTTTTGATAGCTAATAGACTTTTGCAATAAGTATGTGAGTTCTTTATGATTAATGTTGAGTCCATGGATTATACGCACTCTCACCCTTCCATCATTGCTAGCTTCTTCTGTACCGTACATTGCCTGTCGGAGTAATTGGCGATGGGTATCCCGAAGACGGCAAGACAATAATTCAAGACATCGGGGCTAGCAAAGCCGTTCAGTCCGACTGCCCGGCCGCTCCTGCCGGCTCCCCGTCCGACTGATCTGCTCGGCCGGCTGCCAGCTACTTACTGCACCGACCAGCCGGCTGCCGACTGCGCCAATCAGTCGGCTGCCGACTGCAGCCCGACCCGACACCGACAAAACACCGACGAGACGGCCGTACCGCGACGTCATCTATAATGTACCATGTCCCCTGGGCATTGAATTATAAAATGCCCCACGGGACAAGCATAGCATGCACCATGCCTCACACATGGCTTGGTTTGTAAGCTATCCAATGTAGCTTACAACCAACGCCACCATGCCCATGCCTACCTAGCTTACTCTCTAAGCTAGCTACACACTATATATTCCACCCATCCATCCATCCAGGGGAGGCACTCTCACGCACACACATAAGCAGGCTCGCTAGCAAGAGAGCTAGCTAGCCAGCCACACACACGCATGAGCACACACATGCTCATGTCCAGCCACATACCATTCGACCACTAGAGCCTGCATGCTCATCCGGCCACCCGCATATATACGAGATCAGATCCACTTGGCACTGATCTCAGATACAGCTCTAGGAGCACTCTGTACCAGATATACTCAGATATGCAGGAGTAGTGGTATTATCTCTCCGGAGAGCCTCGAACCTGGGTAAACTAGCGTGTGCTACTCGCATACCCGTCCTCAGATATTCCGGCAGCGGTCTTGCCCTCACGCTAAGCCATCGTGTGGCATCTGTCGTCTTGCAACCCCCCGTGAGAATACCACGACAGTTGGCGCCCACCGTGGGGCAAGCTGCTACTGGTTTCGCAGTCCGGGGGGGACCTTTTTTCATCACCTCCGCCGCGGCGTCGCGCCGTCTCTCCGGTAGCGCTCGGGGGCTCGACATCGACCCGCCCCCGGAACGGCCACGCAGGATGGCGCGTCCTCGTCGGCGGCCTCAGCCCCTTCATCACCACCATTGCGACCCCGGCAGTCCGTCCGCGCGCGGGGCCTCGCTTCGATCGGCCGCATCCATCCACACGCCGCTCGCGTCTGCTCCACTCCGCGCTGCGCCTTGCTCTGGCCGGAACGCGCTTTCGCTCCTCCATATTTCGTCTATACAAGCTAGCTAGATGCAAGTCAAACCGTGGTCAAACACTACCCGTACACTAATCAGACTATAGTCGGATACTCTTCGTATACTTGCCAGAGGCAAGTTGGATATTATCTGTATATTCATCAGATAATGGACAGATGCTAGCTCCACCTCTGCTCCACACAGCGTTGCTGCAGGCCGCTTCCTCTGCCCTTGCCTCGTTGCATCCCCTCCGCCTGGTCGCGTCGTCCTTGCCCCCGCACGTTGCTCGCCTCCACGCGGCTCCAGCAGCACCCGCGCCTGGCCGCCTCCCCGCGCCCGCAGATGCCCGGCCGCGCCTGGTCGCCTTCGCATCGCGCACGCGCCGTGCTCGCCTCTTCGCCCGCTCGCCGGCTTCTCCGCACACCGGCCTCGGTCCGGCTCCTCGTCGCCGCGCCGGGTCCTCGACGCCGCGCCCCCCGCTCCTGCTGGCTTCGCCCTGCGGCCGCGTGCCCCGCGCCGGCCGGCTTCGCCCACCTCCACCAACCCAGCCGGCTGCCGCCCATCGCCGCTCTCATTGCTGGGCCTCGTGCGCCGCTCCGCCTGGCCGCATTGCCCTCGCCCCGTGCACCCCCAGCCGGCTCCGCCTCGCCAGGCCGGCTCCCCCAGTGCCGAGTCCTCCCCGCCTTGCCGCCTCACCGAGTCGCCGCCTCGCCGCCTCCCGCAGGCCCAGCAGGCTCCTGCCCGTGCCCGCGCGCCTCCCGCGTGCGTCGGCCGCCCTTCGCCCGCTACGCTGGCTCGGCCACGCACGTTCGTGTCCGACTCCGCCCTAGGCCGCCCGCGCCTCCGCGCGTCGTGCCGGCTCCCCTGCCGCACCTCTCGCCGGCCGGGTCGCGCACCTCCGCTGCCGGCTCCCGGGTCCAGCGCCGTGTCTGGCTGTGCCATGCGCGGCCCCGCCGGATCCCGCTCCAGCCGCCTGTTGTGGCCGGTGCCTGAAGAAAAGAAGCAAAGGCCGGCTGAAAAAGAGAAGAAAAGTCAAGGGCTTTGTACCCAGCCGGCAGGTAAAAAAAGTGGTCGGGTGGTGGCGTCCGGCTGCTCGCATGGAGTCGGACAAAGAAAGAAAAATCAGTGGCCGGCTGCCGAGGGTCGGCTGGAATAAAAGAAAAGAAAGAAAGAAGTGGAGGCCGGCTGCTCGCGTGCGAGCCGGCTAGAAAAGAAAGTGGGAAGCCGACCACCCACAGCCGACTGGCAGAAAAAAAGAGGTGTGCGCATTCGGTTCCCTAGAGCCGGTTGAAGAAAAGGCCGGGTGCCCACAGCCAACCGACAGAGAAAAAGAAAGAAATGTGCGTCTGACTGCCAGATGTGCGTCCGACCGCTGGCAGCCTGGCCGGCTGCAAAGAGCCCGACTGCTGTGTCAGAGTCCGCCTGCCCAGCCGGCTGAAGAAGAAAAAAGAATCAACTTCAACAAAGAAGACAAAGTAGTTGCCGGGAGATCCGAATCTTAGGGGCCACATCCAGCGGATGCGCTGACGCACCCCCGCAAGAAAGAAGATGAGATAGTCGCCGGGAGATCCGGCCCGACTGCTAAGACAAAGTAGTTGCCGGGAGATCCGGCCCAACTGCTCAGCAGTCGACCCGAATCTCGGGGGCTACATCTAGCGGATGCGCTGACGCGCCCCCGCGAGGAAGAAGACGAGGTAGTCGCCGGGAGATCCGGCCCGACTACTCAGCAGTCGAACGGAATCTCGGGGGCTACACCCAGTGGGTGCGCTAGCGCGCCCCATGGAAAATTGCAAGAAACAAAAACAAGAGACAAAAGAAGAGTTTTGTCCGGCTGCCAGCAGCTGACAGAAGAGAAAAATGAAGAAAAGGGCGCTGCCAGACGCCTCGCCGCCTAGCCGGCTGTGCCAAGCCGGCTCGGCCGTGTTTCGCTCGCCGCCTTGCCGGTCAAGCCCGACCGGATGGACCCTCCTCGAGCGCCTAGAGGCTCAAGGGCTACACCCAGCGGGTGCGCTGACGCGCTCCGCGAGCGCCGAGCAGCGCCGGCTGTCTTCGACGACCTCTGCCGCGACCACACGAAAATCAATGTGAGCTCCTCACCCGCATTTTTTTGCATCGCGCAAGCACGGATAACCCCGAACGATGCTCGGGGGGCTATCTCCACATTTTTATTACAGTTGCACCACTGTTCGCCCCGGTGCCAGCCAGAGTTGGCCCGGGGGCTGGCCGCTTGGCCTGAGACGTTTTTTTTCCGCAGACGGCTTAGTAGCGTGTGCAGTACCAAAGGCCCACCTCTCAGCCATAGACCGCACAGCGGCTGCCCGGCTAGCGAGAGCAAAATCTGGAGGTCACCCCACGCGAAAAATGTCCGGGAAGAGAATCGCTTCGGGCGACCCGACCGTTTCCTTTATGAGTATCTGTCGGTTAAATCCGCTCCCAGAGTCTGAGTACTGTACACTCCACTTCGCGGCCCACTCTCAGCCATAGACCGCAGAGCGGCTGTCCGGCAAGCGAGAGCACAAGCCAAAAATCGGAGGGAACACGAAAAAGATTGAAGGGGGCTTGGACGAAACCGAGTTGGCACCCTCCGCATAAAAATTGCAATGCTAATAGCAATCATTTGATATATCTGCGTGGACTAACTTTGTCTTTTGCATGATCATTTCTGTGAACACCTGCCAAAAAACCTCCGCCCAACTTTGCCAAGTTGCCCGGAGGCTCGGGGGCTACTGTCGGGGTAATTGGTGACGGGTACCCCAAAGACGGCAAGACAATAATTCAAGACATCGGGGCTAGCAAAGCCCCTCAGTCCGACTGCCCGGCCGCTCCTGCCGGCTCCCCGTCCGACTGCTCTACCCGGCCGGCTGCCAGCTGCTGACTGCGCAGACCAGCCGGCTGGTGACTGCAGCCCGGCCCGACACCGACAAGACACCGACGAGACGGCCGTACCACGACGTCATCTATAGTGTACCGTGTCCCCTGGGCATTGATTTATAAAGTGCCCCAGGGGACAAGCATAGCATGCACCATGCCTCACACATGGCTTGGTTTGTAAGCTACCCAAGGTAGCTTACAACCAACGCCACCATGCCCATGCCTACCTAGCTTACTCTCTAAGCTAGCTACACACTATATATGCCACCCATCCATCCATCCAGGGGAGGCACTCTCACGCACACACATAAGCAGGCTAGCTAGCAAGAGAGCTAGCTAGCCAGCCACACACACGCATGAGCACACACATGCACATGTCCAGCCACATACCATTCGGCCACTAGAGCGTGCATGCTCATCCGGCCAGCCGCATATATACGAGATAAGATGCACTTGGCACTGATCTCAGATACAGCTCCAGGAGCACTCTGTACCAGATATACATACCAGATATACTCAAACATGCAGGAGTAGGGGTATTATCTCTCCGGAGAGCCCTGAACCTGGGTAAACTAGCGCGTGCTACCCGCATACCCGTCCTCAGATATTCCGGCAGCGGTCTTGCCCTCACACTAAGCCACCCTGTGGCATATGTCGTCTTGCAACCCCCCGTGAGAATACAACGACATTGCCCTTTCTCACCTTGAGAGTCGGTGCAAACTTCGCCGGTGCATCCAAACCCCGTGATATGATACGCTCTATCAGACATAAACCTCCTTATATCTTCCTGAAAACATCCACCATACCTACCTACTATGGCATTTCCATAGCCATTCTGAGATATATTGCCATGCAACTTCCATCATCATCATATACATGACTTGAGCATTCATTGTCATATTGCTTTGCATGATCGTAAGATAGCTAGCATGATGTTTTCAATGGTTGTCCATTTTTTGATATCTTTGCTATGCTAGATCATTGCACATCCTGGTACACTGCGAGAGGCATTCATATAGAGTCATATTTTGTTCTAGTATCGAGTTGTAATATTGAGTTGTAAGTAAATAGAAGTGTGATGATCATCATTATTAGAACATTGTCCCATGATTAAAATAAAAATGGCCAAAGAAGCCAAAAAAAGATAGAGGCCAAAGAAGCCTACAAAAAAGAAAAAAAGAAAAAAAGAGAGAGAAGAGTCAATGTTACTATCCTTTTACCACCCTTGTGCTTCAGAGTAGCACCATGTTCTTCATATAGAAAGTCTCTTGAGTTATCACTTTCTTATACTAGTGGGGATTTTCATTATAGAACTTGGCTTGTATATTCCAATGATGGGCTTCCTCAAATGCCCTAGGTCTTCATGAGCAAGCAAGTTGGATGCACACCCACTTAGTTTCAGTTTGAGCTTTCATACACTTATAGCTCTAGTGCATCCGTTGCATGGCAAGCCCTACTCGTCGCATTGACATCAATTGATGGGCATCTCCATAGCCCATTGATTAGCCGCGTTGATGTGAGACTTTCTTCCTTTTTTGTCTTCTCCACACAACCTCCACCATCATATTCTATTCCACCTATAGTGCTATATCCATGGGTCATGTTCATGTATTGCGTGAAAGTTGAAAAGGTTTGAGAACGTCAAAAGTATGAAACAATTGTTTGGCTTGTCATCAGGGTTGTGCATGATTTGAATACTTTGTGTGGTGAAGATGGAGCATAGGCAGACCATATGATTTTGTAGGGATAACTTTCTTTGGCCATGTTATTTTGAAAAGACATGATTGCTTTATTAGTATGCTTGAAGTATTGTTGTCTTAATGTCAAAAGATAGACTATTGCTTTGAATCACTCGTGTCTTAATATTCATGCCATGATTAGATTACATGATCAAGATTATGCTAGGTAGCATTCCACATCAAAAATTATCTTTTTTATTATTTACCTACTCGAGGACGAGCAGGAATTAAACTTTGGGATGCTGATACGTCTCCGTCGTATCTATAATTTTTGATTGTTCCATGCCAATATTCTACAACTTTTACATACTTTTGGCAACTTTTTATACTATTTTTGGGACTAACATATTGATCCAGTGCCCAGTGCCAGTTCCTGTTTGTTGCATGTTTTTTGTTTCGCAGAAAATCCATATCAAACGGAGTCCAAACGGGATAAAAACTGACGGGGATTTTTTTGGAATATATGTGAATTTTGGGAAGTGGAATCAACGCGAGACGATGCCCGAGGGGCCCACGAGGGTGAGGGGTGCCCCCCAGGGGGTCAAGCGCAACCTGGGCCCTCGGGGCCACCCCGTAAGGCGGTAGGTGCCCTTCTTTCGCCGCAAGAAAGCCAATATCCGGATAAAAATCTGTTGGGGAACGTAGTAATTTCAAAAAAATTCCTACGCATAGACAGGATCATGGTGATGCATAGCAACGAGAGGGGAGAGTGTTGTCCACGTACCCTCATAGACCGAGAGGGGAAGCGTTAGCACAACGCGGTTGATGTAGTCGTACGTCTTCACGATCCGACCGATCCAAGTACCGAACGTACGGCACCTCCGAGTTCAGCACACGTTTAGCTCGATGACGTCCCGCGAACTCCGATCCAGCAGAGCTTCACGGGAGAGTTCCGTCAACACGACGGCATGGTGACGATGATGATGTTGCTACCGACGCAGGGCTTCGCCTAAGCACCGCTACGATATGACCGAGGTGGAATATGGTGGAGGGGGCACCGCACACTGCTGGAATAGATCAACAAATCAACTTGTGTGTCTAGAGGTGCCCCCCTGCCCCCGTATATAAAGGACCAGGGGGAGGAGGCCGGCGGCCAGGAGGAGGGCGCACCAGTTAGGAGTCCTACTCCCACCGGGAGTAGGACTCCCTCTTTTCCTAGTTGGAGTAGGAGGGGGGAAGGAAGGGAAGGAGAGAGGGGAAAGGAAAGGGGGCGCCCCCCCCCCCCTCCTTGTCCAATTCGGACTAGAGGGGGAGGGGGCGCGCGGCCAGCCCTAGCCGCCCCTCCTCTTCTCCACTAAGGCCCATCTTGGCCCATTAAACTCCCCGGGGGGTTCCGGTAAGCCCCCGGTACTCCAGTATATGTCCGAAACTCCCCGAAACCATTCCGGTGTCCCAACATAGTCGTCCAATATATCGATCTTTACGTCTCGACCATTTCGAGACTCCTCGTCATGTCCGTGATCATATCCGGGACTCCGAACTATCTTCGGTACATCAAAACACAAAACTCATAATACCGATCGTCATCTAACTTTAAGCGTGCGGACCCTACGGGTTCGAGAACTATGTAGACATGACCGATACACGTCTCCGGTCAATAAACAATAGCGGAACCTGGATGCTCATATTGGCTCCTACATATTCTATGAAGATCTTTATCGGTCAAACCGAATAACAACATACGTTGTTCCCTTTGTCATCGGTATGTTACTTGCCCGAGGTTCGATCGTCGGTATCTCAATACCTAGTTCAATCTCGTTACCAGCAAGTCTCTTTACTCGTTCCGTAATACATCATCCCGCAACTAACTCATTAGTTACAATGCTTGCAAGGCTTATAGTGATGTGTATTACCGAGTGGGCCCAGAGATACCTCTCCGACAATCGGAGTGACAAATCCGAATCTCGAAATACGCCAACTCAACAAGTACCTTCGGAGACACCTGTAGAGCACCTTTATAATCACCCAGTTACGTTGTGACGTTTGGTAGCACACAAAGTGTTCCTCCGGTATTCGGGAGTTGCATAATCTCATAGTCATAGGAACGTGTATAAGTCATGAAGAAAGCAATAGCAACATACTAAACGATCAAGTGATAAGCTAATGGAATGGGTCAAGTCAATCACATCATTCTCCTAATGATGTGATCCCGTTAATCAAATGACAACTCATGTCTATGGCTAGGAAACTTAACCATCTTTGATTCAACGAGCTAGTCAAGTAGAGGCATACTAGTGACACTTTGTTTTGTCTATGTATTCACACATGTATCAAGTTTCCCATTAATACAATTCTAGCATGAATAATAAACATTTATCATGAAATAAGGAAATAAATAATAACTTTATTATTGCCCCTAGGGCATATTTCCTTCAGTCTCCCACTTGCACTAGAGTCAATAATCTAGTTCACATCGCCATGTGATTTAACATCAATAGTTCACATCTTTATGTGGTTTACACCCATAGTTCACATCGATATGTGACCAACACCCAAAGGGTTTACTAGAGTCAGTAATCTAGTTCACATCGCTATGTGATTAACACCCAAAGAGTACTAAGGTGTGATCATGTTTTGCTTGTGAGATAATTTTAGTCAACGGGTCTGTCATATTCAGATCCGTAAGTATTTTGCAAATTTCTATGTCTACTATGCTCTGCACGGAGCTACTCTAGCTAATAGCTCCCACTTTCAATATGCATCCAAATTGAGATTTAGAGTCATCTGGATCAGTGTCAAAATTTGCATCGACGTAACCCTTTACGACGAACCTTTTGTCACCTCCATAATCGAGAAACATATCATTATTCCATTAAGGATAATTTTGACCGTTGTCCAGTGATCTACTCCTAGATCACTATTGTACTCCCTTTGTCAAACTCAGTGTAGGGTATACAATAGGTCTGGTACACAGCATGGCATACTTTATAGAACCTATGGCTGAGGCATAGGGAATGACTTTCATTCTCTCTCTATTTTCTACCGTGGTCGGGCTTTTAGTCTTACTCAAATTTCACACCTTGTAACACAGGCAAGAACTCTTTCTTGGACTGTTGCATTTTGAACCACTTCAAAATCTTGTCAAGGTATGTACTCATTGAAAAAACTTATCAAGCGTCTTGATCTATCTCTATAGATCTTGATGGTCAATATGTAAGCAGCTTCACCGAAGTCTTTCTTTGAAAAACTTCTTTCAAATACTCCTTTATGCTTTCCAGAAAATTCTACATTATTTCCGATCAACAATATGTCATTTACATATACTTATCAAAAAGTTTATAGTGCTCCCACTCACTTTCTTGTAAATACAGGCTTCACCGTAAGTCTGTATAAAATTATATGCTTTGATCAACTCATCAAAGCGTATATTCCAACTCCGAGATGCTTGCACCAGTCCATAGATGGATCGCTGGAGCTTGCACATTTTGTTAGCACCTTTAGGATTGGCAAAACCTTCTGGTTGCATCATATACAACTCTTCTTTAATAAATCCATTAAGGATTGCAGTTTTGTTATCCATTTGCCAGATCATAAAATGCGGCAATTGCTAACATGATTCGGACAGACTTTAAGCATCGATACGAGTGAGAAAATCTCATCATAGTCAACACCTTGAACTTGTCAAAACCCTTTTTCGACAAATCGAGTTTTGTAGATAGTAACACTACTATCAACGTCCATCTTCCTCTTGAAGATCCATTTATTTTCTATGGCTTGCCGATCATTGGGCAAGTCAACCAAAGTCCACACTTTGTTCTCATACATGGATCCCATCTCAGATTTCATGGCCTTAAGCCATTTCGCGGAATCTGGGCTCATCACCACTTCCTCATAGTTCGTAGGTTCTTCATGGTCAAGTAACATGAACTCCAGAACAGGATTGCCGTACCACTCTGGTGCGGATCTTACTCTGGTTGACCCACGAGGTTCGGTAGTAACTTGATCTGAAGTTACATGATCATCATCATTAGCTTCCTCACTAATTGGTGTAGAAGTCACAGGAACAGATTTCTGTGATGAACTACTTTCCAATAAGGGAGCAGGTACAGTTACCTCATCAAGTTCTACTTTCCTCCCACTCACTTGTTTCGAGAGAAACTCCTTCTCTAGAAAGGATCCATTCTTAGCAACGAATATCTTGCCTTCGGATCTGTGATAGAAGGTGTAACCAATTGTCTCCTTTGGGTATCCTATGAAGACACATTTCTCCGATTTGGGTTTGAGCTTATCAGGATGAAACTTTTTCATATAAGCATCGCAACCCCAAACTTTAAGAAACGACAACTTTGGTTTCTTGCCAAACCACAGTTCATATAGTGTCGTCTCAACGGATTTAGATGGTGCCCTATTTAACGTGAATGCAGCTGTCTCTAATGCATAACCCCAAAACGATAGTGGTAAGAAACATCATAGATTGCATTATATCCAATAAAGTACGGCTATGACGTTCGGACACACCATTATGTTGTGGTGTTCCAGGTGGCGTGAGTTGCGAAAACTATTCCGCATTGTTTGAAATGAAGACCAAACTCGTAACTCAAATATTCTCCTCCACGATCAGATCGTAGAAACTTTATTTTATTGTTACGATGATTTTCCACTTCACTCTGAAATTATATGAACTTTTCAAATGTTTCAGACTTATATTTCATCAAGTAGATATACCCATATCTGCTCAAATCATGTGTGAAGGTCAGAAAATAACGATACCCGTCGCGAGCCTCAACGCTTATCGGATCGCATACATCAGTATGTATTATTTCCAATAAGTCAGTTGCTCGCTCCATTGTTCCGGAGAACGGAGTCTTAGTCATCTTGCCCATAAGGCATGGTTTGCAAGCATCAAGTGATTCATAATCAAGTGATTCCAAAAGCCCATCAGCATGGAGTTTCTTCATGCGCTTTACACCAATATGACCTAAACGGCAGTGCCACAAATAAGTTGCACTATCATTATTAACTTTGCATCTTTTGGCTTCAATATTATGAATATGTGTATCACTACGATCGAGATCCAACAAACCATTTTCATTGGGTGTATGACCATAGAAGGTTTTATTCATGTAAACAGAACAACAATTATTCTCTAACTTAAATGAATAACCATATTGCAATAAACATGATCAAATCATATTCATGGTCAACGCAAACACCAAATAACATTTATTTAGGTTCAACACTAATCCCGAAAGTATAGGTAGTGTGCGATGATGATCATATCAATCTTGGAACTACTTCCAAGACACATCGTCACTTCACCCTTAACTAGTATCTGTTTATTTTGCAACTCCCGTTTCGAGTTACCACTCTTAGCAACTGAACCAGTATCAAATGCCGAGGGGTTGCTATAAACACTAGTAAAGTACACATCAATAACATGTATATCCAATATACCTGTGTTCACTTTGCCATCCTTCTTATCCACCAAATACTTGGGGCAGTTCCGCTTCCAGTGACCAGTCCCTTTGCAGTAGAAGCACTTAGTCTCAGGCTTAGGACCTGTAACATCCCAAATTTTCAATTTGGAATGTTATACATTAGATCATCATTGCATAGCATATTTTATTGCATTTTAGCAAATCCTCGAAATCCTAAGCAACTCAAGGACCCTCGGAGAGAGTTGGGGATTTTTCCCGGTTTTCATATTTGATTTTTATCAAATAATGAAACGAGGATTTTTGGTTTTAATTATTTTTCTCTCCGAAAAATATTTCATATTAAAATATATGAGGAGAAAATATGACTTCTCCAAAATAATTGAAATATTGGAGGAAAAATATTAAAATCAAATATTTGATTTTATTCGGATTTTATTTGCAATTTTAATTGCATTAGAAAAATTGCACGTTTTCAAAACTGCATTTTTGGGCCAAGCAAATGTTCATGTCGTTCTAATTATTTTAATTAGACGGTGAAAATTTGTTTTGGCATTTTTGGATTTTTATTTATTTTTCTACGATTTTTTTAGGTTCGGCGAAATTATTTAAAAAAATCCCGCGAGCGCCGACTGGTCCGAAGCCCAGCCGAGCGGCCCAGCCCAGCTCCCCGTCGTCTCCGAGCCGGAGACCACCGCGTCGCCACCCCGAGTCCCGATCGACGTCGCCTCCCGCCGCCTTGCCCCCTCCCCCACGGTAGCACCCCCCCTCTTCTATAAGTACCCCGCACCCCGCCGCCTCACCCCGTCCCGCCCCGCCGCCGAATCCCGCCGACGCCGGAGCCGGAGCCCGAAGCCGCCGCCGCCGCCGTGAGGAGCCGCCCCGACGCTGTTCCGCCGCCCCTCGTCGACCCCGTTGCCACCCACCGCCTCCCCACACCCCACGCCGCACCCCGAGCCCCGCCGGAGCCCGTCCTGCCCGCCGGAGTGACCTCGCCGGAGGTATACCGAAGCCGCCGCCGCTAAGTCTGGTTTTAAAAAAAACAGATTCGGTTTATTTCTTTAGGAACCCTAGGTTTATTTTTATTTTTTTATATAGATCGGTTTATTTTTTGGTTTAGTTAGTTAGTGAACGTTCGCCGATTCGTCGTTTTAACGAACGTATTCGCAGTTTAGCCGCAGTTAACGAACGTCCGTTCGATTAACTGTTCGTCAGTTTTCTTTTTCGCCGGATTTTCCGCGATTATTTCCAGATCGCGATTTCTGATCAGATTTTCGTTCTGGTATATCTTTTAGCTCATTTATCGGAATCAGGCGATTCAAGCGCCTAGAGTTTCGTCTCGAAATTCTCTTTCTGTTTAACCTACTCAAACAAGTTTTTGCTACTGTAAAATTTGACTTAGATCCAGATTAGTAAACGAAGATTGTTTCTTTCGCCGTTTGATTTTCGTTGCTTCGTTTGATTTGATTCTTTTTGCAAACCGGAGTTCTTAAGTTGAACTTTATGGTTAGATATTTTATTTGAGTTTTACCTGTGCATTATATGAGTGCTTATTGTATGCTTGTTTGTTTGCGATAGAGTACCCGGAGTGCGCCGCTTGCTACTTCGATTCTCTAAGTTTCACGGATCATCGGCAAGGCAAGTAACACTTTGATCATACCTCTTTACTACCCAGTTTTATTGCATTAGATCAACCCTCAAACATTGCATGATTAGGATCTAATTAAATTGTGGGTATTGGGTAGTAGTTGAGGTAGTACCTATTACCTGTTTTACTATCAAACCTTTGGGAGTTACTTCTACATTTGCTCATATTGCTATGCTATGCTAGTAGATGTGGATTGGGTTTGAGTGTATCCATGACAGATGTGAGATTGTTAATTAATGGTTAAACTTAAGGTGGCAACTAAAACTCACATCTGGGTGGATTGAGGTACATGGGTATTCCAGGATTGAATGTTTTTTTGGACCGCCACCTAGGTTCAAAGGGATCATGAGATTATTCATGCTAGAAACTTCCGTGTGCAGCCACAAGCTATTATGGGCTCTAGCATCGTTGAGTAGGTTGTGTGAGCTCTTGAAGAGGTAGACTAGCAGATGTAGGGGATGTAGGTGGTACTATCTACCCGGAGTAGAGAGTTAACACTTCTGAAAGACTGTGTCTCGGTCATCCGTTTCTCAAACACCATGAAGTGCGAGAATCCCAACGGAGGAGATCGAGTCTTGTGGGGAAAAGTGCGCAAACCTCTGCAGAGTGTACAATCTAATCATGGTTAGCCGTGTCCCCGGTTATGGACATCTTGAGTATCTAGTATCTGGATTATCATGTGAATCTCATCATGTTACTTTAATTAATCTTGTTGGGTTAATGATGATACTTAATTGGGATTGAGATGCTGTCAACCATCTCAATGTTTAACAACCACCATGATAGTTAAATAAAATTTATTCCTTTGTAGTAGGGAAAAATTGGCTTTTCCCAAAACTGTAACCATAGAGCCTTCTACCAGCCATATATGCATGTAGTATAGCATTATTCTGTTCATTACTCTATATGTGTTACATTGCCAGCATATTCCATGTGCTGACCCATTTTCGGGCTGCAACGTTTCATGTTGCAGACTTTTCAGACGACGAGTAAGGTGCCTTAGGTCGTGGTCTTATACTCAGTGATGCCGTTGGAGTTGATGGACTCACTTATCTTCCAAGTCTTCCGCTGTTATTGTTTTTAGATGGCCTTAAGCCATATTTTTCATACTTATTTCTCTCTTGAGATACTCGATGTAATAAGTGTGTGATTGCTACTCTGTTATAAATCCTCCAAGTACTGTGTGTGTCAGCATTACTGATCCAGGGATGACACTGGTGCACGGTAGATCAGACTGATTGAGGTCTGGTCGCTACAAAGGTGGTATCAGAGCACACGCTGACTATAGGACACGACCACTAAGCTTAAAACCTAGAACACTACTCTCTTCTCATTTCTGACTCCTCTCCATTTTCTACTCTTTTAGGAATGGCGGATGCAAGGAACAAGTTCATGCAACCGGATGAAGATACACCTTTTGGACGACACTTGAAGGAGTCACTAAGTACATGAACATCGGTATACCAAGCTTCACCGGGACCTACAAAGCCACACTACCAGAAGAGGAGCGCTGGAAGATTCAAGTTCAAGTTCCAGGAAGGACGTTTACGCCAGTCACTGAGCCTATAGAGTTTTCCTTTGATGCACCAACCTGGAGTTTAGGGAAGAGCATGGCAGCCCACATCTCTATGGGACGCATTGGAGAAGTCTACCGCAGGGAGCTTAAGGATACTATTTATCAGATTTGTGGTCGCCAGATGAGCAATGGGAGATGATCAGCACCAAGAAGGATGGATCAATTGCAGCTTTCATCCAGGAGCAAAACCAACACATTCGTCGCCAGGAAAACCAGATGTGCGCAGACATGATAGATCTGAAGAAGGCATTGACCAAGATCACGGAGTTGGAGGAAGAACTCAAGGCTACGTGCGATGGATATGAGGAGGAGATCGCCACGTTGTTGGAGAAGAATGACGACCTGATAAAGAAGATTGGAGTATTCATGGGAGACCCAGCACCAGGAGGAGAAGATGATGATTGCGCTTGCCCGGATAACTACATCATCATCGACGACACCGACTCGGACCCCAGTGAAGATGATTTTGTTGATGAAGCTGGAGCAGATATCATGGAGTCTTCGACCGATCAAAATTTCTAGTAGACCCCCATAATCAGTAGTAGTATTCCCCCATGTATATAGTATAGTCCGAGCACTTTGTAACGATAGTTAGATCGATTGTATGGCTTGTTTGATTTGATTGAGTGATATTGATTGTGTTTGTCTCATGAGCATATGGGTAGTGTTTTCCCTCTAGACCTCATTCTATTCTAAATTCTCATCTTTTCTAAACTTATCAGATGCCTCCGAGACGCGACACCGGATTTGTTTTCCCACCGGAGATCACTCAGTTGATTCAGCAGCAGAATGCCCTGATGCAAGTGTTAGTACAGAACCAAGGCAACAACAACAACAACAACAACAACAACCCACCACCACCACCACCTGTTGATCACTTAACCCGTTTCTTGAGGCTGAATCCGCCGGTGTTTTCCAGCAGCACCGAGCCGATTGTTGCAGATGATTGGCTCCGCAAAGTTGGAAGGGAGTTGACCACTGCAGGATGCACAGATGTGGAGAGAGTGCGTTTTGCTGCACATCAGCTTGATGGACCCGCAGCATCATGGTGGGAGAATTACACAGCCACACACCCTATTGACACTGTCACATGGGACCAGTTTCAGCAAGCTTTCCATACTGCCCATGTTTCAGCAGGAGCTATGGCTATGAAGAAGCGTGAGTTTCGCAACCTACGCCAAGGAGGACGCACCGTAGGCTAGTATGTGGAGGACTTTAGTAAGTTAGCACGTTATGCTCCAGATGACGTTGCTACAGATGCAGCCAAGCAGGAGAAGTTTCTGGAAGGACTGAATGATGAGCTGAGCATGCAGTTGATGGTAGCAACCTTCAACAACTACCAGGAGTTGGTAGATAGAGCTCTCATGATTGAAGGGAAGCAGCAGCAGATTGAAAACCGTAAGAGGAAGTATGGACAAGGGAAGTACAATTCTGGAGCTCAGCAGAAGCCACGTTTTACCCCGAAATCGGGAGGACATTTTCAGCATACCCATGGAGGAGGTTCGCACAACCATAATGGCCCCAAGAATGGTAATGGGAATGGAGGAAGCAACGGCCAAAACCGTACCAACCCTTCAACCCCAGCTAAGAGAGACCTGAGCCAAGTCACTTGCTTTAAGTGTCAGAAGACTGGGCATTATGCCAATGAATGTCCTGAAGCCCAGAATGGAAATGTCAATGGAAGCTCTGGGAAGAAGCCGAACCCTTTCAACAAAGGACATGTGAACCACGTTAGCGTGGAGGAGGTTGAAGCTCAGCCAGATGCAGTAATAGGTAAGTTTTTGGTTAAGTCATTTACTGCACTCGTTCTTTCTGATACTGGTGCATCGCATTCATACATATCAAGGGGATTTGTGGATAAGTATAAACTGCAAACCCAAGCCCTTAGGTCACCCATGTTAGTAACCTCGCCAGGAGCAGAGTATATGGCTAGTTTATGGTGTGATCGGTTACCATTAAGGATTGGTAACTACGTGTTTCCCTCGGACTTAATAGTATTGGAATCGCAAGGATTGGATGTGATATTAGGCATGGATTGGTTATCAAAGTATGGAGGGAACATTGATTGCGTCAGTAAGTCGATTTTGCTTACCACCCCAGAAGGAAGAATGATTAAGTATGTATCCCGGCATATGCCGAAGAGGACACAAGTGAATTCCTTATCAGGAGTTGTACAGGAGGAAGTACCAGTGGTGAAGGATTACCCGGATGTATTTCCAGAGGAGTTGCCAGGCATGCCACCAGATAGAGACATCGAGTTTTTTATTGAACTTTTGCCAAGCACAGGGCCGATATCTAAGAGACCATACAGGATGCCCGCTAAGGATTTGGAAGAAATTAAGAAGCAGAATAAGGAGTTACTGGATAAAGGCTATATTCGCCCAAGTTCTTCACCTTGGGGATCACCCGTACTTCTAGTGGAGAAGAAAGATGGATCGTTGAGGATGGTTGTTGATTATCGTGGATTGAATGAAGTGACCATCAAAAATAAGTACCCACTGCCGATGATCAATGATTTGTTTGACCGATTACAAGGAGCTAAGGTATTTTCCAAGATCGATCTACGATCAGGATACCATCAGTTGAAGATTCGAGAGCAGGATATACCTAAGACGGCTTTTACCACCAGGTATGGGCTGTATGAGTATACCGTTATGTTATTTGTTCTGACTAACGCACCTGCCTATTTCATGAACCTGATGAACAAAGTGTTTATGGAGTTTTTGGATAAGTTTGTCGTAGTGTTCATTGATGACATTTTGGTCTACTCAAAGAACGAAGAGGAGCATAAGGAGCATTTGCGTTTGGTACTTGAGAAGCTCAGAGAACATCAGTTATACGCCAAGTTCAGCAAATGTGAGTTTTGGCTGAAGGAAGTTGGATTCCTCGGACACGTTATATCCGGAGAAGGAATAGCAGTAGACCCCACCAAAGTTGACACAGTAACAAGCTGGGAATCACCCACGTCAGTTGGAGAAATCCGGAGTTTTCTTGGACTTGCAGGATACTACCGGAGGTTCATTGAGAATTTCTCGAGGATTGCTAAGCCCATGACAGAGTTGTTAAAGAAGGACACCAAATTCAATTGGACTGAGGAATGTGAAGCTAGTTTCCAAGAGTTGAAGAAACGTTTGGTTACATCACCAGTGCTGATTCTGCCAGATCAACGCAAGGATTATGAAGTATATTGCGACGCTTCACGTCGAGGACTTGGAGCAGTGCTAATGCAGGAGGGAAGAGTTGTTTCATATGCTTCACGACAACTTAAACCCCATGAGAAGAATTATGCCATCCATGATTTGGAGTTAGCAGCCATAGTACATGCGTTGAAGACATGGAGACATTTTCTCATCGGAAACCACTGTGAGGTGTACACGGGTCACAAGAGTTTGAAGTACATTTTCACGCAAAAGGAGTTGAATCTCAGGCAGAGGAGATGGTTGGAGCTCATAAAGGATTATGATATGAGATTGCATTATCACCCCGGAAAGGCTAACGTAGTAGCAGACGCGTTGAGCCACAAGAGCCATGTGAACACACTCATGACCGGAGAGTTACCGAAAGGAATAGCCGAGGATCTTCGCGAGCTACGTTTGGAGATAGTTCCGAGAGGCTATGTAGCAACATTGGAGATTCAGTCTACCTTGATGGAAAAGATCAGGGAAGCTCAGAAGACAGACAAGGAGATTGATGAGATAAAGAAAATGATGAGTAAAGGAAAAGCCAAGGGATTTCGTGAGGATGAGCACGATACCTTATGGTTTGAGGACCGCGTTTATGTGCCCAATGATACGGAGATCGGGAAGTTGATCTTGCAAGAGGCCCATGATTCACCGTATTTGATTCACCCAGGAAATACCAAGATGTATTTGGATTTGAAGGATACTTTCTGGTGGACCGGAATGAAGAAGGATATTGCGGAGTATGTAGCAGTTTGTGATGTATGTCAGAGAGTGAAGGCAGAGCATCAGAAGCCAGCAGGATTGCTACAGCCATTGCCGATACCCGGATGGAAATGGGATAAACTAGGCATGGATTTTATCACGGGATTGCCCAGGACTCGTTCAGGCTATGACTCAATATGGGTTGTAGTCAATCGTTTGACGAAAGTAGCTCATTTCATCCCAGTGAAGACCACTTACACCAGTGCTAAGTTGGCAAAGATATACATGACTAGGATCGTATGTCTGCATGGAGTTCCGAGGACCATTGTATCAGATAGAGGAACCCAGTTTACTTCAAAGTTTTGGAATCAGTTACATGAAACTGTGGGTACCAGGCTGGAGTTCAGTACAGCCTTTCACCCACAGACAGACGGACAGACCGAGAGAGTCAATCAGATTTTGGAAGATATGCTGAGAGCTTGTGCGCTAGATTATGGATCTAGTTGGGACGACAATTTGCCGTATGTAGAGTTTTATTACAACAACAGTTATCAAACCAGTTTGAAGATGGCCCCTTTCGAAGATTTATACGGAAGGAGGTGTAGAACACCATTGTTATGGGACGAAGTTGGAGACCGTTAGTTGTTTGGACCAGATTTGATTAAAGAGTCTGAACAGAAAGTGAAGTTGATTCACGATAGGCTCAAGGTAGCCCAAACCAGGCAGAAGAGCTATGCGGATTCTAAACGCAAGGAGAAAGTTCACGAAGTCGGAGACAGAGTTTATCTTCGTGTATCACCACTTCGAGGAGTGAAGCGCTTTGGAGTTAAAGGAAAGTTAGCGCCACGTTTTGTAGGACCATACAAAGTTTTGGAGCGTATGGGAGAAGTTGCTTACAAGCTGGAATTGCCTGAAGGATTGTCAGGAGTTCATGATGTATTTCACGTTTCCCAGTTAAAGAAGTGCCACACAGAGATGGCTGAGATACCACTGAGAGATACGGTGCCATTGGAAGCGATTCAGCTGGATAGTGACTTGACCTATGAGGAGAAACCAGTTAAGATTCTTGAGTATGCCAGCCGAGTCACCCGCAGCAAGGTTATCAAGTTTTGCAAAGCTCAGTGGAGTCACCATACCGAGGACGAAGCCACCTGGGAGCGAGAGGAAGATCTACGGAAGGACCACTCCCACCTATTTTCTAGCCAACCTGAATCTCGAGGACGAGATTCATCTTAAGGGGGTAGGTTTGTAACATCCCAAATTTTCAATTTGGAATGTTATACATTAGATCATTATTGCATAGCATATTTTATTGCATTTTGGCAAATCCTCGAAATCCTAAGCAACTCAAGGACCCTCGGAGAGAGTTGGGGATTTTTCCCGGTTTTCATATTTGATTTTTATCAAATAATGAAACGAGGATTTTTGGTTTTAATTATTTTTCTCTCTGAAAAATATTTCATATTAAAATATATGAGAGGAGAAAATATGACTTCTCCAAAATAATTGAAATATTGGAGGAAAAATATTAAAACCAAATATTTGATTTTATTCTGATTTTATTTGCAATTTTAATTGCATTAGAAAAATTGCACGTTTTCAAAACTGCATTTTTGGGCCAAGAAAATGTTCATCTCGTTCTAATTATTTTAATTAGACGGTGAAAATTTGTTTTGGCATTTTTGGATTTTATTTATTTTTATACGATTTTTTTTAGGTTCGGCGAAATTATTTTAAAAAAAATCCCGTGAGCGCCGACTGGGCCGAAGCCCAGCCGAGCGGCCCAGCCCAGCTCCCCGTCGTCTCCGAGCCGGAGACCACCGCGCCGCCACCCCGAGTCCCGATCGACGCCGCCTCCCGCCGCCTTGCCCCCTCCCCCACGGCAGCACCCCCCCTCTTCTATAAGTACCCCGCACCCCGCCGCCTCACCCCGTCCCGCCCCGCCGCCGAATCCCGCCAACGCCGGAGCCGGAGCCCGAAGCCGCCGCCGCCGCGAGCAGCCGCCCCGACGCCGTTCCGGCGCCCCTCGTCGACCCCGTCGCCACCCGCCGCCTCCCCGCACCCCGAGCCTCGCCGGAGCCCGTCCCGCCCGCCGGAGTGACCTCGCCGGAGGTATACCGAAGCCGCCGCCGCCGAGTCCAGTTTTTTTAAAAACAAACCCGATTCGGTTTATTTTTTTAGGAACCCTAGGTTTATTTTTTATTTTTTTATATAGATCGGTTTATTTTTTTTGGTTTAGTTAGTTAGTGAACGTTCGCCGATTCGTTCGTTTTAACGAACGTATTCGCTGTTTATCCGCAGTTAATGAACGTCCGTTCGATTAACTGTTCGTCAGTTTTCTTTTTCGCCGGATTTTCCGCGATTATTTCCAGATCGCGATTTCTGATCAGATTTTCGTTCTAGTATATCTTTTAGCTCGTTTATCGAAATCAGGCGATTCAAGCACCTAGAGTTTCGTCCCGAAATTATCTTTCCGTTTAACCTACTCAAAAAAGTTTTTGCTACTGTAAAATTTGAGTTAGATCCAGATTAGTAAACGAAGATTGTTTCTTTCGCCGTTTGATTTTCGTTGCTTCGTTTGATTTGATTCTTTTTGCAAACCAGAGTGCTTAAGTTGAACTTTCTGGTTAGATCTTTTATTTGAGTTTTACCTGTGCATTAGATGAGTGCTTATTGTATGCTTGTTTGTTTGCGATAGAGTACCCGGAGTGCGCCGCTTGCTACTTTGAATCTCTAAGTTTCACGGATCATCAGCAAGGCAAGTAACACTTTGATCATACCTCTTTACTACCCAGTTTTATTGCATTAGATCAACCCTCAAACATTGCATGATTAGGATCTAATTAAATTGTGGGTATTGAGTAGTAGTTGAGGTAGTACCTATTACCTGTTTTACTATCAAACCTTTGGGAGTTACTTCTACGTTTGCTCATATTGCTATGCTATGCTAGTAGACGTGGATTGGGTTTGAGTGTATCCATGACAGATGTGAGATTGTTAATTAATGGTTAAACTTAAGGTGGCAACTAAAACTCACATCTGGGTGGATTGAGGTACCTGGGTATTCCAGGATTGCCTGTTTTTTTGGACCACCACCCAGGTTCAAAGGGATCATGAGATTATTCATGCTAGAAACTTCCGTGTGCAGCCACAAGCTATTATGGGCTCTAGCATAGTTGAGTAGGTTGCGTGATCTCTTGAAGAGGTAGACTAGCAGATGTAGGGGATGTACGTGGTACTGTCTACCCGGAGTAGAGAGTTAACACTTCTGAAAGACTGTGTCTCGGTCATCCGTTTCTCAAACACCATGAAGTGCGAGAATCCCAACGGAGGAGATCGAGTCTTGTGGGGAAAAGTGCGCAAACCTCTACAGAGTGTACAATCTAATCATGGTTAGCCGTGTCCCCGGTTATGGACATCTTGAGTATCTAGTATCTGGATTATCATGTGAATCTCATCATGTTACTTTAATTAATCTTGTTGGGTTAATGATGATACTTAATTGGGATTGAGATGCTGTCAACCATCTAAATGTTTAACAACCACCATGATAGTGAAATAAAATTTATTCCTTTGCAGTAGGGAAAAATTGGCTTTTCGCAAAACTGTAACCATAGAGCCTTCTACCAGCCATATATGCATGTAGTATAGCATTATTCTGTTCATTACTCTCTATGTGTTACATTGCCAGCATATTCCATGTGCTGACCCATTTTCGGGCTGCAAGGTTTCATGTTGCAGACTTTTCAGACGACTAGTAAGGTGCCTTAGGTCGTGGTCTTATACTCAGTGATGCCGTTGGAGTTGATGGACTCACTTATCTTATAAGTCTTCCACTGTTATTCTTTTTAGATGGCCTTAAGCCATATTTTTCATACTTATTTCTCTCTTGAGATACTCGATGTAATAAGTGTGTGATTGCTACTCTGTTATAAATCCTCCAAGTACTGTGTGTGTCAGCATTACTGATCCAGGGATGACACTGGTGCACGGTAGATCAGACTGATTGAGGTCTGGTCGCTACAGGACCAGACGGGCTTCTTCACTTGAGTAGCAACTTGCTTGCCATTCTTCTTGAAGTTCCCCTTCTTCCTTTTGCCCTTTTCTTGAAACTAGTGGTCTTGTCAACCATCAGCACTTGATGTTTTTCTTGATTTCTACCGTCGTCGATTTCAGCATCACGAAGAGCTGGGAATCGTTTCCGTTATCCCTTGCATATTATAGTTCATCACGAAGTTTTAGTAACTTGGTGATAGTGACTAGAGAACTCTGTCAATCACTATCTTATCTGGAAGATTAACTCCCACTTGATTCAAGTGATTGTAGTACTCAGACATTCTGAGCACATGCTCACTAGCGGAGCAATTCTCCTCCATCTTGTAGGCAAAGTGCTTGTCAAAGGTCTAATACCTTTAGACAAGGGCATGAGTCTGAAATACTAATTTAAACTCTTGGAACATCTTATATGCTCCATGACATTTCAAAAACGTCTTTGAAGCCCCGATTCTAAGCCGTAAAGCATGGTGCACTAAACTATCAAGTAGTCATCATATCGAGCTTGCCAAACGTTCATAACGTCTGCATTTGCTCCTGCAATCGATCTGTCACCTAGCAGTGCATCAAGGACATAATTCTTCTGTGCAGCAATGAGGATAATCCTTAGATCACGGATCGAATCCGCATCATTGCTACATATCAAAATAAAACAGGGGAGTTAAACGCGAGCTATTGATCTACAACATAGATATGCTAATACTACCAGGACTAAGTTCATGATAAATTAAAGTTCAATTAATCATATTACTTAAGAACTCCCACTTAGATAGACATCCCTCTAATCATCTAAGTGATCACGTGATCCAAATCAACTAAACCATGTCTGATCATCACGTGAGATGGAGTAGTTTTCAATGGTGAACATCACTATGTTGATCATATCTACTATATGATTCACGCTCGACCTTTTGGTCTTAGTGTTCCGAGGCCATATCTGCATATGCTAGGCTCGTCAAGTTTAACCTGAGTATTCCGCGTGTGCAACTGTTTTGCACCCGTTGTATTTGAACGTAGAGCTTATCACACCCGATCATCACGTGGTGTCTCGGAACAAAGAACTGTCACAACGGTGCATACTCAGGGAGAACACTTATACCTTGAAATTTTAGTAAGGGATAATCTTATAAAGCTACCGTCGAACTAAGCAAAATAAGATGTATAAAAGATAAACATCATGCAATCAAAATATGTGACATGATATGGCCATCATCATCTTGTGCTTTTGATCTCCATCTCCAAAGTACTATCATGATCTCCATTGTTACCGGCATGACACCATGATCTCCATCATCTAGACTTTTATCAACGTGTCGTCACATGGTCGTCTCACCAGCTATTGCTTTTGCAACTATTGCTATCGCATAGCGATAAAGTAAAGCAATTACATGGCACTTGCATCTTATGCAATAAAGAGACAACCATAAGGCTCCTGCCAGTTGCCGATAACTTTAACAAAACATGATCATCTCATACAACAATTTATATCTCATCACATCTTGACCATATCACATCACAACATGCCCTGCAAAAACAAGTTAGACGTCCTCTACTTTGTTGTTGCAAGTTTTACGTGGCTGCTACGGGCTGAGCAAGAACCGTTCTTACCTACGCATCAAAACCACAACGATATTTCGTTAAGTATGTGTTGTTTTAACCTTCACAAGGACCGGGCGTAGCCACACTCGATTCAACTAAAGTTGGAGAAACTGACACCCGCCAGCCGCCTGTGTGCGAAGCACGTCGGTAGAACCAGTCTCGCGTAAGCGTACACGTAATGTTGGTCCGGGCCGCTTCATCCAACAATACCGCCGAACCAAAGTATGACATGCTGGTAAGCAGTATGACTTGTATCGCCCACAACTCACTTGTGTTCTACTCGTGCATATAACATCTACGCATAAACCTGGCTCGGATGCCACTGTTGGGGAACGTAGTAATTTCAAAAAAAATCCTACGCACACACAGGATCATGGTGATGCATAACAACGAGAGGGGAGAGTGTTGTCCATGTACCCTCGTAGACCGAAAGCGGAAGCATTAGTACAACGCGGTTGATGTAGTCGTACGTCTTCACGATCCGACCGATCCAAGTACCGAACGTACGGCACCTCCGAGTTCACCACACGTTCAGCTCGATGACGTCCCGCGAACTCCGATCCAGCAGAGCTTCACGGAAGAGTTCCGTCAGCACGACGGCGTGGTGACGGTGATGATGTTGCTACCGACGCAAGGCTTCGCCTAAGCACCGCTACGATATGACCGAGGTGGAATATGGTGGAGGGGGCACCGCACACGGCTGGAATAGATCAACAGATCAACTTGTGTGTCTAGAGGTGCCCCCCTACCCCCGTATATAAAGGACCAGGGGGAGGAGGCCGGCGGCCAGGAGGAGCGCGCGCCAGGGAGGAGTCCTACTCCCACCGGGAGTAGGACTCCCTCTTTTCTTAGTTGGAGTAGGAGGGGGAAAGGAAGGGAAGAAGAGAGGGGGAAGGAAAGGGGGCGCCCCCCCCCCCACCCTCCTTGTCCAATTCGGACTAGAGGGGAGGGGGCGCGCGGCCAGGCCTAGCCGCCCCTCCTCTTCTCCACTAAGGCCCATCTTGGCCCATTAAAATCCCCGGGGGGTTCCAGTAACCCCCCGGTACTCCGGTATATGTCTGAAACTCCCTGAAACCATTCGGGTGTCCGAACATAGTCGTCCAATATATCGATCTTTACGTATCGACCATTTCGAGACTCCTCGTCATGTCCATGATCATATCCGGGACTTCGAACTATCTTCGGTACATCAAAACACAAAACTCATAATACCGATCGTCATCTAACTTTAAGTGTGCGGACCCTACGGGTTCGAGAACTATGTAGACATGACCGAGACACGTCTCCGGTCAATAACCAATAGCGGAACCTGGATGCTCATATTAGCTCCTACATATTCTACGAAGATCTTTAACGGTCAAACCGCATAACAACATACGTTGTTCCCTTTGTCATCGGTATGTTGCTTGCCCGAGGTTCGATCGTCGGTATCTCAATACCTAGTTCAATCTCGTTACCGGCAAGTCTCTTTACTCGTTCCGTAATACATCATCCCGCAACTAACTCATTAGTTACAATGCTTGCAAGGCTTATAGTGATGTGTATTACCGAGTGGGCCCAGAGATACCTCTCCGGCAATCGGAGTGACAAATCCTAATCTCGAAATACGCCAACTCAACAAGTACCTTCGAAGACACCTGTAGAGCACCTTTATAATCACCCAGTTACGTTATGACGTTTGGTAGCACACAAAGTGTTCCTTCGATATTTGGGAGTTGCATAATCTCGTAGTCATAGGAACGTGTATAAGTCATGAAGAAAGCAATAGCAACATACTAAACGATCAAGTGCTAAGCTAAAGGAATGGGTCAAGTCAATCACATCATTCTCCTAATGATGTGATCCCGTTAATCAAATGACAACTCATGTCTATGGCTAGGAAACTTAACCATCTTTGATAAACGAGCTAGTCAAGTAGAGGCATACTAGTGACACTTTGTTTTGTCTATGTATTCACACATGTATCAAGTTTCCGGTTAATAAAATTCTAGCATGAATAATAAACATTTATCATGAAATAAGGAAATAAATGATAACTTTACTATTGCCTCTAGGGCATATTTCCTTCAAAATCGTGTCCAAAATTCAGCCCAATCGGAGTTACGGATCTCCGAAAATTTAAGAAACGATGAAAGGGCAGAATCAGGGGACACAGAAACAGAGAGAGACAGAGAGACAGATGCAATCTCGGAGGGGCTCTCGCCCCTCCGCCGCCATGGAGGCCATGGACTAGAGGGGAAACCCTTCTCCCATCTGATAACCCACAAGTATAGGGGATCGCAACAGTTTTCGAGGGTAAAGTATTCAACCCAAATTTATTGACTCGACACAAGGGGAGCCAAAGAATATTCTCAAGTATTAGCAGTTGAGTTGTCAATTCAACCACACCTGGATAACTTAATATCTACAACAAAGTATTTAGTAGCAAAGTAGTATGGAAGTAACGGTAACAGTGCCAAAGGTAACAGTAGCAATTTTGTAGTAATTGTAACAGTGGCAACGGTAAAGTAAGTAAGCAAAGAGCAATATGTGAAAAGCTCGTAGGCATTGGATCGGTGATGGATAAATATGTCGGATGCGATTATTCATGCAACAGTTATAACATAGGGTGACACAGAACTAGCTCCAGTTCATCAATGTAATGTAGGCATGTATTCCGAATATAGTCATACGTGCTTATGGAAAAGAACTTGCATGACATCTTTTGTCCTACCCTCCCGTGGCAGCGGGGTCCTATTGGAAACTAAGGGATATTAAGGCCTCCTTTTAATAGAGTACCGGACCAAAGCATTAACACTTAGTGAATACATGAACTCCTCAAACTACGGTCATCACCGGTAAGTATCCCGATTATTGTCACTTCGGGGGTAACGGATCATAACACATAATAGGTGACTATAGACTTGCAAGATAGGATCAAGAACTCACATATATTCCTAGAAACATAATAGGTTCAGATCTGAAATAATGGCACTCGGTCCCTAGTGACAAGCATTAAGCGTAGCAAAGTCATAGCAACATGAATCTCAGAACATAGTGGATACTAGGGATCAAACCCTAACAAAACTAACTCGATTACATGATAAATCTCATCCAACCCATCACCGTCCAGCAAGCCTATGATGGAATTACTCACGCACGGCGGTAAGCATCATGAAATTGGTGATGGAGGATGGTTGATGATGCCGACGGCGACGGATTCCCCTCTCCGGAGCCCCGAACGGACTCCAGATCAGCCCTGCCGAGAGAGTTTAGGGCTTGGCGGTGGCTCCGTATCGTAAAAAGTGATGAATCCTTCTCTCAGATTTTTTTTCTCCCCGAACATGAATATATGGAGTTGGAGTTGAGGTCAGTGGAGCACCAGGGGGCCCACGACGCAGGGGGCACGCCCAGGGGGGTAGGCGCGCCCCCACCCTCATGGACAGGGTGTGGGCCCCCTGGCCTTGATTCTTTCGCCAGTATTTTTTATTAATTCCAAAAGTATTCTCCGTGAAGTTTCAGGTCATTCCGAGAACTTTTATTTCTGCACAGGAATAATGATAACCCACAAGTATAGGGGGTCGCAACAGTTTTCGAGGGTAGAGTGTTCAACCCAAATTTATTGATTTGACACAAGGGGAGCCAAAGAATATTCTCAAG
Source organism: Aegilops tauschii subsp. strangulata (assembly GCF_002575655.3). NCBI lineage: Eukaryota > Viridiplantae > Streptophyta > Magnoliopsida > Poales > Poaceae > Aegilops > Aegilops tauschii. The sequence goes on from NC_053040.3 coordinate 322,360,900, forward strand.
TATTAGCAGCTGAGTTGTCAATTCAACCACACCTGGATAACTTAGTATCTGTAGCAAAGTATTTAGTAGCAAAGTAATATGATAGTAGTGGTAACGGTAACAAAAGTAACGGTAGCAAAAGTAATATTTTTGGTGTTTTGCAGTGATTGTAACAGCAGCAACGGAAAAGTAAATAAGCGAAGAACAACACGTGAAAAGCTCGTAGGCATTGGATCGGTGATGGAGAATTATGTCAGATGCGGTTCATCATGTAACAATCATAACATAGCAGGGTGACACAGAACTATCTCCAATTCATCAATGTAATGTAGGCATGTATTCCGAATATAGTCATACGTGCTTATGGAAAAGAACTTGCATGACATCTTTTGTCCTACCCTCCCGTGGCAGTGGGGTCCTAATGGAAACTAAGGGATATTAAGGCCTCCTTTTAATAGAGTAACGGAATAAAGCATTAGCACATAGTGAATACATGAACTCCTCAAACTATGGTCATCACCGGGAGTGGTCGCGATTATTGTCACTTCGGGGTTGCCGAATCATAACACATAGTAGGTGACTATAGACTTGCAAGATAGGATCAAGAACACACATATATTCACGAAAACAATATAGGTTCATATCTGAAATCATGGCACTCGGGCCCTAGTGACAAGCATTAAGCATAGCAAAGTCATAGCAACATCAATCTCAGAACATAGTGGATACTAGGGATCAAACCCTAACAAAACTAACTCGATTACATGATAGATCTCATCCAACCCATCACCGCCCAGCAAGCGTACGATGGAATTACTCACGCACGGCGGTGAGCATCATGAAATTGGTGATAGAGGATGGTTGATGATGATGACGGCGACGAATCCCCCTCTCCGGAGCCCTGAACGGACTCCCGATCAGCCCTCCCGAGAGGTTTTAGGGCTTGGCGACGGCTCCGTATCGTAAAACGCGATGAATTCTTCTCTCTGATTTTTTCTCCCCGAAAGCAAATATATAGAGTTGGAGTTGTGGTCGGAGGAGCTCCAGGGGGCCCACGAGGTAGGGGCGCGCCCTCCACCCTCGTGGCCAGCGTGTGGGCCCCCTGGTCTTCATCTTTTGCAAGGATTTTTTATTATTTCCAAATAGACGTTCCGTGGAGTTTCAGGTCATTCCGAGAACTTTTGTTTCTGCACATAAATAACACCATGGAAAGTCTGCTGAAAACAGCGTCAGTCTGGGTTAGTTCCATTCAAATTATGCAATTTAGAATCCCAAACAAGGGCAAAAGTGTTTGGAAAAGTAGATACGACGGAGACGTATCAACTCCCCCAAGCTTAAACCTTTGCTTGTCCTCAAGCAATTCAGTCGATAAACTAAAAGTGATAAAGAAAAACTTTTACAAACTCTGTTTGCTCTTGTTGTTGTAAATATGTAAAGCCAGCATTCAAGTTTTCAGCAAAGATTATGACTAACCACATATGCAATAACTCTTAGGTTTCATGTTTGCTCATATCAATGGCATAATGTGGGGACCCCGACTCATAAGTCGAGATCACCGAATGCACGTGTATAGTGATCCCAGAGATCAATGCTCACTGAACACACAGAATCTGAATAACAAGAGTCTTACATCCATACATACCGTTTTACACAAGTAGGACCATTATGGTCAAGTCTTGAGTGTATCATCGCAGCGGAAATCTTCAATAACAACTTGGACCCATGCCATCTGCCTTAACCGTACAGGCATTCTGACTAGGAAGCGTCCTAGCTCGCATGTTCGTCACCAAGGTACTCCTCATTATATCCTGTTCTTTCATGCCTGGCCAATAAAATAACTAGTGGCAAGCCAATGAGTACTTTGAATGTACTCGCAAGCAACCCAAGAGTGATAACAGAATAATTATGCAGGGCTCTACTCCTAATTTGGCATTTTTGCGGAAAGCTAGTTTTTCTCATGCAAGTATGATCAACATTTATCAAGGATATGAATGCGTCTGCAACAAGTATCAGGAGGTTATAGACATCAACATCGGGATAGAGTTGTGAACAACTCATACTCAAGCTCATCGTGACTTCCTCACGAATCACGTCAACAGATTTACCAAACTGTGTTGTTTGTCAGAAACATAGGGACATAGTCTAAGCAGCACCACCCAACTGTCCTTGACCATGGACACGACTATTCGAATAGTTTTACACTCTGCAGAGGTTGCACACTTTACCCACAAGATCCGGGGAACTTCCGTGTCATCCACGACCCGCGGTACCTCAAGTACCCGGGGTAAGCACCCGATCACTATCTTTCCCTAGACGACACTAACAAAGAGTCCACTCGATTGGTAGTAATCCCCGTGCCCAACATTTCACATTTTAAAATTGTGGAGCCTTGCTCCCATATTCATCTCATACCACAAGCACGGGGTACCAACGGTGTGTCCGGTGCCCTGTGAAAACAGTCATGGCCGCCCTACCTGGCACGACCCCGTCCCGAGGAGTGCAACAACGATTCCCCCATCACTAGTAATGTGGGCTCCAAGCTAGTATCAGCATAGGTAATCAATAATGCCCTTTCCCATATAAGGGTAGAGTGGTTGCGCATGTAAGGTTGGGACAGTCGACAAATCTTAAATCTAATCCGTTTTCGAAAACAACACACGCATTTGCCTCGGTACACCACTTCGTCATCAAGTGGTTACCCAACTCATTATCTCCCTCGGGCATAAGTGGCACCCGACAGGGTTTTCGAAAAGTCTTTTGAAAATACTTTGTCTCCCTCACCATGCATATTCCCGTCCCTTTTTGCGTAGCAACTACTTTAGCATCCTATCTACTCCCACCGGCATAACCCTCATAAGGAGGTAGGGTCATGCACAATGCAAGTATCAACAAGGAAGTAACGGAGGCAACCCATCAAGTGGTTACCACCTCATCATGATTCCGTTGTAACAACAATATGGTGCTATATGACATGCATAAAAAGGGTTTCATAGACATGGTCAAAGGGCTGCTTGCCTATTTTAACAAAGTCTTCGAGGACTTAAAATATCTCTGGTTCAACTCCGAACATTTCGTCTACTTCGTCAACTATCGTCGAAAGCAACCATAATAAGCAACACAACAAGGCAGAAAATAAAAGTGCTCTAAAAATATTAATTTGACTTTTCTAGGACATCTCTGGTTATATGAAAAATAACCAGAGGGGTTTCATTGGAATTGGGTCAGTGGATATTTCTAAACATTTTGATATGATGGAATCAAGGGGTTTATGAATTTGCAAGAAGTGTACAGAAATATATTTTTGAAAAATGAGCAAAGGCACCCATTTAACAAAACATGATTTTAGCAGCATCTAGGAGTTGGTTTCACTGGATTTGGAGTTCAAATGATTTTCCTATGAATTTGCAAAGTTGACAAATATGAAGAAATGGCTCATTATTTTGTGTGGTGCAGAAAGTATTAATAAAAATGTTCATAAACTAAGTAATGAACTTAGAATTATCTTGGAGTTTGAACGATGGAATTTGATCAAATATGTGCTCTCTGTGATTTTCTAAAGTTTGGCTCAGAAGAGGAAATATAGGTTTATTTAAATATGTGTGAAGGAAACTTTTCTGGAAAACGGTGCATGCTGTACCATGAGGTAGATCAGGAATTTAGAAGACCCTAGGATTTTGAATCATCAAATTTGGATCTTATTTGGATATTTGGGAGATTTTACAAGTTTTACAGAAAAGAAGAAGGAGAAGGGTTCTGTGCCTGTTGGGCCAGAACAGCCGCAGCGCAGCAGGCCCAGCCAGAGAGGCGGCCCAGCGCACTGGTGCACGCGCGCACGCCAGGTTTAAACCTGACGGGTGGGGCCCAGGCATCATCGAGAGAGAGGGGCGATGGAGAGGAGAGGCTGACAGGCGGGGCCCGCCTGTCATCCCTAACCCCGCGACAGAGGGTCGGCGAGCTCACCGACGTCGATGCAGGGCACGACGAGGTCGGGCGAGGGTACGGCTGGACTCAGCGTCGAGTCGCTGTTCGGGTGGAGGTGGTTGCGGTCGCCGGGGTGGCCTAGTTCGCCGGCGACGAGGTCACGCGACGGAGGAGCTTCGGGCGTCGACGGTTCCGGCCGTTTCCGGCTGCAAAAGAAGCAGGGGAGAAAGGGGAAATGATCAGGGGTGCTCGGGGGTTCCAGATCGAGAGAGAACGGGGGCGGAGGAGGCCTGTACCGCGCGAACGCCGACGAGCCGAGGCGGTGGAGCTCGAGCTCGATCTCGAGCTCGAGCGGCTCTGGAGACAAATGGGTGGTGCGGGAGGTGGATTAGGAGTGTGGGGGAGTGACAGGGAGTGAGAGAGAGGCTCGGGGTCGCCTTATATAGGCTGGCCGAGGTCCACCGTAGGCGCGGCCTACGGGTGCCCGCGGGATCGGCTCGGGTGGCCGTTAGAGAGGTAATGGAGGGCTCGGGGGTGTTCATGGGAGTGGTCTAGGGTGCCAGGGAGAGAGAGGAGGAGCGGGACGAGCTGCGGGTGGAGCCACGAGCTCGCACGCGCATTGACGGGCTCGGGCGGCTCTGGGCACGCGCGGCATGGGCAGGACAGAGAGGGGAAGGAGGGGGCCAGCATGATGGCGTGTTGCGGACGTCGAGGCACCTCGACTGGCGCAAGGGGGAGGATCGAGGTGGTCAGGGGACGCGGCGCCAATGGTCGGGAGAACGCTGACGTGCTCCAAAGCACGCAAATGGCCGGCACCCGCGGCTTTTTCTTGCGTCCTCACGCGCCCACTTGTGTCTGCCAGCTGCAAGGGGGAGTAAACAATGTGGCAATGGCATTGGATGCCCTGGGAATCCACTGGGGGGAGAGGGAGTTGAGAGAGAGTGGAAATGCTACTGCCCAGAGAAGAAAAGTGGATCCCTGCCCCCCTTCATCATTGCCTGTCGGGCAGGGAAGCACACCAGAGGTAGAGGGGAACTAGTAGGGGTGGTGGTAAAAAGTAGAACTCATGGAGATTAGTGGAAGTGGTCAAATTGGTGTTTTTAGAAAAATGGCAGAAGGTGTTTGTTCTTGATTTGGGAAAGAATATGAACTCCTCTTGTCATAAGGCTTGACAGCGCCAAATGGCATGAGAAAACAAGTGGTTCCACCAAGATTGAGTCCATTTGGGCAAAGTTGCCAATGCAACTTTTGTAAACCCTCGAAATCAACATAGATGGACTTTTCAAGATTTAGCCATGCAAAGCTATTCTCCTTGATGCACCACTTAGTGTAGTGTCATCATTTGAGGTTTTGAACATGTCCACAAAAGTTGAGATCAAAAGGAGAAAGTTGCCAATGTAAAGTTGTTCAAATTTGGTTCTGGACAGGAAGGGTTTTGGGGCACTTTGATCAAGTTAACTTGTTCTCTAACTTGTTCCACTTTGTCTAGATGAATAAATAGACCATTTTAGCACGTTCACAAGGTTTGAGAACATTTGGACATGTTTGGCAATGTAAATTTGCTCAAACTTCAAAATGGACTGAAATGGTTTTGAGGGGATTTGATGATGTTATATTGTTCTCCAAGACATGAGACTTTGCAAGATCACCAAATAGGGCATTTGTGACATGATGGAATTTTCTTAGATATTTATGAAAATATTTCCTGTAGAAATATTTCAAATCCTTGAAATGGGCAGAAATGGTTTTGGGAGGTTTTGTCCAATATTTTGAACATGACCATGTGCTGAAACTCTTATATATGGACAATATATGTCCACTGAGTTTCCCTAGGTTTTTCCCAAATATTTTTGAAGCTTTAAAATAATTTTAACCTATTAAAGACCATTTCTGGTCTTAAGAAAAAGCCTTTAAATAAAATAGGAAAATAACTTTTAAAATTATATTTTTGTGGTTTCTGGGTGTCCTATATCTAACAGGAGGTAAATATATTTTTGGAAAGATTTTTACTGCCCTTAATTAAGTACTTGCGGTGCAAATCTCAATTCAGGGGTTTTTGGGAAACTAATTTTTGAAAATACTTATTTGGCCAAATTATTTTTGTAAGAAATTATTTTTATGTCCTATACACATGGCATGATCATTGGGAAAGATTTTGGGATCAAGGATAAGGAGTATAAGAGTTGGAGGATTTATTTGATTTTTAGAGCACTTGCTAACAGCAGACAAAAATAAAATCAAGCAAGGACCAAACACTCAAAAGTTGTTGTCAAACCACATTTTATCATGTTTATTAGATTAAGTGTTGTGGCATGAAAATCAGGGTGTGACAGACCTACCCCCCTTACAAGAATCTCGTCCCCGAGATTCCCAGACTAGGCGCGGAATGGGATAGAGAAACTTGGATCTGGGGTAGTCTTCAAGTCCTCATGTTGCTTCTGCTTCCGTGTGGTGCTCCATTGAACTTGAAGTACTTGATGGTGTGGCTTCGTGTACGACGTTCTTCTTGATCCAGGTTGCTAATGGGTAGCTCGCGGTAGGTTAGATTGGGCTAGGGGTCGATGGTTTGGTGATCGATGCCCTCGTAGAGATCGGGCTAGTTAGGAAGTTGGAAACACTTCCGGGGGTGTGTCGCGTGGAAAACGCTGTGCACAGTGGGTAACTCAGGTGGTGACTCCAGCTGGTAGTTGTCTACTTTTTTGTCTTGCAGTGATCTCGAAGGGGGACGGTAAATCTTGGTGTGAGCTTCCTTTTGACATGGAAATGCTCGGTTTCTTTAATAGAAGTGGTTTGCAGATACGCGCGGTCTTCGACGAGGAAGTTCACTTCTTGATGATAGTGGTTGGTATAGTTCTTCCTCCTTGACATGGAGGTCTTCAGATGTTCCCTAACCAGCTGAACAACTCTTCTTCCGTCTTCAGGTGGACATGCATGTCCTCAAATAAAGATGATAACTAACTTGCCCAAGTACTCTATGAAGTCTATGGGGTACATAAGGTAGGCTGGGGTATCGGTGGTCATCACGGTTGAGTATTGGGCAGGGTCTTCTCGACCTAGAGTCAAAGCCCGTGGTCATGATCCGACCATGTTGTGTCTTGGTAAGGCTTAGGGGTTTCAAGGATCCTAGGGTGTGAGTGAACGTTCATTATCTTATCCTTGGGAACAATTTCTGAGACGCCAATTGTTCTACCTAGTCCTTCAAACAAATCACCTTATTCCACCGAAAGCATTATCTTGTATAGGTAAACTCCAATCCTCACTCACGTTAATCATGTCCTCTTGACTCCCGAGAGGAGGTAACAAAAAATCACACATGTCAACTATCCCCAAACTCATGTGTATGGCTCTCCCTATATAAAAATACATGGGTAGAGCATACAAGTTGCTAAGCTTAAATTAAACATGACAATCCAAGTGCTCAGCCTATTCTTCCAAGGTCCAAGATAGTACATCTCTATCCTAAGGAAACTCATCGTAAGCCACTCCAAGATCTTGTTTCCTTCCTATGAATCAACTCCACAGCCCATTAACTTTCATCAACCACTGCGTACTCCATTCATTCTACAAACCCAAAGTCTATGGTGTTCCACACGATCTTCTAATGCCCTATAACCCCCATATGCTTGAAAGGGCTACCCTTACTATAGTCAGTCCACCAATTGCCATTGTCATGGTCAAGTACACTCCAAGGTCAAGCTCATACAGATCCCTAACTAAACCCCGACAATTTATCCAATCTCCTAGTATATTGCCCACCGAGAAACATGGTATCATGATCGAGATCATCAGTCTAAATCCAATTTACTCCGAACCATGTAGACTTACTCACTACCTATACTCCACTAGGATCACCTATTTAAATCCAGATCTCATGTCCAATGAGAATTTCTACACTTTCCCCCAAGTCATTATCGTATATCAACAACCTCCTATTGATATCATCTAATCAAGTCAAAATCGTATTCCTCCAAGAATCTCAGCTTGTGATCCTAATTGTCCTACAAAATCCAGTTTACTCCAGGGTGACGAATGTTACGCTACTCTATTAACACGATCCCCCCAAGTTCATCTACCAATATGAAAGCCTCATAATCCACCAAATAGTCTCAGATAAATTCCTCACGGTTACTGATGTAAACTCATCAAGTCATTTTTCCTCTGTTCATATATCCCCAAATTGGTCTTTCCTATGGCATTGTCAGTTCTGGTGCTACCTTAGGATGGTAATGTGCTCGCTCACTATGCCCACTAGTTCCATAATGAACCCAGTGATAAGCAAGGCTTACTGTAGCTTAACTTGTTCTCTTGTGATTCCGTAGGTTAAGCTCATAGTTAAGGATTCGAGCTGGGGTATCTTGTGAAGTCTCGAAGGGTCTAGGAATGGGTTTCTAGTCTGGGGGGTTAAACATAACTCTACGGGGTAGCACTCGGTCATGGAGGTTGTAGCAAAATTCTTCATTGCTAGTTGGCTGCCGAGGTGGAATTCTTGGTGCATCTTGCCTTGCTAGCCTTCAGTTGATGAGAGAGATGAGAGGGAGAAGTAGCATAGAGGAGGGGGATGCCTAAAGGGGGTTCTATAGTGCAGGTGCAAACAAACGGGTGCCAAAAGGGCCAAACAAAAGAAACAAGGTAAGGAAGGTGATATAGTCGCATACTTGTTGCCTAGGGCAAAAGTGCGACCTATATCAAAACACAAACAAATAAAAACAAGCAACACACAATCATGGTTCTATTCGAACCATCATACGGACTCGACTGCGCATAGGGGGTACACGACTCATCCTACCCTAGGGGTTCTCGGATTCAGTAGTTGTGCTTTGCTCCGTGCCTCATGCAGTCTTCTGGGTTTTCCTCAGGTGTTGCTACGCCTCTTGTTCGATGAAATGATCTGGGTTGAGCCTAAAGAATATTCAACAACTTCTCACCTCATGAGGTGATGGGGTGAAGGTGGCTCCTCGTAGCTGGCATTGACTCGGTCTTCTGTTGTCTTCTTAATCATGACGATCCCTTTTGCATTCCAAGGCGTCGGCGGTTCCTGGTGACAATCCTTTATGCAAGGATAATAGCAAGGCATAGTAGAGATCCGATCTGTCGGTTACGTTGATGACAACACCGACACTAAGAGCGGGGATAAAGAGAACCGTTTTCCTGCTCACTATAGTGAGGCGGACCAAATGGCGAGGTTCTCATCCACCGGTGGTTGCTGATGCAACAACGGTAAGGACGTGGTTGCTCTATTAGCGATGTATATCATGATCTTGCATTTCCCATCCCTGATCATCATAGGCTAAGGTTGCATCATCTTGCGGCAGTGTCAAGGGTGTCACCATCTCCTGGGTCTTCATTTCCTCATTCCTCGAGGATGTATCTTCTGTTGGTATCGTCTTGTTGTGCTGTCGCCAATCCTGTGTTCAGGAGATGTAGGTGAATATGTGGCAAGGCATCTTCCTTCTAGATTATCCACGAGGATTACAAGGAATCCAGTGGTCAGGGGCATAAGGGTTCTAGCGACCAAAGGTTTTGAAGGGGAAGCGACCAATAAGGAAAGTATACCTTAGTTTTTGAAAAACCGAGAAGGGAAGAGAAGTATAGATAGTTTTGAAAACTAGTAGTAGTTTTGGAAATAGTATTACCCTAACTAACGACCATGCTAACTAAGGCTTCCTATAGTCAGGATGGCTCTGATACCAGCTCCGTGGGGACCCCGACTCATAAGTCGAGATCACCGAATGCACGTGTACAGTGATCCCAGAGATCAATGCTCACTGAACACACAGAAGCTGAATAACAAGAGTCTTACATCCATACATACCGTTTTACACAAGTAGGACCATTATGGTCAAGTCTTGAGTGTATCATCGCGGCGGAAATCTTCAATAACAACTTGGACCCATGCCATCTGCCTTAACCCTACAGGCATTCTGATTGGGAAGCGTCCTAGCTCGCATGTTCGTCACCAACGTACTCTTCATTATATCCTGTTCTTTCATGCCTGGCCAATAAAATAACCAGTGGCAAGCCAATGAGTACTTTGAATGTACTCGCAAGCAACCCAAGAGTGATAACAGAATAATTATGCAGGTCTCTACTGCTAATTTGGCATTTTTGCGGAAAGCTAGTTTTTCTCATGCAAGTATGATCAACATTTATCAAGGATATGAATGCGTCTGCAACAAGTATCAGGAGGTTACAGACATCAACATCGGGATAGAGTTGTGAACAACTCATACTCAAGCTCATCGTGACTTCCTCACGAATCACGTCAACAGATTTACCAAACCGTGTTGTTTGTCAGAAACATATGGACATAGTCTAAGCAGCACCACCCAACTGTCCTTGACCGTGGACACGGCTATTCGTATAGTTTTACACTCTGCAGAGGTTGCACACTTTACCCACAAGATCCGGGGAACTTCCATGTCATCCACGACCCGCGGTACCTCAAGTACCCGGGGTAAGCACCCGATCACTATCTTTCCCTGGACGACACTAACATAGAGTCCACTCGATTGGTAGTAATCCCCGTGCCCAACATTTCACATTTTAAAAGTTTTGGAGCCTTGCTCCCATATTCATCTCATACCACAAGCACGGGGTACCAATGGTGTGTCCGGTGCCCTGCGAAAATAGTCATGGCCGCCCTACCTGGCACGACCCCGTCCCGAGGGAGCGCAACAACGACTCCCCCGTCACTATTAATGCGGGCTCCAAGCTAGTATCAGCCTAGGTAATCAATAATGCCCTTTCCCATATAAGGGTAGAGTGGTTGCGCATGTAAGGTTGGGACAGTCGACAAATCTTAAACCTAGTCCGTTTTCGAAAACAACACACGCATTTGCCTCAGTACACCACTTCGTCATCAAGTGGTTACCTAACTCAGTATCTCCCTCGGGCATAAGTGGCACCTGACAGGGTTTTCGAAAAGTCTTTTGAAAATACTTTGTCTCCCTCACCATCCATATTCCCGTCCCTTTTTGCGTAGCAACTACTTTAGCATCCTATCTACTCCCACCGGCATAACCCTCATAAGGAGGTAGGGTCATGCACAATGCAAGTATCAACGAGGAAGTAACGGAGGCAACCCATCAAGTGGTTACCACCTCATCATGATTCCGTTGTAACAACAATATGGTGCTATATGACATGCATAAAAAGGGTTTCATAGACATGGTCAAAGGGCTGCTTGCCTATTTTAACAAAGCCTTCGAGGTCTTCAAATATCTCTGGTCCAACTCCGAGCATTTCGTCTACTTTCTCAACTATCGTCGAAAGCAACCATAATAAGCAACACAACATGGCAGAAAATAAAAGTGCTCTAAAAATATTAATTTGACTTTTCTAGGACATCTCTGGTTATATGAAAAATAACCAGAGTGGTTTCATTGGAATTGGGTCAGTGGATATTTCTAAACATTTTGATATGATGGAATCAAGGGGTTTATGGATTTGCAAGAAGTGTACAGAAATATATTTTTGAAAAACGAGCAAAGGCACCCATTTAACAAAACATGATTTTAGAAGCATCTAGGAGTTGGTTTCACTGGATTTGGAGTTCAAATGATTTTCCTATGAATTTGCAAAGTTGACAAATATGAAGAAATGGCTCATTATTTTGTGTGGTACAGAAAGTATTAATAAAAATGTTCATAAACTAAGTAATGAACTTAGAATATCTTGGAGTTTGAACAATGGAATTTGATCAAATATGTGCACTCTGTGATTTTCTAAAGATTGGCTCAGAAGAGGAAATATAGGTTTAATTAAATATGTGTGAAGGAAACTTTTCTGGAAAACAGTGCATGCTGTACCATGAGGTAGATCAGGAATTTAGAAGACCCTAGGATTTTGAATCATCAAATTTGGATCCTATTTGAATATTTGGGAGATTTTACAAGTTTTACAGAAAAGAAAAAGGAAAAGGGCTCTGTGCCTGCTGGGCCAGAACAGGCGCAGCGCAGCAGGCCCAGCCAGAGAGGCGGCCCAGCGCACTGGTGCACGCGCGCGCGCCAGGTTTAAACCTGACGGGCGGGGCCCAGGCATCATCAAGAGAGAGAGGGGTGACGGAGAGGAGAGGCTGACAGGCGGGGCCCGCCTGTCATCCCTAACCCTGTGACAGAGGGTCGGCGAGCTCACCGGCGTCGATGCAGGGCACGGCGAGGTCGGGCGAGGGTACGGATGGACTCGGCATCGAGTCGTCGTTCGGGTGGAGGTGGTTGCGGTCGCCGGGGTGGCCTGGTTCGCCGGCGACGAGGTCACGCGGCGGAGGAGCTTCGGGCGTCGACGGTTCCGGCCGTTTCCGGCTGCAAAAGAAGCGGGGGAGAAAGGGCAAATGATCAGGGGTGCTCGGGGGTTCCAGATCGAGAGAGAATGGGGGCGGAGGAGGCCTGTACCGCGCGAACGCCTAGGAGCCGAGGCGGCGGAGCTCGAGCTCGATCTCCAGCTCGAGTGGCTCTTGAGACAAATGGGTGGTGCGGGAGGTGGATTAGGAGTGTGGGGGAGCGACAGGGAGTGAGAGAGAGGCTCGGGGTCGCCTTATATAGGCTGGCCGAGGTCCACCGTAGGCGCGGCCTACGGGTGCCCGCGGGATCGGCTCGGGTGGCCGTTAGAGAGGGAATGGAGGGCTCGGGGGTGTTCGTGGGAGTGGTCTAGGGTGCCAGGGAGAGAGAGGAGGAGCGGGACGAGCTGCGGGTGGAGCCACGAGCTCGCACGCGCATTGGCGGGCTTGGGCGGCTCTGGGCACGCGCGACATGGGCAGGACAGAGAGGGGAAGGAGGGGGCCAGCATGGTGGCGTGTTGCGGACGTCGAGGCACCTCGACTTGCGCAAGGGGGAGCCTCGAGGTGGTCGGGGGATGCGGCGTCAACGGTCAGGAGCACGCTGACGTGCTCCAGAGCGCGCAAATGGCCAGCACCCGCGGCTTTTTCTCGAGTCCTCGCGCGCCCACTTGTGTCTGGCAGCTGCAAGGGGGAGTAAACAATGTGGCAATGGCATTGGATGCCCTGGGAATCCACTGGGGGAGAGGGAGTTGAGAGAGAGTGGAAATGCTGCTGCCCAGAGAAGAAAAGTGGATCCCTGCCCCCCTTCATCGTTGCCTCTCGGGCAGGGAAGCACACCAGATGTAGAGGGGAACAATTAGGGGTGGTGGTAAAAAGTAGAACTCATGGAGATTAGTGGAAGTGGTCAAATTGGTGTTTTTAGAAAAATGGCATAAGGTGTTTGTTGTTGATTTGGGAAAGAGGATGAACTCCTCTTGTCATAAGGCTTGACAGGGCCAAATGGCATGAGAAAACAAGTGGTTCCACCAAGATTGAGTCCATTTGGGCAAAGTTGCCAATGCAACTTTTGTAAACCCTAGAAATCAACAGAAATGGACTTTTCAAGATTTAGTCATGCAAAGCTATTCTCCTTGATGCACCACTTAGTGTAGTGTCATCATTTGAGGTTCTGAACATGTCCAGAAAAGTTGAGATCAAAAGGAGAAAGTTGCCAATGTAAAGTTGTTCAAATTTGTTTCTAGACAGGAAGGGTTTTGGGGCACTTTGATCAAGTTAACTTGTTCTCTAACTTGTTCCACTTGGTCTAGATGAATAAATAGAACATTTTAGCATGTTCACAAGGTTTGAGAACATTTGGACATGTTTGGCAATGTAAAGTTGCTCAATCTTCAAAATGGACTGAAATGGTTTTGAGGGGATTTGATGATGTTATATTGTTCTCCAAGACATGAGACGTTGCAAGATCACCAAATAGGGCATTTGTGACATGATGGAATTTTCTTGGATTTTTATGAAAATATTTCCTGTAGAAATATTTCAAATCCTTGAAATGGGCAGAAATGGTTTTGGGAGGTTTTGTCCAATATTTTGAACATGACCATGTGCTGAAACTCTTATATATGGACAATATATGTCCACTGAGTTTCCCTAGGTTTTTCCCAAATATTTTTGAAGCTTTAAAATAATTTTAACCTATTAAAGACCATTTCTGGTCTTAAGAAAAAGCCTTTAAATAAAATAGGAAAATAACTTTTAAAATTATATTTTTGTGGTTTCTGGGTGTCCTATATCTAACAGGAGGTAAATATATTTTTGGAAAGATTTTTACTGCCCTTAATTAAGTACTTGCGGTGCAAATCTCAATTCAGGGGTTTTTGGGAAACTAATTTTTGAAAATACTTATTTGGCCAAATTATTTTTGTAAGAAATTATTTTTATGTCCTATACACATGGCATGATCATTGGGAAAGATTTTGGGATCAAGGATAAGGAGTATAAGAGTTGGAGGATTTATTTGATTTTTAGAGCACTTGCTAACAGCAGACAAAAATAAAATCAAGCAAGGACCAAACACTCAAAAGTTGTTGTCAAACCACATTTTATCATGTTTATTAGATTAAGTGTTGTGGCATGAAAATCATTTTGTGACACATAATCAACTAGCGAGCGATAATAATAAATCTTGCATGACAACACTTTCTCAAAACAATCATAATATGATATAACAAGATGGTATCTCGCTAGCTCTTTCTGAGACCGCAAAACATAAATGTAGAGCACCTTTAAAGATCAAGGACTGACTAGACATTGTAATTCATGGTAAAAGAGATCCAGTCATAGTCATACCCAATATAAATTAATAGTAATGAATGCAAATGATAGCTGCGCTCTCCAGCTAGTGCTTTTTAATAAGAGGGTGATGACTCAACATAAAAGTAAATAGATAGGCCCTTCGCAGAGGGAAGCAGGGATTTGTAGAGGTGCCAGAGCTCGGTTTTGAAATAGAGATAAATAATATTTTGAGCAGCATACTTTCATTGTCAACATAACAACTAAGAGATGGCGATATCTTCCATGCTACACACATTATAGGCGGTTCCCAAACAGAATGGTAAAGTTTATACTCCCCCTCCACCAACAACCATCAATCCATGACTTGCTCGAAACAACGAGTGTCTCCAACTAGCAACAGTCCCAGGGGGAGTTTTGTTTGCAATTATTTTGATTTAGTTTGCATAAAGCATGGGAGATACGGACAGCCCTAGTCGACACATGAGCTATTCGAGCATACAAAACAGAATGTTTATTTGAAGGTTTAGAGTTTGGCATATACAAATTTACTTGGAACGGCAGGTAAATACCGCATATAGGAAGGTATGGTGGACTCATATGGAATAACTTTGGGGTTTAAGGGATTGGATGCACAAGCAGTATTCCCGCTTAGTACAAGTGAAGGCTAGCAAAAGACTGGGAAGCGACCAACTAGAGAGCGACAACAGTCATGAACATGCATTAAAATTAATAAACATTAAGTGCAAGCATGAGTAGGATATAATCCACCATGAACATAAATATCGTGAAGGCTATGTTGATTTGTTTCAACTACATGTGTGAGCATGTGCCAAGTCGAGTCACTTAAATCATTCAAAGGAGGATACCACCCCATCATACCACATCACAACCATTTTAATAGCATGTTGGCACGCAAGGTAAACCATTATAACTCATAGCTAATCAAGCATGGCACGAGCAACTATGATCTCTAATTGTCATTGCAAACATGTTTATTCATAATAAGCTAAATCAGGAACGATGAACTCATCATATTTACAAAAACAAGAGAGGTCGAGTTCATACCAGCTTTTCTCATCTCAGTCAGTCCATCATACATCGTTATAATTGCCTTTCACTTGCACGACCGAACGATGTGAATAATAATAAGAGTGCACGTGCATTGGACTAAGCTGGAATCTGCGAGCATTCAATAAACAGGAGAAGACAAGGAAATATGGGCTCTTGGTTAAATCAACAATAATGCATATAAGAGCCACTTCAACAATTTAATCATGGTCTTATCCTATCAACCCCCAAAGAAAAGAAAAGAAATAAAAACTATTTACACGGGAAAGCTCCCAACAAGCAAAAGAAGAACGGGAAATCTTTTTGTGTTTTCTTTTTAATTATTACTTACTACAGCAAGAAAAGTAAACTAGCTAAAAGTTACACTAATTTTTTTTTGTTCTCAAAGTTTATTAAACACATAAGAAGAAAGCAAGAAAAAGAAAATAAACTAGCATGGATATTACAGTGAAAGAGTATGAGCACTGACATTTAGCAATGAGTGTGTGAACATAAATGTAATGTCGGTGGGAAATACGTACTCCCCCAAGCTTAGGCTTTTGGCCTAAGTTTGTTCATTGCCAAGGATGGCCTGGCGGATACCCGTAGCTGTAGCTGGGGTTGTACTGAGATGAAGAGGACTCTGACTGTCACTGGCTGGCAGTCATCTCCGGATCCCAAAAGTAATCAGACTGTCGTGGAGGCTCAAATTGTGGTTCCGGCTCCGGGGCTGGTGTAGGGTTCCGGTAAGCTTGAATGGTCGCCCATGGATCGAGATACAGACCTTCAGATAAATTAAACAAGGAAGGAGCAGGCAAGGTAATAGTCTCAGGGTGATGTTTATCAAAGAACAATTTGTATTTAAGCTCCCCTTCCCTATTCTTAACAATGAAATCATGCGCTACCATACTCTTATAATCTAAATAAGCATTGGGCAGCAATTTTTCTTCTTTCTCATAGAGCCTAATAGGTATGTTATAATGTGCAACAAGGCGTGAAGCATAAATACCTGCAAAGATGGGACCCTTAGTACGGTTCAAACTTAACCGTTTAGCAATAATACCGCCCATACTAATAGAGTTATCAGAAAATAAACCATGGAACAAAATGATAATATCGGGAACGCTAAGGTTTCCACAGTTTCCGCGACCAATCAGGCAACGACTAGCAAATATGGCAAAGTAGCGTAAAACAGGAAAATGTATGCTAGTGATTCTTGCATCGGAAACCTTCCTAGTTTCCCCCACAGTAATGGTGTCAATAAACCCGTCCACATCTTTACGATGTGGTTCATCTAAGGTACCCTCGAAAGGTATTTTGCAAACCTTGCAAAATTCTTCTAGTGGCATTTTCTTAACAACATCATATAAATGAAACTCTACTGAAGGAGGTGTTTCTTTAGGAAAATAGTAGAAGTTTTGCACAAAAGTATTAGTGAGTAAGAGATACTGATGACGTTGGTCGCGGAGGAAGTCGGTGAGGCCAGGGTTCTCAGCCAATGAATAGAAATCATCATAAATCCTGGCTTCTCTCAAGAAATTATCGGAAGGCCATTCACACGGTCGAACCTCCGCGGTGCGAGGCAAATTATATTTGGGCCTCTGTGCTTCTTCATTTTTCATTTCTTTTGAGCTTCGGCTCGATGAGCCCCTCAAAAATCTCTTCATTATTTTCTGAAATATTCTGAAATTTTTAGTAACTTCAAACAAAAGTGAACCAACTTCAATAAAATTGATAGCAACTACTCCTACAAGTGCCTAGAGATTATATCAAGCATTAGAACTACTTGGAACCATATAAATTTGACATGCAAGCTCAAGAACATGGTCACCTAGGCAGCACAAATTTGCAACGAATAAAGCACTAGAGCAAAAACTAATTGGACCAATGGAGGAGTCACATACCAAGGAACAATCTCCCCAAGCAGTTTTGTGAGAGGTGATTTGAGCAAGGAGATCGAAAATCGCTGCAAAATGAGCTAGAACTCGTGCTTGAGCTGGATATTGGTGTTTGTGGGAGGAAGAAGGAGTGTATGGGTGCAGGAATAAGTGGAGGAGAGCCACTGTGGGCCCATGAGGCAGGGGGGCGCGCCCTCCACCCTCGTGGCCAGGTGCTTGCCCCCCCTGTTGTGTTCTCAGTGCCAGAAATTCTCAAATATTCTAGAAAAAATCATATTCCATTTTCAGGGCATTTGGAGAACTTTTATTTTCGGGGTATTTTTATATTGCACGGATAAATCAGAAAACAGACAGAAAAATACTATTTTTACTTTATTTCAACTAAATAACAGAAAGTAGAAAGAGGGTACAGAAGGTTGTGCCTTCTAGTTTCATCCATCTCATGCTCATCAAAAGGAATCCACTAACAAGGTTGATCAAGTCTTGTTAACAAACTCATTCCGAATAACATGAAATCGGAGAAATTTTGAATAACACTATGTTACCTCAACGGGGATATGCACATCCCCAATAATAAGAATATCATATCTCTTTTTGACAGTCGGAAGAGGAAATTCAAAACCTCCAAAAATAATCGATGGAATTTTTCCAATAGAATTGATACTATGAACTTGAGGTTGTTTCCTCGGAAAGTGTACCGTATGCTCAATACCATTAACATAAAAAGTGACATTGCCTTTGTTGCAATCAATAACAGCCCCTGCAGTATTCAAAAAAGGTCTTCCAAGAATAATAGACATGCTATCGTCCTCGGGAATATCAAGAATAACAAAGTTCGTTAAAATAGTAACGTTTGCAACCACAACAGGAACATCCTCACAAATACCGACAGGTATAGCAGTAGATTTATCAGCCATTTGCAAAGATATTTCAGTAGGTGTCAACTTATTCAAGTTAAGTCTACGATATAAAGAGAGAGGCATAACACTAACATCGGCTCCAAGATCACATAAAGCAGTTTTAACATAATTTCTTTTAATGGAGCATGGTATAGTAGGTACTCTTGGATCTCCAAGTTTCTTTGGTATTCCACCCTTAAAAGTATAATTAGCAAGCATGGTGGAAATCTCAGCTTCTGGTATCTTTCTTTTATTAGTGACAATTTCTTTCATATACTTAGCATAAGGATTCATTTTGAGCATATCAGTTAATCGCATATGCAAAAAGATAGGTCTAATCATTTCAGCAAAGCGCTCAAAATCCTCATCATCCTTTTTCTTGGATGGTTTGGGAGGAAAAGGCATGGGTTTCTGAACCCATGGTTCTCTTTCTTTACCATGTTTCCTAGCAACAAAGTCTCTCTTATCATAACGTTGATTCTTTGATTGTGGGTTATCAAGATCAACAGCAGGTTCAATTTCTACATCATTATCATTACTAGGTTGAGCATCATCATGAACATCATCATTAACATTTTCATTGGGTTCATGTTCATTACCAGATTGTGTTTCAGCATCAGAAATAGAAATATCATTTGGATTCTCAGGTGGTTCAGCAATAGGTTCACTAGGAGCATGCAAAGTCCTATCATTTTTCTTTTTCTTCTTTTTAGAAGAATTAGGTGCATCAATATTATTTCTCTGAGAATCTTGCTCAATTCTCTTAGGGTGGCCTTCAGGATACAAAGCTTCCTGAGTCATCTTACCAGTTCTAGTAGCCACTCTAACAACATAATCATTTTTCTTACTATTCATTTCATTGAGCAAATCATTTTGAGCTTTAAGCACTTGTTCTACTTGAGTGGTAACCATAGAAGCATGTTTAGTAATGAGTTTAAGTTCACCTTTAACATCAGCCATGTAATTACCCAAGTGTTCAATCATATAAGCATTTTGTTTTAATTGTCTACCAAAATAAGCATTGAAATCTTCTTGCTTAACCATAAAGTTATCAAACTCATCCAAGCATTGGCTAGCAATTTTAGTAGGAGGGATTTCAGGTTCTTCAATAGGTAATGGATTAAGATCATATATTTCTTCAACAGGCGGTAGATTAAGACCATGTATTTCTTCAATAGGAGGTAAATTCTTAACATCTTCAGCTTTAATACCTTTTTCTTTCATAGATTTCTTTGCCTCTTGCATATCTTCAGGACTGAGAAATAGAACACCTCTCTTCTTAGGAGTTGGTTTAGGAATAGGCTCAGGAACTAGCTCAGGAGCTGGCTCAGGAAGTGTCCAATTATTTTCATTTGTCAACATATTATTCAATAGGATTTCAGCTTCATCCGGTGTTCTTTCCTTGAAAACAGAACCAGCACAACTATCTAGGTAATCTCTGGAAGCATCGGTTAGTCCATTATAAAATATATCAAGTATTTCATTTTTCTTGAGAGGATGATCAGGCAAAGCATTAAGTAACTTGAGAAGCCTCCCCCAAGCTTGTGGGAGACTCTCTTCTTCAATTTGCACAAAATTATGTATTTCCCTTAAAGCAGCTTGTTTCTTATGAGTAGGGAAATATTTAGCAGAGAAGTAATAAATCATATCCTGGGGACTACGCACACAACCAGGATCAAGAGAATTAAACCATATCTTAGCATCACCCTTTAATGAGAACGAAAATATTTTAAGGATATAAAAGTAGTGAAATCTCTCATCATTAGTGAAGAGGGTGGCTATATCATTTAATTTAGTAAGATGTGCCACAACAGTTTCAGATTCATAGCCATAAAAAGGATCAGATTCAACCAAAGTAATTATATCAGGATCAACATAGAATTCATAATCCTTATCGGTAACACAGATAGGTGAGGTTGCCAAAGCAGGGTCAGGTCTCATTCTATTACTAAGAGATTGCTGATTCCATTTAGCTAATAATCTCTTGAGCTCATATCTATCTTTGCAAGCTAAAATAGCTAAAGAAGCTTCTTTATCAAAAACATAACCCTCAGGAATAACAGGCAAGTCTTCATCATCACTTTCATCAATATAATCAGTTTCAATAATTTCTTTCTCTCTAGCCCTAGCAATTTGTTCATCCAGTAATTCACTAAGGGGCACAGTAGTATCAAGCATAGAAGTAGTTTCATCGTAAGTATCATGCATAGCAGAAGTGGCATCATCAATAACATGCGACATATCAGAACGAATAGCAGAAGCAGGTTTAGGTGTCGCAAGCTTACTCAAAACAGAAGGCGAATCAAGTGTAGAGCTAGATGGCAGTTCCTTACCTCCCCTCGTAGTTGAGGGATAAATTTTTTGTCTTAGCGTCTTTCAAGTTCTTCATAATGACCAGCAGATATAAATCCCAAGCGACTCAAAGAATAGAGCTATGCTCCCCGGCAATGGCGCCAGAAAATAGTCTTGATAACCCACAAGTATAGGGGATCGCAACAGTTTTCGAGGGTAGAGTATTCAACCCAAATTTATTGATTCGACACAAGGGGAGCCAAAGAATATTCTCAAGTATTAGCAGTTGAGTTGTCAATTCAACCACACCTGGATAACTTAGTATCTGCAGCAAAGTGTTTAGTAGCAAAGTAATATGATAATAGTGGTAACGGTAACAAAAGTAACGGTAGCAAAAGTAATATTTTTGGTGTTTTATAGTGATTGTAACAGCAGCAACGGAAAAGTAAATAAGCGAAGAACAATATGTGAAAAGCTCGTAGGCATTGGATCGGTGATGGAGAATTATGCCGGATGCGGTTCATCATGTAACAATCATAACATAGGGTGACACAGAACTAGCTCCAATTCATCAATGTAATGTAGGCATGTATTCTGAATATAGTCATACGTGCTTATGGAAAAGAACTTGCATGACATCTTTTGTCCTACCCTCCTGTGGCAGTGGGGTCCTAATGGAAACTAAGGGATATTAAGGCCTCCTTTTAATAGAGTACCGGAACAAAGCATTAGCACATAGTGAATACATGAACTCCTCAAATTATGGTCATCACCGGGAGTGGTCCCGATTATTGTCACTTCGGGGTTGCCGGATCATAACACATAGTAGGTGACTATAGACTTGCAAGATAGGATCAAGAACACACATATATTTATGAAAACATAATAGGTTCAGATCTGAAATCATGGCACTCGGGCCCTAGTGACAAGCATTAAGCATAGCAAAGTCATAGCAACATCAATCTCAGAACATAGTGGATACTAGGGATCAAACCCTAACAAAACTAACTCGATTACATGATAGATCTCATCCAACCCATCACCGTCCAGCAAGCCTACGATGGAATTACTCACGCACGGCGGTGAGCATCATGAAATTGGTGATGGAGGATGGTTGATGATGACGACGGCGACGAATCCCCCTCTCCGGAGCCCTGAACGGACTCCAGATCAGCCCTCCGGAGAGGTTTTAGGGCTTGGCGACGGCTCCGTATCATAAAACGCGATGAATTCTTCTCTCTGATTTTTTTCTCCCCGAAAGCAAATATATAGAGTTGGAGTTGAGGTCGGAGGAGCTCTAGGGGGCCCACGAGGTAGGGGGCGCGCCCTAGGGGGGAGGGCGCACCCTCCACCCTCGTGGCCAGGGTGTGGGCCCCCTGGTCTTCATCTTTTGCAAGGATTTTTTATTATTTACAAATAGACGTTCCGTGGAGTTTCAGGTCATTCCGAGAACTTTTGTTTCTGCACATAAATAACACCATGGAAAGTCTGCTGAAAACAGCGTCAGTCCGGGTTAGTTCCATTCAAATCATGCAAGTTAGAGTCCAAAACAAGGGCAAAAGTGTTTGGAAAAGTAGATATGATGGAGACGTATCAAATAACACCATGGCAATTCTGCTGAAAACTGCGTCAGTCCGGGTTAGTTCCATTCAAATCATGCAAGTTAGAGTCCAAAACAAGGGCAAAAGTGTATGGAGAAGTAGATACGACGGAGACGTATCAACTGCCCCAAGCTTAGACCTTTGCTTGTCCTCAAGCAATTCAGTTGACAAACTGAAAGTGATAAAGAAAAACTTTTACAAACTCTATTTTCTCTTGTTGTTGTAAATATGTAAAGCCAGCATTCAAGTTTTCAGCAAAGATTATGAACTAACCATATTCACAATAACATTTAAATCTCATGTTTACTCATATCAATGGCATAATCAACTAGCGAGCAATAATAATAAATCTCGGATGGCAACACTTTCTCAAAAACAAACATAATATGATATAACAAGATGGTATCTCGCTAGCCCTTTCTAAGACCGCAAAACATAAATGCAGAGCACCTCTGAAGACCAAGGACTGACTAAACATTGTAATTCATGGTAAAAGAGATCCAGTCATACTCAATATAAATCAATAGTAATGGATGCAAATGACAGCGGTGCTCTCCAACTGGTGTCTTTTAATAAGAGGATGATGACTCAACATAAAAGTAAATAGATTGGCCCTTCGCAGAGGGAAGCAGGGATTTGTAGAGGTGCCAGAGCTCGATTTTGAAATAGAGATGAATAATATTTTGAGCGGCATACTTTCATTGTCAACATAACAACCGAGAGATCTCGATATCTTCCATGCTACACACATTATAGGCGGTTCCCAAACAGAATGGTAAAGTTTATACTCCCCCTCCACCAACAAACATCAATCCATGGCTTGTCCGAAACAACGGGTGCCTCCAACTAACAACAGTCCTGGGGGAGTTTTGTTTGCAATTATTTTGATTTGATTTGAGCATGGGACTGGGCATCCCGGTGACTAGCCATTTTCTCGTGAATGAGGAGCGGAGTCCACTCCTCTTGAGAATGACCCGCCTAGCATGGAAGATACAGACAACCCTAGTTGATACATGAGCTATTCGAGCATGCAAAACAAAATTTCATTTGAAGGTTTAGAGTTTGGCACATACAAATTTACTTGGAACGGTAGGTAGATACCGCATATAGGAAGGTATGGTGGACTCATATGGAATAACTTTGGGGTTATGGAAGTGGATGCACAAGCAGTATTCCCGCTTAGTACAAATGAAGGCTAGAAAAAGACTGGGAAGCGACCAACTAGAGAGCGACAACATTCATGAACATGTATTAAAATTAATAAACATTGAGTGCAAGCATGAGTAGGATATAATCCACCATGAACATATATATCGTGGAGGCTATGTTGATTTTGTTTCAACTACATGTGTGAACATGTGCCAAGTCAAGCCAATCGAATCGTTCAAAGGAGGATACCACCCTATCATACCACATCACAACCATTTTAATAGCATGTTGACACGCAAGGTAAACCATTATAGACTCCTAGCTAATTAAGCATGGCATAAGCAACTATAATCTCTAATTGTTATTGCAAACATGTTTCATTCATAATATGCTGAATCTGGAACGATGAACTAATCATATTTACAAAAACAAGAGAGGTCGAGTTCGTACCAGCTTCTCTTATCTCAATCAGTCTATCATATATCATCATTATTGCCTTTCACTTGCACGAGCGAACAATGTGGATAATAATAATAGTGCACGTGCATTGGATTAAGCTGGAATCAGCAGGCATTTAATACAAAGGAGAAGACAAGGTAGTATGGGCTCTTTGTTAGATCAACAATAATGCATATAAGAGCCACTTCAACATTTTAATTATGGTCTTCTCCTCTTGACCCCCAAAGAAAAGAAAATATATAAAACTATTTACACGGGAAAGCTCCCAACAAGCAAAAGGAGAACGAGAAATATTTTTGGGTTTTCTTTTAATTATTACTACTACATGCATAAAAAGTAAACTAGCTAAAAGCTACAACTAATTTTTTTGGTTTTTCTTAAGGTTTTTCAAACACACAAGAAGAAAGCAAGAAAAGAAAATAAACTAGCATGGATAGTACAATGAAAAAGTATGAGCACCGACAACTAGAATGAGTGTGTGAACATGAATGTAATGTCGGTGAGAAATACGTACTCCCCCAAGCTTAGGCTTTTGGCCTAAGTTGGTTTATGCCCATGGATCAAAGTTATAGCTGGGGTCGTACTGAGATGCAGCAGCTATTGCCTCTTGAGCTGCCGCTTGGAGGCGAGCTGCCTCCGTCCTCCTCTTATACTCGTTCGCCTCCTCCCTGGTTATAATATATCTCCCTTTTACCTGAAAGTCAAAGAAAGTAGGAGCAGGGAGAGCAACATGGCAAGTGCGGCGCCTGTCAAACATTAGTCGGTATTGGAGAGGCTGTTCAATCCTGTCAATAAACTGATGGCGAACCATGGAATCATAGTCTACATAAGCGGGAGGCAATTCCATGTCATTTTCATTTATGGGCATCTCAAGAAAATTAGCCAGACGAGTTGCATAAATCCCACCAAACAAGTCTCCACTTAGACCATTATTATGCAACCTTCGTGCGACAATGGCCCCCAAGTTATATTGTTTATCTCCTAAAACAGCACTCTTGAGAATACTAAGATCAGGAACACACATGTGCCATGCCTCATCCTTACCATTTATGCATCTACCTATAAAGAGAGCAAAATAATGTATAGCAGGAAAATGAATGCTCCGTATGGTAGCTTGTGTTATCTCTCTAGATTCCCCCACAGTGATACTAGCAAGAAAATCTTTAAACTCAGATTTGCGAGGTTCACTAGCACTACCCCATTGTGGAAGTTTACAAGAAGTATTAAAATCTTCTAAGTCCATAGTATAAGATTTACCATAGAGATCAAAGAGGACAGTGTGAGAATTACGTGAAGATGAAAATTTGAACCTTCTCACAAAGGAGTCAGTTAGGTGATAATACTGAGGGCACTTATCTAGCATGAAGCCCTCGAGTTCAGCATTACGCACATATGCATCAAATTCCTCCTTAATTGCTGCTCGAACCATGAAATCTTCTGACGACCATTCACAAGGCCGCACTTGGGCTTCTCTTGGTGGTTCATGGTCCAGCTCACGTATTCCGGGCCTGGGTCCTTGCTTCCGTGAAGAACCACCTTGGTACATTTTCCTAAACATATTTCTTCCTCTGAAAAATTTCTGAAAATTTTAGTAACTTAAAATAAAAGTGAACCAAACTCAACAAAATTGATAGCAACTACTCCCACAAGTGCCTAGAGACTATATCATGCATTAGAACTACTTGGGACCATATAAATTTGACATGCAAGCTCAAGAACAGGGTCACCTCAGCAGCAAAAATTTGCAATAAATAAAGCACTAGAACAAAAACTAATTGGACCATTGGAGGAGTCACATACCGAAGAACAATCCCCCAAAGCAGTTTTGTGAGTGGAGCTTTGAGCAAGGAGATCAAAAATCGCAGCAAGATGAGCAAGAACTCGTGCTTGAGCTGGTTGGTGATTTTTTTGGGAGGAAGAAGGAGTGTGTGGGTGCAGTGGAGGGGGCCACCAGGGGCCCACGAGGCAGGGGCGCGCCCAAGGGGGGTGGGCACGCCCTGGACCCTCGTGGCCAGGTGCTTGCTCCCTCTGATGTGTTCTCAGTGCCAGATATTCTCAAATATTCCAAAAAATCATATTTCATTTTCAGGGCATTTGGAGAACTTTTATTCTCGGGGTATTTTTTATTGCACGGAAAATTCAGAAAACAGACAGAATATACTATTTTGCTTTATTAAATCTAAATAACAGAAAGTAAAAGGAGGGTACAGAAGGTTGTGCCTTCTAACTTTATCCATCGCATGCCCATCAAAAGGAATCCACTAACAAGGTTGATCAAGTCTTCTTAACAAACTCTTTTGGAATAACATGAAACCGGAGAAATTTCGAATAACACTAAGTTACCTCAATGGGGATATGCACATCCCCAATAATAAGAATAACATATTTCTTCTTTATAGTAGGAAGAGGAAATTCAAAACCTCCAATAGTAATAGTTGAAATTTTTCCAATAGAATTGATACTATGGACTTGAGGTTGTTTCCTCGAAAAGTGTACCGTGTGCACATTATCGTTAACATGAAAAGTGACATTGCCTTTGTTGCAATCAAGAACAGCCCCTGCAGTATTCAAAAAGGGTCTACCAAGGATAATCGACATACTATCGTCCTTGGGAATATCAAGAATAACAAAGTCCGTTAAAATAGTAACATTTGCAACCACAACAGGCACATCCTCACAAATACTGACAGGTATAGCAGTTGATTTATCGGCCATTTGCAAAGATATTTCAGTAGGTGTCAACTTATTCAAATCAAGTCTACGATATAAAGAGAGAGGCATAACACTAACACCGGCTCCAAGATCACATAAAGCAGTTCTAACATAGTTTCTTTTAATGGAGCATGGTATAGTTGTTGGAAATATGCCCTAGAGGCAATAATAAAATGGTTATTATTGTATTTCCTTGTTCATGATAATTGTCTGTTGTTCATGCTATAATTGTATTAACTGGAAACCGTAATACATGTGTGAATACATAGACCACAACATGTCCCTAGTAAGCCTCTAGTTGACTAGCTCGTTGATCAATAGATGGTTATGGTTTCCTGACCATGGACATTGGATGTCATTGATAACGGGATCACATCATTAGGAGAATGATGTGATGGACAAGACCCAATCCTAAGCATAGCACAAGATCGTGTAGTTCGTTTGCTAGAGCTTTTCTAATGTCAAGTATTATTTCCTTAGACCATGAGACTGTGCAACTCCCGGATACCGTAGGAATGCTTTGGGTGTACCAAACGTCACAACGTAACTGGGTGGCTATAAAGGTGCACTACAGGTATCTTTGAAAGTGTCTGTTGGGTTGGCACGAATCGAGACTGGGATTTGTCACTCCGTATGACGGAGAGGTATCTCTGGGCCCACTCGGTAATGCATCATCATAATGAGCTCAATGTGACTAAGGAGTTAGCCACGGGATCATGCGTTACGGTACGAGTAAAGTGACTTGCCGGTAACGAGATTGAACAAGGTATTGGGATACCGACGATCGAATCTCGGGCAAGTAACGTACCGATTGACAAAGGGAATTGTATACGGGATTGATTGAATCCTCGACATCGTGGTTCATCCGATGAGATCATCGTGTAACATGTGGGAGCCAACATGGGTATCCAGATCCCGCTGTTGGTTATTGACTGGAGAGTCGTCTCGGTCATGTCTGCATGTCTCCCGAACCCGTAGGGTCTACACACTTAAGGTTCGGTGACGCTAGAGTTGTAGAGATATTAGTATGCGGTTAACTGAAAGTTGTTCGGAGTCCCGGATGAGATCCCGGACGTCACGAGGAGTTCCGGAATGGTCCGGAGGTAAAGCTTTATATATGGGAAGTCCTATTTTGGCCACCGGAAAATGTTCGGGATTTTTCGGTATTGTACCGGGAAGGTTCTAGAAGGTTCCGAAGTGGGGCCCACCTGCATGGGGGGACCCACATGAACGTGGGTAGTGGGATCAAGGCCCCACACCCCTGGTCAAGGCACACCAAGATCCCACCTTAGAAGGAATAAGATCATATCCCGAAGGGATAAGATCAAGATCCCTAAAAAGGGGGATAACAATCGGTGGGGAAGGGAAATGATGGGATTTCTTTCCCCCACCTTTGCCAACGCCCCAATGGACTTGGAGGGCAATAAACCAGCCCCCTCCACCCCTATATATAGTGGGGAGGCGCATGGGAGCAATACCCCAAGCCCTGGCGCCTCCCTCCCTCCCGTGACACCTCTTCCTCCCCGCTTGCGCTTGGCGAAGCCCTGCCGGGATCCCGCTACTTCCACCACCACGCCGTCGTGCTGCTGGATCTCCATCAACTTCTCCTCCCCCCTTGCTGGATCAAGAAGGAGGAGACGTCCCCGCTCCGTACGTGTGTTGAACGCGGAGGTGCCGTCCGTTCGGCGCTAGGATCATCGGTGATTTGGATCACGACGAGTACGACTCCATCAACCTCGTTCTCTTGAACGCTTCCGCTCGCGATCTACAAGGGTATGTAGATGCACTCCTCCCCTCTCGTTGCTAGCATCTCCTAGATTGATCTTGGTGACACGTAGGAAAATTTTGAATTTCTGCTACGTTCCCCAACAATAGTTGGTACTCTTGGATCTCCTAGTTTCTTAGGTATTCCATCCTTAAAAGTATAATTAGCAAGCATGGTAGAAATTTCAGCTTCTAGTATCTTTCTTTTATTTGTAACAATATCTTTCATGTACTTAGCATAAGGATTCATTTTAAGCATATTAGTAAAACGCATACGCAAGAAGATAGGTCTAATCATTTCATCAAAGCGCTCAAAATCCTCATCATCCTTTTTCTTGGATGGTTTAGGGGAAAAAGGCATGGGTTTCTGAACCCATGGTTCTCTTTCTTTACCGTGCTTCCTAGCAATAAAGTCTCTCTTGTCATAATGTTGATTCTTTGATTGTGGGTTATCAAGATCAACAGCAGGTTCAATCTCTACATCATTGTCATTACTAGGTTGAGCATCAACATGAACATCATCATTAACATTATCACTAGGTTCATGTTCATTACCAGATTGTGTTTCAGCATCAGAAATAGAAATATCATTGGGATTCTCAGGTGTGTCAACAACAGGTTCACTAGAAGCATGCAAAGTCCTATTATTTTTCTTTTTCTTCTTTTTAGAAGGACTAGGTGCATCAACATTAGTTCTGTGAGAATCTTGCTCATTCTCTTAGGGTGGCCCTCCGGATACAAAGGTTCCCGAGCCATTTTACCCCCTCTAGTCACAACTCTAATAGCATTATCATTCTTCTTATTATTTAATTCATTGAGAAAATCATTTTGAGCTTTAAGCACTTGTTCTACTTGAGTGGTAACCATAGAAGCATGTTTACTAATAAGTTTAAGTTCACCCTTAACTCTAGACATATAATCACTCAAGTGTTCAATCATATAAGCATTTCATTTCAATTGTCTACCAACATAAGCATTGAAGTTTTCTTATTTAACAATAAAATTATCAAACTCATCTAAACATTGGCTAGCAGACTTATAACGAGGAATATCACCTTCATCAAATCTATAGAGAGAATTTACCTTTACTACCTGTGTCGGTTTATCAAAACCATGTATTTCTTCAATAGGCGGCAAATTAAGACCATGTATTTCTTTAATAGGAGGTAAATTCTTAACATCATCAGCTTTAATACCCTTTTCTTTCATAGATTTCTTTGCCTCTTGCATATCTTCAGGACTGAGAAATAGAATACCCCTTTTCTTCGGAGTTGGCTTAGCAGTCGGTTCAGGAAGTGTCCAATTATTTTCATTAGTCAGCATATTATTCAATAGCAATTCATCTTGATCAACTGTTCTTTCCCTGGAAACACAACCAGCACAACTATCCAGGTGGTCTCTCGAAGCATCGGTTAGTCCATTATAAAAGATATCAAGTATTTCATTTTTCTTGAGAGGATGATCAGGCAAAGCATTAAGTAATTGGAGAAGCCTCCCCCAAGCTTGTGGGAGACTCTCTTCTTCAATTTGCACAAAATTATATATTTCCCTTAAAGCAGCTTGTTTCTTATGAGCGGGGAAATATTTGGCAGAGAAGTAATAAATCATATCCTGGGGACTACGCACACAACCAGGATCAAGAGAATTAAATCATGTTTTAGCATCACCCTTTAATGAGAACGGAAATAATTTAAGGATATAGTAGTAGCGAGTCTTCTCATCATTAGTGAACAGGGTGGCTATATCATTTAATTTAGTAAGATGTGCCACAACAGTTTCAGATTCATAGCCATAAAAAGGATCAGATTCAACCAAAGTAATTATCTCAGGATCAAAAGAGAAATCATAATCCTTATCAGTAACACAGATAGGTGAAGTAGCAAAAGCAGGGTCATATTTCATTCTAGCATTCAAAGACTTTTCTTTCATCTTAGCTAATAATTTCTTAAGATCATTCCTATCATTGCAAGCTAGAAAGTCTCTAGCAGTTTCTTCATCCATAACATAACCCTCAGGCACAACAGGCAATTCATGTCTAGGGGGAGAATCTTCATCATCACTTTCATCAATATTATCAGTTTCAATAATTTCATTCTCTCTAGCCCTAGCAAGTTGTTCATCAAGAAATTCACATAGTGGCACAGTATTATCAAGCATAGAAGTAGTTTCATCATAAGTATCATGCAAAGCAGAAGTTGCATCATCAATAACATGCGACATATCAGAATTAATAGCAGAAGCAGGTTTAGGTGTCGCAAGCTTACTCAAAACAGAAGGTGAATCAAGTGCAGAGCTAGATGGCAGTTCCTTACCTCCCCTCGTAGTTGAGGGATAAATTTTGGTTTTCTCGTTTTCAAGTTCCTCATAGTGACCAGCAGATATAAATCCCAAGTGACTCAAAGAACAGAGCTATGCTCGCCGGCAACGGCGCCAGAAAATAGTCTTGATAACCCACAAGTATAGGGCATCGCAACAGTTTTCGAGGGTAAAGTATTCAACCCAAATTTATTGATTCGACACAAGGGGAGCCAAAGAATATTCTCAAGTATTAGCAGTTGAGTTATCAATTCAACCACACCTGGATAACTTAATATCTGCAGCAAAGTATTTAGTAGCAAATTGGTATGGAAGTAATGGTAACAGTAGCAGTTTTGTAGTAATTGTAATAGTGGCAACAGTAAAGTAACTAAGCAAAGAGCAATATGTGAAAAGCTCGTGGGCATTGGATCGGTGATGGATAATTATGTCGGATGCGATTATTGATGCAACAGTTATAACATAGGGTGACACAGAACTAGCTCCAGTTCATCAATGTAATGTAGGCATGTATTCCGAATATAGTCATACGTGCTTATGGAAAAGAACTTGCATGGCATCTTTTGTCCTACCCTCCCGTGGCAACGGGGTCCTATTGGAAACTAAGGGATATTAAGACCTCCTTTTAATAGAGTAACGGACCAAACATTAACACTTAGTGAATACATGAACTCCTCAAACTACGGTCATCACCGGTAAGTATCCCGATTATTGTCACTTCGGGGTTAACGGATCATAACACATAATAGGTGACTATAGACTTGCAAGATAGGATCAAGAACTAACATATATTCATGAAAACATAATAGGTTCAGATCTGAAATCATGGCACTCGGGCCCTAGTGACAAGCATTAAGCATAGCAAAGTCATAGCAACATCAATCTCAGAACATAGTGGACACTAGGGATCAAACCCTAACAAAACTAACTCGATTACATGATAAATCTCATCCAACCCATCACCGTCCAGCAAGCCTACGATGGAATTACTCACGCACGGCGGTGAGCATCATGAAATTGGTGATGGAGGATGGTTGATGATGACGACGGCGACGGATTCCCCTCTCCGGAGCCCCGAACGGACTCCAGATCAGCCCTCCCAAGAGAGTTTAGGGCTTGGTGGCGGCTCCGTATCGTAAAATGAGATGAATCCTTCTCTCTGATTTTTTTTCTCCCTGAACGTGAATATATGGAGTTGGAGTTGAGGTCGGTGGAGCACCAGGGGGCCCACGAGGCAGGGGCGCGCCCAGGGGGGTAGGTGCACCCCCCACCCTCGTGGACAGGGTGTGGGCCCCCTGGCCTTGCTTCTTTCGCCAGTATTTTTTATTAATTCCTCCGTGAAGTTTCAGGTCATTCCGAGAACTTTTATTTCTGCACAAAAGTAACACCATGGCAATTCTGCTGAAAACAGCGTCAGTCCGGGTTAGTTCCATTCAAATCATGCAAGTTAGAGTCCAAAACAAGGGCAAAAGTGTTTGGAAAAGTAGATACCATGGAGACGTATCACCATCTAGGGAGAAGGTCAAGGAAGAAGAAGAAGAAGGGGGCTCTCTCCCCCTCTCTCCCGGTGGCGCCGGAACGCTGCCGGGGCCATCATCATCACCGCAATCTACACCAACACCTCCGTCATCTTCACCAACATCTTCATCACCTTCCCCCATCTATCTACAGCGGTCCACTCTCCCGCAACCCGCTGTACCCTCTACTTGAACATGGTGCTTTATGCTTCATATTATTATCCAATGATGTGTTGCCATCCTATGATGTCTGAGTAGATTTTCGTTGTCCTATCGGTAATTGGTGAATTGCTATGATTGGTTTAATTTGCTTGTGGTTATGTTGCTATCCTTTGGTTCCCATCATATGAGCGCGCGCGTGGATCACACCATAGGGTTAGTTGTATGTTGATAAGACTATGTATTGGAGGGCAAGAGTGACAGAAGCGTCAACCGAGCATAGAAGTTGATGCATACGGGATTGAAGGGGGACCAATATATCTTGATGCTATGGTTGGGTTTTACCTTAATGAACGTTAGTAGTTGCGGATGCTTACTAATAGTTCCAATCATAAGTGCATAGAATTCCAAGTCAGGGATGACATGCTAGCAGTGGCCTCTCCCACATAAAACTTGCTATCGGTCTAGTAAAGTAGTCAATTGCTTAGGGACAATTTCGCAACTCCTACCACCACTTTTCCACACTCGCTATACTAACTTCATTGCTTCTTTAACTAAACAGCCCCTAGTATTTATTTACGTGCTCTTTATATTGTTGCAAACCTATCCAACAACACCTACAAAGTACTTCTAGTTTCATACTTGTTTTAGGTAAAGCGAACGTTAAGCGTGCGTATAGTTGTATCGGTGGTCGGTAGAACTTGAGGGAATATTTGTTCTACCTTTAGCTCCTCGTTGGGTTCGACACTCTTACTTATCGAAAGAGGCTACAATTGATCCCCTATACTTGTGGGTTATCAAGACCTTTTTCTGGCGCCGTTGCCGGGGAGTTATAGCGTGGGGTGAATATTCTCGTGTCTGCTTGTTTGCTTTATCACTAAGTAGTTTTTATTTTGTGCTCTTGTTTTCTATCTTTAGTTATGGGTAGGAAACACAAATTGAATCGGGGTTATCAGAGAGTTTGTTTTAGCGCCCACCGTATATGAATCGGGGTGAGAGGCAATTTCGGCCAAGGAGAAACTATGTTTTGGCGCCCACTGTGTATGAATCGAGGTGAGAGGCGGAGGCGGTTATGCCACGTTTTAGTGAAATTACATGCCTACCCCTATCAAAACCTATAGAAATCGAGCCGATAGGCGTTGCATGTCAGGGATAGGCAGTAATTTCCATCTTCCAGATTTTGGTTTCGGGCGGTTACTGCGAGTTACGCTACTTCGTTCAAATTTCTGGAGAAAAAGATTGCACGTTTACCGTGCCAACTAAATTTGAATCCATTCTGTATTTTTTTGGGTAGGATCCATTTTGTATTCGAATACAAATCTATATACATCATTTTTTCATACTTTCAAAAGAACAACAAAGAATTCTGCTCCTTTATATATAAAATATGTTTTACAAATGCAATGATCTCAAAATCATAAGGTTGAATTCAATTATTTGAAACCAAATTATGTTCAACTTTGAATTCAAATTTTTGAAACCAAATTATGTTCAACTCAATTGTATGGATTGGTAATATAAATATATTAAATAACATAAACGCGCACGAATTCAAATTAGTATGCATGTTTGATAGATCAATTTTGGTTCGAGTATGAATGACATGTATCATCATCTCGAATTCAAATATTTGAATCCCTTTTATGTTGACATCTTCTATACACGCAACTAAATATTTGAATCTCCTTTCACGCCAATCTCTCTCTAGGTCTCTCTCGTGTGCTCCTTCATGTAGCTATCACTCTCTTTTCTCCATCTCATCCGCACACTCACTACATGCTTCTCCTTTTTTTGCAAACAGGGTCTCTCGTCGTCTCCCTCGAGAAGTGACGTGGTTTTGTCATGGCAGATGTCCTCGTGAAAGGACTTAGTCGTGAGTGTAACACCCCGGTAGTTCATGCTACAGTAATCCTAACCTAATGATGCCATGTCACCGTGTTAGTTAAGCCTAATTGCCCCTGGATAAAAACCAAACTCAAATTCAAATTCAAATCATAAGTGAAATTAAAAATTGCTCAAACATGAAAACTAAAATGTTCATCTTGTGGAAAATAATCACTTGTTAATATTGGTGGTGAACCAACATTTTTAAATGGTATTTAAATACCCTAAACTGAATAAAATAGTGGCTAAAATAATGCTTTAATTGCCTTTTTCATTTCTAAAAAAGGCTAAACTATGTTATTTGAATGTTAAACTAAATATGGCAGTAACTAAATTATATTAATATTTGAGGTGTAAGTTGTAAAATTTATGAAACTATTTTGCTTTTGGTTTTAAAATAAAAACAGAAAAGAAAAGCTAAATAAAAAGAGAAAAAGGAAAAGGGGGCAAAGGCCCCTGGCCCTCCAGGCCTCGGCCCACTGCAGCTAGCCAGCCCACCTTTCCCCGCTGGGTCGCCCCTTTCCTCTCTTTCCTGTTCGTCCGACCCCGTCGCTACAGGAGGCTGGTCGTCGCCAAACCACC
This sequence comes from Aegilops tauschii subsp. strangulata, assembly GCF_002575655.3. Classification (NCBI taxonomy): domain Eukaryota; kingdom Viridiplantae; phylum Streptophyta; class Magnoliopsida; order Poales; family Poaceae; genus Aegilops; species Aegilops tauschii. Next base: position 322,395,646 of record NC_053040.3, read on the forward strand.
TCGCCGGCGATGCCACGACGAGGGGATAAGGCGCCCCCTCGGGCTCTCCACTCGCCCGCCCACTCGCCCAGATCCACTTCCCCCTCCTTCCTTCGTCGCTCTCTCTCCCTCACCCAAATCCACATGGCCGAACGACGCCGTCGCCGCCCACCGGCGTCCACTGCGGCCCCTGCCACCCCAGGCACCCCGACGCGTCCATCCGCTTCGCCGGCCTCCGCTGCATCTTTCCTGACCACCCGCTCGAGCCGGAGCCCACTACAGCACCGCCCCGACCAAGTCGTCGTCCTCGGCTCCGACGAGCACCGTCGCCCGCTCCGCCCCTTCTGCTGCTCCTAAGCGTTCACGGGGCCACCGTGTGCCCGCTAGGTGAGCCGCCGCACCTTCTGCTCCTCCTACTTAGCTCGCCTGCACCCCTTTCCACCCCGCCACGACGCCATGCCTGTGCCGCCGCCGTGGAGGTCGCAGCCGCGGTCACCACGAGCCTAGCCCGCGTCCGAGCTTAGTCTCGTGTTCCTGGGGTCCCCAGGAACCCGCTGCTGCCCCTAGCTTGCTCCTTCGTGCACCGTAGCGCCGGGTCCGTCGAGCCCCACTTCCAGCTGCCACCTCGCGCCCTCCCGATGCCACTACAGGCCACCTCGCGCCCTCCCGATGCCTCCATTGGATGCGCGCCGGCGCCAGCAAGCCGTAGGACGAAACAGCGTTTCGAATGGTCCTCTGTGGCCAAATTCCGGCGAGCACCGAGCCCCCTCCGCAGTGATTTTGGTTGCCGGCGTAGCTCCGGCGATAGCGCTGATGTGGCCGACCTGGGGCCATCCCCTGGATCGTTGACCCGTGGGCCCCAGGGGCCCGGCTGGTCCTGATTGACCGCGGTCAAAGCTGGGTGGGCCGGTCCCAGCAGCTGACGTGTGGGCCCCCACCCTAAAACATTATTAGTTTAGACTAATCACCCTATGATAGGCGGGCCCAGAGCTTAATTATTTAGTTTAGTAAAAAATTAATCCACTCTTAGCCCCACTATGTATGACAGGTGAGACCCAGCAGCCAGGTTTGACCTGGACTGGCTGGGTTGACTGCTGACATCATTATGATATCATGCTGACGCTTTAATTCTGTTTTGATATATTTTAAATATTATTATTCCAAAAATGTTTAAATCTTTGAAAATTCATACAAGATAAACCGTAAGTCGGATGAAAATAATTTATATATGAAAATTGCTCAGAAAAATCCAACGAATCCGAATACGCTGTCCGTTCATCTGTCACATGCCCCTAGCATGCTGAACATGGAACCGTCCCCTCTCTTTTGCCTGTCCGGAAAATACCAAACCCGGGAAAACCTCTCCGGATGTTTTCCCTTTCCGTGTGCAACGGGTAGCACGGCGATATGTCACCCCTAGCATGATGTATTGCTAAGTCTTTCTTTTTGATGCTTTGTTTGCTTCATATTTATTATTTCTTCCCCCTCTTCTCTCTGGTAGACCCCAAGACTGATGTTGCCCCTGTGATCGACTACGTCACCAACAACCCTTCTTCCTTTTCAGCAGAGCTTCCAGGCAAGCAAACCCCCCTTGGTCATTCAGATATCGCCCATTCTATTCTCTCTCATGCTTGCATTAGATTTTGCTACTGTATTTGATTGCTACTATTCTGATGCATAGCCTGTTTTTGTAACCTACAATTGTTACCTTACCTGCTTAACCTAAACTGCTTAGTATAGGTTGGTTAGTGATCCACCAGAGACCCCTCACCTTGTCCCAGTTGCCCCCGCTTGATAACCGATGACACGGTCAATGTGATCGATATCCAGGCCCCAACACGGCACATCACCCTCCTTAGTTGTATGACTTTGCAGAGTTCCTATCGAGTGCTGCGGGTGATACCTCATCAGCACTTCTGATGTAAACCCTGTAGTGTAGCTATTCGGTCGTGGTCATCGAGGGTGATTCCTCTTTCACCACTCCTGATAACAACTCTGTCGTGCAACCCCTCAAGTGTGGAACATCGAGGGCAATTCCTCCAGGTCCATCTTGATGGTTACATCGAGTGGGAATCCATCGAGGGTGATTCCTCGGGTTTCCCCCTTGCTGTTTTGGACACACGGTTACTTTGACTTTACCACAGAACCATGACTGAAGTCGGGTCGGCCTCGAGGGGTACCCGCGATAAAAAAGTGAAGTCGGGTTGACAGTCAGTGTACCTGCGAGTTGATGTCTAGTCGGGTTGATCTGGACGATACCCGCGAGTTTTCCACACGGCGCGGCCGGGCATTCTTAGCCCTTGCCGCAAGTCCGTGAGACGGGGTGACGGGACCACATATCGTGGATCATTGATCGTTACCGCGCGCTCCCAAGACACTAACGGTTTGGGTATGTGATCCGAGTAGGCCTCTGGCGTTTTACGCACTGACCACCACGCAGGAATAAGTATGGGCACTCTACATCGTATGTATCAGCCGAAAGCTCTTCGAACGTCAGCAATGGAGCAGCGCTTGCCGGTTGGATCGCGTAAGCACCTGCCTTTGTAGTGGAGGTTGCCAGGTCTGCTCGCCGACCGCGTATGGAACGTGCAGGAGTGCAACGGGTGATGGGCCCAAGACCCCTGCACACTTAGGATGTAGACCGGTGTGCTGGCCTCTCTATTGAGCCTAGGTAGGACTGCGATGTGTTGATCAGTTGAGGCAGGTCATGACCTGATGGTGTGTCCGGCCAGAGTTGATCGAGCATGTTGGGTAAGTTTGTGCACCCCTGCAGGGAAGTATTATCTATTCGAATAGTCGTGTCCACGGTAACGGACGCTCGGAGTTGTATCCCGATCGATACAACTTGAACTGGATGCTGAGGCATGAGAATTGGATATGATGGCTCAGAGATTGCTTTCTCGCAGGGAGTCGAGAAAGGATCTCTGGGCGTTAATGCTACAACATGCACTACAAAAAAAGACACATCCGTGACATTTTGGGCCGAACGAATTTTTTTTCTTTCATGCTTATGACACTTCTATGACAATAATTGTGACAAAACCCGGTATCATCATAGATGTGGTGGGCTCCTACTTGTATGACAAAAAATCATGACAGAAAATGGGCTTTTCGTCCTGGGCGGGCCGGAGATGCAGTTGCATGACATTCTTTGGGCCGTGCATGACGGAAAAAACCCTGGTAGAAGCGAGAGCGAGGAAAATATCAGGGAGTTCCCGGTTACGGTGGGTGGTCGGGGCCGAGCGATGCATGTTTCTCTCATACACGTACGCGCGTGTCTGCGAGGCGTTGCGCTCTAACTGAACCCGAGCGAGGCGTTGGGCTCTAAGTGAACCTGAGCGATTGCACTAGCTACGTTACTGAACCCCGATCGATCCCTTGCTGTTAAGTGAACCCGAGTGATTCCTTCGCTACTGCTGCTAACTGAAGCCGATCGATGCCGCCTCTGGATGAACGGGGTTTGGATGAACAGTTCCCGGTGGGGGGGGGGGGTTGGATGAACAGGACCCCGTGGTAGTAGAGGTCGTTGCCGCTGGATGAACAGGACCCCGATCGAGCCGGTTGGGGGTGGATGAACAGGACCCCGTGGAGGGCTGGATGAACAGGACCCCGTGGAGGGCTGGTTGAACAGTAGCCGGTGGAGGGCTGGATGAACAGTAGCCCGTGGAGGGCTGGTTGAACAGTAGCCGGTGGAGGAGCGGTGGAGGCTGGATGAACAGGAGCCCGTGGATGAACGGGGGCCCGTGATGAACAATCGCAGGTGGAGGCTCGAGGAGGTCGATGGTGGATGAACAGTAGCCCGTGGAGGCTGGAGGAGGTCGATGGTAGAGATGAACAGTATCTCGTGGAGTCCCGTTTTGCGGTACGCCACACCCCTCCCGATGAACAGGACCCCCGTTTCGACCGTAGCGCTCGAACACAAGTCCGTTTCCTCCATTTTGCGATACGCCACACCCCTCCCGATCAACAAGACCTCGTTTCGACCGTAGGAGGTCCAAGAGAAGTTTATTTCCTCCGTTTTGCGGTACACCAGACCCCTCCCGATGAACAGGATCCCGTTTCGACCACGGCCGGTCGAACACAAGGTCGTTTCCTCCGTTCTGCAGTACGCCAGGCCTCATTTTGATCGGCTATTCCTTCCAAGCCGGTTGGCTCCCGATGAACACGACGTATTCCGTTACCTCCCGATGAACACGACGCATTCCGTTGCCTCCCCATGAACACGACGATGACGCAATTTCTCCGTTCCGACCCAGCCATGTACACGAGCTCTGGTCGTACGTATGCGCGAGTAGGCGTTCGAGACGCCGCCCGTGTGTACGTATGTAGCCGTATTTTCTTTCTTGCACCCTGGCTGTACGTACATGTACATGCTATGTGCGCGCCTCTACTACGACACATGTGCGCCTCTACTACGACACGTGCCCTTCCTTACACGGCGACGGTTCATCGCTACAGCCTGCAGACAGACCGATCGACCAGTATGTACATACACGTTTGCGACCAGAATGACAATGCTACGTACGCTTCGACCAGGTGGGTCCCGACTGTCAGGCACTTCCTTGCGTGCGAAGATGTAGCTGGTGGGTCCCAGCAGTCAGGGGGCGAATCATTTTTTTGCCCGTAATATGGACGCACTTCCTTGTGTGCGAAGATGTAGCTGGTGGTCCCAGCAGTCAGGGGGGAAACCTTTTTTTCACGAAATACGGTGGCCCGTTCGGTGGGTCCCTACTATGAGGTGGAGGAATCATTATTTTCCGCGTAATAAGGAGGCACTTAATTGCTGCGGCCATGGACCCAGCTGTCAGCCTCTCCACGTGCAGTACTCTTCTGATGGAAGTCATTCGTTGACCACGTTGACCATGCGGCACCGATAGCACTAGGGTGGTGGACGACGGCGAGGCCTAGGAAGGGGACGACGTGGAGCCAGGGAAGATGCGATAGTGGAAGCCCACGCGGAGAGGAGTATGAGGGTTCACTGGTTCGGCTGCGGTGTGAGGTTGCCATCGCCGCAGAATAACAGGGGGTGTGGGTGAGTGGATGACCCGGCCAGCGGTGGGAGTAGTAGGGGGCGGTGAGGCCTCCGCGGCAGCACAACCGGCCACGGGAGGCAAGAGCATGCGGCACGACCGGCGCTGCTTTGGGCGGCTGGAGCAACAAGACTAGAGGTTGAAGAAGCACTACGGCCGTTGGATGGACATCGTACGGTCACTGGAGCTAGAATCGTTCATATTGACTAAGTTGACAAAGCCCTCCATCCCCGTCAACTTAGTAGGCCCACAAGTCAGCCTCCCACTATGCTGGGTCCTAGCTAGCATGGGGAGTATTCATTTTTGTGTGCGTAATAAGGAGGCACTTCTTTGCATGCGAAGATATAGATGGTGGGTCCGACCTGTCAGCGGGGGAATTTTTTTTCGTGAAATAAGGAGGCCCTTCCGGTGGGTCCCAGATGTCAGGTGGAGGAATCATTATTTTGCGCGTAATAAGGAGGCATTTCCTTGTGTGCGGCCGTGGACCCAGCTGTCAGCCTCTCCACATACAGTCCACGTCCGATGGATGTCGTTCGTCGACCATATTGACCACGGCGCGCTGAGAGCACCAGGGCGGTGGACGACGGCGAGGCCTAGGAAGGGAACGACACGGAGCCGGGGAAGAATCGGCAGTGGTTGCCCACGCGGTGGGGAGTACGAGGGTTTACTGGATCGACTGCCATCGCCGGAAAATAACAGGAGGTGTGGGTGAGTAGAGGAATGGCCTGGCTAGCAATGGAGTAGGGTGGGGCGGTGCGGCCTGTGCGGTAGCACAACCGGCCACGGGAGGCGGGAGCAGGCAGTCCCACCGGCGCTGGTTTGGGCAGCTCGAGCAAGATCAGATATTGAAAAAGCAGCACGGCCGTTGGATTAACATCCAACTGTCACTTCTGCTAGAATTGTTTGTGGACTAAGTTGACAAAGCCTTTTGTACACGTCAACCTAGTAGACCCACAAGTCAGCCTCCAAATCTGTCCCAAACAGCATACAACCCGAAATTTCTAGCCAGATTCAAATTAATTTTAAAACTAAAGATACCTTAATTTAAATCCAATGAAATTTTACCCGCACAAAAACAATGGGATTTAAAATATCAAAATCCTAAAGAAAAAAGTATTTTGGAACTAATTGCCTGATTGCTGTATTTTTTTCATTTTACAGCCCATTTAATATTACTTATAGCCCATTTCTTATTACTTATAGCCCATTTTCTGGGCAAAATGCATCCCTCCTCATCTTGAAAGATTTCCGGCCCAGCAGGGCGTAGAAAAGCAAGTAGGCCTATGTTGGTTATTCTGCAAAAAAACAAAATAGCTGGGCTAGCCATTTTTAGAACGGAAAAAAACAAACTGGGCTGATCATGTGCTAAACATATGAAATAAAAGTCTGGGCTAGACGGGCCACGACTCCCGAACAACCCAGTTGATACCCTTCTCCGTCTCGAAAAAACAAAATTACTGCGCGCGCTCCTGGGTCCCTACTGTCATCCTCACCATGTACAGTCATCTCCTTATCCCTCTCGGTTGTTGACCATGTTGACAACACCAAAGGGCAGTGCCGCGGCGAGCGAACCAAGGCGGAGGACGATGGTGAGGCCTCGGACGGGGACGAACAGGAGCCGGGGAAGATGCGCAGAGTTTTAGGGTGCGATGTGGCCACGATGTGTGCGCGGCAGCGCAGCTAACCGTGGGAGGCGGGACCAGGCGGTCCCGCCGACGCTGGTTTGGCTTTGGCGGCTGGAGGAAGAAGAGACTGAAGAAACACGACAGACGTTGAATGTCAATCCAATGGTCAAGGTTGGCACAATCGTTTGTTGACTAAGCTGACACCAAGTAGCATACTTTTTTATATATAGGAAGAAAACAAAAACTGGGCTCGTTCGCCTGATAACATTCCCGAAACTGCGACCGTTCGATCTTGCATTGCAACTAAAACTGCGAGGAAAATGCGTTCGTCTGCCGTCCTCCTCCCAGGGAACGTTCGCCACATAAGTGACTAGCACCCTTGGTTATCAACCGAGAGGTCTTGGGTTCGAGTCCCATGAACTCTCAATTTTGTCCTCCATCCTTCCTCGCAAAAAGAAAAAGAAAGAAAATCAAAGACTTGAGAAGGCGTACAGAACAAGCTAGTGTACCAGTAAAGAGACGTTGCTGAGTTTTAGAAAAAAGAGAGAAGTGCTCCTGTAGCTGGTTCGAATCCAAACATAGACTATGACTATATATGGTGCGATGCTACTCTGCAAGTAATGAAACTGACATATCCAACGTTCGCTTCTCCTCTTCTCTACTTACTCTGCCTAGCATCAGAAGCTCTGGCCGCAACAACCATGTCCGCTGGTTGCTCGTCCACATGCTCTTCAGCAGGCAACAACCAGATATGCGCCAAGTCGCCACCCATATCATCGCCTGTGGGTCTCATCACACCCCTGCCGGCACACGCACCACAACCGGTTGCTCATCGCAACCCGCTGCGGTTGGTGTGGTGCCTGAAGGAAATATGCCCTAGAGGCAATAATAAAGTATTATATATTTCCTTATATCATGATAAATGTTTATTATTCATGCTAGAATTGTATTAACCGGAAACATAATACATGTGTGAATACATAGACAAACAGAGTGTCACTAGTATGCCTCTGCTTGACTAGCTCGTTAATCAAAGATGGTTATGTTTCCTAGCCATAGACATGAGTTGTCATTTGATTAACGGGATCACCTCATTAGGAGAATGACGTGATTGACATGACCCATTACGTTAGCTTAGCACCCGATCGTTTAGTATGTTGCTATTGCTTACTTCATGACTTATACATGTTCCTATGACTATGAGATTATGCAACTCCCGTTTACCGGAGGAACACTTTGTGTGCTACCAAACGTCACAACGTAACTGGGTGATTATAAAGGTGCTCTACAGGTGTCTCCAAAGGTACTTGTTGGGTTGGCGTATTTCGAGATTAGGATTTGTCACTCCGATTGTCGGAGAGGTATCTCTGGGCCCACTCGGTAATGCACATCACTATAAGCCTTGCAAGCATTGTGACTAATGAGTTAGTTGCGGGATGATGTATTATGGAACGAGTAAAGAGACTTGCCGGTAACGAGATTGAACTAGGTATCGAGATACCGACGATCGAATCTCGGGCAAGTAACATACCGATGACAAAGGGAACAACGTATGTTGTTATGCGGTCTGACCGATAAAGATCTTCGTAGAATATGTGGGAGCCAATATGGGCATCCAGGTCCCGCTATTGGTTATTGACCGGAGAGGTGTCTCGGTCATGTCTACATAGTTCTCGAACCCAAAGGGTCCGCACGCTTAAAGTTACGATGACAGTTTTATTATGAGTTTATATGTTTTGATGTACCAAAGGTTGTTCGGAGTCCCAGATGTGATCACGGACATGACGAGGAGTCTCGAAATGGTCGAGACGTAAAGATTGATATATTGGACGACTATATTCGGACACCGGAAGTGTTCCGGAGAAGTTTCGGATTAAACCGGAGTGCCGGAGGGTTACCGGAACCCCCCGGGGAAGTATTGGGCCTTAGTGGGCCTTGAGGGAAGAGAGAGGGCAGCAGCCAAGAGGTGGTGCGCCCCCTCCCAGGAGGAGTCCTAGTTGGACTAGGAGAGGGGGGCGCAGCCCCCTTTCCCTCTCCCTCTCCCTCTCTTTCCTTCCCCCCTTCTTTTCCTAGTAGGACTAGGAAAGGGGAGTCCTACTCCTACTAGGAGGAGGACTGCCCCCCCTCTCCTTGGCGCGCCCATAGGCAGCCGGCCTCCCCCTTTCTCCTTTATATACGGGGGCAGGGGGGCACCTCTAAACACACTTGATATACGATATTTTAGCCGTGTGCGGTGCCCCCCTCCACCAGATTACTCCTCGATAATACCGTCGCGGAGCTTAGGTGAAGCCTTGCGTCGGTGGAACATCATCATCGTCACCACGCCGTCGTGCTGACGAAACTCTCCCTCAACACTCGGCTGGATCGGAGTTCGAGGGACGTCATCGAGCTGAACGTGTGTAGAACTTCGGAGGTGCCGTGCGTTCGGTACTTGATCTGTCGGATCGTGAAGACGTACGACTACATCAACCGCGTTGTGATAACGCTTCCGCTGTCGGTCTACGAGGGTACGTGGACAACACTCTCCCCTCTCGTTGCTATGCATCACCATGATCTTGCGTGTGCGTAGGTAAATTTTTGAAATTACTACGTTCCCCTTCAGTGGTATCAGAGCCAGGTTTTATGCGTTGATGCTATGCACGAGTAGAACACAAGTGAGTTGTGGGCGATATAAGTCATACTGCTTACCAGCATGTCATACTTTGGTTCAGCGGTATTGTGAGATGAAGCGGCCCGGACCGACATTACGCGTACGCTTACGCGAGACTGGTTTCACCGTTCGGAGCACTCGTTGCTTAAAGGTGACTGGCGGGTGTCTGTCTCTCTCACTTTAGTTGAACCGAGTGTGGCTACGCCCGGTCCTTGCGAAGGTTAAAACATCACCAACTTGACAAACTATCGTTGTGGTTTTGATGTGTAGGTAAGAACGGTTCTTGCTAAGTCCGTCGCAGCCACGTAAAATATGCAACAACAAAGTAGAGGTCGTCTAACTTGTTCTTGCAGGGCATGTTGTGATGTGATATGGTCAAGACATGATGTGATATAATGTGTTGTATGAGATGATCATGTTTTGTAACCGAGTTATCGGCAGCTGGCAGGAGCCATATGGTTGTCGCTTTATTGTATGAGATGCAATCGCCATGTAATAGTTTTACTTTATCACTAAGCGGTAGCGATAGTCGTAAAAGCAATAAGTTGGCGAGACGACAACGATACTACGATGGGGATCAAGGTGTCGAGCCGGTGACGATGGTGATCATGATGGTGCTTCGGAGATGGAGATCACAAGCACGGTGCTTCGGAGATGGAGATCACAAGCACAAGATGATGATGGCCATATCATATCACTTATATTGATTGCATGTGATGTTAATCCTTTATGCATCTTATCTTGCTTTGATTGACGGTAGCATTATAAGATGATCTCTCACTAAAATTTCAAGATAAAAGTGTTCTCCCTGAGTATGCACCGTTGCAAAAGTTCTTCATGCTGAGACACCACGTGTTAATCGGGTGTGATAGGCTCTACGTTCAAATACAACGGGTGCAAAACAGTTGCACACGCGGAATACTCAGGTTAAACTTGACGAGCCTAGCATATGTACAGATATGGCCTCGGAACACAGAGACCGAAAGGTCGAGCGTGAATCATATAGTAGATATGATCAACATAGTGATGTTCACCATTGAAACTACTCCATCTCACGTGTTAATCGGACATGGTTTAGTTGCTTTGGATCACGTAATCACTTAGATGATTAGAGAGATGTCTATCTAAGTGGGAGTTCTTAAGTAATATGATTAATTGAACTTCAATTTATCATGAACTTAGTACCTGATAGTATCTTGCTTGTCTATGTTAATTGTAGATATATGGCCCGTGCTGTTGTGCCGTTGAATTTTAATGCGTCCCTTGAGAAAGCTAAGTTGAAAGATGATGGTAGCAATTACACGGACTGGGTCCGTAACTTGAGGATTATCCTCATTGCTGCACAGAAGAATTACGTCCTGGAAGCACCGCTAGGTGCCAGGCCTCCTGCAAGAGCTACGCCAGAAGTTATGAACGTCTGGCAAAGCAAAGCTGATGACTACTCAATAGTTCAGTGTGCCATGCTTTACGGCTTAGAACCGGGACTTCAACGACGTTTTGAACGTCATGGAGCATATGAGATGTTCCAGGATTTGAAGTTAATATTTCAAGCAAATGCCCGGATTGAGAGATATGAAGTCTCCAATAAGTTCTATAGCTGCAAGATGGAAGAGAATAGTTCTGTCAGTGAGCATATACTCAGAATGTCTGGGTATAATAATCACTTGATTCAACTGGGAGTTCAACTTCCGGATGATTGCGTCATTGACAGAATACTTCAATCACTGCCACCAAGCTACAAGAGCTTCGTGATGAACTATAACATGCAAGGGATGGATAAGACGATTCCCGAGCTCTTCGCAATGCTAAAGGCAGCGGAGGTAGAAATCAAAAAGGAGCATCAAGTGTTGATGGTCAGTACAACCACTAGTTTCAAGAAAAAGGGCAAAGGGAAGAAGAAAGGGAACTTCAAGAAGAACAGCAAGCAAGTTGTTGTTCAGGAGAAGAAATCCAAGTCTGGACCTAAGCCTGAAACTGAGTGCTTCTACTGTAAGCAGACTGGCCACTGGAAGCGGAACTGCCCCAAGTATTTGGCGGATAAGAAGGATGGCAAGGTTAACAAAGGTATATGTGATATACATGTTATTGATGTGTACCTTACTAATACTCGCAGTAGCACCTGGGTATTTGATACTGGTTCTGTTGCTAATATTTGCAACTCGAAACAGGGGCTACGGATTAAGCGAAATTTGGCTAAGGACGAGGTGACGATGCGCGTGGGAAATGGTTCCAAAGTCGATGTGATCGCCGTCGGCACGCTACCTCTACATCTACCTTCGGGATTAGTTTTAGACCTAAATAATTGTTATTTGGTGCCAGCGTTGAGCATGAACATTATATCTGGATCTTATTTAATGCGAGACGGTTATTCATTTAAATCAGAGAATAATGGTTGTTCTATTTATATGAATAATATCTTTTATGGTCATGCACTCTTGAAGAGTGGTCTATTTTTAATGAATCTCGATAGTAGTGATACACATATTCATAATGTTGAAGCCAAAAGATGCAGAGTTAATAATGACAGTGCAACGTATTTGTGGCACTGCCGTTTGGGTCATATCGGTGTAAAGCGCATGAAGAAACTCCATACTGATGGAATTTTGGAATCACTTGATTTTGAATCACTTGGTACTTGCGAACCGTGCCTTATGGGCAAGATGACCAAAACACCATTCTCCGGAACTATGGAGAGAGCAACAGATTTGTTGGAAATCATACATACAGATGTATGTGGTCCGATGAATATTGAAGCTCGTGGCGGATATCGTTATTTTCTCACCTTCACAGATGATTTGAGCAGATATGGGTATATCTACTTAATGAAACATAAGTCTGAAACATTTGAAAAGTTCAAAGAATTTCAGAGTGAAGTTGAAAATCATCGTAACAAGAAAATAAAATTCCTACGATCTGATCGTGGAGGAGAATATTTGAGTTACGAGTTTGGTCTACATTTGAAACAATGCGGAATAGTTTCGCAACTCACGCCACCCGGAACACCACAGCGTAATGGTGTGTCTGAACGTCGTAATCGTACTTTATTAGATATGGTGCGAACTATGATGTCTCTTACTGATTTACCGCTATCGTTTTGGGGTTATGCTTTAGAGACAGCTGCATTCACTCTAAATAGGACACCATCGAAATCCGTTGAGACGACGCCTTTTGAACTATGGTTTGGCAAGAAACCAAAGTTGTCGTATCTTAAAGTTTGGGGTTGCGATGCTTATGTGAAGAAACTTCAACCTGATAAGCTCGAGCCTAAATCAGAGAAATGTGTCTTCATAGGATACCCAAAGGAGACCGTTGGGTACACCTTCTATCACAGATCCGAAGGCAAGATATTTGTTGCTAGAAATGGATCCTTTCTAGAGAAGGAGTTTCTCTCGAAAGATGTGAGTGGGAGGAAAGTAGAACTTGATGAGGTAAATGTACCTGCTCCCTTATTGGAAAGTAGATCATCGCAGAGATCAGTTTCTGCGACACCTACACCAGGTAGTGAGGAAGTTAATGATAATGATCATGAAACTTCAGATCAAGTTATTACTGAACTTCGTAGGTCAACTAGATCAAGATCCGCACCAGAGTGGTACGGTAATCCTGTTCTGGAGGTCATGTTACTAGACCATGGCGAACCTACGAACTATGAAGAAGCGATGGTGAGCCCAGATTCTGCAAAATGGCTTGAAGCCATGAAATCCGAGATGGGATCCATGTATGAGAACAAAGTATGGACTTTGGTTGACTTGCCCGATGGTCGGCAAGCCATTGAAAATAAATGGATCTTCAAGAAGAAGACTGACGCTGATGGTAATGTTACTGTCTATAAAGCTCGACTTGTTGCGAAAGGTTTTCGACAAGTTCAAGGAATTGACTACGATGAGACCTTCTCACCCGTAGCGATGCTTAAGTCTGTCCGAATCATGTTAGCAATTGCCGCATTTTATGATTATGAAATTTGGCAAATGGATGTCAAAACTGCGTTCCTGAATGGATTTCTGGAAGAAGAGTTGTATATGATGCAACCAAAAGGTTTTGTCGATCCAAAGGGAGCTAACAAAGTGTGCAAGCTCCAGCGATCCATTTATGGACTGGTGCAAGCCTCTCGGAGTTGGAATAAACGCTTTGATAGTGTGATCAAAGCATTTGGTTTTATACAGACTTTTGGAGAAGCCTGTATTTACAAGAAAGTGAGTGGGAGCTCGATAGCATTTCTGATATTATATGTGGATGACATATTACTGATTGGAAATGATATAGAATTTCTGGATAGCATAAAGGGCTACTTGAATAAGAGTTTTTCAATGAAAGACCTCGGTGAATCTGCATATATATTAGGCATTAAGATCTATAGAGATAGATCAAGACGCTTAATTGGACTTTCACAAAGCACATACCTTGACAAAGTTTTGAAGAAGTTCAAAATGGATCAAGCAAAGAAAGGGTTCTTGCCTGTACTACAAGGTGTGAGATTGAGTAAGACTCAATGCCCGACCACTGCAGAAGATAGAGAGAAAATGAAAGATGTTCCCTATGCTTCAGCCATAGGCTCTATCATGTATGCAATGCTGTGTACCAGACCTGATGTGTCCCTAGCTATAAGTTTAGCAGGGAGGTACCAAAGTAATCCAGGAGTGGATCACTAGACAGCGGTCAAGAACATCCTGAAATACCTGAAAAGGACTAAGGATATGTTTCTCGTATATGGAGGTGACAAAGAGCTCATCGTAAGGGGTTACGTTGATGCAAGCTTTGACACTGATCCGGACGATTCGAAATCACAAATCGGATACGTATTTACATTGAACGGTGGAGCTGTCAGTTGGTGCAGTTCCAAGCAAAGTGTCGTGGCGGGATCTACGTGTGAAGCGCAATACATAGCTGCTTCGGAAGCAGCGAATGAAGGAGTCTGGATGAAGGAGTTCATATCCGATCTAGGTGTCATACCTAGTACATCGGGACCAATGAAAATCTTTTGTGATAATACTGGTGCAATTGCCTTAGCAAAGGAATCCAGATTTCACAAGAGAACCAAGCACATCAGAAGACGCTTCAATTCCATCCGGGATTTAGTCCAGGTGGGAGACATAGAAATTTGCAAGATACATACAGATCTGAATGTAGCAGATCCGTTGACTAAGCCTCTTCCACGAGCAAAACATGATCAGCACCAAGACTCCATGGGTGTAAGAATCATTACTATGTAATCTAGATTATTGACTCTAGTGCAAGTGGGAGACTGAAGGAAATATGCCCTAGAGGCAATAATAAAGTATTATATATTTCCTTATATCATGATAAATGTTTATTATTCATGCTAGAATTGTATTAACCGGAAACATAATACATGTGTGAATACATAGACAAACAGAGTGTCACTAGTATGCCTCTGCTTGACTAGCTCGTTAATCAAAGATGGTTATGTTTCCTAGCCATAGACATGAGTTGTCATTTGATTAACGGGATCACCTCATTAGGAGAATGACGTGATTGACATGACCCATTACGTTAGCTTAGCACCCGATCGTTTAGTATGTTGCTATTGCTTACTTCATGACTTATACATGTTCCTATGACTATGAGATTATGCAACTCCCGTTTACCGGAGGAACACTTTGTGTGCTACCAAACGTCACAACGTAACTGGGTGATTATAAAGGTGCTCTACAGGTGTCTCCAAAGGTACTTGTTGGGTTGGCGTATTTCGAGATTAGGATTTGTCACTCCGATTGTCGGAGAGGTATCTCTGGGCCCACTCGGTAATGCACATCACTATAAGCCTTGCAAGCATTGTGACTAATGAGTTAGTTGCGGGATGATGTATTACGGAACGAGTAAAGAGACTTGCCGGTAACGAGATTGAACTAGGTATCGAGATACCGACGATCGAATCTCGGGCAAGTAACATACCGATGACAAAGGGAACAACGTATGTTGTTATGCGGTCTGACCGATAAAGATCTTCGTAGAATATGTGGGAGCCAATATGGGCATCCAGGTCCCGCTATTGGTTATTGACCGGAGAGGTGTCTCGGTCATGTCTACATAGTTCTCGAACCCAAAGGGTCCGCACGCTTAAAGTTACGATGACAGTTTTATTATGAGTTTATATGTTTTGATGTACCGAAGGTTGTTCGGTGTCCCGGATGTGATCACGGACATGACGAGGAGTCTCGAAATGGTCGAGACGTAAAGATTGATATATTGGATGACTATATTCGGACACCGGAAGTGTTCCGGAGAAGTTTCGGATTAAACCGGAGTGCCGGAGGGTTACCGGAACCCCCCGGGGAAGTATTGGGCCTTAGTGGGCCTTGAGGGAAGAGAGAGGGCAGCAGCCAGGAGGTGGTGCGCCCCCTCCCAGGAGGAGTCCTAGTTGGACTAGGAGAGGGGGGCGCAGCCCCCTTTCCCTTTCCCTCTCCCTCTCCCTCTCTTTCCTTCCCCCCTTCTTTTCCTAGTAGGACTAGGAAAGGGGAGTCCTACTCCTACTAGGAGGAGGACTCCCCCCCTCTCCTTGGCGCGCCCATAGGCAGCCGGCCTCCCCCTTGCTCCTTTATATACGGGGCAGGGGGGCACCTCTAAACACACTTGATATACGATATTTTAGCCGTGTGCGGTGCCCCCCTCCACCAGATTACTCCTCGATAATACCGTCGCGGAGCTTAGGCGAAGCCCTGCGTCGGTGGAACATCATCATTGTCACCACGCCGTCGTGCTGACGAAACTCTCCCTCAACACTCGGCTGGATCGGAGTTCGAGGGACGTCATCGAGCTGAACGTGTGTAGAACTTCGGAGGTGCCGTGCGTTCGGTACTTGATCGGTCGGATCGTGAAGACGTACGACTACATCAACCGCGTTGTGATAACGCTTCCGCTGTCGGTCTACGAGGGTACGTGGACAACACTCTCCCCTCTCGTTGCTATGCATCACCATTATCTTGCGTGTGCGTAGGTAAATTTTTGAAATTACTACGTTCCCCTTCAGTGCCACTGCTGCAAATAACGAAGAGTCATCCGTCGCGTGTCAACTACAATCCTCAACCCTGGCCGAGTCTTCTACAAATGCCCGGATCATGGGGTAATAATATGTTTAAGTGTTGTTCTGCTGCTTTCAGTTGCTGATTTTTTAATAGTTTGGTTGATGATCTTCCAATTTGATTCGTGCAGAAAAGGGAAGATTCGTGTGATTCGTACTTCTGGGAAGTTGCTGATGTGGGGGAATGCAACTACGCTGATTATTTGGTTAGGCGAGGAATCCCAATACCAGCAGGTTGGGGTGTTGGACAAGTAACTAAAGGAACGGCAGAAGAGGAAGATGCAGAGCAGAAGGTTAAAGATGCAGTTCCTCTGATCATGGCCAAGCAACAGCTGTTGAACGGCCTTGACAGCAATGAGGAGATGAAAGAGCTTGTGAAGATAATGGGCAAAATCGATGTGCTCTGTAGGATGATTGTCTCTTTATTTGTAGTGTATGTAGCACTCGTGATGTATTCAGTTGTTATGACATGAGCACTTTGCTGAAACTAGTAATGAATGAAACCTCTGTAGCAGGCTGGGCGTAGTGTTGTGAACATCTAATGATTTCTATTAACGAAAATCGGGGGGTATCGCCTTTTGCTCATAAATAAATAAATAAATAAATAGCAGAGGCCCTTTTGGTAATAAATAAATAAATAGGAGAGGCCCTTTTGGTAATAAATAAATAAATTAGCAGATGCCCTGTCGGGTCAGCTTTGTTCCCATTCGAAGACGTCGAGCAAATTGCAGTCCAACAACAAACTATGTCATCAAATTCAAGTTTCACAGCCAAATATGAGTGCAACTAAACAACAATGTCATCATGTTTTAGTCGTCATACAATCACCAAACACAAACAAACATACATAACAAGTGATGTTCTCACAGCAAAATACTAAACAACACATTCATCAGGTTTCAGTTGTCATAGCAAACACAATTTCACATAGTAGATAAAAAATGCCTTCTGACAGGCAAATACGACAAAAGCAATCTAATCATCATCCGTAGTAGCAGCGTCAACATCTTCGCCATGTGTATCAAGCTGAATCGTAATTCCCCAGAGTGTCATCTTCTTCTTCATCCTCAATGTCCTCGAATGTTGGCTTCTTCTTGATCAACTCTTGTATGTCCACAGCACGACAGGCAATCTTTTCGCCAGCGTCATTGACGTGATGGTTCTCAAAGATATTAGGAACATCTGTGGAATCTTGTACATCAGGAGCAGTGTAAGCATCATCTTGTTGTGCAACTTCATTAAACGAATTCCTCTGCTCAAACCTATGCAATACTCTCCAGTCATCGCTACGTGCAAATGTGTCGTCCAAGAAAAATATCTGTGTCGCTTGATTTGCCAAAATAAAAGGCTCATTGGTCTGGTACGCCGCCTTGACATTGATGGATTTGAAATAATCATCAGCTCTGGGTTTTGCGATCCTAGAAAACAGGTTATACCAACGACAGCACAACAGAACCACACACCGATGATCCTCGAAACTGGAGATATACTGCAACTGAACAATGTCTGTTATGTTAGCATACATTTCAGTTGTCTCTCTGTCGTACGTATCCGTGCTCATGATGGCACTGTTTTGTGTCTTCCTGCCTTCGTCGCGTGCAAGGGTGTTGTAGCGCACATCTCCAACAACGCAAGATTCAAAATGTCTTACCCGAGTATCAGGACCCATTGCTAGTGCGTAAAGGGCATCATCAACTTCCTGCCCATCCTCCCGCATCTTCTTAACCTATGGTTAGGAAATAGACAAGCTGATCATCTTATGTACTCAATATATTAAAAAAACTGACAGTGCAATTCAAAAGCTTACATGGCTCTTGAACCATTTCACAAATCCTGTCATAACTAGTTTGTCAATCTTTCTTGGATTTTGCGGCAGTAACTCCTTTTTGTAGATGCTGCAGAACATAGTGATCGCATCAAACATCTAAATATATAAGAATGTGCTGCAAGTTTAGTAGATTACGATGTATAAGCTGCAGTACTTAGCACTTACTTGATATAAGGTAGTATCTCAGGACAGTTATTCAACACATACCAAACCATTTTGTCCAAATCTTTATGTTTGTCCTCTTGTCGACTCTTCCCTGTAACTCGAACATAATAATCGAAAACATTGAGCCCGGGATTGTCTTCACCCACCTCTTTGCTAAGCTAGTCAGCTGGTTCAATGTATTTTGAGCAGAATGTCAACGCTTCTGTAGCAATGTAGGCCTCTGCAATGGAACCCTCGGGTCTAGCTCTGTTCCTAACATAGCCCTTGAAAGTGCCTAGCTGCCTTTCAATAGGGTATCCAGCCATATTGTAGTAGACCTCTAAGTAGTGCCTCATCGGGTAGATGAACAACCAAATGCACCATCACATCAAATAAGGCTGGAGGATATATCTTCTCAAGGTCGCATAGGATAGTTGGTATCTTGTCTCTAAGACGCTCCAAAGCATCTACCCTGATATTTCTACTAGAGAGTTCCCTGAATAATTGTCCCAACTCTGCAACTGCTCTGTATAAGTCAGGGCGGCCCAATCCTCTAAGGATAACAGGTAAAAACCCTTTGAAGTAGGACGTGGCAGTCATGAGTTTTCAACCCTTGTACCTTGTTTCCATCTGCACTGACTCTCCTTTCAGGGTTGGAAGCAAACCCATGTGGGAATCTCACACGTGACAAAACCTCGCAGAATTCTTTTCGTTTTACTTGTCCAAGACGTACACACCTGGTGCCATATCCCGTGGTTTACCTTCATCTTGCACCTGCAAATCCTGTTTGATACCCAGGTGTGTCAAATCAATCCTAGATTTTAAGGTATCTTTCGTCTTGCCTTCAATATTAAGAAGTGTGCCGATAATGCTATCACATATATTTTTCTCGATGTGCATCACATCAAGATTATGCCGCAGATCCAAATGTTTCCAATACTCCAAGTCCCACAAAGTGGACCTGTGAGTAAAAAATAATCTCTCTTCTGCCCTGCCACGCTTCCTTTTCCCGCTACCATTACCAGGATGGTTTCCTGGTGTAATATGCCTGACCTTCTCTAATTCCACTTGCAACTCATCAGCGGTGAGCCTCTTTGGTGCATCACGGTTTTCATGCTTTGCATAGAACACATGTCTTCGGTATTTTGTAGGACGCGACTTGTCCTTGGCAAGGAAACGGCGGTGTCCAATGTAACAGATCTTGCTAAGTGTTGCATATGACAGCGGATTCCTGTCACAGGGAACACATGCATTGTAACCATGTGTCGTTCGCCCTGACATAGTGCCCAAAGCCGGATAATCATGGATGCACCAAATTACAACAGCACGCAGAAAGAAATCAGCTGGTGGGCTGCTATATAGATCTCGAGTGAGAACACCCCTCCATAGCTGTTGAAGTTCCTCCACAAGAGGCTCCATGAATAAATCAAAATCCTTTCCAGGATTTTTTGGACCTGGGATGAGCAAGGCCATCATGTAGTTTGATTCTTTGGTGCAGACATTTGGAGGCATGTTGTAAGGGATAACATGCACTGGCCACATGCTATATGTGGCGCTCTGGTGGCCAAATGGGCTAAATCCATCTAAAGCTAAGCCAAGTCTAATGTTTCTCGGGCCAGCAGCAAACTTTTTGTGTTTCTGATTGAAGCTTTTCCACTCACTACCATGAGATGGGTGGCTCATTACATTTTGATCTCTGTACGCCTGGTTCCTAGAATGCCATAGTACATCCTCTCTTGTTTCAGCATCATGAAATAACCTCTGCAATCTTGGTATAATTGGAAAATGTCTCAGAACATTATGAGGAATCCTCTTCACAGCATCGCCATCTTGATGATTTGCATTTTGGGCATTCACTTAAGTTGGCATAATCCTTCTGGAACAGAACACAATTATTCTTACAAACATGGATCATATCATATCCAATTCCAACTGCACGAAGGAAATTCTTCATTTTACTGTAGGTGTGTGGCAGCTCAGACGCATCTGGGAAAGATTTGCGGAAAGTAGCCAACATCGCATCGAATGATTTGTTGGTCATCCGCTCAGATGTCTTCACCTGAAGAAAGGTGACCATAGCTGAGAATACTGACAGCTTATTTCATGGGGTGACAGCCACGTTGCATTGTTCCAACATGCGGGCCCATAATTTTTCTTCTGTAGGTGAAAGTTCACGAAATGCACGAGCATTTCGTAGCATTGTTTCAATGTTGGTCAAAATCACTGGCTCCGCCACCACCACCTCCTCCTCCACTTCCACCTGAGCGTCAGGCAGATCAAGATGGTGATCTGTTGCTTCCACGTAGTCAGTAACATTGACGTTCACAGCTTCACCATGATGAACCAACCTAGTATATGTGACCGACATCCCATACAAGTGTAGATGATTTTGCACAGTTGACTGGGGTCTTGTAACTAAATTCATACAACTGATACACGGGCAGAGCACATCTGATTCGGACCACCGTACTCAGCTCTGATAAAGTTCATGAAGTTTTCAACCCCCTCGACATGCAGCGAATAATCTTCGAGCAGAAGTTATCCAAGTCCTGTCCATCTGTTAGACATACAAATTAGTTCTACTACTAGATATTACAGGAAAAACATATACGCTTTTCTATGAAGTCTAGAAAAAATACCTCGGTCGATGTCTAAAGCTATGGCAAGATATTTGGACGAGCAGATCTAAGTAACGAAATATATTTAAAGCTAATTCAGCAAACATATTTGAGTGCTAAATTATGGCAGGCTGTTTCAGCAGTTAATGAGGCCGAGCACACAACCATCAAACTATCGAAGGCCATCGTAGCAACAAAGATTGAGTATAAAACGATGTAGAGCTATTTCACCTAACAGATTGGCTACTAGACCATGGCAATCTACGTCACAATAAATATATGGCAGGATATTTTAGCAACTAATCGGGCTTGGCATGCCATCTTAGCTAAGCAGATTGAGTGCAGAACAGGGCAAGGAAGCTTCTTAAGCAGAGCATATTGACTGTAAACTACTTCGGTAAACAGTGAGATTAACAGCGTCTATCAGCTAACATTCAGCGTTATACCAACATGCACGGGGCCTCAGTCTAGAATGCGCATACCATGGGAGAAGCTAACCGTCGTGCGTCTCTGCGGCGCTGACCGTCGTGCGCCTCCACAAGAATGCCAGCGGTGGCGGCGCGGCTAGAGGACGACAGTCTACGAGAGTGTACTGTGGGAGTGAGAGGATCGCCGTGCGTCCCCTCGACGAACCGCGACGCCAACGTATCGACGTGGCGGGGAGGGCGGCTTTGGTGGAGCGAATGGAGTGGAGGGGGGCGGGGGGAGGGGGTTTGGGGAATATTATTGGCTAGTTGGCCGAAGGGCGGTTGAATTTGGGATTTGGGGGAATTTTTTTTCGGGGGGGGGGGGGGTTTCGCGTGGTGGGCAGGGGAGTTTGGTGCATGGTCGGTTTCTCCAAGTGCAGTCCCATGTGTCAGTGAAGAGGCAATCCGAAGCGCGTTCCGTTTGCATGAGCCGTGTGCAGGACCGAACGTGTGTGGGGTGCAATGCGACCGCGACAGGGGTGCTGTGAGTCTATCGCCTTTTTTCCTTTTAAACTAGGTGCTTCGCCCCCTAAAAAAAACTTGGTGCTTCGCGCGTGCATCTTGCTAGTACTCCTACAATATACTATATTATTGTGAAAGTTCATATACACCGGCTGAAATTAATGCAAACACGGCAGATTTCCATTACATTTCAAACTTCTATAGGACAGAAAAATAAAAGAAACCCGACCCTAAACCTATCCTACGGTGGCGACCGATGTCCTCCATCTACAATCTCCATGTACGGCGGCAGGGTTCAAGGCCCGTGAAGTGAAGGTGCGGTCTCCGGTGAGGAAGAGTAGAACACGGGAGATGGACCGGCCAGTTGGCACACCATGCCCTGCCGCCTCCCATGCCCTACTCATCCTCGGAGGAGTCCCGGACCTCGGCGGTGCCGGATGTTGGACGGCGGCAAGTAGGACGCCTGGCTGACGGAGCTCCCGTCGTCGGCCACCAGTGTGGCCACCGCTTGTGCGGCCGCGTCCGCGTCCGGCTACGCCGCTATTGCATCGCGAGCGACGACTTAAGCGAGGGCGGCGACCTCGAGCTTCATCCCCGAAGACAAGCTCTCCCGCAGAGCGTTCGCGCTCGCGGTCATGGCGGATGTGGTGCCAGGTAGCAGGACGATGCGCTATGGTGTGGAGGTTAGCTGGGCGTTGCCGCTTTAAGTAGCGCATTCCGGTGAGGCCAAGCGTCCGGGTGCGTCATTAAGTCGCCGGAGTTGGTTCCTCGGGCACCAAGCCTCTTAACGACGGCATAAGGACGGACGGCATGAACGCGGGCAACTGGCGCTGGCTGGGAACGCGCGGAGCGACGGCGCGAGGGACGAGGGTTTTTGGTGTGCCAGGGTAGTCAGCTGCGATCGTGGCAACGTTGGAGATGCCCTTTGCTCACATGCGACCCCACATGTCATTGAAAAAGCAAGATGACCCGGCATGGTCTCAAGTCCTGGGGATGCAGTTGGCCGCGCTAGACCACTCCATGGACGCGTCGCGGCGCGCGCGCACTTCGGCGCCCCGTGCATCCTCGACGAGCCGGGTGTTGATTTGCTGGTCGTGCCACAGGGCTAACGCCACCCTCGGCACACTGAAACCAACCGTGTCCACTGACGATGAGCGTGTCATTCACCGCGGTCGCTGTGTCCAGAGGCGGTGCTGGAGCTGCGCCACATTGCTGGCCCCCACGACCCACAAGAACGGTTGCCGGTGGCGAGGAGGTCGTGGGCCAGCTCCTCCATTGGACTAGTCTGCGCCACGTCGTCCCTACAGGTGTGCCCCACATGTCGGTTCCCCTGTTTCCCCGGCCATATTCGAGCGTCGGTGCTCCGCATTGCGCATTAGGCGCAGAACAGGTGGTTTTTGTGCCCTGGTTCAAATGTGGTACAGTACCAAGTTGTTACCCTAGCCCCAAGTGTGGTGGTTTTGGGTATGGTACCACCCTTTTCCTTTTCAAGTAGTGAAGCGTAACACTTGATTAAGTAGCCGGATGGTGTGCTAAATGTAGGTGTCCGACTGTTTGAAAGAATAATTGAGGTGTGCCCGGTCCGTGCCCGCATTTAGGGGTCCAACTTACCATGTTCCGGCAGTAATAACTATACTAGTCCCTGCGTACTCCCTCTGTTTTTATTTACTTCGCATTTTAGCTTTGCTCAAAGTCAAACTTTGTAAACTTTGACAAAGTTTATAGACAGAAATAATAACATATACAATAACAAATCAATACCATTAGATTCATTATTGAATATACTTTCACATCATATATATTTGCTATTGTAAATGTTCATATTTCTACTCTTACTAGCAAGATGCCCGTGTGTTGCATGTAACATCAAGATGCATTTGTATGACTAGTTTATCTTGTGAGAGAAAAAGATGAACGAGGGAAGGCCTTATTTGCAAATGTGGAGAGGTGTGTGGATACCTTTTTGCAAAATTGCCATAGTTTCCTTCCTATCCGTCAGATATAAATCGGACGGCCTATATTGCAGGATGGCAGGCACACCATCATCCCAAATCTGTTTTTTATAAGAGTCCGTCCGATTTATATCTGACAGATAGGAAGGAAACTATGGCAATTTTGCAAAAATATACCCATACCCCTCTCCACATTTGCAAATAAGGCCTTCCCTCATTCATCCTTTTCTCCCACAAGATAAACTACTCATACAA
Organism: Aegilops tauschii subsp. strangulata; assembly: GCF_002575655.3. Lineage (NCBI taxonomy): Eukaryota > Viridiplantae > Streptophyta > Magnoliopsida > Poales > Poaceae > Aegilops > Aegilops tauschii. Next base: position 322,419,695 of record NC_053040.3, read on the forward strand.
ATGCATCTTGATGTTCCGTGCAACGCACGGGCATCTTGCTAGTGTATATAAAAATCAGAGTTGGTGATGATGGTGTGCCTGCCATCCTGCAATATAGGCCGTCCGATCTATATCTAACGGATAGGAAGGAAACTATGACAATTTACCCGCACTTGTCTCCGCATTTGCAGATAAGGCCTTCCCTCGTTCATCCTTTTCTCCCACAATATCTTTATGTTCCGTGCAACGCATGGGCATCTTGCTAGTTTTCTATAAATTTGATCAAATTTTATGAAGTTTGACTTCAGTCAAACCTAATATGCAGAGTAAATAAAAACAGAGGGAGTATCTTACTCCGTGACCAAGACGGAAGGGAAAACGAGACAACTTATTGTTTATTTGAGCAGTTCAAGTATAATCATGTGGCGTTGCTTATTTCTCATTCCTCTCCAACCCTCTTCTCCATCGATCATGCCACCCTCCGGTCGAGTCCATCCTCCCGCATGCCTCATTTCAACATTCCGCCGAGTATCATTCGCATGTGGGCCTAGACCATGCTTGTATTTCCAATGTTGTAATTTGTCCGACATGCATACAAACAAACGGTTCGTTTAAAGCACTTTGCCTCCACTACGTCTCACTTCCCGTCTTAGTTTTGACATCCCATTCGGTTCATGCCCCGACACATCTTGACGAGATCGATTGATGTTGAGAGATAAATTGCGTGTCGTGCAAGGAGATAAAGGTTTGGTCTGTTTCTATGATAGAAATGACCCGCGGGGGGGGGGGGGGTCTGTGGGGATCAGTGGGAGTATATTGTACGTTCATAAGTGAAATGAACGTATTGTACCGACCCTAGTCCTCTTTCAATCGATCTCCGGACCCCGAGATGAAATCGAGAGAGAACGAGGGGGGCATGTGTGATACCTAAGGTGGATTCAAAATTTTGAACCGGTGATCATAGTATCCGCAAATCATATATAAAGGGTATTCAATGTTCATTTCACTTTTGAACGTACAATATACTCCCTCCGATCCTTTCTAGTTTACATATAAGTTTTATGTGTAGTCAAAGTATCTCTACTTTGATCAAACTTACAGGAAAAGTATCAACATTCAACAACGCCCAATCAATATTGTTAGATTCGTACGTACTCCTAGATTTGTATTCAAACAGAGATGGTTTCCAATTTTTTTCAACCACGTGAATGTGCTTGTTCTCGCGCATGCTCTTCCTACTAGGATTTCGCCACGTATAGCCAGTCTAATAGTAACTTTTTTAAGCTCCCTGTCCAATACTACTAGTGGAGTATTGACAACATCTGTAGTAGAGTATGCAGTGCTCATAGTACTCCCTCCTTCCATTTATATAGGGCCTAAGAGCAAGTCTAATAAGGCTTAGTCAATAGGCTATAAGACTTGTCATGTCACAAAAATCCTACTTGGAGGAGTGAGAAGAGAGGAGAGAGAGTGAAGCGGGCTCTTATTCTACAGCCCGGCTATAACACATAGATCAAGAAAAAATAGTATGCATGCAACTGTCTTCCAATCATATATACCTTGCTCATGCAAATATTAAATGCTTAGAGCCAACCTAATAGCCATTCTAAGAGCCAACTACATGGCACTTTTGCCTATGTGGAGGAGAGAGATGTGAAAAAGTAAGGGGAGTGAGCTCTCATGCAAGAGCCTAGCTATATACGCATTCCCAGGTAAATACAATAAATATGAAGAAAGAGATATAGAGGAGCTGGAAAAAAGTACTAATACAATAGCCAACCTTATATATATATTTTTTGCGGGAAATAGCCAACCTTATAGCCCACACTATTGTATGAGTGCATATAGATGATGGCTATAGATGACATGGCAGTTCCTTATAGCCATCGGCTGGCTATATTATTAACCATGCTCTAATGCATTTTTCAAAACCTCCTTTGACTATTGACAAGATTAATAGTACATGAGATGTATAATGTGAAAATTATATCATTGGAAGCTCCTTCACATACGAATTTGACCGTATGCTTTGTGTAAGTTGCATGTCATATATTATTACTCTAACATTTGGTCAAAGTTAGCCTCGAAAAACGCATTAGGCCCTGTATAGTAGATGGAAGGAGGGAGTAGTAGTGGAAGTGGATCCTCTAACGTAGGTATCCCTGCCTTACCCTCCCTTTTGGTCACTTACTGGCAGACTCCATGCTTGCTAGGCCCGCATGTCAGTTACTCAATGGGTTCGGCCACGTCAGGGGATCCTCATCCGTAGTATACTCCCTCTATTTTTATTTACTCCCAATAAAACGGAGGGAGTGGTAGTATAAATGACGCGGGTAGGGGAGGGGGAGGGACGTCGGTTTGCTCTCAACTGCGGTCCCACAAGCTAGCGAAAACGCAAGACGAAGCACGTTCCATTCGGTGAGCGACGTGGAGGGTCCAGCGTGCCGGGGTGCAACGCGAACGCGAGAAGAGCGATGTACAGTTAAAACCGATTCAGCGGTTGTCACCGGAACCACTATTCACACCAGAACCTTCGCTGCTCGGCCTACGCCAGCCACTGCCCCAAAACCACACCTCCTCTCCAGCCCATTCCCCCACCTTTCGATCCCATAGCCCGCATCAAGCGTCCCCTAGTTCGCCGGAAAGCCATGGTGCGCCGCAAGATCACGTACTACAAGATGCTGACGCCGGAGCGCCGCGCAAAAATCACGACGGCGGTCGGCGCCACAGACCTCCGTTCCCAAGCTCGCTTTGCGGAAAGCCAATCCCCGAGTTCTCTGGAGCCAAGCTACGAGGAGGAGGAAGCCGATCCAATGTTCATGGCGGAGGTCGCGGTGCAGAAGGCCCCCGATGGGTATGAGACGATGGACGTCGACTTCGTGCCGGCGTCCGAGTCCCCCATGGTGCAGGCGGACCAGCGGTTCAACCTGGTGATACTAAAGGAGGACCGGGAGGCAGAGGCTCAACTCAACGCGGAGCGCGCGCATGCCGCTGCCATCGAGGCTCTCCTGCAGGCGGAACCCGATGTCATGGATTTGAACCGCGCGGCGGAGGCTCAACTTGACGCGGAGCGTGCGGATGCCGCTGCCATCGAGGCCCTCCTGCAGGCGGAACCGGACGTCCTGGACTTGAACCGGGCGGCGGAGGCTCAACTCGACACCGAGCGCGCGGATGCCGCTGCCATCGAGGCCCTCCTGCAGGCGGAACCGAACGTCCTGGACTTGAACCGGGAGGCGAAGGCTCAACTCGACGCGGAGCGCGCGGATGCCGCTGCCATTGAGGCCCTCCTGCAGGCAGAACCTGACGTCTTGGACTTGAACCGGGCGGTGCTCTCGTCCATGCAGAGCGCACGCACTCTCCGCGTGAACGAGTAGCTGGAGGCCGAGGACAACCACGGTGTGGAGACACACGTCGGCAGCTATGGCTGGTTCATGCCAGCAGCCAAAGACGACGAGGCCATCTCGTTCCGGGAGCAGTGATAGTTTTTATTTATGTTGTTGTTTTTAGGGATCTTTTGCTGTGTAAAAACATATATTATTATGCAAGTCGCCTGACTTTCATCATTTGGGCCAGTCTACCATTTCAGGCGGTTGGATGAATATCCTACGTCTCCTAACCCTTCTTCCTCACCTCTTCTTCTTCCCCAACAGACCACCGCACGGGCCGTACGGATCCTCCCCAACATGCGGTTGGATAAACATACTATAGGAACGAAAATTATGTGTTAGCTATAGGATGGCTGAGTTTGGTTTGTTCACATGCATTAGCACGTGTCAGTGAGGGTGCGTTCCCTTGGTTGGGTTTGCGGCATGTAGGAGCGACTGTGTGAGGGTGCGGTGCGACCGCGCCATGCAGAAGCGACTGTGTGAGGGTGCGGTGCGACCGCGCCATGCAGAAGCGACTGTGTGAGGGTGCGGTGCGACCGCGACAGCCATGCGCCAGTGTACCTCCTTTTCATTTTGAAAACTTTAGGCAAGCTTGGCAAAAAATGTGTGGCGAAGTATGGCAATGCAACGCCTAGACCCAAAAAGGATACAAGTACGTACATACTAGGAGTACTAGTGTTAAAAAAGAAAGGCGGGATTTTCCTTCGCGGGATTAATCAATACAAATCCTCGTTTGACGTGTCAATTAATGTGTATTTTTTCTCCAAAGCCCAAAGAGCTAACCATCTCACTCCTCATCGCATTGATTAATGCAGCGCCATGCAAACCAACCTTCTCACTTCTGCATGCATGCAAGGATATATTAATGTCCTTGGTTGCTAGTACGAGGCAAACCCCATCAATTATGCCTCAATTAGTGTTAGTGGCCTTTTGCAAATTGTAATTTTGATATACTAGCCTTGTGTACAAAAAATGGAGGTAGTAACTATTTGACTTCCTTCCCCATTGTGGTGACGTCGATGATATCTCGAACGTTGTGGTTTGGCAAAGTGCGTTCGATGGAGAACACCATTGAGGGAGACCATGGTAAGTCGTTCGCAAGTGCCACCTGCAAGCCGAGACAACCGCTTTATTTGCATTCAGGAAGTCCGTTGAACCAAAGGACGCATAAATGTACTAAAACTACTAGTACACAATAGCGTCATCTGTCCAGCTTAGTGCGGTGAGGTGGTTTGTTGAAGAAGACGATGGAGAAGCGGAGTCAGCGAAGAGTGAAATGATGGTTGCTTTGTCCGTGCTTTGTTATTTGACGCCTCACTGCTTTGTGATTTGTGATATAAGGGACAGGGGAGTAGACTCTGTGCTCTATATTGTACATGCGTCCAAGCACGGGAGAAAGAGGAGAGACGTTGCATTTTTCTATTCCTTCAATCAATCAATCAATCAGGGAGCTTCGGTTCCATCTTTTTGGCTTTGGCAGCACCGTCCATAATGGTTCCCATCGATGCCAAAAGCTATTTTCACATTTGGCTACACATTGTGGATGCCCTTAACCGTACCACTTGGTTTTGCTGCTGTGTGCTATCTATACAAATCTCAATTATATTGATCTAAAAAATTATAGAATCAAGATTAGTAAAAACGAGGTGATTTTGCCGCGCGGATGGCGGGGGAGGTTTCTTAATTTTAGAGGAGTTGGCCTGGCGGTTTGCTAACATGCGGTCCCACGTGTCAGTGCTTTACCAAGCCGATCCGCGTCCCACATGAGGCAGAACAACGGCAGAAGCAACACGTGGTTAACTAGAAGAAGATGAGGGAGAAGCGGATTCAGCAACGAGTGAAATGATGGTTGCTTCGTCCCTCCAACTTCTTTTTTAGCATTATTACTTCGTCCCTCCAACTTAACTGCAGGAAAGGTGCAACTTTGTGATTTGACGCCTCATTGCTCATTACTACACCGGCGCCATGATTGGGGTGCTTTACCCCTGCTGCTCTGCACCGTATTTCGATATGGCACGTGGACCCGGTAGCTTGATGTCCCACATGTCGGCGAAAGGGACTAGAACATTTATGAAAGCGAGCGCTCCACTCATACGACGGAGGAGTACACGACACGGCGGCCCAGTGAACTGTTACTTGTACTCTATAGTACTATAGTACTATAGTTTTGCTATTTCGCACAATCCATCGATACAAACCCGATTAAATAGGAAATGGCGGGATTTTTCCTGCGCGGTAGATGATATTGGCCATACATTTCAAAGGCAACTTTAATGTATGCAAACTAAATAATTAAGTAACAATATGATATCTAGTAAAACTAAAACACATATGATATATTGTGTTAGGGTGTAGTAGTAGTGATGTATTGCGTAGTTGTTAGATGTAACATGCGAGAACATGTAGAGATGTAGTTTTGGAGGGCCTACAAAGAGAAAAGCGTAATACTGTCACCGAACTTCAGAATACGCTCATTACGGTCACTATATAAGGTTTGAGGTGATTATACAGTCACTTGCTCATCGTTCAGCATCGGATTGCACTCTGTTGACCGGCCAAATAGTCTGCATGGCACTATGTTGACTAGTTAAATTGACCACGTTCCTTGTGGGCCCCACCTGTCAGTTCGCATAGGAAAAAGGTCAGATAAACAGAAATTTACACAGGCGCGACAAGACTCCAACCTGTGCGAGGGAATCACCTGGTTGTGTATGTGTCTGTCAGGGGCTGATGTGTGCGCATGCACGTGTAGGTTGAGCACTTGAGCGTGAGAGTGTGTGTTGGTCGTCTGGTGTGTCCATGCATGCGTGCGAGTGTTGCGTGCGTGCGTGGCTGCGTGTGTACGTGTGAGTGTTGCGTGCGTGCGTGGCTGCATGTGTTCATGTGAGTGTTGCGTGCATGCAGTTCGTGTGCATGCGTGCGTGTGTGTATAATCACCACACCAGCTCCTGTGTGTTAAAACAGACGGCTCAGCATACCAATGCAAGGCCACCTTGTCCGCTGTGCCCGCGGTCATGACTTCGAACCACCGTCCAATATTTTTTTGTCGTTTGTTTTCATTCTTACTAGCAAGATGCCCGTGCGTTGCACGTAACATCAAGATGCATTTGAGGTGTGTGGGTGCCTTTTTGGAAAATTGCCATAGTTTCCTTCCTATCCGTCAAATATAAATCGGACGACCTATATTGCAGGATGGCAGGCACACCATCATCAGGAACTCTGTTTTTTATAAGAGTGTAGAGTAGGTACAAGCCGACAGGTGGGCCCAATGGTAGTGAGATAATGTGATGCAACACTAGAGGTGCCACGTGGAGCATTTAACTGGTCAACTAGTCGTGTCTTGAGCAAATGCAGAGCTATACGGTGAGCCCGTGACTGTATAGCAACCACAAAATGTAAATGGTGACCATAATGAGTGGATTCTGAAGTCCAATGTAAGTATCGTCCTTTCGCTTCAAATACAATGATCGTCATTGTATATAGCGCGAGAGAAAGATGAAACATGCGTGAATGTCTGGGGGCGTACTTTTAGAGGACCTGGAGATAGTTTGTGTGCGTACGTGAAAGGGGTGTAGAGGGGGTGTATGCGATGGAGAGAGAGATGCTTTTTGTTTCTCTTTATTATGACTAACTTTATATATAGTATAAAAATATAAAAATTCAAAGTGCGGAATAAATATCATTGTGGGCACCATGCAATGCAAATTAACGTTCATACTCCTCCATATAACTTTGTAATGTTCTATATATGTAGAAATTCTAAAATAACTTTTTGGCCACACTTTATTCAAAAGGAATGTTGTATGCGAAATAAACGTGAAGAGAGGGCTTTTTAGATCAATGGGGTACGTGATGTAACATGTGTGAATGTGTAGTTGATGTATTTGGTAGGGCCTAGAGAGGTATGTGTGTGTATTACGTATATGAGAGAGGCATGGATAGAGGGGCCGGCGGGGGAGGGGGGCATGGGAGAGATAGCACGACAAATGAGAGAGGTCTAGAGAGAGGGACGAATATGATGTCATGGCGAGAGATTCCCTTGAGTGTGTATATGCAAGGGGGGAGGGGATAGAGGCACGAGGAAATTTTTTTTGTGTGGTGTCTGTGTTGGTATGTGTGGGTGTGAGAAGATAACGAGACCTGGGGGCAGAGGGTGTGTCACCGTGTGAGGTCCGGTGGGCCGAGGTGAGGCCCGTGGTTCGGTTCCATCCTGCACCACATTGGTCGGCCCGTGATGCATTTAGGGAGACCCATGGATGACTAGTCGTACAAGACAAAGATAGCAGAATTGTGAAGGACTCTGTGTCCACTGACAAAGCCGGCTAGGATTTGTAACCCTAGGTCCTCGGACTAAGGTAACCCCTTATCTCTGATATTACTATTCATCCAACCTAACTTTAAGGGGCATCCTACATAATGCTCTGCTAGAATCAAACTCGCCGATTAGGAAGAGAGGTGTGAGACAATGCGTGAGGGACATGCCTAAAGATAATGTGCGTACAGGAGACACGTAGGCAGGTCTATGTATATAGAAATGGGTCGATGGGGATTGTGCATGGGTATGCTTGTGAGAGGAAGAGTGCTTGTGATAAAGGTTAGTGAAAACAGTCGTAAATGGTTACGGGAGGGAGGGAGGGTTATATTGAGAGCATGTCTGCGAGAAAGACACGTCGGGAGAGAGTGTGTGAGCATGTGTGAGAGACCACCGATGGAGAATGAAACTACACGTAAAAGACTAATGTACACATTGATTAAAGATATAAATTGTATCCAAATATTAGGATGGGATCATGATATTTGCAATTCACGTAAGGAACGGTCATTGATCCATCAGACATCTAGATTCTATCGAATTTGAGCATGTCTATATTATTATTCGACATAATTGATCCACATAGTTAGTATTTTGAACTCCAGACAATGCATCGCTTTAGCAATCGAATATAAACGTCAGTATAGTTCATGTTGTGTGTGTAAAGCAAATTATACATACGGAAGTTACACAATGAACATTATAAATAGCTAGCTATGAACTAGCATACATTTGAATTCAACTTAAGGCGGATTAAAAAATTCGAATTCAACATCAAGTCCATTCAATTATTTGAATTCGATATCATGGCATTTGTAAATCATACCTAAATTATGGGGGCACCAATCTTTTCTCTACTTTTGTACATAATAGCATATATAGTCGTGTACAAAATAGTTTCAAATTTAGCTCCTCCATTCCAAAATAATCATAGTTATACGATTTTCAAGTGTCAAAATTTCAAAAAGAAGCGGATAATTCAATGAGGTTTTCAAACATACAAGGTCAAATTTAACGTTGTCTATTTAGGTCAATCCTCAAAGTTCAAGAGTACTCTAAACGTGAATGCTTCTGTTTCAAAATTTTGAACGAAGCGCCAAAAGAGCCTCTACTCGCCCGAAACCGCGTGAGACCAATGTTTGGTAGTAGAAGGAAATTACTTTTCTAACTTCGACCCGTGAAACCTACCGGCCCAACGTCCAAAGGTCTAAACCGGGGTGGGTTTGTAGCTTCATCTAGACGCCACGCAACCGCCTCCAAAAAACATTCATACACAATGGCCACCTAAGCACACATGCGCGCGGCCGAAATCGCTCCCGCCCACTATTTGGGACACCTAGGATTACCATCCTACCCCCGACCCGCAGTAGGTCCGAAATTTAAAAGGGGGGCAAAGTTTGTACTTTCCCCAAATTTACAACAAGCGCGTCCCATCTGTTCAAAAAAGCCAAAAACAAGCGCGTCCTAGACCGAAACATGGTTCTCCCTTAGCTCCCCCCGCCACCCCTCCCGCCCCCGTCCGATTCCCCATTCATACTCCGTGGGCGCCAAAACTACCTCTCCACCAGCCGCGAAACACCGACGTCCTCCGTCCGCCACCCCATCCCACCCATCAACCGCCGCCCTCCTCCATCACACCGGAGCCAATACCCCGATGTTGTCGCCCACCGAACCCTCAACCGCAATGCCCACCACGACTAGTAGTTGAAGCCGAGGCCGAGCTATCCGTACCCGAGCCAGTTCAACCACGCCGTCCTGCGCCTCACCGCTGCCGCTCCAACTTCGCCACCATCCACCGCACCGGAGTTGTTCCTTCTACGCCGTCCTTCGCCGCCTCGGATCTTCTTCCCCTCCGCCAACATACGGCCACGGCAACACAGTCAACAATTTGGCCATGGGTTCGTCCAAGGCTGCGCCCTCCTCCAAAACATCGGTTCCCCCGGCAAAAATAAGAAAATCGCCGCGACATATGAAGGACATAACACTGGCAACCGGAAATGGTACTCCTCTTCCCTTATTCGTGCAAATCTTACGTGTTTGCTTGCACGGTATTCATCCCACAGAAGGCACTAGTTGACCGCTTCTTCTTGATACTAGATGTTCCTAGTAACTCGCGATGCACAAGGTTTCTCCTCATATACTATTTCACCTTAGCTAGAGGTTCGTCGCCCCCCTGGATTTCAATTCCTGGTTAGTTGATTCCAAATTAACGGAAGCATTCCCCGGTGTAACAGGCGCTAGTCCGCCTATTACGCCGGGGAAGCAGCGCCTCGGTGTTTATCTTAGGGGCGTGTGGGGCCTAGAGCTGCTGGCGCCCGATCTAGAGGTCGGCCAGGATTAAAGGGATGGCCTGGGGGCGCTGCCAAGCACGGCGGTGGTGTGAGGTCGAGGGGAGGGCGGGGCGGCGGAGGCAGGGATCTGGGCCGGTGGTTGCTGGCGGTTCGAGAAAGATCGTCAACAGTGACTGGCGGGAGGTAGACGAAGGCCATTTGCCCGTTCCTTATAGATCGAACGGTTCATAAAAAATCGACTGACCTATTTATTTTCAGTCGACTGTTATTTTGGTAGGACCACATGTGGTGGTGTGCTGGAGGAGTACCTGCATTTCCCAGCCATTCTTGTGCTCATATATTACAAAATCATACGGAGTAGAATCTAATTTTGTTTGCCATGCAATGTTGTAGAGCTATCATATGTCTCTTGTCATTTATATTTCAGCCACCTGCTATCTGCTACTTTTACAGCGCACTAGTTCTACACGCACTTCACCCATACTCTCACTATTGTGTTTTTATGCAAGGGTATTTCAGACTCTGCTGCCTTGACAGAAGCAGAAAAGAAAAGAGAGAAGTCGCTCCAGCGTGGTATGCGGCTAGGCCAGACACGTTTCAGCCTTAATAAAGGGTGCAGTGTCAGCAGATGGAGACGGTAAACGTAGCTCTGGAGTTCATGACCTCGCTCGCGATGAACCACCATCCCAGGTCCTTCCTTTAACTTCGCGGTGTCATATGTGGTTGCATGTTGCATATGGTGTCTAGCTTGTATTCGAAAGGTCAAAGTTGATCTTTATTAAGATAAGGAAAGATATTTTTTACATGAACCACCATCCCGGAGCACCAGAAGACAAATAGCTAGTCAGGGCACTGGTCGAGCCAGTGACAAGCCCAACACAGACAGGCATCACCTGGAAGCCAACTAAAAAGCCACGATGGTGGCAAAGCAGCCTGCCTCCCACCAGGCTCTCAGGTCCTCGATGATCATGCTCACCACTCCAGCCGAATGTCTAGCTTGTATTGCTTCCAATTTGGTTAAATTGCATCTTGTTAGCTTACACATTATACCTTTGAATATGACATGCCTTCCTGTTTTTGGTACATACTAGTACATTTGTCTATTAACCATGTTCATACATCAAACTAATGTTCTTGTGTATCCCTCATCAATCACTTATGATGAGACAGTCACCCCAGTGGGTTACTTTGAGAAAAGATCCTCATTTGAAGAATGCAGTGTCAGCCTCCCCACATGATTCTCAAGAAACAACAAGGCTAGATGAAGATAGTGAACGTAGCTTTGTAGTTGATGACCGCATTTCCCCTACACCAGCATCGTAGGTGCTTTCTCTAACTTGGCAGCGTGATATGTGGTTGCATGTTGCATATGGTGTCTAGACTATAATTCTTCCAATCTGGTTAAATTGCATGTGCTATTCTGCTTAGTTTATACATTATACCTATTAATGTGACATGCCTTCCTGTTTTTAGTACATAGGACATATGTCTATTAAGCATGTCCTTACATAAAACTATTTTTTTTGTATCCCGCATGAATCAATATGACGAGACACCTTTAGTATATGCAGTGTGATATTAGTTGCATCTTTCATATGATGTATAGCATGCGCTACTTCTAATTTGTTGAAACGCCATTTATGATGGGACGCTTTTAACTTGGCAGAGTCATATTGGTTGCATCTTTCATGTGGTGTCTAGCTTGCATTGCTTCTATTTGTTGAAATGGCTTCTGCTTAGTTTACACAAACAGTTGTGAATATGCCATGCCGTCCTGTTTTTCGTACATATTCCATCCTGGTATCATGTGTTTGCCTTACATCAAAGTAGTGATTGTTAGTACCATGCATGAATGAGTTCTAAAGAGTGAATTTTATTGCTTTTTCTTGTCGGTTTTACTTGACAATTCAAAATCGATAAAGCGGAAGGAAAGTAGCAAGGCAGCGGATATAGGTGCTCCTTCCAAACGGAGGGCCTCTACAGATTCTACTCTGCCACCCCCCAAGAAGATTTGCAAGACAACACATGCATAGACACTCAACGTAGCTGTGTTGATGATGAGCACGTCTGCCCTAGTGCACCATCACAGGTGCTCCCTCTAACTTGGCACTGTTATATGTGGTTGCATGTTATGTATGATGTCTAGCTTGTATTGCTTCTAATTTTGTTGAATTCCATCTGCTTACTTTACACATTATACTTGTGAATAAGACACGTGTTCCTGTTTCTAGAACATACAATATCTGTCTATCACACCATGTTCTTACATCAAAGTACTACTGTTGTGTAACCTGCAACAATCACTTATCATAAGACACGTTTGACTTGGGAGTGTGATTTAGGTTACATCTCGCAATCTTTTCTAGCTTGTACTACTTCTAATTTGTTGAAATAGCACATATGACGAGACAGTTTTAACTTGGTAGAGTGATATTCGTTGCATCTTTCATATGGTGTCTAGCTTTCATTGTTTCTAATTTGTTGAAATGCCTTCTCCTTAGTTTACACATCATAAGCTATGAATATGCAATGCTGTGAATATGCAATAGCACTAATGACGAGAGACCTTTAACTTGGTAGTGTGATGTTGTTTGCATCTTGCATATGATTTCTTTCGTGTACTGCTTCACATTTGTTTAAACTCCATTGATGACGAGACACTGTTAACTTGGCAGAGCGATATTTGTAGCATATTTCATATGGTGCCTTCCATTGCATTGCTTCTAATTTAGTGAAATGTCTTCTGCTTAGTTTACACATCATAGTTCTGGTTATCTCATGTCGTCCTGTTTTTCGTACATATTACATCCTCCTATCATGTGGTTGTCTAACATCAAAGTTCAGTTCATCTGTATCATGCATCAATTTGTTCTGAAGAACTAAATTGTTATTCGTTTTTATTGTCGGCTTGACTTAACATGGCACAGAGAAAGAGGAAGGAACACAGAATGACAGGGAAAAGGAAGCGGAAGAATCCTGCAGATTCTGCTGGTACTGATGGTGCAATATAAGGTCAAAGTCCAGCGGAAAATTGTACAAACAGGGTATCTTGTGCTACGCGAGCTGCAGAACAAGTGAAACAGAAACCAATAGCTGCCACCAAACAAGCAGAGACAGCCCTAGTTGTTGCAACACCTTCCACAGTAACACCAGCTGCACGAGTTACTCGTTGGTCAACTCAGCTAGCAGCACGTTCCCAAGCTCCCTTGCCACCTAACACTACTTCTGAAGCACTCTTGACACAAGAAGAGTTGGCAAGATCAGATGAACTTTGTGAGCTGAAACAGCAAGAAGGTAGTTGCTGGAGTCAAGTTACAGTTGCATGCTTCTTTATATGTAGTCTCACAGTTTGATGTACACTAACACTTCCTATGTTCGTTGTTGGACTAGCACCTAGGCGCAAGAGGAAACAAACATCAAGGATAATGCTCGATAGGTTAACTAAATCTAGAGGAGGAAGAATGGAGATCCGTTTTGAGGCAGGTTTAAAAAGGCCACGTGATGCTACAGAGTCAGCCAAGTTAGTATCAGAGGCAGCGGTTGCCATTAGGTCTCATGTACGTATCCTCCCAACATGGATTCAGTACAGGAATGACAAAGACGAAACCCAGTTCAGCACCTTCCTCGACCATTTATCTGTAAGTATGGTTATGTATGGAAACTAGTAATATCGTCTTGCTCTGTCCCATACTTTCTAGGTTGCTGATAATGAGACTCCCATAATTTTCAACAGGTGAGATTCAAGTTGGATAGCCAAGATGATGCAACCAGACAAGCTTGCACCCGTGTTTTGAAGTCTGCCCTACGACAGTATCGGCATAACTTGAGGAAAACTCACTTTGAAGGCAAGGCTAATAGTGAACCTGCCCAAACATCTCCAGTGTAAAATATATCGTATGAAGACTGGAGAGGCCTCATTAAACACTGGTCTGATCCAAAGTATCAGGTACATTATATATATGTGATCAGATCACATGGTGAAGTCCTATTTATGCATGTGCCTCACAAATCTATCTTCTTGTGGGTGAACTGTTCAAAGAACAAGGTCAACCGTACGAAAGTGAAATTCCAACAGATGGCAGGATCTCGTAGCTATATTGCACACTGCGAGGCTCTTGTAATTAGCTGCTGTTTCACTCTTTTTGTTGTACCATATTATCAGATCTATATTGACTTGTTCCAAATGTAGAGGAAAGCCCGAAAGGACCAAAAAGTACCTGAACCAAATGTTGTGGAAATCTTCAAGGACTGTCACACTAGTAAGACGAAGGGCATGACTACACCAGTCAAAGCCGCTGTTGTAAGTCCTTAATCCTCATGCCTTTTAACTACTACTTACTCTAACTTGTGCCTTGAATTGCATGGTTTGCAGCCAATGTCTATTACTCTTTTCAATTGTGTACACAATTGTATTATCGTATCATTGCACCTTAGAAGGTTTAAAAGAGAGGAGTGATCGATGTTCCTTTGATCTTGATCTGTAATTTAGTTTCGTGCTGGACTTGCCCACACAACGTTACAATTGCCTGTTTGTCTGTTCTCAGTTGTTTTGTGATATGAATGATGTCATACTATGCTTATCGTATTATAAACTTTGTCTCTTTATCCTTAGCTGTCAATACAATGTGAAGAAATAGACAATACATTAGCCATGATACATGGTCATATGTTTGGAACCTGGTTTTATTATGTACTTTGCAGTAAAATACAACTAATATTTTACATGGGTTCACCAGAATAAGTTCTGTATACAGACAAAAGCTATTTTGTTTGGTTTTGCTGCCTCCTTAATGATTGATATTGATGATGATGATCTTGATTACAAGGGTGTAACTTGGCTAACCTAGTACTCAAGAGCTTGTAACTTGGCCTTTTCGCCTTGGGGGCTCCCCTTTATATACAGGTAGAGGCCTCGGGTTTACAATAGGGTCTGGGTCATATTACGATCCATGACCTAATATCTTTCCTATCTGTCTTGCTTCCCAAGTAGGAAAACTCCGTCTGCGTCTTGACGGAAGCAACACTCCAGGTCCTGGGCCATGAGTCGGCCCACCTGGCGGCTAGTCCTCTGGGCCCTAGCCTTCTGGACACACATGGCCTGCTTGTTGAGCCTTCTCTTCAAGTCGCCATAAAATGACCCGGCCCTAAACGGGCGGGTCATATCGTGGGGTTATATCCCCAACATTATCCCCCAGATTGATTTGAATTCATTCATGTTAATCTTCAACCTGATGGACACGGCGGGTTATCTTCCTGTCATATCTGCATTGTTTCCGGGTCTTCAAACTCTGGCTTATGATGTTTTCATAATTGTTATCTTTCCCATGTCTTTGAACCGTGACATCACCTTCTGGATTTCCAGGAGCTCTAGCATGGCATCATAACGGATCTATGTGTATATCTGTTTACTCCTGAAAATTGAGGCGTCCATTACACAAAAAGTTATCACGTCCCCTCTATTTTAGCGCCTGCCTCTTACTCTTATTCTTTTCCCTTATAAATACACGCCAGGGGTCCCTTTTCACTTTTACTTCTTCGCCCCTACGCCTTCTTGATGTCGCTTCAACTACGTCGGTATTTCCCCAAAGAGGAACGGATGATGCAACACAACTACGGTAGGTATTTCCCTCAGTGATGAGACCAAGGTTATCGAACCAGTAGGAGAACCACGCAACACTATGTAAACGGTACCTGCACACAAAGAACAAATACTAGCAACCCGACGCGTAAGAGGGGTTGTCAATCCCTCCCGGGTAAAAGATAGATTGGTTTGTAGTAGATTGGATAAATAGATCTCGCGGAAATGCGAAATAAAATAAATAACAAAAAATCACAGCAAGGTATTTTTGGGTTTTAGGAATAATAGATCTGAAAATAGAAGTGGAAAATAATAGATAGGAAAGCAAATATGATAAAGAAAAGACCTGGGGTCATAGATTTCAGTAGTGGCTTCTCTCAAGAAAAATAGCATACGGTGGGTAAACAAATTACTGTTTGGCAATTGATAGAACTTCAAATAATTATGACGATATCCAGGCAATGATCATTATATAGGCATCACATCCAAGATTAGTAGACCGACTCCTGCCTGCATCTACTACTATTACTCCACACATCGACCGCTATCCAGCATGCATCTAGTGTAGTAAGTTCATGGAGAAACGGAGTAATGCAATAAGAATGATGACATGATGTAGACAAGATCTATTTATGTAGAAATAGACCCCATCTTGTTATCCTTAATAGCAACGATACATACGGGTCGGTTCCCCTCTGTCACAGTGATCAAGCACCGTAAGATTGAACCCATCACAAAGCACCTCTTCCCATGACAAGAAAAATCGATCTATTTGGCCTAACTAAACCAAAGATTCAAAGAAGAAATACGAGGCTATAAGTAATCATGCATATAAGAGATCAAAACTCAAATAACTTTCATGGATAAAATAGATCTGATCATAAACTCAAAGTTCATCGGATCCCAACAAACACACCGCAAAAAGAGTTACATCAAATAGATCTCCAAGAGACCATTGTATTGAGAATGAAAAGAGAGAGAGGAAGCCATCTAGCTACTAACTACGGACCTGTAGTCCTACAATGAACTACTCACGCATGATCAGAGAGGCACCAATGAGGATGATGAACCCCTCTGTGATGGTGTCTAGATTGGATCTAGTGGTTCTGGAACTTGCGGCGGCTAGAATTGTGTTTCGTCGACTCCCCTAGGGTTTTTGGATTTTTGCGGTATTTATAGAGCAAAGAGGCGGTGCGGGAGGCGGCCAAGGTGGGCACAACCCACCAGGGCGCGCCTGGGCCCCCAGGCATGCCCAGGTGGGTTGTGCTCCCCTCAGAGCCCCCCTCTGGTACTTCTTTGGCCCAAGAGGTGTCTTCTGGTCTAGAAAAAATCTCCAAAAAGTTTCGCTGTGTTTGGACTCCGTTTGGTATTGATTTTCTACAAAGTAAAAAACAAGCATAAACAACAACTGGCACTGGGCACAATGTCAATAGGTTAGTCCCAAAAAATGATATAAAGTTGCTATAAAATGACTTTAAAATATCCAAGAATGACAATACAACAACATGGAACAAGCAAAAATTATAGATACGTTGGAGACGTATCACTTCTTCTTCCTTATGCCCGAGCTCTTCCACAACTGGAACAACGCCGCGCCCATTCGACCTCGCCGGACTTCACATCCAGGACCGCGACGCCGCCCAGCTATCACCAGAGCTCGACCAAACTTCTCCACCGCCTTCTGTCACAGCCAGGTATGTCTGTAGTTCCTCCTTAGATGCACATTATCCCCTTCATAGTTCATCGGAGTTCGTCACTGTCCATAGGTTTTTCATTATTAGATCTGGTCGCAAGTGCTTCCCTTGTAGAAAATACTCCGCTGCTAGTGGTAGTACCATTTTTGCATCTAGAAGCTTCAAATCCCCGTTGAAGTCGATGAGCAAACTGTCTAGCACTTCCTCTACCCACCTTAGGTTTAGAAAATATTTTCCTTTTCAAGCCACTTTGTAGATCGTTAATTGTAGATGTCTCAGCGGAAACCTGTTTGTTCAACACTTAGCTAAAAACCAGAAGTCGTTAGTGTAAAATAAGGCGCCTTCATATTTTGCCGGCTCATTATTGTGTACTATAACCCAACTGACTTCAAAGTTTTCCTTTATTTGCGTCGGCTTACTTGTTGAGCGACTTATCTGCAATCAATAACCATGTCTCATTTAACCATAGACACTTTATTGCATTGCCTCCTTATCGCATAGATCACGAGACGAGTTATTGTTCGTAAATGACCCGCCATTTGTACTTATGCAGTTCTTAGTTTTGCTTAGGCGACTCATCATGGAAAAAACCACAACTTGCAACTGGATGAGGTCCCAAGTTTCACAACTTGTGTTAGAAGACCTTGTGGGTGAGGGTCTAGTGCCAGCTCAAGAAGTAATTGGCTGGCGAGTACCTGGTACAGAGGAAATACCTTAACCCGGCCCAGACGAAGTCGTCGTGTTTACTGATCACCTTCATAGGGGCTTCTCTCCGACCGGGTCAAAGTTCTTTTGAGACATCCTTAATTTCTACGACCTTCGCCCTCAAGATCTTGCTCCCAATTTCGTATCCAATTCCTACCAGTTTCAAGTCTTCTGTGAATTGTATATGCAAACAGAAGCCACCGTCCATATATTCAGGGAATTTTCTACATCAATCGTCAGACTGAATGTGCGGATGGTCCCAACATAGAACTCGGTGGGGTTTCAATTCAGAGGTGAAAAACTGTTACTTTCCCTCAAGCTTGCTTGCCGAGTCACCCCAAAGGATGGAACAAAACCTACTTCTACTGTAAGAACACTACTCCTGCCGATGAGAACCCTTTGCTGGGTTACAGACTTGATCGCCTTGATGCCACTATTGAGTACCCCGGCTGGGCTTCTGGATAAGAACGTGCTCAAGTCGCCCACATATATCCAAGGCTAAGGGCTTTGCTAGCCAATGGCCTACCCGTGATTGATTTAACTCGATGTTGGGTCAGCTGGAGGATCCTGCCATTAAGTTGTCGGGGTGGCTTAATGTGCAACTATACTGGCGGCTTGAACGATGAGTAACGCTTCAGTCATGTTGACTTGTCAGCTGATGAAATAAACAAGACTATCAAGAAACTGCTAGCGGAGACTCAAGAATCCTGCAACAAGACATGACTTAATCCCTTCTGTATTCAGAATCCAGCACCTCCAGTAAGTATGCTTATAATCATTTGTCTGGCTCATCAATCCTTTACATAAATTTGAACTCACTTGTTGAACCTGTTAAAATTGTGCAGGCCAATTCTCCATTCTGGAACAGGAAGAAGAAGAAAACACAAGCGCACAAATCTAAAGCCGCCCCGGTTACAAGAAGAAATAAGCCAACTGTTACAAATGAGCCGGTAGCTGGAGACGAATCGCCGGTAGCTGATGATGAGTCGGAGGTAGAACTTGACTCCCTCGGCCGTCTTTTTATTGAACTTGTTGACGCCTCTTATTCTCAGGATGACACTGATGCGAGTCAAGCAGACGATGCCAAGGTAATTTCTATCTCTTCCGGATCAGAAACCTTGTTCCCAAAGAAAATGAGACGAGCTATTCGGACAGTAAAATTTTCTCACCCGGATGCTGATTTGGATCCAAAATTTATTTTGAAGAAGTTGCCGCACGTTGGCGCGTCAAAGCGCCAGACTCGGAGTGGCTCTGGAGAGCTCATGGCCGGCTTATCGAATGCACCAGCCGTCCGCAAGCATCGTTCCGAGGTGCCTCATAGTCCAACCTCATCTCTTCCACGAGCCGGCCTTATTAGGCAACTTCTTAACCCATCTAATTCAAATTACCAGGAGTCGCCACCATCATCTGGAGATTCTACTGCTTCAAAGCTTCCACCCTTTGTCATCAAGCCAGGGTAATGATACGTCCATTTTGCATCATGCTTTTATATTGATATTTATTGCATTATGGGTTGTTATTACATGTTTTGGTACAACACTTATGCCTTTTCTCTCTTATTTTACAAGATTTTACACAAAGAGGGAGAATGCCGCTGCTGGAATTCTGGACTAGGAAAGGAGCAAATCTGAGAGACCTATTCTGCACAATGATACGTCTCTGTCGTATCTACTTTTCCTAACGCCTTTCCTCTTGTTTTCGACTCTAATTTGCATGATTTGAATGAAACTAACCCGGACTGACGCTGTTTTCAGCAGAACTACCATGGTGTTATTTTTATGCAGAAATAAAAGTTCTCGGATTGGAACGAAACTTTGCGAGGAATTTTTATACAATAAAAGATAATTTCTGGAGCCAAGAACCACCGGAGGGGGGCACATGGGTGGGCACAACCCACCAGGGCGCCCCCCCTCAGGCACGCCCAGGTGGGTTGTCCCCACCTGGTGGCCCTGTAGACCTCGACCTTGATACTATAAAATCACATTTTCGGAGAGAAAAATAAGGGAGAAAGAATTATCGCATTTCACGAGACAGAGCCGCCGCCACCTCGTGTTCTTCATTGGGAGGCCAGATCTGGAGTCCGTTTGGGGCTCCGGAGAGGGGGATCTTAGATCTTCATCATCACCAACCCTTCTCCATCGCCAATTCCATGATGCTCCCCACCGGGAGTGAGTAATTCCTCCGTATGCTCGCTGGTCGGTGAGGAGTTGGATGAGATTCATCATGTAATCGAGTTAGTTTTGTTAGGGCTTGATCCCTAGTATCCATTATGTTATGAGATTGATGTTGCTATGACTTTGCCATGCTTAATGCTTGTCACTTTGGGCCCGAGTGCCATGATTTCAGATCTAAGAGGTTTATGTTGTCACCATTATATCTATGTTCTAGATCGGATCTTGCAAGTTATAGTCACCTACTACGTGTTAAGATCCGGCAACCCCGGAGTGACAAAAATCAGGACACTTCCCGGTAATGACCGTAGTTTGAGGAGTTCATGTATTCACTATGTGTTAATGCTTTGTTCTTGTTCTCTATTAAAAGGAGGCCTTAATATCCCTTAGTTTCCAATAGGACCCCGCTGCCATTGGAGGGTAGGACAAAAGATGTCATGCAAGTTCTTTCCACAAGCACGTATGACTATTTATGGAAAACATGCCTACATTATATTTATGAACTAGAGCTAGTGTCGTATAGCCCTAGAACATGACTGTTATATGATGAATATCATCCAACAAATTCACCGATCCAATGCCTACGAATTTATCTTATATTTTTTTGCTAAGTTACTACTGCTACTGTTACTATTGCACTTGCTACAAAATCATTGCTACCACTGTTACCGTTACTATTGCTGTTGATACTACTACCAAAACTATCATACTACTTTGTTACTGATCACTTTGCTTTAGATAATTAATCTCCAGGTGTGGTTGAATTGACAACTCGGCTGCTAATACTTGCAACTATTCTTTGGCTCCCCTTGTGTCTAATCAATAAATTTGGTTTGAATACTCTACCCCTGAAAACTATTGCGATCCCCTATACTTGTGGGTTATCAAGACCTTTTTTTGGCGCCGTTGCCGAGGAGCAAAGCTATATTTTGTTGAGTCACTTGGGATTATTATAAAATTATCACTATGAAGAATCTGAAGGATGCTAAGAGTAAGATTTTTCCCTCTAAGACGAGGGGAGGTAAGAACCTGCCATCTAGCTCTGCACTTGATTCACCTTCTGTTATAAGTAGACTTGCATCACCACCACATGCTATTAATCTTGATATGTGGCAAGTTATTGATGATGCTACTTCTGCTATAAATGATACTCATGATGATGCTAGTACCTTGCTTGACGATAATGTGCCACTAGGTGAATTTCTTGATGACCAACTTGCTAGAACTAAAGCTTTTGAGGATGCTGAAACTAATGAAATTGTTGAAACTGATGAAGAGCTTGAAACTGAAAATCTTGAAACACCTATTAGACCTAGTTCTCCTAGATATGAATTGCCAAAGGTACTGGAAGGTTATGTTATGGATGAGGAGACAACTAGAGACTTTCTTGCTTGCAACGATAGGGATGATCTTAAGAAATTATTACGCAAACTGAAAGAAAAATCTTTGAATGCTAGAATGAAATGTGATCCTAAGTTTCCTACTTCACCAATCTTTGTAGATGACAAGGATCATGAATTCTTTGTCGATCCAGTTACTTACTTTGGTTGAATGTGATCCTTTCCATGGTTATGAAACTAACTGCTGTGGCACATCTTACTAAGTTGAACGACATAGCAACTCTTTTTGCTCATGATGAGAAAATTCACTACTATTATATTCTTAAATTGCTTAAAGGGTGATGCTAAGATTTGGTATAATACTCTTGCTCCTGGTTGTGTGCATAGTCCCCAAGATATGATATATTACTTCTTTGAAAAATATTTTCCTGCTCATAAGAAACAAGCTGCCTTACAGAAAATATTTAACTTTGTGCAAATTTAAGAAGAGAGTCTCCCACAAGCTTGGGGGAGGCTTCTCCAATTGATTAATGCTTTGCCTGATCATCCTCTTAAGAAAAATGAAATACTTGATATCTTCTATAATGGACTAACCGATGCTTCTAGGGATTTCCTAGATAGTTTTGCTGATTGTGTTTTCAGGGAACAAACTGTTGAACAAGCTGAAGAACTATTCAATAACATATTGAAAAATTATGATGTTTGGACTCTTCCCGAACCACCGCTTAAACCTACTCCGAAGAAGAGGGGTATTTTATATCTCAGTCTTGAAGATATGCAAGAGGCAAAGAAATCTATGAAGGAAAAAGGTATTAAAGCTGAGGATGTCAAAAATTTACCTCCTATTGAAGAAATACATGGGGTTAATACACCACCACCACCTAAGATGGTAGAGGTAAATTCTTTAATGAAATTCAATGACAATGACAATCCTTACAATATGCATCCTAGCTAGTCAATGCCTTTGTGAGTTTGATAACTACATTAGAAAGCAAGATCACTTCAATGCAAATGTTTATGAAACAATTGAAATACATTTCTGATATGATTGCTCGCTTGAGTGACTTGTTATTTAGAATTACCAATGATGTTAGAGGTGTAGGAAAACATGCCTCTATGGTTCAAACTCAATTAGAACAAGTTGCTAAATCTCAAAGGGAATTGCTTGATGAAATGGATAATAATATCAATGATCACGTTGTTAGAGTAATGACTAGAGGAGGTAGAATTGCTCGGGAACCTCTTTATCCTAAGGAACACCCAAAAAGGATTGAACAAGACTCTCAAAGAGTTAACACTGATGCACCTAGTCCTTCTAAAAAGAAAAAGAAGAAGAAAATGGCAGGACTTTGCATGCCTCTAGTGAACCTGAAGTAGAAAAACCTCCTCATAATCATAATAAAGTCTCTATCTGTGATGCTGAAACTCAATCTGGTAATGGACATTCACCTTCTGATAATGAAAAAGATAATGATGAGGTTCATGAAGACACTCAAACAAATAATAAAGAACCAGACAATGATGTTGAAATAGAACCAGCAGTTGATCTTGATAACCCACTACCCAAGAATAAAAGATATGATAAAAGGGACTTTGTTGCTAGAAAACATGGTAAGGAAAGAGAACCATGGGTTCAAAACACTATGCCCTTTCCGCCTAAATCAACTAAGAAGAAGGATGATCAAGAATTTGAACGCTTTGCGGAAATGATTAGGCCAATATTTTTGCGTACCCGCTTGACTGATATCTTAAAAATGGCCCCTTATGCAAAGTACATGAAAGACATCATCACCAATAAGAGAGAAATGCCGGAAGCTGAAATTTCCACCATGCTTGCTAACTATTCTTTTAAGGATGGAGTACCTAAAAACTTGGAGATTCGGGAATACCAACTATACCTTGCTCCATCAAAAGAAACTATGTGAAAACTGCTTTATGTGATTTAGGAGCTGGTGTTAGTGTTATGCCTTTCTCTTTATATAAAAGACTTGATTTGAATAAACTCACACCTACTGAAATATCTTTGCAAATGGCTGACAAATCAACTGCCATACCTATCAGTATTTGTGAGGATGTGCCCGTTGTTGTTGCAAACGTTACTATCTTAACTGACTTTGTTATACTTGAGATGCCCGAGGACGACAACATGTCGATTATCCTTGGTAGACCCTTCCTGCATACTGCACGGGATGTTATTGATTGTAATAAAAGCAAGGTCACTTTTTGTATCAATGGTTGTGAGTATATGGTGCACTTCCCGAAGAAACAATTCCAAGTGAATGGTATTAATGTTATTGAAAAATCTCCGACAATCCTATTGGAATTTTCAACTACCTCTACCTAGTGCCAAAAAGAAATATGAAATGCTTATTTTTGGGGACATTCATATCCCCGTTGAGGTAACTTAGTGTTTTACGAAAGTTCTTCGATTTCATGCTAATCGGAAGTGGTTGTTAATAAGACTTGATCAACCTTATTAATGAATCATTTTTGAGAGGTATGAAGTTGACGAATTTAGTCAGCACTACCTTCTGTCCTTACCTTTTGTTTTCTGTTTTTATTAGTTAAATAAAATAAAATGCCATGTTTTGTCTGTTTTCTTCATTTCCCGTGCAATAAAAATGACCCAAAAATAAAAGTCCTCAGAATGCTCTAAAAAATTAATACGATTTTTTCTTGATTTTTTCTAAAAAAATTATGCAAATAACATCAGAGGGGGGTGCACCAGGTGGGCACAACCCACCTGGGCATGCCATCACCCCCAGGCATGCCCTGGTGGGTTGTGGTCCCCACGTGGGCCCCCTCACTTATCTCTTTAGCCCATGTCACCACCTACCTCCAGAAAAAATCACCATTGCTCTCTCTCCCTCCCGTGTTCTTGCTCTCAAACCCGCGGATTTCGATCTCTTTGCTCGGAGCTCCGTTTCCAAAACTATTTCGGGGGATTGTTGCTTGGTATGTGACTCCTCCATTGGTCCAATTAGTTTTTTTGCTTTAGTGGTTTATATTTTGAATAATTAGTTACTCTTGGTACTGCTGTAGATGAGCATGCATGTTGAATTCTTAGAGTTCTAAGTAGTTTGAATGCTTGATATGGCCTCTATGCATCCCTATGAGTAGTTACTATCAATTTTGTGAAGTTTGGTTAAATAAAATTTTGTGGCCAAAACTTTTCAGAAATTCTACACATATATGATGAATTTCTTTGGAAGGAGTTCTTCGAGGCGGAGGTCCTCGGAGGCATCTTCTTGTAGTAGCACCGTTCGTCGGTCTTATGTTGAACCAAGTGCAAATTCTATATGAGATGGCGCCACCAAATCAAGTTCATGGCCATGCAACAATTTTATGGTGAGTGCAGGTACTAAAGAAGAGTTTGAGCAATATGTTCACAATGCCGAGCTCGGTCCCTACATTGAAGATAAGTGCAACCAACATCTCAGCCTCACTGAGTCGTTTACTAAAGAATTTAAATTCCATCCTCGTGAGTCCAGAGTGTCTTTTAAACTGTATGACAATCCATTTACTTTACCTCTAGACACATATTCTAATTACTGCAAAATTCCATTTTGGGGTTCGTTGGATGAACCACCGAGATCGGAGTTTGAGACATTCTTGACTAGCCTTTGCTATGGTGAGACTAGAGGAGTGACGCAAGGTAGAATAAAGAGCATTCATTCTCCCTCATTTCAATACTTTGCACTATTTAATGGAAAACGCATGATACGTCTCCAATGTATCTACTTTTCCTAACGCTTTTCCTCTTTTTTCGACTCTAATTTGCATGATTTGAATGAAACTAACCCCGGACTGGCGCTGTTTTCAGCAGAACTACCATGGTGTTGTTTTTGTGCAGAAATAAAAGTTCTCGGAATGCAACGAAACTTTGCGAGGATTTTTTATATCAATAATAAGAATTTCTGGAGCCAAGACCTGCCGGAGAGGGGCACTTGGATGGGCACAACCCACCAGGGCGTGCCCCCCTCTCCTGGCGCCCCCAGGTGGGTTGTCCCCACCCGGTGGCCCCGCGGACCCTGATTCCAACGCTATAAAATCCTATTTTCAGAGAAAAATCAAGGAGAAAGAATTATCGCGATCCACGAGACGGAGCCACCGCCAAGCCCTGTTCTTCCTTGGGAGGGCAGATCTGGAGTCCGTATGGGGCTCCGGAGAGGGGGATCTTCATTCTTCGTCATCACCAACCCTTCTCAACACCAATTCCATGATGCTCCCCACCGGGAGTGAGTAATTCCTTTGTTGACTCGCAGGTCGATGAGGAGTTGGATGAGATTCATCATGTAATTGAGTTAGTTTTGTTAGGGCTTGATCCCTAGTATCCACTATGTTCCTAGATTGATGTTGCTATGACTTTGCTCTGCTTAATGCTTGTCACTTTGGGCTCGGGTGCCATGAACTCAGATCTAAACTGTTTATGTTATCATCATTATATCCATGTTTTAGATCCGATCTTGCAAGTTATAGTCACCTACTACGTGTTATGACCCGGCAACCCCGGAGTGACAACAACCGGGCCCACTCCCGGTGATGACCGTAGTTTGAGGAGTTCGTGTATTCACTATGTGTTAATGCTTTGTTCCGGTTCTCTATTAAAAGGAGGTCTTAATATCCCTTAGTTTCCAGTATGGACCCCGCTGCCACGGGAGGGTAGGAGAAAAGATGTCATGCAAGTTCTCTTAATAAAGCACGTATGACTATTTACGGAATACATGCCTACATTATATAGACGAACTGGAGCTATCGCCCTAGGTTATAACTGTCACATGATGAATATCATCCAACAAGTCACCGATCCAATGCCTACGAATTTATCCTATATTGTTTTGCTAAGTTACTACTGCTATCATCACTGTTACACTTGCTACAAAATTACTGCTATCACTGTTACCGTTACTGTTGCTACTGTCACTACTATCAAAACTATCATATTACTGTGCTACTGATCACTTTGCTGCAGATAATTAATCTCCAGGTGTGGTTGAATTGACAACTCGGCTGCTAATACCTTCAAATATTGTTTGGCTCCCCTTGTGTCTAATCTATAAATTTGGGTTGAATACTCTACCCTCGAAAACTGTTGCGATCCTCTATACTTATGGGTTATCAAGACCTTTTTCTGGCGCCGTTGCCGGGGAGCATAGCTATATTTGTTGAGTAACTTGGGATTATTATCATATTACCACTATGAAGAACCTGAAGGATCCTAAGACTAAGATATTTCCCTCAAGTACGAGGGGAGGT
Organism: Aegilops tauschii subsp. strangulata; assembly: GCF_002575655.3. NCBI lineage: Eukaryota > Viridiplantae > Streptophyta > Magnoliopsida > Poales > Poaceae > Aegilops > Aegilops tauschii. The sequence goes on from NC_053040.3 coordinate 322,446,407, forward strand.
AAGGAACTGCCATCCAGTTCTGCTTTAGATTCAACTTCTGTTGTGAGTAAACTTGCAACACCACCACATGCCATTAATTCTAATATGTCGCAAGTTATTGATGATGCTACTTCTACTATGAATGATGCTTATGATGATGCTAGTACCTTGCTTGATAATGATGATGTGCCACTTGGTGAATTTCTTGATAAACAAACTGCTAGAGTAATACAACATGATGTTGTTGAATTTGATGATGAGCTTGAAACTGAAACTCCTGAAACACCTGCTAGAACTAGCCTTCCTAGATATGAATTGCCTAAGGTACCGGAAGGTTATGTTATGAATGAAGAGAGAACTTGAGATATTCTTGCTTGTAAGGATAGAGATGATCTAGATAAATTATTACACAAGTATAAATAAAATCTCTGAATGCTCGAATGAAATATGATCCTAAGTTTGCTACTTCACCTATCTTTACTGATGATAAGGATTATGAATTCTCTATCGACCGAGAGTTAATCACTTTGGTTGAATCTGATCCTTTCCATGGTTATGAAACTGAAACTGTTGTGGCACATCTTACTAAGTTGAATGATATAGCCACCCTTTTTACTCATGATGAGAAGACTCCCTATTACTTTATTCTCAAATTATTTACTTTCTCATTAAAGGGTGATGCTAAAGCTTGGTACAATACTCTTGCTCTTGGTTGTATGCGTAGTCCCCAGGGTATGATTTATTACTTCACTGAAAAATATTTTCCTGGTCATAAGAAACAAGCTGCCTTACAGGAAATATTTAACTTTGTACAGGAAATATTTAACTTTGTGCAATCTAAAGAAGAGAGCATCCCACAAGCTTGGGGGAGGCTTTGCCAGTTACTTAATGCTTTGCCTGATCATGCCCTTAAGAAAAATAAAATACTTGATATCTTCTATAATGGACTAGCCGATGCTTCTAGGGACTTCCTAGATAGTTGTGCTGGTTGTGTTTCCAGGGAATGAACTGTTGGACAAGCTGAAGAGTTACTGAATAATATATTGACAAATTATGATGATTGGACTATTCCTGAACCACCGGCTAATCCCACTCCGAAGAAGAACGGTATATTATATCTCAGTCCTGAAGATATGCAAGAGGCAAAGAAATCTATGAACGAAAAAGGTATTAAAGCTGAGGATGTGAAAAATTTACCTCCTATTGAAGAAATACATGGGCTTAATACACCACCACTGCCTAAGGTGGTAGAGGTAAATTCTCTTATGAAGTTCAATGATAATGACAATCCTCACAATATGCATCCTAGTCAATGCCTTTATGAGTTTGAAAACTATATTAGAAAACAAGATCACTTCAACGCCAATGTTATGAAACAATTGAAATATAATTCTGACATGATTGCTCGCTTGAGTGACTTGTTATTTACAATCTCAAATGATGTTAGAGGTGTTGGAAAACATGCTTCTATGGTTCAAACTCAGTTAGAACAAGTTGCTAAATCACAAAGAGAATTGCTTGATGAAATGAATCATAATATGCATGACTTTGCTGTTAGAGTTGCAACTAGAGGAGGTAAAACGACTCAGGAACCACTTTATCCTGAGGGACACCCAAACAGAATTGAACAAGACTTACAAAGAAATAACACTAGTGCACCTAGTCCTTCTAGAAAGAGAAAGAAAAAGAAAAAGAAAAATGATAGGACTTTGCATACTTCTAGTGAACCTGAAATAGAAAAACCTCCTAATAATGATAATGATAATGAAACTTCTATCTCAGTGCTGAAAACTCAATCTGGTAATGAACACTCACCTAGTGATAATGAAAAAGATAATGATGATGTTCATGAAGATACTCAACCAAATAATAATAAAGAACCAGACAATGATGTTGAGATAGAACCACCTGTTGATCTTGATAACCCACAACCTAAGAATAAAAGGTATGACAAAAGAGACTTTGTTGCTAGAAAACACGGTAAAGAAAGAGAACCGTGGGTTCAAAAACCTATGCCTTTTCCACCAAAGTCAACTAAAAAGAAAGATGATGAAGAATTTGAGCTCTTTGCTGAAATGTTGAGGCCAGTCTTTTTGCGTACTTGCTTGACTGATATCTTGAAAATGCCTCCTTATGCAAAGTATATGAAAGACATCATCACAAACAAGAGAAAAATACCGGAAGCTGAAATCTCCACTATGCTTGCTAATTACACTTTTAAAGATGCAGTACCTAAAAAACTTGGAGATCCGGGAATACCAACTATACCTTGCTGCATTAAAAAGAATTATGTGAAAACTGCTTTGTGTGATCTAGGAGCTGGTGTTAGTGTTATGCCTTTCTCTTTATATAAAAGACTTGATTTGAATAAACTCACACCTACTGAAATATCTTTGCAAATGGCTGACAAATCAACTGCCATACCTATCGGTATCTGTGAGGATGTGCCCGTTGTTGTTGCTAATGTTACTATTTTGACTGACTTTGTTATACTTGAGATGCCTGAGGACGACAACATGTCAATTATCGTTGGTAGACCCTTCTTGAACACTGCAGGGGCTGTTATTGATTGCAATAAAAGCAAGGTCACTTTTCATATCAATGGTAACGAGCATACGGTGCACTTTCCGAAGAAACAATTCCAAGTGAATGGTACTAATGTTATTGAAAAATCTCTGACAATCACTATTGGAAGTTTTCAAATACCTCTACCTACTAACAAAAAGAAATATGAAATGCTTATTGTTGGGGAAATGCATATCCCCATTGAGGTAACTTAGTGATTTACGAAAGTTCTTCGGTTTCATGCTAATCAAAAGTGGTTGTTAATAAGACCCGATAAACCTTATTAATGGATCATTTTTGAACGGTATGAAGTTGATGAATTTAGTAAGCACTACCCTCTATCCCTACTTTTTGTTTTATGTTTTTATTAGTTAGATAAAATAAAATGCCATGTTTTGTCTGTTTTCTGAATTTCCCGTGCAATAAAAAATGACCCAAAAATAAAAGTTCTCAGAATGCTCTAAAAAATTTATACGATTTTTTCTGAATATTGTACGCGGACATGATGGAGTTCTTCGAGGAGACGACGGGGCATCTTCTAGTGATAGTTCTGCTCACCGGTCTTATGTTGAACCAAGTGAAAGTTCCACGCGAGATGCCGCCACCAAAACATGCTTATGGCCTTGTGGTGAGTATATGGTGCGTGTGGGCGTTAAGGAGGAATTTGAGCAATATGTTCATAATGCCGGTCTTGGTCCCTACCTTTCAGATAAGTGCGAACAACGCCAACTTCTCACTGAATCATTTGTCAAAGAGTTTAAATTCTTTCCCCATGAGTCTAGGGTGTCGTTTATGCTTTATGATAGTCCATTTACCATCTCACTAGAGAATTTTGCTTACCACTGCAAGCTTCCATTTTGGGGTTTGCTTGACGAACCACCAAAGGCTGAGTTCGAAACATTCTTGACAAGTCTTTGTTACAGTGAAAGGAGGGGAGTGACACAAGGTAGAATAAAGAGCATTCACATTTCCCGCAATTCAGTACTTTGCATTATTTAACGGGAAATGCATAGTAGGCAAGAAAGACTATAGCACGCTTTGTGCTCCAGACTTGAGCCTCATACATACTGCTCTCACCGGTGAAAGGAATTATAACCTTGGAGCAATTGTTGCACGCAGACTTCAGCACAACGCTAACAGTGGCTGCTTCTATGGTGGAATTTATGCCACATGTTTAGCACGGGGGCTTGGTGTTTCATCTTTGCCCTTTGATCCTATCCTACCCACGCAGTATTTAGACTTTAGCACCCTAAAAGATTATAAGATTCTCAAGGGAAAGGTTGATAACTTCACGCATAGTCTTTTGTTTAACCAAACATCTGTTGTGCACACATATTTGCCTAGGCCTGCTCTTTTTGAATATCACAGCAAGGGAAGATATTTTGTTCTTGAGAGCGAGGCCCGAGCTCACAACGCAGTAGTAGAGGCAGCACGGCAAGCCGAGGCGTCCGCACCAAGAGCCTCTGTGAGCTACCACGCCGATTACTACCCTCCAGGCTACTGATTGACTACCAAGTTAGGCCCAAAGCCTAAGCTTGGGGGAGTACGTATTTCCACCGACTTTACATTCATGTTCACTTATTTCATTTGTCGGTGTTCACACTTTTTCATTGCACCATCCATGCTTAGATTTATTTTCTTGCTTTCTTCTTGTGTGTTTGAAAAACTTTAGAAAAACAAAAAAAATAGTTATAGTTAACTTACTTTCTATGCATGCTTAGTAGTAATCTTAAAAAGAAAACCCAAAAAGATTTCCTTGTTCTTCTTTTGCTTGTTGGGAGCTTTCCCGTGTAAGTAGTTTTTCTCGTTTTTGCTTTTCCCTTTTATTTGCTTGTTCAAGAAAACCAAAAACTCCAAAAATATTTTGGTGTGTTTCTCTGAACTTCTTTTCTTTTTATTTGAGTGTACCGAGGAGAAGACCATGATGAAAATGTTGAGTGGCTCTCATATGAATAATTGTTGAACTAATAAAGAGCACATTTTACCTTGTCTTCTCATGTTGAATAAAATGTTTGCAGATTCTAGCTTAGTCCACGACACTCTTGCACTATTATTATTTTCATATCATTCAGTCGTGCAAGTGAAAGGCAATAATGACGATATTCGATGAACTGGCCGTGGTAGAGAGAAACTGGTATGAACTCGACTTGTTCTATTTGTGTAAATATGTTTAACCTAGTATCCATGATTCAGCCCATTATGATTAAACATGTTTGCAATGACAATTAGAGATTATAGTTTCTCATGCCATGCATAAGCAGCTGGGAGTTGATAATGATTTATCTTGGGTATCAACATTGCGTTAAAATGATTGTGATGTAGTTTGATGATATGGTATCCTCCTCTGAATGTTCGAATGGCTTGACTTGGCACATGTTCATGCATGTAGTTGAATCAAAACCAACATAGCCTCTATGATATTTATGTTCATGGTGTTCATATCCTACTCATGCTAGTGTCCAATGTTACTTATGCATTATGCATGGTTATGATTGTTGTTGCTCTCTAGCTGGCCGCTTCTCAATCTAGTTGCTAGCCTTCGCCTGTACTAAGTGGGAACTCTGCTTGTACATCCAAAACCTTGAACCCAAAAGTTATTCCAGATGAGTCCACCATACCTACCTATATACGGTATTACCCGGCCGTCCTAAGTAAATTTGCATGTGCCACCTCTAAAAACTTCTAAAAAAATATCTGTTTTGTGTGCCTGGATCGTTCATGGAACGACAGGAGGTGGTCGGTATCTTCCATGCTAAGCAGGTTATTCTCAGGTCGAGTGTTTATTCACTTGCCATCGCACGAGAAAAAAGCGGTAATAGGGATGCCCAGTCCCAAACTACAAACATGAAAAAGAGTTAATCTCTTAAATAATCAAACAAAAACTCCCAATGGAGTCAAAACCTTTACTTTTATCGCTTGGGAACCGCCACTAGCGTGTTTAGCATGGAAGATATTGATAACTGATGGTCGTGAAGTAAATGAGAAGGGTGCATGTCTCAAAATATCATTTACCTCTGTTTTAAAAACTTGAGCTCTGGCACCTCTGCAAATCACTGCTTCCCTCTGCGAAGGGACTATCTATTTACTTTTATGTTGTGTCATCACCTTCTAAAACAAGCGCTAGAACCTGAGAGCACAGCTGTCATGATTTATGCATTGTGTGTAGCTGATGTTGGGTGCATCATGACTGGATATTTTCTACCATGAATTACAATGTTTAGTCGCTGCTTGAACTTTGGAGGTGCTCTGCATTTATGTTTTGCGGTCTCAGAAAGGGCTAGCAAGATACCACTATTGTCATATTATATCATGGTTGTTTTGACAAAGTGTTGTCATTTGAAATATCTTATTATTGCTCGCTAGCTGATTATGTCATTGATATGAGTTAATATAATTTTTAAGAGTTATTGTCGACATGGTTAGTTATAATGTTGGCTGAAAACATGGGTGTTGTTTAAGCTTATTTATGCAAACAAGAGCAAAAGAGTTCGTAAATGTTTTTCTTTTTCACTTTCAGTTTATCAACTGAATTGCTTGAGGACAAGCAAAGGTTTAAGCTTGGGGGAGTTGATACGTCTCCAACGTATCTACTTTTCCTAACGCTTTTCCTCTTGTTTTGGACTCTAATTTGCATGATTTGAATGAAACTAACCCCAGACTGAAGCTGTTTTCAGCAGAACTACCATGGTGTCATTTTTGTGCAGAAATAAAAGTTCTCGGAATGGAACGAAACTTTGTGAGGATTTTTTATGTCAATAATAAGAATTTCTGGAGCCAAGACCCGCCGGAGAGGGGCACCTAGGTGGGCAAAACCCACCAGGGCGCGCCCCCCTCTGCTGGCACGCCCAGGTGGGTTGTCCCCACCTGGTGGCCCCGCTGACCCTGATTCCAATGCTATAAATCCTATTTTCGGAGAAAAAAATCAAGGAGAAAGAATTATTGCAATCCACGAGAAGGAGCGGCCACCAAGCCCTATTCTTCCTCTTCAGGGCAGATCTGGAGTCCGTTTGGGGCTCTGGAGAGGGGGATCTTCGTTCTTTATCATCACCAACCCTTCTCCATCGCCAATTCCATGATGCTCTCCACCGGGAGTGAGTAATTCTTTCGTAGGCTCGCTGGTCAGTGAGGAGTTGGATGAGATTCATCATGTAATCGAGTTAGTTTTGTTAGGGCTTGATCCCTAGTATCTACTATGTTGCTAGATTGTTGTTGCTATGACTTTGCTCTGCTTAATGCTTGTCACTTTGGGCCCGGGTGCCATGAACTCAGATCTGAACCGTTTATGTTATCATCATTATATCCATGTTTTAGATCCGATCTTGCAAGTTATAGTCACCTACTACGTGTTATGATCCGGCAACCCCGGAGTGACAACAACCGGGCCCACTCCCGGTGATGACTGTAGTTTGAGGAGTTCATGTATTCACTATGTGTTAATGCTTTGTTCCGGTTCTCTATTAAAAGGAGGCCTTAATATCCCTTAGTTTCCTGTATGGACCCCGCTGCCACGGGAGGGTAGGACAAAAGATGTCATGCAAGTTCTTTTAATAAAGCACGTATGACTATTTCTGGAATACATGCCTACACTACATCGACGAACTGGAGCTAGTGCCGTATCGCCCTAGGTTATAACTGTCACATGATGAATATCATCCAACAAGTCACCGATCCAATGCCTACGAATTTATCCTATATTGTTTTGCTAAGTTACTACGGCTATCATCACTGTTACACTTGCTACAAAATTACTGCTATCACTATTACCGTTACTGTTGCTACTATCACTACTATCAAAACTATCATATTATTGTGCTACTGATCACTTTGCTGCAGATAATTAATCTCCTCGTGTGGTTGAATTGACAACTCAGCTGCTAATACCTTCAAATATTCTTTGGCTCCCTTTCGGTCGAATCTATAAATTTGGGTTGAATACTCTACCCTCGAAAACGGTTGCGATCCCCTATACTTGTGGGTTATCAATGCATTGTAGGCAAACAAGAGTGTAGTACACTTTGTGGTCCTAACTTGAGCCTCATACGCACAACTCTCACTGGTGACAAAAGTTATAACCTTGGAGTGATTGCACTGGTACAGCAACGTCCTAAACAAACGGTTTAAAACCCCTTTCCACGACGGCATTTGGAACCGTCGCCAAGTGAGTGTGGGCGATAGGGGGGGTCCTTCCCACACGACCCAGAAATTGTCGGGGATAGGCCCTCGTGGGACCCAGGCTGGGGCCGTGTGCGATCGAGTGAGGCATGGAAACCCAATCATTTCCGTAGGTATGTATATCCCACACGGTGAATCCCACAAATCATTTCTGTAGGCATGTACATCCCACACGGTGAATCCCAGAAATCATTTCCGTAGGTATGTACATCCCACACGATGAATCCCAGAAATCTTTTCCGTAGGTATGTACATCCCACACGGTGAATCCCATAAATCATTTCCGTAGGTATGTACATCCCACACGGTGAATCCCAGAAAATCATTTCCGTAGGTATGTACATCCCACACAGTTCTTTGTGTGGAAACATTTGTGCAAGGTGGCCTAACGCAAACAGTTCGCTGCCGGAAGCCGTGTGTGATTGTTAGTTGATCGAACACGCCTACTTTCTAGAAACTGTGCGGGTTGTTTGAGTTCATTGCCCATGGTGTTGTCTGAGTAATCGTTTGCAATAGAAAACCCCAATAAGCAGGGTAATTAGCCTATTATTGATAATCCATGTACTAATCAAACTTATATTTCTTCATATCCGTATAAAAGCAACCAGGATTTCATAATCAAATTACATCAGATAGCTTCGGCACTCAGTTACGCCATTACACAACAGCACCAAGTTTCACATGCAGCATCAAAAACCTTTGGAAAGTAGCATCATACATGGTAAATAGACAGATGAATCTCATCTGGGAAACTCCAGAAGCAGAAGGCAAATATTGAGCCTTCAGTGATGTTGAATGTCGTTGCAACTTTAGGCCAGTGGCTATGGATAATTGCCCGCCCAACCTTCGTCCTCTTCAGCAAGACTTCAATATTGTACCATGGGTGTTGAATGAATACCTTCCTCGCCTCTTAACCATGCAGGTGGTTTGAGAGGTAATCATCGGTGAACTGCTTTGAAAAGTACTGAAAACAAATGCATAAATCGCTGTTGTAAATTTTGAAATGGCGCAAGGGGTAAAAACAAGGTAAAAGAGTTGGTACCATCCTATAGTTGACATATGTCTTCTTCATCGTGCAAACAAAGATCTTGCTGTTATTCGTCGCAAGTTTCTTCATCCTAACACTCTTTCAGAGTTTCTTGACTTGACTGATATTCATGGACATCTCATTTCCCCATATGCAAAATGGGTCGAACAGTGGGTCTAAGCCTCTGATAGCAGGACCTACCTGTGCAAGACCAAATTGTAAGAAACCTAAATATTAGAATATTCCTACAACTGCACAATAATGTGCTATTAGCCAAACGGCCCTGCTTGAACAAACCTCGATGGTAAACCGCAGTGTCTCCCATTGTTTCCCTGCAACACACATAAGGAAGATCTTGATCAGGATAACTGAGAGTTGCCATACTATCAGTAGAATATGTATTGAGTACAGCCAAATTCGATTGGTGTCACATGCATAACAATACAAAATTGTACCCACGGCAAATGAAAATCAAATTGCAGAACTGAACCAAACAGTTAAATGGACAGCAGACCAAATGAACCAAAATAGTTAACTGAGCACGACATTGCAGAATAGAAACATGTACTAGAAGATAAGACAGTTAACAAAACAAAGAATGCTTGAGAACAGTACGACGGAATCTAGCAATTGTTGGACCAAAGTGTTAACTAAACATTACATTTCAGAGGACCAAACTGTTAACTGAACATCAGATTGCATATTAACGTTACAGAGGACAAATCACTAGAAGGCACTGGCGGTGGCCTCGAGAAAACATCACGAACTGTTTAAAGTAGACAACCGCGCGGCAGTGTCGACGGTGGCCTCGAAGACGAGGTGCTCCTCCAAGATCTAGCGGTCGACACGCATGTCAGCCATAGCGACCTCGTTCGCGCGTGCGGCCGCATGCTACTCAGCTCCACGTTATACTATGCGTAAAATGGCTTTGGGCGGCGCTTAATTGGAGGAGGGGGCAGTGATTTCGGTGGAAGGTGTCGCTCCGTCAGTCGGGGCATGTGGGACGGGAAAGGAGGAGGATGGTGTGGGTGGGGTGTGGATTACCTGACCATATCGATGAGGCCGCGCAACAAGAAGAAGGGTCGGCGGCGAGGAGGCCGCGCAGCAAGAAGAAGGGTCGCCGGCGAGAAGGCGACACTGCAAGAAGAAGGGTCACCGGCGAGGAGGCGGCACTGCAAGAAGAAGGGTAGCCGGCGAGGAGGCGGCGCTGCAAGAAGAAGGGTCACCGGCGAGGAGGCTGGGCTGCCAGTAAGCAGCATTGAAGGTTTGAACTTGGAAAGCAAGGAAGAACAGTGGAAATGTGGCTTTTGGTAGGAGGGAGGGGGCGGGGAGATAGATATTTTCGTGGTGGCAAAAAAATTTCGCTCGGTGCCGCGAGAAACTGGCGCGCAAGTGTGGTTCAAGCGGGGGCAGTGGACTGCAGACGATGAAGCTTCCTGCGTAAGCCAGACAAGACGATGCGCCAAGATATTTTATATCGCATCCCAACACGATTCTTTCTAGTAAATTGTTTGTGGTATACCTGATTTTTTCATTATGTTTTGAAAGACAAAATGGTGTTATGGAGGGAAAGGATGGTCTTTGAATTGCTAGAACATTTACGTACAGTGAACATGCAACTAGTACATGAGTGTCGTGTTTAAATTTGGAATTATTCCGGGTTCGTTTGGCATTTTTATGCATTAATTTAGTTTCTGGGCATTTAATGTGCATAATTCAAATTTGAACTACAAGCACATGCTCCAGTGCACCAAAGTTGTTTGAAAAATCACATGTGTGTCCTTAGGTGAATTTCTAGGTCCCATGCAAGAGATGGGAGTGAAATTCAAACATCTAGGCATCATGGCTCGGCCGGAATGATTGAGAAACTTGTTTTTTAATTCCTGTAATTCCAAAACACGCCTGAAAATCATGAAACTTGGCATGGTGTCATGACATGGCACCAACATGTTGTGGTAATTTTTTTGGCCGAATTGGGACAAGCTTTGGTGTAAGCTTCCTGCAAACCGGAGCTTCCCTCAAGAAGGCTCGTGGTTCCGAGAGGGAACGTGACACCTCCGTGTGCGAAATGACATACGTACACTGCCTTCTCCCGCCTTAATTTTTTTACACAACTAGATTAGACCAAATAGAAGTACCGTGCTAAATTTTGGAATTATTCTGGGTTCGTTTGGCCTTTTTTATACATTAATTGAGTTTCTGGGCATTTAATGTGCATAATTCAAATTTGAACTACAAGCACATGCTCTAGTGCACCAAAGTTGTTTGAAAAATCACATGTGTGTCCTTGGGTGAATTTCTAGGTCCCATGCAAGAGATGGGAGTGAAATTCAAACATCTGGGCGTCGTGGCTCGGCCGGAAAGATTGAGAAACTTGGTTTTTTAATTCCTGTAATTCCAAAACACACCTGAAAATCATGAAACTTGGCATGGTCTCATGACATGGCACCAACACGCTGTGGTATTTTTTCTGTCCGATTTGCGAAGGCGCACACAGTAACAATCAACAAAGTCATTTTGGAAAAGTTTTGTCATGTTACAAATCGAAAACACAAGTATTATTGAAACCGTGGGCGTTCGACTTACCAATTACGTGCGGCCACGCGTCCCCTTTTTTTATTGGCTAGGAGGTGCCGTGCGGGGTAGCTATTTGAGTATGGGAGGCGTGCGATCAGACCCCTGCGGGCTCATTGGGAGGAGAGCCCTTTGACCGCTACCCGCCGCGCACCTCCCTCCCAATGTCTCCATTAATTGCGCCTGAGCACCTGTTCTACAGCGTGGCTATATGTCTCACTGGACTGAGATTTAAGAGAGAGAAATGAAAATCTGAAAAGAAGGTTTTGCACGGATCTTGATGTAAGATTTGACGGACCTATATAGCATCGACTACAACTTATAGCAAGCATGATGAACATAAGGACGATGACAGTGGATAATAATTGTCTTACATATTTAGAAACATAATTAAAAAAAGCCACATGCGGCAACGCCCGAAATACACAAGGGCAAAAGAAGAAGGAAGACAATGATCTGGCTCGCTGATCTCTACTTTCTTGATGCGTTGCTGCATGCTGTGGGAACTAGTCTCCACGGCGAGCAACAACGAGCTCTTTCTTGTCCTCAAGATGCTGCTTGAGAGCATCCATGGATTCCTCCATCAGCCTTCTGCGCTCGATGCGCAGCATGGCATTCTCGTCCATAAGTTTCTCGACGATGACATCAGTCCACTTCAACAAGGCAGTGGTCTGCTCCTACTGCTCAGCACTTCCGACGATCTTCGCCCTCAGCGGGTCGCACTTGGCCCAGAGCTTCGCATTGCTCTCATTTAGTTGCCGGATGACGTCGGTAGACTGTTCAAATGAGTCTTTCAGATCATCCTACAACCTCTCCCACCTGGTGATCTGATCCATCTGCCTAAGGACGAGGGCACGCATGTGCCTATAAGAGTCCTCGCCTGCCCGTGAGGCATTTTCCCAGGCCGCTGCGGCGCGGGAGGACATCTCTGCTGCATTCGCGGCGCGGCGGGACATCTCTTCTGCTTCCGTGGCGCGGCCGGACCGGTCTGCTACATCGACGGCGTGGCGGGTCCTCCGTGCTGCTTCGGCGGCGCGGTGGGACCTCTCTGCTGCTATGGCCGTGTAGCGGGACATGTTGTCCGCTTTCGTGGCGAGGCGGGACATCTCTCGTGCTCCCGCTTCTAGGCTCGCCTCTCCCTAGTGGCAATCTCTCGACCCAGAACTCACGCTGGCCATGGCGGACGCAAGGGAATGATGATGAATGACTTGTTTGTTTTTTACTTTTTGTGGATGAGTTGAGGAGGGATGTGCAGTCATCTAGGAGTAGTAGTATTTATAACCGCGTAGTAATACGCTCCTAACTGGGAAACTGTTTAGGTTTTGATCGGTGTGAACAGGTTTGCAATTTGGAATGTGACGGGACGCGGCCTCCCTGTTCTTCTAAAAAAATTGTGACGGGACGCATGCTCAAAATTTACTAACGGTTATAAGTGCGGCACTATTCCCGGAAGGCGTAACGTGGGCACGTACGCCTTCTCGGCCGCGTACGTGGCGTTTGCACCATAGGATGCACCGCAATAGGCAATGTCAGCACACGTCTTGTTCCAACAACCGTGCGCGCTCGTTATTACCATCGCGCATGCTTCTTTTAATTAGAATGGGTGTGCCCGTCTAGCGCACACACGTTGATCTATCTAACCGTTTCAGTTTGTTGTGGCTAATCACAAACAGTTCATCCATGTGAAGTGTATGCCATCAATCGCAGACACTTTGATCTGGCTTACCCGTTTCTGTTCTGTTGCCTAATCGCAAACAGTTAATCCTTCTGAAGCGTATGCCCTCAATCACACACACCTCGATCTGGCTGACCGTTTCTTTTGTGTTTCCTAATCACAAACAATTCATCCGAGTGAACCGTATGTTGTATATCGCACACACCTTCATCTGGCTGCCCGTTTCTTTTGTGTTGCCTAATCACAAACAGTTCATCCGAGTGAACCGTATGCTTTATATCGCACACGCCTTCATCAGGCTGCCCGTTTCTTTTGTTCCGCCTCATCGCAAATAGTTCATTGGACTGAACCGTATGCCCTGGATCGCACACGCAACTAAAATATGAACCGTGTTTGATGCATCCTCCATTGCAAACGTTTTGCACCTTTTTTGACGGGTTTTTTACATCCCCGTTTGTGATTGATGCATCGCACACAGTTTCGTGAAAGGGTCTCTGATCGTAGTGTCGCGTTAGCAGCAACCTGCAGTAGTGTTGTTGCACGCAGGTTGCAACACAACGCTGGTAGTGGATATTTTTACGGTGGGATTTATGCCACACGTTTAGCGAGGGAGCTGGGTGTTTCACCTTGGCCTTATGACCCTATCTTACCCACGTAGTACTTAGACTTTGACGCCATGAAACACCATAGGTTCCTTACTGGTGAAACCCATAATTATACATATAACTTGTTGTTTAATAAAAAGTCTACTGTGAACACCTTTTTTCCTGCACCTGCTCTCTTTGATGTTCACAGCAAGGGAAGATATTATGTTCTTGAGAGCGAGGCCCAAGCGCATAACGCGGAGGTTGTGGCTGCGCAGAGGGCTGAGGCGTCTGCACCTAGAACCTCCGTGAGCTATCACTGCGACCACTATGAAGGTTACTGACGGTGACTACCAATTTAGGCCAAAAGCCTATGCTTGGGGGAGTACGTATTCCCACTGACATTACATTCATGTTCACACATTTCATTCTAGTTGTCGGTGTCCACACTTTTTCATTGTATTATCCATCTTAGATTTATGTTCTCGAATTCTTCTGGTGTGTTTGAAAAACATTGAGAAAATCCAAAAATATTTCCTCCTTCTTTTCAGTTTTTCTTCCTACTTTAATCAGATGTAGTATTAAAAAGAAAACCCAAAAAGATTTCCTTGTTCTTCTTTTGCTTGTTGGGAACTTTCCCATGTAAATAGTCTTTCTCGTTTTTGTTTTACCCTTTTATTTGCTTGCTCAAGAAAACCCAAAAACTCCAAAAATATTTTAAATATGTTTCTCTGAATTTCTTTTCCATTTTATAGAGACATACCGAGGAGAAGATCACGATGAAAATGTTGAGTGGCTCTCATATGCATTGTTGTTGATCTAACAAAGAGCCCATATTACTTTTTCTTCTCCTTTTGCAATAAAATGTTTGCATATTCTAGCTTAGTCCATGGCACTCTTGCAATATTATTATTTTCATATCATTCGGTCATGCAAGTGAAAGGCAATAATGACGATATTTGATGAACTGGTTGTGGCGAGGAGAAACGGGTATGACCTCGACTTGTTCTGTTTTTGTAAATGTTTAACCTAGTATCCATGTTCAGCCTATTATGATCAAACATGTTTACAATGACAACTAGAGATTATAGTTTCTCATGCCATGCTTATGTAGCTAGGAGTGGATAATGATTTATCTTGGATGTCAACATTGATTTAAAAATGATTGTGATGTAGTATGATGATATGGTATCCTCCTCTGAATGTTCGAGTGGCTTGACTTGGCGCATGTTCATGCATGTAGTTGAATCAAAACCAACATAGCCTCTATGATATTTATGTTCATGGTGTTCATATCCTACTCATGATAGTATCCAATGTTACTTATGCATAATGCATGTTCATGACCGTTTTTGCTCTCTAGCTGGCCGATTCTCAACCTAATTGCTAGCCTTCACCTGTACTAAGTTGAATTACTGCTTGTGCATCAAAATCATGAAACCCAAGTTATTCCGGATGAGTCCACCATACCTACCTATATGCGGCATTACCCTGCCTTCCTAAGTAAATTTGCATGTGCCACCTCTAAAAACTGCAAATAAATATCCTTTTTTGTGTGCCTGGATTGTTCATAGAGCGACAGGAGGTAGTCAGTATCTTCCATTCTAAGCGGGTTATTCTCATGATGAATGTTTATTCACTCGTCCTTGCACGAGAGGGGCGGTATTAGGGATTCCCAGTCCCGAATTCAAATTGCAAATGATTCAACAAAAATCCCCCAGGACTGCTGTTGGTATGGACGGTACCCATTGTTTCGGACCAGCAATGGAGTGTGATTGTTGGTGGAGGGGGAGTAAACCTTTACTTTTATCGCTTGGGAACCACCACTAATGTGTTTAGCATGGAAGATACCGATAACTAATGGTCGCGAAGTAAACAAGAAGGGTGCATTTCTCAAAATTTCATTTACCTCTATTTTAAAAACTTGAGCTCTGGCACCTATGCAAATCACTGCTTCCCTCTGCGAAGGGACTACCTATTTACTTTTATGTTGTGTCATCACCTTCCCAAATAAAAGCCAGAACCTGAGAGCACTATTGTCATCCTCATGCATTCTGTGTAGCTAATGTTGGGTGCATCATTAAAGGATCTTCTCTACCATGAATTACAATGTTTAGTCGCTGCTTGAACTTTGGAGGTGCTCTGCATTTATGTTTTGCAGTCTCAGAAAGGGCTAGCGAGATACCACCATTGTCATATTATATCATGGTTGTTTTGACAAAGTGTTGTCATTTGAAATATCTTACTATTGCTCGCTAGTTGATTATGCCATTGATATGATTTAATATAATTTTTAAGAGTTATTGTCGACATGGTTAGTCATAATCTTTGCTGAAAACCTGGGTGCTACTTAAGCTTATTTATGTAAACAAGAGCAAAAGAGTTCATAAAAGTTTTTCTTTTGCACTTTCAGTTTATCAACTAAATTGCTTGAGGACAAGCAAAAGTTTAAGCTTGGGGGAGTTGATACGTCTCCGTCGTATCTACTTTTCCTAACACTTATCCTCTTGTTTTGGACTCTAATTTGCATGATTTGAGTGAAACTAACCCGAACTGATGCTGTTTTCAGCAGAACTACCATGGTGTTGTTTTTGTGCAGAAATAAAAGTTCTCGGATTGGAACAAAACTTTGCGAGGAATTTTTATACAATAAAAGATAATTTCTGGAGCCAGGAATCACCGGAGGGGGCACCTGGGTGGGCACAACCCACCAGGGCCCCCCCTCAAGCGCGCCCAGGTGGGTTGTCCCCACCTGGTGGCCCCGCAGACCTCAACCCTGATACTATAAAATCACATTTTCAAAGAAAAAATAAGGGAGAAAGAATTATCGTGTTTCATGAGATGGAGCCACCACCACCTCATGTTCTTCATTGGGATGCCAGATCTGGAGTCCGTTTGGGTCTCCGGAGAGGGGGGTCTTCGATCTTCGTCATCACCAACCCTTCTCCATCGCCAATTCCATGATGCTCCCCACCGGGAGTGAGTAATTCCTTTGTAGGCTCGCTGGTCGATGAGGAGTTGGATGAGATTCATCATGTTATCGAGTTAGTTTTGTTAGGGCTTGATCCCTAGTATCCATTATGTTCTGAGATTAATGTTGCTATGACTTTTCCATGCTTAATGCTTGTCACTTTGGGCCCGGGTGCCATGATTTCATATCTGAACTGTTTATGTTATCACCATTATATCTATGTTCTAGATCCGATCTTGCAAGTTGTAGTCACCTACTACGTGTTATGATCCGGTAACCCCGGAGTGACAGAAATCGGGACACTTCCCGGTGATGACCGTAGTTTGAGTTCATATATTCACTATGTGTTAATGCTTTGTTCCGGTTCTCTATTAAAAGGAGGCCTTAATATCCCTTGGTTTCCAATAGGACCCCGCTGCCACAGGAGGGTAGGACAAAAGATGTCATGCAAGTTCTTTCCATAAGCACGTATGACTATTTATGGAATACATGCCTACATTATATTTATGAACTGGAGCTAGTGTTGCACCGCCCTAGGTTATGACTGCTATATGATGAATATCATCCAACGAATTCACCGATCCAATGCCTACAAATTTCTCTTATATTGTTTCTGCTAAGTTACTACTACTACTTCCACTACTATTGCTGTAACTATTGCACTTGCTACAAAATCATTGCTATCACTGTTACAGTCACTATTGATGTTGCTACTACTATCAAAACTATCATACTACTTTGCTACTGATCACTTTGCTCCAGATAATTAATCTCCAGGTGTGGTTGAATTGACAACTCAGCTGCTAATACTTGCAAATATTCTTTGGCTCACCTTGTGTCGAATCAATAAAGTTGGGGTGAATACTCTACCCTCAAAAACTGTTGCGAACCACTATACCTGTGGGTTATCACACAACTCCAAAAGTCCTGAAAATCTACGGAGAATTATTTTGGAATATATAAAAAATATTGGGCGAATAAAATACCATAGGGGACCCACCAGGTGGACACAAGGGTGGGGGCGCCCTACCCCCCTGGGCGTGCCCCTGTCTTGTGGGCCCCCTGGCAGGCCCCCGGTGCCCATCTTCTGCTATATGATGTGTTTTGACCTAGAAAAAATTAGAAGGAAGCTTTCGGGACGAAGCGCCGCCGTCTCGAGGCGGAACCTGGGCAGAAGCAATCTAGGGCTCCGGGAGAGCTGTTCTGCCGGGGAAACTTCCCTCCCGGAGGGGAAATTGAAGCCATCATCATCACCAATGGTTCTCTCATCAAAAGGGAGTCAATCTCCATCAACATCTTCACCAGCACCATCTCCTCTCAAACCCTAGTTCATCTCTTGTATCCGATCTTTGTCTCAAAACCTCAGATTGGTTCCTGTGGGTTGCTAGTAGTGTTGATTACTCCTTGTAGTTGATGCTAGTTGGTTTATTCGGTGGAAGATCATATGTTCAGATCCTTAATGCTATTTAATACCCCTTTATTATGAACATGAATATGCTTTGTGAGTACTTACGTTTGTTCCTGAGGACATGGGAGAAGTCTTGTTATAAGTAATCATGTGAATTTGGTATTCGTTCGATATTTTGATGAGATGTATGTTGTCTTTCCTCTAGTGGTGTTATGTGAATGTCGACTACATGACACTTCACCATGATTTGGGCCTAGGGTGAGCCATTGGGAAGTAATAAGTAGATGATGGGTTTCTAGAGTGACATAAGCTTAAACCCTAGTTTATGCGTTGCTTCGTAAGGGGCTGATTTGGATCCACATGTTTCATGTTATGGTTACATTTATCTTAATTCTTATTTTGTAGTTGCGGATGCTTGCGAGAGGGGTTACTCATAAGTGCGAGGCTTCACTATAGGAATCAGGCACTTTGCCGTCTGCCATGGCTGACGGCAAAGGCATGCCTGGCGGATGGCAAAGGCCTTTGCCGTCAACCAGCAGACGGCAACAGGTCCAAATGAATATGCTACGGCAAAGGGCACTTTGCCGTCTCCTGGCGGATGTCAAAGATGAAATGGTCTTTGTCGTCCGCCAGCAGACGGAAAGGACCTGGATGGCACACGTGGCAGCTTAGGGCCGTTAAGGGGTTAATGGCGTGCTTCGCCGTCTGCTGGCAGACGGCAAAGACCTTTGCATCTTTGCCGTCTGCCAGTAGACGGCAAAGTACCCAAATATGCCAGCCCAGATGCCCCCCAGGTAGCTGCCAGGTGGCAAGCTATGCCGTTAGGTCGTTCTCGTTAGTCTGCCACTCATCCTTTTTGCCGTCGGCAAAGCTTCTATGCCATCAGCTAGCAAACAGCAAAGAGAAGGCTGGCGCCAAACACCCTCTTTGTCGTCCGCTATTTCTTTGCCGTCAACTTTCTGTAAGCTGATGGCAAAGACCTTCTTTGCCGTCCGCTAGCAGACGGCAAAGAGCTGGCTAATGGCGAAGATCCTGATTCTAGTAGTGCTTGTCCAAGTAAGGACAACACCCAAGAACCAGTCCACCCACATATCAAATTATCAAAGTAATGAACGCGAATCATATGAGCATGATGAAAACTAAGTTGACAACAATTCCCATGTGTCCTCGGGAGCGCTTTGCTTTATATAAGTGTTCGTCCAGGCTTCTCCTTTGCTACAAAAAGGATTGGGCCACCTTGTTGCACCTTAGTTAGTTTTGTTACTTGTTACCCGTTACAAATTATCTTATCACACAACTATCTGTTACCGATCTTTTCAGTGCTTGCAGAGAATACCTTGCTGAAAACCGGTTGTCATTTCCTTCTGATCCTCGTTGGGTGCAACACTCTTACTTATCAAAAGGACTATGATAGATCCCCTATACTTGTGGGTCATCAGGTAAGTATATAAACAATTCACATCTCTTCATGGTTATTTCTTTGTTACTTAGGCATATTTAACGTGATTGCAGAGCCCAGGCCAAGAAAAGAAAGACTGGCGAGTCATCTGTTGTCCCTCCTGACACCGAGGCTCAAGATTGGCCACAAGATAACCCAGGCATTCTGGTTACTCATTCAAACGTAGATAACCTAGAAGAGACTCAAGAGCCAAATGTAACTGACAAGCCACCCATTGATGAAGAAGCAACTATTATTGATGAGCAAGTCAAGCCAGATGAGCCGGTCGACAACCTTCAGCCGCCAAGTCTGACTCATTCTCCCAGCCCTCGTCTAGAGGCTAAAGCCGTAAATCAAGTAATGGTTGACTCTGAGGTGGTCATTACTAGAATAGGTCAAGGTGTTGCTGTTACCTCAACTAGTTTGACCAAAATCCTAGCCAAGGATGAGCCTGTCTGTGAAGACAAAGGAAAAGCAAAATTGGAGCTGCCTGGCTTTAATAATATGACTAGTGAATTCATCATGAGTTCTTGACCCGGCTGTCTAAAAGTCAATATATTGAAGTGAATGATGCAACTTGAAGCTATGTCGGTATTTCCACAAAGAGGAAGGGATGATGCAGCACATCGACGGTAGGTAATTCCCTCAGTGATGAGACCAAGGTTATCAAACCAGCAGGAGAACCAAGCAACAACACGTAAGTGGCGCCTGCACACAAGTAACAAATACTCGCAACCTGACGTATTAAAGGGGTTGTCAATCCCTTTCCGGTAACGGCGCCAGAAATTGGCAAAACGGACGTGAATAAATTGTAGTAGATTGATAAATCGAACGCAAAATAAAATAAATAAGAATAAATTGCAGCAAGGTATTTTTTTTATTTTTAGTTTAATAGATCTGAAAATAAAAGCAAAGGAAAATAGATCGCAAAGGCAAATAATATGAGAAAGAGACCCGGGGGTCGTAGGTTTCACTAGTGGCTTCTCTCGAGCAAAATAGCAAACGGTGGATAAACAAATTACTGTAGGGCAATTGATAGAACTTCAAATAATCATGACAATATCCAGGCAATGATCATTACATAGGCATCACGTCCAAGATTAGTAGACCGACTCCTGCCTGCATGTACTACTATTACTCCACACATCGACCGCTATCCAGCATGCATCTAGTGTATTAAGTTCATGGAGAAACGGAGTAATGCAATAAGAACGATGACATGATGTAGACAAGATCTATTTATGTAGAAATAGACGCCATCATTTTACCCTTAGTAGCAACGATACATACGTGTCGGTTCCCATTCTGTCACTGGGATCAAGCACCGTAAGATCGAACCCACTAGAAAGCACCTCTTCCCATTGCAAGATAAATAGGTCAAGTTGGCCAAACAAAACCCAAATATCAGAGAACAAATACGAGGCTATAAGCAATCATGCATATAAGAGATCAAAGAAGACTCAAATAACTTTCATGGATAAAAAGATAGATCTGATCATAAACTCAAAGTTCATCTGATCCCAACAAACACACTGCAAAAAGAGTTACATCATATGGATCTCCACGAGACCATTGTATTGAGGATCAAAAGAGAGAGAGGAAGCCATCTAGCTACTAACTACGGACCCGAAGGTCTACAAAGAACTACTCACGCATCATCGGAGAGGCACCAATGGAAGTGGTGAACCCCTCCATGATGGTGTCTAGATTGGATCTAGTGGTTCTGGACTCTGCGGCGGCTGGAATTCATTTTCGTCGACTCTCCTAGTGTTTATGGAATGTTGGGGTATTTATAGAGCAAAGAGGCGGTTCAGGGGGCACCCGAGGTGGGCACAACCCACCTGGGCGCGCCTGGGCCCCCAGGAGCGCCTGGTGGGTTGTGCTCCCCTTGGAGCACACCCCCAGGTGCTTATTCGGCCCACTGGATGTCTTCTGGTCCAAAAAAATCTCCAAAAAGTTTCGCTACGTTTGGACTCCGTTTGGTACTGATTTCCTGCGATGTAAAAAACATGCAAAAACAGCAACTGGCACTTGGCACTATGTCAATAGGTTAGTACCAAAAATGATATAAAATGACTATAAAATGATTATAAAACATCCAAGATTGATAATATATCAGCATGGAACAATAAAAAATTATAGATACTTTGGAGACGTATCAGCGAACATAGTCAACATGTTGAAGGAAAAACATGAGGTATGAAATAACTCGCCTTTGTCGTATTGTATGCATATATGCTTAGCCCCCAAGTCTTAGACATAGACAATCATAAGTATGTGTAAGACTTGTATGTAGAATCTGAAAAACTTCGAAGTGTAGCCCCCATGGGCCGGGTTATCCTGCAAATGATAAGCCAGTTCTCCAAGTATAGATTCTTAGTGAACAAAAAATAGAAGAAATACCATGTAGCCCCCAAGGTCCGTCTCATCTTCATGAGATGGGTCGGGTCTTCAAATAGATAAACTTTGAAAAGTAACCTATCGCCCCCAAGGGCCGACTCGTTTTTATGAACTGAGTTGGGTCTTCTAATATATCTTGGAAGAAAAAATGACATGCATTAGCCCCAAAGTGTCATGTATGTTGCTTGCAACTACTTGGGACTTAAAACTAAAGTAAATTTGCCTTATGTAGCCCCCAAGTGCCGGGTCATGGATCCTAGCCGACTCTGAACTTAAATGACTTGTAGCTGAAATGTTTATCTGCTTTTCAGGAGAATTTGAACACGACCGAGTCACAATTGGCCGGTTTAAGGAAAGATTCTGCTGTTGAGCAAACATTGTGAATCAAGGCGGAATCAAGCCTGCAATCCTCTATAGAAGAGCTAGAGAAAGTCAAGGCGGCTTTTGAGGCTGAATGAGCCGCCATCAAAACAGAGAAGGACGCCTTAATCAAGCGCGTGGAGGATGCTAAGAGCCACATTAAGCCGATTAATGAAGAGCTGGATGGCTTGAAGCATCATATCTCTCAAATGACACAAGCGATATTTGGTATGTTGCCTCTGCAAATATGCATGAATAACTCGCCTAGCGACTCATATATATGAACAAGTCGCCTGGCGGCTCTTGTGTTGGAATATTATGCAGGTAGCAGAAGTCATAACCTCCGGCAGGATAACTTGATGAAATTAAAGGCCATGTACTCTTTCTTAGGGAAATTGTATGTTGGAAGCTTTTTTACCATCATGGCCGTGATGGGTGGAAGAGACCTGCCATGATTCATAAGAGATGTGTTGAAGGTACTCTCAACCATCCCCAAGCAGATTGAGGAGTTGAAGAAATCAGTCGCCCGAGTAGGAGCAATGACATATCTAGTTCGGGCCAAAGCGTACGTGCCAAATATGGATCCTTCAGAGATGGCCGGCGGGTTTCCACAATTCAAGGATGATGGAAGTGAGTTTTCACCAGAAGATTATGCCCATAGTGTGAAGGAGACCCGTGTCTTGGCGAGTCAACTGGTTGAAGATCTCAACTTGAAGAAATACCAGGCCGCCTATGATGAAAACAACACGCGAGTTCAACTGCCAACCTTTGAGCCCATTGACTTAACTCCACAACTGCGTAAGCATATCTTTACCCCTGTCGTCGACCCATCAACTATCATACATGATGACGCTGTCTTCCAAGCCTTAACCACTATCGACTGGAATCTAGACAACCTTCAGAGCAGAGAGGTAAAAGAGTCGGCGCGGGATAACCCAGAGTCATCGACTACTGGAGATCGCCAAGACGTCAAACCGAAACAGGTCAACCCGGAGGGTAAAGAGGCCGTCTTGCAGGAGTAATTACTCCAAAAAACTTTGATGCTTTATTTGAGCCCTGTTGTGGCTGTGTAATAGGATAGTACAAACTTCGGCGTCTATGGTGCCTTCGTGCACTTTTGATACTTCAGAAGTATGAATATTATGACTGGAGTGGTGCTTCTCTTGACCCACCCAGTATCCTTGGGAAAATATCTACTTTTAAAGTAATGTCATGGCGTATATGTATGAGCCGCCAATAGTTGATCCTTGTCTTGATTAGTTTAGAAATGAGAATCAGCACAACCCGATGTGTTATTGACCCGGCGACTCATGGTCGTACATAACTTGATGATCAAAATAAGCCGGTGTATTAATGACCCGGCGACTCATGGACAATTGGTGATCAAAGGAGATAGTCATGTAAAACAGATAGTTTTGTAAAACAAATAAGTTAATTAAACACACACCCACACACACACACACACACACACACACACACACACACACATATATATATATATATAGTGAGAGAGAGAGTCAGCTTTTGAGGCTCGATGAAAAGACCGACTTTCGAGGCTTGAGTCTTGCTTCAATGAAGCTAGCTTGGTAGCCTATGGTTTGTCCTAGCTTTCTGTAGGCCAGCTCTCACATGACTTAAGCCGGCGTTTTAACCTTGACAAGTTCAGGGTCATAATAGATTGACTGTCAAGGGTATGCCGGGTCATGTTGGCGGATGAGCATCAAGCAACAGGCAGGTTTAACCATGTAATATAGTGGCATATGATGGGTCAAGAGGGATGTTAATAGCTAAACTCGATGAGTTGGAAGCCGCCAAGTGACCTATCATCAAGGAATAAAGACTCATACACATTATATGGGACGGAACGACAGACCCTGAGTTTCGGGGATGCCGACTTTATTACCATTGATCATAAAAGAGATATACAAAGATGTATGTACAAAAGCTGGAGCCAGTGGCTCTAAGTGTAGTAAGGACGGAGATGAGTAATGTTCCAAGGCATGTTGGTCTCCTCCTCAGATGTTCGTGACTTCTTATGTTCACGTATGTCAATCAGATAATATGACCCATTGTTGAGGTTTTTGCTGATGATAAAAGGCCCTTCCCAAGGAGGTGAGAGCTTAGGCATACCGGTTTGATCTTGAATCAATCGGAGCACTAAGTCACCCTCCTGGAAAGTAGGCTACAAACTCTATGGCTATGATAGCGATGTAGGTCTTGCTGGTACATTGCTGATCTTGATGCTGCAAAGTCACGTTCCTCCTCCAGAGCATCGAGGGAATCTTGTCGAGGCTTCTCATTGTCTGCTCCAACATAAGCCGCCACTCTGGGGGAATCATGACGAATATCACTTGGGAGAACCACTTCAGCACCATAAACCATGAAAAAAGGTATATAACCAGTTGATCTGTTGGGAGTGGTCTGTATGCTCCAAAGGACAGAAGGAAGCTCCTCAACCCAACAACCCAGAATACGGTCAAGGGGAACCATAAGTTTGGGCTTGATACCTCGTAAAATCTCCTGGTTAGCATGTTCTGCTCGGCCATTGGATTGCGGGTGCCACAAAGGCCACATCAAGCCGGATGTGCTCTTGCTGATAAAACTTCTTCATGGCTCATTTGGATAGATTGGTCCCATCATCAGTGATGATGCTGCGTGGATAACCAAATCGAAAGATAAACTTCTTCACGAACTTGACTGTTGTTTCTGCATCGCAATTACTCATAGGCTCTGCTTCAACCCATTTGATGAATTTATCAACAACCACGAGAAGATGAGTTTTCTTGTCCTTGGACCATTTGAATGGACCAACCATATCAAGCCCCCATACTACAAAAGGCCAAGTGATTGGAATCATACGAAGTTCCTGAGCTGGAACATGAGCTTGACGTGCAAATTTCTGACATCCATCACATCGACGCACGATATCCTCAGCATGTGCACACTACAAAAAAGACACATCCATGACATTTTGGGCTGAACGAATTTTTTTTCTGTCATGCTTATGACACTTATATGACGATAATTGTGACGAAACCCGGTATCATCATAGATGTGGTGGGCTCCTACTTCTATAACAAAAAATCATGACAGAAAATGGGCTTTTCATCTTCGGCGGGACGGAGACGCAGCCGCATGACATTCTTTGGGCTGTCCATGACGAAAAAAACGTGGTAGAAGCGAGGGCGAGGAAAATATCGGGGAGTTCCCGGTTACGGTGGGTCACTGGTACGCGTCGGTGCTATACAAACGGTTTTTAGCCCCTTTCCGCGACAGCATTTGGGACCGTCGCCAAGTGAGTGTGTGCAATAGGGTGTCCTTCCCACACAACCCAGAAACAGTCGGGGATATGGAGCAGTGATCCAGAGGCCTTCCAAAATGTACTAGTGTGTGATGCAACACACATTAAATTCTTTCGCACGTGTGGTATCAGTGATTAAGCGTTTCTAATGATGCAGTGAAACCATACAGTCTGTCGTAATGAACCGTTCGGGAAACAGTATGTAAGGCACACGGGCCAACATATGAACTGTGTGCGATTTGTGCCCCATCGCACACGAGTTTTCTGCGTAACCCGTCTGCCATGCTAGACTCCATCGCACACGTTTGCCAACAATTACCCTTCGCACACCTACAAGTGATGCAGACCATTTGTGATTTGTTGGGTATCACCGACGGTTACCGGAAGAGTGACGTGTGCTTTTCGTTTGGGATCCCACATGTTTCCTAAAAAAATTACGACTGGGACTGTATTTTACATTGGGCACGGTTTACTCCCAGTTCTCGTGTGCGATAACGCGATATCACAAATGGTTCCGGAGACCCTACGCACACGTTTGCGATCTGCTGTGTATCATCGACGGTTCCGCTACGATTGACATATGCTTTCCAATGTGGATTGCACACACTCATTTAGTTGAACCGTGTGCGGAGCAATTGCGGGGTTAAAAAATATCCCATTTCGAATCGGCATGCAAAAAGCAAATTCATCACAATATTCAATTGAACAAATAGTGTCCACAGGAAGAACATTCATCAGATTTCGCAACAATTGCAATTGAACATATGGTAGCTAAATTCCAATGATTTGTCCACACATATATGCATTACATAATTAATCATAGTGTACGAAATACGAAGACCTCATTAGATGGAAAACAATGGATCCATGCGTTATATGTTTGGCGGCTAACTCTTACTCAATGTTTCAGGAGAACGCATGTTGAAATCTTCATTATCACCAGTGGGATTGATGTAGTGATCCAGGAAGAAGTCGCTGATAAATCTCCGAACCATCAGCAATTCACCAGCCGGGAGCGGTTCAGGGGTCCTCAGTTTTAAGATGAGCTGTAGTATTTTTAAGATCAAAATGTGCCATATGAGTGGAGTAGAAGATATTAATTAAGATAGACTTACTGGTACTAATTCGCGAGGATCGTCACAACTATCAGCAGATTTGCAGATGGAGATCATGTGTCTGCAAACATAGTATCCACAAAGGTTGGTCCCTGCTTCTTGCTGAGGACACTGAATTTTTTTGTACAGAATTAGTCATGTATTTGTCCTGTTAGGAACAACCTAACCGGTGTTAGATGTATTATTTTTTCTTTGGACAAAATAGAAAGAGGTTTATTTAGAAGCTTGAACATTTGACTAGTGTAAGGAAAGGTATTTGCAGACTGTTGGATAAATTTTCCGAAAATAACGGATTTCGGTGTGTTACCGGAGAAACGATCTGGTGCTGTAGAGGTAGTTCCCTCTCGAACAGGTTCCTTGATTTAGTTTTCCACAATGCGAGCACACTGCAAATGATGATGAATTTTGACAACATCAATTATTGAACCAGATATGAATGCAAATTAATTTCAACATCATAGAATTCAATACCTATCCATGAATTCCTGAACATGCGTCAGATCCTGAGCGTTTGTTGACTCTCTGAGAGAATCGATGTAGTAAACCGTGTTCTTGTTTGGAACAATGAATACCAATATCCAGTGATCGCTACATATTAAGAAAGCCATGAACTTATGAATTATGTCGAAATCTGGAAGACAATAAGTGTATGCGTGGTTGTTTACTTGACTTACCGTTCATGATATGGCCAGAGAAATGATTCTGCATGGGACGTGTTTTCGAAGAGACGGACGACTGTGTTAACGGCCTAGTCCCGTAGGTCCTTAGCATGTATTGTTGTGCCATTTTCTACTTCAGGATCTATGAAATATACACCCTCCCATTTTCTTCTCTGCGCGTTCAATCCCCTGAGAGGAATAAAATGCAGTTAGCTCTTTATCATTTACAACCTTGTATGGAGAAGTTGATCAGAGTTTGTTAAGTACTTACAAAATCAGGCATCTAACAAGAGTGGCGTCGAGCACGTTGAAGTTGAAGAAGACATGTAAGTCCTCGAAACTCACATTGATGGAACCAGCATCGTGTCAGAAATGATCTCTATTGTAGTGGACTAGCAAAGCATGATGACCCGCTGACATTTGATCCATGCAATATTCATGTAAATCGCGGCAACTGGAGCTGCACTCATCAAAGTATTCCCCAACAAGAAATGGCTGGCCGTGGACGTAATTGCGTGCTTCAAGTACTTCTGCTTTACTTTTAGCAAGCAACAAACATACTTCTTCATCATCCATGGGGTCAGAAATAATATTACTCCCTGATTCAAACAAGCTGCTATTAATTTGGTTCTAGGCAATGAGTGCTTTAAGTAAGAGGCAATCGTTCTCTTTCCTCTTCAATCTCCCGCTGCGCTTCCTCATGGTCGTGGGTGTAGCCTTTTTGGCCACTTCCTTCTTGGTACTTGAAGCATTTCTGGCAGAACGTCTGGTTGCCTGCAAGGTAGACTGCCGAATAGACGGTGAAGCTTGGAAGGACTGCTTAGTAGATGGTTTATCTATGCCGGACCGCTGAGCTAGTGGTGCTGCGGTGACGGACTGCTGGGCTGTAGGATCAGAGGCATCGGACTGCTGACCATCTATTTACTTTATGCGATTTTTATTTTTACTTGAGTCTCCATCTTCTCTTATAAAGCACCAAGGGGCACTATGATCATACTTGAGCATTGGATGTAGCTAATATGCGAGTGTGTTTCATGAATGGATCAGTGATTGCGCATGAAGGGCTAGGGATAACTTTCTTTAGTGTTGATATTTTGAAAGACATGGTTGCTTGTTGATATGCTTGAGTATTGAAATCTTCATGTCAAAACTAGACTATTACTTTGAACCATATAAAAGTCAAAATGTCCATGCTACAAAAGAAAAGAATATGTGATGAACATGTTAGGCAGCATTCCACATCAAAAATTCTGCTTTTATCATTTACCTACTCGAGGACGAGCAGGAATTAAGCTTAGGGATGCTGATACGTCTTCAAAGTATCTATAATTTTTTATTGTTCCATTCTGTTATATTATCATTCTTGGATGTTTTACAATTATTTTATAGCAACTTTATATCATTTTTGGAACTAACCTATTGACATAGTGCCCAGTGCCAGTTGTTGTTTTTTTGCTTGTTTTTTACTTCGCAGAATATTAGTACCAAACGCAGCGAAACTTTTTGGAGATTTTTTTGACCAGAAGACACAAGATGTGCAAAAGAAGTGCCGGAGGGGAGGCCCGAGGTGGGCACAACCCACCAGGACGCGCCTAGGGGGCGCCCTGGTGGGTTGTGCCCCCCTCGGTGACCTCCCGCACCGCCTCTTGGCTTTATAAATACCCCAATATTCCAGAAACCCTACGGGATTCAAAGAAAAACAATTCTAGGCGTCGCAAGTTCCAGAACCACGAGATCCAATCTAGACACCACCACGGAGGGGTTCATCATCCTCATTGGTGCCTCTCCGATGATGCGTGAGTAGTTCATCATAGACCTACGGCTCCGTAGGCAGTAGCTAGATGGCTTCTTCTCTCTTTTTGATTCTAAATACAATGGTCTCTTGGAGATCTATTTGATGTAACTCTTTTTGCGGTGCGTTTGTTGGGATCCGATGAACTTTGAGTTTTTTTTGCAAGGCGATGAACTTTGAGTTTATGATCAGATCTATATCCATGGAAGTTATTTGAGTCTTCTTTCATCTCTTATATGCATGATTAATTATAGCATCGTATTTCTTCTTCCAATCTTTGGTTTAGTTAGGCCAACTAGATCGATTTTTCTTGCCATGGGAAGAGGTGCTTTGGGATGGGTTCGATCATGCGGTGTTCTTTCCCAGTGACAGAAGGGGCGGCAAGACAAGCATGTATCATTGCTATTAAGTATAACAAGATGGGGGCTATTCCTACATGAATAGATCTCGTCTACATCATGTCATCGTTCTTATTGCATTACTCCATTTCTCCATGAACTTAATGAAGGAAATATGCCCTAGAGGCAATAATAAAGTTGTTATTTATATTTCCTTATATCATGATAAATGTTTATTATTCATGCTAGAATTGTATTAACCGGAAACTTAGTACATGTGTGAATACATAGACAAACAGAGTGTCCCTAGTATGCCTCTACTTGAATAGCTCGTTAATCAAAGATGGTTCAGTTTCCTAACCATAGACATGTGTTGTCATTTGATGAACGGGATCGCATCATTAGAGAATGATGTCATGGACAAGGCCCATCCGTTAGCTTAGCATAAATGATTGTTTAGTTTTATTGTTATTGCTTTCATCGTGACTTATACATGTTCCTCTGACTATGAGATTATGCAACTCCCGAATACCGAAGGAACACCTTGTGTGCTATCAAACGTCACAATGTAACAGGGTGATTATAAAGATTCTCTACATGTGTCTCTGATGGTGTTTGTTGAGTTGGCATAGATCGAGATTAGGATTTGTCACTCCGTGTATCGGAGAGGTATCTCTGGGCCCTCTCGGTAATGCTCATCACTATAAGCCTTGCAAGCAATGTGACTAATGAGTTAGTTGCGGGATGATGCATTACGGAACGAGTAAAGAGACTTGCCGGTAACGAGATTGAACTAGGTATGATGAACCGACGATCGATCTCGGGCAAGTAACATACCGATGACAAAGGGAACAACTTATGTTGTTATGCAGTTTGTACGATAAAGATCTTCGTAGAATATGTAGGAGCCAATATGAGCATCCAGGTTCCGCTATTGGTTATTGACCGGAGATGTGTCTCGGTCATGTCTACATAGTTCTCGAACCCGTAGGGTCCGCACGCTTAACGTTCGATGACGATTTGTATTATGAGTTATGTGATTTTATGTACCGAAGTTTGTTCGGAGTCCAGGATGTGATCACGGACATGAGGAGGAGTCTCAAAATGGTCGAGACATAATGATTGATATATTGGAAGGTTGTGTTTGGACACCAGAATGGTTTCGGAAAGGTTCGGACATTTTTCGGAGCACCGGGGGTTACCGGAACCCCCCTGGGTAGTTAATGGGCCTTCATGGGCCCTAGTGGAGAGAGGAGGCGGCGGCCAAGAGGAGGCGCCCCCCCCCAAGCCCAAACCGAATTGGACTAGGGTTGGGGGGCGGCCCCCTTTCCTTCTCTCCACCTCCTTCTTCCCTCCTTCTCCTAGTGGGAATGGGAAGGGGGGCGAATCCTACTTGGACCGGGAGTCCAAGTAGGACTCCCCCCATGCCGCGCCCCCCCTTTGGGCCGGACAACACGCCTTCTCTTAGCCGTGTGTGGTGCCCCCCTCCACAGTTACACACCTCGGTCATATCGTCGTAGTGCTTAGGTGAAGCCCTGCGCCGGTAACTTCACCATCACCGTCGCCACGCCGTCATGCTGACGGAACTCTCCCTCGTCCTCAACTGGATCTAGAGATCGAGGGATGTCATCGAGCTGAACGTGTGCTGGACGTGAAGGTGCCATATGTTCGGTGCTTGGATCGGTTGGATCGCGAAGACGTTCGACTACATCAACCGCGTTACTAAATTCTTCCGCTTTCGGTCTACAAGGGTACGTGGACACATCTCCCCGCTCATTGCTATGCATCTCCTAGATAGATCTTGCGTGATCGTAGGTAAATTTTTTGAAATACTGCGTTCCCCAACAGTGGCATCCGAGCCAGGTCTATGCATAGATGTTATATGCACGAGTAGAACACAATGAGTTGTGGGCGATAATACTCATACTGCTTACCAGCAACGTCTTACTTTGATTCGGCGGTATTGTTGGATGAAGCGGCCCGGACCGACATTACATGACCGCGTTCATGAGACTGGTTCTACTGACGTGCTTCGCACATAGGTGGCTAGCGGGTGTTTGTTTCTCCAACTTTAGTTGAATCGAGTTTGGCTACGCCTGGTCCTTGTTGAAGGTTAAAACAGCACACTTGACGAAAAATCGTTGTGGTTTTGATGCGTAGGTAAGAACGGTTCTTGCTAGAAGCCCGTAGCAGCCACGTAGAACTTGCAACAACAAAGTAGAGGACGTCTAACTTGTTTTTGCAGGGCTTGTTGTGATGTGATATGGTCAAGACATGATGATATATAAATTGTTGTATGAGTTGATCATGTTTTGTATAAGTTATCGGTAACTGGCAGGAGCCTTATGGTTGTCGCTTTATTGTATGAAATGCAATCGCCATGTAATTGCTTTACTTTATCACTAAGCGGTAGCGATAGTCGTAGAAGCAATAGTTGGCGAGATGACAACGATGCTGCGATGGAGATCAAGGTGTCAAGCCGGTGACGATGGTGATCATAACGATGCTTTGGAGATGGAGATCAAAGGCACAAGATGATTATGGCCATATCATATCACTTATTTTGATTGCATGTGATGTTTATCCTTTATGCATCTTATTTTTCTTAGTACGGCGGTAGCATTATAAGATGATCTCTCGCTAAATTTCAAGGTATAAGTGTTCTCCCTGAGTATGCACCATTGCTATAGTTCATCGTGCCGAGACACCACATGATGATCGGGTGTGATAAGCTCTACGTTCACATACAACGGGTGCAAGCCAGTTTTGCACACGCAGAATACTCGGGTTAAACTTGATGAGCCTAGCATATGCAGATATGGCCTCGGAACACTGAGACTGAAAGGTCGGACGTGAACCATATAGTAGATATGATCAACATAGTGATGTTCACCATTGAAAACTACTCCATCTCACGTGATGATCGGACATGGTTTAGTTGATTTGAATCGCGTGATCATTTAGATGACTAGAGGGATGTCTATCTAAGTGGGAGTTCTTAAGTAATATGATTAAATTGAACTTTAATTTATCATGAACTTAGTACCTGATAGTATTTTGCATGTCTATGTTATTGTAGATCAATGGCCCGTGCTGGCGTTCCTTTGTATTCTAATGCGTTCCTAGAGAAAGATAAGTTGAAAGATGATGGTAGCAATTACACGGACTGGGACCGTAACTTGAGGATTATCCTCATTGTTGCACAGAAGAATTATGTCCTGGAAGCACCGCTAGGTGTACCACCCGCGCCAGCAACTGCATACATTGTGAATGCCTGGCAGTCGCGTGTTGATGACTACTCGATAGTTCAGTGTGCCATGCTTTACGGCTTAGAACCGGGACTTCAACGACGTTTTGAACGTCATGAAGCGTATGAGATGTTCTAGAAGTTGAAGTTAATATTTCAAGCAAATGCCCGGATTGAGAGATATGAAGTCTCTGATAAGTGCTACCGCTGCAAGATGGAGGAGAATAGTTCTGTCAGTGAACATATACTCATAATGTCTGGGTACCACAACCACTTAACTCAACTGGGAGTTAATCTTCCTGATGATAGTGAAATTGACAGAGTTCTTCAATCAGTACCACCAAGCTACAAAAGCTTTGTGATGAACTATAATATGCAAGGGATGGATAAGACAATTCCCGAGCTCTTCACAATGCTAAAGGCTGCAGAGGTAGAAATCAAGAAGGAGCATCAAGTGTTGATCATTAACAAGACCACTAGTTTCAAGAAAAAGGGCAAATGGAAGAAGGGGAACTTCAAGAAGAACGGCAAGCAAGTTGTTGCTCAAGTGAAGAAGCCCAAGTCTGGACCTAAGCCTGAGACTGAGTGCTTCTACTGCAAAGGGACTGGTCACTAGAAGCGGAACTGCCCCAAGTATTTGGCAGATAAGAAGGATGGCAAAGTGAAAGGTATATTTGATATACATGTTATTGATGTGTACCTTACTAATGCTCGTAGTAGCGCCTAGGTATTTGATACTGGTTCTGTTGCTCATATTTGCAACTCGAAACAGGGGCTAAAGATTAAATGAAGATTGGCTAAGGACGAGGTGACGATGCGCATGGGAAATGGTTCCAAAGTCGATGTGATCGCCGTCGGCACGCTACCTCTACATCTACCTTCGGGATTAGTTTTAGACCTGAATAATTGTTATTTGGTGCCAGCGTTAAGCATGAACATTATATCTGGATCTTGTTTGATGCGAGACGGTTATTCATTTAAATCAGAGAATAATGGTTGTTCTATTTATATGAGTAATATATTTTATGGTCATGCACCCTTGATGAGTGGTCTATTTGTGTTGAATCTCGATAGTAGTGATACACATATTCATAGTATTGAAGCCAAAAGATATAAGTTTAATAATGATAGTGCAACTTATTTGTGGCACCGCCGTTTAGGTCATATTGGTGTAAAGCGCATGAAGAAACTCCATGCTGATGGGCTTTTGGAATGAATCACTTGATGCTTGCGAACCATGCCTCATGGGCAAGATGACTAAGACTCCGTTCTCCGGAACAATGGAGCGAGCAACAGACTTGTTGCAAATAATACATACTGATGTATGCGGTCCGGTGAGTGTTGAGGCTCGCGGCGGGTATCATTATTTTCTGACCTTCACAGATGATTTGAGTAGATATGGGTATATCTACTTAATGAAGCATAAGTTTGAAACATTTGAAAAGTTCAAAGAATTTCAGAGTGAAGTAGAAAATCATCGTAATAAGAAAATAAAGTTTCTACAATCTGATCGTGGAGGTGAATATTTGAGTTATGAGTTTGGTCTTCATTTGAAACAATACGGAATAGTTTCGCAACTCACGCCACCTGGAACACCACAGCGTAATGGTGTGTTTGAACGTCGTAACCGTACTTTATTGGATATGGTGCGATATATGATGTCTCTTACTGATTTACCGCTATCGTTTTGGGGTTATGCTTTAGAGACGGCTGCATTCGCGTTAAATAGGGAACCATCTAAATCTGTTGAGATGACACCATATGAACTGTGGTTTGGCAAGAAACCCGAGTTGTCATTTCTTAAAGTTTGGGGCTGCGATGCTTATGTGAAAAAGCTTCAACCTGATAAGCTCGAACCCAAATCTGATAAATGTGTCTCATACGATACCCAAAGGAGACTATTGGGTACACCTTCTATCACAGATCCGAAGGCAAGATATTCATTGCTAAGAATGGATCCTTTCTAGAGAAGGAGTTTCTCTCGAAAGAAGTGAGTGGGAGGAAAGTAGAACTTGATGAGGTAATTGTACCATCTCCCGAATTGGAAAGTTGTTCATCACAGAAATCAGTTCCAGTGATTCCTACACCGATCAGCGAGGAAGCTAATGATGATGATCATGAAACTTTAGATCAAGTTACTAATGAACCTCGTAGGTCAACCAGAGTAAGATCCGCACCAGAGTGCTACGGTAATCCTGTTCTGGAGGTCATGTTACTTGACCATGACGAACCTACGAACTATGATGAGCCCAGATTCTGTGAAATGGCTTGAGGCCATGAAATCTGAGATGGAATCCATGTATGAGAACAAAGTGTGGACTTTGGTTGACTTACCCGATGATCGGCATGCAATAGAGAATAAATGGATCTTCAAGAAGAAGACTGACGCTGACGGTAATGTTACTGTCTACAAAGCTCGACTTGTTGCGAAAGGTTTTCGACAAGTTCAAGGAGTTGACTACGATGAGACCTTCTCACCCGTAGCGATGCTTAAGTCTGTCAGAATCATGTTAGCAACTGCTGCATTTTATGATTATGAAATTTGGCAAATGGATGTCAAAACTGCATTCCTTAATGGATACCTCAAAGAAGAGTTGTATATGATACAACCAGAAGGTTTTGTCGATCCAACAGGTGCTAACAAAGTGTGAAGCTCTAGCGATCCATTTATGGACTGGTGCAAGCCTCTCGGAGTTGGAATATACACTTTGATAGTGTGATCAAAGCATATGGTTTTATACAGACTTTTGGAGAAGCCTGTATTTACAAGAAAGTGAGTGGGAGCTCTGTAGTATTTCTGATATTATATGTAGATGACATATTGTTGATCGGAAATGATACTGAATTTCTGAAAAGCATAAAAGGATACTTGAATATGAATTTTTCAATGAAAGACCTCGGTGAAGCTGCTTATATATTGGGCATCAAGATTTATAGAGATAGATCAAGACACTTAATTGGACTTTCACAAAGCACATACCTTGATAAAGTTTTGAAGAAGTTCAAAATGGATCAGTCAAAGAAAGGGTTCTTGCCTGTGTTACAAGGTGTGAAGTTGAGTCAGACTCAATGCCCGACCACTGCAGAAGATAGAGAGAAAATGAAAGTCATTCCCTATGCCTCAGCCATAGGTTCTATCATGTATGCAATGTTGTGTACCAGACCTGATGTGTGCCTTGCTATTAGTTTAACATGGAGGTACCAAAGTAATCCAGGAGTGGATCACTGAACAGCGGTCAAGAACATCCTGAAATACCTAAAAAGGACTAAGGATATGTTTCTCGTTTATGGAGGTGACAAAGATCTCCTCATAAATGGTTACGTCGATGCAAGCTTTGACTCTGATCCGGATGACTTTAAGTCACAAACCGGATATGTATTTATATTGACTGGTGCAGCTGTCAGTTGGTGCAGTTCCAAGCAGAGCGTCATGGCGGGATCTACGTGTGAAGTGGAGTACATAGCTGCTTTGGAAGCAGCAAATGAAGGAGTCTGGATGAAGGAGTTCATATCCAATCTAGGTGTAATACCTAGTGCATCAGGTCCAATGAAAATCTTTTGTGACAATACAGGAGCAATAGCCTTGGCGAAGGAATCCAGATTTCACAAGAGAACCAAGCACATCAAGAGAAACTTCAATTCCATCCGCGATCTAGTCAAGGAGGGAGACATAGAAGTTTGCAAAATACACACGGATCTGAATGTTGCAGACCCGTTGACTAAGCCTCTTCCACAAGCAAAACATGATCAGCACCAAGACTCCATGGGTGTTAGAATCATTTCTACGTAATCTAGATTATTGACTCTAGTGCAAGTGGGAGACTGAAGGAAATATGCCCTAGAGGTGTCGGGGGTCGGGTGCGACATATGCCAAAGGATGGCTTAT
Organism: Aegilops tauschii subsp. strangulata; assembly: GCF_002575655.3. NCBI lineage: Eukaryota > Viridiplantae > Streptophyta > Magnoliopsida > Poales > Poaceae > Aegilops > Aegilops tauschii. The sequence goes on from NC_053040.3 coordinate 322,482,898, forward strand.
CATGGTGGGAGCGAGTAGAACATCGCCGGTGCTTGGAAGCAGGATGAGGCGTAGACACGAACGCCGATGCACTTTACCCAGGTTCGGGGCTCTCCTAGGAGATAACACCCCTAGTCCTACTCTGCGGGGTCTCCGCATGATCACTAAAGCACTAGTGAGTACAATGGTGCTCCTCGAGCTGTATGCTAGAGGTAGTAGAAGGCAAGGCTTGCTCCCTCCTCTCTCTATGTGTGACTCTAGTTCTAACAGGTTGGGAACCCTTTGCATGGGTGTCCTGGGGGGTTTATATAGGCCTACCCCCCAGGGGTACAATGGTAATCTGGCCGGGTGTAGGTCATGGTTGTCAGTGTCTCTGGTTGCCGGCTTCTCCGCCAACTGCTGGGGCCCGCCGCCTGGTGGGCCCTACCGACTGGTCTGGTACGGAGCCGACAGACCGCCTCCGCCCCGTGCGGGTCTGGTCGGTGACTGATTACTGTAGCCACAATGCTAATGACGCGTACTTGGTCAGGGGGCGTGGCTACAGTCCCGCCGCCTGGTGGGAGATCACCGTAGCCACACCGTGTCTCATCTGGTTAATGGCGCACGGACCCTGAGGGAGGGGAGGGCCGCCTGCTAGAGGCCGGCCTCCCTCAGGTCCGACTGGTCAGGCTTCCACCGTCTTCTGGGCTCTCGCTGCCCGGTAGGGCCCGCCGCCTGCAGGCCGTACCGACAGGCCATCGTGGGAACAGGGCTCTGCCCGTCAGGAGTGACGTCAAGGGTGGAGTGGCAACAATGCCGCGTCATGTGGAGATCTCCGCCTGTACGGGGCACTATGGTGATGTCTACTACGCAACCTTCTTCTTGTACACGTTGTTGGGCCTCAAAGTGCAGAGGCTTATAGGACAGTAGCAAGTTTCCCTCAAGTGGATGACCTAAGGTTTATCAATCCGTGGGAGGCGTAGGATGAAGATGGTCTCTCTCAAGCAACCCTGCAACCAAATAACAAAGAGTCTCTTATGTCCCCAACACACCCAATACAATGGTAAATTGTATAGGTGCACTAGTTCGGCGAAGAGATGGTGATACAAGTGCAATATGGATGGTAGATATAGGTTTTTGTAATCTGAAGATATAAAAACAGCAAGGTAACTAATGATAAAAGTGAGCACAAATGGTATTGCAATGCTAGGAAACAAGGCCTAGGGTTCATACTTTCACTAGTGCAAGTTCTCTCAACAATAATAACATAATTGGATCATATAACTATCCCTCAACATGCAACAAAGAGTCACTCCAAAGTCACTAATAGCGGAGAACAAATGAAGAGATTATTGTAGGGTACGAAACCACCTCAAAGTTATCCTTTCTGATCGATCTATTCAAGAGTCCGTAGTAAAATAACACGAAGCTATTCTTTCCATTCGATCTATCATAGAGTCCATACTAGAATAACACCTTAAGACACAAATCAACCAAAACCCTAATGTTACCTAGATACTCCAATGTCACCTCAAGTATCCGTGGGTATGATTATACAATATGCGTCACACAATCTCAGATTCATCTATTCAAACCAACACAAAGTACTTCAAAGAGTGCCCCAAAGTTTCTACCGGACAGTCAAGACAAAAACGTGTGCCAACCCCTATGCATAGGTTCATGGGCGGAACCCGCAAGTTGATCACCAAAACATACGTTAAGTGGATCACGTGATATCCCATTGTCACCACAGATAAGCACGGCAAGACATACATCAAGTGTTCTCAAATCCTTAAAGACTCAATCTGATAAGATAACTTCAAAGGGAAAACTCAATCCATTACAAGAGAGTAGAGGTGGAGAAACATCATAAGATCCAACTATAATAGCAAAGCTCACGATACATCAAGATCGTATCACCTCAAGAACACGAGAGAGAGAGAGAGAGATCAAACACATAGCTACTGGTACATACCCTCAGCCCCGAGGGTGAACTACTCCCTCCTCGTCATGGAGAGCGTCGGGATGATGAAGATGGCCACCGGTGAGGGATCCCCCCTCCGGCAGGGTGCCGGAACAGGGTCCCGATTGGTTTTTGGTGGCTACAGAGGCTTGCGGCGGCGGAACTCCCGATCTATTCTGCTCTCCAAAGGTTTTAGGGTATATGGAGATATATAGGCGAAAGAAGTCGGTAAGGGGAGCCACGAGGGGCCCACGAGGGTGGAGGGCGCGCCCAGGGGGTGGGCGCGCCCCCTGCCTCGTGCTCTCCTCGTTGATCCCCTGACGTGCACTCCAAGTCTCCTGGAATGCTTTCTTTCCAAAAATAACTTCTCCAGAAGGTTTCATTCCGTTTCGACTCCGTTTGATATTCCTTTTCTTCGAAACACTGAAACAGGAACTGGCACTGGGCTCTGGGTTAATAGGTTAGTCCCAAAAATAATATAAAAGTGCATAGTAAAGCCCATTAAACATCCGAGATGGATAATATAATAGCATGAATACTTCATAATTTATAGATACGTTGGAGACGTATCAGCATCCCCAAGCTTAATTCCTACTCGTCCTCGAGTAGGTAAATGATAAAAGAAAGAATTTATGAAGTGTGAATGCTAGCAGGTGCACAAGTTTGATCAATGATAATTTCAGTCACCTTTTCTAGCATCATTATATGTCATAACAGTAGCTCACATCATAAAGCTTTGCATGATCAAGTAACAAACTATTCACATGTTAAAGTATAGATCATAAACTCTCTTGAAAACTAACAAACCGTGTTATTAGTCATCAAACAATTACAATTCATCTTATTTTCAGGAAGAGTCTATGTCAGAGCTTTGATTCAGCAAACTTCACATACTCAACTATCATCTAATCTTCCATGATTGCTACCACTCAAAGCATATTTTTAGAACAAATAGCATCCATCAAACACAGAGAAAGATAGGGGCTTAATGTTTCACCTCCCAACTTATTTATCATATAGATAATTGTCAACAATAATAATTCATGATCAAATATATTTGAATGGCCATATATGCCTAGATCTTTCCATCACATGATGCTTGCCAACTAAAGAGTAGGTTGGAATGAGAAGGAATACTACTGACTCTTGCATAAAAGTAAAAGATAAGCCCTTCGCAGAGGGAAGCAGGGATTTGCACACGTGCCAGAGCACGAAGCAAAAACAGAGATGAAAATAATTTTGAGAGGTATGCTTTCATTGTCAACATAACGACCAAGAGTTCCCAATATCTTCCATACTAGATACATTATAGGCGGTTCCCGCGTAGAAAGGTAAAGTTTTTACTCCCCCTCCACCAACATTCACACTCCACGGCTTGTCCGAAATAGCGGGTGCCGTCCAACTATCAACATTCCTGGGGGAGTTTTGTTTAAATTATTTGCGAATTTATTTTTGATCTTTTGATCATAGGACTGGGCATCCCAGTTACTAGCCATTTTCTCGTGAATGATGAGCGGAGTCCACTCATCGTGAGAATAACCCACCTAGCATGGAAGATACTGACAGCCCCTAGTCGCTACATGAGTGATTCGGGCATACAAAACAGATTATTATTTGAAGGTTTAGAGTTTGGCACATGCAAATTTACTTGGAACGGCAGGTAAATACCGCATATAGGTAGATATGGTGGACACTCATGGAAGAAACTTGGTTTAAGGAATTTGGATGCACAAGCAGTATTCCCGCCTAGTACAAATATTTTGGCTAGCAAAGGATTCTAAATAGCAAGCACCACATGTTAGAGGATCCATAACAATATAACTTCTAAACAAATATACCCAAGCATAACTCATTATGTTGTCTTCCTTGTCCAACTTCAACTAATTTGCTCAGGTGTGAAAATAATTAATGGGGCTCACAATCATAGAAGATGTCAAAGATAGTATATTTATATGTGAAATCTCTCTTCCTTCAATATTCTTTCATGAATTGTTCAAGTGACCAATACAATGTTTGCTAACCTTCAATAAATTTACCACCTCTACTTCTTATATGTGAAGGCATTACTCCCCATGGGAAAGGCATATGAAACATATATAATTTCAGATTTATGATATTCAAATCATTCAACTATTTACTCATAGGATATAAGTGAAGCACACGAGTAAATGACAAACTACTCCAAAAAGATATAAGTGAAGATCAATGAGTAGTTAAATAATTATGTAGCTATGTAAAGACTCTCTCTCATTTAAGAATTTCAGATCTTGGGATATTATTCAAACAGCAAGCAAAAAAAATAAAACGACATTTTAAGGATAGCACTCATCATGTGAAGAAGCAAAAACTTAGGCTCAACCGATACTAACCGATAATTGTCGAAGAAGAAAGGTGGGATGCCTACCGGGGCATCCCCAAGCTTAGATGCTTGAGACTTCTTGAAATATTATCTTGGGATGCCTTGGGCATCCCCAAGCTTGAGCTTTTGTGTCTCCTTAATTCCTCTCATATCACGGTCTTCCTAAATCTCAAAAGCCTCATCCACACAAAACTCAACAAGGACTCGTGAGATAAGTTAGTATAAACCAATGCAAAAACCTTATCATTTTCTACTGTAACAAATCACTAAAATTATTATTCAACATTTCATACTAAATGCCTCTGCATATTTAATACTCCTATCCTCAAATAGAAGCATTAAACAAGCAAACATATGCAAACAATGCAAACATAACAGCAATCTGCCAAATCAGTACAGTCTGTAAAGAATGCAAGATTCATCATACTTCCCTAACTCCAAACATTATGAAAGAAAATTCCCAATGTAGTAAATTTATCAGAGCTTCTTATGCAAAAGGTTTCAACATTTTATCACATTCTGACTTTTCTAGGGAATTTTTGCAACAGCGGTAAACTTTCTGTTTTGAAACTGCAACATGTATACTTGCAAAATAAGCATGGTAAAGGCTATCCTTGACATTTTTATTGAAAATAGAGATGAAAAACATTATTCTAAATAACAGCAAGCAAAGCTAAATAAAATAAAATGATGCTCCAAGCAAAACACATATCATGTGGTGAATAAAAATATAGCTCCAAGTAAAGTTACCGATGAACGAAGACGAAAGAGGGGATGCCATCCGGGGCATCCCCAAGCTTAGGCTCTTGGTTCTCCTTTAATATTACCTTGGGGTGCCTTGGGAATCCCCAAGCTTAGGCTCTTTCCACTCCTTATTCCATAGTCCATCGAATCTTTACCCAAAACTTGAAAACTTCACAACACAAAACTTAACAGAAGATCTCGTGAGCTCCGTTAGCGAAAGAAAACAAAACACCACTTCAAGGTACTGTAATGAACTCATTCTTTATTTGTATTGGTGTAATATCTACTGTATTCCAACTTATCTATGGTTCATACCCTCCGATACTACTCATAGATTCATCAAAATAAGCAAACAACACATAGAAAACAGAATCTGGCAAAAACAGAACAATCTGTAGTAATCTGTATCAAACGCAAACTTCTGGAACTCAAAAAATTCTACCGAAATAGGAAGACCTAGATAATTTGATATCTTCGACAATTGGAATCAGTATTTTATCATGTTCTGGTGAATTTAAACAATTGTTTTTGTGAACAGAAAGTTTCTGGAATTTTCAGCAAGATCAAATAACTATCATCCAAGAAGATCCTATAGGTCTTACTTGGCACAAACACTAATTAAAACATAAAACCACATCTTAACAGAATTTATATGAGTTATTTATTACGAAACAGTAACAAAAAGAAAGGAACAAAAATAAAATTGGGTTGCCTCCCAACAAGCGCTATCGTTTAACGCCCCTAGCTAGGCATGATGATTTCAATGATGCTCACATAAAAGATAAGAATTGAAACATAAAGAGAGCATCATGAAGAATATGACTAGCACATTTAATTCTAACCCACTTCCTATGCATAGGAATTTTGTGAGCAAACAACTTGTGGGAACAATAATCGACTAGCATAGGAAGGCAAAACAAGCATAATTTCAAGATTTTAAGCACATAGAGAGGAAACTTGATATTATTGCAATATGTAGAAGCATATGATCCTCTCTCATAATAATTTTCAGTAGCATCATGAATGAATTCAACCATATAACCAGCACATAAAGCATTCTTTCATGATCTACTAGCATAGAATTTTTATTACTCTCCACATAAGCAAACTTCTTCTCATTCGGAATAGTAGTGTGAGCAAACTCAACAAAACAACTATCATGTGATTGAAAATTAAGATCAAGATGACAATTTTCATGGTTATCATTATTCTTTATAGCATACATGTCATCACAATAATCATCATACATAGGAGGCATGCTTTCATCATAGTAAATTTGCTCATCAAAGCTTGGGGGACAAAAAATATCATCTTCATCAAACATAGCTTCCCCAAGCTTCTGGCTTTGCAAATAATTAGCATCATGGGTATTCAAAGAATTCAAACTAACAACATTGCAATCATGCTCATCATTCACATATTTTATGCCAAGCATTCTATGTAATTCTTCTTCTAGCACTTGAGCACAATTTTCCTTCCCATCATTTTCACGAAAGACATTAAAAAGATGAAGCATATGAGGCACCCTTAATTCCATTTTTTTCATAGTTTTCTTTTATAAACTAAACTAGTGATAAAACAAGAAACAAAAAGATTCGATTGCAAGATCTAAAGATATACCTTCAAGCACTCACCTCCCCGGCAACGGCGCCAGAAAAGAGCTTGATGTCTACTACGCAACCTTCTTCTTGTAGACGTTCTTGGGCCTCCTAGTGCAGAGGTTTGTAGGACAGTAGCAAGTTTCCCTCAAGTGGATGGCCTAAGGTTTATCAATCCGTGGGAGGCATAGGATGAAGATGGTCTCTCTCAAGCAACCCTGCAACCAAATAACAAAGAGTCTCTTGTGTCCCCAACACACCCAATACAATGGTAAATTGCATAGGTGCACTAGTTCGGCGAAGAGATGGTGATACAAGTGCAATATGGATGGTAGATATAGGTTTTTGTAATCTGAAGATATAAAAACAGCAAGGTAACTAATGATAAAAGTGAGCACAAACGGTATTGCAATGCTAGGAAACAAAGCCTAGGGTTCATACTTTCACTAGTGCAAGTTCTCTCAACAATAATAACATAATTGGATCATATAACTATCCCTCAACATGCAACAAAGAGTCACTCCAAAGTCACTAATAGCGGAGAACAAACGAAGATATTATTGTAGGGTACGAAACCACCTCAAAGTTATCCTTTCTGATCGATCTATTCAAGAGTCTGTAGTAAAATAACACGAAGTTATTCTTTCCGTTCGATCTATCATAGAGTTCGTACTAGAATAACACCTTAAGACACAAATCACCCAAAACCCTAATGTCACCTAGATACTCCAATGTCACCTCAAGTATCCGTGGGTATGGTTATACGATATGCGTCACACAATCTCAGATTCATCTATTCAAACCAACACAAAGTACTTCAAAGAGTGCCTCAAATTTTCTACCGGAGAGTCAAGACGAAAACGTGTGCCAACCCCTATGCATAGGTTCATGGGCGGAACCCGCAAGTTGATCACCAAAACATACATCAAGTGGTTCACGTGATATCCCATTGTCACCACAGATAAGCACGACAAGACATACATCAAGTGTTCTCAAATCCTTAAAGACTCAATCCGATAAGATAACTTCAAAGGGAAAACTCAATCCATTACAAGAGAGTAGAGGGGGAGAAACATCATAAGATCCAACTATAATAGTAAAGCTCGCGATACATCAAGATCGTATCACCTCAAGAACACGAGAGAGAGAGATCAAACACATAGCTACTGGTACGTACCCTCAGCCCCGAGGGTGAACTACTCCTTCCTCGTCATGGAGAGCGCCGGGATGATGAAGATGGCCACCGGTGAGGGATCCCCCCTCCGGCAGGGTGCCGGAACAGGTCCCGATTGGTTTTTGGTGGCTACAGAGGCTTGCGGCGGCGGAACTCCCAATCTATTCTACTCTCCGAAGGTTTTAGGGTATATGGAGATATATAGGCGAAAGAAGTCAGTAAGGGGAGCCACGAGGGGCCCATGAGGGTGGAGGGCGCGCCCAGGGGGGTGGGCGCACCCCCCTGCCTCGTGCTCTCCTCGTTGATCCCCTGACGTGCACTCCAAGTCTCCTGGATTGCTTTCTTTCCAAAAATAACTTCTCCAGAAGGTTTCATTCCGTTTCGACTCCGTTTGATATTCCTTTTCTTCGAAACACTGAAACAAGGGGAAAAACAGGAACTGGCACTGGGCTCTGGGTTAATAGGTTAGTCCCAAAAATAATATAAAAGTGCATAGTAAAGCCCATTAAACATCCGAGATGGATAATATAATAGCATGAATACTTCATAAATTATAGATACGTTGGAGACGTATCATGTGGCCGCGCCTCGCCCTAGATATGGGAGTGATGGGCTACACTGTAGTCACATCATGTCTTGTCTTCTTAATGGGGGTGCGGACTTTGATGGCGTTGTGGGCCGCCTGCTAGGAGCCGGCCGCTCTGGAGGCCGCCTGCTAGGAGTCGGCCCATCTTGGTTCCGTCTTCTGGAGCTTGGCCGCCTTCCGGCAGCCGGCCACTCGAGCTAGCCGGCCACCAGAAGGCAGCGCTTCATTCTGGATGTTTTCGGGGCGCAGCCGGCCCAATGTCTTGAAAGGTTCAGGGACTCGGGTTAGGCTACCCGTGCCCATTACTCCGACAGTAGTCCCCGAAGCTGGTGAGGCGTCGCGGCTGATAAGTCGAGAAGCCTCAGCAGTTTCCTTCTTCGGTTGCTCTTGCTGAGTGCCTTGTCCGTCTCCTGGCGCGCCGCCTGTCGGGAGTCGGACGCGACCAGGCGGCTTCGTGTGATGATTTCAAAACGCCAAGGCAGGAACCAGGTGGCGTGCTTGTTAAGCCTCTTGGCCTGTCGCCTGCTGCAAGTATGCCACGTGGCGCCAGCCAGCCGGGCCAGCCTGCCAACCCACGCTCACGATGGGACGTGACAGCGGGTCGGGCCCGCCACTACTGTCTTGGAAATATGCCCTAGAGGCAATAATAAAATGGTTATTATTGTATTTCCTTGTTCATGATAATTGTCTGTTGTTCATGCTATAATTGTATTAACTGGAAACCGTAATACATGTGTGAATACATAGACCACAACATGTCCCTAGTAAGCCTCTAGTTGACTAGCTCGTTGATCAATAGATGGTTATGGTTTCTTGACCATGGACATTGGATGTCATTGATAACGGGATCACATCATTAGGAGAATGATGTGATGGACAAGACCCAATCCTAAGCATAGCACAAGATCGTGTAGTTCGTTTGCTAGAGCTTTTCTAATGTCAAGTATCATTTCCTTAGACCATGAGATTGTGCAACTCCCGGATACCGTAGGAATGCTTTGGGTGTACCAAACGTCACAACGTAACTGGGTGGCTATAAAGGTGCACTACAGGTATATCTGAAAGTGTCTGTTGGGTTGGCACGAATCGAGACTAGGATTTGTCACTCCGTATGACGGAGAGGTATCTCTGGGCCCACTCGGTAATGCATCATCATAATGAGCTCAATGTGACCAAGTGTTTGGTCACGGGATCATGCATTACGGTACGAGTAAAGTGACTTGCCGGTAACGAGATTGAACAAGGTATTGGGGTACCGACGATCGAATCTCGGGCAAGTAACGTACCGATTGACAAAGGGAAAATGTATACGGGATTGATTGAATCCTCGACATCGTGGTTCATCCGATGAGATCATCGTGGAACATGTGGGAGCCAACATGGGTATCCAGATCCCGCTGTTGGTTATTGACCGGAGAGTCGTCTCGGTCATGTCTGCATGTCTCCCGAACCCGTAGGGTCTACACACTTAAGGTTCGGTGACGCTAGGGTTGTAGAGATATTAGTATGCGGAAATCCGAAATTCGTTCAGAGTCCCGGATGAGATCCCGGATGTCACGAGGAGTTCCGGAATGGTCCGGAGGTAAAGATTTATATATGGGAAGTCCTATTTTGGCCACCGGAAAATGTTCGGGATTTTTCAATATTGTACCAGGAAGGTTCTAGAAGGTTCCGAAGTGGGGCCCACCTGCATGGGGGGACCCACATGAGCGTGGGTAGTGGGGGCAAGGCCCCACACCCCTGGTCAAGGCGCACCAAGATCCCACCATAGAAGGAATAAGATCATATCCAGAAGGGATAAGATCAAGATCCCTAAAAAGGGGGGATAACAATCGGTGGGGAAGGGAAATGATGGGATTTCTTTCCCCCACCTTTGCCAACGCCCCAATGGACTTGGAGGGAAAGAAACCAGCCCCCTCCACCCCTATATATAGTGGGGAGGCGCATGGGAGCAGCACCCCAAGCCCTGGCGCCTCCCTCCCTCCCGTGACACCTCTTCCTCCCCGCTTGCGCTTGGCGAAGCCCTGCCGGGATCCCGCTACTTCCACCACCACGCCGTCGTGCTGCTGGATCTCCATCAACTTCTCCTCCCCCCTTGCTGGATCAAGAAGGAGGAGGAGTCCCCGCTCCGTACGTGTGTTGAACGCGGAGGTGCCGTCCGTTCGGCGCTAGGATCATCGGTGATTTGGATCACGACGAGTACGACTCCATCAACCCCGTTCTCTTGAACGCTTCCGCACGCGATCTACAAGGGTATGTAGATGCACTCCCCTCTCTCTCGTTGCTAGATGACTCCATAGATTGATCTTCGTGAAACGTAGAAAATTTTAAATTTCTGCTACGATCCCCAACATACTGGGCCTCGGCGCGCGGGCGGATCCGCTGCAGCCGAGGCGAGCGGTTGTTATTCCGAGGGGAGTTACTGCGCAGTAACTTGCGAAATAAACGCGGGGTCGTGGGGACGTGGGCGCAGTTAATCCCATGATCCCACGCCCTGCCCCTCGGCTTCGTAGCCCGAGGGCTATAAGTAGGGGGAGGGGAGCGGCGGAGCACGCGCGCCCTCTCCTTCCTTCGCCATTTCCATCTTCTTCCTCCTCTTGCTACTACCGCCCCTCCGTGCTCCATCGAGGCACCACCGCAGCTCGCCGCCGTCAGGCCCTTTCCGCCCCAAGCTTTCTGCTCGATCCCGCTCGGTCTTCATGGCGCGCGAGAGGGGGCGGGACTGGGATGGTTCGCTCGTCATCGACGACCATCTCTCCTTCCTCCGCGCCACACGGCGGCCGCCCGGCGAGGGTTTCGTCAAGGTGCGCGTGCCGCCGAAGGAGGAGATCTCGCTGGTGCCGCAAGGAGGCGAGCGGGTCGTCTTCCGCTCGCACTTCCTCCGCGGCTTCGGCCTGCCGACGAGCGGATTCCTCCGCTCCTTCACGGAATTCTACCATCTTCAGCCGCACCACCTGACGCCCAACACCGTGACGCCGTTCTCCGCCTTCATCACGGCGTGCGAGGGCTACCTCGGCATCCTCCCCACCATCGAGTTGTGGGGAGCCTTCTTCTACACCAAACTGGGCACCTCTGCCAAGGAGAAGGCGGCCCAGTCTGGTGCCTTCGTCGCGGTGCGCAGGCCGTTGCCGAAGAATGTCTTCCCCGCCATCAAGCTATCGCAGTCGGTGAAACTGTGGCAGAAATCATATTTCTACGTGGAGAACGTCGACCCGGCCATCGACTTCATCAACTTGCCGCCCTACGAAGCAGGCTCTCCGGCTGAGCCTTGGACCAATTGTGGCTACAAGCCGAAGCCCATATTGGCCGCCGCTGCCGCCATCAACCGGCTCCGGGTGCTGACAGAGGCGGAGGGCCTCGTGGCGTCCGACCTGCTGGTCGCCTTCGTCGAGCGCCGGGTTCTCCCGCTCCAAGGCAGGCCTCATCTGATCTGTCGGATGAGCGGGCACCGCGACCCGAGCCGGATGTGCACGAGGGACATGCCGACTGCCGAGGTGGCCCGGATGGTGAACGAGATCGCCGACCTCAAGCTGTTGGAGGGGTCATGGCGGTTTGGCAAGCGGCCATACTCCCGCGCCAACCCGCCGCCCGCTGTAAGTTCTTCAACTCTTTTCTTTTTAATACTTGTCTTGGTCTTGATCTTGGCTTTGATCAGTCGATCCTTCGATCGTAGATCTATATGTCTCCGGCAACGGTTGCCGTCATAGGGCCGGGTGGAGACTACCAGCCGGACCGGGAGGTGAGCGACATGGACGACCCCGACTTGGGGGCGGCTGCCCTGGAGGACGACGCTATAGGCGGCGGTGATGGAGCAGGCGGCTCCAAAGAAGGAGGCGGCATCGAGACCTGGCCCGATGATGATGATGAGGAAGACGAGCCGTGCCCTACGTGAGGCGCCGCTAAGGCGGACGCGGGCCCCTCCGCCGAGTCGACTGCTCGAGGCGGCACGCGTAAGCGTAAACAGGGCATCGTCTTGTTTGGCAGCGCGCCGAAGAAGGCCAAGAACCCGACCGCTGCAACCAGGCGGAAGGAGGCCGCTGCGAAGGCGGCCAAGTTTCAGAAGCTCTCGAAGGCGCCTCCCATGGTGTCGGCGTAAGTATCTTTTCTTGTGCTTTTTCTTTCTCGTTGATTTTGTCTAAGCTTGCTTGCTTTATTTTCCTTGATACAGGGCCCCGCTCTCTCTTGAGAAGTCGGCCGCCGCTTCCGTCATCGGGTCGGCGGAGACCTCCACCACCACCCGGCGAATCGATCCGGCCGCCGACCTCTAGGAGGCGCAAGAGCAAAACATGCAGGAGGCGCGCGAGGAGCAGGAAGCTGCCTGCCTGGAGAAGGCGGAGGCGAACAAGGCGGAGGCCGCCGCGCTGAAGAAGCTGGCGGAGGCCGAGGCCGATGCTCTTGAAGAAGCAGCGCGCCGCCAGGAGCCGCTATTCGTCGTTCCCTTGAACTCCGTGCCGCCTCCACCAGAGTTCACAGCGCCAATTGGGGGAGCCGGCAACGAGCACCCGATCATGGAGAGGGAAGGCGGTGATGTTGTCATGCCGGACGTGGTCGTGCCCCTGCCACCGCCATCTGAAGGGGCACAAGACAAGCAGCCAGCTGCCCCGCCGGCGCCACCAGCCGGAAACGAGATGGTGACGGGCCCGACTCCTGAGGCTCTCACACCAACGCGCCGTCGTCTTGCTAAGGCGCCTCAGCGCCATGACCACTGGAAGCCGGTGCCGCGAGCTCATCAGCCCCAGATGCTGAAGCGACCAGCGCCGCACCCACTAACTGGGTGCGGGGAGGCGGGACATGAGCCTTAAACAAGGCGGTCCTTGACGTCCAGGCCAAACTCCGAGCTGAGGTTGACGCACTCAAGCAGTGCAGCAAGGCGTTCCTGGATTCGCGAGCGGCCATCCGGGTATGTTTCTTACTTCTCCGTCTCTGATTCTTGTACTTCTCTGTGGGGGCGCGCCAGCTCACCCACTGGGTGTAGCCCCCGAGTTTCGGGCCGGCTGCTGAGCAGGCGGCTCAGAACTTTAACCTGCAGGCTCCGAGTGCTAACTTCATCTGATATCCCCGTTGTAGGATTATCACAACCTTCGCGCGGCCTCCTTCAACTCCAATGTCCGGGAGCTGGACCGACAGACCGCCGACTTGTCGGAAAGCCGAAGTAAGTCTTCGTTTTCTTTCTCTGCCGGGGCGCGCTGGCGCACCCGCGGGCTGTAGTCCCCGAGATTTGGGTCGACTGCTGAGTAGTCGGGCCGGATCTCCCCGGCAACTGCACTTCTTCTTTGCTGATCGTTGATAACTTCTTTCTCTGTGAGGGCGCGACAGCGCACCCGCGGGCTGTAGTCCCCTAGATTCGGGCCGACTGCTGAGCAGTCGGGCCGGATCTCCCCGGCAACTGTACTTCTCCCTTGTTGAGGACGTCTTTTTCTTCCTCTACTTTTACAGAGGCCAACGCCGTCCTGCAGCAGCAGCTGGGCGAAGCCAACACCGTGTTGCATGCTAAGGAGGCGGAATGCAGCAAGCTGGCCGAGGAGCATGACCGGCTGGCCACGTAGCTGGCGGAGCAGGCGGAGCAGGCGGAGCTTCTTCAGAAGGCTCAGAAGGAGGCGGAGGTGAAAGAGTCCAATCTCCTCGCCGTGTTTGAGACCGAACGCTCCGCCTGGGCCGACAAAGAGACGCTGCTGACTGCTGGCTTCGGTAGTATTGAAGACATGGTTGATGGTAAGCTTCTTCTTTTTTCTTTCTTTGAGCCGCCGGCTGCCGAGCAGGTCGGCTTCTAGCTTATGACTTCTGCCTTACTTGCTTTTTGCTCGTGCAGACTTCTTCCCTGGCCACTCTGGCGCCGCCAACCAGGCTATTGAGGCTTATCACGAGGAACGGAGGGCGGAAGGCGCGCATATTGCTGCCAATGCCCCCGGACCCTTAGCGAGCAACTTCTCAGCATCCAGGCCCGCCTTCGGCCGGCTCACCAGATGCTGCGCCGTCTTTAGCATGTCGGAGCCCAGGCGATCTCCGCCCTTTGGCCAGACATGCCGGCTCCGCGCACTCCCAGTCGGACTGCCGACTGGCTGGAGGTAGCGGTCGGCCGCCTTGAGGCTTGGAAGGGTTCCTCGGCCCGGGCTGGAGCACGCCGGGCCCTGGAGTTCGTCAAGGCGTGGTACCCTGGGCTAAATCTAGCCCAGTTGACCATGTTTCGGCAGGAAGCCCAGGAGGAGTTGGTGGCAGTGGAGCGTGATCTTGTCAAGCGGGCGGCGGCCATCGCCGAGTACACCAACACCAGCATCTTCATCCTGGAGCTGACTGAGAATGGCGCCGAGGCGCCACCAGAGTGGTTTGGGCTGAACCTGGAGGACGACGAGGACTCGGCCGAAGTTATCAACTCTAGCGACGAGGGAGAAGGCGAGGAGGACGAGGAAAATGGAGAAGATGCGCCAGAGGTCGGAGCGGACGGCCAGCCTCAGCTTGACCGTGCCTTGAGCAACGAGCCGCGCTTGAGCACGCCGACTGCTGCTGGAGGCGACCAAGCGGAGACTGACCAGCCGTCCACTCCACCAACCGGTGCCACCGAGTCCACCAACTAGCTGAGCCCCTCAGCTGCTCCCTAGGCTGCCGTCTTATCTTTACTTTTCCTGCTTTACCAGTCTCGACAAACTTTGTTAAATTTGCACAATTCCACCCGCGGGGTGTATTTCAAACTCTGTTGAATGCTGGCCAAGGGCCTTTTGATATGTAAATATTTTTGCCGAGTTCTGTCTTTTCTTGCTTTTTGCTCTTTGGCTTTTTCCTGTGCCGCCCTCCCTTGGTTGCCGCCTTGCCAGCCAAACAGCCGCTCTGTGGATTGTGGCTGGGTCAAGTACTTGGCCACTTTCGGGAGGCTTAGTACTTAGCCGACTAGAGTGTTAGCAAGTTAAGTAGAAGCCGGCCGGCCGGCTGCTCAGCAGCCGGCCGGTGAGGCGGGAAGCCGGCTTGAACTATGTACATGCTTTTTGGTCCTTAGCCATTTTTCATGTGGGCACCCTTTTCTTCCTTTAACCCCTGCCTACCGGACAGTCGCTTTGCGAGCTGCGGCTTTGGCAGGAGAAGGTTTAAGTGCCAACACACTACTTGTCCAGCTGCAGGAAGCATTACATAGTACAAGGCGGCGAGCCCCCGGGCCGACTGATCGAACCCGATGCCAAGCAGAAAAATGAAATAACACATTCATAGGCATAGTACTTATCATATAGATAAAAGAGGGTAGTCCCCGAGCTCTTCTCGGGGGACCCGGAGTCTTCGTAACTTAATACAAAAGGTAGCGTGGTACATACTGCATCAACTATAAAATCTTCGGAGGAGATTTGCATTCCATGGCCACTCTGTCTCCTTGCCGGAGTCGTCTCTTTTGCGTGCTCTGGGCTTCTGAGCATCGATCAGGTAGTAGGAGTCATTGCCCAGAAGTTTGCTGATGATGAAGGGGCCTTCCCAAAGTGCCGAGAGCTTGTGCTGGCCGGTTGTTCGCTGGATCAGTCGGAGCACAAGGTCTCCCTCTTGGAAGGATCTTGGCTTGACCTTCCGGTTGTAGTACCGGTGTAGACTCTGCTGGTAGATGGTGGACCAGCTGAGTGCCAACAGCCGGCCCTCTTCCAGCAGATCGACGCCGTCTTCTCGTTCTTCTTTAGCCTCCTCTTCGGTGTACATGGTGACTCGAGGGGAGTCGAATTCTATGTCCGTCGGGATGACGGCTTCGGCACCGTAGACGAGGAAGAAAGGCGTGAAGCCGGTTGACTTGTTCGGAGTTGTGCGCAGGCTCCAGAGGACAGCCGGCAGCTCGTCGAGCCAGCAGCCGGCCGAACGCTCCAGAGGTTCGACCAGCCGGGGCTTGATGCCGGACAAAATGAGGCCGTTTGTTCGCTCCACTTGGGTGTTTGATTGTGGATGGGCAACGAATGCTAAGTACAGTCGGATGCCCTGCGTCACGCAGAAACGAGCCAAGGCGCCTTTGGCAAAGTTTGTGCTGTTGTCGGTGATGATGTTGTGTGGTATGCCATACCGAATGGTGATGTCAGTGATGAAAGTTACAGCGGTCGGACCATTCAGCTTCTTGATTGGCTTTGCTTCTATCCACTGGGTGAATTTGTCCACGGCGACAAGCAAATGAGTCATGCCGCCGCGTGCTGTCTTGAATGGTCCCACCATGTCCAGCCCCCAGACGGCAAAGGGCCAGGCAATGGGGATAGTCTTGAGTGCAAAAGCTGGCAGATGTGGCTTGGAGCGGAACTTCTGGCACCCTTTACATTTCTGGACCAAGTCTTTGGCATCTTCTAGAGTAGTCGGCCAGAAAAACCATGGCGGAAAGCTTTGGCAACAAGTGACCTTGAAGCCGCGTGGTGACCACACTCGCCTTGGTGGATATCTTTGAGGATTGCTTGGCCTTTCTCCAGCTCCACGCAGCGCTGGTACACACCAATGACACTGCGCCTCACAATTTCTCTGTTGACAATGGTGTATGCTGCTGCCCGATGTTGCACTTGTCGGGCCGAGATCTCATCAGTCGGCAGCTCTTTGTTTACTAGAAAGTTGAGGATGGGCTAAGCCCATAAAGGTGCTGCTACTTCTTCAACTTCTAGGACTGCTACTTGCACTAGGGCGGTTGGGCCGGGAGGCGGCGGGTTGGAGTCGGCTGCCACTTGCTGAGTCAATCAAGCCCCCGGGCCGACTGCTGCAGTCCCCGGGCCGGGTTCTGAAGTCCCTGGGCCGGGTGCGACTGTTGCAGTCCCCGGGCCGCCTGCCGAAGTCCCCGCGCCGGCTGCTGGGGTCCTTAAGTCGGATCCGACTGCTTCAGGAGGAGCCGGCACGAAGATGGAGTCTGATTCTGGCAACGGCTTGATAGACGGTTTGAGGAGGCGGTGTAGGGCTACGCCGGCTGGTATTGCTTGTCGGGTAGAGCCGATCCGTGCCAAGGCATCTGCTTGCTCATTGTCATTTCTTGGCACGTGGAGGAACTCGCACCCTTCGAAGTATCCACTAAGTTGCTGGACGAGGAAGCGATAGCTTGCCATATTTGCATCCTTGGCGTCCCAGTCGCCTGACGACTGCTGGACCACCAAGTCGGAATCACCATAGCACAGGATCCGACGAATGCTGAGTTCCTTGGCAAGCCGGAGACCGTGTATGAGTGCTTCGTATTCAGCTACGTTGTTGGAGGCGGCGAAGTGGATTTGCAACACATATCTGAGCTTGTCGCCCTTGGGAGAGGTGAGGACGATGCCGGCTCCCAGACCAGTACGCATCTTGGAACCATCAAAGTGCATTCGCCAATGGGTGGAGTCCGGCGCTGGCGGCAGGTACTGGGTCTCAGCCCAGTCGACGAGGAAGTCGGCCAGTGCTTGGGACTTGATGGCGGTGCAAGGCTGGTAGTAGATGGTGTAGGGGGGCAAATCTATGGCCCATTTGGCCACTCGGCCTGAAGCATCTCGGCTTCCGATGATCTTGGCAAGTGGAGCAGTGCAGACCACAGTGATTGGGTGCTCTTGAAAGTATGGCTTCAACTTCTTGGCGACAAAATGCACGCCGTAGCACATCTTCTGATAGTGGGGGTAGTTCTGCTTGGAGGCGGACAACACTTCACTCAGGTAATACACCGGCCTCTGGATTGGTAGTGCTTTGCCTTCTTCCTTGCGCTCCACAACTATGACTGTGCTAACCACCCGACTGGTGGCGGCAATGTAGAGAAGCATGGGCTCCTTAGCAGTCGGAGCCTCCAGGACAGGCGGAGTGGTCAACATCTTCTTGAGCTAGAGAAAAGTTTCGTCCGCCTTGTCATTCCACTCAAAAAAAGTGCTCTTCTTCATGAGCTGGTATAGGGGAAGAGCCTTCTCGCCCAGCCGACTGATGAAACGGCTGATGGATGCCAAGCAACCGGTGAATTTTTGCACGTCCAGCAGTCGGGTGGGCACCTCCATCCTCTCGATGGCCTTGATCTTCACAAGGTTGCACTCTATGCCGCGCTCTGAGACCAGGAAGCCAAGAAGCTGGTCGGCTGGTACTCCAAAGACGCATTTCTCCGGGTTGAGCTTGATTTGAAATCGGCGCAAGTTTTCAAAAGTTTCCTTGAGGTCTTCTAGCAGCGTGCCCCGCTTCTCCGTCTTCACCACAACGTCGTCCACATAGACATGGGCGTTTCTGCCGAGTTGCTTGAGGAGACACTTCTGCATGCAACGCTGAAACGTGGCGCCGGCATTCCTCAAGCCGAATGTCATGGTCAGGTAGCAGAAGGCTTCGAATGGCGTGATGAAGGCGGTCTTCAGCCTGTCGGCCGGGTACAGCTTGATCTAATGATACCCTGAGTATGCATCCAAAAAACTCAACAGCTCGCATTCGGCTGTGGAGTCTATCACTTGGTCAATTCTTGGCAAGGCAAAGGGGTCCTTGGGGCAAGCTTTGTTGAGGCTGGTATAATCAGTACACATGCGCCACTGCTTATTCTTCTTCAGCACAAGGACTGGGTTGGCTAACCATTCTGGGAAGAACACTTCCGTAATGAAGCCGGCTGCTAGTAGCCGGGCTATCTCTTCTCCAACGAATCTTCTCTTCTCTTCTGACAGGCGGCGCAAGGGCTGCCTGGCTGGCTTGGCATCAGGTCGGACATGTAGCTTGTGCTCGGCGAAATCCGTCGGAACACCCAGCATGTCCTTAGGAGACCATGCAAAGATGTCCCGATTCTCATGGAGGAAATCGATGAGCTCGCTTTCCTATTTGCTGTCAAGGTTCGCACCTATGACAGCATGCCTCTCCGGGTGCTCCGGGTCCAAGGGTATCTTCTTTGTTTCTTTCGCCTGCTTGAACGAGCCCTCAGCTTCCGACTCCTTGGGGTTTGGTGACATTTACGGCTGCTTGCCTGACATTGCCACAACCCGGTCAAGGAGTCGTTTCTCTGCTGCAATTACGAGGGACTCGGCTAGCCGGCTGCTGTCTGCTGCACAGGCGGACGATTTCTTGTAGTCTCCGACTATGGTCAGGATTCCCTTGGTACTTGGCATCTTCATCTTGAGGTAAGCATAGTGGGGGACCGCCATGAACTTGGCCAGAGCAGGTCGGCCAAGTAGCGCATGATAGGGGCTTTCAAGGTCCACCACCTCAAACCAGACTGGCTCTCGGCGGAAATGATCTTTGTCTCCGAAGAGGACGTCTATCTGGGTCTTGCCGATTGGTGAGCAGGAAAGGCATGGAACTATGCCGTGGAATACAGTCCGACTGGGCTGAAGCTGTCTCTGTTTGATTCCCAACTTCTCCATAGTGTCTCGGTACAGGATGTTGATGTTGCTGCCGCCATCTATCAGGACTCGGGGGAAGCGAGCAGCCCGCCTCTCTGTTGCGAAGGTGGCATCTAAGACCAAGGCATAAGAACCAGGAGAAGGCATCACCTCCGGGTGGTCAGCTCTGCTCCAGCTGATGGGCTTTTCAGACCAATGCATGAACTCGGGGGTCTCTGATGCTACTGCATTTACTTCTTGTTGCCGCTGCCGTCTGCTGTGCTTATCGTTGGCCACGCTGGTGAACACGACATAAGATCCATGCTCTTCAAGATACTCGTCTTGTATTGCGCCGACTAGCCGGGACGCCGGCTGCTGGGGTGGAGGAGGCGGCGGGCCGGCAGGTGGAGGGGGCAGGAGTCCATCACCCTTGGCGATCCTGGTGAGCCAGTGGCATTTCCGAGTGGTGTGGTTGGATGGCTTCGCGCCACTGTGAAACTTGCAGGGTGCATCTAGGGTCTGCTCGTACGAGAAGGCGGGCAACCAGTTGGGCTTTCCACCCTTCTAGCGTTTGGGAGGAGGCTGCCCTTCTGGCTGCTGGTCTTCAACTGTCGCCACTTGCCGGCTGGTGGAAGCCGGCTGTGTGGCCTTGCGCTTATTGTCATTCTGTTGCTGACGCCGACTGGTGTCACCAGCCGGGGTCCGAGGAGCTTGGGTTGCCACCTTGCCAGAAGCGTCAACTTGGATCTCCGCCTTCATGGAGGAGTCGGCCGTGGCGTACTTGTCTGCTATGATCAGCAGCTCATCGAGGGTCACCGGCTCGTCGCAGAGAAGCCGATGCTTGAGGAGGGTGCCTTCTCGGCACCCGGCAGTGAAGTACTCGATGGTCTGCACCTCGTGCATGCCCTCGCAGGAGTTGCGCAGCTCGGCCCAACACGTAAGGTAGTCGCGAGTTGATTCATTGGGGCCTTGGACGCACAAGGAGAGCTGGCGAGGCTTGGGCGACTGCTTGTATGTGCTGCTGAAGTTGCGGATGAAGGCTTCGGTGAAATCAACCCAGCTGTTGATGTTGTGGGGCTTCAGGCTGTTCAGCCATGTCCGGGCTGTGCCCTGGATCATGAGCGGAACGTACTTCGCGGCAACTCGTTTGTTGCCGTTTGCTATGCTGACGGCTGTGGAGTAGTCGACCAGCCAATCCTCCGGCTTCACGGAGCCGGTGTATTTGTGCGTATCTCTGGGGAGCGTGAACCCTTTGGGGAAGGGCTCATCTCGGATGCGGGGGCCAAAACAAGGCGGACCCAATGCGTCTTCTTCTTATAGCGCCAGGGATCGGTTGAGGCGGTCGATACGATGACGGGCATCGTTTTCTCTGACTCCTTCTCGGCGGCCAAGGCGGTCGCCGAGCGTCGGCTGGTCAACATGCGGCGGGGAATTGCGCCTCTCCCTGCGGGGAGGGGGAGGCAGACAATCATCCCGTCGTTCCAATACTCTTGGGTGGCCGTCTTGGCCGCGCTCGGTGGTGATGCGAGTCCGGCTGCGGCTGGCAGCCGGCTCCTTGTCTCTTCTATCGCGGACGCCACCAGTCGGCGTCCGGGATGTCGTGCCTTGATCTCGGTGAGGAGGCGGATCATTGTTTCGCTGATTGGGTGTCTCAACGCGGCAGCTGGCTCCTTGCTGCTCAGCAGCCACATCAAGGAGCTACTGGACGCGCTCTGTCATGTGGCGACGCTCGTCGCCCTCGAGCTTGTCTAGCTCGTCTGCTGCCGCTTGGGCTGCTCATATGTTCTCTGCGGGCATGGCGTAAACGGGACAATCTGTCCCAAACATGCTGGCAATGGTCGCGCCGCGCTGCCGGATCAGGCCGATGCGGCTAGGCCCACCAGGAGCCGGCGTGCCGCCGACGGCACAGTCCATCTCACGCTGGTAGGCCTCCGAAAGGCGTTTCATGCTGGCCAGCCGGTTGGCGCTTTCAACGAGCTGGACACGACGTGCTTCCAGCGTCTCAACGTCAGCGTCTTCTGGGATGGGCGCAGTCAGGTCTTGCAGCGCCACCTACAACGGATCCTGGCCACCTCCGCTAGAGTGCTCGCCATGGCTGATGACGAGCACCTCCGTGACGGTGCTGCCACCGCTGTCCGCGCGGTATGTTACTTGCCCGAGATTCGATCATCGGTATCCCAATACCTCGTTCAATCTCGTTACCGACAAGTCTCTTTACTCGTTCCGTAACGCATGATCCCGTGACTAACTACTTAGTCACATTGAGCTCATTATGACGATGCATTATCGAGTGGGCCCAGAGATACCTCTCCGTCATACGGAGTGACAAATCCCAGTCTCGATTCGTGCCAACCCAACAGACACTTTCGGAGATACCTGTAGTGCACCATTATAGCCACCCAGTTACGTTGTCACGTTTGGTACACCCAAAGAATTCCTACGGTATCCGGGAGTTGCACAATCTCATGGTCTAAGGAAACGATACTTGACATTAGAAAAGCTCTTAGCAAACGAACTACACGATCTTGTGCTATGCTTAGGATTGGGTCTTGTCCATCACATCATTCTCCTAATGATGTGATCCCATTATCAATGACATCCAATGTCCATGGTCAGGAAACCATAACCATCTATTGATCAACGAGCTAGTCAACTAGAGGCTTACTAGGGACATGTTGTGGTCTATGTATTCACACATGTATTACGGTTTCCAGTTAATACAATTATAGCATGAACAATAGACAATTATCATGAACAAGGAAATATAATAATAACCATTTTATTATTGCCTCTAGGGCATGTTTCCAACAATAAGAGACCTTGGAAGCTTCGGGAGGGGATGAGAAGATGGAGCAGTGGCCCACAAGGCACCAGCGCGCGCCCAGGGGGTAGGACGTGCTCTGGTGGTTTGTGGGGAACACGTGGCTCCGTTTTACCTAACTCCGCCTCTATAAATTCTCTAAAAATCTAGAAACCAATAGGGGAGACCATGAAATACTTTTTCTGCCGCCGCAAGTTCCTATTCTTGATAGATCCCATCTGGAGGCCTTTTCCAGCACTCTGTCGGAGGGGGATTCGATCACGGAGGGGCTCTACATCATCCTTGCTGCCCTTCCAATGATGCGCGAGTAGTTTACCACAGACCTATGGGTCCATAGTTAGTAGCTAGATGGCTTTTTCTCTCTATTTGATCTTCAATACAATGTTTTCCTCGATGTTCTTGGAGTTCTATCCGATGTAATCACTTTTTTGCGGTGTGTTTGTTGGGATCCGATGAATTGTGACTTTATGATCAGATCTATCCATGAATATTATTTGATTTTTCTCTGAACTCTTTTATGCATGATTTCTATAGCTTTGTATTTCTCTCCGGTCTATTGATTTGGTTTGGCCAACTAGATTGATTTATCTTGCAATGGGAGAGGTGCTTTGTAATGGGTTCGATCGTGCGGTGCTCAAAGCCAGTGATAGAAGGGGACATGACACGTATGTATCGTTGCTATTCAGGGCAAAAGATGGGGTTTATTCATACGTGAGTTTATCTTGTCTACATCATGTCATCTTGCTTAAGGCGTTACTCCGTTTTTATGAACTTAATACACTAGATGCATGCTGGATAGAGGTCGATGTGTGGAGTAATAGTAGTACATGCAGGCAAGAGTCGGTCTACTTGTCTCAGACGTGATGCCTATATACATGATCATTGCCTTGGATATCGTCATAATTATTTGCTTTTCTATCAATTTCCCTAAAGTAATTTGTTTATCCACCGTATGTTATTTTCAAGAGAGAAGCCTCTAGTGAAAACTATGGCACCCGGGTCTATCTTTTATCATATACAAAAACCAAAAATACCTTGATGTGTTTTTATTTTATTTTGTATTTTTGTCCGATCTATCTATCAAACACCATACAATTTAATCTTGCTCGTAACCGTCAAGAGATTGACAACCCCTTGTTCGCGTTGGGTTGCAAGGATTTGTTGTTTGTGTGCGGGTGCTGCTAACGAGGTGTTGCTTGCTTATCCTACTAGAATCATAACCTTGATTCTTAACTGAGGGAAATACTTACCTCTACTGTATTGCATCATCCTCTCCTCTTCGGGGAAATACTAATGCAGTTCACAAGTAGCAGGAAGAATTTCTGGCGTCGTTGCCGGGGAGACATCATCAATATCTATCAAGTACCTACACATAAACCTTCATCTGCTTGCATTTACATTATTTGCCTTTTGCCTCTCGTTTTCATCTCCCCCACTTCTAAAAAGTTTTTACAAAAATACAAAATATTTCCCGTTTGCCTTTTTGCGTGTTTTCTTGTTTTGCTACCATGGGTGATTTTGATATGGAAAGAAGTGAGGATGGTAAAAATCCTAAGATCGAAATTCCTACCAATTTAGATGCTAAAACTTTTGTGATGGGACATGGGAATATTATAGAGAAAATTGTTATCCAAGAATTCTTTAATTGCACTGGAACTTTGGCTTGTGGTGATGCTTCTATACTTAAAGGAAAAAAATATGCCGAAGCTATTTCTGCACTTATCCTTAAACTTGAGAGAAGATTTATTCATACCCATCCTACTTTGCAAAGATTATTTTATGAGTTGCCCGTTATAAAAAATCCTAGGGCTAAGAATAGAGACCCTTGTTCTTATGAATGAATTTGATTATATACTGCGGGACGCTAGAGAGCTCTTTGATTTTTATGGAATGAAAAAACTGGTAAATGATGAGATTGTATATAATAGTGACTACTCTTTGAGATATCTATTTCGTGATAATCAGTATTTTGATGAAAATTCCAAAAAGGAAGTCCCTCCTTTGAAAATAATCCAACAAATTTTTAATGGTATTAATAAACAATAGTCGAGGATTGTAACCAGTAACCAAGAGGGATTTGCGGATGGTTAACTTGCTAATGCTAAAATTCCCATGGATGATGTGTTTCATATTTTTTTTGAAAAACCTCCCGAGGCAAACACATCTTTGAATGAAAAGAAGAAAGATGACAACACTTGAAGCAATGCATTATGCCTAGCTAGGGGCGTAAAACAATAACGCTAGTTGGAAGGCAACCCAATAGTTATCTTACCTTTTTGTGTTTATTTTTTCAGTTTTCTTGTGTGCACACAATTATGCTACTATTATGATTGTGTTTTTATGTTTTAGTTAGTGTTTGTGCCAAGTAAAGCCTTGGGGATGGTTTGGTTGATAGTTGCTTTGATTCTGTGCAAAAAGAGAAACTTTGGCGTCCAGTAGCATAATTGTTGATATTTGCTTGAGAGCGATAAATTTCTGAATTTTTTACACATGATTGATATAAAAATTTCCCACGTTGTCCTAACTTTTCAGAATTTTTGGAGTTACAGAAGTATGGTCAATGTTCAGATTGCTACATACTTTTTTGTTTTTGACAAATTCTGTTTTTGATGCATTGTTTTGCTTGTTTTGATGAAACTATGGATTGTATCGAGGGGTTTAAGCCATGGAGAAGTTAGAATATAGTAGGTATAATGCAAAAACTAAATATGAATAGGTTTGCAACAGTACTTAAAGTAGTGATTTGCTTTGTTATACTAACGGATCTCACGAGGTTTTGTTGAGTTTTGTGTGATTGAAGTTCTCATGTTTTGGGTGAGATCACGATGGATGAAGGAATAAGGAGTGGCAAGAGCCAAAGCTTGGGGATGCCCGAGGCACCCCAAGGTAATATTCAAGGACTCCCAAGCAACTAAGCTTGGGGATGCCACGGAAGGCATCCCCTCTTTCTTCTACCAACTATCGTTAATTTTACTTGGAGCTATATTTTTATTCATCACATGTCATGAGTTTTGCTTGGAGAGTCGTGTGATGAGTCTTTGATTTGTTTGATTTTTAGTTTGTCACAATCATCCTTGCTGGACACACTTATTTGAGAGAGCCACACGTTTATCATGATTTATTAGAATACTCTAAGTGCTTCACTTAAATCTTTTGAACTAGGCAGCAGTTGCTCTAGTGCTTCACTTATATCTTTTTTAGCACAATGGTGATCCTATTTTAAAGAAATACACTCTCATGCTTCACTTATATTATTTTGAGAGTTGATAAAATTATATTTTGAAGAAATATTTACACTCTCATGCTTCACTTAAATCTTTCTGAGAGTTGATAATAGCAATGGTAATTTGCACAAGATATGAATTTGGTCCCAATATGATGAATATCCAAGAGGGATATAATAAAAACTTTCATATAGATCATTGGATATGACAGGTTTGATTCCTTGCAATAGTTTTGCGATATGGAGATGATAATATGTAAGTCATGTTAGTGAGAAATTGTGCTTTAGTAAGAATATTGGTGTTAAGGTTTGTGATTCCCTATGCATGCACATAAAGTCAATAGTTATGCAACAAAGTTACATCCTACTTATGGTGCATTATTCAGTGTTAGTTGCATGTTTATGACCCGTTTTTGCTTTTTGGTTGGTCTCTTCTCAATCTATTTGCTAGCCTTCATTTTTACTAAGCGGGAATGCTGCTTGTGCATCCAAGTCCACCGTACCTACCTATATGCGATATTTTCATGATGTTCCAAGTAAATTTGCATGTGCCAACTCTAACTTTTCAAAATAAATTCTTTTTTTGTGTCCCCATACCGCTCATGAACCGGCAGGGGGTGGCCAATATTTTCCATGCTAGGTATTTCATTCTCACGATGAGTGTTTATTCACTTGTCATTGCACGAGAGTGTGACAGGTAATAGGGATGCCCACTCCCGAAATGAAAAAAACAATATGATGATAATAATAAATTCCTTGGAAAGTGTTGGTATGGAAGGCACCCCTGGATACGGCTAGCCATGGATTGTGAAATAATGGTGGAAAGGAAATAAACTTTATTTTCTGTTTGGGAACGCCTATAATTTGTCTAGCATGGAAGATATTGGGAATTATCCGTCGTTTTTGTTGACCGGAAAAGCATGCCTCTCAAAATAACTTTAGCTCTAATTTAAGCCTTGAGCTCTGGCACCTCTGCAAATCTCTGCTTCCTCTACAAAGGGTCTATCTATTTAATTTTATGCAATTTTTATTTTCATTTTGAGTCTCTATCTTCTCTTACAAGGCACCAACTAGAGAGCACTATTGTCATACTTTTGCATTGGATGTAGCTAATGTTGAGTGTGTTTCATGAATGGATCAATGATTGAGCAAAATGGGCTAGGGATAACTTTCTTTAGCATTGATATTTTGAAAAACATGGTTGCTTGTTAGTATTCTTGAGCATTGATGTCTTCATGTCAAATTATAAACTATTGCTTTGAATTATTCAAGTCTAAATGTCCATGATACAAAAGAAAAGAGTATATGATGAATATGATAAGTAGCATTTCACACCAAAAACTCTGTTTTTATCATTTACCTACTCGAGGAGGAGTAGGAATTAAGCTTGGGGATGCTTGATATTTTTTATTGTTCCATGCTATTATAGTAACAATCTTGGATGTTTTATATACACTTTCAAGCAATTATATATCATTTTTGGGACTAACCTGTTAACTTAGTGCCCAGTGCCAGTTACTGTTTTTTGCTTGTTTTTGGTTTTTCAGAATATCAGTACCAAATGCCACGAAACATTTTGGAGATTTTTTCTGGCAATAAGAGACCCTAGAAGCTTCGGGAGCGGATAAGAAGATGGGTCAGTGGCCCATGAGGCACCAGGGCGGGCCCAGGGGGTAGAGCATGTTGGGGAACATAGTAATTCAAAAAAATCCTACGCACACACAAGATCTATCTAGGAGAAGCATAGCAACGAGAGGGGAGAGTGTGTCCACGTACCCTCGTAGACCGAAAGCGGAAGTGTTATATTAACGCGGTTGATGTTTTTTTTGACTATTTACTGTGGAGCAACAGCCCTACAGTCCTTTTATTCCAGAAATTTTTGCCCAGGCCTGTTTAAATCCGCTCCCAGCAGGAGTCGAACCCAGGACCTGGGGTGCTACTAAGGCTGCTGCAACCACTAGGCTACAGGCCCGTTCGCAACGCGGTTGATGTAGTCGAACGTCTTCACGATCCAACCGATCCAAGTACCGAACGTACGGCACCTCCGTGTTCAGCACATGTTCAGCTCGAAACGTCCCTCGAGCTCTTGATCCAGTAGAGGGTCGAGGAGAGTTCCGTCAGCACGACGGCGTGGCGACGGTGTTGGTGATGTGATCCGCGCAGGGCTTCGCCTAAGCACTATGACAATATGACCGAGGTGGTAAACTGTGGAGGGGGGCACCGCACACGGCTAAGAAACAACGGTTGTGCCTTTGGGGCGCCCCCGGCCCCCGTATATAAAGGAGGAGGGGAGGAGGCAGCCGGCCTAGGGGGCGCGCCAAAGGGGGGAGTCCAACTAGGACTCCCAATCCTAGTTGGGCTCCCTTTCCTTTTCCGGAGGGGGGAAAGAGGGAAGGGAGAGGAAGAGGAGAAGGAAAGGGGGGCGCCCCCCTCCCTGGTCCAATTTGGACTCCCTATAGGGAGGGGGCGCGGCCACCCCTTGTGGGCAGCCTCCCCTCTCCCCTATGGCCCATGTAGGCCCAATATTCCCCCGGGGGTTCCGGTAACCCCTCGATACTCCAGTAAAATACCCGAATCAGTCGGAACCATTCCGATGTCCGAATACAACCTTCCAATATATTAATCTTTACCTCTCGACCATTTCAAGACTCCTCGTCATGTCCGTGATCTCATCCGGGACTCCGAACAAACTTCGGTCACCAAAACACAAAACTCATAATACAAATCGTCATCGAACGTTAAGCGTGCGGACCCTACGGGTTCGAGAACTATGTAGACATGACCGAGACACATCTCCAGTCAATAACCAATAGCGGAACCTGGATGCTGATATTAGCTCCTACATATTCTACGAAGATCTTTATCGGTTAAACCGTATAACAACATGTGTTATTCCCTTTGTCATCGGTATGTTACTTGCCCGAGATTCGATCGTCGGTACCATCATACCTAGTTCAATCTTGTTACCGGCAAGTCTCTTTACTCGTTCCGTAATGCATCATCCTGCAACTAACTCATCAGTCACATGCTTGCAAGGCTTATAGTGATGTGCATTACCGAGAGGGCCCAGAGATACCTCTCCGATACTCGGAGTGACAAATCCTAATCTCGATCTATGCCAACTCAACAAACACCATCGGAGACACCTGTGGAGCATCTTTATAATCACCCAGTTGCGTTGTGATGTTTGATAGCACACAAAATGTTCCTCCGGTATTCGGGAGTTGCATAATCTCATAGTCAGAGGAATATATATATAAGTCATGAAGAAAGCAATAGCAGTAAAACTAAACGATCTTAATGCTAAGCTAATGGATGGGTCTTGTCCATCACATCATTCTCTAATGATGTGATCCCATTCATCAAATGACAACACATGTCTATGGTCAAGAAACTTAACCATCTTTGATTAACGAGCTAGTCAAGAAGAGGCATACTAGGGACAGTCTGTTTTGTCTATGTATTCACACATGTACTAAGTTTCCGGTTAATACAATTCTAGCATGAATAATAAACATTTATCATGATATAAGAAAATATAAATAACAACTGTATTATTGCCTCTAGGGCATATGCCCTTCAGTCTCCCACTTGCACTAGAGTCAATAATCTAGTTCACATCGTCATGTGATTTAATACCAATAGCTTTCTAACACCCAAAGGGTTTACTAGAGTCAATAATCTAGTTCACATCGTTATGTGATTAACACCCAAAGAGTACTAAGGTGTGATCATGTTTTGCTTGTGAGAGAAGTTTAGTTAACGGGTCTGTCACATTCAGAGTTGTATGTATTTTGCAAATTTTCTATATCTAGAATGCTCTGCATGGAGCTACTCTAGCTAATTGCTCCCACTTACAATATGTATCCAGATTGAGACCCAGAGTCATCTGGATCAGTGTAAAAGCTTGCATCGACGTAACTCTTTACGACGAACTCTTTATTACCTCCATAACCGAGAAATATTTCATTAGTCCTCTTAGGTAACCAAGGATAACTTTGACAGATGTCTAGTGATCCACTCATGGATCACTATCGTACCCCTTTGCCAAACTCATGGCAAGGTACACTATAGGTCTGGTACACAGCATAGCATACTTTATAGAACCTATGGCTGAGGCATAGGGAATGACTTTCATTCTCTTTCTATTTTCTGTCGTGGTCGGGTTTTGAGTCTTACTCAACTTCATACCTTACAACTCAGGCAAGAACTCCTTCTTTGACTGATCCATTTTGAACTCCTTCAAAATCTTATCAAGGTATGTACTCATCGAAAGGCTTATCAAGCGTCTTGATCTATCTTTATAGATCTTGATGCCCAATATGTAAGTAGCTTCACTGAGGTCTATCATTGAAAAATTCTTATTCAAGTACCCTTTTATGCTATCCAGTAATTATGTATTATTTCCAATCAACAATATGTCTTCCACATATAATATCAGAAATGCTACAGAGCTCCCACTCACTTTCTTGTAAATACAGGCTTCTGCAAAAGTCTGTATAAAACCATATGCTTTGATCACACTATCAAAGCATACATTCCAACTCTGAGATGCTTGCACCAGTCCATAAATGGATCACTGGAGCTTACACACTTTGTTAGCACATTTAGGGTTGACAAAACCTTCTGGTTGCATCATATACAACTCTTCTTTAAGAAATCCATTAAGGAATGCAGTTTTGACATCCATTTGCCAAATTTCATAATCATAAAATGCGGCAATTGCTAACATGATTCGAACAGACTTTAAGCATAGATACGAGTGGGAAACTCTCATCGTAGTCAACAATTCGAGCTTTGTAGATAGTAACACTACTATCAGCGTTCGTCTTCCTCTTGAAGATCCATTTAATCTCAATGGCTCGCCGATCATTGGGCAAGTCAATAAAAGTCCATACTTTGTTCTCATACATGGATCCCATCTCAGATTTCATGGCCTCAAGCCATTTCGCGGAATCTGGGCTCATCATCGCTTCCTCATAGTTCGTAGGTTCGTCATGGTCTAGTAACATGACTTCCAGAAAGGATTACCGTACCACTCTGGTGAGGACCATACTCTGGTTGACCTACGAGGTTCGGTAGTAACTTGATCTGAAGTTTCATGATCATCATCATTAGCTTCCTCACTAATTAGTGTAGGAATCACTGGAACTGATTTCTGTGATGAACTACTTTCCAATTCGGGAGAAGGTACAATTACCTCATCAAGTTCTATTGTCCTCCCACTCACTTCTTTCGAGAGAATCTCCTTCTCTAGAAAGGATCCATTCTTAGCAACGAATATCTTGCCTTCAGATATGTGATAGAAGTTGTACCCAACAGTTTCCTTTGGGTATCCGATGAAGACGCATTTCTCCGATTTGGGTTTGAGCTTATCAGGTTGAAGCTTTTTCACATAAGCATCACAGCCCCAAACTTTAAGAAATGACAGCTTAGGTTTCTTGCTAAACCACAGTTCATATGTGCTACCTCTTGAGCACTGCGTTGGTTTTCCCTTGAAGAGGAAAGGGTGATGCAGTAAAGTAGCGTAAGTATTTCCCTCAGTTTCTGAGAACCAAGGTATCAATCCAGTAGGAGACCACGCTCGAGTCCCACGCACCTACACAAACAAATAAGAACCTCGCAACCAACGCGATAAAGGGGTTGTCAATCCCTTCACGGTCACTTACGAGAGTGAGATCTGATAGAGATGATAAGATAATATTTTTGGTATTTTTATGGTAAAGAGTAAAAGTAAAGAAAGCAAAATAAACGGCGCCAGAAATAGCTTGTTGTCGGGAGATTAATATGATGGAAGATAGACCCGGGGGCCATAGGTTTCACTGGTGGCTTCTCTCAAGATAGCATAAGTATTACGGTGGGTAAACGAATTACTTTCGAGCAATTGATAGAATTGAGCATAGTTATGAGAATATCTAGGTATGATCATGTATATAGGCATCACGTCCGTGACAAGTAAACCGACTCCTGCCTGCATCTACTACTATTACTCCACACATCGGCCGCTATCCAGCATGCATCTAGAGTATTAAGTTCATAAGAACATAGTAACGCTTTAAGCAAGATGACATGATGTAGAGGGATAAACTCATGCAATATGATATAAACCCCATCTTTTTATCCTCGATGGCAACAATACAATACGTGTCGTTTCCCCTGCTGTCACTGGGACCGAGCACCGCAAGATTGAACCCAAAGCTAAGCACTTCTCCCATTGCAAGGAAGATCAATCTAGTAGGCCAAACCAAACTGATAATTCGAAGAGACTTACAAAGATAACCAATCATACATAAAAGAATTCAGAGGAGATTCAAATATTGTTCATAGATAATCTTGATCATAAACCCACAATTCATCGGATCTCGACAAACACACCGCAAAAAGAAGAGTTACATCAAATAGATCTCCAAGAGAATCGAGGAGAACTTTGTATTGAGATCCAAAGAGAGAGAAGAAGCCATCTGGCTAATAACTATGGACCCTAAGGTCTGAGGTAAACTACCCACACATCGTCGGAGAGGCAATGGTGTTGATGTAGCAGCCCTCCGTGATCGATGCCCCCTCCAGCGGAGCGCCGGAAAAGGCCCCAAGATGGGATCTCACAGGTACAGAAGGTTGCGGCGGTGAAAATAGGGTTTTGGCTCGTGTTCTGATGTTCTCGGGGTACGTAGGTGTTGGGGAACGTAGTAATTTCAAAAAAATTCCTACGCACACGTAGGATCATGGTGATGCATAGCAACGAGAGGAGAGAGTGTGTCCACGTACCCACGTAGACCGAAAGCGAAAGCGTTATGACAACGCGGTTGATGTAGTCGTACGTCTTCACGATCGATCGATCCTTAGTACCGAACGTACGGCACCTCCGCGTTCAGCACACGTTCAGCTCGGTGACGTCCCGTGAACTCACGATCTAGTAGAGCTTCGGGGAAGATCTTTGTCAGCACGACGGCGTGGTGACAGTGTTGATGAAGTTACCGACGCAGGGCTTCACCTAAGCACCGCTACGATATGACCGGGGTGGATTATGGTAGAGGGGGGCACCGCACACGGCTAAGAGAGATCAATGATCGACTTGTGTCTCTATGGGGTGCCCCCCTCCCCCGTATATAAAGGAGTGGAGGAGGGGGAGGGCCGGCCCTCTCTATGCGCGCCCTAGGGGAGTCCTACTCCCACCGGGAGTAGGATTCCCCCTTTCCTAGTAGAACTAGGAGCCCTTCCAAGTAGTAGGAGTAGGAGACAAGGAAAGGGAAAAGAGAAGAGAAGGAAGGAGGGGGTGCCGCCCCTCCCCCTAGTCCAATTCGGACTAAACCTTGGGGGGCGCGCAGCCTCCCCTCACTCTTTCCCCTAAATCCCAATAAGGCCCATATACTCCCTGGCGAATTCCCGTAACTCTCCGGTACTCCGAAAAATACCCGAATCACTCGGAACCTTTCCGATGTCCGAATATAGTCGTCCAATATATCGATCTTTACGTCTCGACCATTTCGAGACACCTCGTCATGTCCCCGATCTCATCCGGGACTTCGAAATACCTTCGGTACATCAAAACACATAAACTCGTATTGTCGATCATCACCGAACGTTAAGCGTGCGGACCCTACGGGTTCGAGAACTATGTAGACATAACCGAGACATGTCTCCGGTCAATAACCAATAGCGGAACCTGGATGCTCATATTGGCTCCTACATATTCTACGAAGATCTTTATCGGTTAAACCGCATAACACCATACGTTGTTCCCTTTGTCATCGGTATGTTACTTGCCCGAGATTCGATCGTCGGTATCTCAATACCTAGCTCAATCTCGTTACCGGCAAGTCTCTTTACTCGTTCCGTAATGCATCATTTCACAACTAACTCATTAGTCACATTGCTTGCAAGGCTTATAGTGATGTGCATTACCGAGAGGGCCTAGAGATACCTCTCTGACAATCGGAGTGACAAATCCTAATCTCGATCTATGCCAACTCAACAAGTACCATCGGAGACACCTATAGAGCACCTTTATAATCACCCAGTTACGTTGTGACGTTTGGTAGCACACAAAGTGTTCCTCCGGTAATCGGGAGTTGCATAATCTCATAGCCATAGGAACATGTATAAGTCATGAAGAAAGCAATAGCAGTAAACTAAAACGATCAAGTGCTAAGCTAACGGAATGGGTCAAGTCAATCACATCATTGTCCAATGATGTGATCCCGTTAATCAAATGACAACTCATGTCTATGGCTAGGAAACTTAACCATCTTCGATTCAACGAGCTAGTCAAGTAGAGGCATACTAGTGACACTCTGTTTGTCTATGTATTCACACATGTCTAAGTTTCCGGTTAATAAAATTCTAGCATGAATAATAAACATTTATCATGATATAAGGAAATATAAATAACAACTTTATTATTGCCTCTAGGGCATATTTCCTTCAGTCTCCCACTTGCACTAGAGTCAATAATCTAGATCACATCGCCATGTGATTTAACATCAATAGTTCACATCACCATGTGATTAACACCCATAGTTCACATCATCATGTGACCAACACCTAAAGGGTTTAGTAGAGTCAATAATCTAGTTCACATCGCTATGTGATTAACACCCAAAGAGTACTAAGGTGTGATCATGTTTTGCTTGTGAGAGAAATTTAGTCAACGGGTCTGCTACATTCAGATCCGTATGAATTTTGCAAATTTCTATGTCTACAATGCTCTGCACGGAGCTACTTTAGCGAATTGCTCCCACTTTCAATATGTATCCAGATTGAGACTTAGAGTCATCTGGATCAGTGTCAAAACTTGCATCGATGTAACCCTTTACGACAAACCTTTTGTTACCTCCATAATCGAGAAACATATCCTTATTCCACTAAGGATAATTTTGACTATTGTCCAGTGATCTACTCCTAGATCACTATTGTACTCCCTTGCCAAAATCAGTGTTGGGTATACAATAGATCTGGTACACAGCATGGCATACTTTATAAAACCTATGGCTGAGGCATAGGGAATGACTTTCATTCTCTTTCTATCTTCTGTCGTGGTCGGGCTTTGAGTCTTACTCAATTTCACATCTTGTAACACAGGCAAGAACTCGTTCTTTGGCTATTCCATTTTGAACTACTTAAAAATCTTGTCAAGGTATGTACTCATGGAAAAAACTTATCAAGCATCTTGATCTATCTCTATAGATCTTGATGCTCAATATGTAAGCAGCTTCACCGAGGTCTTTCTTTGAAAAACTCCTTTCAAACACTCTTTTATGCTTTCCATAAAATTCTACATCATTTCCGATCGACAATATGTCATTCACATATACTTATCAGAAAGGCTGTAGTGCTCCCACTCAGTTTCTTGTAAATACAGGCTTCACCGCAAGTCTGTATAAAACTATATGCTTTGATCACACTATCAAAGCATACATTCCAACTCCGCGATGCTTGCACCAGTCCATAAATGGATCACTGGTGCTTACACACTTTGTTAGCATCTTTTGGATTGACAAAACCTTCTGGTTGCATCATATACAACTCTTCTTTAAGAAATCCATTAAGGAATGCAGTTTTGACATCCATTTGCCAAATTTCATAAAATGCGGCAATTGCTAACATGATTCGGACAGACTTAA
Organism: Aegilops tauschii subsp. strangulata; assembly: GCF_002575655.3. Lineage (NCBI taxonomy): Eukaryota > Viridiplantae > Streptophyta > Magnoliopsida > Poales > Poaceae > Aegilops > Aegilops tauschii. The sequence continues at coordinate 322,518,166 of NC_053040.3, forward strand.
GCATCGATATGAGTGAGAAAATCTCATCGTAGTCAACACCTTGAACTTTGTCAAAAACTTTTTCGACAAGTCTAGCTTTGTAGATAGTAACACTACTATCAACGTCCGTCTTCCTCTTGAAGATCCATTTATTTTCTATGGCCTGCCGATCATCGGGCAAGTCAACCAAAGTCCACACTTTGTTCTCATACATGGATCCCATCTCAGATTTCATGGCCTCAAGCCATTTCGCGGAATCTGGGCTCATCATCGCTTCCTCATAGTTCGTAGGTTCGTCATGGTCAAGTAACATGACCTCCAGAACAGGATTGCCGTACCACTCTGGTGCGGATCTCACTCTGGTTGACCTATGAGGTTCAGTAGTAACTTGATCTGAAGTTACATGATCATCATCATTAGCTTCCTCACTAATTGGTGTAGGAGTCACAGGAACAGATTTCTGTGATGAAATACTTTCCAATAAGGGAGCAGGTATAGTTACCTCATCAAGTTCTACTTTCCTCCCACTCACTTCTTTCGAGAGAAACTCCTTCTCTAGAAAGGATCCATTCTTAGCAACAAATGTTTTGCCTTCGGATCTGTGATAGAAGGTGTACCCAATAGTCTCCTTTGGGTATCCTATGAAGACACATTTCTCCGATTTGGGTTCAAGCTTATCAGGTTGAAGCTTTTTCACATAAGCATCACAGCCCCGAACTTTAAGAAACGACAACTTTGGTTTCTTGCCAAACCACAGTTCATATGGTGTCATCTCAACGGATTTAGATGGTGCCCTTTTAACGTGAATGCAGCTGTCTCTAATGCATAACCCCAAAACGATAGTGGTAAATCGGTAAGAGACATTGTAGATTGCACCATATCTAATAAAGTACGGTTATGATGTTCGGACACACCATTACGCTGTGGTGTTCCAGGTGGCGTGAGTTGCGAAACTATTCCGCATTGTTTGAAATGAAGACAAAACTCGTAACTCAAATATTCTCCTCCACGGTCAGATCATAGAAACTTTATTTTCTTGTTACGATGATTTTCCACTTCACTCTGAAATTATATGAACTTTTCAAATGTTTCAGACTTATGTTTCATCAAGTAGATATACCCATATCTGCTCAAATTATATGTGAAGGTCAGAAAATAACGATACCCGCCGTGAGCCTCAACACTCATCGGATCGCATACATCAGTATGTATTATTTCCAACAAGTCATTTGGTCGCTCCATTGTTTTGGAGAACGGAGTCTTAGTCATCTTGCCCATAAGGCATGGTTCGCAAGCATCAAGTGATTCATAATCAAGTGATTCCAAAATCCCATCAGCATGGAGTTTCTTCATGCGCTTTACACCAATATGACCTAAACGGTAGTGCCACAAATCAGTTGCACTATCATTATTAACTTTGCATCTTTTGGCTTCAATATTATGAATATGTGTAACACTACGATCGAGATCCAACAAACCATTTTCATTGGGTGTATGACCATAGAAGGTTTTATTCATGTAAACAGAACAATAATTATTCTCTAACTTAAATGAATAACCGTATTGCAATAAACATGATCAAATCATATTCATGCTCAACGGAACACCAAATAACACTTATTTAGGTTCAACACTAATCCCGAACGTATAGGGAGTGTGCGATGATGATCATATCAATCTTGGAACTACTTCCAACACACATCCTCACCTCGCCCTTAACTAGTTTCTGTTCATTCTGCAACTCCCGTTTCGAGTTACTACTCTTAGCAACTGAACCAGTATCAAATGTCGAGGGGTTGCTATAAACACTAGTGAAGTACACATCAATAACATCTATATCCAATATACCTTTGTTCACTTTGCCATCCTTCTTATCCACCAAGTATCTAGGGCAGTTCCACTTCCAGTGACCATTTCCTTTGCAGTAGAAGCACTTAGTCTCAGGCTTAGGTCCAGACTTGGGCTTCTTTACTTCAGCAGCAACTTGCTTGCTGTCTTTCTTGAAGTTCCCCTTCTTCCCTTTGCCCTTTTTTTGAAACTAGTGGTCTTGTCAACCATCAACACTTGATGTTATTCTTGATTTCTACCTTCGTCGATTTCAGCATCACGAAGAGCTTGGGAATAGTTTCCGTTATCCCTTGCATATTATAGTTCATCACTAAGTTCTAGTAACTTGGTGATAGTGACTAGAGAACTTTGTTAATCACTATCTTATCTGGAAGATTAACTCCCACTTGATTCAAGTGATTTTAGTACTAAGACATTCTGAGCACATGCTCACTAGCTGAGCAATTCTCCTCCATCTTGTAGGCAAAGTGCTTGTCAAAGGTCTCATACCTTTCGACATGGGCATGAGTCTGAAATACTAATTTCAACTCTTGGAACATCACATATGCTCCGTGGCGTTCAAAACGTCTTTGAAGCCCCGATTCTAAGCCATAAAGCATGGTGCACTAAACTATCAAGTAGTCATCACATCGAGCTTGCCAAACGTTCATAACGTTTGCATTTGCTCCTGCAATCGATCTGTCACCTAGTGGTGCATCAAGGACATAATTCTTTTGTGCAGCAATGAGGATAATCCTCAGATCACGGATCTAATCCACATCATTGCTACTAACATCTTTCAACTTAGTTTTCTCTAGGAACATATCAAAAATAAAACAGGGGAGCTAAACACGAGCTATTGATCTACAACATAGATATGCTAATACTACCAGGACTAAGTTCATGATAAATTAAAGTTCAATTAATCACATTACTTAAGAACTCCCACTTAGATAGACATCCCTCTAATCATCTAAGTGATCATGTGATCCAAATCAACTAAACCATAACAGATCATCACGTGAGATGGAGTAGTTTATAATGGTGAACATCACTATGTTGATCATATCTACTATATGATTCACGCTCGACCTTTCGGTCTCAGTGTTCCGAGGCCATATCTGCATATGCTAGGCTCGTCAAGTTTAACCCGAGTATTCTGCGTGTGCAAAACTGTCTTACACCCGTTGTAGATGAACATTAAACTTATCACACCCGATCATCACGTGGTGTCTCGGCACGACGAACTTTGGCAATGGTGCATACTCAGGGAGAACACTTTTACCTTGAAATTTAGTGAGAGATCATCTTATAATGCTACCGTCAAACAAAGCAGAATAAGATGCATAAAGGATAAACATCACATGCAATCAATATAAGTGATATGATATGGCCATCATCATCTTGTGCCTTTGATCTCCATCTCCAAAGCACCGTTATGATCACCATCGTCACCGGCGCGACACCTTGATCTCCATCGTAGCATCATTGTTGTCTCGCCAACTATTGCTTCTACGACTATCGCTGCAGCTTAGTGATAAAGTAAAGCAATTATAGGGCGATTGCATTGCATACAATAAAGCGACAACCATATGGCTCCTGCCAGTTGCCGATAACTCCATTACAAAACATGATCATCTCATACAATAAATATAGCATCATGCCTTGATCATATCACATCACAACATGCCCTGCAAAAACAAGTTAGACGTCATCTACTTTGTTGTTGCAAGTTTTACGTGGCTGCTACGGGCTTAGCAAGAACCGTTCTTACCTACGCATCAAAACCACAACAATATTTCGTCAAGTTAGTGTTGTTTTAACCTTCTCAAGGACCGGGTGTACTCACACTCAGTTCAACTAAAGTTGGAGAAACTGACACCCGCCAGCCACATGTGTGCAAAGCACGTCGGTAGAACCAGTCTCGCATAAGCGTATGCGTAATGTTGGTCCGGGCCGCTTCATCCAACAATACCGCCGAACCAAAGTATGACATGCTGGTAAGCAGTATGACTTGTATCGCCCACAACTCACTTGTGTTCTACTCGTGCATATAACATCTACGCATAAACCTGGCTCGGATGCCACTGTTGGGAAACGTAGTAATTTCAAAAAAAATCCTACGCACACGCAGGATCATGGTGATGCATAGCAACGAGAGGAGAGAGTGTGTACACGTACCCTCATAGACCGAAAGCGGAAGCGTTATGACAACGCGGTTGATGTAGTCGTACGTCTTCACGATCGACCGATCCTCAGTACCGAACGTACGGCACCTCCGCGTTCAGCACACGTTCAGCTCGGTGACGTCCCGCGAACTCACGATCCAGTAGAGCTTCAGGGAAGAGCTTCGTCAGCACGACGGCGTGGTGACGGTGTTGATGAAGTTACCGACGCAGGGCTTCACCTAAGCACCGCTACGATATGACCGAGGTGGATTATGGTGGAGGGAGGCACCGCACATGGCTAAGAGAGATCAATGATCAACTTGTGTCTCTATGGGGTGCCCCCCTCCCCCGTATATAAAGGAGTGGAGGAGGGGGAGGGCCGTCCCTCTCTATGGCGCGCCCTAGGGGAGTCCTACTCCCACCGGGAGTAGGATTCCCCCTTTCCTAGTAGAACTAGGAGCCCTTCCAAGTAGTAGGAGTAGGAGAGAATGAAAGGGAAAAGAGAAGAGAAGGAAGGAGGGGGCGCCGCCCCTCCCCCTAGTCCAATTCGGAGTAAGCCTTGGGGGGCGCGCAGCCTCCCCTCTCTCTTTCCCCTAAAGCCCAATAAGGCCCATATACTCCCCGGCGAATTCCCGTAACTCTCCGGTACTCCGAAAAATACCCGAATCACTCGGAACCTTTCCGATGTCCGAATATAGTCGTCCAATATATCGATCTTTACGTCTCAACCATTTCGAGACTCCTCGTCATGTCCCCGATCTCATCCGGGGCTCCGAACTACCTTCGGTACATCAAAACACATAAACTCATATTACCGATCGTCACCGAACGTTAAGCGTGCGGAACCTACGGGTTCGAGAACTATGTAGACATGACCGAGACACGTCTCCGGTCAATAACAAATAGCGGAACCTGGATGCTCATATTGGCTCCTACATATTCTACGAAGATCTTTATCGGTCAAACCGCATAACAACATACGTTGTTCCCTTTGTCATCGGTATGTTACTTGCCCGAGATTCGTTCGTCGGTATCTCAATACCTAGCTCATTCTCGTTACTGGCAAGTCTCTTTACTCGTTCTGTAATGCATCATTTCGCAACTAACTCATTAGTCACATTGCTTGCAAGGCTTATAGTGATGTGCATTACCGAGAGGGCCTAGAGATACCTCTCCGACAATCGGAGTGACAAATCCTAATCTCGATCTATGCCAACTCAACAAGTACCATCGGAGACACCTATAGAGCACCTTTATAATCACCCAGTTACGTTGTGACGTTTGGTAGCACACAAAGTGTTCCTCCGGTAATCGGGAGTTGCATAATCTCGTAGCCATAGGAACATGTATAAGTCATGAAGAAAGCAATAGCAGTAAACTAAAACGATCAAGTGCTAAGCTAACGGAATGGGTCAAGTCAATCACATCATTGTCCAATGATGTGATCCCGTTAATCAAATGACAACTCATGTCTATGGCTAGGAAACTTAACCATCTTTGATTCAACGAGCTAGTCAAGTAGAGGCATACTAGTGACACTCTATTTGTCTATGTATTCACACATGTACTAAGTTTCCGGTTAATACAATTCTAGCATGAATAATAAACATTTATCATGATATAAGGAAATATAAATAACAACTTTATTATTGCCTCTAGGGCATATTTCCTTAAGTAGGTATATAAAGGAGGAAGAAGTAGGTCGGTGGAGCTACGAGGGGTCCACGAGGGTGGAGGGCGCGCCCCCTGCCTCGTGGCCTCCTCGTTCATTTCTTGGCGTCCACTCCAAGTCCTCTGGATCACGTTTGTTCCGAAAATCACGTTCCCGAAGGTTTCATTCTGTTTGGACTCCGTTTGATATTCCTTTCCTTCGAAATACTGAAATAGGCAAAAAAACAACAATTTGGGTTGGGCCTCCGGTTAATAGGTTAGTCCCAAAAATAATATAGAAGTGTATAATAAAGCCCATTAAACATCCAAAACAGAATATAATATAGCATGGAACAATCAAAAATTATAGATACGTTGGAGACGTATCAATATGGTGTCGTCTCAACGGATTTAGATGTTGCCCTATTTAACGTGAATGCAGCTGTCTCTAATGCATAACCCCAAAACGATAGTGGTAAATCGGTAGGAGACATCATAGATCGCGCCATATCTAATAAAGTACGGTTATGATGTTCGGACACACCATTACACTGTGGTGTTCCAGGTGGCGTGAGTTGTGAAACTATTCCACATTGTTTTAAACGAAGGCCAAACTCGTAACTCAAATATTCGCTTCCGCGATCAGATGTTTCAGACTTGTTACGATGATTCTCAACTTCACTATGAAATTCTTTGAACTTTTCAAATGTTTCAGACTTGTGTTTCATTAAGTAGATATACCCATATCTGCTCAAATCATATGTGAAGGTCAGAAAATAACGATACCTGTCGCGAGCCTCAACACTCCTCGGACCGCATACATCGGTATGTATTATTTCCAATAAGTCAGTGGCTCGCTCCATTGTTCCGGAGAACGGAGTCTCTGTCATCTTGCCCATGAGGCATGGTTCACAAACATCAAATGATTCATAATCAAGTGATTCCAAAAGTCCATCCGCATGGAGTTTCTTCATGCGCTTTACAGCAATATGACCTAAACAGCAGTGCCACTAGTATGTTGCACTATCTTATCAACTTTGCATCTTTTTGCAGCAATAATATGAATATGTGTATCACTACGATCGAGATTCAATAAACCATTCACCTTAGGTGTATGACCATAGAAGGTTTTATTCATGTAAACAGAATAACAATTATTCTTTGAAGTAAATGAATAATCGTATTGCAATAAACATGATCCAATCATATTATGCTCAACGCAAACACCAAATAACATTTATTTTAGGTTCAACACTAATCCCGAAGGTAAAGGGAGTGTGCCATGGTGATCTTATCAACCTTGGAATCACTTCCAACACACATCGTCACCTCGCCCTCAACTAGTCTCTGTTCATTTTGTAACTCACGTTTCGAGTTACTAATTATAGCAACTGAACCAGTATCAAATACCCAGGGGCTACTATGAACACTAGTAAAGTACACATCAATAACATGTATATCATATATACTTTTGTTCACTTTGCCATCCTTCTTATCCGCCAAGTATTTGGGGCAGTTCCGCTTCTAGTGACCATTTCCTTTCCACATTGTTTTAATTGAAGGCCAAACTCGTAACTCAAATATTCGCCTCTGCGATCAGATCGTAGAAACTTTATTTTCTTGTTACGATGATTCTCCACTTCACTCTGAAATTCTTTGAACTTTTCAAATGTTTCAAACTTGTGTTTCATCAAGTGGATATACCCATATCTGCTCAAATCATCTGTGAATGGTCAGAAAATAACGATACCCGCCGCGAGCCTCAGCACTCATCGGACCGCATACATCGATATGTATTATTTCCAATAAGTCAGTGACTCGCTCCATTGTTCCGGAGAATGGAGTATTAGTCATCTTGCCCATGAGGCATGGTTCACAAGCATCAAATGATTCATAATCAAGTGATTCCAAAAGTCCATCAGCATGGAGTTTCTTCATGCGCTTTACACCAATATGACCTAAACGGCAGTGCCACAAATAAGTTGCACTATCATTATTAAATTTGCATCTTTTGGCATCAATATCATGAATATGTGTATCACTACGATCGAGATTCAATACACCATTTATATTGAGTGTATGACCATAGAAGGTTTTATTCATGTAGATAGAACAACAATTATTCTTTGACTTAAATGAATAACCGTATTGCAATAAACATGATCCAATCATATTCATGCTCAACGCAAACACCAAATAACATTTATTTTAGGTTCAACACTAATCCCGAAGGTAAAGGGGTGTGCGATGGTGATCTTATCAACCTTGGAATCACTTCCAACACACATCATGACCTCGCGCTTAACTAGTCTCTGTTTATTTTGCAACTCCCGTTTCGAGTTACTACTCTTAGCAACTGAACCAGTATCAAATACTGAGGTGTTGCTATAAACACTAGTAAAGTACACATCAATAACATGTATATCCAATATACCTTTGTTCACTTTGCCATCCTTCTTATCCGCCAAGTATCTAGGGTTGTTCCACTTCCAGTGACCATTTCCTTTGCGGTAGAAGCACTCAGTTTCAGGCTTGGGTCTAGCTTTGGGCTTCTTCATGGGAGTGGCAACTTGCTTGCCATTCTTCTTGAAGTTCCCTTTCTTTCCCTTGCCCTTTTACTTGAAACTAGTGGTCTTGTGAACCATCAACACTTGATGCTTTTCCTGATTTCTACCTTCGCCGATTTCAGCATCGCGAAGAGCTCGGGAATAGTTTTCGTCATCCCTTGCATATTATAGTTCATCACGAAGTTTCAATAACTTGGTGATAGTGACTAGAGAACTCTGCCAATCACTATCTTAGCTGGAAGATTAACTCCCACTTGATTCAAGCGATTGTAGTACTCAGATATTTTGAGCACATGCTCACTGGTTGAGCTATTCTCCTCCATCTTGTAGGCAAAATGCTTGTCAGAGGTCTCATACCTCTCGACTCGGCATGAGTCTGAAATCCCAATTTCAGCTCTTGGAACATCTTATATGCTCCGTGGCGTTCAAAACGTTTTTCAAGTCTCAGTTCTAAGCCGTAAAGCATGGCGCACTAAACTATCAAGTAGTCATCATACCGAGCTTGCCAAACGTTCATAATGTCTGCATCTGCTCCTGCAATAAGCCTGTCACCTAGCGGTGCATCAAGGGCATAATTATTCTGCGCAGCAATGAGGATAATCCTCAAATCGCGGACCTAGTCCGCATCTTTTCTACTATCATCTTTCAACTTGTTTTTCTCTAGGAACATATCAAAAATAAACGGGGAGCTACATCGCAAGCTATTGATCTACAACATAGATATGCAAATACTATCAGGACTAAGTTCATGATAAATTAAAGTTCAATTAATCATATTACTTAAGAACTCCCACTTAGATAGACATCCCTCTAGCATCTAAATGATCACGTGATCCATATCAACTAAACCATGTCCGATCATCACGTGAGATGGAGTAGTTTTCAATGGTGAACATCACTATGTTGATCATATCTACTATATGATTCACGTTCGACCTTTCGGTCTCAGTGTTCCGAGGCCGTATTTGCATATGCTAGGCTCGTCAAGTTTAACCCGAGTATTCTGCACATGCAAAACTGGCTTGCACCCGTTGTATGTGAACGTAGAGCTTATCACACCCGATCATCACGTGGTGTCTCGGCACAATGAACTGTAGCAACGGTGCATACTCAGGGAGAACACTTGTACCTTGAAATTTAGTGAGGGATCATCTTATAATGCTACCGTCGTACTAAGTAAAATAAGATGCATAAAAGATAAACATCACATGCAATCAAAATATGTGACATGATATGGCCATCATCATCTTGTGCCTTTGATCTCCATCTCCAAAGCACCATCATGATCTCCATCGTCACCGGCTTGACACCTTGATCTCCATCGTAGCATCGTTGTCGTCTCGCCAACCATTGCTTCCACGATTATCGCTACCGCTTAGTGATAAAGTAAAGCAATTACATGGTGATTGCATTTCATACAATAAAGTGACAACCATAAGGCTCCTGCCAGTTGCCGATAATTTTTACAAAACATGATCATCTCATACAACAATTTATATCTCATCACGTCTTGACCATATCACATCACAACATGCCCTGCAAAAACAAGTTAGACATCCTCTACTTTCTTGTTGCAAGTTTTACGTGGCTGCTACGGGCTTCTAGCAAGAACCGTTCTTACCTACGCATCAAAACCACAATGATTTTTCGTCAAGTGTGCTATTTTAACCTTCAACAAGGACCGGCCATACACTACAGGAATCAGCTATTTTGCCGTCTGCCACGGCGAACGGCAAAGGCATGAACGGCGGACGGCAAAGGCCTTTGCCATCAGCCGCGGACGGCAAAAGGCTCCGGCAAAGTAGGCTACGGTAAACAGCTGCTTTGCCGTCTGCTTCCTGGCGGCTGACGGCAAAGGACCTTTGCCGTCTGCCGCGGACGGCAACGAGAGCAGACGGCAATAATTGTGCTCTCAGTCTGTTAAGTGGCTAACGGCAGGCCTTTGCCGTCCGCCGCGGACGGCAAACTTTCTAGTGCCTTTGTCGTCCGCTTCCGCCTCGCCCGCCGCATCGGCCGCCCCCGCTTCCGCCTCGCCCTGCGGCGCCACTTCCGCCTCGGCCGCCGCGTCGCGTCGCGTCGGCCCCCCCCGCTGAGGCGCTGCCGCCTGCCCCCCTGCCCGCTGCCGCCTCGCCTGCCCCGCGTGCCCCGACGCCTCCTGCCCCCCGCTTCCCGCTGCCGCGCTGCCGGCTGCCGCCTCGCCTGCCCCGCGTGCCCCGATGCCTCGCGGTCAATGCCGCCATCTCGTCTTCCGCGCGCCGCCCTCTCGTCTTCCGCGCGGCCATCTCGTCTTCCGCCCGCCGCCCTCTCGTCTTCCGCGGCCTGGCGCCTCCCTGCCGCATTAAATCCCTGCGCGGCGAGTTTGGTCACACCGGCCACCTCCTCCACCGCCCCGCCCCCCTCCTCTCCCTCTTCACACCGGCATTCTCTTCGCGGGATGGCGTCCAGCGACTTGGACTCCGACGGCGCGGCACCGGGCGGCCACTGGCCGTCGAGCCTCACGTTGGGGCAGACGGAGGACCTCGCTCGGTTCGGCCTCTACGTGCCGCCGCCGGCGAAGCTGCCGCGGCCGTGGAGGATCTCCGCGGATGGATTCCCCACGCAGGGCGTACCGGCGACGCCGGCAGAGCTTCGCGCGCACCCCGGGGGACGCTACAACCGGAAGGGCCGCCGCCATTTTTGGAAGGGCAAGCGGTTCGACGACATCATCGGCGCCTTCAAGCGCGCCGCCCGAGGGCTCCCTGTCGGCGATCTCTCTCGTGGAGCCGGGCCCTCCCAGCCGCGCAGGGCACCCGCTCCCACCCCCGCCCCAGCAGCCCCGGCCGAGGTTGTGATCTCGCCAGAGCAGGCGGCGCTCCAGCAGGACGGCGACCCGGAGGACACGCCCGGGCTCCTCGCGATCCTGGCGCAGTCAGCGGAGGAGGCCGCCGCGGCGGCGGCGCTGGAGGCCCAGGAGGAGGCGACGCTGCAGGCGGCGATGGCGGCGCAGCAGGCGGCGATGGCGGCGCAGCAGGCGGCGCTGGAGGCCCAGGAGGAGGCGGCGCTGCAGGCGGCGATGGCGGCGCAGCAGGCGGCGATGGCGCCGCCGGAGTGGCAACAGGCGCCGGCGGCGGAGGAGGAAGAGGATTCGGACGACGTCCCGGTGGACTGGGACGACGTCGCGAACCGGTCCAGCAGCGACGATGACGGCGGCAACGGCCCGGCCGTGATTGACCTAGATAGCGACGCCGAGTAGTTTTTTTACTATTTATGTACGAACTACTTTATGTACGAACTTTTTTTAGTGTGTTGTTTGCGGCCCTAAAACTAAACTAAAACTAAACCTAAAACTAAAAAAACAGAAAAAAAAAAAAAGGAAAAAAGGGGTAGAGCTCACCTGAGGCAGGGCCGGTGGAGGAGGTCGCCGGTGGAGGAGGGGGGCGGGGCCGTGGAGGAGGTGGCCGGTGGAGGAGAGGTGCGGGGCGGCCTGGGGCGGCGGCGCCGGGCCCGGGGCGGTGGGACGGCGGGGGGCCGGGGCGACGGGGCCCCGGGGCGGTGGGGCCGGGGCACCGGGCGGCGGTGAGTGCTGGGGGCGGCGGCGCGCGGCGGGCGGCGGCGGTGGGGTGGGATGTGTGGTGGGATGTAGTGCGCGTCGGCGAGGTGAGAGAGGGAGAGAACAGAGAGTAACGGGCGGGGGGTACGGGCCGTTAGGTAGTCTCCTCTTTGCCGTCCGCCACTATTTGTCGTCCGCCCTTTTGCCTCTTTGCCGTCCGCTGGCAGACGGCAAAGAGGTGGGGCGTTAAGTTTTCCCCAAACAGGCGGGGGATGGGGGCCACCTCTCTCTTTGCCGTCCGCTGGCGGACGGCAAAGAGCCCGCAGATGGCAAAGAGCTTCTTTGTCGTCTACCACTTCTTTGCCGTCAGCTTCTGGGTAGCTGATGGCAAAGAGCTTCTTTGCCGTCAGCTAGCAGACGGCAAAGAGCTGGCAGATGGCAAATTAGCTGATTCCAGTAGTGATAGTCAAACTTGATTCAACTAAAGTTGGAGAAACAGACACCCGCCAGCCACCTGTGTGCGAAGCACGTTGGTAGAACCAGTCTCTTGAACGCGGTCATGTAATGTCGGTCCGGGCCGCTTCATCCAACAATACCGCTGAATCAAAGTAAGACGTTGGTGGTAAGCAGTATGACTATTATCGCCCACAACTCTTTGTGTTCTACTCGTGCATATCATCTACGCATAGACCTGGCTTGGATGCCACTGCTGGGGAACGTAGTAATTCAAAAAAAATCATACGCACACGCAAGATCTATCTAGGAGATGCATAGAAACGAGAGGGGAGAGTGTGTCCACGTACCCTCGTAGACCGAAAGCGGAAGCGTTATATTAACGCCGTTGATGTAGTCGAACGTCTTCACGATCCAACCGATCCAAGTACCGAACGTATGGCACCTCCGTGTTCAGCACATGTTCAGCTCGATGACGTCCCTCGAGCTCTTGATCCAGTAGAGGGTCAAGGAAGAGTTCCATCAGCGCGACGGCATGGCGATGGTGTTGGTGATGTGATCCGCGCAGGGCTTCGCCTAAGCACTACGACAATATGACCGAGGTGGTAAAATGTGGAGGGGGCACCGCACACGGCTAAGAAACAATTGTTGTGCCTTTGGGGTGCCCCCGCCCCCGTATATAAAGGAGGAGGGGAGGAGGCGGCCGGCCTAGGGGGGCGCCAAAGGGGGAGTCCAACTAGGACTCCCAATCCTAGTTGGACTCCCTTTCCTTTACCGGAGGGGGGAAAGAGGGAAGGGAGAGGAAGAGGAGAAGGAAAGGGGGGCGCGCCCCCCTCCCTTGTCCAATTTGGACTCCCGATAGGGAGGGGGCGCGGCCACCCCTTGTGGGCTGCCTCCCCTCTCCCCTATGGCCCATCTAGGCCCAATATTCCCCCGGGGGGTTCCGGTAACCCCTCGTTACTCCAGTAAAATACCTGAATCACTCGGAACCATTCTGATGTCCGAATACAACCTTCCAATATATGAATCTTTACCTCTCGAACATTTCGAGACTCCTCGTCATGTCCATGATCTCATCCGGGACTCCGAACAAACTTCGGTCACCAAAACACATAACTCATAATACAAATCGTCATCGAACGTTAAGCGTGCGGACCCTACGGGTTCGAGAACTATGTAGACATGACCGAGACACATCTCCGGTCAATAACCAATAGCGGAACCTGGGTGCTGATATTGGCTCCTACATATTCTACGAAGATCTTTATATAAGAAAAGAGAGCCTGACTGCATAGCCCCAATGAGTCGGTCGGGGCTGTTTACAGCACTTCCGGCTCATGATGAAGAAGATACAAACAATATGCATTAGCCCCCAAGTGCCAGGTAGTCTTGCTTGCAAAGTACTTGGGACTTTATTCATAAGTGCCGATGTCTTGAAAAAATTGTTCGATAGACATTAGCCCCCAAGTGTCAAGTGTTGTTGCTGGCAAAAGCCTTGGGACTTGTATTCTTGTAATTTTGGTACAAATGTTGATAACTCTATACTTTATATAGGCTGCCACTGTTGAACTAGAGTCCAAATTGAATGATGTTAAGACCCGGCTGGCGACTCAGGAAACTGAGACCCGGAAGGCTGAGTCAAAATTCCAGTTTAGCGTGGCTGAGTCGGAAAAATTGAAGACCAGCTTTGAGGCAGAGAAAAAGACTTGGGCGGAAGAAAGGACGGCGTTAATGCAATGTGCTGAGAAAGCAGAAGCAGCGCTTCAAGAGGTGACCACTGAGCTCACCGGCTTAAAAACCATGTTTCTCAGATGGTTTCAGCTATCTTTGGTAAGCCGCCTTGCCAGCCATCAAAAGTGAATTTCATTGTGATCATATGACTCGCCATTTAATCAATATGCACTGTATCCAGGTCCTAGGAGCAGCAACCTCAATCAAGACATGCTTGTGAAGCTTAAAGTTGTCTATATACTTGTCGAGCAGCTGTACACCAGAACTCAACGTGCATTAGCCGCCATTTCGCCCACAGGTCAAGCACCAACTATGCTGATAGATGTTTTAAAGAAACTCTCTATGCTGCCTGTAAGATAAAACGGTCATCTGCAAAAGCCGGCGCTGTGACGGCTTTGAGCCGGGCCAAGGCATGGGTACCAGAGCTTGACCCGTCTGAGGTAGCCACTGGTTACCCAAGCTTAAAAGAAGATGGTACACCTTTTGATCAGAAAGACTTCTCGGCTTGCGTAAAGGGAATTCGTCCAATGGCCACTCTGATTGCCAATGACTCAGACCTTTCCAAGTATCATCCGGCTTATAACCAGGAGAACCAAAAGATGCCGACTCGGACTTACAAAGTTATGGACTTAATCCCGCCAATTCGTAAGCACACCTTTGCCCCTGAAGTCGATCCGTCTAAGCTTATAGATGATGAGGCTGAATTTCAAGCTTTATCTGGCATCGATTGGTCATCACCAACTTTTCAGATGGCAGAGGAAGACGAAGAGTCGGCAAAAGATGACGCAGAAAACTCCGGGCAGCAAGGCCAAGAAGATTGAACCGCCGGGCGGTTCTAAAACACTTGATCCTTTGTGAAAACATTATGGTCTCATTCAGCCCACGGAGGCATGTAATAGGATAGTAAAACTTTGAATCTGCCGTGCCATCGTGTATGTTCTGCTTTCCATGAGACTGTTGATCTGCCAATTGAAGAACTGCCACTGATGCTTATAATATCAGCTTTTTGAGTCTGTTCCTGTATGCAAAACAGATCACAAGTGTTCCACGGTTTACCGCAGGACGGGTCATAATGCCCAATATATAATCACTGGAAACTAAAATAGCTTTATAACCAGGATTGGCTCAATTAGAACAAAATATGTCATACCTGTGATATTTGATCACATTGTTGGTTTACCAAACCAGCAGAGTAAGGGTGATAACCCAAAACTTGAACACTGATAATTATCATATATTGTCGGCTTATGAACGAAGCCAGGCCGGGTTAATAAACACCGGATATTATCTTATCTCATACTGGCGACTTATAGTCAAGAGCCAGGCCGGGTTAATAAACACCGGGTAGTTTCGTAAAGCATTATAAACTTCATCAAATAAACCTCAAAAAATCTGTCGAATAAAAACAAACGAAAAACGAGGCTTTTCATGGGCTGCCAGGCCAAAAATCGAGTGCTTTCACGGGCTGCACAGGCCACTGAGTTAAACCGTTTTACAAACCTTATAAGATGGACCTCACATAACCAATCGTCGTTTTAACTTTGACAAGTTCAGGGTCTGCATAAGATTGACTTGTCAAACGTTCGGCGGGTCATTCCAAGATTACCTGGGCGGAGTGGCTTACTTACAAAGGCAGGATAACCCGGGGTTTTAGGTGAATACACCTAGTTTCCAAGCCTTGCTTTTAAGCCTATTACAAGGGTTATAAAAACTCTTTGTTCTTTAGAACAAAAGAGCCCCCAAGCAATATTTTTGAGCTGTGCTCAATGGGCGCCTATGTTTGAGTTGTGCTTTTGCATCAGACTCTCTTTGGTCCCCTTTTAACCCGGGTAGCAAGCCCCCAAGTTTTTTTATGTATGTGGCCTATAAGCCGAATCAAAGGGTAACCATAACTTCGCTTTATAAAGCAAAAGCCGCCATGTGACCAAAAACTCGTTGTTTAAAGAGAAAACGACAGAGGCCCTGCTTTAACAGGGATGCCGACTTTATTATATTGATCATAATATATACATTGTCAAAATATGTACATCAGAAGAGCCGGTGGCTCAGGTGTAGTAAGGCCGAAGATGAGCAATATTCCAGGGCCGGTGGGTCTCCTCCTCCGACTTACGAATCTTTGTGCTCTCGAACATCGATAAGGTAGTATGACCCGTTGTTCAGATTCTTACTGACCACAAAGGGTCCTTCCCAAGGTGGGGATAACTTGTGCATATCAGTCTGATCCTGGATGAGCCGGAGCACTAGATCGGCTTCTTGGAAAGTTCTGGTTTCAACCCGGCGGCTGTGGTAACGGCACAGATCTTGCTGGTAAATCGCCGAACGAGCTGCTGTGATGTCACGCTCCTCATCTAACAGGTCAAGTGCTTCCTGACGTGCTTTTTCATTGTCAGCTTCAACATAAGCCGCCACACGAGGTGAGTCGTGACGGATGTCACTAGGGAGAACCGCCTCTGCTCTGTAGACCATGAAGAAAGGTGTATAACCCGTAGACCTGTTGGGGATGGTGTTAATGCTCCATAACACGGAAGGTAACTCCTCCACCCAACAACCCGGCATCCTTTGTAAGGGAACCATAAGCCGGGGGCTTGATGCCCCTTAGGATCTCTTGATTGGCTCTCTCAGCTTGACCATTGGATTGGGGGTGAGCCATTGATGATACATCAAGCCGGATATGCTCATGTTGACAAAATTCTTTCATAGCACCCTTGGAGAGATTAGTGCCATTATCTGTTATAATGTTGTGTGGAAAGCCAAAACGGAAGATCACATTCTTCATGAATTGAACCGCCGTGGCTGCATCACACTTACTGACCGGCTCTGCCTCTACCCACTTAGTGAACTTATCAACCGCCACCAAAAGGTGGGTCTTCTTATCCTTGGACCTCTTAAAAGGTCCAACCATATCAAGCCCCCAAGTTGCAAACGTCCAAGTGATTGGGATCATCCTCAGCTCCTGAGCCGGAACATGAGCTCGACATGAAAACTTCTGACAACCGTCACATTTTCTGACCAAGTCCTCAGCATCAGCATGAGCCGTCAGCCAATAAAAACCATGACGAAAAGCCTTGGCTACCAGAGATTTAGAGCCGGCATGATGACCACAATCTCCTTCGTGGATCTCACGCAAAATCTCACAGCCTTCTTCAGGAGAAATGCAACGCTGAAATGCCCCTGTAACACTACAATGGTGCAGCTCCCCATTGACAATTGTCATTGACTTAGACCGTCGGGTTATCTGCCTGGCCAAGGTCTCATCCTCAGGTAACTCACCTCGGGTCATGTAAGCCAAATAGGGAATTGTCCAATCAGGAATAGCATGAATAGCCGCCACCAATTGTGCTTCCGGGTCAGGAATAGCAAGGTCCTCCTCCGTAGGCAACTTGACCGAAGGATTGAGTAGAACATCCAGGAATGTATTCGGTGGCACCGGCTTACGCTGAGAGCCTAGCCCGCTTAGGTTATCAGCCACCTCATTCTTCCTTCGATCAATATGTTCAACTTGGTAACCCTTGAAATGACCTGCAATGGCATCGACCTCTCGATAATAAGCCGCCATAAGCGGATCCTTGGAATCCCAAGTACCAGAAACCTGTTGGGCCACCAAATCTGAATCACCAAAGCATCTCACTCGACTTAAATTCATCTCCTTAGCCATCCGAAGACCATGGAGCAGGGCCTCATACTCAGCTGCATTGTTAGTACAAGGGAACATTAACCGGAGGACATAAGAAAATTTATCACCTCGTGGGGAAGTCAAGACAACTCCAGCCCCCGAGCCCTCCAGCTGTCTAGATCCATCAAAGTGAATAGTCCAATATGTGTTATCCGGCTTTTCCTCCGGTGCCTGCAACTCTGTCCAATCATTGATGAAATCCACAAGCGCTTGGAACTTGATAGCCCTACGAGGCACATATTTTAACTCGTGAGGTCCAAGCTCAATGGCCCACTTAGCAACCCGGCCAATTGCTTCCCTGTTTTGGATGATATCTCCCAAAGGAGCAGAGCTAACCACAGTGATGGGATGACCCTGAAAATATTTCTTAAGCTTCCGGCTTGCCATGAAAACTCCATACACAAGCTTCTGCCAATGTGGGTATCTCTGCTTGGACTCAATAAGCACCTCACTGATATAATAAACCGGCCGTTGAACCGAATATTCCGTGCCTGCCTCCTTCCTTTCTACCATGATGGCCACATTGACGGCCCAGCTATTAGTAGCCACATATAACAACAGAGGCTCCTTATCAACAGGGGCAGCAAGCACGGGCGGCTCAACCAACTGTTTCTCCAGATCCTCAAATGCTTGGTTAGCAGCATCACTCCAAACAAAATGATTTGTCTTCTTCATCATTTGATAGAGGGGGATAGCCTTCTCACCCAGTCGGCTTATGAACCGGCTCAGAGCCGCAATACGACCCGCTAGGCGCTGAACATCATTAACACGCACCGGCTTAGCCAATGAGGTAATGGCTTTAATTTTCTCCGAGTTAGCTTCAATGCCTCTGTTAGAAACCAAGAAACCCAAGAGCTTGCATGCGGGCACACCAAAGACACATTTAGCCGGATTAAGCATCATCTTGTAGACCCGGAGATTGTCAAACGTCTCCTTCAAATCATCAATCAGGGTCTCCTTCTTTCTTGACTTAACCACAATGTCATCGACATAAGCATGAACATTGCGCCCAATCTGATTGTGAAGGCAATTTTGCACACACCGCTGATAAGTCGCCTGGGCACTCTTGAGCCCAAAAGGCATAGACCATAGCAGAAGGCTCCAAACGGAGTAATGAAAGCTGTCTTCTCCTGGTCCTTAACTGCCATCTTGATCTGATGATAACCAGAATAAGCATCCAAAAAACTCAGACGCTCACAACCCGCCGTAGCATCAAGGATTTGATCAATACGAGGGAGAGCAAACGGATCAATCGGACAAGCCTTGTTCAAGTCCGTATAATCCACACACATCCTCCAAGTGCCATTCTTCTTGAGTACCAGCACCGGGTTAGCCAACCACTCGGGATGGAAAACTTCGATGATAAACTCGGCTGCCAAGAGCCGGGCCACTTCCTCTCCAATGGCCTTTCGCCTCTCCTCATTGAATCGGAAAGAAACTGCTTGACCAGCTTAAATTTTGGATGAATATTAAGAGTGTGCTCAGCGAGTTCTCTCGGTACACCTGGCATGTCTGAAGGCTTCCATGCAAAGATGTCCCGGTTCTCATGGATGAACTCGATGAGCGCGCTTTCCTATTTCGGATCCAGATTGGCACTGATACTGAACTGCTTCGATGAATCGCCAGGAACGAAATCAACCATCTTAGTGTCATCCACCGACTTAAATTTGAGTGAAGGATCCTGCTCTGTGGTTGGTTTCTTTAAAATGTCATGTCCGCCGGGTCAACATTATCCTTATAAAACTTCAACTCCTCAATTGCACAAACAGACTCAGCATAAGTAGCGTCTCCTTCCTCACATTCCAAGGCTATCTTCCGGCTTCCATGCACCGTGATGGTTCCTTTTTAACCCGGCATCTTGAGCTGCAGATACACATAACAAGGTCGTGCCATGAACTTGGCATAAGCCGGCCGTCCAAACAGAGCGTGATATGGGCTATGGATCTTGACCACTTCAAAGGTCAATGTCTCTGACCTAGAATCATGATCATCTCCAAAGGCAACTTCCAGAGCTATCTTACCAACTGGGCAGGCCGACTTACCAGGTACCACACCGTGGAAAACAGTGTTTGACGGCTTAAGATTTTTATCAGTCAACCCCATGCGACGGGAAGTTTCATAATAAAGGATATTGATGCTGCTCCCTCCGTCCATGAGTACCTTGGTAAACTTATATCCTCCGACCTGAGGTGCAACCATCAAAGCCAAGTGACCCGGATTGTCAACCCGGGGCGGGTGATCTTCCCGACTCCACACAATGGGCTGCTCAGACCAGCGTAAATAATGGGGAACCGCCGGCTCAACAGCATTGACTGCCCTCTTATGAAGCTTCCGGTCACGCTTACATAAGCCAGTGGTGAAGACGTGATACTGTCCACTATTCAACTACTTCGGGTCGCTCTGATAACCAGACTGCTGCTGCTGTTGACTCCCCTGATTACTCTGCTGATTGTAACCATCCTGGCTGCCATGATTGCCTTGATTCCTTGGAATCCAGAGTTAGAGTCGCCGCCGCCGTAACCCGGTCCATGAGAACCGGATCGTGAGCCGCCGCCTGGCCCATGACTGTCTTGAAAAAGATTGGAATTCTTGTACTCCTTCATAATGTAACAATCCTTCCAGAGGTGGCCAGATGGTCTCTCTCGCGTCCCATGCCTTGGGCAGGGTTGATTTAACACCTGCTCAAGATTAAAGCCTGATCCTCCGGCCCGTGGGGGCGGTTTACCCTTACGACGCTGACCATTATTCTGCGCATTGGTGTTAACCACAAAGTCAAAACTATTATCAGCTTTGCGCTTACCATTGCCTCCCTGGTTCACCGGGTTATGCTGCTGCCCCTTGGTGTTGCTGCTCTTCTTTCCCTTTCCCGGCTTTTCGTCATCAGACTCGGGGTCCTTGGTACCATCAGAGTCAGCATACTTAACCAGAGCCGCCATGAGTGCCCCATGTCATTGCAGTGGCGTTTGAGCCGCCCTAACTTCTGCTTCAGGGGTGTGAAACGACAATTGTTCTCCAACATGAACACTGCTGAGTCGGCATTGATGCGATCCGACGAGTGCAGGATTGGCGAGACCCGGCGCACCCAATGGGTTGTCGACTCACCTTCTTCTTGGACACAGGCGGCTAAATCGACAATTGACATGGGCTGCTTGCATGTATCTTTAAAATTCTGGATAAACCGGGCCTTTAACTCGGCCCATGACCCAACGGAGTTGGCAGGGAGCCCCTTCAACCAAGTACGGGTCGTCCCCTCCAACATCAGGGGAAATATTTAGCACACGCAGCATCGCTAACATCCAGTAATTCCATGGCCATCTCATAACTCTCGATCCATGCCTCAGGAGGTAAGTCGGCTGTGTAGTTAGGCACCTTGCGAGGACCTTTGAAATCCTTGGGCAGACGCTCATTACGTAGAGCCGGCACCAAACATGGCACGCCCAAATTCCTAAAGGTTACACCTGGCTCCACTGAAGTTGTTGGACGAACCGGAGTAGGTTGACGGGCTGCATACTGTGCTGCTAGTTCAGCCTCTCGACGTGCTCTACCTTGATCCACTATGTTCTGAGCATCAGCACCACCGCCCGTCGGGTTATGTCCATGGGGCAGGTTATGGTTTCGTCACTGCTTGACACAGCCGGCTCATCGATATGCCTGTTGTAACTTCGGCTCGGGCGAGGGGTGGAATGAATCCTATCACGATTATAAGAATAAGCCTGCTGCTGAACCAAAGCTGTCTGAAGGAGCTCTCTAGCCCTCCATGTTTCAACCGCCGTCGGAGACTCGCCTTCAACCGGGAGAGCTGCCAACCGTGACGCCGCAACGATCATGTTATCCAAAGGGTTAGAGTAATGACCCGGTGGCGCCGGCACGTGCTGCGGCGGGTTATTATTCTGACGAGGCGGGTCCGTCGTGCGCGGCTGAACCGGCGTACCCGTCCCAGGCGCTTCAATCCGATTTACCACTGGCGGGTTACTGTTCCTGCTCCTGGCGTGTTAAAGAGATTTCTTGCCTCGTAAACCGGGGGCAGACGAGTCTGATGCCTCCTCCTCATGACGTTGTTTGAAGCGTTCTGATCTAGCATGAGTTGGTAAGACTCCGACTGAATCCGCTGCGCCTGAGCATCCAACGTAACCCGCTCCGCAGTCATCCTAGCATCTTCAGCTATCAGATCCTCCTTAGCTTGAGCTATCTGATCTCGCAACTTAGCGACTTCCGCGTTATGCTGATCTCGATTATCCGGGTTAACCTCCGTCGCCAGCAGTGTTGCCAAGGTGTCTAGTAAGTCGGACAAAACTTGAGCCGGCGGGCGCACAGGGCCTCCTACCCTGGCTATCATCGCCGCTGCTGACCCGGAAATCAACGCCGCTGTAGTTGAAGAATGTTGTACCGGCTGCGTACCGGCCATGAAGATCGCGACCCGGTTCGGCGGCTCGCAGGGGTCTGGAATACTGTTGCCATCGGAACAGCCCCAAAGCCGGCCGTCTTGCAGTTGATACAATGACTCAGTCTCGCCGGTGGACGACTCACCATCAGAGTAAACAACCGTCTCACCACCAGACGCTGATCTATCCTCATATTCCGCTCCATGGATGAATCCCACGAAGGCACGTTTCATGGCGGGCTGAACTCGGGCGGGTCTCGCACGCTGAGCCGTTTCGATGATGTCGGTGCCGATGTCCGATTCAGGGCCCGGCTCGCCGATCTTGCCAATGAAGACGTGAATTCCGCCAAAGGGGACCCGGTACTCATACTCAATTGAGCCGGCCTCGGGGCCCCAGCCTGCGTCGTCGATGTAGAGCTTGCCGCGACGACTCTTGGTCATCCGGCCCACGGCGTATCCCTTGATCCCTTCGAAGTTGCCCTCTAAGAACTTGAAACCATCGTGCGATAGCCCCACGGTGGGCGCCAACTGTCGTGGAATTGTCACGACAGATGTCCTAGTGTGAGGACTTAGTCGTGGAGCCATCGCAAAGAGATTAGCTTAAAGGGGTTAATCAGGACACGAGGAGTTTATACTGGTTCGGCCCCTTGCGGTGAAGGTAAAGGCCTAATCCAGTTTGAGGTAGTATTGCTAGGGTTTCGATGACCAGGGAGCGAATACACTTAGCCTGGCTCTCGATCTGTTCTTTCTTTTCCTAAGCCGCCGCCGGGTCGTCCCCTTATATACACGGGTTGACGTCCTGCGGCCTACAGAGTCCCGGCCGGCTCATACAACGTGTCCGGCTCGGTGACTTATCTTACATGCCTTACAATACAAGTCTACATATACATGGCGGTTTATATCCGTGGGCCTTAAGCCGCCTTCGGGTTTGGGTCTTCTACTAAGCCTATCTATGAACCGCCATTGTTATTACACTCTTGGGCTTCATTGAGATGAACCGCCATAGGGATGACCCGGCCCCTCCTGGGCGGGTCATACCTAATAGTCATATCCCCAACACTACGGGTTCGAGAACTATGTAGACATGACCGAGACACATCTCCGGTCAATAACCAATAGCGGAACCTGGATGCTGATATTGGCTCCTACATATTCTACGAAGATCTTTATCGGTCAAACAACATAACAACATACGTTATTCCCTTTGTCATCGGTATGTTACTTGCCCGAGATTCGATCGTCGGTATCATCATACCTAGTTCAATCTCGTTACCGGCAAGTCTCTTTACTCGTTCCGTAATGCATCATCCCACAACTAACTCATTAGTTACAATGCTTGCAAGGCTTATAGTGATGTGCATTACCGAGAGGGCCTAGAGATACCTCTCCGATACTCGGAGTGACAAATCCTAATCTCGATCTATGCCAACTCAACAAACACCATCGGAGACACCTGTAGAGTATCTTTATAATCACCCAGTTACGTTGTGACGTTTGATAGCACACAAAGTGTTCCTCCGGTATCCGGGAGTTGCATAATCTCATAGTCAGAGGAATATGTATAAGTCATGAAGAAAGCAATAGCAGTAAAACTAAACGATCATAATGCTAAGCTAACGGATGGGTCTTGTCCATCACATCATTCTCTAATGATGTGATCCCGTTTATCAAATGACAACACATGTCTATGGTCAGGAAACTTAACCATCTTTGATTAACGAGCTAGTCAAGTAGAGGCATACTAGGGACACTCTATTTTGCCTATGTATTCACACATGTACTAAGTTTCCGGTTAATACAATTCTAGCATGAATAATAAACATTTATCATGATATAAGGAAATATAAATAACAACTTTATTATTGCCTCTAGGGCATATTTCCTTCAGAGCGCGCCCTGGTGGCTTGTGGGGCCCACATGGCTCCGTTTGACCTAACTCCGCCTCTATAAATTCTCTAAAATCTGGAAACCAACAGGGGAGTCCACGAAATAGTTTTTCTGCCACCGCAAGTTCCTGTTCTTGACAGATCCCATCTGGAGGCCTTTTCGGGCACTCTGCCAGAGGGGAATTCGGTCACGGAGGGGCTCTACATCATCCTTGTTGCCCTTCTGATGATGTGTGTGTAGTTTACCACAGATCTACGGGTCCATAGTTAATAGCTACATGGCTTCTTCTCTCTATTTGATCTTTAAGACAATGTTCTCCTCGACGTTCTTGGAGTTCTATCCGATGTAATCACTTTTTGCGGTGTGTTTGTTGGGGTCCGATGAATTATGAGTTTATGATCAGATCTATCCATGAATATTATTTGAGTTTTCTCTGAGCTCTTTTATCCATGATTGTTATAGCTTTATATTTCTCTCCGATTTATTGATTTGGTTTGGCCAACTAGATTAATATATCTTGCAATGGGAGAGCTGCTTTGTAATGGGTTCGATCTTGCGGTGCTCAATCCCAGTGACAGAAGGGGACATGAAACGTATGTATCGTTGTTATTAAGGGTAAAAAGATGGGGTTTATTCATATGTGAGTTTATCTTGTCTACATCATGTAATCTTGCTTAAGGCGTTACTCCATTTTTTATGAACTTAATACAGTAGATTCATGTTGGATAGCAGTCGATGTGTGGAGTAATAGTAGTAGATGCAGGCAGGAGTCGGTGTACTTGTCTCGAACGTGATGCCTATATACATGAGCATGCCTTGGATATCGTCATAATTATTTGCTTTTCTATCAGTTGCCCAACAGTAATTTATTTATCCACCGTATGTTATTTTCAATAGAGAAGCCTTTAGTGAAAACTATGGCACCCGGGTTTATCTTTTATCATATACAAAAACCAAAAATACCTTGTTGTGTTTTTATTTTATTTTGTATTTTTGTTCGATCTATCTACCAAACACCATACAATTTAATCTTGCTCGTAACCGTCAAGAGATTGACAACCCCTTGTTCGCGTTGAGTTGTAAGGATTTGTTGTTTGTGTGCAGGTGCTGCTAACGAGGTGTTGCTTGCTTCTCCTACTAGATTCATAACCTTAATTCTTAACTGAGGAAAATACTTACCTCTACTATACTGCATCATCCTCTCCTCTTCGAGGAAATCCCAACGCAGTTCACAAGTAGCAGCGACGAATGGCGGCTCGGATTCAATTCCTACAGGTCTCATGGCTGCAAGAGTGGAGGGTCCCTATCGATGCCGCTGGTGGGTTGCCACCCTTGATTCTGGGCAAGAGGGGGTCAGGGTCACGTCCCCTCTTTGGTTCTATGTTGTGGCTGAGCCAATGGCGGCGTTGGTGCTTCATCAGAGTTTGCCCCAAACTTGTTGGTCTGCGTTTACCGCTCTTTCCTAGTCCAAGTGGGACGTGAAGACATTTGGTTCCAGGTCCTTCAACACCTTAGCTTTCCCTATGTATGTCATAGTCTATGGCGAGGCCTCTGTGCGCATGTTCCTTTGAACTGTTAGGGCATCTTCAACGCTGACCCACAAATGAGACATTGCATCCGTCTACGGAAAGGGGGGCAGTCCTCTAACGCGGATGTGAGAACAGGCCATCCAATACTATCTGCATACATTTCAAATCGGCTTTAAGCAATTCGGACAAAATTCATGGAAAACGATTGATTTTCATACAAATCAGACAAAATTCATTGCATTTTAGAATTTTTTTTTTCAAACTAAACCGTACTCTAACCTAGTCTGACTAAATTACCGCTGACGCCCGTTCCCCATATTCGGCCGGCTATGATCCCCGGGAAGTGAAGCTCCAGCTCCGCCTTTGCAACCTGCAAGTGGCTAATCACCTGATGAGGATGAGCCACAAGGCTTAGCTTCAGCGAGAGGACAAGAGCGGTGGCCTTCCTGGGACACAAGCGTCGGCTCCCTCCCATGCTCTAATCTGCCTCGCTGTCGACGGCGCCCGCGAACATGCCTGCTTCGTCGTTGTTGCGCCATGCCGCGGCCACGGAGCCGCCAGCCACCTCATTGCCGTCATCGGGCCCGTAAACTTCATCCGCCACCTCGTCGATCCCCTTGTAGGCGGCCTTTAAATCCGCCTGGCGGTAGAGCCAGTAGTCGCGACGGATGTCGCGGGCGGCGCGGTAGGAGTCAAGCAGAGCCTCCTGCTCACCCATGTCCACGTCCGGCATGATGGCCGCGCCGGGGACGGGTAGCTCATCCGTGCACCGGTGCTCGTCGAGGAGGTGAAGATTGTAGGCCTGTTCGACCTGCGCCTGCCGGAACACGGCCTCCCACTCCTCCAGCACCATGTTGGTGTAGCATGGGCCTTGCCGATGGTGATGTCGGCATTGGCCGGTGAAGGATTGTAGGCCTGTTTAGCCAGCGCCTGCCGAACTCCCGCTCCTCCAGAACCATGTCAGTGTAGTGAGCATGGGCCTTGCCCATAGTGATGCCGACATTGGCCGATGAAGCCGCCGGCTCATCGTCAACCGCTCTGCCATTGGCGCATCCACAACGCCGGCCTCAATGGTGGTGATCTCCCCCTTCTGTTCAAACAAGAGGCCGTCCTAAGGTTTAAATAGCGGGCGGACGGATGGCACAGGAGTAGGTTTGTCAGCAACCGGGTACGTTTAGCGGAGGAGGCAGACAAGAGGTGCTGCAGATGGACAAAGGGCTGGCACTGGAGTAGATTTCTCAGCAACCTAGTACGTACAGTGGAGACGGATGGACAAATGTCGTTTGAGGTGTCGCATGAACCGGCAAGCAGCGCTGGCGAAGCTCTTGGCTGCGCTTCTCTTCAAACGCGAGTGGCAGCAGTCAGGCTCAG
Source organism: Aegilops tauschii subsp. strangulata (assembly GCF_002575655.3). NCBI lineage: Eukaryota > Viridiplantae > Streptophyta > Magnoliopsida > Poales > Poaceae > Aegilops > Aegilops tauschii. The sequence goes on from NC_053040.3 coordinate 322,544,911, forward strand.
GTTGTGTCTTTTCTACAAAATACAAGTTCAAATATTTTATGTGCTGCGCAGCCTTCAAAACTTTTATTATTGAACTTTTAGCCGTCTAAGCTATCAAATCAAACGGCCCGAGACAGAGCAATTGACCAACAATGAGCCGACCGAGAATAGATTGAAGGTACCACTGCACTTTACTTTTATCTTATTTAATTAAGGGTTTCGCTTAGATTCAAAAGATATGCTTACCCTACTCAATTCTTAAAAAATAACCACAAGCGAGTCAAAAGTAAAAACAGAGAACCGGGCAACATATCACAAATGAATTAAGGCAAGAGGCACATCTGTAGCAAACTAGCTTGGGTATTCAATAACAGCCATGACAAAATATGAAGTAGTTCTCCGAAAACAGTTGTACTAATTCTGGCTTTAAGAACACTGGAACATAGAGCAGATCCAACTTGGAACAAAAAACTCAACATGCCATCCACTAAGATATTCTAAGCAGCAACCTCCTTCTTGAGCTTGGCAAGCTCTTGCCTGATCGCACCACCCCTCTGTTCATATGAAAAATGACAGGTTAAGCAGGTGAAAAAAGTCGTGCCCTACACTTATAAACCAGATGGTAGTGAAATGCCTCACCTTAATCTTAGCCAACATGACCTTGAACCTGTCAAAGTCATTCAGCGATGCTCTTCTCTTCTGGACAACAAGCTTCTTACCCCATGAGCTGTTCTCCCATTTGGTTTTCACATCTACAAAATGGCACCGCAAACTCAAATAAGCATCAACAGAACAAATTCCAAATGTTGCAGGTGTCAGCACCACAAGATTAACCATTACCTGCTTCCTCCATGGCCTTGATCAAAGTTGCCTTCTTAGGGATACGCTTGATGTCAATCTTGATGTCGGTCAGCGAAAGACGCTTGAAGTTCATCTGGCACCTGACCATATCAGGAGCATCCACAAGTGCCTGAATGCACCAGAGTAATGAGAAATTCAATACTCAAAGAGCCACAACATAACTAAACAGAACTAGAGCAAACAGCTAAACTCTGATTGCAAGAGCACATGATTAGCGGTAACAAACATATTTATAACATTTTTAGAGGTAAACAAAAATAAACCCAAAACCCATTGATCTTGCAAGCAGTGCATTTTACAACCATTATCACGGTAAACAGCACTGTCAGATAACCCCAGGTATTGTTCAATACATCACCTCAGTAATTGCACTAAGCAGAGAAGTTACAACTAATCCTAATAAACTAACAGAACAACTTTTAGGATATGCCACTCGTAGAATTCCATTTGTTGTTTCAACATTTCAAATAAGAAGCTACTAGCTAATAAAACTAACCAGATTCCTACATTTCTTCCACAGAACAACCCATAGCACAAGGTTTCTTACCAACAAACAGAACATGGCTATAGAACTCTAGATCTACTACCCCACAAGAGCGCTTCGGAACTCCAACCAGCAAAACCCGGCACTCACCCGGTTCTGGTCGACGACGTCGACGATGACGACGAGGCGGCCGTAGTCCTTGCCGTAGTTCACCAGGGCCACGCGCCCGATCTCGACGAACCTCTTGAACGGCTGCAAGCAACGCAAAGACACCGAACCTCGTCAAAACACGCGGCGATGAAAAACCTTACCGGAGCAGCACAGAACCAAAGCGGCCGATCCACGTACCATCTTTGCGTCGGCGGCGTGGGGCGAGACGGCGAGGCGAGGAGACGGGTGGGCGGGCAGAAAGGCAAGAGGAGCTAGGGTTCGGCGGCGAGGGCGGATTATAAAGGCAGCGTGCAAGTCCCGGTGAGCCCGTGGATCGTGACGCGAGCTCTCCTGGCCGTCCGATGCAGGTCAGAGGGGTTTGTGGGGGTTTCCCGGGTTACTGGGCCTTGGAATGAACAGTGGGCCCTATTAGAGTCGTCCTCTAACTCACTCACTACTTTATTGGGCATTTCTAAAAAAATATTTCATTGGGCTTATGTGCAAAGAGTCCAGATTAGGCCTGGCCCATGAAGTAGTAGTCGCCTCCCACACGCGGGTCACAGAGATTCCGCAGTAGTAAAACAATGAAAAAAATAGCGATAGCGGCGACCTCAAAATATGCTATTAGCATATGCTATATCGCGCTATAGCATGCTATTAACGAGAAGTTGTACATTGATATATTTAGCGAGGCAATTTTTAATACGTGCTATTAGCGATGCTATAGCGTGCTTTTTTTTCAGTGAGTAAAACAGATCAGTCCGGGGTCGTGGCCTCCACTCGGCATCTTCTTCCTCCCCCACATCGCACTTCCCCTGCTTAGATTCCTCCCTCCACCGACCGGCAAGGCCTCTCTCCTGCAGTTCCCTCGCCCAAGGTTGCACCAGAGAAGGCGAGAAACATCGCCGTTTGCGAGATCGTGGAGCGGTGAGTGGGCATCTTTCTTCAGTTTCTGTTCAGTAGCTGCGCTGTGAGTTTCGGATCTGTTTCTTTCCCGTAAGGTTAGATCAGCGACGGTTTCTTCTCTTCGCATTTGTTGACTTGGGACGGCAGTCCGTGCGGTTCGTGGAGGTTTGCTCCCATCCATGGTGTCCGGATTCTGTTGAGCGATGGGACAGAGCTCGCTGGTTGTAGAATACCGGGTGCTTTGGCCTAGTGGTTGTAAGATTATTGCCGGATCAGCGGTTCTGAGCGTGGTGGGTTGACGCATTTGTTGATTCCTGCAGGTAGAGAGAGATGGCCGAGACGGTGTTCGCTCCGTGTTTGGAAGGGATGAAGCATGTCAGGTCGGACAGTGGGGTCATGCTCGCCAAGCCCTTCCTTGATGTCTGCAAGCAAATCTTGCCTGTCTTGGGTAACTCCCTCTGCTCCACCTTTTTGTCATGCGCTGTTGGAGTGCTAAACAGCACGAGGCTGGGATCAGTAGCCGAGTTGCTTTAGGCTTTGTTCGGTTACACCCTGCCTGGAGGGGGTTGGAGGGGATTTGGGGGGGATTTGACTTACAGGGGAATCAATCCACTTCAATCCCTGTCAAACCCCTTTCAATTCCCTGTCAACCGAACGCAGCCTTACTGAATTTCTGATTACCTACCGTGTTTAGTTCACTAGTAGGCTGCAGCAGTCAACAACCTGAGTAAAATTAATACACATAACATTGCCGAAACAAGCTGTTCCCCAGTTTGAGACTAGCATCGTCAGTGGACAATTGTTTGTACTGCTCTTGAGATTTGTAGTTCTAAATAAGTACTTCCTTCGTTCATAAATGTAAGCCTTTTTTTCTGAATCGAATGTCTATAGACACGTTTTAGTGTGTTTGTTCACTCATTTCAGTTCGTATGTAGTACATATTGAAATATCCAAAACATCTTATATTTGTGAACGGAGGGAGTAACAAATAGTTATATCAGGGCCTTTGGCATAGGGAGATGACTTTCTTGGTTTATGCTTTTGCCCTTATTGATTTCACTGAGCTTAGTACTGCTGTGACTTATTAGTTGCTGCATCATTGAGCTTTCAAACTTCTTTTTTTATTGCTGGAAAGAGCTTTCAAACTATCATCAACCTTTTTGCGAAAGTTGTGTTTTGTGTGTGCTGGGTTGCTCTAAATTGTTTAATGTACATGTAGTCCTCCAAATAACTGATTTGGTACACCTGTCACTTGAGCAGAATTGATTTGTGACCTGTGAGAGAACAAGTTAGGTTTGTCGTGGTCCAGTAAAGCTGTCTTTCTTATTCTCAAACTTTTCATTGTATGTTGGTAAATCTTAAAGTCGTATAGTACCAGTCTGTGTTGTGCTTTTGTAAGTCAAAGCAAGTCCCTAAATGAAAACTTTTGTGTTGGCCCAAACTGCACAGGCCTACATCAAATATCTTCTATTCTAACAAGTGTGGCTAACTTTTTGTTTTGGTCGAGTCTTAGTGGTATTTCTTAAACAAGAAATTCCTTCAGAGTGTTACTTATTTTCCATTTGTTGTTCTCTGCTTTTGAACACCAGATAAATTTGGTGCTGCTATGGCAATTGTGAAGAGTGATATTGGAGGTAATATCACGGTAAGGATCCTATCTTCAAAAAAATGTGAACGAGAATTTACATTTCATGTTACTAAGTATTGATGTTGGCATGTTGTTTATGTGATAAAACATATCTGCCTCAGATTACTATTTCTTTTCCTGACGACTGACCTCATTTTCTCCTGTCAGAGGTTGGAGAACAAGTACTCTTCAGACCCGACAAAATATGAGCACTTGTACACCATGGTCCAAGAAGAAGTTGAAAAGAAGACCGCAAAAGGTTCATCAAGCTGTACAAATGGACTTCTATGGCTCACGAGGTTCTTCAATTTCTCTTGCGTAATTTGCCTCTTCTACTGCAGCTTAATCGAGATTCCCATTGGTGTACTTGTGTTTACTCATATTTTTTGCTTTCAGGGCAATGGACTTCCTTGTTGAACTGTTCCGTAATCTGCTTGACCATCCAGACTGGACTATGAGTCAAGCATGTACTGATTCATACACAAAAACTCTGAAGAAATGGCATGGCTGGCTCGCCAGCTCCAGTTTTACGGTATAATACTCCACATTTTGAGTCACATAATCAGCACATACATGGTGTCATCGTGAACTAAACAGTTATAGTGCTATTCAATAGCTATTGCTGAAGCACTTATTATCAGAGGATGGATTATATCTGCATTTAGTGTCCGAATAAATATTTCATCATCATAGATGCATAAAGTAAAGGGACGACTAGTGTTATCCAATTGAAGGCACCATAGATGAATAAACCTTTGCTACTCTTTGTATTTAAGTTACTGGCCATGTTTCAACTGAAGGCACTGTGGATGCATAAAACATTGGCTATTCTTTGACTCTTTCTACATTAAGTTGCTGGCCATATTTTAACGGAAGGTGCCATAGATGAATAAACAGGGGGTATTTTCTGTTTACTAAGTTGCCAACCCTTTTTGTCCATTGAGTGAACAAAATTTAGTCACTGATGAAGTTCTCTTTCTCTCCTTTAATTCTATTATATGGGAATCGGTGTCTGTTCATCCAGCCTCCAACATCTGTTTCCAACATTATTACAGATTCCATTTAAAAAACTGAAACACAATGAAGCCCCTTCTTATCAAACCAACTTAACTACCTCCTAAAAATCTCTAATGCATGTCATGTTACGAAGAAGCATGACTAGGCGAATTGTGAAGCCAATTGACTAGTCTATTGAAATGGTACTGATTGTGGTTATGTAGGTCTGTCACGATAGTTCAGGGTAAGCGTAGGCGGAACTCGGATTAGCAAACAGACGTAGTCAGCTGATAGCTTTGGCTTAACATGATCAGTCATATATTTTTGTATCACAAAGAACACAGGTATTTAGCTGGTTTAGTGATCATAGAGAACAATACATCAGTTTCATTATTAACTTAAGAAGAGCTTTGCTTTGTTGGAGTTTTTTGAGAAGTTTTTTGTGTTAGAAAAATGCAACATGAATACTTGACTATTTTGCCAATTGACTAGTCTGTTGAAATGGTACTTGGCTGTTATTTATTATCATGTTTATATACATATTGGTTACCTTGCCTTCCCTTTGTGTTTTTTCTTTGATGAATCACTCATATGAGGACATTGCAGGTGGCTATGAAGCTTGCTCCTAACAAAGATAAATTTATGGAGGTAATTAGCGGAACAGGTGACATCAAAGCAGACATTGAGAAATTCTGCACCACCTTTTATCCCTTTCTCAAGGAGAATCATGACTTCCTGGTATGGCCTTCATTCATCTGAAGACGGTATTATTATCTCTGTTGTCTGCCTTTAATGACAATCTTCCACCACGTCTACACTTCTTGCAGGCCAGTGTTGGACTCGATGACATGAAGGCTTCTTAATGCAATACACATTGACAATCATCACAGAATATCAAGTCTTGCTATTTTCTCAAATTTTATTGTGGCATACTGATCTTCAGAAAATTATAGACGAATAATAAGTCTGTCAAAATGTTTGGGTGTTCATGACCCATAGCTACTTACATACAGAATGAAATGAATGGATGCATGGGATTAATTTTACCTGTTGATGTAACTGAGGAGAATGCAGAGGGTGCAGATATGTGGTGGTCTTGTCATTACGCTTATAAACTGTTGTACAAGTGATGAGGCTAAGATACAAATTAAGAGTGTGTTTTTATGCAACTTTTAAAGCAGTGTGAATTAGTAAACATGAAAATTCTAGCCTCTTTTGAGCAAATTAGGGCAACCGAATTAATTATGGACCTGGTTCGTATGCACGCAACTGCCGCCGCCGCCGCCTCCAAAAAATCTACGGTTCCTTTGTCTCCTGCCGGCGGTCCACCCACATGGGCCTGGTATAGTCTGAGGGGCGTGGTATATTCTGACCCGTATGTTTTTAGATGTTTCTTTTGCTTTTGTTAGGGTCTGTGTCCTTAGGAAGACGAGACGGCGGTGGCCATAAGCTTCTCTCTGCCTAGCCTCATTCCATTGGTGCATTGTCGGAGAGCGTGTGGAGGTGTCTTCTCTTGCAAAATTTGATCGATGCGTCTAAAATCATCGGAGGGTGTGTGGAGGTGTCTTAGGTGGATCTTGTAGAATTCGATCGGTTGTTATCTTTGGTGGATCTACTCGGATACGATCAACGTTCCTACATTTTCAGGTTGGATGCGATGGTCTAGGGTTTTGCCCGATTCATGTCTTCAGGCTGGATCCTTCCCATCTACACGTCTTTTCGTCGTCGGCGGTTGCTATTCTAATGTGTTGGTCCTCTACTACCTTTAGCATGACAACTACCCAGCTGTCTATCTACTACAACACATGGCTCCGACGAGGGAGGAGAGATAACGGGCTCGCTTCGATGCTTATACAACACCTGGCTCCGACGAGGGAGGAGAGATAACGGAACTCGCTTCGGTGCTTATAGTCATCTCTAGGTGGTCTTTGAATCTAAATGTAATTTTCATTATTTTTTAGTGTTCGTTGTACTACCATAATTTGAAGATGAATAGATCAGAAGTTTTCCCCTAAAAAAAATCTACTTGTGGAGGTCATTTGTTAGCTGTTGTAGCAAAAAATGTTTCCCAAACAAATTATTCTCTAGCGAGAACAATCCATAGCGTTTGCCATCAATCATTCATCAAAATACATAGTTGATGTCCACAAAGATACTAGTCATTTGGATATTTACACCTACATTACAATCATAAACTGGAATGCACTGACACGGGCAATGCTAAAGGCTTACATCAACTGTTGAATATGCGCATTGCACATCATTGTCGATACTGTGATGACAAACAAGGAGAATTATTTGCTTCACTTGTGTAAAACACTTCTTGGCTGCACTTTGAGCTTCTTCTGTGGCCGAGTCTGCAGGCATTTGGCACAGATCAGTTAAATGAGCACCAGCATATGAGTAGTAGAGTAGGCCTCACAAAGACAATCATGGGACCTAACCTTCGGCTTCAGCAAAGCTTCGTAATCTATTCTATTCTTCCATGTGCTCTTCCGTAGCTTGATTGGTCGATTTCCAACATATTTACCTGGTTAGCAGTATATAAGTTTGACTGCAGTACAAGGACAAATTTAGTAAATAAAAAGCCACCTAATACAACATATTTACCGTTCATCTCTTTCAGTGCTGCTGCAAGATCTGATGCATTGGCAAAACTAACAAACCCGTAGCCTTTAGTTTTACCCGTAGACTTATCCCGTATAACCTGATGCATCATGTGTTCATAATCAGATCACTACAAATAAAGAGAGATATAATCGATGTCATGGGTAGAAGAGGCAAGACTCACCTTAGCCATGTTGAAGGATGGATATTTTGAAAAAGTCTTGGTCAGAACATCATCATTCACTTCATTTCCAAGATCACCACAAAACAAACGGAAGTCATCTGTCCACGGGAGGGAAGTGAGAATTGTAAATATGAAAGGTACAGAAATACTCATACAATGGAAAGCAACCAAATGACACAACTACTAATAATCAGTACAAGCAGAAGACGAGACACCTGCACTGACACAGCAAATACAAATCCTAAGTTGCATTTGGAGACATCACAACTACCAATAATAAGCTAATTAACTACAATTAGTTTATGTATATCAACTTCAAATCAAATACAGTATTAAAATTTATAGCCCTTGGCACCTAGAGGTGATCCTTAGAGATATGGTCAGCGAGGCTTAGAGGCGCTAACTGAGATAAAAAAAAAGGTGATCTATCTACCCATAGCGGCTAGATTGTGGGTGTTAGGGATGAAGACGCTCTAAGAAACTGATAATTTGATATAATTTCATCCGAACAAACATTTATTGTCTTGCCAAATACCAACCATGATTAAAGTGAATTATCATGCTTGATTTTATGCTCATTGAAAAATCATAAACAAATGCTGGACACTCTGCCAGAGCTGAGATATATTTAAATATTTTAACTATGTTAGCTTATACAGATTACAAACAGATGGGTGCAATAAGAGCACGGAAGCTAGTTCTTTGTTTTTTTAGCCTTCTCAAATAACTATAACAAATAATCACAGAGAATTGTTCAAAATATGTATAAAGGTTAATTCCAAATATTTATATCACATTTTCGACAATTGTCCATGTAAATAGCAAACTGCAAATGTATCCACAAGATCAATTTAGCCTTTTACGCACAATACAACAATTTATGTACGCATAGAGATAATAGCAAAATGTTTACTATATCATCAGCAAGCCCACCTAGATCCAATGTGAAAGCATCAACTCTTTAACCTGCCTTTAACAAAAAAATGAAACAACAATTTATCTTAGAAGAAAGAACAGCACATAGAACATTAATCTTGTCTGGGAGAGGGAAGGTGCTTTGGCTGTTTGTCAGCTTCATTGCTAAGAGAGACAAGTGACAAAAATATTGCATTACCATGTTTCACATTCTAATATAGATCATAGAAGTGCAACATTTGGTAAAATGCCCTATAAAATACGACTGAGAGCTTACTTTCAGGCCAGTCAGCTAACGTCAGATCCTCCCAGCATTGCCCAGCTGCCTTTCGAGGAACTGCCTTTTTGTTTGCTTCAACTTTCTTGTCTTTGTCATTATCTGCAATAGCAGCCTTCACCGTGGCGAGAGCCTCTGGGCTGATTATCTGCGAGTCTCTCTGGAACAGTTGTTGTGCCTGTATAATAATATCATAATTGGCTACTTATTAGTACTCAATAGGAGACTTGGTACTTACTACCAGTTCAACAATATAAAGGTCATTTTCACTAACCTATCTACGAAACAAGCCTCCAATGTTAATAACATATAACCTCCTAATGCTCGGATGGAAATAAACTCATCACTTAGCATCCTTGTCTTTGCATAGCTTAAACAACATTCCCTCTATGACTTAATATAAGACGTTTTTTGACACTAACGTAGTGTAAAAAAAAATCTTATATTAAGTTACGGAGGGAGTATAACCTATCTCGATGCAGCAAACCTCATGGTGCTGAGCTAAGGAACACATCGCAACGTGAATTGGCTTCCAATTGAGCATTTACGGTTCCCCTGGGTCTTGCTAGGACAAAACTAAGACGGATAATTCAGGCTATCCATCCATTCTTTGGTCAGGTCACTCACCGTGCAACCAATATGTGGCAGAAAGGTGGATGTATTATGATGAGAAGCTAATGGCAGTTCAGCAAACGGAGCTTTGTCAGCATAGCCATTACTCATCAGATCACCCATATGCCCTAAACCCCAATCAAACATGAAGGGATGCTAGCAATGAAGTAAGAAACACTAGTGCAGCTTTGGATGCGTTTTCGAACCTAAAACAACAGAGCGCGACCCAAACCTCAGAAGCCGCACAGCGGCGTCCAGATCCTCTCCCACCACCGGATCTCCGACCACCTTAGCTCACTACGCCAACAAATTACAGGGAGGATCCGTCCATGGAGCAAATTACAAGGAGGAGCTCTGGAACAGATTACGCGAATGGGGAGTTATTACCTGCTGGACTTGGGGCATGGGGTAGACGGCGTTGTACGCCGGCGCCGGCTGCGCGGGGGCCACCGTCGGCCAGGTAGGGTACTGCGAAGTCTGGAGGTGGAAGGGCACGGGGAAGTACGACGGGGCCGCCGCCGCGGCGCTAGCAGGGTAGGGGAACTGCGCGGACGCGGAGGCGGGCGAGATGGACTGCGTCGACATAATCTGGGGACTGGGGTGGAGAGGCCGCCGGACACGAAAGGGCTGGAAGGCTAGATCACGGTGTTCGCCTCAGGCGCGAGAATTCTGATCGTGCGCGGTTGCGGTGATTGAAAGGGCACTCGGGGATTGCCTTGTGGAACCGGAACCAGGGGGAAACGATCAGGAACGCTCTCGAAGCGTCTCTTTTTTTCTGACTATAAAATGCATCCACGGAACTTAAACTGAAAGCTTATTTTAGTTATTGGTCGCCATACGTCATAATAATCGTTGGTTTACGACCTAATAGATCCCGTATAATCGGGCATCCTGGAAAACAAATTGCCGGATCCTGCAAACTCTGGGTCGTTTCCGCCCTATCTACGGGATTTGCCACTTTTTTTGCCGGATCCCTTTTCCTTGGCGCGAAGGCCATTTTCGCCCGTTTCCGTTCCCGCTCCACTCCTCGCCGCCATCGTCGCATCTCCCCGCCGGTTCTTGGTGCCCCCGGCTGCCTCGCGCCGTCCATTAGCTCCGCCGCCCCGCGTAGCATATTCCACCAAATTTGAAGGCCGGGGGTGCCCATTTGTGTCCGCGGGCGAGCGGCCACCGTAGGCACCATGGATCCGCCCCGGATCTTGGCGTGCGGCCTTGTAGCCGGTGGATCTGGTTGTTTCCGGCGCCGGTGAGCCTCGGAATCGCTCGAGGGGCAGTCGTGCGTGCCGGAGGAAGGGGTTTCGACCGGTTTTGCTTCAGCCGGAGGGGAAAGAAGAAAGGGGCGAGCGGCTTTGCTTCGGCTGGCCGAGGAGAAGAAAGGGGCGGCCGGCTTTGCTTCGGGGGAAGATATGTTCAATGCCCACTGACTATTTTGATTAATTTTGACCGGGAGAAATTCATGGTCGGGCATTCTTTTTAGATGGATTGGAGTTCGTGGTCGTCGTCGACGATGTCGACAACCTAGTGCTGTGGCATCTCGTGGACAAATTTGAGAAGGGCCCGAAGAGAAAGCGTCGCGGATCCACGGTTAGTCGGCTATACATTCCCCGCAACTGAGTTCTCGGCGACAAGATGCCCATGAAGGACTACTTCGCGGAGGTGCCGACATATCCAGCTCAGCTATTCTGTAGGCGATACCAATGTGTAGTTCTCTTTTCGTATGCATCGTTGAAGCTTGCGAGCAAAATTGTCGTTTTTTCACTCGACGTAGGAACGCCGTCAGATTGCTTGGGTTTAGTGCATATCAAAAAATATCGGCGGCGATGAGGGTGATTACATATAGTGTTTCCGCTGACTACGCACATGAATACCTTCGCATTGGAGAAGATACCCCCCATCAAATGCGTCCGGGTATTTTCGAAGACAATGATCCAGGTTTTTGGCCCGGAGTACATATGAGCTCCAAAAGAGGAAGACACAAAGAAGCTCATGGCGATGAACGAAGAAAGGGGATGGCCAGGCATGCTAGGTAGTATTGATTGCATGCATTGGAGGTGGAAGAACTGCCCGGTGGCTTGGGCAGGGCAATACACCAACCACAAACGTAAACCCACCATTGTGCTTGAAGTCGTGGCTTCACGTGATTTACGGATTTGGCATTGTTTCTTTGGTTTGTCAGGGTCCCTTAATGATATCAATGTCCTGCAGCGATCTCATCTATTTCCTCAGCTAGCTAGTGGCAAAGCTCTGGCCTGCAACTATACCATCAATGGTCATGACTATACCATTGGGTACTGGCGGAGGGTACTTATCCTTCATGATCAACATTTGTGAAGACCATCAGTGACCCCAAAACCAAGAAACACAAAAGATTATACGAAGCACAAGAAGCTTGCTGAAAGGATATTGAGAGGGCATTTGGTGTGTTGCAATCTCGGTTTGCCATTGTTCGAGGTTTCGCTCGCTTTTGGGATAAGAAATCCTTCGGAAACATCATGACTGCTTGTGTAATTTACACAACATGATCATTGAGGATGAGAGGTATTTGGACTTAGAGTTTTATTATGACAATGTTGGTAGTCGCGCGCTATTTGTGTTAGGCGTTGGGATTCCGAAAGAGAAAGGGTGAAGTATTGTAGTAGCAAAAAATATTCTCCTTAGTTAAGAACCAAGATTTATTGAACCAATAGGAGACAACACACAAACAAGATAAACGGTACATGCACACACACAAAGCAAATGCTTGCACCCAACACATGCAAGAGGATTGTCAATCCCCTTGTTCTCTCCAATTGCAAGGATTAAATCTGATAGAGGTAGATATATAAAAGAAAATAAAATAAAAGTAAAAGTAAAAGTAAAAGTAAAAAACAACAAGCAAATTAAGGGTTTTAGTAAATATGGAAAATGGATCCAAGGGCCATAGGTTCACTAGAGGCATCTCTCTCATGAGCATAGCAACGGTGGGTAAACAAATTATTATTGGGCAATTGATAGAATAGCACATAGTTACGATGATTCTTCATGGCATGATCAATACATAGGCATTACGTTTGTGATAAGTAGACCGTTAAACTTACTGACACCTACTACTATTACTCCACTCCTTAACTGCTATCCATCATGTATCTTAAGGTATTAAGTTCAAAACAAACAGAGTAATGCTTGGAGATGATGACATAATGTAGACAAAGCAAGATCTCTACTCCTATAAAAAACTGAGTTGGTGATGATGGTGTGCCTGCCATCCATCGTTTTTGACCATCAGATCTTTATCCGACACATGGGAGTCCTACTCCATCCATCCCTAGTTCCCCACCGCATCCAACCGAAATAGCTAAGGCATTCGATCCTTCTCAAAAAGGGGAGAAAAAATGGAACCGAAGACAAGCAGGTGGCCGCTGCCGCTCAGGCCACGCCGATGTCTGACGCTCCCAACATCTCTCCTCTCCTGACTCCTCTCTGTCACATGAGCCCCACCTCCACCTCCAACTCTCCATCCCTCTCCTCCCCATTGTATCTTACCCCGTACCTCGTCTCTCCCAATGGGACACCGACACCGTCCGTCCCCAAGTCCGCGAAACCTCTTTTGCCCCCTTCTTAGATGCACCAAACCCTCCGCCCACCACCTTCCTTCCTCCCATACCCCATCTTCTCCGACGCCTACGTCACCAAGGATGCCACTAGTGTTGCTCCCCCTGCGCCGCAATTCCACGATGCCTCTCACGCAGCAGCCCGCTGCACACTTGCTCCCCACCGACGCGCTCCACGTCTGACCAATTCAAGCGAGCTGCTCCCCGAGGATTGGACTTCATCTTAGAGATGGCTGATCTGGTGAGATGGTGATGACCCACAACTATAGGTGATCAATCGTAGTCCTTTCGGTAAGTAAGAGTGTGACACCCCCGATTCGACCGTACACTAATAATACACGCAAATGTGTATGATCAAGATCAGGGACTCACGAGAAGATATCACAACACAACTCTAGCCACAAATTCAAATAATAGAAGCTTTATATTGCAAGCCAGGGGCCTCGAGGGCTCGAATACATGGCTCGATACACAAGCTCAACAATATCTGAGTATAGACATAAGTTAAACAAGACTGCCTTAAGAAGGCAAGCACAAAAGCAACAATGATCGAAGAGGCGAGGCCTCCTGCCTGGGACCTCCTAACTACTCCTGGTCGTCGTCAGTCTCGATGTAGCGTAGTCGATAGGGTGGCATCTGGTGTAGGAGATATGCCCTAGAGGCAATAATAAATGATATTATTTATCTCCGAGTTCATAATTATGTTTATGTTCCATGCTATAACTGCTATGGTTCTCGAGTCTGCAATAACCACGAGGCTCGGAGGAAGACTCATATGCACGTGTGGAATAATAAACGGTAAAATGTATTCCTAGTCTGGCCTCTAAGACTAGCTCAAGTGTTGCATGATGGTTATGTTTTCCTGATCATGGGCATGTCTATGTCAGCAACCTTGAGGGCATAATGTTAAGAGAACATTTGTGTTGAATCGACCCGGCATGATGTTATGCTATAAGATTCATTCGTCACAAGTTTATTGGTACATAACACAGAGATGGTTAACGTTTGCATGATTCCTTAGACCATGAGAGTATCGAGTTTCTTCATGCTTGCTTCATGAACTTTGGGGTTTGTTAAACGTCATCCGTAAATGGGTGGCTATTACGGCGGCTTACGGGTTCATGGAAAAGTGTGTCAAGTAACTTGATAGCTCAAGATTGGGATTTGCTCCTCCGACGATGGAGAGATATCTCTAGGCCCTCTCGGTGTTACGGTATCCATCATCGTCTGGCCAGACACTTTGTGATTTGATCACGGGGATGCCGGAACACGATAACGAGAAAAGAGAACAATACCGGTAACGAGGTAACTAGCATAGTGGACAAGTTGTTGATCCACGGGAATGCCAACATGTCTCACCTCGGGTATTTGTAACATATCGCGAAGCAACAGGAATAGCACACGACAACTGGAGGTTCACTCGAATATTTATTCGTGTGGGTATAGGGGTCAATATGGGTGTCCACGGCTCCGATGTTGATCATTGATCGGAAGGGGTTCCGGGTCATGTCTATACTTCACCGAACCTATAGGGTCACACACTTAAGGGTCATCTATCTGCTGAATACTAGACAGGGAGTCTGAGAGAAAATCACCGAAAAAGTTTCGGACAGCGGAATCGTACCGCAGAGAGAGGTCATCGGATAAGTTTCGATGATACCGAAAAGTTGTTTCGGGATACACCATTAAGTCAAATTGGTTTCGGCACATGCCTGATAATTCTTGGAGGATGCCAGAATCATTCTGGAAGCTTTTTGGAATTTTCTGAGATAAAAACCGGAAATGTTCTGGAGCTGCCGGAGCCACTTCATATGCGTTTCGCAGATGAAAATCACTAAAACCGGAATTGTTTCGGAACGCGTTGAAAATCATTTTAGTGGGTACTGGAAATGTTCTTAGCCCACATAAATATTTTCAGTTCGATCAGACGCTGAAAAATGTCGTCGTGAATAGTGAAAATCAGCTTTATGGTTACTTTATGGAAAGCCACCTTTTGGGGCTTTGCTCCAAAAGATCTTGGGGATGACATGGATGGATAGGAGCCATTTTTTGGGCCCCTCATGAGGGTGTGGCCGGCCACATGGGGTATCCCCCCTTGGGGACCCTCTTGTTCCTTGGTTTCACTCCTAGGTCCTTGTGGAAGGACTTCATTCATGTGCATTTTGGGTTTTTTTGTGAAACTACCCTACCCCCTTGGGATTTCCTATAAATAGAGGTGGAGGGGCAGCCCTCCACAATCATCCCTTGCTCTCATACACATGCCATGCATTATCTGGCTTCTTCTCTCCCTCCCACGAAAAGAGTTTCGTAGGGCCGTAAGGCTGTCTGGGTTCCGGCAGGAACTAGTTCTGGACGGCGAAGCCCTGCCGGATAGATGACACCGTATGTGTGCAACTCTGTAGAGAGATCGTAGTTTCGGTCTTAGTTCATGAGTGCCTCCCGAAGGGCTGTCCGCGTGACCGTCCGAGTTTCGAAGGTCCTCCCGAAGGGCTGTCCGAGTGACCGTTCGAGTTTCGAAGGTCCTCCCGAAGGGCTGTCCGCGACACCGTCCGGGGGGCTGTTCGACCGCCTCCTGGAGGGCTGTTTGAGGAGCAGATGAGGGTATACATCCTCGCGGTTGGGAGGTTGTAAATCCTAGCTGCGGGGATCTGCACCGCCGATCGTCATCGACTCTACTTCCCGCTGCGCTACGAGTCGGTAACGAAAAAGATCAAACCATATATGCAGTCTCCATAGTGGTCCTGGGCTGGTGCGTAGGTCGGAAATTTTTTGTTTTCTGCTGCGTTCCCCTACAGTGGTATCAGAGCCGTGCTATGCGTAGATGCAGGTTTCGATCTAGAATACATGGAGATGTATGGGTATTGCATAATATAATTAGGTAGTAGATGAGATCTATTGCTGAAAATTATTTATGCGGGTGACAGATGAAATCTGTTACCCGAGGTTCTTGTTGCTTCCCTAGAATTTGCGTTTGCTCAATCTCGAGACAGCATGGTGGAATTTGACAAAGTTCTGGCAATCCGTGATCCTGATTGATCATGGAAGTGCTATCAGTTCTTTGGGTTCTGCCGTAGTCAAAAGAAAGATGAAATTCGCAGATGAAAGGGCATTGCAGATATGATCTGCACGGGGGTCATGCGTATGACGAAGTTTATTATGGGGCTCGAGATTTAATTATCCCGTGTTTCATACACCCCGAGATGTTAATCTAGCAACCTGAATAATCATACTTGATGATAAAACGTTGGTAGCTGCGGTTTAAGTCAAAACCTTAGAAGCCACGTAAAATAAAATTTTGCATAAACCTATTAGAGGCGTCTAACTTGGTTTTGCAGGATGTGCATGTGATGTGGTATAGCAGTGCTCATACTAATTCGATTATGTATGAGATGACTATATGATGTAATTTGATTAACATGACCTGCGTGTCATGATTCGGCATGATGGCTGGAGCCATATGATTGCATTTTAATGACCTGCGTGTCAACCTTGTTGTAATGCATTATTTTGTTAGCTATAGAGATAGCAATATTATCTGGTGCATCGACAAGGTGGTGGCAATCTTCGTGAAGGTGACCACCGACGCGAATGCCGAAGACGAAGAAATGAAATACTTCTCCGTCAGAAAGGGCTATACCATATCATGCTATTATGAATTGCCTGAGATGTTTATCCCTTATGATGCACCCTTCTTGATTGCGCCGTAGTCGCTTTTATTAGGGTGATCTCTCACTTAAAATATCAAGTAGTTAGTGTTCTCCCAAGTGTAGCACCGTCACGGCACCTATCTTTTCGGGGTGCGCCATGGATGCATGGGTACGAACGATTAGAGAAGTGTGAGGCGGGTGAGGTCAGACCTCGCAGCAAGATCACTTGGTTGTCTTGACGTTCATGGCAGGATCGTCCTGAGCTCGGAACACACGCATCGAAAGATGAGCAAGAGTCACATAGAGATGTGATCGGCAAGTTGGCCTACCGATTAAAATTCCCGTTATGAGATGATGATTCTATGGCGATGAATTGAAGTCTGGATCTTGTATCACTCAAAATTAATTGTGAGAGATATTGATTTGAGTGGGAGCGCACTGTTGAATTAACATGTTTAATTCTCAGTGCAATTAATTATGAACACTGTCTAAGTGTTTCTTGCAAAATAGTTGTAGAATAATGGTTCGCGTTTCCACCTTCCCTATTAAAATTGAATAACTGTTAAATATCTGGTTAAAACTTTACGATTGGTAACGTAATATGAGGATTGTCCTCAAAAGTGCCGAGAAGGACTTTGTCCTATCGCATGCTTTCCGTATCCTCCCGCTAAAGCTATGGATCATGTGACTCTCGTCCTTCGATCCAAAAGCTATAATTCTGTTTCAGTCAAGTGCAATATGTTTGCTTCCATGAAACCCAAACTTCGAAAGTTGGGATAGTTATATGATATTCATGGAACTGAAAATTATTTTCAGATACAAACAAAGCAATGTTTGTTTGCAAGTATTAGTAAAAGTGTTTACTATGCATTTGACTGTTGGGAAAGGGATCCAGAAGAACGCCTGTCATATAATGAAAGGTGAATAAAACAACAACTTAAAGAGAAAGGAAGTGTCCAAAGGGTGTTAGTATGACTTACACGCCTAGGAAGTCCGGGGCTAACGCCACTCTTAAGTTGGGTGCTTCTTTTGCGAGTAGGAGAAATACTAAAAGTTAAACTGTTAGAAGTAAAAAGGCAGAAAGAAAGATGACTGGAATATCCAGCTCATGTATGAATGTCATACAAGTTTTTGTTGTATAGTAGGCTGGTCAAAGATATAGTTCTTGGGAATTATGGTTAAACATGTTAATCACTAATTCTTGGGTATTGTGAGTTAATCACAAAGATACCCGCTCGATTGCATTCAATTGCGAATCACTGTAAGAGCTACTGTGGCCTAAAAGGACTAGCCAGAAATGAGGTTAAGGTATACACAGGGAACATAGTAAATGTTACTATACCTTCCATCGGTGTATTGCCGTCTGTATTTATTTTCATAATTCATTTAGAGTTTTACAAACTCTAGCCCATTGCATAAGGTATCTTGCAAGAAGGTTGTTCATAAGAGAACCTTTTATGTTCGATGTTATGAATAACACAAGGGCCATACTTTCATTATGAATGAGATGTATGTTATGAATATTGATAATAATACAATACCTCTGGGTTTACTTTCATAATTCATTTTAGAGTTTCATACACTCTAGCCCATTGCACAATGTATGTTGCAAAAGAGTTGTTCATAAAAACAACAATTGTTGTTAAGTATTATGAATAAAATGAAGGGCCATGCTTCCATCCAAGATGGGACGTATGTTATGAATATTGAGGGTAATATGATACATCCATAACACTGACGCTAAATGTCGCAAGACTAAAAGAATACCACACAAGTGTGGCACTACATTTGGTCACATTGGAGAAACCCGCATGGAAAATTCCATTATGATGGATTTTGAAGTCTTTTTGATTTTGAATCATCTGACACTTGCAACTTTCCTCCGAAAAGTGATGTGACTAAAATACCGTTCACAGGCAATAAGGAACGAACAACAAACTTATTAGTGATCATACATTTGATGTGTGTAGTCCGATAAGTGTTGTTAGTGGTGGATTTATTTATCTTCAGAAATGACTCAAGTAGATATATGGATATTTACTTGATGAGACGTAAGTCTGGATCTTTTGAAATCATTCGAAAGGTTTTCAAAAATGAAGTAGAAGTTATTGTAACAAGAAAATTATGTTTCTGCAAATTGATTGCACAAAGGAATATTTGAGTTACATGTTTAGCGAATGTCTGATGAGTTGTGAAAGGGGTTTCATAACTTGCACCTCCCGGAACACCACTGCAAGTGAAAAGTCCGTCGAGATGTAATCTAACCATTTATGACATGGTAAGGTCAAAGATGACATAAATAAATTTGCCATTATCCTTTTTAAAGTGATGCTTTAGAGACTGCGGCTTTTACACTGAAAAGAGCTACATCGGGTCTGTTGAAATGAAGCCATGGTATGGTACGCCCAACCATGTTATATCTTTTCTTAACATTTGGAATATGGGGCTTGTGTAAAAGGTTACAAACCTATTCCAAATCAGACCAGTGCTACTTTGTAGGTTATACCAAAATGTTGGGTATTCCTCCCTCACTATACCGAGGCAAATAGTTTTGCCGTGAAACGGTGTGCTTTTAAAGAGAATGGTTCTTTCAAAAAGGTGAGTGGGAGAATAGTGCAACTCGACGAGATAAACAGTATCTAAGTCATCAGATCAAAGGAAAGAGACCTTCGAAGTAATTCCAGAGTTTCCTACTGCGACTGATACGGAAGTTTCTACAATAAAATGTATGAACTTCGGTCAAACTTGCAGCTGAACCACGTAGGCAAGGCTCGTGCAAACCTCTCAGGTGCGCAAACGAGATATTGTTGTTAGACAACATTATACCTACGATACACAAGGAAGCGTTGATGGGCCCTGACTCCGGAATTGGCTAAATGCCAATACAACCCAAGTTAGTTTCCATATAAGTGATTCAAGATTAAAACCTTGATACACCTTTCGGAAGACTTAGAGTCTAACGAATATTTATGGAACTTAAAACTGATATGGATAAAAAGTTTTATCCATAAAGCTCGACTTGTTGAAATAACAAGTTCAAGAGTTGACTACGATGAGGTTGTTTTCATCGTAGCGATGCTTAAAGTCGGTTCGGGTTGAACTAGCAATTAATACATATTTCAATCATGAGATATGAAACATGGATGATAAAAGGATTTCCATCTGATGGAAATGAAAGCTAGGACTTGTATATGATACAGTCCAAAGTAATTTGTCGATCTAGAGGATGCTAGTAGGTATGCAAACTTCAGAGTTCCAGCAATGGACAGAAGAGAGCAAAATGGAGTTGGAATCTTCGTGTTTTGATGAAAGGGTCAAAGGGGTTTTGAGTTCATCAATGGGTAACGAAGATGCTTGTAATTCAAGAAAGTAAGTGGGAGCGTAATAATATTTCTAAAAACCTTATGTGCTTGGCACATTGGTAATTGGAAATAAATTTCCTGACACGAATTAGGACTTCATTTGAAAATAGTTTTTCGATGAAGTGCTTAGGCTAAATAGCCTCAATATTAGGCATGATGATCTATGGAGATAGATTTACCTAATGGGGCTAAGCAATGAATACATATTGACAAGATGCTAAAACCTTTTAGCATTTAAAACGCCAAGGAGTGATTCTTGCCAAAGTCACATGGAAGGAGTTTTTGCAAGACTCGGTGTCCCAAAACACTGATGAGTAAAATACATGATGCAGATTCCACACACTTTTGTGTTTGGATTAATCATGTATTCCATGGTATGTAAAACAACCAGATATGTCCGATACTCCCAAGGTGTTGCGAGTATGGATACTAAAGTGATCAAAGTACTGATCGTGGGGCAACAGTGAAAGATGTCATTGAGTACTAGAGTAAGTACTGATGATATGTTTTCTTGCAAGCGGAGATCATGAAGAGTTCGTTGTAAAATGTTACATCGATAGTCTTCATCTTTTCACCGTGCGATTTTCGATTTAAGTTAAGGGTTTTGTGTAACACACAATGTGGTGGCACAGTTAGTTGGAATTTGTTCAAACTAGTTACTGTGGCGAATTCTATAACAAGGGCTAAGTATGTTGACGCTTTAGAAGCGACAAAGAATATGTTGAATCATATAGTTCATTCATGAACTTAGTATAGTTCCAAGATGGCTTTTGACAATGGGACACTACTGCAGGTAGTTGCTCCATAACTCAGTCTGAGGAATCCAGGTTCGACCTGTGATTCACATACATACAAAGCCAAGTCCACACAAAATATGATTTTTTGTGAAAACGTGAAAACGCGAGGACATGCAAAGATACACACGGAACTGAAGTCGTCAGATCCGTTGGACATCAGGCTATACCACAAGCGAAGCATATTTACACCGGTGTGCCACAGGTGTAAAGTGCATTAGCATTAACTAGATTATTGACTCTAGTGCAAGTGGGAGTCTGTAGGAGATATGCCCTAGAGGCAATAATAAATGATATTATTTATCTCCGAGTTCATAATTATGTTTATGTTCCATGCTATAACTGCTATGGTTCTCGAGTCTGCAATAACCACGAGGCTCGGAGGAAGACTCATATGCACGTGTGGAATAATAAACGGTAAAATGTATTCCTAGTCTGGCCTCTAAGACTAGCTCAAGTGTTGCATGATGGTTATGTTTTCCTGATCATGGGCATGTCTATGTCAGCAACCTTGAGGGCATAATGTTAAGAGAACATTTGTGTTGAATCGACCCGGCATGATGTTATGCTATAAGATTCATTCGTCACAAGTTTATTGGTACATAACACAGAGATGGTTAACGTTTGCATGATTCCTTAGACCATGAGAGTATCGAGTTTCTTCATGCTTGCTTCATGAACTTTGGGGTTTGTTAAACGTCATCCGTAAATGGGTGGCTATTACGGCGGCTTACGGGTTCATGGAAAAGTGTGTCAAGTAACTTGATAGCTCAAGATTGGGATTTGCTCCTCCGACGATGGAGAGATATCTCTGGGCCCTCTCGGTGTTACGGTATCCATCATCGTCTGGCCAGACACTTTGTGATTTGATCACGGGGATGCCGGAACACGATAACGAGAAAAGAGAACAATACCGGTAACGAGGTAACTAGCATAGTGGACAAGTTGTTGATCCATGGGAATGCCAACATGTCTCACCTCGGGTATTTGTAACATATCGCGAAGCAACAGGAATAGCACACGACAACTGGAGGTTCACTCGAATATTTATTCGTGTGGGTATAGGGGTCAATATGGGTGTCCACGGCTCCGATGTTGATCATTGATCGGAAGGGGTTCCGGGTCATGTCTATACTTCACCGAACCTATAGGGTCACACACTTAAGGGTCATCTATCTGCTGAATACTAGACAGGGAGTCTGAGAGAAAATCACCGAAAAAGTTTCGGACACCGAAAAGTTTCGGACAGCGGAATCGTACCGCAGAGAGAGGTCATCGGATAAGTTTCGATGATACCGAAAAGTTGTTTCGGGATACACCATTAAGTCAAATTGGTTTCGGCACATGCCTGATAATTCTTGGAGGATGCCAGAATCATTCTGGAAGCTTTTTGGAATTTTCTGAGATAAAAACCGGAAATGTTCTGGAGCTGCCGGAGCCACTTCATATGCGTTTCGCAGATGAAAATCACTAAAACCGGAATTGTTTCGGAACGCGTCGAAAATCATTTTAGTGGGTACTGGAAATGTTCTTAGCCCACATAAATATTTTCAGTTCGATCAGACGCTGAAAAATGTCGTCGTGAATAGTGAAAATCAGCTTTATGGTTACTTTATGGAAAGCCACCTTTTGGGGCTTTGCTCCAAAAGATCTTGGGGATGACATGGATGGATAGGAGCCATTTTTTGGGCCCCTCATGAGGGTGTGGCCGGCCACATGGGGTATCCCCCCTTGGGGACCCTCTTGTTCCTTGGTTTCACTCCTAGGTCCTTGTGGAAGGACTTCATTCATGTGCATTTTGGGTTTTTTTGTGAAACTACCCTACCCCCTTGGGATTTCCTATAAATAGAGGTGGAGGGGCAGCCCTCCACAATCATCCCTTGCTCTCATACACATGCCATGCATTATCTGGCTTCTTCTCTCCCTCCCACGAAAAGAGTTTCGTAGGGCCGTAAGGCTGTCTGGGTTCCGGCAGGAACTAGTTCTGGACGGCGAAGCCCTGCCGGATAGATGACACCGTATGTGTGCAACTCTGTAGAGAGATCGTAGTTTCGGTCTTAGTTCATGAGTGCCTCCCGAAGGGCTGTCCGCGTGACCGTCCGAGTTTCGAAGGTCCTCCCGAAGGGCTGTCCGAGTGACCGTTCGAGTTTCGAAGGTCCTCCCGAAGGGCTGTCCGCGACACCGTCCGGGGGGCTGTTCGACCGCCTCCTGGAGGGCTGTTTGAGGAGCAGATGAGGGTATACATCCTCGCGGTTGGGAGGTTGTAAATCCTAGCTGCGGGGATCTGCACCGCCGATCGTCATCGACTCTACTTCCCGCTGCGCTACGAGTCGGTAACGAAAAAGATCAAACCATGTATGCAGTCTCCATAGTGGTCCTGGGCTGGTGCGTAGGTCGGAAAATTTTTGTTTTCTGCTGCGTTCCCCTACATCTGGCTCCGGGGATCCACCAACTGGTTGCAACAACCGGAAAGAAGAAAGAAGGGTGAAAAAGGGTAGCAAAGCAACCGTGAGTACTCATCCAAAATACTCACAAGCATCATATCTATACTAAGTATGCATTGGTATCAAATGAAAGGGTCGTATCTGTGGACTGAACTGCAGAATGCTAGAAGAGAGGGGAAAGCCTAGCCTATCGAAGACTAGCATCTTCAAGTAGCTGCAAGCATCTTGCAGCATGTAGAATAGTAAAGAATAGCAGTTTATAATTAACAAGCATGTTGTTGTTGGGGAAGGTAGCATGCAATTTCAAAAAAATTCCTACGATCACGCAAGATCTATCTAGGAGATGAATAGTGATAACCCACAAGTATAGGGGATCGCAACAGTTTTCGAGGGTAGAGTATTCAACCCAAATTTATTGATTCGACACAAGGGGAGCCAAAGAATATTCTCAAGTATTAGCAGTTGAGTTGTCAATTCAACCACGTGGATAACTTAATATCTGCAGCAAAGTATTTAGTAGCAAAGTAGTATGGAAGTAACGATAACGGTGGCAAAAGTAACAGTAGCAGTTTTGTAATAGTTGTAATAGTGGCAACGGTAAAGTAACTAAGCGAAGAACAATATGTGAAAAGCTCGTAGGCAATGGATCAGTGATGGATAATTATGTCGGATGTGATTATTCATGCAACAGTTATAACATAGGGTGACACGGAACTAGCTCCAATTCATCAATGTAATGTAGGCATGTATTCCGAATATAGTCATACGTGCTTATGGAAAAGAACTTGCATGTCATCTTTTGTCCTACCCTCCCATGGCAGCGGGGTCCTATTGGAAACTAAGGGATATTAAGGCCTCCTTTTAATAGAGTACCGGACCAAAGCATTAACACATAGTGAATACATGAACTCCTCAAACTACGGTCATCACCGGGAGTGGTCCCGATTATTGTCACTTCGGGGTTGCCGGATCATAACACATAGTAGGTGACTAATGACTTGCAAGATAGGATCAAGAACTCATATATATTCATGAAAACATAATAGGTTCAGATCTGAAATCATGGCACTCGGGCCCTAGTGACAAGCATTAAGCATAGCAAAGTCATAGCAACATCAATCTCGGAACATAATGGATACTAGGGATCAAACCCTAACAAAACTAACTCGATTACATGATAAATCTCATCCAACCCATCACCGTCCAGCAAGCCTACGATGGAATTACTCACGCACGGCGGTGAGCATCATGAAATTGGTGATGGAGGAAGGTTGATGATGACGACGGCGACGGATTCCCCTCTTCGGAGCCCCGAACGGACTCCAGATCAGCCCTCCCGAGAAAGATTAGGGCTTGGCGGCGACTCCGTATCGTAAAACGCGATGAATCCTTTTCTCTGATTTTTTTCTCCCCGAACGTGAATATATAGAGTTGGAGTTGAGGTCGGTGGAGCAGCAGGGGGCCCACGAGGCAGGGGCGCCCCCCCCACCCTCGTGGACAGGGTGTGGGGCCCCTGGCCTTGATTCTTTCGCCAGTATTTTTTATTAATTCCAAGAATATTCTCCGTGAAGTTTCAGGTCATTCTGAGAACTTTTATTTCTGCACAAAAATAACACCATGGAAATTCTACTGAAAACAGCGTCAGTCCGGGTTAGTTCCATTCAAATCATGCAACTTAGAGTCCAAAACAAGGGCAAAAGTGTTTGGAAAAGTAGATACGATGGAGACGTATCAACTCCCCCAAGCTTAAACCTTTGCTTGTCCTCAAGCAATTCAGTTGACAAACTGAAAGTGATAAAGAAAAACTTTTACAAACTCTGTTTGCTCTTGTTGTTGCAAATATGTAAAGCCAGCATTCAAGTTTTCAACAAAGATTATGAACTAACCATATTCACAATAACACTTAGGTCTCATGTTTACTCATATCAATGACATAATCAACTAGCGAGCAATAATAATAAATCTTGGATGACAACACTTTCTCAAAACAATCATAATATGATATAACAAGATGGTATCTCGCTAGCCCTTTCTGAGACCGCAAAACATAAATGCAGAGCACCTCTGAAGATCAAGGACTAACTAAACATTGTAATTCATGGTAAAAGAGATCCAGTCATACTCAATATAAATTAATAGTAATGGATGCAAATGACAGCGGTGCTCTCCAACTGGTGCTTTTTAATAAGAGGTTAATGACTCAACATAAAAGTAAATAGATAGGCCCTTCGCAGAGGGAATCAGGGATTTGTAGAGGTGCGAGAGCTCGATTTTGAAATAGAGATAAATAATATTTTGAGCGGCATACTTTCATTGTCAACATAACAACCAAGAGATCTCGATATCTTCCATGCTACACACATTATAGGCGGTTCCCAAATAGAATGGTAAAGTTTATACTCCCCCTACCACCAACGAACATCAATCCATGGCTTATCCAAAACAACGGGTGCGTCCAACTAACAACAGACCTGGGGGAGTTTTGTTTGCAATTATTTCGATTTGATTTGCTTAGAGCATGGGACTGGGCATCCCGGTGACCAGCCATTTTCTCGTGAATGAGGAGCGGAGTCCACTCCTCTTGAGAATAACCCGCCTAGCATGGAAGATACAGACAACCCTAGTTGATACATGAGCTATTCGAGCATACAAAACAGAATTTCATTTGAAGGCTTAGAGTTTGGCACATACAAATTTACTTGGAATGGCAGGTAGATACCGCATATAGGAAGGTATGGTGGACTCATATGGAATAACTTTGGGGTTTATGGAAGTGGATGCACAAGCAGTATTCCCGCTTAGTACAAGTGAAGGCTAGAAAAAGACTGGGAAGCGACCAACTAGAGAGCGACAACAGTCATGAACATGCATTAAAATTAATAAACATAGAGTGCAAGCATGAGTAGGATATAATCCACCATGAACCTAAATATCGTGGAGGCTATGTTGATTTTGTTTCAACTACATGCGTGAACATGTGCCAAGTCAAGCCACTTGAATCATTCAAAGGAGGATACCACCCTATCATACCACACCACAACCATTTTAATAGCATGTTGGCACGCAAGGTAAACCATTATAAACTCCTAGCTAATTAAGCATGGCATAAGCAACTATAATCTCTAATTGTCATTGCAAACATGTTTCATTCATAATAAGCTGAATCAGGAACGATGAACTAATCATATTTACAAAAACAAGAGAGGTCGAGTTCATACCAGCTCCTCTCATCTCAATCAGTCCATCATATATCGTCATTATTGCCTTTCACTTGCACGACCGAACGGTGTAGATAATAATAATAGTGCATGTGCATTTGGACTAAGCTGGAATCTGCAAGCATTTAATACGAGGGAGAAGACAAGGTAATATGGGCTCTTGGTTAAATCAACAATAATGCATATAAGAGCCACTTCAACATTTTCATCATGGTCTTCTCCTCTCGACCCCCAAAGAAAAGAAAAGAAATAAAAATATTTACATGGGAAAGCTCCCAACAAGCAAAAGAAGAACGAGAAATCTTTTTGGGTTTTCTTTTAACTATTACTACTACAGGCATGGGAAGTAAACTAACTAAAATCTACAACTAATTTTTTTGGTTTCTTAAGGTTTATCAAACACACAAGAAGAAAGCAAGAAAAAGAAAATAAACTAGCATGGATAGTACAATGAAAAAGTATGAGCACCGACAACTAGAATGAGTGTGTGAACATGAATGTAATGTCGGTGAGAAATACGTACTCCCCCAAAGCAGTTTTGTGAGTGGAGCTTTGAGCAAGGAGGTCGAAAATCGCAGCAAGATGAGCTAGAAATCGTGCTTGAGCTGGTTGGTGATTTTTTTGGGAGGAAGGAGTGTGTGGTTGCTGGAATAAGTGGAGGGGGGCCACCAGGGGCCCACGAGGCAGGGGGCGCGCCCTGGACCCTCGTGGCCAGGTGCTGGCTCCCCCTGATGTGTTCTCAGTGCCAAATATTCTCAAATATTATAGAAAAAATCATATTTCATTTTCAGGGCATTTGGAGAACTTTTATTTTCGGGGTATTTTTTATTGCACGGATAATTCAGAAAACAGACAGAAAATACTATTTTTTCTTTATTTAATCTAAATAACAGAAAGTAAAAGGAGGGTACAGAGAGTTGTGCTTTCTAACTTCATCCATCTCATGCTCGTCAAAAGGAATCCACTAACAAGGTAGATCAAGTCTTGTTAACAAACTCATTCCGAATAACATGAAACCGGAGAAATTTCGAATAACACTAAGTTACCTCAACGGGGATATGCACATACCCAACAATAAGAATATCATATCTCTTCTTGACAGTAGGAAGAGAAAATTCAAAAACCTCCAATAGTAATCGTTGGAATTTTTCCAATAGAATTGATACTGTGGACTTGAGGTTGTTTCCTCGGAAAGTGTACCGTATGCTCATTACCATTAACATGAAAAGTGGCATTGCCTTTGTTGCAATCAATAACAGCCCCTGCAATATTCAAACAGGGTCTACCAAGGATAATCGACATACTATCGTCCTCGGGAATATCAAGGATAACAAAGTCCGTTAAAATAGTAACGTTTGCAACCACAACAGGCACATCCTCACAAATACCGACAGGTATAGCGGTTATAATTATCGGCCATTTGCAAAGATATTTCAGTAGGTGTCAACTTATTCAAATCAAGTCTACGATATAAAGAGAGAGGCATAACACTAACACCGGCTCCAAGATCACATAAAGCAGTTTTAACATAGTTTCTTTTAATGGAGCATGGTATAGTTGGTACTCTGGGATCTCCTAGTTTCTTAGGTATTCCACCTTTAAAAGTATAATTAGCAAGCATGGTGGAAATTTCAGCTTCCCGTATCTTTCTCTTATTTGTAACAATTTCTTTCATATACTTAGCATAAGGATTCATTTTAAGCATATCAGTCAAACGCATACGCAAAAAGATAGGTCTAATCATTTCAGCAAAGCGCTCAAAATCCTCATCATCCTTTTTCTTGGATGGTTTAGGAGGAAAATACATGGGTTTCTGAACCCATGGTTCTCTTTCTTTACCGTGCTTCCTAGCAACGAAGTCTCTCATATCATAACGTTGATTCTTTGATTGTGGGTTATCAAGATCAACAGCAGGTTCAATTTCTACATCATTGTTATTGCTAGGTTGAGCATCAACATGAACATCATCATTAATACTATCACTAGGTTAATGTTCATCACCAGATTGTGTCTCAGCATCAGAAATAGAGATATCATTGGGATTCTCAAGTGTGTCAGAACAGGTTCACTAGAAGCATGCAAAGTCCTATCAATTTTTTTCTTCTTTTTAGAAGGACTAGGTGCATCAACATTAGTTGTCTGAGAATCCTGCTCAATTCTCTTAGGGTGGCCCTCAGGATTCAAAGGTTCCTGAGTCATTTCACCCCCTCTAGTCATAACCCTAACAACATTATCATTTTTCTTATTATTTAATTCATTGAGCAAATCATTTTGAGCTTTAAGCACTTGTTCTACTTGAGTGGTAACCATAGAAGCATGTTTGCTAATAAGTTTAAGTTCACCTTTAACTCTAGACATATAATCACTCAAGTGTTCAATCATATAAGCATTGCGCTTCAATTGTCTACCAACATAAGCATTGAAGTTTTCTTGTCTAGCCATAAAATCACCAAACTCATCTAAGCACTAGCTAGAAAACTTAGTAGATGGGATTTCAGCTTTATCATATCTATAGAGAGAATTTACCTTTACTACTACCTGTGTCGGGTTATCAAGACCATGTATTTTCTCAAGAGGCGGCAAATTAAGACCATGTATTTCTTCTATAGGAGGTAAATTCTTAACATCTTCAGCTTTAATACATTTTTCTTTCATAGATTCCTTTGCCTCTTGCATATCTTCAGGACTGAGAAATAGAATACCCCTTTTCTTCGGAGTTGATTTAGGGGTTGGTTCAGGAAGTGTCCAATTATTTTCATTAGTCAACATATTATTCAATAGCAATTCAGCTTGATCAACAGTTATTTCCCTGAAAACACAACCAGCACAACTATCCAGGTGGTCTCTGGAAGCATCTGTTAGTCCATTATAAAAGATATCAAGTATTTCATTTTTCTTGAGAGGATGATCAGGCAAAGCATTAAGTAATTGGAGAAGCCTCCCCCAAGCTTGTGGGAGACTCTCTTCTTCAATTTGCACAAAATTATATATTTCCCTTAAGGCAACTTGTTTCTTATGAGCGGGGAAATATTTAGCAGAGAAGTAGTAAATCATATCCTGGGGACTACGCACACAACCAGGATCAAGAGAATTAAACCATGTTTTAGCATCACCCTTTAATGAGAACGGAAATAATTTAAGGATATAGTAGTAGCGAGTTTTCTCATCATTAGTGAATAGGGTGGCTATATCATTTAATTTAGTAAGATGTGCCACAACAGTTTCAGATTCATAGCCATAAAAAGGATCGGATTCAACCAAAGTAATTATCTCAGGATCAACAGAGAAATCATAATCCTTATCGGAAATAAAGATAGGTGAAGTAGCAAAAGCAGGGTCATATTTCATTCTAGCATTCAAAGATTTTTCTTTCAGCTTGGCTAATAATTACGATCATTCCTATCATTGCAAGCAAGAAAGTCTCTAGCAGTTTCTTCATCCATAACATAACCATCAGGCACAATAGGCAATTCATATCTAGGGGGAGAATCTCCATCATCACTTTCATCAATATTATCAATTTCAATAATTTCATTCTCTCTAGCCCTAGCAAGTTGTTCATCAAGAAATTCACCTAGTGGCACAGTATTATCAAGCATAGAAGTAGTTTCATCATAAGTATCATGCATAGCAGAAGTGGCATCATCAATAACATGCGACATATCAGAATTAATAGCAGAAGCAGGTTTAGGTGTCGCAAGTTTACTCAAAACAGAAGGAGAATCAAGTGCAGAGCTAGATGGCAGTTCCTTACCTCCCCTCGTAGTTGAGGGATAAATCTTGGTTTTCTCATCTTTCAAGTTCCTCATAGTGATCAGCAGATATAAATCCCAAGTGACTCAAAGAATAGAGCTATGCTCCCCGACAACGGCGCCAGAAAATAGTCTTGATAACCCACAAGTATAGGGGATCGCAACAGTTTTCGAGGGTAGAGTATTCAACCCAAATTTATTGATTCGACACAAGGGGAGCCAAAGAATATTCTCAAGTATTAGCAGTTGAGTTGTCAATTCAACCACACATGGATAACTTATCTGCAACAAAGTATTTAGTAGCAAAGTAATATGGAAGTAACGGTAACGGTGGCAAAAATAACAGTAGCAGTTTTGTAATAGTTGTAACAGTGGCAAAGGTAAAGTAATTAAGCGAAGAATAATATGTGAAAAGCTCGTAGGCAATGGATCAGTGATGGATAATTATGTCGGATGTGATTATTCATGCAACAGTTATAACATAGGGTGACACAGAACTAGCTCCAATTCATCAATGTAATGTAGGCATGTATTCCGAATATAGTCATACGTGCTTATGGAAAAGAACTTGCATGACATCTTTTGTCCTACCCTCCCGTGGCAGCGGGATCCTATTGGAAACTAAGGGATATTAAGGCCTCCTTTTAATAGAGTACCGAACCAAAGCATTAACACATAGTGAATACATGAACTCCTCAAACTACGGTCATCACCGGGAGTGGTACCGATTATTGTCACTTCGGGGTTGCCAGATCATAACACATAGTAGGTTACTAATGACTTGCAAGATAGGATCAAGAACTCACATGTATTCATGAAAACATAATAGGTTCAGATCTGAAATCATGGCACTCGGGCCCTAGTGACAAGCATTAAGCATAGCAAAGTCATAGCAACATCAATCTCATAGCAAAGTCATAGCAACATCAATCTCAGAATAGCATAGCAAAGTCATAGCAACATCAATCTCAGAACATAATGGATACTAGGGATCAAACCCTAACAAAACTAACTCGATTACATGATAAATCCCATCCAACCCATCACCGTCCAGCAAACCTACGATGGAATTACTCACGCACGGCGGTGAGCATCATGAAATTGGTGATGGAGGAAGGTTGATGATGACGACGGCGACGGTCCCCTCTCCAAAGCCCCGAACGGACTCCAGATCAGCCCTCCCGAGAGAGATTAGGGCTTGCCGGCGGCTCTGTATCGTAAAACGTGATGAATCCTTCTCTCTGATTTTTTTCTCCCCGAACGTGAATATATAGAGTTGGAGTTGAGGTCGGTGGAGCACCAGGGGGCCCACGAGGCAGGGGGCGCGCCCCCCACCCTCGTGGACAGGGTGTGGGCCCCCTGGCCTTGATTCTTTCGCCAGTATTTTTATTAATTCCAAAAATATTCTCCATGAAGTTTCAGGTCATTCCGAGAACTTTTATTTCTGCACAAAAATAACACCATGGCAATTCTGCTGAAAACAACGTCAGTTCGGGTTAGTTCCATTCAAATCATGCAAGTTAGAGTCCAAAACAAGGGCAAAAGTGTTTGGAAAAGTAGATACGATGGAGACATATCACATAGCAACGAGACGGGGAGAGTGTGTCCACGTACCCTCGTAGACTGAAAGCGGAAGCATTATGTTAACGCGGTTGATGTAGTCGAACGTCTTCATGATCCAACCGATCCAAGTACCGAACGTAGGGCACCTCCGTATTCAGCACACGTTCAGCTCGATGACGTCCCTCGAACTCTTGATCCAGTAGAGGGTCGAGGGAGAGTTCTGCCAGCATGACCGCGTGGTGACGGTGATGGTGATGTGATCTGTGCAGGGCTTCGCCTAAGCACTAAGACGCTATGACCATAGGAGTAAATTATGGAGGAGGGCACCGCACACGGCTAAGAGAAATCTTGATGTGCCTTTGGGGTGCCCCCCGCCCATGTATATAAGGGGGGAGAGAAGCCGGCGGCCGGGAGGGGCGTGCCATGGGGGGAGTCCTACTTGGACTCCTAGTCCAAGTAGGATTCGCCCCCCCTTTCCTTTCTCCACCGGAGGGAAAAGGAAGGAGAGGGAGAGGGAAAGGGAAGGGGGGCGCCGCCTGAGGGAGTCCTGGATTAGGGGGTCCTCGGACAGCCGGACTATATCCTTTGGCCGGACTGCTGGACTATGAAGATACAAGATTGAAGACATCGTCCCGTGTCCGGATGGGACTCTCCTTGGCGTGGAAGGCAAGCTTGGCAATACGGATATGTAGATCTCCTCCCTTGTAACCGACTCTGTGTAACCCTAGCCCCCTCCGGTGTCTATATAAACCGGAGGGTTTTAGTCCGTAGGACAACAACAATCATACCATAGGCTAGCTTCTAGGGTTTAGCCTCTACGATCTCGTGGTAGATCAACTCTTGTAATACTCATATCATCAAGATCAATCAAGCAGGAAGTAGGGTATTACCTCCATCGAGAGGGCCCGAACCTGGGTAAACATTGTGTCCCCCGCCTCCTGTTACCATTCGCCTTAGACGCACAGTTCGGGACCCCCTACCCGAGATCCGCCGGTTTTGACACCGACATTGGTGCTTTCATTGAGAGTTCCACTGTGCCGTCACCACGAGGCTTGATGGCTCCTTCGATCATCGGCAACGATGCGATCCAGGGTGAGGTTTTCCTCCCCGGACAAATCTTCATATTCGGCGGCTTCGTACTGCGGGCCAACTCGCTTGGCCATTTGGAGCAGATCGAGAGCTACGCCCCTGGCCATCAGGTCAGGTTTGGAAACTTGAACTATACTGCCGACATCCGCGGAGACTTGATCTTCGACGGATTCGAGCCCATGTCAGGTGCGCCGCATAGTCACGACGAGCATGACTTAGCTCTGCCGTCGGACAGTGTTCGGGAGATCACACCTGCAACTACTCCGGCCCTCAATCTGGAACAGATTGCGCCGTCCGAGGACGGGTGGATGGACCCCGCCACGAAGGCCGCGCACTCAGCGGCGATAGAGCCGAATGCCGACTGCACTTCCTATGAGACCCGTATTGCTGGACACTTGGATTCGTCCCCGGCCACGGGCTCCGAGCCGCCTGCATCCGTGTCTATCGAATCCGATTGGGCACCGATTATGGAGTTTTCCTCCGCGGATATCTTTCAGCACTCACCACTGGGCAATGTGCTAAACTCATTGAGGTCTCTCTCCTTGTCAGGAGACCCTTGGCCGAACTATGTCCGGCTAGAATGGGATGCGGACAATGAAGAAATTCGCTCCCCACCCACCACCCACTTAGTAGCCACTGTCGATGATTTAACCGACATGCTCGATTTTGGCTCCGAAGACATCGACGGTATGGACGACGATGCAGGAGACGAACAGGAACCACCACCCACAAGGCGCTGGACTTCCACCTCATCATATGATATATACATGGTGGACACCCCCAAAGAAGGCGATGGCGATAAGACAGCGGAGGATAATCCCTCCAAGAAGCAATCCAAGCACCGACGTCAGCGGCGCCGCTCTAAGTCCCGCCATAGCAAAAGCAGCGATACCGGCACAAGAGACAATAACGCTCCGGATAGTGCCGAAGACGACGACAATCCCCTCCAGCCAGACCTCGAGCGGGAGGATGAACAAGCTAGCCCTCCGGAACAGGCAACAGACGGATTATCAGAGGATGACAATTACATGCCTCTCTCCGAAGACGAGGTGAGCCTCAGCGGCGAAGAATTTATCATGCCTGAGGATCCCGTCGAGAAGGAGCGCTTCAAGCGCCGGCTTATAGCCACAACAAACAGCCTGAAGAAAAAGCAACAACAGCTTCGAGCTGATCAAGATCTACTAGCGGATAGATGGACTGAAGTCCTGGCAGCCGAGGAATACGAACTCGAACGCCCAACCAAGAGTTACCCAAAGCGCAGGTTGCTACCCCAACTCGAGGAGGAAGCATTAAAACCTACATCACCAGCGTATGATGCGGCTGGTCGGCCACCTCGTGGCCGAGACAGAGGGGCATATCAGCCCGAAGTCCAGCCCGCACCCCGCCGCCATTCAAACAAAAATACCAAGGCCCAGGGCAACACGTGGGACCTGCGAGACGTATTGGAAAACAAAGCAGGACATACAAGATCGATCTACGGATCACGGGGTCGCGCCCCAACGCGTGGCGATGATCGTCACGCCGGATACACTAAATGCAAATCCGGCCGGGCCGAATACAGCAGACAAGAGTCGTATGAACTGCGTCGTGACATAGCCCGGCACAGAGGCGCCGCACACCCCCTATGCTTCACCGATGAAGTAATGGATCATGAATTCCCAGAAGGATTCAAACCCGTGAACATTGAGTCATACGATGGCACAACAGACCCCGCGATATGGATCGAGGATTTCCTCCTCCACATCCACATGGCCCGCGGTGACGATCTACATGCCATCAAGTACCTCCCACTAAAACTCAAAGGACCAGCTCGGCATTGGCTGAACAGCCTGCCAGCATACTCCATTGGCAGTTGGGATAATTTGGAAGATGCATTCCTTGACAACTTCCAGGGCACTTATGTGCGACCACCAGATGCTGATGACTTGAGCCACATAACCCAACAGCCAGGGGAATCGGCCAGGAAATTCTGGACTCGGTTCCTAACTAAAAAGAACCAAATTGTCGATTGTCCGGATGCCGAGGCCTTAGCGGCATTTAAACATAACATCCGGGACGAGTGGCTCGCCCGACACCTCGGCCAAGAGAAGCCGAAGTCCATGGCAGCCCTCACGACACTCATGACCCGCTTTTGCGCGGGCGAGGACAGCTGGCTGGCTCGCAGCAACAACACATCAAGAAATCCTGGCAATTCAGATGCCAAAGATACTAACAGCAGACCACGTCACAACAGACACAAGCGCCGCAACAACGGCGACAACGCCGAAGACACGGCAGTCAACGCCGGATTCAGTGGCTCTAAATCCGGTCAGCGGAAAAAGTCATTCAAAAGAAGCAATCCGGGCCCGTCCTGTTTGGACTGCATCCTCGATCACTCGTGTCAAATTCACGGCACCCCCGATAAGCCGGCCAATCACACCAACAGAGAATGCTGGGTATTCAAGCAGGCTGGCAAGTTGAATGCCGAAAACAAGGACAAGGGGTTGCATAGCAACGACGAGGATGAGCCTCGGCCGCCGAACACAGGACAGAAGAGGTTCCCTCCATAAGTGAAAACGGTGAACATGATATACGCAACCCATATTCCCAAGAGGGAACGGAAGCGTGCACTAAGGGATGTCTATGCGATGGAGCCAGTCGCCCCAAAGTTCAACCCATGGTCCTCTTGTCCGATCACCTTCGATCGCAGGGACCACCCCACTAGTATCCATCATGGCGGATCTGCCGCATTGGTCCTTGACCCCATCATCGACGGACTTCACCTCACTCGAGTCCTTATGGACGGTGGCAGTAGCCTGAACCTGCTCTATCAAGATACAATGCGCAAAATGGGCATAGATCCCTCGAGGATCAAACCCACCAAAACCACCTTTAAAGGTGTAATCCTAGGTGTAGAGGCCTATTGCACGGGCTCAATCACACTGGAAGTGGTCTTCGGATCTCCGGACAACTTTCGAAGCAAGGAGTTAATCTTCGATATCGTCCCCTTTCGCAGCGGCTATCACGCACTGCTTGGACGAACCGCATTTGCCAGATTCAATGCGCTACCGCATTATGCATACCTCAAACTCAAAATGCCAGGACCACGCGGGGTTATAACAGTTAATGGAAACACAGAGCGCTCGCTCCGCACGGAGGAACACACTGCGGCCCTCGCAGCAGAAGCGCAAAGCAGCCTTATTAGGCAAACCGCCAATTCGGCGAAAAAGACCCCGGACACCTTCAAGCGAGTCCGGAGTACCCCGCAGGAGGATCGCCAGGCACGTTTTGAGCTCGCCTAGCAATTCGGCCTCCGCCCTAGTCCCAGTCAAGTGGCGAAATTTGCGCCGCGCGTACATAACTACACACTCAAGATACCATGGGCATAGGCGGAGGCACCGCTACGGCACGTCCCACAATGCGGCTCAACCGCCCCAGGGGCCGTATACCTTCATCATTTTCTCTCTTTCAGGACCTTACTCTCTGGAAGCCCTTTCCGGCAGTCTAATTGTTGGACCCATCGCGGCAAGGAAATACCAAGGAAGCAAGACGCTCTGACGTACAAGGGAATCCCCAGGTGGTCTCTGATAACGACCGATATACCTGCTTTACATACCCATACGCAGCTTGCCCTTGGATAGGACATGTCAAATAGTCCTATTTTTTGCTTATTGCACTACTTGTATCCGTACGCTTTGACGTATTATTTAATAACAATGCATAGCGTTAGCCTATTATTGCATTCCCCTTTCTTTTTCTTCTTCTTTTTCCTTGTCTGCTTATTTACGACAAATTGCACCCGTACATTCTGGTACGACCAGTGCGCCAGGGGCTTCAGTATACCCCATAACACGGCGTGACAAATCCGAACACTTTCGACAGTGCGGCACCCCGAACTTATAGCATTATATGCATCAGCTCCGAATCATGTCTTGGGTCAATAGTTGGGTTTGCCCGGCTCCCATGTTTTGGTACCTTACGTTCCGCAATATTGGCTAAGGTAGCACTGGGAGAACTATTGCGATTGTGTCCCGGTTCTTCCGGACGAGCACCTCAGTAGAGAAAGCTGAAAACTAACTGTCATGATGAGGCGAGAGTTGGTCGCTGTTCGAGAGGTCTCAAGTCCTTAAAGACTTTTTCCGCTTCGGGCGAGGAGTCGGCCTTGCCCGACTTAGGCGTATATAGCGCCCCAAATTCGGCCTTCCGAATACTAGGGCTTCGCCAAAATTTAAAATTGTAGACTTCTATGGCTAAGTGAGAGTGATAAAGCTTTATAGTCTGATTGCCTGGTTCGTTGTGCTGAACACCTCCTTCGAAGGACACAAAATTGGGATAAAGAGTGCTCAGGTTTATCCCGAACACCTCAGTACTAGTTACATGGGGGCAGAAGCCGACGACTGGCCAACTCTCAGATTTTATAAATGGCCGCACAGAAGGTAATATTTTAAATTAACAAGCGTTGCATAGCGCAAATGAACTTGTTTCATATTACAGGATCACATGAGTACATTCATTCAAATATTACATCCTTAGCACATTCCTCCGCCACAAGGCGAGCACCCTTCAGGACACTGTCATAATACTTTTCAGGGTGGCGATGCTCCATGCCCTCCGGCGGCCCCTCCTTCACCAGCTTTTTGGCGTCTAGCTTCGCCCAGTGCACCTTCGCCCGGGCAAAAGCCCTGCGCGCACCCTCAATGCAGACGGACCGCTTTATGACTCCAAACTGTGGGCAGGCATTCACAAGCCGCCTCACCAGACTGAAGTAGCTATCAGGCAGGGGCTCGCCAGGCCACATCCGGACTATAAGACCCTTCATGGCCTGTTCGGCCGCCTTGTGAAGCTCGACCAGTTGCTTCAACTGGTCTCTCAAGGGCATTGGGTGTTCGGTCCCAGTATACTGAGACCAGAACAACTTCTCTGTCGAGCTCCCCTCCTCAGCCTGGTAGAACTCCGCAGCATCCGACACACTGCGGGGTAGATCTGCGAACGCTCCTGGAGAGCTCCGAACTCGGGTAAGTAAAAAGAAAGTTTCCTTCACATGCTTGCTTTGCATAATGAATGCCTTACCCACCGCTATCTTCTTAACCGCCTCAATTTCCCGGAGGGCCTTTTGGGCTTCGGCCTTGGCATGTTGTGCGCTTTTGAGGGCCTTCGCAAGCTCGGACCCTTGCGTCTTAGAGTCAAGATCCGAGGACTCGTGTTTCTTAATGAGAGCCTGGAGCTCTTGCTGCACCTCGCCTACTCGGGCTTCTTGCTTCTCTCGCTCGATGCGCTCCTTGGCCGCTTTGTCTTCGGCCTCGGATAGCGCCTTCTGCAGGGCCGCCACTTCGGTCGTGGCCCCTAGCACAATTCATGAGGATCCTATTATTCCAAAACCAATTTTTTCTTTATCAATACTCAGACGGGGTTTCACTTACCTTTTTTCTCTTCGAGCTGCCTCTTGGTAAGGCCGAGCTCTTCCTTGGACCGCTCAAGGTCCCGCTTCAGTGCAGCGACCTCCACAGTACGAGCAGCGGCGGCCAGCAGTGAAGCCTACTTATTCACATAGACACATTCCGATTAGACTCCTGCGATTATTATTTGATCCTCTATTCGGTCTTTCTTCGCGAACGCCAAACAGAGCATCAGGGGCTACTGTCTATGCTGTAACATTTTCTTACAATTTGATTACTTACCTCAAAGCCGGTTAGGAGGCTGGCACAGGCTTCAGTCAGTCCGCTCTTAGCGGACTGAACCTTCTTGACTACCGCACTCATAATAGTCTGGTGCTCTTCGTCAATGGAAGCGCCGCGAAGCACTTCCAGCAAGTTGTCCGATGCCTCTGGATGGACAGAGGCCATCAGCACAGACGGCTTGCCCCCCTTAGCGAGGGGTTGCCTGACAGAATCCGGAACCACTGGAGGTTCCGGCGCCGTATTCGGCTTGGGGCTAGACTTGCTGCCCCCGGCGTTAGGGCCCACGGGGGTCTTGCCCCTCGTGCGCCCAGCGCCTAGAATGTCGCCTTGGGGCCCCTCCGGAACTATCTCCCCTTGGTTCAGTTCCCTTTGAGACAACACCTCGGCGTCATCCGTAGGGCGGGGGGAGGAAGCGGTCGGGAGTGAATCGCTGTTCATATCTGACGGGCCCAAAGAATCATCCGACGAAGATACGTCGATATGGGCCCGGGATGGACTGCATAATCATGCACGACGTGATAAGAAACAGTACAATAAGATGTACCAAGAATTATTATGGTATCCGGATACTCACAACTTCGCCAGGGGCTTGTCCCTGGGTAACCACTCCTCGTCGCTGAAAGCGGCCGTCGTGGAGCAGTCCGGGAGGAGGGTCCTTCCCTTCTTAGACCCTTCGCCCCCCCTGATGGGGCAGCCTTCCTTTTCCTGTCCCCCTGGCTGGGGGGGAGAACTTTCCTCTTCCTCCTCCTCGTTTTCGTTGGAGGAGTGCGCCCCGGTGTTTTTGGACGATGAGTCCGATATAACCTTGCGCCGGAGACCCTTCCTGGTCCCCGTGGCCTTCTTCTCCGGCACTCGTAAGGCGCCGGAACCAGCATCTCTGTTAGGAGAGCATCTGCTGGATCTTCGGGCAGGGGAGCCGGACAATCTATCTGCTCCGCTGTCGCTACCCAGTCCTGTTAAATGGCGTGGGGGCTTAGATCTCGCGCGTGGTTATACTGGGGAAAAGAACATCTTATGAGATATAAAAGACTTACCGGATTGGCAGGGCGCTTTGCGCTGAGTCCGCGGTCCTCGGTAAGGGGAGGAGGTACCTCAGTGCCCTTGAACAACACCTTCCAGACATCCTCGTGCGTCGTGTCGAAGAGCTCTCGCAGCGTCTGGTGCTCGGCCGGGTCGATCTCCCACAAATTGAATGCCCGTCTTTGACACGGGAGGATCCGGCGGAAGAGCATGACTTGGACCACGTTGACGAGCTTGATTTTCTTGCTCATCATGTTTTTGACGCATGTCTGGAGTCCGGTCAGCTCTACCGAGGAACCCCAGGATAGGCCCTTCTCTTTCCAGGAGGTGAGCCGCATGGGGATTCCGGATCGAAATTCGGGGGCCGCCACCTAGTTGGTGTCACGCGGCTCGGTGATGTAGAACCACCCCGATTGCCACCCCTTTACGGTCTCCACATAGGAGCCTTCGAGCCAGGTGACGTTGGGCATTTTGCCCACCATGGCGCCTCCACACTCCGCTTGCTGGCCGACCACCACCTTCGGTTTAACGTTGAAGGTCTTCAGCCATAGGGCGAAGTGGGGCTTGATGCGAAGGAAGGCCTCGCACACGACGATAAACGCCGAGATGTTGAGGATGAAATTGGGGGCCAGATCGTGAAAGTCCAGCCCGTAGTAGAACATGAGCCCGCGGACAAACGGGTGGAGGGGAAATCCCAGTCCGCGGACGAAGTGGGTAAGAAATACCACCCTCTCATGGGGTTCTGGAGTAGGGACGATCTGCCCCGCATCTGGTAGCCGGTGCGCGATATCCGCAGCCAGGTATCCGGCTCCCCGTAGCTTTGTGATGTCCTCCTCCGTAACGGAGGAGACCATCCACTTGCCTCCCGCTCCGGACATGCTTGGAGTGGTTTGAGGAGAAAATGCGAACTTGGGTGCTGGAGCTCAAGTGCGCAAGAATGGATGAGCAAGGAGGAAGAAGGCGTGGGTGAAAAAGATGAATCCTTGTCTCTTTATAAGGGCGGAAGAAACTATGCGCCTCCCCACCTGCCTGGTAAACTCGTTTGTTCCCCAAGCGCCGTAATTAATGGCGTGGTTGGGTTACCTACACCCGTATTGATGAGAATCCCGTGATAAGGGGACACGATATCTGCTTTGACAAGACGTGCCAACAAAACCGCCTCGCAATATGTGCAGTGGCTGGTTGAGAAAAACGGTTCGAATAATGACCGGGCCGTGGTGTGATGTCATGCTGCAGAATGTGTCAGTAGATTAGATTTGTGGAAATATTATTCTCTCTACGGTGGTATGTGGAATTTGTTTTGCAGAGCCGGACACTATCCTTGTGTTCAAAATCTTCTATGGAGTATTCGAAGGAAGAACCTGCATTGCAATGCCGAAGACAATCTACGCGCCGGACTCATCGTCATTGAAGCCTGGTTCAGGGGCTACTGAGGGAGTCCTGGATTAGGGGGTCCTCGGACAGCCGGACTATTGGACTATGAAGATACAAGATTGAAGACTTCGTCCCGTGTCCGGATGGGACTCTCCTTGGTGTGGAAGGCAAGCTTGGCAATACGGATATGTAGATATCCTCCCTTGTAACCGACTCTGTGTAACCCTAGCCCCCTCCGGTGTCTATATAAACCGGAGGGTTTTAGTCCGTAGACAACAACAATCATACCATAGGCTAGCTTCTAGGGTTTAGCCTCTACGATCTCGTGGTAGATCAACTCTTGTAATACTCATATCATCAAGATCAATCAAGCAGGAAGTAGGGTATTACCTCCATCGAGAGGGCCCGAACCTGGGTAAAAATTTTGTCCCCCGCCTCCTGTTACCATCCGCCTTAGACGCGCAGTTCGGGACCCCCTACCTGAGATCCGCCGGTTTTGACACCGACACCGCCCCCTCCTCCTTGTCCTATTCGGACTG
Organism: Aegilops tauschii subsp. strangulata; assembly: GCF_002575655.3. NCBI lineage: Eukaryota > Viridiplantae > Streptophyta > Magnoliopsida > Poales > Poaceae > Aegilops > Aegilops tauschii. The sequence goes on from NC_053040.3 coordinate 322,586,558, forward strand.
CCTAGGAGGGGGCGCGCGGCCACCCCCGCGGGCTTCCCTCTCTCTTCCTAAGGCCCATGTTGGCCCAACACTTCCCCGGGGGGTTACGGTAACCCCTCGGTACTCCGGAAAAATACCCGAATCACTCGGAACCATTTCGATGTCCGAATACAACCTTCAATATATGAATCTTTACCTCTCGAGCATTTTGAGACTCCTCGTCATGTCCGTGATCTCATTCGGGACTCTGAACAAACATCGGTAACCAAAACACACAACTCATAATACAAATCGTCATCGAACGTTAAGCGTGCGGACCCTACGGGTTCGAGAACTATGTAGACATGACCGAGACACATCTCCGGTCAATAACCAATAGCGGAACCTGGATGCTCATATTGGCTCCTACATATTCTACGAAGATCTTTATCGGTCAAACCGCATAACAACGTACGCCATTCCCTTTGTCATCGGTATGTTACTTGCCCGAGATTCGATCGTCGGTATCCTCATACCTAGTTCAATCTCATTACCGACAAGTCTCTTTACTCGTTTCTTAATGCATAATCCCGTAACTAACTCATTTAGTCACATTGCTTGCAAGGCTTATAGTGATGTGCACTACCGAGAGGGCCCAGAGATACCTCTCCGATACACGGAGTGACAAATCCTAATCTTGATGTATGCCAACCCAACAAACACCTTCGGAGACACCTGTAGTGCATCTTTATAATCATCCAGTTACGTTGTCACGTATGATAGCACACAAGGTGTTCCTCCGGTATTCGGGAGTTGCATAATCTCATAGTCAGATGAACATGTATATGTCATGAAGAAAGCAATAGCAATAAAACTAAACGATCATAATGCTAAGCTAATGGATGGGTCTTGTCCATCACATCATTCTCTAATGATGTGATCCCGTTCATCAAATGACAACACATGTCTATGGTCAGGAAACTTAACCATCTTTGATTAACGAGCTAGTCAAGTAGAGGCACACTAGGGACACTCTATTTTGTCTATGTATTCACACATGTACTAAGTTTCCGGTTAATACAATTCTAGCATGAATAATAAACATTTATCATGATATAAGGAAATATAAATAACAACTTTATTATTGCCTCTAGGGCATATTTCCTTCAGTCTCCCACTTGCACTAGAGTCAATAATCCAGATTACATAGTAACGATTCTAACACCCATGGAGTCTTGGTGTTGATCATGTTTTGCTCGTGGAAGAGGCTGAAGGAAATATGCCCTAGAGGCAATAATAAATTTATAATTTATTTCCTCATATCATGATAAATGTTTATTATTCATGCTAGAATTGTATTAACCGGAAACATAATACATGTGTGTATACATAAACAAACATAGTGTCACTAGTATGCCTCTACTTGACTAACTCGTTGATCAAAGATGGTTGAGTTTCCTAGCAATAGACATGAGTTGTCATTTGATTAACGGGATCACAGAATTAGGAGAATGATGTGATTGACTTGACCCATTTCGTTAGCTTAGCACTTGATCGTTTAGTTTACTGCTTTTGCTTTCTCCATGACTTATACATGTTCCTATGACTATGATATTATGCAACTCCCGAATACCAGAGGAACACTTTGTGTACTACCAAACGTCACAACGTAACTGGGTGATTGTAAAGGTGCTCTACAGGTGTCTCCGATGGTGTTCATTGAGTTGGCATAGATCGATAATAGGATTTGTCACTCCGATTGTCGGAGAGGTATCTCTGGGCCCTCTCGGTAATGCACATCACTATAAGCCTTGCAAGCAATGTGACTAATGAGTTAGTTACGGGATGATGCACTACGGAACGAGTAAAGAGACTTGCCGGTAACGATATTGAGCTAGGTATTGAGATACCGACGATCGAATCTCGGGCAAGTAACATACCAATGACAAAGGGAACAACATATGTTGTCATGCGGTTTGACCGATAAAGATCTTCGTAGAATATGTAGGAACCAATATGAGCATCCAGGTTCCGCTATTGGTTATTGACCGGAGATGTGTCTCGGTCAGGTCTACATAGTTCTCGAACCCGTAGGGTCCGCACGCTTAAAGTTCTGTGACGATCGGTATTATGAGTTTTTGTGTTTTGATGTATCGAAGGTTGTTCGGAGTCCCGGATATGATCACGGACATGACGAGGAGTCTCGAAATGGTCGAGACATAAAGATCGATATATTGGAATCCTATATTTGGACATCGGAATGGTTCCGAGTGAAATCAGGATTTTACCAGAGTACCGGGAGGTTACCGGAACCCTCCGGTAATTGTATGGGCCTTAATGGGCCATAGTGGAGAGAGGGAGAGGAGGCCACGGCAGGCCGCGCGCCCCCTCCCCCTCTGGTCCAAATTGGACTAGGAGGGGGGCGCCCCCCTTTCCTTCCTCCCTCTCTCCCCCTTCCTTCTCTCCTAGTCCAACGAGGGAAGGGGGGAATCCTACTCCCGGTGGGAGTAGGACTCCTCCTAGCGCGCCCTGCTAGGGTCGGCCGGCCTCCCCCCTTGCTCCTTTATATACGGGGGCAGGGGGCACCCCAAGACACAGAAGTTGATCATTGATCTCTCTTAGCCGTGTGCGGTGCCCCCCTCCACCATAATCCACCTCGGTCATATCGTAGCGGTGCTTAGGCGAAGCCCTGCGTCGGTAACTTCATCAACATCGTCACCACGCCGTCGTGCTGATGAAGCTCTTTCCCGAAGCTCTACTGGATCGTGAGTTCACGGGACGTCACCGAGCTGAACGTGTGCTGAACGCGGAGGTGTCGTACGTTTCGGTACTGAGGATCGGTCGATCGTGAAGACGTACGACTACATCAACCGCATTGTCATAACGCTTCCGCTTACGGTCTACGAGGGTACGTGGACGACACTCTCCCCTCTCGTTGCTATGCATCACCATGATCTTGCGTGTGCGTAGGATTTTTTTGAAATTACTATGTTCCCCAACAGTGGCATCAGAGCCAGGTTTATGCGTAGATGTTATATGCACGAGTAGAACACAAGTGAGTTGTGGGCGATACAAATCATACTGCTTACCAGCATGTCATACTTTGGTTCAGCGGTATTGTTGGATGAAGCGGCCCGGACCGGCATTACGCGTATGCTTACGCGAGACTGGTTCTACCGACGTGCTTTGCACACAGGTGCCTGGCGGGTGTCAGTTTCTCCAACTTTAGTTGAACCGCGTGTGACTACGCCCAATCCTTGAGAAGGTTAAAACAGCACTAACTTGACGAAATATCGTTGTGGTTTTGACGCGTAGGTAAGAACGGTTCTTGCTCAGCTCGTAGCAGCCACGTAAAACTTGCAACAATAAAGTAGAGGACGTCTAACTTGTTTTTGCAGGGCATGTTGTGATGTGATATGGTCAAGACATGATGCTATATTTTATTGGATGAGATGATCATGTTTTATAACAGAGTTATCGGCAACTGGCAGGAGCCATATGGTTGTCACTTTATTGTATGCAATGCAATCGCCCTGTAGTTGCTTTACTTTATCACTAAGCGGTAGCGATAGTCGTAGAAGCAATAGTTGGCGAGACGACAACGATGCTACGATGGAGATCAAGGTGTCGCCCCGGTGACGATGGTGATCATGACGGTGCTTTGGATATGGAGATCAAAGGCACAAGATGATGATGGCCATATCATATCACTTATATTGATTACATGTGATGTTTAACCTTTATGCATCTTATTCTGCTTTGATTGATGGTAGCATTATAAGATGATCTCTCACTAAAAATTTCAAGGTACAAGTGTTCTCCCTGAGGATGCACCGTTGCCAAAGTTCGTCATGCCGAGACACCACGTGATGATCGGGTGTGATAAGCTCAACGTTCTTATACAACGGGTGCAAGCCAGTTTTGCACACGCAGAATACTCGGGTTAAACTTGACGAGCCTAGCATATGCAGATATGGCCTCGGAACACTGAGACCGAAAGGTTGAATGTGAATCATATAGTAGATATGATCAACATAGTGATGTTCACCATTGAAAACTGCTCCATTTCACGTGATGATCGGTTACGGTTTAGTTGATTTGGATCACGTGATCACTTAGATGATAAGAGAGATGTCTATCTAAGTGGGAGTTCTTAAGTAATATGATTAATTGAACTTAAATTTATCATGAACTTAGTACCTGATAGTATTTTGCTTGTCTATGTTGTTGTAGATAGATGCCCCGTGCTGTTGTTCCGTTGAATTTTAATGCGTTCCTTGAGAAAGCAAAGTTGAAAGATGATGGTAGCAATTACACGGACTGGGTCCATAACTTGAGGATTATCCTCATTTCTGCACAGAAGAATTACGTCCTGGAAGCACCGCTGGGTGCCAGGCTTGCTGCAGATGCAACTAACGACGTTAAGAACATCTGGCAGAGCAAAGCTGATGACTACTCGATAGTTCAGTGTGCCATGCTTTACGGCTTAGAACCGGGACTTCAACGACGTTTTGAACGTCATGGAGCATATGAGATGTTCCAGGAGTTGAAGTTAATATTTCAAGCAAATGCCCGGACTGAGAGATATGAAGTCTCCAATAAGTTCTTCAGCTGCAAGATGGAGGAGAATAGTTCTGTCAGTGAACATATACTCAAAATGTCTGGGTATAATAATCACTTGATTCAACTAGGAGTTAATCTTTCAGATGATAGTGTCATTGACAGAATTCTTCAATCACTGCCACCAAGCTACAAGAGCTTCGTGATGAACTATAATATGCAAGGGATGGATAAGACAATTCCCGAGCTCTTCGCAATGCTAAAGGCTGCGGAGGTAGAAATCAAGAAGGAGCATCAAGTGTTGATGGTCAACAAGACCACCAGTTTCAAGAAAAAGGTTAAAGGGAAGAAGAAGGGGAACTTCAAGAAGAACAGCAAACAAGTTGCTGCTCAGGAGAAGAAACCTAAGTTTGGACCTAAGCCTGAGATTAAGTGCTTCTACTGCAAACAGACTGGTCACTGGAAGCAGAACTGCCCCAAGTATTTGGCGGATAAGAAGGATGGCAAGGTGAACAAAGGTGTATGTGATATACATGTTATTCATGTGTACCTTACTAAAGCTCGTAGTAGCACCTGGGTATTTGATACTGGTTCTGTTGCTAATATTTGCAACTCGAAACAGGGACTACGGATTGAGCGAAAATTGGCTAAAGACGAGGTGACGATGCGCGTGGGAAATGGTTCCAAAGTCCATGTGATTGCCGTCGGCACGCTACCTCTACATCTACCTTCGGGATTAATTTTAGACCTAAATAGTTGTTATTTGGTGCCAGCGTTAAGCATGAACATTATATCTGGATCTTGTTTGATGCGAGACGGTTATTCATTTAAATCTGAGAATAATGGTTGTTCTATTTATATGAGTAATATCTTTTATGGTCATGCACCCTTGATGAGTGGTATATTTTTGTTGAATCTCGATAATAGTGATACACATATTCATAATATTGATAATGATAGTGCAACTTATTTGTGGCACTGGCGTTTGGGTCATATTGGTGTAAAGCGCATGAAGAAACTCCATACCGATGGACTTCTGGAATCACCTGATTATCAATCACTTGGTACTTGTGAACCATGCCTCATGGGCAAGATGACTAAAACGCCATTCTCCGGAACAATGGAGCAAGCAACAGATTTATTGGAAATCATACATACTGATGTATGTGGTCCAATGAATATTGAGCCTCGCGGCGGGTATCGTTATTTTCTCACCTTCACAGATGATTTGAGCACATATGGGTATATCTACTTAATGAAACATAAGTCTGAAACATTTGAAAAGTTCAAAGAATTTCAGAGTGAAGTGGAAAATCATCGTAACAAGAAAATAAAGTTTCTATGATCTGATCGTGGAGGAGAATATTTGAGTTATGAGTTTGGTCTACATTTGAAACAATGCGGAATAGTTTTGAAACTCACGCCACCCGGAACACCACAGCGTAATGGTGTGTCCAAACATCGTAATCATACTTTACTAGATATGGTGTGATTTATGATGTCTCTTACTGATTTACCGCTATCGTTTTGGGGTTATGCTTTAGAGACGGCTGCATTCACGTTAAATAGGGCACCATCAAAATCCGTTGAGACGACGCCTTATGAACTGTGGTTTGGAAACAAACCAAAGTTGTCGTTTCTTAAAGTTTGGGGCTGCGATGCTTATGTGAAAAAGCTTCAACCTGATAAGCTCGAACACAAATCGGAGAAATGTGTCTTCATAGGATACCCAAAGGAAACTATTGGGTACACTTTCTATCACAGATCCGAAGGCAAGACATTTGTTGTTAAGAATGGATCCTTTCTAGAGAAGGTGTTTCTCTCGAAAGAAGTGAGTGGGAGGAAAGTAGAACTTGATGAGGTAACTGTACCTGCTCCCTTATTGGAAAGTAGTTCATCACAAAAACCGGTTTCTGTGACACCTACACCAATTAGTGAGGAAGCTAATGATGTTGATCATGTATCTTCAGATCAAGTTACTACCAAACCTCGTAGGTCAACAAGAGTAAGATCCGCACCAGAGTGGTACGGCAATCCTGTTCTGGAAGTCATGTTACTAGACCATGGCGAACCTACGAACTATGAGGAAGCGATGATGAGCCCAGATTCCGCGAAATGGCTTGAGGCCATGAAATCTGAGATGGGATCCATGTATGAGAACAAAGTGTGGACTTTGGTTGACTTGCCCGATGATCCGCATGCCATAGAAAATAAATGGATCTCAAGAAGAAGACTGACGCTGACGGTAATATTACTGTCTACAAAGCTCAACTTGTTGCGAAAGGTTTTCGACAAGTTCAAGGGGTTGACTACAATGAGACTTTCTCACCCGTAAAGATGCTTAAGTCTGTCCGAATCATGTTAGCAATTGCCGCATTTTATGATTATGAAATTTGGCAAATGGATGTCAAAACTGCATTCCTGAATGGATTTCTGGAAGAAGAGTTGTATATGATGCAACCAGAAGGTTTTGTCGATCCAAAGGGTGCTAACAAAGTGTGCAAGCTCCAGCGATCATTTATGGACTGGTGCAAGCCTCTCGGAGTTGGAATAAACGTTTTGATAGTGTGATCAAAGCATATGGTTTTATACAGACTTTTGGAGAAGCCCATATTTACAAGAAAGTGAGTGGGAGCTCTGTAGCATTTCTAATATTATATGTGGATGACATATTGTTGATTGGAAATGATATAGAATTTCTGGATAGCATAAAAGGATACTTGAATAAGAGTTTTTCAATGAAAGACCTCGGTGAAGCTGCTTATATATTGGGCATCAAGATCTATAGAGATAGATCAAGATGCTTAATTGGACTTTCACAAAGCACATACCTTGATAAAGTTTTGAAAAAGTTCAAAATGGATCAAGCAAAGAAAGGGTTCTTGCCTGTGTTACAAGGTGTGAAGTTGAGTCAAACTCAATGTCCGACCACTGCAGAAGATAGAGAGAAAATGAAAAGTGTTCCCTATGCTTCAGCCATAGGCTCTATCATGTATGCAATGTTGTGTACCAGACCTGATGTGTGCCTTGCTATTAGTTTAGCAGGGAGGTACCAAAGTAATCCAGGAGTGGATCACTGGACAACGGTCAAGAACATCCTGAAATACCTGAAAAAGGACTAAGGATATGTTTCTCGTTTATGGAGGTGACAAAGAGCTCATCGTAAGTGGTTACGTCGATGCAAGCTTTGACACTGATCCGGACGATTCTAAATCGCAAACCGGATACGTGTTTATATTAAACGGTGGAGCTGTCAGCTGGTGCAGTTCTAAACAAAGCATCGTGGCGGGATCTACATGTGAAGCGGAGTACATAGCTGCTTCGGAAGCAGCAAATGAAGGAGTCTGGATGAAGGAGTTCATATCCGATCTAGGTGTCATACCTAGTGCATCGGGTCCAATGAAAATCTTTTGTGACAATACTGGTGCAATTGCCTTGGCAAAGGAATCCAGATTTCACAAGAGAACCAAGAACATCAAGAGACACTTCAATTTCATCCGGGATCAAGTCCAAGTGTGAGACATAGAGATTTGCAAGATACATACGGATCTGAATGTTGCAGACCCGTTGACTAAGCCTCTTCCACGAGCAAAACATGATCAGCACCAAGACTCCATGGGTGTTAGAATCATTACCGTGTAATCTAGATTATTGACTCTAGTGCAAGTGGGAGACTAAAGGAAATATGCCCTAGAGGCAACAATAAAGTTATAATTTATTTCCTCATATCATGATAACTGTTTATTATTCATGCTAGAATTGTATTAACCGGAAACATAATACATGTGTGAATACATGGACAAACATAGTGTCACTAGTATGCCTCTACTTGACTAGCTCGTTGATCAAAGATGGTTGAGTTTCCTAGCCATAGACATGATTTGCCATTTGATTAATGGGATCACATCATTAGGAGAATGATGTGATTGACTTGACCCATTTCGTTAGCTTAGCACTTGATCGTTTAGTTTACTGCTATTGCTTTCTCCATGACTTATACATGTTCCTTTGACTATGAGATTATGCAACTCCCGAATACCGGAGGAACACTTTGTGTGCTACCAAACATCACAACGTAACTGGGTGATTATAAAGGTGCTCTACAGGTGTCTCCGATGGTGTTCGTTGAGTTGACATAGATCGAGAATAGGATTTTTCACTCCGATTATCGGAGAGGTATCTCTGGGCCCTCTCGGTAATGCACATCACTATAAGCCTTGCAAGCAATGTGACTAATGAGTTAGTTACGGGATGATGCACTACGGAACGAGTAAAGAGACTTGCCGGTAACGAGATTGAGCTAGGTATTGAGATACCGACGATCGAATCTCGGGCAAGTAACATACCGATGAGAAAGGGAACAACATATGTTGTCATGCGGTTTGACCGATAAAGATCTTCGTAGAATATGTAGGAACCAATATAATCATCCAGGTTCCGCTATTGGTTATTGACCAGAGACGTGTCTCGGTCATGTCTACATAGTTCTCGAACCCGTAGGGTCCGCACGCTTAAAGTTCTGTGATGATCGGTATTATGAGTTTTTGTGTTTTGATGTACCGAAGGTAGTTAGGAGTCCCGGATATGATCACGGACATGACGAGGAGTCTCGAAATGGTCGAGATGTAAAGATCGATATATTGGAAGCCTATATTTGGACATCGGAATGGTTCCGGGTGAAATCGGGATTTTACCGGAGTACCGGGAGGTTACCGGAACCCCCCGGTAATTGTATGGGCCTTAATGGGACATAGTGGAGAGAGAGAGGAGGCCAGGGCAGGCCGCGCGCCCCCTCCCCCTCTGGTCCGAATTGGACTAGGAGGGGGGGGGCGGCGCCCCCCTTTCCTTCCTCCCTCTCTCCCCCTTCCTTCTCTCCTGGTCCAACTAGGGAAGGGGGGAATCCAACTTCCGGTGGGAGTAGGACTCCTCCTGGCGCGCCCTGCTAGGGCCAGCCGACCTCCCCCCTTGATCCTTTATATACGGGGGCAGGGGGCACCCCAAGACGCACAAGTTGATCATTGATCTCTCTTAGCCGTGTGCGGTGCCCCCCTCCACCATAATCCACCTCGGTCATATCGTAGCGGTGCTTAGGCGAAGCCCTGCGTCGGTAACTTCATCAACACCGTCACCACGCCGTCGTGCTGACAAAGCTCTTCCCCGAAGCTCTACTGGATCGTGAGTTCGCGGGACGTCACCGAGCTGAACGTGTGCTGAACGCGGAGGTGCCGTACGTGTCGCTACTGATGATCAGTCGATCGTGAAGACGTACGACTATATCAACCGCGTTGTCATAACGCTTCCTCTTACGGTCTACGAGGGTACGTGGACGACACTCTCCCCTCTCGTTGCTATGCATCACCATGATCTTGCGTGTGCGTAGGATTTTTTTTGAAATTACTACTTCCCCAACAGAGGCTTAGTCAACGGGTCTGCAACATTCAGATCCGTATATATTTTGCAAATCTCTATGTCTCCCTACTTGACTTGATCGCGGATGGAATTGAAGCGTCTCTTGATGTGTTTGGTTCTGTTGTGAAATCTGGATTCCTACGCCAAGGCTATTGCTCAAGTATTGTCACAAAAGATTTTCATTGGACCCAATGCACTAGGTATTACACCTAGATCGGATATGAACTCCTTCATCCAGACTCCTTCATTTGCTACTTCCAAAGCAGCTATGTACTTTGCTTCACACGTAGATCCTGCCACGACGCTCTGCCTGGAACTTCACCAACTGACAGCTCCACCATTCAATATAAATACGTATCCGGTTTGTGACTTAGAGTCATCCGGATCAGTGTCAAAGCTTGCATCGACGTAACCATTTACGACAAGCTCTTTGTCACCTCCATAAACGAGAAACATATCCTTAGTCCTTTTCAGGTATTTCAGGATGTTCTTGACCACTGTCCAGTGATCCACTCCTGGATTACTTTGGTACCCCCTGCTAAACTTATAGCAAGGCACACATCAGGTCTAGTACACAACATTGCATACATGATAGAACCTATGGCTGAGGCATAGGGAATGACTTTCATTTTCTCTCTATCTTCTGTAGTGGTCGGGCATTGAGTCTTACTCAACTTCACACCTTGTAACACAAGCAAGAACACTTTCTTTGACTGATCCATTTTGAACTTCTTCAAAACTTTATCAAGGTATGTACTTTGTGAAAGTCCAATTAAGCGTCTTGATCTATCTCTATAGATCTTGATGCCCAATATATAAGCAGCTTCACCGAGGTCTTTCATTGAAAAATTCTTATTCAAGTATCCTTTTATGCTATCCAGAAATTCTATATCATTTCCAATTAACAATATGTCATCCACATATAATATCAGAAATGCTACAGAGCTCCCACTCACTTTCTTGTAAATACAGGCTTCTCCAAAAGTCTGTATAAAACCATATGCTTTGATCATACTATCAAAGTGTATATTCCAACTCCGAGATGCTTGCACCAGTCCATAAATGGATCGCTGGAGCTTGCACACTTTGTTAGCACCTTTAGGATCGACAAAACCTTCTGGTTGCATCATATATAACTCTTCTTTAAGAAATCCATTAAGGAATGCAGTTTTGACATCCATTTGCTAAATTTCATAATCATAAAATGCGGTAATTGCTAACATGATTCGGACAGACTTAAGCATCGCTACAGGTGAGAAGGTCTCATCGTAGTCAACTCCTTGAACTTGTCAAAAACCTTTTGCAACAAGTCGAGCTTTGTAGATAGTAACATTATCATCAGTGTTAGTCTTCTTCTTGAAGATCCATTTATTCTCTATGGCTTGCCGATCATCCGGAAAGTCAACCAAAGTCCACACTTTGTTCTCATACATTGATCCCATCTCAGATTTCATGGCCTCAAGCCTCATCATTGCTTCCTCATAGTTTGTAGGTTCGTCATGGTCTAGTAACATGACTTCTAGAACAGGATTACCGTACCACTCTGGTGCGGAACGTACTCTGGTTGACCTACGAGGTTCGGTAGTAACTTGAACTGAAGTTTCATGATTATCATCATTAACTTCCTCACTAGTTGGTGTAGGAATCACTGGAACTGATTTCTATGATGAACTACTTTCCAATTCGGGAGAAGGTACAATTACCTCATCAAGTTCTACTTTCCACCCACTCACTTCTTTCGAGAGAAACTCCTTCTCTAGAAAGGATCCATTCTTAGCAACGAATATCTTTCCTTCGGATCTATGATAGAAGGTGTACCCAATAGTCTCCTTTGGGTATCCTATGAAGACGCATTTCTCCGATTTGGGTTCGAGCTTATCAGGTTGAAGCTTTTTCACATAAGCACGCAACCCCAAACTTTAAGAAATGACATCTTAGGTTACTTGCCAAACCATAGTTTATATGGTGTCGTCTCAATGGATTTAGATGGTGCCCTATTTAACATGAATGCAGCCGTCTCTAAAGCATAACCCCAAAACGATAGTGGTAAATCGGTAAGAGACATTATAGATCGCACCATATCTAATCAAGTATGGCTATGACGTTCGGATACACCATTATGCTGTGGTGTTCCAGGTGGCGTGAGTTGCGAAACTATTCCACATTGTTTCAAATGAAGACCAAACTCATAACTCAAATATTCACCTCCACGATTGGATCGTAGAAACTTTATTTTCTTGTTACGATGATTCTCCACTTCACTCTGAAATTCTTTGAACTTTTCAAATGTTTTAGACTTATGTTTCATTAAGTAGATATACCCATATCTGCTCAAATCATCTGTGAAGGTTAGAAAATAACAATACCCGCCGCGAGCCTCAACACTCATCGAACCGCATACATCAGTATGCTCGCTCCATTGTTCCGGAGAATGGAGTCTTAGTCATCTTGCCCATGAGGCATGGTTCGCAAGCATCAAGTGATTCATAATCAAGTCATTCCAAAAGCCCATCGGCATGGAGTTTCTTCATGCGCTTTACACCAATATGACCTAAACGGCAGTGCCACAAATAAGTTGCACTATCATTATTAACTTTGCATCTTTTGGTTTCAATATTATGAATATGTGTATCACTATTATCGAGATTCAACAAAAATATACCACTCATCAAGGGTGCATGACCATAAAAGATATTACTCATATAAATAGAACAACCATTATTCTCTGATTTAAATGAATAACCGTCTCGCATCAAACAAGATCTAGATAGAATGTTCATGCTCAACGCTGGCACCAAATAACAATTATTCAGGTCTAAAACTAATCCCGAAGGTGATGTAGAGGTAGCGTGCCGACGGCGATCACATCGACTTTGGAACCATTTCCCACGCGCATCGTCACCTCGTCCTTAGCCAATCTTCCTTTAATCCGTAGCCCCCGTTTCGAGTTGCAAATATGAGCAACAGAACCAGTATCAAATACCCAGGCGCTAGTATGAGCATTAGTAAGGTACACATCAATAACATGTATATCAAATATACCTTTCACTTTGCCATCCTTATTATCCGCCAAATACTTGGGGCAGTTCCGCTTCCTGTGACCAGTCTCTTTGCAGTAGAAGCACTCAGTTTCAGGCTTAGGTCCAGACTTGGGCTTCTTCCCTTGAGCAGCAACTTGCTTGCCGTTCTTCTTGAAGTTCCCCTTCTTCCCTTTGCACTTTTTCCTGAAACTAGTGGTCTTATTGACCATCAACACTTGATGCTCCTTCTTGATTTCTAACTCCGCAGCCTTTAGCATTGCGAAGAGCTCGAGAATTGTCTTTTCCATCCCTTGCATATTATAGTTCATCACGAAGCCTTTATAGCTTGGTGGCAGTGATTGAAGAACTCTGTCAATGACACTATCATTAGGAAGATTAACTCCCAACTGAGTCAAGTGGTTATGATACCCAGACATTTTGAGTATATGTTCACTGACAGAAGTATTCTCCTCCATCTTGCAGCTATAGAACTTGTTGGAGACTTCATATATCTCAACTCGGGCATTTGCTTGAAATATTAACTTCAACTCCTGGAACATCTCATATGCTCCATGACGTTCAAAACGTATTTGAAGTCCCGACTCTAATTAAGTCGTAAAGCATGGCACACTGAACTATCGAGTAGTCATCAGCTTTGCTCTGCCAGACGTTCATAACGTCCGGAGTTGCTCTTGCAGCGGGTCTTGCACTTAGCGGAGCTTTCAGGGCGTAATTCTTCTGTGCAGCAATGCAGATAATCCTCAAGTTAGGGACCCAGTCCGTGTAGTTGCTACCATCATCTTTCAACTTAGCTTTCTCTAGGAACGCATTAAAATTCAAGGGAACGGTAGCACGGGCCATTGATCTACAACAACATAGATATGCAAAAACTATCAGGTACTAAGTTCATGATAAATTAAAGTTCAATTAAGCATATTACTTAAGAACTCCCACTTAGATAGACATCCCTCTAGTAATCTAAATGATCACGTGATCCATATCAACTAAACCATGTCGGATTATCACGTGAGATGGAGTAATTTTCAATGGTGAACATCACTATGTTGATCATATCTATTATATGATTCATGTTCGACCTTTCGGTCTCAGTGTTCCGAGGCCATATCTGCATATGCTAGGCTCGTCAAGTTTAACCCGGGTATTCTGCACGTGCAAAACTGGCTTGCACCCGTTGTATGTGAATGTACAGCTTATCACACCCGATCATCACATGGTGTCTCGGCCCGATGAACTATAGCAACAGTGCATACTCAGGGAGAACAGTTATACCTTGAAATTTAGCGAGGGATCATCTTATAATGCTACCGTCGTACTATGCAAAATTAGATGCATAAAAGATAAACATCACATGCAATCAAAATATGTGACATGATATGGCCATCATCATCTTGTGCCTTTGATCTCCATCTCAAAAGCACCGTCATGATCTCCATCGTCACCGCCTTGACACCTTGATCTCCATCGTAGCATCATTGTCGTCTCGCCAACTATTGCTTCTACGACTATCGATACTGCTTAGTGAAAAAGTAAATCAATTACATGGTGATTGCATTTCATACAATAAAGCGACAACCATAAGGCTCCTGCCAGTTGCCGATAACTTTTACAAAACATGATCATCTCATAAAACAATTTATATCTCATCACGTCTTGACCATATCACATCACAACATGCCCTGCAAAAACAAGTTAGACGTCCTCTACTTTGTTGTTGCAAGTTTTACGTGGCTGTTACGGGCTTCTAGCAAGAACCGTTCTTACCTACGCATCAGAACCAGAACGATTTTTCGTCAAGTGTGTTGTTTTAACCTTCAACAAGGACCGGCCGTAGTCAAACTCGATTCAACTAAAGTTGGAGAAACAGACACCCGCGAGCCACCTGTGTGCGAAGCACGTCGGTAGAACCGGTCTCATGAATGCGGTCATGTAATGTCGGTCCGGGCCGCTTCATCCAACAATACCGCCTAATCAAAGTAAGATGTTGGTGGTAAGCAGTATGACTATTATCACCCACAACTCTTTGTGTTCTACTCGTGCATATCATCTATGCATAGACCTGGCTCGGATGCCATTGTTGGGGAACGTAGCATGCAATTTCAAAAAAATCCTACGATCACGCAAGATCTATCTAGGAGATGCATAGCAACGAGACGGGGAGAGTGTGTCCACGTACCCTCGTAGACCGAAAGCGAAAGCGTTATGTTAACGCGGTTGATGTAGTCGAACGTCTTCACGATCCAACCGATCCAAGTACCGAACTTACGGTACCTCCGTATTCAGCACACGTTCAGCTCGATGACGTCCCTCGAACTCTTGATCCAATAGAGGGTCGAGGGAGAGTTCCGCCAGCACCACCGCGTGGTGACGGTGATGGTGATGTGATCCGTGTAGGGCTTCTCCTAAGCATTACGACGCTATGACCGGAGGAGTAAACTGTGGAGTGGGGCACCGCACACGGCTAAGAGAAATCTTGATGTGCCTTTGGGGTGCCCCCCACCCACGTATATAAAGGGGGGAGGAGAGAAGCCGGCGGCCAAGAGGGGCACCCCATGGGGATAGTCCTACTTGGACTCCTAGTCCATGTAGGATTCGCCCCCCCCCTTTCCTTTCTCCACCAGAGGGTAAAGGAAGTAGAGGGAGAGGGAAAGGGAAGGGGGGCGCCACCCCTCCTCCTTGTCCTATTCAGACTCCCTAGGAGGAGGGCGTGCAGCCACCCCCGCGGGCTTCCCTCTCTCTCCCTTAGGCCCATGTTGGCCGAACACTTCCTCGGGGGGTTCCGGTAACCCCTCGGTACTCCGGAAAAATACCCGAATCACTCAGAACCATTCTGATGTTCGAATACAACCTTCCAATATATGAATATTTACCTCTCGACCATTTTGAGACTCCTTGTCATGTCCGTGATCTCATCCGGGACTCCGAACAAACATCGGTCACCAAAACACACAACTCATAACACAAATCGTCATCGAGCGTTAAGCGTGCGGACCCTACGGGTTCGAGAACTATGTAGACATGACCGAGACACATCTCCGGTCAATAACCAATAGCGGAACCTAGATGCTCATATTGGCTCCTACATATTCTATGAAGATCTTTATCGGTCAAACCGCATAACAACATACGTCATTCCCTTTGTTATCGGTATGTTACTTGCCAGAGATTCGATTGTCGGTATCCTCATACCTAGTTCAATCTCGTTACCGGAAAGTCACTTTACTCGTTCTGTAATGCATCATCCCGTAACTAACTCATTTAGTCACATTGCTTGCAAGGCTTATAGTGATGTGCATTACCGAGAGGGCCCAGAGATACCTCTCCGATACACGGAGTGAAAAATCCTAATCTTGATCTATGTCAACCCAACAAACACCTTCGGAGACACCTGTAGAGCATCTTTATAATCACCCAGTTATGTTGTGACGTTTGATAGCACACAAGGTGTTCCTCCGGTATTCGGGAGTTGCACAATCTCATAGTCAGAGGAACATGTATAAGTCATGAAGAAAGCAATAACAATAAAACTAAACGATCATAATGCTAAGCTAACGGATGGGTCTTGTCCATCACATCATTCTCTAATGATGTGATCCCGTTCATCAAATGACAACACATGTCTATGGTCAGGAAACTTAACCATCTTTGATTAACGAGCTAGTCAAGTATAGGCATACTAGGGACACTCTGTTTTGTCTATGTATTCACACATGTACTAAGTTTCCGGTTAATACAATTCTAGCATGAATAATAAAGATTTATCATGATATAAGGAAATATAAATAACAACTTTATTATTGCCTCTAGGGCATATTTCCTACAGTTTTAGCATTAATGCCCAGAGATCCTTCCTCGACTCCCTGCGAGAAAGCAATCTCGAAGCCACATATCCATCACATATCTCAAGTATCCATTTCTAGTTATAATAGATCAGGATACAAGTCTGAACGTCCATTACCGTGGACACGGTATTCGAATATATAAATTCCCTGCAGGGGTGCACCACATTACCCAACACGCTTGATTACTCTGTCCGGACACACTTTTCTGAGTCAATGCCCGGCCTCAGAAGATCAACACGTCGCAGCCCTACCTAGGCTCAACAGAGAGGTCCCCGCCGGTCTACATCCTAAGCGCTCCGGGGTCTTGGGCCCATCACCCGCTGCACTCCAGTTCATTGCGTGCAGGGTGAATACCAACGCCACCTCGGATGGTCGACGCGATCCTACCGTGCCGCAATGCTGAACTGGACGTATGACAAAGCTTCCGCTAATACTGCGACGCCGAGGCCCATAACTATTCCCGAGTCAAGGTAACCGAGTGTCCAAATATCAAGGGGGAAACCCCGAGGAATCACCCTCGGTGGATTCCACTTGATGTAATCATCAAGGTGACCGTAGGAGGAATCACCCTCGAGGTTCACGATACGTCTCCGACGTATCTATAATTTTTGATTGTTCCATGCTATTATATTATCTGTTTTGGATGTTTTATATGCATTAATATGCTATTTTATATGATTTTTGGGACTAACCTATTAACCTAGAGCCTAGTGCCAGTTTCTGTTTTTTTCTTGTTTTAAGTTTCGCAGAAAAGGAATACCAAACGGAGTCCAAACGGAATAAAACTTTCGCGATGATTTTTTGGACCAGAAGACACCCAGGAGACTTGGAGTGCAAGTCAGAAGAGCCACGAGGCGGCCACAAGGGTGGAGGACGCTCCCAGGGGGTAGGGTGCGCCCCCGACCTTGTGGGCCCCTCGGTGACCCCCTGACCTAGATCTTCCTCCTATATATTCTCAAATATCCCAAAAACTACTAGGGGAGCCACGAAACCACTTTTCCACCGCTGCAACCTTCTGTACCCGTGAGATCCCATCTAGGGGCCTTTTCTGGCATCCTGCTAGAGGGGGATTCGATCACGAAGGGCTTCTACATCAACACCATTGCCTCTCCGATGAAGCATGAGTAGTTTACCACAGCCCTACGGGTCCATAGCTAGTAGCTAGATGGCTTCTTCTCTCTCTTTGATTCTCAATACAAAGTTCTCCTTGATGTTCTTGGAGATCTATTTGATGTAACACTCTTTTGCGGTGTGTTTGCCGAGATCCGATGAATTGTGGATTTATGATCAGCTTATCTACGAATATTATTTGAATCTTCTCTGAATTCTTATATGCATGATTTGATATCTTTGCAAGTCTCTGCGAACTATCAATTTGGTTTGGTCAACTAGATTGGTTTTTCTTGCAATGGGAGAAGTGCTTAGCTTTGGGTTCAATCGTGCGGTGCTCGATCTTAGTGACAGAAGGGGAACCGACACGTATTGTATTGTTGCCATCGAGGATAACAAGATGGGGTTTTCATCATATTGCTTGAGTTTATCCCGTGACATCATGTCATCTTACTTAATGCGTTACTCTGTTCTTATGAACTTGATACTCTAGATGCATGTTGGATATCGGTCGATGTGTTGAGTAATAGTAGTAGATGCAGAATCATTTCGGTCTACTTGACACGGACGTGATGCCTATATTCATGATCATTGCCTTTGATATCATATAACTTTGCGCTTTTCTATCAATTGCTCGGCAGTAATTTGTTCACCCACCGTAATATTTTCTATCTTGAGAGAAGCCTCTAATGAAACCTATGGCCCCCGGGTCTATTTTCCATCATATAAGTATCTGATCTACAATCTTAGTTTCCTATTTACTTTCTTTGCAATATTTTACTTTCCGTTCCATAAACCAAAAATACCAAACATATTACTTTACCATTTATCCATCTATATCATATCTCATGTTGCAAATAACCGTGAATGGATTGACAACCCCTTTATCGTGTTGGGTGCAAGTTGGTGTTTGTTTGTGCAGGTATTCGGTGGCTTGCGCGTTGTCTCCTACTGGATTGATACCTTGGTTCTCAAAAGCTGAGGGAAATACTTACTTTACTTTGCTGCATCACCCTTTCCTCTTCAAGTAAAAAACCAACGCAAGCTCAAGAGGTAGCAGGAAGAATTTCTGGCGCCATTGCCGGGGAGATCTATGCCAAGCCAAGACATACCAAATACCCATCATAAACTCTCATCGCTCGCATTACATTATTCGTCATTCGCCTCTCGTTTTTCTCTCCCCCACTTCTAAACTGATTTTTGAAAAGATTCGCCTTTTATTTGCCCCTCTTTCATTCGTCTTCTTTGTTTGCTTTTTGTATGCTCGCGTGTTGGATTGCTTGCCTTGTCTCCATGACTCCTCCAAAAAGGGTTGACCCTCACCTTAGGAGGTTGGACAAAATCGAAAATAATGTTAGAAGCTTCATGTCTTTGCAATTTGAGCATAACAATTTCTTTAGAAACGAGCTAAAGGAGCAGAAAAGTTTTATGGAATTCATGAATAAAGAGCTTGATGATATGTCTAAGGAATTTTATGGTTTGGGATCTCAGTTTGCGCATCTTGAAAATTTGGTGGGACAAATTCCTAATAAACAAGCTACTTTAGTAAACAAAATGGCCACCAAACCAGAGGCTGAAAATAATGATGAAGACCTTAAAGTGATTGATGTGACTCCTATTGAATC
The DNA here is from genome assembly GCF_002575655.3 of Aegilops tauschii subsp. strangulata. NCBI lineage: Eukaryota > Viridiplantae > Streptophyta > Magnoliopsida > Poales > Poaceae > Aegilops > Aegilops tauschii. Next base: position 322,606,100 of record NC_053040.3, read on the forward strand.
TTCGTTTTCCAATGTAAATCTTGATAAATATGGGACTAGAGATGAGAGTCAACTTTAGTTAGAAGGCGTCCCAATGATTTGAAGTTTTTAGATCTTGATGCAAAAATTGATAAAAGTGGGATTGGAGAGGTCAAAACTTTAGGTAGCAATGAACCCACTCTTTTGGAGTTCAAGGAATTTAATTATGATAATTGTTCTTTAATAGATTGTATTTCCTTGTTCGAATCCATGTTGAATTCTCCTCATGCTTATAATCAAAACACAGCTTTTACTAAACATATCGTTGATGCTATGGTGTAATCTTTCAAAGAAAAGCTTGGATTGGAAGTTTCTATTCCTAGAAAACTTTATGATGAGTGGGAACCTACTATTAAGATTAAGATTAAAGATTATGAGTGCTATGCTTTGTGTGATTTTGGTGCTAGTGTTTCCACGATTCCGAAAACTTTATGTGATGTTTTAGGTTTCCGTGAATTTGATGATTGTTTAAATTTGCATCTTGCGCATTCCACTATTAAGAAACCTATGGGAAGGATTAATGATGTTCTTATTGTTGCAAATAGGAATTATGTGCGCGTAGATTTCATTGTTCTTGATATAGATTGCAATCCTACATGTCCTATTACTCTTGGTAGACCTTTCCTTAGAACGATTGGTGCAATTATTGATATGAAAGAAGTAAACATTAGATTTCAATTTTCGTTAGGGAAAGGCATGGGACACTTCCCTAGAAAGAAAATTAAATTGCTTTATAAATCTATTATGAGATCCACTTATGGATTGCATGCCAAAGATGATAACACTTAGATCTATTCGTGTTTTATGCCTAGCTAAGGGCGTTAAACAATAGCGCTTGTTGGGAGGCAACCCGATTTTATTTTTGTTTTTGCTTTTTAGTTCCTGTTTTGCAATAAATATTTCATCTAGACTCTGGTTATATGTGGTTTTGTGTTTTAATTAGTGTTTGTGCCAAGTAAGACCTTTGGGATAGCTTACGGTGATAATTGATTTGATCTTGCTGAAAAACAAAAACTTTTGCGCTCACAAAAATAATTTTAATAATTCACGGAAGCATGATTTTAAGTTGATTCTTTTTGCAGAAGATTAATAAACAAATTTATCAGGACTTCCTAATTTCTCAGGAGTTTTGGAGTTACAGAAGTATTCGAAATATCCAGATTACTACAGACTGTTCTGTTTTTGACAGATTCTGTCTTTTGCATGTTGTTTGCTTATTTTGATGCATCGGGGGGTATGAACCATGGAAAAGTTGGAATACAGTAGATATTATACCAATATAAATAAAGAATGAGTTCACAACAGTACCAAAAGTGGTGATTTATTTTCTTATACTAACGGAGCTTACGGGATTTTCTATTGAAGTTTTGTGTTGTGAAGTTTTCAAGTTTTGGGTAAGGATTTGATGGACTATGAAATAAGGAGTGGCAAGAGCCTAAGCTTGGGGATGCCCAAGGCACCCCAAGGTAATATTCAAGGACAACCAAGAGCCTAAGCTTGGGGATGCCCCGGGAAGGCATCCCCTCTTTCGTCTTCATCTATCGGTAAGTTTACTTGAGGCTATATTTTTATTCACCACATGATATGTGTTTTGCTTGGAGTGTATTGTATGATTTGAGTCTTTGCTTTTCAGTTTGCCACAATCATCCTTACTGTACACACCTTTTGGGAGAGACACGCATGAATCGTTATTTATTAGAATACTCTATGTGCTTCACTTATATCTTTTGAGCTAGGAAATTTTGCTCTAGTGCTTCACTTATATCTTTTTAGAGCACGTCAGTGGTTTTATTTTATAGAAATTGATGAACTCTCGTACTTCACTTATATTATTTTGAGATTCTTTAAAAACAGCATGGTAATTTGCTTTGGTTATAAATTGAGTCCCAATATGATAGACATCCAAGAGGGATATAATAAAAACTTTCATATAAAGTGCATTGAATACTATGAGAAGTTTGATTCCTTATTGTTTTGAGATATGAAGATGGTGATATTAGAGTCATGCTAGTGACTAGTTGTGAATTTGAGAAATACTTGTGTTAAGGTTTGTGAGTCCCGTAGCATGCATGTATGGTGAACCGTTATGTAACGAAGTTGGAGCATGAGATATTTTTTGATTGTCTTCCTTATGAGTGGCGGTCGGGGACGAGCGATGGTCTCGTGTAGTACTTTGTTTCGATGACTAATAGCTTTTTGCAATAAGTATGTGAGTTCTTTATGACTAATGTTGAGTCCATGGATTATACGCACTCTCACCTTTCCGCCATTGCTAGCCTCTCTTGTACCGCGCAACTTTCGCCGGTACCACAAACCCACCATATACCTTTCTCAAAACAGCCACCATACCTACCTATTATGGCATTTCCATAGCCATTCCGAGATATATTGCCATGCAACTTTCCACTGTTCCGTTTATTTTGACACGCATCATCATTGTCATATTACTTTGCATGATCATGTAGTTGACATCATATTTGTGGCAAAGCCACCGTTCATCATTTTTTATACATGTCGCTCTTGATTCATTGCACATCCCGGTACACCGCCGGAGGCATTCACATAGAGTCATATTTTTTTCTAGTATCGAGTTGTAATTTTCTAGTTGTAAGTAAATAGAAGTGTGATGATCTTCATTATTAGAGCATTGTCCCATGTGAGGAAATAAAAAAAAGGAGAAAGGCCAAAAAAATGAGAGAAAAAGAGAGAAGGGACAATGTTACTATCCTTTTTTCCACACTTGTGCTTCAAAGTAGCACCATGATCTTCATGATAGAGAGTCTCATATATTGTCATTTTCATATACTAGTGGGAATTTTTCATTATAGAACTTGGCTTGTATATTCCAACGATGGGCTTCCTCAAAATGCCCTAGGTCTTCATGAGAAAGCAAGTTGGATGCACACCCACTTAGTTCTCTTTTTGAGCTTTCATAAACTTATAGCTCTAGTGCATCCGTTGCATGGAAATCCCTACTCACTCACATTGATATCTATTGATGGGCATCTACATAGCCCGTTGATAAGCTTAGTTGATTTGAGACTATCTCCTTCTTTTTGTCTTCTCCACAACCACCATCTATTCCACCTATAGTGCTATGTCCATGGCTCACGCTTATGTATTGCGTGAAAGTTGAAAAAGTTTGAGAACATCAAAAGTATAAAACAATTGCTTGGCTTGTCATCGGGGTTGTGCATGATTTGAATATTTTGTGTGATGAAGATGAAGCATAGCCATATGATTTTGTAGGGATACGCTTTCTTTGGCCATGTTATTTTGAGAAGACATAATTATTTTGTTAGTATGATTGAAGTATTATTGTTTTTATGTCAATATTAAACTTTTTTTTGAATCTTACAGATCTGAACATTCATGCCACAATAAATAGAATTACATGGATAAATATGTTAGGTGGCATTCCACATCAAAAATTATGTTTTTATCATTTACCTACTCGAGGACGAGCAGGAATTAAGATTGGGGATGCTTGATACGTCTCCGATGTATCTATAGTTTTTGATTGTTCCATGATATTATATTATTTGTTTTGGATGTTTTATATGCATTAATATGCTATTTTATATGATTTTTGGGACTAACCTATTAGTCTAGAGCCCAATGCCAGTTTCTGTTTGACTTTTTTTAGAGTTTCACAGAAAAGGAATACCAAATGGAGTCCAAAGGGAATAAAACTTTCGCAATGATTTTTCTTGGACCAGAAGACAACCAGGAGACTTGGAGTGCAAGTCAGAAGAGCCACGAGGCGGGCACAAGGGTGGAGGGTGCGCCCAGGGGGGTAGGGGGCGCCCCCGACCTTGTGGGTCCCTCGGTGACCCCCTGACCTAGATCTTCCTCCTATATATTCTCAAATATCCCAAAAACTTCCAGGGGAGCCAGGAAACCACTTTTCCACCGCCGCAACCATTTGTACCCGTGAGATCCCATCTAGGGGCCTTTTCCGGCATTCTGCCGGAGGGGGATTCGATCATGAAGGGCTTCGACATCAACACCATTGCCTCTTCGATGAAGCATGAGTAGTTTACCACATCCCTACGGGTCCATAGCTAGTAGCTAGATGGCTTCTTCTCTCTCTTTGACTCTCAATACAAAGTTCTCCTCGATGTTCTTGGAGATCTATTCGATGTAATACTCTTTTGCGGTGTGTTTCCCGAGATCCGATGAATTGTGGATTTATGATCAACTTATCTATGAATATTATTTGAATATTCTTTGAATTCTTATATGCATGATTTGATATCTTTGCAAGTCTCTTCGAACTATCGATTTGGTTTGGCCAACTAGATTGGTTTTTCTTGCAATGGGAGAAGTGCTTAGCTTTGGGTTCAATCTTGCGGTGCTCGATCCTAGTGATAGAAGGGGAACCGCCACGTATTGTATTGTTGCCATCGAGGATAACAAGATGGGGTTTTCATCATATTGCTTGAGTTTATCCTGCTACATCATGTCATCTTACTTAATGCGTTACTTTGTTCTTATGAACTTAATACTCTAGATGCATGCTGGATAGCGGTCGATGTGTGGAGTAATAGTAGTAGATGCAGAATCGTTTTGGCCTACTTGACACGGATGTGATTCCTATATTCATGATCATTGCCTTAGATATCGTCATAACTTTGCGCTTTTTTATCAATTGCTCGGCAGTAATTTGTTCACCCACCGTAATGTTTTCTATCTTGAGAGAAGCCTCTAATGAAACCTATGGCCCCCTGGTCTATTTTCCATCATATAAGTTTTCGATCTACAATGTTAGTTTCCTATTTACTTTCTTTGCAATGTTTTACTTTCTGTTCCATAAACCAAAAATACCCAAAATATTACTTTACCGTTTATCCATCTATATCTGATATCACGTTGCAAATAACCGTGAAGGGATTGACAACCCCTTTATCGTGTTGGGTGCAAGTTGGTGTTTGTTTGTGCAGGTATTCGGTGGCTTCCGCGTTGTCTCCTACTGGATTGATACCTTGGTTCTCAAAAGCTGAGGGGAATACTTACTCTACTTTGCTGCATCACCCTTTTCTCTTCAAGGGAAAGACTAGCGCAAGCTCAAGAGGTAGCAGTTCACACTTGAGGGGCTGCACGATAGTCATATCGGGAGTGGTGAAGGAGGAATTACCCTCGATGACCACGACCGAATAGCTACACTACAGAGTTATCATCTGGAGTGCGTTGTGAGGTATCACCCTCGGCACTCGATAATAACTATGCAGAGTCATACAACTAAGGGGGGCGAAGTGATGTGTCGGTCTCTGGTCGTCGATCATGTTGATCGAGTCGATGATGATGAAGCAGGGGCAACAAGGACAAGGTGGGGGTCACTGATGGATCACCAACCAACCTATACTAAGCAGTTTAGGATAAGCAGGTAGGTAACAATAACAGGTACAAAAGCAAGCTATGCATCATAATAGGAGCAATCAATTACAGTAGCAAAATCTAATGCAAGCAAGAGAGAGAATGAAATGAGTGATATCGGGATGATCAAAGGGGGGCTTGCCTGGAAGCTCCGTTGAGAGGGAAGAAGGGTCGTCGTTGACGTAGTTAATCACAGTGGCATCAGCAGCGGTCTCGGGGTCTACCAGAGAGAAGAGGGGAAAGAAACAATAAATACAGAGCAACAAGTGCAATACTATGCATGACAAGACAATAAGCAGTGCTAGGGGTGTTCTAACGCAGAGCTAGGTAATCTCGGCGAAGGGGGAAAACAACCGGGAAAGTATTCCCGGTGTTAGGTATTTTCGGACAGACGAAACAGAGGAGGAAGGTTCCACATTCGCTATGCAAGGGGCATGTGGCAGACGAATGGAGTGCGTATTCGGATTCGTCTCGTCTTTCTGAGCAATTTTCAAGTACAAAGTATTTTCATCCGAGTTACGGATTAATTTATATGATTTTTCAAAGTTTTAATCAATTACTAGAATTATCATATTTAAATTAATTCAAAAACAGGATTAATGCATCAGCATGACATCATCATGATGTCAGTAGTCAACCGGGTTGACCAGGGTCAACCCTGACATGTGGGGCCGCTCTGCCATAGACTAGTAACTAATTAACAGTTTTAATTAACTAATTAGTTAATTAGGTTAATTAGTAGGATTAATTAAGTTAATTAATCAATCACTATTTTAACTATTATTATTTTTAATTCTTTTTTATCTTATCCATGGGCTGGGCCCTGCGTGTCATACTCACAGGGCCTCTCGGGGCGGGCTAACGGGCGCGCGGGGCGGGCGTGCAGTCACGGGTGCGAGCACGCCCGACCGAGCGAGCGGGGGACAGCGACGGGCAGCGGCGGCCTGGCACGGCCCCGGCGAGGCCACCAGCGGGCGTAGAGGGGAGGGGGGCCGCGGCCAGCGGCAGAGCGGTGAGCAGCGGCATAGCAGTAGGAAGAGGCAGCAGCGCTGACGGGGGCAGCGGGCGGCAACGGCCTTCTGCAGGCGAGCACGACAAGGAGCAAGCGGCGCACGGCCAACGCGCGACGGGGGATGCGCGAGTGCGGCCAGGGCCTGCGGAGCAAGCCCCAGACATGGCAGTGGGGTGGCGATGTACGACGACTACGGCGTCCGACATGGAGGGAGAGGGGAAGGGGGAGGGCTCACGGGGCCCTGCAGTGGTGCTAATGCGTGCTCGGGGAGGCGCCAGAGCTCGGGACGGCGGTGGTCGACGATGGGACGACGACGGCGTGGTGAGGTGGCGGCGTTCGGCGACGGCGTCGGCGAGGCGAGGCAGAGGCCTCGGGCAGCGACGCGCGAGGGCAAAGGAGGGGCGGGGAGGAGGCGGTGACGGGGCGGGGCGGCGCTGGGGACGGGCGCCGGCGTCGGAGTCGCGGGGCCATTGCCCCCCTCGATCCAGATGGGGAGGGAGAGGAAGGAGAGATCAGGGGAGAGTGGGGGGGATTGCATGGGGAGTGGGGGGTAGCGGTTTAGGTCACAGGAGTGGGAGGGGATAAGGAGGTGACGGGTGGGCCTGGTGGGCCGGCCAGCTCGGCGGCTAGCTGGGCCGAGGCCCAGCGGGGGTGGGGGGTTCAGTCCCCTTTTTATTAATCCAAATTTCCTCTTTTATTTAAAAACAAAGACAAAGAAATGATTATTTAGGGTAACCAAAAGAGCTGAGAAAAATGTGGGACTTAGCCTATTAAATAGTTTGCATATTTAGGCAGTGCCACCAAAAGTTTTGAGGCCAGAGGAATGCATTTGCATTTTTCACTAATAAAATAACATTTTAAAATGCTGAAATTGCATTGTAATAATTGCTACAGTCCACATTAGCTCTTAGGTGATGTTGTTTTCCTTAATAATTAAATGTTATGGAATTTTGGCTAAATGATGAACTATTTGGCAGCAACTTTGGTGCAACTCCATATCTCACTTGCAAATTGAATTTCATTTCAAAATGGAATTTCAAATGATATTTGAATCGAAGTTGATCAAGCACTATTTAGCAAAACGTTCAGCTTTAATCACAGTGGGTTACTATAGCATGACACTGGGGGTGTTACAAAGAGTGTCGAACCCAACGAGGAGTTGTAAGAAATGATAAGCGGTTTTCAGCAAGGTATTCTCTGCAAGTGCTGAAAGTAACAGTGACAGATAGTTTTGTAGCAAGGTAATTTGTAACAAGTATCAAGTAGCAATAATAAAAAAGGTGCAGCAAGGTGGCCTGATCCTTTTTATAGCAAAGGACAAGCCTGAAAGTTCTCTTATATAAAGCAAAGCATTCTCGAGGACACATGGGAATTATCATCTAGTCACGGTCATCGTGTGTAGTTGATTCACGTTCGTTAGTTTGATAATTTGATGCGTGGGTGGACCGGTGCTTGGGTGTTGTTCTTACTTGAACAAGCAACCCACTTATGATTGCCCCCTCGCGCAAGCATCCACAACTACGAAATAAGAATTAAGATAAATCTAATCATAACATGAAACATATGGATCCAAATCAGCCCCTTACGAAATAACACGTAAACTAGGGTTTAAGCTTATGCCACTCTAGCAACCCATCATCCACTTATTACTCCATTATGCCTTCCCTTAGGCCCAGGTATGGTGAAGTGTCATGTAGTCGACGTTCACATGACACCACTAAAGCAAGCAACAGCATACATATCATCAAAATATCGAACGAATACCAACATCACATGATTACTTATAACAAGACTTCTCCCATGTCCTCAAGAACAAAAGTAACTACTCACAAATCATATTCATGTTCAAGATCATAGGGGTATTGAATATGCTTAAGGATTTGAACATTTAATCTTCCACAAATAAACCAACTAGCATCAACTACAAGATGTAATCAACACTACTAGCAACCCACAGGTACCAATCTAAGACTTTGGGACAAAGATTGAATACAAGAGATGAACTAGGGTTTGAGATGAGATGGTGCTGCTGAAGATGTTGATGAATATTGGTCCTCCCACGATGAGAGGGTCGTTGGTAATGTCGATGGCTTCAATTTCTCCCTCCTGGAGGGAAGTATCCCCGACGGAATCGCTCTACCGGAGAGCAAAAGTGCTCTTGCCCAGGTTCCACCTGAAGACGGCAGTGCTTCGTCCCAAAAGTCTTTGCTACCTCTTGAGCATGCGTTGGTTTTCCCTTGAAGAGGAAAGGGTGATGCAGCAAAGTAGCGTAAGTATTTCCCTCAGTTTTTGAGAACCAAGGTATCAATCCAGTAGGAGGCCACACGCAAGTCCCTCGTACCTACACAAACAAATAAGAACCTTGCAACCAATGCGATAAAGGGGTTGTCAATCCCTTCACGACCACTTGCAAAAGTGAGATCTGATAGAGATTATAAGATAATATTTTTGGTATTTTTATGATAAAGATTGAAAGTAAAGATTGCAAAATAAACAGCGAAAGAAATAACTAGTTGACTGGAGATTAATATGATGGAAAATAGACCCGGGGGCCATAGGTTTCACTAGTGGCTTCTCTCAAGATAGCATAAGTATTACGGTGGGTGAACAAATTACTGTCGAGAAATTGATAGAATAGTGCATAGTTATGAGAATATCTAGGCATGATAATGTTTATAGGCATCACGTCCGCGACAAGTAGACTGAAACGATTCTGCATCTACTACTATTACTCCACACATCGACAGCTATCCAGCATGCATCTAGAGTATTAAGTTCATAAGAACAGAGTAACACATTAGGCAAGATGACATGATGTAGAGGGATAGACTCAAGCAATATGATATAAACCCCATCTTTTTATCCTCGATGGCAACAATACAATACGTGTCGTTTCCCCTTCTGTCACTGGGATCGAGCACCGCATGATTGAACCCAAAGCTAAGCACTTCTCGCATTGCAAGAAAGATCAATCTAGTAGGCCAAACCAAACTGATAATTCGAAGAGACTTGCAAACATAACAAATCATACATAAAAGAATTCAGAGGAGATTCAAATATTGTTCATAGATAATCTTGATCATAAACCCACAATTCATCGGATCTCGACAAACACACCGCAAAAGGAGTTACATCGAATAGATCTCCAAGAAGAACGAGGAGAACTTTGTATTGAGATCCAAAGAGAGAGAAGAAGCCATCTAGCTAATAACTATGGACCCGAAGGTCTAAGGTAAACTACTCACACATCATCGGAGAGGCTATGGTGTTGATGTAGAAGCCCTCCGTGATCGATTCCCCCTCCGGCGGAGCGCCGGAAAAGGCCCCAAGATGGGATCTCACGGGTACAGAAGGTTGCGGCGGTGGAAATAGGGTTTCGTGGTGCTCCTGGATGTTTTCGGGGTATATGAGTATATGTAGGAGGAAGAAGTAGGTCGGTGGAGCTGCGAGGGGCGCATGAGGGTGGGGGCGCGCCTCCCTGCCTCGTGGCCTCCTCGCTTCTTTCTTGACGTCCACTCCAAGTCCTCTGGATCACGTTTGTTCCAAAAATCACTCTCCCGAAGGTTTCATTCCGTTTGGATTCCGTTTGATATTCCTTTTCTGCGAAACACTGAAATAGGCAAAAAAAATAGCAATTTGCATTGGGCCTTGGGTTAGTAGGTTAGTCCCAAAAATAATATAAAAGTGTATAATAAAGCCCATTAAACATCCAAAACAGATAATATAATAGCATGGAACAATCAAAAATTATAGATACGTTGGAGACGTATCAAGCATCCCCAAGCTTAATTCCTGCTCGTCCTCGAGTAGGTAAATGATAAAAACAGAATTTTTTATGTGGAATGCTACCTAGCATATTCTTCAATGTAATTTTCTTTATTGTGGCATGAATGTTCAGATCCGAAAGATTCAAGATAAAAGTTTAATATTGACATAAAAATAATAATACTTCAAGTATACTAACTAAGCAATCATGTCTTCTCAAAATAACATGGCCAAAGAAAGTTCATCCCTACAAAATCATATAGTTTGGTCACGCTCCATTTTCGTCACACAAGAATGCTCTCATCATGCACAACCCCGATGACAAGCCAAGCAATTGTTTCATACTTTAGTAATCTCAAACTTTTTCAACTTTCACGCAATACATGAGCGTGAGCCATGGATATAGCACTATGGGTGGAATAGAATATAATGATGGGGGTTATGTGGAGAAGACAAAAAAAGAGAAAGTCTCACATTGACGCGGTTAATCAACGGGCTAGGGAGATGTCCATCAATTGATGTCAACACAAGGAGTAGGGATTGCCATGCAACGGATGCACTAGAGCTATAAATGTATGAAAGCTCAACAAAAGAAACTAAGTGGGTGTGCATCCAACTTGCTTGCTCACGAAGACCTAGGGCATTTGAGGAAGCCCATTGTTGGAATATACAAGCCAAGTTCTATAATGAAAAATTCCCACTAGTATATGAAAATGACAAAACAAGAGACTCTCTATCATAAAGATCATGGTGCTACTTTGAAGCACAAGTGTGGAAAAAGGATAGTAGCATTGTCCCTTTTTATTTCTTTTTTTGGGCCTTTCTTTTTTTGGCCTTTCCTTTTTTTGGGATAATGCTCTATTAATGATGATCATCACACTTCTATTTATTTACAACTCAATGATTACAACTCGATACTAGAAAAAAATATGACTCTATATGAATGCCTCCGGCGGTGTACCAGGATGGGCAATGAATCAAGAGTGACATGTAGGAAATAATATGCATGCATGGTGGCTTTGCCACAAATACGACGTCAACTACATGATCATGCAAGGCAATATGACAATGATGAAGCGCGTCATAATAAACGGAACGGTGGAAAGTTGCATGGCAATATATCTCAGAATGGCTATGGAAATGCCATAATAGATAGGTATGGTGGCTGTTTTGAGGAAGATATAAGGAGGTTTATGTGTGATAGAGTGTATCGTATCACGGGGTTTGGATGCACCGGCGAAGTTTGCACCAACTCTCAAGGTGAGAAACGGCAATGCACGGTACCAAAGAGGCTAGCAATGATGGAAAGGTGAGAGTGCGTACAATCCATGGACTCAACATTAGCCATAAAGAACTCACATACTTATTGCAAAAATCTACAAGTCATCAAAAACCAAGCACTACGCGCATGCTCCTAGGGGGATAGATTGGTAGGAAAAGACCATCGCTCGTCCCCGACCGCCACTCATAAGGAAGACAATCAAAGAACACCTCATGTTTCAAATTTGTTACACAATGTTTACCATACGTGCATGCTACGGGACTTGCAAACTTCAACACAAGTATTTCTCAAATTCATAACTACTCAACTAGCACAACTTTAATATCACTATCTCCATATCTCAAAACAATCATCAAGTATCAAACTTCTCTTAGTATTCAATGCATTTATATGAAAGTTTTTATTATATCCATCTTGGATGCCTATCATATTCGGACTAATTTTATAGCCAAAGAAAATTACCATGCTGTTCTAAAAGACTATCAAAATAATATAAGTGAAGCATGAGAGATCAATAATTTCTATAAAATAAAACCACCACCGTACTCTAAAAGATATAAGTGAAGCACTAGAGCAAAATTATTTAGCTCAAAAGATATAAGTGAAGCACATAGAGTATTCTAATAAATTCCGATTCATGTGTGTCTCTCCCAAAAGGTGTGTACAGCAAGGATGATTGTGGTGAAATAAAAAGCAAAGACTCAAATCATACAATACGCTCCAAGCAAAACACATATCATGTGGGGAATAAAAATATAGCATCAAGTAAAGTTACCGATGGACGAAGACAAAAGAGGGGATGCCTTCCAGGGCATCCCCAAGCTTAGGCTTTTGGTTGTCCTTGGATTTTACCTTGGGGTGCCTTGGGCATCCCAAGATTAGGCTCTTGCCACTCCTTGTTCTATAATCCATCAAATCTTTACCCAAAAACTTGAAAACTTCACAACACAAAACGCAACAGAAAATCTCATGAGCTCCGTTAGCGAAATAAAACAAACTACCAATTTAAGGTACTTTAATGAACTCATTATTTATTTGTATTGGTGTTAAATCTACTGTATTGAAACTTCTCTATGGTTCATAACCTCCGATACTATCCATAGATTCATCAAAATAAGCAAACAACACACGAAAAACAGAATCTGTCAAAAACAGAACAGTCTGTAGTAATCTGTATCTAACGCAAACTTCTACAACTTAGAAAAATCTACCAAAATAGGACGACCTAGATAATTTGTTTATTGATCTACTGCAATTGTAATAAGTATTTGATGACGTTCTGGTGATTTTTAACAATTGTTTTCGTGAGCAGAAAGTTTCTGACTTTTTCAGCAAGATCAAATAACTATCATCCAAGAAGATCCCATAGGTTTTACTTGGCACAAACACTAATTAAAACATAAAACCACATCTAACCAGAGTCTAGATCAAATATTTATTGAATAACAGCAAGGAAAAATATTGGGTTGTCTCCCAACAAGCGTTTTTCTTTAAAGCCTTTTAGCTAGGCATTGATAATTTTAATGATGCTCACATGAAAGACAAGAATTGAAGCACAAAGAGAACATCATAAAACATGTGACAAACACACTTAAGTCTAAAATAATTCCTATGCATAGGCATTTTATAAGCAAACAAATTATCAAGGCAAGCAAAAACTATCATAAGCAAGGAAGAAGAAAGAAACATAGCAATCTCAACATAATGAGAGGTAATTTTGTAACATGAAAATTTCTACAACCATATTTTCCTCTCTCATAATAATTACATGTGGGATCATATTCAAATTCAACAATATAGCTCTCACATAAAATTTTCTCTACATGATCCACATGCATGCAAAGTTGACACTCTTCCAAAATATTGGGAATATCATTAACTAAAGTCATGACCTCTCCAAACCCACTTTTATCAAAAAATTCATAAGATTGAACATACTCCAAATATGTGGGATCTAAAGTTGACACTCTTCCAAACCCACTATCAATATTATTGCAAACACTATTATCAATCTCATATTCATCATGGAGCTTAAATAAATTTTTCAATATCATAAGAAGAATCACCCCAATCATGATCATTACAACAAGTAGTAGACATAGCAAAACTAGCATCCCCAAGCTTAGGGTTTTGCATATTATTAGCACAACTGAAATCAAGAGAATTTATAGTAAAATTATTGCAATCATGCTTTTTATTCAAAGATCTATCATGAATCACTTCATAAAGCACTTCATCACAATTTTCAGATTCACGGATTTCAAGCAAAACCTTATAAAGATAATCTAGTGCACCCAAATCACTAGGAATTGGTTCATCATAATTGGATATCTTAAAAAGATTGGCAATCGGATGAGGATCCATAGGTCTTAGGTTCTCTGTTTAGCAATAAATACACAACTATTCCTACCAAACGAGCAAACGAGCCAAGTAAGACATCAAGGCAAACGAAAAGACGAACAGAAGAAGGGCGAAGAAAAGGCAAAGGTGAAGTGGGGGAGAGGAAAACGAGAGGCAAATGGCAAATAATGTAATGAGAGGGATAAGAGTTTGTGATGGGTACTTGGTATGTCTTGACTTGTGAGTAAATCTCCCCGGCAACGGCGCCAGAAATCCTTCTTGCTACCTCTTGAGCATGTGTTGGTTTTCCCTTGAAGAGGAAAGGGTGATGCAGCAAAGTAGCGTAAGTATTTCCCTCAGTTTTTGAGAACCAAGGTATCAATCCAGTAGGAGGCCACACGCAAGTCCCTCGTAACTACACAAACAAATAAGAACCTTGCAACCAACGCAATAAAGGGGTTGTCAATCCCTTCACGGCCACTTGCAAAAGTGAGATCTGATAGAGATGATAAGATAATATTTTTGGTATTTTTATGATAAAGATTGAATGTAAAGATTGCAAAATAAACGGCGAAAGAAATAGCTAGTTGACTGGAGATTAATATGATGGAAAATAGACCCGGGGGCCATAGGTTTCACTAGTGGCTTCTCTCAAGATAGCATAAGTATTACGGTGGGTGAACAAATTAGTGTCGAGCAATTGATAGAATAGTGCATAGTTATGAGAATATCTAGGCATGATCATGTATATAGGCATCACGTCCGCGATAAGTAGACCAAAACGATTCTGCATCTACTACTATTACTCCACACATCGACAGCTATCCAGCATGCATCTAGAGTATTAAGTTCATAAGAACAGAGTAACGCATTAGGCAAGATGACATGATGTAGAGGGATAAACTCAAGCAATATGATATAAACCCCATCTTTTTATCCTCGATGGCAACAATACAATACGTGTCGTTTCCCCTTCTGTCACTAGGATCGAGCACCGCATGATTGAACCCAAAGCTAAGCACTTCTCCCATTGCAAGAAAGATCAATCTAGTAGGCCAAACCAAACTGATAATTCGAAGAGACTTGCAAACGTAACAAATCATACATAAAAGAATTCAGAGGAGATTCAAATATTGTTCATAGATAATCTTGATCATAAACCCACAATTCATCGGATCTTGACAAACACACCGCAAAAGGAGTTACATCGAATAGATCTCCACGAAGATCGAGGAGAACTTTGTATTGAGATCCAAAGAGAGAGAAGAAGCCATCTGGCTAATAACTATGGACCCGAAGGTCTGAGGTAAACTACTCACACATCATCAGAGAGGCTATGGTGTTGATGTAGAAGCCCTCCGTGATCGATTCCCCCTCCGGCGGAGCGCCGGAAAAGGCCCCAAGATGGGATCTCACGGGTACAGAAGGTTGCAGCGGTGGAAATAGGGTTTCGTGGTGCTCCTGGATGTTTTCAGGGTATATGGGTATATATAGGAGGAAGAAGTAGGTCGGTGGAGCTACGAGGGGCCCACGAGGGTGGGGGGCACGCCCAGGGGGGCAGGCGCGCCTCCCTGCCTCGTGGCCTCCTCGCTTCTTTCTTGACGTCCACTCCAAGTCCTCTAGATCACGTTTGTTCCAAAAATCACTCTCCCGAAGGTTTCATTCCGTTTGGATTCCGTTTGATATTCCTTTTCTGTGAAACACTGAAATAGGCAAAAAAAAACAGCAATTTGCACTGGGCCTTGGGTTAGTAGGTTAGTCCCAAAAATAATATAAAAGTGTATAATAAATCCCATTAAACATCCAAAACAGATAATATAATAGCATGGAATAATCAAAAATTATAGATACGTTGGAGACGTATCAGTCTTCTCCATATTTTTTCTAGGGCAAAACCCCTCATATACTAGAAGATGGGCACCGGAGGCCAGCTGTGGGCCCCATAAGGCATTAGGGCGCGCCTTGTTGCCTTGTGGACAACTGGTGGCCCCTCTTGTAACTCTTTGCTCCAGTATTCTTTATATATTCAATAAAAAATCTTCATGAAGTTTTAGGTCATTTGGAGCTCTATAGAATAGGTATCTCTGTTGTTGCTTTTTCAGGTCCAGAATTCCAGTTGCCGGTAATCTCCCTCTCCATGTAAATCTTGCAAATTAAGAGACAAAATGCATTAGAATTTCATCGTAAAGTGGAATAATGACCAAAAACAATATAAATTACC
This sequence comes from Aegilops tauschii subsp. strangulata, assembly GCF_002575655.3. Lineage (NCBI taxonomy): Eukaryota > Viridiplantae > Streptophyta > Magnoliopsida > Poales > Poaceae > Aegilops > Aegilops tauschii. The sequence goes on from NC_053040.3 coordinate 322,622,114, forward strand.
GTAGGGAAACATGATGCAAAATGGATGTATCAACTCCCCCAAGCTTAGACCTCGCTTGTCCACAAGCGAAATCCGAACTCGATAATCATGACCACATGTTTAGAGAGAGAGAGAGGTGTCGATAAAAACAAAATACGGACATGATAGCATCATGATCAATAACATAACAACAAACAATTATCATATAGCTTCTCATAAACAAGTAACAATTCATCCACAACTTTAAAGTACGAAGTATAAACTTTCTTGAAAACGAACAAACTATGTTCTCAGTCATCGAAACAATCACAATTCATTATATTTCCAGGAATAGTCTATGTAAGAGCTTTTGTTTTAGCAAGTCCACATACTCAACCATCATTTAGTCTTCTATGATTGCTAACAGTCAATGCATATTTTTGGGAGCAAACGTTTCCATCAGACACATAGGAAGATAGGGGCTTATTGTTTTCGCCTCCCAACTTGGTTACCTCAAGGATAATGTCAACAATAATAACTCATGATCACCTACATCCAATTGGATATATGTATCTGGATCTTTCCCCACCACATGATGCTTGCCAACTAGAGAATAAATAGAGCGGGCTAGGGATGAACATTATTGACTCTTGCATAAAAATAAATATAGTCAGCTCAAAAAAGTAAAGGTAAATATAGAAAAGTGAAAGATAGGACCTTCGCAGAGGGAAGAAGAGGTTGTCATGCGCTTTTTTTTGGATGTGCAAGCTCTTAATATAAAGGAACGCCACTTTATATTGCCCCTTATGATAGCAACCTTTATTATGCAGTCCGTCGCTTTTATTTATTTGCCATCGCAAGATCGTACAAAGCTTATTTTTCCCTTACAATAAAAGATCATACATATTTAGGAGAAATTTTTATTGCTTTATGCACTGACGACAACTTACTTGAAGGATCTTATTCAATCCATTGGTAGATATGGTGAACTCTCATGGAAAGAAATTGGGTTTACGGGTTTTGGATGCACAAGTAGTATCTCTACTTAGTGCGGATTTTGGCTAGCAAGAAGGTTCGAAAACAAGCACCACATGTTAGAGGATCCATGACAATATAACTTATATGTGAATGTAAACAAACATAACTGCTTACGTTATCTTCCTTGTCCAACATCAATTATTTGACCATGCGAAAAATATTTGATGGGGTCCCACAATCATAAAAGATATCCAAGATAGTATATTTATATTTGAATCTCCTCTCCATTTAATAATTTTACACGAATTGCATCCATGACCAATACTATGTTTTTTAATTTCCAATAATTTTAATCAACCATACTCTTTCTATGTGAAGTTTGTTGGGGAACGTAGCATTCAATTTCAAACAATTTCCTATGATCATGCAAGATCTATCTAGGAGATGCATAGCAACGAGAGGGGAGAGTGTGTCCACGTACCCTCGTAGATCGAAAGTGGAAGCGTTATGTTAACGCGGTTGATGTAGTCGAACGTCTTCACGATCCAACCGATCCATGTACCAAACGTACGGCACCTTCGTGTTCAGTACACGTTCAGCTCGATGATGTCCCTCGAACTCTTGATCCAGTAGAGGGTCAAGGGAGAGTTCCGTCAGCACGATGGCGTGGTGACGGTGATGTTGATGTGATCCGTGCAGGGCTTCGCCTAAGCACTACGACACTATGACTAGAGGAGTAAACTGTGGAGGGGGGCACCGCACATGGCTAAGAGAAATCTTGACGTGTCTTTGGGGTGCCCCCCGCCCCCGTATATAAAGGAGAGGGGGAGGAGGCCGGCGGCCAGGAGGGGCGCGCCAAGGGGAGATTCCTACTTGGACTCCTAGTCCAAGTAGGATTCGCCCCCCCCCTTTTCCTTTCTCCACCGGACGGAAAATGAAGGAGATCCTCCTTGTCCTATTCAAACTCCCTAGGTGTCGGAGTAAATGGCCACGGGTAGCCTAACCAACTCCCCTGGCTCTTCCGAAAAATTACCAGGCCATTCAAGCCTTCAAGCATACAGAGCGCAGGGCCGCCTTCCCCCGGCCGGCCATCCCCAGGGCCGACTACTAGAAGGCGACCCGGCCTTAGGAACCTTCCCCAAGAAAGCTACGACATGGCCGACTCCCAGAAGCCGGCCATAAAGAGAGCCGACTCCCAGAAGCCGGCCATAAAAAGAGCTGACTCCCAGAAGCCGGCCAAGACTACACCCACCAAAACTGTATCCACATAATGGTGATAAGACGGGGCGTGGCCGTAGTGCAGCCCACTACCCCCGAATCCCGAAGCAGGCATGGCCACAGGGCGCTGTACGGGCCAGCCATCACCCGTCCGGCGCGACACTGTAGCCATGTTGACCATGACGTCACCCACGACAGGCGCCAGTACGGCCCGCGGGCGGCGGGCCCCATTAGCCAGAGAGACACTCGAAGGCGGCCTCCCCTCCCCTAGTCGGCCAGGGGCGTAGCCGGCTTCCAATAGCCGGCTGCCTCCCTCCCTCGAAGCATGCGCCCCATTAAGGAGACAAGACGAGGTGAGGCTATAGTGAGAGCCCGCAAGGCGGTGACACTGTAGCCACGCTTACCTCGACAAAGCCCTCGTCATCAGAGGCGAGGCAACAGTAACTAGCCGCCGACAAAGTCCCCAAGCGGTGGGGCCGGCCTGCCGGCCAAGAGGCCGGCAGCCGGCGGGACCCACCAGTCGGCGGGCCCCAATGACCGACGAAGAAGCCGGCGAGTATAGACACTGACAGCTACGACCCGCACCTAGCCGGATTACCATTGTACCCCTGGGGGGTAGGCCTATATAAACCCCCCGGGGCACCCATGCAAAGGGTTGGACTCAGAGAATTACACACACCACATAGAGAGAAAAGGAGAGCTAGCCTTGCCCTTCTTCTCCCTCTAATCCGACAGCTCAAGGAGCATTTGTAGCCACTTGTCTTGATCTAGTGATCATGCGGAGACCCCGCAGAGCAGGACTAGGGGTGTTATCTCCACGGAGAGCACCGAACCTGGGTAAGATTCGCCGGCGTGCATGTCTTCGCCTCATCCCGTTTCCAGGCACCGGCGACGTCTTACTGGCTCCCACAATGATAAGCCACCCGTTGGCATATGTCGCACCTACCACCCGACATTTGGCGCCCACCGTGGGGCCAGGTGCACCGTCGTCCGGAGACCTGTTCTGGACGGGAACCCTTTTCCTCCCCCGCGAGCCCAGCCAGCCTGCTGCACCCGATGGCGCTTGCCCCGACGCGCTGCAAGGCGTTGACGACGTCTGCGCAGCGAGCTGCCTCACCGATCTTCTTGGCGAGGCTCGCATCTCCGACGAGCCTGCGCCCGACGCAGGCACGGACTACCCCAAGAGCCGCCTCGTCGGCCTCCTCGACCAACTTCACATCTCCAGCGAGCCTACTGTAGACTTAGAGTCGGTCGGCTCCACCGACCCGATGCTTGTCGACTCCGATACGGCTTCGCTCGACGCCTACCCCTCCGACGTGGTAGTCTTCAACGACCCTCTCCCTCGAGCTGACAGCGGCAGCAGCGCTGTCACTGAGGTGCTGGTTATCAGCCACGTCGCCGACTCGGGCGAGAACGCCCACGACGCCCTGCAAGCGGCGATGCATGACTTATCCGTCCCCATCCCGGCCGACGCCGACGCCGAGACCCTGGAGGCACGCCGCCTCGCCCTCATCGCGGAAGGCCAGAAGATAGCCTCCATGAGACGCCTCATCGAGGCTCACCAGCACGAAGTCGACCGCGACGCCTTTGGCACGCCGCCTCATGGCGGGCCGAGCCGAGCCGGCCTCGTCAAGAAGCGCGGCGCGGCCATCGCCAGCATGCTGGGGGAAGACCGCCCCGTCTACGCCACCCCGCTCGAGAATCTGCGAGCCGCTCAGGCGGCCGTTGAAGAGCTAAATGGGCTGGGGGCTGATGAGCTCCCCTACATAACAAGGCGAATCCAGCAGCTGATCGACGCGGCCGCAGAACGGCACGAAGCTGGCGCCCGCGCTGAGAGCCCTCCCCCGCGCCGAGAGCACGCCGCGACATCCCGGTCACCGACTGCGAGCGGCACCCGCGCAAGGAAAGACAAGGAGCCGGCTGCTAGCCGCAGCCGGACTCGGATCACCATCAAGCGCGACGCGGAAGGCCGCCCTCGAGGAGTGACGCGCCAAGGAAATCCGCCTCCTCCCCCGCCTCGAGGGGAGAGATATCCCACCCCGCCACCTGTCACGCATCCGACTCTTGGTGGCCGATTAGGCCACCGCGAAGGAGTCGGCGAGAACGACGCCCGCCACCGGATCGACCGCCTAGCTCGATCCCTAGCGCTGGAAGAAGAAGACGATGTTGGCCCGCCATGCTTTGGCCCCCGCATCCGCGACGAGCCCTTCCCCAAAGGGTTCTCGCTCCCCAGAGACACGCCCAAGTACAACGGCTCTATGAAGTCGGAAGATTGGCTCATCGACTACTCTACTGCTGTCAGCATAGCGAACGGCAACAGGCGTGTAGCCGTGAAGTACGCCCCTCTCATGCTACAAGGCACGGCACGCACCTGGCTCAATAGCCTCAAGCCCTACAGCGTCAATAGCTGGCTGGACTTCACGGAAGTCTTCGTCCGCAACTTCACCAGCATGTACAAGCGGCCTCCCAAGCCCCGCCAGCTCTCCCTATGCGTCCAAGGGCCCAACGAGTCGACCCATGACTACCTCACGCGATGGGCCGAGCTCCGCAACTCCTGCGAGGGGGTGCACGAGGTTCAGGCCATCGAATACTTCACCGCCGGGTGCCGAGAGGGCACCCTCCTCAAGCATCGACTCCTCTGCGACGAGCCGGCTACCCTCGACGAGCTGCTGATCATTGCGGACAAGTACGCCACGGCCGACTCCTCGATGAAGACCGAGCTCCGAGTGGACGCCTCTGGAAAGGTGCTCGCTCCGGCTCCCAAGACGCCGGCTGGCGACCCCAATCGGCGCCCCTACCAGAACGACCACAAGCGCAAGGCCCCTATGCCGCCTTCCACCCGTCGGCAGGTGGCCACAGTCGAAGATGAGCAGCCCGAAGAACGGCCCGCTCCCAAGAAGAAGGGCGGCAGGCCGGCTTGGCAACCGGCCTTCTCCTACGAGCAGACTCTCGATGCCCCCTACAAGTTCCACAGCGGCGCGAAGTCGTCCAACCACACGACCCGAAAGTGCCACTGGCTCACACGGATCTCCAAGGGCGAGGGGCTGGTGCCGCCTCCACCTCCCGGCCCGCCGCCTCCAGCCCCCCAGCAGCCGGCTGCTCGACCAGTAGTCGGAGCCATTCAAGATGAATTCCCTGAAGAGCACGCCGCCTACGTCGTCTTCACGAGCCAGGTTGAAGACAAGCACAGCCGGCGTCGACAGCACCAAGAGGTCAGCGCGGTCGCCTCCAGCAACCCCGAGTTCATGCATTGGTCCGAGAAGCCTATCAACTGGAGCCGGGCCGACCACCCAGAGGTGATGCCGTCCCCTGGCTCCTATGCATTAGTATTGGATGTCACCCTCACAACGGAGAGGCGAGCTGCCCGATTCTCCCGCGTTCTGATCGATGGCGGAAGCAGTATCAACATACTGTACCGCGATACCATGGAAAAGCTGAACCTCAAGGCAAAGCAGCTCATGCCAAGCCGGACCGTGTTCCATGGCATCATACCCGGCCTGTCCTGTTCCCCGATCGGCAAGATCAAGATGGATGTTCTCTTCAGAGACAAGGATCACTTTCGCCGAGAAGCAATCTGGTTCGAGGTAGTAGATCTGGAGAGCCCTTACCACGCCTTGCTTGGCCGACCTGCTCTGGCCAAGTTCATGGCTGTGCCCCACTACGCCTACCTGAAGATGAAGATGCCGAGCTCGAAGGGGATCATCACTGTAGCCGGCGACTACAAGAAGTCCATCGAGTGAGCCGCAGCCAGCAGTCGGTTGGCCGAGTCCCTCGTAGTGGCAGAAGAGAAGAAGATGCTGGAGCGAGTTGTGGCCATGGCCAGCAAGCAGCCGGCCTTGTCTCCCAACCCCAAGGATTATGATGCACAGGGCTCCTTCCAGCCGGCCAAGGAGACAAAGAAGATACCTCTGGACCCGGAGAACCCGGAAAGGTTTGCAGTCATTGGTGCAAACCTGGACAGTAAATAGGAAGGCGAGCTCGTCGACTTCCTCCGTGAGAATCGAGACATCTTTGCATGGTCGCCAAAGGACATGCCGGGTGTTCCGAAGGATTTCGCCGAGCACAAATTGCACGTCCGAGCCGACGTGAAGCCGGTCAAGCAGCCCCTCTGCAGACTGTCAGAAGAGAAGCGAAGAATCGTAGGAGAAGAGATAGCCCGGCTCCTCGCCGCTGGCTTTATTATGGAAGTATTTTTCCCAGAGTGCCTTGCCAACCCAGTCTTGGTGTTGAAGAAGAACAACAAATGGCGTATGTGTATAGACTACACCAGCCTCAACAAGGCCTGCCCCAAAGATCCGTTTGCTTTGCCATGGATTGATCAAGTGATAGACTCCACGGCCGGATGCGAGCTGTTGAGTTTTTTGGATGCCTACACAGGATACCACCAGATCAAGTTGGACCCAGCAGACCGCCTGAAGACTGCCTTCATCACACCATTCGGAGCTTTCTGTTACCTGACTATGACATTCGGCTTGAGGAATGTCGGTGCCACTTTTCAGCGTTGCATGCAGAAATGCCTCCTCAAGCAACTCGGCAGAAATGCCCATGTCTACGTAGACGATATTGTGGTGAAGACAGAGAAGCGCGGCACCCTACTGGAGGACCTCAAAGAAAAATTTGCCAACTTGCGCCGATTCCAGATCAAGCTCAACCCCGAGAAATGCGTGTTCGGAGTACCAGCCGACCAGCTTCTAGGTTTTCTAGTCTCCGAACGCGGCATTGAGTGCAACCCTGTGAAGATCAGGGCCATTGAGAGAATGGAGATTCCCACCAAGTTGCGGGACGTGCAGAAGTTCACTGGGTGCCTGGCCTCCTTAAACCACTTTATCAGCCGTCTAGGAGAGAAGGCTCTCCCCCTGTACCGACTCATGAAGAAATCCACTCATTTCGAGTGGAATGACCAAGCAGACCAAGCCTTCCATGAGTTGAAGAAGATGCTGACTACTCCACCTGTCCTGGCGGCGCCGACTAAGAAGGAGCCCATGCTCCTTTACATTGCCGCGACTAGCCGAGTGGTCAGTACAGTTGTCGTGGTCCAGCGCCCGGAAGAAGGCCGAGCCCAACTAGTCCAGAGGCCGGTATATTATCTAAGTGAAGTACTATCCAGCTCAAAGCAAAACTACCCGCACTACCAGAAGATGTGCTATGGAGTATACTTCGCTGCCAAGAAGCTGAAGCCCTACTTTCAAGAGCATCCCATCACGGTCGTGTGCACCGCCCCGCTTGCCGAGATCATAGGCAGCCGGGATGCATCCGGCCGGGTGGCTAAATGGGCCATTGCACTGGCACCTTACACAATCTTCTACCAGCCCCGCACCGCCATCAAGTCCCAAGCATTGGCCGACTTCCTCGTCGACTGGGCCGAGACCCAGTACCTACCGCCGGCTCCCGACTCTACCCATTGGCGGATGCACTTCGACAGGTCCAAGATGCGCACCGGCTTGGGAGCCGGCATCATCCTCACCTCTCCCAAAGGCGACAAACTCAGATACACGCTGCAAATCCACTTCGCCGCCTCCAACAACGTGGCCGAGTACGAGGCACTCAACGTCGAGCCGGGGCATATGCAATAATAAACAGAGAACTTGTCAAGCGCAGCGTCACTGGAGTCTTTTAGTGCTGCGTCGAGCCAGAGAAAGGTGTGGCAATCCTCAAGGATATCCATCAAGGCGAATGCGGCCACCATGCAGCCTCAAGATCACTTGTGGCCAAAGCTTTCTGCCACGGTTTCTTTTGGCCGACTGCCTTGGAAGATGCCAAAGAGATAGTCAATAGCTGCAAAGGATGCCAAGTCTTCAATTCCAAGCAACACATGCCGGCTTCTGCACTCAAGACCACCCCCTCACCTGGCCCTTTGCCGTCTGGGGGCTGGACATGGTGGGCCCATTCAAGACAGCCCGCGGCGGCCTGACACATCTGCTTGTCGCCGTGGACAAATTTACCAAGTGGATCGAAGCAACCGATCAAGAAGCTGAACGGGCCGACTGCCGTGACGTTCGTTGCCAACATCACTACTCGGTACGGTGTGCCGCACAACATCATCACCGACAACGGCACAAACTTTGCCAAAGGAGCACTGGCGCGTTTCTGCGCGACGCAGGGTATCCGACTGGACTTAGCGTCCGTTGCCCACCTGCAGTCAAACGGCCAGGTCGAGCGAGCAAATGGACTCATCCTCTCCGGCATCAAGCCCCAACTGGTCGTACCACTAGAGCGATCGGTCGGCTGCTGGCTCGATGAGCTGCCGGCTGTCCTCTGGAGTCTGCGTACTACCCCTAACAAGTCAACCGGATTCACTCTGTTCTTCCTTGTATATGGTGCCGAGGCTGTCATCCCAACCGACATCGAGTTCGACTCGCCTCGGGTCACCATGTACACGGAGGCGGAGGCCAAGGAAGCGCGAGAAGACGGCGTCGACCTGCTAGAAGAAGGCCGGCTGTTAGCACTCAGCCGGTCCGCCATCTACCAACAGGGTTTGCGTCGTTACCACAACCGCAAGGTCAAGCCAAGATCTTTCCAAGAGGGCGACCTTGTGCTTCGGCTGATCCAGCGAACACCCGGCCAGCACAAGCTCTCGGCCCCTTGGGAAGGCCCTTTCGTCATCAGCAAGGCACTAGGCAACGACTCCTACTACCTGATCGACGCACAAAAACCAAGAGCACGCAAGAGGGATGATTCCGGCAAGGAGTCGGAGCGACCATGGAACGCGAACCTCCTGAGAAGATTTTACAGTTGAAAGCAGTATGTATCATGCTACCTTTTTGTATTAAGTACGAGACAACGGGCCTCCGTAGAAGCACTCGGGGACTGCCCTCCTTTATCTATGAATGACGAGTGTCATATTCATGAATGTATTATTTTTTATTTGATTTTCTGTCTGGCACCGGGTTCGACTAGTCGGCCCGGGGACTGGCCGCCTTAAGTTATATTAAAGTTCTACCTGAAGTCAGATAAGTAGTGTGCCGGCTCCCGAGCCCTCTTGTCGAAAGTCGCAGTTCGAAGAACCGACTGTCCGACTGGCAAGAGCCAAAGGCAGAAAGAATGCCCACATGAAAAACGGCTAAGGACTAACGAACTTATATAACGCAAAGACGGCCTCCAACCGCGCTTGCCGGCTGACAAAACAGCCGGCTGACTGGCCTCCCAATCACTTCGCTATAATCCAACAAAGCTAGAGTACTTGCCCTCCCAACTGGCCAAGCACTTCTCCAGCCACAGATTGCAGAGCAAGTGTCCGACTGGGGAGGCGGCAACCAAGGGAGGGCGGCAAAGGAAACAACAGAAGGATGAAAAGCAAAGAACAAGGGAAAGCCAAACGCATGCATAATTATATTTACACATAAGGCCCCCAACAGGCCGGTAATCAATACAGTTCGAATACACCCCCAGTGGGTGGAATTGTGCAAACCTAACAAAATACTGTTCCAAGAGTGGTAAAACAGGAAAATAGAGGCAGCAGACTAGACTAAGGGCACGGTGTGGGAGCCAGGTTGGTTGGTGGAGATGGCGCCACTGGCTGGTGGAGTGGTCGGCTGGCGGGTCTCGGCTTGATCATCGCTGGCTGCAGGTGGTGCACCCACGCGTGCCTTGTTGCTGGAGGCACGGTCAAGCTGAGGCTGACCGGCCGCTCCACCATCTGGCCCGGCGTCTTCACCCTCCTCCTCCTCCTCCTCGCCCTCGTCGCTGGAGTCGATCTCCTCCGCCGAGTCCTCGCCGTCTGCCGGGTTCAGCCCGAACCACTCCTCCGGCTGGGCAACACCGTTGTCATCCACCTCAGGAGCGAAGGCGCTAGTGTCGGTGTAGTCGGCGATCGCCGAAGCCCGCTGGATGATAGCCGGCAGCGCCGGCTCCAGCTCCATGTCGGCTTCCTGCCGCCAGGTGGCCAGCTGGTCCAGACTCAGCTCGGGGTACCAGGCCTTGGCGAACTCCAGCGCCCTCCTGGCACCGGACCGAGCCGCCGAAGCCTTCCAGGCCTCGAAGCGGCCGACCGCCACCTCCAGCCAGTCGGCAGTCCGACTGGGGGTGCGGGGAATCACTTCACCAGGCCAGAGAGCGGCCAACACCTGCGCCCCAACACTCTGAAGCCGGCGGAGCAGGCGATGAGCCGGCTGGAGGCGGGCCTGGATCGCCAAGAGCTGCTCCTCCAGCGACCGGCGAGCGTTTGGTGCGATTTTGGCGCTAGCCTGCCTTTGTGCCTCGCGGTGGGCCTCGATGACCTGGTTGCCGGCAGTAGAGTAGCTAGGGAAGTACTCTGCGCAAGGAAGAATGAGAAAGAAGAGAAAAACATCAAGTCAGAAAACGAGCTAAAACGGCAAGCGGCAAGCAAGGACGAAGAGGAAGGCGGCCTACCGTCAACCAAGTCTTCGATCTAGCCATAGCCGTTGATCAGCGTCTGCTTCGCTTCGGCCCAGCTGGCCGCCTCTGTCTCATACTCGACTTGGAGGGCCGCCTCGCTGTCCCGCACTGCCTTCAGGGCCGCCTTGTGGCTCTCCTCCTGGTCGGCCAACCTCTTGGCCAGGCGGTCACGCTCTTGTGCCAAGGCGGCAAACTCGGCCTCCTTAGCGTGGAGGGCGGCCTGAGCCCCACCCAGCTGCTCCCTTAGACTGGCGTTGGCCGCTGCAGGGATGGCAGAAAAGAAAGAAGCAATAAGGAAGAAGTCGTCAAGGAAGATCCGACCCGACTGCTCAGCAGTCGGCCCGAATCTTGGGGACTACACCCAGTGGGTGCGCTGATGCGCCCCCACGTGAGATAAAAGACGAAGCACTTACCCTGGCTCTCAGATAGGCCAGCAGTCTTCTGGGTCAGCTCCCGAGCCTGGGAGTTGAAGGCAGCCGCGCGGAGGTTGTGGTAGTCCTGCAAGTCAGGCAGAGGAGCGAATGAGAACAAGAATAGCAAAACAAGGCCCGCTAGGAAGTTCCAAGCCGTCTGCTCAGCAGCCGACTCGGAACTCTGGGACTACACCCAGTGGGTGCGCTGACGCGCCCCCACGGAAGAAACCAAGATCAAAAAAGCAAAGACAAGAAGACTAACCTGAATGGCCGCCCGCGTCGCAAGGAACTCGTCATTATATTTCCTCAGCGCCGCAGCCTGGGCTTGAAGCCGGTTCCGGACGTCCTGCGCGGCCACATTCACCACAGCCGTCCCTCCACCCGGCGTCCACCCCGAGCTGGCGCTGGCCGCCTCCATGTCCTGGGCCGATGAGCTGGAGCCCGCGGCCTTCTGCGGCTCCGATGCAGCCTTCCCCGCGCGCTAGCGCGACGACGTCTGGACCACCAGATCAGCCCTCGCGCCGGCTCGCCCCCGGCCGATTGCGTAGGCGGCAAGTTAGGCCGGCCGCCTTGGGTTGCCCCAGTCGGCGGGGACGGTGCTGCCTCCCTCTCCAGGACGACGACATCGTCCTCCCTCTCCAATCCCGGCTGGTCACCGCCGGCTTCTTCTGGCAGGGGTTCTGGGGCCTCAGGCGCCGCGACGCGCAGAGGGGTGACTAGCAAGGCCCCCTCCGCCATCGCCGCGGCCGCAGCCTCCGCTTGGGCCTTGGCCGCTGCATCGGCGCGTGCCTTCGCCGCCTCCTCCTCCTGCGCCGCCTTGGCGGCGGCCGCCCTCAACTCCTCCGCCTCCCGCTCCTCCCGCGCCTCCCGCGCGTTTCGCTCCGTCGCCGCCTGAAGTTCGGCACGGGGGTCCACGCGGCGAGTGGTGCTCCCGGATCCTCCCGGCGATCCAACGACGGAGGCGGAAGCAACCCGCTCGAGCGACAGTGGAGCCCTGATTTTTTGAGAAAGGACAAGGATTCAGGAACTACCAAAGAAAAGAAGAAAGAATACACGAAGGAGTATACACTTACGCCGACACCGTCTGCGGCTGCTTCACCGCCTTGCGGAAGCGGGCCGCCTTCGCGGCCGCCTCTTCCCGCCTGGTTGCCGCTGCCCCGCCCTTGAGCTTCTTCGGCCGACTGCCGAACAAGCCCGACGCGGCACGACGCTTCTGCCCGCCGCCCCGAGCAGGCGGCGCGGCGGAGGAACCTGTGCCGTGGCCAGCCGCCGGCTGGCGGCGTGGGACGACTTCCGCCTCGTCGTCATCCGGGCAGTCGTCGAAGCTGACTCCAAGCCCGGAGCCGCCTGCCTCACCGCCGGCTTGGCCGCCACCCGCCTCGGTGTTGTCATCCATGGCGGCCGCCCCCAAGTCGGGGTCCTCCAGGTCGTGCTCCGTCCGGTCGGGGAGGAATCGGCGTCCGCCTCCGACCGAGGGCTCTGCCGAGACGTGCCGACTAGTCAGAGTCGGCCAGAAGGAACTCGGCGACAAAACTAAGAGAAGAAAGGGAAAAAGAGAACATACCATGGGCGGCGGATGTGCTCGGGAATATGGCTCCTTGCCAAACCGCCATTCTGCGGAGAGCTTGCAGTTCGCAAGGTAATTCACCATATGGGCCACCTCGTCGTGCGGCATGTCCTTGGTGCACATCCGACTCGGATCGAGCTGGCCGCTCATCTGACAGATCAGGTGAGGGCGGCTCTGAAGCGGAAGCACCCGACGCGCGACGAAGGCGGCCAGCAAGTCGGACCCAGTCAGGCCCTCCGACTGGATCATCACCCGCAGTCGGGCGACGGCCGCGGCTCTAGCCGGCGTCAGCGTCACGGCCCGATAGGACCACTGGGGCCGCCTACCCGCCGGCGGGCCGGCTACATAAGCCGGCAAATTGACGTAGTCACCTTGCGGGGCGACGTTCTTCATGTAGAAGTATGACTTCTGCCAGAGCTTCACCGAGTGGATTAGCGTGATGACGGGGAAGGGGTTGTCGGCTGCCACCCTCCGCATCGCGATGAAGGCGCCACTCTGGGCCGGCACGCCCTGCATACGCGTGCCCAGCTTGGACTGGAAGAACTCCCCCAGAGCTCGAGGGTGGGGAGAATGCCAAGATAGCCTTCGCACAAGGTGACGAAGGCGGACAGCAGCACCACCATTTTCGGCGTGAGGTGGTGCGGCTGGAGTTGATAGAATTCAAGAAAGGAACGGAAGAAAGCACTCGCTGGCAAGCCGATGCCGCGCAAGAAGTGCGAGCGGAAGACCGCCCGCTCGCCTTCCTCTGGCTCCGGCGTGATCTCCTTCTCAGGCGCGAGACGGACCCGCACCTTATCCGCGCCGGGCAGCCGCCGCGTCTTGCGGAGGAACTCGACGTGGTCCACACGGACGTTGGAGCCGTCCCAGTCCCCGCCGTACTGCATGGCGGCGTGAGGCCGGTAAGAACGAGCGCGGCGGCAGGGAAAAGAATGGTGGGACGGCGCGGCGGCGAGACGCTGCTGTGAGGGAAAACATGAGGAAGAAGATGGCGGACAGGAGAGGAGCGTGCGAGCGTCTGCCGCTTCCCCTCCTCCCCCTACTTATAGCCTCGTGTGGCGAAGCCGAGGAGGCGAGGCGTGTGGTGGGACGTGGGATTAACTGCGCCCACTCCCCCACGTCCCGCGATTACTGCGCCCTAAAGACGTGCGGAAACCGCCGCAGGAAGACGTGTGGACGGCTTTGGGCCGCAGAGAATCCGCGCCTGGGCCTGGGCGCAGGAGTGGTGGGCCCCCGACCTGCGGCGATGTCTTGTCGCGTGCGTGGGCTGGCAGGCTCTTTTCAGCCAAGGGATGCCACGTGGTTCGCAGGCGGCGAGCGGCCGGCCCGCAGCCCGGCGCACGCGCCGACAGACTCCTGCCCTCCGACTTTCAAAAAAAATTCGCCAAGACGGCGCGCCCAAACGAAGCCGGCTCCCAGCTGCTGGCTCGTCAAGATAAGAAGCTGACCGAGCTTCTCGACCTCCTCTCAGCCTCGAAGCCCAACCAGCTTCGGGGACTACTGTCGGAGTAAATGGCCACGGGTAGCCTAACCAACTCCCCCTGGCTCTTCCGAAAAATTACCTGGCCATTCAAGCCTTCAAGCATACAGAGCGCAGGGCCGCCTTCCCCCGGCCGGCCATCCCCAGGGCCGACTAAGAAGGCGACCCGGCCTCAGGAACCTTCCCCAAGAAAGCTACGAGATGGCCGACTCCTAGAAGCCGGCCATAAAGAGAGCCGACTCCCAGAAGCCGGCCATAAAAAGAGCCGACTCCCAGAAGCCGGCCAAGACTACACCCACCAAAACTGTATACACATAATGGTGATAAGACGGGGCGTGGCCGTAGTGCAGCCCACTACCCCCGAATCCCGAAGCAGGCATGGCCACAGGGCGCCGTACGGGCCAGCCATCACCCGTCCGGCGCGGCACTGTAGCCATGTTGACCACGACGTCACCCACGACAGGCGCCAGTACAGCCCGCGGGCGGCGGGCCCCTTTAGCCAGAGAGACACTCGAAGGCGGCTTGGCCTCCCCTAGTCGGCCAGGGGCGTAGCCGGCTTCCAATAGCCGGCTGCCTCCCTCCCTCGAAGCATGCGCCCCATTAAGGAGACAAGACGAGGTGAGGCTACAGTGAGAGCCCGCAAGGCGGTGACACTGTAGCCACGCTTACCTCGACAAAGCCCTCGTCATCATAGGCGAGGCAACAGTAACCAGCCGCCGACAAAGTCCCCAAGCGGTGGGGCCGGCCTGCCGGCAGGCCCCAATGACCGGCGGAGAAGCCAGCGAGCATAGACACTGACAGCTAGGACCCGCACCTAGCCGGATTACCATTGTACCCCTGGGGGGTAGGCCTATATAAACCCCCCGGGGCACCCATGCAAAGGGTTGGACTCAAAGAATTACACACACCACATAGAGAGAAAAGGAGAGCTAGCCTTGCCCTTCTTCTCCCTCTAATCCGATAGCTCAAGGAGCATTTGTAGCCACTTATCTTGATCTAGTGATCATGCGGAGACCCCGCAGAGCAGGACTAGGGGTGTTATCTCCACGGAGAGCCCCGAACCTGGGTAAGATTCGCCGGCGTGCATGTCTTCGCCTCATCCCGTTTCCAGGCACCGGCGACTTCTTACTGGCTCCCACAATGATAAGCCACCCGTTGGCATATGTCGCACCTACCACCCGACACTAGGAGGGAGGCACGCGGCCACCCCCCCCCCCCGTGGGCTTCCTTCTCTCTCCCTTAGGCCATGTTGGCCCAACACTTCCCCGGGGGGTTCCGGTAACCCCTCGGTACTCCGGAGAAATACCCGAATCACACGGAACCATTACGATGTCTGAATACAACCTTCCAATATATGAATCTTTACCTCTTGGCCATTTTGAGACTCCTCGTCATGTTCGTGATCTCATCCGGGACTCCAAACAAACTTCGGTCACCAAAACACACCACTCATAATACAAATCGTCATCGAATGTTAAGCGTGCGGACCCTACGGGTTCGAGAACTATGTAGACATGACCGAGACACATCTCCGGTCAATAACCAATAGCGGAACCTGGATGCTCATATTGGCTCCTACATATCCTATGAAGATCTTTATCGGTCAAATCGCATAACAACATACGTCATTCCCTTTATCATCGGTATGTTACTTGCCCGAGATTCGATCGTCGGTATCATCATACCTAGTTCAATCTCGTTACCGGCAAATCTCTTTACTCATTCTGTAATGCATCATCCCGCAACTAACTCATTAGTCACATTGCTTGCAAGGCTTATAGTGATGTGCATTACCGAGAGGGCCCAGTGATACCTCTCCAATACACGGAGTGACAAATCCTAATCTTGATCTATGCCAACTCAACAAACACCTTCGGAGACACCTGTAGAGTATCTTTATAATCACCCAGTTACGTTGTGATGTTTGATAGCACACAAGGTGTTCCTCCGGTATTCAGGAGTTGCATAATCTGATAGTCAGAGGAATATGTATAGTCATGAAGAAAGCAATAGCAATAAAACTTAACGATCATTATGCTAAGCTAACGAACAGGTCTTGTCCATCACATCATTCTCTAATGATGTGATCTCGTTCATCAAATGACAACACAGGTCTATGGTTAGGAAACATAACCATCTTTGATTAACGAGCTAGTCAAGTAGAGGCATACTAGGGACACTCTGTTTTGTCTATGTATTCACACATGTACTAAGTTTCCATTTAATACAATTCTAGCATGAATAATAAACATTTATCATGATATAAGGAAATATAAATAACAACTTTATTATTGCCTCTAGGGCATATTTCCTTCAGTCTCCGACTTGCACTAGAGTCAGTAATCTAGTTCACATCACCATGTGATTCAACACCAATAGTTCATATCACCATGTGATTAACACCCATAGTTCACATCGCCATGTGACCAACACCCAAAGGGTTTACTAGAGCCAATAATCTAGTTCACATCGCCATGTGATTAACACCCAAAGAGTACTAACGTGTGATCATGTTTTGCTTGTGAGAGAAGTTTAGTCAACGGGTCTGCCACATTCAGATCTGTATGATTTTGCAAATTTCTATGTCTACAATGCTCTGCATGGAGCTACTCTAGCTAATTGCTCCTACTTTCAATATGTATCCAGATTGAGACTTAGAGTCATCCAGATCGGTGTTAAAGCTTGCATCAACATAACTCTTTATGATGAACTCTTTGTCACCTCCATAACCGAGAAATATTTCCTTAGTCCTCTAAGGATAATTTTGACCGCTGTCCAGTGATCTACTCCTGGATCACTATTGTACCCCTTTGCCAAACTCATGGCAAGGTACACAATAGATCTGGTATACAGCATGACATACTTTATAGAACCTATGGCTGAGGCATAGGGAATGACATTCATTCTCTCTCTATCTTCTGCTGTGGTCAGGTTTTGAGTCTTACTCAACTTCATACCTTACAACTCAGGCAAGAACTCCTTCTTTGACTGATCCATTTTGAACTCGTTCAAAATCTTATCAAGGTATGTACTCATCGAAAGTTTTATCAAGCGTCTTTATCTATCTTTATAGATCTTGATGCCCAATATGTAAGTAGCTTCACCGAGGTCTTTCTTTGAAAAACTCCTTTCAAACACTCCTTTATGCTTCCAAAAAATTCTACATCATTTCCGATCAACAATATGTCATTCACATATACTTATCAGAAAGGCTGTAGTGCTCCCACTCACTTTCTTGTAAATACAGGCTTCACCGCAAGTCTGTATAAAACTATATGCTTTGATCAACTCATCAAAGCGTATATTCCAACTCTGAGATGCTTGCACCAGTCCATAAATGGATCGCTGCAGCTTGCATACCTTGTTAGCACCTTTAGGATCGACAAAACCTTCTGGTTGCATCATATATAATTCTTCTTAGAGATATCCATTTAAGGAATGCAGTTTTGACGTCCATTTGCCAGATTTCATAAAATGTGGCAATTGCTAACATGATTCAGACGGACTTAAGCATCGCTACGGTTGAGAAATTCTCGTCGTAGTCAACCCCTTGAACTAGTCGAAAACCTTTCACGAGAAGTCAAGCTTTGTAGACAATAACATTACCGTCAGTGTTAGTCTTCATCTTGAATATCCATTTATTCTCTATGGCTTGCCGATCATCGGGCAAGTCAACCAAAGTCCACACTTTGTTCTCATACATGGATCCCATCTCAGATTTCATGGCCTCAAGCCATTTTGCGGATTCTGGGCTCATCATCGCTTCCTCATAGTTCGTAGGTTCGTCATGGTCTAGTAACATGACTTCCAGAACAGGATTACCGTACCACTCTGGTGCGGACTATACTCTGGTTGACCTACGAGGTTCGGTAGTAACTTGATCTGAAGTTTCATGATCATCATCATTAACTTCCTCACTAATTGGTGTAGGCATCACTGGAACTGATTTCTGTGATGAACCATTTTCCAATTCGAGAGAAGGTACAAATACCTCATCAAGTTCTACTTTCCTCCCACTCACTTCCGAGAGAAACTCATTCTCTAGAAAGGATCCATTCTTAGCAACAAATGTGTTGCCTTCGGATCTGTGATATAAGGTGTACCCAACAGTTTCTTTTGGGTATCCTATGAAGACGCACTTCTCCGATTTGGGTTCGAGCTTATCAGGTTGAAGCTTTTTAACATAAGCATCACAACGCCAAATTTTAAGAAACGACGGCTTAGGTTTCTTGCCAAACCATAGTTCATACGGTGTCGTCTCAACGGATTTAGATGGTGCCCTATTTAACGTGAATACAGTTGTCTCTAATGCATAACCCCAAAACGATAGTGGTAAATCGGTAAGAGACATCATAGATCACACCATATATAATAAAGTACGGTTACGACGTTCGAACACACCATTACGTTGTGGTGTTCCAGGTGGCGTGTGTTGTGAAACTATTCCACGTTGTTTTAAATGAAGGCCAAACTCGTAACTCAAATATTTGCCTCTGCGATCACATCGTAGAAACTTTATTTTCTTGTTACGATGATTCTCCACTTCACTCTGAAATTCTTTGAACTTTTCAAATGTTTCAGACTTGTGTTTCATTAAGTAGATATACTCATATCTGCTCAAATCATCTGTGAAGGTCAGAAAATAACGATACCCGCCGCGAGCCTCAACACTCATTGGACCGCATACAGCGGTATGTATTATTTCCAATAAGTCATTGGCTCGCTCCATTGTTCCCGAGAATGGAACTTTAGTCATCTTGCCCATGAGGCATGGTTCGCTAGCATCAAGTGATTCATAATCAAGTGATTCCAAAAACCCTTCAGCATGGAGTTTCTTCATGCGCTTTACACCAATATGACCTAAATGGCAATGCCACAAACATGTTGTACTATCATTATTAACTTTGCGTCTTTTGGCATCAATATTATCAATATGTGTATCACTGCGATCGAGATTCAGTAAAGAATTTACATTGGATGTAAGACCATAGAAGGTTTTATTCATGTAAACAGAACAACAATTATTCTCTAATTTTAAATGAATAACTGTATCGCAATAAACATGATCCAATCATATTCATGCTCAACACAAACACTGAATAACATTTATATAGGTCCAATACTAATCTCGAAGGTAGAGGGAGTATGCGATGGTGATCTTATGAACCTTGGAATCACTTCCAACACACATCGTCACCTCGCCCTTAACTAGTCTCTGTTCATTTTGCAACTCATATTTCGAGTTACTAATCTTAGCAACTGAACCGGTATCAAATATCCTGGGGTTACTATGAACACTAGTAAAGTACACACCAATAACATGTATATCAAATATTCCTTTGTTCACTTTGCCATCCTTCTTATCTGCCAAGTATTTGGGATAGTTCCGCTTCCAGTGACCATTCCCTTTGCAGTAGAAGCACTCAGTTTCAGGCTTAGGTCTAGCTTTGGGTTTCTTCACGGGAGTGGCAACTTGCTTGTCATTCTTTCTTGAAGTTCCGTTTCTTTTCCTTTGCCCCTTTTCTTGAAACTAGTGATCTTGTTAACCACCAACACTTGATGCTATTTCTTGATTTCTACCTTCGTCGATTTTAGCATCGCGAAGAGCTCGGGAATCGTTTTCGTCATCCCTTGCATATTATAGTTCATCACGAAGTCCTAGTAACTTGGTGATAGTTAGAGAACTCTGTCAATCACTATCTTATCTGGAAGATTAACTCCCACTTGATTCAAGCGATTATAGTACTCAGACATTCTGAGCACATGCTCACTGGTTGAGCTATTCTCCTCCATCTTGTAGGCAAAGTACTTGTTAGAGGTCTCATACCTCTCGACACAGGCATGAGTCTGAAATACCAATTTCAACTTTTGGAACATCTCATATGATCCGTGGTGTTCAAAACATTTTTTAAGTCCCGGTTCTAAGCCGTAAAGCATGGAGCACTAAACTATCAAGTAGTCATCATACCGAGCTTGCCAAACATTCATAACGTCTGCACCTGCTCCTGCAATAGGTCCTTCACCTAGCGGTGCATCAAGGACATAATTCTTCTGTGCAGGAATGAGGATAATCCTCAGATCACGGACCCAGTCCGCATCATTGCTACTATCATCTTTCAACTTATTTTTCTCTAGGAACGTATTAAAAATAAAACAGGGGAGCTATACACAAGCTATTGATCTACAACATAGATATGTGAAAACTATTTGGACTAAGTTCATGGTAAATTAAGTTCAATTAATCATATTACTGAAGAACTCCCACTTAGATAGACATCCCTCAAGTCATCTAAATGATCACGTGATCCAAATCAACTAAACCATGTCCGATCATCACGTGAGATGGAGTAGTTTTCAATGGTGAACATCTCTATGTTGATCATATCTACTATATGATTCACGTTCGACCTTTCGGTCTCAGTGTTCCGAGGCCATATCTGCATATGCTAGGCTCGTCAAGTTTAACCCGAGTATTCTGCACGTGCAAAACTATCTTGCACCCGTTGTATGTGAACGTAGAGCTTATCACACCCGATCATCACGTGGTGTCTCGGCACGACGAACTGTAGCAACGGTGCATACTCAGGGAGAACACTTATACCTTGAAATATTAGTGAGGGGTCATCTTATAATGCTACCATCGTACTAAGAAAAATAAGATGCATAAAAGATAAACATCACATGCAATCAAAATATGTGACATGATATGGCCATCATCATCTTGTGCCTTTGATCTCCATCTCCAAAGCACCGTCATGATCTCCATCGTCACCGGCTTGACACCTTGATCTCCATCGTAGTGTCGTTGTCATCTCGCCAACTATTGCTTCTACAATTATCGCTACCGCATAGTGATAAAGTAAAGCAATTACATGGCGATTGCATTTCATACAATAAAGCGACAACCATGAGGCTCCTGCCAGTTGCCGATAACTTTTACAAAACATGATCATCTCATACAATAACTTATATCACATCTTTCTTTGACCATATCACATCACAACTTGCCCTGCAAAAACAAGTTAGACGTCCTCTACTTTGTTGTTGCAACTTTTACGTGGCTGCTACGGGCTTCTAGCAAGAACCGTTCTTACCTACGCATCAAAACCACAACGATTTTTCGTCAAGTGTGCTGTTTTAACCTTCAACAAGGACCGGCCGTAGTGAAACTCAATTCAACTAAAGTTGGAGAAACAGACACCCGCCAGCCACCTGTGTGCGAAGCACATCGGTAGAACCGGTCTCACGAACGTGGTCATGTAATGTCGGTCCGAGCCGCTTCATCCAACAATACCGCCGAATCCAAGTAAGACGTTGGTCCTAAGCAGTATGACTATTATCGCCCACAACTCTTTGTGTTCTACTCGTGCATATCATCTACACATAAACCTGGCTCTGATACCATTGTTGGGGAACGGAGCATGCAATTTCAAAAAAATCCTACGATCACGCAAGATCTATCTAGGAGATGCATAGCAACGAGAGGGGGGAGTGTGTCCACGTACCCTCGTAGACCGAAAGCGGAAGCGTTATGTTAACGCAGTTGATGTAGTCAAATGTCTTCACGATCCAACCGATCCAAGTACCGAATGTACGGCACCTCCGTGTTCAGCACATGTTCAGCTCGATGACGTCCGTCGAACTCTTGATCCAGTAGAGGGTCGAGGGAGAGTTCCGTCAACACGATGGCGTGGTGACGGTGATGGTGATGTGATCTGCGCAGGGCTTCGCCTAAGCACTACGACGCTATGACTGGAGGAGTAAACTGTGGAGGGGGGCACCGCACACGGCTAAGAGAAATATTGGTGTGTCTTTGGGGTGCCCCCCGCCCCCGTATATAAAGGAGAGGGGGAGGAGGCCGCCGGCCAGGAGGGGCGCGCCAAGGGGGGAGTCCTACTTGGACTCCTAGTCCAAGTAGGATTCGCCCCCCCCCTTTTTCCTTTCTCCACCGATGGGAAAAGGAAGGAGAGGGAGAGGGAAAGGGAAGGGGGCGCTGCCCCCTCCTCCTTGTCCTATTCGGACTCCCTAGTAGGGGGGCATGCGGTCACCCCCCGCGGGCTTCCCTCTCTCTCCCTTAGGCCCATGTTGGCCCAACACTTCCCCGGGGGGTTCTGGTAACCCCTCGGTACTCCGGAAAAATACTCGAATCACTCAGAACCATTCCGATGTCCGAATACAACCTTCCAATATATGAATCTTTACCTCTCGACCATTTCGAGACTCCTCGTCGTGTCCGTCATCTCATCCGGGACTCCGAACAAACTTCGGTCACCAAAACACACAATTCATAATACAAATCGTCATCGAACGTTAAGCGTGCGGACCCTACGGGTTCGAGAACTATGTAGACATGATCGAGACACATCTCCGGTCAATAGCCAATAGCAGAACCTGGATGATCATATTCTCTCCTACATATCCTACGAAGATCTTTATCGGTCAAACCGCATAACAACATACGTCATTCCCTTTGTCATCGGTATGTTACTTGCCTGAGATTCGATTGTCGGTATCATCATACCTAGTTCAATCTCGTTACCGGCAAGTCTCTTTACTCGTTCCGTAATGCATCATCCCGCAACTAACTCATTAGTCACATTGCTTGCAAGGCTTATAGTGATGTGCATTACCGAGAGGGCCCAGAGATACCTCTCCGATACACGGAGTGTCAAATCCTAATCTCGATCTATGCCAACTCAACAAACACCTTCGGAGACACCTGTAGAGCATCTTTATAACCACCTAGTTAGGTTGTGACGTTTGATAGCACACAAGGTGTTCCTCCGGTATTCGGGAGTTGCATAATTTCATAGTCAGAGGAATATGTATAAGTCATGAAGAAAGCATTAGCAATAAAACTTAATCATTATGCTAAGCTAACAGATGGGTCTTTTCCATCACATCATTCTCTAAAGATGTGATCCCGTTCATCAAATGACAACACATGTCTATGGTTAGGAACCATAACCATCTTTGATTAACGAGCTAGTCAAGTAGAGGCATACTAGGGACACTCTGTTTTGTCTATGTATTCACACATGTACTAAGTTTCCGTTTAATACAATTCTAGCATGAAAAATAAACATTTATCATGATATAAGGAAATATAAATAACAACTTTATTATTGCCTCTAGGGCATATTTCCTTCAAAGTTATTATTCCCCATGGGATTAGCTTATGATCTTTTATTTCTTTTTATTATTGAGACTAAAACAAGAAAGTAAATAAACAAAGCTCAAACTACTCTTTATTATATAACTCTCACACTTGATTACATAGATAGGACACAAAGCAAGCGCTCGAAGCAAAAACTACTAAACTTTTATTCTTCTAAATCACGAAATAACTACGGATCAAATTAAGATAAGTAATGATGGTAAAAAGTGATGGTGATACAATACCGGGGCACCTCCCCCAAGCTTCGAATAGGCAAAGGGTGGTGCTCATACCCATGTACTCAAGTGTCTTTCTTTAGTGATGATGAAGATGAGGTGGTAGGCTTGTCCTTCATCTTCAATAAGTATTCCAAATTGATATTGATCTTCTGAAGAGCGTGATATTGCTCTTCCAACACAGTAACCTCATGAGTAAGCAATGTATTTTGAGCAAAAGTTTCTTCAAAGATCTTTAATGCATCAATTTCAGATGGGGAGAGGTTATGATAAAGGGGATGCAGGTTGTTTCCCTTTTCTGTAGTCTCTCCTGAGGGCATGGATGGATCTCCCGCTTCCTGAATTTGGCTTCCCGCGACCACTTCATCTCTCTCCTCCTTGCTGGTGTCCTCTTCTCTTGACGACCACTCATAGTAGACCTTGCTAAAAGGACGTTTGCCCGGCGAGGGTTGCACAATCCGGTGCTTGTTACAGATCCTTTGGGGAGCCACGGGGATCTAGATCTGTCAGAAAAACAGCCCAAAATAAGAACAGAGGAGAAACTTGCGATGTAGTAGTCAAAACATACGAGAGTATATATGAAGAATTTTTATCTTGCAAAACAAGTATTCTGGAAGAAAACGGAGTCGGGAAGGCACATGAGGGGCCCACAAGGCAACCCGGTGCCCGGGGGTAGGGCACGCCCTGTTGCCTTGTGACCTCCTCGTGGGTCCCCTCGGCTGGTTCTTATTTTTGTATTTTTTTTCTAATATTCCAAAACGGAAAGAAATATTTTTATGGAATTTCTGGAGTCGGTTTACTTAGCGTATCTACCTACTCCTTTTCAGGGTTCTGGAGTGTTCCAGAAGGTCTCTCTTATGTGTTCCTCCGGTGTCATAGTTGAGATATAATGCTTAATTTTTTGCCCATTAACCACTCTCGGATTAGTGCCTTCAGCATTGCTGATCTTTGATAGCTCCGGGGCGATAAACCTCTTCAATGATATAACGTCCTTCCCATTTGGAGAGAAGTTTTCCTCTAAAAAATCTGAAACGAGAATTGTACGACAGAACATGTTCACCAACTTTAAATTCCCGTTTTTGGATTCTTTTGTCATGCCATCTTTTAACTTTTTTAAACAACTTGGCATTTTCATAAGCTTGGGTTCTCCACTCATCCAGAGAGCTAATGTCAAATAACCTCTTTTCACCGGCAAGTTGGAGTCATAATAAGGTTCTTTAATTGCCCAATAAGCTTTATGTTCCAATTCAACAGGTAAATGACATGCTTTTCCATAGACCATTTTATATGGAGACATACCCATAGGGTTTTTATAAGCAGTTCTATAAGCCCATAATGCATCATCAAGTTTCTTAGACCAATTCTTTCTAGATCTATTAACGGTCTTTTGAAAAAAACAATTTTATTTCTCTGTTACTTAATTCAACTTGACCACTAGACTGAGGGTGATAAGGTGATGCAATTCTATGGTTGACATCATATTTAGCAAGAAGTTTACGGAATTCACCATGAATAAAATGTGAACCACCATCAGTCATCAAATATCTAGGGACTCCAAACCACGGGAAAATAACTTCTTTAAGCATTTTAATAAAGGTGTTATGATCAACACTACTAGTTGGAATTGAAGGAAATATGCCCTAGAGGTAATAATAAAGTTGTTATTTTATATTTCCTTATTCATGATAAAGGTTTATTATTCATGCTAGAATTGTATTGATCGGAAACCTAAATACATGTGTGAATACAGAAACAAATACCGTGTCCCTAGTAAGCCTCTACTAGACTAGATCGTTGATCAAAGATGGTTATGGTTTCCTAACCATAGAAATGTGTTGTCATTTGATAACGGGATCACATCATTAGGAGATTGATGTGATGGACAAGATCCATCCGTTAGCTTAGCATAATGATCGTTCAGTTTATTGCTATTGCTTTCTTCATGTCAAATACATATTCCTTCGACTATGAGATTATGCAACTCCCGGATACCGGAGGAATACCTTGTGTGCTATCAAACGTCAAAACATAATTGGGTGATCATAAAGATGCTCTACAGGTATCTCCAAAGGTGTTTGTTGAGTTGGCATAGATCAAGATTAGAATTTGTCACTCCGAGTATCGGAGAGGTATCTCTGGACCCTCTCGGTAATACACATCATAAGAAGCCTTGCAAGCAAAGTGACTAATGAGTTAGTTACATGATGATTGGAATGAGTAAAGAGACTTGCCAGTAACGAGATTGAACTAGGTATAAAGATACCGACGATCGAATCTCGGGCAAGTAACATACCGATGGACAAAGGGAATTATGTATGTTGTCATAACAGTTCGACCGATAAAGATCTTCGTAGAATATGTAGGAGCCAATATGGGCATCCAGGTTCCGCTATTGGTTATTGACCAGAGAGGTGTCTCGGTCATGTCTACATAGTTCTCGAACCCGTAGGGTCCGCACGCTTAACGTTCGTTGACGATATAGTGTTATATGAGTTATATGTTTTGGTGACTGAATGTTGTTCGGAGTCCCGGATGAGATCACGGACATGATGAGGAGTCTCGAAATCATCGAGAGGTAAAGATTGATATATAGTATGATGGTATTTGGACACCAGAAGTGTTTGGGGACGTACCGGGAAGGAATCGGCTCACCGGAAGGGGTTCCGGGCACCCCCCGAAAGATATGGGCCTTATGGGCCAAAGGAGGGGACAGACCAGCCCACAAGGGGGCTGGTGCGTCCCTCCCATGGCTGGCCGGCCCTAAGGGAAGGAAAGGGGAGGGATGGCCTCTCCCGCCTTTCCCTCCTCAGGGGAGAAAGGAAAGGGGGGGGCGCCTCCTCCTCCTCCCTTCCTCCCGCTCTCCAAATAAGGAAAGGGGGCGCGGCTTGGGAGAGACCCCAAGTAGGATTCCTCCTACTTGGGCGCCCCCTTGGCTGCTCCTCCCTCCCTCCCACCTATATATATGTGGGAGGGGGGGCGCCTAGCACACAACAGACAACATTGTCTTAGCCGTGTGCGGCGCCCCCATCCATCGTTTACACCCCCGATCATATTTTCATAGTGCATAGGCGAAGCCCTGCGGAGATAGCTTCGCAATCACCGTCACCGCGCCGTTGTGCTACCGGAACTCATATACTACCTCTTCGTCTTGTTGTATCAAGAAGGCGGAGGACGTCACCGAGCGGAACGTGTGCAGAACGCAGAGGTGCCGTACGCTCGGTACTTGATCGCTTGGAGCACGAAGAAGTCCGACTACATCAACTATGTTGTTAAACGCTTCCACTTACGGTCTACGAGGGTATGTAGACACACTCTCCCCTCTCGTTGCTATGCATCTCCATGGATAGATCTTGCATGTGCGTAGAATTTTTTTTGTTTTTCATGCAACGTTTCCAACAGTGGTATCAGAGGCAGGTTTATGCGTAGATGATATGCACGAGTATAACACAAAGAGTTGTGGGCGGTGATAGTCATACTGCTTACCACCAATGTCTTATTTTGATTCGGCGATATTGTGGGATGAAGCGGCCCGGACCAACCTTACATGTCCATGCACATGAGACCGGTTCCACCGACTGACATGCAACTAGTTTGCATAAAAGGTGGCTGGCGGGTGTCTGTTTCTCCTACTTTAGTTTAATCGAATTTGACTATGGCCGGTCCTTGAAGAAGGTTAAAACAGCAAACTTGATGAATCACCGTTGTGGTTTTTGCATAGTTAAGAACGATTCTTGCTAGAAGCCCGTAGCAACCACGTAAAACTTGCAACAACAAAGTAGAGGACGTCTAACTTGTTTTTGCAGGGCATGTTGTGATGTGATATGGTCAAGATATGATGTGATATATGTTGATGTATGAGATGATCATGTTTTGTAATATCGACAACTGACAGGAGCCTTAGGGTTGTCCCTTTATTGTATGAATGCAAGCGCCATGTAATTGCTTTACTTTATTGCTATGCGTTAGCAATATTTGTAGAAGCAATGGTTGGCAAGACGACCCCGACGCTACGATGGGGATCAAGGTGTCGAGCCGGTGAGGATGGAGATCATGACGATGCTTTGGAGATGGAGATCAAAAGCACAAGATGACGATGGCCATATCATGTCACATATTTTGATTGCATGTGATGTTTATCTTTTATGCATCTTATTTTGCTTAGAACAGCGGTAGCATTATAAGATGATCCCTTCACTTAATTTCAAGATAAAAGTGTTCTCCTTGAGTATGCACCATTGCTACAGTTCGTCGTTGTGAGACACCACGTGATGATCGGGTGTGATAGACTCTACGTTCACATACAACGGGTGTAAGACAGTTTTGCACATGCAGAATACTTGCGTTAAACTTGACGAGCCTAGCATGTACAGACATGGTCTTGGAACACTGGAGACCAAAAGGTCGAACATGAGTCATATAGTAGATATGATCAACATGGAGATGTTCACCGTTGATGACTAACCCATCTCACGTGATGATCGGACATGGGTTAGTTGATTTGGATCATGTATCACTTAGATAAACTTGAGGTATGTTTATCTAAATGGGAGTTCATTAGTAATTTGATTAATTGAACTTCAATTTATCATGAAATTAGTCTTAATAGTTTTGCATATCTATGTTGTATATCAATAGCTTGCGATTTAGCTCCCCTATTTTTGATATGTTCCTAGAGAAAAGTAAGTTGAAAGATGATAGTAGCAATAATGCGGACTAGGTTCGTGATCTGAGGATTATCCTCATTGCTGCACAGAAGAATATGTCCTTGATGTACCGCTAGGTGACAGACCTCTTGCAGGAGCAAATGCAGACGTTATGAAAGTTTGGCAAGCTCGATATGATGACTACTTAATAGTTTAGTGCGCCATGCTTTACGGCTTAGAACCGGGACTTCAAAAACGTTTTGAACGCCACCGAGCATATGAGATGTTCCAAGAGCTGAAATTAGTATTTTAGACTCATGCCCGTGTCGAGAGGTATGAGACCCCTAC
The DNA here is from genome assembly GCF_002575655.3 of Aegilops tauschii subsp. strangulata. Lineage (NCBI taxonomy): Eukaryota > Viridiplantae > Streptophyta > Magnoliopsida > Poales > Poaceae > Aegilops > Aegilops tauschii. The sequence continues at coordinate 322,650,464 of NC_053040.3, forward strand.
TTTGCCTACAAGATGGAGGAGAATAGCTCAACCAATGAGCATGTGCTCAGAATGTGTGAGTTCTACAATCACTTGAATCAAGCGGGAGTTAATCTTCCAGATAAGATAGTGATTGGCAGAGTTCTCTAGTCACTATCACCAAGCTACTAGAACTTCATGATGAACTATAATATGAAAGGGATGACGAAAATGATTTCCGAGCTCTTCGCGATGCTGAAATCGGCGAAGGTAGAAATCAAGAAAAAGCATCAAGTGTTGATGGTTAAACAAGACCACTAGTTTCAAGAAAAAGGGCAAGGGAAAGAAAGGGAACTTCGAGAAGAATGGCAAGGAAGTTTCCACTCTCGAGAAGAAGCCCAAAGATGGACCCAAGCCTGAAATTGAGTGCTTCTACTGCAAAGGAAGTGGTCACTGGAAGCGGAACTGCCCCAAAAACTTGGCGGATAAGAAGGATGGCAAACTGGACAAAGGTATATATGATGTACATGTTATTGATGTGTACCTTACTAGTGTTCGTAGTATCCCCTAGGTATTTGATACCGGTTCAGTTGCTAAGGAACTCAAAACAGGAGTTGCAGAATGAACAGAGACTAGTTAAGGGTGAGGTAACGATGTGTGTTGGAAGTGATTCCAAGGTTGATACGATCACCATCGCACACTCCCTCTACCTTCGGGATTAGTGTTGAACATAAATAAATGTTATTTGGTGTTTGCGTTGAGCATGAATATGATTAGATCATTTTTATTGCAATAGGTTATTCATTTAAGTCAGAGAATAATTGTTGTTCTGTTTACATGAATAAAACCTTCTATGGTCATACACCCAATGTGAATGGTTTACTGAATCTCGATCGTAGTGATACACATATTCATAATATTGATGCCAAAAGATGCAAAGTTGATAATGATAGTGCAACATGTTTGTGGCACCGCCGTTTAGGTAATATTGGTGTAAAGTGCATGAAGAAACTCCTTGTGGATGGACTTTTGGAATCACTTGATTATGAATCATTTGATACTTGCGAACCATGCCTCATGGGCAAGATGACTAAAACTCTGTTCTCCAGAACAATGGAGCGAGCTAATGACTTATTGGAAATAATGCATACCGATGTATGCTGTCCAATGAGTATTGAAGCACGCGGTGGGTATCGTTATTTTCTGACCTTCACAAATGATTTGAGTAGATGTGGGTATATCTACTTGATGAAACATAAGTCTGAGACATTTGAAAAGTTCAAAGAATTTCAGAGTGAAGTAGAGAATCATAGTAACAAGAAAATTAAGTTTCTACGATCTGATCACAGAGACAAATATTTGTGTTGCGAGTTTGGCCTTCATTTAAAACAATGTGGAATTGTTTCACAACTAACGCCACCTGGAACACCACAGCGTAATGGTGTGTCCGAACATCGTAACCGTACTTTATTGGATATGGTGCGATCTATGATGTCTCTTTCCGATTTACCACTATCATTTTGGGGTCATGCATTAGAGACAGCCGCATTCACGTTAAATAGGGCACCGTCTAAATCCATTGAGACGACACCGTATGAACTGTGGTTTGGCAAGAAACCTAAGCTGTCGTTTCTTAAAGTTTGGGGTTGCACTTATGTCAAAAGGCTTCAGCCTGATAAGCTCGAACCCAAATCAGAGAAGTGCGTCTTCATAGGATACCCTAAGGAAATAGTTGGGTACACCTTCTACCACAGATCCGAAGGCAAGATCTTTGTTGCTAAGAATGGATCTTTTCTAGAGAAGGAGTTTCTCTCGAAAGAACTGAGTGGGAGGAAAGTAGAACTTGATGAGGTAATTGTACCTTCTCTCGAATTGAAAAGTAGCGCATCCGAGAAATCCGTTCCCGTGATGCCTACACCAACTAGAGAGGAAGCTAATGATGATGATCATGAAACTTCAGATCAAGTTACTATTGGACCTCATAGGTCGAACATAGCACATTCTACACCAGAGTGGTACGGTAATCCTGTCCTGGAAGTCATGTTACTAGACCATGGCGAACATATGAATTATGAAGAAACTATGATGAGCCCAGATTCCGATAAATGGCTCGAGGCCATGTAATCTGAGATAGGATCCATGTATGAGAACAAAGTGTGGACTTTGGTGGACTTTCCCGATGAACGGCAAGCCAATGAGAATAAATGGATCTTCAAGAAGAAGACTGACGCTGATGGCAATGTTACTATCTACAAAGTTTGACTTGTTGCAAAAAGGTTTTCGACAAGTTCAAGGGGTTGACTACGATGAGACTTTCTCACCCCTAGCGATGCTTAAGTCTGTCTGAATCATGGTAGCAATTGCCGCATTTTATGAAATCTAGCATATGGTCGTCAAAACTGCATTCCTTAATGGATTTCTCAAAGAAGAGTTGTATATGATGCAACCAGAAGGTTTTTGTCGATCCTAAAAGTGCTAACAAAGTGTGCAAGCTCCAGCGATCCATCTATGGACTGGTGCAAGCATCTCGGAGTTGGAATATACGCTTTGATGAAGTGATCAAAGCATATGGTTTTATACAGACTTACGGTGAAGCCTGTATTTACAAGAAAGTAAGTGGGAGCTTTGTAGCATTTTTGATATTATATGTGGATGACATACTGTTGATTGGAAATGACATATAATTTCTGGATAGCATAAAACGATTCTTGAATAACAATTTTTCAATAAAATACCTCGGTGAAGCTACTTACATATTGAGCATCAAGATCTATGGGGATAGATCGAGACGCTTAATAGGACTTTCAGAAAGCACATACCTTGGCAAAGTTTTTGAAGAAGTTCAAAATGGACCAGTCAAAGAAAGAGTTCTTGCCTGTGTTGCAAGGTGTGAAGTTGAGTAAGATTCAAAACTCGACCACGACAGAAGATAGAGAGAGGATGAAAGTCATTCCCGATGCCTCAGCCATAGGTTCTATAAAGTATGCCATGTTGTGTACCAGAGCTATTTTGTACCTTGCCATGAGTTTGGCAAGGGAGTACAATAGTGATCCAAGAGTAGATCACTGGACAACGGTCAAAATTATCCTTAGTTACCTAAGAGGACTAAGGAAATATTTCTCGGTTATGGAGGTGGTAAAGAGTTCGTTGTAAAGAGTTACGTCGATGCAAGCTTTGACACCGATTTGGATGACTCTGAGTCTCAATCTGGATACATATTGAAAGTGGGAGCAATTAGCTAGAGTAGCTCCATGCAGAGCATTGTAGACATAGAAATTTGCAAAATACATACATATCTGAATGTGATAGACCCGTTGACTAAACTTCTCTCACAAGCAAAACCTTATCACACCTTAGTACTCTTTGGGTGTTAATTACATGGTGATGTGAACTTGATTATTGACTCTAGTAAACTCTTTGGGTGTTGGTCACATGGCGATGTAAACTATGGGTGTTAATCACATGGCGATGTGAACTAGATTATTGACTCTAGTGCAAGTGGGAGACTGAAGGAAATATGCCCTAGAGGCAATAATAAAGTTCTTATTTTATATTTCCTTATTCATGATAAATGTTTATTATTCATGCTAGAATTGTATTGATCGGAAACCTAAATACATGTGTGAATACATAAACAAATACCGTGTCCCTAGTAAGCCTCTACTAGACTAGCTCGTTGATCAAAGATGGTTAAGGTTTCCTAACAATAGACATGTGTTGTCATTTGATAACGGGATCACATCATTAGGAGAATGACGTGATGGACAAGACCCATCCGTTATCTTAGCATAATGATCATTCAGTTTGTTGCTATTTCTTTCTTCATGTCAAATACATATTCCTTCAACTATGAGATTATGCAACTCCCGGATACCGGAGGAATACCTTGTTTGCTATCAAACATCACAACGTAACTGGGTGATCATAAAGATGCTCTATAGGTATCTCCAAAGGTGTTTGTTGAGTTGGCATAGTTCGAGATTAGAATTTGTCACTCTGAGTATCGAAGAGGTATCTCTGGGCCCTCTCGGTAATACACATCATAAGAAGCCTTGCAAGCAAAGTGAGTAATGAGTTAGTTACAGGATGATGTATTACGGAATGAGTAAAGAGACTTGCCGGTAACGAGATTGAACTAGGTATGAAGATACTGCCGATCGAATCTCAGGCAAGTAACATAACTATGGACAAAGGGAATTACGTATGTTGTCATAACGGTTCGACCGATAAAGATCTTCGTAGAATATGTAGGAGCCAATATGGGCATCTAGGTTCCGCAGAGATAGCTTCACCATCACCATCACTACGCCGTCGTGCTGTCGGAACTCATCTACTACCTCGGCGTCTTGCTGGATCAAGAAGGCAGAGGACGTCACCGAGCTGAACGTGTGCAGAGCGTGGAGGTGTCGTACGTTCGGTACTTGATCGGTTGGAGCGTGAAGAAGTTCGACTACATCAACCGCGTTGTTAAACACTTCCACTTACGGTCTACGAGGGTACGTAGACACACTCTCCCATCTTGTTGCTATGCATCTCCATGGATAGATCTTGCATGTGCGTAGATTTTTTTGTTTGTTTTCCATGCAACGTTTTCCAACAGGAATAGGTTCTACCCACTTAGTAATGTAATCAACAACAACTAAAATATGAGTATATCCATTACAGGAAGGTAAAGGCCCCATATAATCAAAACCCCAAACATCAAATGGTTCAATAACAAGTGAATAGTTCATAGGTGATACGTCTCCAACGTATCTATAATTTTTCTTGTTCCATGTTGTTGTATTATCATTCTTGGATGTTTTACAATCATTTTATAGCAACTTTATATCATTTTTTGGGACTGACCTATTGACATAGTGCCCAGTGGCAGTTGCTGTTTTTTGCTTGCTTTTTACTTCGCACAAAATCAATACCAAACGGAGTCCAAACGCAGTGAAACTTTTTGGAGATTTTTTCTGGACTAGAAGACACCTGTTGGGCCAAAGAAGTACCAGAGGGGGGCTCCGAGGGGAGCACAACCCACCTGGGCGCGCTTGGGGGCCCAGGTGCGCCCTGGTGGGTTGTGCCCACCTCAGCGGCCTCCCGCACTGCCTCTTTGCTCTATAAATACCCCGAAAATCCAAAAACCCTAGGGGAGTTGACGAAACAGAATTCCAGTCGTCGCAAGTACCAGAACCACCAGATCCAATCTAGACACCATCACGAAGGGGTTCATCATCCTCATTGGTGCCTCTCCGATGATGCGTGAGTAGTTCATTGTAGACCTTCGGATCCGTAGTTAGTAGCTAGATGGCTTCCTCTCTCTCTTTTGATTCTCAATACAATGGTCTCTTGGAAATCTATTTGATGTAACTCTTTTTTGTGGTGTGTTTGTTGGGATCCGATGAAGTTTGAGTTTATGATCAGATCTATTTTATCCATGAAAGTTATTTGAGTCTTCTTTTGATCCCTTATATGCATGATTACTTATAGCCTCGTATTTCTTCTTAGAATCTTTGGTTTAGTTAGGCCGACTAGATCGATTTTTCTTGCCATGGGAAGAGGTGCTTTGTGATGGGTTCGGTCGTGCGGTGTTCTTTCCCAGTGACAGAAGGGCCAGCAAGACACGTATTGATCGTTGCCATTAAGGATAACAAGATGGGGTCTATTCCTACATAAAAACATCTTGTCTACATCATGTCATCGTTCTTATTGCATTACTCCGTCTCTCCATGAACTTAATACACTAGATGCATGCTGGATAGCGATCGATGTGTGGAGTAATAGTAGTAGATGTAGGCAGGAGTCGGTCTACTAATCTTGGACGTGATGCCTATATAATAATCATTTCCTGGATATCGTCATAATTATTTGAAGTTCTATCAATTGCCAACAGTAATTTATTTACCCACCGTATGCCATTTTTCTCGAGAGAAGCCACTAGTGAAATCTACGCCCCCCGGGTCTATCCTTCATCATATTTGCTTTCCGATCTATTGTTTGCCACTTTTATTTTGAGATCTATTATTCCAAAAACCCAAAAATACCTTGCTGCACTTTTTCTTTCTTTATTTTATTTTGTTTTATTGCGAGATCTATTTATCCAAAATCATACAATTCAATCTATCTTTTACCCGGGAGGGATTGACAACCCCTCTTACGCGTTGGGTTGCATGTATTTGTTCTTTGTGTGCAGGTACCATTTACATAGTGTTGCTTGGTTCTCCTACTAGTTCGATAACCTTGGTTTCATCACTGAGGGAAATACCTACCGTAGCTGTGCTGCATCATCCTTCCTCTTTGGGGAAATACCGGCATAGTTCAAGCGACATCAATAGTCATTTCCTAACGTCTACTAATATTACCAATTCTTTGACATTCATCACAAGAAAGGACAAACTTATGTGCATCTTTGAAGAGAGTAGGCCCGTAGAAACCAGATTGTAATTGTTGGGGATCGTAGCAGAATTTTAAAATTTCCTACGCATCACCAAGATCCATCTATGGAGTATACTAGCAACGAGGGGAAAGGAGTGCATCTACATACCCTTGTAGATCGCGAGCGGAAGCGTTCCAATGAACGGGGTTGATGGAGTCGTACTCGCCGTGATCCAAATCACCGATGACCGAGTGCCGAACGGACGGCACCTCCGCGTTCAACACATGTACGGAGCAGCGCCTTCTCCTCCTTCTTGATCCAGCAAGGGGGAAGGAGAGGTTGATGGAGATCCAGCAGCACGACGGCGTGGTGGTGGATGTAGCGGGATCTCGGCAGGGCTTCGCCAAGCTTCTGCGAGAGGGAGAGGTGTTGCAGGGGAAGAGGGAGGCGCCAGGGGATGTTGTGCTGCTGCCCTCCCTCCCCCCCACTATATATAGGCCCCCTGGGGGGGCCGGTCCTGGGAGATCAGATCTCCAAGGGGGGGCGGCGGCCAAGGGGGAAGGGGGGTGGCTTCCCCCCCAAGCCAAGTGGGGCGCCCCCCACCCCTAGGGTTTCCAAACCTAGGCGCAAGGGGAGGCCCAAGGGGGGCACCCCAGCCCACTAAGGGCTGGTTCCCTTCCCACTTACGCCCATGGGGCCCTCCGGGATAGGTGGCCCCACCCGGTGGACCCCCGGGACCCTTCCGGTGGTCCCGGTACAATACCGATAACCCCCGAAACTTTCCCGGTGGCCGAAACTGGACTTCCCATATATAATTCTTCACCTCCGGACCATTCCGGAACTCCTCGTGACGTCCGGGATCTCATCCGGGACTCCAAACAACTTTCGGGTTTCCGCATACTCATATCTCTACAACCCTAGCGTCACCGAACCTTAAGTGTGTAGACCCTACGGGTTCGGGAGACATGCAGACATGACCGAGACGCCTCTCCGGTCAATAACCAACAGTGGGATCTGGATACCCATGTTGGCTCCCACATGTTCCACGATGATCTCATCGGATGAACCACGATGTCGAGGATTCAATCAATCCCGTATACAATTCCCTTTGTCAATCGGTATGTTACTTGCCCGAGATTCGATCGTCGGTATCCCAATACCTTGTTCAATCTCGTTACCGGCAAGTCTCTTTACTCGTACCGTAATGCATGATCCCGTGACTAACTCCTTAGTCACATTGAGCTCATTATGATGATGCACTACCGAGTGGGCCCAGAGATACCTCTCCGTCACACGGAGTGACAAATCGCAGTCTCGATCCGTGCCAACCCAACAGACACTTTCGGAGATACCCGTAGTGTACCTTTATAGTCACCCAGTTACGTTGTGACGTTTGGTGCACCCAAAGCACTCCTACGGTATCCGGGAGTTGCACGATCTCATGGTCTAAGGAAATGATACTTGACATTGGAAAAGCTCTAGCAAACGAACTACACGATCTTTGAGCTATGCTTAGGATTGGGTCTTGTCCATCACATCATTCTCCTAATGATGTGATCCCGTTATCAATGACATCCAATGTCCATAGTCAGGAAACCATGACTATCTGTTGATCAACGAGCTAGTCAACTAGAGGCTTACTAGGGACACATTGTGGTCTATGTATTCACACATGTATTACGATTTCCGGATAACAAAATTATAGCATGAACAATAGACAATTATCATGAACAAAGAAATATAATAATAACCATTTATTATTGCCTCTAGGGCATATTTCCAACAGTCTCCCACTTGCACTAGAGTCAATAATCTAGTTACATTGTGATGAATCGAACACCCATAGCGTCCTGGTGTTGATCATGTTTTGCTCGAGGGAGAGGTTTAGTTAACGGATCTGCTACATTCAGGTCCGTATGTACTTTACAAATATCTATGTCTCCATTTTGAACACTTTCACGAATGGAGTTGAAGCGACGCTTGATATGCCTGGTCTTCCTGTGAAACCTGGGCTCCTTGGCAAGGGCAATAGCTCCAGTGTTGTCACAGAAGAGAGTCATCGGGCCCAACGCATTGGGAATCACCCCTAGGTCGGTAATGAACTCCTTTATCCAGACTGCTTCCTGTGCTGCCTCTGAGGCCGCCATGTACTCCGCTTCACATGTAGATACCGCCACGACGCTTTGCTTGCAACTGCACCAGCTTACTGCTCCTCCATTCAAAATATACACGTATCCGGTTTGTGACTTCGAGTCATCCAGATCTGTGTCGAAGCTAGCGTCGACGTAACCCTTTACGACGAGCTCTTCGTCACCTCCATAAACGAGAAACATATCCTTAGTCCTCTTCAGGTACTTCAGGATATTCTTGACCGCTGTCCAGTGTTCCATGCCGGGATTACTTTGGTACCTTCCTACCAAACTTACGGCAAGGTTTACATCAGGTCTGGTACACAACATGGCATACATAGTAGACCCTATGGCCGAGGCATAGGGGGTGACATTCATCTTTTCTCTATCTTCTGCCGTGGTCGGGCATTAAGCCGTGCTCAATTGCACACCTTGCAATACAGGCAAGAACCCCTTCTTGGACTGATCCATATTGAACTTCTTCAATATCTTGTCAAGGTACGTACTCTGTGAAAGACCAATGAGGCGTCTTGATCTATCTCTATAGATCTTGATGCCTAATATATAAGCAGCTTCTCCAAGGTCCTTCATTGAAAAACACTTATTCAAATAGGCCTTTATACTTTCCAAGAATTCTATATCATTTCCCATCAATAGTATGTCATCCACATATAATATGAGAAATGCTACAGAGCTCCCACTCACTTTCTTGTAAACACAGGCTTCTCCATAAGTCTGTGTAAACCCAAACGCTTTGATCATCTCATCAAAGCGAATGTTCCAACTCCGAGATGCTTGCACTAGCCCATAGATTGAGCGCTGGAGCTTGCATACTTTGTTAGCATTCTTAGGATCGACAAAACCTTCCGGTTGCATCATATACAATTCTTCCTTAAGGAAGCCGTTAAGGAATGCCGTTTTGACGTCCATCTCCCATATCTCATAATCATAGTATGCGGCAATTGCTAACATGATTCTGACGGACTTTAGCTTCGCTACGGGTGAGAAAGTCTCATCGTAGTCAACCCCTTGAACTTGTCGATAACCCTTAGCGACAAGTCGAGCCTTATAGATGGTTACATTACCATCCGCGTCTGTCTTCTTCTTAAAGATCCATTTATTTTCTATGGCTCGCCGATCATCGGGCAAGTCAGTCAAAGTCCATACTTCGTTTTCATACATGGATCCTATCTCGGATTTCATGGCTTCTAGCCATTTGTTGGAATCCGGGCCCGCCATCGCTTATTCATAGTTCGAAGGTTCACCGTTGTCTAACAACATGATTTCCAGGACAGGGTTGCCGTACCACTCTGGTGCGGTACGTGTCCTTGTGGACCTACGAAGTTCAGCAGTAACTTGATCCGAAGCTTCATGATCATCATCATTAACTTCCTCCCCAGTCGGTGTAGGCACCACAGGAACATCTTCCCGCGCTGCGCTACTTTCCGGTTCGGAAGGGGTGACTATCACCTCATCAAGTTCCACTTTCCTCCCACTCAATTCTTTCGAGAGAAACTCTTTCACCAGAAAGGACCCGTTCTTGGCAACAAAGATCTTGCCTTCGGATCTGAGGTAGAAGGTATACCCAATAGTTTCCTTAGGGTATCCTATGAAGACGCATTTTTCCGACTTGGGTTCGAGCTTTTCAGGTTGAAGTTTCTTGACATAAGCATCGCATCCCCAAACTTTTAGAAACGACAGCTTAGGTTTCTTCCCAAACCATAATTCATACGGTGTCGTCTCAACGGATTTCGACGGAGCCCTATTTAAAGTGGATGCGGCAGTCTCTAAAGCATAGCCCCAAAATGAGAGCGGTAGATCGGTAAGAGACATCATAGATCGCACCATATCCAATAGAGTGCGATTACGACGTTCGGACACACCATTTCGTTGAGGTGTTCCAGGCGGCGTGAGTTGTGAAATGATTCCACATTTCTTTAAGTGCGCACCAAATTCGTGACTTAAATATTCTCGACCACGATCTGATCGTAAGAACTTTATTTTCCTGTCACGTTGATTCTCAACCTCACTCTGAAATTCCTTGAACTTTTCAAAGGTTTCGGACTTGTGTTTCATTAGGTAGACATACCCATATCTACTTAAGTCATCAGTGAGAGTGAGAACATAACGATATCCTCCGCGAGCCTCAACACTCATTGGACCGCACACATCAGTATGTATGATTTCCAATAAGTTGGTTGCTCGCTCCATTGTTCCGGAGAACGGGGTCTTGGTCATCTTACCCATGAGGCATGGTTCGCACGTGTCAAATGATTCGTAATCAAGAGACGCCAAAAGTCCATCTGCATGGAGCTTCTTCATGCGCTTGACACCAATGTGACCAAGGCGGCAGTGCCACAAGTATGTGGGACTATCGTTATCAACTTTACATCTTTTGGTATCCACACTATGAATATGTGTAACATCACGTTCGAGATTCATCAAGAATAAACCATTGACCAGCGGGGCATGACCATAAAACATATCTCTCATATAAATAGAACAACCATTATTCTCGGATTTAAATGAGTAGCCATCTCGCATTAAACGAGATCCAGATACAATGTTCATGCTCAAAGCTGGCACTAAATAACAATTATTGAGGTTTAAAACTAATCCCGTAGGTAAATGTAGAGGCAGCGTGCCGACGGCGATCACATCGACCTTGGAACCATTCCCGACGCGCATCGTCACCTTGTCCTTCGCCAGTCTCCGCTTATTCCGCAGATCCTGTTTTGAGTTACAAATGTGAGCAACCGCACCGGTATCAAATACCCAGGAGCTACTACGAGTACTGGTAAGGTACACATCAATTACATGTATATCACATATACCTTTGGTGTTGCCAGCCTTCTTGTCCGCTAAATATTTGGGGCGGTTCCGCTTCCAGTGACCACTTCCCTTGCAATAAAAGCACTCAGTCTCAGGCTTGGGTCCATTCTTTGACTTCTTCCCGGCAACTGGCTTACCGGGCGCGGCAACTCCCTTGCCTTCCTTCTTGAAGTTCTTCTTGCCCTTGCCTTTCTTGAACTTAGTGGTTTTATTCACCATCAACACTTGATGTTCCTTTTTGATCTCCACCTCCGCTGATTTCAGCATTGAATATACCTCGGGAATGGTCTTTTCCATCCCCTGCATATTGAAGTTCATCACAAAGCTCTTGTAGCTTGGTGGAAGCGACTGAAGGATTCTGTCAATGACCGCGTCATCCGGGAGATTAACTCCCAGCTGAGACAAGCGGTTGTGTAACCCAGACATTCTGAGTATGTGCTCACTAACAGAACTATTTTCCTCCATTTTACAGCTGAAGAACTTGTCGGAGACTTCATATCTCTCGACCCAGGCATGAGCTTGGAAAACCATTTTCAGCTCTTCGAACATCTCATATGCTCCATGTTTCTCAAAACGCTTTTGGAGACCCGGTTCTAAGCTGTAAAGCATGCCGCACTGAACGAGGGAGTAATCATCAGCACGTGATTGCCAAGCGTTCATAACGTCTTGGTTCTCTGGGATTGGTGCTTCACCTAGCGGTGCTTCTAGGACATAATCTTTCTTGGCAGCTATGAGGATGATCCTCAGGTTCCGGACCCAGTCCGTATAGTTGCTGCCATCATCTTTCAGCTTGGTTTTCTCTAGGAACGCGTTGAAGTTGAGGACAACGTGGGCCATTTGATCTACAAGACATATTGTAAAGATTTTAGACTAAGTTCATGATAATTAAGTTCATCTAATCAAATTACTCAATGAACTCCCACTCAGATAGGCATCCCTCTAGTCATCTAAGTGAAACATGATCCGAGTTAACTAGGCCGTGTCCGATCATCACGTGAGACGGACTAGTCAAGATCGGTGAACATCTCCATGTTGATCGTATCTTCTATACGATTCATGCTCGACCTTTCGGTCCTCCGTGTTCCGAGGCCATGTCTGTACATGCTAGGCTCGTCAAGTCAACCTAAGTGTATTGCGTGTGTTCCGAGGCCATGTCTGTACATGCTAGGCTCGTCAACACCCGTTGTATGCGAACGTTAGAATCTATCACACCCGATCATCACGTGGTGCTTCGAAACAACGAACCTTCGCAACGGTGCACTGTTAGGGGGAACACTTTCTTGAAATTATTATAAGGGATCATCTTACTTACTACCGTCGTTCTAAGCAAATAAGATGCAAAACATGATAAACATCACATGCAATCAAATAGTGACATGATATGGCCAATATCATTTTGCTCCTTTGATCTCCATCTTCGGGGCTCCATGATCATCTTCGTCACCGGCATGACACCATGATCTCCATCATCGTGTCTTCATGAAGTTGTCACACCAACGATTACTTCTACTTCTATGGCTAACGCGTTTAGCAATAAAGTAAAGTAATTTACATGGCGTTTATGCAATGACACGCAGGTCATACAAAAATAAAGACAACTCCTATGGCTCCTGCCGGTTGTCATACTCATCGACATGCAAGTCGTGATTCCTATTACAAGAATATGATCAATCTCATACATCACATATATCATTCATCACATCTTCTGGCCATATCACATCACATAGCACATGCTGCAAAAACAAGTTAGACGTCCTCTAATTGTTGTTGCAAGTTTTTTACGTGGCTTGTAGGTTTCTAGCAAGAACGTTTCTTACCTACGTAAAACCACAACGTGATATGCCAATTTCTATTTACCCTTCATAAGGACCCTTTTCATCGAATCCGTTCCGACTAAAGTGGGAGAGACAGACACCCGCTAGCCACCTTATGCAACTAGTGCATGTCAGTCGGTGGAACCTGTCTCACGTAAGCGTACATGTAAGGTCGGTCCGGGCCGCTTCATCCCACAATACCGCCGAAACAAGATAAGACTAGTACGGGCAAGAAGAATTGGCAACATCTACGCCCACAACTGCTTTGTGTTCTACTCGTGCATAGTAACTACGCATAGGCCTGGCTCATGATGCCACTGTTGGGGATCATAGCAGAATTTTAAAATTTCCTACGCATCACCAAGATCCATCTATGGAGTATACTAGCAACGAGGGGAAAGGAGTGCATCTACATACCCTTGTAGATCGTGAGCGGAAGCGTTCCAATGAACGGGGTTGATGGAGTCGTACTCGCCGTGATCCAAATCACCGATGACCGAGTGCCGAACGGACGGCACCTCCGCGTTCAACACACGTACGGAGCAGCGACGTCTCCTCCTTCTTGATCCAGCAAGGGGGAAGGAGAGGTTGATGGAGATCCAGCAGCACGATGCCGTGGTGGTGGATGTAGCGGGATCTCGGCAGGGCTTCGCCAAGCTTCTGCGAGAGGGAGAGGTGTTGCAGGGGGAGAGGGAGGCGCCAGGGGCTGTTGTGCTGCTGCCCTCCCTCCCCCCCCCGCTATATATAGGCCCCCTGGGGGGGGCGCCGGCCCTGGGAGATCAGATCTCCAAGGGGGGGCGGCGGCCAAGGGGGAAGGGGGGTGGCTTCCCCCCCAAGCCAAGTGGGGCGCCCCCCACCCCTAGGGTTTCCAACCCTAGGCGCAAGGGGAGGCCCAAGGGGGCGCCCCAGCCCACTAAGGGCTGGTTCCCTTCCCACTTCAGCCCATGGGGCCCTCCGGGATAGGTGGCCCCACCCGGTGGACCCCCGGGACCCTTCCGGTGGTCCCGGTACAATACCGATAACCCCCGAAACTTTCCCGGTGGCCGAAACTGGACTTCCCATATATAATTCTTCACCTCCGAACCATTCCGGAACTCCTCGTGACGTCCGGGATCTCATCCGGGACTCCGAACAACTTTCGGGTTTCCGCATACTCATATCTCTACAACCCTAGCGTCACCGAACCTTAAGTGTGTAGACCCTACGGGTTCGGGAGACATGCAGACATGACCGAGACGCCTCTCTGGTCAATAACCAACAGCGGGATCTGGATACCCATGTTGGCTCCCACATGTTCCACGATGATCTCATCGGATGAACCACGATGTCGAGGATTCAATCAATCCCGTATACAATTCCCTTTGTCAATCGGTATGTTACTTGCCCGAGATTCGATCGTCGGTATCCCAATACCTTGTTCAATCTCGTTACGGGCAAGTCTCTTTACTCGTACCGTAATGCATGATCCCGTGACTAACTCCTTAGTCACAATGAGCTCATTATGATGATGCACTACCGAGTGGGCCCAGAGATACCTCTCCGACACACGGAGTGACAAATCCCAGTCTCGATCCGTGCCAACCCAACAGACACTTTCGGAGATACCCATAGTGTACCTTTATAGTCACCCAGTTACGTTGTGATGTTTGGTGCACCCAAAGCACTCCTACGGTATCCGGGAGTTGCACGATCTCATGGTCTAAGGAAATGATACTTGACATTGGAAAAGCTCTAGCAAACGAACTACACGATCTTTGAGCTATGCTTAGGATTGGGTCTTGTCCATCACATCATTCTCCTAATGATGTGATCCCGTTATCAATGACATCCAATGTCCATAGTCAGGAAACCATGACTATCTGTTGATCAACGAGCTAGTCAACTAGAGGCTTACTAGTGACACGTTGTGGTCTATGTATTCACACATGTATTACGATTTCCGGATAACACAATTATAGCATGAAAAATAGACAATTATCATGAACAAAGAAATATAATAATAACCATTATTATTGCCTCTAGGGCATATTTCCAACAGTAATACCTTTTGTGCACTTCTTTCTCCAACGTGGTGCCCTTCATATGCCTCGGAATGACATTTTCGTAGGATTTCTTCCTGTTCATGCTCAGGCACACAACATCTAATAACACCATCTACTCCTTTATATAAATGTGGATCATCCCAAAAGTAATGTCTTAATTCAAAGAAGAACTTTTTCTTTTGTTGGTATGTGAAACCAGGCGGTATATATTTAGCAACAATATAATTAGCATAGTCTGCATACCAAGGAGTATTACGGGAAGCATTTATAATAGCCAATTGCTCACCAGGAAAACTATCATTAATAGGTAGTTGGTCATCAAGAATATTTTCCATCCTAGACAAGTTATCTGCTACAGGATTCTTAGCTCCCTTTTTATCAATAATATGCAAGTCAAATTCTTGAAGTAAAAGAACCCACCTCATTAGTCTAGGTTTATCATCTTTCTTTTCCATAAGGTATTTAATAGCAGCATGATTAGTGTGAGTTGTAACTTTAGAATCAACAATATAAGGTCTGAATTTATCACAAGCAAACAAAACTACTAAAAATTCTTTCTCAGTAGTAGCATAATTTCTTTGCACATTGTTTGGAGTCTTACTGGCATAATGAATAACGTTCAATTTTTTATCAACTCTTTGACCTAGAACAACACCAATAGCATACACCACTTCAGGATGCTGCTAACGCGACACTACGATCAGAGACCCTTTGACGAAACTGTGTGCGATGCATTAATCGCAAACGGTGATGTAAAAAACCGTCAAAAAAGATGCAAAACATTTGCGATGGCGGATACATCAAACACGATTCAGATTTTAGTTGTGTGTGCGATGCTGGGCATATGGTTGATCCATACGAACTGTTTGCGATTAGACAGAACAACTGAAACGGGCAGCCATATCAATGTGTGTGCGATATACGGCATACAGTTCGCTCCGATGAACTATTTGCTATAGGGAAAGCAATAGAAACGGTCAACCAGGTCAAGGTGTGTGTGATATATGGCATACAGTTCACTCGAATGAACTATTTTCGATTAGGGAAGAGAACAGAAACGGTTCAACTTAACAAGATGTGTGCGATACGCGGCAAACAGGTCTGTAATCGGAAATGTGTGGGAAGACCGACAACAACACAGACGATTCCTGTTAACAAGCCGTATGTGTTGTGAGAAAACGATTGCTGCTATACAATTGTTAGTGATTGATGAAATCATCACCGATGGGTTCCATTGTTTAGTCCGTGTGCGATGTGGTTTGCTCTGTCCACACAACATCTACGCTCTGCCTACAGAGCATCATCATATATACTTAAAAAGACAGCATTGCAAAACCAAATTAAGCATACAATTACCCAAGTGACTAAACACATAACATTTCCACACACCCAAGTAAGCAATTACATGCATACTAAACTAGGAGAAACGAGCATCTAATCATCTACTTCTTGTTGTGACGACGCTTCCCATTGCTCTGCTTCCGGCTGGATCCCTGGTTGTTTTGGGGATGGAGGCACTTCCTCATGTCAACGATCTGCCTGTACATCTCATAGCTCGTGTACGCCTCCTAGGCCGCGTACACGACATGAACTTTTTCGAGTTTCTCCAGCCAGGCCGAGTGCCAGGCACAGTTGTCCTTGTTTGCAGGAATCCTTCATGTCTCTGTAGTAGGGATCGATGATGGCCTCGGCGAGGTGAACTAGTGAGTCCTTCTCATGCTCATTGCTGCCACAGATCTTGTATTGGTCCTGGATGTCGACAAGATTCTGGCAGGCGATGCTCGAATTCTTGAGCACCATTACATCGTTGGTGATGTCCACCGTAGCGAACATGTAGTGGGGGCTGTTGACAAACCTGGTGAAACGCTTGCAAGGCCTTGTGGCCAGGCCGTAGTGGTCGACGAGGACGTGATCGTGCACGCACATCTAGGCGACGGCGACCTTGGGACGAGACCCGGCACGAGCGCGGGTGTACTCGAGGTCGAACCCGACCACCTTGTACTTCTCCTCAGCAAGCAACAGCTCCATGATGTGGATGGAGTGCTCCACCCAGACCGGGTTGTTGGTGTACACCACCGAGAGCTCCGTGAACCTTCTGTGGGTGTCCACCACGACATGCATGGTGAACTGCTTCTCGTCGTCAGCAGCCGCTCGGAGTGCCATTGGAGCCGTGCAGGATACCCTCTAAGAATTTGTCGTGGTGGGTGTGCTTCTTGCAATGGTGGGGCGCGACCAAATGGTTGAAGAGACACAAGGGTTAAATGGCCGCTGTAATAAATGGGGGCCGGCCGACCTGTAATCGTCACATCTTGTCACCGCGTTCATAGCGGAGGATTCCAATGCATGCTTGACAACACCGCACCGCACGCGTTTCGTTTGACCACACGTGGGCTCGAAGAGGCGCCAAATGTATCATCGATGAGCCTGTTCCCGCGCTATCGTGCAGTTTACCGCGCAAACTTCCCGCCCGGCTAGTTTGGCCATGCGTCGGCTAGAAGAGGGAGAAATCATGGGTGTTTATTGGCAAAAAGCTTTGTAAAAACGAAGTGTGTGGAATGACTTCGGTCATAAGTTTACCCGTGGGTGATGAGGTCAAAGTTACATAGAAGGGTGATGATGGACACTCGAGTGCGACAATTAATTCTGCGCTCTACAGGGCACACGGTTGAAGAAACCAACTGTGTGCAATAATGTCGAAGATCGCAGTCGAGTTAGCTATACATATCGTGTGCTATGAGATCAACAAGCACTACAAATAAATACACTTCCGTGATGATACGTGTTTGTCACAGTAGGTCATGTTTTCTGTCATGCATGTATATCCATGACGATTTTATGACAGAATCAAGATAGTCATACCTGTGCTATCGTAGAAGTGTTCCATGACATTACCAAAATTATCATCACAGAAGTGTCCACTTCCATGACAATAAATCACGCGTCATAGAAGTGCTTTCATCAAGGGTGACCGACACGTGGCATCCACCGTAACGGGTCACCGTTAAGCTATCGGGTTCCGGTTTGGATCCGATAACCAGTTAACAGCCCGAACCAATGGGGGTTTTCCACGTGTAAAATTCTCAATGGCCAGAGGAACCATGTGTCGGCTCACCGTTGGGACAGATGTCATCAACTCATTGGACCGAAGGCGCCTATGATACATCGACACGTGGCACTGCCCAACAGAGGCCCATTCTAGTGAAAAGGCCGGCCCATTTGACTTGGTCAAAAGGTAGCGGGCCGGCTCAGGGAAAGCGTGTTAATGGCCTGTTCGCATGTAGCCCATTTACAGCCCGCTAACTCACGGCCCGTCACGGCCTACCAGAATTTGGCCCAGTAGCGTCATCTGGGCCGTCCAATATGATTCCAGCCCGTTGTAACTTCTGGCCAATGTATGGCCCATGACGTCTTTCAGCCCATAGGACGCCCTTTGTAACTCTGGGCCCATTAAAGGCCCGAGATGAAACTGGCCCATAATGAGCAGTGTATCGCTTTATACCCATTAACGGCCCATTATTCCGTCGGCCGTTTCCAACCCGTGTTAACTTTCGGCCTTCTAAGGGCCCATTTATTCTTGGGCTCATTTCTAGAATTCGGTTAGTTACGGTCTGTTACTGGCCTGTTCCGCTTGTGGGCCAAATTCAGCTCGTGGTTACAGTCGGCACGTTTGTGGCTCGTTAACCTGTTGGGCTATTTTCATAGCATCATCAAATACGTCCTATTAATGGCCCGTTATGGTCGGGCCATAAATAGACGATTTCCACTCTAGCCCGTTTACAGCCCATTTTGCGGACCGTTATTGGTCCACGAATAGTACGGACCATGTTTGGCGAAATGATTATACGGCCCGTAGAAGGCCCATTGATTAGACGGCCCATGGATCATACTGCCCGTAGAAGGCCCATGGATCATACGGCCCGTAGAAGGCCCATGGATCCTACAACCCATAGAAGGCCCATGGATCCTACGGCCCGTAGGAGGCCCATGGACACTACAACAGGTAGCAGGACCATGGTTACAACAGTCCGTGTGTTGCCATGGTTATTGTGGCCTAGTTATAAAAAATAGGTTATTGTGGCCACTAGAAAAACATGGAAAAGGAATTGTAGTGACTACAAGCAAACAACTAAACAAGACAATAAATAAGAAAGCAACTAACGCTAGGCTATTACGACTATTACACATATTACATCCACTGGGCATCAAAGTTCGCCACCCACTAGTACAGCGAGATGCTAAACAAACGTTTTTAACCCCTTTCCGCGACGGCCTTTGGAACCGTCTCCAAGTGAGTGTGGGCGATAGGGGGGGTCCTTCCCACATGACCTAGAAACCGTCGGGGATATGCCCTCCTGGCACACACGCTCGGCAAAATGAGGTCGTGTGCGACCGGCGAGCACTCAAATACAGAAATACATACAATAGTGCTAAAAAATACAATTATACAGGCGAAATCATTTTCGGTCGTAAGTACATCCCACACAGTCAGCCAGCGCTAAACGTTTCCGTTCGTATATACATCCCACACAGTCGCTCCAAGGAAATGTTTCTGTTCGCAAGTACATCACACACAATTTTCCCATATAAATCGTTTGTGATAGCGTTTCCATTGCACACGGTATTAACATTTTTATCGTTTGCGTTATTGAATTTATCACACACGGTGCCTAGAAGAAACTGTGTCTCAAGGGCTGTCCATCACACACAGTTTTTATGTGGTAAACGTTTGCGCCAGGTGGCCTAACGCAAATAGTTTTCAAGAGGATGTCGTGTGTGATTGTTCATTAATCTAACACATTTTATTCCTAAAAACTGTGTGCGTTATTGAATGCATCGCACACGGTGTTTTCTCAATAACCGCTTGCAATAGAAAAACCCAATTAGCAGGCTAATTATCCGATTATTCATAATCCATTTATTAATCTAATTAACATTTCATATTAAGCACACAATATATTTCATTTTCATAATTGAAATACATTAGAGTACAACATCATATAGCTTCAGCACTCAGCTACCCCATTACACAACTACACCAGGACCAAGTTTCACATGCAACATCTATAACCTTTCGAAATTAGCATCATAGACGGTACATAGACAGATGTATCTCATCTGGAAAACTGTTGAAGCAGAAGGCGAATATTGATCCTTCATTGATGTTGAAGGTCTTTGTAACTTTAGGCCAGTGCCTGTGGATGATTGACCGTCCATCCTTCGTCCTCTTTAGGAACACTTCAATATTAAACCGTGGGTGTTGTATGAATACCTTCCTCGCCTCCTGACCATACAGGTGGTTTGAGAGGTAATCATCAGTGAACTGCTTTGAAAAGGCCTGAAAACAAGGATGTGTATACATATCTTCTCTATATTGGAAATGGGGCAAAGGAATAAAAAAGGCAAGGTATAATAGTTAGTACCATCCTGTAGTGAACTGATGTCTTCTTCATTGTGCAGACAAAGATCTTGTTGTTTCTTGTCGCTAATTTCTTTATCCTAACAATCTTTCTGAGTTTCTTGACTTGACTGATATTCATGGACAACTCATTTCCCCATATGCAAAAAGGGTCGAACAGTGGGTCAAAACCTCTAACAGCAGGACCTACATGTGCAAGACCAAATTGTTTAAAACCCACATATTAGAATGGTGCAATTGCACAATAATGTGCTATTAGACAACGGACCATGCACGTGCTAACCTCGATTGTAAACCTCAGTGATTCCCATTGTTTCCCCGCAACACATATAAGGTAGTTAGTCATCAGGTTAATTAAGGGTTCGCATGCTATCAGTAAAATATGTTGATGAAAAATAAGCACATTGCAGATTCATCAGATTAATTCAAGCCACATGGAAAACCCATTTACCCAAACCAACCATGATTAAGAACTAGGAGATAGCATACGGTGGGTAAACAGATTACTGTTGTGCAATTGATAGAACCTCGAATAATTATGATGATATCTAGGCAGTGATCATTATATAGGCATCATGTCCAAGATTAGTAGACCGACTCCTGCCTGCATCTACTACTATTACTTCACACATCGACCGCTATCCAGCATGCATCTAGTGTATTAAGTTCATGGAGAAACAGAGTAATGCAATAAGAACGATGACATGATGTAGACAAGATCTATTCATGTAGGAATAGACCCCATCTCGTTATCCTTAATAGAAACGATCAATACGTGTCTTGCTGCTCCTTCTGTCACTAGGAAAGAACACCGCACGATCAAACCCATCACAAAGCACCTCTTCCCATGGCAAGAAAAATCGATCTAGTCGGCCTAACTAAACCAAATATTCGAAGAAGAAATACGAGGCTATAACTAATCATGCATATAAGAGATCAAAACTCAAATAACTTTCATGGATAAAATAGATCTGATCATAA
Source organism: Aegilops tauschii subsp. strangulata (assembly GCF_002575655.3). Lineage (NCBI taxonomy): Eukaryota > Viridiplantae > Streptophyta > Magnoliopsida > Poales > Poaceae > Aegilops > Aegilops tauschii. The sequence goes on from NC_053040.3 coordinate 322,671,997, forward strand.
ACTCAAAGTTCATCGGATCCCAATAAACACACTGCAAAAGAGTTATATCAAATAGATCTCCAAGAGACCATTGTATTGATAATCAAAAAGAGAGAAGAAGCCATCTAGCTACTGCCTACGGACCCGTAGGTCTACAATGAACTACTTACGCATCATTGGAGAGGCACCAATGAGGATGATGAACCCCTCCGTGATGGTCTAGATTGGATCTCGTGGTTCTGGAACTTGCAGCGGCTGGAATTGTGTTTCGTCGACTCCCCTAGGGTTTCTGGATTTTTGGGGTATTTATAGAGCAAAGAGGCGGTGCAGGAGGCCACCGAGGTGGGCACAACCCACCAGGGCACGCCTGGGCCCCCAGGCGTGCCCAGGTGGGTTGTGCCCCCCTTTGGTACTTCTTTGGCCCATCTTGTATCTTCTAGTCCAGAAAAAATCTCCAAAAAGTTTCGCTGCGTTTGGACTCTATTTGGTATTGATTTTCTGCGAAGTAAAAAACAAGGAAAAAGCAGGAACTGGCACTGGGCACTATTTCAATAGGTTAGTCCCAAAAAATGATATAAAGTTGCTATAAAATGATTGTAAAACATCCAAGAATGATAATATAACAACATGGAACAATAAAAAATTATAGATACACTGGAGACGTATAACTGCCCCTCTTGTACTCATAGAGTGGTTGGCACTTAGACCGCTCTCAACCATCCTTTGGCACTTGAAGCTTTCCTGCTCCACTGCTTCAAGCCTGACCTTCTCGCTCCCCTCCTTCTTCGGTCCTTGAATAACCCGGATGTGAACCACCCCCTCACGCAGCTCCATGGTTTGAGGGTGCTTCATCACCTCCGGAAGGTAGAGATTGATGACCATCTCGAAGAACTTGTCCTTGGACGAACTTGATAAAGACATGATGATCTAGATCTGCCAAAAAAATAGCCCGAAACAAGAACATGGGAGAAACTCGCGATACGGAGGTCAAAACAATGAAACATATATATATATATAATGATTTTCCCTTGCAGGACAAATCTTTGGGAAGAATACGGAGTCGGGAAGTTCCACGAGGGCCCCACAAGCTTGGGTGGCGCACCCCAGAGGCGGGGGGGGGGGCTACCTGAGCTTGTGGCCTCCCCGTGCACTTTCCTGACTATTTCTTATTTTCCTGATTTTTATATATTCTGAAACGAACAAAAAATATTTTGATGGAATTTTTGGAGTCGGTTTACTTACCGTATCACATACCTATTCCTTTTTCAGGATTCTGGAGTGCTCCAGAAGGTTTCATTTAGATATTCCTATGGAGTAATTTCTTGAATAATATTGGTTTCAATGTTAATGGGGGTACCTGCAATATGATGTTTGATTCTTTTCCCATTAACGACCATCGGACTTGTGCCTTCAGCGTTGTTGATCTGGATGGCTCCGGAGCGATAAAATTCTTCGACTACATAAGGACCTTCCCATTTGGAGAGAAGTTTACCTGCGAAAGATCTAAAATGAGAATTGTACAACATAACTTTATCACCTACATTAAATTCTCGCTTTTGGATTCTTTTATCAAGCCATCTTTTAACACTTTCTTTAAATAACTTAGCATTCTCGTAAGCTTGTGTTCTCCACTCATCCAGAGAGCTAATATCAAATAATGTCTTTTCACTGGCAAGTTTGAAATCATAATTAAGTTCTTTAATTTTTCCCATTAAGCCTTATGTTCTAACTCAAGAGGTAAATGACATGATTTTTCATAGACCATTTTATATGGGGACATACCCATTGGGTTTCCTTAGCAAAATTAAGGATTGGCCACCTTGCCGCCCCTTGCTACTTTTGTTACTTGTTACCAACTATGTTGCTATCAAACTATCTATCAAAATTATCTTACAACACTTGAAGATAATACCTTGCTGAAAACGGCCTATCAATTCCTTCTGCTCCTCATTTGGTTCGACACTCTTACTTATCTAAAGGGCTACGATTGATCCCCTATACTTGTGGGTTACCAGACCTCCATATCACGATTAGGGAAACAAGATCACGAAACCACCCTTCAAGGCCAATCTCATCGATCTGCACCTGAACCGATCTACATATCTCATATTCAATCACCGAATCTATCACTACACAGCGTAGGCTCCGATTCAACTATTGTAACATGCGGTACGCTACGCTTGCGCAAAATAAAAAAATTCTATCGCACACCTAAGAAAATGCTGCTAGAAATAGATCATGGGATCAGATTTACCACCAGACGCACAGTCACCACAATGGAAGTGGAGTTAGTAATGCATGTAGTCGATTAGAAGAGTTGTCTCGTCCTTGTGTAGCCGGTCTCCCGCGAAAAGCTCCTCACGGATCCCTCAGACGACTCTTTGCGGTTCCCTCGAACGGTTTGTCCTAGCACCACAGATGCGATGCCTCCAAGGTATCCACACGTACGAGTAGCAGCGTTGGGCGGTGGACTGCTAGGTTCATTCGCTCGATATGGAGGCATGGGGAGTCGCATCAACTGTGGAGGGAGGAAAGGTCAAGCCTAAGTGGTGCACCCACTCCCCTTTATATATGCCTCCGAGGTGGGCTCAACACTTGAGGCCCACTAGGAGTCTACACTCATTTTACACTCGGATCTAATCCGAATGGGCTGCTGCCCCTTAAGTGTGCTACCCTATAGGTTCACGTACACATGGACACGACCCAAGTCGTTGGTAGCGGCTCCTAGCAGAACGTGCCAACTCTGGTGCGTGCGTAAAGTCATTTGACAAACCTCGACAGTGTGTCATATGCAACATTCCTTTTGCCTCACAAGACATGTTCTCGAGCTCAAGGCGAGTACATGTCACCCTTGTGGTAGCTCGACCTCACTTCTCGAAACCGTGATACAGATTCCCGAACCGAGTTAACACTTAACCCAAGTCGCATGGCCATACTTTGCGAATCTGATCACTCAAGAGAGCCCAGAGGATATCTCTCCTTACCGAAAGGGCAAATCCCATCTTGGACAACCATGTCTCGCGACATGTGTCACGACTCAGCCGTAAGCTACCTTTTATAACTACTCAGTTATGGTGTAGCATTTGATAGACCCTAAGTGAGTCGATCCTCATCCCGAGATCATGCGAGGACCTCGGGTCTAGGACATGGCATATACATCATAATTGAGACTAATGATGGCAATATCTCATTGCGTCTCAAAGTGGGTCTGTCCGACTCGGTGATCTCCATCCATGAGCCCATACTATCGGTTTAGCAACTTTATGCCCATGACTTATGAGACATAGTCATCAACCAAATCGTATACTAGTCAAAGGCTATGTGTCCACATAACTTTATCAACCAAGGACAATTAGAAAAATCGTCATTCAACATACGTTTCACAAACAAGTCAAATACTCATTATACATATAACTGATGATGCTCAAGGACAATATGATAGACTCATCACATGATTGCCTCTAGGGCATATCTCCAACACCGACTTGTTACTACGTTGCCCGTAGCTAATTCCTAACAGGAATTGGCTACGGGTGACACATAGTTGTCGCGAAGACATAGGGCATCCTACCCAGAAACCAGTCCTAGATTGGGCCGGCCCAGCACGCGGGATGCCACAAGCCTAAAAAACACCGACTTTTTCACTATTTTTCTTTCACAGTTTTTGTTTTCGCTTTTCGCTTACTTTTTTTACTTTCTTTATATTTCAATATCTCACAAAAAACTTTAGATAAAATTTAATTTTTTTAATCATGCATTTTAAAAATGTTAAATGTGTATAAAAAAAGTTCCTGAGCTATGCGGAAAATGTATATAAATAATGTACATGAGAAATATACTTTGTGTATTGGAAAAAAAAGTATAGAAATAAGAAACTGTAAGTTTTAAAAAATGTTAATAATGTATTTGAAAAATGTTAAATATGTATATAAAAATATACAACATGTATAGAAAAAGAATACGTTAAAAATATATGTTTAAAATGTTAATCATGTATTTCCAAAATGTTAAATAGGTATATAAAAAACGTTCTTGTTGTATAAGAAAAGTACAATGTTTATGGAAAATGTAGAAATAAAAAAAATTGTTTTAGAAAATATTAATCATGTATTTTCAAAATATTGAACATGTATTTGAAAAATGCTTCTGATGTATGTAAAAATGTACAACATGTATGAAAAAAGTAGACATCAAAACAACACAAGCTTTTAAAAATGTTAATGATGTATTTGAGTTTTCTAAACATGTATATAAGAAAAGTCTTGATGCATTCGAAAAAAGAAAACCGATAAAGAAACAATGAAAAACAAAAGAAGAAAAAGAAAATAAAAACCCAGTAAGAACCATGAAGAAACAAAAAAAACAGGTGAAAAAACTAGGAAAAGAAAAAACAATGAAAACCGTAATAAATAAAGAAAACCGAAAGGGAAACATCCAATAACAACCGACAAAGAAAATGAAAAGGAAAGCGGAGAAAAACAAGTACGAAAAAAGTAACATATAAAAAAGAAAAGAAAGAAAACCATAAAAAAAAAAGGGAACCGAAGTATAGGAAAAAAGGAAAAACATAAAAAAACTGATGAAGAAATAAAAACCAAAGAAAAAAGTAAATAAGGAATAAGCCATGAAAAGTGCCCCAAAAGTAGAAACCGGACAAAGATAAATCACACAGAAAAAGTGCCCCAAATAGTGGAAACCGGACAAAAAGAAAAAATACACAGAGAAAAAAAAACTACAGTGTTGAGCCGGCGCCGTGCTTCAGGCAAGGGAAGACATAGCCGCCCAAAATAGGGGAGCTGCTAGACACACTCATGAAGCCGTTGGCTGGGCCGGCCCAATGGTGTGCGATGTAGCGCAGTAATGCGATTTACCGAAAAAAGGGAGCGTGCCCTAGACAGTTTCAAACTCTGGACATCTAGTTAGTGAGGAAGAGTACCTAACCAGTGTATATCTCATAAAAGTTCCACAAAAATCAGGAGTGTGCAAGGTTAAGAACTATATACAACATAATCCTGTAAGTTTTTCGATTTTTTCTAAAATTCATTGAAAATTGTAAATAATTTTTGAAAAAGCGAGTAATGTTTGAAAATCAAGCAATATTTTGAACGATTCAAAAAAAAATTAAAATTTCAACTTTTTGAAACCATGAACATTTTTGATCATTTTTTCGAAATCTCAATCATTTTTAAAAACCCGAACATTTATTGAATTTTGAGAAAAAATTGATAATAGGATTTTTTTATTAAATCTGAACAATTTTACAAAAGCACAAACATTGTCTAGAATTCTCGATCAATTTTCGTGAATGTGAACACTTTTTGAATTTGTGAGAAATGATAAAATGGGAACTTTTTTATAAAATTCTGAACAGTTTTGCAAAAACACAAACTTTTTGAAATTTGCAACCATTTATTAAATTTATTAACAAAAATTGTAAGCACGATGATTTTTTTGAATACGTGAAAAAGAAAATTAAAAACATGAAGATTTTTTAAAATAGTGAACAACTTAAAAAACAAGATTTTTTTTGAAATCCTGAACATTTTAGGAATTTTTATAAATCCCATTTTTTTAAACAACAAAACATTCGTGGAAAAATGAAAATGAACCTGAAAGAAAATAAATAAATAAAAGAAAACCCCAAAATGAAAATGAAAGAAAACAAAAAAGGGATTTTTTTTAACCCAAAAAAAGAAAAGGAAAAAACAAAAAAAAGAACATCAGGAAGGAAACCGGTAAAAGAAAGGAAAAAGGCGGGTAGTTGCTGCACCACCTACAGAAATGGGCAGGCCCAAATGCGTCACTCGGCCGCTCGCCCTTTGCGAAGTGCTGGCAGATTGCCGCAGTAAGCGGCAAATAGGGAATCAAGGGATACATCTTGCGGGAGCTCTACAAGGGTCACTTTAGTGGGTTGAGAGTGCACCACTTGACACAGTCTCAGCCGCCGCCAGGTGTCGGATGCTGGGTGCTCCCTTATTTCTTTTTTATTTTCCTGTACGCGTTTTCAGGCTTCATTTGGTTTTTTCCAGGTTTTTTTAGCTTTTGGGTTTTTTGCCCTGGTTTCCCTACGATTTGGAGGGAAAATTATGATTTTTGTGTGCGAAAACATGATTGTTTTCTTGTTCTTCCACGGAGGCACAAATTTGCTTTTGCAAGGGGCATAGTTGTGCCACTCAGAAATAAAATAACACGTTTTTTATGCCGCAAGAGGCACATATTTGCTTCCGTGAGTGCCTCTCAGAAAAGGTAAAAAGTAAAAAAAACATGCTTCCAACTTAATTTTTTCTTCCTTTTTTTTCGGGAAAAAAGTTCATCAAAACCTATTAAAATGGGTCTAATTTTGAAAGGAAATCCAACAGCAAAAAGGGTTCGGGATTCGGACACATGGTTTGAAAGATAAAGTATTTTGAATATACGAATCTACGGAAAAAAAAACTCTAAGATTGCGACAAATGATCCACATATAGTACGTCACTTGTCAAATCATGAGAAGATGAGAGTGATGTTGGCAGAGGATACCTTTTAATTAGTGATATCGGCAAATAGTTATCTCATTACACGTTCGCTGTGCTCTACGCATTAGCCGGGCCTGGGTCCCTTAAAAGAATGAGCTGGGCCTGTGCTACCGCTACTCACAGACGGAGATGCTACAAAATTTCTGAGCCGCCCACTCTCCCTCCATTTTGCACCGGCCACATGCACCTAGGTGTCCTAGGCAGGCAGGATCAATACCCTCGCTGTTTGGCTCTAGGAAACTTCTCGTGCCCTCTAGCGACGGGGAGTTCGTAGGATTAGGCTAAATCTGGTGAGCGTGATTTATATATTTCCTTATATCATGATAAATGTTTATTATCATGCTAGAATTGTATTAACCGGAAACATAATACATGTGTGAATACATAGACAAACAGAGTGTCACTAGTATGCCTCTACTTGACTAGCTCGTTAATCAAAGATGGTTATGTTTCCTAACCATAGACATGAGTTGTCATTTGATTAACGGGATCACCTCATTAGGAGAATGACGTGATTGACTTGACCCATTCCGTTAGCTTAGCACTCGATCGTTTAGTATGTTGCTATTGCTTTCTTCATGACTTATACATGTTCCTATGACTATGAGATTATGCAACTCCCGTTTACCGGAGGAACACTTTGTGTGCTACCAAACGTCACAACGTAAATGGGTGATTATAAAGGTGCTCTACAGGTGTCTCCAAAGGTACTTGTTGGGTTGGCGTATTTCGAGATTAGGATTTGTCACTTCAATTGTCGGAGAGGTATCTCTGGGCCCACTCGGTAATGCACATCACTATAAGCCTTGCAAGCATTGTGACTAATGAGTTAGTTGCGGGATGATGTGTTACGGAACGAGTAAAGAGACTTGCCGGTAACGAGATTGAACTAGGTATCGAGATACCGACGATCAAATCTCGGGCAAGTAACATACCGGTGACAAAGGGAACAACGTATGTTGTTATGTGGTCTGACCGATAAAGATCTTCGTAGAATATGTAGGAGCCAATATGGGCATCCAGGTCCCGCTATTGGTTATTGACCGGAGACGTATCTCGTTCATGTCTACATAGTTCTCGAACCCGTAGGGTCCGCACGCTTAACGTTACGATGACAGTTTTATTGAGTTTTGATGTACCGAAGGAGTTCGGAGTCCCGGATGAGATCGGGGATATGACGATGAGTCTCGAAATGGTCGAGACGTAAAAATCGATATATTGGACGACTATATTCAGACTTCGGAAAGGTTCCGAGTGATTCGGGTATTTTTCGGAGTACCGGAGAGTTACGGGAATTCGTATTGGGCCTTAATGGGCCATACGGGAAAGGAGAGAAAGGCCTCAAAAAGTGGCCGCACCCCTCCCCATGGTCTGGTCCGAATTGGACTAGGGAAGGGGGGCGCACCCTTCCTTCTTTCTTCTTCCCCCTTCCCAGTCCTACTCCCGGTGGGAGTAGGACTCCCCCCTATGGCGCGCCTCTCCCCTTGGCCGGCTGCCTCCCCCTTGCTCCTTTATATACGGGGGCAGGGGGGCACCCCAGAGACACAACAATTGATCCTTGAGATCTCTTAGCCGTGTGCAGTGCCCCCCTCCACCATATTACACCTCGATAATACCGTTGCGGAGCTTAGGCGAAGCCCTGCGTCGGTGGAACATCATCATCGTCACCACGCCGTCGTGCTGACGAAACTCTCCCTCAACACTCGGCTGGATCGGAGTTCGAGGGACGTCATCGAGCTGAACGTGTGTAGAACTCAGAGGTGCCGTACGTTCGGTACTTGATCGGTCGGATCGTGAAGACGTACGACTACATCAACCGCGTTGTGATAACGCTTCCGCTGTCGGTCTACGAGGGTACGTGGACAACACTCTCCCCTCTCGTTGTTATGCATCACCATGATCTTGCGTGTGCGTAGGATTTTTTTTGAAATTACTACGTTCCCCAACAAGATCCCGCTTTCATCCACGCGATTCTTCGATTCCAAATCCCTATTCCCCAACTCGCAGCAATCCCTCCGATTCCAAATCCCTCTACCCCAACTCCCAGCACTCTCAGGCGCACTCTGTCTCCAATCTCCAGCCGTGGTCCAGGGTGATTTGGTGTGGATTCAGCAGTGGGGTGTCGCCAGCAGTGTGCGAGGATGAGCACGGAGTCCAATCCCGCTCCATGCCTGGCGGTGGTGGCAACGAATCTGATGGGTGGCGAGGGCACTAGAGCGGGTGGTGCCCCATTTGAAGTAGAAGATGTTGTGGCAGAGATGATGAAGAAGCTAAATCTCACAACTGAAGAGGCCACAACGGTCATTCTTGAGGACGAAAATGAAGAAGATTTGGTGAGCCTAGATTGGGCATTAATTGGCAAGGTATTGTCTCCTAATATCCTTCATATTTAGACTATTGTGTCTTCGTTGAGACCGGCTTGGGGAAATCCGAGAGGTTTGTCAATAAAACCAGTGGGGGATAACACTTCTATTGCGGAATTTGCAAGCAAGGAGGATATGGTAGAGTTTTAGCATGGGGGCCATGGACTGTAGGTAAGCATGCAGTCTTGTTCAATCTCTTTGACCCAAAGCTAAAGCCCTCTGATGTTACCTATGACAAAATCACTATTTGGGCCCGTATCAAAAACCCCTGATTTGAGTTAATGAACAAGTTTGGGGGGGGGGGGTCACTGGGTGCTAAGTTAGAAAAGTGGAGAAGGTTGATGTTGACAGTGAAGGACGAGCAAGTGGCGATTGTTTGCGAGTTCGTGTTACAGTTAAGGTCTCGGAACCGTTGTTGAGATGGGTTACTGCATATTCAAAGAAACACATGTATTTTGATACAGATGAAGTTCAGTATGAGAGGCTCCTTCACTACTATTTCTCTTGCGGCATTATTGGTCATTCTTCTTCGGAATGTCCGAAACTAGGTACAAGAGACAAAGATGGTAACCTTACAATGCTAATAGGATGTGTGTGAAATATGATAGAAAGAAAGCCTTTTTGTCCCCAAAATCAGGGCATAGCTCACAATCCAGTGGAAAAAGCTCTCTTTTTGGGGAAGGTAATAATGATGCTCAAAGACCTCAAAATGAGAAATCGGGGGAGGAGGAGGCAAATGTGACAAAGCTACAGAATGAGGTTACCTCCCCAATGAAGACGGATGAACAAAATTTCAAAAAAAAAGGCAAAACAATTTTTAGTGAGGTCAACAAGGAGCTATTCCTAGTGCAGCCTAGCAGTACTTAGATGATTGGAAAAAAGAGGAAGCAGGTGAAGGTATACAGACCCAAGAGCCAAGTTCTGAACTCTCAGGAAAAAATGAGACAGGGGACGGATGGTTTAACCCTCACACTTGGAGAACAAAACACTAGTACAATGTGCCCACCTTCAGTTACTTTACCAATTGGAGATGAGGCCCTATCCTACAAGAAGTAGAAAAAGGAGCTCAACAACTTATTATTAAGATCGGCGGATCAGGCGGAGGTTGCAGGGATGCAGCCCCTCCATATGCAATGAGGCTCTTGTGTTGGAACTGTCACGGTCTGGGGACGGACGCGACAGTGGGTGAGCTAAAATGGCTCATTAGTAAATATCGTCCCTCCTTCCTCTTCCTATCTGAGACGAAGACGAGGGATTCAAGAGCTCAGAATTTCATGTGGTCTCTGAGATATTCAAGTGCTTTTGCAGTCAGCTGTGAGGGTTTGAGTGGCGGGCTTGCTCTCTTTTGGTCATCAACTATCTCGGTGTCATTAAAAGCATATTCGAAGCAATTGATCGATATTATAGCCAAGGCAGAAGATGGTGCTAGCTGGCGAATAACCCTGGTATATGGAGAACCAAGGAAGGAATTGAGGCACATCTTTTGGGACAGACTTCGCTTCCTGAAGGCTCAGTGGAAGGGACTGTGGATATGCACTGGAGACTTCAACGAATCTTTGCATGGTGATGAACACACGTGGAATAGAGACGAACACCAAATAGCCTTGTTCAGAGAATGCCTAGATGATTGTGGGTTCATGGACATGGGGTATACTGGCCCTAACTTTACATGGTCCAACCGACAGAATGCTGAGATGAATACAAGGGTTAGACTGGACCGAGCAGTACCGAATGGTGATTTTCTTCAGAAGTTTGATAATTGCACTGTTGAGAACATCATCACTACTTCGTCTGACCACTTTGCGATTTTGATAAGAATGGCGAAGAGTACCGATCGAACAGTCATAAATCCAGTGCAACACTCTTTTAGATTTGAAGCAGCATGTATGAGCACACCTGATTACGATCATATGATAGGTGAGAATTGGAAAAATCTCAAGAGTGACACTCCATCCTTATATAACATATGGTTTGCTCTTAACAAGTTATCTACCTCTATTCAGAAATGGAGCAAGGTTTCCTTCAGCTCGGTTAAGAAAGAAATCAAAATGTTGGAAAAGCATCTTGCTACCATAAGAAAGAATATTCCAGCCTCAAACAACTCAGATGAAGAGAAGAAAATTAAACTGCGGTTGTGTGAACTCTTTGAAAGAGAAGAAATCATGGCCCGACAATGGTCAAGGGTGGATTGGCTACGGGAAGGGGATCGCAACACATCTTTCTTCCATGCACGGGCATCGGCCAGAAGAAGAACAAATAGAATAAAATTCTTGAATAAAGCCGATGGGTCAATATGTAAAGATCATGAAGGGATCAAAAGTATGGTCTATGAATTCTATGCAAACTTATTTATTTCTGAACCTTCTGATTCATTAGATGCAACCCTTGAAGCAATCCCAAGAAAGGTTAATGACAAAGTTAATGAAGCTTTGTGCCGAGAATATACAAATGATGAAGTCAAGGCTGCTCTTTTCTAGATGGGCCCTACTAAGGCTCCAAGACCTGATGGCTTCCCTGCCTTGTTTTATCAGAGATACTGGGAGCTTTAAATTGGATGATGTATGTGCAGCGGTGAAGGGTTTTCTATTGCGATCAGATATTCCAGATGGCTTCTGTGACTCGGTAGTTATTTAAATCCCAAAAGTGAACTGTCCTGATGTGCTATCTGATTTTCGGCCTATAAGTTTGTGCAATGTTATTTATAAAGTTGCTTCAAAAGTTATAGCTAATCGCTTGAAACCATTTTTTGCCAAAAATAACTTCTGAACAACAGAGCGCCTTTGTCAGGGAGACTAATTACTGATAATATCCTCACGGCTTATGAATGTCTCCATACAATTAGAAAGCAAAAGGTAAAACACCCTTTCTTTGCTCTCAAAATTGATATGACAAAGGCATATGATAGAGTAGAGTGGAAATACCTCAAGGGTGTGTTGCTGAAACTGGGATTTAATGCTAGATGGATGGAGACGGTAATGAGATGCATAACTTCTGTGAAATATGCAGTCAAAGTCAATGGTGATTTTACCAAACCTTTTAAACCTACTAGAGGTATTAGGCAAGGGGATCCAATTAGCCCCTACCTATTTTTACTATGTGTTGAAGGCTTATCTTGTTTGTTGCAGCAAAAAGAAGCGTCAGGGGACTTGAAAGGAATTCGCAATGGTAGGTTTGGTCCTCCTATCTCCCATCCCCTTTTTGCTAATGATAGTGTGTTCTTTATTAAGGCAGATGACAAGAGTTTCGAGGCCCTAAAATCAACACTACATACATATTGCAATGGGTCTGGACAGAAAATCAATTTTCAGAAATCGTCTATATTTGTTGGTACATATTGTGATGAACAGGTAAAGGAAAGAGTGGAAAGGAAAATTGGAGTCCAAGATGACACATTACAAGCTACTTATCTCGGCATGCTGACCTGGGTAGGACGTTCACCAACTAATTGTTTCAATTTTCTCACAGGTCGGATATTGAAAAGCCTTAATAGCTGGAGTGATAGGCCATTATCAAGGGCTGGGAAAGAAATTCTATTAAAATCGGTTGCACAAGCAATTCCACATATGTAATGAGTTGTTTTCTGCTTCCCATTAGCGTCCGGGAAAAGATAAGAAGATCAATTGCAAACTTTTGGTGGGGCATAGAAGATGGCAGAAGGAAACTACATTGGAGATCATGGAAATGGTTGTCCTCACCAAAGTTCCTAGGAGGCATGGGATTCAGGGTCATCTCAATTTTCAATCAAGCCATGCTGGGTAAACAATGTTGGCATCTTTTAACCGAGCCTAACTCTTTATGTGCCCGAGTGTTAAAGGGCAGGTATTATCCTGATGGGGATTTTTGGACTGCGGAGTGCCCGAGGTCTTCATCTTACACATGGCGTAGTCTGATGTATGGAAGCGATTGATGCAAAAAGGCCTTTAGTGGAGAGTAGGAGATGGCAAACAAATACATATATACAGGGACAGTTGGATTCCAGATGTGATTCTTGGAACTCTTCAAGCAACGAGTGAAAACCAATTAGTGAGTTCCTTGATTACCGAGGGGGGTCAACAATGGAATGAGGCAGCCATCAGAAATAGATTCACAGAAGACACAGTGGAGAAAATGCTGAGCATTCCTTTAAGTACAGAAGGTTGTACAGACTTTGCCTCATGGGCCCACACAAAGAATGACGTATATACTATGAGATCAGCCTATAATCTAGCTAGAACGATGAATTTCTCGAGAGAGCAAAGTGTAGATGGCAAAGGTTCAACTTCCGAACAGAAACCATTGGAGAAAATGTGGAAGAAATTGTGGGCAATTCAGTGTGCTAACAAAATGAAAGTAGTTTTATGGAGGCTGGCACATGATTGTTTCCATACAGGCTATCAACTTCAAGTAAGATCCATACCTACAAGCTATAATTGTTACTTTTGCAATAGGGAGGAAACTGTTGAACACAGTTTTTTGCATTGTCACTATGTTGAAGAAATCTGGAAAGAACTCAAAAAGAATTATGGAATTTGCCTGAACCTGGAAAGCTTTACCCATATTAGGCAATGGACACTAACATGGATAATAAATGCTACTGCCTTTCATGCCATTGTTTTTGCCGTGGCAATTTGGCATATTTGGGAGAATAGAAATGCTCATTGTAATGATGAGGCCTTAATTCACCCACTTCGTGTTGTGGGAAAAATCAAAGCCTATATTGAGTTCATCAATTTGCATCTTTTCGGTCCGACCAATTCCAATAGGCGCGAGACCTTGAAGTCTAGCCAAAATTGGTCTCCACCGCCGGAAGGATCGATGCTTATCGACGTGGATGCAACAATCTTTCCTCAGTCTAGAAGAGCTGGATTTGGCGTCGTCATTCGTGACCATCGGGGGATGGTGCAGGCGGCAAGCAGAGGCTACTTTGCTCGAATCCAAAATCCTGAAGTTGCAGAAGCCATGGCACTTCGTCAAGCTTTATTTCTTGGTGGAGAGAGAAGTATGCACAAAATCATGTGGCTTCTGACTGTTTGTCGCTCATCAACAAAATCAAAGAACCAAGTTTGGACAGATCCCCTACGGGAGCAATAGTCCACGATATCAAGAACTGGGCTACAAAGTTTATGCCTTATAGTTTTACCTGTTTATCGATCATGTAATTTGGCAGCTCAGACTCTTGCCAGGTCGGCAGAGTATGATGATAGATCATGTTGGTTTAATGAGACCCCTGATGTTATCAGGACCATTATCTGTAATGAACAAGCTTATGTGTAAATAAAAGGCTGCTGCCAATTACCCCCAAAAAAAGGGCAGGCAGGATCAATAGAGTTTCTAATAAAAATACAAAAGGAGGACAGGATCAATGCAGCGAGGCATCGACTACGCGATACCGAGACGGTCTTTAACTTGTCCCCAACACATGCCGGTGCCGGCTGGCGGCCCCTCGCCGTGGGGGGCAGCCAGAGCCAGGCATGTCCGTACGAGGCGCCGGAGCCCACGCACCCCCACGTGGGGCCTCGGGAATAGCCCCGGGCATGCGCCGACAACAGAGAGGACCGCGTCCCCCACGCGTTTCTGTAGCCTCTCTGGTCGACTGGGTCAAACACGCAAGCAGTCAAACGCGGCAGTGAGAAATGAGGCGAGCTGGCGAGCCGAGAAGACAGCTTCCGTGCGCCGCGCAGAGCCCCGGGCCGGGCCGCGCCGCGCAGCGAGCCCCGCGCGGACATGTGGATGTGGGCGTGCATGCACATTGTTCGGTCTTTTCATGGTCCATTCCTACCCTCTCGGGCAAGTAAAATGATGGTCTTTTTTCTGGAATTTAATCAGAAGTCGACCGAAAATGCTAGTGCCGAACTTTCAATAAAACAGTGTATCTCGAGAAACATTTGTACTGCTACGTACTCTACTCAGTAGAGCTCCAACGGCAAGATCAATCGGTTTCGGCGGATGCTCTCGCATTGCATCAGAGACGAGACGACGCTCACTTCTTCCGGCACACCTAACGTAAGAGCAGTCGCCGTGGATAAAAATGCTGGCCCAACGCGTCGATCCATTTTTAAAACGCGTCCGCTTCGCGTTTGCGCAGACCCATTTGCGGGTCAAATTTGCGGCTGAAATGCGTCGACGTGGACGCAAAGCGGACTCGCGGCGCGTCCTCTCGGTCCGCCGCATCCCACCTGACGGCCGCCAACTACCGCACTCGTCTTTATTAATGACGACCGCCCACCGTGGGCCCACGCGTCCGCGACGGCTGTCGGCCTTTTTTAATTCGAGCGTGTGGTGGGGGCCGTTCTCATCCGCTTCCAGACGCCCCGTCCCCATCTCGCCACCACTGTGCTCTTCCGTCGGTGACAAAGCCTAGCAAACCCTACCGACCGCAAAATGGGCATCTTCTCCGGCAAGGGGAAGGGCAAGGCCCCCGCCGACCCTTCCCGCACGCTCCCCCTCCTCCGCCGTCATCTTCCTGCCGGCCGAGGTAGCGCATCGCCGTCCCAGTGCACCAGGCGAAGTGGCACTGGGAGCACCGCGTCCCCCTCCCCTACCCTGCCGTGACGCAACCACACGACTGGCACTTGATCCTGAGAGGATCCCAGTGCCGGCGGCGCTGCGGAAGGCGCGGGCACACGCGGAAGAGGTGCGGTGCCGGAGACAGCTGCTGACACTGGAGCAGCACCGCGACCCAGCGTACGCGTTCGACTCGCCCGCGTGGCAGCAGTGGTTCGCCTTCGAGCACGAGGAGGCCAAGAGGCACGGCGTCCGCGACGTGCGCCATGGCTCCCCGCCGCTGCCCCTCGGCGTGCGCGGTGAGGACCAGGAGGAGGAGGCCGCCTACCAGGCGGCGCTGGCCGTTGTCCTCCCTGAAGGCGAGGAAGAGGAGCGGCGCAAGGAGGAGGAGGAGGAGGAGGCGTACCAGGCGCGCATGGCGGAGGCCATGGCGCTCTCCGCGACCGGCGACTGCGTCGTGCTGCCGTTGAGGCCGTCGTCCCCCTGAAGACCGAGCTGGAGCCGGAGCTAGAGCCGACCCCAATCGAGCGCTACTCATGGACCGGGCAAGTGCGCGAGTGGGTCAACGCGCCACCGGTCTGGTATCGGTTGACACCGACACAGGAGCAAGCCTACCTCGAGCAGAGGCTGGCCAAGGAGCGCTGCGAGGGCGAGTACCCCGAGATGCTCGAGCGCGACGCGAAGGAGGAGCAACGAGGCAGAGGAGGAGGCGCGCATTGCCGGCGCTAGGCCAGACCAGCTGGCGGCGGACGACGTCGCTATAGCCTGGTCGACGGCGTTCCCTTGGGCTGGCCCGGCGCCGACGCTCATCGACCTCACCGGCTTGATGATGGCGACCAGAATGCCTAGGGCAGCGCGCCTCCTCGTAGTTTTAGTTTTATTTATGTTTTAGTTCATGTTAGTAGACTCGTGGACTCTCGCCGGCCTTTATGGCAGTCATTAATGTTTTTATTTTTTTTCAAAATGTTTGAATTTGTTTTTTTAGCGCGACATAAAAATGAGTCAAGCCAGCGTTGAGATGAGTGTATGCGTGTGTATATGAGCGCTTGCATCTGTACTATATTAAAAAAACCCAATATAGATGTCTGCCAGACTGATCCAAACGGATAAAAGCACCGTCTGCTTGGGTCGGCGTTGCGCTAAGCCATCAGCTGATGCATACATCTACGGATCTACCCGCACAAAAGCTGCTAGATGCATCGATCGTTACCTGCTACTGCTAGCAGCAGCCAGGGCCGTTTTCTGTTCAACACGTTAGCACTGCAAGCCTAGGGTTCATAATAGAGGGGCCGGGTAATTAATAATACTAACTCAGGTGATGAACGATTAGCTCTCTTCTGCACCGTTAGACCTCCCCGTAGTGGGTATCATACTAGTGTCCTTGACATCGTTATCCTTTGTTGATGTTCATTTTTTTAGAAATAGCTCATTACTCATGTTTTATTTTTCTTAAAAAGAAATACCCTCAGCCTCTGCATCAGAGTGATGCATGCGGCCAAGCTCATCACTCATGTTGAATGGTTCTTTTATTGATGTTCAAACCAATAACATTTGGCTGGTGTATGTACATTTTAAAATTGCCTAGATTCTTACTCAGACGGAAGTAATAACTCACCCGCAAAAAAAGAAAGGAAAAGGTAAGTAATAACTAACAACACATATGTTCTTTTTTGGAGAACATATATCCTATATACCTAAATAGTTGACCCTATCTAACTTCAATAATCCCAACATGCACTATACCTTGTCATCATGCCTAAGAAAAGGTCCTTAATATGGATTATGTATTCTACTCGTATTTAATAACTACCAGCATACAACTATATAATAATTAAATACAGTAAATTTACATGTATTTTAGTTTTAAATTCTTATATTGTTAATCCAAATACTAATGTTTCAATTTTCATACAACCAAATCTCATTGAAACAATTTCAAGAATTCCCCACAACAACACACAAGCTATCATCTCCAATATGTGTCGATAATTCAATGACCACTATTGTAGTTAACCTACAAATTTGTAGGAAACATGTGTCACATATCTGGTGTTATTGTAATTTTTGGCACATCTTCAAATATCAAACCAAAGCATGAACGAACAGATGATGTACATTGAACACATGGGTCTAATAAAGTGATGCATGTGTGGGCTATAGATATCAGTTATCACTCTACTCAATCATCAATCGATCAGTTGAATCAAGTATCAGCTAGGCCCCTTTACAGAGGCATCGTTGCTTGTCTATTATAACTAAGAAATGATACTAGCGACACAAGTACAAAGCTTTTCACATACCAATGGTGGAAAATCATTATTCCAAGTGTTCTTTTAGCTGTTAGAATTCAATGGCGGGGTCCTTTGGGGTCGTTGAGCGCGGCCCGGGAGGTAGCTAGGGTTGCTTTCGTATCTAAACCTGTTTGACTCCATGATTAATACCTAAATGCATTTTGTCTTGGTTTTATTTTTTGAGGAAAAGGCTCTCTTGCTCTTTCAAATATGATCAATATGTACTGCCCGTCGAGGGGAACGGGTGGTGGTCATCGGCGCACCTGGTTCTCAGTCAGATCTGACGGTACCGAGGGTGGTGTTGTTCTTGGTTATCCGAAGGTTCCATAATGGCGCTCTCTAGTGGCCGAAGTTCTCGAAGAGCGGTGGTGGTGCTGTTAGGGATCTCGGATGTCAGGTGGTGGTCTGCCTTGTTGGCATTTCGGCAAGCTTCATGGTAGAGTGGTGCACGGTTGTGTCATTTGGACATGTGGGAGGCAAGGGAAGTAGTGGTGGGTGACCCTTATGCTGATGGTGCTTCCGAAGTGGCGGCGCCCAGATCATGCTCGTGGTTTGTTGCTCGTGATTTCTCTGTCTCGCGTGGTGCCCGTGGGTGTCGTGTCCCTCTTGCCAGGGTTCCGGATGAGAACCCTTGACCAGTCTCCTATCTCGGTGGCGGCGACACGTTGCGTTGTCACCCGCTTGAGGGTATCGTTGTGAGTCTAGGTTCCATCCGGTCGCGCCACGTCATCATCGGCGGGCAAGTTTGGATCCTATCTTGAAGAGTCTTCGACTCTGGTGTGAGGCGACCTCGCTTGCCTCCTTATCTTTTACATAGGTTCTTGTTGGCTCAACTTGAGATCCTCGCTATCCGCAGGTAGGATTGGTGCTCCACACTCCGGAGTGGGTGGGCAGGGGGTCTTCCCCCGTGAAAGCTTGGTGTGAGTGGTGCATCACTGTTCGGTGATTTTCCAGGGAGGCCCGATTATGTTTTTTGTTGGTAGTCCAGTTCGTTTTGGGGCAAGATGTTGCTATTTATGTAATCTTGTTTTTCCATTGATCTGTTGTGTAAGAGGGTTTTCTTATCACCTTGTGTTGGTTCCGTTTTTCGATAAAGTTGTATTGGTTCTGTTGTGTTGCTTTATATATAAAGAGGGGTTTAGTTTTATAAGAACCTTCCACGTCCATGCAGATATACAGCAGCTACTAAGTGTCAGAACCTATTGAAGAAAAGATACAGATCAAAGTCTTAACCGAACAAGACTATGCCGTGCTTATTAATCCTAACAGTGTCAACTGTGCTGCCTGCTCCGGCGAAATTTCATTGGTACTGTGATACTATCATTTTCTCCTCTGATTTCATGGTTGCTCTTTTAGTTTCCGATTTTATGCATCGAAAAACTAAATGCATGGCCGGGCAGCTGCTCTTGCACTGCAAAAACACATACCTAACGTCGATATATAAAACTAGCAAATTGGTTCCTGCATTTAATTATTAGGTTATGATAAGTGCACATACGTTTACTATTAGGTTATCTACCCCGTTATTTGTTGAAAGAGAATAAGGATGTATGATCATTGGTTATAAATTAAACTTCCAGCACTTGCCATATTCTTTGATCAATACATGTTCATTTAAACATTTAATAATGAGATAGAATATTTGCAATGAAAAATATTGTGATAAAATGTGCGTTTAAATACCATCATATTTTTATGTTGCAATCAACATTTTCTAATGTCTATAGCATGGATTCTATAGCCAAAAAATCTATTATGAACTATTACATTCTTAGCAATCACATCCTGTATGCATGGGCATAATATAAATTTAACATGTTTATTTATTGGTAGGATGAACTAGCAAGATTACTCTCTGTAATAGGTTTCTACCCGGAAACTCCTATACATTGAGTGCCAAAAAGGAAAAGTTACGCTGTAATTTAATACTATTGTCCTTACCTATTAATTTAGCACCTAATAAACTCAAACATGGCTCGGTCTCTCATAGGGGTAAGGTATGACTGCGTGCTTTCATAGGGGTGAATGTGTATGTGTTTGTGAGCATCTACATCAGTACTATGTTTCTCAAAAAAAAGTTATGCATTACTTGTCCAGATATTGTTCATCAATGTGTGCCTTATAGTCCTAAAAAAAATAGTTGGTGGATCCATATGGTGAAACGAAGTAAGGCAATGGTGTCCCTCGCAATGCTCACCAATTGGACAAACTGGAACTAGAGGAACTTGAGAGTCTTCCGGTAGAAATCTACACCACCCCAAATCATCTTGAACAACTTGAAGAATGAGGCTAAGCTTTGGGCTCTCGTGAGGGCGAAGCATTTGAGTAATTTGATGCCAGGGGAGGGAAGGCCTATGTATCTTTTGTTTGTTTTGGGTACCTCTTGGCATAACCTTCTCTCCTAATTAATAAATTAGGCAAGTTTTTGCCTCCTCTTTCCAAAAAAAAAGAGTCTTCATTTTATGCACTCAAGAATTATTTGCGAAGTATAATACTTTTATTGTGTTTGATGCAAGTCGGATTTTGGTTGGCACGCATTGGCTCCAGTGCTACTTGATATACCCTCGTACTAGTTAGTGCACCGCCCGTGCCCCCCTAATGTGGTCTTATATATATATATATTGGATTATGATTAGGCCGCACACATTGGCTCCAATGCTAATTGAGATATATAACCGGGTACACATCATGTGCATCGCCTCTCCCTCCTAATCTGGTATCCTTATTATGGTCATATATGTCGAGGAAGATCGTAGACATCAATGGAATATTAGTCAAAGCGGCCATTAATTTTGTACGCATGGTCTTGTAGCCACAAATTATTTTCACACAGAAAAGAAATTGAATACTAAACATTAAATAGACTAGTGTTTTATCCTCTATATATTTTCTTGAAGTAACTAGACTTCCATACTAGAGTATGACTCTATTGAGATTTAATATGACCAATTAGGATTAGAGCAACATACTCAGCATATTGTTTACTTATGTATGATAGCCATACCACTTTATTGTATTTTGCAAAGTAGAAAATGAAGTGCACCTTTATTGTATGATATTTGTTCTATATGTCTTATTTAAGCCACGTATATGAACATGGCGTTGTGGTGCTTCCTACTATTCCTAAAGAATTATATTTCAAATAAAATTTGAATTGTGTTCAATTATACCTTCTGGATTTGAATCTACATTATACATACACACATTGTACTTTAGTGTGTCATACAATTTAATGTCCTTGTATGTTTGTAATTGGAAGTATGACTACATTTCCATATTACTTCATGACAATTAGTTTGTGGGTGAAATTGTTTGTGCTTGAAGTTCAGCAGAATTACACACCTCTAACAATTACAGAATATTAACAACATAAGGTATATATACACACTTGTGAACAATATCCAAAGTAACAGGTGCTTATGCTATCACATCCTACAGATTTAGGAAGCTATATATATGAACACTTTGGAATTCCAAAACTTGATATTGCAACTTTATCTTTGTAGGTTAACAATTTCGGAGTTTTAAGGTAAAGGTAACACTTTAGAGTAACTAGGTCGAGTAAGATCCTATTATGTAATTAGCACTGTAAAATCTAGCTGGTCCAGCCAAACAAAATATACATGTTCAATTTGTAAATATTACATAGATCCGTGAATAGAAAAGAAACCCATGCAACAATTAACATCATATAACATGCATTCTAGAAGTACACTGAAAGAATAATCAATTTTAACGCAAAGTCAAATACACTATCAGTTTGGTAGTGATGTATGTATCGATAGTAGAATCAATAAAAGAGGATATCAGTAGCAAGGGAACATCAAACATGCCAGTAGGTGACAGCTGAGTAGTGATGCATGTAAATTAACATGCAGATCTGTGACATATAGTACTAACTGCATGTATATGCTCATAACTGGCCATAGGCTGACTATATAAGGGAGAATATATAATACTCCCTCCATCACAAAATAAGTGTCTCAACTTTAGTACAACCATGATTTGATGTATTTAAAAAAAATACATGTTTGATCATTTGTTGAGTTTTTAATTTCTTCAGGGACAAAGAAAGGAGGCATAAACCATATATTAACAAAGCAGTTGCTCGTCAAAGCCTCGTCTAACGAAACGAAACAATGCCTTATATATTCTGAAATAGAGCTAGGGAGTATAAGTAGTTTCTAAAGTTTCATCAATTTGATCGCTAATCAGGCTTCCTGTCCCAGGCAGGCACACAGCTAGCTGGTGATAGCATTCTTTGTAAACTAGCTTCATGCATAAAATGAGGAGCTAGCAGGCCAAGCAAGAAGCAGTGAAATCTGGCGGAGGGAACAGTACGAAATCTATGGAATCAATGCAATTTGGCAAGACACAGTCGACAAATGTACCATCTCCTTATTTGGAATCAAATACGGCTAAGCGCAAGTACTAACTGCACCGAGAAGGACGGGACGACGCAGGCAGCAGGCAAACTATTGGGCTGTTTGACCCGATCTGGAGCGCCATGTAGCTTAGACAGCGAGCCGACCGGCAGCTAGCACGCACGCGCAGGAGGGACAACAGTTGCGCGCTCGTAGTACGTCCTATACCTATTCACAATGTCACGCACACAAGCTAGCTAGAGAACGAGACGCGGGGGGTGGCCGAGGAAGAACAACAGTAGCCCGGCCACCGTCGCCCGCTGTGCGCACGTACGCGGGGAACAGTACGTCGTCCTCTTCATACGTACTACAGTACAGCGCCGCCGGGATCCGGCCGGACACTCATTGGCGGCGGCTGGTGCAGCGCCGGGAATACAAGAAAATAAGGCGGAAAGGATCACTACACAAGGAACCAACGCAAAGCTAGCGATATTTATGCGTACTCCTATGTGGCGGATTGAATTCTTGCTTCAAAAGAAATGGAATGGAATTAATGTACGTATCAACACCAAGGTGAAGATGATGCTCGCAAGTGCGCCACAAGACTACAGCAAGGAGAGAGAGAGAGAGAGAGAGAGAGAGAGAGAGAGAGAGAGAGAGAGAGAGAGAGAGAGATCGCCAGATGCAATGCACCTCATCGATCGATTGATCTCTTGCGTGCGCAGCGTACGGTCACCATACGCACACGCACGCTATCTTTATAAACTTCAGGATATAGTGCGTTCTATATGTACGTGTTTTAATGAGCAGTGAGACGTAACGCAGGCATGTGGGCAATCCATGATCAGTCAATGGCATTCACTTACTTGCAAGAACAAAGTTCAACACAAAAATTAAGATGGAGAAAGCTTGGCAGTAGAAATTAAGCAGAAGCAAATAATAACTAGCAAATGGACGTAGCACGATCAATAAAAGTCTGAATCATCTAGTCTAGATCTTAAGCCCGGCAGAATGGTAGTAAAACAATGCATGCATGCACAAGCAGTTAATCGATCGAGACCTACATAAAATATGCTCATCATCGGTCCGGCATACCAAATGGGCACGTGCGCAGTACAGGTCCTCTCTCCTCCTCAGCAGGCCGCACCAGCGGGGGGCGGTGGCGGCGGGGGTGGAGCCTGGTGGCTGCCGCTGCTGCTGGCGTCACCAGGCGTCGGCTTCTTGCGCTTCTTCTTCTCGTAGCTGACGCCGCGCGCGCGAGCCTGGTGCTCGCGGACCTCGCGGAGGAACAGGCGGACCGCGCGGGCGGCGAAGGGGTTGGACTCGGGGCGGCCGCCGTGCTCCTCGAACGCGGCGCGAAGGCGTCCCACGAGCGCGTCGAGGCTCCCCCACGCCTGACGCAGTGGGCAGGGGCAGGGCGCCGGCGGGTTCGGGTGGCCGAAGAAGGGGCACGACGCCGTGTGCACCTTGGTCTTGCCGAACTGGTCCAGGTACCGCAGAAACTCCAGCACGTGCGCGCCGCTGCACTGCGCGAGGCTCAGCGGCGGCCGGTGGTTCCGCAGGTACTGCCCGAACGTGTTCCAGTCCCGCCGCTTCTGCGCCTCGTACCGGCTGGGCGTCTGCGGCGTGCCTCCACCCCCAGCAGACGAGGACGCCCCTCCACCGCCGCTAGATCCACCGGCGCCGCTGCCGCCACCGCCGCCCGGGGCATTCGGGCTCTCGGGGTTTGGTGACAGGTCCATGGATCAACCTGACGCCCAAAAGACACAAGCTCCGCCATTATAGTACACGAACGATGAAGCTAGCTGATGAATGCGTGCGTATTTGGGGTTCGCCCTTAATTTTGGAGCTGGTGCACACTCCGCTCCCTCCCTTGGCTCTGTGTGCGTGTGCGAAAGGGATGTATCTACCAAACAATATACTAAGACATATGCATACACATGCGAAACGGCCGGATTCTTTTACCGGAAGGGGCATCGGTGGTTACATGCTTAACATACCTTTCCTCACGGCGGCACGCGGCCGATCCCTTTTTCGCCGGTGGCGGACTCAGAGCCGCGAAGAAGATAGGTCGACCAGCAGCAACAGTGGCGTCGGCGGGAGGTGAAGAAGCTGGCTCGAGAATTTGATCTGCAGGGAGGGTGGAAGAGGTAGATATATAGGGATAAGTAAGTCTGAGAAAAAGTTAACGCGGACATTAGCTTCTTTTGCCACTTACCGCAGCAGCAGTAGTAGTTGCTGTTGCTCATAGGTCCATTAATCTGACCTGAGCTGCTCCTGCTGCAGCTGGCCAGAGCTTGTTGCTCGAAGACGAAACCTTCTTCATGTGCTGGAATAGCCTTGAAGGGATTTCATTGGCATGCTGCCGCTGCTATTTTTAGGTGGGTTTCAGGGGGCGGTGGATGGATTGTTTGGCCTAAAAAAGGGGGGGATCTGCGAAGTGAGTGAGAGATGGAGCAGCGACGTAGAGAGAGAGAGAGAGAGAAAGAGGAGATGGTAGGACGGATACAGAGGTGCGGCACTGTTAGGGCTTTTAGGTGAAAGAGGGGGGAAGACGGGAGACACTGTTGAGTG
The DNA here is from genome assembly GCF_002575655.3 of Aegilops tauschii subsp. strangulata. NCBI lineage: Eukaryota > Viridiplantae > Streptophyta > Magnoliopsida > Poales > Poaceae > Aegilops > Aegilops tauschii. Next base: position 322,696,566 of record NC_053040.3, read on the forward strand.
AGAGGTGAGAGGTGACATGACTAAAGCTGAAATCCTTTTATTTTCCATCCATGGTGGGGGAGGAGGAGAAAGCGAGCGACCGAGCGAGGGGCACCTCCCAGCCCCAGTCCCAGTCTCTCGCCACCACCTCCATTTGTATAGCTCTCCAGCAGTGGTGGGGGTCTGGGATGTCCTTTGCGCCGTCTACACCCGTCGACGGGGACACGGACGGCTGAGATCGGCCCGCGAAAGAGTCCAAGCTACTAGGCGCAGCTCCATCACGCACGCACAGGAACATATCTGAGGGCGTCCAGCATCCAATGGACGGCCTGTAAAGTGGTAGGGCCCGCTCATGTCCGTACGATTGGAGACGGCCCGGGGCCTACCGCGCAGAACACCATGAATGGCCGCGCGCGCGGCTGCTTGTCCATGTGAGGAGACGACAAATATGAAACTCCGTCCCAGCCTACGCAGCAGGTATGAAATGCTACCGCATAAAACCGCGGTGCATGATTAACCAAAGGAATTCTCCCCTTTTTAGAACTCGTGTCCGCATCCATATTAATCGTCATTTAGAAAGATGATTCATGTCGTACCGCCGCATGTGGCAGGTACTGACCAACTTGGATGATACAAAATCTGCCAACTTGCAAAAAAGAAGTCGAAGATATATGTGTTGATTTTTTGTTCTCTTTTACTTTGCTGTTGCTGTTAAAGAATATATATCGACTTTGTTATCACACGAGGCCTTTCCTTGTCCCATGTGGATTGTTTGCCGATTTTTACTATTTGTGCATTATCCTACAACTATCTCATTTTCAACGATCTTAAAATATCTTGTACCGAAGCAAGTGCGTAAATATAATAGTAACTGAGTAACATCACGATTCAGAAAACTATATATAACCGGGAAATTAAACGGTCTATCTTGAACACTGAATTGTTGTGTTCGATCTACCTTGAATCTTGAATTATAGAAAATTTAATACTAAAACCTGAATTTCTAAATCTATTTAATATGAACTCTAGCTCTGATTTTATATTTCATGCATCTTACTAATATGAACATGACGGGTGATTATATCTCTCTTGTAGAAAATGAAACTATAAACCATGTATGTCTTTTGATATTTGTATACAGATCTCAAATGTCTAGGCTATAAGCAAACAAGATAATATGTGCGTGCAAGGTCTACGGGTTAACTCATGAACTAAAATTAATGCAAGAACTAGAAAAAATATCAAACAAAAACTATATGTAGCATCACCTTCATGCGGTTATGTACATGACACTTAATGAAATTTACATCTCAATGGAAAATGTTTGCATTCATTTTAAAGTAACATTGACTAATGATAATATCATCTCCACGTTTGGTTATACACATAAACAACAGAAATATATATATATATATATATATATATATATATATATATATATATATATATATATATATATATATATATGGCAAAAAATAACAACAATAATATATAAAGTGAATGAACATTATTTGAAAATAGATGAGTTTTCAAAGAACTTTTGCCCCCTAAACATGTTATACTTGAAAATAAGTATATTTATGTCAGTATTACTATTAATTGCGCATATATTTTCTATCTATCATGTCCATTGACATCTATCCCAGTGGTCCGTAGTCATGTCTGATCTAGCTATCTTGCCGATAAAAGGTTACCTTGAACTTTCCATTTGAGTAGGCTGATGTGTGGATGAAATTAAAACCCCACCACCTGCATGGTACATGCAAAACACTTGTAAGCGGTTAGGGTACAATGATTGGGTGGATCAGGAGATTTGGCTACCAATATTTCCTTTGAAAAGTCGTCCTTTTGTTTGAATATCTTCTACCCTTTTAGTTGCTTCCAAATGTGTGCATCTCTCTGTTATCAGATGGGGCCAGTAATAGTATGGTACTATTGGTGGCTGTTGAGCAACATTGATCATGATGCTACACTCTTACTAGTGAAATAGTTGCACATGTACTATATAGGACGCATTAATGTTTAATTTTGGAGTATGACCTGTCAACTGAAGAAGTGCTCCTATGCATGATATGCATCTGATCTTAGCCACAGTAGTGCAACAAAACTAAGAGAAGTTTACTACGAACACGGCTTGGGTATGACGGTGAGTGAAATAATTAGCTAGTTCTTTTTACAGCAAGTACTCCAATTAGGTAGGTTTGTACCTTTTTTTTTCACCCGCTGCTCTCAGAAGTTGCATGCAGGTGTACTGGCAGTTGTGCTGCAATGGATGTACAACGCTGAGGCTGATGGGGGCGGTACGTATGTACTGGCAGTTGTGCTACAATGGATGTACAACGCTGAGGCTGATGGGGGCCTGATGGGTGGTGGATGAAATCACTTAGGTGATGCAGCCATACTGAGTCTAATCACAGTCTTTGGACGAATTTTATCGTACGCATAGCACTATCGTCTATAATCAGTGCAACTTGTTCTACACTGTGATTAATCGGAAGACGAGCTACAACCTCTGGATGGACTTTTTTTTTTCTATGAAACTACGCCTTGTTTTTCTAAATTGTTTTCTCTTTTCGTAACATATGTAACTTCTTGCTACACTCTGTCCTCCACTTTTCGAAAAAACTCCGCAGTAAGAACTCAACTGAGATGTGTTAGAATCGTGTTTGCCCTTCTCTCTTGATACTGTTTTATGGTATGTAATGTCATATTAATGCTCGATCATTCCTTTTCTTTTTCGAGCATGCATTATTCATCCTTCTTAAAAAGCATGCATTATTGAAAAAATGTTTTTTTTGAAAGACCCAGCGCTGCTGGCATTCATACACTAGTAGAAAACTGGGCTTTGGTCACAGGGCAATATTCACATTAGTCCCGGTTCACTCACGAACCGGGACTAATGCGAGCCAGGGACCTGCCGGGCCTCGTGGGGGCATTTGGTCCCGGTTCGTCCGGCCCCTTTGGTCCCGGTTGGTGGGACAAACCGGGACCAATGGGCCTCGCTCCTGGCCCACCATCATTTGTCCCGGTTGGTGGCTTGAACCGGGACCAGAGGCTCACCCTTTAGTCCCGGTTCATACCACAAACTGGGACTAAAGGGTTGGTCCTAGTTGCGGTCAGAGTTTAGTCCCACCTCGCCAACCGAAGGGCGCTCACACCAGTTTATAAGCCCGTCCCTCTCTGCCTTGTTGAGCTCCTCTCAAAGTGAAAATAGATGCCCTTATACAGGGAATTTGACCGAAATTCAGAGTAAATTTCTTTGAATTTCATAGAAATTTATTATGAATTTAGGTTGAATTTTCTCTATAGGCGCATCTATGTTCATTTTTTTATAGTAAATAAAATAAATAAACCTTAATAAACTAAATAAAAATAAATAAACCTTAATTAAATAAACTATAGTAAATAAAATAAATAAACCTTAATAAAATAAATAAAGTAAAATACATAAGTAATTAGAAATAAAATGGAATAAAATAAATAAGATTTTTGTTGTAAGTAGAAACAAAACAAAATAAATAAAGCAAAAGAGAAAACAAAAAACAGGGAAAAAAATTATGCCACCTACTGGGCCACCACGGCCTGAATACGACTTGAAACCCATCCATGGACTAGGATTCAGGCCCGCAGAAGGCCCAGTAGGCCCCACAGGCAAAGAGAACGGTTAGGCCCGAAAGCCTGCAGTTGAGAGGAGCTCGAGAGGGTGGGCGCAGCAGCGCTTATAAACCACTCTCGAGCTCTCTCAACTAGCGAGGTGGGACTAAAATTTTGACGCGGGGCAACACAAGGCCTTTGGTCCCGGTTGGTGCCACCAACCGGGACTAAAGGGGGCATGCATACCGGTTCGTGGCACCAACCGGGACCAATGCCCCCCCTTTAGTCCCGGTTGGTGCCACTAACCGGGACCAATGAGTTTCCTATATATACCCCATCGCCACAGCAGAGCACTCCACAGTGCTCTGTTTTTTCTGGCCGGCGAGGGGAGGGCATTTGGGTGCTCTAGCTCACCTCCTATGCACAAGAGGTGTTCGATGAAATGTCTGAGCCACACTAGTTAATCTTTCTCCTCTCGAAACTCGACCTCTGAGCTCCATTTTCCCCGAGATTTGTCTAGGTTTAGCGGTCCGTCACGTCCCGTCCCCGTCTTCACCGCCGTCGATCGCCCGCGCCGATCTCGTCGCCAGCACCACCGTGGTGAGCCTCTTATTCTTATCTTCTTTATGAAAGAAAAAAAAATTATTACTTTAGATAGATACTTGTCTAATTTTGTTACTTTTATTATTCCTTCTTATTACATAGTGCGATGGTTTGGTATCCGCCCCCGTCGGCCCTCGTCCTGTCTATGATTCGGATGTGGTATATATTATCTTTTTATAACTATTTTGTTCATTTATTGTTTATGACAAATATGCCGACCAACGTGACATAGATTTTATTTATCTAGGAGGTGGTTGAACCGGAAATTCCAACCGACCCTATTGTCGAGATGTTAAATTTAGTTGAAGAAGAAAACAATTACTTGAAGGAAAAAATAAAAAAAAATTGAGGAGGAGAAGATGATATTGGAGTTGCATGTTGCGGATGTCGTCGATGATCACAAGATCAAGATGGATGCAATGCGCTTGAAGATTAGAAAGATTAGAAAATATGCCATTCATACCGAGGCTTGGTATCATTATGCCGTTGGATCAATTGTTACCTTGGTTGCGATTATGATCGCATTTGTTTTCGCATTGAAATGTTTTACATAGTTTCAATGTATGGTTTAATTAATTAGATGCTCTGGAGAGCTATATATATGTTGTTAGATGAGAACTATGTATGTACTTTGGTTTTAATGTGATGATAAACTTCTATTAATTTGGTCACTTAATTATCTATTCATGATGTTCTGTAATGGTTTTTGACACACTTAATTATATATAATGCACGCAGATGAACCGACAATGGATGTACGGTGACAGACACACCTCCGAGTACATTAAGGGCGTGCATGATTTTCTCGAAGTGGCTGAGGCAAACAAGCAGAATGGTTTTATGTGTTGTCCATGCCCAACATGTGGGAATACGAAGTCTTACTCTAACCGGAAAATCCTTCACACCCACCTGCTTTACAAGGGTTCCATGCCACACTATAATGTTTGGACGAGGCACGGAGAAATAGGGGTTATGATGGAAGACGGCGAAGAAGAAGAGGACGATGATAACTATGTGCCCCCTGAATACGGTGATGCTGCAACGGGGGAAGCTGCTGAAGATCAAGAGGAACCAGACGATGTGCCCAATGATGCTGCAAGGGGGGAAGCTGCTGAAGATCAAGAGGAACCAGTGCCCGATGATGATGATCTCCGCCGGGTCATTGTCGATGCAAGGACGCAATGCGAAAGTCAAAAGGAGAAGCTGAAGTTCGATCGCATGTTAGAGGATCACAAAAAAGGGTTGTACCCCAATTGCGAAGATGGCAACACAAAGCTCGGTATCATACTAGAATTGTTGCAGTGGAAGGCAGAGAATGCTGTGCCTGACAAAGGATTTGAGAAACTATTGAAAATATTGAAGAAGAAGCTTCCAAAGGATAACGAATTGCCCAACAGTACATACGCAGCAAAGAAGGTCGTATGCCCTCTAGGATTGGAGGTGTAGAAGATACATGCATGCCCTAATGACTGCATCCTCTACCGCGGTGCGTACAAGGATCTGAACGCATGCCCGGTATGCGGTGCATTGCGGTATAAGATCAGACGAGATGACCCTGGTGATGTTGACGGCGAGCCCCCCAGGAAGAGGGTTCCTGCGAAGGTGATGTGGTATGCTCCTATAATACCACGGTTGAAACGTCTGTTCAGAAACGAAGAGCATGCCAAGTTGATGCGATGGCACAGTGAGGACCGTAAGAAAGACGGGAAGTTGAGAGCACCCGCTGACGGGTCGTAGTGGAGAAAAATCGAGAGAAAGTACTGGGCTGAGTTTGCAGCTGACCCAAGGAACGTATGGTTTGGTTTAAGCGCGGATGGCATTAATCCTTTCGGGGAGCAGAGCAGCAATCACAGCACTTGGCCCGTGACTCTATGTATGTATAACCTTCCTCCTTGGATGTGCATGAAGCGGAAGTTCATTATGATGCCAGTTCTCATCCAAGGCCCTAAGCAACCCGGCAACGACATTGATGTGTACCTAAGGCCATTAGTTGAAGAACTTTTACAGCTGTGGAATGGAAACGGTGTACGTACGTGGGATGAGCACAAACAGGAGGAATTTAACCTTCACGCGTTGCTATTTGTAACCATCAACGATTGGCCCGCTCTCAGTAACCTTTCAGGACAGACAAACAAGGGATACCACGCATGCACGCACTGTTTAGATGACACTGAAAGTATATACCTGGACAAATGCAGGAAGAATGTGTACCTGGGCCATCGTCGATTTCTTCCGACCAACCATCAATGTCGAAAGAAAGGCAAGCATTTCAAAGGCGAGGCAGATCACCGGAAGAAGCCCGCCATGCGTACCGGTGATCACGTACTTGCTATGGTCAATGATTTACACGTAATCTTTGGAAAGGGTCCCGGCGTACTAGCTGTTCCGAATGACGCTGAGGGACACGCACCCATGTGGAAGAAGAAATCTATATTTTGGGACCTACCCTACCGGAAAGAGCTAGACGTCCGCTCTTCAATCGACGTGATGCACGTGACGAAGAACCTTTGCGTGAACCTGCTAGGATTCTTGGGCGTGTATGGGAAGACAAAAGATACACCTGAGGCACGGGAGGACCTGCAACGTTTGCACGAAAAAGACGGCATGCCTCCGAAGCAGTATGAAGGTCCTGCCAGCTATGCTCTTACGAAAGAAGAGAAAGAAATCTTCTTTGAATGCCTGCTCAATATGAAGGTCCCGACTGGCTTCTCGTCGAATATAAAGGGAATAATATATATGCCAGAGAAAAAGTTCCAGAACCTAAAGTCTCATGACTGCCACGTGATTATGACGCAACTGCTTCCGGTTGCATTGAGGGGGCTTCTACCGGAAAACGTCCGATTAGCCATTGTGAAGCTATGTGCATTACTCAATGCAATCTCTCAGAAGGTGATCGATCAAGAAATCATACCAAGGCTAAGGAGTGGCGCAATGTCTTGTCAGTTTCGAGCTGGTGTTCCCACCATCCTTCTTCAATATCATGACGCACGTCCTAGTTCATCTAGTCGACGAGATTGTCATTCTGGGGCCCGTATTTCTACACAATATGTTCCCCTTTGAGAGGTTCATGGGAGTCCTAAAGAAATATGTCCGTAACCGCGCTAGGCTAGAAGGAAGCATCTCCATGGGCCATCAAACAGAGGATGTCATTGTGTTTTGTGTTGACTTCATTCCTGGCCTTAAGAAGATAGGTCTCCCTAAATCGCGGTATGAGGGGAGACTGACTGGAAAAGGCACGCTTGGAGGGGACTCAATAATATGCAGGGACGGATATTCTTGGTCTCAAGCACACTACACAGTTCTACAGAACTCTACCTTGGTGACCCCGTATGTCGATGAACACAAGAACAGTCTACGCTCCAAACACCCGGAGCAGTGTGACGACTGGATTACATGTGAACACATCAGGACTTTCAGCAGTTGGTTGGAAACACGTCTCAGAGGTGACACCACTGTTTGTGATGAGTTGTACTCGTTGTCCAGGGGACCATCTTCGACTGTATTGACTTACAAAGGATACGAGATAAATGGGAATACATTTTACACGATCGCCCAAGATCAAAAGAGCACCAACCAAAACAGCGGTGTCCGCTTTGATGCAGCAACCGAGAGGGGAAAGGACACATATTATGGTTACATAATGGACATATGGGAACTTGACTACGGACATGATTTTAAAGTCCCTTTGTTTAAGTGCAAATGGGTCAATCTGTCAGGAGGCGGGGTACATGTAGACCCACAGTACGGAATGACAACAGTGGATCTGAACAATCTTGGGTACACTGACGAACCGTTCGTCCTAGCCAATGATGTGGCACAGGTTATCTATGTGAAGGGCATGTCTACCAGACCGAGAAAAAGAAAAGATAAGGAAGTGAATACATCATACGATGAGCCAAAGCGCCACATAGTTCTTTCAGGAAAAAGGGACATTGTGGGAGTGGAGGGCAAGACAGACATGTCTAAAGATTATGAGAAGTTTCATGAAATTCCTCCCTTCAAAGTCAAGGCTGACCCAAGCATCCTGATAAACGATGAAGATTATCCATGGTTACGGTGCAATAAGCAAATGACACAAGCGAAGAAAAAGTGAAGACTTTCTCCCGCAACTATTATGATGATACCATGCCAACTTTGTAACAGACGAGTATGATACCATTGTCCGTTTTGTACACGAAGTGCATCTAGTTTTTGCCGTAACCCTCTCAACTTTCTTGCACATGCTATGTGGATGAAATGATGATACCATGCCAACTTTCAACCTTTTCAGAGTTCATTTGAAATGCTTTTCAATTTTAGGGTCTTATAGCTCAAAATAATTAGTAAATGCATGAAAAATAACAAATGAAGTCAGAAAGGGTTGAAAATTGATGATGTGGCTTTGAATGGTGCATTTTGAACACACAAAAAGTCAGGAGTTCAAATAAGTTTAAAAAAATGAAATCCCTTTGTAATAGACGAGTTTCCGTATGAAATCCTGATACTTTGAAAGAGATTGTCCGTTTTGTACACGAAGTGCATCCGGTTTTTGCCGTAACCCTCTCAACTTTCTTGCACATGCTATGTGGATGAAATGATGATACCATGCCAACTTTCAACCTTTTCAGAGTTCATTTGAAATGCTTTTCAATTTTAGGGTCTTATAGCTCAAAATAATTAGTAAATGCATGAAAAATGGTGCATGGAAAATAACAAATAAAATAAATAAGTAATTAGAAAAAAAATAATATAAACTTTAATAAAATATATAAGTAGAAACAAAATAAAATAAACTTTAATAACATAAATAAAATTTATGAAACTAAAATTATCAAAATATTTTCTGTTCAAAACATTATAAGCAACCTCTAGTATTATTGAAACTAAAATTATATAAAATTGATGCAACTAAAATTATCGAAGTATTTTCTGTTCAAAATCATTGAAAGCAAAAATAATTTTCATAAAGAACTTTTTTTGTTAGAAACTTTAATAGCAAAAAGAATTATCATAAAGTAAAATAAATAAGTAATTAGAAACAAAATAAAATAAAATAAATAAGTTTTTTGTTGTAAGTAGAAACAAAACAAAATAAATAAAGCAAAAAAGAAAACAAAAAAGGCAAAAAATAAAAATTATGCCACCAACTGGGCCACCACGGCCTGAATACGACTAGAAACCCATCCATGGGCCAGGATTCAAGCCCGTAGAAGGCCCAGTAGGCCCACAGGCATGTACAGAGAGGTTAGGCCCGTAAGCCTGCTTTAGAGAGGAGCTCGACAGCTCAGGCACACCGCACCTTATAAACAGGTGCGGCTCTCTCTCAGCTAGCGAGGTGGGACTAAACTCCCACCACCACGCCGCTGTGCAAGGCCATTGGTCCCGGTTGGTGCCACGAACCGGGAACAATGCCACCCTTTGGTCCCGGTTCGTGGCACCAACCGGGACCAATGCCCCCCTTTAGTCCCGGTTGGTGCCACCAACCGGGACCAAAGGCCGCCGCTTCCCGCCCACGAACCGGTACCAATGCTCTTAGTATATAAGAAAGCACTTAGCGTTTTTCAGATTCATCTCTGCATCAGTTCCCCCGTCCCGACGACGCCGCCAGGCTGCCCGAGCTCGCCCCGTCGACGCCGTCGCCGCCCTCTGCTGCCTCGTCGACGCGCAGCCGCCCCTTCCCCGAGCACGCCGCCGGCGGCCCACCCCGACCACGCCGCGCGCCCCTGCCCCAATCACGTCGTCGTCGCCCCAGCTGCCCCGACCACACCGCCGTCGCCTCTGCCTCGCCCTGCCCCGACCACGCCGCCGTCGCCTCTGCCCCTGCCCCGACCACGCCGCCGTCGCCTCTACCCCGACGCACGCCGTGCATCTGCCCCTACCCCGTCCACGCCGCACCTCTCATCCTTTGGTCAGGGCCGGCACTGCCCCCTTCCTCCCTGTTTTTTTTGCACATATATATGATGTTTTTTCCTAATTATATGTATATGTATGTGTGTATATCTGTTTATATGTCCTTTTTTTAGATTTTTTTTGCATTTTTATAAAAATGTATATATTTATATATATATGTTCTCTGTGTATATATATGTTCATGTATATATGCAAAAGATAGTTTTTTAGAAAAGTTAGGATTTTTTCTGTTCATAGATTTTTTTGGTGATATTAATTATTGTAGAATATGCAAATGATTGTATATTCATATGAACAATGCATTAGGCAAAACCTTTACTTTTTTCGAAATTTTCTATTTGAACATTTTTTTATGAATGAGAGGAAAAAGGAAAATAAGAAGAGGAAGAAAGGAGAAGAAGAGGAGAGGAAGAAAAGGAGAAATAAATAAGAAGAGGAAAAAAGAAGAAAAAGAAGAGGAGAAGAAGAAAGGAATAGAAGAGAAGAAGAAAAATTAGAAAAAAATTCTATTTTTTCTTCTTCTCCTCTTTTTTTTCTTCTTTTTTTTCTTCGATCTTCTCCTCTATTCCTTTCTTCTTCTCCTCTTTTTTCTTCTTCTCCTCTTTTTTCTTCTTCTTCCTTTTCCTATGTTTTATCGGGTCTGTCGTCGTCGATATACCCCTCTCCCGATAACTTCAACATGAGGGGGGGGTCGATATACCCCCTCCCCGATAATATTATTTTCCCATGTACGTATGTCGTCGTTGTCGATATAACCCCCTCCCGATAACTTCAACACGTGGGGGGGGGTCGATATACCTCCTCCCCGATAACATTATTTTCCCATGTATGTATGTCGTCGTTGTCGATATATATAACTCCCTCCCAGATAACTTCAACATGATGGACGGTCGATATTTATACCCCCTCTCGACCGTGATAACTTATACCACGGGAGCACCCCCCGGCCCTCTCGCTCGACCAAAACTCTCAAGGACACCCAAACCCTAGAAAAAAACAATGTCGGTCTCCTACCCCCTCCCGCCGCGCCCCTACCCTTGAAGCGTTGCCGAGGCCACCCCAAACCCGGAATAAGCTAGGTCTACGTTTGCACTAATATATCCACCTGCTGTCATGTTTGTGTAATAATTGCCATGTTGTAATATTTGCAGAAACAAAGGAGCGCGGACGAGACGAGCAAGCAGAAGAGGTGTTGGGGGACATAATCTTAGCCGGAGGTGATATCTTGTCGTATCTTAATGACAATGATGGTCTGGAAGAACAGGGTGAAGAAACAGGCTACGGTGATCGAAGAGTGGAGGAGGAAAGACATGATTATGATGGCTCCGGTGACCCAATGCTGGTGCAAGAAGGAGCCCGTGGTGACGGCTCTGGTGACCGAATAGAGTCCGGCCAGGTAAATATATTAGTTAAGCCTGTGCTGACTAGCTAATTGATGCATTCATTATTTTGGTATGTACACATATTAATTAACTCTCGTCTTTCTTCTTTTTTCTAGCCCTCCGGATCGAGCACAACTTCGGTAAAGAGAGAGGCCCGAAGAGAAAGTTGCGCTCGGATGAAAGGTTTGAGATCACAGCAATCGCGCGCGACGGCCAACCGATTGAACCCATCCGGACAAAGGAAGCATTTGCTGCTCAGTGCGGGGTTCTTGTTAGGGACAAGATCCCGATCAGCATCCACCAATGGTATAAGCCTAAGAAGGAAGACCCTGAGGTGTCTTATGTCAATGATATGCAGAAAGATGATCTTTGGACTGAGCTGAAGGCAAATTTTACCCTACCGCCAGAGGAGGATCCGGAGAAGCCAGTTAAAGAGCAATTAATCAAGTCTCATGCTCTTAAGAAGATGGCAGACCTATTCAGGAGGTGGAAGAATGAGCTGAAAACGTTTGTCGACAAAGAAGAGACACCATAATTCATCGGCCGGTATGAGAAGATCAGAGATCACTGGCCCGTATTTGTGGCCCACAAGACATCGGAAAAGAGTAAGAAGATGTCAGCGACAAACAAGAAGAATGCTGCGAAGAAGAAGCTTCACCATCGCACGGGGTCAGGTGGCTACCTCAAAGCCCGGCCTAAGTGGGCCAAGGCTGAGAATGATTTGCTTGATAAAGGGATTGAACCACAGACAATGAACTGGCCAGACCGTTGCCGGACTTGGTTCTTCGGGGCTGGCGGAAAATTGGACCCTGTATCAGGGAGGTGCGTTTGGACGGACGAGCTTTTGAGAATACGAGTCAAGAGGCTTCAGCACTATATCGATGCAGCGCAGGAAGGGACGTTCGTTCCAGACAGAGAGAACGACGAGCTCACAATGGCCCTCGGGAATCCTGAGCACCCTGGACGGACACGAGGCATGCCAGGCTCCGTTCCGTGGAAGGCTGGTTTTCCGGACGCGGGCGGTTACAAAAGCCAGGAGAGGAGGAAAAAAGTGGAGCAGACCCAAATTCAGAAGCTGCACGAAAGGGTTCAAGCGCTAGAGGAACGAGACGGCAATCGACATGCCGAAACTACCCCCGAAGCTACCCCGCCATCTCAGCGGAGAAGCAGCGTGGCTTCCACCGAGCTGCTTCAGCCGGAGCATGTCTTGACGGCTCCTTCTAGCTACCCCGTGGATGCTATCATGGAGTCTCAACATTGCCACCTTATGGCGCAATGGCAGAACTTCAAAGTCAAGGCGGCTGTTGGCTCTGTTTTACCTCCTGAACCCGGTGCAACCTACCACTGCCGGCCGATTCCAGAAGGATATGCTAGGGTGATGGTGGATGAAATAACGGAGGGATTTGAGGACCTCCAGCTTGACCACCCTACCGGTGAAGGGGAGACTCGGCTGGGTTTAGCTCTGAAGACTCCGTGCCTATGGCGGAAGGAGCTCATTAACCTTCCGAACTGGACGCCTCCGGCGAGTAAGGGCACTCCGCCTCCTCCTCCGCCTCCTCCTCCGGCGAGTGATCAGGGCACTCAGCCTCCTTCTCCGGCGCGTGTCGGCACTCTGCCTCCTCATCCGCCTCCTCCTCCGGCGAGTGATCAGGGCACTCAGCCTCCTTCTCCAGCGCGCGGCGGCACTCCGCCTCCTTCTTCGCCTGCGCTGGCGTGCCAGAGCAGCCAGCCTCCTCCTTCTCCGCCTCGTCAGCAAGGGCGGAAGAGACCCGCCGCCGCTCCGGCTGCTTCGGCACGTCGTAGTCCTTCTCCTCCGCCTCATAAGCAAGGAAAGAAGACAGCCGCAGCCGCTCCGTCTGCTCTGCCGGCGTCTAGTAGTACAGCTGCCAGAGGCGGGAGGCAATACAGATTCGGTCCTTCTCTGAAGACTCCAGAGAAGTTACCATATGAGAGGACCGAGGAGGAAACCAGGAAGATCGTGCGAGCCGAAGTGACAAACTTCTTTGAAGGGGTGAAAGCAAAGAAACATCCACCTCCGGAGGAGAAGGTAGATCCGGTGAAAGCAAAGCGCACTCTGGCTGCCCTGACAAAACCACCAAAGTCTCCGCCGAGAGGCAACTATGAGCGCATTCTTGCAAAGACATATGCCGAAGCGGAGCGGTCGGGAAGTACTGTCAGTGATCAAAGGTTAAAAGAACGACGAGCTGGGAAAAAATTGCCCAGCTCGGCGAACAAGCGAACCAATCGTGCCCCCCGCTCACGGTGTCTAAAGACATCGTCGCTAATGATCCGAGGATGGTGGCCGGTTATAGCAATCTTGGAGATTACCTGCCCGACGATGTACATTATGAAATCATGGAGGTGGACGAACACAAATACCATTACGGGAAGCCTCTCGTCAAAGATGAAAGATCTCTAACAACGATGATGCAAAGATTACATGAGTGGTACATGAAAACCTGCAGAGAGTCTGATGGGATGAATACTTTGACGCTGAGAGTTAAACCGGAGCATGACCTCGTTGGAATTGAACTGCTGAATGTTCCATTTGAGGAGTTCTTCCATTTTTTCAATCAAAAGGCCCTCGATAAATCAACGATCACTTGCTACTGTCTGTAAGTAGTACTACTTCTGTCATTAAGTCTCTCTATATAGGTCAGCTCTTTCATTGCATGTATTTATAATTATCCTCACTATATTATGCAGATTGAAGATCGCCGAATTGAAGAAAAGACAAATCGGTGATATTGGGTTCATTAACACAAATCTCATAGATGCATATACGGTTGAAAAACATGCCAAAGAAGCCGAGGCCAACTTGCTACGATCATTGGTATTAAATCAAAACAAAGATATAATACTCTTTCCTTACAACTTCAAGTGAGTGTTACTGTCTTGTGCATATTCGGTTTCCCTTATTAGTCCAGGTTATGGTAATGTAATTGATGACTTATGCATGCATGCGCAGCTTCCACTATATTCTCCTAGAGATTAAGCTTGAGCAGGGAGTAGTAACTGTCTTAGACTCGAGACGAAAAGATCCCCAGGACTATGCGGACATGACTCAAATGCTCGAGAAGTAAGTTAAATCGATCATTATCCACCATATCAGCAACTTTGTTCATTTCCTGATATCAAGTAATTGTTTTCTTTGTCTGGCAGGGTTTGGAGAAAATTCACCACAAAAGCTCCGGGACTGCCGAAGAAGCTGCAATTTAGACACTCGAAAGTAAGTACTATAGTAGCATGTTCCGCACATCTCCTAGTGATTCAAGCGCTAGTTTCATCAATACCATTTAGCATGCTTGCTTATCAGTTAGATTGACCTCTATTTCTTGTAAAGTGGTTGTGGCAGGAACACGGGAATGATTTCTGTGGATACTACGTTTGTGAGTCTATCCGCCACACGACCTGTGAGCGGGGCTACTCTGACGAACAATATGAAGTGCGTAAGCAATAATATTCACAATTTTATTTTATTACCATCATTTGTGTCGAGTTTCATTTACTCATATATATATGTATTGACGCCCTTCTTCAAATTAGATCTTTCGGATGCGTGATGAACTCCTAGCACCAGATCGTATGCGAGCAATTCAAGAGGAATTGGCGGCATTCTTCCTTGACCACGTGATCGCTGAAAACGGAGAATACTATGCGGACCATGTGTTCTTACAATTTAATTAGGAGATTATATTGTAAGAAATAATAATTGTATATATGTAGCCGGTAGTGTCAGATAGATATACGAGAACTTGTTGTTCGACCAATCTCTTGGAGAAGGAGAGGTGGTCGATATCACTTCTCTCTGTATGCATATGTTCATGACGATCTTCTGTTTCCTTCATTTGCTTACTAGCTAGCGTGTCTAGTCCTCTCCATACGTATAGTACGTAGCGTCGACCAAGCACGGAGATAAGAGAGGACACTTCTCTCTATTAATTATCTAGCTAACACAATATATGAAACACCTAAATTAACCCCCCAAAACCCCCCAACCTCCCCCTTTAAAAAAAACAAAAACCCCAGCCCCTGAAATGCTGACGCGTGGATGCCTATTGGTCCCGGTTGGTGACACCAACCGGGACAAAAGGCCCTGCCTATTGGTCCCGGTTGGTGTCACCAACCAGGACCAAAGGCCCCCCTGCCTGGGCTGGCAGCAGCGGCCACGTGGAGGACCTTCTGTCCCGGTTCGTGTAAGAACCGGGACTAAAGGGTTAGGGCTTTAGTAACGACCCTTTAGTCCCGGTTCGAAAACCGGGACAAAAGGCCCTTACCAACCGGGGTAAAAGCCCCTTTTTCTACTAGTGATATATTAAGCAGAAAACAACGGGAAGAGCAAATACATGGGGCAGATCCTAGGATCATGTAGTCTAGAGAAACTGAAAAATTACATTAGCCAATCCCTGCTGGAGGTTCAGCAAAAGGGAGCTCAAGGCAGCTCGCTCCTACCTGACGCCAGAGCTCGATGGCTCGGTAGCTTGCAGTCACCATGTCTCTGGCCTGCGCGTGCTTAGCCCGGAAGATGCAATTGTTGCGCTCAATCCATACCTGCCAGAGTACAAGCATAACGATAGACTTGCTTCCCTTCCGTCCACCTGCAGGTGTTGCAGCAACGATCGCTTCAACAATGTCGGTTGCCTTGTCGAGGTGCCCCCAGGTGGCCGGGTTTGCAGCTCTGTAGCCAGCCCAGGTGGCGACAGCTTCCCACACCTGCTTGGCGATCGGGCAGTGCCAAAACAGGTGCACCGAGCACTCCAAGCTCCTGAGGCAGAGAGAGCAGAAATAGCCGTTAGTCCAAACCCGTCGCTGTAGCCTGTTGTTGCACTACAACCTGTTCAGGTGGAGGAGCCAGCAGAAGATCTTCAATTTACTCGGAGCCCAGGAGTCCCAGATCAGGCTTTTCATGCTGGATTTCTGTCGGCCCTAGAACTGAGCTTGATAGGCAGAGGCAGCCGAGTATGCACCGTTGGCTGACCAGTTCCAGCGGATGTTGTCCTCAATCTCAGGGTTTAGACTATTTCCCGCTCCGGCGATCATTCTTTCCATGGTCAGAAAGTCAAGAAGCAGAGGAGTGGTATCACCGTGAGGGAGATCGTTGATCCATGTACTTGCAGTTAGCGCCGCTTTCACTGATCGTGTCTTCCCGCGGGAGTGCTTGAACAGCCTTGGGAAAGCAGCCTTAAGCGGCAGGCCGTTTACCCAAGGGCAAGTCCAAACACCGGCGCGCTCGCCATTGCCAAGCGTGATCGAGGTTGCAGCGTTGAATAAGGCCCGGTCAGTTTCATCACAGGGCAGCTCCATGCCCACCCACGCTCGCTGAGGATTTCTTCCAAGCGTGCCATAGCCATCTGAGCCGGAGGAGCTCTGCTGAACTTGTGAAGATCAAGAACGCCCAGACCTCCGCGGTCGACCGGGGAGCACACCTTTGCCCAGCTCACTTTGCATTTTCCCCGGTCATCTCTTCGTCATGGGCCCAGAGAAATCGTCGCTGGACTTGTCAATCTCCCTGAGCAGCTTTTTTGGCACTCGCAGGGCGGTGAAGGTGAATGTTGGCAGGGCTGACAGAAGTGAACACACAAGAAACCGTCGCCCAGCGATGGTCAGTAGCTTCTGTTTCCAGCCTGCCAACCGCGCTCGGATGCGGTCGATCACAAAGTGAAGGTGCACCATTCTGATCCTCGAGGGCGTGATCGGCAGCCCAAGGTAGGTTATGGGAAAATACTTTGTTTGCTCTCCGAAGCTCCATAGGATCTCAGTCATGTCGATGTCATCACAGCGAATTGGAGTCGCAGTTGATTTGTGGAGGTTTATCTTCAGCCCCGTTGCTTCCCCAAAATTGTTGAGAATGCTCATTAGAGCCTCGATCTCTTCAGCATTCGGGTCTGCGAAGAGGATTGCATCATCTGCGTATAAGCTCACCCGAAGCTTCAACTCCCGACCTGACAGCGGGTTGATCAGGCCTCTCTTGGTCGCAAGCTGCAGCAGGCGGTGCAACGGGTCGATTGCGAGCATGAACAACAGCGGGGAGAGGGGATCTCCCTGCCGCAGGCCGCACTGGTGTAGCAGTTCCATCCCCGACACACCATTGAGCATGACTGCTGAGCTTGAAGTCGACAGCATCAAAGCAATCCAATCTCTCCACCTTGCGCTAAAGCCTAGGTTTTGAAGAAGCTCAAGTAAATATTCCCAGGAGATACTGTCAAAAGCACGGGCGATATCCAACTTCAGCAAAACAGCCGGTGTTCTTCGTCTATGCAGCAGCTTAACCCCATTGTGCACATACATAAAACTATCAAGGATGCACTTGGATTTCAGGAAAGCAGATTGCACCGGGGATATTATATCGTTGATAACTCTGGACAGCCTAATGAACAACATTTTGGCAATGAGCTTGGCAATGGAATGAATTATACTGATCGGGCGGTAATCAGTCTCAGTTGTGGCTCCATCTTTCTTGGGCAGTAGGGTCACAAGGGCCGTGTTTAGCTCGTTGAAGCCCTGCCCCGCCAAGCAGTAAAACTGATCGAAAGCCCTCATGATATCTATCTGAATGATGTCCCAGCACACCCTGAAGAACAAGCCAGTGTAGCCATCGGGGCCTGGCGCTTTATCAGTTGGGGATTCCTTGATGGCAGCTCAGACCTCATCAACCGTAAACGGGTTGTCGAGGCCGGCTGCATGGACTCTGGGGAGATTCACTTGCTGCCAGTTCAGGGCCTTCTTGCGCGGAACCCGCCTACCGAGCGCAGCAGCAAAGTGGTCGTCGATCACTTTTGCCTTGTCCTCGTGAGGAAGAATGACTTGCCCTTGGTGCGTGATGGAGTGGATGAAATTTTTACGCCGTCTAGAAAGCAGTTTGGCATGGAAAAACTTTGAGTTGGCGTCGCCCAGTCGCAAGCCCCGCACCCTGGCGGCCTGTTTCTTGCGTGCCTTCTCGATCGCGGCCAGCCCAAGCAGCCTGAGTTTCAGCAGTTTACGTAGATGATGCTCGGCGTCCGTCAGCAGTCTACTCTCTTGTGCAACATCCAGGCGCAGAATCACCTCGCTGACAATGTGGAACTGAATTTTGGCATCGCTGAACAGGGTCTTACTCCAGATCTTCAGGTCCTTGGCCGTCCTTTGCATCTTGATCTTCAGTCTTGTGAAAGCACATGTATGATTGACTGGTCGGTTCCACGCCTTCTGGACCATCTCATGGAAGCGGGGGAAGCGAGGCCAAAACTCTTCAAATCTGAACCTAGCTAGGCGGGGCGGCGAGCTTGGGGCGGCGAGGAGCAGGGGACAGTGGTTGGAACACGCCGTCGAGGCCGCAGTCAGAATGCTATCAGGGAAAAGAACCTCCCAGCTAGGATTGCAGAAGAACTTGTCGATGCTAGCTAACACAGGATTTCTGCGCTCGTTGCTCCACGTGAACCGTCTAGTCTTGCATTTTAGTTCTCGTAGCTCGGCCGCCTGTAAGGCATTTCTAAACCTGCCCATTAATCTCCTATTGAGATTGAGTTTGTTTTTGTCACACGCCTCATAAATAATGTTGAAGTCCCCGTTGATGAGCCACGGTTCGGAGGAGGGGGGCGCCGATCTAGCTAATTCAACTAAGAAATCCCATTTTCTAGCGTCATCAACCGGGCTGTAGGCCGTGGTTATCCAGAAAGAGGTTGCCGATCGAAGCAGAGTAACTTTGGCGGTGATCGCGAATTGGCCAATGGCGATGGATACTACAGATACCAGGTTACTATCCCAGAAGATTGCCGCTCCCCTGGTGCCGATCGCCGGGAGGACTACACAGTCCTGGAGCTGGGTGCCCCCAACATCTTAGACTAGGTTTTGATTCCACAGCTCGATCTTGGTCTCCTGGAGACAAATAATCGCGATGCGCCGAGGCCATTTCCTTGATCGCCTCGCGCCTCGCTGACGTGTTCATGCCACGCACGTTCCAACTCATCACAGGGCAGAGGTTGTTATCCATGGGGGACACTTGGTTTGCAGCGATGACATGAACTTGCGTTACTAAGGACAACGACAACAAAGAACACACACTAGCATACAGAGGAACGCTAGCCGCCACCAATAGCCCCAAGATCAGGCTGGCGTAGAAGTACCCTACATCTCATGGCACTACACATTGCACACAATCCTAACTCAAACCGACAGGAGGTCGGCTGTCGCCGGAGACTACACCTATCGTGGACTAACATGATGAAACGGGGGCCGCAGCAGCGGCGTCCTCAGGTCCTGCCATGCCTGCCGCGACACGGAGCGCATCAGGGTCAAGGCGTGTGAGCTTGGCGATCACCGCGATGTCGTCGCTGGAGAGCGGCTGGTTGAACTTGCGGATCATCGTTGCGGCGGCCTCGGGCGTCATCTTGTCGTTCTTGCCCAGCAGACCCAGGTCCTTGATGAGCCTCATGGTGGCGCGCTGCACCACCGGGACCGTAGTCTGGTTGGCCGCCTGCCTTGCGCTGTGGCGGGTTGGAGCAGCATCGAGCCTGGTCTTGGGGGGTGCAGAGGCCCTGCGTGATGGTGGTGCAGGGGCCGTGGCGATGATGGGTGGCTAAACCTGCTGGAAGAGTGGCGTAGGGACTGCGACGCCGGCGTCGTCCACTCCTATCTGCAGCTGGCAGACCTGCTGGGACACCTCCTGTAGCTGCAGCTCGATCCGCGCCGCCGGAGGGTGGCCTGCTGGAGGAGGCTGCCCGCCGAGGTGGCCGGGCCGACCAGCATCTGGCTGAACACGTCCGGGGAGGGGTGCTCAAGCTGCACGGGATGATCGTCGAAGTTGAGCGGGATGGCGGTTGCCTTAGCCACCATGGCTTCCAGCTCCGCACTCATGCAGTCAAAAGCCGGGGGCGGAGAGGGGACTCACGTAGCACCGGCAAAGAAGAAAGCGATCGGGTCGACGTTGATGACCCCTCCGGCCGCGCCATAACGCAGCGGGAGGGGGCATGCAGTAGAGCCACCCGGGTCGTCATCGTGGGGGTCTTGTCGGCGCGTCGGGTGGAGGAGCGGCGGCCGCGCGAGCTCTCCGTCTGTCGCGGGGTGGAAGGCGAGCGGCTGCGGCGACGGGATGAGCTTCCTTGCGGTTGAGCATCCCAACCCGAGCGGCCCAGGCCGAGCAGGGTGTCGCGCCACGACTTGCGCCCACCACGGCCGTCTTCGTCATCCTCCCGCCTTGGGCCGCCGCAGGGCAGGCCCCGGCAGCCTGAGTCCACCACTGGGGCGAGCTGTATGTCCTTCTTGGGGTCCTTCTGGCCGTCCTCCACATTCTTGCTCCAGGTGCCAGGGTACACCCTGGGCACCGGCCGGTCGTCGTCGTCGTCCGAGTCGGAGGGGATGCCGCTTTGTGCCGATGCAGGGGAGCGCGGCGGGTACGAAGTCCAGTCCTCCACCGGGTCCACATGTCTCAGCAGGTCATGCCGTGGCGCCGTGGGTGGCCGGGCCACCGCTCGGCCCGGCTGCTAGTAGCCGAGCATGGACCCAGAAGGTGTGCTTCGTCGGGATCAGGGCGGCGTCCCACACCCAGACCCAACAAGCAAAGGTCTTGGTGTGGTCGCGCTCATGGGTGCGGCTGTCCAGCCGGTCGACGCGGCAGCCGAGCACCTCCTCCAGGCCCTGACCAGAATTGCTGCAGCAGGTTCTCGATGACGATTCGGACATGGTGGTGAAGCTGCTGGATCGCCGCGTGGTCGTCCTCGTGCCAGCGCCTGATGAAGAACTTGACCGCATCCACAGTGATGGAGCCGAGCCTGACGACGTCGCCGCGGTGCACCGGGAGGTTGAAGACGATGAAGAAGTCCTCCGGGTGGTGGCGCGTGATGCGCAACTGGTGCGGTGGGATGCGCAGCTGGGACTCCAGCGCCTGCCCCACCGCCATGGGGCTCATCCCGCATGCGCCACAGTGGCCCGCCGCGGTGAGCGTGATGGCGAGGCGACGCAGTGCTCGAGCGTGGGCGTGGAGATCACCACCTTGCAGCTGTTCCTAGGACGGCGCGAGGGATCGGTCGGGCACGCCATGGCCGGGGCGGGCGGGGCTGCCAGGTGCGGGGGGGGGGGGGGGGGTTGAGGGGTGGGGAAGCGGAGCCGCTCGCGCACCGGCGCCCTGGATGGGGCCGGGCCAAGCTTGTTCTTCGCGGGAACGCCGGCGGACGCAGTACGAGGGTTTTGAGGGCACTCTCTTCCGTAATGACCTGGGCGCTCGCAGATGATGCAGCAGAGTAGATCCCGGCAGTCTACTCAACGATGGAGCTTGCTGAGACACCTGAAGCACTTGCCCTTGAAGCGGCTTAAGAAGGCAGCGCGGCCCGGGTCCGCATTGAAGTCGCGACGCCGGTCCGAGCGCGGTGCCTGCCGCTGCGCCCCATTAGCTCGCGGATTCTTGCTTGCCCGCCGGTTTCCCCGGGATGAGACCTCCATCCAGCTCTGCCGATGGGAGTTAAGGCTCTGGTCAGCGCAACGATGATGGATTTAAGCCGCTGCCTGTCGCGGGGGGGGGGGGGGTGCCCCGGTCCGCAGCATCCGGAGATGGGACGCGGCCTGCGGCGTCTTCATGGCGCAGGGGGCGTGGCGGAGAAGCCGGATCTAAAGGGACGAGCGCCGACGCCGGACCGCTAGGCACCGAGGGAGAGGGATGGCGACTGCTGCTGGAGCTAGAGCGGGAAGGGCGCGGTCGACCCATGCCGAGGGTGGAGGGGCCGCTGACCGGAGTGGCCAGGGGCCGGGCTGGTGGCCGCCGCGGCCGGAGTGGCCAGCGGCGCGTGGGGAGGGGAGGGGGCTAGCTAGAGCGCTGGTCCTCTGTATTGAAAAAATGTAGGACACCGATAACTGCCACACGTGTGGTATATCGGGTGGTTGTGCCGCACGCCCCGTGTGGCATGGAGAAGAACCCGCCCGCACGACCGCGTCCGGGCGCGCGCAGCCACAGCCCGCACGTCCGGTGTGTGACAAAACCGCCCACACGTCCGGGCCAAACGACCGCGCTGCCCGCACAACCCAGCACGCCAGCCGTCCCGGGCTCCTTCTGATCCCCAGTCTGCCCTGCCGCCATTGTCTCGCACCTCTCGATCCCCTACCTCCGTCGCCTTCCTTCTCTAGTTGCCATGTCAACCAGAGCAGATCCCTAGCGCCTTTCCCACAGCTAACCACCCACCCCACCCCCTACCCCCCTCCCACCCCTTCCCCGCCCTCCCAAGACGACGAGCTAAAACAGGTGGATCCCCGATCTCCTTCTGTTTCTCGACCTTCTTTTGTCCAGAAATCTGAATTTGCAAAATTTGCCCACAAAGATGGCGACTGGATACACGCTATTAGGGCAAAACACCCCACGAATTTGTGTGTCTTTGCATTTGCCCACCAACATACGCCAGATCTGCCATATAATATGCTAGACTTGTGCCAAGCTTCTGTGTTGGCTTGATGCGAGTAGTTGGTAGCGTAGTAATCACTATAAAATAGGGAGAGAAAGGAGGAATTTGGCATGGGAAGGGAGGAAAAATAATTACCACTTGTATCTAACGTCAGTTGCCATCTATCGTTGTCCGTAGTTGCCACCATGTTATATTATTGCTTGCCATCCTATTTTATTTTCTGTTGCCATCGCTTCAAAATGATAGGTGGCATCCAGAATTCAGAAAAGAAAAAATGGATGTGGATGTCCTACTTGCCATGAGGTGTTGGTTGCCTACGCAAGAAATGTTATGAGATTGCCGTGTTATCTTCTACGTGCAAACAGCTAGAACGCTTTTTGCGGATTGTTGATGCGTTCTTGTTCATGCAGTGACTAAAAGCACAGTGGCAGAAAAGAAAAAGCAGAAGAATGAATCACGAAGATGGCACTGATCCTTGGCTTTCTCAAAGGCCGGAAACGCCACCTTGGGATGCAGCAGAGTACAATCAACTCATTTCTTCAGGGCCATTGCTGCCACTACTAGAGCACTACGCGGGCATCGGTACGATGCATGATAAACAAAGAAGAAACAGTTGCCATGTTCGTGACGATGAAGATGTCATTCTACTTATGTCCTACAATCTATTTTTAGCAGGTTCTTATGACCAAACCACAATCAGGGGGGCAGCATGGCAAGTTTCATCATAGGGCGCTAACCCTGACAAATGTACGGGCAACCAACTTCAGCTAGCTAATGTGGCAAATCAAGGTAACGCATACGAAAAAGGAACTTATTGTTGTGGACATGAAATTAAACTTGCAAGGATGGCAAAAGACTCACGAGTTATATCGGAAAAAATGTAGGACCTTCATGCAGCACGTGGCATCAGGTAGCAACCATGTACCTGCCGTCAACGTCGTACACAGGTGAGCACATGAAAGTGAAGTTGTGGAAAGTGAGTTAGGAGAAAGGAACATATATGACAGCTGCAGTTGCCATGCCTGGACAACTTCGGTTGCCATGGCTGGACAAACTGCAGTTGCCATGCCTGGACAACTGCAGTTGCCATGTATAATCAAATGTGACTGCAATGTCTAAACAACCGTGGATGAAAAGTGTGAACAAATCTGTGTGGCATGGTTGGACCACTACATGTGCCATGTTGAACAAACTACAGTTGCCATGCAATGACCAACTGCTACCATGATCGCAGGTTGTTACGGTGGAACCACATCGGCAAACATCTCATGGCAAGCTTCACAGTTGTAGGAAAGCGCTATTGCAGATAGAGCACATCAAATTGGAATGACAGACCATACAAGATCGGCACATGCGGCACAACAAGGTAAAAAAAGTAAAAACAGAAAACGGTACTGCATTTGCTTTTGTGGGGAATAGCATGTGAAGAAAAGTAGATTTGTAACGGCGGTGGTGGAAAAAACAAAACAAAAATGCTACCAAGTGGTCATGTGCAAAAGAGACGTATATTGTCTTCGGGATTTGCCAATTGCTATAAGAGTGTGTGCAACATTCATGATTGTTCACATTTGCGTATTGAGCTCAAGCCTAGAATACAAAGTTTTGATGCTAGAGTATACTGGTTGCCATGTGTTGGCAACAGTAGTTGCCATGTATGCTGGATTGTATCTGCCATTGCTATGTGCTGCAAGTTCTGATGCTGAAAGAAGCTGGTTGCCATGTGTGGGCAACAATAGTTGCCATGTGTGTTGGACTATTTCTGCCATTGCTAGATGCTACAAGTTCTCAAGCTAAAAGACGCTAGTTGCCATGTGTTGGCAACGGTAGTTGCCATGTGGTTGGACTGTAGCTGCCATTACTGGAGAATTACAGTTGCCATGCATGGCCATATGCAGATTCACGGCTTGCTGTGTGAAAATGATGTCATGCAAAATCACATGCAGTTGCTGTATTCCGTTACGATACACATGACATTCAAGCAAAATCTTACGCTCGTACCTGATTTTTTAATGCAGGACCTTCAACTACAATTAACAGCGGCGCGGGGACATCTACTGCGGGGAGCTCTGAGTGCACGGAAGACACGTTCCACCAGCCAGCCAACACTCATGCCACAAACAATGCCGAGTCAGTGTCGGAAATGGTAATCGTGCCAGCAATACCGACAACCACACATGTGCACATCAGCACAAGCAACACTCAAGCAGGTGAAACAGCCGCCGATACTGAAGTGAATGATGAAACCAATGACGAAGCACAAGGGGATGAAGATGGTGGGCAATCAGAAATCATGGTACCCCAGCCACCGTATCTTGGGCAGAGATTTGATTCGTTTGCAGATGCAAAGGAATTCTACCAGACATATGCAAAGTTCCATGGGTTTGCGGTCAACACCGAATACCATAGGAAAATTAAAACAAACTAACGAGTACAACAGAGGTGAGATGAGGTGCTACAAGGTACGAAGAAACAAGAAGGGCAAAGGTGATGCGCCTGTCGTTCCGGAACAAAAGAGAGGTATCATTATCAAGACGGAATGCCCTGTCCGGTGTAAGCTGAACGTAGATGCAGCACAGTGGGTGGTCACTGAATATTTTGATGAGCACAACCACGAGCTAATAAAGAAGTTTGACCTGGTAAATTTCTGACCGCCCACAGAGGATTCACCCCCCTCGAGAAGAAATTCATAAAGCTGCTACATGATTGTAACGTCGGTCCGTCAAGAATGGTGCAGATACTCTCCCTCATCCACAGCAAAAACGGGTCTCTGAGTAGCATGCCCTACCTACCAGCAGACGTCACAAACCTAAAGGCAAAGTACCGTAGAGAAAGCAAGTTGGCTGACATAGAAGCCACGACAGCCTACTTCGATGAGAAAGCGAAAGAAGATCAAGATTTCTTCTACAGGATAAGATTGAACGATGAGGACCGTGTCAGGAACATGTATTGGGTGGATGGTGCTGCAAGAAGAGCCTACAAACATTTCCGAGACTGCATTTCTTTCGACGCGACATATCTCACTAATATGTACAAGATGCCATGCGCTCCATTCATAGGGATAAATAACCACAATCAGTCATTGCAGTTCGGATGCGGGCTCGTTCGGAACGAAGACACGGATGGGTACGTTTGGCTGTTCAAGACCTTCTTGGAGTGCATGGGTGGACTTGCTCCGATGAGCATAATAACAGACCAGGATTTTAGCATGCGTGCAGGCATAGAGGTGGTCTTTCCGTTGGCAGTGCACAGGCACTGCAGGTGGCACATTATAAAGAAGGCTGAGGAGACACTAGGACCGTTCTTTGCTGACCGTCCAGACCTGCACAAGGCATTCGAGCTGTGCGTGGACCACAGCTTGACGGTGGAGGAGTTTGAAAGGAGCTAGATGGCTATGATTGAAACATATCAAGTCCAAGACCACGAGACGCTTGCTAGCTTGTGGGAGAAGCGAATGTACTGGGTGCCGGCCTACTTCATGCAGTGCTTCTTCCCGTTTCTGCAGACTACATAGCGCAGTGAGGGGTTCAATGCTGTTTTGAAGCGGTACGTGAGCCCTGGCAACTCATTACTACAGTTTGCCAAGCAGTACACCGCTTTGCAACAAAAAATACTGGGATCCGAGCTACAGGAAGAAGCAAACACCGCGCTCAAGCAGCCAAAATTGCTAACGTATTTACCAATGGAGAGGCAGATGAGCAAGATATACACCAACACGATTTTTAACAAGTAAGTCAGTTGTGTTACAATCTTATTTGCACAAATCATGAAGGTACCAGGTGCCATGTAGAATGCAATGCAGTTGAAATACTTATTTGAAAATGATGATTGTGTTGAAAAGTAGCCATTAGGTACAGAGTAAACATGATATGTAGTTGCCGTGCTTAATGAACTACAGTTTGCCATGCTTAATGAACTGCAGTTTGCCACGTTCACTCAACTGCAGTTACCATGTTTGCGTAACTGCAGTTGCCATGTTTGATGAACTGCAGTTGCCATATTTAATGAACTGCAGTTGCCATATTTAATGAAATGTAAATTCCAATGGCCATGATGGTATGGAATGCAAATGCCAAATTGAAGGTGTTATGTAGTTGCCATGTTTACTCAACTGCAGTTGCCATGTTTAATGAACTGCAGTTGCCATGTTTACTCAACTGCAGTTGCCATGTTTAATGAACTGTAGTTGCCATGTTTGAACGAATTGTAATTCCATTGGCCACAACAAACAAAAGGTGCTACAAAAAACTTCACACAAGAGTTTAACAAAAACCACACAAAACTTGTAGATTCGAGGAAGAAATAAAGCGTGCCAGCATGTACACGGCTTTCCAGGTGGACGAATATACGTTCAAGGTGTGTTCTATCATGGGCATGTCGGATTCAGATCCTGAAGACCTAGACAAGGGAAGGAACTACTTTGTGAAGGCATCGATAAGCGAAGGCGAATACTACTGCCAATGCTGCAAATTCGAACGAGACGGGATTGTGTGCTGTCACTTTCTAAAAGTAATGGACTTGAACGCGGTGACACGAATGCCCCGCCATTTCATAAGGCGGCGATGGACTTGGGACGCTGATGACGCATTGGCGCCGCAAATATCAAACACAGTTTTGGCCGTGCATGACGAGAGACCAGAGTCAACCATGGAAGCCGCGAGGCACGTTGTGTTGACAAAGAACTATGCTGAACTAATTGATGAAGCGTGCAAGAGTGATGAGACAGCAAAGGTCGCAGAAAAACACAGGAAGGCCCTCAAAAGAGAGCTTGATGAGATCAAGAAGAGGAAAGCTGAGGAAGCCTTACACAGGTTCCCCCGCACATCAAGTGTGCCTTCGTCCACACGGCTATCATCTGAAAACTCGGAGGTAGGATCTGGAACAGCAAGCACACAAACACAGGTTAGGAACCCGCCCCGTTCCATCACAAAAGGGCGTCCGAAAGAGATAAGATACAAATCGGGATTGGAGATTCAAGCAAAACATAAGAAACCAAAGAAAGGGACGGGTAATCCGTAAACAACATTGGAGCACTTTGACTTGGTCCATGGTGACATTTTTTGTGTAATCTAGATGTTCTAAATTTTGTAAAAACTCGAGAATGACTCTTCAGGTGCATCAGAATCTGAAGTAAAAATGCCATGAAGGAATAGCTGCAGTTGCCACGTGTATGGCACTGAATTTGCCATGTTACTTGAACTGAATCTGCCATGCAATTTCTACTGAATCTGCCATACCATTTCTACTGAATCTGCCATGCCATTTCTACTGAATTTGCCATGTTATTTTTACTGAATTTGCCATCTTATTTTTATTGAATCTTCCATGTTAGTTGTACTGAACATGCCATGTTAGTTGTACTGAATCTTCACCGCGTAGATTTCCATGTTCAGTCAGCGCATTTTAGTCACACATATTGTATTCTGGTGCAAACTATGGGAAACAAGCTGAAACGGTCTTGTGCAACAACCGCACAGGTTACTGCTCCGTGATCAAACTACCATGCTAGCCGGTACAGTTAGCAGTGCAAAAAACCCCAAAAGGCCAAACAAGAAAGAACGATAACTTTCACTAACCATGACTGATCAACTACATTTGCCATGTTTTCAGACATCAAGGACGCATTCAAAACACCATGCTGGTACTACCAACCCACAAGCACATAATAATACTGAAAACACATAAACGTATCTGATGTCAAACCTAAGTAGGTTCACATCCACACATATATTACAAACTATTCAAATGTCACTCACACGCCACCACTGTATACTAGGCTACGGGGAGATGCAGTCATAGCATATTACAAGGACATAGTTTTGAAAAAACAAGGTAATACCTTACATTCCTCGGAAACAGAATGTAAGGTAGGCGTTCGGTCAGGAGCACCACGTGATCACTTGTACTTCTTGGCGGCTTTCTTCACAACTTCCTCTATGAACTCACGTGCGTTGGACCGCGTGTTGAAATCTTCATTCATCAACCAGTTCCATGTGTAAATTTTGCGGAGCTTGACGACCATTGCAGCTGTGAAGAAAGGAACCCGTCGACCTTCCCACTTTGCAAGGTATTCCAACGTGTGGAAGCCGCAGTCGTGCCTAAACAAGAAAGAGTTAGGTTAACTCACAAGAACATATAGAAAAAATCATAAACTTCAATTCAGAGGTGACAAAAAGAGAGGGTGAGCATTGGTTTGGAGGACACATGAAGAAAAGATGGGAAAATACCGGTTTCCTTGCTTCGTAGTCGCCACGTACTCAATTGGAAAATGTCTGATCTGGACCTTTGAGTTTTCATAGTGACGGTTCCATGTCTCTTCAAGGTTGTTGATGAAGTATTCAGCATGCGTAGTAAGCTCTGCATCAGCTTCTGAACGCATTGAATCAAGCACCTCAAAACTGTTGGAAATATGCCCTAGAGGCAATAATAAATGGTTATTATTATATTTCTTTGTTCATGATAATTGCCTATTGTTCATGCTATAATTGTATTATCCGGAAATCGTAATACATGTGTGAATACATAGACCATAACGTGTTCCTAGTAAGCCTCTAGTTGACTAGCTCGTTGATCAACAGATAGTCATGGTTTCCTGACTATGGACATTGGATGTCATTGATAACGGGATCACATCATTAGGAGAATGATGTGATGGACAAGACCCAATCCTAAGCATAGCACAAAAGATCGTGTAGTTCGTTTGCTAGAGCTTTTTCCAATGTCAAGTATCTTTTCCTTAGACCATGAGATCGTGCAACTCCCGGGTGCCATAGGAGTGCTTTGGGTGTGCCAAACGTCACAACGTAACTGGGTGACTATAAAGGTGCACTACGGGTATCTCCGAAAGTATCTGTTGGGTTGGCACGGATCGAGACTGGGATTTGTCACTCCGTATGACGGAGAGGTATCTCTGGGCCCACTCGGTAATGCATCATCATAATGAGCTCAATGTGACTAAGGAGTTAGCCACGGGATCATGCATTACGGTACGAGTAAAGAGACTTGCCGGTAACGAGATTGAACAAGGTATTGGGATACCGACGATCGAATCTCGGGCAAGTAACATACCGATTGACAAAGGGAATTGTATACGGGATTGATTGAATCCTCGACATCGTGGTTCATCCGATGAGATCATCGTGGAACATGTGGGAGCCAACATGGGTATCCAGACCCCACTGTTGGTTATTGACCGGAGAGGCGTCTCGGTCATGTCTGCATGTCTCCCGAACCCGTAGGGTCTACACACTTAAGGTTCAGTGACGCTAGGGTTGTAGAGATATTAGTATGCGGAAACCCGAAAGTTGTTCGGAGTCCCGGATGAGATCCCGGACGTCACGAGGAGTTCCGGAATGGTCCAGAGGTGAAGAATTATATATAGGAAGTCAAGTTTCGGCCACCGGGAAAGTTTCGGGGGTCACCGGTATTGTACCGGGACCACCGGAAGGGTCCCGGGGGTCCACCGGGTGGGGCCACCTATCCCGGAGGGCTCCATGGGCTGAAGTGGGAAGGGAACCAGCCCCTAGTGGGCTGGGGCGCCCTCCCATGGGCCTCCCCCTGCGCCTAGGGTTGGAAACCCTGGGGGTGGGGGGCGCCCCACCTGACTTGGGGGGTAAGTTTCCCCCCTGGCCGCCGCCCCCCTTGTAGATGGGATCCAGGGCCGGCGCCCCCCCAGGGGGCCTATATATAGTGGGGGGAGGGAGGGCAGCAGTACCACAGCCCCTGGCGCCTCCCTCTCCCCCTGCAACACCTCTCCCTCTCGCAGAAGCTTGGCGAAGCCCTGCCGAGATCCCCGCTACATCCACCACCACGCCGTCGTGCTGCTGGATCTCCATCAACCTCTCCTTTCCCCTTGCTGGATCAATAAGGAGGAGACGTTGCTGCTCCGTACGTGTGTTGAACGCGGAGGTGCCGTCCGTTCGGCACTCGGTCATCGGTGATTTGGATCACGGCGAGTACGACTCCATCAACCCCGTTCACTTGAACGCTTCCGCTCGTGATCTACAAGGGTATGTAGATGCACTCCTTTCCCCTCATTGCTAGTATACTCCATAGATGGATCTTGGTGATGCGTAGAAAATTTTAAAATTCTGCAACGATCCCCAACAAAAACGTTGGTTCTTCAGGTCAAGGCAGATCGCGTAGTGGTGACCACACTTGTTGTGTGGGTCGTGTGGTGCAAGCTCCTGGAACATGGGGAACAAGACCTGCAAACAAAAATGAAGGAAAGAAAAGAAGCAGAGCTCACATTAAGAATAGAAATGATGTAGTTGGGAAAATGACATGTAGAGATATCACCGGTTACACTCACAAGGCACATGAGTGACTACAAAAGCATCAAGGATCCAAGAAAAGTGGACCAACGTATAATGTTTAGTTGTAGTGGGTAATTAAAAGAAGTTGCCATCCATGTATGAACAAAGTTGCCATGTATTTTAGTTTGAAGTTGCCACATAGGTTGTATTAGGAAAGCAAATCAGAAGTCATTTTACATGGCAGTTGTTGCCACATGAAACAGCTGTCACAAAACAGGGTGTAGCCCACATCTGAAGCATAGCTACTGGCAAAAAAATAACATGGGAGGAAAAAATGTGCAAAAAAGGAAGGAGTACTCACACATTTCTTCATTGTGAGCTTGAAATCACCATGCGCAGCAAAATGCTTCCTCAGGATTTTGTGGTGGAAGTCACCATCCCATATTTTGCACGTCACAATGTACTGCATGATTGTTTTGTCAGGAGACATATCCATATGCCTGTTGATGAAGTCAATCCCACATGCAACTACATTCTTCGACATTTTACCGAGTGGCCTCATAGACTCGGCAAGATCACCCGGGTCGACGTACGTCGCATCACATTGTATGATCTTGGTTCTGTCCAAACATGAGTTGTATGAAAATGATATAACATGAAAGAATCATGTCTACTAAGTGAAAAAAAGAAACAAAACGTAAACGGAGCATATCTAGAAATATCAAAAGGATGAATAGTAAAAAGAGCAAAGCAAATGAGAGGTTTATGTGGGTGTGGTCATTACGCTTTCAGCTCCTTCATGTGACTGCTGTTGGACCTCGCATTTCCAAAGCGCTTGACAATATCGTACAGCTGGTTCTGATCCTTTGTGGCCTTGACTTCCGGCTCATAATCATCCGCGGGTAGCGCGTGAACTACCCTACGCTGCCTCACAGAACCAGGGGTGGCACTTCTAATGGTATCCTCAGATACGGACTCAGCAGGCACGTTGGAACTTGATTGGCCCTGACCTCGTGAGGACCTCCTCTACAATGCTGCCTCCTCAATCCTGCGGTAAGCTTCATCAACTGACGGCATAATCTCCTCAGGGGTGGCTGCACGGATCAAAAAAGTGGGTTAGGAATCCTTGGAAAACAAAACAAATCTAGTTTGAAATGAAGGTTGCAGAAATATGAGATGTAGGCACAGAAAGTAGCGAGTTGCCATGTGCAGGCAACTCCAGTTGCCATGTGCAATGCAATGTAGTTGCCATGTGACAACAACTACAGTTGCTATGATCTATCAACTGCAGTTGCCATGTGCTTGCAGAATGGAAAAATGGAGTATGGCAACAGAAAAATGTAGGTGACAGCGTGCAAGCAAATCTAGTTGCCATGTCCATCAGATAACATTTGCCATCACAAGTGAGAACCCAAAAAAATGCTTGGAACAAAAGTCAGACTAAAAAGATGTCTACACGAATATGATAAATGCATAAAGAAATGTACCTTGCACAACCGGCTCTGCGAACTTCACAGCCTTCTTGCCCTCGACCATTGGCTGCGCCATCATTGGGGCCATGCCTGGCAGGAAAGCAAAGGCAACTGGTGAAGGATCTTGCAACAATGGTTCATCTTGACTACGATCAATGCCAAGGCTACAGCTCGGTGGGGTGAAGGCCATTGGGTGCCTCTCCTGCCTACTGGCCGGACCGCGAACAGCTTGCTGGGCAGAATCCAAGGGTGAAAGTTCAACAAACATTTCTGCATCGACTGCTGCAGAGTCATCAGGCTTATTCGTAGGACGGGGCGTGCTGTCAGCGGTATCAGTCGCAGCTTTCTTGACAATCTTCTTGTTTGGGCTGTAGGGGACACCGATGTTGACTGGGATCTTAGAAGTGCGCAGGTTTAAGCTGGGATTATCCACTGCGGGTAAAGACGCAGTCTGCTCCGCACGTTCACCTCCGTCAGTCGTGCCCGGCTTGCCACCTGGGTCGGTTGTACTCCAGTCTTCCGTTCTCTCCATAACATTGCTTCTGGCAGGTGGTGGGAACAGTGTGGATGCAGGCACATAATCAGAGTCATCTTTGCTGCTCCTAGCTACAGCAGACGCGTTGGGTGTGTCTGCAGATTGCTTGCGGGGGCTATGACGCCTAGGTGGAAGACCAGCTCGCGCAACAGTCACCTTGGCAACCTCTGGAGCACCAGAAGCTGGAGCTGTTGTGCCAAGAGTCTCACCTATGGATGGCATATCATTATGAACTGTCGCCTCAGCTCCTTCTTTCATGGACGAAGAAGTGCCACCACCCACGCGCTTGGAATCCGTGTCAGATGAGCGAGAATCTTCCTTGCTTAGGTTGATCTCGGGGGTGTCCACTTCAACACTTGCTGATCGGGTCGCATGGCTCACATCAGTATCCTTCATTGCTAGCAGAGTGGGAAATATTGCAGCAATCCTGGCACATACCGACTCATCACTCCCAGATGTACGGATGCCTGCTGTCGTAGCCTGCACATCTGCAACCGGCGGAGATGTTCGGCCTCTTGCATCAGAGCTAGTGGGAACAGTGGACGGTGCAGTAGGAGGTTTGTGCACTGGCGCCTCATGAACGTCTGAGTTGCCACCTGTCGACAACTTTGAGTGTATGCGTTCGAGTGGGTCTCTGGGGTTCTGCTTTGTCACGCGTGTGGTACTCTTCTTCACCCTGAAAAAAACACACGAACATTGTTAGATGAACAGATGATAGTTTCCATGTAGGTAGAATAAGAGTTGCCATGTGGACCAGTTAGCAGTTGCCATGCGTAACAAGCAGCAGTTGCCATGGTAAACATCTTAAAAATGTAAGATATGTGTGATCTGCCAGGAATGCCATTTCAAAACTAGGTGTGGATGAGTGCACAAACAGATGGAAAAGCTGGTAGTTGCCATGTAGGTGGAATAAAGAGTTGCCATTTTGCCTGGTTAGCAGTTGCCATGCAAAAACAGGCAGGAGTTGCCATGTAGTAAGAAGAAGTAGAGCATGGGAGAAACAACAGTTGCGATGTGGGACTGATGGCAGTAGCCCATGTGGCAAGATGAAGAGCTGCATTGAAAGGCAAAAATATAGCAATATGGCAATGAAGAAAGAACATGGATAACCTACTTCTTGACTGTCTTCCTCAAATCTGGCAACACGACAGGATCACCGGTGTTGGACATCGACGTACAAGGAGATGACCTAGTGGAATGCGTGTCACCAGCAATAGGGGCACCCTTGTTCAATCGAGCAGAAACACAGGTTGGCGTTGGTGCTTGTTTCTTCGTAACTGCTCGTCCACCAGCTGTCGCCTCGCTGCACATAAGAAAGAGGCAAAAAAAAGTGCCAAGTGTCAGACACGAAAATCGTTGCCACGCTTAGCAAAAACAAATGGAAAAAGGGGGTCAGTCTGTTCGAAAGGATAGACAAACAAAACACTAAAAAAGAAGTCGAACCTCCTCCTAGCAGCTAAGGGATCGGTCCTAGGTCTCTTGACAGGAGAGCCCTGCCAACCTCCTCTGGATCCCTCCCCCTCTTTGAGGGCAACACCCCCTTGCCTCCCGCAGCTGTCTGTTCTTTGACTTTCTCCGGTGAGGGGACATCTGGTACACCCTTGCCCTTCTTACCACCTGCATGAACGTCGACATGTTCATCATCATCGGTGTCATGTTGCACGTTCTCCATGTCATCGTCGTCGTCCTTGTCGAGAGCAACATCTCCATCTATTTCATCTTGTGTGTCGGGAAGCTCCTGCGAGCTGTTGTAGTCGTACGACCACGGCAACCAGTTGGCCGATGTGTCCGTTCTGCAACAAATGGAGTGAACTGCCTCGCAACCGTGTCGCTGTCAGAGCCATTAAGGGATGTCCAACCCTCAACCAACTTCCCGAGCAAGCTGGTCATTCCGGATGCAAACTGCCCAATTAGATGCTCAACAGGTGCCCTCGCCTGTGCACGAAACAAGAAGCAGCAGTAACCAACCGTATTAAAGTCACGTGCACAAGATCAAAATAAACCAAACACAATCATAGATATATATATCCTTGATTACCTCAAGAGGACAAGACGGAGCTGAGTGCACGTCCATCCACTTTCCAAAGTTTTGAGGCCCACCAAACACGCTGTAGTCTATAGCATGCTTGGCCATCAGCTGGAAAAAACCAAAAAAACAGCTAGCATGTAAAGAGAGAAAACAATGAACACTAACTAACAGTTCATGTATTGCAAAAATAAAAATAAAAAAGAGGAAGAGGATAGAAGTTTCAAAATGGATGGCAGAGTTGCCATGTGGCGTCAGACATGGATACCATGCGTAGACAGCCATGGCTAACAAGGTAGTCATCTCTTGTTAGCCACAGACAGTTGCCGTATGGGGATTTTTTCATATGTTATGCAGCGTCAAAATTAAAAGAATGTCGTGCGAAGAAAGAAGCCAGAACTAACCTGCAGTTTCCCGTATTTCGTATCAGTTATCTTGTCCGCGGCAAGCACAGCCTTGACAACATCGTAAGTCCACGCAGAAACAGCAAACTTGTGTGGAGGCGGCGGGCCTCCTATCCCAGTAAAGTCCACGGTGGACAGATCAAGACGATCGACGTACATGAGCTGATGTACAACAATTTAAAAAGAAAAAATATCAGTTGCCATCATGGTATTTTGCAAAAAAGAAGCTAACGTATGTTCCTTCAATCATCAAGTTGGAGGGCATGAAGAAGGAAAGAGTTGCCATGTATTTCTGTTAGTTGCCATCTACATGTGTTAGTTGCCCTCTAGTTATGTTGGCAGTTGCCATCTAGTTATGTTGGCAGTTGCCATCTAGTTATGTTGGCAGTTGCCATTCTAGTTATGTTGGCAGTTGCCATCTTGTTATGATGGTAGTTGCCACAATGTCACCATCATGGTTTCCATGCATGCTCAAGGAGCTAGGAGTGTTTGCAAAAGAGTAGTACAAAAATACCATTAAATGGAGTCGACAACCCTTCTGGTACATCTTGTTTGAGAATGCATCATGCAGGAAGTCCGCAATGAACTTACACCAATTCATGTTCTTCACTTCTTTCAGTTTTGCCTACACGACACAAATTTCAGGACAAGAAGTTGCTGCATCAGAAATAAAAATGGGAAAACATAAAAAAACTGGCAGTGACTAGCTTACAGATGACATAGGAGTCAAAAGATTGAAGGAAAAAATGAAGGAGTAGAGATAGAGCATTCACCAGGATGGGGAAGCATTTGTTGCTTGGGCGAAGAGATGTGGTCGGCGCAAAAACAGCTGAGATCAGGTACATGAGTAGCTTCATCTTAAAAACTTCGCCATGGGTTTTCATGCCCTCCAGCGAATTTGCCAGCACGGTCGTGTTCGGCATGGATGTCATCCCAGGAAACAAACGGGCAAACAACATTTCCTCAATCATATTATTGACCTCATACGGGACTTTGATTTCTCCACGGGGCACACCCAACGTGCAGAACACGGATTCCTCGTCTAATGGCAGTCTTCCACGTCCCGGAATCACAAATTCCCTGGAGGCGCGCTCGTAAATCTCACCGAGCCAGTCGCATACAGGGTTCACTAGATTCTTGCACCGAACATCCATCAGAGCCTGCATCCCCAACTCAGCAGCAGCTCCCTTCTGGTCGTCGGTGAATCCCCCGGTCAATATAGTCAGGCATTCCTGTGAGGCCCTATTGCGATTACGTTTCTTCTTCTGCAAAACAGAGAAATGATCATTTGTTGCCATGTTTCACTATCATGAAGGTTTAGACCCTATCAGACGATTGCAAACTCAACATGGCATTCAAAACATATGGGGGAAGGGGGCTGGGGGTGGACAGTTACCTCATCGCCGCCTGTTGTCCGTCTAGTTGCACGATTCTGCCGCCGTAACTCCATGAAATCATCATCATCGTCTTGATGATCGCCGCGAGCCATTCTGCTGAGGTAAGAACAAAGCAAAATGTCAGGGTGAAAATGAAAGTATGAAGTAAGCAGTTGCCACCTAACAGAATGTACTTGCCACGGGCTCAATTGAAAGTGGCAAAAAGTTTAGGCAATATCGTATGAACACCCACACCCCCTATGATTGTCCAACAATAAATGTGGCAACAAAACACATTGGCTTCATTTGAAAAATGTACAGATCATAAGGCACTTGAAACAAAATGCTGAAGTTGCCATGTTAGCACAAGATAGTACGAAAGAAAGGCACAAATCTTCGGCTGCACAAACATATAATGTGGCAACTCACACTCTGTCCTCATACAAAAAATGAGTTGTCATATATTCAAAGGCAAATGTACTAGGTTTGAAATTTCCATATGTTAAAATGCAAGACAATTCAGAAATTGTTGAAAACATCTACTGAACAACCTGTAATGTGGCAACTCACACACTGACCTCATATTAAAAATGAGTTGCCATGTAGTATGGCCAAATATGTTCAGATATCACAAGTTTGCATGGCAAAACACAAAATTGAGTATATGGTACAGTGGATTTGCCACATTATCCTGCCTACATCATGGCAACAGCCATAGTGTGTTAACAGAAATACTTGCCACAAGGAAATCATACTTGTGGCAACTGACACATTTGATCAGGAAATTAGTTGTCATCCACTGCACATAGTTGTCATATATTCAAAGGCAAATGTACTAGGTTGAAAATGCCATGGTAAAATACAAGACAATTCAAAAAGTGTTGAAAACATCTACTGAACAACCTGTAATGTGGCAACTCACACACTGACCTCATATTAAAAATGAGTTGCCATGTAATACGGTCAAATATGTTGAGATATCACAAGTCAGCATGGAAAAACACAAAATTGAGTCTATTGTACAGTGAATTTGCCACATTATCCTGCCTATATCATGGCAACAGCCTTAGTGTGTTAACAGAAATACTTGCCTCATGGAAATCATATTGTGTGGCAACTTACATATTTGATCAGGAAATTAGTTGCCATCCAGTGCACATAGTTGCTGAAACTGCCATGACTACCTATTTACTACACTTTATCATGTCTACAGCATGGCAACAACCATAGTGTGTGCACACAAAAAGTTGTCACATGGAAAAAAAATTGTGGCAACTGACACAGTTGATCAGGGAATTAGTTGCCATCCAGTGCAGATAGTTACTGAAACTATCATGTCTACCTTCATACTGCACTTTGAAATACAACTACCTAGATCTAGGGTTCATTGGCAACTATCATAACTTGAAATTCGTCAACAAAAAACTTTCTACACTGATCGCAAATAGCATTTCGAGACAAATACATAACTAATGGATAGAAAAACGCCGGCTCAATCCCAAGGCAGAACCAGGATGTGGCTGCGGGCAGGCCGAGCCACACCGGCATGACAGCGGCCGCGGCGGCGGCCAAACTGTGCAATGCCACCGAAAACGACCAGCACAGGACTCCGTCGCCGGCGGGAATGCCGGAGCATCACGAATCCGCCTGAATCTCGATGAATCTCGAGCGGAACATTGACCATAGAGGAGAGGGGAGAAATGCAAGGAAGGAACGTGACCGTGGGAAGGAGCATTACCTTCACTCTGTAGGCACTCCGGCGAATACGCTCCGGTCCGGCGAGTCCCACCGACGGGCGCGAATGCCGTCGACTCTTCCGCCTCCGCCGTCGCCTTCTCCTCTCGCCTTCTCTTCCAATCGAATGAACTGCGGGGTGGGTTGGGTGAGTAATGAAGTGGAGAGTAAATGGAACCGTGAGGGGAGGAGGGGCGAAGTGCGCGACGTGGTTGACGGCAACCGCAGTTCGGGCGTGGCGTGCAGGCGCAGAGCAGTTCCACCGCACGCCTCCGAGTGGCAACCGTTGACCGCGGGGGGCAACCGGCGTGTGGGCGAACACTCTCACACACCACACACGCGACTTGTCCTACGTGGCACACAAAATCAGCCAAAACGTGCCAAGATTCGTGCAGAAACAGTTAAACGGCGATGGAGGCGAGGCATGTGGTTGAGTTGGCTAACGCCCACACGTGTGGGCGTTATCTTTTTCGAAAATGTAATGCACTATACATCAGCCATGCACGCGTGGGAGACAGATCCGTACCCCACGATCGAAACTCCGTCCAAAACAAAGATGATGCAAGGCATGGACCACAAGCGAGACTGGTCAATCGATCAGCTGTGAGTATGTGCCAGTTATTTCTCGAATATCGTATCATTATGAGCGCATAAAATATGATGGATATGCAATACAATCTGAGTGCGAATTTCGGACAGAGATACCACTTGTTGGGCGTTGGTTTACTGGCAGTTACATAGTTCTTTTTTGCTGAGAACCTGTCATGTTGTGGGTCCTTAATCGCCCGACAATTGTTCATGTCCTGCTTTCCAAATTATTGCATGCATGAGAAATTGTCCGTGCGATTGCATCCCCTTTTAATCAGAATGGTGCAGAGTAAATGCTTGTTGCATGTGCATATGTGCTTGACAGGCCTGGCAGGAGGTTCCGCGGATCATGAGACAGTGCCACATCTACTTGTTGGTTAGACTAGTCAAAGCCTTCTCTAATGACTCCATGCATATAGAAACTGATGAGAGAATTCAAGTAATGACACGAGTCACCCAATCGTCGTTCTATAGAGCATGTACATAGCTCTATTAGGTTGATTTATTATAAAAAAAAGAATGAATTTCACTTTTTACCCCTAAGTTTAACATTTTTGACCCTAATTACCCTATCTAAGATAA
Source organism: Aegilops tauschii subsp. strangulata (assembly GCF_002575655.3). NCBI lineage: Eukaryota > Viridiplantae > Streptophyta > Magnoliopsida > Poales > Poaceae > Aegilops > Aegilops tauschii. Next base: position 322,736,345 of record NC_053040.3, read on the forward strand.
TTTCATCCGTCATACCTCGTTTAACAAAAGTGTTGACATAATTTATCCTTTTTAAAATTTTGAGAGCGTTCTGACCGGTGGGTCACAATCAGGTCCAGCTGGCGTGCCATGTCACCAGGTTTTTCCTAGGCAAAATTTCTGCAAACTGAACCGCTTCGCAAAGCCGACCGGACCGGACCCATGGCAAGCAGACACAGACGCATATCCTCGAACGATTTACGGTCACTTGAGTCCGACGCACCAGGATCACACATCCAATCCCCATATCTCGCCCGAACCTGTTGTGCCATGCTCGCATCCAATCGTGGCACGCATCGCTTGCCTTCCAGTCGCATGCAAGGTCGCACCCAAGTTTGGCCCATTCCACTCCGCTCCTTCCTTCGGAGAGAGCAGGATGAACGTAGACGACGAGTGGCAAGCGACAGGTGAATTCATCATTGGCGATCGTCGGAGGCGGAAGCAGGAACTAGTACTAGAATCCCCTGCCCTCTCACGCTTGCTAGAATTCTCTATTTTTCACACCGATGGTTAGGCTTTCAGTTGTTCTGTCATCACGGGATGCATATTAGATGGGCTCAGGTCACTTTTTTATAGTTTGAAGGTCTGCGATGCGATGCATATTAGCGTTGAAAACATTATTGGAAAAGTTTTTATTGATATAATCATGAAAAAGTGTATCTTTTCTTTAATATTATAAAAAACGACCTAAGTTATGCATGCTAAATGGCAGGTAAAACAATCACTTCTAGAATAAATGTAGCTAGCAATAATTGTATTGTTATTTACATCCTCTCATAATTTTCAGGTCGAACAATCACATGCGTCATCATCAAGTGTTGCTGCAATTGGGAGAGGAAGAGGGCCGGCTGGTAGTGGAAGGGTGGTTGTAGTTCAACCTGATTATGGACATAATAGAGCTTATGGAAGAAGATCATGAGGGCGAATGCTCTCCACCGTTGGTGCTACTACAACTGCTAGAGATGGCGCTGCTAGAGAGGAGTAGGCAATGATCTCATTTTGTAGCTTATATAGTTAAAAACTCATGTGTCATGTTTTGCTTTTGAACTCCTATGTCATGTTTTGATTTTGAACTCCTATGTCATGTTTTGCTTTTAACTTCTGTGTTGTGTTGAACTCATGTGTCATGTTATCGTGTGCCAAGAACTCATGTGTCATGGTGAATTCATATGGAGAGTTGGAATTGATGATGTTTACATTTTTTGTGTAATGGATCAGGAAAATGCAGTGTGGACAAAAGGCATGTGTTTTGACAAAAATATTCTTCCTAATATGCACCAGATCATGCTTTGAAAACTGGTTATTTTAGATTGTACTTATATCAGACTTATGCACATTGTTATGTCAAACCGATTATAGTTATGCTATACATTGCTGTCAATTTCACATGTAGAAAAACAATATTGTGTTTATGCTTAACACCGATCCAGTATATGCTATACAAAATTGATGGATTAGGAAAATGCAATTTGGACAAAAGTGGTGTCTTATGCCAAATATCTTTCCCTATTTTTGTATTTCATCATGCTTTCTAAACCATTGTTATAAAGTAAAGAAATGGTGAGGAAGCGCACACACTTCCTACAGCTCTTATGTACACGGTTTGATGAAGAGCGGTGCATGCGGTAGGAAGCTGCACTACTAGGGAAAACCCTACTAGTAGCGCATGGTTTTACCCTAGCAGTAGCGCGGGCACCCGTGCTACTGCTAGGTCGCTACAGCAAAACTTTAGCAGTAGCACTGGTTCACCCGCGCTACTACTAACTCAACGCTACTGCTAAGTAGTAGCAGCGTGGGCTTTACCCCGTGCTTCTACTTTTCATTTGTATTTCATTTCTTTTATTTTATACTGTCTTTATACACCGTTATACAAATTTTGATATAATAGCAATTAAAAGATTGTTATATCATTATGATCATGATGAGTTATTATATCATTGGGTGGAAGAAACACGGATTAGATTCATGTGGATGGATCCAAAGTGACCAAAAGATGGATTAGTAGGATGGATTAGTAGGATCATCCTACTAATCCAACTTTTGGTCACTTTGGATCTATCCACATAAATCTAATCCCCGTTTCCTCCACCCAATGATATAATAACTCATCAAGATCATAATAATTCTTCATCATCATCATCATCATATTTATATAAGAACTCATATGTCATCATCATCATCATAACAACTATCATCATAGTCATATAAGAACTAGCTCATCATTCTAGCACAATGTAGCGCATAACTCATCATCATCATCATGATAACAACTAATCATCATCATGGTCATAACCAACACTAGCTAATTGTTCTTAGCACATGATGAGTACATACTACCTAAGACTTGCTACTCTCTTAAAGGTAAAATAGCATAAAACAGGTAAACCCCTGAATCTCCATTATGGAGAATATAGATCAACCTGTCTCCCATTTGTGGGTTGCGCTTGATGTTGCCCCCAAGTAGTTCCCTGCGATCATTCAGAACTTTTCTCTAGTCTTTGATTGTGAGGACTTTATCACTTTGACTAATCGTGTATGCACTGCGGTCACACGTAGGCCAACTTGGCATTAAGCTAATAATGTTCATGTCACCTTTCATATGCATAAGACGAGGCACACAATCCACCAGGAGTTTCTGTTGTAGAACATCATAATAACATACTTAGCAAAATATAGTTTAGTTTAAGAAGAATATATGCAAAAAATGCACTGGCGACATAATAATGAAAATCTTACTATGATATCTCAATGGATGTTATTGTAGTTCAACACGTGGTCTAGTGGCACGTATTGATCATAACTTGGAGGGATATGACGACTCGTCTTAAAAGTCTCAACATCATTAATCCATGAAACAAAATGATTTATCTCCTCGCAAGTTAGTTCAGACCCATAACCGCATTAGGTTTTTTCTATTACTTTCCGTACTTTTTTTAAGAATGGAAATAAGTTGTCAACTATTTTAAATAAATAATATAAATTACTTAATAAATATGTTTGAGAAACTCACATAGAGGTAGAACTGGAAGTGTATCAACATCGACCCAAATGTCGATATTATCTTTGTCGATGTCATCTTCAGGATCACCAACATCGAAGGTGACATGCATACCCTCCTGGAAACCATACGCCTTGCATAGTGCTATCCAATTCGAGCAACCAAAATGGGAGTAGGTCACCGCATTGTATAGCTTTACGACAAAAGCGTAACCATGTTGGGTCCCGAGGTGAACTCTCTTTGTCTCCTTATTCTCATGATCTTCGAAATTCAGCTTCCCCAAGACATAACATCTTGCATGGCAGGGGGTGCACTAGTTGAATTGTAAAAAAACGTAAATTACAAGTTGAAGAAGCAGAAGTCATGCTTAATTATGAAAAAAGACTTGTCGTCGTCGCGTACCGTACAAACATCGAAGGTCTCGTTGAGCTTAATAGTGAAGCGTCAACCGTCTTTCAGGTGAGGCCTGTCGCATAGCCCCTAGTCGTCGCCGCAGTAGTCGCACTCAGGGATCCTATCGTCATCAGACATTTCCTATGTTCATAATTCAAGGATTAAAATTCTTAAATTCAATATATGTACTACAAAAACTAAATTAGATCATTATTATTTATTATGGGCTGACTGTCAGTCTGTCGAGTCTTTTCTTGAAAACTCTCATCTCATGTGGTGTATATGATGGGCACTCCCTCTTTTATATATTCGACCGTTGGTGCTGGCCGCTCCTCCCTTCGTTCCCGAGTGCATTACACCAAAATGTCTAGCACACGGGAACGAAGGAGAAGCGACCCCATGATAACAGTCGGGATTTTTCCCCTCTTATATTTCGACAATATATGGTGGACACTCCCTCATAGTTATTTCGACCGTCGGTGATGGTCGTTTCTCCTCCTTCTCTCGTGCATTACGAAGGTATATCACAAGTAGAAGGAAAAGGAAGCGACCCCCACGGCAACAGTCGGGATTCTTCCTCTCTGATATTTCGACCGTATATGGTGGACACTCCCTCACATATATTTCGACCGTCGGTAACGGTCTCTTCCCCTCTTTCTCTCGTGCATTACCAAGGTATATCACGAGAAGAGGGAAAGGAAACGACCCCCACGACAACAGTCGGCATCCTTCCTTCAAGAACAGACTGAAAGTCACTCAAGTAGCATCGATAGACTGAAAGTCAACCCTACATATATGGAGCAATGACATTAAAAATGGCCTATGTTCTGCCGGAATGTTCATTAATTCCTATTCCGGGAAATCACAGGCACTCGATATTTCCAACTTTCTAGCACAAGTTATGCCAAAATTCACGAAAAATTTCGGCATGACCTTTGCTAAAATAGGACATATAGGGCACCTGAAATTTGCCGAACAAAAATAAATCAACATTCCGGCAAAACATAGGCCACTAGGAGGTGTTCCCTGCAAACAATAAAAGCCAAGATAGCACTTAGCAAGCACATACACATGCTAGTAATACACAACACTACTCCACATATCACATGTCCAAATAGTTTATCTTTACTCACTAGACAGCTTTTGATAACACACAAGTATAGGGGATCGCAACAGTTTTCGAGGGTAGAGTATTCAACCCAAATTTATTGATTCGACACAAGGGGAGCCAAAGAATATTCTGAAGTATTAGTAGTTGAGTTGTCAATTCAACCACACCTGAAAGACTTAATATCTGCAGCAAAGTATTTAGTAGCAAAGTAGTATGGAAGTAAGGGTAACGGTGGAAAAAGTAATAGTAGCAGTTTTTGTAGCAACCGTAATAGTGGCAACAGAAAAGTTACTAAGCAAAGATCAATATGTGAAAAGCTCGTAGGCAATGGATCAATGATGGGTAATTATGTCGGATGCGATTCCTCATGCAACCGTTATAACATAGGGTGACACAGAACTAGCTCCAGTTCATCAATGTAATGTAGGCATGTATTCCGAATATAGTCATATGTGCTTATGGAAAAGAACTTGCATGACATCTTTTGTCCTACCCTCCCGTGGCAGCGGGGTCCTATTGGCAAATAAGGGATATCAAGGCCTCCTTTTAATAGAGTACCGGACCAAAGCATTAACACTTAGTGAATACATGAACTCCTCAAACTATGGTCATCACCGGGAGTGGTCCCGATTATTGTCACTTTGGGGTTGCCGGATCATAACACATAGTAGGTGACTATTGACTTACAAGATAGGATCAAGAACTCACATATATTTCATGAAAACATAATAGTTTCAGATCTGAAATCATGGCACTCTGGCCCTAGTAACAAGCATTAACCATAGCAAAGTCATAGCAACATCAATCTTAGAACATAATGGATACTAGGGATCAAACCCTAACAAAACTAACTCGATTACATGATAAATCTCATCCAACCTATCACCGTCCAGCAAGCCTATGATGGAATTACTCATGCACGGCGGTGAGCATCATGAAATTGGTGATGGAGGAAGGTTGATGATGACGACGGCGACGGATTCCCCTTTCCGGAGCCCGGAACGGACTCCAGATCAGCCCTCCCGAGGAAGATTAGGGCTTGGCGGCGGCTCCGTATCGTAAAACATGATGAATCCTTCTCTTTGATTTTTTTCTCCCCCAACATGAATATATGGAGTTGCAGTTGAGGTCGGTGGAGTCTCAGGGGGCCCACGAGGCAGGGGCGCCCCCTGCACCCTCGTGGACAGGGTGTGGGCCCCCTGATGCTGATTCTTTCACCAGTATTTTTTATTATTTCCAAAACGTGTCTCCGTGGATTTTCAGGTCATTCTGAGAACTTTTATTTCTGCACAAAAATAACACCATGGCAATTCTACTGAAAACAACGTCAGTCCGGGTTAGTTCCATTCAAATCATGCAAGTTAGAGTCCAGAACAAGGCCAAAAGTGTTTGGAAAAGTAGATACATTGGAGACGTATCAACTCCCCCAAGCTTAAACCTTTGCTTGTCCTCAAGCAAATCAGTTGACAAACTGAAACTGATAAAGAAAAACTTTTACAAACTCTGTTTGATCTTCTTGTTGCAAATATGTAAAGGCAGCATTCAAGTTTTCAGCAAAGATTATGAACTAACCATATTCACAATAATATTTAGGTCTCATGTTTACTCATATCAATGGCATAATCAACTAGCGAGCAATAATAATAAATCTCGGATGACAACACTTTCTCAAGAAAATCATAACATGATATAACAAGATGGTATCTCGCTAGCCCTTTCTGAGACCGCAAAACATAAATACAGAGCACCTCTGAAGATCAAGGACTGACTAAACATTGTAATTCATGGTAAAAGAGATCTAGTCATAGTCATACTCAATGTAAATTAATAGTAATGCATGGATAGTACAATGAAAAAGTATGAGCACCGACAACTGGCATGAGTGTGTGAACATGAATGTAATGTCGGTGAGAAATACGTACTCCCCCAAGCTTAGGATTTTTGCCTAAGTTGGTATATGGCCAGGGATCGAAGCTACCCTCTCCGTTGTACTGAGGAGGGTCCTCAGGGTTGAAGGAAATATGCCCTAGAGGCAATAATAAAGTTATTATTTATTTCCTTATATCATGATAAATGTTTATTATTCATGCTAGAATTGTATTAACCGGAAACATAATACTTGTGTGAATACATAGACAAACAGAGTGTCACTAGTATGCCTCTACTTGACTAGCTCGTTGATCAAAGATGGTTATGTTTCCTAGCCATAGACATGAGTTGTCATTTGATTAACGGGATCACATCATTAGGAGAATGATGTGATTGACTTGACCCATTCCGTTAGCTTAGCACACGATCGTTTAGTATTCTGCTATTGCTTTCTTCATGACTTATACATGTTCCTATGACTATGAGATTATGCAACTCCCGTTTACCGGAAGAACACTTTGTGTGCTACCAAACGTCACAACGTAACTGGGTGATTATAAAGGTGCTCTACAGGTGCTTCCGAAGGTACTTGTTGGGTTGGCGTATTTCGAGATTAGGATTTGTCACTCCGATTGTCGGAGAGGTATCTCTGGGCCCTCTCGGTAATGCACATAACTTAAGCCTTGCAAGCATTACAACTAATGAGTTTTTTGCGAGATGATGTATTACAGAATGAGTAAAGAGACTTGCCGGTAAGGAGATTGAACTAGGTATTGAGATATCGACGATCGAATCTCGGGCAAGTAACATACCGATGACAAAGGGAACAACGTATGTTGTTATGCGGTCTGACCGTTGAGGGATACTAACATCACCATCTGCACTGAGGAATATCTGAGAAGTTCTTCGTAGAATATGTGGGAGCCAATATGAGCATCTAGGTTCCGCCATTGGTTATTGACCGGAGACGTGTCTCGGTCATGTCTACATAGTTCTCGAACCCGTAGGGTCCGCACGCTTAACGTTTCGATGATAGTTATATTATGAGTTTATATGTTTTGATGTACCGAAGGTTGTTCGGAGTCCCGGATGTGATCACGGACATGACGAGGAGTCTCGAAATGGTCGAGACATAAAGATTGATATATTGGAAGCCTATGTTTGGATATCGGAAGTGTTCCGGGTGAAATCGGGATTTTACCGGAGTACCGGGAGGTTACCGGAACCCCCTGGCAACATAATGGGCCTTAGTGGGCCTAGGTGGAAGAGAGGAGAGGCGGCTAGGGCTGGGCCGCCCACCCCTCCACCCTAGTCCGAATAGGACAAGGAGAAGGGGGCGGCGCCCCCTTCCTTCTTCTCCCTCTCCTCTTTCCCCCCTCCCAAGTCCTAATCCAACTAGGAAAAGGGGGGGGAGTCCTACTCCCAGCGTCCCCCCTTTGATCCTTTATATACGGGGGCAGGGGGCACCCCATAGACACAACAATTGATCATTGATCTCTTAGCCGTGTGCGGTGCCCCCCTCCACCATATTACACCTCAATAATATCGTAGCGGTGCTTAGGCGAAGCCCTGCGTTGGTAGAACATCATCATCATCACCACGCCGTCGTGCTGACGAAACTCTCCCTCAACACTCGGCTGGATTGGAGTTCGAGGGATGTCATCGAGCTGAACGTGTGCTGAACTCGGAGGTGCCGTGCGTTCGGTACTTGATCGGTCAGATCGTGAAGACGTACGACTACATCAACCGCGTTGTGTTAACGCTTCCGCTTTCGGTCTACGAGGGTACGTGGACAACACTCTCCCCTCTCGTTGCTATGCATCACCATGATCTTGCGTGTGCGTAGGAATTTTTTTGAAATTACTACGTTCCCCAACAGTGGCATCCGAGCCTGGTTTTATGCGTAGATGTCATATGCACGAGTAGAACACAAGTGAGTTGTGGGCGATATAAGTCATACTGCTTACCAGCATGTCATACTTTGGTTCGGCCGTATTGTTGGATGAAGCGGCCTGAACCGACATTACGCGTACGCTTACGCGAGACTGGTTCTTCTGATGTGCTTTGCACAGAGGTGGCTGGCGGGTGTCAGTTTCTCCAACTTTAGTTGAACTGAGTGTAGCTACGCCCGGTCCTTGCGAAGGTTAAAACAGCACCAACTTGACAAACTATTGTTGTGGTTTTGATGCGTAGGTAAGAACGGTTCTTGCTAAGCCCAGTAGCAGCCACGTAAAACTTGCAACAACAATGTAGAGGACGTCTAACTTGTTTTTGCAGGGCATGTTGTGATGTGATATGGTCAAGACATGATGCTAAATTTTATTGTATGAGATGATCATGTTTTGTAACCGAGTTATCGGTAACTGGCAGGAGCCATATGGTTGTCGCTTTATTGTATGCAATGCAATCGCCATATAATTGCTTTATTTTATCACTAAGCGGTAGCGATAGTCGTAGAAGCAATAGTTGGTGAGACGACAATGATGCTACGATGGAGATCAAGGTGTCGCGCCGGTGACGATGGGGATCATGACGGTGCTTCGGAGATGGAGATCACAAGCACAAGATGATGATGGCCATATCATATCACTTATATTGATTGCATGTGGTGTTTATCTTTTATGCATCTTATCTTGCTTTGATTGACGGTAGCATTATAAGATGATCTCTCACTAAATTTCAAGATAAAAGTGTTCTCCCTGAGTATGCACCGTTGCCAAAGTTCGTCGTGCCCAGACACCACGTGATGATCGGGTGTGATAAGCTCTACGTCCATCTACAACGGGTGCAAGCTAGTTTTACACATGCAGAATACTCAGGTTAAACTTGACGAGCCTAGCATATGCAGATATGGCCTCGGAACACTGAGACCGAAAGGTCGAGCGTGAATCATATAGTAGATATGATCAACATAGTGATGTTCACCATTGAAAACTACTCCATTTCACGTGATGATCGGTTATGGTTTAGTTGATTTGGATCACGTGATCACTTAGATGATTAGAGGGATGTCTATCTAAGTGGGAGTTCTTAAGTAATATGATTAATTGAACTTAAATTTATCATGAACTTAGTCCTGGTAGTATTAGCATATCTATGTTGTAGATCAATAGCTCGCGTTTAGCTCCCCTGTTTTATTTTTGATATGTTCCTAGAGAAAATTATGTTGAAAGATGTTAGTAGCAAAGATGCGGATTGGATCCGTGATCTGAGGATTATCCTCATTGCTGCACAGAAGAATTATGTCCTTGATGCACCGCTAGGTGATAGACCTATTGCAGGAGCAGATGCAGACGTTATGAACGTTTGGCTAGCTCAATATGATGACTACTTGATAGTTTAGTGCACCATGCTTAACGGCTTAGAATCGGGACTTCAAAGATGTTTTGAACATCATGGACCATATGAGATGTTCCAGGAGTTGAAGTTAATATTTCAAGCAAATACCCGAGTTGAGAGATATGAAGTCTCCAACAAGTTCTATAGCTAAGAGATGGAGGAGAATAGCTCAAGCAGTGAGCATGTGCTCAGATTGTGTGGGTACTACAATCGCTTGAATCAAGTGGGAGTTAATCTTCCAGATAAAATAGTGTTTGATAGAATTCTCTAGTCACCATCACCAAGTTAGTAGAACTTCGTGATGAACTATAGTATGCAAGGGATGACGAAAGTAATTCCCGAGCTCTTCGCGATGCTGAAATCGACGAAGGTAGAAATCAAGAAAGAGCATCAAGTGTTGATGGTTAACAAGACCACTAGTTTCAAGAAAAGGGCAAAGGGATAGAAGGGGAACTTCAATAAGAACGGCAAGCAAGTTGCTGCTCAAGTGAAGAAGCCCATGTCTGGACCTAAGCCTGAGACTAAGTGCTTCTACTGCAAAGGGACTGGTCACTGGAAGCGGAACTGCCCCAAATATTTGGTGGATAAGAAGGATGGCAAAGTGAACAAAGGTATATTTGATATACAGATTATTGATGTGTATTTTACTAGTGTTCGTAGCAACCCCTCGGTATTTGATACTGGTTCAGTTGCTAAAGAGTAGTAACTCAAAATGGGAGTTGCATAATGAACAGAAACTAGTTAAGGATGAAGTGCGATGTGTATTGGAAGTGGTTCCAAGATTGATATGATCATCATCGCACACTCCCTATACTTTCGGGATTAGTGTTGAACCTAAATAAGTGTTATAAGGTGTTTGCGTTGAGCATGAATATGATTTCATCATGTTTATTGCAATACGGTTATTCATTTAAGTTAGAGAATAATTGTTGTTCTGTTTACATGAATAAAACGTTATATGGTTACACACCCAATGAAAATGGTTCGTTGGATCTCGATCGTAGTGATACACATATTCATAATATTGAAGCCAAAAGATGCAAAGTTAATAATGATAGTGCAACTTATTTGTGGCACTGCCGTTTAGGTCATATTGGTGTAAAGCGCATGAAGAAACTCCATACTGATGGGATTTTGGAATCACTTGATTATGAATCACTTGATGCTTACGAACCGTGCCTCATGGGCAAGATGACTAAAACGCCATTCTCCGGAACTATGGAGAGAGCAACAGATTTGTTGGAAATCATACATACAGATGTATGTGGTTCGATGAATATTGAGGCTCGTAGCAGGTATCATTATTTTCTGACCTTCACAGATGATTTGAGCAGATATGGGTATATCTACTTAATGAAACAGAAGTCTGAAACATTTGAAAAGTTCATATAATTTCAGAGTGAAGTGGGAAATCATCGTAACAAGAAAATAAAGTTTCCATGATCTGATCGTGGAGAAGAGTATTTGAGTTACGAGTTTGACCTTCAGTAAAACAATGTGAAATAGTTTCACTACTCACGCCACCTGGAACACCACAGTGTAATGGTGTGTCCGAACATCGTAACCGTACTTTATTAGATATGGTGCGATATATGATCTCTCTTACCGATCTACCACTATCGTTTTGGGATTATGCATTAGAGACAGCTGCATTCACGTTAAATAGGGTACCATCTAAATCCGTTAAGACGACATCTTATGAACTGTGGTTTGGCAAGAAACCAAAGTTGTCGTTTCTTAAAGTTTGGGGTTGCGATGCTTATGTGAAAAAGTTTGATCCTGATAAGCTCAAACCCAAATCGGAGAAATGTGTCTTCATAGGATACCCAAAGGAGACAGTTGGGTACACCTTCTATCACAGATCCGAAGGCAAGATATTTGTTGCTAAGAATGGATCCTTTCTAGAGAAGGAGTTTCTCTCGAAAGAAGTGAGTGGGAGGAAAGTAGAACTTGATGAGGTAATTGTACCTGCTCCCTTATTGGAAAGTAGTTCATCGCAGAAACTAGTTTCTGTGACGCCTATACCAATTAGTGAGGAAGTTAATGATGATGATCATGGAACTTCAGATCAAGTTATTACTGAACCTCGTAGGTCAACCAGAGTAAGGTCTGCACCAGAGTGGTACGGTAATCCTGTTCTGGAGGTTATGTTACTAGACCATGACGAACCTACGAACTATGAAGAAGCGATGGTGAGCCCAGATTCCGCAAAATGGCTTGAGGCCATGAAATCTGAGATGAGATCCATGTATGAGAACAAAGTATGGACTTTGGTTGACTTGCCCGATGATCGGCAAGCCATAGAAAATAAATGGATCTTCAAGAGGAAGACGGACGCTGATAGTAGTGTTACTTTCTACAAAGCTAGAATTGTCGCAAAAAGGTTTTCGACAAGTTCAAGGTGTTGACTACGATGAGAGTTTCTCACTCGTATCTATGCTTAAGTCTGTCCGAATCATGTTAGCAATTGCCGCATTTTATGAAATCTGGCAAATGGATAAACAAAACTGCATTCCTTAATGGATTTTTTAAAGAAGAGTTGTATATGATGCAACCAGAAGGTTTTGTCAATCCTAAAGGTGCTAACAAAATATGCAAGCTCCAGCGATCCATCTATGGACTGGTGCAAGCATCTCGGAGTTGGAATATACGCTTTGATAAGTTGATCAAATGATATAGTTTTATACAGACTTGCGGTGAAGCCTGTATTTACAAGAAAGTGAGTGGGAGCACTACAACATTTCTGATAAGTATATGTGAATGACATATTGTTGATCGGAAATAATGTAGAATTATTCTGCAAAGCATAAAGGAGTGTTTGAAAGGAGTTTTTCAAAGAAAGACCTCGGTGAAGCTGCTTACATATTGAGCATCAAGATCTATAGAGATAGATCAAAACGCTTGATAAGTTTTTCAATGAGTACATACCTTGACAAGATTTTGAAGTAGTTCAAAATGGAACAGTCAAAGAAAGAGTTCTTACCTGTATTACAAGGTGTGAAATTGAGTAAGACTCAAAGCCCGACCACGACATAAGATAGAAAGAGAATGAAAGTCATTCCCTATGCCTCAGCCATAGGTTCTATAAAGTATGCCATGCTGTGTACCAGATCTATTGTATACCTTACACTGATTTTGGCAAGGGAGTACAATAGTGATCTAGAAGTAGATCACTGGACAACAGTCAAAATTATCCTTAGTGGAATAAGGATATGTTTCTCGATTATGGAAGTGACAAAAGGTTCGTCGTAAAGGGTTACGTCGATGCAAGTTTTGACACTAATCTAGATGACTCTAAGTCTCGGTCTAGATACATATTGAAAGTAGGAGCAATTAGCTAGAGTAGCTCCGTGCAGAGCATTGTAGACATAGAAATTTTCAAAATACTTACGGATCTGAATGTGACAGACCCGTTGACTAAAATTATCTCACAAGCAAAACATGATCACACCTTAGTACTCTTTGGGTGTTAATCACATAGTGATGTGAACTAGATTACTGACTCTAGTAAACCCTTTGGGTGTTGGTCACATGACGATGTGAACTATGGGTGTTAATCACATGGTGATGTGAACTATTGATGTTAAATCACATGGCGATGTGAACTAGATTATTGACTCTAGTGTAAGTGGGAGACTGAAGGAAATATGCCCTAGAGGCAATAATAAAGTTATTATTTATTTCCTTATATCATGATAAATGTTTATTATTCATGCTAGAATTGTATTAACCGGAAACATAATACTTGTGTGAATACATAGACAAACAGAGTGTCACTAGTATGCCTCTACTTGACTAGCTCGTTGATCAAAGATGGTTATGTTTCCTAGCCATAGACATGAGTTGTCATTTGATTAACGGGATCACATCATTAGGAGAATGATGTGATTGACTTGACCCATTCCGTTAGCTTAGCACACGATCGTTTAGTATTCTGCTATTGCTTTCTTCATGACTTATACATGTTCCTATGACTATGAGATTATGCAACTCCCGTTTATCGGAAGAACACTTTGTGTGCTACCAAACGTCACAACGTAACTGGGTGATTATAAAGGTGCCCTACAGGTGCTTCCGAAGGTACTTGTTGGGTTGGCGTATTTCGAGATTAGGATTTGTCACTCCGATTGTCGGAGAGGTATCTCTGGGCCCTCTCGGTAATGCACATCACTTAAGCCTTGCAAGCATTGCAACTAATGAGTTTTTTGCGAGATGATGTATTACAGAACGAGTAAAGAGACTTGCCAGTAACGAGATTGAACTAGGTATTGAGATACAGACGATCGAATCTTGGGCAAGTAACATACCGATGACAAAGGGAACAACGTATGTTGTTATGCGGTCTGACCGATAAAGATCTTCGTAGAATATGTGGGAGCCAATATGAGCATCCAGGTTCCGCTATTGGTTATTGACCGGAGACGTGTCTCGGTCATGTCTACATAGTTCTCGAACCCGTAGGGTCCGCACGCTTAACGTTTCGATGACAGTTATATTATGAGTTTATATGTTTTGATGTACCGAAGGTTGTTCGGAGTCCCGGATGTGATCACGGACATGACGAGGAGTCTCGAAATGGTCGAGACATAATGATTGATATATTGGAAGCCTATGTTTGGATATCGGAAGTGTTCCGGGTGAAATCGGGATTTTACCGGAGTACCGGGAGGTTACCAGAACCCCCCGGCAACATAATGGGCCTTAGTGGGCCTAGGTGGAAGAGAGGAGAGGCGGCTAGGGCTGGGCCGCGCGCCCTTCCACCCTAGTCCGAATAGGACAAGGAGAAGGGGTCGGCGCCCCCCTTCCTTCTTCTCCCTCTCCTCTTTCCCCCCTCCCAAGTCCCCTAATCCAACTAGGAAAAGGGGGGGAGTCCTACTCCCGGTGCGAGTAGGACTCCTCCTGGCGCGCCCCAAGGCTGGCCGCACCTCCCCCCTTTGATCCTTTATATATGGGGGCAGGGGGGCACCCCATAGACACAAAAATTGATCATTGATCTCTTAGCCGTGTGCGGTGCCCCCCTCCACCATATTACACCTCAATAATATCGTAGCGGTGCTTAGGCGAAGCCCTGCGTCGGTAGAACATCATCATCATCACCACGCCATCGCGCTGACGAAACTCTCCCTCAACACTCGGCTGGATCGGAGTTCGAGGGACCTCATCGAGCTGAACGTGTGCTGAACTCGGAGGTGCCGTGCGTTCGGTACTTGATCGGTCGGATCGTGAAGACGTACGACTACATCAACCGCGTTGTGTTAACGCTTCCTCTTTCGGTCTACGAGGGTACGTGGACAACACTCTCCCCTCTCGTTGCTATGCATCACCATGATCTTGCGTGTGCGTAGGAATTTTTTTGAAATTACTACATTCCCCAACAAGGGTGGCACTGGTTGGCTATCTCCTCCGGATCCCACGGATAAACTGGCTGTCGATAAGGGTCAAGTGGTGGCTCAGGCTCAGGCTGTGGAACTTGGGTCAGGCTCCAGTATGCATAAATGGCCTCTGGCAAGATGAGGTACGTGCCTGAAAGTATATTAAACAAAGGGGGCGCAGGCAAGGTAATAATCTCATAGTGAGTTTTATCAAATATCAAATTGTACTTAAGCATCTTCTTCTTATTTTTAACAATATATTCATGTGTTACTATACTCTTATAATCTAGAAAAACAGGGGGCAGCAACTTTTCCTCTTTCTCATAATGCCTAATAGGTATCTCAAAGTGTGCAGCAAGGCACGAAGCAAAGATGCCTCCGAAGATGGGGCCCTTTGTATGGTTCAAACTTAATCGTTTAGCAATGATAGCGCCTAAGCTGAAAGTTGTATCACGAAACAAAGCATGGCGCAAAATGACTAGATCAGGAGCCCTAAGATTTCCACTGTTCCCGCGACCAATTAAGCATCTACTAGCAAATATTGCAAAGTAACGTAGAACAGGAAAAATGTATACTAGTAATTCTCGCATCGGAAACTTTTCTCGTTTCCCCTACAGCAATTCTATCAATAAATCCATCCACATCACTACGGTGTTGGGTCCTCGATGCTGCCCACAAAGGGTATCTTGCAGACCCGACAAAAATCATGGAGTGACATTTCCTTAACCTCATCATATAAGTGAAACTCCACTGAAGGTGGTGATTTCTTAGCATGGAAATAAAAATTTTGCACGAAAATATTAGTGAGTAGGAGATACTGTTCGCGCTGGTCGTGGAGGAAGTTGGTGAGACCTGCATTCTCAGCCAAGTAACAAAAGTCATCATAAATTCCGGCGGGCTCTCAAGAACTCATCACAGGGCCATTCGCACGGCCAAACCTCCGCAGTGCGAGGAAGATTGTATTTGGGCTTTTTATTCTCTTCATTTTGCTTATCCTTCGAGCTTCGTCTCGAAGAACCTCTCAACAACCTCTTCAACATTTTCTCCCTCTGAAATTTTCTGAAATTTTAGTGACTCAAAATAAAAGTGAACCAAACTCAACAAGATTGATAGAAACTACTCCCACAAGTGCCTAGAGGCTATATCATGCATTAAAACTACTTTGGACCATATAAATTTGACATGCAAGCTCAAGAACAGGGTCACCTTAGAAGCAAAAATATGCAATAAATAAAGCACTAGAACAAAAACTAATTGGACCATTGGAGGAGTCACATACCGAAGAACAATCCCCCAAAACAGTTTTGTGAATGGAGCTTTGAGCAAGGAGATCGAAAATGGCAGCAAGATGAGATAGAACACATGTTTGAGCTATGGGAGGATTTTTTCTGGAGGAAGACGAAGTGAGTGGGTGCAGGAATAAGTGGAGTGGGTCCACGTGGGGCCCATGAGGCAGCGGGGCGCGCCCCAGGGGGTGGGCGCACCCTGCACCCTTGTGGCCAGATGTTGGGCCCCCCTTGTGTGTTCTCAGTGCCAGATATTTTTAAATATTCTACAAAAAAACATATTTCATTTTCGGGATGTTTGGAGAACTTTTTTTGGGGTATTTTTTATTACAAGGATAATTCGAAAAACAAACAGAAAATACTAATTTTGTTTTATTTAATCTAAATAACAGAAAGTAAAAGGAAGGTACAGAGAGTTGTGCTTTCTAACTTCATCCATCTCATGCTCATCAAAATGAATCCACTAACAAGGTTGATCAAGTCTTGTTAACAAACTCTTTCTGAATCGCATGAAACCGGAGAATTTTCGAATAACACTAGGTTACCTCAACGGGGATATGCACGTCCCCAACAATAAGAATATCATATTTCTTCTTGACAGTAGGAAGAGGAAATTCAAAACCTCCACTAATAATCGTTGAACTTTTTCCAATAGAATTGATACTGTGGACTTGAGGTTGTTTCCTCAGAAAATATACCGTATGCTCATTATCATTAACATGAAAAGTGACATTGCCTTTGTTGTAATCAATAGCAGCCCCTGTAGTATTCAAAAAGGGTCTACCAAGGATAATCGACATACTATCGTCCTCGGGAATACCAAGAATAACAAAGTCCGTTAAAATAGTAACGTTTGCAACCACAACAGGCACATCCTCACAAATACCGACAGGTATAGCAGTTGATTTATCGGCCATTTGCAAAGATATTTTAGTAGGTGTCAACTTATTCAAATCAAGTCTACGATATAAAGAGAGAGGCATAACACTAACACCGGCTCCAAGATCACATAAAGCAGTTTTAACATAGTTTATTTTAATGGAGCATGGTTTAGTTGGTACTCCTGGATCTCCTAGTTTCTTAGGTATTCCACCTTTAAAAGTATAATTGGCAAGCATGGTGGAAATTTCATCTTCTGGTATCTTTCTTTTATTTGTAACAATTTCTTTCATATACTTAGCATAAGGATTCATTTTAAGCATATCAGTCAAATGCATACGCAAAAAGATAGGTCTAATCATTTGAACATAGCGCTCAAAATCCTCATCATCCTTTTTCTTGGATGGTTTAGGAGGAAAAGGCATGGGTTTCTGAACCCATGGTTCTCTTTCTTTACCGTGCTCCTAGCAACGAAGTCTCTCTTATCATAACATTGATTCTTTGATTGTGGGTTATCAAGATTAATAGCAGGTTCAATCTCTACATCATTGTTATTGCTAGGTTGAGCATCAACATGAACATCATCATTAATATTATCACTAGGTTCATGTTCATCACCAGATTGTGTTTCAGCATCAGAAATAGAAATATTATTGGGATTCTCAGGTGGGTCAACAACAGGTTCACTAGAAGCATGCAAAGTCCTATCATTTTTGTTTTTCTTCTTCTTAGAAGTACTAGGTGTATCAACATTAGTTCTATGAGAATCTTGCTCAACTCTCTTAGGGTGGCCCTCAGGATACAAAGGTTCCTGAGTCATTTTACCCCCTCTAGTCATAACTCTAACAGCATTATCATTTTTCTTATTATTTAATTCATTGAGCAAATCATCTTGAGCTTTAAGCACTTGTTCTACCTGAGTGGTGACCATAGAAGCATGTTTACTAATAAGTTTAAGGTCACCTTTAACTCTAGACATATAATCACTCAAGTTTTCAATCATATAAGCATTACGCTTCAATTGTCTACCAACATAAGCATTAAAATTTTCTTGTTTAACAATAAAATTATCAAACTCATCCAAGCATTGGCTAGCAGACTTATAATGAGGAATATCACCTTCATCAAATCTATAGAGAGAATTTACCTTTACTACCCATGTCGGGTTATCAAGACCATGTATCTCTTCAATAGGTGGTAAATTTTTAACATCTTCAGCTTTAATGCCCTTTTCTTTCATAGATTTCCTTGCCTCTTGCATATCTACAGGATTGAGAAATAGAATACCCCTTTTCTTTGGAGTTGGCTTAGGAATTGGTTCAGGAAGTCTCCAATCATTATCATTACTCAATATATTATTCAATACCAATTCCGCTTGCTCAACAGTTCTTTCCCTGAAAACACAACCAGCACAACTATCCAGGTGGTCTCTGGAAGCATCGGTTAGTCCATTATAAAAGATATCAAGTATTTCATTTTTCTTGAGAGGATGATCAGGCAAAGCATTAAGTAATCGGAAAAGCCTCCCCCAAGCTTGTGGGAGACTCTTTTCTTCAATTTGCACAAAATTATATATTTCCCTTAAGGCAGCTTGTTTCTTATGAGTGGGGAAATATTTAGCAGAGAAGTAATAAATCATATCCTGGGGACTACACACACAACCAGGAGTAAGAGAATTAAACCATGTTTTAGCATCACCCTTTAACGAGAACGGAAATAGCTTAAGGATATAGTAGTAACGAATTTTTTCCTCATGAGTGAATAAGGTGGCTATATCATTCAATTTAGTAAGATGTGCCACAACAGTTTCAGATTCATGGCCATAAAAAAGATCAGATTCAACCAAAGTAATTAACTCAGGATCGACAGAGAAATCATAATCCTTATCAGAAATACAGATAGGTGAAGTAGCAAAAGCAGGGTCATATTTCATTCTAGCATTCAGAGACTTTTCTTTCAGCTTAGCTAACAGTTTCTTCAGATCATACCTATCTTTGCAAGCAAAAAGGTCGCAAGCAGTTTCTTCATCCATAACATAACCCTCGGGCACATCAGGCAATTCATATCTAGGGGGAGAACCTTCATCATCACTTTCATCAATATTATCAGTTTCAATACTTTCATTCTCTCTAACCCTAGCAAGTTGTTCATCAAGAAATTCACCTAATGGCACAGTATTATCAAGCATAGAAGTAGTTTCATCATAAGTATCATGCAAAGTAGAAGTGGCATCATCACTAACATGCGACATATCAGAATCAATAGCAGGAGTAGGTGTCGCAAGTTTACTCATAACAGAAGGTGAATCAAGTGCAGAGCTAGATGGCAGATTTTTACCTCCCCTCGTAGTTGAGGGATAAATCTTGGTTTTTTCGTCTTTCAAGTTCCTCATAGTGATCAACGGATATAAATCCCAAGTAACTCAAAGAATAGAGCTATGCTCCCCGGCAACGGCGCCAGAAAATAGTCTTGATAACCCACAAGTATAGGGGATCGCAACAGTTTTCGAGGGTAGAGTATTCAACCCAAATTTATTGATTCGACACAAGGGGAGCCAAAGAATATTCTCAAGTATTAGCAGTTGAGTTGTCAATTCAACCACACCTGAAAGACTTAATATTTGCAGCAAAGTATTTAGTAGCAAAGTAGTATGGAAGTAACGGTAACGGTGGCAAAAGTAATAGTAGCAGTTTTTGTAGAAATAGTAACAGTGGCAATGGAAAAGTAACTAAGCAAAGATCAATATGTGAAAAGCTCGTAGGCAATGGATCAATGATGGATAATTATGTCGGATGCGATTCCTCATGCAGCAGTTATAACATAGGGTGACACAGAACTAGCTCCAGTTCATCAATGTAATGTAGGCATGTATTCCGAATATAGTCATACATGCTTATGGAAAAGAACTTGCATGACATCTTTTGTCCTACCCTCCCGTGGCAGTGGGGTCCTATTGGAAACTAAGGGATATTAAGGCCTCCTTTTAATAGAGTACCGGGCCAAAGTATTAACACTTAGTGAATACATGAACTCCTCAAACTACGGTCATCACCGGGAGTGGTCCCGATTATTGTCACTTTGGGGTTGCCGGATCATAACACATAGTAGGTGACTATTGACTTGCAAGATAGGATCAAGAACTCACATATATTCATGAAAACATAATAGGTTCAGATCTGAAATCATGGCACTCGGGCCCTAGTGACAAGCATTAAGCATAGCAAAGTCATAGCAACATCAATCTTAGAACATAATGGATACTGGGGATCAAACCCTAACAAAACTAACTTGATTACATGATAAATCTCATCCAACCCGTCACCGTCCAGCAAGCCTAAGGTGGAATTACTCATGCACGGCGGTGAGCATCATGAAATTGGTGATGGAGGAAGGTTGATGATGACGGATTCCCCTCTCCGGAGCCCCGAACGGACTCCAGATCAGCCCTTCCGAGGAAGAATATGGCTTGGCGGTGGCTCCGTATCGTAAAACACGATTAATCCTTCTCTCTGATTCTTTTCTCTGTGAACATGAATATATGGAGTTGGAGTTGAGGTCGATGGAGTCTCAGGGGGGCCACAAGGCAGGGGGCACGCCCCAGGGGGGTGGGCGCTCCCTGCACGCTCGTGGACAGGGTGTGGGCTCCCTGATGCTGATTCTTTCACCAGTATTTTTTATTATTTCCAAAAGGTGTCTCCATGGATTTTCAGGTCATTCCGAGAACTTTTTTTTATGCACAAAAATAACACCATGGCAATTCTGCTGAAACAGCGTCAGTCAGGGTTAGTTCCATTCAAATCATGCAAGTTAGAGTCCAAAACAAGGGCAAAAGTGTTTGGAAAAGTAGATCCGTTGGAGACGTATCAACTGTCGAGGATCTTCTGGGTGTCGTTGAGCGGCTCGTCGGTGTGATCTACCCTGCACCACATGAGGAGTCACACATGAGCATGTAAAGACTATTGACATTTTCATTTCTTCACATTTTCATTTAAAAAAAATACTAGCTTCATTTTTTCACATTTTAATTTTTATTTCTTCACAGAGTCAAGTTCCTTACATTTTCATTAAAAAAATCCTAGCTTCACATTTTCATTTCAAAAAAATACAAGCGTCACATTTTCATTTCATAAAAAATACATGCCTCACATTTTTCAATTCGACATTTTTGAATTTTACTTCTCCCAGTAATTCCCCTAAAATGTTCATATATTTGTATGCACTTGATACTCTATTTATAATGAAAATTCTGAAATTCAGTATATGTACTACAAAAACTAAGTTAGCAAAACACCCTAGTTCTAACCCTAACATCCATCCATCCATCTATATATCCATCCATCTGTCTATTCATGCAATGTATTAAAAATCCCTAGTTCTAATCCTAACCTAGTTCTAATCCATCCATTTATGCAATGCAGGAGGAGGGAGGGATGGTGGGAGAGGGTGGGAGGGGGAGAGATGGAGGGCGAGGGTCGGAGGGAGGGAGGGATGGAGGGAGACATACCGGGGGGGGGGGAGGGCAGCAACAAGGCAATGCGGGCGATGACGGCAGCGAGTGGCGGCAGCGGGGGCATATAGAGAGGACAGTGAGAGTGGAGAGGGAGAGTGAGGCCGTGCACACGGGCCGGAGAGGATAAGGTGGGATTAGCAGTAGTGTGGGTCACCGGCCCACGCTACTGCTAGCCCACCTAGTTGTAGCGCGGGGGCAGTGACCCATGATGCTGCTAAGTTGGGCCGGTTAGCTGGGCCCGGGCTGGCCGTAGTAGCAGCACTCGTAGGGAGGCCCATGCTACTGCTAACTGCCTTAGCAGTAGCACTGGCCCGGCACAAACACTGCCACTATGTGTAGCCCCGATGAGTAAGGGGGGGGGGGACCACTTAGCAGTAGTGCTGGTTCGCCGGCATGCGCTACTTCTACTTTCCTACCTATAATGCGGGCACCTTATCTAGAGTATCCCTATGCCTCTAGTCTCATCATGTCCAACAACAAGAACCATTGGCCAAGGCACACCTACTCCCTCCTTCCGGTTTTCAATTAAAAAATCGTCAACCAAGGTAGTAGTAGATGATGAGTGCCTGGAAGATTTTTTTTCCAAAAGTAGTACGCAATAATGGGCTCGTTTTCCTCAAGAAAATTGTGTTGACAAACGTATTAATTGGAATGCATGCGTGCATGCGTGAAGAACAAAAGACCAGAACTTTTACATGCATCAGTGAGTTCTCTTAATTCTTGCATGCAACGTTTTAATGAAGCTCGAAATATGAACATGTCAATGGGAGGGAGTAAAAGCCTCATGCATGCATGCATGCATGCAACACTCACACGTACACATGCACGCACGCAACACTCACGCATCCATGCGGCACACAGCACACGACGCAACACACACGCTCACACTCTCAACCTACTCCCTCCGTCCGTGAAAGACTATACATATAGAGAATTACACATTGACCAAGAGGAACGGAACTCCACATCATTTGGAGCAAGTACTCCCTCCATTTCTTTCTTTGATTCGCACATCATTTAGAGCAAGTACTAGGATTCTTAAAACGCAGGAATAGGAAAAACAAAGGATTCGAGTGGCATGTCCACTTGAATCCCATAGTATTAGCATTGAGTGTTTGATGCCACAGGAGAGAGAAAGAAAGTGAAAAAAAGGTGGAGCAGATTCTAGATTTCCAATGAAATGTTGTAGTAGTACACGTCATTCCATACTAGTAAAAATTCCTATAGGATTCAATGCTATGAATCAAACGACTAATGTACTAAAGTCCACGGTCAAGGCGGCTTAGGGCGGACGCGACCTCTCACTGCGTCCGCCAGTGAAGCGGCGCGGTGGCCGAGGGCGCCGTTCGCTGCACGCCCGGCTGAACGAGCCTCCTCGCCGCATTTAAATGCCTACGTTAAACCCGCGTGGAATCCGAGAAACCTACTCCACATGGAAACCGGTTATTTTATGTAAATGTAATGAAATCCGGCCATGTTTGCATGAATTTGTTTACGTACAATCGGAGTGGATTGCTCCAGTGGTCATCACACGTGAGCCAATGGGTTCGCACCCTTCCGTGCTCCATTTTGTCTTGCGTTACTTCCTCCGTCCAGCACACTGATAAGTGGGCTCCATGCTCATGTATGCCAATGTGGTAGTCAATTATTTTGTCAGAGTCAGCTATCACACCCTTCCGGTGCCATGTCAAACGAATCCACTAGAAACAAGTCTAGACTTTTTCAGTTCAACCGCCTTGCTAGGTTTTTGGAGAGGAATTGGCCGGCGCGAGGTGGTTCTATAGGTGGGCATGCGGAAAAAAACAGGGGAAAACGCGGAAACCAGCTAGACGAGGGACGGAAGCTTCTACATTCGCGGGGGCCGTGGCATTGGCCATTGGGCGGCAACAGGCGGTCATCCGGGTACGACATAAAGGATGCGAGGAGGCATCCTATATCAGCAAGGACCAGCTTCCCCACCATTAGCTCATCTAACAGAACTCCCAAGTTAACTGTGCTGAGGCTCGAGTAGTCATCGGATGGGTGACCCGATGGGAATTGGCCTCGATGTTAAATTAACTGATGGTATGGGTCACTGTAAACATTTAATTGACTTAAATGTATATAGTGCTCTGTCCTATCAGTTGAATTAACCTCGAGGTCCTTGTTTTGTAAATTTTGACCTTTTTAATTTTTTGAACACATGTTAATCGAAGGTCTATCGCATTACTTTTTGTTTTTTGAACACATGCTAATTGGTGTGAAAGAAGGTCTATCGCGTTATTCCACGACATGTTTCCAAAAAAAAGTGATATGACTTCAGTCAACTTATAAGTCTCTGTCAAATTAGCATCTGTGTACTTGTTCTCAAATTAACCTCTGGGCCTTGCAGGAGTGCTGCAATGTGTCAGCATAAATTGCAAGATGACCCATCAAGCTAGCAGTGGAGTTGCTAACATGCTCAAAGTGTACGCAACATTGAGTTGACAAAAGCATGCCCACTACAACCTATTTTTATATCTCCTCTAGATTACGTGGCAGGCTTAAGATAAAACTGTCTTATCAAGCACTGTGCATGCTCTAAATAGTAACAAATGAACATTTGGGTAGTTGATAATAACATGTGAGATTATAAATATATCTTGTTGCAAATATATCAGAACAAAGTGTTCTTTCTTTTTTTTTCCGGCAGAAAAGAATGTCCAATGTAACTGATTAGCTCTTTGCTGCTTTCGACAACTTTAATTTAAAAATGAACCCCATGTTTTCTTTGGTAACACAAAGTTAGTAACTAAATGGAGATTGGACACCATGTCCTACCACGTACATAAGTGCAGCAAGCTAGATTTATTCGCGTACAGGGCAAGCTTGTACTTCTTAGAGAAAAGTAAAGAAAAGAAATGGGGAAGCTGACTACGACAGCATGTGAAGTTCCACTGTGGGGTTACTTGCTCATTTTCGGTCGTAAGGAATCTATGTTCGTCCACTCTTTTTTTACGTGAGCTTTGTTCATCCTTTTGCCAACACGCGGGAAATCTAGCATGAAGGTGCACGTGTTATGCAAGAAAATGGAGATAAGCAGTGCGTAAGTGAGTCGTGCACTTCGATGGCACATACTATGCACTATTTTTTCTCCTCGATGGCACGTGAATCGTGCACGTACTCAATGACGGAGCACGGGATGGTAGCCAAGGACATGTGATAACCTACAAGTATAGGGGATCAATTGCAGCCTCTTTCGATAAGTAAGAGTGTCGAACCCAACGAGGAGCTAAAGGTAGAACAAATATTCCCTCAAGTTTTATCGACCACCGATACAACTCTACGCACGCTTGACGTTCGCTTTACCTAGAACAAGTATGAAACTAGAAGTACTTTGTAGGTGTAACGGGATAGGTTTGCAAGAATATAAAGAGCACGTAAATAAAAACTAGGGGCTGTTTAGATAAAGAAACAATAAAGTTAGTATAGCGAGTGTGGAAAAGAGGTGGTAGGAGTTGCGAAATTGTCCCTAAGCAATTGACTACTTTAGTAGACCGATAGCAAGTTTTATGTGGGAGAGGCCACTGCTAGCATGTCATCCTTGACTTGGAATTCTATGCACTTATGATTGGAACTATTAGCAAGCATCCGCAACTACTAACATTCATTAAGGTAAAACCCAACCATAGCATTAAGATATATTGGTCCCCCTTCAATCCCGTAGGCATCAATTTCTATGCTAGGTTGAAGCTTCTGTCACTCTTTCCCTCCAATAAATAGTCCTATCGACATACAACTAACCCTATGGTGTGATCCACGCGCGCTCTCATATGATGGGCACCAAAGGACAGCAACATAACCACAAGCAAATTAAACCAATCATAGCAATTCACCAATTACCAATAGGACAACAAAAATCTACTCAGACATCACAGGATGGCAACACAACATAGGATAATAATATGAAGCATAAAGCACCATGTTCAAGTAGAGGGTACAGCGGGTTGCGGGAGAGTGGACCGCTGTAGATAGATGGGGGAAGGTGATGAAGATGTTGGTGAAGATGACGGAGGTGTTGGTGTAGATTGCTGTGACGATGATGGCCCCGGAGGCGTTCCGGCGCCACCGGGAGAGAGGGGGAGAGAGCCCCCCTTCTTCTTCTTCTTCTTCTTCTTATTCCTTGACCTTCTCCCTAGATGGGAGAAGGGTTTCCCCTCTGGTCCTTGGCTTCCATGGCATGGGAGGGGCGAGAGCCACTCTGAGATTGGATATGTCTCTCTGTCTCTCTCTGTTTCTGCGCTCCAGATTCTGGCCTTTCACCGTTTCTTATATTACCGGAGATCCGTAACTCCGATTGGGTTGAAATTTGGACACGATTTTTATCTGGATATTGGCTTTCTTGCGGCGAAAGAAGGGAACCAACCGCCTTACGGGGTGGCCACGAGGGTCAGGGATGCGCCCCCTGCCACGTGGCCCCCTCGGGCATCGTCTCGCGTTGATTCTTCTTCCCAAAAATCACATATATTCCAAAAAAAAATCTCCGTCAGTTTTTATCCTGTTTGGACTCCGTTTGATATGGATTTTCTGTGAAACAAAAAACATGCAACAAACAGGAACTGGCACTGGGCACTGGATCAATATGTTAGTCCCAAAAATAGTATAAAAAGTTGCCAAAGGTATGTAGAAGTTGTAGAATATTGGCATGGAACAATCAAAAATTATAGATATGACAGAGACGTATCAGCATCCCCAAGCTTAATTCCTGCTCGTCCTCGAGTAGGTAAATGATAAAAAAGATAACTTTTGATGTGGAATGCTACCTAGTATAATCTTGATCATGTAATCTAATCATGGCATGAATATTAAGTCACGAGTGATTCGAAGCAATAGTCTATCATTTGACATTAAGACAATAATACTTCAACATACTAATAAAGAAATCATGTCTTTTCAAAATAACATGGCCAAAGAAAGTTATCCCTACAAAATCATATGGTCTGGCTATGCTCCATCTTCACCACACAAAGTATTCAAATCATGCACAACCCCGATGACAAGCCAAGCAATTGTTTCATACTTTAGTATTCTCAAACTTTTTCAACTTTCACGCAATACATAAGCGTGAGCCATGGACATAGCACTATAGGTTGAATAGAATATGATGATGGAGGTTGTCTGGAGAAGACAAAAAGGAGAAAGTCTCACATCGACGCAGCTAATCAACGGGCTATGGAGATGCCCATCAATTGATGTCAATGTGTGGACTAGGGATTGCCATGCAACGGATGCACTAGAGCTATAAGTGTATGAAAGCTTAAACTGAAACTAAGTGGGTGTGCATCCAACTTGCTTGCTCTTGAAGACCTAGGGCATTTGAGGAAGCCCGTCGTTGGAATATACAAGCCAAGTTCTATAAGGAAAATTCCCACTAGTATATGAAAGTGATAACTCAAGAGACTCTCTATATGAAGAACATGGTGCTACTTTGAAGAACAAGTGTGGTAAAAGGATAGTAGCATTACCCCTTTTCTCTTTTTCTCTCATTTTTTGTTTTGTTTTTTTGGTGGGCTTCTTTGGCCTTTCTTTTTTATTTGGGCTTCTCTGGCCTCTTTTATTTTTTTATAGTCCGGAGACTCATCCCAACTTGTGAGGGAATTATAGCTTCCATCATCCTTTCCTCACTGGTGCAATGCTCTAATAATGATGATCATCACACTTTTATTTACATACAACTCAATATTACAACTCGATGTCTAGAACAAAGTATGACTCTATATGAATGCCTCCGGCGGTGTACCAGGATGTGCAATGATCTAGCGTATCAATGACATCAAAAAAGGACAAGCCATGAGAACATCACGCTAGCTATCTTATGATCATGCAAAGCAATATGACAATAAATGCTCAAGTCATGTATATGATGATGATGGAAGTTGCATGGCAATATGTGACGCCCGGATAATTAAGCTACAGTAATCCAAAGTTAATGGTTCCATGTCATCATTTTTACTATTGCTAAATCCCACGTTGTTCGAAACCAGTTCAAATTTCAAATTCAAATTCCGAAAACAAGTCAAATTCTTATTTCTTCAAACTGTCAAGTAAAAATGTTCGGTGGGATGAAAATATTCGCTAACTAATTGTCATGAATGATTCAACATCATTTGAGATATTTAATTTCCCTTGGAAATTAAAACAGTTCCAAATCAGCCTTTTCTTATACTTTTCCATTTGTGAAAAATCAAAATCAATTCAAAGTCCTCCCAAACTTTTTTGTGGTAGTGCCAAATATTGTAATGTATTTATGTGGCCAAGTTCCACATTTTTACAAAGACCAATTGACAGCTCAAAATATTGCAAACAGATTCTGCAATCAGTGTAAAAATAAAATAAAAGGGAAAGGCCTAACTACTATGTGTTAACGGGCTCTAGTGCCATTGTGCACTTTGGCCCGTCTAACAACATTGGGCCAGCCCACCTGCACCTCATCCCCAACCTCGCTACAGGAGGCGGGGGGATCGTGGCGGCCATCCCATGGCGCCCCCTGGTCCTGTGGCGGCCATCCCCGCTCTCTCCCAGTGGATAAGAGGACGCCCCGACGACCCTCCTTCTTGTCTGAGCAATCAGGCAAGCCCCCCCTTTGATCATCCCGATATCGCCCATTCCATTCTCTCATGCCTGCATTAGATTTTGTTACTGTTATTGTTTGCTCCTATTATGATGCATAGCCTGCTTTTGTAACCTCCTTATTGTTACCTTACCTGCTTATCCTAAACTGCTTAGTATATGTTGGTTAGTGATCCATCAGTGACCCCCAGCTTGTCCTTGTTGCCCCTGCTTCATCATCGAAGACCCGATCAACGGGATCGAAGACCAGGCCCCGGCACCGCACATCACTTTCCCCTTAGTTGCTCGACACTACTGGGTTTCTATCGAGTGCCGAGGGTGAGACCTCATCAGCACTTCTGATGTTAACCCTGTAGTGTAGCTATTCGGTCGTGGTCATCGAGGGTGATTCCGCCTTGACCACTTCCAATACGGCTCTGTCATGCAACCCCTCAAGTGTGAACCTCGAGGGTGGATCCTCTTACGTTCACCTTGATGATTACATCGAGTGGAATTCACCGGGGGTGATTCCTCGGGTTTTCCCCTTGATGTTTGGACACACGGATACTTGGACTTTACAACTGTTACTTGGAAAGGCGGGTCGATCATGAGGGGTACTCGCGAGTGATGTGGAGATGGGTTGACCTGGAAGGTGCCCGCGAGATACTTACGAGGCGTGACTGGGCATTCTTAGCCCTTGCCGCAAGTCCTCGAGACGGGGTGACAGGGTCACATCTTTCGTGAGTCTCTGCTTGTTACCGTGCGTTCCTAAACCACTACGATTTGGATATTTGATCCGAGGGGCCTCTGGCCTGATAGCACTAACTTATGGGCGTTAATAGACGTTAGTGACTGAGTGGCGCGCGCCGGGTTGGATTGGTAAGCACCTGCCTTTTTTAAGGAGGTAGCTAGGTCTGCTCACCGGCCGCGTTCGCAACATGCAGGAGTTCTCGGGGCGATGGCCCATGACCCCTGGGGGCATAGGTTTAGTCTGGCGTGCTGACCTCTCTATTAAGTCTAGGTCGGGTTGCGGTGTATTGTTTGGCCGAGGCCGGGCATGACCCAGGAAAGTGTGTTTGGCCAGAGTTAATCGAGCGTGGTGGGTAAGTTGGTGCACCCCTGCAGGGAAGAAAACATCTGTCGATAGCCTGTCCTATGGTAACGAGCACTTGGAGTTGTATCCCGATCGATACAACTAGAACTGGATACTTGAGATGAGAAATGGATATGAGAAATGGATATGAGAAATGGATAGCATGGCTCTGGGATTGCTTTCTCGCAGGGAGTCGAGAAAGGATCTTTGGCCGAGGTTGATAACACTACTACTACTTTACTTTATGCTACTCTTATCTCTCTTCTGATGCTGCAAGATGCTTGGTGCTGCTTGAAGATGCTAGTCTTCGGTAGGCTAGGCTTTCCCCTTCTCTTCTGGCATTCTGCAGTCCAGACCACAGATACAACCCATTTCATTGATACCGATGCATATGTAGTGTAGATCCTTGCTTGCGAGTACTTTGGATGAGTACTCGCGGTTGCTTTGCTTCCCCATTTCCCCCTTCCTTCTTCTTTCCGGTTGATGCAACCAGATGTCGGAGCCCAGGAGCCAGATGCCACCATCGATGCCTACTACTACGTGGAGACCGCCGACGACCAGGAGTAGTTAGGAGGCTCCTAGGCAGGAGGCCTTGCCTTTTCGATCGTTGTTGCTTTTGTGCTAGCCTTCTTAAGGCAAACTTGTCTAACTCATATCTGTACTCAGATATTGTTGCTTCCGCTGACTCTTGTGTATTCGAGCTTATGTATCGAGCCCTCGAGGCCCCTAGCTTGTAATATAAAGCTTGTATTATTTTAATTTGTGTCTAGAGTTGTGTTGTGATATCTTCCCGTGAGTCCTTGATCTTGATCGTACACATTTGCATGTATGATTAGTGTACGGTCGAGTCGGGGGCGTCACAAGTTGGTATCAGAGCCAACTGCCTGTAGGTAGCCCCCCTTCCAACTCCTTGGCCGAAGTCGAGTCTAGTCACTACAAAACTTTTACTAACATGGCTGTGTGTCTTATGGGCCCACGTCGCCATTGGGTGGTATTAGGATATTTTATTCCTCATCTTTACTCTGCCACTCTGTTCTCTCTTCTATTCGGGTTAAAGATTTTACTAACTCTAACCTTAGGTTCTCATAACTACTTCTTCCCGGAGAGCCCGTCATTCTAGATGGTCGCTTGGTGCACAAGAAGATTCCGAAGATACTCTTCGATGTTTTCCCTAGACCCTTGTGCCCTTCGCCGTTGCAATTCCCTACCACCGATAAATCCCCATGGATAGCTACATACACTTGCCGTCCATACCTTCATTTCCAATTGCTCTTGTTATTATAAGATACCCGAAAGTATTCTCCGACTTTCGAGAATCCCTTCTCCGACTGCCTTACAGCTCTTTTCCGCCTGAATAACCCTAGGAATAAATTCCTCACACTTATCGGGGATTCCTTCATCCCCAGTTGTTCATATGTCTCACAAAATTCTTTGGAATACTATTCGATCTTCTGATAATCCTCAGTAGCCTATCGCTCCCGTTCTTCCTTGTCGTCTTGCATTATGGTTAATCCCATATGTATAACAATATTCATTAAACTCCTTTGAGATTGTCATTCTTATCCTATAGATTCGACATGTGCGTGAATGCACACGTTCATTAGTTATTCCCTGGTAATTATTTATCCTTCTGGCTCAAACTCCACTCCGGAATGAGCTGGTTCTTGGCAAATCAAACCTTGAATAATTGTCGGTCTATGTCTTTTCAACTTGCTTACCTTTTGATTAGAGCATCTGCTTCTGATCTTCTAATTTGGAAATAATAATTTCTTGGCTTTAAGCGTCGAATTATTCAGATGTTTCTATAATCCAATGCCTTTGCATTCTTTCCTTCTTCTGATTGAGTACTGATACTCAAATCGGATCCATTGAGGACCGTTAAATCCATTGTTGGATTATTATCCGGCAGTTTCCTTCATATTCAAAATTTTGTGTGCTCTTCCCCTGATACATATTGCCTTGGTAAATTGTATTCTCTGCTTTGTCAACCATGCTCTGCTTCCGAGCTTGAGTTATTTACCTCTAAAGTTTTTGCAAATGTTCCTAAGATGCCCCGACGGGTTGAACTAATGCTTTCCCTAATTTGTGTGAACCCGGAAATTTCTATGGTTCATACTCTAATGGTGTTACACCGGATAAAAATTTCTACACTACAACTTTGTCAAAAGCGAGAAGTAAATGAGAGGTTATGCATTGAAGAAGTGGGAGTCGACCTTGAACTTTGTGCTCATGCCCATAGACTCAATGTAGATCTTATCATGGAAGCTTCTCTTATAATCAAATGTTCCCTTGGTATAAGCTCATCTTGCATCTTTAAATTGATTCTTTGCAATCGTGGTTCCGACCATATTTTCTCCTTGATTCCATTTCCCGGACAAGTTAAAATACTTGTCTTCTGCAGATCATTTCATCTGTCCAACCTCTATTTTGATCTACCTCGAGTATTGCCCCCTGTTATCTCGAGGATATTGTGTCATTGCACTACCTCTTGTGAATTCTCATTGGAATGATACTCCATCACATCATTCCTATCCTGATCGGCTATATCATTATCGAGCTAATTTTAACTGTGCTACCCGGTCCTTCTTCCCGGAGCAACTTCCGACGACGAGCTAAGCTTACGTCGATCTTTTTTATCTTATCATTTCACCTCGAACAACAAGCTTGATTTCGAGCTTATGTCGTATCCGTGGTTCCAATAGCCTTTCACTTCATCCTTCCTTTTCTGCTCGATGGCATCTTCATAGAGTCTCTCGACAAAATCTGTCGTGATCACCATCTACACTTTGGCTTCTTCAAAGATGTCAATTGAATTCATGGCTAGAAATACCATCCCATCGATGACATCTTGACTTTCTGCCAACACATACCTGGTTGTGCTTGGTTATTCCTTACATTCTGAGATATCTTGGAATTGTTTCTCAGTATATCTTGAGATCTTCGAACCTAATCTTTACTTGACACCATATCATTGCCGCATCGAAGCATGACTGTGGTATTCCGAATATCAACAAGAACATCGGAAGCATAATACAAAATGTTTCTCGTTCAATTACCCTCACACCGTTGAATGGGTAATATCGTGATTCTTCCCTCGCCCCATTATCTAAATGCTTTTGAACTTGTTGTCTATCATGTATATCCTGCTCCGCTTTTCCTTGGGAAGGATATACTCCCAACTCATATTTGTAAACACATATTCCTTTCCATTGGACTGTTTGATTTGATAATCATACTTTTCCTTTCCATTGGTTTGTTTAACCTTTCTTCTGATCTATATGATATAAGCAGAAATAAATCCTTGCTTATAAAACATCCCCATGTACAACCTTTTCAATGAGACCTTGTTACTAATGTTGTTGACATTTCGGTATCACCGATGGACGAGAACTTTGCCTATTGGTCCGCCTCGAAAACGAGCAGGAAAATAGTTCTCTTCGTCCCACGCCCTTGGTACCAAACTTTGTTTCCAACATAATTGACAGGCTATTCTCTGACCTGCCTTGCTATCATGATCGTGCAAAATGTTAGCACCTTTCCCGCTTTTAACCCACATGGTGGGCCCATAACCCACAGTTCCACAGGATCGAAACCTTACTCTCATGTACAACCTTGATTTCGAAACATTATTTGCACTTGGCTTCGTATATAATTCACGAGCCAACCTCCTCCCCATGTTTCATTCTGGAATCAGAGGCAACATGCTTCTTCATTGCTCTGAACCCCATCATCACTTGTTTTAGGCATCCGCTGGATGCCTACCTGGTTGAAACTTGGTGAACCTCCTTATAGCACTCTCGATACATTTCTTGGTGCTTCTAAAATCTTCTTCCTTGAGATAACTATTGGATGCCGATCCTTTCAGACACCCGTTCACTACAAAAAAAGACACATCTGTGACATTTTGGGGCGAACGAATTTTTTTTCTGTCATACTTATGACACTTCTATGACGATAATTGTGACAAAACCTGGTATCATCATAGATGTGGTGGGGTCCTACTTCTATGACAAAAAATCATGACAGAAAATGGGCTTTTCGTCCTGGGCGGGCCGAAGACGCAGCTGCATGACATTCTTTGGGCCGTCCATGACGGAAAAAACCGTGGTAGAAGCAAGGGCGCGGAAAATATTGGGAAGTCCCCGGTTACGGTGGGTGGTCGTGGGCCGAGCGATGCGCGTTTCTCTCGTACGTACGCGTGTGTGTGCGAGGCGTTGGGCTCTAACTGAACCCGACCGAGGCGTTGGGCTCTAACTGAACCCGAGCGATTGCACTGCAGGCTACGCGTTACTGAACCCGAGCGATCGATCGATGTCTGTTAACTGAACCCGATCGAGCGATTCATTCGCTACTGCTGCTAACTGAAGCCGATCGATGCTGCCTCTAGATGAACAGTGAGCGTTGCTGGGGGGTTTGGATGAACAGTTCGTGGTGGGGGTGGATGAACAGTGAGCGTTGCTGGGGGGTTTGGATGAACAGTTCCCGGTGGGGGTGGATGAACAGGACCCCGATCGTTCGAGCCAGTTGGGGCTGGAGGAATAGGACCCCGTGGAGGGAAGGATGAACAGGACCACCCCGTGGAGGGCAGGATGAATAGTAGACGGTGGAGGGCTGGATGAACAGTAGCCCGTGGAGGGGTGGTTGAGCAGGAGCCCGTGGAGAGGCTGGTTGAACAGTAGCCGGTGGAGTAGCACGCGGTAGAGGCTGGATGAACAAGAGCCCGTGGATGAATAGTCGCAGGTGGATGCTGGAGGAGGTCGACGGTGGATGAAAAGTAGCCCGTGGAGGCTGGAGGGGTCGACGGTGGAGATGAACAGTATCCCGTGGAGTCCCGTTTTGCGGTACGCCACACCCCTCCCGATGAACAGGACCCCCGTTTCGACCGTAGCGCTCCAACACAAGTCCGTTTCCTCCGTTTTGCGGTACGCCACACCCCTCCCGATCAACATGACCCCCGGTTCGACCGTAGGAGGTCCATTTCCTCTGTTTTGCGGTCCGCCAGACCCCTCTCGATGAACAGGATCCCGTTTCGAATGTGGCCGGTCGAACACAAGGCCGTTTCCTCCATTCTGCGGTAT
The DNA here is from genome assembly GCF_002575655.3 of Aegilops tauschii subsp. strangulata. NCBI lineage: Eukaryota > Viridiplantae > Streptophyta > Magnoliopsida > Poales > Poaceae > Aegilops > Aegilops tauschii. The sequence goes on from NC_053040.3 coordinate 322,770,858, forward strand.
GCCAGGCCTCGTTTCCATCGGCTGTTCCGTCCAAGCCCTCCCGATGAACACGACGGCGCATTTCTCCGTTCCGACTCAGCCATGTACACGAGCCCTGGCCGTACGTATGCGCGAGTAGGCGTTCGAGACCTTGCCCGTATGTACGTATGTGGTTGTATTTTCTTTCTTGCACACTGGCCGCTGTACGTACGTGTACATGCTACGTGCACGCCTCTACTACGACACGTGCGCGCCTCTACAACGACCAGTATGTACGTACACGTTCGCGACCAGAATGACAACGCTATGTACGCTTCGACCAGGTGGGTCCCGACTGTTAGGCACTTCCTTGCCTGCGAAGATGTAGCTGGTGGGTCCCAGCAGTCAGGGGGGCGAATCGTTTTTTTTTTGCCCGGACGCACTTCCTTGCGTGCGAAGATGTAGCTGGTGGGTCCCAGCAGTTAGGGGGAAACATTTTTTTTCGCGAAATACGGTGGCCCGTCCGGTGGGTCCCCTCTCTTAGGTGGAGGAATAATTATTTTGCGCATAATAAGGAGGCACTTCCTTGCTGCGGCCGTGGACCCAGCTGTCAGCCTCTCCACGTACAGTCCACATCCGGTGGAAGCCGTTCCTTGACCACGTTGACCACGCCGCGCCGAGAGCACCAGGGTGGTGGACGACGGCGAGGCCTAGGAAGGGGACGACGCGGAGCCGGGGAAGACGTGGCAGTGGATGCCCACGGGTAGAGGAGTATGAGGGTTCACTGGTTCGCTGCGGTGTGAGGCTGCCGTCGCCGCAGAATAACAGGGGCTGTGGGTGAGTAGAGGGATGGTCTGGCCAGCGGTGGGAGTAGTAGGGGGCGGTGAGGCCTCCACGGCAGCACAGCCGGCCATGGGAGGCAGGAGCATGCGGCACGACCGGCGCTGATTTGGGCGGCTGGAGCAACAAGACCATAGGTTGAAGAAGCACTACGGCTGTTGGATGGACATCGTACGGTCACTGGAGCTAGAATCGTGCATATTGACTAAGTTGACAAAGCCCTCCGTCCCCGTCAACTTAGTAGGCCCACAAGTCAGCCTGCCACTATACTGGGTCCCAGCTAGCAGGGGGTATTCATTTTTTTGTGTAATAAGGAGGCACTTCCTTGCGTGCGAAGATATAGACGGTGGGTCCAAGCTGTCAGCGGCGGTAACATTTTTTTTCACGAAATACAGAGGCCCTTTCGGTGCGTCCCAGATTTCAGGTGGAGGAATCATTATTTTGCGCGTAATAAGGAGGCATTTCCTTGCGTGCGGCCGTGGACCCAGCTGTCAGCCTCTCCACGTACAGTCCACTTCAGATGCATGTCGGTCGTGGACCCAACTGTCAGCCTCTCCACGTACAGTCCACTTCCGATAGATGTCGTTCATTGACCACGTTGACCAGGCCGCGCCGAGAGCACCAGGGCGGTGGACGACTGCGAGGCCTAGGAAGGGAACGACACGGAGGCAGGGAACACTCGGCAGTTGTTTCCCACGCGAAGGGGAGTACGACTGTACGAGGGTTTACTGGTTCGTCTGCCATCGCCGGAGAATAACAGCAGGTGTGGGTGAGTAGAGGGATGGCTAGGCCAGCGATGGGAGTACGGTGGGGCGGTGAGGCCTGCGCGGCAGCATAGCCTGCCGCGGGAGGAGGGAGCAGGCAGTCCCGCCGACGCTTGTTTGAGCGGCTGGAGCAGGAAAAACAGAGATTGAAGAAGCACGACAGCCGTTGGATGGACATCCAACAGTCACTGCTCTCGTGTGCATTATTTCTAATAATGTACAGCCCATTTGCTAATTCTTAAGATTTTTTTGGAGCCCATGTTCTTTTTGTTAGCATTACACCCCATATTGTGGCCATGGTTAAAAAGTATACGATTTTTTTGCATATTTCGGTGCGGTCAACTGTTTTTAATCCCGAAATATCGATTCACATTCAAACTATTTTGAAAAATAATTTATATAAATATAAAATCCAAATAATTGTCCACGCATAAAAATCAATAAAATTTAAAATCTTGCAATGAAAAAAAATTGAAACTAATTCCCGGTTTGATGTGTTTTAAAAATGTACAGCCCATTTCTGGGCAAACCGAATGAAACTCTCCTCGTCTTGAAAGATTTGCTGCCCAGCAGGGCTGATAAAGCAAGTAGGCCTCATTTGGGTAGTTCTTAAAAAAATAGAACTGGGCTAGCCATTTTCAGCAAGAAAAAAACACAACTGGGCTCATGATGTGGTAAACATAAATAAAACCCTGGCTAGACGGGCCACAGCCCCCGCACAGTCCCGTTGTTACCCTGATCCGTCGCTAAAACTAGTATAAATAACAACTGCTTGTTCCTCAAAAAAAAACTGCGCGACCTGCTAGGTCCCTGGTGTCAGCCGCTCGTAGTGTAATTCTCTCGTTTATTGACTACGTTGACAATGGCGTGAGCCCTAGATGTCCAACCATTAGGAGGAACCATATTTTTGGGCTTGTAATATAGAGGCACCTGCTTGCGTACTGCCAGGACGCTGGTGGGTCCCTACTGTCATCCTCTCCATGTACAGTCATCTCCTTGTTCCTCTCAGTTGTTGACGACGTTGACAACGCAAGAGGGTGGCGCACCGCGCACCACGAGCGAACCAAGGCCGCAAGGCGGAGGACGACGGCGAGGCCTCGGACGGAACGAACAGGAGCCATGGAAGATGCGCCGGTCCAGTCGCAGGCGGAGGGGATTACGAGGGTTGACTGGTTCGGGTGCGGGTGCGTGTTGGGGCTGACGTAGCCGGAGAATAACAGGACGTGTGGGGGAATAGAGGGAGGGACTGGCCAACGTTGGCGGGTACATACGGTAGGGCGGCTGAGGCGCTGCTAGCCATGGGAGGCGGGAGCAGGTGGAGCCGACGGGGTGGTTTGGTTTGGGTGGCTGGAGGAAGAAGAAGAGAAGAGATAGAAGATACACGACAGATGTTGGATGTCAATCCAACGGCTGGTAGGCAGAATCGTTTGTTGACTGGCTAGTAAGTCGACACCACCTTGTATAGGCTATTTCCTCACGGGTCCCAAATGTCAGAATCCAAATCTGTCACGGTCATGCAGCCCTTCCTATGAAAATTTACAACCCATTTGATGTGCTAGTTGGAAATAAGATCGTGGGTGCTGGTGGGGGCTAATCACTTGGCTTCTGTAATGCACAATGAGCTCAAGCAGCCGGCGAGAGTGATGTTATTTCCCTTGGTTGGTAGTTGTTAGTTGTTACAATATTTCACTCTAAATTAAACGACTGGCAAGCCATTTGCCTTGCTTCAAAGAAAATATGACAGTCACAGCCGAGTTGAAAGGGCAAGAACATCTAACTCCAGCTTACAAACTGTACAAAAGCATGAGGGTTAATTGTTCATCACGTTTACAAAAAAACCCAGGTTGAAAAGGGCAACAACATCTAACTCCAGCACTGTTTTTGGCAGTCACAGTCAAATGGATCGGTCAGGTCCATAGAATGAACATCCTGGGTCGTAAAATTTACTGGATTATGACCACAATATGTTGTAAATAGAAGCATGGCATGTTCAGAAGCTCTTTTGCCCACCTGAAACTCCTTTTTTTGCTCTTCCACATGTTGGTGAACGTAGCAGAAATTCAAAATTTTCTACGCATCACCAAGATCAATCTATGGAGTTTACTAGCAACGAGAGGGAAGGAGTGCATCTACATACCCTTGTAGATCGCGAGTGGAAGCGTTCAAGAGAACGGGGTTGATGGAGTCGTACTTGTCGTGATCCAAATCACCGATGATCCTAGCACCGAACGGACGGCACCTCCGCGTTTAACACACGTACGGAGCAGCGACGTCTCCTCCTTCTTGATCCAGCAAGGGGGAGGAGAGGTTGATGGAGATCCAGTAGCACGACGGCGTGGTGGTGGAAGTAGCGGGATCCCGGCAGGGCTTCGCCAAGCGCAAGCGGGGAGGAAGAGGTGTCATCGGAGGGAGAGGGAGGCGCCAGGGCTAGTGTATTGCTGCCCTCCCTCCCCCCACTATATATAGGGCCAAGGGAGAGGGGGGCGCAGCCTTGGCCCTTCCTCCAAGGAAGGGTGCGGCCAGGGAGGAGTCCTTCCTCCCCAAGGCACCTCGGAGGTGCCTTGCCCCTATAGGACTCTCCATTTATCTTATCTCTTGGCACATGGGCCTCTTGGGGCTGGTTCCCTTGGCCCATATGGGCCAAGGCGCACCCCCTACAGCCCATGTGCCCCCCCGGGGCTGGTGGACCCCCTTGGTGGACCCCCGGACCCCTTTCGGCACTCCCGGTACAATACCGATAAAGTGCGAAACTTTTCCGGCGACCAAAATAAGACTTCCCATATATAAATCTTTACCTCCGGACCATTCCGGAACTCCTCGTGACGTCCGGGATCTCATCCGGGACTCCGAACAACTTTCGGGTTACCGCATACTAATATCTCTATAACCCTAGCGTCACCGAACCTTAAGTGTGTAGACCCTACGGGTTCGGGAGACAGGTAGACATGACCGAGACGACTCTCCGGTCAATAACCAACAGCGGAATCTGGATACCCATGTTGGCTCCCACATGCTCCTCGATGATCTCATCGGATGAACCACGATGTCGAGGATTCAATCAATCCCGTATACAATTCCCTTTGTCTATCGGTATGGTACTTGCCCGAGATTCGATCGTCGGTATCCCGATACCTTGTTCAATCTCGTTACTGGCAAGTCTCTTTACTCGTTCCATAACACATCATCCCGTGATCAACTCCTTGGTCACATTGTGCACATTATGATGATGTCCTACCGAGTGGGCCCAGAGATACCTCTCCGTTTACACGGAGTGACAAATCCCAGTCTCGATTCGTGCCAACCCAACAGACACTTTCGGAGATACCTGTAGTGCACCTTTATAGCCACCCAGTTACGTTGTGACGTTTGGTACACCCAAAGCATTCCTATGGTATCCGGGAGTTGCACAATCTCATGGTCTAAGGAAATGATACTTGACATTAGAAAAGCTCTGAGCAAACGAACTACACGATCTTGTGCTAGGCTTAGGATTGGGTCTTGTCCATCACATCATTCTCCTAATGATGTGATCCCATTATCAACGACATCCAATGTCCATGGTCAGGAAACCGTAACCATCTATTGATCAACGAGCTAGTCAACTAGAGGCTTACTAGGGACATGGTGTTGTCTATGTATCCACACATGTATCTGAGTTCCCTATCAATACAATTCTAGCATGGATAATAAACGATTATCATGAACAAGGAAATATAATAATAACCTATTTATTATTGCCTCTAGGGGATATTTCCAACAGTCTCCCACTTGCACTAGAGTCAATAATCTAGTCCACATCACCATGTGATTAACACTCATAGGTCACATCACCATGTGACCAACATCCAAAGAGTTTACTAGAGTCAACAATCTAGTTCACATCACTATGTGATTAACACTCAATGAGTTCTGGTTTGATCATGTTATGCTTGTGAGAGAGGTTATTAGTCGACGGGTCTGAACCTTTCAGATCCGTGTGTGCTTTACGAATATCTATGTCATCTTGTGGATGCTACCACGCGCTATTTGGAGCCATTTCAAATAATTGCTCTACTATACGAATCCGGTTTACTACTCAGAGTCATCCGGATTAGTGTCAAAGTTCGCATCGACGTAACCCTTTACGACGAACTCCCTTTCACCTCCATAATCGAGAAAATTCCTTAGTCCACTAGGTACTAAGGATAAGTTCGATCGCTGTCATGAGATCCTTTCCCGGATCACTATTGTACCCTCTTGACCAACTCATGGCAAGGCACACTACATGTGCGGTACACAGCATAGCATACTATAGAGCCTACGTCTAAAGCATAGGGGACGACCTTCGTCCTTTCTCTATCTTCTGCTGTGGTCAGGTCTTGAGTCGTACTCAATACTCACACCTTGTAACACAGCCAAGAACTCCTTCTTTGCTGATCTATTTTGAACTCTTTCAAAATCATGTCAAGGTGTGCGTTCTTTGAAAGTATCATCGGGCGTCTTGATCTATCTCTATAGATCTTGATGCCCAATATGTAAGCAGCCTTTATCCAGGTCTTCCTTTGAAAAACTCCTTTCAAACAACCCTTTATGCTTTCTAGAAATTTTACATCATTTCGGATCAACAATATGTCATTCACATATACTTATCAGAAATGTTGCAGCGCTCCCACTCACTTTATTGTAAATACAAGTTTCTAACAAACTTTGTATAAACCCAAAAACTTTGATCATCTCATCAAAGCGTACATTCCAACTCCGAGATTCTTACTCCAGTCCTTAGAAGGATCGCTGGAGCTAGCATACCTTTAGCATCCTTAGGATCGACAAAACCTTTCTGATTGTATCACATACAACCTTTCCTTACGAAAACTGGCATGGAAACTTGTTTTGACATCCATCTGCCAGATTTCATAAATGCAGCTAATGCTAACATGATTCCGACGGACTTAAGCATCGCTACGGATGAGAAAAATCTCATCGTAGTCAACTCCTTGAACTTGTGGAAATACTCTTAGCCACAAGTCGAGCTTCATAGACGGTAACATTACCGTCCACGTTCGTCTTCTTCTTAAAGATCCATTTATCTCGGATTTCATGGCTTCCAACCATTTGTCGGAATATGGGCCCACCATCGCTTCTCCATAGCTCATAGATTCATCGTTGTCCAACAACATGACTTCCAAGACATGATCACGTACTACTCTGAAGTATTACGCATCCTCGTCGTCCTACGAGGTTTGGTTGTGACTTGATCCGAAGTTTCATGATCACTATCATAAGCTTCCACTTCAATTGGTGTAGGTGCCACAGGAACAACTTCCTGTGCCCTGCTACACACTAGTTGAAGTGACGGTTCAATAACCTTATCAAGTCTCCACCATCCTCCCACTCAATTCTTTCGAGAGAAACTTTTCCTCGAGAAAGGACCCGTTCCTAGAAGCAATTACTTTTGCTTCCAGATCTGAAATAGGAGGTATACCCAACTGTTTTGGGTTCTCTATGAAGATGTATTTATCCGCTTTGGGTTCGAGCTTATCAGCCTAAAACTTTTTCACATAAGCATCGCAGCCCCAAACTTTTAAGAAACGACAACTTAGGTTTCTCTAAATGGTGTCGTCTCAACGGAATTGCGTGGTGCCCCTTTTAAAGTGAATGCGGTTATCTCTAATGCCTAACCCATAAACGATAGTGGTAATTCGATAGGAGACATCATGGTATGCACCATATCCAATAGGGTGCAGCTATGATGTTCGGACACACCATCACACTGTGGTGTTCCAGGCAGTATTAATTGTGAAACACTTTCCACAATGTCTTAATTGTGTGCCAAACTCGTAACTCAGATATCTCTATGACCATATCATAGACATTTTATCCTCTTGTCACGACGATCTTCAACTTCACTCTGAAATTACTTGAACCTTTCAATAATTCAGACTTGTGTTTCATCAAGTAAATACACTCAGCATCTACTCAAATCATCTGTGAAGTAAGAACATAACGATATCCACTGCATGCCTCAGCACTCATTGGACGGCATACATCAAAATGTATTACTTCCAATAAGTTGCTCTCTTGTTCCATCTTACTGAAAACGAGGCCTTTCAGTCATCTTGCCCATGTGGTATGATTTGCATGTCTCAAGTGATTCAAAATCAAGTGAGTCCAAACGATCCATCTACATGGAGTTTCTTCATGCATATATACCAATAGACATGGTTCGCATGTCTCAATCTTTTCAAAAAACGAGTGAGTCCAAAGACCCATCTACATGGAGCTTCTTCATGCGTTCTATCCCAATATGACTCAAATAGCAGTGCCACAAGTATGTGGTACTATCATTACTATCTTATATCTTTTGGCATGAACATGTGTATCACTACGATCGAGATTCATTTTAGGTGCAATACCATTGAAGGTATTATTCAAATAAACAGAGTAACCATTATTCTCCTTAAATGAATAACCGTATTGCAATAAACATAATCCAATCATGCTCAACGCAAACACCAAATCTCGCTGATAGAGGGAGCATGCGATGATTGATCACATCAACCTTGGAAACACTTCCAACACATATCGTCATCTCACCTTTTAGCTAGTCTCCGTTTATTCCGCAGCTTTTATTTCGAGTTACTAACACTTAGCAACCGAACCGGTATCTAATACCCTGGTGCTGCTAGGAGTACTAGTAAAGTACACATTCATATAATGTATATCCAATATACTTCTGTCGACCTTGTCTGCCTTCTCATCTACCAAGTATCTAGGGTAGTACTGCTTCAGTGACCGTTCCCCTCATTACAGAAGCACTTAGTCTCGGGTTTGGGTTCAACCTTGGGATTCTTCACTAGAGCAGCAAATGACTTGCTGTTTCATGAAGTATCCCTTTTGCCCTTGCCCTTCTAGAAACTAGTGGTTTTACCAACCATCAACAATTGATGCTCCTTCTTGATTTCTACTCTCGTGGTGTCAAACATCGCGAATAGCTCAAGGATCATCATAACTATCCCTGATATGTTATAGTTCATCACGAAGCTCTACTAGCTTGGTGGCAGTGACTATGGAGAACCATCACTATCTCATCTGGGAGATTAACTCCCACTCGATTCAAGCAATTGTGGTACTTAGACAATCTGAGCACATGCTCAACGATTGAGCTTTTCTCCCTTAGTTTGCAGGCTTAAGAAACTTGTCAGAGGTCTCATACCTCTTGACGTGGGCACTAGTCTGAAATCCCAATTTCAGTCTTCGGAACATCTCATATGTTCTGCGACGTTTCAAAAACCGTCTTTGGTGCCACAATTCTAAACCGTTAGCATTACGCACTGAACTATCACGTAGTTATCAAAACGTGTATGTCAGATGTTCCGCAACATCTACAGACGACGCTGAGGTTCAGCACACCGAGCGGTGCATTAAGGGCATAAGCCTTCTGTGCAGCAATGAGGACAATCCTCAGTTTACGAACCTAGTCCGCATAATTGCTACTACCAACTTTCAACTATATTTTCTCTAGGAACATATCTTAAACAGTAGAACTAAAGCGTATGACATAATTTGCAAAGACCTTTTGACTATGTTCATGATAATTGAGTTCATCTGATTAATGAACTCCCACTCAGATAGACATCCCTCTAGTCATCTAAGTGATACATGATCCGAGTCAAACTAGGCCGTGTCCGATCATCACGTGAGACGGACTAGTCATCATCGGTGAACATCTCCATGTTGATCGTATCTGCTATACGACTCATGTTCGACCTTTCGGTCTCTTGTGTTCCGAGGCCATGTCTGTACATGCTAGGCTCGTCAAGTCAACCTAAGTGTTTCGCATGTGTTCCGAGGCCATGTCTGTACATGCTAGGCTCGTCAACACCCGTTGTATTCGAACGTTAGAATCTATCACACCCGATCATCACGTGGTGCTTCGAAACAACGAACCTTCGCAACGGTGCACAGTTAGGGGGAACACTTTCTTGAAATTATTATAAGGGATCATCTTACTTACTACCGTCGTTCTAATCAAATAAGATGCATAACATGATAAACATCACATGCAATCAAATAGTGACATGATATGGCCAATATCATTTTGCTCCTTTGATCTCCATCTTCGGGGCACCATAATCATATTTGTCACCGGCATGACACCATGATCTCCATCATCATGATCTCCATCATTGTGTCTTCATGAAGTTGTCACGCCAACGATTAATTCTACTTCTATGGCTAACGCGCTTAGCAATAAAGTAAAGTAATTTACATGGTGTTATTCAATGACACGTAGGTCATACAAAAATAAAGACAACTCCTATGGCTCCTGCCGGTTGTCATACTCATCGACATGCAAGTCGTGATTCCTATTACAAGAACATGATCAATCTCATACATCACATATATCATTCATCACATCCTTTTGGCCATATCACATCACATAGCACATGTTGCAAAAACAAGTTAGACGTCCTCTAATTGTTGTTGCAAGTTTTTACGTGGCTTGTATAGGTTTCTAGCAAGAACGTTTCTTACCTACGTAAAACCACAACGTGATATGCCAATTTCTATTTACCCTTCATAAGGACCCTTTCATCGAATCCGTTCCAACTAAAGTGGGAGAGACAGACACCCGCTAGCCACCTTATGCAACTAGTGCATGTCAGTCGGTGGAACCTGTCTCACGTAAGCATACGTGTAAGGTCGGTCCGGGCCGCTTCATCCCACAATGCCGCCGAAACAAGATAAGACTAGTAGCGGCAAGAAGAATTGGCAACATCTACGCCCACAACTACTTTGTGTTCTACTCGTGCATAGAAACTACGCATAGACCTAGCTCATGATGCCACTGTTGGTGAACGTAGCAGAAATTCAAAATTTTCTACGCATTACCAAGATCAATCTATGGAGTTTACTAGCAACAAGAGGGAAGGAGTGCATCTACATACCCTTGTAGATCGCGAGTGGAAGCGTTCAAGAGAACGGGGTTGATGGAGTCGTACTTGTCGTGATCCAAATCACCGATGATCCTAGCACCGAACGGACGGCACCTCCGCGTTTAACACACGTACGGAGCAGCGATGTCTCCTCCTTCTTGATCCAGCAAGGGGGAGGAGAGGTTGATGGAGATCCAGTAGCACGACGGCGTGGTGGTGGAAGTAGCGGGATCCCGGCAGGGCTTCGCCAAGCGCAAGCGGGGAGGAAGAGGTGTCATCGGAGGGAGAGGGAGGCGCCAGGGCTAGTGTATTGCTGCCCTCCCTCCCCCCCACTATATATAGGGCCAAGGGAGAGGGGGGGCGCAGCCTTGGCCCTTCCTCCAAGGAAGGGTGCGGCCAGGGAGGAGTCCTTCCTCCCCAAGGCACCTCGGAGGTGCCTTGCCCCTATAGGACTCTCCATTTATCTTATCTCTTGGCACATGGGCCTCTTGGGGCTGGTTCCCTTGGCCCATATGGGCCAAGGCGCACCCCCTACAGCCCATGTGCCCCCCCGGGGCTGGTGGACCCCCTTGGTGGACCCCCGGACCCCTTTCGGCACTCCCCGTACAATACCGATAAAGTGCGAAACTTTTCCGGCGACCAAAATAAGACTTCCCATATATAAATCTTTACCTCCGGACCATTCCGGAACTCCTTGTGACGTCCGGGATCTCATCCGGGACTCCAAACAACTTTCGGGTTACCGCATACTAATATCTCTATAACCCTAGCGTCACCGAACCTTAAGTGTGTAGACCCTACGGGTTCGGGAGACAGGTAGACATGACCGAGACGACTCTCCGGTCAATAACCAACAGCGGGATCTGGATACCCATGTTGGCTCTCACATGCTCCTCAATGATCTCATCGGATGAACCACGATGTCGAGGATTCAATCAATCCCGTATACAATTCCCTTTGTCTATCGGTATGGTACTTGCCCGAGATTCGATCGCGGTATCCCGATACCTTGTTCAATCTCGTTACCGGCAAGTCTCTTTACTCGTTCCGTAACACATCATCCCGTGATCAACTCCTTGGTCACATTGTGCACATTATGATGATGTCCTACCGAGTGGGCCCAGAGATACCTCTCCGTTTACACGGAGTGACAAATCCCAGTCTCGATTCGTGCCAACCCAACAGACACTTTCGGAGATACCTGTAGTGCACCTTTATAGCCACCCAGTTACGTTGTGGCGTTTGGTACACCCAAAGCATTCCTACGGTATCCGGGAATTGCACAATCTCATGGTCTAAGGAAATGATACTTGACATTAGAAAAGCTCTGAGCAAACGAACTACACGATCTTGTGCTAGGCTTAGGATTGGGTCTTGTCCATCACATCATTCTCCTAATGATGTGATCCCGTTATCAACGACATCCAATGTCCATGGTCAGGAAACCGTAACCATCTATTGATCAACTAGAGGCTTACTAGGGACATGGTGTTGTCTATGTATCCACACATGTATCTGAGTTCCCTATCAATACAATTCTAGCATGGATAATAAACGATTATCATGAACAAGGAAATATAATAATAACCTATTTATTATTGTCTCTAGGGCATATTTCCAACACCACATACCCATCCGTCAAAACCATGCTGCTGATAAACTTAAGCCTGATGGACAAAGTAACCTCGCATTCAGCAGGAAGAATGTGACAAATCTAGTGTTTGCACGGTTGGCTACATATCGTTCTAGTGTTATTGTCTTCAATCGAATCTCATGAGAAGTGAGAAAATCCTGATGCTTATGAATCCACCGATTGGTTATAACTTTCTTACCTTGTCCTGCTGCCTAAATAGACATGAAGATTGAAAACAGTTAAAGTTTAAAAAAAGGAGTGTCGAAAGAGCAACAGCTGAATGGTTAATTCTAGTACACTATATGCGGGCTTCCAATGTGCGTGAAATTAACACCTTTATATACAACTTCTCCAGACATGGAAAGCATTGCAGCAAGCCAATAATCTTGTTCAGATCAAAACTATTAATTTGGATATATAAGATCTTGACAGAATCCAGCACCATTGATAGGCCATCCATGGAGAAACTCTTCATTGAGCATAGAACATAATATTAGTACAAAATGTGTACTCCAAGATGACATATAACTTATGCGCAGAAATTTAAAATGCAGCTTATGGTTACAAGTGTAGATGATAATGTAAAGTACCTGAAGAACTGTGGAGCCAAACACCATATTGAAATGAGCACAGAGATCATGTATTACACCCAAGGTATCCAGTTTAGGCGCAGAGAGGACGGTTATTTCCAACGGTGAATAACTAGAATCAATGATCAACCTTTGAAGTGAAGGGGCATCTTGGATGATGAGCTGCCTTCCGTCAAAACAAATTCCAATTCTTACAAGGTTAGGCGACTTTATTTGGAGACAACCGATTCTAACTGTGAAAACAAGCACCAAGCACTCCAGGGCAGGGCAATTGGAGTGGATGATGCTGTGCAATGAGGACTCCGATATACGAACCCGCACAAGTGAAAGTTTCTTCAGAAATGGGAGTCGAAGGTTTAGTACTAGATTGTCTGGTAGGTCGCACAGCGCAAAGGTGGCGGTGTGGAGAGAGGAGGAAAACCTCAAGATGGACATCGGTGCTGAGGGCACAGGTAGATGGCGTTTGGTATCTGGTAGGTGATTTCCAGGGTGATAGTAGAACTCAAGCAGCTGTAGTTCTGTGAATTCAGGGGATTTCAGCCAGGCGTCCACCGTGTAGGGCATGGTATGCTTGCTCAGGTAGCATGACGAGATTCAGAGGCTTTGAACGGAGCCCTGGTGGGAGGAGATGATGGCTCCGGGGATTTCAAAATCATTGAAGAGAGATAGCTGATGACAGTCGAGATTAAGGGGCACGGGGCGCCATAGAGGGAGCCACCGAATTGAGAGGACTTGGGTGCGGCAGCAATCCTTGGTGGGGAGAAGCGAGATGATCTCCCCGAGGATGCCGTCCGGGAGATCGCTGATGCGGTCCACCCGAGATTCTACGGGTTCCTGGGATCCGGTGGGGGCAGGGTCGCCGCTTCTCCCCGCGCTGCCGGGTGCGGGATCTACAATAGGCATCGCCGCTGGCGGGAGCCTCATCTTCTTGGCGCTGGGGTCAGCCCACTCCATTTTCCTCGAGGGCGTCGCGTCGCGCTCACGGATTTGAGCAGAGTAACAAATGACGAGCCTAGTTGTAGTGCGAGTGAAGAAGAAGGGGAGCTGGGGTTTTTCTGTAGTAGTGAGGAAGAAGGGGGGCTGGGTTTTCTGTAGGAGTGAGGTGAGGAGTTTGGGGGGTACGAGTGGAGCGAGCTGACGTGAGGAGGGTGGGAGTGAGGAGGAAGAAGAACACCCAGGTTTTTTCGGGGGCGATGTGCTGGGTGTGGGTAGCGCCTCTCATTCCGTAAATACATGGACTTTTGAATTGATTTTACTATTTACTAGGGTGGATGGGCTGTTTTTTCTTGGGCCCAGAGAAACAATTCCTACTAGTACAGTGGAGACACTCTACAACTATTCAGAAAAACAATTACTACTAGTACAGTGGATACAATACCGCTTCTGGCTCCTCCTAGGTCATCGAAACGTCTCCCTCTACTGAATGCCGTTATACTTTTGTTCACCGACATGCGGGCCATGCTGCGCGCGGGCCCAAATGCCATCCACCAAATTAGAAGGCAGTATGCAGGCGGAGAGTCACCCCGGTCGTAGCGCGGCAATAACGAGCCATCGTATCACAAAACCCCACCTCCCCGCAGTCTAAGTTTGACGGACGAAGCAACCATCATTTCACTCTTCGCTGAATCCCCTTCTCCCTCACCATCTTCAAGAAAGGCAACACTCGCATCTGCCACTGTTCTTCTCTCCCAACGAAGGGAAGGTAAGCGGATCCGTGATGTTGGTATATTTTCGTTCAGAGAAAAAAAGAACTTTTGCAAAGCAGTAACCGATCCTCACTCTCTTTTTTGTTTCATTGTCATTGCGATTGTGTTTTCCTTTAGTGGTCTCCTAGTATTCGTTAATTTCATGATGGACCAAGGAGAAGCAGGCAAAGATCTGCCGATATTGGAGCAGACGCGGGAAGATGATACCCACGAGACAGAGAGCTCCAAGAAGATGGAGGCAGCCACCGAGCCGACCCCAGATACGCTCACGGCCACTACTGAGATGGTCAACGCCCCGTTTGAGGTTACAACCCCCGTGGCACTGCAGGAGCAGTTTTCCCACTTCGAGGATGTGTCCCCCCCCCCCCCCGCTGAGCTGCCCAAGGTGATTTTCTTCTTTGCCGATCTCGATTGTGGTTTTTCATCTAAGTATGTGGTGATGAATAATGCAAAATTTTATTAGCTTCGATGCCATGCTATACATAGTGGTTTAAATAACTTGTGTTTCTTATGCTGGAAAGTAATTCAGAATTTGTTTCTGTTTCAGTTAGAGCCCTGATGCAGACAAGGATTGTGTGGTTGTACATGTCACTCGCTATGAGGCGGATGACCTGAATATACGCACTGGGAAAACAGAGTTTTTAGGCTGTTGGATCCTGGAAGCCATTTGCGCTTATACCAATGAAGAGTTGTATTCCAGCCTCACTGTTGTCAGGCGTGTTGTAGGGTGTACTGAAGCACAAGAAGTTCAAAGCTACTCCTTCGTTTGTGAGGCATACTGTTCTTGTCAAGCTTACGCAGGAAGATGACGTGGCATGCCTCCACAAACAAGTTTATGAGTGGCAAGGCCACAAGGTTTTCTTCATGAAGGTTCACAAGATTGAGCTGCTGCCGGATGTCCTCGATGATGTTCATGGCAAGGTCCGTCTTGTGTCCAACCCAAATTAGATATAGGCATGAAATACTTGCCCCAGCTAGTGTTTAATAGTAGTTTGGATTATGTCTAATTATCCGAACCTTGCCTGTTATCGAGCCCTCTGGGCTAGTACTCTGTTTGAATCCGTCTATGGGAACTGCTGCTACTTTTGTGTGCCCGTGAATCATCGTAATTGTTGTCAAAACAGATGCGTCCTCACTAGTTTTATCATATGAGCAGTGTGTGTTTTGATGAAATAGAGTACTCGTTCGAGAACCGTGCGCCGACGTATACATAAGTACTTGTAGACACTGTTGGTGCTACCCCACTTGTAAGCAGTTGTGCAAAACACGGCACATTGGCTTAGCTCGCTTCAACACTCGGCTATCGACCAGCTAACAATCAACAATCAGCTGTCTGACATATAAGCAACTATGTATCTTGTTACAGTGGTTCATGCAGTTAACTGAGGCCACAATGTAAATTCCAAACGTTCACACGCTAGTCCAGCGTTCATGTGGAACACTCACATTAAACTCGGCTTCATAAAAAACTTGAAAAGCATAAGTTAAGCAATTTTATACATCTCAGTGATTCATAGAACATAACAAACATATACTAGTTAATAGAAAAAGACAAAGTTGTGAGAAGGTTTACAAATCAGGAAAAAACAAGCAAGGCTTCTCTGAGCAAAGGGCCTCCCGGCAGGCTTAAATTTCTTAGAGTTCACTCTGGTTTTTTTTCTTGTTGCCACCATCCAAGGTTAGGTTCTCTCATTCCAGAATAACCAATTATAATTGTGTTCTCAGCTGGAATGCTGAACTGAACCATGCAGTGTACTGACCAGCTGAAAGTCTTGTGCATTCCACTAAATTTAAGCGCCGCTATTTGCAGAAATAAGCATATCACAATGCCTCTTGTCCTCGCACCTGTCCCAAAAACCTCCATGCAGCCGTGCCAGCTTGTCCTTGGTCCATGGATGAATTGGAGGAAAGTGTATTCCGGACTAGGATGCAGATGTTTTCGCTCGTCCCTGCACTGCAATCAGGAAGTAAAACATATGAATCAACTTCTTTTAGATTGCGTTGGTCATTCTACCTAGTAATTACCAATGTAGGAATACTTGGAAGACGGGTGGTTAGACGACGGCAACGAGGGATAGCCATCTCATTTTGCACAGTTCTACTAAAACTGAGGTGTGTGCTTTTGATTGCGCGGATAGAAATGATACGGAGACAGACATCCCGAAACGATATGGAGACAGACATCCCTGTTTGTGCAAATACGAAATACGGTTATTTAAACAGTGACAGATATTTGCAGTGGCGTATGATTAACAACATCTATTGTGTTATAATTGGCACTAGATTGACAGTATGAAAGTGTCCTTAAGTAAGTAGCATCACATCACATCAACACTGCCACTAGATTAACATGCAGAACAATAGCATTAGTATTACTGTCATGAGAGTAGCACATGGTCAGTAAATGTGCAATCAAATTTGTGCAGTTCCACTGGGATGAAGCAATGTTAGCGGTGTGAGATTTAAGTGTAACTGCAAAAACACAATTCATGGGAAATAAAGCAAGACGGAAGCACTTCATAAAATGGTGGTGGCATTGCTTCAATTTATCGACGGCACTAGACCATTACTTATAGTGACATTAGGTGGCATTGCTTAATGCTTCATGTGATTTTACATTAACGGTAGCGATATGGGCGTAGGGACAGCAGAGGCATAAAGTGGTGAGGCAGATGTGGTTGCCGAGAGCGGCAAACACTCAGGCAGCATGTGTGCATTTGTCCCATTTTTTATCTCCTCGGCGACATTTTCCTATGTGAGCACAGAAAATCTAGACCTTATCATTCTCATTTGCCTTGTCCCCCAACACCCGTCACTTTCTTTCCTTTTTCAACCAAGAGATAGGTCCACTTCCCCCCACCCTTTGCCATCCACCATGCTTTCTTCGTCTTTTCAACCAAGAGACCAGTTGGGTAGCCAGTATCTACTACTTTCCCCCGTTTCCTCTTAGAACCAAGTCCTAGATTCATGCTACAACTTTCCCACTTTCTTCCCTGTTTGAACTAGCTTTACCTCTAATAATAGTAAAAGTCTAGGTGGCTTTGGAACAACGGACGGAAGTAGAAAAAGATCCAGACGAAGCCAAGTGGGGAGCTGGGGCAGTAGAGCAAGGCAGGTTTCGAAGGAATATATACCTGAGGGTCGTCGGCATGTGGCAAAGACGGCGTCGGGAGGCCGCATCTTGGCCACAATACTGCAAGGAGGAAGAAGGGGTCGGAGGCCCTCCGGAGCCGGCGCTCTCTCGGAGAGAACGGCACGGTCGCCGATCGGGACGCTCGGGCAGCCGTTGGTCTCCTCCCTCGCCGCTGACGACAGCGTGAACGATGCACCTACACCCCTGGCCCGGTCGAGGTTGTCCGGCCGGATTTGTGACCAGCCGTGAGCTGAGAGAGAGTGTGGCCACCTATGTCTTGCTTAGATGTGGAGAGCATGAGAGAGTGAACGAGAGGAACCCTAGTAAAGAAAGCGCTAAGGCTCCTGCTTATATATGTAGCGGAGTGATTTTGTTGTACCAGCTTCAAAAAAATGCGCTCTTACGTGTACCCGCGAGTGGGTGTGAGAGAATTAATGCGTGCGTGCACCACTTCTCTTCGTGAGAGTACAATATACTATGCCCAAAGGACGTTCGCCACAAGAGTAATAGTATAAGTGTGTGACGTGTGAGCTAAAATAAAATGTGCGCGACGTCTTTTGTTTTTTTGAAGTTCTGAGGGTAGGGTGTGAAGAGCACAGATGTGTGTGACGTCTACTTGCAGATAGACGGTGGGTGCGAGAGGACTCGGGAGGGTGCGTGTGCGTGAGAGAGAGGGGGGCACGTATCAATGCAATGCATGTGTCCGTAAATCATTATCCGACAAACGTTTGCCACAAGCCTTTTCCTGACAAACGCCGTAAGAACCGTTAGATTGGCATCCGACAGTGTCAGTTTTGCCATGTCATTTAACAGAACAGCCACTCCTCCTACACACAAATCTTCCACGTGAGTGTTAACAACTACCGTATGCTCCCTCCGTTCCAAAATGCAGTGCATATAGCTTTATTGAAAATTCGAACCTCGCAAACTTTTACCGAGTTTTCGTGTACCAAATTGCACATGTAGAATACCCTGTATATATCATTTCATTCATCTTCGAGAGGTAACTATAAAGATGGGGGAGGAGTCTACAAAGAAAGACCATCGTATCACTTGCAGCAATTTCAACCATCCTTTGGTGTGGAGGAATATCATAGGAACTCTATATGATATGATTTTTATAGGATTTTTTCCTTTAGAGCCAATTGGTTCATAGGAATAGATTCATATACTCCACATTTCAAAGGAAATAAACATGATATCATTTCTATACCTTTAGAGCCACTTGGTTCATATGAATGGATTCCTATACTCCCATAATTTCAAAGGAAAATAAACATTAGCGTATATTCAATAGAAAAGTTCCTATGATATGAACCAAATTACATCTCTTTTTCTAATCCCTCCTCATAGGAATTGAGATACATGTCATCTCTAGATTCAATAGAAAAGTTCCTATGATGTCAACCAAATGACATCTCTTTACCAATCCCTACTCATAGGAATTGAGATACTCCATGTCATCTCTTTCCCTACAACTTCCATGTATACATCTTATATTCCTAAATAGCTAGTACAACCCACTAGTAGCTTTTTTCCAAGACATGCAACTATGGCACAAGAACTATATAGTGTGTGAATAACTTGAAAGATGGTCGCTGGATGAAGCTAATCCGACAGTGCAGAGATGGCAAAATCGAGCACTACTGGCCATTGGATATCATCAACATTCCACCAGATCTGCCACATGTACAATTTAGAAGACTCTATGGTTGAACTTAAGCATAAAACACAAACCTCAAAACACATGCACTTCTCCTTTGTTCTAGAATCTTCTGTATCATAATTGATTTTTTTCTAAATGAAATGCCATTATTTGTTTTTTACTTTATGCTTTACAATGCACAACCCCATGAATCTTAACATTTTTATAAAACTAGTTGATTTTGAATGAGATGAACTATAAGAACTAAACAAACATCTACACATGCATATATGACTCAAAGCTTTACATGCTATAGTGTGTATTTATTCATAATTTGGTTTCGAAATCTCATGCGTTCAATGCATGTGTACCTTACTAGTTTTGAGTAGAGTAGCAAATTTCACGCGGCCCCGGGTATATCAAAATGCAGGGCCCATGCATCATTGCCTTTCGGTCGAAGCTACGTCCACAATTTTTTGTATGTACTATATCTCCACTGGTCCCCGAACCCAAAATGCTGCCTCGTTCCCCTAAAACCAAGCGACCCACACATATTTAAGGCGTCGACTCGAACTCAATCCCTCTCCTGTTTACTACGACGTGGCCCCGCACGCCCTAGTAGTACTCCTACAAACCCTACCGCCGCACGCATCATCAGTTTTCTTCAAGAGGACGAGGGAGAAGCCGATTTGTAGTGGAGGCGCTTTAAAAAAATGATCTGTAGTGGAGACCCCTACCCTAGGGTGCCCTAGGTAGCTGCCGCACGCATCATTGGTTTTCTCTTTTCTTTATGCTCTTGCACCCTAGAGTGAAATGATGGTTGCTTCGTCCGTCCAGCTTAATGCGGGAAAGGTGGGGCTTTGTGATTTGACCCCTCATCGCTCATTTTCTACTACTGCGGCGCTACTCCCGGGGTGCCTCCAATTCCAACCGCTGCTCCGAACTGTAATTTGGTGCATCGCACGTGGAACAAGACGGTGGATGAGCCACATGTCGGCCAAAGGGGTTCTGTTAAGTGTGTCGCCATTTCGTGTGTGGACTGACCCTGCTTGAGTCGCTACGCCAACACGACAGGTGCAGCCTACCACTTGGTTTTGCTCCTTGGTGAATCCCGACTATATTGATCTAAAAATATACATACTGAACTACCCTCTCCGTCTCCTTTTTTTCGACGTCTTGGTTTATAGGGCGTGCACGTAGTTCTAGGTCATCCATTTGACTAACTAAATCTGAGTTACTATGTCACAAAAAGTATATCATTGGATTATTAAGCGGATGTAGTTTCTAAACATATACTGTTCATCACATATATAGCTAGTTAAATTCTCAACCTAGAACGACATGCATGCCATGTAAACCGATACGGAGGAAGTATAGTAGTAAAAATGAGGTGATTTTACCGAGCGATCGGCGGGGGAGTACCAAGGCGATGCGCGTGTCCCTCTTGAGGCAGAAGCAATACTACGTGGTTTGAGATGATGGCGAACCGAAGTGTGAAATAATGGTTGCTTCGTCCGTCTGGGAAGGTGCGGCATTGTGATTTGACGTCTCATTGCTCATTACTACTACTACTGGGGTGGTACGACTATGGTGCATCCCCCTGCTGTTCTGCACTGTTATTTGGTGCTTGACACGTCGACCCGGTTGCTATATGTCCCACATGTCGGCGACAGGAAGTACATAATTCATGAAAGCGAGCATCGACGGAGGAGTACAAGACACGGCTTGGGTTTTTGCTGCTTCGCGCAATCCATCGATACAAACCCGGACTAAAAAAAGGCGAGGGCGGGTCTTTTCCCGCGCAGCAGGCATGGGAGTTTGGCATAGTCTGTTCGAGGCAAGGAGGTAGGAAAGGAAACAAGCAAATAAAGGTTGAGCGACTTAGTTTTGGGAAAATCTAATTTTACGGAGTACGTACCCACTAGGGTTTATAGGGCTCATCTACAAAACATTTGTTTTTCCGTTTTATAAGTCTCAATTATACTACTAGTAGTAGTACCATCACATGTTGGATTTCGAGGTGCGTTAGATCACCCGATGCAAGCAGTGTCAAGAGAAAACTCACCAATGCATGTAGAAGTTCATGGAAATTTAGTGGTCATTCATGCATTCGTTCTAATTAATGCCTCGGTAAACATAACTTCTTGAGAAAAACGAGCGTACTAATTACTTGTGCAAACTAGGAGTACGAAATTAATTTGACCACTCACCGTCTACCTTGGTTGGAGAGATTTTGAAATTGAGCCATAAGTAGAAAGGAGAGAGTAGTAACTTTTATTTCAATTACTATTTGTGGCCTTGTATAGATGCAAAATGTATTTTTTTATAGTGGACTTGTATAAGTAAATGGAGGGAGTACTAAAGGACATATATATTCCAAACAATATGATAATCTCTCTAACCAAGGTAGTAGGGACGAGGAGTAAACGGAGGGAGTACTAGTAAAATTTTCTCCTCGTCCTGCGAGCCACCGCGCGCGTGGGCGAGGGAGCGGGCGTAAGGCGTAGTAAGCAAGCTTCACCTCATCCTGCGAGCCACCGCGCCTGTGGGCGGGGGAGACGGCGTACTAAGCAAGCTTCTCCTCGTTCTGCGAGTTGACGGGACACATCAAAAGTACTCCAGTGTATAGAGCCTTGCCTCTAAGGTAGGCCCCACATGGTTTGCCTCTTTTTTAACATAACGCGTCAAGTCGCAATTTGTTTGTTCACCCGTGGTAGACGATCCTCCCTTCATCTAGTGGACAACCAGTACACGTGTTAAGTTACCACGTGGGCTGCCTTTTCGTACAGAAATGAACTCCACCGTGTACCCGCGCAGGTGTGGTTGGGAAAGAGACGGGAGTACGTGCGCCATGCGTGCACCTCTTCTCTACGTGCACGTCCCCCACCTACGTGGGTGTGTGTGAGAGGGACTATAGAGATACCAACCTAGACATAAAGACCGCTACAAACATCAATGTTCTGCTTATCACAGATAAGATTGATTAATACCTGTAACAATCCATGTCCTTAATAAAGGGTGCATGCACGTATAGGTTGAGCATGTGTCTTGCATCGTGTGCTGTGTGCATGCAGGCATGCGAGTGTTGTGTGCGTGCAAGGGTATGTTTTAGTGTTGCATGCATGTGTGCGTACGTGCGTGTGTTCGTGAGTGCATGTGTACGCGTCAGTGTTGCACGCCTGCATGCGTGCATGTGTTTGTTATGTGTACGTGTCAGTGTTGCACGCCTGCATGCGTGCGTGTCTTGCGTGCGTGCATGTGTACATGCGGGGTGAGGCTACACGTCAGTCGACTGACTTTTTCATCTCTGGTCATTAGATTTTCCAGCCGTTGGATATGAAATCAAGGGCCTGCAGTTTATGATCAAACTCCAACCCCCTGAGCCGCCAGCCACCACCGGCCGAACCGCCGGCCCCCGCCCCCCGCGGCCGGCCCGCGCCGCCACGCCCGCCCCGAAACCACTCCTCGCCGGTCCGCCGCCGCACTGGCTATCCCTCTAGGCCCCCCGCGCCGAGCTTTTTCTCAGGTGATCCCCACCCCACCGCCCAATCAACGCGCCCCCACCGCTGGCGACTGCCAACCAGAGGTCTCACGACTTCGAGTACCCACCGACCACTAATTTATTACCATTTCTGTCCTTCATATACGCGCTGACGGGTGGGCCCTATGGTAATGTGCGCTGCTGAATGTGGACCGTTTGACTGGTCAATTGATCGTGTCATCAACAAATTACGGAGCTGTATGGTGAGCCAGTGACCGTATGATCACCCTAAAATGTACTCCGTGTTTTATTAACACAATACAGACTCAAACTACCATTTCTTTCTTTCATATACGGGCTGACAGGTGGGCCCCACGGTTACGCGCCCCGATGGTGCAACACTAGTTGTGCCACGTGGAACGTTTGACTGGTCAATTGATTGTGTCATCAACAAAATACGGAGTTGTACGGGTGAGCCAGTGACCGTATAATCATGACATGTATTTTTTTAACACAGTACAGACGCAAGGGCTCATATATACGCGCAAGCACTCACCGCTATAAGCGCACACACGCAAACCCTACCCCTATGAGCACCTTCGAGAGAGTGGGCCAGCATATGATCTTGAGATTTAACGAAGTCACCATAGGTGCCTCGTAGTCGAGTGGAACGTCTCCTCCCACTGAACGCACATTGCCGGAAAATACTGAAATTAACCCAGGATAAATGCGAGCACCTGGACTTTAACCCTGGTGGGCTCGAGAAACCACTGTCCTCCTAACCATCCAACCACATGTTGGTTAGCACGACAAAATGTATGTGGTGACCCTGATGAGCTTATTCTGAAGTCCAGTGACCATATCGTGCTTTCGCTTCAAATACAATGACTGTAAGTGTCGTCAAAAAAATACTGAGCACGCATCAAATGCAAAGTCCGTCAGTGTCATCAAGAAAATACGAAGACGTATCCTGAGCTAGATACCGTATGATCACCACGAGAATGTATACAGTGACTGTAATGAGCATATTCTGAACTCCAGTGACCGTATAGTGCTTTAGCTTGAAATACAGTGACCGTCATGCGTGAATCTGTCGTGGGCATGCCTACTTTTAGAGGGCCGAGAGATAGTTTGTGTGCGTACGTGAAAGTGGTGTAGAAAGAGGGGATGTCCGGTGGAGACAAGGAGAGATATGCCCTTCATTTCTCTTACCCGTGACTAATATTTTAGGAGAATATATAAACATTCACAATGCAGAACAAATATTTTTGGATACAGCATGCAATTAACTTTCATGTATAACATTGTACTATTGTATATGCTTATTTTCTTAGTGGCCGATTGCGTGTGTGTTGTGGTGGGCACATCATTTCTAGTTGTGGTGGGTCAACATGAGGACTCATGGGTCGGTTCCATCCTGCACCATATAGGTTGGATCGAGACGCGTTATACGAAGACCCATGTGGAGGACTCGGCGTACAACACGAAGCTAGCTACCAGAGTCGCGGAGGACTCTATCCCCACTGGTGATAAGCCGACGATATATGATTTGTAACCCTAGGGCTCCAGTATGTTATAGAAGCTTGGGGGCTAGTTCATCGATAGTATACACACACGCACAATGCCTGGTATTCACGTGTACTTTGTACACACCCCTATCACTAATATACAGTACCAGGAGTAGGCTTTTTCCTCAACTGCAAGGGTCCGAACTAGGGTAAAACTTTGCCTCGTATTACCATCCAGCCTAACAGTCAGGGATATCCTACCGAATGATATGATGGAATCATATCTGCTAACTACTAAGAGAGAGGTGTGTCTGGGGGGGGGGGCAATGTGTGCGAGAGAGGCCTAAAGATAATGTGTGTGCGGGAGACACGTAGGCACATATATATGCGTATAGAGGGCTAGTAGAGACCGTGCGTGTGTATATATGCATGTGAGAGAAATAGTGTTTTCCAACTGAGATTAGTGAAAAGAGTGGTACACAGTAGTCAGAAAGAGAGAGAGAGAGATACAGAGAGAGCATGTGCATGAGACTCCCCGACACCCCGAGAGAGATTGTGAGCATGTGTGAAAGAGAAATGCTGATGCATATAAGGTGTGTGCACTTATGCGGTAGGTAGAGGGATATATAGCGCGTTTGTGAGAACGGGCCAAGGCATAGTGCATCTACATGTAAAAGGCGGTTCTACGCATTAAATTAAAATATAAATGTCGTTATTATTTTTGGATGAGATCATGAATTTTCTAAATTGCGTATGGACGAAGATCGGTCTATCAGACACCCACACTCTATTGAATTCTAGCATGTGCATGTGTTTATTTCATATTATCGATCCATAGAGTGAGAGCGGTTTGAAATACAGGCAATGGATGCTTTTGCAATTCATATATAAACATTAATTAGTGCACTCCATGTTGTTAGTGTGAAGCACTATATACATTTGTCACTTGCATGGATACATTCCAAATTGCTAGCTACGAAATAGAATACATGGCGAATTCAACATAAAGGGGGTTTCGAAGATTCGAATTCATAGGAAGTGCATTCATCTATTTGAACCCGAGATAATGGCATTTTTAAATCAGATGTAAAAGGGGGCATCAATCTTTGTTCTGCGTTTGAACATGCTATATATATTCATACGCATGTCTAACTTTTTTTTGCAACCAAGGAGATTATATCTGGAACCATGCATGAACTGAGGTAAGTTGCATATTTTTTAATATATACTCGTGTACAATGTATATTCAAATGTACCACCTCCATTCCAAAATAATCGTAGCTTTAGGATTTTCAAGAGTAAAGATTTGTGAAGTTTGACAAATCCTGAATGTTCAATTCAAGAGAACCGAAAACGTTAATGCTTCTGCTCCCAAATATTGAATGAAGCACCAAATAGGCCTCTGGTCACCCGAAACCGCGCGAGACTAATGTTTGGTGGTAGGAAATTACTCTCCTGACTCTGGCCCGTGTAGCGTATCGGCCCGGTGTCCAAAGGTGTAAACCGGGGTAGGTTTGTAACTTCACCAAGACGCCAGTCTCAACCGCCTCCGAGAAGCATTCATACGTCGTGGGCGCCTAAACACCCATGCGCTCGGCCGAAATCTATCCTGGCCACATTTGGGACACCTGAGATTACTGTCCTACCCGCAACCCGCAATATGCCCGAAATTTTAGATGGGGGCAAAGTTTGTAACTTTCCCCAAATTTCAAACAAGCGCGTCCCAAACCGAAACATTGTTCCCCCTTAGTTCCCCGCCTCCCTCCGTTTCCCCATTCATACTCCGTGGGCGCGAAAACGCCCTCTCCACCAGCCGCGAAACCCAAGCCCCCTCCGTCCTCCACCCCATAGCGCCCAATCCACCGCCTCCCTCCTCCATCACGCCAGAGCCGGTACCGCGACGTCGTCGTCCAACGCAACCGCAACCGCAACGCCCTCAAGGACTTAGCAGCTGAAGCCGATGTAGAGCTGCCTCCACGACGCCGACACCAACGTGCGCCGTACCAGAACTACTCCGACCACACCGTCCTGCGCCTCTCTGCTGCCGCTCCACTGTCGCAACCGTCCACCACACCGGAGTTGTTCCCGCTATGCCGTCGTTCGCCGCCTCGGATCTGCTTCCCCGTCGCCGACAGACAGCCACCGGACCACACTCAACAACTTGGCCATGGGTTCGTCCAAGGCTGCACCATCCTCCACAACTTGTCGTTTCTAGCGAACCACAAGAAGATCGTTGGAAAAACAAAAGGAGGACACAACACTGCTAGCAGAAAGAGGTACTCCTCTTCCCTTATTCGTGCAAACCTTACGTCTCTGCTCACACCGTATTCATCCCACGAACGAAACTGGATGAGCGCTTCTTACTGCATCTTCTTCGTGATACTAAATGCACAAGGTTTCCTCCCTTTACTATTTCACCTTTGCTAGAGGTTAGTAGCCCGCCCGGATTTCAATTCAGGGTCAGTCGAACTGCAATTAAAAGAAGCAGCACCCGCTTAGGCGCGCGGAGCACCTAGTCCGCCTGTTCGCCGGGGAAGCGGCGCATCGGTGTCTATCATAGGGGTGTGGGGCGCACGAGCTGCTTGCGCCCGATCTGGAGGTCGGCGGGGCTTGAATGGATTGCCGGGCGGCGGTGCCAAGCACGGTTGTGCGGTGAGGTCGAGGGGAGGGCGCAGGCAGGGGACTGGGCCGGTGGTCGCTGCCGTTTCGAGGAAGATCGTCAACACTGACTGGCTGGAGGTAGATGAAGGCGATCTACCCGTTCTTTGTCCATCGGACGGTGCAGAAAAAATGGACTGGCCTATTTGTTTTCAGTCGAATGTTATTTTCATAGAATCCTGTAGTAATTTAGTGTGCCATGCATGTTGTAGAGCTATCATATGTCTCCCGTCATTTATTTCTCACCGACCTGCTATCTGCTACCTTTACACTATACTAATTGTGCACACACTTCACCCATACTCACACTATTGGTTTTTTATGCATGGGTATTTCAGACTCTGATGCTTTGTTGATGAATGCTGAAAAGAAAAGACAGAAGTCGCTCCAGTGTAATTCAAAGAGAAGCACTAAGCGTTTCAGCGCTCTAAAGGATGCAGTGTCAGCAGTTGGAGACAATAGACGTAGCTCTGCAGTTGATGTTCTCAATTGCCACACACAACGATCCCAGGTGCTTGCTTTAACTTCGCGCTGTCAAATGTGGTTGCATGTTGCATATGGTGCCTAGCTTGTATCGCTTCCAATTTGGTTAAATTGCATCTGCTTACTTTACACATTATACCTTTGATAATGACATGCCTTCCTGTTTTTGATACATACTACATATGTCTATTAACCATGTTCGTACATCAAACTAATGCTCTTTTGTATCCCTCGTCAATCACTTATGATGAGACAGTCACCCGGGTGGGTTACTATGAGACGCCATACTCATTTAAAGAGTGCAGTGTCATCCTCCCCACATGATTCTCAAGAAACAACAAGGCTAAATGAAGATAGTCAACGTAGCTCTCTAGTTGATGACCGCAATTCCCCCACACCACCATCACATGTGCTTGCTCTAACTTCGCAGTGTGATAT
Organism: Aegilops tauschii subsp. strangulata; assembly: GCF_002575655.3. Classification (NCBI taxonomy): domain Eukaryota; kingdom Viridiplantae; phylum Streptophyta; class Magnoliopsida; order Poales; family Poaceae; genus Aegilops; species Aegilops tauschii. The sequence goes on from NC_053040.3 coordinate 322,798,610, forward strand.
GTGGTTTCATGTTGCATACGGTGTCTAGCTTGTAATGCTTCTAATTAGGGTAAATTGCATCTGCTTAGTTTACACATTATACTTGTGAATATGACATGCCTTCCTATTTTTGGTACACACTACATCTATGTGTTAACCTTGTTCTTACATGAAACTACCTCTCTTCTGTATCCTGCATCAATCACTTACGACGAGTCACCTTTATTGGTTGCATATTGCATATTATTTCTAGCCTGTTGCCATGTATTGCTTCTAATTTGGTCAAATACATTTGTTAGGGCACCCTTTTAATTTGGCAGAGTGATATTGGTTTCATCTTTCATATGGTTTCTAGCTTGCATTGATTCTAACAAGTTCAATCACCTTGTGCTTAGTTTACACTTTATACATCATACATGTCAATATGTCACGCCGTCCTGTTTTTCATACATATTCCATCCTCCTATCATGCGTCTGCCTTACTGAAAGTAGTGTTCGTCAGTATCATGCATCAATGAGTTCTGAAGAGCAAATTTTATTCCTTTTTCTTGTGGGTTTGACCTGACAAGGCAAAATCAAGAAAGAGGAAAGAAAAGAGTAAGGAAGGCGATGATGGTGGTCCTCTGCAGCAACAAAAACGGAGCATCTGTACCGATTCTCCTTGTACTGATAGTGCATTACAAGGTCCAAGTCTCCACTCCCCTACTCCACCATCCAAGGTGCTTGCTCTAACTTGGCAGTGTGATATCTGGTTGCATGTTGCATATGGTGTCTAGCTTGTATTGCTCCTAATTAGTGTAAATTGCATCTGCTTAGCTTACACATGATACGTGTGAATATGACACGCTTTCCTGTTTTTGGTACATACTATATCTGTCTATCACACCATGTTCTTACATGAAACTACTCTTATTTTGTATCGTGCATCAGTCACTTATGATGGAACATCTTTAAGTTGGCAGCGTGATACTGGTTTGCGTCCTGAATATGATTTCTAGCATGTATTGCTTCTAGTTTGATGAACGCCACCTATGACGAGACAGTTTTATCTTGGCAGAGTGATATTGATTGCACCTTTCATATGGTGTCTAGTTTGCAGTAGTTCTAATTTGTTGAAGTGCCTTCTGCTTAGTTACCACATCATATGTGTGAATATGTCAAGCCGTCCATTTTCTCGTACATATTCCATCCTCGTATCATGACTTTGCCTTTCATCAGAGTAGTGTTCGTCAGTATCATGCATGAATGAGTTCTGAAGAGCGAATTATATTCCTTTTTCTTGTCGGTTTGACCTCACAATGCAAAATCAATAAAGCTGAAGGAAATTGGCAAGGCATTGGATGATGGTGGTCCTTCCGAGCAACTGAAACAGAGGTTCTCTACAGATTCTACTCCGCCATCCTCCCAACAAGATTCGCAAGACAACGCAATGCTAGACAGTCAACGTAGCTGTGTAGATGATGATCACATCTCCCCTACTCCACCATCACAGGTGCTTGCTCTAACTTGGCACTATTATATGTGGTTGCATGTTGCGTATGATGTCTAGCTTGTATTGCTTCTAACTTTGTTGAATTGCATCTGCTTACTTTACACATAATGCCTGTGAATATGACACGTGTTCCTGTTTCGAGAACATACGTGTAAATGATGAGCACATCTCCCCTACTCCACCATCACAGGTGCTTGCTCTAACTTGGAACTGTTATATGTGGTTGCGTTTTCCATATGATGTCTAGTTTGTATTGCTTCTGATTATATTGAATTGCATCTGCGTAGCTTACAACTTATACCTGCAACGATCACTTACCCATAAGACACATTTAACTTGGGACTATGATGTAGGTTGCATCTTGCATTGTCTTCTAGCTTGTACTGCTTCTAATTTCTTGAAATGGCACTTATGACGAGACACTTTTTACCTGATAGAGTGATATTGGTTGCATGTTCATATGGTGCCTACCTTTCATTTCTTCTAATTTTGTTGAAATGCCTTCCGCTTACTGTTTTTTCATACATATTCCATCCTCCTATCGTACGTGTGAATATGAAACGCTGTCTTTTTTTGTATATATTCCATCCTACTATCCTGCGCTTGCCTTACATCAAAGTAGTGTTCGTCTATATCATGCATCAACCAGTTATGCAGAGCTAATTTTATTCATCTTCTTGTGGTTTTGACTTCATAAGGCAATATCAGAAAATAGGAAGGAAAAGAGTAAGTTAGGGGATGTTGGTGGTCCTCCGCACCGACGCAAATAGAGACTCTCTAGATTTGCAACTGCTACTGCTAATGAAGTTGAAGTCCCAAGTCTAAATGATGAGTTCATCTCCCGTACTCCATCGCAGGTGCTTGCTCTAAGTTGACTGTGTGATAATTGGTTTCATGTTGCATATGTTGTCTAGCCTGTATTTCTTCTATTTTGATTAAATTGCACCTGCTGAGTTCATATGTTATACATGTGCATATGACATGGCGTTCTGTGTCTAGAATACACTGCATCTATCTATCATACAATGTTCTTACACCAAAGTACTGCTGTTGTGTATCCCTCATCAGTCACTCATGATTGGACACTTTTAACATGGCAGTTTGATAGTGGTTGCATCTTGCATTGATTTCTACGTTGTACTGCTTCTAATTTTTTGAATTGCCACTTATGATAAGACACTTTTAACTTGGCAGAGTAATATTGGTTGCATCTTTCATATGGTGTCTAGCTTGCATCACTTATATTTTCTTGAAAATCCTTCTGCTTAGTTTACACATCGTAGCTGTGAATATGCCATGCCGTCCTGTTTTCCTTACATATTCCATCCTCATACGGTTGTCTTACATAAGTATTGCTTGTCTGTATCATGCATCAATGAGTTCTGAAGAGTGATTTTATTCTTTTGTGTTGTGGGTACGGCTTGACATGGCAAAGTCAAAAAAGAGCAAGGAAAATAATATAGTAGGGAGTGGTGTTACTCGTCGGGTGAAACGGAAAAGGATCGGCCGTCCAGATTCTGCTGGTACTTATAGTGCAGTAGAAGGTCCAAGTCCACCGGCTAAATCTACAAACACAGTATCACCTGCTCCACCAGCTGCAGCATCCGCTTCAACTGTACTAGCATCTCAACGAGTTACTCGTTCGTTTGCTTCGGAACTGGCCAGTTCCCAAGCTGCCTTCATACCTAACACTACTTCCGAAGCACTGCTGACACAACATGACTTGGCAATATCAAATGAACCTCATGAGCATCAACACCAAGACGGTACCTGACCGAGTCAAGTTGCAGTTGCATTCTCCTTTATATGTACTCTCACAGTTTGATGTACACTAACACTTTCCATATTCGTTGTTGAACTAGCACCACGACGCAAGCGGAAACAGACATCAGGGATAATGCTTGACAGATTAACAAAATCTAAAGGAGGAAGAATGGAGATCCATTTTGAGGCAGGTTTAAAAAGGCCACGTGATGCTACAGAGTCAGCCAAGTTAGTATCAAAGGCAGCCGTTGCCGTTAGGTGTCATGCACGTATCCTCCCAACGTGGATCCAGTACAGGAATGACAAAGACAATACCCAGTTTGACACCTTCCTTGACCATTCATCCGTAAGTAATGTTATTCATCACAATTAGTAATATTGTCTTGCTCTGTCCCATACTGTAACATCCCAAATTTTCAATTTGGAATGTTATACATAGATCATTCATGCATATCATATTTTTTTTGCATTTCGTTTCGCGATCCTCGACATTCTAAGCAACTCAAGGACCCTCGGAGAGAGTTGGGGATTTCACTGTTTCCATATTTGAATTTTATCAAATATTGAAACGAGGATTATTTGTTTAATTATTTTTCTCTCCGAAAATATTTCATATTAAAATATATGAGAGGAGATAATATGACTTCTCCAAAATAAATGAAATATTGGAGGAAAAATATTAAAATCAAATATTTGATTTTATTCGGATTTTATTGCTATTTTATTAGCATTCGAAAAATTGCATGTTTTCAAGATTGCATTTTAGGGTCAAGAAAATGTTCATCTTGTTCTAAATATTTTATTTAGACGGTGAAAATTTGTTTTGGCATTTTTAGATTTTTATTTATTTTTCTAGGATTTATTTTCGGCGGTATCTGTTTAAAAAAATCTTCCGCGCCCGACTGGGCCAAGGCCCAGCCAAGCCAGGCCGCCGGCCCGCGCAGCGCCACCGCCTCCGCCGTGCCCGAGTCCGGCTAGGACTCGGCAGCCACCGCCGTCGCCGCTCGGGACTCCTCCCGCCCCCTCCCGCAAGCCACCCGCCCCTCCCCTTTATAAGCCTCCGCCTCCGCCCCCAAATCGCCACCACCGCCGCCGCAAGCAGCCGCAGCAGCCGCCGCCGCCTGCCGCGCCTCGTCTCGCCGCTAGCGTCGCCCCGCGCCGCCGCCGCACTTCCCCGCCGCCGCGCCACACCACCCCGCGCTGCCCCGCCTCGCCGCGCCGCTGCGAAAGCCGCCGGAGTCGCCGCCGCCGATCCGATCCGGAGCCGCCGGTTTTTTTCGGTTTAGGTAAAAACCGTCGGTTTTAAAAAAAACCCTAGTTACGTATTTTTAGATCGGTTCGTTAGTTTTCTCGATTTAGTTTATTTAGCGGACGTTTGTCCGTACGTTCGTTTCAACGAACGGTTTTCGCCCGTTAGTCACAGACAAGGAACGTTCGTTCGTTAGCCTGTTCGTCAGTTTTTCTTTTTCTCGGGTTTTTCGCGATTATTTTCGATCGCGATTTCTGATCTGATTTTCGTTTCAGTTTATCTTTTAGCTCGTTTATCGGAATCAGGCGATTCAAGCGTCTAGATCTTCGTCTTGAAACCCTCTTTCTGTTTAACCAACTTGAATAAGATTTTGGTACTGTAAAATTTGACTTTAGACTAGATTAGTAATCGAATCTTGTTTCTTTCGCAGTTTGAGTTTCGTTGCTCCGTTTGATTTGATTCTTTTTGCAAACCGGAGTTCTTAAGTTGAACTTTCTGGTTAGTTCTTTTTATTTGAGTTTTACCCGTGCATCCGTGATTGATTGCTTATGTATGCTATTGTTTGTTTGCGATAGAATTCCCGGAGTGCAAAGCGTGCTACTACGAGTCCCTAGGTTTTGTGGATCGTGAGCAAGGCAAGTAACACATTGATCATACTCTTTTCATACCCAGTTTTTATGCATTAGCTCCAATCCTCAAACACTGCATGATTAGGATGTGATTAACTTGTGGGTATTGGGAAGTAGTTGATGAGGTAGAACCTATTGCCCTGTTATTATCAAACCCTTGGGAGTTACTTCTACGTATTGCTTATATTGGTATGCTATGCTCGTAGACGTGGTTTGGGTGAGTGAATCCATGACAGATGTGAGATTGTTAATTAATGGTTCAACTTAAGGTGGCAACTTTAATACACATCTGGGTGGATTGCTTGTCGGGCACCTGGAGAATCCAGTGTTGTCCTAGGATATCCCGGAGTACCCGTGTGATAATCCTAAGGTCCACCACCCAGGCTCAAAGGGAACTGAGATATTTCATGCTAGAAACTTCCGTGTGCAGCCACAAGCTATTATGGGCTCTAGCATAGTTGAGTAAGTTGCATGACCTCTTCTAGTGGTAGGCTAGCAGATGTAGAGGGATGTAGGTTGGTACTGTCTACCCGGGGTTAGAGTTAATGCTTCTGAAATACTGTGTCTCGGTCATCCGTTTCTCAAACACCATGTAGTGCGAGAAAATCCAACGGAGGCGATCGAGTCTTGTGGGGAAAAGTGCGCAAACCGCTATAGAGTGTACAATCTAATCATGGTTAGCCGTGTCCCCGGTTATGGACATCTTGAGTATCTAGTACTTGGATTATCCTAAGTATCTCATCACTCTAATTTAATATTGTTGGGTTGATAATTACTTTTAATTGGGATTGAGTTGGAGGAACCTTCTCAATGATGTTTCAAATACCATGATAGTTAAAGAAAACTTATTCCTTTGTTGTAGGAAAAAACTGGCTTTTCGCAAAACTATAACCATAGAGCTTTCCACCAGCCAAATATGCATGTAGTGATAGCATTATTCTGTTCTTGCTCTACTGTGTTATATTGCCAGCATATTCCATGTCCTGACCCGTTTTCGGGCTGCAACGTATCATGTTGCAGACTTTTCAGACTAGGAGTAAGGTTCGTTAGGTCGTTCCCGTGCAGCTCAGCTATGCCGTTGGAGTTGATGGACTCACTTTATCTTCCAAGCCTTCCGATGTTATCGTATTAGATGGCCTTATGTCATATTTATTGTAATAAGTTCTCTCTTGAGACATTCGATGTAATAAGTGTGTGATTGCTACTCTGTTATAAATCCTTCGAGTACTGTGTGTGTCAGCATTACCAATCCAGGGATGACACAGAAGCACAGAGACTTGACCGTTTGAGGTCGGGTCCCTACACATACTTTCTAGCTTCCTCCTAATAAGACTCACATTCTTTTTTCAACAGATGAGGTTCAAGTTGGATCCGAAAGATGATGCAACAAAACAAGCATGCACTCATGTTTTTCAATCTGCTCTGCAACAGTATCGGTACCACCTTAGAAAATCTCACTTTGAAGGCAAGGCTAACAATGAAATCGCCCAAACATCTCCAGTGGAATATATTACAGATGAAGACTGGACAGCCCTTGTTAAACACTGGTCTGATCCAAAGTATCAGGTAGGCTATATGTATTTGATCAGACCACATATTGAACTTGTATTTATGTATGTGCCTTACAAGTGTATCTTCTTCTAGGCTAACTGTTTGAAGAACAAGACCAACCGTTCTAAAGTGAAATTCCAACAGACAACATGATCTCGTAGCTATATTGCACACTGCGAGGCTCTTGTAAATAGCTTCTACTTCCTTCTTTTTTCTTTGCCATATTATCGTATCTATATTGACTTGTTCCAAATACAGAGGGAAGCCTGTGCGGACCAAAAAGAACCTGAACCGAATGCAGTGCAAATCTTCAAGGATTGCCACACCAGCAAGATGAAGGGCATGAGCACACCAGTTCAAGCCGCTGTTGTAAGTCCTTACTCCTCCTGCCTTTGAACTGATTGGTAATGTGATGTGTTCATTTAACTACTTGGTTTGCAGCCAATGTCAGTTACTCTGTTCACTTTTATACACAGTTGTCTTAACGTATCATTTCACCTTACATGGTTTAAAAGAGATGAAGCATATTCTTTTGGTCTTGATCTGTATTTTAGTTGTTGTGTTCACGTGCGCACACAATGATAAAATAGCCTGTTTATTTTATATCTGTTTGCCCATGATATGAATGATGTCATACTATGTTCATCCTACTTTAAACCATGTCTCTTTATCCTTAGATGTCAATGAATGTGAGGAAATAGACAATACAGTAGGCATGCTACATGGACATATGTTCCGAAAGTGATTTTATTATGTGGTTGGCACTACAGTACATGCTAATGTATTACAGTAGTTCACCAAAATAAGTTATGTATAAACGTGTAACCTACTTTGTTTGTTTTTGTCTCATTAGTAACTTATCTGGTACAGTAATCTACAAGTTCAAACTTTCAGGAAGCTATGGAAAAAATGATTGAACAACCACAACCACCTGAAGGTGACGAGGCTACCACAGGCACAATGTCACCTCTTGCTGCAGTGCGTCAGTATCTCTCCACTAACAGTGCAAAAAGCACCTTCCTGCGTAATTCTGGGTTGGTTGTCAAGGTAACCTCGTCCAAATCGCCTACTAAACAAAATCTTCCTGCTAGACAGAGTGATATATCTGTGCTCGAGACACAAGTCCAATCCCTAATGGACGTCGTTTTGGAAACAAGAATAGTGGTTGACAAATGTTGTCAAGATATGAATGGTTTTGAAACCAGACTATCGGACATTCGCTTCGTTGTTCAAGAGCAATGGCGGAAAAAGGTGAAGATCGTGCTGCTCCATCAGATTCTACAGCCTGAAACATTAGCACTCAGGTCAAATGATCTGTGCTTCTATACATCTGATGGTGCTTTTATCTGCAAGGACCGTAAACTTTATGCGAACAGGCCTTTTGTTGTGATACAACATTTATGCTGCTGCCAAAGGTTGCAATAATTATGACGCTATTTTTGTATAGTGTAGGTTTATCTTAGTAATGTATTCGGCCGAAAGCTTCGTAGGAGCCCAACATGCCAACATTCGTCGGGCCCATTCCAATTGGGCTAAAAACGATTATGGGCCGAAATTTGCATGTACCGCACTAAAAATATCTGGGCCTAAATCAGCATAAGATTTCATATTTTTCTGGTAGGCCTGTGCTCATAGTGGGCCTTTAACAGGCCTAAACATAATTTGGGCCCTCAGTAACAATAGGCCGTTTACAGGTGTAAATATCTCGAGCCCATAAAAAACATGGGCCTTTAAAAGACCGAAAGTGAGATTGGGCCCATTTACAATGCAGATCTTTCACAGGCCGAAATTCGAACGGGCCGTAAATGCGCCGACCTAATACACGGGCCTTTAACAGGCCGGAAGTTCGGTCGGGCTAGATTATCGTCATTTTTATATGGGCCGTTAATGGGCCCGATGTGACGTTGGGCCACATATGGCCCATGGATTTCGTCTGACGTTAACAGGCCGAAAGTGGCCCAAATCTATGGTGGGCTGCTAACTGGCCGAATGTCAGACATGGCCGAATATGACCCAAATCCTTCACGGTCGTTTATGGGCCGAAAGTTTCAATGGCCTGTAAATGGGCCCAAATGAAGCAGGACCTTGAACAGGCCGGAAATACATCGGGCCGTAATTCGGCCCATATACTTAGCGGACTGTTAACGGGCCAGAAGTGATCATGGGCCGCGATGATGACAGTTTTAGGACAGGCCGTTGATGGTACGATTTGACACTAGCCGTACGGGCCTTAACTCAGAATGTTGGGCCTTTATCTGGGCCGGCCCATTATGGTTCACAAAATCTCGCGGGCCTTTAGCTGGGCCGGCCCATTATGGCCCGCAAAATCTCGTGGGCCTTTAGCTGGGCCGGCCCATTATGATATGAAAAATCTCATGGGTCTTTTGCTGGGCTGGCCCATTATGGACCGCAAAATCTTGTGGGCCTTTAGTTGGGCCGGCCCATTTAAACTTTACCACTTTTGGGCCGGTCCACGTGTCAGCATATCATAGGCGCATCTCGCCCACTGGATGAGTGACACCTGTGCCAACGCGGTGCTGACACGTGTTCCGTCAGCCAATCAAAATTTTACACGTGGAAAATCCCCATTGGTCCGGGCTGTTAACGGGTTATCGGATCCAAAACCGGACCCGGTAGCTTAACGGCGTTCCGTTATAGTGGATGCCATGTGTCGGTCACCCTTGACGAAAGCACTTCTCTGACGCGCGAGTTATCGTCATGGAAGTGGACACTTCCGTGATGATAATTTTGGTAATGCCATGGAACACTTCTACGACAGCACAGGTATGACTATCTTGATTCTGTCATAAAATTGTCATGGATGTACATGCATGACAAAAAATGCGACCTACTGTGACAAACACGTATCATCACGGAAGTGTATTTTTTTGTAGTGGTTCTTATAGCTTCCCTCTTATTTCACTCCTTAAATCTCGGGACGAGATTTCTTATAGTGGAGGAGAATTGTGACGCCCGGATAATTAAGCTACAGTAATCCAATGTTAGTGGTGCCATGTCATCATTTTTACTGTTGCTAAATCCCACGTTATTCCAAACTAGTTCAAATTTCAAATTCAAATTCCGAAAACAAGTCAAATTCTTATTTCTTCAAACTATCAAGTAAAAATGTTCGGTGGGATGAAAATATTCGCTAACTAATTGTCATGAATGTTTCAACATCATTTGAGATATTTAATTTCCCTTGGAACTTAAAACAGTTCCAAATCAGCCTTTTCTTATACTTTTCCATTTGTGAAAAATCCAAATCAATTCAAACTCCTCCCAAACTTTTTTATGGTAGTGCCAAATATTGTAATGTATTTATGTGCCCAAGTTCCACATTTTTACAAAGACCAATTGACAGCTCAAAATATTGCAAACAAATTCTGCAATCAGTGTAAAAATAAAATAAAAGGGAAAGGCCAAACTACTATGTGTTAATGGGCTCTAGTGCTATTGTGCACTTTGGCCCGTCTAACAACATTGGGCCAGCCCACCTCCACCTCATACCCAACCTCGCTACAGGAGGCGGGGGGATCGTGGCGGCCATCCCATGGCGCCCCTGGTCCCGTGGCGGCTATCCCCGCTCCCTCCTTGTGGATAAGAGGACGCCCCGACGACCCTCCTTCTTGTCTGAGCAACCAGGCAAGCCCCCCTTTGATCATCTCGATATCGCCCATTCTATTCTCTCATGCCTGCATTAGATTTTGCTACTGTTATTGTTTGCTCCTATTCTGATGCATAGCCTGCTTTTGTAACCTGCTTATTGTTACCTTACCTGCTTATCCTAAACTGCTTAGTATAGGTTGGTTAGTGATCCATCAGTGACCCCCACCTTGTCCTTGTTGCCCCTGCTTCATCATCGAAGACCCGATCAACGGGATCGAAGACCAGGCCCCGGCACCGCACATCACTTTCCCCTTAGTTGCTCAACACTACTGGGTTTCTATCGAGTGCCGAGGGTGAGACTTCATCAGAACTTCTGATGTTAACCCTGTAGTGTAGCTATTCGGTCATGGTCATCTAGGGTGATTCCGCCTTGACCACTTCCGATACGGCTCTGTCGTGCAACCCCTCAAGTGTGAACCTCGAGGGTGGATCCTCTTACGTTCACCTTGATGATTACATCGAGTGGAATTCACCGGGGGTGATTCCTCGGGTTTTCCCCTTGATGTTTGGACACACGGATACTTGGACTTTACAACTGTTACTTGGAAAGGCGGGTCGATCCTGAGGGGTACCTGCGAGTGATGTGGAGACGGGTTGACCTGGAAGGTGCCCACGAGATACTTACGAGGCGTGGCCGGGCTTTCTTAGCCCTTGCCGCAAGTCCTCGAGCCAGGGCGACGGGGTCACATCTTTCGTGAATCTCTGCTTGTTACCGCGCGTTCCAAAACCACTATGATTTGGATATTTGATCCGAGGGGCCTCTGGCCTGATAGCACTAACCATCACGTGGGCATAGTGTGGGCGTTCTGCGTTGTATGCATCAGCCGAAGCTTAATAGACGTCAGCGACTGAGCGGCGCGCGACGGGTTGGACTGGTAAGCACCTGCCTTTTTTAAGGAGGTAGCTAGGTCTGCTCACCGGCCGCGTTCGCAACGTGCAGGAGTTCTCGGAGCGATGGCCCATGACCCTGTTGGGAATCGTAGCATAATTTTAAAATTTTCCTACGTTCACCAAGATGCATCTATGGAGTGTACTAGCAATGAGGGGAAGGGAGTGCATCTACATACCCTTGTAGATCGCGGGCGGAAGCGTTCCAATGAACGTGGATGACGGAGTCGTACTCGCTGTGATCCAAATCACCGATGACCGAGCGCCGAACGGACGGCACCTCCGCGTTCAACACACGTACGGTGCAGCGACGTCTCCTCCTTCTTGATCCAGCAAGGGGGAAGGAGAGGTTGATGGAGATCCAGCAGCACGACGGCGTGGTGGTGGATGTAGCGGGTCTCGTGCAGGGCTTCGCCGAGCTTCTACGAGAGAGAGAGAGGTGTTGCAGGGGAGGAGGGAGGCGCCCAAGGCTGTTGTGTCCTGCCCTCCCTCCCCCCCTTTATATAGGCCCCCTGGGGGGGCGCCGGCCCTGGAGATCAGATCCAAGGGGGGGGGGCGGCGGCCAAGTGGGGGCGAAGGGGTGCCTTGCCCCCCAAGGCAAGGGGGAACTGCCCCCTAGGGTTCCCAACCCTAGGCGCATGGGGGGAGGCCCAAGGGGGGCGCCCCAGCCCACTAGGGGCTGGTTCCCTTCCACTTTCAGCCCACGGGGCCCTCCGGGACAGGTGGCCCCACCCGATGGACCCCCGGGACCCTTCCGGTGGTCCCGGTACAATACCGATAACCCCCGAAACTTTCCCGGTGGCCGAAACTGGACTTCCTATATATAACTCTTCACCTCCGGACCATTCCGGAACCTCTCGTGACGTCCGGGATCTCATCCGGGACTCCGAACAACTTTCGGGTTTCCGCATACATATATCTCTACAACCCTAGCGTCACCGGACCTTAAGTGTGTAGACCCTACGGGTTCGGGAGACATGCAGACATGACCGAGACGCCTCTCCGGTCAATAACCAACAGCGGGATCTGGATACCCATGTTGGCTCCCACATGTTCCACGATGATCTCATTGGATGAACCACGGTGTCGAGGATTCAATCAATCCGTATGCAATTCCCTTTGTCAATCGGTATGTTACTTGCCCGAGATTCGATCGTCGGTATCCCAATACCTTGTTCAATCTCGTTACCGGCAAGTCTCTTTACTCGTACCACAATGCATGATCCCGTGACTAACGCCTTAGTCACATTGAGCTCATTATGATGATGCATTACCGAGTGGGCCCAGAGATACCTCTCCGTCATACGGAGTGACAAATCCCAGTCTCGATCCGTGCCAACCCAACAGACACTTTCGGAGATACCCGTAGTGCACCTTTATAGTCACCCAGTTACGTTGTGACGTTTGGCACACCCAAAGCACTCCTACGGTATCCGGGAGTTGCACGATCTCATGGTCTAAGGAAAAGATACTTGACATTAGAAAAGCTCTAGCAAACGAAATTACACGATCTTTTATGCTATGCTTAGGATTGGGTCTTGGCCATCACATCATTCTCCTAATGATGTGATCCCGTTATCAATGACATCCAATGTCCATAGTCAGGAAACCATGACTATCTGTTGATCAACGAGCTAGTCAACTAGAGGCTTACTAGGGACAGGTTGTGGTCTATGTATTCACACATGTATTACGATTTCCGGACAATACAATTATAGCATGAATAATAGACAATTACCATGAACAAAGAAATATAATAATAACCATTTATTATTGCCTCTAGGGCATATTTCCAACAGTCTCCCACTTGCACTAGAGTCAATAATCTAGTTACATTGTGATGAATCGAACACCCATTGCGTCCTGGTGTTGATCATGTTTTGCTCTAGGGAGAGGTTTAGTCAACGGATCTGCTACATTCAGGTCCGTATGTACTTTACAAATATCTATGTCTCCATTTTGAACACTTTCACGAATGGAGTTGAAGCGACGTTTGATATGCCTAGTCTTCCTGTGAAACCTGGGCTCCTTCGCAAGGGCAATAGCTCCAGTGTTGTCACAGAAGAGAGTCATCGGGCCCGACGCATTGGGAATCACCCCTAGGTCCGTAATGAACTCCTTTATCCAGACTGCTTCCTGTGCTGCCTCTGAGGCTGCCATGTACTCCGCTTCACATGTAGATCCCGCCACGACGCTTTGCTTGCAACTGCACCAGCTTACTGCTCCTCTATTCAATATATACACGTATCCGGTCTGTGACTTCGAGTCATCCAGATCTGTGTCGAAGCTAGCGTCGACGTAACCCTTTACGACGAGCCCTTCGTCACCTCCATAAACGAGAAACATATCCTTAGTCCTCTTCAGGTACTTCAGGATATTCTTGACCGCTGTCCAGTGTTCCTTGCCGGGATTACTTTGGTACCTTCCTACCAAACTTACGGCAAGGTTTACATCAGGTCTGGTACACAGCATGGCATACATAATAGACCCTATGGCCGAGGCATAGGGGATGACACTCATCTCTTCTATATCATGTGCCGTGGTCGGGCATTGAGCCGTGCTCAATTGCACACCTTGCAATACAGGTAAGAACCCCTTCTTGGACTGATCCATATTGAACCTCTTCAATATCTTGTCAAGGTATGTACTCTGTGAAAGACCAATGAGGCGTCTTGATCTATCTCTATAGATCTTGATGCCTAATATATAAGCAGCTTCTCCAAGGTCCTTCATTGAAAAACACTTATTCAAATAGGCCTTTATACTTTCCAAGAATTCTATATCATTTCCCATCAATAGTATGTCATCCACATATAATATGAGAAATGCTACAGAGCTCCCACTCACTTTCTTGTAAACACAGGCTTCTCCATAAGTCTGTGTAAACCCAAACGCTTTGATCATCTCATCAAAGCGAATGTTCCAACTCCGAGATGCTTGCACCAGCCCATAGATTGAGCGTTGGAGCTTGCATACTTTGTTAGCATTCTTAGGATCGACAAAACCTTCCGGCTGCATCATATACAACTCTTCCTTAAGGAAGCCGTTAAGGAATGCCGTTTTGACGTCCATCTGCCATATCTCATAATCATAGCATGCGGCAATTGCTAACATGATTCGGACGGACTTCAGCTTCGCTACGGGTGAGAAAGTCTCATCGTAGTCAACCCCTTGAACTTGTCGATAACCCTTAGCGACAAGTCGAGCTTTGTAGATGGTCACATTACCATCTGCGTCCGTCTTCTTCTTATAGATCCATTTGTTTTCTATGGCTCGCCGCTCATCGGGCAAGTCAGTCAAAGTCCATACTTTGTTTTCATACATGGATTCTATCTCGGATTTCATGGCTTCTAGCCATTTGTCGAAATCCGGGCCCGCCATCGCTTCTTCATAGTTCGAAGGTTCACCGTTGTCCAACAACATGTTTTCCAGGACAGGGTTGCCGTACCACTCTGGTGCGGAACGTGTCCTTGTGGACCTACGAAGTTCAGCAACTTGATCTGAAGCTTCATGATCATCATCATTAACTTCCTCCCCAGTCGGTGTAGGCACCACAGGAACATTTTCCCGCGCTGCGCTACTTTCCGGTTCGGAAGGGGTGACTATCACCTCATCAAGTTCCACTTTCCTCCCACTCAATTCTTTCGAGAGAAACTCCTTCTCCAGAAAGGACCCGTTCTTGGCAACGAAGATCTTGCCTTCGGATCTGAGGTAGAAGGTATACCCAATAGTTTCCTTAGGGTATCCTATGAAGACGCATTTTTCCGATTTGGGTTCGAGCTTTTCAGGTTGAAGTTTCTTGACATAAGCATCGCATCCCCAAACTTTTAGAAACGACAGCTTAGGTTTCTTCCCAAACCATAATTCATACGGTGTCGTCTCAACGGATTTAGACGGTGCCCTATTTAAAGTGAATGCGGCAGTCTCTAAAGCATAACCCCAAAATGAGAGCGGTAAATCGGTAAGAGACATCATAGATCGCACCATATCCAATAGAGTGCGATTACGACGCTCGGACACACCATTTCTCTGAGGTGTTCCAGGCGGCGTGAGTTGTGAAACTATTCCACATTTCCTTAAGTGTGTACCAAATTCGTGACTTAAATATTCTCCACCACGATCTGATCGTAAGAATTTTATTTTTCTGTCACGTTGATTCTCGACTTCACTCTGAAATTCCTTGAACTTTTCAAAGGTTTCAGACTTGTGTTTCATTAGGTAGACATACCCATATCTACTTAAATCATCAGTGAGAGTGAGAACATAACGATATCCTCCGCGAGCCTCAACACTCATTGGACCACACACATCGGTATGTATGATTTCCAATAAGTTGGTTGCTCGCTCCATTGTTCCGGAGAACGGAGTCTTGGTCATCTTACCCATGAGACATGGTTCGCATGTGTCAAATGATTCGTAATGAAGAGACTCCAAAAGTCCATCTGCATGGAGCTTCTTCATGCGCTTGACACCAATGTGACCAAGGCGGCAGTGCCACAAGTATGTGGGACTATCGTTATCAACTTTACATCTTTTGGTATTCACACTATGAACATGTGTAACATCACGTTCAAGATTCATCAAAAATAAACCATTGACCAGCGGGGCATGACCATAAAATATATCTCTCAAATAAATAGAACAACCATTATTCTCAGATTGAAATGAGTTGCCATCTCGAATTAAACGAGATCCAGATACAATGTTCATGCTCAAAGCTGGCACTAAATAACAATTATTGAGGTTTAAAACTAATCCCGTGGGTAGATGCAGAGGTAGCGTGCCAACGGCGATCACATCGACCTTGGAACCATTCCCGACGCGCATCGTCACCTCGTCCTTTGCCAGTCTCCGTTTATTCCGTAGTTCCTGCTTTGAGTTACAAATATGAGCAACCGCACCGGTATCAAATACCCAGGAGCTACTACGAGTACTGGTAAGGTACACATCAATTACTTGTATATCACATATACCTTGGGTGTTGCCGGCCTTCTTCTTGTCTGCTAAGTATTTGGGGCAGTTCCGCTTCCAGTGACCACTTCCCTTGCAATAAAAGCACTCAGTCTCGGGCTTGGGTCCATTCTTTGACTTCTTCCCGGTAACTGGCTTACCGGGCGCGGCAACTCCCTTGCCGTCCTTCTTGAAGTTCTTCTTACCCTTGCCCTTCTTGAACTTAGTGGTTTTATTCACCATCAACACTTGATGTTCTTTTCTAATCTCTACCTCAGCTGATTTCAGCATTGAATATACCTCGGGAATGGTCTTTTCCATCCCCTGCATATTGTAGTTCATCACAAAGCTCTTATAGCTTGGTGGAAGCGACTGGAGGATTCTGTCAATGACCGCGTCATCCGGGAGATTAACTCCCAGCTGAGACAAGCGGTTGTGCAACCCAGACATTCTGAGTATGTGCTCACTAACAGAACTGTTCTCCTCCATTTTACAGCTGAAGAACTTGTCGGAGACATCATATCTCTCGACCCGGGCATGAGCTTGAAAAACCAGTTTCAGCTCCTCGAACATCTCATATGCTCCATGTTTCTCAAAACGCTTTTGGAGACCCGGTTCTAAGCTGTAAAGCATGCCGCACTGAACGAGGGAGTAATCATCAGCACGCTGCTGCCAAGCGTTCATAACGTCTTGGTTCTCAGGGATTGGTGCTTCACCTAGCGGTGCTTCTAGGACATAATCTTTCTTGGCTGCTATGAGGATGATCCTCAGGCTCTGGACCCAGTCCGTATAGTTGCTGCCATCATCTTTCAGCTTGATTTTCTCTAGGAACGCGTTGAAATTGAGGACAACGTGGGCCATTTGATCTACAATACATAGTGTAAAGATTTAGACTAAGTTCATGATAATTAAGTTCATATAATCAAATTATTTAATGAACTCCCACTCAGATTGACATCCCTCTAGTCATCTAAGTGAAACATGATCCGAATTTGACTAGGCCGTGTCCGATCATCACGTGAGACGGACTAGTCAAGATCGGTGAACATCTCCATGTTGATCGTATCTTCTATAGGACTCATGCTTGACCTTTCGGTCCTCCGTGTTCCGAGGCCATGTCTGTACATGCTAGGCTCGTCAAGTGAACCTAAGTGTATTGCGTGTGTTCCGAGGCCATGTCTGTACATGCTAGGCTCGTCAACACCCGTTGTATTCGAACGTTAGAATCTATCACACCCGATCATCACGTGGTGCTTCGAAACAACGAACCTTCGCAATGATGCACAGTTAGGGTGAACACTTTCTTGAAATTATTATAAAGGATCATCCTACTTGCTACCGTCGTTCTAAGCAAATAAGATGCAAAAACATTAAACATCACATGCAATCAAATAGTGACATGATATGGCCAATATCATCATGCTCCTTTGATCTCCATCTTCGGGGCACCATGATCATCTTTGTCACCGGCATGACACCATGATCTCCATCATCATGATCTCCATCATTGTGTCTTCATGAAGTCGTCACGCCAACGATTACTTCTACTTCTATGGCTAACGCGTTTAGCAATAAAGTAAAGTAATTTACATGGCGTTTATTTAATGACACGCAGGTCATACAAAATAATAAAGACAACTCCTATGGCTCCTGCCGGTTGTCATACTCATCGACATGCAAGTCTTGATTCCTATTACAAGAATATGATCAATCTCATACATCACATATATCATTCATCACATCTTCTGGCCATATCACATCACATAGCACTTGCTGCAAAAACACGTTAGACGTCCTCTAATTGTTGTTGCAAGTTTTTACGTGGTTTGTAGGTTTTTAGCAAGAACGTTTCTTACCTACGTATGACCACAACGTGATTTGCCAATTTCTATTTACCCTTCATAAGGACCCTTTTCATCGAATCCGTTCCGACTAAAGTAGGAGAGACAGACACCCGCTAGCCACCTTATGCAACTTGTGCATGTCAGTCGGTGGAACCAGTCTCACGTAAGCGTACGTGTAAGGTCAGTCCAGGCCGCTTCATCCTACAATGCCGCCGAAACAAGAAACGACTAGTAGTGGCAAGAAGAATTGGCAAACTCAACGCCCACAACTGCTTTGTGTTCTACTCGTGCATAGTAACTACGCATAGGCCTGGCTCATGATGCCACTGTTGGGAATCGTAGCATAATTTTAAAATTTTCCTACCTTCACCAAGATGCATCTATGGAGTGTACTAGAAATGAGGGGAAGGGAGTGCATCTACATACCCTTGTAGATCGCGAGCGGAAGCGTTCCAATGAACGTGGATGACGGAGTCGTACTCGCCGTGATCCAAATCACCGATGACCGAGCGCCGAACGGACGGCACCTCCGCGTTCAACACACGTACGGTGCAGCGACGTCTCCTCCTTCTTGATCCAGCAAGGGGGAAGGAGAGGTTGATGGAGATCCAGCAGCACGACGGCGTGGTGGTGGATGTAGCGGGTCTCGTGCAGGGCTTCGCCGAGCTTCTACGAGAGAGAGAGAGAGGTGTTGCAGGGGAGGAGGGAGGCGCCCAAGGCTGTTGTGTCCTGCCCTCCCTCCCCCCCTTTATATAGGCCCCCTGGGGGGGCGCCGGCCCTGGAGATCAGATCCAAGGGGGGGGGCGGCGGCCAAGTGGGGGGGAAGGGGTGCCTTGCCCCCCAAGGCAAGGGGGAACTCCCCCCCTAGGGTTCCCAACCCTAGGCGCATGGGGGGAGGCCCAAGGGGGGCGCCCCAGCCCACTAGGGGCTGGTTCCCTTCCACTTTCAGCCCACGGGGCCCTCCGGGACAGGTGGCCCCACCCGGTGGACCCCCGGGACCCTTCCGGTGGTCCCGGTACAATACCGATAACCCCCGAAACTTTCCCGGTGGCCGAAACTGGACTTCCTATATATAATTCTTCACCTCCGGACCATTCCGGAACCTCTCGTGACGTCCGGGATCTCATCCGGGACTCCGAACAACTTTCGGGTTTCCGCATACATATATCTCTACAACCCTAGCGTCACCGGACCTTAAGTGTGTAGACCCTACGGGTTCGGGAGACATGCAGACATGACCGAGACGCCTCTCCGGTCAATAACCAACAGCGGGATCTGGATACCCATGTTGGCTCCCACATGTTCCACGATGATCTCATCGGATGAACCACGGTGTCGAGGATTCAATCAATCCGTATGCAATTCCCTTTGTCAATCGGTATGTTACTTGCCCGAGATTCGATCGTCGGTATCCCAATACCTTGTTCAATCTCGTTACTAGCAAGTCTCTTTACTCGTACCGCAATGCATGATCCCGTGACTAACGCCTTAGTCACATTGAGCTCATTATGATGATGCATTACCGAGTGGGCCCAGAGATACCTCTCCGTCATACGGAGTGACAAATCCCAGTCTCGATCCGCGCCAACCCAACAGACACTTTCGGAGATACCCGTAGTGCACCTTTATAGTCACCCAGTTACGTTGTGACGTTTGGCACACCCAAAGCACTCCTACGGTATCCGGGAGTTGCACGATCTCATGGTCTAAGGAAAAGATACTTGACATTGGAAAAGCTCTAGCAAACGAAACTACACGATCTTTTATGCTATGCTTAGGATTGGGTCTTGTCCATCACATCGTTCTCCTAATGATGTGATCCCGTTATCAATGACATCCAATGTCCATAGTCAGGAAACCATGACTATCTGTTGATCAACGAGCTAGTCAACTAGAGGCTTACTAGGGACAGGTTGTGGTCTATGTATTCACACATGTATTACGATTTCCGGACAATACAATTATAGCATGAATAATAGACAATTACCATGAACAAAGAAATATAATAATAACCATTTATTATTGCCTCTAGGGCATATTTCCAACAGACCCCTGGGGGCATATGTTTACTCCGGCGTGCTGAGCTCTCTATTAAGTCTAGGTCGGGTTGCGGCGTATTGTTTGGCCGAGGCCGGGCATGACCCAGGAAAGTGTGTCCGGCCGGAGTTAATCGAGCGTGGTGGGTAAGTTGGTGCACCCCTGCAGGGAAGAAAACATCTATCGATAGCCTGTCCTATGGTAACGGACACTTGGAGTTGTATCCCGATCGATACAACTAGAACTGGATACTTGAGATGAGAAATGGATAGTATGGCTCTGGGATTGCTTTCTCGCAGGGAGTCGAGAAAGGATCTCTGGGCGAGGTTGATAACACTACTACTACTTTACTTTATGCTACTCTTATCTCTCTTCTGATGCTGCAAGATGCTTGGTACTGCTTGAAGATGCTAGTCTTCGATAGGCTAGGCTTTCCCCTTCTCTTCTGGCATTCTGTAGTCCAGACCACAGATACAACCCATTTCATTGATACCGATGCATATGTAGTGTAGATCCTTGCTTGCGAGTACTTTGGATGAGTACTCACGGTTGCTTTGCTCCCCTTTTTCCCCCTTCCTTCTTCTTTCCGGTTGATGCAACTAGATGTGGGAGCCCAGGAGCCAGATGACACCATCGATGCCTACTACTACGTGGTGACCACCGACGACCAGGAGTTGTTAGGAGGCTCCCAGGCAGGAGGCCTTGCCTTTTCAATCGCTGTTGCTTTTGTGCTAGCCTTCTTAAGGCAAACTTGTCTAACTCATATCTGTACTCAGATATTGTTGCTTCCGTTCACTCTTGTGTATTCGAGCTTATGTATTCTAGCCCTCGAGGCCCCTGGCTTGTAATATAAAGCTTGTATTATTTTAATTTGTGTCTAGAGTTGTGTTGTGATATCTTCCCGTGAGTCCTTGATCTTGATCGTATACATTTGCGTGTATGATTAGTGTACGGTCGAGTCGGGGGCGTCACAATATATCTCGGAATGGCTATGGGAATGCCATGATAGGTAGGTATGGCGGCTGTTTTGAGGAAGATATAAGGAGGCTTATGTGTGATAGAGCGTATCGTATCATGGGGTTTGGATGCACCGGCGAAGTTTGCACCAACTCTCGAGGTGAGAAAGGGCAATGCATGGTACCGAAGAGGCTAGCAATGATGGAAGGGTGAGAGTGCGTATAATCCATGGACTCAACATTAGTAATAAAGAACTCACATACTTATTGCGAAAATATATTAGTCATTGAAACAAAGTACTACGCGCATGCTCCTAGGGTGATAGATTGGTAGGAAAATACCATCGCTTGTCCCCGACCGCCACTCATAAGGAAGACAATCAATAAATACCTCATGCTCCAACTTCGTTACATAACGGTTCACCATACGTGCATGCTACGGGAATCACAAACTTCAACACAAGTATTTCTACAATCCACAACTACCCACTAACATGAATCTAATATCACCATCTTTATATCGCAAAACTATTGCAAGGAATCAAACATATCATATTCAGTGATCTACAAGTTTTATGTAGGATTTTATGACTAACCATGTGAATGACCAATTCCCGTCATCTCTCTAAATAGAGGTAAGTGAAGCAAGAGAGCTTAATTCTTTCTACAAAAGATATGCCCACACTCTAACAGATATAAGTGAAGCAAAAGAGCATTCTACAAAAGGCGGTTTTCTATGTGTAGGGAAACAGGCAATCCATACTTCAAATGATATAAGTGAAGCACATGAAGCATTCTATAAAGCCATACTCAAAAGATATAAGTGAAGTACAATGAGCATTCTATAAATCAACCAAGGACTATCTCATACCAGCATGGTGCATAAAAGAAAAGTGAAAACTAAATGCAAAAGATGCTCCAAGATTTGCACATATCGCATGAACGAAACGAATTCGAAAACATACCGATACTTGTTGAAGAAAGATGGGATGCCTTCCAGGGCATCCCCAAGCTTGGACGCTTGAGTCTCCTTAAATATTTACTTGGGGTGCCTTGGGAATACCCAAGATTGAGCTCTTGCCTCTCCTTCTTCTCCTCACATCGAGACATCCTCGATCTTCGAACACTTCATCCACACAAAACTCAACAGAAAGTTCGGTAAGATATGTTAGTATAATAAAGCAAATCACTACTCTAAGTACTGTTGAAAACCAATTCATATTTTGTTTTTGCATTGTATCTACTGTAATATAACTTTTCCATGGCTTAATCCACTGATAGAAATCGATAGTTCCATCAAAACAAGCAAACTATGCATCAAAGACATAATCTGTCTTAAACAGGACAGTCTGTAGTAATCTGAACATTCACCATACCTCTGTTACTCCAAACATTCTGAAATAATTAGGAAAAATAAAAAATTTGTATAGAAAGACAGTGCAAAGAGTTTCAGAACCGTTTGACGTTCAGTAAAAAATGTAAAATCGCGCACTACAGCCAAAGTTTCTGTTTTGCACCGCACAAACCAACAAGCAATGTAAACATCCTAAAGGCAAATCTTGGCACATTATTTTTATAATACAATGGAATTGTACAAGGGGATAATTATTTTTGTTGAAAAGTTTCTGTAATTAAGATTCACAACAAAGTTCAAGGAGCTCTCCCACTTCAACGATGCTTGTCTCTCTCACTTTCGCTTTCCGTTTTGAAAAGTTTTGTGTTCTCCTCTATATTTTTTTTTGTTTTTAAACTTTATAAAAGCACTCAACAGAAATAAAAGACTCTCTAAAACTTCCGGGTTGTCTCCCTGGCAGCGCTTTCTTTAAAGCCATTAAGCTAGGCATAAAGTGCTCAAGTAATGGATCCACCCGGAACCCAAGGTATATCAAAGCCAATTTTAGTTAACAATGATTTGTAATTTAGTAGTGAGCACAAAGGAACATATATCAAGCAATGACGGAGTCTAACTCTCTTCCTATGCATCGGCATGTCATAAAAGAACAATTCATGCACACAAACTAAAGGCCAATACATAGCATAAGCAGTTTTTGCAAATTTTATCGTGTGGGAAACATAGAGAGGTGGAGATATAGTTCCTCTCTCATAATAATTGCAAGTAGGAGCAGCAAGAACATGCATATTATATCTATCAAAATCATCATGTGTGGTAGTAAAACGCAACCCATAAATATAATCCTTAATAAGGGCAAACTTCTCCGATATAGTGTAGTTGAGAGAATTCAAAAAGATAATAGGACAATCATGCGTGGGTACAATAGCAACAATTTCATGTTTAGCATAAGGAACTATTGCAAGTTCATCTCCATAAGCATAATTCGTCTTGGCATCTTCGCCACAAGCATAGCAAGCATCATCAAAAAGGGATATTTCAAAGGAATCAACGGGATCATAACAATCATCATAGCAATTATCCTTCGGTAAGCACGAAGTGAAATTAAACAATGTATGAGTTGAAGAGTTACTCTCATTAGAAGGTGGGCACGGGTAGCTAATCCGCTCTTCCTCCTTTTGTTCTTCGCTCTCCTCATCATCTTTTTCATCCAATGAGCCCATAGTTTCATTAATTCCTTCTCCCATAGACTCCTGCAAAATATTAGTCTCTTCTTGGACAGTGGAGGAGTCCTCAATATATGGTTTAACATAGGCATTAGAAGCATAATTATCATAACAATATTTAAGTATGGCAAAATTTTCACATTTGTAAAGAGTAGCATCATACTTTCCAATCAAAGAAGCAATTTCATAAGCACCCTTAAAAGCAACAAATTCTTCAATTTATTGAACATCATAGTAATTATAAACACCCTTAGGATACGAAGATACGATTCCATTATCACTATACACACATTGGTAGGGAAGGTGTTTCTTAGGGTCTTCAGAACAACAAGTAAAATCATATATTTCACATAAATTCCAAGCATAGCATTGCAAACGATGAATTTGATCCAGTAAAAGTTTCCCTTTTTGAGATAAGCGGTGTCACACATAACAGGCATGCCCATCTAAAGATTTGCCCTCAACTAAGCTAGTTGGGGTTTCAGCACGAGCACATAGGGATCGAAGATGATCCAAGTAAAAAGCTTCAGGAGTGTGATAGATTTTGAGTGGTTCTTCAACCATTGGTTCAGTAGGTACCACTAATGTTTGGTATTTTGCGTTTCCTACCCATAACTAAAGATAGAAACCAAGAGCACAAAATAAAAACTACTTAGTGATAAAGCAAACAAGCACACACGAAAATATTCACCCCAAGCTATAACTCCCCGGCAACGGCGCCAGAAAAAGGTCTTGATAACCCACAAGTATAGGGGATCAATTGTAGTCTCTTTGATAAGTAAGAGTGTCGAACCCAACAAGGAGCTAAAGGTAGAACAAATATTCCCTCAAGTTTTATCGACCACCGATACAACTCTACGCACGCTTGACGTTCGCTTTACCTAGAACAAGTATGAAACTAGAAGTGCTTTGTAGGTGTAACGGGATCGGTTTGGAAGAATATAAAGAGCACGTAAATAAAAACTAGGGGTTGTTTAGATAAAGAAACAATAAAGTTAGTATAGCGAGTGTGGAAAAGTGGTGGTAGGAGCTGCAAAATTGTCCCTAAGCAATTGACTACTTTACTAGACCGATAGCAAGTTTTATGTGGGAGAGGCCACTGCTAGCATGTCATCCCTGACTTGGAATTCTATGCACTTATGATTGGAACTATTAGCAAGCATCCGCAATTACTAACATGTTGGAGATATGCCCTAGAGGCAATCATATATGATGATATTTCCTATGTGTTTATGAATAAAGATAGTCCTTGGACATTATCAATGATGTGTATCAGCAAGTACGTGACTTGTTTGTGGGACTATGCATTGTATGATGACTGTTCTAAAAGGTCCCTAGTCGAAAGGGCTGTGTGGACGCGCAGCCGACTAGACTAGCATATGACACGGTCGATGGCTTGGTCTCACTAGCCATGGAGCATTGGATGCTAGCCGGATAATATGGACTTGGAAAGGTCTGGTCGGATTCGACATAGTCGGATCCGAGTCGAGATAAGGTCCGAGTCGGACAGACCCAACTATGAGACATGGCGATATGTCATCTGTGAGTCTCTAGTACAACATACGTTCTATGTCCTAAGACCTGAGCTGACGCATGTACTCGGGATGGTGACAGACCTGCTTTGGGCCGACCAAACGCTACTCCGTGACTGGGTAGTTACAAAGGTAGGTTTCGGGCTTGTCCAGACCCATGCTGCGAGACGTGGTCGAGCAAGATGGGATTTGCCCCTCCGATGAGGAGAGATATACTCTGGGCCCCTCGTGTGATTCGACCAGGATAAGCATGGCCATGCGACAAGGATTATGAGATAATCCAAATAGTGGTCGGCATCACTGGAACGAGAAAGAGGTCGGGCTAGCACAAGGATGACAATCTCGCCTTGAGCCCGACAACGTATATTGTGTGGCAAAGGGAACAGAAGTGTGGCATGTTGTACAGGTTCGCCTAACCAGCTTCATAGTCTGCTTGGTGTTCGGCATGCCTTGCTAGAGGCCGCTACCAACCGTGCAGTTCGGAGGTGATCCGAACTGTGACCAAGCCGGCTTGAACCTAAGGGGTCGCGCGCTTAAGGGAAGCAACCTACGAGGTCGGATCCGAGGACACTGGTTGGATGTGATCCGAGCTGTATTCGGATTGTGTCCGAGTAGACTTATGGGCTTTAGGGTCCGTGCGAGGCCCAAGTGTTGAGCCCGCGATGGACGCCTATATAAAGTGGACGTGCGGCACACTCATGCAGTTGATCGCTTCGGCGCTGTAACTAGGGTTTGCATGTGTTGCGAATAGACACCTCCACTCGCTGCCGACCGTGTGATCGGACCTAGAAGTCCGCCACACGGTGTTCCTCCTGCACGCACGGATACCGTTAGAGACGGTGCACCTGCGCCGCTGCGGCGAACTTGTACGTGGGATCGGACGACCGTATGTTCGAGGGAGATCGCACGAGGAGGAGATGATCCACGCGGACACGCTGCCCCAACTCTTCTTTCGCTGCACGGCACTGCGTGTCTAGTGGTAACGATCTGTGGTCCATCTCCTGTAGCATGTTCTTGGTTGTTCTGCGTATAGGAATTTTTAATTTGTAGTTGACGCACCCTACCGTAGAACCCAACAGTGGTATCAGAGCCTCTGCTATAGGATTTGGATTTAGATCGTATGCATATTAGATATGTGGAGGTGGCAGATGAGATCTGTTGTCGTTGAAGAGATCGGCTATGTGCTCGGTTTATGTGATCAACTGCACATGGGGATCGTTGAGGCTATGTTTTCTGTCAATTGGAGTCGATGAGGTCGTGACACAACCTACCCCTACCGGTCGGTATCCGCCATCGGGGTTAACAGTGAAACATAAATCCGATTCGGATTCACGATGATCGATGAGATCGGAAAATTCGGCGTGATCGGAGTTCAGATGTGATCTGTGATTTCCGAAAATGTAGCGCCTTGTATTTCGTACCCGACACACAAACCGGTAGAATGCGATTCTATGCATAACTTTGTTTTGCAGGGTTTGATGTGAATAGTATGGCTCATATGTATGTGATGCATTTGTGTAATTTATACATGGCCTGCGCGTCATGTTTGTCAGCCGGCAGGAGCCAACGTGCTGTCATTATATTGTATAACGACCTGCGTATCGACTTGTGATTCTCTATGTAAAATTCATTACTAGTTGTAGTACTTGCATAATAGAGATCAGGTTGGCGGCTTGGCGTCCCGACGTGACAAACAAGATGGAGTTCCTAGAAGGTCATCGGAGTCGGAGCTGACCTGGAAGAACATCCATGAAGGAGCCATACTATTTCACAATATATGTTTATTTGTGATTGTTATGCTTCTTGTTTTCTATGCATGTTAGAATGGTAGAAAGATCCCTCATGAATATCAAGCGAATTGCCATCCCTGATGTTGCACCTTCGCACATCAAGTACGTCTAGTAGTGGGCTCATAAAATTGGGGTGCTGCTAGGTGTCCTTGAACTGAAGGGTTAGTGTCGGACACGGACATGCACTGCATCAGGTTAACTTGACAAGGCTATCAAAACGGTTTTGGGCCTTGTGGCAAAGAAGGTTGGGGGTCGGGGTATGAGATACCTTCCCGACCGACAGGAGTCGTATAGAGATCCGATTAGCAAGGAGTTGCTTACCGAGTAGGCATGTTGTCTAGTAGTTATGCTAATGCTCACTAGTCGCATGTGCTAGTCGGATCCTGAATCACTGAGAGTTTGCGGAGGGAGGCTGACTTCAGTGGGAGTATTCCTGTTTAGGCTTGAATTACTATACATAAACACATTGCTTAGTGATTGCATATTTTCTGTTGTAGATCAATGGCACCACCTGCTCAACCCAACTTTGCATTGAAATCAATTCTGGAAAAGGATAAACTGAATGGAACAAACTTTACCACATGGTATAGAAATCTGAGAATTGTTCTCAAGCATGATAAAAAGGAACATGTTCTAGAGGATCCACCTCCAGAGGAACCTGCCGATAATGCTAATGCCACAACTAAGAATGCCTACCAGAAACTCGTTGATGAATCAACGGAGATCAGCTGTCTGTTGCTGGTTTGTATGGAGCCCGATTTGCAACAACATTTCGAAAATGTTGAGGCTTATGATATGATCGAGAGTCTCAAGAGCATGTTTCAGACACAGGCTAGGACCGAAAGGTTCAACGTCTGGCGATCCTTGATGGATTGCAAGCTGAAGGAAGGTGATCCACTGAGCCCACATGTGATCAAGATGATCGGATATGTGCAAGCTTTGGATAGGTTGGGCTTCCCGCTCTTGGATGAGCTGGCTACTGATGCAGTTCTGGGTTCTCTTCCGCCCAGCTATGGGACGTTCATCTCGAACTATCATATGCATGGCATGGATAAGAAGCTCACTGAATTGCATGGGATGCTCAAAGTGGCAGAGCAGGATATTAAGAAAGGCACGCATCAAGTGTTGATGGTGCAGAAATCAGCTAAGTTCAATAAGAGTTGGTCTATGAAGAAGGCTAAGGCAAAGGGCACGGAGATGGTAACCTCCACCGCTGTGCCGAAGTCTGGACCGGACTCGAAGACCATTTGCTATCATTGCAAGGAAACTGGTCACTGAAAGAGGAACTGTAGCAAGTGGCTTGGAGAGCATGGCAAGAAGGCCGGGAATGCTACTTCAGGCAAAGGTACACTTGTTGCATATGTTATAGACATTTACCTTGCTGACATACCTAGTAGCTCTTGGGTATTTGATACGGATCGGTTGTTCATATTTGCAACTTGATGCAGGGGCTGGTAAGAACTAGGCGTGTGGCACAAGGGGAGATTGACATCAGGGTCGGCAACAAAGCAAGAGTTGCTGCGTTGGAGGTCGGCACGATGCAGCTCCAGCTTCCTTCTGGATTTATTTTGGAATTGAATAATTGTTATTACATTCCTGCACTTAGTCGGAACATTATTTCTGCCTCATGTTTGATAAGTCAGGGTTATGAATTCAATTTAAAGGGCAATGGTTGTTCGTTTTATTTGAATGGTATGTTCCACGGCTATGCACCCATTGTTGATGGGCTATTTATATTGAATCTAGAACAGGAACCGGTCTATAACGTGAATGTCAAGAGGCATAAGCCTAATGAGATAAATCCGACATACTTCTGGCATTGCCGGCTTGGACACATTAGTCTGAAACGCATGAAGAAGCTCCATGATGATGGGCTCCTAACTTCGTCCGACTTCGGGTCATTCGAGACATGCGAATCATGCTTGCTCGACAATATGACTAAGTCTCCTTTCGCAAAGAGTTGTGAGAGGGTGTCCGAGCTGTTGGAGCTTATACATAGTGATGTGTGTGGTCCAATGAGCACAACTGCAAGAGGTGGCTATCAATACTTCGTGACTTTCACCGACGACTTGAGTAGATATGGATATATCTAATTGATGAGGCACAAATCGGAAACTTTTGAAAAGTTCAAAGAGTTTCAGAACGAGGTTGAGAATCAGCTCGGCAAGACTATAAAGCTTCTATGATCTGATCGTGGAGGTGAGTACATGAGCCAGGAGTTTGATGATCATCTGAAAAGTCAAGGTATAGTACCTCAGCTCACACCTCCGGGTACGCCACAGAGAAACAGCGTGTCAGAACGGAGGAATAGGACCTTGTTGGACATGGTCCAGTCAATGATGAGCAAATCGGATTTACCCTTGTCATTTTGGGGATACGCTCTAGAAACTGCAGCTTTCACACTTAATAGGGTACCTTCAAAATCCGTACACAAGACACCACATGAGATGTGGACCAGGAAGAGTCCCAGTTTGTCTTTTCTAAAGATTTGGGGTTGTGAAGCATTTGTCAAGCGTGTCGGGGGTTGGGTGCGACATATGCCAATGGATGGCTTATCATGGTGGGAGCCAGTGGAACGTCGCCGGTGCCTGGAAGCGGGATAAGGCGTCGACACGAACGCCGGCGCACTTTACCCAGGTTCGGGGCTCTCCTAGGAGATAACACCCCTAGTCCTGCTCTGCGGGGTCTCCGCATGATCACTAAGGCACAAGTGAATACAATGGTGCTCCTCGAGCTGTAAGCTAGAGGTATGAGAAGGCACGGCTAGCTCTCTCCTGTCTCTATGGGTTGGTCTAGTTCTAACAGGTTGGGAACCCTTCGCATGGGTGCCCTGGGGGGTTTATATAGGCATACCCCCCAGGGGTACAATAGTAATCCGGTCGGGTGTAGGACCCGGCTGTCAGTCTCTCTGGTGGCCGGCTTCTCCGCCGGCTGCTGGGGCCCGCCGCCTGGTCTGGTACGGAGCCGACAGGCTGTCTCCGCCGCTCGCGGGTCTTGTCGGCTGCTGATCACTATAGTCGTGATGCTAATGACGCAGGCTCGGTCAAGGGAGCGTGGCTACAGCTCCGCCGCCTGGCGGGCGATCACTGTAGCCACTCTGTGTCTCATCTGGTTAATGACGCATGGGATCCAAGGAAGGGACGGGCCGACTGCTGGGGACCGACTTCTCTCGGATTCGACTGGTGGGACTTTGGCCGTCTTCCGGGCTCTCGCTGATCGGTGGGGCCCGTTGTCCTTGGGCCGTACCGACACGCCGTCGTGGGAGCAGGACTCCGCCTGCATGGGGTGACGTCAGGGGCGGAGTGGCAACAGTGTCGCGTCGGGCGGGGATCTCCGCTGTTACGGTGCACTGTGGCCACGCCTGTCCCTGGATTTGGGAGGGATGGGCTATACTGTAGCCACTCCCTGTCTTGTCTTTCTTGATGAGGGCGCAGGCTTCGTAGGCGCTATGGGCCGACTGCCATGGGCCGGCTTCTCTGGAAGCCGCCCACTAGGAGTCGGCTTATCTTGATGCCGGCCTCTGGAACTCGGCCGTATACGGGCAGTCGGCTATTCCTCCAGCCGGCCACCAGAAGGCGGCACTTCGTCTTGGTGCTATGTGGGGCGCAGCCAGCCCCGATGTCTTGAAAGGTTCTGGGTCTCGGGTTAGCCTACCCGTGGCCCATTACTCCGACAGTAGTCCCCGAAACTGGTGAGGTGCCGTAGCTGAGCAGCCGAGGAGCCTCAGCAGTTTCTCTCTCCGAGGGCTTGAGGTGGGGCTTCGTCCGGCTTCCAGCGAGCTGACGGGTGGGAGTCGGCCTCGTCCAGCTGACTTATTCCAAATTTCGAATGCGGCGGCGGGAACCAAGTGGCGTGCTTGCTAAGCCTCCAGGCTGCCGCTCGTTGTGGGTATGTGACGTGGCGTCGAGTGGCCGGGCCAGTCTGCCAGCCCATGCTCGCGATGGGACATGCCTACTGGCGGGCCCCGCCACTACCAAGCCTCGGCACGCGAGCAGATCCGTTGCGGGCGAGGCGGGCGGTTGGGCTTTCCCATGAAGTTACTGCACGCAGTAACTCGTGCGATAAACATGGGAGCGTGGGGTCGTGGGCGCGGTAAATCCCACGATCGCCCCCTCGACTTCGCAGCCCGTAGGCCTATAAGTAGGGGGAGGAGCGGGAGCGGCGGAGCACGCGCGTCCCTCCTCCCCATTCTTCCCTCCTTCTTCTTCCTCTCGCCATAGCGCCTCCAGGCCACGCTGAGCGCTGCTGCGGTTCGTCTCCGATGAGCTCATCTTCCAACCCACGCCCCCAATGGCATGCTCCGGAGCATGGGACGGCTCCGAAGTTCACGACGACCACATCAACTTTCTTCGACAGACGCGGCGGCTGCCCGGCGAGGACCACGTGAAGGTCCGCCTCGCGCCGAAGAGGGAGATCTCGTCGGCGCCGGAGGAGGGCGAGCGGGTCGTCTTCCGCTCGCACTGCCTGCGCGGCCTCGGCCTGCCGGCGAGCAGTTTCTTTCGGTCCTTCCTCGAGTTCTACGGTCTTCAGCCGCACCACCTCACCCCGAACACGGTGGTGCTGCTGTCCGCCTTCGCCACCTTGTGTGAAGGCTTCCTCGACGTCCTCCCCACCATCGAGCTTTGGGGGGAGTTCTTCTACATCAAGCTCGGCACCCTCGTCGCGGGCGTGCCGGTTCAATGCGGCGCGTTTATTGCGGTGCGGAGGCCGGCGGCCGAAAATCCGTTACCTCCCATCCCGCTGATCAAGTCGGTGAAGATGTGGCAGCGGTCATACTTCTACGTGAAGAGCGTCTTCCCGGAGGGCGACTGGTCGTACTGGGCCAAGACGCTGTAGCCTTCTGGAGCCGCCGCCATCGCGCGGCTCCGAGTGCTGACACAGTCGGAGGGCCTGACCGGGCCCGACTTGCTATCCGCCTTCGTGGCGCGCCGGGTGCTCCCGCTCCAGAGCCGCCCTCACATGATCTGCCAGATGAGAAGGCATCGGGACCCAAGCCGGCTGTGCACCAAGGAGATGCCTCATGCAGAGGTAGCTCACATGGTGAACTACCTTGCGAACTGCGAGCTCACGGAGGAGTGGTGGTTTGGCAAGGAGCCATACTCACACGCCGACCCCCCGCCTATGGTAGGTTGTCTTTCTTTTTCTCTGTCCCTTTGTTGCTGAGTTCGGCCTGTCCGACCTGACCAATCGGCTTTGAATAGAGCCCCCTCCTCCAGCCGGCAGCCGGTGCCGCGGGGCCGGAGCGCCAATTCCTCCCCGACCGAGCGGAGAGCGATGTCGATGACCCCGACTTGGGGGCGGCGGCCTTGGAGGACGACGCCGAGGGAGGAGGCGGTGAAGCAGGCGGCCCGAGGCTCGAGGCCAGCCTCGAGGACTAGCCTGACGATGATGCAGGGGAAGTCGCCCCGCGCCACCAGCCAGGACCCGGCCAGCCGGGCGCGAGCTCATCTGCCGCGCCGGACGCCCAGGGCGGCGCGAAGAAACGCAGGGCCGTGCCGAGCTTGTTCGGCAGTCGGCCGAAGAAGCCCAAGGGCTCGGCTGCGGTGACCAAGCGGGACGAGGCGGCCGCAAAGGCCATCCTCTTCCGCAAGGAGGTGAAGGAGCCGCAGCTGGTTTCCGCGTAAGTACCGCCTTTATCTTGTACTTTCTCCTTCCTTGACGAACTTGTCTGAGTTTCTTTGTTTTGTTTCCCATGACCTAGGGCTCCGCTTTCTCTTGAGAATTCGGCCGCCGCCTCCATCGTGGGGTCGGCGGAGACTTCCGCAACCACTCGGCAGATCGATCCGGCCGCCGACCTCCGGGAGGCGACGGAGCGGAACGCGCGAGAAGTGTGCGAGGAGCGGGAAGCCGCCAGCCTGGAGAAGGCAGAAGCGGAGAAGGCGAAGCAGGCCGAGGAAGCCGCGCACGGCCAGTCGGCGATATTCATCACTCCCCTGAACTCCGCGCTGCCACCTCCAGAGTTCATGGCATAGACTGGGGAAGTTGGCGACGAGCACCCGATCATGGAGAGGGACGGCAGCGACGTTGCCATGCCGGACGTGATCGTGCCTCCACCGCCGCCGTCCGGGAGCGCGCAAGGCGAGCAGCCCGCGGACCCGCCGGTGCCGCCAGCCGGAAACGAGGTGGTGACGGGCCCGACTCCTGAGGTCTGCACACCGACGCGCCGCCGACTTGCAAATGCGGCTTCGGCGCCACGCCCGCTGGAGACCGGCGCCGCAAGCTCCTCGATCCCGGACACCGAGGCGACCAGCGCCGCGCCTACTGGGTGGGTGCGGGTAGGCGGGACGGGCCCTCTGAACAAGGCGGTCTTGGATGTTCAAGCTAAACTCCGCGACGAAGCCGACGTCATCAAGCACTTCAACAAGACATACTTGGCATCGCGAGAGGCCATCCGGGTAGGCTTCTTGCTCTTTCGTTTTTAACTCTTGTATTGCTTCGCGGGGGCGCGACAGCGCACCCACTGGGTGTAGTCCCCGAGTTCCGGGCCGGCTCCTGAGCAGGCTGCTTGGAACTTTAATTAGTAGGCTCTGAGCATTGATATTCTTGCTGCAGGATTACCATAACCTCCGTGCGGCCGCCTTCAACTCCAAAGTCTAGGAGTTGGATCAGCGTGCTGCCGACTTGTCAGAGAGCTAGAGTAAGTCTTCTTCTTTCTCTGCGGGGGCGCGCTGGCGCAGCCGCGGGCTGTAGTCCCCGAGATTCAGGCCGACTGCTGAGCAGTCGGGCCGGATCTCCCCGGCAACTGTTTTCTTCTTTTCTGCTCGTTACTGACGCTTTTCCCTTCTTATTTTCTTCTGCAGAGGCCAACACCGTCTTGCAGCAGCAGCTGGGCGAAGCCAACACCGCGCTGCGCGCTGAGGAGGAGTGCGGCAAGCTGGCGAAAGAGCGCGACCGGCTGGTCACGCAACTGGCGGAGCAGGCAGAGCTTCTCAAGAAGGCCCAGAAGGAGGCGAAGGACAAGGAGACCGGCCTCCTTGCTGAATTTGTGACCGAACACTCCGCCTGGACCGACAAGGAGGCGATGTTGGCTTCCGGCTTTCACAAGATAGAAGACATAGTTGATGGTGAGCTTCCCTCTTTTTCCTTCTTTGAGATGCCGGCTACTGGTCGAGCCGGCCTCGTGTTTCTAACTTTGATTCTTTGCTTTCAGTCTTGGCAGACTTCTTCCCTGGTCACTCCAATGCCGCCAATCAAGCCATTGAAGCCGATCGTGAAAGACGGAAGGCGGAAGGCGCGGAGATCGCCGCTGGCATGCCCCGAACCCTTAGCGAGCACATCCTGAGCATCCAGGCCCGTCTTCGGTCGGCTCACCGGATGTTGCACCATCTTCAGCGTGTCGGCGCCCAGGCGATTGCCTCCCTGTGGCCGGACATGCTGGCACCGCGCACTCCCAGTTGGACTGCCACTGGCTAGAGGTGGTGGCCGGCCGTCTTGAGGCCTGGAAGGGCTCCTCGGCCCGGGCTGGAGCGCGCCGGGCCTTGGAATTCGTCAAGGCGTGGTACCCTGGGCTAAGTCTAGCCCTGTTGGCCACGTTTCGGCTGGAGGCTCAGGAGGAGTTGGTGGTCGTGGTAGATGATCTTGTCAAGCATGCGGCGGCAATCGCCGAGTACACCGACACCAGTGTCTTCGTCCCGGAGCGAGTCAAAAACGGTGCCGAGGCGCCACCAGAATGGTTCGGGCTGAACCCGGAGGACGGCGAGGACTCGGCCGAGGTGATCGGCTCCAGTGGCGAGGAAGAAGGCGAGGAGGAGGAGGAAGGCGAAGAGGAGGTGCCAGAGGTCGGAGCGGACGGCCAGCCTCAACTCGACCGCGCCTCCAGCAACGAGCCGCGCCCAAGCGAGCTGGCTACCACTGAAGGCGACCAAGCGGAGACTGACCAGCCGGTCGCTCCACCAACCGGCGCCACCGACTCCTCCGATCCACCGAACCCGTCTGCCGCGCCCTAGGCCGCTAGTTTATCTTTTGCTTTACCTGCTTATCAGTCTCGACGAACTTGTTAGTTTTGCACAAGTCCACCCGCGGGGTGTTTCTTAAACTTCCGTTGAAGTTTGGGCAAGGGCCCTTTGCTATGTAAAATATTTTTCCGGGTTCTATCTTTTCTTGCTTGCTGCTCTTTGACTTTTCCTTTTGCCGCCTTCCCTTGGTTGCCGTCTTGGAATTGTCAGCTTCCATAACCACAACACACCGATACTTGCCAAAGACAACTACCATATCAAGATCACAAAGCATTGAGACAGACATAAGATTGTATCCTAAGGACTCAACAAGCATGACTTTGTCCATGTGTCGATCCATTGTGATCGCAACCTTACCTAGACCCAATACCTGACTTTTTCCTTTGTCAGTGAAGATGATATGCTTCAGATGCGATGGTGATAAGGGAGCATCAACCAATAGATTCTTGTCACCAGTCATGTGATTTGTACATCCACTATCAAGGACCCACTCAGTGGCTTTGGGTTGATCATCCTGCAGATGAATTATTGCAGCTTACGAACTTCATATACTTCATCAGTGAAGAATATGACATCAATCCATCAGATCAATTTCATCAAACAATAGAACAGATAAAGCAGTATGAGGACGTGAGAAATGAAAGTTCATTTCTTCATGATTAGCCTGCGTCCTTTCAGGCAAACTTCAGGTCTCCAGCAAATTCTTCACACGTTTAAGTACGTCTGGAGACCTGACCCTGCATAAAAGATTAGTTCTTTTTCTTCACCACTCACATCTGAAGGGGTGGCAGAGAGTTCATCACTCTGCGAGCTCCATATGAGAAAGGTGGCATAGCAGCCAATCCATTTCGTTTCACATAAGAGAAGTTAGGGTAAGCATATGAATAAGCAGAGAAATTCTTCGAGGACTTATGAACATAAAATTAGAAGAATAATGCTCAGATTCATAGCCCTTGACAGTTCCCTGCGAAACAGATTTGTTAGCACGATGATGTTCATATGAGGACTTTGATCCTCTTGAGGAATTTGATCCATGTGAGGAATTTGGTCCATATGAAAAATGTGATCTTGGGTTCCTAATCTTCACAGGTGGTGTCATGAGGACATTCACCTGAAGACTTTCAAGGCATCTTTTGGGAACCCAGATTTTCTTCATAGGGGAACCGTTTCTGCAGTTAGTGCCAACATACCTAGCAAATACTTCACCATTCTGATTTTTGAACAGTTTATAGTTGGAGTCAAATGACTCATCAGAAGAATGAGAAGATTCACATGTAAAGCTAGATAAATTAGATGGATCAACTGGAGGTCCCTTTGCAGCAACCCATGTGGTTTTGGGGTACTGCTCAGGCTTCCAATATGTACCATCAGCATTGTCCTCTCAAAGGCAATATCCTCTTTCCTAGGGTTCCTGTTGAGGATCTGCTTTTTAAGCACATCACAAAGGGTCGGATGCCCTTTGAGGCTTTTGTACATGCCTGTCATGTACAATTCCTTCAACCCTGCATCGTCAGTGATACTAGCAATGTCCTCAGATGAGGAATTAATGATAGCAGAGACACTTGAGGAATTTGTAGCATTAGAACATTTGAACATTCAGGTGAAGAATTAGCAGATTCACGTTCAATGCATTTCAAACATGGAGGAACAAATTCTTCCTGAGCAACGCTGATTTATTGAGCAAGTAATGAATCGCGCTCCTTCTGAAGATCTTCATAACTCACTCTTAGCTTTTCAAGATCACGCTTTCTTTGAAGAAATTCATAAGAAAACCTCTCATGATCAGACAAAAGAGTGTTATGTTGATTTTGAAGGGTGTCATACTTAGTATGAAGTCTCTGAAGACTTTCAGCCAAAGCTTTTGACTGATCTATTTCTTCACCCAACATATCATCGCTCTTACTAAGCATGTTTGAACCTTTTCCAAAGCTCTTTGTTGCTTACCAGCAAGGGAAACAAGTTTGACATAACTTGGTCCTAATTCATCATCAGATTCATCATCACTAGATTCAGACAGATAGCCTTCAGTTACCTTTTCACCATCTGCCATAAAGCATGGTGAGGAGGACGATGATTCTGGTTCAAATGTCATTGATTTGAGAGATTCCTTGAAGTCCTCAAACCAAGGATCATGACAGGTACGATGACCTTCATAGACATAAGAGAGACAGTCCCAGATAAGCTTCGCCTGATCGAGATGCATGACGTTCCTGAACTAATTTTGAGACAGACAGGAGCAGATGACGCTCTTCGCCGTGAGGTTGAGAAGAGTGAACTTGCGAATGTCATCAGCTTCCGCCGTCTTGCACAGATCGATAAGACCAATCTCAGTGATGGTCTACAGTTCGCTGTTCATCGCCATGAGGCGCTTTTTCATCATGGCCTTCCACTTGGGATAATCATGACCGTCAAAGATGGGACATGTCACTTTCTTCATACCTGCGGTCGACATAACTAAAACTCCAGGCGGTTAAACCAAAATCACACAGAACAAGGGAGTACCTTGCTCTGATACCAACTGAAAGTTCGTTATATCGACTAAAGGGGGGGTGAATAGGCGATTTTTAGAAATTCTTCACTGAGGAATTTGTGGGTGAGGAAATTCCTTAGCGAAGAACTACTTGCAGCGGAATAAGTACTCAAAAGTATGCATAGCAGAACACAAGCTTAGTCATCATGATGAAATGAAAACAAGCACAGAGTACAGAAAGCGTAAACACAGGATAACACAGGATGAAGACAAAAAGACTGAAGAAATTGGACTGAGGAAATTGAGAAAGTCTTCAGTCAAAGTCTTCAAACACAGATATGAACAAGCATACAACACAGTAATGAGGAAATGAAAGAGTTGAGGAAATAGAACCAGTAAGCTTGGTGAAGACAATGATTTGGTAGACCAGTTCCTCACCGTATTCTCCTTGAGCGAAGGTCACACAGACCTCGCCTAATCACTCGTGGTAAGTCTTCAGGTGACTTCCAAACCTTCACAAACTCGGTCACTCGGCGATCCACAATTTCCTCTTGGATGCTCTAGACCATGACGCCTAACCGTCTGGAAGAAGCACAGTCTTCAAAGGTAACAAGCGTCGGATCCACGCAGGATCAATCTCTTCAGTGATGCTCAATCACTTTGGGTTTGTAGGTGTTTGGGTTTGGGGTTTTCCTCACTTGATGATTTTCACTGAAATTCCTCGAAGGATGGGATGCTCTCAAATGACAAGTGTCAGTTTCTCTCGGAGCAGCCAACCAACTAGTGGTTGTAGGGGGCGGCTATTTATAGCCTAGGGAGCAGCCCGACATGATAAGACATAAATGCCCTTCAATGATATGGCCGTTAGGTGGGTAGATATTTTGGGACAGCTGGCGCATAGCACAACAACGGTCGGAAATTTGAGGTTCAAATTCCTCAGGGCTATCATGTTCCTCACTGTGTAGGCAATCCGCACTAGCGAATTCCTAACTCCTCAGTCAGAACAAATTCCTCAGAGACCAGAAGAACTTCGTCTCTGTCACTGAAGAATGTGACTGAACTGTATGAGATTTCCAATGGCTTCACTCGAAGGGATTGGTAGGTGTAGGATTTTGAGTTGAGCATCACATGGAAATTTTTCCTTAGTATTTCCTCGACCCCCTTTAACAGTACGGTGTTTCCTATGACTCAAGAAAGAGAAAATGAAAACTACGAAAACAAAAGTCTTCACGCTTCATATTCCTCAAATGAATACTAAGTCTTCAAGGTCACACCAATTTCTTCACTTTCAAAGTCTTCAGAAATACAAAGTCTTCAGAAGAAGAACTTCATTTTTAGGGGTCGACTTTCTCTGTAAATATCAAACTCCTCATAGACTTATAGATCTGTGTACACTCACAAACGCATTAGTCCCTTAACCTATAAGTCTTCAATACACCAAAATCACTAAGGGGAACTAGATGCACTTACAATCTCCCCTTTTTGGTGATTGATGACAATATAGGTTAAGTTTTCAACGGGGATAAACATATGAAGTGTAAATACTGATATTGAGGAATTTGATTGCAAGATATAGAAGAACTCCCCCTGAAGATGCGCATAGTGAGGAATTTGCTTTTGAAGCAATGCACACTTGAAGAGTTGAATCATGGAGATCTCCCCCTATATCTTGTCATTCATACACACATTTGACATAATATATGAAGAATTTGAAATGCATGATGAAATATGGTGACTGATGTAATTCAGCATGCGTGCAATAATATTAACGAGGAATAAGCATGCAGAAGAACACATCAAAAGTATCAGGTCACCATAGAGTTTAAGTTTACAACTCGATCCAGAAAAGTCTTCAAAAGAATGAGAGTTGCAACTTCGGAAAAAAACGCCCATAAGATAGACCCGCTTGAAGACTAACTCAAATTTCTCCCCCTTTGTCATCAAATGACCAAAATGGTCGAAAATGAGGACTAACGCCCCTGAAGAATATCAAGTTGACGAAGGAGCGTCAGCGTTGTTGGGGTCGTTTGTTGATGTAGGGCCTGCCGCAGTGTCGTCCAAATCTTCATGTTCATGAGTGTCACGTGATGAAGAATAGGAGCTGGCCACCAAGGAAGGAACCTTGACCTTCTTGTACTTCTTCGGAGGGGGTGCAGCCCAGTCAAGATCGTCCTTGAGACCCATTGTCTTCAAATCTTCTTCACTGTAGACTTGAGACAGAACAGCCCAGGTGCGGTTGAGGATTTCATGAAGGTAGTAGTGGGTTTTCTTCACTGCATTGTCGGTAGCAGTCATGTTGTGAAGAATTGAACCAAACTGACGCTTGACCCATTTATGATTGCGATCAACCTTCTGGTGAAGACTGAGGAGAAGCTCACAGTCAGTCATCACCCTGGGTGCTGTGCCTTGAGGATTTTGCTTGGGAGAGTTGGCGGCAAAGTCATGGGTGGCAGAGTCATCATTGGTGGAGTAGGATGCAGCCTTGCGAAATTGTCCATCCAATGGACGAATGCCTTCATCAATTACAGCGGTAGCCTTGCCTTTTCATCAGCTGAGGAAAATGTCCGTTTGAGGACTTCAATTGGGGGCAAGTAGCTGCAATGGTTCAGTGTATCAACTTTATAGTTGAGTGAAGACCTTGTCCTGATGAATCTCATAATCCAAGGTGCATAAGGCTTCAGCTCAAACGGTGACATGGCGACGTTGGCCAGGGTCCTCATGAAGAAATCATGGAAGTTGATGGGAATGCCATGAATGATATTGAAAAGCAGATTCTTCATGATGCCAACGACTTCTTCTTCATTTGAGTCGTGGCCCTTGATTGGACTCAATGTCTTCGTCAGAATGCGATAGACAGTCCGAGTCACATACATCAATCCCTTCACAAGGAATCTTGTTCTTGGGGTCTGACCTGGCTTCAAAATCTTCATCAGCACTTGCATGTAGTGATCAGTAAGCTCAGGTTCATTGTAGACGCAACAAGCACCTTCAAGGGGCGGACTGAGAGGTAAGGCACGAAGCAATTCAGAAGCTGGTGCCTTGTAATGAGTGTCTTCAGACATCCAGTCCAGCACCGATGAATTCACATCCTCAGAATTTCCAGTGATGTGTAGTGTTCCATAAAATTGAAGAATTAGTTCTTCGTTCCAATCACATATGTCAGTGCAGAAGTTTAGCAATCCAGCGTCGTGAAGAACACTGAGGACTGGCTCGAAGCACGGCAGGGATTCCATGTCCACGTGAGGAATGTGCTCATGATCGAAGACTTTGTCTTTGTCGAACAGCACTGAGGAATAGAAATTTGCCTGGCTGGCAGTCCAGAAACGCCTCTTCCTTATGCGAGCAGAGTCATAAAGGGTTGTAATCCGTGAAGAATACATGCTCGCCAAAGAAGGCATCAGTTTTGAATTTCTGCTTCCTGGAGAATGGATCCTTTGGCTTGGGCAGAGGAGTGTCAGTGAGTTGCATCACAACCTCAGGAATCGCAATCTCAGATTCTTCAGGCTGAGGAATTTCTGGTTCCTCTTCAGTGGCAGCCTGGTTCTGCATTTCTTCATTTTCATTTTCTTCAGCACTAGCGGCTGGAATGTCTTCACGAGCTTCATCAGATCCCAATTGAACTGTAGTGACTGGGGACTGAGAAATTTGCTGCAGTGGAGTGAAGAGTGGAGAATTGGGGTGCTGACTTTCCCAAAAGTCATCATTCATTACAGGTGTGGTACAGCCAATGTCAACATCTTCATCTTCAATTTCTTCAACGCCTGCCTCTTCAGCAGTAAACTGAGGCATAGGCGAGGAAACCACTGGGGTTGAAGGGATTTCATCCACTTCAATTTCTTCATCCATCTGCTCTGACGTAGCAGCAGAAGGAGTTTCTTCATCAGATCCGCTAGGGATCACATATTCTTCATCAAGAGGAACAAGGTCCTTTCATGGTATGGTTGAGACTGGAACAGCATCAATCGGGTTTGCAAAAGAGCTGGTCATAGGCTTCATTTTCTTCGGTGCTGAAGAATCTGAAGGAGTTGATGCTTTCATTTTCTTCACAGCTGCAAGCTCTGCAGCCTTGGTCCTCTTCGCATCTGAAGCAGATGGAAGGATTGGAGTTGGAGTAGGCGCAGGAGCAGAAGAGGAATTTGGTGCAGTTTCTTCAGGTACAACTGATGCAGTTGCCCTGACCTCTTCATTTTCTTCAGGCGCACCACTAGTGGGTGCCCTGGGAATTTCTTCAGTGGCTGGAATGCAGTCATCAGCCTTGGAACTCACATTTTCATCAGCAGCCTAATTTTCATCAGTAGTGCCGGCATGTTCTTCAGTTTGCTGAGCAGATGCTTCAGCCTGAGTGACTTCAATGTGCACAGGGGCAGCGACACTTGAAGTGAGTGTCTTCGTCAGATTGACGAACCTGACCTTGGCTCCTTTCCAATCAGCATAGTAAGCGTTGAAATCATCGCTGAGGACTTTGATTTCAGACTGGAGCTTTACAAGTTCATCAGTTGTCATAGAGACAACGTTGTTCTTCAGGAACTTCTCCTTCCCGTACTGTGCTTTCTTGAGCTGCCTGGCCTTCTCATATTTCCATTTTTCTTCACTGATGAAATGGGTCAGCATGTGACTTTGGCCAGGAGTCAACTTGAAATCAGGCATAGGAGTGTTTGGGTCCTTGTGCCAGAGATCAATATAGTCGAGGATCAGTTTTGGATCCAAAGGCAGTGGCACTTCTGTGCCCTTGGCTCTAGCGGCCCTGACTTGTCTGTCTCTGATAATCTCAGCAAGTTCTTCATCATTAGCTTCGTCTTCTTTAGACGGTACTTGGAAGGCGACCTGCTTCTTCTGAGGACTTGGGCGAGTGCCTCGTCCAGCAGTGGTCTTAGTCTTCAGTAGAGAGGGTCCTGTTGAAGAATGTGGTGCAGCTGAGGAACTAGCTGAAGCTCCTGAGGCAATAGAGATGCCTGTCGTCCTTTGGCACGTGGCAAGATGCACAGGTGCTGAGGATTTTGTCGGAGCAGCTAAGGACTTTGGAGGAGCAGGAGCGGCTTGAGGAATTGGCCGTGAGGGCTTGGCTGAGGAAATTGGTCGTGAGGGCATTGAAGACGAGGCACTTGGCTTGTGTGCAGGCTTCTTTGCCATGGATTTCTTCGGCCTTACAGAGGCCTCAGCAGCAGCAGCAGTGGAATCTTCATTGAATTTCCTCACTGCATCTTTAGCCTGTTTGGCCAACTTGGCCTGGCGCTTGGCCCATTCTTCAGGAAATTCCTCACCGCGCTTAATGCTAGTGGGATCTGCCTCTTGGCCAGGTGCCAATGGAGGTCTTGAGCATGGAGGAGTAACAGCGAATTTCTTCATGTATTTTGGAGTCACATATCTGTACTCCTTCCACTCTTTTGCCCATCTCCGTTCTATCCTCTGAGTGCGCACCTTGCGCTGGTTTTTATCTTCCTCGAGGGGTGTGCAGTACCCAGCATAAATGTCCTCAGGTATTTCAAAAGCAGTATTGACCTCAGGCCTCTTTCCTCCTTTCTGTGGCCTCTTTTCACTAACCATTTTCTTCAGTTGAGGAATTTGAACAATTGAACTCTCTGAAGAAGTATGCAACTTTTCTTCAAGGAACGCTGCAAATGAGTTAAGTTGATGAGAACCTAGTGATTCAGCAGCGGACATGAGTACCTGTGAACAGAGTATAGTTGCGAGGAATTTGGAGAGGTCATATGCGTTCTCAGAAGGTTTTTAATAAGAACAAGTTTGAGGAATTTCACCAGATGAGTCTTGAAGAATTTCACTAAGCGTTCTTTGTCTTAGGTTCCAGAGTTGTATAGATCGAAGATCCACACAATTGAGGAATCTTGAAGAAAAATGATGCTTAGAGAAACGAATCAAGACAGATTACATGTGAGGTGTTTAGTGTGTGAAAAAATTGAGGAATGAACACCTTTGAAGATTTTGTAGAAGTCATTTGGATCAAACAGGGCAGTAAAAGTAACTTTTAATTACCCTGAATGAAGAACACGACGAACTGAGGTGTGGAGAAGTGAAGCTCGTCTGTGCAGATCTTCCACGCCCTATCTTGGCGGAGGAAGACGGCTACGGCGGCGACGGAGTAAAGATTTCTGCGGCCGGCGTGAGTACAGCGGCGACGAGGTCGAGGCAGGGAAGCTCTTCCTCACCGGCGACGATGATGTAGCGGCGGCGCTAGGGTTTGAGAAGCTTGAGCGGGAGAGAGGTCAAGCGGAGTAAAAGAAGTGAGGAAGGGAAGAGGGGGTATTTATAGCCACGGTGATAAACGGTTCGCCCGAAGAAATTGGACGAACGTGCCCCTGACCCTTCTCATCCGCATGACATGTGTCACCCACGTACTGAGAAGTGGAGATCGTGTTAGATCGTGGGTGAATAGATAAGTATATCGTGGGAAGCGGAACGGTTTGAGCGGCAAAGCCGAAAATTTTGGATAAGATAAGTTAAAACTTTCGTTCGCAAATTCTTCAGCTGACGAGGACACAGTGAAGATTTTGAACGAGTTTCAAATAGAACGCACATGAAGAATTTGTGAATAGATTGGGTTGAGTATAGCATAGAGGGGGAAGGGTCTGATCACATTCACTTAGCAGAAAAACCAACTTGAAGAATTAGCCATAAGTGAATGCTGTAGAGGACATAAACTCATATATATATATATATATATATATATATATATATATATATATATATATATATATATATATATATATATATATATATATATATATATATATATAGCCAATGAAGAAAAACGACGGAAACAGTGACGATTTTGCAAAGTTGAAGAATATGAACAACTGAGGAATTTCAAAACTGAGGAAAAACTTGAAGATTTTCAACTTTTGTGGTGGCGTGACCCACCGTGTAAGAATGATGATTTTAGACACCGCGTACAATTATCGTAGGGTTCTGAGAATCAAATTCTTCATTAATTTCTTCACACTTAGAGTGTTATTCTTCATTGATTGAAGAAAAACGTTTCTTCATGTGTTGCACATCTAAGTCATCAATTTTGCATAAGTGTTAAGATGAGTGTCCTTTTCAAAGAACATTCGAAGATTCTAAGATATTTAGCTCACACCGCAACTTGCTAAATCTCTTCTCATCCAAGGGCTTTGTGA
Organism: Aegilops tauschii subsp. strangulata; assembly: GCF_002575655.3. Lineage (NCBI taxonomy): Eukaryota > Viridiplantae > Streptophyta > Magnoliopsida > Poales > Poaceae > Aegilops > Aegilops tauschii. Next base: position 322,843,078 of record NC_053040.3, read on the forward strand.
AGATATCGGCTAGCTGTTCTTCAATCTTCACATGCTCAATAGAAATGTCGCCCTTCAACACATGATCGCGAAGAAAATGATGACGAATCTGAATGTGCTTTGTCTTCGAGTGCTGAACTGGGTTGTGAGCAATCTTGATGGCACTCTCATTGTCACAGAAGAGAGGCACATTCTTTACGTTGACGCCGTAGTCCTTGAGAGTATGCTTCATCCAAAGCAGTTGAGCACACCAAGAGCCAGCAGCAATGTACTCAGCTTCAGCAGTAGACAGTGATACGCAGTTCTGTTTCTTCGAGGACCAACAGACCAAAGATCGTCCAAGGAAATGACATGTACCAGATGTTGACTTGCGATCCACATGATCACCAGCATAGTCAGAGTCAGAATATCCAACGAGATCAAAAGCCGAGCCCTTGGGGTACCATAATCCTAGTGTTGGTGTGTGAGCTAGATATCGAAGAATATGCTTCACAGCCTTATGGTGTGATTCCTTCGGTGTAGCTTGAAATCGGGCACACATGCAAACACTAAGCAAAATATCTGGCCTAGATGCACATAAGTACAATAAAGAACCAATCGTGGAGCGGTATACCTTTTGATCAAAGTCAATACCATTTTCATCAGTGCACAGATGGCCATTTGTGGGCATAGGAATTTTGACGCCTTTGCAATCTTGCATGCCGAATTTCCTCAATACATCCTTGAGGTATTTCTCCTGAGATATGAATATGCCATTGCGCTGTTGACGAATTTGAAGACCTAAGAAGAATTTCAACTCTCCCATCATAGACATTTGATATTCTTCACTCATCATATAGGCAAATTCATCACTATAACATTGGTCAGTACAGGCAAAGATGATATCATCAACATATATTTGGCATACAAACAATTCATCATCATAGGATTTAGTGAAAAGAGTAGGGTCGAGTGAACCGGGTTAGAAGCCTTTCTTCATGAGGAATTCCTTCAAAGTATCATACCACGCCCGAGGGGCCTGCTTGAGACCATAGAGGGCCTTATTTAGTTTGAAGACTTTGTCAAGATGCTTAGGATCTTCAAAACCTGGGGGTTGAGCAACATATACTTCTTCCTCAAGCTTACCATTGAGGAATGCACTTTTCACATCCATTTGATATGAAGTGATATCATGATGGTTAGCATAAGCAAGTAATATGCGAATAGCTTCAAGTCTAGAAATAGGTGCAAAAGTTTCATCGAAATCAATTCCTTCATCTTGTGTGTAGCCTTGAGCTACTAGTCGTGCCTTATTCCTCACCACAAGGCCATTTTAATCTTGCTTGTTGCGGTAGATCCACTTTGTGCCAATGATATTGTGTTTGCGAGGATCTGGAAGATTGACCAATTCCCAAACGTTGTTGAGCTCAAACTGATGTAATTCTTCTTGCATGGCCTGAATCCACTCAGGCTCCAGAAATGCTTCATCTACCTTAGTGGGCTCTGAGATAGAGACAAAAGCATAGTGCCCACAAAAGTTAGATAAATGTGAAGCTTTTGAGCGTGTGAGAGGACCTGGTGCTTCAATGTCATCGATGATCTTCTCAACTTGCACTTCTTTTGCAACGCGAGGATGAGTTGGTTGTCGTCGAGGAATTTGATCAGCATTTTCTTCAGCACCATTTTCTTCAGCAATTTCTTCAGGTGCATTAGCTCGACATTCTTCACGCTCTGGAATGAATTCTTCAGCAGATTCTTCAGTAGGAATGACATACTCAGTTGCCTTGAACTTGATAGTTTCCTCAGGTGCTGGTTCATCTATCACAGAGGGCAGGTGCTCTCTTTGCGAGCCATTAGTTTCATCGAACCGCACATCTACAGTTTCAACAACCTTGTGAAGAACGGTGTTGAAGACTCTGTAGGTGTGCGAGTCCTTTCCGTAACCAAGCATAAAACCTTCATGTGCTTTCGGTGCAAATTTAGCATTGTGATGAGGATCTCTAATCCAACATTTAGCACCGAAGACTTTCAAATAACTCACATTGGGTTTCTTGTCAGTGAGGAGTTCATAGGCAGTCTTCTTGAAGAATTTGTGAAGATATACCCTGTTGATGATGTGGCACGTAGTATAAATTGCCTCAATCCAGAAGTGACGAGGCGTCTTGTACTCATCAAGCATAGTGTGAGCCATCTCAACAAGAGTTCTGTTCTTGCGCTCCACGACGCCATTTTGCTGAGGAGTATAAGGAGCAGATAACTCATGAGTAATACCAAGTTCATCAAGATAGTCATCAAGACCAGAATTCTTGAACTCAGTTCCATTGTCACTTCTGATGTGCTTGATCTTCACACCAAAGTTGGTTGAAGCCCTTGAGGAAAATCATTTGAAGACTTCCTGCACTTCATGTTTGTAAGTAACAATGTGTACCCAAGTGTAACGAGAGTAATCATCAACAATAACAAGCCCATAGAGAGATGCGTCATTTGTGACAGCTGAGTAATGGTAGGACCAAAGAGGTCCATGTGAAGCAATTCAAATGGTCGAGTAATGGTCATCATGGTCTTCGCTGGATGCTTAGCCTTGGTCATTTTTCCAGCTTCACAAGCTCCACACAAGTGATCCTTGAGGAATTTGACATTCTCAATGCCAATGACATGCTTCTTCTTCGCAAGCGTGTGCAAATTCCTCATGCCTGCATGACCAAGTCGTCGATGCCATAGCCAACCTTCTGAAGCTTTTGCAAGTAGGCACACGGCTGGTTGCGGTCGTGTAGAGAAATCAACAATATACAAGTCTCCTCTCCTAAATCCTTCGAAGACTTTGGAATCGTCAGCTTCCATAACCACAACACACCGATACTTTCCAAAGACAACTACCATATCAAGATCACAAAGCATTGAGACAGACATAAGATTGTATCCTAAGGACTCGACAAGCATGACTTTGTCTATGTGTCGATCCTTTGTGATCGCAACCTTACCTAGACCCAATACATGAATTTTGCCTTTGTCAGCGAAGATGATATGCTTCAGATGCGATGGTGATAAGGGAGCATCAACCAATAGATTCTTGTCACCAGTCATGTGATTTGTACATCCACTATCAAGGACCCACTCAGTGGCTTTGGGTTGATCATCCTGTAGATGAATTAGTGCAGCTTACGAACTTCATATACTTCATCAGTGAAGAATATGACATCAATTCATCAGATCAATTTCATCAAACAATAGAACAGATAAAGCAGTATGAGGACGTGAGAAATGAAAGTTCATTTCTTCATGATTAGCCTGCGTCCTTTCAGGCAAACTTCAGGTCTCCAGCAAATTCTTCAGACGTTTAAGTACGTCTGGAGAACTGACCCTGCATAAAAGGTTAGTTCTTTTTCTTCACCACCCACATCTGAAGGGGTGGCAAAGAGTTCATCACTCTGCGAGCTCCATATGAGAAAGGTGGCATCGCAGCCAATCCATTTCGTTTCACATAAGAGAAGTTAGGGTAAGCATATGAATAAGCAGAGAAATTCTTCGAGGACTTACAAACATAATAATTAGAAGAATAATGCTCATATTCATAGCCCTTTACACTTCCGTGCGAAACAGATTTGTTAGCACGATGATGTTCATATGAGGACTTTGATCCTCTTGAGGAATTTTATCCATGTGAGGAATTTGGTCCATATGAAGAATTTGATCTGGGGTTCCTAATCTTTACAGGTGGTGTCATGAGGACATTCACCTGAAGACTTTCAAGGCATCTTTTGGGAACCCAGATTTTCTTCATAGGGGAACCGTTCCTGCAGTTAGTGGAAACATACCTAGCAAATACTTCACCATTCTGATTTTTGAACAGTTTATAGTTGGAGTCAAATGACTCATCAGAAGAATGAGAAGATTCACATGTAAAGCCAGATAAATTAGATGGATCAACTGGAGGTCCCTTTGCAGCAACCCATGTGGTTTTGGGGTACTGCTCAGGCTTCCAATATGTATCATCAGCATTGAGTTTCCTCTCAAAGGCAATACCCTTTTTCCTAGGGTTCCTGTTGAGGATCTGCTTTTTAAGCACATCACAAAGGGTCTGATGCCCTTTGAGGCTTTTGTACATGCCTGTCATGTACAATTCCTTAAGCCCTGCATCGTCAGTGATACTAGCAATGTCCTCAGATGACGAATTAATGATAGCATGGGACAGTTGAGGAATTTGTAGCATTAGAAGCATTTGAACATTCAGGTGAAGAATTAGCAGATTCACGTTCAATGCATTTCAAACATGGAGGAACAAATTCTTCCTGTGCAGCACTGATTTGTTGAGCAAGTAATGAATCGTGCTCCTTCTGAAGATCTTCATAACTCACTCTTAGCTTTTCAAGATCTTGCTTTCTTTGAAGAAATTCATAAGAAAGCTTCTCATGATCAGACAAAAGAGTGTTATGTTGATTTTGAAGGGTGCCATACTTAGTATGAAGTCTCTGAAGACTTTCAGCCAAAGCTTTTGACTGATCCATTTCTTCACCCAACATTTCATCGCTCTTACTAAGCATGTTTTGAAACTTTTCCAAAGCTCTTTGTTGCTTACCAGCAAGGGAAACAAGTTTGACATAACTTGGTCCTAATTCATCATCAGATTCATCATCACTAGATTCAGACAGATAGCCTTCAGTTACCTTTTCACCATCTGCCATAAGGCATGGTGAGGAGGACGGTGATTCTGGTTCAAATGTCAATGATTTGAGAGATTCCTTGAAGTACTCAAACCAAGGATCATGACGGGTACGATGACCTTCATAGACATAAGAGAGACGGTCCCAGATAAGCTTCGCCTGATCGAGATGCATGACGTTCCTGAACTGATTTTGAGACAGACAGGAGCAGATGACGCTCTTTGCCATGAGGTTGAGAAGAGTGAACTTGCAAATGTCATCAGCTTCCGCCGTCTTGCACAGATCGGTAAGACCAATCTCAGTGACGGTCCACAGTTCGCTGTTCATTGCCATGAGGTGCTTTTTCATCATGGCCTTCCACTTGGGATAATCATGACCGTCAAATATGGGACATGTCACTTTCTTCATACCTGCGGTCGACATAACTAAAACTCCAGGCGGTTAAACCAAAATCACACAGAACAAGGGAGTACCTTGCTCTGATACCAATTGAAAGTTCGTTATATCGACTAGAGGGGGAGTGAATAGGCGATTTTTAGAAATTCTTCACTGAGGAATTTGTGGGTGAGGAAATTCCTTGGCGAAGAACTACTTGCAGCGGAATAAGTACTCAAAAGTATGCATAGCAGAACAAAATCTTAGTCATCATGATGAAATGAAAACAAGCACAGAGTACAGAAAGCGTAAACACAGGATAACACAGGATGAAGACAAACAAACTGAAGAAATTGAACTGAGGAAATTGAGAAAGTCTTCAATCAAAGTCTTCAAACACAGATATGAACAAGCATACAACATAGTAATGAGAAAATGAAAGAGTTGAGGAAATAGAACCAGTAAGCTTGGTGAAGACAATGATTTGGTAGACCAGTTCCAACTGCTGTCTCAGTTGTACGTCTGGTTGGAGCGGCTAGGTATTTAAACCTGAGGACACCCAGTCCCGGACACACAGTCCTCACCGTATTCTCCTTGAGCTAAGGTCACACAGACCGCGCCCAATCACTCATGGTAAGTCTTCAGGTGACTTCCAAACCTTCACAAACTCGGTCACTCGGCGATCCACAATTTCCTCTTGGATGCTCTAGACCATGACGCCTAACCGTCTGGAAGAAGCACAGTCTTCAAAGGTAACAAGCGTCGGATCCACGCAGGATCAATCTCTTCAGTGATGCTCAATCACTTTGGGTTTGTAGGTGTTTGGGTTTGGGGTTTTCCTCACTTGATGATTTTCACTCAAATTCCTCGGCGGATGGGATGCTCTCAAATGACAAGTGTCAAATTCCAGGTAGTGGTTGTAGGGGGCGGCTATTTATAGCCTAGGGAGCAGCCCGACATGATAAGACATAAATGCCCTTCAATGATATGACCGTTAGGTGGGTAGATATTTTGGGATAGCTGGCGCATAGCACAGCAACTGTCGGAAATTTGAGGTTCAAATTCCTCAGGGCTATCATGTTCCTCACTGTGTAGGCAATCCGCACTGGCGAATTCCTAACTCCTCAGTCAGAACAAATTCCTCAAAGACCAGAAGAACTTCGTCTCTGTCACTGAAGAATGTGACTGAACTGTATGAGATTTCCAATGGCTTCACTCGAAGGGATTGGTAGGTGTAGGATTTTGAGTTGAGCATCACATGGAAATTTTTCCTTAGTATTTCCTCGATCCCCTTTAACAGTACGGTGTTTCCTATGACTCAAGAAAGAGAAAATGAAAACTACGAAAACAAAAGTCTTCACGCTTCATATTCCTCAAATGAATACTAAGTCTTCAAGGTCACACCAATTTATTCACTTTCAAAGTCTTCAGAAAGTCTTCAGAAATACAAAGTCTTCAGAAGAAGAACTTCATTTTTAGGGGTCGACTTTCTCTGTAAATATCAAACTCCTCATAGACTTATAGATCTGTGTACACTCACAAACGCATTAGTCCCTTAACCTATAAGTCTTCAATACACCAAAATCACTAAGGGGCACTAGATGCACTTACAGGTCCTTAGCCATTTTTCACGTGGGCACTCTTTCTGCCTTTCTCCTACCAACCAGGCAGTCGCTCTGTGAGCTGTGGCTTCTGGTAGGAGACGGCTTAAGTGCCAACACATTACTTGTCCGGCTGCAGGAAGCATTTCATAGTACAAGGCGGCGAGTCCCCGGGCCGACTAGTCGGACCCGGTGCCAAGCGGCAAAAAAAGGAGATAATACATTTGTAGGCAAAATTCTTATCATATAGATAAAAGAGGGCAGTCCCCGAGCTCTTCTCGGGGGACCCGGAGTCTTCGTACTTTAATACAAAAGGTAGTGTGGTACATACTGCATCAACTGTAAAATCTTCGGAGGAGATTTGCATTCCATGGCCGCTCCGTCTCCTTGCCGGAGTCGTCCCTTTTGCGCGCTCGAGGCTTCTGGGCGTCGATCAGGTAGTAGGAGTCATTGCCCAACACTTTGCTGATGATGAAGGGGCTTTACCAAGGCGCTGAGAGCTTGTGCTGGCTGGCTGTTCGCTAGATCAGCCGGAGCACGAGGTCTCCCTCTGGGAAAGATCTCGGCTTGACCTTCTGGTTGTAGTATCGGCGCAGGCTCTGCTGGTAGATGCTGGACCGGCTGAGTGCCAACAGCCAGCCCTCTTCCAGCAGATCGACGCCGTCTTGTCGCGCTTCTTCTGCTTCCTCTTCGGTGTACATGGTGACTCGAGGAGAGTCAAATTCTATGTCCGTCGGGATGACGGCTTCGGCACCGTAGATGAGGAAGAAATGCGTGAAGCCGGTTGATTTGTTCGGAGTTGTGCGCAGGCTCCAGAGGACGGCTGGCAGCTCGTCGAGTCAGCAGCCGGCTGAACGCTCCAGAGGCTCGACCAGTCATGGCTTGATGCCGGACAAAATGAGGCCGTTTGGTCGCTCCACCTGGCCGTTTGACTGCGGATGGGCAGCGGATGCTAAGTCCAGTCGGATGCCCTGCGTCGCGCAGAAACGGGCCAAGGCGCCTTTGGCAAAGTTCGTGCCATTGTCGGTGATGATGTTGTGTGGTATGCCATACCGGATGGTGATGTCGCAGATGAAAGTCACAGCAGTCGGACCATTCAGCTTCTTGATTGGTTTCGCTTCTATCCACTTCGTGAACTTGTCCACTGTGACAAGCAGATGAGTCATACCCCCTCGTGCAGTTTTGAATGGTCCCACCATGTCCAGGCCCTAGATAGCAAAGGGCCAGGCAATGGGGATAGTCTTGAGTGCGGAAGTCGGCTGATGTGGCTTGGAGCGGAATTTCTGGCACCTTTGGATTTCTGGACCAAGTCTTTGGCGTCTTCTAAAGCAGTCGGCTAGAAAAAACCATGGCGGAAAGCTTTGGCTACGAGTGCTCTTGAAGCGGCGTGATGGCCACACTCGCCTTGATGAATATCTTTGAGGATTGCTTGGCCTTGCTCCGGCTCTACGCAGCGCTGGTAAACACTAGTGACACTGCGCCTCACAAGCTCTCTGTTGACTATAGTGTATTCTGCTGCCCGGCGTTGCACTTGCCGGGCCGAGATCTCGTCTGCTGGCAGCTCTTTGTTCACCAGGAAGTTGAGGATAGGCTGGGCCCATGAAGGTGCTGCAATTTCTTCGACTGCTAGGACTGCTACTTGCACGAGGGCGGTTGGGCCGGGAGGTGGCGGGTTGGAGTCAGCTGCTGCTTGCTGAGTCGATGAAGTCCCCGGGCCGGCTGCAGCAGTCCCCGAGCCGGGTTCTGAAGTTCCCGGGCTGGGTGCGGCTGTTGTAGTCCCCGGGTCGCTTGCCGAATTACTTGTGCCGGCTGCTGGGGTCCTCAAGTCGGATCCGACTGCTTCAGGAGGAGCCGGCACAAAGATGGAATCTGATTCTGGCGATGGCTTGATAGACGGCTTGAGGAGGCATTGCAGGGCGACGCCGGTTGGTATTTCTTGACGAGTGGAGCCGATTCGTGCCAAGGCGTCTGCTTGCTCATTGTCATTTCTTGGCACGTGAAGAAACTCGCACCCTTTAAAGTATCCACTAAGTTGTTGTACGAGGAAGCGGTAGCTCGTCATGTTTGCATCCTTGGCATCCTAGTCGCCTGACGACTGTTGGACCACCAAATCAGAGTCACCATAACACAGGATCCGGCGAATGCCGAGTTCTTTGGCAAGCTGGAGCCCATGAATGAGTGCCTCGTATTCAGCAACGTTGTTTGAGGCGGAAAAATGGATTTGCAGCACATATCTGAGCTTGTCGCCTTTGGGAGAGGTGAGGACGATGCCGGCTCCCAAACCAGTGCGCATCTTGGAACCATCGAAATGCATCCGCCAATGGGTGGAGTCGGGCGCTGGCGGCAGGTACTGGGTCTCGGCCCAGTCGACGAGGAAGTCGGCCAGTGCTTGTGACTTGATGGCGGTGCGAGGCTGGTAGTAGATGGTGTAGGGGGCCAAATCTATGGCCCACTTGGCCACTCGGCCTGAAGCATGTCGGCTTCCAATGATCTCGGCAAGTGGAGCCGTGCAAACCACGGTGATTGGGTGCTCTTGAAAATATGGCTTCAATTTCATTGTGGCAAAGTCTACGCCGTAGCACATCTTCTGATAGTGGGGGTAGTTTTGCTTGGAGGCTGACAACACTTCACTCAGGTAATACACCAGTCTCTGGACTGGTAGTGCCTTGCTTCCTCCTTGCGCTCTACCACTATGACTGTGCTGACTACCCGGCTGGTGGCGGCGATGTAGAGGAGCATGGGCTCCTTAGGAGTCGGAACCGCCAGGACGGGTGGAGTAGTCAACATTTTCTTCAGCTGGAGAAAAGCTTCATCCGCCTTGTCGTTCCACTCGAAAAAAGTGGTCTTCTTCATGAGCTGGTACAGGGGAAGAGCCTTCTCTCCCAGCCGACTGATGAAACGGCTGATGGACGCCAAGCAGCCGGTGAACTTTTGTACGTCAAGCAGTCAGGTGGGCACTTCCATCCTTTCGATGGCCTTGATCTTCACAGGGTTGCACTCTATGCCGCATTCCGAGACCAGGAAGCCAAGGAGCTGGCCGGCTGGAACTCCGAAGACGCATTTCTCTGGGTTGAGCTTGATCTAAAATCGGCGCAAGTTCTCAAAGGTCTCCTTGAGGTCTTCTAGCAGCGTTCCACGCTTCTCCGTCTTCACCACAACATCGTCCACATAAACTCGGGCGTTCTTGCCGAGTTGTTTGAGGAGGCACTTCTGCATGCAACGTTGAAACGTGGCGCCGGCATTCCTCAAACCGAACGTCATGGTCAAGTAGCAGAAGGCTCCAAATGGGGTGATGAAGGCAGTCTTCAGCCTGTCGGCCGGGTTCAGCTTGATCTGATGATACCCTGAGTATGCATCCAAGAAACTCAATAGATCGCATCCGGCTGTGGAGTCTATCACTTGGTCAATTCTTGGCAAGGCAAATGGGTCTTTGGGGCAGGCTTTGTTGAGGCTGGTGTAATCAATGCACATGCGCCACTGCTTGTTTTTCTTCAACACAAGGACTGGATTGGCCAGCTACTCTGGAAAGAACACTTCCATGATGAAGCCGGCTGCTAGCAGCCGGGCTATCTCTTCTCCAACGACTCTTCTCTTCTCTTCTGACAGGCGGCGCAAGGGCTACCTAACTGGCTTGGCATCAGACCGGACATGTAACTTGTGCTCGGGGAAATCCGTCGGAACACCTGGCATGTCTTTGGGAGACCATGCAAAGATATCCCGATTCTCACGGAGGAAATCGACGAGCTCGCCTTCCTATTTGCTGTCAATGTTTGCACCTATGACAGCGTACCTCTGCGGGTGCTCCGGGTCCAAGGGTATCTTCTTTGTCTCTTTGGCCGGCTTGAACGAGCCCTCGGCTTCCGACTCCTTGGGGTTGGGTGACATTTCCGGCTGCTTGCCTGCCAACGCCACAACCCGGTCTAGGAGCCGCTTCTCAGCCGTGATCACAAGGGACTGGGCCAGCCGGCTGCTGTATGCAGCGTAGGCGGACGATTTCTTGTAATCCCCTGCTATGGTCAGAATCCCCTTGGAACTTGGCATCTTCATCTTGAGGTAAGCATAGTGGGGAACCGCCATGAACTTGGCAGAGCAGGCCGGCCAAGCAGTGCGTGGTAAGGGCTCTCAAGGTCCACCACCTCAAACTAGACTGGCTCTCGGCGGAAGTGATCTTTGTCTCCAAAGAGGATGTCTATCTGGATCTTGCCGATTGGTGAGCAGGAAAGGCCAGGGACTATGCCGTGGAATACAGTCCGACTGGGTTGAAGCTGCCTTTGTTTGATTCCTAACTTCTCCATAGTATCCTTGTACAGGATGTTGATGCTGCTGCACCATCTATCAGGACTCGGGAAAAGCGAGTTGCTCGCCTCTCTGTGGCAAAAGCGGCATCCAGAACCAGGGCATAGGAGCCGGGATTGGGCATTACTTCCGGGTGGTCGGCTCTACTCCAGCTGATAGGCTTCTCAGACCAATGCATGACCTTGGGGGTCTCTGATGCTACTGTGTTTACTTCTTGCTGTCGTTGCCGTCTGCTGTGCTTATCGTCGTCCACGCTGGTGAACACGACATAAGCCCCATGCTCTTCAGGATACTCGTCTTGTATGGCTCCGACTGGTCGAACCGCCGGCTGCTGGGGTGAGGTGGCTGCCCAGTAGGCGGAGGAGGCAGAAAGCTGTCACCCTTGGCGATCCTTGTGAGCCAATGGCACTTCCGTGTGGTGTGGTTGGACGGCTTCGCGCCGCTATGAAATTTGCAGGGCGCGTCAAGAGTCTGCTCATACGAGAAAGCAGGTAGCCAATTGGGCTTGCCGCCCTTCTGGCGCTTGGATGGAGGCTGCCCTTCTGGCTGCTGGTCTTCGACTGTCGCCACCTGCTGGCTTATGGAAGCCGGCTGCATGGCCTTGCGCTTGTTGTCGCTTGGTTGCTGGTGCCGACTGGTGTCGCCCGCTGGGGTCCGTGGAGCTTGAGGCGCCACTTTGCGAGATGCATCAACTTGGATCTCTGCCTTCATGGAGGAGTCGGCCGTGGCATATTTATCTGCTATGATCAGCAGCTCGTCGAGGGTCGCCGGCTCGTCGCAGAGAAGCCTGTGCTTGAGGAGGGTGCCCTCTCGGCACCCGGTGGTGAAGTACTCGATGTCCTGCACCTCGTGCACGCCCTCGCAAGAGTTGCGGAGCTCAGCCCAGCGTGTGAGGTAGTCACGTGTCGATTCATTGGGGCCTTGGACGCACAAGGAGAGTTGCGAAGCTTGAGCGGCCGCTTGTATGTGCTGGTGAAGTTGCGGACGAAGGCTTCGGTGAAGTCGACCCAACTGTTGATGCTGCGGGGCTTCAGGCTGTTCACCCATGTCCGGGCCGTGCCCTGGAGCATGAGCGGAACATACTTCACGGCAACGCGCTTGTTGCCGTTCGCGGTGCTGATGGCTGTGGAGTAGTCGACCAGCCAGTCTTCTGGCTTCACGGAGCCGGTGTATTTGGGCGTGTCTCTCGGGAGCGTGAACCCTTTGGGGAAGGGCTCATCTCGAATGCGGGGGCCAAAACAAGGCGGAACCAGCTCATCTTCTTCTTCTAGCGCCAGGGATCGGTTGAGACGGTCGATCCGGTGGCAGGCATCGTTCTCTCCGACTCCTTCTTGATGGCCAAGGCGGTCGCCGAGTGTCGGGTGTTCAACAGGCGGGGGGGGGGGGGGGGGCGAGACGCACCTTTCCCTGCGAGGGGGAGGAGGCGGGCAGTCCTCCCATTGTTCCACTGCTCTTGGGCGGCCGTCTTGGTCGCGCTCGATAGTGATGCGAGTCCGGCTGCAGTTGGCAGCCGGCTCCTTGTCTCTTCTTCCGCGGGCGCCACCAGTCGGCGTCCGGGAGGTCGCGCCTTGATCTCGGCGGGGAGGCGGATCATCATTTCACCGGTTGGGCGATTCAGTGCGGCAGCCGGCCTCGTGCTGCTCAGCTGCCACGTCGAGGAGTCGCTGGACGCGCTCCGCCATCTGGCGACGCTCTTCGCCCTCGAACTTGTCCAGCTCTTCTGCTGCCGCCTGGGCAGCTCGTATGTTTTCTGCTGGCGTGGCGTACATGGGGCGATCTGCCCCAAACAGGCTGGCGATGGCCACGCCGCGCTGCCGGACCATGCCGATGCGGCTAGGCCCATCAGGAGCCGGCGTGCCACCCACAGCGCGGTCCATCTCGCGTTGGTAGGCCTCCGACAGGCGTCTCATGTTGGCTAGCTTCTAGGCGCTCTCAACGAGCTGGACGCGGCGCGCTTCCAGCGTCTCGGCATCGGCGTCTTCTGGAATAGGCGCCGTCAGGTCTTGCAGTGCCGCATCAAGTGGGTCGTGAGCACCTCCGCCGGAGTGCTCGCTGTGGCCGATGACAAGCACCTCCGTGACGGCGCTTTCTCCGCTCGCGCGAGGGAGTGGCTCGTCGTAGACCACCACGTTGGCGGGCAACGCGTCAAACGACGCAGTGTCGGAGTCGACAAGCATTGGGTCGGTGGACCCAACAGACTCCAAGTCGAGAGCAGGCTCGCTGGCGACGTGGAGCTGATCGAGGAGGCTGACGAGGCGGCTCTCGGGACGATCGGTGCCCACGTCAGACGCAGGCTCGTCGGAGAGGCGAACCTCGCCAACAAGATCAGCGAGGCGGCTCGCCGCGCAGGCGACCTCCGCGCCATGCAGCGCGTCGACGCAGACTCCGTCTGGCGTGCCGGGCTGGCTGCGCTCACCGGGAAGGAACAAGGTTCCCGTCCAGAATAGGTCTTCAGACGACAGTGCACCTCGCCCCATGGTGGGCGCCAAATGTCGGGGGTTGGGTGCGACATATGCCAATGGATGGCTTATCATGGTGGGAGCGAGTAGAACGTCGCCAGTGCCTGGAACCGGGATAAGGCGTAGACACGAACGCACAAGTGAATACAATGGTGCTCCTCGAGATGTATGTTAGAGGTAGGAGAAGGCACGGCTAGCTCTCTCTTGTCTCTATGGGTTGGTCTAGTTCTAACAGGTTGGGAACCCTTCGCATGGGTGCCCTGGGGGGTTTATATAGGCCTACCCCCCAGGGGTACAATAGTAATCCGGCCGGGTGTAGGACCCGACTGTCAGTCTCTCTGGTGGCCGGCTTCTCCGCCGGCTGCTGGGGCCCGCCACCTGGTGGGCCACGCCGACTCGTCTGGTACGGAGCCGACAGGCCGTCTCCGCCGCTCGCGGGTCTTGTCAGCTGCTGATCACTGTAGTCGTGATGCTAATGACGCAGGCTCGGTCAAGGGAGCGTGGCTACAGCCCCCCCGCCTGGCGGGCGATCACTATAGCCACTCTGTGTCTCATCTGGTTCATGGCGCATGGGATCCGAGGAAGGGACGGGCCGACTGCTGGGGACCGACTTCTCTCGGATCCGACTGGTGGGGCTTTGGCCGTCTTCCGGGCTCTCGCTGATCGGTGGGGCCCGTTGTCCGTGGGCCGTACCGACAGGCCATCGTGGGAGGAGGACTCCGCCTGCACGGGGTGACGTCAGGGGCGGAGTGGCAACAGTGCCGCGCCGGGCGGTGATCTCCGCTGGTACGGTGCACTGTGGCCACGCCTGCCCCTGGATTTGGGAGGGATGGTCTATACTGTAGCCACTCCCTGTCTTGTCTTTCTTGATGAGGGCGCATGCTTCGTAGGCGCTATGGGCCGACTGCCATGGGCCGGCTTCTCTGGAAGCCGCCCACTAGGAGTCCGCTTATCTTGATGCCGGCCTCTGGAACTCGACCGTCTACGGGCAGCCGACTATTCCTCCAGCCGGCCACCAGAAGGCGGCACTTCGTCTTGGTGCTATGAGGGGCGCAGCCAGCCCCGATATCTTGAAAGGTTCTGGGTCTCGGGTTAGCCTACCCGTGGCACATTACTCCGACAAAGCGACTTATGTCAGACACACTTACACCCAAGTCGAATAAATGCATATTCGTGGGATATCCGAGGGAAACCTTGGGATATAGCTTCTACAACCATGAGGAGAAGAAAGTGTTTGTTGCTCGGAATGGGGTTTTCCTTGAGAAAGAGTTTCTCAGTCGGGAGGCCAGTGGGAGGGCAGTCCGACTCGAAGAAATTCGAGGACCACACGGGGACGGCTCGACTGGTGATGAGATCATACCGGAGTCAGTCAGGGAACCCATAGTGGAAGCGGCACCAGAACCACGGAGGTCGGAGAGATTGCGCAGAGTGTGTTATGTATTGTTTCTAGAAAGCGACGAGCCGGCCACATATGCGGAAGCGATGGTGAGCCCAGATTCCGAGGCATGGCTGGTGGCCATGAGATCCGAGTTAAAGTCCATGGATGAGAATCAAGTCTGGGACTTGGTTGATCCGCCGCCTGGCGTAACAGCCATTGGTTGCAAATGGGTCTTTAAGAAGAAAACCGATGTGGATGGAAATGTTCAGATCCACAAAGCTCGGCTTGTCGCTAAGGGTTATGGACAAGTTCAAGGAATTGACTACGATGAGACTTACTCGCTGGTAGCGATGCTGAAGTCGGTGAGGATCGTACTAGCTATAGCTGCATATTTCGATTACGAGATATGGCAGATGGATGTCAAAACGGCTTTCCTTCACGGAAATTTAACCGAGGACGTGTATATGATACAGCCCGAGGGTTTTGTCGATCCGACTAGCACTAGTAAGGTATGCAAGCTCAAGAGATCCATTTATGGGTTGAGGCAAGCATCTCGGAGCTGGAACATTCGTTTTGATGAGGTCGTCACAGGTTTTGGCTTCATCTAAAGCGAAGAGGACTCTTGTTTATACAAGAAGTTAAGTGGGAGCTCGATAGTGTTTTTGATCTTGTATGTGGATGACGTACTACTGATCGGAAATGATGTTTCGATGCTGAACTTGGTCAATGAGTCATTGAATGGAAAACTTTCGATGAAGGACCTTGGTGTGGCAATGTATATTTTAGGCATTAAGATCTATAGAGATAGATCGAGCAGGCTGCTCGGCTTAAGCTAGAGCATGTACATAGATAAAGTGTTGAAGCGGTTCAACATGAGTGAGGCAAAGAAAGGGTTCTTGCCACTCTCACATGGTATAAGGCTAAGCGAGACTCAGAGTCCTTCGACATCTGATGAGCGAAGCAGGATGAGTAGGATTCCGTATGCCTCGGCAATCGGATCCATCATGTATGCCATGATATGTACAAGGCCTGATGTTGCTTTTGCAATAAGCCTAACAAGCAGATATTAGGCCAACCCAGGTGAGAGTCACTTGGCAGCAGTAAAGACTATTTTGAAGTACCTAAAAAGGACTAAAGAGATGTTCCTAGTTTATGGAGGTGAGGAAGAGCTCGTCGTAGGGGGTTATGCCGATGCTAGTTTCCAAACCGACGGAGATGATTGTCGATCACAGTCCGGATTCGTGTACGTCATGAACGGAGGAGCAGTGAGCTGGATGAGTTCCAAGCAAGATACGGTGGCCGATTCTACCACAGAAGCCGAATACATTGCGGCTTGTGAAGCTGCGAAGGAAGGTGTTTGGATCCGGAACTTTCTGGATGATCTTGGTATTTTCTCAGCCTCGGTAAAACCGTTGGACCTTTATTGTGATAATTCTAGTGCCATCGCACAAGCCAAGGAGCCGAGGAATCAGCACAAGGTCAGACACATAGATCGAAAATATCACCTGATACGAAAGATCGTAAAGAATGGTGATGTAGAGTTATGCAAAATTCACACGGATGCAAATGTTGCAGATCCGTTGACTAAGCCGCTTCCACAACCCAAGCATGAGGGGCACGTTAGAGCTATGGGCATTCGATGTCTATTTGATTGACTCTAGTGCAAGTGAGAGACTGTTGGAGATATGCCCTAGAGGCAATCATGTATGATGATATTTCCTATGTGTTTATGAATAAAGATAGTCCTTGGACATTATCAATGATGTGTATCAACAAGTACGTGACTTGTTTGTGGACTATGCATTGTATGATGACTGTTCTAAAAGGTCCCTACTCGAAAGGGCTGTGTGGACGCGCAGCCGACTAGACTAGCATATGACACGGTCGATGGCTTGGTCTCACTAGCCATGGAGATTGGATGCTAACCGGATAATATGGACTTGGAAAGGTCTGGTCGGATTCGACGTAGTCGGATCCAAGTCGAGATAAGGTCCGAGTCGGACAGACCCAACTATAAGATGCAGCGATATGTCATCTGTGAGTCTCTAGTACAACATACGTTCTATGTCCTAAGACCTGAGCTGACGCATGTACTCGGGATGGTGACAGACCTGCTTTGGGCCGACCAAACGCTACTCTATGACTGGGTAGTTACAAAGGTAGGTTTCGGGCTTGTCTAGACCCATGATGCGAGACGTGGTCGAGCAAGATGGGATTTGCCCCTCCGATGAGGAGAGATATACTCTGGGCCCCTCGTGTGATTCGACCAGGATAAGCATGGCCATGCGACAAGGATTATGAGATAATCGGGATAGTGGTCGGCCTCACTGGAACGAGAAAGAGGTCGGGCTAGCACAAGGATGACAATCTCGCCTTGATCCTGACAACGTAAATCATGTGGCAAAGGGAACAGAAGTGTGGCATGTTGTATAGGTTCGCCTAACCAGCTTCATAGTCTGCTTGGTGTTCGGCATGCCTTGCTAGAGGCCGCTACCAACCGTGCAGTTCGGAGGTGATCCGAACTGCGACCAAGCCGGCTTGAACCTAAGGGGTCGCGCGCTTAAGGGAAGGAACCTACGAGGTCGGATCCGAGGACGCTGGTCGGATGTGATCCGAGCTGTATTTGGATTGTGGCCGAGTAGACTTATGGGCTTTAGGGTCCGTGCGAGGCCCAAGTGTTGAGCCCGCGACGGATGCCTATATAAAGTGGAGGTGCGGCACACTCATGCGGTTGATCACTTCGGCGCTGTAACTAGGGTTTGCTTGTGTTGCAAATAGACACCTCCACTCGCCGCCGACTGTGTGATCGGGCCTAGCAGTCCGCCGCACAGTGTTCCTCCTGCACGCGCAGATACCGTTAGAGGCGGTGCACCTGCGCCGCTCCGGCGAACTTGTACGTGGGATCGGACAACCGGCTCTTCGAGGGAGATCGCACAAGGAGGAGACGATCCACGCGGACGCGCTGCCCCAAATCTTCTTCCGCTGCACGGCATTGCGCGTCTAGTGGTAACAATCTGTGATCCATCTCCCGTAGCATGTTCTTGGTTGTTCTGCGTGTACGAATTTTTAATTTGCAGTCGACGCACCCTACCATGGAACCCAACATAACATTCATTAAGGTAAAACCCAACCATAGCATTAAGATATATTGGCCCCCCTTCAGTCCCGTATGCATCAATTTCTATGCTAGGTTGAAGCTTCTGTCATTCTTGCCCTCCAATACATAGTCCTATCAACATACAACTAACCCTATGGCGTGATCCACACGCGCGCTCATATGATGGGCACCAAAGGATAGCAACATAACCACAAGCAAATTAAACCAATCATAGCAATTCACCAATTACCGATAGGACCACGAAAATCTACTCAGACATCATAGGATGGCAACACATCATAGGATAATAATATGAAGCATAAAGCACCATGTTCAAGTACAGGGTACAATGGGTTGCGGGAGAGTGGACCACTGTAGATAGATAGGGGAAGGTGATGAAGATGTTGGTGAAGATGACGGAGGTGTTGGTGTAGATTGCGGTGACGATGATGGCCCCGACGGCGTTCCGGCGCCACCGGGAGAGAGGGGGAGAGAGCCCCCCTTCTTATTGTTCTTCTTCCTTGATCTTCTCCTTAGATGGGAGAAGGGTTTACCCTCTGGTCCTTGGCTTCCATGGCATGGGAGGGGCGAGATCCCCTCTGAGATTGGATCTGTCTCTCTCTGTTTCTGCCCTCCAGATTCTGGCCTTTCACCGTTTCTTATATTCCCGAAGATCCGTAACTCCGATTGGGTTGAAATTTGGACACGATTTTTATCCGGATATTGGCTTTCTTGCGGCGAAAGAAGGGCACCAACTGCCTTACGGGGTGGCCACGAGGGTCAGGGGCGCGCCCCCTGCCTCGTGGCCCTCTCGGGCATTGTCTCGCGTTGATTCTTCTTCCCAAAAATCACATATATTCCAAAAAAATCTTCGTCAGTTTTTATCCTGTTTGGAATCCGTTTGATATGGATTTTCTGTGAAACAAAAAACATGCAACAAACAGGAACTGGCACTGGGCACTGGACCAATATGTTAGTCCCAAAAATAGTATAAAAATTTGCCAAAAGTATGTAAAAGTTGTAGAATATTGGCATGGAACAATAAAAAATTATAGATACGATGGAGACGTATCAACATGGTCGACCCTTTTTGGAGAGGGTACTAAATAATTTGATGTGTCCCATCTCGCAGAACGACGGAAGCTTGCTTACTACGCCCTCTCCCTCCCCCACGCGCGTCCAGTGGCTCGTAACACAAGGACAAGCTTTTGCTTTATACAAGCGGTGGACGTGCTGCAATTCATTCGGTGTCAGATTGCTAAAAGTACGTATATAGTAGTACTCCTACTGTAGTACCATCATCATTGTTTGACTTCCGGAAGAGGCGAAGAGCCAAGCGCAAGCTCACCTACTAACCTTTAGTAGGAGTACAGTACTATAGCCACAGCTTTGCCACCTTTTTAGAGCATGGTTAATTAATATAGGCGGCACATCATTTAGAGCTAGTACTCCTTCCACCATTTTCTCCACTCTTTCAATGGCATTCGACAAGCAGGAATAGAAGTTCTCCGGCATAAAGTCGTCTGGGTGGCCCACCGAGCCCGGCAGTTACGAGCGAGGCACTCGCTGCTCCACCTACCTCGCCTAGCCCGACGGAGCCAGTTGCCGCCCTAAGCCAGCGCGTGGTTCAACAGCTGGCCGCTCCAATCCTGCTCGAGGAAGAGTGTTGATTTGCTCCACGCCGGATTGTCAGGCAGCATGCTGGAACGGGCATCATCGTGGCCCTTGATGCCGCCGCGTCGTACAGTGCCTCCAATGCCTGCGACTGCGCCAGCCGCCGTCGCCGCGTGATACGTCTCCAACGTATCTATAATTTTTGATTGTTCCATGCTATTATATTATCCATTTTGGATGTTTAATGGGCTTTACTAAGCACTTTTATATTATTTTTGGGACTAACCTACTAATCCAAGGCCCAGTGCAAATTGCTGTTTTTTTGCCTATTTTGGTGTTTCGCAGAAAAGGAATATCAAACGGAGTCCAAACGGAGTGAAACCTTCGGGAGAGTTATTTTTGGAACAAACATGATCTAGAGGACTTGGAGTGGACGTCAAGAAATGAATGAGGAGGCCACAAGGCAGGGAGGCGCGCCCCCCACCCTCGTGGGCCCCTCGTAGCTCCACCAACCTACTTCTTCCTCCTATATATATCTACGTACCCTGAAAACATCCAGGAGCACCACGAAACCCTATTTCCACCGCCGCAACCTTCTGTACCCATGAGATCCCATCTTGGGGCCTTTTCCGGCGCTCCGCCGGAGGGGGAATCGGTCACGGAGGGCTTCTACATCAACACCTTAGCCTCTCCGATGATGTGTGAGTAGTTTACCTCAGACCTTCGGGTCCATAGTTATTAGCTAGATGGCTTCTTCTCTCTCATTGGATCTCAATACAAAGTTCTCCTCGATCTTCTTAGAGATCTATTCGATGTAACTCTTTTTGTGGTGTGTTTGTCGTGATCCGATGAATTGTGGGTTTATGATCAAGATTATCTATGAACAATATTTTGTTCTTCTCTAAATTCTTTTATGTATGATTGGTTATCTTTGCAAGTCTCTTCAAATTATCAGTTTGGTTTGTCCTACTAGATTGATCTTTCTTGCAATGGGAGAAGTGCTTAGCTTTGGGTTCAATCATGCGGTGCACGATTCGAGCGAAAGCAGGGGAAACGGCACGTATTGTATTGTTGCCATCGAGGATAAAAAGATGGGGTTTATATCATATTGCTTGAGTTTATCCCTCTACATCATGTCATCTTGCCTAATGCATTACTCTATTCTTATGAACATAATACTCTAGATGCATGTTGGATAGCGGTCGATGTGTGGAGTAATAGTAGTAGGTGCAGGCAGGAGTCGGTCTACTTGTCGCGGACGTGATGCCTATATACATGATCATGCCTAGATATTCTCATAACTATGCGCTTTTATATCAATTGCTCGACAGTAATTTGTTCACCCATCGTAATACTTATGCTATCTTGGGAGAAGCCACTAGTGAAACCTATGGCCCCCGGGTCTATTTTCCATCATATTAATTTCCCAACAACTAGCTATTTCTGGCGCCGTTTATTTTGCAATCTTTACTTTTCAATCTATACAACAAAAATACCAAAAATATTTATCTTATTATCTCTATCAGATCTCAGTTTTGCAAGTGGCCGTGAAGGGATTGACAACCCCTTTATCGCGTTGGTTGCAAGGTTCTTATTTGTTTGTGTAGGTATGAGGGACTTGCGTGTGGCCTCCTACTGGATTGATACCTTGGTTCTCAAAAACTGAGGGAAATACTTACGCTACTTTGCTGCATCACCCTTTCCTCTTCAAGGGAAAACCAACGCATGCTCAAGAGGTAGGAAGAAGGATTTCTGGCGCCGTTGCCGGGGAGTCTACGCACAAGTCAAGACATACCAAGTACCCATCACAAACTCTTATCCCCCGCATTACATTATTTGCCATTTGCCTCTCGTTTTCCTCTCCCCCACTTCACCCTTGCCGTTTTATTCGCCCTCTCTTTCCGTTCACCTCTTTTTCGCTTGCTTCTTGTATCCCGTGTGCTATCATGGCCAGTCCTTTATCTACTCCTTTGTCTCCCGAGAATGAAGTTCTTAATTTTAAACAAAGGGAGGGAGAAAATCTAAAAGATGCTTGGTACAGAATTTGCAATGCTCAAAATAGATCTACTAGGAAGCAATCTACTTTCGTTCTTCTTCGCAATTTTTATGTAGGCATCACTCCTTGGAATAGATATATTCTTGATACCATTACCGGAGGGAATTTCTTCGGTAGCCATACTTTTGATTCCTATAATGCTATGATAGATTTGTTTGGCCCACCACCTCTTTTGGTTAATGGAACTATTTTAACTTTGGAGCATGTGATGCAAAGGCTTGAAATTATTGAAAATAAAGTTGCCACCATAAAGTTGATTGAAAATTCAGATAAAAAGATCCACAACCAAATTGCCCAATACGGATCTAAGGTAGGAGTTGCTCTTAAATTTTTTAAAGAAAAGGAGCCCATGGTTAACGAAAAGATAGATCAAGATTCCACTAGAATTGATAAAATTGAGGATATTATTACCAACTTAGGGTCTGCCTTTTCTTCCGTGAAAAATACTCCAAAACCTTCTAATGCTAAAATTGCCAAATTGATGTATGTTCCTAAAAATAAGAGTGAAACTTCTAGTAAGGAAAATGCGGATCTCAAATCCATAAGTGTTCACCCCAACTTTCTTGCTATCATTAAGGAACCTTTTGCAAACAAGTAATTTTCTTGATTTCCTGCCTAGGGGTTTAATCATTAGTAGAAAGAAGGAAAGTCCTAAGGGTTATAAGTGTTCTATTGAAGAATTTCAAGCCAAAGATGGCAATACCTAGATCTATCCTTGCCTTTATGCCTAACTAGGGGCGTTAAACGATAGCGCTTGTTGGGGGGCAACCCAATTTTATTTTTGTTTCTTGATTTTTGGTTATGTTTAGTAATAAATCTATCATCTAGCCTCTGGTTAGATGTGTTTTTATGTTTTAATTAGTGTTTGTGCCAAGTAGAACCTTTGGGAAGACTTGGGTGAAGTCTTTTTGATCTTGCTGTAAAAAACAGAAACTTTAGTGCTCACGAGATTAGCCACAACGTTTTACTGGAGAGTGCTATTTAGTTGATTCTTTTTGCAGATGATTAATAGATAAATTCCTGAAGTCCAGCAATTTATTTTAGAATTTTTGGAGTTCCAGAAGTATGCGTTTTATACAGATTACTACAGACTGTTCTATTTTTGACAGATTCTGCTTTTCGTGTGTTGTTTGCTTATTTTGATGAATCTATGGCTCGTACCGGAGGTTATAAACCATAGAGAAGTTAGAATAAAGTAGGTTTAACACCAATATAAATAAAGAATGAGTTCATTATAGTACCTTGAAGTGGTGTTTTGTTTTCTTTCGCTAACGGAGCTCATGAGATTTTCTGTTAAGTTTTGTGTTGTGAAGTTTTCAAGTTTTGGGAAAAGATTTCATGGATTATGGAACAAGGAGCGGCAAGAGCCTAAGCTTGGGGATGCCGAAAGCACCCCAAGGTAAAATCCAAGGACAACCAAAAAGCCTAAGCTTGGGGATGCCCCGGAAGGCAACCCCTCTTTTGTCTTTGTCCATCAGTAACTTTACTTGGAGCTTATTTTTATTCACCACATGATATGTGTTTTGCTTGGAGCATCTTGTATGATTTGAGTCTTTGCTTTTTAGTTCACCACTATCATCCTTGATGTACACACCTTTTGGGAGAGACACACATTAATCAGCATTTATTAGAATACTCTATGTGCTTCACTTATATCTTTTGAGCTAGAAAAATTTCCTCTAGTGCTTCACTTATATCTTTTAGAGCACGGCGGTGGTTCTATTTTATAGAAATTATTGATCTCTCATGCTTTACTTATATTATTTTGAGAGTCTTTTAGAACAGCATGGTAATTTTCTTTGGTTAAATTTTAGTCCTAAAGTGACGAGCATCCAAGATAGGTATAATAAAAACTATCATATAAAAAGTGCATTGAATACTACGAGAAGTTTGATACTCGATAATTGTTTTGAGATATGAAGATGGTGATATTAGAGTCATGCTAGTTGAGTAGTTGTGGATTTGAAAAATACTTGTGTTAAAGTTTGTGATTCCCATAGCATGCACGTATGGTGAACCGTTATGTGATGAAGTCGGAGCATGATTTATTTATTGATTGTCTTCCTTATGAGTGGCGGTCGGGGATGAGCGATGGTGTTTTCCTACCAATCTATCCCCCTAGGAGCATGCGCGTAGTACTTTGTTTCGATAACTAATAGATTTTTGCAATAAGTATGTGAGTTCTTTATGACTAATGTTGAGTCCATGGATTATACGCACTCTCACCCTTCCACCATTGCCAGCCTCTCTAATACCGCGCACCTTTCACCGGTATCATACACCCACCATATATCTTCCTCAAAATAGCCACCATACCTACCTATTATGTCATTTTCATAGCCATCCCGAGATATATTGCCGTGCAACTTACCACCGTTCTGTTTATTATGACACGCTTCATCATTGCCATATTGCTTTGCATGATCATGTAGTTGACATCGTATTTGTGGCAAAGCCACGATTCATAATTCTTTCATACATGTCACTCTTGATTCATTGCATATCCCGGTACCCCGCCGGATGCATTCACATAGAGTGATATTTTGTTCTAAGTATTGAGTTCTAAGTTTTTGAGTTGTAAGTAAATAAAAGTGTGTTGATCATCATTATTAGAGCATTGTCCCATGTGAGGAAAGGATGATGGAGACTATGATTCCCCCACAAGTCGAGATGAGACTCTGGACTAAATAAAAAAAGAGAAAGAAAAGAGGCCATAAAAAAGGCCCAAACAAAAAAAAGAAAAGAAAAAAGAAAAAAAATGAGAGAAAAAGAGAGAAGGGACAATGCTACTATCCTTTTACCACACTTGTGCTTCAAAGTAGCACCATGATCTTCATGATAGAGAGTCTCTTATGTTGTCACTCTCATATACTAGTGAGCATTTTACATTATAGAAGTTGCCTTGTATATTCCAATGATGGGCTTCCTCAAAATGCCCTAGGTCTTCGTGAGCAAGCGAGTTGGAAGCACACCCACTTAGCTTCTTTTGTTGAGCCTTCATACACTTATAGCTCTAGTGCATCCATTGCATGGCAATCCCTACTCACTCACATTGATATCTATTAATGGGCATCTCCATAGCCCGTTGATACGCCTAGTTGATGTGAGACTATCTTCTCCTTTTTGTCTTCTCCTCAACCACCATTCTATTCCACCTATAGTGCTATGTCCATGGCTCACGCTCATGTATTGCATGAACATTAAAAAGTTTGAGAACATCAAAAGTATGAAACAATTGCATGGCTTGTCATCGGGGTTGTGCATGATTTAAATATTTGTGTGGTGAACATAGAGCATAGCCAGACTATATGATTTTGTAGGGATAACTTTCTTTGGCCATGTTATTTTGAGAAGACATGATTGCTTTGTTAGTATGCTTGAAGTATTATTATTTTTATGTCAATATTAAACTTTTGTCTTGAATCTTTCGGATCTGAACATTCATGCCACAATAAAGAAAATTACATTAAGAATTATGCCAGGTAGCATTCCACATCGAAAATTCTGTTTTCATCATTTACCTACTCGAGGACGGGCAGGAATTAAGCTCGGGGATCCTCGATACGTCTCCAACGTATCTATAATTTTTTATTGTTCCATGCTATTATATTATCTGTTTTGGATGTTTAATGGGCTTTACTAAGCACTTTTATATTATTTTTGGGACTAACCTACTAATCCAAGGCCTAGTGCAAATTGCTGTTTTTTTGCCTATTTCAGTGTTTTGCAGAAAAGGAATATCAAACGGAGTCCAAACGGAATGAAACCTTCGGGAGAGTTATTTTTGGAACAAACGTGATCCCGAGGACTTGGAGTGGACGTCAAGAAACGAATGAGCAGGCCACGAGGCAGGGAGGCACGCCCCCCACCCTCGTGGGCCCCTTGTAGCTCCACCGACCTACTTCTTCCTCCTATATATATCTACGTACCCCGAAAACATCCAGGAGCACCACGAAACCCTATTTCCACCACCGCAACCTTCTGTACCCGTGAGATCCCATCTTGGGGCCTTTTCCGGCGCTCCGCCGGAGGGGGAATCGATCACGGAGGACTTCTACATCAACACCTTAGCCTCTCCGATGATGTGTGAGTAGTTTACCTCAGACCTTCGGGTCCATAGTTGTTAGCTAGATGGCTTCTTCCCTCTCTTTGGATCTTAATAAAAAGTTCTCCTCGATCTTCTTGGAGATCTATTCAGTGTAACTCTTTTTGCGGTGTGTTTGTCGAGATCCGATGAATTGTGGGTTTATGATCAAGATTATCTATGAACAATATTTGGTTCTTCTCTGAATTCTTTATGTATGATTGGTTATCTTTGCAAGTCTCTTCGAATTATCAGTTTGGTTTGACCTACTAGATTGATCTTTCTTGCAATGGGAGAAGTGCTTAGCTTTGGGTTCAATCATGCGGTGCTCGATCCCAGTGACAGCAGGGGAAATGACACTTATTGTATTGTTGCCATCGAGGATAAAAAGATGGGGTTTATATCATATTGCTTGAATTTATCCCTCTACATCATGTCATCTTGCCTAATGCGTTACTCTGTTCTTATGAACTTAATACTCTAGATGCATGTTAGATAGCGGTCGATGTGTGGAGTAATAGTAGTAGATGCAGGCAGGAGTCGGTCTACTTGTCGCCAACGTGATGCCTATATACATGATCATGCCTAGATATTCTCATAACTATGCGCTTTTGTATCAATTGCTCGACAGTAATTTGTTCACCCACCGTAATACTTATGCTATCTTGAGAGAAGCCACTAGTGAAACCTATGGCCCCCAGGTCTATTTTCCATCACATTAATCTCCCAACAACTAGCTCTTTCGGGCGTCGTTTATTTTTGCAATCTTTACTTTTCAATCTATACAACAAAAATACCAAAAATATTTATCTTATTATCTCTATTAGATCTCAGTTTTGCAAGTGGCCGTGAAGGGATTGACAACCCCTTTATCGCGTTGGTTGCAAGGTTCTTATTTCTTTGTGTAAGTATGAGGGACTTGCGTGTTGCCTCCTACTGGATTGATACCTTGGTTCTCAAAAACTGAGGGAAATACTTATGCTACTTTGCTGCATCACCCTTTCCTCTTCAAGGGAAAACCAATGCATGCTCAAGAGGTAGCACTGCGCACGTAGCCGCGCCATGCAGGCAAAGAAAGAAGCCACCACGGATGTCGACGAGGTGACGCAGCTATGCGGATGTCGACGAGGTGACGGCCAGCATGTCCCCGCTTGCCGCCATCATCGAGGAGAAGTAGAACACAGGAGGCCACCGCCAATTGTATCCCATGAAGGCCACCGCCGAGGCAACGCCGGCGAAAACAGCCGGTGTCTTGCACCATTCTTCTTCAGCCGGATGTTGGAGGAGGACAAAGAGATCGGTCGGTGACCATTTAGATTAGGTATATTAATTCTAAATTTAGCTCCGGACTAGCACATCTTATTTAATGTAAATGTAATGAAATCTGTCATGTTTATATGAAATCCGGCCGTGTTTGCATGAATTTGCCTCCACGTTCGCGCTTTCGGGCAAGCGTTGTCCATCGCTAGAGTGGGACGACGGACTCTGTCTCTGACAACCCCGCAAAGTGCGTCCCACCTTAGTGATGGCCAGGACGCGACGAAAGAACAAAGTCCTTCATTGCACATGTGATGGCCATTACCGCGCACTACTAGGAAAAGGCCTGCTAATGGCGCACCTGTTTTGGCTACTAATGGCGCACTACAGGTGCGCCACTAGCATCACGCCATTAGAATTTTTTACTAATGGCGCACCTGTGGTGCGCCATTAGTAAATGGTATACTAATGGCACACGAGGGAGTGCGCCATTAGTATATCCCACGGTGCGCCATTACTACCTGACTTAGTAATGGCGCACCACATAGAAGTGCGCCATTACTAACAATTTTTTTCAAAAAAATTCAGAATTTTTTTTTTCAAATTTTTTTAAAAAGAAATCACAATTTTTTTTCGTTTTTTCTTAATCTCGGGTCACTATGGCTTAATCTCAAGTCAAATCGCACTCCGTGGTCAAACTTCCCGGAAAGTCACCCATCCTCACACTACTCCAGCCCGAGCATGCTTAACTTCGCAGTTCTATCCAACCCCAGCACCAGCTCACTTCACAGGCGCTTGTTGATATACATATCATATCAATCCTATTAAACCTTGTTGATGTCTAGGACTTTGTTTTCATGAGTGTGATGAAATTTTGAAAAAATATTTCAAACTTCCCGGTCATATTACGTATCATATTTTGAAAAAAAAATTCCAAATTTTATTTTTTGAAACCATTTTTTTCTGTTACTAGTGGCGCACCTAGAAAATGGTGCGCCACTAGTAAGTTTGAATTTTTTTTTCATTTTCCCCCTCTAGATCTTAAAAGCCCCGTATCTTTCGTTCTGTTAGGTTTTTGGGGATTTTGAAGATGTTGAACATAGTTCCCCCGGTTCAATGCGTGTGTAACTTTTCGAGTAGATGATTTTTCATATAAAAAACTTTTTAATCCGAGTTCGTATGCAAAAGTTATGTCCATTTTACAAATTCCAGAGAGATTTTACAAATAAAGTCGAAATTCGTATTTGTAAATTTTCCCAACAACTAGACCACATATCACATGGGAAACTTATTTTATTTTATTTTTTAACATTTCCATCATTTTCTTTTATTTTTTCTAAAACTGAAAAGGCCGTCCACTTGGGGGGGGGGGTGCATTCGGTGGAATTTTTGGGCAAAGTTAGTAATGGCGCACCGTGGGTGTGGTGCGCCATTACTAGTTAAACTAGTAATGGCGCACCACACCCAAAGTGCGCCATTACTAACTTTGAAAAAAAAAATTGTTAGTAGTGGCACACCGAGGGTCTGGTGCGCCATTACTAGTTAAAACTAGTAATGGCGCACTGTCCCCTCGGTGCGCCATTACTAGTTTTGAAAAAAATTAAAAAAAATTGTTAGTAGTGGCGCACCGAGGGTGTGGTGCGCCATTACTAGTTAAACTAGTAATGGCACACTATCCCCCGGTGCGCCATTACTAGTTTTGAAAAAAAATAAAAAAAATATTTTGTTAGTAGTGGCGCATCGTGGATGTGGTGTGCCATTAGTATTTGGACACTAATTGTGTACCAACACATGGTGCGCCATTAGTATATAGTAGTGGCGCACCACATGTGTGGTGCGCCATTAGTGTCCATATTATCTATAGCCCTTTTCCTAGTAGTGGCGCGCTCGTCTAGACGGCTCGGTAGCTCATGAAGCAGCACCAACAACATGCCTTGTGCGTCTAGTACTCCATTGCAGTCGTAGTTGCTGCTTGCGCAACTCGGGTTGCAGTTGCAGGTGAGCAGGGCGAGGCTACGTGGCCATCCATCAATAGTGGCTGGTATGAGGATGACATCACCATGTGCATCATATTTGTACTAAAAAATCATGAATGAAGAGTATAAACATGTTTACATACAACCTGAGTGGATTGCTCCAGTGGTCATCGCACGTGTAGTGTCATGCAAAGCTTCATTTATTAGGTTATAGAGTCATTTTGTTTTGGTATGTCATAGAATGAGTAACTAGCTATAAGTTACTCAATTTACCTCTCTCCTCATTAACTAGTTGCCACATAGGCGAATTTTCTAAGTTGGACCCGATGTTATTACTCTTGAAGTTACTCCTCAGAGCCATCATCTCCTCCCACCAGGGCTCCGTTAAACGCCTCTGCATCCCGACACGCTACCTGCTGCCCATACCCTGCATGGTGGATGCCTGGTTGACATCCCCTGAATTTGAAAAACTCCAGCAGTTTGAGTTCTACCATTACCACAAAAAATTATATACCACGAACCGAAGGCCAAGAATTTTTGCCCACACCACCGTTGTCCATCTCGTGGTTTTCCTCCTCTCTCCACACCGCCACCTTCGCCCGGTGCCATTTACCAGACGATCTGTTACAAATGTCGGGGGCCTCACTACATAGCATCATCCACTCCAGTTTCCCTGCCCTGGAGTGCTTGCTGATTGTTTTGGCAATAGAAATTCCTATTAGTTGTCTCAAAATAAAGTCACCTCACCTTAAAAGCATTGGAAATTCTTGTTTGGAATTGTGATGCTATACATATATATACATATATATATATTTGTAGTGATTGGTATTACATCACTTGCCGTACTTTCCATACTTTTATTGGCATTATTATCAAGTTGCCATACTTGCTATCTATATATATATTTGTAGTGATTGTCATTACATCACTTGCCATGTGTGTTTGGTTCTTATCATAATAACCTATACTTGTCATTATTTTCAAGTTCCAGCCATGACTAGCTGGAACAGCCACTACCAGTCCTCGTGCAACTTCGCCGCCTATGATGAAGTTGACAAAGGCAAAACGAGCACCAACCAGGTAAGATTAAAAAAACATCCATGAGCATTGCAAACACATGCATATCACTACTGCAGGATGCTGCTAACGTGACACTACGATCAGAGACCCTTCAACGAAACTCTGTGCGATGCATTAATTGCAAACGGTGATGTAAAATAATCGTCAAAAAAGATGCAAAACGTTTGCGATGAAGGATACATCAAACATGGTTCATAATTTAGTTGTGTGTGCGATGAGGGGCATACGGTTCAGTTGAATGAACTGTTTACGATGAGGCAAAACAAAAGAAACGAGCAGCCAGATGAAGGTGTGTGCGATATACAGCATACGGTACTCGGATGAACTGTTTGTGATTAGGCAACACAAAAGAAACAGTCAGCCAGATCAAGGTGTGTGCGATATACGGCATACGGTTCACTTGGATGAATTGTTTGCTTTGAGCCAAGAGAACAGAAACGGTTCAATTTAACAGGATGTGTGTGATACGCGGCAAACAGGTCTGTAATCAGAAATGTGTGTGAAGAACGATAATAATATAGACAATTGCTGCTAATAAGCCGTGTGTGTTGTGGGAAAACGCTTGGTGGTATACAATTGTCAGCGATTGATGAAATCATCACCGACAGGTTCCAAGTATGGTCCGTGTGCGATGTCATTGCACACAGAACAACAACATATGTACTTATGACTTATAAGGACTTGATTCCATAGACAAATTGAACATCCAATTACATATGTGGCTAGTACACACAAGACATTTGCACACACCAAAGTATCTTCCAAAATGCCTAGAAAACTCAAATAATGTATAAAATGGCAAAACGAACTGTGAATAATTTTATATTTTTAGGACGACGCTACTATAGTTGCATATTGCCTCTGTAAAATAAATCAAGGTGGGAAGAGACAGTGTATGTCGTTTCGCACACATAGGTAACAAGGTCCCTCTCGGAACCATGAGCCTTTTTGAGAGAAGCTCCGGTTTGTAAGAAGTTTGTACCAAAACTTATCCCAAAGGACTAATTTTTTACCACAGCATGTTGGTGCTATGTTATAACACCATGCCAAGTGTCATAATTTTAAGGCGAGTTTTGGATTTATTGTAATTTAAAAACCTGGTTCTCAATGTTTACTATCGAGTCAGCACCGCCCGGGATATGTTTTTTCCTCGTGGGTCCCAAATGACAAATCCAAATCTGTCACTACCATGTAACTTTTCTTATTAAGAATTAAAGCCCATTTGGTGTGCTAGCTGAAAATAAGTTTGTGGGTGCTGGTGGGCGCTAAGAACTTGCAGTTCTGTAATGAACAAAGATCCCAAGGATCCCGTGAGAGTGAGGTTCTTTCCCTATGTTGTGAATGCTTATAATATTTATGTATTAATTAAAGAAATGGCAAGCCATTGGCCCAGTATGAAAGAAAATATGGGTCAAAGCCGAGTTGAAAAGAGAAACAATATCTAACTCGAGCTTACTAATAGTACAAAAAGCATGAGGATTAATTGCTCATCAGGTTTACACAAAACCCAGATTGAATAGGACAATGACATCTAACTCAAGCAAAGTTTTCAGCAGTTACAATCAAATGGATCGGTCTGATCCATAAAATCAAGATCCAGGGCAGAAATTCTATTGGTCCATGATGACAATCAGTTGTAAATAGAAGCCGAGCACAATCAGAAGCCCTTAGGTCCACCTGAAACTTCTTTTTATGCTGTTCAACACTTGTAGCCGTAAGAAATTTCTTGTCGAAAAACTTAATCCTCACGGACAATAGTGCCCTCGCATTCAACATGAAGAATGTGACAAAGCTAGTGTTTGCATTGTTGGATGCATATCCTTCCAGCGTTACTGTCTTCAAACGAATGTCATGAGATCTGAGAAAAAAATCCCGGTGCTTCATGAACCATCGATTGGTTATACTTTTTTCTCCATGTGTTAGTGCCTAAATAGAGATGAAGATTGAAAACACTTAATCTCTAAAAAAGATTATGTTGAAAGAGTGATAGCTGAACGATTAATTATAATACATTATATATGAGCTTTCAATGTGCATGAAATCATCACCTTTATATACAAATTCTCCAGACATGGAAAGCATTGCAGCAAGCCAATAATCGTGTTCAGATCAAAACACCACATGCTGATATGTAAGGTCTTGACGGAATCCACCAGCACTGATAGGATGGACAAGCTCTTCATTGAGCATAGAACATAATATTACTACCAAAAGTGTAATCCAAGATGATACTTATGCGCACAAATGAAAAAAGCAGATTACAAAAGTTCACGTGAATAATATACAGTACCTCAATAGGTGTGGAGCCAAACACCATCTTGAACCATCTAAATGGATCACGAATTGCACCGAAGGTCTCCAGTTTAAGCACAGAAACTACAGCTATTTGTGAAGGTACTATAACAGAATCAAGGAGCAACCTTTTGAAGTTCAGGGGCATCTTCGATGATGAGATCATGTCCAAAAAAAATTCCCATGCTTACAAGGTGGGGCGACTTTATTTTGGGACAATGGATATGAATTTCCATTCCAAAACAAGCAGCAAGCACTCCAGGGCAGGGCAGCTGGAGTGGATGATGCTGTGCAGTGCGGCCTCCGACAGATCGACCACCACAAGCGCAAGTTTTTTTAGCAGTGGGAGTCGAAGCATTTGTACCAGATTGTCTGCTAGATGGCACGGGGAGAAGGTGGCTGTGTGGAGAGAGGAGGAAAACCACGAGATGGACATCGGTGGTGAGGGCACAGATACATCGGTTCGTGGTATGTTACATACATAGTCATGGTAGAACCCAAGCTGCTGGAGTTTATCGAATTGATGGGATGTCAGCCAGGCGGCCACCGTGCAGGAATGTCTAGCAGGTAGCATGCCGGGATGCAGATGCGTTGAACGGAGCCCTAGTGGGAGGAGATGATGGCTCCGGGGAGTTCAGAATCATCATCGACAGATATCTGACGACAGTCGAGATTAAGGCGCGGCACCCCACAGAGTGCACCACCGAGATGCGAGGACTTGTGTGCGGCAGCCATCCTTGGTGGGGAGAAGGGAGATGATCTCCCCAAGGATGCAATCCGGGAGATCGCTGATGCGGTCCGCCGGAGATTCTACTGGTTCCTCAGGTCCAGGGGCGTGTCCGCTTCTGGCCGCGTAGCCGGGTCCAAGATCTACATCCGGCGGCGGCGCTAGCCGGAGCCTCATCTGTATACATACCAATCTGAAAGATAAAATGGCATAAACATCCATGTAGGACATTCAAAATCAATTCTCAAGATCTGGAAGAAAAAAGGCACAAACATATATGTAGGACATTCAAAATCAATTCTCAAGATCTGGCCATGAATTTTTAGTACGCAAGCTAACCCTAGTCGGATTATTAGCAAAAATCATTTTTACAAAACAAACAATTAATCACTAACTCTATACGGATAACATTCATACAATCAATACACTACGTGCATCTAACGGATCTAAATTAGTCTGATTTCATGGACTGAGAGAACATAACCGTAGGATTTGTATTCCAGAAAAATTATAGAGGGGGGAGTAACCAGAGAAAACAGCTGATGTTTTCCGCACAAATGGGTATATAGATGACAAACCGGTTTTCCGTCAGAGTCGCAGTCGTTGATGGAGTTGCGGTTGACCTCCGACTCCGGCTGGGGGGGGCACGACGATGCCGACAAAGTCAAGGTCGTGTGGCTGCCCGCGCGAGACCTCGTCGGCGGCGACGACAACCTTTGTGCACAGCTTCACGCATTGCGCGGGTACCAGCCCCGGCGACGCCACTCCCTCCGATGGTGCGCTTCGGCGGCATCCACTACAAAAAAAGACACATCCGTGACATTTTTGGCCGAACGATTTTTTTTCTGTCATACATATGACACTTCTATGACGATGATTGTGACAAAACCCAGTATCATCATAGATGTGGTGGGCTCCTACTTCTATGACAAAAAATCATGACAGAAAATGGGCTTTTCGTCCTGGGCGGGCCGGAGACGCAGCTGCATGAGATTCTTTGGGCCGTCCATGACGGAAAAAACCGTGGTAGAAGCGAGGGCGAGGAAAATTTCGGGGAGTTCCCGGTTACGATGGGAGGTCGGGATCCGAGCGATGCACGTTTCTCTCATACACGTACGCGCGTGTGTGCGAGGCGTTGGCTCTAACTGAACCCGAGCGAGGCGTTGGGCTCTAACTGAACCCGAGTGATTGCACTACAGGCTACGCATTACTGAACCCGAGCGATCGATCGATGGGTGTTAACTGAACCCGATCGAGCGATTCCTTCGCTACTGCTGCTAACTGAAGCCGATCGATGCTGCCTCTGGATGAACAGTGAGCGTTGCTGGGGGGTTTGGATGAACAGTTCCCGGTGGGGGTGGATGAACAGGACCCCGTGGTGTTGCCTCTGGATGAACAGGACCCCGATCGATCGAGCCGGTTGGGGCTGGATGAACAGGACCCCGTGGAGGGCAGGATGAACAGGACCACCCCGTGGAGGGCAGAATGAACAGTAGACGGTTGAGGGCTGGATGAACAGTAGCCCGTGGAGGGGTGGTTGAACAGGAGCCCGTGGAGAGGGCTGGTTGAACAGTAGCCGGGGGAGTAGCGCGTGGTGGAGGCTGGATGAATAGGAGCCCGTGGATGAATAGTCGCAGGTGGAGGCTGGAGGAGGTCGACGGTGGATGAACAGTAGCCTGTGGAGGCTGGAGGGGGTTGACGGTGGAGATGAACAGTGTCCCGTGGAGTCCCGTTTTGCGGTACGCCACACCCCGTCCCAGTCAACTTAGTAGGCCCACAAGTCAGCCTCCCACCATGGTGGGTCCCAGCTAGCAGGGGGAGTATTCATTGTTTTGTGCGTAATAAGGAGGCACTTCCGGTGGATCCGAGCTGACAGCGGGGGGAACGTTTTTTTCGCGAAATACGTTGGCCCGTCCGGTGGGTCCCAGCAGTCAGGGGGGAAACGTTTTTTCGTGAAATAAGGTGGCCCGTCCGATGGGTCCCTGCTGTCAGGTGGAGGAATAATTATTTTGCGCGTAATAAGGAGGCACTTCGTTGCGGCCGCCTGGACCCAGCTGTCAGCCTCTCCACGTACAGTACTCTTCCGATGGAAGTCGATCGTTGACCACGCCGCGCCGAGAGCACCAGGGCGGTGGTCTGGACGACGGCGAGGCCTAGGAAGGGGACGACGCGGAGCCGGGGAAGACGCAGCAGTGGAAGAACGCGTGGAGAGGAGTACGAGGGTTCACTGGTTCGGCTGCGGTGTGAGGCTGCTGTCGCCGCACAATAACAGGGGGTGTGGGTGAGTAGAGGGATGGCCTGGCCAGCGGTGGGAGTAGTACGGGGCGGTGAGGCCTCCGCGGCATCACAGCCGGCCACGGGAGGCAGGAGCACGCGACACGACCGGCGCTGCTCTGGGCGGCTGGAGCAAGAAGACCAGAGGTTGAAGAAGCACTACGGCCGTTGGATGGACATCGTACGATCACTCCAGCAAGAATGGTTTATATTGACTAAGTTGACAAAGCCCTTGGTACGCGTCAACTTAGTAGGCCCACAGCTCGGATTTGGCAGAGAACATATAGCCCATTTGCGATTTGTAAGAATGTACAGCCCATTTTTTAATACTAATGGAATTTACTACAGCCCATTTACAGTTTGTTAAAAGTACAGCCCAACTTCTATCTACGACAATGATTAATAATTTCAAACAACCGCTCAAAACAGAATTGAAAAAAATTCCCACATTTTGATGGGATCCGAAATATTTTTATCCGAAATTTCTAGTCAGGTTAAATATATTTCAAAATAAAGTTGTATTACGTTAAAATCCAACGAAATATTGCGCGCGCAACAAGTAATGAAATTAAAATTTTCAAATTCCAAAAATAATATATTTTTCAAACTAATTACGTGTTTGGTGCATAGTAACTGTCCAGTTATTATAATTACATCCCATTTATATTTATTAAAGTCCATTTTCTTGTTAAGCCTAATGCATACCTCCTAGGAAAGTTTGCAGCCCGGCGGGGCGGAGAATAACAAGTTGACCCGGATATTGTGTACAACTGTCGGCCCAGTTGCATTGCTGATGTTGAAAAAAAAGGCATGTGTAGTACTGTACAACCTAACATGGTTACTCAGCCCACATTCAGCGACGCCGGAAAGGCCCAAACAAGGTTTCTATACAACTTTTTGAAGTCACTGAGCTCAATTAATAACTTAAGAAAAAAGTTAGATTACAATGGAACCTAATTAAAAGTTGTCACGGGCAAATAAATAATTCAACGGGTCCCACTTGTGCGTGTGCGCGTGTGTG
This sequence comes from Aegilops tauschii subsp. strangulata, assembly GCF_002575655.3. Lineage (NCBI taxonomy): Eukaryota > Viridiplantae > Streptophyta > Magnoliopsida > Poales > Poaceae > Aegilops > Aegilops tauschii. The sequence continues at coordinate 322,879,284 of NC_053040.3, forward strand.
CGTGTGTGTGTGTGTGTGTGTGAGAGAGAGAGAGAGAGAGAGAGAGAGACAGAGAGACCCATCGGTCGATGCTCGTAAATACATCTTTCAGCCATATGCATTGCTGATGCTCAGTAAAAACTTATATAGTTGACACAATCGTATAGAACATCATAGCACACTGAACTTGCATACAAAAATTTCACGCAGGCGGCACAATCAGGATGGAAGCAGTGGATCGCTACGGGAAGGGCTATGTTGAAACCAACGAAGTCGTACATAATGGTTCATCGTCTTTATCAATGACGGGGAAATATCTTGAATGTTGTGCAAAGAAAACAGACAGACAACACAATAAGTTCTGCTAGCACATTAAGTTGACGTACAGCCCTGTCTAAAAAAAGTTCAGGTACAAAATTAGAACATGTCACAATCAAATGTACTGGCATATCAGTGCTTCACACCCATGGCTCGGATTTAACTAGTATCTGACAAGATTCAGTTTTTACCTCAAATTAGAGCACATCCAGGCAGCCAGCCCTGCCTCTTCTCCCAAAGAAGCAGTGGCCTCCGCCGCGCGATGGAGTAGGCCCTGTGCCATCCATCGTTCCGAGCAACACGGGGAAAGTCTGACGTTGACTCCTGTAATGGACGTCGTCGACGGACCCTGGCACCAGCGGCGGCGGCAGGACTTCGATTGATGGATTAACCACTTCTTCGACATGCACGAACACTCGATACAGGTACATCCCTAACGTGGTCCACGGCGGCCTTGGTGGCGACGAATAGTACAACCACGGTTCCTGCACCGGTATCTCAACACCAATCACCTTCGGTATGGTGGATGGCTTCTTCATCCATGCCATAACCGTCAGAGCCCAGCTGTCTGGAGGAACAAACATACTTACGAGCTCACCTCCAAGGTCGTTGATAAGCTCGTTCATGGACTCGCTGTTCCAAGCATGTCGAGGCATGTCGTGGAAGGTAAGCTTTGTTAAAAACTCAAGCTCAGAGGGCACCGAGCCCCATCCTGGGTGCCACCGATCAAAGGTCACCAGCGCGCCGTCGCAGAACAAACGCCGGGAAGATTCAGACACATGACTGCAGTCGAAAGTTGTACGGAACCTGACGAAGAAATCTGCCGGTGGCGGACAGACTTTGACGAGCAAGTCACTTATTTGGATGCTGTGCGCAATGCCAAGAGCTTTAACAAGGTCTTTCGGCGAGACGGGAGGCCGGTCGCCGTTGATGGTTACCATCAGCACTTTGCCGGCAAACTAGTCATCAAGCGCCGCCATGCCACTGTTGAGCGACAGCACGCAGTGACTGAAGGCAGGACGGACCTTAGGATCTCCGGCTCAGAGATCCGCGTTGACCGGCGACATGATAGTGCGCTTGAGTACAGGGAGTACAGGAGGGGGATTTGGGGGAACTGGAGTAGGAATCGAGATTCCAGAGATGGGGGAGGGGCGGGAGACTGGGGATGAAAAGGTAGCATGAATTTCGAGCGCGCGCCAATATGCTCTCAGCGCGCAAGCGCATGAAAACACCGGTGGCGCCCACATGTCGGCCTAGGAGTCCTTATTCTTTCTTTTTTGGAGAGCCCGGCCTTTTTTTTCAGGATCTTTTGAGAGCCCGGCCTGAGAGTCATAATTGACCTGTTTGGCATTGCGTTACTACTCGGCCCATATTCAACGACACCTCACTGGCCCAAACAAGTGTACATCATCGAAAAGACACTGAGCTCAAATTATATAACTTGAAAAAGGAGATATACTCTGAACACTGGAGAATGGTGATGCCCTCATTTAGCCCACCAGTAGTTCGAGACAATAAACAGTTCGAAACAACGATATATACAACATTCAAACACTGACTAGTGACTACTACCGACATAAACAACAAGACATGATAGTTCATAAGAAGTCTTGCTACACCACCAAAACGCACCCATCTGCAACGCTCAGACTCTCGTGATCCAGACGAGAATGACATTCTAAACAGAAGCAACTATTACATAGTAAGAGTGACATAGACGAGGATGACCAAATGACAAGGAATATGCATAACAAAAGAAAGAACTACCCATCCAGAACCAGCAGCAAAGACAACAAAGTCATTCGAAGAGATGATCCAACACCATCATAATTTGCAGCCCCGCTTCAGCGACCAGTGATCCGGAGACACCAGTACTCCACCCTTTCGGTGCAACAGCCCAATTACCTATCAACCTGAAGGCTTGAACCACATCACTGCCTGTCGTAATTGAGACATCCAAGGATCAAAGTTAATCCGGATGCCTTTGTCATTCTCACCTTCTTTTGGCTGCAGGCTGTATCGTTGACAATCAGGGGAGTTTGCTCCCGAACTCCTAGGGCTCGTCGTGTAGACACAGTTTTCCATAGCAAACAGAGCCTCTCTACCATCAAGGTCCTTGCCAACGGTGATCTCCTGGTTAATCGGATAATTGAGTCCAAGAAACAGAGAGTGTGAACCAGGGCTGTTTACCCGCCTCCAACTAAAAAATCCTAAAGGCCCCAACAAGCTGGTATCGTGCTCATAGACGTAACAGCAACTGTCCAGATACTCATGTATTACACGGTGCTTGTATACAGTGGGGTTTTTGCAATGTAACTTTTCCGGCTCATGTGTCCGAATGATCATCAGTCTTTTGCCGTCGTCTGATCGAGCGAGGAACCAGTTGTGCTTCCCTGATTTTGGCAAAGGTGGTGTGATTACAAAGGGCAGTAACTGTAGGAAGTCCGGTTTCGGCCACCGGGAAGGTTTCGGGGGTTATCGGTATTGTACCGGGACCACCGGAAGGGTCCCGGGGGTCGACCGGGTGGGGGCACCTATCCCGGAGGGCCCCATGGGCTGAAGTGGGAAGGGAACCAGCCCTTAGTGGGCTGGGGCGCCCCCCCTTGAGCCTCCCCCTGCGCCTAGGGTTGGAAAACCTAGGGGTGGGGGGCGCCCCACTTGGCTTGGGGGGGAAGCCACCCCCCTTCCCCCTTGGCCGCCGCCCCCCCTTGGAGATCTGATCTCCCAGGGCCGGCGCCCCCCCAGGGGTCCCTATATATAGTGGGAGGGAGGGAGGGCAGCAGCACCACAGCCCCTGGCGCCTCCCTCTCCCCCTGCAACACCTCTCCCTCTCGCAGAAGCTTGGCGAAGCCCTGCCGAGATCCCTGCTACTTCCACCACCACGCCGTCGTGCTGCTGGATCTCCATCAACCTCTCCTTCCCCCTTGCTGGATCAAGAAGGAGGAGACGTCGCTGCTCCGTACGTGTGTTGAACGCGGAGGTGCCGTCCGTTCGGCACTCGGTCATCGGTGATTTGGATCACGGCGAGTACGACTCCATCAACCCCGTTCATTGGAACGCTTCCGCTCGTGATCTACAAGGGTATGTAGATGCACTCCTTTCCCCTCGTTGCTAGTATACTCCATAGATGGATCTTGGTGATGCGTAGGAAATTTTAAAATTCTGCTACGATCCTCAACAATGGTATCAGAGCCAGGCCTATGCGTAGTTACTATGCACGAGTAGAACACAAAGCAGTTGTGGGCGTAGATGTTGCCAATTCTTCTTGCCGCTACTAGTCTTGTCTTGTTTCGTATGTATTGTGGGATGAAGCGGCCCGGATCGACCTTACACATACGCTTACGTGAAACAGGTTCCACCGACTGACATGCACTAGTTTTATAAGGTGGCTAGCGGGTGTCTGTCTCTCCCACTTTAGTCGGAACGGATTCGATGAAAAGGGTCCTTATGAAGGGTAAATAGAAATTGGCATATCACGTTGTGGTTTTACGTAGGTAAGAAACGTTCTTGCTAGAAACCTATACAAGCCACGTAAAAACTTGCAACAACAATTAGAGGACGTCTAACTTGTTTTTGCAGCATGTGCTATGTGATGTGATATGGCCAGAAGATGTGATGAATGATATATGTGATGTATGAGATTGATCATATTCTTGTAATAGGAATCACGACTTGCATGTCGATGAGTATGACAACCGGCAGGAGCCATTGGAGTTGTCTTTATTTTTTGTATGACCTGCGTGTCATTGAATAACGCCATGTAAATTACTTTACTTTGTTGCTAAATGCGTTAGCCATAGAAGTAGAAGTAATCGTTGGCGTGACAACTTCATGAAGACACAATGATGGAGATTTTGATGATGGAGATCATGGTGTCATGCCGGTGACGAAGATGATCATGGTGCCCCGAAGATGGAGATCAAAGGAGCAAAATGATATTGGCCATATCATGTCACTATTTGATTGCATGTGATGTTTATCATGTTTTGCATCTTATTTGCTTAGAACGACGGTAGTAAGTAAGATGATCCCTTATAATAATTTCAAGAAAGTGTTCCCCCTAACTGTGCACCGTTGCGAAGGTTCGTTGTTTCGAAGCACCATGTGATGATCGGGTGTGATAGATTCTAACGTTCGCATACAACGGGTGTTGACGAGCCTAGCATGTACAGACATGGCCTCGGAACACATGCAATACACTTAGGTTGACTTGACGAGCCTAGCATGTACAGACATGGCCTCGGAACACGGAGGACCGAAAGGTCGAGCATGAGTCGTATAGAAGATACGATCAACATGGAGATGTTCACCGATCTTGACTAGTCCGTCTCACATGATGATCGGACACGGCCTAGTTAACTCGGATCATGTTTCACTTAGATGACTAGAGGGATGTCTGTCTGAGTGGGAGTTCATTGAATAATTTGATTATATGAACTTAATTATCATGAACTTAGTCTAAAATCTTTACAAATATGTCTTGTAGATCAAATGGCCCAAGTTGTCCTCAACTTCAACGCGTTCCTAGAGAAAACCAAACTGAAAGATGATGGCAGCAACTATACGGACTGGGTCCGGAACCTGAGGATCATCCTCATAGCTGCCAAGAAATATTATGTCCTAGAAGCACCGATCCCAGAGAACCAAGACGTTATGAACGCTTGGCAATCACGTGCTGATGATTACTCCCTCGTTCAGTGCGGCATGCTTTACAGCTTAGAACCGGGGCTCCAAAAGCGTTTTAAGAAGCATGGAGCATATGAGATGTTTGAAGAGCTGAAAATGCTTTTCCAAGCTCATGCCCGGGTCGAGAGATATGAAGTCTCCGACAAGTTCTTCAGCTGTAAAATGGAGGAAAATAGTTCTGTTAGTGAGCACATACTCAGAATGTCTGGGTTACACAACCGCTTGTCTCAGCTGGGAGTTAATCTCTCGGATGACGCGGTCATTGACAGAATCCTTCAGTCGCTTCCACCAAGCTACAAGAGCTTTGTGATGAACTTCAATATGCAGGGGATGGAAAAGACCATTCCTGAGGTATATTCAATGCTGAAATCAGCGGAGGTGGAGATCAGAAAAGAACATCAAGTGTTGATGGTGAGTAAAACCACTAAGTTCAAGAAAGGCAAGGGTAAGAAGAACTTCAAGAAGGACGGCAAGGGAGTTGCCGCGCCCGGTAAGCCAGTTGCCGGGAAGAAGTCGAAGAATGGACCCAAGCCTGAGACTGAGTGCTTTTATTGCAAGGGAAGTGGTCACTGGAAGCGGAACTGCCCCAAATACTTAGCGGACAAGAAGGCCGGCAACACCAAAGGTATATGTGATATACATGTAATTGATGTGTACCTTACCAGTACTCGTAGTAGCTCCTGGGTATTTGATACAGGTGCGGTTGCTCATATTTGTAACTCAAAACAGGAACTGCGGAATAAGCGGAGACTGGCAAAGGACGAGGTGACGATGCGCGTCAGGAATGGTTCCAAGGTCGATGTGATCGCCGTCGGCACGCTACCTCTGCATTTACCTACGGGATTAGTTTTAAACCTCAATAATTGTTATTTAGTGCCAGCTTTGAGCATGAACATTGTATCTGGATCTCGTTTAATTCGAGATGGCTACTCATTTAAATCCGAGAATAATGGTTGTTCTATTTATATGAGAGATATGTTTTATGGTCATGCCCCGCTGGTCAATGGTTTATTCTGGATGAATCTCGAACGTGATGTTACACATATTCATACTGTGAATACCAAAAGATGTAAAGTTGATAACGATAGTCCCACATACTTGTGGCACTGCCGCCTTGGTCACATTAGTGTCAAACGCATGAAGAAGCTCCATGCAGATGGACTTTTGGAGTCTCTTGATTACGAATCATTTGACACGTGCGAACCATGCCTCATGGGTAAGATGACCAAGACTCCGTTCTCCGGAACAATGGAGCGAGCAACCAACTTATTGGAAATCATACATACCGAGGTGTGCGGTCCAATGAGTGTTGAGGCTCGCGGAGGATATCGTTATGTTCTCACTCTCACTGATGACTTAAGTAGATATGGGTATGTCTACCTAATGAAACACAAGTCTGAAACCTTTGAAAAGTTCAAGGAATTTCAGAGTGAGGTTGAGAATCAAGGTGACGGGAAAATAAAGTTCTTACGATCAGATCGTGGTGGAGAATATTTAAGTCACGAATTTGGTACGCACTTAAAGAAATGTGGAATCGTTTCACAACTCCCGCCGCCTGGAACACCTCAACGAAATGGTGTGTCCGAACGTCGTAATCGCACTCTATTGGATATGGTGCGATCTATGATGTCTCTTACCGATCTACCGCTCTCATTTTGGGGCTATGCTTTAGAGACTGCCGCATTCACTTTAAATAGGTCTCCATCGAAATCCGTTGAGACGACACTGCATGAATTATGGTTTGGGAAGAAACCTAAGCTGTCGTTTCTAAAAATTTGGGGATGCGATGCTTATGTCAAGAAATTTCAACCTGAAAAGCTCGAACCCAAGTCAGAAAAATGCGTCTTCATAGGATACCCTAAGGAAACCATTGGGTATACCTTCTACCTCAGATCCGAAGGCAAGATCTTTGTTGCCAAAAACGGGTCCTTTCTGGAGAAAGAGTTTCTCTCGAAAGAATTAAGTGGGAGGAAAGTGGAACTTGATGAGGTCATAGTCGCCCCTTCCGAACCGGAAAGTAGCGCGGTGTGGGAAGATGTTCCTGTGGTGCCTACACCGACTGGGGAGGAAGTTAATGATGATGATCATGAAGCTTCGGATCAAGTTACTGCTGAACTTCGTAGGTCCACAAGGACACGTTCCGCACCAGAGTGGTACGGCAATCCTGTCCTGGAAATCATGTTGTTAGACAACGGTGAACCTTCGAACTATGAAGAAGCGATGGCGGGCCCGGATTTCGACAAATGGCTAGAAGCCATGAAATCCGAGATAGGATCCATGTATGAAAACGAAGTATGGACTTTGACTGACTTGCCCGATGATCGGCGAGCCATAGAAAATAAATGGATCTTTAAGAAGAAGACAGACGCGGATGGTAATGTGACCATCTATAAGGCTCGACTTGTCGCTAAGGGTTATCGACAAGTTCAAGGGGTTGACTACGATGAGACTTTCTCACCCGTAGCGAAGCTAAAGTCCGTCAGAATCATGTTAGCAATTGCCGCATACTATGATTATGAGATATGGCAGATGGACGTCAAAACGGCATTCCTTAACGGCTTTCTTAAGGAAGAATTGTATATGATGCAGCCGGAAGGTTTTGTCGATCCTAAGAATGCTAACAAGGTATGCAAGCTCCAGCGCTCCATCTATGGGCTGGTGCAAGCATCTCGGAGTTGGAACATTCGTTTTGATGAGATGATCAAAGCGTTTGGGTTTACACAGACTTATGGAGAAGCCTGTGTTTACAAGAAAGTGAGTGGGAGCTCTGTAGCATTTCTCTTATTATATGTGGATGACATACTATTGATGGGGAATGATATAGAATTCTTGGAATGTATAAAGGCCTATTCGAATAAGTGCTTTTCAATGAAGGACCTTGGAGAAGCTGCTTATATATTAGGCATCAAGATCTATAAAGATAGATCAAGACGCCTCATTGGTCTTTCACAGAGTACGTACCTTGACAAGATATTGAAGAAGTTCAATATGGATCAGTCCAAGAAGGGGTTCTTGCCTGTATTGCAAGGTGTGCAATTGAGCACGGCTCAATGCCCGACCACGACAGAAGATAGAGAAAAGATGAATGTCATCCCCTATGCCTCGGCCATAGGGTCTATTATGTATGCCATGCTGTGTACCAGACCTGATGTAAACCTTGCCGTAAGTTTGGTAGGAAGGTACCAAAGTAACCCCGGCATGGAACACTGGACAGTGGTCAAGAATATCCTGAAGTACCTGAAGAGGACTAAGGATATGTTTCTCGTTTATGGAGGTGACGAAGAGCTCGTCGTAAAGGGTTACGTCGACGCTAGCTTCGACACAGATCTGGATGACTCGAAGTCACAAACCGGATACGTGTATATTTTGAATGGAGGAGCAGTAAGCTGGTAGAGTTGCAAGCAAAGCGTCGTGGCGGGATCTACATGTGAAGCGGAGTACATGGCGGCCTCAGAGGCAGCACAGGAAGCAGTCTGGATGAAGGAGTTCATTACCGACCTAGGGGTGATTCCCAATGCGTCGAGCCCGATGACTCTCTTCTGTGACAACACTGGAGCTATTGCCCTTTCCAAGGAGCCCAGGTTTCACAGGAAGACCAGGCATATCAAGCGTCGCTTCAACTCCATTCGTGAAAGTGTTCAAAATGGAGACATAGATATTTGTAAAGTACATACGGACCTGAATGTAGCAGATCCGTTGACTAAACCTCTCCCTAGAGCAAAACATGATCAACACCAGAACGCTATGGGTGTTCGATTCATCACAATGTAACTAGATTATTGACTCTAGTGCAAGTGGGAGACTGTTGGAAATATGCCCTAGAGGCAATAATAAATGGTTATTATTATATTTCTTTGTTCATGATAATTGTGTGTTGTTCATGCTATAATTGTGTTATCCGGAAATCGTAATACATCTGTGAACACATAGACCACGACGTGTCCCTAGTAAGCCTCTAGTTGACTAGCTCGTTGATCAACAGATAATCATGGTTTCCTGACTATGGACATTGGATGTCATTGATAACGGGATCACATCATTAGGAGAATGATGTGATGGACAAGACCCAATCCTAAGCATAGCATAAAGGATCGTGTATTTCGTTTGCTAGAGCTTTTCCAATGTCAAGTATATTTTCCTTGGACCATGAGATCGTGTAACTCCCGGATACCGTAGGAGTGCTTTGGGTGTGCCAAACGTCACAACGTAACTGGGTGACTATAAAGGTACACTACGGGTATCTCTGAAAGTGTCTGTTGGGTTGACACGGATCGAGACTGGGATTTGTCACTCCGTATGACGGAGAGGTATCTCTGGGCCCACTCGGTAATGCATCATCATAATGAGCTCAATGTGACTAAGGAGTTAGCCACGGGATCATGCATTACGGTACGAGTAAAGTGACTTGCCGGTAACGAGATTGAACAAGGTATTGAGATACCAACGATCGAATCTCGGGCAAGTAACGTACCGATTGACAAAGGGAATTGTATACGGGATTGATTGAATCCTCGACATCGTGGTTCATCCGATGAGATCATCGTGGAACATGTGGGAGTAAACATGGGTATCCAGATCCCGCTGTTGGTTATTGACCGGAGAGGCGTCTCGGTCATGTCTGCATGTCTCCCGAACCCGTAGGGTCTACACACTTAAGGTTCGGTGACGCTAGGGTTGTAGAGATATTAGTATGCGGAAACCCAAAAGTTGTTCGGAGTCCCGGATGAGATCCCGGATGTCACGAGGAGTTCCGGAATGGTCCGGAGGTGAAGAATTATATATAGGAAGTCCAGTTTCGGCCACCGGGAAGGTTTCGGGGGTTATCGGTATTGTACCGGGACCACCGGAAGGGTCCCGGGGGTCGACCGGGTGGGGCCACCTATCCCGGAGGGCCCCATGGGCTGAAGTGGGCTGGGGCGCCCCCCCTTGGGCCTCCCCCTGCGCCTAGGGTTGGAAAACCTAGGGGTGGGGGGCGCCCCACTTGGCTTGGGGGGAAGCCACCCCCCTTTCCCCCTTGGCCGCCGCCCCCCCTTGGAGATCTGATCTCCCAGGGCCGGCGCCCTCCCAGGGGTCCCTATATATAGTGGGGGGGGGAGGGCAGCAGCACCACAGCCCCTGGCGCCTCCCTCTCCCCCTGCAACACCTCTCCCTCTCGCAGAAGCTTGGCGAAGCCCTGCCGAGATCCCCGCTACTTCCACCACCACGCCGTCGTGCTGCTGGATCTCCATCAACCTCTCCTTCCCCCTTGCTGGATCAAGAAGGAGGAGACGTCGCTGCTCCGTACGTGTGTTGAACGCGGAGGTGCCGTCCCTTCGGCACTCGGTCATTGGTGATTTGGATCATGGCGAGTACGACTCCATCAACCCCGTTCATTGGAACGCTTCCGCTCGCGATCTACAAGGGTATGTAGATGCACTCCTTTCCCCTCGTTGCTATTATACTCCATAGATGGATCTTGGTGATGCGTAGGAAATTTTAAAATTCTGCTAGGATCCCCAACAGTAAGATCAGCATTGTTCAGAGTATGAGTACGATAATGCAAGAAACAACATTGCTATGTCCCTGTTGGAACTGGGAGGAAAATACAGGGAAATGTATACTGGGTTCGAAAATATAGAAGTGCCATGCATGATTATACTCATGTTATCTCGCAATCGATTCTTCACAGGAAACTACCATGTCATGCATGTTATGTACTCCCTCCGTTCCCAAATATTTGTCTTTCTAGGCATTTCAAATAGACACAACATACGGATGTATGTAGACATATTTTAGAGTGTAGATTCACTCATTTTGCTCCGTATGTAGTCACTTGTTAAAATCTCTAGAATGACAAATATTTGGGAACGGAGGGAGTAATCATGTTCTGTCCTCACAAACAAATTCTTCAAGGTAACTAACAGACCATGCATTGTTATATACCCGTGTTCTGTGGGCAAAAATTTTGTGAGGATATTATTCTAGACATTGATGCTGAAGGGCGAATATAGGTATTTACACATGGTAAGCATTGCAGGATTTCACTACTTCCAAATATAGAGTTCTCCATATGCACATTTACTTCCCTAATGTATGGTTAGATGAAACCAACAGTGTGGTGCATGTTTCTACATCATGAAAATGAGGAAACTAACATGGCCATTGATACACGCTCATATTTAGTAGTAGTATATAGATTACTGAAAAATAAGGATAATGTCCATATATTCCTAACCGTTTGATTATTCAGGGTACAAATTGGCTGTAATGACATGGTCACAATCGCATGAATTAACTCATTCCAAATATAGCTGATTTACGGCGTCTCTAATACATTATCATAGTTCTACTCAAATTCTGCTCAAACAGGGATATGCCAATCATCACAAAAAGTTCAAACAGTGTCATGGCGTCATCATTAACATGAGACGGAAACAACTTACACGCGCCATCCCAGCAATACGTGGTGCCATCTGCTTTGTCGATCGCGTAGATGATGCCATTGTGTTCAATAGCATCACAGAAGTGTGTATCAACTTTGACGATGATCCAGTGCGAGCCGAGTTGTCTCCAGCTAAAGAAGGCACCGGCGTAAAGATAGTCGAGTCCGCGGTCGAACAAGGCAATTAGCTTGAAGTCTGCGTAATTCGCATGTCATGTGGGCACTTGGCAGATTACAATCTTCTGCAAAACAAGGTCCGTCCAACTGACGTAGTAATCTAGATGACTTGGACCGCGATGGTAATACTCTATATAATCCAACGGAGGAAGGATAATCTCATGGGAGGTCTGGAAGTTCACGAGCACCAACTTTTTACCGTCTTCTCTGAAGGCAGCCATCCAGTGGGAGTTCATGCCGACCCAGTACATACCTGCCAAGAAGTTTCGGGCGATGGTGATTGGATCGATGTCGAGGGAAATGATGTACGGCGACCCGCTACATACCTGCAAAGAAGTTTCGGCTAATGGAGATCAGATTGAAGTCGAGGGGCATCATGCACGCCTCCGTATCATGGTGAGCCAATCTCGCAAGACCAGATAGCAGCAATCAGGGTGTCTTGAAAAGCTTAGGCCTCGCTTCGACGATGGCCATGTGCATGTCCCTCGAGCATGCAGCCAGCCGTAGGGCGCTCAACATATCCATACACGAACAACAGAGGTCCAGGATGTCACTGGGGAGATTGCTCCAATCGCGGCTCATATGGATGCTGCACAGTTCGCGTTTGGCCATGGTGGAGTTTGGAATGGGGCTTGATTTATGGGGGAGAAGGATGTCGGTGCTGGAGCGGCTAGCGAGGGAATAGTGGTACTGGGGGAGGCGAGTGAGGCGACGGTACACGGGGGCACAGTGAGATGGAGACGGAGACGGAGACAGAGAAGGAGATGGAGATGGAGTGGTGCTATGGGAGCGGAGAGGGAGACGAGGCGAGGCGCCAATGTGCTGTACAGCGGGGGTGACAGAATGCACAGTGGACAGGGTGAGGCTGACTTTGGTAACCCGAACACGCCGCCTGGACTAATGTCAGGCGCAGGGTGTTGTCACTTCACTGTGAGGACCAGATGAATAGTATTTTGACCATCAAGTGTACTATAGTTGTACTACTACTACTAGTAGTAGTAGGAACATGAGTACTCCAGTATTGTATAGCGGAAATAGGTCTCCCGTGCTAGCATGCCTGTTCACTTCATCATTCAGGTATCATCCATATTGCGAGCAGAACCAAATTCTCGTGCATGCCCAATCAACGCCCTGCCGCGATGCATGCAGTGGTCGTTCTGGTGCATCAAGGACGGCATGCACATCGTTCCACACTTGAGAAGAGGAAAAATGGAAAGGTAGAATGCGGCAGCAGAGGAAGAGAACGCTGGCTAACGAGGCTGGGAGGGGATCGAGCAGGAAGTTAATGCTCCACGCTTAAAGGTTTTGGGAAAACCTGATTTTCATAAGGTGACTTATACTCACCTAAACGGAGGGAGTATTACTTAACCAGAGAATGTTGTGTCTCCCACTCACGCGCTCAAAAAAAACTACGACACATTTTTTTATCTGTTTGCATAGGTCCCACCTATCAGGAAGGATGGGCATGTACACAAACATGTACGACTCATCAGTCTACCCGCATAGCCTTTTCGTTTAGTCTACCTAGCCGTCTAATCAACTGTCTACACGCCACTTCTCCCATTTACTTCTCCATCGGGAACCGATTCTCCTCGGCTTCTTCCCCTCCCCTTCGTCTTCATTTGCATCCAAATCCCACTGCGTTCACATTGTTTTAACCTCTTTAAATAATCATCTACTACTTCAGTTAGACTAGCCATCTAATCCTAATTCTCCAAACCATAGCCCTCCGTTCCAGCGGTTCCAAATGGCGAAAGAGATCGAGATGCAGGTTTTTAGCACACAACATGTCCTTGTCGAAGGCTCGATGCGCATAGTTGCCACCGTCACCGTCCACCCAAGGGTTGTTCGGCAGTGGATCAACAATGTATCCAACTCCCTCGAAGAGGTAGAGACGAGGGTCATCGGTCTCTACGCAGAGTACACGGAGCGTGCCCCTGGGAAGATACAGCGCGCCGCCTTCCTTTAGTTGTGCCTCGAAGATGATGTTTTGGTGTACCACATCATAGACTCACCCACCATACTTCTGCGGGGCAGCCATCGAAGGGGACAAACAGAAGCTGGAGCCGTACAACCTTGATTTGAAAAGTATCGCTGACCTACAAACCAGAATCAAAATTCCTGTAGAAGATTGTGATAAACAGACACCATCCCTATTCGACATAGCAAATTTTGTGCTCGGTACAAATCTTCAGAAGGGTGACGAGACGGTGGCATTAAGGTCGTCTGGATGGGAGAATTATCCCTTGACGTACGAGCGGATAAAATATGCTGCCCTCGATGCCCGTGTGAGTTTTGAGATAGCTGGAAGGTCCAAAGAGCTTGTTGCGAAGCCGTCTCCCACAAAGAATGAGAACAAGAAGAAGAAGAAGAAGAAGAAGAAGAAGAAGAAGAAGAAGAAGAAGAAGAAGAAGAAGAAGAGGCTGCACCAGGAGGAGGGCATTATGGATGGATGAACTATTTTCTCTCTTGTAAAAAAAATTATTCCCTCTCGGTGTATATTGATATAGATGGACTATTTCGATGGTGTGCATGTCTTTGGAACAGAGTAGTAGTGTGGGTCTGCTTGACTATAAGGAACTATTTATCCACATATATAGCTTTCTCTGCTACTCCTTCCTGTGATCGGTATGCAGTGCATGTGTCCGTAGACATGACAACTTGTCCATGGAAGTTCAACTACTGCGACCATCACGTTTCATCTCGCGATTCCCACGACGCCTCTACAACCCACGGCACCACGCCCCCCGACGTGCGCCTCACCCCTCTCGGCCGCACCGCCCCTCTGCCTTTGTGTGCATGACATGTGGGCCACCTAAAATGCGGCGAGCATCAAGTTTCTACCACAGCCACCCGCGATTCCCACGACGTCGCTTGAACCCATGAAACCACACGTCCCCCGACCTGCGGCTCACCCCTCTTGGCCCCACTGCCCCTCTGCCTACAGGAGCATTACATGTGGACCAGTCACCTATCAGGTCCACATGTTATTGACTTAAAGGTAGGTGTAGTAAGGCGCTGAAGCTCAGTCCCGACGGCCCTGAGAGGGAAATGTAACTCCTGCGCCAGGGCTTGTGGTGCTCCCGCAACACGAACTCGTGCCAAACTCGAGATTTGTTTCTTTACTATACATGCACGCAACGATTTAATGGACATTGTAATCTCAACATGTGATGGGGAGCTCTAAATTTGAATTTGAAACTTATAAAACGGACAGATTCAAAACAAATAAACTGGGAGAGAGGGAGTATATCGTAGGATGTGTCCCATACAAAATAAGTCCCCTGGTTTGTCACCGCGAAGATGCGGTTAGAAAGGAGCACAACGTCTTCCTACTCGTATGGCAACAAATCGGCCGCAGACAGCATGGTCCGCCTTTGACCGCCATGTGCAAGGTTAGTGCTATTTTATACAATCTCACCGTGGTTCCATCGTACCAATTCATGCGGTGGCCCGTTGCATGGCTGATCCCAAAGTTGGACAAAGGTTCTACGGGAACGGTGTCACCGTTGTAAATGTTGTGCAAATTGATGTTGGTACCCTCCCGTACATATGCAAGCCAATCTCCACTCGCACCGAGCCTAACCTGTGAAACAGTGGGCAGGGGGAGAATTAGGAAATGGACACGGAAGTAGTCTTTAGAATGCATTTACTACGTGATCAAACTCATCTTACCTGCTCATCGGAGGAAATCTGAGTGCCCCTCAACGTCGGCATCTCAAGGGGCGTCAACTTGCAACTACGGCCACGCCGCGCTGGAGAGACCCCCAAGGAAACATCCTCGTGCGTTCCACGGAACATCAAGATGCATTTGTATGAGTAGTTTATCTTGTGAGAGAAAAGGATGAACGAGGGAAGGCCTCTAGAGATAGAGATGGACACTACTACTACCAATGTGCTGGCCCGTGCGTTGCAATGGATCCAAACTAGTAGAATAATACTTGTTCACGTGCTTGAAATATAAACACTCTAGTTTTGATATACATGTGTCAGCAGACATGACAGCTTGTCCATGGAAGTTGAACCACGGCGACCATCACGTTTCTTGTGTCTACCACTGACACACCCACACGCGATTCCCACGACGCCGCTCCAACCCACGGCACGACATCCCCCAACGTGGACATGGATCCTCTGACGTGGCTATCACTGCCTTGCCCTGCCTTTCCTTCGCTGACAGGTGGGACCCACGCTTATGGGTCCCACATGTCAGTGACAGAATGGTAGGATTGTTCGCGTCAGGGGATCCTCATCCCCCCGACGTGCCCCTCATCCCTCTCGGCCCCACCGCTCCTCTGCCTTTGTGTGCATGACATGTGGGCCAGCTGAACTGCGGCGACCATCAACTTTCTACCACAGATACACCCGATTGGACGCGGTTTGCCTGCTCCGCTGCTGTGCTTCGATCCGTACTCCCACACCATCGAATTTTCATCCAGCGGCTGTGACACATTTCGTCCCGGTCATCAATCCTCAGCTGGAGTACTTATGTACTACAGGTAGTACCCGCCGGTGTGGCCATCTACACCTTGTAACGCCCCGACGCCCAGCTGTGGCACCGTCGCCATGGCCACGCCACCACCGGCCGGTTCATCTCGAACGAGTGAGTCGCGAACCACGCCACCACCATGAGAATGACATCTGGGCCAGCCGCATTTAAGGTCCGCGTGTCATTGACTCATAGGTCAGGCACTAAGCCACTGAAGTTCGGTCCCGTGGGCCCCGAGAGGGAAATGTAACTCCTGCGGCAGGCCTTGTGGTGCTCCCGCAGTATGAGCTCGTGCCAAAACTGGAATTTGTTTCTTACTACTACCAACTTGTACTAGTAAGGTACATGTGCATTGCACGCATGAGATTCTGGTGGTTTGTGCATTATGCTTCTACATGTGGAGCTTTCTGGATTCTAACATGTGGAAAAATCTGATGGAATGTAAGGTTAGGCAAGTTTGATTAACTTAGGTGAGTGTTTGGTTCAAGCCACACCTTAGGCAAGCCACACTAAGGCCCCACATGACATACACAAAAAAAATGTGGCAAGATTCCCTTAGGCTTGCCAACTTGTGGCTCTCATTTTGAAGAACTAATAACTTTGCCTAAGCTTAGTTGTGGCAAAGTTAGTCATGAATTAAGTTCAACCATGGAGTCTTCTAGATTATACATGTGGCAGAATCTGGTGGATGATATCCAATGGCCAGTAGTGCTCGGATTTTCCATCTTTGTACCGTCGGATTGGCTTCATCCAACGACCAACTTTCAAAGTTTTTTACACACTATATAGGGGGTATAGATATAGATGTGTCGATCCGTTGCAATGGATCCAAAGTATATATATTTAGTGGAGTGCACTCTAAACACATTATCTATTTATTTTTCTCTAACCTTCCGTAGCCATGCAACCAAGCCACATAAGCTTCATGGGTGCCCCCCACATCATATTATTCATACTACGTTGATTGAAAAAAAGATAAATCACCCAAAACAAGATCTTCCCTTTTTTTCCTACGATGTTGTGCCGTGCACGTACCTACTAGTTGTATAGTGGTAGTACTAGTAATATAGTATTAGGAGTACAAACTTGGTACTAGTAGGAGTAGTACTAGTACGGAATTCACCTACTCTATCAACGAGCCCCGTCTGACACCAAATTTCTTGGCTTCCGTGCTACAGCTAGATCTTCCCCTCGTTTCTGTTTTCCAACCCGGCAGCGGGCGGGGTGTCGGTTTGCTCAACGGTGGTCCCACATGAAAGTGAAAATGCTAGGCAACACGCCTTCCCTAAGCTATGTGTCGTGCCGGACGGGCCGTGTTGTACTCCCGATTCCCGGGCGTGTGGGGGTGCGACGCGAACGCGGCAGGCCTTTTCCTTTTACCAGCAATGTGCCCGTGCGTTGCGACGGATCCAAAGTAGTAGAATAGTAGTATTTGTTCACAAACTTGAAAGAAATCACTATTGTTTTGATATACTCCTAATATATTACTCCCTTCGTACCTAAATATTTGTCTTTTTTGAGATTTCAAATGGACTATCACATACGGATTATATAGACATATTCTAGTGTTTCTAGCAAGATGCCCGCGCGTTGCACGAAGTTGATGGAAAAGGTAAGCACAACTTATAAATTGACGGATGGAGTACTAGTTACAGTGATGCATATAATTAAGCAAAGGGGTCGCACATGTCGGTATTGACTGGAATGAGAATGCAACAGCACAATAAGAATTAAGGCCACGATGATGCGATCACAGTGGTGGTTACAGAAGGCAAGAAGAAAGACGGATCCACGAACGTACGACCTCCTCCTCCTCAACTTAGTGCGTCGGGCCACCGACCGGCGGCTAAGGAGCGGCGGCTTTTGTGGCGAGGTCGAGGTGCTTCTCAGCAAAGGCATCCAAGGCTTCCAGCCGGTTGAGGAAGGCCAACGCCGTAGTGTCCTCACTGGCCTTGTAGATACCTATGTACACGATTTGCTTGTACACGTGGATGTGTAGGTCGACGAATTCTTGCAGGGCGAGGCGCGACCTCCAGGTGGACATTCTTCGTGGCGTCGGCGGGCAGTCGCAGGGCCACAGTGCTTGAAAGAGGTTCCGGCCATGGATGCCGATTAGGGTGGCAGGCAATGAGGAGCCCGGGCGCGCGGGATGGAGGAGTACGGCGATGTCGTCTGCGAGCTTCTTGAGGACGGTGAAGTTGTTGCTGGTGGCAACGATCAACTGGTCCAACTGAGAGTCGTAGTTGGCGTCGACGGCGGCCATCCACCAGCCGGTCTCCAACACCGTCTGGAGACGATCCTCGGCGCCATGCCGCAGGCCAGCGTCGTGGACCATCTGGCGCAGCCGCTGGCCACTCACGTGCATCGCCGCCATGGGTCTGGAGTGAGCTCTTTTGTGCTTAGTGTAGGTGCTTAGGCAAATGCTTAGGTGCGTACGATGTGGTAGATGCATTGGAATGGAGGGGCGCCTTTATATGAGGGCAATGAGGGCAAACTGCGTTGCATTCACATCGCGCAGCCTCTTTTCCCGGACCTCCTCCCATTACTTCCCTCATGCATTAATTGAGGGAGGATGCATTGGCCATTCAACATATCGGGAACCGCTACTCCCTCCCTCGTCTACATTAAAGCCATATCGGGAACTGCGCCGCCCGCTGTCAAATCGAATACTCCCTCCGTCTAGGTGAGTATTAAGTCATCTTACGAAAACCAAATAGTAAACACATAGGCGTGGTGCATTAACTCTCATGTTGTTTCTTATTTTTTGACATAAATAGAGGAATCAATCAAGAAGAGATGTGGGGCTTGTATGCTTTTAATGACTTGAGACTATCAAACATGACATGAAGTGCTCACTTCATTGCACAAGAACAAATACAACCCACGTCAGCACACACGCATCTTATATAGCATCACATCCAATGGCTATAAAAGATGAATGAGACCAAATTATATCTCATCTAGATGAGTTCTAGCAAAACTGTATTAATAATACTTAGTACTCCTGCGCCATGTATCATATATTAGTATCATGTAGTACTTTATTTATTGCCATGTATGACACATAGTACTCAACTCTCTCTCTCTCTCTCTTTCTTCATTTAATTCTATGACACCTCATCAAAATTGCTAAGGCTAGTACCATTACAACTAGCCTTAGCAAATACTAAACATTAAGTTCTCTCGTTTACCTCTCCACCTTGGTCACCTAGACGGAGGGAGTATACTGCGCGGGCTTTTCCTGCGCGGTAGGCGGGGCAGTTCCGCCTAGTCGGTTCGACAGAGACGCGAGAAGACGAGGGAGTAGGCTGCTGCAAAAGTAGGGCTGTGTTATTTGACAGCGAGTTACTGCTGGACAGGTGGGGCCCCGTGATTTGACTTGCCATTATCATTTTAACTGTGGCGCTACGACCGGCGTGAGTCTCCCGATTCCTGACCACCTCCATACAGTTGCCTCTCCCAATGCTCCACCATGTAGTAGAGGCTGGCTCTTGCATGAGAGCCCACTTCTCCACTTTTTCCTTGCCTCTCTTTCCTCCACATATGCAAAAATGCCATGTAAAGCGCACTATTGTACTTACTTCCTCCTACAGGTGCTTAAGCTTGCCACATAGGCATAAAGTCTGATGTGGCAAGTTAATCAAGAAGAGAGAGACTAGTTTGGTGACCCAAGGAATAAACGGTGCTAAGCACGTGTACCTAGGTGAAAAGACAATTTTGAGTCTATAGCTAATTAAATGAAGCAAACTTAGCAACACCATTTCATTGGAAGAGGTCACTCCTTGGCAATGCAATAAATACTAGTACTCCCTGTGTCCCATAATATAAGAACGTTTTTGGCACTACACTAGTGTCAAAATCGTTCTTATATTATGGGACGGAGGGAGTACGAAGAAAGAGATAGAGAGAACTAAAAAAATACACTTATAGCCAACCTTATAGCCAAAACCTTGTTGTAGTATGAGTGACTAAGTGATGACTATCTATGACATGCCAACATTAGATAGCCTAATGCATCGTGTTAAATCTCCAAGGGCGCGACTGCACGAGCGACATGACGGTCGTGGTAGGCGCGACCACGATACGGGCTGCTGGCTGCCTTTGGATCTGAGATCAAACGGTCGCATGCTAAGTTGCTGAAAATTTGCAGAATAACCCTCCAGGATAGGATATTCACCCATAGCTCTAGAATCACGCCATGCAACCATTCGATCTCAGATCCAAGGGCTCTCGGAAGCCCGTATCATGGGAGAATGGAAAGCCACTACCCTGCCGTTCGCACGCTGGCAGTTCGCTCCTACTCGTCCCAGCACGTCCTTCAATACTATGGCGGTTCGCTCCTAGTCGCCCCGTCCATTCACATTACGGCAGTTCCACTAATCCTAACCCTCCTCCCAAATCCATGGCGTCCCAAATCTCCCCGATCAGCGGTGAGTACAAGGTTAGTACCATCACCGGCGATGAGTTCGACGTCATCTACACCCGTTCTTCCGCGACGGTGAAAGGATGCCTTTCTCGCTTCAGACGCATGTTCGAAGACTCGGATGATGAGTGGGTCGCTGGGCTAGATGTTGAGTACACCACGGTCCTGGGACGAGAGAAGGATCTAAAGGACAAAGAGAGGAAGAAGCCCGCCGTGATCCAGGTTTGCGTGCATGACTTATGCTTGGTCTACCACATATGCCATGCCGACGTTGAGTGCCAGGATTTTAAGGACTTCCTCGAGATCAACCTAGTCAAATTCGTTACTGTAGACTTTGGTAACGACAAAGAAGTCCTGCGTCGGATAGGCCTCGTTGTAGGCAACACCTTCGATCTCCAGAAGAATCGGCTGGTGTCCTCTCGTCAGCCTTCAATGCTGACCCTGGCAGGAGCCATGGTTCATCCTTCGTACGGTAAACTGGAGAAACCTCCATACACGTTTCATCGTCATGCATGGCAGCGGAATGTACTAGATATAGACCACATCCACTACGCTGCAATGGATGGCTACCTTTGCTTCAATATCTACAAGGGTTGGATGAAGAGCTACAGCCAAGTGTGCGGTTCAAGCAAAGAAGTATCGGCCAAGAGGAAGAGGGACAAGGACGAAGTCGCCGACGTGGATGAGGACTCCGAGTAAGGTGGCAGTGTCGTTGCTCATGGTGGTTCTAATGCAGTGTCTATCGGAATAGTTGCAAAGTTTAATTTCAGGTGTGCTTAATTTAATTTGAGGGGTGTGTTGTGCTGAGCCCCCAGCAGAACTATGTTATGTTTCTTCTTGTTACTTTAACTCTTCAGTACGTACATACTAGTATTTCTTACATTTCATCTTTTAGTTGGCATAGTACTACCACTCGTTTCTTCACATTATATACGTACAATATATATGGCCAACATCATATAGCCAGCAGTTTAGTTGTCAAAGAATTTCAGGGTGCTTAGTTTTGTCCAAGAATTCCAGGGTGCTTAGTTTTATTTGAGGGGTGGGTTGTGCACTTGTGCTGGACACCATTATTGTGACAAGCCTTTTTAATAGTACTATATGCATAATTTGGCGACGAGCGCTCTCTATATGTACCACCTTTTTTTTAATTTCAAGTTTTGCTCCATGGAGCAATCCATTGATACTACTACTGTACAAAAGTGGAGTATATACATTTTTTAAAAGGCTAGAGGGCGGGGCAGTCTAGCTCGGTCGGTTTCACGAGAGGCGAGGGCCTTTGTGATTTGAGGGCTCATTACTGCTGTCAAATTGAATAGTACTGCACCGCCCGCTGCACGCCCGACGCCTCCATTAAACCCCTCCGTTAAACCCGCATGCAAACCGAGAATCCTACTCCTGCCACACGTCCGTTCATGAGCAGGCCGGAATTAAACGCAACACCGGCCGAGCTCCTCCCGTCCGCCCTCAGTTTAAACGAGGCCAGACGCCGGCCAAGCTCCTACCGCCCGCCCTCTATTTACACGAGGCCAGACAGACAGCGGGCAAGAATCGCACCCCTCCGCCACTCCCCCATCTCCTCCTTCACCATTTTCTCCACTCTTCTGATGGCTTCCGATGAGTCGTTCTCCGGCATATTACCCGGCTGGGTGGCCCGCCGAGCCCTCCGGATACAGGCGAGGCCGCTCGGTGCTTCACCAACCTCGCTTGGCCCGACGGAGCCAGTTGCCACCCCAAGGAGGCGCGTGGTTCAGCAACTCGCCGCTCCAGTTCAGCTCGATGAGGAGTGGCGAGTTGCTCCACGCCGGCACGGTGGCTAGCACGCCGGTACGGGCACCATCGCTGGCGCGTCGTACCGCGCCACTAGTGTCTGCGTTGGCCGCGCCTCCCGTGCCTGCGGCAGCACCATGCAGGCAGAGACAGAAGCTGGGTGCGTGGATAGCAACGAGTCGGTGGCCAGCTTCTCCGTGTCCGCCGCCATCATCGAGGAGAAGTAGAACACGGGAGGCCGCCGCCACTTGGGACCCATGAAGGCCACCGCCGAGGCGACGACCGCGGATTCAGGTGGTTTCTTTGCTGCTTCGTCTCTTCCGAGGACCTTCGTCGACCCCGCAAGTGTCTGACAGACATGAGGAAGACAAAGGGATCCACGGGTGGCCATTTAGAACTAAAATAAGTCTAGATACATCCATTTCTAGGACAAGTATTTCCGGACGGAGGGAGTATTAATTATACAAGAGAGCCGGATTGGCACCTCTTAGTTCATGTAAATGTAATGAAATCCATCATGTTTATATGAAGATCCGGCTTTTTTATACGAAATCCTTCATGCTTATATGAAATCAGTCCGTGTTTGCACGAATTTCATCTGGTTGGTTAGAGTTGTAAAAATGTATGCCGCTGGCGTTTGATGTCGTCCTCCGCTTAAGGAAGCGGGAGGAAATTTGCCGGCTGCCATTGGAGATGCTCTTTATGCTGGAAATAATAGAGTGACATCCAATCCATTTGAGTTAATTGCCTATATGATTGTCCCTCTATAAAAAGTTAATTGCATGTACAGTGTACACGTGACTTGCAGGGTGGCTACAGCTTCGTACAGAAAGTTAAAAAGAAACAAGTCCATCCTTAATCTTGTATTCTAAGTACTCCGTGGGTTCCACTGTCAGTATAGTAGCGAAAGAAGTATATATTAAACAAGTAGAGTAATATATAATATAAAAATATAAAGTTAAAAGACAGAATTCGAACTCATGTCATCGCGTTGCGAGCATCCGGCGCTAACCAGCCCAACACATTTTTGTTGTAGACCATGCTGGAGATATATCTCCATGTCTACTCTTATATATACTCCATTCGTTCCTAAATATTTGTCTTTTTCAGATTTCAAATGGACTACCACATACGGATGTGTATGTAGACATATTTTAGAGTGCAGATTCACTCATTTTGCTCCGTATGTCTTTTCAGGAAGGGGTCAGATTTGTCCTTGATTTATTTATGAGGTATCCAGATGGCACTGCACCGCCAAGAAAAGAGGGTAACATCAAAATTGTGGACTACTTTTTTGAGTATGTTGGTAAGGTCCGGTCATAGTCACTTGTTGAAATCTCTAAAAAGACAAATACTCCCTCCGTCCGGAAATACTTGTCATCAAAATGGATAAAAGGAAATGTATCTAGACGTATTTTAGTTTTAGATACATCTCTTTTTATCCGTTTTGATGACAAGTATTTTCGGATGGAGGGAGTAGAAAACAGAGTTGGTGATGATGGTGTGCGTGCCATCCTGCAATATAGGCCGTCGGATTTATATCTAACGGATAGGAAAGAAACTATGGCAATTTTGCAAAAATTTACCCACACGTCGCTCCATGTTCGCAAATAAGGCCTTCCCTCGTTCAACCTTTTCTCTCACAAGAGAAACTACTCATACAAATGCATCTTGATGTTCCGTGCAACGCACGGGCAGCTAGCTAATTTCTTTTAAAATAGTTGCTACGATAATTGGGTTGAAGTGATATATTTTATGTCTGCCCCGAATGTTTTCAGATTCACTAGTAGTAACAAAGAAAAGGTTGCCTTGTTAATTAACAGAAAACAGGGTGAAAACTATCACATGAGGCCGGTAAAAACAAGGCACACTGGGTTCAGCGTCATCATCACTACAGTTGTGCGCGCGCGAGAAGTCTACATATCGAGGGGGCTACCGAGTGAGGCACCGAGACACAATGTTTGAGTGAGAAACCAATTGACAGATTATGATCAGATCGAGTTGTCACCCTTCTGCTGTCATTGTTGGGGGGGAGAGAAAGACGTATTGAGAGTGTGCGCGGTAGGCACAGAGGCACAACTAGCGAGTGTGTGTGTGTGTGTTTGAAACAGGAGTAGTGTGTGTGTGTATGTTTGAGAGAGAAGCCAGTCGATAGATTAGTATCAAGATCGAGGTGTCACCCTACTCCTTCGGTGTTGGGAAGTGTGGGTGTGTGTGTGTGGCGGGGGGGGCAGTGACACTCACATATCTCTACTCATAAAAAAACAGAGTTGGTGCTGATGGTGTTCCTGCCATCCTGCAATATAGGCCATCCAATTTATATCCGACGGACAGGAAGGAAACTATGGCAATTTTGCAAAAAGATACCCACACCCCTCTCCGCATTTGCAAATATGGCATTCCCTCGTTCATCCTTTTCTCCCACAAGATAAACTTCTCATACAAATGCATCTTGATGTTCCGTGCAACGCATGGGCATCGTGCTAGTAGGGAGAAGGAGTTTGTGTGACACATATCTAGCTAATTATGGGATAGGTAGATAGCATATGTGTGAGAGACATTATTATACTTTGAGACATTAGTGGCTGTGGGTGAGCGGAATTAAAGGGGTGGACGTGTTAGACATAGAGAGCGTGTGTGTTTGTGTGAGAGAGACTTGTAGGACGGGGTAGAAAGACGAATTTAACCCTGACGGAGGGAGACAAATACACGAAGTGCGCGTGTGTGATTTCGATGCCCACAGGGAAATGAGATATGTATGCGTGTGAGAGAGATTGTACAATTCATTCACGTATCACTATCTAGCGATCGTGGACGTGCATCGCTTGAACATAAGTTAATATCTACTTCGTATCGTGGCCAAAGGTACAATATCGATTCAACGCTATAAAGATTGGACACTCACATATCACATTTTTTTCTATTTAAATAAACCTTTTCAGTTGTGCATGCCAAAGTTACAGTGATGTTTCTTCAAACACCCAATGTAGCTATCATGTATATGCACCATTGTTACTCTTGCATTCAAATTCATTAGTCTTGGATGATTTAAGTTTCTATTTTGAAGTAATATATGTAATATTCATATATGAATTCAACGGGTACGCAATTTATGAAATGGAGGCTATGTAATCATATGAGGTAACACTTTTAAGTAGCTGACTACAATATCCATTTCTTTTTGTGCGCCTCTGCACTAACACGTCAATGCATTATGTTTAAAGTAAATAACCAATGACACTAAATTATCTATTTACATGAGAAATACATAGCCTGAGCGTTTGATCCCTTTTTTGTGAACGCGCCACTACACCCGTCCGATTGGCCGTGCCCGTGTAAACGTCCAAGTTATCGGCGCATCATCCCGAGTTATTGTCTTTTTTTCTAGGGTGGACTTCACACCAGTTATTAACTGCTGACGCGTGCCCCGTGTACACAGTTAGCATGACCTTCCCGCTAGCACGGTCCAAAATTAGTTGAAACTGGATACGAACGATCCTGCGGGCGGCAAAATCTCCCGCCTCCTTCTAAAATTTCCGCCACCTTAGTCTTTAGCAAGCGAAATCCCCCTTTTGTCCTTGGTGCACGGAGACCAACAGTTACAATACCGCCCTCATCTACATGATAGGTCGGGGCTGCTTTGGTAACTTCCGGTTCCCCCACTACATGGCACCCCCATTTCCTCTCCCCCTCCCACAAAAACGACTAACTCCACAGCACCAGAGCATCTTACATCACGTCGTCCGTACTTCATTGCCCTTTCTCCCCTTCCCTCTCGAAACCCTAGACTGCTCATCCACCGGCGTACCATAGCCCATTCACTGCCAGTGGCGTCCACCTCGCCGGATCTGCTTCTGCGGCCGCATCTACCCCTCCCACCTCCCCTAGAAACAAGTAGACTGCTCATCCACCACTGTACCACAGCCCATTCAGTGCCGGCCTTGTCCACGGCGCCGGATCTGCTTCGCCGGTACTCTCGTCAACCGCCGCGCATCTGTAGTGGCTCATTCGTACTCCCCACCGGAGACGCTTCGTCCACACCCCCCGGAGCCGCCCCACCGACGCCCCCGTTGACGGCCTCTGATCCTCTTCGCCGACACCTTCCTCAACCCTACCGGAGCCGCTTCGCCGACACCTTCCTCAACCCTACCGGAGCCGCTTCGCCGACACCATCGTCAACCCTACCGGAGTAGCTTCGCCTATACCATTCTCAACCCTACCGGGGCCGCTTTGCCAACTCACAAGTCCACGGCCTCAGATCCGCTTCCTCGCACCCTCATCCAACCTACCGGAGCAGCCTCTGACGCCCCGTCCACGGCCGCAGATCCGCATCGTCGACACCACCCTTAACCCAACCACCAGAGCAGCTTCTGACGCCCCGCCACGGCCGCAGATCCGCATCGTCGACACCATCCGTAACCCAACCACCGGAGCAGCTTCTGACGCCCCGTCCATGGCCGCAGATCCGCATCGTCGACACCATCCTTAACCCAACCACCGGAGTAGCTTCTGACGCCCCGTCCACGGCCGTAGATCCGCGTTGTCGACACCATCCTTAACCCAACCACCGGAGCAGCTTCACCTACGCCCTCGTCCACGGCCACAGATCCGCTTCACCCACATCATAGTCCACCCTACTGGAGCCGCTCCACAAACACCCTACTCGACGGTTCTAGATCTCCATACCGGACCCCGACAGCCAGCGGAGCATCATCACCCTCGACGTTTCTAACCTGATTCCCACCATCTGGAGAGATGCCAAGCACCCGCCATGGCCTAGGTACTTGTCACCTTTAAACCCGTCCAGCATCACCTGCCCGATGTACTTCAAATATACTAACCGGTCGCTGTTACCTGTTATGCAGCTGGCAAAAACTACAAGGACGATGTTTCTTCTGGATCGAACAGCTTGGCCAACCAAGATCCTGGACTGAGGCATTGCTATGATCTTGTAAGCGCGTCTCTCTCTCTTGTATTGTTCTGTGCCTGCCAGCGTGCTTTGCTAGGATTTTCGACTAGTAATCCCTTTGTGCAGATAATGATTTCTACTACTGGCTGCTAAATTAGATATGTAGATGTCATACATGATACTACCTCGTACCTCCGTTCCTAAATATAAGTCTTTCTAGAGATTCCACTATAGGCTACATATGGAGCAAAATGAGTGAATCTACACTCAAAAATGCATCTATATACATCTGTATGTGGTCCATACTGGAATCTCTACAAAGACATATATTTAGGAACAGGGGCAGTACATTACACAAAATCATAGGTGGCATGTAGGAATTCCAGTGCACTACATTAGGCTCCCTTAGAGTGACTGCTAGTCTAGCATACAGAGTCGTGGCTAGTTTATGGTACGCACACAATCGTTAATTGGTGGTTTAAATATGCGCAAGGGATATGCAATGTAGTATCATGTAGAGATGTCTGAAATTAGCCGTGTCAACTTGCAGATAGGGTTACACAATGAAAAAGTACAAGATGTATGTGGCAATTTCATGGAACATCGCAAAAAAAGGAGAGGCAGCGGTGAGCCTATATAGTGTGCTATGGTACGTCACTCCTCCATTGCAATCATCGTGACATGTTATTTGTATGCCAGTTCTATTAGACAAGTTTTTTGGGACAGTTATTACAAGTTATCCTAAGAAAATAAGCACCTGTGAATATAAGCTCCATGTAATAAGCCAACCAGTTCTTTCCATTGTGTTTTCAGCTTATCTTTGGTATGATCAGTGGAAAGTCTAGATTGCATTATATTTTTTTCATTTTGCTGCCCATATGGAAATTAATTTGACTTGCAAACATCACAAATTGAACCCAGTGCAGTAATTAATATGATAGGAAAACAGACCATCACTATTTGCTCAAAATGCAAATACAAAGATACCATCTACTTGGCACAATCTACTTTGGTCAATGTTTTCCATAGAGATCCCATTGCCTAATTTAAACGAAGAACGCATGACCCACATTTAAATGAAGAACAATTATTTATTGAAATTCGATGGTCATAGTGGCTGGTTATTATCGTATAGTAGCACCACCTGAAAGCATCATATAGCAGCAGTAGCAGCTCATAGCAACTCATCATACAGCAGCAGTAGTCTGCAATTCATCATATACCAGCAGCAGCTCATAGCAATTCATCATATAGCAGCAGGAGCAGCTCATAGCAATTCATCATATAGCAGCAGCAGGAGCAGCTCATAGCAATTCATCATATAGCAGCAGCAGGAGCAGCTTGTAGCAACTCATCATATAGCAGCAGCAGCTCATAGCAATTCATCATATAGCAGCAGCAGCTCATAGCAACTCATCATACAGCAGCAGCAGCTCATAGCAATTCATCATATAGCAGCAGCAGGAGCAACTCATAGCAATGCATCATATAGCAGCAGCAGAAGCAGCTCATAGAAATTCATCGTATAGTGGATCAGAATGAAAATTTGGCAAAAAATCAAAGGAGATCCTTACCTTGTTGGATGAGCTCATCCTTCAACAGCACCTCAAGCCCATGGCCTGGGAGGAGGGGAGGGGGAATAAGGTGCCTTCTGCCGCAGTGTGGCATCATCCGTAGTTGTGCAGCGCCCGCCGGAGTAGTGCGTTGGACGAACCACAGTGGAGCAGCTGCTAGAGACCATGAGAATGAGGGGCGGCGCCAGAGGGAGGAGCAGCCAGGGAGATTTGCCCCTACAAGTCGGCCATGTAGCCTAGCTGGACATAGCATCGTCGAGGACCAGGCCAGATGGGACCAGTTGCGATGGTTCGCTGGAGGAACCCTAGTGCTGCAGGCAGGGGATCGAGGTAGAGGGAAAGGGGAGAGGAGATGCAAGCGGGCAGGGCAATGAATGCTTGCGTGTTTGTTTTTACTTGAGGGTCAGGTGTGACACGGGCATCAGCAGTTGCATTTTGAGTGTAATATAGGCAGACAACAGAGTCATTTCACTATTCCCCTTCCCTTCAATTTTTAGTGAGGTTCTACCCGAAACACCCCCCTCCAAAGCGAAATTAGTTAAGCCCAAGCCCATAACTCAAAAATGACTTCTTTACATCTTTTATGGCTTATTTTGACAATATGCCCTGAAAAGGCGGAATCGAACTGGCCCTTAACCTGCAATTCAATTGTGCGTGCAATGATGAATCACTCCTGCCTGCTATCTGTACATTTAGGCATCATCATACATGGCATAACCTAATACATGTGCATTCCATTGTAGAATCTGGAATATGCAATGTTTATGTTAGTTCATACGTTGCACATGATGTTTAAATGCCCTTAAATCTGGTCAGTCAAGTGATGGTCTTTAAGCCTCCTTCTTTGCTTCTTTTCTTGATATGTAAGATTTGCTCACACATCTGTTCAATTGCTTGTTTGCATCAGCCAGCCATACTAGGACTATTTGCTTTGATTACTTGCTGTTCTTGATCTAACACTCTAACAGAGCTTGTCAACGATTTAAACACTAATGGCTGCTGTAGTGGGGCCTTGTCTAACTCATAGGTGACATAAAGGTTTGGCTGTACACTACAGTAGGCTCTCCAAGAGTACCTGGAGATCCAGTTCGAAGGTATGCCTAGTTTTTACATAGTGCAGACATAGTAAATGCTCATTTCATTGTGTGCAAGTGCAAGAGATGCGGCATGTTTCATTATGTGGTGTTGTTTTGTTATAATCTCATCCTTTTGTGTTCACAGACTGGAAAGTATGCATATTTATCTTCCAAGGAGACGAGTAACTAGTTTGTGTCACCTTGCAGAGGGGGTGCAATAAAGATAAGATTGAGGATTTCCAAGTACAAGATGTTAGGAAGGAGCCTTGCAAGAGAAGTAGGAGCTGCGCTGAGCCTCTTGAACCTGCTAAGGTAAGTCACTGTATGCAACTCAAAAGTTCAATTCCTTGTTTGTTTCAGGCATAGTTAATTTTCTCTTTTCAATTGCTTTATTTGTCCTCAGTTAATGAGATGCCCAAATAATCATGCCTGATGTTCGGTACTTGTATCACTATTAGTTGACATAATTAAAGGCCTTACCATTTAATTACTCTGCCGAAGTGTGCCTGAAGCTTTGAAGTCTATTAACCAACTATTATTGCATGAGGCTCACAATCTAGTTTATACTACGCTAATGATTGCATAGTTTTGCCTGCTGTAGTATGTTTGTATGAAACCCTCTGCTGTTCATAATGCTCCCTGAGACTTTAATTGAGGCACAGAATGGCCAACTGCTTGCTTACTTATACGCAACGTGCTGTCTAAATTTGTAACTTGTCTGTGTTTTCGATTGGGCCCCAACATCATGCTCCTCTGGTGAGCTAAGAGGGATTTCTGTATGCAGGCTGCACAGACTATCTTTTTTATAATTTTTAAAATATCACCTGCTTATGCTTCATGACGTGTAACTTTTTTTAAAGTGACGTGTAACATTATTGTTAGTCCTGTTTTGCCATGTAGTACAAAATAGTGTCTTGTTCGCTTCACTGTTGTAACTATATTTTTGCCCTAGTCATGTGTACTTACAGAAACATTTCAGGATGAAGTGACATCAACACAAAGATCTGCGAACAGTGTGGCATGGCCGTTATCGAATGATTATGGATTGGAATTGGAATGTGCTGATGTTCTCGAGCATCAACTAGAGGTGGCAAGACAACGTGTACATGATTGTCAACGTATAATCAACAAGTTGAGACTGGACATGCAGGTATTAGATGCAGGAGTCAAAAAAATGAAACAAGACACTGAGGTAACCATGAAGGAATTGGAGATTTTGTTGACTGAAATTTGTGCTATCTAAATCCGGCCAATCCTATTTTCTGAAGAGATTATAGTTCAAATGGAGTTAAGTTGATGCACGTCCATGATGTATGAGCTGTATTTGCCCAGTGTATGTAATTTGCTGTTTGTGTATGCTTTATTATCACTGTGCCGAACCATAATGCCCAGTGGGTATAATCGGCTGTAATTTTTTAATTGTATAGTGTAGGATTATTCTACCTTTCTATGCCTTGATCTCTTTGTTGTATAGTATTGAGTAGGATAATTCTTTGAATATGCTATATCGTTCAAACGGGGGCCAACTCGCCCGACCATGGCCCTTCACGGGTCGTCGGGTCCATGGGCCTTCTACGTCTCGTAGGATCCATGGGCCTTCTGCGTCTCGTAGGATCCATGGGCCTTCTACGTCTCGTAGGATCCATGGGCCTTCTACGTCTCGTTGGATCCATGGGCCTTGTACGTCTCGTAGGATCCATGGGCCTTCTACGCCTCGTAGGATCCATGGGCCGCCGACTCATTTATGGGTCTTGTACGAGCCTTTAATGGGCCGTAGACGGGCCTTTAATGGAAATCGTACGTTTTATGGGCTGACCATAACGGGCCGTTAATAGGCCGTATTTGGTGATGCTATGAAAATGGCCCAACAGACTAATGGTCCACAAACAGGCCGACTATAACGACGGGCTGAATTTGGCCCACAAGCAGAAAATGACAGTAACGGGCCGTAAGTAACCGAATGCTGCAAATGAGCCCAAGAATAAATGGGCCCTCAGAAGGCCGAAAGTTAACTTGGGCTGGAAACGGCCCACCGGAATAACGGGCTGTTAATGGGTATAAACTGATACACTGTTCATTACGGGCCAGTTTCACCACGGGCCGTTAATGGGTGTAACATAATACACTGTTCATTACGGGCCAGTTTCAGCACGGGCCGCTAATGGGCCAAGAGTTACAAAGGGCCTCATATGGGCCGAAAGACGTCATGGGCTATACATGGGCCAGAAGTGAAAACGGGCTGGAATCATATTGGGTGGCCTAGATGACGCTACTGGGCCTAATTCGGATAGGGCGTAACGGGCCTTGGGTTAGCGGGCTGTAAATGGGCTATATGTGAACAGGCCGTTAACGGGCTTTCCATGGGCCGGCCCGCCAGCTTTTGACCAAGTCAAATGGGCCGGCCTTTTCACAGGAATGGGCCACTGTTGGGCCGTGCCACATGTCGACGTATCATAGGCGCCTTCTGTCCAGTGAGTGGATGACATCTGTCCCAACGATGAGCCGACACGTGTTTCCTCTAGCCAATGATGATTTTACACGTGGAAAATCCCCATTGGTCGGGGCTGTTAACGGGTTACCGGATCCAAAACCCGACCCGATAGCTTAACGGCGTTCCATTACGGCGGATGCCACGTGTCGGTCACCCTTGAAGAAAGCACTTCTGTGACGCGCGATTTATCGTCATGGAAGTGGACACTTCCGTGATGATAATTTTGGTAATGTCATGGAACACTTCTACGACAGCACAGGTATGACTATCTTGATTTTGTCATACATTTGTCATGGATGTAAATGCATTACAAAAAACGCGACCTACTGTGAAAAACACGTATCATCACGGAAGTGTATTTTTTTGTAGTGATCCTCATACACTCCAAAGTCTAGATGTTGGTGACCACTATGGACCGGGGGTGCGGCCGCCTATTATGGCTGGTGGCTCGGGCATGTAATTGATATGGACCATTGGGAGCGAGGCAGCCCGCGGTCAAAAGTTGTCTCGCCTCCCGGTGAGCCTACGCGGCGGATTTTTGCCATTCCTACCATCATCTCACACAGCTACTTGCACGCTTCCAGTCAATACGCACACCTGCACGCACGCCTCCCGGTATGCCTGCGCGCTGGACTGCTCGCATGCGTGCTGTCAACTCACGCCTGCTCGCACAGCACACGGGGCGTGTGGCAGCACGTATATTTTTCGGTTTATTGATGATTCATTCTGCCACTTTACTGCTTAACTGAAGCATGGCACGGTCTAACGCACACGGTCCGTATGAGATATTGGTTGCCAGTTTTTAATAATCTCCCGTTTGTAAGAAGATTATATCAAAACGGGTCTCATGGACGAAAAAAATACAATATCACATTCTACTGGTGTCTATATATGACACCACGATAAGTTTCATGAATTTCAACTAAGTTTTGGATTTACTGAATTTTAAAAATATATATTCTCAATATTTTGAAATCTCTTCCATAGAGAAACATGCACCCAGGGACTCATATGATTTTGCAACCCATTTTGGTGGACATGTAGCTCAAATTTGATTTTTGCACATTAAATCCCTAGGAAATCAATCAATGTATAAAAACGGTTGAATGATGTCTGTTTTTTTATTTTAACACGACACTCCGCCTTTGGTCACATGTTCACTGCAGAAAAAGTTTGACATGCCTCAGAGTGGTTGTGGTGGTGCGGATGTGTGTGTCTGTGTGTGGGGGGGCTGGGGGAGGGGTCCGGCAGTACACTACGAGTCGTGAACCTTTGTATGGGATTATTGATCATTTTGTGAGTCATATATGCCACATCGAAGTCGTGAATTGGTTATTTAAAGCATTACACAGCCCTTTCATACATAATGTTCGGGCCACATGCATGCATTGGGGGTTTTCTCGGACACTCTCCCTCGTGCGGTTATCAGCGATGTGCCCACTCGTTAGCCTGCAAAGGTTTTCAGTTTCCACCGACAACGAGAGGCATTTGACCAAAAGGTGGATTCATCTTGGCATGTGTGTGGTGTGGATCATGCTGGGATTCCATATCAAAGTTCGAGCACGTACGTACACACTCCCATCGGCTTGAAGTGAGGGGGCCACACGCATCATGGTGTAGTGTGTTTCCAGTTTGCGAAGCATGTGCCACGTCAAAGTTGTGCATTGGGCATTGAAAACATCACATAACACACGGGCGCATGCACATGGTGGTTTTGTCATATGACATCACTCGCGTGTGCCTCTCTATGTGGGCCCATGAGGTCGTCGTCCACCAGTTGAATGTACAACGAGAGAGGTTAATTTCACCAACACGGATGGTTCTTTTTTGGTTTGTGTTACGTATATGCACGGTATAGGAGTTATGTACATGTCAAAGAGGGGGCAAAATGAATACTCTCTATATATGCGTGTCATAACCTCGCTCCATGTGGGGACTTTCTGGTTCCCGAGGCAGGTGTCACATCAAAGCTGTACATTATATTGGTATTCAAACATCACGCAATACCATGCAGGCGGTGGTTGCCCAATATATAGGAACTCGCTCGCGTGTGGCGCTTCCATCCGTGGGCATGCGAGGTTGTCCTCCATCACTTTGACCCAATGAGAGAGAGGTTAATTTGATCATCAAGGAATGATTCTTGTTTGGTTTGTGCTATACAGTAGAAGTACATATATACCACGCGTTGAATGGGGGCGTACATATAGCACATACCATGCGTCATGAACCTTGCGCTCTCTATGGGGACTTTTTGGTTTCCTATATACGTGGTGCCACATCAAAGTTGTGCATTGCGTATTCAAACATCACAAAAACAACTCTTTGGGAAACATGCAGACGGTGGTACGTAGTCCTATATAGCATGATTACTCGCGTGCCACATGCACAGAGTGGGTTTGTCTTCATACAGTACCCCCTCGCGAGGTTATCGGCGACAAACTAGCCCATTTTGACCAACAACGAGCGGGGAGAGGTTGTACGACCAAGTTGGATTCTGCTTGGTCCATGTTATAGTACGTCTTGGTGAGATGCCCTCCCCTCGACATGTGTGTGTGGTGGGGGCTACTTCGTGCTACCTGCAACCTCCGTGGGGTCGGGGAAGTCTGGTTAATTTGTGAGGCACACGTGCCACATCAAAGTTGTGAATGGTAGTTAAATATCACACACCACACCCTTTTCATACATATGGTAGGGCCACCCGCATGTGGTTTGTATGTGGTCTCACCCATCTCGAGCCACAAGCACACATTTATGGGTCGGCACACAGTCCACCTTTGTCGGGAAGCGAAAGGGGAAGTTTGACCATATATATATGGTGGACTCCTATAGGTTTTGTGTTACAGCAGGGTGAGATTTCAGACCTAGCTATTTGGGGGCATGCATTCATAGCTAGGATTCCCTTATCGCTGACACGAAGTGGGGTTCGTAGGGGGTGGCTGACTAGCAATACTGTGCTTTTGTGCGATAGGTGCCACATCAAAGTTGTGCATTGGGTATTCGAACATCAAACCACCCTTTTCATACATATATTTGGTCCACATGCAAGTGTGTTCGTGTTCTGACCCTCTCCCGCGTTATTCTTTTTGCCAAATTTATAAACAACACACGAGTTGGATGTAGAAACCATCTGCGATTGGGTACACAACAGACACGGTTCGGTCAGACTACCCATGTGCCATGCCCATGCCCTGCAGTCCCTCACATCAGCACAGTAGATTGGGCTCCATGAGGCTTGCTTCCCGGTCTTGAAAATATCTACTACCTCGTAATCTCGAAAATATCTACCGCCTGGAAGGTTTTAATGTTTGATAGCACACGATTAGTATGTGCGGGCGATGTGCGATGTCTGTTACTCCCGCTCTGGTTCAGTCGCTTGATTCAAATTTTCAGTAGCCCCGGCATTTTACTCCCGCCTCTGCATACCTTGCAATCTCAAAAATATCTGCTCGCCCTTGATTCAAATTTTTAGTTGCCCCGGCATTTTACTCCCACCTCTCCATCCCTTGCAATCTCAAAAATATCCTCGCCCTTGATCCAAATTTTCAGTAGCCCTGCCTTGTTACCCACGCCTAGTAAAATTTGCAGTTGTCACGCACTAGTACAGCGAGGTGCTATACAAACGGTTTTTAACCCCTTTTCGCAACGACATTTGGAACCGTCGCCTAGTGAGTGTGGGCGATAAGGGGGTCCATCCCACACGACCCAAAAACCGTCGGGGATATGGCCTCCTGGCACACAAGCTTGGCAAAATGAGGTCGTGTGCGACCGGCGAGTGCTCACATACAGAAATACGTACACTAGAGCTCAAAAAAATACAATTATACAGGCGAAATCATTTCCGGTCGCAAGTACATCCCACAAAGTCAGTCACCGCTAAATGTTTCCGTTCGTATATACATACCACACTGTTGCTCCAAGGAATACATTTATGTTCGCAAGTACATCACACACAATTTTCCCTGTTAAATCGTTTGTGATAGCGTTTCCATTGCACACGGTATTAACAATTTTATCGTTTGCGTTATTGAATGCATCACACACAGTGCGTAGAACTAAATGTGTGTCAAGGGCTGTCCATCACACATAGTTTTTATGTGGTAAATGTTTGCGCCAGGTGGCCTAATGCAAACAGTTTACAAGAGGATGTCGTGTGTGATTGTTCATTAATCTAACACAGTTTATTCCTAGAAACTGTGTGCGTTATTGAATGCATCGCACACAGTGTTTTCTCAATAACCGTTTGCAATATAAAAACCCAATTAGCAGGCTAATTATCCAATTATTAATAATCCGTTTATTAATCTAATTGACATTTCATATTAAGCACACAATATATTTCATTTTCATAATTGAAATACATCAGAGTACAACATCATATAGCTTCAGCACTCAGCTACCCCATTACACAACTACACCAGCACCAAGTTTCACATGCAACATCTATAACTTTTCGAAATTAGCATCATAGACAGTACATAGACAGATGTATCTCATCTGGAAAACCACTGAAGCAGAAGGCGAATATTGAGCCTTCATTGATGTTGAAGGTCTTTGTAACTTTAGGCCTGTGCATGTGGATGATTGACCGTCCATCCTTCGTCCTCTTCAGGAACACTTCAATATTGAACCGTGGGTGTTGTATGAATGCCTTCCTTGCCTCCTGACCATACAGGTGGTTTGAGAGGTAATCATCAGTGAACTGCTTTGGAAAGGCCTGAAAACAAGGACGTGCATAAATATCTTCTCTATATTGGAAATGGGGAAAAGGAATAAAAAGGCAAGGTATAATAGTTAGTACCATCATGTAGTGAACTGATGTCTTCTTCATTGTGCAGACAAAGATCTTGTTGTTTTTTGTCGCTAATTTCTTTATCCTAGCATTCTTTCTGAGTTTCTTGACTTGACTGATATTCATGGACAACTCATTTCCCCATATGCAAAAAGGGTCGAACAGTGGGTCAAAACCTCTGACAGCAGTACCTACATGTGCAAGACCAAATTGTTAAAAACCTAAATATTAGAATGGTTCCTGCAATTGCACAATAATGCGCTATTAGACAACAGACCATGCACGTGCTAACCTCGATTCTAAACCTCGGTGCTTCCCATTGTTTCCCTGCAACACATATAAGGTAGTTAGTCATCAGGTTATGGAAGGGTTCACATGCTATTAGTAAAATATGTTGATGAAAAATAAGCACATTGCAGATTCATCAGATTAATTCAAGCCACATGGGAAACCCATTTATCCAAACCAAGCATGATTAAGAACTAGAAAATATAGCACTTGTATATGTTTCTCATGTATTTAGTGTAGCCAAATTCGATTTATTCCTCACATGCACAACAATACAAAATTCTACCCACGACAATTGGACATCGCATTGCAAAATTGAACCAAGCAGTTAACTAAACACCACGACAAATGAACCAAACATTAACTGAGCACCACATTGCACAATATAACATACTCCTAATAGAAGATCACACAGTTAACCAAACCAAGCATGCTTAACAACTTTGAAATATAGCCATTGTATTTGTTTCTCATGTATTTAGTACAGCCAAATTCAATTTATTTCTCACATGGTATACAATAACAGAATGTAGCCACAACAATTGGACATCGCATTGCAGAATTGAACCATGCAGTTAAGTAAACACCACAACAAATGAACCAAATATTAACTGAGCACCACATTGCACAATATAACATACTCCTAATAGAAGATCAGACAATTAACCAAACCAAGCATGCTTAACAACTTGGCAATATAGCAATTGTTTCTGTTTCTCATGTATTTACTACAGCCAAATTCAATTTATTCGTCACATGGTATACAATAATAGAATGCACCCACAACTATTGAACATCGCATTGCAGAATTGAACCAAACATTTAACTAAACACCACAACACAAATGAACCAAATGTTAACTGAGCACCACATTGCACAATGTATAACCAAACCAAGCATGCTTGACAACTTGGAAATATAGCAATTGTATTCGTTTCTCATGTATTTTGTAAAGATAAATTTGATTTATTTCTCACATGGAAGACAATACAAAATTGCAGCCTGAAGAATTGAACATCACATTTGCAGAATTGAACCAAACAGTTAAGTGAAGACGACAACTAATGAACAAAATAGTTAATAAGTGAGCACCACATTGCATGACATATAAAACATATACACTAGAGCAACATATTGCATGGTAAAATTAGATAGCACAATTCACTAGAATTTGTGAAGGAAGGGCAGGAGCAGCACACACAACGGGTAAACCGAGCATGCTTAACCGGCGTAACTAGTAAATGTCAAGGTGCTCCCCCAAGATCTGGGGGTCGACACGAATGGCAGCCATTGCGACCTCATCCGCGCGTGCGGCCGCGATTTGCTTCTCCGCTGCCAAATGCTCCTTGAGATCATGACTATATTGTGTGCACAGTGGCTTAGGGCGGCGCTTATTTGGTGGAGGCGTCGGTGATCTGAGTGGAAGGTGTCACGCTCGCGCCGGCGGTCGGGGCATGTGTGATGTGGAAGGAGGAGGAGGATGGGGGTCAGGTGTGGATTACCTGCCTGGATAGGTGAGGCCGAGCAGCGTGAAGGAGGGTCATCGGCGAGGAGGCGGTGCTGCAAGCAAGGAGTGAAGGTTTCAACTTGGAAAGGAAGGCGGAAACATGGGAAATGTGGCTTTTGGTAAGGGGGAGGGGGCGGGGAGGTAGATATTTTCGCGGAAGCCGAAAATTTGGAGTCGCTTCAGCAAAAAAACTAGCGCGCAAAGTGTCATCAGACACGGTCCCTTATTCAGAACTGTGTACGATATGTGAACAGCACAAATGATTCAGATAGCTTAACCCGTGTGTGATGAGTTTGAACGTCAAAAATTTTGGTTCAAATTTCCCTGGTTACAGTGGTCATCCACGTCATTGCATAATTAGGGTACACAAAGGAGACTACAGCACACCCACACTTCTTAATCGAGCAAGTTCAGCAATTAAACAGAGCTAGCTGACCTAAAAATTACTCTAACAAACTAAAGACCGGCGCTCTTAATTAAAGAAAACAAAGAGTACTACTACGGCTGGTGCTCGTCGATCTCCGCCGCCGCCTCCATGTCCAGCTCGCGCCCGACGGTCTCCTGGGGAAGGGGCTCCATGGCATCCATTGCACCATACTCGGCAAGCATCTCGCCATCCGCGTCCGCCATAACTTTGGAATATGCTGCCATGAGGTGGGCGTGGGCGGCCGCGATCTGGGCTTTCGCGGCTCTGTCGTGGCAAGGTATGTCGCGCAGGAACGGATGGCTGCACAAACTCTCTCGGCGATTGCCAACTCTTCGGCCGTGGGTTGTCGACCGTTGTCGGAGAAGCTTCCTTCGATTTGTGCGGTGACCGCCACGAGCTGGGCGTGGACGGCCTTGACATGGTGGTGGGCAGCCTCCATCAGGGCTAAGGCCGCCGCTACAGAACGGACAGCTGATGTGCCACACTCTCGAGTTGCTATCCCGGAGGCAGATGCTGCTGCCGCCGCCTGAGAAGCAACAGCGGCCGTTTGTGCTGCCTTGGCCGCCCGGACGCAGATTGCGGTCGCCCTCACGAAGCTTGTTAGCACGCGCCTTGCGGCTGCGGCGGCGCTCTCGCCGGAGTGGGCCGCCGAAGTTGCCCTCACGACGCGGGTCCACATTCCCGTCTTTCATCGGCGACGATTGAACAGTGAAATGATATTTGGGGAGTGAGCTAGTGTGCATGACACGCCGGCTGTGGACTGTAGCTGACGCACCTTCTCGCGTAAGCCATAGGCGTACTATACACCGAAGGTGCTCCAAGATATTTTGTGATGCATCTCACACGGTTGGTGATAATAAACTATGTGTGATCTACTTGATTTTTCTTCTTGATTTGAATTACGTAATGGGGTCACATCTGCAAAGGATGGTGTTTGAATTGCTAGAACTTTTTTCTGTAGTGAACATGCAACTATAGGTGTGTCGTCAAAAAAACTTGGAATTATTCAGGGTTCGTTTGGACGTTTTTATACATTAACTTGGTTCTGTAGGCATTTCAGGTGCATAATTCAAATTTGAACTACATGCACATGCTCCAGTGTATATAAAATAGTTGAAAAATAATATATGTGTCCCTGGTTGCATGCTTAGGTCCCATGCAAGAAATGGGAATGAATGTCAAACACCCTGCCACCGTCACTCGGCTGCAAACATTGAGAAACTTGGTTTTTAAATTCTATTAAATCCAAAACTCGTCTGAAATTCATGAAACTTGGCTTGCTATCATGGAGCGGCATCAACATGCCATGGTAAAAAATTTAGCCCATTTGGGGCAGGTTTGGGTATAAGCTTCTACCAAACCAGAGCTTCTCACAACTAGCATGATGGTTTCGGCAGGGAACATGCCACCTTTGCGGAAGAAATGATATCCGTTGCCTCTTATTGCTTCCAAAAAATATCTAGTGTCAACATAGAACAACAAGAGTGTTGTGTTTAATTTTGGAATCTTTCGGGGTTTGTTTGGAGATTTTTATACATTAAGTGGGTTTTCTAGGCATTTTATGTGCACAATTCAAATTTGAACTACATGCACATGCTCTAGTGCATATAAATTGGTTGAAAAACAAATCGGTGTCCTTGGTTGCATGCTTAGGTCCCATGCAAGAAATGGGAATGAATTTCAAACACCCTGCCACCGTCACTCAGGCGCAAACATTGAGATACCGGGTTTTTAAATTCTAGTAAATCCAAAACTCGTCTGAAGTTCATGAAACTTGGCATGCTATAATGGAGCGGCATCAACATGCCGAGGTAAAAATTTTATCCCATTTGGGGTAGGTTTGGGTATAAGCTTCTCACAAACCAGACCTTCTCACAACAAGCGTGATGGTTTCGGTATGGAACGTGCCACCGTTGGGGACGAAATGATATATGTTGCCTCTTATTGCTTTCAAAAACTTTCTACTGTCAACATAGAACAACAGGAGTGTTGTGTTTAATTTTGGAATTTGTTGGGGTTCGTTTGGACATTTTTATACATTAACTGGGTTTTCCAGGCATTTTATGTGCATAATTCACATTTGAACTACATTCACATGCTCC
This sequence comes from Aegilops tauschii subsp. strangulata, assembly GCF_002575655.3. Taxonomy (NCBI): domain Eukaryota; kingdom Viridiplantae; phylum Streptophyta; class Magnoliopsida; order Poales; family Poaceae; genus Aegilops; species Aegilops tauschii. The sequence continues at coordinate 322,920,710 of NC_053040.3, forward strand.
AGTGCATATGAACTGGTTGAAAAATCAAATCTGTGTCCTTGGTTGCTGATGAACCACAAGTATAGGGGATCTATCATAGTCCTTTCGATAAGTAAGAGTGTCGAACCCAACGAGGAGCAGAAGGAAATGATAACCGGTTTTCAGTAAGGTATTCTCTTCAAGCACTGAAATTATCGGTAACAGATAGTTTTGTGATAAGGTAATTCGTAACGGGTAGCAAGTAACAAAAGTAAACAAGGTGCAGCAAGGTGGCCCAATCCTTTTTGTAGCAAAGGACAAGCCTGGACAAACTCTTATATAAAGGAAAGCGCTCTCGAGGACACATGGGAATTATCGTCAAGCTAGTATTCATCACGCTCATATGATTCACGTTCGGTACTTTGATAATTTGATATGTGGGTGGATCGGTGCTTGGGTACTTACCTTCCTTGGACAAGCATCGCACTTATGGTTAACCCCTCTCGCAAGCATCCGCAACTACGAAAGAAGAATTAAGGTAAACCTAACCATAGCATGAAACATATGGATCCAAATCAGCCCCTTACGAAGCAACGCATAAACTAGGGTTTAAGCTTCTGTCACTCTAGCAACCCATCATCTACTTATTACTTCCCAATGCCATCCCCTAGGCCCAAACAATGGTGAAGTGTCTTGTAGTCGACGTGCACATAACACCACTAGAGGAAAGACAACATACATCTCATCAAAATATCGAACGAATACCAAATTCACATGACTACTTATAGCAAGAATTCTCCCATGTCCGCAGGAACAAACGTAACTACTCACAAATCATATTCATGTTCATAATCAGAAGGGTATTAATATGCATAAAGGATCTGAACATATAATCTTCCACCAAATAAACCAACTAGCATCAACTACAAGGAGTAATCAACACTACTAGCAACCCACAGGTACCAATCTGAGGTTTTGAGACAAAGACCAGATACAAGAGATGAACTAGGGTTAGAGATGAGATGGTGCTGGTGAAGATGTTGATGGAGATTGACCCCCTCCCAATGAGAGGATCGATGGTGATGACGATGGTGACGATTTGCCCCTCCCGGAGGGATGTTTCCCCGGCAGAACAGCTCCATCGGAGCCCTAGATTGGTTCCGCCAAGGTTCCGCCTCGAGACTGCGGCGCTTCGTCCTGAAAGCTTCCTCCCGCAGGGATGTTTCCCTGGCAGAACAGCTCCACCGGAGGCTTGCCAGGGGGCCCACGAGGCAGGGGCGCGCCCCCCACCCTCGTGGACAGGGTGTGGCCCCCCTCTGGTGCTTTCTTCGCCCAATATTTTTAATATATTCCAAAACTGACTTTCGTGGAGTTTCAGGAGTTTTGGAGTTGTGCGGAATAGGTCTCTAATATTTTCTCCTTTTCCAGCCCAAAATTCCAGCTGCCGGCATTCTCCCTCTTCATGTAAACCTTGTAAAATAAGAGAGCAAAGGCATAAGTATTGTGACATAATGTGTAATAACAGCCCATAATGCAATAAATATCGATATAAAAGCATGATGCAAAATGGACGTATCAGTTGCATGCTTAGGTCCCATGCAAGAAATGGGAACGAATTTCAAACACCCTGCCACCGTCACTCGGCCTCAAACATTGAGATACCTGGTTTCTAAATTCAAGTAAATCCAAAACTCATCTGAAATTCATGAAACTTGGCATGCTATCATGGAGCGGCATCAACATGCCGTGGTAAATTTTTTGTCCTATTTGGGGCAGGTTTGGGTATAAGCTTCTCACAAACCAGAGCTTCTCACAACAAGCGTGATGGTTTCAGTAGGGAACGTGCCACCTTTGGGGACGAAACGATATCCGTTGCCTCTTATTGCTTTCAAAAAAATTCCAGTGTCAACATAGAACAACAGGAGTGTTGTGTTTAATTTTGGAATTTTTCGGGGTTCGTTTGGACATTTTTATACATTAACTGGTTTTCCAGGCATTTTATGTGCATAATTAAAATTTGAACTACATGCACATGCTCCAGTGCATATAAACTGGTTGAAAAATCAAATCTGTGTCCTTGGTTGCATTCTTAGGTCCCATGCAAGAAATGGGAATGAATTTCAAACACCCTGTCACTGTCACTCGGCCGCAAACATTGAGATACCTGGTTTTTGAATTATAGTAAATCCAAAACTCGTCTGAAATTCATGAAACTTGGAATGCTATTAGGGAGCGGCATCAACATGCTATGGTGAAAATTTTGTCCCATTTGGGGCAGGTTTGGGTATAAGCTTCTCACAAACCAGAGCTTCTCACAACAAGGGTGATGGTTTCGGTAGGGAACGTGCCACCTGTGGGGACGAAAAGATATTCGTTGCCTCTTATTGCTTTCAAAAAATTTCCAGTGTCAACGAAGAACAACAGGAGTGTTGTGTTTAATTTTGGAATTTTTCGGGTTCGTTTGGACATTTTTATACATTAACTGGGTTTTTCAGGCATTTTGTGTGCATAATTCAAATTTAAACTACATGCACATGCTCCAGTGCATATAAATTGGTTGAAAAGTCAAATCTGTGTCCTTAGTTGCATGCTTAGGTCCCATGCAAGAAATGGGAATGAATTTCAAACACCCTGCCACCGTCACTCAGCCGCAAACATTGAGATACCTGGTTTTAAAATTCTAGTAAATCCAAAACTCGTCTGAAATTCATGAAACTTGGCATGCTATAATGGCATGGCACCCGACATGCTGTGGTATTTTTCGTGTCCATTTTGAGAGAAGGTGCACTCGAATAACAGCCAACAAAGGCATTTTCAAACAAATAGCTGCCATTGTAACATCTCAAACGTTTTGTATAATTTAAATTGTGTGCGTTCTGTTAACCATTCACGTGACGCCACGCCTCACTCTTTTAATGGCTAGGAGGTGCCGTGCAGACAGGTGCTTGAGTGCTTGACTAAACGGGAGGCGTGCGAGCTGTACTCCAATGCGGAGGCTCACCGGGAAGCATGCGAGCTGTACGCCACGCAGGATCACCGGGAAGCGAGCCCTTTGACTTCCATGGCCGCCCACCTTGCTTGCATCCTCTACATTAATGGCGACCAAGCCACAGTTTAATATGGTTTTTAAATATAAAACCCTCATCGCAAACGTTTTAGTTAGAACACCCGTATGGAAAAGCGAAAACTTCCCCAGGAAGCCAAGGGAAAATGTGCCTAGTAGGATTTGTGCAGCTCTTGATCACAAACGTTTTAGTTAGAACACCCGTATGCAAACCGACAGCTTCCCCAGGAAGCCAAGAGAAAATGTGCCGAGCAGGATTTCTGCAGCTCTTGATCGCAAACGTTTTAGATAGAACACCCGTATGCAAAGTGAGAGCTATGGTCTTCCCCCTTAAGTCGAGGAAAAATTCGCAGCGCAGGATTTGTGCTTTCCTTTAACGCAAACGGTTGTTTTGAATGACCCGTGTTCAACCACGTACAAACAATTTGGTAAGATTTGCATCTGTCATGTTGGGTATGTTGCCATTTGTCAAACTAGAAAGATTGGCATTTGTTGATGTAGTAACATTGCCATTTGTCAAGCCTTGTAACACTGCGATTTGTCAAAATATGCAGCTAAAAATCACTAGCACTATCTAATTTTTGCAACTAAAATTCAATAATTAAGCATAGATTTCATTCATAGATTAAGCAGTCATTCTTAATTTATACAAACAGTTCAACTCGACAGCTGAACCGACCAAACTTTTCCCCAATTGTTGCCAACCACGTACTGAAATAGCTAGTTCAACTATATACACTAGCTAATTTTAAGTACATTGTATAGTTCCACCACACATCTATAGTCAGATGAACTGAACAAAATAGCCCCTAAATAATACTACTACTACGGAGGGGCTTTGTGCTACTTTTGGCAGCCTCTCCTCTGCCAAGCATGCTCTGTAAGAGGCAGAGGAGGAGGAGGAGCCTACGGACGAGCTGGACAAATGCAATACGGTGCCTGCCGCTGCTGCACGTTCAGCGGCGCTTGCCAGCTCGAACGCCCACTGCCGCTCTAGATGATCCCTCTCGAAGCGGCCGGACTGCTCGTAAATCTCCTGATTGCTCGCCTCTACGTCGGCATGTGCTGCGGTCATGGCTGCGGTAAGGCTCTTTGCGTGCTCGACGAGGCGCTCCTCCTCCTCCCGCGGGAACTCAATGTAGCGCGCAAGGTCGCTGACGCACGTGCGGGCCTCCACCTCTGCCTCCCTCCTTCGGGCGGCGGTGGCGGAGCGGTGATGATCCCGGCGGTTGACGGTGGGGTGGCAGCCACGACCACCACCTCCCGCCTTCGGGCCGCGGTGGCGGAGTGGGTGATGGCCACGATGGCTGGCAGTGGGGTGGCGGCCACGACGGCCACCTCCCGCCTTCGAGCCGGGGCGGCGGAGCAGGAGATGGCCCTGGCTTTCAACGGTGGTGTGGCGGCAACGGCGGCCAGCAATAGCTGCCGACGGGCAGCGGCGGCAAAGCGTGTGGCGGGTGTTCCGCACACACCCAACAGGGACACCACACGCACTACACTACGCCGGGGACTGCGCTGCCGCCGCGGTGTAGCCTCCCAGCTGGAGCTGTCCTCTGATGACGACGGAGTGGCTGAGCGATGACGGACCGGTGCCATTGGCGATTGTGGGAGAAGCAGACGAGATAAGCTACAGGGAGGGGAGGGGAAAATTAGACGCAGGACTCGCCGGCCGTGAGGGTTTATATAGCAGGCCGGTAAGCATTGGGATTTTGGGGGATTTCACCGAGTTGGGCGGGAAGCTTGCACAGGAACCTGCGAGGTTGTGTGGGAACGGGCTCACCGACGATTCATTGGCGCCACTTCGAGCCACCGTTTGGCCAAAAGAACGCCCCCGCGCACTGCGCAAGCTTGCGCTGTAAGCCGTCTACGGCAGCGGGGTGATAAGACGTGCGAGAGGAGGACCAAAGGACACGTACACATATGGTTAATACAAAAATAAGTTTGTGATTCAATTACCTACTATACCCCCGTCCTAGCTTATAAGTAGGATTTAACTAATAAAATACGAATGCATGTCGCCAAAGATTATATCAATGGAGTCGTATTTGAACATAGTTTCCAGCTATACAATTTTTGTAACATGCCTTAACACTTTTTTTTGTTAAAGTAAAGGTTATATACAAGCAAGCGTTTGCCCGCAACACACATGGCTTATTCCATCACAAACAGCTCGGATGGATCAATTGTATGCCACATATGGCACACGCAACTCTAATCTGATTCGTGCTTGATGTCTCCGACATCGCTCGCACAGTTTGTCTTATTTGCCACTTATCACTATGTCGGCCTCTGCTCGCGTCCCTCGGCAAGCTCTGCTCGCCGTTAGGCACCGCGACGCGCTCTGCTCGCGTCCATTGGCGCGGTCTACTAGCATCTGTCGGCGCGCTGGGCTTGTGGACACCTTTTCCTTGCGTGTTCAACTACTATATGCATATATATATATATATGGTTGCTCGCCGTTGAGGCAACCGCGGAGCGCTCTGCTCGCGTCCCTCCATGCACGCTCTGCCAGCGGTTGGGCGTGCGCACGATCACGTTGGGGCCCATATGCATGCGGTTGCGCCGCGCGTGTTGCCACGCGATGCAGTTACGTGCGGCACGATGGAGTTACGCGCTGCAAATTAGAACTGCCATCAGGGCCTGCCAATATTCTTGGCCGTCCAGCTTCCCCTTTAATTCCCGCAGCCATTATAACCTTAGAATCTTCAACCTTTCGACCGCACCCTACAACACAACAAGCACACCCACGACGACACATAGAGAGGGGATGTCTAGCGGCGCTCCAATGGAGTTCGGCGAGCATAGAGTAGAGACCCACGTGAGGTAGATGGATCTCTCGCTGGTGTACACCATCGACCCAGACATGGTGGATGACTACATCAACAGCATTGAGCAGTTGCTTGCTCGAGACAAGTACAAGGTGGTCGGCATCGACCTCTAGTACACCGCCGGTCATCCCGGCATAGATCAGAAGGTTGCCGTCACCCAGTTGTGCGTGCGCCATCATGTCCTCATCTACCACTACTGCATGGCCACAGAGCCTTGCGACCGTTTCAACAGGTTTGTCAACAGCACCGACTACAAGTTCATCACGGTGGAGACCAAAGACGATGTAAAAGCGCTCAATGTTACGGGCTTGTCCTGCAAGAACCTTATCAAAATCCGTGACCACTACAGGATCTGGGGAAGCACGAAGGACACCCTGGTCGAACTCGCCTCGGCCATCATCGACCCCTACTACGAAAAGATGAAGCAGGATGACCAGAGAACAAGTCCCGTATCTTGGCACATGGCCTGGATGCGGCAACTGGATGAACCTCACCTTAGGTTCGCGGCCAAGAGTGTGTACACATGCTATGAGACGCGCAGGCGGATCGTCGACATGAGGAAGTGCCTCGTTACCCAAATAGACGAGCCCGGATCGAGCCACAAGCAGAGCAAGCGTCACAAGAAGTAGATGATGATCAAATGATCGTTTATGCTAGTTAATCATGCATGTAATATATAGTTTACTTCATTGGTGTGTGGAAATGTCATGTGTGTAGTAGCCACCTATGTAATTATGCATGTAATAGTTTACTTTGGTGTGTGCAAATGCCATGGTTGTAGTAGCCACCTATGTAAGTGGATGTTTAATTTGGTTATGCAACCATGTCCTTATAAGTGTGTATATAATGTTGTTGTTCTGTATGCAATCCCATCGCCCAACAAACACAGCTTGTTAGCAGTAATCGTCTGTGTTGTTATCAGTCTTCGCACACGTTTCTGATTACAGACCTGTTTGCTGCGTATCACACACATCTTGTTAAGGTGAACCATTTCTGTTCTCATGTCTCAACGCAAACAGTTCATCCAAGTGAAACGCATGACGTATATCGTACACACCTTGATCTGGCTTGCCGTTTCTTTTGTGTTGCCTAATCACAAACAGTTCATCCGAGTGAACCGTATGCTCTATATCGCAGACACCTTCATCTGGCTCCCCGTTTCTTTTGTTTCTCCTGATCGCAAACAGTTAATTGAGCTGAACCGTATGCCCTGCATCGCACACGCAACTAAAATCTGAACCGTGTTTGATGCATCCTCCATCGCAAACGTTTTGCACCTTTTTGATGGTTTTTTACACCACCGTTTGCGATTATGGCATCGCACACAGTTTGTCGAAGGTCTCTGATCGTAGTGTTGTGTCAGCAGCATCCTGCAGTAGTGATGGTATTTCCTCAAACACCACCTTGCTCCCCCACACACACACCAGCACTCCCAAAAACCTCCGCTCACACAGACACACACCACCCCTCCCTCGCTCGAAACCATTGGTAGGTCACCACCGCCGTCTCCATCCTCAACCTCTGCCTGTGTGTCGAGGAGCTCGAGGAGCCAATGGCCGAAAAGAGGTTAATCGCGGCATCTTCGCCCGACGCCGGCGAGGTGGCCGTCGAGGTATCTGCGTCGTCCTCCGCGGGCTCTTTATCGATCCTCGTCGCCGGTTGCCCGATCCGCCCGCCGCCGCACCCCTGCGTCGGTTCGAGGACTTCCCCGTCCTCCGTCGGGCCCGGCCGCTGACGAGGTCCTACCTTGGGGTCCGGCAGCGGCGGTGGGGGACGTGGGTCACCGAGATTACAGATCGGGAGACCCACACCCGTCGATGGCTCGGTAGCTTCCACATGGCCAAGCTCGCGGCCATGGAGTACAACCGCTGGCAGGTCCGCTACCACGGCGCAGCGGCTAGGATCAATTTCCTCTTTGGCACACGTCCGGTCAACCTCGTTCCGCCGGAGCCAGGGGTGGTGAGCTCGGCTATGGAGCGGGAGGACCGCGAGGCGTGGGAGCGCCTCGAGGCCGAGGCCGCCGCCGAGGCCTACATGCAAGAGCTCCGCCGGCGGCACCCGAAGCTCGTGGAGGCGGAGCGGGTGATCTTTGCCGGCATGGAGGGTGGCGAGGTTATCGCGCTCTCCTTCGACAACAAGGTCGAAGGCGGCGAGGACGGCGTCGTGAAGGGCATCGAGGTGGGCAGCGAGGACGAGGAGATCGACATCGACGAGTGGAGGAGTTTCTTCCCCAACGACCCCGGCGATGGCACTGGCCCGGACCCGGCTCGCGGCACACCGTACCTGACGAGGAAGGATTGGCTCGACCTCCACTTCGACCGAAAGTAGTTTAGCTTATTTTAAATTTATGTTTTATGTTCGGTTATGCAAAACTATCTATGTTTAGGTTTGAATGCATGCTATTTTCGGTTGAACCTGCTTTGAACTTGATCAAATGGAAGTTTACAACGTTAAGTTTAGGGGATCGACCAGAAACAGCCAAAAATGGTTGGAGTATATATATATATCCACTAAGGGTTTTAGTCCGTTAACTTTTAAAGGATCGGCTAGAGATGGCCTTATGCCTTGTTTATTTCAGTTCTTCACAATGTGATGCTCTATATGTGCAACTATTTGCCGTGCAGTTCAATTTCATCAATAACAGTTTCAACAATACCACTATGAATTACGATATTTGGTTGTTGTTAAGGATGTTGTAGTTAACATGCCTTTTTGTTTTTTTACAATAACTAGTGTACTTTGGACCTGCACAGTACCAGTTTGAATGACTATTAGCTTGTTTTTAAATGTTATGCCTGATGCAGTTAACACACCTTTCCACTTCCTTTTTTGCTTAACTAGCGTGCTTAAGCCTGCATACTGAAGCTATCGTTTGTAGATTATGTTGTCTACCATGGATATATTTGGATGATATTTAGCCTGTTTTGCTTAACATGCCTTTATATGTACTCATATAGGACAGTATTGAGAACAGTGTTGTTTTCCATCGATGTTAGTTTCATCGCATTGCTTATATGTACTCACTGTTCAGGATATCGGTAGCTGGTACCATATAGCCTGGGGGTGATAAGGGATTAATCGTCGAATCAGACATTTCACTGAATATATCTATAACCCATTTATCAGTAGGTTAACTAGGGTCATATTTAATATATCTGAGGCTACATAGCAACATGCATTGTACTGAATGGCTAAATATGCAATCCCAGGCTACATAGCAACAAGGAAGAGTGTTACCTTAATGTTCTGATGATGTCTAGATATACATGTAACAAAATCTTATATAATGGGATGGAGGGAGTGTTGTACTACATCACTTTGCAATTGTTGTTTAGCTTCTAATATTAACTTGGTGCTTTTAGGTACATGTCATTGCCAAAGATCCACACTTCGACCCTTTCTGCGTATGGGGCAATGAGATATTCATGAACCAGCATCAAGTGAGGAAACTGATAAAGATTGTTATTAAAATGGGTCAAAAGATGTCAATCGAACTATTTATTTACACTTAATGCAAGACAACGGTGAACTAGAGGATGGTAAGTAAGAACCCTGTAGCCTTCTGTTTACTTCCCGTAATGAGTGGTGTTAGATGACAATGTCTGAATCTTTTTTCCTTTGTAGTGGATCCTGAAGCAGTTTACTCAAGATTACCTCTCAAACTACATGATTGGCGGTCCAGCCATCACAAGGGGTTGGACTAGAGTTGTGCATGCCTTCTGCATCCAGGAGAGCACAATAGGGCCATTCCGCTTCACCTTGTTCAGCAACCAGAATGTATGTCGCCTCTTTCTTTACCATCTGTAATAGTACAAGTATAGAACCCTGGTTCATCATTCTTTATTTGGTGCTTATGTAATTCTTAAACATATGTTCCTATGAATCGAATAATGCATTGGTTGTTTGAACCTGATGGATATGAATAAAGTTATAGCCTAATTTCAAGTTCAAATTAGGTACAATTTTAAATAGCAGCAATTAAATTAGGGGGAAATTATGGTGTGCAGGTCATTACGGTGCACACGGTCAATAAAGCACAGCGTGTGCGATATACATCATAATCTGACACGGTTCACGGAGAGGAAACATGTGTAACAATGCACACAGTTGTCGTTTTCAAAGCATATGTGATCTCAAACACTATCACATACGGTGCGGAAAAACTAAATGTGTGTGATTGTCTACCTATTGTGCACGGTTTATAATCATGAACTGTTTGTGATGTGCCAGGCATCGAAAACGTAGAGCCAGTTTGGTACATGCCTAGAAAACTCCCATGCCTGGAATCTGCCTAGTTTTAGGTAAAACCCCAAAACTCCGACTGCGATGGCAATGCGAGCACAAACGAGTAGCAAGGATGAAGCGTTTGGGATATTCAAGATATTAGAAATGGTTATATAGGGACAACTGTATGCATCAAGGATCCCTATCCCCGACGGTTTCTAGGTCATGTGGGAAGGACCCCCCTATCGCCCACACTCACTTGGCGACGGTCCAAATGTCGTCTGATACGTATCCAACGTATCTATAATTTTTTATTGTTTCATGCTGTTATATTATCATTCTTGGATATTTTATAATCATTTTATAGTCATTTTATATCATTTTTGGGACTAACCTATTGACATAGTGCCAAGTGCCAATTGCTGTTTTTTGCATGTTTTTTACATCACAGGAAATCAATATCAAACGGAGTCCAAACACCGCGAAACTTTTTGTGGATTTTTTATGGACCAGAAGACCACCGATGGGCCAGAGCAGCACCAGGTGGGTGCCCCGAGGGGGGCACAACCCACCAGGGTGCACCTGGGGGCCCAGGCGCGCCCAGGTGGGTTGTGCCCACCTCCGTGGCCTCCCGCACCCCCTCTTTACACTATAAATTCCCAAATATTCCAAAAACCCTCGGGGTTAACCTAGATCAGAAGTTCCACCGCCGCAAGGCTATGTAGCCACTAAAAACCAATCTAGACCCCGTTCCGGCACCTTGCTGGAGGGGGGAATCATCACCGGTGGTCATCTTCATCATCTCGGCGGCCACCACGATGAGGAGGGTGTAGTCCACCCTCGGGGTTGAGGGTTTGTACCAGTAGCTATGTGTTTAATCTCTCTCTCTCTCTCGTGTTCTTGAGATGTCATGATCTTGATGTATCGCGGGCCTTGTTAATATAGTCGGATCATATGGTGTTTTTCCCTCTCTATCTTGTTGTGATGAATTGAGTTTTTCCCTTAGAGATTTCGTTGTTATCGGATTGAATACTTTTATGGATTTGAGAACTGATGACCCACAAGTATAGGGGATCTATCGTAGTCCTTTCGATAAGTAAGAGTGTCGAACAGAGGAGCAGAAGGAAATGATAAGCGGTTTTCAGCAAGGTATTCTCTGCAAGCACTGAAATTATCGGTAACAGATAGTTTTGTGATAAGGTAATTTGTAACGGGTAACAACTAACAAAAGTAAATAAAGTGTAGCAAGATGGCCCAATCCTTTTTGTATCAAAGGACAAGCCTGGACAAACTCTTATATAGAGAAAAGCGCTCATGGGGACACATGGGAATTATCGTCAAGCTAGTTTTCATCACGTTCATATGATTCGCGTTCGGTACTTTGATAATTTGATATGTGGGTGGACCAGTGCTTGGGTGCTGCCCTTACTTGGACAAGCATCCCACTTATGATTAACCCCTATTGCAAGCATCCGCAACTACAAAAGAAGTATTAAGGTAAACCTAACCATAGCATGAAACATATGGATCCAAATCAGCCCCTTACGAAGCAACGCATAAACTAGGGTTTAAGCTTATGTCACTCTAGCAACCCATCATCTACTTATTACTTCCCAATGCCTTCCTCTAGGCCCAAACAATGGTGAAGTGTCATGTAGTCGACGTTCACATAACACCACTAGAGGAGAGACAACATATATCATCAAAATATCGAACGAATACCAAATTCACATGACTACTAATAGCAAGACTTCTCCCATGTCCTCAGGAACAAACGTAACTACTCACAAAGCATATTCATGTTCATAATCAGAGGAGTATTAATATGCATAAAGGATCTGAACATATGATCTTCCACCAAATAAACCAACTATCATCAACTATAAGGAGTAATCAATACTACTAGCAACCTACAGGTACCAATCCCAGGCTATTAGACAAAGATTGGATAAAAGAGATGAACTAGGGTTTTAGAGGAGATGGTGCTGGTGAAGATGTTGATGGATATTGGCCACCTCCCGATGAGAGGAGCGTTGGTGATGACGATGGTGATGATTTCCCCCTCCCGGAGGGAAGTGTCCCCGGCAGAACAGCTCCGCCATAGCCCTAGATTGGTTCCGCCAAGGTTCCGCCTCGTGGCGGCGGAGTCACGTCCCGAAAGCTTGCCTATGATTTTTTTCTCGGACGGAAGAGTTCATATAGCAGAAGATAGGCACCAGAGGGCCACCAGGGGGCCCACGAGGCAGGGGGCGCGCCCCCCACCCTCGTGGCCAGGGTGTGGGCCCCCTCTGGTATTTTTTTGCTCAGTATTTTTTATTATTTCCAAAAATAACTTCCGTGGAGTTTCAGGACTTTTGGAGTTGCGCAGAATAGGTCTCTAATATTTCTCTTTTTCCAGCCCAGAATTCCAGCTGCCGGCATTCTCCCTCTTTACGTAAACCTTGTAAAATAAGAGAGAATAGGCATAAGTATTGTGACATAATGTGTAACAACAGCCCATAATGCAATAAATATCGATATAAAAGCATGATGCAAAATGGACGTATCAAGAACACATGATATATGTCTTGCAATTGAATACTCGTGGTGACAATGGGGTATCGTATTGATTCACTTGATATATATCTTGGCACTCAACTTGCGGATTCCCGAGGTGGCATTGGGGTAATCTATGCATATGGGTTGACGCACGTTCTTGTCTTTGTTTCTCGGTAGAAATCTTGGGGCACTCTTTGAAGTTCTTTGTGTTGGATTGAGTATTATGAATATGAATTTGTTTTGGTGTTATTTAGTACGAACTCTAGGATAGATCGAATGAAAAGAATAACTTGGTGCTATTTTAGTACAAACTCTTGAATCGATCAAATGGAAAGAATAGCTTTGAGGTGGTTTCGTACCCTACAAACAATTTATTCTTATGTTCTCCGCTAGATAGGAACTTTGGAGTGATTCTTCATCGCATTTTGAGGGGTGGTTATATGATATAATTATATTTGCATTGTTGAGAGATTGCACTAGTGAAAGTACGGACCCTAGGCCTCATTTTCAAGCATTGCAATACCGTTTTTGTTCCCGTTTACTATTTGCTACCTTGCTGTTTTTTATTTATTCAGAATATAAAAATATATTTCTACCATCCATATTACACTTTTATCACCATCTCTTCGTCGAACTAGTGCACCTATACAATTTGCCATTGTATTGGGTGTGTTGGGGACACAAGAGATTTCTTGTATTTTGGTTGCAGGGTCGTCTGAGAGAGACCATCTTCATCCTACACCTCTCACGGATTGATAAACCTTAGGTCATCGACTTGAGGGAAAATTGCTACTGTCCTAAAAAACTCTGCGCTTGGAGGCCCAACACGTTTCTACAAGAATAAAGTTGCGTAGTAGACATCAAGCTCTTTTCTGGCGCCGTTGTCGGGGAGGCTAGGTAAGCGGCACTCACACCCCATCAACTAAGCTCTTTTCTGGCGCCGTTGTCAGAGAGGTGAGTGCATGAAGGTATATCTTTAGATCTTGCAATTTAATCTTTTAGTTTCTATTTTTATCACTAGTTTGGTTTATAAAACAAAACTACAAAAAAATTGAATTGAGGTGGTCTCACATTATTCGTCTTTATCATGTCTTTCTTGAAAATGATGGAAAGGAAACTTGTGCTCAATTGATAGAAGAAGAATTCAATAGAATGTTTGGTATAAATGATGAGCATGATTGCAATGTTGTTAGTATGAATTCTTTGAATATCCATGATACTAATGATATGCAAAGCCATAAGCTTGGGGATCCTATGTTTGATGAAGATGATATTTTTAGTCCCCCAAGATTTGATGTGCAAATTTTTTATAATGATTGCATGCCTCCTGTTTATGATGATTATAATGATGAAAGTGGATTTGGAGAGGTCATGACTTTATTTAGTGATGAATCCACCATTTTGGATGAGGTTGCAATTGATTATGACAACAAAGTTGCTATCTATGATGATTATGGTGATGACATGTATGCTATATTGAATAATGATAACCATGAAACTTGTCATCGTGATTTTAATTTTCAATCCCATAATAGTTATTTTGTTGAGTTTGCTCCCACTACTATTCATGAGAATAAATTTGCTTATGTGAAGAGTAACAAAATTTCTATGCTTATGCATCATGAAAAGAATGATATATGTGATGGTTATATTGTTGAATTCATTCATGATGCTACTTAAAATTATTATGAGAGAGGAACATATGCTTTTACATATTGCAAAATTTTCAAGTTTCCCCTCTATGTGTTGAAAATTTTGAAGTTATGCTTGTTTTGCCTTCCTATGCTAGTTGATTCTTGTTCCCATAAGTTGTTTGCTCACAAAATCCCTATGCATAGGATGTGGGTTAGACTTAAATGTGCTACTCATATGCGTCATGATGCTCTCTTTGTGTTTCAATTCTTATCTTTTATGTGAGCATCATTGAAATCATCATGCCTAGCTTAAAAGGCATTAAAGAAAAGCGCTTGTTGGGAGACAACCCAACACTTTTACCTACCATTTGTGTGTGTTCACATGATTAAGCTACTGTAGTAATCATGTTTTATAGCTTTTGTTTCAATAAAGTGCCAAGTAAAGCCTTTGGGATCATGTTGGGTGATAGTTTATTTGATCTTGCTGAAAAACAGAAACTTTTGTGCTCACGAAAAAAATTCTTATTTTTAACAGAAGAGTTCTTTTGAGTTGATTCTTTTTTCAAGTTTAATATGAAAATTTCTCACGTGGTCCTAATTTTTTCGTAATTTTTGGAGTAGCAGAAGTATGGTTTGAGTACAGATTACTACAGACTGTTCTGTTTTTCACAGATTCTAGTTTCAATGCGTAGTTTGCTTGTTTTCTAGTTTCTATGGCCTATATTGCTCAATATAAATTATGGAAATGATATGCCACAGTAGGCATTGTGTGGAAACAATTATGTCTTGTCTTTGACAGTACAAAAGTGAAATGGTTTGCTCTTTATCATACTAACCCATCTCACAAAGTTCCGTTAAGTTTTGTGTGATTGAAGTTTTCAAGTTTTGGGTGAGATGTCGATATTTGGAGAATAAGGAGTGACAATACCCTAAGCTTGGGGATGCCCAAGGAACCCCAAGGTAATATTAAAGGAAGACCCAAGCAACTAAACTTGGGGATGCCCCGGAAGGCATCCCCTCTTTCGTCTCCAACACTATCGGTAACCTCACTTGGAGCTATGTTTTCATTCGTCACATGATATGTGTTTTGCTTGGAGAATTATTTTATTTTGTTAGGATTTTCTTGATGTTATTTAGAATAATGTTTTGCATCTTTTATTTCAATAAAATTGGCATTTTTAGCCTTACTATGCTTATTTTACAAGTCTACATGTTGCTGTTTCAAAACAGAAAGTTTATCGATGTTGCAAAAATTCCCTAGAAACTTCAAAATGTGATAAAATGTTGAAACTTTTTGCAGAATAAGCTCTTATAAATTCTCTACAGTTTGGCAAAATTTTATAATTTTTGGAGTTGAATAAGTATTGATACTCTTGCATTCTTTATAGACTATACTGTTTTGGCAGATTGCTGTTATGTTTGCATTGTTTGCATATGTTTGCTTATTTAATGATTCTATTTGAGGATAGGAGTATTAAATATGCAGAGGCATTTAGTATGAAATTTTGAATAATAATTTTTGTGATTTTCTACAGTAGAGAATGATGAGGTTTTTGCATTGGTTTATACTAACTTATCTCACGAGTTCTTGTTGAGTTTTGTGTGGATGAATTTTTTAAGATTTAGGGAAAGTGTGATATGAGAAGAATTAAGGAGACACAAAAGCTCAAGATTGGGGATGCCCAAGGCATCCCAAGATAATATTTCAAGAAGTCTCAAGCAGCTAAACTTGGGGATGCCCGGTAGGCATCCCACCTTTCTTCTTCAACAATTATCGAGTCCTCAAATAGTTGCCAGGGAGGCTAGGTAAGCGGCACACACATCCCGTCAACAAAGATCTTTCCTATGGAATTGCTCTAGTGCTTCACTTATATCTTTTTGAGCATGGTGTACTTTAGTATTTTTGAAGAAATTCTCTCTTGCTTCACTTAAATTAATTTGAGAGAAAGAAATATTATGCTCAAGATCTTCACTTATATTTGTTTGAGCTTATCAAAAGCAACACATGAAAATTGGTCCCGGAGTGATAGATATCCAAGAAGGATATAATAAAAACTTTCATGAAGATCATTGGACAAAATAAACTTGATTCCTTGTAATAGTTTCGAGATATGATGATGTGATATGTGAGTCATGTTGATGAGTAATTATGCTTGAGTAAGAATATTGGTGTTAAGGTTTGTGATTCCCTATGCAAGCACGAAAGCCAGTAGTTATGCAATGAAATTACATCCTACTTGTGGTGCATTATTAGGTGTTAATTATGCTCAATGCTCGCTTATGAGATTATTCGTTTCTTGGTTGGTCGCTTCTCAATCCTTTGCTAGCCTTCATTTTGCACTAAGTATGATCACTACTTGTGCATCCAAAATCCTTTAAACCAGTTTTGCCACATGATTCCACTATATCTACCTATATGTAGTATCCTTTTGCCGTTCTAAGCAAATTTGTATGTGCCATCTCTAATTTTCAAAATAAATATCTCTTTTGTGTGCTCATACCGCTCGCAAGGCGGTGAGCGGTGGCCAATATTTTCCATGCTAGATGTGTTATTCTCACGATGAGTGTTTATTCACTTGTCATTGCACGAGAGTAAGGCAAAGGTATTAGGGATGCCCAATCCCGAAATGAAAAATGAATTTACTTTATATTGTCAAATAATAAATTCCTTGGAAAGTGTTGGTATGGAGGGCACCCGTGGATACGATTAGCCATGGAAAGTGCAAGTATGGTGGAAAAAGGAATAAACTTTATTTTCTTTTTGGGAACCGCCTATGATATATCTAGCATGGAAAGTGTTGGGAGATCTAAGTCATTTTCGTTGGTGGGAAAAGTATGCCTCTCAAAATGTTTTTTGTCTCTCAATTTTTGATTTGAGCTCTGGCACCTCTACAAATCCCTACTTTCCTGTGAGAAGGGCCTTTCTTTTACTTTATGCAATTTTTATTTTTAGTTTGAGTCTCCATCTTCTCTTATAAAGCACCAACTAGGAGGCACTATGATCGTACTTGAGCATTGGGTGTAGCTAATATGCGAGTGTGTTTCATGAATGGATCAATGATTGAGCATGATGAGCTAGGGATGACTTATTTTAGCATTGATATTTTGAAACACATGGTTGCTTGTTGGTATGCTTGAGTATTTAAGTCTCATGTCAAAACTAGACTATTGCTTTGAACCATATAAAAGTCCAAATGTCCATGTTATAAAGAAAAGAATATGAGATGACATGATAGGCAACATTCCACATCAAAAATTATGTTTTTATCATTTACCTACTCGAGGACGAGCAGGAATTAAGCTTGGGGATGTTGATACGTCTCCAACGTATCTATAATTTTTGATTGTCCATGCTGTTATATTATCATTCTCGGATGTTTTATAATCATTTTATAGTCATTTTATATCATTTTTTGGGACTAACCTATTGACATAGTGCCAAGTGCCAGTTGCTGTCTTTTGCATGTTTTTTACATCGCAGGAAATCAATATCAAACGGAGTCCAAACACCGCGAAACTTTTTGTGGATTTTTTGAGGACCAGAAGACCACCGATGGGCCAGAGCAGCACCTGGGGGTGTCCCGACAGGGGCACAACCCACCAGGGCGCGCCTGCGGGCCCAGGCATGCCCAGGTGAGTTGTGCCCACCTCGGTGGCCTCCCACACCCCCTCTTTACCCTATAAATTCCCAAATATTCCAAAAACCCTCGAGGTTAACCTAGATCAGAAGTTCCGCCGCCGCAAGGCTCTGTAGCCACCGAAAACCAATCTAGACCCCATTCCGGCACCCTGCCGGAGGGGGAAATCATCACCGGTGGCCATCTTCATCATCCCGACGGCCACCACGATGAGGAGGGAGTAGTCCACCCTCGGGGCTGAGGGTTTGTACCAGTAGCTATGTGTTTAATCTCTCTCTCTCTCGTGTTCTTGAGATCTCATGATCTTGATGCATCGCAGGCTTTGTTACTATAGTCAGATCATATGGTGTTTTCCCCTCTCTATCTTGTTGTGATGAATTGAGTTTTTCCCCTAGAGATTTCGTTGTTATGGGATTGAATACTTTTATGGATTTGAGAATACTTGATATATTTCTTGCAATTGAATACTCGTAGTGACAATGGGGTGTCGTATTGATTCACTTGATATATGTTTTGGCACTCAACTCGCGGATACCCGAGGTGACATTGGGGAAATCTATGCATAGGGGTTGATGCACGTTCTTGTCTTTGTTTCTCCGGTAGAAATCTTGGGGCACTCTTTGAAGTTCTTTGTGTCGGATAGAGTATTATGAATATGAATTTGCTTTGGTGTTATTTTAGTACGAACTCTAAGATAGATCGAATGGAAAGAATAGCTTGGTGTTAATTTAGTACGAACTCTTGAATAGATCGAATGGAAAGAATAGCTTTGAGGTGGGTTCGTACCCTACAAACAATTTATTCTTATGTTCTCCGCTAGATAGGAACTTTGGAGTGATTCTTCATCGTACTTTGAGGGGTGGTTATATGATCCAATAATATTAGCATTGTTGGCGCGCGGATAATTCTTCATTTTAGCTAGTTGGCGCGCGGATAACAAGTTGCATGAGATCGATGACGATACTTTTGCTTGTATATAGCTTGCCACCAGATAACTTTTGCTTGTAGGTAGTAGCTAGCTAGTTATTGAAAACTGTAGTAATAGCTGGGTATATTTTGTGGATTTGAGACTTACCACTAGAAGTTTAAATGCACATATACTAATCGCCGGGTGTCGGCGTACAAAAGTAGGGGCACTCCTTTTGACCCCTTTACTTGTGCACGGGCAGTCGGAGCCGCGCCCATGGCCACACTAAGTAGGGCAGAGGAGGGAAGCCGGAGGCACAAGGCGACCAAAGCCACGCCAAGACCAGAGACCAAGAAGAGCAAGAGGATGAGGTGGACTACCCCGGCAAGGCCCTTGCCGGGGCAGCTTGCCCGACGCCAGCAGAGCGAGCCACCCTTGAGCCCGAGGGTTCCAACGCCATCAACCACATTGAGACCAAGGCTCGGGAGGCACCTCCGTGGTGGCATGCAGATCTTTGTGGAGATCAGAAGCATACAAGATCATATGAGGACCAGAAGACGACGATCCTCGGCGAGATCCTAGCCGAGGAAATCCACGAGACCCCCGGCAAGATCCTTGCCGGGGACGACCGCGATGCCGCGGCAAGGCCCTTGCCGGGGCCCCGGCAAGGCCCTTGCCGAAGACACCTGCAAGGCCACAACCAGGCCCGCGTCCGCCAAGACTCCACCGCCGTTCCCATACGGCTGCCAGCCCAACCAGCTGGACAGGCACCTGCGTGGCAACGTGCGGCTTCCAGACCAGCTCAGCAAGCACATGCGTGGTGGCATGCAGATCTTCGTGAAGACCCTACCACTGCGCCATCTTAGCAGCCTGCTAGCCTACATGGCGCTGCATGCATCGTTGGCCTGGACGTGTGTCGAAGCAAGGCGGAGCGGCGACGGACAGGACGGGCCTCGTTACCATCCCCGATAAAGCAACAGGACTCCTAAGGGGGCGCATTTAATGCGTCTGTCCCGTAATGACAAGCGATAAGCTTGCGTACTGTACACCTTTCCACCTCCTGTGTGTCGCTGTGGCAACCCCCTTTGTCTATAAAAGGAGGCCCGAGGCGTCCAGGAGAAGGATTCGAATCTTTTGGGCAACACTCGCACCGTAGCTAGCTCAAGAACTCAAGAACACTCAAATACATACACCAAAGCAGGACTAGGGTATTACGCATCCTCGCAACCCGAACCTAGGTAAACGATCCTTGTGCTGACCGCCAGACCCGCTCTTTGCACAACCCGCGCCCACCAACCGTAGAAGGGATCCCAGTGATCCCATAGGTGTCGTTCCCCCGATACCTTTGGCGCGCCAGGTAGGGGGCGCAGTTGTGGAAATCTGGTCTAGTTGGAGCAGCGGCTTCATCGCGGTCGTCACTCCAAGGAAGAAGACGACCAAACGGGCTGCGTCGCCTGCGGATGCGGTGAACGTCCACGCTACGACAGAAAAGCTAAGTCACGCGAAATCTTGTTTATTTTCACTTATATAAGGCTGTTCTCCCCAAGAGATCTCGTTCTTTGTACGAGAAACCTGCACACGATGGGACCCTTCCGCTGTTGGCAATGCCTTTGTTTCTGTCTCGAGCCAGCTCGACAGTTCATGCGGCCGCGCCGGCAGCAGTAAGGTGGCCTACCCATTCCCAGCTGCGCTCTTGTCCTGCCTCGAGTCCGCTCGACAGTTCAAGCGACCGCACTGGCGGCGGCAAGGTGGCTCGCCCGGCAGCAAGCGCCCTTCCGGTAGGGTGCTAAGGATCCGTCCTTAAAGCACCACGACATGGGTTTACGCGCCAGTAGCCTTATCTCAACAAGCGTAGGGTACGAACGTACGGAGAAAGATCTAACGGGAAGATAGCATGCATGATATTAAAAGTACTGCCGAGTTATATTACATCAGTTGTTGATGCGGTTCTAACTAAAGATAGAAATTGTCTTGGTCATGAACCTACAACGGTGATAAGAAACGGGGCGCCTAATCCCGGCGCTGGCCCTCCACCCTCTGGATTCCGCCGACGCGGCTGATGATGGGCTTGATACGCTCCTTGAGCGTCGCGAGGTCCACACCCTCCGGCAAGCTCTCCAGCGCGGCGTCGAAGTCGAGGTCGGGATTCCAGTATGCCACCTTGGTGAGGACCTTGGTCATGGCACCCCGGCAAAGCTTCCGGGCCTCGTCGGCCAGAGAGGCCGCCCTGTTGGAGCGGAACAGCTCCAGGGCTCCAAGAACACCCTTGAAGAATAGTGTCAGCTTGGCGTTGGGACTCACGTTCGGCTCCGGGGCGTACCTCATGTGCGGCATCCCCATTGTAGCCAGCTCCGTGGTGATCCTGCCGGTGACATCGGCGAGGCGGCTGACCCAGAGTTTCTCGCCTTCCACGAAATCCTTGTGGTTGGCGGTCTCGTTCTTCCGCAGCTGCCTCTCCTTCTCCAGATTTTTGGTCAAGGTCTCCTCCCGGGCCCTGACCTCCGACAGCGTCCCCTCGAGAACCTCCAGCTTCTGCTTCAGGTCTTTGATGGAGTCGTTGGCCTTGGAGACCTGCTCAGCCTTGCCAAGGACTGCGCCATGCGCCTCCGCCAGAACACCGTTTATCATGTCCTTCTCCGTGGCCAACTTCAGCGCCTGATCCTTCAGCCCGTCCCGCCCCGTCTCCAGCTCTTTCACCTTGCTGGCATGGGCCAGAGCTTGAGCATCGAGTGCTTCCTTGTGTTTCTGCTGCAGCTCCTGGGTCCACTGCAAGACGAGCTTCTCCAGTTCCTCGCCCTTGCCGCGGAGTGTGGCAGCAAGCTTCTCCTCACGGGTGGCGAGATCCTCCTCCCGGGAGTTCAGTTCGGCCTGGTGCTGGTGTCGGGCGGCCTCATCCTTGGCGGCCTGTGCCTTCGCCTCGTGCTGGACCTTCTCGATGTCGGCCTGCTTCATGACGAACTCTAGCTGGCGCTCGGCCAGCACATCCTGGGCAGCCTTCAGGTATTTGTGGGCCTGGCGGAAGCAAGCCTGTGCCTCGGTGACGCGCTCCTCGAGGTCCGCCTCCGCCTTGTCCACCACCGCCATCCTGGACTTGGCCTTGTCCAGGCGGGCACGGTGAAGCGCCTGAAGCTTCTGGAAATTGGCGCTCATGGCCTGGAGGAGCCGCTCTTCTTGGGAACCGCCGCCACCGGTGCTTGGTTCGTCGACAACCACGAGCCCGACAGCGGCGAGCACCTCGTCATCAAACACCCCCCCCCCCTCGGTGGGCACCACGATGCTCGCCGTCCCTGGGAGGTGGACGAACAGGTCGTCGCTCACCTTCAGATACCTGCCTGAGCCAGAGGCAATGGAGGAGGAAGGTTGGTTGTCAACCACCCCCTCCTCGGCAGCGGCCTTACTGGCCTCCCCGGTAGGCCCCTTTCCGGCCTCCTCGGCAGCGGCCCTGTCGAAGTCCCCGGCAGACCCCTTGGCGGCCTCCTCGGCGGTGATCTTATCGGCCTCGGCCGCGATGTCCTTGGCGACCTCTTCAATGACGGCATCTACGTCCTTCGGGTCCGCCGAGGGAGGGTCTGGATACCGAGAAGGGGATAAGGCGAAGCCAATACCAAGATTCAAAAAGAAGGAACAAGAACAGGAACAGAAAGTAAATAACTTACCCGCAACTGGCTGGGAAGAAGTGGCGTCCTCCCCGCCAGCGTTCATTGCCAGGGTGGAACCACCGGCACCCAAGTTCGTCTCCTCCTCCTCCATGGGCGTGGGATCGGTGGTGGATACCCTTGCCGGGGACGCCCCTCGGGGCGGCGTGGTCGAGGGGGCGGCATGTTGGGGGTGGCCCTCGGCGGCTCCTCCTGCTGCCGCTCTTCTCCTATGAAACCCAGTAAGGTCAGCATCAAAGAATCACACCCCAAGGCTCATCAATGGAGGAGTGAGTGGTAGACTTCCGCTGGGGGCTGAAGCGGGGGCTGCGCCGGGGGCTGTTCTCCAGGATGCTCTCCACCACCAGCGGCGTGCTTGAGGTGCCCGCTGAGGGCTGGCCGCCCAACGAGGCCCTGGCTCTCTTTGCCACCCTCTGGGCCATCGTCTCCCTGTCCCTGCGAAGATAAAACCAAGTCAAGAAAAACGAAACAATCTGAAGGGTCGGGAAGGATGAAGGGCAAGATGCTTACTCATTCTCCTCTTCCTCTTCTTCTGGTTTCCTCTTCCTCCTTGGGCTGAGAGACCCAAAATCGAAGACGACCTCCTTGTCGTCATCTGCGGGAGGAGGGGAAGCAGATGGAGTCCGAGGACCCTTGGACGAAGAAGAGGCAGTTGCCTTCTTCTTCACCACCGCGGCCTTCACCACCTTCTTCGCCGCCGCGGCCCTCGTCTGGCGCACGGACGCCTCCTGGTTTTGCTGCGGCTGCACGGCCCTGCCGGTCGGACCGGCTCGCCAGAGCTGGCCCGCCGTAGGACTCGCCCTCTCCCCGTGGCCGGAGGGTCGACAGTCTCGACCTCCTCCGACGATGATTCGTCAACCACATCTTCAATGAGAGGGGCCCTAGTGCCGGCGCTGCTGGCCTCCCCAGCGGATTCTGCCCACTGGGTGAGCTCCCTCTCCTTCGCGTCCGCCGCTGCCTCATCCTCCATGCCACCAGCACTTCGGGCCTCCTTGGCGAGCTCCGCCTCCGCCACCCTGGCGGCGATGTAGTCCAGTTATGCCTGAGTGGTGTCCTGGACAAGTAGCGGCTCGTCACGAACGTACCTCTCCACCAAGGAATCGAAGAACTCCTGCACCTGATCCGGCGGCGGCTCGGCCCAATTTGGGACGAGGCCGTGCGCGTTGAAGTCCGGCATCATGGTGATGATGTCACTTTGGCGCGAGTTATTGCTCAACGGGACCACCCCCGCCGGCAACCCAAACAAGGGCCCCTTGGCGACCTTGACGGCTTTCGCAGCCTTGCCGGACCTCTCGACCTTGCCGTTGCGATTCACGTCAAGCTGAAAGAGCCGCTGGCAGAAGTGGGCGTGCCCCATCACCGTGAAGTTGTGCTTCAAACCGGGGCGAAGCCTCATGATGTCAGCCGCATTCCTGAAAAGCCAGACCACCTCCCCTTGTTGTGCAGAGGAGTGATTCGGCGGTGGATGAAGTCCGCCCAAATCATTTCCAGGGTGAGCCCGGCAACGGTGAGGCGATGGATCCTAGTGGTGGCGACTGTGAGCTTCCCATCATCAGCATCGACGTTGCTCCAGTCATCTCTGCGGACCGGCGGCGCCTGGCGAACCCGGCAAAATTCCTGCGGATCCTACTCCTCAATCCAGCACCACCGGCCCCGCCACTTCTCCCACCTCTCCTTCTGGGCACCCTCCGGATATGTCCCTCTCCCCTGGGTCCTTGGGATCTAGGCGACACAGCCGGAGATGGCACCTCCCTTTTGGATGCGAGGAAAGAAGTAGTGGCGGAAGAGCGCCGTGTTGGGGAGCAATCCGGCGAAGCCCTCGCGGAGATGGGCGAAAAGAGCCATGCGCGCCACGACGTTTGGGGTGAAGTCCAGACGGTGAAAGCCGTATGTGTGCATGACGTCATTGAAGAAATCGGAGAAAGGGGGGAAGACGCCGCAGGAAAAGTAATCAACGAAGAATGGGTACCGATTCGGGCCGGCCTCGGCGAAATCCGCAGGGATGATACGCGTGGCCGGATGCCCCGTCGTCTCTCCCCCTGTCTTGCACCCCCATAGGGGCTTGAAGTAGTCCCGGAGGTGGACCGCGTTGACCTTCGAGGGAAAGTAGGCGAGCTGCGTCCGCCGCGCCGCCAACTCACTCTCCGGCGGCTCCTTCCCCCCGGCGTATTTGGCCACTCCCTGGCCTTTGCTGGTTTTGGGTGCCATGGCGGCTGCAAGAGGCAAGGGATGAAGAACAGCGAAGAAGCAGCGGCGGCGAGCGAAAGCGACAGCTTGAGAAGAAAGAGGGAGGGGACGGTGGTTCCGAGATTGGAGAAGGCACAGGGGGTAAATGAGCAGCGCGCCTGCGGTTATTCCTTTTTACGGGGAAGGCGCAGGCCGCCTCTTTCCCATTTACTACGATGTGACGCATGAGGGCAGTGGCTGCCCCACGCATGCCCCCCACGTCATGCACGACCCTCCATGACGCGCATTCAACGCGGGTCGTAGGGGAGCTCAAGCGAGCGAAGGAATTACTGCGGTAAAATCCCGCCCCGCCTGCCCGCGCACCGTTCTGGGCCCGCCCAACAACGCGCTGTGCTTATGTGCGGCCCAGGCCCGGGGGCTCCTGTCGGTGTACAAAAGTAGGGGCACTCCTTTTGACCCCTTTACTTGTGCACGGGCAGTCGGAGCCGCGCCCACGGCCACACTAAGTAGGGTAGAGGAGGGAAGCCGGAGGCACAAGGCGACCAAAGCCACGCCAAGACCAGAGACCAAGAAGAGCAAGAGGGCGAGGTGGACTCCCCTGGAAAGGCCCTTGCCGGGGTAGCTTGCCCGACGCCAGCAGAGCGAGCCACCCTTGAGCCCGAGGGTTCCAACGCCATCAACCACATTGAGACCAAGGCTCGGGAGGCACCTCTGTGGTGGCATGCAGATCTTTGTGGAGATGAGAAGCATACAAGATCAGATGAGGACCAGAAGACGACGATCCTCGGTGGGATCCTAGCCGAGGAAATCCACGAGACCGCCGGCAAGATCCTTGCCGGGGACGACCGCGATGCCGCGGCAAGGCCCTTGCCGGGGCCCCGGCAAGGCCCTTGCCGAAGACACCTGCAAGGCCACAACCAGGCCCGCGTCCGCCAAGACTCCACCGCCGTTCCCATACGGCTGCTAGCCCAACCAGCTGGGCGGGCACCTGCGTGGCAACGTGTGGCTTCCAGACCAGCTCAGCAAGCACCTGCGTGGTGGCATGCAGATCTTCGTGAAGACCCTACCACCGCGCCATCTCAGTAGCCTGCCAGCCTACATGGCGTTGCATGCATTGTTGGCCTGGACGCGTGTTGAAGCAAGGCGGAGCAGCGATGGACGGGAGGGGCCTCGTTACCATCCCCGATAAAGCAACGGGACACCTAAGGGAGCGCATTTAATGCGTCTTGTCCCGTAATGACAAGCGATAAGCTTGCATACTGTACACCTTTCCACCTCTTGTGTGCCGCTGTGGCAACCCCTTTTGTCTATAAAAGGAGGCCCGAGGCGTCCAGGAGAAGGATTCGGATCTTTTGGGCAACACTCGCACCGTAGCTAGCTCAAGAACTCAAGAACACTCAAATACATACACCAAAGCAGGACTAGGGTATTACGCATCCTCGCGGCCCGAACCTAGGTAAACGATCATTGTGCTGACCGCCAGACCCGCTCCTTGCACAACCCCGCGCCTGCCAACCGTAGAAGGGATCCCAGTGATCCCATAGGTATCATTCCCCCGACACTGGGTATATTTTTTTTTATTGCTGAAAAATACAAATTGATGGCGTTGCCTCACAGTAAACGCCATAGATAACACAATATATTGCTGGAGTTAGCCAGGTGGCACGCCATCAGTACTAAAATATTACTGACATGTCTGCCAACGCCACCACTAAACTATTTTCACTGGCGCCATATTTGTGGTGTTGGGTCTCTACACCAGCAAGGAACTTTTTGCCACCCCATAGCTAGGCTTTTTTCCACTAGTGGTGTCCGCAACACACCCAATACAATGGCAAATTTTCTAGGTGCACTAGTTCAGTGAAGCGATGGTGATACAAGTGTAGTAATGATAGTAGATATTGATTTTTGTAATAGGAACAATAAAAAACAGCAAGGTAGCAAGTAACAAAATTGAGCACAAATGGTATTGCAATGCTTGAAAATAAGGCCTAGGGTTCATACTTTCACTAGTGCAATCTCTGAACAATGCTAACATAGATGAATCTTATAAAAATCCCACGGCGTGCAACGAAGAATCACTCCAAAGTTCTTATCTAGCGGAGAACGTAAGATGAATTTGTTTGTAGGGTATGAAACCACCTTAAAGTTATCTTTTTCGGTCGATCTATTGAGCTACTCCTATAAGTGTCCAAACAACCCTAGAGTTCATACTAAAATAACACCATATGATACACGTCAACCAACTCTAATGTCACCTAGATACTCCAATGTCACCACAAGTATCCATGAGTTGATCATATGATATGCATCAAATAACTTCAGATTCATAATATTCAATCCAACACAAAGAAATTCAAATAGTGCCCCAAGGTTTCTACCAGAGAAACAAGGACGAAAACATGCATCAACCCCTATGCATACATTACCCCAATGTCACCTCGGGAATCCGCGAGTAGAGTGCCAAAAAATACATCAAGTGGATCAATATAAGACCCCATTGTCACCAGGGGTATTCATATGCAAGACATACATCAAGTGTTCTCAAATCCAACAAAGTATTCAATCCGATAAAAGTGAAACCTCAAAGGTAAAAACTCAATTCATCACAACAAGATAGACAGGGGGAAACACCATATGAACCAACTATATTAACAAAGATGTGGTACATCAAGATCGTGCCAAAACAAGAACACGAGAGAGAGAGAGAGACCAAGCACATAGCTACTAGTACAAACCCTCCCTCGAGGGTGGACTACTCTCTCCTCAGCATGGTGGCCGCCGGGATGATGAAGATGGCCTCCGGTGATGGTTTCCCCCTTCAGCAGGGTGCCTGAACAGGCTCCCGATGGAGTTTTCTTGGATACAGAGACTTGCGGCGGCGGAACTTCTCATCTAGGGTTATTTCTGGGGGTTTCTGTATTTATAGGATTTTTTTGGTGTCGGTCTCGTGCTAAGATGGGCTTCAAGGGGCCCACTACCCAACAGGGCGCGCCAGAGGGGGTAGCGCGCCCAGGTGCCTAGTGGCAACCTCCTTCACCTCCTGGTCCTCCCACGAAGCTTATAGTGCCTCTTTTTCCAGAACTTTTATTTCTGCACAAAAAACAACACCAAGGTAGTTCTGCTGAAAACAGCGTCAGTCCCGGTTAGTTCCATTCAAATCATACCAAAACCATATAAAATTGTTCTAAACATGGCATGAATACTTCATAAATTATAGATATGTTAGAGACGTATCACCCCCAAGCTTCGTGGGAGGACTCACTACAAAAAAAAGACACATCTGTGACATTTTGGGCCGAACGAAATTTTTTCTGTCATGCTTATGACACTTCTATGACGATAATTATGACAAAACCCGATATCATCATAGATGTAGTGGGCTCCTACTTCTATGACAAAAAATCATGACAGAAAATGGGCTTTTCGTCCTGGGCAGGCCGGAGACGCAGCTGCATGACATTGTTTGGGCCGTCCATGACAGAGAAAACTATGGTAGAAGCGAGCGCGAGGAAAATATCGAGGGAGTTCCCGGTTACGGAGGGTGGTTGGGGGCCGAGCGATGCGCGTTTCTCTCATATGTACGCGCATGTGTGCGAGGCGTTGCGCTCTAACTGAACCCGAGCGAGGCGTTGGGCTCTAACTGAACCCGAGCGATTGCACTGCAGGCTACGCGTTACTGAACCCGAGCGATCGATCGATCCCTTGCTATTAACTGAACCCAAGTGATTCCTTCACTACTGCTGCTAACTAAAGCCGATCGATGCTGCCTCTGGATGAACAGTGAGCGTTGTTGGGGGGTTTGGATGAACAGTTCCCGGTGGGGGTTGGATGAACAGGAACCTGTGGTAGTAGAGGCTGTTGCCACTGGATGAACAGTACCCCGATCGATCGAGTCGGTGGATGAACAGGACCCCATGGAGGGATGGATGAACAGGACCCCGTGGAGGGCTGGTTGAACAGTAGCCAGTGGAGGGTTGGTTGAACAGTAGTCGGTGGAGGGCTGGATGAACAGTAGCCCGTGGAGGGGTGGTTGAACAGGACCCCGTGGAGAGGGCTGGCTGAACAGTAGCTGGTGAGGAGCGGTGGAGGCTGGATGAACAGGAGCCCGTGGATGAACAGTTGCAGGTGGAGGCTGGAGGAGATCGACGGTGGATGAACAGGAGCCCGTGGAGGCTGGAGGAGGTCGATGGTGGAGATGAACAGTATCCCGTGGAGTCCCGTTTTTCGGTACACCACACCCCTCCCGATGAACAGGACCCCCGTTTCGACCATAGCGCTCCAACACAAGTCCATTTCCTCCGTTTTGCGGTACGCCACAACCCTCCCGATCAACAGGACCCAGTTTCGACCACAGGAGGTCCGTTTCCTCCGTTTTATGGTACGCCAGACCCCTCTCGATGAACAGGATCCCGTTTCGACCATGGCCGGTCGAACACAAGGGCGTTTCCTCCGTTTTGCGGTATGTCGGGCCTCGTTTCCATCGGTTGTTCCGTCCAAGCCGGTTGGCTCCCGATGAACACGACGACACATTCCGTTTCGACCCAGCCGGTTGCCTCCCCATGAACACGATGATGGCGCAGCTTCTCCATTCCGACCCAGCCATGTACATGAGCCCTGGCCTTACGTATGTGCGAGTAGGCGTTCGAGACCCCGCCCGTATGTACGTACGTGGCCGTATTTTCTTTCTTGCACCCTGGCCGTTGTACGTATGTGTACATGCTACGTGCGCGCCTCTACTACAACACGTGCGCGCCTCTACATCGACCAGTATGTACGTACATGTTCGCGACCAGAATGACAACGCTACGTACGCTTCGACCAGGTGGGTCCCGACTGTCAGGCACTTCCTTCCGTGCGAAGATGTAGCTGGTGGGTCCCAGCAGCCAGGGGAAACATTTTTTTGTGAAATACGGTGCCCCGTCCGATGGGTCCCTGCTGTCAGGTGGAGGAATCATTATTTTCCGCGTAATAAGGATGCACTTCCTTGCTGCGGCTGTGGACCCAGCTGTCAACCTCTCTATGTATAGTACACTTTCGATGGAAGTCGGTCGTTGACCACATTCACCACGCCGCGCCGAGAGCACCAAGGCGGTGGACGACGGCGAGGCCTAGGAATGGGACGACGCGGAGCCGGGGAAGACGTGGCTGTGGATGCCCACGCGGAGGGGAGTACGTGGGTTGATTGCTTCGGCTGTGGTGTGAGGCTGCCGTCGCCAGAGAATAACAGGAGGTGTGGGTGAGTATAGAGGGATGGCATGGCCAGCGGTGGCAGCTCAGCTGGACACGGGAGGCAGGAGCAGGCGGCACGACCGACGCTTGTTTAGGCGGCTGGAGCTTTGAAGAAGCACTACAGCCATTGGATGGACATCGTACGGTCACTGGAGCTAGAATCGTTCATATTGACTAAGTTGACGAAGCCCTCCGTCCCCATCAACTTAGTAGGCCCACAAGTCAGCCTTCCACTATGTTGGGTCCCAGCTAGTAGGGGGGTATTCATTTTTTGTGCGTCATAAGGAGGCACTTCCTTGCGTTCAAAGATATAGCTGGTGGGTCCGACCTGTCAGCGGGGGGAACATTTTTTTCATGAAATACAGAGGCCCTTTCGGTGGGTCCCAGATGTCAGGTGGAGGAATCATTATTTTGCGTGTAATAAGGAGGCATTCCTTGTGTGCGGCCGTGGACCCAGCTGTCAGCCTCTCCACGTACAGTCCACGTCCGATGGATGTCCTTCGTTGACCATGTTGACCACGCCGCACTGAGAGCACCAGGGCGGTGGACGACGGCAAGGCCTAGGAAGGGGACGACGCGGTAGTGGATGCCCACGCGGAGAGGAGTACGAGGGTTCACTGGTTCGGCTGCGGTGTGAGGCTGCCATCGCCGCAGAATAACAAGGGGTGTGGGTGAGTAGAGGGATGGCCTGGCCAACGGTGGGAGTAGTAGGGGGCGGTGAGGCCTCTGCGGTAACACAGACGGCCACGGGAGGTAGGAGCAGGCGACATGACCGGTGCTGCTTTGGGCGGCTGGAGCAAGAAGACCAGAGGTTGAAGAAGCACGACGGCCGTTGGATGGACATCGTACGGTCACTGCAGCTAGAATTGTTTATGATGACTAAGTTGACAAAGCACTTGGTACGCGTCAACTTAGTAGGCCCACAGGTCAGCCTCCGAACGGTGAGCCCCAGATGTCAGGGGGAGGAATCATTTTTTGGGCGGCTGAAGCTAGAATATCCAAGATTGAAGAAGAAGCACGACATCCGTTGGATGGACATCCAACGGCCACTGCTGCTAGAACCGTATGTTGACTATAAGTTGACAAAGCCTTGCATACGCGTCAACTTACTTTTTTTAGGGGACGCGTCAACTTAGTAGGCCCGCAAGTGTGTGGCGGAGAACTTATAGCCCATTTGCGATTTGTAAGAATGTACAGCCCATTTTTGAATTCTAATGGAATTTACTACAGCCCATTTACAGTTTGTTAAAAGTACAACCCATTTTCTAGCAAGGACAACGATTAATAATTTCAACCAACCGTTCAAAATATAATTCAAAAAAAATCCCACATTTTGATGGGATCCGAAATATTTTTATCCCAAAATTTCTAGTCGGATTAAATAAAATTTCAATATAAATTTGTATTACGTAAAAATCCAACGAAACATTGCGCGCGCAACAATTAATGAAATTAAAATTTTCAAAATCCAAAAATAATATTTTATAAACTAAATACGTGTTTGGTGCATTTTTTATAGTTACCGCCCAGTTTTTATAATTACATCCCATTTAATATTTATTTAAGCCCATTTTCCTGTTAAGCCTAATGCATCCCTCCTAGGAAAGATTTGCAGCCCAGCGGGGCGGAGAATAACAAGTTGACCTTGCCTGGGTATTCCTCAAAAAAAAGTATAGCTGGGCTAGCCATTTTCAGCTTGAAAAAATTTAATATCTGGGCTGGATATCTGGCCTGGGCTAGACGGGCCACAGCCTGCCCACTTAATACCTTGCTCTCCTCTGAACAACAACGAAAACATCGCTCAAGAAAAACTCTACAGTGCTCACACCTCAAAAACACAAATACTGCTCGAGCTGCTTGGTCCCAGCTGTCGGTCGCTCCTTGTGCAATTCTCTCATTTATTGACTACATAGGTTGACAATGGTGTGGGACCGTGATGTCAGGAAACCAGGAGGAAGCGGAAGAAATATAGTTGTACATAATAAGGAGGCACTTGCGTACGTACGGCTATGGCCCTAGTGGGTCCCTACTGTCATCCAGTCAAAATAAAGTCATCTCCTGAATCCTCATGTTCGTTGACAATGTTGACAATGCTCGGCGCCACGGCGAGCGCAACAACACGAAGGACGACGGAGAGGGCCTCATGGGCCCTACGGATGGTCTGATACAGTGTCCGCTGCTCATTCAGGAAGCCAGGATCATCGGACACCTATGAGCACCTTCGAGAGACAGGGACGGCATGAAACGGTAAGGCCGCGCTTGGGAGCTCTAGTTTATTTCACACCTGTATTAAGATACAAGTGTAATTTACTCGTCATCGGAAATAACGCGTAAAATACAGGCGTAATGAAACAGAGGGCCCTAGCTCTGTAAGTAAAACCGGCGGGTTACGCGTGTAATTTGAGAGACCGATGTATATTTTACTAGTCGAAATCGACCAACCAAGCGCTTCGCCCGAGACCATCTGCTTTTATTTCCAAGCTTCAGTTTTACAAGCGGTTTTGGTTGGAAAACGACGATCCAATCACGGCCTAAGATGATGAGTTGGTCGGAAGATCATATGATTTCACCTCTAACCTACCCGAGTTGTCGTATAGGCTATGAATGAAACATAAGACAATGAACTTCTTAAGCATAGAAACAATAGAAGAGGATGATATTCTTAACATGCAAATCACGGGCATTAGATCAAAAGGCAGAACAATATGAAGCATTATTCTCAGGAGGCACGGTGAACAGCTCGTGATGCCGCATGCCACAGCATTCCAAGCTCAACTTTGCAATCAAACTCACAAGGCCTGGCATTACATAGAAAACATTCAGAACAAACTCTTAAAATACCTTACATAAGTCAACATTCATGTGACTATGCATCTCAGCAGAGTAAATATTTACTTTTGAACAGAAGACAGGAATAGGAAAAAACGATCGGCGTTGCTCACAGCAAAGGGCGTCCCACTCAAAATTATAAAGTGCATGTCTTCTGGCTAACATCAATGACCAAAAATTGACAAGGCTTTCCAATTCCAATACATTAAACTACTGTCTTCTTGCTAACATCAATGATTAAACTTTGACAAGCTTTTCCCATTCAAAGTATGTTATGCCTATGATTGTGGAACAGGCAGGGTTTGTCATCAGTTTGTCATCTGATAGTCCGGTGGCTCAAGGTGACGACGAATGATTAGAGAACCATTCGATGTATTGTGCATGATGAAGTATTATGGAGGACACGAACCATCTGAACATTTTGTGCATTTCCACTAAAATCAAGCTGAGCATCCCTGTGGATTTCGTATTTATATGCTGCCAGAAAACAAAGACACATCAGCACACACATGAATATTGGCCCCAGTGTCAACCCACCAATCGGTGGACTAACAAACTGAAAGTACGGTAAACAGATTACTGTACCCAGATGCCCCATCATTATTGCTTAGAGTGACATTGACAGACTTGGAGTTCTGTCCTCGCTTCTTGGTACTTGTTTGGGTACTTGTTTGCCCAGTGTTCCTCCGAACCACAAGTAAAGCAGCCATCTCTCTTTTTGTCTTTCTTCTTACCCTTCTTAATGGCCGACGCTGGCAGCTCCATTCAGACATATAGTCCGGTGGCTCAAGGTGACGACAAATGATTAGAGAACCATTTGATGTATTGTGCATGATGAAGCATTATGGAGGACACAAACCATCTGAACATTTTGTGCAGTTCCACTAAAATCAAGCTGAGCATCCCTGTGGATTTCGTATTTATATGCTGCAAGAAAACAAAGTCACATCAGCACACACATGAATATTGGCCCCAGTGTCAACCCACCAATCGATGGACTAACAAATTGAAAGTATGGTAAACAGATTACCATACCCAGATGCCTCATCATTGTTGCTTACAATCACATTGACAGATTTGGAGTCCTGTGCTGGCTTCTTGTACTTGTTTGGGAACTTTTTGCCCAGTGCACTCCCCGTGTTGTAGAGTTTCCTATGCTCTCTGCAAACTAGTCATGTCACCAGCGTTTACTAATACTCTGTAAAGCTTCTCGATCATTCCTTGTGTAATGTAGCGCAAACAGTGACTGCTTCTTTCTGCAAAGTGGTAAGACCAACTGGACCCACTAATGCAGTAGTTTGCCTTAGACACATTGGCTCCTTTTGTGCAGTTCAACTAAAATCAAAGTCGGAATAAAACCGAGCTTTAATTTTGATATCCCTGTAAGCAACAATTGGTATAAGGGAAACAATTACTGAGAAATAACGGTTGATGACTTGTACTCCCAGAAGAAAAACATCAACTGATCTACCTTATCTTAATGGGAAACAAAGCAGGAGAGCAATTCTCAATCAGTGTGATTCATTCATATTAACTGAGATATTATCTTAACAATGCCTTCTTTCAACATGTATAAAAAACAACAAAGCAGAAAAGTACCATTCCTAAAACAATGCAACTGATTCATTTTAACAGAGACATTATCTTAACAATACCTTGATTAAACATGTAGAAAGAACTACAAAGCAGGATATACCATTTGTAAAACACTGTAACTGATATATAATAACAGAGACATTATTTGAACAATACATTTCTTACACATGTACTCCGGCCGATCCCTAACAGAAATGGTACTCCCGCCGATCCCTAACAAGTGTTTGAACAATACATTTCTTACACATGTACTCCGGCCGATCCCTAACAGAAATGGTACTCCTGCCGATCCCTAACAAGTGTTGAAGTTTTGAACTAAGATTCAGCAGTTAATTCTTAGGAAAGTCGGTACTGACCTTTCAAGACCAAGATTTGAAACAACTCGTGAGGAAGACCTGAGAGAGATCTCAACACATATATGGAAATCTGGTCTCATTTTGTGCAGTTCCACCAAAATTAAGCGAAGCAAAATGTCACAATAGCAACAAGTTGAATAGATATACCTGTTTTAACAGAGGCAAAAAAAGGAAGCAATTACTGGCCAATAAAGGAGGATGAAACATGCGGCCACAAAAATGGTAATCCCGCCAATCCCTAACAAGTGTTGCAGTTTTGAACTAAGATTCAATAGTTAATTCTGAGAGTGGCATTGCTTAATTTTACCAACGGCATTAACAAAAAGCATAAACAGTTCCAGGGGAGAGTGGGTGCAACAACAACATGTTCTTCCATCTACTTATAAAGGGGGTGATGCAGAGTTTGTTGCAACAAAGCAACAAGCATCATGTCTGGGTTGGTCCCATTTTTGTTCACTACTTAATGGGAAAAGACAGCATTACAGTAGCTTCAATTCAACATTTATTTAAAACAGTACCA
Source organism: Aegilops tauschii subsp. strangulata (assembly GCF_002575655.3). Classification (NCBI taxonomy): domain Eukaryota; kingdom Viridiplantae; phylum Streptophyta; class Magnoliopsida; order Poales; family Poaceae; genus Aegilops; species Aegilops tauschii. The sequence continues at coordinate 322,955,877 of NC_053040.3, forward strand.
ATACAAGTAGCACAACATCTAAAAGCACACTGCACAATCATGTGGATGAAGGCATGTACTAACCTTTCATGAGACGACAAAGATAAAATACGAATCTGCCAACACGAATAGGAAATCCAATCTTGTTTTGTGCAATTGCACTGAAATCAAGCAAAGTCGCCGGTTGACATTTAAGTTTGCTATAGCAACAAGTTGAATAGATATCCCTTTTTTAATAGAGGCAAAAAAGGAAGCAACTACTGGCCAATAAAGGAGGATGAAACATGCGGCCACAAAAAGAAGCATCTACCTTATCTTGATGGAAAACAAAGTATAGGATAGTAGCATTTCTAAAACGGTTGCATTGATTCATATTAACAGAGAAATTCTCTTAAAACAGTTCAGTAGTTAATTCTGAGAGTGGCATTGCTTAATTTTACTAGCGGCATTAGATTAAGAAAAAGCATAAACAGTTCCAGGGGAGAGTGGGTGCAACAACAACATGTGCTTCCATCTACTTATAAAGGGGGTGATGCAGAGTTTGTTGCAACAAAGCAACAAGCATCATGTCTGGGTTGGTCCCATTTTTGTTCACTACTTAATGGGAAAAGACAGCAATACAGTAGCTTCAATTCAACATTTATTTAAAACAGTACCAATACAAGTAGCACAACATCTCAAAGCACACTGCACAATCATGTGGATGAAGGCATGTACTAACCTTTCATGAGACGACAAAGATAAAATACGAATCTGCCAACACGAATAGGAAATCCAATCTTGTTTTGTGTAATTGCACTGAAATCAAGCAAAGTCGTCGGTGTGACATTTAAGTTCGCTATAGCAACAAGTTGAATAGATACCCCTTTTTTAAAAGAGGCAAAAAAGGAAACAACTGCTAGCCAATAAAGGAGGATGAAACATGCGGCCACAAAAAGAAGCATCTACCTTATCTTGATGGAAAACAAAGTATAGGATAGTAGCATTTCTAAAACGGTTGCATTGATTTATATTAACATAGAAATTCTCTTAAAACAGTTCAGTAGTTAATTCTGAGAGTGGCATTGCTTAATTTTACTAGCGGCATTAGATTAAGAAAAAGCATAAACAGTTCCAGGGGAGAGTGGGCGCAACAACACCATGTGCTTCCATCTACTTATAAAGGGGGTGATGCAGAGTTTGTTGTAACAAAGCAACAAGCATCATGTATGGGTTGGTACCATTTTTTTCACTACTTAATGGGAAAAGAGAGCAATACAATAGCTTCAATTCAATATTTATTTAAAACAGTACCAATACAAGTAGCATAGCATCTCAAAACACACTGCACGATCATGTGGATGAAGGCAAGTACCAACCTGTCATGACGCACACAAGATAACGTACAAATCTGCCAACACGAATAGGAAATCCAATCTCTTTTTGTGCAGTTGCACTGAAATCAAGCAAAGTCGTCGATGTGACATTTAAGTTTGCTATAGCAACAAGTTGAATAGATGTCCCTGTTTTAACAGAGGCAAAAAAGGAAACAATTACTAGCCAACAAAGGAGGGTGAAACAAACAGCGACAAAAAGAAGCATCTAACTTATCTTGATGGAAAACAAAGTAGGACAGTAGCATTTCTAAAACGGTTGCATTGATTCATATTAACAGAGACATTCTCTTAAAACAACATTCGTTAAGAATGTAATTTACTTTTAAGAGTGGCAATTCTTCAATTTTCCAGCAGCATTCTTAGATTAACAACAGCAAAATAGTTGTATGGGACATGGGACATGGGACATGCCAGCACCATGTGCGTCCACACGTATAAATGGGTGATGTAGAGTATGTAGCCAAGCAGCATATCTGCGTTGGTCCCATATTTTTCTCTTTGAACCTTTTTCCCATGTGACGGCAGGAAATCTAGTCCTGCACAAACTACCCGACCCCCCAGTTTCTTTCCCTTTTCAACAAAGAGATCGGTTCCTTACAGATGTGTGTACTGGGTTACCCCCTTTTTGACCAAAAAAGCGGCTGGATAGCCAGTCTATACTACTTTCCCTCCCTCCTTTCCTCATTGAACCACGTCCTAGATTCATGCTCCACCCCACCGCACCCTTCTTTCCTCTTTGAACCAAGACCTAGATTCGACTACAGAATCGAAAAAGATCTGCATGCAGCTAGAGCAATGACGGTTTCAAAGAAACTTATACCTTAGGGTCGTCGGGATGTGGCAAGGCGTGCGGCGGGAGGCCGGATCTGCCCACACTACGTACGGCAGCGAGGAAGAAGGGGTCGGTGGCCCTCCCGCATAGGCGCTGGGTGAAAGAGAACAGCGCAGCCGGCAGTGGATTGCCTCCCTCGCCGAAGGGGATAGAGTGAACCCTGCACCTCCTCCCCTTCCCGGTGCGACGGATCCGGACGCCTCCTTCACCAGCTGTGAGGGGGGAGAGAGAGACAGAGGCCACAACGCAGTCTTGTTTAGATCTGGTGAAGAGGGTGAGAGACTATGAATACAGCAAACCCTAGCAAAGGAACGTTGAGCCTCCAGTGTGTATATATATATATGTAGTGCGGTGAGAGTGTGGAGAGTGCAAACCCAAGCGAACAAGCGCTGAGGCTCCAGCTTATATATTGTACTACATATATACGTATTACGGACTGAGCTCTGGTGCCTTAACTGCACCTGCCTTTGGCTGTATGACAGGTGGGCCAGCCACATTTTGGGCCCACCTGTCATACACCCAAAGGCAGGTGCACTAAGTCAATGAAGCTGCGTCCATATAGTACTCGTGTATACTACTAATATATAGCGGAGTGGTTTTCTTATTCTCTCCATAACAATCGTTTTAAATTGTGTAAGTATGAAATGAAACTCTTTATTTAACGTACCAGTGAAGAAAACTACTAGTACTTCTGATGAACTAACGATCCCGCGTCCTGGTCGCACTTCCTGTCCTTCACCTTTGTTACACTGCCCTCCCTTAAGTGAACAACCACACATGCGCCAAATTATCTAAAACATGTGAGAGTGTGTACAAATAAAGAATTTTAATTTCAATTATCAGAAAGGTTTGAGAGTATGTACAGTTTGCCCTCTCTCAATAATTATGGTTTGTTGTGTTTGGCCTAAACTTGGTCAAACTTTACAAAGTTTGACCTCAGTCAAATCTAATATGCGGAGTAAATAAAAATGGAGGGATACTACGTCCATCCGGGTTTTTAGTCCACACCATTTTTTAATCAAAGTTAATATCTGGACAAATAAAATTACAGGGGAGCTGAAGACAAAGTTGTGAGAAGGCTTAGAAATCAATACACAACTTATGCTCTTAGTACCAACGTCGATCCTTCTTCGAGGAAACATTTGGTTCATAGCCGATTGTGTGATAAAATTGCACCAACGTGAAAGACGACTGCGTCTCCAACGCAGCCAAGCAAAGAGCACTGACGGAAGACAGCTTGTTTTTCGTCGAAAATCTATCAGCTTCACCAGCCGACGCAACCATGAGCATCGATAGGTCATCGTGGTGATGCATCATCCATTTGGCATCAAGTTTGGGTGAGGCGCCTATGAAGTTCGACAAATCCTCACTGTGGTCTGTTTCTTCTCATTAATCAAGCTCGAGGAAGGAAGAACCACGTGGCAGAGGACAGTGAGGCGGAACAACAATGGCCATCCAATTTTGTGCAGTTCCACTAAAATTGAGGAAGACATGCCCAGGTATGGAGATACGCATTGCTTTTTGCAAAAATATAAAAAAGGGATATAGTGTTGTTACTTTGTTTTGGCGGTGGTACAAGATTAACAATGACATCTGAATCGTCAATAAGAATTAATGAAAAGTACACCAACAAACAGAAGCATCATGATTATCTTGATGGGAACTAAACCAGGATACCCGAGAAAAAAGCATTTCTTCATTTAACCAGTGATAGTATTAGATTAGCAGCAGCAATAGTACCATATGGACAATGACCACACAACCACCATGTACTTTTTGTCGAAACAACATGTATACCTCCACCGAGGCATAAATCAAGACAACTTTTCGAGTGGCATTTCCCCTTTAATAGTAGGTGATGTTGGACCAGCCGACGAACCCTAGATACTATACATGGGGAGCTGGGGAGTAGTCGCATAGAAGAAAACCCGCATCCTGCGACCTGGGGAGCTGGACCAGTACAAGAAGTTATACCTCAGGTGGGCGAGATATCGCTTAGGCGGGCGGGCGGGATCTGCCCACACGACGGCAGCGAACAAGGGCGCGGAGGACCTTCATCCGCGCCAGCGCCGGCTCCGAGAGGTCGTGCACATCGATGCCTCCATCACCGACGGCGACAACGTCAACGCTGCACCTCCTCACCTCCCGCAGCGGACGGGATTCGGCCGGATCTGTGACCACCGGTGAGGAGAGAGATAGAGTGGACACTGTCATCTTGTTTTGATATGGAGAGGGTGAGAGAGCGAGACGCGAGAAACCCTATAAAACAAGAGGCTATATATACAATGGAGGAAAAAAAATCTCCCTATAGCAGTGGTTTTAAATAGAATACACGCGTTCCTAGAAAAAAGAAACGAAAACTGACCAAGAAAGAAAACTCGATCAAAAACACGCCCCCGCTTCCAGGTCGCGAGAGTCATCGCGCACACACACATAGACATAGACATGCATATCCGTGTTTACGTAAAATTCCATCTCCATCTCCAATCATATTTGTCCAATTGGCACATTATTTGCGTTGTTAATTATATACGCAGCAATATTAACGTACATCATCTCTTGTTTGCGGGTGTCCGGACCGCTGCCATGCCCACTCCTGACCAACCCGGACCCTCTTCATCACCCGCCCGTGCTTCCCGCCTGAAACGGTCAGTGCCGCATTCATGCCCGGCCAGAGCGGACGCGACCTCTCACTGGCGCCGGCATTGAAGTGGCGCGTCGGCCGAGAGAGCGTCGCCTGCGCCGCTTCCCGGTGCACGTGACTGCTCTGCGTTCAAAGGTCGCAATAGCCGGCCATAACATGCATGTAAAAAGTTCTTGGGAGTCCGTGCTACAGCTAGCTGTCCTTCCCCAACTCGTCAATCTCTTCCAGTAGTGCTAGTACTCCATGGTGTGATCCATCGACAAGCAGGCAGGAAAGATATCGTATACTCGGTTTGCGGTGAGTGGCATGCCGAGCGACCGTGTGGGGTGGAGCCATGGAGGAGGGTGAGACACGAACGCCACAGACGTGATTTAAACGTTGGTTTTGCTCGATGGCGCGATCCAACGAAACGAAACGTTGGTTTCTCTCCGTTTCCATTTTTTCTCCGGAAAAACGGAAACTTTCCACTCCATTTTCATTCCTACTCCAAGGTTGCCCCGTTACAACATTCCATCAAATACAAAGGAAAACTAACACGCATGCTGATGCATCTCAATGATTCACAGATCATAACCAATTTTTACTTCACAACTAAAGACAAAAGTTGTGAGAGCGTGTACAAAAGAAAAACTACTAATGGGGTCACTAGGACTTAAACCCTAAACCCGAAACGGGATTTAATTTCCTGGTTAGGTAGAACCTGTCGAAGGAAAGACGGCTGGCACCCTCGGATCATACGATGCTTTTGTGCAGTTCCACTAAAATCGAGTTGAGCATCCCTGATGGCAAAGATATTGAAGAAGTGTGATTAGAATAATAGTACTGGCACTAGTTCATGAGACATAAACTCATCACAAATAGAAGCCGGAAGAAGTAGAGAAAGATTGACATGGAGATGGAGCTACGTGGGGAGCTGCGGCAGTGGAGCAAGCCGGCGGCAAAAGGAAGATGTACTACTACCTGGGATGTCGGGCTGTAGCTAGAAGGGCGGTTCGGACGCACCGACTGTGGGTTTTCTCCCCCGCCGATGTCGACCACGCCTACGCAGAACATTGTTCTCTTCCCCCAGCGGCGGGATCAGGTCAGATATGTGACCAGCGGTGTGGCCACCGCCGTTCTATGCTTGTGAAGAGAGCAACCCAAGCAAGCAGGCTTGTAGCTTAGGACCCTGCTAGTGTGTATATATAGTGGTTTTCTTTTTCTCTCCATATCAACCATTTTATATTGCATACGTGTCATTGAAGAGTGAAATGATGGTTGCTTCTTCCGACTAACTTACTGTGTGATTTGACTGCTCCTTAGTGGCCCCTACACGTACTCCCCCTACGTGTATGACCGTTCCATAGTCTCACTTGTACTTATCTCTATTTTCTTGCATGACACATAGACAGGATGCACATAGAGGAATTTTATTGCACGTTGTTACGTAGTACTGTACTACTAGTACCTACTCCCTCCTTCCGGTTCACTACTGGTACTCCCTCCGTCCTGGCTTATTGGTCCCCTTTGTACTCAATTCATGGGCTCGTTTTCCTCAAGAAATTGTCTTTACCAACGTATTAATATCGGGAATGCATGCATGACCAACGAATGATTAAACCTTGCACGCAACGTTTTGACAAAGCATTGACTTATGAACATGTGAATGTGAGGGACTACAACCTCGTGCATGCATGCAACAGTCACACGTACACATGGACGCAAAAACGCATGCGACACCCTAATGCATGCATGTCCGAGCACACGACGGAACACACACGGTCACGCTCAAGTGCTCGACCTACACGTGCATGCACACTCATACTCAGCCAGGGTGAGCTAGTGACCGTATAAACACCGGAAAATATATATATTGAGCGCAATGAGCGTATTATGAAGTCCACTGACCGTATTTTTACAAATATACAGTGACAGACAGTGTATTTATCCCGTTTGAAATTAAGACATATTAACCGGAAAGGAGGCAGTATGGACTAGCATTACTTTGTTGTGTCCCGTCAACTTGTCGAACGAGGAGAAGCTTGCGCGCGGTGGCTCACAGGACAAAGAAAAACTTTTGACTAATGCAAGCTCTCCCTCGCTCAGGCGGTGGACGTGCAATAGTTAATTCGGTGTCAGATTGCCAGAAGCATACACTATACTAGTACTATTATTTTTCGACTTCCGGAAGAGGCGAACAGCCAAGCGCAAAGTTTACTAGTACTAGTACTACTACTATAGAGGTATGTACTATACTACTAGGAACCGGATGGAGGAGCGTCTGCACTCTTATTATATTTTAAAAATGTGATAAAGCAATCTTCAACACATTTGGTTCTCTTCGAGGGTTCTCGCATGTGATAATGGAAGTTGATTGCATGGAACACTCGCCACAATTCTCACTTAATTCTGGCTCATATCCTGTTACAAATAGGAGCGCTCGGTAATATTTCCTCTTTTTTGTTATTCAGCATGTAAACAGATCAGCAAACCTTGCGGCGCATCTTTGTGCGAACCGTGCTTGCTGCACTTTGAATGTGGCCGAGAGCTGGCTTGATGAAACACCTCGCTTCCTTCTTCTTTTTTGCGGGGTACCTCACTTCCTAGTGACCAGTCTCTTGGCTGATCGTCCTAAGAATGCTTATATATGAATAAAGCTCTCTCATTTACCCGCAAAATAGATTAAGCCATATTAATCGGAAAGGAGGGAGTATGGACTAGCACTACTTTTTGGTGTGTCCCGTCAACTCGTAGAATGAGGAGAAGCTTGCAGGACAAGGTGAAGCTCGCATGCGCCTTTTGACTAATGCAACCTACCCCCGCCCAGGCGGTGGACATGCATCAGTTCATTCGGTGTCAGATTGCCAGAGGCATACACTGTAGTACCCAACATGCGGAGTACCATCATTGTTCGACTTCACGAAGAGGCGAAGAGCCAAGCGCAAGGTTTAGTAGCACGAGTAGTACTACTACTAGAACCGCATGCTGGAGCGCATGTACTATTATTTTATTTTAATCTCTGATAAAGTACACATTTATTCGGGAGAAGGGCGGAAAACGGCAGCTCAATAGTATAGTATTAAAAACATCGAACATGTAATGATGATATCGATCAACCATGCTCGAATATATCTTGGCCTCCGTGCGAGCCCGTCTGTGTGTTCTCGCTCCTCGTATCTCTCATGGAACGGCGGGTAGGCCATTTTGCCGTCAATTGAGATCGGTTTGCTCACACTCCGGTCCCACATGTCAGTGATATGCCAAGAGGGGGTGCGTTGACCGACTGGCCATACGCGTACTTGGTTTTGCACCTTCATACTACTCCTCCCTCCGTCACAGTTTATAGGGCGCGCTTCATTCTGATGCATTTCTCTCAATGCATTTCCACCACCAGAGAGACTTTAGACGCGCTTAGTTTAATGCTCAATTAATTAGGCGTGATAACCGCAATCAAGTCCACAATTTTCTCTCGATGTACTACGGAGTGGAGTAAGTGCATGCATGTGTGTACCCGGGGTGGAAGCACTGCATGCATGTGTGTACGCATTATTTCCTCTAGTAATAGACGCCGTGCTATAACTACTAATGCTATTTTTCAGGCCGATCGCTAGTCGCCTTGGTCCCAGAGATTTTTTTAAGCGCGCTCTATAAACAGTGACGGATGGAGTAGTATGAGCGGATTCAAAGAAGAGCGTATTGATGGTTTCTTCTTCCGAGCAACTTATAGTGGGAAAGGTGGGGCTTATGATTTGACTGCTCATTACTCACTATTAATGCGGCACAACGACCGGGCGGAGTCTCCCATGCGGTTGTGCACTACTCCCTCGGTTCTTAAATATACTCCAGAGTATTTTGTTGGGGAACGTAGTAATTTCAAAAAAATTCCTACGCACACGCAAGATCATGGTGATGCATAGCAACGAGAGGGGAGAGTGTTGTCCACGTACCCTCGTAGACCGACAGCGGAAGCGTTATTACAACGCGGTTGATGTAGTCGAACGTCTTCACGATCCGACCGATCAAGTACCGAACGTACGGCACCTCTGAAGTTCTACACACGTTCAGCTCGATGACGTCCCTCGAACTCCGATCCAGCCGAGTGTTGAGGGAGAGTTTCGTCAGCACGACGGCGTGGTGACGATGATGATGTTCCACCGACGCAGGGCTTCGCCTAATCTTCGCGACGGTATTATCGAGGTGTAATCTGGTGGAGGAGGGCACCGCACACGGCTAAAATATCGTATATCAAGTGTGTTCTTGGGTGCCCCCCTGCCCCCGTATATAAAGGAGCAAGGGGGAGGCCGGCTGCCTATGGGGCGCGCCAAGGAGAGGGGGGGAGTCCTCCTCCTAGTAGGAGTAGGACTCCCCTTTCCTAGTCCTACTAGGAAAAGTAGGGGGGAAGGAAAGAGAGGGAGAGGGAGAGGGAAAGGGGGCTACGCCCCCCTCTCCTAGTCCAACTAGGACTCCTCTGGGAGGGGGCGCACCACCTCCTGGCTGCTGCCCTCTCTCTCCCCTCAAGGCCCACTAAGGCCCAATACTTCCCCGGGGGGTTCCGGTAACCCTCCGGCACTCCGGTTTAATCCGAAACTTCTCCGGAACACTTCCGGTGTCCGAATATAGTCGTCCAATATATCAATCTTTACGTCTCGACCATTTCGAGACTCCTCGTCATGTCCGTGATCACATCCGGGACTCCAAACAACCTTCGGTACATCAAATCACATAAACTCATAATATAACTGTCATCGTAACTTTAAGCGTGCAGACCCTTTGGGTTCGAGAACTATGTAGACATGACCGAGACACCTCTCCGGTCAATAACCAATAGCCGGACCTGGATGCCCATATTGGCTCCCACATATTCTACGAAGATCTTTATCGGTCAGACCGCATAACAACATACGTTGTTCCCTTTGTCATCGGTATGTTACTTGCCCGAGATTCGATCGTCGGTATCTCGATACCTAGTTCAATCTCGTTACCGGCAAGTCTCTTTACTCGTTCCGTAATACATCATCCCGCAACTAACTCATTAGTCACAATGCTTGCAAGGCTTATAGTGATGTGCATTACCGAGTGGGCCCTGAGATACCTCTCCGACAATCGGAGTGACAAATCCTATTCTCGAAATACGCCAACCCAACAAGTACCTTTGGAGACACCTGTAGAGCACCTTTATAATCACCCAGTTACGTTGTGACGTTTGGTAGCACACAAAGTGTTCCTCCGGTAAACGGGAGTTGCATAATCTCATAGTCATGGGAACATGTATAAGTCATGAAGAAAGCAATAGCAACATACTAAACGATCGGGTGCTAAGCTAACGTAATGGGTCATGTCAATCACGTCATTCTCCTAATGAGGCGATCCCGTTAATCAAATAACAACTCATGTCTATGGCTAGGAAACATAACCATCTTTGATTAACGAGCTAGTCAAGTAGAGGCATACTAGTGACACTTTGTTTGTCTATGTATTCACACATGTATTATGTTTCCGGTTAATACAATTCTAGCATGAATAATAAACATTTATCATGATACAAGGAAATATATAATACTTTATTATTGCCTCTAGGGCATATTTCCTTCAGTCTCCCACTTGCACTAGAGTCAATAATCTAGATTACATAGTAATGATTCTTACACCCATGGAGTCTTGGTGCTGATCATGTTTTGCTCGTGGAAGAGGCTTAGTCAACGGATCTGCTACATTCAGGTCCGTATGTATCTTGCAAATTTCTATGTCTCCCACCTGGACTAAATCCCGGATGGAATTGAAGCGTCTTCTGATGTGCTTGGTTCTCTTGTGAAATCTGGATTCCTTTGCTAAGGAAATTGCACCAGTATTATCACAAAAGATTTTCATTGGTCCCGATGTACTAGGTATGACACCTAGATCGGTTATGAACTCCTTCATCCAGACTCCTTCATTCGCTGCTTCCGAAGCAGCTATGTATTCCGCTTCACACGTAGATCCCGCCACGACACTTTGCTTGGAACTGCACCAACTGACAGCTCCACCGTTCAATGTAAATACGTATCCGATTTGCGATTTCGAATCGTCCGGATCAGTGTCAAAGCTTGCATCAACGTAACCATTTACGATGAGCTCTTTGTCACCTCCATATACGAGAAACATATCCTTAGTCCTTTTCAGGTATTTCAGGATGTTCTTGACCGCTGTCCAGTGATCCACTCCTGGATTACTTTGGTACCTCCCTGCTAAACTTATAGCCAGGGACACATCAGGTCTGGTACACAACATTGCATACATGATAGAGCCTATGGCTGAAGCATAGGGAACATCTTTCATCTTCTCTCTATCTTCTGCAGTGGTCGGGCATTGAGTCTTACTCAATCTCACACCTTGTAGTACAGGCAAGAACCCTTTCTTTGCTTGATCCATTTTGAACTTCTTCAAAACTTTGTCAAGGTATGTGCTTTGTGAAAGTCCAATTAAGCGCCTTGATCTATCTCTATAGATCTTAATGCCTAATATATACGCAGCTTCACCGAGGTCTTTCATTGAAAAACTCTTATTCAAGTATCCCTTTATGCTATCCAGAAATTCAATATCATTTCCAATCAGTAATATGTCATCCACATATAATATCAGAAATGCTATCGAGCTCCCACTCACTTTCTTGTAAATACAGGCTTCTCCAAAAGTCTGTATAAAACCAAATGCTTTGATCACACTATCAAAGCGTTTATTCCAACTCCGAGAGGCTTGCACCAGTCCATAAATGGATCGCTGGAGCTTGCACACTTTGTTAGCTCCCTTTGGATCGACAAAACCTTCCGGTTGTATCATATACAACTCTTCTTCCAGAAATCCATTCAGGAACGCAGTTTTGACATCCATTTGCCAAATTTCATAATCATAAAATGCGGCAATTGCTAACATGATTCGGACAGACTTAAGCATCGCTACGGGTGAGAAGGTCTCATCGTAGTCAATTCCTTGAACTTGTCGAAAACCTTTCGCAACAAGTCGAGCTTTATAGATAGTAACATTACCATCAGCGTCAGTCTTCTTCTTGAAGATCCATTTATTTTCAATGGCTTGCCGACCATCGGGCAAGTCAACCAAAGTCCATACTTTGTTCTCATACATGGATCCTATCTCGGATTTCATGGCTTCAAGCCATTTTGCGGAATCTGGGCTCACCATTGCTTCTTCATAGTTCGTAGGTTCGCCATGGTCTAGTAACATGACCTCCAGAACAGGATTACCGTACCACTCTGGTGCGGATCTTGATCTAGTTGACCTACGAAGTTCAGTAATAACTTGATCTGAAGTTTCATGATCATTATCATTAACTTCCTCACTACTTGGTGTAGGTGTCGCAGAAACTGATCTCTGCGATGATCTACTTTCCAATAAGGGAGCAGGTACGGTTACCTCATCAAGTTCTACTTTCCTCCCACTCACATCTTTCGAGAGAAACTCCTTCTCTAGAAAGGATCCATTTCTAGCAACAAATATCTTTCCTTCGGATCTGTGATAGAAGGTGTACCCAACGGTCTCCTTTGGGTATCCTATGAAGACACATTTCTCCGATTTAGGTTCGAGCTTATCAGGTTGAAGTTTCTTCACATAAGCATCGCAACCCCAAACTTTAAGATACGACAACTTTGGTTTCTTGCCAAACCATAGTTCATAAGGCGTCGTCTCAACGGATTTCGATGGTGTCCTATTTAGAGTGAATGCAGCCGTCTCTAAAGCATAACCCCAAAACGATAGCGGTAAATCAGTAAGAGACATCATAGATCGCACCATATCTAGTAAAGTGCGATTACGACGTTCAGACACACCATTACGCTGTGGTGTTCCGGGTGGCGTGAGTTGCGAAACTATTCCGCATTGTTTCAAATGTAGACCAAACTCGTAACTCAAATATTCTCCTCCACGATCAGATCGTAGGAATTTTATTTTCTTGTTACGATGATTTTCAACTTCACTCTGAAATTCTTTGAACTTTTCAAATGTTTCAGACTTATGTTTCATTAAGTAGATATACCCATATCTGCTCAAATCATCTGTGAAGGTGAGAAAATAACGATATCCGCCACGAGCTTCAATATTCATCGGACCACATACATCTGTATGTATGATTTCCAACAAATCTTTTGCTCTCTCCATAGTTCCGGAGAACGGTGTTTTTGTCATCTTGCCCATAAGGCACGGTTCGCAAGTACCAAGTGATTCAAAATCAAGTGTTTCCAAAATTCCATCAGTATGGAGTTTCTTCATGCGCTTTACACCGATATGACCCAAACGGCAGTGCCACATATAAGTTGCACTGTCATTATTAAGTCTGCATCTTTTGGTTTCAACATTATGAATATGTGTATCACTACTATCGAGATTCATTAAAAATAGACCACTCTTCAAGGGTGCATGACCATAAAAGATATTATTCATATAAATAGAACAACCATTATTCTCTGATTTAAATGAATAACCGTCTCGCATTAAACAAGATCCAGATATAATGTTCATGCTCAACGCTGGCACCAAATAACAATTATTTAGGTCTAAAACTAATCCCGAAGGTAGATGTAGAGGTAGCGTGCCGACGGCGATCACATCGACTTTGGAACCATTTCCCACGCGCATCGTCACCTCGTCCTTAGCTAAACTTCGCTTAATCCGTAGCCCCTGTTTTGAGTTGCAAATATTAGCAACAGAACCAGTATCAAATACCCAGGTGCTACTGCGAGTATTAGTAAGGTACACATCAATAACATGTATATCACATATACCTTTGTTAACCTTGCCATCCTTCTTATCCGCCAAATACTTGGGGCAGTTCTGCTTCCAGTGGCCAGTCTGCTTACAGTAGAAGCACTCAGTTTCAGGCTTAGGTCCAGACTTGGATTTCTTCTCCTGAACAGCAACTTGCTTGCTATTCTTCTTGAAGTTCCCTTTCTTCTTCCCTTTGCCCTTTTTCTTGAAACTAGTGGTTTTACTGACCATCAACACTTGATGCTCCTTTTTGATTTCTACCTCCGCTGCCTTTAGCATTGCGAAGAGCTCGGGAATCGTCTTATCCATCCCTTGCATGTTATAGTTCATCACGAAGCTCTTGTAGCTTGGTGGCAGTGATTGAAGAATTCTGTCAATGACGCAATCATCCGGAAGTTGAACTCCCAGTTGAATCAAGTGATTATTATACCCAGACATTCTGAGTATATGCTCACTGACAGAACTATTCTCTTCCATCTTGCAGCTATAGAACTTATTGGGGACTTCATATCTCTCAATCCGGGCATTTGCTTGAAATATTAACTTCAACTCCTGGAACATCTCATATGCTCCATGACGTTCAAAACGTCGTTGAAGTCCCGGTTCTAAGCCGTAAAGCATGGCACACTGAACTATTGAGTAGTCATCAGCTTTGCTTTGCCAGACATTCATAACTTCTGGTGTAGCTCTTGCAGGAGGCCTGGCACCTAGCGGTGCTTCCAGGACGTAATTCTTCTGTGCAGCAATGAGGATAATCCTCAAGTTACGGACCCAGTCCGTGTAATTGCTACCATCATCTTTCAACTTAGCTTTCTCAAGGAACGCATTAAAATTCAACGGAACAACAGCACGGGCCATATATCTACAATTAACATAGACAAGCAAGATACTATCAGGTACTAAGTTCATGATAAATTTAAGTTCAATTAATCATATTACTTAAGAACTCCCACTTTGATAGACATCTCTCTAATCATCTAAGTGATTACGTGATCCAAAGCAACTAAACCATGACCGATTAACACGTGAGATGGAGTAGTTTCAATGGTGAACATCACTATGTTGATCATATCTACTATATGATTCACGCTCGACCTTTCGGTCTCTGTGTTCCGAGGCCATATCTGTATATGCTAGGCTCGTCAAGTTTAACCCGAGTATTCCGCGTGTGCAACTGTTTTGCACCTGTTGTATTTGAACGTAGAGCCTATCACACCCGATTAACACGTGGTGTCTCAGCACGAAGAACTTTTGCAACGGTGCATACTCAGGGAGAACACTTTTATCTTGAAATTTTAGTGAGAGATCATCTTATAATGCTACCGTCAATCAAAGCAAGATAAGATGCATAAAGGATTAACATCACATGCAATCAATATAAGTGATATGATATGGCCATCATCATCTTGTGCTTGTGATCTCCATCTCCGAAGCACCGTGCTTGTGATCACCATCTCCGAAGCACCATCATGATCACCATCGTCACCGGCTCGACACCTTGATCTCCATCGTAGTATCGTTGTCGTCTCGCCAACTTATTACTTTTACGACTATCGCTACCGCTTAGTGATAAAGTAAAACTATTACATGGCGATTGCATCTCATACAATAAAGCGACAACCATATGGCTCCTGCCAGTTGCCGATAACTCGGTTACAAAACATGATCATCTCATACAACACATTATATCACATCATGTCTTGACCATATCACATCACAACATGCCCTGCAAAAACAAGTTAGACGTCCTCTACTTTGTTGTTGCAAGTTTTACGTGGCTGCTACGGGCTTAGCAAGAACCGTTCTTACCTACGCATCAAAACCACAACGATAGTTTGTCAAGTTGG
The DNA here is from genome assembly GCF_002575655.3 of Aegilops tauschii subsp. strangulata. Lineage (NCBI taxonomy): Eukaryota > Viridiplantae > Streptophyta > Magnoliopsida > Poales > Poaceae > Aegilops > Aegilops tauschii. Next base: position 322,971,288 of record NC_053040.3, read on the forward strand.
TGCTGTTTTAACCTTCGCAAGGACCGGGCGTAGCCACACTCGGTTCAACTAAAGTGAGAGAGACAGACACCCGCCAGTCACCTTTAAGCAACGAGTGCTCCGAACGGTGAAACCAGTCTCGCGTAAGCGTACGCGTAATGTCGGTCTGGGCCGCTTCATCTCACAATACCGCTGAACCAAAGTATGACATGCTGGTAAGCAGTATGACTTATATCGCCCACAACTCACATGTGTTCTACTCGTGCAAAGCATCAACGCATAAAACCAGGCTCGGATGCCACTGTTGGGGAACGTAGTAATTTCAAAAAAAATCCTACGCACACGCAAGATCATGGTGATGCATAGCAACGAGAGGGGAGAGTGTTGTCCACGTACCCTCGTAGACCGACAGCGGAAGCGTTATTACAACGCGGTTGATGTAGTCGAACGTCTTCACGATCCGACCGATCAAGTACCGAACGTACGGCACCTCCGAAGTTCTACACACGTTCAGCTCGATGACGTCCCTCGAACTCCGATCCAGCCGAGTGTTGAGGGAGAGTTTCGTCAGCACGACGGCGTGGTGACGATGATGATGTTCCACCGACGCAGGGCTTCGCCTAAGCTTCGCGACGGTATTATCGAGGTGTAATCTGGTGGAGGGGGGCACCGCACACGGCTAAAATATCGTATATCAAGTGTGTTCTTGGGTGCCCCCCTGCCCCCGTATATAAAGGAGCAAGGGGGAGGCCGGCTGCCTATGGGGCGCGCCAAGGAGAGGGGAGGAGTCCTCCTCCTAGTAGGAGTAGGACTCCCCTTTCCTAGTCCTACTAGGAAAAGTAGGGGGAAGGAAAGAGAGGGAGAGGGAGAGGGAAAGGGGGCTGCGCCCCCCTCTCCTAGTCCAACTAGGACTCCTCTGGGAGGGGGCGCACCACCTCCTGGCTGCTGCCCTCTCTCTCCCCTCAAGGCCCACTAAGGCCCAATACTTCCCCGGGGGGTTCCGGTAACCCTCTGGCACTCCGGTTTAATCCGAAACATCTCCGGAACACTTCCGGTGTCCGAATATAGTCGTCCAATATATCAATCTTTACGTCTCGACCATTTCGAGACTCCTCGTCATGTCCGTGATCACATCCGGGACTCCGAACAACCTTCGGTACATCAAATCACATAAACTCATAATATAACTGTCATCGTAACTTTAAGCGTGCGGACCCTTTGGGTTCGAGAACTATGTAGACATGACCAAGACACCTCTCCGGTCAATAACCAATAGCGGGACCTGGATGCCCATATTGGCTCCCACATATTCTACGAAGATCTTTATCGGTCAGACCGCATAACAACATACGTTGTTCCCTTTGTCATCGGTATGTTACTTGCCCGAGATTCGATCGTCGGTATCTCGATACCTAGTTCAATCTCGTTACCGGCAAGTCTCTTTACTCGTTCCGTAATACATCATCCCGCAACTAACTCATTAGTCACAATGCTTGCAAGGCTTATAGTGATGTGCATTACCGAGTGGGCCCTGAGATACCTCTCCGACAATCGGAGTGACAAATCCTATTCTCGAAATACGCCAACCCAACAAGTACCTTTGGAGACACCTGTAGAGCACCTTTATAACCACCCAGTTACGTTGTGACGTTTGGTAGCACACAAAGTGTTCCTCCGGTAAACGGGAGTTGCATAATCTCATAGTCATGGGAACATGTATAAGTCATGAAGAAAGCAATAGCAACATACTAAACGATCGGGTGCTAAGCTAACGTAATGGGTCATGTCAATCACGTCATTCTCCTAATGAGGCGATCCCGTTAATCAAATAACAACTCATGTCTATGGCTAGGAAACATAACCATCTTTGATTAACGAGCTAGTCAAGTAGAGGCATACTAGTGACACTTTGTTTGTCTATGTATTCACACATGTATTATGTTTCCGGTTAATACAATTCTAGCATGAATAATAAACATTTATCATGATACAAGGAAATATATAATACTTTATTATTGCCTCTAGGGCATATTTCCTTCATATTTGTCTTTCTAGAGATTTCAATGAGTGACTACATACGAAGCAAAATGAGTGAATCTACACTCTAAAATATGCCCATTTGAAATTTGTAAAAAGAAAAATATTTAGGAACGGAGGAGTATAATTTTGTGCATGGCACATGGACCCGGATGCTGAAGAGGCTTCTGGCAATGCTATCAAGCTTCCAGCATTTTGTTTACACAATTGGCGTACTATACAAATAATTTTCCAGCGACATGAAATTGTACAATGCTCTGAGCTTTCAGCTTTTGTTTCGTGTGTCTTGCCATCGATGCTCTTTCGGAAACAACAAAAAACTAACTTCCTTGCTAATGCATCTCAATGATTAGTAGATTAGAGCTAATATTTACATCACAACTGAAGACAAAGTTGTGAGGTGTTAAATTAAAATTGATCCATGCTTTCGTTGGCAACAACGTCCCCCCAGCTCTGTCTAAATCAACAAGGCATGTTGGGAAAAAAAGTAGCTGTCTGGAGCATGCAACATTCTGATCATTTTGTGCAGTTCCACTAAAATAGAGCTGAGCGTCCCTGTTCCAAAGATATTAAGTGTGATTACGATAATAGAGGACTGCTGATGAAACAATAAACACACAAATAGAAGCCGGTCACCTTTGCAGTCTATCTTAAGACTAACTAGTTGGAGAAGATTAAGCAAATTGTTGAAGAATATTAGGCTCGGAGTTGGATCAGGAGGATAGAGCAAAACCAATCTCCCTTTGTGCAGTCGCACTGAAATGTAGAGACGTTGCCCGTGTGACATTTTAGTACAACTGCACAAAACACTCTTAAGAAAAAAGTGATTTGTGCAGTTCACCAAAAGGTCGCAATAGCAACGAAGTGAAATGGATAGCCCTGTTTGCAAAAAAGAGGTAGAAAGGAAACAATTACTGGCCAATAATAGTTGATGACACATACGACGACAAAAAACAAGCATATTCCTTATCCTAAGGGAAGATAACAACACGGTTGTGTTTGTCTAAAACGGTGTGAGGACAAGATTGCAATATGGAAAGTACGCCGGACGAGCTACCTTTTGGGCAAAGAACTATGGAAGATCCACATGCAAGATTTTCCACATGCAGCGACGTGGGAAGACGGGCAGTGGAGCAAGGCCAGAGGGGATACCTAGGGGTCGTCGGGATGTAACTAGGGAGCGGCGGCGGGTGGGGTCTGCCCATACTGCGGCAGCGAGCAGGTGGAGTAGGCCCTACCGCGCCGGAGCTTGGTCAAAGCGAACGGCGGGTACCACAGATCAGGACATGCTGCCTCGGCGTCGTCGAACGAAGAAACGATGCACATCCTCCCTTTCCGCCGGCGGACGGGATGCGGCCGGATCAGTGACCAACGGTGGGAGAGAGAGAGAGGCCACCGCCGCCTTGTGTGAGATACTTTGAAGAGGGACAAGCCCAGGCAGGCTGGCTCCATTGTATATAGTGGAGCAGACTACCATTTTCTCCATAAAAATCGTTTTATATTCTGTGTACGTGCCATTGAGCGATATAACTTTATTTAAAAATAACGAGCCAACGCATCAAGTCGAATTTGTTTCGTGCACGCGTGGTAAACGACCTCCGTAGGTAAACAACCACTACACGCGTTCAAATTAGCATGTGGGCTGCCATTTTCGTACAGAAATGAGCTCCACCGTGTACCCGCGCGGGTGTGACTGGGCACGAAGCGTGAGGACGTGCACCTATTCTCGTCGTGTACGTACACCACCTACGTGGGGTTGTGTGAGAGAGATACAAACGTAGAGAGATATAGTGTGTGGGTTCGTGAGTGTTTTTGGGGGGGGGGGTCAATCAAAAAATGTAACATATGCAATGTGTGTGAAATAGAGTCCTGGATATATCATATATATATAGGGGGCGATCCACGAGAAGAGAGTGGAGGTATCATCGGCTTGAGGTATCCATAGAATCGAAGAGAGGGATGATGTGTGTGTGTGCGCACGCGATCGATAAAGAGTGCCATCGAATTTGTGTGTGCCCACGTCAAACATATAGAGTGGCTGGCCTACTGGAACGTGAGAGGGGACAGGTGCAGTTTGTCTCTATGGCATGGATACCTACCTACAGCGCTCGACTATTGGTGTGTGGTGGGGGGAGGCCTAATTAATTATAGAGGTACAATGGTTGGTATATGTGTGGAGGAGGAGAGAGGCCTACCTTATGTATTATGGGAGATCGATCGGCATCCATGCATATGTGTAGGAGAGGAATTAGGTTGGGAGAGAGGCAGAGCTAGAGTGTTGGAGGGGGTGGTAGTGGAGTTGCTTCTAACAAATGGTGGGAGTCTGGGAGAGGCTTGCTAGACAAATGGAGGCACGCCTGCAATATCAATAAGAGAGGGGATGGCTACCCTGTTTGTGCACGTGCGTGCGAGAGATGGGTCGGGAGGCATGCACAAATGATGAGGGGGGACGATATGGCTGTGGTAAGCAGACGTAACTACATAGGAAGATCAATCGTCCTTTGTCATAGAAAGGAGAGACATAACTTGTGAGGTACGTCGATCGATGGGTGGGGGGAAATAGTTAAAGTCGACCTAGGTATACATAGGGAGATCGATCGGTATACATGCATGTATGTGTTAGAAGCAAATAAGGCCCGGGGAGAAGGATAGAGAGAGAGGGATGCATCTAGAAGGTGGTGCGAGAGGCATACTATACCGAGGGGAAGGAGTGTGCGAGTACGAGATCGATGAAAAGAGTGGTGGGAGTGAGGCATGACGGTGAGAAGAGAAGAGGGGAAGCTTGTGTTTGTGGTAGGCACACCTGGCTAGAGAGGCATATCCATCGATGTGTGTCGTAAAGGATCTGGGGGGCCAACACACACCGTGGGTGAACGACCTAAAGTGAAAAGACAAATTTGCGCGATGGAGCTAGAGAATGATGAGGGAGGGTGAGAGGGATGCGGGTGTGTGCATGCACGAGAGAAAGTTAGTGCTAGCTACAAAGATAAGAGGATTGTGTGGGTGTAAAAGACGAATAGAGATCATGATTCATTATAAAAAGCGAATTCGGATATTTGAAGAATTTATCATAGTGTTTTAAACCGACACATGCGTGAATATATATAACGGTGGTACACATGGTGTGGTTATGAACATGTTATACTACATATAATATATTTTATCTCTACTCCTATAAAAAACAGAGTTATTGATGATGGTGTGTCTGCCATCCTGCAATATAGGTCGTCCGATTTATATCTGACGGATAGGAAGGAAACTATGGCAATTTTGAAAAAAGATACCCACACCCCTCTCCATATTTGCAAATAAGGCATCCCCTTGATCATGTTAATGTTCCGTGGAACGCATGGGCATCTTGCTAGTACTACATATAATATATAGAACATTGATTATAATTTGGGCTAATGTGTGGCTTTTGCAGCTCAAGGCTAAATACTTGTCATAATGTAGGGGGCGGGGCACTATACCTTGTGTGATAAACACGGTGTACGTGTGGAACATGGTTTAGATTATGAATATATAGTTACTACATCAAATGTACTATTATTTGGAATCAACATCAAGTGTATTCGAAAAATTGAATTCGAGTTCATATAGTACACATATTTCATATCTATCTCTATAATAATCATGTGGTGTATTGTTAATGTAATACACGAATGATGGTTGAAGTTGGCAACAATCATGATTGTAGATTCTTATTGAAATAGAGAAATGAATTCAAATTCAGTTCGAATTGCAGCGGTAGTATAAACATTTGGAATGCACTAAAATGTTGGTATGAGTAGGTTACATGCATTATACAGCAAGCGAAAAAATTTAATTGGACATAACCCTAAACCCTAAGCTTTGAATAGCATTTGTATAGTAAAACGGGACAAGACTCTCTCTTTGTGTGGTGTGAATAGTTTTTATTTTTTTCGTTTTTTTTTCCTTGAGGGAAGTGCGAATTGATTTGGTACGTCCAAGTACAATATTACACGTTAGGCTTGTCCCTAAAATTCAACCCGCGCCTTGTTATATCCCGAAAATTCAGATATCGTGCTCCCAAAATTGGCGCCTTCACAACCCGCGCCTTGCTATCCCGAAATTACAACGCGCGCGAAAACTCCCTCCAGGTGCCAAATCCCAACACGCGAAATCCCCCTTCTAACCCTGAGCCAAAAGGGCCGCTAGTTCAAATCGGTGGGGGTACTTTTGTAACACACCCTACATTTTGGACAAGCGCGTCCCTAAGTCATGGTTCCCCCCTCCCATCGCCTCTTCTTCGCCATTCGAAATCCCAGGCCGCCATAACCTCTCCACTCCAGCTACGAAACCCCACCCTCCTTCGTCCGCCACCTCACCGCTGCCCAGCTGGAGTCTCTTCCCCGACGATGTCATCCACCGCAACAGCTCGACATCCCTCATCCACCTCCCCGGATGAGGATCCGTCGTCCATCCCGTTGTCCCGCCGGTTCGGCCGCCCCGTCCTCCACCTCCAAGGAGCTGCTCCGACGATCGCCTCATCTATCGCGGCTGCTCCATCCCCACAGCGCCGCCTTAACCTGCTCCACTAGAACCGCAGCATCCTCACCGACTCCTCGGACGAAGCCGAGGCCTACTCGGCGCCACCAAAGAGGTTGTACGCTCATCGCATCACACCTTCTCCTTAACTCGACCTCCCGGCGCCGACGGTGCTCCATCCCGTACCCCCATGGAGCGGCTACCTCGAAGCCGGCGCAGCGGGCGACATCTCCACGGCGGCTCTCCCCCAGTGTGAGGCCCCTTTGGCGGCGGCGTCCATACCAGCCGGATTTGCTGCTGCTGCTCTGGCTCTCGCTCGCGCTGCTGCTGCTGCTCTGGCTCTCGCTCGCTCACGCTGCTGCTGCTGCTCTGACTCTCGCCCGCTCGCTCGCGCCGCTGCTGCGGCTCTCCCCTTCACTCGTGCTGCTGCTCTGCTCCGATTTAGCTACGCTTCAGTCGACTGAATTGACTTTTGGGTCAGTCGATTTTCAGGGGGTGGGAGCGCTCACCAGAGTTAAGGAAGAACCACCCGCAGCGGGGAGGGGGGCTCGCCGGAGAGGTACCCCACTATCTATCTTAGGGTTCAGGGTGGGGGCGGTGGTCGCCGGCGGTGGGGGCGGTGGCGTGGGGATCGTCGGAGAAAAAGCTCGGCATGGGGGGGCTAGAGGGCTGGCTGGGGCGGCGCCGGACCGGTGGTGGGGAGTTGTTTCGGGGCGGCGAGGCGGCGTGGGGCCCGACAGTTCGGCCGGTGGTGGCTGGCGGCTCAGGGGGTGCAGGTTGAAGATGAACTGCAGGCCCTCACTAAACTACATGTCAAGTGCCTCTCTGCTACCATTGCGTTCATTTTCGACAGTAACATTCAGATTCCACAGTAAATTTCAGTTTCGACAGTTAAGTTCAGAGTCAACAGTTTTTACCTCATCTATTGTAGTGAGGTGGTTTTTGGTGATGTCAATTTTACATCTATTTTACATCATCTATTGGAGATGCTATTAGAATCCCACTTGAGATTAACGATGGTTGTCTTGTGCTGCTTCAGCCTTGACGTCTTACGGCTCACCGGAGCTGCTCCAACAACAGAATGATCCATCACAACAGAGCAGTGCCCTGGACGCCGTCTACAGATTCCTCGGATCTTCCTCCACACCTCCAGCAGCCGCCTCTGTCTCAACTTCTTCAGCGACCAACCCAATGATGCTGAGGTCGACACGACTACGGCAAAGAGGTTGTACACTTGTCGCGTCACTTATTACTCTACATTCATGTCAATTCATTAGGGATATTGTGGTTCAACGGGAAAACATAGCAATAGGAAATTTTCCTATGGCACTCTACTATCAATTATTCATGCATTTTGTTGAAAGGAATGGAGAAAAACATCCACCTGGACCTAGTTTTCAAAATCCTATGCATGAAAACAAGACCAAGTGCATTAGTGGCGGAATAACATTCTAACTGTACACGTTTTCATATGGTTTCACTTTATTGATGTTCAAACTTGAGTTCTAAATTAGTTGTGGGGCACATATCGAGGCAGCAATGAATAGTATCTCTGTCTAATATCTGGTTCACCTAGGGTATGCCTATGTTGTTCATCCTGGGTGGGAAACAAATAGTATAGCAATCATCATTTGTCTTTTTATTAAATTAAAGCAATCATCAGCCTGCTATCATTATTTTTGGATCCATCCACTGGTTGTTACCATCACTCTAGATTTCTGCATGCTCTCCTTACATAATCTCACCATATTTTTTTCGTATGCATGTCAGATATTGTACACAGTCATGCTGAACATGTAGAGAAAAAGAGAAGAGTTTTGCACGGCAATACAATGTCATGCAGACATCGCTCCATGGTGGGTTCAATGGCAAACCCTCCCCCCCCCCCTCTCCAGATTGTAATCCAGAGGAAGATATCTGTTCTGAGGTGGATTCAGACGTAGCTGACCACTCCTATTTACCCCCCCAAGGTGTTTGCTCTACCTTGGCATGATGATGTTAGTCACATCATGCATATATTGCCTTGCAATGCCTACTTTTTACATCATATATGTCATCTGCTTAGTTTAGACATGTTCTGTAATGCAACCTGTTTAGTTTCTATATCATATATGGGAATTATGCAGTCTCATGTCTTTTAGCCAGCCATAATATATGTGAAATGTGCAATGCCATCCTGTTTAACCAGGCATCATATATTTGAATGATATCTTGCCCATCCTTTTTTTCATTACATTTCCATTTGTCGACAATGTTTGTACAGTAAACTATTCTTCCCGTGAATCAGCCATTTGGGTGGGAGATGGAAAAATCTGGAGTGAAAACAAGGCCTTCAGAGTAGACAGTGCTACCTATCGAAGCAGATCTCTTGTTGGGTCCCGATAGCTCCTCAAAGATGGATTCAGAGATAGATGACCAGTCATATTCCCCCACTGAGGTGTATGCTCTAACTTGGCACGGTTATACTGCTCATATCATGCATATGGTGTCTTGCATTGCATAGTTTAGACATCATATACACAATATTCAACACCATGTTCTTAGTTCAGACATCATATCGAATGCCCTCTGTTTAGCATATAAATCACATATGTGAATTAAATCATGCGATCCTGATTACTTAGATAACATGTATGTGAATTATGTCATGCGATCCTGTTTAGTTATTCATCATATCTTTGAATTATGTTATGCTATGCTATCCAGTTTAGATAGACATCATATATGTGAAATTATGTCATGCTATCCGTTTTATTTAAACAATATACATGTCAACAATTGCATGCTCTCTTTTTTCCACACTATCTATTGCATCTGTCTCTCATACAATGTATGTACATTCAACTATGTTTCCTGTTTATCAGCCATTTGAATTGGAGCGGGTGATGGCAGTATCTGGCGGAGTAAAAACACAGTCTTCAAATAAAATAGTGTTACCTCTTGGTGGAGATAGCACCCCAGTTGTACATGCACGAGAACCAGCCCTACCACACATAACCCAGACTCTCGCAGATTGTACCCCTACTGCGATGGTCAGAGAACCAGCTTCACCCAATCTAATCCCAACCCCAGCAGATAGTAACCCAGTTGCTGTTGACACAGTACCATCTCCACCACAGAGCTCCCAAACAAGAGTAGTTCGTAAGGCAGCTCCAGTGCCCAAAGGGTCAGTACTACTACGGCGAACCCCAACTCCACCAGTTAGTAGGCCTATTCCTGTGGAGGAAGCACAACCAGCCAGTCGTAGTTTAGCATCTATCGCATTTGATGTTGTTAAATCCTATGTGCGTATCTTCCCATCTTGGAAATATTATACTGAAGATGAAGGAAAATGCCAGTTACAGGTGTTTGTACAGGAGTTATGTGTAAGTAATGTTATTCATGGCAATTAATTTGCTTTGTCCCATACATTCTACCTCCATGATGGTTATAATACAGCTAATTTTCCCATTTTTCTCTATAGAGAAGGACCGATTTGGAAACTCAGGATGAGGTAACCTGTGCTAATACCTCTGTTTTCTTCAAGAATGCTTGGTGGCAGTATCGGAATTACCTGAAGAGAACGTACTTCACTGGCGAAGAAACTCATAAAATTCCCTTACGTTCTCCTGAGACACATTTATTGGACGATGACTGGGAACGCCTTGTTCTGTACTGGTCCCGAACCAAAAATGTGGTAAGGTCTATGAGCTCATTTTTTTAAGTATTGTATTCTTGTGTCTTACTGTACTATGTTCATGTAGAACAAGTGCTTAAACCTGAAGAACAATTGTTCTAATTTAAGATTCCATTGCTATCGTGCATACTACTTTGCTCTTGTATCATTGTATTTACTCATACAAACTTATTTTTAAATTGAAGGATCCAATCGAAACTCCAATGGCACAGCAGGTATGTTCACGCATGTTTCTTTAACAGGTTTGCTCTTATCAATAGCTCTGTTGATTTCTATTTCAATTGTGTATACAGTTGACTTCTCATATCATGCACATTACTAGCATCACAACAGAGCCAATAGTGTTATTGTACATGTAGACCTGCCGTACCCATCATAAATCTTGTTGTGCCGTGTAGTTTCCCACACTTTGTATTCTTTCACTGCTGCTTTGTCTTGAACTGATATGATTTGAACCGTGTCTCTATTTTGATTTGGCAAGACAATGCAGTGACCATAGGACATAGATATATGTTTGTTTGATGCTTTTATTATGTACTAGTACTTGGCAATAGAAGACTTACTAGTTTAATCCTCTCCACCTTACTAATGAACTGGTTCACCGAAATGAGTTTCATATACTAGTACATGCTAAAACTGTTATGTGTCTGCTTGTTTCTTCTTTTAGAATGCTGACAGAATATTGGGGAAGAGTGCCTTATTAAGCAATGGTAAAGGAAGTAATGCATATAAGGTTCAAGATAGTGAGATATCCTTGTTGGTATCCAACAAAGCTGATAAAACAGCTAAGGAAGACTATCTTGAAGACAGTGAGACAACCCAGAAGTCCTATCTTGGTTTGGTGTTCGAGTTACTAGCCACTACCGCTTGCACAAGCTATTCATACTCACTGTCTGAATCAGTTCAGTTTCTTGAGTCTCAACTACAAGTTGAAAGACATCGATCAGTTGTGGTGCGACAAGAAGCGGAAGGACTGCGGAAGTCCCTGGAACATTCAGATGCATACTTTCTGGTGCAACAGCAAGCATTGGAGGATTTTAGCGCCAAACAGGACAAAGCTAATAAGCTTGCTAAACTTATTCCCAGCATGGTGGACACCCAGGATAACGTTTCTTGAGCTCTTCTGAAGTTGTTTCAGTTATGCTCTTGTTTTGCTGCCGCGTTTATTTGCACTAGTGGCCAATTTTGACGGCCAGTGTATGTAATATGCTGCTTTGTTCCCTATATTTGCACTGGTGGCGAACTTTGATGCCCAGTGGATGTAATATGTGTAATAGCTGTAATAGGCTAGCGTTAGTTGCTTGCTTATTTATTTCCTTATTGTCTTGTTTAGTTGTTTGCTTGTAGTCACTGCAGTTCTTTTTGTGCGTTTTTCTAGTGGCCACAATAACCTATTTTTTGTAACTAGGCCACAATAATCATGGCAATACACGGACTATTGTAACCATGGGCCTCCTGCGGGCCGTAGGATCCATGGGCCTTCTACGGGCCGTAGGATCCATGGACTTTCTACGGGCCTTATGATTGATGGGCCTTCTACGGGCCGTAGGGTCCATTGGTCTTCTACGGGCCGTAGGATCCATGGGCCTTCTACGCGGCGTATAATCATTTCGCCAAACATGGGTCGTACTATTCGTGGACCATAACGGGTCGTTAATAGGCCGTATTTGATAATGCTATGAAAACAGCCCAACGGGTTAACGGGCCACAAACGGGCCCAATGTAAACACGGGCTGAATTTGGCCCACAAACAGAACAGGCCAGTAACGGACCGTAACTAACCGAATTCTAGAAATGAGCCCAAGAATAAATGGGCCTTTGGAAGGCCGAAAGTTAACATGGGCTGGAAACAGCCGGCAGAATAATGGGTCGTTAATGGGTATAAAGTGATACACTGTTCATTATGGGCCAGTTTCATCTTGGGCCTTTATTGGGCCCAGAGTTATGAAGGGCCTCATATGGGCCGAAAGACATCATGGGCCATACATGGGCCGGAAGTAACAACGGGCTGGAATCATATTGGATGGCCCAGATGAAGCTACTGGGCTTAATTCCGATAGGCCGTAACGGGCCGGGAGTTAGCGGGTCGTAAATGGGTAATATACGAACATGCCATTAACACACTTTCCCTGGGACGGCCCGTTACTTTTTGACCAAGTCAAACGGGCCGGCCTTTTCACAGAATAGGCCTTTGTTGGGTCGTGCCACGTGTCGACTATCATAGGCACCTCCTGTCCAATGAGTGGATGACATCTGTCCCAATGGTGAGCCAACACATGTTTCCTCTGGCCAATGAGAATTTTACACGTGGAAAATCCCCATTGGTCCGGGATGTTAACAGGTTATCGGATCCAAAACCGGCCCCGATAGCTTAACGGCGACCTGATACGGTGGATGCCACGTGTCGGTCACCCTTGACGAAAATACTTCTATGACGTGCGATTTATCGTCATGGAAGTGGACACTTCCATGATGATAATTTTGGTAATGTCATGGAACACTTCTACGAGAGCACAGCTATAACTATCTTGATTCTGTCATAAAATTGTCATGGATGTACATGCATGACAGAAAACGTGTACTACTGTGACAAACACGTATCATCACGGAAGTGTCTTTTTTTGTAGTGACTAGAAGACCCATGAGGAGGTGACAAGGAAACCCCATGCGCCATGGGGGGGTAGGAAGGGGGTTGTTGCCTTGTGGGCCCCTCGTAACTCCTTTTGGCGTGAAATCAAAGCTGAAAATTCTTATAAATAGAGAAACTCTTAGAAATAAACCTGGAACTTAGACTCCGCCACTGCAAGCCTTTGTTCCAAAGAGATCCCATCTGGAGGCCTTTTCCAACACCCTGTAGGAGGGGGGAAATCATCACCGGAGGCCATCTTCATCATCTGGGCGGTCTCCATGACGAGGAGGGAGTAGTGCACCCTCGAGGCTGAGGGTATGTACTAGTAGCTATGTGTTTGATCTCTCTCTCTCTCTCTCGTGTTCTTAGTTTGGCACTAACTTGATGTACCATGAGTTTTGTTAATATAGTGGAATCATATGGTGTTCTTCCCTCTCTATCTCCGTTGTGATGAATTGAGTCTTCCTCTTTGAGGTTTCGTTATGTTCGATTGAATATTGGATTTGAGATTACTTGATGTATATATGTCTTGCATGCGGATACCCGTGGCGACAATGGGGTATTCTACTGAGTCACTTGATGTATGTTTTGGTAATCAACTTCGGATTCTCATGGTGACATCGGGGTAATCTAGGCATAGAGGTTAATACACATTTCCGTACTACTTTCTTCGGTAGAAACTTTGGAGTGATTCTGTGTCGCACATTGAGGGATTGTTATATGATTCAATTATGTTAGCATTGTTGACAGATTGCACTAGTGAAAGTATGAACCCTGGGCCTTACTTCTAAGCATTGATATACCATTTTTCTCATTGTTTGCTACTTGCTACCTTGTTTTTTTATTTCATATTACAAAAACCTATATCTACTATCTCTTCGCCGAACTAGTGCACCTATACAATTTACCATTGCATTGGTTGTGTCGGGGACACAAGAGATTTCTCGTATTTGATTGCAGAGTTGTTTGAGAGAGACCATATTCATCCTACACCTCCCATGAATTGATAAAACTTAGGTCATCCACTTGAGGGAAATTTGTTGATGTCCTACAAAACTCTGCTCTTGGAGTCCCAACAGAGTCTACAAGAATAAAAGTTCCATAGTAAACATAAACTCTCAAGATGTGTGACCAGAATATATTGATTGAAAATACCAGTAAAAAATCCAAAACAAAAGCAAATGATGCTCCAAGCAAAGCACATATCATGTGAACAAATTAAAACATAGGTCCAACCAAGACATATCGATAATTGTCGAAGAAGAAAGAGGGGATGCCTTCTGGGGCACCCCCAAGCTTAGATGCTTGAGTCTCCTTGGATATGACGTTGGGGTTCCTTGGGCATCCTCACGCTTAGGTTCTTTCCGCGCCTTATTCCTCTCATATCGATGTCCCCCTCGATCTTAAAAGCTGCATTCACACAAAACTTAATAGGACTCGTTAGATAGGTCAGTACACATAAAGTTAAATCACCCAATCATGTACTGTCAAGACAAGTTGCATAATTATTTCTACTCATTATCTACTTTATACTATCATTTCCACAATTTATAGCCCCCAATATAAGCCATGAATACTCTAGAACAAGCAGATAACAAAAAAAGTACAACAATCTATCAAGACCAAAATAGTTTGTAGTGATCTAATTAATATGCGTATTTATCTAACTCTACAAATTATGAAAAGAAGGAAGTAATAGATAATTTCTAATTAAGTAACGTGTATAAGTTTCAGTAATATAGAACAAAAATTGGAATACTAGAGGTTAAAAAAATTGTTTCTGTGTAGAACCTAACAAACATGCAATTGCGGCATCCCAAAGGCTAAACTTGGCACAAAATTGAAAGCAAAGAGATAAACATAATTACTACAGTAGAAATAATCATGTTGACACACATGTTGAATCTTATGAAGTTTCCGCACTGCATAATTAAGTAGCCATGTATGCTTTCCGATCTTTTTGAATCTTATGAAGTTTATTGCAATGCTCCATTTATTTTTAATTTAATACTTCGAGATGCATGCTATGTAGCGGTCTTGGGGTGGAGTATTAGTTGTAGATGCAGTTGGATAACGGTCTACATATCACGGATGTAATGACTATGCAAGATTATGCCATGAATGATTATAGTCATAAATATAAATATTGTAATTTGATCGTTGCCCAACTATAATTTGTTCACCACACCACACTTATCTGCTTGGAGAGATGGCACTAATGAACTTATGGCCTCGGGGTTCTACATTACAATACTGAAACATCTACAAAACTATTATTCCTTGTTGTACCATTTTATTTATTTTATCTATCTTTCAATTCCTACCATACCATACCTTTGAGCTCTGACGATCCAAAATGAAGTGGTTGCAAGATAGATTTGTGTATGTAACACTGCATGAACTATTGATTGCTATGACGTGTGCATTGAACTGCATGGTTCAGCCAATGTCAGTTACTGTTTTCAATTTAAACCATGCTAAATCTTGAGTTTGTGTTGGTTTTTCCCTTGAAGAGGAAAGGATGATGCAGCAAAGTAGAGATAAGTATTTCCCTCAGTTAGAGAACCAAGGTATCAATCCAGTAGGAGGTACAAGCAAGTCCCCAATCTAAGCACCTGCACAAACAATCAAATACTTCCACCCAACGCGATAAAGGGGTTGCTAATCCCTTCACGGTCAATTGCAATGGTGAGACCTGATAGAGATAGGTATAATTGCTAGAATGCAAACTAAATAAAAGTAAATAAATTGCAGCGAGATATTTTTGGTATTTTTGGTTTATAGATCTGAAAATATATAATGGAAAATAGACTCGAGGGCTATAGGTTTCACTAGACGCTTCTCTCTTGAAGGCAAATAATACGGTGGGTGAACAAATTACTGTCGAGCAATTGATAGAAAAGTGGAAAGTTATGACGATATCCAAGGCAATGATTATGCATATAGGAATCACGTCCGTGTCAAGTAGATCGACTCTTGCCTGCACCTACTACTATTACTCCACACATCGACTGCTATCCAGCATGCATCTAGAGTATTAAGTTCATAAAGAATGGAGTAACGCCTTAAGTAAGATGACATGATGTAGAGGGGATAAACTGAAGCAATATGATGAAAACCCCATCTTTTTATCCTTGATGGCAACAATACAATACGTGCCTCGCTACCCCTACTTTGTCACTGGGTAGGACACTACAAGATTGAACCCAAAACTAAGCACCTCTCCCATTGCAAGAAATACCAATCTAGTTGGCCAAACCAAACCGATAATTCGAAGAGAAATACACAGGTATCAAATCATGCATGTAAGAATTCAGAGAAGATTCAAATAATATTCATTGATAATCTGATCATAAATCCACAATTCATCGGATCTCGACAAACACACCGCAAAAGAATATTACATCAGATAGATCTCCAAGAACATCGAGGAGAACATGGTATTGAGAATCAAAGAGAGAGAATAAGCCATCTAGCTACTAGCTATGGACCCGTAGGTCTGAGGTAAACTACTCATGCTTCATCGGAAGGGCAATAGGGTTGATGTAGATGCCCTCCATGATCGAATTCCCCTCCGGCAGATCACCGGAAAAGGCCCCAAGATGGGATCTCACGGAAACACAGGCTTGCGGCAGCGGAAAAGTATTTCGTGGCTTGTTCTGAGGGTTTTGGAATATATCTGAATTTACAGGACGAAGAGGGAGGTCGGTGGACTCTCGGGGGGACCACAAGCCAGGGGCGCACCCCTATGGCTTGTCGTCACCTCGTGGGTCTTCTGACTTCATCTCCAAGTCTTGTAGGTGTCTTCTGGTCCAAGAAAAATCATCGCGAAAGTTTTATTCCATTTGGACTCCGTTTGATATTCCTTTTCTGCGAAACTCAAAAACAAGGACAAAAACAGAAACTGGCACTGGGCTCTAGGTGAATAGGTTAGTCCCAAAAATAATATAAAATAGCATATTAATGCATATAAAATATCCAAAACAGAAAATATAATAGCATGGAACAATAAAAAATTATAGATACGTTGGAGACGTATCAACGCATCATTGCACTTTCCAAGGTTTAAAAGAGAGGAATGATGTTCTTTGTTCTTAATCTATAATCTGGTTGTGTAGTAGACGTACCCACACAACGATACAACTGCTTGTTTGTCTAAACTCATTTGGCCCGTGATATGAGTGATGTCATGCTATTTTCATTGTATTTTAAATGTGTCTATTTATCCTTAATTGTCAATACAATGTGAAGAAATAGACAATACATTAGCCATGCAACATGGACATTTGTTTGGAACCTGGTTTTGTTATGTACTTAACACTAAAATACATGCTAATATGTTACAGGAGTTCACCAAAATAAGTTCTTTATATACGCCATACTATTATGTCTGATTTTGTCTCATTAATAACCTTTTTCTGGTACTACTAATATACAAATTCAAATTTTTTGCAAGCTATGGAACAAAAGATGGAACAGCCAAAACCTCCTCAAGGTGATGAGACAACCACAACCACAATGTCACCTCTTGTTGTAATGCGTCATTATCTCTCCACCAACAGTGCCAAAGGCACCTTCCTGTGAAATAATTGAAGGAATATGCCCTAGAGGCAATAATAAAGTTGTTATTTACATTTCCTTATACCATGAAAAATGTTTATTATTCATGCTAGAATTGTATTAACCGGAAACTTGATACATGTGTGAATACATAGACAAAACAAAGTGTCCCTAGTATGCCTCTACTTGACTAGCACGTTAATCAAAGACGATTAAGTTTCCTGACCATAGACATGTGTTGTCATTTGGTGAACGGGATCACATCATTAGGAGAATGATGTGATGGACAAGACCCATCCATTAGCTTAGCATAATGATCATTAAGTTTTACTGCTATTGCTTTCTTCATGACTTATACATATTCCTTTGACTATGAGATTATGCAACTCCCAAATACCGGAGGAAAACCTTGTGTGATATCAAACATCACAACGTAACTAGGTGATTATAAAGATGCTCTACAGGTGTCTCCGAAGGTGTTTGTTGGGTTGGCATAGATCGAGATTAGGATTTGTCACTCCGAGTATCGAAGAGGTATCTTTGGGCCCTCTCGGCAATGCACACCACTATAAGCCTTGCAAGCAATGTGACTAATGAGTTAGTTACGGGATGATGCATTACGGAATGAGTAAAGAGACTTGCCGGTAACGAGATTGAACAAGGTATGATGATACCGACGATCGAATCTCAGGCAAGTAACATACCAATGACAAAGGGAATAACGTATGTTGTTATGCGGTTTGACCGATAAAGATCTTCGTAGAACATGTAGGAGCCAATATGAGCATCCAGGTTCCGCTATTGGTTATTGACCGGAGATGTGTCTGGGTCATGTCTACATAGTTCTTGAAGCCATAGGGTCCGCACACTTAATGTTCGATGACGATTTGTATTATGAGTTATGTGATTTGATGACCAAAGTTTGTTCGGAGTCCTGGATGAGATCACGGACATGACGAGGAGTCTCGAAATGGCCGAGAGGTAAAGATTGATATATTGGAAGGTTATATTCGGACACCGGAATGGTTTCGGAGTGATTCGGGTATTTTTCGGAGTACCGGGAGGTTACCGGAACCCCCCGGGGAAGTAATGGGCCTTATTGGGCCATAGGGGAGAAGATGAGGCAGGCCAAGGGGAGGTGGTGCCCCCCCCCCATGGAGTTCGAGTTGGACTAGGGGAGGGGCGCCGCCCCCCTTGCCCTTTCCTACTCCCTCTCCCTTTTCCTCTTTCCTACTCCGGAAAGGAAAGGCGAATCCTACTAGGACTTGGGAGTCCTAGTAGGACTCCCCACCATGGCGCGCCCCCTTGGCACCCCAAAGCACAACAGACAATCTCTTAGCCGTGTGCAGTGCCCCCCTCCACAGTTTAACACCTCGGTCATATCGTCGTAGTGCTTAGACAAAGCCCTGCGCCGGTAACTTCATCATCACCGTCGCCACGCCATCATGCTGACGGAACTCTCCCTCGACCCTCTACTGGATCAAGAGCTCGAGGGACGTCATCGTGCTGAACATGTGCTGAACACGAAGGTGCCGTACGTTCGGTACTTGGATCGGTTGGATCGTGAAGACGTTCGACTACATCAACCGCGTTACTAAACGCTTCCGCTTTCCGTCTATTAGGCTACGTGGACACACTCTCCCGTCCCGTTGCTATGCTTCTCCTAGATAGATCTTGCGCGATCATAGGAATTTTTTTGAATTACTATGTTCCCCAACAATAATGGGTTAGTTTTTAGGGATAATTGGTTTTATGCCCCTAGTTGAGCCACACTCAGTTGGTTTACCCCTAGTTTATGAAAACACGTGTTCCTGCCCAAACCACTTTGCTCATCTTATGCTTTTGCCCTTTGACTGTTTGATCGTTACTTTGAAAACTTCATAACAAATGCATACTAACTCAGAAAAATGCAAATAAGATATCAAGATGTTCAAAAAGACATCACCTATATGTGCATATAATTTGCATTCTTGACGAAAGTGTTGGAAAGTTCCCATCTAAGTTTTGAGCTAAAATTGAGATGGGGACTCTCCAATACCTTTGCCGTGAATGCATATGACATGCCCGTATAGGTGATGTTTTTCTAACATTTTGATCTTTGATTTGCATTTTTCTGAGTTAGTAAGAATTTGTTATGGAGTTTTCAAAGTGCCGGTCAAATGGTGAGAGGGAAAAAGCATAAGACACGAAAAGTGGTTTGGGTAGGAAATCATGTTTTTGGAAACTAGGGGTAAACCAACCGGGTGTGACCCAACTAGGGGCATAAAACCAATTATCCCTAGTTTTTAAGGTAACCTCGTCAAAACCGCCTCACGAACAAGATCTTCAAGCTCGATAGAATGATAGATCTGCGCTTTAGACACAAGTCCAACCCCTAACATAGACCACGCGTGAAACAAGAACAACCATTGGTAGATGTCGCTAAGATATGTATGGTTTTGAAACCAGACTATCAGACATTTGCTTCATTGTTCAAGATTATAGGCGCAAAGAAGGCAAAGGTTATGGTGCTCCATAAAATTTTATAACATGAAATTGTACCACTCGAGTCAAATGATTTGTGGTTCTGAACTTCTGATGGTGCATTTATCTGCCCGGACTATAAACATTTATGTCAACCGACCTTTTTACGGATCTAATTTATTTTGTTGTGATATAACATTTGTTGTTAACTGACCGATAACGGCCGTAGAAAATAGCGAGGCATTTTATAGAGTGTAGGTTTATTCTTACTTTATGTATTTGTTATCATCGGTCTACTAATAGGCTGAAAGCATCGTCGGAGGCCAACGGGCCAAATCGTTAATGGGCCGCCAACACACCAAAATATAAGGGTGACGCAAACGGTCCAAGAGGTATAATGGGCCATATTGGGCCGACAGTCTAACTGGCCGTAGATGGGCCAGAAAGCTTATCGGGCCTAACACAGCTAAAAAATAGTACGGGTCAACCTAACTGGGCCAAAATAATCACAAGCCATTCATGGACCACAATGGTCCATGGGATTTAAATGGGCCCATGACAAATTTGAACCATTAGCAGGTCGAAAGATATGACCACCCAAAATAACCATGGACCGTTAATAGGCACAAATAATTGAAGGAAATATGCCCTAGAGGCAATAATAAAGTTGTTATTTTTATTTCCTTATATCATGATAAATGTTTATCATTCATGCTAGAATTGTATTAACCAAAAACTTAGTACATGTGTGAATACATAGACAAACAGAGTGTCCCTAGTATGCCTCTACTAGACTAGCTCGTTAATCAAAGATGGTTAAGTTTCCTGACCATAGACATGTGTTGTCATTTGATCAACGGGATCACATCATTAGAGAATGATGTGATGGACAAGACCCATCAGTTAGCTTAGCATTATGATTGTTAAGTTAATTGCTATTTCTTTCTTCATGACTTATACATATTCCTCTGACTATGAGATTATGCAACTCCCGAATACCGGAGGAACACTTTGTGTGCTATCAAATGTCACAACATAACTGGGTGATTATAAAGATGCTCTACAGGTGTCTCCGATGGTGTTTGTTGGGTTGGCATAGATCGAGATTAGGATTTGTCACTCCAAGTATGGAAGAGGTATCTCTGGGCCCTCTCGGTAATGCACATCACTATAAGCCTTGTAAGCAATGTGACTAATGAGTTAGTTGCGGGATTATGCATTACTAAATGAGTAAAGAGACTTGAACTAGGTATGATGATACCGACGATCGAATCCCGGGCAAGTAACATACCGATGACAAAGGGAACAACGTATGTTGTTATGCGGTTTGACCGACAAAGATCTTCGTAGAATATGTAGGAGCCAATATGAGTATCCATGTTCCGCTATCGGTTGTTGACCGGAGATGTGTCTCAGTCATGTCTACATAGTTCTCGAACCCGTAGGGTCCGCACGCTTAACGTTCGATGACGATTTGTATTATGAGTTATGTGATTTGATGACCGTAGTTTGTTCGGAGTCTCGGATGAGATCACGGACATGATGAGGAGTCTTGAAATGGTTGAGACATAAATAATGATATATTGGACAATGTTATTCGGACACCGGAAGAGTTCCGACAGGTACCGGGTAATTATCGGAGTGCCAGAGGGTTATCAGAACCGCCGGGAGAACTAATGGGCCTTGATGGGCATTAGTGGAGAGAGAGGAGGGCCGTGTGGGGCTGCCCCCCCTTTGGCAGTCCGAATTGGACTAGCGGAAGGGGGCGGCGCCCCCCTTTCCTTTCCCTCTCCCTCTCCCTTCCTTCTCCCCCCTTCCACCAGGTGGAATCCTACTAGGACTTGGAGTCATAGTAGGACTCCTCTCTCCTGGTGCGCCCTACAGGGGCCGGCCGGCCTCCCCCTCCCCTCCTATACATACGGGGGCAGGGGCACCCTAGAACACACCAAGTCTTCTCTTAGCCGTGTGTGGTGCCCCCCTCCACAGTTACACACCTCAGTCATATCGTCGTAGTGCTTAGGTGAAGCCCTGCGCTGGTAACTTCATCATCACCGTCGCCACGCCGTCATGCTGACGAAACTCTCCCTTGTCCTCAGCTGGATCAAGAGCTCGAGGGACGTCATTGAGCTGAACGTGTGCTGAATGCGAAGGTGCCGTACATTCGGTGCTTGGATCGGTTGGATCGCGAAGACGTTCAACTACATCAACTGCGTTATTAAAACGCTTCCGCTTTCGGTCTACGAGGGTACGTGGATACACTCTCCCAGCTCGTTGCTATCCTTCTCCTAGATAGATCTTGCGTGATCGTAGGAAATTTTTTAAATACTGCGTTCCCCAACAGTGGTAACAGAGCTAGGTCTGTGTGTATATGTTATATGCACGAGTAGAACACAAAGAGTTGTGGGCGATAATAGTCATACTGCTTACCAGCAACGCCTTACTTTGATTCGGCGGCATTGTTGGATGAAGCGGCCCGGACCGACATTACATGACCGCGTTCCTGAGACTGGTTCTACCGACGCGCTTCGCACACAGGTGGCTGGCGGGTGTCTGTTTCTCCAACTTTAGTTGAATCGAGTTTGACTATGCCTGGTCCTTGTTGAAGGTTAAAACAGTGCACATGACAAAAAATCGTTGTGGTTTTGATGCGTAGGTAAGAACGGTTCTTGCTAGAAGCCCGTAGCAGACACGTAAAACTTGCAACAACAAAGTAGAGGACGTCTAACTTGTTTTTGCAGGGCATGTTGTGATGTGATATGGTCAATACGTGATGAGATATAAATTGTTGTATGAGATGATCATGTTCTGTAACTGTTATCGGCAACTGGCAGGAGCATTGTGGTTGTCGCTTTATTGTATGAAATGCAATCGCCATGTGATTGCTTTACTTTATCACTAAGCGGTAGCGATAGTCATGGAAGCAATAGTTGGCGAGACGACAACGACGCTATGATGGAGATCAAGGTGGCAAGCCGGTGACGATGGTGATCATGACGGTGCTTTGGAGATGGATGTCAAAGGCACAATATGATGATGGCCATATCGTGTCACATATTTTGATTGCATGTGATGTTTATCTTTTATGCATCTTATTTTGCTTAGTACGGTGGTAGCATTATAAGATGATCTCTCACTAAATTTCAAGGTATAAGTGTTCTCCCTGAGTATGCACCGTTGCGACAGTTCGTCGTGCCGAGACACCACGTGATGATCGGGTGTGATAAGCTCTATGTTCACATACAACGGGTGCAAGCCAGTTTTGCACGTGCAGAATACTCGGGTTAAACTTGACGAGCCTAGCATATGCAGATATGGCCTCGGAACACTGAGACTAAAAGGTCGAACATGAATCATATAGTAGATATGATCAACATAGTGATGTTCACCATTGAAAACTACTCCATCTCACGTGATGATCGGACACGGTTTAGTTGATATGGATCACGTGATCACTTAGATGACTAGAGGGATGTCTATCTAAGTGGGAGTTCTTAAGTAATATGATTAATTGAAATTTAATTTATCACGAACTTAGTCCTGATAGTTTTTGCATATCTATGTTGTAGATCAATAGCTCGCGTATAGCTCCCCTGTTTTATTTTTTTGATATGTTCCTAGAGAAAATAAGTTGAAAGATGATAGTAGCAATGATGTGGACTAGGTCCATGATCTGGGATTATCCTCATTGCTGCATAGAAGAATTATGTCCTTGATGTACCGCTAGGTGACAGAACTATTGCAGGAGCAGATGCAAACGTTATGAACGTTTGACAAGCTCGGTATGATGACTACTTGATAGTTTAGTGCACCATGCTTTACGGCTTAGAACCGGGACTTCAAAAATGTTTTGAAACGCCACGGAGCATATGAGATGTTCCAAGAGTTGAAATTGGTATTTCAGACTCATGCCCGAGTCGAGAGGTATGAGACCTCTGACGAGTATTTTGCCTACAAGATGAAGGAGAATAGCTCAACCAGTGAGCATGTGCTCAGAATGTCTGAGTACTACAATCGCTTGAATCAAGTGGGAGTTAATCTTCCAGACAAGATAGTGATGACAAAGTTCTCTAGTCACTATCACCAAGTTACTAGAACTTTGTGATGAACTATAATATGCAAGGGATGACGAAAACGATTCCTGAGCTCTTCGTGATGCTAAAATCGGTGAAGGTAGAAATCAAGAAAAGCATCAAATGTAGATGGTTGACAAGACCACTAGTTTCAAGTAAAAGGGCAAGGGAAAGAAAGGGAACTTCAAGAAGAATGGCAAGCAAGTTGCCACCCCATGAAGAAGCCCAAAGCTAGACCTAAGCCTGAAACTGAGTGCTTCTACTGCAAATAGAATAATCACTGGAAGAGGGACAGCCCCAAATACTTGGCGGATAAGAAGGATGGCAAAGTGAACAAAAGTATATATGATATACATGTTATTGATGTGTACTTTACTAGTGTTCATAGTAGCCCCTACGTATTTGATACCAATTTAGTTGTTATGATTAGTAACTCGAAACAGGAGTTACAAAATGAACAAAGACTAATTGAGGGTGAGGTGACGATGTGTGTTGGAAATGATTCCAAGGTTGATAAGATCACCATCGCATACTCCCTCTACCTTCGGGGTTAGTATTGGAACTAAATAAATGTTATTTGGTGTTTGCGTTGACTATAAATATGATTGGATCATATTTATTGCGATACGGTTATTCATTTAAGTTAGAGAATAATTGTTGTTATGTTTACATGAATAAAACCTTCTATGGCCTTACATCCAATGTAAATGGTTTACTAAATCTCGATCACAGTGATACACATAATATTGATGCCAAAAGATGCAAAGCTAATAGTGCAACTTATTTGTGGCACTGTCGTTTAGGTCATATTGGTGTAAAGCGCGTGAAAAAACTCCATGCTGATGGGCTTTTGGAATCATTTGATTATGAATCACTTGATGCTTGCAAACCATGCCTCATGGGCAAGATGACTAAGACTCCGTTCTCCGGAACAATTGAGTGAGCAACCGACTTATTGGAAATAATACATACTTATGTATGCGGTCCGATGAGTGTTAAAGCTCACGGCGGGTATCGTTATTTTCTGACCTTCACAGATGATTTAAGCATATATGTGTATATCTACTTAATGAAACACAAGTCTGAAACATTTGATAAGTTCAAAGAAATTTAGAGTGAAGTTCAGAATCATCGTAACAAGAAAATAAAGTTTCTACGATCTGATCGCAGAGGCAAATATTTGAGTTACGAGTTTGGCCTTCATTTAAAAACAATGTGGAATAGTTTCACAACTCATGCCACCTAGAACACCACAGCATAATGGTGTGTCCGAACATCGTAACCATACTTTATTAGATATAGTGCGATCTATGATGTCTCTTACCTATTTACCACTATCGTTTTGGGGTGGATTAGAGACAGCTACATTCACGCTAAATAGGGCACCGTCTAAATCCGTTGACACGACACTGTATGAACTATGGTTTGGCAGGAAACCTAAGCCGTCGTTTCTTAAAGTTTGAGGTTGCGAAAAAAGCTTCTACCTAATAAGCTCGAACCCAAATCAGAGAAATGTGTCTTCATAGGATACCCAAAGGAGACTGTTGGGTACACCTTCTATCACAGATCCGAAGGCAAGATATTCGTTGCTAAGAATGGATCCTTTCTAGATAAGGAGTTTCTCTCGAAAGAAGTGAGTGGGAGGAAAGTAGAACTTGATGTGGTAATTGTACCTTCTCCCGAATTGGAAAGTAGTACATCACAGAAATCAGTTCCGGTGATTCCTACACCAATCAGTGAGGAAGCTAATGATGATGATCATGAAACTTCAGATCAAGTTGCTACTGAACCTCGTAGGTCAACCAGAGTATGGTCCGCACTGGAGTGGTACGGTAATCCTTTCGGGAAGTCATGTTACTAGACCATGACGAACCTACGAACTATGAGGAAGCGATGATGAGCCCAGATTCCGCGAAATGGCTTGAGGCCATGAAATCTGAGATGGGTTCCATGTGTGAGAACAAAGTGCGGACTTTGATTGACTTGCCCGATGATCGGCGAGCCATTGAGATTAAATGGATCTTCAAGAGGAAGACAAACGCTGATAGTAGTGTTACTATCTAAAAAGCTCGAATTGTCGCAAAAGGTTTTTGACAAGTTCATGGTGTTGACTACGATGAGTGTTTCTCACTCGTATCTATGCTTAAAGTCTGTCCGAATCATGTTAGCAATTGCCGCATTTTATGAAATTTGGCAAATGGATGTCAAAACTGCATTCCTTAATGGATTTCTTAAAGAAGAGTTGTATATGATGCAACCAGAAGGTTTTGTCAATCTAGAAGGTGCTAACAAAGTGTGTAAGCTCCAGTGATCCATTTATGGACTGGTGCAAGCATCTCGGAGTTGGAATGTACGCTTTGATAGTGTGATCAAAGCATATGGTTTTATACAGACTTTTGGAGAAGCCTGTATTTACAAGAAAGTGAGTGGGAGCTCTGTAGCATTTCTGATATTATATGTGGATGACATATTGTTGATTAGAAATAATACATAATTTCTGGATAGCATAAAAGGATACTTGAATAAGAATTTTTCAATGAAAGACCTCAGTGAAGCTACTTACATATCGGGCATCAAGATCTATAAAGATAGATCAAGACACTTGATAAGACTTTCGATGAGTACATACCTTGATAAGATTTTGAAGGAGTTCAAAATGGATCAGTCAAAGAAGGAGTTCTTGCCTGAGTTGTAAGGTGTGAAGTTGAGTAAAGACTCAAAACCCGACCACGGCAGAAAATAGAAAGATAATGAAAAGTCATTCCCTATGCCTCAGTCATAGGTTCTATAAAGTATGCTATGTTGTGTACTAGACCTATTGTGTACCTCGCCATGAGTTTGGAAAAGGGGTACAATAGTGATCCAGGAGTAGATCACTGGACAGCGGTCAAAATTATACTTAGAGGACTAAGGAAATATTTCCCGGTTATGGAGGTGATAAAGAGTTCGTCGTAAAGAGTTATGTGATGCAAGCTTTGACACCGATCTGGATGACTCTGAGTCTCGATCTAAATACATATTGAAAGTGGGAGCAATTAGCTAGAGTAGCTCAGTGCAGAGCACTGTAGACATAAAAAATTTGCAAAATACATACGGATCTGAATGTGGTAGACCCGTAGACTAAAAACTTCTCTCACAAGCAAAACATGATCACACCTTATTACTCTTGGGTGTTAATCACATAGCAATGTGCACTCGATTATTGACTCTAGTAAACCCTTTAAGTGTTGGTCACATGGTGATGTGAACTATGGGTATCAATCACATTAAGATGTGAACAATTGGTGTTAAATCACATGACGATGTGAACTAGATTATTGACTCTAGTGCAAGTAGGAGACTGAAGGAAATATTCCCTAGAGGCAATAATAAAGTTGTTATTTATATTTCCTTATATCATTATGAATGTTTATTATTCATGCTAGAATTGTATTAACCGGAAACTTAGTACATGTGTGAATACATAGACAAACAGAGTGTCCCTAGTATGCCTCTACTAGACTAGCTCGTCAATCAAAGATGGTTAAGTTTCCTGACCATAGACATGTGTTGTCATTTGATCAACGAGATCACATCATTAGAGAATGATGTGATGGACAAGAACCATCCGTTAGCTTAGCATTATGATCGTTAAGTTTATTGCTATTTCTTTCTTAATGACTTATACATATTCCTCTGACTATGAGATTATGCAACTCCCGAATACCGGAGGAACACTTTGTGTGCTATCAAATGTCACAACGTAACTGGGTGATTATAAAGATGCTCTACAAGTGTCTCCGATGGTGTTTGTTGGGTTGGCATAGATCAAGATTAGGATTTGTCACTCCCAGTATCCGAGAGGTATCTTTGGGCCCTCTCGGTAATGCACATCACTATAAGCCTTGCAAGCAATGTGACTAATGAGTTAGTTGCGGGATGATGCATTACGAAATGAGTAAAGATACTTGCCGGTAACGAGATTGAACTAGGTATGATGATAACGACGATCGAATCTCGGGCAAGTAACATACCGATGACAAAGGGAACAACGTATGTTGTTATGTGGTTTGACCAACAAAGATCTTCGTAGAATATGTAGGAGCCAATATGAGCATCTAGGTTCCGCTATTGGTTATTGACCGGAGATGTGTCTCGCTCCCGGTCATGTCTACATAGTTCTTGAACCCGTAGGGTCCGCACGCTTAACGTTCGATGACGATTTGTATTATGAGTTATGTGATTTGATGACCGAAGTTTGTTCGGAGTCCCGGATGAGATCACGAACATGATGAGGAGTCTCGAAATGGTCAAGACATAAAGAATGATATATTGGACGATGTTATTCGGACACCGGATGAGTTCTGAGAGGTACTGGGTAATTATCAGAGTGTCGGAGGGTTATCGGAACCCCCGGGGGAACTAATGGGCCTTGATGGGCCTTAGTGGAGAGAGAGGAGGGCCGCAAGGGGCTGCCCCCCCCCTTGGCAGTCCGAATTGGACTATAGGAAGGGGGCGGCGCCCCCCTTTCCTTCCCCTCTCCCTCTCGCTTCCTTCTTCCCCCTTCCACAAGGTGGAATCCTACTAGGACTTGGAGTCCTAGTAGGACTCCTCTCTCCTGGCGTGCCCTACAGGGGTCGGCCGGCCTCCCCCTCCCCTCCTTTATATACGGGGGCAGGGGGCACCCTAGAACACACCAAGTCTTCTCTTAGCCGTGTGCGATGCCCCCCTCCACAGTTACACACCTCGGCCATATCGTTGTAGTGCTTAGGGTTTAGGCGAAGCCATGCACCGGTAACTTCATCATCACCGTCGCCATGCAGTCCTGCTGCCGAAACTCTCCCTCGTCCTCAAATAGATCAAGAGCTCGAGGGACGTCATCGAGCTGAATGTGTGCTGAACGCGGAGGTGCCGTACGTTCGGTGCTTGGATCAGTTGGATCGCGAAGACGTTCGACTACATCAACCGCGTTATTAAAACGCTTCCGCTTTCAGTCTACAAGGGTACATGGACACAGTCTCCCCGCTCGTTGCTATGCTTCTCCTAGATAGATCTTGCGTGATCGTAGGAAATTTTTTGAAATACTATGTTCCCCAACAATAATCCTCTGGCCATATTTGTCCCAAACACACCACTGGTCATGAAATAAATCTTGCGCCATATTTGGCCCAAACATACCATGGATCATTAACAGGCCGAGAAGATACCACGGGCCTTTAATAGGCCGAAAGGCAGATTGGGTTGGAATTGCGACAACGAGACAACGGGCCGTTAACAGGTCAAAAAATACCGAGCCTTAATTGGCCCAATTATATCACAGGTCGTTAACAGTTCGAAATACAAATTGCGCCATAAATGGGCTGAAATATACCACTTCCTTTAACTCGCCAAAAGTTGGGTCGATAATAGGCCGGGAGTCATGGCAGGCCACAAGTGGGTCCACGTGTACCATGGGTTGTTAACGGGTCAAAAGATACACTAGGCTGGAAATTGGCCAAACTCTACAACGGGGCAGTAATATGCCACAGACACACTGGCCAGAAAATGGTACAATGCCACCACGAACCACTAACATGTTGAAAGAACATCGAGCCGCAAATGGGTCCAAATGTACCATGGACTTTTAACAAGCTGAAACACACATCGGGTCATAATTGGGCCCAAGGACACAGTGGACTGTTAACAGGCAGGTGACCGGCCGAATTGGCACCAACCAATTTTTGTCTAAATCTTGTGGGTCTTTAACTGGGTCGAGTGTTTTAAATTAAGGGACTACTGTTTGGCCATGTCATGTATCGACGCTTCATACACTCGTGCGCGTCTGTCCTAAACAAACGATTTAAAACCCCTTTCCGCGACGGCATTTGGAACCGTCGCCAAGTGAGTGTGTGCAATAGGGTGTCCTTCCCACACGACCCAGAAATCGTCGGGGATAGGCCCTCCTGGGACCCAGGCTGGGGCCGTGTGCGATCGGGCGAGGTATCGAAACCCAATCATTTTCGTAGGTATGTACATCCCACACGGTGAATCCCAGAAATCATTTTCGTAGGTATGTACATCCCACACGGTGAATCCCAAAAATCATTTCCGTAGGTATGTACATCCCACACGGTGAATCCCAGAAAAACATTTCCATTCGTATGTATATCACACACAGTCAATCCAAGGAATACGTTTCCGTTCTTATGTACATCCCACACAGTAAATCTAGGGAAAACATTTCCGTTCGGATGTACATCCCACATAGTTTTATGTATACACTCGTGTGTGGAAGGTGTAACTATCACACACGCTCTACCTTGGTTAACTGTTTGCTTTCATTAACTACATCACACACGATTTGATGCAGAAAACTCTGTGCCATTGGGCTATCCATCGCAAGCGCTTTTACTGCTAGAACCGTTTGCAAAGGTCCATGACCGTCTGTTCTATTTATTTTTTTGCCTGTAATTTATTATTCTAATTGGAAATTTTGGAATACGTAACGTGCAATTCAAATTCTCAGCACAATGCTTCAACAACGAATCCATAAATAAAATTGCCAGTACAATATGTTCAGTAGTTACAGGATTAGGCAGCAATTAACTATGATGAACCGCAGTATTTAAAGGCGGTAAAGGTGAAGAGACAAGTGTAAACCATGTTGATTGCTGACGGTGTTGAAGAAGCGGAATGCCCATAATGTGCCTTCCTGCATGCCATATGCACGAACCACTTTTGTCCAACCCCTTGTGACGATCGTCTGCCCATCCTTCACCGCCTTCAGGAAGACTTCTATAGCATTATCATGGTAGCATGAATTATATACTTTAACCTTAGTTGCCTCCACTCCGGTCATGTAGTTTGCAAGGTAATCATCAGTAAATAACTTCGGAAACCACTGAAAAGAGAAAAATATCAGATAATGAGGTCTAATAGAGTAACTTGTTGTGGGCAGGGGGAAAAGGCAACACATTACTTACCATCCTAAAGTTCACTGTTGTCTTCGACAAAGTGTAAATAAAGAGCTTAATTCCAATCACCCGTTTCTTTCGCCTAAAAATCTTTCTTAGTTTCCTCACTTGACGCTTGTTCATGAATATCTCATTGCCCCATACGCAAAAGGGATCGAAGCATGGATCAGTACCCCTCATATATGTACCAACAAGCAACCAGTAAATGTTAGAAGCTAAATTGAGATTGCACAAATGATGTAAAATACAGCTACCTATGTTCCTAAGTACAAGTTTTTTTTTGAGATTTCAATATAAAGTACATACAGATGTATATAGAATTATAGATATAGTTTAGATTAGAATCTAGATTCACTCAGTTTGCTCCTTATGTAGTCTATATTGGAATCTCTAAAGAATACTTATATTTAGGAATAGATGGTGTATAAGACATGGGATGCAGCTAACCTCGACGGCAAACAACAGCATCGCCCATTGTAGCCCTATGTAAGTACATGGAAAGCCAATGTTAACAACAACAGGGTTAACATCCACCAAAAATAGCAAATGGTAATAAAACGGCGGCATCTGTAGTGATATCTTCATTTCGAAAGAGTAGCACGGTAGCAAAGGGACGGATTAAAAAATGGATACAAATGTTAATTGCAACAGGCTTAACAACATCCTAACTCATGTTTTGTAAGTTTGTAGCCAGTGAAATACAACTCTTTAAAAATGGATACAACTGTTAATTGCAATAGGCTTAATGGCCATTGAAACCGGTACTGATAAAAATGCAATTGGTAGAGTTAAACATCACAGGGCAGGTGCTGCCAGAGCAGATAATGGCCCAGTTGTCTATAAAAAGGTAGCGAAAATAGCTCAAATGTGTTAGGTATGTTTACTACAACATGCTTAATACATCGACAGTACAAAACATAGCCATTAATTGCAACTGGTATTGGTAAGATTGAACTGGTGGGTATATACTTGGTAAGTCCTGAGAGGTAGTTGCTGGGGCACTTCATCTTGGCCAGAGCCTGCCCAAAGTCAGCGGCGGCGGAGGCAAGCTGTTCCTCCGGGTCAAAGCGTGGATCAGTGCCACTGACATGTGTACCTACAGGCAACCAGTAAATGGTAGAAGTTAAACTGCAATTGCACAAATGATGTGAAATAATGTAAGACATGGGATGCAGCTACCTTGACGGCAAACAATAGCATCGGCCGTTATGACCCTGCGTAAGTACATGGACAAGCATGGTAAGTACAACAGGGTTAGCATCCACCAAAAATAGCAAATGGCATAGTTAAACATCACAAGTCATGTTTTGTAAGTTTGTAGCCATTGAAATGCAACTATTTAAAAATGGATTCAACTGTTAATTGCAACAGGCTTAATAGACATTGAAACTAGTACTGATAAAAATGCAATTGGCATAGTTAAACATCACAAGGCAGGTGATGCCAGAGCAGAGAATGGCCCAGATGTCTATAAAAAGGTAGGTATAGTAGCAAAAATGTGTTAGGCATGTTTACTAGAACATGCTTAATACATCGACCATACAGAACATAGCCATTAATTGCAACTGGTATTGGTAAGATTGAACTGGTGAGTACATACTTGGTAAGTCCTGAGAGGTAGTTGCTGGGGCACTTCATCTTGGCCAGAGCTCGCCCAAAGTCAGGGACGGCGGAGGCGAGCTGTTCCTCCGGGTCGAAGCGTGGATCAGTGCCACTGACATGTGTACCTACAGGCAACCAGTAAATGGGTAGAAGTTAAACTGCAATTGCACAAATTATGTGAAATACTGTAAGACATGGGATGCAGCTCACCTCGACGGCAAACAAAAGCATCGGCCGTTATGACCCTGCATAAGTACATGGACAGGCATGTTAAGTGCAACAGGGTTAGCATCCACTAAAAATAGCAAATGGGCAGCATCTCTAGTGATATCCTGAGTCATGTATTGTAAGTTTGTTGCTGGTATTGGTGAAATTGAGCTGGACACGGTAATATTTGAACATCACACAGTGTGTAGTACTGAAATAAACAAGGCATGAACATGCTTAATACATCAACCGTACAAATCATAGCTGTTGCAAGTGGTATTGGTAAGATTTAGCTGGTCAGATCTTACCTGTTAAGTCCTGGGGGGTAGTCGCTGGGGGACTTCACCTGGGCCAGAGCCTGCACCATGTCGGCGGTGGCGGCGGAGGCGAGGTGTTCCTCCGGGTCAACACGCACAGCGGCCATCGCGCCATGGACCGCCATCAGCTCCTGGCGGGGGGTTTTGGAGGCATGAGGATGTTTCGCAGGCGCCATTTAAGCAATCAGGCCGGGGACATGATAGAGATCGGTGAGTTACCTGACTGGATCCGAGCAGAACGTAGATGTGGTTGAAGCTGTGGTTGCGGCGGCGGCGGTTTGAGATGCCGGTAGGGGGAGGCGCGAGGGAGGGGGGATACTGAGGGGAAGGGGATGTGGTTGGAGGAATAAATTCTGAAATCGCGCGCCTAACGAAAATTTTGGTGCGAAATTTGAAACTTCGGCGGGGGAAACACACAACACAGACGAAGCGCGTAAAATACTCGTGTGCGAGAAAAAAGAAAGTTGGCAGATCCCGTCTCCAAAAAAATGTACACGTGTACTTGATTTTTTTCGGTCAATGGTACGCCTGGTTTATTAGGAAATATCGCACAGGTAACTGACTTATGGGTCATTAACGCAAAAAAACGCAGACGGGTACGGCATAGAAACCATGTGTTTTGTGATCTTCGAATGATTAACGCAAAAAAGCACACGGGCACACATGCTAATCAACGCTCAAAGCCCTCAAAGGATGCTCTTATCGACATTGTACGTTAATACTACAAACTTAAAGTACTACTGGTAATTTGCTCTAATACTACGAACTTAAACTACTTCTCACATGCTGCCATCAGGGCATGCTGGCCAGACGCCAGCGTTCTCCTTCCCGGCCTTGTAGGCGGCAGCCCACCGTGCTTCGATCTCCACCAAGCTCTCCTCACCACGGCGTGCGGCCTATTTTTCTTGCGGCGGCGGGACTCTCTTTTCTTGACTGCTTTCTGCCTTTTCCGCTCCTTCTGTGCGGCTTTGGTCGCCTCTAGATCCACCACCCATTCGGCCATGGCAGCCTCAAAGTCCGCCCATGTAACTGTCTGGCCGCCGACGGCGATGAACTCGGCGCGGCGAGATGCCATCGCTTCCTTACCATGTGCGCGGTCGCGGGCAGCGAGGAGCGCGGCGCGGCGGGATGCCATCGCTTCCTTACCAGTTACTGTGCGCTGCGGTGCCATGGACGACGCCTGGAGAGAGCTCTGGGACGGAGGGCCGGGCAGCCATACAGTGCGGTGGTATTCAAGAGCTCAACCACAAACGACAACAGAAATTTGGCTTCCCTTACAATTTTGCTCGTTCATTATCGCACACGGTTCATCTCCGTCGCTTCTAGAAATAGTGTGCGCTGAGCCTATTGTGTGTTGCGTTATGATTGGCCAGAACCCCGGCCACGCGGATCGCGCGTGTGCACCGTTGGATGCACCGCGATCGAACGGCAATCCACGTCCCTCACATCACACCCATGCACCTGTAGCTGGATTGGATTTATATGCGCTAAATGCCTAGAAAATGCACATAATCCCCTAAATATGGTAAATGAGCCCGGAAAAATGCCAAATTTGAACACGGTGATTTGCAGGGTGTATGTTCATCGTAGAAAAAACTCTAGGGCAAAGAACGAAGAAAATTTGGATTCCCCTTCAATCTTGAGGATTTCCCTTTCGAAAGCATGGAACTTCCTCGGTGATGGTTCGATTTATGAAGGGTGTGCATGACAACATAAGCCAAACCTTCTCAAATTTTTACCAAGGCATGGTGAGGTCATACCATGGCACCATGCCAGGCGTCATGTTTTTTAAGCATTTATTTCATTTTTTTATAGTTGAAAACCCAACAAACAGACATTTGTGGTTGACTATTGCCACACATTTCATCAAAATATCTGTCCATTCCTTGTAAAAGGCATGAGAATTTACTAAATGGCATGAGCATGGTTTTCTAAGCCGTTCTTGTGGACCCTTTCATGCATCGATTGTTTGAACTTGAATTATGCGCATTAATGCCTAGGAAATGCACATAATCCCCTAAATATGGCAAATGAACCCGGAAAAGTGCCAAATTTGAACACGGTGATATGCAGGTTGTATGTTCATTGTAGAAAAAACTCGTGGACAAAGCATAGAGGAAATTTGGACCCCCCCCCCCCTTCAATCTTGGTGATTTTCCCCCTTGAAACCATGAAACTTCCTCGGTGATGGTTCCATTTATGAAAGGCGCGCATCACGACATAAGGAAAACATTCTCCAATTTTTACCAGGGCATGGTGAGGCCATACCATGGCACCAAGCCATGCGTCATGTTTTCCAACCATGTGTTCCATTTTTTGTATAGTTGTTAACCGAGTAAACGACGCGTTTATGGTTGACTATTGCCACACATTTCCTTGAAATATCTGCCCATTCCTTGTAAAAGGCATGAGAATGTGCTAAATAACACGAGCATGGTTTTCCAGACCATTCTTGTGCACCTTTTCATGCACCGATTGTTCGAATTTGAATTATGTCCATTAAATGCCTAGAAAATGCACATAATCCCCTAAATATGGTAAATGAGCCCGGAAAAATGCCAAATTTGAACACGGTGATTTGCAGGGTGTATGTTCGTCGTAGAAAAAAACTCCAGGGCAAAGAACGAAGAAAATTTGGATTCCCCTTCAATCTTGAGGATTTCCCTTTCGAAAGCATGGAACTTCCTCAGCGATGGTTCGATTTATGAAGGGCGTGCATGACAACAAAAGCCAAACCTTCTCAAAATTTTACCATGGCATGGTGAGGTCATACCATGGCACCATTCCAGGCGTCATGTTTTTTAAGCATTTATTTCATTTTTTATAGTTGAAAACCGAACAAACAGATATTTGTGGTTGACTATTGCCACACATTTCATCAAAATATATGTCCATTCCTTGTAAAAGGCATGAGAATTTACTAAATGGAACAAGCATGGTTTTCTAGGCTGTTCTTGTGGACCCTTTTATGCATCGATTGTTTGAACTTGAATTATGTGCATTAATGCCTAGGAAATGCACATAATCCCCTAAATATGGCAAATGAACCCGGAAAAGTGCCAAATTTGAACACGGTGATTTGCAGGTTGTATGTTCATCGTAGAAAAAACTCGTGGACAAAGGACAAAGGAAATTTGGACCCCCCCCCCTTCAATCTTGGTGATTTCCCCCTTGAAACCATGAAACTTCCTCGGTGATTGTTCGTTTTATGAAAGGCACGCATCACGACATAAGGAAAACATTCTCCAATTTTTACCAGCACATGGTGAGGCCATACCATGGCACCAAGCCAGGCGTCATGTTTTCCAACCATGTGTTTCATTTTTTGTATAGTTGTTAACCGAGTAAACGACGCGTTTATGGTTGACTATTGCCACACATTTCCTTGAAATATCTGCCCATTCCTTGTAAAAGGCATGAGAATGTGCTAAATAACACGAGCATGGTTTTCCAGACCGTTCTTGTTCACCTTTTCATGCATCGATTGTTCGAATTTGAATTATGTCCATTAATGCCTAGGAAATGCACATAATCCCCTAAATATGGTAAATGAGCCCGGGAAAATGTCAAATTTGAACATGTTGCATTTGAGGCGGTATGTTGATCGTTGGAAAAAAACTGAATGACAAACTAGGACGGAAATTAGGATTCCCCTTCATTCTTGGGGATTTTCTCTCTCGAAAGCATGGAACTTCATCGGTGATGGTTCGATTTATGAAGGGCGTGCATGACGACATAAGCCAAACCTTCTCAAATTTTTACCAGGGCATGGTGAGGTCAACCATTGCACCATGCCAGGCGCCATGTTTTTTAAGCATTTATTTCATTTTTTCTATAGTTGAAAACTCAACAAACAAACATTTGTGGTTGACTATTGCCACACACATTTCATCGAAATATCTGTCCATTCCTTGTAAAAGGCATGAGAATTTACTAAATGGCATGAGCATGGTTTTCTAGGCCGTTCTTGTGGACCCTTTCATGCATCGATTGTTTGAACTTGAATCATGCGCATTAATGCCTAGGAAATGCACATAATCCCCTAAATATGGCAAATGAACCCGGAAAAGTGCCAAATTTGAACACGGTGATTTGCAGGTTGTATGCTCATCATAGAAAAAACTCATGGACAAAGTACAAAGGAAATTTGGATCCCCCTTCAATCTTGGTGATTTCCCCCTCGAAACCATGAAACTTCCTCGGATGATGGTTCATTTTATGAAAGGCGCACATCACGACATAAGGAAAATATTTTCCAATTTTTACCAGGGGCATGGTGAGGCCATACCATGGCACCACGCCAGGTGTCATGTTTTCCAACCATGTGTTTCATTTTTTTGTATAGCACAAGCATGGTTTTCCAGACCGTTCTTGTGCACCTTTTCATGCACCGATTGTTCGAATTTGAATTATGTGCATAATTAATGCCTAGAAAATGCTCACAATCCCCTAAATATGGTAAATGAGTTCGGAAAAATGTCAAATTTGAACACGTTTCATTTGAGGCGGCATGTTGATCGTTGGAAAAAAAACTGAAAAACAAACTAGGACGGAAATTTGGATTCCCCTTCAATCTTGGTGATTTCCCTCTCGAAAGCATTGAACTTCCTCGGTGAAGGTTCGATTTATGAAGGGTGTGCATGACAACATAAAGCAAACCTTCTCAGCTTTTAACCAAGGAACGGTGAGGCCATACCATGGCATCATGCCAGCCGTCATGTTTTTCAAGCACATATTTCATTGTTCTATAGTTGATGACCCAGTAAATGACGCATTTGTGGTTGACTCCATTGAAATCTAAGTCCATTCCTTGTAAAAGGCTTGAGAAATTACTAAATACCACGAGTATGGTTTTTCCAGACCGTTCTTGTGCACCCTTTCATGCACCAATTGTTTGAATTTGAATTACGTGCAGTAATGCCTACAAAATGCACATAATCCCCTAAATATTGTAAATGAACCAGAAAAAGTGTCAAATTTGAACACGGTGATTAGCAGGGTTTATGTTCATCGTAGAAAAAAAACTCATGGATGAAAGACAAAGGAAATTTGGATTCCCATTCAATCTCGGTGATTTACTATCGCACACAATTCATCTCCGTCGCCTCTGCGAACCGTGTGTGTTCACTCACACATGCAAAAGGAAAAGAAAACCCTCGCCCACTTCGACCCACACTCACTCGCCGCGGACTCCTCCGCAACTCTGCACCCTAAGCTCGATGGATGTTGGCGGCGGCCATAGGTCGCGCTCCAAACGGCACCGGATTTTGCCTCCACCGCTTTCCGCCGCCTATCTGCACCGACATTCTAGACTCTGGTCGACTGGGGTTTTCTGCGGGATTGGGCCGGGGATTTTTCTCATGGAGAAGATAATCAACTTAATTAGCAAAATATTCACTCATCTCTTATCGCAGTCCGTCCGTCGATGTTAATCAACCGGCGGAAATCACCATGGAATCATTTTTGTTCTAGCTGATTCATGGGTGTTCATTCATGTGTGCACAGTGCAAGCACAAATCGGGCAACTGTGGTCATGGCCAGTCGGAAACGAAGTTCCATCTCACCATTCCGGATGACTTCAGGGAGCGCTCGGTATGTTCAATCTCAACCTACCACGGTCGGCATGGCCTAAATTTGTGAACATATACCATCTGTTGCTACATTATCTATATATTTGCATCAAATCTTTGTTACATTATCTATTTTTAATTCTATATTTTTGTACTTTGCTTGCATCTATATATGGATATGTTCTATCAGTTACTCCCATATTTGTATCTTGCTCGGTTATTTCAATATATCTAATTTACGATCTTAATTTTCATTTCAAGCAGTACATCCCTTGCTTTGCAAGAACAGGAGTAGAAGGAAATCTTGAGCTTTACTTTGCTGATGACTCCCGGGATGTCATATTGACAACGCAACATGGGTTTACAATGACGGTTAGCATAATACTTGATAAAGATGGTCACTCCTATGTTAATGCGAACCTTTGGAGAAAAATGTCTAAGTGTTACGAACTGAAAGCTGGCAATAAAATTCTAGTGCGTGCACCACAGCCTGGTCTAATTAACATGGATGTTTACTTCCCCAACGTCATCAGTCGATCAAATTCTGATCGAGGTTAGTGTCCTTTCAACTTTCTCCATGTTGTCATATTACTATTTAAGCAACCAACTGTGATATCATATTCTGACTCCGTTCCTAGGCAGTAACAAATTTTGTTTACCAATTTATGCGCACTATATATTCTTCTGCCATGTTCTGAATAAATAATACCTTTCCACCTTTTAAGCAGGATATGTTGGATGCATAGTGAACGATCTGTATGTTACTAAGCGTACCAAATTTCACTGGAAGGACTTGAAGCATGTCATAAACTTTGTTGATAATCTGTCAGAGATAGCACAGCGTATGAACGCTGGATTTTGGATGGGATTAATTAGACCTATAGTGCACACACTGAACAAGACCGATTGTGTGCACAAAGCGCTGGTAAAAAGTCTTATTTTAATGTTGATGCTTATAAACTATATATATCTTCAACGACATGTTACAATTGTTTTTTATTCTACATGTCAACAGAAATTGCCCCCTGTAGCCGTTCCTAAATCGATTTCCCGGCGTGGTCGAATTACACTTGTGCCTGCTAATAACGCCAAAGTGATTGCAAGGTACTGCATTTCCCGCAAAAATGGAACCATTCAAATTAACTAGTTCTCGCTTCTCGTGGCAATGCATCCATATTGGAAAATTGGAGACACTGTTCTACTCCTGCTCTACCAAGGCACGGGAGCGCTCTTCCTTTTCATTGACGAGATGTCGAGTCGCCGTGATCAAGCTGCTTCCAGTGGATAGTTGTGGTTGTTGGCCCTCGGCCTCTTAAAATGTGCTAACTGTTACTATATATGTTAAGTATGTAGATATGGACCATATGGCTGTTGGCCCTTAGCCTCTTAAAATGTGATAGTTGTTACTATGTTAAGTATGTAGATATGGACCATACATTTGTCAAAACCGTGTTACGAAGATCCTCCTTTTGTCAAATAGTGTAACCACTATATATATGTTACTCAAATGCTGTTACTCAGGTTCATAAATTTTCATGGAAAGTATTAGTATCGTACACAGTTCATTGAGTTTAAGCGTGTGCCCGATGTCCAGAAGGCATTTGCATATTAACTGTCCATATTGAAAATTCACACACATGTTCAAATAAGGAAACGTATGTGTAACATACTAATCATTGCACACGAGTACTCGCAGACGCATCATGTGCGATACTCCTAGCCACCGCAAGCAACTAGTTTGCATTTTTCAAAGTTTTTTGTACACACAGAATCACACACGAAATAACTGTATTGACTGTCTATGTTGTAATTTCTTATCGCAAACAGCTCATCCGAGTTGGCTGTTTGCCACGTATCACACACATCTTGTTTACACGACTCGTTTGTGTTCTTTTGGCTCATCGCAAATAATTCATCCATGTGACCTGTATGTTGCATATCACACACATCTTGTTAAGTTGAACCGTTTCTGTTGTGTTCCCTAATCAAAAACTGTTCGTCCGAGTTAACCATATGTCGTATATCGCACACACATTGATATGGCTGCCCGTTTCTGTTGTTCTACCTCATCGCAAACAGTTCGAATGGATTAACCGTGTGTCCTGCATCGCACACACATTGTTATGGCTGCCCGTTTCTGTTGTTCTGCCTCATTGCAGACAGTTTGGATGGATTAATCGTATGCCCTTCATCGCACACACAACTAAAACCTGAACCGTGTTTGATGCATACATTATTGCAAACGTTTTGCACCTTTTTTGATGGTTTTTTTTACACCACCGTTTGCGATTATTGCATCGCACACAGTTCGGCAAAGGGTCTCTGATCGTAGTGTCGCATTAGCAGTCTCCTGCAGTAGTGATAGGCGCATATCGTCCATTGGATGGGCAACACCTGTCACAAGGTAGAGGTGATGTGTGGCTGCATTGGCGAATGAGAATACGACACATGGGAAACCGTCATTGGTTTGGGCTGTTGACGGGTATCGGATCTAGTACCCGCACCTGATAGCTTAACGGCGAACCGTTACGGTGGCTGACACGTGATGGTTATCCTTGACGAGAACACTTCCATGACGAGCCATTTATCATCATGGAAGTGGACATTCTCGTGATGAAAACGTGATTATTGTCATGGAACACATACCCGACAACACATGTATGACTATCTTGATCCTATCATAAACCGTCACGGATGTACATGGGGGTGATAAAAAAACGTGTATCATCACGGATGTGTTTTTTTGGTAGTGATGTCTCATGCTCGTCCTGTTCCTTCCTTCCCGTCGTGTCGTGCTTGCTAGTGAAGGATGTGGCACTGCTGCACGGCAGATGCACCGGGACCGTAGGGTGCTTACGTTGTCCCTGCTAGGTAGCAATCACAACACCACTCGTTGCCGAGGCGCAGGAGCTGCTCATCCAGTGCAGCCGCTTAGAGGCATGATGTCACACAAGCTCCACGACGCGCTTCAAGGGGAGGCGGAGGACGAGGTCGACTGTCGGAGTGGCTCGGACAGCAACGGGGGCAGGGGGTTGGCGGCAGGGGCATAGAGCAGCGGCAGCGGAGCTAGTGGTCGCCTGGGGATAGGTAGTTTCTTTTTTGCAATTTAGCCCTTAAATCTATGTTAAATATGTATCGGTTTCTTACTTATGTGGGTTAGCATGACATGTGAGACCCAAGTGATGTGGCAGTCAACTCGGTTAAAAACTAGTCGCGTCAGCAAAAACGGCTTCAACGAGCTAAGGGTTGAGTCAGGAATGATATCGAAAGTTTAGGGTGTAGAGTAACCGGTTTTGATGTTTAGGATTGAATCATATACATAGTGATAAGTTCAGAATTGAAAAGCGGATTTCTATGTTTCTTAAAATCAATCAAATATAGTACTAAATAATCATATCGAGACAAATTTAAGACGAGTGGTAGTAATATGGATTGGAGGAAGTAGTCTTTTCTTATTAACCTGTGGTCCTTTCCTTGTACGTTCGAGAGGTCGCATCTCATTCACCCGGGGAAAAAAAGCATCTCATTTTGTAGCGATCCTACGAAGCTTTGCTTCGGTTCTGGACCTCCTCCATGCATCGTACAATCTGTGCGGTACGTGTTGGGCTGTTGGCCGTCCATAGACAAAAAAGAGACGGGTCGCACGCCCGCTCTCTCTCTCTCTCTTCCCTCTCATGAGCACTAGAAGCATACGCGCGCTTTGCTGCGCCGACTACTTTCCTGCCTTTTATTTGTTTGCTTGTTAATTCATATATAGTTTCTTTGTTGCTCTATTTGTGGCCCCGGCGTTGTTGTTCATTTTATGGGCATGTTGTGTTTTTTTTAAACCTTGCACGGCGAAATAAAATCATGAAAGAGTCTGCTAATTTTTCGGCCTCAAGCGAGCGAGAGGTTGAATTTGAATCAGGTTGACAAAGAAAGTATGAAAGACGGAGATGAAGGAGGAACCGGGAGTTGTGATACATATCTTGTGGATCATGGCATGTTGAAGAAGGTGACCAAGTCCTGAAGATGGGGTCGTCCCTATCGAGCGCCGCCGCTAGCCATGTCGGCCTACCTCACCGCTTGCTCTTTCAGGCCCCGCGTGTTGCCGGCGTTGGATGGTAATTGCCGCCACAAGAGAAAGGGAGAAAGATGGAGAGATGGGCAGGGCATGTGGCACGGTGCTGGACTGGCAACGCCGGTGCAACCGTGCTGTGCTGAGGAGGCGGTAATGGGTCAGGCTGGCGGCCCTGTGCGGTGGTCTATCACTTTGACAGGCGTGGATAGTCAGCCGCATCACTAATTTCCCTTATACAAAATGTACATAAGCGACAGGTAGGAATGAGCACGTCCTAAACCAATGGGCATATGAACTCGCTTTAAAAAATGCATTTTAAACATGTTTTACAATGATAAAAATTCTGAAACAAAATTTCACGCATACATCTTCGCAACATGTGTGCGCAACACAAAGTTTTGTGATTTTTTTTTATTTTGCCTCCACGAAAAGGACAAATTTCAGTGCTCCTAAATATCGTTCCATTATACTTTTTTTTGTCTTTTTGCACCGCCTAAAGAAAAGGTTGCTTTTCTGTGAAACTTTTTGCGTGCCCATAGAATGTAAAGATGTATGCGTGAATTTATTTTTTTGAGATCTTTTTGGCATTTAGGAATGAGTTTTCCTAAGTGCATTCATATGCCCACAAGTTCATCCATATCATTTCCCGACAAGTAACCCATTCTTTCCCTATACCCGATGTACATTAGCTGCGAACTAACATATGTTTGGATGGTTAGGAGGACAGTGGTATTTCTAGTCCATCATGGTTTATGTACTGGTATTTGCATTTTTCTGGATTTATTTCACAATTTTTGGCGATGCATGTTCAGTGGGAGGTGATGTCCCCGTCGACAACAAGGCGAATGTAGTGACTTTGTCAATCTCACGATGATATGCTGACTCGGTCTCTCGGAGGCGCTCATAAGGATAGGGTGTGTGTGTTCATAGAGATGTCAGATGAATGCATGCGTGTGTATATGAGCGTTTGTGCATGTACCATTT
Source organism: Aegilops tauschii subsp. strangulata (assembly GCF_002575655.3). NCBI lineage: Eukaryota > Viridiplantae > Streptophyta > Magnoliopsida > Poales > Poaceae > Aegilops > Aegilops tauschii. The sequence continues at coordinate 323,014,883 of NC_053040.3, forward strand.
TAAAAAAACTAAATGAGCGTAACTTTTTTCAACTAAAAAAATAAGTGATACATAACCCATAAAGCGTGGACACATGTTATTAGATGGTTGACCCAAGCTGCAAAGAGTGCCATAAGTCAAACACTAATAGACGTGGTCCATTTTGACCCTCTCAGTCCGAGCACTCACAGCTCTCACATTCTAGGGAGCTTAGATACTCTAGTGATGCGTGCAGGGGAAGCCCTCGCGCCTTGCGTTGTTCTCAGGTGCTCCTGTGGACCTAGATTCGCTACTCAATGACTACGAGCAAATATCTGAGCATGCACACGTGTGTGTATTAGAGGGTGTTTAGAAAATTTTGAAGAAAAAAAATACGGTGTCACATGCTTTACATATTTCACTGAAAGTACATTTTCAAATTCAAATTTAATTCACTTGGGAAATTAGACAAAAAATGTTAGCAACAAAAAGGTGAAATTTAGCCCCCAAGTGGAAGTAAATTCGAAACTGAACATTTACATGTTTGTAGAATGTCACCTCTCTAGCACATTGTATTTTTTTTTAATGAAACATTTGGAACATGGTTTTCACCTAACTTAGTTTCCACATGATACTTTCTCCATGTCTACCGGAGGCAAAATTACGTAATTATTTGGAAAATCCAACCAGATTCATTTCAAGTATTTACACGTGTGAACTTGATTATCATTGGACCAAAGTGAACTTTCAATGGGAATTTTAATTTTTTTTGGGTGAAATGTGAAAAAGATCGTAGACAATCCTCTATAACACTATGCTCCCTAGTTTTTACGGTCTCACAATCAATTGAGGTCTCCAATTGAAATTGAGTCACCCAATTTTGACCGGGTCAACAATTTGTCAAAGCACTCTCATTCGATTCTTTATACTATACACTATGATTCCTAATTTCTACCCTTCACAATTAATTGAGGTCTTCTATTTAGAATTGGGTCACCTATTTTGATCGGGTCAACAATATCCAAAGGAGCTCTCCCATTCAATTTTTTTAATTCATTATATACCCTAATTTTGAAGTGTTTTCATTCGATTGAGGTATTTAATTTTGGATTTGGTTTATGATTTTGACCAGGCCAATGGTTTTTCAAATCAATAAGTAGCGATCGTGCCTATAAAAACATGGCAATGCCGCACACCCTCCCACCACCTAAAGAGAATAATCGCCACCATGTGATACCGCAGGACCAATATGGGTTGATTAGTGGATAAGATAGAATCACACCGTGAAAGACCCACCAAATAACTGTATTATTATAGATAAAAATAAAACACACTCCATCATCTCCCCCGCCCGCCAAATAAATATTTCATCAGTTCCAAAATATAAGGGGTATTAGTTTTTTGTAGTCAACTTTCTTTAACTTTGACCAAGTTTCGAGTCGAAAATATCGACATCCACAATATTAAACAAAAAAATATGGACTTTCATTTCATGATGAACCTAATGATACCGATTTTGTATTATGAATTTTGATATGTTTTTATAAAATTTGATCCAACATAAAGATATTTGACTTAATACACCTTATATTTTGAAACAGACTGAGTACTTTTTTTAACAAACCAAACAACACCAATGGCACAACAGCGCATCCAGCCCTTCTAGTATTTTCTAATTTGCGATCCTACAAAACAAGCAATGTTCATAGGAAATCTCTAGAAAATAGAATCCTCCAATTTTCCTAGCAAAGTTTTTGAACCGGAAAGTCGCTGATTGCCCCTCCATTTTCTACATCAAAAGGATCCAACCAAATGCATGATTCTGTCATCTCCTCTCTTATAGCTTGACCACCACCTCAAAAGAATTTCACTGGACTGCCAGGCTCGATGGTGAGCCCACCTTTGGATTTGGAATGAAGTTGTCGTATTTATAATTTGGAAGACATAGATGGAAAATAGCAAGGAGGTATTCAGGATTCAAACATCAGTATTTCAAACATGAAATACTAAACTTCATTCCAATTCCAAAGGTGGGCTCACCATTGAACCGGGGCAGTCCCATAAAATTCTTGGGAGGTGGTGGTCATGGTATGAGAAAGGGGAGGTCAGAATCATGCATGTGTTTGGATCCTTGGTTGTGTGACCACACCTTCAACATGGGCACGACGGATGCACGTCGCCAATTCATGATTTAGCTGGAAGCAAGGTCATGGGTTTTCATCCAGAGAATATGCATACTTGTTATCGAAACCGTTAGTGTCAACAACCTCTCTATCGGTTGATGCTTTCTTGCTAACAGATTCCGGTGCTGGGGAAATAAAAAACCGCTTGTGCCATTGGAGAAAACACCAGAATCAAACTGAGGATCTTGCCTCCGCACATCTGTTCACTGCCGCACCACCTTTGATACACGTTGGAGAGAGAGAGAGAAGGTGGTGGATGAAGGGGATCCATCGCTTTGTAACCACCTCGTCTGTGCCCAAATGTTTACATCAACCACAGCCGAGAACCCGACTACCATTGTAATCGGCCCTGAAACTCCACTAGATCAATCTTTGTCAGCAGACGCCTCTCAAGCAAACGTAGCCATTTCAAAAGTGTCGGATCGGTGAGAGAGAAACAATCCCCGCCACCACCATCGACTGAGCGAGCTTCGCTCAACTGCGAGGGGATTGAGAAAGGAGAAGGGTGGGACGTTGGCGGCTAAGATTTTGCCATGCCACCCCTCTAAGGACGACCCATGCGAATTGGATATGTTAATTATATGCCATATATTTAGAAGAAGAAAACTAATAAGGCGAATGTATGTATATTGTACACCATAACATATAGGAGCACGTATCAACAAAAATCTAGGTCGGGTGGGTATGCATTCACTAGAACGTATAGTGAGGAATCTTGCAAGGACAGCTACGTGCTATTGCACAAAAGACATGATGCAATCAGTGAATAGCTCGTCTCTTGGGGGCTACTAAATAGCTGCTTGTCCGCCCAAGACAAACTTCATTATTGGCGCCAAGAGTCTACTGGCCACAATAGTTGGGTCATCCCATGTGCACTTGACCAAGGATTTACAAAAAATTGAAAAGCTGATCTAGCTTAGCGAGCACCCAAGCTGTTTTATGAGAACACAAACAAGTGATCCTTCAGCGAAGTTATAGAGTGAAATATATTAGTATTAACTTGACCCTTAGCTTTTCAAGGAAAAAAACTGACCATTAGTTTGTACTTTTAATTTACATAACTGCATACCTAGATTATGTAATAAATAGCAAAATTGATGTTTTTAAGATGGGGTTTACAATGTACACGCCCGCACGCACAACGCTACCATCACCACACACATATGAATCACGGAGTTTCAAGATTAATGAAGTCATCACATTTGCATCGTGTTATCGATGTGAACATCACCTACTGATAAAGTATTCTGCTTTGATATGACGTATACATGGCATCAAACATTTACGCGGAGATTCGTGCGGGTATTTTTTTTATGGTTGATTGTTCACTTAGATGTGCAATAACTGGAGCACATCGAGATCTGCTCTAGACACACGTTTAGGAATCTATTCTTCCTTTCTTTCGCAAGTATAGGACCTTTTGCGGCGGCATGTCAGGGAGGATGACATATGTCCCATGTGTGATAATGATGATGAGACATTATTCATACTATGATTTAGTGTGATCATGCTGTTAAGTTCTGGAATGCGGCGGCGAATTTCTTTAATTTGAAGCTTCAACGGTTGCACCCTGTAACGTGGAAGAAGGATTTGCTAGACCCAGAATTTATTAAGGATCATGCTGCTATTGCTATTTCAGTTATGTGGGCAATTTGGAGTAATAGAAACAAGTGTGCTCATGGTGAGGTCCAGTTCCAACCACACAAATCCATGGAGATCATTTATGAATTAGTAAGGGCACTGGACATCCCTCCTCCAGTAGAGGTGACAAATGTTGGCTCTAAATCGGCATGGAATGCGCCTAAACCAGGATGGGTCAAGCTTAATACAGATGGTGCTATAGATATGGCTGGTAGAGCGGCTGGTGCAGGTATTGTTGGGCGGGACTCCACGGGGTCTTTTCTTGTTGCCAGAAACTCAAAATATATGGCCATTGATGATTCTTTTACTGCGGAGCTATTGGCTTGTCGTGATGCTATGAGACTTGCTATGGAGAACTCATTTTCTTATGTAATTATTGAGTCTGATTGTCAAAACCTTTGCAACATGTGGATGCAAGGAGATGACCTGTCCATAGGAGGTCATGTCTTTAGAGCGATGTGGTCTTATCTCTCGAATTTTCATGGATTCAAACTTGACTACACACGCAGGGAGGCTAATGTGGTCGCTCACCGTTGTGCTAGACATTCCCTTTCTTTAGCTGTTGATCGGTGTATTTTTTATGTGTAATCTCTGAGTTTTTGATTGAGTGTTGAATCAGATATGACCCGCTTGAATGAATAAAACGCCAGTAGGGTGGTTCTAAAAAAAAGATTCCTAAACGTGGGTGGTCAAATGGACAGTGGGTCGTCTAATGTCAGAAAGTAGGACGTCAGATCTCTTACGGTAACACACCACATGCGTACAATTTAGTTCGTCCATCCTGGACCCCGACACGGCGCCAGGGGTCACTGTTTGCGGCGCTCTTTTTTCCTTGCCGTAAGCCAATTTTTCTTGAAAGATTCTGTCAAGCCCCTAGTACTTGCATTCAAATATGATTGAAAAATTTCCTCGCGAAAACAGTATTATTCAAAGTATACGTAGAGAAGTTCACGTGCATGCAGCAGCAAGAACCTGGAATGTGCTGCTTCCTCTAGATCTCCACGTATACTCCTGGTACATATAGATGTGTACGTATTATATTATACTTTCAGCAGCCACGGTTTCCGGTGTAAAGTGGCTGCAGAGATTCTACAATGACAGTGGGCTGCCATGATCCCTTTCGATGCAAGTCAGTCCTGGAATTCCTTTCGTGCCATAGGGGCTAGCTATAGCGTTTCCCTTTTCAAAGACTGAACGAAGCAATTAATTAAGCTTTGGGAACCGAGAACCCTAAATAAAGCCTTAAACTATGGCAACGTACGGACATTGACTCAGGCTCCTGCCTCCGACAGCGTCACGATCTCCGGCCTGACCGTCCAAAGATTAGGTCGGGGGAGAAGAGAAAAGCTGGAGCTAGCTAGCTGCATCGGTTTCCGCTACCAGCTAGCTAGGGACTTTTTTTTTCAAGCAAACTTCTGATCTACTACATCCGTCGTGGTTTATTGGTTCCATTCTATTTTATGCTAAATTTTGATCATAAATTTAACTAACAAAATTTTCATGCATGTTTAAAAAAAAATATCATTGAAAACTATGTTTAAATACGAATCTAACAATATAATTCTTGATGACATGCATTAACATACTGCTAGTTAAATATTTGGTCAAAATTTGACATAGATTACAAAAGGGACCAATAAACCAGAACGGAGGTAGTTTTCGTCAAATACAAAGAACTTCAGACATAAAAGTTATATCTAGGTCCGTGGACCATCTAGTGATGACTACAAGCATTGAAGCGAGCCGAAGATGTGTCGCCGTTATCGCTCCTCCTACATCGAACCCGGCAAAACATTGTTGTAAGTCGAAAAGCCGTTACGCAGAACAGTAACAACCGTTGATGAAGAGAAGCCTAAATAGGAGGATCCAACCTGCAGACACATATAGTAGATGAACGATAACCGGATCCAAGTGATCCACCTAAGATAAACGTCGACCGGATCTCACAAGATCCGCCAGAGACACACCTCCACACGCCCTACGACAACGCTAGAAACATCGTTGGAATAGAATCTAGGCGGGAAGAACCTTATTTCATCTTTAAAAAACCGTCTCCGCCTCGTCTTCCTTAGCATGGCATAAACCCTAATAAAATTTATAAAAACACCTAAAAATAAAGTTCTTGCATCGACAAGGGCCAGAATCCACCACGCCTTTATGATTCTAAGAACCATAGAAGACGAGGCAAGCCGGCGGCGGCCCCCCGGTGAGCAGTAGGAAACCCTAGCTGAGAGGTCGCACTAGGCAGGCGGAGCAACTAGCCAGGGACTTGATCACGAGTTTGCCTATGACCGCAGTGCAGGCACATGAATCAGCTGGCACACATGCCTGTACGTACAGGCCAGCTAAAGCCCTGCTCCTCTGCCTCTGCCTCGCTAGCTGAAGCTGCTGCGTCTGGGACTGGGAGACTGCGACTGTGGCTGATGTATGCCTAGTCCGTGCACTGAGCCGCGCGCAGAGTTCCGAGCAAAAAGTGGCTCCGCCTAGACTGCCTTTGTTTATTTTAATTAACGAGTTGGCCCATTGATCAGTTTGTCGTGCCGTCTCTGTCTTTGTTGCAGAGACGATTTTTTTGCTCCCGTGCGCCTACATATGCTTTTGTGATTCTACTCCCGTGATAGCACATGACTGTGATGCCGACGATTTGCTGACACTGCTGTGCTGCGTATATATGTTTCCATGCATGCACCATGGTTATACAGTTATTAATTCCATGCACACATTGTATTTATATACGTAATAAACTTTCAAATAAAATGATGCTATCACATAATCGGGGACAGAGAAAACGCAACGTTATGGAACAATAATTGGCTCCACGAAACGGTGTATGCGGCCATTGCGCCGAGCCCCTGAGATCCTTTTTGGCATCATCACCTCAAGAAAAACATGACAGTAGCCACGGACCTAACAAGAGGTGGATGTGAATTGCCTCACTACCAAGGAGGAGGAATTAGCAACACTCAACAAAAGAATTTATCGCCCTTCGGGAGGGGGAAAGAATTATATGAGACCAGGTCTCACGGGCTATCATGTGAGACTCACCCTGATGGATGGCACGTGGCATTTACAAATCAAAAAGCGTCTACCCCACCCCCCACTTGAAATCAGGGGGAAGAGATTATGCTTTATAATTTGTGAATGTCACGTGTCATCCATCAGGATGGGTCTCAGCTGCTAGCCCGTGAGATCTGGTCTTATATAATTTTTTTCCTCCGGGAGGTTACCTTTTTTCATTGATAGTGGGGCGTAGTTAAGATTGCGGTTGATTCAGGAGGTTATCTAAAACCTTCAGCCTCAACAACGAAAATGCGTTGGTCACTTGGAAGTGGAAAACCTCGGGAGCACTCAAGGGGTGGTTTCATCCCTGGCCGTTATGCTCACTTTCTGACCGATCCCGGGATTCTGCTTGGCATCGATGCCTACTCAGACGCCGGGCGCTACAGAGATATTTAAGCATCTCGTGAGAGAAAAAATCGGCACCGAGCGCCTGCCAGATCGCTGCTAGCGTTGGACAAGGAGAAGCTAACAGAGTCATTAAGGAAAAAATCATTAATTTGTATTTTCTAAGCGCCTTCGCAAGCGCTATGCATTGGATATGCCCTCATTCGCCATGTACTCCCTCCTTCCACTTATTTATGGCCTAATACATTTTCTAAGGTTAGCTTTGACCACCGATTAGCACAAAGATATATGACATGCATGTTACACAAAGCATACTATCGAATTCGTATGTGAAAGAAGTTTCTAATGATATAATTTTTAATATCATACATCTCATAAGCTAATAATTTTATCATTGGTCAAAAGCTACCTTGAAAGACATATTAGACCCTATATATATGGAAGGGGGGAGTATGTATAACAGGGAGCGGATTTGTGGCACACGGGTCTCAAGGCACGTAGGTCCTCATGCGTGCTTTTAATTTTAGCTTCCGATTTTCAAACTTTTGTATCTTTTAAACGAATGGTTCAAATTAAGTCATGTTTTCGTATGCATGCTCGTGACGAGGACTTTCAAATAAGACCCATTTTAAATTTGTATTGATGAATTTTAAAAATAAATGTGAAGTTTCAACTCTTCAAACTTAGTACGAGCGACCAATAAAGTCATAATTTTTAGGCCTACTACCGGCCAAAAAAATGTCTTAAAAAATATCTATGAAATTTGGTAAGAGCGAGTGAGAAAATCTTAAATTTCAGATGAAAAACCGTAAGTTTCAACGACTGACACTTAAAACTTACTGTGCCCTCATGCGCGATTCAACTACTTCGTGAATCACGAGACAATCAAGCCGCCGAGCAGTGTTTGGCAGGTGTGTGCCCCTGCGAATTTACGATGTATAAGAGGTTCATCACCCGTTGTTGTGACTGGTCTAGCTAGGCATTTTAGTTGTCTCAAAAGAATCCGACATTCTGGACCGAACATGGCGCTTATCTAGAAGTAAAATGAACGTGAACTCTCCATGAATGCAGAACCCCCCATGATACCTCGAGGCCAGTCTCAGCAGCGATGCCACTTGAGAGCCACACATGCATTAAGCAGCAGGCAATCAAACGAGGCCCCAAATGACAGGCTTGTCCGGGACTGATGGAACCCGATTAGCACTGACGTGACGCCCTCGCTATCTATATACCTAGATGGTGGATTAGAGGGCGAGATGGATCAACCGACCGGACATCGGCTGAGCGTCAGGGCTCATGCTGCTATATCGTCTCCGGGCGACCGGGCCAGGTGCAGCTCCCTTCCTGCGCCGCTTTCGGCGGCTGGGCGCCCGCAGTCGCGGTCCTCCCCCACGTAACGTAAGCAGCTGTTGCCACGGCCCCGGCGGTCGCGGGATGGAGAAGAGAACGGGGCCGGGCCGGCGAGCGAGCCGAGCGGTGACTTCATGGGCGGGCTTGACAGGGATGGGGCGCGCCACGCCATGAATCCGCTCGTGTGTCGTGTCGCTAGGCCTCGGCACTAGTACTATAGTACGCTCCGGTGGCTGCTGTCGGTCTGGGTTTCTACGAATAGTGCAAGATGCATTCATCAGCATGCGGGCTGCGGCATCGTTGTTGCGTGCGTGTACGACTAGTTCGGTAGGGTATGGCGACCTTCGCCGTGGCTGCGGCTAACCAGGTTTTGGCTACGCAGGAAGAAAGAGGAGGCTTTTGTGTTCATTCCGCTGCGACCAACCAATCTCTACCTTCATCGTCCGTTTCGAAAGAAGAAAATTCTCTACCTCCATCGCTCCACACTTGCGTCTTTGATCGTTCGCCTCATGTCCTTGACGGACGTCGCCCTGGTCCACGGCGGCAAAGCACCACGCCTGGCTCGTGGCCGCAGCGCATGCGCTTTCCAACAACCGATCGTACAACGCGTAGTCTACCTGATGGATGCACATACATGATGACTTTGAGTGTTTCCCCCATCAACTGCACTACAGTGAACAAGGACCTTTTACAAAAGACCCCCCAGGGGCTCCCGCGATCGCGAAGGCGATCTGGCGGCGGTGGCGAGAGAGCGCGTGTGGTGGCGGCGCCGGCGCCGGCGGCAAGGCCGGGAGGAGGGGCCGATCCACCTGGAGTGGGCCTCATCGGGGGTCTCTTCAGCGCGACAGATTGGGAGGAGATCCGAGCAAGATCGAGGCGGATACTACGCGGGGCGGCAGATCGAAGAAAGTGTGTGGAGATTTCAAGGAGAAGAGCGTCTGAGTTTTTTGGTAAATTGGAAGGTGAGATCCCCTCTATTCCTGTCGGGGGAGGATCGATCCGATCTTCTAGACCTTTTGTTGGTCCGGTTTCCGCGGTTTTGGCTAGCTCTGTTTCCGGAATTTGTGTTGACTGTAATGGGGATTTGGATACTGCGCTTGTTAATATGGAAGGGCACTCAAGTGTGGTAGGATCCAGCGAGAGGTTTCAGCATGGAGTAGCCTTTCTTTCGTCCAATTCTTTGGAAACTAATGGTTTCCTTATACTGGGGGGAATAGAGTAATCTCCACTTGTGATTCTAAGGCAATATATGTAGAATTGAACGGTTTTTCATCCTGTCCAGATCACAGTAGGAGCCATCAGCGGGAGCTGATTGACGCCCCGATTGTAGATCTTTCTGTTGGCGTTTATGATCCATATGAGGATAAGGGAGCTATTTTCGCTGTAGTTATTAGGAAACTGATCATTTATGGCTTATTACTCATGATTATTAGCATCAAATCCGTTTTTGATACGGGGTGGAAGGGGATCCTGGCATGCTATATTTGTGGTACAGAGAGAGGTCATCCCTCGCCTTTGTTCTTGCCAGTGCAATTTCGTCTGCTTTCTGTTCTTTCTACCATCAGCCGTGATCGAGGGGAGTGTGCTATGGCGGGTCATGGAGGGAGTGTGAGCAATGTTTTGGGGAAAACACTTGCGAGTGGAGAGGGATCGAGGGTGATGACGGATGCCACGGCTGCTGAATCCTCTCTCCACCAGCTGGGGATGAAGGTGGCCACTGCCCCTTCCATGACCCCTGAGAGTAAGGGGAAGTCGATGCCGAGGCGCCCCCGTGGCGATGGCTCGGCTCTGATTATCGACATGGAGGCCGCGCGGAAGGCTATCGGTGGATCACGGGTGGTGGGGCGGCTTCTTTCGCCCTTCCAAGTGAACCCGCAGGTCATAGTCGATGAGCTTCGGGCTTGTTCAGCATGGAGGCTGCACGGAACGGTCACTGTTCAAGATGTGGCCAGCGAGGACGGGAGGTTCGTCCTGAACTTTTCCACCGAGGAGGACCGGCGGTTCATTTTGAAGGCCCAGCCCTGGCACCATAAGCGTGATGGAGTCATCTTCGCCGAGTTCGACGGCAAGGGAAACCCAGCAGAGGTTGACCTTGGCGTAATGCCAATATGGGTGCAGGTTCGTGATCTAGATTTTGAACTCAAAACTGAGCGCATGGGCTGGACTTTAGGAGAACAAATTGGGGATGTGATTGTTGTTTCCCATAGAGATCACTTAATTGTAGAGAAATATCTGCGTATAAGGGTGGAAATCCCTCTGCATGAACCTCTTAAGACAAGAGTAGAATTCACTCCTTTGGGTAGTTCTGAGAGTGTTAAGTATGATGTTAGATATGAGAAACTTCCTTTGTACTGTGAGTGCTGTGGGATTGTAGGACATACCTCAGAGCGCTATTGTAGTATACCTAAGGATAAAAGGGTTGTTTCTTTTCCAAAGAATCTAGTGTAGAGGCATATTGGAAGGGAACAGGGGCAAGTAAAAGAACACTTTTGTTCACCGGCTCCAACAGCAACAACTACTCTAGAGCTGCGGAAAAGAGTGTGGTCAAGGTGACCAAAGTCGTGGCTAACCTCACGGTCACGGATATGATCACTACGACGACAACGACGCTTGCCGCTGCGGCGTTTGGTGGGCCAACCCAGGAGGGCGTCACGCTCGGCCAGGAGGGCCGGGTGTATGGGGCTCCAACGCCGCTCCACCCAGGCGCTGGTTCTGGTCAGGAGGACCAGCAAACTCTTCCGAGGCCCTCTGCTCTCTCTGGCCAGGCGGGCCAGGGAAAGGAGGCGGGGGGGCGGCTCTTCCATTGGTGCTAAGCACGGCCAGGAGGGCCATGTGCTCGAGCACCGAGTGGGGACATCTACTCCATCGCCGGCTCTGGTGCATGCTAACGGCAGCATGTTCGACGCGGCAATCCGAGGGAACCAGGGGCTCATCCTGCCGGTTGCTGCTTCTAATTCTGATGATGCGGCTGGCGCAAAAAATCTGCAGGACATGTTGTTCAAGCCAGGCGTACTGGAGGCACTCTCAGGGGCAGTTGCGGCAAGGCTGGCTGACCAGAACACGGCCAATGATACGGGAGTATTTACTTTTGCTGCTGATAAAATTACCATACAGGGTCAGAAAAAGAAGAAAGAGAGGAAGGATAGAAAGAAGGGAGGAAAGGAGAAGTCAGAGAGTGATAGAACTCGAATCACAGGGAAAAAGAGGAGTAACCCTTTTGATGCCCCACAAACGGGTAGTGATTTAAATTTTTCTTTTGAGAGAGAGATGGATAGCTATGAACGTCTGTTGTATGGTGAGACGAGTGTTTCCTCAAAGAGAGTGTGTATGGGTAGAGTTGAAACTAGGAGGGATGTGGATGGGATTATTACACATGTAGTGAGGTTAAAAAGAGGAGGAGGAGGTTTATACTCAGCAAAGGAAGGAGTCAATTGGAGAGGACGATGTTGTGGGCACTGATTTGGCGGCCTCCGCTCCGGAGGACCGCCAGGAGAAATGAGAGCAATTAGTTGGAACTGTCATGGAATGTTGTCTTCCACGGCAGTTCGAGAGCTCCGGGAGCTCCAAGGTCGTAATTGTGCGGAGTTGATTTTTCTTTCCGAGTCGCATTTGAATAAAAGTAAAGCTGACGAGCTACGTTGTATCTTAGGTTTTAGTTCCATGTTTTTAGATGAGAGTGATGGCAAGTCTGGTGGTCTTGTCCTTTTTTATCAAAAAGAGAATAAAGTCGAGTTGAACTATTTGTCTTCCCATTTTATTGATGTTGTATTTATGAATGATAATTCTGTAAATTAGCGCTTTACGGGTTTCTATGGTTATCCGGCATGGAATGAAAACTATTTATCTTGGGCAGATCTTCACCAACTGCATTCCCTTGCTGATTATCCTTGGGTAGTCATTGGAGATTTTAATGAAATTATCTACTCTAGCGAAAAAGAAGGTGGCAATGCTAGACCAAATGAAATGATGCAGGAATTCCGTAAGTGTTTGAGTGATTGTAACCTGGAGGATATGGGCTCTGTTGGTGATCCATTCACTTGGAGAAGGGGGGATATCCGTGAAAGGCTTGATCGAGTTGTATGTAATATAGAATGGGCAAACAAATTTCCGCGTGCGGAGCATGTACACTCATGTACACTCAGACCATCGTCCGTTAATTCTTGACACAGATTATTTTGATAGTAACTTGTTTAATCGTCGGAATGGTCGTGTGAGACAATTTGAAGCAAAATGGCTGAAAGAAGATACTGTTGAGGAGATTGTGAAGACTGCTTGGGAAAAAGCAAAGTTGGCGGGTATTGGTCCCTCTCTCGCAGCACGGACTAGAGCGGTGCATGATGATTTACATTCTTGGGACCGAATTACTTTGAAAGGACCACAGAGAAGAATAAATAAGTTAAAAAAAGAACTAGAGAGGCTGAAACGTGGTCCTATTAGTGGTGAGTCCCGCTCAAGGCAAAATGAAATTCTAGTACTCATTGAAAATCTTTTGGACCAAGAGGAAATTTTTTGGTTACAGAGAGGTCGAGCAAACTGGTTGCTACATGGGGACCGTAATACTTCTTTTTTTCATAACGCTGCAACGGCCAGGAAAAAAAGGAACAATATTAGAAGACTTCTGGATGATACTGGGGTTTGGAAACAAGGAAATGATCTAAAGGAACATATTATGGGTTATTTCTCCAATCTTTTTACATCGGAGGTTTTATACCCAAATCAGGAAGTTTTGTCTCTTGTCCGGAGTAGAGTGACTACTGAGATGAATAGTGCTCTGCTCGCCCCTTATACTGCTGATGATGTTCGTAAGGCTCTTTTTGATATTGGCGATTTAAAGGCTCCGGGGCCAGATGGTCTTCATGCTATTTTTTATAAAAGATTTTGGCCCATGCTAGGGGATGATTTGGTGGATGAGGTCTTGAAAGCAGTGAATACTTGTACAATTCCACCGGGTTGGAATGATACTGCGATTGTGTTGATTCCCAAGGTCAACTCACCCGAGAAGGTAACCCGGTTTAGACCTATCAGTCTTTGCAATGTGGTATACAAAATTATCTCCAAAATGTTGTCAGCGCTTTTGAAGGTTTTACTACCTGATATTATCAGCCCAACCCAAAGTGCTTTTGTGCCTAGTAGATTGATTACAGACAATGTTTTAGTGACTTATGAGAGCTTTCATACTATTAAAAATAAGAGGGTGGGAAAAGAGGGTTTATGCACTATCAAGCTTGATATGCACAAAGCTTACGATCGAGTCGAATGGCCTTTTTTGAAGGGAATTATGCTGAAACTCGGTTTTCAGGAGAGATGGGTAAATCTTATTATGAAATGTGTCTCTACTGTTGAGTATAGGGTACGGATTAATGATGAAGAAACTGAAAGTTTCAAGCCTACTAGGGGCTTAAGACAAGGTGATCCATTATCTCCCTACCTTTTCTTATTATGCACGGAGGGCCTTACTGCTCTCTTGGCGCATGCGGAGGAGATTGGGAATATTTCAGGAGTCAAGGTTTGTAGAGAGGCCCCTACTATCACAAATCTCCTTTTTGCGGATGACTCTTTAATCCTCATGAAAGCTAATCAACAAAATGCGGAGACACTTAAATCAATTTTGGACTTATATTGTGCTGCGTCTGGACAAATGGTGAGCGTTGAAAAATCTAGCATATTTTTTAGCCCAAATACGAGTGGGGACATTAGAGAACAAATTTGCTCAATTTTAAATATCATGATCGAAGCTCTCAATGATAAGTATCTGGGCCTGCCTGCGCATGTGGGGTTAGATAAGACTGATTGTTTCCAATATCTGATTGATCGCATTGTTATGAGAATTAGCGGATGGTTCTTCTCAAGTCTGTTGTTCAAGCTATCCCAACTTATGCTATGTCGGTCTTTAAAATTCCTAAAAAAAATTGTAAAGGAATAACTTACGAGATGTCGCATTTTTGGTGGGGTGATGACGACAACCAGAGAAGGATGCATTGGATGGCGTGGTGGAAAATGTGTCCCGAAAAGCCATGGTGGAATGGGTTTTCGTGACATTCATTGTTTTAATTTGGCGATGTTGGCTAAACAAGCTTGGCGTCTCCTTGAGAACCCAGATTCCTTGTGTGCCACCATTTTGCGAGCTAAGTATTTTCCTGATGGAGATTTATTGAACGCAAAGTTAAAAAAGGGATCATCCTTCACATGGCAAAGTATTATGGCGGGGGTTAATACCTTAAAACATGGCTATATTTGGCGTGTTGGAAATGGTCAGAAAATTGACATTTGGGAAGATGCTTGGATCCCTAACTGTGCTAACAGGAAAGTCATCACTCCAAAGGGACAACATTTGTTATCAAAAGTGTCTGATCTCATTGACCCCTCTTCGAATAGGTGGGATGAGGATCTCATCAGACAGACCTTGTGGCCTGTTGATTTACAGCGGGTCCTTGCTATCCCTCTGCCTCAGTTTGATATGTTAGATTTTGTTGCCTGGAGTCATACAAAGAGTGAGATTTTTTCTGTTCGATCTGCATATTTTGTTGAGTGAGATTATCAACATGGAAGGAAACTTCGTCGTACTAATGGAATGGGTCGAACAAACTTTAATCCAATTTGGTGTAAGATTTGGAAGTTATCTTGTCCAGCGAAGGTGAAAATTTTTATTTGGCGAACGCTGCATGGTACTCTTCCATTTCGTGTTACGCTTACTAATAGACACATGAAAGTTTCACCTTTATGCCCTTGTTGTGCTTCTGGTTTAGAAGACACAAAGCATATGTTGTTTCAGTGCCAGAAGGCAAAAGAGGTCTGGAGAAGGCTTGGATTAGACGAGATCATTGCTCAAGCTTGTGAAGTTGATCGTGCTGGAGAGGCGGTCCTCGAGTTTTTGTTGCTCATGCCTGACCAAGATTTATCTATTATGGGGTTCCAGAATACTCGGGAGATGATTGCCATTACGTCTTGGTATTTATGGTGGGAAAGACGTAAATTAGTGCATAAGGAGAGAATTCAAGATGCAAAACAGATTTCAATGGGGATACAAGCTCTTACGACTAATTATGTTGTTGCTTCCAGTCCAAGGGCTTCTATGAAAAGAGGGGGTTGGATTCGTCCCCCGGTGGGTTTTGTGAAACTTAATGTTGACGCTTCTTTTGATCATGATCTTCTTAAAGGTACGGCGGGGGCTGTCTTGAGGAACGACAAAGGAAAGTTTATTGCAGGGGGTACTTGGAAAATTGATCATTGCATCGATGCTCTAACAGCGGAAGCTTGGGCTCTCAGATTCGGTCTTTCACTAGCGCAACGTGCGGGTTGCAATCGCCTAGTTATTAATTCTGATAATTTGGAGGTTATTGAAACGATGAATAACGGCGGACGGTCAGCAGGAGCGGCGGCGGCAATCTTTGATGATTGCTATTTTTTGGCGTGTGATTTTCCTACCTCTAGGTTTGAACATTGTAATAGGGAAGCCAATAAGGTTGCGCACGAGCTTGCTAGGTTGGCTAAATTTTCTTCTACCATTAATTGGTTTGAGGAGCCTATGTTTGAGATTGTACCTTTCCTCACAAACGATGTATCTGTTATTTCCGTTGAATAAAGTCCATTTGTTTTTCAAAAAAATGATTTGGAGGCTGCCGCTGGGAGAATTTGGAGGCAGGCTGCCGTGGCACCCGTCCAAAGACGACGGAGGGAGGGGCAAATTAGCCAACGGTTTAAAAAATCTGGGTGCACACGGAGCGAATTTAACTGGTCAAATCTAGAAGATGATTGACTTGGTTACGGCTAACTGATTATACCTACAAGATGACCGACTGGGTCACGTGGTTTTAACAAAAATTGAAGAGGTATCGTTTACATTCGTAGCATTCCAACCTAAGAGTACTTGTAGGAAACCATAAATATGTGAACCGATTTTTTATTCCAGCGTCGGCACCTAGTGACTATTTCGCGTAACACTCTCGACCCTCCTCCCCATCCATTTACCAATGAAGTAATGAGCAGTATATAATTGCACACAAGATCTACCAGTCGAAATATTGGTCAGACACAACAAAACTGCTTCAACATAAGACACAGGATGCGCCGAATCTCTTCTCGGCTCGGCATTGTCAAAATTGCATCTCTCCTTACGTTGAGCAAAGGTCCTATTGCTGAAGCTTCAGAACTGGAAAGGCGATAACGTCCCTTATGCTGGCAGAGTTTGTCAAAAGCATCACTAACCGGTCGATACCAAGGCCCTATAAGTTGAAAGATTCCACACAAATTAGTACGTAATTCACGTGCATATAATAATGATGATTAAATAGCTCAGTGCAAACTTGTGACAGCCTATCAAAAAAAAACTGCACTTGCAGACAATTTAAGGATTATACCATTCCGGAAGCAGGTGGCATTCCATATTCCAGAGAAGTCAAGAAGTCTTCATCCAAGGAAACTTCATAGGAATACTCATCATCCCCCTTACTCTCGTCCAATTTGACCTTATCCATCGCAGCACGTTTAGCATTGTGCTGCTTTATTTGATTTTCAAAACGACTCCTCTGCGGCAGAAAATAAAGTGATCGTTACAGTCTAGCATACTTTGCCAAAGGATCTTTCATCAAGCCAATGTACAGTAAGATTTAGCTAAATCAAACATGTCTTGTCATTCAGGGGTCAGGGACAGAACTGTAATTTCCCCACATTTTCAGGTAAGGTGGGAGCTTTGGGAGGATGCCTTAGGCCTTGTACAATGAGAGGTGCTTAGAAAAATAAACCGAGTTTTTCTGAAGCATCGGTGCCTATTTCTAAGCGTCTACCCTGTACAAATAAGCACCGGTGCTTAAGAAAAGCCTGGTTTATTTTTCTAAGCACCTCTCATTGTACAAGGCCTTAGAGCCCTGTTTGGGTACATGGTGGTGCTTGTTGCAAGTTAACCAGCAACATTGGTTTGGCCTATGCCATCAAATTTGATAAACCTTCTAGTAAGGCCAAAAATAATAATAATAGCATCATACTTACATGCCAACACATTAAATTCTCACTGCAAATCAAGTATTTCCAGAAGTACGGCTCTTTAGTTTCACTCAAGGTCATTAGAAATTTAGAACTGAAATTTTCTAATACCAATGCTCCCTTTTACATTATTACTCATGGTTCCCATAACACAGTGAATATTTCTGAAATCTGTCTAGTGAAAATGATGCAAATAAATTACTGTGTTTACACATATAATCAGTTAATCACCACGGACCAAAACTTGAAATATTTCTAGCATAATTTGTCATGCGCGCTAAGCGTTGTTTATGCTAATGTGAAGTGCAGCTTTACATGGAAAATGTGATAATGGCACTCTGACATGCATTAAGAAAGCAAACAAATTCGCACCTGATCAATTGGGTCTGTGAGCTCAGAAAATGCATTTCCAATTTCACGGCCACATACAAAAAGTTCAAATCGTTCAGTAAGACCAGCATACCTACAATAAGAGAGAAGAGCTGTCATGATCATCAAATTACACAATATGAACAGTTCATATAGAAAGGTCATTTGTGTCCAGCATAGTGTATTGCAGTTGTAACTTTAAGGGGTATGCTCGAACAAAACTGTATGCAGTCCCTCTGTGTCAGTGTTGATCTCCAGTTTGATAGTTATTTATGCACAGACTACTGACACTCTCAATTCCTGATTGGCACAAACCAGAGCATTCCTAACAGGCTGAATCAGAGCATTCCTAACTGGCTGGATCAGTGAAAAGTGGTATGTGGTGATACCTTAAGGAAACGGGCCTTATTTGCCACTATCCTATTAAATTTTTCTCTGTTGCCTCTGATATTTTCCAAATATTATTGTTACTTTCAAATTAAGTTGTGGTTCTTTTGGAAACTCAGTTGATCTGTAACATTGTGGCAATGATTTTGGACAAAGATGTACTTCGACTATACTTGATTCGTAATGGATAAAGCTGTACTTCGACTATACTCGATTCTGCACGGTAGCATGTAATCTACTAATATTATCTGCACGGTAGCATGTAATCTACTAATATCAGGACAAAGCTGTACTTCAACTATACTGGATTCGTAATGGTATTTGTCCTGTCGGTCATTTGCATTACAAAAGGAGAACTTTCAGTGGATAATATTTAAAAAGGGCAGCCCGGTGCATGTAGCTCCCGCATGCGCAAGGTCCGGGGAAGGGTCTGACCACTTTGGGTCTATAGTACGCAACCTTTCCCTACATTTCTGTAAGAGAATGTTTCCAGGAATTGAACCCGTGACCTCATGGTCACAAGGCAGCAGCTTTACCTCAGTGGATAATATTAAGTCGATAATAAAACAGGGAGACATATTACACTAAATCCCTAATAAAGCAAATGAGTACTTCCTTATAGCAATAATTTTGGAACACATAGCTTTTCCAAATTAACAGAATTACCTCCGATGTGGTTTCGCTAATGGTGATATCTCAACTGGGTAGTCAAGAACAAACGTTGGTTGAACAAGAGTTGATTCAACAACAGTCTCAAAGACCTGGCATATGATATAGAATTGCATAATCAACTCTCCAATAGCTCAATCAAGCAACTTTAAAGTTTAAACACTTAATGAAATTATCACATCATATACTATACATTGAAAATTCTGCAGTTTCGAAGGGATATGTTCTACTCAAATTGTAGCTGAACATGCACTTACAGTTACTGCATGTTCCTGTTGAAGTATATGTGAATTTTCAAATCCCTTAACCTGTATCAGTTAAGTTCTTATGCATAAACTAACAAAAGTATATTTTATTAGTTATAAACTTCCTAGGATGTCATTTTTATTCAATTGTCTGTAGAAAGTAGATCCTTAAAAGAAAGATTGGTTATAGAATATAGGAAACAAAGACATACAGCTAACAGAAAGTTCAGTACTACCTATGTACCAAAATATAAGACGTTTCCTGCAAACTCTGCACTCCCAAACTAATATCCAACTTTCTTTTTGTAGGCTTACAATCTGATCCGACTCTGAATGCTTGTTCTGAACCAAACCCTGGAGTTGAGGTCTGACTAAAAGGGTTCTCAAAATGCCGTCTAAAATGAAGTTTAACTCAGATTAAGAAGCCAAAATAGAAATTCTTCAGAAAGTTCTAATGCATCACCATAGTAAATTTTGAAACAGTTGTAGGAAACAGAATTTGAGAAATACCTCGTTGAGAACATGTCCAACAGATGAACAAGCTTGCAATGAAGTATTCTCACTGCTCTCTGTTTTGAACCCCAGCAGCCCTTTTGCAGCATTTTTAGCAGATTCAACATCTCCAAAGCTATTGAAGTCTACTCCTGTTGCTTCTTCGACAAGACGATGCATGGTTTCCCTTCTCCATGGTCTTTCCAGAGAGATTTCAGTTCCCTGCTTGATAGTAAATACCCAGTTCATGGAGTGAAAGCAATACAGATATAATAAGTATATATGTGTGCTTTAAGTATATGCGCTGATTGTGCATGTGTCCAGTGCCAATCTGCATAGGGTAATCCAGGTCAGTCCATAAGACCCAAAACAAGACTACTAGTAGAGCATCATTGATGGCAAGAATAATTGCCAATGAGTTCCGCTCAGAGAGAAACGACAACAAAAAACGAGGTTTAGTAAAGCAGTGATATGAGCAACAAATGTTGACATGATTTTGATGTGATACTTGACTTGACAATCCAAATTCACTCACATAATGCAGCACAATATATTCTCATACTATAGATAGACTTGAAACACATTACCTGGTAATCAATCTTAAGCTTTCCAGTCGTAGCCATAGCACATCGAGTTACAATTTCTTCAGCCAAATTCATCATGCTTTCATAGTCTGAATATGCTTCATACATCTAGCTTCCAAATATAAGGGAGCAAGTGAGACCTTATTTAAAGTAGCACATTCTGGAAGCAAAAAGGGAGGAAGAGAAAGGGGCATGGAAAATGGAAAGGTAGAGATAGAGCAATTAAGCTACAAGATAGCTCAAGCTCCCAAAAAAAGGAGAGCTAAACATGAGAGAAAAGGATTATTTACTTCAATGGTGGTAAATTCAGGATTATGACGAGTAGAGATGCCTTCATTTCGGAATATTCTCCCAATCTCATAAACTTTCTCGAGCCCTCCAACCTGCATTTGCCAATAGTACTCATAAACTCGTAAGTAAATAGAAGTTTGGCGCCGGGGCATGGCCTTTTGAAATTGTAAGAACACATGTTAGTTCCCCCCATAGGGAATGTTCCAACAGGGGAGAATATCTGGTGCTCCGGGAGCACCTATGCTCAGGTGCTCCCGTGCGACCTCAGCCGTTGGATCTCGATCCATCGGACATCTCGGGAGCCCCTGGACCTGCGCGTCATTTAGTGATTTCTGGAGGGCCTTCTTGCCAAAAAATTGGAGCACCTCACATGTCCGCTGGATCAAAGATCCAACGGCCAAGCTCGCACAGGAGCACCTGAGCTTAGGTGCATACATTTTTTTAACCCCTTCAAAGACTTAGAAACAGATGAATGAAAATGTAAACACCAGTTGCATGGTGCAAAGTGCCAAACTAGAAATTTACTCCAAAAGTAACGCTCCAAGACAATTGTAGCTTACAACATATAATTTTTCTTCAACTTACATCTCGTGACTATTCCACGAACATATTGAGACAAATTCAATTTAACCAAGTCGAGAAATATGCACATAAACAATCTAGAAAATAAACTTACAAGCTTATTGGTAAACAATTACAGTATATTATTAAATTAACATGTTAAACTAGATCAGGTTGATCTAACAAGCATATAGAGGAACTTGCAGTAGTAAATTTACTCATTAAAATGGAAGCAATTGTATCGCAGGAAAGGACACTACTATAGATTAGTTTAAGGAAAAGCCAAACTTCCAAAAGGTAGAGGAAAAAAACGGCATTGTGACCTCACCAGCATTCTTTTCAAATGTAGCTCCGTTGCAATCCTCAAGTAAAGATCCCTTTGGAGGGAGTTATGGTGAGTTATAAAAGGTCTTGCTTCAGCACCACCTGCTTCTCCCTATATTTTCCCGTTTCAAGAAAAAAGGTCAGAGAAGACTCTAAAAGTGAACATGGGCAGAAAAAAAAAGGTACAAAAGAACAAGATCATTTCTTAGTGCTATTATACTAGATTGTGCCCCCATTTGGCTTAGCTATATGCTGATATCATTAATGCATTTATTAAAACCACAGCCGGAGGAGCCGGTAGGGCGAGGTCGGGCATCCGCCCTACCTCGACTTGGCACAGAAATTTTTATACTAGTATACGCTGCGTTGATGCGTACGCATGCATCCAGACTCCAGTCGCATACATCGATGGATGGCTGAGAAGAAAAGAAAGAAAAGGGAGGGCGTAAGGTACAACCCAGCACAGCCCGGAAAATAAAGGCCCCCATCATGGAAGCATCTAGCCATCTACCGACCCACACACGGGAAGCGAACGTCCTCTACTCGCACACACTAGGCGCTCCAAACCTCCAACACGCCGCCAGCACTTCTCTGATTGGCTGCTCCCGTACTGCCGGCGGCTAGCGTCCCGGACTCCCCACAACTCCCTCTCGAGCCCGCCATCTTTCGTGAGTGCAGCGAGAGAACGTCACGGCCGCCATTCATCGGCGTGTGGCCACGTCGTTCCCTGCCTGGCTGCCCTAGTGCATGCAGTCCTAGTGTAGTGTATGTATCTTCTATACCTAAATAGCTAGCCCCCACTAACTATTTCTCTCAACATGCAAGCATGCCACATCATCTCACAGCATGCATGAGAAAAGGCCCACCCCCACTACCATATGTCTCTCAACATGCAAGCATGCCACCTCATCATGAAACATGCATGAAAAAAAACCATCTCAACATGCAAAAATACATGAGAATTTTCATTCTATTATGCTATTTATTTAATGAACATTTTACAACTATATAGTAATGAAACATAATAATACATATCTTCTATCTAAATAGCTAGCCCCCACTAACTATTTCTCTCAACATGCAAGCATGCCACATCATCTCACAACATGCATAAGAAAAGGGCCACCCCCACTACCATATGTCTCTCAATATGCAAGCATGCCACTTCATCATGAAACATGCATGAAAAAAGACCCATTTCAGCATGCAAAAATACATGAGAATTTTCATTCTATTGTGCTATTTATTAATAGACATTTTACAACTATATAGTAATGAAACATAATAAACTATATGTATTTTCATTTTAGCTTTCTATAGTATTACTTCAAATATTCATGTTTCATACAATGAATTATGAATCACATTGAAATATGTTGCAAATATTCCCACAACAACGTGCGGGATATCATCTAGTTTCTATATGTCCTGTAGAACTAAATTGAAACATTTTTATATCAAATTCATTTCATGTTAGTTTGTTAAGCATTGAACTTAAATTATTAAAAAATTAAGCTTTATTTTGTATGTGGTATTTTTTGGGAATGTTATTAAGTATTTCTCGAGTAGTTATAAGTACACCCTCCGATCCATATTAAAGCAGCGACAATTAACATGGATCGAAGAGAGTAGCAAAGTTATTTCATGTCGCTGACTTTTTTTTGGCCGGGCCTTGCTTCATTCCTTACTCCGCCACGCGCACCACGTTAGCGACCGGCCGACCGTTCAACCCTAGCGCTAGTATCCATTGCAGGTGGCAGTGGTTTTTTGGGCCGGGCTTTGCTTCATTCCTAACTCCACCATGCACACCATGTTAGTGACCGGCCAACCCTAGCGCTAGTATCCATTGCAGGTGGCAGTGGTCAGGCAAACAACGGGAGCAGCGGAGGCTAGACAGGGCTCAGTCGTGGACGTAGACGTTTGCATAGGAGGAAGGTGAGCAACAACGGCGTGGTTGTGTTCCTGGTGGTCACTGTCGGGTGGCATGACGTCACGGTGGTTGTTGGTGCAAGGTTCGCCCCACCTCAAAAAAAATTCGTCCTCCGCCACTGATTAAAACAGCATATTGGACATCACATAAACTATATGTTTTGTGGGCTTTTGACTTTACACTTTCTACTACCTCTGGGTCACAATGTAGGTCGTTCTTTATCAGTCTCCAAGGTGACACTTCGACCATCAACCATAAATACGTTGCTTCGAATAAACTAAATAAGCATTATGAAATTAAATTTCTGATGCCAATTACTGGAAAGCAACAATAATCTAGGTAGGATCAAGCAGAGATTATCCTGACAAGCTGATCGGGATCCAATATCCAGATGCTTGAAGCTAGTTGTCCCTATACAGACAAGTGTATATGCACTTCCAGTCCAACAAACCCAGAGAATGAATCTACGGTAGCCTTGTTAGGTAAGGTTATTGCTTTGGTATCTTAGCCCCAACACAACTAGTAAGACCTTGCCTGCTGCCGGCTTCACTCGCTCAAAAGTGGGATGGCTCTCTTATCATGTGTTATACTGCATTATTGTCTATCTAAGATCAAAAAGGTGTCAGAGAAGAATTCTCTCATTCGCAATCCGTGTTAAGGTAAACATGTTTTTGTCATGTACAAGACAGCAAGTTGTAAGTATGCATGTCTGAGATGAAGTTAGAGGGGCATTACGCGTCTTCTTGCTCAAATGTAGGCCTGAGAATGGGCAGTGCAGCCCAACAGGCCCAGCCCAAAAGCCCGCCGCAGGGCCTGGATCCACGTTTTCCCCGAAGCAGGGCTCTTAAGCCCAAAATACTTAAAATGTAGTCTTTTATTAAACACACTGTGACGATACTGTTTATCCAAAAATGATTAAATCAATACTAAAGTTTTAATTGAAAATGCTACTGTTTACATGTTGAATGCTAGGCTCAGGCTTGTCGTTTTGAGTTTGGGCGCAAAGCCTGCCCCAACCCGGAGTATTATCCCTAAGCCTGTAGCTCTAGGATCTGTACAGTATTTTTTGCTTCTTTTTCTTTTTCTTTTTCGCTTGCTGGCTTTGTAAGAATACCGCCATCTTTGGTGTTTTCTTCTAATAAAATGACAAACACTAACATGCCTGCTAGAGAAAAAAATATGTTGAGTAGAACAAATTTTAAGTGTTGGGCACGGACAAGTTTCGTCTTATCAGTATGTACTGTAAAATAGATATAAAACAAAATTAGCCCTTTTAGAAAGGGATTTGTCTGAAATAGAATTATTAGAAGCGTAACATATTAACATGCAAGGTTGGCAAAATAGTTTTGTGCAACAGCATGACCACCACCAAGTAAACTAAACTATGAGTTATACATATGGTAATCCTATACACAAGGTTAACAAGATTAAAGATTGAACATCTAGATTCAAGTTCAGAAAACAGACTAGATATGCAGTTGAACTGTAAAAACCAAACCAGGGACTTCATCGGCTCTGTTTCTTTAAACCAACAAAGAACACTTGGCTAGTTGGTTACAGACTACACCTATTTTCTATATAAGAATAAGCAGCAACTTAAATTTAACATATATGACCTCATCAATGCCCTCTTATCAAGCTAGAAATCGGAAATTACATCAATGATTAATCCTGCAGAGTGATAATTTAAAGAATATACAGAAACCAAACCTGTAGAACTGGCGTTTCAACTTCAATGAACCCAAATGATTCCATTGTTTTGCGGATTTCAGAAACAACCTATGAGAAATGAAAATAGCTAAGACAACAATAGAAGGTAACTTTCACAAATGATGCATGCCACTGCCTGTCCGTCATATTCATCAAACTGGGTACTTTTGGATGAACTAAGGATGTGATCTTACTATCCAACATAATACAAATGACAGGACTCTGTTTGGTGTTCCACAATCTACCTCCGTTTCCCTAAGGAAAATATGTTTCTGTGTACAACAGTATTCAGTACCTTCGCTCTTGTTCGAAACACATCAGCAACCTCAGGATTTGCAATCATGTCAATGTACCTGACATGAATTTTGGAATATATGAATAATAGTTGTCATGGCTCATAGATACTAAAACAAAAATTGTAAAGACATAACAAGGTAAGTAAATCACATTTAATCAAATAAACGTGACATGAATCTAGAATGCTAGGATCCAGTTTTCAATTTAAACAGCATGCATTATTGCAGCAGGGGGCAGACAAATGTAAGTAATAGATTAGCAAAAAGGACCACTGAACCATTTATGCCATTGTAATAGGATGTGATCGATAGTGAGTATCTGTAAATTGTAATATACTAAAAATGACTGATATAATTTATGTATATCATTGGAGAACATTTGTCACATTAATGTTTCACCGGATACTAGTGTGCTAACTGAAGCATGAACGTGAATGTCATGAATTCTCCAATTAGAAATACATATGAAGCAAAACAAAAGATGCCTAACATCTGTCAAACCAAAGAAAATACATTAAGACCCAACCCCATTGATAGCAGCCAAATGGTTTGTATGAAGATGGCACATAGCATAGTATTAAATGTGTATTCAGGAACAAAAGGACATAATATTAAGCAAAAGAAAAGCTAACCTTTGGCGATACCGCTTGTCCACATCTGTCAAGCCATGATACTTATCTGGTAGCGGGAGTAAGGATTTTGTAAGGATTTCGAAAAAGCTGACATAAACAGATAGTTCCCCTGCAGTGAAATCCATCATGTCAAATACAAGTGCAGGTTAATAAAAGAACTATAGTGAATATCGAGCTATTGAAATGCATGCTAGATTACTAGCACATCAAAAAACGTAAATTAGTACCAATCTTCAAGAACAAGGGGGATGTTCAGAGTCGTACTAATTACCGTGGAATTAAGCTGATGAGCCATACAATGAAGCTATGTGAGAGAGTCATTGAGCACCGCTTATGAAGTATGACAAGCATGACCAAAAATCAGTTTGGTTTCATGCCTGGGAGGTCGACCATGGAAGCCATTTTCTTGGTATGACAACTCATGGAGAGATACAGGGAGCAAAAGAAGGACCTGCGTATGGTGTTCATTGACTTGGAGAAGGCCTACGATAAGATACCGCGGAAAGTCATGTGGTGGGCCTTCGAGAAACACAAAGTCCCAGCAAAGTACATTACCCTCATCAAGGACATGTACGATAATGTTGTGACAAGTGTTTGAACAAGTGATGTCGACACTGATGACTTCCCGATTAAAATAGGACTGCACCAGGGGTCAGCTTTGAGCCCCCATCTTTTCACTCTGGTGATGGATGAGGTCACAAGGGATATACAAGGAGATATGTCATGGTGTATGCTCTTTGCGGATGATGTGGTGCTAGTCGATGATAGTCGGACGGGGGTCAATAGGAAGTTAGAGCTATGGAGACAAACCTTGGAATCCAAAGGTTTTAGACTTAGTAGAACTAAAACCGAGTACATGAGGTGTGGTTTCAGTACTACTAGGGACGAGGAGGAGGAGGAGGTTAGCCTTGATGGGCAGGTGGTGCCTCAGAAGGACACCTTTAGATATTTGGGGTCTATGCTGCAGAAGGATGGGGATATCGATGAAGATGTGAATCATCGAATCAAAGCCGGATGGATGAAAGTGGCGCCAAGCTTCTGGCATTCTCTGTGACAAGAGAGTGCCACAAAAGCTAAAAGACAAGTTCTATAGGACTGAGGTTCGACCCGCAATGTTGTATGGCGCTGAGTGTTTGCCGACTAAAAGGCAACATGTTCAACAGTTAGGTGTGGCGGAGATGCGCATGTTGAGATGGATGTGTGGCCACACAAGGACCGAGTCTGGAATGATGATATACGGGATAGAGTTGGGGTAGCGCGGATTGAAGAGAAGCTTGTCCAACATCGTCTGAGATGGTTTGGGCATATTCAGAGCAGGCCTCCCAGAAGCGCCAGTGCATAGCGGACGGCTAAAGCGTGCCGATAATGTCAAGAGAGGTCGGGGTAGACCGAACTTGACATGGGAGTACGTAAAGAGGGATCTGAAGGACTGGAGTATCACCAGAGAACTAACCATGGACAGGGGTGTGTGGAAGCTTGCTATCCATGTGCCAGAACCATGAGTTGGTTGCGAGATCTTATGGGTTTTACCTCTAGCCTACCCCAACTTGTTTGGGACTAAAGGCTTTGTTGTTGTTGTATATAAAGTGGCATGAACTGAACTCGTTTACCCCAGGTAATAATATTGAGCTGCCATAATATATAAACTTTAAGAACTGCGCATCCTTCAGTTGGCTAGAGGCACGAGTGCGCACGCTCAGTCCACTCAGGTTCGAGGCTTGGCCTCCACGGGGTGTGCTCATGGTAGTTTCTTCTAGTTAAAAATGCAACGGGTGATAGTGCCTGTTAGTCGACTTTTTTTATGTACATAAACTTTAGACATTCACAAGGATTTTGTGCTGCTCTCAAAGTTTAAAAAGGCGCTGGGCGTTACTTATGCGTTTTGGGACCTACTTGCGCACAACCCGCTTATGCGTTGCCTAGGCACGCCTAGGGCCTAGGCGTTTCCACTGTGGCACGAAGAAATAAGGTAGATGGGCTGACCTGGTCCATTAAACCACTGGCCCATCTATCCCATTCTCCTACTAAAGCCACCCATACGTGCACAGTCGACGGAAAATTTGGGATCCTCCTCACGCCGCCTTTTTCCTTCCTCTCTCCCTTGCTGCACATGGGAACCAGTCAGCCAGTGAAGCTCGATTTCTCGCCGGATATGTTTGATCCCTCACCGGAATCAGTCGATTTCTCACCGGAGATGCTCGATCCCTCGCCGCAATCTGTCGATTTGTCGCTGGATTGGTTGAATCCTTGTCGGGAAGGTCAAATCCTGGCCGGGGAGATTGATTCCCTGCCTGAGAAACACGATTTCTTGCCGGAGGACCTCGCCGGGCGCTTTCCTGAGCGCCTAGGGCCAAAGCGAGACGCTATGCCAACGCCCAGAGCTTAAGCGCGCCTAGGCGAGCGCCTAGTAGCGCCTTTTTGAACAGTGGATGCTCTAATGCTATAACCAGACCTACTAACACATGTCCTTGGTAACTTTGCAGCATTCTGCTATGTAACTCATTTTTGCCTTTCTTAACATCCCTCACCCAATTTTGTTGTATTTTCCGGAATAGCAAAGTGGGTTGGTTACTTGGTTTGCTTAGTTTAAATTTAAATAGAGAATAATCAGATGGTTATCTGAATAAAAACAAGTCACCTGTGTTTGCATAAAGGTGACTTTTAGACAGGAAAAAACAAGGCACTTCAATAGTGAAACAACCTAACATGCTAAGTTGAGATTTCAACTTATTTCAGACGGACAAAATTTAAGAATTATGTGACGAGGTGACTCTGCAATTTTAGTTGCCGTGTGTGGAGTTATTTGCAAATTGACTGATCTGGAGGTAGCAACATGCACATATTGCTTGGGCGGCAAGGGAGGGATTTGGGGGGCCTTTCTTCTCTGAGGTTGTGTTTCTAGCTTGCTGCCACATTTGGCTTCAGCATAATGGCAAGGTTTTTATTTCTGCGAACCCTCTTTTACAGCATGGCGCTGTAACTTTGTTCATGGTATCTCTCTGCTAGCTCATAGGGTTAAGATCAAGCATAGAGATAGGTTGATATGCTGGATCTCTTTCCTACCACCCTAGGTTGGCTTCTTTGCATATTCTGACCCTTTAACTCTGGCAGATATTTTCTCTTAATATATTGGAATCGTGGGATTTTTCCTCACAGTACGCGATAAAAAAACAGACAGATACATAAAAGTCAATATTATGCTGCAAACTGGAGTCAAATGATGAAAAGTGAACTCGTTAATGCTGCCACTAAGAAGTTTAATGCATTGGTCATAGGCCGAGTTTACTGAGATTTGTTCATATGTGAGGCTTACAGTTCAATTTGACACCTACAGAGAACAGGAAAAGAAAACTATGCCATATAACAGTTGAGTGCAATGTTAGGTTTGGAAAAATGCATGGAGCCTATTCCTGGATGTGAATTTTCTGTGCAAGTTTAGGCTTGGTAATGTGCAACACGGTCGACTGCGATTTAACTCATTCTCAGTCGACTGACAAATAGAAAATCCCAAATATAATAGTCAGTATTCACACATCAGTATAAGGATTATTAGTACTAAACCTTTTTCTGTCTTCTTTATGGACCCACTTGCACCTAAGATATCGCCAACATCAATAAATGCCTTCAGTTGCTCAAACTGCTCCTCCGTAAGGCTGTCTTTCTCACAGTAAAGCTAACAATTGCCAAAAGGGAAGTTTTAAAATGTATATCACACAAAATCTCTTCAACAATTAAATGAATAACCACCAAAGTTTTAGTAGCTACTAGCCACAAGAAATACAAATAGCAAACTGCAGAACATGATCTAGTAGACTTCATCTGCATTGGGAAGAAGCCAAACTCCAATGGAAACAATAGTCACAACATACAATGTCACCTGATGGCCTTTTACTAATGGATCCCATACTGAGCCAACAAGAATATTAAAGATTGCTCAACAAATCCACACGGTACATGATTAAGAGTGTTTAGTGCAATCTTAGGCTTACCTACCAGGCAGACTAACATTGACAAGTTGAGATCATACAAACAGAATTTGAATTGGATGGTGAAACAACTTTGCATCCATCATAAGCTGCATCAGAATGTGCTCATATTTTAATAAGAATCAGATGTTTAATCAATACAAATTTCTCGCATCAAATACTGATTCATTTTGTTTATTCAGGCATTCACATGCCTCACACATCTAGATAATATGCAAAAATGGAGCGCAAAAACATTGACATATATTAAGAAGAGTAAATAGTACGTGACACTAAGTTCGGAGCTTCTTGAGACAACTACTCCCTCCGTAAAGAAATATAAGAGCGTTTAGATCACTACTTTAGTGATCTAAACGCTCTTATACTTGTTTACTGAGGGAGTACTATTTGAAAGTAAACAAATCATTGTATTTGACCGCCACTTGGTTTGTTGCCAAACTATTGTACAGCTCACTTTTCAGCGGCTCAGAAGCTGAATTTCCAGAGTTTTGACCAAACTTTGCTAACTCATAGGGCAACCAATTTTAATATTTGCAATGACATGTTTAGCCAGTTTCAACTACAAGCTCAGGCAGAAAACATATTGCTATTGGGAAATTATAAAGCAACAATCCTTGTCTGATTCACACAAGTAATTTGACTGGCAATAGATGGCAAATCATTTGAAGAACGAACCTGAATAGTTCCGGAGTCGTCTCTTATGGTCATGAAAACAAGCTTTCCAAATGCTCTTCGGGCAACGATCCTACCAGCAATGGAAACCGACGCCTCGGTGCAGACTTCACCATTCTCGAGATGGGTGTACCTCTCCTGAAGCTCCTTGGTCGTGTGAGTCCTGTCCCACTTGTACGCGTACGGTTCGTAACCCTTCCCTCTTAGCTCCTCGACCTAGCAAGCCAAACAAGCTACTGATCTCGAGCAGATTCACGGCAGTATCGGCCACAGATTGTGGGGAGTATAATGGGGCGCCCAACAGCGTTCAAGCAGGGGCGTAGCAAGTTGCGGCTGACGAAGAGCTGACCTTTTTTAGGCGAATGGCGCGGATAGAGTCGCGGTCGGAGGTGGAGGATGAGGAGGCGCTGCGGCGGCGCCGGTCCTGCGGCGGCTTCGTGGTGGCGGCAGCGGCCGGGGAGCAGCAGCGGATGTGGAAACGGTGGGCCCTCCCGGCCGAGGCGGCGGCGGCGCGGGAGGCCGCGAAGCCGAGGAGATTGAAGGAAGCCCTCCATACCCGCAGCGCCTCCATTAGTCGCGTATCCGAGCAGGTGGATGCGTTCGTTATCTTCGAATTTCGAGGCGTTTTGGTGGTTTTGCAAGAAGGCTGTACGCCCCTGATTTCTCTAGCACCTCGTTTCCATAAAAAAAATTAATTGGATTATAAATCTAAGTTTAATAGAATTTGAGTTTTTTCTTAAAGATTTTAATTCAAATATTTATGTTTTGGTGTCGAGCACAAATGCAAGTTACTCATTCTGTACAAATTCAAACTTCATGTTCACACTTAAAAATCCAGAATCAATTGAGATTTGTCCAACATTTTCTATGTGCCAGGAAGCTGTTTTGAGCTTAACGGCAGACCACATAGTTTAAGTATGTCGTGTGTGGACTTTCATAAAACTTTGATATTTAAAATTCAATCCCACACTATACTTTTCATGTGATTATTTGAAACTTTATGGGTATTGTCCATGTGTTGAGGGAAATGTTGATTATTGGCGGGTCAAATCGTGGAAGTAAGTCCCACATACTTATACAAATGACTTTTCACAAAAGAAATGATATTTTCACTTTGAACCACGTCCTCACATTATAAAAAATTAACAAAAAAAGATTCAAAACTTTATGGGCGTTGCTCGTGCGTCGAGGAGCGACATTTGGCGTACTAGCTGGTTAATTCGTGCAGGTGAGTCACATACTTGTACACATGCTCTTTCACAAAACTTTGATATTTAAGTTTTCAACAATTGTTTTATGAAATTAACTCAAACTTCTGTGGATGACTTAATTCATGGTGGCATAAATTTTGTGTACTCCCTCTGTCTAGGTGTGTAAGTCATCTTACGAAAACCAAATAATCCCAAAACACTTAGGCGCGGTGCATTAACTTCTACCTCGTTTCTTGTTTCTTGACAAATCAACCAATAAGATATGTGGGGTGTGCATGATTTTAATGACTTGAGACTACCAAACACGACATGCAGTGGTTAGTTCATTGCATGCAATGTTATTAATTAGCAAATAAACATTAAGTTCTCTCGTTTTCCCCTCCTCCTTGGTCACGGTGCACAACCTAAGATAACTTACTCACCTAGACGGAGGGAGTAGTTTGGTGAGTCCATATATGTTCTTGTAAGTCCCATGAATTTATGGAACCCATGAATACATTTGATTCTTTCCCGATAGTAAAGAATTGGTTTGGTCATATTCTAACTCGCTAGAATTGAGTTTGGAATTTATGACTCCTATTTTTATGACAATGAAGCTCTCGTGTTTCTATAATCTAATTTGAACTCTTTCTAATTCTTGAATTCCAGGCACAGTTCATGGAAGCCAGACGAGGTATACATGAACTAGCAAGGAAAATCAAACATAACTTTGACATATGAATTATTTTAGAGAATGTTTTTCCTTGATTGTCTAAAAAGTTGTCTAGGTCATTGTTTAGCCTTTGATTAACTTCAACATTCCCATCTTATGGTCCCACCTCACTCAAGAAACGAAGAACTAATAAGTGCACTAATATTACATCAATATTCCATACCTTCGAGAGTTCAATTTTGGACTAACTAATATAACATTTTTAGGTTACCAAGATTTATAAAAAATTCGGGCAACTGAAAACTAGCAAAAATGAGTATTTTACATGACATCTTTTGTCTAGATTATTCCTGTTTGTAGTAAATATAATGTTTTTTTAATAACTTGTTGAACAAAGGTTGCATTCTAGAAAAGACATGAAGCTGCCATAGGACTAGGGATCAACTTGTAACACCCTGAGGATCATGCTACAGTAACCCTCTGTGATTAAGCTAATCATGTTGCTAAACAGGGCTTGATCACATTTGGAACACATTTCTTTTCAAACTCCTAATTCAAACTTAAATTAAATTTAAAGTGGAAAATTAAAGTTTTCAAAAATTTAAATAAAAATGTTCGGGCCATGCCAGAATTGCACTGATAATTATGATGGAGAAAACACATTTTTATAAAATACCTAAATACTTTTAAATGAAATAAAACAGAAAAAAAAAAGAAAATACAACAGAAAACAGAACAGACAAAGAAAAAGAAAAAAAAGAGGAGGCCCTCCCCCCCACTGGACCCCTGGCCCGACTGGGCCGACCCCCGGCCCAGCCCACCTCTCCCACTCGCCCCCTTCCCTGTTCCCTCGACCGGGGTCGGAACAGGGGCAGTCCCCGCCGCACCCCCTCGCCGGCGACGGGGAGGATAAGGACGCCAGCTCCCCCCGCCTCCTCGGGCCTCTCTCCCACTGCCCCCCCCCCCCCCCGCTCACCTCTCGGCCCCTGCGCCTCTCTCTTTCCCCCCCAGATCCACGCCGCTCTCTCCTTCCCCACGCCCGACGCGGTCGCCGCCGTTCCCGTCGTTCACACGGCCACCGTGCCCACCTCGCCGCCCCACGTTGTCTCCAAGGACCGCCGTCGCCCGCTGCTTCGTCTGGGGCAGCCCGTTGGAGACCGGAGCCCCTACAACGAGCACACCGAGCTCGTCTTCAACTTCGGACGCCGGCGACCCCCTTCTTCCCCGGCGCCGACCTGCTGCTCCTAAGCCTCTCACCGGCCTCCGTGTGCCGCGCGGTGAGCCTCTCCCCCCTCCTCCACTGTCTTTTCTCTCTCGCGCGCCCCCTAGCTGCTTCCCCACGCGCGCCCGAACGCCGCGCCGCGGAGCTCGCCGCCGGCGAGGCTCCGGTGACCTGTTGGTCACGGGCTCAAGCCCGTTGCACTCCCCACCTCGCGTAGATGCCCCCCAGCCCCTCCGCTTGCTCGATAGCCCGCCGTAGCCTCGTTTCCGTCGGGCACCCGTGCGCGCCGCCGCCTCCGCCGCTCGCCGGCGCCGATTCCGGCCAAGTCCGGCGAAGCCCCGGCCACCCCTGGATGCGGCGCTGCGAGCCCTTTCGAATGGTCCTAGCCCCGCTCCTCCCCGAGCCCCGTAGCGCGATTCCGGCCAACTCCGGCGAGGGGCCGCCGCTGTTTTGGTCGCCGGAGTTGCTCCGGCGCCGGCCGCCGACGTGGCCGGCCTGGGGCCACCCCAGGGCCACTGCCAGTGGGCCCCATGGGTCCCAGTTGACTGGGTTGACCCAGTCAACTGCTGACTGGGCAGGCCCAGCCACTGACATGCGGGCCCCGCCGCAAAATTAAAAAAAAGAGAAAAAGAAAAATGTTTTATAAATAAAAATAATTAGATTAACTAATCACTCACTGACATATGGGGCCCACCCCTCTAATTAGACTGTTAGTTTAGTTTAAATTAATATTAGACTAACAGAGGCTGACATGTGGGTCCCACTGGACCCACCTGTCTGGTTTGACTGGTCAGCCGACCTGTTGACCTGCTGACGTCAGCATTGCCTCATGCTGACGTCATAATTCATTTTTGCTTAATTTAAATAATTCCAGAAATTCAAATAAACTTTGAAAATTCATATCTTTTAAACCGTAACTCGGATGAAAATGTTTTCTATATGAAAGTTGCTCAGAACGACGAGACGAATCCGAATACGCAGTCCGTTCGTCCACCACAACCCCCTAACCTATCGAACTAGCAACTTTCCCCCTCCGGTCCGTCTGTCCAAAAACGCGAAACATCGGGAATACCTCCCGGATGTTCCCCCCTTCGCCGGTACCACCTACTGTCGCGTTAGGGCACACCTAGCACCGCTCATTGTCATGTCACGCATCGTCATGCTTATGTTTGCATTGTATTTACTGTTTCTTCCCCCCTCTTCTCTCCGGTAGACTACGAGACCGACACTGCTGCTGTCCAGTTCGACTACGGAGTTGACGACCCCTCCTACTTGCCAGAGCAACCAGGCAAGCCCCCCCCCCCTGATCACCAGATATCGCCTACTCTTCTCTATTCTGCTTGCATTAGAGTAGTGTAGCATGTTACTGCTTTCCGATATCCTATCCTGATGCATAGCCTATCCTTGCTTCTACTGTTGTTATCTTTACCTGCAATCCTACATGCTTAGTATAGGATGCTAGATTTCCATCAGTGGCCCTACATTCTTGTCCGTCTGCTGTGCTATACTATCGGGCCGTGATCACCTGGGCGGTGATCACGGGTATATACTTATATACTTTATACATGACACATGTGATGACTAAAGTCGGGTCGGCTCGTAGGAGTACCCGCAAGTGGATCTTTGTGGCGGAGCGACAGGGCAGGTTGAGACCACCCAGGTGAGCGGTGGGCCTGGCCCTGGTCGGCGTTCGCGGTTACTTAACACGCTTAACGAGATCTTGGTATTTGATCTGAGTCTGGCCATTTGGTCTATACGCACTAGCCATCTACGCGG
Source organism: Aegilops tauschii subsp. strangulata (assembly GCF_002575655.3). Lineage (NCBI taxonomy): Eukaryota > Viridiplantae > Streptophyta > Magnoliopsida > Poales > Poaceae > Aegilops > Aegilops tauschii. The sequence continues at coordinate 323,050,408 of NC_053040.3, forward strand.
GAGTAGTTATGGGTATCCCGGCGTCGTGGTATCAGCCGAAGCCTTCTTGACGTCAGCGACTGAGTGGCGCGCGCCGGATTGGACTGGAACGCCACTAGGCTAGGTCTGCTTCCGGCCGCGTACGCAAGGTGCAGGTGTGCATAGGGCGATGGGCCCAGACCCCTGCGCGCATAGGGTTAGACCGGCGTGCTGACCTCTCTGTTGTGCTTAGGTGGGGCTGCGACGCGTTGATCTTACGAGGCCGGGCATGACCCAGGAAAGTGTGTCCGGCCAAATGGGATCGAGCGTGTTGGGTTATGTGGTGCACCCCTGCAGGGAAGTTTATCTATTCGAATAGCCGTGTCCCTCGGTAAAAGGACGACCCGGAGTTGTACCTTGACCTTATGACAACTAGAACTGGATACTGAATAAAATACACCCTTCCAAGTGCCAGATACAACCCGGTGATCGCTCTCTAACAGGGCGACAAGGAGGGGATCGCCGGGTAGGATTATGCTATGCGATGCTACTTGGAGGACTTCAATCTACTCTCTTCTACATGCTGCAAGATGGAGATGGCCAGAAGCGTAGTCTTCGACAGGACTAGCTATCCCCCTTTTATTCTGGCATTCTGCAGTTCAGTCCACTGATATGCCCCTTTACACATATACCCATGCATATGTAGTGTAGCTCCTTGCTTGCGAGTACTTTGGATGAGTACTCACGGTTGCTTCTCTCCCTCTTTTCCCCCTTTCCTTTCTATCTGGTTGTCGCAACCAGATGTTGGAGCCCAGGAGCCAGACGCTACCGTCGACGACGACTCCTACGACACTGGAGGTGCCTACTACTACGTGCAGCCCGCTGACGACGACCAGGAGTAGTTAGGAGGATCCCAGGCAGGAGGCCTGCGCCTCGTTCGATCTGTATCCCAGTTTGTGCTAGCCTTCTTAAGGAAAACTTGTTTAACTTATGTCTGTACTCAGATATTGTTGCTTCCGCTGACTCGTCTGTGATCGAGCACTTGTATTCGAGCCCTCGAGGCCCTGGCTTGTATTATGATGCTTGTATGACTTATTTATGTTGTAGAGTTGTGTTGTGATATCTTCCCGTGAGTTCCTGATCTTGATCGTACACATTTGCGTGCATGATTAGTGTACGGTCAAATCGGGGGCGTCACAAGTTGGTATCAGAGCCGACTGCCTGTAGGAATCCCCCTTTCTACACTCCTTGGCCCAAGTCGAGTCTAGACATTACAAAACTTTTACTAACATGGCTGTGTGTCTTACGGGCCCACGTCGCCATTGGGTGGTACTAGGATCTTTTACTCCTCGACCTTTACTCTGGGACTCTGAACTCTCTTCTACTCGGGTTAAACGAATTTACTAACTCTAACACTAGGATCCCGTGACCGTATTCACCCCAAAGTTGGATAAGCCATAGTTGTTTCTTAGAATAGTATTTTGAACAATTCACGCACTGTCATTTGACTCCTTTGAAACGTCTTTGCTTTCAGATGGAACCCTCGAGGCAGGTCGTGCGCCACACGACGGCCATTGGTGCCTCGGGATCACCTGCGGTGCTAGCTGAGATGATGACCTATCTGGGTTATCGCTGGCACCCTGAGTACACCGTCTACGAGGAGTACCAGGACTTTAACCAGGAGCAGTACCGTGCCATCGTCCACCTCTACTCTCGGGAGTACGACTCCACTACTGTGCTGCACACCGCACATGGTGTTGGTGTGACCATCGATATGGCTGTCCACGATGCTGCCTATGCTGCTCTGACACGTCTTCGTGGAGAGTATCAGGAGTTGGACACCTCCCCTTTCAGGCACATTGCTATCGCATCTGATGTTGGTGCGGAGGGATACTATACTGCTGCCTACTCCACTGTCACCCGAGAGCCCTTCTACCATCAGCACCTTGTTCTGCATGCTGATGGGCTGGATCGAGCTAACCGAGCTCTTCGCCACGAGATGTACACCACCCGTCAGCACCTTTACCGTGCTCTGACGCTGCTGCACCCCTTTGTCCGATCTGGACAGGTACTGCGTACTGCGATCTACCCAGCCAGGACCGTGATGCCCCACGGTGTCGGTTGGCCAGAGGTGGGAGGCTACTCTCCCGCACTTGGCCCTCTTCTGCCACCTGAGCGTCGGGCTCTACACCTGAGTATCTGCGGCCCCCAGTCTGCTGACGTGGAGGGCTATCCGTTGCCTCACTACCAGCTGTCGGGCTACGATTACCTCCACAGTACCTCTTGGGACTGATGTAGGCTTGCTTGTAGTGTTAGATGCATTCGCCGCGAGCCTGTGTGCCGCCTATGATGTTTTAGTCTATGTACTGAACTCTATGTACTGAACTCTATGCATGACCCCTTTTGTAAGTTATGCCGACTACTATGTAGTAGCTATCGTGCTCCTTTCGTTATGCATGTTTCATCATGAATGATTCTTGACTTTGCAAATATTTCTCAGTGCTGAACTACCCCTGTTATATATTAGCAGGATGGTTAGACCAGGTGGTCGTGGTCGTGGTGGCGATGCCCCACCACCACCTGAGTACATGGCTGGTATGGTCCAACAGTTTGAACTGAACCGCCAATTCATGGAAAATATGATGGCTCAGTTTCCTCGCCCCAATATGAACCAGCAGCCAGCTCAAGTGACTCTTCAAGATTTCATACGCCTCAACCCAACCATCTACCGCAGCTCAACTCAGCCTCTGGATGCTGATGACTGGCTCCGTGACATCACCTATGAGATGGAGTCTGCTGATGTAGCCCCTGCCAGCTAGGTCACCTTTGCTTCCTTCTTCTTGAAGGGACCCGCAGCTCAATGGTGGGACAGCCACAGGCGTACTCTGCCAGCTGGAACAATCATCACATGGCCAGACTTCCAAGCTGCTTTCCGTGCCCGCTTCATTCCTCAAGGAGTCATGGACCGGAAGAAGCGTGAGTTCCGCAACCTCACCCAAGGCAACAAAACTGTCGAAGCTTATCAGCGGGAGTTTCTGGACTTGTCCCGCTATGCTGAAGAAGACATTGCAACTGATGCACGCAGACAGGAGAAGTTCCGTGATGGCCTTCAAGCTGACATCAAGCTCGCACTTCTAGTGCATGACTTTGCTGATTTCTCCACCTTGGTGAACAAGGCCATCAATGTCGAAACTGGTCTGCAGGAATACCAGAGCTCTCACAGGCGCAACCGTGACACGGGCTCATCTTCGGGCCCGCCCTCACAGAAGCGTAAGATATGGATCCCGAACAGCACGTACCGTCCAAATGCATCTGCCCCAAGGCAGACATATGCTGCACCTCGTCTGCCTCCACCACCATCTAGGCAGTCAAGACTTCCAGCTCCACCATCCCAAGCTCCTGTTCCCACTCCGAATAATGGCTTGTGCTTCAGGTGTGGTCAACCAGGACACCGTGCTAAAGAATGCAACCAGAACCAGAATCAACTGGCCCTTCCAGCAACTGGCCGTGGTAACAATAAGCCCCGCAACAACAATGCTAAGTCTTATGGTCGTTCTCATGCCAACCACGTTGATCTCAACGAAGCTCAAGACCAGCCTGCTACTGTGATGGGTACACTCCTCGTAAATTCAGTACCAGCATCCGTTTTATTTGATACAGGTGCATCGCATTCATTCATGTCAGAAGATTTTGCATACAAGCACGACGTTAAATGTGAGGAGATGAACACCTCTGTATTGGTCAAAAAACCCGTGGGACAGTGTCAAACCTCCTTGGTTGGCATCGATGTCCCCGTGGAAATCGAAGGGCTGGAATTCTATGCCTCTCCCATTATCCTGAAGTCGTCTAACATCGACCTCATTTTGGGTATGGATTGGTTGAAAGCGCATACTGCTTCTATAGTTTGCGCCACTAAAACCGTCCATCTGCTACACCCTTCAGATGAAATAGTTGCTTACCAAGCTCATCTGGTGCAAAATGCCGAGGCAAGGCTCTATGCATTGAATGCATTGAACGCTGCACCACTCGAGGGCATTGAAAACATTCCCGTCGTGCGTGAATTCCTCGACGTCTTCCCTGAAGAACTTCCAGGGATTCCCCCTGCTAGAGCTGTCGAATTCATCATCGACTTGAAACCAGGCACCACTCCTATAGCCAAGCGACCCTACAAAATGCCGCCGCATGAACTCCTTGAACTTAAGGAGGAAATCGACAAATCTCTTCGCAAAGGATTCATTCGCCCAAGTTGCTCTCCTTGGGGAGCACCTTCTCTCTTTGTCAAGAAGAAGGATGGGACTAACCGATTGGTTCAAGACTACCGTCCTATAAACCAAGCTACCATTCAGAATAAATACCCTCTTCCTCGGATCAATGATCTGTATGATCAACTGGCGGGTTCGTCAGTGTTCTCTAAGCTCGACTTGAGGTTGGGTTACCACCAGATCCGTGTTCGCGAAGAGGATATCCCAAAGACCGCCTTCGTGACTCGCTATGGTTCATACGAGTACACCGTCATGTCTTTCGGTTTAACCAATGCTCCAGCCACCTTCTCTCGTCTGATGAACTATATATTCATGGATTACCTCGACAAGTTCATTGTGGTTTATCTGGATGATATCCTGGTATTTTCCAAGAACGAAGAAGAACATGCTGAACATCTTCGACTTGTGCTGGAAAAGCTACGAGAGCATCAACTATATGCCAAGTTCTCCAAATGTGAATTCTGGCTACCGGAAGTAACCTATCTTGGGCATGTCATCTCTAAGGATGGTATTGCCGTCAACCCCGAGCGAGTTCAGGCTATTCTTGATTGGACTCCTCCCAAGAACATTAAGCAAGTCAGAAGTTTTCTCGGTCTCGCCAGCTATTGCCGTCGATTTGTCGAGAACTTCTCTAAGATCGCCAGGCCTCTGACTAACCTGTTGCATAAGGGTGTCAAGTTCCAATGGACAGACAAATGTCAGGAAAGTTTCCAGGCACTCAAAGACAAGTTGACTTCTGCTCCAGTTCTAGCTCCACCTGATACTAAGAAGGACTTTGTCATTTACTGCGACGCTTCCCGTCAAGGATTAGGCTGTGTCCTAATGCAAGACCGCAAGGTGATTGCTTATGCCTCTCGGCAATTGCGCCCTCACGAAGAGAACTACCCAGTTCACGACCTCGAACTTGCTGCTGTTATTCATGCGCTGAAGCAGTGGCGACATTACCTTCTCGGTAATCGTTGCGAGATCTTCACTGACCACCAAAGTCTGAAGTATCTGTTTACTCAGCCAGATCTGAACCTCCGTCAACAGAGATGGATGGAGCTTGTTGCAGACTTTGACTTGGGTATTTCCTATACGCCAGGCAAGGCTAATGTAATGGCTGATGCCTTGAGCCGCAAGTCTTACTGCAACCACCTCCAGGTTTATAAAGTTCATCCCTCGCTTGTTGAAGAATTCAGGAAGCTGAACCTCCATATTGTTCCTCCGGGTGCACTCGCTCCTCCTCCTAAGGAGTTTGGCAAGGTGAACCTCCACGTTGTTACCCAGGGTTCCCTCAATACCCTAGTTGCTAAACCAGATCTCGAGGACAACATCAAAAGGCTACAAAAGTATGACTCTGAAGCCCACAAGATTAAGCGCTACCTCGCAGAAAGAAAGCCCTCATTCTTCACCATTGCCGAAGATGGCACCCTATACTTCAAGGGCCGCCTAGTGGTTCCATGTGCAGAGAAAAACCTGGATATGACACAGGAAGTTATGAAAGAAGCTCATGATACGCCTCTGTGTATCCATCCTAGTAGTACAGAGATGTACCAAGACATCCGTCAGAGATTCTGGTGGTCTAATATGAAGCAAGACATTGCTCGTTATGTTGCTGAGTGTGACGTTTGCTGTCGTATCAAAGCAGAACATCAAAGGCCTGCTGGAACTCTGCAACCTATCTCTATTCCTGAATGAAAATGGGACCATGTTGAGATGGACTTCGTCACTGGATTTCCCAAATCACAGAAAGGTAATGATGCTATTCTTGTCGTCATTGACCGGCTTTCCAAAGTTGCACATTTCCTGGCAGTCAAAGAAACGATCACTGCTAGCCAGTTGGCAACGCTCTATATGTCCAAGATTGTTTCACTCCACGGTATTCCATTGGTTATCAGCTCAGACCGTGGCAGCTTATTCACTTCAAGATTCTGGGCAAGTTTCCAAGAAGCTATGGGAACTCATCTGTCATTCAGTACTGCGTTTCATCCTCAATCGCAAGGGCAAGTTGAACGCGTCAACCAAGTCCTCGAAGATATGCTTCGAGCTTGTGTTATTTCCTTCGGCAAGAAATGGGAGGAATCTCTCCCGTATGCTGAGTTCTCTTATAATAATAGCTATCAAGCTAGTCTGAAGATGGCCCCCTTCGAAGTGTTGTATGGACGAAAGTGCCGAACCCCTCTGAACTGGTCAGAAACTGGGGAACGTCCACTCTTCGGTCCGGATATTATCCAAGATGCCGAAGAACAAGTCCGCATTATTCGTGAGAATCTCAAGACTGCTCAGTCACGTCAGAAGAGTCAGTATGACCGTCATCATAAAGACATGGTCTATCAACCTGGCGAAAAGGCTTATCTTCGAGTCACACCTATGAAGGGTGCTCACCGCTTCGGGATCAAGGGCAAACTAGCTCCTCGCTATATTGGCCCATTCACTATTCTCGAAAGGCGTGGAAAAGTGGCATACCAACTGGAGCTACCGCCGAACCTTTCTCAGGTTCACGATGTGTTCCATGTGTCACAGCTCCGCCGTTGCTTCAAGGATCCAATCCGAGCTGTGGATCATGAAGTGCTCGAATTGCAGCAAGACCTCTCCTATAAGGAGCATCCAGTCCGTATTCTCGACCAAGCTGAACGTCGCACGCGTCAGAAGGCGATCAAGTTTCTCAAAGTCCAGTGGTCGCACCATTCTGAAGATGAGGCCACTTGGGAACGAGAGGATCGTCTGTGCGAAGAATACCCCGCACTGTTTCCTTCTACCTCCTAAATCTCGGGACGAGATTTCTTGTAGTGGAGGAGATTTGTAACACCCTGAGGATCATGCTACAGTAACCCTGTGTGATTAAGCTAATCATGTTGCTAAACAGGGCTTGATCACATTTGGAACACATTTCTTTTCAAACTCCTAATTCAAACTTCAATTAAATTTAAAGTGGAAAATAAAAGTTTTCAAAAATTTAAACAAAAATGTTCGGGCCATGCCAGAAATTGCACTGATAATTATGGTGGAGAAAACACATTTTTATAAAATACCTAAATACTTTTAAATGAAATAAAACAGAAAAGAAAATAAATAAATAAAAAGAAAATACAACAGAAAACAGAACAGACAAAGAAAAAGAAAAAAAAGAGGAGGCCCCCCCCCACTGGACCCCTGGCCCGACTGGGCCGACCCCCGGCCCAGCCCACCTCTCCCACTCGCCCCCTTCCCTGTTCCCCCGACCGGGGCCGGAACAGGGGCAGTCCCCGCCGCACCCCCTCGCCGGCGACGGGGAGGATAAGGACGCCAGCTCCCCCCGCCTCCTCGAGCCTCTCTCCCACTCGCCCCCCCCGCTCACCTCTCGGCCCCTGCGCCTCTCTCTTCCCCCCCCCCAGATCCGCGCCGCTCTCTCCTTCCCCACGCCCGACGCGGTCGCCGCCATTCCCATCGTTCACACGGCCACCGTGCCCACCTCGCCGCCCCACGTTGTCTTCAAGGACCGCCGTCGCCCGCTGCTTCGTCTGGGGCAGCCCGTTGGAGACCGGAGCCCCTACAACGAGCACACCGAGCTCGTCTTCAACTTCGGACGCCGGCGACCCCCTTCTTCCCCGGCGCCGACCTGCTGCTCCTAAGCCTCTCACCGGCCTCCGTGTGCCGCGCGGTGAGCCTCTCCCCCCTCCTCCTCTGTCTTTTCTCTCTCGCGCGCCCCCTAGTTGCTTCCCCACGCGCGCCCGAACGCCGCGCCGCGGAGCTCGCCGCCGGCGAGGCTCCGGTGACCTGTTGGTCACGGGCTCAAGCCCGTTGCACTCCCCACCTCGCGTAGATGCCCCCCAGCCCCTCCGCTTGCTCGATAGCCCGCCGTAGCCTCGTTTCCGTCGGGCACCCGTGCGCGCCGCCGCCTCCGCCGCTCGCCGGCGCCGATTCCGGCCAAGTCCGGCGAAGCCCCGGCCACCCCTGGATGCGGCGCTGCGAGCCCTTTCGAATGGTCCTAGCCCCGCTCCTCCCCGAGCCCCGTAGCGCGATTCCGGCCAACTCCGGCGAGGGGCCGCCGCTGTTTTGGTCGCCGGAGTTGCTCCGGCGCCGCCCGCCGACGTGGCCGACCTGGGGCCACCCCAGGGCCACTGCCAGTGGGCCCCGTGGGTCCCAGTTGACTGGGTTGACCCAGTCAACTGCTAACTGGGCAGGCCCAGCCACTGACATGCGGGCCCCGCCGCAAAATTAAAAAAAGAGAAAAAGAGAAATGTTTTATAAATAAAAATAATTAGATTAACTAATCACTCACTGACATATGGGGCCCACCCCTCTAATTAGACTGTTAGTTTAGTTTAAATTAATATTAGACTAACAGAGGCTGACATGTGGGTCCCACTGGACCCACCTGTCTGGTTTGACTGGTCAGCCGACCTGTTGACCTGCTGACGTCAGCATTGCCTCATGCTGACGTCATAATTCATTTTTGCTTAATTTAAATAATTCCAGAAATTCAAATAAACTTTGAAAATTCATATCTTTTAAACCGTAACTCGGATGAAAATGTTTTCTATATGAAAGTTGCTCAGAACGACGAGACGAATCCGAATACGCAGTCCGTTCGTCCACCACAACCCCCTAACCTATCGAACTAGCAACTTTCCCCCTCCGGTCCGTCTGTCCGAAAACGCGAAACATCGGGAATACCTCCCGGATGTTCCCCCCCTTCGCCGGTACCACCTACTGTCGCGTTAGGGCACACCTAGCACCGCTCATTGTCATGTCACGCATCGTCATGCTTATGTTTGCATTGTATTTACTGTTTCTTCCCCCCTCTTCTCTCCGGTAGACTACGAGACCGACACTGCTGCTGTCCAGTTCGACTACGGAGTTGACGACCCCTCCTACTTGCCAGAGCAACCAGGCAAGCCCCTCCTTGATCACCAGATATCGCCTACTCTTCTCTATTCTGCTTGCATTAGAGTAGTGTAGCATGTTACTGATTTCCGATATCCTATCCTGATGCATAGCCTATCCTTGCTACTACTGTTGTTACCTTTACCTGCAATCCTACATGCTTAGTATAGGATGCTAGATTTCCATCAGTGGCCCTACATTCTTGTCCGTCGGCTGTGCTATACTATCGGGCCGTGATCACCTAGGCGGTGATCACGGGTATATACTTATATACTTTATACATGACACATGTGATGACTAAAGTCGGGTCGGCTCGTAGGAGTACCCGCAAGTGGATCTTTGTGGCGGAGCGACAGGGCAGGTTGAGACCACCCAGGTGAGCGGTGGGCCTGGCCCTGGTCGGCGTTCGCGGTTACTTAACACGCTTAACGAGATCTTGGTATTTGATCTGAGTCTGGCCATTTGGTCTATACGCACTAGCCATCTACGCGGGAGTAGTTATGGGTATCCCGGCGTCGTGGTATCAGCCGAAGCCTTCTTGACGTCAGCGACTGAGTGGCGCGCGCCGGATTGGACTGGAACGCCACTAGGCTAGGTCTGCTTCCGGCCGCGTACGCAACGTGCAGGTGTGCATAGGGCGATGGGCCCAGACCCCTGCGCGCATAGGGTTAGACCGGCGTGCTGACCTCTCTGTTGTGCTTAGGTGGGGCTGCGACGTGTTGATCTTACGAGGCCGGGCATGACCCACGAAAGTGTGTCCTGCCAAATGGGATCGAGCGTGTTGGGTTATGTGGTGCACCCCTGCAGGGAAGTTTATCTATTCGAATAGCCGTGTCCCTCGGTAAAAGGACGACCCGGAGTTGTACCTTGACCTTATGACAACTAGAACTGGATACTGAATAAAATACACCCTTCCAAGTGCCAGATACAACCCGGTGATCGCTCTCTAACAGGGCGACGAGGAGGGGATCGCCGGGTAGGATTATGCTATGCGATGCTACTTGGAGGACTTCAATCTACTCTCTTCTACATGCTGCAAGATGGAGATGGCCAGAAGCGTAGTCTTCGACAGGACTAGCTATTCCCCTTTTATTCTGGCATTCTGCAGTTCAGTCCACTGATATGCCCCTTTACACATATACCCATGCATATGTAGTGTAGCTCCTTGCTTGCGAGTACTTTGGATGAGTACTCACGGTTGCTTCTCTCCCTCTTTTCCCCCTTTCCTTTCTATCTGGTTGTTGCAACCAGATGTTGGAGCCCAGGAGCCAGACGCCACCGTCGACGATGACTCCTACGACACTGGAGGTGCCTACTACTACGTGCAGCCCGCTGACGACGACCAGGAGTAGTTAGGAGGATCCCAGGCAGGAGGCCTGCGCCTCGTTCGATCTGTACACCAGTTTGTGCTAGCCTTCTTAAGGCAAACTTGTTTAACTTATGTCTGTACTCAGATATTGTTGCTTCCGCTGACTCGTCTGTGATCGAGCACTTGTATTCGAGCCCTCGAGGCCCCTGGCTTGTATTATGATGCTTGTATGACTTATTTATGTTGTAGATTTGTGTTGTGATATCTTCCCGTGAGTTCCTGATCTTGATCGTACACATTTGCGTGCATGATTAGTGTACGGTCAAATCGGGGGCGTCACACAACTTTAGAGAATTACACCCGCTAAACAGCAACTGATTCCTCGGTCTTTCAATTCTCAGATTCATTGTTATGGTTGTCGTTAGAGGGGTAGATCCTTTATTTGTATCCCACACACAGTTTACCCTGGTTCGGGCCTCCGAAGAGTAATACCCTACATCCTGCTTTGTCTTGATATTTGTGTGGAACGGTTCCTAGTGCTAGGACACACTCTTCTTCTTTTGGAGGAAGTGGAGGAAGCAGATGAAGAACATGCCCTTCATGAGTTGGCAATGGTGGTCCGCCAATGGCGATCTAGGGATTCACGATAACAAGATAATGGAGATAATCCATTAGTTGATGGGTTAGATGCTCCTGGGCCATCACATACTAAATGAGATTGGCCAATGTTGGGTCTCTTTCTATACGTTTACAACGGAACGTAGCTTCTGCTCCGAATGTTGCGCAGCTCGGGAAGTAGCAGTACTTCCTTTCGCTGGCACATGGTTCTAAGAATCGAAGGCGGGTAATTGCTTCATGAGCAGCCACCATTCCTGAAGTTGGCATGAATCTCCCGACGAAGACAACATACGGAGGGCCTTGATTTAAATCCTTTGGTGGGATTTGCACAACTGCCCAGTACTTCGGGGAATCATAGGTGATCCTCAATTTGTACAACTCATACTGGGGGTGGGTGGCTGGAAGCAAGGGTATTGCGGGTGAAATCCCACAAAACCTTAACAAAACTACCAGGTCTTGCATTAGGAGTTCTCAGGTAGGATTCGGGGTGAGACATGGAATGGTTGAGTGATGGAGACGGTGCTCAAGTTTGATGGATGTCGGGATTGGGCACGGGAGTGGCCTCTTATAGAGTGCCTAGGTTAGGAAACATGATGTGGCGCCGGTACCACTTGGGTATCTGCTCCGTCGCAGGGTTGTCTGAGTCAAAGTCTCAGATCTCAATCCCCAAAAGTGACGCATTACTATGGTTGTCGGTTAGGGTGGTTTTGGCAGTTACGCCCAGAATTTATCCTGCAACCATATGTCAAGCAATTTACGCTGGGTCACGCATAGTACCATTTAAAACAATGGCATACGAGCAGTTTGCAAGTTAATGTGGCCTCCTATTACAACTTCGAGGATACGGAAATACAAGATTATAGGGTAAACATGATACTAAGGCTCGATAACTACTCTGGTGGGCTCAGTCCACTTCGTTGACATCCAGTCGGGCGCCTCTTGCAGACGTCGAGGCTTCTCCGTGTGCTTCAATGTCGGAGTTGGCCGGGGTAGGATGGGGAGCTACAGGGCTGGGATAGCGATGGTGCCCCTCGCGAGGTGTCGTGGCCACAGTCTCATTGGAGTATGTCTCCAAGAGGCGACAGAGTTCCCCTGGAGAAGCGAATGCATTGCCCAGGTGGGGAAAAGGGACAGACCTCGAGGGCTCGACTGGTCTCTCGAACAACACTGTCGGGGTGTCGGTGGCGGATGCAGCTTCACTTCTTACTGGGGTCAGGAGAGCAAGTGTCCTGCAGGTCCCAATCAGATCATTTGTGACCTAATCGAAGAGTGCCTCTTGCACTCTCAAGTAGCGCACCAAATGCACTAGAGCAGGGTCCGACTCTTGGTCTCCGTTAGCGACTTGGTGTCGGGCTACCATAGCCATCTCGACTAGGGTAGTAGAAGAAAGGGCGAATGTTAACCCTTGGCGATCGATGCTGGAGTTGAACTACAACCTCTCGGGCTGCAAGCTCGATGGTTTAGGGCTCATCGGAAGTCATCCTTCCGGTGAACTGGTAGGGGCGTTCTGATGTGGTACCCCTCCCGTAGATGTGCACCGTTGCCTAGAAGTGATGGACGGCATCGGTCATGTGCTCCTGGTACACCACATATTCCGGGGGTTATTCTATGCCAAATGCACGATGGTAAGATTGGCGAGGATGGATACAAAGTCTCCTAGCTCAGCTGCGGTGGTCTCGTTGAGACCGATGGAACCAGACATCTTGGTGGTTTGGACATCAGGTTGAGAATGAAGGTTGTGGTGTGCTGAGTTGAGGCAAGGCTTCCTTTATAAGCTAGCGGAGTCTTCCATCATAGGCTTGTGGATGGGACAACTCCAAGGCACACGGCCTATGGGCTAAGTGGATAGGTTGGGCACCGTCTGTCAAAGAGATGTCGGTTGGCCACCGTGCAGGCTATCGGATAGGATGGGCTTGACTGTGGACAGGGAAGGATGTGGAAGGTGTGAAATCCTAGGGATAGCGGCTAGGCTAAGATAGGATTAGCCAACGGTCAACCTGGCTCTGATACGAAGGTTGTCAGGGCCGGTTTTTCGGGACATAAAATATCAACAAATGACCCTCGTGTCATCACCAGCCCCAAGATCTTTGTTCGCTGGTGGACACCTCCTTGATATAGAATTCCAAGCAGTTACAAGAATTGGATACAAGACCGGGATGGTCTAATGAGTACATCGATGATTTCTAACAGCGGATGGCGGAAGCGACTTGTGGATCTCCAACGCTGGTGGGGCTCCATTCCCATAGGAACAACTAACCTGGATAATTCCTATCTCACATGGCTGCTATCTCTGATTCTTATGCTGCGAGGATGTCTTTGTAGCGCTCTTCTCCGAATCATGATTTTGCCAAGACAATAGCTAGGGACAAGCCAGTGAGTACGTTCGAATGTACTCGCAAACATCATGAACAAAAGATATAATAGAAGCAGGCAGAATGCATGCAATTAATTTTAAGTATATTCTACCATGCCGTGATAGGAATTTAATGCAATTATGTGGAGTATTATATTTGCACAATTAATAAAGGTTTGTCAACTAATATCCGCAAGATATAAGTAAATCATAATGTTGCACAAAAATTTAAATTTGGGTCACAAGAGGTAGAACCGCCCAAGAGAACCCAAGAGAAAAATATAAAAGAATGCCACAGTTGGCGTCTTCGCGACGCCACGCAAAGGGCTTTAATGCAAATAAAATCAAGGCAAGGGAATTCTAGGAGGTAGACCCGTCATGTGAATCCATAAAGAAAATAATATACGGGCCAGTGGGGTGTCTAAAGCGACACGTCGAAATGTCTTGAAAATAAATGCCACAGTCGGGTGTGTGAAACGACGCCTCATAAAGGGTTTCAATGAAAAATAAAATAAAGCATAGAAGTATCGGCCAGAGCACAAGGGTTAGCTCATAACAGTATTAGTGATAATAATCATCCATCATAAATCATAATCAATTTTTAATTTAGTTATTTTCCTCCAAAGACCTACACTTGACCCAACCCAGGTTGTAGCCCTTAATCGCGGACACAGCTATTCGGATAGGCTTTATATTCTGTAGAGGTTGTACTCTTTACCCACAAGTAAATGATTTCTTGAGTCAACACCGAGACGTTGACTAATTCCAATTACGGTCTTTGGGTTGTAAACACACCTAACCAGCACACACCAGCTTAACTTTCCTGATGCCAAGAATCACCCAAGGCATCCCTCAAGGGAAACTCTAAAGCGGGGAGACTCCAATCCCGAATAGCATGGGATCACAATTTATATCACGCGCAATAACAAGGGGTGCCCCCCTCTCGGCCTCAGCCGGACACACCCATGCCCCCCTGACCAAGTGGCATGCCTACTAGAGGCCTTTGGTATCTTCCACTATGGCCTTTCTGCATGGTGTGTGCAGGAAAGGGGTTAACAACTTACTGAAACGTACCCTACCTATGGCAGGGACAAGTGGCAACACGAATCAAGTATGGGGGTTACCGGAACAAGACTCGATCTACGGTCGACTCATGAGGTTTATATTTCCTGCAGTGGTTAGCACAGTATATTATCATTAGCAGTACCAACAGGGTCACAACCCAGCATGTCCCAACATGCCATCATCGGTCATTCTCGTCACAACGAGATTCTTATCTCACAATCACTTTTACTAGTGGCAGATTCTTTCTTGCATTTAGTTAGAACAGGCATCGACATGTGTGGCACAAATGTTTCATGTTTAGGTGAAATCAAATACTGGCAAGGAATCACATATGCATGATCATCTATATGCAATTTCATATGAGGTAACATAACATGTTTCAAATATTCTAGCGAGCAATCAACCAAGCAATCATCATATCAAGTGTTCAAAATGCTTGCCTTGGGTGTGTAGCAATGTTGATTCACTCCAAAATATTGCATATATAACATAATTTCAACAGTGTAAAGTTTGGAAAATTTTGAAAAAATACTAAAATAAACTAGACGAAAAATTAGGAATGACAGAAAAACAATCAATTCATTTGGGATTGTGTTTAAAAAGTTAGAGGCACTCAAAGTTAGGGTCAAATCTGATTTTTAATCAAAACATAAAAAGAAAATGTTTTGGACGAAAATACGTGTTCCGGAAGAGAAAACGTACTCAGAGGAATGCCCTTCCACTTAGGGACGGCTCGGGGTGGTCTGGGTCACTGACAGTGGGCCCCCCATGGTCCACTAGTAAGGTTTGACCGTCCATGTCGCGCCACGCGTGGAAACAGGGAAGGGGCGGCTATCGGCGGCGATAGCCGGCGAACGACGGCGACCCACGGGAAGCTGAGCACATGGGTGTGCTCAGTTGGTCGAGGCGATCCTCTGGGTACCCATCTTGGCTTCCGGGGTGGACGGAGTCGCCAGCAGCGAGCTCTCCCCAGAATCTACGACGGGGACGAAATGGGGCTTTGGCAACGGTTGATCTCAGGTGAGACTGAGAGGTGGGATGGAGTCGTGGGGTAAGACGAAGTTGTGCTGAAGAGAATGGAGCGGGGGAAGCTTTGGTGGCATCGGAATCATCAAGACAGTGGCAGCGGTCGTGGCTGCTGGAGGTGAGGGAGACAGACACCTGCGGTTGCTCGGTTGCTTGGGGTGGCTTCCAGAGAGGTGTGGAGGGTTGCCGTGGAGTACAGAGAGCTCGGGTGTGCTTTTATAGGCGGGGAATGTCGGTCCGTGAGCTCCGGAAGATAGACACAACGACGATCACCATTACTGAGGTAGAGAGGGTGGTTGAGGACAGTGGCCATGGTCAGCGGGGACGGTGGCGGCCTGCAATAATGCTGGGGCATGCTGGTTGGCTCAAACGCACGCCAGGTGGCTTGGGAGGTGTTGTCCCCGAGTTAACTACGGCGGTGGCCATTGATGGCTTCCCGTGGTCGGTGGTGAGGCCGGTGGTGGACGGCGGGTTGGCAGAGAGGCTACAGGGCAGTGGAGTAAGTGTTGGCGGCCTCTGGTGGCACAGATGCGAGCCATGTGTCTGGGCGGTGGCTTGCCCGACACAGCGGCGTGCTGGACGGTGCAGGGCGGTGCTAGCCGACACTAGTGGCCAGGAGCAGATGTCGGCAAGTGTCAGCATTCTGGGAACCAGGGTACCCAGACTTGCGTGCCTGCGGCCCACGGCGTGGCTCCATCGGCGACCTCGTATGGCCCATCTTCAGCATCGACAAGACAAGACCCTCGTGAGGGACCAAGCCTCGTGAGGCAGACGACACCAAGACCTCTGGAGGGAGCGGCCTCCCTAGGCTGGCTCCTGAGGAGCGGAGATTCCTATGTAGGCGCTCACCTCATGAGGTGAAGGTGACACAAGCTATGACAACCAAGGCCAGGCGGGCGCCAGCGGGCGCAGAGCGGCAGGTTTCCTCTTTGGTGCTAAGGAGTCAAGTGCAGGCGCGGGGTCCCAAGGAATCAGCCAAAGGTTTCCATTCTCGTGCAACGAGGCCAAGACCGCCAGGACGGATGTCATCACCGATCCCACCACGACATCATGACCAAAAGCTTTGCAGGCAAAGACCACCTTTCATCAGGATAAGATGTACTACTTGTCCCCCTTCAAACTTGGCCACTATGGGATCCCTTCCCGCCTTCGTTTTGGAGGAAGAGGATCGAGGCCACTATAAATAGAGCCTAGCCACCACCATAGGAGGGGATCCCGAATCCGAACCCTCACTAGCTCACACCCACACAAGACCTCCTGAGGTTGTTCTTCCTCTGTACTAGTTCATCCTCAGCCCCTCGCGACGCTAATCCACCCCAAAAGTAGGAGTAGGGTCTTACACCACAAGGTGGCCCGAACCTGGGTAAACTGCCGTGTCTCTTTCCTTTCTGTTCATCGAGCTAGGCCGTGAGAGCGATGAATTTGTTGGCTGGAAGGTTGAATTCTTCACGCACACCCCTGAGTTCGAACCTTCCTTGGGTCTGCGGAACCCTGAATCCGACATTTGGCGCGCCAGGTAGGGGCATGTCGAAGCCTCTCTTCCGTCAGTCGTTTCGCTGCCGTTCCGCTGTTCTCCTGGCCGACGCTCGTCGAGTTCGTGCTGAGCGTCGGGCAGCCCTCGCCGCCCGCGTTGCTCAGACAGCGCCTGCGGGCGATGGTGCTCCCCACCCGCGTTGCTTAGACAGCGCCTGCGGGCGACGGTGCTCCCCGCCCGCGTTGCTCAGACAGCGCCTGCGGGCGACGGTGCTCCCCGCCGCTCCCTGTCACCTGCGGCTAACGCTGCCACCGGCCCCGTGGTCCATGAGCAACAGGACTCGTTGCTGCCGCCTTTCGTGCGACGTGATGGTCGCACCGCCACTCCGTCGCTGACTCCGGCCGCCACTTCTTCTTCCCATGCTCGTCGTGGGCCGGCAAACACGCAGGCTGCGCTGCTCATGGCGCGCGAGCTTCTACGCTATTGTCCGGCCGATGACCTCTACGAGGACTGGCTGGACCACATCACCGAGCTCGTCAGCGCCGCCGGAGAGGCTCCTGCACCGTCTTGCTCGCTGCCTCCCCCGCCACCTCAGGCGGGCGACGTGGCCCATGGTGCGCCTCCTCCTCCTCCTCTTCGGCACGCTGTCGTCCCCGAGCCAAGGCACGTGGCCCCCCAGCGCGAGCCGCCATGCAGGGCACCAGCACGCGACAAAGAAAGCTGCCAGGTGGTGCAGCGATGACGCGTGTGCTCCCAACACTGCCACGTCAAGACTGTGTGCCACCCGAGGCGGCGGCACGTGGATGCCAAGACCAGGCTCCCCTTCCGCGGTGGGCTCCTGTGAGCGCGGCAAGCTGCCGAGCATTCACTCCGGAGCTGCGCCACGTCGTCTGGCCCAGCAAGTTCAAGCCGGATCTGCCCCCGCGCTACAACGGCACCCCTGACCCCGCTGAGTTCCTCCAGCTCCACGAGATGAGCATCAAGGCAGCGAACGGCGATGAGATGGTCATGGCGAACTGGTTTCCCATGGCTCTCATGGATGGCATGCGATCATGGCTCCTGAACCTCCCAGTGGGGTCGATCTCCTCCTGGGATGAGCTGCGTGAGCGCTTCGTCGCCAACTTCCAAGGCACTTGCTACCGCGCCCCTGCTGGAGGCGACATGCGGCGCATCAAGCAGCAGCCAGGGGAGACCTTGCACAAATACATCCAGCGCTTCACCAACGTTCGCCTCAAGATACCTAAGGTGTCGGACGAGGCCATCATTTCAGCATTCACTGATGGCGTCCGGGATGTCAAGATGAAGGAGAAACTCGCCATACACGAGGATCTGTGCTCGGCTCTGGAGATGTTCAACATGGCAACTAGGTGCGTGAGGGCAGAAGAAGGTCGCCTCTCTCTCCTTGAGCTCCCGGAGACCAACCCTGAAGACAAGAAGGCCAAGGCCAAGGATGTGAAGCGCAAGGGCCCGGCTGTGCTCGTGGCCGAGCCCGAGATGAAGTGCGGCTGCGACCACCCCGAGTCCTCAAAGGGCAGCCGCCCGTTCTGTGTCTTCCATAATGTCCATAGCCACAACACCAACGACTGCCAAGAGCTCAGGGCCATCCGAGATGGGCGCCCTGGCTGCCGCCTTGAGCGCAATGACCGTGGCTACGGCCGCGGAGGAGGCCTTGGTGGGGGCCACTGGGACAACCGCAACCCCCGCCAGGACTGGCGTGATCAGCCTCATGAGGACCGCTGGCAAGGCCAGCCTCGCGACGGCCCCTAGAGGGACCAGCCTCGTGAGGATCGTCCTCAGGGCAACGCCGGCCTTCCTCCGGTCCTGCCGCCACCAAGGAGAAACGATGACCACCGCCAAGATGAAGGGGGCCGGGGGCTTCCAATAGCCTCATGCTATCGCGTGCATCCTGGGTGGCGCTCAGGCCCCCGCCTCCCATCACGTCTTCAAGCAGTTCACTCGTGAGGTGAACACGGCCCTCCCCAAGCTTGAGGTGTCGCGTCCCCTGAGGTGGTCCAAGTACTCCATCACCTTCGACTCTACGGATCAGCTCATGTGTGCAGCCACTACTGGCGCGCTCCCAATGCTCTGCTCGCCGGCCATCAGCAACGTCCTCGTCACCAAGACACTTATCGACGGTGGCGCGGGACTGAATGTCCTCTCTGCTGAGATGTTCGAGAGACTCCAGGTGCCCTACGACCAGCTCCTCCCCACCAAGCCTTTCTCAGGGGTGACAGACGGCTCCACCGCCCCCCTGGGGCAGATTCGCCTCCCTATCACCTTCGGCAAGCGCAACAACTACCGCACTGAGCTCATCGACTTCGATGTCGCCCACATTCGTCTCCCGTACAACGCCATCCTTGGGTACCCAGCCCTTGCCAAGTTCATGGCAATGACTCACCACAGCTACAACGTCCTCAAGATGTCAGGAAGCTGCGGCATCATCACGATGGCCTGCGATGAGAAGGATGCAGTATGCTCCCTCGAGCGCGCCTACCAGGCCGTAGCGGTCGAGAACTCAGATGACGAGGGCGCTATCCACCCTCCTGAGGTCGTACCCAAGAAGAAGAAGCAACTACTCCTCAGAGGACCTCAGGAGGGTGGGGCATCTGGTGACACTACAAAAAAATACACTTCCGTGATGATACGTGTTTGTCACAGTAGGTCGCATTTTCTGTCATGCATGTACATCCATGACGATTTTATGACAGAATCAAGATAGTCATACCTGTGCTGTCGTAGAAGTGTTCCATGACATTACCAAAATTATCATCACGGAAGTGTCCACTTCCATGACGATAAATCCCGCGTCACAGAAGTGCTTTCGTCAAGGGTGACCAACACGTGGCATCCACCGTAACGAAACGCCGTTAAGCTATCGGGTCGGGTTTTGGATCCGATAACCCGTTAACAGCCCCGACCAATGGGGATTTTCCACGTGTAAAATCATCATTGGCTAGAGGAAACACGTGTCGGCTCATCGTTGGGACAGATGTCATCCACTCATTGGACAGAAGGCGCCTATGATACGTCGACACGTGGCACGGCCCAACAGAGGCCCATTCCTGTGAAAAGGCCGGCCCGTTTGACTTGTTCAAAAGGTGGTGGGCCGGCCCATGTAAAGCCTGTTAACGGCATGTTCGCATATAGCCCATTTACAACCTGCTAACCCAAGGCCCGTTACGCCCTATCCGAATTAGGCCCAGTAGCGTCATCTGGGCCACCCAATATGATTCCAGCCCGTTTTCACTTCTGGCCCATGTATGGCCCATGACGTCTTTCGGCCCATATGAGGCCCTATGTAACTCTTGGCCTATTAACGGCCCGTGGTGAAACTGGCCCGTAATAAACAGTGTATCACTTTACACCCATTAACGGCCCGTGGTGAAACTAGCCCGTAATGAACAGTGTATCACTTTATTGTTGGGGAACGTACTAATTTCAAAAAAATTCCTACGCACACGCAAGATCATGGTGATGCATAGCAACGAGAGGGGAGAATGTTATCCACGTACCCTCGTAGACCGACAGCGGAAGCGTTATCACAACGCGGTTGATGTAGTCGTACATCTTCACGATCCGACCGATCAAGTACCGAACGTACGGCACCTCCGAGTTCTACACACGTTCAGCTCGATGACGTCCCTCGAGCTCCGATCCAGCCGAGTGTTGAGGGAGAGTTTCGTCAGCACGACGGCGTGGTGACGATGATGATGTTCCACCGACGCAGGGCTTCGCCTAAGCTCCACAACGGTATTATCGAGGTGTAATATGGTGGAGGGGGGCACCGCACACGGCTAAGAGATCTCAAGGATCAATTGTTGTGTCTCTGGGGTGCCCCCTGCCCCCGTATATAAAGGAGCAAGGGGGAGGCAGCCGGCCAAGAGGAGAGGCGCGCCATAGGGGGGAGTCCTACTCCCAGCGGGAGTAGGACTCCTCCTTTCCTTGTGGGAGTAGGAGAAGGGAAGGGGGAAGGAGAAAGAAGGAAGGGTGCGCCCCCCTTCCCTAGTCCAATTCGGACCAGACCATGGGGAGGGGTGCGGCCACCTTTTGAGGCCTTTCTCTCCTTTCCCGTATGGCCCATTAAGGCCCAATACGAATTCCCGTAACTCTCCGGTACTCCGAAAAATACCCGAATCACTCGGAACCTTTCCGAAGTCCGAATATAGTCGTCCAATATATCGATTTTTACGTCTCGACCATTTCGAGACTCCTTGTCATATCCCCGATCTCATCCGGGACTCCGAACTCCTTCGGTACATCAAAACTCAATAAAACTGTCTTCGTAACGTTAAGCGTGCGGACCCTACGGGTTCGAGAACTATGTAGACATGACCGAGACACGTCTCCGGTCAATAACCAATAGCGGGACCTGGATGCCCATATTGGCTCCCACATATTCTACGAAGATCTTTATCGGTCAGACCGCATAACAACATACGTTGTTCCCTTTGTCACCGGTATGTTACTTGCCCGAGATTTGATCGCCGGTATCTCAATACCTAGTTCAATCTCGTTACCGGCAAGTCTCTTTACTCGTTCCGTAACACATCATCCCGCAACTAACTCATTAGTCACAATGCTTGCAAGGCTTATAGTGATGTGCATTACCGAGTGGGCCCAGAGATACCTCTCCGACAATTGGAGTGACAAATCCTAATCTCGAAATACGCCAACCCAACAAGTACCTTTGGAGACACCTGTAGAGCACCTTTATAATCACCCATTTATGTTGTGACGTTTGGTAGCACACAAAGTGTTCCTCGGTAAACGGGAGTTGCATAATCTCATAGTCATAGGAACATGTATAAGTCATGAAGAAAGCAATAGCAACATACTAAACGATCGAGTGCTAAGCTAACGGAATGGGTCAAGTCAATCACGTCATTCTCCTAATGAGGTGATCTCGTTAATCAAATGACAACTTATATCTATGGCTAGGAAACATAACCATCTTTGATTAACGAGCTAGTCAAGTAGAGGCATACTAGTGACACTCTGTTTGTCTATATATTCACACATGTATTATGTTTCCGGTTAATACAATTCTAGCATGAATAATAAACATTTATCATGATACAAGGAAATAAATAATACTTTATTATTGCCTCTAGGGCATATTTCCTTCAGTCTCCCACTTGCACTAGAGTCAATAATCTAGATTACACAGTAATGATTCTTACACCCATGGAGCCTTGGTGTTGATCATGTTTTGCTCGTGGAAGAGGCTTAGTCAACGGGTCTGCCACATTCAGATCCGTATGTATCTTGCAAATTTCTATGTCTCCCACCTGGACTAAATCCCGGATGGAATTGAAGCGCCTTTTGATGTGCTTGGTTCTCTTGTGAAATCTGGATTCCTTTGCCAAGGCAATTGCACTAGTATTGTCACAAAAGATTTTCATAGGACCCGATGCACTAGGTATGACACCTAGATCGGATATGAACTCCTTCATCCAGACTCCTTCATTTGCTGCTTCCGAAGCAGCTATGTACTCCGCTTCACATGTAGATCCCGCCACGACGCTTTGTTTAGAACTGCACCAACTGACAGCTCCACCGTTCAATGTAAATACGTATCCGGTTTGCGATTTAGAATCGTCCGGATCAGTGTCAAAGCTTGCATCAACGTAACCATTTACGATGAGCTCTTTGTCACCTCCATATACGAGAAACATATCCTTAGTCCTTTTCAGGTATTTCAGGATGTTCTTGACCGTTGTCCAGTGATCCACTCCTAGATTACTTTGGTACCTTCCTGCTAGACTTATAGCAAGGCATACATCAGGTCTGGTACACAGCATTGCACACATGATAGAGCCTATGGCTGAAGCATAGGGGACATCTTTCATCTTCTCTCTATCTTCTGCAGTGGTCGGGCATTGAGTCTTACTCAACTTCACACCTTGCAACACAGGCAAGAATCCTTTCTTTGCTTGATCCATTTTGAACTTCTTCAAAACTTTGTCAAGGTATGTGCTTTGTGAAAGTCCAATTAAACGTCTTGATCTATCTCTATAGATCTTGATGCCCAATATATATACGCAGCTTCACCGAGGTCTTTCATTGAAAAACTCTTATTCAAGTATCCCTTTATGCTATCCAGAAATTCTATATCATTTCCAATCAGTAATATGTCATCCACATATAATATCAGAAATGCTACAGAGCTCCCACTCACTTTCTTGTAAATACAGGCTTCTCCAAAAGTCTGTATAAAACCAAATGCTTTGATCACACTATCAAAGCGTTTATTCCAACTCCGAGAGGCTTGCACCAGTCCATAAATGGATCACTGGAGCTTGCACACTTTGTTAGCTCCCTTTGGATCGACAAAACCTTCTGGTTGCATCATATACAACTCTTCTTCCAGAAATCCATTCAGGAATGCAGTTTTGACATCCATTTGCCAAATTTCATAATCATAAAATGCGGCAATTGCTAACATGATTCGGACAGACTTAAGCATCGCTACGGGTGAGAAGGTCTCATCGTAGTCAATCCCTTGAACTTGTCGAAAACCTTTCGCAACAAGTCGAGCTTTATAGACAGTAACATTACCATTAGCGTCAGTCTTGTTCTTGAAGATCCATTTATTTTCAATGGCTTGCCGATCATTGAGCAAGTCAACCAAAGTCCATACTTTGTTCTCATACATGGATCCCATCTCAGATTTCATGGCCTCAAGCCATTTTGCGGAATCTGGGCTCACCATCGCTTCTTCATAGTTCGTAGGTTCGTCATGGTCTAGTAACATAACTTCTAGAACAGGATTACCGTACCACTCTGGTGCGGATCTTACTCTGGTTGATCTACGAGGTTCAGTAATAACTTGATCTGAAGTTTCATGATCATCATCATTAACTTCCTCACTAATTGGTGTAGGTGTCTCAGAAACTGGTTTCTGTGATGAACTACTTTCCAATAAGGGAGCAGGTATAGTTACCTCATCAAGTTCTACTTTCCTCCCACTCACTTCTTTCGAGAGAAACTCCTTCTCTAGAAAATTTCCGAATTTAGCAACAAAAGTTTTGCCTTCGGATCTGTGATAGAAGGTATACCCAACAGTCTCCTTTGGGTATCCTATGAAGACACATTTCTCCGATTTGGGTTCGAGCTTATCAGGTTGAAGTTTCTTCACATAAGCATCGCAGCCCCAAACTTTAAGAAACAACAACTTTGGTTTCTTGCCAAACCACAGTTCATAAGGCGTCGTCTCAATGGATTTTGATGGTGCCCTATTTAACGTGAATGCAGCCGTCTCTAAAGCATAACCCCAAAATGATAGCGGTAAATCAGTAAGAGACATCATAGATCGCACCATATCTAGTAAAGTGCGATTACGACGTTCGGACACACCATTACGCTGTGGTGTTCCGGGTGGCGTGAGTTGCGAAACTATTCCGCATTGTTTCAAATGTAGACCAAACTCATAACTCAAATATTCTCCTCCACGATCTGATTGTAGAAACTTTATTTTCTTGTTACGATGATTTTCAACTTCACTCTGAAATTCTTTGA
Organism: Aegilops tauschii subsp. strangulata; assembly: GCF_002575655.3. Taxonomy (NCBI): domain Eukaryota; kingdom Viridiplantae; phylum Streptophyta; class Magnoliopsida; order Poales; family Poaceae; genus Aegilops; species Aegilops tauschii. Next base: position 323,074,839 of record NC_053040.3, read on the forward strand.
ACTTTTCAAATGTTTCAGACTTATGTTTCATTAAGTAGATATACCCATATCTGCTTAAATCATCTGTGAAGGTGAGAAAATAACGATATCCACCACGAGCCTCAACATTCATCGGACCACATACATCTGTATGTATGATTTCCAACAAATCTGTTGCTCTCTCCATAGTTCCGGAGAACGGTGTTTTAGTCATCTTGCCCATGAGGCACGGTTCGCAAGTACCAAGTGATTCATAATCAAGTGGTTCCAAAAGTCCATCAGTATGGAGTTTCTTCATGCGCTTTACACCGATATGACCTAAACGGCAGTGCCACAAATAAGTTGCACTATCATTATCAACTCTGCATCTTTTGGTTTCAATATTATGAATATGTGTATCACTACTATCGAGATTCAACAAAAATAGACCACTCTTCAAGGGTGCATGACCATAAAAGATATTACTCATATAAATAGAACAACCATTATTCTCTGATTTAAATGAATAACCGTCTCGCATCAAACAAGATCCAGATATAATGTTCATGCTCAACGCTGGCACCAAATAACAATTATTTAGGTCTAAAACTAATCCCGAAGGTAGATGTAGAGGTAGCGTGCCGACCGCGATCACATCGACTTTGGAACCATTTCCTACGCGCATCGTCACCTCGTCCTTAGCCAATCTTCGCTTAATCCGTAGCCCCTGTTTCGAGTTACAAATATTAGCAATAGAACCAATATCAAATACCCAGGTGCTACTGCGAGCATTAGTAAGGTACACATCAATAACATGTATATCACATATACCTTTGTTCACCTTGCCATCCTTCTTATCCGCCAAATACTTTGGGCAGTTCCGCTTCCAGTGACCAGTTTGCTTGCAGTAGAAGCACTCAGTTTCAGGCTTAGGTCCAGACTTGGGTTTCTTCTCCTGAGCAGCAACTTGTTTGCTGTTCTTCTTGAAGTTCCCTTTCTTCTTCCCTTTACCCTTTTTCTTGAAACTGGTGGTCTTATTGACCATTAACACTTGATGCTCCTTTTTGATTTCTACCTCCGCAGCCTTTGGCATTGCGAAGAGCTCGGGAATTGTCTTACTCATCCCTTGCATATTATAGTTCATCACGAAGCTCTTGTAGCTTGGTGGCAGTGATTGAAGAATTCTGTCAATAACGCTATCATCCGGAAGATTAACTCCCAGTTGAATCAAGTGATTGTTATACCCAGACATTTTGAGTATATGCTCACTGACAGAACTATTCTCTTCCATCTTGCAGCTGAAGAACTTATTGGAGACTTCATATCTCTCAATTCGGGCATTTGCTTGAAATATTAACTTCAACTCCTGGAACATCTCATATGCTCCATGACGTTCAAAACGTCGTTGAAGACCCGGTTCTAAGCCGTAAAGCATGGCACACTGAACTATCGAGTAGTCATCAGCTTTGCTCTGCCAGACGTTCATAACATCTGGTGTTGCTCCTGCAGCAGGCCTGGCACCCAGCGGTGCTTCCAGGACGTAATTCTTCTGTGCGGCAATGAGGATAATCCTCAAGTTACGGACCCAGTCCGTGTAATTTCTACCATTATCTTTCAACTTTGCTTTCTCAAGAAACGCATTAAAATTCAACGGAACAACAACACGGGCCATCTATCTACAATTAACATAGACAAGCAAAATACTATCAGGTACTAAGTTCACGATAAATTCAAGTTCAATTAATCATATTACTTAAGAACTCCCACTTAGATAGACATCCCTCTAATCCTCTAAGTGATCACGTGATCCATATCAACTAAACCATGTCCGATCATCACGTGAGATGGAGTAGTTTCAATGGTGAACATCACTATGTTGATCATATCTACTATATGATTCACGCTCGACCTTTCGGTCTCCGTGTTCCGAGGCCATATCTGTTATATGCTAGGCTCGTCAAGTTTAACCTGAGTATTCCGCGTGTGCAACTGTTTTGCACCCGTTGTATTTGAACGTAGATCCTATCACACCCGATCATCACGTGGTGTCTCAGCACGAAGAACTTTCGCAACGGTGCATACTCAGGGAGAACACTTATACTTTGATAATTTAGTGAAGGATCATCTTATAATGCTACCGTCAAACAAAGCAAGATAAGATGCATAAAGGATTAACATCACATGCAATCAATATAAGTGATATGATATGGCCATCATCATCTTGTGCTTGTGATCTCCATCTCCGAAGCACTGTGCTTGTGATCTCCATCTCCGAAGCACCGTCATGATCACCATCATCACCGGCGCGACACCTTGATCTCCATCGTAGTATCGTTGTCGTCTCGCCAACTTATTGCTTTTACGACTATCGCTACCGCTTAGTGATAAAGTAAAACTATTACATGGCGATTGCATTTCATACAATAAAACGACAACCATATGGCTCCTGCCAGTTGCCGATAACTCGGTTACAAAACATGATCATCTCATACAACAAATTATATCACATCATGTCTTGACCATATCACATCACAACATGCCCTGCAAAAACAAGTTAGACGTCCTCTACTTTGTTGTTGCAAGTTTTACGTGGCTGCTACGGGCTTAGCAAGAACCGTTCTTACCTACGCATCAAAACCACAACGATAGTTTGTCAAGTTGGTGCTGTTTTAACCTTCGCAAGGACCGGGCGTAGCCACACTCGGTTCAACTAAAGTGAGAGAGACAGACACCCGCCAGTCACCTTTAAGCAACGAGTGCTCGCAACGGTGAAACCAGTCTCGCGTAAGCGTACGCGTAATGTCGGTCCGGGCCACTTCATCTCACAATACCGCTGAACCAAAGTATGACATGCTGGTAAGCAGTATGACTTATATCGCCCACAACTCACTTGTGTTCTACTCGTGCATAGCATCAACGCATAAAACCAGGCTCGGATGCCACTGTTGGGGAACGTACTAATTTCAAAAAAATTCCTATGCACACGCAAGATCATGGTGATGCATAGCAACGAGAGGGGAGAGTGTTGTCCACGTACCCTCGTAGACCGACAACGGAAGCGTTATCACAACGCGGTTGATGTAGTCGTACGTCTTCACGATCCGACCGATCGAGTACCGAACGTACGGCACCTCCGAGTTCTACACACGTTCAGCTCGATGACGTCCCTCGAGCTCCGATCCAGCCGAGTGTTGAGGGAGAGTTTCGTCAGCACGACGGCGTGGTGACGATGATGATGTTCCACCGACGCAGGGCTTCGCCTAAGCTCCGCAACGGTATTATCGAGGTGTAATATGGTGGAGGGGGGCACCGCACACGGCTAAGAGATCTCAAGGATCAATTGTTGTGTCTCTGGGGTGCCCCCTGCCCCCGTATATAAAGGAGCAAGGGGGAGGCAGCCGGCCAAGAGGAGAGGCGCGCCATAGGGGGGAGTCCTACTCCCAGCGGGAGTAGGACTCCTCCTTTCCTTGTGGGAGTAGGAGAAGGGAAGGGGGAAGGAGAAAGAAGGAAGGGTGCGCCCCCCTTCCCTAGTCCAATTCGGACCAGACCATGGGGAGGGGTGCGGCCACCTTTTGAAGCCTTTCTCTCCTTTCCCGTATGGCCCATTAAGGCCCAATACGAATTCCCGTAACTCTCCGGTACTCCGAAAAATATCCGAATCACTCGGAACCTTTCCGAAGTCCGAATATAGTCGTCCAATATATCGATTTTTACGTCTCGACCATTTCGAGACTCCTCGTCATATCCCCGATCTCATCCGGGACTCCGAACTCCTTCGGTACATCAAAACTCAATAAAACTGTCTTCGTAACGTTAAGCGTGCGGACCCTACGGGTTCGAGAACTATGTAGACATGACCGAGACACGTCTCCGGTCAATAACCAATAGCGGGACCTGGATGCCCATATTGGCTCCCACATATTCTACGAAGATCTTTATCGGTCAGACCGCATAACAACATACGTTGTTCCCTTTGTCACCGGTATGTTACTTGCCCGAGATTTGATCGCCGGTATCTCAATACCTAGTTCAATCTCGTTACCGGCAAGTCTCTTTACTCGTTCCGTAACACATCATCCCGCAACTAACTCATTAGTCACAATGCTTGCAAGGCTTATAGTGATGTGCATTACCGAGTGGGCCCAGAGATACCTCTCCGACAATTGGAGTGACAAATCCTAATCTCGAAATACGCCAACCCAACAAGTACCTTTGGAGACACCTGTAGAGCACCTTTATAATCACCCATTTATGTTGTGACGTTTGGTAGCACACAAAGTGTTCCTCCGGTAAACGGGAGTTGCATAATCTCATAGTCATAGGAACATGTATAAGTCATGAAGAAAGCAATAGCAACATACTAAACGATCGAGTGCTAAGCTAACGGAATGGGTCAAGTCAATCACGTCATTCTCCTAATGAGGTGATCTCGTTAATCAAATGACAACTTATATCTATGGCTAGGAAACATAACCATCTTTGATTAACGAGCTAGTCAAGTAGAGGCATACTAGTGACACTCTGTTTGTCTATATATTCACACATGTATTATGTTTCCGGTTAATACAATTCTAGCATGAATAATAAACATTTATCATGATACAAGGAAATAAATAATACTTTATTATTTCCTCTAGGGCATATTTCCTTCATTTATACCCATTAACGGCTCGTTATTCCATTGGGCCGTTTCCAGCCCATGTTATCTTTTGGCCTTCTCAGAGCCCATTTATTCTTGGGCTCATTTCCTGCATTCGTTTACTTACGGCCCGTTAGTGTCATTTTCTGCTTGTGGGCCAAATTCAGCCCGTGGTTACAGTCGGCTCGTTTGTGGTCTGTTAATACGTTGGGCCGTTTTCATAGCGTCATCAAATACGGCCTATTAACGATGGCCCGTTATGGTCGGCCCATGAACGGACGATTCCAACTCTAGCCCGTTTACGGCCATAATGCGGACTATCATTGGCCCATGTTTGGCCAATCGATCATACTGCCCATATAAGGCCCATTGATGATACGGCCCGTAGAAGGCCCATTGTTTCTATGGCCCGTAGAAGGCCCATTATTTCTACGGCCCGTAGAAGGCCCACTGTTTCTACGGCCCATAGAAGGCCCACTGTTTCTACGGCCCGTAGGAGGCCCGGTGTCACTACAGTAAATATTAGCCCATGGTTATTGTGGCCTAGTTTTAAAAAATAGGTTATTGCAGCCACTAGCAAACCGCGGAAAAAGAACTGCAATAACTACAAGAAAACAAATAAACAAGACAACAAGGAAATAAATAAGCAAGCAACTTACGCTAGGCTATCACGGCTATCACACATATTACATCCACTGGGCATCAAACTTCGCCAACAGTGCAAATAAACGCGCCGACAAAAGAATATACAAAACTGAGAGCACTTCAGAAGGCACTAGGCCTGGCCACGTCGGGCCCCCCAAACAGCTGAAGAAGCTGAGTAGACCTCAGTTGTGTCAACGATAGATGCATCAACACTAGATTTAAGGCATGATGGTGCACACGGCAGTCCTCTGACATCTTCATTGCATCTTTGACTTCAAGTCGGAGCTGAGCTGAAGCAAGCCTTTTCGCTTTAAGTTGAGACTGAAGAAGTCGAACTGATTGAGGCAGCGACTGCACAGAGGTTGTCTCACACCTGCTGGTGAGTAGCTTCAACTCACTGTCTTCATCAAGACAGGACCTTGGGGTCATCTCGCTGTCCTCAAGATGGTTTGGCTCACTATCTTCCCTAAAGTTCTGCCTGGCGTAAGAGATACGAGTCTGAAAGAGAAACAAGGAGACACGTAACAGGTTTCACAATTATATAAGCAAATAAATGGATCTGTTCTGCATAAGGAACATGTTTCTACAACTACAATTTGAAACTGGTAGTTGTTGCAAACATCCAATCAGATGTAAACAACAAAGCAAACAGCAGTGGAGGAAATGATGCCTATCCAAATCTATACTAGAACAAAGTTTGAAGGCTTGAGAAGGATAAACTTACATTACATGTTAACACGGGCTGGACAAAGCCCTTCTCCATGTTGATGGAAGGATAATTCAATAAATTCCCCAAAGAAAATTCTTTATAAGCGTTGCCATTATTCTACATTTTGCAAAGAGTAAATATAGATCAAATGATATTGGAAGAAACAGAGGATAATGAAGCTCAGGTGCAGACTGATGATACATAATCAAATAGCAATTAATTAAGTACAACGTTACAAGGCAAAAGGGAGAGAGGTACTGACAAGAGCAATGCAGAGCCCATTATTGTTTTGAGATCGTATGATCCTTTGAGCAAGGAGATTCATCTGAAATTAGTCTTCATACAAGAGAGAAGGTAAGGCACAAGCAGAAATTTAGGAGTTCAAATTTTGAATTGATATCATAGACAGTACCTGACGCTGGGCTCCCAACAGTTCTAATAGGGGTTTGGCCACTAGAGTAGGGGTAAAGTGTGGTACAGTTGGGCATGTGTTTTCTGTGGCTGCTGATCTATCTGATTTAACAAGTATCACTACCTTTTCCAAATACCTAGTTTGTACTCCTTGAGGATCTGCACTCACCCTCTTCCTTTTGGACATCTATTACGAAAGAACAACATTTGACTGGAAAAACATAGTGTGACGACACATGGAATAGGTACAGAAAATGGATAGGTATGGCATATACTCATATATGATGCTTAAACTAAGCAGATGGTGTAACAAAGTAGAAGTAATGCAAGAGGTCAGATGCAAAATATGTGCGACCAATACAACTTTGCAAAGTTAGAGCAAGCACCTTGATGGGTGAATAAGATAGGCCATCCTCCACCATGCCAAGTTTGTTAGCCAGTGGATCATTCCGCAATATTCCTCTCATGCGCCCATTCTCATATTCATTTTGATAATGTTCAATATCTGACATGCATGAAAACATAAAAACAAGTGAGATTTTCTTTGTAATGCAGAAGTGATTCTAATCCAATACTGCCTCCCTGTAGACCCCTTTGTGCTACCTCTGCAATTCTTTTAAAAGATGCCATGCATGCTGTAATTTGTTGTGTGCATTAATATAATGTGGCCTACTACTCAAAATATGAGAGCTCCAGAAGTGATGACACTTCGCAGATGATAGCTTCAACATATAGTAAAGAAGAACAAGTCGACCTGACCTGACAGATTCAAAATATACTAAGGGAGAACAACTCGACCTGACCAGTCGACCACAAGAGAAGAGTATCATCTTAAAGAAGAGCAGAAGAGCAAGCAGATTGAAGATATTACAAGTCTTTCAATACAATGTCGGTTGGCCACCCATGATGAACCAGAGCGCACAGAGAAATACTATTCTTTCCGGTCTCTCCATACGTGGCTCACATGCATTTCGAAACTAAAGTAGGAACATTTAGCTAACCAATTAAACATCTCTCAGTTTTACTAATATCAACAATAATATCAGATATGAATTTGTACAACTAAGCTTGTTTAGCTCGATGGGTGGAGCAGTGCTATTACGACACGAACCACGTAGGCTGATTGTGGTCATCATAAAATGGAAAAAACATAAGCATGATGAGTACAGTGTTGACCGTGGCAGTGGGATGGCAGATCTGAAGCTACAAACCGCGCAAAGGGTAGTTAGCAACCGATGTTTGCTTTGAAATAACAAGTAAGATTTGGTATGGACAAGAAAGTACGGTCAACAAGTGACAAAGAAATGCAATTATGCTGTCTCTCTATATGTCGCGACATGCATTTGGAAACTCAAGTGGGACCTTTAGCTAACCAATTAAATGTGTCGGTTAACTAATATCAGTATCATATCACAATCATATTTGAACAACTAAGCTTTCGAATTCTGAGTGTTGTGTTGTTTAGCTTGAAGGGTGGAGTAATGCTAGTACGACAGAAAGCACCTACGCAGATCATAGTAGAGTAGATAAAAGGGGAAAACCCTAAGCATCAAGAGAAAAATCAGGAAAGTGGAACTAGCTGGACCAGTGGGTGGCGCACATGCTTTTCGAAACGAATATAGGAACATTAGGTGACCAATTAAACGTTCTCTGTTTTAGTGATATGAGCATCATATCAGATTCGTATTTCAACACGTAAGCTTTGGGTTGAGGTCTTGAGGAGCAGTGCTAGCACGACACGAAGCACCTACGATGATGGTAGTGAATATAAAGGGGGGGAACCATAAGCTTTACGAGTATAGTGCCCGTGCCATGGCGGATCTGAAGGTGCAAACCGGACAAAGCTACTTCGCAACCAATGTTTGCTTTCAACTAGCCACTACGATTTGGTACGGACAAGAAAAGTACAGTAAACAAATTACGATATATTTTCCGGGTGAGATCAATAACTTAAGCACATATGGAAGAGTACCACCTCTCTTGCGACGCCGTGTAGGCCTATGCTAATACGTTGAGGGTGTTGCGGGTGCGATGGCTGTCGGCGGCGGGGAAGAAGACTTTAGACGGCATACGGCTGGGTCGGGGGATATATCCTGTTGCCGTGGACGAGGCGGTCGTAGGAGCGGCAACGGCAAGGTGGACGACGGTGCTGATGAAGCGAGAGGAGGCGATGAAAGGATCCTGGTCCAGCGCCGTGGATGAGAGACGCCCATCTCTTGCAGTGGACGACGGGGTAGGGGTAGCGGCTCCGGCAAGGTGGAGGATGGGGTGGCGGACGGAGGAGGCTGGCCGTAGTGCAGAGGTTGTCGTGCCGCCGACGGTGTATGAATGGGGAAATGGAGGGGAGGGGGTCTCAAACTTTGGGACGCGCTTCTCTGAAATGGGGGAAAGTTACGAACTTATCCCCCGTTTAAAATTTCGGACATCGCATCGGTTGGGGATAGGACGGTAATCTCGCATCTCCCAAATATTTGCCGGTAACTATTTCGGGCGAGGAGAGGGTGTTTTGCCGCCCACGGTGTATGAACGGGCCTGACAGGTAGGGCGGTTGTGTCACGTCTGATGGAAGTTACACATCCGCCCCTATTTCAAATATTAGCCTACATCGATTTCGGACGAGGAGAGTTTGTTTTGCCGCCCACCGTGTATGAATGGGGAAATGGAGGAAGAGACATATGTCTTTCGGACGAGCTTGAAACAAATGTGTTTTGCTGCCCACGTTTGGCGCCCACCGTGTCTGAATGGGCTTAGAGGCCGTCGTGTCACGTCTGATTGAAGTTACTAGTCTACCCCTATCGACAGCAGTGTAAATCCGGTTGATAAGGATGTCAAGTGTCAGGGGTAGACAGTAATTTCCATCTCGCAAACACTTGCTTCGGGCAGCCCACAAATTATAGTGGGTGTTTAGCCGCTTCGTTCAAAACTTGGGAGAATTAGCATTCACGTTTGCCCTGGGACCTGGCAAACTAAATTCAAATCCAATTTGTATTCGATTACGAATATCCACAGATAGTTATACGTTTTGTTATTTATTTCTTCAAAACCACAACAAAGATTTATTCCACCTTTATATATGATTATGATTTAGAAATGCCGTGATCTTCGAATTCAGTAGGTTGGATACACTCTGAGTCAAACAGTTATTTCATCCAATACAATATGCTCACACGAAAAACAGTTCACCTTATGTCAATCATACAAGTACTGAGGATTACCTCGCCTAAAAAATTCGGATCATCACAACACATGGACAACATAGGGGGTCTTGCAACATAATCCATTCAGAGACATGACACAACATGCAAGCACAATAATCTAATGACAATTTCAACTGGTATCTAAAGAAGAACCGGGATTACCTTGGGCTTCAGATAGCAGAAACAGCAAGACCTCCTCCGTCTTCAAATGCAACATTCTTACTTCCTCCAATTCTTGGGTTGCTTGCATAATGCGTGCCGCTAATTCCGTAATTTCCAGCCTCAAGATAAAGATGACCTCATTCATGGCAGCCACACCATCTCTTTCTGCCTCTAGTAGAGCCTCAAGCACTATAATATATGTGCTCAGACTGCTCTCCGGTGGTGTTGCCTCTGAACTGCTACCATCTGGTAACATGGATGGCGCACTGCTTCCACAAATAGATTCTGGGGTTGTACATTGTGTCCTAGTGTGAACGGTATCCTGAAAGGTTTCTGCTGGACATCAGTAAGAGATAGTTATCGTATGATCCAGGCAGTAAGCTTACATGGTAAACGATGGACGAATTATTGCCGAGCATGGCAAACTATATTTAAATGGTTCGAAGCAGCATCAGCCGAAAAGAAATTAAAATGGTAAGATGAAACTAGGGATGTAAGTGGCAAATAAACGACATCCGCCAGTCCCATCTAGTTAGTTTTTGCTACCTCCCTAGTTCATTTTCCTCAAAAAACAAAAACTCTTTTGAACTATCATACCACTAGTGGACTTTAATCGGGATTAAACGGGACCCAGTTGACATCCCTAGTTGAAAGGGAGTGTACAACCGCTATATTTAAGTTGCCAAGGCATCTAAGCAGTTGAAATAATCTGAGAAAGCACTTAACAGTGTGGCCTCATATAAACTACGAAGACAGTCTTGTGATGAAGTTGAGAGGAAAAGTTAAGGACTCAAATGAAATAGGCATGCATTTCTTTACGATAGTACAGCAGGCACTGCTGACATATTGGCCAACTCAGGTATAGTGTAGCAACAAATAAGCATTCGAATCAAGCAATACAGCAAAGCAGACAACTGAACTATTTGTAATTCGGTAGGATTAGACGTTGAGGGCACAAGCCAAGAAAGCAGCCCACTCGCATTACATTTCACATGTACTAAAACACACTGGCTTACCATATGTTGCTGTGAAGCCTAGCTGCTGTTGCAATGTTCTTTGAAGATATCGTCAGCATCCCGTGGTTGCAAATCTAGTTGTTGTAGTTTATTCTGCACCATCTATTTAGGTAAAATTAATTTTAATCGCATGCACTGGTCCGAATTGATATCAATGGTTCATCTAAACTAATGAAAGAAGGGTGTGTGCATACACGACAATATATCTGCTTCCCTCTATTTTTATGCTTGTTCGATGCCAGCCCCAAAATAACAAATATTTTGCTTGATGGGGTTGGCAGCTCCATAATTAATAGAAGCATCAAATTAGTCATGCAACTTGGGAAGATCAAGAACACACAAACAAGTAATGAACAGAGGCTCGGAGTAGTGATGTAATAGCTAGCATCAGAAAATGTAGGGTAAAACGAACAAAAAGCAGCGGAACCACATGCTAGTTTGATGGAACCAGCAGGTGGCATCAGAACAAAACTAAAGCATATTAACTATATGTGCACTGGTATGTAATTTAGCACATGTAACATGTTCACTGCCAGAAGTATGGCCCTACAGGTGCAAGCAGAATAATGCGTCTCATGAAAAACTAAATGATGCCCTGAAGAAATTCAAAGGTGCGGTGCTTATGCTAGGAAAGTGAACGTAGGCGCCGGCCGTTGGATAATAGTACCTGATTCTCGGCGGCGTATGGGTATCGTTGTCATACTTGATAGCCAAGGATCGTCGATGGTGCTCGTGTTGCGGTTGATTTTGGGCCGGCTGTCGCCGTCGCCGAAGCGGCTCCGGTGCTACGGTTGCGGCGCCTGTCGACATACAAGAAAGCTCATCTGTGGTAAGTGAACAGTTGCACGATAAAGAGAAAAACCGAAGGAGTACAAATTGAAATAACCTGATGAGGCTGCGGCGTCGGTAAAGCAGGGCCGGTGGAGTTGAATATGGCGTCCGTGCAGCGGGTCCGGTGCAGTGGACGAAGGCTTCGGCGGGCGCGTTGTACAGTGCTTTCGATGAGGCGGATCTGTTGCGGCGGACGAGGGCTTGTATGAAGGGCCAGCGAAGGGGCGGACGAGGGAGTTAGTGAAGGGCCTACGCTGTGGTGGACGAGGGCACCGGTTAAGCAGATCCGGTGCGGTGGACCATGATGGCGGTCAAGGAGATCTGGAGCGGTGGACAAGCCAGTCGCTGAACCGGCTCCGGTGAAGTGGTGAGTTGGCAGTTGGGGGTTCCAAGGTGCAGAAGGTAGATCCGGCGGGGTGTGAGGTCCACCGCTGCGGTGGAGGACTAGATTCAGCGGCTTGCCGTGGTTGGGGGGTTGGGGAGGGGCTCTGGGGAAGAATGTTGGGGGCAAAGAAGGGAAAACAATGGAGTTACCAAAGCAGCCCTTTTCCGTTCATGTGGCAGGGGTAAAACAGGAATATCGCAGGGCTAAACTTTCGGGCGCGTGATATTTCGATGTGAGCGGGAAGTTTGAAAGCTTTTGGCGCCTAAAATTATAAGTATTCTGCTCTCGTACGGCCGACTATGATATCATGGCCGACAATTTGTTTGTTTTGCACGCAAAAAAATGTGCAAGTTTTGAAAATCAGTGTCTCCAACTCGAAACTTAGATTGTCCATTCAATTCAAATATGGATCATTGAGCTACTACAAGCAAATACCATCATACGGTCCAATTCAAATGAAATTCCAAATGTGTTTATCCTAAATATGATGACAAAAGCAAAAATGTGTATGTGTATGAATAAAGTGGATGATTATAAAGTTTGAGCATGCCCGTATTTGTATATCTCTAGGTTTGATATATGAATTTGAAATCACGAAATCCCGTCTTAAAAAATGTACCTCCGTTTAAATGAATTACAAAAGCTAATGATGGAGTCGAATTCCAAAATTCCAATCTTAGGTTTGTAATTCTGGTAGATCAAGGTATATCACGCATGTTTAAAAGTATCGTTATCTCATAGTACAAACTGTGAAACAAATTGATCAACCATGATTGCACAATATCTCAATTACGCTAAAGTCCCTCAAATATAGACACCTCACTCTTTATCTGAAGTCAACCCCCCGCCCCCACCACCACACACACACACACACATAGAGAAGTCGTTCTCTCCCCCAAACACCAACACACGAGCACATTAACACCCCTCTCTCTTGTAAAGTCTGGACCCCAACATAGGTCTCTATCACTTTGTCTCTCGGGCATGCACACATCTCTTCCCTCACTCTCTAGGTCTCCCGCTATCTCTCTTACCCAAGCACACACACTATGTAGAGTGTATATTTCCCATACACACAAAACGTCTATATCCCTAGTCATGTGGTTCTCGCGCACTCACCTCACACACCACCCCCACAGCAAACAAGCACACTTTGTCTCCTTGTGCACCACTCTCCTCTTTCTATCTCTCCCACATGCGGACCCGCCCCAGCTCCTTCCCTGTATACATATATGTCGTGACTCTTTGCATAGCTCCCTAATGTATAATCATTCTCGATTTCGCACATTGTTCTCTACACCATCTATTCTAGATCTCTCATGAAGTCCCTATCACACACACGATGACTCGCTTCCCTTGCGTCTCCGTTCATAGGCCAATTTCGGACAACATCAACATTGTCTCCCTATCTATACGCCATTTATGGACACAAACGACCCCTCTCGCCCCCTCTCTTCCTCTCTCTCTCTCTCTCTCTCTCTCTCCCTCCCTCGCTAGCTCTCTCTTTCTCTCGCTCTCACACCCCTCTCCCACACACACTCGATGTCTCTTCGAAATAGTCTACTCCCCCCGCCCGCACCCGTGCTATCTCGCTACTACACATGTCACACCATTCCCCCTTCCCTTATACTAGGTTTACATCATCAGTGGTCTCTCTACTCCACATACACTCTCTCCCTCTCAGACACAAACGCGTGCACAAACACACACAGACACGCACAAACACCCATTTATCTGGATCCTCATCTCTCCTCATGTCCGCATGTGTATCTCACACACTCACTCTCTAATTATGTATATGTGTCTCCACGTTACACAACACAAAGCCCCATGTACATGTCTCTCTCTATCCTCCACACACATAGACACAAAGAATCTGTTATCATTGCCTCAGTCTCTAACATATCACACACGCACACTGTCTCTCTCTCCCTCTCGCAAACACGCTCAACAAGGGTTTCCCCGTGAATAACTTACCGTCTATTCATCAACAATCATGGCAGTACGCCGAACACGAGACGTGAAAAAGAATAAATCTACACGTGCTTAGACCACCTAGTATGACTACTAGGACTAGAGCAAGCCAAAAAGCGCGCCGCCGTCACCCCCTCCTTGTCGGCGACGGGAAAATCTTTGTTTTACACAGTCGAGAAGTCATTGTGCTAAGGCCCCACATGCCGAGGCATTGAATAGAATGTAGATGCTAGTTTACGGAAGCAAGTATCGATAATACGTTTGTATCTCCATACTTATATTTCTTCTCTTATAAAAAACCGAGTTGGTGATGATGGTACGTGTGCCATCTTGCAATATAGACCGTCCGATCTATATCTGACGGATGGAAATTAAACTAAAAGATACCCGCACCCTCTCCACATTTGCAGACAAGGCCTTCCCTCGTTCATCCTTATCTCCAACAAAGCTCATTGTTGAGTAATTAAGAAAGGAAGCCTCTGGAACAAACTGGCCTGGTGGCCGCTGCCGGCGTCGTCAATCCCCATGCCTCCGCTCAGTCCGACCACCAACCACCACCACACCCCACTCCTCTTCACCTTATCTCATATTTCTCGAGATATCATTAGTTTTTACACATGGGATTACTCCCGCAAGGGTCAATCACAACAAGTGTTTTATAAAAAAATGCATCTTGATGTTCCGTGCAATGCACGGATCTTGCTAGTACTCCTACACAAGACTAAGTTGGTGATGCTGGTGTGTCTGCCATCCGTCGTTTCTAACCATTAGATCTACATCTAACGATTGTGAGGTAAGTTGTTGCCTTTTCTCACCAACATCCCACTTGTCTACCAATTTGCAGAAAAACCCATAATTAGTATCTTAAAACCAACCACATCCCTCCCTGACCTCACCAAAACAGCCCAAGGAATATATTCTAATTGAAACATAATATATCTCTAGTGACATATGTAGATCAAAATTAGAGTGTTTCGTACCAAGTTTGTGAATAAGTATTATTCTAATTATGATTCGTTGCAACGGACATGAACATTGCTAGTATTTCCAACCATGCATTTTTTCCTAGTATTCCATAGTTTCGAGTTTTCCATCAAGATATTAGTCACTCATGGTTGATATTTACTTTCAATCATGTACCCATATGCACTATGTAACTAGCCTTCCTTATTGGCTTCCAAAGCTTAACTTTCACTCCTACTTACAATATGTAGAGTATTTAACAAAAAACTACCACTTTCAACCAGCCCTAGGAAGAATCTATTGTACAAAAAATAGCAAAAACATACCCAAAATTTCTTAATCCACGCCAAAAACTACCTAGTACTCCTACCGATTAGGTTCGTTTAAACCCATTTATGACAGGGTTGGCCCACACGTCCGTGCTGAGAGGCAGCTTAAACCAACACATTTTGTTTGACCGTTGACACGAGGGACCCACATCTGACCTTCTATCCTGTTATTCCCCCTCAAATCATTATTTTTCCTGAACATTACTTCAAACGGTACTGATGCGTGTTCGTCGGTGGCGCCGGTGATGAGCGAGTTGGCCGCCGCTCCGCCGGACGGGCCGGATGCCGCGCTGGCCTCCGCACGGGTTGGCAGGCTGGCCCGAGTGTGACTCACGAGCGAGCAAGCCGCCGCGCTGGCCTTCGCTCGAGCCAGATGGCTGGCCTTAGCGCGGCGCGCGCGAGCAAGCCGCCGCGCTGCCGTGCCAATCTAGCTAGCAAACCTTGCAGACAAGCAGCTGGACGGAGCTATCTTGGCTAGCTAGCGGCCGCGAGCGCCAGACAGAGCTGGCATCCGGGCTGCCGCAACATGGGCTCCGCACCGCCGGCGGTTTTGACCTCGCCTTCTGCCGGCGGCGGTAGCTGTGTCCCATGGCCGAGGATGACTAGGTGGACGGGCCGGAGGTAGGAGGTCACTCGAGGATTTTTGTTGGTAAGAGCATGTACAATGGTTGATAAGGTAGTCTTATCTTAAGTCTGCCACGTATGCAAGTGGTAGTAGTTTCTTGGCATTTTAGTGGTTAGCGGGCTATAAGAAATAAACTAGTATATTTCTGCTTAGTTGGAGGAAAGAGAAGAGGAGAGAGAAGGTAAGCGGGCTCTTCGTGAAGAGCCAGCTCTAGCACGTGCTCCTAGGCACTTTGTGAGAATGAGAAGTGGGCCACATAATAAAAAAGTAGTACACTCTTTTGATCTATTATTGTACATGTTGGCTATAAGATGGGCTGTAGATGACATGGCACTGGCTTATAGCCAGCAGCTGGCTATACTATTAACCATTAGGGGTTTCTTGTAAGGAACAATGTACGTACTACTAGCGACAAAAGGCGATTCTAGGTTGCGTTGTACTCCAACGAGTACTAGTGGTCGCGGGAGTGTATACCTCGTTTTGTGGGTTCGATCCCGGCCGAACGCACGGCGGCCTTATTTTTAAAAATAGTACTACTACACTTTGCTGCGAGCCAATATTTTACACGGGTAGTTTGAGTTTTGAAGTCAAACGGACGTGCGGCCCCACAATCTAGGTGCACTGGACAGCCTAGCCACGTGAACGGGTTTTCCTTCCCAGCATCCCGTGGCTCGCGTGCTCGCCCTAGCCGCACCTCGCTTGCAGCTTCCAGCTAGTAGCATATTTAAACTAGCGCCTCCCAATTAAGCCCGAGGAGCCGGAAAAGCCTGGCGGGGCATTGGGAACTGTGCAATATGGCTCTATACGTAAAGTGCTCTACTACTACTCTGTAGCTTGTGGCGTTGCACGCATGGACTTCACTCCATTATCGGCTCTACTATAAAGAAATTCCTCTTGACGTGTTTTTTTTGAAACGGAGGCAAAAGCTTTGCTTCATCTCATTCATAAAGAAGGAACTACTAACAAAGTTTGACGAGATCCATTACACCTCCACAAATGGAAGCGAAAAGCCTAGTTTCGCTGTATCAAATAACTCAAATGTTCTTCCCCCGCAGTAACCGTCGCTGATAAACAGGCTGCTGGTGTGTGCATGAGAGGAGCGGCTGAGTAGGCCAGCTACGTGAGAGGAGCGGCTGAATAAAGCACCGAGAGTACCCACTAGGCCACTACGCAGGTGTACTTCCCCTGCATTGATAGTACAGCGATGGTTCTAGAGAACAGTAGTACCCTCCACTTCCAACTGTAGCTCCTTGGCCCTGAGATTCAAGAGTTCAAAACTGGTGCACTATACTAGACTAGACTAGAAGTATAGTACATCGCACTACTAGTTGAGAAAAGTAGTACTAGTACTGCTACAGTACGAGTACGTACTCCTCCGTCACATAATGTAAGACGTTTTTTGACACTAGTTGGCGTGTACAAAAAATGGCAAAAACATACCAAAAATTTCTTAATCCACGCCAAAAACTACTACCTAGTGCCAAAAATTTCTTACTAGTGCTATTATTTACAGTATAATGCAATCCCATAACGTTCCATAATGCTAGTACTAGTAGTAAATAATAGCCTCACCCCTTCGCTGAGGAATGATCTACAGTTGGAAGGGACGAGGCCCTGTAGTTACTACGCTCTTATCTCCTCCTCGCCAGTTCCCCTCCCCCCGAAGAGAAGGCAGTTCGTCGCTGCACCCATGGATTCACCAGGCGGTTCTCCTCCTCGTCGTGCCAGGGAGACCTTGGACGACGATCCTCTGGGAGAAATCGCACGCCGCTCTGACGTCCTCACCGCCGCAAGACTCGGTGCTTCCTGCACCAACTTTTTCAAGACGCTGCTTAAACAGGCTTGGGAAAAGGCCATGCTTGTTGGTCTTCCATGCGTCCTCGAGGAGAAGGTTCTTCTATGGGACAATCCTTCGAACAGTCCACCGCTCCCTGGCCATGGTTGCACGTTGACTCCGCTAGAGTTGCCGACGTTGAGAGGTAGTCGGATTTTGTCCTATGAGCAGGTCAGTAATGGAGTTTGATCATGTAGTACTTAGTTATTCCATTTCCATCCCGTAATTTCTCCGCTGCCCACCGTCTTATATATAGGTCTGGGTCGGTGCCAACGAAGATTGGCTTGCATACCTCCGGCCGGATACCACCATCATTTTGCACAACACCCACAGCAGTGCGGCCGTTCCGGTAGACCCCTTCTCCACCATTGGGATCGGCCTTCCGGACTGGCTGGGCTTGAATACGTATGATGATGCCTACATGAGATTGAAGAAGATAGCAATTGCGGACCCGCCGACAAAGCGACGCGGCTACGATGATTACTATCTCATCGCGGTGTTCGACATAAGGATTGCCATCAATGCAAGAGGCAGTAACGGCAGAGGCTGGCGCATGTTGGCGGCGGCAGATTTGTACCCCTACACGTTCGAAGACGCCGTGCGCCATCTAGGCCGCATCTTCGCGGTGACAAGCCAGGGGACTTGTTTCATCTGGTTGCCATCCTACGGTACGGGAGATTACAAACGGAATGCACAAACCATCATTTGCATCCCTAACGGTACTCCATTATTTTGCAGGGACCAGTCATCCCCCGATCAAAATAAGATCGCCGATCCTGGATGTGCATTTGCATCCGCGATTCGGTCTAACCTGGAACCTTGTAGCTGACTTTGGCATATTGGGATCAACTATCTTAGCAGTCGTTACCCATGGTACCACTGATGTGCAACATGGTCACACAATCTACCACGATCGGACCGTCACCATCTACCCATGTATTCCATTTTTTAACCCTCTCGCCTTCTCTTTCATTGTTGTACTAGTAGTATACTTTGTAGTACTAGTAGGAGTACTTTTTACCTTGGAGGACGCGTATAGCTAGCTAGGCCCTTGAAGACTTGAACCCACTAGCTGCCACCATTTTTGTTTTTCCATGTCTTACTATCTCATCCATGTAGCCAAGAGTGGCTATATATAATAAGCCAGTTATTTTACTTCCTCTATACCGGAGTAGTACTATTTGCTGCACAGTATTACTGACCGCCATATTTGAGCACAACATTATTATGCATGGACCTTGACTATGTACGTCACCATGTGTCCAGATCTGGGATGCCGTGTGTACCAGATGAACGGCGCCGAGTTCGACCCCCGTGATGCTACATGGGTGCCGAGGAACACTCTTGGAGAGTACTCGCTTTTCATCGGGGACAGCTACCCCATTGTGAAGCGGATGCCACCTTCCGTGCACGACATGGAAGGCCTGCCGTTCATGAAGCATGGTTGTGTCTTCAGTGCGCACCGCCGGATGAACGTCATGCTGGGACACACTATCCCTGATTTATGCCGCTTCAACTTGGATGAGTCTCCATCGTGTGGAACCGGACTAGAAAGCTGCGACAATG
The DNA here is from genome assembly GCF_002575655.3 of Aegilops tauschii subsp. strangulata. Taxonomy (NCBI): domain Eukaryota; kingdom Viridiplantae; phylum Streptophyta; class Magnoliopsida; order Poales; family Poaceae; genus Aegilops; species Aegilops tauschii. The sequence continues at coordinate 323,094,083 of NC_053040.3, forward strand.
ATTCCCGTTGCCCACCGCTATGGATCGTGCCATCCATGAAGAACACCTGGGACTGGAACCTGGAGGAGGACATGTAGTCCATCTATAACGTGTAAGTGGAGTACGGTAATTGTGAACGGTAGCGCTGTGAATATATGTAGACTAGTCGTGCACAAATTTATCACATGAATTGGAGATGAACTTGTGTGGCATACTGGCATTTGTCCTTTAGAATGTATTACTAGTAAATGTGTTATGTGTATGTGCAACTTGTGTGGTTGTTGCACGGGCTCCAACACGCTCTTTGAGAAAAAAGGTGGCACAACTTTGGATATACGTGACGTGGCGGCATCATACAGTAGCATCGTTCGCTATAGTTGTAGTACACTCTTACTAGGACGACAACTCCTATAAAACCTTGCGCTTGGCTCTTTGCCACTTCGGGAGGTTCAACAGTTCGTACTCGTGTGAACCTTGCACTTGGCTCTTCGCCTCTTCGGAAGGTCCAACAATGATGATACTACAGTACAATATGCTTCTGGCAATCTGACACCGATTGAACTACTGCACGTCCACCGCGAGGGCGAGGGTGAGGGAGAGGGAGAGGGCGCTGTAGTCAAAACCCTCTCCTCGTCCTGCGAACCACCGCGCGCGTGGGTGAGGGAGAGGCGTAGTAAGCAAGCTTCTCCTCGTTCGGCGAGTTGACGGGACACATCAAAGCAGTACTAGTACTAGTAGTAGTAGTCCATACTGCGTCCTTTCCGATTAATATGGCTTAATTTGAAACGAGAAAAATACATTGGCGGTCAACGTATGTAACAATACGCTCTTTACGGTCACTACATATAGTTTTGCGGCGATTATATGATCACTAGCTCATCGTAGAGCACCGTATTGCACCCTACTGACCGGCCACATAGTCGACGTGGCACTTTGTTGACTGGTTAAATTGTCACCTGGTTTCTGGGTCCCACCTGCTAGTTGGCAGAGCAAAGAAATCAGTTAAACAAAACTTTACGCAGGCGCGACACGAGTCCAACCCTTGCGCGCGAACCGCCCTGGCTGTGTATGTGAGTGCATGCACGTGTCCTCCCTCGGTCTTCCAACAAAGAGTGTACATCGGCTATAAAACAAAGAGTGTAGTACATGATGTACATCTACACTTCCAATGCATTTAGCCTTTAATCTAAATCGATATTGATTGACTAATGCACCAACTTGTGCTGTAGGTATAGGCTACACGTCTATCCTTAATTACAGCATGCAACGGCCTTCATTTAATCTTCTTATCTCAATGGTCGCATGCACACATAAGTCTGCTACTTTTGGGCATTAATTATGCCCTGGTCAATGTGTAAATCTCTAAATGTACAGTCTTTCACGGACGTAGGGAGTAGGTTGAGCACTTGAGCGTGAGCGTGTGTGTTGCGTCGTGTGCTGTGTGCCGCATGGGTGCGTGAGTGTTGCGTGCGTCCATGTGTACGTGTGAGTGTTGCATGTTGCATGCATGCATGCATGGGGCTTACTCCCTCCCATTGACATGTTTATATTTCAAGCTTCCTCTGTTCCCTCCATATGGTGATACTCCCTCTGTTCCCAAATAGTACGGAGTAAAAGCCTCCCTTTGTTCCCAAATACAGAGTATTTGTCTTTCTACAGATTTCAACAAGTGACTAGGTACGGAGCAAAATGAGTGAAGTGAGCGTAGAGGCATAGGGATACTGTAGAAAGGAAGTCCTCGCGATCCATTATTCCCCATCTCGGTCAGAGAGAACTATTCAACTAGTCTTCGCAGTGAAGTGACAATACACGCTGCAGCAGATGGGACACGTAATTAATAAGCTGAACCAGCGTGTTGGTGTTACTAAATCAGCCTTACCCAGTACTGCCATCATGTTTGCCAGTAGAGCACGCTTCCGCAAATACGCCTACGCACCTCTGTCCTCCATTAACTGACATATGGGCCCTGTTGTGGTAGACCCACATGTCATCGGTGTAACTATTTACACTCCGAAGGACGGTATATCCTGGTAGTAGTACTAGTAGAGTTGAGATTGAATGCACTTTCTTCCCCGTCTTCCACTCTTCTTCCTCCTCTCTTCCCCATCGTCGACCTCACACCATTTACCCCCGCTCACTGCTCGCCCGCCCGCGCCATCTTCCTTGCTAGCTCGCGCATACCATATCCCCCCACTCACTGCTCGACCACACGAGGAGAAGCTTCTTCGCTCGCCCGCCCGAATCCACTTCCCCGCTGGCTCGCAGGCACCGAAAACCCCAATGGCAGAACCGACTGACACACAAAGCCGCAATTGGAATTCCCTCCCTGATGTTCTCTTGGAGCAGATCTGTAGTCGTACGGACCTACTCAGCACCGTCCGTCTGGCCGCATGCTCGGTGTCTTTGTACCGTCTACTCGTCTGCAACCGGCCGGCTCTTTTCAAGACACCCTGCTTGCTGATGCCCGATCCTCGCAGGTGGCCTAGACACCGACTTGACGATCCTACGGAGGTTGCCGTGGTTCCCCTCGACATGCTACCACTACCCGTCCACCTGTCCTTCATGCGCGGCCACTACTGGGCGGGCATGAAGGCCAACTGGATCGTCCTCATCCACCACACCGGTAGTCCGTGGCGTCTCGTGGATATCTACACCCAGCGAGAGATCACCCTTCCATCGTTGGATACCGCCGCCATCGAGCCTCGCGGCCCGCCGGACACTCCTGCCTACTACGCACGAGACGCGTCAAGCTTTTGGCTCGACCTTTGTTTGCAGAAAGTTGTAATCTGCGAAGTGCCCACACCATCAGAAGACTACATGGATTACAAGCTCATTGCCTTGTTCAACATGGGATTAGTCTATCTGGAATCCGGTCGCCATACATGGTTATGGCTCATCATCAATCCTGTTGAGGCAACATTTCTGTCTCATGCTATAGTGCACGATGGCATCGTTTACGCGGTCGACGCACAGATTGGCTGCCTATACTGGTGGAATCTATCGTCGTGTAACTGTTCTATCTCATCTCATCTTTGCCTTATGAATACGACTGCCTGTTCATTTGTTACAAATTTAGAATGCATAGCATGTCTATAACCACATCATTGCTATATGTTCCTCTCATTTCCTAGATTTTTATGACCACACATGTTATTGTTAGAGTTGATATGAGAACAATTGGCATCTAATGATTGTTAGAATACATATTGTGAGCATAACATCATGATTGCTATATGTTACTCTCGTTTACAAGATTTTTATAACAACACATGTTATTGCTTAGAGTTGATATGAGAACAGTAGTAGTAAGTGCTATGGTAGAATATGAGTAGGCGCTGTCATAGCTGGTTTCCTCTCATTGTTACATGATGTTTGAACCATGACATATTGCTAGAATATGAAAGGCATTGGCTTATTTTTTTAACTTGGGGTATGATTATGACCACGGCATTGCAATTCTCTGTCTATGATATGTGTCACTGTTATAATAATCTTAATTCCACACATACTCTAAACATGATTGTTTATTTTTGTCCTTTTGGTCTCCAATTTGAATTGTTGCAGCAGACGCAAATGCGCTGGCCTTCATGATTCCAGGACCTGGAATCATACCAGCCGATGGGTGGTGGTTTATCGCTCGTTCAGCTGACGGCGGTCATTTGATGCTCATTCGCACGTACCAAATTGACCAAACCATTACATCAAACCACATGCAGTACAATGCGTGGGGCGTTTGTGACATTGATGGCTATGGCTGCTTCGTGTTCGAGAAAGATCCCAGCTCCGTTGGGCCAGGCGTATTCAACTGGAGGCGGGTTTACAGCCTCGGCAACCACTCATTGTTCCTCGGGCTCAATTATCCGATCATCCAACCAATCATCGATCATATCACTATGCAACTTCCATTCGCGAGGGGGGCTGTGTTTACACATCATACCATGGGTTTCATGAATCACCATATCCAGAGATTCGTCGACACAGCTTGTTGCCAGATAATCTTCAGTGTGTGAAAGGCATCAAGCTTCCATGCGATGGATGGCTTTTGCAAACCCGACATGCGGCGATGTGGTTCATGCCAACAACAAATATGCACAACTTGATTCGTGCTGATATCTAGACTGAGCCATGTATTCTGCTGCTGTAGCACGACCCTCTTTTGTTGGATATTATGTACTGTTGTTAGTTTGAAGCACTCCTCTGGTTTGAAGGATAGATACCTTCCTGGGATCAAGTGCATCCTAACTCACCTGCGTAGGATGTACTGATAATGATGATGGAGATGCTGTGCAGAAGCCATATATATATATATGTATATATCAGTTAGGCTTCAAGTGCGTACTTGTTAGTTAAACCTATGTATAAATTGTGACACTAAATACGACTAGTAAGTAGTACAGTAGCAGTACTAGTATACGTCGGTCAAATTATTCATCATGTCCACACATTGAATTGACGTGACAACACGCTGCGCGTGAGGTGACAGAAGAATCCCGGCGGCGTGTTCGGGTATTCTGGACTTCATATTTGGAGTACCACTTATCTGTCGAAATCTTCATCATTCACTTAAAACAGTCGATTGATCATACATTGAGTACCATATAACTGGAATTATCAATGCAAGTCGAAGAAGAATTGGCCGGTGCTGCCGGCTGGCGTCAAGTTCGATCCCACGGATCAGGAGCTGATCGAGCACCTTGAGGCCAAAGTGAGTGCTGACAGCGCGAGATTTCAGTCTCTCATCGATTTGTTCATACCAACCATCGACAGCGAGCACGGCATATGCTACACCCAACCTGAGAAACTTCCAGGTAAGACACCGATCGGCCGTCTACTTGCACAAACATATTCCTTTGTTTATAGCTCTATTTTTCTTTTTAGACGCAGACCTGGTGAAGCAATTACAATTTGACAGTTAATAAAAAGTGAAACAAGTGACTGCAACATGCCAAAGATGTTATGAAAATGCCAACTAGGTACACTAAAACCTGTATTCCACAATACTGCAGGTATCACACTGAGTGGCCTAAGGAAGCATTTCTTCCAGCGCAATTCCAGGGCGTTCAAAAGGGGCACGTGGACGCGTCGCAAGATACAGTCGGAGTGCAGCATGCACGCGATGTGGCACAAGACCGGCAATACCTTGCCGGTGATGGTCAATGGCCGGCAAGACGGGCAGCAAAAAAGGTTCTGGTGCTGCACACCAACAAGAACTTCGACCAGCAGAGGACCAACTGGGTGATGCACCAGTACCACCTCGGGGACCTGGAGCAACAGAAGGAGCAGGAGCTGGTCCTCTGCAAGATTTTCTACCAGACGAACACTAGGGCCAAGAGTAAAAAGATTATAAGTTAGTTTGGTATTGGTAGTTGTACTACCTTGTCGTCCGCAAGTTAGTATTGTTGTTAACGATCTTTTGGTATGAACTTGCATTTGCTTCCAACCATCATGCCGAGGGTCGACGTGGATATAAAGCTGAATCATTTGTTTCGAAATGAATTTTCAGGCACCTGATTTTTATTTGATGGGTAGCATAAGCACCCGCCGTTCGAATTCCCAGTTCTCCAATTTTTTCGAAACAAGTGCATGCACTTATTATCACGATAAAAAATATATCCGTGCTGCATCCCAGTTATCAGTCTGTACTTGCAGAATTCTCTCGTTTATTGAGCACGTATATTGCTTTTTCAGGTCGAGCAAGTTTCAATTGGGCTGTAGACTGCCTAGGGTTGGTTTTGTTTTTAACAGGCCCAGCCCATGACGACAACGAGGCACAAAGATCCAGCAGGTATCTATTGGCCTCTGGCCCGCCAGCATTAGTTATATTTTGTCTTACAACATCTGTAGTCAGTTTTTTTACTGAATCAAACACACAGCCTAGTTCTATTTTCCTCTTGAAACGCATGTCCTGCATCCGTTTTCTAATCTCTACCTATAGTTTCACCAGTTCATATACACGTATCATTATATTGAAAACACATAAAAATCCCTTTTCATATTTACATCCTTATTTTTGTTGTTTTTTCCCACCCAACGCTGATTTTTTTACCACTGGTTTTCCCTTAAACCAACTCAATTGTCCCACGTATTATTTGCTTACAAAAACAAAACGATTTTTTTTGGCAAATCAATAAGTTCTTAAAAAATGTTTATCATTTCGGGATTACAACAGTTCGGACTCCACCGAAATATGCAAAATAAGGTTGAAATTTTTGACCGTGGTCCTGGGCAGAAAATGGGCTGTAATAAATTACTTAAGAATTAGCAAATGAGCTGCAAACTATAAAAAATAGCAAATGGGCTTTATGTTGTCTGCCACAGATTTGGAGGCTGACTTGTGGGCCTACTAAGTGCATGCGTACACAAGGTTTCTCAAAAAAGAAACTTAGTCAACAATCGACTCTACCAGCGTCAGACCGTTAGATGTCAATCTAACGACAATCGTGCTTCTTCAGTCTCTGATCTTCCTGCCCCAGCCGCCCAAACCAGCGCCGTCGGAACCGCCTGCTCCCGCCTCCCGTGGCCGGCAGTGCTACTGGGCAGGCCTCACGGCCCCATCATACTCGCATCCCTGGCCTGTCTATCCCTCTACTCACCCACACCTCCTGTTATTTTCCGGCGACGGCAGCCGAACCAGTCAACCCTCGTACTTTCCACCGCGTGGGCAGCCACTGCCATGTCTTCCCCGGCTCCGTGTCGTTCCCTTCGTAGGCCTCGCCGTCGTCCACCGCCCTGGTGCTCTCGGCGTGGCATGGTCAACGATGTCCATCCAATGGCCGTAGTGCTTCTTCAACCTCTGGTCTTCTTGCCCCAGCCGCCCAAAGCAGCGCCGGTCGTGCCGCATGCTCCTGCCTCCCGTGGCCGGCTGTGCTACCGCGGAGGCCTCACCGTCCCCATACTAGTCCCACCGCTGGCCAGACCATCCCTCCACTCACCCACTCCCCCTGTTATTCTGTGGCGACGGCAGCCTCACACCGCAGCCGAACCAGTGAACCCTCGTACTCCTCTCCGCGTGGGCATCCACTGCCGCATCTTCCCCGGCTCCGCGTGTCCCCTTCCTAGGTCTCGCCGTCGTCCACCGCCGTGGTGCTCTCGGTGCGGCGTGGTCAATGTGGTCAACAACCGACTTCCATCGGAAGAGTACTGTACGTGGAGAGGCTGACAGCTGGGTCCACGGCAGCCGCAAGGAAGTGCCTCCTTATTACGCGCAAAATAACTATTCCTCCACCTGACAGCAGGGACCCACCGGACGGGCCACCGGTATTTTGCGGAAAAAACGTTTCCCCCCTGACTGCTGGGACCCACCGGACGGGCCACCGTATTTCGCGAAAAAAACGTTTGCCCCTGACTGCTGGGACCCACCGGACGAACCACCGTATTTCGCGAAAAAAACGTTCCCCCCGCTGTCAGCTCGGACCCATCGGAAGTGCCTCCTTATTACGCACAGAAAAATGAATACTCCCCCTGGGACCCACCATGGTGGGAGGCTGACTTGTGGGCCTACTAAGTTGACGGGGACGGAGGGCTTTGTCAACTTAGTCAATATGAACGATTCTAGCTCCAGTGACCGTACGATGTCCATCCAACGGCCGTAGTGCTTCTTCAACCTCTGGTCTTCTTGCTCCAGCCGCCCAAAGCAGCGCCGGTCATGCCGCATGCTCCTGCCTCCCGTGGCTGGCTGTGCTGCCGCGGAGGCCTCACCGCCCCCTACTATTCCCACCGCTGGCCAGGCCCTGCGGCGACGGCAGCCTCACACCGTAGCCGAACCAGTGAACCCTCGTACTCCTCTCCGCGCGGGCTTCCACTGCCGCGTCTTCCCCGACTCCGTGTCGTCCCCTTCCTAGGCCTCGCCATCGTCCACCGCCGTGGTGCTCTCCGCGCGGCGTGGTCAACGTGGTCAAGGAACGACTTCCATCGGAAGAGTACTGTACGTGGAGAGGCTGACAGTTGGGTCCACGGCCACAGCCCAGTTTTTTTGTGATTTCCCAAGTAAGTCGCTTTGTCAGGCCTGTTGGGCTGCAAATCTTTCAAGACGAGGAGAGATTTCATTCGGCTGGCCGAGAAAATGGCCCATCAGTAATGAGAAATGGGCTGTACATTTTTAAAACACATCAAACCGGAAATTAGTTTCAAATATCTTTTTTTTCATTTCGAGATTTTAAATTACATTAATTTTTATGCGTGGAGAATTTGTTGGATTTTATATTGATATACATTTATTTTTAAAATTAGTTTGAATGTGAGTCGAAATTTCGGGATTAAAAACAGTTCGGACCGCACCGAAATATGCAAAATTTCGTATAATTTTTTAACCGTGGCCACAATATGGGCTGTAATGCTAACAAAAAGAATATGGGCTCCAAAAAAACCTTAGTAATTAGCAAATGGGCTGTAAATTATTAGAAATAATGGCAGATGGGCTGTATGCTGTTTTCCACAGATTTGAGGCTTTCCTAAAAAAAAGGTTGACGCACAAGCAGTGACTGTTGGATGGCCATCCAACGGCCGTCGTGCTTCTTCAATCTCTGCTCTTCCTGCTCCAGCCGCTCAAACAAGCGTCGGCGGGACTGCCTGCTCCCTCCTCCCCGTGGCCGGCTCTGCTGCCGCGCAGGCCTCAGTGCCCCACCGTACTCCCATCGCTGGCCTAGCCATCCCTCTACTCACCCACACCTGCTGTTATTCTCCGGCGATGGCAGACGAACCAGTAAACCCTCATACAGTCGTACTCCCCTCCGCGTGGGAAACAACTGCCGAGTCTTCCCTGCCTCCGTGTCGTTCCCTTCCTAGGCCTCACCGTCGTCCACCGCCCTGGTGCTCTCGGCGCGGCCTGGTCAACGTGGTCAACGACCGACATGCATCTGAAGTGGACTGTACGTGGAGAGGCCGACAGCTGGGTCCACGGCTGCACGCAAGGAAATGCCTCCTTATTACGCGCAAAATAATGATTCCTCCACCTGACATCAGGGACCCACCGAAAGGGCCTCTGTATTTAGCGAAAAAAATGTTACCGCCACTGACAGCTCGGATCCACCAGCTATATCTTCGCACGCAAGGAAGTGCCTCCTTATTACGCACAAAAAAAATGAATACTCCCCCTGTTAGCTGGGACCCAGTATAGTGGCAGGCTGACTTGTGGGCCTACTAAGTTGACGGGGACGGAGGGCTTTGTCAACTTAGTCAATATGCACGATTCTAGCTCCAGTGACCGTACGATGTCCATCCAACGGCCGTAGTGCTTCTTCAACCTCTGGTCTTCTTGCTCCAGCCGCCCAAATTCGGCCGCTGCTCCTATGCGCGGGGCTCTGCGCGTGGGCATACACGGGGACCGGGAAGCCCGGCGGAGCCCGTTCATGCCAAGGCCGCGTCACCATGGGCTCCGTGGCAGCGTCTCGGGAGCAATCAGGCCTCTTCTTTGGCGGGAGCAACTTAGGTTCCAGCTGAGGGGTTTTCCCTTCTCCGCAGCGGAAAACCTTCTCACTAGCGCCATGGACACTTCGGCAAGACGGTGGGGCAAAGAGGAAGAAGGAGGAGCAAGCAGCGAGAAGACGGGATGAGCAGGTGCCTCTGCCTGCTCTCCCATTTATAGTCGGAGGGAGGCCAACCGTCGGCCTCCCACGATTCCAAGTAATGATGTTCTGCATGCAGCAGGCAGTCATCAAGTCGAACGGTTGCTGAGGCAGCTGATGTCTACTATGCAACTTTATTCTTGTAGACACGTGTTGGGCCTCCAAGCGTAGAGTTTTGTAGGACAGTAGCAATTTTCCCTCAAGTGGATGACCTAAGGTTTATCAATTCGTGAGAGGTGTAGGATGAAGATGGTCTCTCTCAAACGACCCTGCAACCAAATACAAGAAATCTCTTGTGTCCCCAACACACCCAATACAATGGCAAATTGTATAGGTGCACTAGTTCGGCGAAGAGATGGTGATAAAGGTGTAATATGGATGGTAGAAATATATTTTTATAATCCAAATAAATAAAACAACAAGGTAGCAAATAGTAAAGGGGCACAAAAATGGTTTTGCAATGCTTGAAAATGAGGCCTAGGGTCCGTACTTTCGCTAGTGCAACCTCTCAACAATGGTAACATAGTTGGATCATATGATTATCCCTCAAAGTGCAATAAAGAATCACTCCTGAGTTCCTATTAGCGGAGAACAAAAGATAGGAATTGTTTGTAGGGCACGAAACTACCTCAAAGCTATTCTTTCTGTTCGATCTATTCAAGATTTCGTACTAAAATAACACAAAGCTATTTTTTTCCGTTCGATCTATCCTAGAGTTCGTACTAGAATAACACCAAAGCAAATTCATATTCATAATACTCAATCCACACAAAGAACTATAAAGAGACCCCAAAGTTTCCGTCGAAGAAAAACGTGCATCAACCCCTATGCATAGATTACCCCAATATCACCGCGGGAATCTGCGAGTTGAATGCCATAACACATATCAAGTGAATCAATAGGATACCTCATTGTCACCACAAGTATTCATATTACAAGACATATATCATGTGTTCTCATCTCTGAATATTCAATCCGACAAGACAAAACTTTGAAGGGTAAATATTCAATTCATCATAACAAGAATATAGAGGGGAGAAACATCATATGATCTGACTATATTAACAAAGCCCATGATGTAGATCACGAGAGAGAGAGAGAGAGAGAGATCAAACACATAGCTACTGGTACAAACCCTCAGCCCCGAGGGTGGACTACTCCCTCCTCATCGTGGTGGCCGCCGGGATGATGAAGATGGCCACCGGAGATGATTCCCCCCTCCGGCAGGGTGCCGGAACGGGTCTAGATTGGCTTTCGGTGGCTACAGAGCCTTGCGGCAGTGGAACTTCTGATCTAGGTTAACCCCCGAAGGGTTTCGGAATATTTGGGAATTTATAGTGCAAAGAGGGGGTGCGGGAGGCCACCGAGGTGGGCACAACCCACCTGGGCGCGCCAGGTGGGCCTGGCGCGCCCTGGTGGGTTGTGCCCCCCTCAGGGCACCCCCCAGGTGCAGCTCTGGCCCATTGGGTTCCTTCTGGTCCATAAAAAATCCCCGTGGAGTTTCGTTGTGTTTGGACTCCGTTTGGCATTGATTTCCTGCGATGTAAAAAACTAGCAAAAAATAGCAACTGGCACTGGGCACTGGGTCAATAGGTTAGTCCCAAAAAATGATATAAAGTTGCTATAAAATGATTGTAAAACATCCAAGAATGATAAAATAACAGCATGAATACTTCATAAATTATAGATACGTTGGAGACGTATCAGCATCCCCAAGCTTAATTCCTGCTCATCCTCGAGTAGGTCAATGATAAAAGAAATAATTTATGAAGTGTGAATGATAGCAAAGTGCATAAGTTTGATCAATGACAATTTCAATCACTTTTCCTAGCATCATAACAACAATTCTTTCTTATGAAACTTCTCATGTCATAATGGCAACCAATTCACATGTTAAGGTTCAAACAATGAACTCTCTCGAAGCCCAACAACCTATGTTCTTAGTCACCAAGCAATTGCAATTCAACATATTCAACTGAATTTAAGTAAGAGCTCTACATACTCAACCATCTTATAGTCTTCTATGATTGCTAACACTCATCGCATACACATGAGCAAAATGTTTCAACCGGACACATAGAAAAATAGGGGCTTATTGTTTTGCCTTCCAACGTATTCACCTCAAGGGTGATGTCAACAATAATAACTCTTGCTACCCATATTCAACCAGACATATGTGCCTAGATCTTTCCTCACCACATGATGCTTGCCAAAAGAGAAAAATAAAAAGGAATAGAGAGAATAACTTAGACTCTTGCATGAAAGTAAATACATAAAAGTAAAATATAGGCCCTTCGCAGAGGGAAGTAGGGATTTGTAGAGGTGCCAGAGCTCAAAGCGAAAATTGAGAGATAAAAACATTTTGAGAGGTATACTTTTCCCACCAACAAAAACGACTTAGAGCTCCCAACACTTTCCATGCTAGATATATCATAGGCGGTTCCCAAACAGAAAATAAAGTTTATTCCTTTTTCCACCATACTTTCACTTTCCATGGCTAGCCGTATCCACGGGTGCCCTCCATACCAACACTTTCCAAGTAATTTATTATTTGACAACATAAAGTAAATTCATTTTTCATTTCGGGACTGGGCATCCCTAAAACCTTTGCCTTACTCTCGTGCAATGACAAGTGAATAAACACTCATTGTGAGAATAACACATCTAGCATGGAAAATATTGGCCACCCCTCACCGCCTCGCGAGCGGTATGAGCTCACAAAAGAGAAATTTATTTTTGAAAATTAGAGATGGCACATACAAATTTGCTTAGAACGGCATGGAAATACCGCATATATGTAGGTATGATGGACTCTTGAAAATAAGATTTGGGTTTAAGGGTTTTTGGATGCACAAGTAGTATCTCTACTTGGTGCGGAATTTTTGGCTAGCAAAGATGGGGGGGGGGGGGCAAGCACCACATGTTGAAGGATCTATGACAATATGACTTCTATGTGAATATGAACAAACATAAACCATTACATTGTCTTCCTTGTCCAACGTCAACAATTTTGGCATATAATATTTTGATGGGGCTCACAATCACAAAAGATTTCCATGATAGTGTATTTATATGTGAAAGTTCTCTTCCTTATACTAATTATTCATGAATTGCTTGTATGACCAATATTGTGATTGTCAATCCTCAAAAGATTTCACTTTCTAAACCCAATGTGAAGCTACCACTAGGCATGATATGATTTCAACTTCATGACATTCAATTTATTTAACAATTTACTCATAGGATATAAGTGAAGCACAAGATTAAATGACAAACTACTCCAAAAAGATATAAGTGAAGATCATGCGAGTAGTTAAGTAAATAGATAGCTATGTGAGGCCTCTCTCTTATTTAAAACTTTCAGATCTAAGTATTTTATTAAAACAGCAAGCAAAAAAAATGACATTTCAAGGAAAGCACACATCATGTGAAGAAGCAAAAACTTACGCTCAACCGATACTAACCGATAATTGTTGAAGAAGAAAGGTGGGATGCCTACCGGGGCATCCCCAAGCTTAGATGCTTGAGACTTCTTGAAATATTATCTTGGGGTGCCTTGGGCATCCCCAAGCTTGAGCTTTTGTGTCTCCTTAATTCCTCTCGTATCACGGTTTCCTAAATCGCAAAAGCCTCATCCACACAAAACTCAACAGGAACTCGTGAGATAAGTTAGTATAAACCAATGCAAAAACTTTATCATTCTCTACTGTAGCAAATAACTAAAATTATTATTCAACATTGCATACTAAATGCCTCTGCATATTTAATACTCCTATCCTCAAATAGAATCATTAAACAAGAAAACATATGCAAACAATGCAAACATAACAGCAATCTGCCAAAACAGTACAGTCTGTAAAGAATGCAAGAGTATCAATACTTATTCAACTTGAAACATTATGAAATTCTACCACACTGTAGAAAATTTATCAGAGCGTAATTTGCAAAAAGTTTCAACGTTTTATCACACTCGGACTTTTCTAGGGAATTTTTGCAACATCGATAAACTTTCTGTTTTCAAACAGCAACATGTATACTTGCAAGATAAGCATAGTAAAGGCTATCAATGCCACTTTTATTGAAATAAAAGATGCAAAACATTACTATAAATAATAGCAAGCAAATCCTAACAAAATAAATTGATGCTCCAAGAAAAACACATATCATGTGACGAATGGAAACATAGCTCCAAGTGAGGTTACCGATAATGTTGGAGACGAAAGAGGGGATGCCTTCCGCTTAGTTGCTTGGATATTAATTGAATATTACCTTAGGGGTCCCTTGGGCATCCCCAAGCTTAGGTTCTTGTCACTCCTTATTCTCCTCATATCGTCATCTCACCCAAAACTTGAAAACTTCAATCACACAAAACTTAACGGAACTTTGTGAGATAGGTTAGTATGATAAAGAGCAAACCATTTCACTTTGGTACTGTCAAAGACAAGATTCATAATTGTTCTCACACAATTCCTACTATAGCGTATCATTTCCATAATTTATATTGAGTAATATAAGCCATAGAAACTAGAAAACAAGCAAACTATGCATTGAAAACAGAATCTGTCAAAAACAGAACAGTCTGTATTAATCTGGATAACTACCATACTTATGCTATTCCAAAAATTATGAAACAAATTGGACCACGTGAGAAATTTTTATATTAAACTCCTGCAAAAAGAATCAACTCAATATCACTCTTCTGTTAAAAATGAGACTCATTTTCGTGAGCGCAAAAGTTTCTGTTTTTCAGCAGGGTCAAATCAACTATCACCCAACATGATCCCAAAGGCTTTACTTGGTACTTTATTGAAACAAAAGCAATCAAACATGATTACTATAGTAGCATAATCATGTGAAAACACAAAAACAGTAGGTAAAAGTGTTGGGTTGTCTCCCAACAAGCGCTTTTCTTTAATGCCTTTTAAGATAGGCATGATGATTTCAATGATGCTTGCATAAAAGATAAGAATTGAAACATAAAGAGAGTATCATGAAGCATATGACTAGCACATTTAAGTCTAACCCACTTCCTATGCATAGGGATTTTGTGAGCAAACAACTTATGGGAACAAGAATCAACTAGTATAGGAAGGCAAAACAAGCATAACTTCAAAACTCTCAACACATAGAGGGGAAACTTGATATTATTGCAATTACTACAAGCATAAGTTCCTCCCTCATAATAATTTTCAATAGCATCATGAATGAATTCAACAATATAGCTATCACATAAATCATCATTTTCATGATTCATAAGCATAGAATTTTTTTTACTCTCCACATAAGCAAATTTATTCAATCAATAGTAGTGGGAGCAAACTCAACAAAATAACTATCATGTGATTGAAAATTAAAATCATGATGACAAGTTCATGGTTATAATTATTCTTTATAGCATACATGTCATCACCACAATCATCATATATAGGAGCTTTGTTGTCATAATCAATTGCAACCTCTTCTAAAATAGTGGATTCATCATTAAATAAAGTCACGACCTCTCCAAATCCAGTTTCATCAATAGAATCATCATAAATAGGAGGCATGAAATCATCATAATAAATTTTCTCATAAAAACTTGGGGGACTAAAAATATCATATTCATCAAATTAGCATCCCCAAGCTTATGGCTTTGCATATCATTAGCATCATGGATATTCAAAGAATTCATACTAACAACATTGCAATCATGCTCATCATTAAAATATTTTGTGCCAAACATTTTATTGACTTCTTCTTCTAACAATTGAGCACAATTTTCTGATCCATCATTTTCAAGAAAGATATTATAAAGATGATCAATAATATGATGCAACCTCAATTCCATTTTTTAGTTTTCTTTTATAAACCAAACTAGTGATAAAACAAGAAACTAAAAGATTCGATTGCAAGATTGAAAGATATACCTTCAAGCACTCACCTCCCCGGCAACGGCGCCAGAAAAGAGCTTGATGTCTACTACACAACTTTATTCTTGTAGACACGTGTTGGGCCTCCAAGCGCAGAGTTTTGTAGGACAGTAGCAATTTTTCCTCAAGTGGATGACCTAAGGATTATCAATCCGTGAGAGGTGTAGGATGAAGATGGTCTCTCTCAAACGACCCTGCAACCAAATACAAGAAATCTCTTGTGTCCCCAACGCACCCAATACAATGGCAAATTGTATAGGTGCACTAGTTCGGAGAAGAGATGGTGATAAAAGTGTAATATGGATGGTAGAAATATATTTTTATAATCTGAATAAATAAAAACGGCAAGGTAGCAAATAGTAAACGGGCACAAAAACCGTTTTGCACTGCTTGAAAATGAGGCCTAGGGTCCGTACTTTCGCTAGTGCAACCGGACGCTGTGTTTTGGCTCCTAGGTGCATATGCACTCATTGTCTAAATACACATTTTGAAAAGTTAAAAAAATCGGAACACAAATCCCGCGGGTATATCCGGACATTCTATGTGCATGCACAAAGTTTCGGTGAAAAACGACGTTTTTTGTGGCTTGTGTAAAAAAGATAAAGAAATGCAAAATGAATAGTTGTAATGAAGCATAAAAAATTGTCTTTTTTATACAAGCCACGAAAAACCTCGTTTTTCACCGAAAACTTTGTGCACGCACATAGAATGTCTGGATATACACGCGGAATTTTTGTTCGGAATTTTCCAACTTTTCAAAATGTGTATTTAGACAATGAGTGCATATGCACCTAGGAGCCATTGCCAATTTCTGAATGCAACCTCTCAACAATGCTAATATAGTTGGATCATATGATTATCCCTCAAAGTGCAATAAAGAATCACTCCCGAGTTCCTATTAGCGGAGAACAAAAGATAGGAATTGTTTCTAGGGCACGAAACTACCTCAAAACTATTCTTTCCGTTCGATCTAGTCAAGAGTTCGTACTAAAATAACACAAACTATTTTTTCCGTTCGATCTATCCTAGAGTTCGTACTAGAATAACACCAAAGCAAATTCATATTCATAATACTCAATCCACACAAAGAACTATAAAGAGACCCCAAAGTTTCCGTCGGAGAAAAACGTGCATCAACCCCTATGCATAGATTACCCCAATATCACTGTGGGAATCCGCGAGTTGAATGCCATTACACATATCAAGTGAATCAATAGGATACCTCATTGTCACCTCAAGTATTCATATTGCAAGACATATATCATGTGTTCTCATCTCTGAATATTCAATCCGATAAGACAAAACTTTGAAGGGTAAAGATTTAATTCATCATAACAAGAATATAGAGGGGAGAAACATCATATGATCCGACTATATTAACAAAGCCCATGATGTAGATCATGAGAGAGAGAGAGATCAAACACATAGCTACTGGTACAAACCCTCAGCCCCGAGGGTGGACTACTCCCTCCTCATCGTGGTGGCCGCCGGGATGATGAAGATGGCCACCGGAGATGATTCCCCCCTCTGAAAGGGTGCCGGAATGGGTCTAGATTGGTTTTCAGTGGCTAAAGAGCCTTGCGGCGGCGGAACTTCTGATCTAGGTTAACCGCCGAAGGGTTTCGAAATATTTGGGAATTTATAGTGCTAAGAGGGGGTGCGGGAGGCCATCGAGGTGGGCACAACTCACCTGGGCGCGCCAGGTGGGCCTGGCGCGCCCTGGTGGGTTGTGCCCCCCTCGGGGCACCCCCCCAGGTGCAGCTCTGGCCCATTGGGTTCCTTCTGGTCCATGAAAAGTCCCCGTGGAGTTTCGTTGTGTTTGGACTCCGTTTGGTATTGATTTCCTGCGATGTAAAAAACAAGCAAAAACAGCAACTGGCACTGGGAGTGGGTCAATAGGTTAGTCCCAAAAAAATGATATAAAGTTGCTATAAAATGACTGTAAAACATCTAAGAATGATAAAATAACAGCATGAATACTTCATAAATCATAGATACGTTGGAGACGTATCAGCAGCGTGGGGAAGTGGAGACGCCCACGTCCCATCAAGCGCTTCGTGTCGACTCGGTCCGCAGGCGATTGGGGCCTGCGACACTTCGCCCTTGCCCTTTGGCTTCGCCTCGAAGCCAAGTCCGAGCACGCCTCGGGCCCGGGGGCTATTGTCGGCGTTCTTTGGAACCAGGGTACCCAGACTTGCCTGCCTGCGGCCAACGGCGTGGCTCCATCGGCGGCCTGGTATGGCCCATCTTCAGCATCGACAAGACAAGACCCTCACGAGGGGCCAAGCCTCGCGAGGCGGACGACACCAAGACCTCCGGAGGGAGCGGCCTCCCTAGGATGGCTCCTGAGGAGCGGAGATTCCTATGCAGGCACTCACCTCATGAGGTGAAGGTGACGCAAGCCATGACGACCAAGGCCAGGCGGGCGCCAGCGGGCACATAGCGGCAGGTTTCCACCTTGGTGCTAAGGAGGCAAGCGCAAGCGCGGGGTCCCGAGGAATCAGCCAAAGGTTTCCATTCCCGTGCAACGAGACCATGACCACCAGGACGGATGTCATCACCGAGCCCACCACGGCGTCACGACCAGAAGCTTTGCAGGCGAAGACCACCTTTCGTCAGGATAAGATGTACTACTTGTCCCCCTTCAAACTTGGCCAATGTGGGATGCCTTCCCGCCTTCGTTTTGAAGGAAGAGGACCGAGACCACTATAAATAGAGCCTAGCCACCACCCTAGGAGGGGATCCCGAATCCGAACCCTCACTAGCTCACACCAACACAAGAACAAACCTCCTGAGGTTGTTCTTCCTCTGTACTAGTTCATCCTCAGCCCCTCGCAAGGTTAATCCACCCCAAAAGCAGGAGTAGGGTCTTACACCGCAAGGTGGCCAGAACCTGGGTAAACTGCCGTGTCTCTTTCCTTTCCGTTCATCGAGCTAGGCCGTGAGAGCGACAAATTCGTTGGCTGGAGAGGTTGAATTCTTCGCGCACGCCCCTGAGTTTGAACCTTCCTTGGATCCACGGAGCCCTGAATCCGACAGCAAGGCTCAGGGGCAGCATGGGGATCCAGATGAAGATCGGGACGAGCGAGGGTAGCAATAGAGAGGCAACAACAACTCGATGCCAAAGCCTGCACTATGAGCGCTCTGCTCATGCTCTGGACGTGCACACTGAGTGTTCGACAAAATGCCAGGGTGGGCGACAGTGATCCAATCAAGATGAGATTTGGCAGGATAGTGTTAGTTTCGATGACAAGGATGGTGGAAAAGTTAGTTTAGCAGGAGGAACTACTGTCACATGGAGTTCAGAAAGGTTGCCCAATTTTGCCATGAGCTCATGATGTTCGACAGAATTTTAGGGTGACCTTGGTAATTTTTTTTAGACTTGGGAATTGGCAGGTGGAGGTATCCTTGGATGTTAAAGATGGTGGTGGAGTTGGTTTGATAAAAGGAAAATCTTGCAAGTGCAAGTGCTGGTGGAATTCAGTTCTGGACCCAAACTTGGAGGAAACATTTAGTGGGCTTCCAAGATGCAAATTGAGCCGATCTTCTGGAATTAAGGGTTTGGTTGTAAGGACTATGAGGTGGAAATTTTTCAAAATTATTTGAGTAAGGAAAAACGGGGTTGTAGTCCAATGCTCAAATCGGACCAGAACCGAAAAATGAAAGTTGTGCTCAAAATTTTCAAATGGCCAAGATGGATTTTTGCACAAAAGTGATCTATAGGCATCGTATGACCTCTCCAAAATTCTGTGGCATTAAATTTATTCGAATTATTTTTAGTTCAACAGAAGCATTTGAGTGTTTGAAAATACCATTACAACAATTATTTTGGGAAAATATTTATCATGAAAATATTTACTACTGAATTTTAAAAGTCAAATGAAAGGTTTAAGGAAAACTTTCAAAACCCACAATATTTTCTAAAGTTTCTATATGGAGAGATGGACTTAAAAAAAACAGAAAAGGTTTTGAAATTAATAAAAGACCTAATATAATACAAAATTTTATTTCTGTCAAACTTTTACTTAACAAAAACATGGTTTGAAATTTTGGGATGTTACCTTACTTCACCGGATACTTAACTATTTATTAGGGATCGGTTAGAAATGGCCTTACGTAGCCCGACCCAACCCACATCACCATGCCAGGTAAAATGTGTCAATACTTTTTAAATGTGGTAAAATATGTCAAAAACGTACAAATGGGGAGTAAAGGTGAAAAAATGCTTCAATGTTTGTTTGCATCAATCGGGAGAGCAAAAAACAGGAGGATTTGTCACACGAGTGTATGTACCCAAACTGCACCGGGCATCAACGCGGAGACTGAATTCCTATGTACGCCGTGTCAGTGAAACTGACATTTCTAGTGCTACTAAGCTCTACCCCAGACCCAGAGTGGCCAGAGTACGTGGTCGGCGACGGTGATCCACGTAACAGTTCCACTAGCTCCGCAGAATCTGGCGGCCCCCATGGATGCTGGGCCAGCTTGCTCAACCTATGAAGCTCCTCCGCAACCTCCCGCATGGACGGCCTGTTCTCGCCCAGCATCTCCAAGCACCGCTTCGCCAGCTCCGCCGCCTGCTCGAGCACCTCGATGCTCTGCTCACGCTTGATCTGGGGGTCTAGCATCTCCTCCAGCTTGTTCTCCCCGAGGACCAGGAGGAACTGCGACGAGAGGTACTTCTCCTCCTCGAGCTCCTCCAGGTTGAGCGCCTTCCTGCACGTGAGCAGCTCCAGCAGGACGACGCCGAAGCTGTACACGTCGCTCTTGTCGGTGAGCTTGCACGTCCTCATGTACTCCGGGTCGAGGTACCCGCAGGTGCCCTGCACGAAGGTGACGAACTGCGCCTCGTCCGTGGGCGCCAGCGTGGACGCCCCGAAGTCGGAGACCTTGGCCGTGTAATCCTGGTCGAGGAGTATGTTGGACGTCTTGACATCGCCGTGGAGGATGGGCGGCGAGGCCCAGGAGTGCAGGTAGGAGAGCGCCTCGGCGGTCTGGTGGGCGACCTTGAGCCGGGCGGTGAAGGGGATGCGCGGGCCCTCGCGCTCGCGGCGGCCGTGGATGAGCCGGTAGAGGGTGCCGTTGGGGATGTACTTGTAGACGAGCATGGGGACCTCCACCTCGAGGCAGCAGCCGTAGAGCTTGACGATGTAGCGGTGGTTGATCTGGGACACGATGAGCATCTCCTTGCCGAACTCCTTCTGCTGCCTCTCGCTGGCGAGCCTGCACTTCTTGATGGCCACCAGGTCGCCGTCCTTGGTGGTTCCCTTGTACACGGTGCCGTTGGCCCCCTTGCCGATCACGTTGCGCTCGTCGAACCTGCCCGTCGCCTCCTCCAGCTCTTCCTGGGTGAAGAGCTTGAAGGACAAGCCCTGCCTCGACCTCATCTCGTCGAACAGCGTGAGGCCCCCGTGCTGCTCGAAGTACTCTCTCTTGATCTTGGCCAGCCTCCGTTTGGCGTAGATCATGTAGGCGCAGGAAGCGGTGGCTATCAGTACGATCACACCGATGCTGACTCCTGCGGCAACCAGTAGGGATGGACGTGTGAGATGATGGTACCCCTATTGGAAAAAATCAATCGAACCCCAGAAATAACATCGATGGCTTACCAATGGCGATCTCCCACCCGATCTGAGACTTGTCTTTCTCGCATGTTCCGTTGTATGCGTTGCCTGATGTCTTTTCAGGGCAAACGCAGCTGTATCCTCCGATGGTATTCACGCACGTATCCGGAACAGAGCAGGGGTACCGTTCGTCTTGGCACTCGTTGATATCTGCAAGGACAAGGCAGCCAAAACGGCCGGGCATGCATGAATCGCCATGAACTCGTCGCAGTGGAATGGAAACAACCAACCAACCAACAGAAGGGAAGGGAAGATGCCAACCAAACCAACAGTACCTTGACAGCCGTCGAGGAGGTAGGGATTGCCGTCGTAGCCGGCGGAGCAGTTGCAGAGGTATCCCTTGCCCCGTCCGTACTTGGAGTCGACGCACTCGCTGTTGCTGCTGACGCAGGCGTAGGCCGACGAGTTGCGCTTGGCCTCCTCGCACGTCTTGTTCCCGATGGCCCAGTCGAGCACGAGCGGCACCTGCCTGCCGTTGGCGGCCATGAACTCGTCGGTGGTTATGTAGGTGGTGCGGAAGTCGAAGGCGGCGGCCTCGAGCAGCACGGCGTAGCTGCAGGGGCTGAATCCCGCGGTGCCGGAGGTGTTGAACTTCTCCTCGAAGGAGATCTGGTAGCCGTTGAGGCCGGACGGGATGGCCGTCTGGCAGCAGCCGACGCCGGCGCAGGAGCCGTTCTCCAGGCGGGCCACGCCGGGGCACATGGCCATGCAGCCCGTCATGTAGCGGTCGGCGGTGTCGTTGAGCGAGCGGATGTAGGCGAGCGAGTTGCAGCCGATGACGGTGAAGCGGTTGAGGGCGTCGTTGATGCGGAAGTTGGTGATGTCCATGTTGTACCACCAGTTGTTCTGGTCGTTCATGGCGCGCGTGGTGGCGTTGTAGCACCACGGGTTGATGAGGCTGTAGATGCGCAGCTGCCCGCGCCGCACCGACATGTCCAGCACCTCGATCTGGTAGTTGTACAGCCGGTGCCGCCCGTCGGCGGTGCGGTTGCAGCTGAGCGAGAAGGTCCAGTCCCCGGTCTCGAGGTGGCACCCGCTGCCCACGCCGAACGGGTACGGGATGTCGATGTTGCCGCACCGCCGCAGGCACGTCTCCCTCGGCTGCATCGCCGTCGCCGCCGCCGCCCCCGGCCGCGGCGAAGATAGCAGAACGGCGATCAGCACCGCGAGGATCATCTTCCTCCCTACGCATGCGCGGGGCGGGTGGTGTGGCCGGGAATGGGATAGGGTGGCCTGAGGGGAGTGATTACTGTGAACTAATAATCGAGGTTTAAATGAATGAACCCCATATGGTGTGGTTTGACACGATCAAACGGCATAGTAGCATGTCCCACCTGCACGCAGCCACGGCCTGACTTAATTACACGACACAGACGGGCGTTGTGGAAGTTTCCCCGGGAGGCGTGTTTAGTCGGATGTGGTGGTTGATGCACGTTGATCTTCAGGCCAAAGCAACATACTTACATGAGTGGGTGCCGAAAAGGATCGATTGCTCTACTACTTCGTACCAGCGTTCAGCATGAGTGTCCTTTCGACGTTTGAACAGAATTTGAACAGAATTGATACTTCTGACAAGATGAAACCGGTAGTACGTGTACTCCTTCCGTGCAAAAGCCTCTTACATTAAGGGACCGTGGGAGTACTACTCAATTATTCTTGTTTTTTTGCGAATGAACTATTCAATTATTCAGTGCTATTATCATGTACTCGTTCATAACGGGACCAGGCAACCCGACAGATGTGCCCTGTTATTTGTAAGTGGATGCAGACACATGGATGAGAAAACCACCTTGATCGCGAAGCACTTGTCCTGGAGCACGGGACAAATCCGTTGGCGACAAGCTAGTCGGTGTCGAGGAATTATCCTGCAGGTCTCTCGCCGCCACCCTCAGCATTTCGGAGCCGTTTCACTCTTCGATACCAAATCGGTCACGCAATCCTACAGTATGCAGTTTAATACTACGTACATCATCAAGAATGTCAGCCTTTGCTGAGAACGCCGCAAAGTCCTCATTAGCTACTACAAAAGTAGTGTGAAGAAATAGATCCGCATGTTTAAATTAGTCTGAATCCAGCCATTATGTCTTCCTTCTCAATTGACTCGGCAGCTCGCTTCAGTAAAATAGTCAGTTTTTCCTTTGATAGTCAGTTAGTCGCAAGGAGAGCGGCTTATCAGGAGAATAGCAATTACTACCATCTGAACTCACTGGGTTAGTTTGACGTTCATCTACTGCATGCCACCATATTTCGACGATCCTATTTCTTACCTAGAAATATACAGTATTTAACTACTCCTTTGAATCTTCAGCGCACTGGATCGATGGATTTCGATGTTACAGACCAAACGCCGGGGAAGTTATGCTGTCGCGGGATGGCTTTAACAAAAATGTCAAAAGTACCACGCACGCACGCCACCCCGTATCGAAGCTGCGACCCGGAGCCCCGCCGAAACCGACAGAAAACACATGGACATCATAGACTATGCTCAACAATTCGGAGAAACGTATGCTGTCGACCGAAGACGGGCTCGCGAGGCACACGTGAGTGGGAGCTTTGTCAGAGGCCGTGGCGTGTCATCCTCCCTCCAGATTGAATTTGCCGGTATCATGTGCCAGCGCAGCACGCAAGCACCTTATAACTTATCCTGCCTTATAAATACTTACTGTTACCAGTTGAAGAGTTCATTCATGCCACCATAATAATTTTTTTTCGCGAATACGCAGAGGATGCGTATCTTTGCATTGATAGGAGAAGAGTTTTACAGCAAGGGATTACAAGAGCTCACTAAGCCATGTACGCAAGAAGAGATGGAAATGAACTAGGAGCAGAATAGACATGGGGGTGCTCAGCCCCAAGGGCCTACAACTATCTCTCGGGAATGATGTTGTGCAGCCCGGTGGCGCCAGCCTTGGCCCACATGCGTGCCTCGTCTCTGATGATGCCAGAAAGCCGGGAGATGGAGGGCTGCTCGCCATCAAATATGCAAGCGTTCCGGTGCTTCCAAAGCCACCAGGCGGTGAGAATGATCAATGAGGCCAAGCCCTTGCGCGCCGAGGATGGTGCGGTTGCAGGACGTCTCCCACCAGGCGTAGAAGTCAGTGTCGCTGCTCGGGATGTCAGCTGTGGAATGAACCCAGCTTAGGATCTTGTGCCAGATTTGTCGTGAGAAAGGGCAGCCCGCCAAGAGATGTTGCATGGTCTCCTCCTCTTGGTCGCAGAAGGCGCAGGAGTCCTCATGCGGAAGGCCATGCCGAGCGAGACGTTCAGCCGTCCAGCACCGGTCTTGCAACGCTAGCCAGATGAAGAATTTTATGCGGAGAGGGGCCCACGGCTTCCAAGTGAGCTGCCAATGTGGGTCCTGGCAGACACCTAGAAAGAGCGCCTGATAACATGAGCTTGCCGAGTAGGTAGCGGATGTGGTCCAGCGCCAATGCAGAGAGTCTGGGGAGTCGGTGAGAGCGACATGACGCACACAGCGCCAGAGGTCAACATACTGGACGAGAGCGGCAAGTCCCAGAGCACCCTGGATGTTGCGAACCCAAGAGCGCTGGAGAAGGCCATCGTGCACGGTGCGGGTCTTGCGCCGCCTCTGAGTGACAAGCGCGAGGACGAGCGGCGCGATCTCGGCGACTGATCTGCCATTGATCCAGTGATCGCTCCAGAACATGCATGTGTGGTCGTCGCCGAGTGTCCAAGTCGTAGAAGCACGGAAGATGGCCGTGATGGCGGGGTCTTGGGGGATGTGTAGGTGGCTCCATGGCCGCGACGAGTCGGTGAACTTGAGCCATAGCCAGCGAGTTCTCAGCGCGATGCCGGCGCGCTGCAGGTCACGGACAGCGAGGCCGCCGAGAGAAAGTGGGCGGCACACCCTTTGCCAGCTGACCAAGCATTGGCCGCCTTTGGCGTCTTTAATTCCAGCCCATAGGAAGCCACGAATGATACGGTTGGCCTTCTTGAGAATGGAGGAGTTGAAGGCGATGACGGTGAGGAAGTGCGTGGGGATGGCACATAAGACATGGCGGACGAGGGCGAGCCGGTCGCCTGGAGAGAGGAGGGAGGCCCGCCAAGTGGAAAGCTTACGCTCCAGCTTGTGGATGATCGGCATGAGGCTCGAAGTAGACGGCTTGCGTATGAACAGAGGGAGTCCCAAGTATTGAATTGGAAATTGCTTCACCGGGCATTGCATCTTGGAAGCGATGGTCGCGATATCCTCGTCGTTGCATTGGATGGGGGTGGCCGAGCACTTGTTGTAGTTGGTGCGGAGTCCGGAGGCCACCCCAAAAACCGGGAGCAGCTCACGGACAGCCAAGATGTCGTGGTGGTCTGGGCGGCAGAAAATGACGGAGGCCACCACGATAACTGAAAGAATTTTATACATTTGTCCAAACTGTACTCAATGTAAACGGTTTAGATTCGTGTGCGCTTGCTGGTAGGATCGACGCTCCTCGGATAGGATCATATAAGGAGGCGAAAGGACAGAAGGCCCCTCCACCGTGACAGTTTGGCGAGGTTTTCTTGCGATTCGTTATTTTGTTGATTTTGTTTCGAAGATCTGGTTTCCCTCCTCACCGGCGGCTGCCGGGGTATCTAACTCACAAAGTTCGACTATTTTAATGCTCATTTTTTCGAAAAGGGGGAGCTCCCCGGCCTCTGCATCAGAACGATGCATACAACCATATTATTAATAAGCAAATAAGTTCAACTCAGGTCTTGATGTCTCAAACAAAAGAACAAAATGCTCACAAAGAGCAGAAAAATAGAAGTAAAGCCACAACCGGCTGGCATAAGAAAGATATGAAAACTAATTGCCTATCCTATTACATAACCGCCATCCAAACCGGTTGAAAATAGCCCGTGCTACCGTCTCCCATCGGATAGATCCAGTGACTATACGCTCCCTGGCATCCGTCGGAGTGAGTAGCGACCACATACGGATCAACGCAGTGGCTCGGAAGATAACCTGCAAAAAATGAATATATGTTGTTCTGTTAAAGACCAAATCATTTCTGCAGTTCCAGACTGCCCATAATAAAGCACATACTCCTACACGAATGTGTCTCGCTGTTTCGGAATCTATCCCGTCAAGCCACGTCCCAAATAACGTGCTGATAGTATTCGAAGGAGTAATATTAAAGGCTATGTGAACCGTCCACCATATTTTTTTTGCCAACGAGCAATCAAGAAAGAGGTGTTTGATGGATTCATCCCGGTCACAAAAACTACATCTTGTAGATCCTGTCCAGTTGCGTTTTGCCAAGTTGTCCTTAATTAAAATGACTTGTTTATGTACAAACCACATAAACACTTTAACTTTCAAAGGTACTTTGACTTTCCAAACATGTTTCGAACTAGGAATAGATCTAGAATTGATAACATCTAGATACATCGATTTAACCGTAAACTTTCCATTCCTAGTTAGCTTCCAGCACAACTGATTGGGCCGTTGAGAAAGCTGAACATCCATCAGTCTACGCACAAGATGGAGCCAGGCTTCCCAACGGTTTCCGGCTAGCGTCCTCCTGAAGTGAATATTGAGAGGAGTGGACTGAAGTACTGTCGCAACATAAGCGTCTCTTCGTTGAACAATGCTATAAAGTGAAGGATATTGAAGCGCGAGGGGTGTTTCCCCTAGCCATGTATCCTCCCAGAATCTCGTAGTGGTACCGTTTCCGACTATAAATTTTGTCCTGTTGAAAAAAAAACTGATTCAACTCTCATCAGTCCTTTCCAAAAAGGCGAGACCGTCGGCCTCACTGTCACCTGGGACAAAATTTTGGAATGAAGGTACTTATTACGCAGAATCTGTGCCCATGTGGCCTCCGTCTCTACAAATAACTTATACAGCCACTTGCTGAGAAGGCATCTGTTCTTCACCTCAAGATTTTCAATACCTAGACCCCCTTGGTCCTTCGGTCGACAAATAATATCCCATTTAGCGAATATGTATTTTCACTTAAGTTCTTCACTCTGCCAGAAGAAGCGGGAACGATAGAAGTCCAGCCTTTTCCGAACTCCAACTGGTACCTCAAAAAAGGACACGAGAAACATGGGCATACTCGTGAGAACCGAATTAATGAGAATTAATCGGCCTCCGTTCAGCTTGCCCTTCCAGCAGCTCAATTTCTTGTCAAATCGATCCTCAATGCACTTCCATTCTCTGTTTGTCAGCTTAAGATGGTGAATTGGTATACCCAAATACGTGAAAGGTAAAGCCCCCAATTCGCATCCAAACAATTGTTTGTAAGCACCTTGTTCCTCTTTAGCTCTTCCAAAACAGAACAATTCGCTTTTATGGAAGTTAATCTTTAACCCGGTCAATTGTTCGAATAAGCATAACACCAGCTTCATGTTTCTCGCTTTTGCCAAGTCATGCTCCATGAAGATGATAGTATCATCGGCGTACTGTAGGATAGACACACCTCCATCAACTAGATGAGGAACCAGGCCACCTACCTGACCAGCATCCTTAGCCCTTCCTATTGGAATCGTCAACATGTCGACTACTATGTTGAACAGAATAGGGGACATCGGATCTCCTTGTCTCAGGCCCTTTTGTATCTGGAAGTAGTGACCTATGTCGTCATTCACTTTAATTCCAACACTCCCTTTTTGCGTGAAAGATTCTACCTGGTGTCTCCAGGCCTGATCAAAACCTTTCATACGCAAGGCCTGTTGAAGAAATGGCCATTTGACTTTATCATAACGCTTTCTCGAAATCCACTTTGAAAACAACCCCGTCTAGTTTTTTCGTGTGAATTTCATGGAGTGTTTCATGAAGGACCACAACCCCTTCTAGGATGTTTCTGTCCGGCATGAAAGCAGTTTGGGATGGCTGCGCCACAGAGTGCGCAATCTGCGTGAGTCTATTAGTCCCAACCTTGGTGAAAATTTTGAAACTTACGTTAAGAAGACAGATCGGCCTAAACCGCTCAATTCTCACAACCTCTGTTTTCTTAGGAAGCAAAGTAACAGTTCCAAAATTCAGATGAAACAACTGAAGCTGTCCAGAGAATAAATCACGGAACATCGGTATCAAATCCCCTTTAATAATATGCCAGCACTTTTTATAAAACTCCGCCGGAAATCCATTCGGCCCTGGAGCTTTATTATTCTTCATCTGTGAAATAGCTTCAAACACCTCTTTCTCCGAAAATGGGGCGGTCAAAATATCATTCTCATCCGCAGCAAGTTGAGGAACATCCTCAACCCTCGACTCATCCAAGGATACGAAATTATCCTCCGGAGGCCCAAACAGCTGCTTGTAGTAATTGGTTATGTATAATTTTAGGTTTTCCTGCCCTAAAATCGTACCCTCGTCTTGCTCAAGCTGAAAGATTATTTTCTTTCTGTGCTTGCCATTGGCGATCATATGAAAGAATTGAGTGTTAGCGTCCCCTTGGACAACTTTGCGAACCTTAGCTCGCAATGCCCACTTCAATTCCTCCTCTTGCAAGAGTTCTTTCAATCTCATCTCCGCGTCTACTTTAGCATGTAGCTCCGTGGTCTCTAGAATTGTGGACTCGGCTTTTAAATCTAGGGACTGAATAATTGTAAGGACCCTTTCCTTTTCCACCTTATAAATCCCACTAAGATGCTTAGCCCACCCACGTAAGAAACTTCTTAAGTGCCTTATCTTATTTTGCCATCTTTCAACAGAAGTCCTCCCTCCTGCATCTTTAGCCCATTCCCTGGCTATCAGATCGAAGACCCTTCCCTTTCAAACCACGCCAATTCAAAAGAAAAGGTATTTTTATTCCCCACATGCGTTGCCTCACCAGAGTCAACCAGCAAAGGGGTGTGGTCGAAGATTGTGCGCGATAACGCTTGGACTGTTACCAGGGGAAATTTTTGCTCCCATTCAACGCTCGCGAGGACTTGATCCAGCTTCTCAAATGTCGGGTTTGGCAAAGTATTAGCCCAAGTGAATTTTCTACCCAAAAGCTCTATCTCTCTCAGATCCAAGCTTTCAATAATGGTATTAAACATAAACGACCACCTGCCGTCAAAATTATCATTGTTTTTTTCCTCTCTCCTTCTAATAATATTAAAGTCGCTCCCAACCAAGATTGGAAGCTGCTCAGAGCCGCAAATACGGACAAGATCCACCAAAAAATCTGGTTTGAGTTCTGGCTGCGCGACGCCATATACCGCCACCAGTGCCCAATTAAACCCATTGGCCTTCGATCTAACCCGAAACTTAACGGCGAAATCTCCCATGACCACACATCGGACTTCCAAGGACTCGCATCTAACCCCAAGTAAGATCCCACCCGATCTTCCTCTCGGCGGTAGGCAGTGCTAATCAAAATCGATACCTCCCGATAAACTACTTAGAAACTGTGGAGAGAAATTGTCCCTTCCAGTTTCAGAGAGGGCAATAAAATCCAACCTATGTTCGATAGAAGCATCCGCTAGAAACCTTCTTTTAGCTAAGTTTGTCAGACCTCTACTATTCCAAAAGATTCCTCTCATATTTCATCATGAAAGTTTTTAGTAGTACGGTTCCTAGCACTTCTACGCAACGCCGAAGCTGGATAAATCTTTCGCTTCCATTTGCGTTTAGGCTTGTTTTGATCCTCCACCCGGTCCTCACAACCGGGCTCCGTGGACCTAACTGCCTGAGCCTCGATAGGGGTAATGTCCCTTAGGGATATAGAACCATCATCCTCCTCTGTCTCAGGAAGGGATGGGGCAAGATCCGCAAAAAAATTATCGAGCACCCTGACTCCCAACGCATCTATGTCGGAATCGTTCATACGTTTGACCGCTGCTAAGTTTTGAATCAGTTCTAAAGCGCGTTCCGCTTCAAGATCCAGGATATCATTAACGGATTTAGAGATTTCACTATCATTACTACCTAGTGAAACTCCTAACTGATTTGCATTATGAATAATCTCATCATTAGAAAAATGCAGAATTGAATTGGAAGTGTTGAGCGACATACCAGTAGTGACCTCAATGTCACGAAGCTTGGCCGCCCGCATGGCGCACCTCAGCTGCATGTCATCAACATCCGGCTGATCTTGGAGGCGGTCGCTCATCCGTTGCCCCTCAGATACAGGATCCGCAATCCCTCCAAAAGCGACGATATCCTCCCGAGTGGCCCCGTTTGGGATAAGGCCTACAGCCCCACCCCAACGCACAGCCGGGTGCTACCTCTTGAGCACTACTTTGGTTTTCCCTTAAAGAGGAAAGGGTGATGCAGTAAAGCAGCGTAAGTATTTCCCTCAGTTTTTGAGAACCAAGGTATCAATCCAGTAGGAGGCCACGCACGAGTCCCTCGCACCTACACAAACAAATAAATCCTCGCAACCAACGCAATAAAGGGGTTGTCAATCCCTTCACGGTCACTTACGAGAGTGAGATCTGATAGATATGATAAGATAATATTTTTGGTATTTTTATGATAAAGATGCAAAGTAAAATAAAAGGCAATAAAATAGCTAAATGTTGGAAGATTAATATGATGGAAGATAGACCCCGGGGCCATAGGTTTCACTAGTGGCTTCTCTCGAGAGCATAAGTATTACGGTGGGTGAACAAATTACTGTTGAGCAATTGACAGAATTGAGCATCGTTATGATAATATCTAGGTATGATCATGTATATAGGCATCACGTCCGCGACAAGTAGACCGACTCCTGCCTGCATCTACTACTATTACTCCACACATCGACTGCTATCCAGCATGCATCTAGAGTATTAAGTTCATAAGAACAGAGTAACGCTTTAAGTAAGATGACATGTTGTAGAGGGATAAACTCATGCAATATGATATAAACCCCATCTTGTTATCCTCGATGGCAACAATACAATACGTGCCTTGCTGCCCCTACTGTCACTGGGAAAGGACACCGCAAGATTGAACCCAAAGCTAAGCACTTCTCCCATTGCAAGAAAGATCAATCTAGTAGGCCAAACCAAACTAATAATTCGAGGAGACTTGCAAAGATAAACAATCATACATAAAAGAATTCAGAGAAGATTCAAATATTGTTCATAGATAAACTTGATCATAAACCCACAATTCATCGGTCTCAACAAACACACCGCAAAAGAAGATTACATCGAATAGATCTCCACGAGAATCGTGGAGAACTTTGTATTGAGATCCAAAGAGAGAGAAGAAGCCATCTAGCTAATAACTATGGACCCGAAGGTTTGAGGTAAACTACTCACACATCATCGGAGAGGCTATGGTGTTGATGTAGAAGCCCTCCGTGATCGATGCCCCCTCCGGCGGAGCTCCGGAAAAGGCCCCAAGATGGGATCTCACGGGTACAGAAGGTTGCGGCGGTGGAATTAGGTTTTTGGCTCTGTATCTGGTAGTTTGGGGGTACGTAGGTATATATAGGAGGAAGAAGTACGTCGGTGGAGCAACGTGGGGCCCACGAGGGTGGAGGGCGCGCCCCCCTACCTCGTGCCTTCCTGGTTGATGTCTTGACGTAGGTTCCAAGTCCTCTGGATCACGTTCGTTCCGAAAATCATGTTCCCGAAGGTTTCATTCCGTTTGGACTCCGTTTGATATTCTTTTTCTGCGAAACTCTGAAATAGGCAAAAAACAACAATTCTGGGCTGGGCCTCCGGTTAATAGGTTAGTCCCAAAAATAATATAAAAGTGTATAATAAAGCCCATTAATGTCCAAAACAGAATATAATATAGCATGGAACAATAAAAAATTATAGATATGTTGGAGACGTATCAAGCATCCCCAAGCTTAATTCCTGCTCGTCCTCGAGTAGGTAAATGATAAAAACAGAATTTTTGATGTGGAATGCTACTTGGCATAATTTCAATGTAATTCTCTTAATTGTGGTATGAATATTCAGATTCGAAAGATTCAAGATAAAAGTTTAATATTGACATAAATGTAATAATACTTCAAGCATACTAACTAAGCAATTATGTCCTCTCAAAATAACATGGCCAAAGAAAGTTCATCCCTACAAAATCATATAGTTTAGTCATGCTCCATTTTCGTCACACAAGAATGCTCTCATCATGCATAACCCCGATGACAAGCCAAGCAATTGTTTCATACTTTAGTAATCTCAAACTTTTTCAACCTTCACGCAATACATGAGCGTGAGCCATGGATATAGCACTATGGGTGGAATAGAATATAATGATGGGGGTTATGTGGAGAAGACAAAAAAGGAGAAAGTCTCACATCAACGCGACTAATCAATGAGCTATGGAGATGCCCATCGATTGATGTTAATGCAAGGAGTAGGGATTGCCATGCAACGAATGCACTAGAGCTATAAATGCATGAAAGCTCAACAAAAGAAACTAAGTGGGTGTGCATCCAACTTGCTTGCTCATGAAGACCTAGGGCATTTGAGGAAGCCCATTGTTGGAATATACAAGCCAAGTTCTATAATGAAAAATTCCCACTAGTATATGAAAATGACAAAACAAGAGACTCTCTATCATGAAGATCATGGTGCTACTTTGAAGCACAAGTGTGGAAAAAGGATAGTAGCATTGTCCCCCTTTTTTTTGGGCCTCCCTTTTTTATTTGGCCTTTCTCTTTTTTATTGGGACAATGCTCTATGAATGATGATCATCACACTTCTATTTATTTACAACTCAATGATTACAACTCGATACTAGAACAAAGTATGACTCTATATGAATGCCTTCGGCGGTATACCGGGATAGCAATGAATCAAGAGTGACATGTATGAAAAAATTATGAATGGTGGCTTTACCACAAATACGATGTCAACTACATGATCATGCAAAGCAATATGACAATGATGAACGTGTCATGATAAACGGAATGGTGGAAAGTTGCATGGCAATATATCTCGGAATGGCTATGGAAATGCCATAATAGGTAGGTATGGTGGCCGTTTTGAGGAGGATATAAGGAGGTTTATGTGTGAAAGAGCATATGATATCACAGGGTTTGGATGCACCGGCGAAGTTTGCACCAACTCTCAATGTGAGAAAGGGCAATGCACGGTACCGAAGAGGCTAGCAATGATGGAAGGGTAAGAGTGCGTATAATCCATGGACTCAACATTAGTCATAAAGAACTCACATACTTATTGCAAAAATCTACAAGTCATCAAAAACCAAGCACTACACGCATGCTCCTAGGGGGATAGATTGGTAGGAAAAGACCATCGCTCGTCCCCGACCGCCACTCATAAGGAGGACAATCAAAGAACACCTCATGTTTCAAATTTGTTACATAACGTTTACCATACGTGCATGCTACGGGACTTGCAAACTTCAACACAAGTATTTCTCAAATTCACAACTACTTAACTAGCACAACTTTAATATCACTACCTCCATATCTCAAAACAATCATCAAGCATCAAACTTCTCTTAGCATTCAGCACACTCATAAGAAAGTTTTTTACTAGTCTTGAATACCTAACATATTAGGATTAATTTCCCAATTTAAGCAAATTACCATGCTGTTTAAAACTCTCAAAATAATATAAGTGAAGCATGAGAGAATACTATTTTCTATAAAACAAAACCACCGCTGTGCTCTAAAAGATATAAGTGAAGCACTAGAGCAAAAACTATATAGCTCAAAAGATATAAGTGAAGCGCATAGAGTATTCTAATAAATTCCGAATCATGTGTGTCTCTCTCAAAAGGTGTGTACAGAAAAGATGATTGTGGTAAACTAAAAAGAAAAGACTCAAATCATACAAGACGCTCCAAGCAAAACACATATCATGTGATGAATAAAAATATAGCTCCAAGTAAAGTTACCGATGGAAGTAGACGAAAGAGGGGATGCCTTCCGGGGCATCCCCAAGCTTTGGCTTTTTGGTGTCCTTAGATTATCTTGGGGTGCCATGGGCATCCCCAAGCTTAGGCTCTTGCCACTCCTTGTTCCATAATCCATCAAATCTTTTACCCAAAACTTGAAAACTTCACAACACAAAACTTAACAGAAAATCTCGTGAGCTCCGTTAGCGAAAGAAAACAGAACACCACTTCAAGGTACTGTAATGAACTCATTATTTATTTATATTGGTGTTAAACCTACTGTATTCCAAGTTCTCTATGGTTTATAAACTATTTTACTATCCATAGATTCATCAAAATAAGCAAACAACACAGAAAAAAACAGAATCTGTCAAAAACAGAACAGTCTGTAGTAATCTGTAACTAACGCAAACTTCTGGAACTCCAAAAATTCAGCAAAAATAGGAAGACCTAGATAATTTGTTTATCGATCAGCAGCAATTGGAATCAATATTTTATCACGTTCTGGTGATTTTTAACAATTATTTTCGTGAACAGAAAGTTTCTGGAATTTTCAGCAAGATCAAATAACTATCATCCAAGAAGATCCTATAGGTTTAACTTGGCACAAACACTAATTAAAACATAAAAACACATCTAACCAGAGGCTAGATCAAAGATTTATTCCTAAACAGAAGCAAAAAGCAAAAAACTAAAAATAGAATTGGGTTGCCTCCCAACAAGCACTATCGTTTAACGCCCCTAGCTAGGCATAAAAGCAAGGTTAGACCTAGGTATTGCCATAATAATAGGATAGATCATTAAAACTCATTTTATATTCTCTACGTTCAGCAGCAAGTTTCCTTTGGGGCAAGCAAAAGTAATCAAAAGGGCTAAATTTGATGGGACAAAAGTCCCCAAGATCAACTTTAGGAGGTATAGGTTCCTCCTTCGGCCCTTCGTATTGCACAACCAATTCATCATTATAAGCATTCTTTTGATAGAACTTTGTGAGCCTATACTCGAGAGAATATCCTAGCTCATTATTTCGAATAGCCAAATCATTATTAAGTTCAGAAATTCTATCAACTAGAACATTGGTAGGAACCCTTTTTCTAAGATTTTCATTGAAAGCAACATAGTCTAGAGATTGAAAATGCATTATTTCTTCTTGATCAAAGAGGATAGCCTCTATGGGAGGACGGCCAGCGTCCACCCTATAACGCGCAAAGATTTCTTTGGCCTCTTTTATTATAAATCTAAACTCATGAGCCAAAAACATAGTAGCGGCGCGCTTAACAGAAGAATGCTCAATATTAGAAAATTCTAGGAAAATCCTTTGTATGCAAGGATGCAAGTGCATAAATTGTCTTTCAAGTTCAACTACAAGCATGGCGATAGCGTCCGCAAGACTACTAGTTCTATGAAGAATAGAACTACCCATAGAAGGCAAAGCACCGGCACAAGTAAAGAAATCTTGGATAACTCCTTTTCCAATAATATTACCACTACCAATTCAGAATTTTTTTATGTAAGATAGGGGGTTCTTCAGCAGGAGCATCAGAATTTTCCATGATATTATTATTGTCCATATGGACAATAATTTCCCCAATTTCAGACATAACGGCAGAAAGAGCAAGGGGCAAAAACAGAGAGGAAGGCGGGCGGAAAAGAGAGGGCGAATAAAACGGCAAGGGTGAAGTGGGGGAGAGGAAAACGAGAGGCAAATGGCAAATAATGTAATGCGAGAGATAAGGGTTTGTGATGGGTACTTGGTATGTTGACTTTTGCGTAGACTCCCTGGCAACGGCGCCAGAAATCCTTCTTGCTACCTCTTGAGCACTGCGTTGGTTTTCCCTTGAAGAGGAAAGGGTGATGCAGTAAAGCAGCGTAAGTATTTCCCTTAGTTTTTGAGAACCAGGGTATCAATCCAGTAGGGGGCCACGCACGAGTCCCTCGCACCTACACAAACAAATAAATCCTCGCAACCAACGCAATAAAGGGGTTGTCAATCCCTTCACGGTCACTTACGAGAGTGAGATCTGATAGATATGATAAGATAATATTTTTGGTATTTTTATGATAAAGATGCAAAGTAAAATAAAAGGCAATAAAAATAGCTAAGTGTTGGAAGATTAATATGATGGAAGATAGACCCGGGGGCCATAGGTTTCACTAGTGGCTTCTCTCGAGAGCATAAGTATTACGGTGGGTGAACAAATTATTGTTGAGCAATTGACAGAATTGAGCATAGTTATGAGAATATCTAGGTATGATCATGTATATAGGCATCACGTCTGCGACAAGTAGACCGACTCCTGCCTGCATCTACTACTGTTACTCCACACATCGACCGCTATCCAGCATGCATCTAGAGTATTAAGTTCATAAGAACAGAGTAACGCTTTAAGTAAGATGACATGATGTAGAGGGATAAACTCATGCAATATGATATAAACCCCATCTTGTTATCCTCGATGGCAACAATACAATACGTGCCTTGCTGCCCCTACTGTCACTGGGAAAGGACACCGCAAGATTGAACCCAAAGCTAAGCACTTCTCCCATTGCAAGAAAGATCAATCTAGTAGGCCAAACCAAACTGATAATTCGAGGAGACTTGCAAAGATAACCAATCATACATAAAAGAATTCAGAGAAGATTCAAATATTGTTCATAGATAAACTTGATCATAAACCCACAATTCATCGGTCTCAACAAACACACCGCAAAAGAAGATTACATCGAATAGATCTCCATGAGAATCGTGGAGAACTTTGTATTGAGATCCAAAGAGAGAGAAGAAGCCATCTAGCTAATAACTATGGACCCGAAGGTCTGAGGTAAACTACTCACACATCATCGGAGAGGCTATGGTGTTGATGTAGAAGCCCTCCGTGATCGATGCCCCCTCCGGCGGAGCTCCGGAAAAGGCCCCAAGATGGGATCTCACGGGTACAGAAGGTTGCGGCGGTGGAATTAGGTTTTTGGCTCCGTATCTGGTAGTTTGGGGGTACGTAGGTATATATAGGAGGAAGAAGTACGTCGGTGGAGCAACATGGGGCCCACGAGGGTGGAGGGCGCGCCCAGGGGGGTAGGCGCGCCCCCCTACCTCGTGCCTTCCTGGTTGATGTGTTGACGTAGGGTCCAAGTCCTTTGGATCACGTTCGTTCTGAAAATCACGTTCCCGAAGGTTTCATTCCGTTTGGACTCCGTTTGATATTCTTTTTCTGCGAAACTCTGAAATAGGCAAAAAAAGCAATTCTGGGTGGGCCTCCGGTTAATAGGTTAGTCCCAAAAATAATATAAAAGTGTATATAAAGCCCATTAATTTCCAAATAGATTATAATATAGCATGGAACAATAAAAAATTATAGATACGTTGGAGACGTATCACCGGGCTGCAACACCCGGAGAAGCGCCAAGAGCTGTCGCATGCATCGGCGAGGTACCCAATGATACGTCTCCAACGTATCTATAATTTATGAAGTATTCATGCTATTATATTATCCAACTAGGATGTTTTATATGCATTTATATGCTATTTTATATGATTTTTGGGACTAACCTATTAACCTAGAGCCCAGTGCCAGTTTCTGTTTTTTCCTTGTTTTTGAGTTTTACATAAAAGGAATACCAAATGGGGTCCAATTGACATGCCAATTTTTGATGATTTTTTCTGGACCAAAAGAAGCCCCCGGAGTAAAAGAGTTGGGCCAGGAGAGTCCCAGGCTGCCCACGAGGGCGGGGGGCGCGCCCACCCCCCCGGGCGTGGGCCCCTGCCTCGTGGGCAACTCGGAGACCCCCCCTGACTTGAGACCTACGCCAAAAAATCCTATAAATACTGAAACCTCCAGAAAATAGAATAGATCAGGAGTTCCGCCGCCGCAAGCCTCTGTAGCCACCAAAAACCAATCGGGGCCCTGTTCCGGCACCCTGCCAGAGGGGGGAACCCTCACCGGTGGCCATCTTCATCATCCCGGCGCTCTCCATGACGAGGAGGGAGTAGTTCACCCTCGGGGCTGAGGGTATGTACCAGTAGCTATGTGTTTGATCTCTCTCTCTCATGTTCTTGAGGTGATACGATCTTGATGTATCGCGAGCTTTGCTATTATAGTTGGATCTTATGATGTTTCTCCCCCTCTACTCTCTTGTAATGGATTGAGTTTTCCCTTTGAAGTTATCTTATCGGATTGAGTCTTTAAGGATTTGAGAACACTTGATGTATGTCTTGCGTGGGATACCCGTGGTGACAATGGGGTATTCTATTGATCCACTTGATGTATGTTTTTGTGATCAACTTGCGGGTTCCGCCCATGAACCTATGCATAGGGGTTGGCACACGTTTTGGTCTTGACTCCCTGGTAGAAACTTTGGGGCACTCTTTGAAGTACTTTGTGTTGGTTGAATAGATGAATATGAGATTGTGTGATGCATATCGTATAATCATGCCCATGGATACTTGAGGTGACATTGGAGTACCTAGGTGACATTAGGGTTTTGGTTGATATGTGTCTTAAGGTGTTATTCTAGTACGAACTCTTGAATAGATCGATCCGAAAGAATAACTTTGAGGTGGTTTCATACCCTACCATAATCTCTTCGTTTGTTCTCCGCTATTAGTGGCTTCGGAGTGACTCTTTGTTGCATGTTGAGGGATAGTTATGTGATCCAATTATGTTATTATTGTTGAGAGAACTTGCACTAGCGAAAGTATGAACCCTAGGCCTTGTTTCAACGCATTGCAATACCGTTTGTGCTCACTTTTATCAATAGTTACCTTGCTGTTTTTATATTTCAGTTTACAAAAACCTATATATACCAGCATATTGCACTTGTATCACCATCTCTTCACCAAACTAGTGCACCTATACAATTTACCATTGTATTGGGTGTGTTGGGGACACAAGAGACTCTTTGTTATTTGGTTGCAGGGTTGTTTGAGAGAGACCATCTTCATCCTACACCTCCCACGGATTGATAAACCTTAGGTCATCCACTTGAGGGAAATTTGCTACTGTCCTACAAACCTCTGCACTTGGAGGCCCAACAACGTCTACAAGAAGAAGGTTGCGTAGTAGACATCAAGCTCTTTTCTGGCGCCGTTGCCGGGCAGGCTAGGTAAGCGTCACTCACACCTCGTCAACTAAGCTCTTTTCTGGCGCCGTTGCCGGGGAGGTGAGTGCTTGAAGGTATATCTTTAGATCTTGCAATCTAATCTTTTAGTTTCTTGTTTTATCACTAGTTTAGTTTATAAAAGAAAACTACAAAAAAATGGAATTGATTTTACCTTATACGCTTCATCTTTTTAATATCTTTCGTGAGTATGATGGGAAGGAAAATTGTGCCAAAATGTTAGAAGAAGAATGCATTAAAATGTTTGGCACTAAATCTTTGAATGATGAGCATGATTTCAATGTTGTTAGTATGAACTCCTTGAATATCCATAGTACTAATGATGATTGCACTAGTTATGATGAAAATGTCTGCTATAAACATGTCAATTTTTGTGGAGTGCATTGGGTTTGCAAGTACACACCAAATAGGGAAGATAGATATTGCAAGAGGCATAAGCATTTAGAAACTAAATGGTTACAAGAAAGGCTAAATGTTAGTGCTGAAAATTTAAAATTTCTTAGCCATACTTGTGAACTTTGCAATGAACATGGTCATTTAAATATCAAATGCAAATTGTTTCATGATCGAATCGTGTCCAAAAATTGTGATGACTTGATTTCCCTTGCACATTATAGTGAACTTATTTTGCTTTTGGGTTATGAAGAAATGAAACGTGAAACTAAGATTATTCCAGAATATAACCTCGAGAAATTCCTCGATATTGATCTAGAAGAAATTTATATGTATTGTGCGGTGAATTGCATTGAAAATCCTTATATTTCCAATTACATAATGAAAAGAAACAAATAGAAGATGAAGAGAATACTAATGAAAGGGAAGAGACTTCCCAATATCCTCCTATTATTTCTTATGATGAATCAGGTAACGAGGAGGAGCCTTCTATTCAACCAATCTCATTAATAAGGAGCTCCAAAAAGAGGATTGAACCCACACATGATGTGAAGAAGAAAAAGAAAAGACGGAGAAGCAAAGGTAGAAAGGTATCTCCCCCAAATGATGTTGCTCCTATTACTCATCGTGATGATGATAATTGCTATACTATTGGTCCTATTCATACTATTAATGATGAGAGTGATTATGCTTATGATATGAAAAGGCCCAAGCTTGGGGATCCTATGTTTGATGAAGATGATGTTTTTGAGAATATATTTGCTGCAATTAATGTTTGTCCCAAGCTTGGGGATGCTACATATAATGAAGATGATATTTTTAGTCTCACAAGTTTTGATATGCAAATTTATAATGATGATAGCATGCCTCCTACTTATGATGATTATATTGATGAAAGTGGGTTTGGAAGAGTGTCAACTTTAGGAAGTAGTGATCCCGCTATTTTGGAGGATGTTGAATCTTATTGTGATAATTATGAAAGTGGATTTGGAGAGGTCATGACTTTATTTAGTGATGAATCCACTATTTCGGAAGAGGTTTCAATTGATTATGATGAGAACAAAGTTGCTACTTATGATGATTATTGTGATGAAACTTATGCTATAAAGAGTAGTGATGATTATATTTATAAAACTTGTCATGATTATGATTACCCTTTTTCTGAACATTACTCATTTAATGTGGAAACAATTTATAGTATTCGAGTCTCTTATGATACTCTCACTATTCCGAATGAGAAGAATTTTGCTTATGTGGAGAGTAGTAAATTTTCTATGCAAGTAGATCATGAAAACAATGCTTTAGGTGCTGGTTATATTGTTGAATTCATTCATGATGCTACTGAAAATTATTATGAGGGAGGAACATATGCTTGTAGGAATTGCAATAATATCAAGTTTCCTCTCTATGTGCTTAAAGTCTTGAAGTTATGCTTGTTTTGCCTTCCTATGCTAGTTGATTATTGTTCCCATAAGTTGTTTGCTCACAAAATCCCTATGCATAGGAAGTGGGTTAGACTTAAATGTGCTAGTCATATTCTTCATGATGCTCTCTTTATGTTTCAATTCTTATCTTTTTGTGAGCATCATTGAAATCATCATGCCTAGCTAGGGGCGTTAAACGATAGCGCTTGTTGGGAGGCAACCCAATTTTATTTTAGTTTCTTGCTTTTTGGTTCTGTTTAGTAGTAAATAAATCATCTAGCCTCTGGTTAGATGTGGATTTATGTTTTAATTAGTGTTTGTGCCAAGTAAGACCTATAGGATCTTCTTGGATGATAGTTATTTGATCTTGCTGTAAACAATTGTTTAAAATCACCAGAACGTGATAAAATACTGATTCCAATTGCAGTAGATCAATAAACAAATTATATAGGTCATCCTATTTTGGTAGAATTTTTTTGAGTTCCAAAAGTTTGCGTTAGTTACAGATTACTACAGACTGTTCTATTTTTGACAGATTCTGTTTTTAGTGTGTTGTTTGCTTATTTTGATGAATCTATGGCTAGTAAAAGAGTTTATAAACCATAGAGAAGTTGGAATACAGTAAGTTTAACACCAATATAAATAAAGAATGAGTTCATTACAGTAACATGAAGTGGTGTTTTGTTTTCTTTCGCTAACGGAGCTCATGAGATCTTCTGTTAAGTTTTGTGTTGTGAAGTTTTCAAGTCTTGGGTAAAGATTCGATGGACTATGGAATAAGGAGTGGCAAGAGCCTAATCTTGGGGATGCCCAAGGCACCCCAAGGTAATATTCAAGGACAACCAAGAGCCTAAGCTTGGGGATGCCCCGGATGGCATCCCCTCTTGGTTCGGTAGTAACTTGATCTGAAGTTTCATGATCATCATCATTAGCTTCCTCACTAATTGGCGTAGGAATCACTGGGAACTGATTTCTGTGATGAACTACTTTCCAATTTGGGAGAAGGTACAATTACCTCATCAAGTTCTACTTTCCTCCCACTCACTTCTTTCGAGAGAAACTCCTTCTCTAGAAAGGATCCATTCTTAGCAACGAATATCTTGCCTTCGGATCTGTGATAGAAGGTGTACCCAACAGTCTCCTTTGGGTATCCTATGAAGACACATTTCTTCGATTTGGGTTCGAGCTTATTAGGTTGAAGTTCTTTAACATAAGCATCGCAGCCCCAAACTTTAAGAAACGACAACTTTGGTTTCTTGCCAAACCACAGTTCATATGGCGTCGTCTCAACGGATTTAGATGGTGCCCTATTTAACGTGAATGCAACTGTCTCTAATGCATAACCCCAAAACGATAGTGGTAAATCAGTAAGAGAGATCATAGATTGCACCATATCAAATAAAGTGCGATTACGATGTTCGGACACATCATTACGCTGTGGTGTTTCAGGTGGCGTGAGTTGTGAAACTATTCCGCATTGTTTCAAATCAAGACCAAACTCGTAACTCAAATATTCTCCTCCATGATCAGATCATAGAAACGTTATTTTCTTGTTACGATGATTTTCCACTTCACTCTGAAATTCTTTGAACTTTACAAATGTTTCAGACTTATGTTTCATCAAGTAGATATACCTATATCTGCTCAAATCATCTGTGAAGGTCAAAAAATAACGATACCCGCCGCGAGCATCAACACTCATCGGACCGCATACATCAGTATGTATTATTTCCAACAAATCTGCTGCTCGCTCCATTGTTCTGGAGAACAGAGTCTTAGTCATCTTGCCCATGAGGCATGGTTCGCAAGTATCAAGTGATTCATAATCAAGTGATTCCAAAAGCCCATCAGCATGGAGTTTCTTCATGCGATTTACACCAATATGACCTAAACGGCAGTGCCACAAATAAGTTGCACTATCATTATTAACTTTGCATCTTTTGGCTTCAATATTATGAATATGTGTATCACTACGATCGAGATCCAACAAACCATTTTCATTGGGTGTATGACCATACAAGGTTTTATTCATGTAAACAGAACAACAATTATTCTCTGACTTAAATGAATAACCGTATTGCAATAAACATGATCAAATCATATTCATGCACAACACAAACACCAAATAACATTTATTTAGGTTCAACACTAATCCCAAAAGTATAGGGAGTGTGCGATGATGATCATATTAATCTTGGAACCACTTCCAACACTCATCGTCACTTTACCCTTAACTAGTCTCTGTTCATTCTGCAACTCCCATTTCGAGTTACTACTCCTAGCAACTGAACCAGCATCAAATGTCGAGGGATTGCTATAGACACTAGTAAAGTACACATAAATAACATGTATATCAAATATACCTTTGTTCACTCTGCCATCCTTCTTATCCGCCAAGTATCTAGGGTAGTTCCACTTCCAGTAACCATTTCCATTGGAGTAGAAGCACTCAGTCTCAGGCTTAGGTCCATACTTGGGCTTCTTCACTTGAGCAGCAACTTGCTTGCCGTTCTTCTTGAAGTTCCCCTTCTATCCCTTTGCCCTTTTCTTGAAACTAGTGGTCTTGTTAACCATCAACACTTGATGCTCTTTCTTGATTTCTACCTTCGTCGATTTCAGCATCGCGAAGAGCTCGGGAATCGTTTTCGTCATCCCTTGCATATTATAGTTCATCACGAAGTTCTAGTAGCTTGCTGATAGTGACTAGAGAACACTATCAATCACTACATTATCTGGAAGATTAACTCCCAGTTGATTCAAGCGATTGTAGTACCCAAACAATCTGAGCACATGCTCACTAGTTGAGCTATTCTCATCCATCTTGTAGGCAAAGTACTATCAGAGGTCTCATACCTCTTGACACAGGCATGAGTCTAAAATACCAATTTTAACTCTTGGAACATCTTATATGCTCCCTGGCATTCAAAACATTTTTGAAGTCCCGTTTCTAAGCCTTAAAGCATGGTGCACTAAACTATCAAGTAGTCATCATACCGAGCTTTTGTCAAAACGTTCATAACGTCTGCATGTGC
The DNA here is from genome assembly GCF_002575655.3 of Aegilops tauschii subsp. strangulata. NCBI lineage: Eukaryota > Viridiplantae > Streptophyta > Magnoliopsida > Poales > Poaceae > Aegilops > Aegilops tauschii. The sequence continues at coordinate 323,137,864 of NC_053040.3, forward strand.
TCCTGGAATAGGTCTATCACCTAGCGGTGCATCAAGGACATAATTCTTCTTTGCAGCAATGAGGAAAATCCTCAGATCACGGACCAAGTCCGCATCATTGCTACTATCATCTTTCAACTTATATTTCTCTAGGAACATATAAAAAATTAAACGGGGAGCTACATCGCGAGCTATTGATCTACAACATAACTTGCAAATACTATCAGGACTAAGTTCATGATAAATTAAAGTTTAATTTAATCATATTACTTAAGAACTCCCACTTAGATAGACATCCCTCTAATCATCTAAGTGATCACGTGATCCATATCAACTAAACCATGTCCGATCATCACGTGAGATGGAGTAGTTTTCAATGGTGAACATCACTATGTTGATCATATCTACTATATGATTCACGCTCGACCTTTCGGTCTCAGTGTTGCGAGGCCATATCTGCATATGCTAGGCTCGTCAAGTTTAACCCGAGTATTCTGTGTGTGCAAAACTGGCTTGCACCCGTTGTATGTGAATGTAGAGCTTATCACACCCGATCATCACGTGGTGTCTCAGCACGAAGAACTGTCGCAATGGTGCATACTCAGGGAGAACACTTATACCTTGAAATTTTAATGAGAGATCATCTTATAATGCTACCTCCGTACTAAGCAAAATAAGATGCATAAAGGATAAACATCACATGCAATCAATATAAGTGATATGATATGGCCATCATCATCTTGTGCCTTTGATCTCCATCTCCAAAGCACCGTCATGATCACCATCGTCACCGGCGCGACACCTTGATCTCCATCGTAGCATCGTTGTCGTCTCGCCAACTATTGCTTCTACGACTATCGCTACCGCTTAGTAAGTAAAAACTGTCGGATCACGGGTTCCGGAACAACCCTTAAGGTTTGAACTCTAGGGTGCGCGCGAAGTTCTTTCCCCCCTACCGATCCACGCCCTAGCTTGCTAAGATCTCGCGGACGAACTCAACGAACTCACAGCACAAAAGACACAAGATTTATACTGGTTCGGGCCATTGTTGTGGTGTAATACCCTACTCTAGTGTGGTGGTGGTGGATTGCCTCTTGGGCTGATGATGAACAGTACAAGGGGAAGAACAGCCTCCTGAGGTTGAGGTGTTCTTGTGCTTGGCGAACTTGTGTGTGGATTCGCTCAGTTCGGGCTTGCTTGTGAGCTCTCAACTGGATGCCCTCTACGGTGGTGGCTAGTTCTACTTATATAGGCCCTGGTCCTCTCCCCAAATATTGAGCGGGAAGGGAGCCAACAACGGCCAATTTGAAAGGGGACAGCTAGTACAGCTTATCCTGACAAAAGTGGACTTCCCCTGCAAAAGGCTCTGGTGGTGACGCCGCCTTGGGCTCCATGGTGACCTCCGTCTTGCTGTCCTGTTGGTCTTGGTCTCGTTGCACCGATATGGAAACCTTTTCTTGACGCCTCGGTACTCTGCGCCTGCGCTTGCTTCCTTAGCACCAAAGGGGAAACAAGGACACTGCGCGTGCTGGCGCCCGCCTGATCTTGATCGTCATGGCTCACGTCACGAGAACCTCGCGAGGTTTGCCCTGCCTTGATCTCTACGCTCCTTGCGAGGCAACCTGGTGAGGCCGCTCCTCAGGAGATCTTGTGTCGTCCGCCTCGCGAGGCTTGGCCCCTCGCGAGGGTCTTGAATGCCTTATTGATGAAGATGGGCTGTACAGGCCTGCTAGCAAAGCCACGCCGTGGGCCGCAGGCAGGCAAGTCTGGGGACCCCCGTTCCCAGAATGCCGACAGTAGCCCCGGGGCCCAAGGCGCGCTCGGGCTTGGCTTCAAGGCGAAGCCAAAGGTCAAGTGCGGAGCGCCGCGGGCCCCAAAAGCCTGCGGCCTCGATCGACGCATGGCGGTTGATTGGACATGGGCGTCTTCGCTTCCCCATGCTGCCTCAGCAACTGCCCGACTTGACAAGTCCCTGCGACATGCAAGGGAGAGCCATCATTACCTGCGATCGTGGGAGGCGCTGGTTGGCCTTCTCCCGCTATAAATGAGGAGGGGGGAGCGGAGCCCCCGTCGCCATTTCTCTCCATCCTGTTTGCTTCTTCCTCCTTGCTCCTCTGCTAGTAGCAATGGCACCGTCGAAGAGGTTCTCTGCCGCGGAGAAGGGGAAGGCCCCCCGCGAGGGGCCCGGCTCCCCTGCGCCCAAGCGTGGGCGCGACCGTCCCCGTAAGCACACCGCGACCCCCGTCGTGGCCCCCCCGCTCTCGGGGTGGCGCCGCTGCGCATGGCAGGGGTCGCTTCGGTCGCGGCAGCCCCGTCGACGAAGGGAGACGCGCCGTGGTTGCGCGGCCTCCCCGGCCGCGCTTCCACTCGGCTGAAGTGCTGCCGGAGTTCGTTGTCTGGTCGGAGGATCCGACCGGCAATTGGCTTCAGCTTCCGCGCTTCTTTGCCGACGAGTTGCCGGCCTCCGGTCCACGTGGGCTCTGGCTGCAGGCGGGCGGTTGCTGCAGCAAGGCTTCTTGGGTTGTGGTCGAGGTCTCCGTCACGGGCAACATAGCTTTAGGGCTCCTGAACTCCAACTGGAACGCCTGCAGCTCGATGTTCCACTCAGCGACCCTCCCAGCAGAGTTAGGGCTCCTGAGCACCCTTTCCAATGGGTAGGCTGAGACGACCTTGATGGGGTGGCCCTGGAAGTAGTGCCGCAACTTGCGCGAGGCCACCAAGAGCGCGAGCAGGAGCTTCTGAGGCATGGGATACCGTGCTCTCGCGTCCCGCGACACCGTGCTGACGAAATACACCGGGTGCTCGACGAGGGCTGGCGCGTTGGTGAGGCTCGTGTCTTGCGGAAGTTGGGGCGTCTCCTAAGGTGGTGGAACTCCTGACGCCTGATCGCTTGCGGGAATCTCGGCGACGTCATCCTGCAGAGCTTGGTCTTCTGTTGATGCTGCTAAGGCTCTTGCTGCGCCTTCCTAATCTTGCGTCGCCCCGGCTGGCGGCGTAGCTTGGCGCGATGCGCCCTTGGCCTGGTGCTCTTCCCGAACTGCCACCAGAGCCACGCTGGCAGAGTACGGGGTGGCGGCAAGGTAGAGTACTAGAGGTTCGAGAGGTCGTGGCGCCACCATCACCGGAGGGCTGGTCAGGTATCTCTTGAGGTCTTGAAAAGCTCGGTCGGCCTCCGGGGTCCATTCGAATGGGCCCTTCTTCTTCATTAGCTTGAAGAAGGGCAGGGCGCGCTCTCCCAGCTTGGAGATGAAGTGTCCTAACGCTGTTACCCGACCAGCCAGCTTCTGCATTTCCTTGAGGGTCTGCGGTGGGCTCATGTCCTTAATGGCCTTGATCTTCTCCGGGTTTGCCTCGATCCCTCGGTGGGACACGAGGAATCCCAGTAGCTTGCTGGAAGGGACACCGAACACGCACTTCTCCGGGTTAAGCCACAAGTTCACCTGGCGTAGGCTCGCGAAGGTCTCCTCCATATCTTGGATCAAGGTCCTTGCCTCCCGAGACTTCACCACAATGTCGTCGACGTAGGCCTCCGTGTTTCTCCCGAGCTGCCGCCCTAAGGCGATGTGCAACAGCCACTGAAAGGTCGCGCCCGCGTTGCACAGTCCGAAGGGCATGCAGGTGTAGCAGTACACCCCACACGGGGTCAGGAAGGCTGTCTTCTCTACATCTTCTACCGCCATCTTGATCTGGTGATACCCTGAGAACGCATCCACGAAGCACAACAGGTCGCACTCGGCAGTGGAGTCAACGATCTGGTCGATGCGTGGGAGCGGGAATGGATCTTGGGGGCAGGCCTTGTTGAGGTTGGTGAAGTCGACGCACATTCGCTCCTTCCCGCCTTTCTTCGGCACTACGACGGGGTTCGCCAGCCATTCGGGGTACCGAACCTCGCGAATGGCACCTGTTGCCTCCAACTTGCGGGTCTCTTGGACAATGAAGGCCTGCTTCTCCATGGACTGCCATCTCGCCCGCTGCTTCATAGGGCGCACATTGGGGCATACCCTTAAGTGATGTTGAATCACCTCTCTCGGGACCCCCACCAGCTGATTGGGCTCCCATGCGAATATATCCTTGTTTGCGCGCAAGAACTTCACCAAGGCTTCCTCTTGGCTTGGGTCGAGGCCGGCACCTATGGTAAAGGTGGCTCCTGAGGACCCGTCCTCGTGGACCGACACCTGCTTGGTTTCCGCCTTGTCTTGGGTGAACATCTGCTTCTTCTTGGTTGGTGCGGCTCCCTTGGCCTCGGGGGTGCCCGCATCGGCGGGTTGTGTCGCCGCGGCGGTCTTGAGGGCGAGCTTAAGCACCGCCAGGGCCTCCTTGGCGTCCCCCTTGACGGTGAGGACGCCCTTGCTTCCAAGCATCTTCATGAGGTTGTAGGCCGGATGGGTCGCTGCCATGAACTGGGCCAACGCCGGGTACCCGAGGATGGCGTTGTATGGGAGGCCGATGCGGGCGATGTCGAAGTCGACCAGCTCGGTGTGGTAGTTGTCGCGCGTCCGAAGGTGACGGGGAGGCGGATCTTCCCTAAGGAGTGGGCGGTGCCGCCGCCAACTCCTGAGAAAGGCTTGCTGAGGCTGAGCCGCTCGAGCGGCACATGAAGAAGGCTAAAGGCCTCCACGAAGAGCATGTTGAGGCCGGCGCCGCCGTCGATGAGGGTCTTGGTGACGCCACGTTGCAGATGGTGGGTGTGCAGAGCATCGGAAGCATGCCCGAGCCAGCGGTGGTGACGGGGTGGTCTTCTGAGTCGAAGGTGAGGTCGGCCTCAGGCGCAGCCCAGCCCGGCGGAGCCCCCGAGCGCTTGGAAGCGGCGCCGATCTGGTGAAGGAATGGCTTGATATGGCGATCTGAAGGCGGCGCTTGAGAGATGCCTAGCAAGGCCGCGACCGCGTGATGCGCCGGTGCCGCATAGCGCGCAGTGAAGAGGTCGCGCAGCTCCTCCCAAGATGCCACCGCAGATCCGGGGAGGTTGAGCAGCCAGGCGCGCGATGCGCCGGTGAGGGCCATGAGAAACCAGTTGGCCATGACCTTGTCGTCGCCCCGGCCTCGAGGATAGACTCCTCGTATGCTAGTAGGAAAGCTGTCGGGTCCGCCGCGCCGTCGTAGCGCGGCGGCATCCCGGCTTGCACTTGCGTGGCCACTGCACCTGCCGCAAGGCGGGGGCCAGGGCTCGGAGCCCTTGGCCCCGTCGTCAGCGCCGGCCGTCGGAGTCGGTAGCGGGGCGCCTGCCATGAGGGCGGAGCACTGTGGTGGAGCGTAGATTGGCGGAGGGAAGGCTACGGCGCACCCCTACCTGGCACGCCAAATGTCGGATCACGGGTTCCGGCCAAACCCTTAAGGTTCGAACTCTGGGGTGCGCGCGAAGTTCTTTCCCCCCTACCGATCCACGCCCTAGCTTGCTAAGATCTCCCGGACGAACTCAACGAACTCACAACACAAAAGACACAAGATTTATACTGGTTCGGGCCACCGTTGTGGTGTAATACCCTACTCCAGTGTGGTGGTGGTGGATTGCCTCTTGGGCTGATGATGAACAGTACAAGGGGAAGAACAGCCTCCTGAGGTTGAGGTGTTCTTGTGCTTGGCGAACTTGTTTGTGGATTCGCTCAGTCCGGGCTTGCTTGTGAGCTCTCAACTGGATGCCCTCTACCGTGGAGGCTAGTTCTACTTATATAGGCCCTGGTCCTCTCCCCAAATATTGAGCGGGAAGGGAGCCCACAGCGGCCAATTTGAAAGGGGACAGCTAGTACAGCTTATCCTGACAAAAGCGGTCTTCGCCTGCGAAAGGCTCTGGTGGTGACACCGCCTTGGGCTCCATGGTGACCTCCTTCTTGCCGTCCTGCTGTTCTTGGTCTCGTTGCACCGATATGGAAACCTTTGCTTGACGCCTCGGTACTCTGCGCCTGCGCTTGCTTCCTTAGCACCAAAGGGGAAACAAGGACACTGCGCGCGCTGGCGCCCGCCTGATCTTGATCGTCATGGCTCACGTCACGAGAACCTCGCGAGGTTTGCCCTGCCTTGATCTCTCCACTCCTCGCGAGGCAACCTGGTGAGGCCACTCCTAAGGAGATCTTGTGTCGTCCGCCTCGCGAGGCTTGGCCCCTCGCGAGGGTCTTGAATGCCTTGTTGATGAAGATGGGCCGTACAGGCCTGCTAGCAAAGCCACGCCATGGGCCGCAGGCAGGCAAGTCTGGGGACCCCCGTTCCCAGAACGTCGACAAAAATAGTTACAGGGCGATTGCATTGCATACAATAAAGTGACAACCATATGGCTCCTGCCAGTTGCCGATAACTCTGTTACAAAACATGATCATCTCATACAATAAAATATAGCATCATGTCTTGACCATATCACATCACAACATGCCCTGCAAAAACAAGTTAGACGTCCTCTACTTTGCTGTTGCAACTTTTACGTGGCTGCTACGGGCTTAGCAAGAACCGTTCTTACCTACGCATCAAAAACCACAACGATTTTTCGTCAAGTGTGCTCACTACAAAAAAATACACTTCCGTGATGATACGTGTTTGTCACAGTAGGTCACGTTTTCTGTCATGCATGTACATCGATGACAAATTTATGACAGAATCAAGATAGTCATACATGTGCTGTCGTAGAAGTGTTCTATGACATTACCAAAATTATCATCACAGAAGTGTCCACTTCCTTGACGATAAATCGCGCGACACAGAAGTGCTTTCGTCAAGGGTGACCGACACGTGGCATCCACCGTAACGGAACGCCGTTAAGCTATCGGGTCCGGTTTTGGATCCGATAACCCGTTAACAGCCGGGACCAATGGGAAATTTCCACGTGTGAAATTCTAATTGGCCGGAGGGAACACCTGTCAGCTTGTCTGTGGGCCAGATGTCGCCCATCCATTGGAGGAGACATGCCTACGATACGTCGACACGTGGCTGGGCCCAATAGAGGCCCATATAGGTTAAAAAGGCCTGCTCAGTCAAAGGCCCGTAATACTTACTCAGGTACTAGTGGGCCAGCCAATAACGGCCTGCTTAATAAAGGCCCATTTACGGTCCGAAGCCAGATCTGGCCCGTTAATTGTTCGCCGAATATTTGGGCCCATTTACGGCCCGAAGCCAGATCTGGCCCGTTAATTGTTCGCCGAATATTTGGGCCCAATTACAGCCCAGTGACTTTCGGCCTGTTAGAGGCCCGATGTAGACATGGGCCCATTGCAGTCCGGTGTGACTTTTGGCCTGGGAATGGCCCGTGCTTCCCATGGGCCATATATGGTCCGACGGGACATCGAGCCCACTAACAGCCCGTGATAAAGGTGGCAACAGTTAAGCCCAACGTGACTTTTGGCCTGTTAAAGGCCTGTCGCATAATTCGGCCCGTTGATGTCTGTACTAAGCTTTTGGCCTCTTAAAGGCCCATGATATCAGTGGGCCAACTAAGGCCCGAGATATAACTGCTCGTGATATAACTGGGCCCAAAAATGCCCGGTCTACATTTCAGCCTACTGAAGGCTCGTCGATGACTAGTGAAAATTGAGGCCCAACATGCATTTCGGCCTGCTAAAGGTCCATGGTTTCATGTGGGCCGTACCAGGCCAGTACAATATTCAGCCTGTTAATGGCCCAACGCTACCTGGGCCAAACTAAGCGTTGGGTCCACAAAAGGCCCAACTAAAATATAGGCCGGTGTAAGTTGTGGGCCTCACGCAAAGTGTGAAGGCCCCAATCATTCGGGCCCAAGAAAGATGCAGGTCGGCCCAATTGTCGCCCGCTAAAAACCAGGCCTGTTAGAGGCGAATGTTTCGGCCCGGTCGACTACATCTGATTTTTTTCAGATAGCGAATGATGGCAGTAACTACTAGGAATTAAGAACAAACCTACTCTATACAATAAAGAAATTACGGCATAGTAACTAAGAATAAACCTACACTATACAATAAAAAATTTATGGTATATTACATCCACTGGGCATCGAAGTTCGCCACCAGTGATCATAAAGTGCAAGGAAGAAGCAGATTACAAAAACTGGGCACCATTGCAGCGTAACAAAATAATACTGAACCGAGACCACTTCCAAGATAGTTCAAGAAAGGTTAGCCTTGCGCGGGAACTGCTGAGCAAGGCTGTGAGACCGGCCTAGCATGTCGGTCATAGCTTCCAGGTGTAGCTGTTTAGCGATGAGGTTCTCATTGGTGTTCTCCGCAATCTTTCTTAGAGATAGGACTTCAAGTCGAAGTTGAGTTGCAGAATGCCTTTCTGCTAGAACTTGGGACTGAAGAAGTCGAACTGATTCAGACAATGAATTCTGTGAGCTTGTCTGACTGCTAGTCTCAAGTAACTTGAACACTGCATCAAGACAAGACTTTGTGGTTGTCTCGCTATCTTCAAGATGTTTTGCCTTCTTTGCTGCAATATATGTTGGGTTTGTCTCACAGCCTTCAGCAGACTTGTGCATGCCATCAGGCATATCACCCTGAAACAAAGCAGAGAGATGACAGGTTTTGCACGTGTATAAACAAAGATGATAATTGTGCTGTCAATTACATCCAATTTCAAATTAGAAAATAAAGAGTAAGTTCAAAATATCAATAGCATAATTTGGCATTGTTCATAATGCGGGGAGCTTCACCACACTACTGGATTACCATGTCAACATAACAAGCATAGATGAAGGGCAAAGAAAATCATTGTATCTATTTTGGTTAATGTGCATGGCATGTTGTTCATATCATCAGCCACATCAGTAAGATAAAACAGGAGATGACAAGGTGCAAACGTGGGCTGCTTCACCACACACTGGATTATAGATCCACAAAAACAAGCATACATATAGGGAGTATTGAGTAATGTGCATGGTATGAATAAGGAATTTGGTTTTACAAGTAAAACTTAGAACTTACGGTTCTTGCGAACATGCATTTTGGTAGAAACAACAAACTAAACAGCAGTAAACGATAGGGAGTATGAGCAAATTAAACAGCAGTTGAGGATAAAGGCTTTAGAAGGACTGACTTACATTAACAGTTTACACCGGCTTTATAATGCCCTTCTCCATGTCAAGGGAAGGATAACTCAAGAATTTCAGCACAGAATCTTCTTCATAAGCATTGCATGTACTCTACATTTTGTATAGAGTAATTATAGATATGATAATACTGGAAGGGATAGAGGATAATGAAGAGAAGATGCATATTGATGCTACATAATCAACTACCAATCCCTGGAAGTACAAGCGTTACAGGACAAAATGTACTGACAAGAGCAATGGGCTACACTTCTGCACTGACATTGTCTGTGTATTCTACTTTTTGGTAAGATTAAATATAGATCTGATCTTTTTTAGTAAATGGTGGGCGAGTGAGATAAGATGCAGAATGCTACACAATGAACCAATCCCTCTTCCCATAATACAAGAGTGTTTTGAACACTGGTGTACTGTACAAAACGTTCTTAGAGGGAGTAGCTGTTAATGTAAGTACAGTGATAGACGACGTTCAATCCTTACAAGAGGACTGCAGAGCTAAACCCTTCAAAAGCATTGGGTTGATTCTAAATTTATGTAAGAGTCCATATGGATGTTATAATGTCCACCAAATGGACGATAACGAGGCTAACATGTGCAGTGATGCTACATAATCAAACAGCTATGAAAGTAAGTATGGTCATACAGGGCAAGAGGTACTCACAAGAGCAATGCAGTGTGCAATATAGTTGCGAGATTCTATGGTCCCTTGAGAATGAATGTTCTTCTGCTAACAGTTTTCGTACAAGTGAGACGTTAAGGCAAATGCAGAAATGTAGTTCAAATTGTGGTGTGATATCATAGACAGTACCTTACGCTGCAGCCGAGACCAATGTGTAACAAGATTATTCCAGTCACCGTCGGATAAATGTAGCACCGGAGACTTTACAGAAATTTCGTTTAGAGGCTTGCCATCGAAGTGCGCTTGCCTCAGGTAGGAACGATACTTCATCAACGAGTGCTTGAAAAGCGCAACCTACCCTTGCTCGTCTTCACAATCCAGTTTGGTCCTCGCCTATTTAAAAGAATGAAATCTTGTGTCTTCTATCAGCAGAAACATATGCAGTAATGACCATGAATAACATTAGTACATTACTTACGCGTAAGTTGCGGAGGAAGACTGGAAATTGTTCTATGTCTGCGGTATAATCTTTCCATGAAGGAAAGATGCGCACAAAGTTCCTGACAACAATATAAGCTTCGTCTTCTAAACTGGGAAGAAATGGAACATGGGTCCTATTTGCTGCAATTGGGCTCTCTCTGGTTCGAAAAGGGATTTGACAACTGTATTTGGTGTACTCTTTGCTGGAATGGGGGTTTTGCGCTGTAGAGCTGGTGCTATGTCAACTGGCATAATCATAATGTTTGTTGCAGTTGGGGTCTACTGAGTTGGGGCATCAGAAATGACCAGTGTAGTAGGGCTAGAGTCTACTAGAGTTGGGGTGTTTTGTGGGCCAGGTGATATTGCAACTACACCTAATGGGCTATTTGATTTATCAGGTGCCACTACCTTTCCAAATACTTTGCTTGTGCTCCTCCACGATCAGCAATCGCCCTCTTCCTTTTGAACGTCTGATACACAAGACCAGCATTTGAATTGATAAATATGGTATGATGACAGATGGAATATGTACTAAAAATGGATAGGCAGGGTGTATTCACATACACGATGTGTAAACTAAGCTAAAGGCAGTTCAACAAAGTAGAAGCAATGCAAAGCATCAGTTGCAAGATATGTGCGACCAATATAACCTTGGAAAGTTAGAGCAAGCACCTTGATGGGTGAATAAGATAGGGCATCTTCCTCTGACTCCTCCACTAGGGAGCTACATTGACTTAGGTCTCCCTCTAGCTCAGAATCACTGTTAGGATCATATTCTGAGCATAAATCGGTAGGTGGAGAGCGTTTGCATTGCATTGCATTGCATTCAGACTTCATTTCATTCCCTTAATGCCAAGTTTGACAGCCATGGTATTGTTCTGCTTTATTCTTTTCATGCGCGCAAGCTCATAATCATTATGATGTTGTTCAGAATATGAGATTCATGAAAACATAAATAGTAGTCAGATTATCTATGGACTGCACCGCGGATTCAACTCGAAGAGTGTCTCCCTATAAACCCCTACATATGCAAAGTTCACCTCCAACCGTGCTGACCAGACCACACACAGAAATATAAACCCCTTATGTCTCTATAACAGGCAGACACACATTTCAATACTGAAGTAGGAACATTAGAATCATATGAAATTCGTATTTGAACAAATAAACTAAGGAATTATGAGTGTCATAATGTTTAGCTTCAAGGGTGGAGTGTTGCTAGTGCAACACAAAGCAAGGAGGCAGATTGTATTCCATGTAAAAGATCGAAGCCTATGTAAAAGCTGGAAATGACACTTTCTTTCTATACAATGCAGTGTTCGTTGCCCACACATGATGGAAGAGATCACATAGAGAAATACTATTCACTCATGTCTACGGTTCCAGTATTTAGAAACATGGTGGTCCACCCTAAAAGAATATTGACAACAAATATGACAAGGCAAGCATAGATGTAGTGAATCAATCATTTACTTGTGAGCTTACTAGGACAAGTATGCAGAATTGTAACTGCGGTAAGAGACCTTCCAAAATTTGAATCAAGAAGTTTGTCTAGCACTTATTGTTTGCAACTAATCAACGTGAATAATTGGATATTATATCGAATGAGTAAGAAAGACAAGTAAAATTGTCAACAAACCTGGCTTGCAGTAGTAATCTGGGTCAATGTCACTACGACCAACAATCCAAAATGACTAGTGTCTGTTCCTAGGGCCGGAATTTTGAAAACCCTGTGAACTTTACAGGTACTAAAGATTACCGAAATACATCTGAACCATTAAGTGTAGGTAGCACTGAGCACACAACAAACCCTAATGACATTCCTGCCTAATGAGTAATGAATCAATTAGAAAATGGTCGATGAGTGGCTACTGAGTGTTGAGGACGTATCTCAGGATAAATTGGGTTGGCTTAGTGGGTGCTGCACGCCTGAGCCCTGAACGGACTGGGAAGGTAGGCACGGCGGCGCGCCCGGGCAGCGGTGACGCTGTTGGGCGAGAGGCTCCTGACCTCTTGTTAGTCCGGCGTCTCCTCCTAGAGTCATGTCGTCCGGGGACGGGAAGTCACCGGCAAGGCAGGCGGCTGGGGGCGAGTAGAGATCGAAAGCGCGCAGCAGAACAGAGGGGAATCGGGGTGTGGGACGACCCAAAATCCCAGGGTGGGCCGACCCACCGTGGGCACCCTGTAGAGATACACACTAGAGCGGCGAACATGCATTTTTGAAACTAATTTAGGAACATTTAGCTGACCAATTAAACGACTTTGTTTTAATAATATCAGATTCATATTTGAACAACTAAGCTTGTTTAGCTTGATGGGTGGAGCAGTGCTATTATGACACGAAGCACGTATTCTAATCGTATAGTGATCAAAAAAGGGGGAAACTCTAAGCATATTTTTTTTAGCAAAAGAGGGTTTCCCCTCCGATTTCTATTAAAGAAACCACCACGGAAACAACATGATCAATTAAACCGTATTATGACTGTGCCATGGTAGATTTGAAGCTGCAAACCGGAGAAATGATATTTAGCAGCCATTGTTTGCTTCGAACTAAGAACTAATTCTAAGAGCTGAAAAGAAAGTAGAGTAACCAAGTTAAGATCTACTCCCTCCGTCTGAAAAAACTTGTCATCAAAATGGACAAAAAAGGGTGTATCTAGAACTAAAATACATCTAGATACATCCCCTTTTATTCATTATGATGACAAGTATTTCCGGACGGAGGGAGTATTTTCTGGTTGAGATCAAAAAGTTGAGGAGATATGAAGTACCACCTCTCTTGCGGCGCCGTGTAGGCATCGGGGGTGCGATGGCTGTCGATGGCGTTGAAGCAGATCTGCGACGATAGATGGGTGCATCGGGGGATAAGTCCCGTTGCGGTGGAAGAGAAGGTTGTGTGAGCGGCCCCGGCAAAGAGGACGACGGCGCCGATGAAGCGAGAGGACGTGATGCAAGGCTCTTGGTCCGTCGCCGTGGATGAGAAACATCCATCTCTAGGAGTGGACGACGCGGTCTTGGTAGGCGCTCCGACATGGTGGAGGACGGTGGCGATGGATGTGGTGGAGGACGGCGGCGATGGATGGGGTGGAGGATGGCGTCGATGGATGGGGTGGCGGACGGAGGCTGGTGTGGGGATGGTGTTCTAGCGCGGACGGTGTATGAATGGGAAAATGGAGGGAGAGGTATGGGGAACCATGTTTCTGGGACGCTCCTGTCTGAAATATGGGAAAGTTACGAACTTAGCCCCCGTTTAAAATTTGAACGTCTCGTCGGTTGGGGATACGACGGTAATCTCGCATCTCGCCAATATTTACCCAGAGCGATTTCGGGCGAGGAAAGGGTGGTTGGCGCCCATGGTTGGCGCCAACGGTGTATGAACGGGGCTGACAGCTAGGGCGGTTGTGTCACGTCTGAGTGAAGTTACAAACCTGCCCCTATTGAAAATATTTGCCTACATCGATTTTGGCCGAGTCGAGTTTGTTTTGTCGCCCACCGTGTATGAATGGGGAAATGGAGGGAGAAACAGAGATCTTTTGGACGAGCTTGAATCAAATGTGTTTTGCCGCCCATGTTTGGCGCCCACCATGTCGGAATGGGCTTAGAGGCGGTCGTGTCACGTCTAATTGAAGTTACTAGCCTACCCCTATTTAGAGCAGTGGAAATCGGGTTGATGGATTGTCCGTGTAATGGTTAGACAATAATTTCCATCTCCCAAACACTTGGCTTCGGGCAGCCGACGTGGAAGTGAGACATTTTGCCGCTTCTTTCAAATTTTGGGACAATAAGCATCCACGTTTACCCTGGCAACTAAATTCGAATCCATTTTGTATTCCTATACGAATCTTTATAAATCATTCTATGTGTTCTTATATATCTTCAAAAGGATGACAAAGATGTGTTCCACTGTCATATATGAATATGGTTTACAAATGCCGATACTCAAATTCAGAAGCTAGAATCCAGTTTAAGGTGAATTCGAATATTTGGAACACTTCATGTCCAACACAAATGTCACACGCAACATAATGTATACTCCCATTTTGATATGTACACAAGCGATGTATCAAGATTCAAATACTGAGTCAATCAACCAAGAATGTACAGAACTAACAGACATATAAACACTTATAGAGTATATGGATCAATAATATCAACTAACATACATAAGCCAGGCCGCTGTACTTTTTTTGCTACAACAACATCCTTTTTTGCTACTACAGCATCTTGGCCCTTTCCGATGCGTGCCACTTATGGTCCATCTATACTACTATTATTATTGAATGCACATTCAGCCCGATTGGCATATTTGTAGGTCTGGCACAACAATCAAAATGAAATGTCTCCGAGTCTTATCAATTAATATATACTTGTGCTCAAATAAAATTACAAACCAAAAAAAACAATTATTACATGATGTCTAAAACAAATGGTTTTATTGATTACATGAACAAACAACACAAAGGTTATTCAATGATGGAAAGAACATTTCACCTATGATTTACCAAGTGGGAATTTAATTTCCTTTTTTCCTTCAGGACCTTAACAATGTGGTCAGCCTCAGCTTGCTTCATTTTGAAATCCACCAAATATTTAATGGTTGTCTTGAGTACTGCTACTGATTGTGTTGTTTGCTTCCTCAACATGTCAACTTCATCTCTAAGTGCAGAAGCAGAATCTCTTTCTACCACTAGTTTAGCCTCTAGAGCATCAGCAGTTGGCAATTCATAATGCACGATTGGGCCGGTGCCACTACTGTGGGATGATACAACGTCCATGGGGACCTCGCTCTTTGATCTTGGGCTAACCTGTTTTGCCATTAAAGTTTTGATTGGATTCAGAAAAGTTGAATTTAGCAAAACATCTCAACTGGGAGTTATAACAGCAAACCAGTTAAACAAACAAGGAATTAAAGAGTTTCAATTGGATGCTGAAAAGTAGTTATTAACATCATTGTAACCCGTTGTTGCAGCAGCAAAGCAGTTAAACAAACAAGTAGCTATTTAAGTTCAGGCAAACAGGTAATTCTTAACAGTCAGTATCAAACACATAGATAGGCGCAGTCTATAATAGGATTAATAGGCTGTGGCATTATGTAATCAGTAGCAAACTAAATTAAGCCAAGCAACGTAATTGAACAATTTTGCAATAAGTGGCTAACTAAAATTCCGAGAAGCAGATAACTGAACTTACGGTAGTTCTTTGTAAAGGCACACTGCGACTTCTTTTTCGCTTACAAGGTTGTACAAAGGAGTCCATGGCATCAATTGCTTGGATACGCAGTCCCAATACTTCTTTCTTCCCACATTGCATTGGTAAGTCGAATGGTTAATCTGGTAAGATGGTGCGTCCTTGATATGTTATATGAGGACGTGTAGTCAGACTAGTTGTAGCCACACACATCACACTGGCTTTTACTGTATATTTCATGTGATTACTTTTGGCATATCGAGATCTAAGCAATCTACAATAGGATGAAAATACTGGCATCCTTCTCATTATTGGCGAACTCAGTTCATAGAAACAAGCAATTCAACCATTCTGTGGGTAAATCAAAAGCGCCACTGGAATATTTTTCACTACCCCAATCATGCACGCAAAAAGGGGCAACGCCACCATAGGGGCTGGTATGGGCGGCCGCCTCGGGTGGCTGGAAAGTGTGCACCTAGTTTGAGTCGTCCAGGTTGGCTCAGGTTAGTTTTGTTCGTCCCAACGCACGAGCAGGCAATGTAAAAAATGAATAAAAATGTTTCAATTTGGATGGGCCAATAACATAAGTGCAAGGAAGGCCCTATAGCAGGCTCGCAGCCCAAATGAGCGCCTCCCATATCGATTGACAACAGGAAAAATCCCAATTCATCCGCTCCAGCCTCCAGTCTGGTTCGCTCCTAACCTAGCCGCCGCTGGACAGACCGACACAGCACTTCCTCTCGCCCTCGTTGGAGGGCGGTCGCCGGGCTTCAAGCGAATGGAAGGACAAGAAGATGAAGATCCAACCCTGGGTGTAGCCTGCGTGGGAGGCAGCGGTGGCAGCACGGGCATGGCATCGAGCTTGCGCAAACGGACAGTCGCAGCTTGCAAGAGTAGCATGCGCAACGAGAAGGTACATCACATCCCTGATTATATCTAATTCAACTCTTCAATTTCTGGCCAATAGTTAAACCTGACGGTGTTGTAAAACTGCTTGTATGTAGGGAATCTATGAGAAAATGAAACCAATTTCTACTTATTTTTTAACTCCCCCAATCAATACTGAACTGACCGAATCTGATGTATCTAATCAAGTTTCCGGTGCAAACATCCAAGCTCATGTTGTTCTTGAGCCTGAAGTGTCTAATGAACAGACTGCTAATGAAGGATTTGATGCAAACATTTTACATGCTCCTGGTGATGAACATATAGTGTCTAATGAGGGATCTAATGCAAGCATTTTGCAAGCTCCCATTGAAGGATTTAGTGTCTAATGATGATCTGCTATATTGAGAGAGACATAGAGATTTGCAGGCATTGATGACAAGCAAATTATAGTGCGTTTTCATGGCTTGAGGAAACGCCGAGGCCATACCAGAAAGTCCCCGTATCATGACAACGTAGCATAAATACTTTTCTAATCTGTTGTTTGAAACTATTGGCATACTTGTGCAACATAGATATATTGATATGCAATTTGCACACTGGTTATAGGTGCAATTACACTTCGATATTTTCAGCCAGAGAACGAATAATTCAAGCAGGTACAGACCATGTTTGTAGTCCTTGTACACCATGTTGCATTTTGCGTTTTTCGGTGCTTGCATCATTTAGTGTTTATAATCTGAACTACTTTGGATCATTAGCTGGTTTTCAAAGTGCATGTAGCTTTACATTTCTCAAGTTATGTTGATTTCCGGAGTGCAAGTGCCTTCGTATTTTTTAAGTTAAATGTTCGCCCCTGGTAACTTGAATTCGTGGATCCGCCACTGCACACAAATCATACACGAATGCCAGTACGAATTAAATGAAATGCAGGGACTTGCGCTAGCTCGTTGTACACGCTCACTGCAGCTCTGCTTGCGCTTGGGATGTTCCATGTACAAGTCCATGTTACCACTTGCTTGGATGTGCAGGCCTTGTGCTCCTTGCATCCCCCTCTGCATTTTTGACACGGCAAATGGTTGATCAAATAAGAGGAATCAACCTTGCTGTTGTACCGGAGGACAGATACTTACAAGGTTATACGGGTGTGCAGGATGTGTACCAGATCCCGTAGCGCCGTCATGCTACGCTAAAAAATGGATTCGCTTGTTTCAGATGATATCTCCAGAAGAAATAAGAGTTAAAGTCAGAGTTGGATAGGCGTGTAAGCTAAGAGAGCAGTGAAAGGATATCCAAACATCGTCGGAACAGTGCACAAGGGAGTGATGTGTGGATACCTAGTTCGGGCCGGCGTTTGGGCATGCTTGCCTAGCTAGAGTGCGGGTCACTTCAGAGCCGTTCAGGGTGATGCGCTCGCGTTGGCTGGCCGCGCACGGATGCAGATCTTGAGTGGTAGCGGAGCGCTATGATGCGGTGGACGAGACCGTTGGTGAAGCCCCAGCGGCCTCGGGGGGCGGGGGCGCGACGATGTGCTCAGTGAAGTAGCCCCGGTGAGCTGGGAGACGGCATCGGTGAAGCGCACCTGATGCGGTGGAAGTCGGTGTCTGTGAGGCACGTCGGTTGCGGCGGCCGACGTTGTCGGTGGACCACCCGGTGCGGTGGACGATGGCGTAGATGAGGTAGCTCCGGTGCGGTGGTGAAGCGCGACAATCGTCTTCGTCGTTGTCGTCCGGCACAGAGGTGGGGAAATAGACGAGGCGAGGGGCGATTCAAACTTTGCTTGGGTTGGCGGCGAATTAGGGATTTGAGCAATCTGGGCGCGGAAGGGGACGGTGGAGAAGGGAGATTTTGCAGGGCTGGAATTGGGGCCGCCAAATATTTCAATTCGAAACATGGAAGCGCGAACTTATTTTGTTGTCGTCCTTTTTTTGGGGGGGAGGGGGTGGGTGGCTGGGTGCTAAGCATCCGTCCGACACACGCGACCACCACGACACGACCCTGGTCTGCCTGGTGCACCTACATTTGAGAATGCAAATGAATCTTCTTTCATTTGCAAACGAATCTGTATGTATTACCATGCCCGTGTTTTCCTTGCAATAATTAGTCATTCAAAACGAGATACTATAAATTAATTAATGATGAGTTATTTGAAAAAAAATCAAAACGGTATCCACGCTAACATGGATTAGAGTGTGTGTCACATAATTAGTTATTTGAATTAGAGTGTGTGTCACATAGCGATCTCCAATTCTAACGTGGATTTCACATTTCGCTATATCCATGCTACTTTTTTATTACAAATTCATATGTATATGATGAACACCATGGTAGTGAGAAAACTTTTGGATGAATTCAAACATATGACCTACAAAATAGCACAACAAATCGAGTCAATGTCAACTTTTCGAGACCAAGTATGGCACGAATTCGAAATAATTACCCATATGCATGGTCCTCAGTTCAAATCTTACAATGTACACCGAATTGAAACATCGATATTAAGTCTCATACTATCTACATTTAAATGTTGTTTTTAGCCCCCCCCCCCCCCCCCGCACACACGCTACATACTTCCTGTATCGGTCAATCTTCCTCTCCTAACCACCTTAGGAAGCTATCGGTTTCCAACACACATTCATTCTTCCTCTCCATGTTGCGATCTCTAACTCTCTCAACTACACAACCCCCTTTTTCCACTCTGTTACCAAATCTATTTACCTCACACACCCGCCATTGCACCCCATGCCGAGCTCTCTCTCTCTCCCCCTCTCCCTCTCACCCTCTCACGCTAAATACATGCATTGCCTATCTAGCCCCCAACCTCTCGTGCGCACGCACGCACGTTGTCTATCTAGGTCACTCCCTCGAGACTGTCTCACTCTTTGTTCCGCACGGCGGGCCACACTCGCTCAATCTCGCTCTCTTTATCTGAGTCTCGTTTAACCTCGTTTTCTTTCACACACAAATACTATATCTCCCTGTTCGGGCCTCGATCGACACACTCTATACTCTCCCACGCAGATTGTCTATCTAGGTCAGTCGATCCAAGCCGCCCCCACTCTTTCGACCTCATGGCGGGCCACGCTCGCTCTCTCTCTCCCTCTCCCTCTCTCTCTCTCTCTCTCTCTCTCTCTCTCTCTTTGTATGTCTCGATTGACCTCCGATACGTCTCTGTCGTATCTACTTTTCCAAACACTTTTGCCCTTGTTTTGGACTCTAACTTGCATGATTTGAATGGAACTAACCCGGACTGACGCTGTTTTCAGCAGAATTGCCATGGTGTTATTTATGTGCAGAAACAAAAGTTCTCGGAATGACCTGAAACTCCACGAAACTTATTTTTGGAAAATATTAAAAATATTGGCGAAAGAATCAAGGCCAGGGGCCCACACCCTGTCCACGAGGGTGGGGGCGCGCCTGCCCCCTGGGCGCGTCCCCTGCCTCGTGGGCCCCCTGTTGCTCCACTGACCTCAACTCCAACTCCATATATTCGTGTTCGGGGAGAAAAAAATCAGAGAGAAAGATTCATCGCGTTTTACGATACGGAGCCGCCGCCAAGGCCTAAACTCTCTCGGGAGGGCTGATCCGGAGTCCGTTCGGGGCTCCGGAGATGGGAATCCGTCGCCATCGTCATCATCAACCATCCTCCATCACCAATTTCATGATGCTCACCGCCGTGCGTGAGTAATTCCATCGTAGGCTTGCTGGACGGTGATGAGTTGGATGAGATTTATCATGTAATCGAGTTAGTTTTGTTAGGGTTTGATCCCTAGTATCCACTATGTTCTGAGATTGATGTTGCTATGACTTTGCTATGCTTAATGCTTGTCACTAGTGCCCGAGTGCCATGATTTCAGATCTGAACCTATTATGTTTTCATGAATATATGTGAGTTCTTGATCCTATCTTGCAAGTCTATAGTCACCTACTATGTGTTATGATCCGGCAACCCCGAAGTGACAATAATCGGGACTACTCCCGGTGATGACCATAGTTCGAGGAGTTCATGTATTCACTATGTGTTAATGCTTTGGTTCGGTACTCTATTAAAAGGAGGCCTTAATATCCCTTAGTTTCCATTAGGACCCCGCTGCCACGGGAGGGTAGGACAAAAGATGTCATGCAAGTTCTTAACCATAAGCACGTATGACTATATTCGGAATACATGCCTACATTACATTGATGAATTGGAGCTAGTTCTGTGTCACCCTATGTTATGACTGTTACATGATGAACCGCATCCGGCATAATTCTCCATCACCGATCCAATGCCTACGAGCTTTTCACATATTGTTCTTCACTTATTTACTTTTCCGTTGCTACTGTTACAATTACTACAAAACCCAAAAATATTACTTTTGCTACCGTTACCGTTACTATCATACTAGTTTGCTACTAAATACTTTGCTGCAGATATTAAGTTATCCAGGTGTGGTTGAATTGACAACTCAGCTGCTAATACTTGAGAATATTCTTTGGCTCCCCTTGTATCGAATCAATAAATTTGGGTTGAATACTCTACCCTCGAAAACTGTTGCGATCCCCTATACTTGTGGGTTATCAACCTCGCTCTTTCTCGGACCAAAACGATATATCACCATGTTTGAGCCCAATTCGACCTATTCACATTGTATACTCTCTCACGCACATTGTCTATCTAGGTCACTCTCTCCAACCCGTCTCACTCTTTCGATCGCACGACAACCCTATGTGACCGATTGACCTTGCTTCCTCCCACGCACAAAATATATCTACGCGTCTGTGACTGGATCATCTCTCAAGCTCTATCTTACAGCCCTCACCCTTGCCAAAAGCTCAATCGGACAATATCTCTCCAGAGCATATATATCTGTTCAATGAATGTCAGACCACACTCACTTTGTCTCTCTATCTATATGTCTCTCGATTGACCTCGCTTTCTCACGTCGTATCTTCCACACATTGAAGCTACCTCTCCATCCCTCGCAAAGCCGGAGCTATTTACATTGCGAGGGGCACTCCAACCTTGGATTAATTTGTGTAGGCATTTATTCCGGTCGGTTTAGATTATATTTTCGTAGCATTCGGCCCACAACTACTCCAAACACCGTTGCAACACCCGCAACTCCCCTAGGTTATTTCCCTCTGGCTCGGTCATCGCTCTCTCGCACGTCCTTTCTCGCCTTCAACGTCGCACCATGGTATTATTGCAAAAAACTCTGTTGTTCTCTTTAATTATTATAAATAAGCTACAAAACTACACACCGATACTCCACTTGGAATGGAACAAATTTTGACCCACAAATTAAAGTGCTACAAATTACACACCGAGGGGCCCACATGTCATGAAACAAATTTGGACCCATATACAAATTAAAAAATAAAGGACGAGGATCGAACATGCGACCACGGCCTTCAAGCCGCACATCAATAGGCAACATACGTAGAACAACAATATTTGTTGTACCTCCCTTTGTTCACATAATGTTTTTATATTACCACAACCTATTTAAGGGATAACATGTAATATTATTTTTAATACTATTCGCCTTCACTTACTGGTGGGTTCCATGTGTGCTCTCTCTCTCTCTCCTCCCCTTATGCGTTTAGACGCACGGGCAAACACGAAGAACTCGCGGGCGATGTTGCCGTTGACCATATCTGGACGCGTTCACAAGTTACGGCACCAGTTTCACGTGCTAGCAGCACTAGTCAGTGTGGACGTGCAATGCACATTAATTTGGAAGTGTATTAAGTGCATGCGGATATTAAGTAGGATATTATCTGCGTGTTATTATGTGATTAGCACTATTTTTGGTATGAAATTAACTGCACGCTAAACGTGTTGATCGCTCGACATTGAAGCAGTCTAGGTCGTTGGATGACAAGGAATACATGTGGCTTGATGACGTTTTATATTTAATTTGATACAGCTCTAGCAGAACATTCAATCGATCAAACCATAGATTTCGTCCAGTCTGACTCCGACTTTAAATTATATGACGATCGATCTAAAATAAACGGAAATGATAAACATTCGGATTTTAAGCATGGCAATCCGAACGTTTTTCATGGAAATTTAGATTACGCGGCGGCGGCGGGGGCGTCTTGTGGTGGGAAGCGGCTCCTCTGCCATGCTCTGTGTGTCGTTGGGCCATTGACCGACGGCGACGGCGGCGCCTTGCGCCGTTGTTGGCGTACTCCTAGACGTTGGCCTAGCTTCAAGGAAGGCCAAAATGTTCTGGACTTCGGCGCGAGTCAACTGGCGGGAGGAGGCGACTGGCGTTGGTGCAAGGAAGCGGTCGACGGCGGCCATCCATGCCGCTGAGGGGGGCACTGGCACCCGCGCGGGGACATGCGCTGTCAACGGCGCGGCGGAGACATTCGTGTGCACGGGCACCGGCACGGGCGCGCACGTCAGTGCACGCGCAGGCGCATGCGCTGGCAGGTGCACGGGCGCGTGAAAGTCGGCGGGGACCTCATGGAACCCCGTGGCATCAAGCTCGGCGACAATGTGTGGCTCCCAGCCCATCAATGCCACGGGGATGGGCGCTGGCGCAGTCGGGGCGACGGGAGCCGGAACGGGAGCTGGGACAGGCGCGGCGTCTTCCCGCAAGGCCAGTTCAAGCTCGTCCCAAAGCGCCTTATGTTCTTGAGACGACGGTTGGGTGTCTTCCTCAGGAAACTGGAAGACTAAGGGCAGACCATCGTGATGCGGCATGGCGTACGTTTAGGTCAGGCTGGTTGGAGGTAGACGACAGGAGAATCGGAGAGGAAGAGAGAAGATTGTAGCGATACCGGGTAGTGCGGGGTTGATTTTAAACTACGGCGCCGACGACATTAAGTGGGAGTAGTTGGGACGAAGGTGGGCGGAGGAGCCTGGTCAAAGGGCTCGCCTCCCGGTGAGCCTGCACAGCGGTCTGCTCGCACGCCTCCCTATCAGCCAGCACAGCGGTCTGCTCGCACGCCTCCCGTCGACTCACACGCTTGCTCGGACTGCACCTGCCGATGAGAAGCGGGACTCGTGGCGGCGCGTAAATGCCCACGGTTTCAATAGTGAAAGCGTTCGCCTTAACGTGACAGGTCTTTGTTCCAAAATACCTTGGCTCTTAATTTGTGCAACTTGTCATAAGCAGCTTGTCTCAAATTGAAGAAAAAAATTACGAAGTAATATTTGTGCCATATCACGTGACCAAGAATTTATGGTCACTCTTGGGTTTTCTGAAATTTAAGATCCAGGATTCGAAACAATATCATAACCTGCATCATGCAATAAATTTTCAAGCCATGCATCTGTCCAGTTGTATTTCTTAAGAAAGGATTTGGTCAAACATTTTGCTTAGTTAGACTTCAGACAAGTTATATATGCAGAGTAAAAGGATAATCCCTCCGTACCAGTGCATTGCCTGATATATTAACTCAAGTACTAAGCATGAACAAACGGGCTCAATTTTGTGCTCATCCTGGTGTAGTAGTAGTAGTACTAGGCAATGCAGTTGACGGGTGACCTTGGCGAGCGGTGACCGAGGGAATTGTACCATGCTCGGCACGGTAGGTAACGTTGTCTAGTTACTAAAGCATCCCTCCGTTGTTCATCCGTAGTCATTATGGACCGGGAACATGAGGGGAATTTCCTAGGGCTGGAATTCTGGCCGCCAGATATTTCGACTCGAAACGCGGGGGCTCGACTGGTTGGGGTTGCCTAATGTGCGTACCACGCACGCCACCAAAAGGACAAGAGCCCGGTTTTTTTAGTTTTTTAGGATCAACACGAGCCAAGGTCTGGCTGGTACGCCGTTGGGTCCTACCATTCGAGAATATGAAAGGAACCTTTTAAATTGCCGAACGAATCTATGTGTATTACAATGCCCGTATTTTCCTTGCAAATACCAATCTCAACGTGGTAATTGATTTATGACGAGTTGTTGAATTAGAGTGAGTTTGTGATATAGTGATCTCAACGTGGATTTCACATTTCATGGTATCCCTAGCAAGTTTTTCAATGCAAATTCAAATTTAAAAGATGAACAATATGGAGGTGAGAAAACTTTGTATGTATCAAGCATATGACCACACACACACACACAGAGACACCAACACACGAACACAACAACAATCCAATAAGTATAGTGCATCTATTTTTCCAAACCATGCATGTATGACACGAATTCAAAAATACTCCTATTCCTAAATATTAGTATTTTAGAGATTTCAACAAGTGACTACATACGGAGCAAAATGAGTGAATCTACACTCTAAAATATGTCTATATACATCTGTATGTGCCAGTCCATTTGAAATCTCTAAAAAGACTAATATTTAGGAACGAAGGGAGTAAAATGCAAGACATGCATGGTCCTCAATTCAATATTTAAAATGAACATGAAACTGAAATACGAATATTAAGTCTAGTACTACAGTACATGCAAATGTTGTGTTTAATTAGGCAGAGCTATGATTGTCGGGGGTCAACCCCTCGACCTTAGATAAAATTGAAGCTCTGTTTAGGGTTGTTTAGATTATATTTGTCCCCACCCTCCCAACCACCGATTGGTTGTGCACCCCCACCCCTCCTCCCCGGGAGAATATCATGTGCCCCCATACCTTAGATGCTATATGCCGATACGAGTTGCTTGGAGCTTGTAGATCTGAGATATAGCAGCTCACATGATGTCTTAATATTTTTACAAGAACCTTGATGAGTTTGAGAATTGCACACAATTTGTACAAAAACTACTCAGATGCCCTTGGATCCCATATCCAACAACCTCGAAGCTCGTATCACCGTAGCATCTAAGATGAAGGAGGACATCATATTCTCCTGTATGTAAGAATATCGTGTGCTACCACACCATAGATGCTTTGGTGATACAAGCTCTTCAGAGCCGTTGGATTTGCGACCCAACACCTCCTCGATGGTTCGAATGGTTTTTTGCAGAAAAGCCCCCAAAGAGTTCGGCCACTGCTTACAAGCACAAAGACTGCTCAGATGCCATTGGATCTCAGATCAAACGACCTCGAAGCTCGTATCACCGTAGCATCCAAGCTGCGAGAGCACCTTATGTTTTCTCGCACGGGAGAAGATGAGGTGCTCCTGCATCGTAGATTCTATGGTGATACGAGTTCATGGAGATCTAACGGCCCATAGTAGGAGGTTTGAATGTTTTTGCAATATACGGCCGAGAGAGTTTGGGAATTGCGCAGAAAGTACAAGTACTATGCATGTGCCATCTGATCACTGATCATACGACCTAGATGCTCATATCACCGTAGCGGGTAATTAAGCTATGGGGAGCACCTAATATGACCAACGGGGAGCCGTTGGATCCAAGATGAAGCGGCACACACGAGGCCTGAATGTTTTATTTGCAAAAAAACCTTTGGAGAGTTTGGAAATTGCGCATAATTACAAAGACTACTCCCAAGCCATTGGATCTCACTTCCAACGGTATAAAAACTCGTATCACCATAGCATCTAAGCTGCGGGGTGGATGTGATATTCTATGCCGCTGTCATTTTTGTTCGTAAACTTGCAAAATACGTGTAACTCGTGCCGTTACTTGTCTAACCGCGCAAAGTGTTTGTTCAAAAAAACCATCCTACACTGAAATATCGGAACAACACACGGGGGTCCCACTTGTCATTAATCAAATTTGGACCTAAAACTAACAAACCTAAAAGACGAGATTCGAACTGGCAACCTGGACTACAAAGCGTAAGTCGATAGCCTGAAACAACAACGGTTGTTGGCTTTGTCCCATAACTTGATTTTATACAGTATTACGTTGAGTAGAGTAGAGGGAGTGCCTCGTCAACACGTGCATGACCGTTGACTCACTTACTGGTGGGTCCCAGGTCTGCAATCTCTCTCTTCTCTCCATCGTCTAACCTTTGCACGGGCACACACGAAGAGCGGCGCTAGCTTGCCGTGGTGTTATTACAACTAAAAAAGCTTGGAAAATAGAAGAATCGCGTATAACAAGAGACGTTGTGGCTGGTCGAGATGGAGCTAACCACACCTATCCTCCGTGCCACGTTAGCATGATGAAGTTGTGTGTCTAGTGGGGTGTTTCGACCGACTGGCTGGGTCCCGAGGTCGAACCATAGGTACTACGTCTGATACAGTATATTTTTACACGCACATTTTTCCTCCGAGCCGAGACATGGCACACCCTACCGCGCGGTTTCGGGGTCCTCTCGGGTGGTGCACGCATATATTCTTCCTGACGTGGGACGCCCTACCGCGCGTTTTTGCCGAAGCAAGTAAATGAGTCATCAAATCACGAAAGACCACCTTTCCCGCCGAGTACATCCGTGAAGCACGGTGGCTAGCTAGTTGGGCTAGTTCGACCGATTAGCTAGGCCGCCACCACATTTGTTTTTTCACCCCTTTTTTTATCTACTTCCCGGTAGGTAAATTTAAATATCCATCGCGGCATTGCTCTGGTGTTTGGGTGCGGCAGGATTTTTTATTTTTTGATTGACGGGAACAGGCACGGCAGGATTTTAATTTTTCTATTGACGGGAGCAGGCGCGACAGCAATTAGTGACGATGACTCCGCCTATAAAACCCGCTGCTCCCTGATGTGAGAAGTAGTCGACTAGTGTTTTACCATGGTGAAAACCAAAAGATTCCCCGCTCCTCGGCTGGCTCCCTTCGCCTTCCCGTAGATTGCATTGCCTTTCAGCCGTTTCGCCCCCTGCATCACCAACGTCGTGCGCCTCGAGAAGCAAGGGAATTCGATGGTGTTTAGGCGCCCTCTGCATGGGCATGTCCATTTCTCGGCGTAACATGACCGTTGGATCAAACTCAGACGGTGCAGATCAGTCACTGTAGCACAAAGCGTGTGGGTGTGTTTGGTTGCATTCTCATCTCAATATAGTTGTTTCCTCTTCGTGTATTTGTGTTAACCTACTAGTGTGGACTCATGCACCCTTCATGCACTCTGCCAAACACCCAAAAGTGGGTCGAGAAGGGAACTTTTGCTCCCATCCCGTGCACCCTTCATACACCATGCCTAACACTATTCGTGCTTCATATGGTTCATATTTCGTGGAGTACTGTAGCACCGTACTCTCTGTGCGATGTAGACCTAGTTCTGTTAACATTGATCTCACCGTTCATTCTCGACCGGACAGTCAAAAAAGCGGTACTATGTTACTACATTACTGTTCATATAGTTGACATGCGCACAACATCATTTGTTGTCGTCATATCTTACTACACTAGCAACAAGATTATGTAGTACTGACGTATGAACCACTTCACATGCCTAGTAGTAGGAGCACTGTGTATGTTCAAGTGGCTGCCGTGTTTCGCACTCCTCCGTCATAAGAGTGGAAACGCTTGCTGTAATCATTTTGTTCTTCAGAAAAACAGTGGACACGCTCTACCGCGCGGATCCTCCTCCAGCCATGCACTAAATTACTCACTTTTGCCGACGTATGGGACAGCCAGCATCGGGGTCCACCAGCCATGCACTAAATTACTCCGTAGTAGTGTGATGGTAGACTACCCCGATCGAAGCGCCGCAGTAATGCCCAATGAGCCGTCAAATGACGAAACCCACTCCTTTCCAGCAGTAAGTTGGACGGACGAAGCAACCATCATTTCACTCTTCTCTCTCAGCTTCCTCTCTACCCAACTCGCTTCTCCCTCATCTTGTTCCTCATTTCTTCAAGAAAACCCCGACCTGCTTCTGCCATTGTTCTTCTCTCCCAAAGAAGGAAAGGTGAGCGCATCAATGGTGTTGATTCTGGCCAAGGCCCCGTCTTGCAACCCCGAGACTGATCCTATAACTCCCTCTCTATTCTTCTTTTGGGTTTGTGATTATGGTTTCTTTTCTTTTATTTCTATTTGACAGTTTCTTGATGGACGCTGGAGCACCGGCCGAAGTGATGTCTATGGCTCTGGCCAAAACCGTCGAGGCTCATGGTACGAATAAGCGCAAGCACCTCACCGAGACTACCGCAGACAAGCTCAAAGCCATCGCCCTGTCCAAGCCCCCCTCTCCGGGATCCCTCATTAAGCAAGTCCAGGTAATATCTCTTCTTGACGATCTTTTTCTCGATCTTCATCGTGTTTTTTCATCTAACACGCAGTACTAGTACTAGTAGTACAACTTTCTGGGTGATCTTGCATGTGATTTTTGTGTGCCAAATGACGGTTCTAAATTCCTCTTTTGACCAAAACATGCGAGAGGTTGACACTGATTTCTTATAGATTACTTTCAACTACTCCCTCTGTCCCAAATTTCTTGTCTTAGATTTGTCTAGATACGGATGTATCTAATACTAAAATGTGACTTGATACATCCGTATCTAGACAAATCTAAGACAAGAATTTTGGGACGGAGGGGGTACTTTATGAACATCAATGCTACCTTTGAAGAGGGTATATTTGCCTCAGTAACTTGTGTTATGGATATTGCAAGTAATCCCTCTGCTCTCATGCCTTTGAAGACATGTTCTAGTGTCTTTGTTCACTCATTTCTGTGCGTATATGTAGTCATATATGAAGTATAATATCGAAAATCATCTTATATTTCTGAACGGAGGTAGTAATAAAATATGGTTTCTGTTTGAATTAGAACCAGGTCCGCGGTGGAGATGAAGTTCTCAAAGTCATGCCGTGTGAACTGGAAAACCTGAGGATGAGTTCTACTGCTAAACTATCCAGCTGTTGTGTCCTTGTCGCCACGTGTCCTGGACTAGTGTTTTCCGGTAGCATTGTTGTCAGGCGTGTTCTCGAGGCTGTACTTGACCACAACAATTTCCTGGTTGTGCCTTCGATTACGAAGGGTGTGGTTCTTGTAAAGCTTCCTAACAAATCGGATGCGGCCTGTCTTCATCATCATGTTTATGAGTGGAAAGACCACTCTGTTAGGTTCTCCAAGGTTGACGAGATGGTGATGGTGCATGTAGACATCTCTCATGAAGTCCATGGCCTAGTCAGTTAAGTGGGGTTCATCCCGTAGGTCGGTGGCAAGAAATAGTCTGCAGAGTTTAATTAGTGCAACTTTGCTTGTCTGTAGTAAGTACTATTGTTCAGTACTTGATTTGTGTTTGTGAACCCTGTATTGTTTATTAGTACTGCCGCTTTTGGTGTGTGGTCAGTCCTGAGAACGGTCTATGTTAATGTCTGTCCACTCAATTCAGTCTGTATATTTTGAAGTATCCAGATCATCTTTTTTGTGAGGACGGTTTATCAATTATGGTTACACTCCAATATCTGTATGCATTGCAGGGTTTATCGCACCCACCAGGATTTCCAGTCCCATGGATGTTCGGTCCATACGATTTTTCATGACCTTTGGACTGTCCTGCTTGTGGGAGTAGGCGGGGCCCCTGCATGCCACCCGTAGTTGGACGATCAATCTTCTGTTTAGTACTTCAACATAGTGATTTCCTGGTAAGGATTCACTCGTGTCACATCAAGTAAATCTTATTGATTTACTGTCTAAATCTTATTGATTTAATGTCATGTTTTCTTTCTTTTCCTGCAATTTTACGATGCAGGTTTTGCCATGTGACATTCATCACAGAATAAACCGTTTGGTTTGCTCTACGATGGCTATTTTTGCAGGTTTCACTTCATATGTCGTGTCAGTAACGAAGGCACTGTCCATCACTTATATTACTGGAAAAAATTGGATCAGTCTGTTGTCCGAGTACAAGCTGAATCCCTATGATGAACTGCAGTTTGGTTTAACAAAAACGCCACAATTAGTCCTTCTCGCGTTTAAAAGAAATGAAGAAAAAAACGGGATCACGGTCATGAAGCCTAGTCAAGTTAGAAAGCTGATCATAGCAGACCAGACACGATCGTTGCTGTCTCGCACATCGGTACCTCCTTCAGCAACGAATCGAGCACCGGCATTTGCTCTAGCACTGACAGCGGCAGCAGCTCATTCTGATCCAGCTGAGGATTGGGCACCGACCGCGTCAGCGGATCAGGCTGATCTACCGGAGGATCGGGCATCGACACCGGCACCTGCTCCGACACCGGCACCAGCTCTACAAGGAGCACCATCTCCGGCAGCAACGGCTTCGGCACCTGCACCAACACTTGCACTTGTACCTGCTCCGGCCCGTGCAGCGGCAGCCGAACGAGCAGTTGCACCGGCAACAGACTGGGCTGCAGTTCGCACTTCATATACCAAAGTCCTTACAAAAACCGACATGTCCACCTTCTTGGTAAGCATTGGCCGCCCAAGTGTTTCGTTCTTTTTTCTTTCCATGTTGTTTCGCATGATTCACTGTGTTGATCTAGCTGTTTGGGTATGTCTTCTTGTTTGCAAACAAAGAATTCCTAGAGCAACGAGGGAGTCGTTCAACAATACGGGCGACAGCGGCCAAGTTTCTCTTACCATGCGCAGCCTTGGTGTGAATAAACCTGCTCAATATACCGTAAGTATAAAGGATGGTCGCATGATGATTGATGCTAAAGGATGGTCAAGGTTCAAATCTAAATCATATCTTGCGGTAGGGGATGATCTCAAAATCGAACTTTCTCGGCAAGGGGAGCTGGTCCAAATCAACTTTGAAATTCTTCAGTAGCAGCACGCAACTGCCGAACTGATCTATCCTCCGAGAGATTTTGATGTGATAATCTAGCATGGTGAAACAAGTGTCCTGTGTGTATAAGTAATACGACAGTATTATTTATCACATGGTATATCGTTGATAGAATTGCAACTCTCATTGCTAGTTAGGAACTATCGTTCGATTTCATTCCAACAGTTGCCGTGCTTTATTCAATTTTGTGTATTCGCCTTACGACAGCATCTAAAACCAGTGCCGTACCGATCGCTTGCAATATGAAAAGCGCTAAGGTAGAACACATGGGCCCCCAAACATGCAGGGTGGGCCTGCGGCCCAAAGTCCAGAACCGTGAGCCTGTCTGAGTATCATATTCTCAGCTGAACCCCCATAATGCTCATGCGTTGCACGTAACATCAAGATGCATTTGTATGAGTATTTTATCTTGTGAGAGAAAAGGATGAACGAAGGAAGGCCTTATTTGCAAATGTGGAGAGGTGTGTGGGTACCTTTTTGCAAAATTGCCATAGTTTCCTTCCTATCTGTCACATAAAAATCGGACGACCTATATTGCAGGATGGCAGGCACACCATCATCACCAACTCGTCTATACTGTGTTAAAAACAACTCTGTTTTTTATAATTATATATGTTATACATATTCCCCTTGATTTTTCTTATGTATAAAGTTGTGATATAAAAGATTTGTATATTTCTTTACAGAGGGAGTATCTCTATGTCAAAAATATATTTATGTGTAACTAGTTACTCCTGTCTTTCTACTTCCTTTCGCTGATATGTGGGGCATCCGGCAACGGGGTCCACGTGCCATATGCACAAATTAGAGTGCACAACTGCACGGTAGACACACCCTGGTCGTAGCGCCGCAGTAATGCCCAATAAGCCGTCAAATCACAAACCCCCCCTTTCCAGCTTTAGCAGTAAGCTGGACGGACGAAGTGGCAATATTTCACTGGGCCTGAATCCCCTTCTCCCTCATCTGCTTGTTCAGAGAAAACCCCCTCTCGACGATTGCATAGGGTTTTCACATGGAGAACCAGGTACGAATTCTTCATCCATCCCCGATAAATCCAAGTCCCTTGGTTGCTGGTAATCCTAGGATGGCAGCCGCCGCCGTTGATGCATTTTTCTTCCTACTGAATCTAGTGTGTTTCATTTGTAGTGCCCAAAGTGCGAGGACCCTACAGGTTTCTGCACCCTCGGCGAGACGCCACACTTGTTCCTTCTCATCCTAACACAGGATTTTAAAACGCGCACAGTATGTTCCTAGAATCCTCTTTTCTATCCGGGAGGGTGGGGTTTTTTTGAACATGCTGTCGACTAATTTGGAAATTTGGATGCTATATTAGGATAAAAGGTACTACCAGTACGATGGTCAACACTGACGTGAAGGAGGAAGTTATTTCTAGATTTGGATAGGGAATACATTATGTTGTCATATTATTTTTCCTGCAGTGCATTATTTGCTCTGCCAGAACACATGTACTCAAGATGCTCGGCCTTGCCATAACTGAATACACCAGTTTAATGGCCACAGTGAAGACAAGCCATTGATATAAGTTCCAAGTTGGGTTCATGAACCAAGAAGATCGCTGCTTTTTTATGGCCGAAATTGGATAAACTTTCTCAAGTGTTACGGACTGAAAGTTGGGGCACGAATGTTGATGGAAATAGCAGAACCTGGTCTCATCTTCACTGCGATCTTCCACCCCGACGCCGTTCCAATTGTTCATCCATGTTAGTTTTGTATCTGGTTCTTGCTTGTTGCCTCGATTACTTCTTAATCCACCTATTATGTCTAACTAATCACAATTTAACTTTAGAAGTAGCAACGAATCTCTCACGAAGATGCTACTTCTAACTAATATTTTCTTATAGTTGGTGGCACGTGTAGGTTTTTTCAGAGTTAAGCAGGCTGCTCGTTTGTTATTCTATAACAGCTCGGCTGTTACTGATGGCACTGAAGTTGACTGGGACAACATCCACAAGTTCCTACACTTTATTGATCGTCTTGAGGTCCTTGTGGGGCATTTCAATGGTGGGAGGCCACGTGGGATATGTGTGCCACTACTGCACTCGTTGAACAGGTCCAACTGTGTCGAGAAACTTAAGGTACGAGCTGTTTTCTGTTATATATGTTGTTCATAAACTATTGCTTATACACAGTTTACAGCTGTGATCTTCTTGAAACAGAAACTGCCCAGTTCTATTGTTCCTATACAGATGCCTGACCATGGTCGGGTCAGACTTGCGCTTGGTCACAACATGATGTTTATGTCGACCTACTCCATTCCCCCTGGGTGAAAAGATACCTATTCATGGGTGGTCTCAAATAATGAAGGCCCGTCCATCTTGGAGAATATGACAGAAGATTATGTTCATGCTTTTCCATGGCTCTAAAGCGAATATCCTGTTTATTGACCACATTGCGAGATGAAGCCGCTTTCAGAAGGTTGTGGATGCGCGGGGTGGCGCCTGGGCCTTGTCCTGGGGCTTGGCGGCCTCACCCTTGGTTAACTGTAGGCAAACTAGCACTGTTCGAGGCGTGCTTATTATTGAACTTGTATAAGTACTCATACTGCTTTCAGCTATGGTTGTTAAGTGCCCCTGCTGGTTTCAGTTAAGGTTGTTAAGTACTCCTACTGCTTTTATAGTCTGTCGTGTTTCTTTAGTCCTGTCTTCCTCCAGCCACCAAAACCAAACCAGCGCCGGCGGGACCGCCTGCGTCCGCCTCCCACGGCTGGCTGCGCCTCAGCGCACGCATCGCCGCCCCACCGTCTCCTAAATCGTTAACGCCGACGTCCGAAGCCTCGCTGTCGTCCTACGCGCGCTTTGGTACGCTCGCCGTGGCGCCGCCCTCTCGCATTGTCAACATGGTCAACAAACAACAGGAATCGGCAGAAGTACGTGGAGAGGATGACAGTAGGGGCCCACCATGTCAGCGTATGGAAAAATAAAATGCTTCCTCCTAGTGTTTTCCTGACATCTGGGACCCACGACATTGTGAGCGTATATAGTCAATAGACAAGAGAACAACACAAGATCGGCTGTCACCTGGGACGTAGCTGCTCGAGCATTTTTTTTTTTGTTATTGTTGAGACGGAGCAGGGTTTGAACCGGGATGTGGCCCGTCTAGCCCAGGTTTATATTTTATGTTCACCATGTGACCAGCCCAGCTATTTTTTCTTTGTGAAAATGAGCCCAGTTTATTTTTTCTGAAGAATACCCAATCCAGGCCTACTTATTTTTCTATGCCCTGATGGCTGCAACTCTTTTAAGACGCCTGCAAATCTTGAAAGTAATATGAAATGGATTGTAAATATAAAAATTGATGACAAATTGGCAATTACTTTATAATTTCTGAATTTTTTCACATTTTAAGATTCCTATTTCACTAGGCATTAACCTAATTTAAATATATCTTCAAATTACTTTAAATCTGGCTCGACATTTCGGTATTAAAAATAGTTTGGAACCCACAGAAATATGCGAAATTGGCCCTGGCCAACCAAGGACTGCAATAAATTGCATAAGAAGTCGCAATGAGCTATATATAAATTATTAAAAAAAGAGGGAATGGTCTGACTTGTGGGCCTATTAAGTTGACGCGTATGCAAGATTTTTTTAGTTATTATATACGTCAACAAACGATTCTAGCAGACGTAACCGTTGGATGTCAATCCAACGGCCGTCGTGTTTCTTCAATCTCTGATCTTCTTCCTCCAGCCGCCAAATCCAGCGCCGGCTGGACCGCCTGCTCCCGCCTCCCGTGGCCGGCTGTGCTGCCGCGCAGGCCTCACCGCCCCCTACTACTCCCACCGCCGGCCGGCGCATCCCTCTACTCACCCACACCCTCTGTTATTCTGCAGCGATGGCAGCCTCACACCGCAGCCGAACCAGTGAACCCTCGTACTCCTCTCCGCGTGGGAATCCACTGCCGCGTCTTCCCTGGCTCCGCGTTGTCCCCTTCCTAGGCCTCGCCATCGTCCACCGTCCTGGTGCTCTCGGCGCGGCGTGGTCAACATGGTCAAGGAACGACTTCCATCGGAAGAGTACTGTACGTGGAGAGGCTGACAGCTGGGTCCACGGCAGCCGCAAGGAAGTGCCTCCTTATTACGCGCAAAATAATTATTCCTCCACCTGACAAAAGGGACCCACCGAACGGGCCACCGTATTTGGCAAAAAAAGTTTCCCCCCTGATTGCTGGGACCCACCGGATGAGCCACCGTATTTCGCAAAAAAACGTTCCCCCGGTTGTTAGCTCGGACCCACCGGAAGTGCCTCCTTATTACGCACAAAAAAATGAATACTCCCCCTGCTAGTTGGGACCCACCTTGGTGGGAGGCTGACTTGTGGGCCTACTAGGTTGACGGGGACGAAGTGTTTTGTCAACTTAGTCAATATGAACGATTCTGGCTCCAGTGACCGTACGATGTCCATCCAACGGCAGTAGTGTTTCTTCAACCTCTGGTCTTCTTGCTCCAGCTGCCCAAAGCAGCGCCGGTTGTGCCGCATGCTCCTGCCTCCCGTGGCCGGCTGTGCTGCCGCGGAGGCCTCACCGCCCCCTACTATTCCCACCGCTGGCCAGGCCCTGCGGCGACGGCAGCCTCACACCGCAGTCGAACCAATGAACCCTCGTACTCCTCTCCGCGCGGGCTTCCACTGTCGTGTCTTCCCCAGCTCTGCGTCGTCCCCTTCCTAGGCCTCGCCGTCATCCACCGCTCTGGTGCTCTCGGCGCGGCGTGGTCAACGTGGTCAAGGAACGACTTCCATTGGAAGAGTACTATACGTGGAGAGGCTGACAGCTGGGTCCACGGCGGCCGCAAGGAAGTGCCTCCTTATTACGCGCAAAATAATTATTCATGCACCTGACATCAGGGAACCACTGGACGGGCCACCGTATTTCATAAAAAAAATGTTTCCCCCTGTCTGCTGGGACCCACCAGCTATATCTTCGCATGCAAGGAAGTGCCTGACAGTCGGGACCCACCTGGTCGAAGCGTACGTAGCGTTGTCATTCTGGTCGCGAACGTGTACGTACATACTGGTCGATGTAGAGCGCGCACGTGTCGTAGTAGAGGCGCGAATGTAGCATGTAAACGTACGTACAGCGGCCAGTGTGCAAGAAATAAAATACGGCCACGCACGTACATATGGGCGGGGTCTCGAACGCCTACTCGTGCATACATACGGCCAGGGCTCGTGTACATGGCTGGGTCGGAACGGAGAAACAGCGTCATCGTCATGTTCATGGGGAGCCAACTGGCTGGGTCGGAACGGAATGCGTCGTCGTGTTCATCGGGAGGGCTTGGACGGAAAGCCGATGGAAACGAGGTCTGGCATACCGCAGAACGGAGGAAACGGCCTTGTGCTCGACCGGCCACGTTTGAAACGGGATCCTGTTCATCAGGAGGGGTCTGGCGTACCGCAAAACGGAGGAAACGGACCTCCTACGGTCGAAACGGGGGTCCTGTTGATCGGGAGGGGCGTGGCGTACCGTAAAACGGAGGAAACGGACTTGTGTTGGAGTGCTACGGTCGAAACGGGGGTCCTGTTCATCGGGAGGGGTGTGGCGTACCGCAAAACGGGACTCCACGGGATACTGTTCATCTCCACCGTCGACCCCCTCCAGCCTCCACGGGCTACTATTCATCCACCGTCGACCTCCTCCAACCTCCACCTGCGACTGTTCATCCACGGGCTCCTGTTCATCCACCTCCACCGCGCGCTACTCCACCGGCTACTGTTCAACCAACCCTCTCCACGGGCTCCTGTTCAACCACCCCTCCACGGGCTACTGTTCATCCAGCCCTCCACGGGGTGGTCCTGTTCATCCAGCCCTCCACGGGGTCCTGTTCATCCAGCCCCAACCGGCTCGATCGATCGGGGTCCTGTTCATCCAGAGGCAACACCACGGGGTCCTGTTCATCCACCCCCACCGGAAACTATTCATCCAAACCCCCCCGAGCAACGCTCACTGTTCATCCAGAGGCAGCATCGATCGGCTTCAGTTAGCAGCAGTAGCGAAGGAATCGCTCGATTGGGTTCAGTTAACAGCCATCAATCGATCGCTCGGGTTCAGTAACGCGTAGCCTGCAGTGCAATCGGTCGGGTTCAGTTAGAGCCCAACGCCTCGCTCAGGTTCAGTTAGAGCCCAATGCTTCGCACCCACGCGTGTGCGTGTACGAGAGAAACACGCATCGCTCGGCCCCGACCACCCACCGTAACCGGGCACACCCCGATATTTTCCTCGCCCTCGCTTCTACCACGGTTTTTTCCGTCATGGACAGCCCAAAGAATGTCATGCAGCTGCGTCTCCGGCCCGCCCAGGACGAAAAGCCCATTTTCTGTCATGATTTTTTGTCATAGAAGTAGGAGCCCACCACATCTATGATGATACCGGGTTTTGTCACAATTATTGTCATAGAAGTGTCATAAGTATGACAGGAAAAAAATTCGTTCGGCCCAAAATGTCATGGATGTGTCTTTTTGTTGTAGTGGTTGTTTTAACCTTCAACAAGGACCGGGCGTAGCCACACTCGATTCAACTAAAGTTGGAGAAACTGACACCCACCAGCCACCTGTGTGCAAAGCACGTCGGTAGAACCAGTCTCGCATAAGCGTACGCGTAATGTCGGTCCGGGCCGCTTCATCCAACAATAGCGCTGAATCAAAGTATGACATTCTAGTAAGCAGTATGACTATTATCGCTCACAACTCTTTGTGTTCTACTCGTGCATATAACATCTACGCATAGACCTGGCTCTGATACCACTGTTGGGGAACGCAGTAATTTCAAAAAAATTCCCACGAACGCGCAAGATCTATCTAGGTGATGCATAGCAACGAGAGGGGAGAGTGTTGTCTACGTACCCTTGTAGACCGAAAGCGGAAGCGTTATGACAACACGGTTGATGTAGTCGTACGTCTTCACGATCCGACCGATCCTAGCACCGAAGGTACGGCACCTCCGCGATCTGCAC
Source organism: Aegilops tauschii subsp. strangulata (assembly GCF_002575655.3). Lineage (NCBI taxonomy): Eukaryota > Viridiplantae > Streptophyta > Magnoliopsida > Poales > Poaceae > Aegilops > Aegilops tauschii. The sequence goes on from NC_053040.3 coordinate 323,175,541, forward strand.
ACGTTCAGCTCGGTGACGTCACATGAACTCTAGATCCAGCTGAGGTCGAGGGAGAGTTTCGTCAGCACGGTGGCGTGATGACGGTGATGATGAAGTTACCGACGCAGGGCTTCGCCTAAGCACTACAACGATATGACCGAGGTGGAAATCTGTGGAGGGGGCCACCGCACACGGCTAAGACAACTGTCAACTTGTGTGTTCTAGGGGTGCCCCCTCCCCCGTATATAAAGGCGCAAGGGGAGGGGGCCGGCGGCCTCATAGGGTGCGCCCCAAGGGGGGAATCCTACTCCTACTAGGAGTAGGTTCCCCCTTTCCTAGTCCAACTAGGAGGGGAAGGAAAGAGGAGGAGGGGAGAAGGAAAGAGGGGGGGCGCTCCCCCAAGCCCTAAACCAATTCGGTTTGCGCCTAGGGGGCGCGCCCCACAGCTCCCTTGCTGCCCTCTATTTCCACTAAGGCCCATGAAGGCCCATTGACCCCCCGGGGGGTTCCGGTAACCTCCCGGTACTCCGGAAAAATGCCCGAACCACTCGGAACCTTTTCGATGTCCAAACATAGCCTTCCAATATATCAATCTTTATGTCTCGACCATTTCGAGACTCCTCGTCATGTCCGTGATCACAGCCGGGACTCCGAACAACCTTCAGTACATCAAAACACATAAACTTATAATACCGATCGTCATCGAACGTTAAGCGTGCGGACCCTACGGGTTCGAGAACTATGTAGACATGACCGAGACTCATCTCCGGTAAATAACCAATAGCGGAACCTGGATGCTCATATTGGTTCCTACATATTCTGCGAAGATCTTTATCGGTCAAACCGCATAACAACATACGTTGTTCCCTTTGTCATCGGTATGTTACTTGCCCGAGGTTCGATCGTCGGTATCTCAATATCTAGTTCAATCTCGTTACCGGCAAGTCTCTTTACTCGTTCTGTAATGCATCATCCCGCAACTAACTCATTAGTCACATTGCTTGCCAGGCTTATATTGATGTGCATTACAGAGAGGGCCCAGAGATACCTCTCCGAAACACGGAGTGACAAATCCTAATCTCGATCTATGCCAACCCAACAAACACCATCGGAGACACCTGTAGAGCATCTTTATAATCACCCAGTTACGTTGTGACATTTGATAGCACACTAAGTGTTCCTCCGGTATTCGGGAGTTGCATAATCTCATAGTCAGAGGAACATGTATAAGTCATGACGAAAGCAGTAGCAATGAAACTGTAATGATCATAATGCTAAGCTAACGAATGGGTCTTGTCCATCACATCATTCTCCTAATGATGTGATCCCATTCATCAAATGACAACACATGTCTATGGTCAGGAAACATAACCATCTTTGATAAACAAGCTAGTCAAGTAGAGGCATACTAGGGACACTCTGTTTTGTCTATGTATTCACACATGTACTAAGTTTCCGGTTAATACAATTCTAGCATGAATAATAAACATTTATCATGATATAAGGAAATAAATAATAACTTTATTATTGCCTCTAGGGCATATTTCCTTCAGGCGGTGCGTGCGACGTCTGCACCGGCCCAGCCCGCTTCTGCGGCGGCCGCGCGACAAAGTGAGGCAGCGGCGCAGCCCGAGGCTGTGGCGCATGCGCCAGAGGCTGCTGCTTCCGGGGCGCCACCACGCCTGTCCCGGGCGCCGGAGGCCTCGGCCCCTGCGCTCCCATGCCGCGACCCGCAGCGGCTGGCACGGGCGCCACCACAGCCGGCCCAGGCGCCAGCGGCCTAGGCCTCTGTGCACCACCGCCGCGACCCACAGCGACCGGGACCGGCACCGGAGGCTTCGGTCCCGGCGGACCACCTCCACGCCCCGCCATGGCCACGAGAGGAGGGATACGAGCGGCGCGACCAGGTCCACACGTAGGGAACCCGGGAACGGCGCTGCATGGACGAACCCTAGGCGGCGGCAGCAGAGAACTACGATCACGACGACAGGGCGAACCCGTGCATGCGGCTACGTTTTTTTTTGCCCGTAGATGGAATCGGTTTTGCCTGGGCCTCATACCCAGCCACTTCCGGTCCGATCCTCCGAGATAGCTCGATCAGTGCCTCACGACTTGCATGCTGGGCGACATACCCAGTCATGCATGAACCCATTGGCGGCCCGCACAGCCTCAGGCCCAGCTTGGCCCAAAAGGTGATTCAAACGAGCAGCCCTGGCTGCCCGGATCTCAACCGACGTGCTGGTCACCGGCGTCAGCGGCGCCGCCACCGGACGCACCTTCCTCTTCTTCTTTCTAGTTACTCGAGTCCAAGAATCTGGCAAAATGAAATCTGACAAAGTAATTGGCTTGATACATACCTTGGGAATAGGACCTTTCCACGGCTAGATCGCGGAGGCCGCCGTCCTCCGGTGAACAATTTGGCGAACCAACTCCACCTTGTCCTCAGGGTGCAATCCTTGCCGAGCCGGATCGTCGAGCGGCACGACGTCATTTACAATCGTAGCCACTTCCTCCTCCGAATATCCGGGGTTGAAGGCCTCACAGATCACATCCGAAGGCGTAGGCGAGTACAACTCCGGCGGGTCTCCGGCGCAGTCCCCGTCATCATCATCCTCTTCGTCAGTCTCCGCGAGTGCCCAAAACTTGCCGCCGGCGTGCCCTAGTCCAGGGACGACGGAAGCTGGCGTCCGGATCGTGGCGATCGCCGCGGGCGTCACCCGCGTCCGCGTCGCCCCTAACATCGCCCCTTCCTCCCCCGGCAATTGCGAGAAGCCTACCAGGATAATGCTATTCTAATGCTCATGCTCCACAGCGTGCTCATGGCATATAGTAGAGGATCTCTTGTGTGTTGTCTGTGTTTCGTTCTTTGTTTTCTTTAATCTGGTCTGTAAGAGCATCTACGGTTGCGATGGGCAAATCCGACCACTCAAACGCCCGCATAAGTGCCCGGGCGCGTCCGCGGGCACTGACCGAGCACGCCTTATATTTTGACTTCCATGCTCGCGTCCCTTATATCTGAAATCTCGAACCCATAAAATTCATGCAACGCTACGTAAAACACAGAATCAAAGAGCAGTTCATCGAATCAGCCGGGCAAAAGGAACATGATTCATTGGAGTTCAACATCGGACAGTGCAAATCCATACTACAAACATATGAAATATAGATAAAATATAAACAGAACGAGAAACGGCGGAGGAAATCACCATTTCCTCGCTGGCCCCTTCCCCTTCCGGTCATCGGCGAGGTTGTGTCCCTCCTCCATGTAGGCGGAGGCGCGTCGTCGTCGTAGCTGGAGGTGGAGCCGTCCGCCATATCCGAGTCGGAGCCGCACCACATGCCCGACAGCCTGCGAAAGAAGGCAGTCCTGCTCCTTCGCATGGCGGGCCGCCGCCTCCTTGTTTCCTCGCGCGCTGACAACTCGATGGCGAGTCGGAGCGCCTTGGCATTCTTGTGGCAGAGGCGCCTGATACGTCTCCAACGTATCTATAATTTTTGATTGTTCCATGTTGTTTTATTATCAATCTTGGATGTTTTATAATCATTTTACAGTCATTTTATATCATTTTTTGGTACTAACCTATTGACATAGTGCCAAGTGCCAGTTGCTGTTTTTTCCATGTTTTTTGCATCGCAGGAAATCAATATCAAACGAAGTCCAAATGCCACGAAACTCCAAGATGATTTTTTATGGGCTAGAAGGAAGGCAATGGGCCCTGGTTGCACCTGGGGGGTGCCCCGAGGGGGCACAACCCACCAGGGCGCGCAATATTGGGGTATTTATAGAGCAAAGAGGCGGTCCGGGGGGCACCCGAGGGGGCACAACCCACTAGGGCGCACCAGGAGGCCCAGGCGCGCCCTGGTGGGTTGTGCCCACCTCGGGTGCCCCGGACCGCCCCCAGGCGCGCCCTGGTGGGTTGTGCCCACCTCGGGTGCCCCCCGGACCGCCTCTTTGCTCTATAAATACCCCAATATTCCAGAAACCCTAGATACGTCAACGAAATATTCATCCAGCCGCCGCAGAGTCCAGAACCACCAGATCCAATCTAGACACCATCACGAAGGGGTTCACCACTTCCATTGGTGCCTCTCCGATGATGCGTGAGTAGTTCTTTGTAGACCTTCGGGTCCGTAGTTAGTAGCTAGATAGCTTTCTCTCTCTCGCTGAATTCTCAATACAATGGTCTCTTGGAGATCCATATGATGTAACTCTTTTGCGGTGTGTTTGTTGGGATATGATGAACTTCGAGTTTATGATCGGTTATATCTTTTTATATCCATGAAAGTTATTTGAGTTTCTTTGATCTCTTATATGCATGATCTCTTATAGCCTCGTATTTCTTCTCCGATATTTGGGTTTTGTTTGGCCAACTTGATCTATTTATCTTGCAATGGAAAGAGGTGCCCGGTAGTGGGTTCGATCTTACGGTGCTTGATCCCAGTGACAGAAGGGGAACCGACACGTATGTATCGTTGCTACTAAGGATAAAAAACGAGATCTATATCTACCGCCATATAGATAAACGGATCTTGTCTACATCATGTCATCGTTCTTATTGCATTACTCTATTTTTCCATGAACTTAATACACTAGATGCATGCTAGATAGCGGTCGATGTGTGGAGTAATAGTACTAGATGTAGGCAGGAGTCGGTATACTAATCTTGGACGTGATGCCTATGTAATGATCATTGCCTGGATATCATCGTGATTATTTGAAGTTCTATCAATTGCCCAACAGTAATTTGTTTACCCACCGTTTGCTATTTTCTCGAGAGAAGCCACTAGTGAAACCTACGGCCCCCGGGTCTTCTTCCTCATATATTTGCCTTGCGATCTATTTTTCCGTTGCATTTTTAGATCTATTAAACCAAAAATACAGAATATTTTGCTGCACTTTATTTTATTTGCGATCTATTATTTCAATCTATCATAATTTTCTCATGTCTCCTTGCCAATTTCTGGCGCCGTACCCAGGAAGGGATTGACAACCCCTTTAACACGTCAGGTTGCGAGGTGTTGTTATTTGTGTGCAGGTGTTGCTTACGTTGTGTTGCTTGGTTCTTCTACTGGTTCGATACCTTGGTTTCATAACTAAGGGAAATACCTACCGTCGTTGTGCTACATCATCCCTCCCTCTCCAGGGAAATACCGACGTAGTTCCAGCTACCATCAGCGCCCTGCATCCGTCTCCGTTGTAGTGAGCGAGTGGCGGAGGACAGATGGGAGGAGCGCTGCCTCAGGATCGACCAACGCGCTCGCACACGAACGGCGCGTGGACATCGACTTCGACGCCGCTGCCCTCTCCCTCGCCCGCTGCCGCTCCCGCGGGGCTACTCGTGCCTCCGACTCGGGCGTTCGAGTGCGCGCCGGCCCCAGCGCGGGCACGAGGACCCAACGGTGGCCGTGCACCACCCCCGAACCAGAGAGTGCTGGTGGTGGGCGTCGTACCTCGAGGAGCAGAGCGGAATGGCCGGAGCTGCGCGCCGGGTGGGAAGGGCCGGCGACGTCGCGGTTGCTGCATTGACGTGCGCGGGGTGCTGAGGAAGTGGATCCACCGCTGTCAGATTTGCCTTGGTCGATGACCGGGCGCCTCAATGCGATGCGGAGGGCGGCCTCCTCCACATCGTCGAGCTCCGCTTCACGCAGCAGGTTAGACCAGTCGTCGTCGGAGTCGGAGTCCCCACCGGAGGCAGCGCTGCTTCGGTCGCCAGCCATCGGATGCGTTTGAAGGGGATCGAAAGTGGAGTGGACGGAGAGAGGGGTGAAGTGGAGTTCGGATGGACTGCGGTCTAGGGTTTTCCGGATGGCGATATTTATGGGGCAGGCATGGGCCTGGCTGGGCCAAGCCGACATGGCGGACGCGCCCGGACCGCCCCATATCGACCCCATATTTGGGCTGGATATGAGGGGTGCCGGTCAGTCCAGGCGTTTGAGACCCGTTTGAGGCGCTCAGGTGGGTCGATTTTTTTGTGTCCGGTCAACCCGCCCAGGCGTTTGAGACGTGTTTAGGGCGCCTAGCTGTAGATGCTCTAAGAGGGTTTTTTCATCACCTTGTCTTGTATTTTTTACAAATAGACAGAGCTTGCGTATCATTTCATTGGTAGAACAAGTTAAATATGAATACAAGTGGTGATACAACACATGACACGAACGCAACATGCGTAAATATGGTGCCCGGAGCAAGACCTAGGGTTTCCCCTCATGCTCGAAGAGGGGCACAGATGTCGGCCATGGCAACGCCTCCAAGAAGGGGACGGCACCCACGAGTGTCGCCGCTGCCAACATCAAAAGATCGAGCAAGGATTTTGCCTGGCCAGAGTCTGAGCAATCCCAAGCCGTCGGAGCAAGATTCGATTAAGATGAAACCAAGTTGTCGGTTGGAACCACCACTGTAGAAAAGGGAGCTATGGTCGTTGCCGAAGAAGGCACCGTACACCGCCGGACATGAGAGCTACGGATTAGACGGAAGTACGGGGCACGGAGGTGGGCAAGGTTTGGGCGGCTGGGTGGAAAGAGAGGCGCTTAGGGGGATAGAGGGTGGCTGAAGACCCGGAGGAGTCAGGATATGGAGAGGAGCACAGATCTGGGCCGTCTGGACTGGAGCTACAGGGAGGCTGATGAGCCAAGGAGTCGGAGAGAGGCGTAGCTCTAGGATCAAGCTAGAGCCGCACCAGGGTGGATGCCAGCCAACAGAGAACGCCTGCACGGGGCGGTGGGGAGCCGCCGAGATGCCGGCCGGAGGAGCCAGAAGGGACGCAGCACACACGAAGCACCGGATCTGGAGCTGTGCCGGCCATCCATGGAGGGGAGGGCGTCCATGGCTACATACTAACTGAAATAACTGAACAAATATACTAAAACATGTCTATATACATTCGATTTTAGAATATATTGTAAAATATTTCCGCAACAACGTGTGAGCTATTATCACCTAATTTAAAGAAATCTTTAAACCCTATATGTTAAGTTAGTTTTCATAGCTCTTTCCGTCGTAAAAATAAAAAAGTTTCCAGAGTTCCTTTTTAGCCTGTTAATGCAATAATAGCATGATATTATCCAAATGAACTACTCCCGCCGTTATTATTATAAGATATTTTAAATATTTTAATATGAACTACATACGAACTAAAATAAATGAACAAACACTAAAGCGTGTCTACACACATTCTATTTGGGAAAAACGTAGAACATCTTATAACAGAGTAGCAATGTAGCCAATATTGATATAGTCATCGCCATGACACGTATCTACGAAAAGAGAGGTAAAAAGGATGAAAAGGAGAGGAAGCTTGATTGGGACTACACAAGCACAAGTGCTCACACTAAAATCTTACTAGACCTTATGCAAAAGAATGCTAGGGCACGTTCATCTAAAAATCCTACTAGTAAACGTGCACAGACATCATGTGGGTACATGATCATTTTTCGTTACAAAACGTGCATACGCAAGCACACGACAGTTCGCAGTATGTTGACAAAACTCGACGCAGGGTCGGCCGGTACCGGCCGGAAGCAAGGAAAAATGGTATCACCGTGGGGATTGCACTCCCAGGTACGCAGAATCGTCCAAGCTGACATACGCATTGCTAGGCTCAATCTCGGAGCAGGTGCTTGTTGGCGTTGGCGACCCAACAGTAAGCAAGGCTTCCATCTCCTCGGAACTCTTTTGGCGCCATGGATGCTGCGCAAGCAGAAGCCTCCTTAGCCTGCCAAGCTCTTCTGCAACCTCGCGCATGGAGGGTCTCTTCTCGCTGGCCATCTCCAGGCATTGCTTTGCTATCTCCGCCACCTGCTCAATCACCTCGATGCTCTGCTCGTCCACGATCTGGGCGTCCACTATCTCGTCCAGCTTGCTCGCGCTTGCAGCGAGAAGGAAGTGCGACGAGAGGTTCTTCTCCTCGCCCTCGGCGGCCTGAAGGTTGAGCGCCTTCCTCCGGGTGAGCAGCTCCAGGAGGACGACGCCGAAGCTGTACACGTCGCTCTTGTCCGTCAGCTTGCATGTCTGCATGTACTCCGGGTCGAGGTAGCCGCAGGTCCCCTGGACAAACGTCACGAACTGGGCCTCGTCCGTCGGGGCCAGCGTGGAAGCCCCGAAGTCGGAGACCTTGACGGTGTGGCCGTCGTCGATGAGCATGTTGGGCGACTTCACGTCGCCGTGGATGATCGGCGGCGAGGCCCAGGAGTGCAGGTAGGCGAGCGCCTCGGCGCCCTCGTGCGCGATCTTGAGGCGCGTCGCCAGGGGGACGCGCGCTCCGGGGCGGTGGATGAGCTGGTACAGGGTGCCGTTGGGGACGAACTCGTAGACGAGCATGGGGACCTCCACCTCGAGGCAGCAGCCGTAGAGCCTGACGACGTTCCGGTGGTTGATCTGGGACAGGATGAGCATCTCCTTCCCGAACTCCTTCTTCTGCCTGTCGTTGATGAGCTTGCACCGCTTTATGGCCACTGCTCGGCTGTCCTTGAGAGTGCCCTTGTAGACGGTGCCGTTGCCTCCCTTCCCGATCACATTTCGCTCGTCGAATCTGCCGGTTGCCTCCTCTAGCTCTTCCTTGGTGAACAGCGTGAAGGACACTCCTTGCTTTGACTTCATCTCCTCGAAGAGCATGAGGCCTCCGTGCTGCTTGAAGTACCTCCTCTTTACGGTGGCAAGGCTCCTCCTTTCGTGGATCAGGTAGGCACAGGACATGCTAATTACCAGTACAACTACGCTGATGCTAACACCTGCATTAAAAAGGTGTGCTAGAAATTAAGATTCAGATGTCTGAAAGAATTCAGGGAGCATGCATTAGCTTTGCGTCTGCAGAGTAAGTGCAGAAATACTTGTTGTTCTTGGGAGGGAGAGCAGAGAAATGTCAAATGGAGTCAAATGGCGTACCAATTGCAATGTGGGCTCCAAGTTGAGATTTCTTCGCCTCGCATGTGCCAGTGTAAGCGTTGCCTCTTGTCTTGTCAGGGCAAGCGCACCTGAATCCTCCCGGAGTGTTGATGCAGGTACCAGGAACAGAGCACGGGTACTTGATTCCACCATCGCCGCACTCGTCAATATCTGCAAAAGCAAACCACAAATTTCTTATAGCGTCGACCGGTCGATGCGGACAAAAGTTCATCTCAAGTACGAGAATAGGAAAAGACGAAGAGCAGACCTCGGCAGCCGCCTTGCAGGTATGGGTTGCCTTGGTACCCACGAGAGCAGTTGCAGAGATATCCCGGGCCGTTTCTCGAATCCACGCACCCGCTGTTGCTGCTGACGCAGGCGTAGGCCGTGGTGTTCCGCATCGCCTCCCGGCACGTCACCTTCCCTACCACCCAGTCGAGCACCAGCGGCACCTTCCCGCCGGTGGACGCCATGAAGTCGCCGGCAGTGACGTAGGTGGTGCGGAAGTCGAACCACGCCGCCTCGACCAGGACCGCGTAGCTGCACCGGCTGAAGTTGGCGATCGCGGTGGTGTTGAACTTCTCCTCAAACACCACGTCGTACGAGTTGATCCCCCTGGGGATGGCCGCCTGGCAGCAGCCCATGCCGGAGCAGGAGCCGTTCTCCAGCCGGCCGGCGCCCGGGCACGTGGCCATGCACCCGGTCATGTACGTGGAGCCCGTCGCGAACTGGGACGCGTCCTTGGAGCTCACGTAGGCGAGCGAGTTGCACCCGACCACGGTGAACCGGTTGTCCTCGTCGGACAGCATGAAGGACGAGTCGGAGAAGTCTGTCCACATGCTGCTCAGCCCGTCCATGGACCGGGACGTGGCGTTGTAGCACCACGGGTTGATCTCGTTGCGGACGCGCGCCTGCCCGCGGGCCACGGACACGCCCAGGACCTCGACCTCGAAGCAGAAGGGCCTGTAGGTGCCGTCGGCGGTGAGGTTGCAGGTGAGCCCGAAGGTCACGTCGTTCTCGCCCGTGTAGAGGTAGCAGCCGCGGCCGATGCCGAACGGGTACGGGATGTCCACGTCGCCGCACCGCCGCTGGCATGTTCCGCTCGGTGGTTGCGATGCCGATGCCGCCGCGGGCCACGCCGAAGCGAGCACGGCGATCAAGATAAGAAGCATCTCTGCAGCTTGCGAGGTGAGCCGGCGTGGTGAAATTTTGCCTTGCCGTGGCTGCTCTGGATACAACACCTTTAGTTTGGAGGCTGCAAGTTTCAACAAGGAAATATCTAGCGACGATTCTGGCAAGAGCTGTCGCCATTGCTGCAATGAATTCGCAAGCGACCACTTTGATTAGATCGGAGGATCTACACGATCTCTCCAACCGTCCAAGGAATAGTTCGAAAAAGAAGAGACTGAAAAAGACTGATGCGGCAGGACTGCGTCAAAGTGTCCATACTTTCTTTCTTGACAGACAAAGGAGTGTACATGCGAATGCCTACTTTGTTGAAGCTCCTGCCGCTCGGTACTCGACAGAGACGCGCACGAGGAGGCGAAGAACTCTCATGATCGATGATCGATCAATTGCGTAAGCAAGATGCCGCGGGAGGAAATGATGGAAGACAAGGCCAGCCGTTCATGATTTCACACACAGTTCGTTTGTCTCCCGCATCTCTGCCGCATATTTTGTTGTTAGTCTGCTCACACGGTCCGCCTTACTATTTTACGGGAAAGGCGGGTGCTCTTGGCTCGCGAACGTTCACTGCGAGGGGATGACATCGAGCGATTTTGATGGTAGTTTTAGTTATCAAGGAATGACAACTTCTTTAGAAAAATATGACAGTTTCTCTGGAAGAAGGCATTTTTTGTTTATACTGTCATCGTTTGATCTCTTGAAGCAATTAAAACTGTCAGGAAAAAGCGTTCGCTTGCCATCCCCTCCCAGCTGACGTTCATCAGATAACATTAGCATTTTTTCTAGCGAGTGTATAATGGTAAGTCAACTAATTTTGATTTATGTGAGTTCAGAAAAAAAAACACACATCTAGCCTCTACCCCCCAAAACCACGCCGCGTCTGACCTCCACGTCCTCTCTTCCACTCACCGCGCTAGAGACTTGTGGCCAGGCTCGGCCGATGAAGGTGGCGGCGAAGAGGTCTCCACTCGGTAGCCTTCAACGACGAGATGCGATCTGCATGCGGCGGCTTGAAGCAAAGGATATGGTTGAGCAGCGGTAGCAATGGCGTTTTCAGCCGGGCTGGCGGTCTCTAGTGATGAGGCGCCACTGGTCGTGTTCTCGTTTACAACTACGCGGGCGACAACGACAGCCTTCTCAGACCCAACGAGGCGGCTCTTGGCACGAGCGCGCGGGTGCTGCGATGCTGGGCGGTTGTCGCAAGAGGCCGGACTGTCATGGACCTACAAATTTCGCGACAATGGCTAGTATGTCTATCGGACAATTCTACTGCCACATGCAAAGACAACGGAGCAAGAGGGTGTGGGCTCCAGAGCGTCCCAAAATTGGATTATGGTGGTGCACCTTCCTCCTCGTCTATCTTTGTCGTGTGTGCGACAACGACCTTAACCGTTCGGAGCCTTTGGTGGTGACCAGCTCTTCTCGCGGCTCGATTGTCTGCTTGTGCAAGCATGGTCTTTGATACGTCTCCAATGTATCTATAATTTATGAAGTATTCATGCTGCTATTTTATCATTCTTGGATGTTTTACAATCATTTTATAGCAACTTTATATCATTTTTTTGGACTAACTTATTGGCATAGTGTCCAGTGCCAGTTGTTGTTTTTTGCTTGTATTTTACATCGCAGAAAATCAATACAAAACGGAGTCCAAATGCAGCGAAACTTTTTGTGGATTTTTTATGGACCAGAAGACATCCGATGAGTCAGAGTAGCCCTTGGGGGTGCCCCGAGGGGGGCACAACCCACCAGGGCACGCCTGCGCCCCCAGGCGCACCCAGTTGGGTTGTGCCCACCTCGGTGGCCTCCCGCACCCCCTCTTCGACCTATAAATTCCCAAATATTCCAAAAACCCTCAGGGTAACCCTAGATCAGAAGTTCCGCCGCCGCAAGTCTCTGTAGCCACGATAAACCAATCTAGACCGCATTCCGGCACCCTGCCGGAGGGGAAATCATCACCGGTGGCCATCTTCATCATCCCGACGACCACCATGATGAGGAGGGAGTAGTCCACCCTCGGGGCTGAGGGTTTGTACCAGTAGCTATGTGTTTAATCTCTCTCTCTCTCTCTCTCATGTTCTTGATGGCACGATCTTGATGTATCAGGGGCTTTGTTAATATAGTTGGATCATATGGTGTTTTCCCCTCTTTATCTTGTTGTGATGAATTGAGTTTTCCCTTTTAGATTTTGTTTTATCGGATTCAATACTTTTATGGATTTGAGAGCACTTGATGTATGTCTTGCTATGAATACCCGTGGTGACAATGGAGTATCTTATTGATTCACTTGATATATGTTTTGGCACTCAACTCGCGGATTCCCGAGGTGACATTGGGGTAATCTATGCATAGGGGTTGATGCACGTTCTCGTCCTTGTTTCTCCGATAGAAATCTTGGGACACTCTTTGAAGTTCTTTTTGGATTGAGTATTATGAATCAGAAATTGTTTGATGCATATCGTATAATCAACTCACGGATACTCGCGGTGACATTGGAGTATCTAGGTGACATTAGAGTTGGTTGATGTGTATCATATGGTGTTATTTTAGTACGAACTCTTGGTTAGATCAATCGGAAAGAATAGCTTGGTGTTATTTTAGTACGAACTCTAGGATAGATTGATCGGAAAGAATAGCTTTGAGGTGGTTTCGTACCCTACAAACAGTTTCTTCTTATGTTCTCCGCTAGATAAGAATTTTGGAGTGATTCTTCATCACACGTTGAGGGATGGTTATATGATCCAATTATATTATCATTATTGAGAGATTGCACTAGCGAAAGTACGGACCCTAGGCCTCATTTTCAAGCATTGAAATACCGTTTGTGCTCCCTTATATCAATTGCTACCTTGCTGTTTTTTATTGTTCTTATTACAAAAATCAATATCTACTATCCATATTACACTTGTATCACCATCTCTTCGCCGAACTAGTGCACCTATAAAAATTACCATTGTATCTGGTGTGTTGGGGACACAAGAGACTTTTTATTATTTGGTTGCAGGGTTGTTTCAGAGAGACCATCTTCATCCTACGGCTCCCACGGATTGATAAACCTTAGGTCATCCACTTGAGGGAAAATTGTTACTGTCCTACAAAACTCTGCGCTTGGAGGCCCAACACGTGTCTACCAGAATAAAGTTGCGTAGTAGACACCAAGCTCTTTTCTGGCGCCATTGCCGGGGAGGTGAGTGCTTGAAGGTATATCTTTAGATCTTGCAATCGAATCTTTTAGTTTCTTGTTTATCACTAGTTTGCTTTATAAAAAGAAAACTACAAAAAATGGAGATTGGGTTACCTCAGGTTGTTCTTTATCTTTATAATGTCTATCTTGATAATAAGGATTCCGATAATTGTGCTCAATTGCTAGAAAAGGAATTCAACAAAATTTATGGCATAAAAACATTGGATGATGGGCATGATTGCAATATTGCTAGTATGAATTCTTTGAATATCCATGATGTTAATGATGATTGCATTAGTCTTGATAATGATGTCTCCTATAAGAATGTCATTTTTTGCGGAGTGAATTGGGAGTGCAAATGCACACCAAAAAGGGAAGATAGATTTTGTAAGAAGCATAAATATTTAGAAACGAAAAAGTTGCAAGAGAGGCTAGATGATTGTGCTGAAAGATTTGATTTTTCTCGCCATCCTTGTGAACTTTGCAATGAAGGTGGTCATTTAAATCTCCAATGCAAATTGTTTTATGATCAAATTGTGTCAAAAAATTGTGATAACTTGATTACCCTTGAGCATCATAAAGAGCTTAGTCTTCTTTTGGGGTATGAAGAAATGAAACGTATAACTGAGGGTATTCCAAAATTTAATCTCAAGAGATTTCTTGATTTTGATCTACAGGAAATTTATATGTTTTGTGCGGTAAATTGCATTGAGAATTCTTATATTGCCAACTATCTAAAGACAAGAAAACAAATAGAATATGAAGAAAGTACTAATGAAAGGGAAAATATTTCCCAATACCCTCCTAGTGTTTATTATGATGAATCAGGTAATGAGGAGGAGCTTCCTATCCAATCAATCTCTTCAACAAGAAGCTCGAAAAAATTGATTAAATCCATACGTGAGGTGGTGAATAAAAAAAGGAAAAGAAGGAGAAGTACAGGTAAAAAGGTAACTCTCCCAAGTAATATCGCTCCTATCACCATTGTGCGTCATGAAAGTGAATCAAATATATTTATGGAGGATGATGATATTGAGTATGATTTTGTGATGACTACTACTAGTTGTAATGATTATGATTGGGAAGACAATGATGTCTCTTATGATCTTGAAAATCTTTTTAGCACTTGCTTGGAAGAATATGATAATAATGTTTGCTATACTATTGGTGCCATTCATGCTATTGATAAGAATGATTGTGATGATATGCAAAACAACAAGCTTGGGGATGCTATGTTTGATGAATATGAAATATTTGAAGATTTATTTGCTAGAAATAATGCTTGTTCTAAGCTTGGGGATGCTTTGCGTAATGAATATGATCCTTTGATTCCTTCTACTTTCGATAAGAAAACTTGCTATGATGATCGCATGGCCCCTATCTATGATGAGAACAAAGTTGCTACTTATGATGATTATTGTGATGATACTTATGTTATAAAAAGTAGTGATAATTATTGTCATAATTTTGATTATCGTTTTCCTGAACATTACTCTTTTAGTGTGGAAACAATTTTTAGTATTCGAGTTTCATATGATATTCCCGCTATTGTGAATGAGAGTAAAATTGCTTATATGGAGAGTAATACATTTTCTATGCTTTTGGATGATGAAAAGAATGTTGTATGTGATGGTTATATTGATGAATCCATTCATGATGCTACTAAAAATTATTATGATAGAGGAACTTATGATTCATGATGCTCTTGTTAGGTTTCAATCCTTATCTTTTATGCGAGCATCATTGAACTCATCATGCCTAGCTAAAAGGCATTAAAGAAAAGCGTTGTTGGGAGACAACCCAACACTTTTACCTATTGTTTTTGTGTGTTCACATGATTATGCTACTGTAGTAATCATGTTTTATTGCTTTTGTTTCAATAAAGTGCCAAGTAAAGCCTTTGGGATAGTGTGGATGATAGTTGACTTGATTATGTGCAAAAACAGAAACTTTTGCTTCAAGAAACAGAATTGTTTAAATTCACTGGACGTGATAAAATTCTGAATTTTTTACAGATGATTGATATACAAATTTTCTACGTTGTCCTAATTTTTCAGAATTTTTGGAGTAGTAGAAATATGGTAGTTGTCCAGATCATTACAGACGGTTCTATTTTTGACAGATTCTGTTTTCAATGTATAGTTTGCTTGTTTTCAAGTTTCTATGGCTTATATTGCTCAATATAAATTGTGGAAATGATAAGGTGCAGTAGGTATAGTGTGGGAACAATTATGAATCTTCTCTTTGACAGTACCAAAGTGAATGATTTTTCTTTATCATACTAACCTATCTCACAAAGTTTCGTTAAGTTTTGTGTGATTGAAGTTTTCAAGTTTTGGGTGAGATATCGATATGAGGAGAATAAGGAGTGACAAGACTCTAAGATAGGGGATGCCCAAGTGTGACGCCCCCGATTTGACCGTACACTAATCATGCACGCAAATGTGTACGACCAAGATCAGGGACTCACGGGAAGATATCACAACACAACTCTAAAACATAAATAAGTCATACAAACATCATAATACAAGCCAGGGGCCTCGAGGGCTCGAATACAAGTGCTCGATCATAGACGAGTCAGCGGAAGCTACAATATCTGAGTACAGACATAAGTTAAACAAGTTTGCCTTAAGAAGGCTAGCACAAACTGGGATACAGATCGAACGAGGCGCAGGCCTCCTGCCTGGGATCCTCCTAACTACTCCTGGTCGTCGTCAGCGGCCTGCACGTAGTAGTAGGCACCTCCCGTGTCATAGGTGTCGTTGTCGACGGTGGCGTCTGGCTCCTGGGCTCCAACATCTGGTTGCGGCAACCAGGTAGAAAGGAAGGGGGGAAAAGAGGGAGAAAGGCAACCGTGAGTACTCATCCAAAGTACTCGCAAGCAAGGAGCTACACTACATATGCAAGGGTATATGTGTAAAGGGGCATATCAGTGGACTGAACTGCAGAATGCCGGAATAAAAGGGGGATAGCTAGTCCTGTCGAAGACTACGCTTCTGGTCATCTCCATCTTGCAGCATGTAGAAGAGAGTAGATTGAAGTCCTCCAAGTAGCATCGCATAGCATAATCCTACCCGGCGATCCCCTCCTCGTCGCCCTGTTAGAGAGCGATCACCGGGTTGTATCTGGCACTTGGAAGGGTGTATATTATTCAGTATCCAGTTCTAGTTGTCATAAGGTCAAGGTACAACTCCGGGTCGTCCTTTTACCAAGGGACACGGCTATTCGAATAGATAAACTTCCCTGCAGGGGTGCACCACATAACCCAACACGCTCGATCCCATTTGGCCGGACACACTTTTCTGGGTCATGCCCGGCCTCGTAAGATCAACGCGTCGCAGCCCCACCTAAGCACAACAGAGCGGTCAGCACGCCAGTCTAATCCTAAGCGCGCAGGGGTCTGGGCCCATCGCCCTATGCACACCTGCACGTTGCGAACGCGGCCGCGAGCAGACCTAGCAACCCACACGATCACGGCGGTTACGTCAAAGCGGTCCAACACGGCGCGCACCACTCAGTCGCTGACGTCACGAAGGCTTCGGCTGATACCACGATGCCGGGATACCCATAACTACTCCCGCGTAGATGGCTAGTGCGTATAGACCAAATGGCCAGACTCAGATCAAATACCAAGATCTCGTTAAGCGTGTTAAGTAACCGCGAACGTCGACCAGGGCCAGGCCCACCTCTCACCTAGGCGGTCTCAACCTGCCCTGTCGCTCCGCCACAAAGATCCACTTGCGGGTACTCCTACGAGCCGACCCGACTTTAGTCATCACATGTGTCATGTATGTAGTATATAAGTATATACCCGTGATCACCGCCCAGGTGATCACGGCCCGATAGTATAGCACAGTAGACGGACAAGAATGTAGGGCCACTGATGGAAATCTAGCATCCTATACTAAGCATGTAGGATTGCAGGTAAAGGTATCAACAGTAGTAGCAAGGATAGGCTATGCATCAGGATAGGATATCGAAAAGCAGTAACATGCTACACTACTCTAATGCAAGAAGTATAGAGAAGAATAGGCGATATCTGGTGATCAAGGGGGGGGCTTGCCTGGTTGCTCTGGCAAGTAGGAGGGGTCGTCGACTCCGTAGTCGAACTGGGCAGCGGTAGGGTCGGTCTCGTAGTCTACCGGAGAGAAGAGGGGGAAGAAACAGTAAATACAATGCAAACATAAGCATGACGATGCGTGACATGAGAATGAGCGGTGCTAGGTGTGTCCTAACGCGACAGTAGGTGGTACCGGCGAAGGGGGGGGGGACTTCCGGGAGGTATTCCCGATGTTTTGCGTTTTCGGACAGACGGACCGGAGGGGAAAAGTTGCTAGATCGACAGGTTAGGGAGGTGTGGTGGACGAACGGACTGCGTATTCGGATTCGTCTCGTCGTTCTGAGCAACTTTCATATAGAAAACATTTTCATCCGAGTTACGGTTTAAAAGATATGAATTTTCAAAGATTATTTGAATTTCTGGAATTATTTGAATTTAGCAAAAATGAATTATGACGTCAGTATGAGGTAATGCTGACGTCAGCAGGTCAACAGAGCGGCTGACCAGGTCAAACTGACCAGTGGGCCCTACCTGTCATAAACAGTGGGCTAATCAGAAGATTAAACTAACTAATTTTAGTTAATTAACTACTGGACCCCACCTGTCAGTGCCTAATTAGATTAATTAATTAGTTTTAATTATAAAAAACATTTTTTTTTGTTAATTAAGCGGCGGGGCCCGCATGTCAGTGGCTGGGCCTGCCCAGTCAGCACGTTGACTGGGTTGACCCAGTCAACGGGGCCTGCGGGGCCCGCTGGCAGTGACCCAGGGGTGGCCCCAGGTGTGCCAGCTCAGTAGGCCGGCGGTTGAACGCCGGCGAGCACGAAAACGCGGCGGAGGGCGCTCGGCCCCGTCGGGATTCGTCTACAGGGGGCCTACACGGGCGCGGGTGGGTGCGTTCGAACGGGGAGAGCCCGCCGCGTCGCGTGGTGAGACCGGCCGGAGCTGGAGCTGCCGGAAACGGCGCCGGCGACGAGCAAAAGCGGCGCCGGAGTTCGGGCTGGAGCGGGTGCGGCGTTAGAGCATGCGAGCGGCCAAACTAACCAGCTAGGCGGGTGCTGCATGATGCGGTCAAGCTAACGGGCATACGCCCATGACCAAATGGTCACCGGAGACCCGCCGGCGACGAGCTCCGCGGCGCTGCGTTCGGGTGCGCGTGGGGAAGCAGCTAGGGGGCGCGCGAGAGCGAAAGGACAGGGGAGGAGGGGGAGAAGCTCACCGCGCGGCACACGGAGGCCCGTGAGAGGCTTAGGAGCAGCAGGTCGGCGCCGGGGAAGAAAGGGGTCGCCGGCGACCGAAGTTGAAGACGAGCTCGGTGTGCTCGTTGTAGGGGCTCCGGTCTCCAACGGGCTGCACCAGACGAAGCAGCGGGCGACGGCGGTACTTGGAGACACCGTGGGGCGGCGAGGTGGGCACGGTGGCCGTGTGAACGACGGAGAACGGCGGCGACCGCGTCGGGCATGGGGAAGGAAGGAGCGGCGCGGATCTGGGGGGGGGGGGAGAGAGGCGCAGAGGCCGAGAGGTGAGCGGGGGGCGAGTGGGAGAGGGGCCCGAGGAGGCGGGGGGCGCTGGCGTCCTTATCCTCCCCCGTCGCCGGCGAGGGGGTGCGGCGGGGACCGGCCCCTGTTCCGACCCCGGCCGGGGGAACAGGGAAGGGGAGGGCGAGTGGGAGAGGTGGGCTAGGCCGGCTGGGCCGGGGGTCGGCCCAGTTGGTCAAGGGGTGCAGTGGGGGGGGCCTTCTCCTTCTTCTTTTTTTGTTTGTTTGTTCTGTGCTCTTTTGTATTTTCCTTTTATTTGTTTATTTTCATTTAAAAGTATTTAGGCATTTTATAAAAATGTGTTTTCTCCACAATAATTATCACTGCAATTTCTGGCATGGCCCGAACATTTTTGTTTAAATTTTTAAAAACTTTTATTTTCCACTTTAAATTTAATTGAAGTTTGAATTAGGAGTTTGAAAAGAAATGTGATTCAAATGTGATCAAGCCCTGTTTAGCAACATGATTAGCTTAATCACAGAGAGTTACCGTATCATGATTCTCGGGGTGTTACAAATCTCCTCCACTACAAGAAATCTCGTCCCGAGATTTAGGAGGTAGAAGGAAACAGTGCGGGGTATTCTTCGCGCAGACGATCCTCTCGTTCCCAAGTGGCCTCATCTTCAGAATGGTGCGACCACTGGACTTTGAGAAACTTGATCGCCTTCTGACGTGTGCGGCGTTCAGCTTGGTCGAGAATGCGGACTGGATGCTCCTTATAGGAGAGGTCTAGCTGCAATTCGAGCACTTCATGATCCACAGCTCGGATTGGGTCCTTGAAGCAACGGCGGAGCTGTGACACATGGAACACATCGTGAACCTGAGAAAGGTTCGGCGGTAGCTCCAGTTGGTATGCCACTTTTCCACGCCTTTCGAGAATAAGGAATGGGCCAATATATCGAGGAGCTAGTTTGCCCTTGATTCCGAAGTGGTGAGCACCCTTCATAGGTGTGACTCGAAGATAAGCCTTTTCGCCAGGTTGATAGACCATGTCTTTATGATGACGGTCATACTGACTCTTCTGACGTGACTGAGCAGTCTTGAGATTCTCGCGAATAATGCGGACTTGTTCTTCGGCATCTTGGATAATATCCGGACCGAAGAGTGGACGTTCCCCAGTTTCTGACCAGTTCAGAGGGGTTCGGCACTTTCGTCCATATAACACTTCGAAGGGGGCCATCTTCAGACTAGCTTGATAGCTATTATTATAAGAGAACTCAGCATACGGGAGAGATTCCTCCCATTTCTTGCCGAAGGAAATAACACAAGCTCGAAGCATATCTTCGAGGACTTGGTTGACGCGTTCAACTTGTCCTTGCGATTGAGGATGAAACGCAGTACTGAATGACAGATGAGTTCCCATAGCTTCTTGGAAACTTGCCCAGAATCTTGAAGTGAATAAGCTGCCACGGTTTGAACTGATAACCAATGGAATACCGTGGAGTGAAACAATCCTGGACATATAGAGCGTTGCCAGTTGACTAGCAGTGATCGTTTCTTTGACAGCCAGAAAATGTGCAACTTTGGAAAGCCGGTCAATGACGACAAGAATAGCATCATTACCTTTCTGTGACTTGGGAAATCCAGTGACGAAGTCCATCTCAACATGGTCCCATTTCCATTCAGGAATAGAGATAGGTTGCAGAGTTCCAGCAGGCCTTTGATGTTCTGCTTTGATACGACGGCAAACGTCACACTCAGCAACATAACGAGCAATGTCTTGCTTCATATTAGACCACCAGAATCTCTGACGGATGTCTTGGTACATCTTTGTACTACCAGGATGGATACATAGAGGCGTATCATGAGCTTCTTTCATAACTTCCTGTGTCATATCCAGGTTTTTCTCTGCACAAGGCACCACTAGGCGGCCCTTGAAGTATAGGGTGCCATCCTCCGCAATGGTGAAGAATGAGGGCTTTCCTCTGCGAGGTAGCGCTTAATCTTGTGGGCTTCAGAGTCATACTTCTATAGCCTTTTGATGCTATCCACGAGATCTGGTTTAGCAACTAGGGTATTGAGAGAACCCTGGGTAACAATGTGGAGGTTCACCTTGCCAAACTCCTTAGGAGGGGGAGCGAGTGCACCCGAAGGAACAATATGGAGGTTCAGCTTCCTGAATTCTTCAACAAGCGAGGGCTGAACTTTGTGAACCTGGAGGTGGTTGCAGTAAGACTTGCGGCTCAAGGCATCAGCCATTACATTAGCCTTGCCTGGCGTATAGGAAATACCCAAGTCAAAGTCTGCAACAAGCTCCATCCATCTCTGCTGACGGAGGTTCAGGTCTGGCTGAGTAAACAGATACTTCAGACTTTGGTGGTCAGTGAAGATCTCGCAACGATTACCGAGAAGGTAATGTCGCCACTGCTTCAGCGCATGAATGACAGCAGCAAGTTCGAGGTCGTGAACTGGGTAGTTCTCTTCGTGAGGGCGCAATTGTCGAGAGGCATAAGCAATCACTTTGCGGTCTTGCATTAGGACACAGCCTAATCCTTGACAGGAAGCGTCGCAGTAAATGACGAAGTCCTTCTTAGTATCAGGTGGAGCTAGAACTGGAGCAGAAGTCAACTTGTCTTTGAGTGCCTGGAAACTTTCCTGACATTTGTCTGTCCATTGGAACTTGACACCCTTATGCAACAGGTTAGTCAGAGGCCTGGCGATCTTAGAGAAGTTCTCGACGAATCGACGACAATAGCTGGCGAGACCGAGAAAACTTCTGACTTGCTTAACGTTCTTGGGAGGAGTCCAATCAAGAATAGCCTGAACTCGCTCAGGGTTGACGGCAATACCATCCTTAGAGATGACATGCCCAAGATAGGTTACTTCCGGTAGCCAGAATTCACATTTGGAGAACTTGGCATATAGTTGATGCTCTCGTAGCTTTTCCAGCACAAGTCGAAGATGTTCAGCATGTTCTTCTTCGTTCTTTGAAAATACCAGGATATCATCCAGATAAACCACGACGAACTTGTCGAGGTAATCCATGAATATATAGTTCATCAGACGAGAGAAGGTGGCTGGAGCATTGGTTAAACCGAAAGACATGACGGTGTACTCGTATGAACCATAGCGAGTCACGAAGGCGGTCTTTGGGATATCCTCTTCGCGAACACGGATCTGGTGGTAGCCCAACCTCAAGTCGAGCTTAGAGAACACTGACGAACCCACCATTTGATCATACAGATCATTGATCCGAGGAAGGGGGTATTTATTCTGAATGGTAGCTTGGTTTATAGGACGGTAGTCTTGAACTAACCGGTTTGTCCCATCCTTCTTCTTGACAAAGAGAGAAGGTGCTCCCCAAGGAGAGCAACTTGGGCGAATGAACCCTTTGCGAAGAGATTTGTCGATTTCCTCCTTAAGCTCAAGGAGTTCATGCGGCGGCATTTTGTAGGGTCGCTTGGCTATAGGAGTGGTGCCTGGTTTCAAGTCGATGATGAATTCGACAGCTCTAGCAGGGGGAATCCCTGGAAGTTCTTCAGGGAAGACGTCGAGGAATTCACGCACGACGGGAATGTTTTCAATGCCCTCGAGTGGTGCAGCGTTCAATGCATTCAATGCATAGAGCCTTGCCTCGGCATTTTGCACCAGATGGGCTTGGTAAGTAACTATCTCATATGAAGGGTGTAGCAGATGGACGGTCTTAGTGGTGCAAACAATTGAAGCAGTATGCGCTTTTAACCAATTCATTCCCAGAATGAGATCAATGCTACAGGACTTCAGTACGATGGGAGAGACAAGAAATTCCAGTCCTTCAATTTCAACAGTAACATCGTGACTAACCATAGAGGTTTGACATTGGCCCGCAGGGGTGTGTACCACTAGCGGAGTGTTTATCTCTTCATAATTAATGCCATGCAGGAATGCAAATTCTGCTGATATGAATGAATGGGATGCTCCTGTATCAAATAAAACGGATGCTGGTACTGAATTTACGAGGAGTGTACCCATCACAGTAGCAGGCTGGTCTTGAGCTTCGCTGAGATCAACGTGGTTGGCATGAGCACGACCATAAGACTTAGCATTGTTGTTGCGGGGCTGGTTGTTACCACGGCCAGCTGCTGGAAGGGCCAGTTGATTCTGGTTCTGATAGCAGTTCCTGGCAAAGTGACCCGGTTGACCACACTTGAAGCACAGACCATTATCGGGAGTGGGAACAGGAGCCCCAGGTGGGGGAGCTGGTAGCTTTGACTGCCTAGATGGTGGAGGAGGCAGACGCGGTGCAGCATAAGATTTCCTTGGAGCAGGTGCATTTGGACGATACATGCTGTTCGGGATCCATATCTTACGCTTCTGTGAGGGCGAGCCCGAAGATGAGCCCGTGTCACGGGTGCGCCTCTGAGAGCTCTGGTATTCCTGCAAACCAGTCTCGACATTGATGGCCTTATTCACCAAGGTGGCGAAATCGGCGAAGTCATGCACTAGAAGTGCGAGCTTGATGTCAGCTTGTAGTCCATCACGGAACTTCTCCTGTCTGCGTGCATCAGTTGCAATGTCTTCTTCAGCATAGCGGGACAAGTCCAGAACCTCCCGCTGATAAGCTTCGACAGTTTTGTTGCCTTGGGTGAGGTTGCGGAACTCATGCTTCTTCCGGTCCATGACTCCTTGAGGAATGAAGCGGGCACGGAAAGCTGCTTGGAAGTCTGGCCATGTGATGATTGTTCCAACTGGCAGAGTACGCCTGTGGCTGTCCCACCATTGAGTTGCGGGTCCCTTCAGAAAGAAGGAAGCAAAGTTGACATAGCTGGCAGGGGCTACATCGGCAGACTCCATCTCATAGGTGATGTCACGGAGCCAGTCATCAGCATCCAGAGGCTGAGTTGAGCTGCGGTAGATGGTTGGGTTGAGGCGTATGAAATCTTGAAGAGTCACTTGGGCTTGCTGCTGGTTCATATTGGGGCGAGGAAACTGAGCCATCATATTTTCCATGAATTGGCGGTTCAGTTCAAACTGTTGGATCATACCAGCCATGTACTCAGGTGGTGGTGGGGCATCGCCACCACGACCACGACCACCTGGTCTAACCATCCTGCTAATATATAACAGGGGTAGTTCAGCATTGGGAAATAATTGCAAAGACAAGAATCATTCATGATGAAAACATGCATAACGAGAGGAGCACGATAGCTACTACATAGGTAGTCGGCATAACTTACAAAAGGGGTCATGCATAGAGTTCAGCACACAGAGTTCAGTACATAGACTAAAACATCATAGGCGGCACACAGGCTCGCGGCGACTGCAACTAATACTTAACTAAGCAAGACTACATCAGTCCCAAGAGGTACTGTGGAGGTAATCGTAGCCCGACAGCTGGTAGTGAGGCAACGGATAGCCCTCCACATCAGCAGACTGGGGGCCGCGGATACTCAGGGGTAGAGCCCGACGCTCAGGTGGCAGAAGAGGACCAAGTGCGGGAGAGTAGCCTCCCACCTCTGGCCAACCGACACCGTGGGGCATCACGGTCCTGGCTGGGTAGATCGCAGTACGCGGTACCTGTCCAGATCGGACAAAGGGGTGCAGCAGTGTCAGAGCACGGTAAAGGTGCTGACGGGTGGTGTACATCTCGTGGAGAAGAGCTCGGTTAGCTCGATCCAGCCCATCAGCATGCAGAACCAGGTTCTGACGGTAGAAGGGCTCTCGGGTGACAGTGGAGTAGGCAGCAGTATAGTATCCCTCCGCACCAACATCAGAGGCGATAGCAATGTGCCTGAAAGGGGAGGTGTCCAACTCCTGATACTCTCCACGAAGACGTGTCAGAGCATCATAGGCAGCATCGTGGACAGCCATATCGATGGTCACACCAACTCCATGTGCGGTGTGCAGCACAGTAGTGGAGTCATACTCCCGAGAGTAGAGGTGGACGATGGCACGGTACTGCTCCTGGTTAAAGTCCTGGTACTCCTCGTAGACGGTGTACTCAGGGTGCCAGCGATAACCCAGATAGGTCATCATCTCAGCTAGCACCGCAGGTGATCCCGAGGCACCAATGGCCATCGTGTGGCGAACGACCTGCCTCGTGGGTTCCATCTGAAAGCAAAGACGTTTCAAAGGAGTCAAATGACAGTGTGTGAATTGTTCAAAATACTACTCTAAGAAACAACTATGGCTTATCCAACTTTGGGGTGAATGCGGTCACGGGATCCTAGTGTTAGAGTTAGTAAATTCGTTTAACCCGAGTAGAAGAGAGTTCAGAATCCCAGAGTAAAGGTTGAGGAGTAAAAGATCCTAGTACCACCCAATGGCGACGTGGGCCCGTAAGACACACAGCCATGTTAGTAAAAGTTTTGTAATGTCTAGACTCGACTTCGGCCAAGGAGTGTGGAAAGGGGCATTCCTACAGGCAGTCGGCTCTGATACCAACTTGTGACGCCCCCGATTTGACCGTACACTAATCATGCACGCAAATGTGTACGACCAAGATCAGGGACTCACGGGAAGATATCACAACACAACTCTAAAACATAAATAAGTCATACAAGCATCATAATACAAGCCAGGGGCCTCGAGGGCTCGAATACAAGTGCTCGATCATAGACGAGTCAGCGGAAGCTACAATATCTGAGTACAGACATAAGTTAAACAAGTTTGCCTTAAGAAGGCTAGCACAAACTGGGATACAGATCGAACGAGGCGCAGGCCTCCTGCCTGGGATCCTCCTAACTACTCCTGGTCGTCGTCAGCGGCCTGCACGTAGTAGTAGGCACCTCCCGTGTCGTAGGTGTCGTCGTCGACGGTGGCGTCTGGCTCCTGGGCTCCAGCATCTGGTTGCGGCAACCAGGTAGAAAGGAAGGGGGAGAAAGAGGGAGAAAGGCAACCGTGAGTACTCATCCAAAGTACTCGCAAGCAAGGAGCTACACTACATATGCAAGGGTATATGTGTAAAGGGGCATATCAGTGGACTGAACTGCAGAATGCCGGAATAAAAGGGGGATAGCTAGTCCTGTCGAAGACTACGCTTCTGGTCATCTCCATCTTGCAGCATGTAGAAGAGAGTAGATTGAAGTCCTCCAAGTAGCATCGCATAGCATAATCCTACCCGGCGATCCCCTCCTCGTCGCCCTGTTAGAGAGCGATCACCGGGTTGTATCTGGCACTTGGAAGGGTGTATTTTATTCAGTATCCAGTTCTAGTTGTCATAAGGTCAAGGTACAACTCCGGGTCGTCCTTTTACCGAGGGACACGGCTATTCGAATAGATAAACTTCCCTGCAGGGGTGCACCACATAACCCAACACGCTCGATCCCATTTGGCCGGACACACTTTTCTGGGTCATGCCCGGCCTAGTAAGATCAACGCGTCGCAGCCCCACCTAAGCACAACAGAGCGGTCAGCACGCCGGTCTAATCCTAAGCGCGCAGGGGTCTGGGCCCATCGCCCTATGCACACCTGCACGTTGCGAACGCGGCCGCGAGCAGACCTGGCAACCCACACGATCACGGCGGTTACGTCAAAGCGGTCCAACACGGCGCGCGCCACTCAGTCGCTGACGTCACGAAGGCTTCGGCTGATACCACGACGCCGGGATACCCATAACTACTCCCGCGTAGATGGCTAGTGCGTATAGACCAAATGGCCAGACTCAGATCAAATACCAAGATCTCGTTAAGCGTGTTAAGTAACCGTGAACGTCGACCAGGGCCAGGCCCACCTCTCACCTAGGCGGTCTCAACCTGCCCTGTCGCTCCGCCACAAAGATCCACTGGCGGGTACTCCTACGAGCCGACCCGACTTTAGTCATCACATGTGTCATGTATGTAGTATATAAGTATATACCCGTGATCACCGCCCAGGTGATCACGGCCCGATAGTATAGCACAGCAGACGGACAAGAATGTAGGGCCACTGATGGAAATCTAGCATCCTATACTAAGCATGTAGGATTGCAGGTAAAGGTATCAACAGTAGTAGCAAGGATAGGCTATGCATCAGGATAGGATATCGAAAAGCAGTAACATGCTACACTACTCTAATGCAAGCAGTATAGAGAAGAATAGGCGATATCTGGTGATCAAGGGGGGGCTTGCCTGGTTGCTATGGCAAGTAGGAGGGGTCGTCGACTCCGTAGTCGAACTGGGCAGCGGCAGGGTCAGTCTCGTAGTCTACCGGAGAGAAGAGGGGGAAGAAACAGTAAATACAATGCAAACATAAGCATGACGATGCGTGACATGACAATGAGCGGTGCTAGGTGTGTCCTAACGCGACAGTAGGTGGTACCGGCGAAGGGGGGGAACATCCGGGAGGTATTCCCGATGTTTTGCGTTTTCGGACAGACGGACCGGAGGGGAAAAGTTGCTAGATCGACAGGTTAGGGAGGTGTGATGGACAAACGGACTGCGTATTCGTATTCGTCTCGTCGTTCTGAGCAACTTTCATATAGAAAACATTTTCATTCGAGTTACGGTTTAAAAGATATGAATTTTCAAAGATTATTTGAATTTCTGGAATTATTTGAATTTAGCAAAAATGAATTATGACGTCAGCATGAGGTAATGCTGACATCAGCAGGTCAACAGAGCGGCTGACCAGGTCAAACTGACCAGTGGGCCCTACCTGTCATAGACAGTGGGCTAATCAGAAGATTAAACTAACTAATTTTAGTTAATTAACTACTGGACCCCACCTGTCAGTGCCTAATTAGATTAATTAATTAGTTTTAATTATAAAAAACATTTTTTTTGTTAATTAAGCGGCGGGGCCCGCATGTCAGTGGCTGGGCCTGCCCAGTCAGCACGTTGACTGGGTTGACCCAGTCAACGGGGCCTGCGGGGCCCGCTGGCAGTGACCCAGGGGTGGCCCCAGGTGTGCCAGCTCAGCAGGCCGGCGGTTGAACGCCGGCGAGCACGAAAACGCGGCGGAGGGCGCTCGGCCCCGTCGGGATTCGTCTACAGGGGGCCTACACGGGCGCGGGTGGGTGCGTTCGAACGGGGAGAGCCCGCCGCGTCGCGTGGTGAGACCGGCCGGAGCTGGAGCTGCCAGAAACGGCGCCGGCGACGAGCAAAAGCGGAGCCGGAGTTCGGGCTGGAGCGGGTGCGGCGTTAGAGCGCGCGAGCGGCCAAACTAACCAGCTAGGCGGGTGCTGCATGATGCGGTCAAGCTAACGGGCATACGCCCATGACCAAATGGTCACCGGAGACCCGCCGGCGACGAGCTCCGCGGCGCTGCGTTCGGGCGCGCGTGGGGAAGCAGCTAGGGGGCGCGCGAGAGCGAAAGGACAGGGGAGGAGGGGGAGAAGCTCACCGCGCGGCACACGGAGGCCCGTGAGAGGCTTAGGAGCAGCAGGTCGGCGCCGGGGAAGAAAGGGGTCACCGGCGACCGAAGTTGAAGACGAGCTCGGTGTGCTCATTGTAGGGGCTCCGGTCTCCAATGGGCTGCACCAGACGAAGCAGCGGGCGACGGCGGTACTTGGAGACACCGTGGGGCGGCGAGGTGGGCACGGTGGCCGTGTGAACGACGGAGAACGGCGGCGACCGCGTCGGGCATGGGGAAGGAAGGAGCGGCGCGGATCTGGGGGGGGGGAGAGGCGCAGAGGCCGAGAGGTGAGCGGGGGGCGAGTGGGAGAGGGGCCCGAGGAGGCGGGGGCGCTGGCGTCCTTATCCTCCCCCGTCGCCGGCGAGGGGGTGCGGCGGGGACCGGCCCCTGTTCCGACCCCGGTCGGGGGAACAGGGAAGGGGAGGGCGAGTGGGAGAGGTGGGCTAGGCCGGCTGGGCCGGGGGTCGGCCCAGTTAGGCCAGGGGTCCAGTGGGGGGGCCTTCTCCTTCTTCTTTTTTTGTTTGTTTGTTCTGTGCTCTTTTGTATTTTCCTTTTATTTGTTTATTTTCTTTTCTGTTTTATTTCATTTAAAAGTATTTAGGCATTTTATAAAAATGTGTTTTCTCCACAATAATTATCAGTGCAATTTCTGGCATGGCCCGAACATTTTTGTTTAAATTTTTGAAAACTTTTATTTTCCACTTTAAATTTAATTGAAGTTTGAATTAGGAGTTTGAAAAGAAATGTGATTCAAATGTGATCAAGCCCTGTTTAGCAACATGATTAGCTTAATCACAGAGAGTTACTGTATCATGATTCTCGGGGTGTTACACCAAGGCACCCCCAAGATAATATTCAAGGAAGATCCAATCAACTAAGCTTGGGAATGCCCGGAAGGCATCCCCTCCTTCGTCTCCAACATTGTCGGTAACCTCACTTGGAGCTATATTTTCATTCGTCACATGATATGTGTTTGGCTTGGAGCGTCATTTTCTTTTACTAGGATTTGCTTGCTGTTATTTAGAATAATGTTTTGTATCTTTTATTTCAATAAAAGCGGCAAGGATAGCCTTTACCATGCTTTTTTTGCAAGTATATGAGTTGTTGTTTCAAAACAGAAAGTTTGTCGTTGTTGCGAAAATTCCCGAGAAAAGTCAGAATGTGATAAAATGCTGAAACTTTTCGCACAGTAAGCTCTGATAAAATTTCTACAGTGTGGTAAATTTTCATAATTTTTGGAGTTAAAGAAGTATTGATACTCTTGCATTCTTTACAGACTATACTGTTTTGGCAGATTGTTGTTATGTTTGCATTGTTTGCATACATTTGCTTGTTTAATAATTCTATTTGAGGATAGGAGTATTAAATATGCAGAGGCATTTAGTATGCAATGTTGAATAATAATTTTTGTGATTTTCTACAGTAGAGAATGATAAGGTTTTTGCATTGGTTTATACTAACTTATCTCATGAGTTCTTGTTGAGTTTTGTGTGGATGAAGTTTTTAAGATTTACGGAAACCGTGATATAAAAGGAATTAAGGAGAAAAAAGATCAAGCTTGGGGATGCCCAAGGCATCCCAAGATAATATTTCAAGAAGTCTCAAGCATCTAAGCTTGGGGATGCCCCGGTAGGCATCCCACATTTCTTCATCAACAATTATCGGTTAGTATCGGTTGAGCCTAAGTTTTTGCTTCTTCACATGAGTTGTGCTATTCTTGGAGTGTCATTTTGTTTTGTTTTGCTTATTGTTTTAATAAATTACTTAGATCTGAAAGTTTTTAAATAAGAGAGTCCTCAAATAGCTACCCATTTACTTAACTACTCGTTTGATCTTCACTTATATCTTTTTGGAGTAGCTTGTCATTTACTCTTGTGCTTCACTTATATCCTATGAGTAAATTGTTGAATGAATTGAATATCATGAAGTCGAAACTATATGTTCATATCAGGCCTAGTGGTAGCTTCACGTTGGCTTTAGAAAGTGAAATCTTTTGAAGCTTGACAATCACAATGTTGGTCATACAAGCAATTCCTGAAGGATTACTATAAGGAAGAGAACTTTCACATGCAAATACACTATCTTGGAAATCTTATGTGATTGTGAGCCCCCATCAAAATATTATATGCCAAAATTGTTGACGTTGGACAAGGAAGACAACATAATGATTGATGTTTGTTCATATTCACATAGAAGTTATATTGTCATAGATCCTTCAACATGTGGTGCTTGCCGCCATCTTTGCTAGCCAAAAATTCCGCACCAATTAGAGATACTACTTGTGCATCCAAAAACCCTTAAACCCAAATCTCATTTTCAAGAGTCCACCATACGTACCTAAGGATTGAGTAAGATCCTTCAAGTAAGTTTTCATCGGTGCAATAAGGCAATAAAAATTGCTTCTAAAAGTGTTAGATCATTTAGTGTAAGAGAAAATTGAGCATTGTACGAACTTGTGATGGCAAAGAATAAAAGCGACATACTTCATAATAAAGGTTGCTATCATAAGGGGCAATATAACGTGACATTCTTTTGCACTAAGGGATTGAGTATACAAACAAAAAGCGCATGGCAACCTCTGCTTCCCTCTGCGAAGGGCCTACCTTTTACTTTTATGTATTTACTTTCATGCAAGAGTCAAAGTTTTTCTCTCTATTCCTTTTTTGTTTTTCTCTTTTGGCAAGCACCATGTGGTGGGGAAAGATCTAGGCGCATATATCTAGTTGGATATGGGTAGCATGAGTTATTATTGTTGACATCACCCTTGGGGTGAATATGTTGGGAGGCGAAAATATAAGACCCTATATTTCTTTGTGTCCGGTTGAGACGTTTTGCTCATGTGTATGCGGTGAGTGTTGGCAATCATAGAAGACTACCCATTTCTCCACTAATCTTTGTTCTAGCAGCAGATCTTCTACAAGTTGCGATTAATGATGCCTTCAGACAAGGATTAATACATCTACCCTTCCCAAGACAAAATCAAACTGACTACCCAGTCATTCAATACGCTGACGACACTATAATCATTATGCCTGCATGTCCCATTCAAGCACAAACAGTGAAGGATATTCTCACTGATTACGCTACCTCAATCGACCTCAAGATCAATTTCCACAAATCAACCTTGATGCCTATGAATTGTGATGACAACCTAAGTAAAGATATTGCACAAAATTTTGGCTGCACTATTAGAAAAATGCCCTTCACGTACCTTGGAGTACCCCTTGGAACCTCCAAACCTTTTGTCCAGGACCTAATACCTATTGTATGTAACATGGAAAGAAGGCTCACATCCACACTGTCAATGATGTCATACGGCTCCAAGCTTTCTCTGCTGAACACAGTTATTACCTCGCTAACAATTTTTGCACTCTGCACCCTAAGATTTCCACCAAAAATAATTGAGTTACTGGACAAACTGCGTAGAAAATACCTCTGGACAAACAAGACGGACCAAGGAGAAAAATGTAACTCGTTAGCTGCATGGGATAGAGTTTGCAGACCGAAAAAAGTGGAGGCCTTGGGATCATCAACATTAAGATACAAAGTGATGCACTCTTGCTAAAATACCTACACAAATTTTACAATCGTCATGATCTCCCTTGGGTGGAGTTATTATGGTCCACCTACTACACCAACAAAATACCACATGCCTCCGACCCATGTGGATACTTCTGGTGGCAAGATATCCTAAAGTTAACTCCTATATTTCGAGGAATCTCAAAAGTTGAAATGCACTATGGAGATAATGTACTAATGTGGAAAGATATGTGGCTTGATGAAATCCTAACAGACACACATCCTAGGGCCTTTTCCTATGTGAAGAATGAAGATTGCTCGGTCAGGGACTTCTTGGGTATCACTTCCCTTGATGAAGCATTCATGCTACCACTGTCAAGACAAGCACGTGAGAGAGTACAAGATATGCAAAGACTGATGGCTCACATTACCATGGACAGCAATCAAAACACAAAGGATGTCTGGTCGTACACTTGGGGGGCAAGAGATTTTTCAGCGAGCAAATACTACAAATTCTACTTCCGAGATATGAAGGCCCATAAAACATACCACTGGTTATGGAAATCAAAGGTCACTGCCAAAATCAAGGTTTTTGGTTGGCTCATGCTCTCAGATAGACTAAACACAAGAAACATGTTGAAAAGAAGGCACTATAATGTTGGCAATGACCTCAACTGTCTGTTATGTGGCCAAAAAGAAGAAGACATAGACCACATGATCCTCACATGTCCATTCAGCAGGAACTGTTGGTCCACCTTTGGGCTGGACCCTGGTAGTCAAGCCACTCGACTGTCCTGGCTAGAACAAGCTAAAAGCACTTGGGGCCGACCACTCTTCATGGAAATTATCTTGCAAGCATCTTGGAGTATATGTAAAGAGAGAAATAACAAACTATTCAGAGATATAAACCCTTCATACCAATCTTGGCTGGCCGGATTCAAAGAAGACTTTAGTCTATTATACAATATATGGTTAAAGATAATAAGAAAGGGTTTATCTTCTTACTTTTAGACTCCCTGCCCTCTGATTAAGTAATCCTCTAGATCATTACCATCCCCACCACAAAGTGGTATGGGGAGAGACATGTACATGATATGTAACTATACTCTGTAAAGTGTTTTGATGGTTAATATATAACAGTGGGAGCCTCTCCCACTGTCTCAGTTCCTCAAAAAAATCATAGAAGACTATATGATGGTTGAGTATGTGGAGCTCTTACTTAGACTATGTTGAATAAGTTGAATTGAAATTGTTTGGTGACCAAGAATACAGGTTGTTGAGTTTCAAGAGAATTCATTGTTTGAACCTTAACATGTGAATTGGTTGCTACTTTGTCATGATGAGTTTTATGAGAAAGAATTGTTGTTATGATGCTAGTAAAAGTGATTTAAATTATCATTGATCAAACTTATGCACTTTGCTAGCATTCACACTTCATAAATTATTTCTTTTATCATTTACCTACTCGAGGACGAGTAGGAATTAAGCTTGGGGATGCTGATACGTCTCCAACGTATCTATAATTTATGAAGTATTCATGTTGTTATTTTATCATGCTTGGATGTTTTACAATCATTTTATAGCAACTTTATATCATTTTTTGGGACTAACTTATTGACATAGTGCCCAGTGCCAGTTGCTGCTTTTTCCTTGTTTCCACATCGCAGAAAATCAATACCAAACGGAGTCCAAACGCAGCGAAACTTTTTGTGGATTTTTTATGGACCAGAAGACATCCAATGAGCCAGAGCAGCACCTGGGGGATGCCCCGATGGGTTGTGCCCACCTCGGTGGCCTCCCGCACCCCCTCTTCGTCCTATAAATTCCCAAATATTCCAAAAAACCTCGGGGTAACCCTAGATCAGAAGTTCCGCGCCGCAAGCCTTTGTAGCCATGAGAAACCATAGACCCCGTTCTGGCACCCTGTCGGAGGGGGAAATCATCACCGGTGGCCCTCTTCATCATCGCGGTGGCCACCATGATGAGGAGGGAGTAGTCCACCCTCGGGGCTGAGGGTTTGTACCAGTAGCTATGTGTTTACTCTCTCTCTCTCTCTCTCTCTCGTGTTCTTGATGGCACGATCTTGATGTATCGGGGGCTTTGTTAATATAGTTGGATCATATGGTGTTTTCCCCTATCTATCTTGTTGTGATGAATTGAGTTTTCCCTTTTAGATTTCGTTTTATCCGATTGAATACTTTTATGGATTTGAGAGCACTTGATGTATGTCTTGCTATGAATACCCATGGTGACAATGGGGTATCATATTGATTCACTTGATATGTGTTTTGGCACTCAACTCGCGGATTCCTGAGGTGACATTGGGGTAATCTATGCATAAGGGTTGATGCACGTTCTCGTCCTTGTTTCTCCGGTAGAAATCTTGGGGCACTCTCTGAAGTTCTTTGTGTTGGATTGAGTATTATGAATCTGAAATTGTTTGATGCATATCGTATAATCAACTCACGGATACTCGCGATGACATTGGAGTATCTAAGTGACATTAGAGTTGGTTGATGTGTATCATATGGTGTTATTTTAGTACGAACTCTTGGTTAGATCGATCGGAAAGAATAGCTTGGTGTCATTTTAGTACGAACTCTAGGATAGATTGATCGGAAAGAATAGCTTTGAGGTGGTTTCGTACCCTACAAAAAAATTCTTCTTATGTTCTCCGCTAGATAAGAACTTTGGAGTGATTCTTCATCACACGTTGAGGGATGGTTATATGATCCAATTATATTAGCATTGTTGAGAGATTGCACTAGCGAAAGTACGGACCCTAGGCCTCATTTTCAAGCATTGCAATATCATTTGTGCTCTGTTTTATCAATTGCTACATTGCTGTTTTTTAGTGTTCTTATTACAAAAATCAATATCTACTATCCATATTACACTTGTATCACCATCTCTTCGCCGAACTAGTGCACCTATACAAATTACTATTGTATCTGGTGTGTTGGGGACACAAGAGACTTTTTATTATTTGGTTGCAGGGTTGTTTTAGAGAGACCATCTTCATCCTACGGCTCCCACGGATTGATACACCTTAGGTCATCCACTTGAGGGAAAATTGTTACTGTCCTACAAAACTCTGCGCTTGGAGGCCCAACACGTGTCTACAAGGAGAAAGTTGTGTAGTAGACATCAGTCTTCAATTGTGTGACATCCCGTGTTACGCATGTAGCTGCTGGGTTCATGAAAAATGATGGCGGAAACACAAGATGGTGGTGTTTATTGAGTACCCAGTCTCAATCTTTGGGATGAAAACCTTCTGTTTGACCCTAGTTGGTTATACCTGGCAATGGTGGTGTTTTTGTGTCGTTATCTTGTTGAAGGCAATCCTCGGATTTGTTTGAACTTGATCTTCAGGATGAAAACTTAGGATCTAACCTTCGGTGTTGGATTCGACTACTGTGGCGCTTGAG
This sequence comes from Aegilops tauschii subsp. strangulata, assembly GCF_002575655.3. NCBI lineage: Eukaryota > Viridiplantae > Streptophyta > Magnoliopsida > Poales > Poaceae > Aegilops > Aegilops tauschii. The sequence continues at coordinate 323,210,564 of NC_053040.3, forward strand.
CATCGTTTCCTTCTTGGAGGCGTCGCTATTGTAGAACCATTCTTGTTGTTTTTGTCATTTCACGATATAGTTGGTGCAAATGGTCGTTGTTGTAGTCCATCGATTGTTGTTATGATCACTTCAGAGTGCTTTCTTTTTCATCTGTCTAGGCATGGCGCTCGTCTTGTATGACTTTGCTCTTTGCTGGTGTGACTCTTTGTGTGTGTGTGTTAGTTGTGTGCATTCTAATCATAAAGAGGTCAGGTGTGTGCTTATTGTGTTTGTGTCCTTTTGATGCTTCATTCCGAGTCAATAAAATCTACCCTTTATCAGGAAAAAATGATTTTATTCGGGTCAGTTGAATTTTCTTACACGGAAAGTACATACTTCGCTACCTATTTTTAAAGGTAAGAACGTATTAAAGAGAGCATACAATTATTTACATAGTGGCAAGTAAAATAAAGAAGAAAACGAAGATAGAGAACGAATACATCTCCACATGAGAAGCAACCACTTCTGGTTAATGTCTTCGATAAGCCATGTTGAACACAGTGATAGAAGTCGCGTTAAAAGTATCTTCTCTCTCCTTTGCTCTTTAAATTTTGTGGTAGATGTGTTGACTAGAATGCTTCCTAAAGCAGCTAGTTTTGGTTTGATTAAGGGATTGTGTCATAATGTCTAGAATAGTTGTGTGATTAGTCTGCACTATGTAGATGACGTAGCCTGACACCACTTTAGTAGTTAATATGAGATAGTTTCTTATCTGCTTGAAGCAAGTATCTGGGATGAAGATCAACTATGATAAGAGTGAGCGCATCCCTTTCAACTTGACCCCAAGGGAAGCTGAAGAGCTAACTTTTTGGGTGTCATGTTGGTACTTTCCCTATTAAACATTTAGAAGTTCCACTGGATTTTGATACACTGTCCAAAGAGGACTTGTAGTTCTTGTTGGATAAAATAATGAAGAGAATTCCTGGGCGCCGCCCCGTTTGTGATCGTGCACTAACATGCATGCATCATGCATGATCATGAACGATGACTTACGTCAATATCACAACACAACTCTACGACAAAATTTAAACATAAAACTTTATATTTCAAGCTAGGGCCACAAGGACCCATAATACATTAGTCATGAAAGCAAATATTATCTAATTACAGATATAGTTAGACAAGTTTTTCCTTAAGAAGGTTGAGCAAAACAATGACACTAGATCGAAACGCGAGGCCTCCTGCCTGGGACCTTCGGACTACTCCTGGTCGTCGGTCTCCACGTACTAAGCACTATCGGGGTAACCTGCATCCGTGGTGCTACCAGCTGTTGCAGCACTAGGTCGAATGAAAAGAGTAGCAAAGCAACAGTGAGTACTCATACAAAGTACTCATAAGACTTACATCAGCTCTATACTAGATATGCATCGGTATCAAAGGGATGGGTAATATCGGTGGACTAAATTGCAGAAATGCCAGAATAAGGGAGAGAAGCTTATCCTATCGAAGACTACATCTTTCAGCAGTAGAAGAGAGCAACATATATGGTATCTGTTGGGGAACGTAGTAATTTCAAAAAAAATCCTACGCACACGCAAGATCATGGTGATGCATAGCAACGAGAGGGGAGAGTGTTGTCTACGTACCCTCGTAGACCGTAAGCGGAAGTGTTACGACAACGCGGTTGATGTAGTCGTACGTCTTCACGATCGACCGATCCTTAGTACCGAAAGTACGGCACCTCCGCGATCTGCACACGTTCGGCTCGGTGACGTCCCACGAACTCATGATCCAGCAGAGTGTCGAGGGAGAGCTTCGTCAGCACAACGGCATGATGACGGTGATGATGAAGCTACCGGCGCAGGGCTTCGCCTAAGCACTGCAACGATATGACCGGGGTGGATTATGGTGGAGGGGGGCACCGCACACGTCTAAGAGATCAATGATCAACTTGTGTGTCTATGGGGTGCCTCCTGGCCACGTATATAAAGGATGGAGGGAGGAGGAGGCCGGCCCTCATAGGGCGCGCCCAAAGTGTGGAGTCCTAGTAGGATTCCACCTCCCACATGGAATGGAAAAAGGGAAGGGAGAAGGAGAAGGAAGGAAGGGGGCGCCCCCTTTACCTAGTCCAATTCGGACCAGTTCATGGGGAAGGGGCGCGGCCACCCTTGAGGCCTTTCTCTCCTTTCCTGTATGGCCCATTAAGGCCCAATACGAATTCCCGTAACTCTCCGGTATTCCGAAAAATACCCGAATCACTCGGAACATTTCTGATGTCCGAATATAGCCTTCCAATATATCGATCTTTACATCTCGACCATTTCGAGACTCCTCGTCATGTCCCTGATCTCATCCGGGACTCCGAACAAACTTCGGTCATCAAATCACATAACTCATAATACAAATCGTCATAGAACGTTAAGTGTGCGGACCCTACGGGTTCGAGAACTATGTAGACATGACCGAGACTCATCTCCAGTCAATAACCAATAGCGGAACCTGGATGCTCATATTGGCTCCTACATATTCTACGAAGATCTTTATCGGTCAAACCGCATAACAACATACGTTGTTCCCTTTGTCATCGGTATGTTACTTGCTCGAGATTCGATCGTCGTTACCAGCAAGTCTCTTTACTCGTTCCGTAATGCATCATCCCGTAGCTAACTCATTAGTCACAATGCTTGCAAGGCTTATAGTGATGTGCATTACCGAGAGGGCCCAGAGATACCTCTCCGATACACAGAGTGACAAATCCTAATCTCGATCTATGCCAACCCAACAAACACCTTCGGAGACACCTGTAGAGCATCTTTATAATCACCCAGTTACGTTGTGACGTTTGATAGCACACAAGGTGTTCCTCTGGTATTCGGGAGTTGCATAATCTCATAGTCAGAGGAACATGTATAAGTCATGAAGAAAGCAATAGCAATAAAACTCAATGATCATAATGATAAGCTAACGGATGGGTCTAGCCCATCACATCATTCTCTAATGATGTGATCCCGTTCATCAAATGACAACACATGTCTATGGCTAGGAAACTTAACCATCTTTGATTAACGAGCTAGTCAAGTAGAGGCATACTAGGGACACTTTGCTTTGTCTATGTATTCACACATGTACTAAGTTTCCGGTTAATACAAATCTAGCATGAATAATAGACATTTATCATGAAATAAGGAAATAAATAATAACTTTATTATTGCCTCTAGAGCATATTTCCTTCAGTATCAACTTGTACATACATATAGCAATATCCTGCCCGGAGATCCTCTCCTCATCTCCCTGAGAGAAAGCGATCATCGGGTATCTTTGTCTGTTGTCTGGGTGTGTTTTATCAAGTATCCGATTTTAGTTGTAAGAGGTCGGGATACAACTCCAGGTCGTCCTGTTACCATGGACACGACTATTCGAATAGTTTAACTTCCCTGCAGGGTTGCACCACATTTCCCGATATGCTCGATTACCTCTGGCAAGACACACTTTTCTGGGTAATGCTCGGCCTCGGATAATCGACACACCGAAGTCCTACCTAGGCTCTCTAGAGAGGTCAACACACTGGTCCACAACTTAAGCACGAAGGGGTCATGGGCCAATCACCCTAAGTACTCCTGCACATTGCGAGGACGGCCGGGACCAAGCCCACCTTTGTATACACAGTAGGCATGTCGCTCACCCGGGCGTGTGCTGCTCAACTATGACATCTGACAGAGCTTTCGAGAGGAACTAACGACGTCGAGGGCCCCATAAACCGTTATCCCGTGCAATGGTTAGTATGTATATGTTAGTGGCAGTCTCTGATCAAATACCCAAATCTCATCAAGCGTGTTATTATTAAATAACAGCGGACACCGACCAGGGTCCCGGCCCACCTCTCTCCTAGGTGGTCCCTACCTGCCCTGTCATTCTGCCACAAAGAATCACTCGGGGGAACGTCAGGAACCTAGGCCCAACACTACCTGGATGGAACCACCTGTCCCTTCAGCCTCCAGTCCGAATAATATCATAAGAATTGTAGTATTATATAGCATATCCGCGATCATCGCCCAAAGGGATCACGGCCCAATAATATAGCATGGCAAACGGACAAGGTGTAGGGTCACTGATGAGACCCTAGCATATCTATACTAAGCATAATAGGATTGCACGTAAAGTATCAACAACAGTTTAACAAAAGCAGGCTATGCAACAGAATAGGATCAGCATGAACTGAATCGACTCTCTAATGCAAGAAGTAGAGGGAAAATAATATGTGATATCGGTATGATCAAGGGGGTTTGCTTGCATGGAAGCTCTGCTGAGAAGGACGGGTCGTCGGCGACGTAGTCGTACTCATTCGTACAAGTGAAGGAACCTGGCCACTTATTCTTTTCCCTCTACGGGATGGCCTAGGTGGGCTTGGTTGCACTATGGCCACTAGGCCCTGTGTAGCAGTAGGCTTTAGTCCTTTTTCTTCTTCTTTTTGTGTTTCATTTATTTCTCTCTGTTTTGCATTTAATTTTTATATCAAATGAATTTTTCTGAAATTGAAATTTATCACATAAATACTTGGTGATATTTTGCAATAGCCCATGAAGTTTTAATTTACTCTGAAATGTTAAAATATTTGTTTATTTTGAAATGGCCCATGAAGTTGATGCTGATCCACTTAAATAATTCCAGGGGCATTTTGGGAATCCAAATGATGTTGGTTTCATCATGAAATTTACTTAGGGAATATTTGCAACACCACCAACATTTTTACTATTTTAAGAAATATTATCTTGACTTGCAATTTGAATTTGACTTTGAGTTTTGATCAAGTGGCAATTAAGCTTAGCAAAAGAGATGACATGGCATCATTATCATGAGATCACTGTAGCTTAACAATAGGGGTGTTACATGGAGGGGGGAGCTATTGTCCTACAAACCCAAGGTAGTCCTAATTAAGTCATGTTTAGCCGGCATCCCTTTATACTTGTTATATTTCTTTAAATTCCCTAAGTAGGCTTTAGATATCATCCCTTTATACTTGTTATATGTCTTATAGGCCGGGAGGGCACGTGGTGACCATCCATGGCCATGGCGCCTTGGATCCACGCCACACCCTCCTCTGTCTCCTGTAGCGTGAGGTAGGGGATGGCTCTGCCTCCTGTAGCGTGAGGTAGGGGATGTCTTAGGTGGGATGGGCTGCACTATGGCCACTAGGCCCTGTGTAGTAGTAGGCTTTAGTCCTTTTTCTTTTTCTTTTTGTGTTTCATGTATTTCTCTCTATTTTGCATTTAATTTTATATCAAATGAATTTTTTGAACTTGAAATTTATCACATAAATACTTGGTGATATTTTGCAATAACCCATGAAGTTTTAATTTATTTGAAATGTTAAAATATTTGTTTATTTTGAAATGGCCCATTTAGTTGATGCTGACACACTTAAATAATTTCAGGGGCATTTTGGGAATCCAAATGATGTTGGTTTCATCATGACAATTACTTAGGAATATTTGCAACACCACCAACATTTTTTTAATGTTTTAAGAAATATTATTTTGACTTGCAATTTGAATTTGACTTTGAGTTTTGATCAAGTGGTAATTAAGCTAAGCGAAAGAGATGACATGGCATCATTATCATGAAATCATTGTAGCTTAACGATAGGGGTGTTACATGGAGGGGGAAGCTATTGTCCTACAAACCCAGGGTAGTCCTAAGTAAGTCATGTTTAGCCGGCATCCCTTTATACTTGTTATATTTCTTTAATTCCCTAAGCGGGCTTTAGATATCATCAACTACCAAATGGCTAACTATCTATGGAATGATTTTGAGGGACATAGAAAGATTCATTTGGGCAACTAGCGGCTAGTATGTACTCCCTATGTCCCAAATTACTTGTCTTAGATTTTTCTTGGTACGAATGTATCTAGACACGTTTTAGTGTTAGGTACATCTGTATCTACACAAATCTAGGACAAGTCATTTTGGACGAAGGTAATATGAAACATGAGTTTGAAGGGCTTGGGATTCCTAACCTGCATGACCTCAATATTTGCCTCTTAGGTTCCTAAGTTAAGATGTGCATGGTAGGAGAGGGGGTCTGGAGGAAATTTGTAGATGACAAGTACCTTGCAACCTCCCCCATAGTGATGCTCTTGGGTCCTCTAACTTCTGGAAAGGAGTAACGTGGGCAACAAAAGCAATAAAATTTAGATCCATGTGGATGTTAAGAGCATTAGATTTTTGGAGGATCTCTAGTTTGGATCAACTCCATTAGATATGCAGTTCTGAGATCTTTATTGTGATTGCAGGGAGCAATGCCAAAACCACCCAGAAAGTCTGGGATGGTCACACTCTTAAGTTCACCTTTAGGAGAAACTTTGACGAGAGCATGATGAACCTCTGGCTTGAGCTTGCTAAGATTTCCAAGAGCATTTCTTTCATGGATTCTAGTGATTCATTGGTTTGGCAGTATGAAAGCTCACAACAATATTCATGTAGCTCTATGCATGCAATAATTAATTTTAGATGGGTGGTGGCTCCTGTTTTCATACCTTCCGTTTGGAAATTAGTGACCCTCACCCCTAGGATTCATGTCTTCTTGTGGCTCTTGGAAAGTTAGTGATATATTTGGCAGACCACCTATAAGTAACATAGAATCTATGGCTTCTCTTTGGGTTGCTGGAAAGATATTTGATGATTTTAAATACTATATGTGCTACTATTCTTTAGGCACGGTGGAAATACATGAATAACATTGTGTTTAATGGTGTTTCATGGAGCTCTCTCAATCAAACATAGTGACTGGTCTTAAGGTTGGTCAAAGAATGGGGACAGATCTTCAAGGATAATATGTTAGACCAGGTGGAACAATTATTCCTACATGTGCAACATTTGATTCATACTCCATTCCAGATAGAGTGGGGTGACCCTGGACTTAGGTGCAGCTATGTTTGATGACCTCCCTAATGCCAGCTCTGGAGCATGCATAGATGGCTACACAGCAAGCATGACCCAGTCCTTTGGCGTTGTCACGGAGAGCCCTTTCTCCAGCCTGGAGGCAGCATGCCTAGCCTCCCAGCTTCTGGTCTGATATTATTGTGTTTTGGCTGCAAAACTGTGAATGCTCCTTGAGAATGTTCCCGCTAGTCCTTTTATGTTGTAGTTGTTTTAGTTTGATGTCGGAACTATTAGTTTTTACTCTATTTTACATAAAACCTTATGCCGGACCTATTTCATTCAGGCTTCTTTCTGTGAATGGAGCCGGAGAGCTCTCCATGTTATTCTAAAAAAAGACTTCTCGCAAAAAAATACATTGTGCGGTCAATTTTTGCCAACAAAACACCTATCAAGTTAAGAACTCGCCTTTGTATCATTTTCCAATTGTGATTTTGATGGAAGTCCTAAAGAGGTACATATCCTTTGCATAGCGTAGACCCTACACACGACCTATAGGGGCGGTCTAATGGATCCACAACCATCGAATGTAGAGCGCCCTCCCAAACCACTCAAAATAAAGAATTATGTGGCCGCCAATCCCCGTGGAACGACAAACTACGTCCGGGCTGATGAGTGAGTGGCCACCACGAGTGCTCACCATCATCGCATTTTCAGATGGATGCCCGACGAATCTTATAAATCCTTTTGCGACCCTTTTGACACGATGGAGGATCAACATGTGGAAGATCCCGGTTTCTATGAGAACTAACTTAGCAAGAGTAACTCTCCTAGCACCAGTAATGTTTCTTCCCTTCTAAACTATGAGCTTTTAAGATCTCAATTTTACCACAAAATAAGGGAGGCACTCTTGCAAGTCGGCCGCCTAGCATCTAATCGGGAGAATTTTCGATCTTTCTTTTTCAGGTTTGTAAGCGGTCCACTAGCATCACCAAAAGCATTTGAAAGTTATAACAATGGTACGCATCTCATCAATGCCCAAGTTGGCAAAAATTATAGCATCATATGCGTAAAACAAGGGCCTAAAGAATCTGCTTGAGAAGCCCCGATAAACCGTTTTTACAGAGGTTGTACAAAAAATCATATGTCAACTGATTATAAGTGGCCACACCGTGTTGGTACCAATAATAAAAAAATTATTTGTATCGGTTCAGTACGATGTATGAACTCTCTTCAAACGAAAGAACTAGCATTTTAAAAAACTTTATATCCGCAGTTCGTCTAAAATCCACTCGCACAAGAAACCGTTCATATATAATCAACACTTTAGTAAAATTCGTCGCGTATTCACCACATGCTTTATTCGACATCTTTAATCATTTAGAAAATAACTAATATCACGTCAATATTTTCAAATTCACAGTGAAGATATTCATATTTGTGAAATATACGCAAAGTTATGAAATGAAACTAAGAAAGTAGTGTACCTGTAAAAAAAAATGATCGCGGGTATAAATAAAGTTACATGTGTTTCTAAGAAATAAGAACAAAAAAGTACGGCTCAAACTCTTAAGCGTGCCAGCTAGGTGGAGGCAAAAATAATATTTGAGCCAGCCCTGCAGTGAGCGGCCACGGCCTCTCCCCCGCTTCCCACCATCGCGTCCCAATTCTCCTCCCTGCCCTGCCGCCGCCGCCTGCTCCTTCCACGCCGCCGCCCTCACGCTCTCCCGACGCGCCGCCTCCCCGCCCAGCCATCCACCCAAGCATATCCCCTGCGGCGCGCTCCCTTGGACTCCGGCGACAGCATGGCCGAGTGACCACGGCGAATCAAGGGTGCGAATCCGGACCCCGATCTGGATCGATAGATCGATCAAATCCGGTGGCAATGGGTAAGGCATGGTAGCGAGGAGGCATGAAGAGCGCTGGAAATCCGACCCTTTGTCGAACAAAGTGGAGAAAAGTAGCCTATGGGGGCATGCAGCCTGGCTACGATGATAACTACACCGACGACTCCTTCCTGGAGGAGATGGTCATGAACGCCAATGTCGTCAAGAGGGACTTCCTGAGGGTGATGGTCGACTCTGTCTCCATCTCCCAGTATCTCTGCATCGTCGCCCTTGTGGTTTCGACATGGACACATACACTGAATTTGGCCATCGACGAGATCACTCTCCTGAAATTCGACATTGGTCTGCTGCTTGTTGGGTTCTTGGTCCTCCTGCTCACCACCAGCCCATTCTCGCTGAATCTACTCTTGAAGTATGTCCTCAACATATCATTCTTCACCAGTGGCCTTTATGTTCTAGCGCCAATTTGCCATACCCTCACTAGGTCCATCAGTTCAGATTCGATCTGGGCACTTGCTGTGTTCCTTCTGCTGGTTCATCTCTTCTTGCATGACTACTCTGGCTCCACTATAAGGCCTCCAGGTGCACTCAACAACCCAAAGCTGACCAGCAACATCTCCTTGAACGCGTCGATAGTGGCGTCTGTGCTTGTGGCGTCGCGCCTGCCGTCTTGGCTGCACGTCTTTGCAATCATGCTCTTCTCATTGCAGGTCTTCCTGTTTGCGCCGCTGGTCACATTTTGTATCAAGAAGTACTCCTGTAGACTCCATTTGATATTCTCCTTTGCTCTCATGGTCATGACCCTGGGTGTCACGTACCAGCTGCATCGAATGCTCTTCATTTTACTGCTGGCTCTGGTCGTTTTCATCTCGCTTGTTTGCCCCTACTGGCTTATCAGGATTCAGGAGTACAAGTTTGAGATCAATGGCCCCTGGGATGAAGCTAAACTCTGCTTTGATATAACTGAATGAATAGCAGCACTAGGCTTAATCAGGAAGTTACATGTGCACAAGATTGATCTCACTGTATGTATCTATGACTGATGTACTGCTAGTCTCTTTTGCAAGTTTCCATGTGTATGTACATACTCTTGACTTGTTAACTTGTTTTGCTACTGTGGCTCTAAATGCTTGGCAAAATTTTGTATTCTGCACTCTGGTCTGGTGATGTGTTTTCTCTGAGGCATTCAAGGCCCCAAATTCAGTGTTGAAATATATAGTGAAACATTATTCTGTAATCTTTGATCAAGTCAAAGAGGGTGTCTTGCTCATTCTAGCAACACTGATTATTTTCTCTCGTCGAAAAATAATGACGATTTTTCTTTCATTTTAGGAAAAAGAAACAGCCTGTGCATCTTATGCTGTATTCAGTTCTATGTTTGCGGGAACTGAACTGCAACTCAACCCTACTCTGCACTCTGTTGATGGGTTGGCTCCACAATCTCCTGTGCTCAATCAGTTGGGGCACTTTTTTTTTTCTTGGATCAAAAGAGAGGCCGCCCTCTCCGATTCAAAATGACTGAAACCATCATGCCTTAAGGAACTACAAACCCACGCACACACACTCGAACCTAAGACAGAGTCGAGACAAATTACAGACCAGGGGCACGAGGGCCACGCGAATCTTAAAGAGTCTACCGGATCACGCAGTGATCCCAAATTCAGAGGAGTCTAAGACATGAACTATGCGAAAGGCATCGCCTTAGAACAGCCCGAAGTATGAAAATAGCATAGGCAGCTGTCGAAGTGAAGAAGCCAGCGAGCTGCTGCTCTAGGTCCCGTCAGTTGCCCGGCCGCCGAACTCCAGGTCTCCACCCCTGCGATGCGTGGTACGCCTCATTTGCTACCCGCTCTACCAGCTTTGCTCCCAGCACGGACCAATCATTGCTTCAATTGCACATTAGTTTCACAAGCATCTTAGGGTCACAGTAATTCTTTCGATCAAAGATTATATCGTTTCTACATCGCGAGAGACCAAAAAAGTGCAGAAATCCCAACAAGTACCAGTTTCTTGTTAGTTTTCGGAAAGGTTTTGATCCATATGTCAAAGCAATATTGTTCTGGTAAGTGTTGAGGCGCCTGATGCCGACCAGAACAACATTTGCAACTTCACGTCATATAGCTCTAACTCTATGAAATGCATCTTATGATGTACGGGTCGGGATTGGTTCTTCCATTATTTGAAAACATTCCTTTTTTTTTTGAAAATAATGCATCTTGTCGTGGTCTATGCCAAAATGCCAAACATTGTCACCACTAATGTAACACACTTTTTGGGCATCTACAAGGCAGGGGCGCCTGTTTGGACGCCTAGACAATACAAGAATTAATTAAGGAAGTGGCAGCAGTGTAGGAGTATGTTTCCCCAATGCATTTGAACAATTATGTAACAGGTTTTTTTCTGCAAAAAGAGTTGAGGCGCCCGAGCCCGACGACAGAAGTGGCATCAACGCAAGCCAGAATCTCGAATCGGAAGGGGATTTGGGTGAAACGACCAGGATATCGAACCTAGTTCCTGCAATGTAGATCGCCTAAGGGCCTCTTGGATTCGCATGATTTCTAAAACATGGGAATATGAGAAACACGATGATAGTGTCGTGTCATCCTCAATACTCTTATGATTGCTTGACTGACTAAATTGCAGCTACTACCGTGTGGTAACCGCAAGTTAGCTGGAATACTGATCGATAGTAGGACCAAGGCTTGGTCTTTTATTTTATTTTACTCCCTCCGTTTCTAAATATTTGTCTTTCTAGGCATTTTAAATGGGCACAACATACGGATGTATGTAGACATATTTTAGAGTGTAGATTCACTCATCTTGCTCCATATGTAGTCATTTGTTGAAATCTTTAGAAAGACAAATATTTGGGAACGGAGGGAGTATTTTTGAGAGGGAGGGGGCTTTTACGGTTAGTTACAAAGCTGCGAGACACATGTCAAGGAACAGATGGCGGGCAATACAGAAATTGCCAGTAGGAAATAAGTTCAGTCTGAGGCATATTTGGCCATGTTTTTTGCACGAGTAAGGCTAGAAGAGCAACAACATAATGACTTCGGATTTTGCGAGTTCAATGATGCAAGGTACTAAAACCTAATAACAACTCATGCGTCAACACTTTCATGTACAGGTACAATAACCATAACAAACACATGAATAATTTTGAATGTCTGATAAACTGTTTTATTTGAATAGTGTTTCCACAAGTGTCTGATTCAACATTAACATCAATTGGGCCAGCACGGCCAATCCATGCAGCCGATCCAGGCCCATCAGAATGGTGTAAAACATTTTCTTTAACCATTCAAAATAACAGACATTGAAATAACAGTGCTCGATCATTCATGCCAAGATTCGATGAGCCGCCTTCGCTATATGCATTCCTCGGCATCTTGTGTAGCACAACATCATTTATCTTGCTGATCAGTGAGCATCATCTGGAGCTGAAAGAATCCAAGTGCCCACACTCATGACAGCAACTGACATCTTTTTACTCTTCAAACTTTTATTTCCTCCTGTCTGCACTAATTGTAAGGCGCTCAAATGTCCTTATAGTGGGATCATCATGGACATTTCTCGCAGTTTTCGACAGCGGTGACGACCTGGCCTCGAGTCCAGTTGATTGGTGAAGCCTCTGAGTGGTTGATGGACGACTGCTGCCACTGCTGGTTGGGATTAGGTGGCTAGTGCGAGTGGGGTCACTGGGCTCTCCAGAACTTGGTCTGCTGCTTGACAGGAGAGCCTTCCTCGATGTGCTCCCATTCCGGGATGATGTAGGCCTTCTTTTATCCGAATCAGCAGCCTAGCATACATGGTAAAAACGTTGTAAGACTTTCAGTTATCCAATACATCCATATTGGTCCTCTAAAGCCGGTATGCCATTGTAAGTATAAGTGTCGACAATCAAATGCTGCTTTGTACAAACATGGCAAATTGCAATCGAAAGTGCGTGCATGGTCACCAAGCAGACATTGTGTTGAAATAAATCAAATATTAAACTAAAATTGAGCACTTCTAACCATCTTAGGTGCCAACAGTGTATCCAACAGAGTTCTGTGCTTCGTGTTTTCTCCATGATGGCCAGAACCGGAGCCAGTTCTTCTGGCAAACGTGTCCACTGAACCAGAGAGTCTATCAGGAACATCCTGTCTTGCTGTTAAGAGGAAACAAAAAGCAATTACACTCCCTGCATAGCTTATTTCTTGAATATAAACTTTCGCAAATGTGCATGCAACTGACAAACCTGCAATCCGTTCAGCCCGTTCTGCAGATGGCCCCACCAACCCAGCTGTCCTTCCACTTGGCTGACAGAGGAAAACAATGCTACACATTCAGTACAGTCAGGCTTGCACTCCTAAAAACAACTGGAAAGAGGAATGGAGGACATACTCGCAATCTGTTATTCTCTGCTACTTGCCTAGACACAGTCCAGTCAAATATATGATCAGACTGGTACCCTATAAGATCCATCAGACAGTGTATAAGATGTAGATGCATAGAAACTTCAAACTACTATATTTATTGATAGTACCTTCACGGATAAATAAATCTCGGAAGAGTTTCTTCAGATAGGAGTAATCTGGTTTATCTTCAAATCGCAAGGATCGGCAGTAATGGAAGTATGAAACGAACTCCGATGGATAAGATTTACAAAGGACCTATCCAAAATTGTGCAAATAGTGATACATAAGATTATATTACAAGTGAAAGATATACCAAACTTCTTTGTAGAATTGTTTGTCAACGAAACCACATTTAATTACCTCAACTGGAGTTAACATTTTCTTTTCACTAATTTTATCATACTTCTGTTTTTTCGTGCCAGCTTTCAGACCTTGCCAAGGAAGGCTGTGAGAGACAAGTTATATAGGTCAGTGAAATATATTCGACAACCAAAAAGGAATTTAAACCACTAGAAAAGTACTCCCTCCGTCCCATAATATAAGAGCATTTTTGACAAAAAACGCTCTTATATTATGGGAAGGAGGGAGTAATACATGTCCTACCTTCCTCTTATGAAGTACATCAGCACATAACCGAGAGATTCTAAATCATCTCTCCTGCTTTGTTCTGTAGAGAAAACCCATTAGTATAACATGTACCAGCAATCAGCGGAAGAGACATGCTTAATCACAGCTAGAAAATTAAGGCATTTCAGACATATTGGGGAGAATTTCATGATCAGGTGTACATTGTTGCTGACTAACTTTGTGATAACGGCAAAACTTAAGGTTTCAAAAGAACTATGCTTTGTTCAACAACTTTACAGAATACGCCTTGATCTTTGTTAATTGAACAAAGAAATCTATGCTGATGTCGACATAACGCATGTTCAGAAGTAGCAACACTCACCTACTCCAAGATGGGTATTTACACTAGCATAACGTGCTGTTCCTGTAAGATTTTTGTTCTCCCTATGGCAGCAAAGAAAAAAACATGTAAGATCCGTACATATCCAAATAAGTATGAAGATAGAATCATACACGAAAGAAATATCTCAATAGAGAAACTGCATATTTTATGGGGCCACGAACTAGCTCCCATGAACACTGGATGAACAATAAGCACGCAAAAAATGTTCCAAAAAAAAGGACACATGTACATGTTCATGTCTTTTCTGTGCATGTAGTTTCATGAAAAAAGACAGGTTTTGTGCCCAATGTTCCAAATAGACTCTTGTAAAAAGTTCCTATGTTTCACAATGCTCTGTTTTCCACCTGCAACCCTTCCTATTCCTGTGTTTTGGAATCCTGTGTTCCAAACTTGCCCTTAGCCTGCAGCCCTCCCCACACACAAGGCTCCAAGCTGCCGCGGCCCTGTCCGTCCATGGCAGCTCCCCTAGTCCCTTACAACGCCACGTTCTACATGGCGTCGCTCACCACGCACAGCAGCAGAGGTCACCATGCACCGCGGCGGCTGCTGTCACCAGGCGCTGCGTCAAGGCCGTGTCCTCCCACCGCCTTCCCACGGAGCTGTGTTGAGGCCGCCTATACTTTCCACGCGGCTGTGTAGAGCCACTGAGGACACCCGTTGCTTCTGCTTTGATCTACGAGTTAATTGTCTCCTGGTTTATAGCTGTGAATCAATCAACTTATTTAAGTTTGGCTCATGTCCGTAGCACACACTTTCAATGTTTCAAATTCAATGTAAATATTTTGTTTGTATCTTAGTGGTGAATGGATCTTCTCACAGTAGCACACGGATAATAGATACCTTTTCAATCTGATATATATGTGTCGGTGAGTTGATCTTGTCAAGCTACAAATTAACAAACGTGTGGTACGAATGGAATTTCTTTTGGATCTTGGATCGATCTGTACAAGCAGCGAACTTTCAATTGGGGGAGCAGGAACTTCGAGTTTTCGGGCTGGGCCTCTGGCTTCGGGTTTCTACACTGGGCCAGCCTCATGCTTGGTGAAAGTAAATTTTCAGGCCTCAAGCTTGGTTCCTGCATGCCAGGCTTTTTTGAAGCCCAACCCGGCTGGACGAATACCCAGATTTATTAGTGCACAACTGTGAAGAATTATGTGATGCCCATTATTACAAATTCCTCCAGTAGGATTGCTAGTGATATTTTGGTTTCAACGTTTCCCTTTGTCCTAGTACTGCTAATCAACTCAAATTTCAGGCATTACAAAGCACAATAGTGAAAATTTAGCTTTGAACCTAGACATTTAGTAGCCGATATTGTACCACAGGTAGTGTGCCAAGCAAAGTTACATCACACTATGCCAAAAGCTGTTAACAATGTTGTCTTTCCTACTTATAAAGGTTGGAGTTGGTGGTGAGTTCACATGTGGGACCACACAAATAAACAAATGCTCTTCTACAACATGTGAGACTAGCAACCTTCCAAGGGACATCAATAAACAAATGTTACTTTTACTAGTTGTGAGACATCAATAAACAAATGTTACTTTTACTAGTTGTGAGACCAATCCCAAATAAACAAATACACTGCTACCCTAATGAAGTAATGTGAGAATAACACTCCTTGTAAAAACACAAATTATAAATGCAAGTATGCCACTCCAATTCAAAATCATGGTCCTGATTTTAGTTTCTCTGCCCAACCAATTATTTTGGTTCCATGTCATAGCAGAAGAGGGCAAAGGAATTACAATTCAACGCGGCGATAGATGTTGTCCTCCTACCTAATCCATGATTTGTGCATTCGACTTACTCACACCCATTCTCCTATGTTCCAAATTCAAAATGTTCTCTCACTATAAATCTTGCAAAGGACCAGCTATGGTCGCTTGAGACTCTTTAGCGACTGCAACATGATCTTTTATTATATTCACACTCTTTTTAATCATGAACCATGCAATAGCTGCAAGACACCATGATCTTTTGGAGACCTCCTAAGCCAGTGATAATTCCTTGTTTTTTATGGCTTCGTAGTTCATAGCAACGCACGAGCTTTGTGCTAGGATGAGCAAAACATCGAGCTTATGTGTCAGACTGAACAACGCGCAAATATGTTAAGGACCTCAAATGCAGGAAGGGTTTGTTTTTTTATAAGCTAGATTCTGTACTAGAAGTCTAGGACAATCTTCAGGACATTACGAGAATTCCTTTTAAACAACAGTTGCAGGTACCTGTATGGTATGTGCTTGTGAGTTTGGAGGTCCCGGTACTTCTTTGCAAGGCCATAGTCAATAACATAAACCTGTTACAGTAACTGCAATCAGTTTTCTAAGCAGATATCTCAGTTCACAGCAAAGATAAGTATCGAGATCACTCAAATAATGTGTTTGAAAGGGACATGCTCATTGCAGCAAACATCAGAACTTATTTGACTAACAAGAGAATATGGATATCTTTGTTCTAAAAGTATACACGAGCCACGAGCACTTATAGACAAAATGCAGAATGATCAGTACTTTTGTACCTTCAAGACTTGAACATTTATAATTAATGTCTTAAAATATTTAATCAACACTGACTAAGAACAGTCAATAATTAAATAGAGTGGTACAGCACCATTACAGTCATTATAATTATAATGCATGAACATCAGCTGAAACAGTTTCAAGGTGAATCTCTTGCTAAAACACAGGAATTTGGTTTATCACGCAATTGTTTATTTGCTGATGCAAAAGAGCTTGTACATTAGCCATTTTAGCCTCTCTTTATTTGGAGGGTTTTGAACTCAGGGGTGGAGACAGGACTGGGCAGCTAGGGCTTTAGCCCCAGGCAGTCCCAGAAGCCCATTTAAAAGCTAAAGGGTCATAGAGAGTATGATCAGGCTAGGCTAGCCACAAACTTGGCCCAGCCCTGGCGCTGCCCCTGTTGTTTGTGCTGCCAGGCTGCCAGCTGATAAACCTTTAGTCTTTAATGTATCGTATCAGAACCAGGCCAAAAACTAGAATCAGTACAGTTTCACAATGAATTATGCAACCAACAATTTCTAAAGTGAAGAAAAAATGATAAATCACTTGTACCAGTAAAAACGTTCATGATGGCACAAACCTGGCTTGCTTTACGGCCTAATCCCATAAGAAAGTTGTCTGGCTTTATATCACGATGAAGAAAGCCCCTCGAGTGCATGTACTCTACCCTAGCGATCTGTTTAAAAATAAAGGAATACATCAACTTGTCAGGATCAGACAAGTAAGAACTCAGAGATTTGAGTTTGCAGATAAAAGAATTCATTGGCATTCTGTAAGACAGGTGGCCAATATTAACAGCCAAAATGAAGTTATACAGTAAGCACTCACCATCTGATCAGCAAGCAGAAGTACTGTTTTAAGGGTAAATTTTCTGTTGCAATAGTTGAACAAGTCCTCCAGACTTGGACCAAGAAGATCAATGACCATGACATTGTACTCCCCATCCACTCCAAACCATTTCAGATGAGGAATCCCCACTGAAGTTTGAAATTGAACATTAAATCAAAATCATTAAAAAAAGGATGAAAAGCAAGCTCTTGTATTGATTCTCGTTCAGAAGGAAGTTACTGTATTGCTACTTACTCCCCCCTTGCAGAAGCATATATAGTTTTGACTCATAATGAAGCTGGGGATGCCTTGATTTGACAGATTCCTACCAAATATCGTGAGATGATAAGGACAGTCAGTTAGGATGTCCAGATGCTAGCAGTTGCACGGGCAGTAACCAGCTATAACACTCAAAATTCATGCCCATGCAAAGTTATATGTTCAAGTTATAAAAAACTGTTATTATTTCAATATTACCTACACTTTCTCAGAGCATAGTTGTTGCTTCATCTATGCCCACAATCCAAGACATGCGGAGGTAGAAATTAAGCAATTAAGAAACCACAAATTTCATCAGGCTCTATAATAAAACACCAGCGTTTAGCAGACAGCAAGGGACCGTTGGCTCATTTTCTAAGAAAACAACTAACAGTGTTTATGAAGATGTTACTTCCACGGAGAATTCTACTAAACAACTGCACATTGTACTGAAATAACTGAACGGCAGAAAGTATAGAATCGCATGTTCAGAGCATGGTTCTTCAGAGATGAGTTTTTGCTGCGAAAAAGTCCAACAGGTGTGGTGAAGTGTTATAACTTATAAGTTTCGCTGAACATGGGGTTTTGCTCAATTCACTCTTCCTTGAAAGATTGAACTAGATAGATGGATTTAAACTACCATCGAGCCAAAGATTTACTTGAAAAGGATAGTGTTTCTTTTGTTAACTATTACTTGATGTAACAGTACTGTTGTCATTCCTGACTCGTAGAATGTTGAAAGAGTACACAACATGCTAAGAATGTTGTATGGTGTTCGTATGTGTCTGCCCTCCTGTAACCCACACAAAGGTGTACAAACATACTTAAATGAACAGATAATAAAAATTGAACTTCCAACTGGGAGCAGCAAACACTTTGTCCCGTTTCTAGTTCCCTAGTTCTGCGTATCTCTAATAGATCAGTTTGCCTGTAGCGAACGAACCTATAGTGTTCAGAAATCCTGGACTCCTCGTTGCAAGTTGCTACTCATATGAAAAGAGCATGATACTAAATAAGATGTCCAAAACATTTCTGATTAGTGATGCACCATAATGTATTCACAAATTACATACATATAAAAGTTAACACCAGATGAAAACATGCATATGCATATTAACAAAGGAAAAGGTTTACAACAGAATCAGTTTTTTTTCATCACATACCAACTTGATAGCCACCTCCTCGCTGCTCTGTATGTTCACGCCTGCAACCAAATTAATCACCCTTGTAAAAAATAAGCTAACAAGATATGAAGCTTGGCAACACGAACGGACAGAAACAGATGAGAGATCTAAGAACACCACGAGGACCGTACCAAGATACAGCTCCCCGAAAGATCCGCTCCCAATCTTCCTACCCAGCTTAAACTTCCCCCCGATCACATGCTCCATCTTTGCAACCCCGCAAGAGATTCAGCAACGGCTGCGCCTAAAATCGCCCCTTGACCTAATCACATTGCCCGGAAGCCGCGAGATTTGAGCCCAGAACACCCAAGAACGGGATCCTGGATCTCCCGAGCCAAGACTGCGCGCCCGGGACCGCCTGAGATGGAGCCGCAGATCGAGTTGGCGCTGATCGGAAGCGAATCGGGATACTCCTCGGGGTGGGATTCGGGGACTAGGGATTGCTTCTCTGAATATTTTTGGGATTTTCGTGGGGGTTGGGATCGGGGGACGAGTTAATGGAGGGATGGATGGGGGGGAAGCGGAAAATGTGGGAAACGGACGGGGACCGTACAACGGATGGAAGGAGAGAACGAGGGATAGGGCGGTACTAGGGCTACGCTTTTCTTCTTTCTTTCTTTCCTTTTATTTATGGTTTCCAGTTTCCCGTTCTTTGGTTCATCTCTTTTGCTTTATCTCCGGTTTTTGTTGCTTGTGTTTCTTTCTAAAAAAAGTTCTCCTACTTGTACTCTTGCTGCCTGCCAAGTAGGGTTACTTTCTCAAGAAATGGAGCTTTTTTTTTGCGAAAAAATTAGATCTATTATAAGTTACTTTCTCAAGAAATAGAGTTTTTGTTTTAGTCCATATAAGACCTGCCAAAATGTGTGATCACTAAACCCACTAGCTAATTGTCTGAGCGTTGCCTTATTTCAGATGTAAAAAGAGAACGTAAGAAAATATATAATCACCATAAAAATACTTTATGTTACGTAAAATTACAAACGTAAAAACATAGTATAAAATATACATAAAATGCAATTTTTCTGGTCTTATAACCTATATATTTGTTTTGTTATGCCAAATTTTACATAGTGAATCAATATGAATGTAATATTGTATTTGAAATGTAATTTATTTATGAAAGGATCGTAAGATTATCTCGGGTGAAGAATGACTTATTCTGCACCCTGGATGATGAATAGTATTACTATTTTAGAATATATACCGATGTATTGTCGACTCAGTTTATTTACTGTTAAATAATTCCTCCTCCGCCATCAACCTGTCTCTTTCTTTGAAAAAACAAAGACTTCACTAACCTTGAAGAAATAGACCCGGTGCAAAGAGGGAATAGTGGGAAGATGGACGTGTGTGTGGATTCTAGCGAGTCGGTTTTCTTGCGTGCTAAGCATGAGATGGAGGCGAACGAAGATTGAGCGAAATGGGAACGTTATGTATTTTTTAGATAGTGTTGATGATGTTGATAGATTGGTTTGTCGTGTATGGTAGTGAATCGACTGGTTTGCTAGAGACGTTTTTTATTGATAATTGATTTATTTTTATGACGATGGATCTCCTACGGAGACACGAGGGTGTGTCCTAGAAAAAAAAGGAGATGTGATTGAATCAACACTTACCAAACTAGATGGGTTGCGGTCAGTAACAGAAAATAGAGAATCATATGAAGATCCTTCGATCGGTGGGGCCCTAGGGGGACGGACGATATACGAAGTCCTCTTTAGTAATACTAGAGATTAAGATGCACTTCTTGGACAACTGCTAGGGGCATCCATATTATCAAGCTACTGTGACGAAGGAACGAAAAAAAAGCTAGCGATTAGGCCACCTGCATGTTCGACTGCTTGTTGCCATCAGGTCACGCCCTTTGTATGGAAGCTTGATGTTGGATCAAAAGGACGGGTCTAGAAGGGGGTGAATAGACACTAACATGGCAAAAGGCGCAATTTTTAATTTCCATGATACTTAGGCAGATTTTACCACAAGTTAAGTGGCAAAGCAATACAACCTACACATACATATCTAGAACATGGGCAGCGGAAAGTAAATGACATGCAAGTGCAAGAAAGTAGAGGGGTAAAGTTTGGAGAAGATCAAACGCAATAAAGACGCGGTGATTTTTCTCGTGGTACCGATAAGTGGTTGTCGTGGTGAAATCACGGCAGATGCCATGAGATGGCTAAAAGTGGGGGGCTATGTGAGGACGCTAGTGGGTTCCGGAGGCGAGGTCGGCACGCGCGAGTGTGAGACACAAGATGTACCCAGGTTCGGGGCCCTCCGGAGAGGTAACACCCCTAGTCCTGCCGAAATAGGATGATATGCACAAGGGCTACAATGGTGCTCTTGGAGTTGTATGGTGGAGCAGGAAGAAGGAGCTAGCTCTCCATTCTTGCCACTCGTGGGTGTGTGTGTGTTCTAATTAGGTGAAACGAAGGAAAACCCTCTGCATGGAGGGCTCCTGGGGGTCTTATAGGCCGACCCCATGGATACAATGGTAAAGTTACATGGGCGCGGGGCCCTGCTGTCATCGTCCGAAGCTTGGCGCGGATCCTGCCGGCCGCGCGTTACTGTGGCACGCCTCGCCCCGCGTCACGGAGTGGTTGACTTTGTGGAGCTATAGTGGCGAGCCGCGCTGACGCCGGTCACCGCGATCAGCGGACACGGCTGCACTATAGCCGCGCTCTCCCAACGTGGGTGTGGTCTTGTCGTATGGATGGATGGGACGGTCGCTAATCCGCCGCCGGCCGGCCGTGTTCCCACATCCAGTCGACCCGCATCGGAAAGCCGGCCAAAGGACCAGCCGGACTGGAGGGCGCCAACCGGCCCGATGTTTTGAAAAGGTACTTCTGCTTGATCCGGGTCCTGGTGCCTACCCTGGGGTCATCCCCCCGAGAGCAGTCTCTGAAGCTGTAAAGGTTCGCTGGCTTCAAGCGGGGGGGCTTTGCAGCTTACCCCCCCCCCCCACACACAAGAGAAGCCGGTTGGCGATGAAGCTCATGGCCCCGGCTGGGTCGCGACGCCCGGCCGGATCGAAGAGTGTAAGGGCCAGCCGGCCAAGCTGGCGTGATAATTCGCGCACGCCACGGTCTGAAGGGGCGCCACGTGCGGCCCAACGGCGGGCGAGGCCCTGCCAGGCCACGCGCGCGACGGGACGCGACGACGGGCTGGGCCCCGCCAGGCCGCACACAGGATTTATTGTGGCAACGCCCATCGATTGGACTTCTCAATGTAGTTATTACGCTCGTGCAATGCGCCCACACGCTGCACGGGAGTGGGGATCATGGGCACAAACGATCCCACTCCCCCCATGTGAAAGTGCAACTAATACCCGGGTGGTGTTGGTAATTCATAACAACATATAACTCATTGAACTAATATCCATTCAAGATAAATATTTCAGGATGTTCAAGGATTGGCATGACTTGGACTAGAGATGTGGACCCCTCAAAATGCTAAGGATAAAGACTGGCAAAAGCTCAAGACTCTTCATCTTTATTTTAGTGCTCCAGGATCACATTGAGTCAATAGGAAAGCCAATACTATTAAAAGGGGATGAGGTGTTGCTTAATGGTCTACTTGCTCAAATGCTTAGTGATATTGCTCCAAAACCCTTGGCCACTTTCTCTATCCAAATATGTCCAAAACCTAAACTCCAACTCGGCCCCACCGATTATTTCTATCCGGAGCCACCGAGTTCATATGACCACTGCCAGAAACCCTAACAGTTCGGTCTCACCGATACGGATCTCGGTCTCACCGAGATGGGGCTGGCGACTCAAATTTCCCAGGAGGCGGCTCATCGGGTAACTATCACAACCGGGGTTATCAAGGCTTGGGCGGCTCAGGGTCTGGATATCAGGGTTTGGCAATCATGGTGGCAGTCAACATTCCGGCCGAGGCGCCAATCAACATCAAAGCAACCAGACAGGTTATCAGAGCAATACTAAGCAGTTAAAAAGTGGGTAGTATCACGTCTTCACCACTAGTACCTGCAAGCGGAAACATGATGTTAATCTGGTTGAGCCTGCGGTTCCTCGATATTTGAATTGGTCAGAACAACCGGTCACTTGGAGCAGGGCTGATCACCCGGCATGGGTTGATAACCCCGATGGCCTGGCTTTAGTGGCGGCGCCTCAAGTTGATGGGTATAAGATCACGAAGGTACTGATGGATGGAGGAAGCAGTATCAACATCTTATACTATGACACCTTCAGACGTATGAACTTATCTGAGAAGCAACTCTCACGTTCTTCAACTATTTTTCACGGGATTGTCCCCGGAAAATATGCCTACCCCATCGGGCAGATCAAGCTAGAGGTTGTGTTTGGCGATGAGTATAACTACATAACGGAGTTTCTGACATTTGAGGTGGTCAAGATCAAGATCCCTTATCATACTTTGTTTGGAGCCTTGTTATGTGTATCTCAAGCTCAAGATGCATGGGCCGAAGGGAACTATCACGATCAAGGGGGACAGAAAAATTGCTCGTGAGTGTATAGAAGGGGACGCGGCTTATGCTGAGTCGGTCTGCGTAGGGGATCAGTTGAAGTTCTACACATCCAATGTTGACCCGGCTGACACGACGTCTCTGAAGAAGCCCACCACAAAGTCTGGCCCACCCCTCAAGTTCAAGTCGGCCGAAGACACAAAGCAGGTTGATTTTATCCCAGTGACTCATCTCAGTAGTTCACTATTGGTTCTGGCATGGATCCCAAATAGGAAAGCATGCTCATCGAGTTCATCCGTGAGAATCAGGACATCTTTGCATGGAAACCTTCTGACATGCCTGGTGTACTCAGAGAATTCGTTGAGCACCACCTTAACGTTGATCCTAAGATGAAACCAGTCCGGCAGTACCTCCGTCGTTTTAACAAGGAGAGGCGCAAGGCTATTGGGAAATAAGTGGCCCGGCTCCTAGCTACCGGGTTCATCGTGGAAGTATTCCATCCTGAGCGGCTGGCCAATCCAGTACTTGTTCTAAAGAAGAACGGTACCTGGCGTATGTGTGTTGATTATACAGATCTCAACAAGGCTTGTCCGAAAGACCCGTTTCCCCCCCCCCCCCCCGCGCGCATTGATCAGATCGTCGATTCCACTATTGGCTGTGAGAGTTTATGTTTCCTGGATGCTTACTCCGGCTATCATCATATTAAGATGGCCGTTGAGGACTAGGAGAAGACGGCTTTCATCACACCTTTTGGGGCTTTCTACTATATTTCGATGCCTTTCAGGCTTAAGAGTGCAGGGGCGACTTACCAGCGTTTCATGCAAAGTTGCTTTCACAATCAGATTGGGCACAATTTTCATGCTTATGTTGACGATATCGTCGTCAAGTCTCGTAAGAAGGAAACTTTGCTGGATGACCTCAAGGTGACCTTTAACAACCTTCGGCGGTACAAGATGATGCTTAACCCAACCAAGTGTGTCTTTGGAGTACCAACAGGAAAGTTATTGGGTTTTCTGGTGTCTGAAAGAGGTATCGAAGCTAATCCAGAGAAAATCAAGGCAGTAACCTCCCTTGCCAAGCCGGCCAACATCAATGATGTTCAGCGTATGGCGGGTCGTATAACTGCTTTGAACCGGTTTATAAGAGACCTCGGTGAGAAGGCAATCTCTCTGTATAAGATGTTGAAAAAGACTGACAACTTCGTCTGGAGTGATGTCGTGGATAAAGCTTTTGGATCCCTCAAGAAGCAGTTGGCTGAGCCGCCTATCTTAGCCGCCCCTATCGATAAAGAGCCTATACTCCCGTACATTGCTGCTAATAATAAAGCGATAAGTGTTGCAGTTGTCATGGAGCGCAAGGAGGCAGGGAAAGAATATCATGTTCAACGGGCAGTCAACTATATCAGCGAAGTCTTGACAGAGTCCAAACAGAAATATCTACATTGGCGGAATTATTCGGGGTCTTCATGGCGAGTCGTAAGATGAAGCATTATTTTTTGGAACACCCAATAAATGTGGTTAGCTCTACCCCGTTGGGCGACATCAACCAAAACAGGGAGGCCACATGAAGGATTGCTAAGTGGGTCATCGAGCTTGGGCCACATCATTTGAAATATGTGCCCCGAACAACCATCAAGTCCCAAGCACTGGTGGATTTCATCAACGGTTGGACTGAACTTCAAGTCCCGAAGAGAAGCCAAACAAAAATTATTGGACAATTCACTTTGATGGTTCCAGACAGTTGGAGGGCTCAGGGGCTGGAGTTATATTATCTTCCCCAGCAGGTGATACATTTTGTTACGTCCTGAGGATAATGTTTCCCTGTACTAACAATGCAGCTGAGTATGAAGCTCTCCTCTATGGTCTCTGTCGTGGTTTTGTCATGGCAGATGTCCTAGTGTTAGGACTTAGTCGTGAGGCCATTGCAACTAGGTAGTAGCTTAAACGGGGTTGATCGGAATCGAGAGACGCGAGTTTTTACCTAGGTTCGTGTTGGGGAACGTAGCATGCAATTTCAAAAAAAATCCTACGCTCACGCAAGATCTATCTAGGACATGCATAGCAACGAGAGGGGGAGAGTGTGTCCACGTACCCTCGTAGACCTAAAGCGGAAGCGTTTGACAACGCGGTTGATGTAGTCGAACTTCTTCTCGTTCCGACCGATCAAGCACCGAACGTACGGCACCTCCGAGTTCTGCACACGTTCAGCTCGATGACGCCCCTTGAACTCTTGATCCAACAAATGTCGAGGGAGAGTTTCGTCAGCACAACGACGTGGTGACGGTGATGGTGAAGTGATCCGCGCAGGGCTTCGCCTAAGCACTACGTGAATATGACCGGAGGCGTAAACTGTGGAGGGGGGCGCCGCACACGGCTAACAATGTTTGTTGTGTGTTCTAGTGGTGTCCCCCTTCATATATATAGGTTGGAGGGGAGGAGAGGTGATGTGGCCATTGGAGATTCTTTGGCTGCGAAGCAGAATCGAGAACATGTTAGTGATAAAGTGGTGTTTGTGCCGGAGAAGAAGAATGACAAAGGGATACTAGGAATTGCACCGTGTGCTCAATCTGCTAGCATAAATTGTTGTGGCGAAATCCCTATCAAGTTAGTAGTGCCAGAGGAGGTGAAACCAAATTTTCGTACGCCAAGCTGGGTGATGATCGGTGCAATTCTAATCCAAGTGCCATCACACATCTGAAGGCTATTTGGAAAGGATGTGCACATAGTCCTTATTTCCTACGTAGTCATATTAGTAGTTGCATTGTCAAGTGGAGTACTAGTTCGTTTTATAATCCTACAGGTGATCAATGTGGACGAATATTTTATTACTTAATCTGTAAGTAGTTCAAATCAGAGATAGAGTCCGTTAGAATCTAAAGTTAGAACTATGAGTCGGTTTGGTCTATACGTACATCTCGCCTATATAATGGGCTGGCTTCGGCCGTGTACAGAGATTAATTTTGGAGCAGTCAAATAAAGAAACCAGAAAACGCCTTGTGTCAGGGGCACCAACGTGATGAGTTTTTGTGATCCATGACAAGGGATTCGTCGCTGCTACGTCGAGATTGACCTGGTGTTAATTTTTTGACGCAAGCCCTTTTCTTTCGGTTTCTTCTCTCTAGTAAGATCCGAAGGCTTCTTCTTCTGCTACTAATTATCTTCAACTACTGTTGCTATCGTTCGTCGTGTTTCATCTAGTACCGTGAAAGATCGGGCTATCCCTCGCACAATTTAGCATCTTGCTAGTTTGTGCCTATCAAGTGGTATCAGAGCTAAGGTTGTTCACGGTACTGTGTTGATCAAGATGTCAACCTCGATCAACAAGGGTGATGAGGTTGCCGCTGATTCTGAGGAAATAGTACGTCCAGTGTATGCGGATGATATTCCGCAAAATATTCGGGATGGTTTTGACCACACATGCAACTACATCAAGCAATGTCATGATGCGCTCGACAAAAGGATAGATGTCCTGATCACTCGGTTTGATGGTTTGGCGGACATCATCAATATGCCAGTGACGAATTTTGCCCCACCACAGACTGCTCCAGCGGCTCCACTGCATTATGCACCACCTGCTCACGACGGACATGCCGGCGTGCATGATCGCCGTTTGGCGGCACAACCTCATGCTGGAGATGATGGTCTCGATGACGGCGTTGACCAGGTGGGGTACGCGCCACGACCATGACACTATGAGCCTCGTCCTGAAACTTCTGTTCGTGGCGAAGTGCATGACTGAGTTGGTTAGGCTGTGCGTGTGCCTGTGGATGATGGAATTGGGCGCATAAAAATTTCAATCCCTTCATTCTCCGGCAAGTGCGAACCAGAAGGCTATTTAGAGTGGGAGATGCGTGTGGATCAAATTTTTTATGCCCATCATTATAGCGAGGAGAAGAAATTTCAACTTGCTGGCATTGAGTTTACCGGTTACGCGGTAATATGGTGGAATCAAATTTGTCGTTCAAGACATCGCCCGACGACTTGGCGAGGGATGAAAGAGTTCATGAGGCGACGTTTTGTTCCTGAGCATTATAAAAGAGATATGTACAACAAGTTGCAGCGACTCTCTCAAGGTAATATGAGTGTTGATGAATATTACAAGGAGATCGAATTGCTTATGATACGTACAGGGACAACGGAGGATCCAGAGGCGACCATGGCACGTTTCTTTAACGGGCTAAATATAGAGGTGCAGGATCGTGTTGAGATGGTGGTCTACTACAACATGCAAGATCTTGTGCACCAAGCTGTGCGTGCGGAACAACAGATTAAGTGGCGCCAAGTCAGCACAGTTCCCAGTAACACTTTGAACACATGGCGATGCTCGCATCATAAGAATGAGGATGTCGGTCCTAGCTCGAGGGCGACATCATCAAATCGCTCTCATGATTCCGTGCAAAAGGATGCCTCAAAATTAGGACCGTCGATGGTTCATTCTAGTGCACAGTTGACCGGACGCACTAGTGACATAGAGTGTTTCAAGTGTGGAGGAAGGGGGCATATGAAGCGTGAATGTCCTAATGAGAAAAAAGTGTTGCTCACGAGAGATGGCTATGCATCCGCTAGTGATGAAGAGGCAGTTTCTGACACTTCTAGTGAAAAATCTAAGGATGCTGAAAATGTGGTTGCGAGTTTTGAAGCTGCTGAATCATATCCTTCACTAATGGTGCAACGAGTACAAGAGGATCGCATTGAGAATAAGGGACAGCATTGGAATATGTTTCAGACTCGGTGCAAAGTCAATAACACCAATTGTAAGTTGATTATAGATGGAGGAAGCTACACCAACGCGGTCAACAAGGGATTGGTGAAAGCTTTGGGGTTACCTACATGGAAGCACCCTCAGCCACACCGTGTTGAGTGGATGTATCATACAGGGAAGTTGAAGGTTACTCATAAGGTCCGTGTGAATTTTTCTGTTGGAGATTATACCGATATGGTGATTTGTGATGTTTTGCCAATGGATGCGTGCCATATATTGTTAGGAAGACCATGGCAATATGATCATGGAGCCACACATGACGGAAGGTCCAACACTTATTCATTTTGGAATAAAGGAAAACGATATGTGTTGCAACCAATGTTTGCCAATGCTATCAAGGTGGATGCTATCATTTCAAATCCGAACAAGGTTCATGGACCTACCACAAAACCGAGGACGGCTTCATTTCAAGAGGGAGGGGATGATGTGGCCATTGGAGATTCTTTGGCTGCGAAGCAGAATCGAGAACATGTCAGTAATAAAGTGGTGTTTGTGCCGGAGAAGAAGAATGATAAAGGGATACTGGGAATTGCATGTGTGCTCAATCTGCTAGCACAAATTGTTGTGGCAAAATCCCTGTCAAGTTAGTAGTGCCAGAGGAGGTCAAACTAAATTTTCGTACGCCAAGCTGGGTGATGATCGGTGCAATTCTAATCCAAGTGCCATCACACATCTGAAGGCTATTTGGGAAGGATGTGCACATAGTCCTTATTTCCTATGTAGTCATATTAGTAGTTGCGCTGTAAAGTGGAGTACTAGTTCGTTTTATAATCCTACAGGTGATCAATGTGGCCGAATATTTTATTAGTTAATCTGTAATTAGTTCAAATCAGAGATAGAGTCTGTTAGAATCTAAAGTTAGAACTATGAGTCGGTTTGGTCTATACGTACGTCTCGCCTATATAATGGGCTGGCTTCAGCCGTGTACAGAGATTAGTTTCGGAGCAGTCAAATAAAGAAACCAGAAAACGCCTTGTGTCAGGGGACCAACGTGATGAGTTTTTGCGATCCATGACAAGGGATTCGTCGCTGCTACGTCGAGATTGACCTGGTGTTAATTTTTTGACGCAAGCCCTTTTCTTTCGGTTTCTTCTCTCTAGTAAGATCCGAAGGCTTCTTCTTCTGCTACTAATTATCTTCAACTACTGCTGCTATCGTTCGTCGTGATTCATCTAGTACCGTGAAAGATCGGACTGTCCCTCGCACAATCTAGCATCTCGCTAGTTTGTGTCTATCAAGAGGCAGCCAAGGGGGCGCCCCAAGTAGGAGGAATCCTATTTGGGGTCCTCCCAATTCGGCCTCCCCCCTTTCCTATTCCTATTCAGAGTAGGAAGGGAAGAGGGGGAAGGGGAAATCCTATTCCTTTTTTCCTTTCCTCCTTTCCCTATTCTACTCCAATTTGGCCAACCCATATGGGAGGGGCACACCAGCCCCTTAGGGGCTGGTCTGTCCCCCTCTTGACCCATTAAGGCCCATGTAGTTGCCGGGGGGATGCCCGGAACCCCTTCCGGTGACCCGATATGCACCTGGTACCCCCGGAACACTTTTGGTGTCCGAATATCATCGTCCAATATATGAATCTTTGTCCCTCGACCATTTTGAGACTCCTTGTCATGTTTGTGATCTCATCCGGGACTCCGAACAACATTCGGTCACCAAATCACATAACTCATATAATATAAAATCGTCATCGAACGTTAAGCCTGCGGACCCTACGGGTTCGAGAACTATGTAGACATGACCGAGACACCTCTCCGGTCAATAACCAAGAACGGAACCTGGATGCTCATATTGGTTCCCACATATTCTACGAAGATCTTTATCGGTCGTACCGTAATGACAACATACGTTATTCCCTTTGTCATCGGTATGTTACTTGCCCGAGATTCGATCGTCGGTATCTTCATACCTAGTTCAATCTCATTACCGGCAAGTCTCTTTACTCATTCCGTAATGCATCATCCCGTAACTAACTCATTAGTCACATTGCTTGCAAGGCTTATTATGATGTGCATTACCGAGAGGGCCCAGAGATACCTCTCCGATACTCGGAGTGACAAATCCTAACCTCGATCTATGCCAACCCAACAAACACCTTTGGAGATACCTGTAGAGCATCTTTATAATCACCCAGTTACGTTGTGATGTTTGATAGCACACAAGGTATTCCTCTGGTATTCGGGAGTTGCATAATCTCATAGTCAAAGGAATATGTATAAGTCATGAAGAAAGCAATAGCAATAAAACTTAACGATAATTATGCTAAGCTAACATATGGGTCTTGTCCATCACATCATTCTCCTAATGATGTGATCCCATTCATCAAATGACAACACATGTCTATGGTTAGGAAACTTAACCATCTTTGATTAATGAGCTAGTCTAGTAGAGGCTTACTAGGGACATTGTGTTTTTGTCTATGTATCCACACATGTATCAAGTTTCCGGTTAATACAATTCTAGCATGAATAATAAACATTTATCATGATATAAGGAAATATAAATAACAATTTTATTATTGCCTCTAGGGCATATTTCCTTCAATCTCCCACTTGCACTAGAGTCAATAATCTAGTTCACATCGCCATGTGATTAACACCAATAGTTCACATCTTTATGTGATTAACACCCATAGTTCACATCGCCATGTGACCAACACCCAAAGGGTTTACTAGAGTTAATAATCTAGTTCACATCTCTATGTGATTAACACCCAAAGAGTACTAAGGTGTGATCATGTTTTGCTTGTGAGAGAAGTTTAGTCAACGGGTCTGCCACATTCAGATCCGTATGTATTTTGCAAATTTCTATGTCTACAATGCTCTCCATGGAGCTACTCTAGCTAATTGCTCCCACTTTCAATATGTATCCAGATTGAGACTCAGAGTCATCTGGATCGTTGTAAAAGCTTGCATCGACATAACTCTTTACGACAAACTCTTTATCACCTCCATAACCGAGAAATATTTTCTTAGTCCTCTAAGGATAATTTTGACCACTGTCCAGTGGTCTACTCATGGATCACTGTTGTACCCCCTTACCAAACTCATGGAAAAGTACACAATAGGTCTGGTACACAGCATGGCATATCGTATAGAACCTATGGCTGAGGCATAGGCAATGACTTTCATTCTCTCTCTATCTGCTGTCGTGGTCGGGCTTTGAGTCTTACTCAACTTCAAACCTTGTAATACAATCAAGAACCATTTCTTTAACTGATCCATTTTGAATTTTCTTCAAAATCTTTTCAAGGTATGTGTTTTGTGAAAGTTCTATTAAGCGTCTTGATCTATCCCTATAGATCTTGATGCCCAATATATAAGTAGCTTCACCGAGGTCTTTCATCAAAAAACTCTTATTAAGTATCCTTTTATGCTATCCAGAAATTTTATATCATTTCCAATTAACAATATGTCATCCACATATAATATTAGAAATGCTACAGAGCTCCCACTCACTTTCTTGTAAATACAAGCTTCTCCGAAAGTCTGTATAAAACCATATGCTTTGATCACACGATCAAAGCGTATATTCCAACTTCGAGATGCTTGCACCAGTCCATAAATGGATCGCTGTAGTTTGCACACTTTCTTAGCACCTTTAGGATCGACAAAACCTTTTTGGTTGCATCATATACAACTCTTCTTCAAGAAATCCATTAAGGAATGCAGTTTTGACATCCATTTGCCAGATTTCATAAAATGTGGCAATTGCTAACATGATTCGGACAGACTTAAGTATCGCTAAAAATCTCATCGTATCCAACACCTTAAACTTGTCGAAAACCTTTTGCGACAAGTCGAGCTTTGTAGGTAGTAACACTACCATCAACGTCCGGCTTCCTCTTGAAGATCCATTTATTCTCAATGGCTTGCCGATCATCGGGCAAGTCCACCAAAGTCCACACTTTGTTCTCATACATGGATCCTATCTCAGATTTCTTGGCCTCAAGCCTTTTATCGGAATCTGGGCTCATCATCGCTTCCTCATAGTTCGTAGGTTTGTCATGGTCTAGTAACATGACTTCCAGAATAGGATTACCGTACCACTCTGGTGCGGAACTTGCTCTGGTTGACCTACGAGGTTCGGTAGTAACTTGATTTGAAGTTTCATGAGCATTATCATTAGCTTCCTCTCTAATTGGTGTAGGCATCACGGGAACAGTTACCTCATCAAGTTCTACTTTCCTCCCACTCACTTCTTTCGAGAGAAACTTCTTCTCTAGAAAGGATCCATTCTTAGCAACAAAGATCTTGCCTTTCGGATCTGTGATAGAAGGTGTACCCAACAGTTTCTTTTGGGTATCCTATGAAGATGCACTTCTCTGATTTGGGTTCGAGCTTATCAGGCTGAAGCTTTTTCACATAAGAATCGCAACCCCAAACTTTAAGAAACGACAGCTTATGTTTCTTATCAAACCACAGTTCATACGGTGTCGTCTCAACGGATTTAGACGGTGCCCTATTTAATGTGAATGCAGCTGTCTCTAATGCATAACCCCAAAACGATAGTGGTAAATCGGTAAGAGACATCATAGATCATACCATATCTAATAAAGTACGGTTACGACGTTCGGACATACCATTACGTTATGGTGTTCCAGGTGGCGTGAGTTGTGAAACTATTCCACATTGTTTTTAAATGAAGGCCAAACTCGTAACTCAAATATTCGCCTCCGCGATCAGATCGTAGAAACTTTATTTTCTTGTTACGATGATTCTCTACTTCACTCTGAAATTCTTTGAACTTTTCAAATGTTTCAGACTTGTGTTTCATTAAGTAGATATATCCATATCTGCTCAAATCATCTGTGAAGGTCAGAAAATAACGATACCCGCCGCGAGCCTCAATACTCATCGGACCGCATACATCGGCATGTATTATTTCCAATAAGTCAGTGGCTCGCTCCATTGTTCCGGAGAACGGAGTTTTAGTCATCTTGCCCACGAGGCATGGTTCGCAAGCATCAAATGATTCATAATCAAGTGATTCCAAAAGCCCATCTGCATGGAGTTTCTTCATGTGCTTTACACCAATATGACCTAAACGGCAGTGCCACAAATATGTTGCACTATCATTATCAACTTTGCATCTTTTGGCATCAATATTATGAATATGTGTATCATTATGATCGAGATTCAATAAACCATTTACATTGGGTGTATGACCATAGAAGGTTTTATTCATATAAACAGAACAACAATTATTCTCTGACTTAAATGAATAACCGTATTGCAATAAACATGATCTAATCATATCAATGCTCAACACAAACACCAAATAACTTTTATTTAGGTTCAACACTAATCCCGAAGGTAGAGGGAGTTTGTGATGGTGATCGTATCAACCTTGGAATTACTTCCAACACACATCATCACCTCGTCCTTAACTAGTCTTTGTTTATTTTGCAACTCCTATTTCGAGTTACTACTCTTAGCAACTGAACCAGTATCAAATACCGAGCGGTTGCTATAAACACTAGTAAAGTACACATCAATAACATGTATATAAAAATATACCTTTGTTCACTTTGCCATCCTTCTTATCCGCCAAGTATCTGGGGCCGTTCCAATTCCAGTGACCATTTCCTTTGCAGTAGAAGCACTAAGTTTCAGGCTTGGGTCTAGCTTTGGGCTTCTTCACGGTGTGGAAACTTGCTTGCCATTCTTCTTGAAGTTCCCTTTCTTTCCCTTGCCCTTTTTCTTGAAACTAGTGGTCTTGTTAACCATCAACACTTGATGCTATTTCTTGATTTCTACCTTCGCCGATTTCAGCATCGCGAAGAGCTTGGGAATCATTTTTGTTTATCCCTTGCATATTATAGTTCATCACGAAGTTCTAGTAACTTGGTGATAGTGACTAGAGAATTCTGTCAATCACTATCTTATCTGGAAGATTAACTCCCACTTGATTCAAACGATTGTAGTACCCAGACATTCTGAGCACATGCTCACTAGCTGAGCTATTCTCCTCCATCTTGTAGGCAAAGTGCTTGTCAGAGGTCTCATACCTCTCAACACGGGCATGAGTCTGGAATATCATTTTCAGCTCTTGGAACATCTCATATGCTCCATGGCGTCCAAAACATTTTTGAAGTCCCGGTTCTAAGTCGTAAAGCATGGTGCACTAAACTATCAAGTAGTCATCATACCGAGCTTGTCAAGCGTTCATAACGTCTGCATCTGCTCCTGCAATAGGTCTGTCACCTAGCGGTGCATCAAGGACATAATACTTCAGTGCAGGAATGAGGATAATCCTCAGATCACGGATCTAGTCCACATCATTGCTACTATCATCTTTCAACTTAGTTTTCTCTAGGATCATATCAAAATAAAACAGGGGAGCTATACGCGAGCTATTGATCTACAACATAGATATGCAAATAATATCAGGACTAAGTTCATGATAAATTAAGTTCAATTAATCATATTACTTAAGAACTCCCACTTAGATAGACATCCCTCGAGTCATCTAAATGATCACGTGATCCAAATCAACTAAACCATGTCCGATCATCACGTGAGATGGAGTAGTCTTCAATGGTGAACATCTCTATGTTGGTCATATCTACTATATGATTACCGTTCGACCTTTCGGTCTCTAGTGTTCCAAGGCCATGTCTGTACATGCTAGGCTCGACAAGTTTAACCTGAGTATTCCGCATGTGCAAAATTGTCTTGCACCCGTTGTATGTGAACGTAGAGCTTATCACACCCGATTATCACGTGGTGTCTCTACACGATGAACTGTCGCAACGGTGCATACTCAGGGAGAACACTTATACCTTGAAATTTTAGTGAGGGATAATCTTATAATGCTACCGCCGTACTAAGCAAAATAAGATGCATAAAAGATAAACATCACATGCAATCAAAATATGTGACATGATATGTCCATCATCATCTTGTGCCTTTGATCTCCATCTCCAAAGCACCGTCATGATTTCCATCGTCGCCGGCTTGACACCTTGATCTCCATCGTAGCGTCGTTGTCGTCTCACCAACTATTGCTTCTACAACTATCGCTAACGCATAGTGATAAAGTAAAGCAATTACATGGTGTTTGCATTTCATACAATAAAGCGACAACCATAAGGCTCCTGCCAGTTGCCGATAACTTTCACAAAACATGATCATCTCATACAATAACGTATATCACATCATGTCTTGACCATATCACATCACAACATGCCCTGCAAAAACAAGTTAGACGTCCTCTACTTTGTTGTTGCAAGTTTTACGTGGCTGCTACGGGCTTCTAGTAAGAACCGTTCTTACCTACGCATCAAAACCACAACGGTGATTTATCAAGTTTGCTATTTTAACCTTCAACAAGGACAGGCCGTAGTCAAATTCGAATCAACTAAAGTTGGAGAAACAGACACCCGCCAGCCACCTTTATGCAAAACTAGTTGCATGTCTGTCGGTGGAACCGGTCTCATGAACGTGGTCATGTAAGGTTGGTCCGGGCCGCTTCATCCAACAATACCGCCGAACCAAAATAAGACATTGGTGGTAAGTAGTATGACGATCACCGCCCACAACTCTTTGTGTTCTACTCGTGCATATCATCTACGCATAGACCTGGCTCGGATGCCACTGTTGGGGAACATAGCATGCAATTTCAAAAAAATTCCTACGCTCACGCAAGATCTATCTTGGAGATGCATAGCAACGAGAGGGGGAGAGTGTGTCCACGTACCCTCGTAGACCGAAAGCGGAAGCGTTTGACAATGCGGTTGATGTAGTCAAACTTCTTGTTCCGACAGATCAAGCACCGAACGTACGACACCTCAGAGTTCTGCACACGTTCAGCTCAATGACGTCCCTTGAACTCTTGATCTAGCAAAGTGTCGAGGGAGAGTTTCGTCAGCATGACGGCGTGGTGACGGTGATGGTGAAGTGATCCGCGTAGGGCTTCGCCTAAGCACTTCGTGAATATGACCGGAGGCGTAAACTATGGAGGGGGGCGCCGCACACGGCTAACAATGTTTGTTGTGTGTTCTAGCGGTGCCCCCTTCATATATATAGGTTGGAGGGGAGGAGAGGCAGCCAAGGGGGCGCCCCAAGTAGGAGGAATCCTACTTGGGGTCCTCCCAATTCGGCCTCCCCCCTTTCCTATTCATATTCGAAGTAGGAAGGGAAGAGGGGGAAGGGGGAATCCTATTCCCTTTTTCCTTTCCTCCTTTCCCTTTTCTACTCCAATTTGGCCAGCCCATATGGGAGGGGCGCACCAGCCCCTTAGGGGCTGGTCTGTCCCCCTCTTGGCCCATTAAGGCCCATGTAGTTGCCGGGGGGATGCCCGGAACCCCTTCCAGTGACCCGATATGCACCCGGTACCCCTGGAACACTTCCGGTGTCCGAATATCATCGTCCAATATATGAATCTTTACCTCTTGACCATTTTGAGACTCCTCGTCATATTTGTGATCTCATCTGGGACTCCGAACTACATTCGGTCACCAAATCACATAACTCATATAATACAAAATCGCCATCGAACGTTAAGCATGCGGACCCTACGGGTTCGAGAACATGTAGACATGACCGAGACACCTCTCCGGTCAATAACCAATAGCGGAACCTGGATGTCATATTGGTTCCCACATATTCTACGAAGATCTTTACCGGTCGTACCGTAATGACAACATACTGATAACCCACAAGTATAGGGGATCGCAACAGTTTTCGAGGGTAGAGTATTCAACCCAAATTTATTGATTCGGTACAAGGGGAGCCAAAGAATATTCTCAAGTATTAGCAACTGAGTTGTCAATTCAGCCACACCTGGATAACTTAGTATCTGCAGCAAAGTATTTAGTAGCAAAGTAATATGATAGTGGTGGTAACGGTAACAAAAGTAACGGTAGCAAAAGTAATATTTTTGGTGTTTTGTAGTGATTGTAACAGTAGCAGCAGAAAAGTAAATAAGCGAAGAACAATATATGAAAAGCTCGTAGGCATTGGATCGGTGATGGAGAATTATGCCGGATGCGGTTCATCATGTAACAGTCATAACATAGGGTGACACAGAACTAGCTCCAATTTATCAATGTAATGTAGGCATGTATTCCGAATATAGTCATACATGCTTATGGAAAAGAACTTGCAT
Source organism: Aegilops tauschii subsp. strangulata (assembly GCF_002575655.3). Classification (NCBI taxonomy): domain Eukaryota; kingdom Viridiplantae; phylum Streptophyta; class Magnoliopsida; order Poales; family Poaceae; genus Aegilops; species Aegilops tauschii. The sequence continues at coordinate 323,247,738 of NC_053040.3, forward strand.
GACATCTTTTGTCCTACCCTCCCATGGCAGCGGGGTCCTAATGGAAACTAAGGGATATTAAGGCATCCTTTTAATAGAGTACCGGACCAAAGCATTAACACATAGTGAATACATGAACTCCTCAAACTATGGTCATCACCGGGAGTGGTCCTGATTATTGTCACTTCGGGGTTGCCGGATCATAACACATAGTAGTTGACTATAGACTTGCAAGATAGGATCAAGAACTCACATATATTCATGAAAACATAATAGGTTCAGATCTGAAATCATGGCACTCGGGCCCTAGTGACAAGCATTAAGCATAGCAAAGTCATAGCAACATCAATCTCAGAACATAGTGGATACTAGGGATCAAACCCTAACAAAACTAACTCGATTAAATGATAGATCTCATCCAACCCGTCACCGTCCAGCAAGCCTACGATGGAATTACTCACGCACGGCGGTGAGCATCATGAAATTGGTGATGGAGGATGGTTGATGATGATGACGGCGACGAATCCCCCTCTCCGGAGCCCCGAACGGACTCCAGATCAGCCCTCCCGAGAGGTTTTAGGGCTTGGCGGCGGCTCCGTATCGTAAAACGCGATGAATCCTTCTCTCTGATTTTTTCTCCCCAAAAGTGAATATATGGAGTTGGAGTTGAGGTCGGTGGAGCGTCAGGGGGCCCACGAGGCAGGGGGGCGCGCCCAGGGGGGCAGGTGCGCCCCGCACCCTCGTGGAAAGGGTGTGGGCCCCCTGACGTAGATTTTTCTTCCGGTATTTTTAATATTTTCCAAAAAGATGTTCCGTGGAGTTTCAGGTCATTCCTAGAACTTTTGTTTCTGCACATAAATAACACCATGGAAAGTCTGCTGAAAACAGCGTCAGTCCGGGTTAGTTCCATTCAAATCATGCAAGTTAGAGTCCAAAACAAGGGCAAAAGTGTTTGGAAAAGTGTCACATAAAGCAGTTTTAACATAGTTTCTTTTAATAGAGCATGGTATAGTAGGTACTCCTGGATCTCCAAGTTTCTTTGGTATTCCACCCTTAAATATAATTAGCAAGCATGGTGGAAATCTCAGCTTCCGGTATTTTTCTTTTATTAGTGACAATTTCTTTCATATACTTAGCATAAGGATTCATTTTGAGCATATCAGTCAAACGCATACGCAAGAAGATAGGTCTAATCATTTCAGCAAAGCGCTCAAAATCCTCATCATCCTTTTTCTTGGATGGTTTGGGAGGAAAAGGCATGGGTTTCTGAACCCAAGGTTCTCTTTCTTTACCATGTTTCCTAGCAACAAAGTCTCTCTTATCACAACGTTGATTCTTTGATTGTGGGTTATCAAGATCAACAGCAGGTTCAATTTCTACATCATTATCATTGCTAGGTTGAGCATCATCATGAACATCATCATTAACATTTTCATTAGGTTCATGTTCATTACCAGATTGTGTTTCAACATCAGAAATAGATATATCATTGGGATTCTCAGGTGGTTCAGCAATAGGTTCACTAGAAGCATGCAAAGTCCTATCATTTTTCTTTTTCTTCCTTTAGAAGGACTAGGTGCATCTATATTATTTCTCTGAGAATCTTGCTCAATTCTCTTAGGGTGGCCTTCAGGATACAAAGGTTCCTGAGTCATTCTACCAGTTCTAGTAGCCACTCTAAAATCATAATCATTATTCTTACTATTCAATTCATTGAGCAAATCATTTTGAGCCTTAAGTACTTGTTCTACTTGAGTGGTAACCATAGAAGCATGTTTACTAATGAGTTTAAGTTCACCTTTAACTCTAGACATATAATCACCCAAGTGTTCAATCATATAAGCATTTTCTTTTAATTGTCTACCAAAATAAGCATTGAAATCTTCTTGCCTAACCATAAAGTTATCGAACTCATCCAAACATTGGCTAGCAAACTTAGTAGGAGGGATTTCAGCTTTATCATATCTATAGAGAGAATTTACCTTTACTACCTGTGTCGGGTTATCAGGACCATGAGTTTCTTCAATAGGTGATGGATTAAGATCATATACTTCTTCATCAGGCGGTAAATTAAGACCATGAATTTCTTCAATAGGAGGTAAATTCTTAACATCTTCGGCTTTAATACCCTTTTCTTTCATAGATTTCTTTGCCTCTTGCATATCTTCAGGGCTGAGAAATAGAACACCTCTTTTCTTCGGAGTTGGTTTAGGAATTGGGTCAGGAGCTGGCTCCGGAAGTGTCCAATTATTTTCATTTGTCAACATATTATTCAATAGAATTTCAGCTTCATCCGGTGTTCTTTCCCTGAAAACAGAACCGGCACAACTATCCAGGTAATCTCTGGAAGCATCGGTTAGTCCATTATAAAAGATTTCAAATATTTCATTTTTCTTAAGAGGGTGATCAGGCAAAGCATTAAGTAATTGGAGAAGCCTCCCCCAAGCTTGTGGGAGACTCTCTTCTTCAATTTGCACAAAATTATATATGTTCCTTAAAGCGGCTTGTTTCTTATGAGCAGGGAAATATTTAGCAGAGAAGTAATAAATCATATCCTGGGGACTACGCACACAACCAGGATCAAGAGAATTAAACCATATCTTAGCATCACCCGTTAATGAGAACGAAAATATTTTAAGGATATATAGGTAGCGAGATTTCTCATCATTAGTGAACAGGGTGGCTATATCATTTAATTTAGTAAGATGTGCCACAATAGTTTCAGATTCATAGCCATGAAAAGGATCAGATTCAACCAAAGTAAAATTATCAGGATCAACAGAGAATTCATAATCCTTATCACTAACACAGATAGGTGAAGTAGAAAAAGCAGGATCAGGTTTCATTTTAGCATTAAGAGATTGCTGCTTCCATTTAGCTAATAATTTCTTAACATCATATCTATCTTTGCAAGCAAAAATTTCTTTAGCAATTGCTTCATCCATAACATAGCCCTCGGGCACAACAGGTAATTCATATTTATTAGGGGGAGAGTCTTCATCATCACTTTCATCAATGTTATCAGTTTCAATAATTTCATTCTCTCTAACCCTAGCAAGTTATTCATCAAGAAATTCACCAAGTGGCACAGTAGTATCAAGCATAGAAGTAGTTTCATCATGAGTATCATGCATAGCAGAGGTGGCATCATCAATAACATGCGACATATCAGAATGAATAGCAGAAGCAGGTTTAGGCGTCGCAAGCTTACTCAAAACAGAAGGTGAATCAAGTGCAGAGCTAGATGGCAGTTCCTTAGCTCCCCTCGTAGTTGAGGGATAAATTGTTGTTTTAGCGTCTTTCAAGTTCTTCATAGTGACCAGCAGATATAAATCCCAAGTGACTCAAAGAATAGAGCTATGCTCCCCGGCAACGGCGCCATAAAATAGTTTTGATAACCCACAAGTATAGTGATCACAACAGTTTTCGAGGGTAGAGTATTCAACCCAAATTTATTGATTCGGTACAAGGGGAGCCAAAGAATATTCTCAAGTATTAGCAACTGAGTTGTCAATTCAGCCACACTTGGATAACTTAGTATCTGCAGCAAAGTATTTAGTAGCAAACTAATATGATAGTGGTGGTAACGGTAACAAAAGTAACGGTAGCAAAAGTAATATTTTTGGTGTTTTGTAGTGATTGTAACAGTAGCAGCGGAAAAGTAAATAAGCGAAGAACAATATATGAAAAGCTCGTAGGCATTGGATCGGTGATGGAGAATTATGTCGGATGCGGTTCATCATGTAACAGTCATAACATAGGGTGACACAGAACTAGCTCCAATTCATCAATGTAATGTAGGCATGTATTCCGAATATAGTCATACATGCTTATGGAAAAGAACTTGCATGACATCTTTTGTCCTACCCTCCCGTGGCAGCGGGGTCCTAATGGAAACTAAGGGATATTAAGGCCTCCTTTTAATAGAGTACCGGACCAAAGCATTAACACATAGTGAATACATGAACTCCTCAAACTATGGCCATCACCGGGAGTGGTCCCGATTATTGTCACTTCGGGGTTGCCGGATCATAACACATAGTAGGTGACTATAGACTTGCAAGATAGGATCAAGAACTCACATATATTCATGAAAACATAATAGGTTCAGATCTGAAATCATGGCACTCGGGCCCTAGTGACAAGCATTAAGCATAGCAAAGTCATAGCAACATCAATCTCAGAACATAGTGGATACTAGGGATCAAACCCTAACAAAACTAACTCGATTACATGATAGATCTCATCCAACCCGTCACCGTCCAGCAAGCCTACGATGGAATTACTCACGCACGGCGGTGAGCATCATGAAATTGGTGATGGAGGATGGTTGATGATGACGACGGTGACGAATCCTCCTCTCCGGAGCCCCGAACGGACTCCAGATCAACCCTCCCGAGAGGTTTTAGGGCTTGGCGGCGGCTCCGTATCGTAAAACGCGATGAATCCTTCTCTCTGATTTTTTCTCCCCGAAAGTGAATATATGGAGTTGGAGTTGAGGTCGATGGAGCGTCAGGGGGCCCACGAGGCAGGGGCGCACGCCCAGGGGGGCAGGCGCGCCCCCACCCTCGTGGACAGGGTGTGGGCCCCCTGACGTGGATTTTTCTTCTGGTATTTTTAATATTTTCCAAAAAGATGTTCCGTGGAGTTTCAGGTCATTCCGAGAACTTTTGTTTCTGCACATAAATAACACCATGGAAAGTCTGCTGAAAACAGCGTCAGTCCGGGTTAGTTCCATTCAAATCATGCAAGTCAGAGTCCAAAACAAGGGCAAAAGTGTTTGGAAAAGTAGTTACGACGGAGACATATCACATACGTTATTCCCTTTTTCATCGGTATGTTACTTGCCTGAGATTCGATCGTTGGTATCTTCATACCTAGTTCAATCTCGTTACCGGCAAGTCTCTTTACTCGTTCCGTAATGCATCATCCCGTAACTAACTCATTAGTCACATTGCTTGCAAGGCTTATTATGATGTGCATTACTGAGAGGGCCCAGAGATACCTCTCCGATACTCGGAGTGACAAATTGATACGTCTCCAACGTATCAATAATTTTTGATTGTTCCATGCTATTATATTATCTGTTTTGGATGTTCAATGGGTTTTATTATACACTTTTATATTATTTTTGGGACTATCCTATTAACCGGAGGCTCAGCCCAAATTGCTGTTTTTTTGCCTATTTCAGTGTTTCGAAGGAAAGGAATATCAAACAGAGTCCAAACGGAATGAAATCTTCGGGAACGTGATTTTCTGAACAAACGTGATCCAGAGGACTTGGAGTGGATGTCAAGCAATCAACGAGGAGGCCACGAGGCAGGGGGCGCGCCTATCCCCTAGGCGCGCCCTCCACCCTCGTGGGCCCCTCCTAGCTCCACCAACCTACTTCTTTCTCCTATATATACCTACGTACCCCGAAAACATCAGAAGAGGAGCAAAAACCCTATTTCCACCACCGCAACCTTCTGTACCCGTGAGATCCCATCTTGGGGCCTTTTCCGGTGCTCCGCCGGAGGGGGGCATTGATCATGGAGGGCTTCTACATCAACACCATAGCCTCTCCGATGATGTGTGAGTAGTTTAACTCAGACCTTCAGGTCCATAATTATTAGCTAGATGGCTTCTTCTCTCTCTTTGGATCTCAATACAAAGTTCTCCTCGATTCTCTTGGAGATCTATTTGATGTAATCTTCTTTTGCGGTGTGTTTGTCGAGATCCGATGAATTGTGGGTTTATGATCAAGATTATCTATGAACAATATTTGAATCTCCTCTGAATTCTTTTATGTATGATTGGTTATCTTTGCAAGTCTCTTCGAATTATCAGTTTGGTTTGGCCTACTAGATTGATCTTTCTTGCAATGGGAGAAGTGCTTAGCTTTGGGTTCAATCTTGCGGTGCTCGATCCCAGTGACAGTAGGGGAAACGACACGTATTGTATTATTGCCATCGAGGATAAAAAGATGGGGTTTATATGATATTGCATGAGTTTATCCCTGTACATCATGTCATCTTGCTTAAAGCGTTACTCTGTTCTTATGAACTTAATACTCTAGATGCATGCTGGATAGTGGTCGATGTGTGGAGTAATAGTAGTAGATGCAGGCAGGAGTCGGTCTACTTGTCACGGACGTGATGCCTATATACATGATCATACCTAGATATTCTCACAACTATGCTCAGTTCTATCAATTGCTCGACAGTAATTTGTTTACCCACCGTAATACTTATGCTATCTTGAGAGAAGCCACTAGTGAAACCTATGGCCCCGGATCTATTCTCAATCATATTAATCTCCCGTCAACAAGCTATTTCTATTACCTTTTATTTTGCTTTCTTTACTTTTACTCTTTATCATAAAAATACCAAAAATATTATCTTATCATCTCTATCAGATCCACTTTTGCAAGTGGCCGTGAAGGGATTGACAACCCCTTTATCGCGTTGGTTGCAAGGTTCTTATTTGTTTGTGTAGGTGCGTGCGACTTGAGCGTGGTCTCCTACTGGATTGATACCTTGGTTCTCAAAAACTGAGGGAAATACTTACGCTACTTTACTGCATCACCCTTTCCTCCTCAAGGGAAAACCAACGCAGTGCTCAAGAGGTAGCACAAATCCTAATCTCGATCTATGCCAACCCAACAAACACCTTCGGAGATACCTGTAGAGCATCTTTATAATCACCCAGTTACGTTGTGTCATTTGATAGCACACAAGGTATTCCTCCGGCATTCGGGAGTTGCATAATCTCATAGTCAAAGGAATATGTATAAGTCATGAAGAAAGCAATAGCAATAAAACTTAACAGTCATTATGCTAAGCTAACGGACGGGTCTTGTCCATCACATCATTCTCCTAATGATGTGATCCCGTTCATCAAATGACAACACATGTCTATGGTTAGGAAACTTAACCATCTTTGATTAATGAGCTAGTCTAGTAGAGGCTTACTAGGGACATTGTGTTTTTGTCTATGTATCCACACATGTATCAAGTTTCCGGTTAATACAATTCTAGCATGAATAATAAACATTTATCATGATATAAGGAAATATAAATAACAACTTAATTATTGCCTCTAGGGAGTATTTCCTTCAGTTCGGGCACTCACGGTGGAGGTAAGAGCCTACATCCTGCTTGATTATATTGATGATGATGATACTCACAATTACAAGGGCGATGTCTCGTTACTCCTCTCTCGAGAGCATCTACTTTGATCTTGTCTAAGACTTGTCTGTCTAAGCCCTGTCTATCCTTGTAAAACCTGACCCTCTTGGGGTGCCCTGCCCCTCCTTATATAAGTTGAAGGGGCAGGTTACATGTAGAGTCCTAGTAGGATTAGGACTTAGCCTGTTTTTGGCTTCTTCTCGCGGGCTTCTTAACCCTGGGCTTCTTAACGTGGGCTTCTTGACACCTGGGCTTCCTATCTCCAGGCGACTCAGTTTCATGGCTAAGTAGATGCCGGGTTAGGATCCGGGTTACCATCTGCCGAGTTACAATCTGTCGATTAGGATCTGCCGGGTTACAATCTGTCGGGTTAAGTCCAGAGATGACTTAACGTCATGATGGTTTAACCGCGGGTAATTCCCCCGACATTTGCCCCAAGTTATGCTTGAATACAGGCTTGTCGTGCATTCATGCCAAGCTTCTTGAAATAGGAACAAGTAGTGAACCGGCTCGTGAAAATCTGGGTCTCATATCAATATGCCAATGGTAATTCCGTGCAGAAAAAACAACGCATATGATATCTTGAATTGTCTTAAAAACACCTTGGTTTGATAAATAGAGAAATTTGCCTGATGTTGAACCAACTTTCAATGCTTCAAACTTTGATAAAGAATAAATCCAAATGATGTTGGACTGACTTGTCCGAATAGCTTGGAGGAGATAATCTTTGCAAATTTTTCCACCAAAAAATATGAGACCTGGTTTGCTCAACACTAAATTTTTTGAAGGTGTTCTCCCTGACCCGTAGCCCCCAAGTCTTGAGTAGAACAAAGTGATAGCTTAAGACTTGCTTAAATATAAATGCTGCAACCTTGGAGAAATCTGGTTTGTTCATCTAATTAAGTCACCAGTCTGAACATTTTGTACTTCACATGTGTAGCCCCCAAGTGTCGGGTTGTCTTGCCTACAACAACCTGGGACTTGTAACTATCTTATGCTTATAAAATTTCAGCTAGTGTAGCCCCCAAGGGCCGGGTCATTATGCAATAATGAGCAGGGACTTTTGCAGATCTGATTATATATACTTGAAGAGCAATGTGTAGCCCCCAAGGGTCGACTCAGTAAGATAATACTGGGTTGGGACTTAGAAAATGATGGAAGGCCGGCTCATCTCCCTGAGATAACCGGGTCTGTTGAGAATGTGATGAAAAGCAACTTGCATTAGCCCCCAAGTGTCGTGGTACATGCTTGCAGTGACATGGGACTTGCATACTTAATGTAATCTTGATTTGAATTATGTAGCCCCCAAGTGCCGGGTCATGTGCCTGTAGCGACTCAGGACTATTCCTTCCATTGTAAAATCATATCCACTATCTGGATGATGTTACTGAATGCCTTGCATATCAATATTGAACCATGCTCCTTGTTGTAAGCTGGTATTTTTGGGTGAGGAGATAATAGCCATTTTTCTAAAGTGGCTTTGAAAACTTCAATCATTGAATACTAGTTATGATAACCATAATGAAAATCTAGCCATGTTGGCTATTAAAGATTGGAATAATATAACCCGGTTTGAAAAACCGGTTCCTGCAACATAAACCAGTATATCCATGCATATATGATGCATGACATGATGATGCAATGATAATGCAATGTATGATGATGTATGTGTATGATAATAGAGTATAAAAAGACCGGCTTTCGAGGCTCGAGTCTTGCTTCAATGAAGCTGGCATGATAGCTTTCCTTCCCGTAAGCCGTCTCTTGCGTGACATAATCCTCCGTTTCAAACTTGATTAGTTCAGGGTCATAGAGATTGACTGTCGAGAGTACGAAGGGTCACATATTGGAGTAGCAGCAAGCAGATAGGTGAGTTTACCCTTGCTTTCTATAAGCTGGCTCTCACGTGACAAAAGCCGCCGTTTTAACCTTGACTAGTTCAGGGTCATAAAAGATTGACTATCAAGAGTATGACGGGTCACCTGTTGGAGTAGCATCTTGCAAACAGGCAGGTTTAACCCATATTATGGCATTTATTTGCCGGTCAAGAGGGTAAGATAGCTAAACTCGATGAGTTGGAAGCTCCCAAGTGACCTTATGATCAATAAATAAAGACTCGAGCCCAGTAAATATGAGATGAAACGACAGAGGCCCTGAATTTTGGGGATGCCGGCTTTATTATGTTGATCATAAAAAGATAAGCCAATAAGGCAGGATACCCATGTTTAAACCGCGCATCTTGGCAGGTAGTCCTCTTTGGCAACCTTTAATTTTTCTGAGAACTTGAACTTGCGAGAGATGGATTCCTCTTGAACCGGACTTTTAGTTGGACATTGAGAGCTCAAAACTTTGTGAGATAGATTTCCCTAAAGCCGGATATTGAGAGCTCAAAACTTTATGAGAGACAAATATCTCTTGAGCCGGATATTGAGCCGGAACCTTCTCTGATAATCCGAAATCTTTCTTTTGAGCCGGAACTTTCTAATTGTGCGACACTTTTTGAGCTGGAAATTTTCTAACAACTTTGAAATTTTCACTAATGTGGCAACTGTCTCTGGGACCGGGTTGTTTTCCTTGAAATGGCTGGGGTTTTTGAATTTTGTTGAAACTAGCCAAATTTGCTGAGTCATGTCTGTGTAGCCCCCGAGTCTTAAGATGACTCGAGGAGTCAGCTTAAGATTCTTCATATTCAGCTGTGGCATAAACCGACATACTGTTGACAGCGGAACACTGGAATTTGTTTGTAACTGGAGGTGAGATGGCGAGTTGATGGTCTTTGCTATGCGCATCATATGTCCTCCCATTGCTTGTTATTCTCTTTTGGTCCGGCTCATCTGGTTCTTCCAAGGCCATTTTCTTCTCTTTTTGTCTTTCGCTGGTTTTGGAATCACCGGCTCAAACAGTGGCCAGCTTACCCAGCCTCTGCAAGGACAGTTCGTCCATGGCCTACTCTTTTGTTTTCTCAATATACTGAAGCAGATGGGACCATGAGGTGGCGGCTTGCGCATGTCAGTTGGGCAGCTTGTGTGAGAGGGCTTGGCCTGATGTATTGATGTAGACCGGTCAACAAGGGCGGCAACTTGAGCGCTTCCATTGAGCGGCACAACACGAATAAACATTAGTGCAGAATGATGCTGCCGCGCGTTTCATATCCGCGGTATGGCATCACTTTTATAGTGAGCACTTGTCCTGCATTTTAAGATGTACATGCCAGAGTAATTGTTCTTCGGATGAATGATATGTACTAAAAGGTAGATAGGGCGAATAGCACTTGGTATTTTTGTCGGACGCAGAGACAGTTGTGTATGTCGCTAGTGAGGCGGTATTGGCCGCAGTGGCTCAGAGGCGATTGGCGGAGGCAAGGCCGCGGATGTAACCGCAAGAGCGGCGAAGGCAGGGGAGTGAAGTCGTGCGGGTCACTCAACGGCGAGGGCGTGGACACGGCCCGTTGCAGAGGCCGACGAGGGCGATTTAGACATCCATGTCCACCCTTTATTTTACCTGGCATGTCCCTTGTTCTTTTTTCTTATCCGGATGGGCAAATAACCACGACAGCTGAACAACATCAGCCGGCGAGGCGCATGGGGCCCTCGGACAGGGGCGGGTCAGGTAGGCGCGGCAGCTCGAACTCAGATGAGCTCGGGCGGAGCAAGTTGCCAGACGAGCTCGAGCAGAGGAGGGCGGCTCGAGGGGGGCGAGTGGAGGCAGCCCGATGGGTGGAGCCAGCGGGTGGATGACGAGCTGAGGCGGCCAGTGACGTGCGGAGGCGGAGCTAGCGGGCGGCCGGACCGGCCGGCACACTACGGAACAGCCGGCGCGGGGCGAAGGAGCGCATGGCAGGGGTCAGCTCATAGTGGAGCGGAGGGCCAACGCGGCGGGGCGGAGGCGAGCCGGAAGGCTGCATGCACGCGCGTGTCCAGAGCGGAATAGAGGCGAGTGATACGTCTCCAACGTATCTATAATTTTTGATTGTTCCATGCTATTATATTATTAATCTTGGATGTTTCATATGCATTTATATGCTATTTTATATGATTTTTGGGACTAACTTATTAACCTAGAGCCCATTGCTAGTTTCTGTTTTTTCCCCTTGTTTTTGAGTTTCGCAGAAAAGGAATATCAAACGGAGTCCAATTGAGCTGAAAATTTACGGTGATTTTTTATGGACCTGAAGAAGCCCCCGAAGCAAAAGAGTTGGGCCAGAAGAGCCACGAGGCCTCCACAAGGGTGGAGGGCGCGCCCTACCCCCCGGGCGCGCCCTCCAACCTTGTGGTTGACTTGTGGACCCCCCTGATGTGAAACTAACGCCAAAAATTCCTATAAATACAGAAACCCCTAGAAATAAACCTAGATCGGGAGTTCCGCCGCTACAAGCCTCTATAGCACCAAAAACCAATCGGGACCCTGTTCCGGCACCCTGTCAGAGGGGAGAATCATCACCAGTGGCCATCTTTATCATCCCGGCGCTCTCCGTGACAAGGAGGGAGTAGTTCACCCTCGGGGCTGAGGGTATGTACCAGTAGCTATGTGTTCGATCTCTCTCTCTCTCTCTCTCTCTCTCTCTCTTGTGTTCTCGATTTGGCACGATCTTGATGTACCGCGAGCTTTGCTATTATAGTTGGATCTTATGATGTTTCTCCCCCGCTACCCTCTTGTAATGGATTGAGTTTCCCCTTTGAAGTTATCTTATCCGATTGAGTCTTTAAGGATTTGCGAACACTTGATGTATGTCTTGCATGTGCTTATCTATGGTGACAATGGGATATTCACGTGATCTACTTGATGTATGTTTTGGTGATCAACTCGCGGGTTCTGTGACCTTGTGAACTTATGCATAGGGGTTGGCACACGTTTTCGTCTTGACTCTCCGGTAGAAACTTTGGGGCACTCTTTGAAGTTCTTTGTGTTGGTTTGAATAGATGAATCTGAGATTGTGTGATGCATATCGTATAATCAAACCCGCGGATACTTGTGGTGACATTGGACTATCTAGGTGACATTAGGGTTTTGGTTGCTGTGTGTCTTAAGGTGTTATTTTAGTACGAACTCTAGGGCTGTTTGTGACACTTATAGGAATAGCCCAATAGATCGATCAGAAAGAATAACTTTGAGGTGGTTTCATACCCTACAATAATCTCTTCGTTTTTTCTCCGCTATTAGTGACTTTGGAGTGACTCTTTGTTGCACGTTGAGGGATTGTTATATGATCTAATTATGTTATCATTGTTGAGAGAACTTGCACTAGTGAAAGTATGAACCCTAGGCCTTGTTTCTAAGCATTGGAATACCGTTTTCGCTCACTTTTACCGTTAGTTACCTTGCTGTTTTATATTTTTAGATTACAAAAACCTATATCTACCATCCATATTGCACTTGTATCACCATTTCTTCGCCAAACTACTGCACCTATACAATTTACCATTGTATTGGGTGTGTTGGGGACACAGGAGACTCTTTGTTATTTGGTTGTAGGATTGTTTGAGAGAGACCATCTTCATCCCACGCCTCCCACAGATTGATAAACCTTAGGTCATCCACTTGAGGGAAATTTGCTACTGTCCTACAAACCTCTGCACTTGGAGGCCCAACAACGTCTTCAAGAAGAAGTTTGCGTAGTAGACATCAGCGAGTCGGGGAAAATGAATACGGCGGCGGCTTAGTAGCTTAGAAGCAATGCGACAGCGGCTTGGAAGCAACCGCTGAGGCAGGCACCACAGCTGCGGAGGCGACCCGATTGAGGTAGGCCACAATAGCAGCCACCGGCGGATGTGAGGACGGTGAGGTGACTTGCGGCGGAGATGGAGGCCGGGAAGGTGCGGCGGCTTGGCACGACAGCCCAAGGCGGCGTCTTGAGGTGGAAGGTGAAGCCGCGAGTGAGGCCATGGGGCAGCTTGACATAGAGTCGAAGCGGTCTCGCGGGTGCAAGTGGTGAGGCGGGGCAATGCCACGACGACGGCTCAAGGCAGAGGTAGAAATAGGCCACCGTGGAGGCTAGGGGAGGCTGCGATGCAACGGCTTAGAGGTGGCTCGTGGGCACTGAAACACGACGACTTGCGGTGGTGACGAGGCAGCTTGGCGCGACCGCGGGGGCGGCCCGAGGTGATCGACGGAAGCAAGGCCGCATGGGCTTGCTCTGCTCGGGGGCGGAGGCGAGTTGCCTCGGCAGAGGCTTGAAGGCGTCTCGAGGCCGTGTAACGGCAAAAGAAAATCGAGGCCGAAGCAGAGGAGCGAGGCCGAGGCGCTCGGGGCCACGACAACACACAACAGAGGCGAGGCGCACTGGCGACTCACCGGCGGCCACGGTTGAGGTGAGGTGGGTCAACTAAACAGCAGAGAGGCGAAAGTGAGGCGGCAACTGCTTGCTATGACCGAGGTGGAGATGGCTTGCTACGATGGCGGCGGCTGAGGAGGCCCCCGACGACCCAGTGACAGCGGCTTGGAGGTGACCACGGCGACCCGGTGATGGCGGCTCGGAAGCGGCGGTTTGGCTGAAGGGGAGCAAGGCTAGTGCGGCCCGGGGGTGACCGCAGCGGCGGCTCAGTGGAAGTGGCTTGAAAACGGCCAGTCGATGGAGGCGTAATGGCCATGGCTGACTCGTGATAGAGGAGGCACGGTGGGCTGAAAACGGCGGCAACTCAGTCATGGTGGAGCGGCGCGGCATGGGCGGCGATTTAGCCATGACGGCGACTCTACCGAGGCGGAGCACGGTGGCGACTAGAAAACGGAGGCGAGTCCGGCTCCAAACGGACCATGATAGCTCAGTAGGCGCGGACAGGCGGGTCTCAGTGACAGAGATAGGAGCTGAGGCCAGCCATGGCTCAGGCGGCGCATGGCCGAGCAGTGGCTGGTCGCTCGAGGCGAGGTGGCAGATCGGAGCAGCGTGAGGGAGACGACGCTTAACATGGCGCTAGGCGGTGGCGGCTTGGTGCATCAGCGACGACGGCTCAAGAGGTGGCCGTGGCAGAACGACAGCCGGAGGCAAGGCCACAGTTGTGGATGCGCGCCTTGCGAGGCAAATCCACAGCTATGGATGTGTGCCCGGCGAGGTGAGGTCGCTGAAGCCGCAGGCGGCTCGGAGGTGGGGCTGCGCAAGCAGCGATGGCAGAGTCCAGGTCGTGGCAAGTTTGACCAATCCACGTCCGGGTCATGGTGCTGTTGTAGTCTGCCCAGCTTTCCCGTGGAGTAGAGAATCCCTGCATGAGGCCTTGCTTTTCTTTCCTTTCTTTCCTTTCCTGTCTTGTAGTGTTGTTGTTTGAACCTTGTTGATCTTTCAACCACTGCAGCACGACACTTATTTTCCTTCTCTAAAGGCGAGTTCAGTCTGGTTTCAACAGATCCTCTGGACGCAGCAGTGCAAACCGTCAACTCTAATTTCATCGTTGTTGCAATTGTTCGTCATGGAGGCAGTGCATTTTTCCAATGGTGCAATGTTGATGATGCACCTGCGGACATTGATACGGCGGGTTGCCGCCGTTGCTAATGAAGATCATACCAATTGAATTTTGAATCCGACTGATCGCGAGATTCTCGATCCCTGAGAGAAATCCCTCCAAGAACTCAACACCACCGTGCGTGGCCCCATGGTGGGTGCCAACTGTCGTGGTTTTGTCATGGCAGATGTCCTAGTGTGAGGACTTACTCGTGAGGCCATCACAACTAGGTAGTAGCTTGAATGGGGTTGATCAGAATCGAGAGATGCGAGTTTTTACCCAGGTTCGGCCCCTCACGGTGGAGGTAAAAGCCTACGTCTTGCTTGATTATATTGATGATGATGATACTCACGGTTACAAGGGTGGTGTTTCGTTACTCCTCTCTCTCTCTCTCTCGAGCATCTAGTTTGATCTTGTCTAAGACTTGTCTGTCTAAGCCCTATCTAACCTTGTAAAACCTGACCCTCTTGGGGTGCCCTACCCCTCCTTATATAAGTTGAAGGGGCGAGTTACATGTAGAGTCCTAGTAGGATTAGGACTTAGCCTATTTCTAGCTTCCTCTCGCGGGGCTTCTTAATGTGGGCTTCTTGACACCTGGGCTTCTTATCTCCAGGCGACTCATTTTCATGGCTAAGTAGATGTCAGGTTAGGATCTGGGTTACCATTTGTCGGGTTACAATCTGCCGGGTTACAATCTGTCGGGTTAGGATATGTCGGGTTAACTCCAGAGATGACTTGACGTCATGAGCCGGGTTTAACCGTGGGTAATTCCCCCGACAGTCTCCAGATGGCTAAGGATATGAATCTTAGCCGGGTCAGATGGTTGGGCGACTTAGATTTGGTTGCTCAGCAAGTTTCTGGAAAGTGAGACTCCAAGGTTCCCCTCATGACGGCTTATCGGCAGGCAGTGACTAACATTGCAGGTCATTCTAAGGGTTATCAAGTGGACCATATTGATAGGCGGCTTAATGAGGCGGCTGATGCTCTGTCATGACTCAGCTCTCAATGTAAGCCAGTGTATCCCAATGTTTTCCTTGATGTCCTTCACAATCCTTCGGTCAAGTTAACCTCCGAGGAAGATCTGGCTATCCCTGACCCGGAGGCACAATTGGTGGTGGCTCTTCGTGCCACTCCAGATTGGATGGTTCCTTATTTGGTTTATTTGACTCAAGGCGAGCTCCCTGAGGATGAACTTATTGCTCGTAAGATCATCCGTTGTTTAAAATCAATGACTATTGTTCATGGCGAGTTACACAGAAGAAGCATCAATGGTGTTTTTCCATGTTGCGTCTCCGCTGATGAGGGTCGCGAGATCCTCAATGAGATTCACTCTGGTGATTGTGCTCATCATGACGGCTCAAGGTCCTTGGTCGCAAAGGCATTTTGACACGGTTTTTATTGGCTCACGGCTCATGCCACTACAAAAAAATACACTTCTGTGATGATACGTGTTTGTCACATTAGGTCATGTTTTCTGTCATGCATGTACATCCGTGACGATTTTATGACAAAATCAAGATAATCATACCTGTATTGTCGTAGAAGTGTTCCATGACATTACCAAAATTATCATCACGGAAGTGTCCACTTCCATGACGATAAATCGTGCGTCATAGAATTGCTTTCGTCAAGGGTAACCGACATGTGTCATCCACCGTAACGGGTCACCGTTAAGCTATCAGGTTTTGGTTTCGATCCGAAACCCGTTAACAGCCCGGACCAATGGGGATTTTCCATGTGTAAAATTCTGAATGGCCAGAGGAACCACGTGTTGGCTCACCGTTGGGACAGATGTCATCCACTCATTGGACCGAAGGTGCCTATGATACGTCGACACGTGGCACGGCCAAACAGAGGCCCATTCCAGTGAAAAGGCCAGCCGTTTGACTTGGTCAAAAGGTAGCGGGCCGGTCCACGGAAAGCCTGTTAACGGCCTTTTCGCATATAGCCCATTTACAACCCGCTAAGTCACGGCATGTTACAGATTATCAGAATTAGGCCCAGTAGCGTCATCTGGGTCGTCTAATATGATTCCAGCCCATTGTAACTTCCAGCCCATGTATGGCCCATGATGTCTTTCGGCCCATATGAGGCCCTTTGTAACTCTCGGCCCATTAATGGCCTGTAGTGAAACTGGCCCGTAATGAACAGTGTATCACTTTATACCCATTAACGATCCATTAGTCCGTCGGCCGTTTCCAGCCTGTGTTAAGTTTCGGCCTTCTAAGGGCCCATATATTCTTGGGCTCATTTCTAGAATTCGATTACCTACAGTCCGTTACTGGCCTGTTCCGCTTGTGGGCCAAATTCAGCCTGTGGTCACAGTTGGCCTGTTTATGGCCCGTTAACCCGTTGGGCTGTTTTCACAGCGTCATCAAATACGGCCTATTAACGTACCATTATGGTCGGGCCATAAAACAGACGATTTCCACTCTAGCCCGTTTACGGCCCATTTTGCAGTCTGTAATTGGTCCACGAATAGTACGACCCATGTTTGGCGAAACGATTATACGGCCCGTAGAAGGCCCATAGATGGGACGACCCGTAGAAGGCCCATGGATCCTACGGCCTGTAGAAGGCCCATGGATCATACAACGCGTGGAGGGTCATGGTCACTACAGCAGGTGATGACTCCCTAGCAGTGGCGCCAAAAAGTTCCTGTCTGCTAGAACTACGTCGGTATTTCCCCAAAGAGGAAGGGATGATGCAGCACAGCGACAGTAGGTATTTCCCTGAGTGATGAAACCAAGGTTATCGAACCAGTAGGAGAACCAAGCAAGACAACGTAAACAACCCCTGCACACAGATAACAAATCCTCGCAACCCGACGTGTTAAAGGGGTTGTCAATCCCTTCCGGGTAACGGCGCCTCAAGATAGGCAAACAGACGTGAGATAAATTTGTAGTAGATTGAAAGATATATCGCAAATAAAATAAATAGAAATAAAACGCAGCAAGGTATTTTTGTATTTTTGGTTTAATAGATCTGAAAATAAATGCAAGGAAAAAGAGTAGATCGCAAAGGCAAATATATGAGAAGGAAGACCCGGGGGGCGTATGTTTCACTAGTGGCTTCTCTCTCGAAAAATAGCAAAGGGTGGGTAAACAAATTACTGTTGGGCAATTGATAGAACTTCGAATAATCATGACGATATCCAGGCAATTATCATTATATAGGCATCACGTCCAAGATTAGTAGACCGACTCCTGCCTGCATCTACTACTATTACTCCACACATCGACCGCTATCCAGCATGCATCTAGTGTAGTAAGTTCATGGAAAAATGGAGTAATGCAATAAGAACGATGACATGATGTAGACAAGATCTATCTATCTAGATATAAACCTCATCATTTTATCCTTAGTAGCAACGATACATACGTGTCGGTTCATCTTCTGTCACTGGGATCAAGCACCGTAAGATCGAACCCACTACAAAGCACCTCTTCCCATTGCAAGATAAATAGATCAAGTTGGCCAAACAAAACCCAAATATCGGAGAAGAAATATGAGGCTATAAGCAATCATGCATATAAGATATCAAAGAAACTCAATAACTTTCATGGATATAAAAAGATAGATCTGATCATAAACTCAAAGTTCATCGATCCCAACAGACACACTGCAAAAGAGTTACATCATATGGATCTCCAAGAGACCATTGTATTGAGAATTCAGCGAGAGAGAGGAAGCCATCTAGCTACTAACTACGGACCCGAAGGTCTACAAAGAACTACTCACGCATCTCGGAGAGGCACCAATGGAGGTGGTGAACCCCATCCGAGGTGGTGTCTAGATTGGATCTGGTGGTTCTGGACTTTGCGGCGGCTGGATGAATATTTCGTCGATGCCTCTAGGGTTTCTGGAATATTGGGGTATTTACAGACAAAGAGGCGGTCCGGGGGGAACCCGAGGTGGGCACAACCCACCAGGGCGCGCCTGGGCCTCCTGGCGTGCCCTGGTGGGTTGTGCCTCCCTCGGGGCACCCCCCAGGCGCAGCTAGGGCCCATTGTGTTCCTTCTGGCCCATAAAAATTCTCTGTAAAGTTTCTTGGCATTTGGACTCCGTCTGATGTTGATTTCCTGCGATGTAAAAAACATGCAGAAAACAGCAACTGGCACTTGGCACTATGTCAATAGGTTAGTACCCAAAAATGATATAAAATGATTATAAAGCATCCAAGATTGATAATATAACAACATGGAACAATCAAAAATTATAGATACGTTGGAGACGTATTAGCATCCCCAAGCTTAACTCCTGCTTGTCCTCGAGTAGGTAAGTGATAAAAACAGAATTTTTGATGTGGAATGCTGCCTAACATGTCAAATCATGTTCTTTTATTATAGCATGGACATTTTGGACTTTTTATGTGATTCAAAGCAATACTCTAGTTTTGACATGATAATTTAGATACTCAAGCATATCAACAAGCAACCATGTCTTTCAAAATATCAACGCTAAAATAAGTTATCCCTAGCCCATCATGCTCAACCATTGATCCATTCATGAAACACACTCGAATATTAGCTACACCCAATACTTAAGTACGATCATATTGCCTTCTAGTTGGTGCTTTTATAAGAGAAGATGGAGACTCAAAAATAAAAATTGCATAAAGTAAAAGAAAGGCCCTTCGCAGAGGGAAGTAGGGATTTGTAGAGGTGCCAGAGCTCAAAGCGAAAAAACTAGAGATAAAAACATTTTGGGAGGTGTATCCATCCCACCAACGAAAATGACTTAGAGTTCCCAACACTTTCCATGCTAGATATATCATAGGCGGTTCCCAAACAGAAAATAAAGTTTATTCCTTTTTCCACCATACTTTCACTTTCCATGGCTAGTCGTATCCACGGTTGCCCTCCATACCAACATTTTCCAAGGAATTTATTATTTGACAACATAAAGTAAATTCATTTTTGCATTTCGGGACTGGGCATCCCTAAAACCTTTTCCTTACTCTCGTGCAATGACAAGTGAATAAAAACTCATCGTGAGAATAACACATCTAGCATGGAAAATATTAGCCACCCCTCACCACTCCGCGAGCGAAACAAACACACAAAAGAGAATTTTATTTTGAAAATTAGAGATGGCACATGCAAATTTGCTTAGAACGGCAAAAGAATACCACATATAGGTAGATATAGTGGACTCATGTGGCAAAACTGGTTTAAAGAATTTTGGATGCGCAAGTAGATATCATACGTGGTGCAAAATGAAGGGTAGCAAAGAGATTGAGAAGCGACCAACCAAGAAACGAATAATCTCATAAGCAAGCGTTAAGCATAATTAACACCGAATAATGCACCACAAGTAGGATATAATTTCATTTCATGACTATTGACTTTCGTTCTTGCATAGGGAATCACAAACCTTAACACCAATATTCTTACTAAAGCATAATTACTCATCAACATAACTCACATATCACATCATCATATCTCAAAACTATTACTAAGAATCAAGTTTATTTTGTCCAATGATCTTCATGAAAGTTTTTACTATATCCTTCTTGGATATCTATCACTTTGGGACTAATTTTCATGTGTTGCTTTTCATAAGCTCAAACAAATATAAGTGAAGATCATGAGCATAATTTTGTATTTCTCTCAAAATAATTTAAGTGAAGCAAGAGAGAATTTCTTGAAAATTTTACTAACTCTCAAATAAATCTAAGTGAAGCAAGAGAGCATTTCTTCAAAAATACTAAGCACACCGTGCTCAAAAAGATATAAGTGAAGCACTAGAGCAAGTCCATAGCTCATAAAAATTTAAGTGAAGCATAGAGAGCAATTTTAACAAGTCATGACATAATTTTGGATCTCTCAAATATGTGTGCCTAGCAAGGATTGATGACTTAAAATACAAAATAAAACAAGCAAAGACTCATATCATACAGGACGCTCCAATCAAAACACATATCATGTGACGAATAAAAATATAGTTTCAAGTAAAATACCGATGGTCGTTGGAAGAAAGCGGGGATGCCCCCCAAGCTTAGTTGGTTGCTCATTTTTGGATAATAGCTTGGGATGCCGTGGCATCCCCATGATTAGGATCTTCTATCCTTCCTTCATCCATCGTAAGATAACCCAAAACTTGAAAACTTCAATCACACAAAACTCAACAAAACCTCCGCGAGATCCGTTAGTATAAGAAAGCAAACCACTACTATAAGTACTGTATCAAACCAATTCATATTTTGTTTTTGTACTATATCTACTGTATTCCAACTTTTCTATGGCAAAAACTCATCAAAGAAAACCATAGAGCCATCAAAATAAGCACACAACACAAAGAAAACAGAATCTGTCAAAACAGAACAGTCTGTAGCAATATGACTTTTTCCAAAACTTATGGAACTCCAAAAATTCTGAAAAAATAGGGTGACCTGGGTAATTTGTATATTAATCTCCTGCAAAAAGAATCAGGGCAAAATCTCTTTCTGATAAAAAATTAGAATTGTTTTCGTGAGCGCAAAGTTTCTGTCTTTTTCAGCAAGCTCAAACAACTATCCTCCGAGGGTTCTACTTGGCACAAACACTAATTAAAACAAAAAAAACACAATCATAACAGTAGCATACTTGTTCTAACACTCAAGAACAGAAAGCAAAAAGCAAAAAATAAAATTTATTCATTGGGTTGCCTCCCAACAAGCGCTATAGTTTTACGCCTTTAGCTAGGCATAAAGCAAGGATCTAAGTATTGTCATCTTTGGTTCGAGATCCATAAGATGCCCTCATGATTGATTCATAAGGTGTATTAATTCTTGTTCTAGGAAAGTGTTCCATACCCTTCCTCAAAGGAAATTGGAACTTAATATTGCCTTCGTTCATATCAATCACGGCACCGGTAGTGCGTAAAAACGGTCTACCAAGTATAATTGGACAAGACGGATTACAATCAATATCAAGAACAATAAAATCTATGGGCACATTACTATTTGCAAGAATAAGAACATCATTAATTCTTCCCATAGGCTTTTTAATAGTAGAATCTTCCAAGTGCAAATTCAAAGAACATTCTTCAAGATTAGTAAGACCAAGCACATCACATAAAGATTTCGGAATTGTAGAAACACTAGCACCCAATTCACACAAAGCAAAACGTTCATAATTTTTAATCTTGACTTTGATAGTAGGTTCCCATTCATCATGCAATTTTCTAGGAATTGAAACTTCTAATTCCAATTTTTCTTCGAAAGCTTTCATCATAGCATCAACAATATGTTTAGTAAAAGCTTTATTTTGTTCATAGGCATGGGGTGAATTTGTCTTGGATTGCAACAAATAAATACAATCAATCAAAGAGCAACTAATCCAAAAGAGTGGGCACATCACTAGTTAAAGTTTTGACCTCTCCAAAACCACTTTCATCAATTTTCTCAACAAGATTTTCACCCTCCAAAATATTGGGACGCCTTCTACCTAAAGTTGACACTTCTCTAGTCCCTTTTTCATCAATCTTAACTTTACTAAACAAGAAATCAATAGAAGAAACACCAATCATTTTAAAATCTTCATCACTTTTAGGAAAGAAATCACTAGAAAACTTTTTTTTCTAAATTTCTCTTTTAGCTCTAAGCATAGAGGTTCTTTTCTTACTTTCATCCATAGAAACATAAAGAGCTTTAATTGATTCATCTACTTTAGGCACAAAAATTTTCATCTTGAGATTTTCCACATCATGAGCAATCCTATCAACACTTCTAGACAAATCATCAATCTTACTCAACTTTTCTTCTATGGAAGTGTTGAAAACTTTTTGTGTGTTGATAAATTCTTTAATATTGTTCTCAAGATCAGAGGTGTTCCTATTATTATTATAAGATTGATTTCCATAGGAATTACCATAATTATTAGAGGAATTACTAGGAAAAGGCCTAGGATTAAAATTACCTCTATAAGCATTGTTATTGAAATTATTTTGAGAGATAAAATTCACATCTATGGCATCACTATTTTGCTCAATCAAGGTAGACAAAGGCATATCATTAAAATCAATAGGAGCACTTTTACTAGCAACCAATTTCATAAGAGCATCAACTTTTTTACTCAAAGAAGAAATTTCTTCAACCGAATTAACTTTTTTACTAGTAGGATCTCTTTCGGTATGCCATTGTGAATAATTTGCCATGATATTATCAAGCAATCTGGTGGCTTCACCCAAAGTAATTTCCATAAAAGTACCACCCGCGGTGGAATCTAAAAGATTACCAGAAACAAAATTCAATCCCGCATAAAAGTATTGTATGATCATCCAAAGATTTAACCCATGAGTTGGGCAATTCCTCAGCATCATTTTCATCCTTTCCCAAGATTATGAAATATGCTCATGTTCAAGTTGCTTGAAATTCATGATCTGGGTTCTAAGAGAAATAATTTTTGCTGGAGGAAAATACTTAGTGATAAAAGCATCTTTGCACTTATCCCAAGAATCGATACTATTGCGAGGCAAATAAGAGAACCAAAATTTTGCAGAATCACGCAAAGAAAACAGAAATAATTTCATCTTCACAACATCATTGTCCACATCTTTTTTCTTTTGCATATCGCATAATTCCACGAAGGTATTAAGATGGGATGCGACATCCTCATTAGGAGTACCGGAAAATTGATCTTTCATAACAAGATTCAGCAAAGCAGTATTAGTATCACAAGACTCCGCACTAGTGGCGGGAGGAGCATTCGGAGTGCCGATAAAATCATTGTTGTTGGTATTTGAGAAATCACATAACTTGGTGTTCTCCTAAGCCATGATGACCACACAACAGATTGCACTCAAAAACAGATCCGGCAAGAAAACGACAAACGGAAAAGAGAGGTGAATAAAACGACAAATTTTTGTGAAGTGGGGGAGAGGAAAACGAGAGGCAAATGGCAAATAATGTAAATTGTGAGGAGATGAGATTTGTGATTAGGAACCTGGTATATATTGAAGATCCTCCCCGGCAATGGCGCCAGAAATTCATTTTGATGACTCCCTAGCAGTGGCGCCAGGAAGTTCCTGTCTGCTAGAAGTACGCCGGTATTTCCCCAAAGAGGAAGGGATGATGCAGCACAACGACAGTAGGTATTTCCCTCAGTGATGAAACCAAGGTTATCGAACCAGTAGGAGAACCAAGCAAGACAACGTAAACAACCCCTGCACACAGATAACAAATCCTCGCAACCCGACGTGTTAAAGGGGTTGTCAATCCCTTCCGGGTAACGACGCCTCAAGATAGGCAAACGGACGTGAGATAAATTTGTAGTAGATTAAAAGATAGATCACAAATAAAATAAATAGAAATAAAATGCAGGAAGGTATTTTTGTATTTTTGGTTTAATAGATCTGAAAATAAATGCAAGGAAAAAGAGTAGATCGCAAAGGCAAATATATGAGAAGGAAGACCCGGGGGCCGTAGGTTTCACTAGTGGCTTCTCTCGAGAAAAATAGCAAACGGTGGGTAAAAAATTTACTGTTTGGCAATTGATAGAACTTCGAATAATCATGATGATATCCAGGCAATGATCATTATATAGGCATCACATCCAAGATTAGTAGACTGACTCCTGCCTGCATCTACTACTATTACACCACACATCGACTGCTATCCAGCATGCATCTAGTGTATTAAGTTCATGGAAAAACGGAGTAATGCAATAAGAACGATGACATGATGTAGACAAGATCTATCTATGTAGAGATAGACCCCATCGTTTTATCCTTAGTAGCAACGATACATACGTGTCGGTTCCCCTTCTATCACTGGGATCAAGCACCGTAAGATTGAACCCACTACAAAGCACCTCTTCCCATTGCAAGATAAATAGATCAAGTTGGCCAAAAAAAACCCAAATATCGGAGAAGAAATACGAGGCTATAAGCAATCATGCATATAAGAGATCAAAGAAACTCAAATAACTTTCATGGATATAAAAAGATAGATCTGATCATAAACTCAAAGTTCATCGATCCCAACAAACACACCACAAAAGAGTTACATCATATGGATCTCCAAGAGACCATTGTATTGAAAATTCAGTGAGAGAGAGGAAGTCATCTAGCTACTAACTACGGACCCGAAGGTCTACAAAGAACTACTCACACTTCATCGGAGAGGCACCAATGGAGGTGGTGAACCCCATCCGAGATGGTGTCTAGATTGGATTTGGTGGTTCTGAACTCTGCGGTGGCTGGATGAATATTTCGTCAATGCCTGTACTGGAATATTGGGGTATTTATAGAGCAAAGTGGCGGTTCGAGGGGCACTCGAGGTGGGCACAATCCACCAGGGCGCGCCTGGGCCTCCTGGCGTGCCCTGGTGGGTTGTGCCACCCTCGGGGCACCCCCCAGGCGCAACCAGGGCCCATTGTGTTCCTTATGGCCCATAAAAATTCTCCATAAAGTTTCGTGACATTTGGACTCCGTCTGATATTGATTCCCTGTGATGTAAAAAACATGCAGAAAACATCAACTGGCACTTGGCACTATGTCAATTGGTTAGTACCAAAAAATGATATAAAATGACTATAAAATGATTATAAAACATCCAAGATTGATAATATAACAGCATGGAACAATCAAAAATGATAGATACGCTGGAGACGTATCGGCAGGTAGCAGGACCATGGTCACAACAGTCCATGTGTTGCCATGATTATTGTGGCCTAGTTATAAAAATAGGTTATTGTGGCCACTAAAAAACGCGGAAAAAGAACTACAGTGACTACAAGCAAACAACTAAACAAGACAATAAGGAAATAAATAAGCAAGCAACTAATGCTAGGCTATTACGACTATTACACATATTACATCCACTGGGTATCAATGTTCGCCACCAGTGCAAATATAGGGAACAAAGCAGTATATTACATACACTGGCCGTCTAAATTGGCCACCAGTGCAAATAAACGCAGCAGCAAAACAAGTCCATAACTGAAACAACTTCAGAAGAGCTCAAGAAACGTTATCCTGGGTATCCACCATGCTGGCAATAAGCTTAGTAATCTTATTAGTTGTGTCTTGTTTGGCGCTAAAATCCTCCAACGCTTGTTGTTGCACCATAAAGTATGCATCTGAATGCTCCAGGGACTTACGCAGTCCTTCTGCTTCTTGTCGCAGCACAGCTGATCGATGTCTTTCAGCTTGTAGTTGAGACTCAAGAAACCGAACTGATTCAGATAGTGAGTTTGAATAGCTTGTGCAAGCGGGAGTGGCGAGTAACTCGAACACTAAACCAAGACAGGACTTTGGGCTTGTCTCACTGTCTTTAAGATAGTTTTCCTTAGCTATTTTATCAGCTTTGTTGGAGACCAACAAGGATGTCTCACAATCCTGAACCTTATCTGCATTACTTCCTTTACCATTTCATAATAAGGCACTCTTCCCCAATATCCTGTCAGCATTCTAAAAGAAGAAACAAGCAGACACATAACAGGTTTAGCATGTACTAGTATATGAAACTCATTTCGGTGAACTAGTTCATTAGTAAGGTGGACATGATTAAACTACCAAGTCTTCTATTGCCAAGCAGTACATAATAAAAGCATCAAACAAACATATATCTATGTCCTATGGTCACTGCATTGTCTTGCCAAATCAAAATAGAGACATGGTTCAAATCATATCAATTTAAGACAAAGTAGCACTGAAAGAACACAAAGCATGGGAAACTACATGACACAACAAGATTTCAGATGAGTACCACGGGTCTACATGTACAACAACACTATTGGCTCTGTTGTGATGCTAGTAATGTGCATGATATGAGAAGTCAACTGTATACACAATTGAAATTGAAATCAACAGAGCTATTTATAAGAGCAAACCTGTTAAAGAAATAGGC
This sequence comes from Aegilops tauschii subsp. strangulata, assembly GCF_002575655.3. Taxonomy (NCBI): domain Eukaryota; kingdom Viridiplantae; phylum Streptophyta; class Magnoliopsida; order Poales; family Poaceae; genus Aegilops; species Aegilops tauschii. The sequence goes on from NC_053040.3 coordinate 323,274,149, forward strand.
GTAAACATACATGTTGTGCCATTGGAGTTTCGATTGGATCCTTCAATTTAAAAATAAGTTCGTATGAGTAAATACAGTGATACAAGAGCAAAGCAGCATGCACGATAGCAATGGAATCTTAAATGAGAACAGTTGTTCTTCAGGTTTAAGCACTTGTTCTACATGAACAGAGTACAGTAAGACACAAGAATATAGTACTTAAAAATAGAAAATGAGCTCATAGACCTTACCACATTCTTGGTTCGGGACCAGTAAAGAACAAGGCATTCCCAGTCATCGTCCAGTAAATGTGTCTCAGGAGAACGTAATGGAATTTGATGAGTTTCTTTGCCAGTGAAGTACGTTTCTTCAAGTAATTCTGATATTTCAACCAAGCATTCTTGAAGATAGCAGAGGTATTACCACAGGTTACCTCATCCTGAGTTTCCAAATCGGTCCTTCTCTTTAGAGAAAAATGGGAAAATTTGCTGTATTATAACCATCATGGAGGTAGAATGTATGGGACAAAGCAAAGTAATTTCCGTGAATAATATTACTTACACATAACTCCTGGACAAACACCTGCAACTGGCATTTTCCTTCATCTTCAATATAATATTTCCATGATGGGAAGATACGCACATAGGATTTAACAACATCAAATGCGATAGATGCTAAACTACGACTGGCTGGTTGTGCTTCCTCCATGGGAATAGGTGTACTAACTGGTGGAGTTGGGGTTCGCTGTGGTAGTACTGGTGATTTGGGCACTGGAGCTGCCTTACTAACTGCTCTTGTTTGGGAGCTCTGTGGTGGAGAGGGTGTTGTGTCAACAGGAACTGAGTTACTATCTGCTGGGGTTGGGGTTAGATTGGGTGAAGCTGGTTCTCTGTCCATCACAACAGGGGTACAATCTGCGAGAGTCTGGGGTATGTGTGGTAGGGCTGGTTCCTGTGCATGTACAACCAGGTTGGCTATCTCCACCAAGAGGTAGCACTGTTTTATTTGAAGATCATGTTTTTACTCCGCTAGATACTGGCATCACCCGCTCCAATCCAAATGGCTGATAAACAGGACACATAGTTGAATGTACAAACATTGTATGAGAGACAGATGCAATAGATAGTGTGGAGAAAAGAGGGCATGAAATAGTTGACATGTATATTGTTTAACTAAAAAGGATAGCATGACATAATTTCATATATATGATGTCCATTTAAACTGGATAGCATAGCATGACATAATTCAAAGGTATGATGACTAACTAAACAAGATGGCATGAGATAATTATATGATGTCTTTAGTAAACAGGTTCGCATGACTTAATTCACATACATGTTATCTAAGTAATCAGGATCGCATGATTTAATTCACATATGTGATTTATGTGCTAAGCAGAGGGCATTCGCATATGTGATGTCTGAACTAAGAACATGGTGTTGAATATTGTGTATATGATGTCTAAACTATGCAATGCAAGACACCATATGCATGATATGAGCAGTATAACCGTGCCAAGTTAGAGCATACACCTTGATGGGGGAATAGGACTGGTCATCTGTCCCTGAATCCATCTCTGAGGAGCTATCGGGATCCAGCAAGAGATCTGCTTTGACAGGTAGCACTGTCTGCTCTGAAGACCTTGTTTTCACTCTAAATTTTTCCATTACCCACTCAAATGGATGATTCACATGAAGAGTAGTTTAATGTACAAACATTGTCAACAAATGGAAATGTAATGAAGAAAAGGATGGGCAAGATATCATTCAAATATATGATGCCTGGTTAAGCAGGATGGCATTGCATATTTCACATATATTATGGCTGGCTAAAAGAGATGAGACTGCATAATTCCCATATATGATATAGAAACTAAACAGGTGGCATTACAAAACATGTCTAAACTAAGAGATGACATATATGATGTCGAAAGTAGGCACTACATGGCAACAAATGCATGATATGACCAACATCATCATGCCAAGTTAGAGCAAACACCTTGGGGGGTAAACAGGAGTGGTCAGCTGCGTCAGAATCCGCCTCAGAACAGATATCTTCCTCTGGATTACAATCTGGAGAGGGGGGAGGGTTTGTCATTGAACCCACCATGGAGCGATGTCTGCATGACATTGTATTGCCACGCAAAGCTCTTCTGTTTTTCTCTACATGTTCAGCATGACCGTGTACAATATCTGACATGCGTACGAAAAAATATAGTGAGATTATGTAAGGAGAGCATGCAGATATCTAGAGTGATGGTAACAACCTGTGGACGGATCCAAAAATAATGATATCAGGCTGATGATAGTTTTAATTTAATAAAAAGACACATGATGATTGATTTACTATTTGTTTCCCACCCAAGATGAACAACATAGGCATACCATAGGTGAACTAGATAATAGATAGAGATACTATTCATAGCTGCGTCGATATGTGCCTCACAAGTAATTTTAAAACTCAGGGTTGAACAGTAATTTGGACCTGACTTGGAGTCTAAGAGGTGAACAGGACGATAAAGTAGCAGGTAATATTAAGTAATGCATAACATAAGCAGAAACAAAAGAGCGCGACCTCTCTTGTGGACCCGTGTACTCCTCAGGTTCATCTGCTGAGTCGATGATGGTGATGTAGTTGCGGTGGGTGCCGGCGGCAGGGAAGGAGATCTGAGGCGGAGAAAGGCGGTCAGTAGTCGTGATGTCTGGTTTGGTGGATGCTTATGTCGATGGAGCAGCTCAAGTGAGGTGGACGACGTAGCGGCAGGAGCAGGAAAAACCACACAAAGTTTTCTTAGACACCTACCTGTAACTGAAGTAATTCTGTAAGGGCTCATTTGGCTTGCAGGATTCTAAAAACGCAGGGATAGGAAATACACCGGAATATGATAGGAATGTACGTGGGAAACAGAGCATTTATAAACACAGGATTTCTATCAACTTGGGTGTTTGGTTCATAGTAATTGGAAGAGCAGAGGAATGGAAAGAAACATGGTGTAACACCCCGCATGTAACTTGCCATATTTGTAACTCCGACTCTTGCCATTTCGGCTATGTGTTATGATTTTCCCTCCGTTGTCGGGTTTTGTCTTTCGTTTTGTATTTTGTCATGTCATGCATTTTCATATCATGTCATCATGTGCATTGCATTTGCATACGTGTTCGTCTCATGCATCCGAGCATTTTCCCCGTTGTCCGTTTTGCAATCCGGCGCTCCTATCTCCTCCGGTGCACCCCTCTTGTTTTCTTTCATGTGTGTGTGTCAAACTTTCTCCGAATGGACCGAGGCTTGTCATGTGGCCCTAATATACCACCCGGAGACTACCGGTCAAGTTTCGTTCCATTCGGAGGTCGTTTGGTACTCCAACGGTTAACCGGGCATCCGCAAAGTCCATTTGAGTGTCCAGCAAAAACCCCCTAAAAAACCAGCCCAAAACCCACCAAACTCTCTTCCATGCTCTAGGTCGTTCGATCACGATCGTGTGGGCAAAAACCGCACCTCATTTGGAGCCTCCTAGCTCCCTCTACCTATTTATATGTGGGCATCCCGAAAAACGGAATCGCAGACGAAACCCTAGTTTCTCCACCGCGCGCCGCCGGACAAAATCGTCTGCCGGCGGACACGTCCGCCCGCCTGCGCCGCCGCCACGTGTCGCCGCCGGATCCTCCACCGCGCCGGCCCGCCCGCCCGTCGCGGGCCCGCCGGCCCGTCGCGGGCCCGTGGGCCCGCACCGCCGCCCCGCGCCCCGCGCCTGCCGCCTCCTCCGCGCCGCCGTGCTCACCGCCGCCGCCGGCCTGCTGTGCCCCGCCGCCACGGTCGCGCCGCCCCGCCGCCCTCCGGTCCCCCTCGCCGGTCGTCGCCCCTCCGGTCTCCTCTTCCTCCCGCCGGCGAGCACCATCGGCCGAGGCCGAGCTCGAGTTCCTGTAGCTCGCGATCTAGATCCGATCGGTAACGAGCGTTGACCTCTCCTCGCCCCTTTTTTTTCCCAAGTCCTCAGTTTTTCACAGCATCTTGCCATGTTCGTAGCTCCATAACTCCTTGCATGTAGCTCCGATTCGCGCGTGTAATATGTCAAGTTGTTCGTCTCGTGATGCTCTTCATTTTGTTCAATTGCACTATGTTCATTAGAGGTCATCTTGATGCCCAAATCTCTGTTGGAAGAGGGCTAGTTGCTGTTATTCTCTGGTTCTTGACAGAACTTGGAGATTTGTCATTTTTGTATCTTTTATTCGGTGCATCTTGTGGGCATGAGCTCTACATGTGTTTTGAAGTATGCCATGCCATCTTTCCAGTGGTGTAGTCCATGTATTTTTGTGATCTCTGTGGTGACTAGCACAAGCATGCAAAGTAGGCCCCGTAATATTTCTGATTTCAGGGACCTAGTGATTTCTCTAAGTCCTTGTCTGCTGTAATTTTGTTGCCGTGTAAACTTGATGCTACAGAGAGATCCATGCATATTTTGGAGATGTTCAGTAAGGATGTTTTGTAGCTATAGTTGTAATTGATCCATTCCTGCAATTGTTTGCAATTATGGAGGGCCATAGCATGACTCAATCTTGCTCTACGTTTGTTATAAAATATTTCTGGTAGATTCTTAACATGATATGCAATCTTGCCAAGCTTATTGTAGTTGATCCATACATGATATGCAATTGTTCTTGCCATGGTTAGCTTTATAAACATGCCATATTGCTGTAGGTATGCTTGGTTTGTCATGCGTTTCTCTGTAGTGAGTGCTCAAGCTCACAAAGAGGCCTACATATTAATATTTCTGCCATGCTCTGTTTTCTGCTAAGTCTGAAACCTGATAACGAAACTTGCTATGTTTACATGCTTGCCATCATATCTTCTGGTCCTTTTTGGCTTATGGTCAGTTAGGGACTTTTATCATGTGCCTTTAGTAGAACACTACCATGCCTTGTTTTGCTATGTTAAGTTCCTGTAGCATATTGATTTCGTGCTCTGAACTTTGCTACCTGATGCTGTTTTCTGCCATGTCCAGTTTTTCACTAAGTCTGTGATCCTGTAATCTTTTGCACTTTTGCCATGCTTGTTTGAGCTTGATATGTTGTGAACTAGCCGTAGCTCAGTGTTCGTCTTTTGTCAAGCATCTCCTGTAGATTACTTCCATGTGCTTTTTTGCTATGTTGGGGTGCTGTAGCATTGTTGCTTGTTGCATTTTAAGTGCTATCTTGCTGTTTATCGCAGATTAGTGTCATTCTTGTTTTGCTTGCCATTTGCAAACCGTGCATCCGTTTCCGGTGATCCTTATATCGATTTTGACCGAAATCATCTCATATTTCCAGTGGCATGCTTGGTTTGCCAATTTACTGCCATGTTCATCATTTTACTTCCGGAGCACGCATATGCATCGCATATCATATCTCGCATATCATACATGTTTTGCATCATGTTGCTTGCGCATTTCTCGTTGTTGATTGTGGTTCCGTTTGCTTGTGTTCTTGTCTTGGGTAGAGCCGGGAGACGAGTTCGTGTACGAGGAACCTGTTGAGTACGCTTACGAGGATCAAGCTTTCGACAACTCTGAGAACCTTGCAGGCAAGATGACCACCCCTCGAAATCACTTCTATCTTTGCTATGCTAGTTGTTCGCTCTATTGCCATGCTCGCTACCTATCACTTGCTATATCATGTCTCCCATTTTAGCCATGTCAGCCCTAACCATCCTTTCCTAGCAAACCGTTGTTTGGCTAAGTTACCGCTTTTGCTCAGCCCCTCTTATAGCGTTGCTAGTTGCAGGTGAAGTTGAAGTTGTTCCATGTCGGAACATGGATATGTTGGGATATCACAATATCTCTTATTTAATTAATGCATCTATATATACTTGGTAAAGGGTGGAAGGCTCGGCCTTATGCCTGGTGTTTTGTTCCACTCTTGCCGCCCTAGTTACTGTTATACCGGGATTATGTTCCTTGAGTTTGCGTTCCTTACGCGGTCGGGTGATTTATGGGACCCCCTTGACAGTTCGCCTTGAATAAAACTCCTCTAGCGAGGCCCAACTTTGGTTTTACCATTTGCCGCCTAAGCCTTTTCCCCCGGGTTTTCGCGAGCCCGAGGGTCATCTTTATTTTAAACCCCCGGGCCAGTGCTCCTCTGAGTATTGGTCCAAACTGTCAGTCGCCGGTGGCCACCAGGGGCAACTCTGGGCTGGCCTATCGGAAGCTTGGACAATCCGGTGTGCCCTGAGAACGAGATATGTGCAGCTCCTATCGGGATTTGTCGGCACATTCGGGCGGCTTTGCTGGTCTTGTTTTACCATTGTTGAGATGTCTTGTAAACCGGGATTCCGAGACTGATCGGGTCTTTCCGGGAGAAGGTTTATCCTTCGTTGACCGTGAGAGCTTATGATGGGCTAAGTTGGGACACCCCTGCAGGGCATTATCTTTCGAAAGCCGTGCCCGCGGTTATGAGGCAGATGGGAATTTGTTAATGTCCGGTTGTAGATAACTTGTCACTTGACCCATTTAAAATACATCAACTGCGTGTGTAGCCGTGATGGTCTCTTCTCGGCGGAGTCCGGGAAGTGAACACGGTCTGAGTTATGTATGACGTAAGTAGGTGTTCAGGATCACTTCTTGGTCATTGCTAGATGACGTCTATTCCGTTGCTTCTCTTCTCGCTCTCATTTGCGCAAGTTAGCCACCATATATGTTTTTGCCGCTGCAGCTCCACCTCTTTGCACCATCTTTTCCTACAAGCTTAAATAGTCTTGATCTCGCGGGTGTGAGATTGCTGAGTCCCCGTGACTCACAGATTCTACCAAAACAGTTGCAGGTGCCGACGAAGCCAGTGCAGATGATGGCGTCGACCTCAAGTGGGAGTTCGACGATGAACGTGGTCGTTACTATGTGTCTTTTCCTGATGATCAGTAGTGGAGCCCAGTTGGGACGATTGGGGATCTAGCATTTGGGGTTGTCTTATTTTCATCTGGATTTTGACCGTAGTCGGTCTATATGCTTGTTTTTGGATGATGTATGAATAATATTTATGTATTGTGTGAAGTGGCGATTGTAAGCCAACTCTTTATCCCATTCTTGTTCATTACATGGGATTGTGTGAAGATGACCCTTCTTGCGACAAAACCACTATGCGGTTATGCCTCTAAGTCGTGCCTCGACACGTGGGAGATATAGCCGCATCGTGGGCGTTACACATGGCCAAATTAAAGTGAAACCATATGAAAGCATGTACAGTCAGAATGTTATTCTGCCACTAATGCACTTGGTCCTGTTTGCATGCATAGGATTTTGAAAAGTAGGTCCAGGTGGATGTTTTGCTCCATTCCTTTCAACAAAATGCATGAATAATTGAATAGTAGAGTGCCATAGGAAAATTTCCTATTGCTATGTTTTTCCTTTGAACCAAAATAGCCCTAATGGATCGACATGAATGTAGAGTAATAAGTGATGCGACAAGTGTACAACCTCTTTGCCGTAGCCGTGTCGACCTCAGCATCATTGGGTTGGTCGTTGAAGAAGTTGAGGTAGAGGTGGCTGTCGGAGGTGTGGAGGAAGATCTTAGGAATCTGTAGACGGCGTCCAAGGCACTGCTCTGTTGTGATGGATGGTTCCGAGCAGCTCCGGCGAGCCGTAAGACGTCGAGGCTGAAGCAGTACAAGACAGACACCGTTAATCTCAAGTGGGATTCTAATAACATCTCCAATAGATGATGTAAAATACATTACCAAAAAGTGATAGATGTAAAATTTACATCACCAAAAAACACCTGACTACAACAGATGAGGTAAAAACTGTTGACTCTGAACTTAAGTGTCGAAACTGAAATTTACTGTGGAATCTAAATGTTAGTGTCGAAACTGATCACAATGGTAGCAGAGAGGCACTTCACATCTAGTTTAGGGAGAGCCTGCAGTTCATCTTCAACCTCCACCCCCTTGAGCCACCAGCCACCACTGGCTGAACCACCAGCCCCCACCGCCCGCGGCCGTCGGCGCTCCCGTGCCGCCTCGCCGCCCCGGAACCACTCCCCACCGCCGGTCCGCCGCCGCCCCAGCCAGCCCTCTAGGTCCCCCATGCCGAGCTTTTTCTCTGGCGATCCCCACACCACCGCCCCCCCATCGCGCCCCCACCGCTAGCGACCACCGCCCCCACCCAGAACCCTAAGATAGATAGTGGGGTACCTCTCCGGCGAGCCCCCCTCCCTGCTGCGGGTGGTTCTTCCTTAACTCCAGCAAGCCCCCCACCCCCTTAAAATCGACTGACCCAAAAGTCGATTCAGTCGACTGAAGTGTAGCTAAATCAGAGCAGAGCAGCAGCACGAGAGAGGGGGAGAGCAACATCAGCAGCGCGAGCGAGTGAGAGCCGGAGCAGTAGCAGCAGATCCGGCTGGTATGGACGCCGTCGCCGAAGGGGCCTCGCTCTGGGGAAGAGCTGCCGTGGAGATGTCACCCACGGCGCTGGCTTCGAGGTAGCCACGCCATGGGAGTGCGGGATGGAGCACCGTTGGTGCCAGCAGGTCGAGTTAAGGAGAAGGTGTGATGCGATGAGTGTACAACCTCTTTGGTCGCGCCGAGTAGGCCTCGACTTCGTCCGAGGAGTCGGTGAGGATGCTGCGGTCCCGGTGGAGCAGGTTAAGGCGGCACTGTGGGGATGGAGCAGCCGCGATAGACGAGGCGATCATTGGAGCAGCTCCTTGGAGGTGGTGGACGGGGGGGGGGCTAAACTGGTGGGATGACGAGATTGACGACGAATCCTCATCCGGGGAGGTGGATGAGGGACGTCGAGCTGTTGCGGTGGACGACGTCGTCGGGAAAGAGGCTCTGGCTGGGCAATTGTGAGGTGGCGGATGGAGGAGGGTGGGGTTTCGCGGCTGGAGCAGAGAGGTTATGGCGGCCTGGGATTTCGAATGGAGAAAAGGAGGCGATGGGAGGGGGAACCATGACTTAGGGACACGCTTGTCCAAAATGTAGGGTGTGTTACAAAAGTACCCCCACCGATTTGAACTAGCGGCCCTTTCGGCTTACGGTTAGAAGGGGGATTTCGTGTGTTGGGATTTGGAAGCTGGAGGGACTTTTCGCGCGCGTTGTAATTTCGGGATAGCAAGGCGCGGGTTGTGAAGGCGCGAGTTTTGGGAGCACGATATCTGAATTTTCGGGATATAATAAGGCGCGGGTTGAATTTTAGGGACAAGCCTAACGTGTAATATTATACTTGTATGTACCAAATCGCACTTCCCTCAACGAAAAAAAACGAAAAAACGAAACTATTCACACCACACAAAGAGAGAGTCTTGTCCCGTTTTACTATGCGAATGCTATTCAAAGCTGTGAATCCATGTTATGTCCAATTAAACTCTTTTGCTGGCTATATAATGCATGTAACCTACTCATACCAACATTTTAGTGCATTCCAAATGTCTATACTACCGCTGCAATTCAAACTAAATTTGAATTCGTTTCTCTATTTGAATAAGAATCTACAATCATGATTGTTGCCAACTTCAACCATCATTCGTGTATTACCTTAACAACACGCCACATGATTACTATAGAGATAGATATGAACTATGTGTACTATATGAACTCGAATTCAATTTTTTGAATACACTTGATATTGATTCCAAACAATAGTACATTTGATGTACTAACTAGATATTCATAATCTAAACCATGTTCCATACGTACACCGTGTTTATCACACAAAGTATAGTGCCCCACCCCCTACATTATGACAAGTATTTAGCCCTGAGCTGCAAAAGCCACACGTTATCCCAAATTATAATCAATGTTCTACATTATGATATCTTCTTCAAATATCTGTATCCACTTTTTTATACTGAATTGTGATCTCTGTTCATCTTTTACACCTTCACGGTCCTCTTCTCTTTGTAGCTAGCTAGCGCTAACTTTCTATCATGCATGCACACGCCCGCCCTCAGCGTCCCCTCCATCACACACATTTGTTATTTCTCTTTAGGTCGTTCACCCATGGCGTGTGTAGGCCCCCGTCTCCTTCTTTCCGGCACACACCAGTCTATATACCTCTCTAACCAAGTGTGCCTACCACAAACACACACTTCCCCTCTTCTCTTCTCAACGTCCATGCCCCCTATGTCCAATACGGTTCCACGCAGGTGCACACTCCCGCCCCTCTTTTCATCGATCTCATACTCGCACACTCCTCCCCCCTCGACATAGTAGGCCTCTCGCACCACCTCCTAGCCGCACCCCTCTCCCCCTGGCCGTCTCTCCGGACCTATTTGCTTCTAACACATGCATGCATGTATACGTACCGATCTCCCTACATATAGCTAGGTCGACTATAATTCTTTTTCCCCACGCGCCGATAGACTTACGTCACTAGTTATGTCACTCCCTTTCTCGGACACACGACGGTTGATCTTCCTATGTAGTTACGTCTGCTTACCACAACCATATTGTCCCCCCTCATCATCCTTGCATACCTCCCGACCCGTCTCTCACACGCACGTGCATAGACAGGCAAACATCCCCGGCCCTCTCTTATTGATATTGCACTTGTACCCTTCTTTGTCTAGCAGGCTTCTCCCACCATTTGCAAGAAGCAACTCCACCACCAACCCTCCAACACTCTACCTTTGTCTTTCTCCCAACCTTATTCCTATGCTACACATATGAATGGATGCCGATCGATCTCATTCCATACATAGCTAGGTCTCTCTCCTTCTCCACACATATACTAGTCAATCTACCTCTCTATAGTTAGGTCTCTGCCCCCTCCCCCCCACACCGATAGTCGAACTTTGTAGGTAGGTATCCATGCCACAGAGAAAAACTGCACCTCTGCCTTCTCAAATTCCAGTAGGCCAGCCGCCCTGTATCTTTGACGTGGGAAAACACAAATTCGATGGCACTCTTTATCGATCGTGTAGCCACACACTTCATCCCTATTTTTGATTCTATCGATATCTCACGCCGATGATCCCTCCACTCTCTTCTCGTGGATCGCTCCCTCTATATATGATATATCCATGACTCTGTTTCACACACATTGCATATATTACGTTTTTTTTGTTTGAGATATCATCGACACATTGCCTCTGTTTCGCACAAACCATCTCTCTCACACCCACCCACGTATGTACCTGCACCTAAAGAAGAGGTGCATGCATGACACATGTACTCACGTCTCGTTCCCGGCCACACCCACGCGGGTACACGATGGAGTTCATTTCTGTACGAAAAGGTAGCCCACGTGATAATTTGACGCGTGTAGCGGTTGTTTACTCGAAGGAGGGTCGTGTATCACGCGTAGACGGAACAAAGTTCGACTTGACGTGTTAGTATTAAATAAAGTTACATTCCTCAATGGCACATACAGAATATAAAACGATTGTCATCGCGAAAAAAGAAAAATCCGCTCCACTATATACAATGGAGCCTGCCTGCCAGGGTTTGTCTCTCGTCACACCATCTCACACAAGGCGGCGGTGGCCTCTCTCTCTCACCGTTGGTCACTGATCCGATCGCATCCCTTCCGTCGTCGGAAAGGGAGGATGTGCATCGTTTCTCCGCTCGACGGTGTTGAGGCAGCACATCCCAATCTGCGGTACCTGCCGTTCTCTCTGACCAAGCTCCGGCGCGGTAGGGCCGTCGCCACTTGCTTGCTGCCGCAGTATGGGCAGATCCTGGCCGCTGGCGCCCTCCTAGTTACATCCCGACGACCCTCAGGTACAGCTTCCTCCGGCCTCGCTCCATTGCCCATCTTCCCACGTTGCCGCATGTGGATCTTCTCTAGTTGTTTGCTTAAAACGTATCTCGGCCGGCGTACTTTTCATCTTGCAACTCGTCCTCAAACCGTTTTTGATAAACCACATGCTGCTATCTTTCCCTTATTACATGGAACATGCTTCTTTTTGGTCGGTGTATGTGTCTTCAACTCATGTTATTAGGCAGTAATTGTTTCCTTTCTACCTCCTTTTGCAAACAGGGCTATCCATTTCACCTTGTTGCTATTCTGACCTTTTGGTGAACTGCAGAAATCACTTTTTTCTTAAGAGTGTTTTGTGCAGTTCCGCCAAAATGTCACACGGGCAACGTTTTTACATTTTTGTGGGACTGCAGAAAGGGAGATTGGTTTTGCTATCCTCCTCATCCAACTCCGTGCCTAATCTTCTCCAACAAGTAGTTAGTCCTAAAGAGAGATCGCAGAGGTGACCGGCTTCTATTTGTGTGTGTTATGTTTCATCATCTAGTTCCACTATTATTGTAATCACACTGACTGAATATCTTTGCAAACAGGGATGATCAGCTTGATTTTAGTGGAGCTGCACAAAATGATCAGGTTGTGATGTCCTCCATACACCTCTTTTTTGGCTACAGAGCTGGGTGAAACTAGCTGCCAACTAATGAACACTGTGCCCAGGAAATGGAGCCATGCCTACGAACAACATCGATCAATTATATATTTTTCTTTATTTGTACACCTTCTCACAACTTTGTCTTCAGTTGTGATGTGAATATTGGCACTGATCTGTGAACCATTGAGATGCATTAGCAGCCATGGAAGTTTCATTTGTATTTGATGGAATGTTGTAACGAGACAATCTTGAGGCAAGAGGACACATGAATCCTAAGTTGAAACCTTTTTTTCCTGCGGGAACCAAAGTTGAAACCTTCATAGCATCACAATAAAATTTCATTAAAATTATGCGTACATATAAATGAATCCTGAAGGATTGCTAGCAATGCCAGAAACAATTCAACTTCGTTCCGCCGACATGTGGGATATCCTTCATCCGGCTCCACCTACCATGCAACAATATTGAGTGCACAACTGCAGGGAAGGATTCACCCTGGTTGTTGCGCCACGGTAGTAATGACTAGTGAGCAGTCAAATCACAGAGCCCCACCTTCGCCATAGTAAGTTGCTCGGACGAAGCAACCATCATTTCTCTGTTCGTTGAATCCGCTGGCTCCCATATTCCCAGAGTAATAAGTTGCTTGGGCGAAGCAACCATCACTTCACCTTTCCCACAGTAAGTACTACCTCCTTCTTTTTATTCTAGAAACAACCACACGCGAATATTGGACGGTAGCAACACATCAACTGAATCAAAAATCAAAACCAACCAATGAACTACTACTAATGGCGAGCGTTTGCTAGTACTACCTCCTTTCTGGGTTATAGGGCTCAATTCAAAAATCTCACCAACCAAGGTAGATGGTAAGTGGTGAATTTTTTTGTAGTTTGCAAAACCACTAATGCGCTTGTTTTCTTCAAAAATTTGTGTTTACCAATGCATTAATTGCAATGCATGAATGCATAAAGTACATGCATTGGTCAATTTTCTTTTAATACTTGCATGCAATGATTTATTGCACCTTGAAATCTGAACATGTGAAGGGGAACAACCCAATTGAGACTTATAAAATGGGAAAACTAAAATTTTGAGATAAGCTCGGTAAACTGGAAGGGAGGGAGTATCATGTACTCTGTATGTCCATGTATATAGGGCTTAATGCGTTTTCTGAGACTAACTTTAGCCCTGTTTGGATCCATGGGTTAGAGTTAGTTTGAGCTAGTTGGGGCTCAAATAGCCCTAAAGTATCCAAACATGAGGGTTAAATTGGAGCAAGTTGCACCAAACCCACCAAAAAAAACTATCCCACCCAAGGGGTGCTAATTGGAGATAGTTCTCATTGGGCCCACTGAAAAATCACTTTTCTCTCTCCATCAAGTGCATTTATTGTCAATCTAACCCTGCCATCCAAACACCTCTTTGGCTACAGTTAGTTCAGGGTTAGTCATGAGTTAGTCTAACCTCTAGCTAAGTTAGAGTATCCAAACAGGAGCATTATAGGACATGCAAGTTGCTCAAAGCATACCGTCAAATTCGTACGTGAAAGGATTTTTTTGAAACGGAACGTGAAAGGATCTTCGAATGATATAATTTTCAAATTATATAAAGTCTTATCAATAGTCAAAGGCAACCTCGAAGAATACATTAGGCCCTATATAAAATCTTATCAATAGTCAAAGCCAAGTGTTACTACTACACCAAACAAGTTCAAAACGAGAAAGTGGACCCACTCACGGCATGGCACGCCTGTCTCGTTTGGTCCGTCGGTCAAAGCGCTTCCTCTTCTTGGCATAACAATAGAGTACAGTAATTTTTTTAGAATGCTCTTGGCATGTCGCTAACATGTGATGAGTTAACCGACCTCAATAGACGGCAAAAACGCTAGCCCGCCGCACTCTGAGAGAGACGAGGAGCGAGAAGTGATACAAGCTGGTGGATTACTAGAGCTAGGTGTCGCACAGAGGCCAAGAAATATGGTGATAGTGTGGGTTGGCCATGTATGATGTAACTACACTGGGCTGCCGTGTTTCGTACTCTTCCGGTCTACTGTGGAGATGATTGGTTGATTTTATATCGCTGAATAATATAAAATGTTATGAGTGCAGACGCTCCACCGCGAGGTTCCTTGCTCCTTCTCGGTCGTCGGGAATCTATGTTCTTCCACTCTTTTTTTGACATCAGCTTTGTTCATCCTTTTGCCAACACGCGGGACATCTAGCATCAAGGTGCACGTGTCATCACTAAAAAAAAGACACTTCCGTGATGATACGTGTTTGTCATAGTAGGTCACATTTTCTGTCATGCATGTACATCCATGACAAATTTATGACAGAATGAAGATAGTCATACCTGTGCTGTCGTAGAAGTGTTCCATGACATTACCAAAATTATCATCACGGAAGTGTCCACTTCCATGACGATAAATCACGCGTCATAGAAGTGTTTTCGTCAAGGGTGACCGACACGTGGCATCCACCGTAACGGGACGCGTTAAGCTATCGGGTCCGGTTTTGGATCCGATAACCCGTTAACAGCCCGGACCAATGGGAATTTTCCACGTGTAAAATTCTCATTGGCCGGAGGAAACACGTGTCGGCTCAATGTTCGGACAAATGTCATCCACTCAGTGGACATGAGGCGCCTATGATACGTCGACACATGGCACGGCCCAACAGATGCCCATTCCGGTGAAAAGGCCGGCCCGTTTGACTTGGTCAAAAGGTAATGGGCCGGCCCACGGAAAGCCTGTTAACGGCCTGTTCGTATATAGCCCATTTACGACCCGCTTACTACCGGCCCGTTACGGCCTATCGAAATTAAGCCCAGTAGCTTCATCTGGGCCGTCCAATATGATTCCAGCCCATTGTAACTTCCAGCCCATGTATGGCCCATGATGTCTTTCGGCCCATATGAGGCCCTTTGTAACTCTCGGCCCATTAAAGGTCCGAGATGAAACTGGCCCATAATGAACAGTGTATCGCTTTATACCCATTAACGGCCCATTATTCCGTCGGCCGTTTCCAGCCCGTGTTAACTTTCGGCCTTCTAAGGGCCCATTTATTCTTGGGCCCATTTCTACAATTCAGTTAGATACGGTCGGTTACTGGCCTGTTCCGTTTGTGGGCCAAACAAAGCCCGTGGTTACATTCGGCCCGTTTGTGGCCCGTTAACCCGTTGGGCTGTTTTCATAGCGTTATCAAATACGGCCTATTAACGGCTCGTTATGGTCCACGGATAGTATGACCCATGTTTGGCGAAATGATTATACGCCCCATAGAAGGCCCATGGATCCTACGACCCGTAGAAGACCAATGGATCCTACGGCCCGTAGAAGGCCCATGGATCATACGGCCCGTAGAAAGTCCATGGATCCTACGGCCCGTAAAAAATCCATGGATCCTACGGCCCGTAGGAGGCCCACGGATCCTACGCCCTGCAGGAGGCCCATGGTTACAATAGTCCGTGTGTTGCCATGATTATTGTGGCCTAGTTACCAAAACTAGGTTCTTGTGGCCACTAAAAAACACAGAAAAAGAACTGCAGTGACTACAACCAAACAAATAAACAAGACAATAAGGAAATAAATAAGCAAGCAACTAACGCTAGCCTATTACAACTATTACACATATTACATCCAGTGAGCATCAAAGTTCGCCACCAGTGCAAATATAGGGAACAAAGCAGCATATTACATACACTGGCCGTCAAAATTGGCCACCAGTGCAAATAAACGCAGCAGCAAAACAAGTCCATAACTGAAACAACTTCAGAAGAGCTCAAGAAACGTTATCCTGGGTATCCACCATGTTGGCAATAAGCTTAGCAAGCTTATTAGCTTTGTCCTGTTTGGCGCTAAAATCCTCCAACGCTTGCTGTTGCACCAGAAAGTATGCATCTGAATGCTCCAGGGACTTCCGCAGTCCTTCCGCTTCTTGTGGCAGCTCAGCTGATCGATGTCTTTCAGCTTGTAGTTGAGACTCAAGAAACTGAACTGATTCAGATAGTGAGTTTGAATAGCTTGTGCAAGCGGTAGTGGCCAGTAACTCGAACAGTAAACCAAGACAGGACTTTAGGATTGCCTCACTGTCTTCAAGATAGTTTTCCTTCGCTGTTTTATCAGCTTCATTGGAGACCAACAAGGATGTCTCACGATCCCGAACCTTATCTGCATTACTTCCTTTATCATTGCTTAGTAAGGCACTCTCCCCCAATATTCTGTCAGCATTCTAAAAGAAGAAACAAGCAGACACATAACAGGTTTAGCATGTACTAGTATATGAAACTCATTTCGGTGAACCAGTTCATTAGTAAGGTGGACAAGATTAAACTACCAAGTCTTCTATTTCCAAGTAGTACATTATAAAAGCATCAAACAAACATATATCTATGTCCTATTGTCACTGCATTGTCTTGCCAAATCAAAATAGAGACACGGTTCAAATCATATCAGTTCAAGAGAAAGCAGCACTGAAAGAATACAAAGCGTGGGAAACTAAACGACACAACAAGATTTCAGATGGGTACCACGGGTCTACATGTACAACAACACTATTGGCTCTGTTGTGATGCTAGTAATGTGCATGATATGAGAAGTCAACTGTATACACAATTGAAATTGAAATCAATAGAGCTATTTATAAGAGCAAGCCTGTTAAAGAAATAGGCGTAAACATACATGTTGTGCCATTGGAGTTTCAATTGGGTCCTTCAATTTAAAAATAAGTTCGTATGAGTAAATACAGTGATACAAGAGCAAAGCAGCATGGACGATAGCAATGGAATCTTAAATGAGAACAGTTGTTCTTCAGGTTTAAGCACTTGTTCTACATGAACAGAGTACAGTAAGACGCAAGCATATAGTACTTGAAATAAAATGAGCTCATAGACCTTACCACATTGTTGGTTCGGGACCAGTAAGAACAAGGCGTTCCCAGTCATCGTCCAGTAAATGTGTCTCAGGAGAACGTAAGGGAATTTGATGAGTTTCTTTGCCAGTGAAGTACATTTTCTTCAGGTAATTCCGATACTGCCACCAAGCATTCTTGAAGATAGCAGAGGTATTACCACAGGTTACCTCATCCCGAGTTTCCAAATCGGTCCTTCTCTATAGAGAAAAATGGGAAAATTTGCTGTATTATAACCATCATGGAGGTAGAATGTATGGGACAAAGCAAAGTAATTGCCATGAATAACATTACTTACACATAACTCTTGGACAAACACCTGCAACTGGCATTTTCCTTCATCTTCAGTATAATATTTCCATGATGGGAAGATACGCACATTGGATTTAACAACATCAAATGCGATAGATGCTAAACTATGAATGGCTGGTTGTGCTTCCTCCACGGGAATAGGTGTACTAACTGGTGGAGTTGGGGTTCGCCGTGGTAGTATTGGCGCTTTGGGCACTGGAGCTGCCTTACTAACTGCTCTTGTTTGGGAGCTCTGTGGTGGAGATGGTGCTGTGTCAACAGGAATTGGGTTACTATCTATTGGGGTTGGGGTTAGATTGGGTGAAGCTGGTTCTCTGTCCATCGCAGTAGGGGTAAAATCTGCGGGAGTATGGGTTATGTGTGGTAGGGCCGGTTCTCGTGCATGTACAACTGGGGTGCTATCTCCACCAAGAGGTAGCACTGTTTTATTTGAAGACCATGTTTTTACTCCGCTAGATACTGCCATCACGCACTCCAATTCAAATGGCTGATAAATAGGAAACATAATTGAATGTACAGACATTGTATGAGAGACAGATGCAATAGATAGTGTGGAAAAAAGAGGGCATTAAATAATTGACATGTATATTGGTTAACTAAAACGGATAGCATGACATAATTTCACATATATGATGTCTATCTAAACTGGATAGCATAACATAACATAATTCAAAGATATGATGACTAACTAAATAGGATCGCATGACATAATTCACATACATGTTATCTAAGTAACTAGGATCACATGATTTAATTCACATATGTGATTTATATGCTAAGCGGAGGGCATTCGCATATATGATGTCTGAACTAAGAACATGGTGTTGAATATTGTGTATATGATGTCTAAACTATGCAATGCAAGACACTGTATGCATGATATGAGCAGTAGAACCGTGCCAAGTTAGAGCATACACCTCGGTGGGGGAATAGGACTGGTCATCTGTCTCTGAATCCATCTCCGAGGAGCTATCGGGACCCAGCAAGAGATCTGCTACTATAGGTAGCACTGTCTGCTCTGAAGGCCTTGTTTTCACTCCAGATTTTTCCATCACCCACTCAAATGGCTGATTCACAGGAAGAGTAGTTTAATGTAGAAACATTGTCGACATGATGGGCTAGATATCATTCAAATATATGATGCCTGGTTAAACATGATGGCATTGCATAATTCCCATATATGATATTGAAACTAAACAGGTGGCATTACAGAACATGTCTAAACTAAGCAGATGACATATATGATGTCGAAAGTAGGCACTGCAAGCCAACATATGCATGATATAACTAACATTATCATGCCAAGTTAGAGCAAATACCTTGGGGGGTAAATAGGAGTGGTCGGCTGCGTCTGAATCCGCCTCAGAACAGATATCTTCCTCTGGATTACAATCTGGAGAGGGGGGGAGGGTTTGCCATTGAACATACCATGGAGCGTTGTCTTCCTGACATTGTATTGCCGCACAAAACTCTTCTCTTTTTCTATACATGTTCAGCATGACTGTGTACAATATCTGACATGCATACAAAACAAATATAGTGAGATTATGTAAGGAGAGCATGCAGAAATCTAGAGTAATGGTAACAATCTAGAGTAATGGTGACAACCAGTGGATGGATCCAAAAATAATGATAGCAGACTGATGATTGCTTTAATTTAATAAAAAAAACAAATGATGATTGCTTTACTATTTGTTTCCCACCCAAGATGAACAACATAGGCTACCCTAGGTGAACCAGATATTAGACAGAGATACTTTTCATTGCTGCCTCGATATGTGCCCCACAACTAATTTAGAACTCAAGTTTGAACATCAATTTGGACCTGACTTGGAGTCTAAGAGGTGAGCAGGACATAAAGTAGCAGGTAATATTAAGCAATGCATGACATAAGCAGAAACAAAAGAGTGCGACCTCTCTTGTGGATGATGGTGATGTCGTTTGGTGGGTGCCGGCGGCAGGGAAGGAGATCTGAGGCAGAGAAAGACGGCCAGGAGTCGTGATGTCTGGTTTGGTGGATGCTTCTGTCGATGGAGCAACTCAGGTGAGATGGACGACGTCACGGAAGGAGTAGGACAAACCACACAAAGTTTTCTTCGACACCTACCTGTAACTGAAGTAATTCTGTAAGGGCTCATTTGGCTTGCATGATTCATAAAACGTAGGGATAGGAGGAAAAACACCGGAATAGGATAGAATGCACATGGGAAACAGAGCATTTGTGAACACAGGATTTCTGTCAACTTTGGTGTTTGGTTCACAGGAAAAGGAGGAGCAGAGGAATGCAAAGAAACATGGCCAAAATAATGTGAAACCATATGAAAGCATGTACAGTTAGAATGTTATTCTGCCACTAATGCACTTGGTCCTGTTTTCATGCATAGGATTTTGAAAAGTAGGTCCAGGTGGAGGTTTTGCTCCATTCGTTTCAACAAAATGCATGAATAATTGAATAGTAGAGTGCCATAGGAAAATTTTCTATGCTATGTTTTTCCGTTGAACCACAATAGCCCTAATGGATCGACATGAATGTAGAGTAATAAGTGGTGCGACAAGTGTACAAACTCTTTGCCGTAGCCGTGTCGACCTCAGCATCATTGGGTTGGTCGCTGAAGAAGTTGAGGCAGAGGTGGATGTCGGAGGTGTGGAGGAAGATCTGAGGAATCTGTAGACGGCGTCTAGGGCACTGCTCTGTTGTGATGGATCGTTCCAACCTTGGAGCAGCTCCAGTGAGCCGTATGACGTCAAGGCTGAAGCAGCACAAGATAGACATCATTAATCTCAAGTGGGATTCTAATAGCATCTCCAATAGATGATGTAAAATGCATTACCAAAAAGTGATAGATGTAAAATTTACCTCACCAAAAACCACCTGACTACAACAGATGAGGTAAAAACTGTTGACTCTGAACTTAACTGTCGAAACTGAAATTTAGTGTGGAATCTGAATGTTACTGTCGAAACTGAATGCAATGGTAGCAAAGAGGCACTTCACATGGGATAGTTTAGGGAGGGCCTGAAGTTCATCTTCAACCTGCACCCCCCCGAGCCGCCAGCCACCACCGGCCGAACCCCACGCCGCCCTGCCGCCCCGAAACAACTCCCCACCGCCACCTCGCCGCCCCGAAACAACTCCCCACCGCCGCCTCGCCGCCCCGAAACAACTCCCCACCGCCGGTCTACCGCCGCCTCGCCGCCCCAAACAACTCCCCACCGTCGGTCCGCCGCCGCCCCGGCCAGCCCTCTAGCCCCCCACGCCAAGCATTTTCTTCGACGATCCCCACGCCACCGCCCCACCACCGCGCCCCCACCGCCGGCGAGCAGCACCCCATCCAGAACCCTAAGATAGATAGTGTGGTACCTCTTCGGCGAGCCCCCCTCCCCGCTGCGGGTGGTTCTTCCTTAACTCCGGCGAGACCCACCACCCCTTGAAAATCGACCAACCCAAAAGTCGATTCAGTCAACTTAAGTGTAGCTAAATCGGAGCAGAGCAGCAGCACGAGCGAGGGGGAGAGCAGTAGCGCGAGCGAGCGAGCGAGAGACGGAGCAGCAGCAGCAGCGCGAGCGAGCGAGAGCCCGGGCAGCAGCAGCCGCCGCGCGAGCGAGTGAGAGCCAGAGCAGCACCAGCTGGGCGAGCGAGCGAGAGCCGGAGCAGCAGCACCAGCGCGAGCGACCGAGCGACAGCCGGAGCAGCAGCAGCAGATCCGGCTGGTATGGACGCCGCCGCCGAAGGGGCCTCTCACTGGGGAGAGCCGCCGTGGAGATGTCGCCTCCGGCGCCGGCTTCGAGGTAGCCGCTCCATGGGGGTGCGGGATGGAGCACCATCGGCGCCGAGAGGTCGAGTTAAGGAGAAGGTGCGATGCAATGAGTGTACAACCTCTTTGGTGGCGCCGAGTAGGCCTCGACTTCGTACGAGGAGTCGGTGAGGATGCTGCGGTTCCGGTGGAGCAGGTTAAGGCAGTGCTGTGGGGATGGAGCGGCCGCGATAGACGAGGCGATTGTCGGAGCAGCTCCTTAGTGGTGGAGGACGGGGCGGCTGAACCGGCGGGACGACGGGATGGACGACAGATCCTCATCCGGGGAGGCGGATGAGGGACGTCGAGCTGTTGCGGTGGACGACATCGTCGGGTAAGAGGCTCCGGCTGGGCAGCGGTGAGGTGGCGGACGGAGGAGGTGGGGTTTCTCGGCTGGAGCGAAGAGGTTATGGCAGCCAGATTTTGAATGGCGAAAAGGAGGCGATGGGAGGGGGGAACCATGACTTAGGGACGCGCTTGTCCAAAAGGTAGGGTGTGTTACAAAAGTACCCCCACCGATTTGAACTAGCGGCCCTTTCGGCTCAGGGTTAGAAGGGGGATTTCGTGTGTCGGGATTTGGCAGCTGGAGGGAGTTTTCGCGCGCGTTGTAATTTCGGGATAGCAAGGCGCATGTTGTGAAGGCGCCAGTTTTGGGAGCACGATATGAGAATTTTCGGGATATAAATTTTAGGGACAAGCCTAATGTGTAATATTGTACTTGTACGTACCAAATCAATTCACACTTCCCTCAACGAAAAAAAACAAAAAAATAAAACTATTCACACCACACAAAGAGAGAGTCTTGTCCCATTTTACTATACAAATGCTATTCGAAGCTACACAAAGAGAGAGTATGAATCCATGTTATGTCCAATTAAATTTTTTCGTTGGCTGTATAATGCATGTAACCTACTCAAACCAACATTTTAGTGCATTCCAAATGTTTATACTACCGCTGCAATTCAAACTGAATTTGAATTCGTTTCTCAATTTTAATAAGAATCTACAATCATGATTGTTGCCAGCTTCAACCATCATTCGTGTATTATCTTAACAACACACCACATGATTACTATAGAGATAGATATGAACTATGTGTACTATATGAACTCGAACTCAATCTTTTGAATACACTTGATGTTGATTCCAAATAATAGTACATTTGATGTATAACTATATATTCATAATCTAAACCATGTTCCATACGTACCCCGTGTTTATCACACAAAGTATAGTGCCCCGCCCCCTACATTATGACAAGTATTTAGCCCTGAGCTGCAAAAGCCACACATTAGCCCAAATTATAATCAATGTTCTACATTATGATATCTTCTTCAAGTATCCGTATCCACTTTTTTATAATGAATTATGATCTATGTTTGTCTTTAACACCTTCACGATCCTCTTCTCTTTGTAGCTAGCTAGCGCTAATTTCCTATCGTGCATGCACACGCCGCCTCCCTCTCACCCTCCCTCAGCGTCCCCTCCATCGCGCACGTTCGTTATTTCTCTTTAGGTCGTTCACCCGCGGTGTGTGTAGGCCCCCCGACTCCTTCTTTCCGGCCCACACCGGTCGATATACCTCTCTAGCCAAGTGTGCCTACCACAAACACATACTTCCCCTCTACTCTTCTCACCATCCATGCCCCCTATGTCCAATACGGTTCCACGCAGGTGCACACTCCCGCCCCTCTTTTCATTGATCTCATAGTCGCACACTCCTCCCCCCTCGACATAGTAGGCCTCTCGCACCACCTCCTAGCCGCACCCCTCTCCCCCTGTCTGTCTCTCCGGACCTTATTTGCTTCTAACACATGCATGCATGTATACATACTGATCTCCCTACATATAGCTAGGCCGACTATAATTCTTTTCCCCACGCACCGATAGACTTACCTCACTAGTTATGTCTCTCCCTTTCTCGGACACACGACATTTGATCTTCCCATGTAGTTACGTATGCTTGCCACAACCATATCGTCTCCCCTCATAATCCTTGCATACCTCCCGACCCGTCTCTCACACGCACGTGCATAGACAGATAGACATCCCCGCCCTCTCTTATTGATATTGCACTCGTACCTCCTTTTGTCTAGCAGGCCTCTCCCACCATTTGTGAGACGCCACTCCACCACCAACCCTCCGACACTCTACCTTTGTCTTTCTCCCAACCTTATTCCTCTGCTACACATATCCATGGATGCTGATCGATGTCCCTCAATACATAGCTAGGTTTCTCTCCTTCTCCACACATATACTAGTCGACCTACCTCTCTATAGTTAGGTCTCTGCCCCCTCCCCCCCCCCACCGATAGTCGAACGTTGTAGGTAGGTATCCATGCCACAGAGAAAAACCGCACCTCTGCCCTCTCAAATTCCAGTAGGCCAGCCGCCCTGTATCTTTGACGTGGGCAAACACAAATTCGATGGCACTCTTTATCGATCGCGCAGCCACACACTTCATCCCTGTTTTTGATTCTATCGATATCTCACGCCGATGATCCCTCCACTCTCTTCTCGTGGATCGCTCCCTCTATATATGATATATCCATGACTCTGTTTCACACACATTGCGTATGTTACTTTTTTTGTTTGAGATATCATCGACACATTGCCTCAGTTTTGCACAAACCATCTCTCTCACACCCACCCACGTACGTACCTGCACCTAAAGAAGAGGTGCACGCAGGACGCACGTACTCATGTCTCGTTCCCGGCCACACCCGCGCGGGTACACGGTGGAGTTTGTTTCTGTACGAAAGGCAGCCCACGTGATAATTTGACGCGTGTAGCGGTTGTTTACTCGAAGGAGGGTCGGGTAGCACGCCTAGACGGAACAAAGTTTGACTTGATGCGTTTGTATTAAATAAAGTTATATATTCCTCCTTAATGGCACGTAGTACAGAATATAAAACGATTGCCGTGGGGAAAATGGAAAAATCCGCTCCACTATATGCAACGGAGCCTGCCTGCCGGGGTTTGTCTCTCGTCACACCATCTCACACAAGGCGGCGGTGGCCCCTCTCTCTCTCACCGTTGGTCAGTGATCCGGCCACATCCCGTCCGCTGGCAGAAAGGGAGGATGTGCATCATTTCTCCGTTCGACGGTGTTGAGGCAACACGTCCCGATCTGCGGTACCCGCCGTTCTCTCTGACCAAGCTCCGGCGCGGTAGGGCCTTCGCCACTTGCTCGCTGCCGCAGTATGGGCAGATCCCGGCCGCCGGCGCTCTCCTAGTAACATCCCGACGACCCTCAGGTACAGCTTCCTCCGGCCTTGCTCCACTGCCCATCTTCCCACGTTGTTGCATGTGGATCTTCTTTAGTTGTTTGCTTAAAACGTATCTCGGCTGGCGTACTTTCCATCTTGCAATCTCGTCCTCAAACCATTTTTGATAAACCACCATGGTGTCTTCAACTCGTGTTATTCGCCAGTAATTGTTTCTTTCTACCTCTTTTTTGCAAACAAGGCTAGCCATTTCACCTCGTTGCTATTGCGACCTTTTGGTGAACTGCACAAATCACTTTTTTTCTTAAGAGTGTTTTGTGCAGTTCTGCCAAAATGTCACACGGGCAATGTTTTTACATTTCTGTGGGATTGCAGAAAGGGAGGTTGGTTTCGCTATCCTCCTCATCCAACTCCTGCCTAATCTTCTCCAAAAAGTAGTTAGTCCTAAAGAGAGATCGCAGAGGTGATCGGCTTCTATTTGTGTGTGTTATGTTTCATCATCTAGTTCCACTATTATTGTAATCACACCGACTGGATATCTTTGC
Organism: Aegilops tauschii subsp. strangulata; assembly: GCF_002575655.3. Taxonomy (NCBI): domain Eukaryota; kingdom Viridiplantae; phylum Streptophyta; class Magnoliopsida; order Poales; family Poaceae; genus Aegilops; species Aegilops tauschii. The sequence goes on from NC_053040.3 coordinate 323,299,227, forward strand.
AAACAGGGATGGTCAGCTCGATTTTAGTGGAGCTGCACAAAATGATCGGATTGTGGTGTCCTCCGTACACCCGCTTTTTGGCTACAGCGCTGGGTGAAACTAGCTGCCAAGCAATGAACACTGTGCCCAGGAAATGGACCCATGCCTACGAACAACATCGATCAATTATATATTTTTCTTTATTTGTACACCTTCTCACAACTTTGTCTTCAGTTGTGATGTGAATATTGGCACTGATCTGCGAACCATTGAGATGCATTAGCAGCCATGGTAGTTTCATTTGTATTTGATGGAATGTTGTAATGAGATAATCTTGAGGCAAGAGGACACATGAATCCTAAGTTGAAACATTTTTTTCCTGCGGGAACCAAAGTTGAAACCTTCATATCATCACAGTACAATTTCATTAAAATTATGCGTACATATAAACAAATCCAGATGGATTGATAGCAATGCCAGAAACAATTCAACTTCGTTTTGCCGACATGTGGGACATCCTTCATCCGGCTCCACCTGCCGTGCAGCAATATTGAGTGCCCAACTGCAGGGAAAGATTCACCCTGGTCGTTGCGTCACATTAGTAATGACTAGTGAGCAGTCAAATCACAGAGCCCCACCTTGTTGGGGAACGTAGTAGAAATTCAAAATTTTCTACGCATCACCAAGATCAATCTATGGAGTAATCTAGCACCGAGGGGAAGGGGAGTGCATCTACATACCATTGTAGATCGCTAAGCGGAAGCGTTGCAAGAACGCGGATGAAGGAGTCGTACTCGTAGCGATTCAGATCGCGGTTGATTCCGATCTAAGCGCCGAACCACGGCGCCTCCGCGTTCAACACACGTGCAGCCCGGTGACGTCTCCCACGCCTTGATCCAGCAAGGAGAGAGGGAGAGGTTGGGGAAGACTCCATCCAGCAGCAGCACAATGGCATGGTGGTGATGGAGGAGCGTGGCACTCCAGCAGGGCTTCGCCAAGCATTGCGAGAGACGAGGAGGGAGAGGGGTAGGGCTGCGCCAAGAGAGAGATGTTCTCGTGTCTATGGCAGCCCCAAACCCCCACTATATATAGGGGAAAAGGGAGGGGCTGCGCCCCCACCTAGGTTTCCACCTCTAGGGGTGGCGGCCAGCCCTAGATGGGACTAGGAGGGGCGGCCAAGGGGGGAGAGAGGGGGGGCGCACCACTAGGTGGGCCTTAGGCCCATCTGAGCCTAGGGTTTCCCCTTTTCCCTTCTCTCTTCGCCTTGGGCCTTGGTGGGGGGCGCACCAGCTCACCTGGGGCTGGTCCCCTCCCACACTTGGCCCACGCAGCCCTCTGGGGCCGGTGGCCCCACCTGGTGGACCCCCAGGACCCTCCCGGTGGTCCCGGTACGTTACCGATAGCACCCAAAACTTTTCCGGTGACCAAAACAGGACTTCCCATATATAAATCTTTACCTCCGGATCATTCCGGAACTCCTCGTGATGTCCGGGATCTCATCCAGGACTCCGAACAACATTCGGTAACCACGTATATCTATTCCCTATAACCCTAGCGTCATCGAACCTTAAGTGTGTAGACCCTACGGGTTCGGGAACCATGCAGACATGACCGAGACGTTCTCCGGTCAATAACCAACAGCGGGATCTGGATACCCATGTTGGATCCCACATGTTCCATGATGATCTCATCGGATGAACCACGATGTCGGGGATTCAATCAATCCTGTATACAATTCCCTTTGTCAATCGGTATGTTACTTGCCCGAGATTCGATCGTCGGTATCCCGATACCTTGTTCAATCTCGTTACCGGCAAGTCTCTTTACTCGTTCCGTAAGACATCATCCCGTGATCAACTCCTTGGTCACATTGTACACATTATGATGATGTCCTACCGAGTGGGCCCAGAGATACCTCTCCGTTTACACGGAGTGACAAATCCCAGTCTCGATTCGTGCCAACCCAACAGACACTTTCGGAGATACATGTAGTGCACCTTTATAGTCACCCAGTTACGTTGTGACGTTTGGTACACCCAAAGCATTCCTACGGTATCCGGGAGTTGCACAATCTCATGTTCTAAGGAAATGATACTTGACATTAGAAAAGCTCTAGCAAATGAACTACACGATCTTGTGCTATGCTTAGGATTGGGTCTTGTCCATCACATCATTCTCCTAATGATGTGATCCCGTTATCAACGACATCCAATGTCCATGGTCAGGAAACCGTAACCATCTATTGATCAACGAGCTAGTCAACTAGAGGCTTACTAGGGACATGGTGTTGTCTATGTATCCACACATGTATCTGAGTTTCCTATCAATACAATTTTAGCATGGATAATAAACGATTATCATGAACAAGGAAATATAATAATAACCAATTTATTATTGCCTCTAGGGCATATTTATAACAGTCTCCCACTTGCACTAGAGTCAATAATCTAGTTCACATCGCCATGTGATTAATACCCAAGAGTTTACTAGAGTCAATAATCTAGTTCACATCTCCATGTGATTGTAATGAATCCAACACTCATGGGGTTTGTTCATATCTCGCTTGTGAGAGAGGTTATTAGTCAACGGGTCTGAACCTTTCAGATCCGTGTGTGCTTTACGAATATCTATGTCATCTTGTAGATGCAGCTACCACGCGCTACTTGGAGCTATTCCAAATAACTGCTCTACTATACGAGTCCGGTTTACTACTCAGAGTCATCCGGATTAGTGTCAAAGTTTGCATCGACGTAACCCTTTACGACGGACTCCTTTTCACCTCCATAATCGAGAAAATTCCTTAGTCCACTAGATACTAAGGATAAGTTCGACCGCTGTCATGTGATCCATTCCCGGATCACTATTGTACCCCTTGACTAACTCATGGCAAGGCACACTTCATGTGCGGTACACATCATAGCATACTGTAGAGCCTACGTGTAAAGCATAGGGGACGACCTTCGTCCTTTCTCTCTCTTCTGCTGTGGTCAGGTCCTGAGTCTTACTCAATACTCACACCTTGTAACACAGCCAAGAACTCCTTCTTTGCTGGTCTATTTTGAACTCCTTCAAAAACTTGTCACGGTATGTATTCATTTGAAAGTACTATTAAGCGTTTTTGATCTATCCTTATAGATCTTGATGCTCAATGTTCAAGTAGCTTAATCCAGGTTTTCCATTAAAAACACTTTTCAAATAACCCTGTATGCTTTCCAGAAAATCTACATTATCTCTGATCAACAATATGTCAACAACATATACTCATCAAAAATTCTATAGTGCTCCCACTCACTTCTTTGGAAATACAAGTTTCTCATGAACTTTGTATAAACCCAAAATCTTTGATCATCTCATCAAAGCGTTCATTCCAACTCCGAGATGCTTACTCCAATCCTTAGAAGGATTGCTGGAGCTTTGCATACTTGTTAGCATCTTTCAGGATTGACAAAACCTTCTGGTTGTATCACATACAACCTTTCCTCAAGAAAATCGTTGAGGAAACAATGTTTTGACATCCTATCTGCAAGATTTCATAAATAATGCAGTAACTGCTAATATAATTCTGACAGACTCTTAGCATCGCTACGAGTGAGAAAGTCTCATCGCAGTCAACTCCTTGAACTTGCCGGAAAACATCTTAATGACAAGTCGAGCTTTCTTAATGGTGACACTTACCATCATTGTCTGTCTTCCCTTTAAAATCCATCTGTACCCAACAGCCTTACGACCATCAAGTAGTTCTTTCAAAGTCTATACTTTGCTTTTATACATGGATCCTCTCTCGGATTTCATGGCCTCGAGCCATTCGTCGGAATCCGGGCCCACCATCGCTTCCCCATAGCTCGAAGGTTCATTGTTGTCTAGCAACATGACTTCCAAGACAGGATTACGTACCACTCTGAAGTAGTACGCATCCTTATCGACCTACGAGGTTTGGTAGTGACTTGATCCGAAGTTTCATGATCACTATCATAAGCTTCCACTTCAATTGGTGTAGGTGCCACAGGAACAACTTCCTGTGCCCTGCTACACACTAGTTGAAGTCATGGTTCAATAACCTCATCAAGTCTCCACCATCCTCCCACTCAATTATTTCGAGAGAAACTTTTCCTCGAGAAAGGACCCGTTTCTAGAAACAATCACTTTTGCTTCCAGATCTGAAATAGGAGGTATACCCAACTGTTTTGGGTATTCTATGAAGATGCATTTATCCGCTTTGGGTTCGAGCTTATCAGCCTGAAACTTTTTCACATAAGCGTCGCAGCCCCAAACTTTTAAGAAACGACAGCTTAGGTTTCTCTAAACCATAGTTCATACGGTGTCGTCTCAACGGAATTGTGTGGTGCCCTATTTAAAATGAATGCGGTTGTCTCTAATGCCTAACCCATAAACGATAGTTGTAATTCGATAAGAGACATCATGGTATGCACCATATCCAATAGGGTGCAGTTATGATGTTTGGACACACCATCACAATATGGTGTTCCAGGCGGTATTAGTCGTGAAACAATTTCCATAATTTCTTAATTGTGTGCCAAACTCGTAACTCAGATATTCATCTATATGATCATATCACAGACATTTTATCCTCTTGTCACGACGATCTTCAACTCACTCTGAAATTACTTGAACCTTTCAATAATTCAGACTTGTGTTTCATCAAGTAAATATTCTCAGCATCTACTCAAATCATCTGTGAAGTAAGAACATAACGATATCCACTACATGCCTCAGCACTCATTGGACTGCACACATCAAATGTATTACTTCCAACAAGTTGCTCTCTTGTTTCATCTTACTGAAAACGAGGCCTTTCAGTCATCTTGCCCATGTGGTATGATTTGCATGTCTCAAGTGATTCAAAATCAAGCGAGTCCAAACGATCCATCTGTATGGAGTTTCTTCATGCATATCTACCAATAGACATGGTTTGCATGTCTCAATCTTTTCAAAAATGAGTGAGTCCAAAGATCCATCAACATGGAGCTTCTTCATGCGTTTTATACCAATATGACTCAAATGGCAGCGCCACAAGTATGTGGTACTATCATTACTATCTTATATCTTTTGGCATGAACATGTGTATCACTACGATCGAGATTCAATAAACCATTCATTTTAGGTGCAAGACCATTGAAGGTATTACTCAAATAAACAGAGTAACCATTATTCTCCTTAAATGAATTACCGTATTGCGATAAACATAATCCAATCATGTCTATGCTCAACGCAAACACCAAATAATTATTATTTAGGTTTGACACCAATCTCGATGGTAGAGGGAGCATGCGATGCTTGATCACATCAACCTTGGAAACACTTCCAACACATATCGTCATCTCACCTTTAGCTAGTCTCCGTTTATTCCGCAGCTTTTATTTCGAGTTACTAACACTTAGCAACCGAACCGGTATCTAATACCCTGGTGCTACTAGGAGTACTAGTAAAGTACACATTCATATAATGTATATCCAATATACTTCTGTCGACCTTGCCTGCCTTCTCATCTGCCAAGTATCTAGGGTAGTTCTGCTTCAGTGACCGTTCCCCTCATTACAGAAGCACTTAGTCTCGGGTTTGGGTTCAACCTTGGGATTCTTCACTAGAGCAGCAAATGATTTGCCGTTTCATGAAGTATCCCTTTTTGCCCTTGCCCTTCTTGAAACTAGTGGTTTTACTAACCATCAACAATTGATGCTCCTATTTGATTTCTACTTTCACAGTGTCAAACATTGCGAATAGCTCAAGGATCGTCATATCTATCCCTGATATGTTATAGTTCATCACGAAGCTCTAATAGCTTGGTGGCAGTGACTATGGAGAACCATCACTATCTCATCTGGAAGATTAACTCCCACTCGATTCAAGCGATTGTGGTACTCAGACAATCTGAGCACATGCTCAACGATTGAGCTTTTCTCCCTTAGTTTGCAGGCTTAAGAAACTTGTCAGAGGTCTCATACCTCTTGACGTGGGCACTAGTCTGAAATCCCAATTTCAGTTTTCGGAACATCTCATATGTTCTGCGACGTTTCAAAACGTCTTTGGTGCCACAATTCTAAACCGTTAGCATTACGCACTGAACTATCACGTAGTCATCAAAACGTGTATGTCAGACGTTTCGCAACATCTACAGACGACGCTGAGGTTCAGCACACCGAGCGATGCATTAAGGACATAAGCCTTCTGTGCAGCAATGAGGACAATCCTCAGTTTACGGACCCAGTCCGCATAATTGCTACTATTAACTTTCAACTAAATTTTCTCTAGGAACATATCTTAGTAGAACTAAAGCGTAAGCTACGACATAATTTGCAAAGACCTTTTGACTATGTTCATGATAATTAAGTTCATCTGATTATTTAATGAACTCCCACTCAGATAGACATCCCTCTAGTCATCTAAGTGATACATGATCCGAGTCAAACTAGGCCGTGTCCGATCATCACGTGAGACAGACTAGCCATCATCGGTGAACATCTCCATGTTGATCGCATCTACTATACGACTCATGTTCGACCTTTCGATCTCTTGTGTTCCGAGGCCATGTCCGTACATGCTAGGCTCGTCAAGTCAACCCAAGTGTTTCGCATGTGTTCCGAGGCCATGTCTGTACATGCTAGGCTCGTCAACACCCGTTGTATGCGAACGTTAGAATCTATCACACCCGATCATCACGTGGTGCTTCGAAACAACGAACCTTCGCAACGGTGCACAGTTAGGGGGAACACATCTCTTGAAATTTTAGTGAGGGATCATCTTATTTATGCTACCGTCGTTCTAAGCAAATAAGATGTAAACGTGACAAACATCACATGCACATCATAAAGTGACATGATATGGCCAATATCATCTTGCGCCCTTTGATCTCCATGTTCGAGGCGCGGCATGATCACCTTCGTCACCGGCATGACACCATGATCTCCATCATCACGATCTCCATCATCGTGTCTTCATGAAGTTGTCTCGCCAACTATTACTACTACTACTATGGCTAACGGTTAGCAATAAAGTAAAGTAATTACATGGCGTTTTTCAATGACACGCAGGTCATACAATAAATTAAGACAACTCCTATGGCTCCTGCCGGTTGTCATACTCATCGACATGCAAGTCGTGATTCCTATTACAAGAACATGATCAATCTCATACATCACATATATCATTCATCACATCCTTTTGGCCATATCACATCACATAGCATACCCTACAAAAACAAGTTAGACGTTCTCTAATTGTTGTTGCATGTTTTACGTGGCTGCTATGGGTTTCTAGCAAGAACGTTTCTTACCTACGCAAAAGCCACAACGTGATATGCCAATTTCTATTTACCCTTCATAAGGACCCTTTTCATCGAATCCGATCCTACTAAAGTGGGAGAGACAGACACCCGCTAGCCACCTTATGCAACTAGTGCATGTCAGTCGATGGAACCTGTCTCACGTAAGTGTACGTGTATGGTCGGTCCGGGCCGCTTCATCCCACGATGCCGCCGAATCAAGATAATACTAGTAACGGCAAGTAAATTGACAAAATCGACGCCCACAACTACTTTGTGTTCTACTCGTGCATAGAAACTACGCATAGACCTAGCTCAGGATGCCACTGTTGGGGAACGTAGCAGAAATTCAAAATTTTCTACGCATCACCAAGATCAATCTATGGAGTAATCTAGCACCGAGGGGAAGGGGAGTGCATCTACATACCATTGTAGATCGCTAAGCGGAAGTGTTGCAAGAACGCGGATGAAGGAGTCGTACTCGTAGCGATTCAGATCGCGGTTGATTCTGATCTAAGCGCCGAACCACGGCGCCTCCGCGTTCAACACACGTGCAGCCCAGTGACGTCTCCCACGCCTTGATCCAGCAAGGAGAGAGGGAGAGGTTGGGGAAGACTCCATCCAGCAGCAGCACAATGGCATGGTGGTGATGGAGGAGCGTGGCACTCCAGCAGGGCTTCGCCAAGCACTGCGAGAGACGAGGAGGGAGAGGGGTAGGGCTGCGCCAAGAGAGAGATGTTCTCGTGTCTATGGCAGCCCCAAACCCCCACTATATATAGGGGAAAAGGGAGGGGCTGCGCCCCCACCTAGGTTTCCACCTCTAGGGGTGGCGGCCAGCCCTAGATGGGACTAGGAGGGGCGGCCAAGGGGGGAGAGAGGGGGGGCGCACCACTAGGTGGGCCTTAGGCCCATCTGAGCCTAGGGTTTCCCCTTTTCCCTTCTCTCTTTGCCTTGGGCCTTGGTGGGGGGGCGCACCAGCTCACCTGGGGCTGGTCCCCTCCCACACTTGGCCCACGCAGCCCTGTGGGGCCGGTGGCCCCACCTGGTGGACCCCCGGGACCCTCCCGGTGGTCCCGGTACGTTACCGATAGCACCCGAAACTTTTCCGGTGACCAAAACAGGACTTCCCATATATAAATCTTTACCTCCGGATCATTCTGGAACTCCTCGTGACGTCCAGGATCTCATCCAGGACTCCGAACAACATTCGGTAACCACGTATATCTATTCCCTATAACCCTAGCGTCATCGAACCTTAAGTGTGTAGACCCTACGGGTTCGGGAACCATGCAGACATGACCGAGACGTTCTCCGGTCAATAACCAACAGCGGGATCTGGATACCCATGTTGGCTCCCACATGTTCCACGATGATCTCATCGGATGAACCATGATGTCGGGGATTCAATCAATCCCGTATACAATTCCCTTTGTCAATCGGTATGTTACTTGCCCGAGATTCGATCGTCAGTATCCCGATACCTTGTTCAATCTCGTTACCGGCAAGTCTCTTTACTCGTTCCGTAACACATACACCCGTGATCAACTCCTTGGTCACATTGTGCACATTATGATGATGTGCTACCGAGTGGGCCCAGAGATACCTCTCCGTTTACACGGAGTGACAAATCCCAGTCTCGCTTCGTGCCAACCCAACATACACTTTCGGAGATACCTGTAGTGCATCTTTATAGTCACCCAGTTACGTTGTGACGTTTGGTACACCCAAAGCATTCCTACGGTATCCGGGAGTTGCACAATCTCATGGTCTAAGGAAATGATACTTGACATTAGAAAAGCTCTAGCAAACGAACTACACGATCTTGTGCTATGCTTAGGATTGGGTCTTGTCCATCACATCATTCTCCTAATGATGTGACTCCGTTATCAACGACATCCAATGTCCATGGTCAGGAAACCGTAACCATCTATTGATCAACGAGCTAGTCAACTAGAGGCTTACTAGGGACATGGTGTTGTCTATGTATCCACACATGTATCTGAGTTTCCTATCAATACAATTTTAGCATGGATAATAAACGATTATCATGAACAAGGAAATATAATAATAACCAATTTATTATTGCCTCTAGGGCATATTTCTAACAAACCTTTTGCCACAGTAAGTTGCTTGGAGGAAGCAGCCATCATTTCTCTGTTCCTTGAATACGCTGGTACTCCCATATTCCCAGAGTAATAAGTTGCTCGGGCGAAGCAACCATCACTTCACCTTACCCACAGTAAGTACCTCCTTGGGCCCACTAAAAAATCACTTTTCTATCCCCATCAAGTGCATTTATTCTCAATCTAACCCTGTCACCGAAACACCTCTTTGGCTACAGTTAGTTTAGGGTTAGTCATGAGTTATTCTAACCTCTAGCTAAGTTAGAGTATCCAAACAGGAGCAGTATAGGACATGCAAGTTGCTCAAAGCATACAGTCAAATTCGTACGTGAAACGGATCTTTTTTCTTTTTGAAAACGGAACGTGAAAGGATCTTCGAATGATATAATTTTCAAATTATATAAAATCTTATCAATAGTCAAAGACATCCTCGAAGAATACATTAGGCCCTACTCCCTCCGTCTAGGTGTATAAGTCACCTTACGAAGACCAAATAATCCCAAAATACTTAGGCATGGCGCATTAACTCCCACCTCGTTTCTTGTTTCTTGACATATCCACAGATAAGAGATGTGGGGCGTGCATGTTTTCAATGACTTAGACTACCAAACACGACATGCAATGGTTAGTTCATTGCATGCAATGCTATTAATTAGCAAATAAATATTATTTTTCTCTCATTTTCCCCTCTTCCTTGGTCACATGCACAGTCTAAGATGACTTATGCACTAGACGGAGGGAGTATATAAAATCTTACCAATAGTCAAAACCAAGTGTTACTACTACACCAAACAAGTTCAAAACGAGAAACTGGACCCGCTCACCGCACGGCACGCCTATCTCGTTTGGTCCGTCGGTCAAAGCGCTTCCTGTTCTTGGCATAACAATAGAGTACAATAATTTTTTTAGAATGCTCTTGGCATGTCACTAACATGTGATGAGTTAACCGACCTCAATAGACGGCAAAAACGCCAGCCCGCCGCACTTTGAGAGAGACGAGGAGTGAGAAGCGATACGGGCTGGTGAATTACTAGAGCTAGGTGTCGCACGGAGGCCAAGAAATATGGTGATAGCGTGGGTTGGCCACATACAGTATGATGTAACTACATTGGGCTGCCGTGTTTTGTGCTCTTCCGGTCTACTGTGGAGATGATTGGTTGATTTTATATCGCTAAATAATATAAAATACTATGAGTGCAGACGCTCCACCACGAGGTTCCTTGCTCCTTCTCGGTCGTCGGGAATCTATGTTCTTCCACTCTTTTTTTTGACATGAGCTTTGTTCATCCTTTTGCCAACACGCGGGACATCTAGCATCAAGGTGCACGTGTCATGCAAGAAAATGGAGATAAGCACTGTGTAAGTGAGTCGTGCACTACGATGGCACCTAGTACTACGTAATATTTTTCCTCCTCGATGGCACGTGAATACTGCACGTACTCAATGACGGAGCACGGGATGGTAGCCATGGACTGATGGACATGGTCGACCCTTTTTGGAGAGAGTACTGAATACGTATTAAATTTTATGTGTCCCATCAACTCGCAGAACGACGAGAAGCACACACTGAATGACGGAGCATGGGATGGTAGCCATACACTTGATGTTGATTCCAAATAATAGTACATTTGATGTATAACTATATATTCATAATCTAAACCATGTTCCATACGTACACCGTGTTTATCACACAAAGTATAGTGCCCCGCCCCCTACATTATGACAAGTATTTAGCCCTGAGCTGCAAAAGCCACACATTAGCCCAAATTATAATCAATGTTCTACATTATGATATCTTCTTCAAGTATTCGTATCCACTTTTTTATAATGAATTATGATCTATGTTCGTCTTTAACACCTTCACGATCCTCTTCTCTTTGTAGCTAGCTAGCGCTAATTTTCTATCGTGCATGCACAAGCCGCCTCCCCCTCACCCTCCCTCAGCATCCCCTCCATCGCGCACGTTCGTTATTTCTCTTTAGGTCGTTCACCCGCGGTGTGTGTAGGCCCCCCGAATCCTTCTTTCCGGCGGACATCGGTCGATATACCTCTCTAGCCAAGTGTGCCTACCACAAACACATACTTCCCCTCTTCTCTTCTCACCGTCCATGCCCCCTATGTCCAATACGGTTCCACGCAGGTGCACACTCCCGCCCCTCTTTTCATTGATCTCATAGTCGCACACTCCTCCCCCCTCGACATAGTAGGCCTCTCGCACCACCTCCTAGCCGCACCCCTCTCCCCCTGTCTGTCTCTCCAGACCTTATTTGCTTCTAACACATGCATGCATGTATACGTACTGATCTCCCTACATATAGCTAGGCCGACTATAATTCTTTTCCCCACGCACCGATAGACTTACCTCACTAGTTATGTCTCTCCCTTTCTCGGACACACGACATTTGATCTTCCCATGTAGTTACGTATGCTTGCCACAACCATATCGTCTCCCCTCATAATCCTTGCATACCTCCCGACCCGTCTCTCACACGCACGTGCATAGACAGACAGACATCCCCGCCCTCTCTTATTGATATTGCACTCGTACCCTCCGTTTGTCTAGCAGGCCTCTCCCACCATTTGTGAGACGCCACTCCACCACCAACCCTCCGACACTCTACCTTTGTCTTTCTCCCAACCTTATTCCTCTGCTACACATATCCATGGATGCTGATCGATCTCCCTCAATACATAGCTAGGTTTCTCTCCTTCTCCACACATATACTAGTCGATCTACCTCTCTATTGTTAGGTCTCTGCCCCCTCCCCCCCACCGATAGTCGAACATAGTAGGTAGGTATCCATGCCACAGAGAAAAACCGCACCTCTGCCCTCTCAAATTCTAGTAGGCCAGCCGCCCTGTATCTTTGACGTGGGCAAACACAAATTCGATGGCACTCTTTATCGATCGCGCAGCCACACACTTCATCCCTGTTTTTGATTCTATCGATATCTCACGCCGATGATCCCTCCACTCTCTTCTCGTGGATCGCTCCCTCTATATATGATATATCCATGACTCTGTTTCACACACATTGCGTATGTTACTTTTTTTGTTTGAGATATCATCGACACATTGCCTCGGTTTTGCACAAACCATCTCTCTCACACCCACCCATGTACGTACCTGCACCTAAAGAAGAGGTGCACGCAGGACACACGTACTCATGTCTCGTTCCCAGCCACACCTGCGCGGGTACACGGTGGAGTTTGTTTCTGTATGAAAGGCAGCCCACGTGATAATTTGACGCGTGTAGCGGTTGTTTACTTGAAGGAGGGTCGGGTAGCACGCCTAGACGGAACAAAGTTTGACTTGATGCGTTTGTATTAAATAAAGTTATATATTCCTCCTTAATGGCACGTAGTACAGAATATAAAACGATTGCCGTGGGGAAAATGGAAAAATCCGCTCCACTATATGCAACGGAGCCTGCCTGCCGGGGTTTGTCTCTCGTCACACCATCTCACACAAGGCGGCGGTGGCCTCTCTCTCTCTCACCGTTGGTCAGTGATCCGGCCACATCCCGTCCGCTGGCAGAAAGGGAGGATGTGCATCATTTCTCCGTTCGACGGTGTTGAGGCAGCACGTCCCGATCTGCGGTACCCGCCGTTCTCTCTGACAAAGCTCCGGCGTGGTAGGGCCTTCGCCACTTGCTCGCTGCCGCAGTATGGGCAGATCCCGGCCGCCGGCGCCCTCCTAGTAACATCCCGACGACCCTCAGGTACAGCTTCCTCCGGCCTTGCTCCACTGCCCATCTTCCCACGTTGCTGCATGTGGATCTTCTTTAGTTGTTTGCTTAAAACGTAACTCGGCTGGCGTACTTTCCATCTTGCAATCTCGTCCTCAAACCATTTTTGATAAACCACCATGCTGCTATATTTCCCGTATTACATGGAATATGCTTCTTTTTTCGGCGTATGTGTCTTCAACTCGTGTTATTCGCCAGTAATTGTTTCTTTCTACCTCTTTTTTGCAAACAAGGCTAGCCATTTCACCTCGTTGCTATTGCGACCTTTTGGTGAACTGCACAAATCACTTTTTTTCTTAAGAGTGTTTTGTGCAGTTCTGCCAAAATGTCACACGGGCAATGTTTTTACATTTCTGTGGGACTGCAGAAAGGGAGGTTGGTTTCGCTATCCTCCTGATCCAGCTCCTGCCTAATCTTCTCCAACAAGTAGTTAGTCCTAAAGAGAGATCGCAGAGGTGATCGGCTTCTATTTGTGTGTGTTATGTTTCATCATCTAGTTCCACTATTATTGTAATCACACTGACTGGATATCTTTGCAAACAGGGATGGTCAGCTCGATTTTAGTGGAGCTGCACAAAATGATCGGATTGTGGTGTCCTCCGTACACCCGCTTTTTGGCTACAGCGCTGGGTGAAACTAGCTGCCAAGCAATGAACACTGTGCCCAGGAAATGGACCCATGCCTACGAACAACATCGATCAATTATATATTTTTCTTTATTTGTACACCTTCTCACAACTTTGTCTTCAGTTGTGATGTGAATATTGGCACTGATCTGCGAACCATTGAGATGCATTAGCAGCCATGGTAGTTTCATTTGTATTTGATGGAATGTTGTAACGAGATAATCTTGAGGCAAGAGGACACATGAATCCTAAGTTGAAACTTTTTTTTCCTGCGGAACCAAAGTTGAAACCTTCATATCATCATAGTACAATTTCATTAAAATTATGCGTACATATAAACAAATCCAGATGGATTGATAGCAATGCCAGAAACAATTCAACTTCGTTTTGCCGACATGTGGGACATCCTTCATCCGGCTCCACCTGCCGTGCAGCAATATTGAGTGCCCAACTGCAGGGAAAGATTCACCCTGGTCGTTGCGTCACATTAGTAATGACTAGTGAGCAGTCAAATCATAGAGCCCCACCTTTGCGACAGTAAGTTGCTTGGATCCGCTGGTACTCCCATATTCCCAGAGTAATAAGTTGCTCGGGCAAAGCAACCATCACTTCACCTTACCCACAGTAAGTACCTCCTTGGGCCCACTGAAAAATCACTTTTCTCTCCCCATCAAGTGCATTTATTCTCAATCTAACCCTGTCACTGAAACACCTCTTTGGCTACAGTTAGTTCAGGGTTAGTCATGAGTTATTCTAACCTCTAGCTAAGTTAGAGTATCCAAACAGGAGCAATATAGGACATGCAAGTTGCTCAAAGCATACAGTCAAATTCGTACGTGAAACGGATCTTTTTTCTTTTTGAAAACGGAACGTGAAAGGATCTTCGAATGATATAATTTTCAAATTATATAAAATCTTATCAATAGTCAAAGGCATCCTCGAAGAATACATGAGGCCCTACTCCCTCCGTCTAGGTGTATAAGTCACCTTACGAAGACCAAATAATCCCAAAATACTTAGGCATGGTGCATTAACTCCCACCTCGTTTCTTGTTTCTTGACATATCCACAGATAAGAGATGTGGGGCGTGCATGTTTTCAATGACTTAGACTACCAAACACGACATGCAATGGTTAGTTCATTGCATGCAATGCTATTAATTAGCAAATAAATATTATTTTTCTCTCATTTTCCCCTCTTCCTTGGTCACATGCACAGTCTAAGATGACTCATGCACTAGATGGAGGGAGTATATAAAATCTTACCAATAGTCAAAACCAAGTGTTACTACTACACCAAACAAGTTCAAAACAAGAAACTGGACCCACTCACGGCACGGCACGCCTATCTCGTTTGGTTCGTCGGTCAAAGCGCTTCCGCTTCTTGGCATAACAATAGAGTACAATAATTTTTTTAGAATGCTCTTGGCATGTCGCTAACATGTGATGAGTTAACCGACCTCAATAGACGGCAAAAACGCCAGCCCGCCGCACTTTGAGAGAGACGAGGAGTGAGAAGCGATACGGGCTGGTGAATTACTAGAGCTAGGTGTCGCACGGAGGCCAAGAAATATGGTGATAGCGTGGGTTGGCCACATACAGTATGATGTAACTACACTGGGCTGCCGTGTTTTGTGCTCTTCCGGTCTACTGTGGAGATGATTGGTTGATTTTATATCGCTAAATAATATAAAATACTATGAGTGCAGACGCTCCACCACGAGGTTCCTTGCTCCTTCTCGATCGTCGGGAATCTATGTTCTTCCACTCTTTTTTTTGATATGAGCTTTGTTCATCCTTTTGCCAACACGCGGTACATCTAGCATCAAGGTGCACGTGTGATGCAAGAAAATGGAGATAAGCAGTGTGTAAGTGAGTCGTGCACTACGATGGCACCTAGTACTACGTAATATTTTTCCTCCTCAATGGCACGTGAATACTGCACGTACTCAATGACGGAGCACGGGATGGTAGCCATGGACTGATGGACATGGTCGACCCTTTTTGGAGAGAGTACTGGATACGTATTAAATTTTATGTGTCCCATCAACTTGCAGAACGACGAGAAGCACACACTGAATGACGGAGCATGGGATGGTAGCCATGGACATGGTCAACCCTTTTTGGAGACTAATGCATTACTTTTGATGTGTCCGGTCTACTCGCAAACGAGGAGAAGCTTTGCTTACTAGTACATACACTATCGACTGTAGTACCATCATCATTGTTCGACTTTCGGAAGAGACGAGAGAACTTAATGTTTATTTGCTAATTAATAGCATTGCATGCAATGAACTAACCACTGCATGTCGTGTTTGCTAGTCTCAAGTCATTAAAAGCATGCACACCCACATCTCTTTTGTTGATATGTCAAGAAACAAGAAACGAGGTAGAAGTTAATGCACCGCGCCTAAGTATTTTGGGATTATTTAGTTTTCGTAAGACGACACCTAGACGGAGGGAGTATTATACTTGAAGGCTACAAGGTTGGCTATAGATGACGTAGCAGTGTCATGTAGCCATCAACTGGTTATACTATTAACCATGCTCTTATAATACTCCTATATTTAGGAACGGAGGGAGTAGTTGGCATGCATGATACTACCTATAATACTCCCATTACAACCAGCCTGGTAGAATTAAAATACCTAATCTAAATGGTCGCCGCCCGATCTCTTTGTCCTCCTCCAGCATCCGACAGAAGAAGAATCGAGTAAGACACCGACTGTATTCGCCGGCGTCGCCTCGGCGGTGGCCTTCATGGGATACAATCAGCAGCGGCCTCCCGTGTTCTACTTTTCCTCGATGATGGCGGCGGGCGGAGGGACGTGCTACCCGTCACCTCATCCACATCCGCGTAGCCGCATCACCTCATCGACATCCGCGGCGGCTTCTTTCTCTGCCTGCATGTCGCGGCTACGCGTGCGTCGACGGCGGATGGCGCAGTTTGCAGACACTGGAGGCGCTGTACGACGCGGCGGCGTCGAGGGCAGCGACGATGACCTGCCACCGTGCTCCCCGACAAGCTGGCGTGAAGCAAGTCAACACTCTTCCTCGAGCTGTATTGGAGAGGCCAGCTGCGGAACCACGCGCTGGCTTAGTGCAGCAACTACCTCCGACGGGCTAGGCTAGGTTGGTGGAGAAGCGAGCTGCCAGGCTCGGCGGGCCACCCAGACGGCTTTTATGCTGGAGAACTGCTCTTCCTGCTCGTCGGATGCCGCCAAAAGAGTGGACAAAATGGTGGAAGGAGGAGCTTGGCCGGCGTCCTGCTCCTGAACGGACGTGTGTGGCCGGAGTTGGTTTCTCGCATTCCACGTGGGTTTCTATATCTATATCTATTTCTATACTATCTATATAGTGTACCAATTTTAAGTAGGACTAAGAACATCAATCATAACCATTGATCTTCTAAATCCAACGACCAATATCAGTAGGATTTGCATGAACAGTACACTGCTGCTACCTCACCTGTGTTCTAGAACAATCAAGACGGAGGGATGTGATGGTTGCTTGTCCGTTTATTTTACCAGGCCACTTATTAGTGGTTGGGTTTTGTGATATGATGGCTTTACTGCCGCGAGACTCGCGTGCATCGCCGCCCTCTACACTAGTACTACATCGGTCGTGGTTTATTAGTCCCCCATTGAATTTGACTGGAGATTTAACTGACAAAATGTTAGTGCATGTCAACAAAAACTATATCGTTGGATTAGTATTTGAACATAGTTTTTAATGATATAATTTTAGGTGACATGCATCAGCATATATCATAATATATAAAATGTTAGTTCAATTTTTGGTCGTACTAATCTATAGTAAGGTGCCCGTGTGTTGCACGGAACAGTTATATTAAGACGTGCCTTGCACGTGTATACACTAGTAAATGTAGGTTTTTGAATGCGGCGAGGAGGCGGGTACAGCTGGGAGTGCAGCGGGCGGCGCCCTGGGCCGGCGCGCCGCTTCAAATGGCGGATGCAGTGAGAGGTCGCATCCGCCCTGACCCCCTTGACGGTGCATGTCACCTTGTGTTCAGATCTGAGAAGCCACGTGTACCAGATGAATGACTCCAAGCTCGACCACCGTGATGCAAGAGGTGCGAGCCGAGGAACGTTGTTGGAGACACCCTCCTCGTCATCATCCGAGTCCTAGAAGATCTCACCTACATCATCATTAGGCATGCAGCCGCCTTCATAGACAACGTGCGCAGAAGGAGTAGAGGCGACTGGGGACGCACCACGTCGTGGGCACTTCTGTACGTGCTCGTGTGCGTGCAGCGTGCGTGCTTTTCCATCGGTGCTAGCTCTAAGGTCGAGGATGCGGTCGTCTTCATCTCCGGCTAGTCGTTGAGCAATGATGGCAAAGAGGTGCTGCAAGAGATGCGTAGCCGCCGTTGTGTGCGAGCTTCGCCGTAGCACAACGAACCAGACGTCACCGCAGATGACGCACGCCTCCATGCAGCCGAGTGTGTGCGCATGCATGTGTTATTCACGTGCATTTTGCGGCCAAGTGTGTGTGCATGCATGTGTTGTGTACGTGCGTTGTGTGCTCCATGCTGTGTGCGTTTGTGCATGAGTTGGATCAGCATGAGTTAGTGTGTTGGTGTGTGTACATGCGTGGCTGCATGCGTCCTGTACATGCGTGGTTATCAATATAAACTAATAAAATATCTTCAACTTAGCATCCTGATGTATCGTCTCTAGTGGTTAGCGAAGAGTTCATGTTCTTTTATTTGTTTACAGGCGGGCAGGCGGCAAAAAACAGGGGAAAACGCGCAAGATTCCTTGCAGACGCTCCACCGCGAGGTTCCTTGCTCCTTCTCGGTCGTCGGGAATCTATGTTCTTCCACTTTTTTTTACGTGAGCTTTGTTCATCCTTTTGCCAACACGCGAGACATCTAGCATCAAGGTGCACATGTCATGCAAGAAAATGGAGATAATCAGATAAGCAGTGCGTAAGTGAGTCGTGCACTTCTATGGCACCTACTCCTATACGCAATATTTTTTCTCCTTGATGGCACGTGAATAGTGCACATACTCAACGACAGAGCACGGGATGGTAGCCATGACATGGTCAGCCCTTTTTTGGAGAGAGTACGTACTAAATAACTTTGATGTGTCCCGTCAACTCGCAGAACGACGAGAAGCTTGCTTACTACACCGTCTCCCTCGCCAACGCGTGCGCGGTGGCTCTCAGCACGAGGAGAAACTTTTGCTTAGAAGCGGTGGACGTGCAGCAGTTCATTTGGTGTCAGATTGCCAGAAGTACTACTGTATTACAACCATTATTGTTCGACTTCCGGAAGAGGCGAAGAGCCAAGCGTAAGGCTAGCCATAGTGGGAGTAGCATAAGTAGGAGTACCTCCTTTTTTTATTCTAGAAACAACCACATGTGAATATTGGACGGTAGCAGCACAACAACTGAATCAAAAATCGAAACCTTCCCGTTCGGTGCCAGCTGAGCCCGCCGCTCCACATTGATGGCAAGTCAGGGCGACGCGCGACCTCTCACTGCTTCCGCCGTTGAAGCGGCGCGCCAACCGAGGGACCGCCCGCTGCACGCCCGGCATTTCAAACTACACATACTTTGTGAGACAAAAGGTGGGGCCATTATTAATGATATAGTTTTATACTAAAGGGACTAACTATTGTAAGCAGGATCCGTATTAGGTTGGTTCTAGATGATGTGTCAACTTCATATAGCCGGATGTTGGCTATATACTATTAACCATGCTCTAAGTGTGGTGTGAGTCGGAAAATTTACTAAGTCATTAATTAATAATTAACGGACGCCTTAATTACTCAGCCGTTTCTGATTCTTTTGGTACTGGGGCTATTATTGACTTGGACGTGGGGTTTGGCCAAAGGCCTACTATTATACTACTTGGTCTTACTCGCACGACCGACCTGACAGGCTCTACCCTAGCCGCCGCTGTATCATATGGTTTTGCACGATTCCAGATCTTAGCGCCGCCACGCAATTCTTCTCCATCCCTCCTTCCGGCGTGCACCGTGAGAAGGGACAGCAGTCCTCCGAACCCCGCCTTTCGTGATCCTGTACAGGAGAGGAGCGATCAGGTTTTTGGGGAGCACACTCCTGTGACTACTACCAGCGACGACTTCCTCAACGACAGCCTTCTTCCCCGACCTCGATAACCTCTTCATCAACGAAATGAGTGACAACATCAACCACAGCGGTTCTGCTCCCGCTGTACAGTATGTGATTCTGTCCTCCTGGTTTAGTCCGCATCATTACTTTGATCTTTGCAATTGTCGTCATGATCTATTTACTGTTGATTCAGATTACATCTCATAGTAAATTGCTCATATATTCAACATTCCAATTCAAAAACCTGATTATAGGTAATTTACTCCGAGTGGTTTTGCCGCGCTTTTGAAGCCACCTACTTTTAAGGGGGTGCAATATAAAAGGTGGCGCACAAGAGCGGTATATTGGTTTCAGATCATGTACTGCTATGACGCCTAAGGGTAAGCCTGAGGGCAATCTTAATCCTACACAGCAGGAAGCTTTTGAGAACATGGATACCCTCTTCAAAGCCGCCCTGCTGAGTGTTCTTGACAATTCCATTGGGGATTCATATATGTCGTTTGACAGTGGCAAAGACATGTGGGCTGCGCTCGAGGCCACGTTTGGGGCCTCGGGCGCTGGCAACGAGTTGTACGTCATGGAGCAATTCTGTGACTACAAGATGACTGATGAGTGCTCTATTGTTTAGCAGACTCATGAGATACAGTCACTCGCTAAGGAACTTGAGTACTTCAAGTGTGTGTTGCCGGACAAATTTGTTGCTGGGACCATCATTGCCAAGCTTCCACCTTCGTGGAACGATTTTGCTACTTCTCTGAAAAACAAGAGACATAAGTTTTCCGTTTCGGATCTCATTAGCACTCTTCATTTTGAAGAGAAGGCGAGAGCAAAAGACACACGTGCTTGGGTCGCTGAGGGAGCTTCTAGTGCCCATATGGTACATGAGAAGAACTTCCAGCCCAACCAGCCCCAAAACAACAAGAACAAATCTCAGGGGAAAGGCAAGTTTGATGCAAAGAACAAGCCGTCACATTCTACCAACTTCAAGAAGAATTCTCATAATGGGAATGGATACAAACCTCAATTTTGGTAGCACCGCAAAACTTATATGGCTGCATCTACCTGCTGTCAGCTAACCTCATGGTGCTCCAGGTATTCCTACATTCGTAACTAGGTACAATCATCGACACAAGATGAAATAAGCTTATTCGTACGTTGACTTGCTGATTGCAGTGCGGAACGATCCTGTCATGTGTGGAGTAGCAAACAAGCAGTGCAGCTGAAGGTGGAAATCAACCAAGGACTTATGAAATTATATATAATCTTCCTTTGGCAGGTAAGTATCCCCTTCGTCCAGATGATCATGTTTTGTCATGCCGAGCTATTGATATGTGCTACTGTTTTGCAACACCGTTTAAGTATAGCTATTGTTTTCCTATCTTTTTAGATTCAGGACAATGAAGATGATTTCAGGGGAATTGCACAATATGGAATCATGTTGAGTCATCTTTATAGCCTCATGTGTTTGCTGCAAATGTGTCAGCATCAATTGCAAGATGAGGCAGCTAGCTAGCTGTGGAGTTGCCAACATGCTCAAAGTGCTCGCAACATTGAGAAGAAACAAGCATGCCCAGGAAATTAAGGAAATTAATGCGTGCGCAGGGAGGCCCTTTGCTTAGAGAAGCATCGACCAATTTTCTTTATTTCCACACCTTCTCACAGCTTTGTATTGGTTATAGTATGGTGAATCACTGAGATGCATAAACATGCTGAACTTTTGTTCTTCTGAATGTTAGTATGGATACCGTATCTTCTAAAGCTTAGTTTAATGTAAATGTTGACTAGCCTGTGAACCTTCACAATCTAGTAAGTATATTCTAGGCCTGTTATTTGACACCTCACTTTGCCGCACTACGCGACCAGTGTGAGTGTCTGCATCCAGTACCGCATCCTCTAATTTGGTGGATGCCAAGTTGAAAAAGGTTGCCGATGAGTAGCCATAAGCTGGAGGCGTCTCTTTTTTTCTTTCAAATGGGCAATAAGCTGGAGAGTGTCTTGGGCTGCCTCTAGCACAAGGCCCTCCAGTACGAAACACGGGCAGCCGACTGGGCCGATACAAAAGCCTATCCATCTTAAAGCCCATTTGTTTTTGTTTTTTGCAAGGAGAAGCCCATATTTCTTGAAGAGGGGGCGATCCTAGGAAAACCCTCCTTCCTCCTCGCTTCCACTTATACTACAGCTCGCTGGACTCTGTCGGATTTTGGGTTCCGGCAAAACCCTCAAGG
The DNA here is from genome assembly GCF_002575655.3 of Aegilops tauschii subsp. strangulata. Taxonomy (NCBI): domain Eukaryota; kingdom Viridiplantae; phylum Streptophyta; class Magnoliopsida; order Poales; family Poaceae; genus Aegilops; species Aegilops tauschii. The sequence goes on from NC_053040.3 coordinate 323,321,311, forward strand.
TTCAAACACTGGGGTGCGCACGAAGATCTCTCCTCTCCCAAGCTCTCGCACTCCACGATCTCACGGACTAGCTCGCCGAACCCAAAGAACACGGGGACACAAGATTTATACTGGTTCGAGCCACCGTTGTGGTGTAATACCCTACTCCAGTGTGGTGGTGGTGGATTGCCTCTTGGGCTGAGGATGAACGGTACAAGGGAAGAACAACCTCCTGAGGAGAGGTGTTCTTGTGCTCGGTGAACTTGTGGGTGTGAGGATGGAAAATGGAACCGATCCCCTCCTACTGTGGTGGCTAGTCCTATTTATAGAGGCCCTGGTCCTCTTCCCAAATATTGAGCAGGAAGGGATCCCACAACGGCCAAGTTTGAAGGGGGACAGCTAGTACAACTTATCCTAACAAAAGTAGTCTTCGCCTGCCAAAGGCTCTGGTGGTGACGCCGTCTTGGGCTCCATGGTGACCTTCTTCCTGCCGTCCTGCTGGTCTTGGTCTCGCTGCACCGATATAGAAACCTTTGCCTGATGGCTTGGGACTCCTCGCCTGCGCTTGCCCCTTTAGCACCAAAGAGGAAACAAGGATGCTGCGATCGCTGGCGCCCGCCTGGCCTTGATCGTCATGGCTTACGTCATGGGAAACCTCGCGAGGTACCCCTTGCCTTGATCTCTCTGCCCCTCGCGAGCCAGCCCGGTGAGGCCGCTCCCGAGGAGGTCTTGTGTTGTCTGCCTCGCGAGGGTCTTGAGTACTTGCTGGTGAAGATGGGCCGTACGGGCCCGCTTGGAGAGCCACGCCGTGGGCCGCAGGCAGGCAAATCTGGGGACCCCCGTTCCCAGAATGCCGACAGTAGCCCCCGGGCCCAAGGCACGCTCGGACTTGGCTTCGAGGCGAAGCCAAAGGGCAAGTGCGGAGCGCCGCGGGCCCCAATAGCCTGCGGCCTTGGTCGACGCGTGGCAGTTGATTGGACGTGGGCGTCTCCGCTTCCCCACGCTGCCTCGGCAACTGCCCGATTTGACGAGTCCATGCTGCATGCAAAAAGGGTTGTCATTACCTGCGATCGTGGGGGTCGACAGTTGGCTTCCCTCGGGCTATAAACGAGGGGGGAGGCGTAGCCCCCATCGCCCATCTCTTCCCGCTCCGCTCGCTCCTTCTCCTTTGCTTCATTGCCAGTAGCAACACCAATGGCGCCTATTCGGAGGTTCTCGGCCGCGGAGAAGGGAAAATCTCCCCGCGACGGGCCCGGGCCGCTTCCGCCGAAGAAGAGGCCGATCCACCGCCGCGACATAGTCGCGAGGCCGGAGGTGACAAGGCCTTGGTGCGAGTGGCCACCCCCAGGGTATCCGCTGCCTTTGTACGTCCAGGTTGAGGGCTCAGGAGGAAGAGGCGGCGAGCGCCGCTGCCCGCGCCGGGGCCGCGGTGACGCACGCTGTCACCCCAGGAGTCCACGCCGCGGACTCCTCGTGCGAGCTCGTGCTGTGGGCAGCGATGCCCCCGCGCACTTGGATCCGCTTCCCCCAATTCTTCTTTGCCGAGATGCCACCAAGGGGCCCTCTGGAGCTGTGGCTGCAGCACGCCGACTGCGATGCCCCGACGACCGGAGCGGAAGTGGAAGCCATCTTCCCGGGCAAGATCTTCATGACCCGAGGCTGGGGCGAGGTCGCCCAGGTTTGCCGTGCAGAAGGCGCCCTTGCGATCCACTTCAAGTACGACGACGCCTCCACAATGTTCTTCAAGGTCTTCGACGCGGAAGGCCGCCGCTTAGAGTGTTGCCCCGGGCGAGGCCGTTAGGACCGCCCCGCCAGCGGTTCTTCCAGCAGTGGCAGCGACGTTTGGGAGTCCAGCGACTCTCCTGAGCTCTACGAGACTGAGACAAGGGACGATAGTTACGTGCCCCCGAGCTTCGCCGTGCCCGGAGCAAGGCTGCAGCATCCGGCCGCCGCCGTCGCTGATCTGGATGGGGTTGGTGCCGGCCTCCCATGGCCCTCTGTTGATGATGGCGTCAGCCGCGCTCGCGTGTGTAGATATGGCTCCTTGAATTTCCTTTCTTTTGTTCCCTGCGAGGAATCGAAAATAGCCCCGCGGAGGTGTGTAAAGGGCCTGTAATATCTTTGGTCGATATCATCCTTATTATGAAATTTTGCAGGCGCGTGTCCTATTTCAGCTCAGTCTCCCCTTTCTATCCTCGCGACGGCTTGGTGCTCTACGCTGACAGGTCCCGGTCCCCAGGCAGGCTGCAGCCGTCGCTGGTATGCCAGGTCACGATGCTGTGGTCGAGGCCAGGAGGTGAGCGGCCCAAGGTCCAGTAAGAGCTCCTGAGACGCGATGCTCATGAGGTCCCCTTTAGTGCACAAGCGGCCATCGAGAGATAAGAAAGGGGGGCGACGTTGCTGTGACAGGGCAGCAGCAAGTGAGGACCCCGTGTCGTAGCGATTGGTGGGTTCCGGGCGCGAACTTATCTTGGTAGTCCAGAGTCGTTCCCTTGCGTTGCGCCAAACCCGTGCGTTGGCGGTCGTGGCGCAGCTGGGTTAGGATCGTACATGCATCCCCCTTTTCTTCATGCTCTCCTTGGTGCTATACGTCCTCAGATCCCGGCCCTCGAGCGAGCTCAGCCGCCGCTGGTATGCCAGGTCGCGATGCCGTGGTCAAGGCCAGGGGGTGAGGGCTGGAGAGCCAGTAGGAGCTCCTGAGTCGCGATGCTCAGGAGCCCCCCTTTTAAGCGAAAATAGAATAATAGATGAATTAGAAAACTCAACTATAGCAAAAGCCATTGGAATTAATATTTTATATATCGCAGCTCTTTCATAGCAATGGCCTTTATGTTTGGAGGCTAACCCGACTCTGTACTCATAATCCTATTTTTATTTTGGATGCAATTTAAATTAGTCTTTGGATACAAATCGCCAGAATGTATATTCTTCCTCAATATGCTATTGAGCATTAGAGAGTTTTGCAGGTCCTTGAGAGAACGTTATCCAGTCAGTTATGACTTGACCATGGTCTGAGGTGTATCGCATGGGAGGAGAGGGAGCCCGCGGTACCGCCTGCTGTTGTCCTCGGGAGGTCCCTGCAAGTCAACGCGAGGAGGGGCACAGATTGCCATTATAATTGCCGGCCGGCCACTGGTCGCTCCGTGAGAGAGTGAAGGCACTGAGGGCCTGGTGAGGTGACGCGCGCGGGGCGTGCCGCGGGCCAGAGCTCGACCGCTCAGATTTGTCGACGTTGCAGGGACGGACCCATGCACAAGCGCCGTGTCGGTGTGAGCGGCTCCCGTGGTGGGTGACAATTAAGCAGGTGATAATTGTAGATAGATCAAGTATGAGAGGCAAACTGGCTGAGATAAATGCATGAACGATTCATGCCACTGGGTCGGACCCGAGTGGCTTGGGGATGATGCAGCCCGTGGGGCGCCCCCCCAGCAAAGTAAGCTAAAGACACAGGGAAGGGATACATGCCACAGGGACGGACCCATGCGGCCTGGGAATGATGCGGCCCTGGGGGCGCTCCCAGCTAAATGAACTTGGAAAATGTCACCTGGTTCCGTCGTGGAAGGGGTGTTGGGGCAGCTGAAGATGCGTGGTGCAGGGGTTGCTCCTCACGAGCCACCGGGACCCTGAGCCTCGGGAGGCTCTGGGGGGTCCAGGCGGTTCCTTGAGGACCATCTCCATCTCCGCCAGGACTGCATGGTGCCTGGCCTCCTGAGCCGCCAGGATGCTCCACAGGCTGCGCCGGAAGGCAGATACCACGCTCGGCAGGCCGAATGGCATGCGAACATAGCTGTGAGGTGGGCCCTCGCAGCGTCCCACACGCGAAGGCCAGGAGAGCTCCTGAGACGCGGCCCTGTTGAGTCCTGGGACGTCGATGCAGACGCGCAGCCCGACATCCTCGCCTGGATGGGGAGCTGTGCCTGGCGAGCGGCGGTCGCCGCGCATGGCTCTCGCGTCTTGCAGTTCCTGAGTAGTCTTGGCAATGAACTCCTGAGCGCTGGGCGCTCCTCGCCCCGTGTCCTCCTGAGGGAGACATGCCGCAAAGCACGCCTCCAAGTGGTGCCCGAGTGCCTCCCTCGTGATGTTGGCGAGGTCTGAGGCCCCCCAGAAGAGAGCCCCCGAGCCCTACCCGAGGAGGGCGCCGGGCGCGCCTTCCTATGCGAGGGAGGGGGCGCCCCAGGCGTGGGCGCCGATCCTTTCGCGGCACCGCTTGAGGCGCCGCTCCCCTGAGGCCCTGTGCGGAGTAGTTGCTTCTTCTTCTTGGGGTTGGCCTTAGGAGGATACTCGCCCTTGCTGTATGGGTCTTCGATTGCTGCGGATTGGAAGGCACGCTCGAGGGAACACACGACGTCTCTTTCCTCGCAGGGTACCATGATGATTCCGCCGCTTCCCGGCATCTTGAGGACGTTGTAGCTGTGATGAGCCACTGCCATGAACTTGGCCAGTGCTGGGTACCCGAGGATGGCATTGTACGGCAGGCGGATGTGGGCGACGTCGAAGTCGATGAGCTCGGTGCGGTAGTTGTTGCGTTCTCCAAAGGTGACGGGAAGGCGGACCTGCCCTATCAGCGTGGTGGAGCAGTCAGTCACTCCTGAGAAGGGCTTGGTAGGCTGAAGCTAATCGTATGGCACTTGGAGGTTGTCGAACGTCTCGACGGACAGGACGTTAAGCCCTGCGCCACCGTCGATGAGGGTCTTGGTGACTTGTACGTTGCTGATGACGGGTGTAAGGGCATATTTATCCCTAAGATGTTTTGGTGATTGATGACAATGCTTTTGCGGACTAATCGTGTGCATTGAGTGTTTTCAGAGTTTCATCCTTTTGGCATGAGACGATTCCCTCCCCTCGGAGCTTGAAGCGAAGACGGTGTAGTCCTTTCGAATTAGTTTGGTGGACTAGTTTCATAGGGATCACCGTACTATCAAGAGGGGTCCGCTTTGGAAAGGCTAGGGCGGAATCATCACATACACTTCCATTGCCCCCCTCCGAGCCTTTCCGCTTCTATGATGGGCTCGTTCCCCTTCTCAGTGTGCCCTCTCTGGTCCCAGCGGTAGTACCGCGGGCCGGAGCAGTAATACCGCTTGGGTGCTACAAGCGGTAGTACCGCTCTAGAGCGGTATCACCGCTGGTAGCCCCCAGCCGTAGTACCGCTGCGGTCTCGTGCTAGTACCGCCTCGATTCGAGGGGTCTTTTTTCGTGTCGGGTTTTACGGTACTTGCCGCGGCAGTGGGGGCCGTAGTACCGCTCGTATGCGGTAGTACCGCCCTGACCACCGCGGTAGTACCGCTCTGGGCCCAGCGGTAGTACCGCCCGGGGGAGCGGTAGTACCGCTGTGATCAGCGGTAGTACCGCTGCCTCCTGCGGTAGTACCGCTCTCTGCGGGGCTGGTGTGGGGGGTAATGGTTGGATTGTTCCCCCCACTATATAAGGAGGTCTTCTTCCCCAAAGTTGACTTACCTCTTCCCCCAAAAGCTCCATTGTTGCTCCAAGCTCCATTTTCGCCCGATCTCTCTCCCTAGCCAATCAAACTTGTTGATTTGCTCGGGATTGGTTGAGAAGGCCCCGATCTACACTTCCACCAAGAGAAATTTGATTCCCCCCACTTATCCCTAGCGGATCTTGTTACTCTTGGGTGTTTGAGCACCCTAGACGGTTGAGGTCACCGCGGAGCCATAGTCCATTGTGGTGAAGATTTGTGGTGTCGTTGGGAGCCTCCAATTAAGTTGTGGAGATTGCCCCAACCTTGTTTGTAAAGGTCCGGTCGCCGCCTTCAAGGGCACCAATAGTGGAATCACGGCATCTCGCATTGTGTGAGGGCGTGAGGAGAATATGGTGGCCCTAGTGGCTTCTTGGGGAGCATTGTGCCTCCACACCGCTCCAACGGAGACGTACTTCCCCTCAAAAGGAAGGAACTTCGGTAACACATCCTCGTCTTCACCGGGCTCCACTCGTGGTTATCTCGTCCCTTTACTTTCGCAAGTTTACTCATGTTATATCTCTTATTTTCTTGCATGCTTGTTGTCATTGCATCATATAGGTTGCTCACTTAGTTGCATATCTAGACAACCTATTTTGATGCAAAGTTTAATTTGGTAAAGAAAAGCTAAAAATTGTTAGTTGCCTATTCACCCCCCTCTAGTCAACTATATCGATCCTTTCAATTGGTATCAGAGCCTCGTCTCTTTTTTAAGGACTTTAACGTCCAAAGAGTATGGTTGACGTCGTAGACGGTGTGGAGGAGCACTCCGGTGTGAATCCGGTCTCGTCTACGGGAGATGGGGGGACCGCGGTCTCTCGTGAGGAATTCAATGTGGCGTTGGACACATTGAAAACCTCCATGATGACCGAGGTCGAAAGCATGTTTAATAAATTCTTAGAAGGGCTTAAAATTACCACCGCACCATTGAAAGTGGGTGATCCCGCTAACAAGGTGACGGATGCTACCTCCGACAAGGGGGAAGCTACTAGCGAGAAAGCTCCTTCTTCTAGTGGTAAAAATGGGACCGGCATCTTTGCCCATGTGGAACCTCCACCTATCTATGGTGGACCGCTCCCTTCCACTCATTTGAATCATGCCGGCCCGGCCCCTAAGATTGAGAAGAATGTAGATTTTGATTCTTGGGTCTATCGTTTTAAGCGTCATTTAAATCATGTGAACACTAACCTTTGGAGAATCATTGAAGAAGGTTTTTATCCGCATGACCGAAGTAACTTCACTCCTAGAGAAGTTGTGGATCATCAATTCAATGAGAATGCTCTCTTCATCATCCAAGAAGCAATCCCACCCGAAGATCTTCCTCATCTCCGGCCTTACACCATGGCCAAAGATGCTTGGCTCCAAGTTGTTTCCCTCTATCGGGGAAGCGCAAGCATTCAACGCTCCAACTATGAAGTGGTGCAAGATGAAGCCAACGAGTTTGCAATGAAAGAAGATGAAGAACCTCATGAGCTTTTTTGGAGAGTAACCAAACTCGCGGTCTCTCTCCGAGATCATGGAAGTAAGGACACGGATGACAATTGGATCAAGCGCAAATTCCTCAAGGCAATGATGCCCTACCACAAAGCCATGTCCTCCGTAATTCGTCAAAGGCCGGACTTCCACACCTTGTCATCAAGTGAAGTGTTGGATGAGTTCGTTGCTATGAGCATCTTGGACAAGACCGCCGACAATGCGGTTCTTCGATCTCAAAGAGTAAAGAAGCCCAACCTTTCTCTAAAGGCCAAGGTTAGTATGGAGGAAGAGGATGAAGAGGAAGAAGAGGAGGGCAACCTCGGAGATACGAAGTATGCCTATCATGAACACATGGCTCTTGCTTCAAGGCGATTTTGGAGCAAGAAGAACACAAGGCCAAACTTCAACAAGAGCAATTCAAGTGGCGCAAAGGGCAAGCAACGAGTGAGGACTTGCTTCAATTGTGGCAATGTGAGCCACTTTGTTGCGGAGTGCCCTTACGAGAAGAGGGAAGACAATGGTGGCAAGCTCATTAGAAAGGACAAGGCCAAGTCGTTCCCCAACAAGAGCAACTTCACCAAGAAGACTCCTCCCAAGGCATTGGTGGTACAAGAAGAGTACAATGAGGATGATGACGATGATGAAGATGGTGAGTCGGTTGCCATGGCCTCCGTTGCCATTGCGAAGACTCCACGGGTGTCTCTCTTCGAGTCACCCAATGAGAACATCACCGCCAAGTGCCTCATGGCTAAAGCCACCAATAAGGTAACCTCCAACATCAAAACTACCATCATTAATCATCCTTCTTCGAAGGATAGCATTGATGAACATGAGGGGACAAATGTGGAGGAAAATGAGTTTGAGACCTTTATGGGTAAACTCAAGGGTAAATCCAAGAAGCACTTCGTTGCTCTCTTGGAACAACTTGGTGAGGCCAATGACATGATCGAGGCTCACGAAGATACCATCTCTAAGATGGAGGGGCATAGTCGTGACTATGCCGATGAGATTTCAGATCTTTCCAATGCTCTTGACGAAGAGCGTGGTCTTCGTTTGGCTCTTGAGGAGTCATACAACGATGATCATGCTAAGTTAAAGAAAGATCTTGATCATGCTCTTGTTGTGTCTCGTGTGCTAAACTCCGAGAAGGCAAAACTTGGGGCTGATCTTGCTAGACTTAAAGAGGAGTTTGACATTCTCGACAAGGCTCACAAAGTCTTGAAGGGCGTTCATGCTAGCCTCAAGGAGTCTCATGATCAACTCCAAGTAAAGCTAACTAAGGAGAAAGCCACCTTTCCTCATATGGTGTTAATTGATAATGCAAATGCTACTAACCCTTGTTGTGAGCATGTGCATCTTGTTGAGGAGAATGCTAAGTTGAAGGAGCAACTTGAGAAAGGCCTTGTGTCATGCATACAAGGTGAGAAGAACCTCAACGACCTTTTGAGAAACCAAAAGGAAGTTGTGGCCAAGGAGGGGATTGGGTTCGCACCCAAGCCCAAGAACAAGAAGAAGAATGACAAGACCAAACGACCTCCTCCTCTCAAGCAAACTTTTGTGAAGGAGGGAGAGGGTGCTTCCAAGGAGAAGAAGAACAATGCGAAGGGTGACGGTGTCAAGAAGGGCAATACCACCCCATCCAACAAAGCCGGCGACTTTAATCCTTCTTATGTGTTATGCCGTGCAAGTGATGGGCATGTTTATGCCAAATTTGTTGGTTCTCCTCATGAGTATATTGAATGGTCCATTTGGGTTCCTAAGACCCTTGTTACTAACATCAAAGGACCCATTACAAAATGGGTACCTAAAACCAAGCATTGATCTCTTGTAGGTGTTTGCTTCCGGTGGGGATCATGGTTGCTCGATAGTGGAGCTACAAATCATATGACCGGAAGCAAGGACTTGGTGGTGGACGTGCACAAGATTCCATCTATGCCCACCAATGTCGAGTGGGGTGATGCCTCGTCTTCTAAGGTATTGGGACTCGGCAAAGTTGTCATTTCTCATGATCTCACAATCGAGAAGGTCATGCTAGTTGAGTCCCTTGCATACAATTTACTTTCCGTTCGTCAACTTGCTACCATGGGCTTTGCCACTTTCTTTGATATTGATACCGTGGCCCTCTTGTGGAGCAAGACTCTTAAAGTAGCCTTTGTTGGGGATGTCGAGAACAGTCTCTATGTGATTAACTTTTCGGAGCGACCCACTAAGACCGCGACATGCCTAATGGCTAAACTTGACGTGGGATGGCTTTGGCATCGCCGTTTAGCCCATGTCAATATGAGACTTTGCAAAGTCTTCTCAAGGGGGACCATGTCCGTGGACTAACGAACGTTAGTTTTGCTAAAGATCGTGCTTGCGGTGCTTGTATCGAAGGAAAGCTTCATGAGAAGGCTCACCCTCCCACGACTCTCATTTACTCGAAGAGGCCTTTGGAGCTCCTTCATTTGGATCTCTTTGGGCCTCCATCCTTTGATAGTCTTGGGGGTAGAAAGTACTGCTTGGTAATTGTGGATGACTATTCAAGATACACTTGGGTGTATTTCTTCAAGAGGAAGAGTGAGACCCAACAAACCGTCATTGACTTTGTAAATGAAGCCCAACGTCAACACAATGCAAAGATCTTGACAATAAGAAGTGACAACGGCACCGAGTTCAAAAACTACACCTTGGATGAGTTTCTTAGTGATGAGGGGATCAAGCATCAATATTCCGCACCTTACACCCCTCAACAAAATGGCGTTGCGGAGAGGAAGAACGGACATTGATGGATGCGGCAAGGACCATGATGGCGGAGTTCAAGCCATCAATACCGCGTGTCATGCTTCAAATCGGCTCTATCTCCGCAAAGGCTTGAACAAGACTCCATATGAGATACTCACCGGTAACAAGCCCAACCTCAAGTACTTTTGGGTGTTCGGGTGTAAGTGTTTCATTCTCAAGAAAGGTGTTCGTTTGTCTAAATTTGAGACTAGAGCTCATGAGGGCATATTTGTTGGTTATGCTACAAACTCCCATGCTTACCGTGTTCTCAATAAGTCCACGAGACTTATTGAGGAGACGTGTAACGTGGAGTTTGATGAGAATAACGGCTCCCAAGTGGAGCAAAGTGGTACTTGTGATGTAGGTGATGAAATTCCTCCCCAAGCCATAAGAAGAATGGGTGTTGGTTATATCCTACCCATTGAGGAACCCCTTGGGGCCGAAGGAGAAGGACAATGCTCCACTCAAGTGGAGCCATCACCAACCCAAGACCCACACGCTTCCGAAGAACAAAGTGAAGGCTCTCAACCTCATGAACAAGATCAAGGGCAAGATCAACCTCAAGATGGTGGTGATCCACCAAATGATGCCCAAGGTCAAGTTCTCCCCCTCGAGCAAGTTCAAGATCAAGGACAAGCTCAAGACGACGCTCAAGATGATCAAGTAACCCCTCCTCGTTTCACTTCCGACGAGGATTTGGAGCGTCGTGCCGCTAAGATCGCTTCCAAGCTCACCACCAAAGGTCATCTCATGGAGAATGTGGTTGGAAGCCTAAGAAAGGGGGTAAGCACTCGTAGACAATTAGCAAACTATTGTGAACATCATGCGTTTGTTTCTTGTGTCGAACCCCAAAAGGTTTATGAAGCGCTCGAGGACCCGGATTGGCTCAATGCCACGCATGAAGAACTCAACAACTTCGAACATAACCAAGTGTGGAAATTAGTGCCAAGGCCAACCGGGAACCATAATGTCATTGGAACCAAGTGGATATTCAAGAACAAGCAAGATGCTCATGGGATCATTGTTCGCAACAAGGCTCGTTTGGTGGCACAAGGCTACTCCCAAGTCGAGGGTATCGACTACGGTGAAACCTTTGCCCCCGTCGCTTGCCTTGAATCTATTCGTTTGTTGATTGCTTATGCTTCTCATCATAATTTCACGTTGCAACAAATGGATGTGAAGAGTGCTTTTCTTAATGGTCCCATAAATGAGTTGGTATATGTCAAACAACCCCCCGGGTTCGAAGATCCCTATTTTCCTGATCATGTGTATCAACTCCACAAGGCGCTCTATGGCCTTAAACAAGCCCCACGTGCGTGGTATGAGCATCTTACGGAGTTGTTACAAGATCGTGGATTCGAAATCGGGAAAATCGACCCCACTCTTTTTACTAAGAAGGTCAAAGGGGAGTTGTTTGTGTGCCAACTATGTGTTGATGATATTATTTTTGGTTCCCCTAACAAAGCCTTCAATGAAGAATTTGCCGCTCTCATGACCTCAAAGTTCAAGATGTCTATGATGGGAGAGTTGAAGTTCTTTCTCGGATTCGAAATCAAACAAAGAAGAGAAGGAACCTTCATCAACCAAGCCAAATACACTCAAGACATGCTAAAGAGATTCAAGCTAAGTGATGTCAAGCCGGCTTCCACTCCAATGCCCACCAAGTGCCAACTTGACATTGATCCCAATGGTAAAGCGGTGGATCAAAAGGTATATCGCTCCATGATTGGATCCTTGCTTTACCTTTGTGCATCTAGAACGGATATCATGTTGAGTGTGGGAATTTGTGCACGGTTTCAAGCTGCACCTAAGGAAAGCCACTTTGTGGCGGTCAAGCGAATCTTCCGATATTTGGCTCATACCCCAAACTTTGGATTATGGTACCCAAGAGGAGCAAACTTCAAGCTTGTAGGTTATTCGGACTCCGATTGGGCGGGAGACAAAGTGGATAGGAAGTCCACTTCCGGAGGGTGCCAATTTCTTGGTTGCTCTTTGGTAAGTTGGTCTTCTAAAAAGCAAAGTTGTGTGTCTCTCTCGTCCACCGAAGCGGAGTATGTGGCGGCCGGGAGTTGTTGTGCACAACTCTTATGGATGAGGCAAACTTTAAAGGATTACGGTGTCATTTGTGACAAAGTGCCTCTTTGGTGTGACAATGAAAGTGCCATCAAGATTTCTCTCAACCCGGTGCAACACTTCAAGACGAAGCATATTGAGATTTGGTATCACTTCATCCGGGATCATATTAGGCGAGGCGAGATCGAGCTCAACTATGTCAACACTCATGATAACCTTGCAGATATTTTCACGAAGCCATTGGATGAAGCAAGATTTCGCGAGTTAAGGCATGAGCTAAATATCATTGATTCGAGCAATGTGGTTTGAACCTTTGCACACCCCTCACATTCATCATGCATTCTTGTCTAGGTGTAGGCATGGACTTAGGGGGAGTGTTGTTCTCTCAATGAACTCTTCCCCCCCCCCCATAATGCATAAACTAATCTCACTCTTTCACATTAGCCATTTTTGATGGTACTTGTGCTTCAAAGACGAGTTTTGGTCATGGGCCCAAGGATAATTCTTCGCGGTACCATACCAATTGACTCAAACATAGGTGGCCTCGGCCACCGCCCTCTCGTGTAGAGGTGTGTGGTTCTTGTTCTCTTGCTGGTGCTCTTGTTGCTTTGTGTTGGTTTTCTCTTCTTGCCGTCGTTTCCCTTCTTTTCTTTTGTGCCATAGGTGTTGAGTCTTGTTTTGAGTTGCGCTGGGCGGTACTACCGTTGTGAAGGCGTGGTACTACCGCCCATCACCATGGTACTACCGCTGAGGGGCGGGGCCAGGGGTTAAGTCGTGGGCACGGGTGGTTTCCTCCCCCATACCCATTTGCTTCGTCCCCTCGTTCCTCTTCCTCTCTCTCCAGCGCCATCTCGCCGCGGGAGGGCTCCGGCGGCCCTCCGTCTCCGGACCGTTCCTCTCCATTTCCTTCGGTGGAGTCGATCCCCACCTCGTCCTCTTGCCATGGATGCCGGTATTGCCCCCGTTCCTCTTCTCTTCTTGTCTAGTTTTCAGATCTCGCGCTTTAGGGGCAATAGTGGTTGCATCTCTAGATTTTTGTACAAATCTAGGCTTGAGTAGGTTGGAGAAGGCAACTAGACTCTTTGGATTGATGTTTGGTAGGTTTATTTTTGAATTTGGCATCCCCGGTAGTGCCGGATCTGACGGCAGTAGGTATCCTCCGTGCCCCGTCTCGGGTGGTACTACCGCCCATCTGGCGCGGTACTACCGCTGGAGCGGTACTGCAGTTGTGGAGGCACGGTACTACCGCTGGTGCGGTACTGCCGCTGTGCAGGCACGGTACTACCGCCGGATGCCCAGTTCCATCGTTTCCTACCACATGTTGATCCATATTTGTTGTGTTTATTTGGTTTTGATCGTTCCTTCTTGTTGTTTCGTGTGTCCGTGTGTTTGGTTCCAGGTGATGAACATCCTGAGCAGCAAGTCCGCCGTGTCAACCCCGGGCGTTCAACGTCAAAGCGGTACCGCACATCTGAGGCTGCAGGTGGTTCTTCCAGTGCTCCACTGCCGCCAGTGGGTGCTTCCTCAAGTGCTAATCCTTCTCTCAAGAAGAAGACCGCCAACAGGCCGAAGCCAAGTGGCAAGAAGGTGACTGAGATGACTAGCAAGGAATTCTGGGACAGGCGTCGCCGCAACCCATATGAGGAAGACCAAGAATCCAACCTTGTCAATCACCCGTTCTGGAACCGGTTTCAGTATGCCACCTACTTTGACGTGATCAAGGCTAAGAAGAACCTCTTTGTCAATGTTCATTCCATCAACACGGATGCTATGGAGAAGGACCCTGAGTACTTTGGTGATGCCCTTCAAATGTGCTCTCAGTTGAACATTCTCAAGATCATGCAGTTCAACAAGGACTTTGATGCAGATTTGCTGGCTCAGTTCTTTGCCAGTGTCCACCTAGGAACTGATGAAGACAGGACTCTGACTTGGATGACTAATGGGAAGTTGCTAGCTGTCAAGTGGAAGGCCTTCATGGGGTTGCTTGAGGTGGAAGATCAAGGGCTCGAGACTCCAGTCAGATTTCGTCCTCACCACAATGTCACCTCCACTCACAAGCAAGCCCTCTGGCCCTACTGTACTCGGAAGGTCAACCCTGAGACCAGGAAGGAAACCTATGAGTTGTCTGCCTATCTGGACATCCTTCACCGTATCTTCCGCGAGACTCTTTTCCCTCGTATCGGGAATCTGGACATGGTACACTCTTATCTCGTGGACATGCTTCTCTTCTGCCAGCGTGAGAAGGAAGCAAACACTGGCGAGTCCCTGGACATCTCTCATGTTATGTGGTCTGAACTTCTTGCTGCTATGTCTGAGCGCAAGTGCCCGATTTATGGTCCGTTCATTATGTTGCTCATTGAGAAGGCCTGGAGACGTACCTATCCCGAGGAGCAGCTGGAAACTGGAGAGTTGGTTTCTCATGAGATCAAGCGTCTGAGGAAGAAGGATAATTGGGGCATTCCTAGATCTGGAGTTCCATCTTCTGCTGCTGCCATGGAGACCGAGGGCGAGACCGATGCCGATGATGACGATGAGGATTATGTGCCTTCTGGGACAGAGCCTTCTGCGGCAGAGCCCTCTTGGGCAAAGAAGCTCAATCACAAGATGAAGAAGCTGTTCTGCATGGAGTCTCACGGTCACTACATGACTCATGTGGCTGAGAAGAAGGCAAGGGGGCGTCACAAGGAGCTTATGCGTCATTTGGGTGCGACAGTCACCAATGGCTTTGAGGGTCAGATCACTGAGGAGGAGGAGTGGATCTAGCAGCACTGTCCGTGGACCGATTCAGATGCCGAGCAGTTTCCGGCCGAGGACGGCGGTGTAGATGATCACGCAGAGTCCTGATGTTCGAGATCCTCAGCATGCTCTCACCTGGAGCCGTAGGTTAGCTCTTTGCCCCTTTTTGGTGTCTCGGTGCCAAAGGGGGAGAGAGTTTAGGGATTTGCGTCGTTGTGTTGCGAGTGTGTCTTTGTCTTTGTGCTTTCGTTGTGTTTGCTACCTTGTGCTTTGTTTGGTTTTGTGTTCAGTGAGACCTTAGTTCCAGTCATATGGTGTGAGACATATGCTACCTTATCCTTATCATATCTTTATCTATGTCTCTAGTCATTTGGTATCTCATGAGTTGCATGCTTATTATGTTATATATCCTGCTCTCTTGATTCTCGCTTAGGTTGTTGGTCTCTAAAATACAGGGGGTGTGTTGATCCTAGTATGTGTGTCGTGCAGTCCAAAGCACTTATCTTGATGGCACACATCTAGGGGGAGCCCGTCTATATTTTAGAGATTTGGGGTTTGCTTATGTCCTTTGTCTTTTCCCGTTTGTGCAAATCCCGTATTATCATCAATCCACCAAAAAGGGGGAGATTGTAAGGGCATATTTATCCCTAAGATGTTTTGGTGATTGATGACAATGATTTTGCGGACTAATCGTGTGCATCGAGTGTTTTCAGAGTTTCATCCTTTTGGAACGAGACGATTCCCTCCCCTCGGAGCTTGAAGCGAAGACAGTGTAGTCCTTTCGAATTAGTTTGGTGGACTAGTTTCATAGGGATCACCGTACTATCAAGAGGGGGTCCGCTTTGGAAAGGCTAGGGCGGAATCATCACGTACACTTCTTTTGCCCCCCTCCGAGCCTTTCCGCTTCTATGATGGGCTCGTTCCCCTTCTCAGTGTGCCCTCTCTGGTCCCAGCGATAGTACCGAGGGCCGGAGCGGTAGTACCGCTTGGGTGCTACAAGCGGTAGTACCGCTCTAGAGCGGTAGCACCGCTGGTAGCCCCCAGCCGTAGTACCGCTGCGGTCTCGTGCTAGTACCGCCTCGATTCGAGGGGTCTTTTTTTGTGTCGGGTTTTACGGTACTTGCCGCGGCAGTGGGGGCCGTAGTACCGCTCGTATGCGGTAGTACCGCCCTGACCACCGTGGTAGTACCGCTCTGGGCCCAGCGGTAGTACCGCCCGGGGGAGCGGTAGTACCGCTGTGATCAGCGGTAGTACCGCTGCCTCCTGCGGTAGTACCGCTCTCTGCGGGGCTGGTGTGGGGGGTAACGGTTGGATTGTCCCCCCCACTATATAAGGAGGTCTTCTTCCCCAAAGTTGACTTACCTCTTCCCCCAAAAGCTCCATTGTTGCTCCAAGCTCCATTTTCGCCCGATCTCTCTCCCTAGCCAATCAAACTTGTTGATTTGCTCGGGATTGGTTGAGAAGGCCCCGATCTACACTTCCACCAAGAGAAATTTGATTCCCCCCACTTATCCCTAGCGGATCTTGTTACTCTTGGGTGTTTGAGCACCCTAGACGGTTGAGGTCACCGCGGAGCCATAGTCCATTGTGGTGAAGCTTTGTGGTGTCGTTGGGAGCCTCCAATTAAGTTGTGGAGATTGCCCCAACCTTGTTTGTAAAGGTCCGGTCACCGCCTTCAAGGGCACCAATAGTGGAATCACGGCATCTCGCATTGTGTGAGGGCGTGAGGAGAATACGGTGGCCCTAGTGGCTTCTTGGGGAGCATTGTGCCTCCACACCGCTCCAACGGAGACGTACTTCCCCTCAAAAGGAAGGAACTTCGGTAACACATCCTCGTCTTCACCGGCTCCACTCGTGGTTATCTCGTCCCTTTACTTTCGCAAGTTTACTCGTGTTATATCTCTTATTTGCTTGCATGCTTGTTGTCATTGCATCATATAGGTTGCTCACTTAGTTGCATATCTAGACAACCTATTTTGATGCAAAGTTTAATTTGGTAAAGAAAAGCTAAAAATTGTTAGTTGCCTATTCACCCCCCTCTAGTCAACTATATCGATCCTTTCAATGGGTGAACAAAGCATTGGGAGAGCACGAGCGGTTGCCGCGCACTTGAGCTGATCCGCCGAACTGAAGGTGATGGCGCACTTGGACCACTTGAACGGGCGCGTGGCCTCGAGCATGGGGAGGACTGCATTCACCTCGCGAGAAAATTGCTTGAAGATGCGTTGAGAGGCTGGGGCTTGAGCTCCGCCCAGGATGCAGGCGATCGCACGCGGCTCTTGGAAGCCCCCAGCGCCCTCGTCCTGATGGTGGTCGTCATTCCTTCTTGGTGGTGGAGGCAGAGGAGGAAGACCGGCGTTGCCCTGAGGGCGGTCCTCGCGAGGCTGATCCCTCCAGGCGCCCTCGCGAGGCTGGTCCTGCCAACGGTCTTCGCGAGGCCGGTCACGCCACTCCTGGCGCGGGCCACGGTCGTCCCAACGTCCTCCGCCACGTCCTCCTCCTCAGTCGTAGCCCCGGTCATTGCGCTCGGGGCGTCGACCGAAGCGTCCATCTCGAATGGCCCTGAGCTCTTGACAGTCATTGGTGTTGTGGCTGTGCATGTTGTGGAAGGCGCGGAATGGTCGGTTGCTCTTGGATGACTCAGGCTGGTCTCTGCCGCGCTTCGTGTCCGGCTCCGCCGCGAGCACGGCCACTCCCTTGAGCTTCACGTCCTTGGCCTTGGCTTTCTTCTCCTCCGGGTCGGCAGCTGGGAGCTCGAGGTGGGAAAGGCGCCCTTCCTCAGCCCTTGCGCACTTGGTCGCCATGTTGAACAGCTCCAGGGATATGCACAGCTCCTCGTGGATGGTGAGCTCCTCCTTCATCTTGACGTCGCGGACGCCATCAGAGAACACCGAGATGATGGCCTCGTCCGTCACCTTGGGGATCTTGAGGCGAACGTTGTTGAAGCGTGGGATGTACTTCTGGAGGGTCTCTCCTGGTTGCTGCTTGACACGGCGCAGGTCACCCGCGGACGGGGGGCGGTTGCGAGTGCCCTGAAAGTTGGCGACGAAGCGGTTGCGCATCTCGTCCCAGGAGGAGATCGAGCCCGGAGGCAGGTTCATGAGCCACGAACGAGCGTCGTCCTTGAGCGCCATGGGGAACCAGTTCGCCATGACTTTCTCGTCGCCGTTTGGCCGCCTCGATGCTCAGCTCGTAGAGCGGCAAGAACTCAGCGGGGTCGGGGGTGCCGTCGTAGTGAGGAGGCAGATCTGGCTTGAACTTGCCCGGCCAGGCGACGCTACGCAGCTCAGGGGTGAAGGCGCGGTAGCCTACCGTGGTCACCGGGGCCCGCCGTGGAGGTGGAGCTTGATCTTGGTGCCGGCGCGCCGCCACGGCAAGTGGTGCAAGGCCCTGCCGCGGCAAGCGATCCTGACGTGGCGGTGCGGGGAGCGGTGGAGCGTTCTCTTGCGGCCGAGGAACTTCTTGACAGCTTCTTTCTTCACGCGCGGGTGCTTGGCGTGGCGGGTCACGCCGCGGGGCCACGCGCCTTGGCGCCAGGGCGCCATCTTGGTGCAGAGGTGGTGGAGGCGCTCTGTGAGCTACGTCGCCCGTAGCCGGCGGTGGACGAGGCAGCGAGAGGGACGGTGCAGGGGAGCCCCCTGCGGTGCTGACGAGCTCGGCGATGCGGTCCAGCCAGTCCTCGTAGAGGTCGTCGACTGGGCGGTAACGCAGGAGCTCGTGCGCCATGAGTAGCGTGGCCCACGCATCCTTGGGAGCACGACGAGCATGAGACGACGAACCGGAGGGGGTGAGCGGCGGAGTGGCGGTGCGACCGTCCCGCCGCACCGAGGGGTGCAGCGAGGACGCCTGCTGCTCGTTTCCAGCCGGGCCGGTGGCAGCGTTGGCGGCGGGTGACGGAGAACGACGGGGAGGCCCGCCAACAGGAGCTATCTGGGCGACGCGAGCGGCAAGGGCGGCCCGGCGCTCAGCGCGGGCGCGACGAGCGTCCGACATGGTTGTGGTGGGGCGGCGAAGCACGGATGGACGAGAGGAAAGCTTCAGCGCACCCCAACCTGGCGCGCCAAATGTCGGATTTCGGTTTCCGGCAAAACCCTCAAGGTTCGAACACTAGGGTGCGCATGAAGATCTCTCCTCTCCCAAGCTCTTGCACTCCACGATCTCACGGACTAGCTCGCCGAACCCAAAGAACACGGGGACACAAGATTTATACTGGTTCGGGCCATCGTTGTGGTGTAATACCCTACTCCAGTGTGGTGGTGGTGGATTGCCTCTTGGGCTGAGGATGAACAGTACAAGGGAAGAACAGCCTCCTGAGGAGAGGTGTTCTTGTGCTCGGTGAACTTGTGGGTGTGAGGATGGAAAATGGAACCGATCCCCTCCTACTGTGGTGGCTAGTCCTATTTATAGATGCCCTGGTCCTCTTCCCAAATATTGAGCGGGAAGGGATCCCACAACGGCCAAGTTTGAAGGGGACAACTAGTACAGCTTATCTTGACAAAAGTAGTCTTCGCCTGCCAAAGGCTCTAGTGGTGACACCGTCTTGGGCTCCATGGTGACCTCCGTCCTGCCATCCTGCTGGTCTTGCTCTCATTGCACCGATATGGAAATATTTGCCTGATGCCTCGGGACTCCTCGCCTGCACTTGCCCCTTTAGCACCAAAGAGGAAACGAGGACGCTGTGATCGCTGGCACCCGCCTGGCCTTGATCGTCATGGCTTACGTCACGGGAAACCTCGTGAGGTACCCCTTGCCTTGATCTCTCCGCTCCTCGCGAGCCAGCCCGGTGAGGCCGCTCCCGAGGAGGTCTTGTGTCATCCACCTTGCGAGGCTTGGCCCCTCGCGAGGGTATTGAATACTTGCTGGTGAAGATGTGCCGTACGGGCCCGCTTGGAGAGCCACGCCGTGGGCCGCAGGCAGGCAAGTCTAGGGACCCCCGTTCCCAGAACGCCGACAGACTCTCCCGCTTCCATCACCTCCCAATTCCCCCCGCTCCCCATCTTCCTCACTCGTCCAGAAAACCCCCGCTCACCTTCTTCCTCACTAGTACAGAAAACGTCTGCTCCTCTTCTTCCACTCCTACAGAAAACCCCAGCCCTCCTTCTTCCCCACTCGCACTGCCACTAGGCTCGTCTCTGGCTACTCTGCTCAAACCCGTGAGCTCGGTGCGACGCCCACAAGGAAAATGGAGTCGGCTGGCCCCAGCGCCAAGAAGATGCGGCTGCCGCCAGCGGCGACGCCGGTTGTAGATCCCGCACCCGGCAGCGCTGGGAGAAGCGGCGAGCCCCCCACCTGGATCTGAGGAACCGATAGAATCTTCGGTGGACTGCATCAGCGATCTCCCGGACGTCATACTTGAGGAGATCATCTCGCTTCTCCCCACCAAGGATTGCTGCCGCACACAAGTCCTCTCAACTCGGTGGCGCCCTCTATGGCGCACCGCGCCCCTCAATCTCGACTGTCGTCAGATATCTGTCCTTCCTGAATTTGATTTCCTCAGAGCCATCGTCTCCTCTCACCAGCAGGGCCCCATTCAATGCCTCTGCATCCCGACATGCTACCTGCTGTCCATACCCGGCACGGTGGACGCTTGGCTGACATCCCCTGAATTCGGAAACTCCAGCAGTTTGAGTTCCACCATTACCACGAAAGTTTCATACCACGAACACGCCAAGAATTCGTGCCCACACCACTGTTGTCCATCTCGTGGGTTTCCTCCTCTCTCCACACCGCCACCTTCGCCCGGTGCCATCTACCAGACGATCTGGTATAAATGCTTTGACTCCCACTGCTAAAAAATCTTTTGCTTGTGGTGGTTTATCTGTCGGAGGCCTCACTGCACAACATCATCCACTCCAGTTGCCCTGCCCTGGAGCGCTTGCTGATTGTTTTGGGAATAGAAATCCCTATCAGTTGTCTCAAAATAAAGTCGCCTCACCTTAAAAGCATTGGAATTTGTTATGAAGGACAACAGCTCATCATCGAAGATGCCCCTTCACTTCAAAGGTTGCTCCTTCATAATTGTTATACACCTTCACAAATAACTGTCGTCTCTGCGCCCAAACTGGAGACCTTTAGTGTAATTCGTGATATGTTTGATGATCACAACAAGTTGGTGTTTGGCTCCACACTTATTCAGGTACCGTATATTATCATCTACACATTTGTAATCATAAGCTGCATTTTTCATTTGTGCGCATAAGTTTTATATCATCTTGGAGTACACTTTGGGTACTAATATTATGTTATATTCTAAATGAAGAGTTCGTCCATGTATAGCCTATCAATGCTGCTGGATTCTGTCAAGATCTTATATATCGGAATGTTTCGTTTTGATCTGAACATAATTATCGGCTTGCTGCGATGCTTTCCATCTCCGGAGAATTTATATATAGAGGTGATGATTTCATGCACATTGAAAGCCCGTATATATTGTACTAGAATTAATCGTTCAGCTGTCGCTCTTTCGACATACTCTTTGTTCAGACCTTAACTGTTTTCAATCTTCATGTCTACTTAGGCAGTGCTACCACATGGAAAAAACGTATAACCAATCGGTGGCGTAATAAGCACCAGGATTTTCTTAGTTCTCATGACATTCGTTTGAGGACAATAACGATGGAAGGATATGCATCCAACCAGGCAAACAGAAGCTTTGTCACATTCTTCCTGTTGAATGCGAGGTTACTATTGTCCATGAGGCTTAAGTTTTACCGCAAGAGATTTCTCACGAACGGACACGTTGGACAGCAAAAAAAGAAGTTTCAGGTGGACAAATGGGCTTCTAAACATGCTCAGCTTCTATTTACAACAAGTTGTGGTCATCCTGAAATAATTTTTTTTGCACAGGATGTTGATTTTATGGATCAGACCGATCCATTTGTTTGTGACCGCGAAAAAGAGTGGTTGGGTTAGATGTTACTGCCATGTTCAATCTGGGTTTTGTCTAAAAATTTGATGAACAATTAATCCTTGGGCTTTTTGTACCGTTTGTAAGCTTGAGTTGCATGTTGTTGCCCTCGTACTACACTGCCGCATCTTCCACGGTGCTGTTCGTTCCCGTCCGAGGCCTCGCCGTCATTCTCCGCCTTGGTTTGCTCGCTGTGCCCGCCGTCGTCTGGCGTTGTCAACATGGTCAACAACCTCCCCGCAAAAAAACATGGTCAACAACTGTTGTAAATGCAATTGAACATGGAGGTTTGTATGCAAAAGATGGTGAGAATTAGCAAAGAAAAATTCATTAAAAGTTTGATTTAGGAGATACTCAGTTCACAATTTTTCTTAAGGATTATGGAAGGTTATAAGGTAATAAATACTGGCAAACCCTGTTTGGCGCTCACTGCATCAAGTACCGGGCAAATCACACAAGGAGCGGTCATTATATCAAATAGCGGGCAATTCACACATGGAGGGCATTGGCAGACCGAGCCCATTAACATTTTACTTGTTTTCCTATAAGGTATTTTTTTTCAGGTTCCTTTGTCTCTTTCCATTTTTTCCTATGCAATTTCCTTTTAGGTTTTCTTTGGAATAGTATGTTTTGGAATTTTGGTTTTCTAGTTTCCAATAATTCTTATTTTATTTTACTATTTATTTATTTTTATTCTCTTTTTACGTTTAACATATTTTATGGAAATATTACACTTTTAAAATATCATTGTTTTTTATAAAATTCATGAAATTTGAAAAATTGTTCACTAATTTTAAAATTATTCACGAATCTGAAAAATATCCACACACTAAAGATGATGGAAACAGAAAAACCAAACAAAAACCAAGAAAACGAGATAAAGGAAAAAAAACGGAGAAAAGCATCCGTAGAGTGTGTCACGCCATAACCGAAAACAATGAAATGGGTCGGTCTGTAGCAAGAGGGTGTGCGTTTCCCCACCAATTTGATGCAGAACACATAATATATAATTGTTTTAGAGGATGGGCTGCTTCACATGAAATTAAAACCTTGTTCGGGCTGGCAGCGCCTACATGCACCGTGGAGCGGTCATTACATGAAATAGTGGGAAATCACACATGGAGGGCATTGGCGGACCAAGCCCATTAACATTTCACTTTTTTCCTATAAGGTATTTTTTTCAGGTTTCTTCGTCTCTTTTCATTTTGTTTTCCTTTTTAAGTTTTTTTCGGATTAGTATGTTTTGTATATTTGGTTTTCTAGTTTCCATTAATTCTTGTTTTATTTTATTTTCATTCCCTTTTTACATTTAACAGATTTTATGGAAATATGACACTTTTAAAATATCCATGTTTTTTTTTATAAAATTCGTGAAATTTGTAAAAAAATCACTAATTTTCTAATTATCCGGGAATCTGAAAAATATCTACACATTAAAAATAATGGAAACCAAAAACCAATCAAAATTCAAGAAAACGAGATAAAGGACTTTTTTTTGGAGAAAAGCGTTCGTAGAGTGCGTCACACCATAACCGAAAACAATGAAATGGGCCGTCCTATAGCAAGACAGGATGCTTTTCCCACCATTTTGAACATGTCATATATAATTTGTTTTAGAGGGTGGGTCGCTTGACATGAAATTAAAATCCTTCTTCGGGCTGGCAGTGCCTACATGCACCGTGGACAAGGGGCAAGAGAAACCTAGGGGGAGAGAGAGAGAGAGAGAGAGAGAGAGAGAGAGAGAGAGGAGAGAGAGAGGGAGGGGAGAGAGGGGAAGGGGGAGATGGAGAGGGAGAGGGCGTGGGAAAGAAAGAGAGGGAGGGAGAGGGAGAGCGAGAGATTTATCAGGTCCCCTCGCCTTCGGCTGCCATCTTGGCGTTGAGAGGTCAAGGGACTTCAGATCTGAGAGATTTGTGGTCACATTGTTGCTTTTCCGAATATATTTTCTCTCTCTACCATGGCGGTGCTTTGAAGGCAGAGACGTTTGCATCCTCACAAATCCGTTTATTCAGGTATGATGAGCTTCTGTTATTGTGTCCTATGTTTTTTTTGTGTTTGTTTGATTCTTTGCAGTGCCGGAATATTTTGTTGATGCTATGGTGAAGACATCGTGGTTCTATAACCTGCACTTATAGGGATTATTCTTGGCCCATGTCTGTCATCGATTATGACTTCCCCTCTATTTGGATGGGCGACTCAAGAGGTTTTCAGAAACTATTGGTAATCAAGTTTGTGCGCATGAACGAGTGACAGTTTTGATGCTCCGGTCCAATCACAATCTCATTGATGTCTTAGAATTATTTCATCTTGTAAAGATTGATACCATGGAGAAAATATTTTAATACATATATTTGTAATATTATAGGAATTACTTTGTATTTTTTAGACCATTTATCGAGAGCATTAATTCTACTATTAAAGGGGAGTTGGTAGGTTCGTCTCACCTCCTCCCTCGATTTTTCCTCCCCACGCCCCCTACCTCATTTGGTTTTCTGTTGATTTTTTGGTAGTCTCAACCAATGTCGCACAAAACAAAAAACCCAACATAAGTAACCTGAAATAATATAAACCATATCGGTCCTTTCCCCAAACCACGTCCTGCCTTAACTCAATCAAATCAAATCAATTTTTACCAAAATCTCAACTAAATAATTTTTTTCTTGCTTTCCCCTACCCATAGCCAAACAAAATCAAATATTATCATACGCTCAAGTAAATTTAACTTTTCTTGCCATCGCCTACCCATATTCAAATCAAATTATTTTTTTACCAAAATCTAGAATATGATGGATGTAAAGTATATATCAGACAAGATTGATGTTGAACCACTGGCATCACTGGCACCTATAATAGTTGAATAAAGTTACATGTCTTCCTAGCAAAAAAAGTGTTGCCGTCGGTGCATGGTAGCCGTCTAGCCTTGTATTTGTTCAGTTGTACGCTCAAGTTGGCAACTGTCACTTGGCCGCTAGCTGCCCAGTGGGGCGGCTTAATTTGAGTCCGTTGACGGCGCCGTGCGTATACCTTCTCCTCGTTGGGAATGATCACTAAACTTTGTCTATGAAATTAGCCAACAGCACGATGTAGGCGATGATTAGCTTGTAATCATGTATGCAATCTATTGATGAAGGACAGCTCGAAAGATACATATCCACGGTTGCGTGTCGGGCCGTTTAATTGATGTAGACAATCATTTCCATAAGTTTTAAAAACACGCAGGGGAAGAAAATTCACAGTATACAATTTGTATCTTTATTGGAGGCTATATACATTACTATCGTTTTCATTTATCTTGAGGAAAGATAACTCGAGTACTTCTGCCATGGCGTCAATCAAATGTTTTGTTTTTGCTGGTTAGCACCAATCTGGATTTCACTTTTCCTTTAACCAAAAGTAAAGATTTTGCATTTTTTTTCAATTCAAATTAAAACTTATTTTGAGTTAGTTATGTTAAACAAGCAAAAATAAATAATAAATACACAATTACAATAAGTCCACCCGATCGTCATGGAACATTTTGCACCCTAAAACAAGACACTTCTAGTCGAGGTAGCCACAAACACAAACTCAATGACACTACTCCGTTGTTCCCTACTTAGTGACTTTGACAAAAACTTCACCTGGACAACCTCCAGCTTACCTAACGGACGACCGGACTGTCTCGCATCTCCGAGACTCTGGTTTTGCCGGTCACTGGGGAAAGCACACCTACAACTTCACCCCTCCACGGTGACGAGCAATAGCTTCTAAAATGTTAGTATCACAAAGCAATCAAAGACATATTTTTCCAAAACAAAAGGGTATCAATTGGACGCCAATTCTTGTAGGCATACAACAAAGAAGTTTGCAACACTAGTGCCGTGACACATTTTTTGCTGGATGAACACCGCTATGAACGATTATTTTTCCCTTCCCAAGCTCTTCCGTTTTACAGGTATACACCCACCAAATGATCAGAACGAAGTAGTATATGCCAAGACAAGAAATGAACAAGAAACTAGCCGAGGAGCCGATATCCTCTGCCTAAATCTGAGACAAACTCTGCACTTCACCAGCTTGCATGAACAGTCTGACCCAGAAGTCCATCTCGTCGTTGCTGGACGACGGCGATGCACTGTTTGGGGTGACGCCGGCCTCCATGGCGGAATCGGAGCTGTCCACCGTCATTGCCAGTGTTTCCGACCAAAAACTGTCTTCAATCTGAAACTCCTCCGATGTAAAGCTGTCCGTGTTCTCCAACGACGATGGCATCGAGGAATCGGTGGCGGACGACGAGATGGGCTGCTCCGGTGACAACACTGGCACGGAGGCCGGGCCATCGGCTGTGCTCGCTACAGCCACAGGCTTCTTGGCGTTGCGCTTAGGCGCTGCCTGGCCGGACGGCTTGGAGGACGACTCGAGTCGCTTCTTGAGGTGTGTGTGCCAGACGTTCTTGATCTCGTTGTCCGTCCTCCCAGGCAGCCTGGCGGCAATGGTGGACCATCTGTTGCCGAGCATGGCGTGGAGCTGGATGATGGCGTCTTCCTCCTCGCTGGTGAAGTTGCCGCGCTTGATGTCGGGGCGCAGGTAGTTGATCCACCGGAGGCGGCAGCTCTTGCCGCATCGCAGCAGGCCGGCCTGCTTGGGCAGCGCCCGCCAGTTGCTGTGCCCGTGCTGCTCGATGTGAGCCACCAGGGTCATGTCCTCCTCCGCCGTCCACGGGCCCCTCTTGAGTCCCGTCTTCTCGCAGCACGGAGACCTCCCCATTGCTACCTCTGGCGCTGTGTGTGTGATGTATGGATTGCTCAGTGTGTTGACGCTGGTCCGAAGGGAATGGCTGCCTGAGCTGCTAGGAAGAGTATGGCTGGTGCTGTGTAGATTGCGGAAGGGTTGCGCTATTTGTACTCGGCGCGCGGCGATGGCGAAAACGTGGTCAATTGGAGCAGGTTCCGAGCAGTTGCGGCCATTGGCTGACAAAACGAGGGCGAATTGAGGCGTTATATCCAAGTGGTAGTGTGCCTTTTCTATTGTTTGAATGATGGAGTCCATATAATACTCCCTCCGTTTTTTTTAGTTTGCGTATAACATCTGGTCAAAATCAAATTTTATAAAGTTTGACTAACTTCGTAGGAAAAGATATCAACATTCACACTATGAAATCAATATTAGAAGATGCGTGATACTTTTTTTCTATAAAGTTGGTCACAAAATTTGATTTTGACTAAATCTTATATGCAGACTTAAAGAAACGGAGGAGCACGTTGCTTGCTTCCTTGTTTATTGCCCGTCTTCTCTCTCTAAGTACAAAAGTTTGTAGTATCAGGCATGCGTGTGTGCCCTGCTTTGTCGGTTTGAAAAAGTAGGAAGGTGATGTGCTTTTGGTTCCAAGGTTATCTACAGTAATTTTTTCACAATTGTTTCCGGTTATTGGTGAATAAAATCATTCTCTAGCCACTAGAGAGCAGCATACTACTGTAGTTTAGTTCTTGGATAGACAGCTTCATTTAACAGCTTAACTTTCATTCTTAGACTGTGGCACCCTGCTAACAGCTTAGCTCTCTCTAGCATGTTAGGTCTTTATCAAGACGTCGCGGGGTCCGTGCGCTTCACTTGTGATGGACGCGCCGTCGAAGCCTCACTGAACAATTCAACCAAGAGAGACCCAGCGTATCCCTAAAAAAAAGAAAAAAGAGAGACCCAGCGTTTATGGCTCGTTTTTTTTTTTGAAAAACCCCATACATTAATTAATTAATAATGTTATTATAATCGTTTATTATAAAATTCACCACACAGGGCGGAACGCTATTAAAAAGAATCCCATCAAATTTATTTATATAAAGCTAAACTTCGCAATTGAAGCGCACGGACCCAGCGTTTACGGCTCGTTGATTGATTAAAATGATAAACTAAACCAACCAGACTGCTTTCTCATCGTCATAGACACTTCCAGATCTCAATGTTTCTTGTGTTAACCTGTCATGCCAAAACGTATGAGCTGGCATTCAGATGTGTACAAGATTACTACCACTGTAGCCCGGCGGCCGACGAACTGGCATTTGATCAGCTGTGTTCCAGTCTACAACAACTGGCGGAACGTCTTCACATAGGCGTATATACTAAGCATGTAACCGTGCGTGTGCACCCACGTATGCGTCTGCTTTTGTAAAAAAATTGGATGCATACTGCTACATACCACTTGATTTTCCGAATGCACCAAATATCTTCAGCTAATTTCCGTGGTCAAAGTAGCATAGCACGCACCAGCTTAGAGCATCTCCACTCGTTCGGCCCCGGTAAATGCCTTTTGGCGTTTGCGCTGGTAGTTTTTTTGCCTTGGGGGCGATCGAGTTCCCAGCCGCGCCCCAGGTTTCGGCCCCCAGACGCCTAAAAATTTAAACTTGTCTTTCTCGTTGCCAAAAAAGGCACAAGTTCGACGATCACCATGCCACAAGTCGGCGATCATCATGCCACAGTTCGGCGATCAAACATATCTGAAAGTTCGGCGATCAAAAGAAAGAAAGCATAGACATGGAACGCATCAAACGGCGGGCTCCTCTGGCGTGGGATTGGCCGGGGTCGGCGTGCTCAGCGTCAGCGTGGCTTTCTGTGCTCGGGCTGGTAGTCGGCGTCGGCACAGCTTCATCGCTCGGGCTGGGCATCGGTCGTCGCCGACAGCGCGGCCCCACGAGCCTTTTCGCTTCAGCCGGCGCCCCGAGACGGCAAAATTTCGTGTTTTAACCCTTTTCTTGAAAATTTAGCCGGATCTGACCCCCATTCGTTTTTTTGAAATCTGACCCTTTTCCCTACCGCCAGGGGGCTAGGCGGTAGGATTACATAGCCTACCGCCATGACCTTCGGCGGTAGGAAATTAATCCACGTCAGCAGCGTAAACGGCCGTCGTCCCCCTCCGTCCCACCCTACCGCCGCTGGTTCTGGCGGTAGCCTGTATTATCCTATTGCCAAGGACCCTTGAGGTAGGGTGTGGACAGTTATATGCCGCGGGCCGCCCGCCCCACCCCCATCTCCCCCACCCCAGCCACCCCCAAGAACAGAGAGTTCTCTCTCGTCCCCTCTCTCATGTACTCCACCCCCCGGATCTTCTTCGTTTCTTCGCCGTTTTTGCGGATCAAGATGGCCCCGAAACGAGAAAAGTAAGCTCCTCCAATCCCTCCAACTAGTTTTAGTCAAATAGCTTCCGATTCGTCGCATTATTTGATTGAAATCACCCATATTTTTGAACTAGATTTAAATCTTTTGTACCCTAGGATTGTTTTTGGTTGATTGTAGATGTTCTATTGTGTTGGATATGAACTCTAATCTAGTTGGAATGGCAGTGTGAAGATTAACCCTAGTTCATATGTTTTTTGAAGGATTTTTTTAATATGATGCATGTTGGAGGAATTTGTTTTGATATGATGATGCATGTTGATATGCTATGATGCAGGATGTATAGTGGATGTTGTTTGAGGAAATATGCTTAAGATGAACCCTAGTTCATGTTTTTTGTTTTGAAAAAAATATGATATGATGCATGTTGGATGTTTTGGAGAAATATGATATGATATGATGCATTTGAACCTTTGTGATTGCATCTTGATATATGTTTTTATTTATTTTTTAACCACATGATGAACCCTGGTTCATGTTCATGTTAAAAACAAATCTTCATATGCTTATTGAAAGATTGAACTCATAGGTTTTTTTGATGTGATGAACCTTTGTGATGCATCTATATGTTTCCTAGTTCATGATGAACCCTAGTTCATGTTAATTTTTTTATATGCTTATGCTTATGTTTATGCATTTTTTTAGGAGGCCACCTCTTGCGGACGACATCGACACTAAGTATACCATCCTTAACCTTGCGTTCGAGAAGGGTCATTGTGCCCGTTTCACTGAGGATGGAGTGGTAATTACCATTCTTAAACCAAACCTTTCGAATTGATGAAAACAATTTGCTAATTATTTGGTTCTTCATTTTGACAGATGCTCACGCCGCTGCGGATGAGGGGTCACAAGACGACTGTTAAGATGGAGTACGACGAGCGGTATGCACCATTCTACAGGAGAGCCCGACTGTTGGGTTTCGTCCTGCAGTTCAAGTGTAAGCCGCCGACGCTCGTCCACTCAGTTCTCACGGCTTTGATCGACCGGTGGCGGACAGAGACGCACATCTTCCATCTTCCGTGTGGGGAGATGACATTGACCCTCCAGGATTGTGGGATGATTACGGCCCTACCGCTTGAGGGTCGTGCTCTCACAGGATGAGTGGAGAGGAAGAACTGGCACGATAGGGTTATCTCCCTCATCGGCGACTGCCCCCCGCTAAGAATAACCAGACTTTCGGCATACCTCTACCCTGGCTCCTGAAGTACCGGAGCAAGTGCCCGGAAGGTGCCGAACCCCGGGTGGTGGAGCAATACGCCAGGGCCCGCCTATGGTATCTTCTCACGGAGGTAGTGTTTCCAGACTGCTCTGGGGACACTGGCCTATTGATGTATCTCGACTTCCTAAAGGACTGGGATGCGGGGTACAACTGGGGGACGTCGGCCTCGCCTACCTATACGGTTCGGTAAGTGAATATCACATTGTTTCAAATATCATGGACGTGTGCTGCTTTATATTATGTCATCTTATCATCTATACTTGTTTTGTAGCTTGACGACGCAACCCAAAGGGCGGGAGGTACGTCCGGTATGTGTGGATGTGTATGGGGCCTCTCCATTTGGATGTGGGAGCGAATCCAGGTGGGGCGTCCGGAGAAGCTGCGCTCGCGTGAATGGACTGACTATGGCGAAGATGACGAAGATGATCGGTACCCGACCGTCGCATACACTTGGGACATGGTGGGTGTCTACACGGGCGAATCCAAGGCCTTGTACAAGGTCTTCAGCAACGAGCATGATGCTCTGACGCCTTTCCAGGTATAAGAACTAGATTTTGAATGTTTTTGATGACACTTTCACTTGAGCTTACCATTGTTTGGTACTAGGTTAATTGGCGGCCGTATGATGATGAGCGAGAGTGGAGGTTCGAGCTGAACGTGATGTGCAAGCAGGACCGGCTTCTCTGTTGGTGCATCGTGCCCATGATTTGTGTCTATGCCATCGAGTACCGCTTGCCACAGCGCGTTGCCGCGCAATTTGGTAAGGCGCAACTTACACCACCAGCCGACATCGTCACCGATACCGGTGGCTACGACCTACACTTGTGAGTTCCACCAGGCGGTCTCATCGATAACAACTTTTGTTTTGATGTTTTACATTATTTCTAATGGTTTTTTACATTCTTTCTTATGCCTTACAGGATGAGCAGGCAGAAGAATCAGTCGATCATAGATTGGGGAGAGCAACATGCCAGATACGTGAAGGAATGGAACGAGTGGAAAACTCACAAAGATGTGGAGAGGAAAGTGATGGACTGGAATGAGTACGAGGATCACTTGTTGTGGTACGACGATGGCATCAAGCATCGTCTACGCCTGAGGCCCCAGTGGACGACAACAGATGCCGAAGAACTGTACAATGACGCCTCTGAGAATGAAGCCTACAATGAGAACATCCGAGAGCTTAAAGGCGGATTTAGGGAGTATGGACCCCTCATGAACAGAGTGGTAAGTTGTTTTTATCTGTTTTCAACCGACGGTTGGATGAAATCTACTTTAGTGAGTGTGACTCATTTATTGTTTTGCAGTCTTCGGAGCTGAACAAAAGCATTTTTGAAGCCTCTGATGCGCTAAGTTCTATCCCCAGGACTCGAGATAGTGAGAACAAGTTGAGGGGAACGGTGAAGGTAACATCGAGCCTCCTACAATTACATTCTTTCTTAAGTTCATTTTAGTTTTTAACCATAAACTTGATCTATATTATGTTCTTGTTTCGTTCTTATTGCAGAAGTTCGTTGACAAATCTCGCAAGCTTGTGGGCCTGCTTGGGTGTGCTACCTCCTCTGCTGATGCTTTTGCTCCTGCAGCCCCGATGCGTAGCCTTGCTTCATCGAGCCAGGCCGCCTCTTCGTCTAGCGTGGTTCAAGAGGACGAGGACGAAGAAGGTGAAGATGAAGAAGAGGACGGGGAGGGAGCAGAAGAAGAACATGGGGAAGAAGAGGAAGAGAGCGATGAGGAGGAGGTGTATGACGATGATGGCGGACCTCCACCAACTCGACAACCCAGCTTGAGAAGAGGAATGCGCCGAAGAGGGGTTAGGCAAGTCCATCCTTCTGGAGTCTTAAGTTTGCACCGGGAGGAAGGACATGCTGTTCCAATGGGAGATTTATTTTGAGTCTCCTTGCTTACTGTATTTCGGACTAAGCTTGTATCTCGCCTATGCTGTCTTGTGTAGTTTGAACTTAATGTGGATGTTGCCTTGTGGCTTTATTAATTTAAAGCCGGACGCTCCTAGCGTCTTCGTTCCAAAAAAAAAGGTTGCTGCCACTACCCATTCCATCTTTATCCTTCCTTCAATTCACCGTAGCCCGCCGCGCAAC
The DNA here is from genome assembly GCF_002575655.3 of Aegilops tauschii subsp. strangulata. Lineage (NCBI taxonomy): Eukaryota > Viridiplantae > Streptophyta > Magnoliopsida > Poales > Poaceae > Aegilops > Aegilops tauschii. Next base: position 323,353,182 of record NC_053040.3, read on the forward strand.
CAATGTTGGTTGCATTGCCGCTTCCACCCAGCCATCCATCGTCCAGCTCTAGCCCTCACTTATCCACGCCTCCTTCCGTGTCGCCACTAGGTCATGCATGTTGCAGTCGTCCCTCACCACCGACAGGTGGTTGTCCTTCCCTGATGCCTGCATGATCCCTCTCATTGTTGTGATTATTTTTACTTTAGAGACCAATTGTTATGTCTGTGTTGCCTCTCCCCAAGATAGGATTTATGACACGCGAGTGTCGGCACATGCATATCTCTGACCGTCCGATTGCCTCACGATTCAGAAATTGCTTTGGTCTTTGCCTGTGATTTAATCCTTAATTACCTTAGATGGGGTTCATGCGTGCAACTTTTCGCAGCTCCATGATTACCCACAAGTATAGGGGGTCAATCGTAGTCCTTTTGATAAGTAAGAGTGTCGAATCCAACGAGGAGCAGAAGGAAATGACAAGTAGTTTTCAGCAAGGTATTCTCTGCAAGCACTGAAATTATAAGTAACGAGTAGTTTGATAGCAGGATAATTTGTAACCAGCAAGTAACGGTAAAGGTAACAAAAGTGCAGCAAGGTAGCCCAATCCTTTTGAGGCAAAGGACATGCCAAAACAATCTCTTATGATAAGCAATGCATTCTTGAGGGTACACGGGAATTTCATCATGTTGGTTTGATTCGTGTTCGCTACTTTGATAATTTGATATGTGGGTGGACCGGTGCTTAGGTGCTGTTCTTACTTGAACAAACCTCCTACTTATGATTAACCCCCTCGCAAGCATCCGCAACTACGAGAAAAGTATTAAGATAAAATCTAACCATAGCATTACACTTTTGGATCCAAATCAGTCCCTTACGAAGTAACGCATAAACTAGGGTTTAAGCTTCTGTCACTCTCGCAGCCCATCATCTAATAACTACTCTACAATGCATTCCCTTAGGCCCTAATAAAGTGAAGTGCCATGTATTCGATGTTCACATGACACCACTAAGGGAATTACAACATACATACCATCAAAATATCGAACACATATCAAGTTCACATGATTACTTGCAACAAGATTTCTCCCATGACCTCAAGAACAAAAGTAACTACTCACAAATGATAATCATGATCAAGATCAGAGGGGTATTAAATAGCATAATGGATCTGAACATATAATCTTCCACCAAATAAACCATATAGTAATCAACTACAAGATGTAATCAACACTACTAGTCACCCACAAGCACCAACCTAAGGTTCCGATACAAAGATTGAACACAAGAGATGAACTAGGGTTTGAGAGGAGTTGGTGTTGTTGAATATGTTGATGGAGATTGCCCTCCCCAAGATGGGAGAGTTGTTGGTGGTGATGATGACGATGACTTCCCCCTCCGGGAGGGAAGTTCCCCCGACGGAATCGCTCCGCCGGAGGGAGAAAGTGCTCCTGCCCAAGTTCCGGCTCGAGACGGAGGTGCTTCATCCCAAAAGTCCTCTCCTTATTTTTTCTAGGTAATAAATAACTTATATACCAGAAGAGGGCACCGGAGGTGGGTCGAGGAGGGCACAACCCACCAGGGCGCGCCTGGGCTCCCTGGCGCGCCCAGGTGGGTTGTGCCCACTGATACGTCCATTTTGCATCATGTTTTTACTGTTATTTATAATGTTTTTATCCATAATAATGCCTTTTGGAGTAATTCTAATGCCTTTTCTCTCATAATATGCAAGGTATACACAAAGACAGAGAATTCCGGCAGCTGGAAATCTGGACCTGGAAAAGCTACGCCAGGTCACCTATTCTGCACAACTCCAAACAAGCTGAAACTTCACGGAGATTTTTATGAAATATTTGAAGAATATTGGAGAAAATAACTACCAGAGGGGGCCCACCAAGTGGGCGCAACCCACCTGGGCGCGCCAGGGAGCCCAGGCGCGCTCTGGTGGGTTGTGCCCACCCAGGCCCACCTCCGGTGCCCATCTTCTGGTATATAGGTCATTTTGACCTAGAAAAAAAAGGAGAGGACTTTCGGAACGGAGCGCCGCCGTCTCGAGGCGGAACTTGAGCAGGAGCACTTTTGCCCTCCGGTAGAGCGATTTCGGCGGGGGAACTTCCCTCCCGGAGGGGGAAATCATCGTCATCATCATCACCAACAACTCTCCCATCTTGGGGAGGGAAATCTCCATCAACATCTTCAACATCACCATCTCATATCAAACCCTAGTTCATCTCTTGTGTTCAATCTTGTTACCGGAACTATAGATTGGTGCTTGTGGGTGACTAGTAGTGTTGATTACATCTTGTAGTTGATTACTATATGGTTTATTTGGTGGAAGATTATATGTTCAGATCCAACATGCTATTTAATACCCCTCTTATCTTGAGCATGATTATCATTTGTGAGTAGTTACTTTTGTTCTTGAGGTCACGGGAGAAATCGTGTTGCAAGTAATCATGTGAACTTGATATGTGTTCGATATTTTGATAGTATGTATGTTGTGATTCCCTTAGTGGTGTCATGTGAACGTCGACTACATGACACTTTACCATATTTCGGCTTGAGGGAATGCATTGTGGAGTATCAATTAGATGATGGGTTGCGAGAGTGACAGAAGCTGAAACCCCAGTTTATGCGCTATTCTGTAAGGGACCGATTGGATCCAAAAGTTTAATGCTATGGTTAGAATTTATTCTTAATACTTTTCTCGTAGTTGCGGATGCTTGCGGGAGGGTTAATCATAAGTAGGAGGTTTGTTCAAGTAAGAACAACACCTAAGCATCGGTCTACCCACATATCAAATTATCAAAGTACTGAACACGAATTAAACCAACATGATGAAAGTGGCTAGATGAAAATTCCGTGTACCCTCAAGAACGCTTTGCTTATCATAAGAGACCGTTTTGGCCTCTCATTTTCCTCAAAAGGATTGGGCTACCTTGCAGCACTTTTGTTACTACTATTGTTAATTGCTCGTTACAAATTATCTTGCTATCAAACTACTCGGTTACTTACAATTTCAGCACTTGCAGACATTACCTTACTGAAAACTACTTGTCATTTCCTTCTGCTCCTCGTTGGGTTCGACACTCTTACTTATCGAAAAGAGATAAAATTGATCCCCTATACTTGTGGGTCATCAAGGCTATTTACTGGTGCCGTTGTCGGGGAGTGAAGCGCCTTTGGTAAGTGGAATTTGGTAAGGAAACATTTATATAGTGTGCTGAATTTTGTTTTTGACTGAATACTGTGAGGCAAAAGCCCCACAGTCTTTTATTCCAAACTCCCACCAAAAAGGTCCAGTACAAGTTCAAACAAAATATGTACAGGAAATAAAAAGCTAGGCTAAATCTAACTATAACTTACCTATTAACATACAACATGATTATTTACAACCAGGAGGATTACATCCAGCGAAGAAATAACAACACTACCATGAAAAGTCAAGGCCGTGCATTGATCCACTGCAACAGAAGGGGCTTCACAGTAACCTTCACTCTGTGAGAGTGTAGAGTTATCTCATGAACAAACTTCGCTTTCCATGCTCCAAAGGTAGGCCTGATGTGTCTAAAGATTCTGTCATTTCTGGTTGTCCAAATACACCATGCAGCCAGGAAAACTACCTCAAAAAAGAAAGTATGATGAAAACCTCTTTGAGCTAACAGTATGCATTCGCTGCTAGACAACCCAGCTTGCCAATATATTTGCAAATAGTTCCAAACTCTGGTACTAAAATTGCACTTAAAGAAGAGATGATCTCTATCTTCATGCAGCTGTGCAACACACATAGGGCAGAGAGTATCATCATCCTGAGATCTCCAATGCCTTCTGAGAAGCATATCTCTAGTGTTTAATCTGTCATTTAACATAAGCCAGGCAAAAACCTTGATTTTCATGGTGCATTTACTTTTCCAGATCCATATGCCAGGATCATCATCAGGCAAAGAGGAGTGCATAAGTGTATAGTAACTCTTGGTAGAAAAAACTCCTTTTCTAGGGGTCCAGGACCAGGAATCAGGTGCAGTAGGATCTCTATCCAATCCCTGGATGTCTAGCTGCAAGGTTTGCAGTTCATCCTTTGCCTCAGGAGATAAAGGGAGTTGAAATTGAGCTTCAAGGTCCAAGTCATGAATGAAATCTCTGACTGAGATCTTATCATCCAAAGTGAAGGAGAATAGGTGTGGGAATCTCTCTTTGATTAGATTGGAGCAAGCATTGAGGATCCATGAATCATGCCAGAAAAGTACAGTATCACCTAAATTAATTTCAACAGTTGAATTTGCTCTATAAACATCATTAATTTTCATGATGTCTCTCCACCAAAAGGATCCACATTGAACTGTTGCATGTGGAACTAAACCATTATAGTATGTGTCCCAGATTAGGGAAACCCATGAAATATCTGCTTTGTTGTAGAATTTGTGTAGGTGTTTAGTGAGCAAAGCTCTATTTTGAATAGCCAGGTTAATGATACCCATGCCCCCCTTGTCCTTAGGTTTGCAGACCATAGGCCAAGCTGCTAGGGACTGCTTTGGTGTGTCAGAATTTCCTCTCCACAAACACTACCTCATAATTATCTCAAGTTGTTTGATAATTGCAGCAGGCAGACTAAGACTGCACAAAAAATAAATTGGCATGGATGATAGGACAGATTGTAGCAATTGTAACCTTGCTCCTTGTGATAGAAGGGAGGAAGCAGCAGACAATCTCCTTTCCACTCTATCAACAACAGGGACAACATCTACAATCCTAGGCTTAGTAGTTCCCATAGGAAGCCCAAGATATGTGAAGGGTAGTGATCCCACTTGACATCCAAAGACTGCCGCAAGCCTGGATGTCTCTTCAAGTGACACATTAATGGGCAGAATACATGACTTGTGAAAGTTTACTCTCAAGCCAGTTGATTTATGGAAAGCAACCAACATCTCCCTGAGGGCCAGCAGTTGAGTCTCATCAGCTTGCACAATGAGCAAAGTATCATCAGCATATTGGACTATTGGGAAATCAGTGTCATTGGATGGAATTGGTAAGGCTAGCAGGCCATCAGAGAGCATTTTGTTTACCACAGTTTGTAACAAATCAGCAGCAATGACAAACAGCAAAGGTGAGAGTGGATCTCCCTGCCTAACTCCTCTCTTGCAGTTAAAATGCTTCCCTGGCACTCCATTTAGCATGATAGAAGATGATCCTGATGACAGAAGCTCCTTAACCCAAGATATCCATTCATCATCAAATCCTTTATGCTTTAACATCAATAAAATCAAGTCATGTTCCACAGTGTCAAAAGCCTTAGCAAAATCCAATTTGAGTATAATTATTGGCCTCTTGGATTGGTGGCATTGATGAATGTACTCCAGGCTCCAGGCAATACAGTCCTGGATGGATCTAGATCTGAGGAAGCCATACTGATTTTTATGGATACATGTAAGGATGACCTTTTGCAGCCTGTTAGCTAGAAGTTTAGTTAAAAACTTTAGACAGGTATTTGTCAGGGAAATTGGCCTGAAATCATTTGGCCCCTCTGGTGATAGGACTTTTGGGATTAAAGTAACCAGAGAACCATTAATGCTCTGCAGAGAGATCTTTTCATGATAAAAATCAGTGAAGAGCCTGCAAAAGTCTTCTTTTATAATGTGCCAACACCTCTTGACAAACATTCCAGTAAATCCATCAGGACCAGGAGCTCTGTCCAAAGAGAGTCCCTTTAGAACTTCATTAATTTCCTCATCAGTGAATGGCCTAGATAAGTCCTGTAGACCTGGGACAGGCTGAATAAGTTCTCCCAAATCAAACTGCATATCAATTCCCTGTGCAATTCCCATTCTGTCCCTGTATGAGGCCCATAGTAATCCAGCCATTTCATTGTGGGTGGACACAGACAATCCATCCTCAGTCAGAAGACTGGAAATCGAATTTCTTCGAAATCTTTTTGTTGCCATAGCCTGATTTTTTTTGGAGTTTTCCTCTCCCACTTTAATCCACCTGATTGTACATCTCTGCTTCCAATAAACATACTGCAAATGAAGCAGGTCCTCAAGATGGAGCTTAACTAGTTTTCTGAAGTTAAACTCAGGCCTGGTCAGAGGTCTCTGATCTTCCAAATTGTCAAATGCCAGGATAACAGCATTACAGGCTTGCATTAACAGTTTTAACCTGGAGAGTCCAGTGTGCCATCGTTTAAGATCATATCTCAAACGTTTGAATTTTTCTGTCAAAACCACAGCTGCATTCGTCTTGTTGGTGGGAGCAGACCAAGACTGTTGAACACAATAAAAAAAACCTGGCATATCAACCCAATAGTTTTCAAATTGAAACACTTTAGCTTTGGGGATGGATGTTGATATAGAAACAACACAGGGCACACGATCAGAGTAGTCTTTGCCAAGGGATAAACCATGGTGTTAGGGAACTCCGTGGTCCAATTAACTGTGGTAAAAAACCAATCAAGTTGCTCTAGCAATGGGTTCTCTTGCATGTTTGACCAGGTGTACTGACGCCCTTTCAGAGGTAATTCAATCAGTCCCAAGTGACCAATTATCTCATTGAATATGAACATGTCATTGACATCTCCACCAGGTTGATTTCTATTGTCAATTGATCGTATGAAATTGAAATCACCAAGAAATAACCATAATTCATCGTGTGGTATGTCAATGTGATATAACCAATGAACAAAATCATCTCTTGGTTGTCCTTGGCAAGGTCCGTAGACGTTAACCAGAGTCCACTTCTGATTGTTATGAACGGATGAGAAATTAACTATGATGCCATAGCTCTGAACCTCAACCAAAGAACCCACAAGTGCAGATGAGCACCACAGAACCAAAATCCCTCCAGAAGCTCCCACAGAAGGGGAGTAAGCAAAGTTATCAAAGCGCCTAGGGCAGAATTTTCTAATGGAGCGCTGATCAAAGTAGTCACATTTCGTTTCTTGCAAACAAATAACAGAGCATTGACTCTCTTCAATTTTGGCTCTAACAGCCCTCTAACGAATGTCTGAATTTAAGCCTCTAACATTCCAGCACAGTACCTTCCAATCCTTATTATGATGCGTACTCATTTGTAGAACTTAAAATTATGGAGGCACATACACACAATACTACATAATAGCATTGCAAAAGGTAATAACCAGCAGCCATAGAATAGAGCATCAGACCAAAAGTAATATCCAGTGCTAGGAAAGTATACTGAAGAGAAACACGCAAAAGCATAGTCTTGGCAGTACAAGGGACCTGCCTCCCTATAATGGAGCAAAAGTTATCACTCAACATCACGAACTTGTGGCGTTGAAGAGGATTTGGGAGCAGCCATAAGCTGCTCCACCGATAACTTCTCCTTTGGAATGCCTAGTGATGCGCCAAGTGTTTGCATGACAGATATTGGGGTAGGTGGTGGAACTCCAGTTGCTGCATCTTGGGGCACTTCAATGGAAGGTCTGACCCTGGGCTTCTTGGCTCTCGGCTGACGCTGAGATTTGGGCTTCATGGGAATGGCCGAAGATGGTTTGAAACCCTGGAGCTTGGCAGCACTCCTGGTCATCCTGCGATCCGAGAAATCCGGCCTTGGAGATGCAATTTTCCTCTGCTTCTTCTTACGTTGTGCAGGAGAAGAAAAACTCATGCTGGCAGGTACTGAAGGTTGGAGAGGTGCACAGTTATCAGAAACCACATTCTCAAAGTTTAACTGCCAAGCAACAGGTTTAGGAGGTGGTGGTAAGGCCAATTAAGGATCTGTGCTCTGCAACATAGGCCACTAGAAGAGTCCCAAACTCTCAAAAGCCTGAGACCGATATCTCTTCAGAGGAGATTGAATGTCCTCCAAACCAAAGTGCAACTGCCGTGGTATGTCTACTGTCAGAAAGGTGGGCATAAGAGATACGAAAGATCTCTGCCATATCATATCCGGTGGCAACACAGGTCCAAACACTACTCTGGCAGCTCCAACAAAGAGTGGAGGCTGGAGAGGAGGTTGATATGGAACAATTGCTAACTGATTTTCCTCCTGAGGTTCCACAATATGCTGATCATCCACAGACTGCAGTGGGAGTTCCTCCTGAATCTCATTGCTTGCCTGAATCTCATTTCCATTGAAAGGCTGTACTTGTTCTTCCTGAACAAAAACCTATGGCTGCACATCCACCATCTGAGGCTGCAACAATTCTGGCTGCTCGAGTGGCTGAGTAGGCCCAAGATCATGCTGGGCAGGAGGTACATTGCTGTCATCTTGAATATGAAGAAGTGGTTGTACCTGAGGCCCAAAGATGGGCTCATCCAGAGGGCCCAAAACTGGCCCATCAATTGCATGGTTTTGTTGGGAGGAGTTATTGGAGCCGAGGGAGGGGTTTAAAACCATAGAATTCTGATCCTGCAGAAACTGCTGCAGGAGTTGATCTTGTTCATCTTGCTGATCATGTGCAGGTTGTCCCCAACCCTCTCCATGGTCCTGCGGCTGCTGGAGTGGTTCCTCGGGCTCAAGGGGCTGAGGAACATCATTCCACCCCAGAGCTGGGTAAGGTGGAAGGACCCAGAACTGATCAACAAGCTGCAATCCTCCTGGCATAGGGTGGGGATTGCCATCAAAAGGCATTACATCCTCATCCTGAGGTAATTGCTCTGCAAATGCTGCCGTCAAGATACTACATGAAGCCGTCCATGAAACAATGGCACCTCCAACAGTTGCAAACTGTCTAAAAACTACATCTCTTGGCACTAAAACATTGTCAAGGAAAGATGCATAAACCACAGAATGGACCAAACGATCATCCTCTTCATTCCAATAATGGAATTGGCCAAAAGTTCCAACAATCTCTGACAAATTTTCAGTGTTGCGGTAATCAAGCGGGACACCAACAAACATAAGCCAACCAGTGTGATGACCTTGCAGGGCCCTGTGACCAACTCCATCATCATGATTGATAAATCTCAGAAAAATTTCCTCGCCCTGCTGATTAAGACCAAGCGGCCATGGCAGAAGATTGACAAGCGCACTACGCACTACTAGATCTTGCATCTGATAGAGACCAACACCCTGAAACCAAGTTTGAGTGGACAATACCGGAAGCTGGAGCTCGTCGAGGATGAAGTCACGGACTTGCTGACGAAGATGAGGCGCATCTTCAAGCGGTGGGAGTGGCTCGACGATCCCAACCATGTATGATTCATGGCGTCGGGGCGGAATTCTTGCTGGCGTGTAGTAGGTGCGTGGCACCTGATGCGGGCCAGCATCGACGATGTCATGGCCAGCCGGGAGAAAACGCCGCGGATCAAGCTCGTAGTTGGCCATAGCTGGGTGAGGTGGTGAAACAGGTGGCGGCGAGGGCGATGAGGGGTCAGCTGTCTGCAGAGGAGGGGAATCCGTGGATGTGGCAGATGATCTTTGCACTGTTTGGGAGCTTGAAGCGTCGAGGGGGTTTTCCTTGATGGCGCGAGACTCGAGGTCGGTGGTTGGGGTTCAACTCTTGGGAACCCAAACTTTTAATTCGGGTGGTGACCGCGTACAACCTTTTTAACGTGACCAAGCTGGAAACACCTGCGACAACGTGTGTCATTCGTGCACTTGTCCAAACTATGACCCATACCCAGGCAACGCGAGCAGTCCCAAACTTGTGCAGCAAGTTCTTCAACAAGTTCATCCAGACCTTGTAGGTCACATACCACCTCCAAAGGTGATCTGGTAGGTGACATAGGTGATTCTGTTACAAGCTCAGACCCAACCATAGAGGCAGGTGGCGTACAGGGCCCATCATCCTCAGACGCAGTATCATCGTCCGATAGAATTAACGGATTTTGGGACGATCCTTCCAAACAAACCATAACTGGAGAGATATCCGGGGAAAGGATTACACCGACTTGATCATGATTGGATGTATCCCGTGGATAGCGGGGTTTTGGCGAGATAGACCCAAACCGAATGACCGGAGTTGCCTCCGGCGGCAAAGCTACCGGTGGCGAGCTAACATCAGTCTCATTAACCCCAAGATTTGCACTCAATAACTCTTGAGGGTCAAGGGTATAACCAACATCTTGTTGAACTATGGAAATGTCCTCTGGTGATGCATTGTAACGATAACCACAACATGCATCATAATTGAGAAATGTAGCAAAACGCAAATTCTTGCGAGGATGAAAAGCATCCATAGAACACAAAGATGATTTAGCTGGTGCATGCATCATAGCTGCCATTCCCAAACGAGCTCTACGCTTGGATGGACTGACTAAGGTCCATTCTTCATGACACTCCTTTTGCCAAGATGCAAACTCTCTAACCCAGTCCGGACCCCCAAAACCCCAGAGGTGAAAATAGCATTTAAACTGAGGGCGGACGTAGTTTCGTTGATTTAGGATGAAAAAACCCACTGCTTTGCATGAAACATTAAATGAGAAGACACGATCACGTAAACATGATACCTTCAGAGATGAACAATATCCTCCAATTGCCGCCTCAAGTGCAAGTGCAACATTATCCTCAGTCAGGCGAAAGCTATGCCTTGCAAATGATACCACCATGGTGAAGTGGCCCGAATCATCAGAAGGATGCACCGTACGATGCATGGTGTGCCAGATCTCCTGAGACATGCCCATGCCCGAAGAAAAATCCAAACCCAAGGTGATGGACGCGTGGACCGCCATCAAGTTGGCCACCCAAGGGTGGAGACCAAGATGCCAGAGAGAATGAGCGGATGGGAGGTGGTTTTCCCCGGCTAGATGTGGAGATCGCCGGAGATGGGGGTGGCGGCTAGGGTTACGGTTGTGGGAGGTGGGGCGGAGCCATCTATATCTTTAGATCTTTCATTTCGTGCTGAAATTTATTGTCACTTGTTAGTGTGGAAAACAATCCTTTGAGGGGTTTGTTCGGGGTATCTTCACCTTGACCGGAACCACAATTAGCTACCCCTCAACCTACTGCACCTACTGAAAATATTGAATATGAAATTCCTTCGGGTATGATAGAACAACTGCTAGCTAATCCTTATGCAGGAGATGGAACCGAACATCCTAATATGCACTTGATATATGTAGAACAAATTTGTGGATTGTTCAAGCTCGCAGGTTTACCCAGAGATGAAGTTATGAAAAAGGTTTTCCCTTTATCTTTGAAGGGAAAAGCATTGGCATGGTGTATGTTATGCGATGATATTGGATCTTGGAATTGGAATCGATTGAAATTGGAGTTCCACCAAAAAAATTATCCTATGCATCTAGTTCATCGTGATCGGAGTTATATATATAATTTTTGTCCTCATGAAGGAGAAAATATCGCTCTAGCTTGGGGGAGGCTTAAGTCAATGTTATATTCATGCCCCAATCATGAGCTCTCAAGAGAAATTGTTATCCAGAACTTTTATGCTCGGCTTTCTCGTAATGATCAAACCATGCTTGATACTTCTTGTGCTGGTTCTTTTATGAAGAAGACTATTGAATTGCGGTGGGATCTTTTGGAAAGAATTAAATGCAACTCTGAAGATTGGGAACTCGACGAAGGTAAAGGGCCAGGTATTAAACATAAGTATGATTGTGTTAAATCTTTTATGGATACCGATGCTTTTCAAAAGTTTAGCACTAAATATGGACTTGAATCTGAGATACTAGCCTCCTTTTGTGAATTATTTGCTACTCATGTTGATCTCCCTAAAGAGAAGTGGTTTAAATATCACCCACCTATTAAAGAAGAAATCAAAGAACCGATACCAGTTAAAGAAGAAACTATACTTTACAATATTGATCAAGTTGTTCCTACTGCTTATATTGAGAAACCACCTTTCCCTGTTAGGATAAAGGAACATGCTAAAGTTTCAACTGTGGTCAACAAAAGCTATATTAGAACACCTAAACCTGATGAACAAATTAAAGTAGAACCTAGTATTGCTATGGTTAAAGATCTCTTGGAAGAAGATGTGGATGGGCATGTTATTTACTTCTGTGAAGAAGCTGCTAGAATTGCCAAACCTGATAAAAAGGATAAACATAGACCTATTGTTGGCATGCCCGTTATCACAGTTAAAATAGGAGATCACTGTTATCATGGTTTATGTGACATAGGTGCTAGTGTGAGTGCTATTCCGTACACCTTATTTCAAGAAATTATGAATGACGTAGCACCCGCAGAGATAGAAGACATAGATGTCACTATTAAACTTGCTAATAGAGACACTATATCACCAATTGGGATTGTTAGAGATGTTGAAGTCTTGTGTGGGAAAATAAAATACCCTACTGATTTTCTTGTTCTTGGTTCCCCACAAGATGACTCCTGTCCCATTATCTTTGGTAGACATTTCTTGAACACCGTTAATGCTAAGATAGACTGTGAGAAACAAACTGTAGGTGTTAGTTTTGGTGATGAGTCTCATGAGTTTAATTTTTCCAAGTTTAGTAGAAAGCTTCATGAAAAAAATTTGCCTAGAAGGATTAATTAATTGGTCTTGCTTCTATTGTTGTACCACATACTGATCCACTAGAACAATATTTGCTAGACCATGAAAATGATTTTCATATGCATGATAGAAATGAAATAGATAAGATTTTCTTTGAACAACGTCCTCTGCTTAAACACAATTTGCCTATTGAAACTCTAGGAGGTCCTCCTCCACCTAAAGGTGATCCTGTGTTTGAATTAAAACAATTGCCAGACACCTTGAAATATGCTTATCTTGATGAAAAGAAGATATATCCTGTTATTATTAGTGCTAACCTTTCAGAACATGAAGAAGAAAGATTATTGAAAGTTGTAAGGAAGCACCGAGCTGCTATTGGATATACTCTGGATGATTTAAAGGGCATTAGTCCCACTCTATGTCAGCACAAAATTAATATAGAACCTGATGCTAAACCCGTTGTTGATCACCAACGTCGGTTAAATCCAAAAATGAAGGAAGTGGTAAGAACATAAATATTAAAACTTCTGGAAGCAGGTATAATCTATCATATAGCTGATAGTAGATGGGTGAGTCCTGTTCATTGTGTCCCTAAGAAGGGAGGTATAACTGTTGTTCCTAATGATAATTAAGAATAAACTTATTCCACAAAGAATTGTTACAGGTTATAGAATGGTAATTGATTTTAGAAAATTAAACAAAGCAACTAGAAAAGATCATTACCCTCTACCTTTTATTGATCAAATGCTCGAAAGATTATCTAAGAACACACTTTTTTGCTTCCTTGATGGATATTCTGGTTTTTCACAAATACCTGTTTCTCAACCTGATCAAGAAAATACCACTTTTACTTGTCCCTTTGGAACTTATGCTTATAGACGCATGCCTTTTATTGATCAAATTATTGAAAGATAATCTAAGCACACACATTTTTGCTTCCTTGATGGATATTCTGGTTTTTCACAAATACCTGTTTCTCAACCTGATCTAGAAAAGACCACTTTTACTTGTCCCTTTGGAACCTATGCTTACAGGCATATGCCTTTCGGTTTATGTAATGCACCTGCTACCTTTCAAAGATGTATGACTACTATATTCTCTGAATATTGTGAAAATATTGTTGAGGTTTTCATGGATGACTTCTCTGTTTATGGGAAGTCTTTTGATGATTGTTTAAACAATCTTGATCGAGTTTTGTAGAGATGCGAACAAACAAATCTTGTCTTGAATTGGGAGAAGTGCCACTTTATGGTTAATGAAGGAATTGTCTTGGGTCATAAAATTACTGAAAGAGGTATTGAAGTGGACAAAGCTAAGGTTGATGCAATTGAGAAAATGCCATGTCCTAAAGATATAAAAGGTATTGTAGTTTCTTAGGTCATGCTGGTTTCTATAGGAGATTTATCAAAGACTTTTCTAAAATTTCTAGGCCTCTTACGAATCTTTTGCAAAAGGATATTCCTTTTGTTTTTGATGATGATTGTTTAGAAGCCTTTGAAACACTCAAGAAAGCCTTAATTTCTGCACCTATTGTTCAACCACCTGATTGGAACTTGCCTTTTGAAATTATGTGTGATGCTAGTGATTATGCTGTTGGTGCTGTTCTAGGACAAAGAGTTGATAAGAAACTGAATGTTATTCATTATGCTAGTAAAACTCTAGACAGTGCTCAACAAAACTATGCTACTACTAAAAAAGAATTATTAGCAATGGTGTTTGCTTGTGACAAATTTAGACCTTATATTGTTGATTCCAAAGTAACTGTTCACACAGACCATGCTGCTATTAAATATCTTATGGAAGAGAAAGATGCTAAACCTAGACTTATTCGATGGGTTCTCTTGTTACAAGAATTTGATTTACATATCATTGGTAGAAAAGGAGCTGAGAACCCCGTAGCTGATAATTTGTCTAGGCTTGAAAATGTGCCTGATGACCCACTACCTATTGATGATAGTTTTCGTGATGAGTAGTTAGCTGCAATAAATGTTGCTCATACTACTCCTTGGTTTGCTGACTATGCTAATTACATTGTTGCTAAATATTTACCACCTAGCTTTACATACCAACAAAAGAAAAATTCTTCTATGATTTAAGACATTACTTTTGGGATGACCCATATCTTTATAAAGAAGGAGTAGATGGTATTATTAGACGTTGTGTACCTGAGTATGAACAGGGACAAATCCTATGGAAATGTCACTCCGAAGCTTATGGACACTACTAGGGAAAAGCCTAGCAGCAGCGCGGGTTTTATGCCTATCAGTAGCGCGGGACGGTGCGCTACTGATAAGGCGCTACAGCTAACATGTAGCAGTAGCGCCTGTCGTCCCGCGCTACTGCTATACATGGATAGCAGTAGTGCGCTTTGGTGAAGAGCGCTGCTGATAATATCTGCAGCGCTTTTTACATGGAAGCGCTACTGGTAAGGCAGCGCTACTGCTAACTTTCTACCCCTCGCTACTACTAGTTTTATTAGTTTTTTTTCAGCATATTTGTTTTGTATTTGAATATGCTTTATACAATAATATTTAGCATATCATACACATACAAATGTAATCATAGCATATGCATACAACTAGTCTCAACAAATCATGTCATATCATCATAATCATCATCCAACACAAAGTGGTCTCTCGTCATCATCTCGAAAATAGCGATACAAGTCTCGATTACTTGCAACTACATCGTCATTCATCTAAACAATGATATACGTGAGAAGAGCTATCACTTTGAGTGAGAGCGGAACTATGCAGTACATGAGTTCGTATCCCTCTCTCGCATTAGCGTGAACCTAAACTAACTACTGCCTGTCGCTTGGAAACCGGAAACCGGTACACCTGGGCTTGACACTCCGGCCACTCGTCGTATATATACTCCTGGCGTAGCACTTCTTCGCCATCGATGATCTATGCACCCGCATCGTCACATGAGTCGATGATATGCAACATATATAGTTGAGCAACAGAAAGAGACAGACGTGGCAAAAATAGAAGCAACATATCATAAGCATAAATAACAAAGTTGATCGTACCCAAAATGCCCTAACTAGAGTGATCGTCGCTAGTCGAGGAGGACGGTTTAATTACATCACAAATAAAGTTTCATCGTGCATAACTCAAAGTTTCGTCATACAGAAAGTATGGACTAAACGGACACATTGTCATATATCAACAATCACTCCAACATGTCGTTCCATCCATCCAAGTCAGGGAGATAGTCCCCGAGCCTAGTGAAAGGCTTCAGGTCGAGACGCTGAGAGGCTACCCGTGTTCGGACGTCTTCCCGTGACATTTGTCCTTCTTCGTAGAACATCCCTGTTTTTCCGATGACCTCCTTCATGATGATTTGGGCAAGTTCGCGTTGTATGTGATAGAACTCGGCTCGAAGTCGATCATCCTCGATATCTCCTACATTCTTTGCCCATTGCAGAATATGGGCATCGCCGGATGTAGGTGACATGCGAAGGTTCTGGTGATCCCGTCTGTACTCCAGCATGTGGTGTAGGACATAGAATCCATCATTAAGAGAACCACTCGGTTGCTGGATGCAACAGAAGTCGGTCTTATGGCCGAAGGCGAGCCTGCCGCCCCTTCTCTTCTTGTCCTGGACCTCTCGACCCCGTGCTTCGTAGTAAAACATAGCACTGTTGAGAACATCCTTGATGTGGGTGTAATCCTTTTTGTTAATGTTCTTCGACGAGTCCAAGTAAAGAGCGTGGGAGTATCGGGGGTAGAGGATGATGAGGAAGGCGCGCCCGCCGCTGCGCAAAATAAGTACAGCTCAAATTAATTAGCCTCCACCGTGCAAATGAATGATTGAAATCGAAGGAAGGATATCTGCGCGGATGACTTACAGGGGATGATAAGGCACGAGAATCACCTCCTTGTCCTTATTGGCGAGCATGAAATTGACGATGTATTCCCTCGCGTATTCATGGTGCTTTGCGCAGACTCCCAAGAAGCTCTCGTGCATGAAGTACGGGTCAGCGACACAGATATGAGGTATCTGCTCAACCCTGATGATGTAGTTCATGTGCAAGGCATAAGGGCGGACAAACGTAAAATCCAGCTTCTTCACGTGAAACATGTCAAACATGTAATCGAATCGAAGGAAGAACTTATCCGCGGGGAAGAAGTCAACGTACGACAATTGCCACGGAACGTTAACCACGTAGAGTGGGTATCCTGGATCTTTCGAGGCGATGAGGCCTTTCTCTATCTGCAACACATCGTCATGAAGACTCCTTAGATCGCCGAATCTGGCCCTTAGCGCTGCTGCAGGTAGGATTGGTTGACCGGGGATATGCAATTTATCCGCACCGGTGATATCTATACGGTCTTGAACCCGAGGCTGCTGAGGCAGCTGGATCATAGAATCAACTTTCTTGCCTTTCCTCGCTCTCTTCCTAGGCTTCTTTTCCGGAAGGTCGTCTATAATACGTTGAGCCTCCGGAGGCGGCAATTCAGGCACTGACTCATGACGCTCAAACCCTGAGTAGGCACCAGTATAGACATACTGTTGAGTGCCATCGTCATCCTCATCCTCATCCATGGCGACGTCATCAGCGACTAATGGAGCCTCTTACCCCGTCCGCTATCACCCAACCCGACACCCGACGCTAATTGGGTAGGTGGGGTGTTGATGCTCATACCTTGCTGAGGCTGCGTGCTCGTGGGTGTGCTCCCGGCCGCCTCCAGACGAAGCAGACTCTTTGGCCACAACAGGACCCACCCATTGCAAGAATCACCAAGCCGCCGTGGGGTCTCATCGTCATCCCCCCTAGTACCAGAGGAGGCAAATTCTCATGGCCCGATTTGACACTGGCCACGGAAACCTTGAAGACGTTCGGGGGGATCGGCCGACTATGGAACAATGGTTCCTTCGGCTTCATTATCGTCGCCTTCCCCACGTCCACCTTCTGGTCACCGATGATGTACAATATGGTGCACGGGGTTTCGTCGGCCTTCAAAGAAAAGTCTGCGACGTGAGACATCCGAAAGGCAACGAAAACGAGAGATTATACATTTATTGAAGGGGGCGGTGTGACAGATACCATGAGGGCGTCGAGCTCAGCCAAAGACGAAGCACCGCCGAGCACGTCCACTGCGGGAGCCGGTGCGGGAGCAGGTGCGGGAGCAGGTGCAGCTACAGGTGCTAGTGCAACGCTAGTCGAGCTGCTCCCCAAGAAGTCAGCAAGGGGAAAGTCCGCTGCATTTTTTTCTGGATTTTGCCAGGTCCAATTGAAAACGGCCGGAACCAAGGAAGTAGACATATCTACAACCATCTGTTTTGCGGTAGCTACCGCTGCTGCGACTGTCTGAGATGATTTCTTCTCAACCGCAATCTCAACCTTCTTGTCGATGTTTTCTTTGGTTAACCTCCGTCTTTCCTTTCTCTCCTCCTTGGTCTCACTGTAGTACTTCTTCCATGTGGCGCCGTCTCCGACACCATGCACGCGTCCATACGACGGTCGAGTATCCACCGGGAGTCGTTTCAATATGTTCAACGCCCGGTTGAATGGAGTGTCCCACTTGGGCCTCGCGAATGCCTCAGACAGCGAGTCCCTTTCGGCCGCAATCCTGTGCTGCTCTCTCTGCAAAAGGCACAAGGATCGTTTACAAATATGACTAACATGTAGTCGAGTTGATCAAAAACTAAAATTACCAGCAGTCTAATGAACTCCGTCGTGACCACGTTCGTCTCGAAAACCTTCTTCACTGGGTCCCAACGGTGCCGGGCCCTGAGGACGTCATGCTCCTGCGGGACGGTGAACTCCGCCAAGGGGTCTGGGATGCCCAGACTCGTGGCTTCCGCGTTCTCCTTGGCCCATATGGACCTCTTCCCGCCGTAACCACGGCTTCCGAGGTAGTGTCACCCAATGTTCCTCTGTTGAAGCCCCTTCATGTACTTAGACTTTTTTTGGCATCTTCGGCCTCGCAAGCCACCTTGAATATTTCAAATTGCTCTGCCGTGATTGTCGGATTATCCTTTACAATCTCGGAGTAGGGTTCCTTTTTGTCGATCTTTGCTTTCACCCTTGTTTTCCAGGCGGCCAACGCGTCGCTAAACTTGGACATGGCATGTTTGTTTATCTTCTTCATTGCCGGGTCCTTATCTGGATCTTTATAATCCTTTTCATTCTGGCCCGGGAACAAGAATATCTGGTGCAGCTTCTTTAGGAGGGAGGGCCTCATATTATCTATCTTCTATAGTTTCTCATCGTTGATGGTGGCGGTTGTCCGTACGATGCAGCGTATTTGATTGCCTTAGCACGCGCGCGCTTCCTCGGGCGCAGTTGGCTCAAAATTGCCATCGTCCACTGACGTGACCACCAGTCTAGTAGTCCTGAGTTTGTTAGGAAGCCGTTGCCTCTTTGCTTTCGGTTCTACACCGGCTCCTCTCCCCGAGGCAGTGCCGGCCTCAGTCTCAGCGCCGGTCTCGATGTCGGTCTGAGTCTCAGCGCCGGTCTCAGTCTCAGCACCGGTCTACGTGTCGGTCTCAGTCCCCGATGTGACCGGTGGGCCCAGCAACAACATCGGTTGATCATCGGCAAGGCTCAAAAATTCGTCTGCCGCCAGGTAGACGTCGTCGCAATAACCATAACCCTGTCCTTCATCGTTGCTAGCCATGTTTCCTACGATTAAATCTAGTCAATCAATTCTAGACCTAATAAAATGAATAATGACATTAAAAAGGCCTATGTTTTGCAGGAACGTTGACTCCTTCCCGGTGCGGCAAATCTTGGGCACTCGATATGTCCTAGTTTGTAGCACAAGTCATGCCGAAATTCATGAAAAATTTCGGCACGACCTTTGCTAAAAAGTGGACAAATCGAGAACCTGAAATTTGCCGGAACGGAAATGAATCAACATTCCGGCAAAACATAGGCCACTCAGCTTCATTCCCTGGAAACAACAAAAGGCCACTTGGGCACAATCGAAGCACTTCAATGAAAAGATATAACATGACCACTTCAATGAAAAGATATAATCAACAATAAAAGTATAGGAAGGGACCATCTTTAAAATAAAACTTGCCTAAATTCTTTTCCTAGAAAAATAGTGGTCGAAAATAAATTTTTCCTCTAACCTAGCGAACCTAGTTAACCTAGTTTGTTCTCTGTCAAAGCTCTAAATACATTTTTCTTAACCTAGATAATTAACCTAATTAAACTAGTTAACCTAACTAGTTCTCTGTGAAAGCACTAACTACATTTTTGCACTAACCTAGAAAATTAACCTAATTAAACTTGTTAACCTAGATAGTTAGTATGTCCAATGTTTGTGCTATGCATCAGAGAGAGAGAGAGAGAGAGAGAGAGAGAGAGGAGGGGTGCTTACAGACGATGGCTCTGGTGGTGGCGAGGGAGGCAGTAGTGGCGAGGGAGGCAGGGGCGTCTCCGGTGACGGCGAGGGAGGCAGTTGTGGCGCCGAGGGCGGCTCCGGTGGTGTTGATGAGGCCGCGCAGCTCCGGTGGCGTTGGGGGCGGCTCTGGTGGCGTCGACGGCGCGCGGCTCTGGTGGCTCCGGGGGCGTCGACGTCGGCAGGAGACGGCGGCAAAGGGGGGCGACAGCGAATTGGGGACACGACGGCGAAGTGGGGGCGAGGGATTTGGGGGAGAAGTGGTGGCCGGGTGGAGGGAACACCGCTGGTTAAGTGAAACATAGCGGTAACGCGTTAAGGGAAACGCGCTATAGCGCATTTCACAAAACGCGCCACTGCTAGGCATGTCTCTTTTTTCCCTTTCTCATCTATTTTTCTTTACATTTTATTTTTCCTTTCTCCTTTTTCTATTTCTTTCATTTTCATTTACTTTTCTATTTGTTGTTCGATTTATTTTCTTTTCGTTAGCAGTAGCGCCTTTCTACGTAAACAAGCTGCTACAATAGACATAGCTGTAGCACAGTTTAAAAAGGAACGCTACTACTATGTGTAGCTTATCTGCTTAGTCGTGAGAATTTTAGTTGTAGCGCGTTTATAGTTAGGCGCGCTACTGCTACATTTGTATCTGTAGCGCCCTTATCCTGCACGTGCTACTGCTATTTAGCACTACTGCTAAAGTTCTGTGTATAAGGTTTTCCCTAGTAGTGGGAGGGCATCATGCTGGAGATAGAACTGCTCACAAGGTATTACAATCTGGATTTTATTGGCTTACTCTCTTCAAGGATGCCTGTAAGTTCGTCTTATCTTGTGATGAATGTCAAAGAATAGGTAATATCGGTAAGCGTCAAGAAATGCCTATGAATTATTCAATTGCTGTTGAACCATTTGATGTTTGGGGATTTGATTACATGGGACGTTTTCCTTCCTCTAATGGGTATACACATATTTTGGTTGCTGTTGATTATGTTACTAAATGGGTAGAAGCTATTCCAACCAGTAGTGCTGATGACAACACCTCTATTAAAATGCTTAAGGAAGTTATTTTCCCAAGGTTTAGAGTCCCTAGATATCTAATGACTGATGGTGGTTCACACTTTATTCATGGTGCTTTCCGTAAAATGCTTGCCAAGTATGATGTTAACCATAGAATTGCATCACCTTATCAAACTTTGTCTAGTGGTCAAGTTGAACTTAGCAATAGAGAAATAAAATTAATTTTGCAAAAGACTGTTAATAGGTTCAGGAAGTATTGGTCTAATAAATTAGATGATGCACTTTGGGCTTATAGAACAACATATAAAAATCCCATGGGTATGTCTCCTTATAAAATGGTTTATGGAAAAGCTTGTCATTTCCCTCTTGAGTTAGAACATAAAGCATATTGGGCCATCAAAGAGCTCAATTATGATTTCAAACTTGCTGGTGAAAAGAGGTTATTTGATATTAGCTCTTTAGATGAATGGAGAACCCAAGCTTATGAAAATGCAAAATTATTCAAAGAAAAGGTTAAAAGATGGCATGACAAAAGAATCCAAAAGTGTGAGTTTAAAGTCGGAGAATATGTTCTTTTGTACAACTCTCATTTCAGATTTTTTGCAGGAAAACTCCTCTCAAAATGGGAAGGCCCCTACATTATCGAGGAGGTTTATCGGTCTGGAGCCATCAAAATAAATAATGCTGAAGGTACTACCCGAAGGTTGTCAATGGGCAACGAATAAAACATTATATTTCAGGCGCGCCCATTAATGTTGTGATACGGTAAGTAAACGGACTTCGAAAAATCCGCAAAAATATTTTTTATCAGTTTTGGAATATTTAGAAAATTAGGAAAATAATAAACTTCCAGGAAGCGTACCCTGGTGGGCACAAGACATCAGGGCCTGGCCTGGCGCGCCCAGGTGGGTTGTGCCCACCTGGGACACCTTCCGGACTCCGTTTTTTCTACAGTTTGCTTGTCCTACAAGATAAAAATCTATATATACTTCCCGAACCTGTTAACCACCGTATCGCGAGGAAATCCTATGTTCTCTTTTCTTGCTATTTTCTAAGCAGTTCTGAAAATATGTCGTCCCAAGACTCCGACGGAGAGAGCTATGTCTCACATCTCATTGCTGACCTAAAGACCTATGGGGACCTATTGATACGTCTCCAATGTATCTATAATTTATAAAGTATTCATGCCATGTTTACAACAATTTTATATGGTCCTGGTATGATTTGCATGGAACTAACCCGGACTGATGCTGTTTTCAGCAGAACTACTGTGATGTTTTTTGTGTGCAGAAATGTAAGTTCTCCAAATGAGCTGAATCTTTTTGACGATTTTTTTTGGAACAAAAGAGACCCCCCGAAGCTTCGTGGGAGGGCCAGAAGAGCCACGGGGAGGGCACAACCCACCAGGGCGCGCCAGGTGGGCCTGGCTTGCCCCGGTGGGTTGTGCGCACCTCGAGGCCCATTTGAAAGGGATCAAGAAGAGGTGTCTAGAGGGGGGGGGGGGTGAATAGACTCTAATCAAGAAAAGTTGCAGTTTTTAATTTCCTTTAGTTGATGTGAAGTTTGAGCACAAGTTTAAACATTCACAATACATATCAAGCAAACATGCAAGCATACAGCGAGTATATGAGCAGCGGAAACTAAAGCATGCAAGTTGCAAGAATGTAAAGAGATGGGATTGTAGTGTGCAAATGCAATTTGGAGACACAGAGATTTTCTTATCCGTGGTTCTGATAGGTGGTGCTATCGTACATCCATGTTGATGGAGACGTCAACCCACGAAGGGTAACGGTTGCGCGAGTCCACGGAGGGCTCCAGCCACGAAGGGTCCACGAAGAAGCAACCTTGTCTATCCCACCATGGCCGTCGCCCACGAAGGACTTGCCTCACTAGGGTAGATCTTCACGAAGTAGGCGATCTCCTTGCCCTTACAAACTCCTTGGTTCAACTCCACAATCTTGTTGGAGGCTCCCAAGTGACACCTAGCCAATCTAGGAGAGACCACTCTCCAAGAAGTAACAAATGGTGTGTTGATGATGAACTCCTTGCTCTTGTGCTTCAAATGATAGTCTCCCCAACACTCAACTCTCTCTCATAGGATTGGATTTGGTGGAAAGAAGATTTGAGTGGAAAGCAACTTGGGGAAGGCTAGAGATCAAGATTTATGTGGTTGGAATGGAATATCTTGACCTCAACACAAGTGTAGGTGGTTCTCTCTCAGAAAATATGTATTGGAAGTGTAGGCATGTTCTGATGGCTCTCTCCACGAATGAAGAGTGGGTGGAGGGGTATATATAGCCTCCACACAAAATCTAACCGTCACACACAAATCACTAAACTCGGTGGGACCGAATCATTAAACTCAGTCGGACCGGTTTAGTTAAATGTGAACGTTAGGATTCTCGGTGGGACCGACTGGATCAACTCGGTGGGACCGATGTGCTAGGGTTAGGGTAAATCTAAAACTCGGTTTGACCGATTACTCAAACTCGGTGGGACCGATTTGGGTAATAAGTGAAACAGAATGTTGGCCAAGCAAACTCGGTGGGGCCGGTTGCGAATCTCGGTGGGACCGAAACTATTGCAGCAGACAACAGAGAGTTTGCAAGCCCATCTCGGTGAGACCGAGATCCCATTGGTGAGACCGGACTGATTAGGGTTTCTAGCAGTGGCTATGTCAACTGAACTCAGTGGCTCCGGATAGAAAGAATCGGTGGGGCCGAGTTGGACTTTTTGGATTAGGACATATGTGGAAGTGAGAAAGTGGTTGTGGGCTTTGGAGCATATCACTAAGCACTTTGAGCAAGCAAGCCCTTAAGCAACACCTCATCCCTTCTTAATAGTATTGGCTTTCCTATGGACTCAATGTGATCTTGGATCACTAAAATAGAAAATGTAGAGTCCTGAGCTTTGAGCTTGAGCCAATCCTTTGCCCTTAGCATCTTGAAGGGGTTCCACATCCTCTTGTCCATGCCACTCCATTGTTGAACTTATCTGAAACATACTAGGTAGAAGCATTAGTCCAACAAGAGATATGTTGACATTAATTACCAAAATCACCTAGGGAGAACTTGTGCTTTCAATCTCCCCCTTTTTGGTAATTGATGACAACATACATCAAAGCTTTAGATAAAGATATAGAGAGCAACAAGTAAAGCTTTTGGAAAGACATGTAACATGCATAGACTCCCCCTACATGTATGCAATCATATAAATATGAAACATAGGAGCATGTGAATGCATATGCATGACAGAGTAATCCATGTGTTACATGCATCTTGGTTATATGCATCAGAGCAAATGATGTGAATATAGGAAATGTACCTTCATGCCCATGAGTCCTTCTTGCAAACAGTATGTACATCAGCAAGAAATCCTCATACACATGACTGTGATGCATATACTTACCTTGTGGTCTTGAGTTGGCTTAGGAAGGAATGAACCTGAGTAAACAAGGTTAGACAACACATATACACCTACTAGCCAGAGCAAACAAAAGAACCACAAGAGAACCAAGACTGGGATGACATGTAGAGAGTGAGTACTGAGTACGGGTATAGACATGTCCCCAAAGGTACAGATATGCAATAAAATCAGAGATTTCCTTCCCCTAGATGTCTTGCTCCCCTTGAATCTTGCATTGGGATATTGGGAGAAGATAGGGAACAGAAAATCAGAGCAAAAGAAAAGACAACAGAGCTTGAGCTTAATGCAAGCAATCAAATATGATCAAATATGAACATGTCTTTCCCCTCTTAAAGACATGTAACTTCTCTCCTCTTGAACACCAAGCATCTGGGGTTTCTTACACACTCCCCCTAAGTATCCTCTCCCCCTATAGAAATGATTAAGCATCGAGCTTTGATGTGATCTCTCTCTCCCCCATTGACATCAATTTCCAAGAAGGGCTCTTCTGGATTTTTGTGTTATTGCAGAAGGGTTTGGTCCTTGAGTCATAAAGCAAGTTGAATGTGATGCTGGTAGAGGACAAGAATCATTGAGTGGAGCTGGAGCAAAAGGACTGCAGGAATTAGTGGCAAGTTGTCTTTCCTGTAGTGAAATCGGTAGCACCGAGTTGTGTGCTTCGGTGGCACTGAGAGAATTCGGTTGGGCCGAAGAAAACAGACCGGTGTGACCGAGTTCATCACAGTAAAACAATTGTCACCTCAGCTCACTAGGCACTTTAAGATCTCACAAGGATTTGCAAGGAATTAGCTGAAAGATTTGCAATGAATTGGATGCAGAAAATGCAGAACAAGAAGAAATGAAAAGATCTAGATGAAGAACAAATATGCAAGAGACAAATGCAAAAGGAAACACAAGAGAACTTCATCTAGAAGTGGGCGGTGACAAAGTCACCTATGTTAGAGTATATTGACTTAGGAGTCAAGTGAGATCACTTGATCTTTGGTCATACTCATCGTTTAAGCTCAAAATGGGGTCACCATTTTTCGTTTATGCTTCTTGATGTATTCACATCTTGTTGAGTTGCTTTATCCCATGACTTGGAGTAAAGCTTCTCTAAGATGGAATAGCATACCTTGGGTGGTGGTGGTGTCGATCTTGATCATGTAGTCGAACTTGTGTGGGTTGCTCAAGGTTGATGTGGCTCATCAAGAGTTGGGAGCATCACTTGGAGTATGAGTTCATCTTCCTACATGGGTTAGCTTTGCAAGGAGGAGCACTTGTGTATCCAAAATGACAATCATACAATTTAACATAGAATGAGTCAAAGGATATATTTGAGGGGTTTTGTGCTTCCTTGACTTCAACCACCATTGTATAGAGACTTGATGATGTAGAGATTGCTCAAGATGTGAGTGAGTTGCAATCTCATGGATTTAGTTTCATCCAAGTACCTACAAGGGTTAGATAGCATACAAGGGTGCAAAAGTATCCAAGACATATAGATAGCATCATGAAAGAAATATCAAGGATTAGTCAAAGACTCATGCCTTGCATGTATCCAAAATGGAGTTCCTACTCCAAGTTTGAAGCATCAATGATGTTCAATTCACCTCTCAAACGGCAAAAGACTTTCTCATCAAGCGGTTTGGTAAATATATCTGCTAATTGCTTATCGGTGCGAACATGCTTAAGATTAATGTCCCCTTTGGCAACATGGTGTCGAATGAAATGATGACGAACTTCAATATGTTTAGTTCGAGAATGTTGCACGGGATTGTGAGCAATCTTAATAGCACTTTCATTGTCACATAGCAATGGAACATGTTTCACATATATCCCATAATCTTTAAGAGTTTGGGTCATGCAAAGTAATTAAGCACAACATGAACCAGCGGCAATGTATTCCGCTTCGGTGGTGGATGAGGATACTGAGTTTTATTTCTTGGAGGACCAAGACACAAGAGATCTACCAAGAAATTTACAAGTACCCGAAGTGGACTTTCTATCAACCTTGTCTCCGGCATAGTCCGAATTGGAGTAGCCAACAAGATCAAAGGAAGACCTCTTAGGATACCAAATGCCAAAATTTGGTGTATGTATTAAGTATCTCACTATCCTTTTCACAGCCTTAAGATGACATTCTTTAGGTGCCACTTTATATCGTGCACACATGCACACACTTAGCATAATATCGGGACAAGAGGCACATAGATACAACAATGAACCAATCATAGAGCGGTAAACTTTTTGATCAACCGGTTCACCATCTTTGGTCAAATCAAGATGTCCACTAGTAGGCATGGGTGTAGTCATACCTTTGCATTCTTGCATATTGAACTTTTTGAATAAGTCCTTGGTGTACTTTGTTTGAGAGACAAAGGTACCTTCCTTAGTTTGCTTGATTTGCAAACCGAGAAAGAATTTGAGTTCACTCATCATAGACATCTCAAACTTCTCCGACATTAGCTTTCCAAACTTCTCACTAAAATGAGGGTTAGTCGAACCAAATATAATATCATCAACATAAATCCGGCACACAAATAGCTCTCCATTGACCCTTTTAGTAAAAAGGGTAGAATCAATTTTACCAATTTCAAAGCCTTTTTCAATAAGGAACTTGGTCAAGCATTTATACCACGCTCTAGGAGCTTGTTTAAGACCATAAAGGGCTTTGTGAAGTTTGTAGACATGATTAGGTTTCTTAGGATTGACAAAGCCGGGAGGTTGCTTAACATAAACTTCCTCCTCAATTTCACCATTTAGAAAAGCACTTTTAATGTCCATTTGGTACAAGGTGATATCATGGTGATTAGCATAAGAAAGTAAGATGCGAATGGACTCAAGTCTAGCAACGGGAGCATATGTCTCACCATAGTCCATACCTTCGACTTGAGTGTAGCCTTGGGCGACTAGGCGTCCTTTGTTGCGGACGACTTGACCATCTTCATCTTGCTTGTTGCGAAACACCCATTTGGTACCAATGATGTTGTGGTTGTTGTCGGGCTTCTCGACCAATGTCCATACTTGATTTCTCTCAAAGTTGTGTAGCTCTTCATGCATAGCGTTAATCCAATCCGGATCTTCCAATGCTTCTTCAACCTTCATAGGTTAAATGCTAGAGATGAACGAGTAATGTTCACAAAAGTTAGCTAAATGAGTTTTAGAGCGAGTGATTCTCCCGGTTTGGATATCATTGTAGATTTGCTCGACAGGATGATCTTTGGCGATTCTTGCTCGAACTCGTGGGAGCTTTGGCTTGGCTCGGGGTGGAACATCTTCTTCATCTTGTTCTTCTTCTTGGCCTTCTTCATTGTTGACGTTGTCATTCTCTTGTCGTGGTGGAGAAGGAGGTTGTTGATGTTCATCTTGGTGTGCTTCCTCGTTTTCTTCGTCTTGGTGTGCCCCACTTGTGGATGCTTCCGTATCAATTCTTGGTTCACCTTGTCGTGAGGTAGAAGCTTCCACTTGGACGAACGAGGTACTCTCCTTCACCTCCGTTGGACGAATCTTGCCAATAGACAAGTCTTGGATTGCTTCCGAAGGGTCTTTGTCCCCTACATCAATTGGCAATTGCTCTACTTGCGAGCCATTAGATTCATCAAACTTCACATCTACCGTCTCTTCAACCTTTCGGGTGAAATTGTTGTAGACACGGTAAGTGTGAGAGTTTGGGCCATAACCAAGTAGGAAACCTTCATGAGATTTAGGAGCAAATTTAGAACGACGATGCTTATCAAGAATGTAGCATTTTGAGCCAAATACTCGAAAGTATCCAACTTGGGGTTTGTTACCGGTGAGGAGCTCGTATGCCGTCTTGCCGAGTAGCTTGTGAAGATACAAGCGATTTGTTGGATGACAAGCTGTCTCAACCGCTTCCGCCCAAAAGTGTTTTGGAGTCTTGTACTCATCAAGCATCGTTCTTGCCATCTGAATAAGAGTCTGGTTCTTCCTCTCAACGACTCCATTTTGTTGAGGTGTGTATGTAGCCGAGAACTCATGTGAAATCCCCTCTTCGTCAAGAAAGGTATCCACATTTGCGTTCTTGAACTCCGTTCCGTTGTCGCTCCGAACCTTCTTGATCTTCACGCCAAATTGATTTTGGGCCTTCCTAGCGAAGTTTTTGAAGATCTTTTGGACCTGCGATTTGTCATCAAGAAAGAACACCCATGTAAATCTTGAAAAATCATCAACTATGACTAGTCCAAACGAGTTACCACCGAGACTCTTGTAGGCATTTGGACCAAAGAGATCCATGTGAAGTAGCTCGAGTGGTCTTCTCGTGGTCATGATGTTCTTCACGCGATGACTTCCTCCAACTTGTTTCCCTGCCTGACAAGCACTACAAAGTCTATCCTTGTCAAATATGACATCTTTTACTCCAAGGATATGATCACCTTTAATAAGCTTACCAAGATTTCGCATACCCACATGACCTAGCCTTCTATGCCATAGCCAACCCTTAGAAGATTTAGCAATTAAGTAAGTTCTAGGTTGAGCCTTTTTAGTGAAATCGACAATGTAAAGATCACCTCTACGTATACCGGTAAAGACCATTTTACGATTGTCTCTACGAAACACTGGGCAATCTACTTCAGTGAATAGGACATTGAAACCGAAATCAGCAAGTCTAGAAACTAAAAGTAAATTGTACCCAAGAGATTCAACGAGCATGACATTTTGTATGGAGCTATCATGTGAGATGGCCACCTTACCGAGGCCAACCACCTTACCCTTTGAGTTATCACCAAAAGTGACATATTTTCGAGGGCCGTCGTTTTCAGCAAGCTCACGGAACTTATCTTTATCTCCGGTCATATGATCAGTACATCCACTATCAAGGACCCATTCCTTTCCTCCGGCCATGTAGCCGCGAAGATTTGCCATAAGACCAAAGTGTCTCATTGCATCATCAAGATCATAGTCACTATCATCGTCCTCATCATAGTATCCATGTTCAACATCATCTTGTGATTGATCAATTTCTAGAGAGGGTAATTCATTAGACAGATGATCATTTCTATGATTATCTTTATGAATTCTAATAGCTTCGGAAATAATATTGCTAATGATCCCAACATCTCCTATGGCACGCATGAGATTGGTAAGCTCGAATAAACAATCACCAAAGCTAGGATCACTTGAATTCATTTTACTCAAGGCAATAGACTTATGGAGAATTCGTCTAAATTTTTCAAGGAATAATTTAGAAATCGTTCCTCAAGAAATCTCCATATGGTATAGGCACAATCAAGAGTAGGTAAACTAGCAATCAAATTTTTGGGCAATCCTCTAATGATAAGATTTATGGTTCTAAGATTGTGAATCATGTCAAGATCCTCTTCGGGTGTAGGATGCAAAGGATCAATATGAGGTGCACAAGGGCTAGTAATGTACTTGTTCCAATGATATTCATTGAAAATCTCAAGCATTTCATTTTTCCACTCATGAAAATATTCTCCATCAAGAATAGGCACTCTACGTCTAAGACTCCCCAAAGTAGACACATCCATCATCCTCCAAAGGTGTTTAAACCAAGGCAATGGAGACCAAAGCTCTGATACCAATTGAAAG
This sequence comes from Aegilops tauschii subsp. strangulata, assembly GCF_002575655.3. Taxonomy (NCBI): domain Eukaryota; kingdom Viridiplantae; phylum Streptophyta; class Magnoliopsida; order Poales; family Poaceae; genus Aegilops; species Aegilops tauschii. Next base: position 323,382,888 of record NC_053040.3, read on the forward strand.
GGATCGAGAAGAGGTGTCTAGAGGGGGGGGGGGGTGAATAGAATCTAATCAAGAAAAGTTGCAGTTTTTAATTTCCTTTAGTTGATGTGAAGTTTGAGCACAAGTTTAAACATTCACAATACATATCAAGCAAACATGCAAGCATAGAAAGAGTATATGAGCAGCGGAAAGTAAAGCATGCAAGTTGCAAGAATGTAAAGAGATGGGATTGGAGTGTGCAAACGCAATTTGGAGACACGGAGATTTTTTATCCGTGGTTCCGATAGGTGGTGCTATCGTACATCCATGTTGATGGAGACGTCAACCCACGAAGGGTAACGGTTGCGCGAGTCCACGGAGGGCTCCAGCCACGAAGGGTCCACGAAGAAGCAACCTTGTCTATCCCACCATGGTCGTCGCCCACGAAGGACTTGCCTCACTAGGGTAGATCTTCATGAAGTAGGCGATCTCCTTCCCCTTACAAACTCCTTGGTTCAACTCCACAATCTTGTTGGAGGCTCCCAAGTGACACCTAGCCAATCTAGGAGACACCACTCTCCAAGAAGTAATAAATGGTGTGTTGATGATGAACTCCTTGCTCTTGTGCTTCAAATGATAGTCTCCCCAACACTCAACTCTCTCTCATAGGATTGGATTTGGTGGAAAGAAGATTTGAGTGGAAAGCAACTTGGGAAAGGCTAGAGATCAAGATTTATGTGGTTGGAATGGAATATCTTGACCTCAACACAAGTGTAGGTGGTTCTCTCTCAGAAATATGTATTGGAAGTGTAGGCATGTTCTGATGGCTCTCTCCACGAATGAAGAGTGGGTGGAGGGGTATATATAGCCTCCACACAAAATCTAACCGTTACACACAAATCACCATACTCGGTGGGACCGAATCATTAAACTCGGTCGGACCGATTTAGTTCAAAATGTGAACGTTAGGATTCTCGGTGGGACCGACTGGATCAACTCGGTGGGACCGATGTGCTAGGATTAGGGTAAATCCAAAACTCGGTTTGATCGATTACTCGTGGGACCGATTTGGGTAATAAGTGAAACAGAATGTTGGCCAAGCAAACTCGGTGGGGCCGGTTGCGAATCTTGGTGGGACCAAAACTATTGCAATAGACAACAGAGAGTTTGCAAGCCCATCTCCGTGAGACCGAGATCCCATCGGTGAGACCGAACTGATTAGGGTTTCTGGCTGTGGCTATGTCAACTGAACTCGGTGGCTCCGGATAGAAAGAATTGGTGGGGCCGAGTTGGACTTTTTGGATTAGGACATATGTGGAAGTGAGAAAGTGGTTGAGGGCTTTGGAGCATATCACTAAGCACTTTGAGCAAGCAAGCCATTAAGCAGCACCTCATCCCTTCTTAATAGTATTGGCTTTCCTATGGACTCAATGTGATCTTGGATCACTAAAATAGAAAATGTAGAGTCCTAAGCTTTGAGCTTGAGCCAATCCTTTGTCCTTAGCATCTTGAAGGGGTTCCACATCCTCTTGTCCATGCCACTCCATTGTTGAACCTATCTGAAAAATACTAGGTAGAAGCATTAGTCCAACAAGAGATATGTTGACATTAATTACCAAAATCACCCAGGGAGCACTTGTGCTTTCACCATCTTAGCGTGAAACCAACGCCAAAAAAATCCTATAAATAAAGAAACCATCAAGGATTAACCTATATCAGAAGTTCCGCCGCCGCAAGGCTCTGTAGCCACCAAAAACCAATCTAGACCCCGTTCCGGCACTCTGCCGGAGGGGGAATCATCACCGGTGGCCATCTTCATCATCCCGGCAGCCACCACGATGAGGAGGGAGTAGTCCACCCTCAGGGCTGAGGGTTTGTACCAGTAGCTATGTGTTTAATCTCTCTCTCTCTCTCTCTCGTGTTCTTGAGATGTCACGATCTTGATGTATCGCGGGCTTTGTTAATGTAGTCGGATCATATGGTGTTTTCCCCTCTCTATCTTGTTGTGATGAATTGAGTTTTTCCCTTTGAGATTTCGTTGTTATCGGATTGAATACTTTTAGGATTTGAGAACACTTGATATATGTCTTACAATTAAATACTCGTGGTGATAATGGGGTATCGTATTGATTCACTTGATATATGTTTTGGCACTCAACTCGCGGATTCCCGAGGTGACACTGGGGTAATCTATGCATATGGGTTGATGCACGTTCTTGTCTTTGTTTCTCCGGTAGAAATCTTGGGGCACTCTTTGAAGTTCTTTGTGTTGGATTGAGTATTATGAATATGAATTTTCTTTGGTGTTATTTTAGTATGAACTCTAGGATAGATCAAACGGAAAGAATAGCTTTGTGTTATTTTAGTACGAACTCTTGAATAGATCGAACGGAAAGAATAGCTTATGGGTGGTTTCGTACCCTACAAACAATTTGTTCTTATGTTCTCCGCTAGATAGGAACTTTGGAGTGATTCTTCATCACACTTTGAGGGGTGGTTATATGATCCAATTATATTAGCACTGTTGGGAGATTGCACTAGCGAAAGTACGGACCCTAGGCCTCATTTTCAGGCATTGCAATACCGTTTTTGTGCCCGTTTACTATTTGCTACCTTGCTGTTTTTATTTATTCAGATTATAAAAATATATTTCTACCATCCATATTACACTTTTATCACCATCTCTTCGCCGAACTAGTGCACCTATACAATTTGCCATTGTATTCGGTGTGTTGGGGACACAAGATATTTCTTGTATTTGGTCGCAGGGTCGTTTGAGAGAGAGCATCTTCATCCTACACCTCTCACGGATTGATAAACCCTAGTGAAGGAAATATGCCCTAGAGGCAATATTAAAGTTGTTATTTATATTTCCTTATATCATGATAAATGTTTATTATTCATGCTAGAATTGTATTAACCGAAAACTTAGTACATGTGTGAATACATAGACAAACAGAGTGTCCCTAGTATGCCTCTACTTAACTAGCTCGTTAATCAAAGATGGTTAAGTTTACTAAGCATAGACATGTGTTGTCATTTGATGAACGGGATCACATCATTAGAGAATGATGTGATGGACAAGACCATTCCGTTATCTTAGCATTATGATCATTTAGTTTTATTGCTATTGCTTTCATCATGACTTATACATGTTCCTCTGACTATGAGATTATGCAACTCCCGAATACCGGAAGAACACCTTGTGTGCTATCAAACGTCACAACGTAACTGGGTGATTATAAAGATGCTCTACAGGTGTCTCGAATGGTGTTTGTTGAGTTGGCATAGATCGAGATTAGGATTTATCACTCCATGTATCGGAGAGGTATCTCTAGGCCCTCTCGGTAATGCACATCACTATAAGCCTTGCAAGCAATGTGAGTAATGAGTTAGTTACTGGATGATGCATTACGGAACGAGTAAAGAGTCTTTCCGGTAATGAGATTGAACTAGGTATGATGATACCGACGATCGAATCTCGGGCAAGTAACATACCGATGACAAAGGGAACAATGTATGCTGTTATGCGGTTTGACCGATAAAGATCTTCGTAGAATATGTAGGAGCCAATATGAGCATCCAGGTTCCACTATTGGTTATTGACTGGAGATGTGTCTCGGTCATGTCTACATAGTTCTCGAACCTGTAGGGTCCGCACGCTTAACATTCAACAACGGTGGTTTGATGACCGAAGTTTGTTCGGAGTCCTGGATGAGATCACGGACATGACGAGGAGTCTCGAAATGGTCGAGAGGTAAAGATTCATATATTGGAAGGTTGCATTCGGACACCGGAATGGTTTCGGGAAGTTTCAGATAAGTTTCGAAGTACCGGGGGTTACAGGAACCCCCCCGGGAAGTTAATGGGCCAACATGGGCCTTAGTGGAGAAGAGTGAAGGCCGGCCAGGAGGTGGCATGCGCCCCTCCTTGCCAATCCGAATTGGACAAGGGGTGGGGCGGCGCCCCCCTTTCCCTCTCCTACTCCTTCTCTCTTTCCCCCTTTGTTACTCCGGAAAAGGAAAAAGGAGAGGGGAATCCTACTAGGACTAGGGAGTCCTAGTAGGAGTCCCCACACTTGGCGCGCCCCTAGGGGGCCGTCCTCCTCCTCCTCCCCCCTTTATATACGAAGCCGGGGGGCACCCCAAAGGCACAACAAGTCTTTTCTTAGCCGTGTGCGGTGCCCCCCTCCATAGTTACACACCTCGGTCATATTGTCGTAATGCTTAGGCGAAGCCCTGCGCCGGTAACTTCATCATCACCGTCGCCATGCCGTCGTGCTGACGGAACTCTCCCTCGTCCTCAACTGGATCAAGAGCTCGAGGGATGTCATTGTGCTGAACGTGTGTTGAACACAGAAGTGCCGTAAGTTCGGTACTTGGATCAGTTGGATCGTGAAGACGTTCGACTACATCAACCGCGTTACTAAATGCTTCCGCTTTTGGTCTACGAGGGTACGTGGACACACTCTCCCCGCTCGTTGCTATTTATCTCCTAGATAGATCTTGCGTGATCGTCGGTAAATTTTTTGAAATACTGCGTTCCCCAACACTTAGGCCATCCACTTGAGGGAAAATTGCTATTGTCCTACAAAACTCTATGCTTGGAGGCCCAACACGTGTCTACAAGAATAAAGTTGCGTAGTAGACATCAAGCTCTTTTCTGGCACCGTTGCCGGGGAGGTTAGGTAAGCGGCACTCAGACCCCGTCAACGAAGCTCTTTTCTCGCGCCGTTGCTGGGGGGGTGAGTGCTTGAAGGTATATATTTAGATCTTGTAATTGAATCTTTTAGTTTCTTGTTTTATCACTAGTTAGGTTGATAAAAAGAAAATTACAAAAAAATGGAATTGAGGTTGCATCATATTGTTCATCTTTATAATGTCTTTCGTGAAAATGATGGAAAGAAAAATTGTTCTCAATTGATAGAAGAAGAATTCAATAGAATGTTTTGTATAATTACAAATGATGAGCATGATGGCAATGTTGTTAGTATGAATTCTTTGAATATCCATGAATCTAATGATATGCAAAGCCATAAGCTTGGGGATGCTATGTTTGATGAAGATGATATTTTTAGTCCCCCAAGATTTGATGTGCAAATTTGTTATAATGATTGCATGCCTCCTATTTATGATGATTATAATGATGAAAGTGGATTTGGAGAGGTCATGACTTTATTTAGTGATGAATCCACCATTTTGGATGAGGCTTCAATTGACTATGATAACGAAGTTGCTATCTATGATGATTATGGTGATGACATGTATGCTATTTTGAATAATGATAACAATGAAACTTGTCATCATGATCTTAATTCTCAATCCCATGATAGTTATTTTGTTTAGTTTGCTCCCACTACTATTGATGAGAAGAAATTTGCTTATGTGGAGAGTAATAAGTTTTCTATGCTTTTGTGTCATGAAAGGAATGCTTTATGTGATGGTTATATTGTTGAATTCATTCATGATGCTACTGAAAATTATTATGAGAGGGGAACTTATGCTTTTACATATCTCAATAATACCAAGTTTCCTCTCTTTATGTTGAAAGTTTTGAAGTTGCACTTGTTTTGACTTCCTATGCTAGTTGATTCTTGTTCCCATAAATTGTTTGCTCACAAAATCCCTATGCATAGGAAGTGGGTTATACCTAAATGTGCTTGCCATGTGATTCATGATGCTCTTGTTATGTTTCAAATCTTATCTTTTATGCGAGCATCATTGAAATCATCATGCCTAGCTAAAAGGCATTAAAGAAAAGCGCTTGTTGGGAGACAACCCAACACTTTTACCCCTACTGTTTTTGTGTGTTCACATGATTAAGCTACTATAGTAATCATGTTTTATTTCTTTTGTTTCAAGAAAGTGCCAAGTAAGACCTTTAGGATGGCTTACGGTGATAGTTGATTTGATCTTGCTGAAAAACAGAAACTTTTGCGCTCAAGAAAACAATTCTCATTTTTAACAGAAGCGTGATCAAATGCTGATTTTTTTAGCAGAAGATTAATAGACAAATTACCCAGGCTTTCATATTTTTCAGAATTTTTGAGTAGCAGAAATATGGTTGGACTACAGATTACTACAGGCTGTTCTGTTTTTGAAAGATTCTGTTTTCAATGCATAGTTTGCTTGTTTTCTAGTTTCTATGGCTTATATTGCTCAATATAAATTGTGGAAATGATATACTACAGTAGGCATTGTGTGAGAACAATTATGAATCTTGTCTTTGACTGTACCAGAAGTGAAATGGTTTGCTCTTTATCATACTAACCTATCTCACGAAGTTCCGTTAAGTTTTGTGTGATTGAAGTTTTCAAGTTTTGGGTGAGACATCCATATGAGGAGAATAAGGAGTGACAAGACCCTAAGCTTGGGGATGCCCAAGGCACCCCAAGTTAATATCCAAGGAAGATCCAAGCAACTAAGCTTGGGGATGCCCCGGAAGGCATCCCCTCTTTCGTCTCCAACATTATCGGTAATCTCACTTGGAGCTATGTTTTCATTCGTCACATGATATGTGTTTTGCTTGGAGCATCATTTTATTTTGTTAGGATTTGCTTTCTATTATTTAGAATAAAGTTTTTCATCTTTTATTTCAATAAAAGTGGCATTGATAGCCTTTACTATGCTTATTTTGCAAGTCTACATGTTGCAGTTTCAAAATAGAAAGTTTACCGCTGTTGCAAAAATTCCCTAGAAAAGTCAGAATGTGAGAAAATGTTGAAACTTTTTGCAAAATAAGCTCTGATAAATTTTCTAAAGTGTGGCATTTTCATAACTTTTGGAGTTAGGGAAGTATTGATACTCTTGCATTCTTTACAGAGTGTACTGTTTTGGCAGATTGCTGTTATGTTTGCATTGTCTGCATATGTTTGCTTGTTTCCCTACTTGAGGATAGGAGTATTAAATATGCATAGGAATTTAGTATGCAATGTTGAATAATAATTTTAGTGATTTGCTACAGTAGAGAATGATAAGGTTTTTGCATTGGTTTATACTAACTTATCTCACGAGTTCTTGTTAAGTTTTGTGTGGATGCAGCTTTTGAGATTTAGGAAAACTGTGATATGAGAAGAATTAAGGAGACACAAAAGCTCAAGCTTGGGGATTCCCAAGGCATCCCAAGATAATATTCAAGAAGACTGAAGCATCTAAGCTTGGTGATGCCCCGGTAGGCATCCCACCTTTCTTCTTCAACAATTATGGGTTAGTATCGGTTGAGCCTAAGTTTTTAATTCTTCACATGATGTGTGCTATTCTTGGAATGTCGTTTTGTTTTGTTTTGCTTGCTATTTTAATAAAATTCTTAGATCTGAAAGTTTTTAATAAGAGAGAGTCCTCAATTAGCTACCCATTTACTTAACTACTCGCTCGATCTTCACTTATATCTTTTTGGAGTAGCTTGTCATTTGTTGTAGTGCTTCACTTATATCTTTTTGAGCACGGTGTGCTTTAGCATTTTTGAAGAAATTCTCTCTTGCCTCACTTAAATTAATTTGAGAGAAATAAATATTATGCTCATGATCTTCACTTATATTTGTTTGAGCTTTTCAAAAGCAACACATGAAAATTAGTCCCAAAGTGATAGATATCCAAGAAGGATATAATAAAAAATTTCATGAAGATCATTGGACAAAATAAACTTGATTCCTTGTAATAGTTTTGAGATATGCTGATGTGATATGTGAGTCATGTTGATGAGTAATTATACTTTAGTAAAAATATTGGTGTTAAGGTTTGTGATTCCCTATGCAAGCACGAAAGTCAATAGCTGTGCAATGAAATTACATCCTACTTGTGGTGCATTATTCGGTGTTAATTATACTCAATGCTCCCTTATGAGATTATTCGTTTCTTGGTTGGTCGCTTCTCAATCTTTTGCTAGCCTTCATTTTGCACTAAGTATGATCACTACTTGTGCATCCATAATCCTTTAAACCAGTTTTGCCACATGAGTCCACTATACCTACCTATATGCGGTATTCTTTTGCCGTTCTAAGAAAATTTGTATGTGCCGTCTCTAATTTTCAAAATAAATCTCTCTTTTTGTGTGCTCGTACCGCTCATGAGGCGGTGAGGGGTGGCCAATATTTTCCATGCTAGATGTGTTTTTCTCACGATGAGTGTTTATTCACTTGTCATTACACGAGAGTAAGGCAAAGGTATTAGGGATGCCCAGTCCCGAAATGAAAAATGAATTTACTTTATGTTGTCAAATAATAAATTCCTTGGAAAGTGTTGGTACGGAGGGCACCCGTGGATACGGTTAGCCATGGAAAGTGAAAGTATGGTGGAAAAAGGAATAAACTTTATTTTCTGTTTGGGAACTGTCGTGGTTCTAAGTCTGACACTAGAACGGGGTGTAAGTAAGAGGAGGCAAGATCCTAGCTACGGTGAGGTTGTGCATGCAAGATTTACAAGTTCAGGCCCTTCTCAGAGGAAGTAATTGCCCCACGTCTCGGTGCCCGGAGGCTGGTCGATTGGATTACGCGTGAAGTTACAGGGGGTGCGAACCCTTGTGCCAGTGGAGGGGGGTGGCTTATATAGGGTGCGCCAGGACCCCAGCCAGCCCACGTTACAAGGGGTTCAATGTACATAAAGGTGATACGTTACTAGTAACGCCAGCAATAAAGTCATATAAATGATCACTAAGACTACGGAGTGGATGCCTGACCGTTGCCATCCTGAATGACTTTAGATCTTCTGTACTCCGAGTGGTTTCTGATATGGTCGAATAACTATTTCCTGGTCGAATGGAATTGAGTTATCTGAGTGGAACTGTTGGTCGAGTGGGTTGCACCCTGAGGTGATTTCAGTCGGTAGATGTTGCTGCCCTTTGAATGTCTTTGACTGTAGGGCAGTGTCCTTGGGAAGGGTGTCTAGATCAGGTCTATTACCCTACCCTAGGTACATGTCATCGTCATTAGCCCCCAAATGGTTCAAGGTCTGAGTGGATATTGAGTTGAAGATGGTCCCGACCCAATTTTCGTGCTTCGGAAGCATTTTACTTGGATTGGTGAACCAAGCAGAAACTTCGACGTCATTTTCAGTCGCCTTGATCCATTCCGAGGTTGTCGAGTGAACTTTGCTGATAAGCTTCGAATGCTGATATGGTATAAAATCTTCGGCATGATCGACTGTACTGCCGTTCCCGGATCTCACGGGATTCAAAATTTGGGGAAGCGCGTGGGGCGGAGAGGACCGCAGTAAGCAGAGCGGATTAGGCAGGGGCGCCTCGATTCTTGTGCCACCTTTTTCGCCACGCACCGAGCGCGCGACTGTTGCGGGATTTGACAGGATTGCTTGGGCCCATGAGTCGGTCACTCGGAGAATAGGCCCATATAAGGCGTCGGGGCCGGTGTATTTTTCATAGTGCGTCCCATTCTCTTTCTTCCTCCTTTGCTTCTCCACTGCATCCGCCTCCACCCTCGACGCCGCCGCCCAGCCCGAGCGTAGCCTGCTACAATGGCGAAGGACAAGACGGCGGCCCTGGAGCGTGCGAAGAAGGCGAAGGCGAATGCGAAGGGCAAGAAGACCAGCCGGGGAGGGTCGTCATCGAGATCTGGCCTGCCGCCCGGCTGGATCCAGGGCGACTGGATTCGATCGATGATCCAGCAGGAGGATCTGGAGGATCTGGTTGAGGGGGGTTTGATTCCCCACGGTTCCTGGTGGCTTCCGGAGGACGAGACCGAGCTATGGCCGTAGGAGGGTGAGTGCGTCCTTCTTGCGACTCACGTCGACCGTGGCTTCTCTTTGCCCCCATCCTTTCTTCCGGGGTTTTCTAAACTTTTTTGGAGCCCAACTTCATCACTTTTCTCCCAACACTATCACATACCTCGCTGCATTCGTGCCCATGTGTGAGAACTTTCTGGGCTGTCGACCGCATTGGGGTCTCTTCAAACACATTTTCACTTGTCGTTCCCAGTCTGTGAAAAAGGCTAATCCGAGTGATGAGAGGACGCATGTGATCTAGATGTGTGGAGGTCAAGGGATCCAGATGAGGGGTAAAAGCACTTTCCCCGCTATGATTCTTCCCGATTCAGTTAGAGGGTATCAGTCGACCTGGTTTTACTGTAAGGACCAACCGACCCCTGGTCAGTCGACTGGCCTTCCTCCATTTTCCATGGAGCGAGTTGAGAAGCCCTTTCCCTTGAAAGTGACTCCAGCTGAGAAAGTGGAGGTGAAGATGTTGGTTGAGCGAGTAGTCCAACTTGTCCGTGACGGTGTGACTGGCATGGACTTGTTAGAGGTGTTTCTCAGTCGACGCATCCAGCCACTCCAAGCTCGTGATCATCCAATGTGGATGTACTCGGGTATTGATGACAACACTCGGATGCACCCGGAGGAAGTTGACGAGGAGATGGTGGCGCAGTGGTTGCAGGGCATCACTGGCAACAAGGACAACCCCAGGGGGTCCAGGAGAATCCCTCCACTCGACAACACCAACGAACCAGACAAGGTCCGACTCTTTACTTCTGAGTGTCTTCTTGTTCTGACATGTAATTTCTCTCGAAACTGACTGATATTTGCTCAACTCTGTGTCTTGCAGATTTACACTGAGATGTACTCGATGCCCAATGGAGAGCAGGAGCAGGAGCAGGAGGGAGAGGCGAGCGGAGGTGACAGCGGTGACTGGCACTCTGACGGAGGAGGAGACGAGGAGAGTGAAGACTCAAGCAGTGGTGAGGAGGTCGGCTCTCCACCTCGCTCGGAAAGACGCTCCAAGCAGAGGCAAGACCCAGCAAGTGTTCGTGGCAAAGCGATCGTACAAAGTGCGCATGTTTCAAAGCGCCCTTGGACTTCTCCCATTCTGACTGAAAATGCCCCAAAGCAGCTCAAAGTAGCACCCTCAAAGCCTCGGAAGGCCTTTCCTAAGACCAAAGTGGACGTCCCCATCGCTTCTGGGTAATCATTGTGCTTGATCTCTTAGTTTTGCATAACTTGACCTCCGGTCGACTCACTCTCCTACTTTGACCAAGTGAATTCTGAAATTTGCAGTGCTGCTACCTCTGGGACTTCTATTTATAAAGATGGTGATGATGAGGAGATGGAAGACGCGTTTACTTCCAACGCGGGTATGACTCTTGTCATCTTGTCTTTACTTTACCAACCACTTTGACGGTCGACTGAACTCTTGCGGTCGATTCCTTTGCAGCTCCGCCAAACGTTATTGAACTTCCAAACGACGACGAAGATGTGCCACAGAAACCCATGGGAAGGAGGGGCAGGGCTTCGGACAGGAGGTCACCAGCTAGCAAGACGTCCCAGTCGACGCCGGCGACAGAACCAGTGATTCACCACTCCGGAGACCTCAACCGAGCTTCTGTTACTTTTGCGGTTCCGGTGTCAAGTGAACGTCCTTCATCGTTGACTGCACAAGTCCCTGTTTCATCTGTGCGACTCCATGCCTCGGATCCTCAAGCTGCTGTGGTTGATCTACCTTCTCCACTTTTCACCACCCATCATGTCCCAGAGGACCAAGTGGGCGCTGCCAAGGAAGCCATACGCCAGGCAGGCCTTATGATGGAACAAATGAAAGTGGTGCACGAGGCCAGTCAGGCTGCTTATGACGCCAGCTCAGCCCTCCAGGCCAATGTCCAGGTTAGTTGATTTCGGACTGATCTCCTAGCTTGACGCTTGTCCTGTTAGGATATGCTACCTGAAATTTTTTATTGTGCATCTATTTGTCAGTTCGCACTTCGCATCTGTACACCCACTGGGTGTTCCAATTTTTGCTGAGTATTTTTTCCACTTGAGTCGACTAGGTTGTGTCGATTGTATCTTTGAACTAGTGGGGGCACGCAGAGTGCACCCACTGGGTGTAGTCCCCGAGGCCGCCGTCGAATGTGTGATTTGGCGGGGGTCTTGATAAGAATATCTCTTTTTAGTTCTTCCACTCGGCCTAGACATGTCTGGTCGAGTGAAATCCGGACCAGTGGGGGCACGCTGAGTGCACCCACTGGGTATAGTCCCCGAGACCGCAGTCGACTGCGGGCAGTCGGTTGTGGTCTGAGGATAACTGTTGCTTCCTCAAGTCGATCTTTTTACTGGACGGACCAAGTCGATTGGATAGTCAAATCAGTGGGGGCATGCTTAGTGCACCCACTGGGTGTAGTCCCCGAGACTAATGTTGAATGTTTGATTCGGCAGTGGTCTTAGAACTCTTTGAACTTGAACTTTATTGCTCGGAAGCAACCAAACTTTGTTTCTGTCGACTGAGTATCCTCTGATCACAGAGATCTTGTGAACTTGGAGCTCGGTTTGCTGACTTGGAGCAGAAGCAGATCCAACTCAATCTTGATCTGGAGTTGGCCAAAGAGAACTTGCAGAAGGCTAAGGATGAAACTGCTTGTATGGAAAACTCTGTCAACTGATTCTCTTGTCATTTTTTCTCTCTTCTTGGTCACCCTAATGTTATTTGTAGAAAAAATGAGACAAGCTTTGGAGAAGAAGGATCTTGACCTTGCGGCTGCACAAAAAAGGCTGAAGAGAAAACAACACCTGCCGACCAGAAGCTGGCTTTAGTCGGAAGGTTAGAAGAAGAAAATGCCAAGCTGAAGACTGCTCTTGACAAAGCCAACAAGGAGGTGACTCGGCTGAAGAAGGACAAGGGAGCTTTGACTGACAAGGTTGGTGATCTCAGTCGGAGGAGGGACGAGCTGGAGGTTTATCTGGGAGGACTCGCTAAGAAGTTATTCCTTATGCTTGAAGGTACCTTTCCTTGTACGACTGATTTGCTATCGTCGATTCATCATAAAGCCGTCGACTCATCATTTCTTTGTGAGTGCAGAATTCTGCCAAAACTTCGAGGAAGAGACTGGGCGAATCGAGACAAGCTTGGACCCCATCAATTTCCCTGTTAAAGATGAAGCTGCCATGAATGTGCTTCAATTGGAATCCCGACTTGCCAGCGTCACGGACTACCTCGCTCGACTGAAGATTGCGGTGTCGCGGATCGACACAGCGCTCTGGCCAAGGGAGACGCTCCAGAATAACCTCGAGGCTCTGATGACTCGACTCCATGAGATCCCTGGTCGAGTGCAGGAATGGAAGAAATCGTCTGCTCGGTGCGGTGCTGACGTAGCTCTGTCCTTGGTTCACGTCCATTGCAGGGAGGCCAAAGAAGAGAACCTAGCAGCGATCAAGGTTGCCAACACCAAGAAACTTGATTTCTAGTCCTTCATGGAGACCTTTATTGCTGCTGCCGCTCGCATAGCAGACGGAATCGACCTGGATGAGTTCATCAAGCCTGCCAGCCCTCCTCCTGCTGAGTGAACAAACTTTTAAGCCTCAATTAAATTTTCCTCGGTATGCCGGGTGGTTTTGTAATCCGTTTAAACTCCTTCGGGCCTGATGCCCGAGTACTTTAATCCACAGTCCGGAACCTCGTGGGATTTAGCCGAATCTTGGTTTTGCCTTGAATATGTTTGCCTTCGATTCTGAGTGGAACTTGCATCTTCACTCGGAACAGATTTTTGTACTTGTGATGTAGTTCTGAGGAGAGGGTCGCGGATGACCTGCACCTCGTTGTTCTTGCAGATCGGGATGGATCACACATTGTATTTGTGGCGTAGCTCTGAGGAGAAGGTCACAGATGACCTGCACCTCGTCGTCCTTGCGGATCAGGATGGAGCGCACATTGTACTTGTGGCGCAGCTCCGTCAAGTGGGTCATGGACAAGAGCACTAGGTGCTGTACACGACCTGCATCTCGTTGTCCTTGCGGATCGGGATGAAGCGCATGTTGTACTTGTGGCGCAGCTCTGAGGAGAAGGTCGCAGACTACTTGCACCTCGTCGTCCTTGCGGATCAGGATGGAGCATGTGGCCAAGTCTCCGAGCGAGAGAATCGCTCCTCACTCGAAGCATATTTTAACTTAGGCGAGTACGTGACTGCAGCTAAGCCCCCGAGTGAGAGGGTTGCTCTTTACTCTGTGGGATTTTTTCAAACTTAGGTGAGTACGGAACCGCAGCTAAGCCCCCGAGCGAGAGGGTTGCTCTTCACTCGGTAGGATTTTTTCAAACTTAGGCGAGTACGGAACTGCAGCTAAGCCCCCGAGTGAGAGGGTTGCTCTTCACTCGGTGGGATTTTTCAAACTTAGGCGAGTACGGAACTGCAGCTAAGCCCCCGAGTGAGAGGGTTGCTCTTCACTCGGTGGGATTTTTCAAACTTAGGCGAGTACGGAACTGCAGCTAAGCCCCCGAGTGAGAGGGTTGCTCTGCACTCGGTGGGATTTTTTCAAACTTAGGCGAGTAAGGAACTGCAGCTAAGCCTCGAGTGAGAGGGTTGCTCTTCACTTGATGGGATTTTTTAAACTTAGGGAGTATGGAACTGCAGCTAAGCCCCCGAGTGAGAGGGTTTCTCTTCATTCGGTGGGATTTTTCAAACTTAGGCGAGTAAGGAACTGCAGCTAAGCCCCCGAGTGAGAGGGTTGCTCTTCACTCGGTGGGATTTTTTCATAGGCGAATCGGGTTCGCGGCTAAGCCCCCGAGTGAGAGGCTTGCTCCTCACTCGGTGGGATTTTTCAAACTTAGGCGAATCGGGTTCGCGGCTAAGCCCCCGAGTGAGAGGCTTTCTCTTCACTCGGTGGGATTTTTCAAACTTAGGCGAATCGGGTTCGCGGCTAAGCCCCCGAGTGAGAGGCTTGCTCCTCACTCGGTGGGATTTTTTCAATCTTAGGCGAATCGGGTTAACGGCTAAGTCCTTGAGTGAAAGGCTTGCTCCTCACTCGGTGGGATTTTTGAAACTTAGGTGAATCAGGTTCGTGGCTAAGCCCCCGAGTGAGAGGTTTGCTCTACACTCGGTGGGATTTTTTAAAACTTAGGAAAATCGGGTTCGCGACTAAGCCCCCGAGTGAGAGGCTTGCTCTTCACTCGGTGTTTGTTTTTGAAACTTAGGCGAATCGGATTCACAGCTAAGCCACCCACTGGGGGGGGTTTTGAACATATGTATAAGTAACAACAATCATTTAGGAGACTGTAAAACCATGTCTTTGATAAACAAATTGAAAGGTACTTCTTATTACATCTCAACAGTCTGAATGCTTAAGTATAAAAATGGCGGAGCAGCTCCGCATTCCAAGCGCGTGGCTCATCTTTTTTGTGTTCCACATCGTACAGGTGGTATGCTCCGTTGTGGAGCACCTTGGTGATGATGAAGGGGCCTTCCCAAGCGGGAGCAAGCTTGTGAGGTCGTTGCTGATCCACTCGGAGCACGAGGTCTCTTTCCTGAAATGCTCGACCTCTCACGTGTCTAGCATGGAATCGACAGAGGTCTTGCTGATAAATGGTCGACCTGATCAGGGCCATCTCTCTTTCCTCTTGCAGAAGATCAATAGTATCTTGCCGGGCTTATTCTGCTTCTGCTTCTGAGAAAATTTCTACTCGTGGAGCATTGTGGAGTAAATCAGACGGCAGCACAGCTTCAGCTCCATAGACCATGAAGAAGGTAGTTTGGCCAATCGACCGATTTGGCGTTGTTCTTAGACCCCAGAGTACTAATGGTAACTCGTCCACCCAGGCACCTGCTGCATGTTTGAGGTCACGCATCAACCTGGGCTTCAGCCCTTGGAGGATCAAACCATTTGCCCTTTCTGCTTGTCCATTCGATTGCGGGTGAGCGACTGAAGCATAGTCGACCCGAGTGCCTTGGGAAGCACAGAAAGCCCTGAATTCATCTGAATCAAAGTTTGAACCGTTGTCCATGATGATGCTGTGCGGAACCCCATATCTGAATGTTAACTCTCTGATGAAGCTGACGGTGGTACTTGAGTCAAGGTTTTTGATGGGTTTGGCTTCAATCCACTTGGTGAACTTGTCGACTGCAACAAGCAGATGAGTGAAGCCACTCCTGCCAGTCCTCAGAGGCCCAACCTTATCCAATCCCCAAACAACAAAGGGCCAGACGAGTGGAATGGTCTTCAGGGCTGACGCAAGCTTGTGAGACATGTTGGAGTAGAACTGACAACCTTCACACTTGTCGACTGTGTCTTTTGCCATTTCATTTGCTCGCGGCCAATAGAATCCCGCTTGGTATGCTTTGGCCATGATGGTCCAAGAGGAGGCATGGTGACCACAGGTTCCCGAGTGGATGTCGCTGAGAATCATTCGACCTTCTTCTGGCATGATGCACCGCTGAGCAACTCTAGTAACACTCTCTCTGTAAAGCTGTCCACCTATTACCGTGAAGGCTTTGGATCGATGGACAATCTGACGTGCCTCATCTTCATCTTATGGAAGTTCTTTCCTGAGAATATATGCAATATACGGTACTCTCCAATTAGGAATGACGACTAAAACCTCCATGATTAAGTTGACTACGGCTGGGATTTCAACTTCAGTCGGATCAGTCGAACTCTTAGGCTGCGGGGGCTCTTCTGTGAAGGGATCCTCTTGAACTGATGGTGTATGAAGATGCTCTAAGAACACATTGCTGGGAATGGGCTCCCACTTGGAACCTATCTTTGCCAGGTCATTAGCTGCTTGGTTCTTCAGTCGGGGAATATGGTGGAGTTCTAGCCCTTCAAACTTCTTTTCTAACTTTCTCACTGCATTGTAATAGCCAGTCATAGCTGGGCTCCTAATATCCCACTCCTTCATCACTTGATTGACCACCAAATCTGAGTCACCGTAGACCATTAGGCGACGGACGCCGAGTGAAATGGCCATACGTAACCCATACAGAAGTGCCTCATATTCTGCCTCATTGTTGGAGGAATCAAAGTGGATCTGTAGAACGTAACTGAGTTTGTCGCCTCGCGGGGATACCAGGACTACCCCAGCACCAGAACCATTCAACATCTTGGATCCATCAAAGAACATGGTCCACTTTGCCACTTGACCAGTGGAAGTAGTTCAATCGCCCACTTTGCCACTCGACCAGTTGCATCTCTGTTGTTCAGAATTTTTGACAATGGAGCATCGCTGACGACTGTAATCGAATGATCTGAGAAATAATGTGCAACCTTCTTCGTGGTCAAGTAAATTCCATAGACAAGCTCCTGATAATGCGGATATCTCTGCTTGGATGGAGTTAAGACTTCAGAAATATAGTACACTGGGTGCTGAACCTTGTAGGCTTTACCTTCTTCTTCCCGCTCGACCGTGAGTACTGTACTGACAACTTGTCCTGTACTGACAACTTGTCCAGTGGCTGCAATGTAAAGCAGTAATGGCTCTTTGCTGATTGGAGCAGCGAGCACCAGCTGGGTGGAAAGCAGGGTTTTGAGCTCTGCAAACGCTGTGTCTGAGGGAGTCCTGGATTAGGAGGTCCTCGGACAACCGGACTATATCCTTTGGCCGGACTGTTGGACTATGAAGATACAAGATTGAAGACTCCGTCCCGTGTCCGGATGGGACTCTCCTTGGCGTGGAAGGCAAGCTTGGCAATACAGATATGTGATCTCCTCCCTTGTAACCGACTCTGTGTAACCCTAGCCCCCTCCGGTATCTATATAAACCGGAGGGTTTAGTCCGTAGGACAACAACAATCATACCATAGGCTAGCTTCTAGGGTTTAGCCTCTACGATCTCGTGGTAGATCAACTCTTGTAATACTCATATCATCAAGATCAATCAAGCAGGAAGTAGGGTATTACCTCCATCGAGAGGGCCCGAACCTGGGTAAACATTGTGTCCCCCGCCTCCTGTTACCATCTGCCTTAGACGCATAGTTCGGGACCCCCTACCCGAGATCCGCCGGTTTTGACACCGACATTGGTGCTTTCATTGAGAGTTCCACTGTGTCGTCGTGATAATGGCTTGATGGCTCCCTCGATCATCGACAACGATGCGATCCAGGGTGAGGTTTTCCTCCCCGAACAGATCTTCGTATTCGGTGGCTTTGTACTGCGGGCCAACTCGCTTGGCCATCTGGAGCAGATCGAGAGCTACGCCCCTGGCTGTCAGGTCAGGTTTGGAAATTTAAACTACACTGCCGACATCCGCGGAGACTTGATCTTTGACGGATTCGAGCCTATGTCAGGTGCGCCGCACAGTCAAGACGAGCACGACTTAGCTCTGTCGTCGGACGGTGTTCGGGAGATCACACCTGTGGCTACTCCAGCCCTGGATCCGGAGTCGATGGCGCCGTCCGAGGGCGGGTGGATGGACCCCGCCTCGGAGGCCACACACTTAGTGGCGATAGAGCCGAATACTGACTTCACCCCCTATGAGACCTGTGTCGCCGGATCCTCGGATTCGTCCCCGGCCACAGGCCCCGAACCGCCTGCGTCCATGCCTATCGAATCTGATTGGGCGCTGATCATGGAGTTTACCTCCGCGGATATCTTTCAGCACTCGCCCTTTGGTGGTGTGCTAAATTCATTAAGGTCTCTCTCCTTGTCGGGAGGCCCTTGGCCGAACTATGTCCGGCTCGAGTGGGAGGCGGACGACGAAGAAATTCGTTCCCCACCCACCACCCTCTTAATAGCCTTTGTCGATGACTTAACCGACATGCTGGATTTCGACTCCGAAGACATCGACGGTATGGACGACGATGCAGGAGAGGAACAGGAACCACCGCCCACACGGTGCTAGACAGCCACTTCATCACACGATATATATATATGGTGGATACACCCAAAGAGAACAATGATGAGGAACGGAAGGATGCAGCGAAGGATAGCTGCCTCAAGAAGCAACCAAAGCGACGGTGTAGGCGCCGCTCCAAATCCCGCCTCGGCAAAAACAGCGATAACAGCGCAAGAAAAAATAATACCCCGGTCGACTCCAGCGACAGAGCAGGATGAGCCAGCCGACAGCAAACATAGTACGGAGCCGCTGTCCGATCACGGCGACGCCGAGGATAAAGCTCATCAACCTCTCTCCGGAGAGGAAAATAGTCCAGACGATGATGCACACATCATCCCGGAAAGGCACTTGGAACAAGAGAACCTCCATAGAAGGCTTCTTGCCACTGCGAGGAGTCTAAAGAAGCAGAAGCAAAGGCTCAAGGCCGCACAAAATACAATCAACAGTAGATGGAACAAAGTGCTCGACACTGCAGAAAAGTACGGTGGCAGTCGCCACACAAAGAGCTATCCAAAGCGCAAGCTGCTGCCTGAATTCGATGACGAGGCTTTAGAGCCCACACAGCCGAAAAATAAAACGGCAATCAGCCGGATCGACCACCCCGTGGCCACGATAGGGCGGCTAACGACGTCGGTATGACCAGGTCCATCTACGGATCTAGGAAGCGTGCTCCGGCACAGAATCAAAACCGAACACTACAACCGTCAGAACGTCATAACACGTCTAAGTACAGGGGTGCCGCGCACCCCCTATGCTTCACCGATGAGGTGCTGGATCACGAATTCCCAGAGGGATTCAAACCCGTGAACATAGAGGCGTACGATGGAACGACAGACCCTGGGGTTTGGATTGAGGACTTTATACTTCATATCCATATGGCTCGCGGAGACAATCTCCACGCCATCAAATACTTGCCCCTCAAGCTGAAAGGACCAGCTCGGCATTGGCTGAAGAGCCTCCCCGAAAACTCAATTGGAAGTTGGGAAGAGCTTGAGGATGCTTTTAGGGCTAATTTTCAAGGGACCTATGTCCGACCTCCGGATGCAGACGATTTAAGTCATATAATTCAACAGCCCAGAGAGTCAGCCCGAAAGCTTTGGAATAGATTCCTCACTAAGAAGAATCAAATCGTCGATTGCCCGAACGCCGAAGCTTTAGCAGCTTTTAAGCATAGTGTCCAGGACGAATGGCTCGCCAGACACCTCGGCTAAGAAAAACCGAGGACAATGGCAGCCCTAACAAGCCTTATGACCCGCTTTTGCACGGGCAAAGATAGCTGTCTGGCCCGTAGTAGCACCAGCGGCCCAGGCACATCCGAAGTCAGGGATGGCAATGGAAAAACACGACGCAGTAAAAGCAAGCGTCGAAATAACGAAGACAGCCCAGACAACACGGCGGTAAACGCCGGATTTAGGGGCTCTCGACCCGGTCAACGGAAAAAGCCTTTCAAAGGCAACAGAGATGGACCGTCCAGCCTAAACAAGATTCTAGACAAATTATGTCAGATTCATGGCACCTCCGATAAACCTGCAAATCACACCCACAGAGAATGCTGGGTCTTCAAGAAGGCCAGCAAGCTAAACGCCAAACACAAGGGGAGAGAGACACCAAGTGAAGACAAGGATGAGCCTCGCCAGCAAAACACTGGGGGACAGAAAAAATTCCCACAAGAGGTCAAAACAGTAAACATGATTCACGTAACAAAAAGAAGGAGCAAACACGCACTCCGAGACATATGCGCCGTAGAGCCCGTCACCCCTAAGTTCAACCCTTGGCCGGCCTGGCCGATCACCTCTGATCGCAGGGATCACCTGACTAGTATCCGGCACGGAGGATTGGCTGCCTTGGTGCTAGAGCCAATAATCGACGGATACCATCTCACCCAAGTCCTCATGGACGGCGGCAGTAGTCTTAATCTGATATATCAGGACACAGTCCGCAAAATGGGGATAGACCCGACAAGAATCAGCCAAAGCAATACTACCTTTAAAGGAGTAATACCAGGCCCAGAGGCCCGCTGTACGGGCTCTCTAGTACTAGAGGTTGTATTCGGTTCTCCCGACAACTTCCGAAGTGAAAAGTTAACCTTCAACATTGCTCCATGTAGCGACCAGACCTCAAATGGCCTGTGCTGCTGTGCACCAGTGTCATCCCTGGATCAGTAATGCTGACACGCACAGTACAAAAGGAGGATTTATAACAGAGTAGCAATCACACACTTATTACATCGAATATCTCCGAAGAGATTAAGTATGATAAACATGGCTTAAGGCCATCTAACAACGATAACAACGGAAGACTTGGAAGATAGGTGAGTCCATCAACTCCAGCGGCATCACTGAGTATAAGACCACGACCTAAGGCACCTTACTCGTCGTCTGAAAAGTCTGCAACATGAAACGTTGCAGCCCGAAAACGGGTCAGCACATAGAATATGCTGGCAATGTAACACATAGAGAGCAATGAACAATAATAATGCTATACTATATGCATATATGGCTGGTGGAAAGCTCTATGGTTACAGTTTTGCGAAAAGCCAATTTTATCCTACTTCAAAAGGAATAAATTTTATTTAACTATCATGGTGGTTGAAACATTGAGAAGGTACCTCCAACTCAATCCCAATTAAGTATCATCATTACCCCAACAAAATTAATTATAAGTATCACGGTGATGAGATTCAAATGATAATCCAGGTACTAGATACTCAAGTTGTCCATAACCGGGGACACGGCTAACCATGATTAGATTGTACACTCTGCAGAGGTTTGCGCACTTTTCCCCACAAGACTCGATCGCCTCCGTTTTATTTCTCGCACTGCATGGTGTTTGAGAAACGGATGACCGAGACACAGTCTTTCAGAAACAATCACTCTTTACTCTAGATGGACCGGTACACCTACTTTCCCCTACATCTGCTAGTCCACCTCTTCAAGAGATCCTGTACCCTACTCAGCTATGCTAGAGCCCATAATAGCTTGTGGCTGCACACGAAAGTTTCTAGCATGAATAATCTTATGATCCCTTTGAGCCTGGGTGGCGGACCTTATACATACAGACAACACTGGGTTCTCCAGGTGCCTCAATCCACCCAGATGTGAGTTTTAGTTGCCACCTTAAGTTGAACCATTAATAAACATCTCACATCTGTCATGAATATCTCTCAAACCCAATCCACGTCTACGAGCATAGCATGGCAATAATAAAAGCAACGAAGAAGTAACTCCCAAGGGTTTGATAAATGAAACAGGTAATAGGTACTACCTCAACTACTTCCCAATACCCACAATTTAATTAGATCCTAATCATGCAAGTGTTTGAGGAAATAGATCTAATGCAAATAAAACTGGGTATGAACGGGGTATGATCAAAGTGTTACTTGCCTTGCTGATGATCCGCAAAACCTAGCAAGTCGAAGTAACAAGCGGCACACTCCGGGTACTCTATCGCAAACAAACAAGCATACAATCAGTACTCATCTAATGCACAGGTAAAACTCGAATGAAGATCCAACCAGAAAGTTCAACTTAAGAACTCCGGTTTGCAAAAAGAATTAACTCGAAAGAAGCAACGAAAGTCAAACGGCAAACAAAGAAACTTCGTTTGCTAATCTGGATCTAGGTCAAATTTTACTGTAGCAAAATCTTTTTTGAGTAGGTTAAACGGAAAGAGAATTTCGAGATGAAACTCTAGGCGCTTGAATCACCTGATTCCGATAAACGAGCGAGAAGTTAAACAGAATCGAAGATTCGATCAGAAATCGAATCTGAGAAAATAACGAGAAAATCCGACGAAAAAGAAAAACGGACGAACGGTTAAAGAACGGACGTTCGTTAACAGAGAAAAACCGACGAACGCGTTTGTTAAAACGAACGGTTCGGTGAACGCTCGCAAAATAATAAAACCGAAAAAAAACCGATCTAGGGTTTTTTTTAAACAAAGGTTTTTTTAAAACAAAAACCGGCAAAGAACGGGCGGCGGCAGTACCACGGGGACGGGCTCCGGCGAAGCTCCGGCGGGCTCCGGGCTCGGCGACGGGGTGCGGGGCTCGGGGGGGTGCGGCGGCGAGGGGCGGCGGCTCCGGCGGCTCCCGGCGGCGGCGGCGAGGCAAACGGCGGCGGCGGCGAGGCGAGATGCGGGCAGCGGCGGGGCTACTCCGGCGGCGGCGGTGAGGAAAAAGGAGAGGGGGGTATATAAAGGGGGGGTTCGAAGGTGGCTTGGGGAAGGGGGCGGCGAGGGGAGGCGTGCGGCGGCGGGACTCGGCAAGGCGGCGGCGGCGCTCCCGTGCGGGAAGAGGAGAGGCGCGAGGCGGGCCGTCGGCTGGGCCTTTGGCCCAGTCGGCGCGCGGGCGTTGTTTTTAAAACATTCCGCGGAAAATAATACGTAGAAAAATAAATAAAAATCAGAAAAATATGAAATAAATTTTCCCCGTCTAGTTAGAAAATCTAGAATAGGGTGAACATTTGTTTAAACCAAAATAAATATTTTGAAAACATCAATATTTTTTAATGCAATAAAAATTGCAAATAAAATCCAAATAAATCCAATAAATGATTTTAATATTTTTCCTCCAGTATTTCAATTGTTTTGGAGAAGTCATATTTTCTCCTCTCGTTTATTTTTAAAATTGAAATATTTTTCTGGAGAGAAAATAATTAAAATAAAATCCTCGTCTTATTATTTGATGAAAATCAAATATGAAAATTCGAGAAAATCCCCAACTCTCTCCGAGGGTCCTTGAGTTGCTTAGGATTTATCGAGGATTTGTCAAAAATGCAACAAAACATGATATGTAATGATGATCTATGTATAACATTCCAAATTGAAAAATTTGGGATGTTACACTCCATTCCGAAGTGGCTATCAAGCACTACTCGGAAGAACAGCCTTTGCTTGTTTTAATACAGTACCGCATTACGCTTCTCTTAAGCTTAAGATGCCCGGTCCACGTGGCATCATCATAGTTAGCGGAAACACTGAGCGTTCCTTACGCGCGGAAGAACATGCGGCGTCTTTAGGAGCCGAACACTAAATGGCATCTCCAACCAGAATAAATGGTCGGTCGTCAAGACCGCGAACACGGCTAGACGAGTCCGGCGCACCACTAGCTGTAACAGCTTAGATAAACTTGAGATTGGTTTGATGGATATACCCCCATAGGCGGTACCAGGGGCTTCCCGCATGTAAAAAGGACTACAGTTCGGCTTTACCTCATTTAGATTGAATTTTAATGAGAATAATCAGTTTTTCGCACGAAGACTTTCATCTAAGTTTTTTTCTTTTACAGATGATAATCGTGCTACACCCTTCCAGGATACGACACATCGGAGACACATGCGCAGACGTGCAACAGGGCCCCGCTCAAAGGTTTCTTTTTAGATTAAGACCCTGTGTAAACCTTTCTTACTGTCTCTTGTTGCTTGACCCCCCCGGATACCTAACACAACCGTGAGGGAGGCTGGCGTTGTTGGCATTTCGCCACGTCAGACTAATGCACGTACCTGGAAATTTAGGGTCCATTATCAAGGGCGTTACTCAGCCCGGTACACGTTGTAAAGACCGAACACCTTAGGGAGTGTTCGGCGTCACGAGTTTGGCCTTATATGCACCAGCTCCGAATCATGTCTTTGGTCAAATGTTGGGTTTGCCCGGCTCCCGTGTTTTGCTACCTTGCGTTCCGCTCTATCAGCTAAGGTGGCACCAGGAGAACTACTGCAATTGTGCCCGGGTTCATCCGGATGAGCACCTCAGTAGAGAAAGCCGAAAACTGACTGTCATGATAAGGCGCGAGACTGGTCAACCACTCGATGACTTAGCGGAATCTTCGGGATTCCTCCGCATTAACGAAGGGCCGGTTTTCCCGGTCATGTATGTATGCGCCCCGTACTCGGATGAGCGCAGAAGTACCAGGGGCTATATAGTAGCCCCACTATCAAACTCCTATGGTTAAGTGAAAGTGTTAAAGCAATATAGTCCGATTGCCTCGTTCGCCGCGCTAACACCTCCTTAATGGACCAAGACGTTGGATCAAGTGTGAACACGTGCCTTTGCGAACACCCCCGCATTATATGCGTGGGGGCTGAAGTCGACGACTGCAAACTTTCAGGTTATATATATATATATATACATAAGCGGCCGCATAAGAGGCATCGTAATACCTTCAGGCAAAAGTATAAACATAACCTTTATAATTCAAATAGCATTGTTTTTACAATCGGGATACATGTCACTCGAACATGACATTCTTCGAGCATTGAGTCTCTATTAAACGAGCACCTTCTAGGACTTCTTCAAAATAGTGCTCGGCCGAAACCTGGCCTACGGCCGGATTCTGGGTTGCAATAGCGGTGGCCTCCATCTCTGCCCAGTAGGTCTTGACACGGGCAAGAGCCATCCGCACACCCTCTATGCACGCCGACCTCCTTACAGCGTCGATATGCGGCACATCACCAAGGAATCGTTGCACTAAACCAAAATAGCTATTCGTCCTTGGTCCTTCCGACCAAAGACGATCCACGACAGACCTCATGGCAAGTCCGGACAGCCTATGGAGCTCGGCCCATTCGGCCATTTGCTCATTTAACAGCAGCGGACGCGCTGGAGCATTGAACTGCGACCAGAACAACTTTTCCACTTCGTGATCTTTTTGATCTTTGAAAAACTTGGTCGCATCAGCAGCACTCGCTGCCAAATCCAAGTACGCATCCGCAGAACTCCATAATTGATCCAGAAGGGCATACTTAGGATTTCCGAACTTCGTCCACAACAAAAAGGGCTTCCCAGCCGTGATATCTCCGGCTTGACATAGCTCCTCCTTCACCGCTCTGATTTTAGAGCGGGTTTCCTTGGCTGCTACCATGGCTTTCTCCAGGTCCGCCGTCTTCGTTTGACTTTCCCTTTCAAAAAGCTCATAACGGTCGGCGGCATCTTTTAACTCAACAGCCATCTTGGCTATTTTTCTTTGCTCTGGCAATGAGCAGCCTGTTCGACTCTTAACTCTTCGACCGCCTTTAGGGCGGCCGCGTCACTCCTCCTGGCTTGTTCCTTGGCTCGGGCAAGTTCCGCCCGAAGGGTCTCCACGGCGGCAGCTCCATCTGCAGTCACAGCATATTATAGATACTAGCATCATGCTCCTCTTAATATATGTTGATCACCGGAGAATACATACCCTGTGCCTCGTCAAGCCGCCTGTTTACAAGCACGATGTCGGCATCCGCCGCATCAAGCTGCCGCTTCAGTTTGACAAACTCACCAGTCCGGCTAGCCACCGGACCCTCAGCCGCCTGCACAAGAAAGCGGCATGATCATCACCTGGGACTATGATCCTCTGTTTGCCGCCTTTTTCGACAGCAACCAGAGTCTTAGGGGCTACTATCTGCATAGGGCACACCTAGCGTGTGCGGTACCGTCAAAAATATACATATTACTTTGCGTACCTCAAAGCCTCTCAACCACCGTACCCATTAACGTACGATGCACTTCTGAGATAGCCGCTTGCTCCAGATGATTCATCAGTGTGTCTGGTCGCACACCGGACAGTTCCAGACTCTTTCTGTTGCTCCCCTTAGGAGCCAAATGCTCCGGACTTTGGGAGGCCGAAGGGTCACCTTCTGGCCTTGGTGGATCAGGAGAAATCATTCGTGACGACACATCTGGGTCGTCCGCCTCATGAGGCGGGGAGGCGTTTCGCTCTCCATCACCTCCGGAAGAAGATCCCCCGAAGACGAACTCTGTCGAGAAGGGCTATGATCCGAACTACAAGACATACGTCTCGGTTATTGTCCTCGAAAATAAAGTAGGATATATTTACTATAAAGTACTTTTATTTACTTAAAGCTCAGTGGATGGCTGGTCCCCTTGCGGGCACTATGCGGTAAGGATGCCCTCTGGGGTAGGGCCCCCTGACAAAGGTTTCTTCCCTCGTTTGGAGACCATTGTTTCCAAGTCTTCAGAGGCGGTCCTCTTCCTTCCCTGGGGAGTGGGAATTTTAGATTCTTCTCCCCGGTTATCCTCCTTCGCGGATGCACTAATTCCCCCGGTTTGGATGAATAATGAGTGAGGCCCGCTTTCAGCTTCTTTATTCCTCCCTTTATCTTCCCCTAATGGCGCTTGATAAGGTGCAAGCTCAAGCATCCTGGCTAGTACAGGATCCGGTGAGCCTTCAGGAAGGGGGGCCGAACAACTGATCATCTTCGCCTTTTTTATCCAGTCCTGGTCAAAGACCGACTTTTCAGAATGATGTTGTGATAAATAAAGAGATAACATGTTCGGCCGAAGGGTTACTTACTTGGGTGTCTGGACGGTTGCAGTTTAGGCCCGCATACTCAGTGGTGTCCGGACACTTTATTCGTGATCCGAAGAACAATCTGTACATCTCTTCGAGCGTCACGCCGAAGAATTGCTGAATGGTTCGCGGTCCTTCCGGGTTGAACTCCCACATACGGAGATCGACGTTGGCATGGCGGGACCCGACGAACTAGCATGACTTGCATTACTTTGACAAGGCTGACATCTCTATTGAGGATATCCCGGATGCGACTCTGCAATGTCGGCACGTCATTAGCCGGCCCCCAGTCTAGCCCCTTGTTGACCCATGATGCCAGTTGTGGCGGGGGGGCCGAACGGAAGGCAGGGGCAGCTACCCAGTTAGTACTTCGGGGAGCCGTGATGTAAAACCACTCCCGCTGCCATAAGTTGTACATCTCGGGGAGGGATCCCTTTGGCCATGGAGCATCAACGCCTTTTCTTATTATGGCGCCTCCGCACTCTGCGTGTCGCCCATCGATCATCTTCGGCTTCACTTTAAAGGTCTTGAGCCATAAGCCGAAGTGTGGGGCGATGCGGAGGAAGGCCTCGCACACGACGATAAACGACGAGATGTGAAGGATGGAATCCGGAGCCAGGTCATGGAAACCAAAGCTCGCGGACAAAGTGAGGGAGGAATAGAACCCTCTTGTGGGGTTCTGGAGTGGGGACGATCTGTCCCGCCGTCGAGAGACGGTGGATGATGTTCTTGGCCAGATACCCAGCCTCCCGAAGCTTTTTGATATCCTTCTCCCGGACGGTAGAGGCCATCCATTTACCTTCTGCTCCGGATCCAGACATTTTCGGAAGGCCTTTGTGGGCAGAGAAGATGAACGCTTGGGCGCTGGAGCTCGGGCGGAGGGGAATGGATCGGGAAGAAGAAAGCGTGGGTGCGAATGGGAGTCCTTATCCCCTTATAATGGCAACAGGTATTCTGCGCCTCCCCACTTGCCTGGTAAAACCACTTGTTCCCCAAGCGCCGTAATTGATGGCGCGGTTGGGTTGCCCACACCCGTATTGATGAGAATCCCGTGAAAAGAGGGACACGGTCTCTACTTCGACAAGACGTGCCAACAAAACCGCCTCACAACACGTGCTGTGGCAGGCTCGGAAAAACGGTTCGTCATGACCAGACCACGGCTGAGCGTCACATTAAGAAAAGCTATCAGCAGATTAGATTTGTGGAAATATTATTCTCTCTACGATGGTAAGTGGAATTTGTTTTGCAGAGCCGGACACTATCCTTGTGTTCAAGATCTTCTATGGAGTATTCGGAGGAAGAACCCGCCTTGCAATGCCGAAGACAACCTGCGCGCCGGACTCATCATCATTGAAGCTTGGTTCAGGGGCTACTTAGGGAGTCCTGGATTAGGGGGTTCTCGGACAGCCGGACTATATCCTTCGGCCGGACTGTTGGACTATGAAGATACAAGATTGAAGACTCCGTCCTGTGTCCGGATGGGACTCTCCTTGGCGTGGAAGGCAAGCTTGGCAATACGGATATGTAGATCTCCTCCCTTGTAACCGACTATGTGTAACCCTAGCCCCCTCCGGTGTCTAAGTCCGTAGGACATCAACAATCATGCCATAGGCAAGCTTCTAGGGTTTAGCCTCTACGATCTCGTGGTAGATCAACTCTTGTAATACTCATATCATCAAGATAAATCAAGCAGGAAGTAGGGTATTACCTCCATCGAGAGGGCCCGAACCTGGGTAAACATTGTGTCCCCCACCTCCTGTTATCATCCGCCTTAGACGCACAGTTCGGGACCCCCTACCCGAGATCCGCCGGTTTTGACACCGACAGCGTCAGCTTCAGGAGTCCACTCGAACTTATCAGATTTCTTCATCAATCGGTAAAGAGGCAATGCCTTTTCACCGAGATGAGAGATGAATCGACTCAAAGCGGCCAAACAACCTGTAAGCTTCTGAACGTCGTGTACACGCACATGGCATTTCATTCTGAGTATTGCACCAACTTTATCTGGGTTTGCATCGATCCCAAGTTCGGAAACGAGGAAACCGAGTAACTTTCCACCTGGAACCCTGAATGTACACTTCGACGGATTAAGCTTGATATCATATCTTCTCAGATTGGCAAAGGTTTCAGTGAGGTTAGTCAGCAGGTCGGAACCTTGACACGACTTAACCACGATGTCATCCATGTATGCTTCCACATTCCGACTGATTTGAGTGAGCAGGCACTTCTGTATCATGCGCATAAATGTGGCACCAGCATTCTTGAGGCCAAAGGGAATAGTAACATCGCAAAAACACCCGAATGGGGTGATGAAAGCTGTTTTTATTTCGTCGGGTCCATACAGTCGGATCTAGTGGTACCCGGAATATGTGTCCAGAAAGGACAATCGCTCACATCCCGCAGTCGAGTCGACTATCTGATCGATGCGGGGAAGAGGGAAGTGATCTTTCGGGCAGGCCCGATTGATATGCTTGAAGTCGATAAACATACGGAGTGAATCATCTTTCTTGGGAACCATGACGACGTTGGCGAGCCACTCGGAGTGGTATATCTCTCGGATGAACTCAGCTACCAGAAGCCGAGCCACTTCCTCGCCAATTGCCTTTCTTTTCTCCACGGCGGACCGTCGGAGATGTTCTTTGACAGGTTATGCCCTTGGGTCAACTCGCAAAAGGTGCTCAGCCAGTCCCCTGGGAACATCTGGCATGTCAGAAGGTTTCCATGCGAAGATGTCCCAGTTCTCACGGAGGAACTGGATGAGCGCTTTTCCTATTTGCTTTCGAGTGTTGTTGAGATATGAGTCCGAGCAGCATTGGGATCGGTCGGGTGAATATGAACTGATTTTGTTTCACCAGATGACTGAAATGCAGAGTCTGAAGCATGCTTCTTAGCTCTCAACAAATCACTCGGATCTGCAGTCTTCTTGTATTCTTCCATTTCTACAGCTGCCATCTGTTCATCGGCAATCTTTGAGCCCTTCTGGAGGCACTCTTCTGCTCGCTGCCGATTACCAATGACTGTGATCACGCCCCTAGGGCCAGGAATCTTCAGCTTGAGGTACACGCAACATGGTCGAGCCATGAAACGAGCATATGCAGTTCTGCCCAGGATAGCATGATAAGCCCTGTGAAAATCCACAACTTCAAATGTCAATTTTTCCTTACGGTAATTCTTTGAATCACCGAAAACCACATCAAGAGTGATCTGGCCGAGTGAATCGGCTTTCTTTCTAGGGATGACTCCGTGGAACCGCATGTTACTCTCGCTGAGCTTGGACATCGGAATGCCCATCCCTCGGAGGGTCTCAGCATACAAAATGTTCAAACCACTGCCGCCACCCATCAACCTTTGGTCAGTCGGGTGCCCCCAACAACTGGATCGACCACCAACGCTTGCCTCCCGGGAGTGGCAATGCGCGGATGGTGGTCGGACTGGTCGAATGTGATGGGAGTCTTTGACCACTTCAAATATGTCGTTGTTGCCGGAGCAACCATGTTTACTTCCCTATTGATGACCTTCAGTCGACTTTTGCTTTTAGTGTCAGCAAAAATCACCAAAGTGGAATTGACATTGGGGAAACCATCATCATCCTCTTCCTTGTCCTCATCCTTATAAGATTCCTTCTCTTTCTCACTGGGTTGTTTCTCTCGGAACTGCTGGATAAGGAGTCGACACTGTCGATTGGTATGTTTGGGATAAATCAGATTACCCTCTTCATCCTTCTTGGTGTGAATGTGGCGTGGCAAATCCAACACATCGTTTCCTGCTTGATCTTTTACCTTCTTGGGGATCCAGGGCCCTTTAGGCTTTCCTTTAAATTTTCCTTGGGTCGCAACTGCAACATCTCCAGGACCCGCAGGCTCGGCTTTGCGCTTCTGCTTCCGATTGGAATTACCTCCTCCATTGTCCTGGCCGACTGGTTTGCTCTTGCCGCTGCGGAGTCGGTCTTCTTCTTCGCCATTAGCGTACCGAGTGGCTATTTCCATCATTCGGGTCAAGGTCATGTCTCATGTCCGACCGAATTTCAGATTAAGCTCTCAATACTGAACGCCCTCCTTGAAGGCGCAAACTGCTTGGTGCTGAGATACATTCTCCATTGTGTGATGCAAAGTGGTCCAGCTCTGTATGTAATCCCTCAAAGTTTCATTCAGTTTTTGGACACAATGCTGCAATTCTGCCAACCCTGCAGGTCGTTTGCATGTGCCCTCGAATGTTCTGACAAACACTCGGGCTAAGTCTTCCCAACTGAATATACTGCCTGGGGTCAACTGATTCAGCCAAGCTCTAGCTGACCCTTCAAGCATCAGGGGGAGGTGCTTCATGGCCACCTCATCATTACCACCGCCGATCTGTACAACCACGCAGTAATCCTCAAGCCAAGTGTCAGGCTTCGACTCACCAGTGAACTTACTAACTCTAGTCGCCAACCTGAAGTTGGGAGGGATCTCTGCGGCTCTGATGGCTCTGCTAAAACACTCGGGACCAGAAACATGCACTCTGCTTCCAGTCGTGCGATCTCTGTCTTGCCCATCTCTGTGTGCTCGGTTTCTGTCGACCAAGCCTTGCACTATAATTAACTTTGCATCAAATCTCGGCTCTCTAGGGTCGACTGGCAACCTCCACTCATCGTTGTACGGGCGCCCGTCATCATAATGCCGGGGCAAATACGATCCGCCCCTCGGAGGGGGCGTAGGCACTCGACCGCGGTCATCACGGCCGAGTCGATGATCATACTGCTCGTGGTTCCGACCCAAGTACTGCTCTTAGTGATGCCCACATCCCTCACGCCGCGGAGGCGATCTAGGGCTATGAGCCGACTGGACTGTGGCAGCCACCATAGATTGCTATGGATTCTGTTGCACGACTGAGATACCGCTGTGCTTTGCTCTCCTGCTACCCGGAGCAGTGCCCGGATCTACATCAATCCTCGTCCAGCCTCTGACTGGGACGGCTGGATGGACTCTGCTATACGAGCTATAGCAGTAAGATTCTGAATCGGAGTGCGGTATACCTGAGGTTCAGGCGGGAACAATTGTTGACGTCGATTGGACTCGGGGATCTGCTGCCGAGCGCGTTCGTCGAGTGCATGCTGAAGATTTTCTTGTCGAGTGCGCTCAGCCAAGGTGGCCAAGCGCGCAGACTCCAAAGCTCGAGCCTCGGAGGTCTCTCCAATGATGGGAGTGTGGAGCACCTCCATGTTGCGGCGGTGCAGTTCCTCCCTCTGCTGCGAAGAGAGGGCTTCATGATGGTATTCCTCTTGAACACGCAACGGATCGCCACCGCCATCGCCACCATTGCCGCGACGGAAACCAGGCGGGCTGCGCGGCGTGTCGACCATAAGGACCTCCGTCGCAGGGTCGCTGCTGTCGCACTCGGACAGGGTCTCGACGGAGCCAGTCGAACAGGCCGTAGAGAGATTCGTCGGGCTCCATTGCCGTGACTTGAGGGGTGGTCGATTGACGCGCCACTGCATGCTTCACCCACCGGTGAAGCCGTGACCGACCGGATCGCTTGCGACGGCGAACAGCGGGGAGCGAAGATGCTGCGGGAGCCGACCGATGTTGAGTCGATGGCTGCCGCAAAAGGACGCTGCGAACGCATGCACGAAAGTGCGTCGCCCCATGGATGGGGAGCGCCTTGACGTCGAGGGGGGCCTCCTGGAGCCAGTCAGAGTCGTCGGCGACAAACACGAGCGCGCCGAGACGGATCTCGCGGCCCTCAGCCAATCCACCGCCGGAAAACATGATGATGGGAATCGGAAAAAATTGCAACCTCGCTGGAAAGTCGCTAAGACACCTGCCCCACGGTGGGCACCAACTGTCGTGGTTCTAAGTCTGACAGTAGAATGGGGGGTAAGTAAGAGGAGGCAAGATCCTAGCTACGATGAGGTTGTGCATGCAAGATTTACGAGTTCAGGCCCTTCTCAGAGGAAGTAATAGCCCTACATCTCGGTGCCCGGAGGCTGGTCGATTGGATTACACGTGAAGTTACAGGGGGTGCGAACCCTTGTGGCAGTGGAGGGGGGTGGCTTATATAGAGTGCGCCAGGACCCCAGCCAGCCCACGTTACAAGGGGTTCAATGTACATAAAGGTGAGACGTTACTAGTAACGCCAGCAATAAATTCATATAAATGATCATTAAGACTACTGAGTGGACGCCTGACCGTTGCCATCCTCAGTGACTTTAGATCTTCTGTACTCCGAGTGGTTTCTGATATGGTCGAATGACTATTTCCTGGTCGAATGGAATTGAGTTATCCGAGTGGAACTGTTGGTCGAGTGGGTTGCACCCTGAGGTGATTTCAGCCGGTAGATGTTGCTATCCTTTGAATGTCTTTGACTGTAGGGCAGTGTCCTCGGGAAGGGTGTCTAGATCAGGTCTATTACCCTACCCTAGGTACATGTCATCGTCAGGAACCGCCTATGATATATCTAGCATGGAAAGTGTTGGGAGCTCTAAGTCGGTTTCGTTGGTGGGAAAAGTATGCCTCTCAAAATGTGTTTATCTCTGAATTTTCGCTTTGAGCTCTGGCACCTCTACAAATCCCTACTTCCCTCTGCAAAGGGCCTTTCTTTTACTTTATGCAATTTTTATTTTTAATTTGATTTTCCATCTTCTCTTATAAAACACCAACTAGGGGGCACTATGATCGTACTTGAGCATTGGGTGTAGTTAATATGCGAGTGTGTTTCATGAATGGATCAATGATTGAGCATGATGGGATAGGGATAACTTATTTCAGCGTTGATATTTTGAAAGACATGGTTTCTTGGTGATATGCTTTAGTATTGATGTCCTCATGTCAAATTATAGACTATTACTTTGAATCATTCAAGTCCAAATGTCCATGCTACAAAAGAAAAGAGTATATGATGAATATGATATGTAACATTCCACAACAAAAATTCTGTTTTAAATTGCTACTTTATCATGATAAGATTTATGAGAAACAAGTGCTATTATGATGCTAGGAAAAGTGATTGAAATTATTATTGATCAAACTAATGCACTTTGCTAGCATTCACACTTCATAAATATTTCTTTTATCATTTACCTACTCGAGGACGAGTAGGAATTAAGCTTGGGGATGCTGATACGTCCCAACATATCTATAATTTATGAAGTATTCATGCCATGTTTACAACAATTTTATATGGTTTTGGTATGATATGCATGGAACTAACCCGGACTGACGCTGTTTTCAGCAGAACTACCGTGGTGTTGTTTTTTGTGCAGAAATGAAAGTTCTCCAAATGAGCTAAAACTTTTTGACGATTTTTTTGGGAACAAAAGAGACCTCGAAGCTTCGTGGGAGGGCCAGAAGAGCCACGAGGAGGGCACAACCCATCAGGGCGCGCCTGGTGGACCTGGCTTGCCCCGATGGGTTGTGCTCACCTCGAGGCCCATCGTAGCGTGAAACCAACGCCAAAAAATCCTATAAATAGAGAAACCATCAGAGGTTAACCTAGATCAGAAGTTCCACCGCCGCAAGGCTCTATAGCCACCGAAAACCAATCTAGACCCTGTTCCAGCACTCTACCGGAGGGGGGAATCATCACCGATGGCCATCTTCATCATCCCGACGGCCACCACAATGAGGAGGGAGTAGTCCATCCTCGGGGCTGAGGGTTTGTACCAGTAGCTATGTGTTTAATCTCTCTCTCTCTCTCTCGTGTTCTTGAGATGTCACGATCTTGATGTATCACGGGCTTTGTTAATATAGTCAGATCATATGGTGTTTTCCCCTCTATATTTTTGTGATGAATTGAGTTTTCCCTTTGAGATTTCGTTGTTATCGGATTGAATATTTTTATGTATTTGAGAACACTTGATATATATGTCTTGCAATTGAATACTCGTGGTGACAATGGGGTATCGTATTGATTCACCTGATATATGTTTTGGCACTCAACTCGTGGATTCTCGAGGTGACATTGGGGTTATCTATGCATAGGGGTTGATGCACGTTCTTATCTTTGTTTCTCCAGTAGAAATCTTGGGTTACTCTTTGAAGTTCTTGGTGTTCGATTGAGTACTATGAATATGAATTTGCTTTGGCATTATTTTAGTACGAACTCTAGGATAGATCGAACGGAAAGAATAGCTTTGTGTTATTTTAGTACAAACTATTGAATAGATCGAACGGAAAGAATAGCTTTGAGGTGGTTTTGTACCCTACAAACAATTTATTCTTATGTTCTCTACTAGATAGGTACTTTGGGTGGTTATATGATCCAATTATATTAGCATTGTTCGGAGATTGCACTAGCAAAAGTACGGACCCTAGGCCTCATTTTCAAGCATTGCAATACCGTTTTTGTGCCCATTTACTATTTGCTACCTTGCTATTTTTATTTATTCTGATTATAAAAATATATTTCTACATCCATATTACACTTTTATCACCATCTCTTCGCCGAACTAGTGCACCTATACAATTTGCCATTGTATTGGGTTTGTTGAAGACACAAGATATTTCTTGTATTTGGTTGTAGGGTCGTCTGAGAGAGACCATCTTCATCCTACACCTCTCACGGATTGATAAATCTTAGGTCATCTACATGAGGGAAAATTGGTACTGTCCTTCAAAACTCTGCGCTTGGAGGCCCAACACGTGTCTACAAGAATAAAGTTGCATAGTAGACATAACCTATCCCCTTATGGTCGAACTACAGATGACGAGGAGGATGCTCACTTGATGAGGATTGATGATTCAAGCTCGGAGGTGGAGGATGTTTCTCTACCTCAACCTGGGGATATGCACGTGGAGTTCAAGAAGTCAAGTCTCCCTAAGAGAGCTAACCAGTTTAGAAACCAATCTATTCCTTCTCATTTTAGGCAGAAAAGCAAAGGGGATTTATGTGACAAGATCTTGAAGCTGGAGTTGGAATCTATGATTTAAAGGAGGAAATTGTTCTCCTCAACTACAATATGAAAAAGTTGAAGGCACAATTGTCATCACCACCATCATCTTCTTCACCACCAAAGGAAAACTGAGTATCGGGTATGGGAACTCCCCTTGGTTTCCGCCAAGCTTGGGGGAGGTGCCCCAGTATCGTATCATCCCACTATCTTTTTTCCTTTACTTATTTTAATTCAATCTTTTTCTTTAGATGAATAAAAGTTTAGTTCGATCCTTTCTTCTTCGAGAGTTTGCTTAGTGACCTATCCTTGTAATCGTTTGCAAGTTATATAATAAAGTTTAGTTTGAGTTTTTGCTTTCTGTACTTTCATGTTGCAAATAAAAGAAAAGAAATAAGAAATAAAAAGAGAAAGGAAATACATAAAAGAAAGGAAATAAATGAAGAAAAGATCATATACTAATCTTATGGTAGGTGATGACACCACATAAGGAAAAGTATAAGTAGAAAATTTTATTAGAGATTGAAAAAAATAGCATTAGTCAATGATGCAACTCATGAAAGAATTAATAAGGGAAGAGAAGATTCTCATATAAATATACTATCCTAGAAATCTTTTGTGATTGTGAGCCCTCATCAAAATATTATATGCTAAAATTGTTGACGTTGGACAAGGAAGACAACTTAATGGTTTATGTTTGTTTATATTCACATAGAAGTCATATTGTCATAGATCTTTTAACATGTGGTGCTTGCCCCTATCTTTGCTAGCCAAAAATTCCTCACTAAGTAGAGATACTACTTGTGCATCCAAAAACCCTTAAACCCAAATCTTACTTCCAAGTGTCCACCATACCTACCTAGGGATTGAGCAAGATCCCTCAAGTAAGCTTTCATTGGTGCAAAAAGGCAATAAAAATGCTTCTAAAAGTGTAAGATCATTTAGTTTAAGAGAAAATTGAGCGTTGCACGAACATGTGATGGTGAAGAATAAAAGCGACAAACTGCATAATAAAGGTCGCTATCACAAGGGGCAATGCAACGTGACGTTCTTTTGCACTAAGGGGTTGAGCATACAAACAAATAAGCGCATGGCAACCTTTGCTTCCCTCTGGGAAGGGCCTATCTTTTACTTTTATGCAAAGAGTCAAAGTTTTCCTTCTATTCCTTTTTATTTTTCTCCTTTGGCAAGCATCATGTGGTGAGGAAAGATTTAGGCACATATGTCTGGTTGAATATAGATAGCATGAGTTATTATTGTTGACATCACCCTTGAGGTGAATACGTTGGGAGCTGAAACTATAAGCTCCTATCTTTCTAAGTGTCCGGTTGAAACGTTTTGCTCATGTGTACGTGGTGAGTGTTAGCAATCATAGAAGACTATATGATGTTTGAGTATGTGGATTTGCCTAAAGGCTTCGATACGTGACCCTTCCTGAAAAGATGATGAATTGTAGTTGCAAAGTTGACTGAGAACATAGTTTGTTGGTTTTTAATAGAGTTTTTGCTTTATACTTCAATTGTGTGATGAATTGTTACTTATTCATGAGAAGTATATGATAGAAGTTTATGATAAAAGTTCTATGATAAAAGTCTTATGTTTAATTTTGTTGCTGTTATAATAATCTACATGATGCTTCTATGTCCTTATTTTGTTTTTATCGACACCTCTCTCTCTAAGCATGCACTACTGGAATCAGCTAATTTGCCATCTGCCAGCTCTTTGCCGTCTGCTAGCTGACGGCAAACAGGCTCTTTGCCATCAGCTACCCGAAAGCAGACGGCAAAGAAAGGGCAGACGGCAAAGAAGCACTTTGCCGTCTGCCAGCTCTTTGCCGTCGGCCAGCGGACGGCAAAGAGTGAGGTGGCCCCCACCCCCCGCCCGTTTTTGAAAAACTTAACGGGCCACCTCTTTGCCGTCCGCTAGCAGACGGCAAAGAGGCAAAAAAGCGGACGGCAAAGCGGGGCGGACGACAAAGAGCCTACTACCTAACGGCCCGTACCCCCCGCCCGTTACTCACTTCTTCCCTCTCCCTCGCCGTTTCTCTCCTCCCACGCCGCCGCCCGCCGCCGCCGCCCGCCGCGCGCCGCCGCCCCGTCGCCCCCGCCGCCCCGTCGCCCCGCCGCCCCGGCTCCCCGCCGCCCCACCGCCCCGGCCCCCCGCCGCCCCGCGCCCCACCGCCGCCCCGCGCCCCACCGCCGCCACGGCCCCCTGCCGCCCCGCGCCCCCCGCCGCCTCCTCCACTGCCCCGCCCCGGCGCCCCGCCCCCCATCCCCCCCGCCGCCCCGGCCCCCCGCCGGCCGGGCCCCCGCCGCCCCGCCTCCTCCACCGCCCCGCCCCGGCCCTCCGTCGCCGGCCCCTCCCCGACCCATCGCCGCCCCCATAGTGAGCCCCTCCTCCCTTTTTTTTTTTTTTTCTGTTTTTTTGTTTTTTTCTTCTGCTTTTTTCTTCTGTTTTTTTGTTTTTTTTTTCTGTTTAAGTTTAGGTTTAATTAGTTTAAATAGTTTAGTTTTAATTAGTTTAGGTTAGTTTAGGTTTAGGTTAAGTAGAAGGGGGAAGAAGAAGAAGAAGAAGAAGAAGAGGAGGAGGAGGAGGAGGAGGAGGAGGAGGAGGAGAAGGAGAAGAAGAAGAAGAAGAAGAAGAAGAAGACGAAGAGGAGGAGGAGGAGGAGGAGGAGGAGGAGAAAGAAGAAGAAGAAGAAGAAGAAGAAGAAGAAGAAGAAGAAGAAGAAGAGGAGGAGG
This sequence comes from Aegilops tauschii subsp. strangulata, assembly GCF_002575655.3. NCBI lineage: Eukaryota > Viridiplantae > Streptophyta > Magnoliopsida > Poales > Poaceae > Aegilops > Aegilops tauschii. The sequence goes on from NC_053040.3 coordinate 323,421,262, forward strand.
AGGAGGAGGAGACACCCCGAAGCCCCGACCCCGAAACAGCACCCCGACCCCGACACGGCACCCCGAGACCGACACGACACCCCGACCCCGACACGGCACCCCGAGACCGACACGACACCCCGACCCCCGACACGACACCCCCGACACCCCGACCCCGAGACCCCGACCCCGACCCCGACCCCGACCCCGACACCCCGACCCCGAGCCTGACCCGACACCCCGACCCCGACACTGACACGACACCCCGACCCCGACCCGGCACCCCGACCCGACACCCCGCCCCGAGACCCCGACCCCGACACGGCACCCCGAGACCGACACGACACCCCGACCCCGACACGGCACCCCGAGACCGACACGACACCCCGACCCCCGACACGACACCCCCGACACCCCGACACCCCGACCCCGAGACCCCGACCCCGACCCCGACCCCGACACCGACCCCGACACCCCGACCCCGAGCGTGACCCGACACCCCGACCCCGACACCGACACGGCACCCCGACCCCGACCCGGCACCCCGACCCGACACCCCGACCCCGAGACCCCGACCCCGAAAAGGTGTTCTTTGGCCTTCCAGAAGCCGACGGGGTCATATATTTGTGAATTATTAGTTAGGTCATATATCTTTCGATTTTGTTATGAAAAACATCATATATAATTGTGTTGATCGGGTAGTTTTAAATGTGCAGTTGTTTCATCGCTGCGAGGTTTGGTGTTCGACGACCTCGCCGTGTGTTTGACGAGCTCTGCCCCTTCGTTCGTGGGTGAGCACAAATGACATGTCCTCCTCCCCCATTAATTATTTGATCTATTCCGATGAAACTTGATAGCTAGATATATATGTGTCTTGAATCATCAGTATGCGTAACCAATATGTGTCTCCCGTTCGAAAGCGTCATAGTTATAAATATGCATGCATTTGCATATTTATAACCTTGATTCTTTCGAATTGTCCAACGCTATCCATGGAAAGCCCGAGTATGTTTAGATTGGGTTCGTTTTCCCATATGCTTTGCTCCGGATCCGACGCATAAATTTTGCCAGTGCCTCCCCTGTTGTTCTCCGGGTACACATCCTCTCTGTTTATTGCAGAGACGTGTATCAGGAGAACAGCGGGGAGGTGCTGCCGAAATTTTGCGTAGGATCCGGGGCATAGCATGGGAAAATGAACCCAATCTAAACATACTCGGGTGGGATTAGGACCTATCATTACCTATTAGAGTGTAGGTTGCATGGACGTAATAAAATTGACAAAGTAGATCAACTGATGAATACATACATGGTGAATTATATATATATATTTGTTGTGTGTCTAGTAGCTCTAAAAGTCAAGATGAGTGATCGTGCATGGATGTACACCGGTCACACTGGTCAGAACAAATGGAGCACTGAATGGTTCACAAAAACCAAGGGGTTTGTGCGAGCCGCATTTGCAAATGGCCAGAGGAAAACCTGGTGCCCCTGTTTACGGTGCGGCAATTGGGAAAAGAGGATAGAGGCTGAAATGGGCAAACACCTGCAGAAGAGTGGTTTTACGCCCGATTATACGGTGTGGACATTTCATGGTGAGTCTGCCCAACATGACCGAGCTGAGGTGGATCGTCGTCGCACCGACGAGCATGGCACCGGTATGGAAAACATGGTGCAAGACTTTGATGATGCTCGGGATTCGGACGAGGAGATGGAGGAATCTGCAAAGGCCTTCAATGAAATGTTGGAGTCTTCAAAACGTCCGCTCCATGAGCACACTGAGCTTTGTCAGTTGGATGCCATCTCACAAGTAATGGCTCTGAAGGCTCAGTTCAACTTGGGCAGAGAATGCTACAATGCAATGATGACAGTATTTGGACGCTTTCTACCCAAAGGCCATGTAATGCCTGCAAACCTGTACCAGTCGGACAAAATCCTCCGTGCACTGAAGATGCCCTATGATAAGATACATGCCTGTGAGAAAGGATGTGTCTTGTTTAGGCTTGACTATGCGGACTTGAACTGTTGTCCCATTTGCAAGTCTTCCAGGTATGTTGTGGTAGACAACGGTATGGGTGAGAAGACACAGACCAAAATCCCCGTTAGTGTTCTTCGGTATATGCCAATCGTACCAAGACTTCAACGTCTTTTCATGGTCGAAGAGACGGCCAGACAGATGACATGGCACAAAACGGGCAAAAGAACCGAACTAGATGCAGATGGGAATCTGATGATTGTACACACATCGGATGGTGTTGCGTGGAAAAAGTTTGATGAATTACATGGTGACAAAGCGGCAGATCCGAGGCATCCTCGAGTCGGCATCAACACGGATGGGTTCAGTGTGTTTGGTATGACGGCAGCCCAATACAGTTGTTGGCCCGTATTTGTCTTTCCACTCAATCTCCCCCCCGGACAGATTATGCAAAGAAAGAACATTTTCCTGACGTTGATAATTCCAGGGCCCAACTATCCGGGGAAAAATATGAATGTGTACATGCAACCGCTTAAGGACGAATTGCAAGAAGCCTGGGATAATGGGTTCAAGACATATGATGCCTATAGCAAACGGAACTTCATAATGCGTGTCTGGTACATGTACTCGACGCATGACTTGCCGGCGTATGCGCTATTCGTTGGCTGGTGTGTGCATGGAAGGTTCCCGTGCCCCACATGCAAGGGAGCTCTTGAGTTTCGTTGGCTTCAGGCCGGTCGCAAGTTTTCTTGCTTCGACATGCATAGAGAGTTCCTGAATCCTCGCCATAAGTTCAGGAAAGACAAGAAGAACTTCATCAGAGGTAGAGTTGTCAAAAACTCTGCACCACATGCATTGACAGGCCAACAGACCCTGGATCAGTTAAACGCTCTCGAGCCAGATCCCGAGCGTCCAGGGTACTTCAAGGGGTATAATTCTAAGCACGCCTGGACTCACAAAACATGCTTATGGGATCTGCCTTACTTCAAAGACCTCCTTTGCCCACACAACATCGACGTGATGCACACTGAGAAGAATATCGCCGAGGCACTTTTTGGTACATTGTCCGGCATAGATGGAAAGTCAAAGGATAATACTAAGGCTAGAGTCGATCTGGATGCGCTATGTGATAGGCCGTTACAAAACATGAAAGAACCAAAAGGAAAGCAGAACTGGACGAAGCCAAAGGCATGGTTCAATCTTGGAAGGACGGCTATGAGGGAAATTATCTTGTGGGTGAAAATGCAGTTGATGTTCCCCGATGGGTATGCAGCGAATCTACAGAGGGGAGCCAGTCTTGATAAATTGAAGATATTTGGTCTCAAGAGTCATGATTGGCACATATGGATTGAGCGGGTAATGCCGGTGATGTTGCGTGGCTTCATCCCTGAGGATGAATGGCTAGTACTGGCAGAACTCAGCTATTTCTTCCGTGTTCTTTGTGCGAAAGAACTATCGCCTGGCGTGCTAGAAGAAATGGAAGAGTTGGCGCCGGAGTTGATCTGCAAGTTAGAGAAGATCTTTCCACCGGGCTTCTTTAATCCAATGCAACATTTGATTTTGCATCTCCCGACCGAGGCAAGATTGGGGGGGCCCGTGCAAAATCGTTGGTGCTACCCAACTGAGAGGATGCAGAAGATGCTTCGACAAAAATGTAAAAATAAACGTAGAATTGAAGCATCGATGGCTGAGGCATTCATCACTGAGGAGGCGGCAAACTTCGTGACAGCACACTACGAAGCCAAAAATCGTCATTTGCATAATCCGAAGCCTCGGTACAATGCTGACGACCCTAAAAAGGGTGGATCCAACCTCAGCCTATTCAAAGGGAATCTCGCACCAGCCAGTGTTTCAAATCCAGTATCTTTGGATAACGAACAATGGCGGACCATTTCGTTGTATATCTTCAACAACCTGATAGAAGTGCGGCCGTACATCGAGTAAGTTCTCGGTACATAGTTTCGCAACTTCTATTTCCTTTGAACTGCTCTTATTCCTGGATATTTCATACAGTCGATACGTCGCCTTATTCTCGTATGGAGCGGTGATCCAAAAGGATTCTGTCGAAGAGTATGAGCTTCTCGCAAAGCAAGGTGGCGGCTATCCCGGTTTCATCTCTTGGTTCAAACAAACGGTAATTTCTATTAGACTTGTAGGCTAATTTGTAGGCGGCTATCCCGCTTTCATTCGCTAATTTGTGCGTAATGCAACAATCCTTTCATATTAAACTTGTAGGCTAATTCAGAGTCTATGGACGCCGAATTGAGACAAGTCGCTAATGGTTTTGACTATAAGGTCCGTTCATTTGACAAATACGACATCAACGGGTATCGCTTTCGTACCTATGGCAAAGAGCTATCTATGGCCGACCGAAAGTCTACAAATTGTTGTGTATCTGTTATCGGCGAAGGAGGTACCGAGTATTATGGGAGAGTTGAAGCAATTTATGAACTTCTATTCTATGGTGAAAACCCACCGAATGTCGTAGTCTTCAAATGTTATTGGTTTCAGCCGAAGGAGACTAGAAGAACTCATGAACATATAGGGCTAGTTGAAATCAACCAAAGCACCCATTTAGATGTTCCTGATGTCTATATTACGGCTCAACAGGCGACCCAAGTATTCTATCTACCGTGGGCCTGCCAAACTAATCCAAATCTGAAAGGTTGGGATGTCGTTTATGAAGTGCCGCCACGTGCTAGACTATCTCCCCCAAAGGAAGAGGATTATGAACCTCACATTAACCCAGACACATATGATGGAGAATTCTTCCAAGAGACACGTCTTTCCAAAAAGCGTTTCAAGAACCGCTATACTTCACCCCAAAACATTGAAGTAGACAGTGACAGTGAATCCGACATCACCCCAGAGGAGGAACAAGAAGAGCCGGAACAAGAAGAGCCGGAACAAGAAGAGGTTACTGCTGCGGATGACCTGTCATTGCTTGACTGATTACGTCAAGGTGGCCTTGCACATGTTGATGCCACTGAACCCTATGAGCCCGTCATTGATTATAGTGATGATGATGATTATGCATTTATTGATGATACTGATCGAGATTATTAGTAGTGTCAGGTATTAAATTTTTTAATGTTGTACTTGATGATGATACACTTAAGTGATACACATATTATTATTCATGTCGGTCTTTTTTTTATGTTGTACTAATTTCGTTTACTGTTTGTCATGGCAGGTGTTGAAAGATGGTGGGCGCTGGTCGGGAGCGCGCCAAGGCCCCTTCTTCCTCGGCGCGTGGTCTGAGGTCTTCGATTCCAGACGTACCTCTTCGCCGAGCGTTGCTGGACAGTATGTCCACACCGCCGGGCCCTTCTTCGTCCACCGCGGTGCCCAGCAGGGGACGAGGTAGGAAGAGAGGAGGTGGGGCACGTGGTCGCGGGAGAGGAGGTAGGGTGACTGCTAGGGCGCCTTCCTCGCCGCCACCCCCAGCTGTTTCACCCGAGCACGTGACTGCTAGGGTGGACTCGTCCGAGGAGGAGGCTACACGGACTCCGGTCCACGAGCCTCCGGTCCACGGGTCTTGGGCCCACGAGCCTCGGGTCGACTGGCCTTCGGCCCATGAGAGTTCGGCCCACGAGACCCCGGAGGAGCACACGTCCGGATGGGGTACCTGGCCGGATCAGCCCGAGGAGCCGAGTGGCCATGCTGATGATGGCGGGGAGCCGACTGATCTTGAGGAGGAGGGTGGCACCGTCTACCAGCGTGGTGCTACACGGCTCCCGTCCGTGCCGGCGACCCGCGAGCAGAGGTGGTTGATCTTCCCTGATGGGGAGAGGTACGTAAGTGCATTTAATATTTTTGTACCTTCTGCATTCACGTTTCTTCAAATAACTAATGCGTTGGCCTTGTCATGCTGCAGGGGTTGGGACCACCATCATAGTGTCCGCCGGCCCAACTCCGTCCTTGGAGTTCTTTGCCGGCAAAACTTCCCGGGGTTTGTCACGTTGCCTGGTGAGGGTCGGCTTCCAGAGCTTGGGTTGAGCTGGGAGCACTACGTGGCTACCCCGGCCCCGCCGGATGTCATTATCGACGGTGTCGTGTGCGACACGAGGGCAGACATGGTGATCAGGACGTTCTGGGGAATTTCTCCTTTACACATTTCAAAATCTTCAACTAGCTAGTTATTAATTGTACTAATCAATATTGTCTCATTTGATTGCAGACATTCTACAGGTGTGAGGAGGGATACGAGGAGGACTGCGCAAATGTTATCCAGAACGTCTGCAAGCGCCTACTCCAAAACTTACGGCACGAGGCTCGGGTGCAGGCTGTTCGAGACTACTACGCCTTGCGTGGTATCAAGAAGACCAAGCCGGCGTGCCGCGATAAGTTCCTGAGTAAGGAGCAGTACATGAAGGTAATTCTTAAGGCCTTCTACTTAAGTTCCTTCATTTAGTAATTCTTAGCCGTAGCGCTCAAGTTTCTATTTGCTAACTTAGGCGCCTCCGAGATGGTGTGCGGATCGGATGGATTGTTGGGAGGTGTTGGTCGATGAGTGGTGCTCACAAGAATGGCTAGCCCTCCACAACCAGGCCAAGGACAAACGTGCCCAAATGGAAGGTGTGCCACACCATCAAGGCAGCTCCAACTTATATCAGTTCGGGCGCAACTGGGTATGTGGTTTGCTTCATGATTCATGCAATTCATTCATCATGCTAGCTTGAGCCCTTTAATTACTAATTTTCATTGTTTCTCTCTTTCAGGCACGCCACAATAAGGCGGATAAGGTGCCAGAGGTGTACGACCTGTATGCCATGGCCCACACTGGCTCTTACAAGAAAGTCAAGGCTTTCTCTCAATCTGACCTCGATGATGCAAACAACTTCACCAACATCTCCTCCCACAACAAGCTCGTGAGATATAGAGATGAGGGGAAGGCGAGGAAAGGGGAGGACTTTAACCCGAGCCAGGGTCCCATTGATCCAGAGCTGGTGATGATATCTGGTGGCGGGAGGTCCCATGGCTCCATAGCCATTGGAGATGGACTTATCCGTTGTCCTAGCACTCTCCCGGAGATCAAGGCGCGCCAGTCGAGCTCCGCTCCTGAGATAAGGCCTCGTGAACGGCCAGTGCAACTCGCCATCAAGGTTAGTGATACGTACTCAGTTATCTTTCTCCATTACATTGTGTGCGCTTCCATCAATGATTACAAATGGTCATGTGAGTGGTGTTGCAGGCTGCTATACAGACTGAGAGAGATAGAACGGAGAAACTTCTGGCGGAGGCGGCGGAGAGGCAGCGGGAGATGGAGGAGGACGAGAAAGATGATGGAGGAGGAGAGGGCACGGAATGACATGCAGGCAAGGGCCATGTACGAGCTCCTTGTGGTAAGTTTCTTCTGCAGATTACTTGCTAGTCTTAACATTTGAGTCTCATTACTAACTAGTATGACTCTGTTCTGAAAACCAAATGTGCAGTCTGTGTGTGAGAAGTCCGGTCAGCCCACTCCGCCGATGCCAGTGATTGCTCCTGGGAGCACGGTGAGTTTAGTTTGAATGGACATTACTTGGTAGTCTTAACATTTGAGTGTCGTAATGCTAACGAGACATTGGAAATGATCTTTGGTGCAGCTTAACTCCAGAAACGCATCGCACGATCCTTCTCTAGGTAGCGGCACTAGCCACCCCGCTCCTACACCTCCCTGATCACGGTAAGTTTCTCTAGTGTTTTGCTTAACAAATGCATAAAGACCTAGACTTAGCTTTATTTCCTCCAATATGCTTACCATAATGACCTAGAGTTAGCTTATTTTCCTCCAAAATGACCCATTTTACCTAGGTTAGCTTATAAATGATGCAGTTCATCCAAGTTAGCTCAAAAATGACCCATTTTACCTACATTAGCTCCTAAATGATCCATTTTACCTACGTTAGCTTTAAAATGGCCCATTTCACCTAGGTTAACTCCAAAATGACCCATCTTACCTAGGTTATCTCATAAACGATCCATTTCAACTAATTTAGCTCATAAACGATCCATTTGACCTAAGTGAGCTAAAAAACGATCCATTTCACCTAAATTAGCTCTTAAATGATCCATTTCACCTAAGATAGCTCAAAAAGATCCATTTCAACTAAATTAGCTCATAAATGATCCATTTCACCTAAGTTAGCTCAAAAACGATCCATTTCAACTAAATTAGCTCAAAAATGATCCATTTCAACAAAGTTAGCTCAAAAACGATCCATTTCAACTAAGTTAGCTCAAAAACGATCCATTTGACCTAAGTGAGCTAAAAAAACGATCCATTTCACCTTAGTTACCTCAAAAACGATCCATTTCAACTAAGTTAGCTCAAAAACGATCCATTTCAACTAGGTTAGCTCCAAAATGACCCATTTCACCTTACTTAGCTCAAAAACGATGCCCTTCACCTTAGTTAGCTCATAAACGACCCATTTCAACTAAGTTAGCTCATAAATGATCCATTTCAACTAAGTTAGCTCATAAACAACCCATTTCAACTTAGTTAGCTCATATATGATCCATTTCACCTAAGTTAGCTCATAAATGACATATACTTCTTGTTCTAGTCTTCTTCCTGTTCTAGTCACCTATTTCTAACTTTCTTATTTACCATTTTGCAGATTTCATTCACTTGATGGAAGCTAGCTTGCTATGATGGAGTGCTTGCTTTTCCTTTGATGAAACTTTGCATTGTATCTAGCTTGCTATCTTCATGACACTTTGCATTGTAATATATATATATGGATGGAACAATGTGTATGGATGGAACTTCCTTATGTATGAACAATGTGTATGGATGAAACTGATGTGATATGTGATATGAAACTTATGTGCTAGATATGTGTTGGATATGTGCTGGATATGAAACTTATATATGTGATATGTGCTGCAGATTGTGGGATTTAATAAAAAACAGAAAAACAGACAATATGCAGGCTCTTTGCCGTCAGCCACCGACGGCAAAGAGCCTTTGCGGTCTGCCGCGGACGGCAAAGAAGCCACGTGGCAGCCAACTGTGCTTCCTGGGAGCTGACCCATTTGGTCAGTTTGCCTACAGTGGCAGACGGCAAAGACTTTGCCGTCCGTGGCAGATGGCAAAGAACCTGCCATCAGTGGCAGACGGCAAAGAACCTGCCATCTAGTGACGTGTAGATGACATCATAAGGCGGACGGCAAAGACCAAAGGCTCTTTGCCGTCTGCGGCGGACGGCAAAGGTCTGCCGTTAGCCACTTAACGGACTGACAGCGCAAATATTGCCGTCCGCCCTCTTTGCCGTCTGCCGCGGACGGCAAAGAGCCTTTGCCGTCCGCTGCCAGGAAGCAGACGGCAAAGCAGCTGTTTACCGTAGCCTTCTTTGCTGGAGCCTTTTGCCGTCCGCGGCTGACGGCAAAGGTCTTTGCCGTCCGCCTTTCGAGCCTTTGCCGTCCGCCATGGCAGACGGCAAAGTAGCTGTTTCCTGTAGTGATGTGGACATGTTTTTCGATTTCTGTTTTCGCTTGAGGACAAGCGAGGTCTAAGCTTGGGGGAGTTGATACGTCCATTTTGCATCATGTTTTCTTACTGTTGTTTATAATGTTTTTATCCATAATAATGCTTTTTGGAGTAATTCTAATGCCTTTTCTCTCATAATATGCAAGGTATACACAAGGAGGGAGAATTCTGGCAGCTGGGAATCTGGACCTGGAAAAGCTACGTCAGGCCACCTATTCTGCACAAATCCAAACAAGCTGAAACTTCACGGAGATTTTTTATGGAATATTTCAAAAATATTGGAGCAAATAACTACCAGAGGTGGCCCACCAGGTGGGCACAACCCACCTGGGCTCGCCAGGGAGCCCAGGCGCGCCCTGGTGGGTTGTGCTCACCCTGGCCCACCTCCGGTGCCCATCTTTTGGTATATAGGTCATTTTGACCTAGAAAAAAAATAAGGAGATGACTTTCGGGATAGAGCGCCGCCGTATCGAGGCGAAACTTGGGCAGGAGCACTTTTGCCCTCCGGCGGAGTGATTCCGCCGGGGGAACTTCCCTCCCGGAGGGGGAAATGATCGTCATCATCATCACCAACAACTCTCCCATCTTGGGGAGGGCAATCTCCATCAACATCTTCAACAACACCATCTCATCTCAAACCCTAGTTCATCTCTTGTGTTCAATCTTGTTACCGGAACTATAGATTGGTGCTTGTGGGTGACTAGTAGTGTTGATTACATCTTGTAGTTGATTACTATATGGTTTATTTGGTGGAAGATTATATGTTCAGATCCAATATGCTATTTAATACTCCTCTGATCTTGAGCATGATTATCATTTGTGAGTAGTTACTTTTGTTATTGAGGTCACGGGAGAAATCATGTTGCAAGTAATCATGTGAACTTGATATGTGTTCGATATTTTGATAGTATGTATGTTGTGATTCCCTTAGTGGTGTCATGTGAACGTCGACTACATGAAGCTTCACCATATTTGAGCCTAAGGGAATGCATTGTGGAGTAGCAATTAGATGATGGGCTGTGAGAGTGACAGAAGCTTAAACCCCAGTTTATGCGCTATTCCGTAAGGGACCGATTGGATCCAAAAGTTTAATGCTATGGTTAGAATTTATTCTTAATACTTTTATCGTAGTTGCGGATGATTGCGGGAGGGTTAATCATAAGTAGGAGTTTTGTTCAAGTAAGAACAACACCTAAGCACCGGTCCACCCACATATCAAATTATCAAAGTACCGAACATGAATTAAACCAACATGATGAAAGTGACTAGATGAAAACCCCGTGTACCCTCAAGAACACTTTGCTTATCATAAGAGACCGTTTTGGCCTCTCCTTTTCCTCAAAAGGATTGGGCTACCTTTCTGCACTTTTGGTACTACTATCGTTACTTGCTCGTTACAAATTATCTTGCTATCAAACTACTCAGTTACTTACAATTTCAGCACTTGCAGACATTACCTTACTGAAAACTACTTGTCATTTCCTTCTGCTCCTCATTGGGTTCGACACTCTTACTTATCAAAAAGAGCTAAAATTGATCCCATATACTTTTGGGTCATCACCCACCTCGTGGGCCCCCTCTGGTAGTTATTTGCTCCAATAATTCTTATATATTCCATAAAAATTCCTCGTGAAGTGTCAGCTCATTTGGAGATGTGCAGAATAGGTGGCCTGACGTAGCTTTTTCAGGTCCAGAATTCCAGCTGCCGGTATTCTCCCTCTTTGTGTGAACCTTGCCTATTATGAGAGAAAAGGCATTATAATTACTCCAAAAAGCATTATTATGCATAAAAACAATATAAATAACAGTAGGAAAACATTATGCAAAATGGACGTATCAACTCCCCCAAGCTTAGACCTCGCTTGTCCTCAAGCGAAAACCAAAATCGAAAAACATGTCCACATGCTTAGAGAGAGAGTGCCGATAAAAACAAAATACGGACATAGAAGCATCATGTATATTATTATAACAGCAACAAACTTTAACATAAAACTTTATCATAGAACTTACATCATATAACTTCTATCATATAAATTCTCATGGACAAGTAACAATTCATCATAACATCGAAGTATAAAGCATAAACTCTATTGAAAATCAACAAACTATGATCTCAGTCAACTTTGCAATCATCTTTTCAGGAAGGGTCACGTATCGGAGCCTTATGGCAAGTCCACATACTCAACCATCATATAGTCTTCTATGATTGCTAACACTCACCGCATACACATGAGAAAAAAGTTTAAACCGGACACATAGAAAGATAGGGGCTTATAGTTTCACCTCCCAACATATTCACCTCAGGGGTGATGTCAACAATAATAACTCATGCCCACCCATATTCAACTGGATATATGTGCCTAGATCTTTCCTCATCACATGGTGATTGCCAAAAGAGAAAAATAAAAAGGAATAGAGAGAAATACTTTGACTCTTGCATAAAAGTAAATACATAAAAGTAAAAGATAGGCCCTTCACAGAGGGAGCAGAGGTTGCCATGCGCTTTTTGGTTGTATGCTCAATCTCTTAGTGCAAAAGAACGTCACGTTATATTGCCCCTTATGATAGAAACCTTTGTTATGCAGCTACAAGTTCGTACAACGCTCAATTTTCTCTTGAACTAAATGATCCAACACTTTTAGAAGCAATTTTTATTACCTTATTGCACCAATGACAACTTACTTGAAGGATCTTACTCAATCCATTGGTAGGTATGGTGGACTCTCAAAGCAAGATTTGGGTTTTAGGGTTTTGGAAGCACAAGTAGTATCTCTACTTAGTGCGGAATTTTTGGCTAGCAAAGATGGGGGGAAAGCACCACATGTTAAAGGATCTATGACAATATAACTTCTATGTGAATATGAACAAACATAACTCATTATGTTGTCTTCCTTGTCCAACGTCAACAATTTTGGCATATAATATTTTGATGGGGGCTCACACTCAGAAAAGATGTCCAAGATAGTGTATTTGCATGTGAATCTTCTATTCCCTTATTAATTCTTTCATGAATTGCATCATTGACCAATGCTATGTTTCTAAATCTCCAATAAAATTTTCTACTTATACTCTTCCTTATGTGATGTCATTACTTACCATAAGATTAGCATATGATCTTTTTCATTTATTTCCTTTATTTTTATTGAACATGATAGTAAAGAAAGCAAAACTCAAACTAAACTTTATTATATATCTCGCACACGATTACAAGGATAGATCACTAAGCAAACACTCGAAAATAAAGGATCGAACTAAACTTTTATTCAACTAAAGAAAAAGATAACTATGGATCAAACTAAGATAAGTAAAGGCAAAAGATAATGGAGGTGATACGATACCCTCTCCCAAGCTTGGCACAAGCCAAGGGGAGTGCCCATACCTGATACTCAAGTTTCCTTTGATGATGAAGAAGGAGGTGGTGGTGATGAAGTAGTAGATTTATCTTTCTTCGTAGCTTACGCTTGAGGATGGAATTGTCCACTTTTAAGTCACCGATCTCCTGCTCGAGCTCTAATATCTTTTGGCATAATTCTTGCTTGTTTTCCTGCAAGAGATGAAAGGGGATAAACTGGATCTTAGGTTTCTTTGCTTTGTTGGGAAGACTTGACTTCTGGAATTCCACGTGCATGTCCCCAGGTTGATGCAATAGAACTTCAAATTCATCTGAGCTTGTCTCCTCCTCCCCTTTAGGATCATAGTCTTCTTCTTCCTCCGAAGTCCAGCTATAGTGCTCCACATCCCCATAAACCTTCGGGTTGGCGATATAATCAGCAACATAGCTCTCACCCTCCGAGTCTTGGGTTGAGATATTTTCAGATCTGTCAGGAAAATAGTGGGAGAAGAAGAACTGAAGATTTCTCCGTGATACGGTTATCAATAGGTTCGGGGGGTATATAAAGATTTTTTTATCTTGGGGAACAAGAAAACGGAAGAAAAACGGAGTCCGGAAGGTACCCGAGGTGGGCACAACCCACCTGGGCAAGCCTGGCAAGCCAGGCACGCCCTGGTGTCTTGCCCACCAGGGTTACCTTCCTGGATGTTTCTTATTTTCCTAATCCTTAATACATTCCAAAACTGGCAGAAAATATTTTTGCGGATTTTTTGGAGTCCGTTTACTTACCGTATCACGTACATCCTCATTTTTCATGATTCTGGAGTGTTCCGAAAGGTTTCCTTTATGTGTTCTTCCGGTGTCATAGTTTGGATAATATTGCTTTCAACATTAATGTACATACCTGAGATATAATGTTTTATTCTTTGCCCATTGACAACCTTCGGGTTAGTACCTTCGACATTATTTATTTTGATGGCTCCAGATCGATAAACCTCCTCGATAACATAGGGTCCTTCCCATTTGGAGAGTACTTTTCCTGCAAATAATCTGAAATGATAGTTGTATAAAAGAACATATTCTCCAACTTTAAACTCATGCTTTTGGATTCTTTTATCATGCCATCTTTTAACTTTTTCTTTAAATAACTTAGCATTTTCATAAGCTTGGGTTCTCCATTCATCTAGTGAGCTAATATCAAATAAACTCTTTTCACCGGCAAGTTTGAATTCATAGTTGAGTTCTTTAATTGCCCAATATGCTTTATGTTCTAACTCAAGAGGCAAGTGACAAGCTTTTCCATATACCATTTTATAAGGAGACATACCCGTGGGATTTTTATATGCTATTCTGTAAGTCGAAAGTGCATCGTCTAATTTCTTAGACCAATTCTTTCGACACCTATTTAAAGTTTTTTGTAAAATAAATTTTATTTCTCTATTGCTAAGTTCAACATGACCACTAGATTGAGGATGATAAGGGGATGCAATTCTATGGTTAAAATCATACTTAGCAAGCATTTTACGGAAAGAACCATGAATAAAGTGTGAACCACCATCATTCATTAAATATCTAGGGACTCCAAACCTTGGGAAAATAACTTCCTTAAGCATTTTAATAGAGGTGTTGTGATCAACACTACTAGTTGGAATGACTTCTACCCACTTAGTGACATAATCAACAGCAACCAAAATATGTATGTACCCATTAGAGGAAGGAAAAGGTCCCATATAATCAAAACCCCAAACATCAAATGGTTCAACAGCAAGTGAATAGTTCATAGGCATTTCTTGACACTTACCAATATTACCAATTCTTTGACATTCATCACAAGATAAAACAAACTTACGGGCATCCTTGAAGAGAGTAGGCCAATGAAAACCTGTCGGTGTACAAAAGTAGGGGTCCTTTTTGTACCTCTTTACTTGTGCGCGGGAGTCGCAGCCACACGCCTGCGGCTACACTTGGCGGGGCAGAAGAGGAAGCAAAGACACAAGACTACCAGAGCAACGCCAAGGCAGAGGCGCGATGAGCAAACGGACAAGGTGGGCTCTCCCAGGCAGGAGCCTTGCCAGGGCAGCTTGCGTAGCCCCGGCAAGGGCCTTGTCGGGGCAAATTTTGCCCAACACCCTTGAGCCGCCACCCTTGAGCCTAAGAGTTCCGACACCATCGAAAAGATTGGAACCAAGGCTCGGGACGTGCCTGCATGGTGGCATGCAAATCTTTGTGAAGACCAATGTCGGTGTACAAAAGTAGGGGCTCTCCTTTTTACCCCTCTACTTGTGCACGGGCAGTCAGATCCGCACCTGCGGCCACACTTAACGGGGCAAGGGGAAGGGGCAGAAGCACAAGAATACCAGAGCAGCGCCCCAGCCAGAAGCACGAGACATGCAAAGCAATGCCAAGACCAGAGACACAAAGAGCAAAAGGGCGAAGCGGACTCCCCCGGCAAGACCCGTGCCGGAGCGGCCTCCGCAGCCCCGGCAAGAGCCTTGCCGGGGCAACTTGCCCAACACCAACAGAGCGCGCCACCCTTGATCCCAAGGGCTCCAACACCATCAACCACATTGGAACCAAGGCTCGGGAGGCACCTCCATGGTGGCATGCAGATCTTTGTGAAGATCATAAGCAAACAAGATCAGATGAGGACCAGAAGACGACGATCCTCGGCAAGATCCTGGCCAAGGAAATCCACAAGACTCCCGGCAAGATCCTTGCCGGGGACAACCGCGACGCCGCGGCAAGACCCTTGCCGAGGCCCCGGCAAGACCCTTGCCGAGGATACCTGCGAGGCCACGGCCAGGCCCATGTCTGCCAAGAATCCATTGCCGTTCCCATACAGCTGCCAGCCCAACCAGCTGGGCAGGCACCTGCGTGGCGACGCGCGGCCTCCAGGCAACTCAGCAAGCACCTGCGTGGTGGCATGCAGATCTTCGTGAAGACTCTGCCACCGCGCCAGCCCAGCAGCCAGCCAACATAGCGCTACAACGCCTCATCAGCTCGGACGCACATCGGGGCCAGGCGAGGCGGCGACAGCTGGGACGAGGTTCCCCGCCGTCCCTGATAAAGCAAAAAGGTCACGTCGGCAGCGCATTAAATGTGTTTGTCCGATAGTGCCAAAGAATAGACTTAACCACTGTATACCTTTCCACCTCCTGTGTGCCACTGTGGCAGCCCCTTTTAACTATAAAAGGAGGCCCGAGGCGTCCAGGGGAAGGATTCAGATCTTTTGGACTACGAACGCACCACAGCTAGTTCGAAAGCTCAAGAACACTCAAATATACACCAAAGCAGGACTAGGGTATTATGCATCCTTGCGGTCCGAACCTGGGTAAATGATCTTTGTGCTAGCTACAAGACCCGAGCTTTGCACAACCCCGCGCCTGCCAACCGTAGAAGGGATCCCAGTGATTCCATAGTTGTCGTTTCCACCGACACCTTTGGCGCGCCAGGTAGGGGGCGCAGTTGTGGAAATCCGGTCCAGTAGTTGGTTTAGCAGTTCTTCATCGCCATGGCTCCGAAGAAGAAGAAGATCACGGCGATCGGTTCATCGGGGGCCGAACGGCCCGTACCAGTGCGGGAGAGTGGTGAGGCGGTCGCGGGCGGAAGCCAAGGCGCGGCCCGCGAACACCCACATTGCTCTGGCAGTCAAAGCCTGGCGAGCGGCGTCGTTCGTGCGCAAGACGACGGGCAGCGCGCCGCCAAATCCAAAGACGGAGCCGGGCCCCCCGCAGGCGGCGCGGGCCCCTCCAAGGGCGGCGTCGTGCCACCCATTGGCGGCGCGACGACTTCCAAGGCGCCTACGCCGGCGCCCATGATGCGCTCTTCCAAGGTTGTGCGTGACGAGCAGCATCACCACGCTGGTGACCCCGGGCACCGCCATTGGAAGAGTCATGCGCCTCATTCGCGGGACGTAGAAGGCTAGCATGCACGCCGAGGTGCTGGCAAAATGGCGCGCAGTCGCAAGGCCATGATAGACCTCCTTCTAACATGGTTAGAAGTCGGAGCGCGTCATGGTCCACGCAGCTTTCGCCGCCACCCACGCCAGCAGAAGCTTTAGCGCGCGCGTAGTTGCTCCTCGACTTTCCTCCTGCTGCAGAAAAGCTCGACGAGTGGAGAGCCACCATCCGGAGCCTCGTCGGTGTTGCCAACAAAGACGAGCCGTGACCAGTGGGGCCCTCAGGCCGGCGCTCCGTCGAGCCACCGCACGCCAGTAGTGGGAGGACTGGAGGTGCTGCGGCCACGATGCAGTCTCCTCCCCCACGCCAGCCACTGCGGGTGTCGGTCCGTCGTGATGACGCATGTGACAATATTTACATAGCGTCATCCGACCCACGGACCTACAGTGATCAGCGCCAAGTTCTTCGGGAGCGAGCCCACGAAGACGCTCGAACCACCATCGAGCGCCGGCGCGAAGCACGCCACCAGTCAGACAGGAGGGTGGGGCCCACTCTGGTCCACCCGGCACCGGGAGGCTCTGGCGACCTACCCTATGAGGTGGGTTGCCCAGCCTTTACCCGTGAGCTGCGGCAGTTCCAGTGGCCCTCCCACCACACGTTCAAGCCCAACGTTGGCGAGAAGTACAACGGCAAGACCAACCCGTCGGAGTTCCTCAGCATCTACACCATCGCGATGCAAGCTGCGGGAGCTCGCGACGATAAGGTGCTTGCCAATTACTTCCCGTTGGCGCTTAAACCCAATGTCATGTCATGGTTAATGCACTTGCCGGCGGATTCCATTTCTTCTTGGTCGGATTTGTGTCATGAGTTCGTTGGCGCCTTCACTGGAGACCACCAAGCTCATGGCCAAGCAAGCGATTTGCATATCATCCCCCAGAAGGAAGGTGAAATCCTGCGCAAGTACATACAGATGTTCAGCCGGGTGCAATACAACATCCCAGATGTTCATCCCGCCGCCGTGATCAGCGCATTCCATCAGAATGTGCACAACCCCAAGATGCACGAAGAGCTGGCGACGAACAAGGTCAAAGATGTGTCCGAACTGTATGTTCTGGCCGATAGGTGCGCCCGAGCAGAAGCGGGAAGGAAGTACCCCGGCGAGGACGCCGGTGCAGAAACCGACTCAACAGACGAAGATACCACCGCCCCGACGAAGAAGGGCCGGCACCGCAACAGGAAGCGCAAGGGCAAGACCGTGCTTGCCGTCGAGGGATCCGAGGACACCGGCGCCGCCAAGAAGGCCAATGTAGAGGACCCCGGCAAGGAAATTGCCGGGTGCGCCGCTTGCCGGGCCTTGGCGGCTGCCGACAAGCCAGGGGGCTCCGACAAGCAGTACTGCAACATCCACCGCACCAAGGGTCATGACCTCCAGAACTGCCGGCAAGTTGAGCTGCTTGCTGAGAAGCAAAAAGCTGAGTATGAGAGGCGGGACAAGGAGAAGGGTCAGGATGGTGCCGAGGGATCTGGCCAGAAGCGTGGCGGCCAAGGAGGTCATCGCGGCAAGGATAACCAGCAAGAGAGGCCCGCTCGGGGCCGCGACAAGAAGCAGGAAGACGATGATCATGACGAGGACGACGAGTCCGGCGAGCATGAGTTCCAGAAAGCTATGGAGGCCATATGCATCGACGGTGGCACCTCGCTGCACACCTCTCACCGCCAGCTCAAGGAATGGGCAAGTGAGATCACGGCAGCAGAGCCATCAGTCGACGCTCAGAAGCCACTGAAGTGGTCAGCACACCTATCATTTTTGACACCGAGGACCACCCTGATCGCACGACTGCGGTCGGGTGTTTGCCGTTGTTGGTTTCACCGATGATACGCAACCTCAAGGTGACGAAGATGCTAGTTGATGGCGGGGCCGGTCTGAACTTGATCTCGCCCGTTGTGATCAAAAGGCTGCAGATTCCTGATCGAGACCTCGAAGAGACGGGCACGTTTCAAGGGGTTAACCCGGGAAGGAGTCAGCCGAAGGGTAAGGTCACGCTGCCCGTGACGTTTGGAGGCGAGTTGAACTACAGGACAGAGAGGATTGTTTTCGATGTAGCCGAGATCCCCTTCCCATACAACGGGATCCTCGGTCGCCCGACACTAGCCAAGTTCATGGCGGCGTCACATTACGCCTACAACACTCTGAAGATGCCTGGGTCAATGACCATCATCACCGTCCCCTCTAACAAGAAGGATGCGCTGATCTGCGCTGACCAACTCTACCGGGAGGCAGTTGCGGAAACGGCCGCCAAGGCACTTGCTCCTGCCGCCGAAGCCCCGGGAGGGAAGAAGATAGGGAAGACCTCTCGCACCCACTCCGGCAAGGGCACCTCTTCGGAGTGCTGTGCTCCCTTCGAGGACGTGCTAGAGAGCTCCACCGGCAAGAGCAAGAAATCAAGAGCTGCACCGCTAGAGACCAAGAAGGTGTCTGTCAAGGAGGATGGCACAGGAGGGGCTTTCACCATAAGCTCCACCCTCGACAGCAAATAGAAAGCGCGCTCGAAACTTTCCTGCGGGTGAATGTCGATGTGTTTGCATGGCAAGCATCCGACATCCCCGGCATTCCCAGGGAGGTGATTGAGCAACATCTAGCTGTCTGTCCCCACGCGCGGCCCGTCAAGCAGAAGGTCAGGAAGCAAGCTTTGGAACGGCAGGAGTTCATCTCGGAGGAGATCAGGAAGTTAGAAGCGGCAGGCTTGGTGAGGGGAGTACTTCATCCGACATGGTTAGCCAATCCGGTGGTGGTGCGCAAGGCAAATGGGAAGTGGAGGCTGTGTATTGACTACACAGATATCAATAAGGCTTGTCCGAAGGACCCTTTCCCGGTGCCGTGCATTGACCAGATTGTTGACTCCACGGCCAGGTGCGACTTGTTATCGTTCCTCGACGCCTACTCAGGAGACAACATTCATCACCCCATGTGGTACGTATTGTTTTTTACGAAGGCCTTTCGGGTTGAAGAGTGCTGGCTCAACGTTTGCAAGGGCAGTCCAAATTGGTTTTGAGCCCCAGCTACATAGAAATATGGAAGCTTATATGGATGACATAGTGGTCAAAACCAAGGACAAGGCAACACTCGTACAAGATTTAGAAGAGACGTTTGCAAATTTGCGCAAGATCAACCTCAAGCTGAACCCTGAGAAGTGTGTCTTCGGTGTTCTGTCTGGCAAGCTTCTCGGGTTCTTTGTGTCACAGCGTGGGATCGAGGCGAATCCAGACAAGATCAAGGCCATTGAGCAAATTGAGGCGCCTAGGCGGATCAAGGATGTGCGAAGGCTCACTGGCTGCGTTGCCGCCATGAGCAGGTTCATCTCCAAGTCTGCTAAGCGTGCCCTTACCTTTTTCAAAATATGGAAGAAGGCAGGCCCAATGGAATGGACCCAAGAGGCCGAGGCAGCCCTGCAGGATTTGAAGAAGTACCTCTCCTCTACGCCAATACTGGTTGTGCCTAAACCACAAGAACCATTGCTGCTATATCTAGCGGCAACGAACCAAGTGGTCAGCGCCGCGCTAGTGGCACAAAGGGAGGTTGACGAAGAGGCAGTGGCAACGGCAGGGCTGGCAGATGGCAAACCAGAGCCCCCCCGGCAGGGCCTGGTGCCGGTAAGGCAAGGCCCCCGGCAGAGTCTGGCGCTGGTGAAGCGGAAGCGACGCAACCAAATGGAGTGGTGCAGAGGAAGAAGATGATGCAGCACCCGGTTTACTTTGTCAGCTCCCTCTTGCAGGGGGCTAGATCAAGGTACTCCGGTGTGCAGAAGTTGCTCTTCGGCCTCCTTATGGCCTCGAGGAAGCTGCGTCATTACTTCCAAGCCCACGAAATCACCGTCGTCACCCGCCTCCCGCTGCACCGGATATTGCATAACCCATATGCAACCGGGAGGATTGTGGAATGGGCCTTGGAACTGTCGAGCTTTGGTTTGAAGTTTGAAAGTACCTTGACAATCCAGAGTAGAGTCTTGGCGGAGTTCATTGTAGAATGGACCCCGACGCCGGACGAAGAGATCTAGGCGACCACTCTCCCCGGCAAGGAAACAAGCCACAACTGGATTATGTACTCTGACGGGGCTTTCTCGCTGCAAGGCGCCGGTGCTGGTGTGCTGCTCGTTGCACCCACCGGAGAGCACCTCAATTATGTAATCCAGATGCACTTTCCCAGGGAGATGTCAACAAACAACACTGCTGAATACGAGGGGTTGCTTGCCGGTCTTAGGAACGCGGCAGACCTCGGGATCAAGAAGCTCATGGCCAGGGGTGATTCACAGCTTGTCGTTAAGCAAGTTAACAAAGACTATCAAAGCTCGTTGATGGAGGCCTATGTAGATGAGGTGAGGAAGCTGGAGGAGCGTTTTGACGGTATACAAGCGGCGCACGTTCCCCGAGTGGAGAATGACACTGCCGACTACCTGTCAAAACGCGCTGCCCTCAAACTACCTGTGGAACCAGGTACTTTCGTGCTTTGGTTAACTCAACCATCCATTGAACCATCGACAAAGCAGAACAAGCGCAGGAAATCAGGCCCCGACAAGTACTTTCCTGTGCTTCGGTTAACTCAACCATCCGTTGAACCATCGACAAAGCAGAACAAGCGTAGGAAATCAGGCCCCGACAAGTACTTCCCCGCCGAGCTCCCAGGAGCCACCGACAAGGATGTTGCCATGGACACTGAGCCTGCCATGGGGCAGCGATAGACTCCGGCAGGACGTCAAGCCCTGGCCATAGAGACAACCGCTCCCATGGCAAAAGAGATGCCTTTGGTCCTTGTAGTTCAGCCTCAGGCTCCGGCATGGGCGCAGCATACCGTTCGATTCCTCCAAATATGGGAGCTTCCTGAGGAGCAGGAAGAAGCGGAGAAAGTAGCCCGTCCGTCTGCCATGTATCAGTTCGTTGACAACGTTCTGTACAGAAAAAGGCCGAACGGTGTGGAATTGAAATGCATCCCCTGGGAGAAGGGACTGGAGCTGTTGGCAGAGATACACGGAGGCATATGTGGCTCCCACATAGGGTCGAGGGCCCTTGCCGGCAAGGCATTCCGGCAAGGTTTCTTCTGGCCCACTGCCCTCCAGGATGCAACGGCACTAGTAACCAAGTGTGAAGCGTGTCAGTTCCATTCAAAGAAGCTTCATCAACCAGCTCAAGCTCTCCAAACAATCCCTCTTTCCTGGCCATTCTTGGTCTGGGGGCTCGACATACTGGGCCCATTTCCTTGTGTTGTCGGGGGCTTTGAGTACTTGTACGTTGCAATCGACAAGTTCACAAAGTGGCCGGAGGTGGAGGCAGTGAGAAAGGTGACAACATAATCAGCCATCAAATTCTTCAAGGGGCTAGTCTACCGTTTTGGTGTGCCAAATAGAGTCATCACCAACAACAACATGCAGTTCACGAGCCACGCCTTCATGCAGTACATCCAGGACCTCGGTAGCAAGGTCTGTTTTGCTTCTGTTGCACATCCACGGAGCAACGGCCAGGCTGAGAGGGCAAATGCTGAAGTGTTGCGAGGCCTCCGGACGAGGACTTTTGACAGGCTGCACAGGTGCAGATGACGCTGGATTGATGAATTGCCAGCGGTTCTTTGGTCAATCAGAACAACACCAAATCGAGTCACCGGCCAGACACCCTTCTCCCTCGTTTACGAGGCAGAAGCAGTTATCCCCACGGAACTCACGTACGGGTCACCTCGAGTGCTCACTTATGATGAGCTTGAGCAAGAGCAGTTGCGGCAAGATGACGCGATGCTCCTTGAGGAAGATCGTCTTCGGGCGGCTGTGCGAGCAGCGCGCTACCAGCAAGCCTTGCGCTGCTATCATAGCCGCAAGCTTCATGCCCGAAGCTTTGAGGAGGGCGACCTTGTTCTTCAGCACGTTCAGTCGGCCAGGGATTCCAGCAAGTTGACGCCAAAGTGGGAAGGCCCGTATCGGGTAATACGAGTCACCAGGCCTGGCGCAGTCCGCCTGGAGACCGAAGATGGTATTCCCGTGAGCAACTCCTGGAACATCGAACATCTTCGCAAGTTTTACCCGTAAGGCGTGGTTGCCGGGCCCCCCGGCAAACCACCTTTTGTGCAAGCTTTGCTGGAAAGGCATGTAACCCTTTGTACAAAGCCAGGCGCAGACCCTGAGCATAAATAACTGAAGCGTTGGCGCCCTATGTTTTAGCATGCATGCTAGGTCGAGTCTCTCTCTGTGTTAGGGTTGATAGTGCTTGGCGGCGACTAACCATTAGCATAGAGGTCGAGTATGCATCTCTCTGTTCCTTTCCGTCCTTTTTTGGTTCGCAGGATGCGTGGATATTTCTGCTGAGCTATTTTGGAAAAAAAGAGAACAGGCCGACGCCCGGACCCCGACAAGCCAAGGATGCCGGGGGCTGCAGGTCAGAGAATCCAATCACGGCAAGCCGAGGTTGCTGGGGGCTACCACATCAGATAAGTCTTTCTCCCCCACTCTATGCCTCCGTATGAAACTTGAACATACGAGACTTCGCTCGCTCTCATACCATCTTGCTCCCTCTGTCCCGTGTCCGAAAACCTTACTTTTTGGGCCGGAACTTGGTTGTAGTGTGATGGGAAGGGGACGAGTGAAGGGCCCAATCCTACTTGGCCTCTACCTCCGCCAAGGGCGTGAGTGTAGCCGAGCTATAGGGCAGGAGGACGGCAAGGCCTGTTGCCGGGGTACAGTGTTTATCTTAAGATAACGAGGACTCTCTCCTTGGTGTGGCCCTCGCCCATGCGCAAACAAAACCCGGCAAACACCCTTCTCTTCATTAATACATTGCTAACAAGTACAATTCGTACAGAATGCTTACATGAGCAAGAGGGTTACGAGATTTAAATATTACAAAGGCCCGTAGGCTTACAAGCTAAAAGGAGATAAGATGCCCGTAATCCCTTTCTTGTCCCTCTCCTAAGGAAATGGAATAAGATGGTAGAAGGGCAAAAGGAGTGACTAGGCAAGGTACGAGCAGCAGAAGGCACCGAGAGAACATATCAGCGGCCGCCAAGAAGAGGGCTGATGATGATGGTGCCGGGAGAAGAGGCAGCGGGTCGGCAATACGCGATGAAGGCGTCGGCGCCCGCGTACTCCGACTTGACAGCCCGCCACCCGCCTTCTTCGTCTTCCCCGTCCCTCCAACACCAGCCGCCCAAGGCGACGACCCCGAGAAGTTCAAGGAGCTGGCGATGCAGATGATGGTGCTGCCGGTGTCGCCCAGGAACAGTGTGCCCGACGCCTA
The DNA here is from genome assembly GCF_002575655.3 of Aegilops tauschii subsp. strangulata. Lineage (NCBI taxonomy): Eukaryota > Viridiplantae > Streptophyta > Magnoliopsida > Poales > Poaceae > Aegilops > Aegilops tauschii. The sequence continues at coordinate 323,445,192 of NC_053040.3, forward strand.
GTCGGACCCGTCATCCTCCCGCTCGCTACCCTCGTCGTCGCTGTGGCTTTCCTCCTCGTCACTCCCACTTGAGGAAGAGTCTTCGTCGTCGGAGGAGCTCTCCACGCAGCACTTTAGGCGAGTTCCAAAGTATCCAAAGACCTTGACGGAGAGCAAGCCGTTCTCCATTAATTTGAAATAGAGAACGAGCCCCGCCGTCAGGCTGTGGATACGAGCGAAGGTCTTCCATCCGCGACGAAGATACATGACGTGAGGGGCGGGAAAATCGAAATCAACCCGCGTGCCGCCATTCCCGCAGCCCCTCATATGCAATCTCAGAGTCTGTGGCGGGTCAAGATCCATCTCCCGAGCAAATGGAGTAGGGAGACGAAGACGACGGCGCGCTAGCCGGTGCAGCCTGATGAAGAACTCGTGGGGCTGGTCCCCGACGTGGCCCTCCATCGGGGGAGGAACCGTCGGCGGGGGCGAGGCCGGTGCGCCGCCCCGTCCTCCTTTTCCCCGAGCACCACGGCGACCTCGACCTCGCCCCCTCCCCCTTCCCCTCGTGGCCGGCTCCGCCGCCACGAGCTCTTGGGAAGGAGGGGCGCGCTGTCGAGCGGAGACCCTCGTCGCCACCGTCGAAGCACCAACGCGCCCTCTCCCCATAGCAGAAGAAAGAAATAAGCCAAGGTGGAAGAAGGCGGATGGTGAAAGATTGAGGGGTGCCATCCCCCCTCCCCTTCTTATAAATGGGCGAGATCGGGGCTCGGCTGCCTCGCTCACCCAATCCGGCTATCAGGAGTGCAGGGAATCGAGGCCGACCCGCTGCTCCAATCAGCAGCGGCCCAGTTTCCCGCCTCGACATTCAAGGCCCGCACCCTCCGCCTACCATCTCCAAGGCATGGAGGACACATGGCGAGCAAACAGAAATCGAGGGGACGAGTGGGGCGACCATTTCCCACCCCGTGATCATAGGGCACAGGCGCCTCGAAGGCCATGACCCGAGTCCACTCAGTAAATGAGCCGCGCCCCTGCGTTTTCCTCTTTTTATGGGGAAGACGCGAGCCGCCTCTTTACCACGATGTGAGGCATGAGGGCAGGAACCGCCCCACGCATGACCCCCACGTCACGCACGACCCAACACGTCGCGCATTCAACATGCGAGTCATGGGGAAGCTCGACGGGTGAGGGAATTACTGTGGTAAAAATTCGCACCGCTTGCCCGTGCACCGTTTTTGGACCTAGCCCAACAACGCATTGCGCTTATGTGTGGCCCAGGCCCGGGGGCTCCTGCCGGTGTACAAAAGTAGGGGATCTCCCTTTTACCCCTCTACTCGTGCACGGGCAGTCAGAGCCGCACCTGCGGCCACACTTAACGGGGCAAGGGGAAGGGGCAGAAGCACAAGAATACCAGAGCAACGCCCCAGCCAAAAGCACGAGACAGGCAAAGCAACGCCAAGACCAGAGACACAAAGAGCAAAAGGGCGAAGCGGACTCCCCCAGCAAGACCCGTGCTGGAGCAGCCTCCGCAACCCCGACAAGAGCCTTGCCGGGGCAACTTGCCCAACACCAACAGAGCACGCCACCCTTGAGCCCAAGGGCTCCAACACCATCAACCACATTGGAACCAAGGCTCGGGAGGCACCTCCATGGTGGCATGCAGATCTTTGTGAAGATCATAAGCACACAAGATCAGATGAGGACCAGAAGATGACGATCCTCGGCAAGATCCAGGCCGAGGAAATCCACAAGACCCCCAGCAAGATCCTTGCTGGGGACAACCGCGACGCCACGGCAAGACCCTTGTCGAGGCCCTGGCAAGACCCTTGCCGAGGACACCTGCGAGGCCACGGCCAGACCCATGTCTGCCAAGACTCCACCGCTGTTCCCATACAGCTGCCAGCCCAACCAGCTGGGCAGGCACCTGCGTGGCGACGCGCGGCCTCCAGGCCACTCAGCAAGCACCAGCGTGGTGGCATGCAGATCTTCGTGAAGACTCTGCCACTATGCCAGCCCAGCAGCCAGCCAACGTGGCGCTACAATGCCTCATCAGCTCGGACGCGCGTCAGGGCCAGGCGAGCCGGCGACAGCTGGGACGAGCTTCCCCGCCGTCCCCGATAAAGCAAGAAGGGCACGTCGGCAGCGCATTAAATGCATTTGCCCGATAGTGCCAAAGGATAGACTTAACAACTGTATACCTTTCCACCTCCTGTGTGCCACTGTGGCAGCCCCTTTTAACTATAAAAGGAGGCCGGAGGCGTCTAGGAGAAGGATTCGGATCTTTTGTACTACGAACGCACCACAACTAGTTCGAAACCTCAATGACACTCAAATATACACCAAAGCAGGACTAGTGTATTACGCATCCTTGCGGCCCGAACCTGGGTAAACGATCTTTGTGCTGGCTACCAGACCCGCTCTTTGCACAACCCCGCGCCCGCCAACCGTAGAAGGGATCCCAGTGATTCTATAGGTATCGTTTCCACCGACAACCAAGAACATACCATACTAGATGAGAACCAGAAGACAGAAACCCCGGCAAGATCCTTGCCGGAGACGCTCACAAGACCCCTGGCAAGACCCTTGCCGGGGACACCTGTGAGACCCCAGCAAGGCCCTTGCCGGGGCCCCGGAGAGCCCCTTGTCGGGGACATCTACGGGGCCATAGCTAGGCTCCCAGCTGCCAAGGCTCCATCGCCATTCCAACACAGCAGTCAACCCACCAACAAGGTAGGCACCTGCGTGGCGACGTGCGGCTTCCACGCCAACTCAGCAAGCACCCGCGTGGTGGCATGCAGATCTTCATGAACACTCTGTCACCGCACCAACTCAGCAGCCAACCAGCTAGCGTGGCGCTGCACACCTAGTTAGCCTGGACGCGCGTCGGAGCGAGGAGAAGCGGCGGCGAACGGGACGAGTTTCCTTGCCATCCCCGATAAAGCGAGAGGGCACGTCGGCAGCGCATTAAATGCATTTGTCCTAGAGTGCCAGGTGATAAGCTTGTATACATTACAAGCTTTCCACCTCCTGTGTGCCACTGTGGCGACCCCCCCTTTGACTATAAAAGGAGGCCCGACGCGTACTGGAGGGAGATTCGGATTTTTTGGACCCTGCATGCTTTGTAGCTAGTCCAAGAACACCAGATAAACACAAACTAGCAGGAGTAGGGTATTACGCATCACTTGCAGCCCGAACCTGGGAAAATTCCCCGTGTTGATCTTCTAAACCCGCTCTTTCCACAGCCCCGAGCCCGCCAACCATAGAAGGGATTCCCCGTGATCCCATAGGTGTCGTTTCCACCGACATCTTTGGCGCGCCAGGTAGGGGGCGCAAGATGTGAAAATTCGGTTTGGAAGTTAGCGCATCAACTTCATCATCACCATGGCCCCCAAGAAAAAGGGGATCACAACGATCGGGTCGTCCGAAGCCAGCCCGTCCGCGCCAGCGCGGCCAGGCGGCCGGGTGGCCATGGATGGTGCCGGAGACGTGGCTCGCGAGCATCCACAACACTCTGGCAATCGGAGCCAGGCGAGCGGCATCGTTCGAGTTCGAGACAACGAGCCGCATGCCGCTGGGTCCGGGGGCGGGGCCGTGCTGCCCACGGGCGGCGCGGCAACCCCTACGGCGCCCCAATTGGCACCCGCGCCGCGGCCTTCCCAGGCCGCGTGTGATGAGCGACACCGCGACGCCGGGGCTCCTGGGCACCGCCGCTGGAAGAGCCATGTGCGCCACTCTCAGGACGCAGAAGGCCGGCGTGCGCACCCGCACGCCGACGGAGGCGGTGTGCGACCGCAAGACCGTGACAGAGCTCCTTCTAACTTGGTTATAAGTTGGAGCACGTCACGGTCCATGCAGCTCTCGCCATCGCCCATGCCAGCAGAAGCGCTGGCGCGCGTGCAACTGCTCCTCGACTTCCCCCTGCTGCGGAGAAGCTCGACGAGTGGAGGGACACCATCCGAAGCCTTTTCAGCTTCGCCAACAAAGATGAGCCGCTCACAACGGGACCCTCACGCCGGTGTTCTGTCAAGCCGGTGCATGCCGGTGGTGGGAGGACCGGAGATGCTGCGACCATGTTGCACTCTCCTCCGCCACGGCCGCGATAGCAGCCACCGGCTCGTCGGGCCGACGCCTGTGACAATGTTTCCACAGCGTCGCCCGACCCGCGAACCCCTGCGACCAACGCCGAGTTCTTCGAGAGCGAGCTCAGGAAGATGCTCGAACTACCATCGAGCGACGGCGGGAGGCGCGCCATCAGTCGGATCATCGTGTAGGGACTGCTATGGACCACCCAGCGCGCGGGGGGGGGGGGCTCTGGTGACCTACCTTACGAGGTGGGTCATCCGGCCTTTGCCCGAGAGCTGCGGCAGTTCCAGTGGCCCTCCCACCGCACATTCAATCCAGATGTTGGGGAAAAGTACAACGGCAAGACTCACCCCTCGGAGTTCCTCAGCATCTACACCATTGCGATGCAAGCCGCCGGGGCTCGCGACGACAAGGTGCTCGCCAACTACTTTCCATTGGCACTTAAGCCCAATGTTATGTCATGGTTGATGCACCTGCCAGTGGATTCTATCTCTTCCTGGTCGGATCTGTGCCACGAGTTTGTTGGCGCCTTTACCGGAGGCCACCAAGCTCCTGGCCAGGCAAGTGACTTGCATGTCATCCCCCAGAAGGATGGCGAGTCTCTGCGTAAGTACATACAAAGATTCAGCTAGGTGCAGTACACCATCCCAGATGTTCATCCCGCCGATGTCATCAGTGCGTTCCATCAGAACGTACACAACCATAAGATGCGTGAAGAGCTGGCAATGAACAAGGTCAAGGATGTAGCCGAACTTTATGTTCTGGCAGATAGGTGTGCTCGGGCTGAGAAAGGAAGGAAGTACCCCGGCGAGGACGCCGGCGCGGAAACTGACTCCATGGACGAAGACACCGCCGCCCCGACAAAGAAGGGCCGGCGCCGTAACATGAAGCGTAAGGGCAAGGCTGTGCTCGCCGTTGAGGGATCCGGCGACCCCGACGCTGCCAAGAAGGCCAAGGCTGACGACCCCGGCAAGGAGGTTGCCGGGTGCGCCGCCTGCCGGGCCTTGGCGGCCGCCGACAAGCCAGGAGGCTCCGACAAGCAATACTGCAAGATCCACCGCACCAAAGGCCATGACCTCTAGAACTGCCAGCAGGTTGAGCTACTTGCAGAGAAGCAAAAAGCTGAATATGAAAGGCGGGACAAGGAGAAGGGTCAGGATGGTGCTGAGGGGTCCGACAAGAAGCGTGGCGGCCAAGGAGGTCGCCGCGGCAAAGATAATCAACAAGAGAGGCCCGCTTGGGGCCGTGACAAGAAGGAGGAAGATGATGATCATGACGAGGACGACGAGTCCGGCGAGCACGAATTCTAGAAAGCTACAGAGGCCATGTGCGTCGATGGTGGCGCCTCGCTGCACACCTCTCACCGCCAACTGAAGCAGTGGCGCGTGAGGTCACTACAGCAGAGTCATCGTTCGATGCCCAGAAGCCACTGAAGTGGTCCCGCAAGCCCATCATTTTTCACATCAAGGATCACCCAGATCGCACAACTGCGGTCGGGTGTTTGCCGTTGTTGGTTTCACCAACGAGACGCAACCTCAAGGTGACGAAAGTGCTGGTTGATGGTGGGGCAGGTCTGAATTTGATCTTGCCCGCTGTGATCAAGAAGCTGCAGATTCCTGATGGAGATCTCGAGGAGACGGCCACATTTCAAGCGGTCAACCCGGGAAGGAGTCAGCCGGAAGGTAAAATCACGCTGCCAGTTACGTTTGGGGGCGAGCTGAACTATAGGATGGAGAAGATCGTTTTTGATGTAGCCGAGATCCCCTTGCCGTACAACGGGATCCTTGGCCGCCCAGCGCTGGCCAAGTTCGTGGCGGCGTCACACTACGCCTACAACACATTGAAGATGCCAGGGCCGTTGTCCATCATCACCGTCCCCTCTGACAAGAAAGACGTGCTCATCTGCACCGACCAACTTTACCGAGAGGTAGTTGCAACAATTGCCGCCAAGGCACTTGCTCCAGCCGCTGAAGCCCCGGGAAGGAAGAAGGCCGACAAGACCTCTGCCGGCAAGACCCCTTCTGGCGAGACCTCTTCCGGCAAGACCTCTTGCACCCACTCCGGCAAGCGCGCCTCTTCGGAGTGCTATGCTCCTGTTGAGGACATGCCAGAGAGCTCCACCGGCAAGAGCAAAAAGTCCAAGGCTGCACCACCAGAGACCAAGAAGGTGTCCGTCAAGGAGGACGGCACGGGCGGGGCTTTCACTATAAGCTCCACCCTCGACAACAAATAGGAAAGCGCGCTCATCGCCTTCCTGCGGGCGAATGTCGATGTGTTTGCATGACAAGCATCGGACATCCCCGGCGTTCCCAGGGAGGTGATTGAGCACCATCTTGTTGTCTGTCCTCATGCGCGGCCCGTCAAGCAGAAGGTCAAGAAGCAAGCTTTGGAGCGACAAGAGTTTATTATTGAGGAGATCAGGAAGTTAGAGGCGGCGGCCTGGTTAGAGGAGTGCTCCACCCTACGTGGTTGGCCAATCCAGTAGTGGTGCGTAAGGCAAATGGGAAATGGAGGTTGTGTATTGACTACACAGATATCAATAAGGCCTGTCCAAAGGATCCTTTCCCTCTGCCATGCATCGACCAGATTGTGGACTCCACTGCCGGGTGTGACATGCTGTCATTCCTCGACGCTTATTCAGGATTTCAGGATACCACCAAATCTTCATGATGAAGGAAGACGAAGAAAAAACCGCGTTCATCACCCCATGTGGTACGTACTGTTTTGTACGAATGCCTTTTGGGTTGAAGAGCGTTGGTTCAACATTCTCCTGAGCGGTCCAGATTGGTTTTGAGCCCCAGCTACATAGAAATATGGAAGCTTATATGGACGACATAGTGGTCAAAACCAAGGACAGGGCCACGCTTGTGCAAGATTTAGAAGAAACATTTGCAAATCTGCGCAAGATCAACCTCAAGCTCAACCCAGAGAAGTGTGTGTTCGGTGTCCCCTCCGGCAAAATTCTTGGGTTCTTTGTGTCTCAACGCGGCATCGAAGCAAATCCCGACAAGATCAAGGGAATCGAGCAGATTGAAGCGCCAAAACGGGTCAAAGACGTGCGTAGGCTCGCCGGCTGCGTTGCTGCCCTGAGTAGGTTCATCTCCAAATCTACTGAGCGCGCCCTCCCCTTTTTCAAAGTTTTGAAAAAGGTGGGTCCAGTGAAGTGGACTCCGGAGGTAGAGGCAGCGCTTCAAGATCTGAAGAGGTACCTCTCCTCCATGCCAATACTAGTCGCGGCTAAACCACAAGAGCCGTTGCTGCTGTACTTAGCAGGAACGAATCAAGTGGTAAGTGCTGCACTGGTGGCGCAGAGGGAACTTGAGGAAGAAGCAGCAGTAGCAGCAGAGCCATCGGATGGTGGGCCGGGGCCTGATACGTCTCCAACGTATCTATAATTTATGAAGTATTCATGCTATTATACTATCCTTCTAGGATGTTTTATATGCATTGATATGATATTTTATATGATTTTTGGGACTAACCTATTAACCTAGAGCCCAGTGCCAGTTTCTGTTTTATCCTTGTTTTAGAGTATCGCAAAAAGGAAAATTAAATAGAGTCCAATTGACGGGCCACTTGACAAAGATCATTTTTAGACCAGAAGAAGCACACGGAGTACCAGAAGCAGGCCAGAAGAGTCCTGGGCTGCCCACGAGGGTGGGGGCACGCCCACCCCCCTAGGGCGTGCCCCCCTGCCTTGTGGACAGCCCGGAAACCCCCCTGATGTGATATCAACGCAAAACTCTTCTATATATACCCAAACTTCCAGAAAGAAACCTAGATCGGAAGTTCCGCCGCTGCAAGCCTCTATAGCCACGAGAAGTCAATCTAGGCCCTCTCCGGCACCCTGCCAGAGGGGGCCATCATCACCGGTGACCATGGAGGATTATCCCGGAGGGGCCATCATCACCATGACGGCCAAGGGCTAGAGGGTGGATGCCATGGAGGAGGAAGCACAAGGGGGAGAACCTCTCCTCCTCTTTTCCGGTGGCGCCAGAGTGCCATCGGGAGGGGAATCATCGCCACGGTGATCGTCTTCATCAACATCACCATCATCATCACCATCCTCATCTCTTTTACGCGGTCCACTCTCCCGCACCCCGCTGTAATCCCTACTTGAACATGGTGCTGTATGCCACATATTACGATCCAATGATGTGTTGCCATCCTATGATGTTTTGAGTAGATATCTTTTGTCTTTGGGTTGATTGATGATCTAGATTGGTATGAGTTGTATGTTTTATTTTGGTGCTGTCCTATGGTGCCCTCCGTGTCGCGCAAGCGTGAGGGACTCCCGCTGTAGGGTGTTGCAATACGTTGATGATTCACTTATAGTGGGTTGGTGAGTGACTGAAACACAAACCCGAGTAAGAGGGATTGTTGCGTATGGGAATAAAGAGGACTTGATGCTTTAATGCTATGGTTGGGTTTTACCTTAATGATCTTTAGTAGTTGCGGATGCTTTCTAGAGTTCCAATCATAAGTGCATATGATCCAAGTAGAGAAAGTATGTTAGCTTATGCCTCTCCCTCATATGAAACTGCAATAGTGATTACCAGTCTTGTTAACAATTGCCTAGGACAATTCCGCACACCGATCCATCATTATTCCACACTCGCTATTTATATTATTTAGTAATATATTCTAACTTTATGATAACAGCACCTACTTTTATATTTTAGCTCTCCGATATCATACAAAGTTATCCTCTTCATACCCACAACGTAGTTTTATTTCTCGTTTCTAGTTGGAAGCAAACGTTCGGTGTACGTAGAGTCGTATCAGTGGCAGATAGGGCTTGAGAGAATATTGATCTTACCTTTAGCTCCTTGTGGGTTCGACACTCCATACTTATCACTTCCACCTTTGGAAATTGCTACGATGATTCCTTGCACTTGGAGATTATCAAGCTCTTTTCTGGAGCCGTTGCCGGGGAGCAATAGCGTGGGGTTGATATTCTCGTGTGTGCTTGTTTGCTTTCTTCACTAAGTAGATTTTGTTTTTCCTTTTTCTTTCTGTTTAGTTGTGGGTGAAACATACAATTTGTTTTAAAAGAATGAAAATACAAAAAAAATTACTTGCCTTTCATGCCTAAAAAGTTTTTCAAAAAGAGAAGTGATTGGAAAGTTATGCATTGAAGAAGTGAGGGTCGACCTTGAGCACTTGTGTTCATGCTCACGGAAACAATGTAGAATTTTTCATGGAAGTTTCTCTGTAAATAATTATCCCCTTGTATATATCCATTGTATTATAAAAATAATGTGCCAAGCTTTGGTTTTAGGATGATTAGATTGCTTGGTTACTATGTGCAGAACAAAAACAGAAACTTTGGCTGTAGTGCGTGAATTTAATTTTTTTACTGGAAAGTCAAATGGGTCTGAAACTTTTTGCACATTACTTATGTACAAATTTTTCAAATTCCAAAATTTAGTTCATAATTTTAGGAGTTACAGAAGTTTACCAAACTTCCAGATTACTACAGACTGTTCTGTTTTTAACAGATTCTGTTTTTCGTGTGTTGTTTGCTTATTTTGATGAATCTATGGCTAATAAAATAATTTATAAACCATAGATAAGTTGGAATAAAGTAGGTTTAAAACCAATATAAATAAAGAATGAGTTCATTACAGTACTTATAGTAGTGATTTGCTTTGTTATACTAACGGATCTCAGAAAGTTTTTGTTAAGTTTTTGTGGATGAAGTGTTCGAAGAACGAGGAGTTACCAATGTGAGAAGAATAAAGAGAGGCAAAAGTTCAAGATTGGGGATTCCCAAGGCACCCCAAGTAAATATTTCAAAGGATACTCAAGCATCTAAGCTTGGGGATGCCCCGGTTGGCATCCCATCTTTCTTCTTCAACAATTATCGGTATACCTCGGTTTTTATTTTGTTCACATGATTTGTGCCCTTTGTGTTTTTGTTTTTCCTTCAAGAACCATGATAGCATGAGACATCCCTTCATTGATTTATATAATACTTCATGTGATTCACTTATATCTTTTAAGAATGATCTTATAGAATTGCTCTTTGTGCTTCACTTAAATCTTTTGAGTATGGTTTTATAGAATGCTTCGTGCGCTTCACTTATACATTTTGAGCTTGGTTAGTCTATATTAATTGTAGAATGCTCCATGAACTTCACTTATATCCTTTGGAGTATGAATAATACTGTCATTTAAAGTGGGTTTGGAAGAGTGTCAACTTTAGGAATTAGTGATCCCACTATTTTGGAGGGTGTTGAATCTTAGTGTGATATTTATAAAAAGTGGATTTGGAAGAGTGTCAACTTTAGCTAGTAATGATTCCACTATTTCGGAAGAGGTTCCAATTGAGTATGATAAAAAATTTGCTATCCATGATGCTACTGAAAATTATTATGAGGGAGGAATACATGCTTGTAGGAGTTGCAATAATATCAAGTTTCCTCTCTAAGTGCTTAAAGTTTTGAAGTTATACTTGTTTTGCCTTCCTATGCTAGTTGATTGTTGTTCTTATAAATGGTGTGCTCACAAAATCCCTAGGCATAGGAAGTGGGTTTTGTTTAAATGTGCTAGTCATATTCTTCATGATGCTCTCTTTATGTTTCAATTCTTTTCTTTTATGTGAGCATCATTGAAATCATCATGCCTAGCTAAAAGGCATTAAAGAAAAGCGCTTGTTGGGACACAACCCAATATTTACCCTTACTGTTTTTGTGTGTTTAAATGATTAAGCTACTGTTTTAATCATGTTTTATAGCTTTTGTTTCAATAAAGTGCCAAGTAAGACCTTTGGGAAGACTTGGGAGAAAGTCAATGTGATCTTGCTGTAAAAAACAGAAACTTTGCGCTCACGACATTAGCTGTCATTTTTTTACAGAAGAGTGTTTTTGAGTTGATTATTTTTGAAGAAGATTAATAGACAAATTCCTCACGTCCACCAATTTATTTCATAATTTTTGGAGTAGCATAAGTATGGTTTGTGTTCAGATCATTACAGACTGTTCTGTTTCTGACAGATTCTGTTTTCATTGCATAGTTTGCTTGTTTTCTAATTTCTATGACTTATATTTCTCTATATAAATTGTAGAAATGATATGGTACAGTAGGAATTGTGTGAGAACAATTATGAACCTTGTCTTTGACAGTACCAAAGTGAATGGCTTGCTCTTTATCATACTAACCTATCTCACGAAGTTTGGTTAAGTTTTGTGTGATTGAAGTTTTCAAGTTTTGGGTGAGGGATCGATATGAGGAGAATAAGGAGTGGAAAGACCCTAAGCTTGGGGATGCCCAAGGCACCCCAAGGACATATTCAAGGCATACTCAAGTATCTAAGCTTGGGGATGCCCCGGAAGGCATCCCCTCTTTCGTCTTCAAAACTATCGGTATACCCTACTCGGAGCTATATTTTTATTCGTCACATGATATGTGTTTTGCTTGGAGCGTATTTTCAATTTTACTTGTTGTTTGAATAAAATCATTGGATCTGAAATATTGAATGAAAAAGAATCCTCCCATGGCTAGTTAATTATTTGACTACTCAGTGTTCTTCACTCATATCTTTTGGAGTAGTTTGTCATTTACTCATGTGCTTCATGTATATCCTATGAGTAAATGGTTGAATAAAGTGAATGTCATAAATCTGAATTTATATATGTTTCATATGCTTATAACATGGGGATTAATGACTTCACACATAATAAGTATAGGTAGTAAACTTATTGAAAGTTAGCAAACGTAGAATTGGTCACTTGAACAATTCATGAAAGAATATTGAAGGGAGAGGGGTTTCACATATAAATATACTATCTTGGACATCTTTTATGATTGGGAGCACTCATTAAAATATGACATGCTAAAGTGTTGATGTTGGACAAGGAAGACAACGTAATGGGTTATGTTTTCGTATATCTAAAATAAAGTATATTGTCATGGATCATCCAACTTGTTGAGCTTGCCTTTCCCCCTCATGCTAGCCAAATTCTTTACACCAAGTAGAGATACTACTTGTGCTTCCAAATACCCTTAAAACCAGTTTTGCCATGAGAGTCCACCATATCTACCTATGGATTAAGTAAGATCCTTCAAGTAAGTTGTCATCGGTGCAAGCAACAAAAATTGCTCTCTAAATATGTATGATTGATTGGTGTGGAGGAAATAAGCTTTATACGATCTTGTGATGTGGAAGAAATAAAAGCGACGGACTACATAATAAAGGTCCATATCACAAGTGGCAATATAAAGTGACGTTCTTTCGCATTAAGATTTTGTGCATCCAACCCTGAAAGCGCATGGCAACCTCTGCTTCCCTCTGCGAAGGGCCTATCTTTTACTTTTATCTTCTACCTTATGCAAGAGTCTTGGTGATCTTCACCTTTCCTTTTTACATTTTAATCCTTTGGCAAGCACAGGATGTTGGAAGGATCCTGATATATATATCTAATTAGATGTAAGTTAGCATGAGCTATTATTGTTGACATTACCCTTGAGGTAAAAGGTTGGGAGGCGAAACTATAAGCCCCTATCTTTCTCTCTGTCCGATTAAAACTCCATAACCACAAGTATTGCGTGAGTGTTAGCAATTGTGAAAGGCTAAATGATAGTTGAGTATGTGGAGTTTGCTAAATCAAAGCTCTGACATAGACTCTTCCTAAAAATAAGATGAATTGTAATTGTTTGATGACTGAGAATATTGTTTGTTAGTTTTCAAGAAAGTTTATGATCTATACTTTAAACATGTGATTTGCTTGTTACTTTATCATGAGTAGTTTTATGAGATGAGCTACTGTTATGACATGTAATGATGCTAGAAAAAGTGATTGGAATTATCATTGATCAAACTTAAGCACTTGCTAGCATTCACACTTCATAAATTATTTCTTTTATCATTTACCTACTCGAGGACGAGCAGGAATTAAGCTTGGGGATGCTGATACGTCTCCAACGTATCTATAATTTATGAAGTATTCATGCTATTATACTATCCTTCTAGGATGTTTTATATGCATTTATATGATATTTTATATGATTTTTGGGACTAACCTATTAACCTAGAGCCCAGTGCCAGTTCTGTTTTATCCTTGTTTTAGAGTATCGCAGAAAAGGAAAATTAAACAGAGTCCAATTGACGTGCCACTTGACGGAGATCATTGTTGGACCAGAAGAAGCCCACGGAGTACCAGAAGCAGGCCAGAAGAGTCCCGGGCTGCCCACGAGGGTGGGGGCGCGCCCCCTGCCTCGTGGACAGCCCGGAAACCCCCCTGACGTGAAATCAACGCAAAACTCTTCTATATATACCCAAACTTCCAGAAAGAAACCTAGATCGGAAGTTCCGCCGCCGCAAGCCTCTGTAGCCACGAGAAGTCAATCTAGGCCCTCTCCGGCACCCTGCCGGAGGGGGCCATCATCACCGGTGGCCATGGAGGAGTATCCCGGAGGGGCCATCATCACCATGAAGGCCAAGGACCAGAGGGTGGAGGCCATGGAGGAGGAAGCACAAGGTGGAGAACCTCTCCTCCTCTTTTTTGGTGGCGTCGGAGTGCCATCGGGAGGGGAATCATCGCCACGGTGATCGTCTTCATCAACATCACCATCCCCATCTCTTTTACGCGGTCCACTCTCCTGCACCCCGCTGTAATCCCTACTTGAACATGGTGCTTTATGCCACATATTATGATCCAATGATGCGTTGCCATCCTATGATGTTTTGAGTAGATATCTTTTGTCTTTGGGTTGATTGATGATCTAGATTGGTATGAGTTGTATGTTTTATTTTGGTGCTGTCCTATGGTGCCCTCCGTGTCACGCAAGCGTGAGGGACTCCCTCTGTAGGGTGTTGCAATATGTTCATGATTCGCTTATAGTGGGTTGGTGAGTGACTGAAACACAAACCCGAGTAAGAGGGATTGTTGCGTATGGGAATAAAGAGGACTTGATGCTTTAATGCTATGGTTGGGTTTTACCTTAATGATCTTTAGTAGTTGCGGATGTTTGCTAGAGTTCCAATCATAAGTGCTTATGATCCAAGTAGAGAAAGTATGTTAGCTTATGCCTCTCCCTCATATGAAACTGCAATAGTGATTACCGGTCTTGTTAACAATTGCCTAGGACAATTCCGCACACCGATCCATCATTATTCCACACTCGCTATTTATATTATTTAGTAATATATTCTAACTTTATGATAACAGCACCTACTTTTATATTTTAGCTCTCCGATATCATACAAAGTTATCCTCTTCATACCCACAACGTAGTTTTATTTCTCATTTCTAGTTGGAAGCAAACGTTCGGTGTACGTAGAGTCATATCAGTGGCAGATAGGGCTTGAGAGAATATTGATCTTACCTTTAGCTCCTTGTGGGTTCGACACTCCATACTTATCACTTCCACCTTTGGAAATTGCTACGATGATTCCCTGCACTTGGGGATTATCAGGGCCCTCCTGGCAGAGCCTGACGCCGGCAAGGAGGAATCCCCGGCAAGGCCCGGTCCCGGCAGGGCAGAGTCTGAGCAGATGGGTGAAGTGGAATAGAAGAAGAAGGTGGTGCAGCACCCCGTTTATTTTTTCAGTTCCCTCTTGTAGGGGGCTAGATCAAGATATCTGGTATGCAGAAGCTACTTTTCGGCCTCCTCATGGCCTCGAGAAAGCTGCATCACTATTTCCAAGCGCATGAGATCACCGTCGTCACCCGCCTCCCTTTGCAATGGATTTTGCACAACCCAGATGCGACGTGGAGGATTGTGGAGTGGGCATTGGAGCTGTCAAGCTTTGGCCTGAAGTTTGAAAGTACTTCAACGATGAAGAGTCGAGCCTTGGCAGAATTCATAGTGGAATGGACCGCAACGCCCGACGAAGAGGTTCAAGAAACCACCCTTCCCGGCAAGGAGACTTGCGGCAATTGGATTATGTACTTTGATGGTGCTTTCTCACTGCAAGGTGCTGGTGCCGGCGTGCTACTTGTCGCGCCCACCGAGAGCACCTCAAGTACGTAGTCCAGATGCACTTTCCCCGAGAAAAATCAATGAACAACACGGCGGAGTATGAGGGATTACTTGCCGGTCTCAGGATCGCGGCAGACCTCAGAATCGAGAAGCTCATCATCAGAGGCGATTCACAGCTCGTCGTTAAGCAAGTCAACAAGGATTACCAGAACCCGTCGATGGAAGCCTACGTGGATGAAGTGAGGAAGTTGGAAGAGCGTTTTGACGGATTGCAAGCAGAGCATGTTCCCCAAGCGGAGAACGGCATTGCTGACGACCGATCGAAGCGCGCTGCCCTGAAGTTGCCCATGGAACCAGGTACCTTTGTGCTTCAATTAACTCAACCGTCCGTCGAGCCATCAACAGAACAGAACAAGGGAAGGAAGGCAGGCCCTGGCAAGTACTTTCCTGCTGAGTTCCTAGGAGCCGCCGGCAAGGACGTTGCCGGGTGCCCCTAGCCCGCCGGAGAGCAGCAACCCCGGCGGAGCCTCGAGCTCTGACCTTAGAGGCAGCTGCCCTTGCGGCCGAAGATGTGCCTTTAGCCCTTGCCGTCGAACCTCAGGCTCCGGCATGGGCATAGCACACCGTCCGTTTCCTCCAAACAGGGGAGCTTCCTGAGGAATAAGAAGAAGCAGAGAAAGTAGCCCGTCGGTCCAGCATGTACCAGTTCGTGGATGATGCCCTATACAGAAGGAGACCGAATGGCGTGAAGTTGAGGTGCATTCCTCGGGAAGACGGACTGAGGTTGTTGGCAGAGATACATGGAGGCATGTGTGGCTCCCACATAGGGTCAAGAGCCCTTGTTGGTAAGGCGTTCCGGCAAGGCTTCTTTGGCCCACCGCCCTCTAGGATGCAACTGCCCTAGTAACCAAGTGTGAAGCGTGCCAGTTCCATTCAAAGAAGCTTCATCAACTGGCCCAAGCTCTTCAGACAATCCCTCTTTCCTGGCCATTTTCGGTCTGGGGCTCGACATACTGGGGCCCTTTCCCTGCGCTGTCAAGAGCTTTGAGTACTTGTACGTTGCGATCGACAAGTTCACAAAGTGGCCGGAAGTGGAACCAGTGAGAAAGGTGCCAACACAGTCAGCCGTCAAGTTCTTCAAGGGGCTAGTCTGCCGTTTTGGTGTGCCCAACAGAGTCATCACCGACAACGGCACACAGTTCATGAGTCGCACCTTCATGCAGTACATTCAAGACCTCGGCAGCAAGGTCTGTTTTGCTTCTGTTGCTCATCCCAGAAGTAACGGCCAGGCCGAAAGGGCGAATGCAGAAGTGCTGCGGGGCCTCAAGACTAGGACTTTTGACAAGCTGCGCAAGTGCGGAAGACGCTGGGTTGATGAGTTGCCAACAGTTCTTTGGTCAATCAGAACGACGCCAAATTGAGCTACTAGCCAAACACCATTTGCCCTGGTTTACGAGGCAGAGGCAGTTCTCCCCATGGAATTCATATACGGGTCACCTCGAGTGCTCGCTTATGATGAGCTTGAGCAAGATCAGTTGCGCCAAGAGTATGTGACACTCCTTGAGGAAGATCGTCTACGGGCTGCTGTGCGAGCCGCTCGCTACCAACAGACCTTGCGCCGCTATCATAGCTGCAAGGTTCACGCTCGAAGCCTTGAGGAAGGAGACCTTGTTCTTCGGCGGATTCAATCCGCCAAGAATTCAAACAAGTTGACGCCAAAGTGGAAAGGCCCTTATCGGGTAAAACGAGTCACCAGGCCCGGCGCATACCACCTCGAGACCGAAGATGGCATTCCAGTGAGCAACTGCTGGAATATCGAACATCTTCACAAGTTTTACCCCTAAGGCGCGGTTGCCGGGAGCCCCGGCAACCCCCATTTTGTACTAGCCTTGTCGGCAAGGCATATAAATCTATGTACAAAGCCAGACGCAGACCCTGTGCGCAGTCAGGGAAAGGAATCCCTTAGTATGTATAGTTTCCTGTCGATTTCCATGTTTATGTGTATACGTATATGCATGCTTGTCCAGGGTACTATACTGCTTTTTGATTCCAATAAATGTTAGTGGACCACCGAGGTTCCATGCTCTTGCCCCCTCTTCTTTCCAGCCACGGCAAGGGCACGCGATCCCGCCAAGGACCCAGCTCCGGCAAGAAGTTGAGAAAATCGCCCGGCACGGCGATCCTCGGCAATCCAGACAGATAAAGTTTACCTCTTGCCCATTCGTGTTCGTAACCTATGACTTGTGCATTAGAAAACCTCGCCACTCTTCTTTAAAAACTCGGGTGCTCCCATTTCCGGCCCGAACGCTGCTTCAGTCAGAGTGGTCATAGTAGCCCTTTCTAAAAAGAGGTGGACGGGGGGCTGGGCCCTTTGTCTGTAACCCGGTAGATAAGATTCTCTGGCAGGCGCAAAGGGCGCCGGCAGGGCAGCTTGCCGAGGGGACTCGTTTATCTACATTAAGGAGGCATTTTGCCTCTGCACGAGCTTACGCATGCACGGGTTCCGGGCAAGGCTAGACTTTTTCATTAACATGGTAATACAAGGACAGAGGTTACATGACACAAGCATGGGTTCGAGAGATTGCATTATCTAGAAATTAAGATTTGGCAAGTGCCTACAATTTAAAAGAAAGATAGGTGCCCCATGATCTCTGTTCTTGCCCCTTTCCTCCCAGGTGCGGCAGGTGAAGGCAAAAAGGAAGCAGCAGGGAACACGCCGATGGACAGCTTGATGAGGAAGACCCTCGGCGGGGCGCGTGGCCGAGGGAGGAGGGCGGCGCGGTCAGTCAGAGTCAGCGTCCTCTGGCTTGACGCCCTCGTCATCACTGTCGCTGTCCTCCTCATCACTCCCGCTCGAGGAGGAGGTTTCGTCGTTGGTGGAACTCTCCACGCAACACCTTAGGTGAGTTCCCAAGCTCCCAAAGACCTTGACAGAAAGCAGGCCGCTCTCCGTCAATACAAAGTGGAGGACCAGCCCCTCCGACAGGCTATAGACGTGAGCGAAGGTTTTCCACCCGCGACGGAGATACAAGACGTGAGGGGCGGGGAAGTCGACGTCGACCCGCATGCTGCCATTCCCGCAGCCCCTCATATGCAGCCTCAAGGCCTGTGGCGGGTCGAGCTCCATCTCCCGAGCAAACGGAGTGGGGAGACGGAGGCGACCGCGCACTGGCTTGTGCAGCCTGATGAAGGACAAGCCGGAAGGGAAGGAAGGAGTCAAGATGGGAGAATATGGATGTTGAAGGATTGAAGTGCGCCATCCCCCTCCCCTTCTTATAAAGGGCCGGGGCCGGGGCTCAGCCGCCCCAGTTAACCAATCCGGCAGCCAGGGGTGCAGGGAATTGGGACCGACCCGCTGCTCCAATCAGCGACGACCCGGTTTCCCGTCTCGCCATTAAAGCCTTTGCCCTCCGCGTCCACCACCTACCATCCTTGGGGCATGGAGGACACGTGGCGAGCGGGCCAGAACTAAGAAGACAAGTGAGGCGACTGTTTTCCACCCCGTGATCGTGGGGCGCGGGTGCCTTGAAGGCCACGACCCAAGTCCACTTAGTAAATGAGCCATGCCCCTGCGTTTTCCTCTTTTTATGGGGAAGGTGCGAGCCGCCTCTTTACTATCCACCACGATGTGACGCAAGCATGCAGCAACCGCCCCATGCACGACCCCCATGTCAGGGAAGCACAACTGGCGAGGGAGTTACTGCGGTAAAACTCTGCCACGCGTACCCGCGCACCGTTCTGGGCCTGGCCCAATAGCGCTCCGCGCTTATATGTGGCACATGCCTTGGGGCTCCTGTCGGTGTACAAAAGTAGGGGTCCTTTTTGTACCCCTTTACTTGTGGGTGGGCAATCGCAGCCACACGCCTGCGGCCGCACTTGGCGGGGCACAAGAGGAAGCAAAGACACAAGACTACCAGAGCAACGCCAAGGCAGAGGTGCGAGGAGCGAAGAGACAAGGTGGGCTCTCCCCGACAGGAGCCTTGCCAGGGCAGCTTGCGTAGCCCCGGCAAGGGCCTTGCCGGGGCAACTTGCCCAACACCCTTGAGCCGCCACCCTTGAGCCTAAGAGTTCTGACACCATCGACAACATTGGAACCAAGGCTCGGGAGGCGCCTGGATGGTGCATGCAGATCTTTGTGAAGACCAAGAACATACAATACTAGATGAGAACCAGAAGACAGAAACCCCGACAAGATCCTTGCCAGGGAAGCTCACAAGACCCCCGGCAAGACCCTTGCCGGGGACACCTGCGAGCCGGGGCCCCGGCAAGCCCCTTGCCGGGGACATCTACGGGGCCACAGCCAGGCTCCCACCTGCCAAGGCTCCACCGCCGTTCCAACACAGCAGTCAACCCGCCAACAAGGTAGGCACCTGCGTGGTGACGTGCGGCTTCCAGGCCAACTCAGCAAGCACCCGCGTGGTGGCATGCAGATCTTCGTGAAGACTCTATCACTGCACCAATTCAGTAGCTAGCTAGCCAGCGTGGCGCTGCACGCCTAGTCAGCCTGGACGCGCGTCAGAGCAAGGAGAAGCGGCGACGGACAGGACGAGTTTCTTTGCCGTCCCCGATAAAGCGAGAGGGCACGTCGGCAGCGCATTAAATGTGTTTGTCCTACGGTCCCAGGCGATAAGCTTGTATATAGTACAAACTTTCCACCTCCTGTGTGCCACTGTGGCGACCCCCTTTGACTATAAAAGGAGGCCCGAGGCGTACTGGAGGAAGATTCAGATTTTTTGGACCCTGCACGCTTTGTAGCTAGTCCAAGAACACCAGATAAACACAAACCAGCAGGAGTAGGGTATTACGCATCACTTGCGGCCCGAACCTGGGAAGATTCCCCGTGTTGATCTTCTAAACCCGCTCTTTCCACAGCCTCGCGCCTGCCAACCGTAGAAGGGATTCCCCGTGATCCCATAGGTGTCGTTTCCATCGACAAAACCAGATTGCGATACCTTGTGAGCAGTTCTATCTCCCGCATGATGCCCTCCATAAGCTTCAGAGTGACATTTCCATAGGATTTGTCCATGTTCATGCTCAGGTACACAACGTGTAATAATACCATCTAGTCCTTCTTTATAAAGTGTGGGTATCCCAAAAGCAATGTCTTAAATCAAAGAAGAATTTTTGCTTTTGTTGATAAGTGAAGCTAGGTGGTATATATTTAGCAACAATATAATTAGCATAGTCAGCATACCAAGAAGTGTTATGAGAAACATTTATTATAGCTAATTGTTCATCAGGAAAACTATCATTAATGGGTTGTGGGTCATCAAGAATATTCTCGAACCTAGACAAGTTATCAGCTACGGGGTTATTAGCTCCCTTTCTATCAGTGATATGTCAGTAAAATTCTTATAGCAAGAGAACCCACCTAATGAGTCTAGGTTTAGCATCTTTCTTTTCCAGAAGATATTTTATAGCGGCATGATCAGTGTGAACAATCACTTTAGAATCAACAATGTAATATCTGAATTTATCACAAGCAAACACCACTGCTAAAAATTCTTTTTCAGTAGTAGCATAATTTCGTTGGGCACTGTCTAGAGTTTTACTAGCATAATGAATACCATTTAATTTCTTATCAACTCTTTGTCCTAGAACAACACTAACAGCATAATCACTAGCATCACACATAATTTCAAAAGGCAAGTTCCAATCAGGTGGTTGAACAATAGGTGTAGAAATTAAGGCTTTCTTAAGTGTTTCAAAGGTTTCTACACAATCATCATCAAAAACAAATGGAACATCCTTTTGTAAAAGATTTGTAAGAGGCCTTGAAATTTTAGAGAAGTCTTTAATGAACCTCCTATAGAAACTAGAATGACCGAGGAAACTACCAATACCTTTGATATCTTTAGGACATGGCATTTTCTCAATTGCATCAACTTTAGCTTTATCCACCTCAATACCTCATTCAGAAATTTGATGTCTCAAGACAATACCTTCATTAACCATAAAGTGGCACTTCTCCCAATTCAAGACAAGATTAATTCACTCACATCTCTACACAACTCGATCAAGGTTGATTAAGCAATCATCAAAAGAAGTTCCGTAAATGGAAAAATCTTCCATGAAAACCTCAACAATCTTTTCACAAAAATCAGAGAATATAGCAGTCATACATCTTTGAAAGGTAGCAGGTGCATTGTATAAACCAAAAGGCATACGTCTATAAGCATAAGTTCCAGAAGGACAAGTAAAGGTGGTTTTCTCTTGATCAGGTTGTGAAACAGGTATTTGAGAAAAACCAGAATATCCGTCTAGGAAACAAAAGTGTGTGTGATTAGATAGTCTTTCTAACATTTGATCAATAAAAGGTAGAGGGTAATGATCTTTTCTAGTAGGTTTATTTAATTTTCTAAAATCAATTACCATTCTATAACAAGTGACAATTCTTTGTGGAATAAGTTCATTTTTATCATTAGGAACAACAGTAATACCTCCCTTCTTAGGGACACAATGAACGGGACTTACCCATCTGCTATCACCTATGGGATAGATTATACCTGCTTCCAGAAGCTTCAATATTTAAGTTCTTACCACTTCTTTCATTTTAGGATTTAAACGTCTTTGGTGATCAACAACAGGTTTAGAATCAGGTTCCATATTAATCTTGTGCTCACAGAGAGTGGGACTAATTCCCTTAAGATCATCATGAGTATATCCAATGGCAGCTTAGTGCTTCTTTAGAATTTTCAATAATCTTTCTTCTTCATGTTCTGAAAGGTTATCACTAATAATAACAGGATATATCTTTTTCTCATCAAGATAAGCATATGTCAAAGTGTTTGGTAATTGTTTTAATTCAAACTCAGGATCACCTTTAGGTGGAGGAGGACCTCCTAGAGTTTCAATAGGCAAATTGTGTTTAAGCAGAGGTCGTTGTTCAAAAAAAAAATTATCTATCTCATTTATTTCATGCATATGCATATCATTGTCACGGTCTAGCAAATATTGTTCTAGTGGATTAGTAGGAGGCACGGCAATAGAAGCAAGACTAATTATTTCATCCTTACTATGCAATTATTTCTTATGATGCTTTCTACTAAACTTACAAAATTAAACTCATGAGACTCATCACCAAAACTTACACCGACGGTTTGTTTCTCACAAACTATTTTAGCATTAACGGTGTTCAAGAAAGGTCTACCAAAGATAATGGGACAAAAGTCATCTTGTGGGGAACCAAGAACAAGAAAATGAGTAGGATATTTTATTTTCCCACACAAGACTTCAACATCTCTAACAATTCCAAGTGGTGTGATGGTGTCCCTATTAGCAAGTTTAATAGTAACATCTATGTCTTCTATTTCAGCGGGTGCTATATTATTCATAATTTCTTGGTATAAGGTAAAAGGAATAGCACTCACGCTAGCACCTAAATCACATAAACCATGATAATAGTGATCTCCTATTTTGACCGAGATAACGGGCATGCCAACAACAGGTCTATGTTTATCTTTTTCATCAGGTTTGGCAATTCTAGCAGCTACAACAGAGAAGTAAATAACATGCCCATCTAAATTTTCTACCAAGATATCTTTAACCATAGCAACACTAGGTTCTATTTTGATTTGTTCAGCAGGTTTAGGTGCTCTTATATAAATTTTATTGACCACGGTTGAAACTTTAGCATGTTCCTTTATCCTAACGGGGAAAAGTGGTTTTTCAATATAAGCTGTAGGAACAGCTGGATCAACGTTATAAATAATAGTTTCATCTTTAGCTATTATTGGTTCTTTAATTCCTTCTTTAATAGGTGGGTGATATTTAAACCACTTCTCCTTAGGGAGATCAACATGAGTAGCAAATGATTCACAAAAGGAGGCTAGTATCTCAGAGTCAAGTCCATATTTAGTGCTAAACTTTTGAAAAGTATTGGTATTCATAAAAGATTTAACACAATCATACTTAAGCTTATTACCTGACTCTTTACCTTTGTCAAGTTCCCAATCTTCAGAGTTGCGTTTAATTCTTTCGGAAACATCCCACCTGAATTCAATAGTCTTCTTCATAAATGAACATGTACAAGAAGTATCAAGCATGGATTGATCATCACAAGAAAGTCGAGCATAAAAATTCTGAATAATAATTTCTCTTGAGAGCTCATGATTGGGGCATGAATATAACATTCACTTAAGCCTCCCCCAAGCTAGACCGATACTTTCTCCTCACTACTAGGAAAATGCTTATACATAAAAGTTTAGTAGTAGCATATGTTTGGGACACACGCTACTGCTAATTTGCAGTAGCGCTGGTTTCGGAGCACGCTACTGGTACTGGTTAGCAGTAGCCTTGTTTAGCATAGGACGTGCTACTGTTAAATGTGTCGCAGGGCCCAGAACGGAAGCCCACTTAGCTGTAGCGTTTCGTGTCCACCCACGCTACAGCTAGTGACCCGCCTGACAAGTACCATGGTTGATCGGCATGATATGGTATGTTATACTAACTTTAGTAATTTGATGATATATATATATATATATTTGCTTTATTGTTATACATACAAATGCAAATTATCCGATGATATGCTTAGTGAATTCGATGATATGCTTAGTGTAGAGTCCAATGATATGTTGTGTGGAATCTAGTCGATGATATGGTTTAGTGTAGAGTCCGATGACATGCTTATTAGGGTAGAATCCAAGGAACTATTAATAGTGTAGATAATCCATACTTATTAGTAGAATTCATGCTTAGTAGAAATGTGTAGTACTATGTCTTTTGATAGTGTAGAAATCTATACTTAGTAGAAATATATTTGCAAGAGTATGTGCGAGGCTACTTATTAATTGATATGTTTTTCTTATTCGGAAATTGCCAAAGAGCCTATATGTGAGTTGTGGTATCGATCCTGATGAAGAAGGCTCAGCTGGAGTATGCCTTACCGCAAGGGGCTCCATCACCACCTGTACTTACGGCGTGGACACAGACAATTGCACACACTTAAGCTCGGTTGGGTGGAAGAGCTTCCTCGTTGGCAAGAATCTTCGTGTTGGACAGGCCATCCTAATTACTATCAAGAACACCCACCACCCAGGCTTGAGGATGATGATCATTGTCGATATCATCTAGAACTACATATGTGTGTGTGGCTGTATGACTATATATACACTACAAGAAAAATACACTTCCGTGATGATACATGTTTGTCACAGTAGGTCACGTTTTCTATCATGCATGTACATCCATGATGATTTTATGACATAATCAAGATAGTCATACCTGTGCTGTCGTAGAAGTGTTTCATGACATTACCAAAATTATCATCACAGAAGTGTCCACTTCCATGACGATAAATCACGCGTCATAGAAGTGCTTTCATCAAGGGTGACCGCCACGTGGCATCGGCCATAACGGGTCGCCGTTAAGCTATCGGGTCCGGTTTTGGATCCGATAACCCGTTAACAGCCCAGACCAATGGGGATTTTCCACGTGTAAAATTCTCATTGGCCGGAGGAAACACGTGTTGGCTCACTGTTGGGACAGATGTCATCCACTCATTGGACAGGAGGCGCCTATGATATGTCGACACATGGCACGACCCAAGAGAGGCCCATTCTGATGAAAAGGCCGGCCCAGCTAAAGGCCCGCCATGTTTTTTCAGACACTAGTGGGCTGGCCCGTTAATAGCCTTCCATGTGTTGGGTCAAATTGAGGCCCATACCAGATCTGGCTCGTTCACAGCCTGTCGTGTTTTGGGCCATATTACGGCCCATATCGGATCAGGCCCGTTAACAGGCCATTGTTCTTTTGGGCCCATTCTAAGACAGGTTTGTATTTTAGCCTGTTAAGTGCCCGTTTACCAGTTCGACCCGATAATAGTTTTGGCCTGTTAGCGGCCCGTGGTGCATCTGGGACGTTGTCGGCCCGATTTAACTTTAGGCCGTTTAAAGGCCCATGTAGAAACTGGGCTATTTCTTGTCCGAAGTAACTTTAGGCCTCTTAACGGCCCGTAGTCTTCGTGGATAAATTTCAGCCAAACTGGCCTATCGGCCTATTAATGGCCCGTGTAACAGTTGGGCCTAATTACAGCCCGCGTTGAATCCGGCCTTCTTACAGCCCATCTGATAATGGCCCATGACACTTTTAGGCCTATGGCCCGCATAGATACCGGCCTGCTTAAAGCTCATAATTTTATTGGGCCAAACAGGCCCAAGATATATTTTGGCCTGTGAACTGCTCGTCCAATTTGGGCCAAACATGGGCCTTAAGGCAGTTTCGGCCTGTATTGGCCCGTGAATTTTTTGGCTCAACGCTAGCCCAATCTAGGTTTTAGCATGTCAAAAGCCCATGGTATTCTCTGGCCCAGCTGGCCAGAACTTTACTCGGCCTGTTAAAGGCGGGAAACAACTATAGGTTTAGACCTGCTAATGGCCCAAGATGATTATAGGCCACGTTTTGGCCCATATGAGTAATGGGCCGGCCCGAAGACCGACAACACTGAGATCCACTGAACCTTCCGGCCTAAATTACAGCATACCGACCAAGAATAAACCTAGACTATACAACAAAGAAATTACAACATATTACATCCCCTCGGCATCAAAGTTTGCCGCCAGTGGTAATAAAGGGCAGCTAGACAGCAGATTACAAAAACTGGGCAGGTCGCTACTAGTGGAAGTTAACAGGCGGACAAAATAATAGACAGAACTGACAACACTTCAACACAGTTCAAGAAAGGTTAGCCCAGCCCAGGAGCTGCAGCGCAAGCAGCTTAGCAACCTGATGAGACTGCGCTTCTTTGGCGCTCATATCCACCAACTTAAGCTGCATAGCATCAATAAACGTCCTGTACTTACGGTTAATCTTGCATAGAGATTGAAGTTCCAGTAATATTTGAGCGGAAGCATGTATTTCTGCTTGAATTTCATACTGAAGAAGTCGAACAGATTCAGGCGGCGACTTCATCGAGCTTGTGTCACTGAGTAAGTCTGACACTACATCAAGATGTAACTTCGTGGTTGTATCCCTAGCCTCAATATGTGTTGCCTTCTCCTCTGGAATATGTGTTAGAGGGACCAACAATGGGTTCGTCTCACTATGATTGTGGCAGTTCTTCCTAGCAGTAGTGTTGTCACCCTGAAAGAGAAACAAGTAGGTAGATAACAGGTTTTGCAGGTATAAGCATCAGTGTTGTCAATTCATCTCAGTTCTTTGCCAGAAATAAAGAGACACGGTTTAAAATAGCATTAACATAATATGCATTATTCATAGTTAAGACGGCAGGAAATGGCATTCTGTAGGAGCGGCTAGCTTCACCAAACCACTGGATTACAGATCAAGAACATAAGCATATATGTTGTTCTAAACAATGTATAAGCATGAATGGTGAGTGTACTGTCAATTTATACCATTTCAGATTGGTAAATAAAGAGACACGATTTAAATAATATTAATATAATATGGCATTGTTCATAGTTGGGACATAGCAGGATATGACATTGTGCTGTTGTTGGTAGTGTCACCACACCATTGGATTAAAGATCAAGAACACAAGCACACACATAGTGCTAAAGAAGATAACTGGCTATGTTTAGTTTAATTTACATGGTACGACTAAGGAACTAGATTGTACAACTAAAGACTGAAATTGAGAAGGACAAACTTATGTTTATGTACTTCTACTTTATAAACTTTGAACAAGCAATTTGATGCAGACAACAAAAATAAACAACATTTGCACTCATAGCTATCCAAATATAAACCAACAAAGTTTGAAGGCTCGAGGAGGACAAACTTACATTAGTAGTGAAGACAGGCTCTATAAAGGCCTTGTCCATATTGATGGGGGGGGGGGAATTCAAGAGGTTTACCGCACACTCTTCTTCAAGTGTATTGCCTTTATTCTACATTTTGTTAAGAGTAAATGTAGATGTGAAAATATAGGAACAAATGGCAATTATTTAACTTAAGATGCAGAGTACAAATGTAAATATAGCATACACGCATAAGGCACTGACAAGAGCAATGCGGAGGATCCACCGAGTATGAAGGAGTGACCCCGGATCCGGTGTAGCGAGAGCAGCTTGCTTCTCATTGCCCTTCCCATTGTTCCCAATGCCAAGAAAATCTCGTTTAAAGCGACGATGGCAGCGAGACGCCAAGTGCCCCTCAATGCCGCAGAGTTGACACTCAACCCCACCACCACATGCCTCGTAGTGGAGGCAAAGGACATTTGGTTCTCGCAGGGGACATGTAATGCATTCAAGCCCAAGCTGTTTTACTCTTTCATGCATTCTAACATGTCTTTTAACCCTCTACTTCTCTGGATATGGAAAACCTCCTGCACAATGAAAATCAAAGTTTTGCCTGGATGTTAATCATGGACAAGCTCAATACCAAAGATATGGTGGAAAGAAGACATTGGCATCTGGATGACGGGGTTAACTGCCTTCTTTGTCCCTTGAGGACTCGAGAGACCAGAAACCACCTGTTCTTTGAATGCAACTTCAGTGTGAGAATATGGAACTATCTGCAAATTACATGGCCACCTGGGGATGACATGTCTGCTATTGTTATGCAAGCTAAACAGGATTTTGCAAAGCCTTTCTTTACTGAAGTTGTTTTTGTTGCTTGCTGGAACATTTGGATAACCAGGAATGCAAGAGTGTTCAGGCATGAGAGGCAGAGTTTCAATAAATGGAGAAGTGCATTTATCCATGATATTACACTCATGCAGCACAGAGTCAAGGCTAGATACAAGGAGGAGCTGCTAAAATGGATTTCCTTTCTACCACCATGAGGTTTTTGTATTCTTAGTAGTTTAGTTTCCTTCTTTTCTTTTCTGTTTTGATTACCCCTTGTAATCTTTGTACGTTGTATTCTTCTCTTTTGAATAAAAGTTAAATGCTGTGGGGGGTTTTCCCTACAGTCACCAGTCAAAAAAAGAGAGCAATGCGGAGCTAAACTTCTTCAGTAACATTGGTTTTATTCAATATTTTGGCAAGAGTAAATGTAGATCTGATCTGTAGAAAAATGGAGGACAAGGGAAAATAAGTTGTGAAGTGTACATGCAGAACTAGCTGACAAATATAAGTACAGTGATGAAGGACAACAGATACTTACAAGAACAATGCAGAACTAAATTTCTTCATAGGCATTGGGTTTATTCTACATTAATTTAAGCATTAATATAGATCTGATAATTTGGAGTGAACAGGGGATAAGCAAGCTATAATGCACAATGATGTCACATAATCCACCAGGTATGAATGTAATGACAATGATAGGACAATAGGTACTCACAAGAGCAAAGCAGCGACCAACATAGTTGCGATATCCTAGGTTTTGCGGCGCTGGTTCTATCGCCAATATACGTCGGGTGCTATGTGATTTCTCCGGTAGAACCACCTTTTTCAAGGACTTTGCTTGTACTCCTTCAGGTTCTGCAATCACCCTCTTCCTTTTAGATGTCTGAAACACAAGAACATCATTTGAATGGAAAAACATGGTATGATGACAAATGGAATAGGTGTTGATAATGGATGGGCATGTCATCTTCACATTTATCATGAGTAAACTAAGCAGATGGCGGTGCAACGAAGCAAAAGAAATGCAAGACACCTTATGCAAGATATGTGCAACCAATAAAACCTTGCCAAATTAGAACATGCACTTTATTGGGTGAACATGATAGGCCATCTGCCTTTGACTCCTTGAGCTCAGAATAGTCATTAGGATCATATTCTGAATACGAATCTATTGGTCGGGAGCATGGGGGTTTCATTGCATCCACAATGGACCTCAATCCCTTGATGCCAAGTTTGTTACCCATTGAACTGTTCCACAATATTCTTCTGATGTGCGCATTCTTATATTCATTGTGATTACGTACAATATCTATAAAGCATGAAAACACAAATAGTAGTGAGATTATCTTTGTAATGCAGAGGATATTGTAATATAATAGAGGCTCCCTGTAAACCCTTGTGTCCTATCACTAGATTCTGATGAGAGAGCCCATTGTGTTGTAATATGGTGAGTAGATTAATATAATCTGGCACAACTACACAAAAAAATAGGCTCCCTGTTGGGGGCCCCAGATGTAAGGATAGTTGGCGGATGATAGGTTCATAATATACCGTATAGAAAGTTTATTGCCAAACCATGATAACGAGAGCGCAGAACCAGTAGGCAGATCATAGTGTAGATAATAGGGGTACACCATAACCACCATAAATAAACCGGGAAAGTGGAATTGGCTGGAAAACATAGGGTTTTTCCGCTACTAATATGCAGCCGATCGATCAGCTACATGCCAGCTCTATTCATCTGAAGGCGCACAACTATTACTATCAGTTTAGTCTATCAAAGACCGCGCGGCTCCAACCATTTCCGGGGTATTATGGCAGACCAAATCGAAGTGTGAAATCATTTAGCAGAACCGACCCAATAGAGGTGTCGACTGCGGATGTCCTTGCTCCCCTTCCTAACAAGGAACATACTGTGCTTACTAAAGAAGAACAGAAGAGGAACATGTTAAAGAACAGTAGAGGAAGCATATTATTGAGATTCCCCTTCTTTCTATACAATGTTGGTTGCCCACCCAAGATGAATCAGAGCGCCCAAAGAAATGCAATTCCATGATGTCTCTCTATATGTGGCCACATGCATTTGGAAAATCAAGTGGGAGCATTACCTGACCAATTAAATGTGTGTCTGTTAACCAATGTCAGTAACATATCACAATTCGTATTTGAAGAAGTAAGCTTTGGACTTATGATTGGTGTGTTGTTTAGCTTCAAGAGTGGACTGCTGCTAGTGCGATACAAAGCAGCTACACAGATCATAGTGTAGATATAACGGGAAAACCGTAAGCATCAGGAGTAAAATCAGCAAAGTGGAACTTGCTGGAATATATGTGCTAGTATTGCCGGTACGGCTAGAAAGGCTTCGGATACCAGCTCTCTTCAACTGAAGGTGCGGTACTGTTAATAGCAGTGTAACTCTCAAAGGCGACACAGCTCCCCGCATTTCCTTGCTAATCTTATAGGATTCAAGTGGGCGGACCACTACAATTCCTATTCCTATGTTTACAAAACCCTACGAATCAAAGAGGCCCGAAGAGTTCAAAGTTTCCATCACAACCGACCGTATAGACCTCTACACTGCAAATGTCCCTGCTCATCTTCACTACAAGGAATATATTGTACCACTATCATACTCCCTCCTTTCCAAAATATAAGTCTTTGTAGATATTTCCACTATGGATCACATACAGATGTATACAGATACATTTTAGAGTGTAGATTCACTCATTTTGCTCCATATGTAGTCCATGGTGGAATCTATACAAAGACTTGTATTTAGGAATGGAGAGAGTACTTATTAAAGAAGAACGAAAGAGGAACATGCTAAAGAAGAGCAAGCAGATTTTGGATAATAAAATGTTCGTTGTGCAGTGCCCACACATGATGAACCAGAGCGCATTAAGAATGCAAATCCCTGTTGTCTCTCTATATGTGGTGCACGTGCTTTTCGAAAGTAAAGTAGGAACATTAGCTGACCAATTAAACGTTATCTATTTTAGTAATATCAGCATCATATCAGATTCGTATTTGAGCAACAAGTTTGGAATTATGAGTGGCACGTTGTTTAGCGTGATGGATTCAAGAGCAGTGCTAAGCAGCTACGATCATGGTACTGATATAAAGGCATGTCTGCATGTAAGTCGCGTGACTTTTGTCATTTGGGTCAGTCCACCATTTCAGGCAGTTGGATGAAGATCCTACGTCTCCTAACCCTTCTTTTTCCTCATCTCTGATTCTTCCCATACAGAACACCGCACGGGCTGCTGGCCGAACCACCAGCCCTGACCCCCCGCCCTCCCCTAAACCGCCCCCATCGCCTGTGTTCCTCCGCCATCCCCACCCCATCCCCTCCCCCTCCCGCGTCGAGTTTTCTTCGTTCGGCGAGGCCCCACCACCGCCCCCACAACCACCGTCCCCACCCGAGCCCCTTCCTTCGCACCGACGAACTCCTGCGAGCTCCCAAAAATTGACGGACCCAATTTTGAAATTTAGTCTACTGTCATTTAACTAGTGTGGAATATAAAAGGGGAAAACCTTAAGCATTGTGAGTATAGTGTTGAGCGTGCCATGGCGGATCTGAAGATGCAAACCGGACAAAGGTAACTTCGCAACCAATGTTTGCTTTCAACTAACAAGTAAGTGATGGACAAGAAATCAGAGTAAAGCAGTGGCGATCTATTTTCTTGCTGCGATAAATAAGTTGAGAAAATACGAAAGAGTACCGCCTCTGGTGCGGCGCCGTGTGTGCATCCGCTCTGAATTTGACAATGCTGCAGTAGCGATGGCTGTCGGTGGCGTGGAAGCAGATCTAGGAGGGTAGACGGTGGCGGCGGGGTGCGGTGCACGAGATGGTCGTAGGAGCGGTGCCGGCAAGGTGGACGATGGCGGGGATGAAGGGAGAGGACGGGATGCAAGGATCCCGGTCCGAAGCCGTGGATGAGAGAGGTAGATCTCTTGTAATGGACGACGGTGTCGGGTATCAGCTCCGGCATGGTGGGGGAGGAAGGCGGTGGATGGGGTGGCGGACGGAGGAGGCTGGGGTGGAGAGGGTGTTATGGCGCCCACGGAGTATGAATGGGGAAATGGAGGGGGAGAGGAAGGGGGAACCATGTCTTCAGGGCGCGCTTGTTTCTAATGCGAGG
Organism: Aegilops tauschii subsp. strangulata; assembly: GCF_002575655.3. NCBI lineage: Eukaryota > Viridiplantae > Streptophyta > Magnoliopsida > Poales > Poaceae > Aegilops > Aegilops tauschii. Next base: position 323,476,852 of record NC_053040.3, read on the forward strand.
AAATTTAGAAACTTAGCCCCTGTTTAAAATTTCCTACATCACATCAATATTAGTCGGTTGGGGATAGGACGGTAATCTTGCATACACCGAATATTTGCCGACGAGAGTTTGTTTTGGCGCCCACTGTGTATGATCCGGGGAGGGAGTCGATTTCGGCCGTGGAGACACTGTGTTTTGGCGCCCACCGTGTATGAATCCGGGTTAGAGGCGGTTATGTCACGTTTGAGTGAAATTACAAACCTCCCCTATCAAAACCTATAGAAATAGAGCCGATGGGCTCTGCGTGTCAGGGATAGGCAGTAATTTCCATCTTGCAGATTTTGGTTTCGGGCGGTTACTGCTACTTTCCCCGCTTCGTTCAAATTTTTACAGAGCAAGAGTGCACGTTTACCGTGCCAACTCAATTCGAATCCACTTTGCATTCTATTTTTGTTCGGGCAGGATCCATTTTCGATTGGAATAAAATTCTATATACATCATTTTTTATATATACTTTCAAAATCACAACACCCTTTATACATAAATATGGTTTACAAATGGCATGATCTCAGATTCATAAGGTTGTATCCATCTTAATTTGGATTTTCAAATATTTGAAACCACTTTATGTTGAAATCCAATGTATGCATTCCTCGCTAACTGTCTCCAATTAATGTGTGTTTCATGCGGTTTTTTTACTTCTCAAACATGTATAATGTGTTTCACACACGCAACATATAGTGTAATTCCGTTTAGACATTAATTGCATATAAACCATGCATTGTCTCTAATTAAAGAATCTATGGATCACTAATATTGATAAACTATATAACATTACACGTGTCCCCAAATTCAAATGAATATGCATGTTTGATACACCAATTTGCGTTATGATATTATCGATGTTGTGATCTCCAGTTTAAATATTTGAATCCCCTTTAATCCAGATATTCGTCTCATATAGCTATCACTCACGGTTATATAGGAGTATCTCTCTAGACCTATACGTGTTCATCGTCTCTCGGGTATCTCTCGTGCTACCTGTATGTCGTCAATGATCTTTTATCTTCGTAACAAAGTGACGGTACTCTCTCCCTCGACCTTCATCACTCTATCTCTCTCTAAGTATATCTCGCTCCCTGCTATGTGTCTCTAACTATGATTCTCCATGTGAAATCTCTTTCTCTCACACAAACACAAACTTCGTCTCCCAGGGTCTCATTTCTCTCTACTATTCCCCTGTGTGCCACTCGCACACCCCCTCTCACACAGAGATGTCTTTCGCTCCTTAGGTATGAGAAGCTACGACTCTTCCTCTTAAATAACTCTTTCTCACACACAAACACAAACTCTGTCTCCCAAGGTCTCATATCTCTCCACCATTCTCTTGTATGTCGCTCACACACACTCTCTCTCCCTAGAGATATCTTGCGTTCCCTCACATCTCTCTCTAGCTATCACTCTCGTTGTGAAATATGTTTCTCTCTCGCAGACACAAAACTCCGTCTCTTGGGATCTCATTTCTCTCTGATATTTGTTTGTATGTGACTCACATGCACCCTCTCTCTATCTCTCTCACACCCACACACATAACTCAGCCTTCTGATCCACTCGACTCGTATCTCTAACGCACACTAGCTAGAATCTTCATCTTTCTATTTATATGTTTCTCCATCAACCTTCTTTCTCGCCCTCACTCTTGCTTCCTATCACGCACACTATATATGTTTCTCTTTGTGCAGTCAAGTGCCCTCTTTTTATCTTTCTCTCACACACACATAACTTCACCCTCTGAACCACCTGGCGGTCATCTCCAACACTCAAACTAGCTGATGCCCTCTAGCTAGCATCTATATCTCTGTATCTATCTATAGTTTCTTCGTCAACATTTCTTTCTCGCACGCACTCTTGCTTCCTATCACCCACACTATATATGTCTCTCCATACATGCATTTATAGTTTGATCTCTTTTGCACAATCGCTGTGTCTCGCTCCCTCTGCTCGCCATAGATGCATGCTCCAGCCCACGCCACTGTCTCTTAAAGACAAAAACACATGCTCAATTATCGGGCCTTCTTCCCTGCACTCTCACATACATGCATATTGTCATACTGATCCGTCTCTCCCATGTCGTTGACCTTATGACTTATGTCTTCTTTCTTTTATCTCGATCATGCGCGCGCGCACACACACATCCCATGTATACATGTATACCTCTCGCACATGCACGTTCAAGGTCTCCTATGTCTCCATACGTAGTTAATTACCCTCAACCCTAACGCCACATCAAATCGTTCTCTTCTTGTGTGCACATCACTTCCGCCTGGATGGGTAAAACACACACTCACACTTAACAATCTCCTTTTAGCTACCCCCCTCTCTCACTCTTCCCCTATATCCCCGAAACCAATAAGACCATCCCTTCATTTAATTCCTGCCTACATGCACCATCAATATATTGTAGTCTTCCTCGGTGTCTCTCGAACAAACACGTTCTCTCGATGTCGACTCCTCTCACGCGCACACGCCTTCTCTTCCCTCTCTACAGGCCTTTTCTCTCTCGCACACCCTCGTTGGTGGCCTCTGCCATACACATCACCTCTCTATGATGAAGCCACGCACACTTAAATTACATCCGCCACTGAGGACCCCGCGTCACACACACACACGCATCCACCCACCCACCCACCCACCCACACACACACACTAACACTCCATCTCACACACACATGCTCTAGGCGGAGCATTTGTTCCTACCACCCTTCATCCAACCTTACCCGTATGATAAACAATCACCTTAATTTACTTGTATAACATGGACAAATTCCACTTTACTTTAGTAGTTAGCAAACTTATCATCTCTACTCTTATAAAAAACCGAGTTGGTGATGATGGTGTGCCTGCCATCTTGTAATATATACCGTCCAATCTATATCTGACGGATAGAAAGCAAACTATGACAATTTTACAAAAGATACCCGCACCTCTCTCCACATTTAGAGCATGATTGGTTTGCTGCCAATATTTGGCTAGCCAAATGTTGGAATTGCCAAATATTGGCAATACCAAGACTTGCCAAATATTGGCAACTTTATGTGAGATAGGAAAGACAACTCAGTAACCTACCAAGTAGTAGCGAATATTTGGCACAATGCCAAACATTGGCATGCCTATTTTTGGCACCAAACCAATTATGCTCTTACAGACAAGGCCTTGCCTCGTTCATCCTTATCTCCCACAACCTCATTGCTGAGCAATTAAAAAAGGAAGTCTCTGGAAGAATCTAGCATGGTGGCCGCTGCCGCCTGCCGGCGCCGTCCATCCCCATGCTTCCGCCCAGTACGACCACCAGTCACCAACACGCTGCACTCCTCACCTTATCTCTCATCTTTCCATTTTTCGATGAAATTGTCGAGATACCAGTTTTCCGATAAAATTCTCAAGATATCATTAGTTTTTACACATGGGATTACTCCTGCATGGATCAATCACAACAGGTGTTTTGTAAAAAAATGCATATTGATGTTCCGTGCAATGCACGAGCATCTTGCTAGTAATTATATAACGCAAATCATGAGCAGGAAGTGACATTTTTTTAAACAACCATGTTAACATGGCCACATAAATCACTAGCTAAAGTGTAATACCATTATACTTATATCCCGATGCAAAAGGTTGAGTACATGTCCGAAGAGTAGAGTTGCACACACGCACTCTATCTCTCAGAATATCTCTCACACACACCAGTTATGTGACGCCCACTTAAGCAGACACATGTGTTACAATTTGTGCACCTGCGGGTACACGTGATGGTGCGCATTTATTTAAGCCGGACAACGAACCCAAACAGTAGCTGCATTCATTCCCTTCCCGTCGCCTCTTCTCTAGTCACCGTCACCTGGTAGCCATGGCCTGGCCGAAGGTAACGACATACGCCATACTCCCGCCGGAGTGGCACTTTAATCTGGAAATTTTAGTGGTCATGCATGCATCTTTTTGTGTTGGCACTCCTATATAAGGGTTGACCGGTCGCTTCCCACGGACGTGCGCGGGCGGTGGAAGAGGAAGGAGAAGGGAAGCGGGCTGTGGAGTAACATTTTTTACCACAATTTCTTAGGAAACTAAGTGCAAGAATCGAGTAGTTTTGCAACTACTAGTACTACACCTAAAACGGTTCAAAACCAATACCACCACCACGCCCGTGTCTGACCGCCCTGGACGACCCAACCCCCCTCCCTTGCCAGTGCGCGCTTCCCGCGTGAAACGGTCAGTATCGGATTGCGGGTTCCGGCAAAACCCTCGAGGTTCGAACACTGGGGTGCGCACGAAGATCTCTCCCCCTCTAGCTCACGCACTCATCGCGATCTCAAAGCTCAGCGCGTCGAGATCGCAGAACAAGGGACACAGGGTTTATACTAGTTCGGGCCACCGATGTGGTGTAATACCCTACTCCTGTGTGGTGTGGTGGATTGCCTCTTGGGCTAAGGATGAACAGGTACAAGGGAAGAACAAACTCCTGAGGAGAGGTGTCCTTGAGCTCGGTGAGCTTGTGTGGTTGAGGATGATCTGAATGGCCCAAGATCAGTTGCCTCCTACTGCAGTGGCTAGTCCTATTTATAGAGGCCCTGGTCCTCTTCCCAAATGTAGGTGGGAAGGGATCCCATAATGGCCAAATTTGAAGGGAGACAACTGGTACAAGTTATCCTGACTAAAGGTGGTCTTCGCCTGCCAAAGGCTCTGGTGGTGACGCCGTCCTGGGCTCCACGGTGACCTCCGTCATGTCGTCCTGCTGGTCTTGGTCTCGTTGCACCGATATGGAAACATTTGCCTAATGCCTCGGGACTCCTCGCCCGCGCTTGCCCCTTTAGCACCAAAGAGGAAACAAGTACGTTGCGTGCTCTGGCACCCGCCTGGCCTTGGTTGTCATGGCTTGCATCACAGGAACCTCGCGAGGTGCCCCTTGCCTTGATCTCTCTGCTCCTTGCGAGCCAGCCTAGTGAGGTCGCCCCCGAGGAGGTCTTGCGTCGTCCCCCTCGCGAGGCTTGGCCCCTCGCGAGGGTCTTGAGTGTTCGCTGATGAAGTTGGGCCGTACAGGCCCGCTGGAGGAGCCACGCCGTGGGCCGCAGGCAGGCAAGTCTGGGGACCCCCGTTCCCAGGACGCCGACAGTCAGCGTCGCCCCGAAACTTCAGTGCTGCATTAATGCCCGGCCAGAACGGAGGCGACCTCTCACTAGCGCCGGCTTTGAAGCAGCGCGACGGCCGAGAGAGTGCCGCTTCCCGGTGCACGCAACTGCTCCACGTCGAGGTTGGCCATAGTTTGGATGAGTCTCCATCATGGGGAGCCACACTAACTGCGATGATATGGACTCCCGTTGCCCACAGTTATGGACTCAAATAGCAATTTTGTCTCATGCAGGAGCCTGGCTATATGCGTGCTCCAAGGCACCGCACCACGCCCCACCCCTACAAAAAGACTACCACGCGAGCGTTCGCAACTGCCACGTTCAGGTTGCGCTTGGCTCTTCGCCTCTTCGAGAAGACGATCAATGATGTTACTACTACTTCTACAGTATCGAATCCACTGCTGCATGTCTGTCCACCGCGTGCGGGAGGGATAGCTTGTTGTAGTATAAGGCTAGTTGTAATGGGAGTATCATTGGTAGTACTCCCTCCGTTCCTAAATATTTGTCTTTCTAGAGATTTCAACAAGTGACTACATACGGAGCAAAATGAGTGAATCTACACTCTAAAATATGTATATATAAATCCGTATGTGGTAGTCCATTTGAAATCTCTATAAAGACAAATATTTAGGAACGGAGGGAGTATCATGCATGCCAATTAGGCAAATTTGATAAGGTGGCATAGAATTAAATGAAGAAACAGAGGGTTGAGTATCATATCATGATACCGTATCATATTAAATGTTGTGCTACTATGTGTCATGCATGCTAATAAATGAAGTCATCTATGATACTAACATATGATACTATGCACTACGGATGTAGTATCATACACTAGTATCATGTGCATCATACTAGTATATGATACTTTCCATTACGACCAGCCTAAACAAAAGCTTGTCCTCGTCTGCGAGCCACCGTGCGCATGGGCGAGGGAGAAGGCGTGTAGTAGTAAAATCAAGCTTCTCCTCATTGTATGAGTTGACCCGACACATCATAGCACTGACTCCACATGGTTGCCTCTAAACTTGGCTGAAAGACCCATAGTGTACAATATATTTGCTGTAACCTCTAACATTTACCCCACCACAAATTAAAATATATATTCATGTCTTGACCAGATGAGCATACAAACTACAATCACCGGGATGACAGGTAGGGCCAGAAGATTATTTTAATCAAAAAACAAAGCTTCGAGACGGCCTCATAGCATGGAGCCGACCCCAACGATTTTAAGCTTACAGGCACGGTACACGCTATCCTACACTACTCTACACATGAAACTGCCACACGAGCGTCCGGGCTGGGCTTGGCTCTTGGCCTCTTCGGGAAGTCGAACAATGATGGAGTACTACTATAGTGGAGGGTTACTACAGTATGCTTCTGGCCATCTGACACCGAATGAACTGCTGCATGTCCACCGCGTGCGGGAGGGAGAGCGTGTAGCGAAAGCTTCTCCTAGTCACTACAAAAAAATACACTTCCGTGATGATACGTGTTTGTCATAGTAGGTCGCATTTTTTGTCATGCATGTACATCCATGACAATTTATGACAGAATCAAGATAGTCATACCTGTGCTGTCGTAGAAGTGCTCCATGACAGTACCAAAATTATCATCACGGAAGTGTCCACTTCCATGACGATAAATCGCGCGTCACAGAAGTGCTTTTGTCAAGGGTGACCGACACGTGGCATCCACCATAACGGAACGCCGTTAAGCTATCGGGTCCGGTTTTGGATCCGATAACCCGCTAACAGCCCCGACCAATGGGGATTTTCCACGTGTAAAATCATCATTGGCTGGAGGAAACACATGTCGGCTCACCGTTGGGACAGATGTCATCCACTCATTGGACAGAAGGCGCCTATGATACGTCGACACGTGGCACGACCCAACAGAGGCCCATTCCTGTGAAAAGGCCGACCCGTTTGACTTGGTCAAAAGGTGGCGGGCCGGCCCACGGAAAGCCTGTTAATGGCCTGTTCGCATATAGCCCATTTACAGCCCGCTAACCCAGGGCCCACTACGACCTATCCGAATTAGGCCCAGTAGCGTCATCTGAGCCGTCCAATATGATTCCAGCCCATTTTAAGTTCCGGCCCAGGTATGGCCCATGACGTCTTTCGGCCCAGATGAGGCCCTTTGTAACTCTTGGCCCATTAACGGCCCATGGTGAAACTGGCCCGTAATGAAAAGTGTATCACTTTATACCCATTAACGGCCCATTAATCCATTGGGCCGTTGGAGCCCATGTTATCTTTCGGCCTTCTCAGGGCCCATTTATTCTTGGGCTCATTTCCAGCATTCGGTTACTTACGGCCCGTTACTGCCATTTTCTGCTTGTGGGCCAAATTCAGCCCATGGTTACAGTCGGCCCGTTTGTGGCCCGTTAATACGTTGGGCCGTTTTCATAGCGTCATCAAATACGGCCTATTAACGACGGCCCGTTATGGTCGCCCCATGAATGGACGATTCCAACTCTAGCCCGTTTACGGCCATAATGCGGTCTGTTTTTGGCCCATGTTTGGCCAATCGATCATACGGCTCGTCTAAGGCCCATTGATGATACGGCACGTAGAAGGCCCATTGTTTCTACGGCCCATAGAAGGCCCATTGTTTCTACGGATCGTAGAAGGCCCATTGTTTCTACGGCCCGTAGGAAGCCCAGTGTCACTACAGTAAATATGTAGCCCATGGTCTGTTAAAGGCGGGAAACTCCTATAGGTTTAGACCTGCTAATGGCCCAAGATGATTATAGGCCCATGTTTTGGCCCATATGAGTAACGAGCCGGCCTGAAGGCTGACAACACTGAGATCCACTGAACCTTCCGGCCTAAATTACAGCATACCGACCAAAGAATAAACATAGACTATACAACAAACAAATTACGGCATATTAGGAATCAAAGTTCGCTACCCGGTGATAATAAAGCACAACATGACCGCAGATTACATACACTGGGCATCAAAGGTCGCCACCAATGCATATAAATACGCCGACAAAAGAATATACAAAACTGAGAGCACTTCAGAAGGCACTAGACCTGGCAAGCTCAGGCTCCCGCAAGCAGCCGAACAAGCTGATGAGACCTCAGTTGTGTCAATGATAGATGCTTCATCCCTAGCTGTATGGCACCATAGTGTGCAAGGCAGTCCCCTGACATCTTCATTACATCTTTGACTTCAATTCGGAACTGAGCTGAAGCAAGCCTTTCCGCTTTAAGTTGATACTGAAGAAGTCGAACTGATTGAGGAAGAGACTGCACAGAGGTTGTCTCACACCTGCTGGTGAGTAGCTTCAACTCACTGTCTTCATCAAGATAGGACCTTGGGGTCATCTCGCTGTCCTCAAGATGGTTTGGCTCACTATCTTTCCTAAAGTTCTGCCTGGCATAAGAGATACAGCTCTGAAAGGGAAACAAGGAGACACGTAACAGGTTTCACAATTATATAAGCAAATAAATGGATCTGTTCTGCATAAGGAACATGTTTTTACAACTACAATTTAAAACTGGTAGTTGTTGCAAACATCCAATCAGATGTAAACAGCAGTGGAGGAAATGATGCCTATCCAAATCTATACTAGAACAAAGTTTGAAGGCTTGAGAAGGATGAACTTACATTACATGTTAACACGGGCTGGACAAAGCCCTTCTCCATGTTGATGGAAAGATAATTCAATAAATTCCCCAAAGAAAATTCTTTATAATCGTTGCCATTATTCTACATTTTGCAAAGAGTAAATATAGATCAATAATATTGGAAGAAATAGAGGATAGTGAAGCTCAGGTGCAGACTGATGATACATAATCAAATAGCAATTAATTAAGTACAGCATTACAAGGCAAAAGGTACTGACAAGAGGAATGCAGACATCAACGTGTGCAGTGGCATTGTCTTTATTCAACATTTTGGTAAGAGTAAATGTAGATATGATAATTTGGAGAAAGTGGAGGGCAGGGCAGATAAGATGCAGAGTAATGCTAGACAATCAACTATCTCGCGATGCATGTACAGTAATACCACCACCGTCTGTTATTAGTTGTCGCTGAAATGGATGTATCTAGCACTATTAAGTTCTAAATACATCCAATTGATCAACAGTTAATTCGATACAGAGGGAGTACATGACAACAGGTACTTACATGAGCAATCCAAAACTTCATAACCATTGTGTTAATTCTACATTTATCTAAGAGTAAATATAGATCTTATAATTTCAAGCAAAGGAAGGATAAAGAAGCGAACATTTACAGTGATGCTACATAATCAAACAACAATGACTGTAAGTATGCTGACAAAGGGCAAGAGGTACTGACAAGAGCAATGCAGAGCCCAGTATTGTCGTGAGATCCTATGATCCTTTGAGCAAGGAGATTCATCTGAAATTAGTTTTCATACAAGAGAGAAGGTAAGGCACATGCAGAAATTTAGGAGTTCAAATTTTGAATTGATATCATAGACAGTACCTGACGCTGGGCTGTCAGCAATTCTAATAGGGGTTTGGCCACTGGAGTAGGGGTAAAGTCTATTATAGTTGGGCCTGTGTTTTCTGTGGCTGCTGATCTATCTGATTTAACAAGTATCACTACCTTTTCCAAATACCTAGTTTGTACTCCTTGAGGATCTGCAATCACCCTCTTCCTTTTGGACATCTATTACGAAAGAACAACATTTGACTGGAAAAACATAGTATGACGACACATGGAATAGGTACAGAAAATGGATAGGTATGGCATATACTCATATATGATGCTTAAACTAAGCAGATGGTGTAACAATGTACAAGTAATGCAAGAGGTCAGATGCAAAATATGTGCGACCAATACAACCTTGCCAAGTTAGAGCATGCACCTTGATGGGTGAATAAGATAGGCCATCCTCCACCATGCCAAGTTTGTTAGCCAGTGGATCGTTCCGCAATATTCCTCTCGTGTGCCCATTCTCATATTCATTTTGATAATGTTCAATACCTGACATGCATGAAAACATAAAACAAGTGAGATTATCTTTGTAATGCAGAAGTGATTCTAATCCAATACTTCCTCCCTGTAAACCCCTTTGTGCTATCTTTGCAATTCTTCTAAGAGGTGCCATGCATGATGTAATTTGGTGTGTGCATTAATATAATGTGGCCTACTACTCAAAATATGAGAGCTCCAGAAGTGATGATACTTCGCAGATGACAGCTTCAACATATAGTAAAGAAGAACAAGTCGACCTGACCTGACAGATTCAAAATATACTAAGGGAGAATAACTCGACCTGACCAGTCGACCGCAAGAGAAGAGGATCATCTTAAAGAAGAGCAGAAGAGCAAGCAGATTGAAGATATTACAAGTCTTTCTATACAATGTCGGTTGGCCACCCATGATGAACCAGAGCGCACAGAGAAATACTATTCCTTCCGGTCTCTCCATATGTGGCTCACATGCATTTCGAAACTAAAGTAGGAACATTTAGCTGACCAATTAAACATCTCTCAGTTTTACTAATATCAACATAATATCATATTTAAATTTGTACAACTAAGCTTGTTTAGCTCGATGGCTGGAGTAGTGCTATTACGACACGAACCACGTAGGCTGATCGTGGTCATCATAAAATGGGGAAACCGTAAGCATGATTAGTATAGTGTTGACCGTGGCAGTGGGATGGCAGATCTGAAGCTGCAAACCGCGCAAAGGGTAGTTAGCAACCGATATTTGCTTTGAAATAACAAGTAAGATTTGGTATGAACAAGAAAGTACAGTCAACAAGTGACAAAGAAATGCAATTCTGTTGTCTCTCTATATGTCGCGACATGCATTTGGATACTCAAGTGGGACCTTTAGCTAACCAATTAAATGTGTCTGTTAACTAATATCAGTATCATATCACAATAATATTTGAACAACTAAGCTTTGGAATTTTGAGTGTTGTGTTGTTTAGCTTGAAGGGTGGAGTAATGCTAGTATGACAGAAAGCACCTACGCAGATCATAGTAGAGTAGATAAAAGGGGAAAACCCTAAGCATCAAGAGTAAAATCAGGAAAGTGGAACTAGATGGACCAGTGGGTGGTGCACATGCTTTTCGAAATGAATATAGGAACATTAGGTGACCAATTAAACGTTCTCTATTTTAGTAATATGAGCATCATATCAGATTCATATTTCAACACGTAAGCTTTGGAATTATGAGTGGCATGTTGTTTCGCTTGATGGGTTGAGGTCTTGAGGAGCAGTGCTAGCACGACATGAAGCAGTGAAGCACCTACGATGATGGTAGTGAATATAAAGGGGGGAAACCATAAGCTTTACGAGTATAGTGACCGTGACATGGCGGATCTGAAGGTGCAAACCGGACAAAGCTACTTCGCAACCAATGTTTGCATTCAACTAGCCAATACGATTTGGTACGGACAAGAAAAGTACAGTAAACAATTTAAGATCTATTTTTCTGGGTGAGATCAATAACTTAAGCAATATGGAAGAATACCACCTCTCTTGCGACGCCGTGTAGGCCCATGTTGATACGTTGAGGGTGCTGCGGGTGCGATGGCTGTCGGCAGCGTGGAAGAAGACTTTAGATGGCAGACGGCCCGGTTGGGGGATAAATCCTGTTGCCATGGACGAGGCGGTCGTAGGAGCGGCAACGGCAAAGTGGACGACGGCGCCGATGAAGCGAGACGACGCGATGAAAGGATCCTAGTCCGGCGCCGTGGATGAGAGACATCCATCTCTTGAAGTGGACGACGGGGTAGGGGTAGCGGCTCTGGCAAGGTGGAGGATGGGATGGCGGACGGAGGAGGCTGGCCGCAGTGGGGAGGTTGTCGTGGCGCCGACGGTGTATGAATGGGGAAATGGAGGGGGAGGGGGATCTCAAACTTTGGGACGCGCTTGTCTGAAATGTGGGAAAGTTACGAACTTATCCCCCGTTTAAAATTTCGGACATCACGTCGGTTGGGGATAGGAAGGTAATCTCGCATCTCCCAAATATTTGTCGGTAATGATTTTGGGCGAGGAGAGGGTGTTTTTCCGCCCACGGTTGGGGCCCACGGTGTATGAACGGGGCTGACAAGTAGGGCAGTTGTGTCACGTCTGAGGGAAGTTACACATCTGCCCCTATTTAAATATTAGCCTACATCGATTTCGGACGAGGAGAGTTTGTTTTGCCGCCCACCTTGGATGAATGAAATGGAGGGAGAGACACGTGTCTTTCGAACGAGCTTGAATCAAATGTGTTTTGTCGCCCACGTTTGGCGCCCACCGTGTCTGAATGGGCTCAGAGGCCATCGTGTCACGTCTGATTGAAGTTACTAGTCTACCCCTATCGACAGCAGTGTAAATCCGGTCGATAAGCATGTCAAGTGTCAGGGGTAGACAGTAATTTCCATCTCTCAAACACTTGCTTCGGGCAGCCCACAAATGATACTAGGTGTTTAGCCGCTTCGTTCAAAACTTGGGAGAATTAGCATTCACGTTTGCCCTGGGCCCTGGCAACTAAATCCAAATCCAATTTTTATTCGATTATGAATATCCACAGATAATTCTATGTTTTGTTATTTATTTCTTCAAAACCACAACAAAGATTTATTCCACCTTTATATATGATTATGATTTAGAAATGACGTGATCTTCGAATTCAGTAGGTTGGATACACTTTGAGTCAAACAGTTATTTCATCCAATACAATATGCTCACACGAAAAACAGTTCACCTTATGTCAATCATACAAGTACTGAGGATTACCTCGCCTAAAAAATTCGGATTATTACAACACATGGACAACATAGGGGGTCTTACAACATAATCCATTCAGAGACATGACACAACATGCAAGTACAATAATCTAATGAAATTTTCAACTGCTATCTAAAGAAGAACTGGGATTACCCTGGGCTTCAGATAGCTGAAGCAGCAGGACCTCCTCCGTCTCCAAATGCAACATTCTTACTTCCTCCAATTCTTGGGTTGCTTGCATAATGCGTGCAGCTAATTGCGTAATTTCCAGCTTCAAGATCGAGATTACCTCATTCATGGCAGCCACACCATCTCTTTCTGCCTCTAGTAGAGCCTCAAGAACTATAATATTTGTGCTCAGACTGCTCTCCGGCGGTGTTGCCTCTGAACTGCTACCATCTGGTAACATGGATGGCGCGCTGCTTCCACAAATAGATTCTGGGGTTGTACATTGTCCTAGTGTGAACGGCATCCTGAAAGGTTTCCGCTGGACATAAGTAAGAGATAGTTATCGCATGATCTAGGCAGTAAGCTTACATGGTAAACGACATACGAATTATTGTCGAGCATGGCAAGCTATATTTAAATGGTTCGAAGCAGCATCAGCCAAAAAGAAATTAAAATGGTAAGATGAAACTAGGGATGTAAGTGGCAAATAAACGACATCCGCCAGTCCCATCTAGTTAGTTTTTGCTAGCTCCCTGGTTCATTTTCCTCAAAAAACAAAAACTCTTTTGAACTATCGTACCACTAGTGGACTTTAATCGGGATTAAACGGGACCCAGTTGACATCCCTAGTTAAAAGGGTGTGTACCACCGCTATATTTAAGTTGCCAAGGCATCTAAGCAGTTGAAATAATCTGAGAAAGCACTTAACAGTGTGGCCTCATATAAACTACGAAGACAGTCTTGTGATGAAGTTCAGAGGAAAAGTTAAGGACTCAAATGAACTAGGCATGCATTTCTTTACGATAGTACAGCAGGCACTGCTGAAATATTGGCCAACTCAGGCATAGCGTAACAAGTAACAAACAAGCATTCGAATCAAGCAATACAGCAAAGCAGACAACTAAACGATTTGTTATTCTGTAGGATTACAGGTTGAGGGCACAAGCCAAGAAAGCAGCCCACACGCATTACATTTCACATGTACTAAAACACACTGGCTTACCATATGTTGCTGTGAAGCCTCGCTACTGTTGCAATGTTCTTTGAAGATACCTTCAGCATCCCGTGGTTGCAAATCTACTTGTTGTAGTTTATTCTGCACCCTCTATTTAGGTAAAATTAATTTTAATCGCATGCACTGGTTCGAATTGATCATCAATGGTCCATCTAAACTAATGAAAGAAGGGTGTGTGCATACACGACAATATATCTGCTTCCCTCTATTTTTATGCTTGTTCGAGGTGCCAGCCCCAAAAGAACAAATATTTTGCTTGATGGGGTTGGCAGCTCCATAATTAATAGAAGCATCAAATGAGTCATGCAACTTGGGAAGATCAAGAACACACAAAAAAGTAATGAACAGAGGCTCGTAGCAATGATGTAATAGCTAGCATCAGAAAATGTAGGGTAAAACGAACAAAAACCAGCGGAACCACATGCTAGTTTGCTGATGTGTAATTAAGCATAGAGAACATGAAGCAGTCTGATGGAACCAACAGGTGGCATCAGAACAATACCATTATCATAAACATAGCATGCAAGAAGTAAAATAGTAGGCAGTGATATCTAGGAAGTACAGTAATACTTAGGACAAAACTAAAGCATATTAACTATATGTGCACTGGTATGTAATTTAGCACATGTAACATGTTCACTGCCAGAAGTATGGCCCTACAGGTGCAAGCAGAATAACGCGTCTCATGAAAAACTGAATGATGCCCTGAAGAAATTCAAAGGTGCGGTGCTTATGCTAAGAAAGTGAACATAGGCGCCGGCCGTTGGATAATAGTACCTGATTCTCGGTGGCGTATGGGTATTGTTGGCATACTTGATAGCTAAGGATCGTCAATGGTGCTCGTGTTGTGGTTGACTTTGGGCCGGCTGTTGCCATCGCTGAAGCGGCTCCGGTGCTACGGTTGCGGCGCCTGTCGACATACAATAAAGCTCATATGTGGTAAGTGAACAGTTGCACGATAAAGAGAAAATCCGAAGGAGTACAAATCAAAATAACCTGATGAGGTTGCGGCGTCGGTAAAGTAGGGCCAGTGGAGTTGAATATGGCATCCGTGGAGCGGGTCCGGTGCCGTGGACGAAGGCTTCGGCGGGCGCGTTGTATAGTGCTTTCGGTGAGGCGGATCTGTTGCGGCGGACGAGGGCTTGTATGAAGGGCCAGCGAAGGGACGGAAGAGGGAGTCAGTGAAGGGCCTACACTGTGGTGGATGAGGGCGCTGGTTAAGAAGATCTGGTGCGGTGGACCATGATGGCGGTCAAGGAGATCTGGAGCGGTGTACAAGCCAGTCGCTGAAGCGGCTCCGGTGAAGTGGTGAGTTGGCAGTTGGGGGTTCCAAGGTGCGGAAGGTAGATCCGTCGGGGTGTGAGGTCCACCGCTGTGGCGGAGGACTAGATTCGGCGGCTTGCCGTGGTTGGGGGGTCGGGAGGGGAAGGGGAGGGGCTCTGGGGAAGAATGTTGGGGGCAAAGAGGGGAAAACAATGGAGTTACCAAAGCAGCCCTTTTCCGTTCATGTGGCAGGGGTAAAACAGGAATATCGCAGGGCTAAACTTTCGGGCACGAGATATTTCGATGTGAGCGGGAGGTTTGAAAGCTTTTGGCGCCTGAAATTATATTCTGCTCTTGTACGGCCGACTATGATATCATGGCTGAGAATTTGTTTGTTTTGCACGCAAAAAAAGTGCAAGTTTTGAAAAGCAATGTCTCCAACTCGAAACTTAGATTGTCCATTCAATTCAAATATGGATCATTGAGCTACTACAAGCAAATACCATCATATGGTCCAATTCAAATGAAATTCCAAATGTGTTTATCCTAAATATGATGACAAAAGCAAAAATGTGTATGTGTATGAATAAAGTGGATGATTATAAAGTTTGAACGTGCCCGTATGTGTATATCTCTAGATTTGATATATGAATTTGAAATCACGAAATCCCGGCTTAAAAATGTACCTCCGTTTAAATGAATTACAAAAGCTAATGATGGAGTCGAATTCCAAAATTCCAATCTTAGGTTTGTAATTCTGGTACATCAAAGCATATCACGCATGTTCAAAACTATCGTTATCTCATAGTCCAAACTGTGAAACAAATTGATCAAACTAGAGTGCACACACTATTGACCATGTATATCTCAATTACGCTAAAGTCCCTCAAATATAGACACCTCACTCTTTATCTGAAGCAACGCCCCCCTCGTCGCCCACCCCCCCCCCCCACACAGAGAAGTCGTTCTCTCCCCCAAACACCAACACACGAGCACATTAACACCCCTCTCTCTTGTAAAGTCCGGACCCCAATATAGGTCTCTATCACTTTATCTCTTGGGCATGCACACATCTCTTCCCCCACTCTCTAGCTAGGTCTCCCGGCATCTCTCTTTCCCAAGCACACGCACTATGTAGAGTGTATCTTTCCCATACACACAAAACGTCACCCCCAAACGTCTATCTCCCTGTCATGTGGTTCTCGCACACTCACCTCACACACCACCCCCACTGCGAAACAAGCACAATTTGTCTCCTTGTGCACCACTCTCCTCTTTCTATCTCTCCCACATGCGGACCCGCCCCAGCTCCTCCCTGTATACATATATGTCGTGAATCTTTCCATAGCTCCCTAATGTATCATCGTTCTCGATCTCGCACATTGTTCTCTACACTATCTATTCTAGATCTCTCATGAAGTCCCTATCACACACACGATGAATCGCTTCCCTTGCATCTCCATACATAGGCCAATTTCAAAAAACATCAACATTGTCTCCCTATCTATACGCCATTTATGGACACAAACGCCCCCTCTCTCGCCCCCTCTCTTCCTCTCTCTCTCTCTCTCCGTCGCTAGCTCTCTCTCTCTCTCTCGCGCGCGCGCTCGCTCTCACACCCCTCTCCCACACCCAATCGATGTCTCTTCCAAATAGTCTGCTCCCCCCGCCCGCACCCATGCTATCCTGCTACTACACATGTCAAACCATTCCCCTTCCCTTATACTAGGTTTACATCATTAGTGGTCTCTCTACTCCACATACACACACTCCCTCTCACACACAAACGCGCGCACAAACACACACAGACACGCACAAACACCCATTAATCTGGATCCTCATCTCTCCCCATGTCTGCATGTGTATCTCGCACACTCACTCTCTAAC
This sequence comes from Aegilops tauschii subsp. strangulata, assembly GCF_002575655.3. Classification (NCBI taxonomy): domain Eukaryota; kingdom Viridiplantae; phylum Streptophyta; class Magnoliopsida; order Poales; family Poaceae; genus Aegilops; species Aegilops tauschii. The sequence goes on from NC_053040.3 coordinate 323,494,072, forward strand.
TATGTATATGTGTCTCCACATTACACAACACAAAGCCCCATGTAAATGTCTCTCTCTATCCTCCACACACATAGACACAAAGAATCTGTTATCATTGCCTCGGTCTCTAGACATATCACACAGGCACACTGTCTCTCTCTCTCGCAAACACGCTCAACAAGGGTTTCCCCGTGAATAACTTGCTGTCTATTCATCAACAGTCGTGGCAGTACGGCGAACACGAGACGTGAAAAAGAATAAATCTACACGTGCTTAGACCACCTAGTATGACTACTAGGACTAGAGCAAGCCAAAAAGCGCGCCGCCGTCACCCCCTCCTTATCGGCGGCGGGAAAACCTTTGTTTTACACAGTCGAGAAGTCATTGTGCTAAGGCCTCACATGCTGAGGCATTGAATAGAATGTTGATGCTAGTTTACGGAAACAAGTATCGATAATACGTTTGTATCTCCATACTTATATTTCTTCTCTTATAAAAAACCGAGTTTGTGATGATGGTACGCGTGCCATCTTGCAATATAGACCGTCCGATCTATATCTGACTGATGGAAATTAAACTTAAAGATACCCGCACCCCTCTCCACATTTGCAGACAAGGCCTTCCCTCGTTCATCCTTATCTCCAACAACCTCATTGTTGAGCAATTAAGAAAGGAAGCCTCTGGAACAAACTGGCTTGGTGGCCGCTGCGGGCGTCATCAATCCCCATGCCTCCGCTCAATCCGACCACCAATCACCACCACGCCCCACTCCTCTTCACCTTATCTCCTATTTCTCGAGATATCATTAGTTTTTACACATGGGATTACTCCCGCATGGGTCAATCACAACGAGTGTTTTTATAAAAAAATGCATATTGATGTTCCGTGCAATGCACGGATCTTGCTAGTACTCCTACAGAAGACTAAGTTGGTGATGATGGTGTGTCTGCCATCCGTCGTTTGTGACCATTAGATCTACATCTAATGACTGTGAGGTAAGTTGTTGCCTTTTCTCACAAACATCCCACTTGTCTACCAATTTGCAGAAAACCCATAATTAGTATCTTAAAACCAACCACATCCCTCCCTGACCTCACCAACACAACCCAAGGAATATATTCTAACTGAAACATAATATATCTCTAGTGATATATGTATATCAAAATTAGAGTGTTTTGTATCAAGTTTGTGAATAAGTATTATTCTAATTATGATTCGTTGCAACGCACATGAACATTGCTAGTATTCCCAACCATGCAATTTTTTCCCTAGTATTCCATAGTTTCGAGTTTTCCATCAAGATATTAGTCACTCATGGTTGATAGTTACTTTCAATCATGTACACATATGCACTATGTAACTAGCCTTGCTTATTGGGTTCCAAAGCTTAACTTTCACTCCTACTTACAATATGTAGAGTATTTAACAAAAACTACCACTTTCAACCAGCCCTAGGAAGAATCTATTGTACAAAAAATAGCAAAAACATACCCAAAATAGTAACTTTGCTGCGAGCCAATATTTTACATGGGTAGTTTGAGTTTTGAAGTCAAACGGACGTGCGGCACCACAATCTAGGTGCACCGGATATCCTAGCCACGTGAACTGGTTTTCCTTCCCAGCATCTCGTGGCTCGTGTGCTCGCCCTAGCCGCACCTCGCTTGTAGCTTCCTCATTAGCTAGTAGCATATTTAAACTAGTGCCTCCCAATTAAGCCCGAGGAGCCGGAAAAGCCTGGCGGGGCATTGGGAACTATGCAATATGGCTCTGTACGTAAAGTGCTCTACTACTATTCTGTAGCTTGTGGCATTGCATGCATGGACTTCACTCCATTATCGCCTCTACTATAAATAAATTCCTCTTGACGTGTTTTTTTTAAATGGAGGCAAAAGCTTTGCTTCATCTCATTCATAAAGAAGGAACTACTAAGAAAGTTCGACGAGATCCATTACACCTCCACAAATGGAAGCGAAAAGCCTAGTCTCGCTGTATCAAATAACTCAAATGTTCTGCCCCCGCAGTAACAGTTGCTGATAAACATGCTGCTAGTGTGTGCGTGAGAGGAGCGGCTGAGTGGGCGAGCTATGTGAGAGGAGCGGCTGAATAGAGCACCGAGAGTACCCACTAGGCCACTATGCAGGTGTACTTTCCCTGCATTGATAGTACAACAATGGTTCTAGAGAACAGTAGTACCCGCCACTTCCAACTGTAGCTCCTTGGCCCTGAGATTCAAGACTTCAAAACTGGTGCACTATACTAGAAGTACAGTACATAGCACTAGTAGTACCCTCGCACTACTAGTTGATAAAGTAGTACTAGTACTGCTACAGTACGAGTACGTACTCCTCCGTCACATAATGTAAGACATTTTTTGACACTATTGGCGTGTACAAAAAATAGCAAAAACATACCCAAAATTTCTTAATCCACGCCAAAAACTACTAGCTAGTGCCAAAAATTTCTTACTAGTGCTATTATTTACAGTATAATGCAATCCCATAACGTCCCATAATGCTAGTAGTAGTAGTAAATACGAAACTACTATACAAACGACGCACTACATGCACGACAGCTGCACGATGTCAATCTTGCCGTCCGCTCCACTTTGATAATATAAATGGACGCACTGATATGTGCTATCGTCCATAAATCGTCTGCCTGCATCGTGTGTATAGCACTGCTGTAGTAAATAATAGCCTCACCCCTTCGCTACAGTTGGACGGAACGAACTACAGTTGGAAGGGACATGGCCCTGCGGTTACTACGCTCTTATCTCCTCCTCGCCAGTTCCCCTCCCCCCGAAGAGAAGGCAGTTCGTCGCTGCTCCCATGGATTCGCCAGGCGGTTCTCCTCCTCGTCAGGGGCTGGGAGACCTTGGACGACGATCCTCTGGGAGAAATCGCACGCCGCTCCGACGTCCTCACCGCCGCAAGACTCGGTGCTTCCTGCACCAACTATTTCAAGACGGTGCTTAAAATGGCTTGGGAAAAGGCCATGCTTGTTGGTCTTCCATGCGTCCTTGAGGAGAAGGTTCTTCTATGGGACAATCCATCGAACAGTCCACCGCTCCCTGGGCATGGTTGCACGTTGACTCCGCTAGAGTTTCCGACGTTGAGAGGTAGTCGGATTTTGTCTGATGAGCAGGTCAGTAATGGAGTTTGATCATGTAGTACTTAGTTATTCCATTTCCATCCCATAATTTCTCCGCTGCCCACCGTCTTATATATAGGTCTGGATCAGTGCCAACGAAGATTGGCTTGCATATCTCCGGCCGGATACCACCATCATTTTGCACAACATCCACAACAGTGCGGCCGTTCCAGTATACCCCTTCTCCACCATTGCGATCGGCCTTCCGGACTGGCTGGGCTTGAATACGTATGATGATGCCTACATGAGATTGAAGAAGATAGCAATTGCGGACCCGCCGACAAAGCGACGCGGCTACGACGATTACTATCTCATCGCGGTGTTCGACATAAGGATTGCCATCAATGCAAGAGGCAGTAACGGCAGAGGCTGGCGCATGTTGGCGGCGGCAGATTTGTACCCCTACACGTACGAAGACGCCGTGCGCCATCTAGGCCGCATCTTCGCGGTGACAAGCCAGGGGACTTGTTTCATCTGGTTGCCATCCTACGGTATAGGAGATTACAAACGGAATGCACAAACCATCATTTGCGTCCCTAACGGTATTCCATTATTTTGCAGGGACCAGTCATCCTGCGATCAAAATAAGATCGGCGATCCTGGATGTGCATTTGCATCCGCGATTCGGTCTAACCTGGAACCTTGTAGCTGACTTTGGCATATTGGGATCAACTATCTTAGCAGTCGTTACCCATGGTACCACTGATGTGCAACATGGTCACACAATCTACCACGATCGGACCGTCACCATCTACCCAGGTATTCCATTTTTTAACCCTCTCGCCTTCTCTTTCATTGCTGTACTAGTACTCTACTTACGTACTAGTAGGAGTACTTTTTACCTTGGAGACGCGTATAGCTAGCTAGGCCCTTGAAGACTTGAAACCCACTAGCTGCCACCATTTTTGTTTTTCCATGTCTTACTATCTCATCCATGTCGCCAACAGTGGCTTTATATAATAAGCCGTTATTTTACTTCCTCTATACCGGAGTAGTACTATTTGCTGCATAGTATTACTGACCGCCATATTTGAGCACAACATTATTATGCATGGACCTTGACTATGTATGTCACCATGTGTCCAGATCTGAGATGCCGCGTGGACCAGATGAACGGCGCCGAGTTCGACCCCCGTGATGCTACGTGGCTGCCGAGGAACACTCTTGGAGAGTACTCGCTTTTCACTAGGGACAGCTACCCCATTGTGAAGCGGATGCCACCTTCCGTGCATGAGACGGAAGGCCCGCCGTTCATGAAGCATGGTTGTATCTTCCGTGCGCACCACCGGATGAACGACATGCTGGGACATGCTATCCCTGATTTATGCCGCTTCATCTTGGATGAGTCTCCATCATGTGGAACCGGACTAGAAAGCTGCGACAATGATTCCCGTTGCCCACCGCTATGGATCGTGCCATCCATGAAGAACACCTGGGACTGGAACCTGGAGGAGGACATGTAGCCCATCTATAACGTGTAAGTGGAGTATGGTAAATTGTGAACGGTAGTGCTGTGAATATATGTAGACTAGTCGTGCACAAATTTATCAAATGAATTGGAGATGAACTTGTGTGGCATACTGCCATTTGTCCTTTAGAATTTATTACTAGTAAATGTGTTATGTGTACGTGCAACTTGTGTGGTTGCTGCACGGGCTCCAACACGCTCTTTGAGAAAAAAGGTGGCACAGCTTTGGATATACGTGACGGGGCGGCATCATACAGTAGCATCGTCCGCTATAGTCGTGACGACAACTCCTACAAAACCTTGTGCTTGGCTCTTTGCCTCTTCGGGAGGTTCAACAGTTCGTACTCGTGTGAACCTTGCACTTGGCTCTTCGCCTCTTCAGAAGGTCCAACAATGATGATACTACAGTACACATTATGCTTCTGGCAATCTGACACCGATTGAACTGCTGCACATCCACCGCGAGGGCGAGGGAGAGGGAGAGGGCGCACTGTAGTCAAAACCCTCTCCTCGTCCTGCGAACCACCGCGTGCGTGGGCGAGGGAGAGGTGTAGTAAGCAAGCTTCTCCTTGTTCGGCGAGTTGACGGGACACATCAAAGCAGTACTAGTACTAGTCCATACTGCGTCTTTTCCGGTTAATATGGCTTAATTTGAAACAAGAAAAATACACTAGCGGTCAACGTATGTAACAATACGCTCTTTACGGTCACTATATATAGTTTTGCGGTGATTATACGATCACTAGCTCATCGTAGAGCACCGTATTGCACCCTGCTGACCGGCCACATAGTCGACGTGGCACTTTGTTGACTGGTTAAATTGTCACCTGGTTTCTGGGTCCCACCTGTCAGTTGGCAGAGCAAAAAAATCAGCTAAAAAACAAAGAGTAGTACATCTACACTTACAATGCATTTAGCCTTTAATCTAAATCGATATTGATTGACTAATGCACCAACTTGTGCTCTAGGTATAGGCTACATGTCTATCCTTAATTACATCATGCAACGACCTTCATTTAATCTTCTTCTCTCAATGGTCGCATGCACACATAAGTCTGCTACTTTTGGGCATTAATTATGCCCTGGTCAATGTGTAAATCTCTAAATGTACAGTCTTTCACGAACGTAGGGAGTAGGTTGAGCACTTGAGCGTGAGCGTGTGTGTTGCATCGTGTGCTGTCTGCCGCATGGGTGCGTGAGTGTTGCGTGCGTCGATGTGTACGTGTGAGTGCTGCATGTTGCATGCATGCATGCATGGGGCTTACTCCCTCCCATTGACATGTTCATATTTCAAGCTTCCTCTGTTCCCTCCATATGGTGATACGCCCTCTGTTCCCAAATACGGAGTAAAATCCTCCCTCTATTCCCAAATATGGAGTAAAATCCTCCCTCTGTTCCCAAATACGGAGTATTTGTCTTTCTAGAGATTTCAACAAGTGACTACGTACGGAGAAAAATGAGTGAAGTGAGCGTAGAGGCATAGGGATAATGTAGAAAGGAAGTCTTCGCGATCCATTATTCCCCATCTCGGTCAGAGAGAACTATTCACCTAGTCTTCGCAGTGAAGTGACAATACACGCTGCAGCAGATGGGACACTTAATTAATAAGCTGAACCAGCGTGTTGGTGTTACTAAATCAGCCTTACCCAGTACTGCCATCATGTTTGCCAGTAGAGCACGCTTCTGTCCTCCATTAACTGACATATGGGCCCTCTTATGGTAGACCCACATGTCATCGGTGTAACTATTTACACTCCGAAGGACGGTATATCCTGGTAGTAGTAGTAGAATTGAGATTTAATGCACTTTCTTCCCTGTCTTCCACTCTTCTTCCTCCTCTCTTCTTCTTCCTACTCTCTTCCCCATCATCGGCCGCACACCATTTCCCCCCGCTCGCTGCTCACCGCCCGCGCTATCTTCCTTGGTAGCTCGCGCGTACCATATCCCCCGCTCACTGCTCGGCCACACGAGGAGAAGCTTCTTCGCTCGCCCGCCTGAATCCACTTCCCCGCTGGCTCGCAGGCATCGAAAACCCCAATGGCAGAACCGACTGACACGCAGAGCCGTGATTGGAATTCCCTCCCCGATGTTCTCTTGGAGCAGATATGTAATCGTATGGACCTACTCAGCACCGTCCGTCTGGCCGCATGCTTGGTGTCTTTGTACCGTCTACTCATCTGCAACTGGTCGGCTCTTTTCAAGACACCCTGGTTGCTGATGCCCGATCCTCGCAGGTGGCCCAGACACCGACTTGACGATCCTACGAAGGTTGCCGTGGTGCCCCTCGACATGCTACCACTACCCGTCCACCTGCCCTTCATGCGCGGCCACTACTGGGCGGGCATGAAGGCCAACTGGATCGTCCTCATCCACCAATCCGGTAGTCCATGGCGTCTCGTGGATATCTACATCCAGCGAGAGATCACCCTTCCATCTTTGGATACCGCCGCCAACGAGCCTCGCGGCCCACCGAACACTCCTGCCTACTACGCACGAGACGCATCGAGCTTTTGGCTCGACCTCTGTTTGCTGAAGGTTGTAATCTGCGAAGTGCGCACACCATCAGAAGACTACATGGATTAAGCTCATTATCGTGTTCAACATGGGATTAGTCTATCTGGAATCCGGTCGCCATACATGGTTATGGCTCATCGTCGATCCTCTTCACCCAACACTTCTGTCTGATGCTATAGTGCATGATGGCATCGTTTATGCGGTCGACGCACAGATTGGCTGCCTATACTGGTGGAATCTATCATCGTGTAATTGTTCTATCTCATCTCATCTTTACCTTAAGAATACGACTGCCTGTTCATTGTTACAAATTTAGAATATATAGTATGTCTATAACCACATCATTGCTATATGTTCCTCTAATTTCCTAGATTTTTATGACCACACATGTTATTGTTAGAGTTGATATGAGAACAATTAGTATCTAATGATTGTTAGAATAGATATTATTAGTATAACCTCATGATTGCTATATGTTACTCTCATTTCTAGGATTTTTATAACAACGCATGTTATTGCTTAGAGTTGATATGATAACTGTAGTAAGTGCTATGGTAGAATATGAGTAGGCCATGTCATATCTGTTTTCCTCTCATTGTTACATGATGTTTGAACCATGATATATTGCTAGAATATGAAAGCCATTGGCTTCTTTTTTTAACTTGGGGTATAATTATGACAACGACATTGCAATTCTCTGTCTATAATATGTGTCACTTTTATAATAATCTTAATTCCACACATACTCTGAACATGATTGTTTATTTTTGTCCTTTTGGTCTCCAATTTGAATTGTTGCAGCAGACGCAAATGCGCTGGCCTTCATGATTCCAGGACCTGGAATCATACCAGCCGATGGGTGGTGGTTTATCGCTCATTCAGCTGACGGTGGTCATTTGATGCTCATTTGCACGTACAAAATTGACCAAACCATTTCATCAAACCACATGCAGTACAATGCCTGGGGCGTTCGTGACTTTGATGGCTATGGCTGCTTCGTGTTCGAGAAAGATCCCAGCTCCGTTGGGCCAGGCGTATTCAACTGGAGGCGGGTTTACAGCCTCGGCTACCACTCCATGTTCCTCGGGCTCAATTATCCGATCATCCAACCAATCATCGATCATATCACTGGCGATGATTACCGTGCTATGCAACTTCCATTCGCCAGGGGGGACTGTGTTTACACATCATACCATGGGTTTCATGAATCACCATATCCAGAGATTCGTCGACACAGCTTGTTGCGAGATAATCTTCAGTGTGTGAAAGGCATCAAGCTTCCATGCGATGGATGGCTTTTGCAAACCCGACATGCAGCGATGTGATTCGTGCCAACAGCAAATATGCACAACTTGATTCGTACTGATATGTAGACTGAGCCATGTATTCTGCTGCTGTAGCACGACCCTCTTTTGTTGGATATTATGTACTGTTGTTAGTTTGAAGCACTCCTCTGGTTTGAAGGATAGATACCTTTCTGGGATCAAGTGCATCCTAACTCACCTGCGCAGGATGTACTGATAATGATGATGGAGATGCTGTGCAGTATATATATATATATCACTTAGGCTTCAAGTGCGTACTTGTTAGTTAAACCTATGGTTAAAATGTGACACTAAATACGACTAGTAAGTAGTACAGTAGCAGTACTAGTATACGTCGGTCAAATTATTCATCATGTCCACACATTGAATTGACGTGACAACACGCTGCGCGTGAGGTGACACAAGAATCCCGGCGGCGTGTTCGGGTATTCTGGACTTCCAATTTGGAGTACCACTTATCTATCAAAATATTTCATCATTCACTTAAAACAGTCGATTGATCATACATTGAGTACCATATAACTGGAATTAACCCATGCAAGTCGAAGAAGGATTGGTCGGTGCTGCCGGCTGGCGTCAAGTTCGATCCCACGGATCAGGAGCTGATTGAGCACCTTGAGGCCAAAGTGAGTGTTGACAGCGCGAGATCTCACCCTCTCATCGATTTGTTCATATAAACCATCGACATCAAGCACGGCATATGCTACACCCATCCTGAGAAACTTCCAGGTAAGACACCGATCGGCCGTCTACTTGCACAAACATATTCCTTTGTTTATAGCTCTATTTTTCTTTTTAGACGCAGACCTGGTGAAGCAATTACAATTTGAAAGTTAATAAAAAGTGAAACAAGTGACTGCAACATGCCAAAGATGTTATGAAAATGCCAACTACATACACTAAAACCTATATTCGACAATACTACAGGTATCACACTGAGTGGCCTAAGCAAGCATTTCTTCCAGCGCAATTCCAGGGCGTTCAAAAGGGGCACATGGACGCGTCGCAAGATACAGTCGGAGTGCGGCATGCACGCGATGTGGCACTACACTGGCAATACCTTGCCGGTGATGGTCAACGGCCGGCAGACGGGCAGCAAAAAGGTTCTGGTGCTGCACACCAACAAGAACTTCGACCAGCAGAGGACCAACTGGGTGATGCACCAGTACCACCTCGGGGACCTGGAGCAAGAGAATGAGCGGGAGCTGGTCTTCTACAAGATTTGTACCAGACGAACACTAGGGCCAGGAGTAAAAAGATTATAAGTTAGTTTGGTATTGGTACTTGTACTACCTTGTCGTCCGCAAGTTGGTATTGTTGTTAACGATCTTTTGGTATGAACTTGGCATTTGCTTCCAACCATCATGCCGAGGGTCGACGTGGATATAAAGCTGAATCATTTTGTTTCGAAACGAATTTTCAGGCACCTGATTTTTATTTGATGGGTAGGATCAGCACCTGCCGTTCGAATTCCCAGTTCTCCAAATTTTTCGAAACAAGTGCATGCTCTTATTATCACGATGAAAAAACAATATCCCTGCTACATCCCAGTTATCAGTCTGTACTTGCAGAATTCTCTCGTTTATTGAGCACGTATATTGTTTTTTCAGGTCGAGCAAGTTTCAACTGGGCTGTAGACTGCCCAGGCTTGGTTTTGTTTTTAACAGGCCCAGCCCATGACGACAACGAGGCACAAAGATCCAGCAGGTATCTACTGGCCTCTGGCTCGCCAACGTTAGTTATATTTTGTATTACAACATCCGCAGGCACTTTTTTTACTGAATCAAACACACAGCCCAGTTCTATTTTCCTCTTGAAACGCATGTCCTACATCCGTTTTCTAATCTCTACCTATAGTTTTACTAGTTCATATACACGTATCATTATATTGAAAATACATAAAATTCACTTTTCATATTTACATCCTTATTTTTGTTCTTGTTTTCCCTCCCAGCGCTGATTTTTTTACCACTGGTTTTCCCTTAAACCAACTCAATTGTCCCACGTCTTATTTGCTTACAAAAACAAAACGATTTTTTTGGCAAATCCATAAGTTCTTAAAAAATGTTTATCATTTCGGGATTACAAAAGTTCGGACTCCACCGGAATATGCAAAATAAGGTTGAACTTTTTGATCGTGGTCCTGGGCAGAAAATGGGCTGTAATAAATTACTTAAGAATTAGCAAATGGGCTGCAAATTATTAAAAAATATCAAATGGGCTCTATGTTGTCTGCCACAGATTTGGAGGCTGACTTGTGGGCCTACTAAGTTCATGCGTACACAAGGTTTATAAAAAAAGAAACTTAGTCAACAATCGACTCTACTAGCGTCAGACCGTTAGATGTCAATCTAACGGCAATCATGCTTCTTCAGTCTCCCAAACCAGCGCCAGCCGCCCAAACCAGCGCCGTCGGAACCGCCTGCTCCCGCCTCCCGTGGCCGACTGTGCTGCCGAGCAGGCCACACGGCCCCATCATATACTCGCATCCCTGGCCTGTCTATCCCTCTACTCACCCACACCTCCTGTTATTTTCCGGCGACGACAGCCAAACCAGACAACCCTCGTACTCTCCACTGCGTGGGCAGCCACTGCCGTGTCTTCCACGACTCCATGTCATTCCCTTCGTAGGCCTCGCCGTCGTCCACCGCCCTGGTGCTCTCGGCACGACGTGGTCAACGTGGTCAACGAACGACATCCATCGGAAGTGCACTGTACGTGGACATGCTGACAGCTGGGTCCACGGCTGCACACAAGGAAATGCCTCCTTATTACGCGCAAAATAATGATTCCTCCACCTGACATCTGGGACCCGCCGGAAGGGCCTCTGTATTTCATGAAAAAAACATTCCCTCCGCTAACAGGTCGGACCCACCAACTATATCTTCGCACGCAAGGAAGTGCCTCCTTATTGCGCACAAAAAAAAAGAATACCCCCCTGCCAGCTGGGACCCACCATAGTGGGAGGCTGACTTGTGCGCCTACTAAGTTGACGGGGACGGAGGTCTTTGTCAACTTAGTCAATATGAACGATTCTAGCTCCAGTGACCGTGCGATGTCCATCCAACGACCTTAGTGCTTCTTCAACCTCTGGTCTTCTTGCTCCAGCCGCCCAAAGCAGCGATGGTCATGCCGCCTGCTCCTACCTCCCGTGGCCGGCTGTGCTGCCGCGGAAGCCTCACTGCCCCCATACTACTCCCACCGCTGGCCAGGCCATCCCACCACTCACCCACACCCCCTGTTATTCTGCGGCGACGGCAGCCTCACACCGCAACCGAACCAGTGAACCCTCGTACTCCTCTCCGCGTGGGCATCCACTGCCGCGTCTTCCCCGGCTCCGCATCGTCCCCTTCCTAGGCCTCGTCGTCGTCCACCGCCTTGGTGCTCTCGGCGCGGTGTGGTCAATGTGGTCAACGACCGACTTCCATCGGAAGAGTACTGTACGTGGAGAGGCTGACAGCTGGGTCCACGGCCACAACCCAGTTTTTTTTTGTGATTTGCCAAGTAAGTCTCTTTGTCAGGCCTGTTGGGCTGCAAATCTTTCAAGACGAGGAGAGCTTCATTCGGCTGGCCAAGAAAATGGCCTATCAGTAATGAGAAATGGGCTGTACATTTTAAAACACGTCAAACCGGCAATTAGTTTCAAATTTCTTTTTTTCATTTCGAGATTTTAAATTGCATTGATTTTTATGCGTGGACAATTTGTTGGATTTTATATTGATATACATTTATTTTTAAAATCAGTTTGACTGTGACTCGAAATTTAGGGATTAAAAACAGTTCGGACCGCACTGAAATATGCGAAATTTCGTATAATTTTTTAACCGTGGCCACAATATGGGCTGTAATGCTAACAAAAAGAATATGGGCTCCAATAAAAACCTTAAGAATTAGCAAATGGGCTGTAAATTATTAGAAATAATGGCAGATGGGCTGTATGATGTTTTCCACAGATTTGAGGCTTTCCTAAAAAAAGGTTGACGCACAAGCAGTGACTGTTGGATGTCCATCCAACGGCCGTCGTGCTTCTTCAATCTTTGCTCTTCCTGCTCATGCCGCTCAAACAAGCGCCGGCGGGACTGCCTGCTCTCTCCTCCCTGCGGCCGGCTGTGCTGCCGCGCAGGCCTCAGTGCCCCACCGTACTCCCATCGCTGGCCTAGCCATCCCTCTACTCACCCACACCTGCTGTTATTCTCCGGCGACGACAGACGAACCAGTAAACCCTCGTACAGTCGTACACCCTCCGCATGGGAAACAACTGCCGAGTCTTCCCTGCCTCCGTGTTGTTCCCTTCCTAGGCCTCGCCGTCGTCCACTACAAGAAATACGTCAACTTATGACCACCACTATTGGTCACTGAATGGTCATAGTTTTCCTTTTGTGACCTTTTTGTGACCAAAAACAGATGGTCAAAAGCTGGCCTCGTAAACTAAAATTAACGACGTTTCTTCTAGAATGGTCGTAGACGTTTATGACAAAAAAAGGTCATAGATTTAACGACTAATTATTTTGGTCACTAGCAATCCGCCCACACCACGTCAGATCCACCGTGGCAAGCTGATGTGGCAGAATGACGACCAAATGAAAAGGTCGTAAAATAGAATCAGCCCGGTCCATTTCGGCCGTCTACATGTGCCAAGCCCAATAATTCAGCCCATTTAATTTTTTTTCTCTTTGTTTTGCTCATCTGCATGGGCCTGGGCCAATAATTTGGCCTTTTATTTTTCTGGGAATGGAGCCTTTTTCGGATGATTTTTTTAAAGTCCACTATTGTTTTGGGCCACAACCTTTTTAGTCTAGCTCTAATTTGGGCCTTGGCCTTTTTATTTTCTTGGATGCAGCCTTTTACCAACTTTTTTTTACAGTCAACTCTTTTTAGGCCCAAGCCTTTTTAGTCAAATTCTTGTTTGGGCCTCGGCCTTTTTGCAGTCGAACTCAATTTAGAGCCCAATTAATCAAAATAATATTCTGTGATCCAAACAAAACTCAAATAATTTAGAAAATGCATAACTACACAGGTTCAGAACTTCACATAGCTTCCAAAATGAGCCATCACAAGTTCACTGGTTCAACAACAAGTGCTCCCAGGTTCACAAGTGCTCCCAGGTTCACTTGCAAAGTGCAAAATGCAACAAACTGCATAAGTTCACGACCTACTACGACATAACTTCCCAGCCTTCAAACTACGACAAACTGCATCAGATCACAGGTTCAAAGACAAACTGCACAACCATCAAACTACCTTAGCTCCAAAGAGAGCCATCAAGTGGGATAACTTCTCTTCCTGCTCTCGAGACTTCTTGCGCAGCAGCTCAAGTTCCTTGTCGCATGCAGCTTCAGCTTATTCCGCCTTCATCTTGATTGCCGCCAATTCTTCTTGCATCACTTCAGCTTGAAGTTCCGACCTCTCCAGCTTCTGCTCAAGAACACGAACATGAGCAGCCACTTCAGCAGTTGCTTTGCCAGAGTTGTTCCTAGATGACTGGAGCCCAACATTCTTGAGGAATGTGCTTTCCTTGACTTCGGTCTTGAGCACTTCTTCAACAATTTCAGCAGCAGACTTTGGCTCTTCACCTTCTAGTACCGGCGCGTCCTTCATTTTTTCCATCTCAAGCTAGCATATGGAGGAAAATGATAGGCATTAGTGGGAGATCTATTTCACATTTTGCAAACCAAACCAAGCAAGAGAAACCAAACCAGCACACAAATGGATTATTTGAAGTAACCAAACCAGCACACAAAATCTATACATTATTTTACTCAAACTCAAACAGAAGAAGATGATGACTAGTAACTTGAAAGCATTATTTGACTAGTAACTTATGTGACCTGGAGACATGCGATTGGAACAATATGATCGCTTCATTAAGCCTAGAATGGTGGTTCTATATAAGATGACTTCCCGAGTGAGCCGATCATCAAACTAACATTCAGATCAAATTTCGTCATATCATAAAAAATGCAACAAATAGCTACAACAAGTTCTGATATCTTTGTTGAACTATCAAACAACATCAAAGCATGGAACATAGCGTGTGTTCTTGACTGGCTCCGAATCAAACAACATCAAAGCATCAAAGCATCAAACATCATCAAAGTTGGTTGTGAATCAAACAGGGCATGGACAAAGCATGGAGTGACTTACTATAGCAGTCTTAGCTGGCTCCGAAAACCCGTGCTTCTTGCTGTTGTGGGTGGCCTTAAACAAGTCAATCGCAGACAGCTCCTCACCCTTAAGCTCTTCTTTCTGAAATGGTTTTCAACAAAAATCAAAATGTTATTCAGCAAGAATCAGAAATGTTATTCAACGAGGATCAAACGGTAAGGTCTCTAGAGAAAAGTTCTCAGAGTGGCAAAAATGTGTGCTGTGTAGTGCCTGGAACCAGTTCTCTGATTGTGCACGACTTTTTCTCGATTCATCTTGTTCGACACACAGGTTTCCTACAAAAAAGCACACTGTCAGCATGATCTAGCACTAGCATATCATGTGCAGAACATAAAGCATCATACAAAGCAGAGACAAACCTTGTGTCTTGGGGTAGACCACATCTCCACCAGAGCTTGCCATTCACCATCCGTCAGATCTGGCACCGGAGCCTTAATGCTGACTTTGTTTGCGGCTACGGTGTCAAAATACTTCTTCTTGATCTGATGCGTTTGTTCTTTGAATTTTTCTGCAGAATATCTTTGCACGCGGTCTTGATGGTCTCCGAGTCCGTGTTCATCTCAAAATTTTCCTACCAAGACAGGAAACAAGGTAGGAATAATATTAGTGATCATGCATAGGTGTAACAGAAAATAGATAGCGCATTAACTTTGAAACAAGTAGCTTACAGCAACTTTCCCAATGTAGTTCTCCAATAGACTAGCATTTTTTTGTATAGCTTGAAGTGAGGAAGAACCGGAAGATGGCTTCTTGCAACGAGTCCACACTCAGAAGCAAGCTTTGGTGCCTGCAGAGGCTTCTCTGGACGCTTCATCCCTTCGGCAATTTGGATAGGCACCTTGCTACCAAGCGACTTGGTGATTCTCTCTAGCCCTTTGCCCTTTCTAAGTCTAGTCTTGGTAGTCATTGCATCTGAAATGAAATTGAACTCATAAATTAGAATAGAAATCGACAAATGCAGGAATCGAAAAAAGCATACATGATCATTCCATTTGGAAAATGCACTAGTAAAATATAGCATTGCAAAGGTCAACTTGCCTGATTGAAGCACAAGCTGCTGTTCTTCTTCATTGATGACAGCATTCCTGTCAATAGAAGGTGCAACAGGGCTGAGGTCTGTGTGGACAGTGCCTGCTTCATCAATGCAGATAGTTCCTCCTTCATCTAGGCAGACAGTGCCACTTCCATCCATGCTGAGAGTGGTTCCTTCATCCATGGGCGGCAACTCATCACCCATTTGCACCGAGGTCTCAGAGTCCATGCGCAGCAGACTTTCCTGATGGTCCGTCGCAGTCGCCATCTTTGCTTTCTGCCTTGTGACTCTATCATGGGTAGGTTCATCAGGTTCCAAGATCCTCTTTTTTTGTCCTGGAGCTGGGGCCATCACCCTTCCTGGAGGCATTGTAGCAGATGTTTCTGAGCTCTTCTTCTTCTTCTTGACTGTCTTCTTAACACCAGGCCTCTTCGTCCTAGATTCCTTCAGTTCCTCGTATAAACAACACAGAAAAAGCATTAGATCACAAGAGAAATATGTGAGCACAAGGAAACACATAGCATAAAAGAACTCCAACCCTCCAAGCAAGACAGAGTTTGCACCTTAACAGTCTTGTTCACTACAACATCATCCACTTCCTCTCCATCAATAACTTCATCCTCCTTAGGATTGTACTCTGGGTCATCATTGATAACTCCACTACCTTCTTGAACCTCATCACTTCTACCTTCTTGTACACCATTTGTTTTCCTAATCATCGACACTATTGCACCGATGCCAAGGGACTGGAACATCCGATTGTTCCTCATGATATTTCTAGCCCTAACCTTCTCGTACTCGGTGAGAGACTCTTCTTTGCATGATAAAGGAAACATAACTATTAGGTGAATGTTTGGAATGCATGGACAGACAGCCAAACATATCTTATGATATTTTATTATCATTTAATCCTAGTTATTCAGGTAAGGAAGACTAAGAGCACACAGGTACAATTAAGCCAGCTTATTCAGATTGCAGCAATACATTTCACTTAGCATATTAAGACACAAATTTTATGAAACTAACAGTATAACCACAAGGAGCAAGTTGCATACCAACGGTTGGCCTCATGTTTGACCTTGTCCTCCTTGCCATGGATGATCTTGAGGTGGTGCTTGAAAAATAGAATAAACAACAATCAGATACAACAGGGATAAAGTAAAATGATGCACTTGTATCAATAAAGGAAAGCATTTGGTCCATCATGCACATACAGTGATGTAGTGTTATTAATTAAGCAAACATGTAAGTGCACTAAACAAGCATGCATGTACACTGGAAATATATGTACACTAAACAAGCAAGCAAAGTGCTACTGATAGAAACAAGCAAGCAATGAAGGAAATTCTAGAGAAGCAAGCAAGTACTATTGATACAAACCCTAATTAATAAGCAAGCAAGTAGCTTCTTCTCCATGTGCTACTGAGACAAGCAAGTACTGCTGATGGAAACCCTAATTAAGCATGTATGCTAGCAAGCAACATGTATGTTAGCAAGCAAGCAACATGAACTAGTGAATTGGTCTCATGTACACATGCTTAGACAGTCTGACAGCAAGCTAGACGAGTATATCACGAGGACCTTCAAAACAACTAGATGTTGCCACTGGTATAGCATGAAACAACAACACTTGCAGAAGTACAAAAGCAGATGAAAAAATTATTCTCAACTAATATTATGCTGCCTCTACACACTAAAAATGGCTACAAACTAGAAGACACACAAGTTAAGACATTCAACAATTAGAACTATGTATATTACAACACCCAAAATTATCTAGCACCAATCTAGTATATATTAAAACTAGTCATACAGCCTTAACACACCAGGAATTCCAATACCACAGTAAGTACTAAGCATTCTCTTGTTCACTGGAAAGAAGAACACAAGCTTCATGCGCATATCACAAAAGAAGAACACTGCTACAAACCCCAGTAGTGCTACTGATAGCGAAGTGCTACAAGCAATCAAGTACATGCTGATACAAACCCTAGTAGCAAGCAAGCAAAGTGCATAAGTGCTACTAATACAAGCAAGCAAGCATGGAAAGTGCTACTGATAGAAACAATCAAACTGCTACTGATAGAAACAAGCAAGCAAGGAAGGAAATTGAACCATACAAGCAAGCAAGTACTGTTGATACAAACAAGCAAGCAAGTAAATTCCCAATATGACATTGACAATGCCTTTTATTTTCTTTGGCCCTCAAGAGCTGCTCATGAATCAGTGCAGCACAAGGCCAATGACACACCGGACAAACAACGCAATATGTTGGTAGCGCCTACTGCTATATATCATGGAAGATGTGAAGGAGCTTATTAGGAAAGAATGGAGTTGAAGCTGGTAAAGATTAGTCGTACTAAAAAATTAGGTTGCAGATTTCTTAGCTATAGATTCGAGGAGGGAGCATTCAACTGACTTGTGCTTGCAGAATTGTGACACTGTCAACTGCTCAATAAAGTTCCCGGTCTTTGCAACAACAACAACAAAAAAAGGCTAAAGGGTCACACGGGACGGCCTCTATGCTGATAAAGAAATGCTCATGTGAATCATGTAATTCCACTATAGCTTGGTGACTGAACACAACACCGTCTACTTAACACAGATTGCTTTTGTGTTTGAGTACAAAAAGAATGCCATACCCGCAAAAAAAGGCCAGATCATGGGCAGCCATAGAACGATATTACAACATCTTGGTCCAGCACAAGGCATCAGTTTTGATGAAATCAAAGGGAAATAAACTTCTAGTTTCATAGGGGTGAATCGTGATGATGACAACATTCACTTGGCCATACATCTCATCAGAGAGATACGACATAAACATCAGGTTCAGAAACATCAGTGACACAGCGCCCCGCTCACAAGAGCGGGTAAACACGCCACGAACCAGACCAACGCACAAGCACAATATAACCAAACGCACAGCAAACCCACCCATAACCTCAAAACAACAGGAATGGGCAGCATGAGAGGCCCTGAGGGGCACCTTCTCCAAGTGCTACTGATCTAGGGTCTTCCTCTAACCTCATTCACTTCCTCATCCATCCCCATCCCCTAAAATCAACATGAACCCTAAACCATGAGGGGGATCAAACAAACCACCAGGAGCTCCTAGATGAACATGAACAAGAACCACGAGGAGCTCGTAGATTGACCGAATCCTAACCCTAGATCGACCAGGAGGGGGATCTACCGAACCCTAGAAGATCGAGGGGAGAGGGGAGATGAGAGGGGTACCTGCCATCGTCGATCGTTGATGATGTGGATGATGTAGCCACCGTCGCCGATGTGGATGATGTAGTCACTGTCGTTGATGTAGTCGTAGCCGGGGCGGTCGATGTAGCCGTCGATGTAGCCACCGTCGTCGAGGGGAGAGAGAAGGGTGGATTCGTCGTCGGGGAGGGCGGCGCACCGCGGCGCGGCGGCGTGGCGGGGCGGCATGGAGCAGGGGAGGGAGTGGGAGCGGGGCGGCGCGGAGCAGGGAGGGGCGGTGCGGAGCAGGGAGGGGGTTGGGAGCGGGGCGGCGCGGAGCTAGGGTTCATCGGCGAGAGGGGAGGGGAATGGAATGGGGAAATTTTGGGGAGTGGGAGGGGAGGGGAGTGGATCCCGCGTGTTTAGTGGGAGAGGGGTGGTGGGTCCCGCATGGTAGTGGCAGAGAAGTGGTGGGAAATTTTGGTGGGGTGGGAGGGAAAATTTGGTGCTAGGAGGAAAATTTTGGTGGGGTGGGAGGGAAAATTTCACACCTTTGGAGGTTTGGAGGCAGAAAAAATCAGGGTTTTTTTGTAAACTTTGTAGAAATCATGGTTAAAATCATACCGAATAGCTCAAGAAAACACCGGTATTGCAAGTTTAGTATTTGCTAGTTGGTAGGCCACATTTGATGATGTGACGCAGAGGTCTCCCATTTTTTGATTTTATTTGAATTTTTTACGATGTTTTCAAAAACCGGCCGATTTCGCCGCGGCGACCGTCTGTGGCTAGGGTTTGAGTCGTGCCAATCTGTTGTCGATTCTTTGATGAAATGCCTACCTGTGAAGCTAAAAATGATTTTTGGCAAAAATAACGGGCAAGCTATGGAGGACCCGCAGTTCAAATTCCAGCCGGTTCCAGCTGAATCGGCCGAAGGTGGTCTGAATGGCCGGGAGTAGCTATGAGGGTCGGAAATGCATGCTTTTTGGCGACCGTCCGTAAAGCAGGGTCTACTTTCAGATAGACATGGAATAGCACCGTTTGGGGTGACCCTCCTTGTAGCCGCTTCACGAAAAACGCATGTCTTTAGCATTCAAAAAATGAAAAATGATTTTTTTGTTAAACAAGTTGGAACCTCGCTTTGGCAACATTGTTTGCCATCACAAGACGGAGTCATGCACCGAATTTGGGCATATTATCAAAAACTATTCAACGGATGCGGCCATATCATTGCTAGTTTGGCTTGAAAGCCATGAATCTTCGTTCATGGTAGGTCGTTTTTGAGAACACTTTTTCAAGAAAACACCGGTATTGCAAGTTTAGTATTTTTGCTAGTTGGTAGGCCACATTTGATGATGTGACGCGGAGGTCTCCCTTTTTTTGATTTTTTTGAATTTTTTACGATGTTTTCAAAAACCGGCCGATTTCGCCGCGGCGACCGTCCGTGGCTAGGGTTTGAGTCGTGCCAATCTGTTGTCGATTCTTTGATGAAATGCCTACCTGTGAAGCTAAAAATGATTTTTAGCAAAAATAACGGGCAAGCTATGGAGGACCCGCAGTTCAAATTCCAGCCGGTTCCAGCTGAATCGGCCGAAGGTGGTCTGAATGGACGGGAGTAGCTACGAGGGTCGGAAATGCATGCTTTTTGGCGACCGTCCATAAAACAGGGTCTACTTTGAGATAGACATGGAATGGCGTCGTTTGGGGTGACCCTCCTTGTAGCCGCTTCACAAAAAACACATGTCTTTAGCATTCAAAAAATGAAAAACGGTTTTTGAATTTTTTTTACGGTGTTTTCAAAAACCGGCCGATTTCGTCGCGGCGGTCGTCCGTGGATAGGGTTTGAGTCATGTTTTTAGCATTCAAAAAATGAAACTTATATTGTTTCATTCATGAGCATGCACAAAAACCCATAAGTTTATCTTTCATCCATGAGCATGCATAAAAAATTTCAATTCCCATCAATTACCAAACCAAATATTCATAATTAAGAAATTGACATGTTTAGATGACACTGTCATACAGCATCCATGAACATGCACAAAATTAAACCTGGCATACTTAACATTGACATGTTCAGATTACACTAACAAGCTTAAACCTAACATGCTTAACATTGCCACTTCATTTCTTAACATCTTCACTCCTCCTTCTTCTCCTTCATCAACTTGATGCGCTCAGAGTGGTGAATCCCAACGCGGATGTACTCCTCTACCACAATTGGCATGGTCCTGTCGCCAAGCTGTGGGCTTGCAGGCGCCACCACCATCACGAGGTCATTATCAGGCACCACCATTGCGAGGTCATCATTGGACATCACAATCGCGAGGTCATCGTCAGCCACCATAGCAAGGTCGTCGTCCGCCACCACCATAGCAGGGTCGTCGTCAGCCACCACCATAGCAAGGTCGTCATCCGCCACCACCATAGCAGGGTCGTCATCAGCCACCATCATAGCAAGGTCGTCGTCAGCCAGAATAGGCTGCTCCTCGTCATCCCCGCTCTGCTCCTCGTCATCCCTGCTCTGCTCCTCGTCATCCCCGCTGCTGCTCCCATTGCCTGGCCAAACGCAACAAAGTGTGAACATGGTGTTGTCGTCGTGCAGTAGAGGAAGCCAAAAGAACAGGAAGAAGAGAGGTAGAGAGCTTACTGGCATCGTCGTCGTGCTGGTAGTACATGCGGCACATGGTGTTGTCGAACATCTTCACCGTGAACATGGCGTCGCTGTCGTAGCGGAAGACAAGGAAGTACCCGAGCTGTAGCTCATGGGCGCGGGTGAAATGATCCCAGCCGGGCCCTAGGTACATGTGGCCTTCGCCATCGAACACCACCAACACGTCCCACAGCCTGCGAAGCCCGCTGCCGGCCTCCCGCAGCTTCACTTTGTGGGGCTCACGGCCGGCGAGCATCTTCGCAAACTTGTCAGGCAGCCTCTGCAGCGAGGGCCAAGTAGTGGTTAATTTTTCCAATCAAGCACTAGACAGCAGAGTGATGATAAAGAGATGAGTGATGATAAATATACCTGCCTACTGCAAGATTTCTCAATTACGATCTCGAAGAACTCGAAACCTTCCAAGCCAGCCATCTCACTTCTTTGAAAAGCAGCATTGTAATTAAACAACAAGTTACCATAAACAGGACTTGACATAAATAGGAACAGCACCAAGTTTATGATGGCAAAAGTGAGGAAAAAAGCAGTGCACTTGTGGATATTTATGATAGCAAAAGTGAGAAACAAAGCAATGCACTTGTGAACACTTGGAATACTACTACTCTATCTTTGCCAGGGCCTCAATCTGGAATACTACTACTCTATCTACAATGGACCATATCTGCCCATGTGCCCATGTCTACTATAAATGGCAAACACAGCATCATGATCATATCTACTATAAATGGACCATATATACAATGAACCATATCTACTATAAATGGACCATATCTTCCCATGTGCTACATTTTGTTAGAACCCAGCACTTAAGAACTGAACCCTAGAGTCTCAATTTAAACACACCTACCCAATACAATCATGTACAAAACTAAACAGCTTTATAGTCGTCGATATGCGCATGAAGGCTATTGGCTTGACACCGATAGAGTCATGTACAAAACTGAATTTAACACTAGAATTTCAGAGATTCAGAGCTATTGGCTTAATTTGCTTTGCTAGGGTTTATATAGCCAAAGGCCACTGTAGGCTAGATCCCCTACAAGTTTAACTGCTCCAGTGTGCCGCTGCATCTTTTTAGACAAATATAAACATGTTTATTTTAAAAACAAACAAAGAAAATTGGAAAATTTGGAACCTGCATTCCTTTACCACTCTCATACTCCTACCTGAAATGAAAACTGCACAGTTTTGACTTAGTTACAACAAAACATTGTCAGTGAATTTTGTTAGACTAGATGGAAATGGTCCAGAATAACACTGCTCCAGTGAATTTTGTTAGACTAGATGGAAATGGTGCAAGATAGACTATTTAAGCCGACTTAACACCACGGAGCAGCAACATTACTTGTTGTAAACATGGAGCAGCAACACTAAACTAACTCAAGATAGCAAATTAAATAGTAACAGAATGCATGAAGGCTATTGGCCAAAGCAAATCAAAGAACATGGGGGGAACAGAACGGACCTAGGGGGACGGCGACTGCTTGAGCTTGTTGGCCTTGTCGGTGTCGTGGACGCAGAGGGTGTAGGCCTCCTCTTGATCTACTACTCTATCTACAATGGAACCCTAATCAACATGCGCCGGGGAACCCTAATCTAATCAATAGGAACAGGAACAGGAAGAACTCGGCGGATTCATACCTTAGGAGGCCGTCGCCGTCGATGGAGGAGTGGGTCGCCAGGGAGGTCGCCGCCGTCGATGGAGGAAAAGGGGATGCCGGCGGCGGAGAGGAGGAGTGGGTCGAGTGGATAATGGAGAGGAGGAGTGGGGAAAAGAGTGGGTCCACTTGTCAGCGAGTTCTGTATTTGATATATTGAAAAGGGTTGGCATAGAGTACAAAACCAACAGCCTCTAACTAGCCCAGTCGTAGAAAAACAGTGGAATAAGCGGCAGGTTGTGGGTTCGAGCCCCCGCTCACCCAATATTTTTTGGTAGCTTAGGGGGAAAAGGGTCGAGTGGGTAGAGTAGCAAAATGGCCCACTTGTCAGCGAGTTGGTTGAGTGGCCCACTTGTCAGCGAGGTCTGCGTTTGATACTTGACTGGTTTGATGATTTGAAAAGAGATGGCATAGAGTGGAAGACCAGTAGCCTCTTCCTAGCCCAGTGGTAGAAACACAGTGAAACGAGCGCACGGTCGTGGGTTCGAGTCCCCGCTCGCGCATATTTTTTTGCTCACAATAAAATGGAGCTGCGCGTGGGATCAGACGGCTGTCTGATGGAGCGCACCCATGTAGTGCAAAATTCAGTTAAAACAGCTCTGAAAACATCTTCAGTTCACCAAAAACAACATCTTCAGTTCACCAAAAACAACATCTTCAGTTCAAAAAAGATCTTCAGTCCAAAAACAACATAATTTTGCAATCTTTTACATCACAACCACAACTACATGATCACCAAAACTAAGAAAAACAGCTCTAAAAACAACATCTTCAGTTCATCATTTTGCACCTTCATTCAAAACAACATCTTCATTTTGCATTGTATCTTCCATCACCAAAACTACATCATTTTGCATTGTATCTTCAACCAACATGTGCCTCTCCATCACTACACAGTCTCATGCATTTTGGTACCTGGAGAGATTTGTAGTACAGAAACTACATCAGGATCACATCAACAACAACTACCAAGGAGACAAAATAGCATTAGATCACCAAGGAGACCAAATTTACATTCGCTACTCATCGTCGTCAATACGAAAACAAGGAACTCTATGCCCACTCCTGTTTTCCTCATCATCACTACAATATTGCAGCATAGTATGACCAATCCTGTTTTCCTCATCCTCGCTCTCAGGTCCATCCGCTACAACCTTTCTTCTTTTATTGATGCCTTCAACTGTTGCAGCATCAACGATCACACGTTCCCGGTCCCTTCGCACTCTGCTTTGCACCGGAACTTCCATAGAGTCATCATCAGCTTGCAACGGAACTTCCATAGAGTCATCATCTTGGTATGTTAGTCCACCATCATCGGGGCCCTTTTCCACTTCAGTTTCAGTCACACTCCACAAGTGTCTGTGCTCAAAGTTTTGCACAACTCGCCATTTTCTGTGCAAAAGAGTGTCTGGCAGAGAAAACACCATTGTTGCTTGTGTTGTTAGAATAAAGGGATCACTCTTATACCAGCACCTTGCAGTGTTGATGCTTTTGAAGTGGCCATCATATTTGACAAAAGAGTCTCTCTTCTTCTTGCTACCAAGCTCAAACCAGTCACAGCGAAATAAGACAACCGAGCGATGGATGCCTCCACTAGAGTTGTACTGCAACTCTACGATGCTTCTCAACTGACCATAGAAGTCGATGATCTCACGATCATGTGACCCCTCAGTGACGATTCCACTATTCTGTGTCTTCCTTTTTTTCCTCACGGTCAACGGTGTGGTACCGGACACCATCAGCAATGCATGCTGAATACACTCTCACTCGCTTATCCGGTAAGCATGCCAAAGCAAATAGATCATCACTGACCTTCTTCTCCTCATGCAACTTTCCAATCTGCACAAATAAACCATTTAGCAAACAATGGTATTTAACAATTGGTGAATAACACAGAAAACATCAAACATGTGGCTAAAGATCTCACATGATTCTTAAACCAATTAGCAAACCCCTTGGCAACCCTTTTATCAACATTGATCTTGCTTTCTTCCTGATTTAACTCTTCCTTACATTTCCTGCAATGCAAACAAAACATGCGAATTAAAACATTAGGCTGGTGCCAACCCAAGCAAAAAATATATATAATGAGTGCACAAGATATAACGTACTCGATATATGGTAGAACCTCAGCGCAATTGCTGAGCACATACCAAACCATCTTGTCATACTCATCACCAGCCTCCAAGTATTATGAGGCTCCAAGAAATTTCACACCATGGTTGAAAATAGAGACATCACCACTTTGCGAATCACACCGCTCTCTATTTCTACCCGGCCGGTTCCATCTTGTTTCCACATCGCCAAAGTATCTAGAGCAAAAAGTCAAGCACTCGTCAACGACATATGCTTCAGCAATAGAACCTTCAGGTCTTGCCTTTTTCGCACACAACGCTTACAAGTAAGCAGCCTTCTTTCGATTGGGTACATCCGACCGTATTGCACAGGGCCTCTAAGCATTGCCTCTTTTGGTAGGTGCACCGCCAAATGGACCATCACAGTGAAGAAAGCTGGAGGGAAAATCTTCTCGAGCTTGCGAAGAATAATTGGGATTTCTTTTTCAATTCTTTCCAGGACAGTTAACTTGAGTGTTTTGCAGCACAGTTCTCTAAAGAAATTTCCCAGCTCAGCAACCGCTTCATATATATCCTTGTGCATGATTCCTCGGAGGCCCGCCGGTAAAATCCTTTGGAGGAGGATGTGAAAATCATGGGTTTTCAGTACTGAAAGCTTGAATCCATCAGAAGTAACACACTTTGCTAGGTTAGCAGCATAACCATCTGGAAACTTCACCGCTCTTAGTAATTCACAGAATGCAAGCTTTTGTTCTTTACTCATTGTATACTATGCTCGTGGCATTTCAAATGAATCTTCATCTTCATTGTGTTGTAGATGCAAATCTTCTCTTATGCCCATGTCCTCCAAATCAAGCCTAGAACTAACCGTGTCCTTTGTCTTCCCTTCAATGTTCAGAAACGTCCCTAGCAGATTCTCGCATATGTTTTTCTCAATGTGCATTACATCGAGATTATGCCTTAATTTCAGATCAGCCCAGTATGGCAGGTCCCACAAACAAGACCTCCGGTCCCAACATTGACCTTCCCCACGCTTTCTTTTCTTCGCAAGCTTTCCTGGTCTCACATCTTTCACCTTTTCAAGTTGCTGCTCCAGCTCTTCTTTAGTGAATTCAGCTGGCTTGTCACGAGTTTCATTCTCACCATTAAAATCTTTGCTTCTTCGCCAGCGATGGTTTCGGGGACGAAAGCGGCGGTGCCCAATATAGCAGATCTTGCTCCTTATTCTCTTTGAGCAAGGGTCTTTGGCACAATGGACACAGGCCTTATAACCCGCTGTGATCCTCCCAGACAGAGTGTGCAGAGCCGGGAAATCATGGATGGACCATATGATTGCAGCACGTAGATTGAACTTTTCTTCCAGACTCAAGGCATCGTATGTAGGTACACCAGTCCAGAGCTGGAGCAGTTCTTCTACGAGGGGCTCCATAAAGACATCAAAATCCTTTCCTGGAGACTCTGGACCCGGGATAAGCAATGACATCATGAAGTTGGACTGATCCATGCATGCCCATGGTGGCAGGTTGTACGGAACCACAAAAACTGGCCATATGCTATAAGACGTGCCCATGTTCCCAAACGGATTAAACCCATCTGTGGCAATGCCAAGTTTTATGTTCCTTGGATCTGCAGCAAAATCTAAATGTATACGGTCAAACTCTTTCCATGCCTCTCCGTCCGCTGGATGGCTCAGCTCATTGTCCACAGGTTGCCGCTTCATCTTGTTCCACTGTACCTCACGCGATGATTTCTTCGAGATGAACATCAGCTGCAGCCTTGGTATCAACGACAGTGCCTCAGTACCTTCTCCGGTATTGACTTCTTCCCATTAGCATCTTTCCACCTAGAGGCATTGCATTTTGGACAGTTGTCATGCTTTGCTAAATCCTTCCGAAACAAGACACGGTTATTTGGGCACACATGTATTGACACATAACCTAACCCCAGCCTGCGGATTATGCTCAATGCTTCATCATAAGATCTGGGAACACAACTATCAGGGAATTGCAAGCTCAAAAGGCGGAGTATTGCGTTGAATGCAGCATTGCTAATCCGGTAGAAAGACTTGATGTGGAGTAACTTCATGGTGAAGGTGAATCTTGAAAATTTACCCCCTTCATGAGCTGCGCGCTTCGCCTCCTCTAACACCTCAGCAAACAACGACTTCTGCCCATCAGCACAATCTTCAGCATCGTACAAATCCTTCAATAGGTCAGGAATCCTATCATCTTCATGCCCATCTTCTTCCTCCAAACCAGCATTATCTCGCAAAACCTTTTCCATGAAATCAATGCCAGCATCACCACCACCCATCATATGAGCGGCCTGTGTATCAGCTTCAAAATGTTGAGGTTGTCCGTCTAAAGGTTCTCCATGATATATCCATCTATCATATGTGCTGGACATCCCATTAAGAAGCAGATGATCTTCCACTCTTGCTTGAGCCATTCTTGGATGGTTGAGGCATTCACAGCATGGGCAAAGAATGTGAGCATCGTTGGAAAATTTGCCAGAGCAAATGCCATGAAATCATCAACTCCTTTCATATGTTCTTTCGAAAACTATCTAACTCCTTTTCTAATCCAGCTTCTGTCCATCTGCCAAAGACAACAAATTGTTGGAACTTAGCAAATCAATCTAAGTGCATCAAGATTAATTAATGACAATGGATGGCAGTAATGGCAGCTAAAAATCTAGAAAATTTTATATGCTAATTGCATAACCACAACATTGAAACAAACCAAACTATATATCAAACCAACACTGAAATTGGCATGAATTTATGTTGCAGAGAAGGCTAATTCAAATTAAACCAAACCAAGATTTAGAAGGATCATGTTTCTGGGAAGACCAAGCTAGCTAGCTGCTAACAAATACTATGTTGTTTCTATCAATTACAATTACTATGATCCTAACAATCTGTAGACAAACAATTGAAGAACAACTGAGGCCATCTAGCTGAAATCCCCCCCAAATCTTAACCAAACAAGGCCTGAAGAATTCTTAACAAACAAGCTGAAGAACTCCTAACAGTACATCAAGAAAATTCATCTATGCAATATCTACCAAACAAGCAAGCTATCTCCTAACTCCTAACAGTGCATCAACAAAATTCATCTATGCTGAAGAACATCTGACTGAAATCCATCTCCCACTAAAATCATGCTCGGGTGACGAGGTGCAGATAATGAGAGAGGAGAGGGGTGCATACCGGGAGGTGTGCTTGCGGTGGCGGCGAGTCCCCCATGCTCAAAGAGCCTCTCCTTGCGTGGGCGAGGACGCCGTTCCTGCCCCCGCCCCCACCACCGTCGGTCGCCCATGCCCCTGCTAGTCGCTTTGCCTCCACGCCCTGCCTCGCCTCCGCCCCCTGCTGGTTACCTCCGCTGTCGGCCCCGCCCCCGCCTCCGCCCCGCCCCCTGCTGGTTGCTTCCGCCGCGAGGCCGTGGGCGAGGTCACCTACGGCGAGGTCGTGGGCAAGGCGAGCGGCCCCTGCTGGTTGCTTCGGCCGCCGGCCCCGCCCTCGTCCGCCCGCTGCTGGTTGCTTCCGCCCGCCACCCGCCGCCCACCGGCCCCGCCCCTGCTGGTTGCTTCTGCCGCCGCCCGCCGCCACCTGGTCGGAAGACCTAGAAAAATGCTAAGTGTCGCTCTGTTCGATGCCACCCGCCGCCACCTGGTCGGAAGGTCCCACTTGTCACTGATACGAAAGAGCTGTGGTTTTATATACTATATAGAAAACTACCCACACATTAGCAACAATCCCTCTCTATCCCAGCGGTACTGAACGATTGAACCCAGCGCCAGGTCGTGGGTTCGAGTCCCCGCTAGCGCACATTTTTTAGGGAATTAAACACTCGCTCACCCACCTGTCAAATGGGTCCCGCTTGTCAGTGTTGCTCTGTTCAATGCCACCTGGTCGGAAGGTCCCACTTGTCAATGATACGAGAGAGCCATAGTTTTATATAATGTATAGCTAAATTCCCATACATGAGCAACTGTCCCTCTCTAGCCCAGCGGTAGCAAGCGAGCGATGCAAGCGCGAGGTCGTGGGTTCGAGTCCCGCCTCGCGCATCTTTTTTGGGCGAATTAAGCGCTTGGCCCCACCTGTCAAATGGGTCCTGCCTGTCAGTGTGTGCCCCGTCTGTCTGTTGAATATTAACATTTAAGAAAAAATGACACCTAGACAGTGACACATAAGCGAGGTTGTTGAGGTGGCTGCCTAAACATCCTTATTCATTCAAACTCAAGCGTAGTGACCATTTTATATTGGTCGTTATCAGCTAGGCGTGAGGCAGTGGACAGTGCTTCCCGCTTTACGACTATTTCCTCTAATGAAATTACGACCTTTCTGACTAGAATGGTCATTATGGGTTAGGGTTTGGAGCCCTCCGAATAGCTTTTGACCAATTGGTCTAAAATGGTCATAAATTTATGACCAATTCTTCTAGGGTCACTAACAGAAGGTCACAAGTTGACATATTTCTTGTAGTGGTCCACCGCCCTGGTGCTCTCGGTGCGGCCTGGTCAACGTGGTCAACGACCGACATGCATCTGAAGTGGACTATACGTGGAGAGGCTGACAGCTGGGTCCACGGCCTTACGCAAGGACATGCCTCCTTATTACGCGCAAAATAATGATTCCTCCACCTGACATCTGGGACCCACCGAAAGGGCCTCTGTATTTCGCGAAAAAAATGTTACCGCCGTTGACAGCTTGGACCCACCAGCTATATCTTCGCACACAAGGAAGTGCCTCCTTATTACACAAAAAAAAATGAATACCCCCTGCTAGCTGGGACCCAGTATAGTGGCAGGCTGACTTGTGGGCCTACTAAGTTGACGGGGACGGAGGGCTTTGTCAACTTAGTCAATATGCACGATTCTAGCTCCAGTGACCGTACGATGTCCATCCAACGGCCGTAGTGCTTCTTCATCCTCTGGTCTTCTTGCTCCAGCTGCCCAAAGCAGCGCCGGTCGTGCCTCATGCTCCTGCCTCCCATGGCCGGCTGTGATGCGGCGGAGGCCTCACCGCCCCCTACTACTCCCACCGCTGGCCAGGCCATCCCTCTACTCACCCACAACCCCTGTTATTCCGCGGCGACGGCAACCTCACACTGCAGCGAACCAGTGAACCCTCGTACTCCTCTAAGCGTGGGCATCCAATGTCGCGTCTTCCCCGGCTCCGCGTCATCCCCTTCCTAGGCCTCGCCGTCGTCCACCGCCCTGGTGCTCTCGGCGCGGCGTGGTCAACATGGTCAAGGAACGGCTTCCATCGGACATGCACTATACGTGGAGAGGCTGACAGCTGGGTCCACGGCCGCAGCAAGGAAGTGCCTCCTTATTATGTGCAAAATAATTATTCCTCCACCTGACAGCGGGGACCCACCAGACGGGCCACCGTATTTTGTGAAAAAAATGTTTCCCCCTGACTGCTGGGACCCACCACCTACATCTTCGCACGCAAGGAAGTGCGTCCGGGCAAAAAAACGATTCGCCCCCCTGACTGCTGGGACCCACCAGCTACATCTTCACAGGCAAGGAAGTGCCTGACAGTCGGGACCCACCTGGTCGAAGCGTACGTAGCGTTGTCATTCTGGTCGCGAACGTGTACGTACATACTGGTCGATGTAGAGGCGCACACGTGTCGTAGTAGAGGCGCGCACGTAGCATGTACACGTATGTACAGGGGCCAATGTGCAAGAAAGAAAATACGGCCACGTACGTACATACGGGCAGGGTCTCGAACGCCTACTCGCGCATACGTACGACCAGGGCTCGTGTACATGGCTGGGTCGGAACGGAGAAACAACGTCTTCGTCGTGTTCATGGGGAGCCAACCGGCTAGGTCGGAATGGAATGCGTCGTCGTGTTCATCGGGAGGGCTTGGACGGAACAGCCGATGGAAACGAGGCTTGGCATGCCGCAGAACGGAGGAAACGGCCTTGTGTTCGACCGGCCACGTTCGAAACGGGATCCTGTTCATCGGGAGGGGTCTGGCGTACCGCAAAACGGACCTCCTACGGTAGAAACAGGGGTCCTGTTGATCGGAGGGGTGTGGCGTACTGCAAAACGGAGGAAACGGACTTGTGTTGGAGCGCTACGGTCAAAGCGGGGGTCATGTTCATCGGGAGGGGTGTGGCGTACCGCAAAACGATACTCCACGGGATACTATTCATCTCCACCGTCGACCCCCTCCAGCCTCCACGGGCTACTGTTCATCCACCATCGACCTCCTCCAGCCTCCACCTGTGACTGTTCATCCACGGGCTCCTGTTCATCCAGCCTCCACCGCGCGCTACTCCACCGGGTACTGTTCAACCAGCCCTCTCCACGGGCTCCTGTTCAACCACCCCTCCACGGCTACTGTTCATCCAGCCCTCCACCGTCTACTGTTCATCCTGCCCTCCACGGGGTGGTCCTATTCATCCTGCCCTCCACGGGGTCCTGTTCATCGAGCCCCAACTGGCTCGATCGATCGGGGTCCTGTCCATCCAGAGGCAACACCACGGGGTCCTGTTCTTCCACCCCCACCGGGAACTGTTCATCCAAACCCCCCCAGCAACACTCACTATTCATCCAGAGGCAGCATCGATCGGCTTCAGTTAGCAGCAGTAGCGAAGGAATCGCTCGATCGGGTTCAGTTAACAGCCATCGATCGATCTCTCGGCTTCAGTAACGCGTAACCTGCAGTGCAATCGCTCGGTTCAGTTAGAGCCCAACGCCTCGCACCCATGTGCGTGCGTGTATGAGAGAAACGCGCATCGCTCGGCCCCGACCACCCACCCTAACCGGGAACACCCCGATATTTTCCTCGCCCTCGCTTCTACCATAGTTTTTTTCGTCATGGATGGCCCAAAGAATGTCATGCAGCTGCGTCTCCGGCCCGCCTAGGATGAAAAGCCCATTTTCTGTCAAGATTTTTTGTCATAGAAGTAGGACCCCACCACATCTATGATGATACCATGTTTTGTCACAATTATCGTCATAGGAGTGTCATAAGTATGACAGGAAAAAATTTCGTTCGGCCCAAAATGTCACGGATGTGTCTTTTTTTTGTAGTGAGTCCTGCGAGCCACCACGCTCATGGGCGAGGGAGGGACGCAACTTCATTGACTTACTGCTCCTGCCTTTGCGTGTATGACAGGTGGGCCCAACAGTTGGGTGGCCCACCTGTCATGCAGCCAAAGGCAGGTGCAGTTAAGGCATCAGAGCTCAGTCCACGAGGGAGAGGGCGTTGTAGTAATCGAACTTCTCGTTGTTGTACGAGTTGACACAACACATCAAAGCACTGCACTTGATATATTTCAATAATTTGCGTTTGCCGATGCATTAATTACAACGCATGCATGCATGCCGTGACTTTCCTTTTGATACTTGCATGTATTGATTTAATGCACCTTGCCAAATTTTGACTATAAATTTAACTAACCAAAGTTCATGCATGTCACAAAAATTACATCATTAAAAACTATGTTCAAATACGAATCAAATGATATATTTTTGTTAACATGCACTAACATTTTGTCAGTTAAATCTTTGGTCAAAATTTAGCACCAATTACAAAGGTGCCAAATAAATATTGTACTCTCACATTTTGTTTTGAGGCTACTCCCACGTAGAAAATATAAATAATAATGCATGTTGGGCAGCCAACGTTTCCGATAATTTTAGCCGTGGGCTTGTTCACAAATTTTACGAGGGGGTGGTTGTTCATTTAATGGAGGGTCTTGTACCAGACTTCAACGATACAAAGTGCGACCTGGCACACCATAGCACCACTTTGAATAAGCAGGTAGCTGTCTCAAAAAACAATCAACAACTCAAAAAAACGACGACCTGGCATGTACACAATTTTAAATGATTGTTTTGATGGAGTGAAAAGGAAAACTACCCCACTACGTATATATAGGCCGGAGCCTCTGCGCTTGCTTGCTAGGGTTGCTCTATTCACACACTCTCATCCTCTCCAGATCTAAACAAGATAGCGGTGGTAACACTGTCTTTCTCCCTTCAAAAAACACTGTCTTTCTATCCTCACCGTTGGTTACAGATCCGGACGTATCCCCCTCCGCCGGTGAAGGGGAGGAGGGGCAGTGTTTAGGACATCATCGACAGCGAGGGAGGAGACCCACTGCCGGCCGCACCGTTATCTCTGGCCGAGCGCCGGCGCGGGAGGTCCTCCAATCCCTTCA
Source organism: Aegilops tauschii subsp. strangulata (assembly GCF_002575655.3). NCBI lineage: Eukaryota > Viridiplantae > Streptophyta > Magnoliopsida > Poales > Poaceae > Aegilops > Aegilops tauschii. The sequence continues at coordinate 323,527,488 of NC_053040.3, forward strand.
TCGTTGCCCTAGTGTGGACGGATAGGCCTCCCGCCGCCCACCTATCCACATCCCGACGACCTTCAGGTATATCTTCCTTCGAAACCACCCTAGCTCTACTTCCCCAGCTCGCTACGTCGCTGCATGTGCATCATTTTCTACCTCTCAGCCCCTCTCGATCGGATGGTCCAACGTCACCTATTTTTTTTCTATTGTTAGAGGTAAAGCTACTTCATGGAGTCGAATCTTGTACTTGGTTCAAACAAGAAATAAAGTGGGGGTGGGGGAATTTAGTATGTACATCGGACTTGGTACAAACAGGAAGGAAAGGGGGGTGAAAGTAGTACAGACTGGTCATCCAACCGGTCTCTTGGCCGAAAAGGTAAATATAGGGGAAACATTGTACACAGTGGTATGACCAGGACTAGATTTGCTATCCACACATAGGAGTAGGTGGCTAGAGTGAACAAAAATGGGACCAACCCAGATATGTTTCTTGGATGTTTGTTTCTCGGGGCAACAAACTCTGAATCACCACTTTATGCCCCGGTTTAGGTACATGGTGCTGGACTGCTGGTGCACCCACTGTCCCATGCCCTTATACCAAATATTTAGCTGTTCTTAATCTAATGCCCCTGGTAAGATGAAGCCATGCCACTGTTATAAGCCATGACAAGTTTAGCCAAATGTTTTTGCCTGTAATTATTTGAGACTCTGACTGTTTCCTCTGTAGCTTTTTGTGCAAACAGGGATATCCATTTCACCTGGTTGTTGTTGTGACCTTTTGGTGCACTGCACAAAACACTTCTTAAAAGAAGTGACTTCTCTGTTGTTTAACTGGAATGTCAGAATGGAACAGTGGATTCATTTCGGTGGAACTGCACAAAGGGAGATATGTGTTCCAATCCTCATCATCCATATTGGCACCATAACATTCCTTTAGGTAAGAATGATATTTAATGCATGTGTTCATCTCTATTTTGCGACTGCCATGAGAAAATAATGCTATTGTTTACTAGCACACTTGTACTCCCTCACTGACAAAACCAATTCTGAAATAGAAGCCAATCATGTACTTGGTTTCACCAACTTGTGAGGAGAAAGAGAAACAAAGCATGAAGAGGAGGAGGAAGAAGAATAAATAGGGCCAAGGTGATCTTGCTGAAGCCCGAGGCCTCAGTCGAGGCCATTCAAGGGCTCCGGCAACGTCTACCTAACAGGTGAGACGATCCTCCAGGGAGCCCTTCCACTTATGTTGTCTCTCCTGCAATGTCACTTAATTAATTAGGAGTACTTAAGTACAACTAATTTATTGCGGCCTAATTTTCCTGTCGGAGTTAAACAAATCTTTAGTAGCACCCTATGCGGAATCATGTACGTGTGTATGTTTGTCTGTGGTGGTGAATCTTGTGGTGGAGCAGGGAGGGAATCTTGGTAGTTTCCTGACATAATAGTGCTATTGTTTTGCATGTCAATTTATTGCCATTGGTTCAATGAGGCAATGTTTTGCGTATTGTCCATCATGAATTTGATGCTACTGTTCGAGTAATATGCTAATGTCTTTCTATCCTTTCTCACTAAGTAAATGAAGGTTTCACCTTGTTCCTACTTGTGCAAACAGGGATCATGTTGTGCCAATCCTACATTTTAGTGGAACTACACAAGACAATACAATGAACTGTATCCCAGCCAGTGCTTTAACTCTGCTGGAAGTTCTTGATAATCTTTCGATATAATCTCAGCACTGGTAAACAAGAGAGATTTCAACCATACATTTGAAGTGCACAAAAATATATACTATTGAGTGATTCTAGTGAGTGCTTTATCATCTCTTCTGGGACTACATGAATAAGCTTTTTTGCTCAGGTTGGTACCGACCTAGGGCCACTGTCATGAGAAACTCCGTTATCGTGCTACTGTCATGAGAAACTCCTTTATCTTTGCACGTTAAAGTTTTGCAACCTATGATACATGGCAATGCTTTGAGTGTTGAGCTAATTAGCACTGATTAAATAAACTAATACCTCTCTTTAAGTAAGACTAATGTATCTAACTTTACCCATTAAGATAATGAGGGTGCTTCTATTTGTTATCATATGTTTCATTAACTAGTCCCACTATTACAGTAATCTCACTCTCTCAATATATGTGCCAACGGGGATGCTCGATTTTGGTGGAACTGCACAAAAACTTTGGGTGCTTCATTGCCTTGATAGCTTCCTTCCTTTCCTGTCAGTCGCTAATCTGGGCTCGCTACCTTCCTTTACTGTCAGTCGCTTCGCTTATCTCGGCTTCCAGTCAAAGGAAATAGTAAGTGATATGCTACCTCACACAGGTTGGTACTGGTCTTTATCCTGATTATTGTGCTTGTCATATGTATTGGTAATTTTGTATTATGCTATTGTTTGCCGATTTCATAAAGGAGTAACTTGGAGCCTAAACTCGCAGGCAAATCATTATATTGGGTGATTTCAGTAGAACTGCACAAAAAGATCTGATGGACAGATACTTATGTTGCTGCTATGTACTCCAAAGTTCACTCAGACAAGCATCGATGTTGACAAGAAGAAGTTCCTATATTCATTCGAGTATCAACCGGCGTCAACCAGTTGTCAAACTCCAAGTATTAGGAGAGTGAACGCCAAAAATATTGCTTGGCGCATAGCCCAAAAAAACGCGGTCCAGTCTTTGGTCCCAACTTGTGCCTTTTGGTTATCGGCACATATGGTAGCGAATTGTATGGAATGGAGTCTAAAGATTCCAGACAAGTTGGTTGACGCGTATATTCATCTAGAACTTAATCAGTCTGCACGCCAGGGATGCTCCATTTCAGTTCAACTGCACAAAAAATTTGGGTGGTTCATTTTCTCAACCGCCTCCTTTCTTGTCTGCAATGTAGAATTTTGGCGAGCTACAGGACCAAGATGAGCCAGTAAACTAGTGGATGAAAGTAGTGGCCAAGTTTCTCAAACCTCCCTCAGCATGAGGCCACTATTTGAGGATAAACCTACAAGCAAAGTTCAAATTGTCTGTGCTGCCTCTTATGTACTCGAAAGTTTACTCGTACAGCCATTAATTTTAGCAAGAAGTACCTCCGACTGAACACCATTTACCAGTCTATACCCTAGGTAATTAAAGTTTGTCCATGGATGATATTGGTTGTGATCTCAATCATTTGGATGCATAAACATATTGAACATGTGTATATCTAAATCTTTTTGTGAATTATCTATGAATATTGTCGTGTGATCTATCAATCATTTGGATGCATAGACATGATGAACTTGTGTATATATGAATCTTTTGAGTTGTTAATTGTGAATGTTGGCTATGAATATGAACGTGTCCTGTGAACCTGAGTTTGATACGAATGTTTACCTTTTCTGTTGTACTTGTGTGTGAACTTGTTAGTATGTCTATTGTGGGATTTGTGACGTGTGGGTGTCAACGGCACACCTTCTTCCCAAGAAGAATTGCACCTGCTTTGTTAGGGTAGCAACGGCGCATCAGCTCTATTTAATATTTTTTCTCTGTTTTCCCCCTCCCCCACTCAACCCCTGCCGTAATGTTTTCGGCCTCAAAACAAACATACTACTGCGTTGTTTTGGGGGCTTGATGAAAAATCGAGTGCTGGTTTCTGTAGGTTGGCCCGCCCAATAAATGGGATGCTGGTCCACCATGGACTGGGAGGCCAAAAATACAAGTTGTATGGTGCAGAGGCAAGTAAAAGAACACCATCGAGAGCCATCCACTGAAGAAAAAAATCGCGTCTGATGTGCTTCTACAGTCGCGCCGCCGGCCCCCTCTTTAATCCAGTTCGCTCGGGGATCTAGCTGGTATCATTTTTTTCCAGAGGGCGAACAAGTATCAGCTAGGCCTAGGTTTTGTTTTATAACATGCGTAGCCCACGACATACAGAGACAGTGGTTTCAACTTATTTTTTGAGGTCCGTACCGGCCTATGGGCCTCCCAGCATAGGTTTTACTTTTTCTTAAAGATCGGCAGCCTAATGTATTTTTTTGATAAAACGCAGATCTCTGTTCTATTTATATCTATATAAGAATAATAATGCTGTGACATCCCACGTGTTATTAACTTATAAAACACAGGTATGCGTCGGTGATATACAAACGGTTTTTAACCCCTTTCCGCGATGGCATTTGGGACCGTCGCCAAGTGAGTGTGTGCGATAGGGTGTCCTTCCCACACGACCGAGAAACCGTCGGGGATATGGAGCAGTGATCTAGAGGCCTTCCAAAATGTAATCGTGTGCGATGCAGCACACACTATATTCTTTCGCACGTGGGGTACCGGTGATTAAGCGTTTCTAATGACGCAGTGAAACCATACGGTATGTCGTAATGAACCGTTTAGGTAAGAATATGTAAGGCACATGGGCCAACATATGAACTATGTGCGATTTGTGCCCCATCGCACACGAGTTTTCTGCGTAACCCGTCTGCCATGCTAGACTCCATCGAACACGTTTGCCAACAATTACCGTCTCCGATAATGTTCTATCACAAACGGTTCAGGAGCCCCTTCGCACACATACAAGTGCTACAGACCGTTTGTGATTTGTTGGGTATCACCGACGGTTGCCACAAGAGTGACGTGTGCTTTTCGTTTGGGATCCCACACGTTTCCTGAAAAAATTACGACTGGGATTGTATTTTGCATTGGGCTCAGTTTACTCCCAGTTCTCGTATGCGATAACGCGATATCACAAACGGTTCAGGAGACCCTATGCACACGTAGTAGCGCTGCAAATCGTTTGCGATCTGCTGTGTATCACCGACGATTCTGCTACGATTGACGTATGCTTTCCGATGTGGATCGCACACACTCATTTAGTTGAACCGTGTGCTGAGCAATTGCCAGGTTAAAACAAAAATATCCCATTTTTAATCGGCACGCAAAAAGCAAATTCGCCACAATATTCAATTGAACCAATAAACAAAAATATCCCATTTTGAATCGGCACGCAAAAAGCAAATTTGCCACAATATTCAATTGAACAAATAGTGTCCATAGGAAGAACATTCATCAAATTTCGCAACAATTGCAATTGAACATATGGTAGCTAAATTCCAATGATTTGTCCACACATATATGTATTACATAATTAATCATAGTGTACGAAATACGAAGGCCTCATCAGATGGAAAACAATGGATCCATGCGGTATATGTTTAGCGGCTAACTCTTACTCAATGTTTTAGGAGAACGCATGCTAAAATCTTCATTATCACCAGTGGGATTGATGTAGTGATCCAGGAAAAAGTCGCTGATAAATCTCCGAACCATCAGCAATTCACCAGCCGGGAACAGTTCAGGGGTCCTCGGTTTTAAGATGAGCTGCTGTATTTTTATGATCAGAATGTGCCATATGAGTGGAGTAGAAGATATTAATTAAGATAGACTTAATGGTACTAATTCGCGAGGATCGTCACAACTATCAGTAGATTTGCATATGGAGATCATGTGTCTGCAAACATAGTATCCACAAAGGTTGGTCCCTGCTTCTTGCTGAGGACACTGAAATTTTTTGTACAAAATTAGTCATGTATTTGTCGTGTTAGGAACAACCTAACTAGTGTTAGATGTATTATTTTCTATTTGGAAAAAATAGAAAGAGGTTTATTTAGAAGCTTGAACATTCGACTACGTAAGGAAAGGTATTTGCAGACTATTGGATAAATTTTCTGAAAATAACAGATTTCGGTGTGTTACCGTAGAAACGATCTCGTGCTGCAGAGGTTGTTCTGTCTTGAACAGGTTCCCTGGTTTAGTTTTCCACAATGCGAGCACACTGCAAATGATGATGAATTTTGACAACATCAATTATTGAACCAGATATGAATGCAAATTAATTTCAACATCATAGAATTCAATACCTATCCAAGAATTGCTGAACATGCGTCAGATCCTGAGCGTTTGTTGACTCTCTGGGAGAATCGATGTAGTAAACTGTGTTCTTGTTTGGGACAATGAATACCAATATCCAGTGATTGCTACATATTAAGAAAGCCATCAACTTATGAATGATGTCGAAATCTGAAAGACAATCAGTGCATGCGTGGTTGTTTACTTGACTTACCGTTCATGATATGGCCAGAGAAATGATTCTCCATGGGACGTGTTTTCGAAGATACGGACGACCGTGTTAACAGCCGATCCCGATCGGTCCTTACCATCTAATATTGTGCCATTTGCTAATGCAGGATCTATGAAATACACACTCTCCCTTTTTCTTGTCTGCGCGTTCAATCCCCTGAGAGGAATAAAATGCAGTTAGCTGTTTATCATTTACAGCCTGGTATGGAGAAGTTGATCAGAGTTTGTTAAGTACTTACAAAATCAGGCATCTAACAAGAGTGGCATTGAGCACGTTGAAGTTGAAGAAGAGATGTAAGTCCTCGAAACTCACATTGATGGAACCAGCATCGTGTCGGAAATGATCTCTATTGTAGTGGACTAGCAAAGCATGATGATCTACTGACATTTGATCCATGCAATATTCATGTAACTCACGGCAACTGGAGCTGCACTCATCAAAGTATTCGCGAACAAGAAATGGCTGGCCATGGACGTAATTGTGTGCTTCAAGTACGTCTGCTTTACTTTTAGCAAGCAACAATTCTACTTCTTCATCATCCATGGCGTCAGAAATAATATTACTCCCCGATTCGAACAAGCTGCTGTTAATTTGGTTCTAGGCGATGAGTACTTTAAGTAAGAGGCAATCATTCTCTTTCCTCTTCACTCTCCCGCTGCGCTTCCTCGTGGCTGTGGGTGTATCCCTTTTGGCCACTTCCTTCTTGGTACATGAAGCATTTCTGGCAGAACGTCTGGTTGGCTGCAAGGTAGACTGCCGAGCAGACGGTGAAGCTTGGACGGACTGCTTAGCAGACGGTTTATCTATGCCGGACCGCTGAGCTAGAGGTGCTGCTATGACGGACTGCTGGGTTGTAGGAGCAGAGGCATCGGGCTGCTGACCATGCGTTGAAGCTATGTCGGGTTTCTGCGCAGGTGGTGCCAACTTGTCGGTGTGCTGAGGAGGCCGGGCCAACGCGTTGGTTTGCTGGGCAGGAAGTCCTGCCGCATTGGTATGCTGATAACACGCCTGCGGACCAACGGACTGATGAGCAGTCGGTTCTAGACCTATAGACTACTTAGCAGGCGGTTCTAAAGCATCAGACTGCTTAGGAGTCTGTTCCACCAGGTTGGTCTGCTGAGCATGTGCTGCAGCTGGGTCTCCCCCCGCTGCTTCAGCGGCCGGCATCTGAACCGGTGGTGCGTCATCAGCAGTTGTAGGCCTTGCCACTGGCTGCTTTGGGGCGGAGGATGACATGGCATGTATGCCACAAAGTCGGGCCGGCTGATCACAGGTTGATGCATCAGCCCGCGAGAGCTGCTGTGGCACGGACAGCGTCAACGGTTGAGGGGCGACAGTGGTTGCTCTTTGCGGGGCTTCAGGAATCTCATCGATGAACTCTATTTCCTTTCGTGGCCACTAGATGTGATGTAACAGTGTTTCTCCCAAGGTCCGTTGCTCATTGAAGTCTCCTACGACATTCTTCAGGGCAAATTCATTGAATCCAGGCTTTACTTCAGTCACATAGCACTTCACACAACCCGGTTTCAATGGCACATTGTCCAGGAAGAGGCCATCTTCCAAGAAGGGTGGGCAAACCCAGGCTGTTGCACATTTTAATGTACCATCATAATGTGTAAGCACGCCCTTTAGTCTATCTTTCATCCCAGATAGATCAGATATAGCATCATCTCGAGCAGCTGCAATCTCAGTGTCGCTGGGGTCAGCTGATGCATAGCTACTCTTGTGCAGTGTTGTCGCGCAATAAGCAGCATCCTCCATGCCCGCCTCCCTTCCCATCTGCTGGCTTTCTATCAGTGTTAGAGTCTTCCGCATCATCATTGACTCCTCAACATCCTTTCGAACAGCCGGATAAATATCCTTCTTCAACCTTTCATACAATGCATTCTGCTTCATTTCACTCCTCGCTTTTTTCATGCCGAGCCTCTCTTCTTTGTTGAGTGTGAAAGCCCTCTTGTGCGGGACATTAACACCTATACCCCTTGCACGGCCAGGGGGCTCTTTTGTGTCCAGAGCAATGGACAAAATGTCACATGGCGTCACGTGCATTTTCAAAGTAATAAGTTCTGCCATCACGCCTCTTTGCACGTGCCCACAAGTAGTCTCTGGCGTGTTCTCCCCTGATTTCACTAAAGGCCGGATTCCCACCCGCCGCTACTGCTTCTTTGTCCTCCTGTTCCCATATCAGTTTCATGCCATAGTATCGTGGCACACCCATACGGTGGGGGTGTATGTTCTGCTTCTAAAGTTCCGATTGCTTGAAACTCTTCTCAGTAAACTCTTTAGTTGCCCTGACCCTTTTGAATTCTGCCCAGTCTGCCTTTGTAATTTGGGGGTATGCGGGGATTGGGTCCTTGCCTTCACTCAAGTACTTCTTGTGCAACACGTGCTTCCAGTTTCTCCAAGCATCCCTAGCCTTCTTCAATGCAGCGTGTTCCACCTCCATTCTCCACTGCTCTGGAACGTTGAAGTGATCCATGATCTCCCGGACTATCCTTCGCCGTGTTTCTGTGTCAGCCTTCCGAAACCCCGGCAGATTAATGTTGAGCCTTGCCCTGCCAACAAATCCACACACACTCCTGAACCTCATGCGTGCTTTATCTGGTTTAGTTGGAGCCCAGGACTTTAAATCAATCTCGGTTACTTCATATACACCTTTAGGCTGGTGCGTGGGCTTCCTTGGAGCGTTCCTCCGTGTCCTGACCGGAAGGGTAATTGCTGCAGCTCTATCCCGTTCAAGACTACTTGATCCCTCACAATCTGCTGAAGACCTAGGGTTGTCAAAATCTGATGAAGATACTTGGCATGAATGAGTGCTGTCGCTGCTACTCGACATCTACAGAGAACACATGCGAAACTCAGGAAAGGAGGATAAGCATAAAACTAACAACTTGGTATCAAGCTTTCTAAACATGCCATGCAATAATTTTGAAAATGTACGGCTAATTTGTTAAGTTTGTGTGACTCGGGCGCCTGTGATCTGTAAATAGGCAGTAACTTATTGGAACAAATACAACTTATATGTAGTAAGGAAGGTAGATAATGAAAATATATACGCTCTCTGTTATTTTGTTGCCAATTTGGGAACATACGGAACGAAATTGGAAGAGGGATTGCGAGGAAATATGCCTCACCGCGATAGAGAGCAGTAACTAACAGGCTTCTTAATGCAAACCCGGCCAGACCACAAGAGAGGCAAGGGTTACTGCATCGATATGCTCGAGGGTGGCTGGCGAGCAAATGAAGACAGCGAGGCGCGGGCCGCTGCGTGTTGCAAATGACAGTGGTGGTAGGCTTGACGCCGAAGAGCTGGCACACAGCCGGGGTGAGCACGGTGGCGCCGGAGAGGGTTCTGTTGTGGATCTGGGGGAGGGGGAGCTGGCAAAGGAGATTGAGTGGACTAGTTGAGTGAAACGCGGGAGGACGGTGGGGGTGTTGGGGACTCCGGGTGTTGGCGGCCTAGGTGAAAAGGGTGAAAAATATCCCCGGTCGCCGCGCGTGCGGAAAGGCCTATGCAAACGGTTGCCTCTAAGTGCTCGTGTGCACAAACAGAATAATTTCGTTTCAAATCAAGACATACTAATTTTGAAATGAAGACGTGAGTTCATCGTTTCGCCTCTAAATTTTTCCCACATAAACCAATCACAATTTTACCACGGGTTTGATTTACTGGCACATTTCATGTCTCGTGTGCTATATGTAAGACATTTTTTGGCATTTACCGTGCATGTTGGCATATAAATCAATTCCTAATCGGACTGCATTTCCTGTCGAAAGGGATGAGGATTGCCGTTCGATATGGGAGCATCCAACGGTGCAGACGTACGATCCGTCGGGTTTGGGTTCTGGCCAATCAGAACGCAAGACTCAGATCGCGCGCGCAGCAAGGGGGGGCATCGGCCACGGTTTGGTAGGCACATGGCTTTCGTGTGTGAACCGCACTATTGCAGGATGCTGCTAACGTGACACTACGATCAAAGACCCTTCGACGAAACTGTGTGCGATGCCATAATCGCAAACGATGGTGTAAAAGCCGTCAAAAAAGGTGCAAAATGTTTGCGATGGAGGATGCATCAAACACGGTTCAGATTTTAGTTGCGTGTGCGATGTAGGGCATACAGTTCAGCTCAATTAACCGTTTGCGATGAGGAGGGACAAAAGAAACGAGCAGATAGATGAAGGCGTGTGCGATGTATAGCATACGGTTCACTCGGATGAACTGTTTGTGATTAGGCAACACAAAAGAAATGGTAAACCAGATCAAAGGTGTGTGCGATATACGGCATGCGGTTCACTCGGATGAACTGTTTGCATTGGGAAATGAGAACAGAAACAGTTCAAATGAACAAGATGTGTGTGATACGAGGCAAACAGGTCTGTAATCGGAAATGTGTGCGAAGACCAATAACAACACAGACGATTACTGCTAACAAGCCGTGTGTGTTGTGAGCATTGCTGGTATACAATTGTGAGTGATTGATGAAAACATCACCGACGGGTTCCATTGTTTAGTCCGTGTGCGATGTGAATTTCTTTGTCCGCACAACATCTACGCTCTATCTACAGAGCATCAACATATATACTTAAAAAGACAACAATGCATAACCAAATTAAGCATGCAATTACACAAGTGACTACACACATAACATTTCCACACACCGAAGAAAGCAATTACATGCATACTAAAGTAGGAGAAACGAGGATCTAATCATCTACTTATTGTTGCGACGATGCTTGCCATTGCTCTGCTTCCGGCTGGATCCCTGACCATTTTGGGGAAGGAGGGACTTCCTCATGTCAATGATCCGCCTGTACATGTCGTAGCTCGTGTACGCCTCCTTGGCCGCGTACACGATGTGAGCTTTGTGGAGTTTCTCCATCCAGGCCGAGTGCTAGGCATGCTTGTCCTTGTTGCACGAATCCTTCATGTCTCTATAGTAGGGGTCGATGATGGCCTCGGTGAGGTGAACCAGTGAGTCCTTCTCATGCTCCTTGTTGCCCCTGATCTTGTATTGGCCCCGGATGTCGACAAGATTCTCGCAGGCGATGCCCGAATTCTCGAGCGCCTTTACATCGTTGGTGATGTCCACCGTAGCGAACATGTAGTGGGGGCTGTTGACAAACCTGGCGAAATGCTCACAAGTCCTTGTGGCCAGGCAGTAGTGGTAGACGAGGACGTGGCGGTGCACGCACATCTGGGCAACGGCGACCTTGGGACGAGACCCGGCACGAGCGCGGGTGTACTCGAGGTCGAACCCGACCACCTTGTACTTCTCATCGGCAAGCAACAGCTCCATGATGTTGATGGAGTGCTCCGCCCAGACCGGGTCGCTGGTGTACACCACCGAGAGGTCCATGATCCTTCTGTGGGTGTCCACCACAGCATGCATAGTGAACTGCTTCTCGTCGTTGGCAGCCGCTCGGAGCGCCATTGGAGCCGCGCAGGATACCCTCTAAGAATTTCTCGTGGTGGGTGTGCTTCTTGCAATGGTGGGGCACGATCAAAAGGTTGAAGAGACACAAGGGTAGGTTAAATGGCCGTTGTAATAAATGGGGGCCGGCCGGCCTGTAATCGTCACATCTCGTCACGGCGTTCATAGCGCAGGATTCCAGTGCACGCTTGACAACACCGCACCGCACGCGTGGGCTCGAAGAGGCGCCAAATGTATCTTCGGTGAGCCTGTTCCCGCGCATCTCATTTTTGTGAAATAAATGTAGGGCAAACCTCATTTCCTTCAGCACCCTTGCTCTGAGAACAAAGAACCTGGCGAATATAATCTCCGGTAAGGTCCCCCGGTAGGAGCTCAAAGTAATTTCTGAGAGATGCAGATCTAGGCATTCGACGTGATTGTTATATTGTATCACATTATCCACCACTGGGCCTAATCTTATCGGCAAAAGAAGAAAACGTGTTAGTGCCTACATGCAGTTTTGAACATTACTACAGGCCTAGCTATTTGGTTTGCAGGATTTGTAAAATGCACTAACATGCCATCTTCGATCTGACATGATTAACATGGGCATTTGATTACATTCTAGAAAAATGTAGCCTTCTTCACAAGAGGTTGGAGTGGATGAAAAGTTCCCTAAGAAAACTAGTACAGATGAATCCAAAGGAGAATGCTTATTGATAGTAACCATATGGATGAAGCAACCAATATGGGGGGGGACATGTATGTACTGAAATCCTCCAAAAGAACCTTCAGAAATCGTAGTACATTGTCATTGTAAACTTGGAAAAAGGTGTCACAAATTGAACTCCCTTATGGTTAACATTTAACAGGAAAGGAACATCACCTCGATATATAGCTTCTCCAGGCACGGAAAGCATCTCAAGGAACTAACAACTTGCTCCAGGTCGGGCCCATTAGATTCTAGTGCCAAGACCTTCACTGTGCGCAGTTTCGGGGTCAAGCTTGCCGGAATCATTTTCTGAATGACAAATGAACAAACTTCTTCAAAATTAGAAATAATGTTAATTTTTAGAAGGAGAGGTAGAAAGCGGCTATTGTACCTGAACGGGTGTGGATCCAATAACAAGTTCGGAGTATTTGTCAGACGAGTAGCCCACCACTGTCAATTTCGGCGCAGAAATGACATTGCTTCTTGTTGGACCTTCTTGATACTCTACAAGTAATCTCTTAAGTGCAGATGTGTCCTGGATGACCATACCGTGGTACACATCTTGTGATGTGATACGTGTCCAACGTACCAATAATTTTTTATTGTTCCATGCTATATTATATTCTGTTTTGGATGTTTAATGGGCTTTATTATACACTTTTATATTATTTTTGGGACTAACCTATTAACCGGAGGCCCAGCCCAAATTGCTGTTTTTTTGCCTATTTCAGTGTTTCGCAGAAAAAGAATATCAAACGGAGTCCAAACGGAATGAAACCTTCGGGAACGTGATTTTCGGAACAAACGTGATCCAGAGGACTTGGAGTCCACGTAAAGAAAGCAACGAGTAGAGCACGAGGCAGGGGGGCGCGCCTACGCCCCCCAAGGCGTGCCCTCCACCCTCGTGGGGCCCACGTTGCTCCACCGATGTACTTCTTCCTCCTATATATACCTACGTACCCCCAAACCAGCAGGGGCATCCATGAAAACCTAATTCCACCGCCGCAACCTTCTGTACCCGTGAGATCCCATCTTGGGGCCTTTTCCGGCGCTCCGCCGGAGGGGGCATTGATCACGGAGGGCTTCTACATCAACACCGTAGCCTCTCCGATGATGTGTGACTAGTTTACCTCAGACCTTCAGGTCTATAGTTATTAGCTAGATGGCTTCTTCTCTCTCTTCGGATCTCAATACAAAGTTCTCCTCGATTCTCTTGGGGATCTATTCGATGTAATCTTCTTTTGCGGTGTGTTTGTCGAGACCGATGAATTGTGGGTTTATGATCAAGTTTGTCTATGAACAATATTTGAATCTCCTCTGAATTCTTTTATGTATGATTGGTTATCTTTGCAAGTCTCTTCGAATTATCAGTTTGGTTTGGCCTACTAGATTGATCTTTCTTGCAATGGGAGAAGTGCTTAGCTTTGGGTTCAATCTTGCGGTGTCCTTTCCCAGTGACAGCAGGGGTAGCAAGGCACGTATTGTATTGTTGCCATTGAGGATAAAAAGATGGGGTTTATATCATATTGCATGAGTTTATCCCTCTACATCATGTCATCTTACTTAAAGCATTACTCTGTTCTTATGAACTTAATACTCTAGATGCATGCTGGATAGCGGTCGATGTGTGGAGTAATAGTAGAAGATGCAGAATCGTTTCGGTCTACTTGTCGCGGACGTGATGCCTATATACATGATCATACCTAGATATTCTCATAACTATGCTCAATTCTATCAATTGCTCGACAGTAATTTGTTCACCCACCGTAATACATATGCTCTTGAGAGAAGCCACTAGTGAAACCTATGGCCCCGAGGTCTACTTTCCATCATATTAATCTTCCAATACTTAGCTATTTCTATTACCGTTTATTTTACTTTGCATCTTTATTTCTCTTTATTATAAATATACCAAAAATATTACCTTATCATATCTATCAGATCTCACTCTCGTAAGTGACCGTGAAGGGATTGACAACCCCATTATCGCGTTGGTTGCGAGGTTCTTATTTGTTTGTGTAGGTGCGTGGGACTCGAGCGTGGTCTCCTACTGGATTGATACCTTGGTTCTCAAAAACTGAGGGAAATACTTATGCTACTTTACTGCATCACCCTTTCCTCTTGAAGGGAAAACCAACGCAGTGCTCAAGAGGTAGCATGATGTCTTCCTGCCTCACTAGCAACACACATAAATAGTCCGGAGAGTCATGGAGGTGATGTGGAAGGTACTCAACCTATTGACCGCCTGAAGATGAAGGTACTCGAGTGCAGTACAACCACGGAGCAGGCGCTCCATGTCACCCTTTGAGAGGCAGACGGCGACGAGCTCAAGGTGCTTCAGTCTTGGTAGAATAAGAGCGGGCGCGTCATTAAGGGGCGGGAAATGGCAGTTCCTGAACTGGCGACGCGCAGCGTGGGCGCGAGGCGGAGTGCGGACGTTGGCAGCGACCGCATATGCCCATCATCAAAAGTGAGCTCCTCGAGCTGATCTAGGGTGGGGGATTGGAACCAGTCGTCAAGAGTGGCCCGGTCCTTGCCGTTGGAACGGAACATGCCCATTATAAGGCCTTTGGTTGGGCCAAGGTGACTGCCGAGGATCTTGGAGAACACATCCAAGCTTTTGCGATAGCCATGGCAGAGCTCGTGGGTGTCGATGCAGTCGAGAGGGCTGGAGTTCCATAGGGGGCGCCACCGCCGGGAAACGAGGGTTGTCCGCGCCCCATATTTGATTTGGAGGAGGGAGATGATGACTCTCAACTTATCATCGGGGAGGCTGCTGATTAAGTCTAGGCCTGCTGGAGTCGCTTGCGGTTCTATCTCGCCCCGCCTCCGCTTGTAGGCAGCCCCATTCTCCACCTCCGGAGTCTCCTTGTCAGCGGCGCTTTCTGATAGAAATGGGAGTACAGGGAATATTTAGTTAAACAGGGCAATAGAAAAGTGTATTGGTAACTAGAAGTTATTAGGTAGGAATATAGTAAGAAAAGGGAATAACAATTGGTTGCTTAAATACTACACAATTCATTTGACATTTCTAGGTAAGTCAACATATGCAGATAGTTGAAAAGAAAACTTACTTCGAACAAAGTCTGGACGGATGATTTTGTCGGGGAAGTTAGCATATATCTCATGACCAGGCCCTTTTATGTGCAGTGCAATTTTAGTGCCAGCTTTCAGTACATAAAAACTTAGCAATTTCATTCCAAAAGCCAGTGCCAAAATAGGAGTCACCACGTTCATCAAGTCTTACGGTAGCAACGATTGTAAATCCATGGTTTGTGTGCAGTATGACAGCCGTGGAGCCTTTATCTATGTAAATGGAAAATTGTGCACTACACAATCTGTTGCATAGCGAGGGATGTCCTGCAGATGGTAGGATTGTTAAAGAAAATATGGTAACATGCAAATATGGGCCCAAATTGAAAGAACTGTACAACAGTTGAAATCGAAAGACAAGAACCTATAATTAAAAAAATAAGGTAAACATGATGTCATGGAAAAATGAGAGTAATTGAAAGAACAATACATCATTAATTTGCCTAATATAGAAAGAAGAGGGGAAAAAATCCCCTTTGACGTATATGGTGCATGTGGCACCTTTTATCCAAATGTAGCAATATTTAGAATATGTTCAGGAAAGTAGGCCATGCCAACCGATTTAGGGTGAGATTGAACATACCGCGCGCGTCCTCAAGTTATCTGGTACGATGAGATGGAATCTCTGGCGGCGTTCTCAGAGTCCTGAAGTGTCGGCGCACTGTGCGTTCTATGAATGAAAGAAAACCCTCAAATCAGCTCGAATAAAAATGAATTCACGGTGATTTCCGCCGGGTGATTAAAGGAGGCCGATGAACTGGGATAAGAGATGAGATAATATCTCGTTAAATTAGTTACCTTGTCGTCCATGAGAAAGAACCCTCAGTACGGCAGATTCCCCAACCTTGCGGAGCTGGGTCGACTGCGAGCAGCGTCGACAAAGTCGATGGCAATAGGCGGCGGCAAGCAGAAGTGGCGAAATGCGGTGGGCTTTGCCGGCAGCCTGGCGGTGGCGGCAGGTGTCGAGCTAAGTGTTTATCGCTGCGATAGGCAGTGCCATGGCATAGACGCGGAGGAGCTTGTGCAGGTGTGAATGGGGAACGTACCAGAGGGGCCGAGGCGGTGGCGGGCAGGGTGAGGGTTTTTGTGACGTGGGGATGGTCAGGGTTTTCTTTTTTCTTTTTTGAATTGGCTGGTGAGGGTTTTCTGTCCCACATAGAATTTTGGGGTTGACGGTTTGCTAGAGCGAACCGTGTGTGATTGACGCAGCAGGCAAACTGAAAGTCATTGCACATGGTTCCAATTTTGGGAACCGTGTGTGATTGACGTACTACCTCCGTCCTTGTTTATTGGTCCCCTGTTGTAATTTTTACCAAAATTTGGCGAAATATTTAACATACTCAGACATAGATAATAAGCATACACGTACATAAGCATAGTTCAACCATAAGTACATAGTTCAACCGTCATTAAGCATACTCAAGCGTACAAAGTTTGATCCATCCCACATCTCATCTCACATGCGGCCGACACGATTCTGAAGCTTCTCCAGGTACTCGGCGTACGCGTCGTGCGCCACCCTGCGAGAATACTTCTGCTTGAAGGAGCCAACGGCCCGTCCTCTTGCATGCACCAGAACACTTAGATAGGCGTCATGAAGCTTGTGGTTGTCAAATGGGCATCCATAGCCGCCGTTTCAGGTCCTAATACACCTTTTATGCATTCCCGCATAAAGCTCCCTCAGGATTCGCCTCTTGTACCTCCTTTGGGCATCTTCATCCTCGCTGTCCACATCGTCAGACAACACCTATACAAATAGTAAAACAAATTTGGCATCAAATCACTAATTACATGCCGTGAATTAGGATTAGGAATTTATGGCTATTTATTTATACATATCCAGAGATTATGGTTCCATTTTTAAGCACAGTCGTCTATGTACAGACCAATCTTGAAGAAAAGAATGGCACAAACATATGTAGGTCATTCAAAATCAATTCTCAAGTCCTGGCTAGGAATTATTAGCACGAACACTAACCCTAGTCGGATTACTCGCAGAAATCATTTGCACAGATGAAACAACTAATCACTTATCACTTGTACCATTCAAACAATCAATACACTACACGGAT
The DNA here is from genome assembly GCF_002575655.3 of Aegilops tauschii subsp. strangulata. Classification (NCBI taxonomy): domain Eukaryota; kingdom Viridiplantae; phylum Streptophyta; class Magnoliopsida; order Poales; family Poaceae; genus Aegilops; species Aegilops tauschii. The sequence continues at coordinate 323,544,873 of NC_053040.3, forward strand.
CTAACGAAACTTACTCAGATTTCATGGATTGGGAGAACATAACCACAGGATTTCTATTCCAAAAAGGGGGAGGCAGGAGTAACCAGAGAAACCCTGTGATCTATTTGACACATAAATGGGTATAGATGACTAACCAGCTGTCCGTCGTCGTCGGAGTCGTCGCCGGAGTGGTCGTCGGAGTCGGTGTGGAACTCCGCCTCCGGCTGTGGAAGCTCGACGATGTCTACGACGTCAGGGTGCAGCGATAACTCGCCGGCGGTGACGCCAACGTCTGTCTCCATCTCCACGCCTAATACGTCTCCGTCGTATCTATAGTTTTTGATTGTTCCATGCAAATATTATACAACTTTCATATACTTTTGGCAACTTTTTATACTATTTTTGGGACTAACATATTGATCCAGTGCCTAGTGCCAGTTCCTGTTTGTTGCATGTTTTTTGTTTCACAGAAAATCCATAACAAACGGAGTGCAAACAGGATAAAAACTGACGGAGATTTTTTTGGAATATATGTCATTTTAGGGAAGAAGAATCAACGCGAGACGATGCCCGAGGGGGCCACGAGGCAGGGGGCGCGCCCCAGGGGGTCAGGCGCGCCCTGGGCCCTTGTGGCCACCCCGTAAGGCGGTTGGTGCCCTTCTTTCGCCGCAAGAAAGCTAATATCTGGATACAGATCATGTTCAAAGTTCAGCCCAATCGGAGTTACGGATCTCCGGGAATATAAGAAACGGTGAAAGGCCAAAATCAGGAGCGCAGAAACAGAGAGAGACAGAGAGACAGATCCAATCTCGGAGGGGCTCTCGCCCCTCCCATGCCGTGGAGACCAAGGACCAGAGGGAGAAGCCTTCTCCCACCTAGGGAGAAGGCCAAGGAAGAAGGAGAAGGTGGGGGGCTCTCTCCCCCTTTCTTCCGATGGCGCCGGAACACCGCCGGGGCCATCATCGTCACCGCAATCTACACCAACACCTCCGTCATCTTCACCAACATCTTCATCACCTTCCCCCATCTATCTACAGCGGTCCACTCTCCTGCAACCCGCTGTACCCTCTACTTAAACATGGTGCTCAACACTATATATTATTTCCCAATGATGTATGGCTATCCTATGATGTCTGGGTAGATTTTCGTTGTCCTATCGGTAATTGGTGAATTGCTATGATTGGTTTAATTTGCTTGTGGTTATGTTGCTGTCCTTTGGTGCCCATCATATGAGCGCGCGCATGGATCACACCATAGGGTTAGTTGTATGTTGATAGGACTATGTATTGGAGGGCAAGAGTGACAGAAGCTTCAACCTAGCATAGAAATTGATGCATACGGGATTGAAGGGGGACCAATATATCTTAATGCTATGGTTGGGTTTTACCTTAATGAACGTTAGTAGTTGTGGATGCTTGCTAATAGTTCCAATCATAAGTGCATAGAATTCCAAGTCAGGGATGACATGCTAGCAGTGGCCTCTCCCACATAAAACTTGCTATCGGTCTAGTAAAGTAGTCAATTGCTTAGGGACAATTTCGCAACTCCTACCACCACTTTTCCACTCTCGCTATACTAACTTTATTGTGTCTTTATCTAAAAAGCCACTACTTTTATTTACGTGCTCTTTATATTCTTGCAAACCTATCCAAAAACACCTACAAAGTACTTCTAGTTTCATACTTGTTCTAGGTAAAGCGAACGTTAAGCGTGCGTAGAGTTGTATCGGTGGTCGATAGAACTTGAGGGAATATTTGTTCTACCTTTAGCTCCTCGTTGGGTTCGACACTCTTACTTATCAAAAGAAGCTACAATTGATCCCCTATACTTCTGGGTTATCAACACCGTGCTCCGGTGCTTTAGCAGCCCCGGCGTCGCCACTCCCCCCGATGGGGCGCTGCAGTGGCATCCTCATACACTGACGACTTTGAGGACTGAGAGCGGCGTCGAGGATGCAAGCGGAGAGAGAGGATTGTGTGTGCGTAGTGAGGATGGGGGGTGCGGCCGCTCGGGCGCACCATTAATATGGAGTAGTGGGAGTTGTGGGAGAGAGGCGGGCGGCGGTCAAACCAATGGCTCACCTCCCGGTGAGCCTGCGCACTGGACTGCTGGCATGCCTACAAAATTTTCACATAGCTACTCGCACGCCTCCCGATGACACTACGCAGTGAGCACGCCTCCATCAATTCACACATCTGCACGCACGCCTCCCCATCTGCCTGCACAGCGGACTGCTCGCATGCGTCCCGTCAACTCACGCCTCCTCGCACACCACAAGGGTCACGCGGCGGCACGTATATTGTTTTTCTATTTGGATGATTAATGCTGCCGCTTTTTATTGCTTAACCGAAGCATGGCACGTATCCATTGTTGGTCTAACGCTCACGGTTCGAATAAATAATCCGTTTGGGATATTGGTTCCCAATTATTTATAATCTCCCCTCTGTAATTAGATAAAGATTACATCAAAACTGGTCTCAAATTTGACAGAAAAGGTACAATGCCACTTTGTATTGGTGTCCATATGACAACACGATAAGTTTCATGAACTTCAAATAAGTTTTGGATGTACTAGAATTTAAAAATCAAGATTCTCAATGTTTGAAATATGTTAGACGGGGAGTAAACATGCACCCAGTGAGACACATGTGTTTTTGCAATCCATTTAGGTGCACTGTCACGTGTGCATGTAGCTCAAATTTGATTTTTGCACATTATACCCATAGAAAATCAATCAATCAATGTACTAAATGTCTTAATGATCTCTGTGATTTTTTTGAAATTAAAACATCCCTCCTTTTGTAACATGTATGTTCACCGCGGGATAATTAATTTAACATGCATCGTCTTTGCGGTGGATTTGCGGTGTGTGTGTGTGTGTGTGCGTCTGGGGGTGGGGGATGGCTCGCAGTACACTACGAGTTGTGAGCCACCGTGTGGGTTGCTGTTTTGTTAGGCAGGCCGGTGCCACATCAGAGTCATGAAATCGTTATTTAAAACATTACACAACCCTTTCATACATAAATGTTTTGGCCACATGCAGTCGATGGTTGTCCTACACGACACTCGATACTCGCGTGTGACGCTTTCTGTGGGCCCGCGAGGTCATCGTCCATCACTTTGACGAACAGCCGGTAGTGAGGTTAATTTGACCAGCAAGGTAGAATCTTTTTTGTTTGTGTTATGGTGTAATATAGTACGCGTAGAAGAGGTGGGAGGGGACTAGCATATATACTATACGTATGCGTCCGTGAACAAGTACACCTCACTCAGTGTCGGGACTTTTTGGTTACTGAGGCACGTGCCACATCGCTCGGGTTGTACATATATTACGGCAGGAGCATATAGTATGCGGTGAAGAGGGGGAAGGGGACCATCATATGTAGTACGCTTGATATGAACCTCGCTCTGTGTGGGTGCATGGTTTACGGTTTTTGAGGCATGTGGCACATCAAAGTTGTGCATTTTGGGTATTCAACATATGTATGTTTGGCCCACATGCAAAGCGGTGGTGGTTGTCCTCTCGCACCCACTTAAGCGGTTATCAGCGATATCGATGCTTTCCATCTGTGGGCCTGCTTGGTCCATCACTTCTTTTTGCCTGACAACAAGAGAGGTTAATTTGACTTAGGAGGGGATTATTATTTTTGCTCTGGGATGACATGCATGATACACTTTGAGCACACACACATGCATGTGTACGCATGAATCCCTCCCATCAAGTCGAAGTGGCTAGTACAACGACACATCATGAACCGATCTCGCTCTGTGTGGGGAGCTAGTGTACGATTTTTGACACACGCGCCACATTAATGTTGTGTATTCAAACATGCATGCACGCATCACGGCATGTAGTGGTTGCCTTCGAACGATACACTCCCTCGCATGGTTATTGGTGACAAGCCTATATATTCGTGGGCCCGTGTGGACATCCATGATCACCTTGGCCAACTACAAGATAGGTTACCATGGCGGATTCTTCATTTTGTTCGTGTTATCGTAGTATAGGTCATGGTGAGATTCAGACCTAATTAAGTTTGAGCGCATATACTATGCACGCATGGATGCATGAATCCCCGCCGTTGGCTTGAAGTGTGGTGTAACATACATATGCATCGTCAACCTAACCCTCACTCAGTGTGGGGATTTCTAGTTCGAAATCACGGTGCCACATCAAAGTTTTTCCATTGTTACTCAAAAACACACCTCTCCATACATATGTTTGGGCCACACGCATGCAGTGGTTGTCTTCGGGGACTAGCTACTTGCGTGATTATTGCCGAGCTAGTCCATTTCCAAGGTCGCATGGACGGCCATCACTTTGACCAACAACAAGAGAGAGGTTGTACGACCAAGGTGGATTATTCTTGGTCCATTTTATGATCCATCTTGGTGAGATATATGCCTCTCTGGCCCACCGACTGAAAGTGTGTGTGTGTGTGTGTGGGAGGGGGGTTGCTACTTCGCACTTTGCTAGGTGATCCTCGGGTGGGGGGGCATGCATTTATATCTTAATTAGGATTCCCTTTGTGGTGACACAAGGGGGGTGGGGGCTGCTAGCTACTCGCACTTTGCTAGGTGAACCTCGGTTGGGGAGAGAAGGCATGCATTCATAGCTTAGGATTCCCTTCGTGCCGACACGAGGGGGGGTGATACGTCTCCAACGTATCTATAATTTTTGATTGCTCCATGCTATATTATCTTCTGTTTTGGACATTATTGGGCTTTATTATTCACTTTTATATTATTTTTGGGACTAACCTATTAACCGGAGGCCCAGCCCAGAATTGCTGTTTTTTGCCTATTTTAGAGTTTCGCAGAAAAAGAATATCAAACGGAGTCCAAACGGAATGAAACCTTCGGGAACGTGATTTTCGGAACGAACATGATCCAGAGGACTTGGACCCTACGTCAAGAAAGCTACCAGGAAGCCACGAGGTAGGGGGCGCGCCTACCCCCTAGGCGCGCCCTCCACCCTCGTGGGCCCCACGTTGCTCCACCGACGTACTCCTTCCTCCTATATATACCTACGTACCCCAAAACGATCAGATACGGAGCCAAAAACGTAATTCCACCGCCGCAACCTTCTGTACCCACGAGATCCCATCTTGGGACCTGTTCCGGAGCACCGCCGGAGGGGGCATCGATCACGGAGGGCTTCTACATCAACACCATAGCCTCTCCGATGAAGTGTGAGTTGTTTACCTCAGACCTTCGGGTCCATAGTTATTAGCTAGATGGCTTCTTCTCTCTTTTTGGATCTCAATACAATGTTCTCCCCCTCTCTTGTGGAGATCTATTCGATGTAATCTTCTTTTGCGGTGTGTTTGTTGAGACCGATGAATTGTGGGTTTATGATCAAGTTTATCTATGAACAATATTTGAATCTTCTGAATTCTTTTATGTATGATTGGTTATATTTGCAAGTCTCTTCGAATTATCAGTTAGGTTTGGCCTACTAGATTGATCTTTCTTGCAATGGGAGAAGTGCTTAGCTTTGGGTTCAGTCTTGCGGTGTCCTTTCCCAGTGACAGTAGGGGCAGCAAGGCACGTATTGTATTGTTAACATCGAGGATAACAAGATGGGTTTTTTTTATCATATTGCATGAATTTATCCCTCTACATCATGTCATCTTGCTTAAAGCGTTACTCTGTTCTTATGAACTAAATACTCTAGATGCATGCTGGATAGCGGTCGATGTGTGGAGTAATAGTAGTAGATGCTGGCAGGAGTCGGCCTACTTGCCTTAGACGTGATGCCTATATACATGATCATACCTAGATATTCTCATAACTATGCTCAATTCTGTCAATTGCTCAACAGTAATTTGTTCACCCACCGTAAAATACTAATGCTCTTGAGAGAAGCCACTAGTGAAACCTTTGGCCCCTGGGTCTATTTTCCATCATATTAATCTCCCGTCAACAAGCTATTTCTTTTGCCGTTTTTATTTTGCTTTCTTTACTTTGCATCTTTATCACGAAAATACCAAAAATATTATCCTATCATATCTATCAGATCCCACTCTCGTAAGTGACCATGTAGGGATTGACAACCCCTTATCGCGTTGGTTGCGAGGATTTATTTGTTTGTGTAGGTGCGAGGGACTCGCGTGTAGCCTCCTACTGGATTGATACCTTGGTTCTCAAAAACTGAGGGAAATACTTACGCTACTTTGCTGCATCATCCTTTCCTCTTCAAGGGAAAACCAACGCAGTGCTCAAGAGGTAGCAAGAAGGATTTCTGGCGCCGTTGCCGGGGAGGTCTACGCAAAAGTCAACATACCAAGTACCCATCACAAACCCTTATCTCCCGCATTACATTATTTGCCATTTGCCTCTCGTTTTCCTCTCCCCCACTTCACCCTTGCCGTTTTATTCGCCCTTTTTTCGTTCGTCTTTTCGTTTGCTTTGATGTCTTACTTGGCTCGTTTGCTCGTTTGGTTGAAATAGTTGAGTATTTATTCCTAAACAGAGAAGCTAATATCTATGGATCCTCATCCGCTTGCCAATCTTTTTAAGAGATCCAATTATGATGAACCAATTTCTAGTGATTTGGATGCACTAGATTACCTTTATAAGGTTTTGCTTGAAATCCGTGAATCTGAAAATTGTGATGAAGTGCTTTATGAAGTGATTCAAGATAGATCTTTGAATAAAAAGCATGATTGCAATGATTTTATTATATATTCTATTGATGTAAATTATGCTAATATTATGCAAAACCCTAAGCTTGGGGATGCTAGTTTTGCTATGTCTACTACTTGTTGCAATGATCATGATTGGGGTGATTCTTCTTATGATCTTGAAAATTTATTTAAGCCCCATGATGAATATGAGATTGATAATAGTGTTTGCAATAATATTGAAATTGGGTTTGGAAGAGTGTCAACTTTAGATCCCACATATTTGGAGTATGTTCAATCTTATGATATTTTTGATAAAAGTGGGTCTGGAGAGGTCATGACTTTAGTTAATGATAATCCCACTATTTTGGAAGAGTGTCAACTTCGCATGCATGTAGATCGTGTTGAGAATATGGTATGTGATACCTACTTTGTTGAATTTTCCTATGATCCTACATGTAATTATTATGAGAGAGGAAAATATGGTTGTAGAAATTTTTATCTTACTAAATTACCTCTCGTCATGTTGAGATTGCTATCGTCTCTTTGTTCTTCCTTGCATATGCTAATTTTTGCTTACTATGATAATTTGTTTGCTTATAAAATGCCTATGCATAGGAAGTATGTTAGACTTAGATGTGTTTGTCATGTGTTTTATGATGCTCTTTTTGCGCTTCAATTCTTGTCTTTCTTGTGAGCATCATTAAAATTATCAATGCCTAGCTAAAAGGCTTTAAAGAAAAGCGCTTGTTGGGAGACAACCCAATATTTTTGCTTGCTGTTTAGCAGTAAATTTTTTATCTAGCCTCTGGTTAGATGTGTTTTTATGTTTTAATTAGTGTTTGTGCCAAGTTAAACCTATAGGATCTTCTTGGATGATAGTTATTTGATCCTACAGAAAATTCCAGAAACTCTCTGTTCACGAAAATAATTGTTAAAAATCACCAGAACGTGATAAAATATTGATTCCAATTGCTTCTGATCAATAATAAAATTGCCTAGGTCTTACTATTTTGGCTGATTTTTTGGAGTTCCAGAAGTTTGCGTTAGTTACAGATTACTACAGACTGTTCTGTTTTTGACAGATTCTGTTTTTCGTGTGTTGTTTGCTTATTTTGATGAATCTATGGCTAGTAAAAGAGTTTATAAACCATATAGAAGTTGGAATAAAGTAGGTTTAAGACCAATATAAATAAAGAATAAGTTAATTACAGTACCTTGAAGTGGTCTTTTGTTTTCTTTCGCTAACGGAGCTCACGAGATTTTCTGCTAAGTTTTGTGTTGTGAAGTTTTCAAGTTTTGGGTAAAAGATTTGATGGATTATGGAACAAGGAGTGGGAAGAGCCTAAGATTGGGGATTCCCATGGCACCCCCAAGATAATCTAAGTACACCATAAAGCCAAAGCTTGGGGATGCCCCGGAAGGCATCCCCTCTTTCGTCTACTTCCATCGGTAACTTTACTTGGAGCTATATTTTTATTCACCACATGATATGTGTTTTGCTTGGAGCGTCTTGTATGATTTGAGTCTTTGTTTGCTAGTTTACCACAATCATCCTTGCTGTACACACCTTTTGAGAGAGACACACATGATTCAGAATTTATTAGAATACTCTATGTGCTTCACTTATATCTTTTGAGCTATATAGTTTTGCTCTAGTGCTTCACTTATATCTTTTAGAGCACGGTGGTGGATTTGTTTTATAGAAACTATTGATCTCTCATGCTTCACTTATATTTTTTTGAGAGCCTTAAAATAGCATGGCAATTTGCTTTAATTAATATCATGAGAAATTTGATGCTTGATAATTGTTTTGAGATATAAAGGTGGTAATATCATAGTTGTGCTAGTTGAGTAATTGTGGAATTGAAAAATACATGTGTTGGAGTTTGTGATTCCCGTAGCATGCACGTATGGTGAACCGTTATGTAACGAAGTCAGAGCATGAAGTATTTGTTGATTGTCTTCCTTTGTGTGGCGGTAGGGATCACGCAATGGTTAACTCCTACCAACCCTTCCCCTAGGAGCATGCGTAGTAGTACTTTGCTTCGAGGGCTAATAAATTTTTGCAATAAGTATATGAGTTCTTTATGACTAATGTGAGTCCATGGATTATACGCACACTTACCTTTCCGCAATTTTCTAGCCTCTTCGGTACCGCGCATTGCCCTTTCTCACCTTGAGAGTTGGTGCAAACTTCGTCGGTGCATCCAAACCCCGTGATATGATACGCTCTATCACACATAAACCTCCTTATATCTTCCTCAAAACAGCCACCATACCTACCTATCATGGCATTTCCATAGCCATTCCGAGATATATTGCCATGCAACTTTAAACCATTCTGTTTATCATGACATACTCCATCATTGTAATATTGCTTTGCATGATCATGTAGTTGACATTGTATTTGTGGCAAAGCCACCGTTCATTATTCTTTCATACATGCCGCTCTTGATTCATTGCATATCCGGGTACACCGCCGGAGGCATTCATATAGAGTCATATTTTGTTCTAAGTATTGACTTGTAATTCATGAGTTGTAAGTAAATAAAAGTGTGATGATCATCATTATTAGAGCATTGTCCCAAGTGAGGAAAGGATGATGGAGACGATGATTCCCCCACAAGTCAGGATGAGACTTCGGACTAAAAAAAAGAGGCCATAAAAAAGGAGAAAAGGCCCAAATAAAAAAAGAGGGAAAAATGAGAGAAAAAGAGAGAAGGGACAATGTTACTATCCTTTTACCACACTTGTGCTTCAAAGTAGCATTGTGATCTTCATAATAGAGAGTCTCTCATTTTGTCACTTTCATATACTAGTGGGAAATTTCATTATAGAACTTGGCTTGTATATTCCAATGATGGGCTTCCTCGAATGCCCAAGGTCTTCGTGAGCAAGCAATTTGGATGCACACCCACTTAGTTTCTTTTTGAGCTTTCATACACTTTTAGCTCTAGTGCATCTGTTGCATGGCAATCCCTACTCCTCGCATTAACATCAATTGATGGGCATCTCCATAGCCCGTTGATTAGCCTCGTTGATGTGAGACTTTCTCCTTTTTTGTCTTCCCACATAACCCCTACCATTATACCTTATTCCACCATAGTGCTATATCCATGGCTTGCCCTCATGTATTGCGCAAGAGTTGAAAAGGCTGAAGCGCGTTAAAAGTATGAACCAATTGCTTGGCTAAAACCGGGGTCGTACATGATATGAATATTTTGTGTGGGGAAGATGGAGCATAGCCAGACTATATGATTTTGTAGGGATAACTTGCTTTGGCTATGTTATTTTGATAAGACATAATTGCTTAGTTAGTATGCTTGAAATATTATTGTTTTTATGTCAACATTAAACTTTTATCTTGAATCATATCCAATCTGAACATTCATGCCACAATAAGAAGAATTACATTGAAATTATGCCAAGTAGTATTCCACATCAAAAATTCTGTTTTTATCATTTACCTACTCGAGGACGAGCAGGAATTAAGCTTGGGGATGCTTGATACGTCTCCAACGTATCTATAATTTTTGATTGCTCCATTCTATATTATCTTCTGTTTTGGACATTATTGGGCTTTATTATTCACTTTTATATTATTTTTGGGACTAACCTATTAACCGGAGGCCCAGCCCAGAATTGCTGTTTTTTGCCTATTTCAGAGTTTCGCAGAAAAAGAATATCAAACGGAGTCCAAACGGAATGAAACCTTCGGGAACGTGGTTTTCGGAACGAACATGATCCAGAGGACTTGGACCGTACGTCAAGAAAGCTACCAGGAAGCCACGAGTAGGGGGCGCGCCTACCCCCCTGGGCGCGCCCTCCACCCTCGTGGGCCCCACGTTGCTCCACCGACGTACTCCTTCCTCCTGTATATACCTACGTACCCCCAAACGATCAGATACAGAGCCAAAAACCTAATTCCACCGCCGCAACCTTCTGTAACCACGAGATCCCATCTTGGGGCCTGTTCGGGAGCTCCGCCGGAGGGGGCATCGATCACGGAGGGCTTCTACATCAACACCATAGCCTCTCCGATGAAGTGTGAGTAGTTTACCTCAGACCTTCGGGTCCATAGTTATTGCTAGATGGCTTCTTCTCTCTTTTTGGATCTCAATACAATGTTCTCCCCCTCTCTTGTGGAGATCTATTCGATGTAATCTTCTTTTGCGGTGTGTTTGTTGAGACCGATGAATTGTGGGTTTATGATCAAGTTTATCTATGAACAATATTTGAATCTTCTGAATTCTTTTATGTATGATTGGTTATATTTGCAAGTCTCTTCGAATTATCAGTTAGGTTTGGCCTACTAGATTGATCTTTCTTGCAATGGGAGAAGTGCTTAGCTTTGGGTTCAATCTTGCGGTGTCCTTTCCCAGTGACAGTAGGGGCAGCAAGGCACGTATTGTATTGTTGCCATCGAGGATAACAAGATGGTTTTTTTATCATATTGCATGAATTTATCCCTCTACATCATGTCATCTTGCTTAAAGCGTTAATCTATTCTTATGAACTTAATACTCTAGATGCATGCTGGATAGCGGTCGATGTGTGGAGTAGTAGTAGTAGATGCAGGCAGGAGTCGGTCTACTTGTCTCTGACGTGATGGCTATATACATGATCATACCTAGATATTCTCATAACTATGCTCAATTCTGTCAATTGCTCAACAGTAATTTGTTTACCCACCGTAAAATACTTATGCTCTTGAGAGAAGCCACTAGTGAAACCTATGGCCCCCGGGTCTATTTTCCATCATATTAATCTCCCGTCAACAAGCTATTTCTTTTGCCGTTTTTATTTTGCTTTCTTTACTTTGCATCTTTATCACGAAAATACCAAAAATATTATCCTATCATATCTATCAGATCTCACTCTCGTAAGTGACCATGTAGGGATTGACAACCCCTTATTGCGTTGGTTGCGAGGATTTATTTGTTTGTGTAGGTGCGAGGGACTCGCGTGTAGCCTCCTACTGGATTGATACCTTGGTTCTCAAAAACTGAGGGAAATACTTACGCTACTTTGCTGCATCACCCTTTCCTCTTCAAGGGAAAACCAACGCAGTGCTCAAGAGGTAGCAGGGGGCTGCTAGCTACTTCGCACTTTGCTAGGTGAACCTCAGTTGGGGGGGGCATGTGCATTCATAGCTTAGGATTCCCTTCCTGCCGACACGAGGGAGGGGTGGCTGCTAGCTACTTCGCACATTGCTAGGGTGAAACTCGGTTGGGGGGGAGGGCATGCATTCATAGCTTAGGATTCCCTTCGTGCCGATACGAGGGAGGGGGCTGCTAGCTACTTCGCACTTTGCTAGGGGAACCTCGGTTGGGGGGGGGGGCATGTGCATTCATAGCTTAGGGTTCCCTTCGTGACGACACGAGGGAGGGGTGGCTGCTAGCTACTTCGCACTTTGCAAGGGTGAACCTCGGTTGGGGGGGGGGGAGGGCATGCATTCATAGGTTAATATTCCCTTCGTGCCAACACAAGGGAGGGGGGCTCCTAGCTACTTTGCACTTTGCTAGGTGAACGTCGGTTGGGGGGGGCATGCATTCATATCTTAGGAATCCCTTCGTGCCGACACGATGGAGGGGGCTGCTAGCTCTACTTCACACTTTGCTAGGTGAACCTAGGTTGGGGGGCATGCATTCATAGCTATGATTCCCTTCGTGCCGACACGAGGGAGGGGGGGCTGCTAGCAACTTCGCACTTTGCTAGGGTGAACCTCGGTTGGGGGGGGGGAATGCATTCATAGCTTAGGATTCCCTTCGTGCCGACACAAGGGAGGGGGCTGCTAGCTACTTCGCACTTTGTTAGGGTGATCCTCGTTTGGGGGGGCATGCATTCATAGCTTAGGATTCCCTTCATGTCGACACGAGGGATGGGGGGCTGCTAGCTACTTTGCACTTTGCTAGGTGAATGAACCTCGGTTGGGGGGCATGCATTCATAGCTTAGGATTCCCTTCGTGCCGACACGAGGGAGGGGAGCTGCTAGCTACTTCACACTTTGCTAGGTGAATCTTGGTTTGGGGGAGGGGGCATGCATTCATAGCTTAGGATTCCCTTCGTGCCGCCACGAGGGGTGGGGGTGGGGGCAAGCAATACCGTGCGCTTTGCGAGAGAGGTGCCACATCGAAGTTGCATTTTGTATTTGAAAATCAAACCACCCTTTAGATACATAAATTTGGTCCACATGCACGTGTGTTCGTGTTCTGACCCTCTCCCGCGTCATTTTTGCCAAATTTATGAACATTAGACAAGTCGGATGACGCAACAGACATGGTTCACTCAAACTTACCGTGTGCCACGCCGGTGCACCTGTCACGCACACATCCACATAGTACATTGGGCTCCACGAGGCTCCCCCTCTCAAAAATATCTGCCCGCCTCGAGGGTTTTTCTGTTTCATAACACACGGTTGTTATCTCCGGACCGTGTGCGATGTTTCTTGTTCCCAATCCCGCCTGCATCCCTAGAAAATATCTGCCCGCCTCGAGTGTTTTTCTGTTTCATAACACACGGTTGTTATCTCCGGACAGTGTGCGATGCACTATCATCAAAATTTTCAATAGCCCGACATTTCACTCCTGCGTAGTAAAATTTTCAATACCCGCATCATTTCCTCAAACACCCCGCGCCCCCTCCACACACACACACACACACACACACACACACACACCAAAACCTCCTCGGGCGTGCATGCGCACACACACACACACCCTCCCTCGCTCGAAACCCTAGCAAGGTCCCCGCCGCCGCTGCTGCCACCGCCCCTGCAAGGCCTCCATTGTCAACATCTGTTGGTTTTCCCATGCAGCTTACCCACCGATCTCCATACCCAGGCCGCCCTGAGTTTCTTAGATGACGCCTGCCAAACGCCCCGTTTCCCACAGATCCCCATCCCCATCCCCCACTCCAGAGCATCGCAGCCTAAGCCAGGCTACGCTTCCCGTGGAGCTCGAGGAGCGACTGTCCCAAAAGAGGTGTATAGCGGTCTCTTCACCCGACGCCGCTGAGGAAGCTGACGACCATTATTGGCGGCAGGCACTCAAGCAGCGGGCTAGAGTATGCGGGCACGTCTCTTCCGCCGGCTACGACATCGAGTTAATCGACAACGACGCCCTGAGGCGGGCTGTGTCACAGGTTAAGTGGACCACCCCCAACCCCTCGGGTTCATCCGCCGTCGATCTCATCCATGGCCCCGCCGTTGATCTCCTCTGGCTCGCTGTCGACAATTTGCCATTCTACATCGCCATCGATCCCCTTTTGTCATTTTTGAAGGACACGTTCTGCGACGCTGGCTTGGGATCCACAGCTTCCAAGTCAGACCTCATCGACGGCGACCACGAGGAGGGCGCCCTCTCCGGCTCTTCCAAGGGGAAAGAGGCCATCTCCTCTTCCAAGGGGAAAGCGCCCGTCTGTGACATTAGGGAGGGCACCCTACAGCCGTGCTCTTCCAAGGGGAAGGAGCCCATCTGCGACAACATGGAGTGCATCTAGGGTCCGTGCTCTTCCCACGGGAACGAGCCCATCTATGACAAGTGATTAAACCCATGATTTGTTTTGAGGTGCCTCTTCACAGGGGGAAACCCATGATTTGTTTTGTCGAGTCCCTTTTGTAGTGTAGTGAGAATATGTCCAGTTTTAATTGCTATATCTGGTTGTTTGCGGTATGCCTTGTTTATTTCAGTTGTTCACAATGTGATGCTCTATATGTGCAATTATTTACTGTGCAGTACATTTCATCAATCCAGTTTTAAACATACCGAAAGGAATGCATATATTTGCTTGCCGTTAAGCCTGTTATAGCTAGCATATGCCTCTTTAAAGTTTTTTGATTGTTCGGTTGTTTGTAGTTAGCATATTTTCAGTTTCAAATGCTATCTTTTGTTGTTCGTAGTATGCCTTGTTTATTCCAGTTATTCACAACGTGATGTTCTATATGTGCAAGTATGAACTGTGCAGTTCAATTTCTTCAGTACCAGTTTCAACAATACCACTATGAATGACTACATTTGGTTGCTGCATCTTGTAGTTAGCACGCCTTTCCATTTTTATTTAACCATAACCAGTGTACTTATACTGGCACAATACCAGTTTGAATGACTATGTTTTCTTGTTGTTAAATGTTAGGCCTGTTGCAGTTAGCACACCTTTCCACTTGTTTTGCTTTACAAGCGTGCTTAAACCTGCACACTGAAGCTATCTTTTGGAGATTATTTTGTCTGCCATGTGTAATTTTGGTTGATGTTTAGCCTGTTGTGCTTAACATGCTTCTCGATGTACCTACACAGGACAATTTTGGAATGACTGTTGTTTTCCATCGAGGTTAGTTTCATCCCATGGCTTATATCTGCTCACTATTCAGGATATCGGTAGCTGGTACCATATAGGCCGGCGGCTGATAAGGGACTAATCGGTGAATCGGACTTTTAACTAAATATATCTGCAACCCATTTTTCCTTAGGTTAACTAGGGCCATATGTAATATATCTGAGGCTACATAGCAACATGCACTGTACTTAATGTCTAAATATGCAATCCTAGGCTACATAGCAACAAGGAAGAGTGTTACATTAATGTTCCAATGATGTCTAGATATACGTAGAAGAGCAGTAGCAGCAACAGCAACAACACAATCCTGTTTGGATACTCAATTTAGCTAGAGGTTAGAGTTAGTTTCTAACTCATTACTAACCCTGAACTAATTCCATCCAAAGAGGTGTTTTGATGGCAGGGTTAGATTGACAATAAATGCACTAGGAGAACTAGCTCCAATTAGCACCTCTAGGGTTGGATAGTTTTTTTGGGTGGGTTATAGATGCAACTAGCTCAAACTAGCCCTCATGTTTAGATATACTTTAGGGCTATTTGAGCCCGAACTAGCTCAAAGTAACTGTAACCCATGGATACAGCAGCAGTTAATCAGCCGATAATTTGTAAGAATGAACTAAACTCCTTCCGGCGCATAATATAAGATGTTAATTCATCTAATATGTGAGTATATTGGATGTTGTAAGATACTCCCTCTGTTCCTAAATATTTATCTTTTTAGAGATTTCAAATGGACTACCACATATGGATGTATATAGACATATTATAGAAGAGTGTTGTACTACATCATTGTGCAATTGTTGTTTAGCTTCGAATATTAACTTGGTGCTTTTAGGTACACATGTCATTGGTAAAGATCCGCGTTTCGACCCTTTCTGCGTATGGGGCAATGAGATATCGATGAACCAGCATCAAGTGAGGAAGCTGATAAAGATTGTTAGTAAAATGGGTCCAAAGATGGCAATTAAACTATTTGTTTACACTTTATCCAAGACAACAGCGAACTGCAGGATGGTACGTAAGAACTCTGCAGCCTTCTTTTTACTGCCCATAATGAGTTGTGTTAGATGACAATGTCTGAATCTTTTTCCTTTGCAGTGGTTGCCAAAGAAGTTTACTCAAGATTACCTCTCAAACTACATGATTGGTGGGCATGCAAAGGTTAAAGTATTTCTACCAGAACACGATGATTATCTAGATGTTTTCATGAAGACCGTGAAGGATGGGCAGTCGGCCATCACAAGGGTTCGGACTAGAGTCGTGCGTGCCTTGTGCATGGAGGAGGGCAGAATATGGGCATTCCGCTTCACCTTGTTCAGCAACCAGAATATATTTCGCCTCTTTCTTTACCGTCTTTAATAGTACAAGTATACAACTGTGGTTCATCATTCTTTATTTGGTTCTTATGTAATTCTTGAACATATGTACGTATGAATCGAATAATGTAATGGTTGTTTGAACCTGATGGATATGAATAAAGATGTAGCATACATTCAAATTCAAATTCAAATCCAAATCCGGTACAATTTCGAAAAGCAGCAATTAAATTACGGTGAAATTATGCTCTCCAGGTTGTTACGGCACACACGGTTGGTAAAACACAAACGTTTGCGATATGCACCATAATCGGAGACAGTTCACAGAGAGGAAACGTGTGCAAGCATGCACACAGTTGCCGTTTGCAAAGTGTGTGCGATGTCATACAATATCACAAATGGTGCGGACAAACTAAACGTTTGTGTTAGTTGCCTTATCGTACACGATTCGCAACCATGAATTGTTTCTGATGAAGTATGCATCATAAATGTTGCACCACAGAATAGCGTGTGCGATAGTTGTCGTGTACGAAGATGTTACGACGGTCTGACATTTCGTAATCCTGTCCGACACTCGTATGAAGATTAGCTAATCTTCTTAACGGTGAACCGTTTGTGATGGGCCGCGCATCATACACGTTCTATAATAGTGAACCGTTTGTGATGGGCCGCGCATCGTAAACGTAGCACCACAGAATACCGACTGTGATGGCAATGCGAGCAGAAACGAGTAGGAGTACTGTAGGGGCCCTATCCCCGACGGTTTCTGGGTCGTGTGGGAAGGACCCCCCTATCACCCACACTCACTTGGCGACGGTTCCAAATGCCGCCGCGGAATGGGGTTAAAAACCGTTTATTTAGGACCGACGCGCACCAGTGCCATGTGCTATTTGAAAACATTTTTTTGGAGGGGCTATTTGAAAACATGTACATGTGTTGTCGAAAGGGATGAGGATCGCTGTTCGATCAAGGAGAATCCAACGGTGCAGACACACGATCCATGGGGTTTGGGTTCTGGCCAATCAGAACGCACGACTCAGATCGCACGCGTGGCAGAGGGGTGGGGGGTGTGCATCGGCCACGGTTTAGTGGACACACGGCTTTCGTGAGTGAACCGTGTGCTCTTTGAAAACATTTACATTACCTAACATCATATGTTTGTTCGAATGAAAACATGAGTTCATCGTTTCGCCTCCAATTTTTTTCCATGGTAAGAAATCACGAGTATAGTGGAGAGTGTCATATACTAGTATCATGAATATACAGTATATATGATACTAGTGTATTATACTACCTTTAATTAATTATAGCGCATAGTATATATAATACATAGAGTATAGTATCATATATAGATCATATTTATTGCCATGCATGACACAAATTAGCATCGCATTTAACATGATACGGTATGTACCTATATGTTACTCTAACCCTGTTTATATATATTTAATTCTTTGCCACATCAGCATACTTGATGTTTCCGAGTGCATGACATCGTCGGCTATGTTACCACCACTATGGCCAGCCTTATATAGTTTGGAGTATCATATACTATATATATAGTATCATGCATATGATACTAGTGTATGATACTACGTACGTACCTTCATAGTGCATACATAGTATTCTAGAGTAGTATATATCATGGATGACCGTATTTATGGCCATGCATGACACATAGTAGTATAGCATTTATTTTATATATATATATATATATATATATATGTTACAGTATCTACCTATGTTACTGCTTCTTTGCCACATCATCATATTTTTCTATTCCCGAGTGCATGATACCGGCTATGATACCCCCACTATGGCCACCCTAATAAGGCTGGTCGTAATCTGGGAGTATCAAGCGGTATTATGCATGCCAACTAGACTTTTTGGATGATGTGGCACACAGTTAAATGAGGAAAGAGAGGGATCATAATACCGTATCATATTAAATGTTGTACTACTTTGCGTCATGCATGGCAATTAATAAGGAGCCTAAGATACTAACTTATATTACTATGCATGCGCGCATTACCGAGGTATTGCCGATCATATACTAGTATCATGCATATATACTCCCTCCTTTCCGGTTTATAGGATTATCTCCAAATTTTAGTTTTTCCATTTTATAAGGCTCAATTTGGTTGTTCCCCATCACATGTCCAGATTCCAAGGTGCATTAAATCATTGGATGCAAGTATTAAGAGAAAGTTGACCAATGCATGTAATTTATATATGCATGCATGTATTGCAATTAATACATTGGAAAACATTATTTTTTGATAAAAACAAAAGCATTAATTGGGTGTTTTTGCAAACTACAAAAAGTATTCCACCACTCACCATCTACCGTGGTTGGTGAGATTTTTGAATTGAGCCCTATAAGGCTAGTTGTAATGGGGAGTATCATATACTAGTATCATGCATATGATAGTGTATGATACTACTTCCGTAATGCATAGTACCATAAGTTAGTATCTTAGGTTGCCTTATTAATTGTCATGCATCACACAAAGTAGTAGTACAACATTTAATATGACACGGTATCATGATATGATACCACATCCTCTCTTTCCTCATATAATTGTGTGCCACATCATCTAGAAAGTCTAGTTGGCATGCATGATACCGCTTATGATACTACCATTACAACCAGCCTAAACCGGAAAAGGAGGGAGTATGAGACTAGCCACAATGGAGAGTAACATACACATATCCTTAGACTATGTTACCACATTCATAGTGGGTAGTAACATAAGTGTAGTGTCATGCAAAGCTTCATTTATTAGGTTACAGACTCATATTGCATTGGACATGTGATGTTAAAGTAACTAGCTAAGTTTGTCAGGGGATGAACCCCAAGCAAGCAACCAAACCCGGATCCTTTTCCAAAACAACGGGGCCAACAACGCCCCTCAAGCCGGCTCACCTTTGGCCGGGTCGCACGATCCAGCCAAGCCCCTCGACCCGGCCAAGGTCTCCAACCCGGCACCAACAACCGACTCAAGACGGCCGAACCCGGCACAACAAGACTTCTCCAACAAGCCAGCCCCTACCTGGCGCGTCCCTCAACCCGGCCTCGGGTTAGCTCCCTTCCCATCCCAGCCATATGATGGGACGAGTCTCCATCCACCGATGACCGAGGCCACAGTGCCCCACCCATGCCTCTGGTCAGCCGAGGCGTGGCAACAGTGCCCCACCTACCCGCTGACCAGGGCCGGCATGGCAACAGTGCACCCATCAGCACTGATGACGCCAACAAGCGGCGACCTGACGGAGCGCCACTGTAGCGGACTCAACCCAGCCACTCCCTGACAACCGACAAGACGGCCTACAGTGCCCCTACCCCCGGCGGGTCCCGTGCCCATAGAACCCGGCGAGTCCTTACACCCGGCGTGTCCCAGCGCCGGCTTCCCGGACGATGACAACCCGGACCCACGGCCTTGTAACATTACCATTGTAACCCTGGGGGGTTGACCTATAAAACCGCCCAGGAGCCCTCACGCATACAGGCACGCATTCACCGAACACAAGCAACACACACACACACCAAGGAGAGGGAGCAGCCTAAGCCTTGGCTCGCCTTCCTTCTTCCTCCATACAGCTCTATGAGCAACTCTGTATTGTTACATATAAACCACACTCGGCAGGACTAGGGGCGTTATCTCTCCGGAGAGCCCGGAACCTGGGTATGTCTTGCGTCCCGCACTCGCTCATGCCGACCTCGCCTCTGCAGCCCACCAGTGCCCTCGAGCCTCCTCCTCTCTTTAGCCATCCCTTGGCATCTGCCGTGCGCCCACCACGACAGTTGGCGCCCACCGTGGGGCAGCTCGAGGTCCTGGCCGGGAGCATGCTTTAGACGGGGCTCCTCTCCGACTCCGACGAGCCCGTCACGTTGGCGGACGACGTCATAGACGCACTCGCCGCCTACTTCGCCGCGTTGCGCATCTCCGATGCGCCTACGGCCGACGAGTACCCCAGCGAGGCACTTGACTTTTCCGACTCCCCCATTTCCCTCGGCGGCAGCGCTCCCGCCGGGGCAATGGACCTCTGCGTGGAGGTATTCGTCACCGACACCGGCGCCTCTTCCTCGTCTAGCACGGAGAGGAAGGCTGCCAAAGCCAAGGCCGTAGCGGAGCGGGCCGGCTCGCCCAACCCGCTGCGTGCCATGATGCAGAGCCTTCGCGTCCCCATCGGCACTGACATCGACGCCTCCAACATTGCCGAGTCCCGGACTCGGCTCGACGAGAACCGCTAGGGCCTGCTGGACCTCACCGAGACGCTCGCTGCCACGCAGCGTCGCCTCGACTCCGCTCAGCTGGAGCGCGACGCCGCCTACGGCTTCATGCCTGCCGCGGCCAATCTAAGCCGGGTCGCTGACGTGCGGGCCCGGGGTGGCGCGATCGGCCGGGCCTTCGGCGCCTCCCTCCCATCTATGAGACTCCCGTGAAGAACATGCGCGCCGCCTAGGCGGCCGCGGTCGGCCTGGATCAGCTCGCGGGTGAGGAGCTGCAGGACCGCCTCAAGAGGGTGAATGACCTCCTCGCTGCGGCCAACGCACAGCAGGACCGCCTCAACCAACTCGCCAAGCCGGCGGGATCCGGCTCCGCCCGCGCCGCTGGACCCGGTGACCACCAGAACACGGCGTCCTCACCACCTGGGGAGGCGCACTCCGGCCGCACCCGGACCCGGCGCAACCCCGCCCCGACGACTGCCGGCGGCTTGGACGACGAGCCGGTCTTGGAGGAACGACGCCGGCTCGACCCTCTACTCCAACCCAGCCGACGTCCGACTACAGTCGACCCGGCACCCCACAGCGTGGTCACCGACCGGCTGGGCCCGCGCGGCATCGACTATATCGACGCCCGCCACCGCCTCGACCCACTCGCCCTCTCCCAGGAGCTGGAGGAGAGCGGCCCCGCCGGGCCGGCGTGCTTCGAACCATGCATCCGGGATGAACCCTTTACTAAAGGGTTAACGCTCCCCCGCGACACCCCCAAGTACAACGGCACCGTAAGCCGGAGGACTGGCTCACCGACTACACCACCGCCATCGGCATCGCCGGTGGCAACCACCGTCTCGCCGTACGCTACGCGCCGCTCATGCTCCAAGGGTCGGCCCGCACCTGGTTGAATAGCCTGCCGGCGGGCAGCATCAACGCGTGGGTCGATTTCGAGTAGGCCTTCGTGCGCAACTTCACCGGCACCTACAAGCGACCCGGCCGCCCCAGCTAGCTGGCCATGTGCGTGTAGGGGCTGACAGAAACCGGCCGCGAGTACCTTGCACGCTGGACCGAGCTTCGGAACAGCTGTGAGGGCGTCCACGAAGTCCAAGCAATCCAGTACTTCGTCAACGGGTGCCGGGATGGCACCCACCTCAAGCACAAGCTCCTACGCTCCGAGCCGGCAACCATGGCCGCGCTCATGGTGACGGCAGACAAGTATGCCAACGCCGACTCTGCCATAAACATCAAGGTGGCACTGGATGAAGCCGGCAAAGCGAAGCCGGTTCCCCCTTCGAAGCCGGCCGGCGAAGGAAGCCGGCAGCAGCATAACCAGCAGAACAACAAGCGCAAGGCCGACCAGCTGGCCCAGCGCTACGACAACCGGCTCGTCGCGGCCGCCGAGCAGGCGGCCGTGACCGACCCGGGCGCCAAACGCCGGCAGACCGGCAAGACGGCGTGGCAACCATCCATGAGTTTCGAAAAGATGCTCAACGCCCACTGCAAGCACCACAGCGGCGCAAGGCCGTCCACACACACACTTCGGCAGTGCGCCATCACCAAGCGCCTCATGAGGGGCGACATCCCGCCTCCTCCCGCCCCGGCTCCGGGAGTGGGGCAGCCGCCTCCGCCTCCTCCGCCACCCCCGGCTGGCGGCGCGATGCGCAATGATGCCTACCCGGCCCAGAACGCGACTTACGTCGTCTTCACCAGCCTCGGCGACGACAAACGCAGCGAGCGCCTCCTTCGGCAGGAGGTGAACACCGTCATCCCGGCCAAGCCGGAGTACATGCACTGGTCGGAGCGCCCAGTCACCTAGACTCGGGTGGACCACCCGGCCGTCATGCCGAACCCGGGTGGTTATGCCCTCGTCCTCAACCCCACCATCATCGTGCCTCGGCGCACGTGCAAGTTCTCCCGGGTTCTCATCGACGGCGCCAGCAGCATCAACATCCTCTACCGCGACACCATGACCAAGCTCGGCCTCGAGGCCAAAGACCTGGAGCCGACCCGGACGATCTTCCAGAGCATCATTCCCGGCCTCTCCTGCTCTCCGATCGGCCGGATCCGGATCGACGTCTTGTTCGGCGACAGAGACCACTTCCGACGTGAGCCGCTCTGGTTCGAGGTGGTGGACCTGACTAGCGCGTACCATGCGCTGCTGGTCCGGCCTGCACTCACCAAGTTCATGGCGGTCCCCCACTACGCCTACCTGAAGATGAAGCTGCCGGGTCCAAAGGGCCTCATCACCATCACCGGTGACTACCGCAAGTCCCTGGAGTGCGCCCGAGACGGCGCCAAACTGGCCGAGACGCTGGTCATAGCCGAGGAGCGGCGCCAGCTCGACCGGATCGTCGCCTTGGCTAATGAGACGTCGGCCGCGCCGATCCCAGCCGAGGAGCTGGCCGACGAGGCCTCGTTCAAGCCCTCCAAGGAGACCAAGAAACAGAAGCTGAACCCAGAAGGCCCTAGCTGCAGCAAGTACGTTGTCGTGGGCACCCGCCTTGACAACAAATAGGAAGGCGAGCTTGTCGACTTCCTCCGTGAGAATCGGGATATTTTTGCATTGACCCCAAAGGACATGTCGGGTATCCTGAGGAAGTACACCGAGCACAAACTCCACGTCCGCAAGGACGCCAAACCTGTTCGCCTACCCCTACGACGTTTCTCCGAAGAGAAGAGAAGAACCATTGGTGAAGAGGTCGCCAAGCTTTTGGCGGCCAGCTTCATCATGGAAGTGTTCCACCCCGAGTGGCTGGTCAACCCAGTCCTTGTCCTGAAGAAGAAAAAGACCTAGCGCATGTGTATCGACTACACCAGCCTGAACATGGCCTGCCCTAAGGATCCGTTCGCCCTCCCGCGGATCGACCAAGTCATCGACTCCACTGCCGGGTGTGAGATCATGTCCTTCCTGGATGCTTACTCCGGCTATCATCAAATCAAGCTGGACCCGGCCGACGCCCTGAAGACGTCCTTCATCACGCCCTTTGGGGCGTATTGCTACATCACCTTGTCGTTCGGCCTGAAGAACGCCGGCGCCACCTACCAGCGCTGCATGCAGAAATGCATGCTGCCGCAACTCGGCCGCAACATCCACGTCTATGTGGACGACATCGTGGTAAAGACCAAGCAGCAACTCACACTCCTCGACGACCTGAAGGAAATCTTTGCAACCTGCGCAAGTACAAGATGAAGCTCAACCCGAAGAAGTGCGTTTTCAGCGTCCCAGCCAGAAAGCTACTCGGCTTCCTCGTCTCGGAGCGCGGTATGGAGGCAAACCCGGAGAAGATCAAGGCCATCGAGCGCATGCGCATGCGCAAGCCGGCTCGGCTGCGCAATGTCCAGAAATTCACCGGCTGCTTGGCCTCGGTCAGCCGGGTTCTCAGCCGGCTGGGAAAGAGGGCCTTGCCTCTTTATCAGCTGATGAAGAAGACAATGCCGTTTGAATGGAACGACCAGGCGGACGAGGATTTCTGGGACCTCAAGCGCATGCTCGCCACCGCACCAGTCCTGGCCGTGCCGGCCGAGAAGGAGCCGCTGTTGCTCTACATCGCCGCGACATCACGGTCGGTCAGAACGGTGATGGTGGTCGAGTGACCAGATGAGGGCAAGGTCCAAGCCGTCCAACGCCCCGTCTACTACCTAAGCAAGGTGCTCTCCGCCTCCAAGCAGAACTACCCGCACTACAAGAAGATGTGTTACGGCGTGTACTTCACCGCCATGAAATTGAAGCAGTACTTCCAAGAGCACGTTGTCACCGTGGTCAGCACGGCCCCTCTCGGCAAAATCATCGGGTGCCGGGACACCTCTGGCCAGATCGCCAAGTGGGTGCTCGAGCAAGCCGGCCACACCATCCTCTACGAGCCCCGCACTACGATCAAGTCACAAGCCCTGACCGACTTCCTCGTCAACTAGATCGAGACCCAGTACCTGCCGCCGCCGCCGAACTCGACGCACTGGGGCATGCACTTCGATGGCTCGAAGATGCGTCTTGGCCTAGGGGCCGGCATCGTGTTGTCCTCCCCGAAGGGCGACTGGCTCCGGTACGCGCTCCAGATCCACTTCACTGCCTCCAACAACGTCGCCAAGTACGAAGCCCTTCTGCATGGCCTCCCGCTTGCCAAGGAACTCGGCATCCGGCGCATCCTATGCTACGGCGACTCGGATCTGGTGGTGCAGTAGTGCTCCGGCGAGGGGGACGCCCGCGACCCCAACATGGCAAGCTACCGCTTCCTCGTCCAGAAGTTGTATGGGTTCTTCGCGTGCTGCGAGTTCCTCCACGTCCCACGCGCAGAAAATGAGGCCGCCAACACGCTCACCAAGATCGCATCATCCCGGCAGACCATCCCGCCTAGCGTCTCTCTAGAGCACCTGCACAAGCCATCCGTCAAGCCATCTCCGGACTCCGAATCCATCTATGTCCCGGACGACCCGGCCGCGCCTCAACCCGGCCCGGGGACTGCCGATCCCAGCCTAGGGACTGTCAAACCCGGCTCGGGGGCTGCCGAACCCGGCCCAGGGGCTGTCGAACCCGGCCCGGGGGCCGCAGCCGCTGACCCGACCACCGTCATCCCCAGCCCGGCCGCCACCATCCATAACCCGGGGGCTGCCGACCCAGAACCTGTCATGGTGGCCGTCTTCGCCGTGGTGATGGCGCCGTCGTGGGCCCTGCCCACCTCATAGTTCCTAGAGTACGGGGTTCTCCCCATGTACGAGACCGAGGCCCGACAAGTGCAACGTCAGGCGTCCGCCTACAGCATCATCAACAACGAGCTCATCAAGCGCAGCTCGACCAGCGTGTTTCAGCACTGCGTCGAGCAGGACCAGGGCATTGAGATCCTCCTCGACATACACCAGGGCGAGTGCGGGCACCACGCCACCTCGCGGTCCCTGGTGGCCAAAGCTTTCCGCCATGGTTTCTACTGGCCCACGGCCCTCCAAGACACCGAGTCGCTCGTCCTCAAGTGCGAGGGATGCCAGCGCTTCAGTAAGCGCAGCCACTAGCCGGCCTCAGCACTCCGAACCATCCCGATCACCTGGCCCTTTGCGGTTTGGGGACTCGACATGGTGGGGCCCTTCAAGACCGCTCGAGGCGGCATGACACATTTGCTGGTGGTGGTGGACAAGTTCACCAAATGGATCGAAGCAAGGCCGATCAAGAAGATGGACGGGCCGACGGCCGTCCGGTTCATCAAAGACATCGTGGTGCGTTACGGCATGCCGAACAGTATCATCACGGACAATGGCACCAACTTCGCCAAAGGCGCGCTCGCGCAATACTGCTCCGTCTCCGGCATCCGCATCGACCTGGTGTCTGTTGCTCACCCGCAGTCAAACGGCCAGGTCGAGCGAGCCAACGGCCTCATCCTATCCGGCATCAAGCCGTGACTCGTCGAGCCACTCATCCGCTCACCCGGTAGCTGGCTCAATGAGTTGCCAGCCGTCCTCTGGAGCCTCCGCTCCACGCCAAACCGGTCGACCGGCTTCACCCCGTTCTTCCTTGTCTACGAAGCCGAAGCCCTCATCCCGACCGATGTCGAGTTCGACTCGTTGCGCGTCGTGATGTACCATGAATCCGAAGACAAAGATGCCCGCGAAGACGGCGTCGACCTGCTCAAAGAAGCACGTCTCCTGGCGCTCAGCCATCTACCAGCAAGGTCTGAGGCACTACCACAGTAAGAAGATCAAGCCCCTCGCTTTTCGCGAGGGAGACCTCGTCCTCCGACTCATCCAAGAGCAAGCCGGCCATCACAAGCTGTCTCCCCCCATGGGAGGGCCCATTCATCTTTAGCAAGGCCTTGTGCGACCCCAACGCCTACTACCGCATCGACGCCCGCAAGTCAAACAAGCGCAAGAGAGACACCGCCGGCGAAGAAACAACCCGGCCGTGGAACGCAGAACTCCTCCACCCGTTTTACAGTTAGCTGTGTGCACGTATGTATCGCTGCCTTTTGTAATCATATGAAAACTATGGAGTCCCTGAACGATGCTCGGGGGCTGCCCCTTTTTGACCAAGCTATTTGTGTCTCTTGCATTTTTGCATTACCGTCCTCTTTGACCGACCCGGCCACCGGTTCGACTTTCTCGACCCGGGGGCTTGGGGGCTGGCCGGCTTGGTCACCACCCGCCACCCTCCTTAGTGTTTTCTGACACGTTAAGGTTGTCGCAGCCCTCCACTTCGCCCTAGGCCACAGACCCGACTTCGGCTGTCGGCTGGCAAGCATAACGGATCAGAGCCTCGGCCGTCAGACTCGCGGGGGGAGGCCCGAGAGGGGAAAATCGCAAGAAAACGGCTCAAAAGACGAAAAGCAAGAGCGCAAACATTCACGAAATTTATACATGACGAGTTCAAATTTAAACAGGCCCAAGGCGAGAATTCATTACACCCGGATACCCCCAGTGGGTGGGTGGACCTGCTACCTAACAGAAATTTTTACTAATTTAAAAACAGGCAGCCTCAGGCGCCTCCCTCGGTAGCCTCTGGGTTCCCCGAGGTGCCGGTGTCTCCCTCCTCGGCGTCCGCGTCGCGATAGACGTCCGTCTCCTCGGAGCTGCCCTCCGGGTCGTCCAGAAGCAGGACGTAGTCATCGGCAGGCACGACTCCACCATCCTTTGCCCGCTCCGGCCGGAAATTGTCGTGGAAGGCGAACCCGGCCATGTAGCTGGCCCGAGCAGCGATCCGGCCGGCCTCTGCCTGCAGCTGGCTCTTCGAGCCGGCTCGCTGGCCCATCAACGCGTCCAGCGACAGGTCCGGATGCCAAGACATCACAAACCGGAGCGCCATCTCGGTGCCGGCATGAGCGGCGGAAACGCGCCAGTCGTGGAGCCGATCCGGCCCTGCCTCCAACCACCGCACCAGCCGCGTGAAGCTACTCGGCGCAACGGAAGGCCCCTGTCAAGAAGAAAAGCAAGTCAGAAGAAAGTCACCAAGGACAAGAAACCGGGGTCCCAGCCCGGCGAAACCCAAGGAAAGCACTTACTAGAGAAGCACTCTTCCAGGTGCTCCGCTTCGAGCAACGTACAGCGCCGCTCCCGGGCGATGGTGCGGTCACGCTACTGGAGCGTCTTCTCCAGATCGGCGACCTTGGCAAGGGCCGCCTTCAGCTCGGCGTCCTTGTCCTCGGCCGCCTTCTCGGCCTCCTCACGGCGACGGGTTTCCCCCTGACGGGTCTCCTCCACCGTGGCCACCAGCACCTTCAAGCGTTCCACCTCGGCCTGGAGATGGCCCTTATCAATGACCAGCTTGCCGTGTTGCTGGTCGGCCTCGGCCAGGGCCCGCTGCGCCTCCACAACCTTGGCAGCTTCCGCCTTGAGGCGTTCCACCTCGGCCTCAAGACGGCTCTTGTCGCCTGCCACCCGCTCCTGCAGCCGGGTGGCTTCATCGAGCGCCTGTCGGGCTCCCATCGCCTCCGCCTTCGCCTTCACCACCTCGGCATCGAGCCGTCCGGCATCTGCAACAAGCCGGTCGTAATGATAGCCGGCTCAAAACAGCCGGGTCTTCCGAGACAGCACCTCGGCTGCCAAAGGAATATTCAGAAACAAAGGACCAGTTTAAGATTCGACCCAACTGCTACGCAGTTGGCCAGAATCTTGAGGGCTACACCCAGTGGGTGCGCTAGCGCCCCCCCCCCCACAAAAAAAGAGCACGAAAAAAGATACCTGCAGCAACGCGGAGCTCCTCCTCCTTGGCGGCGAGTTGCTCCTTGAGCTGCCTGTGTTTCTCCAGGAGCCGGTTGAAGACGCTGACCCAGTAGGAGTCCAGTTGCTGCAAGGAGCAGCGATCAAAACCAGACGGCAGTTTAAGATTCGACCCAACTGCTACGTAGTTGGCCTGAATCTCGGGGGCTACACACAGTGGGTGCGCTGGCACGCACCACCCGGAAGAAGCAACCAAAAGAAAAACAGACAAGGAAGAACTTACGAGCACGACGCGCTCCAACTCCCGCGTCTACTGCTGGTCAGCCTGGGCGAAGGCCTGGATCCGGCCTGTCCGCCCTTGCAGGCGCCAGCTCATGGCGGCCATCGCCGCCTCCTCCTAGGTCTGCGGCCCATAGACCTCGCTGGTCCCGCTCCGCGCCGGCGGCGACCCGACGGCCCGGCGACTCCCTGGCCTGAGCACCAGGGCGTGCTCTCCGCTGGCCGCCCCTGCGGCCGGTGCCTTCTCCGGCACCCCTTCCGGAACCGTCGCTGGTTCGGTGGCCGAAGTGGCCTGCGGCTCCACCACCAGCGGCGCCTCGCTCGTCGACGCCCGAGGCACCCCCTCCGGCGCCATCCGCGGCGCCTCCTCCAAGACGGCGTCATCGCCGCCTCCGCCGGCCCCGTCCGCTCGACCACGTCGGTCCGCGGCGGGGTGTCGTCCCCGACAACCACGACCTCCCGGTCGAGGTCCACCACATCCGCACAGCCGCCTTGGCCGCGCTCCCCCTCCGACGATGGCACAAAGACCATCGCCACCGCCACCGTCCCTCCCGGCCTCTCCGGCCACGCCGGCTCCTCGCCGGCTCGCGCCCACGTCGCCGCCGTGTTAACCCAGGCCTGGGTCAAATCCGCCTCGGCCTGGTTCCGGTCCCGCCAGGCGAGGCCTTCGATGTCGGCCGGGTCCAGACCAAGATCCGGGTCCGCCCGCTGCTCCTCCTCGTCCCGGTCTACGGTGCCGGACCGGCTCCTCCGGAACACAGCACCCTCATTAGACGCGGTATCCACCGCCGCCAGTGCCAATGAGATCGGCGACCTGAAACCCAAGACAAAGTAAATACGCAAGAGCCAAGCAGAGCCGCTCGGCCACTCGGTTCAAGAAAGAAAGGAACTCACCTCGGCACCACTGGAATGGTGGGCCTCGCTTCCCTCTCCTACGAAGCGCCACGCCTCCTCTTGGCGGCCGGTTTCGCGCCCCTGGCCGGGTTCACCGCGCGCTTCACGGCCGGGGCCCGCGGCACGACTTTGTCCTTCCCGTGCGGCCGCCTCGCCGCCGCCGCCCCCCTCGGGACGACCCGGCTTCGGCCGCACCGCCGCCTCCTCCACCCGATGCCACTACATAAAACTACTCGCGTCAGCACCTCCAGTGCCGCCTCGCGCCCGGCAACTTAAGAAATACAGAAGACAAAGCTTACCCGCACGGCGCCCCGCGCCGTCGTTGGCGGTCGCCGCCTCCCCTCCGCCGTGGGCCGCAAGCTCCTCTGAGGCAGCGCGCACCACCTGCGTCCGCGCCCGGTCATAAGGATGTCGGATGGCGTTCAGAAGCACCTCCCGCGTCGCGTCGGGGCGAATAAGAAGATGAGCATCAGCAAAGTATGGGGACCAGGGACTCACCACGGGCGCCGGGTTAGCCTGGCTGTACGGAGGTTTCCCGAACTCCCAGTCGTCCCGCAGGTTGGCCTTGGAGATGTCATTGACCCGGCGGGCGACCTGGTCCGCCCCCAGCCACAAGTTCGACATACAGTTCGGGTCCTGAAGCCCGGTCATCTCGCCGATGAGGCAGCTGCGCTGCTGCAACGGCAGCACTCGGCGCCTGATGAAGGTGGTGATGAGGTCGGTGCCGGTGAGCCCTTCCCGCTCCTTCATCACCGACACCCGCTCGCACAGGTTGAGCACCTCCTGCGACGGATGCTTGGGGTAGTAATCACAATTCTGTTTGCCCCACGGCGTTGAGTTGACGAAGGGCGCCAGATTGATGCGGTCCGCGCCGAGGTTGCGGACGTAGAAGAAAGAATTCTGCCACTTCTTGGCAGAATCCTCCAGCAGAATCTTGGGGCAGTCAGCGCCCGACCGCTTGGAGATGACGGCGGCCCCCCACTCGGACATCTCTCCGGCCCTCGGCCCCTGCTGCTTCAAGGAGAAGAAGCACACCCAAAGGTCGATCGAAGGCTCGACCCCCAGTTACCCCTCGCAGAGGGTGACGAAGCCCGAAAGCTGCACGATGGCGCCAGCGCCAAGATGATGAGGCTGGAGCCCGAAGAACTCCAGGAAGTCGCGGAAGTAGGTGCTCACCGGAAGGCCGAACCCGCGTTTGAAGTGCGGGTAGAAGACCACGCGCTCTGTGCCCTCGGGCCGCGACTCCCACTCGCCCTGCGGCAGACGCGCGGCAACCTCCGTCTCCCCCGGCAAGCGCCTGGTGGTGCGGGGATAGGCGATGTCGTCCAGGGTGACGGTTGAGCCCATCCACGAGCCCGACGGCAACGCCATGGATGAAGACGAAAAAGAGAAAGGAAGAAGAACGGCGGTGAAGCTCCGCTCAAAGCGGTGGGTGTCGCAGCGTGCGGCTGTCACAAGAAGCAGAGGAAGGAAGAAGGGGCAGGGGAGTGTGAGCGAGAATGATTTCCGCCGCCCCTCCCCCCAATTTATAACCCACGGTTCGAACGTGGGGAAGTGGGATTGTTTGCGCTCGCCCGTCCCACTTCCCCGCAATAACTACGCCCGTACGCGCGCAATAACTGCCTAGAGAATGGCAACCGGCCCGCGGACGCCGCAATAAATCCGCACGCGTGGGTCGAGGGCGCGCGGCGGCGGGCCCCAACACGTTGCCCCATCCTGTCGCACGCGTGGCCTATCAAGCCCCCCGGCTCCCGGGCGCCATGTGGCGCCCGCGCGAAGCCCAAAAGATTGCCTCAAGATTCGAGGGTCTCTTCGTTTTCCCGCCCCTACCGGGATGGCGCGATCCAGCTTCCGGAAGCCGGCACACAGTGGGTGTTGCAGGACCCGGCGGTCACAAAATTCGCCTCCTCAAGGGGGGAAACTACGAAGGCCATCCCATCCGAAGACGGCAGACCTTCACAGCTTCGGGGATTACTGTCGGGGGGATGAACCCCAGGCAGGCAACGGAACCCGGATCCTTTTCAAAAACTACGGGGCCAGCAACGCCCATCAAGCCGGCTCGCGCTTGGCCGGGTTGCTCGACCCGGCCAAGCCCCTCGACCCGGCCCAGACCTCCAACCCGGCCCCAACAACAGACTCAAGATGGCCGAACCCACCACACCAAGACTTCTCCAACAAGCCAGCCCCTACCTGCCGCGTCCCTCAACCCGGCCTCGGGTCAGCTCCCTTCCCATCCCAGCCGTACGATGGGACGAGTCTCCATCCAACGATGACAGAGGACACAGTGCCCCGCCCATGCCTCTGGTCAGCCGGGGCGTGGAAATAGTGCCCCACCTACCCGCTGACCAGGGCCGGCGTGGCAACAGTGCACCCATCATTACTGATGACACTAGCAAGTGGCGACCTGACAGAGCGCCACTGTAGCGGACTCAACCCGGCCACTCCTTGATGACCGACAAGACGGCCAACAGTGCCCCTACCCCCGGCGGGTCCCACACCCGGAGAACCTGGCGAGTCCTGACACCCGGCGGGTCCCAGCGCCGGCTTCCCGAACGATGACTACCCGGCCCCACGGCCTTGTAACATTACCATTATACCCCTGGGGGTTGACCTATAAAACCCCCCAGGAGCCCTCATGCATACGGTCACGCATTCACCGAACATAAGCAACACACACACACCCAAGGAGAGGGAGCAGCCTAAGCCTTGGCTCGCCTTCCTTCTTCCTCCATACAGCTCTAGGAGCAACTCTGTACTGTTACATATAAACCACACTCGGCAGGACTAGGCGCGTTATCTCTCCAGAGAGCCCCGAACCTGGGTATGTCTTGTGTCCCGCACTCGCTCATGCCGACCTCGCCTCTGGAGCCCACCAGTGCCCTCGAGCCTTGATACGTCTCCAACGTATCTATAATTTTTTTTGTTCCATGTTATATTATATTCTATTTTGGATGTTTAATGGGCTTTATTATACACTTTTATATTATTTTTGGGACTAACCTATTAACCGGAGGCCCAACCCAAATTGTTGTTTTCTGCCTATTTCAGTGTTTCGAAGGAAAGGAATATCAAACGGAGTCCAAACGGAATGAAACTTTCGGGAACGTGATTTTCGGAACAAACGTGATCCAGAGGACTTGGAGTGGACGTCAAGAAATGAACAAGGAGGCCACGAGGCAGGGGGCGCGCCTACCCCCCTGGGCGCGCCCTCCACCCTCGTGGGCCCCTCGTAGCTCCACCGACCTACTTCTTCCTCCTATATATACCTACGTACCCCGAGAACATCAGAACAGGAGCCAAAACCCTATTTCCACTGCCGCAACCTTCTGTACCCGTGAGATCCCATCTTGGGGCCTTTTCCGGCGCTCCGCCGGAGGGGGCATCGATCACGGAGGGCTTCTACATCGACACCATAGCCTCTCCGATGATGTGTGAGTAGTTTACATCAGACCTTCGGGGTCCATAGTTATTAGCTAGATGGCTTCTTCTCTCTCTTTGGATCTCAATACAAAGTTCTCCTCGATTCTCTTGGAGATCTATT
The DNA here is from genome assembly GCF_002575655.3 of Aegilops tauschii subsp. strangulata. NCBI lineage: Eukaryota > Viridiplantae > Streptophyta > Magnoliopsida > Poales > Poaceae > Aegilops > Aegilops tauschii. Next base: position 323,577,702 of record NC_053040.3, read on the forward strand.
TGATGTAACTCTTCTTTTTGCGGTGTGTTTGTCGAGATCCGATGAATTGTGGGTTTATGATCAAGATTATCTATGAACAATATTTGAATCTCCTCTGAATTCTTTTATGTATGATTGGTTATCTTTGCAAGTCTCTTCGAATTATCAGTTTGGTTTGGCCTACTAAATCGATCTTTCTTGCAATGGGAGAAGTGCTTAGCGTTGGGTTCAAACTTGCGGTGCTCAATCCCAGTGACAGTAGGGGAAACGACACGTATTGTATTGTTGCCATCGAGGATAAAAAGATGGGGTTTATACCATATTGCATGAGTTTATCCCTCTACATCATGTCATCTTCCTTAAAGCGTTACTCTGTTCTTATGAACTTAATACTCTAGATGCATGCTGGATAGCGGTCGATGTGTGGAGTAATAGTAGTAGATGCAGGCAGGAGTCGGTCTACTTGTCACGGACGTGATGCCTATATACATGATCATACCTAGATATTCTCATAACTATGCTCAATTCTATCAATTGCTCGATAGTAATTCATTTACCCACCGTAATACTTTATGCTATCTTGAGAGAAGCCACTAGTGAAACCTATGGCCCCCGGGTCTATCTTCCATCATATAATCTCCCAACAACAAGCTATTTCTGGCGACGTTTATTTTGCTTTCTTTACTTTTACTCTTTACCATAAAAATACCAAAAATATTATCTTATCATTTCTATCAGATCTCACTTTTGCAAGTGGCCGTGAAGGGATTGACAACCCCTTTATCGCGTTGGTTGCAAGGTTCTTATTTGTTTGTGTAGGTATGAGGGACTTGCGTGTGGCCTCCTATTGGATTGATACCTTGGTTCTTAAAAACTGAGGGAAATACTTATGCTACTTTACTGCATCACCCTTTCCTGTTCAAGGGAAAACCAACGCAGTGCCTAAGAGGTAGCAAGCCTCCTCCTCTCTTTAGCCATCCCTTGGCATCTGTCGTGTGCCCACCACGACAAAGTTACTGAAACTATCTCTCTCCTCATTAACTTATTGCCACATAAGCAAGTTTGCTGAGTTGGAGTTGATGTTACTGCTGAAGTTACTACCACTGTGGCTAGTCTGATACTAGCTAGTCGTCTATGATATACTATCTACCTCACTAAGATCATGGTTAATAATACAGCCAAGGGTGGGCTATAAGAAGTTGCCATGTCATATACAGCCAACCTCTTAGCGGGCATGTACAATAATAAGTTTTAAATACGTACTAGTTTATCAATAGTTGGCCCACCTTACATCCTCACAAAGTGTCTTGGGTCTCGTGTTGCAGCTGGCTCTACTAATCAAGAGCCCGCTTCTCTTCTCTTTCCTCCAACTAATAAGCACATATATATTATTCTATTCCTTATAGCCTGCTTAGACTACCCACAGTGGGAGTAAAATCACACGTATCTAGATAAAATAGATGATGTGGCAAGCAATAAAAGAAGAAAGAGAGGAAAGTGGTAACATAGCTAGTTAGACTAGCCACAATGGTAGTAACATAGACTAGTAACATGCACATGTTACTAGTCTATGTTACTACCTCTATAGTGGGGAGTAACATATGTGTGGTAACATGCAACACTTCATTTATTAGGCTATAGAATCATTTTTCCTTGATATGTGTGATGTTACTCATACTACTAGTAACTAGCTATGTTACCACTTTCCTCCATTTCTTCATTTATTGCTTGCCACATCATCTATTTTATCTAGATATGTGTGATGTTACTACCTATGTTACTCCCACTGTGGGTAGTCTTACTAGTAGTATGTGTAACATCCCACATCTCAAGGAAAGATGAGTCTATAGCCTAATAAATGAAGTGTTGCATGTTACTACACATATGTTACTCCCCACTATAGAGGTAGTAAAATAGACTAGTAACATTCTATGTTACTACCCATTATGGCTAGTCTTATGTCACTCTATTGTGTACTTTCTCTAATGCATAGTATCATAGAGTAGCTAGTATCATATGTAGTACTTTATTTATATTGTCATGGATGACACATAGTAGCATAGCATTTATTATGATACGGTCTCATGATATGATACTTAACCCTCTCTTTCTTCATTTAATTAATTCTATGATAGCTCATCAAAATTGCCTAGTTGGTATGCATGATACTAGCTATGATACCCCCTTACTATCAGCCTAGCAAAGGTGTACAGATCATTTGTGCGTCGCTTTGTGAGTTTGCATCCGATTGTTCGAGAAGCGGGGAGAAGTTTCAAACATTTCAGCCGCGAGGTGCGGCCACTGGCGTAGGCCTAGTTGGTATTTTAATTACAGGAAATTCAGATGGAGTTCGGACATCAGCAAAATTGATGTGTGCCTGTGGCGTGCTCTCACGACCCTGTGGAAAAAATTGGTAAAGTTTGGCACAAGTTTTGATGACCGCTCCTTCCAAACCGGAGCATCTCACATGAAGGATCATGGTTTTCCAAAAGGAGACATGTCAATTCAAACTCCTGTGGCCGGTGACTTCATCGTTTCGACTCATAAAAATTTCCACGGTACGCAATCACCATTATACCACGGGTTTGATTTTCTGGCGTATTTCAGGTATCTTAGCTATATTTAAGACATTTTTTGAGATTAACGTGCATTTTGTGCATAAAAAATAAAATTACAACCGGAACTGCATGTGCTGTCGAAAGGGATGACGGCCGCCGTTCGATCTGGGAGCATCCAACGGTGCAGACGTACGATCCGTGGGCTTTGGGTTCTGGCCAATCAGAAAGCACGACTCAGATCATGGGGGGGTGGCGGGGTTTGGTCGGCACACGGCTTTCATCAACGAACCGTGTGCTATTCGCAAACCAGATTGCATATTTTTGTTCACACATACTGTAGTGAGACCAATTGAGTGTGCTACCTCTATGATATAATAATAATAATAACAAAAAACAGTTCATATTCATTGCCTGAGCTGACAACATATCAAGGTCAACATATTAACGGTTCTTACATCAACAGAAAATCGGTCATAACTCACAAATTCAGTACACGCGATAGTTCTAAATTGAATGAATTAAGTTGCAGGGTAGGCATAAAGACTAGTCTTACGGCTTAATTCCCATGTACATGGGGAACTGGGATCATTAAGTTGACCCTGAATGAACTTGGGGTTTTTGATGATTTTACGCTGCTCTGTTACACGGGTGCGTGATCCCTTGGCTGGCAACTCATCAAATTCATCGTACTCGTCCTCATTGGCAACATCGTTGACACCTAGTACCCTTCTCTTCCCATGCATTGCTAAATGGCCATTCTTATGCAAGGGGTCTTCCACAAAGAAAATCTGGGTAGCATCGCTGGCAAGAATGAATGGGTCCTCGTGATATGCCATCGTTGTCCTGTTAACACAGGTCTTCCTGTACTCATCAATCCTTACCTGACCAAGAGGGATCCATGCGCACCTGAATAATGCCACCTTAACTTTCACATAGTCAAGCTCCCAAATCTCTTTGATGGTTCCATTGTATACCTTTTTATCAGCTTTATTTACAGGCATGCATTCTATTCGAACAGAGCTGTTCTGATACGAGGTCTTCTAATCACGTTCCTCAGTGTAGAACGTGTATCCATTTATGTCATATGCTTGGTACGTCAACACCGTAGGTGATGGCTTTTGTGCCAACCACGTAGCAATGTCATCGATGGATCCTTGTGCCAAACGATTCTTCAGCCATTCGGCGTAGTTCTTAGTGTGCTCCTTCATATCCACATCTGATGAAGGCACCATTGGTAAGAAGCTTTGGCGTATCTCCGCCAAGTGTTCTTCGGCATAAGCGATGAGAACTAGGGTGTTAAGCAGTACCGTCAAATGGGCTTTCTCTGCCAATTCTCCGGGTGCAGCCATTTGTGTGCCAGCAAGGACCGGCTTACCTTTCAGCCTTCCCTCATGGCAAGAGAGAGGCAAACCTATAGGTCTTTGTTTCATGTATTCGATGCAAAACTCAACCACCTCCTCCGCGGTATAACCTTGTAGGATGCTTGCCTCTGGATGGTTTCGGTTCCAACAAAAGCGCTTCAGTATTCCCATGAACCGCTCAAACGGATACATGTTGCAAAGAAACACAGGACCGCAATACTTTATCTCGTCGACAAGGTGCACAGTGAGATGGACCATGACATCAAAGAATGACGGTGGGAAAAACATCTCTAGGTTGTACAATATTATTGCAATATCATCTTGCACATGATCCAACTCTTTAGGATTTACAACTTTCTGCCATAGTTGGTTGAAGAAATCACAGAGGTCAATGAGTGTATTTCTTATATCTTTGTCCATCAGATTCCTAATGGCCACCGGGAGGATTTGTGTCAACATTACGTGGCAATCATGTGACTTCATGTGTCCCAACTTCATTTTACCTGAGCTCACATCCACGAGACTTCTGATGTTTGTGCAGTAGGAAGAGGGTGTCTTAACTGACAACAAATATGTGAAGAACTGTCTTGCTTCTTTTGTACTGAAATTGTAACTCTGGCGAGCTTTGATGAGTTTTTCATCATCTTCTGCTTCACTCTTGCGTTTTGATTGATCAGCAAGCATATTGAGCCGTGAACCGTCACCATCCTTTCTTTTACCTTTAATCTTGAGCAGAGTACCAAGGATGCTTTCACATACGTTCTTCTCCATGTGCATGACATCGATGCAGTGACGTACACGTAGAATCCCCGAGTAAGGAAATTTCCAGAACACCGATTTCTTCTTAAACACTTGACCCTTGGGTGTTTGTTTCACCGTCAAAGGGTGGTTCTTGCCAAGCACAACATTAATTTTTTTAGCCATGTTGTGGACCACCTCCCCAACATAGGGTCTTGGGCCCACACATGCCTCTGTCGTACCATCAAATTCAGCTTTCATCTTTCGATATGGGTGATTTTTCCGCAAGAACATACGATGACGCAAATACACTATTTTGCGCGAGTTGGGAAGTCTTCTGCTAGCTGTCCTATCCATGCATGTGACACACCCTACATCTCCCTTTGTTTTCTGCCCCGATGTGTTGCCTAATGCCGGCACATCTTCAATGGTGTGCACCAGCATCGCATGTAGATCGAAAATCTCCTTTCTATAAGCATCATAACATTTTACAGCAGGCGCATCTATCCACACTGTCAGCAGTTCTTCTACCAGTAGCTGAAAGTAAATGTCGATGTCATTTCCAGGTTGCTTCGGGCCTTGGATAATCATTAACATCATAATGTATTTTTTCTTCATACACAACCAAGGAGCTAGGTTATATATGCACAGAAGCACCGACCATGTGCTGTGATTGGTGCTCATATCGCCAAAAGGATTCATCCCGTCAGTACACTCCCCGAGCCTTATACTTCTAGGATCCTTGGCAAAATTTTCAAACTTGTTGTCGATTAATTCCCACTGAGCCCCATCTTTCGGGTGCCTCATAAACCTATCTGCAATTCGCTCATCATGATGCCACCGCAACCTCTTTGCCTCTGTAGGGTTTGCAAACAAACACCTCAACCTTGGAATTAAAGGCAAGTACCAAACAACCTTGAACGGGATTCCTATCTTGATCTCGTCATCCAATTTGTACTTGTCCTTTGCTCTCCTGCGCTTGTATCGTGTATGCTTGCATGTGGGACATGAACGCAAATCTTTGTACTCACCACGGTACAATATACAATCATTCACACAAGCGTGTATCTTTTGTACTTCAAGTTCCAATGAGCAAACAATTTTCTTCACTTCATTTGTGCTTCTGGGGAGCACATTATCTTCCGGAAGAATTTCTTTGAAAATACCTAAAATCTCTGTGAAGCCCTTGTTTGATAGACTGTTTGCTGCATTAAATCTGAGAAGCGCCAGGGTGGCACTCAACCTGGAATATTTCTTTTTGCAACCTGGATACAATTCTTTCTTGGAGTCCGCATCAATGGTTGGCAGATCCTTGTACCCTATCCTTTTTTGGGCCCTCGAAATCTGCAATCATGGCAGCAAAATCTGGCATATCAAGATCATCATCATCTGCGTCGACGTCTTGGTTTTCCAGTGGGCGTTTCGGCTTTCCGGTGTTCCATCGGTAGCTTGACGCCTCTGCCCCGATGTTAGACTCAACATCCATGTGACATTGATCGGGGTTTGGCATCTCGCTACCCTGGGTATCTTCATCCATGACCTCCTCTTCACCATGTCTGGTCCAACGTGTATATCCATCCATGAATCCCCTAGAGACTAAGTGCATCTGGACATCTGCAACTTCATGTGACTCTGTATTGGCACAATCAGTACATGGACACAGGATGTAATCTGCATCACCAATTCTCCTCTTTGTACTTTCAGCCAAATTCATGAACTCTGTCATGCCACTGATAAAATATGCGGTTTTCCGATTCTTCATCCATCGAGATCATCCCATTTGCAGCACACGAATGGTAATTAAAAACAAAACAACAACATTAATACACGAACTAACTGCTGCCCAAAGATGCTTGCATAAATCACAAGGTTCTATTTTAATAATTACTGAGGGCGCTCCATGTTGTTATCCAGACATGCAATGACAAAAATTAATGGTTAGTCAATTTACACGCAGAGTACTAGTACAACACTACCCTTAGGAATTGAATACCTTAATTAAGCCACTCACGAAAAGAATACCTTAATTAATTAGCCGTGCGGTGACCTCCACCCAGCAGACAGACAAGCGCGATGCAGCGGCACGCCGAGATAGCAGGGTCGAGGAGCAAAGCTTAGTGCGGCTGCCGCCTGAAGTTCGACCTCCACTATCCCGCCATCGACCGCGATGGATGTGCTCGAATCACGCCGCCGCCGACCTTGATGGTTGAGCTCCTCCTATCTCTCGCCGCAGACCGAGGATTGACCTCCTATGACGCCACCACCGCCCACCGACCGAGGATTGACCTCTTCTCCGGTAACCCCTGCCTAGGCCACCGCCGCCATCTCTATACGCAGAGCGGCTGTTTTTTTACGGATATCTGTAGAGCGGCTGTTTACGCGGTATCTCACCGTAACTCAATTATATGGACAGGGTAGTACATCACATACGGTTATGTAACGGCAACCGTTTCTAACCTACGTTGTCTTCTCACACGGTTTGGTGCGGAAATCGTGTGTGACGTTGTAATACCTAACACACAAACGACATGTATAAACAGTGTGACGTATACAACATATAGTGCCATAAGTAGTTCCCGACCGTTAGCTTATATCCACAATTTCCCCATTTCCCCCAAACCCCTACATAGCCTCCAAATTCCCTTGCGTGGCGCTGACATCGGGGGAATGCAGACAAGTGGTGCTGATGGTTTCGGTGCGGCTGCTCCTGCTCGTATCGTCGCCATGACGGCGGTCGCTGCCGAGCACTTGCCTAAGGTCATCAGAAGGCAGGTGTACTACGGATCCGAATCGTCCTGTCAGGTTCCAATCTATCCCGATCTATTTTAGCATGTCCAAAGTATAGCTCCTTGCTGAATCCGTCCTGAATGACCCCCCCAGGAAAGTGATCTGCCACCGGATCTGGAGCATGAATCCATACTCCCACAACATGAATTCGACTCCGAGTTTTGCGCCACCGAGAAGTACCAAAAGCTGAGTTGTGTGCATGGGCACACTCCCGCTCGACGTGTATGCACGGAGGTATTTGACATTGGCAGGCGGTTTCTCAGTTGCCCCTTAGAGGTTAGTGCTAATTAAGTTCATCATTTTACTTCAGTTAATGCCACCGCTCATCCAGAATACTATTTAACATTGGCAGGGATATGAGGCTTATGCCTTTGTTAACTGGCTGGATGAAGAATGGCATGGCAGGGCTCGGAGTGTTATCACCAAGCTCGCAAAAGATAACGTAAAGCTGAAGAAGAAACTGGCTGATCTGGAATGTACAATCAGTACAATGAAGCAAGAAAGAATCAATCACATGCAATAGATGAAAGAAAGAGACAAGAAGGAACTAGCATGTGTAGTTGTGGTTGTCGCATTAGCCATGTTCTATGCGCTATTTGCAATGATGATTAGGGGTTTTGTTTGACAGTATTGCTAAAGCACATCTAGATGTACTCTAAGTAATGCACATCTAGGTCCTAGGCCATTGATGTTATGCGAAGATTCGTGCAGATATTTTTCTTTTCCTTTCTAGTTTGATTATTACTGGCTTTATCAATGAGAAGAGCTCAATGTATTGCTTGCCAACTGTCCTACTCCGTTCGTACCGGTACCGGTGCATAATCCCAAAACTCGTTCCTTGTTTTTGCCCTAAAAAGGAAACCAGGCAAATAGCCAATAGGAGTCCCTCGCAACCCCGGGAATTTGGAGCGACTGGGTACAAATGATTCCGGTTGATTATATCAGCAGTTAGATAATACGTCAACCCCCGCTTTAATCCCCGCTTCAATTGGAAGTTCCTCTTCTCTGCATACCCCGCTTAAGTGTCCACCATCTTCATCGTCCCCGGCAGGCCGCCCTACACACTAGCACACACTCTGCAGCCAGGTCGAGCGACAGCAAGGACGACAGTTCGGCCAGCAGTCTTGCGCCCGATGATATGTCAACATCGGAATCATCCCGCTCGTCTTCCATGAGTCCGGCGTCGAGCCCATACCTCGATTATATCCGGTTCATGGAAGGGACGCCGCCACCAGAGTCATCACACGACAACCAGACGGACGACGAGCCGTCGGAGGACGAAGAAGAGGACGACAATGATGAGGAGGAGGACGACGATGACAGCAACGACGATGACGACGGCGGCGGCGATGAAAAGCCAACAGTCAGTGGCAAGAAGCGTCCTCACCAAGACGATGTCACCGGGCCATCCAACAACAACAACAACAACAAGAAGAAGGACTAAATTAAGTAGACTGTATATATATATACATATATATATTTCTGTTTATCCTGTCAATCTCATCGCAGACGGTTAGTAATATGTATTCGACAAAGATCTTCTACATTATCGCCCACAGGTTGGTTTGTTGAACTGTGTGCCCTGACGAGCACACAATTCACAAAAAAAGACCGTATGGGCTTTCTATAATGATCGCACACAATTCTGATTACCGACCTGTTTGCCGGGTATCACACACATATTGTTATGCCGAATCATTTGTGTTCACCTCAATCATCGCAAATGGTTCATCGGAGTGAACTGTATGCCGTATATCGCACACACCTTGATCTGGCTGCCCATTTCTGTTGTTCTGCCTCATCGCAAACAGTTCGTACAGATCAACCATATGCCCCTCATCGCACACGCAACTAAAATCTGAACCGTGTTTGCTGTATCATCCACTGCAAATGTTTTGCACCTTTTTTGACAGTTTTTTTACATCACCGTTTGCGATTAATGCATCACACACAGTTTCGTCAAAGGGTCTCTAATGGTAGAGTCGTGTTAGCAGCATCCTGAAGTAGTGAAAGTAAATGTTTAACAGAAGTTGGCAAGGAAAATCCTGGTAGTTTTTTACTCACAGGCAAGGAAAATCCTAGTGATTGCATACAAAAGCTTGCGAAGATTTTAAGGACCAATGTAATAATAACGCGCTCATTTTTATTTTGAGCAATAACTCGCTAATTTGTTAATTATATATATATATAATATGTTGCTCCGGTTTATTTTTTGATATTAATTGCTCCTTCTAACCTAGCATTATATATAGAATGAGCCCAGCTAATTCGTGTATTTCAAGAAAGTGCAAATGGGCTGGGATTTCTTAGAAAATATTAAATGGGCCGCGTTGACGCGAAATTATTTGTTCACCCAGCCCAGCAAATGGACGGTACATTCTAGAAAACATGGGTTAAATATATGCCACATTTTTGCAGGATGACATGTGGGCCAATAGGTCGAAGCCTACGCAGGGCATTGTCAACTTGGTCAACAAATGATTATGATTTCCACAGCCAATGGATTTATATCCAACGGCCAGCATGCACCTTCAATCTCTCGTCTTCTTCCTCCAGCGTCGCCGGGACCACCTGGTCCGGCCTCTGGCGGCTAGCGGCTCTACTTAGCACGCATCACTGCGAAGCGCTACCCCACCGCCGGCCAGGCTATCCCTCCACCTCACCACACCTCATGTTATTCTCCACCAACTGCAACCCCACGCCACACCAGAACCAGTTATAACCCTTCTACTCCTCTCAATCTACGACACCACTGCCGTGTCTTCCCATCGTCGGGTCGTTCCGTCCGGGGCCTCGCCGTCTTCCACCGCCTCGCTGCGCTCAGCGCGGTGTGGTCAACAAACGAGAGTGATCAGAAGAGGAATGTATGTGGAGAGCCTGACGGCTGGGACCCACGAGGTCCATGGTCGCACGCAAGGAAAGTTCCTCCTTATTAAGCTGAAAAAAATGTTTCCTCCCCTGATAGCTGGAACCTGCCGGTTGTATCTTCGCATGGAAGGAAGTGCCTCCTTGTTATGCGAAAAAACTATTCCTCTCGTTGATAGCTAGGACCCGTCAGATTTGGTGGCTGACTTGTGGGCCTACTAAGCGGACGTGTACGCAGGGCTTTGTCAACTTAATCAACAAATGATTCTAGCAGCTGGACCGTTGGATGTTAATCCAATAGTCGTGCTCCTTCTTCAACCTCTGTTCTTGCTCCTGTCTCCTGTGGGCGGCAGTGCTGTCGCGCACCCGAACCAGTCAGGTTTCCCACTCCTCTCCTTCTGCGACTCCACTGCCGCGCCTTCCCCATCTCCGGATCATTCCAGTCTGGGGCCTCGCCGTCGTCCACCGGCCTTGGTGCGCTCGGGATGGTGTGGTCAACATGGTCAACAAATGAGAGTCATGGGAAGATGACTGTACGTGAGAGGCTAACAGTGGGGACGCACAACGCCATGGACGCATGCATGCAACTGCATCCTTTTTACACTGGAAAAAAAATGTTTTCTCCCCTGACTACTGGGAACCACCAGCTACATCTTCGCACGCAAGGAAGTGCGTCCTTATTGCGGGTAAATAAAATATCCCCCCTAATAGCTGGGACCCAGCAGCTATATCTTCGCACGCAAGGAAGTTCGTCCTTATCCTCCCTGACAGCTGGGACCCACCCGGTCGAAGCGTACGTACCGTTGTCTGTCTTGTCGGAACGTGTACGTACATACTGGTCGATCGGTCACTCTGCAACGATGAACCGTGACCGAGTAAGTAGTGGCACATGTCATAGTAGAGCCCCCCGCGTAGCAGTTCAGGCTGTCCCATCTAAACCGTGTACACGTACATACAGCCGCACGCCAAAAAATACGGCCACGTACATACATACGGGCGGGGTCTTGAACGCCTACTCGCGCATACGTACGGCCATGGCTCGTGTACATGGCTGGGTCGGAACGGAGAAACTGTGCCATCGTGTTCATCGGGAGGCAATGGAATGCGTCGTGTTCATCGGGAGGCAACGGAATACATCGTGTTCATCGGGAGCCAACCGGCTTGGACGGAACAACCGATCGAAACGAGGCCTGGCGTACTGCAGAACAGAGGAAACGGCCTTGTGTTCGACCGGCCACGGTCGAAACGGGATCCTGTTCATCGGGAGGGGTCTGGCATACCGCAAAACGGAGGAAACGGACTTCTCTTGGACCTCCTACAGTTGAAATGGGGTCTTGTTGATCGGGAGGGGTGTTGCGTACCGCAAAACGGGGACTTGTGTTGGAGCGCTATGGTCGAAACAAGGGTCATGTTCATTGGGAGGGGTGTGGCGTACCGCAAAACAGGACTCCACGGGATACTATTCATCTCCACCGTCGACCTCCTCCAGCCTCCACGGGCTACTGTTCATCCACCGTTGACCTCCTCCAGCCTCCACCTGCGACTATTCATCCACGGGCTCCTGTTCATCCAGCCTCCACCGCTCCTCCACCGGCTACTGTTCAACCAGCCCTCTCCACGGGGTCCTGTTCAACCACCCCTCCACAGGCTACTGTTCATCCAGCCCTCCACCGGCTACTGTTCAACCAACCCTCCACGGGGTCCTATTCATCCAGCCCTCCATGGGGCCCTATTCATCCACCCCCCAACCAGCTCGATCGATCGGGGTCCTGTTCATCTAGTGGCAACACCACGGGGTCATGTTCATCCAACCCCCCATCAGGAACTGTTCATTCAAACCCCACCCCCAACAATGCTCACTGTTCATCAAGGGAAGGAGGCAGCAGGGTTCGATCGGCTTCAGTTAGCAGCAGTAGCGAAGGAATCGCTCGATCGGGTTCAGTTAACAGCCATCGATCGATCGCTCGGGTTCAGTAACGCGTAGCCTACAGTGCAATCGCTCGGGTTTAGTAGGCGAACGCCTCGCTCGGGTTCAGTTAGACCCCAACGCCTCGCACCCACACGCGTACGTGTACGAGAGAAACATGCAAACCTCCGTGCATCGCTCGGGCCCGACCACCCACCGTAACCGGGAACTCCCCGATATTTTCCTTGCCCTCGCTTCTACGATGGTTTTTTCCGTCATGGACGGCCCAAAGAATGTCATGCAGCTGCGTCTCCGGCCCGCCCAGGATTAAAAGCCCATTTTCTGTCATGATTTTTTTCATAGAATTAGGAGCCCACCACATCTATGATGTTACCGGGTTTTTTCACAATTATCATCATAGAAGTGTCATAAGCATGACAGAAAAAATTTCGTTCGGCCCAAAATGTCACGGATGTGTCTTTTTTTGTAGTGATACCTAGTAGAACTGCTATATATGTGTGGCTGTAAGACTACCTAGTACTTCTTATCATATATGCTATATTCATGTGAGGATGCATGTTGACTATATATGAGTACCTATAATGCTTTATGATATTGTATGACTACTGTATGACTATATGGTATTGTGGTTAATGATATTGTTATCTGGTATATGTGAAATTCAGTTTATTGAAATGGGGTAGGAAGTAGAAAAAAATGAAGAAAGATATAGCAGCAGGGCGGGGATAGAAAAGCGCTATAGCTACTTAATAGTAGCGCGTTCCAGAAAAGCGCTACTGATATAGTCAATAGTAGTAGCGTGGGTCTAGACCGCGCTACTACTAATTGTTAGTTGTAGTGCCGTAGCAGTATCGCGGCTACCCGCGCTGCTGATAGCATTCAAACCCGCGCTACTACTAGGGTTTTCCCTAGTAGTGCCTTCATGAGGCCATAAATTACATATGTAATTCCGATCACGATGAACTAGATGCATAGGATAAATTTTTTGGTGAAATTCCAATTTCATTCGATTCCAATTCCAAGATCCAATATCATTGCATAGCCTATACCATGCCAATGCTTTTCCCTTCAAAGATAAAGGGGAAACCTTCTTCTTAGCTTCATCTCCAGGTAAACCTGCAAGCTTAAATAATCCACAAATTTTATCCACATATATCAAGTGCATATCAGGATGTTCGGTTCCATCTCCTGCATAAGGATTAGATAGCAGTTGTTCTATCATACCCAAAGGAACCTCGTAACCAATATTTTCAGTAGGTGCAGTAGGTTGAGGGGTAGGGCTGCAAACGAGCCGAGTTCGAGCGAGTTGGTCTAGGCTCATTTCTCTTCGAGTCGATCTCGAGTCGAGCTAAAATACGAGTCGGTCTCCAGCAGCTCACGACCCTCGAGCTTTTCTTGCAGCCCTATTGAGGGGTAACTAATTGTGGTTCCGGTCGAGGTGAAGATACCCCGAACAAACCACTCAAAGGATGGTTTTCCATAGTAACAAGTGACAATAAATTTCAGCACGTAGTAATAATTTTTCCTTACCGATTTCCTCTTACCAAGAGCACTTCACTCCCCAGCAACGGCGCCAAAAAACAGCCTTGATAACCCACAAGTATAGGGGATCAATCGTAGTCCTTACGATAAGTAAGAGTGTCGAACCCAACTAGGAGGAGAAGGAAATGACAAGTAGTTTTCAGCAGGGTTTTCTCTGCAAGCACTGAAATTATAAGTAACGAGTAGTTTGATAGCAAGATAATTTTTAATGAGCAAGTAACGGTAATGGTAACAAAAGTGCAGCAAGGTATCCCAATCCTTTTGAGGCAAATGACAGGCCAAAACGATCTCTTATGATAAGCAAAGCGTTCTTGAGGGTACACGAGAATTTCATCTAGTCACTTTCATCATGTTGGTTTGGTTCGTGTTCGCTACTTTGATAATTCTATATGTGGGTGGACCGGTGCTTAGGTGCTGTTCTTACTTGAACAAACCTCCTACTTATGATTAACCCCCTCGCAAGCATCCGCAACTACGAGGAAAGTATTAAGATAAAATCTAACCATAGCATTAAACTTTTGGATCCAAACAGTCCCTTACGAAGTAGCGCATAAACTAGGCTTCTGTCACTCTCGCAACCCATCATCTAATAACTACTCCACAATGCATTCCCTTAGTCCCTAATAAGGTGGAGTTCCATGTAGTCGACGTTCACATGACACCACTAAGGGAATCACAACATTCATACCATCAAAATATCGAACACATATCAAGTTCACATGATTACTTGCAATAAGAGTTCTCCCGTGACCTCAAGAACAAAAGTAAATACTCACAAGTGATAATCATGCTCAAGATCAGAGGGGTATTAAATAGCATAATGTATTCGAACATATAATCTACCACTAAATAAACCATATAGTAATCAACTACAAGATGTAATCAACACTACTAGTCACCCACAAGCACCAATCTAAGGTTCCGATACAAAGATTGAACACAAGAGATGAACTAGGGTTTGAGAGGAGTTGGTGCTATTGAAGATGTTGATGAAGATTTCCCTCCCCAAGATGGGAGAGTTGGTGGTGATCATGATGAGGATGATTTCCCCCTCTGGGAGGGAAGTTCCCCCGTCGGAATCACTCCGCCGGAGGGCAAAAGTTTTCCTGCCCAAGTTCTACCTCGAGATGGCGGCACTTTGTCCCAAAAGTCCTCTCCTTATTTTTTCTAGGTCAAAATGACTTACATACCATAAGAGGGGCACTGGAGGTGGGCTGAAGAGGGCACGACCCACCAGGGCGCGCCTGGGCTCCCTGGCGCGCCCAGGTGGGTTGTGCCCACCTGGTGGGCCCCCTCTAGTAGTTATTTGCTCCAGTAATTCATATATATTCCATAAAAATCCTCGTGAACTTTCAGCTCATTTGGATATGTGTAGAATAGGTGGCCTGACGTAGCTTTTTCAGGTCCAGAATTCTAGCTGCCGGTATTCTCCCTCTTTGTGTGAACCTTGCATATTATGAGAGAAAAGGCATTAGAATTACTCCCAAAAGCATTATTATGCATAAAAACAATATAAATAACAGCAGGAAAACATGATGCAAAATGGACGTATCACTCCACCCAACCCACCTCCCATGCTTTTTATTTTGACTTCAAATTTGAACTATTATATTTTCTGAACCGAAAGTCCAATTTATGTTTTGTTTGCATATTCGTATTCCTTGTGATGGGGGATTTAACTAAGACCGCCCTTGAATATGTTTTGACCAATTTTAAAAACTTCACCAAGTTTCGACTACTAAAACTTGATAGGAATGAATGATAAATCCACCAAGTTTCAAAAACTAAAACTTATACCTAAAATCCTAAACCTAACACCTAAGCCCTAAGCCCGAGACCCTAAATCCTAAAACTGAAAAAATGAAACGTGGTGAAAGTTTGTAAAAATAATAATATTACAACTAGCAAGTTTTAACATTTGTAAACAAAATTAAAGTTGTCAAAATGTATACAAGAGTGGTACGAAAGTTCTAGTTGCAGCAAACACAAATATGCAAATGAAACTTCATCTGAACTATTGGTTCAAAAGATATAATAGATTCAAATTTGGAGATGAAATAAAAAAGAATGAGAGGAGGAGTGAGTGATGCATGCAATTCTTCCAAAACAATGATTGCAAGGACCCCTATCTATAGCAATCACAGGGTTTTTAAGACCAAACAACTCTACCAATCTTAAAGCAATAGTCTGGATGCATGCATGTGTGCTCCCGCCCGTGCTTCAACTTCTTATGTTGAATGTGTTTTATAGTTTGCTCAATCCAGTTTTGTACATAGAGCTATCGGTCATTATTTATTATTCTCGAGATTGTTGACAGATGGTAGAAACCTTCTTCGGTTTGATTCAGTAGGTCTCTCTTGGCACAAATGTTTTTAGTTCTTAATGTTTGAGCTTGGTTACAAATTTATCCACTCGTAGATCAATTGGTTAGCAAAAAATATAGGTGGGAGTAATAGTGCAAGTTCTGCTTTTGGAGCTCTTATTTTTTTGAAAGGGAGGGGGAGTCACTCTAAATAATTAGCTTGGGAGCCCTTAAAATAGGGAGATTAAGAGCATCTCTAGCAGACCCTGTAAAAGGGCCGAACCCATATAATTCTGGCGAGTATATGGGTTTGACCCATTTTTCTTGCTAGAACAGACTCTGTATCCCGGGCCCGGCCCGTAAAAAGTTTACCGTGGCCCGGAAAAAGACCCTCTCCACCGCTATTTATGCGGTTTCACAGCTCGAACACGGGTCAAACCCTATCCGCCTCCTCCGTGATTCCCCTCCCCATCCGCCCCAATTTCTCGCCACTGGCGAGCCTAAAAAAAGCCCTAGCAACCCTTCCCAACCCCTGGACGGCTACGGAAGTGGTTGGGATGATGCAGAGCACCGCCGCCACCGCATCTCCGATGGTGCACGCAAGGGGGGCCATGGAAGTTGCTCAACTATGGGAGCCGGCCGCCGCCGGCGTTTGAACGCCGCGAGCTCGATGAGTACGAGCGCGATCTTGCAGTCCGTCGCTGTGCCTCCTCCGGCTCCTCTGCCGCGGGGAGATCGTCAGCGGGCGCCTCGAGCTCACGGCTCACTCCGGTCAAGAGAGAGCCGGAGGAGCTCAGGCCGCTCACCATCAAGCTCAAGGCCGATGCGGACCCGCTGCATCGAGGCTTCATCGGCCCCCAAGACTACCTCCCCCCGGGGCAGGAGGACCACCTCGAGCACACCATCATGGAGCGCTCAGCGAGGGAGGAGGAGGAGGCCAACGCGCGCCGCCGTTGCGAGCTCGAGATCGAGGAGATCTTCCTCGAGCAAGGCATCGCGGCCTCGCAGGCGCATGCGTCCAAGGAGGTGGACCTGCGTGTCATGAAGGCTGAGGAGGCCATGGTCGGGATCGACCTCGACTCCGACAAGGACTGAGATCCTTCGGCTCCTCCACCGCGTCGTCGTCGATGCACCCATCGATTTTGGTAGCCTAGGCTCGGGTACAATGCACGGCCCACAGATCCCCCCCTATGTAGTACTATGATGTAGTATGATGAAGAACT
The DNA here is from genome assembly GCF_002575655.3 of Aegilops tauschii subsp. strangulata. Lineage (NCBI taxonomy): Eukaryota > Viridiplantae > Streptophyta > Magnoliopsida > Poales > Poaceae > Aegilops > Aegilops tauschii. Next base: position 323,594,984 of record NC_053040.3, read on the forward strand.
ATCTATGATGTAGTATGATGATCAATTATGTATGATGAATATCGTTGTAAGTTTCGACTGCGAATGTTTTTTTCAAATTTTACAGTTTCATATACGGGGTCTGATCGGTAGCGCACAAATTTGCCCCGCAAATCTGATCTGCAGCGAACTGTAAAGGCGTTTTCTGGTTCTGACTTTTACAGGGTCTGCAAGAGATGTGATAACCCACAAGTATAGGGGATCGTTTGCAGCCTTTTTCGATAAATAAGAATGTCAAACCCAACGAGGAGCTAAAGGTAGAACAAATATTCCCTCAAGTTCTATCAACCACGGATACAACTCTACGCACACTTAACGTTTGCTTTACCTAAAACAAGTATGAAACTATTTTGTAGGTGATAGGATAAGTTTGCAAGAATAAAACTAGAAGTACTTTGCGAGGATAAAACTACGAATAAATTGCGAGATAATAAAAGTAGATAGCTTTTGTCAACAAAGGAAGTCATTTGTCCCTAGGCAATTGATAAACAGACCGGTAATCATTCTTGCAATTTTATATGATGAAGAGGCATGAGCTAACATACTTTCTCTACTTGGATCATGTGCACTTATGATTGGAACTCTAGCAAGCATCTCCAACTACTAAAGATCACTAAGGGCGTAAAACCCAACCATAGGATTAAGTATCAAATCCTATTTACTCCCATACACAACAACCCACTTATCCATGTTCAGGCTTCTGTCACTCCGGCAACCGACAATAAGCAAATTATGAATGTATTGCAACACCCTACAACGGGGACCCCTCACATTTGCGCGGGATGGAGGGCAACGTAGGACAGCACCATAATAAAATATATACTTAAACCAAACATGATCATCAATTAGCCCATAGGAAAAAACGAATCTACTCAAACATCAGAGGATAACTACATATCATCGGGAAATAATATATAGTGTTGAGCACTGATGTCTACTACGCAACTTTGTTCTTGTAGACACGTGTTGGGCCTCCAAGCGTAGAGTTTTGTAGGACAGTAGCAATTTTCCCTCAAGTGGATGACCTAATGTTTATCAATCCATGGGAGGCGTAGTATGAAGATGGTCTCTCTCAAACAACCCTGCAATCAAATAATAAAAAGTCTCTTGTGTCCCCAACACACCAAATACAATGGCAAATTGTATAGATGCACTAGTTCGGCGAACAGATGGTAATAAAAGTGTAGTAATGATAGTAGATATTGTGATAGGAACAATAAAAAACAGCAAGGTAGCAATTGATAAAACGGAGCACAAATGGTATAGCAATGCTTGAGAATGAGGCCAAGGGTCCATACTTTCGCTAGTGCAATCTCTCAACAATGCAAATATAATTGGATCATATAACCACCCCTCAACATGCGATGAAGAATCTCTCCAAAGTTCCTATCTAGCGGAGTACATAAGAAGAAATCGTTTGTAGGGTACGAAACCACCTCGAAGCTATTCTTTCCGATCGATCTATCCAAGAGTTCATACTACAATAACACCAAATAATTTCAGATTCATAATACTCAATCCAACACGAAGAACCTCAAAGAGTGCCCTGAGATTTCTATTGGATAAACAAAGACATCAACCCCTATTCATAAATTACCCCAATGTCACCTCGGGAATCCGCGAGTTGAGTGCCAAAACACATATCAAGTGAATCAATATGATACCCCATTGTCACCATGAATATTCATATGCAAGACATATAACAAGTGCTCTCGAATCCATAAAAGTATTCAATCCGATAAAACGAAATCTCAAAGGGAAAACTCAATTCATCACAATAAGATAGAGAGGGAGAAACACCATATGATCCGACTATATTAACAAAGCCCACGATACATCAAGATCGTCACATCTCAAGAACACGAGAGAGAGAGAGATTAAATACATAGCTATTGGTACAAACCCTCAGCCCCGAGGGTGCACTACTCCCTCCTCATCGTGGTGGCCGCCGGGACAATGAAGATGACCACCGGTGATGATTCCCCCCTCCAGCGGAGTGCCAGAACGGGGTCTAGATTTGTTTTCTATGCCTACAGAGGCCTGCCGCGGTGGAACTTCTGATCTAGGTTAACCCTAAGGGTTTTTGGAATATTTGGGAATTTATAGGGTAAAGAGGGGGTGCGGGAGGCCACCGAGGTGGGCACAACCCACCTGGGCACGCCAGGAGGCCTAGGAGCGCCCTGGTGGGTTGTGCCCACCTCGGGTGCCCCCGGACCGCCTCTTTTCTCTATAAATACCCCAATATTCCAGAAACCCTAGGGGAGTCGACGAAAATCAATTCCAGCCGCCGCAGAGTCCAGAACCACCAGATCCAATCTACACACCATCACGGATGGGGTTCACCACTTCCATTGGTAGCTCTCCGATGATGCATGAGTAGTTCTTTGTAGACCTTCGGGTCCGTAGTTACTAGCTAGATGGCATCCTCTCTCTCGATTGATTCTCAATACAAGGTCTCTTGGAGATCCATATGATGTAACTCTTTTGCGGTGTGTTTGTTGGGATCGGATGAACTTTGAGTTTATGATCAGATCTATCTTTTTATATCCATGAAAGTTATTTGAGTTTCTTTGATCTCTTATATTTATTCTCCGATATTTGGGTTTTGTTTGGCCAACTTAATCTATTTATCTTGCAATGGGAAGAGGTGCTTTGTAGTGGGTTAGATCTTACGGTGCTTGATCCCAGTGACAGAAGGGGAACCGACACGTATGTATCGTTGCTACTAAGGATAAAACGATGGGGTCTATCTCTACATAGATAGATCTTGTCTACATCATGTCATCGTTCTTATTGCATTACTCTGTTTCCCTATGAACTTAATACACTAGATGCATGCTGGATAGCGGTCGAGGTGTGGAGTAATAGTAGTAGATGCAGGCAGGAGTCAGTCTACTAATCTTGGATGTGATGCCTATATAATGATCATTGCCTGGATATCGTCATGAGTATTTGAAGTTCTATCAATTTCCCAACAGTAATTTGTTTACCCACCTTTTGCTATTTTTCTCGAGAGAAGCCACTAGTGAAACCTAAGGCCCCCGAGTCTCTTTCTCATATTATTTGCCTTTGCGATCTATTTTCCTTTGCTATTATTTTCAGATCTATTAAACTAAAAATAAAAAAATACCTTGCTGCAAGTTATTCTCATTTATTTTATTTGGCGCTCGATCTATTAAACTAAAAATACAAAAAGACAAAAATACCTACTACAATTTATTCACGTGTGTCTTGCCAATTTATGTCACTATTACCCGAAAGGGATTGACAACCCCTTTAATACGTCGGGTTGCGAGTGGTTGTTATTTGTGTGCAGGCGCCGCTTACGTGTTGTTGCTTAGTTCTCCTACTAGTTCGATAACCTTGGTCTCATCACTGAGGGAAATACCTACCGTCGTTGTGCTGCATCATCCCTTCCTCTTTGGGGAAATACCGACATAGCTTCAAGCCGCATCAAATGTTTCTTGTACTTAGTTTCTATTATTTGTTTCTTTCTCTCTGTCGATTCTCCTTTCGAGAGCAGAATTACTATAATTTTTGTATGAATCATGTAAAGGATTGGATGGATCAACATATAGCAAATTGTTTTTGAGAAGGCCAAACATATAGGTTGCACAACAAAACATATTTTGTTGTGTAGATATTGTTGTACCAGAGATCCATTCCTAATCTTTACGTATATATGTACATGGTCAACAATATTACTTGTGATTTGTGAAGAGTAATGTAAGATGATGTGTATCTTCCTGCCAATGTGCAAAAGATCAACCCAGTAGCCAATCAAAGTGATATGGATTAATTGTGACATTTATTAATGGTAGGTTATTGTGACATTTGCAGCTTACATATAAGGTCTTGCTTCTAACCTTCTAATATTTAGGTACGCACTAGCTACAAATTTTGTGATATGGTAATGGTATAACTTATGGAAGAATGAATGCTTGAATCCTCTACAACGCTTATGCCGAGAATAAGGCTTATTTACTTCAGTATGAAAAAATATTTGCTACTAATAATTGTACGACTATAGATTTGTATATGCAATATTATCCTGCATATATTAAATGTAAGCGATAGTGGAATGTCAAGCCTTAATTCATACATATAAATTATATAGGTTTGTTCATGTGTAGAATATGACTTTGTTTCTGTTGGTGCAATATCTGCCTACCCTGTGTTTTGGAGATTGTTGACAGAAACATGTATGGATTGATTTGTTTGCTAGTGCATACAGAGAGAAAATAATCCGTACACAACCAAAGAGAATGCTATCTCCGGTGCTGAGTTCGAGGAACTTCACCGAGGTACATCTGCGCTGCAGAGAAGAACAAGCTATATTTGTTGAAGTGATAGAGTCGAGAAGATTGATGTGAAGAAATCCACCCCTCAAGAGTTCACTTCTGAAGCAAAGCTTTTGTTTCGGTACTGACATCCGAAGAAATTGACTGCAGCCATGGAAGTCATCGACCAAGTGAAGACGTAGTATTTATTTCATTGTTATTCTTTCATTCTTTCGAGTCATAGGACATCCGTACTATAAAGAGGGGTATAGGTTCTCGATGCTTAGATCCGCTGTGATGCTGAGCCATAACCAATGAATGATGTGAGAGAAATCTCTTTGTGCTCCGAGCAATTACTTGCCAGCAAGAGATTGTGATCTTCTTCGCCGCGAGAGATTTGCCTCAGACCGAGGAGTTAGCACTTCTTGCTCCGCAAGAAATGTTACCGTTGTGCTCAAATCAAACTGTTGGAATCACGTCGTTCGGCCATTGGCTGAGCCCGATGTCTAATTTGGTCATTTCCCATTTGGGAATGCTGCAGCTATAAATAGCCACCGCACTCCAACTTTATGCATAGGCTGCTCCGCTTGAGATTTCTGACAAGATTGATTTGAGCGACCCCTCTCTGAGTGATTTGAGTTTAAGATCCACCGAGAGAAAAACCAAGTGCCCAAACTTAGACAGCGGTTTAGCACCATAGCAGTTCTGAGTGAGAGTTCTTGTACCTATTACTCTTGAGAGTTGCGCACTCTCTAGGCGGATAGGTTTCGGCTTCGAGTGTTGAAGAGTTGTTATCTTCACCGAGCCTGATCTTAAGCAACCAAGAGCGATTGTGGTTCGCGAAGGTCGACCGAAGGTTTGGAGATTGCTGACAAGGATCTACCACGAGTGAAATAAACCTGAGTCTGATCAGGTCTGCGTTGAAGGAGAATAGGGTGAAGAGAATTTATCTTCAGTGTTAAGTCACAGCCTCTCCAACCAGACGTAGCCCTTTGGCAGAAGGGTGAACTGGTCTACCAAATTCCTCTGTCGCCATCGAGCACCACTAGTTAAATTTACTCTACTGCATTTCCTTCAGTAGTTCTTATTCATGCTCTATGCCGATAGATTACTCGATCATTTTCTTCTATCTGTTATCATCGTGTGTTCACTCATTATATAGCATTTGATTCAATGCCTTCCATGTTGTATCTCATTCTGCTACATCTGATTGCATGTTGCACTTCTCTCATTATAATTAAACATGTGATTCATCAAGCTTATACTATTATCAATGCATCTATCGATGAATACGCTTCTGACGAAGAAGATTGATTCTGTCTATTTTCTTCGATACTATATTCCGCTGCGGTGATTGGGTTTTGTTTAAAAGCTTTCGAAAGAAAATTTAAATTTCCCATTCACCCCCTCTGGTCGATATACTCTCGGTCCAAACAATTGGTATCAGAGGAGGTACTCCCTATCTCTATTTATTAAAGGTCTAACGTCCTCGGAGTTTTGAGTATGTCATTTGCAGGTAGATCCTTGCAATCTAAAAGATTTCCTATCTTCGATGGAAATGACTATCTGTACTGGAAGGAACGAATGAGAATCAGCAAGCTATCAACTATGATCTATGGCAAATTGTGGAAGATGGCTACATGATTTAGCAACAAAATGCTCTGACTTCCGATGATAAAGCAAATCTGCAGTTGGATGCTCAAGCAAAAGATGTCATCTGTGATAGTCTATCAAAAGACATTTTCTTTCGGTTCCACAGGCTCAACACAGCAAAGCAAATTTGGGATGTTCTCAACAGTGCTCATGAAGAATTCGTTGCTCGATCAGATCCTCACATTCAAATGCTTCGTGCTATGTTCACTGGATTCAGAAGCCAGCATAAAGAAAGTGTCATGGAACTCACTGATCGATTGACAAACATTGTCGAAAGACTACATCAGCGAGGAGTTACTGATATCACCGATAGAGATGTAGTCAACAAACTTCTGAGTGCACTTGATGAATCCTTCGTCTCTATTGTGTCTGAAATCAAGCAAAGACCTGACTATGAAGAGTTCACTATGTTGAGGTCATGACACTTCTTTCAGTTCAAGAAGAAAAGATGGAACTGGAAAATGCCAATCAAGAATCTTCTTCGAAAAGTGAAGGAGAAATTCTCTCACACTATGGTAGTTCTAAAGAAGAAGATGTCGAGAATCAACACACCATCACCCAAGAATTTGAAATGCTCACACAAAGGCTAAGTGATCTAAAAAAGCAAAATCGCTATCTCACGAATGATGACAAGCATGATGCACCAGAATCATCGAGAAGAAGATTGCCTCCGAAAGATATGAAGTGCTTCCAGTGCAAGTTATACGGCCATGTCATCACTGATTGCCCTGGTTGGGAAGGAAAACCAAGCAACAGATGGAAATACCTTCACTGTAGTGGTTTTACTCGAATGGATCGTCATACTAAGCTCTCCAAGGAAATTGCATCTTTGTCATCTCCTTCGACGAGACCAGTCACTGACGTAAAAGCCAGAGCTATCATTGAATCAAATATGAAGAGGATGTCATGGCTAAACAATGTGTGTGCTGATCTAACATTGCACTCTAAAGAAGAAGCTACTGACACTGAATTAGATGAAGAAGAGTTCTACAAAAAGATTAGGAGAAGCAATGCATATGTTGCCATTGAATCATCGAAGAATATCAGCGAATCAGATACTGATGATGATGCTTCAAATAACGATGATTCAAGTGACGATCAACCTATCACCTTTTCTCTCAGGGAAAAATAATCAAAGGATCAGGTATCTACCAAACACCAAAGGTCCATGAACGAATATTCACCTGAGTATATATCCTATGCCAAGTTGGTCAAGATTGCTAAATCCCAACATGATGAACTTGAAATGCTTGAAAGAAATCTCAGGAAAACTAAGGGATTACTCGTTGAAGAGATGGAGAAGAATTAAAAGTTGATTAAAGAGGAAGATGCTTTTTCATCAACTATTGATGATCTCACCATTCGATATGACTCACTCACAGTTGACTACGAGAGTTTATCAAACGAACTCCTTAACAGGAATGAAGAACTCATGTCACTGAAAGAGTCTCATAATGAGTTGTTTTTCGAGAAAGCTTCTCTATTCGCCGAGCAATCTTTTCAAATTCTTGATGGTTTTGTACCTCCTTGCTTAAAATGCCTAGAATGTAGCAATGTTGATTCTCATGCTGAAACCTCTAATGCTGCCATAGAGAACATTGCTGCTACTGAAGTTGGTACAACTAACCCCTCTTCAGAGCTACTATCACTGAAGAAAATTGCAGGTTAAAGGGCTTACTTGAGACTGGAATGCTAAGGAGCTTAAAAGGGCATCAAACCTTATGTGATGTGCTCAAGAAGTCCATACTTCACAAAAATCCTCAGAAGGAAGGATTAGGTTTTGAAAAGAAACTTAATCTAGATGGATCGTCTTGGACTCCAGAACAGTATCTTCGTACGACATGGATTCGTGCAAAGAGTAAAACCCTTGAACCTGAAACTCTAACTAGTTATCTTTCGCCCATTTCTGTCGATACTAACGAGTCGAATGACTCAAATTACAAACTCTTCAAACAAAAGAATGGTAAGGTTTTCGCTCGATATGTTGGAACTAACTGCAGGACAGGTTCACCCAAGAAGCAAATTTGGGTAAAGAAGTGCAAAATTGAAGATTTATCAGTTACTGCTAATCTGACTATGCAGGATAACTCGTGACGAGGAAATGGTTATCATTCCAAATCTACTCGAGTATCTTTCTTGAATGATTATCACCCTAAACTGCATCAGAAGGAGTACATGCGTACGTCTTCAAATCATTACATTCATGTATCTGGAAAGAACTTCAATGCCTATTCATATGATTATTATCATAGTGCACAGGTGTCTCGCAGGACTCACCGAAGAAATGTCCCTAGCCAGGAAAAGCAAATGAGATCCTCACCTCTCACGCAAGTGTGGGTTGTGAAGAAGAACTAATCAATTCTTGTAGGAAATTCTCTCAGGGATATCTCATGTTTTTTAAGCCCTGAGATCAATCATTGTTGATGCTTACTCTTTCTGGGTTTTCATTCGAAGTGTTTGTGTTTTCCTTCGTTTGGTTTCGTGTCTCGAGTCAGTTTTTTTCTGGATCTTACTTGGTTCTTCGTGTCATAAACATGAAACTTGATCTGAAGAAGATTTCATTCCGATGTCCATGGCCGCAAATGGAATCAGATTCGAAATTCCATCTGCTTTGACGCTTGCGCTTCCTCAAGCCCTTTGGTGTCCAGTTCAGTTACCGAGTTTTTCGCAGGAAATGGCTGACATGTGCCCACAATCTCACGATCGTGATCCCGTCCGTCGAATGTGGAACGTCCCAAGTTTTTTGGCCGTAGATTTCAGAGTGGGCGGTTCCCCCCCAGGCTATATAAACCCCCTCTCTAGGTCTCTTCTTCCTTAGTTCATTCTCTGTTCGTCCTTATACCTCCCCTCTCGCTCTCCTTCCGAGCCAGAGCTCGAAACAGCATCGACGTCAAGCCTCGCCGTGCAACTCTAGTGGAGCTCCGTCACTGTTGGTCGCGCCAGTGCGGTCACTCATCTCTCCTGTGCTGCCATAGTCGATCTATTTTGCCAATTTAGGGCATTCAGATCTAGAATTTGCCCTATCCCTTTCCTATTCTAGAGCAGTTCATCCCGACGCCATTTATCTTGTGTTATTGTCTTGTGGTAGATCTTTAAGATTCACTAAGTCATGGCTTGTACGGTTTGCAGTAGTTCCTCGTACCAGTCTTTTGGATCTAGGGTTCACCGTGTATATATCGAAAGATTAGAGGAATGGTTATGTTGTCTAAAGGGATATTGCAATTCACTCGACGATATCTTGCAACTGTATGCCATGGATCCCATGTTTCTTCCGAAAACTTATCTGTTTTGAGTTTAAATGCTTATGTGCATGTTTGTGAATTCTTCCTGTGTTTTCTTTCGAATTTGCATTTTTCTCTCAGGAGTGGTCATGGAAAATAGTTCGGATGAGCATTCTAGGTCCGAGGAAGAAATTCCACAGAAGCCACGTTTGGCTGACAAAGAAAAGCTGGCTGAAAAAATTAGCAAAGCCACCAAAAGCACCGAAGAAAAAGGTCGAATCAGAATCTGCTGAAGAAGATGATGATATTCTCTCAGCAAACAGGCAACCAGAGGATGAGCTTGTCACCGACTCCAAGACCCTATTCTCTGATGGAAATCCCAAGAAGGGTGATCGCCGTAGATAGAGGAACACCACAGCTGAGATGTCTGATCTGGAAACTTACAAGACTCCACCTGGAGCAGAAGCTGCTCAAGAAAGGAACAACAGGCTGCAAACAATTCGCCGTCATTGGGCGAAGAAGTGGTTCAACTATGAGAACGTCCAAAGAAAATACCAGATTCTGTTTGCATTCACTCCACTCTGGAACGATTGCATTGCAGAAGGCTGCCTTGGGCAGGATGATGAAAAAATAAGGCCAACACCTCCTCCCAACGCTCATGCTGATTCCTTAAAAACCATAGCTGATTTTCCTGAAGAGATTGCAAAGAGGGAAAAGGCCAAGGCCAAGCGTGAGGCAAGACTCGCTAAGAAAAATCAAGTGGTACAGCGAAATGTTGAGTTGATTCAACAAGATGTGCAAGATAAGAAGGAAAGGGCGTCTGCCCGAAAAGAAAAGACGAAGAGGAAGTCAGTTTCTCCTCGAGCTTTGAAGAAGAAGTTTGTTTCCAGGAAATCAAGGAAGGTTGCATCTACTTCATCCAGTGATTCTTCTGATGACAATGTTGGCGAAGAAATTCCCATGTATGATCAAAGAGCTCTACTTGATAAGCCGTATCAAACTCCTTCTCCAGCAAAGATTTCACCGCCAGTGAGTTCTTCACCAAGGCTTGCTCCCATCCCTTCAGATAAACCTTCGGGTTCTGCTGCCCAGTGGTGAAGAGAAAGTTCATGGCTGATGAAAAAGTTGATGCTCCTGCCAAGAAGGCCAAGAAAGTTGTTACTGCTTCCATAGAGGAATATGATGTTGATATGATGTTCGACATCATTGAAGGTGCTTCTTATGATGCGAATCCATCTAAGCTGAGTAGTCTAGGTTTGCCTGATGATGTTATCAAGATGGTAATGAAGCATTTCACTGAGCTGAAGGAAATCACCAAGGAACTAAATCAGGCCATAGAGGACAAGAAGTTGCTTGAGAAGATGAGAAATGAAGCTCGCTTTGAGTCTGAAAGGAAGGATGTGAACAAGGGAATCCTTGAGATCACCAAAGCCCTCACTGTCATAAGAGATAATAAGATCGACTAGCATTCTAAGCTAAAGATGGATGTCTCTCAGGTCTGCGCTCGAAGGAATGATTAGCTAAAACGTCAAGCAGATCTTGCTCGACGAAGAGAAAGAGAAGAGAAGTGACAGAAAGCTCACGCAAGAGCCAGCCAATTGAAGGCATTTAACACTAGTAGAAAAAGGGCCATTTGTCCCGGTTCGTAAGGCCCATTTGTCCCGGTTGTTGAACCGGGACTAAAGGGTCGTTACTAAAGCCCTAGGCCTTTAGTCCCGGTTCTTACACGAACCGGGACAGATGGGCCTCCACGTGGACAGTGCGGCGAGCCCAGGCAGGAGGCCCTTTGGTCCCGGTTGGTGGCACCAACCGGGACCAATAGGCGTCCACGTGTCAGCAGCTGGCAGGAGCCGAGGTTTTTTTTGAAAGGGGGTGGTTTTGGGGGGTTAATTTAGGTGTTTCATATATTGTGTTAGCTAGCTAATTAATAGAGAGAAGTGTCCTCTCTTATCTCCAAGCTTGGTCGATGCTACGTACTATACGTATAGAGAGGACTCGACACGCTAGCTAGTAAGCAAATGAAGGAAACAGAAGATCATCATGAACATATGCATACAGAGAGAAGTGATATCGGCCTCTCCTTCTCCGAGAGATTGGTCGAACAACAAGTTTTCGTATATCTATCCGACGCTACTGGCTACATATATACAATATAAGATCTCTTACAATATAATCCCCTAATTATATATGAACTCAGGGTCCACATGGTATACTCCGTCTTTATCAATCCCGTGGTCAAGAAAGAATGCCGCCAATTCCTCTTGAATTGCTCGCATGTGATCTGGTGGTAGGAGTTCATCCCGCAACCGAAACATCTAATTTGAAAAAGGGGGCCAATACATATATATGAATAAATGAAACTCAACACAAATTTTGGTAATAAAATAAAATTATTAATATTATTGCTTACGCACTTCATATTGTTTGTTAGAGTAGCCCCGCTCACAGGTCGTGTGGCGGATGGACTTGCAAACGTAGTATCCACAGTAATTATTCCCAGCTTCCTGCCACAACCACTTTACAAGAAATAGAGGTCAATCAAACTGATAAGCAAGCATGCAAAATGGTATTGATGAAACTAGCGCTTGAATCACTAGGAGATGCGCGAAACATGCTAGTAGTACTTACTTTCGGGTGTTTAAATTGCAGCTTCTTCGGCAGTCCCGGAGCTTTTGAGGTGAATTTTGTCCAAACCCTGCCAGACAAAGAAAACAATTACTTGATATCGGGAAATGAACAAAGTTGCCGATATGGTGCGATAATGATCGATTTAACTTACTTCTCGAGTATTTCAGTCATGTCCGCATACTCCTGGGGATCTTTTCGTCTCGAGTCTAAGACGGTTACTAGTCCCTGCTCAAGCTTAATCTCTAGGAGAATATAGTGGAACCTGCGCACACATGCATAACTCATCAATTACATTACTATAACCTCAACTAATAAGGGAAACTGAATATGCACAAGACAGTAACACTCACTTGAAGTTGTAAGGAAAGATTATTATAGCTTTGTTTTGATACCAACGATCGTAGAAAGTTGGCCTCGGTATCTTTGGCCTGAAATTTAATCGTATATGCATCTATAAGATTTGTGTTAATGAACCCAATATCACCGATTTGTCTTTTCTTCAATTCGGCGATCTTCAATCTGCATAATATAGTGAGGATAATTATATATACATGCAATGAAAGAGCTGACCTATATATAGAGACTTAATGACAGAAGTAGTACTTACAGACAGTAGCAAGTGGCCGTTAATTTATCGAGGACCTTTTGATTGAAAAACTGGAAGAACTCCTCAAATGGAACATTCAACAGTTCAATTCCAACGAGGTCATGCTCCTCTTTAACTCTCAGCGTCAAAGTATTCATCCCCCCAGACTCTCTGCAGGTTTTCATGTACTAATCATGGAATCTTCGCATCATCGTTGTTAGAGATCTTTCATCTTTGACGAGAGGCTTCCCGTAATGGTATCTGTGTTCGTCCACCTCCAAGAAATCATAATGTACATCATCGGGCAGGTAATCTCCAAGATTGGTATAACCGGGCACCATCCTCAGATCATTAGCGACGATATCGCTAGACACCTTGAGCGGGGGGGCACGATTGGTTGGCTTGTTCGCCGAGCTGGGCAATTTTTTTCCCAGCTCGTCATTCTGCTAACCTTTGCTCACTGATAGTACTTCCCGACCGCTCCGCTTCGATATATGACCTTTCAATAATGCGCTCATAGTTGCCTTTCGGCGGAGACTTTGGTGGTTTCTTCAGGGCATCCAGAGTGTGCTTCGCTTTCACCGGATCTATCTTCTCCTCCGGAGGTGGATGTTTCTTTTCTTTCACCTCTTCAAAGTAGTTCCTCACTTCATCTTCCACGATCTTCTTGTTTTCCTCCACGGTCATCTCGTATGGTAACTTCTCTAGAGGCTTGAGAGATGGACCGAATCTATATTGCCTCCCGCCTCTGGCTGTACTGCTAGACGCCGGCCGAGCAGACGGAGTAGCTGCGGCTGTCCTCTTTCCTTGCTTACGAGGCGGAGGAGAAGGACTACGACGCGCCGGAGCAACCGGAGAGGTGGCGGGTCTCTTCCGCCCTTGCTGACGAGGCGGAGAAGGAGGAGGCAGGCTGCGCGGGCGCGCTGGCCCAGGCGGAGAAGGAGGCGGAGTGCCGCCACGCGCCGGAGAAGGAGGCTGAGTGCCCTGATCACTCGCCGGAGGAGGAGGCGGAGTGCCCTGACTCGCCGGAGGAGGAGGAGGAGGCGGAGGCGTCCAGTTCGGAAGGTTGATGAGGTCCTTCCGCCATAGGCATGGAGTCTTCAAAGCAGAACCCAGCGGAGTCTCCCCTTCACCGGTAGGGTGGTCAAGCTTGAGGTCCTCAAATCCCTCCGTTATTTCGTCCACTGTCACCCTAGCATATCCTTCTGGAATTGGACGGCAGTGAAAAGTTGCGTCAGGTTCAGGAGGTCGAATAGAGCCGACAGCCGCCTTGACTTTGAAGTTCTGCCATTGCGTCCTAAGGTGGCAATGTTGAGACTCCGTGATAGCATCCACGGGGTAGCTAGCAGGAGCCGTGAAGACAATCTCCAGCTGAAGCAGCTCAGTGGAAGCCACGCTGCTTCTCCGCTGAGATGGCGGGTTAGCTTTGGCAGGTCGCTTGCTGCGATCTGCTTCTTGTTCCTCTATCGCTTGTACCCTTGCGTGCAGCGCCTGCAGTTGGGTCTGCTCCACTTTCTTCCTCCTCTCCTGGCATTTGTAACTGCTTGCGTCCAGAAACCCAGCCTTCCACGGAATGGAGCCTGGCGAGCCTCGTGTCCATCCAGGGTGCTCAGGATTCCCGAGGGCCATTGTGAGCTCATCGTTCTCTCTGTATGGAACAAACGTCCCTTGCTGCGCTGCATCGATATAGTGCTGAAGCTTCGTGACGGGTATTCGCAGTTGCTCGTTCGTCCAAACGCACTTCCCTGATACTGGGTCCAAGGTTCGGCCAACCCCGAAGAACCAAGTCCGGCAACGGTATGGCCAGTTCAATGTCTCTGGTTCGACCCCTTTATCAACCAGGTCATTCTCAGCCTTGGCCCACAACGGTCGGGCTTTAAGGTAGCCACCAGACCCCGTGCGATGGTGAAGCTTCTTCTTCGCAGCATTTTTCTTGTTTGTCGCTGACATCTTCTTACTCTTGTTCGATGTCTTGTGGGCCACAAATGCGGGCCAGTGATCTCTGATCTTCTCATATCGGCCAATGAATTCTGGTGTCTTTTCTTTGTCGACAAACAATATTTTCAGCTCATTCTTCCACCTCCTGAATAGTTCTTCCATCTTCTTAAGAGCATGAGACTTGATCAATTGCTCTTTAACTGGCTTCTCCGGATCCTCCTCTAGCGGTAGGGTGAAATTTGCCTTCAGCGCGGTCCAAAGATCATCTTTCTGCATATCGTCGACATAAGACACCTCAGCGTCTTCCTTAGCCGGCTCACACCATTGGTGGATGCTGATCGGGATCTTGTCCCTAACAAGAACCCCGCACTGAGCAGCAAATGCTTCCTTTGTCCGGATGGGTTCAATCGGTTGGCCATCGCGCGCGATTGCTGTGGTCTCAAACCTTTCATCCGAGCGCAACTTTTTCTTCGGGCCTCGTCTCTTTACCGAAGTTGTGCTTGATCCGGAGGGCTAGAAAAAAGAAGAAAGGCGAGAGTTAATTAATATGTGTACATACCAAAACAATGAATGCATCAATTAGTTAGTCAGCACAGGCTTAACTAATATATATACCTGGCCGGACTCTGTTCGGTCACCGGAGCCGTCATCACGGTCTCCTTCTTGCACCGGCATTGGGTCACCGGAGCCAACATAATCATGTCCTTCCTCCTCCATTGTACGATCACCGTAGCCTGCTTCTTCACCCTGTCCTTCCAGACCATCGGTGTCGTTGAGAAACGATAAGACGGCATCACTTTCGGCTGCGATTATGTCCCCCAACACCGCTTCTGTTGCTTCATCTCGGGGGTGCTCCATAGTTTCTACAAATATTTACAACATGGCAATTATTATTCAAACATGACGGATGGATATATTAGTGGCAAACGTAGAACTAGCTAGCTAATCACAATAAGGTATCATATTAGTGGCCTCGATGCTGCTTCTCTAGGGTTTGGGGTGGCCTCGGCAACGCTTCAAGGGTTTGGGGTGGCCTCGACAACGCTTCAAGGGTTTGGGGTGGCCTCGACGACAACGCTCTTTTAACTTGGTAAATTTGGGTGGCCTCGGGAGAGTTTGTCGGGTAGGGGCTCGGTGGGAGGGGGTAGGAGACCGACATCGTTTTTTCTAGGGTTTGGGTGTCCTCGAGAGTTTTGGTCGAGCGAGAGGGCCGGGGGGTGCTCCCGTGGTATAAGTTATCACGGTCGAGAGGGGGTATATATATCGACCGCCCCTCATGTCGAAGTTATCCGAGAGGGGGTTATATCGACAACAACGACATACATACATGGGAAAATAATGTTATCGGGGAGGGGGTATATCGACCCCACCCCCCTCGTGTTGAAGTTATCGGGAGGGGGTATATCGACAATGACATACCAGATAGAAAATAAGGAGATGAAGAAGAAATAAAAAGAGGCGAAGAAGAAAGGAATAGAGGAGAAGATCGAAGAAAAAAAAGAAGAAAAAAAAAGAGGAGAAGAAGAAAGGAATAGAGGAGAAGAAGAAAAAATAGAAAATATTCTATTTCTTCTTCTTCTCCTCTATTCCTTTCTTCTTCTCCTCTTCTTTTTCTTCTTTTTTCCTCTTCTTATTTATTTCTCCACTTCTTCCTCTCCTCTTCTTCTCCTTTCTTCCTCTTCTTATTTTCCTTTTTCCTCTCATTCTTTTTCTTCTTCCTCCTTTCCTAGCTAGATATAAAAAACTTTTCTAAAAATGTAACTTTTGCATATATAAAACTTTTTCTTCTTCTTCTTCCTTCTTCCTTCTCTTCCTTCTTCCTAAATATATAAAACTTATCTAAAAATGAAACTAACCTAAAATGTACTAAATCAGAGAACATATTAGATAAAACTTTTCTAAAAATCTAACTTTTGCATATATATATTTTTAAAGCATCATGCATATTACAATTGAAATACATACATACGTACAAAAAACATGTAAAAATACATACATACATACATATATGAACATACATCAAAAAAATACATATATCTAAAAATACATACATACATATATGAAAATCTAAAAACATGTAAAAAAATAGCATGTATAACTAAAAAAGCACGGCGGCGGCAGGGCCGGCACGGGCGTAGTGCTCACAGAGGGACGCGTCGGGGCAAGAGTAGGGCGGCACAGTGGGCGGCGACGGGGCGGGCAGGGGCACGCGGCGGGCGGCGTCGAGGCGAGCAGGGGCGTGGGGAGTGGCGCGGCGACGTCGTCGGGGCAGGGGCGGCGCGCGGCGATGGCGTCGAGCGACGGCGAGGGCGCGGGCGACGGCGACAATGGGCGAGGGCGACGGCGGGGGCGGCGGGCGGCGTCGGGGCAGCCTGGCGGCGTCGATGTCGTCGAGGGGTCGTCGGGGGCAACTGCGAGATGAAGATGAAAATTTTCACAAGTGTTGGTTATATACCCAGAGCTTTGGTCCCGGTTCGTGGCACCAACCGGGACCAATGCCCCCCTTTAGTCCCGGTTGGTGCCACCAACCGGGACTAAAGGGGGGGCATTGGTTCCGGTTGGTGCCACGAACCGGTACCAATGCATCCTTTAGTCCCGGTTGGTGGCACCAACCGGGACCAAATGCCTCTTGCTGCCCGCGTCGCGGCCAAAAGTTTGGTCCCACCTCGCTAGTTGAGAGGGCTCGAGAGTGGTTTATAAGCGCTGCTGCGCCCACCCTCTCGAGCTCCTCTCAACTGCAGGCTTTTGGGCCTAATCTGTCACTATGTGCCTGTGGGCCTATTGGGCCTCCTACGGGCCTGAATCCTGGCCCATGGTTGGGTTTCTAGTCGTATTCAAGCTGTGGTGGCCCAGTAGGTGGCACTTTTTTATTTTTTTATTTTCTTTGTTGCTTTATTTATTTTATTTTCTTTCTATTTACAAAAAATACTTACTGTTGCTATTTTTATTTATTTTATTAAAGTTTACTTATTTTACTTTATTAAAGTTTATTTTGTTTCTACTTATTTATTTTATTAAAGTTTATTTTATTTTATTTTATTTTGTTTCTACTTATTTATTTTATTAAATATTATTTTATTTTATTATTTTTCTACTTATTTATTAAAGTTTATTTTGTTTCTTTCTGCTTTTCATGTTTTGAACAGAAAATACTTATAATAATAGAGGTTTATAAAAGCTTTTTACTTGATTCCTTTTGCTATTAGAGTTTTATAAAAGTTTTTTTGTTGATTTTCTTTTTACTATTAAAGAATATTATAGTTTTGTTTTAGTTGATCATAACAGAATATTTTAATTGATTATTTTTTAGCTAAATGATGTGGCTTTTTAGTTGATGAGGGTTTCATACGGAAACTCATCTGTTACAAAGGGATTTCATTTTTTAAACTTATTTGAACTCCAGACTTTTTGTGTGTTCAAAATGCACCATTCAAAGCCACATCATCAATTTTCAACCCTTTCTGACTTCATTTGTTATTTTTCATGCATTTACTGATTTTTTTGAGCTCTAAGATCCTGAATTCAAAAGCATTTCAAATGAACTCTGAAAAGGTTGAAAGTTGGCATGGTATCATCATTTCACCCACATAGCATGTGCTAAAAAGTTGAGAGGGTTACGGCAAAAACTAGATGCACTTCGTGTACAAAATGGACAATCTCTTTCGAAGTATCAGGGTTTCAGACGAAAACTCATCTGTTACAAAGGGATTTCATTTTTTGAACTTATTTGAACTCCGGAATTTTTGTGTGTTCAAAATGCACCATTCAAAGCCACATCATCAATTTTCAACCCTTTCTGACTTCATTTGTTATTTTTCATGCATTTACTGATTTTTTTTAGCTATAAGACCCTGAAATCAAAAGCATTTGAAATGAACTCTGAGAAGGTTGAAAATTGGCATGGTATCATCATTTCACCCACATAGCATGTGCTAAAAAGTTGAGAGGGTTACGGCAAAAACTAGATGCACTTCGTGTACAAAATGGACAATCTCTTTCGAAGTATCAGGGTTTCAAACGAAAACTCATCTGTTACAAAGGGATTTCATTTTTTTGAACTTATTTGAACTCCAGACTTTTTGTGTGTTCAAAATGCACCATTCAAAGCCACATCATCAATTTTCAACCCTTACATCCATTGCCGGTTCATCTGCGTGCATTATATATAATTATGTGTGTCAAAAACCATTACAGGTTCACATGGATAGATAAGTGACCAAATTAATAGTAGTTCATCATCACATTAAAACCAAAGTACATACATAGTTCAAATTGAACAACATATAGCTCTCCAGAGCATCTAGTTAAACCATACATTGAAACTATGTAAAACCTTTCAATGCAACAATAAATGGGATCATAATCACAACCAAGGTAACAATTGATCCAACGGCATAATGATACCAAGCCTCGGTATGAATGGCATATTTTCTAATCTTTCTAATCTTCAACCACATTGCATCCATCTTGATCTTGTGATCATCGATGACATCCGCAACATGCAACTCCAATATCATCTTCTCCTCCTCAATTTTTGTATTTTTTCCTTCAACTAATGGTTTTCTTTTTCAACTAAATTTAACCTCTCGACAATAAGGTCGGTTGGAATTTCCGGTTCAACTACCTCCTACATAAATAAAATCTATGTCACATTGGTTGGCACAATTGTCATAAACAATAAATGAACCAAATAGTTATAAAAGATAATATATACCACATCCAAATCATAGACAGGACGAGGGCCGACGGGGGCGGATACCAAAACCATCGCACTATATAATAACAAGCAATAATAAAAGTAAGAAAATTAGACAAGTATCTATCTAAAGTAAGAATATTTTTTCTTTCAGAAAGAAGATAAGAACAAGAGGCTCACCACGGTGGTGCTGGCGACGAGATCGGCGCAGGCGATCGACGGCGGTGAAGATGGGGACGGGACATGACGGACCGCTAAACCTATGCAAATCTCGGGGAAAATGGAGCTTGGAGGTCGAGCTTCGAGAGGAGAAAGCTTAACTAGTGTGGCTCGGGCATTTCATCGAACACCTCATGTACATAGGAGGTGAGCTAGAGCACCCAAATGCCCTCCCCTCGCCGGCCAGAAAAAACAGAGCACTGTGGAGTGCTCTGCTTAGGCGATGGGGTATATATAGGCAGCTCATTTGTCCCGGTTCGTGGCTGGAACCGGGACTAAAGCTCCACCTTCTGTCCCGGTTCTAGCCATGAACCGGGACCAATGTATGTGGGCCAGGAGCGAGGCCCATTGGTCCCGGTTCGTGCCAGGAACCGGGACAAATGTGTCCAGACAAACCGGGACCAATGCCCACGAGGCCCCGGCTGGCTCCCTGGGCTCATGAACCGAGACGTATGCCCCCATGGGTCCCGCTTCGTGACTGAACCGGGACTAATGGGCTGGCCAAGCCCGATCCAAAGCCCTATTTTCTACTAGTGTAAGGATCGTCGTACCCAATCCATATCAACTGATGCACCTGTTGACACAAGTTCCCCACTTCAACAGATACCTTCATCCCCTCGTCTCGAGGAAGTAACCGAGCAACAAGCTGAGCCTGCTGTAGTTATCATTCCTACCTCAGTCGAACAAGAATATGATTTGGTAGATATGTATCTGGTTAACCCTGAAGAAGAGAGTGTCATGCCCGAGCAAAATTCTCCTGAAGAAAGAGTTGATGAAGAGATTCAAATGGAAAAGGCAGTTCCATCGCCTTTGATGGAAATTCAAGTTGAACCCTCCGGAGCCACCAAGGAGGGTGAGAAGGTTGAGGGGGAGCAAGTTGCTTCCCAAGGAAATACCCCTTCGGTCTCCTCAGATGGTGCCCCTACCTAGATGGAGGTTGACCCTACTCCTGATTCTTAGGCATCCTAGCCAGAACAGGAAGAGAAGAAATATGAAGAGCCCATGGCTCCAGAAGAGAAAGATCAAACAGTTGTACCACCAGTACTGCCACACCAGACTAGGGGAGAAAAGATTGTGACTCTAGAGTCTCACGAAGTTGTCATGCCACCCACTATTGAAAACTCACAGAAAGAAAAGGCCCTAGTGCCTGTGAATGAGAAAGCCGTTGAAGGAGTTCCAGCGAAGGAAAATGAAGGTCAAACCAGTGCTTCCATGCTATCAGCTCCTAAGAAAGTTAAAAGGCCACATGCTCCTTTGAAACCCATCTATGAAAATGTTTCGGCCTCTGAATATGTTCAGCCAATGGAAATTAGCGAGGAAGAACATAAAAGAATCCTCAGGAATCATTTCCGCTATTTCCAGCTGAGTATGGCCCCAATGGCCCTGCATTCAATGAACAACTTCATTCATCGAAGCTTGCTTTCTTTGGGGTCAGCCCGTACTATGGAGAAAGGACGTCATTGTCACCGAGGTTTTGGACTGAAGAATTTGCAATCTATTATGCTTGAATCTTGTTTGGCAAGCACATAATTTTCAATCATAAGATGTTAAACTTTGCCAAGCTCAAAGTAACGCCCTACTTCCATAATGCAATTGAGCACATTGAACATGCTCTTCTGAAGGAATTCATGCGCTTCAATCATGGCTGGAACAAGGAAGTTATTGTTCAGTTCTATGCCACGTTGTACATCTCAGGAGAGATTGGAAATGCATCAACCTGGACGCTTGAGTGGATGACTGGCAGAGAGAAAATCAAATGTTTGGCAGGTCACTTAATGGTCCTGATGCTGCATTCTAGGAAGTGTCTGAAGCACAACTCCACGTCTTGATGGATCCCACCATGGTAGGCGACGAATGCATATTGATGTTGATCCAAAGAAGTTGGCTTATGATAACAAAGTGCTATTTCACATTCTTTGCAATACCAACATGCCAACAAACAGGCCAAACTCCATCAAAGGCATCATGGGGAATGCACTTGTGGCAATATCTCAGGGAATCAAGTTTGACATTCCTGACCTTTTCATTCGGAACCTGGCATATGTTGCAGATAACCCCCAATCACTAAAGCCCCATGCTCCATGGACCATGTTCGCCATCGAGCAGCTCACAAATGAGAAATTCTTCTGGGCTTATGCACCGAAGGTATTCATACCACCAGTTCATGACACTCTGCGCATTGTGAAAGATAATAGCAAAGGGAAGGAACCTTTTGATTCTGCTGCAACTGCCTCTGCGTCTGAAAATGCTCCGAAGGTTAAGGAAGCTAGAGTTGAAATCCCTCACCAAGTAAATCCGTTCAAAATAAAATTAAAAAAACATCATTCTATGAGATTTGTATTCGCACGCAACAGACTCTGGAAAGATACATAAGGATGGATAGTGATAGGTCTCCATCGTATCTACTTTTCCTAACGCTTTTCCTCTTGTTTTGGACTCTAATTTGCATGATTTGAATGAAACTAACTCGGACTGACGCTGTTTTCAAACTACCATGGTGTTGTTTTTGTGCAGAAATAAAAGGTCTCGGAATGACACAAAACTTTTTGGAGAATTTTTATGGAATAAAAGAAAAATACTATAGCCAAGAACCACTGGAGGGGGGCCCTCCTGGCACGCCCAGGTGGGCTGTCCCACCTGGTGGCCCCGCAGACCCAGATTCCGAAGCTGTAATTCACATTTTCGGAGAAAAAACAGGGAGAAAGAATCATTGTGTTTCACGAGACGGAGCCGCCGCCACCTCGTGTTCTTCATCGGGAGGCCAGATCTGGAGTTCGTTTGGGGCTCTGGAGAGGGGGATCTTCGCTCTTCGTCATCGCCAACCCTTCTTCATCGCCAACCATGATGCTCCCCACCGGGAGTGAGTAATTCCTTCGTAGGCTCGCTGGTCGATGAGTTGGATGAGACTCATCATGTAATCGAGTTAGTTTTGTTAGGGCTTGATCCCTAGTATCCACTATGTTCTAAGATTGATGTTGATATGACTTTGCCATGCTTAATGCTTTTCACTTTGGGCCCGGGTGCCATGATTTCAGATTTGAACCGTTTATGTTATCATCATTATATCTATGTTCTAGATCCGATCTTGCAAGTTATATTCACCTATTACGTGTTATGATCCGTAAACCCCGGAGTGACAGTAATCGGGATACTTTCCGGTGATGACCGTAGTTTGAGGAGCTCATGTATTCACTATGTGTTAATGCTTTGTTCCGGTTCTCTATTAAAAGGAGGCCTTAATATCCCTTAGTTTCCAATAGGACCCCGCTACCACGGGAGGGTAGGACAAAATATGTCATGCAAGTTCTTTCCATAAGCATGATATGTCTCCAACATATCTATAATTTTTTATTGTTCCATGATGTTATATTATCATTCTTGGATGTTTTATAATAATTTTATAGTTATTTTATATCATTTTTTGGTACTAACCTGTTGACATAGTGCCAAGTGCCAGTTGCTGTTTTTTGCATGTTTTTTTACATCGCGGGAAATCATACCAAACGGAGTCCAAACGCAGTGAACCTTTTTGTGGATTTTTTTGGACCAGAAGACAACCAATGGGCCGAAGAAGCACCTGGGGGTGCTCCGTGGGGAGCACAACCCACCAGGGCGCGCTAGGAGGCCCAGGCGCACCCCGGTGGGTTGTGCCCACCTCGGGTGCCCCCTGGAGTGCCTCTTTACTCTATAAATACCCCAATATTCCAGAAACCCTAGGGGAGTCAACGAAAATCAATTCTTTGCATGCTCTTGAGAAAGCTGGTTTTTTCCATCATTTCGATCAGGCCGACGAGCCGGAGACCTCGTCGGCGGCAAGTCTCCGGCCTGCTCCGAGGCCCCGACAGGTCTGTTTGGAAAGTGCGGATATCGTGGATCGGATTGATCATTCAAAGCTTGATTCAATATCTTTTGGAGAGTTTCAATCAAAGATTAATGGCCCTCTTAATGATGACATTATTGCTAATTGGCACTTTGAGGGTTCACAATTCAAGCTGGCTATCTGGCATTCATTACCGACTTTCATCTTGCTTCATATAATGGATCATTACCGTGCTTGAATTTCGGAGGAAAATATTGCTCAGATTTGGAAAATTTCCTCCGTCCCCCCTTTGGATTTCATTTATGAAAAATTGACAATCTGCTCCACATGCAATGGTAAGGATCATCTTGCTGCACAATGCCCGAGCCTTTATTGCAACACTTGCTCTAATCGACCTTGTATTTGTGACACCAGTCCTCAGGTGACTACGGCATCGATTAATACTCAACTAATGGATCAGGCACACTTTGAGGCCTGTTGTTTCTGTGGATCAACAGCCCACCAATTCTTTGAATGCCTGGCCCAATTTAAATGCAAATCGTGTGGATGGTTAGGCCATCTTAAACTCAGGTGCAAAAGCAAATCGGTGCCACGGGTATGTTGGAGGCCCAAAAGACCAAAAGAAATTTTACAACCTGCAATTAATAGGTGCATCGCTCCTCGGAACAATATGATTTGGAAGGTTAAGTCACCTCAAATAATACCCAATAGTGACCCTCCTCCTAAGGAAAATGCTAGACTGGACTTACCTAATTTTTCCCGGCCAATACTTGGCAACTTGCCGCAAATCAATTTGGGTCTAGTCAAATCTGGGACGCAGAGTAATCAATCACATCAGCATCTAGCTCTTAATGAGGCTTCCTATCCTTTTATGGGCTGCTTAGCCGTTGGATCGCAATCGCAGGGTCGTAAAGAAAAAAGGGTTCCCCCTAGCCAGCCACGGCCGCACAGAGATTGAGGAGTCTGGTGACCCAAGTCTCAAGCCATAGCTGCCAAGGCACTGGTCACACCTGCCGATACGCATTCTCCTCAGAACACCTCTGTTCCTCCTCCACCTTGCTCTGCTCCAATGGCCAACTACTCCCTCAATGTCGTCCCCTACCTCCCGCCAGGCATGACGATCGAGTTGGGTCCGGCGGACCGCCGAGTTCATGATGACATGGTGATCAGCCCCACGCCTCCTCTGCGTCACGACTTCCTCGCCATCGCCGAGGCGAATCGCTTCGTCCCCTTCCATCGTAAGGCTGAGCTGCGACACATCTTCGAAGTTTTGCTACATGAATCTCAGTTCTTTCCCACGGAAGTTGATGATCATCCGTTAGGCATTGGGATATTCGGTTTCGTCAGCACTGTTGTTAGAGATTCGGTGGTGGGAACAACTTTTGAGTTAGATGAAGAGGAAGTGGATGAACATACAGTGATTTCCTTTGTCCCACACGACGCTGCTCTGAACATGAGGCTAACCACCTTTGGGCCAGAAATCTGGATCCTGTATATTGGGTTTCCATATGACTACCAAACGCAGAACTATATGCACAAATCGGTGGATAAGTTTGGTACTCTAGTTGAATGGCATAACCCCAGGAGTGATAGAAAAATTGTGCTGCTCAAGGTCAGAGTTGTTCATCTTCGCCTTGTACTGAAGAGTCTGGTCATGCGACAATTAGGTGGAGCCCGTCAATCTTGCACTGTCGTAGTGACGATGTTACGTAGCAGTGATTGGAATGCACATCTTCCTGAGGTTCCGCCTGCTGGTGAGGACCCTCCCCCCACTGATGGAATTCCGCATCCGTATTTGGCGAAGGTTTATCTGCTGAGCAGCTGTACCAGCAGCAGCTACATAACTGGATGGCGCAGAATGTTATGGCTGATAATGCTCAGCAGGCTGAGAATGCTGACAATGTGGTGGTTGATGAGGGAAACGATGTGGATTTTCACCCAGAGTGGGGAGTTTGGCCTCCACCCCCACCCCAGGCACCACCTCTTCTGTATAACTTTCAGCAATGGCTAGCTGGGGAAGGGCTCCAAGTGCAGCATGGTATTCTGCCTATGAACAATCTGCAGGACAGTCCTGCCTCTGCCTGGAATGATAGCATCTCCATGCCTGATAGTACTGACTCTAGTGCCACAATATCCGATTCATATGTTCTAGTTCCAGTCAATATAATGAATCGTTTGTGGCCAGTCAATGGTGAAGCTACCTCTTCTGCCCAAGAAACTGTTACAGAGCCACCTCAGAACCAGCTGGAAATTGCTCTGAATATTTCTGATAGAGGTATGCAGCTCAACATGATTTCACATGGAAACTTTATACCTGCTATGACTTTGAATGACTGCATTCCTATGCTGCGTTTCAACACATATCTGAAAGCTGCCATTATGCCCATGATTGCCTCCTTTGGTCCATGGAGCTCTGGATATGGTTTTAAGCATGCACAGGTGGAATTCAGGTTTATTATCTCTGAATGCGAGGGCGGTCTGAACATTGAGACTGCTACTCAGTCCATCTAGCATAGGGTGAATTCTTCTGTGGTCATTGAGGACCTTGCTGGGGCGCATACCTGGGAGCTCAACCCTGCAACACCTGCTCTAGATTTGCCATCTGTACCACAACTGATGATAACTAATGAGGCTACTGATCAGGTGGACTCGGGCACTACTAACACCTCCCAGGGTGTACACATTGAAGATCATGTAGCGCCAGCATCTGACATGGAGATTGACCCCCCTTTAGTCATTTCCAGGAAAGGGAAATCTGTTGTTCCTGAGTGCTCGATCACACTCCGTAGAAGTGCAAGAGCCAACAAATATGATGGCTTCCATGTTCCACCTATGTCTGACAGCAAGCCTAAGAGCTCCAAGGTGAAGCCTCGGTTGGTTCCTTCTGCACAATCCTCTGTCAGTATCAATGAGATCTCCGAGGAGCAGGTACCGCCACCTACGCCCATCCCA
Organism: Aegilops tauschii subsp. strangulata; assembly: GCF_002575655.3. Lineage (NCBI taxonomy): Eukaryota > Viridiplantae > Streptophyta > Magnoliopsida > Poales > Poaceae > Aegilops > Aegilops tauschii. Next base: position 323,620,995 of record NC_053040.3, read on the forward strand.
GTCATTCAGCAGGTTGGGACTGTTCTCTGCGCCATTCCACCTGACGAACTTTCTGCAGATGCGCTCCTGGCCTCTCCAGACGAGGAATCTTCGTCCTCAGCTTAATTATCTGCAACGTTTCATTCATGCCCCTTTTGGTTAATTGGAACGTTCTCTGTTGGAATGTCCGCGGTTTAAATTCTGGCCATAAACAATTAGCTCTCTCGAACGCCATTAAATCTAGTGGTTGTGCGGTAATTTGTTTGCAGGAGACTAAAAAACCTTCGTTTGATCTATCTTTTATTAAGTCTTGCTGCCCACGCCGCTTCGATCAATTTGCTTTTGTGCCATCTAATGGGGCCTCGGGCGGCATTGCCACCATATGGAACAGCTCTTTGTTCTCTGCGGATGTGATTGCCACGAAAGAATTTGCGCTTGTTATTCGTTTTCGGTCCACCCAATCAGCCCAGAGTTGGACTTTAGTCAATGTTTATGGGCCCTGTCAAGGGGACCAACGAAATCACTTCATTAATTGGTTGACTGATCTGGCAATCCCACCAAATGAGGACTGGTTATTAGTGGGCGAGTTTAATTTCATTCGGGGACCTGAAAACCGCAATAAACCTGGAGGGAGCATAAATGACATGATCACTTTTAATGACATCATCCGAACCCTGGGTTTAATTGAGCTCCCAATAAAAGGCAGATCATATACGTGGAGTAACATGCAATTGGACCCTTTGCTTGAACAACTGGACTGGTTTTTTACTAGCACTAACTGGACATCCTCTTACCCAAAAACATGGGTTAAACCCTTGGGTAAACCGGTATCTGACCATACACCGTGTGTTGTCACTATTGAAACTGCAATCCCAAGATCAAAAAATTTCAGATTTGAGTCTTTTTGGTTGCAGCACCCTGGGTTTATGACTGTGGCTCTTCTTCTTGGGCCAAACAAATGCACTCCTCAAACTCTGCCACTGTTCTTAGCCGCAAATTCAAAAACTTGAGGCATGACCTCAAAGTGTGGAGCAAGGGGATTTCCAAACTATCTGTGGCCATTGAAAACTCCAACAAGGCTCTCAGTGAAATTGACTCATTAGAAGATAAAAGGCCACTCTCCACACCAGAACGAAACTTCAGAACCATCTTGAAAGCTCATATTCTCAGACTCCTAAAATACCAACAAATCTACTGGAAAAAGAGATGCACCATCTGTTGGGTTCAATTTGGGGATGAGAACTCCAAATGTTTTCAAGCTCTAGCGTCTGAAAGATACAGAAGAAATAATATTGCTACGCTATGCACCCCGGATGGATCTGTGGTTGAAGATCACGCTGGTAAAGAATCCATCATTTTCCACACATACAAAAGCATACTTGGCACATCAACTCCTCATGACATGAAATTTGATCTGACGAGAATTATCAAAAAATGTGATGGGCTTGATACTCTAACAGCCCCATTTTCACATGAGGAAATTGACAATGTAATCAGAGAAATGCCTGCCGAAAGAGCTCCTGGCCCCGATGGTTTCACAGGAATCTTCCTAAAACGTTGCTGGTCAATTATTAAAGAGGATTTCTATAACCTTTGCAATCAATTCTTTGATGGAGGGCTAAACCTTGAAAGTATCAATGACGGCTTCATCACCTTAATACCCAAAATCGGCTCCCCAGAGAATATTAATGATTACAGACCCATCACTTTGCTCAATTGCTGTCTTAAGATAATCACCAAACTCTAGCCAATCGCTTACAAAAAGTCATCCTCAAAATTATCCACAGAAATCAATACGGATTTGTCAAAGGGCGCTCGATCCAAGACTGCCTCGCTTGGGCATATGAATACATATATCAATGTCACTCCTCGAGAAAAGAAATTGTTCTGCTAAAATTAGACTTCGCCAAGGCTTTCGACACGATTGATCAAGAAGCGATGATTGAGATTATGAGAAGTATGGGCTTCAATGAAAAATGGATTGGATGGATTAAATGCATTTTTTCCTCTGGAAAATCCTCAATTCTGCTAAACGGCAAACCTGGTCGACAATTCTTTTGCAAGTGTGGCGTCAGACAAGGTGATCCCCTCTCACTGCTCATCTTCGTTCTAGCAGCGGATTTGCTTCAAGCTGCGATCAGTGATGCCTTCGCACAAGGCCAAATTCAATTGCCCTTTCCATCCCCAGCTCAGAAAGATTACCCGGTCATCCAGTATGCCGACGACACGCTCATTATTCTTCCTGCATGCACGCAGCAAGTTCACAGTCAAAAAGATCCTAGAAGATTATGCCACTTCCATTGGGCTCAAAATCAACTTCAATAAATCCACACTCATTCCTATCAACTGCGAGGCTACCAAATGTGAGGAATTGGCTAATGTTCTTGGATGTGTGGTAGGCAAAATGCCCTTCACTTACCTAGGAATCCCTTTGGGCACAACAAAACCCACAGTTCAAGAGCTAATGCCACTGGTGTGTAGCATTGAAAGGAGGTTATCAGCCATGTTGAACATGATTTCCTATGGAGGCAAACTTTCACTCCTAAACTCGGTCATTACTTCTCTAGCCATTTTTGCTCTGTGCACACTTCGGCTTCCAGCAAAAATCATTGAACTTATTGACAAAATTCGACGGAAATGCCTATGGACCAAAAAAACAGAACAAGGGGACAAATGCAACTCTCTTGCTTCGTGGGATATGGTGTGCCGACCCAAGGCTTCTGGTGGCCTCGGTGTTCTTAACCTCAAAATTCAAGGGGATGCACTCCTTTTGAAATATCTTCATAAGTTCAATAACCGCTCTGATTTGCCTTGGGTAGAACTCATCTGGTCCACGTATTACGAAAATAAGATACCCCACACCATGGACGCTTGTGGATCATTCTGGTGGAGAGATGTTGCCAAACTAATGCCCACATTTCGAGGAATCACGCAAGCACAAATACTTCATGGTGGCACAGTGCTATTCTGGAAAGATCTTTGGGGTGATCAAATTTTATCAGAAGTGTACCCGAGAGCTTTTTCCTTCGCAAATAATGGAGATATATATGTTCGGGAATTCTTGTGCATCATGGCGCTCGGAGAGGCCTTTCACCTACCACTGTCCCCGCAAGCGCATGCAGAGGTCAGGCAAATTCAATTGGACACCGCAGCAATAAACATCTCTGACAGCCGCCAAGATCATGACCGGTGGACGTATGTCTGGGGGTCCTCCACCTTCACGACACACAAATACTACTCCTTCTACTTCAGAGCCACAGTGGCACATCAATCTTTCCGATGGTTATGGAAATCCAAGTCCACAATGAAGATCAAAGTATTTGGATGGCTGCTCCTCTCTGACCGCTTAAACACAAGAAACATGCTCAAGAGGATACATTACAATATTGGGGATGACCATGATTGTATCATGTGTGGACTGCACATTGAAGAGACAGTTGAGCATTTGTTCTTTGAATGTCAGTTCACTCAACCTTGCTGGGCGAGCTTTGGCTTGTCCTGGCAACAAGGGGGGACCAGGCTTCAAAATATTGAGGTTGCCAAAGAGACATGGGCTCGGCCGCTGTTTATGGAAACTTTTCTTCTAGCAGCCTGGAGCATTTGGAAGGAACAAAACAACAAGCACTTCAGAGGTATAGCACCATCCAAGGACTCCTGGCTGAAAAGATTCAAAGAGGACTACTCTCTCCTAGCTTATAGGGTTAAGGAGAAACACAAGCACCTCATTCCTTCTCTCTTACATACCTTGTAACAAACCAACTCCCCCCCCCCCAACCCCAAAATGGGGTGAATGTAAATAACTATGTAATTGGCAGACTTTTATTCTTTTAATTCAATTGCAGTAGGAGGTGCTCCTACTGTTTCAGGTTCAAAAAAAATCAATTCCAGCCGCCGCAGAGTCCAGAACCACCAGATCCAATCTAGACACCATCACGGAGGGGTTCACCACTTCCATTGGTGCCTCTCCGATGATGCATGAGTAGTTCTTTGTAGACCTTTGGGTCCGTAGTTAGTAGCTAGATGGCTTCCTCTCTCTCGTTTAATTCTCAATACAATGTTCTCTTGGAGATCCATATGATGTAACTCTTTTTGCGGTGTGTTTGTTGGGATCAGATGAACTTTGAGTTTATGATCAGATCTATCTTTTTATCCATGAAAGTTATTTGAATCTTCTTTGATCTCTTATATGCATGATTACTTATAGCCTCGTATTTCTTCTCCGATATTTGGGTGTTGTTTGGCCAACTTGATCTATTTATCTTGCAATGGGAAGGGGTGCTTTGCAGTGGGTTCGGTCTTACGGTGCTTGATCCCAGTGACAGAAGGGGAACCGACACGTATGTATTGTTGCTACTAAGGATAAAACGATGGGATCTATTTCTGCATTACTCCATTTCTCCATGAACTTAATACACTAGATGCATCCTGGATAGCGGTCGATTTGTGGAGTAATATAAGTAGATGCAGGCAGGAGTCGGTCTACTAATCTTGGACGTGATGCCTATATAATGATCATTGCCTGGATATCGTCATGATTATTTGAAGTTCTATCAATTGCCCAACAGTAATTTTTTACCCACCGTTTGCTATATTTCTCGAGAGAAGCCACTAGTGAAACCTACGGCCCCCGGGTCTCTTTCTCATATTATTTGCCTTTGCGATATATTTTATTTGCCTTTTATTTTCAGGTCTATTAAACCAAAAATACAAAAATACCTTGATGCAATTTATTCTTATTTATTTTATTTGGCGTTCGATCTATCAATCTACTACAATTATTCACGTCGGTTTGCCAATTTCTGGCGCCGTTACCCGAAAGGGATTGACAACCCTTTTAATGTCGGGTTGCGAGTATTTGTTATTTGTGTGCAGGTTCCGTTTACGTATTTTTGCTTGGTTCTCCTACTGGTTCGATAACCTTGATCTCATCACTGAGGGAAATACCTATCGTCGTTTCCTCATCATCCCTTCCTCTTTGGGGAAATACCGACGTAGCTTCAAGCCGCATCAAAAGGAATTTCTGGCACCGTTGCCGGGGAGGATCTTCAACATATACCAAGTTCTAATAAAAAATCTCTTCTCCTCGCAATTTACATTATTTGTCATTTGCCTCTCGTTTTCCTCTCCCCCACTTCACAAAATTTTGCCTTTTTATTCGCCCTCTTTTTCGTTCACCGTTTCCTCGTCAGATCTATCCTTTTCTTGCAATCATGAATGATTTCGGTATGGCACCAACAAATCATGGCCTAACTCCTCAGATTGGACATACGGGCAATCTGGATGCTCAAACTTTTATGCTGGGGCAAGGGAATGTTATGGGAAAAGAATGCATCCAAGAATTTTTCAATTGTGTGGGAAATCTAAGTCTTTATGATGCTCCTATACTTAGAACCACTAGATCTTATGCGGATGCTATTTCAACACTAGTTCTGAAACTTGAAAGTAAATTTATCCGTACTCATCCTAGTTTGTAAAGATTTTTTTGAGCTTCCCGCTATAAAGAATCCTAAGGCTAAAAAATTGACCACTCTTGTTCTTATGAATGAATTTGACTACATAATACGAGAAGCTAGGGAAATATTTGATTTTTATGGTATGAATCATGAAAAGCCCATGATAGATGAAATTCTTTACAATAGCTATTATCCTTTAAGACATTTGCTTGGGGATAATAAAATCTTTGATGAAAATCTTAAAAAGGAAGTCCCTATCTTAGATATAATCCAACATGTTTTCAATAACGTTAATCAATATTACTCTTGGATTGTTGCCGGAAATCAAAGGGGTTATGATGTTAAGCAACTTAATAGTGCTAAGGTTTCTATGAATAATATGTGTTACGTTGTTTTTACAAAACTCCATGATGAAAATAAAGAACTAAGATGACAAAACTTAGATCCTTGCTTTATGCCTAGCTAAGGGCGTAAAACTATAGCGCTTGTTGGCAGGCAACCCAATGAATAAAATTTATTTTTGGTTTTTGCTTTCTATTCTTGAGTGTTACCACAATTATGCTACTATTATGATTGTGTTTTTGTGTTTTAATTAGTGTTTGTGCCAAGTAGAGCCTTTAGGATCTTCTTGGGTGATAGTTGTTTGATCTTGCTGAAAAACAGAAACTTTTGTGCTCACAAAAACAATTCTCATTTCTAACCAGAGCATGATAAAATACCAATCCTTTTTGCAGAATATTAATATACAAATTTCTCACGTGCTACTAATTTTTTCAGAATTGTTGGAGTTTCAAAAGTATTTGAAATATCCATATTGCTACAGACTGTTCTGTTTTTGGCAGATTCTGTTTTCTTTGCATTGTGTGCTTGTTTTGATGATTCTATGGTTTTCTTTGATGAGTTTTTGCCATAGAAAAGATGTAATACAGTAGATATAATGCAAAAATAAAATATGAATTGGTTTGATACAGTACTTATATTAGTGATTTGATTTCTTATACTAACGGATCTCACGAAGGTTTTGTTGAGTTTTGTGTGATTGAAGTTTTCAAATTTTAGGTTATCTTACGATGGATGAAGGAATGAGGAGTAAGAAGAGCCTAAGCTTGGGGATTCCCCGGCATCCCAAGCTATTATCCAAAGAGATCAAGCAACTAAGCTTGGGGATGCCCCGAGTGGCATCCCCACTTTCTTCTAATGACCATCGGTATTTTACTCGAAGCTATATTTGTATTCGTCACATCATATGTGTTTTTCTTGGAGCGTCTTGTATGATATGAGTCATTGCTTGTTTTATTTTCTGTTTTAAGTCTTTATTCCTTGCTGGACACACCTATTTGAGAGAGCCAAAATTATGCCATGACTTGTTAGAATTGCTCTCTATGCTTCACTTGAATTTTTATGAGCTATGGATTTGCTCTAGTGCTTCACTTATATCTTTTTTAGCACGGTGTGCTTTAGTATTTTTGAAGAAATTCTCTCTTACTTCACTTAGATTTATTTGAGAGTTAGTAAGATTTTCAAGAAATTCTCTCTTGCTTCACTTAAATTAATTTGAGAGAAAGAGAAAAAATTATGCTCATGATCTTCACTTATATTTGTTTGAGCTTTTCAAAAGCAACATATGAAAATTAGTTCCAAAGTGATAGATATCCAAGAAGGATATAATAAAAACTTTCATGAATATCATTGGAAAAAATAAACTTGATTCTTAGCAATAGTTTTGAGATATGATGATGTGATATCTGAGTCATCTTGATGAGTAATTATGCTTTAGTAAGAATATTGGTGTTAAGGTTTGTGATTCCCTATGCAAGCACGAAAGTCAATAATTATGCAATGAAATTATATCCTACTTTTGGTGCATTATTCGGTGTTAATTATGCTCAATGCTCGCTTATGAGATTATTCATTTCTTGGTTGGTCGCTTATCAATCTTTTGCTAGCCTTCACTTTGCACTAAGTATGATCACTACTTGTGCATCCAAAATCCTTTAAACCAGTTTTGCCACATGAGTCCACTAGACATACCTATATGCGGTATTCTTTTGCCATTCTAAGCAAATTTGTATGTGCCATCTCTAATATTCAAAATAAATTTCTCTTTTCTGTGCGCGTACCGCTCGTGAGGCAGTGAGGGGTGGCTAATATTTTCCATGCTAGATGTGTTATTCTTACGATGAGTGTTTATTCACTTGTCATTGCACGAGAGTAAGGCAAAGGTATTAGGGATGCCCAGTCCCGAAATGAAAAATGAATTTACTTTATGTTGTCAAATAATAAATTCCTTGGAAAGTGTTGGTATGGAAAGCACTCGTGGATACGGTTAGCCATGGAAAGTGAAAGTATGGTTGAAAAAGGAATAAACTTTATTTTCTGTTTGGGAACCGCCTATGATATATCTATCATGGAAAGTGTTGGGAACTCTAAGTCATTTTCGTTGGTGGGAAAATTATGCCTCTCAAAATGTTTTTATCTCTAAATTTTCGCCTTGAGCTCTGGCACCTCTACAAATCCCTACTTCCCTCCGCGAAGGGCCTTTCTTTTAGTTTACTCAATTTATTTTTTTGAATTTGGGTCTCCATCTTCTCTTATAAAGCACCAACTAGGGGGCACTATGATCGTACTTGAGGATTGGGTGTAGCTAATATGCGAGTGTGTTTCATGAATGGATCAATGATTGAGCATGATGGGCTAGGGATAAATTATTTTAGCATTGATATTTTGAAAGACTTGGTTGCTTGTTGATATGCTTGAGTATTTAAGTTATCATGTCAAAACTAGACTATTGCTTTGAAGAATATAGAAGTCCAAATGTCCATGCTATAAAGAAAAGAATATGAGATGACATGTTAGGCAGCATTCCACATCAAAAATTCTATTTTTATCATTTACCTACTCGAGGACGAGCAGGAATTAAGCTTGGGGAAGCTGATACGTCTCCAACGTATCTATAATTTTTTATTGTTCCATGCTGTTATATTATCATTCTTGGATGTTTTATAATCATTTTATAGTCATTTTATATCATTTTTCCAGTTGTTGGTGTTCATACTTTTTCATTGTATCATCCATGTTATATTTATTTTCTCGCTTTCTTCTTGTGTGTTTGAAAAACTTTGAGAAAATACAAAAATATTTCCTGCTTCTTTTCGGTTTTTCTTTCTAGTTTAATTAGTTGTAGTATTAAAAGAAAACCCAAAAATATTTCTCGATTCTTCTTCTTGCTTGTTGGGAGCTTTCCCGTGTAAATAGGTTTCTCGTTATTGTTTTTCCTGTTTTAATTTGCTTTCTTCTAGAAAAAAACTAAAAACTCCAATAATATTTCAGTGTGTTTCTCTGAATTTCTTTTCCGTTTATTGAGTCATACCAAGGAGAAGACCACGATGAAATTGTTCAGTGACTCTCATATGCATTATTGTTGATCTAACAAAGAGCCCAAATTACCTTGTCTTCTCCTTTGAATAAAACATTTGCAGATTCCAGCTTAGTTCACGGCACTCTTGCATGATTATTATTTTCATATCATTTGGTCGTGCAAGTGAAAGGCAATAATGATGATATTTGATGAACTGGCAGTGGTAGAGAGAAACGGGTATGAACTCAACTTGTTTTGTTTTTGTAAATATGTTTAACCTAGTATCCATGATTCGGCCTATTATGATTGAACATGTTTGCAATGACAATTAGAGATTATAGTTTCTCATGCCATGCTTAAGTAGCTAGGAGTGGATAATGATTTATCTTGGAAGTCAACATTGCGCTAAAATGATTGTGATGTAGTATGATGATATGATACCCTCCTCTGAATATTCGAGTGGCTTGACTTGGCACATGTTAATGTATGTAGTTGAGTCAAAACCAACATAGCCTCTATGATATTTATGTTCATGGTGTTCATATCCTACTCATGCTAGTATCCAATGTTACTTATGCATAATGCATGTTCATGACCGTTTTCGCTCTCTAGCTGGCCGCTTCCCAACCTATTTGCTAGCCTTCGCCTGTACTAAGTAGAATTACTGCTTGTGCATCAAAATCCTAAAACCCAAGTTATTCCAGATGAGTCCACCATACCTACCTATATGCGGTATTACCCTACCGTTCTAAGTAAATTTGCATGTGCCACCTCTAAAAACTTCAAATAAATATCCTTTTGTGTGCCTGGATTGTTCATTGAGCGACAGGAGGTAGTCAATATATTCCATGCTAAGAGGGTTATTCTCATGATGAGTGTTTATTCACTCGTCCTTGCATGAGAGGAGCGGTAATAGGGATTCCTTGTCCCGAATTCAAAATTACAAATAATTAAACAAAACTCCCCATGGATTGTTGTTGGTATGGACGGTACCCGTGGATTTGGTTAGCCATGGAGTGTGTTTGTTGGTGGAGGAGGATTAAACCTTTACTTTTTATCGCTTCGGAACCACCACTAATGTGTTTAGCATGGAAGATACCGATAGCTAATGGTCGCGAAGTAAACAAGAAGGGTGCATTTCTCAAATTTTCATTTACCTCTGTTTTAAAATTTTGAGCTCTAGCACCGCTGCAAATCACTGCTTCCCTTTGCGAAGGGACTATCTATTTACTTTTATGTTGTGTCATCACCTTCTCAAATAAGCGTCTGATCCTGAGAGCACTATTGTCATCCTCACGCATTGTGTATGGCAAATGTTGGGTGCATCATGACTGGATCTTTTCTACCATGAATTACAATGTTTAGTCGCTTCTTGAACTTTGGAGGTGCTCTGCATTTATGTATTGCGTTCTCATAAAGGGCTAGAGAGATACCACTATTGTCATATTATATCATGGTTTTTTTGACAAAGTTTTGTCATTTGAGATATCTTATTATTGCTCGCTAGCTGATTATGCCATTGATATAAGTTAATATAATTTTTAAGAGTTACTGTCGACATGGTAAGTCATGACCTTTGCTAAAAACCTGGGTGCTACTTAAGCTTATTTATGTAAATAAGAGCAAAAGAGTTCATAAAACTTTTTCTTTTTTACTTTCAGTTTATCAACTGAATTGCTTGAGGACAAGCAAAGGTTTAAGCTTGGGGAGTTGATACGTCTCTGTCGTATCTACTTTTCCTAACGATTTTCCTCTTGTTTTGGACTCTAATTTGCATGATTTGAATGAAACTAACCCGGACTGATGTTGTTTTCATCAGAACTACCATGGTGTTGTTTTTGTGCAGAAATAAAAGTTCTCAGAATGGCACGATACTTTTTGGATAATTTTTATGGAATAAAAGAAAAATACTAGAGCCAAGAACCACCGGAGGGGGGGCCCTAGGTGAGCACAAACCACCAGGGCGTGCCCCCCTCCTGGTGTGCCCAGGTGGGTTGTCCCCACCTGGTGGCCCCGTAGACCCTGATTCCAATGATATAAATTCACATTTTCAAAGAAAAAATCGGGGAGAAAGAATTATTGCGTTTCACGAGACGGAGCCGCCACCACCACTTGTTCTTCATCACGAGGCCAGATCTGGAGTCCGTTTGGGGCTCCGGAGAGGGGGATCTTCGATCTTCGTCATCACCAACCCTTCTCCATCGCCAATTCCATGATGCTCCCCACCGGGAGTGAGTAATTCCTTCGTAGGCTCGCTGGTCGATGAGGAGTTGGATGAGATTCATCATGTAAGCGACTTAGTTTTGTTAGGGCTTGATCCCTAGTATCCACTATGTTTTGAGATTGGTGTTGATATGACTTTGCCAAGCTTAACGCTTGTCACTTTGGGCCCGGGTGCCATGATTTCAGATCTGAACCGTTTATGTTATCATCATTATATCTATGTTCTAGATTCGATCTTGCAAGTTATATTCACCTATTTCGTGTTATGATCCGTAAACCCTGGAGTGATAGTAGTCGGGATACTTTTTAGTGATGATCGTAGTTTGAGGAGTTCATGTATTCACTATGTGTTAATGCTTTGTTCCAGTTCTCTATTAAAAGGAGGCCTTAATATCCCTTAGTTTCCAATAGGACCCCGCTGCCATGGGAGGGTAGGACAAAAGATGTCTTGCAAGTTTTTTCCATAAGCACGTATGATTATTTATGGAATACATGCGTACATTATATTTATGAACTAGAGCTAGTGCCGTATCGCCCTGCGTTATGACTGTTATATGATGAATATCATCCAACGAATTCACTGATCCAATGCCTACGAATTTCTCTCATATTGTTCCTGCTAAGTTACTACTGTTATTGTTACTGTTACACTTGCTACAAAACCATTGCTATCATTGTTACTGTTACTATTTCTGTTGCTACTACTATCAAAACTATTATACTACTTTGCTACTGATCACTTTGCTGCAGATAATTAATCTCCAGGTGTGGTTGAATTAACAACTCAGCTGCTAATACTTGCAAATATTCTTTGGCTCCCCTTGTGTCGAGTCAATACATTTGGGTTGAATACTCTACCCTCGAAACTCTTGCGATCCCCTATACTTGTGGGTTATCAGATAGAAAGGAAAAGATGGAATTGATGACTAGGCTGAATCTGATTCATAATCACACTCGTCAAATTCTACTGCATGAGAAGGATGCAAGGAAGCGATCATGGACCTTGTTGAGAGAGCATTACTCTCGCAATGATTTAGCTAAGAAGGGCCTCTTCAAGGAATATGACTACCTGAACTTGCTTGCTGTATCGCGCATCCGAAGACAAACCCAATGCTCCCACAGCGTTCTGCCTCAATAGATCTGTTGTTTGTCAATCATGATGATGAAGTTGCAGATACAGCCAGTACTCTTGTCTACAAGCCAGATATTCATCGCTTCAAGTCTTTCAAGGCCAAGGCTGCTACTCCTGGTTCCGCCTCGACCATTCCTCATTCTTCAAACTCTGATTCGTCGAGTGGTTTTAATTTGGATTCGGAAGACTCTCCCACAGAGTAATTTCTCGTATGTCCTCTCTTTCCTTTTTGACACTTGTTGACAAAAAGGGGGAGAATTACATCGAGTGATAGTTTATCGGGGTTTGTAAGGTGTTTTTCATTCACTATTTGGTTTTCCCTCTAACAATTTGCTTCATGAACTTATCGCACTGCATGTGGTGATGAAACACTCGTCGTCTTGTAATGTTAATAACCCCCGCCTGCAATATCATTTGCTTCATACTATTTATCTGCAGGTACCTTCAAATACGTTTGTTCTGTGAATGATTATCTTTGACGATTATCTATCTTACAGGGACATCTATCTGCTCCTCGAAGAAGAACAGAGAATCATCAAGTGATGATACCATATTGGAGAAGTACTTCAAGTACTAAATGAACTATAACCGTTGTGGTTGGATATGCTCTGATTTCTATCTCTCATTATCACCCCTGCAGGAAGATAAAGTCAGTCTATGCACAAATGCCTTATTGAAGGCTATCTATATGACTGACAAAGTGTTCTCCCTCACAGATATCCTTTGCATCATCTATATTGAAGGAAAATCACCTCCGAAGCATATCACTCCGAGCAACGTCTTCTTATTTATCTTGCTCTGATCTTATCGAATGCCTAACATGCAGGAAAACAACATCTCGTGTGAATTCGTTGTGTTCTGAGAAAACCTCCATGATATATCCTTGTCACAAATCAATCAACGCTTATTTTACATCTAACTTTCTTCGAAGATTTTGTGACAGGAACCACACCTCAGACACCGTCGAGTGCATTGAAAGAGCTTTTGTATATGATAATCTATCAATGTCACTCATACGAAGAGAGATATTGTTCCTCTGGCTCCTCATGATATGAAGCACAAATTGAGGGGGAGAATATCGTATCTTCGTAATTACCTCTCGACTTTCATTATTCTTCGCATTACATTCCATTCATTATCCATCATTCTATGTGCTCTGCTTTGTCAACAATCGTCCAAAAAGGGGGAGATTGTTGGTGCAATATCTGCCTACCCTATGTTTTGGAGATTGTTGACAGAAACAGGTATGGAATGATTTGTTTTCTAGTGCATACAGAGAGAAAAACTCCATACACAACCGAAGAGAACGCCATCTCCGTTTCTGAGTTCGAGGAACTTCACCGAGGTACATTTGTGCTGCAGAGAAGAATGAGCTGTATTTGTTGAAGTGATAGAGTCGAGAAGATTGATGTGAAGAAATCGACCCCTCGAGAGGTTACTACTGAAGCAAAGCTTTTGTTTCGATACTGTCGTCCGAAGAAATTGGCTACAACGATGGAAGTCGAAGACAAAGTGAAGACGTAGTATTCATTTCGTTGTTCTTCTTTCATTCCTTCGAGTCATAGGCCTCCGTACTATAAAGAGGGGTATAGGTTCTCGATGCTTAGATCTGTTGTGATGCTTAGCCATAACCTATGAAAGATGTGAGAGAAATCTCTTTGTGCTCCGAGAAAATACTTGCCAGCAAGAGACTATGATCTTCTTCACTGCAAGAGATTTGCTTCGGACCGAGGAGTTAGCATTTCTTGCTCCACAAGCAATGTTACGATTGTGCTCAAATCTGACCGTTGGAATCATGTCGTTCGACCATTGGCTGAGCCCGATGTCTAATTTGGTCATTTTCCATCTGGGAAGGCTGCCACTATAAATAGCCACCCCGCTCCAACTTTGTCCGTTGGCTGCACCGCTTGAGAATTCTAAGAAGATTGATTTGAGCAACCCCTCTCCGAGTGATTTGAGTTTAAGATCCACGGAGAGAAAAAGCAAGAGCCTAAACTTAGATAGTGATTTAGCATCACAACAGTTCTGAGCGTACCTATTACTCTTGAGAGCTGCGCACTCTCTAGACGGATAGGTTTTGGCTTCGAGTGTTGAAGAGTTGTTGTCTTCACCGAGCATGACACTACAGGAATCAGGCATTTTGCCGTCAGGCTCCTACAGACGGCAAAGGCAGGATTACAGACGGCAAAGTTTTTGCCGTCAGCCCATGACGGCAAACCTTGTCGGCAAATACAAAGTCGGCAAAGGGGAACTTTGCTGTCAGCATTTTATCGGGCAGACGGCAAAGAATTTGCTGTCAGTCAACCGATTTTGCCGTCATCGAAAATTGCCAGACGGCAAAAAAAGCATTTAACAGAACAGCCCGACTAACGGCGTCACCAGTGCCTTTGCCGTCAGCCAGAATCCATCTTTGCCGTCAACCTCAAATATCATAGACGGCAAAGATTTTTTTTAATAAAAAAATATAGTTAATCTGTCCAGAGGGGAACGAACTGACGAAGAACACCACAATATCCATACACACTGCTGTTCCAAGAATCAATAAAGAAGGAAATAATTTCACTATACATAACTATTCATCATCACTTGCTAATCCACAAAACTACTGCGTTTAACAAGATGAGCAAATTTCACACGAACGGATTACACTTGAGGGTACATAGTTCGATCCGGAGTACACCGACACGCCACCGACGCCTGAGGAGCTAAAGCCGTCCGCCGCCGCGCCGGAGCTCGCCAACCTCGTCTGGGCGCTGGATCCATTAGACCTCGCCAACTCCATCGATGCCAAGCCCCGCCGCCGGCAGGGGAGAACAGAGGAGGCGGAATCCCGCGGCACATGAAGGTGGCAGCGCATGAGAGCAACGGAGGCGGAGGCGGGCGCCTGCTGGTGGTCGACGGCGAGCGGCGCGCGAACCTGGGCGTCGCACTGCGGACGCCGGCGGCTTCTCGGGTCGATGGGGGCCGGGGCAAAGAGGGGGAAGGGGTCGGGGCCGGTGGCGCTGGAGAGCAGGGCCGGCCATGTGCGGCGGCTCAGGGCAACGGGGGGAGCGCCGGCGGTGCCCTGGCTGCCCGCGTGCGGCTGCTCGGGGCGGTGGGGGAGCGCCCACGCCAGCGGCGCCATGGGGGCAGGGACGCGGGCGGCCGCCGGTTGGTGGAGCAGCGGTGGGGGCGGGGCCACCGGAGGCTTGTGGGGATGCCCCGCAGGGGCGGGGCACCGGCGTTGGGGGCGGGGCGCCGGTGCTGGGGGCGAAGCGAGACGAGGTGCAGAGAGAGGAAGACGCTAGATGCTTTCGAGAGAAAGAGAGGGAGCTCGCTCGGGGGGATAAGGAGAGAGAAGATCGGGGTGGGGTGGGGGGCAGCGACTGGTTCGGTCGGGTGGGGACGGATGCAGTCATGGGGTCGCGTGCGGGTCAATGGGTGCGTGGGCGCGTGCGTCCGATAGTTTGAGTGGGCGAGATGTGCGTCTAAGATCCTGCCACCTCATCGATCCGAGAGATCGATCCGCGTGCTGTGTTTCTTGTTTTGCCGTCTGCGGTTTTTTTACGGACGGCAAAATATGTCTTTGCCGTCATCGTTTTTTTTACAGACGGCAAAATATGTCTTTGCCGTCATCGGTTCTTTTACAGACGGCAAAATATGTCTTTGCCGTCATCATTTCTTTTACAGACGGCAAAATATGTCTTTGCCGTCATCAGTTTTTTTACAGACGGCAAAATATGTATTTGCCGTTAGTCATTCTTTTCCGTCAGTCAATCCTAATCTTTGCCGACAGTCATCATTTGCCGTCAGGTTCATGACGGTGAAATAACCTTTGCTGTCTGCCCTGACGATTAGCTGACGGCAAAGATGCTTCATGTCGGCAAAATAGCTGATTCCTGTAGTGTGATCTTCAGCAACCAAGAGTGGTTGTGGTCCGCGAAGGTCGACCGAAGGTATGGAGATCGCCTACAAGGATCTACCATGAGTGATATCAACCTGAGCCTGATCAGCTCTCCATTGAAGGAGAATAGGGTGAAGAGAGTTTAACTTCAGTGTTAAGTCACAACCCCTCCAACAGACAGAGCCCTTGGCAGAAGGGTGAACTGGTCTATCAAATTCCTCTATCACCATCGAGCACCACTGGTTCAATTTACTCTACTGCATTTTCTTCAGTAGTTCTTATTCGTACTCTGTGCCGATAGATTACTCGATCATTTTCTTCTGTCTGTTATCATCGTGTGTTCACTCTGTTCCATTGTCTTCATCTGTTCATTCGTCACCATCCCATACTTTGGGTTCGCATGTGAATTCGTTCTATAGTATTTGATTCAGTACCTTCCATGATGTGTCTCATTCTGCTACATCTGATTGCATGTTGCATTACTCTCATTCTAGTTAACCCTGTGATTCATCAAGCTCATACTGTTATCAATGCATTCATTCATGAATATGCTTCTAATGAAGAAGATTGATTCTGTCTATTTTCTTCGGTACTATATTCCGCTGTTGTGATTGGTTTTGTTTCAAAGCTTTCGAAAGAAAATTTCAATCTCCCATTCACCCCCCCTCTGGTCGATATACTCTTGGTCCTAACAGTTTCCTTACAATATCTTTTAGTTGGAGTGGTTGATGTTGATACCCTTGTGAATATTGGCATGATCTTTGTATGAATCAGCTCACAATGCTAGACCCAGTAGTGCTTTGTTTTGTTAAGTTCTTTATAGGGAAAATAGTAGGTTAAAAGGCTACTACAAAATTATTAGAAGCAAAATTTTCTCAAAGATTACAAGATGCAAGTTATATGGGTCTATCTAAAGTTAGAGATCCTGACCTCCAACATTTTGTACTCCCTCCATCCCAAAATAAGTGACTCAACTTTGTACTAACTTTGTACTAGAGTTAGTATAAAGTTGATTCACTTATTTTGGGACGGAGGGAGTATTTGTTTGTTCTAGCTTAGTGAATACCCGCAACATTATTTCCCTAAATGTTTTGTGTTGGCGTAGGCTAGGCAGTACTCTATTGAAAATACAATCATTTCAGGAGGTTGGTTTGATGCTACACCATTGACAGTAGTGGTGCATTTTGATTGGGAAGGCGAAGTGTTCCAACTAGGGGGTTGGGTTGGGGAACAGGGATTACAAGTCAGGTGTGCCATTGAAGGCGGCAACGAGCTCGAATTTGGGGGGAAGGGGGAGGGTGTAAGAAGAATTGTGCATGAGGACTCCAAAGGTATATGTTGGTACGATTGGTGTTGAACCACTAGGATATTTATGCCCCTCTTACAATGGATGGGAATCTAACTACTGTCTCATTAGGCAAAATATTCATTCAGTGGGAGGTGATGTTTACATCAACAATGAGGTGCCTGTGATGTCTTCTTAAATCTCAAGATCCGTCTACTCAGTCCTGGAGGTGTTCATAGGGGTAGAGTTTGCGTTTTTGCATTCATAGGGGTGAATATATGTGTGTTTTTGTACTGTGTTTCTAAAAATATATGTCATCGTACATGGACCACATGTGCAGGTGAGTTATCGATGGTATGTATTAAGTTGGTCTAAGTTGGAAGCGAAGTTAGCCATACCAAGTGAGGACTGGAGTTGAATGACATGCTGGATTGATTTGGTTATTTCAAAAATACCATGAGATAAATTTAGCTTGATAAGACTTAGGTTGTGTTTGGTTGAACTGCAGATTCTGAAAAAACTGTTGTGAGCTGTGAGATGTGAGAAAGCTGTTGTGAACCTTCAGCTATGGATAAACAGGAAGCTGTTTGGTTGAAACAACCGTGAAACTGTGGATTTGACTGTGAATTGTCTGTAATGCCCCGAGGGCCCGAGATATTGTTTATATGCTAATTGACCATAAAACACTGATATGTAATATAATTGACATATAAATGACCATTTTGGGAAGGAAAAGTTCAAAAATAATAATTAAATGTTCCATTATACACATAAATGACTATACTATGCACTGGATAGTTAAATGTAAAGAGTGCATACATGTATGTACAAATAGGAGAGCACTATACATCTTTGATTTTACGGGACATGCATAAACAAGAGAGGAATTTATTTTCATATACGCATGATATACAATGTAGCTTGGGATCCAGCTGAACCAAAGGCGAGACAAAAAATTAACTAGATCCAACTGAGCCAAAGACAAGATAGAAAATCAAGATCCAATTGGCCAAAGGGAAGACAACATCAGCTAGTGTATAAGTAATCTGTCCATAATCAGCTCAACTACTAAACACTATAAAGTTGTGGGTGATCTCCTAGCTTCCTTCAATCGCTACCTTTGGCACTTGAGATCATATGCAGCAAGCCAACAATCATGCTGAATTAACAATCTTGAAAGCAAACTTTGCTATGCTATGTTGTTCTTCAAAACAATACTTTATATGCAATGCATGCGTGCTTTAGGTGCACAAGAGGTCAAAACTGAAGCTTCGTCAAGAAAATACTTTATACCAAAAATGAAGGAATTATATTCCAACAGCAATGACCAAGAACATACATTTCATTAATTAAAATAATGTACAGAAAATGAGATGTTATCTAATTCAAGTACAAGCTCAAAGCCTGAAAATATATATAGAAAAATGTACTGAATATTTGTTGGTTTATATCAAACCAAATATCATCAGATTGAGGGAGGGAAAGGGAGGAAGGAGTGGGCGGGAGTAGGGTGTAGGGAGTAGGTGGGGGAGAAGAACGGAGGGCCGATGCGCCGGCGCTGCCGGACGGCCGTCCGGACCAGGGCTTTTGGGAACACGGGAGGGAGGGGAGGGAGGAAAAGGGAGGTGGGAGGAAGGAGTAGGGGGGAGAAGGGAGGAGGAGGAGGAAAAAGTCTGGTGTGCCGACTGTCGGGGGCGGCGGCGGCCAACTGTCGGGGGGAGGGGGATGGCCCCCAGGCAGGCACCGGAACCCGGATCCCCTCAAAAAACAACGGGGCTAGCCAAGCCCCTCAATCCGGCTCGCCAACCCACCGGCTCCCCAGCACGAGCCGGCCCGGCGCCGCGACCCGACCCATTCGGCTAGCGCATGCTGGCTGGCCACAAGAAGACAACTCCAGACGACCAACGAACATGGCTACAGTACCCCGCCCTTTACACCGGCATTAGCGGGCATGGCAATAGTTCGCTCTGCACCCCCGCCGAGGCGGGCGGCGCGGCCCTGTAACTGGGCGGCGCCCGCCATCCCGCGACGTGGGGCGCGGCATGCCAAAGTGTCGGGCAGCTGGCCGTACCCGCACCCGTCGCCTCCGGTATGCCCCGTACCAGGCGGACCCAGCGTGACCCACACCCGGCGGACCCGGTGGCCCCCACCGCCGGCTCCCAGACACTGACACCAGGGCCCCGCGCCTATGTAATATTACCATTGTAACCCCGGGGGCCAGCCTATAAGACCCCCCGGTGCCCCTCCATGCAAAGGGGTCAGCTCCCTTAGAACACACACCCACACACTCACACGAGGCAGGGCAGAGGACCAGTTCCCTCTTCCTCGTCCACCCAAACAGCTCCAGGAGTAACTATGTAACTAGTGCATATCATCCATTCGACAGAACTAGGGGTGTTACCTCCCCCGGAGGGCCCCGAACCTGGGTACGTCTTGTGTCACACACTAGCGCGTGCTAACCTCGCCTCTGGAGCCCACCAGCATCCTCACATAGCACCCCACTTTTAGCCATCCCATGGCATCTGCCATGAGATCACCATGACACCAACCCTAGCGACTGGTGCGGTGGCTCGAAGCTCTCTGTCGTGCGTGTCCTGTGAGGCTCCTACGTGCGTGTCCTACGAGGGTGTGAGAAAACAGATTGAAGTGGTATCACTTGGTAGTGGCATTGGTGGGTAAATAATATTCAACTTTGAGGGACAACCAAAAGTGGTTGGTTTAGAAGCTGAGAAATTGGGGTACCCCCAATTACGAAATTTGCAATACAAAGAAGCTACAGATTCTCAAAAACTGATGTGAGATTTTACCCCTTTGGTTAGCTTTTAGCTTCTTCAAAGCAGAAGTTGGTGAAAAAGCTCAACTAAACACAGCCTTAGGAGTAAATTGATCACCGAAGGTGGATAGAACCATTGTCGTCATCCTCCCCTCCCCTACCTCGCTTCCACCCCAACTGCAGACCAGAGAAATCCACCAGCTGACAGCGTCTACCACCCCATCCCTCCCATATGAAATCAGTGCCACCATAGAATACCAAGGAGCAAAGCCCGTACTACACGACATAGTCGGCGGCATGACCTTTCCTTTGCATAACACAAAGGCAAGGATTTGGGTGCGGCAACTTACTTGCATGATGTCGCCAAGACGTGGTATCTGCACACACATACACTGCATTGCCGACAATCGTAGGCACGAGCTCTTCATCGATGGCATGATGTCATTGTCATGGTAGTCGACTGCGCGTGGAGCCGCAAATCCGCAGGCCAAGAAAGCATCGCCTGTGACACCTGGGCGAACGTGTCTCGATCATTGGTCAAATCTTTCCCCGAGCAGGCAGTGGCATTTGGATAGCACAAAAAGAAAACATATGGTGGTAGATGCAGCTAGTTATTACTATTGTGCGCACGACTATTTGCCGCATACTACTAGTGGACACTAATATACGACACAAATAGAGGGAAAATACATAGGAGCTTTTGGGTGCTCCACACCTCTAAACAAACATTAAACGTAAAAAGTACTAAAAAATTCAAAAAAACTGAAATTTGGGGATATCAAACCTGGATTTTCGATCTACTCTCATGTGAAGTTTCATGAAAGAAAAAACAGGAAACGTATATGTGGCGAAGGAAATACTGTCCGAAAAAAAATCCATCCAAACAATTTTTTTTGTCTATACATAGGATTGTTTTTCTCTTTCTTGCCACGAACATGTTTCCTAGTATATTTTCACAAATTTCACACGGGAGTAGATCGGGAACCCAGGTTTGATACCCCAAAATCCCATATTTTTTTATTTCATATTTTTGGCTTGTTTTTAATTTAATGTTTGTATAGGGATATGAAGCACTCGGGTGCTACAAATCCGCTTTCACAAATAGAGACGCTTCCAACCAGTGTCATGATTCATACTCGGGAATAATAAAAATGTAGGCCACGAGCATACATGTGAATTATTACTTTTTTATGAGAAAGTTTTCGATCTATTTATCTTCAATCATGGTAGTATAACGACATCGGGAATAATAAAAATTACATCCAGATCCGTAGACCACCTAGCAACGACTATAAGCACTGAAGCGAGCTGAAGGCGTACCGCCGTCATTGCCCTTCCCTCGCCGGAGCCGGGCAAAACTTGTTTTAGTAGACAGTCAAAAACTCGTTGTGCTGAGGCCCCTTAGGACCAGCGCAACAGAACAGCAACCGCCGCTGATGAAGAGTAGCATAGATCAAAAGGATCCAACCTGAAAACACATGAACGTAGACGAGCTACCACCAGATCCGAGCAAATCCACCAAGGACAGATCTTTCGGAGATACACCTCCACACGCCCACCGATGATGCTAGACACACCATTGAAACGAGGGCTAGGTGGGGAGAACCTTATTTCATCTTCAGGAAGCCACCGTTGTCTCGTCTTTCTGAGCAGGACACATACCCTAACAAAACACAAAAAAACAACTGAAAACAGAGCCCACCCACTGAAGGGCTGAGATCCACCACCCGCCATGGCCCTAAGGCCACCGAGACGAGGCAGACAAATGGCGATGCCAGCGGGAGGCAGGGAATCCTAGACTTTCCTTGGGGAGGAGGCAGCCTGCTTGGGTAATGACCGTATGAGGCATGTGAATTATTTGAGCAAATAGCTTTATGTGCTTTTCTTTTTATTCTCTGTATTTACTCCCTTCGGTTCTTTTTAGTCTACATATATGTTTTGTGTAAAGTCTAAGTACCTTTATTTTGACCGAACTTATAAAAAAGGTATCAACACTCGTAATGTCAAATCATGTTAGATTCATTATAAAATGTAGTTTCATAGTATATATATTTGGTATTATATATGTTGATATTTTTAATAAAAAATTAGTCAAACTTTGCGAAGTTTGATTTGACATAACTCTAATTTTTTTTAGAGGTGACATTTTTCGAAAAGGGGCGCTTTATTACTTAAAAGGTTTAAGCATTACACCCGGCCTCTGCATAACTAAGATGCACATAGCCAACAAAGTCCTCACGACAAGCCAAAATAAAATAAGAAGGCGAAATACAAAGATGAATATATGTATGACACCTAAACGGTAGGAAGCCCAATCCTAAGATCATGCTGCCACCCATGTCGGGTAAAAGTATCCCTCACCGCATCCTCCAATCGTGTACACACCTTCGTAAACAGGTCTCGATTCTCCACTCGCTGTAGAGAGAACCATAAACGAAGCGTCCCGGTACATCTGTAGATAACCTGCATAAGGGAAGTACTTTTATCATTAAAAACCTTATCATTTCTACATAGCCAAAGCGACCAAATCACGGCAAGCGCTCCCACCCTGAGAATAATTCTAAACTTGTGATCAATCCCATGTAACCAGTTGCCAAATATATTATCAACACTACACGGAGGATACAAGCCAGAAGCTATCTGGATGACTGGCCATATAGAACGAGCCAATTTACAATGAAAGAACAAATGTTTTATTGTCTCATCATGCGGACAAAATACACATTGCGTACTTCCATGCCAATTCCTCTTAATAAGGTTATCTTTAGTAAGAATGACTCCGCGACAAAGATACCACGCAAAGATTTTATTCTTAAGAGGTATCTTCATCTTCCAGATCTTCTTATTATTATCAACTGGCAGATCTGACTGGATCAGAACTCTATACGTAGACTCCACTGAGAACTGCCCATTCCCATGTAGGTTCCAACGAATGATATCGGACCCTTGTGACAACTGTACCGTGGTTAACTGTTGGAGCAGTATGTTCCATGATTGGAGTCTAGGTCCAATTAAATCCCTTCTGAACGTCACATTGGCGGAAATGAATCCAAAACCTTGGCAATAGTATCGCCCTTGTGACGCACAATATTGTACAGAGCTGGATATTGTTCCCGGAGAGTAGCACTACCTATCCACTTATCCTCCCAGAATATAATTTCCGAGCCATCCTTAATTGAGAAGGAACCATAGCGGTAGAAATATTTCTTCGTTGCCATTAGTCTGGCCCAAAATTGAGAGTCCCCAGGCTTCCAGTACACTTGGGATACCGCCTTAGAACCCACATATTTTCTCCTTAGGAGGGTTTGCCATACACCATCTTCCGTCAACAACTTAAACAACCATTTGCCGAGGAGGGCCCTATTCTTAACCTCAAGGTCATGAATGCCCAACCTGCCTTGGTCCTTGGGACGGAAAACCACACTCCATTTAGCCAGCCGATATTTTTTTCTCTCGCTATTTCCTTGCCAAAAGAATCTCGATCGGAAGTAATCCAATCTATGTAATACTCGTTTCGGCAATTGGAAGAAGGAAATCATATACAGTACCATATACTGAATTTATGAGGACCAACCTTCCACCCAGAGATAGCAATTTACCTTTCCAACTACTAAGTCTTTTTTGTAGTCTCTCCTCGACGTGTTTCCATTCAGCTTTTGTGAGTCTCCGATAATGTATCGGTATCCCCAAATAAGTGATCGAAAACTGGCCCAATCCGCATCCGAATAGCTCAGCATACAGATGGGCCTTGTCTTGAGCCCCGCCAAAACAAAACAGTTCACTTTTATGGAAATTGATCTTAAGCCCTGAGAGTTGCTCGAATGCTGATAAAATTAATTTTAGATTTCTTGCTTTCTCGAGGTCATGATCCATAAAGAGAATCGTATCGTCGGCATATTGGAGGATAGATAGGCCACCATCCACTAGATGATTCACTACCCTATCAATTTGGCCATCAACCTTGGCACGCTCAATCATGACCGCTAACATATCAACCACTATATTGAATAGCATGGGCGATATTGAGTCACCTTGTCGCAATCATTTATTCGTTTGGAAATAGTTGCCAACGTCATCATTGACTTTAATGGCAACACTACCTCCAGACACGAAACTATGGATCATAGCGCGCCACTCAGCAGAAAAACCTTTCATTCTGAGAGTCTGTTGAAGAAAAGACCACTTGACTTTGTCATAAGCTTTTTCAAAGTCGATTTTAAGAACCACCCCCTTCAGTTTTTTCCGATGTAATTCGTGAACTGTTTCATGAAGGACAACAACCCCATCTAGGATGTTTCTGCCTTGCATGAAAGCAGTTTGAGAAGGACGAACCACATGTTCAGCAACCGAATTTAGCCTAATCGTCGCTACCTTGGTGAATATTTTAAAACTAACATTAAGGAGGCAAATTGGATGATATTGTTGTATCCTTTCAGCCTCATTAACCTTAGGTAATAAAATAATTTCACTGAAGTTTAAACGGAACAACTCTAGTTGGCCAGCGTGAAGGCATCCAAACAAGAGTAGGAAATCTTGTTTGATGACCTCCCAAAAATTCTGGTAAAACTCAGCGCGAAAACCATTGAGACCCGGTGCTTTGTTATGCTCCATTAGGAAAACCTCCTTTCTAACTTCCTCCTCAGAAAATGGAGATGTTAGAAGGCTATTTTCCGCATCAGAAACCTAGGGGATGTCATCTCTTCGAGACTCATCCATCGAGAAGTTTCCTTCCTCAAGGGTTCCGAATAGATTTCGATAATAACTAGTGATATAAGACTTAAGTTGCTCATGCCCTTCAATCGTGCCTTCCTCCTGTTGTAGGGAATGAATAAGTTTCTTCCGATGTCTACCATTAGCGACACCATGGAAAAATCTCGTATTCGAATCACCTTTCAGGATAAAGTGAGAGTTTGAATGTTGGTACCACTTGAGTTCCTCCTCGTGCAACATGCGAGCTAACTAGGCATTTGATTGACTCCTGATCTCTATTTCGATGTCAGAGAGAGGTCTAATCTCTGCCAGAGCTTCTAAATCATCAATAATAGATGAAAGACGGAACTTCTCCCTTTTGAGGATACCCGTTGTGTGCCTAGCCCATCCACAAAGGAACTTACGTAATGCACACATTTTGTTGTTCCATATGTGTATTGGGGTAAGCCCGGCAACCGGTTTATTCCACACCTCCTTGACCATTTCATGGAATCTATCTCGATGCAACCAACCCAGTTCAAACTTGAACCTGCGTCGGTGCTGTGGTCGAGGTAATCCAGTGGTTAAGAGAATGGGTGCATGGTCTGAAATAGCCTCTATACGAGGAAGAGCGCGAACAGAAACCATTGGGAATTTGTATTCCCAGTCGGTATCCATTAAAACGTGGTCTAGTTTCTCATATGTCGGCTCCGGAAGACTATTCGCCCAAGTAAACTGTCTTCCAATCATGGAAACCTCTCGCAAATCTAGACTGTCAATGACAGCGTTGAAAAGGAAAGGCCAATGATTATCAAACCTAGCTACCTCGACTTTTCTCATTTGGAAATCGTAGCAAGTTAAAATCCCCACCAATAAGAGTGGGGTAGGGATTATCTTTCGCCAGATTAACCAGTTCACGGAGAAAAACGGCCTTGAGCTCATCCTGGGCTGCCCCATACACGGCGACGAGGGTCCATGTAAAGTTGTCAGCTTTGTTTCAGATATTGAGTTTAATATGAAACTCTCCATATCAACTAGCCAAAACATCCATAGTCCATGTATTAATGCCAAGTAAAATGCCCCCAGAACGACCTCGAGGTGGTCGTGAAATCCAATTATAGTCTATCCTGCCAGACAGGCGGTCAAGCAGACTTGCTGGTGATCTCCCCGTTTCAGATAAAGCCAGAAAGTCTAAATTGTACTCCCTATTACACTCCGCAATGAATAGATGTTTAGCCAAGTCACCAAGACCTCTGCTATTAAAGAACATGCCATTCATGAGGAAACAATAGGAGATTTAGAAAATTTCACCCTCTTAGAGGGTTTATGGCCTTTTTCGAACAGTCGGACTTGGATTTACGACCGGAAGCTGTAAGCTCAATCAATGAACTAAGCCGGATTCCTCCAAGCCCACGTCCGAAACCTCCCCTACTACATGAGCGAGTAGCTGACCATCTGATGTGGCATGCAGCTCCTCCTCATCTAGATGAGAGGTAAAAGATTTGCTAGAAACTCGTGGAGTGACCTTTAATCGGTCATATTCCAGATGTCTCAATGCGTTTGTGGAAACAGAAATGTTATTCTCATTATTTCCTAGACTAACACCCACATTATTCAACTTAGCAACGATGGATGTAGTAGAAAAAGACAAAAATAATTTAGGTGACGACGAAGTTTCTTGATTGTCGAGGTTCTGCACAGCTTTACGCCGCATAGCCTTGGCCAAAGCCCTGTCCTACGCAGATTAAAAATTGCTAGAGGGAGCATGAGTCAAAGCCCTGTCCTCTGCTAACTGCGATGATGCCCAGATTAAACGGCACACACGCGATTGTTTTGAATGCGGGTCACGCTTGGGACCTCGTTTTTCTGATGCCACAAAAGGAAATTTGAGTTGTGCTGTGGACTTTTCAGTTGTTCAGCCATGAAAATTGAAAGCTGAGGGCATGATTCATCCTTAATTCACATGCCACGTGCAACTGACGATAAAGCTAAAGCCTCCGGACAAAACAAAACATCCGTCAGCGTCCATAACCCGTAGGGGTAGGAGTATATTAATATAGGACATGACAGACACAAGTCCCTGCAAAATGCACATACTAGCGCGTGGAAACTTGAGTCTTTTTGATAACGTGTCCTCAGTTCTATAGGCATGGATACAAACCGCAGCCACCAGGATGATTCCACATGTGGTGCACGACAAGACTCCGCAGCGTCGTCGCCCAAACATGTCAGCCTGAAGCGGCTCCGCTATTAAAAAGTATGGACACAAATTCAAGATATGCTTACTAGTTCACTCAATTGCGTCATTGCTTAACTAAACCTAGGTAGTGGACTACTGTCTGTTTGAACAGTAAGGGTCCAGCCAAGCTGAGGCCACATGCGTTCACATTAGGCCTCGTGAGGTTCACTTTAATATTTATCTTAAGCTAATCACTTCGGTGTTTGTAAAGTCACAGGAACATCATACACTCATACATGCGTACATATACTCGTCTCTGTGAACACATACACGCATATCCTATTTTATATAAACACCTCCGAAAGGCTAAGCCGATAGATCATTTTAAGATTGACGAAATCGTCACAGACGCCTTTGTAATCGATGGAAACGTCTCCTCCCACTAAACGCACATCATCGAAAAAGCTGAAATAAATTCACAAAAATACGAGCACCAATGTCTAAGTCTAGGACTTAAACTCTGGTGGACTTCTTTTTAGAATGAGATAAACACATTGCTTGTCACACCATTCTCGTGAAATGAGCACTTTCGTCAATGAATTTTTAAAATGTGAACAAACTAGTAACACCACCGTTCTAAGAGCTGTGGTGTCCACTCAACAAGCATTCTTTTTGCAAAAAAATAACCCTGATAATACTTTTGGAGGTGTTTTTTTTTTGCAAGATGCCAATCCAGGAATAATCTCGGTGCAACATTTTCTCAAGCACCTTATCCTCATAACCTCCATGGACCTACTACCAAAACTTGCTGATATCGGAGTGTCATCGCTGCAACACAGAGACGAGTAGCGGACGAGCTCAGGTGGTACTCGTTATTCATGGGAACTCGGCGAGCATGAAGTTGCCGAGCCATGTGCTCCAGTAGGGCTCGAGGAGCTCCGGGTGTAGCTACAACATGGAAGACGCGAGCGCCCTAGTGATGTCGTACCTTTCGGCAGTTGGTAGTCACATGCTTTGAGCAGTTCCCTTGTCGGGCAGCCGCTACACCACATGGAGTATGAAGATATGGTCATCGGGACTTGGGGTACGCAAGGTCGACCCCCCTGGCGTCTTATGGACACCTCCCTGAATACTATCCCAAAGCTGAATACATTGGACTTGGTCGTGCCACTACGTTGGTAACTTTCTGGAGGAAGGTACACATCGGTGTGTCATTCCTGCTCGCCTTGATCAGCAGAAATTTTGCAGCTCGCCAACGAGTAAAATACCAACTTCGAATACAGGATGGCGGCAACGACAACAACTATAGCTTTCTCATAGTCCACATCCTTTGTTGCATCCTCAAGTCCCCAAGCAGGGCGTTGTATTCTAAATCAAGCATGTCATTCTTTGTCTCGATATCCGGTGGATGGTTTACGTTTGGAGCTAGTAGTGTGGCGCGTGGTCGACCTGATGTGTAGGAAATATGCCCTAGAGGCAATAATAAATGTTCTTATTTATTTCCTTGTAATTAATATTTATTTTCTGTGCTATAATTGCAGTGGTTCTCGAGTCTGCAATATGAACGAGATTCGAAGGAAAACTCAGCTTCATGAGTGGGATAATAAATAACAAATAGACTAGCTCAAGTTTAGCATGATGGACCTATTTTCCTGATCATGGGTATAGTTAAAATAAAAAGGATGCTGACAACAATGGGATCACATTATTGGAAGAACAACTGTGACGAACAAACCTAATCGATTGATATATTACATGATCATATTGTCACTTGATATCAGTATAATCACAAAGATGTTAACATATGCATTATTTGTTAGATCATGAGAGTACCAAGTACCTTCATACCGGATGGGGTGCTTTGGGGTTTGTCAAACGTTACCCGTAACGTGGTGATCATAACAATAACTTACAGGTGCATCCAAAAGTATAAAACTTGCTTATCCGATGAAGAAAAGGTATTCTTAGCACCCTCTCCATATTACAGTATCCATCATCATCTAGCCATACATAGCGTGGCGTGATCACATGGATACTGAAATACGGAAACCAGAAAAGAGGACAAAATCGGTATCGAGGAGAACTTTGGTATAACCAAAAGTTAATTCACGGGGATGCCGATAAATCCCATCTCGGGTTTTGTAAAGTATCGTGAAGCAAAGGTTGACTCAATATTACTTCGCGTGGGTGTAGGGGCCAATATGGATGTCCACGATTCTACTATTGATCATTGCTAGAAGGACTTTCGGGTCATGTCTACACATTAGCAAACCTGCGGTGTCACATTCTTAAGGGCCACATGTCTGTTGAGAATTAGGAGTATAGGAGTGTGAGAGAAACTCACCAGAAAAGTTCTAGGAAGTTTGACTCTTTTTTAAGAGAAAACCATAAGTGTTTCAAACAAAATCCGGAGAAGTTTCAGAAAAACGGGAAAGTCCCGAGAGATTGGAAAATCATTGGAAGTTGATGGAGGGTTCTAGAGTATCCCATAACCTTCTAGAATAATTAAATAGGGCACCATGGCCTACTCACTTGGCTAGGCCCAAGTGGGGGGGCACATGGGCATATAGGCCTAGGGTTTGGTGGGACGCCCACCCTTGGTGCGCCGGGCCAAGGAGGAGGCACCTCCTCCTCCAAGGCAGCCCCACCTCCCATGCCCCTATATATATATATATATATATATATATATATATATATATATATATATATATATATAGGGAAAATCCATCCTATCACCGGGCAATATATATATATATATATATATGACAATTTTTTCCTACTACCGGGCTACCGAGTGTAGTAACTCCCATTTTTGTTTCGTACGTTCTAGGTAGTATCTATCATATCGGAGAGTATGTACGCGTAGTATGTAGTATATAAGAATGTTTTGATAGTACATATACTACTTTTTTGGTAGTATGTACCATATTTTGTGCATACTCCATTTCGCGTATAAATATGTACGTATTTCACAAAAACAATAAAACTATGAGCTCATTTGCAATTTTTTTCATATAACTCACTTTGGAGTATCTTAGATATAATATATGAGCATACTAAAAATAATAAAGTAGATTATATACTATCACATGGTAGTATATGAGAAGTGGGTGTAACTACACCCGGTAGTATATATATAGGTCTATTCTAATAACACCCTTAAGACTTTTATTCTAATAACACTTGGCTTATTCTGCTAACACCTAAACAAACCCCGCGACCCGAACCCACCGAACTGCAGACTGAAAAAAATAAACCCACCCCTGTCCAACCTTATCCCTCCCACCCCAACCACCCCACGCCTACCCACCCTCTTCAACACCGAGTCGTCCCACCTCCCAACCAGCGCGCCCCGCCACCTCCCCGTGTGGCCCCGCCAGCTACCTCCCATGCCCCGCCGCCTCAACCTCGAGCACCAGCACTCCGCCCCCACCACCGAGCACCAGCTCCAAACCGGCCCGACGCGCCTCACCTTCTCCGGTGCGCCGCACACCACCCGAGACATCGCCCCACCTTCCCCACCTCCGCGCACGGCGCGCCCCACCCCGAGATGCTAGACCACCCCAGATCCTCGACGGCCCCCGGCGCCGCAACCCGCCCCCATACGCGGATTCGCACAGCACCGCCGTCCCCGACCAGCAACCACCCCGGATCGATGCCGATGATGCTTGACCGCCTCCAACCACCGCGGGCCCTCCCTGCTCCCCCCAGCGCTACCTGGCGCGGCCATCGGCCTCTCCATCCTGGGTGAGGGCGGGGCGCGGGCAAGGATGGAGTCCCGGTGGGAGCGGCCGGAGGCGAAGATCTTCGCCAATCTGGCTTCCTCCGGTACCTGCAGCTCGGCCCAGGACGGCATGCGGCTCGACCGATGGCGGCTTGCAGTACGCCGACGCCCTCCGTGCTCACCACCGACGCCTCCTTCTTCCTCCACACGTCCGGGCACCCCTGCTACCCTCGCATCCAGCGCAGGTGGGGACGAGCCCCGGCCGCCACGCTCCCCTGTCCTCTGACCTCTATCTCCACTCTCTTGGGCTGGATCTATATCACACCTAGAGCTGAGCAACTGTGGCGTCCGACTCTCTGTGTAGTCAACATCGTCGATGAACAGTGTGCTCCCTGTTCCTCCTCTCCGGTATGAGCAATTCAAGGTCGTCGCTGGAGCAGTCGGCTTGCCTCCTCTCCCGCGAACTGTTGCATCATTGCCAAGCAGTTCGCTATGTTTCTTTCTTTAGTTATTTGTATATGATCTTTTCGTTAGTAGTTTGACCTTTCGTGTTTTAGATTTTTGCTGTGCGCCTGGATGTGAAGTGCAGTGCACCCGGATCCCGCGAGCAGTGTGTCGCGCGCCCTGGTGTGGTTCATCCACGGCCAGGTGGATGTCGTGGACGGGCAATTGATTTTTTTTTGTTCTTCAGTCCTGTTGGCCAGTGACAACATGCAGTCCCCTCGCTGATCTATGCAGATTTAATTTTCTTGTTTTTGCAGGGAAGGAGATACATAAAACAAAGAAATTGACCGCACCCACGATGAAGTTTTTTGTTTGGTGCAGTTTCAAATGCTGCCTTTGAAAGAAAATGTATGTGCGTATTGAGAAGTTCAGTTTTATGGTTGGCCATCTTTCTCTGCTTTGTGATGGCCGAGGAGTGGGCGAGAGGAGTTGCTTGCCGTGTGCATATGCTGTTCATTGTTGTTGTGTCTCTCTAGACCATGTAGTGCAGAACACATTAGAAAAATAGCTAAGAAAAATTGTGCGATTTTACTACTCTTGACCCTGCAGTGCAGAACACTTAGAAAAAATACATATAGAAACATGCAGTTCAGTATGGTGAACACATGCATGATTTTGTTTAAAATATATTGTTCATATCGCGTGGTGTTGTGGTTCATTCTTTTCGACCATGCGGTGCACTTTGGTCTAAAAAAAGTCCACTATGAAGGAATCCTTCTTCGATACACTCCATTTAGAACAAAAATGCATTTAAAAAAACATGCAAATGAAGTGCACTTTGGTCTTACAAAAAGTCCACTACGAAGGACTTTTCAGCACACCCCATTTAAAATAAAATACATTTAAGAAAACATGTAAATGCAGTGCACTTTGGTCTAAAAAAAGGTCCACTACGAAGGAATCCTTCTTCAGTACACTCCATTTAGAACAAAATGCATTTAAAAAACATGCAAATGCAGTGCACTTTGGTCTTACAAAAAGTACACTATGGATGGGTTTTCAGTACACTCCATTTAAAATTAAATACATTTAAGAAAATATAAAAATGCGGTGCACTTTGGTCTAAAAGGAGTCCTGTACGAAGGACTTTTCAGTACACTTCATTTAGAACAAAAGTCCACTACCAAGGACTTTTCAATAGACCCCATTTAAAACGAAATGCATTTCATGCAAATGCAGTGCACTTTGGTCTAGAAAAGTCCACTACGAAGGACTTTTCAGTGGAATCCATTTAGAACAAAATGCATTTAAAAAAACATGCCAATGTAGTGCGCTTTGGTCTTACTAAAGGTTCACTATGAATACACTCCATTTAAAAACAAAATGCATTTGAAAAACATGCAAATGCGGTGCACTTTGGTCTTCAAAAAAGTCCACTACGAAAGACTTTTCAGTACACTCCATTTAAAACAATATGCATTTTAAAAACTATGCAGTTCTCTTGCCTGTCTGATGTAGTGCGCTTTTCAGTCTGAAGCAGTGCGTTCTTCTGACCGATGCAGTACATGCGTCGATTTTGGTCTCGCGAAAAACAGAGTATCCGCATTTCGGTAATTTCGAAACTGCTCTTAAACCGTAAGGCATTAGAGAGAGTGTTCTACATGAAAAAGTTGTGCCTCATCGATATCTATCCAATGGTGTATCATTTGCATCATTTCGGCGAGCGGTTTTAAAATTTTCACGAAAAAACGCCCGCTGCCACTCGTCGTCCGTCCCATGATTTTCAAAATTAACTTCAAACTGTAAGGAATCTGGAAAACATTTCTATATATGAAAGTTTCGCCTCGCCCATAGCTTTCAAATGGCGTATCACACGCCTTGTTTCGACGAACGGTTTAAAAACTAGAGCGAAAACAGTACCAAAAATATTAAAAAATTCAAAAAACGGAATTCCGTGATTTAGTTAATTTAAAACTGCTCTTAAACCGTAACGAATTAGAGAAAATAATACATATGAAAAAGATGTGCCTCGACGATATCTTACAAAGGTGTATCATTTGCTTCGTTCCGACGAGCGGTTTAGAAGAAAACGCGAAAAAACGCTCGCTGACATTCTTCGTGTGCCGCACAATTTTTGAAAGTGTTCAATATGGCGAAGTTGCGCCTAATACATAGCTTCTCAACGGTATATTACACGCGTCGTTCGGATAAACGGTTAAAATACTAGAGCGAAAACAGTAGCGAAAAATAACGCTTGCAGTTTTTTCCGACACGAAGTTCACTAGTCTCTGTGTTGCAGTACTTTGGTACAGAAACTGCAGTGCCCTCACGTTGAGCGTGCAGTTCATAAGTGTTAGCAGAAAAACTATTCTGCTAATATTAGCAGAATAGACCGGCTAAGGTTTATATATAGGAGTAGGATTTTTTTCATATATATATATATATATATACATAAACACTATTCTGATCACGGGATCAGAATAATATTTTGATCACAATCTGAACTGCCTGAGTAACGCGCCTGAACTTCCCTCTGTACGAACCCGACCTTCGGGCTATCTTCGCAACCGTGGCTTCCCCCGCGAATTATTCTGATTAGTCGTGTTCTGTATGATGTTAGTGTAATCTAGAAACGTTTTTTAGCAACTAAATACCGGTTTTAAATAGGAATCTCGCTCATTGGCGAATTTTGTTCTCGAGTCGTGATCAAATTGCATTTTTTTGCAATGTTACTGCCTGAGTTGTTCGACCTGAACTTCTCCTAGTGCTAGGTTGAACTTCCGCCAACATTGCCCAAATCGGGCTTGCGATATACCGTTGGAAAGCTATGGACAGCAGTATCATGACCAAAGTTAAATTTCTAGCAAAATGAAAGCGGTTTAAGAGCAGTTTTGAAAACCGTTTTTTCTTCATACAAAAAACGTGATTCGTCTTTTCGATCGCATTTCTAAACCTTTTATCGGAATGAGGCAAATAATATGGTGTTGGAAAGCTTCTATAAAACCGCTCCTTCGACATGTTGAAACTTTTCTCTAATTCCCTATGGTTAAAAAGTAATTTGGAAAATCGTAAAATTTCATAAACCGAACAGCCGAGTTCGTATTTTCGATGTCATTTCTAAACGGCCAATCCAATTGAGGCAAGTGATATGAAAATGCGCTACTTTCTCATGTTGAAAGTTTTTTCTAATTTTGAACAGTTTACAAGTAATTTAGAAAACGGTACAAGTTCCACCGAATTCGTATTTTCGAGCTAGTTTTTTAACCATACGTCCGAATGCAACAAACGATACGGCGTTGGAATGCTTGGGGAAATGCGAAACTTTTTGGTATATATTGTTTCTCTCAATTCGTTATGGTTTTATGTCAATTTTGAAAATGGCTAAAAACGTATTTCCGCTGTAATTTTTACAGTTTTTATCGGAATGGGGCAAATAATATACCGTTGAAAAGCTATGGAAAATGCAAAACTTTTTTGTATTGATGGTTTTCTCTGATTCCTAGCCGTTTTTAAGTAATTTCGAAAACGGCGGGATCATCCGTTCTGCCTTTATCGCGAAACAGATTCTTCAAAAAATGCACCGTGTGAAGAACTTGAACTTCTCGGCATGTTTACTTGAAGTTCACTCTGTTTTTCACGTGCTTTTTTTTTCTCGTAGCTCTCCATCCACTGCTCGTAGCTCTCCATCCACTCACCGGAATTGAGCAAGTGATATACCGATGGAAAGGTGCTGTAAACACGCAATTTTCCTGTGTTGATCATTTTTTCATACCCGCGACGATTTTAAAAGTTTTTCATCTGAAATTCATTTAGTGCGTTTTTGTGCATATTTTCGAGTTGGTTTTAAAATTTCGACGTTGAAACACGCAATGACGTCCGACGTTGAACTTCGGTGACATATTTTCGTTTGTAATTTTCTCATCCACAAATGATATTCTTTTTGTACAAACCTCTCTCACAATATTTTTTTAACTTTCTCTGACCGAGGACTTGAACTTACACAAATGATATTCCTGCTGTTTTGAAGTAAATTAGAAAAATGATGAGATCATGATTTCTTCCTTCATCGCGAATGGAAATGCACTGCGTGAAGTAGTTGAACTTCTCGGGCATGTTTGTTTGAGCTTCACTCTATTTTTTGACGTGTTGTTTTTTGACGTGCTGGTTTTTGCACTGCGTGAAGTAGTTGAACTTCTGGGGCATGTCTGTTTGAACTTCACTCTGTTTCACTTTATTATATTTTTCTTATATGAAATACACGCCATGTAGTACGTGAACTTCTGGTTGTTATCACTTTGAACTTCTCTCTGGTTCGAGAGAATTATTTTAAAACACAAAAAACAACATATTTTTTATGTATTTTGGACATCTAAATACACGGTGAAGCTCTCTCACAAGAATTTTTTGAACTTTTCC
The DNA here is from genome assembly GCF_002575655.3 of Aegilops tauschii subsp. strangulata. Taxonomy (NCBI): domain Eukaryota; kingdom Viridiplantae; phylum Streptophyta; class Magnoliopsida; order Poales; family Poaceae; genus Aegilops; species Aegilops tauschii. Next base: position 323,656,533 of record NC_053040.3, read on the forward strand.
TCGCCGAGCACTTGAACTTTTAGCAACTATTTTTTTCGTTTATGAGTTGTTTTTAAAATTGCAAAAAATGGCATTGTGTTTTTTTATTTTTTGAACAGGTAAATCCTAGGTTTTAATAAACTCCGAACTTCTCTATTATTTCAATTTGAACTTCACCTTTTTATATTTTTTAGTAAAGAATTGTATTCAACTTTTATACAGAAAAATCGAACATGGAAATACAAGATGAATCTTTCTCGCAAGAATTTTTGAAATTCCCCGGATAGAGCGGTTGAACTTCTTTCAACAAACCTTTTAAGCTTTTATTTTTTATACTTTTATTCTCACCTGAAATGCATTTCTTGCAGTACTTGAACTTATCGTTGTTTTCACTATGAACTTCTGTCACATTTTTGTGCATACGTCGAATTACACACAATCGAAGGTCGGACGTCATTTTTTGCCCTTTTAAAACATGTAATTGGTGTTCGGACATCTCGCAATATAAATTCTGAACCATGCACGGGAGAGAGAATTATGTGTGAATAAAGTGGGTAGCAATTTCCAACGTTCCCTCGTCGAGCAATTGAACTTCTAGCAAGAAATATTTTTCATTTTTATGAGTTGGTTTTCAAAATGCCAAAATGGCATTGGTTTTTTTTTTGTTTTTCGAACATGTAAATCTTAGGTCTTAATAAACTCCAAACTTGCATGTTATTTTAATTCAAACCTCACGTTGGTTTTATTTTTCTATTAACGGTTAGAATCCGACTTTTCAATAAACATTGAACCGCTCCATTAATTTAATTTGAACTTCTAGGTTTCTTTTAGAAATGGGGAAATCCATTTACTAATTAAATTTTCTAATTTTGTTTGTTATTTTAATTTGAGCTTCCGTTGTGGAAACTTGTTGAACAAGAGGAACTTTTTGAATTTTCTTGGTTTGTGCACTTGAACTTCTATCAACAAAATTTTTGGACTTCGCCTTTTTACTCCTATTTTCTCATATGAAACACACACCATGCGGTACGTGAACTTTCGTCTGTTGTCAATTTGAACTTCTCTCTATTTCACTTTAGTAACAAAAAAATCTGAGTTTTTTGAATAACCATCAACATTTCTTTTAAATTGAACTTCATACTTTTATTCTTCCTAGAAACATAAATAATTTTGGGTTTTCCGTAAACATCGAACTACTTCCGTTTTTTAACTAGAACTTCTTGATTTTATTTATTTGGTAACATTGAAAATCTATATTTTCTTGTAAATATGGAAGTGCTCTAATTTTGTAGTTTGGACTTCTTGATCTATCTTTTTGGTAACACGTAAATCCTAGTTTTGTAACAAATATTTGAACTGGTCCGTTATTTAAATTTGAACTTATAGTTTTTTATTTAGAAACAGTGAAAATGATTTTTTTATGAATATTTAACTGCACTATTTTTTAAATTGGAACTTCCTGTTTTTTTGTTGTTGAACTTCAATTATTCGGTCTTTTAATAATGAGGAAAATCTAAATTTTGTATAAACATTGAACTACTCCTTTTTTAATTTGGAATTCTTTGTTTTATTTCTTTTAGTAATGGCAGTTCTAGTTTTTTAATAAACATCGAGTGGCTCCGTTTTTGGATTTGATCTTCTAGGATTTTGTTAATGGAGAAAATTCTTTTTATAAATTTGTGTTGAGGTGCTTTGTTTTTTTTGTTTGGCCATTCTTGGGTTTCTATTGAAAAAGGGAAATACATGGTAATATTTTTTGTCCAGACATATTTGTGTCTCTTTTTTGTTTTCTAATTTTTTGAACTCTGCAATTTATTAATTTTGAACTTCCAAAGTACATTTTTCTGGGTGAGAAATGTTTTCTTCTTGGTATATAAACATTGAAATTTTCTGCTATTTTAATTTGAACTTCTTCGTTTTCTTCATATAGTAACGGGAAAAATATCTGAGTTTTTTTGTAAAAGTTGAACAGTCCGAACTTCTCGTTTTCTTGTTTTTGAACTTCATTTCTTTACAAACAGGGAGCATATGCGAACAAAATGCTCTTTATCCAGGAACAACAAGGTACTTCGCATAGGAATAAAAATATATTCACACCGGGGACATAATGTTCTTAGTCAAGGAATAAAAAATTACTTCACATACAAACACAAGTATATTCACCCAAGGAACAAATGGCGTTACACTTTCTGCTTTCCCCAAAAAAATTGAACTCCTCGGATGTCCTGCTTTCCCAAAATAATTTGAACTCCTCGGATGTCCGCCTTCGAACTATCGCACACGTAAAGTGGAACTTCTCGATCGTATTGTTTTTCTCTACTCTATAATGCTTCCGAATGTTTTTGTAGTTAACTGCAGCCATGCTATGACCTCTGCCTACAACATCTCGGTCAGACTAAGACCGTTGAATTGGAAGATAGACTGAAATTGCTTCCAACGTAGGTAATCCTATCTAGTATTTTTCAGCTTTGCACACATTGTACTGATGTACATGGAGCACTCAATAGGGCTGGTTTTTTCAGTGATTTGATAAGCATAAATACAGAAATACATGTAGTTTCTCTGTCTTAGCAGGAGCACATTTTTGTCTCAAAAAAAAGTAGGAGTACATATGAGTGTAGAATTGGAATGTATACACATGTGTATGCATCTCCTCACATCACGACTTACCCACGCCTATGGCATTATCTCTGCCACAATTTTCTTTTCTAATCCCTCACACAATTCATGTCTTCATCTGAACACACAAGCACCAGCTCCACTGAAATCAAATGGGCATCTAAGAGCGCCATTCCGACTCCTAAGAGCCTAATTTTGTGCCATCGCCCATTTAAACCAGATTGCACATCCGTCCAGGAAACATCTCCGTGCCTCCTATAAACAGAGGCATTGAAACATTTTGTAGATAAACATGGAAGAAAACCCACTTTTCCCATTTTCTGAAGGACCTGTGAAACTGAAACCAACGGAAAACATTAGTTTTTTGCACCTGCACATATAGCTGAACTTCAGACATCAAAATTACTTAGAAAAAATACAGAACTGGACAGGGGGAGTTATCAACGCTTGATCTAGATACAGTATAACAGCAGCGGAACAAGATGTTCACTACAGGCGTGCGTTTGAGGAATGAAAAGTTTAGAGCACAGCTCGGAGGCCTATCCTCGAGAACCTTGTGTTCACTACAGGCGTTTGCCTGTTCATGGATCTTCAGCTAGCCAACAACTTGAACTTCAGATCTCATCCAAACACCACTTTTAGAATTTTCACAAAGTAAACCTTTGTTAGTTCACCCAGAGATTCCAGCTAACACAGAACATGTGCTGCGAAAATCCTCTTACGCTCAGATTTTCAATTCTCACCATGCATTTCTAGCCATTGGTAGCTGTGTTCTCGCTGCCATTATTACTTGACCTGCCATGACAATTTTACTCGATCTGCCATTGACGCTCTACAACCACGCGATGGTGAACAACAGTAGCATCAGAGATAGTAGGACTCGCTGGTCGACAAGCTCACCGGAGTTGTGCTCGGCTGATGGAAGAGGGAAGAAGAGGATGGAGGCTGTCGACGACGCGCCGTGCTCGAGGGGGAAGGAGCTCGCCGGAGCAGCACCGCTCCCCCACGCGTGAGCATCCGTCGGATCTGGCGGGTTGCGACATCCGGCGGGTCGGGGGGGGGGGGGGGGGGGGGGGGGGGGGCGGTTGCGGCGACGGGGCCAGGTTGGCCGACGGCGGGACGGGCTGGGTTGGGGTGGCCGGCGGCGGGAGATGCGGGCGTCGGTTGGGGTGGGGGCAGGGGGACGGCGCTGGATCGGGACGGGGTGGCCGACGGCAGGACGCGCTGGTTGGGGTGGCCGGCGCGTCGTGGTCGGGGGGCGGCGGACCGGGGCCGGGTGGCCGGCGGCGGGAGGTGCGGGCGTTGGTTGGGGTGGGGGCAGGGGGACGGTGCTGGATCGGGACGGGGAGGATGGGGATCGGGAAGGAAGTGGTGGGTGCGGGCGGGCCTTTTTTTTCCTCTGCCAGTTCTGGAGTTCGGGAGGACCTGCGTGCGTGTATATAAAGGCGTTGTGATCCAAATAGTTATTCTAATTTCGGGATTAGAATAGTGCAAGTATATATATATATATATATATATATATATATATATATATATATATATATATATATATATATATATATATATGAGTATGATTTTTTACAATAGCTTGCCACAGAACTAGTTAAAAGAACAAATGTTTCAATATGTATTGATCCTGCAGTGAGCTGAAATGCTTGTTTTTTTCGCTGAGGACACATAAATGCATATTTTCACAATCACACCGTTGGATCATCTTATTACATTAGAGTGATGCTCCCATATTTATTTCATATTTTTTACTTACTTTTAAACCGTTAAATGTTTAGCAAGCCTTAACTAGTTCTGTGGCAAGCTATGATAGACACAATTTTACCTATATATATATAGGACAACACTATTCTAATCTCAGGATTAGAATAGTTATTTCGATCACGATCCGCCCTATAATGGCTCGATGGACCCCTCCCGAACTTCCTGAACCCGGACGAAAGAAAAGAAAAACGCCCACGGCCGTCCACCCCCCACCTCCCGCGCATCTCACTCTCCCCCGATCCCCATCTTTGCCGCCGCCAGCTGCCCCAGGGCACCGCCGCCCACCCCTGACCAATGCGCCTCCGCCGCCAATCGTCTCGTTCCTGACGCGCTTTCATCCGCCGTTCCCCTGTCCCCGTCCGTGACGGTGCCTACCTCCCCTGGATCCACAGCCGCGACGGCAGCCTCCCCCTGGAACCATGGCGGCGACGGAGGCCTCCCTCCCCTGGATCCACAGTGACGGCGACGACCTCCCTCCCCCTGGATACACGTCGGAGGCAGCCTCCTCTGCTTCCAACGCAACGACGCCCTCCCTCCCGTGCGTGATACGTCTCCAACGTATCTATAATTTATGAAGTATTCATGCCATGTTTACAATAGTTTTATATGATTTTGGTATGATTTGATTAGAACTAACCCGGACTGACGCTGTTTTCAGCAGAACTACCGTGGTGTTGTTTTTGTGCAGAAATAAAAGTTCTCGGAATGCGATGAAAATCAACGGAGAATTTTTTTGGAAAATATAAAAAATACTGGAACAAAAATCTACCGGAGGGGAGTCCCGTGGGCCCCATGAGGGTGGGGGCCGCGCCCACCCCCCTAGGGCACGCCCCCCTATCTCGTGGCCGCCTCGGGGACCCCCTTGACTTGTTCTCGACGCCATCCTCTCCTATAAATATAGAAACCTTCAGAAAATAACCTAGATCGGAAGTTCCACCGCCGCAAGCCTCTGTAGCCACGAGAAAACAATCTAGGCCCTCCCTGGCACCCTACCAGAGGGGGCCATCATCATCGGAGGCCATGGAGGAGGATCCCGGAGGGGCCATCATCGCCATGAAGGCCAAGGACCAGAGGGAGAACCTCTCCCCATCTATGGGGGAGGCCATGGAGGAGGAAGCACAAGGGGGAGAACCTCTCCTCCTCTCTCTCGGTGGCGCCGGAGTGCCATCGGGAGGGGAATCATCGCCGCGGTGATCGTCTTCATCAACATCACCACCATCATCACCATCCTCATCTATTTTACACGGTCCACTCTCCCGCACCCTGCTGTAATCCGTACTTGAACATGGTGCTTTATGCCACATATTATGATCCAGTGATGTGTTGCCATCTTATGATGTTTTGAGTAGATATCCTTTGTCTTTGGGTTGATTGATGATATAGATTGGTATGAGTTGTATGTTTTTTTGGTGTTGTCCTGTTGTGCCATCCGTGTCGCGCAAGCGTGAGGGATTCCCGCTGTAGGGTGTTGCAATACGTTCATGATTCACTTATAGTGGGTTGCTTGAGTGACAGAAGCATAAACTCGAGTAAGGGGGTTGTTGCGTATGGGATAAAGGGGACTTGATATGTTAATGCTATGGTTGGGTTTTACCTTAATGATCTTTAATAGTCGCGGATGCTTGCTAGAGTTCCAATCATAAGTGCATATGATCCAAGAAGAGAAAGTATGTTAGCTTATGCCTCTCTCTCACATGAATTTGCAATGACGACTACCGGTCTTGTTAAGAATTGCCTAGGATAATTCCGCACACCGACCCATCATTATTCCACACTTGCTATTTATAATATTTAGTAAAATATTCTAACTTTATGATAACGGCACCTACTTTTATATTTTAGCTCTCCGATACCATGCAAAGTTATCCTCTTCATACCCACAACGTAGTTTTATTTCTCGTTTCTAGTTGGAAGCAAACGTTCGGTGTACGTAGAGTCGTATCAGTGGCAGATAGGACTTGAGAGAATATTGATCTTACCTTTAGCTCCTTGTGGGTTCGACACTCCATACTTATCACTTCCACCATTGGGAATTGCTACGATGATTCCCTACACTTGGGGATTATCAAGCTCTTTTCTGGCGCCGTTGCCGGGGAGCAATAGCGTGGGGTTGATATTCTCGTGTGTGCTTGTTTGCTTTCTTTACTAAGTAGATTTTGTTTTTACTTTTTGTTTCTATTTAGGTGTGGGTGAAACATACAAAAAAAATTTAAGACTGAAAATACAAAAAAAAATTACTTGCCTCTCATGCCTAAAAAGTTTTTCAATAAGAGAAGTGATTGGAAGGTTATGCATTGGAGAAGTGAGGGTCGACCTTGAACACTTGTGTTCATGCTCATGGAAACAATGTGAAATTTTTCATGGAAGCTTCTCTGAAAATAATTGTCCCCTTGTATATATCCATTGTATTATAAAAATAATGTGCCAAGCTTTGGTTTTAGGATGATTAGATTGCTTGTTTACTATGTGCAGTACAAAAACAGAAACTTTGGCTGTAGTGCGTGAATTTAATTGTTTTACTGGAAAGTCAAATGGGTATGAAAAGTTTTGCACATTACTTATGTACAAATTGTTTAAATTTTCATATTTTTTTAGAATTTTTGGGAGTTACAGAAGTTTACTAAACTTCCAGATTACTACAGACTGTCCTGTTTTTGACAGATTCTGTTTTTCGTGTGTTGTTTGCTTATTTTGATGAATCTATGGGTAGCATCGGGGGGTATGAACTATGGTGAAGTTGTAATACAGTAGATAAAGTGCTAATATGAAATTGGAATGAGTTTGCAACAGTACCTAAAGGTAGTGATTTGCTTTAGTATACTAACGGATCTCAGAAAGTTTTTGTTAAGTTTTTGTGGATGAAGTGTTCAAAGAACGTGGAGTTACCGTTGTGAGAAGAATAAAGAGAGGCAAGAGTTCAAGCTTGGGGATGCCCAAGGCACCCCAAGTAAATATTCCAAGGATACTCAAGCACCTAAGCTTGGGGATGCCCTGGTTGGCATCCCATCTTTCTTCTTCAACAATTATCGGTATACCTCAGTTTTTGTTTTGTTCACATGATTTGTGTCCTTTGTGCTTTTCTTCTTCTTTAAGAACCATGCTAGTATGAGATGTCCCTTCATAAATTTAGATAATGATTCATGTGCTTTCACTTATATCTTTTGAGTATGACCTTATAGAATGCTCTTCGTGCTTCACTTAAATCTTTAAAGTATGGTTTTATAGAATGCTTCGTGTGCTTCACTTATATATTTTGAGCTTGGATATTGGATAGTCTATATTAATTGTAGAATGCTCCACGAACTTCACTTATATATTTTGGAGTATGAATAATACTATCATCTAAATCAGGTTTGGAAGAGTGTCAACCTTAGGAATTAGTGATGCCACTATTCCGAATGAGAAGAATTTTGCTTATGTGGAGAGTAGAAAAATTTCTATGCTTGTAGATCATGAAAAGAATGCTTTGTGTGATGGTTATATTGTTGAACTCATTCACGAAGCTACTGAAAGTTAATATGAGGGAGGAATATATGCTTGTAGGAGTTGCAATAATATCAAGTTTCCTCTCTATGTGCTTAAAGCTTTGAAGTTATACTTGTTTTGCCTTCCTATGCTAGTTGATTCTTGTTCCTATAAATTATGTGTTCACCAAATCCCTAGGCATAGGAAGTGTGTTAGATTTAAATTTGCTAGACATATTCTTCATGATGCTCCCTTTATGTTTCAATTCTTATCTTTTATGTGAGCATCATTGAAATCATTATGCCTAGCTAAAAGGCATTAAAGAAAAGCGCCTGTTGGGAGACAACCCAATATTTACCCTTACTGTTTTTGTGTGTTTACATGATTAAGCTACTGTAGTAATCATATTTTATAGCTTTCGTTTCAATAAAGTGCCAAGTAAGACCTTTGGGAAGACTTGGGTGAAAGTTAATGTGATCTTGCTGTAAAAAACAGAAACTTTGCGCTCACGAGATTAGCTGTCATTTTTTACAGAAGAGTGCTTTTGAGTTGATTCTTTTTGCAGAAGATTAATAGACAAATTCCTCACGTCCACAAATTTATTTCATAATTTTTTGAGTAGCAGAAGTATGGTTGCTGTTCAGATCATTACAGACTGTTCTGTTTCTGACAGATTCTGTTTTCATTGCATAGTTTGCTTGTTTTCTAGTTTCTATGGATTATATTTCTCAATATAAATTATAGGAATGATATGGTACAGTAAACATTGTGTGAGAAAAATTATGAACCTTGTCTTTGACAGTACCAAAGTGAATGATTTACTCTTTACCATACTAACCTATCTCACGAAGTTCCGTTAAGTTTTGTGTGATTGAAGTTTTCGAGCTTTGGGTGAGATATCGATATGAGGAGAATAAGGAGTGGAAAGACCCTAAGCTTGGGGATGCCCCGGAAGGCATCCCCTATTTCGTCTTCAAAACTATCGGTATACCTTTCTCGGAGCTATATTTTTATTCGTCACATGATATGTGTTTTGCTTGGAGCGTATTTTCAATTTTACTTGCTGTTTGAATAAAATCATTGGATCTGAAATATTAAATGAAAAAGAATCCTCCCATGGCTAGTTAATTATTTGACTACTTAGTGTTCTTCACTTATATCTTTTGGAGTAGTTTGTCATTTACTCACGTGCTTCACGTACATCCTATGAGTAAATGGTTGAATGAATAGAATATCATAAATCTGAATTTATATATGTTTCATATGCCTATACCATGGGGAGTAATGACTTCACACAGAATAAGTATAGGTAGTAAACTTATTTGAAAGTTAGCAAACACAGAATTGGTCACTTGAACAATTCATGAAAGAATATTGAAGGAAGAGAGATTTCACATATAAATATACTATCTTGGACATCTTTTGTAATTGTGAGCACTCATTAAAATATGACATGCTAAAAGGTTATTGTTGGACAAGGAAGACAACGTAATGGGTTATGTTTTCTTATATCCGAAATAAAGTATATTGTAATGGATCATCCAACATGCCGAGCTTGCCTTTCCCCCTCATGCTGGCCAAATTATTTGCACCAAGTAGAGATACTACTTATGCTTCCGAATATCCTTAAACCCGGTTTTGCCATGAGAGTCCACCATATCTACCTATGGATTGAGTAAGATCCTTCAAGTAAGTTGTCATTGTTGCATGCAATAAAAAACTGCTCTCTAAATATGTATGATCTATTAGTGTGGAGAAAATAAGCTTTATACGATCTTGTGATATGGAAGCAATAAAACCGACGGACTGCATAATAAAGGTCCCTATCACAAGTGGCAATATAAAGTGACGTTCTTTCGCATTAAGATTTTGTGCATCCAACTATAAAAGCACATGACAACCTCTGCTTCCCTCTGCGAAGGGCCTATCTTTTATTCTTGTCTTATACCTTATACAAGAGTCATGGTGATCTTCACCTTTCCTTTTTTACATTTTATCCTTTGGGAAGCACATTGTGTTGGAAAGATCCTGATATATATATATCCACTTGGATGTAGGTTTTCATAAATTATTATTGTTGACATTACCCTTGAGGTAAAAGGTTGGGAGGCGAAACTATAAGCCCCTATCTTTCTCTGTGTCCGATTAAAACTTTGAAACCATAAATATCACATGAGTGTTAGCAATTGTGAAAGATTAAATGATAGTTGAGTATGTGGATTTTGCTAAATCAAAGCTCTGACATAGACCCTTCCTGAAAATAAAATGAATTGCAATTGTTTGATGACTGAGAATATAGTTTGTTAGTTTCAAGAAAGTTTATGATCTATACTTTAACATGTGAATAGCTTGTTACTTGATCATGAGAAGTTTCATGAGTTGAACTACTGTTATGATATATAATGATGCTAGAAAAAGTGATTGGAATTATCATTGATCAAACTTATGCACTTGCTAGCATTCACACTTCATAAATTATTTCTTTTATCATTTACCTACTCGAGGACGAGCAGGAATTAAGCTTGTGGATGCTGATACGTCTCGACCGTATCTATAATTTATGAAGTATTCATGCCATGTTTACAATAGTTTTATATGATTTGGGTATGATTTGATTAGAACTAACTCGGACTGACGCTGTTTTCAGCAGAACTACCGTGGTGTTGTTTTTGTGCAGAAATAAAAGTTCTCAGAAAGTGATGAAAATCAACGAAGAATTTTTCTGGAAAATATAAAAAATACTGGAACAAACATCTACCGGAGGGGATTCCCGTGGGGCCCACGAGGGTGGGGGCCGCGCCCACCCCCTGGGGCGCGCCCCCTATCTCGTGGCCGCCTCGGGGACCCCCCTGACTTGTTCTCGACGCCATCCTCTCCTATAAATATAGAAACCTTCAGAAAATAACCTAGATCGGAAGTTCCGCCGCCGCAAGCCTCTGTAGCCATGAGAAATCAATCTAGACCCTCTCTGGCACCCTGCCGGAGGGGGCCATCATCACCGGAGGCCATGGAGGAGGATCCCGGAGGGGCCATCATCGCCATGAAGGCCAAGGACCAGAGGGAGAACCTCTCCCCATCTAGGGGGAGGCCATGGAGAAGGAAGCACAAGGGGGAGAACCTCTCCTCCTCTCTCTCGGTGGCGCCGGAGTGCCATTGGGAGGGGAATCATCACCGCGGTGATCGTCTTCATCAACATCACCACCATCATCACCATCCTCATCTCTTTTACGCGGTCCACTCTCCCGCACCCCGCTGTAATCCCTACTTGAACATGGTGCTTTATGCCACAAATTATGATCCAATGATGTGTTGCCATCTTATGATGTTTTGAGTAGATATCCTTTGTCTTTGGGTTGATTGATGATATAGATTGGTATGAGTTGTATGTTTTATTTTGGTGCTGTCCTATTGTGCCCTCTGTGTCGCGCAAGCGTGATGGATTCCCGCTGTAGGGTGTTGCAATACGTTCATGATTCACTTATAGTGGGTTGCTTGAGTGACAGAAGCATAAACCTGAGTAAGGGGGTTGTTGCGTATGGGATAAAGGGGACTTGATATGTTAATGCTATGGTTGGGTTTTACCTTAATGATCTTTAGTAGTTGCGGATGCTTGCTAGAGTTCCAATCATAAGTGCATATGATCCAAGAAGAGAAAATATGTTAGCTTATGCCTCTCCCTCATATGAAATTGCAATGACGACTACCGGTCTTGTTAACAATTGCCTAGGATAATTCCGCACACCGACCCATCATTATTCCACACTCGCTATTTATAATATTTAGTAAAATATTCTAACTTTATGATAACAACACCTACTTTTATATTTTAGCTCTCCGATACCATGCAAAGTTATCCTCTTCATACCCACAACGTAGTTTTATTTCTCATTTCTAGTTGGAAGCAAACGTTCGGTGTGCGTAGAGTCATATCATTGGCGGATAGGACTTGAGAGAATATTGATCTTACCTTTAGCTCCTTGTGGGTTCGACACTCCATACTTATCACTTCCACCATTGGTTATTGCTACGATGATTCCCTGCACTTGGGGATTATTAGTGCACTGCTAGCAAACCACCGGCCATCAACCTCACGTGCCACCGCCGCCGCCCAGATCCCATCGCCATCCACATGCTTCGCCACTGCCTGCACATCACCGCCGTTGCCATCCCCCATCACGCCCCTGCACCAACCGCAGCCGCCATGGAAGCCTATTGCACCGCTGCGGGCCTGATCTCGCTGCCTCGCGCCGCCACAAAGCCTGAAGGCTTCAGCGAGGGTTACCGCACCAACCGCACGATGTTCCATCTCCATATGCCGCCGCTGGCCGACGCCACATTCGCCACCTCTCCGTCTTCGGCCACATCGACCTTCTCGCGAGTGCCACCTTGACCTTCCAAAGGAAGGTTCATCCTTGGACCTTCTCCCACATGCAGCATCCATTGCTGTGTTCATTCATGGCAGCAGTGGGGCTCCCCCTCTTGCCACGCAGCCTCCTCCTGGTGGAGCCCTGATAACCCACAAGTATAGGGGATAGCAACAGTTTTCGAGGGTAGAGTATTCAACCCAAATTTATTGATTCGACACAAGGGGAGCCAAAGAATATTCTCAAGTATTAGCAGTTGAGTTGCCAATTCAACCACACCTGGATAACTTAGTATCTGCAGCAAAGTGTTTGGTAGCAAAGTAGTATGGAAGTAACGGTAACGGTAGCAAAGGTAACAGTGATAGTTTTGTAGTGATTGTAACAATAGCAACAGAAAAGTAAATAAGCGAAGAACAATATGTGAAAAGCTCCTAGGCATTGGATCGGTGATGGAGAATTATGCCGGATGCGATTATTCATGCAACATTTATAACATAGGGTGACACAGAACTAGCTCCAATTCATCAATGTAATGTAGGCATGTATTCCGAATATAGTCATACGTGCTTATGGAAAAGAACTTGCATGACATCTTTTGTCCTACCCTCCCGTGGCAGCGGGGTCCTAGTGGAAACTAAGGGATATTAAGGCCTCCTTTTATAGAGTACCAGACCAAAGCATTAACACATAGTGAATACATGAACTCCTCAAACTACGGTCATCACCGGGAGTGGTCCCGATTATTTTCACTTCGGGGTTGCCGGATCATAACACATAGTAGGTGACTATAGACTTGCAAGATAGGATCAAGAACTCACATATATTCATGAAAACATAATGGGTTCAGATCTTAAATCATGGCACTCGGGCCCTAGTGACAAGCATTAAGCATAGCAAAGTCATAGCAACATCAATCTCAGAACATAGTGGATACTAGGGATCAAACCCTAACAAAACTAACTCGATTACATGATAAATCTCATCCAACCCATCACCTTCCAGCAAGCCTACGATGGAATTACTCACGCACGGCGGTGAGCATCATGAAATTGGTGATGGAGGATGGTTGATGATGACGACGGCGACGGATTCCCCTCTCCGGAGCCCCGAACGGACTCCAGATCAGCCCTCCCGAGAGAGATTAGGGCTTGGCGGCGGCTCCGTATCGTAAAACGTGATGAATCCTTCTCTCCGATTTTTTTTCTCCCCAAACGTGAATATATAGAGTTGGAGTTGAGGTCAGTGGAGCTCCAGGAGGCCCATGAGGCCGGGGGCGCGCCCAGGGGGGTAGGCGCGCCTCCCACCCTTGTGGACAGGGTGTGGGCCCCCTGGCCTTGATTCTCTCGCCAGTATTTTTTATTATTTCCAAAAATAATCTCCGTGAAGTTTCAGGTCATTCCGAGAACTTTTGTTTCTGCACAAAAATAACACCATGGCAATTCTGCTGAAAACAACGTCAGTCCGGGTTAGTCCATTCAAATCATGGAAGTTAGAGTCCAAAACAAGGGCAAAAGTGTTTGGAAAAGTAGATACGATGGAGACGTATCAACTCCCCCAAGCTTAAATCTTTGTTTGTCCTCAAGCAATTCAGTTGATAAACTGAAAGTGATAAAGAAAAACTTTTACAAACTCAGTTTGCTCTTGTTGTTGTAAATATGTAAAGCCATCATTCAAGTTTTCAGCAAAGATTATGACTAACCATATTCACAATAACACTTAAGTCTCATGTTTACTCATGTCAATGGCATAATCAACTTGCGAGCAATAATAATAAATCTCGGATGACAACCCTTTCTCAAAACAATCATGATATGATATAACAAAATGGTATCTCGCTAGCCCTTTCTGAGACCGCAAAACATAAATGCAGAGCACCTTTAAAGATCAAGGACTGACTAAACATTGTAATTCATGGTAAAAGAGATCCAGTCATAGTCATACTCAATATAAATTAATAGTAATGGATGCAAATGACAGCAGTGCTCTCCAACTAGTGCTTTTTAATAAGAGGGTGATGACTCAACATAAAAGTAAATGGACAGACCCTTCGCAGAGGGAAGCAGGGATTTGTAGAGGTGCCAGACCTCCATTTTTGAAATAGAGATAAATAATATTTTGAGTGGTATACTTTCATTCTCAACATAACAACCGAGAGATCTCGATATCTTCTATGCTACACACATTATAGGCGGTTCCCAAACAGAATGGTAAAGTTTATACTCCCCCTCCACCAACAAGCATCAATCCATGGCTTGCTCGAAACAACGAGTGCCTCCAACTAACAAGAGTCCCGGGGGAGTTTTGTTTGCAATTATTTCGATTTGATTTGCATAAAGCATGCACTACTGGAATCAGCTTCTTCGGCAAAGGCATGGATCACGGACGGAAAAAGTCTTTGCCGTCCGCCAGCAGACGGCAAACTGTCCATCTAAACACGTGCCAGCAAAGGCCTTCTTTGCCGTCCACTTCCTGGAAACGGACGGCAAAGGATTTTGCCGTCCGCCATCCGAGGCCAACCGACGGCAAAAACAACGGACGCCAGTGCGGTGGCGTGAGTGCCCTTAGGGGGTTAACGGCGCTCTTTGCCGTCTGCCAGCGGACGGCAAAGAGTCAAAGCTCTTTGCCGTCCGCTGACAGACGGCAAAGAGCTTAGCTAGGCATTACTGGGAACCTGCCATGTGGCCAGCTATGCCGTCCGCTGGCAGACGGCAAAGTGATTTGAATCTTTGCTGTCCACTGGCAGACGGCAAAGTGACCAAATAGGCAGCCAGTGTTCCCAGGTAGTACGGGTAGCTGCCACGTCTCCTCTTTGACGTCTGCTAGCAGACGGCAAACAGGCTACATATCCCCTGTTTTTATTGGAATCCATTTAATTTCACAGGAATTCACACACAGATATACATATATTTTTTTTCACATGCACAGCAGACATATGATGTATCCAACACATAGTTGCCTCCGTGACAACATACATACATAATAGGAAACAGAGTTCCATCCATACATATTACAGTAACATCACAATGTTCATCCAACACATTGTTCCATGCATGCATCCATATAACAAAGTTCCACATTTTTTATCGATACAAACGAAAAAAAGAAAAGGGAAACAAGCACTCCATCCATGCAAGCTTCCATATAGTGAACTAAATCTGCAAAATGGGAAACAAGAAAGTTAGAAGAAGAAGACTAGAATCAGAAGAAGAAGAAGAAAATGAAGAAGAAGAAGAAGTAAGCATACTTAGGTAAAATGGAGCTAACCTAGCTAATTGTGCCATTTTTGAGTGAACTAAGCATATTATGCCATTTTTGATATAACTTAGAGCTAACTTCATTTTGGAGAAGAAGAAGAAAACTAGAAGAAGAAGAAGAAGAGGAAGAAGAAGAAGAAAACTAGAAGAAGAAGAAGAAGACTAGAAGAAGAACTTCTTCTTCTTCTTCTTCTTCTTCTTCTTCTTTTTCTTCTTCTTCTTTTCTTCATCTTCCTGGATTTTCTTCATCTTATTATGTCACTTGTGGACTAAATAGGCTAAATTATGTCATAAATGGACTAAATAGGCTAAATAAGAAGAAAAATGCCATTTTTGAGCTTACCTAGCTAATTATGCCATTTTTTTACCTAACTAAGCATATTATGAGATATAACTTAGAGCTTACTTCATTTTGGAGAAGAAGAAGAAGAAAACTAGAAGAAGAAGAAGAAGACTAGAAGAAGAAGAAGAAAAGAAGAAGAAGAAGAAGAAGAAGAAGAAGAAGAAAAAGAAGAAGAGGTTTCTTCTTCTTCGTTTCTTCCTATTCCTTCTTTTCTTCCTCTTCCTTGATTTTCTTCATCTTATTATGTCATTTGTGGACTAAATAGGCTAAATTATGTCATAAATTGACTAAATAGGCTAAATAAGAAGAAGAAAAAAATCCATTTTGAGCTTACCTAGCTAATTATGCCATTTTTGACCTAACTAAGCATATTATGCCATTTTTGATATAACTTACTTCATTTTGGATCTTCTTCTTCTTCTAGTCTTCTTCTTCTTCTTCTCCTTCTTCTCCTTCTTCTTCTTCCTTCTTCTTCTAGTCTTCTTCTTCTCCTCCTCCTCCTCCTTCTTCTTCTTCTTCTTCTTCTTCTTCTTCTTCTTCTTCTTCTTCTTCTTCTTCTTCTTCTTCTTCTTCTTCTTCTTCTTCTTCTTCTTCTTTTCTTCCTATTCCTTCTTTCCTTCCTCTTCCTTGATTTTCTTCATCTTATTATGTCATTTGTGGACTAAATAGGCTAAATTATGTCATAAATGGACTAAATAGGCTAAATAAGAAGAAAAATTCCATTTTTGAGCTTACCTAGCTAATTATGCCATTTTTGACCTAACTAAGCATATTATGCCATTTTTATATAACTTACTTCATTTTGGAGAAGAAGAAGAAGAAAACTAGAAGAAGAAGAAGAAGAAAAACGATCTTCTTCTTCTTCTTCTAGTCTTCTTCTTCTTCTTCTTCTCCTTCTTCTTCTTCTTCTTCTTCTTCTTCTTTTCTTCCTATTCCTTCTTTCCTTCCTCTTCCTTGATTTTCTTCATCTTATTATGTCATTTGTGGACTAAATAGGCTAAATTATGTCATAAATGGACTAAACACGCTAAATAAGAAGAAAAATACCGTTATCACGGAGGTGTAGGAATGGTCGGGGCTGCGCCAGTGCCAGACGGAGGTGAAGGACCGGTCGGGGTTCCGGCGTTGGCAGAAGGAGTGGTCGATGCTTGTCAGGAGCCATGCTGCACCGAAGATCATTTCCAATAATGTCTCGTTAGCAAGTTCGCAAACTGAAATGTGAATAGTAGTAAGCAACGACCATTCGAATCAAACTCACCGTGTTCGCCGGAGCAATCTGGGGCATCGGCGGAGGGGCCTGACCGTTTTCCTCGCACATGGTCTGCACATTTGGTTCTCACGAGTCAGTCATATTAGATAGTAATGCGAACATTACGTGCATGATTGGGCTAATATGCACGAGAAACGTACCACGATGAGCTCGTATAGGGCCCGATTAGCAAGGTCGTTCCGGTTCCTCTCCTCCTCCAACAGCTTAGCCGTTTTCTCCTCCATCTCCTTTTGTGCCTCCTTTTTTGCCTCCTCCACAAGCTCCTTCATCTTCAATCTCTCTTTCTCAACAATAGCCTGCAACACACCACTCCTCGTTAGCATTGTAATCATCGACGGACGCACACACAATGTAATGGAGGAAAGGTGAGAGAGTCCGTATAACTAACCGCCATGGCGATCTCCGCGGGCCGTGCACGAGGCGTTATCTCAGGATCAGAGCTACTCAGGCGCTTCTTGATCTGCGGGAGTCTTAGGACGACGTATCAGTCCATCACCAATGGCTAGAGAGCCATGGGACCTCCCGCCACCAGATATCATCACCAGCTCTGTATCAAAAGGATCTTGGCTCGGGTTAATGTCCTCCCCTTTCCTTGCCTTCCCCTCGTGTCTGTACTTCACAAGCTTGTGGTGGGAGGTCTTGTTGGTGAAGCTCTCTGGATCATCTAGGTCAGACTCCGTGAATGGCTTGGCCTTCTTGTACGGGGCCATATGGGCCATGCCATAGAGGTCGAATAGACCTGGCACAGGCTTCTTGTGGTGGTGCGCCTGAGAAAGAGGAACAAAATATTAGTTAAGGGCTCAAGCTAGCATGAAGAATGATATTGCTATGTAAATAGGTCATTTTGGAGCTAAGAAAGCTTATTATGTCATTTTCGAGGAAAATAAGCTAAGTTTAGGTCATTTTTGAGGTAACCAAGATTATTACGCCATTTTTGACCAAAGTATGCTAATTATGTCATTATTGAGCTATCCAAGGTTATTATGTCATTTTAGAGCTAACTATAGCATATTTAGGCATTCTATAGAGCTATCTAAGGTTATTATGTCATTTTAGAGCTAATTATGTCATGAATGAACTAGCTAAGATTAGTTTAGGTCGTTATTGAGCTATCGAAGCTAGTTATGCCATTTTTTAATTGACTAAAGCATATTAAGTCATTTTATAGAGCTATCTAAGGTTATTATGTCATTTTAGAGCTAAATATGTCATAAATGAACTATCTAGCATGAATAATAAATTGCATGAATCATGTAGCAAACCACATACCCAGTTCTCCCCGTACTCAAACAGGTTGGAGCTCCCTTGATGGTGTGGTACACCTTCCATTTGGTCGCGCTTATCCTTGGCCCTTTGGTGTTTGACTTTCCATTGGGCAGAGCACCACGTATCCACCAACGCCTCCCAACAGCCCATCTTATCCACACACCATCTCGGGGGCACCTAAGTGAGTGAAGAGAAATTTCAGCGCTACGCCTACGAATCAAATCAAGAAAACTAAGTTCAAGGCCTTAAGAATAGGTAATTACCTGCATGTACTTCTCCTTACTCAGAAACTTGCCGCGACACTCCTGCTTGCCCCTCCTAATACCCTTCGAGGCGTAGTAGTCTCGAACGGCCTGCACCCAAGCCTCGTGCCTTAAGTTCTGAAGTAGGCGCTTGCACTCGTTTTCGACAACCATACACGCGGCCTCCTGCTCTCCCTCTGAAACCCTGTAGAAGGTCTGCAATCAAACAAGACAACACTGATTAGTACAATCACTAGGTAGTGTTGATTTTTAATTCCGTAAAGGAGAAATTACCCAAAACCGACGGAACACAATGTCGGCCACCGTCTCGCACAAGACACCGTCGACCCTCTCCTCCGGCGGGGCCGGGGCAACCGAGTACAACTCCCAGGTCAGTGCTAGCTGTGGAACCTGACCCTCACCGGGCAACGTGACCCACCCAGGGAAGTGCTTCCGGCAAAGCACACCAAGGACCTGGTTGGGCCTACGGGAACCACGGGGGCGTACCTAGCCTCTGCAGTATGACAAGGCCAACGCATTACATATTAATTTGAAGGAACATGAAGGCAAAAGGTTAAAAAATAGTAAATGCACTTACTTCAACCCTTTAGGCGCAATCAACCACCTCTGGTCGGGGGTCGTTGGCACGGGCCGGAGCTTTGTACAGCCACGCTTGTAGACCTTCTTGCCCTTCTCAACCAGCTCGTTGTCGCTGTAGCTATCATTTGAAAAGGTGTCCTCGCTACCATCCTCCGAGCCACTAGCCTCCGGAGTCTCGTGGGCCGAAGAACCCGTGACCGGAGTCTTCTGGGACGAAGACCCCATGACCGGAGTCTTCTGAGACAAAGACTCTAGGACCGGACTCACGTGGGGCGAAGGATCGGTGACCCGAGTCTGATCGGGGGAAGGATCAGCGACCGGAGGCTCATGGACCGGAGTCCGAGACGGGTCCACGTCAGACAGAGCACTCCCGTGGTCGGGTAAATCAGCTGAGGGTGGCGGCGAGTGATACGTCTTCGTCGTATCTACTTTTCCAAACACTTTTGCCCTTGTTTTGGACTCTAACTTGCATGATTTGAATGGAACTAACTCGGACGGACGCTGTTTTCAGCAGAATTGCCATGGTGTTATTTATGTGCAGAAACAAAAGTTCTTGGAATGACCTGAAACTCCACGGAACTTATTTTTGGAAAATATTAAAAATATTGGCAAAAGAATAAAGGCCAGGGGGCCCACCACCTATCCACGATGGTGGGGGGCGCGCCCCCTGCCTCGTGGGCCCCCTGGTGCTCCACCGCCTCAACTCCAACTCCATATATTCATGTTCGAGGAGAAAAAAAATCATAGAGAAAGATTCATCACATTTTACAATACGGAGCCACCGCCAAGCCCTAAACTCTCTCGGGAGGGCTTATTTGGAGTCCGTTCGGGGCTCCGGAGAGGGGAATCCGTCGCCATCGTCATCATCAACCATCCTCCATCACCAATTTCATGATGCTCACCGCCGTGCATGAGTAATTCCATCGTAGGCTTGCTGGAAGGTGATGGGTTGGATGAGATTTATCATGTAATCGAGTTAGTTTTGTTAGGGTTTGATCCCTAGTATCCACTATGTTCTGAGATTGATGTTGCTATGACTTTGCTATGATTAATGCTTGTCACTAGGGCCCGAGTGCCCTGATTTCGGATCTGAACCTATTATGTTTTCATGAATATATGTGAGTTCTTGATCCTATCTTGCAAGTCTATAGTCACCTACTATGTGTTATGATCCGGCAACCCCGAAGTGACAATAATCGGGACCACTCCCGGTGATGACCATAGTTTGAGGAGTTCATGTATTCACTATGTGTTAATGCTTTGGTTCGGTACTCTATTAAAAGGAGGCCTTAATATCCTTTAGTTTTCGCTAGGACCCCGCTGCCACGGGAGGGTAGGACAAAAGATGTCATGCAAGTTCTTTTCCATAAGCACGTATGACTATATTCGGAATACATGCCTACATTACATTGATGAATTGGAGCTAGTTCTGTGTCACCCTATGTTATGACTGTTACATGATGAACCGCATCCGGCATAATTCTCCATCACCGATCCAATGCCTACGAGCTTTTCACATATTGTTCTTCGCTTGTTTACTTTACCGTTGCTACTGTTACAATCACTACAAAACCCAAAAATATTACTTTTGCTACCGTTACCGTTACTCCCATATTACTTTGCTACTAAATACTTTGCTGCAGATACTAAGTTATCCAGGTGTGGTTGAATTGACAACTCAACTGCTAATACTTGAGAATATTCTTTGGCTCCCCTTGTGTCGAATCAATAAATTTGGGTTGAATACTCTACCCTCGAAAACTGTTGCGATCCCCTATACTTGTGGTTATCAAGACTATTTTCTGGCGCCGTTGCCGGGGAGCATAGCTCTATTCTTTGAGTCACTTAGGATTTATATCTGCTGGTCACTATGAGGAACTTGAAAGACGCGAAAACAAAAATTTATGTCTCAACTACGAGGGGAGGTAAGGAACTGCCATCTAGCACTGCACTTGATTCACCTTCTGTTTTGAGTAAGCTTGCGACACCTAAACTGCTTCTGCTATTAATTCTGATATGTCGCATGTTATTGATGATGCCACTTCTGCTATGCATGATACTTATGATGAAACTACTTCTATGCTTGATACTACTTTGCCACTTGGTGAATTTCTTGATGAACAACTTGCCAGGGGTAGAGAGAATGAAATTATTGAAACTGATAGTATTGATGATAGTGATGATGAAGGCTCTCCCAATAAATATGAATTACCTGTTGTGCCTGAGGGCTATGTTATGGATGAAGAAACTAAAAGAGACTTTCTTGCTTGCAATGATAGAAGTGATCTTAAGAAATTATTAGCTAAGCTTAAACAAAAAACTCTGAATGCTAGAATGAAGTATGATCCTACTTATGTTACTTCACCTATCTTTGTTACTGATAAGGATTATGAATTCTCTGTTGATCCTGATATAATTACTTTGGTTGAGTCTGATCCTTTTTATGGCTATGAATCTGAAACTGTTGTGGCACATCTTACTAAATTAAATGATATAGCCACCTTGTTCACTAATGATGAGAGAACTCGCTACTTTTATATCCTTCAAATATTTTCGTTCTCATTAAAGGGTGATGCTAAGATATGGCTTAATTCTCTTGATCCTGGTTATGTGCGTAGTCCCCAGGATATGATTTATTACTTCTCTGCTAAATATTTCCCCGCTCATAAGAAACAAGCTGCTTTAAGGGAAATATATAATTTTGTGCAAATTGAAGAAGAGAGTCTCCCACAAGCTTGGGGGAGGCTTCTCCAATTACTTAATGCTTTGCCTGATCATCCTCTTAAGAAAAATGAAATACTTGATATCTTTTATAATGGACTAACCGATGCTTCCAGAGACCACCTGGATAGTTGTGCTGAATCTGTTTTCATGGAAAGAACACCGGATGAAGCTGGAATTCTATTGAATAATATGTTGACCAATGAAAATAATTGGACACTTCCTGAACCAACTCCGAAGAAGAGGGGTGTTCTATTTCTTAGTCCTGAAGATATGCAAGAGGCAAAGAAATCTATGAAAGAAAAGGGTATTAAAGCTGAAGATGTTAAGAATTTACCTCCTATTGAAGAAATACCTGGTCTTAATTTACCGCATGTTGAAGAAATATATGGTCTTAATCCATTACCTATTAAAGAAACTCATGGTCTTGATAACCCGACACAGGTAGTAAAGGTAAATTCTCTCTATAGAAATGATAAGGCTGAAATCCCTCTTACTAAGTTTGCTAGCCATTGTCTGGATGAGTCTGATAACTTTATGGGTAAGCAAGAAGATTTCAATGCTTATTTTGGTGGACAATGAAAACAAAATGCTTATATGATTGAACACTTGGGTGATTACATGTCTAGAGTTAAAGGTGAACTTAAACTCATTAGTAAACATGCTTCTATGGTTACCACTCAAGTAGAACAAGTACTTAAAGCTCAAAATGATTTGCTCAATGAATTAAATAGTAAGAATAACGATTATGCTGTTAGAGTGGCTACTAGAACTGGTAAGATGACTCAGGAACCTTTGTATCCTGACGGCCACCCTAAGAGAATTGAGCAAGATTCTCAAAGAACTAATATAGATGCACCTAGTCCTTCTAAAAAGAAGAAAAAGAAAAATGATAGGACTTTGCATACTTCTAGTGAACCTATTGCTGAACCACCTGAGAATCCAAATGATATTTCTATTTCTGATGCTGAAACACAATCTGGTAATGAACATGAACCTAGTGATAATGTTAATGATGATGTTCATATTGATGCTCAACCTAGTAATGATAATGATGTAGAAATTGAACATGCTGTTGATCCTGATAACCCACAATCAAAGAATCAACGCTATGATAAGAGATATTTTGTTGCTAGGAAGCACGATAAAGAAAGAGAACCATGGGTTCAGAAACCCATGCCTTTTCCTCCCAAACCATCCAAGAAAAAGGATGATGAGGATTTTGAGCACTTTGCGGAAATGATTAGACCTATCTTCTTGCGTATGCGATTAACTGATATGCTCAAAATGAATCCTCATGCTAAATATATGAAAGAAATTGTTACTAATAAAAGAAAGATACCGGAAGATGAAATTTCCACCATGCTAGCTAATTACACTTTTAAGGGTGGAATACCTAAGAAACCAGGAGATCCAGGAGTACCAACTATACCATGCTCCATTAAAAGAAACTATGTTAAAACTGCTTTATGTGATCTTGGAGCTGGTGTTAGTGTTATGCCTCTCTCTTTATATCGTAGACTTGATTTGAATAAGTTGACACCTACTGAAATATCTTTGCAAATGGCTGATAAATCAACTGCTATACCTGTCGGTACTTGTGAGGATGTGCATGTTGTGGTTGCAAACGTTACTATTTAACGGACTTTGTTATTCTTGATATTCCCGAGGACGATAGTATGTCTATTATTCTTGGAAGACCCTTTTTGAATACTGCAGGGGCTGTTATTGATTGCAACAAAGGCAATGTCACTTTTCATGTTAATGGTAATGAGCATACAATACACTTTCCGAGGAAACAACATCAAGTTCATAGTATCAACTCTATTGGAAAAATTCCATCGATTATTTTTGGAGGTTTTGAATTTCCTCTTCCTACTGTCAAGAAGAAATATGATATTCTTATTATTGGGGATGTGCATATCCCCGTTGAGGTAACATAGTGTTATTCGAAATTTCTCCGGTTCCATGTTATTCGGCATGAGTTTGTTAACAAGACTTGATCAACCTTGTTAGTGGATTCCTTTTGATGAACATGAGATGGATGAAGTTAGAAAGCACAACCTTCTGTACCCTCTCTCTACTTTCTGTTATTTAGTTGAAATAAAGTAAAAATAGTATTTTCCTGTCAGTTTTCTGAATTATCCGTGCAATATAAAAATACCCCGAAAATAGAAGTTCTCCAAATGCCCTCCAATTTAATATGATTTTTTCTGGAATATTTGAGAATATCTGGCGCTGAGAACACAGCAGGGGGAGCAAGCACCTGGCCACGAGGGTCCAGGGCGCGCCCACCCCTATAGGGCGCGCCCCCTGCCTCATGGGCCGACGGTGGCTCCCCTCCACTTATTCCTGCACCCACACACTTCTTCTTCCTCCCAAAAAAATCACCATCCAGCTCAAGCACGAGTTCTAGCTCATTTTGCTGTGATTTTCGATCTCCTTGCTCAAAGCACCTCTCACAACACTGCTTTGGGGGATTGTTCCTTGGTATGTGACTCCTCCATTGGTCCAATTAGTTTTTGTTCTAGTGCTTTATTCATTGCAAAAAATTTCTGCCTAGGTGACCGTGTTCTTGAGCTTGCATGTCAAATTTATATGGTTCCAAGTAGTTCTAATGCATGATATAGGCTCTAGGCACTTGTAGGAGTAGTTGCTATCAATTTTGTTGAGTTTGGTTCACTTTTATTTGAAGTTACTAAAAATTTCAGAAATTTTCAGAAAAAATGAAGAGATTTTTGAGGGGCTCATCGAGCCGAAGCTCGAAGGAAAAGCAGATTGAAGAAGCAGAGAAGCCCAAATATAATCTGCCTTGCACCGCGGAGGTTCGGCCGTGTGAATGGCCTTCCGATGATTTCTTGAGAGCAGCCGGGATTTATGATGATTTTTATGAATTGGCTGAGAATGCAGGCCTCACCGACTTCCTCCGCGACCAACGCGAACAGTATCTCTTACTCACCAATACTTTTGTGCAAAACTTCTACTATTATCCTAAGGAATCACCTCCTTCAGTAGAGTTTCATTTATATAATGTGGTTAAGAAGATGTCACTATATGAATTTTGCAGGGTTTGCAAAATACCTTTCGAGGGTAGCTTAGAGGAACAACATCGTAAAGATGTGGACGGGTTTATTGATACTATTACTGTAGGGGAAACTAGGAAGGTTTCGGATGCAAGAATCACTAGCATACATTTTCCTGTTTACGCTATTTTGCAATATTTGCTAGTCGTTGCTTAATTGGTCGCGGAAACTGTGGAAATTTTAGTGTTCCTGATATTATTATTTTGTTCCATGGTTTATTCTGTGATGACTCTGTTAGTATGGGCGGTATTATTGCCAAACGGTTAAGTCTGAACCGTACAAAGGGCCCCATCTTTGGAGGTGTCTATGCTTCACGCCTTGCTGCATATTATAACATACCTATTAGGCACTATGAAAAAGAAGAAAAATTGCTGCTCACTGTTTATTTAGATTATAAGAGTATGGCGCATGATTTTATTGTTAAGAATAGGGAAGGGGCGCTTAAATACAAATTGTTCTTTGATAAACATCACCCTGAGACTATTACCTTGCCTGCTCCTTCATTGTTTGATTTATCTGCAGGTCAGTATCTCGTTCCGCTGACGGCCATCCACGCCTACCAAAACCCTACATCAGCCACAGAACCAGAGCCGGGACCACAATTTGATCCTCCACGACAGTCTAATTACCAGTGGGATCCGGAGATGATTGCCAACCAGTGGCAATCAGGGGCTTCTTCATCACAGTACGACCCCAGCTACAACTTTGGATATCCGCCAGGCCATCCGTGGCAATAAACCAACTTAGGCCAAAAGCCTAAGCTTGGGGGAGTACGTATTTCCCACCGACATTACATTTATGTCCACACACTCATTGCTAGATGTCGGTGCTCATACTCTTTCACTGTACTATCCATGCTAGTTTATTTTCCTTTTTTCTGCTTTCTTCTTGTGTGTTTGTTAAACCTTAAGAAAAATTAAAAAAATTAGTTGTAGCTTTTAGTTAGTTTACTTTTCTTGCTGTAGTAGTAATAATTAAAAGAAACCCAAAAATATTTCCCGTTCTTCTTTTGCTTGTTGGGAGCTTTCCCGTGTAAATAGTTTTATTTCTCTTGTTTTCTTTGGGGGTCGATAGGAGAAGACCATAATGAAATTATTGAAGTGACTCTTATATGCATTATTGTTGATTTAACCAAGAGCCCATATTGCCTTGTCTTCTCCTATTTATTGAATGCTCGCAGATTCCAGCTTAGTCCAATGCACGTGCACTATTATTATTATTCACATCGTTCGGTCGTGCAAGTGAAAGGCAATTATGATGATATATGATGGACTGACTGAGATGAGAGAAGCTGGTATGAGCTCGACCTCTCTTGTTTTTGTAAATATGATTAGTTCATCGTTCCTGATTTAGCATATTATGAATAAACATGTTTGCAATGACAATGAGAGATTATAGTTGCTTATGCCATGCTTAATTAGCTAGGAGCTTATAATGGTTTACCTCGCGTGCCAACATGCTATTAAAATGGTTGTGATGTGGTATGATAGGGTGGTATCTTCCTTTGAATGATTCAAGTGACTTGACTTGGCACATGTTCACGCATGTAGTTGAAACAAAATCAACATAGCCTTCACGATATTTATGTTCATGGTGGATTATATCCTACTCATGCTTGCACTCAATGTTCATTAATTTTAATGCATGTTCAGGACTGTTGTCGCTGTCTAGTTGGTCGCTTCCCAGTCTTTTGCTAGCCTTCACTTGTACTAAGCGGGAATACTGCTTGTGCATCCAATCCCTTAAACCCCAAAGTTATTCCATATGAGTCCACCATACCTTCCTATATGTGGTATCTACCTGCCGTTCCAAGTAAATTTGTATGCGCCAAACTCTAAACCTTCAAATGAAATTCTGTTTTGTATGCTCGAATAGCTCATGTATCAACTAGGGTTGTCCGTATCTTCCATGTTAGGCGGGTTATTCTCAAGAGGAGTGGACTCCGCTCCTCACTCGCGAGAAAATGGCTGGTCACCGGGACACCCAGTCCCATGCTTTATGCAAATCAAATCAAAATAATTGCAAACAAAACTCCCCCTGGGACTGTTGCTAGTTGGAGGCACTCGTTGTTTCAAGCAAGCCATGGATTGATGCTTGTTGGTGGAGGGGAGTATAAACTTTACCATTCTGTTTGGGAACCACCTATAATGTGTGTAGCATGGAAGATATCGCCATCTCTCGGTTGTTATGTTGACAATGAAAGTATGCCGCTCAAAATATTATTTATCTCTATTTTAAAATCAAGCTCTAGCACCTCTACAAATCCCTGCTTCCCTCTGCGAAGGGCCTATTATTTACTTTTATGTTGAGTCATCACCCTCTTATTAAAACCACCAGCTGGAGAGCACCGCTGTCATTTGCATTCATTACTATTAGTTTATATTGGGTATGACTGGATCTCTTTTACCATGAATTACAATGTCTAGTCAGTCCTTGATCTTTAAAGGTGCTCTGCATTTATGTTTAGCGGTCTCAGAAAGGGCTAGCGAGATACCATCTTGTTATATCATATCATGATTGTTTTGAGAAAGTGTTGTCATCCGAGATTTATTATTATTGCTCGCTAGTTGATTATGCCATTGATATGAGTAAACATGAGACCTAAGAGTTATTGTGAATATGGTTAGTTCATAATCTTTGCTGAAAACTTGAATGCTGGCTTTACATATTTACAACAACAAGAGCAAACAGAGTTTGTAAAAGTTTTTCTTTATCACTTTCAGTTTATCAACTGAATTGCTTGAGGACAAGCAAAGGTTTAAGCTTGGGGGAGTTGATACGTCTCCGTCGTATCTACTTTTCCAAACACTTTTGCCCTTGTTTTGGGCTCTAACTTGCATGATTTGAATGGAACTAACCCGGACTGACGCTGTTTTCAGCAGAATTGCCATGGTCTTATTTATGTGTAGAAACAAAAGTTCTCGGAATGACCTGAAACTCCACGGAACTTATTTTTGGAAAATATTAAAAATATTGGCGAAAGAATCAAGGCCAGGGGGCCCACCACCTGTCCGTGAGGGTGGGGGGCGCGCCTGCCCCCTGGGCGCGCCCCTGCCTCGTGGGCCCCCTGGTGCTCCACTGACCTCAACTCCAACTCCATATATTCGTGTTCAGGGAGAAAAAAATCATAGAGAAAGATTCATCGCGTTTTATGATACGGGGCCGCCGCCAAGCCCTAAACTCTCTCGGGAGGGCTAATCTGGAGTCCGTTCGGGGCTCCGGAGAGGGGAATCCATCGCCGTCGTCATCATCAACCATCCTCCATCACCAATTTCATGATGCTCACCGCCGTGCGTGAGTAATTCCATTGTAGGCTTGCTGGACGGTGATGGGTTGGATGAGCTTTATCATGTAATCGAGTTAGTTTGTTAGGGTTTGATCCCTAGTATCCACTATGTTCTGAGATTGATGTTGCTATGACTTTGCTATGGTTAATGCTTGTCACTAGGGCCCGAGTGCCATGATTTCAGATCTGAACCTATTATGTTTTCATGAATATATGTGAGTTCTTGATCCTATCTTGCAAGTCTATAGTCACCTACTATGTGTTATGATCCGGCAACCCCGAAGTGACAATAATCGGGACCACTCCCGGTGATGACCATAGTTTGAGGAGTTCATGTATTCACTATGTGTTAATGCTTTGGTCCGGTACTCTATTAAAAGGATGCCTTAATATCCCTTAGTTTCCGCTAGGACCCCGCTGCCACGGGAGGGTAGGACAAAAGATGTCATGCATGTTCTTTTCCATAAGCACGTATGACTATATTCAGAATACATGCCTACATTACATTGATGAATTGGAGCTAGTTCTGTGTCACCCTATGTTATGACTGTTACATGATGAACCGCATCCGGCATAATTCTCCATCACCGATCCAATGCCTACGAGCTTTTCACATATTGTTCTTCGCTTATTTACTTTACCGTTGCTACTGTTACAATCACTACAAAACCCCAAAATATTACTTTTGCTACCGTTATCGTTACTCCCATATTACTGTGCTACTAAATAGTTTGCTACAGATACTATGTTATCCAGGTGTGGTTGAATTGACAACTCAACTGCTAATACTTTGTGTCGAATCAATAAATTTGGGTTGAATACTCTACCCTCGAAAACTGTTGCGATCCCCTATACTTGTGGGTTATCAGCGAGGAAGGCGTAACAGCCTTCCTACCTCTCCCGCTGCCACGTCCACCTCTAGCAGGCTTCTTCGTCCTCCCCCGGCCTCTCCCAGCCGAAGAAGAAGCGCCCGCCGCAGTTGTCTGCATACTGTCTAGCAGCTCTCTCCGGAGGGGCTGGGCTGGAATAATGGAACCACCCCTCCCAGTAGCGCTCGTAGGAGGATCGGGGCGCTCTGGACCCTTGCCCACCATCCTGTCAACACCTGCAATGACAAAAAGTAAACGAAATTAGTACAACATAAAAAATTTGGATACCTGACATGAACATAATAATATGTATATAATTTAAGTGTATCATAATAAAAATACACCCGATCAACACAAATATGTATGGGGTCAGGGTGTGGTGGTAGGGTGTCGGGGTGTCGGGGGTCGGGGTCGGGGTGTCGTGCCGAGGTGTCGGGGTGTCGGGTGTCGGGGTGTGGGTCAGGGTGTCGTGCCGAGGTGTCGGGGTCGGGGTGTGGGTCGTGGTGTGGTGTCAGGGTGTCGGTTGGTCGGGGGTCGGGGTCAGGGTGTGGTGTCAGGGTGTCGGGGTCGGGGGTCGGGGTGTCGTGCCGAGGTGTCGGGGGTTGGGTCGGGGTCTCTTTTTTCCTTTTCTGCTTCTCTTCTTCTCCTCCTCCTCCTCCTCCTCCTCTCCTCTTTCTTCTTCTTCTTCTTCTTCTTCTCCTCCTCTTCTCTTTCTTCTTCTTCTTCTTCTTCTTCTTCTTCTTCTTCTTCTTCTTCTTCTTCTTCTTCTTCTTCTTCTTCTTCTTCTTCTTTTTCTTCTTCTTCTTCTTCTTTCTCCTCCTCCTCCTCCTCCTCCTCCTCCTCTTCTTCTTCTTCTTCTTCTCCTTTTTCCTCTTCTTAAACCTAGCACTAATTAACCTAAAACAAAACAGGAAAAAACTACACCTAAACCTAGCTATTCTTCTTCTCCTCCTCTTCTTCTAATTATTCTTAGTTTTTTTCATGACTAAACATAAACCTAAAACTAAACTAAACCTAAGACCAAACTAAAAGTAATCTAAACTAAACTAAATGAAGAACCAAACTAACAGTAATCTAAACTAAACTAAATCTAAAACAAAACTAAAAGTAATCTAAACTAAAAAAACAAAAAAAAGAGGAGAAGAGGGGTGCGGTCGGGGCTCACCTGCGGCATGCCCAGGGGCGCCGGGCGCCGGGGTTGCTCGGCGGCGGAGGGGCGCTGGACGGGCGGAGGGGGCGCCAGGCGGTGGTGGCGACGGGGCCGCTGGGCTTCGGGGCGGCGGGGTGGCGCTGGCCGGGCGGTGGTGGCGACGAGGCCGCAGGGCTTCGGGGCGGCGGGGTTGTGCTGCGGCGGGGTGGGGTGGCGGCAGCATGGGGGCGGCGGCGGGGCGGCGCTGGCTGGGCGGAGGGGCGCCGGGAGGTGGTGGCGACGGGGCCGCAGCGCTCCGGGGCGGCGGGGTGGTGCTGCGGCAGGGTGGGGTGGCGGCAGCGTCCGGGCGGCGGTGTTCGACGGCGGCGTTGCGGGCGCGGGCGCGGTTGAGTTGGGAGAGAGAGGGGGTGGGGCCGGAGAGACAGAGAGCGAGCATAGGAGGGTGGAGATTGCTGTTAGCTGGGCCATTTCTTTGCCGTCCGCCAGCGGACGACAAAGGTCCAGAAGGCAGACGGCAAAGACCAGGCGGACGGCAAAGAAGCTAACCTAGCCACGCCGTGCCCTGTGGGGCCCACCTGGCCCTTCGCCGTCTGCCTTCTAGCTCTTTGCCGTCAGCCAGCGGACGGCAAAGAAGAAGCGGACGGGAAACAGACTTTTTGCCATCTGCCCATTCTTTGTCGTCCGCTTTGTGGAAGCGGACGGCAAAGAGTTGGCAGACGGCAATACCAGATTCCAGTAGTGATGGGACTGGGCATCCCGGTGACCGGCCATTTTCTCGTGAGTGAGGAGCGGAGTCCACTCCTCTTGAGAGTAACCCGCCTAGCATGGAAGATACAGACAACCCAAGTTGATACATGAGCTATTCGAGCATACAAAGCAGAATTTCATTCGAAGGTTTAGAGTTTGGCACATACAAATTTACTTGGAACGGCAGGTAGATACCGCATATAGGAAGGTATAGTGGACTCATATGAAATAACTTTGGGGTTTAAGGGATTGGATGCACAATCAGTATTCCCGCTTAGTACAAGTGAAGGCTAGAAAAAGACTGTGAAGCGACCAGCTAGAGAGCGACAACAGTCATGAACATGCATTAAAATTAATAAACATTGAGTGCAAGCATGAGTAGGATATAATCCACCATGAACATAAATATCGTGAAGGCTATGTTGATTTGTTTCAACTACATGTGTGAACATGTGCCAAGTCGAGTCACTCGAATCATTCAAAGGAGGATACCACCCTACTTTGCCACATCACAACCATTTTAATAGCATGTTGGCACGCAAGATAAACCATTATAAACTCCTAGCTAATTAAGCATGGCATAAGCAACTATAATCTCTAATCGTCATTGAAAATATGTTTATTCATAATAGGTTGAATCAGGAACGATGAACTAATCATATTTACAAAAACAATAGAGGTCGAGTTCATACCAGCTTCTCTCATCTCAATCAGTTCATCATATATCGTCATAATTGCCTTTCACTTGCACGACCAAACGATGTGAATAATAATAATAGTCCATGTGCATTGCGCTAAGCTGGAATCTACAAGCATTCAATTCAAGGGAGAAGACAAGGTAATATGGGCTCTTGGTTAAATCAACAATAATGCATATAAGAGCCACTTCAACATTTTCATTATGGTCTTGTCCTATCGACCCCCAAAGAAAAGAAAAGAAATAAAACTATTTACACGGGAAAGCTCCCAACAAGCAAAAGAAGAACAAGAAATATTTTTGGGTTTTCTTTTAATTATTACTACTACAAGCATGGAAAGTAAACTAGCTAAAAGCTACAACTAATTTTTTATTTTTCTTAAGGTTTAACAAACACACAAGAAGAAAGCGAGAAAAGAAAATCAACTAGCATGGATATTACAGTGAAAAAGTATGAGCATCGACAACTAACATGAGTGTGTGAACATAAATGTAATGTCGGTGAGAAGTACGTACTCCCCCAAGCTTAGGCTTTTGACCTAAGTTGGTCTATTGCCACGGTTGGCCTGGCGGATATCCAAAGTTGTAACTGGGGTCGTACTGACATGCAACGGCTATTGCATCATGTGCTGCAGCTTGGAGGTGAGCTGTCTTAGTCCTCCTCTCGTACTCATTCGCCTCCTCCCTGGTTATAACATATCTCCCTTTTGCCTGAAAGTCAAAGAAAGTAGGAGCAGGGAGAGCACCTTGATAGGTGCATCGTCTGTCAAAGATTAGTCGGTACTGGAGGAACTAATCGTTCCTCTCAACAAACTGATGACAAACCATAGCCTCATAATCTAAATAAACAGGAGGCAACTCAATATCATACTCACGTATGGGTATATCAAGAAAATTAGCTAGACGGGATGCATAAATTCCACCAAAGAAATCTCCATTAATTCTATTATTATGCAACCTACGTGCAACAATGGCTCCCAAATTATAATGTTTATCTCCTAATACAGCACTCCTGAGAACACTGAGGTCAGGGACACACATGTGACATGCTTCATCCTTACCATTTATGCACCTACCTATGAAGAGAGCAAAATAATGTATAGCAGGAAAATGAATGCTCCCTATGGTAGCTTGTGTTATACCTCTAGACTCCCCCATAGTTATACTAGCAAGAAAATCTCTAAACTCAGATTTGTGAGGCTCACTAGTGCTACTCCATTGTGGAAGTTTGCAAGCAGTATTAAAATCCTCTAAGTCCATAGTATAAGAATTTTCATAAAGATCAAACAGGATAGTTTGAGAATTGCGTGATGATGAAAATTAAAACCTTCTCACAAAGGAATTAGTGAGATAGTGGTACTGACGGCACATATCTGCCTTGAAGCTCTCAAGATCAGCGTTACGCACATATGCATCAAATTCCTCCTTGATTCCTGCTCGAACCATAAAGTCCTCTGACGGCCATTCACAAGCCCGCAGTTGAGCTTCCCTCGGTGGTTCATCGTCTGCATCACGTATTGCGGGTCTGGGTCCTTGCTTCCTGGAAGGACCACCTTGGTACATTTTCCTAAACATATTTCTTCCTCTGAAAAATTTCTGAAAATTTTAGTAACTCAAAATAAAAGTGAACCAAACTCAACAAAATTTATAACAATTACTCCCACAAGTGCCTAGAGACTATATCATGCATTAGAACTACTTGGGACCATATAAATATGACATGCAAGCTCAAGAACAGGGTCACCTAAGCAGCAAAAAATTGCAATAAATAAAGCATTAGAACAAAAACTAATTGGACCATTGGAGGAGTCACATACCGAAGCACAATCCCCCTAAGCAGTTTTGTGAGTGGAGCTTTGAGCAAGGAGATCGAAAATTGCAGCAAAATGAGCTAGAACTCGTGCTTGAGCTGGTTGGTGATTTTTTTGGGAGGAAGAAGGAGTGTGTGGTGGCTAGAATAGGTGGAGGGGAGCCACCATGGGCCCACGAGGAAGGGGGGCGCGCCTAGGGGGAGTGGGCGCGCCCTGGACCCTCGTGGCCAGGTGCTTGCTCCCCCTGCTGTGTTCTCAGTGCCAGATGTTCTCAAATATTCCAGAAAAAAATCATATTTCAATTTTGGGGCATTTGGAGAACTTTTATTTTCGGGGTAATTTTTATTGCACGGATAAATCAGAAAACAGGCAGGAAATACTATTTTTACTTTATTTAATCTAAATAATAGAAAGTAAAAGGAGGGTACAGAAGGTTGTGCTTTCTAACTTCATCCATCTCATGTTTCATCAAAAGGAATCCACTAACAAGGTTGATCGGGTCTTGTTAACAAACTCATTCCGAATAACATGGAACCGGAGAAATTTCGAATAACACTAGGTTACCTCAACGGGGATATGCACATCCCCAATAATAAGGATATCATATTTATTCTTGACAGTAGGTAGAGGAAATTCAAAACCTCCAAAAATAATCGATGGAATTTTTCCAATAGAGTTGATACTATGGACTTGAGGTTGTTTCCTCGGAAGGTGTACCGTATGCTCATTACCATTGACATGAAAAGTGACATTGCCTTTGTTGCAATCAATAACAGCCCCTACAGTATTCAAAAAGGGTCTTCCAAGAATAATAGACATACTATCGTCCTTAGGAATATCAAGAATAACAAAGTCCGTTAAAATAGTAACGTTTGCAACCACAACAGGCACGTCCTCACAAATACCGACAGGTATAGCAGTTGATTTATGGGCCATTTGCAAAGATATTTTAGTAGGTGTCAACTTATTCAAATCAAGTCTACGATATAAAGAGAGAGGCATAACACTAACACCGGCTCCAAGATCACATAAAGCAGTTTTAACACAGTTTCTTTTAATGGAGCATGGTATAGTTGGTACTCCCGGATCCCCAAGTTTCTTAGGTATTCTACCGTTAAAAGTATAATTAGCAAGCATGGTGGAAATCTCAGCTTCCGGTATCTTTCTTTTATTAGTAACACTATCTTTCATGTACTTAGCATAAGGATTCATTTTAAGCATATCAGTAAAACGCATACGCAAAAAGATAGGTCTAATCATTTCAGCAAAGCGCTCAAAATCCTCATCATCCTTTTTCTTGGATGATTTAGGAGGAAAAGGCATTGGTTTCTGAACCCATGGCTCTCTTTCTTTACCATGCTTCCTAGCAACAAAGTCTCTCTTATCATAACGTTGACTCTTTGATTGTGGGTTATCAAGATCAACAGCAGGTTCAGTTTCTACATCATTGTTATTGCTAGATTGAGCATCAACATGAACATCACCATTAACATTATCACTAGGTTCATGTTCATTACCAGATTGTGTTTCAGCATCAGAAATAGAAATATCATTGGGATTCTCAGGTGTGTCAACAACAGGTTCACTAGAAGCATGCAAAGTCCTATCAGTTTTCTTTTTCTTCTTTTTAGAAGGACTAGGTGTATCAACATTATTTCTCTGAGAATCTTGCTCAATTCTCTTAGGGTGGCCCTCAGGATACATTCCTGAGTCACTTTACCCTCTCTGGTTGCAACTCTAATAGCAAAGTCATTATTCTTACTATTCAATTCATTGAGCAAATCATTCTGAGCTTTAAGTACTTGTTCAACTTGAGTGGTAACCATAGAAGCGTGTTTACTAATGAGTTTAAGTTCACCTTTAACTCTAGACATATAATCACTCAAGTGTTCAATCATATAAGCATTGCGTTTTAATTCTCTACCAAAATAAGCATTGAAGTCTTCTTGCTTAACCATAAAATTATCAAACTCATCCAAACATTGGCTAGCAAACTTAGTAGGAGGGATTTCAGCTTTATCATATCTATAGAGAGAATTTACCTTTACTACCTGTGTCGGGTTATCAAGACCATGTATTTATTTGATAGGTGGTAAATTAAGGCCATGTATTTCTTCAACGGGAGGTAAATTCTTAACATCTTCAGCTTTTATACCTTTTTCTTTCATAGATTTCTTTGCCTCTTGCATATGTTCGGGACTGAGAAATAGAATACCCCTTTTCTTCGGAGTTGGCTCAGGAGTTGGTTTAGGAAGTGTCCAATTGTTTTCATTAGTCAACATATTATTCAATAGAATTTCAGCTTGATCAACTGTTCTTTCCCTGAAAACACAACCAGCACAACTATCCAGGTGGTCTCTGGAAGCATCGGTTAGTCCATTATAACAAATATCAAGTATTTTATTTTTCTTGAGAGGATGATCAGGCAAAGCATTAAGTAATTGGAGAAGCCTCCCCCAAGCTTGTGGGAGACTCTCTTCTTCAATTTGCACAAAATTATATATTTCCCTTAAAGCGGCTTGTTTCTTATGAGCAGGGAAATATTTAGCAGAGAAGTAATAAATCATATCCTGGGGACTACGCACACAACCAGGATCAAGAGAATTAAACCATATCTTAGCATCACTCTTTAATGAGAACGGAAATAATTTAAGGATATAATAGTAGCAGGTTTTCTCATCATTAGTGAACAGGGTGGCTATATCATTTAATTTAGTAAGATGTGCCACAACAGTTTCAGATTCACAGCCATAGAAAGGATCAAATTCAACCAACGTAATTATCTCAGGATCGACAGAGAAATCATAATCCTTATCAGTAACAAAGATAGGTGAAGTAGCATAAGCAGGGTCATATTTCATTCTACATTTAGAGATTTTTCCTTAAGCTTAGCTAATAATTTCTTAAGATCGCTCCTATCATTGCAAGCAAGAAAGTCTCTAGCAGTTTCTTCATCCATAACATAACCCTCAGGCACAACATGCAATTCATATCTTGGAGGAGAATCTTCATCATCACTTTCATCAATATTTTCAGTTTCAATAATTTCATTCTCTCTAGCCCTAGCAAGTTGTTCATCAAGAAATTCACCTAATGGCACAGTAGTATCAAGCATAGAAGTGGTTTCATCATAAGTATCATGCATAGCAGAAGTGGCATCATCAATAACATGTGACATATCAGAATTAATAGCAGAAGCAGGTTTAGGTGTCGCAAGCTTACTCAAAACAGAAGGTGAATCAAGTGTAGAGCTAGATGGCAGTTCCTTACCTCCCCTCGTAGTTGAGGGATAAATTTTGGTTT
Organism: Aegilops tauschii subsp. strangulata; assembly: GCF_002575655.3. Taxonomy (NCBI): domain Eukaryota; kingdom Viridiplantae; phylum Streptophyta; class Magnoliopsida; order Poales; family Poaceae; genus Aegilops; species Aegilops tauschii. The sequence continues at coordinate 323,693,375 of NC_053040.3, forward strand.
TTTCGTCTTTCAAGTTCCTCATAGTGACCAGCAGATATAAATCCCAAGTGACTCAAAGAATAGAGCTATGCTCCCCGGCAACGGCGCCAGAAAATAGTCTTGATAACCCACAAGTATAGGGGATCGCAACAGTTTTCGAGGGTAGAGTATTCAACCCAAATTTATTGATTCGACACAAGTGGGGCCAAAGAATATTCTCAAGTATTAGCAGTTGAGTTGTCAATTCAACCACACGTGGATAACTTAGTATCTGCAGAAAAGTGTTTGGTAGCAAAGTAGTATGGAAGTAACGGTAACGGTAACAAAAGTTAAGTGATAGTTTTGTAGTGATTGTAACAGTAGCAACAGAAAAGTAAATAAGCGAAGAACAATATGTGAAAAGCTCGTAGGCATTGGATCAGTGATGGAGAATTATGCCGGATGCGATTATTCATGCAACAGTTATAACATAGGGTGACGCAGAACTAGCTCCAATTCATCAATGTAATGTAGGCATGTATTCCGAATATAGTCATACGTGCTTATGGAAAAGAACTTGCATGACATCTTTTGTCCTATCCTCCCGTGGCAGCGGGGTCCTAGTGGAAACTAAGGGATATTAAGGCCTCGTTTTAATAGAGTACCGGACCAAAGCATTAACACATAGTGAATACATGAACTCCTCAAACTACGGTCATCACCGGGAGTGGTCCCGATTATTGTCACTTCGGGGTTGCCGGATCATAACACATAGTAGGTGACTATAGACTTGCAAGATAGGATCAAAAACTCACATATATTCATGAAAACATAATAGGTTCAGATCTGAAATCATGGCAGTCGGGCCCTAGTGACAAGCATTAAGCATAGGAAAGTCATAACAACATCAATCTCAGAACATAGTGGATACTAGGGATCAAACCCTAACAAAACTAACTCGATTACATGATAAATCTCATCCAACCCATCAACTTCTAGCAAGCCTACGATGGAATTACTCATGCACAGCGGTGAGCATCATGAAATTGGTGATGGAGGATGGTTTATGATGACGGTGGCGACGGATTCCCCTCTCCGAACGTGAATATATAGAGTTGGAGTTGAGGTCGGTGGAGCTCTAGGGGGCCCACGAGGCAGGGGGGGCGCCTCCCACCCTCGTAGACAGGGTGTGGGCCCCTGGCCTTGATTCTTTCGCCAGTATTTTTTATTATTTCCAAAAATAATCTCCGTGAAGTTTCAGGTCATTCCGAGAACTTTTGTTTCTGCACAAAAATAACACCATGACAATTCTGTTGAAAACAACGTCAGTCCGGGTTAGTTGCATTCAAATCATGCAAGTTAGAGTCCAAAACAAGGGCAACTGTGTTTGGAAAAGTAGATAGGACGGAGACGTATCAAGCCCCTCCGTGGCAGTCCTTAGGTCATTCGCTGCTGCCACATCCGGCCGGTCAAGGCCGCGGCACCAAGACGTTCACTCCCTCAGCTGCCCAGGTCCCACTGCTTGAGCGCCCGGACAAGGCCCAGGTTCATCTTCTTGCAAGCTCGTACTTTCAATTCCATACTGTCCATATTTTGCACCCAATTTATTCAGAGATATGGTCAATGATGACTACCATGCTATGCAACTGCAAGTTAGGCAAGGCAAAAATTGTACTATGAAACACACTCACGCAGGTAAGATGCCTAACAAAAGCGAAAAATATCATAGATGAGAAAAACATTCTCGATCTTTGGCAAGATTTAGCTGTGCAAGGTCCGACTTGTTTGTATTTGCGTATAAAACTTAATGTGAATTTGTTCTTCTACTTCTGCTGAATGGACGACAACATTACGTGAAAACTTATGGAAAAATGCAATGATGGTGATGAACTACACTTTTAGGATGTATTGTGAAAAATGGTTTGACAGTGATGGATGAATGAATGCAAATTGATTTTGTTTGTGGTTGCTGCATCTAGGAGTCGAAAGGCGCCGGTTCTTTGTGCCAGATCCTTGACCAAAAACTGACTAGGTGATGCTTTGTGTTCATGCTAGTTCATGCCCTGTTTCTTCTTATTCTATGTCCTGATTTTGGTTTGAAAAGTATGTGCATGTTGACGAGAGACAATATGTACGAAGAATTTCATGTATTACTACACACAAAAAAGATTGCATACCTCTTTTTTTTCTCCCATGTGCGCACACAAGTGTGTTTAAGCACTACATACAGATCCATCAAAAAAAGATTGCACTTCTAAATTATTATTCTTATTTTAGCTAAATGAAAAAGACCAGTCGTTCCCCTTTATTTTGGTTTGGAGCGTGTTTGTTTATTTTGGGTGGGGGTCTGTTTGCTGCTGGAGCTCATATTTGTGTTTTTCGTGCAGTGTTTTCAGGTGCATCAGAAGGTGTTATGACAATCTCCGCTATTTCTACACTGGACGCCGGTCCGCCACATCTCAACTAGTATCTACTACTACATGTTGTACTAGGCATGCTCAATTTCTTAAGCTCAAAAGTTTGATTTTGCCATGCTTTCTGTTTCAGGGCAAATGTGATGTGCTGGGCAGCAGGATTTGGGATCCGGTGCTTCTCGATGTGCGGCCTCATACCACTGAACTTGATTGCTCAGGCCTCTACGATACTACGATCTCTGTTTGCAATTTGCTTCTTGTAAATACTACTGCAGATTCAGATTGGGTTGTATTATTTCCAATTGTATTCTTCTGTGCTTGTGTTTTAATTGAAAAAAATGTGCGTGTGAACAAGAGAAAAATAATATGTACAAAAGAAGTTTGTGTATCACTTCCCTGAGAGTTCTTATATTACTCCCTAGAGAGTTCAAGTATTGCTATCCAGTTTGTGCACACATAATTCTCTTTCCTGTATGTGTCTATGTTTTCAAAACTACAATGATACAAAACAAAAAAAATAATGTAACCAATCTAAAAAGTTTTGTAATTGCTAATATTTGTTGCGATGTCTAAAAGAGAATTGATTTTTTGTTGAAGTTCAAATAAATAAATATGAGCGGTTATATGTTAAAATAAATAATTGAAAAAGCCCCAAGGAGTCCAAATTTTAGAAAAGTAGCAGTTCGACGTTTATATCTATTTATATAAAATTTAGACCGTTCTCATTATAAAAGAATGAATACAAGAAGTTCAAAAATTAAAAAACAAGAAGTTTGTATTTTAAAAATAGAGCAGTTCAAAAATCTTAAAAAGGATTAACGCCGTTTCTAAATTAAAAAATTCTAGAAGTACTAATTTAAGTAACGGTCTGGTTCAATAATTATTACAAAACTAGGATTTTTTTTAATAAAAGAAATAAGCCAAGAAGTCCAAATTACGAAAATATTGAAGTTTCATATTTATAAAAATATCATATTTTCCTTGTTACTAAAGAATAAAAATGAAGAATTTTAAATTAAAATAAAGGAGTAGTTCGATGTATACAGAAAACTCAAATTCTTTCCGTTTCTCAGAAAAATAAAAGTAAGGAGTTCAATTTTAAGAAAATTGTATGATTCTAAAACCATATTTTTTCTCCGAAGAATAAAACTAAGAAGTTCAAATTGAAATAATAGAGAAGTACGAAGTTTATCGAAACTTTAGATTTTTTCCTTGTTACTAAAGAATAAAATGAAGAAGTTCAAATTAATATAAAAGGAAGAGGTAAATGAAGAAGTTCAAATTAAAACGAAGAAGTTCAAATTAAAAAATGGAGGAGTTTAATTTATATGAAAAACTCAGTTTTTACTAAATAATAAACCAAGAAGTTCAATTTTAAAAAATGGAGCAGTTTGACATTTATTACAAACTCGATTTTTTCCTGTTACTAACGAATAAACCAAGAAGTTCAGTTTTACTAAACAATAAACCAAGAAGTTCAATTAAAAAAACAAAGAAGTTCGATATTTATTTCAAAAACTCCATTTTTCTCAATTCTAAAAATACGCAAAGAGATTTAAATTGAAACAAAGGGCATTTTGATGTTTGTAAAAAAAATTAGTTTTCCTGTTGGTAAAGGGTAACGTCATTTTGGTTTTTTTTAATGGAGCAATACATTTTAAAAAGAAAATCAAGAATTTTAAATTAAAAATGGAGTAGTTCGATGTATATAGAAAACTTAGACTCTTCTTCTTTCTATGCAAAGTTGAAGTATGAAGTTAAATTTAGAAAAAGGTTGTTTGATGTTTACTTAAAAATCATGTTTTCCTAAGAATAAAAAAAAGAAGTTCAACTTAAAAAAGCATAGAAGTTCGGAGATTATAAAAACCTATGATTTAGATGCTCAATTTGGATGAGTGATTTGGGAGTTAGGGCAAAAAATAGAGAACAATTCAAAGTGATAACTGCCAGAAGTTCACATACTACACAGTGTGCATTTTGTATTAAAAAGGAATGAAAAAGCAAAGGCTAAAAGTTTTGTTGCTAGAAGTTCAAGTGCTCGGCCCGAGAAAGTTCAAAAATTCTTGTGAGAGGTTGAACAAAAATACTTGACAGAAGTTCAACGTGAAAACAATGGGAAGTTCAACTACTTCCTTTCAGAAGAGAATAAAAGAATACAAAACTAAAAGCCTAAAAGGTTTGTTGCAAGAAGTTCACGTGCTCCACCCTGCACGGTTCAAAAATTATATTTACGAGACGTCCGTCGTTCATTTACATGTTGTTTTAAAAAGCAAAAACAACGTTGTTTTGCCATTTTAAAAACTACTCTCAAACGACAACGAATTTGTAACACATGTCTACATGAAAAACTTGCTGTGATTCATAAGCTTCCCACCGGGTATATTATGTGCCACATTTCGATGAACGGTTCAAAATTTTCATGTATACCATTTAAGACACGTTTTGATGTACTCAAAAAATTCTTACCTGTTGAAAGAAGTTCATAGTGAAATCAACGAGAACTTCAAGTACTGCAAGGAATGCATTTCAGGGGAGAATAAAAGTTTAGAAAAATAAAAGCTTAAAAGATTCTTGCGAGAGAGGTTCACCTTGTATTTCCATGTTCAATTTTTTCCGTATAAAAATCGAATACAATTCTTTACTCAAAATATAAAAAGCTGAAGTTCAAATTTAAATAACAGAGAAGTTCGGAGTTTATTAAAACCTAGGATTTACCTGTTCAAAAAATAAAAAACACAACGCCATTTTTTGCACTTTAAAAAATAACTGATAAACGAAAAAATGGTTGCTAGAAGTTCAAGTGCTCGGCGAGGAAAAGTTCAAAAAATTCTTGTGAGAGAGGTTCACCGTGTATTTAGATGTCCAGAAATACATGAAAATATGTTGTTTTGTGTGTTTTAAAATAATTCTCTCAATCCAGAGAGAAGTTTAAAGTGATAACAACCATAAGTTCACGTAGTACATGGTGTGTATTTCTTATAAGAAAAATACAATAAAGTGAAACAGAGTGAAGTTCAAACAGACATGCCCCAGAAGTTCAACTACTTCACGCAGTGCAGAAAACATCACGTAAAAAAAACAGCACGTCAAAAACAGAGTGAAGTTCAAACAGACATGCCCGAGAAGTTCAACTACTTCACACAGTGCATTTCCATTCGCGATGAAGGCAGAAATCATAATCTCGTCATTTTATAATTTACTTCAAAATGGCAGGAATATCATTTGTGTAAGTTCAAGTCCTTGGTCGGATAAAGTGAAAAAAATATTGTGAGAGAGGTTTGTACAAAAAGAATATCATTTGTGTAACACTGACGAAATGGATGAGAAAATTCCAAACGATAATACGTCACATAAGTTCAACGTGAAAACAGTAGGAAGTTCAACTACTGCACTAAATGAATTTCAGATGAAAACTTTTAAAATCGTCGCAAGTATGAAAAAATGATCAACACGGGAAAGTTGTGTGTTTACAGCAGCTTTCCACTGGTATATCACTTGGTCAATTCCGATTAGTGTTCTGGTGAGTGGATGGAGAGCTATGGGCAAAAAAAGCATGTGAAAAACAGAGTGAAGTTCAAGTAAACATGCCAAGAAGTTCAAGTTCTTCACGCGGTGCATTTTCGAGGAATCTGTTTCGCGATAAAGGCAGAACAAATGATCCCACCGTTTTTGAAATTACTTGAAAACGGCTAGGAATCAGAGAAAACCATCAACATGAAAAAGTTTCGCATTTTCCGTAGCTTTTCAACGGTATATTATTTGCCCCATTCCGATAAAGTTTATAGAAATTACGGCGAAAATAAGTTTTTAGCCATTTTCAAAATTGACTTAAAACAGTAAGGAATTGGGAGAAACAATATATACCAAAAAGTTTCGCCTTTCCTCAAGATTTCCAAATCCATATCATTTGTTGCATTCGGATGTACGGTTAAAAAATTAGCTTGAAAATACGAACTCGGTGGAACTTGTACCGTTTTCTAAATTACTTTTAAACCGTTCAAAATTAGATAAAAAATTCAACATGAGAAAGTAGCGCATTTTCATAAGCTTATCAATGCCACATAATTTTCCTCAATTGGATTATCCATTTATAAATGACATCGAAAATACGAACTCGGTTGTTTTGTTTGCGAGATTTTATGATTTTCCAAATTACTCTTTAACCATCGGGAATTAGAGAAAACTTTCAACATGTGGAAGGAGCGGTTTTGCAGCAGCTTTCCAACGCCATATTAATTGCCTCGTTCAGATAAACGGTTTGGAAATGCGATAAAAAATACATTTCACGTTTTTTGTATGAAGAAAAACGGTTTTCAAAACTGCTCTTAAACCACTCACATTTTGCCAAAAATTTAACTTGTGTCATGATACTCATGTCCATAGCTTTCAAATGGTATATCGCAAGCCCCATTTGGGCAATGTTGGCAGAAGTTCAACCTAGCACAGGGGGAAGTTCAGGTCGAACAACTCAGGCAGTAAAATTGCAACAGACACATGTTCATCACGACCCGAGAGCAAAATCTGCCAACGAGCGAGATTCCTATTTAAAACGAGAATTTAGTTGATGAAAACCATTTCCAGATTACACTTTCATCACATAGAACACGACTGGCCAGAAAAAATTCGCGCGGGGAGACACGGTTGCGAAGATGGCCCGAAGGTCGGGTTCATACAGAGGGAAGTTCAGGCGTGTAACTCGGGAAGTTCTGGTTGTGATCAGAATATTATTCTGATCCCGTGATCAGAATATATGAGAGGGGGCAAACCCTCCAAAGACATATCTCTTTTGTGAGGAGGTTGTCCATCTCTCTCTCTCTCTCTCTCATGAAAAGTGCATACGCCGTTAGGCTGCTCCACATCACTACTAGGAAAAACCCTATAGACAGACAAGTAAAAGTGGCGTGGGGCCAGAGGGATGCGCTACTACTAAGTGGTCCCCAACAAGCCCCCCCCTGTGGCAGGCCACAGTAGCAGCGCAAGGCATAAAACCTGCACTACAACTAAATAGAAAGCAGTAGTGTGGGTTGCATACCCCATGCGGCTACTGCGGATACACGGGGGAGCTCCACCTAGCAGCCGCGTGGTATATACAACCCGCGCTATAGCTAAGCGACCCTTATCCTCCCCGCCGACCGATCCTCACTCCCTCCTCTCTCTCAGTCTCGTTATAGCTCCTGCTCCTCCTCCCACCGTCACTGTCGTCCCCATGTTGCTGCCGTCCCCGCCTCATCTGTGCCACTCCAGTCCACCTCTGGCCTCCCCGAGCTCGTCATTCGCGCCGCAGTGAGCCTCTCCTCCACCCCCTGCTTGCCCCTCTATCCTCAGTCATAGTCGTCGCCGTAGCCTCCCATGTCCGCGCCTGGTTGCACCCTACCACGCCTCCGCAGTCACCCGAGCGCCTAGCGCGCGCCTGTGCTCCCCTTCTCTGCCATGTCACTAAGTCCCTTGATCCAGCAACGTGTAGCCTTTTTGTAACTGCACTTGTTAATTACCTGTGGCTCTTTTGGTTGCATGCCCTAAAGGTGATTTGTTAAACTCTGTGTGTACTACATCTACATCTCAATTGCATGAAACTATCATCCTGTTTAGCCACTGTTTAATCTACCCAAAGTGTGCATCATATTGTTACTGTGTGATTTTCTCTGTTTTCAGTAAAGCTTGTCATTTTGCAAAATTCCTAACTAAATATCCATGCATAAAATAAATATATACCATATAGATGTATTGCTGATTATTATGTGTACTACCTCCCCATATCTTTGGCATCATCACTAAAAACAATAGGACAATGTTCTGAGCATGCAAAGTACCTATGTTAATGTTTCTGTCTATTTTGACACTTGGCGGTTTTTCGACTAAGTCCCTGTTTTATCCGTTTCAGCATCATATGCACTATTCACATGGGCATATCTTGCATTAAAGTGTATAAGTTATGATTCATCGTTCGTTCGCTAGCTAGCGTCATTATTAGTGGATGATGTAGCGATGCATGTGTGTGTGGTCATTGGTGTAGCGATATGATGCGGCTTGAACTACCTCGGTATTTCCCCAAAGAGGAAGGGATGATGCAGCACAACTACTGTAGGTATTTCCCTCAGTGATGAGACCAAGATTATCAAACGAGTAGGAGAACGACGCAACACTACATGAACGACACCTGCACACAAATAACAAATACTCACAATCCAACGTATTAAATGGGTTGTCAATCCCTTTCGGGTAACGGCGCCAGAAATTGGCAAGTAGACGGGATAAAAATATGATAGATTGGATAAATAGATCTCGAATAAACGCAAAATAAAATAAAGTGCAACAAAGTATTTTTGGGTTTTTGGAAATATAGATATGAAAATAAAAGTAACTGAAAATAGATAGCGAAGGCAAATATAATAAAGAGACCCGGGGGCCGTAGATTTCACTAGTGGCTTCTCTCGAGAAAAATAGCATACGGCAGGTAAACAAATTACTGTTGGGCAATTGATACAACTTCAAATAATCATGACGATATCCAGACAATGATCATTATATAGGCATCACATCCAAGATTAGTAGACCGACTCCTGCCCGCATCTACTACTATTACTCCACACATCGACCGCTATCCAGCATGCATCTAGTGTATTAAGTTCATGGAGAAACGGAGTAATGCAATAAGAACGGTGACATGATTTAGACAAGATCTATTTATGTAGAAATAGACCCCATCTTTCTATCTTTAATAGCAACGATACATACGTGTTGGTTCCCCTTCTGTCACTGGGATCAAGCACCATAAGACCGAACCCATCACAAAGCACCTCTTCCCATAAAAAAACGATCTAGTTGGCCTAACTAAACCAAAGATTCGAATAAGAAATACAAAGCTATAAGTAATTGATATGTCTCCAACGTACCTATAATGTTTGATTGTTCCATGCTATTATATTATCTGTTTTGTATGTTTAATGGGCTTTAATATACATTTTTATATTATTTTTGGGACTAACCCATTAACCGAAGGCCCAGTGCAAATTGTTGTTTTTTTGCCTATTTCAGTGTTTCGCAGAAAAGGAATATCAAACGGAATCCAAAAGGAATGAAACCTTCGCGAGGACCGTTTTTGGAACAAACACAATCCAGGAGACTTGGAGTGGACGTCAAGGAAGCAGCGAGGAAGCCACGAGGCAGGAGGGCGCACCCCAACCCTAGTGGGCCCCTCGCAGCTCCACCGACCAACTTATTTCGCCTATATATACTCTTATACCCTGAAACCTTCGGGGAGAGCCATGAAACCTATTTTCCACCGCCGCAACCTTCTGTACCCGTTAGATCCCATCTTGGGGCCTTTTCCGGCGATCTGCCGGAGGGGGATTCGATCATGGAGGGCTTCTACATCAACACCATAGCCTCGCCGATGATGTGTGAGTAGTTTACCACAGACCTTCGGGTCCATAGTTATTAGCTAGATGGCTTCTTCTCTCTCTTTGGATCTCAATACAAAGTTCTCCTCGATCTTCTTGAAGATCTATCCGATGTAGTTCTTTTTGCGGTGTGTTTATCGAGATCCGATGAATTGTGGGTTTATGATCAAGATTATCTATGAACAATATTTGGTTCTTCTCCGAATTCTTATATGCATGATTTAATATCTTTGCAAGTCTCTTCAAATTATCGGTTTAGTTTGGCCTACTAGATTGATATTTCTTGCAATGGGAGAAGTGCTTAGCTTTGGGTTCAATCTTGCGGTGCTCGATCCTAGTGACAGAAAGGGAACTGACATGTATTATATTGTTGCCATCGAGGATAAAAAGATGGGGTTTATATCATATTGCTTGAGTTTATCCCTCTACACCATGTCATCTTGCCTAATACTCCATTCTTATGAACTTCATACTCTAGATGCATGCTGGATAGCGGTCGATGTGTGGAGTAATAGTAGTAGATGCAGACTCGTTTCGGTCTACTTGTCACGGACGTGATGCCTATGTTCATGATCATGCCTAGATATTCTCATAACCATGCACTTTTCTATCAATTGCTCGGCAGTAATTTGTTCACCCACCATAATACATGCTATCTTGAGAGAAGCCACTAGTGAAACCTATGGCCCCCGGGTCTATTTTCCATCATATTAATCTCCCGTCAACTAGCTATTTCTGTCTCCGTTTATTTTGCAATCTTTACTTTTCAATCTATACAACAATAATACCAAAAATATTTATCTTATTATCTTTATCATATCTCACTTTTGCAAGTGGCCGTGAAGGGATTGACAACCCCTTTATCGCGTTGGTTGCAAGGTTCTTGATTGTTTGTGCAGGTACTAGGGATTTGCGTGTAGTCTCCTACTGGATTGATACCTTGGTTCTCAAAAACTGAGGGAAATACTTACGCTACTTTGCTGCATCACCCTTTCCTCTTCAAGGGAAAACCAACGCATGCTCAAGAGGTAGCAAGAAGGATTTCTAGCGCCGTTGCCGGGGAGATCTACACACAAGTCAAGTCATACCAAGTACCCATCACAAACTCTTCTCCCTCGCATTACATTATTTGCCATTTGCCTCTCGTTTTCCTCTCCCCGACTTCACCTTTGCCGTTTTATTCACTCTTTTTCGTTCGTCTCTTTTTGCTTGCTTCTTGTTTGTCCGTGTGTTAAATTTTTTAGTTTGCTGTTATGGATAGTCCTTCTATCATTGTTAGTACTCCCGATTATGAAGTTCTTAATTTTAAACAAAGGGAGGGAGAAAATGTAAAAGATGCTTGGCATAGAATTTGCAATGCTCAGAATAGATCCACTAGGATGCAATCTACTTCCGTTCTTCTTCACAATTTTTTTGTAGGCATCACTCCTTGGAATTGATATATTCTTGATACCATTACTGGAGGGAATTTCTTGGGTAGCCATACTTTTGATTCTTATAATGCTATGTTAGATTTGTTTGGCCCACCACCTCTTTGGGTCAGTGGAACTATTTCAACTTTGGAACATGTGATGCAAAGGCTTGAAATTATCAAAAATAAAATTGCCACTGTAGAGTTGATCGAGAATTTGGATAAAAAGATCCACAACCAAATTACCCAATATGGATCTAAGGTAGGAGTTACTCTAAAAAAATTCGAGAAAAAAGAACCCATAGTTAATGAAAAGATAGATCAAGATTCCACTAGAATTAAACTTGAGGATATTATTACCAACTTAGGGTCTGCCTTTTCTGCTGTAAGAAACACTTCGAATCCTCCTACTACCAAAATTGCCAAATTTATGTATGTTACTAAAAATAATGGTGAATCTTCTAGTAAGGAAAATGCGGATCTGAAATCAATAAGTGTTCACCCCAACTTTTTCTCTATCATTAAGGAACCTTTTGCTACAAATGAATTTCTTGATTTCTTGACTAGGAGTTTGATCATTAATAAAAATAAGGAAACTCCTGAGGATTATAAGTGTTCAATTGAAGAATTGCCAACCAAAGATGACAATACCTAGATCTATTCTTGCTTTTTATGCCTAGCTAGGGGCGTTAAACGATAGCGCTTGTTGGGAGGCAACCCATTTTTATTTTTTTCCTTTATTTTTGTTCCTGTTTAGTAATAAATAATTCATCTAGCCTCTTTTTAGATGTGTTTTTATGTTTTAATTAGTGTTTGTGCCAAGTAATACCTATAGGATCTTCTTGGGTTATAATTATTTGATCTTGCTGAAAAAGACAGAAACTTTCTGCTCACGAAAACAATTGTTGAAAATCACCATAAAGTGATAAAATACTGTTTCCAATTGCAGTAGATCAATAATCAAATTATCTAGGCCTTCCTATTTTGGCAGATTTTTATAAGTTACATAAGTTTGCGTTTGATACAGATTACTACAGACTGTTCTATTTTTGACAGATTCTGTTTTTCGTGTGTTGTTTGCTTATTTTGATGAATCTATGGCCAGTATCGGGGGGTATGAACCATAGAGAAGTTGGAATACAGTAGGTTTAACGCCAATATAAATAAATAATGAGTTAATTACAGTACCTTAAGGTGGTGGTTTGTTTTCTTACACTAACGGAGCTCATGAGATTTTCTGTTGAGTTTTGTGTTGTGAAGTTTTCAAGTTTTGGGTAAAGATTTTATGGATTATGGAATAAGGAGTGGAAAGAGCCTAAGCTTGGGGATGCCCAAGGCACCCAAAGGTAAAATTCAAGGACAACCAAAATCCTAAGCTTGGGGATGCCCCAGAAGGCATCCCCTCTTTCGTCTTCATCTATCGGTAACTTTACTTGAGGCTATATTTTTATTAACCACATGATATGTGTTTTGCTTGGAGCGTCTTGTATGATTTAAGTCTTTGCTTTTTAGTTTACCACAATCATCCTTTCTGTACACACCTTTTGGAGAGACACACATGAATCGGAATTTACTAGAATACTCTATGTGCTTCACTTATATCTTTCGAGCTAGATAATTTTGCTCTAGTGCTTCACTTATATCTTTTAGAGCACGGTGGTGGTTTTATTTTATAGAAATTATTGATCTCTCATGATTCACTTATATTATTTTGAGAGTCCTTTAGAACAGCATGGTAATTTTCTTTGGCTATAAAATTAGTCTTAATATGATAGTCATCCAAGATGGGTACAATAAAAACTTTCATATAGAGTGTACTTGATGATTGTTTTGAGATATGAAGATGGTAATATTAGAGTCGTGCTAGTTGAGTAATTGTGAATTTGAGAAATACTTGTGTTGAAGTTTGCAAGTCCCGTAGCATGCACGTATGGTAACCTTGTGTAACAAATTTGAAACATGAGGTGTTCTTTGATTGTCATCCTTATGAGTGCCGGTCGGGGATCAGCGATGGTCTTTTCCTACCAATCTACCCCCCTAGGAGCATGCGCGTAGTTCTTGGGTTTTGATGACTTGTAGATTTTTGCAGTAAGTATGTGAGTTCGTTATGACTAATGTTGAGTCCATGAATTATACGCACTCTCACCTTTCCATCATTGCTAGCCTCTTCGGTACCGTGCACTGCCCTTTCTCACCTTGAGAGTTGGTGCAAACTTCGCCGGTGCATCCAAACCCCATGATATGATATGCTCTATCACACATAAACCTCCTTATATCTTCCTCAAAACAGCCACCATACCTACCTATTATAGCATTTCCATAGTCATTCTGAGATATATTGCCATGCAACTTTCCACCATTCCGTTTATTATGACACGTTTCATCATTGTCATATAGCCTTGCATGATCATTTAGTTGACATCGTATTTGTGGCAAGGCCACCATGCATAATTTTTCATACATGTCACTCTTATTTCATTGCCCATCCCAGTACACCGCCGGAGGCATTCATATAGAGTCATATTTTGTTCTAGTATCGAGTTGTAATCATTGAGTTGTAAATAAATAAAAGTGTGATGATCATCATTAATAGAGAATTGTCTCATAAAAAAAAGAAAGGCCAAAAAAGGGAAAGGAAAAAAAAGGGCCAAATAAAAAAAGGAAGGCCCAAAAAAAAGAAGGGACAATGCTACTATCCTTTTTCCACACTTGTGCTTGAAAGTAGCACCATGATCTTTATGATACAGAGTCTCTTATTTTGTCACTTTGGTATACTAGTGGGAATTTTTCATTATAGAACTTGGCTTGTATATTCCAACAATGGGCTTCCTCAAATGCCCTAGGTCTTCGTGAGCAAGCAAGTTGGATGCACACCCACTTAGTTTATTTTGTTGAGCTTTCATACATTTATAGCTCTAGTGCATCTGTTGCATGGCAATCCCTACTCCTTGCATTGAAATCAATTGATGGGCCTCTCCCTAGCCCGTTGATTAGCCGCGTCAATGTGAGACTTTCTCCTTTTTTTCGTCTTCTCCACACAACCCCCATCATTATATTCTATTCCACCCATAGTGCTATGTCCATGGCTCACGCTCATGTATTGCGTGAAAGTTGAAAAAGTTTGAGAAATACTAAAGTATGAAAATTGCTTGGCTTGTCATCGGGGTTGTGCACGATGAGAGCATTTTTATGTGATGAAAATGAAGCATGGCCAAACTATATGATTTTGTAGGGATGAGCTTTCTTTGGCTATGTTATTTTGAGAAGACATAATTGCTTAGTTAGTATGCTCGAAGTATTATTATTTTTATGTCAATATTAAACTTTTATCTTGAATCTTTCGGATCTGAACATTCATGCCACAATAAAGAAAATTACATTGAAAATTATGTAGGTAGAATTCCACATCAAAAATTCTATTTTTATCATTTACCTACTCGAGGACGAGCAGGAATTAAGCTTGGGGATGCTTGATACGTCTCCAACGTATCTATAATTTTTGATTGTTCCATGCTATTATATTATCTGTTTTGGATGTTTAATGGGCTTTAATATACCTTTTTATATTATTTTGGGACTAACCTATTAATTGAAGGCGCAGTGCAAATTGCTGTTTTTTTTGCCTATTTCAGTGTTTCGCAGAAAAGGAATATCAAACGGAATCCAAATGGAATGAAACTGTAACACCCCGCATGTAACTTGCCATATTTGTAACTCCGACTCTTGCCATTTTCGGCTATGTGTTATGATTTTCCCTCCGTTGTCGGGTTTTGTCTTTTGTTTTGTATTTTGTCATGTCATGCATTTTCATATCATGTCATCATGTGCATTTCATTCGCATACGTGTTCGTCTCATGCATCCGAGCATTTTCCCCGTTGTCCGTTTTGCAATCCGGCGCTCCTATCTCCTCCGGTGCACCCCTCTTGTTTTCTTTCGTGTGCGTGTGTCAAACTTTCTCAGAATGGACCGAGGCTTGTCAAGTGGCCTTATTGTACCACCCGGAGACTACCGGTCAAGTTTCGTTCCATTCGGAGGTCGTTTGGTACTCCAACGGTTAACCGGGCATCCGCAATGTCCATTTGAGTGTCCAGCCAAAACCCCCTCAAAAACCAGCCCAAAACCCACCAAACTCTCCTCCATGCTCTAGGTCGTTCGATCACGATCGTGTGGGCGAAAACCGCACCTCATTTGGAGCCTCCTAGCTCCCTCTACCTATTTATATGTGGGCATCCCGAAATACATTTGCAGACGAAACCCTAACCCTCTCCTCGCGCCGCGCCGGACACGTCCGCCGCCGGCCGGACGCGCCGCCCGCAGCCAGTGACGCGCTGCCATGTGGCAAGCCCGTACGTCGCCGCCGCCGAAGCCCGCAGTCCCATCGCCGGCCCCCGCGGCCCGCCGCCTCCCCGCGCGACCCGTTCGCCGCCTTCCTCCTCGCGCCGCCGCGGCCTCCCCGCCGCCGTCGACCGGCCGCCGCCGCCGTGCGCCGCCGTGTGCCCCGCCGTTCGCCGCCGCCTCCCCGGAGCTCCGCCGCCGGCGTCCCTCCTCCGGCCATCCGCGGCCCGCCGCCCGTGCCCGCCGGCGTCGCCCCGCGCCTTTCCTCCGGCCGCCGCGGCCTCCCTCGCCTCTCCCGTCGCCGGCGAGCGACCTCGGGAGCCCGAGCCCCGATCGGATCTGGTAGCCCGTTGACTTTTCTCGTACCCCCTCAAATCCTCTAAGTCCCCAAAATTTCACAGCAAGTGCCTCTGTTCGTATAGCTATAACTCCGTGCATGTAGCTCCGATTCACGCGTATAATATGTCAAATTGTTCGTCTCGTGATGCTCTTCATTTTGTTCAATTGCACCATGTTCATTAGATTTGTCATTTTTGTATCATTTAATCTGTGCATCTTTTGAGCATGAGCTCTACATGTGTTTTGAATTATGCCATGCCATATTTCCAGTGGTGTAGTCCATGTATTTTTTTGATCTCTGTGGTGACTAGAACAAGCATGCAAAGTAGGCCCCGTAATATTTCTGATTTCAGGGACTTCTCCAAGTCCTTGTGTGCTGTAATTTTGTTGCCATGTCAACTTGATGCTACAGAGAGATCCATGCATATTTTGGAGATGTTCAGTAAGGATGTTTTGTAGCCATAGTTGTAATTGATCCATTCCTACAATTGTTTGCAATGGAGTGCCATAGCATGACTCAATCTTGCTCTACTTTTGCTATAAAATATTTCTGGCAGATTCTTAACATGATATGCAATCTTGCCAAGCTTATTGTAGTTGATCCATACATGCTATGCAATTGTTCTTGCCATGGTTAGCTTCATAAACATGCCATCTTGCTGTAGGTATGCTTGGTTTGTCATGCATTGCTCTGTAGTGAGTGCATCAAGCTCACAAAGAGGCCTACATATTAATATTTCTGCCATGTCCAGTTTTTCAAGTCTGCGAACCTGTAATCTTTTGCACTTTTGCCATGCTTGTGTGAGCTTGATATGATGTGAACTAGCCGTAGCTCAGTGTTCATCTTTTGTCAAGCATCTCCTGTAGATTACTGCCATGTGCTTTGTTGCTATGTTGGGGTGCTGTAGCATTGTTGCTTGTTGCATTTTAAGTGCTATCTTGCTGTTTATCGCAGATTAGTGTCATTCTTGTTTTGCTTGCCATTTGCAAACCGTGCATCCGTTTCCGGTGATCTTTATATCGATTTCGACCAAAATCACCTCATCTTTCCAGTGGCATGCTTGGTTTGCCAAGCTACTGCCATGTTCATCATTTTCTCTTCCGGAGCACGCATATGCATCGCATATGATATCTCGCATATCATACATCTTTTGCATCATGTTGCTTGTGCATTTCTCGTTGTTGATTGTGGTTCCGTTTGTTTGTGTTCTTGTCTTGGGTAGAGACGGGAGACGAGTTCGTGAACGAGGAACCTGTCGAGTACGCTTACGAGGATCAAGCTTTCGACAACTCTGAGAATCTTGCAGGCAAGATGACCACCCCTCGAAATCACTTCTATCTTTGCTTTGCTAGTTGTTCGCTCTATTGCCATGCTCCGCTACCTATCACTTGCTATATCATGTCTCCCATTTTAGCCATGTCAGCCCCTAACCATCCTTTCCCAGCAAACCATTGTTTGGCTAAGTTACCGCTTTTGCTCCGCCCCTCTTATAGCGTTGATAGTTGCAGGTGAAGTTGAAGCTTGTTCCATGTCGGAACATGGATATGTTGGGATATCACAATATCTCTTATTTAATTAATGCATCTATATATTTTTTGGTAAAGGGTGGAAGGCTCGGCCCTATGCCTGGTGTTTTGTTCCACTCTTGCCGCCCTAGTTACTGTTATACCGGGATTATGTTCCTTGAGTTTGCGTTCCTTACGCGGTCGGGTGATTTATGGGACCCCCTTGACAGTTCGCCATGAATAAAACTCCTCCAGCAAGGCCCAACTTTGGTTTTACCATTTGCCGCCTAAGCCTTTTCCCCCGGGTTTTCGCGAGCCCGAGGGTCATCTTTATTTAAACCCCCGGGACAGTGTTCCTCTGAGTGCTGGTCCAAACTAGAGCCACTTGCAGCGCCACCTTGGGGAAACTCGAGGATTGGTTTTAGCCGTACGTAGTGTTCATCCGGTGTGCCCTGAGAACGAGATATGTGCAGCTCCTATCGGGATTTGTCGGCACATTCGGGCGGCTTTGCTGGTCTTGTTTTACCATTGTCGAAATGTCTTGTAAACCGGGATTCCGAGACTGATCGGGTCTTTCCGGGAGAAGGTTTATCCTTCGTTGACCGTGAGAGCTTATGATGGGCTAAGTTGGGACACCCCTGCAGGGTATTATCTTTTGAAAGTCGTGCCCGCGGTTATGAGGCAGATGGGAATTTGTTAATGTCCGGTTGTAGATAACTTGTCACTTGACCCAATTAAAATACACCAAGTGCGTGTGTAGCCGTGATGGTCTCTTCTCGGCAGAGTCCGAGAAGTGAACACGGTCTGTGTTATGAATGACGTAAGTAGGTGTTCAGGATCACTTCTGGGTCATTGCTAGATGACGTCCATTCCGTTGCTTCTTTTCTCGCTCTCTTTTGCGCAAGTTAGCCACCATATATGCTTTTGCCGCTGCAGCTCCACCTCTTTGCACCATCTTTTCCTACAAGCTTAAATAGTCTTGATCTCGCGGGTGTGAGATTGCTGAGTCCCCGTGACTCACAGATTCTACCAAAACAGTTGCAGGTGCCGACGATGCCAGTGCAGAAGATGGCGTCGATCTCAAGTGGGAGTTCGACGAGGAACGTGGTCGTTACTATGTGTCTTTTCCTGATGATCAGTAGTGGAGCCCAGTTGGGACGATCGGGGATCTAGCATTTGGGGTTGTCTTATATTCATCTGGTTTTTGACCCTAGTCGGTCTATATGATTGTATTTTGGATGATGTATGATAATATTCATGTATTGTGTGAAGTGGCGATTGTAAGCCAACTCTTTATCCCATTCTTGTTCATTACATGGGATTGTGTGAAGATGACCCTTCTTGCGACAAAACCACTATGCGGTTATGCCTCTAAGTCGTGCCTCGACACGTGGGAGATATAGCCGCATCGTGGGCGTTACATTCGCGAGGATCGTTTTCGGAACAAACGCAATCCAGGAAACTTGGAGTGGACATCAAGGAAGCAGCGAGGAAGCCACGAGGTAGAGGGCGCGCCCCCCACCCTCGTGGGCCCCTCGCAGCTCCACCGACCTACTTCTTTCGCCCATATATACTCTTATACCCTGAAACCTTCGGGAGAGCCACGAAACCTATTTTCCACCGCCGCAACCTTCTGTACCCGTGAGATCCCATCTTGGGGCCTTTTCCGGCGATCTACCGGAGAGGGATTCGATCATGGAGGGCTTCTACATCAACACCATAGCCTCGCCGATGATGTGTGAGTAGTTTACCACAGACCTTCGGGTCCATAGTTATTAGCTAGATGGCTTCTTCTCTCTCTTTGGATCTCAATACAAAGTTCTCCTCGATCTTCTTGGAGATCTATTCGATGTAATTCTTTTTGTGGTGTGTTTGTCGAGATCCGATGAATTGTGGGTTTATGATCAAGATTATCTATGAACAATATTTGGTTCTTCTCCGAATTCTTATATGCATGATTTAATATCTTTGCAAGTCTCTTCGAATTATCGGTTTAGTTTGGCCTACTAGATTGATATTTCTTGCAATGGGAGAAGTGCTTAGCTTTGGGTTCAATCTTGTGGTGCTCGATCCTAGTGACAGAAAGGGAACTGACACGTATTATATTGTTGCCATCGAGGATAAAAAGATGGGGTTTATATCATATTGCTTGAGTTTATCCCTCTACATCATGTCATCTTGCCTAATACTCCATTCTTATGAACTTAATACTCTAGATGCATGCTGGATAGTGGTCGATGTGTGGAGTAATAGTAGTAGATGCAGAATTGTTTCGGTCTACTTGTCATGGACGTGATGCCTATGTTCATGATCATGCCTAGATATTCTCATAACTATGCACTTTTCTATCAATTGCTCGGCAGTAATTTGTTCACCCACCGTAATACATGCTATCTTGAGAGAAGCCACTAGTAAAACCTATGGCCCCCGGGTCTATTTTCCATCATATTAATCTCCTGTCAACTAGCTTTCTGTCTCCGTTTATTTTGCAATCTTTACTTTTCAATCTATACAACAATAATACCAAAAATATTTATCTTATTATCTTTATCAGATCTCACTTTTGCAAGTGGTCGTGAAGGGATTGACAACCCCTTTATCGCGTTGGTTGCAAGGTTCTTGATTGTTTGTGCAGGTACTAGGGATTTGCGTGTAGTCTCCTACTGGATTGATACCTTGGTTCTCAAAAACTGAGGGAAATACTTACGCTACTTTGCTGCATCACCCTTTCCTCTTCAAGGGAAAACCAACGCATGCTCAAGAGGTAGCAAGAAGGATTTCTGGCGCCGTTGCCGGGGAGATCTACGCACAAGTCAAGACATACCCAAGTACCCATCACAAACTCTTCTCCCTCGCATTACATTATTTGCCATTTGCCTCTCGTTTTCCTCTCCCCGACTTCACCTTTGCCGTTTTATTCACTCTTTTTTGTTCGTCTCTTTTTGCTTGCTTCTTGTGTGTCCGTGTGTTAAATTGTTTATTTTGCTGTTATGGCTAGTCCTTCTATCATTGTTAGTACTCCCGATTATGAAGTTCTTAATTTTAAACAAAGGGAGGGAGAAAATGTAAAAGATGCTTGGCATAGAATTTGCAATGCTCAAAATAGATCCACTAGGAAGCAATCTACTTCCGTTCTTCTTCGCAATTTTTATGTAGGCATCAGTCCTTGGAACAGATATATTCTTGATACCATTACTGGAGGGAATTTCTTGGGTAGCCATACTTTTGATTCTTATAATGCTATGTTAGATTTGTTTGGCCCACCACCTCTTTTGGTGAGTGGAACTATTTCAACCTTGGAACATGTGATGCAAAGGCTTGAAATTATCGAAAATAAAGTTGCCACTATAGAGTTGATCGACAATTTGGATAAAAAGATCCACAACCAAATTACCCAATATGGATCTAAGGTAGGAGTTACTCTAAAAAAAATTCAAGAAAAAAGAACCCATAGTTAATGAAAAGATAGATCAAGATTCCACTAGAATTAAACTTGAGGATATTATTACCAACTTAGGGTCTGCCTTTTCTGCCGTAAGAAACACTTCGAATCCTCCTACTACCAAAATTGCCAAATTTATGTATGTTCCTAAAAATAATGGTGAATCTTCTAGTAAGGAAAATGCGGATCTGAAATCAATAAGTGTTCACCCCAACTTTTTCACTATCATTAAGGAACCTTTTGCTACAAATGAATTTCTTGATTTCTTGACTAGGAGTTTGATCATTAATAAAAATAAGGAAACTCCTAAGGATTATAAGTGTTCAATTGAAGAATTGCCAACCAAAGATGACAATACCTAGATCTATTCTTGCTTTTTATGCCTAGCTAGGGGCGTTAAACGATAGCGCTTGTTGGGAGGCAACCCAATTTTATTTTTGTTCCTTTCTTTTTGTTCCTGTTTAGTAATAAATAATTCATCTAGCCTCTTTTTAGATGTGTTTTTATGTTTTAATTAGTGTTTGTGCCAAGTAATACCTATAGGATCTTCTTGGGTCATAATTATTTGATCTTGCTGAAAAAGACAGAAACTTTCTGCTCACGAAAATAATTGTTAAAAATCACCATAAAGTGATAAAATACTGATTTCAATTGCAGTAGATCAATAATCAAATTATCTAGGCCTTCCTATTTTGGCAGATTTTTATAAGTTACATAAGTTTGCGTTTGATACAGATTACTACAGACTGTTCTGTTTTTGACAGATTCTGTTTTTCGTGTGTTGTTTGCTTATTTTGATGAATCTATGGCTAGTATCGGGGGGTATGAACCATAGAGAAGTTGGAATACATTAGGTTTAACACCAATATAAATAAATAATGGGTTAATTACAGTACCTTAAGGTGGTGGTTTGTTTTCTTACACTAACGGAGCTCATGAGATTTTCTGTTGAGTTTTGTGTTGTGAAGTTTTCAAGTTTTGGGTAAAGATTTTATGGATTATGGAATAAGGAGTGAAAGAGCCTAAGCTTGGGGATGCCCAAGGCACCCCAAGGTAAAATTCAAGGACAACCAAAAGCCTAAGCTTGGGGATGCCTCGGAAGGCATCCCCTCTTTCGTCTTCATCTATCGGTAACTTTACTTGAGGCTATATTTTTATTCACCACATGATATGTGTTTTGCTTGGAGCGTCTTGTATGATTTAAGTCTTTGCTTTTTAGTTTACCACAATCATCCTTTCTGTACACACCTTTTGGAGAGACACACATGAATCGGAATTTACTAGAATACTCTATGTGCTTCACTTATATCTTTCGAGCTAGATAATTTTGCTCTAGTGCTTCACTTATATCTTTTAGAGCACGGTGGTGGTTTTATTTTATAGAAATTATTGATCTCTCATGATTCACTTATATTATTTTGAGAGTCCTTTAGAACAGCATGGTAATTTTCTTTGGCTATAAAATTAGTCTTAATATGATAGGCATCCAAGATGGGTATAATAAAAACTTTCTTATAGAGTGTACTTGATGATTGTTTTGAGATATGAAGATGGTAATATTAGAGTCGTGCTAGTTGAGTAATTGTGAATTTGAGAAATACTTGTGTTGATGTTTGCAAGTCCTGTAGCATGCACGTATGGTAACCGTTGTGTAACAAATTTGAAACATGAGGTTTTCTTTGATTGTCATCCTTATGAGAGCCGGTCGGGGACGAGCGATGCTCTTTTCCTACCAATCTATCCCCCTAGGAGCATGCGCGTAGTGCTTGGGTTTTGATGACTTGTAGATTTTTGCAGTAAGTATGTGAGTTCGTTATGACTAATGTTGAGTCCATGAATTATACGCACTCTCACCTTTCCATCATTGCGAGCCTCTTCGGTACCGTGCATTGCCCTTTCTCACCTTGAGAGTTGGTGCAAACTTCGCCGGTGCATCCAAACCCCATGATATGATACGCTCTATCACACATAAACCTCCTTATATCTTCCTCAAAATAGCCACCATACCTACCTATTATGGCATTTCCATAGCCATTCTGAGATATATTGCCATGCAACTTTCCACCGTTCCGTTTATTATGACACGTTTCATCATTGTCATATAGCCTTGCATGATCATTTAGTTGACATCGTATTTGTGGCAAGGCCACCATGCATAATTTTTCATACATGTCACTCTTGTTTCATTGCCCATCCCGGTACACCGCCGGAGGCATTCATATATAGTCATATTTTGTTCTAGTATCGAGTTGTAATCATTGAGTTGTAAATAAATAAAAGTGTGATGATCATCATTAATAGAGAATTGTCCCATGAAAAAAAGGCCAAAAAAAGGGAAAGGCCAAAAAAAGGGCCAAATAAAAAAGGAAGGCCCAAAAAAAAGAAGGGCCAATGCTACTATCCTTTTTCCACACTTGTGCTTGAAAGTAGCACCATGATCTTTATGATACAGAGTCTCTTATTTTGTCACTTTGGTATACTAGTGGGAATTTTTCATTATAGAACTTGGCTTGTATATTCCAACAATGGGCTTCCTCAAATGCCCTAGGTCTTCGTGAGCAAGCAAGTTGGATGCACACCCACTTAGTTTCTGTGAGATCCCATATTGGGGCCTTTTCCAGCGATATGCCGGAGGGGAATTCGGTCACGGAGGGCTTCTACATCAACACCATAGCCTCTCCGATGATGTGTGAGTAGTTTACCACAGACCTTCGGGTCCATAGTTATTAGCTAGATGGGTTCTTCTCTCTCTTTGGATCTCAATACAAAGTTCTCGTCGATCTTCTTGGAGATCTATTCGATGTAATTCTTTTTGCGGTGTGTTTATCGAGATCCGATGAATTGTGGGTTTATGATCAAGATTATCTATGAACAATATTTGGTTCTTCTCTGAATTCTTATATGCATGATTTAATATCTTTGCAAGTCTCTTCGAATTATTGGTTTAGTTTGCCTACTAGATTGACCTTTCTTGCAATGGGAGAAGTGCTTAGCTTTCGGTTCAACCTTGTGGTGCTCGATCCCAGTGACAGAAAGGGAACCGACATGTATTGTACTGTTGCCATCGAGGATAAAAAGATGGGGTTTATATCATATTGCTTGAGTTTATCCATCTACATCATGTCATCTTGCCTAATGCGTTACTCCGTTCTTATGAACTTAATACTCTAGATGCATGCTGGATAGTCTCTAGATGCATGCTGGATAGTGGTCGATGTGTGGAGTAATAGTAGTAGATGCAGAATCGTTTCGGTCTACTTGTCACGGACGTGATGCCTATGTTCATGATCATGCCTAGATATTCTCATAACTATGCACTTTTCTATCAATTGCTCGACAGTAATTTGTTCACCCACCGTAATACATGCTATCTTCAGAGAAGCCACTAGTGAAACCTATGGCCCCCGGGTCTATTTTCCATCATATTAATCTCCCATCAACTAGCTATTTCTGTCTGCAATCTTTACTTTTCAATCTATACAACAAAAATACCAAAAATATTTATCTTATTATCTTTATCATATCTCACTTTTGCAAGTGGCCGTGAAGGGATTGACAACCCCTTTAACGTGTTGGTTGCAAGATTCTGGATTGTGTGTGCAGGTACTAGGGATTTGCGTGTAGTCTCCTACTGGATTGATACCTTGGTACTCAAAAACTGAGGGAAATACTTACGCTACTTTGCTGCATCACCCTTTCCTCTTCAAGGGAAAACCAACACATGCTCAAGAGGTAGCAGTAATCATGCATATAAGAGATCAAAGAAGACTCGAATAACTTTCATGGATAATATTGAGTAACGTGATTGTATTAGGAAACATAGGTTAGACTAGGAAATATTCTGCCTTGCCTTGTACTCCAAGTAGATCATGTACTCCTATATATATGCCCACGAGGCTCAAGCAATACAACAAGTATTCCACCAAACCCCTCTCTCCCTTCTAACATGGTATCTATCGCAAGCAGATCCTAAGCCCTAGCCGCCGCCGCTTCCGCACCCGCGCGCCGCCCCCGGGGCGGTCGGCCTCCATGACCGCCGCTGGGGGCCACGCCGCCCGTATCTAGGGTTTGTCCGCCGGTCGTGTTGACCGGCTGCCCTAGAGAGTATTTTCCCTGAGCCTTGCTCCGGGGTTTTCTCTTTCCCGCCGATCATCTTGATCGCGCGGTTTCTTTTTGGTTTTCCGATCTATTCTTGATCGGTTTGCGTCGCCCACCGCCACTGTCGACCCCGAGTGCCTCTACTCCGACCCCTGCGCGACCAACCGGCCTCTCCTCCGACCCGACGGCCACACGCGCCGAGGCGGTCCGTCAGGGCCAGCCGCCGTCAGCGCGTCGGTCCGCCCGGCGCCCTGCGCCGGCCGTCACCGCCCTGCTCCGACCGGGACACCTGCATCGCCCCGACCCGGCGGCCTCGCGCCATGCGACGGCCAATCATAGCCGTCGCTCGCGTGCCGGCCCGCCCATCGATCCACATCACCCACCCTCCGCCGCGTCTGCACGGCGGCCCGGCGATCTACCTTGCCGGCCTCGTCCTCGGCTACATCAGGCTCGTCGGCTGCCTCAACTCGGGCGCCGCTGCTCCATTGGTCGCTCAGGCCTCGCTGCCTGGGCGCCGGCGTTGCTTTGGCAGCCCGGGTGCCAGTGCTGACAAGCTCATCCGCACGACGTCCCACGCCGTCTATCGTCGCCGGCTTCATCTCGGACTCCGCCGCGACCACGCCTCCACCGAGCGGCGTCCTCGACCTCGTGCGCGATCGGCTTGATCACCCGCTCTCCGCCGCGATCCACCTCATCTACGCCGCGCGACCGACCTGGCCCGTCGGTTACGCGCGCCTCCGCATGTCCCGTGAAGATCGTCCCCGAGTTCAGCGCGCCTCTCCACCAATCGAGTATCGGGCTGCCGCTGCGTCGCCCCGTCGGGCCGCAGCGCCGCCGCCCCGTGGTTCTCTCGCGGCTGCATCGACTCGTGCGTCGCCGCTGCGTCGCCCCTTCGGGCCGTAGTGTCACGATACGCGGTCCCCGCCGCCGCCCCGAGGCCGTCCCCGCGGTTGCACCGACTTGCGAACCGCTGTTGTGTCGCCCCTTCGGGCTGCAGCGTCGCGGCCCGTGGTCCCCGCCGCTGCCCGGAGGTCTTCCCGCCGTCGCCCCGACCCGCCTGCCGCCGCTGCGTCGCCCCTTCGGGCCGTAGCGCCGCGGCCCGCGGTCTGCTCCACCGTCACCGCGCGTCGACCTCTCGTGGTATGCGCCGCGCCGTTTTCCTTGGCGCAGGAACGCCACCGTCCGCGCCGGTCTTCGTCGCGCTGTCAGGGTTCTTCGCCTACTTCGAGCACCGCCACCGCACTCCTAACCTAGCCGCCGCCGCCGCCATTAGGTCGCCCCCGCCGCTCTTCTTTGGCCGCCGCCGCCGCTACCTTCATAGCCACCGCCGCCCGTCCACCCCCTTCCTCTTCGTCCAAGCACCAGCCCGTCGCCAGCATCGTCGTCATCTACCCCGACCACTTCGTCTACTCCGACCACCGTTGGTGACATCGGCCCCGCGACGATGGACACCGCAATCGTCGTCGAGTTCTTCTCTGCTGGCCCCTCCGACTTCTCTGACATGGCGTACTGCTCGTGCAGGTCCCTCGTCCACGCATACCCTGTGCTGGCAACACCGATGCGTGCCTTCATCCACGACATGTCCCCGGGCCTGGCAAGCCTGGTCGGCGCTTCATCAACTTCATCTTCGTCCGTCTACGCATGCCCGGTGCTGGCAAAACCGGTGCGTGCCTTCGTCCACGATGTGTCTGTTGGGGATCGTAGCAGAATTTTAAAATTTTCTACGCATCACCAAGATCCATATATGGAGTGTACTAGCAACGAGAGGGAAGGAGTGCATCTACATACCCTTATAGATCGCGAGCGGAAGCGTTCTACCGAACGGGGTTGATGGAGTCGTACTCGTCGTGATCCAAATCACCGATGACCGAGCGCCGAACGGACGGCACCTCCGCGTTCAACACACGTACGGAGCAGCGACGTCTCCTCCTTCTTGATCCATCAAGGGGGAAGGAGAGGTTGATGGAGATCCAGCAGCACGACGGCGTGGTGGTGGATGTAGCGGGGATCTCGGCAGGGCTTCGCCAAGCTTCTGCGAGAGGGAGAGGTGTTGCAGGGGGAGAGGGAGGCGCCAGGGGCTGTGTTGTTGCTGCCCTCCCCCCCACTATATATAGGGACCCCTGGGGGGGCGCCGGCCCTGGGAGATCAGATCTCCAAGGGGGGCGGCGGCCAAGGGGGAAGGGGGGTGGCTTCCCCCCAAGCCAAGTGGGGCGCCCCCCACCCCTAGGGTTTCCTACCCTAGGCGCAGGGGGAGGCCCAAGGGGGGCGCCCCAGCCCACTAAGGGCTGGTTCCCTTCCTACTTCAGCCCATGGGGCCCTCCGGGATAGGTGGCCCCACCCGGTGGACCCCCGGGACCCTTCCGATGGCCCCGGTACAATACCGATAACCCCCGAAACTTTCCCGGTGGCCGAAACTGGACTTCCTATATATAATTCTTCACCTCCGGACCATTCCGGAACTCCTCGTCATGTCCGGGATCTCATCCGGGACTCCGAACAACTTTCGGGTTTCCGCATACTCATATCTCTACAACCCTAGCGTCACCGAACCTTAAGTGTGTAGACCCTACGGGTTCGGGAGACATGCAGACATGACCGAGACGCCTTTCCGGTCAATAACCAACAACGGGATCTGGATACCCATGTTGGCTCCCACATGTTCCACGATGATCTCATCGGATGAACCACGATGTCGAGGATTCAATCAATCCCGTATACAATTCCCTTTGTCAATCGGTATGTTACTTGCCCGAGATTCGATCGTCGGTATCCCAATACCTTGTTCAATCTCGTTACCGGCAAGTCTCTTTACTCGTACCGCAATGCATGATCCCGTGGCTAACTCCTTAGTCACATTGAGCTCATTATGATGATGCATTACCGAGTGGGCCCAGAGATACCTCTCCGTCATACGGAGTGACAAATCCCAGTCTCGATCCGTGCCAACCCAACAGACACTTTCGGAGATACCCGTAGTGCACCTTTATAGTCACCCAGTTACGTTGTGACGTTTGGCACACCCAAAGCACTCCTACGGCATCCGGGAGTTGCACGATCTCATGGTCTAAGGAAAAGATACTTGACATTGGAAAAGCTCTAGCAAACGAACTACACGATCTTTTGTGCTATGCTTAGGATTGGGTCTTGTCCATCACATCATTCTCCTAATGATGTGATCCCGTTATCAATGACATCCAATGTCCATAGTCAGGAAACCATGACTATCTGTTGATCAACGAGCTAGTCAGCTAGAGGCTTACTAGGGACACGTTGTGGTCTATGTATTCACACATGCATTACGATTTCCGGATAACACAATTATAGCATGAACAATAGACAATTATCATGAACAAAGAAATATAATAGTAACCATTTATTATTGCCTCTAGGGCATATTTCCAACAGTCTCCCACTTGCACTAGAGTCAATAATCTAGTTACATTGTGATGAATCGAACACCCATAGCGTTCTGGTGTTGATCATGTTTTCTGCTACATTCAGGTCCGTATGTACTTTACAAATATCTATGTCTCCATTTTGAACACTTTCATGAATGGAGTTGAAGCGACGCTTGATATGCCTGGTCTTCCTGTGAAACCTGGGCTCCTTGGCAAGGGCAATAGCTCCAGTGTTGTCACAGAAGAGAGTCATCGGGCCCGATGCATTGGGAATCACCCCTAGGTCGGTAATGAACTCCTTTATCCAGACTGCTTCTTGTGGTGCCTCTGAGGCCGCCATGTACTCCGCTTCACATGTAGATCCCGCCACGACACTTTGCTTGCAACTGCACCAGCTTACTTCCCCTCCATTCAAAATATACACATATCCGGTTTGTGACTTGGAGTCATCCAGATCTGTGTCGAAGCTAGCGTCGACGTAACCCTTTACGACGAGCTCTTCGTCACCTCCATAAACGAGAAACATATCCTTAGTCCTTTTCAGGTACTTCAGGATATTCTTGACCGCTGTCTAGTGTTCCATGCCGGGATTACTTTGGTACCTTCCTACCAAACTTACGGCAAGGTTTACATCAGGTCTGGTACACAGCATGGCATACATAATAGGCCCTATGGCCGAGGCATAGGGGATGACACTCATCTTTTTTGTATCTTTTGCCGTGGTCGGGCATTGAGCCGTGCTCAATTGCACACCTTGCAATACAGGCAAGAACCCCTTCTTGGACTGATCCATATTGAACTTCTTCAATATCTTGTCAAGGTACGTACTCTGTGAAAGACCAATGAGGCGTCTTGATCTATCTCTATAGATCTTGATGCCTAATATATAAGCAGCTTCTCCAAGGTCCTTCATTGAAAAACACTTATTCAAATAGGCCTTTATACTTTCCAAGAATTCTATATCATTTCCCATCAATAGTATGTCATCCACATATAATATGAGAAATGCTACAGAGCTCCCACTCACTTTCTTGTAAACACAGGCTTCTCCATAAGTCTGTGTAAACCCAAACGCTTTGATCATCTCATCAAAACGAATGTTCCAACTCCGAGATGCTTGCACCAGCCCATAGATTGAGCGCTGGAGCTTGCATACTTTGTTAGCATTCTTAGGATCGACAAAAACTTCCGGCTGCATCATATACAATTCTTCCTTAAGGAAGCCATTAAGGAATGCCGTTTTGACGTCCATTTGCCATATATCATAATCATAGAATGCGGAAATTGCTAACATGATTCGGACGGACTTCAGCTTCGCTACGGGTGAGAAAGTCTCATCGTAGTCAACCCCTTGAACTTGTCCATAACCCTTAGCGACAAGTCGAGCCTTATAGATGGTCACATTACCATCCGCGTCTGTCTTCTTCTTAAAGATCCATTTATTTTCTATGGCTCGCCGATCATCGGGCAAGTCAGTCAAAGTCCATACTTCGTTTTCATACATGGATCCTATCTCGGATTTCATGGCTTCTAGCCATTTGTCGGAATCCGGGCCCGCCATCGCTTCTTCATAGTTCGAAGGTTCACCGTTGTCTAACAACATGATTTCCAGGACAGGGTTGCCGTACCACTCTGGTGCGGAACATGTCCTTGTGGACCTTCGAAGTTCAGCAGTAACTTGATCCGAAGCTTCATGATCATCATCATTAACTTCATCCCTAGTCGGTGTAGGCACCACAGGAATATCTTCCCGCGCTGTGCTACTTTCCGGTTCGGAAGGGGTGACTATCACCTCATCAAGTTCCACTTTCCTCCCACTTACTTCCTTCGAGAGAAACTCTTTCTCCAGAAAGGACCCGCTATTGGCAACGAAGATCTTGCCTTCGGATCTGAGGTAGAAGGTATACCCAATAGTTTCCTTAGGGTATCCTATGAAGACGCATTTCTCCGACTTGGGTTCGAGCTTTTCAGGTTGAAGTTTCTTGACATAAGCATCGCATCCCCAAACTTTTAGAAACGACAGCTTAGGTTTCTTCCCAAACCATAATTCATACGGTGTCGTCTCAACGGATTTCGACGGAGTCCTATTTAAAGTGAATGCGGCAGTCTCTAAAGCATAGCCCCAAAATGAGCGGTAGATCGGTAAGAGACATCATAGATCGCACCATATCCAATAGAGTGCGATTACGACGTTCGGACACACCATTTCGCTGAGGTGTTCCAGGCGGCGTGAGTTGTGAAACGATTCCACATTTCTTTAAGTGCGTACCAAATTCGTGACTTAAATATTCTCCACCACGATCTGATCGTAAGAACTTTATTTTCCTGTCATGTTGATTCTCAACCTCACTCTGAAATTCCTTGAACTTTTCAAAGGTTTCAGAGTTGTGTTTCATTAGGTAGACATACCCATATCTACTTAAGTCATCAGTGAGAGTGAGAACATAATGATATCCTCCGCGAGCCTCAACACTCATTGGACCGCACACATCGGTATGTATGATTTCCAATAAATTGGTTGCTCGCTCCATTGATCCGGAGAACGGAGACCTTACCCATGAGGCATGGTTCGCACGTGTCAAATGATTCATAATCAAGAGACTCCAAAAGTCCATCTGCATGGAGCTTCTTCATGCGCTTGACACCAATGTGACCAAGGCGGCAGTGCCACAAGTATGTGGGACTATCGTTATCAACTTTACATCTTTTGGTATTCACACTATGAATATGTGTAACATCACGGTCGAGATTCATCAAGAATAAACCATTGACCAGCGGGGCATGACCATAAAACATATCTCTCATATAAATAGAACAACCATTATTCTCGGATTTAAATGAGTAGCCATCTCGAATTAAACGAGATCCAGATACAATGTTCATGCTCAAAGCTGGCACTAAATAACAATTATTGAGGTTTAAAACTAATCCCGTAGGTAAATGCAGAGGCAGCGTGCCGACGGCGATCACATCGACCTTGGAACCATTCCCGACGCGTATCGTCACCTCGTCCTTCGCCAGTCTCCGCTTATTCCGCAGCTCCTGTTTTGAGTTACAAATATGAGCAACCGCACCGGTATCAAATACCCAGGAGCTACTACGAGTACTGGTAAGGTACACATCAATTACATGTATATCACATATACCTTTGGTGTTGCCGGCCTTCTTGTCCGCTAAGTATTTGGGGCAGTTCCGCTTCCAGTGACCACTTCCCTTGCAATAAAAGCACTCAGTCTCAGGCTTGGGTCCATTCTTTGACTTCTTCCCGGCAACTGACTTACCGGGCGCGGCAACTCCCTTGCCGTCCTTCTTGAAGTTCTTCTTACCCTTGCCCTTCTTGAACTTAGTGGTTTTATTCACCATCAACACTTGATGTTCCTTTCTGATCTCCACCTCCGCTGATTTCAGCATTGAATATACCTCAGGAATGGTCTTTTCCATCCCTTGCATATTGAAGTTCATCACAAAGCTCTTGTAGCTCGGTGGAAGCGACTGAAGGATTCTGTCAATGACCGCGTCATCCGGGAGATTAACTCCCAGCTGAGACAAGTGGTTGTGTAACCCAGACATTCTGAGTATGTGCTCACTAGCAGAACTATTTTCCTCCATTTTATAGCTGAAGAACTTGTCAGAGACTTCATATCTCTCGACCCGGGCATGAGCTTGGAAAACCATTTTCAGCTCTTCGAACATCTCATATGCTCCATGTTTCTCAAAACGCTTTTGGAGCCCCGGTTCTAAGCTGTAAAGCATGCCGCACTGAACGAGGGAGTAATCATCAGCACGTGACTGCCAAGCGTTCATAACGTCTTGGTTCTCTGGGATGGGTGCTTCACCTAGCGGTGCTTCTAGGACATAATCTTTCTTGGCAGCTATGAGGATGATCCTCAGGTTCCGGACCCAGTCCGTATAGCTGTTGCCATCATCTTTCAGCTTGGTTTTCTCTAGGAATGCGTTGAAGTTGAGGAGAACGTGGGCCATTTGATCTACAAGACATATTGTATAGATTTTAGACTAAGTTCATGATAATTAAGTTCATCTAATCAAATTATTCAATGAACTCCCACTCAGATAGACATCCCTCTAGTCATCTAAGTGAAACATGATCCGAGTTAACTAGGCCGTGTCCGATCATCACGTGAGACGGACTAGTCAAGATCGGTGAACATCTCCATGTTGATCGTATCTTCTATACGACTCATGCTCGACCTTTCGGTCTTCCGTGTTCCGAGGCCATGTCTGTACATGCTAGGCTCGTCAAGTCAACCTAAGTGTATTGCGTGTGTTCCGAGGCCATGTCTGTACATGCTAGGCTCGTCAACACCCGTTGTATGCGAACGTTAGAATCTATCACACCCGATCATCACGTGGTGCTTCGAAACAACGAACCTTCGCAACGGTGCACAGTTAGGGGGAACACTTTCTTGAAATTATTATAAGGGATCATCTTACTTACTACCATCGTTTTAAGCAAATAAGATGCAAAACATGATAAACATCACATGCAATCAAATAGTGACATGATATGGCCAATATCATTTTGCTCCTTTGATCTCCATCTTCGGGGCGCCATGATCATCTTCGTCACCGGCATGACACCATGATCTCCATCATCATGATCTCCATCATCGTGTCTTCATGAAGTTGTCACGCCAACGATTACTTCTACTTCTATGGCTAACGTGTTTAGCAATAAAGTAAAGTAATTTACATGGCGTTATTCAATGACACGCAGGTCATACAAAATAATAAAGACAACTCCTATGGCTCCTGCCGGTTGTCATACTCATCGACATGCAAGTCATGATTCCTATTACAAGAATATGATCAATCTCATACATCACATATATCATTCATCACATCTTCTGGCCATATCACATCACAAGGCACATGCTGCAAAAACAAGTTAGACGTCCTCTAATTGTTGTTGCAAGTTTTTACGTGGCTTCTATAGGTTTCTAGCAAGAACGTTTCTTACCTACGTAAAACCACAACGTGATATGCCAATTTCTATTTACCCTTCATAAGGACCCTTTTCATCGAATCCGTTCCGACTAAAGTGGGAGAGACAGACACCCGCTAGCCACCTTATGCAACTAGTGCATGTCAGTCGGTGGAACCTGTCTCACGTAAGCGTACGTGTAAGGTCGGTCCGGGCCGCTTCATCCCACAATACCGCCGAAACAAGATAAGACTAGTAGTGGCAAGAAAAATTGACAACATCTACGCCCACAACTGCTTTGTGTTCTACTCGTGCATAGAACTACGCATAGGCCTCGCTCATGATGCCACTGTTGGGGATCGTAGCAGAATTTTAAAATTTTCTACGCATCACCAAGATCCATCTATGGAGTGTACTAGCAACGAGAGGGAAGGAGTGCATCTACATACCCTTGTAGATCGCGAGCGGAAGCGTTCTAGTGAACGGGGTTGATGGAGTCGTACTCGTCGTGATCCAAATCACCGATGACCGAGCGCCGAACGGACGGCACCTCCGCGTTCAACACACGTACGGAGCAGCGACGTCTCCTCCTTCTTGATCCAGCAAGGGGGAAGGAGAGGTTGATGGAGATCCAGCAGCATGATGGCGTGGTGGTGGATGTAGCGGGGATCTCGGCAGGGCTTCGCCAAGCTTCTGCGAGAGGGAGAGGTGTTGCAGGGGGAGAGGGAGGCACCAGGGGTTGTGTTGTTGCTGCCCTCCCTCCCCCCACTATATATAGGGACCCCTGGGGGGCGCCGGCCCTGGTAGATCAGATCTCCAAGGGGGGGCGGCGGCCAAGGGGGAAGGGGGGTGGCTTCCCCCCCAAGCCAAGTGGGGCGCCCCCCACCCCTAGGGTTTCCTACCCTAGGCGCAGGGGGGAGGCCCAAGGGGGGGCGCCCCAGCCCACTAAGGGCTGGTTGCCTTCCCACTTCAGCCCATGGGGCCCTCCGGGATAGGTGGCCCCACCCGGTGGACCCCCGGGACCCTTCCGGTGGTCCTGGTACAATACCGATAACCCCCGAAACTTTCCCGGTGGCCGAAACTGGACTTCCTATATATAATTCTTCACCTCCAGACCATTCCGGGACTCCTCGTGACGTCCGAGATCTCATCCGGGACTCCGAACAACTTTCGGGTTTCCGCATACTCATATCTCTACAACCCTAGCGTCACCGAACCTTAAGTGTGTAGACCCTACGGGTTCGGGAGACATGCAGACATGACCGAGACGCCTCTCCGGTCAATAACCAACAACGGGATCTGGATACCCATGTTGGCTCCCACATGTTCCACGATGATCTCATCGGATGAACCACGATGTCGAGATTCAATCAATCCCGTATACAATTCCCTTTGTCAATCGGTATGTTACTTGCCCGAGATTCGATCGTCGGTATCCCAATACCTTGTTCAATCTCGTTACCGGCAAGTCTCTTTACTCGTACCGCAATGCATGATCCCGTGGCTAACTCCTTAGTCACATTGAGCTCATTATGATGATGCATTACCGAGTGGGCCCAGAGATACCTCTCCGTCATACGGAGTGACAAATCCCAGTCTCGATCCGTGCCAACCCAACAGACACTTTCGGAGATACCCGTAGTGCACCTTTATAGTCACCCAGTTACGTTGTGACGTTTGGCACACCCAAAGCACTGCTACGGCATCCGGGAGTTGCACGATCTCATGGTCTAAGGAAAAGATACTTGACACTGGAAAAGCTCTAGCAAATGAACTACACGATCTTTTGTGCTATGCTTAGGATTGGGTCTTGTCCATCACATCATTCTCCTAATGATTTGATCTCGTTATCAATGACATCCAATGTCCATAGTCAGGAAACCATGACTATCTGTTGATC
The DNA here is from genome assembly GCF_002575655.3 of Aegilops tauschii subsp. strangulata. Lineage (NCBI taxonomy): Eukaryota > Viridiplantae > Streptophyta > Magnoliopsida > Poales > Poaceae > Aegilops > Aegilops tauschii. The sequence continues at coordinate 323,728,519 of NC_053040.3, forward strand.
AACGAGCTAGTCAACTAGAGGCTTACTAGGGACACGTTGTGGTCTATGTATTCACACATGCATTACGATTTCCGGATAACACAATTATAGCATGAACAATAGACAATTATCATGAACAAAGAAATATAATAATAACCATTTATTATTGCCTCTAGGGCATATTTCCAACAGTGTCCCCGGGCTTGGCAAACCCGCCACGATGCGTCGTCAACAACTTTTCTTCCCGACGCACCCCTACTTCGACACCACTGCGCCCATGCTAACTCGGCGCCCTCTTGCGCTCACGGCTGCACGACGACTTCCTCGACACCGGCCACCCCGACTCGACATCGACCATGGCATTCTTCGCACGGCTACCTCGACCATGGCTACACCACACAAGCTCTCGGCTACCTCGACAAACGGCACGAAGGGCTACCGCCTTGCTTGAGAAACCTCGTCGGTTGCCACTCCAGCCACGACTCCGCGATGCGTCGAGCGTTACGACAGTGGGGGGGGGTGTCCGTCGGCTTGCCTTCGGATTCTTCTCCAGTCTCACCGTCTGTGTCGCTACCATTGTGACTGCATGGGGATGTTAAATAACGTGATTGTATTAGGAAACATAGGTTAGACTAGGAAATATTCTGCCTTGCCTTGTACTCCAAGTAGATCATGTACTCCTATATATATGCCCACGAGGCTCAAGCAATACAACAACTATTCCACCAAACCCCTCTCTCCCTTCTAACAGATATAAACATAGATCTGATCATAAACTCAAAGTTCATCGGATCCCAACAAACACACCGCAAAAAGAGTTACATCAAATAGATCTCAAAGAGACCATTATATTGACAATCAAAAGAGAGAGAGGAAGCCATCTAGCTACTAACTACGGATCCGTAGGTCTACAATGAACTACTCATGCATCATCGGAGAGGCACCAATGAGGATGATGAATCCCTCCATGATGGTGTCAAGATTGGATCTGGTGGTTCTGGAACTTGCGGCGGCAGGAATTGATTTTCGTTGACTCTCCTAGGGTTTTTGGAATATTGGGGTATTTATAGAGCAAAGAGGCGGTGCGCCTGGCCCACCTGGGCACAACCCACCTAGGCGCGCCTGGCCCCCAGGCGCGCCCTGGTGGCTTGTGCTACCCTCGGAGCACCGCTCAGGTACTTTCTTGGCTCATTTGGTGTCTTCTGGTCCAGAAAAAATCCATAAAAAGTTTCGCTGCGTTTGGACTCCGTTTGGTATTGGTTTCCTGCGATGTAAATAACAAGCAGAAAACAACAACTGGCACTTGGCACTATGTCAATAGGTTAGTCCCGAAAATGATACAAAATGATTGTAAAACATCCAAGAATGATAATATAACAGCATGGCACAATCAAAAATTATAGATACATTGGAGACGTATCAGCATCCCCAAGCTTAACTCCTGCTCGTCCTCAAGTAGGTAAATGATAAAAACAGAATTTTTGATGTGGAATGCTGCCTAACATGTTCATCACATATTATTTTCTTTGTAGCATGGACATTTGGACTTTTATATGGTTCAAAGCAATAGTCTAGTTTTGACATGAGGATTTCAATACTCAAGCATATCAACAAGCAGCCATGTCTTTCAAAATATCAACACTAAAGCAAGTTATCCCTAGCCCATTATGCTCAATCATTGGTCCATTCATATAAGAGAAGATGGAGACTCAAGTAAAAATAAAAATTGCATAAAGTAAAAGAAAGGCCCTTCGCAGAGGGAGGTAGGGATTTTTTAGAGGTGCCAGAGCTCAAATCGAAAAAGATAGAGATAAAAATATTTTGGGTGGCATGCTTTTCCTGTCAACGAAAACAATCAAGTAGTTCCCAATACTTTCCATGCTAGATACTCCCTCCGTTCCAAATAACTCGTCGTTGTTTTAGTTCAAATTTGAACTAAAACCACGATGAGTAATTTGGAACAGAGGGAGTATATCATAGGCGGTTCCCAAACAGAAAATAAAGTTTATTCCTTTTCAACCATACTTTCACTTTCCATGGCTAACCGTATCCACGGGTGCCTTCCATACCAACACTCATCTTGAGAATAACACATCTAGCATGGAAATATATCAGCCACCCCCTACCGTTTCATGAGCAGTACGAGCACACAAAAGAGAAATTTATTTTGAAAATTAGAGATGGCACATACAGATTTGCTTAGAACGGCAAAAGAATGCCGCATATAGGTAGGTATAGTGGACTCATGTGGCAAAAACTGGTTTAAAGGATTTTGGATGCATAAGTAGTGATCATACTTAGTGCAAATGAAGGCTAGCAAAAGATTGAGAAGCATCCAACCAAGAAACGAAAAATCTCAAAAGCGAGCATTAAGAATAACTAACACCGAATAATGCACCACAAGTAGGATGCAATTTCATTGCATAACTATTGACTTTCGTGCTTCCATGGGGAATCACAAACCTTAACACCAATATTCTTACTAAAGCATAATTACTCACATATCACTATCATCATATCTCAAAACTATTACAAAGAATCAAGTTCATTTTGTCCAATGATCTTCATGAAAGTTTTATTATATCCTCCTTGGATATCTATCACTTTGGAACTAGTTTCATATGTTGCTTTTAATAAGCTCAAACAGATATAAGTGAAGACCATGAGCATCGTATTTCTTTCTCTCAAATTAATCTAAGTGAAGCAAGAGAGAATTTCTTAAAAAATTTACTAACTCTCAAATAAATCTAAGTGAAGCATGAGAGCATTTCTTCAAAAATACTAAAGCACACCATGCTCAAAAAGATATAAGTGAAGCACTAGAGCAATTGCATAGCTCATAAAGATTTAAGTGAAGCATAGAGATCAATTCTAACAAGTCATAGCATATTTTGGCTCTCTCAAATAGGTGTGTCCAGCAAGGATTCATGACTTAAAATAAAAAGCAAAACATGCAAAGACTCATATCATACAAGACGCTCCAAGCAAAACTCATAATATGTGACGAATAAAAATATAGTTCCAAGTAAAATACCGATGGTTATTAGAAGAAAGAGGGGATGCCACTCGGGGGCATCCCCAAGCTTAGTTGCTTGATACTTCTTGATTATTATCTTGGGGTTCCATGGGCATCCCCAAGCTTAGCCTTTTCCTAATCCTTATTTCTTCATCCATCGCGATCTCACCCAAAACTTGAAAACTTCAATCACACAAAACTCAACAAAACCTTCGTGAGATCCGTTAGTATAAGAAAGCAAATCACTACTATAAGTACTGTTGCAAACCCATTCATATTTTATTTTTGCATTATATCTACTGTATTACAACTTTTCTATGGCAAAAACTCTTCAAACAAAACCATAGAATCATCAAAACAAGCACACAACGCAAAGAAAACAGAATCTGTCAAAAACAGAACAGTCTGTAGCAATCTGCATATTTCGAATACTTCTGCAACACCAAAATTCTGAAAAATTGGGACAACGTGAGAAATTTGTATATCAATCTTCTGTAAAAATTCAGAATTTTTCGTCGCTTCTGTGATTTTTTAAAATTATTTTTCTGGACGCAAAAGTTTCTGTTTTTCAACAAGATCAAATCAACTATCACCCAACATGATCCCAAAGGCTTTGCTTGGAACAAACACTAACTAAAACACAAAAAACACAATCATAACTGTACCATAATTTTGCAAACACTCAAGAATAGAAAGAAAAAGTAAAAAATAAATTTTATTCATTGGGTTGCCTCCCAACAAGCGCTATCGTTTTATGCCCCTAGCTAGGCATAAATTTTATTCATGCTCACATGAAAGATGATAATTGAAACACAAAGAGAGCATCATAAAGCATGTGACAAACACATTTAAGTCTAACATACTTCCTATTCATATGAATTTTATAAGGAAACAAATTATCAAGACAAGAAATATCTAGCATATGCAAATGAGAGTAATAAAACATTGGCAATCTCAACATAACGAGAGGTAATTTAGTAACATAAAAAATTCTACAACCATATTTTCCTCTCTCATAATAACTCCTTGTAGGATCATAATCAAATTCAACAATGTAACCATCACATAAAATATTCTATTTTTGATCCTCATACATGCAAAGTTGACACTCTTCCAAAATAGTGGGATTATCATCAAATAAAGTCATGACCTCTCCAAATCCACCTTTATAAAAAAAATTCATCAGATTGAACACTCTCCAAATAGGTGGGATTTTTTTACCTAAAGTTGACACTCTTCCAAACCCACTTTGAATACTATTGCAAAAATTATTATCAATATCATATTCATCAGAGGCATAAATAAATTTTCAAGATCATAAAAATCATTATCACCCCAGTCATGATCATTGCAATAAGTAGTGGTCATAGCAATATTGGCATCCCCAAGCTTGGGGTTTTGCATATTATTAGCACAATTGACATTAATAGAATTTATAGTAACAACATTGCAATCATGCTTTTAATCTTGGGAGCTATCATGAATCACTTTATAATTTTCTTCTTTTAACACTTCATCACAATTTCCAGATTCATAAATCTCAAGCAAAACTTCATAAAGATAATCTAGTGAACTCAATACACTAGCAATGGGTTCATCATAATTGGATCTCTTGAAAAGATTAGCAAGTGGATGAGGATCCATATCAATAGATTTTTAGCAAGCGAAGATGCAAGCAAATAGAAGGCACATGGCAACACAAGCAAACATGAGATCTAACGAGAAAACGGCGAATGGAAAAAGAGGGCGAATAAAACGTTAAATTTTTGTGAAGTGGGGGGATGAAAACGAGAGGAAAATGGCAAATAATGTAAATTGCAAGGAGATGAGATTTGTGATTAGAAACCTAGTAGATGTTGATGATGTCTCCCCGGCAACAGTGCCAGAAATTCCTTTTGACGCGGCTTGAACTACGTCGGTATTTCCCCCAATAGAAAGGGATGATGCAGCACAACTACGGTAGGCATTTCCCTCAGTGATGAGACCAAGGTTATCGAACCAGTAGGAGAACCACGCAAAACTACGTGAAAGGCACCTGCACACAAATAACAAATACTCGCAACCCGACGTATTAAAGGGGTTGTCAATCCCTTTCGGGTAACGGCGCCAGAAATTGGCAAGTAGACGGGATAAAAATATGATATATTGGATAAATAGATCTCGAATAAATGCAAAATAAAATAAAGTGCAGCAAGGTACTTTTGGGTTTTTTGGAAATATAGATATGAAAATAAAAGAAAATGAAAATAGATAGCGAAGGCAAATATAATAAAGAAGAGACTCGGGGGCCGTAGATTTCACTAGTGGCTTCTCTCGAGAAATATAGCATACGGCGGATAAATAAATTACTGTTGGGAAATTGATAGAACTTCAAATAATCATGACGATATCCAGGCAATGATCATTATATAGGCATCACGTCCACGATTAGTAGACCGACTCTTGCCTGCATCTACTACTATTACTCCACACATCGACCGCTATCCAGCATGCATCTAGTGTATTAAGTTCCGGGAGAAACGGATTAATGTGATAGGAAAGATGACATGATGTAGACAAGATCTATTATGTAGAAATAGACCCCATCTTGTTATCCTTAATAGCAATGATACATACATGTCGGTTCCCCTTCTGTCACTGGGATCAAGCACCGTAGGATCGAACCCATCACAAAGAACCTCTTCCCATGGCAAGAAAAATCGATCTAGTTGGCCTAACTAAACCAAAGATTCGAAGAATAAATACAAGGCTATAAGTAATCATGCATATAAGAGATCAAAGAAGACTCAAATAACTTTCATGGATAAAAACATAGATCTGATCATAAACTCAAAGTTCATCGGATCCCAACAAACACACCGCAAAAAGAGTTACATCAAATATATCCCCAAGAGGCCATTTATGTAGAATCAAAAGAGAGAGAGGAAGCCATCTAGCTACTAACTACGGACCCGTTGGTCTACAATGAACTACTCACGCGTCAACGAAGAGGCACCAATGAGGATGATGAACCCCTCTATGATGGTGTCTAGATTGGATCTGGTGGTTTCTGGAATATTGGGTATTCATAGAGCAAAGAGGCGTTGTGGGAGGCCACCAAGGTGGGCACAGCCCACCTGGGCGCGCTTGGACTCCCCTCAGAGTACCCCTCAGGTACTTTCTTGGCCCATATGGTGTCTTCTGGTCCAGAAAAAATCCACAACAAGTTTCGCTGCGTTTGGACTCCGTTTGGTATTGATTTCCTGCGATGTAAAAAACAAGCAGAAAACAACAACTGACACTTGGCACTATGTCAATAGGTTAGTCCCAAAAAATGATATAAAATGATTGTAAAATGACTGTAAAACTTCCAAGAATGATAATATAACAGCATGGAACAATAAAAAATTATAGATACGTTGGAGACGTATCACGATACACACATAGTAGTTCTTTTGTTTTGAACATGGATGAAAATGCAGGGAACTTACGAGTGCCTATATTTTGCCAGAATGTTGATTAATTTCTGGTATGTCCTATTTTAGCAAAGGTCATGCTGATTTTTTCCACGGATTTCGGCATGACTTGTGCTAGAAAGTAGGAAATATCGAGTGCCCTGCCCTAGGAGTATTTATAGTATTTCATTTTGTTTTGTGTGCATTCTGTTATATATAATGCTGATCGATACTTAGGGTTGACTTTCAGTCTGTTGGAGCTCCTTGTGTGATAGATTGATATTTTTGAAGGAAGGATCTCGACTGTTGTCGTGGGGGTCGCTTCCTCCTCTTCTCCTCGTAATAGACCTTGGTAATGCATGAGGGAAGGAGGGATGTGACCATCACTGATGGTCGAAATATCAGTGAGGGAGTGTCCACCATATACACCAACATATATGGTCGAAATAGCAGTGAGGGAGTGCCCACCATGTACACCACCATATACGGTCAAAATATCACTGAGGAATAATCCCGGTTGTTGTCCTGGGGGTCGCTTCTCCTTCTTTACGGTGTGCTAGACCTTTCGGTAATGCACTTGTGAAAGAAGGGAGGAGCGACCATCACCAATGGTTGAAATATCAGAGAGCGAGTGCCCACCATATACACCACCAGAGATGAGAGTTTTTCAAGGGAGACTCGACAAACCAAAAGTCAACCCGTGTTGAATAGTAATCTGTGTGTTGAGTTCCTGGTATTTGCCATCGATTTTTAATTTTTCAATCAGGAACACAACAAATGGATGACGATGATAGGATTCCCAAGTGCAATGACTGTACCGATGACGGGGGTATATGTACGACATGCCTCTGTTGGAAAATAGTAGATGCTTCTCCCTCACACTTAAGGAGGGTTTCGAATATTTTACTTCAGCGGCAAGTATTTCTTCTTAATTAAGCAGGGGTTAAGGTTTTTTCTTTAACGTGTAATTTCTGTTTCTTATAATTCGACTAGTGTATCCCCTGCTATGCAAGACCTTATATCTTAGAGAATCTCTCTTTCGAAGAGAGGGAAAAGATGGATACAAAGAAAGCTCGCCTTAAGACGAAACATGTTTTCATTTTTGAGGTTAAGATCTTAAATGAAGCAGGTCACACAAATTTTGGTTGTTCAAATTGGAAAGGATTATGCAAGGCCTATGGATTTGAGGAGGGTATGAAAATAACATTCGATGTTGGCATTCCTCAAGATGATCATGAACATGATAAAGACATTTGGGTGGATCTGGACATGATTCCAATTCTATCCCCGTGTGAGTTTGTTAAACAAATTTGTTAAATAATCTATATTGCTTATTTAAAAATAGTTGTTATTCATCCCTACTAAACTTGCTTATTTATAATTGAGAGCTTATTTCCTTTCTTCAAGAGATACACGAAAGATAGTAGACAAGACCTACTACAGTTATAGCTCAGAGCTAACTTGGGAGGAGAAGAATTCTATTATCTCCTTTGTTAATGATGTTCTGACTTTTAAGATCATTTTTGGATCTGGCCAAAATTATAGTGGATACGTGACATTAGTCCATAAGTTGAGCGATGGTAACATTTGTGCAAATATCATGGCAAGATTTTTTACTATTATGTCACTAATCCATCTTCTTCATATGTTCTTCTTAAGTAAACTATATTGCTAACTGTGTTACTATTATGTTCTTCAGTAGAAGCTCCCGAATGATGTTGTGACTCTGCTGATGTATGTCGAAGGTGAGATGACAACTGTTGGCGTACGACTAGCGACGGGCAGTTTCAAATGTGCATACTCAACTGAACGTCAAGCAGATGACCCCAAAATCAAAGAATGGAGAAAAATAGTGACTGAGTGCAGGCCACAAATTGAAGACTGGTGGATCTCTATGCTCCATAATGGAGATGGCAGAGGTTTTGGTTTTATTCTATTTTACCTAAGAGAGAGGAGTAGATCCTAAAACTTGTCATGTGCTAGGAAGTTATTTACCTAGGATGATAACAATTATCTAGTAGTGGTTAACTTATGATGATCTTTATGGTGAGACATTGTTATATCACTACGATGATGATGGGTTGTTATATCACTACGATGATGATGGGTTGTTATGGCACTACGATGATGATTAGTTGCTATATCATTATGATGATGATGATGATGAGTTGTTATATCATTACTATTGTATAAAAATTTGTATAAGGGTGTATAAATACAGTATAAATATGCTAAAAAATATGTAGATATAGTAGTGGCACGGGGTAATACCCGGCGCTACAGCTAGTTAGCAGGAGCGCGGGTCCTACCCCACGCTACTGCTAACAAAAGTAGTAGTAGCACGGGGCAGGCCCGCGCTACTACAACCAGTTAGTTGCAAGGCGCTAGCAGTAGTGTGACCCCCATGCTATGGCCTGGCCTTTACCCCACGCTACTACTAGGCTTTTCCATAGTAGTGCATCCTCCTCTAGTTCTTTGACGTTACTCTTGTTTTAGATAGGGAAGTTCTGTAGGGTCAGTGGTTTCATATGCATGGATACATACAGAGGCACTGTACGTTTGGTGCTTGATCTACGAAATAATTCAAAAGATAAATTATGGCGGCTAGGAGGTATAACCTAACCGTGGGAGTTTGCAACAACATGCTCACCAACTCACCTCTCTGATGTGTTATGTTGAGGATCAATCTAATCTAGATCAAATCTCACTTGCATCTTCATAGGGTTCATGGGATGGTTCGTAGTTGTGACGTCGCCGGTCCCAGCTGAGTGTTGACGTGCTTGTTCCGTCGAGTGGTGGTGCTTTGGTGATAACAGAGATGCTTATTCCATTGACTTAGGTAGACATCTCGTCATGATATACATGTTTTAAATAGAGGTTCGGCGTAGCGGATAGCGGGCGATATTGCAAGCTCGATGCTCACATACAGGATTTACCGCTATTGCAGCCACATCATAACAACACGCTATTTTCTATCGCTACCCAGAACAAATAGCACTAGACTGGCGCTAGCTGTCGCTATCCCTGCTATTTGCAAGTGAATATCTTCTTCTCCGGCCTATGAATCCTTTGGGTTCCAGATCATCGAAACTTCCTCACCGAGATCAGTGGTTTACCAACTGCCTACATAGATACTACTTTCTTGTTCTAACGATAGTACAAAACTCGAGAGCGGACAATATCAGACGGTATGTGTTATCCTCTTGAGTGGAATGAAGAGGATAGAGAACTCTCAAAGTATTGGATAGTAATTTTCTTTTAAGGTATTTTCTTGTAATGGCTATGTTAGATTAATATAGAGCTTCGGCTCCTTCAACAAAATTACGACGACTTTCATGTAGTCATTGCAAAACTATAGGTACGACGACTTTCATGTAGTCATTGCAAAATGAGATTACCTTTCCGATGAGAATGCCTTAGATAATGCTGTCGTACAGATGGAACCTCTTATGGACGTATCATCTGAGAATCCCATTTAACATTTCGTATCGAAAAATGTTCTGCGGGAACATCGGCCCTAGATCGGTGATGTCCCGACAATGTAGATTAGTAGATGTACCATGATGTCAAAGAATCAGGGCGGGAAGTACATCTCAAGCTCACATAATATGATGATTTTTGCCTTAATGTCCATAAGATCCAACGTGACACTGAGGCGGTTGTGTTTTGGCTTGCACCCGCATGCAATGGAGTTTTTGAGTGTTTCTCAAGAGTTTTTGAGTGTTTCTCAATTGTCGCCAGGTTGATAGCCTCACTACAGGCCCCTGTCTCATTAGTAGTCACTTTGACAATCAAATCTTGCACATGAGGGTCCTGGACCATTCCGTCCAACAAGCAATCCCGTGATTGTCGTTTTCGCTTTGGCCTCTTCATGTTTGCCAGACTCTTCATCATGACTGACCTCTTCATCACGATCAATTTGTTCGTCGTCTTCATGATATCCATTGTCTTGGTGCTCCATCCCTTATTCTTCCGGCAATCCATGCCCCACTTATTCATCTGACGACCCGTCATCCACTAGACCATGACTTGTCTATTTTGTATAATTAGACATGAAGCCAGATGACAACAAGTGCCGATGCAATGTGCAGACTCTGGTGTGTACATAATCAAGTTTTGAGAACCAACACATATACACCATTTTTTGCCACCCATTCCCACCATATCTTGCATGGCGAACTCAAAGAACTCCCTCAAACCTCCGATGAAATTGTTTGACGCCCGTGATACAGATTTATATATTCAACTTTGATCCATACATATAAGATATAGCCAAATTAGTTCGTATATTCTCAAAAGAAAGATGCAAAATTGATAATTTTAGCGTGACCTTCGCTAAAAATGTGACATATTGAATGCCTGAAATTTGACGAAACAAATAGACAATTTATTTAAAATACTGATACTCGTTTATATTTCCTAAAAAGAAGACCACAACGCGCAAGCAAATTCATCGCGAGTAACCAAATGTTGACACGGCTTGATGACCGGCACCAACACCGCACACGCCTGTTTCGCCGCACATGTTACCGAGAAATATCAACACAGTTATTAGTTACATCAGTTATGTAACATAATCTTTGACAAGAGTCGTTGCCATGTGCTATTAGAGTATCTATAGTCGGACTTGGCAAATCTGAGCCCTCAAATGCCTGTGGAAGCATCTGGACGACAGTGATCGGTCACGCCTCAAAATCATCATCCAGATACCTTAAATTAGAAAACCTCAAATCCATATTATTACATGCAACGTAGCGATCTTTAACCGGATCTCGTCCGGTCGCCGTGGCCATGTCCGGTGACCGGCTGCGTTGGTCCGATAGAGTAGGGCATGGGACACGTGCCGACTCACGGGACTTATTGCGCCGCCGTCTCCTATGCCCTACTCTTCCTCGTCGGAGCCCGGAACCCGTTGGGTGCCGGTGGACGTCGGATCGATGATGGATCCGTCCGGGGACGAGCCGCCGACATCGACCACGATGCGGTTGCGTCGCTCGGACTAATGCGCCATATGGGGCGCCGGAGAATGCGACCCCGCCCACCGACGTTCGCCGCCGCGAGGGCTGCCGTCGCCTCCCTCGCTCGATGCCTTGCATGGTGGGCACGCCATGCCATGGCCTCGTCAGACGAGGCCCATGGTGCGTCCCGATGCTCGACGCGCCAACGGAGGGGTTGCGCATCCGCCAGCGCGTTCGGACGCCAGACGGATCGCAGGCCTCCGGCGAGGCAACTACGGCTGGCCTAGTGCCGGATTCATGCGCCATTTGGGCGGACGCAATGGATTCCCGATGGATGGAGTCCGAGCGCAGCCGTGCACGGGCGTCCTCCGAGGTCGGCGGAGCGCAAGCCGGACGGCCATCTCCTCCTCGGGGCCGCGTGGGATGAGTTTGGGGTCGACGGATCTGGAGGTGAAGGACTCAGATTCGCTGCCCGCCATGCCGGAGATGAGCTTAGGTGACGGAGAAGAGTGGAGGGAAGGGGAGTGAAGTTGCTAAGGTTTGGTCCGGCGAGCGGATAGGAAGGGATTTATGTGGGATTGGATGGACCAGCGTGAGCCGGGTCCAGGCGTCCCGTATCCGCTTCGTATTTGGGCTGGATATGAGGAATACCGATCAGCTAACGTGTTTGAGAGGGCCGTCTAGACAAAAAAGTGACCCGATAGTGATCAGGCGGTCCGCCTGGCCGTATGAGACCGGCTGTAGATGCTCGTGAAATGCAGGTCTGATGTTGTTTTGCTTGTTTGGTGACTTCCCTGCTCATAGGCTTGTTTACTTTTTGTTGCCTTTTTAATCTGGCCCAGCTACTTTGGCTAGGCTTGAGCGCTGGGAACAGTTGTTGTCTTGTTTGCCTGCCTGGTTTCCAATAAAAATTGGGAGGGGGAACCCCTTTTCTTCAAAAATATGTTATGTAAAATAACCCAATTTTCTCATTAAATTTGTGACAAATTCTGCATGTCACCAGCCTGCATGTACAGCGTGACCCAGAAGTCCATCTCATCGTTGCTCGACAACGGCGATGCGCGATCTGCGCCGAAGGTGTCGCTGGTTGCCATCCCGGAACCGGAGCTGTCCACCGACATCGCAAGTGTCTCCGACCAGAAGCTGTCGTCGATCTGGAACTCTTCCGAGGCTGCCCGTGTTCAACGACGAGGCCATCGAGTAGTCGGTGGCAGATGACGTCGACAGGGACTGCTCCGGCGACACCGGGTCGGAGGTCGGATCCTCGAGCGTGCTCGCAGCCACAGCAGGCTTCTCGGCTTTGCGCTTAGGTGATGCCTGGCCGGACGTCTTGGACGAGGACGAGTCGAGTCGCTTCTTGAGGTGTGTGTGCCAGACGTTCTTGATCTCGTTGTCCGTCCTCCCAGGCAGCCTGGCGGCAATGGTGGACCATCTGTTGCCGAGCATGGCGTCGAGCTGGATGATGGCGTCTTCCTCCTCGCTGGTGAAGTTACCGCGCTTGATGTCGGGGCGCAGGTAGTTGATCCACCGGAGGCGGCAGCTCTTGCCGCAGCGCAGCAGGCCGGCCTGCTTCGGCAGCGCCCGCCAGGTGCTGTGCCCGTGCTGCTTGATGTGAGCGACCAGGGTCATGTCCTCCTCCGCCGTCCACGGGCCCCTCTTGATCGCTGTCTTCTCGCAGCAAGGAGACCTCCCCATAGCTACCTTGCTCACTCATCTGCTCTTCTCGGCCGACTAATTAAGTTAAACCTCTGGTGCTGTGTGTGTGATGTATGGATTGCTCAGTGTGTTGACGCTAATCCGAAGGTAAAGGCTGCCAGAGCTGCTAGGAAGAATACGGCTGGTGCTGTGTAGATTGCGGGAGGGTTGCGCTATTTGTACTCTCCGCGCGGCGATGGCGAAAACGTGGTCAATTGGAGCAGGTTCCGAGCAGTTGCGACCACACCATTGCCTGACAAAACGAGGGAGAATTGTGGCGTTATATCCAAGTGGTGCTGTTCTTTTTCTATTGTTTGCATGATGGAGTCCATGTAGTACGTTGCTTGCTTCCTTGTTTATTGCCCGGCTTCTCTCTCTAAGTACAGAAGTTTGTAGTGTCAGGCATGCGCGTGTGCCCTGCTCTATCGGTTGAAAAAGTAGGAAGGTGATGTGTGATAGAATAAGCTCTCCCTCAGACCACTAGGGTCATTTTTCTGTTTTAAACTTGTGTATGCCTGCACTGATGTGATGGTCACATGCAGCATGCACGTAGCTGGGACGTGCCCTCCGCACTATCCCGTTTTTTTCCTTTGTTGGTTTTCTGTAAACCCGGTCAGCGTGGCACATCTGTGTGAAGGAGGTCGTGGGATGGCGCGATCAATCCGGATCACGACGGGCTGGCCGGGGTTTGTTAGCTAGGCTTTCGGTTGTACCAGCAATAAGGAAAAAGAAATGAAACAGAAAACGTGGCATTGTTAGCTGCGGCAAAAAAGCTTTCCTCTCTCGCGTGTGTTGTGCGTGTTCTTGAGCTCAGCATTCTTCGCTCGATCAGCTAATCGGCAACGACAATTGGCATCGGAGTCTGGTGTTTGATCCTGCTCCGGTGGCCGGCAGTGTTTGATCCGTGGCGGCACACATGTCGGGCAACGAGTCGGACAGGAAGAACAAGAGCGGGACTAAGTCGCCGCCGAAGACGCCTTCATCCAAGGCGCCGCTTGCGCGCCTCACCGACAGCGGCAGCGGCGAGTACCGTGTGGTGGAGCGCGTCGTGCGAGAGGAGTCGGGGGCGTCCATGATGCTCACGCGCACAAACTATATGAAGTGGGCGCTCGTGATGCAGGTCAAGCTGCAGGTCGCCCGCGTCTGGTCCGCGGTGACCGAGGACGCCGCCGACGAGTGTGACGATCGGCGCACTCTGCAGATCATCCTCACCGGGGTGCCGCCGGAGATGCTCCGGGTACTGGCGGCCAAGGACACGGCGAAGACCGCTTGGGAGACCATCAAGACACTCCGCATGGGGGTGAGCGCGCTCGCGAGGCCAAGGCGCAAGTGCGCCGCCGCGAGTTTGAGGACCTCCCTTTGAAGGACGGCGAGTCCGTCGAGGACTTCGCGCTGCGGCTCACCGGTCTCGTCGCCGACCTCAAGCTGTACGGTGATCCGGTCACAGAGCACAAAGCCGTCCAGAAGTTTCTTCGCGTCGTGCCGCGGAAGTATCGGCAGATGGCGATGGCGATTGAATCCCTCATCGATCTGAAAACGCTGACCATCGAGGAGCTCGCCGGGCGCTTCTTCACGTGTGAGGATCACTACGACCTCTACGATGCGGCGCAGTCCGGCGGCCGGCTGCTTCTCACCCACGAGGAGTGGCTCGCCCACGAGCGACAGCTCGGCGGCGGCGGCGAAGGCGGCAACAAGCACAAGCAGCAGGGCAAGCCCAAGTCACCAGGCGGAGGCAAATCTGCGCCCGGAAACGGCGGCACGAGCGGATCAAGCGGAATTGAAGGAAAGAAAAAGGGCAAGTGCCATTACTGTAATAAGCCGGGACATTGGAAGAAAGACTGCCGAACAAGGATCAAGGATGAGGAGAAAAAGGGAAACCAACATCAAGCCAACCTTGTGCAGGACGGTGACGAACACGATCAAGGCCTATTCATGGCTATGGTCACGGACGTGGTCACCACTGAGGTCGTCACACCCCAGGCTGTTTTTTTTTTGAATGAAGAGAAGGTAATCCCAGTGCCCTGTCCTGATGGTGTGTGGTTTTTTGACACTGGTGCTAGCAGCCACATGACCGGAGAGAGGCACACGTTCTCCACCCTTGATGACAGCGTGCATGGCACTGTTAAGTTTGGGGATGGTTCCATGGTGGCCATCCGCAGCAGAGGATCTGTCGTCTTCCGCTATCAGAACGGCGACCAGAGGGCACTGACGAATGTCTTCTACATTCCCTCTCTTCGGAGCAACATAATATCAGTGGGCCAACTGGACGAGGGTGGCTGTGTGATTGGGATCGAGAGCGGCGTCATGACAGTCCTCGACCCAGCGCGTCGTGTACTCGCTCGTGTCAAGCGCTCGGCGAGCCGGCTGTACACTGGAATTCTCACCATAGATACGCCGGCGTGCCTTCTGACGCAAGGCGATGATGTGACATGGAAGTGGCATGCGCGCATGGGACATCTCCACTTCCGAGCTCTCCGAGCCATGGCCAGCATGCAGCTAGTTCGAGGGATGCCAGTCATTGACCGTGTTGAAGAGTATCGCGACGGATGTGCGCTTGGAAAGCAGCACAGAGCCCCGTTCCCACAATCCACGGCATACCGTGCGGAGCACACGCTGGAGCTAGTGCACACTGACTTATGTGGGCCGATCTCACCGGCAACACCTCGAGGCAACAAGTACTTCCTGCTAGTTGTGGACGATTTCAGCCGCTACATGTGGCTGGAGCTGCTGCAGTCCAAGGATGAGGCACACGAGCGATTCAAGAAGGTGCAGGCCATGGCCGAGGTGGAGGGCAGATGCAAGCTTCGCGCATTCCGGTCCGACCGGGGCAACGAGTTCAACTCTGTGGAGTTCAAGCAATACTGTGAGAGTCTCGGTGTCAAGCACTTCACCACAGCTCCATACACACCTCGGCAAAATGGCGTTGTTGAGCGCCGAAATCAAACAGTTGTTGAGATGGCTCGATGCTTGCTCAAGAGCATGGATATGCCGGCGTATTTCTAGGGAGAAGCTGTCAAGACCGCTGTCTACATCCTAAACTGTGCGCCCACAAGGAGTCTGGAGGGTGCATGTCACTCCATATGAGGCATGGCATGGACGAAAACCGAGCGTGCAGCACCTGCGTACATTCGGGTGCATGGCCCACGTGAAGAAGCTTGGACCTGGGACCACAAAGCTATCTGATCGCTCGACACCCATGGTGTTTGTGGGCTATGAGGAGGGATCCAAAGCCTACCGTGTGTATGACCCACTGACTAAGAAGGTGCAGGTAACACGAGATGTAATTTTCGAAGAAAATAGGCCTTGGAACTGGCATGCTCACTCTGCAGATAGTACTCCAACCACGCCCACAACCTTCACTGTGGTCTACACCACAGACCGTGGAATTCAGGAGCTGGACAACGGTGCTAGTACGGTGTCAAGGGCGCGGCACGGCAGGACAGAGGCCTCTACACCAACCCATGGCATGTTCTCTCCGCCTGCGTCGACGCCGGCGGTGGGAACGTCGACGCCGGCGGTGAGCGTGCACGGGGCGCCACAGGCGGAGCCGCGCACGCCCGATATGGTGCCCGGCATACGCTGGGCCACGCCACCGACGCACGGCGACAGGCGCGACGTCGACTCTGGGCCAATACGCTACCGCCATCTCTCCTGCATCCTCGACGAGACTGACGGGGAGGATGTGCGTGAGGCAATGGAGCAGTGCCTTCTCAGTGCCGAGGAGCCTTCCGACATCGATGACGCGCTTGACGATGCGGCGTGGAAGAGAGCCATGGACGACGAGATGCAGTCTATTGTTGACAATGCCAGCTGGGAGCTGATACGTCTCCAATGTATCTATAATTTATGAAGTATTCATGCTATTATATTATCCATCTTATATGTTTTATATGCATTTATATGCTATTTTATATGATTTTTGGGACTAACCTATTAACCTAGAACCTAGTGCCAGTTTATGTTTTTTCCTTGTTTTTTAGTTTTACAGAAAAGAAATACCAAACGGAGTCCAATTAACGTGCCAATTTTTTTTATGGACCAAAAGAAGCCCCTGGAGCAAAAGAGTTGGGCCAGAAGAGTCCCGGACTGTCCACGAGGATGGGGGCCGCGCCCACCCCCCCTGGGCGTGGGCCCCTGCCTCGTGGACGACTCGGAGACCCCCCTGACGTGAAACCAACGCCAAAAATTCCTATAAATACAGAAACCCCCAGAAAATAACCTAGATCGAAAGTTCCGCCGCCGCAAGCCTCTGTAGCCACGAGAAATCAATCTAGGCCCTCTCTGGCACCCTGCCGGAGGGGGCCATCATCACCGGAGGCCATGGAGGAGGATCCCGGAGGGGCCATCATCGCCATGAAGGCCAAGGACCAGAGGGAGAACCTCTCCCCATCTAGGGGGGAGGCCATGGAGGAGGAAGCACAAGGGGGAGAACCTTTCCTCCTCTCTCTCGGTGGCGCCGGAGTGCCATCGGGAGGGAAATCATCCCCACGGTGATCGTCTTCATCAACATCACCATCATCATCACCATCCTCATCTCTTTTACGCGGTACGCTCTCCCGCACCCCGCCGTAGTCCCTACTTGAACATGGTGCTTTATGCCACATATTATGATCCAATGATGTGTTGCCATCCTATGATGTTTTGAGTAGATATCCTTTGTCTTTGGGTTGATTGATGATCTAGATTGGTATGAGTTGTATGTTTTATTATTGGTGCTGTCCTATGGTGCTCTCCGTGTCGCGCAAGCGTGAGGGATTCCCGCTGTAGGGTGTTGCAATACGTTCATAATTCGCTTATAGTGGGTTGGTGAGTGACTGAAACACAAATCCGAGTAAGGGGGTTGTTGCGTATGGGAATAAAGAGGACTTGATGCTTTAATGCTATGGTTGGATTTTACCTTAATGATCTTTAGTAGTTGCGGATGCTTGCTAGAGTTCCAATCATAAGTGCATATGATCCAAGAAGAGAAAGTATGTTAGCTTATGCCTCTCCCTCATATGAAATTGCAATAGTGATTACCGGTCTTGTTAACAATTGCCTAGGATAATTCCGCACACCGACCCATCATTATTCCACACTCACTATTTATAATATTTAGTAATATATTCTAACTTTATGATAACAACACCTACTTTTATGTTTTAGCTCTCCGATATCATGCAAAGTTATCCTCTTCATACCCACAACGTAGTTTTATTCCTCGTTTCTAGTTGGAAGCAAACATTCGGTGTGCGTAGAGTCGTATCAGTGGCAGATAGGCCTTGAGAGAATATTGATCTTACCTTTAGCTCCTTGTGGGTTCGACACTCCATACTTATCACTTCCACCTTTGAAAATTGCTACGATGATTCCCTGCACTTGGGGATTATCAAGCTCTTTTCTGGCGCCGGTGCCGGGGAGCAATAGCATGGGGTTGATATTCTCGTGTGTGCTTGTTTGCTTTCTTCACTAAGTAGATTTTGTTTTTCCTTTTTGTTTCTGTTTAGTTGTGGGTGAAACATACAAAAAAAATTAAGAATGAAAATACAAAAAATTTACTTGCCTCTCATGCCTAAAGAGTTTTTCAATAAGAGAAGTGATTGGAAAGTTATGCATTGAAGAAGTGAGGGTCGACCTTGAGCACTTGTGTTCATGCTCACGGAAACAATGTAGAATTTTTCATGGAAGTTTCTTTGTAAATAATTATCCCCTTGTTTATATCCATTGTACTATAAAAATAATGTGCCAAGCTTGGGTTTTAGGATGATTAGATTGCTTGTTTGCTATGTGCAGAACAAAAACAGAAACTTTGGCTGTAGCGCGTGATTTTACATTTTTTACTGAAAGGTCAAATGGGTCTGAAACGTTTTGCACATTACTTCTGTACAAATTTTTCAAATTGTCAAACTTATTTCATAATTTTTGGAGTTACAGAAGTTTACTAAACTTCCAGATTACTACAGACTGTCCTGATTTTGACAGATTCTGTTTTTCGCGTGTTGTTTGCTTATTTTGATGAATCTATGGCTAGTATCGGGGGGTATGAACCATGGTGAAGTTGGAATACAGTAGATATAGTTCTAATATGAATTTGTAATAAGTTCGCAACAGTACCTAAAGGTAGTGATTTGCTTTATTATACTAACGGATCTCACAAAGTTTTTTTTAAAGTTTTGTGTGGATGAAGTGTTCGAAGATCGAGGAGCTATCAATATGAGAAGAATAAAGAGAGGCAAGAGTTCAAGCTTGGGGATGCCCAAGGCACCCCAAGTAAATATTCCAAGGATACTCAAGCATCTAAGCTTGGGGATGCCCCGGTTGGCATCCCATCTTTCTTCTTCAACAATTATCGGTATACCTTGGTTTTTGTTTTGTTCACATGATTTGTGTCCTTTGTGTTTTTCTTTTTTCTTTAGGAACCATGCTAGTATGAGATACCCCTTCAATTATCTTATAGAATGCTCTTTGTGCTTCACTTAAATCTTTTGAGTATGGTTTTATAGAATGCTTAGTGTGCTTCACTTATATATTTTGAGCTTGGATATTGGTTAGTCTATATTAATTGTAGAATGCTTCATGAACTTCACTTATATCTTTTGGAGTATGAGTAATACTATAATCTAAAGTGGGTTTAGAAGAGTGTCAACTTTAGGAATTAGTGATCCCACTATTTTGGAGGGTGTTGAATCTTAGTATGATATTTATGAAAGTGGATTTGGAAGAGCGTCAACTTTAGTTAGTAATGATTCCACTATTTTGGAAGAGGTTCCAATTGATTATGAGAACAAAGTTGATATCTATGATGATTATTGTGATGACATGTATGCTATAAATAATAATGTTAACCATGAAACTTGTCATCATGATTTTAGTTTTCAATTGGATTATGCCTCACATGACAGTTATTTTGTTGAGTTTGCTCCCACTATTCTGAATGAGAAGAATTTTGCTTATGTGGAGAGCAGTAATATTTCTATGCTTGTAGATCATGAAAAGAATTCTTTATGTGATGGTTATATTGTTGAACTCATTCATGATGCTACTGAAAATTATTATGAGGGAGGAATACATGCTTGTAGGAGTTGCAATGATATCAAGTTTCCTCTCTATGTGCTTAAAGTTTTTCAGTTATACTTGTTTTGCCTTCCTATGCTAGTTGATTCTTGTTCCTATAAATTATGTGTTCACAAAATCCCTAGGCATAGGAAGTAGGCTATATTCAAATGTTCTAGTCATATTCTTCATGATGCTCTCTTTATGTTTTAATTCTTTTCTTTTATGTGAGCATCATTGAAATCATCATGCCTAGCTAAAAGGCATTAAAGAAAAGCGCTTGTTGGGAGACAACCCAATATTTACCCTTACTGTTTTTGTGTGTTTACATGATTAAGCTACTGTAGTAATCATGTTTATAACTTTTGTTTCCATAAAGTGCCAAGTAAGACCTTTGGGAAGACTTGGGTGAAAGTTAATGTGATCTTGCTGTAAAAAACGGAAACTTTGCGCTCACGAGATTAGCTGCCATTTTTTTTACAGAAGAGTGCTTTTGAGTTGATTCTTTTTTCAGAAGATTAATAGATAAATTCCTCATGTCCACCAATTTATTTCATAATTTTTGGAGTAGCAGAAGTATGGTTGCTGTTCAGATCATTACAGACTGTTCTGTTTCTGACAGATTCTGTTTTCATTGCATAGTTTGCTTGTTTTCTAGTTTATATGGCTTATATTTCTTAATATAAATTGTAGAAATGATATGGTACAGTAGGCATTGTGTGAGAACAATTATGAACCTTGTCTTTAACAGTACCAAGTGAATGGTTTACTCTTTATCATACTAACCTATGTCACGATGTCCCGTTAAGTTTTGTGTGATTGAAGTTTTCAAGCTTTGGGTGAGATATCGATATGAGGAGAATAAGGAGTGGAAATACCCTAAGCTTGGGGATGCCCAAGGCACCCCAAGGTAATATTCAAGGAAGACTCAAGCGCCTAAGCTTGGGGATGCCCCGGAAGGCATCCCCTCTTTCGTCTTCAAAACTATCGGTATACCTTACTCGGAGCTATATTTTTATTCATCACATGATATGTGTTTTGCTTGGAGCATATTTTCAATTTTACTTGATGTTTGAATAAAATCATTGGATCTGAAATCTTGAATGAAAAAGAATCCTCCCATGGCTAGTTAATTATTTGACTACTCAGTGTTCTTCACTTATATCTTTTCGGAGTAGTTTGTCATTTACTCACGTGCTTCACATATATCCTGTGAGTAAATGGTTGAATGAATTGAATATCATAAATCCGAATTTATATATGTTTCATATGCTTATACCGTGGGGAGTAATGACTTCATACAGAATAAGTATAGGTAGTAAACTTATTGAAAGTTAGCAAACGCAGAATTGGTCACTTGAACAATTCATGAAAGAATATTGAAGGAAGAGAGATTTCACATATAAATATACTATATTGGACATCTTTTGTAATTGTGAGCACTCATTAAAATATGACATGCTAAAAGATTGATGTTGGACAAGGAAGACAACTTAATGGGTTATGTTTTCCTATATCCGAAACGTTATATTGTCTTGGATCATCCAACATGTTGGGCTTGCCTTTCCCTCTCATGCTAGCCAAATTCTTTGCACCAAATAGAAACACTACTTGTGCTTCCAAACATCCCTTAAACCAGTTTTGCCATGAGAGTCCACCATACCTACCTAAGGATTGAGTAAGATCCTTCAAGTAAGTTGTCATCGGCGCATGCAATAAAAATTGCTCCTTAAATATGTATGATCTATTAGTGCGAAGAAAATAAGCTTTATACGAACTTGTGATAGGGAAGAAATAAAAGCGACGGACTGCATAATAAAGGTTTTTATCACAAGAGGCAATATAAAGTGACGTTCTTTTGCACTAAGATTTTGTGCATCTAACCATAAAAGCGCATGACAACCTCTGCTTCCCTCTGCGAAGGGCCTATCTTTTACTTTTATCTTCTACCCTTATACAAGAGTCATGGTGATCATCACCTTTCCTTTTTGCACTTTTTCCTTTGGCAAGCACTTTGTGTTGGAGCGATCCGGATATATATATCCACTTGGATGTAGGTTTTCATAAATTAATATTGTTGACATTACCCTTGAGGTAAAAGGTTGGGAGGCGAAACTATAAGCCCCTATCTTTCTCTGTGTCCGATTAAAACTTTGAACCCATAAATATCACACGAGTGTTAGCAATTGTGAAAGATTAAATGATAGTTGAGTATGTGGAGTTTGCTGAATCAAAGATCTTACATAGACCCTTCCCGAAAATAAGATGAATTGCAATTGTTTGATGACTAAGAGCACAGTTTGTTAGTTTTCAAGAAAGTTTATGATCTATACTTTAACATGTGAATAGCTTGTTACTTGATCATGAAAAGTTTTATGAGATGAGCTACTGTTATGACATATAATGATGCTAGAAAAGGTGATCGAAATTATCATTGATCAAACTTGTGCACCTGCTAGCATTCACACTTCATAAATGATTTCTTTTATCATTTACCTACTCGAGGACGAGCGGGAATTAAGCTTGGGGATGCTGATACGTCTCCAACGTATCTATGATTTATGAAGTATTCATGCTATTATATTATCCATCTTAGATGTTTTATATGCATTTATTTGCTATTTTATATGATTTTTGGGACTAACCTATTAACCTAGAGCCTAGTGCCAGTTTCTATTTTTTCCTTGTTTTGAGTTTTACAGAAAAGGAATACCAAATGGAGTCCAATTGACGTGCCATTTTTTGTTGATTTTTTATGGACCAAAAGAAGTCCCTGGATCAAAAGAGTTGGGCCAGATGAGTCTCGAGCTGTCCACGAGGGTGGGGGCGCGCCCACCCCCCTGGGCATGGGCCCCTGCCTCGTGGATGACTCGGAGACCCCCCTGACGTGAAACCAACGCCAAAAATTCCTATAAATGCAGAAACCCCCCAGAAAATAACCTAGATCGAAAGTTCCGCCGCCGCAAGCCTCTGTAGCCACGAGAAATCAATCTAGGCCCTCTCTGGCACCCTGCCAGAGGGGGCCATCATCACCGGAGGCCATGCAGGAGGATCTCGGAGGGGCCATTATCGCCATGAAGGCCAAGGACCAGAGGGAGAACCTCTCCACATCTAGGGGGGAGGCCATGGAGGAGGAAGCACAAGGGGGAGAACCTCTCCTCCTCTCTCTCGGTGGCGCCGGAGTGCCATCGGGAGGGGAATCATCGCCGCGGTGATCGTCTTCATCAACATCACCATCATCATCACCATCCTCATCTCTTTTACGCGGTCCACTCTCCCGCACCCCGCTGTAGTCCCTACTTGAACACGGCGCTTTATGCCACATATTATGATCCAATGATGTGTTGCATCCTATGATGTTTTGAGTAGATATCCTTTGTCTTTGGGTTGATTGATGATCTAGATTTGTATGAGTTGTATGTTTTATTATTGGTGCTGTCCTATGGTGCTCTCCGTGTCGCGCAAGCGTGAGGGATTCCCGCTGTAGGGTGTTGCAATACGTTCATAATTCGCTTATAGTGTTTTGGCGAGTGATTGAAACACAAACCCGAGTAAGGGGGTTGTTGCGTATGGGAATAAAGAGGACTTGATGCTTTAATGCTATGGTTGGGTTTTACCTTAATGATCTTTAGTAGTTGCGGATGCTTGCTAGAGTTCCAATCATAAGTGCATATGATCCAAGAAGAGAAAGTATGTTAGCTTATGCCTCTCCATCATATGAAATTGCAATAGTGATTACCGGTCTTGTTAACAATTGCCTAGGATAATTCCGCACACCGACCCATCATTATTCCACACTCGCTATTTATAATATTTAGTAATATATTCTAACTTTATGATAATAGCACCTACTTTTATGCTTTAGCTCTCCGATATCATGCAAAGTTATCCTCTTCATACCCACAACGTAGTTTTATTCCTTGTTTCTAGTTGGAAGCAAACGTTCGGTGTACGTAGAGTCGTATCAGTGGCAGATAAGACTTGAGAGAATATTGATCTTACCTTTAGCTCCTTGTGGGTTCGACACTCCATAATTATCACTTCCATCTTTGGAAATTGCTACGATGATTCCCTGCACTTGGGGATTATCAGGAGCTTAGCTCACTGCCGCGGGGTCATCAACCGATCGGTTTGAAGTGGGTGTACAAGTAGAAACGCGACCCGGCTGGCAATGTAATCAAGCACAAAGCTCGGCTGGTCGCGAGAGGGTTCACACAGCGCCAAGGGGTTGATCTTGACGAGGTATTTGCTCCAGTGGCACGGATGGAAACAGTGCACCTCCTGCTTGCTCTTGCTGCTCACCACGGATGGGAAGTCCATCACATGGATGTGAAGTCAGCTTTTCTCAATGGCGATCTCAGTGAAGAGGTGTATGTGGCCCAGCCGCCGGGATGTGTGGTCGATGGCCAAGAGCAGAAGGTACTGCAGCTGCGAAAGGCCTTGTACGGCCTGAAGCTGGCTCCACGTGCTTGGTACTCGAAGCTAGATGAGACGCTGTCCAACCTCAAGTTTGTCCGGAGCCCGCTGGAGCATGCCGTCTACCGGCGAGGTGACGCCCAATCCTATCTGTTGGTAGGTGTGTATGTAGATGATTTGTGTTGGGGAACGTAGTAATTTCAAAAAAAAAATCCTACGCACACGCAAGATCATGGTGATGCATAGCAACGAGAGGGGAGAGTGTTGTCCACGTACCCTCGTAGACCGAAAGCGGAAGCGTTATCACAACGCGGTTGATGTAGTCGTACGTCTTCACGATCCGACCGATCAAGTACCGAACGCACGGCACCTCCGAAGTTCTACACACGTTCAGCTCGATGACGTCCCTCGAACTCCGATCCAGCCGAGTGTTGAGGGAGAGTTTCGTCA
Organism: Aegilops tauschii subsp. strangulata; assembly: GCF_002575655.3. Taxonomy (NCBI): domain Eukaryota; kingdom Viridiplantae; phylum Streptophyta; class Magnoliopsida; order Poales; family Poaceae; genus Aegilops; species Aegilops tauschii. The sequence goes on from NC_053040.3 coordinate 323,753,499, forward strand.
GCACGACGGCGTGGTGACGATGATGATGTTCCACCGACGCAGGGCTTCGCCTAAGCTCCGCGACGGTATTATCGAGGTGTAATCTGGTGGAGGGGGGCACCGCACACGGCTAAGAGATCTCAAGGATCAATTGTTATGTCTCTGGGGTGCCCCCTGCCCCCGTATATAAAGGAGCAAGGGGGAGGCAGCCGGCCAAGGGGAGAGGTGCGCCATAGGGGGGAGTCCTACTCCCACCGGGAGTAGGACTACTCCTTTCCTTGTGGGAGTAGGAGAAGGGAAGGGGGAAGGAGAAAGAAAGAAGGGTGCGCCCCCCTTCCCTAGTCCAATTCGGACCAGACCATGGGGAGGGGTGCGGCCACCTTTTGAGTCCTTTCTCTCCTTTCCCGTATGACCCATTAAGGCCCAGTACGAATTCCCGTAACTCTCCGGTACTCCGAAAAATACCCGAATCACTCGGAACCTTTCCGAAGTTCGAATATAGTCGTCCAATATATCGATTTTTATGTCTCGGCCATTTCGAGACTCCTCGTCATATCCCCGATCTCATCCGGGACTCCGAACTCCTTCGGTACATCAAAACTCAATAAAATTGTCATCGTAACATTAAGCGTGCGGACCCTACGGGTTCGAGAACTATGTAGACATGACCGAGACACGTCTCCAGTCAATAACCAATAGCGGGACCTGGATGCCCATATTGGCTCCCACATATTCTACGAAGATCTTTATCGGTCAGACCGCATAACAACATACGTTGTTCCCTTTGTCACCGGTATGTTACTTGCCCGAGATTTGATCGTCGGTATCTCGATACCTAGTTCAATCTCGTTACCGGCAAGTCTCTTTACTCGTTCCGTAACACATCATCCCGCAACTAACTCATTAGTCACAATGCTTGCAAGGCTTATAGTGATGTGCATTACCGAGTGGGCCTAGAGATACCTCTCCGACAATTGGAGTGACAAATCCTAATCTCGAAATACGCCAACCCAACAAGTACCTTTGGAGACACCTGTAGAGCACCTTTATAATCACCCATTTACGTTGTGACGTTTGGTAGCACACAAAGTGTTCCTCCGGTAAACGGGAGTTGCATAATCTCATAGTCATAGCAACATGTATAAGTCATGAAGAAAGCAATAGCAACATACTAAACGATCGGGTGCTAAGCTAACGGAATGGGTTAAGTCAATCACGTCATTCTCCTAATGAGGTGATCTCGTTAATCAAATGACAACTTATGTCTATGGCTAGGAAACATAACCATCTTTGATTAACGAGCTAGTCAAGTAGAGGCATACTAGTGACACTCTGTTTGTCTATGTATTCACACATGTATTATGTTTCCGATTAATACAATTCTAGCATGAATAATAAACATTTATCATGATACAAGGAAATAAATAATACTTTATTATTGCCTCTAGGGCATATTTCCTTCAGTCTCCCACTTGCACTAGAGTCAATAATCTAGATTACACAGTAATGATTCTTACACCCATGGAGCCTTGGTGTTGATCACGTTTTGCTCGTGGAAGAGGCTTAGTCGACGGGTCTGCAACATTCAGATCCGTATGTATCTTGCAAATTTCTATGTCTCCCACCTGGACTAAATCCCGGATGGAATTGAAGCGTCTTTTGATGTGCTTGGTTCTCTTGTGAAATCTGGATTCCTTTGCTAAGGCAATTGCACCAGTATTGTCACAAAAGATTTTCATAGGACCCGATGCACTAGGTATGACACCTAGATCGGATATGAACTCCTTCATCCAGACTCCTTCATTTGCTGCTTCCGAAGCAGCTATGTACTCCGCTTCACATGTAGATCCCGCCACGACGCTTTGTTTAGAACTGCACCAACTGACAGCTCCACCGTTCAATGTAAATACGTATCCGGTTTGCGATTTAGAATCGTCCGGATCAGTGTCAAAGCTTGCATCAACGTAACCATTTACGATGAGCTCTTTGTCACCTCCATATACGAGAAACATATCCTTAATCCTTTTCAGGTATTTCAGGATGTTCTTGACCGCTGTCCAGTGATCCACTCCTGGATTACTTTGGTACCTTCCTGCTAGACTTATAGCAAGGCATACATCAGGTCTGGTACACAGCATTGCATACATGATAGAGCCTATGGCTGAAGCATAGGGGACATTTTTCATCTTCTCTCTATCTTCTGCAGTGGTCGGGCATTGAGTTTTACTCAACTTCACACCTTGCAACACAGGCAAGAATCCTTTCTTTGCTTGATCCATTTTGAACTTCTTCAAAACTTTGTCAAGGTATGTGCTTTGTGAAAGTCCAATTAAGCGTCTTGATCTATCTCTATAGATCTTGATGCCCAATATATACGCAGCTTCACCGAGGTCTTTCATTGAAAAACTCTTATTCAAGTATCCCTTTATGCTATCCAGAAATTCTATATCATTTCCAATCAGTAATATGTCATCCACATATAATATCAGAAATGCTACAGAGCTCCCACCCACTTTCTTGTAAATACAGGCTTCTCCAAAAGTCTGTATAAAACCAAATGCTTTGATCACACTATCAAAGCGTTTATTCCAACTCCGAGAGGCTTGCACCAGTCCATAAATGGATCGCTGGAGCTTGCACACTTTGTTAGCTCCCTTTGGATCGACAAAACCTTCTGGTTGCATCATATACAATTCTTCTTCCAGAAATCCATTCAGGAATGCAGTTTTGACATCCATTTGCCAAATTTCATAATCATAAAATGCGGCAATTGCTAACATGATTCGGACAGACTTAAGCATCGCTACGGGTGAGAAGGTCTCATCGTAGTCAATCCCTTGAACTTGTCGAAAACCTTTCGCAACAAGTCGAGCTTTATAGACAGTAACATTACCATCAGCGTCAGTCTTCTTCTTGAAGATCCATTTATTTTCAATGGCTTGCCGATCATTGGGCAAGTCAACCAAAGTCCATACTTTGTTCTCATACATGGATCCCATCTCAGATTTCATGGCCTCAAGCCATTTTGCGGAATCTGGGCTCACCATTGCTTCTTCATAGTTCGTAGGTTTGTCATGGTCTAGTAACATAACCTCCAGAACAGGATTACCGTACCACTCTGGTGCGGATCTTACTCTGGTTGATCTACGAGGTTCAGTAATAACTTGATCTGAAGTTTCATGATCATCATCATTAACTTCCTCACTAATTGGTGTAGGTGTCTCAGAAACTGGTTTCTGTGATGAACTACTTTCCAATAAGGGAGCAGGTATAGTTACCTCATCAAGTTCTACTTTCCTCCCACTCACTTCTTTCGAGAGAAACTCCTTCTCTAGAAAATTTCCGAATTTAGCAACAAAAGTTTTTTCCTTCGGATCTGTGATAGAAGGTATACCCAACAGTCTCCTTTGGGTATCCTATGAAGACACATTTCTCCGATTTGGGTTCGAGCTTATCAGGTTGAAGTATCTTCACATAAGCATCGCAGCCCCAAACTTTAAGAAACGACAACTTTGGTTTCTTGCCAAACCATAGTTCATAAGGCGTCGTCTCAACGGATTTTGATGGTGCCCTATTTAACGTGAATGCAGCCGTCTCTAAAGCATAACCCCAAAACGATAGCGGTAAATCAGTAAGAGACATCATAGATCGCGCCATATCTAGTAAAGTGCGATTACGACGTTCGGACACACCATTACGCTGTGGTGTTCCGGGTTGCGTGAGTTGCGAAACTATTCCGCATTGTTTCAAATGTAGACCAAACTCGTAACTCAAATATTCTCCTCCACGATCTGATCGTAGAAACTTTATTTTCTTGTTACGATGATTTTCAACTTCACTCTGAAATTCTTTGAACTTTTCAATTGTTTCAGACTTATGTTTCATTAAGTAGATATACCCATATCTGCTTAAATCATCTGAGCCTCAACATTCATCGGACCACATACATCTGTATGTATGATTTCCAACAAATCTGTTGCTCTCTCCATAGTTCCAGAGAACGGTGTTTTAGTCATCTTGCCCATGAGGCACGGTTCGCAAGTACCAAGTGATTAAAATCAAGTGATTCCAAAATTCCATCAGTATGGAGTTTCTTCATGCGCTTTACACCGATATGACCCAAACGGCAGTGCCACAAATAAGTTGCACTATCATTATTAACTTTGCATCTTTTGGTTTCAATATTATGAATATGTGTATCACTACTATCGAGATTCAACAAAAATAGACCACTCTTCAAGGGTGCATGACCATAAAAGATATTACTCATATAAATAGAACAACCATTATTCTCTGATTTAAATGAATAACCGTCTCGCATTAAACAAGATCCAGATATAATGTTCATGCTCAACGCTGGCACCAAATAACAATTATTTAGGTCTAAAACTAATCCCGAAGGTAGATGTAGAGGTAGCGTGCCGACCGCGATCACATCGACTTTGGAACCATTTCCCACGCGCATCGTCACCTCGTCCTTAGCCAATCTTCGCTTAATCTGTAGCCCCTGTTTCGAGTTGCAAATATTAGCAACAGAACCAGTATCAAATACCCAGGTGCTACTGTGAGCATTAGTAAGGTACACATCAATAACATGTATATCACATATACCTTTGTTGACCTTGCCATCCTTCTTATCCGCCAAATACTTTGGGCAGTTCCGCTTCCAGTGACCAGTTTGCTTGCAGTAGAAGCACTCAGTTTTAGGCTTAGGTCCAGACTTGGGTTTCTTCTCCTGAGCAGCAACTTGTTTGCTGTTCTTCTTGAAGTTCCCTTTCTTCTTCCCTTTACCCTTTTTCTTGAAACTGGTGGTCTTATTGACCATCAACACTTGATGCTCCTTTTTGATTTCTACCTCCGCAGCCTTTAGCATTGCGAAGAGCTCGGGAATTGTCTTACTCATCCCTTGCATATTATAGTTCATCATGAAGCTCTTGTAGCTTGGTGGCAGTGATTGAAGAATTCTGTCAATAACGCTATCATCCGGAAGATTAACTCCCAGTTGAATCAAGTGATTGTTATACCCAGACATTTTGAGTATATGCTCACTGACAGAACTATTCTCTTCCATCTTGCAGCTGAAGAACTTATTGGAGACTTCATATCTCTCAATTCGGGCATTTGCTTGAAATATTAACTTCAACTCTTGGAACATCTCATATGCTCCATGACGTTCAAAACGTCGTTGAAGACCCGGTTCTAAGCCGTAAAGCATGGCACACTGAACTATCGAGTAGTCATCAGCTTTGCTCTGCCAGATGTTCATAACATCTGGTGTTGCTCCTGCAGCAGGCCTGGCACCCAGCGGTGCTTCCAGGACGTAATTCTTCTGTGCAGCAATGAGGATAATCCTCAAGTTACGGACCCAGTTCGTGTAATTGCTACCATCATCTTTCAACTTTGCTTTCTCAAGAAATGCATTAAAATTCAATGGAACAACAGCACGGGCCATCTATCTACAATTAACATAGACAAGCAATATACTATCAGGTACTAAGTTCATGATAAATTCAAGTTCAATTAATCATATTACTTAAGAACTCCCACTTAGATAGACGTCCCTCTAATCCTCTAAGTGATCACGTGATCCATATCAACTAAACCATGTCCGATCATCACGTGAGATGGAGTAGTTTCAATGGTGAACATCACTATGTTGATCATATCTACTATATGATTCACGCTCGACCTTTCGGTCTCCGTGTTCCGAGGCCATATCTGTTATATGCTAGGCTCATCAAGTTTAACCTGAGTATTCCGCGTGTGCAACTGTTTTGCACCCGTTGTATTTGAACGTAGAGCCTATCACACCCGATCATCACGTGGTGTCTCAGCACGAAGAACTTTCGCAACGGTGCATACTCAGGGAGAACACTTATACTTTGATAATTTAGTGAAGGATCATCTTATAATGCTACCGTCAAACAAAGCAAGATAAGATGCATAAAGGATTAACATCACATGCAATCAATATAAGTGATATGATATGGCCATCATAATCTTGTGCTTGTGATCTCCATCTCCGAAGCACCGTGCTTGTGATCTCCATCTCCGAAGCACCATCATGATCACCATCGTCACCGGCGCGACACCTTGATCTCCATCGTAGCATCGTTGTCGTCTCGTCAATCTTATGCTTCTACGACTATCGCTACCGCTTAGTGATAAAGTAAAGCATTACACGGCGATTGCATTGCATACAATAAAACGACAACCATATGGCTCCTGCTAGTTGCCGATAACTCGGTTACAAAACATGATCATCTCATACAACAAATTATATCACATCATGTCTTGACCATATCACATCACAACATGCCCTGCAAAAACAAGTTAGACGTCCTCTACTTTATTGTTGCAAGTTTTACGTGGCTGCTACGGGCTTAGCAAGAACCGTTCTTACCTACGCATCAAAACCACAACGATAGTTTGTCAAGTTGGTGCTGATTTAACCTTCGCAAGGACCGGGCGTAGCCACACTCGGTTCAACTAAAGTGAGAGAGACAGACACCCGCCAGTCACCTTTAAGCAACGAGTGCTCGCAATGGTGAAACCAGTCTCGCGTAAGCGTACGCGTAATGTCGGTCCGGGCCGCTTCATCTCACAATACCGCTGAACCAAAGTATGACATGCTGGTAAGCAGTATGACTTATATCGCCCACAACTCACTTGTGTTCTACTCGTGCATAGCATCAACACATAAAACCAGGCTCGGATGCCACTGTTGGGGAACGTAGTAATTTCAAAAAAATTCCTACGCACACGCAAGATCATGGTGATGCATAGCAACGAGAGGGGAGAGTGTTGTCCACGTACCCTCGTAGACCGAAAGCGGAAGCGTTATCACAACGCGGTTGATGTAGTCGTACGTCTTCACGATCTGACCGATCAAGTACCGAACGCACGGCACCTCCGAAGTTCTACACACGTTCAGCTCGATGACGTCCCTCGAACTCCGATCCAGCCGAGTGTTGAGGGAGAGTTTCGTCAGCACGACGGCGTGGTGACGATGATGATGTTCCACCGACGCAGGGCTTCGCCTAAGCTCCGCGACGGTATTATCGAGGTGTAATCTGGTGGAGGGGGGCACCGCACACGGCTAAGAGATCTCAAGGATCAATTGTTGTGTCTCTGGGGTGCCCCCCTACCCCCGTATATAAAGGAGCAAGGGGGAGGCAGCCGGCCAAGGGGAGAGGCGCGCCATAGGGGGGAGTCCTACTCCCACCGGGAGTAGGACTCCTCCTTTCCTTGTGGGAGTAGGAGAAGGGAAGGGGGAAGGAGAAAGAAGGAAGGGTGCGCCCCCCTTCCCTAGTCCAATTCGGACCAGACCATGGGGAGGGGTGCGGCCACCTTTTGAGGCCTTTCTCTCCTTTCCCGTATGGCCCATTAAGGCCCAATACGAAATCCCGTAACTCTCCGGTACTCCGAAAAATACCCGAATCACTCGGAACCTTTCCGAAGTCTGAATATAGTCGTCCAATATATTGATTTTTACGTCTCGACCATTTCGAGACTCCTCGTCATATCCCCGATCTCATCCGGGACTCCGAACTCCTTCGGTACATCAAAACTCAATAAAATTGTCATCGTAACGTTAAGCGTGCGGACCCTACGGGTTCGAGAACTATGTAGAAATGACCGAGACACGTCTCCGGTCAATAACCAATAGCGGGACCTGGATGCCCATATTGGCTCCCACATATTCTACGAAGATCTTTATCGGTCAGACCGCATAACAACATACGTTATTCCCTTTGTCACCGGTATGTTACTTGCCCGAGATTTGATCGTCGGTATCTCGATACCTAGTTCAATCTCGTTACTGGCAAGTCTCTTTACTCGTTCCGTAACACATCATCCCGCAACTAACTCATTAGTCACAATGCTTGCAAGGCTTATAGTGATGTGCATTACCGAGTGGGCCTAGAGATACCTCTCCGACAATTGGAGTGACAAATCCTAATATCGAAATACGCCAACCCAACAAGTACCTTTGGAGACACCTGTAGAGCACCTTTATAATCACCCATTTACGTTGTGACGTTTGGTAGCACACAAAGTGTTCCTCCGGTAAACGGGAGTTGCATAATCTCATAGTCATAGGAACATGTATAAGTCATGAAGAAAGCAATAGCAACATACTAAACGATCGGGTGCTAAGCTAACGGAATGGGTCAAGTCAATCACGTCATTCTCCTAATGAGGTGATCTCGTTAATCAAATGACAACTTATGTCTATGGCTAGGAAACATAACCATCTTTGATTAACGAGCTAGTCAAGTAGAGGCATACTAGTGACACTCTGTTTGTCTATGTATTCACACATGTATTATGTTTCCGGTTAATACAATTTTAGCACGAATAATAAACATTTATCATGATACAAGGAAATAAATAATACTTTATTATTGCCTCTAGGGCATATTTCCTTCAATTTGATCATCACGGGAACGGACATGGCTGCAATATCTGAATTTAAGGCGCAGATGCAGCATCTTTTCAAGATGAGTGATCTTGGCCCCCTCAGCTATTATCTGGGCATTGAAGTAGTACAAGGGAAGGTGGAGATTACACTTTGTCAGCAAGCGTATGCCGGAAAGATCCTTGAGCAGGCAGGGATGAGCGACTGCAACAGTTGTCATACTCCCATGGAACGCAGACTCAAACTCAAGAAGAATGATGGTGCAAAGGCCGCTGATGCTACTCTGTATCGCAGCATAATTGGAAGTCTTCGGTACCTTGTACACACTCGTCCTGACATTGCTCATTCCGTGGGGATTGTGAGTCGGTTTATGGAGAATCCGAGCTCAAACCATTGGGCGGCAGTCAAGCAAATCCTTCGCTACATTCAAGGGACGAGGCATTATGGCTGTCGTTACACGAGTGGTGGGACTGCAGCTCTGCTCGGGTATAGTGACAGTGACCACGCCGGCGACATAAGAGACCGCAAGAGCACGTCAGGTCAGGTCTTCTTCCTTGGAGACAATCCAGTTAGCTGGACTTCGCAGAAGCAGAAAATTATGGCAATCAGCTCTTGTGAAGCGGAGTATGTAGCAGCAGCGGCGGCAACCCAACAAGGGATCTGGTTGAGCCGTCTCCTAGGCGAGATGCAAGGCCAGGAAGCAACCAAGTTCAGACTGTTGGTGGACAGCAAGTCAGCCATTGCACTAGCCAAAAATCCAGTTCATCATGATCGAAGTAAACGCATTGATGTGAAGTTCCACTTCATCCGTGATAGCATGGAAACTGGGCAAGTGGAGGTTGATTATGTGCGGACACAAGAGCAGCTGGCTGATGTTCTGACGAAATCCCTTGGAAGGGTTCAGTTCACTGAGATGCGTCGAAGGTTGGGCGTCGTAGAGATCATCAGTGGACGTCAAGCTTAGGGGGAGAAATGATAGAATAAGCTCTCCGTCAGACCACTAGGGTCATTTTTCTGTTTTAAACTTGTGTATGCATGCACTGATGTGATGGTCACATGCAGCATGCACGTAGCTGGGACGTGCCCTCCGCACTATCCCGTTTTTTCCCTTTGTTGGTTTTCTGTAAACCCGGTCAGCATGGCACGTATGTGTGAAGGAGGTCATGGGATGGCGCGATCAATCCGGATCACGACGGGCTGGCCGGGGTTTGTTAGCTAGGCTTTCGGTTGTACCAGGAATAAGGGAAAAGGAATGAAACAGAAAACATAGCGTTGTTAGCTGCGGCAAAAAGGCTTTCCTCTCTCGCGTGTGTTGTGTGTGTTCTTGAGCTCAGCGTTCTTCGCTCGATCAGCTAATCGGCAACGACAATGTGTTTTCGGTTACTCGTGAATAAAATCATCCTCTAGCCACTAGAGGGCAGCATACTACTGTAGTTTAGTTCTTGGATAGACAACATCATTTAACAGCTTAGCTTTCTTTCTTAGGCAGTTAGCACCCTGCTAACTCTGACTTTGTTTTACTGTTGATATAATAGAAAATATAAATACATACGTTTTCGTAGAAAACGTATAATGCTAGATGTTACACTAAAGGGCGCTGATAGGCGCCGGCCGAAACTTTCAGCCGATCGCGTGCTAGCCGTCGGATTCTTATCCCCATGTCGTGTTTCTTCTCCCCTCGATTGACTCCCTCGCGCAGGTCCTTCCCTTCCCCCGCGCAGGTCGCCTCACCTACACCCCAACCACGCATGCTCTCGCGTCCTCGACGCTGGTCGCCGGCAATCCTCGCCACTGGTCGCCATCCCCGCAGCCAATCTTCGTCCTCACAACACCCGTGCTCGCTGGTTCCAGCGAAAGACCTCATCGCACCACCCCGCCATGGTCTGTAGCAACGCCGTCGTCATAGGACGGCAGACCTCTTCGTCCTTGCAGTAATTAACCGCCGCCGTCGTAGCACGCCCGTCGCTACACCGCCATGCCGTCGGCCGCAGCCCCCCGCTCGCACATCGTCATCATGCCGACGCCTGATGGAAGCTTTTTTCCTTGCCGGTTGATGCTTTTTCCTTCCCGATTGAAACCTTTTTTAGTTTGAAGCTTTTCTTCCATGCCCATTGAGGCTTTTCCATGGTTGAAGCTTCTTCGTTCAACGGTTGAAGCTTTTCCACACACCGGTTGAAGCTTTTTTCTGTGCCGCTCGTAAGATTTTTTCCATGGTTGAAACTTTTTTTCCACCCCATTGAAGCCTTTTTCCCATGGTTGAAGCTTTGTTCTTTGCCGGTTGAAGCTTTTTTACACAACGGTTGAAGCTTTTGCCGCGTAAGTCGAATTTCTTTTGCACGGTTGAGGCTTTTTTCTGTTTGTGATTTTTCATGGTTGAAGCTTTTTTCATGCCTGTTGAAGCCATTCTCCATGCCGGTTGAAGCTTTCGGCATTATGCCTGTTGCCAGTCGGAACATGCCTCGCTGTTGGTTCCAGCAAAAATCCACACTGGATGCAGCTTTTGGCGGTTGGTTCCAGCTCAAAATCCATGCTGGTTGAAACACCTGTCGCCTCCGGTTGAAGCTCCTCGCTGAGCTCCACCTCGCTGCTCGTAGCATCTAGTCGCGCCAGTTTGCAACTTCTGAGCTGGTCGGTTCCAGCGTTTTGGCTGGTCGGTTACAGCAAAAATAGATGCTTGTTCAGGCATCGTAGCTACGCAGCGCTGCCCCCCTTGTCGTCGTGTCCATCTCCGGTGAGAGATGGTCGTCGGGGATCACGGGATTCAGGTCAGAGCGTTGGCCATCATAGAGAAAGGAAAAAGGAGGGAGATTGGGGGTTGGGGGGCAGAGGAGGGTCGCAGCAACGAAGGCAGTGGTGCGGGACAGGGGACCAGAGCTGCGGCGACGCCGGTAGTGCGGGACGGGGGAACGGAGCTGCGGGGATGGGGGCGGGGGAGCTGAGTGCTGGAGAAGGAAGAAAGAGATGTGCTGCAGATAAGGGAGGGAGTGCGCTGTTTTCTGGCCGCATGATTACGATCTATCTTGCGGCTTGACGTGTGTCCAGCGTATCGGTTCGGCCGACGCTCCGGCTGGAAACATTTAATATATTTAGTTGATAGTTTCACCAATAGAAAGTGTGCACATCCGAATTACTGAATGCAAGAATTGGAAGTTTCCGAGTAGAAACTTGATCTTAATAACATTGAGTTCTACAATACGTTGAAAGTATCATCATCATTAGGAACATCCAATGCTTGAATTATTATACAAGTTGCCAAGCTAAAGTTTCGAGTTGATAGTGAATGTTCATGCTTCAGAAAGAACTAGTCATAGCGAAAGTGCTATTCTGTGCCCGAGCACAGCCACTCTCGATATCTTTCCCGTCGGTCCTCCCCGAGATCGCCAATCCCAAGCGTATAGGCCCAGGTATTGACCACGTATTTATGTTTTCCAACAGGGCCCATGGCCCACATCTGACCATGAGGCAACATGCCGCCGTGAGCCACGTTACCAGCGTCTCGGATGTGGATCGACGATATGGGCCGTGAAAGGGCAGATTCTGGACTAACCGCTGCACGACCTAGTCTAAAAAAAATCTTCCCTTGCACGCCTCGTCTCCTCCCCTACCAGCTAAATCAATCCTCGCACAAAATCAGCTCATCCTCTGCGCACCCCCTTCGAAAGTTAATTACAGGCTGCTTCCAGCACTGTCGCACCAAAGTGTAAATATGAAAGTATCTCAAACAAACATCAAATCACGCAAACCCATGTTCTAAAAAAGGAAAAAGGATGCTACGGAAATAAATAAAATCCATGGCTGTTGTACAGACTATCAAGGTCTGGCAAATGTTTGCCTGTTACCGAAGGCTGTGATCCGACATAAGAAAAAAACAGAAGCTATGTAAAATATGAAAATGCAGCCTTAGAAAACCACCTAACATATTTTAGTTTTTGAGCAAGTAACGTTTCACTTTTAAGGCGATAAGCAACATTGATGGCATGAGCGTGCAAACGTTCAATACATAGGCGACAAAAGAATTATACGAGTAATATTCATCGACCAAAGGTTATTTGCTTTTCGTGCAATATTTTTTTTGTCAAAGTGGGTATATGCAGACGTTGCATAGGCCTCTTTGGATCACATCATTTTGAAACAGATGAAAATAAGTAAAAACACAGGATTGTGATGTCAAGACATCTCCTGTTGTATTGGGAAACAAAATCTCAGGAATTGAGATAAACAGCCTTTGGCTGCACCACAGGAAAGGTACAAGAATTCTAGAATTTGAGTTTAGGGTTTCCAAACTTCTAGTAGTGCCTAGCATATTCAAGTTCATCAAATTACGCTGATGGACCATCTGCATGTTAGAGGCGGGCTCTGAGATTGCAAAAGAGTTTGATGGCGGCCGCCGAACATATTAGTGCCAAGCTCCGAAGGTTTATTGAACATGTCATTTCACACATGGATCCAGTTCTTGTTTCCTGACTCCATGAATGAATATAATTTCAGGTTTAGATTTCTGTAACATCAGTAAACAAATCAGTAAATAGGTGGAAGAGCAAGAACACAACAAATTGCAGAAAAACAATGGGTGGCCCTATAAAGACCATCGCCTACTAGCCTACAGAAGCTTCGCTTCATCCACAAACGCATGAACACATCCATACCCAACGTAAAGAGATAAACCAGAAACAGGGCTGCAATGGTTATGAAGTCACCAAATCCAGATTCGGTTTGTAGTCCAAGATCCATATATGAAATAAATCTAAAGCTTCAAATAGGCTAGAACAACATGTGATGATGTAACTTCTGGGCCGTTCAATTCAACCAAAACATATGCTAAAAATATCAAAAGATTTAAATATTAGCTTTGTAAGCAAAGCAAATAAAGGGGCTCGTCGCAGCAAAAATCAGTAAAAATATGATACAGTTTTGCATCAGGCCCTCTGCTTCAAATAAACATAAAAAATCATGCTTAATGTGACAGAAAACAATATGGGAAGAAGAGAAAAGGCATGCTACTAATGATTCATTTCATAACAAAAAATGATAAGGTGATAGACTGAACGACGAGTTCGCTTCAAACAGACAAAAAAAAACTGCAGGTTATGCAAATCATGTTTACAAAAAATGTAGTCCTAAGCATCCAATTTTTTAAAATGCCTCTGCAAATATTCCCCTCAAGGAACCAGTATCTTGTGAGACCACACTTCTACTCACCAGCCTATTTAGCTGCTAAACCAAAAAAAAAATGTTTGACTAGTACCTAGTTCTGTTCTTTTAAACTTAAAGCATCTGCCAAATCTGCAGAACTGCATTTGTGGTACATTTGTACTCCAACTGTAAATATAAAATCTTTTAGATCTTATATTAATTTACAGAGGAAGTACCAATTCTTCTCCCAAGGATGCAACATTTCTTAAATGCAAAGTTCCAAAACTGCCCTATTAAGCTGCTAATCAAAATTTACAACATACTCTATCCAAATTACTTCCTTGCGACTACCATACTCTATCCAAATTATATGAACAGGGACCAAATTTCTACAAATGTACTCTATCCCAATTACCACCTACGAATTTTTACATCTCTATGTTAGTATGTTGTGAACTAACCTCTTAGCCCACCATGGAGCTTGAGGGTTGACCTTACCTATACACAGCCATGACACCTGCGGCGAGTTCCCCCTTCCGCGCGTGCAAAACAGAAAAAGATCACAATATACTTACGAATCGACATACCTCCTGATTGATTAGTTGCATTAGGAACTTCATGGCTGTCGGCGCCTCTGCTTCCTATCCCTCTTTCTCACTCCTCCGCTTCCAAATGCCGCCCGCGTTGGGGCCTTGGGGGAGAAGAGCCATAGCTCTGCATCCAATTCGTGCCTCCAGCCATTCGACGGAAAAGCAGATTTCACGAGCCACGGACCAAATAGATTTTCCTCTTCTGATCCACGGCTTAGCTTGCGGCATTCCACCTACATTGTAGATCAAGGTTTTCAGGTTTCCATTTCATATAAGCTACCAAACAACTAAATGAATTCTATCTCTTGAAACTCTCATGCTTACCACTTGCTGACCCAGCGTTCTCGTTCCAGTCACCAGAGGAGTCTGATTTCCCTCATTATCTTTCTTGCTTCCAGAGTTTTGGTCCTGCTAGCTAATGTTCCTCCCTTAGAGATCACACTGTGCTAACAGCATTGTTGGTACACAACAGCTCTTCAGTGACATGACACATTCCTGAAAATTATATCATGCCCCGAGGTCTATTTATGCAGTAGCAAAATGTATCCTTCCCCCTCTCCATTTACTGTCTCCTAAATGTCATTAACATGACACATTTACACAGAAACAAGATATATCTTTGTCCCCTTCACCCAATGACTGTCTCCTAATTTTTATTCGAATATTTCATGTTTTCTTTACATATGACACATTTACACAGAAACAAGATTTATCTTTATCCAGCGCCTGTAACTATGTAAATTACTGAACCAACAATCCAATACCAGAACATTACATACGAAGGTGTTCAGACACTACTTATATCCCACCTGCCATCTACTCTTCTAATCACAAGCATTCACATGTCTATGGAAATAGTATCTGCATAACTCCACAATAAAATTATCGATTTGCTATTTTCTCTCCGATCATACCAGCGGGTCCATCCTGGAGCTCTAGGATCCTTCTTGCCTATGGACTATGCGGAAGTTTCTGGCGAATCCCCCCCTTCTCAGATGCCACCGGTCGATCCGCCACACGAAGCCGCCCATCGAAGCTCTCCGCGAGGGGCTGATCCATTCCCGCACTAATCTAATGGAGGTGGTCCATCGGGACGTCACTACCATTAACCTCCTCCAACGCCGTTAATCTGGGAGGCAAGCGGGCAAAGTTTCAGATCCACGCCTTGGAATCCAGAACGAACACCAAATGCTACAGGAGATTAACTATTTGCTTACCTTTTAATTGGCTGCATCAGGAACTCCATTTCCACCGGCAGATCTTCGCTAAGTTGTCGAATCGCCTCTCCCAAAGCTCGGCCCTCTCTCTACTAAAAAAACGCAGCAGCGTGAGGTAGGAGACGACAACAATTATCCTGATCCACGGATCAGGAAGAGGCCCGACGTCCTGGGCCACGGCTCGACTAGTTTGCCGTCTCCTCCGTCTACTTCCAGGCCCATACGCCCAGACGTATTTCTTGATTTGCTTCATTACTTACGCTCGCGTATGTGGCCCGGATATTATGTGCTCGAGACCAGAAGCACCACGTCCTTAGCTTCACAAAGGGTCTGGGATTGATCCCTTGAAGAGAGCAAGGTAGCACTAGCTCGGCGAGTATTGCCCGGAGTCAGTCCACCGCCAATGCAGACTATTTCTTAACGGTTTCCCTTTCTAGGTGGAGTAACAAACGAACGAACGGCAAGTTATCTCTATCTCTACTACCTAAAAGGAATGTAAGGTTCGTCTCTCCTCTTACGTCGCTTTCGCAATCTTCGTCCGTCGTCGCTCATCCCGCGCAGGCGTGCATGGGCCAAGCCCCGCAAAGCCCACATGGGCCACATCTCTCTCATCGACACACACGCACACAATGGCTAGGTGTAGGGTTAGCGTCGGCTTCATCCCCAGTTCCCCACCCCGCCCCTCAGCTCCTCGGCCATCGCTCGCCGTCCTCGGCACCACCTCGCCGCCGCGCTGGTCCACCCGTGGTCCTCCACCGGCCGCTGCAGCCCCTGTACGCCGCCCGACGACCTCCTCCGCTGCCCTCCCTACCCCGACCAGGGGCACAACCGCGCAGCCGCGCCGGTCAGACCAGCCACCGCTGGAGGCCCAAGCAGCCACCATCTCCACCTCGTCGGCCAGCACATCTCTAGCAATCGCTGCTCGCCGCCCCCACCATCGGCTGTACGGCGACGCCCCTGAGCCCCTGCCTTCCCTATCGCGCTATGGACCCTTGCATCAGCCAGATCCGAGCACCTCCGGGGCCGCCTTCGCATGTCTTCGGCACCTCCGCCAGAACCTCTTCGGCCCCATGTAAGTGGTGTGACGTGTTTCTTCATTGATTGGGAATGATATTGTTCCTAGATGAAGCCTCACAAGAAACTTAGATTCTTCTCCGTATGTTGGAATCGATTGTTTATTGATTAGTCAAGGTTGATTTGAGTCGTCTATGTCTGCAAGTGTTCAATTCCAACCTTAAAACCAGTCACAAATTTGATTTGGTCCATGTAAATAGCCTACTGTTTAGTTAGCTTTTGATGTTTATAGGTAATTAATTACTTCTATGTACGGTGTCCTAATTGCTAAACGAATAAATTTAAAATAGTTATGGTGTATTTAATGATTCAGAAAGGGTACAAGTATGCATACATGGTTCTATTCTCTATTTTCAGGTTTAGGTTATTTGGATTGTACATCAGTATGATATTTATTCTCTCCTCAAGTCTCAGATCTGCTTTTCATCCCCCTTTGGTTTGTTTCATGAGGATATTTTCATTCAGTGCATACATGTTGATTCGTTCATGTGTTTAAAAGTACGAGCAGAATGCTGGATGTCCTTGCAGTAGTAGCCCAGCAGAGGATCTTCCTAGCGATTTGGATGTACAGAGTTTATGATACGGAAACATAATTTTGTCTTTGTACAGATATCGGATTTTCTCCTTTCTATTTGTGAACTCTTTTGATATGTTATTTACTCCTAATTTCAACTTTTCACGGTTTGTTCTTCCAGGATTTCAGGGAGTATGGACAGATGTGATCCTTAACTGTCGTTGTTCTTGGCGTGTTGCTGCCATTTTACTGGGTAGAATCTATGCACGGCCGAGACCTCAGTCTATCCACTGTAAGTCATGCCTTTTGATCAATTGTTCGCAGTCGCTGAGATATTTTTCTACATGCCCGTTTTGTTGCTCAAATTCCTGCTTTCATTTAGGTACGAGTGTTTCATGAATTTACCTTCTCCATGGTGCGTCCATGAGGGCAGAAATTTCATGCTTCAAATCTGCTTGGCGAGAAGTAAGTTATCTGGTGATTGCTTATTATATGCTTGTATTTTTACTGCTGAGCATAGAAACTTATTATATGCTTGTATTTTTCAGCCTTTTCAGGCCTGGAGATGTCCTTGTGAACTGGTCAGTGATTTTCGGAAAGTGGAGCTGCATTCAAGGTTTGAGATATAGTTTATGTCGACTGGATGAGTTGTTTGATCTCTTTGCCCTGTTCTTCGAGATGGGTTGCGATGAAAACTCTTGGGGCCATGAGCAACACTTGAGGCTCCTCTTCATAAGCACAAAAGCTGCAGCAAGTAGAAATTGGAGAGGTAAACCTAATAGTGTTCATTATGAGATAATCTGGACCATGTACAGAGTCCGCCACAGTTCAAACAAAATCTCTGTACTGAAGGTGGTGTGGCGTTGAAGCTGTCATGTCCTCGGCCATGCCCGCCCATTGAAATCTCTGTTATTTTCCTCTACTTGTATTCCACCTTTTCGTTGCAATTCAATTTTTAGGATCAGCAGTATCTATGCGATTAATTTCAAACTTCGCAGGATCTTTCAACATGTCAGTTACACTCTAATAAGTATTCATCTTTAATTTCCTACCCTATAGTGGGCAACACAGTTTGTTCTATGTGCATGAACACTGATAAATTAATTTGTGTTAGTATGTAGTGGTTCAAGGATGCTAAAATTTTGTACTATAATCTGTTTCCAGGTGCTTGAAACTTGCTTTTTTGTCGACCTATATTGCAACTTCTGCTGTAGTCAGCATAGAATTATATTGCTGCATTACGGCGCTTTCCATTAGAACACACGACTTATGTTGATCATGCAATTGTGTTCTTTGTTTTTTCTGTTTTGTGCAGTTGAAGAGCTTTGTACAGAACCAGAGATTAGGAGGAATGGAAATATAAGAAACAATTCAGGAAGATTCCCTAGGGAAGCAAAAATTGTTTCCTGGTCTGTGTAGGTCCATTTAGGAAATTAGATGACTGTTGTAATATGAATTTTACATCCGTTCCAAGAAAAAGTGATGTTTCTATTTACATCCATTTTGGTGTGATAAATATTGGTTCTGAACGTATGCTTTCTCTTTCTATGTGTTGCAACATATAAATTGTGTGAATTTTTTGGGACAACTATAAAAAGTCAAAAATTATGTTCCATGTTTGTAACTGGATTTATCAAATACCATATAATGTAGTATATATTGAGCTTAGTGTTTCCACACACTTGCTAGATGGAAGAATGAATGGCATTATGCAACGTGGTTTTTGAAGCTGGTGGAAAGAATGTTCTCACTATTTTGCGTGCCAATGAAACCACGTTAAGTGCCTTCAGGAACTAATCAATTGCCCTCCTGGTGATGCATAAGTTAAGCAATATGGCTGTGAGTAAACAGTATTAGATTTTGCTACAATGTGCTTGGTCTCATAATTGATTACTATTTGTTCTAGCTTTGATATTGCATGTATATGTCATCAACTTGGGTTTGTCCGATCGGAGCTTCCACGGAGGTGTATGCTTCGATGCTGCTTGATGTGCATGAGAAATTTGATGCTGCTTGATGTGTATGAGAAATTTGAAGGTAATATTTGTTTCACAAGATTGTTGTTCATCATTAAAATATTTATGCCCCGTTGCAACGCACAGGCAATGTCCTAGTATCGTAAACGAATGAACGGCAAGTTATATCATATGGACGTAGTCGACCATTCTAGTGGAGTTGTTTGAACGAGCTATAACTTGGCGAATTCGAAGTGAGCGGACCATTAGGCGAACGCTCGGGCGACTGCCGTAGCGACGCGGACAGGCCCTCCTCCCCGGCGGCGGCAGGCGATTGGACCCGGGTCAAGGGCGGCGGGAGCGGCTTGGGGCGGTCGGCGGTGGGAGCGCCGGTGCTGCCGTCGCCATCCCGGCCTCAAGAACCGTGCGAGGGCAAGTTCTGGGCCCTGGCGGAGGTTGATTCGGGCGATGAGGATGAGGAGGGCGAGTCAGAGACGAGGAAGACGGCGCCGCTGGGTCCGTTGGTGAGCGACTTCGTTGCTTTCGCGGCGCGTCCGCTAGGGAGCGGCCGGGGCCATGGCCGAAATTTTGCCCCGGGGGGTCGTGGCCCCAGGTCGGTGGCGTCCCGTGTTTGGTGCCCGTCCTCGCCCGGGAGTGGCTACTCGGCGACGGTGGCGGCGGGGGCGATTCGGGCGAGCGCCGCGGCGGCGTTGGTGCCCCCTCCGGTGCCATTTGGCCAGTATGAGGAGTGGTCGTGCAAGCCATCGTCGATGCGGCGGCTGCGGCTGATGTCTACTACACAACCTTCTTCTTGTAGACGTTGTTGGGCCTCCAAGTGCAGAGGTTTGTAGGACAGTAGCAAATTTCCCTCAAGTGGATGACCCAAGGTTTATCAATCCGTGGGAGCGTAGGTTGAAGATGGTCTCTCTCAAACAACCCTGCAACCAAATAACAAAGAGTCTTTTGTGTCCCCAACACACCCAATACAATGGTAAATTGTATAGGTGCACTAGTTCGGCGAAGAGATGGTGATACAAGTGCAATATGGATGGTAGATATAGGTTTTTGTAATCCGAAAATATAAAAATAGCAAGGTAACTAATGATAAAAGTGAGCACAAACGGCATTGCAATGCGTTGAAATAAGGCCTAGGGTTCATACTTTCACTACTGCAAGTTCTCTCAACAATAATAACATAATTGGATCATATAACTATCCCTCAACATGCAACAAAGAGTGACTCCAAAGTCACTAATAGCGGAGAACAAACGAAGAGATTATTGTAGGGTACGAAACCACCTCAAAGTTATTCTTTCGGATCGATCTATTCAAGAGTTTGGAATAACACCTTAAGACACATATCAACCAAAACCCTAATGTCACCTAGATACTCCAATGTCACCTCAAGTATCCGTGGGTATGATTATACGATATGCATCACACAATCTCATATTCATCTATTCAAACAAACATAAAGTACTTTAAAGAGCCCAAAGTTTCTACCGGAGAGTCAAGACGAAAACATGTGCCAACCCATATGCATAAGTTCACGAGGTCACGGAACTCGCAAGTTGATCACCAAAACATACATCAAGTGGATCACGTGAATATCCCATTGTCACCACAGATAAGTACATGCAAGACATACATTAAGTGTTCTCAAATCCTTAAAGACTCAATCCGATAAGATAACTTCAAAAGGAAAACTCAATCCATTACAAGAGAGTAGAGGGGGAGAAACATCATAAGGTCCAACTATAATAGCAAAGCTCGCGATACATCAAGATCGTGCCAAATCAAGAACACGAGAGAGAGAGAGAGATCAAACACATAGCTACTGGTACATACCCTCAGCCCCGAGGGTGAGCTACTCCCTCCTCATCATGGAGAGCACCGGGATGATGAAGATGGCCACCGGTGAGGGATCCCTCCTCCGGCAGGGTGCCGGAACAGGGTCCCGATTGGTTTTTGGTGGCTACAGAGGCTTGCGGCGGCGGAACTCCCGATCTATTGTGTTTTCGGATGTTTTTAGGGTATATGGATATATATATAGGCCAAAGAAATCGGTCAGGGGAGCCACGAGGGGCCCACGAGGGTGGGGGCGCACCCAGGGGTGTAGGGCGCGCCTCCCTGCCTCGTGGCTTCCTCGAAGCTTCCCTGACGTCTACTCCAAGTCTCCTGGATTGCTTCCATTCCAAAAATAACTCTCCCGAAGGTTTCATTCCGTTTGGACTCCGTTTGATATTCCTTTTCTTCGAAACACTGAAATAGGCAAGAAAACAACATTTTGGGCTGGGCCTCCGGTTAATAGGTTAGTCCCAAAAATAATATAAAAGTGTATAATAAAGCCCATAAACATCCAAAACGGGTAATATAATAGCATGGAACAATCAAAAATTATAGATACGTTGGAGACGTATCAGCATCCCCAAGCTCAAT
This sequence comes from Aegilops tauschii subsp. strangulata, assembly GCF_002575655.3. Taxonomy (NCBI): domain Eukaryota; kingdom Viridiplantae; phylum Streptophyta; class Magnoliopsida; order Poales; family Poaceae; genus Aegilops; species Aegilops tauschii. The sequence continues at coordinate 323,774,822 of NC_053040.3, forward strand.
TCCTGCTTGTCCTCGAGTAGGTAAATGATAAAAACAGAATTTTTGATGTGGAATGCTACCTAACATATTTATCATTGTAATCTTCTTTATTGTGGCATTAATGTTCAGATCCGAAAGATCCATACAAAAGTTTAATATTGACATAAAAATAATAATACTTTAAGCATGCTAATCAAGCAATTATATCTTATCAAAATAACATAGCCAAAGAAAGCTTATCCCTACAAAATCATATAGTTTGGCCATGCTTCATTTTCGTCACACAAAGTGCTCCCATCATGCACAACCCCGATGACAAGCCAAGCAATTGGTTCATACTTTTTAACGCGCTTCAGCTTTTTCAACCCTCACGCAATACATGAGCGCAAGCCATGGATATAGCACTATGGGCGGAATAGAGTATGATGATAGGGGTTATGTGAGAAGACAAAAAGGGAGAAAGTCTCACATTGATGCGGCTAATCAACGGGCTATGGAGATGCCCATCAATTGATGTCAATGCGAGGAGTAGGGATTGCCATGCAACAGATGCACTAGAGCTATAAATTTATGAAAGCTCATCAAAAAGAAACTAAGTGGGTGTGCATCCAACTTGCTTGCTCACAAAGACCTATGGTATTTTGAGGAAGCCTATCATTGGAATATACAAGCCAAGTTCTATAATGAAAAATTCCCACTAGTATATGGAAGTGACAAAATAAGAGACTCTCTATCATGAAGATCATGGTGCTACTTTGAAACACAAGTGTGGTAAAAGGATAGTAGCATTGCCCCTCTCTATTTTTCTCTCATTTTTTATTTGGGCCTTTTCTCTTCTTCTTTTTTGGCCTCTTTTTTTTTTCTCTTTTTTAAATTTTTCGTCCGGAGTCTCATCCCGACTTGTGGGGGAATCATAGTCTCCATCATCCTTTCCTCACCGGGGCAATGCTCTAATAATGAAGATCATCACACTTTTATTTACTTACAACTCAAGAATTACAACTCGATACTTAGAACAAAAATATGACTCTATGTGAATGCCTCCGGCGGTGTACCGGGATATGCGATGAATCAAGAGCGACATGTATGAAAGAATTATGATGGTGGATTTGCCACAAATACGATGTCAACTACATGATCATGCAAAGCAATATGACAATGACGAAGCGTGTCATAATAAACGGAACGGTGGAAAATTGCATGGCAATATATCTCGGAATGGCTATGGGAATGCCATAATAGGTAGGTATGGTGGCTGCTTTGAGGAAGATATAAGGAGGCTTATGTGTGATAGAGCGTATCGTATCACGGGGTTTGGATGCACCGGCGAAGTTTGCACCAACTCTCGAGGTGACAAAGGGCAATGCACGGTACCGTAGAGGCTAGCAAATTGCGGAAAGGTAAGAGTGCGTATAATCCATGGACTCACATTAGTCATAAAGAACTCATATACTTATTGCAAAAGTTTATTAGCCCTTGAAGCAAAGTACTACTATGCATGCCCCTAGAGGGATAGATTGGTGGGAAAAGACCATCGCTCGTCCCCGACCGCCACTCATAAGGAAGGCACTTAAAGAATACCTCATGCTTCAAATTTGTCACACAACGGTTACCATACGTGCATGCTACGGGACTTGCAAACCTCAACACAAGTATTTCTCAATCACAATTACTCAACTAGCACGACTCTAATATTACCACCTTTATATCTCAAAACAATTATCAAGTATCAAACTTCTCATAGTATTCAATGCACTTTATATGAAAGTTTTTATTATACCCATCTTGAATGCCTATCATATTAGGACTAGTTTTATAACCAAAGAAAATTACCATGCTGTTTAAGACTCTCAAAATAATATAAGTGAAGCATGAGAGTTCAACAATTTCTTCAAAATAAAACCACCGCCGTGCTCTAAAAAATATAAGTGAAGCACTAGAGCAAACGACAAACTACTCCGAAAGATATAAGTGAAGATCAATGAGTAGTCGAATAATTATGTAACTATGTGAAGACTCTCTAAAATTTAAGAATTTAATATCTTGGTATTTTATTCTAACAGCAAGCAAAACTAAAGAAAATAACATGACGCTCCAAGCAAAACACATATCATGTGGTGAATAAAAATATAGCTCCAAGTAAAGTTACCGATGGACGAAGATGAAAGAGGGGATGCCATCCGGGGCATCCCCAAGCTTAGGCTCTTGGTTATACTTGAATATTACCTTGGGGTGCCTTCGGTATCCCCAAGCTTAGGCTCTTGCCACTCCTTATTCTATAGTCCATCGAATCTTTACCCAAAACTTGAAAACTTCACAACACAAAACTTAACAGAAAACTCGTAAGCTCCGTTAGTATAAGAAAATAAATCACTCATTCTAAATTCATATTGGTGTAATATCTACTGTATTCCAACTTATCTATGGTTCATACCCTCCGATACTACTCATAGATTCATCAAAATAAGCAAACAACACATAGAAAACAGAATCTGTCAAAAACAGAACAGTCTGTAGTAATCTGTATCAAACGTATACTTCTGGAACTCCAAAAATTCTTAAATAAATTGTTGGACCTGAGGAATTTGTCTATTAATCTTCTGCAAAAAGAATCAACTTAAAAACACTCTTCTGTAAAAAATGACAGCTAAACTCGTGAGCGCAAAGTTTCTGTTTTTTACAGCAAGATCACATTAACTTCCACCCAAGTCCTCCCAAAGGTTCTACTTGGCACTTTATTGAAACAAAAGCTATAAAACATGATTAATACAGTAGCTTAATCATGTGAACACAGAAAAACAGTAGGGGTAAATATTGGGTTGTCTCCCAACAAGTGCTAACGTTTAACGCCCCTAGCTAGGCATGATGATTTTAATGATGCTCACATAAAAGATAAGAATTGAAACATAAAGTGAGCATCATGAAGAATATGAATAGCACATTTAAGTCTAACCCACTTCCTATGCATAGGGATTTTGTGATCAAACAACTTATGGGAACAAGAATCAACTTGCATAGGAAGGTAAAACAAGCATAACTTTAAAACTTTAAGCACATAGAGAGGAAACTTGATATTATTGCAACTCCTACAAGCATATGTTCCTCCCTTATAATAATTTTCAGTAGCATCATGAATGAATTCAACCATATAACCAGAACCTAAAGCATTCTTTTCATGATCTACAAGCATAGAAAAGTTACTACTCTCTACATAAGCAAAATTCTTCTCAATCGGAATAGTGGGAGTATCATACGAGACTCGAATACTATAAATTGTTTCCACATTAAAAGAGTAATGTTCAGAAAAAGGGTAATCATAATCATGAAAAGTTTTATAAATATAATCATCACTACTTTTTGAAGCATAAGTATCATCACAATAATCATCATAGGTAGCAACTTTGTTCTCACCATAATCAATTGAAACCTCTTCCAAGATAGTGGAATCATTACTAAATAAAGTCATGACCTCTCCAAATCCACTTTCATAATTATCACAATAAGATTCAACATCCTCCAAAATAGTGGGATCATTACTTCCTAAAGTTGACACTCTTCCAAACCACTTCCATCCATATAATCATCATAAGTAGGAGGCATGCTATCATCATAATAAATTTGCTCATCAAAACTCAGGAGGCTAAAAATATCATCTTCATTAGACATAGCATCCCCAAGCCTGGGACAAACATTAATTGCAGCAAATATATTCTCAAACATGTCATTCTCATCAAACATAGCATCCCCAATCTTGGGCCTTTTCATATCATAAGCATAATCACTCTCATCATTAATAGTATGGATAGCACCAATAGTATAGCAATTATCATCATCACAATGAGTAATAGGAGCAACATCATTTGGCAGGGATACCTTTCTACCTTTGCTTCTCCGTCTTTTCTTTTTCTTCTTCACATCATGTGTGGGTTTAACCCTCTTTTTTGAGCTCCTTATTAATGAGATTGGTTGAATAGAAAGCTCCTCCTCGTTACTTGATTCATCATAAGAAATAATAGGAGGATATTGGGAAGTCTCTTCCCTTTCATTAGTATTCTCTTTCTTCCCTATTTGGTGTGTACTTGCAAGATCTATGTATTCCACAAAATTTGACATGCTTATAAGAGACATTTTCATCATGACTAGTGCAATCATCATTAGTACTATGAATATTCAAAGAATTCATACTAACAACATTGCAATCATGCTCATCATTCAAATATTTAGTGCCAAACATTCTAATGCATTCTTCTTCTAACATTTTGGCACAATTATCGGAATCCTTATTTTCATGAAAGATATTAAAAAGATGAAGCATATGAGGTACCCTGAATTCCATTTTTTGTAGTTTTCTTTTATAGACTAAACTAGTGATAAAACAAGAAACTAAAAGATTCGATTGCAAGATCTAAAGATATACCTTCAAGCACTCACCTACGGCGCCAGAAAAGAGCTTGATGTCTACTATGCAACCTTCTTCTTATAGACGTTGTTGGGCCTCCAAGTGCAGAGGTTTGTAGGACAGTAGCAAATTTCCCTCAAGTGGATGACCTAAGGTTTATCAATCCGTGGGACACGTAGGTTGAAGATGGTCTCTCTCAAACAATCCTGCAACCAAATAACAAAGAGTCTCTTGTGTCCCCAACACACCCAATATAATGGTAAATTGTGTAGGTGCACTAGCTCGGCGAAGAGATGGTGATACAAGTGCAATATGGATGGTAGATATAGGTTTTTGTAATCCGAAAATATAAAAACAGCAAGGTAACTAATGATAAAAGTGAGCACAAATGGTATTGCAATGTGTTGAAACAAGGCCTAGGGTTCATACTTTCACTAGTGCAAGTTCTCTCAACAATAATAACATAATTGGATCATATAACTATCCCTCAACATGCAACAAAGAGTCACTCAAAAGTCACTAATATCGGAGAACAAACGAAGAGATTATTGTAGGGTACGAAACCACCTCAAAGTTATTCTTTCGGATCGATCTATTCAAGAGTTCGTACTAGAATAACACCTTAAGACACATATCAACCAAAACCCTAATGTCACCTAGATACTCCAATGTCACCTCAAGTATCCGTGGGTATGATTATACGATATGCATCACACAATCTCAGATTCATCTATTCAAACCAACACAAAGTACTTCAAAGAGCCCAAAGTTTCTACCGGAGAGTCAAGACGAAAACATGTGCCAACCCATATGCATAAGTTCACGAGGTCACGGAACTCGCAAGTTGATCACCAAAACATACATCAAGTGGATCACGTGAATATCCCATTGTCACCACAGATAAGTACATGCAAGACACACATCAAGTGTTCTCAAATCCTTAAAGACTCAATCCGATAAGATAACTTCAAAGGGAAAACTCAATCCATTACAAGAGAGTAGAGGGGGAGAAACATCATAAGGTCCAACTATAATAGCAAAGCTCGCGATACATCAAGATCGTGCCAAATCAAGAACACGAGAGAGAGATAAAACACATAGCTACTGGTACATACCCTCAGCCCCGAGGGTGAACTACTCCCTCCTCGTCATGGAGAGCGCCGGGATGATGAAGATGGCCACCGGTGAGGGATCCCCCCTCCGGCAGGGTGCCGGAACAGGGTCCCGATTAGTTTTTTTGGCTACAGAGGCTTGTGGCGGCGGAACTCCCGATCTATTGTGTTCTCAGATGTTTTTAGGGTATATGGATATATATAGGTGAAAGAAGTCGGTCAGGGGAGCCACGAGGGGCCCACGTGGGTGGGGGGCGCGCCCAGGGGGTAGGGCGCGCCTCCCTGCCTCGTGGCTTCCTCGATGCTTCCCTGACGTCTACTCCAAGTCTCTTGGATTGCTTCCGTTCCAAAAATAACTCTCCCGAAGGTTTCATTCCGTTTGGACTCCATTTGATATTCCTTTTCTTCGGAACACTGAAATAGGCAAGAAAACAGCATTTTGGGCTGGGCCTCCGGTTAATAGGTTAGTCCCAAAAATAATATAAAAGTATATAATAAAGCCCATAAACATACAAAACGGGTAATATAATAGCATGGAACAATAAAAAATTATAGATACGTTGGAGACGTATCAGCGGCGCCGGCGGAGTGCGAGGGGTCGGCGGTGGAGTCGGCTCAGGCAGCGAGGGCTGACGTGGCGGTAGTGGGTGAGGCTGGTGGGCCTCGGCCCGCGTGTGTGCCTCGTGCGGATCCTGTGGGCCAGCAGGGGCCGTGCGTGGCCCAGCTGGGGGAATTGGCCCAGGTGTCGTCGGGGGCCTGCAGTGCGGGGAAGGCTCAGCCCGGCCCAGCAGTGTTGGCCTAGGTGACACGGCCTGCCCCTGACTATATTTGGCTGCGCCGTGGGGTGCTGGATCCCTGTTTAGGGTTTCCAGCCACTACTCGAGAGGTGCGGCGGTTCGGGCATCTCGCTCGCTCTCTCCAGATCTGTCTCCCTCCTCCACCTCTTTCGATCTCGTTTGCGGCGGCGGTGATGGGGGACCGGCGGGCGGACAAGAGGCCCATGGAGTCGTCGGAGGTGGATGCGGAGAGAAGGCGGGAAAGGGAGTTGCGTGACAAGGCCAAGGGATCTGCATGGGAGCGGCAGGGGATCCACGACGAGCGTGCGCCGCGCGGCTCTGCTTCGACACAGGTGGGGTGCGAGGGGGATTGGGGTCCTCCTCCCCCCTGGTGGATCCAGATGCAAGAGAAGAAGCGCAAGAAGAAGGAGCAGCAGCGCCGTCGTGAGCTGGAGCACAAGCCCATGGCGCTGCCCAACACTGGTGGAGGGCATGGGGATTCCCTAGCCAAGAAGCCCCGGACGAGCTCGTCGACGGTGCGAAGGCGCTGCCTTCCTCTTCCAAGGGTACGGCGGGGGAGCCAATCCCTGCGGAAGACGCACCTGAAGCCGATGTGGAGTGTTTCAAGTGCGGCCGCTGGGGTCATTCCAGTCGAAGTGCTCCTTCAAGCCGCTCTGCGTGCTCTGCAAAGGGAGGGCCATGCCTCGGCGGCTTGTCCTACCCGTGGCCGCGCCCTCAATCTCCAGATCTTGGGGAGCGTATTCACGGGGGAGGGCTTCTTCTGTCTCCAGTTTGACGACGATGCGGAGGTGGAGCTGCCAGTGGATGAGCGGATTGCGAACTCTGCCATCCTATCGGCGGAGCTTGGCAAGCTCTCGCTTCGCATCCTGCAGCAGAAGCTCAAGCTCATCGTGGCCGGGGACTAGGATTGGCAAGTGACGCAGGTGGGAGACAACAACTTCCATGTGGTGTTCCCTTCAGCAGATCTGCCGCATATGGCAAAATCGAGCGGCAAGCTCTTCCTGCCCCGCAATGATATCACGGCTAGGGTGCGTGATATGCTGCATGAAGTGATCCAGCCCATGGTGATGCCCGAGGCTTGGGTGCGGCTGCACGGGATCCCGAAGAAGCATCGCAGGGAGGAGAGGATCAAAGAAGGTTTCAAGATGTTGGGCCGCCCTATTGTGGTGGACGAGCTTTCCCTCATTCGGTTGGGGCCGGTGAGGATGAAGCTGACTTGTAAGAACCCTGACAAGCTCAATGGAGTGGTTGAAGTATGGTTTAACCAGGAGGATTATCAAGTCAAGGTGGAAGTCGACAGGCTGCCCAAACGTGGGGGCGATGGCGGTGCTCTGAGGTTGGGTCCTGCTGATCCGCGCCCTCCCAATGCGGGTGACAAGCCTGAGAATCTGGGCCAACAGGGAGATCTCAGCAAGCAAGGGGCTACCGGCCCTGGTTCGAGCAAAGGCGGGGCTGGGGGGTGCATGACAGCGGATCCAAAGGGCAATGTGCAAATGGTTGATCAGGACGATGAGCCAGAAGACAGTATTCAGGATACCTCGATCAACACTGAAACCTGGTACAAATTGGGGGCTCTGAGTGGTGGGAATCAGATCGTGGCGACACAGGACACTGCGGTTAGCATCCCTCCGCTGGCCCATACCTTGGTTGGGGCTTTTGATGAGTATGGCTCAAATCCGGAGTTGCCGGTGCCCTCTCTTCTCTCTGATGCTGTGATGCTGGAGACCCCGCGGGCCCAAGTGATCCCTTCTCCGATCGCGCGGGGGGCGGACTCTGGTTGTGTTCTGAATGAAGGGGCTGGCACGACTCCTATTGCCGGGCGTCGTGGCTCAAGTGTATCGGGTAAGAAACCGCAGAAGACGGCAGGCCGGAAACCTCCGGCCAAGGTGGCAGCGGCTACAAAGGTGGTGACCTCTGCGGACGTGGGTGGTGAGCTGGGTGCAGAGCTGGTGGCTGGCGGGGACAGCGGTCAAGGCCAAGAGATCCAGGGCGACCCCAGTGGAGTCGCGGGCGCCGAGTGTGCGGGCCAAGGCCAAGTTGGGCGAGCTGTCGTCCTTGAAGAGCGCCAAGCTTCGCCTTGCTGACAAGAATCTCGAGACCTCAGATAATCCTCTGCCATCCTTTCGCATCCTTAATGCTTTCTCGGACGACCACTTGGTTTCCATCTTGAATGATAGTGGTGTTGAGGTGTCGGCTAGTGTTGTGGATGTTGTTTGTTTGGTCCGTGCGAGGGAAGAGGCTCAGGCCGCGCTAGCTGAGGCGGCAGCCAAGTGCGCGGCTAGTGCCGTAGAGGGGCTGGCAACAGCAGGGGAGGCTGCCTGTCCCGAGCCCGATAAGGAGACAGAGGAGAGGGATGCCTCTGTCGTTCCTTCTTCCAGCCTTGCCCTGGCTAGGAAACGCGTGGCGAACGCGGTGGGCTCGAGGGGAGTTCGCCTCAGGAACCGCATTATCTAATGCGCTACCTGTTTTGGAATATTCGCGGTTGCAGACACCCGGGGCGTCGTACGCAGTTGCGCGAATATATGGCCAAGGAGAGAATCGACGTGGTAGCTTTGCAAGAAACGAACAAAGCAGATTTTTCGTATAGGGACCTTGCCTCGGTCGATCCTTTCCAACGTTTTGATTGGCAATGGGTGCCTTCTTCTGGCTTGGCGGGGGGTCTTTTGTTGGGCTGTAACAGAGACATTTGTGAGGTTTTGGCTTGGGAACGGGGTGTCTTTTTTATCGCAGCGACTATCAAACACCGGGTTTCTCAGCGTTCTTGGGTCATCATGTCAGTTTATGGCCCGGCTAACCACTCCCGTTCAGCTGATTTCTTGGCTGAGTTGCTCAGTTTTGTAGGGACTAAACGAGCGCTCCTCCTTCCTCTTATCGTGGGAGGGGATTTTAACTTGATCCGCTCGGGTGCGGACAAGAGTAACGATAATGTGGACTGGACTAGGGTGAACATGTTCAATAATGCAATCGCGGCTCGGGCCTTGCGAGAAGCAGCGCGTTCGGGTGCCAGGTTCACGTGGTCTAACAAACAACTGCGCCCAGTTCGGAGTGTGTTAGATCGGGTGTTCTTCACCCCGGAGTGGGAAGCGATCTTCCCTCTCTGCTCCCTGGTGGCGGAGACACGTATTGGCTCGAACCACCTTCCCCTCATTTTCTCTTCTGGTGAAGATTCGCTGCGAAGAAACAAGCGTTTTTATTTTGAAACTGCTTGGTTCGAGGTTGAGGGTTTTGAGCCGTTGGTTCGGGAGCGCTGGGCGTCTATCACGGCGCAGCTCGGACCCCAGCGGGGGCTGGGTGAATTTTGGACAACGGCGGCCGCGGTCCTGCGTTCTTTCCTCCGGGTTTGGGGGGCGAACCAAGGCAGTGAGGCCAAGAAGGAAAGGGCTCGACTGGTAGAGGAGATTGCAGCTCTGGACTCGATCACTGACTCGAGGCCGATGGCTGAAAGCGAGTGGGCTCTCCGCTACTCCTTAGAAAACCAAGTGCTAGCCATCCTACGTGCCGAAGAAGACTACTAGCGCCGTCGGGGCGGTGTCAAGTGGGTGACCAAAGGCGACGTGAACACAAGCTATTTTCACGCCTTCGCTAATGGCAGGAAAAGGAAAAGTTTGATCCTGCGCCTTAATTCGGAGAACGGGCTCTTGCTGACGCAGGAGGAAATCGTTAGACATATTTATGATTTCTTTCTCGGCTTATTGGGTACGGCCGAGGAGAAGGTGGTGGGCTTCCAGGAAGGGTTCTGGGGGCCGGCCGAGAGGGTGTCCCAAGTGGAGAACGACGGGCTGGCCCATGCCTTCCTCCCTGAAGAGATCGACCAAGCGCTGGCCGACATGAAAACCGACACGGCCCCTGGGCCGGACGGCTGGCCAGTTGCTTTCTTTAAAAGATGCTGGTCGTGTTTTAAACACATCTTTTATGAATTAGTCAACGGTTTTGCACTAGGTACGGTAGATTTGGCTCGCATCAATTATGGGGCCATTAGCCTCATTCTCAAAGTAAAAGGAGCCGATAATATTAGACTTTTTAGGCCTATCACTTTGATCAACGTGCCTTTCAAGTTGTGTGCTAAGGCTTACGCGACGCGCCTCACGCCGGTAGCTCAACGTGTGATCTTGAGTAGCCAAACTGCTTTTCTGAAAGGCCGCAACATCCTAGAAGGCCCCATTGCGCTAGGTGAGATTGTCCACGATCTTAAACGTACCAAGAGGAAAGGGATATTGCTGACATTGGACTTTGAAAAAGCATACGATCGAGTAAACTGGGAGTTTATTCGAGAAGCCTTCCTCAAAAAGGGTTTTGAGGATGGTTTCGTACACCGCATTATGCATCTTGTCTCCTGTGGGCATACGGCGGTCACTATTAACGGGGAAATGGGCAAATTTTTCCGGAACAAAAGGGGCCTCAGACAACGGGACCCTGGCTCGCCACTTATTTTCAACTTTGTGGCGGACGTTTTTGCGGCGATGATTGACAAAGCCAGGGCGGCTGGACACATCAAAGGGGTCTTGGACCACCTTATCCCAGGGGGGTCACACACTTACAATATGCCGATGACACGATGCTCCTTTTCGAGCCTGACCTTCATAGCATCGCTTCGGTCAAGCTGTTGTTGATCGCCTTTGAACTCCTCTCCGGCTTAAAGATTAACTTCTTCAATAGTGAGGTTATCTCTGTCGGGATGAGTCAACAGGAGAGTAGGCACGTGGCGTGTCTTCTTAATTGTAAGCTAGGGAGCTTTCCAATTAAGTACCTTGGCTTACCGATTTTGCACCAGAAGTTGTCAATTACGGAATGGGAACCGTTATACGGCAAGGTGGCTAATAGTGTGAGCCCGTGGAGAGGGAGATTCATGTCTTCAGCGGCAAGACTTATTCTCACTAACTCTAGTCTCTCTTCCCTGCCCCTCTTCACGATGGGAATGTTCCTCTTAGCGGATGGGGTCCATGCTAAGCTGGATATGCCCCAGTCTAAGTTCTTTTGGGAAGGCTGCGGAACAAAAAAGAAGTAACATCTGGCTAGGTGGGCGACAGTCTGTAGACCGAAGAAGTTTGGTGGTTTGGGGATCCTTAACTCTAAATTGATGAACGTGGCGCTACTTGCGAAATGGTGGTGGCATCTGGCCCAAAAAGAGTCGGGGCTCTGGGCCGACATCCTTAAAGCGAAATATTTCCTGGATGGAAATGTGTTCAATGCCAAGAACAAAGGGTCGCTGTTCTGGAATGGGATCCAGGCGGTTAGACCAGCCTTCGCGGCGGGGGCCAGTTTTGATGTTCATAACGGACGGTCCGTGCGGTTCTAGCTTGATAGCTGGATCGACCCCCGGCCGTTGTGGCAGATCTTCCCCTCCATTTACCAGCTCGTGACAGTCACTAACGTGCTGGTTGGAGTGGCCCTTAGTTCGTCGCCCCCAGCTATCCACTTTAAGCGTACACTGACAGAGCCTGAAAGAGGTAGGTGGAATGAGCTGTTGGCGAAAATTGGGGCGGCACCTTTGAGCTTGGGAGCTGATGAGGTGTCCTGGGGTTTGACGGCCTCTGGGAAATTCTCGGTGAAGTCTTTATACGCCAAACTGGTGGAAGGCAACACTCTGGATATTGCCAGAGGGCTGTGGAGGGCATGGATCCCTCTTAACATAAATTTTTTCCTTTGACAGATGTTTAAAAATCGCCTGCCCACGGCGGATAATGTGGCCAAAAGGAACGGCCCTTCCGATGGGAGGTGTATAGTGTGTGGAACCCACGAAGATGCGAATCACGTATTTTTTTCAATGCGTGTTAGCTAGATTCGCGTGGAGTGCGGTGAGGGGCCCATTCCAGCAAAATTGGAGCCCAGCGACGGGCTCTGATTTACTTCAGATTGTTCAATCCCAGAAAGGATCTAGTGGCCGAATTTTATGGCGTTGCGTATGGGCGCTTCTTTGGGTTTGTGGTCTGTTAGGAACAAAATGACGATCGAGAAGAAGTTTCCTAACCACCCCGCTGATGTGATCTTTAAATGTCACCTCTTTCTACAGATGTGGACACCGTTGTGGAAGCACCGCGATGCTGAGCGGATGTCGGAGACCATGGAGAAGATCAGAAGCACATTGCTGGCTGCGCGGCAGCCTCCTTAGATTGGTCTTGTCTCGTTTTGGAGATGGTGGTAGTCGAAGGGTTAGGGTGCACACGAAGATGTCAAGCGATTCATGTAACCCTGGCTACTTGTTTATGTTTTGCGCGGGTTTGTGCTTGAACTTTGATGTAACGCTTGTATGAACGTTTGTGACGTTTGGCCTGGTGGCTTTATTAATTTAAAGCCGTACGCTTCTATCGTCTTCGTTCCGTAACGAGCTATAACTTTTCATGCTTCGGGATAAAATTGGTCCCGTAAAGAAAAGCCTAGGAGTCTCATTTACCTTCTGTCCTGCTTTCACTCTTGGGTGGGAAAAGCAGTATAAATCCGATGATTACTATAGATTGTATCTCTGCCCCATTTGTAGAGCCATCGGCGTGGGTTGTTGTGTGTAACACCCCGCATGTAACTTGCCATATTTGTAACTCCGACTCTTGCCATTTCCGGCTATGTGATATGTTTTCCCTCCGTTGTTGGGTTTTGTTTTTAGTTTTGTATTTTGTCATGTCATGCATTTTCATATCATGTCATCATGCGCATTACATTTGCATACGTGTTCGTCTCATGCATCCGAGCATTTTCCCCGTTGTCCGTTTTCCAATCCGGCGCTCCTATCTCCTCCGGTGCACCCCTCTTGTTTTCTTTCGTGTGCGTGTGTCAAACTTTCTCGGAATGGACCGAGGCTTGTCAAGTGGTCTTAATATACCACTCGGAGACTACCGGTCAAGTTTCGTTTCATTCGGAGGTCGTTTGGTACTCCAACGGTTAACCGGGCCTCCGCAATGTCCATTTGAGTATCCAGCAAAAACCCCCTCCAAAACCAGCCCAAAACCCACCAAACTCTCTTCCATGCTCTAGGTCGTTCGATCACGATCGTGTGGGCGAAAACCGCACCTCATTTGGAGCCTCCTAGCTCACTCTACCTATTTATATGTGGGCATCCCGAAAAACGAAATCTCAGACGAAACCCTAGCGTTTTTCCCACCGCGCCACCGGACGCGTCCGCCCGCGCCGGACATCGTCCGCCGCGCGCCCGGCCAACCGGAGCGCGCCACGTCTCCCGCGCCGCCGCCGAGGCCCGCCGGCCCGCTCCCGGCCCCCGCGGCCCGCGCCTGCCCCCGCCGCCGCCGCCACCGCAGCGCGCCGCCGCGGCCGCGGCCGTCCCGTCTTGCTCGTCTCCGGCCGCCGCCCGCGGGCCGCCCGCGCCGCCCTCCTCCGCCACCGCCGCGGCTCCCCGCCGGCGCCGCGCCACCGCCGGCCACCGCCGGCCATCCCCTCCAGCGCCGCCCCGCGGGTCGCCTCGTCCCCTGCCCCGGCGACCGCTCCGGTGAGCGTCGATCCGATCTGGATCCGAACCGCGCCCGTTGGCTTTTCTCGCCCTAAAATTCTTCCAAGTCTTAATTTTTCTCAGTATCTTGCTCTGTTCCCGATGCGATAACTTTGTGCATGTAGCTCCGATTCGCGCGTATAATATGTCAAATTGTTCATCTTGTGATGCTCTTAATTTTGTTAAATTGCACCATGTTCTTTAGAGGTCATCTTGATGCCCAAATCTTCGTTGGAAGAGGGCTAGTTGCTGTTAATCTCTGGTTTTTAGCAGAACTTGGAGATTTGTCATTTTTGTATCTTTTATTCTGTGCATCTTTTGAGCATGAGCTCTACATGTGTTTTGAAGTATGCCATTCCATCTTTCCAGTGGTGTAGTCCATGTATTTTTGTGATCTCTGTGGTGACTAGCACAAGCATGCAAAGTAGGCCCCGTAATATTTCTGATTTCAGGGACTTAGTGATTTCTCTAAGTCCTCGTCTGCTGTAATTTTGTTGCCATGTAAACTTGATGCTACAGAGAGATCCATGCATATTTGGGAGATGTTCAGTAAGGATGTTTTGTAGCTATAGTTGTAATTGATCCATTCCTGCAATTGTTTGCAATTTTAGAGTACCATAGCATGACTCAATCTTGCTCTACTTTTGCTATAAAATATTTCTGGCAGATTCTTAACATGACATGCATTTTTGCCAAGCTTATTGTAGTTGATACATACATGCTATGCAATTGTTCTTGCCATGGATAGATTCATAAACATTCCATCTTGCTGTAGGTATGCTTGAGTTTTCATGCATTGCTCTGTAGTGAGTGCACTAAGCTCACAAAGAGGCCTACATATTAACATTTCTGCCATGCTCTGTTTTCTGCTAAGTCTGAAACCTGATAACGAAACTTGCTATGTTTACATGCTTGCCATCATATCTTCTGGTCCTTTTTGACTTATAGTCACTAAGGGACTTTTATCATGTGCATTTAGTAGAACACTACCATGCCTTGTTTTTCTATGTTAAGTTCCTGTAGCATGTTGATTTCGTGCTCTGAACATGTCTACCTGATGCTGATTTCTGCCATGTCCAGTTTTTCACCAAGTCTGTGAACCTGTAATGTTTTGCACTTTTGCCATGCTTGTATGAGCTTGATATGTTGTGAACTAGCCGTAGCTCAGTGTTCATCTTTTGTCAAGCATCTCCTTTAGATTATTGCCATGTGCTTTGTTGTTATGTTGGGGTGCTGTAGCTTTGTTACTTGTTGTATTTTAAGTGCTATCTTGCTGTTTATCGCAGATTAGTGTCATTCTTGTTTTGCTTGCCATTTGCAATCCGTGCATCCGATTCCGGTGATCTTTATATCGATTTCGACCGAAATCATTTCATCTTTCTAGTGGCATGCTTGGTTTGCCAAGTTACTGCCATGTTCATCATTTTCCTTCCGGAGCACGCATATGCATTGCATATCATATCGTGCATATCATACATGTTTTGCATCATGTTGCTTGCGCATTTCTCGTTGTTGATTATGGTTCCGTTTGTTTGTGTTCTTGTCTTGGGTAGAGCCGGGAGACGAGTTCGTGAACGAGGTACCTGTCGAGTACGCTTACGAGGATCAAGCTTTCGACAACTCTGAGAACCTTGCAGGCAAGATGACCACCCCTCGAAATCACTTCTATCTTTGCTATGCTAGTTGTTCGCTCTATTGCCATGCTCCGCTACCTATCACTTGCTATATCATGTCTCCCATTTTAGCCATGTCAGCTCTAACCATCCTCTCCTAGCAAACCGTTGTTTGGCTATGTTACCGCTTTTGCTCAGCCCCTCTTATAGCGTTGCTAGTTGCAGGTGAAGTTGAAGTTTGTTCCATGTCGGAACATGTATATGTTGGGATATCACAATATCTCTTATTTAATAAATGCATCTATATTTTTGGTAAAGGGTGGAAGGCTCGGCCTTATGCCTGGTGTTTTGTTCCACTCTTGCCGCCCTAGTTACTGTTATACCGGGATTATGTTCCTTGAGTTTGCGTTCCTTACGCGGTCGGGTGATTTATGGGACCCCCTTGACAGTTCGCCTTGAATAAAACTCCTCCAGCAAGGCCCAACCTTGGTTTTACCATTTGCGACCTATACCTTTTTCCCCTGGGTTTTCTAGAGCCCGAGGGTCATCTTTATTTTAAACCCCCGGGCCAGTGTTCCTCTGAGTGCTGGTCCAAACTAGAGCCACTTGCAGCGCCACCTTGGGGAAACTCGAGGATTGGTTTTAGCTGTACGTAGTGTTCATCCGGTGTGCCCTGAGAACGAGATATTTGCAGCTCCTATCGGGATTTGTCGGCACATTCGGGCGGCTTTGCTGGTCTTGTTTTACCATTGTCGAGATGTCTTGTAAACCGGGATTCCGAGACTGATCGGGTCTTTCCGGGAGAAGGTTTATCCTTCGTTGACCGTGAGAGCTTATGATGGGCTAAGTTGGGACACCCCTGCAGGGTATTATCTTTCGAAAGCCGTGCCCGCGGTTATGAGGCAGATGGGAATTTGTTAATGTCCGGTTGTAGATAACTTGTCACTTGACCCAATTAAAATACACCAAGTGCGTGTGTAGCCGTGATGGTCTCTTCTCGGCGGAGTCCGGGAAGTGAACATGGTCTGTGTTGTGTTTGACGTAAGTAGGTGTTCAGGACCTCTTCTTGGTCATTGCTAGATGACGTCCGTTCCGTTGCTTCTCTTCTCGCTCTCATTTGCGCAAGTTAGCCACCATATATGCTTTTGCCGCTGCAGCTCCACCTCTTTGCACCTCCTTTTCCCTACAAGCCTAAATAGTCTTGATCTCGCGGGTGTGAGATTGCTGAGTCCCCGTGACTCACAGATACTTCCAACAACAGTTGCAGGTGCCGACGATGCCAGTGCAGACGATGGCGTCGATCTCAAGTGGGAGTTCGATGAGGAACGTGGTCGTTACTATGTGTCTTTTCCTAATGATCAGTAGTGGAGCCCAGTTGGGACGATCGGGGATCTAGCATTTGGGGTTGTCTTATTTTCATCTGGATTTTGACCGTACTCGGTCTATATGATTGTATTTTGGATGATGTATGAATGATATTTATGTATTGTGTGAAGTGGCGATTGTAAGCCAACTCTTTATCCCATTCTTGTTCATTACATGGGATTGTGTGAAGATGACCCTTCTTGCGACAAAACCACTATGCGGTTATGCCTCTAAGTCGTGCCCCGACACGTGGGAGATATAGCCGCATCGTGGGCGTTACATTGTGCATCCCAGTTCAGACTACTTTTTCCACTTCTTCACTTCTGTGATCACATCGAGTGGAAATTGTACACGAGGTGGTCTCATGTCACGACCGCGCGGTGGAGGAGTCCGGCCGGCGACGAACTACTGCTCGAATTCGAGAGGAGAGGAAGGAGAAAGGGGATCCGGGGTAGGAGATGTAAGCAGGAGGATAAGATAGAAGTGAGTGGTACAGTTTGAATTACAGAAATCTCTTCGTACCGTTCTCTCCCTCGCCCACCTGCTTATAACCCGCAGGACACATGGGCCTACTTGCTACGGCTCTCCGGCCCACTACCGCTGAGGCCATCAGGCCCGTTACATATTTGAACTTCCCGCTACACCTTACGCCTTCGCCTTGGCTGCTTCCCGCTTCCCTCGCCTCGCCCGCGCCTTTGCCATCTGCAGAATACTTACAATACCACCCCCTGAAGAACTAGCATGTCCCCAGGCTAGTGCATCTGGGTAGCGCTCCTTGAGTACTTGGTAATCTTCCCAGGTTGCTGATGCCGCAGGGATCGACGACCACTTGACCAGTATCTGAAGATAAGATGCATTGCCCTTTTTGACCAGTCGGCGATCCAGAATCTCCTCAGGTATCACACCAGGTGCTGATAGATCGAGTGGAACCGGAAGAGTAGTAAACACCGGAGTATGATCCGACACATGGCCCTTGAGTTGAGACACATGAAACACCGGGTGGACCATACTGCCACGGGGTAACTCCAGTTTGTATGCTGCATTTCCCACTTTTTCCAACACCTTGAACGGGCCAAAGTATTTGAGAGCTAGCTTTGGGCAAGGACGGTTGACCACAGAAGACTGAGCATATGGCTGTAAGCGCAGGTATACCATTTCTCCTTCGGCAAACTAGTGATCAGATCGTTTCTTATCCGCGAAGTGCTTGTACTTGCACTGTGCTCGAGCGAGATGATCCTTCAACAGTGTTGTATGCTCTGACTGAGAGGCCAACCAAGTTTGAACATCCGGGTGCAGAGAAGTAGACTGACCTGCTAACTGTCCAACATTTGGATCTTGCCCATACAGTGCTTTGTATGGAGTGCAGCCCAGGGACGAGTGGTATGTAGAGTTATACCAAAACTCTGCCTGAGGTAGCCATGCTGCCCATTTGGTTGGAGAATCCTGTATTGCACAGCGCAAATACATCTCCAGGCACTGATTCACATGTTCAGTCTGGCCGTCAGTTTGTGGGTGATACGCCGTACTCATCTGCAGTTCAGTGCCCCACACCCGGAACAGTTCGCGCCAGAAGGCACTCGTGAAGATTTTGTCTCTGTCTGACACAGTTGTCAATGGCTATCCATGCAGTTTCACTATGTTATTCAGAAACACCTTAGCAACAGATGCAGCTGTAAACGGATGTTTCAGGGCCAGAAAATGACTGACTTTAGTGAAACGGTCCACAACCACCAGAATAGCACTGAATCCTTCAGACTTGGGCAGTCCCTCAATAAAATCCATGCTAATTGCCTGCCAAGGTCGATCTGGCACAGGTAAAGGTTGCAACAGGCCAGGTGATTTGCACAGTTCATGTTTTGCTTGTTGACATGTGTTGCACTGTTTCACAAAATTTTCCACATCTGTCTTCATGCCAGTCCAACTAAACAGCTGCTTAACCCTGTGGTAAGTAGGCAATATGCCAGAGTGGCCCCCCACAGGTGTGGAATGAAAAGCTTGAATGAGTTTTGTCTGTAAGCCTGTGTTGGCACCAATCCAAATTTTGTCCCCATGTTTAATCAGACCATCCTGTAACTGAAACCCAGGACAGGCCTTGCTGTCCACTGCCAATTTCTGCAGCATCCCTTGAGCAGCAGAATCTACCGAGTATGACTTTAAAACCTCTTGTATCCAAACAGGTTTGCTGGTGGATATAGCTTGTACAGGAAATAAATGAGCCACCCTTGACAGTGCATCTGCTACAGTATTCTCCACTCCTTTCTTGTACTGCATGGAGAATTGCAATCCCACCAGTTTTGTCATTGCTTTCCTCTGCAGATCTAAAGTTAGAAGTTGATCTCCTAGATGACACAAGCTTTGATGATCAGTTTTAATAACAAAAGGTGCTCTGGCCAAGTAAGACCTCCATCTGTCTACTGCCATCATGATTGCTAGGAACTCCTTTTCATATATGCACAACTTTTGACTATTAACTCCAAGTGCCTTGCTATAATAGGCAATTGGATGCCCTTCCTGAGAGAGCACAGCTCCTACTCCAGTGTTACAGGCATCTGTTTCCACAGTGAAAGTTTTCTCAAAGTTAGGTAGAGCTAACACAGGAGTAGTGGCCATAGCTTGCTTCAAGTGTTGAAAAGCTTCCTGAGCTGTGTCAGACCATTGAAAAGCTTGTTTTTTAAGTAGGACAGTCAAGGGTTTAGCCAGCAAGCCATAGTTTCTCACAAATTTCCTGTAGTATCCTGTTAACCCCAGAAAATCCTCTTAATTCGGTAACATTGGTAGGTACTGGCCAGTTGATCATAGCTTCTGTTTTTGCAGGATCAGTAGCCACTCCCTTATCAGAAATTATGTGGACCAAATATTCCATAGATTGTTGAGCAAACACACACTTGCTCTGCTTCACATGTAACTGGTTTTCTGCTAGGATTTCAAAAACAGACCTCAGATGTTGGATATGATCTTCCAAGGAGAAACTAAACACCAAGATATCATCCATGAATACCAATACATATTTTCTGTTAGGCCCAGCCATAAACACATTCATATTGCATTGAAATGTCCTTGGTGCAGTAGCCAATCCAAAAGGAACCACTCTGAACTGGAACTGACCATGGTGTGTTTTAAATGCTGTCTTATGTTCATCTTCCTCCTTCATTCGAATTTGATGATATCCAGCTTTTAAATCCAATTTGGAAAACCATTTGGCCCCTCCTAACTCATCCAACAGCTCATCAATTACTGGTAATGGAAACTTGCTTTTGATTGTGATAGCATTCAACCTTCTGTAGTCCACACAGAATCTCCAAGTTCCATCCTTCTTTTTGACCAACAAGACAGGAGAAGCAAATGGACTAATGCTAGGTGTAATCAAACAACTTTCAACATCTCAGCTACTTGTCTTTCTATCTCATCTTTTTGTTGTGGAGAGTACCTGTAAGGCCTACAATTAACTGGAACAGCCCCAGGAACCAAGTGAATTGCATGATCCAATGGCCTGTGAGGAGGTATTGTTTGAGGATCTGTGAAAACTGTTGTGTGCTTGTCAAGCAACTCTTGCACAGCAGGAGGAATTGGTGTTTCAGGTGCCATTACAATTCTGTTCAGTACAGCAGTGGCCCAGACCTCATTGCCTTTTTCCCACTTAAGTAGCTGTTCAACTGATACTTCCTCAATTACTGTTGGTGTGACAGGTAGCACCCCTTGCAGTTTAACTTCCTGCCCTGCATACTGGAACTGAATCCACTTTTCTGCCTAGTGACACTGCATAACTCCCCATTGCTCAAGCTAGTCCATGCCCAAAATTATATCATGCCCTCCCAGAGGAAGTACATGCATGGCATTTGTAAAGTTGTGCCCTTGTATCCACCAAGTTAACTGTGAAACCACTTCAGTGCATTGCACAACTTCTCCATTTGCCACTTTTACTTTCATTGGCTGGGACAACTGATCAGCAGTGATAGAAATCCTGCTCAAAAGTGCCTGGTCCACAAAGGTGTGGGTGCTCCCTGAATCCACTAAGATGAGCACCACTTGGTTTCCAACTAGAGCCCTCAGTTGTATGGTCTTGGGATGAGCTGCTCCAGAAAGTGCAGTAACTGAAATAGTGGCACAATCTGCTGTTGACTGCTCAACCGGAGCATCTAACAGTGCATATGATATGATTTCATTCTGCCCTACTGCTTCAGCTGCCTTTAACTGAGCTCCAGGAGCAAGTACTTGGCTACACACATGTCCAGGTGTAAACTTCTCCCTACATTTGTAACAAAGGCCATTAGCCCGCCTGTATTCCTTTAACTGTTTTGCCTTCCATAGTTCCCCAGGAGCTAATGCAGGTCGACTGTCAGTCTTGGTGAAGGGAGTTTTTGCATAGTTGGACCTGACAGACTTCTGTTGCAGTAGTCCTTCCTGAACAGCAGCAAACATCGCTGCCGATTGCACACATGATGGTATGTGTAGTTCCACAGTTGCTCGAAGTTCAGCCTTGAGACCCATAATGAAGCGTGTCACTAAGAAAGTGTCACTGAGTGCTGGTTCATACAACCGGATCGTGTAAACAAGCTGCAGAAATTGTTGTTTGTATTCCTCTACTGACTCGAGCTGCTTTAAGGACATGAGCTCTTTCATCTTCTGCCTGTACACATTGACGTCAAACTCCTACACTATTGCTGCACAAAACTGAGGCCAAGTATGATAAACACTAGTTTGTTTGAACGCCTGGTACCAATGAGCTGCATTATCTGTCAGGTACAGAGAGGCTGAAGTAACCTTGAAACTGTCAGGTATGTTGTACAGCTTGAAAAATGCCTCGCACTTATCTAACCAAATCCTGACATCACTGCCATCAAATCGAGGAAAATCCATCTTGGGCATCCACTGACGTTTGCCTGAACTTTCCTCCTGAACCAATTGCACAACTGGTTGTGGAACAGGTAAATTGTGCGGTACCTGAACAGGGCGCGGCGGCGCGGAGGTGGGGAACGATGGCCCTGCTCCAAGTATGCCATCTGATACTTCTGATGCCGTCGGCGACGAGCTCTCCGGTCCCTCTGGTGGCTTCCCCTTCGTCGCCGCGTGGAACTGGCTCTGCTGAACTTGACCCAGCGTGTCGCATGACAAATCCACCTTCACTTGGACTTGGTCGAGGCGCGCGGACTGCTCCGACAGCTTGGCATCGAGGGCCTCCAGCTGTGCGGAAATCCCGTCGACCACCTCGAACTTGCGCTGCGCCGCCCGTATCTCTGCAAGTTCCCGCAGCATCCGCTCCTGAAACGCCTCCATCTCGTCCGAGAGGAAGCGCGTCTGCGGATTCGGCTTAAACGTCGTCGTGGTCGCGGTTTCCTCAATCAACCCACCTCAGGTCCGGATTTATGCAGATCAAGCCCGAGAGCGATCCGCTACCTTCGCCTCGGATTTGCCGGGTACGATTCGAGAATTTTTTTGCAGGCACACAGCGGAATGAGAGAAGAGGCTCTGATACCAGATTGTCACGACCGCGCGGTGGAGGAGTCCGGCCGGCGACGAACTACTGCTCGAATTCGAGAGGAGAGGAAGGAGATAGGGGATCCGGGGTAGGAGACGTAAGCAGGAGGATAAGATAGAAGTGAGTGGTACAGTTTGAATTACAGAAATATCTTCGTACCGTTCTCTCCCTCGCCCACCTGCTTATAACCCGCAGGACACATGGGCCTACTTGCTACAGCTCTCCGGCCCACTACCGCTGAGACCATCAGGCCCGTTACATATTTGAACTTCCCGCTACACCGCCTTCGCCTTGGCTGCTTCCCGCTTCCCTCGCCTCGCCCGCGTCTTTGCCATCTGCAGAGTACTTACATCTCAGTCAAGTGGCATCTTGTGAGCTGATTCGGTCTTTATCAAGACGTTGTGGATCCGTGCGCTTCGCTTGCGATGGACGCGCCGTCGAGGCCTCACTGAACAATTCAACCAAGAGAGACCCAGCGTTTACGGCTCGTTGATTGATTATTAAAATGATATAGTACTTAAACCAATCAGACTGCTTTCTCATGGTCTTCCAATTTTCAATGTTTTTGTGTTCAGCTTGTCATGCCAAACGTAAGAGCTGGTATGCAGTTGTGTACTTCCTCCGTTTTAAAATAGACGACTCAACTTTATATTAACTTTAGTACAAAATTAATATAAAATTGGATTATCTATTTTGGAACGGAGGCACTACAAGATTACTATCACTGTAGCCCGGCTGCCGACGAACTGGCATTTGATCAGCTGTGTTCTAGTCTACAGCAACTGGCCGAACGTCTTCACATAGGCGTGTATATACTAAGCACGTAGACGTGCGTGTGCGCCCACGTATGCGTCTGTGCCGCCTTGGTTTAGTGGCTTTTGTAAAAATAAAATAAAAAATGGATGCATACTGCTACATACCGTTTGATTTTCCGAATGCACCGAATTTCTTCAGCTAATTTCCGTGGTCAAAGTAACACAGCACGCACCAGCTTAGGTCCTTGTTCTATCAGTATCTGTCCAACAAGTGGACGACGAAAGTGACCAGCGAAACCTCCTGAAAATCTAGATTAGCGAGGGCCTATCAAGGATCGATCCCGGCTGCGGAAAATGACAGCGCCATCTTGCAAGAATTTAAGACCTGCTCAATCTAGCGTCCAAGTCATCAAGCAGCTCCATACGTACTTCCTCGAGTTTTTATTTACTTTGCATATTAAAGTTGACTGAAGCCAAACTTCATAAATTTAACCAAGTTTATACAAAACAATATGAATATTTATGATAATAAATCTATATGATGTGAAAGTACATTCAATAATAAATTTAACGGTATTGATTTGTTATTATATATGTTAATATTTTTGTAAACTTTGTCAAAGTTTATAAAGATTAACTTTGACCAAAGCTAATACGTGGACTAAATAAAAACGAAGGGAGTAAATAAGTAAAGTATATGGCATGTGAGAACCAACCATGGGTTGAATGGCTCACTACTAGGAAAAGGGCTATAGATGAAATGGCCACTAATGGCGCACTGTACATGTGGTGTGCCATTACTAAATACTAATGACGCATCATGTGTCGGTGCGCCATTAGTGTGAAAATACTAATGGCGCACCACATCCACGATGCGCCATTAGTAAATTTTTTTAATTTTTTCAAAACTACTAATGACGCACCGTGGGATGGTGCGCCATTAGTAGTTCAACTAGTAATGGCGCACCATCCCACGGTGCGCCATTAGTAATTATGTTTCAATTTTTTTTTTCAAATTTTTTATATTTTTATTTTTTAAACTACTAATGGCGCACCGTGGGACGGTGCGCCATTACTAGTTCAACTACTAATGGCGCACCACTCCCGCGGTGCGCCATTACTAGTTGAACTACTAATGGCGCACCACTCACAGGTGCGCCATTAGTAAAAAAAATCTAGTGGCGTGATGCTAGTGGCGCACCAGTAGAGCGCCATTAGTAGGCAAAACTGGTGCGCCACTAGTAGGCCTTTTTCTAGTAGTGCCTATTTGCTAGATGGATTGTTGTATCTTCAACCTATCTGAGATCAAACCCTACGGCTGACACCTGGTGTCTTACTACTATTTTACTATTTAAAAAGGATATTTGGTAAGGCATCCTCCTCTAAGGATCACACCACCTTCTTGTTTCCGGTTTTATACAGTGATCTCTTCTTCCTACACTTCCCCCTGCCTTTTATCTCGTCTCGACCCCCGGTAGAGGGCTAGGTCAACCCCGCACGCCAATGTCACCCTTTCGCTTGCCCGATACCATCGCCACTCATGCCCTCGACACCACCATCTTCGGACACACGCTGATGCCACCGACCGTTCCACCATCGCGCATGTAGGTTGCTGCCACTACCCATTCCATATATATCCTTCCTTCAATTCACCATAGCCCGCCGCGCAACTAACAGTGGTCGCCATTGCCGCTTCCACCCAGTCATCCGCCGTCCAGCTCTAGCCCTCACCTATCCATGCTTCCTTCCGTGTCGCCGCTAGGTCATGCATGTTGCAGTCGTCCCTCAGCACCGACAGGTGGTTGTCCCTCCCTGACGTCTGCATGCTCCCTCTCACTCTTGTGATTTTTTTTACTTTAGAGACCAATTGTTGTGTCTGTGTTGCCTCTCCCTGAGATAGGATTTGTGACACGCGGGTGTGGCACACGCATATCTCTGACTGTCTGATTGCCTCACGATTTAGAATTTTGTTTGGTCTTTGCCTGTGCTTTAATCCTTAATTACATTGGATGGGGTTCATGCATGCAACTTTTCGCAGCTCCACCCAACCCACCTCCCATGCTTTTTATTTTGACTTCAAATTTGAATCTATTATATTTTTTGAACCAGAAGTCCAATTTATGTTTCGTTTGCATATTCATGTTCCTTGCGACGAGGGCTTTAACTAAGACCGCCCTTGAATACGTTTTGACAAGTTTTAAAAACTTCACCAAGTTTCAACTACTAAAACTTGATAGGAATGAATGATAAATCCACCAAGTTTCAAAAACTAAAACTTAAACCGAAAATCATAAACCCTAACACCTAAGCCCTAAGCCCGAGACCCTAAACCCTAAAACCGAAAAACAAATGGAATAGGGCCAAAGTTTGTAAAAATAACAATAGTATTACAACTAGCAAGTTTTAACATTTAAAACTTAGTAAAAAAAAGATGTCAAAATGTATTCAGGAGTGGTACGAAAGTTCTTGTTGCAGCGAACACAAACATGAAAATGAAACTTCATCTGTACTAATGGTTCAAAAGATATAATAGATTCAAATTCGGAGGCGAAATAAAAAAGAATGAGAGGTGGAGTGAGTGATGCATGCAACTCTTCCAAAAGAATGCTTGCATGGACCCCTTTCTAAAATAATCACATGGTTTCTAAGACCAAACAACTCTAACAATCTTTTGGATGCATGCATGTGTGCTCCCGCCCGTGCTTCAACTTCTTACGTTGAATGTGTTTTACAGTTTGCTCAATGTAGTTTTGTACATAGAGCTATCTATCCTTCTGTATGATTCTTGAGATTGTTGAGAGGTGGTAGAGACCTTCTTCTGTTTGATTCAGTAGTTCTCTCTTGGCAAAAATGTTTTTTGTTCTTAATGTTTGAGCTTGGTTACAAATTTATCCATTTGCAGATCAATCAGCTCGCAAAAAATATAGGTGGGAGTAATAGTGCAAATTCTGCTTTTGGAGCTCTTATTTTTCGAAAGGGAGGGGGAGTCACTCTAAATAATTAGCTTGGGAGCCCTTACTTTAGGGAGACTAAGATCCCCGAGGATCTAGCACCATAGTAAGTATCTAAGTGTCATTTGATCTAACACCCTTCCCTAGCCGCACGTTTAATAGGTGTTTGATCAAATGTTTAATGGAAGGCTACCGGGTGCATGATTAGACAAGCTTCTTTACTATTCGCGGGAGTAGGTACATTTGCTTCCCTGCCTCCTGCACACTTGCTACCACCTCATGACCAAACTCCCCCTCCCAACATTTTTTTCGAACCCTGCCTTCCTCTGGTTTTTATTGTTGGTCTCTTTTCTAATGCAATCCAATCGACCGGTTTTTAATACTAAATTTTCTTCCCTAAGATTTCCTTCGCAACCAGTGAGGTTTTTCTCCTTCGCCTTCAAACATGCTCCCCTCCTTGGTTTTGTCCTTCCTGAAGATCTCTCATCTCAACCAAACAAAAACAAACATAAATCTATCTCGCAACTTGTGCCGACGTGCAATGAGTGCCGCAGGCGCAGAGGTTAGCCTCCTATTCACTTCTTTTTCCCTATGGTCTCCCATATCTCCTCCCACATCTATCTATGTCGTAGTATCTCCCACACCGACCACTGTCAACCGGCCATTTGGCCCAAGACATGGGCGCACTACACAGAGTCCTTGAGCTACAATTTGGAATTGTTAGTATTTATCCATTTCGAGCTAAGAAAATTTATCCATGTTCTTGCTATATCATATGAAGCAAAAATCATGAGTGTCCATATCCATATACACTCCAACTCCATATTTTGGGTTCTGTGAATTGGTAGAAAGTGGTCAGGCCGGGTAAAGCAGTGAACAAACTACAACTAAATTGTTAGTTATGATGATAATTTAATACAGAAACATGTGCTTGTAATTTTTTTAAATTGTTCATGGTGGAGTTGTTATACATTTACCAAAGCGTCATGTTTTGCAAGTTTTAAGGGACTCACACAAATTGGGTTCAAAATGGTACCTTTGAGTTGTTAATTTATGATCTCTAGTATCTGGAGCTATATGAGGATATTTGTATTTGTAACATTTCTTGTACTTAACTTGTTTTATTTTTTTCGTTTTCTTTGCGAATTCACCTTTTGAGAGCAGAATTACTATAATTTTTTGTATGAATCATGTAAAGATTGGATCAACATGTGGCAATTTGGTTTCGAGAAGCAACATATAGGTTGCGCAGCAAAACATATTTTGTTGTGTAGATACTGTTGTACTAGAGATCCATTCATAATATTTACATATATATGTACATGGTCAACAGTACTACTTGTGATTTGTGAAGAGTAATGTATGACGATCTTTATATCTTCCAGCCAATGTGCAAAAGATCAACCCAGTAGCCAATCAAAGTGATATGGATTATTTGCGACATTTATTAATGGTAGGTTATTGTGACATTTGCATCTTACATATAAGGTCTTACTTCTAACCTTCTAATCTTTAGGTACACACTAGCTACAACTTTTGTTATATGGTAATGATATAACTTCTGGAAGAATGAATGCTTCAATCCTCTACAACGCTCATGCTGAGAGTTAGGATTATTTTTTTAGTACGAAAAAATATTTGCTACTAATAATTGTACGAGTTTAGATTTGTAGATGCAATGTTATCTTCCATGTATCAAATGTAAGCCAAAGTGGAATGTCAAGCCTTAATTCA
The DNA here is from genome assembly GCF_002575655.3 of Aegilops tauschii subsp. strangulata. Lineage (NCBI taxonomy): Eukaryota > Viridiplantae > Streptophyta > Magnoliopsida > Poales > Poaceae > Aegilops > Aegilops tauschii. The sequence continues at coordinate 323,802,438 of NC_053040.3, forward strand.
TACCAATAAATTATATAGGTTTGTTAATGTGTAGAATATGACTTTGTTTCCTTACAAAATCTTTTAGTTGGAGTGTTTGATGTTGATATCCTTGTGAATATTGGCATGTTCTTAGTATGAATCAGCTCACAATGCTAGACCCCGTAGTGCTTTGTTTTGTTAAATTCTTTAAAGAGAAAACAGTAGGTTAAAAGCGTACTGCAAAATTATTAGAAGCAAAAAATTCTCAAGGATTACATGATGCAATTTATATGGGGCTATCTAAAGTTAGAGATCCAGACCTCCAACATTTTGTATTTATTTGTTCTAGCTTAGTGAATATATACCCTCAACATTAGTTCCCTAAATGATTTGTGTTGTCATAGGCTAGGCAGTACTCCGTTGAAAATACAATCATTTCGGGAGGTTGGTTTGATGCTACAACATTAACAGTAGTGGTGCATTTTGATTGGGAAGGCGTACCGTTCCAGCTGGGGGTTTGGTTGGGGAATGGGGATTACAAGTCAGATGTGCCATTGAAGCCGGTAGCGAGCTCGAAATGGCGCGCGGGGGGGGGGGGGGGGGGGGGGGGGGGGGGTAGGGGTAATTAAGAAGAATTGTGCATGCGGACTCCAAAAGGTATACGTTGATACGATTGGTGTTTAACCACTAGGATATTTATGCTTGTCTTACAATGGACGGGAATCTAACTACTGTCTCATTAGGCAAAATATTCATTCAGTGGGAGGTGATGTTCACATTAACAATAAGGTGCATGTGGTGTCTTCGTAAATCTCAAGATCCGTCTACTCAGTCTTGGAGGTGTTCATAGGGGTAGATCTTGCGTCTGTGCATTCATAGAGGTGAATATATGTGCGTGTATGTGCATTTCTGCTGCGTGTTTCTAAAAAAATATGTCATCGTACATGGACCACATGTGTAGGTGAGTTATCGATACTTTGTATTAAGTTGGTCTAAGTTGGAAGCGAAGTTAGCCATACCAAGTTAGGACTGGAGTTGACTGACATGGTAGATTGATTTGATCATTTGAAAAATACCATGAAATAAATTCAGCTTGATAGGACTTAGGAGTAAATTGATCATCAAAAGTGGACGGAAGCATCGTCGTCATCCTCACCACCCCTACATCTCTTCCACCCCAACTTCAGACCCGAGAAACCCACTAGCTGCCAGCCTCTACCACCTTATCCCTCCCATATGAAATCATTGCTGCCATAGAATGCCAAGGAGGAGAGTCCGCACTACATGGCATAGTGGGCGGCATGGCCTTTTTTCTTTGCATAGCACAAAGGCGAGGATTTGGGTGGGGCGACTTACATGCATGATGTCGCCAAGGCATGGTGTCTGCAGACACGTACACTGCATTGCCGACAATCGTAGGCGCGAGCTCTCCATCGGTAGCATCATGTCATTGTCATGGTAGTCGACTGTGCGTGGAGCCGCAAATCCGCAGGCCGACAAAGCATCGCCTGTGACACCTGGCCAAATGTGTCTCGATTGTGGGGTCAAATCTTTCCCCAAGCAAGCAGTGGCATTTGGATAGCACAAAAAGTAAACATATGGTGATAGATGCAGCTAGTTATTACCATGCGCGCTCGACTACTCATCAACAAGATAGTGGTGCAGCAATGACCAAAAGTGATGTGATGGTGTTTTCTTTGCCCGGCTAGCTGTGAGCAGTTGATAGTGAAGTAGATAGCAACATCATTTCCTTGTTGACGATGATATCTTGAAGTTACTCCGGCCGGTTTGCCACAAGTTTGCCTTTGGTTGGCCAACAGCAACGTGTGTGGCGACTATTCTTTCTTCAAGGTGTTGTTTTGGAATGTTGTGCCATTTATTAGATCACATATCGCTCGACGAAAAATTATGGTCCACGGTCATAGGGTTTGTGGTAGGCGATGTGAAGTTTCTTTCATAATCAGGAGATATGTCCAATGGAGATGGTTTTTTTTCTTCCGTAAGCTGATTTGTTCGACATTAATGCTTAGGTTTCTTCTCCATGGATTTTTTTAGAAGTAGGACACACCCCTTAAAAACAAACATGTGGACAGAATCTACGTATGAAGAAGGGGATGCTGAATTGCTGACCAGAGAATCGATGGCGCTATACTTCATGCGGCTGCTGAATGGTCAAAGTGTCAACGGGCCTTCGTGCATGGCCCTAGCGAGTCAAACTCAAACGGTGCCCTCCTACAGATGGACAGTAGTATACGGCACAAATAGAGATGCTTCCAACCAGTGTCATGTTTCATACTACACGTCGGAAACTCGGAGTCGTCCATCAACCATACTACTACTACTGAAGTGCTGAGACGCGCGAGTTAGCTCAGAGAGTTTTCTGCAACGGTGTTTCTCTCCAGGCCGTGTCACTTCTAATGGTCTCTTAACCGTGATTTAGTAAGACTAAATGGCTAGTTACCAATGATATTGGCCTGTAATAGGTAAGATCGTTAGACTGTTGGATCGAAATGTAGGACACGAGCACACATGTGAACTATTTGAGCGCATAGCTACATGTGCTTTTCTTTTTTATTTTCTGCATTTACCCCCTTAGGTCTTTTTTGGCCTGCATATAAGTTTTGTGCAAAGTTAAAGTATCTTTATTTTCACCAAGCTTATAGAAAAAAGTATTAACATTTACAATGTCTAATCAATATCATTAGATTCATTATGAAATATAGTTTCGTAGTAAATATATTTGATACTATAAGCTCTCTCCGTTTTTAAATATAAGTCTTTGTAGCAATTCCACTATAGACCACATACATATGTATATAGATCCATTTTAGAGTGTAGATTCACTCATTTTGCTTCATATGTAGTCCATAGTGAAATCTCTACAAAGACTTATATTTAGGAACAGAGGGAGTATGTTGATATTTTTTAATAACAATTTGATCAAACTTTATAAAGTTTGATTTGACATAACTTTAATACGCGGAGTAAAAAGGACCGAAGGGAGTATGAGTCAAAGCCCTGTCCTCTGCTAACAACGATGATGCCCAGATTAAACGGCACACACACGATTGTTTTGAATGCGGGTCATGCTTGGGACCTCGTTTTTCTGCTGCCACACAAAGAAATTTGAGTTGTGCTGTGGACATTTCAATTGTTCAGCCATGAAAGCTGAGAGCGTGATTCATACTTAATTCACATGCCGCGTGCAACCGACGATAAAGCTGAAGCCTCCGGACAAAACAAAACATTCATCAGCGTCCATAACCCGTAGGGGGAGGAGCATATTAATATAGGACATGGCAGACACAAGTCAGCAAAATGCACGTACTAGCGCGTGGAAACTTTGAGTCTTTTTGCCAACGTGTCGTCAATCAGTTCTATAGGCATGGGTACAAACCGCAGCCACCAGGATGATTCCACATGTCGTGCGGGACAAGAGTCCGCAGCGTCGTTGCCCAAACATGTCAGCCTGAAACGGCTCCGCTATTAAAAAGTATGGACACAAGTTCACTTGATTGCGTCATTGCTTAACTAAACCTAGGTAGTGGACTATTGTCTGCCTGAATAGTAAGGGTCCAGCCAAGCTGAGGCCGCACGCGTTCACATTAGGCCTTGTGATGTTCACTTTAATATTTATCTTTTTCTTCGGTGTTTGTAAGTCACATGAACATCATACACTCATAAATACGCACATATATTCTTTTTTCTTTTCTTTTGCGGGGTGAAAGAGAGTTTTATTCCATAATGATAGGGTTACAATCTCGAGACAACAAGCCCTCACAACACGGAGGGCTTGAGTTCAACCATACCGCAGTACAAGCTTCGGTACGGCTATAAAATGCCAATTGATGTGCTACCCTATTTTGTTCCCTACTAATCTTCAGAGGAACAAACTCTCTAACAGCCATATTTTCTCTAATCTCAGCAGCTAAGTGCCCATAAGCCGACCTGGACAAGGTGTCGCCGGCAATAATAGCTAAAGCATTAACAGAATCAGATTGTACCACCATCGGAAAATTCGAATGTTGAATGGCCAGTGCCATTCCTTGCATAATCGCATGTATTTCCGCTTCCAGGGCATCATTGCAATGAAAAATGTATCTATATGCCGCGAAAATCAATGAGCCATCTTCTCTTCGTAAGACCATTCTGGCCGCTGCCCGACCATCCATGCTTGAAAAGGAGCCATCAACAGAAAGTGCCACCCAGCCCGACTGCGGTGGTGGCCACAACTTCGGGACCAGGTTCAATTTTTCTTGGTAAACCCGACTGTCATCACACATCGCCATCTTTCCTTTTATAATTTCCTCCATACTATATTTGCTGACAAGATTTAGAGATTTGTAGTAACTGTCCAAAAATTGCACAGTCACCTCCATCGAGGTCTCCTTTTCACCATGCGCTATGTCATTGCGAAGCTGCCAAATTCGCCAGATAGTCATGATTACCCGGTCATGGATATGATCTGGACAATTAGATAGCACTTGCAACAGCCAATCCTTTCCCGTATCCACAAGACGCGAGTTATCTGGCAAGGGCCAGATCATACGTAGAGCCTCCCACACATGTTGAGCATGCACACATGTGATAAAAGCATGAAAACCGCTTTCCCTCTTAATACCGCAGACCGGGCAAGTACTGGACGCCGGAATATGTCGCTGGTTCTTAGCCAAGTTAGTGGCCAATGACCCCAACGCTGTCCTCCATGCCATAATCCGCATTTTAAGGGGAACCTGTGAATTCCAAATATTGCTCCAAATTGTACGCACACCATCCGGACTTGTGCTACTTGCGCTACTAGCATGCAGAACATCATGTGCTTCAGTTGCCAAACGATAGGCCGATTTGACCGTAAACATGCCATGTGATTCAGGAAACCATCCAATGAAATCGCTTCTGTTCCTAGGCGAAGTCCGAATTTTGAGAATTTCGACAACGTCCATTGGCCAGAAATGTTCCTCAAGGCGATCAATGGTCCATGAATCACTTTCATTCAAAAAATCAGAAACACGGTTAAAACGACAGTTCCTCTTAGGAGTAATGGGACGAAAATCAAATCGTCGAGGGATTCAGGGGTCCCTCCATGTCCTGACCGAAGCCCCATTGCCAATTCGCCAAATTATACGTTTTTGACAAGTTCAAACCCATACACTATGCCTTTCCAAACAGCCGAAGAGTGTCCTGTAAACACAGTATCAAGAATGCTGCCATTCGAATAATATTTCGCCTTTAACAAACGTGCACATAAACTTGCAGGGGCATCAATTAATCTCCATGCTTGCTTAGCCAATAAAGCTTGGTTGAAAGCTCGCATGTCTCGGAATCCCATGCCTCCTTTATTCTTTGGTAGGCTAAGTTTATCCCAACTCAACCACGCCATCCTCTTTTTATCATTCTCAACACCCCACCAGTACTGTGTCATCATCTTAGTTAGCTCGTCGCAAACCGAGACAGGTAAGCGGAAAACACTCATAATATACGTGGGAATCGCCTGGGCCACAACTTTGATTAATATTTCTTTGTTTCCAACAGACATAAATTGTTCACTCCAATCAACTAGTCTTTTCCTCAATCTTTCCTGAGTTGTCTCGAACCTCCCTTTATGCATCCTCCCTTCCGGAACAGGCAGGCCCAAATATTTAGGCTCAAATGCTTCACTAGTGATATCCAAAATATTTTTCACTTCCGAAGATACCACTTCCGAGCAATTACTAGAGAAAAGGATGGAACACTTCGATGGGTTTATAAGTTGACCCGTAGCCAGTGCATAAGTGCTCAACAAACCTTTCACAATAGTTGCTTGCTGTTCTGAAGCTCAAAAGAACAATAATGAGTCATCCGCAAACAACAAGTGGGATATCATCGGTGCACGACGACATATTGTAACCCCATCTAGTCCCTCCTCAAAACATGCTTTGTTGACCAAACGAGAAAGGGCGTCAGCAACAAAAAGAAATAAAAACGGTGATAAAGGGTCACCTTGTCTGAGGCCACGAGAAGGGGTGAAAGCCTCCAATAATTTTCCATTCAACTTAACCGAGTACTTCACTGAGGACACACATGCCATAGTCCAAGAAACCCATTGTTTTGAAAAACCCCACTTAACTATGAATGCATGCATGCACGCATGCATATTCTATTTGCATGAGCACATACGAGAGACTAGGCCGACACATCATTTTAAGATTAACGAAATCGCCACAGATGGCTAAGTAGTCGACGGGAATGTCCCCTCCCACTAAACGAACATCACGGGAAAAGCTGAAATAAATTCAGAAAAATACAAGCAACAATGTCAAGTCTAGGACTTGAATTCTAGTGGTTCTTTTTATAGAATGAGATTAGATAAATACGTGTAGTCACACCATTCTCGTGAGATGAGCACTTTAGTCACCGTATTTTTAAAATGTTATGAATTGGTCACAAGACTTTATTTTATAAACAAACGGGTCACACCACCGTTCTAAGAGCTATGGTGTCCACTCAACAAGCATTCTTTTTGCAAAGAAACAACCCTGATACTATTTTTTGAGGTGGTTTTTTTTGCAAGATGCCAAGTCAAGAATAATCTTGGTGCAACATTTTATCAAGCACCTTATCCTCATAACCTCCATGGACCCACTGTCACTACTTGCCGATATCGGAGTGTCATCGCTGCAACACAGAGACGAGTAGCGAATGAGCTCCGATGGTGCTCGTTATTCATGGGAACTCGGCGAGCATGAAGTTACCGAGCCATGTGCTCTAGTAGGGTTCTAGGAACTCCCGGTGTAGCTACAACATGGCAGACGCGAGCGCCCTGGTGCTGTCACATGCTTTGAGCAGTTCCCTTGTCAGACAACCGCTACTACACCACATGGAGTACGAAGGTATGGTCATCGGGACTTGGGCTACGCAAGGTCGATCCCCTGGTGTCTTATGGACACCTCCCTGAACACTATTCCAAAGCTAAGATATTGGACTTGGTCGTGCCACTACACTCGTAACTTTCTGGAGGAGGGTACATGTCGGTGCGACGTTCCTGCTCGCCTCGATCAGCAGGAATTTGCAGTTCACCAATGATGAAAATAACAACATCAAACGCAGGGTGGCAGCAAACGGCAACAACTATAGCTTTCTCGCAGTCCACACATCCTTCATTGCGTCCTCAAGTCCCCAAGCGGGGAGTTGTAATCTAATTCAAGCATGACGTTCTTGGTTTTGATATCCGGTGGATGGCTTGCGTTTGGAGCTAGTAGTGTGGTGCGTGGTCGAGGAAATATGCCTAGAGGCAATAATAAATATCATTATTTATTTCCTAGTTTGTAATTAATATTTATTTTCTGTGCAGAATCGCAATGGTTCTCGAGTTTGCAATATAAAAGAGGTTCGGAGGAAAACTCAGTTGCACGAGTGGGATAATAAACAACAAATAGACTAGCTCAAGTGTAGCATGATGGACCTGTTTTCTGATCATGGGCATAGTTAAAATAACAAGTACGCCGACGACAATGGGATAACATTGTTGGAGAACAATTGTTGAATAGATCTAATCGATTGATATACGACGTGATCATATTGTCACTGGGTATTAGTATAGTCACAAAGATGTTAACATATGCATAATTCGTTAGATCATGAGAGTACCAAGTACCATCATACTGGATGTGGTGCTTTGGGGGTTGTCAAACATTACCCATAACAAGGTGATCATAACAAGAACTTACAGGTGCATCCAAATATATGACAAGGGAGTTGATAATTCAAGACTATTTTGCTTATCCGACGATGAAGAGATAATCTTAGGGCCCTCTCGGTATTACAATATCCATCATCGTCTGGCCATACATAGGATGGCATGATCACGGGGATGCCGGAACACGGAAACCAAAAAAGGACAAAATCGGTAACAAGGAGAACTTGGTATAGTAATCAAAAGTTAATTCACGGGGATACCGATAAATCTCATCTTGGATTTTGTCAAGTATCGCGAAGCAAAGGTAATAGCACATGGAAACAAAAGTTTGACTTACTTTTGTGGGTGTACGGGTCAATATGGATGTCCACGGTTCTGCTATTGATCATTGACCGAAGGACTTTTGGGTCAAGTCTACACATTACCGAACCTGTGGTGTCACATGCTTAAGGTTTACCGACCTGTTGAGAATTAGGAGTATAGGAGTGTGAGATAAATTTACCAGAAAAGTTTGAAAAGGTTTTGAAGAGAAAACCATAAGTATTTCGAAGAAAATTCGGAGAAGTTTTGGAAAACCAGGAAAGTCCTGGGAGATTGGAATATCATCGGAAGTTCAGGGAGGGTTCTAGAGTATTCCATAACTTTCAAAATAATTACATAGGGCGCCATGGCCTGCTCACTTGGTTAGGCCAAAGTAGGGGGGGGGGGGTAGCCACATGGGCCTATAGGCCTAGGGTTTGGTGGGGCGCCCATCCTTGGTGAGACGGACCTAGGAGGAGGCGCCTCCTCCTCCAAGGCAGCCCCACCTCCCACGCCCCTATATATATGAGAGGGGGAAACCCTCCAAAGACATCTCTCTTTTGTTAGGAGGTTGCCCATCTCTCTCTCACGATAATTCATACGCTGTTAGGCACGGCTACTCCACATCCTCCTCTAGTTCTTTGACGCTACTCTTGTTCTAGACAGGGAAGTTCTGTCGGAACAGTGGTTTCGTATGCATGGATACATATAGAGGCACTGTATGTTTGTTGCTCGATATATGGATCAATTTAAGAGAAAAATTCTCGCGGCTAGGAGGTATAACCTAGCTGCGGGAATTTGCATCAACATGCTCACCAACACTACTGGAATCTGGCAATTTGCCGTCTGCCACCTCTTTGCCGTCCGCCGGCTGACGGCAAAGAGCCTCTTTGCTGTCCGCTTCCACAAAGCGGACGGCAAAGAAAGCGCAGATGGCAAAAACTCTATTTGCTGTCCGTTCTTTCTTTGCCGTCAGCCAGCTGACGGCAAAGAGCTAGAAGGCAGACGGCAAAGGGCCAGGTGAGCCCCACAGGGCACGGCGTGGCTAGGTCAGGTTCTTTGACGTCCACCAGCGGCCGGCAAAGAGGAGACGTGGGCCAGCTCTAAACGGCCGCCCTCTTTGCCGTCTGCTAGCAGACGGCAAAGAAGGCCCACTTAACGGGCCGAGCCGTCTCCCCCCTCTCTCTCTTTCTCTGTCTCCCTCCCGCGCGCCCGCCTCTCTCCTCCCCCGCCGCCGCCGCCGCCGGCCAGCCCCGCCCGCCGGACCCAGCCCCCGCTGTCGTCCAGCCCTCTCCCCCTGCGCCCCGCCGCCCCGCCGCGCCCCGTCGCTGGAGAGGCCTCCGCCGGGCCGCCCAGGTGCCGGACCCCTCCCCGCGGCCCTGCGTCGCCGCGCCCCACTGCCGCCCTCCTCACCGCGGCTCCTGCGCCGCCCCGCCCCACCGGTCGACCTCGCCCTCCACCGGCGATCCCCTGCAGGTTTGTTCTTCCCCCTTTTTTAGTTTCTTTTAGTTTAGTTTCTGTTTTAGTTTTAGTTTTAGTTTTAGTTTACTTTTATTTTCAGTTTAGTTTTAGTTTTAGTTTTAGTTTATTTTAGTTTAGTTTATTTTAGATTAGTTTTAGTTTTAGTTTAGAAGAAGAGGAGGAGTAGAAGGAGGAGGAGGAGGGAGGAAGAGGAGGAGGGAGAAGAAGAAAGAAGAAGAAGAAGAAGAAGAAGAAGAAGAAGAAGAAAAAGAAAAAGAAGAGAAGAAGGAAAGGAAAAAAGAGGGCGCCCGGGGACGAGCGGGCTAGGGGTTCCTCGGTGTCGATGGAACCCTAAATAGCAAGTATCGTCTGTGCGAGATACATGTGGCCGTCGGTGTCGAACACTACATCCATGTCCTACAAGTGACGACGACGTCCGGCGTCCCAAAGAAACTGTTCTTGGCGTCGATGGCGGTCGAACACCATCGCGAATTTGCCTGGCAGCCTCTGCGATGACGATTAAAAGGCAAGTGTTGAAACTTGAAACACCCAAACTGACTCAAGTCGGTTTGGTTGTTTGAAATTTCAAACTTGGCTTTAATCCTCATCGCAGAGGCTGCCAGACAAATTCGCGATGGTGTTCGACCGTCATCGGCCACCAGAACTATTGTTGCGGGACGCCGGGCGCCGGCTTCACTTGTGAAATGTGGATCTAGTGTTCAACGCCGAGCGCCACATGTATCTCGCACTGATGATACTTGCTATTTAGGGTTCCATCGACGCCAAGGACCCCCTAACCCGCTCGTCCCGTTGTCAATATTTAGTTAGGTCGACGGAAGAAACAAAATTGCTATGTTACTCATCTTTGGATTTAAATGTGAAGTTATTTCGTCACTGCGAGGGTCTAGTGTTCGACGAGCTCCGCCCCTGCGTTCGTTGGTGAGCACAAATGACATCTCCTCCTCCCTCCTTCATTTGCTCTGTTCCGGTCTTCGTCCCGATGAAACTTGCTAGCTATAGGTGTCAATCATCAGTATGTGTAACCACTATGTGTCTCCCGTTCGAAAGGGTTACATCTATAAATATGCATGCATTTGCATATTTATAATCGTGATTCTTTCGAATTGTCCAACGTTATCCATGGACAGCCCGGGTATGTGTAGATTGGGTTCGTTTTCCCATATGCTCTGCTCCGGATCCGATGCAGAATTTCGTCAGTGCCTCCCTGTTGTTCTCCGGGTACACATCCTCTCTGCTTATTGCCGAGACGTGTATTAGGAGAACAGCGGGGAGGTGCTGCCGAAATTTTGCGTCGGATCCAGAGCAGAGCATGGGAAAACGAACCCAATCTACACATACTCGGGTGGGATTAGGACCTATCTTTACCTATTAGCGTGTAGGTTGCATGGACGTAATAAAACTGACAAACTCCATTAACTGATGGATATGGTTTGCTTAATTATGTATATATTTCTTGTGTGTCCAGTAGGAAGTCAATATGAGTGATCGTGCGTGGATGTACACCGGTTACACTAGTCAGAAAGTTTGGACCGAGGAATGGTTAACAAAAACCAAGGGGTTTGTTAGAGCCGCATTTGCAAATGGCCAGGAATTAAGCTGGTGCCCCTGTGCCCGTTGCGACAACTATAAAATGAGGGACGAGCTTAAAATGAGTAAAGACCTGCAGAAGTTTGGTTTTACGCCTGGTTACACGGTCTGGACATTACATGGTGAGTCTACCCAACGTGCGAGAGCCAAGGTGGTTCGTCATCGCACCGACGAGCATGGTACCGGGACCGCAGACATGGTGCAAGACTTTGACAATGCTCGGGACTCGGACGAGGAGATGGAGGAATCTGCAAAGGCTTTCACTGAAATGTTGGAGTCCTCAAAACGTCCTCTCCACGAGCACACTGAGCTTTGTCAGCTGGATGCCATCTCACAAATAATGGCTTTGAAGGCTCAATTCAACTTGGGCAGAGAATGCTACGACGCGATGATGACAGTATTCAGACGATTTCTACACAAAGGCCATGTGCTACCTCCAAACCTGTACCAGTCAGACAAAATCCTCCGTGCTCTTAAGATGCCGTATGAGAAGATACATGCCTGTGAGAAAGGATGTGTCTTATTTAGGCTTCAGTATGAGGACTTGAACTATTATCCCATTTGCAATTCTTCCAGGTATGTTGTGGTAGACAACGGCATGGGTGAGAAGACACAAACCAAAATACCCGTTAATGTTCTTCGGTATGTGCCAATCGTACCAAGACTTCAACGTCTTTTCATGGTCGAAGAGACGGCCAGACAAATGACATGGCACAAAACGGGCAAAAGAACCGAACTAGATGCATATGGAAATGTGATGATGGTGCACACATCGGATGGTGAAGCGTGGAAGCGCTTCGATGCATTACATAAGGAAAAAACGGCAGATCCAGGGCATCCTCGAGTCGCCGTCAGCACAGATGGGTTCAGTGTGTTTGGTCAGATGGCAACCCCATAGAGCTGTTGGCCCGTGTTTGTCATTCCACTCAATCTCCCCCCCGGGCAGATTATGCAAAGAAAGAACATTTTCCCGACGTTGATAATTCCAGGGCCCAACTATCCGGGGAAGAATATGAATGTGTACATGCAGCCGCTTAAGGACAAATTGCAAGAAGCTTGGGATAATGGGTTCAACACATACGATGCCTTTAGCAAAGAGAACTTCATAATGCGTGCCTGGTACATGTACTCGACGCATGACTTGCCGGCGTATGCGTTATTCGTCGGCTGGTGTGTGCATGGAAGGTTTCCGTGCCCCACATGCAAGGGAGCTCTTGAGTTTCCTTGGCTGACGGCAGGGCACAAGTATAGTTGCTTCGACTTGCATAGACTGTTTCTACATCCTCGCCATAAGTTCAGAAAGACAAGAAGAACTTCATCAAAGGTAGAGTTGTCAAACACTCTGCACCACCTGCGTTGACAGGCCAACAGACCCTAGATCAGTTAAACGCTCTCGAGCCAGATCCAGAGCGTCCAGGGTATTTCAAGGGGTATAATAAGGAACACGCCTGGACTCACAAGACATGCTTCTGGGAGCTGCCTTACTTCAAAGACCTCATATGCCCACACAACATCGACGTGATGCACACTGAAAAGAATATCGCCGAAGCAATTTTTGGTACATTGTTCGGCATAGAGGGGAAATCAAAGGATAATACTAAGGCTAGAGTCGATCAAGAGGAGCTATGTGATAGACTGTTACAAAACATGAAAGAACCGAAAGGAAAGGGAACTGGACGAAGCGAAAGGCATGGTTCAATCTTGGAAGGCCAGCTATGAAGAAATTATTTTGTGGGTGAAAATGCAGTTGATGTTCCCCGATGGGTATGCAGCAAATCTAAAGAGGGGAGCGAGTCTTCAAAAATTGAAAATATCTGGTCTAAAAAGTCATGATTGGCACATATGGATTGAGCGGATAATGCCGGTGATGTTGCGTGGCTTCATCCCTGAGGATGAATGGCTAGTACTGGCAGAGCTAAGCTATTTCTTCCGTGTTCTTTGTGCGAAAGAACTATCGCCTGGCCTCCTAGAAGAAATGGAACAGTTGGCGCCGGAGTTGATCTGCAAGTTAGAGATGATCTTTCCGTCAAGCTTCTTTAATCCAATGCAACACTTGATTTTGCATCTCCCGACCGAGGCACGATTGGGGGGGCCCGTGCAAAATCGTTGGTGCTACTCAACTGAGAGGATGCAGAAGACGCTTCGAGCAAAATGTAAAAATAAACGTAGAATAGAAACATCGATGGCCGAGGCATTCATCACTGAGGAGGCGCCAAACTTCGTGACAGCACACTATGAAGCCAAAAATCGTCATTTGCATAATCCGAAGCCTCGATACAATGCTGACGAACCTCAAAAGGGTCAATCCAACCTCAGCCTATTCAAAGGGAATCTCGCACCAGCCAATGGTTGGAAACCAGTATTGTTGGATGTTGAAGAATGGCGGACCATTTTCCTGTATCTCTTCAACAACCTAACAGAAGTGTGGCCGTACATTGAGTAAGATCTCGGTACATTGTTTCGCAACTTCTAAATCCTTTGAACTGCTCGTATTCCTGGATATTTGATGCAGTCGATACGTCGCCATATTCTCGTATGGAGCGGTGATCCAAAAGGATTCCGTCGAAGAGTATGAGCTTCTGGCAAAGCAAGGAGCCGAATATCCCGGTTTCATCTCTTGGTTCAAAAAAAACCCGGTAATTTCCATTAGACCCTTTCATTTCTTTGGCTAATTTGCGACTAATGCAACAATCCTTTCGTATTAAACTTGTAGGCTAATTCAGAGATTATGGATGCCGAAATGAGACAAGTAGCTAATGGTTTTGACTATAAGGTCCGTTCATTTGACAAATACGACATCAACGGGTATCGCTTTCGTACCTATGGCAAAGAGCTATCTATGGCCGACCGAAAGTCTACAAATTGTTGTGTCTCTGCTATCGGTGAAGGAGGTATCGAGTATTATGGAAGAGTTGAAGCAATTTATGAACTTCAATTCTATGGTGAAAACCCACCAATCGTCGTAGTCTTCAGTTGTTATTGGTTCCAGGCGAGGGAGACTAGAAGGACTCATGAACATATAGGGCTAGTCGAAATCAAACAAAGCACCCATTTGGATGTCCCCGATGTCTATATTACGGCTCAACAGGCAACCCAAGTTTTCTATCTACCGTGGGCCTGTCGAAGTGATCCAAATCTCAGTGGTTGGGACGTCATTTATGAAGTGCCGCCACGTGTTAGACCACCTCCCCCCAATGAAAAGGATTATGAACCTCACATTAACCAAGACACATATGACGAAGGAGAATTCTTCCAAGAAACATGTCTTTCCAAAAAACATTTCAAGAACCGCTCTACTCCACCCTAGAACATTGAAGTAGACAACGATAGTGAATCCGACTTCACCGCTGAGCCGGAACAAAAAGAGCCGGAAGAAGAAGATTACTGCTGCAGATGACCTGTTGATGCTTGAACGACTACGTAAAGGTGGCCTTCCACATGATGATGCATTTATTAATGATGATGATAAGCACGTCATTACTGATAGTGATGATGATGATGCTTTTATTAATGATGATGATGAGCACGTCATTACCGATAGTGATTATTAGGTATTCAAATTTATATGTTGTACTTGATTTATATAGTTATTTGTATGATTGTATGATTTATATAGTTGGTATGTATAATTTTCTTACTTTGTATGATTGTTTCTTATACATAGTGCCATGGTCTTGATGTCCGTCCCCGTCGGCCCTCGCCTGCTTTATGATTCGAATGTGGTAAATTCTCTTTCATAACTATTTGTTGCATTTCGCATTTATGACAATTATGGCCATCAAGTTGACATAGTGATATTTTAATCTAGGAGGTATGTGAACCGGAATTTGAAACCGACCCTCTTGTCGAGAAGTTAAATTTAGTTGAAAAAGAAAACGAGTATTTGAAAGAAAAAATTAAAAGAATTGAAGAAGAGAAGATGACATTGGAGTTGTATGTTGCCGATGTCATCGATGATCACAAGATGAAGATGAATGCAATGCGCTTGAAGATGGATGCAATACGCCTGAAGCTTAAGAAGATTAGAAAATATGCCATTCATAATGAGGCTTGGTATCATTATGCCGTTGGATCAATTGTTACCTTTGTTGCGATCTTCATCACATTTGTTGTGATGAGGGTAAGTTTTCTCTAGTGTTTTGCTTTACAAATGGATACTTAGCTTATTTTCCTCCTAAATGGCATAATTACCTAAGTTAGATAAAAAATAAGCTATACTTAGCTTATTCAGTTCATTTATGACATACTTAACATACTTAGGTCAAAAATGGCATGATAATCTTTGTTACCTCCAAAATGCTACAGACTTAGCTTATTTTTCTCGAAAATGACATAATAACCTTACTAAGCTTCAAAATGACATATTTACCTAGCTTAGCTCTAAAATGACCTACACTTAGCATTTTTACCTAGCTTAGCAATAAAATGGCATTTTTACCCACCTTAGTTAGAAGAAGAAGAAGAAGATAAAGAAGAGGAGAGGAGAAAAAGAAAGAGAAGAAAAAAAATCTTCTTCTTCTTCTTCTTCTTCTTCTTCTTCTAACTTTCATCTTTCCCAATTTGCAGATTTGCTTTACACGAGGAAGCTTGGATTCATGGAGTGTACTATTCTTCTGGTGCTTTCTTGTTGTTTATGAAAACTTGTTTGGATATGTATGTCTATATGGATATGTTGTTGGAAACTTGTTTCTGGTTATGTATATATATTGGACTTTGTTGAACTATGTTGTTGGATTTGATGAAATATGTTGTTGGACATGCTGTTATATGCTATTGGATATGTTGGATATGTATGCATGTATATCTGTGTTTGAAACCATGTCTAATTAAATGGATTTAAATAAAAACATGGGATATATAGCCTCTTTGCCGCCTGCTAACGGACGGCAAAGAGCTTTGCCGTCTGCTAGCGGACGGCAAAGAGGACACGTGGCAGCTACCTGTGCAACCTGGGAACACTGGCTGCCTATTTGGTAATTTTGCCGTCTGATAGCAGACGACAAAGAGGGCCATCTATGCCGTCCGCTGGCAGACGGCATAGCTTGCCATGTGGCAGCTTCCCGGTGCTGGCCTAGCTAGGCTCTTTGCCGTCTGTCAGCGGACGGCAAAGAGCTTTGCCTCTTTGTCGTCCACTGGCGGACGGTAAAGAGCGCCATTAACCCCCTAACGGCTCTCACCCCACCCCACTGCCGTCCGTTATCTTTGCCGTCTGCTGGCCTCGGACGGCTGACGACACAACCCTTTGCCGTCCGTTTCTAAGAAGCGGACGACAAAGAAGGCCTTTGCTGGCACGCGTTCAGACGGACGTTTTGCCGTCCGCTAGCTGACGGCAAAGACGTTTGCCGTCCGGGATCTATGCCTTTGCCGTCCGCCATGGCGGACGACAAAGAAGCTGATTCCAGTAGTGCAACTCTCCTCTCTGTTGCGTTATGTTGGGGGTCAATCTAATCTAGATCAAATGTCACTTGCTTCTTCATAGGGTTCATGGGATGGTTCGTAGGTGCGATGTCGCCGGTCCCAGTCGAGCACCGACGTGCTTGTTCCATTGAGTGAAGGTGCTTTGGCCATAATATAGTTCCTTATTCCGTTGACTCAGGTAGACGTCTAGTCATGATATAAATGTTTTAAACAGAGGATAGCGGATAGCGGATAGCAGATTGGGGTGGGCGTAGCGGATAGCGGGCTCTATGTCCACATAGAGGATTTGCAGAAACACTCATATGTTGAGATTATTTGTATATCCCTATACCATTAACAACAAAAATGTCATTTACTTTGAGCAATTGTGCGCTTGAATTTGTAACATCATCATTTTTACAAGTATATAAACATATATCTATAATTGAACATCATTTATATAAGTATGTAAGCACATTGACAATAAGTAATCAAGCACTTATATAATTTCATAGGAAACTAGCATTAAAAAAATCAAATTTGGAACAAGTAGCGGTGCGATATCTCCGGCTATTGCGGTTTGACAATTGCTATTGCAGCCGCATCATGACAACACGCTATTTTCTATCGCTACCTGGAACAAATAACAGTAGATTGATGCTTGGGGCCGCTATCTTTGCTTTTTGCATGTGAGTATACCCAATATCATCTTCTTCTCAGGGTCGTGAATCCTTTGGGATCGAGGTCATCGAAACTTCCTGGCTGGTCAGTGGTTTCCCAGCTGCCTACGTGGATACTGCTTTCTTGTTCTAACGGTAATGGAAAACTCGAGAGTGGACAATATCGGACGGCGTGTGTTATCCGCTTGTGTGGAATGGAGAGGATAGAGAACTCTCAAAGTATTGGATAGTATTTTCCTTTTGTGGTATTTTCTTGTAATGGCTATGTTTGATTAATATAGAGCTTTGGCTCCTTCAAAAAAAATTAAGCTGATATATGTTAAATATGGAAAATTACAGGCATGACAACCCATGAGAATCTATCTAAGCAAATGCTTGTGTCATTCTATTTCTGCCAGTTGATTTGGTGAGTTTTTCAAGATTTGTTTTGATTCGGTATTAGAATTCAAGTCAGAATGAAAGATTGATTCAACATGTTATTGCGTAAATCTGACTTTTCACAATACATTAGCCTCCATAAGATTTTAGCAGGCTGAAAAGTACAACATGCTTTGAATGGTATCTTTGACCTCGGAAGCCTTTCCATCCCTTCATTTGTCCCTCAGAATGGAGCAAAAGTCACCAGTACACAATGGGGCTTCGAACATGGTTTGGATCCCTAATCGCACATAATTCTCGGAACCGTGTGCTCAAGCGGGTTGTCCACTGAGAAAACGTCTGCTAGGAATAAATCGTCACACACGATTGCAATAACATAAACTGTGTGCGATTATGAAGACGGTCACTCACAATTCATTAAGTCCAAAACATGTGCGAGAATGCACCTATCACTGACAATTTTTAGCACAATAATTGTTAATCATAATCATCACATCCGAATTGGTGTGATTTTTTTTTTCATGTAGAAATGTGTGTGTTAATCAGTCCATCGCACACGCACCATTTTAGCAAAATGTTTGGATTGTACTAAAACATTGCACATAATTTGTTTTATTTAACCTTATGCAATGCCATTATGAGCACAACATGTGTTTTTGTTTAATTTAATACATGCAAATCATATCAAATTTAATACATGTAACTCATAGGTGTAACACTAATGTGTGTGCTCTGATGAAGTCGTCCACTCGGTCGGGTTGGTCTAAGTGCACATGCAAATTCTTCTTTCTGGTCTTGTGACCTACGCCATCGAGCCTTTGAACGAGGCAGACCTATAGGTATGGCGACTTTCATGTAGTCATTGCAAAACTAGATTACCTATATGCGGTCAGAATGCCCTAGATGATGCTTTCATACAGATGGGACCTATTATGGATGTATCATTTGAGGATCCCATTTAACATTTCGTACGGAAACATGTTCTGCAGGAACATCGGCCCTAGATCGGTGATGTCCCCGACAGATTAGATCGGTAGATGTACCAATCAAAGAATGAGGACGGAAAATACATCTCAAGCTCACATAATATGTTAGTTTTTGCCTTAATGTCCATAAAGATCCAACGTGACACTGAGGCAGTTGTGTTTTGGCTTGCACCCACATGCAATGGAGTTTTTGAGTGCTTCTCAAGTGTCGTCAGTTTGACAGCCTCTATACAAGAGCCTCTCTCATTAGTAGTCACTTTGGGTGTGTTTGATTTAGGTGCTCCTCTAGCGGCTGGACGAGCGGCTGCTCGATCTGGATGGCTGACGCCCGCAGCTGGAGCTGGCAGATAAGGCATGAGTAGATGACCACAACCATGCAGCAACTAACATCAATCAGCGGCAACGAGTTGTTTGCTGCATTCTAATCTCCTGTCAGTATGTAGGATGCAACCTCTGAATACTCAAATCACCATCTGTTGACCAGATGTAATCAGCGATGACGCACAGTTTCATGTAAAAAGCTATACGTGTAAGGTAATCTGATCATTTCTATAGCAAAGAGCCAAAACCGAATCAAATTCATTCTATTTCACACCTCCAACCAAACACCCAAATATAACCATTTCATTCCACCTAACTATCCCTACCAAACACAGCAACGGAACCGACCATTATAGTGGAATGGAACCATGACACTTCATTCCACTTCGTTCCCGAACCAAACACACCCTTTGAGAATCAACTCTTGCACATGAGGGTCCTGGGCCATTCCGCCCAACATCCGCCCAACAAGCCCCGGTGATTGTTGTGTCCGCTTTGGCCTCTTCATGTTTGACAGACTTTTCATCATATCTGACCTCTACATCACGATCAATTTGTTCGTCATCTTCAGCATGTCCATCCTGTTGGTGTTCCATCCCTTCTTCTTCCGGCTCTCCATATGCCTTGTTATTCATCTGATGACCCATCATCCACTAGACCATGACTTGTCCATTTTGTATAACTAGACATGAGGCCATATGACAACAAGTGTCGATGCAACATGCAGACTCTAGTGTGTACATAATCATGTTTTGGCAACTAACACATATACACCATATTTTTTTGCCACCCATTCGCACCAATCTTGCATGGCGAACTCAAAGAACTCCCTCAAACCTTCCGCGAAATTGTTTGACGCCCGTGACACAGATTTATACATTCAACTCGATGCATACCTATAAGATATAGCCGAATTAATTCGTATATTCTCAAAAGAAAGATGCAAAATCGATAATTTTGGCGTGGCCTTCGCTAAAAATGTGACATATTGAGTGCCGAAAATTTGACAACGAAAACAAATAGACATTTTCTTCAAAATATTGACACTCGTTTATATTTCCTGAAAAAGAAGACAACAAAGCGCAAGCAAATTCATCACGAGTAACCAAATGTTGCCCCGGCCTGTTTCCTCACACATGTTACCGAGAAATATCAACACAGTTATTAGTTACATCCGTTGTGTAACATAACCTTTGACAAGAGTCGTCGCCTAGTGTTGTTTTGCTTGTTTGGTCACTTCCCTGCTCATAGGTTTGCTTACCTTTTGTTGTCGTTTTAATCTTGCCCAGCTACTTTTTTGGCTAGGCTTGAGAGCTGGGAACAGTTGTTGGCTTGTTTGCTTGCCTCGTTTCCGATAAAAAAATGTTATGTAAAATAACCCAATTTTCTCATTAAATTTGTGACAAACTATGCATGTCACCATCCTGCATGAACAGCGTGACCCAGAAGTCCATCTCATCGTTGCTTGACGATGGCGATGCACTATCTGCGGCGACGGTGTCGCTGGTTTCCATCCCGGAACCGGAGCAGTCCACCGACATCGCAAGTGTCTCCGACCAGAAGCTGTCGTCGATCTGGAACTCGTCCGAGGAAGAGCCCGTGTTCTCCAACGACGAGGCCATCGAGTAGTCGGTGGCAGATGACGTCGATAGGGACTGCTCCGGCGACACCGGGTCGGAGGTCGGATCCTCGAGCGTGCTCGCAGCTACATCAGGCTTCTTGGCTTTGCGCTTAGGCGCTGCCTGGCCGGACGTCTTGGACAAGGACGAGTCGAGTCGCTTCTTGAGGTGTGTGTGCCAGACGTTCTTGATCTCGTTGTCCGTCCTCCCTGGCAGCCTGGCGGCAATGGTGGACCATCTGTTGCCGAGCATGGCGTGGAGCTGGATGATAGCGTCTTCCTCCTCGCTGGTGAAGTTGCCGCGCTTGATGTCGGGGCACAGGTAGTTGATCCACCGGAGGCGGCAGCTCTTGGCGCAGCGCAGCAGGCCGGCCTGCTTCGGCAGCGCCCCCCAGTTGCTGTGCCCGTGCTGCTCGATGTGAGCCACCAGGGTCATGTCCTCCTCCACCGTCCACGGGCCCCTCTTGAGCCCTGTCTTCTCGCAGCAAGGAGCCCTCACCATTGCTAGCTTTTCTCACTCCTCTGCTCCTCTCCCGTCTTCTTTCTCTGTCGCTGTGTGTGTGATGGATGGATTGCTCAGTGTGTTGACGCTGGTCCGAAGGAAATGGCCGCCTGAGCTGCTAGGAAGAGAAGAATACGGCTGGTGCTGTGTAGATTGCGGGAGGGTTGCGCTATTTGTACTCGGCGCGCGGCGATGCCGAAAACGTGGTCAATTGGAGCAGGTTCCCAGCAGTTGCGGCCATTGGCTGACAAAACGAGGGAGAATTGTGGCGTTATATCCAAGTGGTAGTGCTCTTTTTCTATTGTTTGGATGATGGAGTCCATGCAGTACGTTGCTTGCTTCCTTGTTTATTGCCCGGCTTCTCACTCTAAGTACAGCGTTTCACTCTAAGTACAGCGTTTCTGCTCCGGTGCTCCCCTGTACGCGAGGTGGAAAAACACATCGACGGTCAGGATGAACCAAAAATGGTTCATAACGAGGGGCACGATCGTCTTTGTTGCCTCCGCGTATATCCGTCGAGGAGCCCTGGGAGGCCCGTACGGGCCCGGTTAGATCGTATGCCCGGCCGTATACGTATTTGTACATGGCGGCGTTTCGTGCACCCATGAAGCCGCCCGCGCGTGGGGCAGGACGTGTCACGGGTAGATTCCAAAACCGTCCCATCATATAAATGTGGACGGCAACCACCTCCGGCCGCATCGCCCATCATTTCCCCCCGCCGCATCGTCTCCCTCTCCCTACTCCCCACTCCCTCTCCTCTCCAACCTCCTCGTCGCCCTCACCGCATCCTCTCCATCGCCATGGCGGACGCAGGAGGCGAGCGCCCCGATTGGGGCGCAGATCTGGTGGAGCAGGCGCGGCAAGTCGCTGCGGGCACCTTTGTGAGGGGACGTGCCGGCGTCCAGCGCGGTGCTGCCCCCGCTGCAGATCTGGAGAAGGCGGGGGCGGGCTGCAGTGGCGCAGTCCAGCCAGATGCGCCCGCTCTGGCGATCTCCGGCGAGGCGCAGAAGGTGGAGGCGGGCTCTGGCGAGGCACAGAAGGTGGAGCGGGCTCTGGCGAGGCGCACGAGGTGGAGAAGGTGGAGAAGGTGGAGGCCGGCTCTAGGGAGGAGCAGGCGGAGCAGAAGGTATCTGCTTATCACTTTAATGTGGTAGTTTTTAGATTGTAGAGTTTGTGGCCAGAAGGTTTTTTGGTTAGATTTGTTGGATGTAGGGTTTTCTCTACATTAGGGTTTTTGTGTATTTGATTCGTGCAAGAATGGTGGACCTCATATGATTATTAGATTAGGTTAGAAGTAGCCGGATTGAGGGATGGGGTTTTTTCAGATGCTTATTAGATTAGTAGTAGAATTTTTGCAATTCTTTAGGTGTTTGGCTTGAGGATTAGACGATGGATTATTCAAATATATACTTCTCTATTGGTTTGGGTTGGTGCCTGCTTTAGTTCTTTGGCTTGATGATTAATTAAATGGATGCTTAGTTCTAGGGATTATGCCTGTCATAGTTGCAATTCTTAGATGCTTGATTGATGCATGTTGTCATAGTTGCAGTTCTTTGATGCTTGATTGATGCCTGTCAGGCAGAGGCTATGAGATGGGTTGTGCATATCCTTGTGTTTTTGGAAAATGTCTACCTGAGGTGATTAGATGGTGCATTAGTTTGGTTGTAAATATAGTGAAGGATGTGCTCATGTAATGGGTTTTGTCATGTTAATCAAAAAGAGCTTCTCAAGGGCTGGATTTGTTTGTGTTGGATTGGGGCTTCTGAAGGAGAGGGGAAGGGGCAGTCTATGCTTATTTAGTTTGGGCCAGTAGTGGAATTTTGCCGTTGCTTCAGAGATATTTACAGCATTGAACATCCTCTCCAATGCCGTTGCTTCAGAGATAAAAGCACCTTGGGTTTTTTTCAGTGGTTAGTAGTGGAATTTTTGCTTGCTAGATTTTAATTAGTAGAAGGTTGAATACCTTATTTAAGGGGGAATTTAAGGTCCGATAGACGTCATATGATTATTAGATCTGTAGTTCAATGCTGCAGACATATATGATTATTTGATTTGATCTGTGGTTCAATGATACTGGATGGAAACATATTTGATTTGGAATGCATTAATTTTGATGTGCCAATGAATTGATTTAGATGATACAAGATTCATCTATAGTATAATTTGTTGTTGTTTAGGTAAGTAATGAAATTTTAGATGTTTGTTGGAGATGTATGCATTTATAGTTGAAGTTGTACGTAATTAACTACTGTATTATGTTAATATGTGTAGGAGCTTTGCTGCATTATCCCAAAAACAGTAATTTGTGCATATTAAAATTTGTAGTTGGCTTGTGTAATTAGTAGCAATGGATGTAATTTTATATTTAGGGGGCTAAGAGATAACTCACTTTACAATTGCAGAAGGGTGGCCTCAAAAACAGTAACATGGCCTTGAAATATTGGCCTTGCCCAAAATTTTATAAACCAAATGTTGTAGGCAGGCCTATTGTCCAGCCTCATAAAATTAACCTGGCCAGAGATTTTCCTCTTGTGCAAATACTTATGATGAATTACAAAAATATGCAGCTAGGATGTCACCATTGTATAACTATGAAGTAAACATTCCAAGGCAGGATTCTAGCAACAAAATATACTATATGTTTCCATTAAGTAGTGTGGGGGGGGGGGGGATTCCCTCAAAAGAAAAGTGTTGGGTTAATCCAGGGAATGTCAAGAATCCAGCTTGGATTTTCATTAGCATTTATGAAGGAAAGCATTTGTCTGTTGATTGATTGCTTAGATTCTGTATTTATAAGGAAAGCATTTGGTCACTTACAACATACCAATGTGGTTCACATTCACAATTTTGTCTGTAATGACATTTTTTGAACTGCAATCCAATTCATTGTAATTGATGTGCTTGTTTGACAATATAGCAGGAGGAGGAGGATCTTGTGGGCAACAAGAGGAAGTGGGACAAGACTGGGTTCTACCCATATGACTCTGATGAAGATGAGCCGTATGAGGTAAGGCCTAGTTGAAATGTTATTTGTGCATTGAGTTAGTATTACGTGTTTATAGTATTTGAATGCACAATGTATTAATGTCAGTCATTAATGTGTGCAGTATGAATCTGGAGATGATGTGGTCGAGGGGAACGTCGAGTCGTTTGAAGAGAAGGTGGTGTTGAAGATCAGGGCCCAAGGACCTGGTATGTACCACAACTGGAGGACGGAAAAGTACCGCTGCCCCTTCTGCAGCAAGCCCAAGCCCAGGTCTGGGTTATTGGAGCATCTGATGGAACATTGCCGGGCTACATCGATCTCTAGTGATGAGTACAAGATCAGGGCTGAGCATTCTGCCCTCCTGAAGGTCCTGAGAAACCCTAACCTCTAGTCCTACATCATGCTGATCATCAGAAGCTGGAAGCCGTACTCATCATCAGTATATTTGATGATGTTTTACTTTTGGAAAGCTGCATCTGGGTCTGAACTGGTTGGAAGCTACCTCTATTAATGTAATGTAATGTAATGTATTGTGTGTCTGAACTGGATCTGTTGTGAACTGCCTGGTACCTGTGGTGGTAACCTAGAATGCTATCTATATATGTGTGGCCTTAACTTTATTGGTGGTGAATGCTTCCTTCATGTTTACTTGTTGTTTCGATGGTGCAATGATCACAAATGGCGCTTCAGTGTTGCTTTAGACATGTTGCAACACTTGTCTATGCTGTGGGCAAGTGCAACATGCTGTGCGCATGTGCCAATTATACCAAATATTGAAGCTGGCAATGTTCCAAATTGGTGTCATGAATTATAGTACATGGGGTTTCGTAAAGTTACTAATAATTGTTCATCCTCACACATTCCATCAATGCATAATTTGAATAAGCAAAAAGATCAAATGTTCCATCATTTGAACCAATATTGCAATAACAGAGCAAATATTCCATCATCAAAGTGTGAAGGAATTAAATGTAAATTTAGAAGAGTAATGTAATACTAGTTAAAAATAACGTGTGCAAAAAAAAGGAATTTGAAATAAGATCTACTTTATTTTTTAATAAAGTTATATTACCCTACTTATTAGAATTTTGAAAATGTCACTTATTTATAAGAAAAGAAAATATAAATATTCAAAAAGATGTGTTTGATAAAAATACCTTTTGAATTTTTGGTATGTTATTATTTGAGGGGTCATGTAATTTTTATGTTATTTTTTGAGTGCTCAGGTAATTTTTATGTAAACTGAAGGAAAAGGGAAAAATAAACAAAGGGAAAAGCATGGGCCAGCCTAGCCATCTTGGAAACCTAACTTTATAATAAAAAAAATTCAAAAAATAAGAGGGCATTAAAAAAAATAAACAATTATAAGAGGGCATTAAAAAATAAACAAATATAAGAGGGCATTATAAATTAAAAAAATTCAAAAAATAGAAAGAAAATATAAGAGGGCATTATAAATTTCAAAGAAAATATAAGAGGGCATTATAAACAAATATAAGAGGGTATTAGAAATTTCAAAGAAATTTTGGAAAAAGAATATTTTACAATGCCCCCTGAGGTATAGACCGATGTTTTGACCAGCCAGTCTAGAGGGCATTATAAATTAATAAAAAGTTCAAAAAAAATAAAACGTTGGAAACCTAGCTTTGTTTGTGCAAGATATGATGTGTGCCAAAATTGAGGTGATTTGGAGGTGGTCGAGAAAATGACCGCATTCCGGAGGGGCCATTTGGTCTAACTTAAGCCAGTTTTTGAACAAATGTGATTGTTTCCACCACCTCCAAATCACTCAAACTTTCTTGAACATGGTGACCCACATGTGCCAATCATGCCTATGAAAGAAAATTTGGAAAAAGAATATTTTACAATGCCCCCCTGAGGTATAGACCAATGTTTTGACCAATCAGTCTAGAGGGCATTATAAATTAATAAAAAAACAAAAAAACAAAAAAAACCTTGGAAACCTACCTTTGTTTGTGCAAGAGATCATGTGTGCCAAAGTTGAGGTGATTTGGAGGTGGTCGAAAAAATGACCGCATTCCGGAGGGGCCATTTGGTCTATCGGCGAGATCCAAGGGTTCACAGCAGCCCAAAAGAAAAACCGCCTGGAAGTCCGAGGACCTTTAGTACCGTATTTCGATTTCATGACACCTTTGATTCAAAGAACCGGCGATGCCAGACCAATCAAGCGTATCATGTCGACTTTCGAATCCGGGATTTGACTATCCTTGAGATAGCAGTTCCCTGGTCAGGAAAGCGGAGTCACTAGAATGATATGAGATATACGCACATCTCGATAAGCCAATCCCAATCCCTTGTATCACTGGGTTCCACAATCCCATTCAATTCTTGTCCATTCAATACCATGGATATATCGATTTCTATTTTCAGAAAGCTCCTATTTCGATTGATATCTCTAGCAAATATAACTTAAACCAATTTTTGAACAAATGTGATTTTTCCCACCACCTCCAAATCACCCAAACTTTCTTGCACATGGTGACCCACATGTGCCAATCATGCCTATGAAAGAAAATTTGGAAAAAGAATATTTTACAATGCCCCCCTGAGGTATGGACCGATGTTTTGACCAGTCAGTGTAGAGGGCATTATAAATTAATAAAAAATTAAAAAAATATAAAACCTTGGAAACCTACCTTTGTTTGTGCAAGAGATCATGTGTGCCAAAGTTGAGGTGATTTGGAGGTGGTCGAAAAAATGACCTTATTCCGGAGGGGCCATTTGGTCTAACTTAAGCCAGTTTTTGAACAAATGTGATTTTTCCAACCACCTCCAAATCACACAAACTTTCTTGAACATGGTAACCCACATGTGCCAATCATGCCTATGAAAGAAAATTTGGAAAAAGAATATTTTACAATGCCCCCCTGAGGTATAGACCGATGTTTTGACCAGTCAGTCTAGAGGGCATTATAAATTAATAAAAAATTCAAAAAATATAAAACCTTGGAAACCTACCTTTGTTTGTGCAAGAGATCATGTGTGCCAAAATTGAGGTGATATGGAGGTGGTCGAGAAAATGACCGCATTCCGGAGGGGCCATTTGGTCTTAAGCCAGTTTTTGAACAAATGTGATTTTTCCCACCACCTCCAAATCACACAAGCTTTCTTGAACATGGTGACCCACATGTGCCAATCATGCCTATGAAAGAAAATTTGGAAAAATAATATTTTACAATTCCCCCCTGAGGTATAGACCGATGTTTTGACCAGTCAGTCTAAAGGGCATTATAAATTAATAAAAAATTAATAAAATATAAAACCTTGGAAACCTACCTTTGTTTGTGCAAGATATCATGTGTGCCAAAGTTGAGGTGATTTGGAGGTGTTCGAAAAAATGACCGCATTCCGGAGGGTCATTTGGTAACTTAAGCCAGTTTTTGAATAAATGTGATTTTTCCCACCACCTCCAAATCATACAAATTTTCTTGGACATGGTGACCCACATGTGCCAATCATGCCTATGAAAGAAAATTTGGAAAAAGAATATTTTACAATGCCCCCTGAGGTATAGACCGATGTTTTGGCCAGTCAGTCTAGAGGGCATTATAAATTAATAAAAAATTCAAAAAAATATAAAACCTTGGAAACCTACCTTTGTTTGTGCAAGAGATCATGTGTGCCAAAGTTGAGGTGATTTGGAGGTGGTCGAAAAAATGACCGCATTCCGGAGGGGCCATTTGGTCTAACTTAAGCCAGTTTTTGAACAAATGTGATTTTTCCCACCACCTCCAAATCACCCAAACTTTCTTGAACATGGTGACCCACATGTGCCAATCATGCCTACGAATTCGTGCACACCTTGCCTGGGGGCCACATTGGCCACGCTCACATGCTCCCAAAAGTTGGGGTCATCTCATGCATGCCCCCACATGCACCATGTACAAGCCGGACCATTCGGGTCTGCCGGAGGGCAAGTTTGAAAGAGGTTTTCCTTGCCGGACCCACCAAATGATCCCAAACTTTTTGCACACCCTACCATGACCATGGCATGCATGTGGGAGGAGAATTCATACACCACGGCCACATTTTTGTTGAAATCCCATCAATATCCATGTGTATTACATGTAAGTGAGCATGTGTAAAATTTATTAGATGACTTGAAGGTCAAAACATTAACTTGTCATATATGCAAAAAAAATGTGTATTGAATGCAAGTGAGCATGTGTATAATTTAGTGTGTGTTTTGAAGATCAATACACATGGCAATATGCCAAAAAAAAGTGCCCAACCTACCAGAGCAGGAGAATTCATACTCCACGGCCAGCATACGACTAGGAACCCTGCCGTGCATGGGCCAGGATGCAGGCCCGTGGTGCAGAATATCTCTGCTGCTAGTAGGCCCCACGGGGCAGAGGGGACGAGAGTTAGGTAATGTACTGCCTGCATATGATAGGAGCTTGGGAGGGGAGTCGCAGCCGGGTATATATAAACCGGTGCGGCGCTCTCTCGCTTGGCGAGGTGGGACTAAACTCCCACCACCCAACGGTTGTGCGCTGCGATGTGCCCTGCGCGGCTCCGCCTTGGGCCCAATTCGGGCGGGCTGGCCCAGGGCAGCCTTACCCGCGCGCTGATCTGTTTGATATTCTCTTTGTTTTTCACTTCTTAACTCCAAAATTTCTTTTCTTGTTTATATTTCTAATATTTAAAATCAAATCTCTTTTTTTCTATATTATTTCTAACAGTGTTTACTAAAATTAAAAAATTATGCCAAATTCTGTTGTGTTTTATTTCATTTGTTCGTTCTCTTTTGTATATTGATAATATTTACGAAATATAAACTAAAATGGTGTGTTTTATTTCAATTCTTCATTCTAATATTTCTTATCTTTATTATTTTTGAAATATTTTTAGTTTGTAAGATAAAATGTTCTGTTTTATTTCACTTCTTCATTCTAATATTTGTTCTCTTCTTTATATTTGAAATATTTTGAAAATGTAAGATAATATGTTATCTTTTATTTCATTTCCTCATTCTAATAGATCTTATCTTTTTTATATTTGAATTATTTTTTAAATGTAAGATAATATGTTGTCTTTTATTGCTCTTATTCATTCAAATTTTTGTTCTGTTTTCTATATTCTCCTCTTTTCTTTGTTCTGACAATTATAAATTTAAATAATGTATGATATAATGTTGTCTTTTATTTCACTTTTCATGGATGTCCTTCCTAATTATAAATTTTCTTTTCTGTTTCATACTTGAAATATTATTAAATCAAATATAGTTGGGACAATCGCATGTATGCCTCCACTTGCACCATGTACTACAAGCAGGTTTTTCTTCTCGGTCTCACCAATTGATACCAAAC
Organism: Aegilops tauschii subsp. strangulata; assembly: GCF_002575655.3. Lineage (NCBI taxonomy): Eukaryota > Viridiplantae > Streptophyta > Magnoliopsida > Poales > Poaceae > Aegilops > Aegilops tauschii. The sequence goes on from NC_053040.3 coordinate 323,831,644, forward strand.
TTTTATGCACACCCTACGATGAGCATAGCAAGCATGCCTGGCAACTACCGTTCATTTCTGACACTCTATGCATTTTGTAGGCGTTTTGCGGTGATAAAACCCTAAAACAGTGCCCCGACGTGACGCAACGTGCGTATTGTGTCCGAATTCGTGCACACCTTGCCTGGGGGCCCACATCGGCCATGCCGACGTGCTCCCAAAAAGTTGGGGTCATCTCATGCATGCCTCCACATGAACCATGTACAAGCCGGACCATTCGGGTCTGCCGGAGGGCAAGTTTCAAAGTGGTTTTCCTTGCCGTTCCCACCAAATGATCCCAAACTTTTTGCACACCCTACCATGACCATGGCATGCATGTGGGAGGAGAATTCATACACCACGGCCTCATTTTTTTGAAATCCCATTAATATCCATGTGTATTACATGTAAGTGAGCATGTGTAAAATTTATTAGATGATTTGAAGGTGAAAACATTAACTTGTCATATATGCAAAAAAATGTGTATTGAATGCAAGTGAGCATGTGTATAATTTAGTGTGTGATTTGAAGATCAAAACACATGGCAAAATGCCAAAAAATGTGCCCACCTACCAGAGCAGGGGAATTCATACACCCCGGCCTGCATACGACTAGGAACCCAGCCGTTCATGGGCCAGGATGCAGGCCCGTGGTGCAGAATTTCTGCTGCTAGTAGGCCCCACGGGGCAGAGGGGACGAGAGTTAGGCAATGTACTGCCTGCATATGATAGGAGCTTGGGAGGGGAGTCGCAGCCGGGTATATAAACCGGTGCGGCACTCTCTCGCTTGGCGAGGTGGGACTAAACTCCTACCACCCCATGGTTGTGCGCTGCGCTGTGCCCTGCACGGCTCTGCCTTGGGCCCAATTGGGGCGGGCTGGCCCAGGGCAGCCTTACCCGCGCTCTGATCTGTTTTATATTTTCTTTGTTTTTCACTTCTTAACTCTAATTTTTTTTTCTTGTTTATATTTCTAATATTTAAAATCAAATCTATTTTTTTCTATATTATTTCTAACAGTTTTTACTAAAATTAAAAAATATGCCAAATTCTGTTGTGTTTTATTTCATTTGTTCGTTCTCTTTTGTATATTGATAATATGTACGAAATATAAACTAAAATGGTGTGTTTTATTTCAATTCTTCATTCTAATATTTCTTATCTTTATTATTTTTGAAATATTTTTAGTTTGTAAGATAAAATGTTCTGTTTTATTTCACTTCTTCATTCTAATATTTGTTCTCTTCTTTATATTTGAAATATTTCCAAAATGTAAGATAATATGTTATCTTCTATTGCACTTCTTCATTCTGATAGATCTTATCTTTTTTACATTTGAATTATTTTTTAAATGTAAGATAATATGTTGTCCTTCCTAATTATAAATTTTATTTTCTGTTTGATACTTGAAATATTATTAAATCAAATCTAGTTGGGACAATCGCATGCATGCCTCCACATGCACCATGTACTAGAAGCAGGTTTATCTTCTCGGTCTCACCAATTGAGACCAAACTGTATGCACACCCTAGGATGACCATGGCAAGCATGCATGGCGAGTATCATTCATTTCCGTCACTCGATGCATTTTCTAGGGTTTTTCTGGCGACAAAACCCTACAACACTGCCCCCACGTGACGCAACGTGCGTTTTGTGTCCGAATTCGTGCACACCTTGCCTGGGGGACCACATTGGTCAAGCCCACATGGTCCCAAAAGTTGGGGTCATCTCATGCATGCTTCCAGATGCACCATGTACAAGCAGGACCATTCGGGTCTGCCGGAGGGCAGGTGTGAAAGTGGTTTTCCTTGACGGTCCCACCAAATGATCCCAAACTTTATGTATACCCTAGGATGACCATGTCATGCACGCATGACAAGTATAGTTCATTTCCGACACTCGATGCATTTTCTAGGGTTTTTCCGGCGACAAAACCCTACAACACTGCCCCCACGTGACGCAACGTGCGTTTTGTGTCCGAATTCATGCACACCTTGCCTGGGGGACCACATTGGCCAAGCCCACATGGTCCCAAAAGTTGGGGTCATCTCATGCATGCTTCCACATGCACCATGTACAAGCAGGACCATTCGAGTCTGCCGGAGGGCAGGTGTGAAAGTGGTTTTCCTTGACGGTCCCACCAAATGATCCCAAACTTTATGCATACCCTAGGATGACCATGGCATGCATGCATGACAAGTATCGTTCATTTCCGACACTCGATGCATTTTCTAGGATTTTTCCGGCGACAAAACCCTACAACACTGCCCCCACGTGACGCAACGTGCGTTTTGTGTCCGAATTTGTGCACACCTTCCCTGGGGGACCACATTGGCCATGCCCACATTGTCCCAAAAGTTGGGGTCATCTCATGCAGGCCTCCACATGCACCATGTACAAGCAGGACCATTCGGGTCTGCCGGAGGGCAGGTCTGAAAGTGGTTTTCCTTGCCGGTCCCACCAATTAGGAAGTCATAAATAGGACAACATTTAATCATACATATTTGAAACAAATTGAAAACAATGAGAAGAAGTGATATGGAATTATGAAACATGAACAAAAAATAGGAATAAGAAGGAGAAAACATAAAATAACAGGAAAACCAAATTAAAAGGGAAAGAGGAACAATACATTTGAATGTATAATATTGTAGAAATGATAGAGATACTATAAATATTGTTGAACATATACAAGTATACAATAACTAATAGGTGTCATAAAGAGTTTTTTTAGGGAAGAGCCAATGATATTTATTTTGAGGGAAGAAACAATGCATGTAGGTGGGCCGGCCCAGACCGCAAATAACTGTCGGATCCATATTGTTGGGGCCCACAACGCTGTGCTTTCCATGCACGTCGATCACACGCACGTCGATCACGGGAGTAGTTGCCGTTCTGTTACACAATTCTGGGATCGTGCTAATCCATATGTTCCTAATCCCTATGATTGAGGAGCACGTTCAGCCTCGCTTCAACGGAGGAAAATATAGATCGCGAGATTGGCCACAGGGAAGTTACGACGACCTAGGAGTCGACCTTGTATATAATCTCCTCCTCCTCGCACATGTCGTCGACTAGATCGCCTCCTGCCGGCGAGTCGTCGACACCTCCGTCCGCCGCATCCCACACGCCACAAAAACCCCGAGAAGATCAAGGTCGTCCGCACATGCAGGCCGACCTCGACGAACTACGTCGACAACGCATGACCGACTTCTTTCATCTTCGTCGACCGATCAATTAAATTTCCCTCCTTACCTCGCGCCTTCATAGCAAGCTACTTCCTCCGTCTCGTTGCTTTGATGGACTTAGGTTTACCACATATTTTCAACTAGTATCAACTCGACTAGATGCGTTCTGACCAGATGGCGTAGATGAAAACAATCTTTGGTTCTTTCATAGCATGGTAGAATAAGATGTTGTTTCTCGAGAAGCATGATGCAATAGAGTTTTTGTCACATGATCCAATTATATTTTTGTCACACGATCCAATTATATTGTTGTGCACATAGAACATTAAAGAGTTATTAGCATTAGATGTTGATGAACCTCAAATAGGTACCATTGCTATAGACTCTAGTTATTTACAGCTGATCAATTTGTCACCCTGTTAATAAGACAACCAGACGAATTAGTAACAGTTTACCATATTAAATTTATTGATTATATAATTTATCTGATACTCAAAGAACTTGATCAGATGCAAGTAAATTCAATTGCTAATTGTAGTTATTTTTTTATTGCCTCATGTCAGCACACACTTGGCTGCATGTTGCAGTATACATGGTGCTAGTTTTGCATTTGCATTAGTGTTATTTTTGCATTAGTGTTAGCTACTGCCAGAAAGTTTTATATTTTTGCATGTTTATTGTTATTTTTGCTTTAGTGTTCGCTAATGTCACGAAGTTATATATTTTCTTTCAACAGGATGGACGAGCTGAATGGAGAAATAGTATGCGCCGTTGAGAAATGGTGCAAGCTTGTTGCAGCTCTATCGAGCGGTCAACGCGCTAGAGTAGCTGATACAACATTGCGCAGCATGCTGCAGATACGTACCCTAGTGATTAGGTATATGATTGAGAATTTTCAGGCCAGCACGGCCAGATTCATTATACAAGAGCAGGTTGGGGAGGTGACTCTCGGTGCGGTCGACGTCGAGTGCATCTTTAACCTCGAGAACCAAGGACTGTCCGCTTTGGACATTCTGACTGAAGAAGGCGAGGACATCAAGGAGCGGGTGCCGCCACAATTTCTCAGTAAGACATCAGAAAACATAGTGATAGATAATCTCATTGAGGACATAATTAAAAGTAAAGCCACCGGCGACGATTTCCTTCGGAAAGTAGTCCTTGTCCTGTTAGGAACAATTATTGCTCCCATGTCGAGCAAGATTGTGCCAAAGCAGTACTATGCTTTGGTCGATGATGTGAAACGTATTTCAAAGATTAACTAGAATGCCTTCACCATGCGTGTTCTCCTTGATTGCCTTCGCATAGTGAAGAAAGGCAAACACCTCCGCCAATGGCCGAAAGGCAATTTGGCTCTCTTGCAGGTACACATATGAGACCTGTTGCATAATGTCAATTATCATATCATTGCAATTTTATGTGATGTATTGTACTAACTCTAAATCCTTTTTTTTGTAGTACTTGTACTGGGAGAAGGTGCAACCGGTCGAAGGCGAATGCGCCTATAATCCCAACTTGTCCATACAACCTCTTATGAGGATCTGGACCGAAGGTGCAGCCATTAGGAGAGATCGGTTCGACTATGACAATGGGCGCGGCCGTGGTAACGTTAGGGTAAGTCATTGTGTTCCGTCTTTCTTAAATGTTTTGTAACTTAATAATATTTATTTTTTATTCATCACATGTACTTCAATATCGCATGCAGATCGAAAATAATATCACCCAGGAATATAGGGCTCAGGAGCCCAACATCTCAAATAATGCGCCTACCATGAAGCCAAAAACCAAGCCTGCAAATGGAAACGCAAAGAAGTCGACGACAGCCCCAATGTCGGAAGATTTGATGGAGCTTCAAATGAAGCGGTGCATGGACTTCATACACACGAGATGAGGCAAATCCCTGATCAAGTTGCTGAGGTGTCACGCCCAAACTTTATAGTTTATAGTATGTTTTCTGTTTTAAACCATGCTAGAATTACTAAATTTATATTTCTATTGCAAAGGTTGTTGGAGAAGTTGAACAAATCAGGTGTCATGTACAAGCCGGCTGCTGCCGTGCCATCCGCGGACATTGATGTGGATGAAGAACTGGATTCGTTCGAGAACGGTCCATATGAAAAGAAGGAATTCGTGTACAAGGATGACATAGACTCACGCGGAGAGCCTGTCATTGACATGACGCAGCCTGATGAAGTGGTTCCCAACCATAAAACCATACTTGAGGTACTATGTATATATATTTCTGTCTATAATTTTCTCCTTTAATTTATTTACGTGCTGAAATGTTCACACGATTTTGTTTGCCAAATAGAAAACCCCACCGAAGATGAATGGACACAAGGAAGCTTCACCTATTAGGAGTAATGATGAATGCGGCGCTACACTCGAAAACCCTTGGGTCGTTGGTACTTCTACTCAAGCACCTTCATCGGACATAGACATTTGTCCATCTTCTGTCAGCAAGTTCATGGCTAAGGCGAATGGAAAAAAGGGTGCAACAATCGATAAGGATGAGGAAGTTATGTCCGGTAAGCGCAAGAGGACCGTTCCTAAGAAATTTGAATCCCCCTACGCACTTGACAAGCCCAGCAGGCGTCCCAACCGTGGTCAGAAACCCTCCGGTACTTCTACTGCTACTAGAGGTATCGTAACTAACTTTCTTATTTTGTTATATGCTACGAATGCATATGATAACCATTGTTGACGTTCATATTATTTCATGCAGCTCTGTTTTCTGAAAATCATGAGCCGGAGGTTGTGGCAGATGAGTTGACGCCGGAAATAATTGATGCAGCTGTTTCATTTGTCGAGTTAGCTGCTAGCACCAAGAAAAATAAGGGGAAGAAATTTTATTACAGTGAAGGCCGTGGCATATCTCTGACTTCCGAAAGGATTCGACCGGTACTAACTCACAGATGGCTGTCGGACGATGTAAGTACTACTTGCATGTCCTGTTATTAAAATTCTCAATAATCTATGTCTCAACTTTCAACATGTAATGCCCTGATATTCTATGAAGGTAATTGATGCTTATATGGGACATTTGGAGCTGCGCGGATGATCGTTACCTCTGTCCAGCGTGGAGGTCCAAATTCCTTGTAGATCGTGCTATCGCACGAGATGATCCATTGTCGTCGAGCTGCAACATGGATAGTGCTCTGTCCAAAGCTGGAGCAGTTAATAGAGTCACGAACGAGTATACTGTGCGTGATAAGGTACGTTATGTTTGTAATTCTTCACTACAGGACATTTCATCAAGTATTTCGTTTGATCCACAATGGTTTTTTGCACTGTAGACGTATATCGCGTTGAATATCGACAATGCCCACTGGATGACCGTGGTCATGCACTTGATCAAGCAAGAATTCCAAGTTCTCGATTCGCTCTATCCTCTGGACCTGACAGAAAAGACTGTGAAAGCACTGGTAATATAACCAACATTTGTACCACTGGTCTTACATGTTGTTTATGATTATTCTTTAACACTATCCTCTTTATAGCGAATGGCTATAGCACACGATATGCACCTAGCAAATCTTTTTACACCAGGGAAATATCCAGGCGTAAGTAAGTGGCCTATCAAGGAGTATGACATGCCCGAGCAAGAGGATGGGTGAGTTAATATGACATCATGCACATTCAAACAACAACACACATGTTCGTATTGCCCACCGCTAATGTTTGCATATGTACCAGGAACTCTTGTGGCCTTTTTGTCACAGAATGTCTAGAACATTGGGACGGGGACCGAATGACCCGCGATTTTTCACAGGTATGCTGTTATTTTTACGTTTGTAGACTAGCTACTATGGTCGTGTAGCAACTTCAGTTCATGTAACGTTTATGTCATTTTTTGTAGGCCACCGTTGACGCAAGGAGAAGACGTTTCGTCGCGGAGTTGATTATGTCACCTTCGAACACGATGGAGTGTGTGAAGAACAAAATTCGCGAAATCGCAAGGAAAAGGCGCGCCTGAAGAATTGATGCGGCATGCAAGATTGAAGTTTTAGTGGTTTGGATTTAGTCCGGTCGAAGGTTTTGACGGCATGATTATCTTAGGTGTTCTATCATTTTTATGTAATAAACAGGGCATCTCGAATATTGTGACACATACATGTGTATGTGTCTGTCAGACAATTCGCTCGTATCAGACAATTCGGTCATACAATTTGCTCGGAGAAGACAATTTGGTCGTGCCAATAAAGTTTTGGCTTCACTTATCAATTGTTCTTGCTTAATATTTTTCTCGTTCTCCAAACTTTTATAATTGTATATTGCACGGCTTCACTTATCAAGTGTTCTTGCTTAATATTTTTCTCGTTCTCCAATTTTTTATAATAGTCTATTTTTCTCTTCAACCGCTCTCGTAAGTTTCATATTAAAATTTTCACAATCTTTACTTTTTTAAAACTCTACCAAGCTTAGCCTTCTGCCTTAGCTATCTGCATGTCATCATCTTGCATAATCTCCCGGTAATCCCCCCTCATCACATGATTATGAAAATTAGTCATGGTAGATAAGTAAATATATCAAGCGTAAATGTAATATTACACTGATCAAAATTAGTCATGTCAGCTCGTTGGCTCTATCGCGTGTTATCAGGCATCATGTTTTTCTATTTTGTTTTACAAACCCATCGTTTTTTATTATATGTATAATTAACTTTTTCTGTACTCACCATGATGCCAGGCACGGCCCATCTAACCACGTGAGGGGCCCCACAGGCGGGCTATCGTGCCGGCAGCGCTACACCAGCCCATTATGCCAGGTTCACATCGATCTTCCCCCTTTTCTCATTTCCCTTTCCAAATCCCTAGCCATCTCTCTCCATTTGCGCCTCCAAATCTCGACGGTTAAAGCATGACAACGAGCTGGGCGTCGGGCGTCGGCTGCGGCGAGAAGAGCGGTGGCAACCGCAAGTTAGGTCGAACCCTGGGTCCTGCAAGCAGGTGGGGCGGATTCAGTGGCACAGGGGGCAGCGGCGGCGGATCGAGTGGAACAAGGGACGGGGGTTTCGTGGGCGGCGGCGGGCCGGGAGAACCCACGGCTAGGGTTTCTTCAGTGCTACACTTTGGTGGCAAAAAGGTAAGTTCTTTACCGTTGTTCTTTACATCCCAGCATTATCGCCCACAATTCATCACCTGTGGCCATGACAAGCTCCATCTATGTGGTCATCAGGAAACTCCTGGTGGCCGTGTCTGCATAGATGCAGACAATTTTGGCAGCGCACTCGGGGGATGTGTGTTTGAGGTTAGTCTACTGAGCATGATCTTCAAACTAGTACTGCTATTGCGGTCAAGCTGCAAAAAAGTTCTGTGTTTAACGCTTGCAGTGACAAGTACAGTTATAAAATGACTTGAATTGCTCATGATTTATTTAGGATGATATCACTTCTGAGTATGTTGAATGGGTTGATGGGGAGTGGGATAGCAAAGCAAAGTCAGTCATTAAGTATCTTGCCATGAAGAACAAGAAACTGGAGACTAAGATTACAGAATATGAAGCTGAAATTAAAAGGAATGAGAAAGAAAAGAGGGCAATGGTTAAGATGCACAAGGAAATATTGCTCTATAGGGATAGGATTTTAGGATTTGGAGGTCTTCTGTATCTTGGCCTGCTTGCCATTATGATTGCTGTCATAGTTAGCAAGTAGATTGTTCATAAAGTTATTGACATCATTGTAATTGACATGATGAAATGCTGCTGAATTATTTGCTATTCAGTTTATGGACAAAGTGTAACAGAGATTGCATCATAAATAACATGGGGCCATCATGATTGGTAGACAATGCACTTTTGGCATGTTCTATATTTGGCAGACAATGCACTTTTGGCATGTTCTATATTTGGCAGACAATGCACTTTTGGCATGTTCTATATTTGGTATGTGATGCACATGGGCACATCACCTAGCAACACTACTGATTTATGCAGCAGCCCAGTTCATTGTCTTGTTGCAACATAGGAGCACCATCTAGCAGCTTCCTCCTCCTTTGATGCAACACTGAAGCAAAGCAACAGTACATATTCAATATTCAGAAATTTAACTAAACTTGACACTTAGGGTGAGCAGTAGATATTCAGTTCTTCAGCCACAAAGAACCCGATCAAACCGTACCGATTGCATAACTTATATGCTTACATATAAAAGCATACCTAACCAACATCAAACCCAAAATAATGTTAACTTATATGCTGAAACATATAACAGCATACCTAACTTAAGATAACCAGCAGCTTCCTCCTCCTTCAGCAACTGTGCCCATCTTCACTTCTTCAGAAATTTGAGGCGGCGTGAGCGGCGCACCACACATGGAGAAGCCTTCTTCTTGACCGCCGTTCTGTTCGACAGCTGCGCCACCTGATCCTGAGCTACCTGATCCTGAGCCACCTCCTCTTCTTCCACCTTCACTATGTCAGGGAGGAGGGCAAGGAGCTCGACGTCGATGGGCATTGTCTTGCCACCCTCGACGGCGACCGGCGCTACCATCTGCACAGCGTCCTCATCGCCCTCCTCATGGTCATCAGGGATGACCAGTACCTCCTCCACGTCGTCCTCCACGACGTTAGAGCCCAACGACAGCACTGGCTTCGGCATGTGGCGGACCTGGTAGTCCGGGCTGACGGGCGCAGGGAGAGCGAGCTCGACGTCAACGCATGCTGAATCTGGCCGCAGCGTCATGGTGGTGGAGCGGTACATCCACCACCTTGCGCGCTGAACAGGGGAGTCGCTCAGCGTGGCCTCTCGCATTGCCCACACGAGGAGGACAGCCGGCGGGACGCCGCGGCCGTAGGGGAAGGCGCGCTTCCTCTCGGCGTCGGTGAGGACTTTGACGAGGCCACGCGCATGGTTGACCAACATCTCCGTGCTGGGGAACCAGCCGCACACCTCCGTCAACTGCGCGCGCCACCCCTCATCATCGCCGGCGAGGTCCATCATCGCTCTCTGCCAGCCGAGGCTTCTCTCCATGGAGGCGGCTGCAGCGGTCGCCGACGAGGGTTTCCTCGATCTACTGTAGGTGGGGATAAGAGGGGAGTTCGAACCGGCGCCCGTGGGAGGTGGGTGAGTGTGTGGTGGGGTGGAGAGTGGTACAGTTACTTATTTAATGGCATTTAGGACGTGGGTAGGGGAAATGTACAATATTCTTTCTACCTCCCGCCCCGGTCATAACACAGTAAAGGATTTTTTTGATTTTTGTTTAGAGGAAAACATCTTACTTTATTTAAACAAAGACTGGGATCTCGTCTGCTAATACACTAAGGATACAATCAGGGGGCGAAAGCCTCCAAACCAAAGAAACACAATCTCCTACAGCTACCTTAGCCAAAGTATGAGCCGGCCGATTAACACAGTAAATAATTGAAGCAAGTGTTCTACTCTTGTTCCTTCTCCACTTTTCTGCACATGATAAAAGACAAGCTAAGTTAATGAATGATACAAAATTTAATAATCCACAATGCATACAAATACTTACTTCTGATTTAGTTTGCATTTCTTGCTACGTCTAGTGTGTCCTACCAATTTGCAAGCGCCGCACCGGGTTTTCAACTCATCAAAAGAGAGTGGTCTACCATTTTTTGAGACAGGGCGGCTCTCATCTACCTTTGTTGCACCTTTGCTTGATACTTTCATAGGATCTTTAACCTCAATCATGTTGCCTTCACCATCGTCCACATATTCAACTGCACACTTACTGATGTCATTTGTTTGCTTCAACAAATTTTCCTGTAGCAGATCATACTCATGACTCTTAGCTATCACTGACTTCAAACTCTCCTATAACTGATCCCACAAAGCAGGGTGTTTGCATGCCGCATGTATAGCTTCAGACGCTAACACAATGACCTGGCTATATTTCATTCTTTCCCCGGTCCAGTCCAACCAAATCCCAACAGATCGCTTGTGCGCCTCGCGGGCAGTCCCAACCTTGCTTCTTTCGTGAACCGAACAAGAACTAAACACTCTGGTATTTCAGATATGTTCAAGTGCTTCAGTACATGGAATATGTGCTTGCAAGGTAGACCCTTTTGAATCATTCTTCTGCAGCTGCACCTTATAGTTTCTGCGGAATTTACTGGTGTATACTCCACCCAAAGACGACGCTTCTGGTTATTCTTCCAGGCCACGATGTACTGCTGTGATCCGTCTCCCAGCTTAATTTCTACAATCTCCATGCCGTCAATTTTTCTAAGATCATCTTGCAACATATAGAAGTTTGCTGGAGTGAAGACGTGAGAAGCAGCTATCTCAAGTTCCCTCGAGCTAGAAACTGGCACCGGTAAACTCTGTGAGGCCGTGCAGTCATCTCGCGCCTCGTTTTCACGGATACGCACAACGGCGTTCTCATAGTGCAAAATCATATCCACCAGGGTCATTTCACCGTCTAGGTGGAGGTGAAGGCATGAGTTCAGGCTTTCACTCCGCACGTCGCCGAAGTCCTCATAGTCATGACGAGATTGGGAGTCGCACCAGAAAATCCTATTCAAATGTCCTTCCTTATCTAGCTTGTACTCGAAAAAGAAGCTAGGATCCCTCTGTTTCCTACTGGCCATGATGCCTATGGCTGTGGCAGCATCACCTTTTGAAAGCAGCTTCCTCTTCTCCTTGGCGCAAAGGTTGTATATTTCACGCCTGGTAAAACCAACACCGCCGTACCATACATGTTTGCTGATGAAGCAATCCATCATGTCGTGAATTCTAATCCCTGTAGCTCCCATGGACATTATCTCATGCTTCTGGTACTCTTTGATTTTTCCGTGGGACCAAAGAAAAGGTACCTCGTCCGGTCCTGCCAACATATGGCTATGCTTGTCCTCAAAACTTTCAACATACCAAACCCCATGCTTTTGGTCAAGCTTGACGGTCAGGTGCGCTTCACAAAAGCAGCGTGTCTCGGCTCTGAGCCTACGGCTGTGTCCTTCCTCGGTTAGCAACTTGCTGTCACGTTTTCCTTGTCTCGAACAAACAAACCGCCTATAATGCATATGACGTGACTGTTTTGCTATACCTGACCTTATTCTTTCTAATGCTGAAACCATTATCTCTAGCATAGCTGTTGTAGAAATCATACGCAGCATCGTGAGATGTAAAGGTCATTTCCATTATCTGCATGAACATATCCCTCTTATCATCTGCACTGGCAGTATCTTGGACATTCTTTGCCCCATCATCTTGTGTCACCTACACAATCAAACAACAGCCATGAAAACAGTTTTCTATGGTTTAATATTACTTCCATAGAACATTGATTACACACATACCTCACTCATGATGACCGACGACTGGGACTCCCTAGAATCAGGTGCGTCTAATGATTCATCGTTAAGGCCTGTCTCCGCGTCGGATTCGCCGTAATAGTCGTACACATTATGACATTCGGAAATGAACTGAAAAATACAACACAAATACATAATTACTTATCATATAATATTCCAGAAGAAATTCAATTTGCATGCCAACAAAAATTTTCACTTACGTACCTGACTAATGTAATCTTCATTCGAGAGCTCCGAGTTGTTTTCCTGATCATCATCAAGCTCATCGATCTATAAATTTTCAACACAAAGATTTAATGTTGTCAGATGCCACCAAAAAATTACAACATGACAATGCCACTCACATTAAGATCGTCCCATTCGTTCCCATTCTCTGACCGATCTTCACGATCTGAATTTTCATCATCTGACCAATCTTCTATCCAGTCTTTCATCAGTTCTCCAAACTCCATGTCTACCATGATATCAGTTAACTCCTCGTCCGCCATTTCCTACAACCAATAATATGTATCATCACATGTGCAAACATTATCAATGATGAAATATACAACACATAGCACACGAACGGATGTTATGTAAACAACCGCAACCAAGGCCGTTCAGATCTGCTAAACTTAGTAAGGAAGATGGCCACGACACCCGTCGTGATCACTTTCAATCGCGAGGAACTGCACGATCTCAACACCTAGCTAGATCTGTGATTACCTCTACCGCCGGATACCTAGGTTAGCCGCCACATCATATAACGATACTGGTGGTGCGCATAGCCGACGGCAACCGACGCTACGTGAACCCAGATCACGAGGAGCAGAACTACCGGAACAAGATCCACGATCGCATGCGCCGTCGGGTAGCTAGGTTACCCACCCCGCTAGGTTAACTACTACCACTGGCGGCGGCAATTCGTTCGATGTTGCCGCGAGCGAGACTAGAGGGGGGACGCGGGATGCGGTACCTGTGCGCGCTCGTTGGAGATTCACGACGTTGTCGCGCCCGCTGTCCGACGAGATTCTATTACCTTTGTGCCAAGAGCACGTTAAGCTGCCTGGGCTGTTCCGCTACCGCCGGCGATGAGATAGCCGCCGCTGGAGATCTACTACGTGACTTATGGAGCTGCGTCAATGCTCGCGAGATTGATGGAGCTGCGTGAATGATTGGATTCGGCAGGTCTTACGTGGACGTGGGGTCGTGTGATGTTTTTTTTTCGTACCAGGGTACTGTACGTATACGATCTGGGTTATACAGGGCTAGACAGGGCTTGGATCTAGGCTACGGCGGGCCAGGAAAAAAACAAACTTGCGGGGACAAAAATACCCCTCTGAAATAAGGTTAGGGGGAGCACCGGAGCAGGGCTCCTAATTACAGAAGTTTGTAGTGTCAGGCATGCGTGTGTGCCCTACTTTTTGTCAGTTTGAAAAAGTAGGAAGGTGATGTGCTTTTGGTTCCATGGTTATCTACAGTAATTTTTCATAGTTGTTTCCGGTTATTGGTGAGTAAAATCATTCTCTAGCTAGAGAGCAGCATACTACTGTAGTTTAGCTCTTCGACAGTAGACAGCTTCATTTAACAGCTTAGCTTTCTTTCTTAGGCAGTGAGCACCCTGCTAACTCTGACTTTGTTTTACTATTGATATAATAGGAAATATAAATACTTATTGTTTCCGTCGAAAAGTATAATGCTAGATGTTAGACTAAAATATATTTAGTTGATTGTTTCATGGACGTTTCACCAATAGAAAGTGTGCACATCTGAATTACTGAATGCAAGCACTAAAAGTTCCCAAGTTGAAACTTGAGTCTTAATAACATTGAGTTCTATAATACGTTGAAAGTATCATCATCATTAGGAACATCCAATGCTTGAATTATTATACAAGTTGCGAAGCGGAAATTTCGAGTTGATAGTGAACGTTCATGCTTCAGAAAGAACTAGTCATACCTTAGCTTCATAAAGGGTCTGGGGTCGATCCCATGAAGAGAGCAAGGTAGCACGAGCTCGACGAGTATTGCCGGGAGTCAGTCCACCACTAATGCAGCTCATGAGTGTTAAAAATATAGGCAAAAACTTTAGACTATTTTGGTAACTACCGAAATAGGTAATCCCCCTCTCCCTGAGCGCCTCCCCCTCTCCCTCGCGCCGGCCGCCACTCCGGCCCCGGCGCCCACCGCCTCCCCCGCCGGCCGCCGCTCCGGCACCAGCGTCCACCCAAGATGGCCTCCAGGGTTTCTCTCTCCGGGGCCTCGTCTTCCTCGACCTCTTCGGGGCCGTCCGCCCAGCCCTCTGCTCGCGCCCCTCTCCGGTCTATCGTCGTCGGGCCGGAGGTGCTGGGCACGGCGTTCGGCCCCATCCTGCAAGGTGGTGCGGCGGGCCCCTCTCGGCCTACTGCGGTGGATCCTTTCGCGTGGCGCACCAGGGCGAGCCGTCGGCCGCGCAGCCCGGCCTCCCCGTCACACCCGCCCACCTCTCGCCGGCGCCGCGGGTCGCCGGAGGTCCTGCCCACTTCGAGACCGCCCAAGACAAGCATCCCCGCGGTCCTCCATGGGTGCTGCTAAAACTGCGGGGAAGAAGCCCACATCTTGGCCAAATGCATGAACCCCACCAACTGTGTGCGATGCAATGGACAGGGTCACATCGCGCGGGAGTGCAACAGGCCTCGGAGCTCCTCGCCGGTGGATGTGGTCGGGCGGGACCCTCTGGCGCCGTGCCCTCCGGAGGGTTTCCCCTCCCGCGTCCTGCCGCCGCCGGGCTCCCTGCCGTTCGTGCGTGTTTTGGTGGACTCGGGCCGCTCTGCGCCTGCCCTGCCGCCGCCGCCGCCGGGTCCGCCTCCATCTGAGGCGGTGCGGCTGTGTCGTCCGTGGTGCGAGGTGGTCCGCCCATCTGCGGAGCGGGTGGTGGCCGGACTGGGGTTCTCCATCCCCTTCTCGGGCCATGCGGTCGTCGGCGCCCTGCCGCTGCAGGCGCAGGGTTGGCGCCGGTGGAAAGGTGCTTCCTTGGGGCCTCTGAGGAGCTCGCCTGCATGGAGGCTGACCTTGCGCGCGCGGTCGTGGTGACTGTAACCGGTGACAGGCCGGAGGTGGATCTTGCTTCGGCGGCTGCGGCGATTCACGCGGAGTTTGGAATCAGGCCGGCCGACATGTCTATCCGCCCATTCTTCCCTGAGGACTTCCTGGTGATTTGCGAGCTGCCGTTCGTTAGTCAGCTGATGGTGGAGCGGGGGGAGGCTTCTTGCAGCTGGTTCTCCCTCTCCCTGCGCCCTTGTCTCCGGCAGGGGCAGGCCTCCAGCGCCGCCATGCCCTTCTTAGTTCCTCTAGAGCTCCGGGGTGTGCTGGCGCATGCATGGACGAGGCGGACCGCGGAGGTGATTCTGCGGGGACTGGGGTTTGTTGTGCAGATCTCGAGTAGCACGGAGAATCGATTCGACATGGCTGGATTCAGAGTTTGGCTTCGCACGGATGATCCGGCAAGAATCCCGGGCCGTCGTCTCCTGTTCGTCGAGGAGCCGCGCGAAGCTCGGGTGGAAGGTGCGCCGGCGGCATTATGGTACCCAGTCACAATTAGCCTTCTGGGTGCGCCGGTGGTGGAGGCTGGGGCGGACGCGCCTGCGCCACCGGCTCCGCCGCCGCCGTCAGGCTCAGGCAATGGTGGAAGTCCGCGGTCGCTGGGTGATGTGCGGTCGGCCGGGGCTGGTCCGGATCATGGTGGCGGTAGCGGGGCTGGTGGCTCGTCGGAGGCGCCGGCCGAGATGCAGCGGCCGGCTGGGTTGGTGGTGCAGGCTCAGCTGTCTGTGGAGCCTTCCAGCAGGTGTGCTGACATCAGGCCAGTCGCGGAGACGGTGGGCTCAGGCCAGCCTTTGACTGACCTAAGCAGGAGGGGCCAACCCAATCCTCTACTTCGGGAGGCGTCATGTGGGTCCAACGTGGTGCCCCAGGGCCAGGAGGATCCGAGGGTCTCGGGTGTGGGGTCGTTGTCTCCTGATTCGGCGCAGCTGGATAGGTGGAGAGCAAGGCCATTTGCCAACGGCTGCCCAAGTGGGGCCAGGAGCGAGTCTCTAGGCTGCAGGATGGATGCAGAATCACGGGGGCCGGTTGGGACTCGTGTCCGGATTGGGTCGCTTTCCCTGTCTCTTGATGGGGATGGGCAGGTGGTGCCAACTGGCCTTGCCCAAGAGGAGGATCGGTCTGGTGGGGTTGGTAACAGTTGCGACAGTGAATGGCTGAACCAGGGACATGTGCTGTCCCCTGTGGTGGAGCCCCAGCTGGGCTCGGAGGCCGAAGTTGATCTGGTTCAGGAGGGGATAGGTGAGGATCCCAACGTTGCCTTGGTGGCCCCTTCTCTGAGCACGAGGACCGAGGAGGATTTGAACCAGGAGAGGATGGGCGCGTTTTCTGGCTGCAATTGGGAGGCCCCAGGACCGGCCGTGCAGATGGACCATTTTGTCGTGAGCCTTTCGGTGGAGCCCGTGCTGGCACCTTCACCAGTCCCCGTGGCTGCAACTGTTCGCTTGCCATGCACGCTGCTGTCGGACACCTGTCGGGCTCCCACTGGTGGCGAGCCATGCACCCCATGCAACGTGATTGCTGATCGGAGCCACGTCGACTCTCTCTGCACGGAATTGAGGCGCTCGTTATCCCCTGTCCTGTCCAGCCTGCCAGCTCGGAGGCCGTGTACCACGAACAAGGGCCCAAGACAAAACGGCAGCCGGTTTCAAACCCTAGGAGGAGTGTGCGATTGGCCAAGCGCGGTGCGCAAGGCTCTAAGGCGTCCAAGCAGCAAAATGTGATCATACGCAAGCTATGTCTAGCAAACGAAGGGGATACGATCAGTGATGAGGCCCTGCACGCGTACGTCCAGCTTTTCGAGACACCACTCTCTGATGCTCACATTGAGGCTATTTTAGCGTTGTTCGGGTGGCACCCGGCAATCCTGCCGGTGATTGCGGAGGAGGCCCTGGGACATGTTGTTCAGTAGAGCTAGACCTTGGTGGCCGGGGTGGGGCTTAGCTATGAATAGCCATCCTTTCAAGTCCATTGTGTAGAATGTGCGGGGCCTCAACAGCCCAACACGTAGGAATGTCATCGCCCAGGTCATTAACGCGGCATGCCCGAGTGTGGTCTGCTTGCAAGAAACCAAGATGGAAAACATATCACCCGATGTAGTGCGACATTGTATGGGCAATAAATTTGAGAACTTTTTCTATTTGCCGGCGATTGGGACGCGGGGTGGAATCTTGCTGGCCTGGGATGCTTCGGTGGTTCATGTGTCCAACCCGCATTACACGGATTAGACCCTTACGGCCCTGGTAAAGCCAAAGGAGTGGCCACAATGGTGGTTCACTGGCGTATATGGGCCACATCTAGATCATGAAAAGCTATTGTTCTTGCAAGAGCTAGTGGACATCAGGGAGTTGGACGCGGGGCCGTGGTTGGTGGCTGGTGACTTCAACTTGCTGGTTAACACAAAGGACAAAAGTAACAACAGGATTAACCGTCGAATGATGAGCCGGTTCCGTGCCAAGCTCAACTTTCTTGAGCTGAAAGAGGTATACCTTAATGGTAGACGCTATACATGGTCGAATGAGCGTGAGGCTGTTACTTTGGAGAAGGTGGACCACATCTTTTGTACGTCATCATGGGAGGAATTGCAGCCAACTTGCTGTCTCACGGCGGTGGGTTCGGCTGTATCAGACCACTGTCTGTTGCTCTTGGATCTCAATGCGGACTTGTGTATAGGGAAGCGATTCAAATTTGAGGCCTTCTGGACCAAGGCTGAAGGGTTTTTTGACACGGTTGCTCAGGCCTAGGGATCGGTGCCGAGGGAAGGCAACCCCTTCAAGGTCTTGGACTCGAAGCTTTGGGTGACGGCTAAGAGTCTTAAAAAGTGGAGCGATTGCTAGATTGGTAATGTAAAGCTCCAGATTGCGGTGGCATTGGAAATCATTTTTCGTATGGACAAGGCAATGGAGCTGAGAGACCTATCTGTGGGCGAGAGGGAGCTACGTAGACTTTTGAAACAGAAGCTGTTGGGTTTATGTTCTCTTGAGAGATCAATTGCGCGTCAACGGTCCCGAATTCTCTATCTCAAGGAAGGAGAAGGCAACACGAGATTATTTCATCAGTCAGCTTGTCATCGGTAGCGTAGGAACATGATCACCAGCCTGGCAAATGGCAGTGAGCTGGCAACGAGCCAGGAGGAAATCGCGACCATGGTGGATAGTTACTACAATGAGCTTCTTGGTACAGCGCCGGCCAGGGCTCATTCAATCAACCTGGATATCCTTGGGCTACCACACCGTGACATGCCCGATCTTGATGCTCCATTCTCGGAAGAAGAAGTAAAGAAGGTGGTCAAGTCAATGCCGTTGGACAAAGCCTCGGGTCCGGACGGATTCACCGGTCGCTTCTACGCGACGTGGTGGGAGATTATTAAGGTTGATTTCATGGCGGCTTTAGAGTCATTTCACCGTGGAGATATGCGTGGACTTCATGTGATCAACAAAGCCATCGTTTCCCTACTGCCAAAGATAGATGGTGCCTCAGATGTGCGGGATTTCAGGCCCGCCAGCTTAGTTCACGGAGCCATTAAGATTTTCAACAAGGTCCTCTCAACTAGGCTGGCAGAGGAGTTACCGGGTCTGGTGGGTAATCACCAGAGTGCTTTTGTGAAAGGCCGCTCAATACATGATAATTTCATGCTAGTCCAAGGCACGGCAAGAAAGTTGCACGCCCTAAAGGAGCCGGCTGTCATGCTAAAGCTCGATATTTCTAAAGCCTTCGACTCGGTCCACTGGCCGTTCATCGTGGAAGCTATGCAACGCATGGGTTTCAACCGGAGGTGGATTAATTGGTTCTGCGGACTCCTTGCAACTTCGTCAACCCGAATAATGGTGAATGGGATGCCGAGTGAGCCGATCTTCAGTTGTCAAGGCCTGCGACAGGGCGATCCGGTATCTCCAATGATCTTCATTCTGTCCATGGAGCCGTTGCAGCGGATGTTTGACCTCGCGGCGGAGCGTGGTGCCCTGTCACCGCTGGCTTAAAGAGGGCTTACGAGGAGGGTTTTTATGTTTGCCGATGACGTTATGATATTCCTGAAGCCGGAGGCGAGAGATCTCAGCGCTTGTGCATCAATTCTAAGGATTTTTGGCGAGGCATCGGGCCTAAAGGCCAACCTCCAGAAATGTGCAGCTATTCCAATTCGGTACAACTCAGACATCATGGTAGGGGTGACCAGAGTTCTAGGATGTTCAGCAGGCGCTTTTCCTTGCAAATACTTGGGACTCCCGGTCACCCTTCGGAAGCCGACGGCCGTGCAGCTCTCAAGCATTGTGGATCAGCTTGCGCGGTGTCTTCCAGGATGGAAAGCGGCAAACATGCCGAAGAGTGGGCGAATGGTTCTGGTACAGTCCGTTCTGTGTGCGATTCCTATACATGCGATGATGGCCCTCGACATACCAAAAAAGACGATCACGGCCATGAATAAAATCTGCAGAGGCTTCTTGTGGTGCGCCAAAGATCAGGCGAATGGTGGGAAGTGCCGGGTAGCGTGGGAGACCATGTGCTCGCCAAGATGGGCAGGTGGCTTGGGCATCACCAACTTAAAGTGGCTTAATACTGCAATGCAGACCAGATGGCCTTGGCTCAAACGGGTGGATCGGGATAGGCCCTGGGCGGAGTTCGATATTCCAGTGCCGAAAAAATCACTGCATCTATTCCAGGCGGCCACCCATGCTACGATTGGTAATGGTGAGGATACCCTATTCTGGGAAGACCGTTGGTTGGATGGCTTCAGGGTAGAGGAATTGGCGCCTTCGCTGTACGGTGCAGTGAGGAAAAGAGTTCACGACAATCGCACGGTCTACCAGGGGATTGCAAATGGAGCCTGGGCGCTGGACGTCGGGCCGGAGGTAAATTCGCAAATGCTTCAGGAATACTTGCTGCTCTGGGATAGACTTGCAACGGTGCAACTTCACCCAGAAGTGCGGGACACGATTCGGTGGACCTGGGAAGCAGGTGGATCTTACTCCACAAGCTCTGCATACAAGGCAAAGTTTTGGGCTAAGGAAACAATTCCAATGGCGGAATTCACTTGGAAGTCCAAAGCACCCCTCAGGTGTCATTTCTTTGCTTGGTTGGCGCTGCAGGACCGCTGTTGGACTTCTGACAGATTGGCAAGAAGAGGACTCGATCACCAGGAAACATGCCCGTTTTGTGATCAAGAGGAAGAGAGCATCAATCATATTTTGCTCCAATGCGTCTTTGTGAGGGAAGTTTGGGCGCGCATTTGCGCTGCGTGGGACAGACCAGTATGGGCTCCGACCTCTACGTCCAGCTTGGGAGCATGGTGTTTGAGCTCCACGGATGGGGCCGTGGGAGGCAAGGATGCTAGGGCCATGTTGGTGCTGGTCTTATGGGAACTTTGGAAGCATAGGAACAAGATTGTTTTTGATGGAGATGCTCCCTCGAGCTCTTTTGTAATTAATTGGATTGCCGTAGAGTGTAGGACGTGGACGGCGGCAGGCCTATTTAGATCGGACATGGATAGCGCCATTGCGGCCTTAGAGGTGGGCAATGACGCGAGTAGTTAGCCGAGGCAGGCGGGTGGAGTTGGACTATGTAATCACCTTGTAGCTCCAACATGGAGGGGTCTTCTAATCCCCATCCTCTTCTTTAATATATAGTACGCACACTCGTGCGTATTCGAAAAAAAAACGGTTTCCTTTTTTGGTGGAGTAACTAAGAGCAACCCTAGCAGACCCTGCAAAAGCCGCAAACCCGCAAAATTCCGGCGAGTATACGGGCTCAGCCCAATTTTCTGGCCAGAACAAAGCCCGTATACTCGCCCGGCCCGTCAAAATATTTATCGCGGGCCGCAAACCGCCCGCCCCGACTACTATATCTACGGGTTCGCGGTGCGTTTGCGGGTCGAAACCCTATCCCCCGCCGCCGCCGAGCTCCACAATTCCCCACTCCCCTCCGCACATTTCTCGCCACTGGCGAGCCCCTTCCGCCTCCAGCCGCCATGTGGGGCCGCATGTGGAGCTCCGGACGCGGCTCCGGCGGCGGCGGCGACCCCGAGCGCGAGTGGCGCGTCCGGTCGGACAGCGCGAGGAAGCGCGGGGCGAGGAAGTGGACCAACCGCGGCCTCTCGCCGCCGCCGAGCTTCCACGTCTGCGAGACGGACGAATACGACCGTCGGCACGGCCGTACGCCGTTCTCGGCCGCGGGCTCGTCCTCCGTGGCGAGATCTTCGTATGCCGGGAGCTCATCCTCTTCCGGCGCGGGCCTTCTCCCCGTGAAGAGGGAGTTGTCGGAGGAGCCGGAGGAGATTGATTTCGTCGCCGTCAAGTAGGAGCCCGAGGAGCTCGGGAGCAGCGGAGTCGTCGGGGCGGAGGACTTCGTCGCCGATGTCGACGCGGTCGCGGCCTCTCGCCGCCGCCGAGCTTCTGCGTCCGCGAGACGGACGAATACAAACGTCGGCACGGCCGTACGCCGTCCTCGGCCGCGGGCTCGTCCTCTGCGGCGAGATCTTCGTACGCCGGGAGCTCCTCCTCTTTCGGCGCGGGCCTTCTCCCCGTGAAGAGGGAGTGGTCGGAGGAGCCGGAGGAGATCGAGTTCGTCCCCGTCAAGCAGGAGCCCGAGGAGCTCGGGAGCCGCGGAGTCGTCGGGCCGATGGACTTCGTCGCCAATGTCGACGCGGTCGCGGCCGCCATTGCCGAGCGGAGCTTGCGCGAGGAGGCGGAGCGCCAGCGCCACCACGAGGAGCTCGAAAACCTCGTGCTCCAGCAGGCGGTCGCGGCCAACCTCGCCGTCAAGGAGAAGGACGACGAGTGGCGGCACATCCGCGAGGAACAGAGGGAGAAGTACATCGACCTCGGCAGCTCCGAAGAGGAGGATTGAGCTCCTCCATGGCGTCGTCCATGGCCGCGAGCTCGCTGCCGTGAGATCCCCACCCCCTCTAGTACTAGTACTGATGTAGTATGTAGTATGAACTAGTTTTGTAGTGTTTGATCATGTAATATATGTAGTATGTGATGAACTACTATGGTGCAATTTCTCCCGCGAAACTATTTTTTTAAATTATGCAATTTCATCTATGGTTTTTGATCGGCCGCGCTCGTTCTCAACCCGCAAACGAGATCTTCGTCAAACTGCATACATGTTTTGCGGGTCCAGATTTTACGGGGTCTACTAAAGTTGCTCTAACGAACGAACAGCAAGTTATATCGTGTGGACGTAGTCGACCATTTTGGTGGAGCTGTTTGAACGAGCTATAACTTTTTCGTGCTTCGCCTGGGATAAAAATGGCCCCGTAAAGCAAAGCCTAGGAGTCTCATTTACCTTCTGCCCTGCTTTCACTCTTGGTGGGAAGAGCCATATATCTCCGATAAAATAATTACTGAAACGATCCAAATGTCTTATATTTACTTTAAAAAGGGAGTAGGTTGTATCTCTGCCCCATTTCTAGAGTCATCGACATGGGTTTTGTTGTGCTTCCAAGTTCAAACTACTTTTTTCCCTCCGTCACATCACATCGAGTGGAAATATTAGAGGAGTGCGGCTCAATCAAGTGGGATCTTGTGAGCTGATTCGGTCTTTAGACGTCGCGGATCCGTGCGCCTTCGCTTGCGATGGACGCGCCGTCGAGGCCTCACTGAACAATTCAACGAGACCCAGCGTTTATAGCTTGTTGATTGATTAAAATGATTAACTAAACCGATCAGACTGCTTTCTCATGGTCATAGACACTTCCAGATTTCAATGTTTCTTGTGTTAACTTGTCGTGCCGAACGTATGAGATGGCATGCAGATGTGTATTCCCTCTGTCCTATA
This sequence comes from Aegilops tauschii subsp. strangulata, assembly GCF_002575655.3. Lineage (NCBI taxonomy): Eukaryota > Viridiplantae > Streptophyta > Magnoliopsida > Poales > Poaceae > Aegilops > Aegilops tauschii. The sequence goes on from NC_053040.3 coordinate 323,854,949, forward strand.
ATATAAAAACGTTTTTAACACTATATTAGTGTGAAAAACGCTCTTATATTATGGGATGGAGAGAGTACAAGATTACTACCACTGTAGCCCGGCTGCCGATGAACTGGCATTTGATCAGCTGTGTTCCAGTCTACAGCAACTGGCGGAACGTCTCCACATAGGCGTATATACTAAGCATGTAGACGTGCGTGTGCGCCCACGTATGCGTCTGTGCCGCCTTGGTTTAGTGGCGGCTTTTGCAAAAAAAAATTAGATGCATACTGCTGCATACCACTTGATTTTTCGAATGCACCAAGTTTCTTCAGCTAATTTCCGTGGTCAAAGTAGCATAGCACGCACCAGCTTAGGTTCTTGATCTATCAGCATCTGCCCAACAAGTGGACGACGAAAGTGACCAACGAAACCTCCTGAAAATCTAGACGAGGGCCTGTCAAGGATCGATCCCGGCTGCGGAAAATGACAGCGCCAACTTGCAAGAATTTAGCATCAAGCAGCTTCGCGTAGATAGTAGCACATATGCTAATGCGTTGCAACGAAAGAAAAAAAATTGTTGTACATTCTCAACGCAAGTGCACATCATTGTTTGAACCAAATGTGCTGCAATACTCAAGCGAGTGAACTTTCCGTCGCAAAAAACCGCATGCCGTGTTTTTTCGGCACTGTTTTCGCTCTATTTTTTAACCGTTTATCGGAACGAGACGTGTAATATACCGTTGGAAAGCTATGGATTAGGCGCGACTTCACCAGGTTGAACATTTTTCAAAATTCCCCACGGTTTAAGAGCAGTTTTGAAAACGGTGCGGCGGACAACGATTGGCAGTGAGCGTTTTTTCACGTTTTTCCAAACCACTCGTCGGAATGAAGCAAATGATACATCGTTGAAAAGATATCGTCGAGGCGCATCTTTTTGATATCTATTATTTTCTCTAATTCGTGACGGTTTAAGAGCAGTTTTAAATTTAGTAAATTGCGGAATTCTGTTTTTTTCGATTTTTTTTGTAATTTTCGTACTGTTTTTGCTCCAGTTTTCGAACCGTTTGTCGAAACGAGCCATGTGATACGCCGTTGGAAAGCTACGGACGAGGCGCAACTTTCATATGTTGAAATGTTTTTGAGATTCCTTACAGTTTTTAGTTAATTTTGAAAATGGTGTGGCTAACAATGAGGGGCAGCGGCCGTTTTTCGCGAAATTTTCACAAATCGCTGATCCGAATGATTCAAATGATACGCTATTGGAAAGATATCAACGAGACGCAACTTTTTCATGTAAATTGCTTTCTCTAATTCCTTACTGTTTAAGAGTAATTTTGAGTTTACCGAAACACGGACACTGTTTTTTCGTGGCACTAAAAATCGACGAGTAAACCGCATCGGACAGGAAACCACACCGCTTCGGACTCAAAACCGCACTGCATTAGACGGGCATGTGAACTTCATGATTTCTTTGTGTCGGACGTAAATTTTCTCAGATAAGTTTTCGTGAGTTTTTGTTGTATCTTTTTTTAACCTTTTTTATGAACGAGGGTGTACCACAGAGATGAGGGCCAGTAAACCGTGACATACATCGAAGTGAACCACATTACTATCTTGTTGTTTCGCTAAAATTTTCACACTTCTCATGTTGGGTGCAAGTGAACATCATCACTCTCAAAAGTGAACGACATTCGAAGACCGAACACACTGCAATTGTTGATGTAGTCGAAAACATTTTTGCGACACTCAAATCGACGAGTGAACTTCATCCAACATAAAGTCACACTACTTCAGACGAAAAACCGTACTGCATACAAGGGTCAAGCGAACTGCATGGATTCTTCTATCTTTTTTATAAAAAAATTATGAACGAGAGTGGACCGCATAAATGACGGCAAGTGAACCCCAACACTCTTGAAAGTGATCCACAACACTCTTGAGAGTGAACCGCATTACTTTCTTTTACTAGTTTAAATGTCTTTCAACAAACACAACATAAATTTTTTAAATACATTTTTCCAAGTGAAGTGTACTTCAAAGTCCTTCGGAGTGGACTTCTTTTAAGACCGGAGTGTAGTTTCCTCTATTTTTCTCTGTAGAGTTTAGTTTTCCCGTAATGCACTGCATATATTTTTTGGGTAATGAAATATGCACTACGGGGACGAGCGCGAGTGGACTGCATTTTTTGTTTGCACGCTACACATTACGCACAAGCATTCATCCACATACACATCCATTTTTCAACTCTCATTTCCTATCTGCATCAATCTACAAGCGCTGCAAGAGAATTTTTTCAGTAAACCACACAGTGAATGGCCCCAAGGAGTAGCACCAGCCGGCGACGGGGCTGCAGTAAACCACGCAGAGAAATGAAGAGGGATAGGAGGAGGAAGGGCACCATGGTGGAAACGCCATGCTGTAGTGGGCTGCTCCACCTGCCATCTGCTCGGAGTCACGGCGCCAGCGACAGCACACGGTGGCCATGCATGAACCACATCGGATGCGCAAGGCGCACTGCCCGCATGATCTGATTGAACTGCACATGCAAAATCAAGAAAATAATGGAAGGGGGAACTGTGTTGAACCACACCGCACGGCGAGGTGCACTGCACCATGCGTCCCCGGCGAGCCCTCCCCAGAGGAGTACGTCGATGTATCATTTGTTACCTCTAAAGATCCCGCCTTCAACCTTTTTATTGTCATGATTTTTCTGGCTGATATTGCAAACTGTCGTTCCCAATCCAATCATGTCAACATGACCTTCATCCTTACGTATACAACAGGGGTCTCAAACTCATACACAGAGACAACGAGGATCGAGTTGGACTGCATCTAGATAGGAGAGACGAGCAAGATCAGCCTCTCCAGGAACGCCCAGCATGAACGTGGTTTTCTAGTGCACTGCAGGGGAGGAGGAGGGGAACTGCATGAATTTTACCGGCGAGAGATGGATGTCCGTCGCCCTCATCATGCTGGAGTTGGAGGTAGGGCACGGGGGGGGGGGGGGGGAGGGGGGGCTGCTCACAGATGGAGAAAAGGGCGGCACCGCGCCGCCAAAGAAACTGCACACACGCTCTTCGTGAATTGCACACACGCGGGAGCAGCTGCGGAGTGGAGGCCATCGGAGGGGATCTCACCGGAGGAACTCGCCATCCGTAGTCCGGTTGTCGGGGGACGGCCGAATCTGTGGATAGAGAGCCACCGAAGCTCTATCGAACTGTATAGAGGGAAGCAGCAGAGGAGTTAGCGGATGTTCACGGAGGTGCAGGCACTGATCGTCAGCGCCACATGAGGAGGAAGAGGGGCGGCCGGACCAGTCACCAACGGCCGGATCCGCGACGGCGCAGGCCGGCTGGGTGGCGCGGTGGCCGGATCCGATGCTGGTGGATCCGCAACGGCGCGGGGCAGTTGCGGCGAGGAGGGTAGGGGGAGGTGGCCGTTGGAGTCGGTCATGGCGCGGGGAGGTCGCGACACAGCGCATCGGCCAGGGGCGGCGCGTCTAGTAGGGGGGCTCGGGCTGGTTACAGGCCGGCACTGGGGTGGCTCCTGTGGGACTCCGACGCGCTGGTGGTGGTGCCGCATGGTGGGAGGTGGTGGCCTGGCGGTGGGCGGCGCCGTGGGAGGAGGTTGCCGGGGTCGCGAGCAGTGGGTTGGAGCGGCGGGAGAAGGTGCGGGAGGTGGGCGGCGGGGGAGGTTGGCCGCTAGGTAGTGGGTAGTTGTGTTTAGTCGAGGGAGAGTCGGGCTGGGTGTTAGCAGAATAACGGCAGTGTTAGCAGAATAAGAGTCTTAAGGGTGTTATTAGAATAGACTCACCCTATATATAAAGATCTAGCATTGCTGCTAGCATTTCATTTCATTAGCAGAAAGCAATGGGAAATACAAAAGGTGGAGTGAGGGTCCTAGGACCAATCTTTTGGTTACAACACTGCTAGGCTAGAGACTCATGTGCTAACTCCTCACGGTGGATCCCAAAAGGGGTCTCTAAATGAATTGCACCCGCTTGCCGCCAGAGCTCGATGGAGTGCTCGATGGCCTTTGTCATGTCTTCCACAGATGGTGTCTTCCCCTCTGAACACGCACCGATTCCGTTCTTTCCAAATCTCCCAGCATGTCAGGAGCATGGTGGCATTGCTGGCCGTTCTTTGTGTTGGCTGGTTGCTTGCCATCATCCGCTGGAGTGAATCAATGATGTCTTCTCCTTGCACATGATGCCTTGGGTCTAGCTCTTGACACCCTCCTCTTGCTCCAACCCTTGCCCAAACCTCTCAAGCTAGTGGGCAGCTCCATATCAGGTGGTGCGCCGTCTCCAGGTTACGAACACACAGCGGGCAGAAGTAGCTGTTTGGCCAGCCGCGCCGTTGAAGCCTATCACAAGTCCAGGGCGGTTCTGCAGAAGAAGCCAAGTGAAGATCTTGATGCACCCCGGTACCTTTGATCCCCAGATAAGCTGCTGCCTATCAACTTGCACTCTGCCCTGGAATTGCGTGGCATAGGCTGATCTTGTCGAGTATTGGCCCTTTGCATCCATAGTCCACCGAATCTAGTCCCTGCGTCCCTCTGTTAGCTCGGTGGAGGCCATTGTGATCATGCGGTGCAACCGGATGTATTCCGGCCGGCAGCAGTGGCTGAACATTTCCATGACGCAGGTCCTTTATCCAGGTCTCATCCCTGAGCGCATCGCGCACCGTCCTGTTTTTGCGCCTAGAATGCTTGTAGAGGATGGGGTATGCGCTGGCAAGGGTGGTCGAACCGATCCAGGAGGAGTGCCAGAAGAGTGCTGTTGCACCATCGCCGATGGTGACCGTGGTCACCGCCACGAAAAGGGCCTCGTCGCTGGCGTTGCATGGTGGCTCCTTGCCTACCCATGGCCGCCCCGGGTCAGTCCAGGAGATCCAAAGCCACCGCAGTCTAAGGGCACTACTGAAACATTCGAGGTCGAGGATCCCCAGTCCTCCATGCGATGTGGGAGTGCACACCACCGACCAATTTACCTTGCAGCTGCCACATGTGATCTCCTCATCCTGTTTCCAGAGGAACCTATGCCGGCATTTGTCAATTTCCTTGAGGAGTTTCTTTGGCTCTCGAAGAACAGACAGTGTGAAAGTTGGCATAGCGCTCAGGACGCATCTAACCAGTACTCGCCTGCTAGCTATGGGTAACAGTTTTCCTTTCCAACCAGCGAGTCGAGCTTTGATCCTATCTATGATGAACTGCAAGCTTCCTAGTCTAAGTCTGGAGAGGGTGAGCGGCAACCCGAGGTAGATGGATTCTCCCAAAGTTTTGCAGCTCGTCAGCGAGGTCTATATTCTCACATCTAGTGGGTAGTGCCACAAACTTTGAGGGGTTGATGTGTAGGCCTGTTGCTGCTCCAAACTCATGGAGAATTCCCATCAATGCATCAATCTCTTGCCTAACTGGGTTTGTGAAGATGACAGCTTCGCCGGCGTACAAACTAATTCTAAGCTTTAACTCCCATCCTGGCAGCGGTGCGATGATGTGTTGCTCGGCTGCAGCCTGAAGTAGGTGGTGCAGTGTGTCCACTACAAAAAAAGACACATCCGTGACATTTTGGGCCGAACGAAATTTTTTCTGTCATGCTTATGACACTTCTATGACGATAATTGTGACAAAACCCGGTATCATCATAGATGTGGTGGGCTCGTACTTCTATGACAAAAAATCATGACAGAAAATGGGCTTTTCGTCCTGGGCGGGCCGGAGACGCAGCTGCATGACATTCTTTGGGCCATCCATGACGGAAAAAACCGTAGTAGAAGTGAGGGCGAGAAAAATATCGGGGGAGTTCCCGGTTACGGTGGGTGGTCGGGGGCCGAGCGATGCGCGTTTCTCTTGTACGTACGCACATGTGTGGGAGGCGACAAGAACCCCTCTTTAGCAACGCATCGATGCGTTGTCGCATCTCCATATATGCGTTGCTGAGGTCTACACCAACGGATTAATATGCGTTGCCGTAGGTGGTGTTGCTAGGGTCTACACCAACATATATACATGCGTTGGTAAACGACATGTAGAAGCGTTGTAAGGTAGCAACATATAGAGTTGTAGCCTAACAACACATCATATGCGTTGGTGACTACCCTGCACAATGGTATAGCATGTCATGACAATGACTAGAGGCTTTGCTACATAGCATGAATAATTGATGATATTTTATAAATTGACATCCAGAATTACTAGGTCAATATATCTAGTGTATAGGAGACACAATATAATAAACAAGAAGGTCTCATATATTAGATCAACTATGTTGCATTACAAAGAACACGATCCAGAGATTACAAGATGTGAAACTATCAAGTAGTAGCCAAACTCTGGACCTTGCAATCAACTATAACGTTTCAAACATCATCCTGAAAATGACATTATAATTATCCAGTTGTAGCCTCATTCTCATCCTTGCAATCAGCCTCCAAGCCATGCATTATCCATTTTATCTTGGCAATCTACAAAAACAAATAAATGAGATGAGTAACTTACTGTAGATGAAATCAAGTTAATAGATCAGCAAAATGTAAAAGACAAGCAACATAAAGAGGTTGAAGGTCATGACACTAGTAGCTTTGTATGCAGAAAAGGAGAGTAATAGCACATCTGACAAACACTTTTGAACCTTGTTTTCTTATGAAACAATCTACTATATGCCATCAATTGAGTTAATGTAAACCTTAAAGCAAACATACTCTGTAAGAAATGAGGTACTTCCCTTAAATAAACATGTTCTAACAGACAATACATCCTTTGGTTTCAAAGAAAGACCTACAGTTCTATAGAAAATACTAATAGATGCAAGGTTTCAACAATTCAAAACTATTTTATATTCAAATAAAATGATTCATACATGGCCAAATTTGGATGAGCCTGAATTACGTACTAAGATACATGCTCACAAATGTGATTTACCAAGACATATATTTATATACTGGAAATTGCCCGTGTGTTGCAAAGGGGTCGTAATTAGTGGTTCAACATTAACTGTGTCAATCATAAATCTTTTTGGGGATTGACATGTCCATCGGATGACATATTTTAATGGAACACGGTCAACATTTTTGTACCACAAAATCATTCTTATTCACTCACTATATTTGCCTTCTAAATCCAAGCAATTACTATGAAAAAATGACTGAATTTTGATAAAGTGCCCTTTATCCAGTAAAGGTACATAGCTAAATTTCATCATATATAATTCAAACCAAACAAATTCTGCAAACGAGTTAAAAAGGAATAATATAGGCATCAAGTACACTCTACTACATATAGTTATACAACTGGATGTCATGTGTCTAATACAATTCTATCATGAATCATGTACTGGTTATGATTTGTGAATTAAGTGGATTTTGATTTAACTTCTCCTGGGCGCTCCTTTATCATTATTATTGCTCCCTTGAATTCTTCGTACCCACTCAATGGTTAAATTTTAGTACAACAGGAGCAAGGCAAATTTTAGTACAACAATGCAAAAATTAGTAACAAGATAATTTGGTGAAACAGGGTAAATTTTGGTACAAAATTGATATAGTAAACTTTAGTAAAAGAAGTCTTAACTATCTTGTCAAAATGACATATTAGCCTCTCTAAGCTACAAGACCCTTAGCAACCCTTTATTCAATTGTACAGATAAGTTTAGTACAATATTTACATCAACATTAAATATAAAAGGAATGCTAGAAGATATCAAACATAGCATAGCATCAAAATTACATTAGTAGTAATGTAGATTGGGAAATTACACACTTCTTTGCTCAAATACCATCAACAAATGATCTTTCAGAAGATTCTGAGACATTTGCTACTTGAGGAAGTTAATATTTGAGAGCAACTCAGAAGAACTTACACAAACGTTTTAGCTTCCCAGCTGCATACATCACACGACTGTTCACTTTGGCATCCACCTTTTCTTTCCTAGATGGGCAATCTCTTTGTAATCTATAAACCAAAGTAGGATTGTGACATCATCTTCAGTTTATTAAAGATGTTTTGCATTCACAATAGCTCAACATGGTTTACTATGCAAAGTAGGGTGTATTACCTTGAGCATATTGATGTTTATATCAACTCCTAATTTGACAAATTGGCCAATGAAGAACCAGGGGGACATAAATATTTCATGATCTTGTGAAGAATCATATTATGATTGAAGGAAGTTCGGAGCCTGCAACATTTAGAACCACGAGTTCTGATTGAGTAATTGGAGCAAAGTGAAATCTTACAGTGTTGGACTCAAGCACTGAAGTTATTATTGAAGCAAGTAAAGAAGCAACAAAAGGTGGTATAGTCATAGTATACCATAGTTCCTACATCGAGTAACTTAACCATCTTAAATCCTAGGGGAACACATAACCTTATAACATAAGAAATCAGTACCATAGTTTTCTCTCACGGGGTTGGCACTGTGTGAAGGCGGCTCGAGCAGGCCGGTGGTTCCACAGCATGTGGGCACGACGAGAAGAGATGCAATGTTTCTCAGCGTAGTTAATTAATTGTGAAGTGCTGCCACGACACCATTCTGCAAGTACCGCAATGAAAAGGTCAAACACAAACTTCATGCTGAACTCAGCACGCGGAGCAACCATTCAAACTTAGTCAGCTATTAATTAATTAAGGGAGACAATGTTTTGGCAACTCACAACCATGCTGCAGCCTCGCATGCATGTTCATCGACAAAACAGATCGAACTGCTACTAGGATGAGAATGCAATCCAACAAACACACACATGTTGGCTGAAGCAATGTCAGTTTCAGAACTTGTAAGGGAAGATGAAAATAAGGATTATATATACAATACAGAGGAATATTAGGACTCATGGACATATGTGAGACTTATTCCTATAGTATTACACAACATGTGACAATGAAATTGGTAAGGATTCATCCACACAAATAGCAGCAAGAACAGACTATTGATATAAAAAAGGACGCAAGCATTCTTTCAGAATTAACACATACTGACTCAGCCATACATCCAGTTAGATCAACCAAAGTAGAAACAACAGGCTTGCATCTGTAGAACTAGATAGCAGTGCACACTGAAAGATGCAAGCACGAATTAAAATACCTAGAATAGTGAAGTGAAATTTTGAGCCTTCGGCAAGGTTACCGACCGTGATGGGCTGTTATCCAGCTGTGATGTACAACACCACAATGGCTAAAACTAGTAGACCACGCTTGCGATTTCCGGCAAAGAATCGATCATGGAACGATGCTATGTCACGGACAAGGAACAGAGAGGGTATGAACAGAGGAGAGAAAATCCTTACTAAATCGTCAGCGTCGGAGGCGAGGTCCAGAGGCGAGCAGCACCGTCGAGCCCGAGCTCGCACCGGCGCATACGGAGATGCGGGGTAGAGGGCCTATGCGGGAGTCGCGCCGGCGGCCCGTGGCGGCTAGGGTTGTTGTAGTGGCATGTGCGGCAGCGCAAAGGAAGTCACGGCGGTGAAGGGTCGGGGAGAGGACTGCACGACAGCCGGACTTGTGAGCGATGTCGTGGGAGAGCGCCTCACCTAGCAGAAATTGGTGGTGGCGAGCAGCACCACAGTCATGGAGCTCGGGTGAGAGGGGAATCATGGGGAGGGGAGATGGCAGATGAGAAAAAGGGCTAGATAAGGTACGCCCGTGCAGGGTGATTAATTAGATTTTTCCTAGGAGAGAGAGGAGGTTAGCGCAAAGTAGGGGTGGGTGGGATAAGTTGGGGAGGTGGATTAAAACAAACAACACATATTATCATTTCGTTGGTGGGTATGCGTTGTTATAGGTGGGTTCTTGTTGTAGCTAACTGAACCCGAGCGAGGCGTTGGGCTCTAACTGAACCCGAGCGATTGCACTGCAGGCTATGTGTTACTAAACCCGAGCGATCGATCGATCCCTTGCTATTAACTAAACCTGAGTGATTCCTTTGCTACTGCTGCTAACTGAAGCTGATCGATGCTGCCTCTGTATGAACAGTGAGCGTTGTTGGGGGGGTTTGGATGAACAGTTCCCGGTGGGGGGTTGGATGAACATGACCCCGTGATAGTAGAGGCCGTTGCCGCTGGATGAACAGGGCCGATTGAGCCGATTGGGGGGTGGATGAACAGGACCCCGTGGAGGGCTGGATGAACAGGACGACCCCGTGGAGAGCTGGTTTAACAGTAGCCGGTGGAGGGCTGGATGAACAGTAGCTCGTGGAGGGGTGGTTGAACAGGACCCCGTGGAGAGGGCTGGTTGAATAGTAGCCGATGGAGGAGCGGTGGAGGCTGGATGAACAGGAGCCCGTGGATGAACAGTGGCTGGTGGAGGCAGGAGGGGAGACGCCGTGGATGAACAGTCGCAGGTGGAGGGTGGAGGAGGTCGACGGTGGATGAACAGTAGCCCGTGGAGGCTGGAGGAGGTCGACGGTGGAGATGAACAGTATCCCATGGAGTCCCGTTTTGCGATACGCCACACCCATCCCGATGACACGACCCCCGTTTCGACCGTAGCGCTCCAACAAAATTCTGTTTCCTCCGTTTCGCGGTACGCCACACCCCTCCCGATCAACAGGACCCCGTTTCGACCAAGAGAAGTTTGTTTCCTCCGTTTTCCGGTACGCCAGACCCCTCCCGATGAACAGGATCCCGTTTCGACCGTGGAAGGTCGAACACAACCGTTTCCTCCGTTCTGCGGTATGCCAGGCCTCGTTTCCATCAGCTGTTCCATCCAAGCTGGTTGGCTCCCGATGAACATGACGACGCATTCCATTCCGACCTAGCCGGTTTGGCTACCCATGAACACGACGACGACGCAGTTTCTCAATTCCGACCCAGCCATGTACAGGAGCCATGGCCGTACATATGCGCGAGTAGGCATTTAAGACCCCGCCCGTATGTACGTATGTGGCCGTATTTACTTTCTTGCACCCTGTCCGCTGTACGTACGTGCGCGCCTCTACTACGACCCGTGCGCGCCTCTACATCGACCAGTATGTATGTACACGTTCGCGACTAGAATGACAACGCTACCTACGCTTGGACCATGTGGGTCCCGACTGTCAGGCACTTCCTTGCGTGCGAAGATGTAGCTGGTGGGTCCCAGAAGTCAGGAGGCAAATATTTTTTTTTGCCCGTAATATGGGTGCACTTCCTTGCGTGCGAAGATGTAGCTGGTGGGTCCCAACAGTCAGGGGGGAAACGTTTTTTTCACGAAATACGGTGGCCCGTCCGGTGGGTCCCTGCTGTTAGGTGGAGGAATCATTATTTTCCGCGTAATAAGGAGGCACTTCCTTGCTGCGGCCGTGGACCCAGCTGTCAGGCTCTCCACGTACAATACTCTTCCGATGGAAGTCGTTCCTTGACCACGTTGACCACGCCGCGCCGAGAGCACCAGGGCGGTGGACGACGGCGAGGCCTAGGAAGGGGACGACGCGGCAGTGGATGCCCACGCGGAGAGAAATACGAGGGTTCACTGGTTCGGCTGCGGTGTGAGGCTGCCGTCGCCGTAGAATAACAGGGGGGTGTGGGTGCGTAGAGGGATGGCCTGGCTAGCGGTGGGAGTAGTAGGGGCGGTTAAGCCTCCGCGGCAACACAACCGGCCACGGGAGGCAGTAGCAGGCGGCACGACCGGCGCTGCTTTGGGCGGCTGGAGCAAGAAGACTAGAGGTTGAAGAAGCACGACCGCCGTTGGATGGACATCATACGGTCACTGCAGCTAGAATCGTTTATATTGACTAAGTTGACAAAGCCCTTGATACGCGTCAACTTAGTAGGCCCACAGATCAGCCTCCGAAAAGGTGCGCCCCAGATGTCAGGGGAGGAATCATTTTTTGGGCGGCTGAAGCTAGAATATCCAATATTGAAGAAGAAGCACGACATCCGTTGGATGGACATCCAACGGCCATTGCTGCTAGAACCGTCTGTTGACTATAAGTTGACAAAGCCTTGCATACGCTTCAACTTAGTTTTTTAGGGGACGCGTCAACTTAGTAGGCCCGCAAGTGTGTGGCAGAGAACATATAGCCCATTTGCGATTTGTAAGAATGTACAACCCATTTTTGAATTCTAATGGAATTTACTACAGCCCATTTACAGTTTGTTAAAAGTACAATCCATTTTCTAGCTAGGACAACGATTAATAATTTCAACCAACCATTCAAAACAGAATTCAATAAAATTTCCCACATTTTGATGGGATCCGAAATATTTTTATCCCGAAATTTCTAGTTAGATTAAATACAATTTCAATATAAATTTGTATTACGTAAAAATCCAACGAAACATTGCACGCGCAACAATTAATGAAATTAAAATTTTCAAAATCCAAAAATAATATTTTATAAACTAATTACGTGTTGGTTGCATTTTTTATAGTTACTGCCTAGTTTTTATAATTACATCCCATTTATTATTTCTTAAAGCCCATTTTCTTGTTAAGCCTAATGCATCCCTCCTAGGAAAGATTTGCAGCCCAGCGGACGGAGAATAACAAGTTGACCTTGCCTGGGTATTCCTAAAAAAAAAAGTATAGCTGGGATAGCCATTTTCAGCTTGAAAAAAAATATCTGGGCTGGATATCTGGCCTGGGCTAGACGGGCCACAGTCCGCGCTGTTAATACCCTGCTCTCCTATGAACAACAACGAAAACATCGCTCAAGAAAAACTCTGCAGTGCTCACACCTCAAAAATACAAATACTGCTCGAGCTGCTTGGTCCCAGTTGTCGGCCGCTCCTTGTGCAATTCTCTCATATATTGACTAGATAGGTTGGTGTGGGACCGTGATTTCAGGAAACCAGGAGGAAGCAAAAAAAATATAGTTGTACATAATAAGGAGGCACTTGCATACGTACGGCTATGGCCCTAGTGGGTCCCTACTATCATCCAGTCAAAATAAAGTCATCTCCTGAATCCTCATGCTCGTTCACCATGTTGACAATGCTCGGTGCCACGGCGAGCGCAACAACTCGATGGATGACGGAGAGGGCCTCGCAGGCCCTACGGATGGTCTGATACAGCGCCCGCTGCTCATTCAAGAAGCCAGGATCATCCACTACACCACAACACTACATCCGCGACAGTCAGGTTCGTTGGAAAAACAGCTTCCCATGACAGACAGTCGGTTGGGAAAAACTATTGCCGACCGATCTTGTATGTTGGGGAAAGTCCAGACGGGAAAAGCCTTTCCCGACCGATCGCTTGTTTGCTATGGGGCACTTTTCCCGACTGACATTTTGTTGGGCCTGCCATGGTCCTTTCCCGACCAACAGTCTATTGGGCCTGCCATGAAGCTTTCCTGACCGACTGTTTGACAGAATTTGTTTTCCTGGCCAACAGTCTATTGGGCCTTCCAGGAGGCTTTCCCGCCCGACTGTGTACAGCGTTTGTTTTCCCGACCAACTTTTCATTGGCCCATGCATTAGCTTTCTTCGACAGACTATGAGACGGTTTTTTCGTTTTGCCCACAAACATCCAGTAGCCCTCAATAGCTTACATTTGCGTTACCAACAAAATATCAATCAAGTTTCATGTTTCATAACAATAACATGAATGTCCTGACAATAATAAACCATAACCAAACAATAACACATTAATTAATTTCAGATGTACATAGTTCATCCATTAAAAATATGGTTCATTTTGTCAGACACAATGCGAGTTTACAAAATGATATATAAAATGCATCTCCAACGATTCAGTCACCATTACACAAAATATCCCATTTACACAAACCACTGGCTTCATGTTTCCTCGTCCTCTTGCCTGTCTTTCCTACATAATGTAAAGAAGTTGTGATTGCATTCATAAAGATAATGGCACCATAAAAATTTGTATAAAGCATAGCATTGAGAACAGCTATTACTTCACAAGGCAAGCTAGTACTGAAACACCTACTAAGAAAGGCACTCCATTCAAGTTTAGGTAACCATGTAAAGGGCATACTAAGCACTAGTTAAAGTGCCCTTATTTCTAGACACTATATTCATTGATAACAAGAAGGCTTCTGTGACTATCAACAAGTTAAATTATACAAGGAGATGTCCATTAGATGACTTTACTGTGACCGTATTAAAATTTAGAAAGTAGTTGGCAACATAACGAATGGTTTTAAACTAAAACTAAGAGCGACCTTCTCTGACATTAGCTCATTTTATGGAGTGTAATTGTATTTCTCACCAAAGATTAAACATAATAGGCCAAAAATATGTAGGTGTTTACAGAATACTTCAGACTTTATTTACCGTGGTAACTTCTATAGCTCAGACCTCTAAAAGCAGCCAAGCTAGATACTACAACTACACTATACAAAATTTATCCATGTTCTGGTTCTTTTATCATATGATTAATAGATGCATCAAAATACCTGATAATGAGCTAGCAGGTCGACATATCTTCGAGTATGGGAGGTGAACTGTACATAGCCAGGAATTCCCAGGACACCATGTGCTAGAGGTTTTTGAAAATCCATTTCTGCAGCAGAAAGCACATTGATGTTGGCAACGCTCCTGCATACCCTTTAGGTAGATAGGCAAATGCTTACACACCATGTGTCGATTGAACCCTGCAAACTTCAGAGTGTCGATGGTGTCAAGTAGAAGTAACAAATGCATCTATAATATTCAATTGGTTAGGTACACACAACTTCAGAAAATCTCCAGAGATACAGACTTGTTCTATCTTCTAAGTGGTATCAGGACTGATGCAAAATGTCCAACCAACTGTTCGACATTCAATTGTAACCCATCTTAGTATCTGAAAATGTAATCCGGTGAGCGTAAAATTTCCATCTCAGCATGAACAATTATTGTTCAAATCAGGGGAGAAGTTATTTGCAATAGAAATGGACCACGAGATAGTAGTATGAATGTACGTCAGTTTGATGGTGTATTTATTTTCTTCATTCTAAGAAAAGTACAATCATGCTTGTGCTTTCATCCGCTAATCACAAATGACTAATGAAAGGATGATGTATAGACGAGCGACCAGAAAAGATCTATGTACCTCTTACCTGACTACGACGCCATTGTGCACGAATAGAGGCAGCTTCTTGAAGAATCCTCGGTTCTTCCTCTTGCTCCAGATTCATGTAAAGCTATTCGGTTGCACCCTCACATGTTAACATGTACGTAGGTTTGATTGCTGAGTTCTCTATCGAATATTCTGCAATGTTATAGCACATAAATGGATGTATTCATTACACTTATTACAAAGAAAAATATAGTATCTCCCAAAGAAAATAATCATGGATTCATGTACAACAATCATGTTTTCATTACACTTACCATCAAAGCATTAATCATGTATAATGCTGAAATAACAAAATAGGTACTTACCCTGGAACCACCAAAATCATGTATCCTGGATTTTAGTGGTTCCAGGATAAGTACCTAGAAATCCTCAAACTTAACAAAGTAAGCAGCCTCACTTATTAATCATGGTGTTGGTCATCTTTAATGGCTAATATCTATTATGCAAAATTTATTTTAGCTAGTCACCTACCACAAAGATAAAACAATAATCAAATCTAGGTCAGAGGCGGAGGCAGGGGGTGCGAGCAGGGGTCACACACCCCCCATCGCCTCGCCCCCATGTGAGTTTTCGTTACCTGGTACCGATATGAACTGTACGTATACGTAAAGTGCAAACCTGTTTTTTTAGTGTTTGACACTAATGGCCTAGCACGAATTTTCCAGCCCAAACACCCAACATGAGAAAGCATCCCTTGATGCCCTGATCGCTTCTTGTACACATCAGAAAAAAAGACTACATGCATCCGTGAGACCAGGTAGTCCATTTCCTATCCTTCTAGTAATTTTGTTCGTGGGCATCATGGCTTCTAGGGCTGCTGGCTCCGTGTGCCCTACGTCGTCGTCTCCTCTGCCCGTCCGCAGCTACGGCACAAGACGGAGGCTACTCCACTCCTGTGGAGATTGAATCCACGATGAAGACCATGCCAGCTTGTGTGCTGCACCAGCATCATGCATCACAAGATCAACTTCAAAGAATCTAGGTACATCACTGGTAAATAATATTTGTGAATTAATACAATTCCATTGAAGACAATGGCGGTAAAATTACAATATAGGATTCTAATTTTACTCCTCGTTTAACGTTTGAAACGGTATGTATGAAGAGAAAGGATACAACAGAAACATATTCGTTTTCCCCAGCCTAACATATTTTGTTTTCAAGCCCATTGCTTCTAGCTCAAACGTTACAGAAAATGCAAATCCACCTGACAAGTGCTACCTCTTGAGCACTGCGTTGGTTTCCCCTTGAAGAGGAAAGGGTGATGCAGTAAAGTAGCGTAAGTATTTCCCTCAGTTTTTGAGAACCAATATATCAATCCAGTAGGAGACCACGCACGAGTCCCTCGCACCTACACAAACAAACAAGAACCTCGCAACCAACGCGATAGAGGGGTTGTCAATCCCTCAACGGTCACTTACGAGAGTGAGATCTGATAGATATGATAAGATAATATTTTTGGTATTTTATGATAAAGATGCAAAGTAAAATAAAGCAAAATAAACGGCGCCAGAAATAACTAAGTGTTGGAAGATTAATATGATGGAAACTAGACCCGGGGGCGATAGGTTTCATTAGTGGCTTCTCTCGAGAGCATAAGTATTACGGTGGGTGAACAAATTACTGTTGAGCAATTGATAGAATTGAGCATAGTTGTGAGAATATCTAGGTATGATCATGTATATAGGCATCACGTCCGTGACAAGTAGACCGACTCCTGCCTGCATCTACTACTATTACTCCACACATCGACCACTATCCAGCATGCATCTAGAGTATTAAGTTCATAAGAACAGAGTAATGCTTTAAGTAAGATGACATGATGTAGAGGGATAAACTCATGCAATATGATATAAACCCCATCTTGTTATCCTCGATGGCAACAATACAATACGTGCCTTGCTGCCCCTTCTGTCACCGGGAAAGGACACCGCAAGCTTGAACCCAAAGCTAAGCACTTCTCCCATTGCAAAAAAGATCAATCTAGTAGGCCAAACCAAACTGATAATTCGAAGAGACTTGCAAAGATAACCAATCATACATAAAAGAATTCAGAGGAGATTCAAATATTGTTCATAGATAAACTTGATCATAAACCCACAATTCATCGGTCTCAACAAACACACCGCAAAAGAAGATTACATTGAATAGATCTCCAAGAAGATCGAGGAGAACATGTATTGAGATCCAAAAAGAGAGAAGAAGCCATCTAGCTAATAACTATGGACCCGAAGGTCTGAGGTAAACTAATCACACATCATCGGAGAGGCTATGGTGTTGATGTAGAAGCCCTCCGTGATCAATGGCCCCTCCGGCAGGACACCGGAAAAGGCCCCAAGATGGGATCTCACGGGTATAGAAGGTTGCGGCGGTGGAATTAGGTTTTCGTGGATGCCTTTGTTGGTTTGGGGGTACGTAGGTATATATAGGAGGAAGAAGTACGTCGGTGGAGCAACGTGGGCCCCACGAGGGTGGAGGGCGCGCCTGGGGGGGGGGGGGGTAGGCGCCCCCTGCCTCGTGCTCTCCTGATTGCTTTCTTGACGTAGGGTCCAAGTCCTCTGGATCACGTTCGTTTCGAAAATCACGTTCCTGAAGGTTTCATTCCGTTTGGACTCCGTTTGATATTCTTTTTCTGCGAATCACTGAAATAGGCAAAAAAACAGCAATTTGGGCTGGGCCTCCGGTTAATAGGTTAGTCCCAAAAATGATATAAAAATGTATAATAAAGCCCATTAATCATCCAAAATAGAATATAATATAGCATGAAGCAATAAAAAATTATAGATACGTTGGAGACGTATCAAGCATCCCCAAGCTTAATTCCTGCTCGTCCTCGAGTAGGTAAATGATAAAAACAGAATTTTTGATGCGGAATGCTACTTGGCATAATTTTTAATGTAACCCTCTTAATTGTGGTATGAATATTCAGATCCGAAAGATTCACGACAAAAGTTTAATATTGACATAAAAGTAATAATACTTCAAGCATACTAACTATGCAATTATCTCTTCTCAAAATAACATGGCCAAAGAAAGTTCATCCCTAAAAAATTATATAGTTTAGTCATGCTCCATTTTCGTCACACAAGAATGCTCTCATCATGCACAACCCCGATGACAAGCCAAGCAATTGTTTCATACTTTAGTAATCTCAAACTTTTTCAACCGTCACGCAATACATGAGCGTGAGCCATGGATATAGCACTATGGGTGGAATAGAATATAATGATGCGGGTTATGTGGAGAAGACAAAAAAGGAGAAAGTGTTGAGGATATAGACCTGGGAGTCACCCGCCAGGAGGGCCGGGTTACACTAAGGGTCATTGCCAGAAGCCCAGAGCTAAGTTTCAAGATAATGGGCCAGAGATGGGCTGAGACCCGGCGATGGCTTAAAGCCCGTAGTACAATCTTTATTGTTATAATAGAACTTGTAGTGTAAGGCAAGTATTGTTTAGAGTCCGAGCCGGACACTCTTATGAGCCGGCCGGGACTCTAAGGGCTGCTGGGCGTCAGCCTCCCTATATAAAGGGACGACCCGGCAGCGGTTTAAGGGCGACAACAATCTCATCGAGAGCCGGACATAGCTGTTTAGCTCCCTGGCGATTGTAACCCTAATCAATAACACCTCGAACTGGACGTAGGCTTTTACCTTCACAGTAAGGGGCCGAACCAGTATAAACCCTCGTGTTTCTTGTCCCGCATAACCCCTTCAAGCTTCCTAGTTGCGATGGCTCCACGACTAAGTCCTAACCCGACGACATCTGCCGTGACAATTCCACGACAGTTGGCGCCCACCGTGGGGCCGGCGCACGGTGGATTTGAGTTCTTGAAGGGCAGCTTCGAAGGGCTCAAGGGATACGTTGTGGGCCGGATGACCAAGAGTCGTCGCGGCAAGCTCTACACCAACGATGCGGACTGGGGCCCCGACGCCGGCTTAGTGGAGTACGGGTACCGGGTCCCCTTCGGTGGAATTCATGTCTTCATCGGCAAGATTGGAGAGCCGGGCCCCGAGCCGGATCTCCGCGCCGGTCTCATCGAAACGGCTCAGCGCGCACGACCCGCCCGGGCCCGGCCTGCCTTAAAGCGCGCTTTTGTAGGATGCATCCACGGAGGGCCCTCTGATCCATCTGGGACTGGGGATGAGGCGGCCACCGGCTCTGACGGCGAGTCGGCCACTGATGAGTCAAACTCGTTGTACCAACTTCAAGATGGCAGGCTCATGAGTTATTCCGATGGCAACAGTATTCCGGACCTTTTTGAGCCGCCAAGTCAGGTTGGAGTTTTTATGGCTGGTGCACAGCCTGTTCAGAACCCCGCTGCTGGATCGGGAAACCCGGTGCCTTCTCCGGCTCAGGTGCTGATGGATCTCACGGACAAGATGACGGCCCTGTTAACCGCCACGGTTGACCCGGCGGATCAAGCCCAGCATGATGCGGAGGTGGCACAGTTGAAACTGGATTTGATAAAAGCTAAAGAGGATCTTGCAGCAGAAGGAATCAGGCTGGCTGCGGAGCGGGCGGCTCTCGATGCCCAGACTCAGCTGATTCAGGCGCAGTCCTTCCAACTCACGATGGATCAGAATGCAGCCAATGAGGTCATGAGAAGGAGGCATCAAAATGCTCAATCTCGACTCCCGCCGGTCTACGATCCGCGCAACCTCTTCAACACGCCAGGTGCAGGGTCCAGTCACCCGCCGGGGGTCGTAGCACCCGGGTCTGGACCCCTTGTTCAACCACTAGTGATGGGGCCTCCCCAGGGGGGCCCCCGCCCCGCCTCAGTATGTGCCAATACCCCCGGGCCATTATAATAACCCGCTGGAGAACATGATCGCCGCAGCGGCACGGCTGGCGGCTCTGCCCGTTGATGGCGACTCTCCGACGGCTACTGAGACTCGCCGGGTCAGAGAACTCCTCCAGACAGCACTGGCGCAGCAGGAGGCGTACTCCTACAACCGGGATAGGATCCATTCAACCCCTCGTCCAGGGCAGAGCCCGAGTTACAGCCGGCACATGGTCTCGGCGACCGGCTCAAGTAATGTCCGACGCCATGACCCGCCCCCTGGTCATGGCCCGGCTCATAATGGAGCCTTCTACGTAGCAGACCAAGCGCGCCAGGAGGCGGAGCAGGCGCCTCAAGTGATGGCTTACCAGACCCCCCCCGGCTTATCCGACGATGTCCATTGATGCGGGTATCCCTACTAGAACCGGGGGTGTCCCGTGTTTGGTGCCAGCTATCCGTAATGAACGTCTGCCCAAGGACTTCAAGGGACCTAGGAAGGTGCCTAACTATACGGCTGACTTACAACCCGCGGCCTGGATTGAGAGTTATGAGATGGCTATGGAGCTGCTGGAGGTCAGTGAGGCGGCTATGGCCAAGTATTTCACCATGATGTTAGATGGGACGGCCCGCACGTGGTTGAAAGGGTTACCACCGAATTCCATTGGGTCTTGGGCTGAGCTAAAAGCCCGGTTTATCCAAAACTTCAAAGATACCAGTAGGCAGTCTATGTCAATCGTGGATCTGACTAACTGTAAGCAGCAGGAGGATGAATCCACGACCCATTGGGTTCGCCGGGTCAAGGAGATCATACATTCGTCGGATAAGATGGATGCTGGCTCTGCAGTCTTAATGTTGGAACAAAACTGTCGCTTTGTGCCTCTAAAGATGAAACTCGGGCGGCTTAAACGTGACTGACTGATATGGGTACACTGATGGCGGCTCTTGTCAAGTACGCCGATTCTGATGGTACCAAGGATCCCCCTTCAGATGATGAAAGGACAGGGAAGGGAAAGAAGAACGGCAATGGCAAGAGTCCTCAGTTTAACCCGGGGAATCAAGGAGGAGGCAAGCGCAAGGCTGATGGCAGCCTAGAGTTTGTAGCCAACACCAACTCTCAAGGTAATAACCAGCGACGCAAGGGGAGGCCCCCTCCCCGAGGCGGCGGGTCAGGACCTTCTCTGGAGCAGCTGTTGAATGAACCTTGTCCGAGACACGGTTCTAGAGAGAAGCCAGCGACTCATCTGTGGAAGGATTGTGCTATCATGAAGGCCTTTAAAAACTACAATGGTCCGAGCGGCGGCTCAGGCTCCGGCGGCTTCCATGGCCCGGGCGGCGGGTCAAATTCCGGTCCTCAGAACGGTCAAGGGGGCTTTAATCAACAGTCTGGTCAGGGTCATCAACAGCAGCAGGGGGGCTATCAGACCAACCCAAAGCAGCTTAGCGGCGGACAGTATCACGTGTTCACCACTAGTTTGTGCAAACGAGGCGAGAAGCTTCACAAGAGGGCTGTTAATGCTGTTGAGCCGGCGGTTCCACGCTACTTACGGTGGTCGGAGCAGCCCATAGTGTGGAGTAGGGAGGATCACCCTCCCCGGGTGGATAACCCGGGCCACTTGGCCTTAGTGGTGGCTCCTCAAGTGGGAGGCTACAAGTTCACAAAGGTACTCATGGATGGAGGCAGCAGCATCAACATCCTCTATTATGAGACTTTCCATCGTATGGGGCTAGTTGATAAGAACCTCAGCCAGTCAAATACTATCTTCCATGGTGTGGTACCCGGTAAATTGGCTTATCCAGTCGGCAAGATTGAACTGGAAGTGGCTTTCGGTGATGAGAGCAACTACAGGGTGGAGAAGTTGACCTTTGAGGTGGTCAAAATAAGAAGTCCTTACCACGCCATATTCGGACAGCCGGCTTACGCCAAGTTCATGGCACGGCCGTGTTATGTGTACTTACAACTCAAGATGCCGGGTCACAATGGGACCATTACGGTTCACGGCAGCCAGAAAGTGGCTCTGGAGTGTGAGGAAGGTGACGCGGCTTATGCAGAGTCTGTTTGTGCCACAGAAGAGTTGAAATTTTATAAAGATAATGTTGATCCAACAGATATGACCTCCCTGAAAAAGCCAACCACGGAGAATGAACCTGCCATGAAGTTTAAATCAGCTGATGAGACTAAACTTGTTGATTTTGTTCCAGGTGACTCGTCTCAACAGTTCAGCATCAGTGCAAATCTGGACCCGAAATAGGAAGGCGCGCTCATCGAGTTCATCCGTGAGAATAGGGACATCTTCGCATGGAAACCTTCTGACATGCCAGGTGTACCTAGAGAACTCGCTGAGCACACTCTCAATGTTGATCCAAAATTTAAGCCGGTCAGACAGTTCCTTCGACGGTTTAACGAAGAGAGGCGAAAGGCCATTGGTGAAGAAGTGGCCCGGCTTTTGGCGGCCGGGTTCATTGTTGAGGTTTTTCACCCAGAGTGGTTGGCTAACCCGGTGCTCGTACTTAAGAAGAACGGAACTTGGCGGATGTGTGTGGACTACACGGACTTGAACAAGGCGTGCCCGGCTGATCCTTTTGCTCTCCCCCGTATTGATCAAATCATTGATGCTACGGCAGGTTGTGCACGCTTAAGTTTCTTGGATGCCTATTCCGGGTATCATCAGATTAAGATGGCAGTTAAGGACCAGGAGAAGACGGCGTTCATCACTCCCTTTGGAGCCTTCTGCTATGTCTCTATGCCCTTTGGGCTCAAGTGTGCGCAGGCGACTTACCAGCGTTGTGTACAGAATTGTCTCCATAAACAGATCGGGCGCAATGTTCACGCTTACGTGGACGATATTGTGGTCAAGTCCATCAAGGAGGAAACCCTGATAGATGACTTAAGGGAAACCTTCGATAATCTCCGGGTCTATAAGATGATGCTTAACCCGGCCAAATGTGTTTTTGGTGTTCCTGCGGGCAAGCTATTGGGCTTCTTGGTTTCTGACAGAGGAATTGAAGCTAACCCGGAGAAGATCAAAGCTATCACTTCTCTAGCTAAGCCGGCATGTATAAACGATGTTCAGCGTTTGGCAGGTCGCATCGCTGCTTTAAGCCGGTTCATAAGCCGCTTGGGTGAGAAGGCTATGCCCTTATATCAGTTGATGAAGAAAAGTGACAACTTTGTCTGGAATGATGCAGCTAATACCGCTTTTCAGGATTTGAAAAAGCAACTGGCGGAGCCCCCCGTCCTTGCTGCTCCGGTTGATAAGGAGCCCTTGCTACTGTATGTGGCGGCAAACGCACGAGCCGTCAGCGTAGCTATTGTGGTGGAGCGCAAGGAGGCGGGTAAGGAGCATCCGGTTCAGCGGCCGGTTTATTATGTCAGTGAGGTGCTCATGGAGTCCAAGCAGCGGTATCCGCATTGGCAGAAGCTCGTATATGGGGTGTTTATGGCGAGCCGGAAGCTTAAGCATTATTTTCAGGGTCATCCCATCACTGTGGTCAGTTCCGCCCCTCTCGGCGATATTATCCAGAACAGAGAGGCTACAGGGAGAATTGCTAAGTGGGCTATAGAACTTGGACCTCATGACCTTAAATATGTTCCACGCACTGCTGTTAAGTCTCAGGCCTTGATAGATTTCATCAATGATTGGACAGAGTCGCAAGTACCTGAGCAAAAGCCGGATAATACTTATTGGACTATTCATTTTGATGGGTCCAGGAAGCTGGAGGGCTCGGGAGCTGGTGTTGTCTTGGCTTCCCCCAAAGGTGACAAATTCCATTATGTGTTACGGTTGATGTTTCCTTGCACTAACAATGCGGCTGAATACGAGGCTTTGCTCCACGGTCTTTGGGTGGCTAAGGAGATGAGCTTAAGCCGGGTGAGGTGCTTTGGTGACTCAGACTTGGTGGCTCAACAAGTATCAGGCACCTGGGATTCTAAGGATCCTCTAATGGCGGCTTATCGCCGCGAGGTTGATGCCATTGCTGGGCACTTCCAGGGGTACCAAGTGGAGCATATTGATCGCCGGAGGAACGAGGCGGCGGATGCGTTAAGCCGGCTGGGCTCTCAGCGAAAGCCGGTGCCGCCTAACACTTTCCTGGATGTCCTGTATAATCCTTCGGTCAAGTTGCCTACAGAAGAAGATTTGGCCGTCCCTGACCCGGAGGCGCAATTGGTGGCAGCTCTTCATGTCATACCAGACTGGACAATGCCATACCTGGCTTATATAACCCGGGGAGAATTGCCTGAAGAGGAAATTCTGGCCAGGCAAATAACCCGGCGGGCTAAGTCAATGATTGTTATCGATGGCGAGTTGTATCATCGCAGTGTTTCAGGGGCATTTCAGCGTTGTATCTCCCCTGAGGAAGGTCAAGAGATCTTGCGCGAGATCCATGAAGGGGATTGTGGCCATCATGCCGGTTCAAAATCTCTTGTGGCCAAGGCTTTCCGTCATGGTTTTTACTGGCTGACGGCTCACGCTGATGCAGAGGACTTGGTCAGTAAATGTGATGGCTGCCAAAGGTTCTCACGACGGGCTCATGTGCCGGCTCAGGAGTTGAGGATGATTCCAATCGCCTGGCCCTTTGCGGTCTGGGGGCTTGATATGGTTGGGCCTTTTAAACGGTCCAAGGATAAGAAGACCCACCTCTTGGTGGCAGTGGACAAATTCACGAAGTGGGTAGAAGCTGAGCCAGTTAGCAAGTGTGATGCAGCCACGGCGGTTCAATTTATGAAAAAGGTGATCTTCCGCTTCGGCTTTCCGCACAGCATCATAACAGACAATGGCACTAATCTGTCCAAAGGTGCTACGGAGGAGTTTTGTCAACGAGAGCATATCCGGCTTGATGTTTCATCAGTAGCTCATCCCCAGTCTAATGGTCAAGCTGAGAGAGCTAACCAGGAGATTCTGAAGGGCATCAAACCCCGGCTTTTGGTCCCTTTGCAACGGACGCCGGGTTGTTGGGTGGAGGAATTGCCCTCCGTCTTATGAAGCATCAACACTACTCCTAATAGGTCTACAGGCTTCACGCCTTTCTTCATGGTTTATGGAGCAGAAGCGGTTCTCCCCAGCGACATCCGTCATGATTCACCTCGTGTGGCGGCTTATGTTGAGACGGATAATGAACAGGCGCGCCAAGATGCTCTGGACTTGTTGGACGAACAGCGTGATGTAGCAGCCGCCCGTTCAGCGATTTACCAACAAGACCTGCGCCGTTATCATAGCCGCCGGGTCAAGTCACGGGTCTTTCAGGAAGGCGACCTGGTGCTCCTGCTCATCCAGGATCAAACAGATGCACACAAGTTATCCCCACCTTGGGAAGGGCCTTTTGTGGTCAGTAAGAACTTGCACAACGGGTCATATTACCTCATTGATATCCGGGAGCATAAAGACTCGCATAAATCTGAGGAGGAGACCCGTCGGCCGTGGAACATAGCTCAGCTTCGGCCTTACTACACTTGAGCTCCGGCTCTTGTGGTGTACATATTTATCTCAGCCATGTATATATTATGATAAGCAATAAAACAGGACCCCTATCCTTTTTTCTCCTCCAAATATACGTGCCATGCTAATTTGAAAGGAGGATCCGGCTTATGATCGCATTCGAGTCTAGCCGTAAGCAGTAAGATCACTTGGGGGCTTCCTATTCACACATGGGTCGTATTCGAACCAAAGAGAACATAGCTGTCGATACCCATTTGATTGGCAAAGTGCCGAGATCATTGGGAGGTTGCCTTTGGTCATATTTGAATCATAATGTAACCCCTCTGAGAACCGACGTGGATC
Organism: Aegilops tauschii subsp. strangulata; assembly: GCF_002575655.3. Taxonomy (NCBI): domain Eukaryota; kingdom Viridiplantae; phylum Streptophyta; class Magnoliopsida; order Poales; family Poaceae; genus Aegilops; species Aegilops tauschii. Next base: position 323,880,475 of record NC_053040.3, read on the forward strand.
GTATTCGAATCAGCGTCGTTAAACAATTTTCAGAATCACTTGGGGGCTTCCTGTTCAAACATGGGTCGTATTCGAACCCAAGAGAACATAGCTGTCGGTACCCTCTTGATTGGCATCGCCACACCCATTGGGGGTTATATGATCGTATCCGAATCTTGGCTTAAACCCCTTTCGGGCCGGGTCTCTGGTCGTATTCGAACTGGAAACCCCTAAGTTCCGATTTATCGCAAAGTCTACTCTGATTATGACAACGTGTGCATGGCCGGGTTTTACTTGCCGGCTTAATTTTGGTGTATCTTGTTAGTTGAGCATCATGGATGTTATCAAGACAAGTAAATTCGAGTTAAGATACCGACCGTGCTACCCGGGTTATTTAACCCGGAAGTATGCTTACAGGCTGTTGAGTGTGTTATCACGACTGTGTTCAGAATATAGTTAAGGACCAGTCTTTTTGGTTTGTATTCCGGGTTATCCATCTCAGACACCTAATTCTCAGGGCGGTAAGCCGCCTTGCGACTTGTGATTTGCCTTTCTATGCAGATACTTCAAGGCACTTTTTAAGGTTGAGAAGAACAAAGGGATAATTACGACCCGGAGGAACACAAAGGATAATTTCAAGAGTTTCGAGCATTCATTACGTGCACGATGGCACGGCAGAGATAAAATGTTGTACCTAGTCTATTACAAAATTCCTCAAGTCTCAAGGTTGGAGCGTTGTTCGGTGGACCGCCAGCCGCTTTACGATGCCTGCTGGGTTGAAGTCCCCGGCTCGTCTTCTGCTCCGGTTGATCCCAAGGCCTCGAAGGTTGACGACTTCCAGTCGATGCCGCTGAGAGCTTCAAACTGGGCTTCTTCGTCAATTAACCCGGCCGGGTCAATCTCGGGGGCGAAGGTGTGCTGACGAGCCGGAGGAATCAGACTAAGGGCTTCATAGCGAGGGGTTGGAATCCTCTGATTCTCCGCGTTGTACCCCGGCTGATATTTGGTTAAGTCGGTGTCGTTCCCGATTTATGGTGGCCACCGGGCGTACAGCCTTAACACATGCCGCGAAGTCCTTCTGGTCGAAGGTAGAGCCGTCTTCCTTCAAGCTCGGGTAACCCAGTACGATGTCTGCCGGGTCTAGCTCCGGCAGGAATGCCTTGGCCCAGCTCAGCGCGGCAATTGCTCCGGATCTTGCGGAGGCTCGGCGTAGCTCCTGGATCCGTTGGGGCAGAACAGCAAGCCGGCGCAGGACTTCGGCCAGATGGGTTGGCACCTCATTGTATAGGGCCACCACAGCTAAGGTGCGCTGTGACCCGGTGTAGAGTTGTTCCACCAGGGTGTACACGGCCTTTAACTTGGTGACCACGCTCTAGTTCAGATTGGCACTCCTGGGACCTGTTTAAATAAAGATCAGGTAAGCCGGTGACAAGGATGAAAGCCGGCGAGGTGACTTACCAAAGATAGCAGCTACCATCTGGGAAACCTGGCGCTTCAGGCTGGAGAGTTCAGCGGTTTTTTCATTGAGGGCCTTCTCCGCCTGTTCTGCCCGGGTCACCAGTGCGGCTTTCTCCTCAGCCCAGGCCTTCCGCTCAGCGTCGAATTCAGTCTTCAATTTCTCCTGAGCGGCGATGCTGGAGACGAACTTGGCATTCGCCTTCCGGGTCTCCATCTCTTGAGTTTTTAACCGATTCTTGAGACCCGCAAGGTCCGACTCAAATTTCTTGCCAGTAGCCTGCATATATTTCCGGGTTATTAAACAGTCATTGTATAAGTCCCAAGCACTTTCCAAGCAAAGACACTTGGCACTTGGGGGCTAATGCATATTGAACGTGTTTATCTATGTACTGCTGGTTCAATTAAGTAAGCCGGACTCTAAGTCTATAACATATGCCAAGTATAAGTTATAGACTTGGGGGCTAGCATGATGAGGATCACTATGCGGAAAGTAAGAAGACAGCAGAAGGTTACCTCAGATTTCTGTTGGATCTGGTTGACCATGGCGATCTCGGCGTCTCGGCTCTTGTGAACTTGGCTGATGTAGCCTGAGACAAGCTCTCCAATGCTTAAATCGGTGTAGCCCGAGAGATCCAGATTCGCCCGGTGGGGTCGCAGCAGCTCCCCCTTCGTGGAGCATTGGGCCAGTGCGGTCGGCCTCCCCGGCTCAACATACTCCGTCCGGGTAATTACCACGTCCGGGTCGTTAGCCGGTGTGGTTGAGCCGGAGGCCTCCGGATTAGCTGATGCTTCGGTCATTGTCGTGGTGGTCGGGGCAGGGGCTTCAGGCGCCGTATCCATGGGAATGGTGGCCTCGGAGGCGGCTGGTGGATCTTGAGCCGTCGTCTCCGGCTCAGGCAAGTCCGGCACTCCGGCTGACCTGGTCTTCTTTGTTCTTTTGGTGAGCTTTGCCTGGGCACTGAAAAGACAGAAGTGTTAGATATACAAAAAGTAAGTTCAGACAGATAATGTAAGGAGATTGTTATTACCCGGGTGCAGTCTTGAAGGCCGGCAGATTTGACTGCATGGAGTCACCCGAAGAAGGGGAGGTCTCCTGGTAATTGGAGTCAGAAGAGTTGAGTGGCTGGCGGATGACACCCGCCAATGGATGAAAAGGGTACAGGTGAGAAAAAACCTAAGTGCGGCGCTTCCTTGTCGCGACGGGTAACCCGGCGGAGAGGTCGGTGTCCTTGCGGGCCCGGGTGAGACGCCGGCTTTCATGAACCTGCTGCTTCAAAAGAAATTGAGGGTCTTGATGAGCTAATGGATGAGAAAAGCTTACTTTCCGGGTTACCCTTCAGATTTTCAGCTGTGGCAAAGGCTCCGAGTCGGAGGGGAGTAATGTTACCTCTTCAACCACCGGGTTACTGGCACCGGTGTCATCCTGTCAATAAGCAAAATGATGGTAAAGTGGACAGCAGCAAACAATAAATATGGCAAGAGTTTAAAGGTTTAAGGGTTACCTCTGACTCGGAGCTATCGCTTAATTGCAGCAGCTCCGAAGCAGTGGGTCTGTTTCCTTTTTTGCGAGGGGCGGCTCTCTTGGCGGCTTTCTTTGCCTTCCTCGCCTTCTTGGCCGCCTCATGGTCGTACTTGACCCGCCAGAATTTGTCATCAGCCTGAGAAATACAGTAATGAACTCTTAAAAAGGTTCAGAGCGAGGTGACAGGTAAAAAAATGGAAAGGTTAAAGTCAGCGGTTTACCGCTGGGGCTGGATTGGTCTTGCAGAACGGGGCTAGCCCGGTTCTTCCACAGTCTGCCAGGCTCTCGTTTAATAGAGCCTTGGTCTCTTCTTCGGCAACGTCTTCTGGAAGATCATTGCGACTGTGCCTCTGCGGGTCATCCTTTTGCCCGGTGTACTCACACATTAAGCCGGGGCGGCGGCTCAATGGGATCACCCGCCAGGAGATCCAGACCCGGACTAGATCAATTCCGTTCAGACCGTTGCCTAGCAGGGCCTTGATCTTGTTGATTGTTGGAAGCAGGGGCTGGCGTTCTGCGGCAGTCAGTTTGTCGGATAATGGATGAGTCGGCTCCAGGCGCGTTGGACGAAAGCCGGGCAGCGGGCTCTCATCAGCCGGGGACGTGTCTTGGCAGTAGAACCAAGTCATGTTCCAGTCTTTAGGGTGACTTGGCGGTTCTGCGTAAGGAAATAGACAGTCCCTGCGCCGTTGGATGGAGATGCCGCCTAACTCTAGACTTGGACCGTTTGCGCACTCGGTTTGGCGGTTCAAATAAAACAGCTCTCTGAAGAGCAGCAGACTCGGCTCTTCTCCAAGATATATTTCACAAAAAACTTGGAAGTTGCAGATGTTGGATATGGAATTGGGTCCTATATCCTGAGGCCGAAGGTCAAAGAAGTTGAGCACGTCCCGGAAGAATTTTGAGCCGGGCGGTGCGAAGCCCCGGCTCATATGGTCTGCAAAGATCACTACCTCCCCGTCCTTCGGCTGGGGTCTCTCTTCGGACGGGTCAGGGGCACGGTAGGACATCACTTCCTTCCTGGGCAGATATCCGGACTTAACGAAGTTGGCCAGGGTCTCATCAGTGATGTTGGATCTCATCCAGTTGCAAGTGATGGGAGCTTTGGGAGGCATGGTGACGGTTGGTGATCTATGGTAAAGAGGAAAGTGTCCGGGTTAACTATAAGCCGGAGTTTATCATTCAAACTACAGTGACGGCTTATGAAGGGAACTAATGATATATATTGATACGGTGAGTTATCTAAGCCGTCGGAGTTTTCAGGATAAGTTGGTCATCTACGGCTTACTGCAGTTAAGTCGGAGGATTCTACGGAGCATGGTTCTCTTTAAACCGGAAAGTTCTACGGCGCGTGTTTTCTCTAAGTCGGAAGCATAAGCCGCCAAGATTCAAGGGTTGCAGTTTTTACTAAGTGTGGTAAAACGGATTTCACATATTGCAGTAACTCTTTCGGATCAAAATGGTCGGGCGAGGTGAAAATTTTCTAGACCTAAAAAACAGAGGCAGAAGAAGTTCTTGAGGTTGAACACAATTCCTATGCAGTAAAAAGAGGGTTTCTTATAGATGAAATGGGTCTCAAACCTCTACCGCAGTGGTTCTACGCGAGGTTAAAGATCAACTAACTACAGTGGCAACAAGAACTACCGAGTCTGTGGGCAATGGTGATGAACACGAAGAACTGAAAGAACCCTACCACAGATCTGTTCTAGCAAGGCAGAGGAGACTCACCGGAGTTGGAAGGAGCGGAGGTCGCTGCCGTGAGTCTGGTCCGAATCAGGGTGATGCAGCGGCCGGGTTGATGAAGACCAGGGGCGCGACGGCGGCGGCAGTGGCGGAGCTTGAGCAGAGGAGCGATGGCGCGAGGAGGAAGAGGGAGAGTGTGAGAAGAAAGTGCTGGGCCGGCCTATTTATAAGGCAGAGTCATAAGTGGGCGCGGGATTCAAGGAGGCCACGGCGTGGTTATCTCCCCCTCACGGCGCCTCGATTCTCGGAATGACAGTAAAAGCAAAGATCCGTTGCGGATCTGGCGGAGTAAAAAACAGACTTAATGGAGGATGACGTCACGGCGGATTATCCGGAGTCCAGAGGATGATGTCACTCCGGGTTATGACCTTCACATGAATGGTAAGCCGGAGATTTTTTCTGTCTGCAGAGCTGAAGATTGACACGAGCCGGCTCAAGTCAATCTGGGGCCTAATGTTGAGGATATAGACCTGGGAGTCACCCGCCAGGAGGGCCGGGTTACACTAAGGGTCATTGCCAGAAGCCCAGAGATAAGTTTCAAGATAATGGGCCAGAGATGGGCTGAGACCCGGCGATGGCTTAAAGCCCGTAGTACAATCTTTATTGTTATAATAGAACTTGTAGTGTAAGGCAAGTATTGTTTAGAGTCCGAGCCGGACACTCTTATGAGCCGGCCGGGACTCTAAGGGCTGCTGGGCGTCAGCCTCCCTATATAAAGGGACGACCCGACAGTGGTTTAAGGGCGACAACAATCTCATCGAGAGCCGGACATAGCTGTTTAGCTCCCTGGCGATTGTAACCCTAATCAATAACACCTCGAACTGGACGTAGGCTTTTACCTTCACAGTAAGGGGCCGAACCAGTATAAACCCTCGTGTTTCTTGTCCCGCATAACCCCTTCAAGCTTCCTAGTTGCGATGGCTCCACGACTAAGTCCTAAACCGAGGACCTCTGCCGTGACAATTCCACGACAGAAAGTCTCACATCAACGCGGCTAATTAACGGGCTATGGAGATGCCCATCGATTGATGTTAATGTAAGGAGTAGGGATTGCCATGCAACGGATGCACTAGAGCTATAAATGCATAAGAGCTCAACAAAAGAAACTAAGTGGGTGTGCATCCAACTTGCTTGCTCATGAAGACCTATAGCATTTGAGGAAGCCCATTGTTGGAATATACAAGCCAAGTTCTATAATGAAAAATTCCCACTAGTATATGAAAGTGACAAAACTAGAGACTCTCTATCATGAAGATCATGGTGCTACTTTGAAGCACAAGTGTGGAAACAAAGGATAGTAGCATTGTCCCTTTTTATTTTCTTTTTTTGGGCCTTCCTTTTTTTATTTGGCCTTTCTCTTTTTTTGGGACAATGCTCTATGAATGATGATCATCACACTTCTATTTATTTACAACTCAATGATTACAACTCGATACTAGAACAAGGTATGACTCTATATGAATGCCTCCGGCGGTATACCGGGATAGGCGATGAATCAAGAGTGACATGTATGAAAAATTATGAACGGTGGCTTTGCCACAAATACGATGTCAACTACATGATCATGCAAAGCAATATGACAATGATGAACGTGTCATGATAAACGGAACGGTGGAAAGTTGCATGGCAATATATCTCGGAATGGCTATGGAAATGCCATAATAGGTAGGTATGGTGGCTGTTTTGAGGAAGATATAAGAAGGTTTATGTGTGACAGAGCGTATCATATCACGGGGTTTGGATGCACCGACGAAGTTTGCACCAACTCTCACTGTGAGAAAGGGCAATGCACCGTACCGAAGAGGCTAGCAATGACGGAAGGGTAAGAGTGCGTATAATCCATGGACTCAATGTTAGTCATAAAGAACTCACATACTTATTGCAAAAATCTACAAGTCATCAAAAACCAAGCATTACGCGCATGCTCCTAGGGGGATAGATTGGTAGGAAAAGACCATCGCTCGTCCCCGACCACCACTTGGTATGTCTTGACTTGACTTGACTTGGCGTAGATCTCCCTGGCAACGGTGCCAGAAATCCTTCTTGCTACCTCTTGAGCACTGCGTTGGTTTTCCCTTGAAGAGGAAAGGGTGATGCAGCAAAGTAGCGTAAGTATTTCCCTCAGTTTTTGATAACCAAGGTATCAATCCAGTAGGAGGCTACGCGCGAGTCCCTCGTACCTACACAAAACAAATAAATCCTCGCAACCAACGCGATAAGGGGTTTTCAAACCCTTCACGGTCACTTACGAGAGTGACATCTGATAGGATAATATTTTTGGTATTTTTGTGATAAAGATGCAAAGTAAAATAAAAGCAAAGTAAAAAGCAAAGGAAATAACTAAGTGTTGGAAGATAATATGATGAAGATAGACCCGAGGCCATATGTTTCACTACTGGCTTCTCTCGAGAGCATATGTATTTTACGGTGGGTGAACAAATTACTTTTGAGCAATTGACAGAATTGAGCATAGTTATGAGAATATCTAGGCATGATCATGTATATAGGCATCACGTCCGAGACAAGTAGACCGACTCCTGCCTGCATCTACTACTATTACTCCACTCATTGACCGCTATCCAGCATGCATCTAGAGTATTAAGTTCATAAAAACAGAGTAACACTTTAAGCAAGATGACATGATGTAGAGGGATAAAAAAACCCATCTTGTTATCCTCGATGGCAACAATACAATACGTGCCTTGCTGCCCCTACTGTCACTGGGAAAGGACACCGCAAGATTGAACCCAAAGCTAAGCACTTCTCCCATTGCAAGAAAGATCAATCTAGTAGGCCAAACCAAACTGATAATTCGAAGAGACTTGCAAAGATAACCACTCATACATAAAAGAATTCAAAGAAGATTCGAATATTGTTCATAGATAATCTTGATCATAAACCAAAAATGTAGGGGGAGAACATTGTCTCCACAAACACACCGCAAAAAGAAGATTACATCGAATAGATCTCCACGAGAGAGGGGGAGAACATTGTATTGAGATCCAAAAAGTGAGAAGAAGCCATCTAGCTACTAACTATGGACCCGAAGGTCTGAGGTAAACTACTCACACTTCATCGGAGAGGCTATGATGATGATGTGGAAGCCCTCTGTGATGGATGCCCCCTCCGGCGGAGCTCCGGAATAGGCCCCAAGATGGGATCTCGTGGGTACAGAAGGTTGCGGCGGTGGAATTAGGTTTTTGGCTCCGTATCCGATCGTTTGGGGGTACGTAGGTATATATAGGAGGAAGGAGTACGTCGGTGGAGCAACAGGGGGCCGACGAGGGTGGAGGGCGCGCCCCCTACCTCGTTGCCTCCTCTTTTGTTTCTTGACGTAGGGTCCAAGTCTCCTGGATCGTAATCTTCCTAAAAATCACGTTCCCGAAGGTTTCATTCCGTTTGGACTCCGTTTGATATTCCTTTTCTGCGAAACTCTGAAATAGGCAAAAAACAGCAATTCTGGGCTGGGCCTCTGGTTAATAGGTTAGTCCCAAAAGTAATATAAAAGTGAATAATAAATTCCAATAATGTCGAAAACAGTAGATAATATAGCATGGAGCAATAATGTCCAAATCAGGCATCCCCAAGCTTAATTCCTGCTCGTCCTCGAGTAGGTAAATGATAAAAACAGCATTTTTGATGCGGAGTGCTACTTGGCATAATTTCAATGTAATTCTTCTTAATTGTGGTATGAATATTCAGATCCGAAAGATTCAAGACAAGAGTTTAATATTGACTTAAAAATAATAATACTTCAAGCATACTAACAAAGCAATTATGTCTTCTCAAAATGACATGGCCAAAGAAAGTTATCCCTACAAAATCATATAGTCAGGCTATGCTCTTTCTTCACCACACAAAGTATTTAAATCATGCACAACCCCGATGACAAGCCAAGCAATTGTTTCATACTTTTGACGTTCTCAAACTTTTTCAATCTTCACGCAATACATGAGCGTGAGCCATGGACATAGCACTATATGTGGAATAGAATGGTGGTTGTGGAGAAGACAAAAAGGGAGAAGATAGTCTCACATCAACTAGGCGTATCAACGGGCTATGGAGATGCCCATAAATAGATATCAATGTGAGTGAGTAGGGATTGCCATGCAACGGATGCACTAGAGCTATAAGTATATGAAAGCTCAACAAAAGAAACTAAGTGGGTGTGCATCCAACTCGCTTGCTCACGAAGACCTAGGGCATTTTGAGGAAGCCCATCATTGGAATATACAAGCCATGTTCTATAATGAAAATTTCCCACTAGTATATGAAAGTGACAAAATGAGAGACTCTCTATCATGAAGATCATGGTACTACTTTGAAGCACAAGTGTGGTAAAAAGATAGTAACATTGTCCCTTCTCTCTTTTTCTCTCATATTTTTTTATTTGGGCCTTTTCTCTTTTTTTATGGCCTCTTTTTTTCGTCCGGAGTCTCATCCCGACTTGTGGGGGAATCATAGTCTCCATCATCCTTTCCTCACTTGGGACAATGCTCTAAAAATGAAGATCATCACACTTTTAATTTCTTACAACTCATCGATTAAACCTCGATACTTAGAACAAAATATGACTCTATATGAATGCCTCCGGCGGTGTACCGGGATATGCAATGAACCAAGAGTGACATGTATGAAAGAATTATGAATGGTGGATTTGCCACAAATACGATGTCAACTGCATGATCATGCAAAGCAATATGACAATGATGGAGCGTGTCATAATAAACGGAACGGTGGAAAGTTGCATGGCAATATATCTCGGAATGGCTATGGAAATGCCATGATAGGTAGGTATGGTGGCTGTTTTGACGAAGGTTTATGGTGGGTGTATGATACCGGCGAAAAGTGCGCGGTATTAGAGAGGCTAGCAATGGTGGAAGAAAGAAGAGAGCGTATAATCCATGGACTCAACATTAGTCATAAAGAACTCATATACTTATTGCAAAAATCTACAAGTTATCAAAGCAAAGTATTACGTGCATGCTCCTAGGGGGATAGATTGGTAGGAAAAGACCATCGCTCGTCCCCGACCGCCACTCATAAGGAAGACAATCAATAAATAAATTATGCACCGACTTCATCACATAACGGTTCACCATACGTGCATGCTACGGGAATCACAAACTTTAACACAAGTATTTCTCAAATTCACAACTACTCAACTAGCATGACTCTAATATCATCATCTTTATATCTCAAAACAATTATCAAGCATCAAACTTTTCTTAGCTTTCAACACACTCATAAGAAAGTTTTTACAAATCTTGAATACCAAGCATATTAGGATTATTTAAGAAAATTACCATGCTATTTAAGACTCTTAAAATAATCTAAGTGAAGCATGAGAGATCAATAGTTTCTATAAAACAAATCCACCACCATTCTCTAAAAGATATAAGTGAAGTACTATTGCAAAACTATATAACTCAAAAGATATAAGCGAAGCACATAGAGTATTCTAACAAATTCCAAACCATGCATGGCTCTCTCAAAAGGTATGTACAGCAAGGATGATTGTGGTAAACTAAAAAGCAAAGACTCAAATCATACAAGACGCTCTAAGCAAAACACATATCATGTGGTGAATAAAAATATAGCTCCAAGTAAAGTTACCGATGGAAGTAGACGAAAGAGGGGATGACTTCCGGGGCATCCCCAAGCTTTGGCTTTATGGTGTCCTTAGATTATCTTGGGGGTGCCATGGGCATCCCCAAGCTTAGGCTCTTGCCTCTCCTTGTTCCATAATCCATCAAAATCTTTCACCCAAAACTTGAAAACTTCACAACACAAAACTCAACAGAAAATCTCGTGAGCTCCGTTACCGAAAGAAAACAAAATACCACTTCAAGTTACTGTAATGAACTCATTATTTATTTGTATTGGTGTTAAACCTACTGTATTCCAACTTCTCTATGGTTTATAAACTATTTTACTAGCCATAGATTCATCAAAATAAGCAAACAACACACGAAAAACAGAATCTGTCAAAAACAGAACAGTCTGTAGTAATCTGTAACTAACGCAAACTTCTGGAACTCCAAAAAATCAGCCAAAATAGGACGACCTAGGCAATTTGTTTATTGATAAGCAGCAATTGGAATCAGTATTTTATCACGTTCTGGTGAGTTTTAACAATTGTTTTTGTGAACAGAAAGTTTCTGGAAATAACAGCAAGATCAAATAACTATCATCCAAGAAGATCCTATAGGTTTAACTTGGCACAAACACTAATTAAAACATAAAAACACATCTAACCAGAGGCTAGATAAAATATTTATTCCTAAACAGAAGCAAAAAGCAAAAAACTAAAAATAAAATTGGGTTGCCTCCCAACAAGCGCTATCGTTTAACGCCCCTAGCTAGGCATAAATGCAAGGATAGATCTAGGTATTGCCATCTTTGGTAGGCAATCCATAAGTGGCTCTCATGATAGATTCATATGGTAATTTTATTTTCTTCCTAGGGAAGTGCTCCATGCCTTTCTTTAATGGAAATTGGAATCTAATATTCCCTTCCTTCATATCAATAATTGCACCAATCGTTCTAAGGAAAGGTCTACCAAGAATAATAGGACATGAAGGATTGCAATCTATATCAAGAATGATAAAATCTACGGGCACATAGTTCCTATTTGCAACAATAAGAACATCATTAATTCTTCTCATAGGTTTCTTAATAGTGGAATCCGCAAGGTGCAAGTTTAGAGAGCAATCATCAAAATCACGGAAATCTAGCAAATCGCACAATGTTTTGGGAATAGTGGAGACACTAGCACCCAAATCACATAAAGCATAGAACTCCTGATCCTTAATCTTAATTTTAATAGTAGGTTCCCACTCATCATAAAGTTTTCTAGGAATAGAAACTTTCAACTCAAGCTTTTCTTCATAAGATTGCATCAAGGCATCAACGATATGTTTAGTAAACGCTTTATTTTGACTATAAGCATGAGGAGAATTTAGCACGGATTGCAACAAGGAAATACAATCTATCAAAGAGCAATTTTCATAATTAAATTCCTTGAAATCCAAAATAGTGGGTTTAGCAACGTTTTCTTCAATCCCACTTTATCAATTTTAGCATCAAGATCTAAAAACTCCGAATTTTTGGAATGCCTTCTAGGTAAGGGTGGATCATATTCAGTCCCATCATTATCAAGATTCATATTGCAAAACAAGGATTTAATAGGAGGCACATCAATAACTTTTAGATCTTCATCTTTATTTTCATAGAAATTCGAAGAACACGCTTTCATAAAGCAGTCTTTCTTAGCACGCATCCTAGCGGTTCTTTCTTTGCACTCATCAATGGAAATTCTCATGGCTTTGAGAGACTCATTGATATCATGCTTAGGAGGAATAGATCTATGTTTTAAAGAATCAACATAAAGAGAAATTCTATCAACGTTCCTAGCAAATTCATCAACTTTAAGCAATTTCTCTTCAAGCAAAGCATTGAAATTCTTTTGTGAATTCATAAACTCTTTAACACTAGTCTCAAATTCAGAGGGCATATTATTAAAATTTCCATAAGAGTTGTTGTAGGAATTACCATAATTATTAGAGGAATTACTAGGATAAGGCCTAGGATTAAAGTTTCCTCTATACGCGTTGTTACCAAAATTAGTCCTACCAACAAAATTCACATCCCTAGATTCATTATTATTCTCAATCAAAGTGGACAAAGGCATATCATTAGGATCGGAAGAAACACTCTTACTAGCAAATAACTTCATAAGTTCATCCATCTTTCCACTCAAAACATTAATTTCTTCTATCGCATGCACTTTTTTATTAGTAGATCTTTCAGTGTGCCATTGAGAATAATTAACCATAATATTATCTAGGAGTTTAGTAGCTTCTCCTAAAGTGATTTCCATAAAAGTGCCTCCTGCGGCCGAATCTAAAAGATTTCTAGAAGCAAAATTCAATCCGGCATAAATTTTTTGTATAATCATCCACAAATTCAAACCATGAGTAGGGCAATTACGTATCATTAATTTCATCCTCTCCCAAGCTTGTGCAACATGTTCATGATCAATTTGCTTAAAATTCATAATATCGTTTCTAAGAGAGATGATCTTAGCGGGAGGAAAATACTTAGAGATAAAAGCATCTTTGCACTTGTTCCAAGAATCAATACTATTTTTAGGCAAAGACGAAAACCAAGCTTTAGCACGATCTCTAAGCGAAAAGGGAAATAGCTTCAATTTAACAATATCATTATCAACATCTTTCTTCTTTTGCATATCACACGAATCAACGAAGCTATTTAGATGAGTAGCGCCATCTTCACTAGGAAGGCCGGCGAATTGATCTTTCATAACAAGATTCAACAAAGAAGCGTTGATTTCACAAGATTCAGTATTGGTAAGAGGAGCAATCGGAGTGCTAAGGAAATCATTATTGTTGGTATTGGTAAAGTCACATAATTTGGTATTATCTTGAGCCATCGTTACAAACAAGCAATCCAACACACGAGCAAACAAGAGACGGGCAAAAAGAGGCAAGCGGAAAAGAGAGGGCGAATAAAACGACAAGGGTGAAGTGGGGGAGAGGAAAATGAGAGGCAAATGGAAAATAATGTAATGCAGGAGATAAGGGATTGTGATGGGTACTTGGTATGTTGACTTTTGCGTAGACCTCCCCGGCAACGTCGCCAGAAATCCTTCTTGCTACCTCTTGAGCACTGCGTTGGTTTTCCCTTGAAGAGGAAAGGGTGATGCAGCAAAGTAGCGTAAGTATTTCCCTCAGTTTTTGAGAACCAAGGTATCAATCCAGTAGGAGGCTACGCGCGAGTCCCTCGTACCTACACAAAACAAATAAATCCTCGCAACCAACGTGATAAGGGGTTGTCAATCCCTTCACGGTCACTTACGAGAGTGAGATCTAATAGATATGATAGGATAATATTTTTGGTATTTTTGTGATAAAGATGCAAAGTAAAATAAAAGCAAAGTAAAAAAGCAAAGGAAATAACTAAGTGTTGGAAGATAATATGATGAAGATAGACCCAGGGCCATAGGTTTCACTAGTGGCTTCTCTCGAGAGCATAAGTATTTTACGGTGGGTGAACAAATTACTGTTGACCAATTGATAGAATTGAGCATAGTTATGAGAATATCTAGGCATGATCATGTATATATGCATCACGTCCGAGACAAGTACACCGACTCCTGCCTGCATCTACTACTATTACCCCACTCATCGACCACTATCCAGCATGCATCTAGAGTATTAAGTTCATAAAAACAGAATAACGCTTTAAGCAAAATGACATGATGTAGAGGGATAAATTCATGCAATATGATAAAAAAAACATCTTGTTATCCTCGATGGCAACAATACAATACGTGCCTTGCTGCCCCTACTGTCACTGGGAAAGGACACCGCAAGATTGAACCCAAAGCTAAGCACTTCTCCCATTGCAAGAAAGATCAATCTAGTAGGCCAAACCAAACTAATAATTCGAAGAGACTTGCAAAGATAACCAATCATACATAAAATAATCCAGAGAAGATTCAAATATTGTTCATAGATAATCTTGATCATAAACCCACAATTCATCGGACTCAACAAACACACCGCAAAAAGAAGATTACATCGAATAGATCTCCACGAGAGAGGGGGGAGAACATTGTATTGAGATCCAAAAAGAGAGAAGAAGCCATCTAGCTACTAACTATGGACCCTGAAGGTATGAGGTAAACTACTCACACTTCATCGGAGAGGCTATGATGATGATGTACAAGCCCTCCGTGATGGATGCCCCCTCCGGCGGAGCTCCGGAACAGGCCCCAAGATGGGATCTCGTGGGTACAGAAGGTTGCGGCGGTGGAATTAGGTTTTTGGCTCCGTATCTGATTGTTTGGGGGTACGTAGGTATATATAGGAGGAAGGAGTACGTCGGTGGAGCAACAGGGGGCCCAAGAGGGTGGAGGGCGCGCCCTGGGGGGGTAGGCGCGCCCCCTACCTTGTGGCCTCCTCTTTTGTTTCTTGACGTAGGGTCCAAGTCTCCTGGATCATAATCTTCCTAAAAATCACGTTCCCAAAGGTTTCATTCCGTTTGGACTCCGTTTGATATTCCTTTTCTGCGAAACTCTGAAATAGGCAAAAAACAACAATTCTGGGCTGGGCCTCCGGTTAGTACGTTAGTCCCAAAAGTAATATAAAAGTGAATAATAAAGCCCAATAATGTCCAAAACAGTAGATAATATAGCATGGAGCAATAAAAAATTATAGATACGTTGGAGACGTATCAGGGCTTCGCCAAGCACTGCGAGAGACGAGGAGGGAGAGGGGTAGGGCTACGCCAAGAGAGAGGGAGACTCGTGGCTCTGGCAGCCCCAAAACCCCCACTATATATAGGGGAAGGGGAGGGGGGCCGGCCCCTAGATCCATCTAGAGGGGGGGCGGCGGCCCCTCGGGAGGCTGCGGCCCCCTTAGGGTTTCCAACTAGGGGGCACCCGCCCCCCGGGGGGCAGCGGCCCCCTAGGGTTTCCAACCCTAGGCGCCTTGGGCCCTTGGGGGGCGCACCAGCCCACTAAGGGTCTGGTTCCCACCCAACTACAGCCCATTAGGTCCTTCGAGGTAGGTGGACCCTCCCGGTGGACCCCCGGAACCTATCGGTGGTCCCGGTACAATACCGATAAACCCCGAAACCTTTCCGGTGACTGAAACTGGACTTCCCATATATAAATCTTCACCTCCGGACCATTCCAGAACTCCTCATGACGTCCGGGATCTCATCCAGGACTCCGAACAACTTTCGATAACCACATACAATTCCCATTACAACTCTAGCGTCACCGAACCTTAAGTGTGTAGACCCTACGAGTTCGGGAACTATGCAGACATGACCGAGACATCTCTCCGGCCAATAACCAACAGCGGGATCTGGATACCCATGTTGGCTCCCACATGTTCCAAGGTGATCTGATCGGATGAACCATGATGTCAAGGATTCAATCAATCCCGTATACGATTCCCTTTGTCTACCGGTATAGCACTTGCCCGAGATTCGATTGTCGGTATACCGATACCTTGTTCAATCTCGTTACGGCAAGTCTCTTTACTCGTTCCATAACACATCATCCCGTGACCAACCCCTTAGTCACATTGAGCTCATTATGATGATGTCTTACCGAGCGGGCCCAGAGATACCTCTCTGTCATACGGAGTGAGAAATCCCAGTCTCAATTCGTGCCAACCCAACAGATACTTTCGGGGATACCCGTAGTGTACCTTTATAGCCACCCAGTTACGTTGTGACGTTTGGCACACCCAAAGTACCCTTACAGTATCCGGGAGTTGCACAATCTCATGGTCTAAGGAAAAGATACTTGACATTAGAAAAGCTTTAGCAGACGAACTACACGATCTTGTGCTATGCTTAGGATTGGGTCTTGTCCATCACATCATTATCCTAATGATGTGATCCCATTATCAATGACACCCTATGTCCATGGTTAGGAAGCCATAACCATCTATTGATCAACGAGCTAGTCAACTAGAGGCCCACTAGGGACATGTTGTGGTCTATGTATTCACACATGTATTACGATTTTTGGATAACACAATTATAGCATGAACAATAGACAATTATCATGAACAAGGAAATATAATAATAACCATTTTATTATTGCCTCTAGGGCATATTTCCAACAGTCTCCCACTTGCACTAGAGTCAATAACCTAGTTACATTGTGATGAATCGAACACCCATAGAGTTCTGGTGTTGATCATGCTTTGCACGTGGAAGAGGTTTAGTCAACGGATCTACGACATTCAGGTCCTTATGCACTTTACAAATCTCTATGTCTCCATCTTGAACATTTTCACGAATGAAGTTGAAGTGATGCTTGATATGCCTGGTCTTCTTGTGAAACCTGGGCTCCTTGGCAAGGGCAATAGCGCCAGTGTTGTCACAGAAGAGAGTCATCGGGCCCGACGCATTGGGAATAACTCCTAGGTCGGTAATGAACTACTTCATCCAGATTGCTTCATGTGCTGCCTCCGAGGCTGCCATTTACTCCACTTCACATGTAGATCCCGCCATGACGCTTTGCTTGCAACTGCACCAGCTGACTGCCCCACCATTCAAAATATACACGTATCCGGTTTGTGACTTGGAGTCATCTAGATATGTGTCGAAGCTAGCATCAACGTAACCCTTTTACGACGAGCTCTTCGTCACCTCCATAAACGAGAAACATATCCTTAGTCCTTTTCAGGTACTTCAGGATATTCTTGACCGCTGTCCAGTGTTCTATGCCGGGATTACTTTGGTACCTTCCTACCAAACTTACGACAAGGTTTATATCAGGTTTGGTACACAGCATGGCATACATAATAGACCCTATGGCCGAGGCATAGGGGATGACACTCATCTTTTCTCTATCTTCTGCCGTGGTTGGGCATTGAGCCGCGCTCAATCTCACACCTTGCAATACATGCAAGAACCCCTTCTTTGACTGATCCATATTGAACTTCTTCAATATCTTGTCAAGGTATGTGCTTTGTGAAAGACCAATGAGGCATCTCGATCTATCTCTATAGATCTTGATGCCTAATATATAAGTAGCTTCTCCAAGGTCCTTCATTGAAAAACACTTATTCAAGTAGGCCTTTATGCTCTCCAAGAGTTCTATATTATTTCCCATGAATAGTATGTCGTCCACATACAATATGAGAAATGCTACAGAGCTCCCACTCACTTTATTGTAAATACAGGCTTCTCCATAAATCTGCGTAAACCCAAACGCTTTGATCATCTCATCAAAACGAATGTTCCAGCTCCAAGATGCTTGCACCAGCCCATAGATCGAGCGTTGGAGCTTGCATACCTTATCAGCATTCTTAGGATCGACAAAACCTTCCGGCTACATCATATACAATTCTTCATTAAGGAAACCATTAAGGAATGTCGTTTTGACATCCATTTGCCATATCTCATAATCATAGAATGCGGCAATTGCTAACATGATTCAGACAGACTTCAACTTCACTACGGGTGAGAAGGTCTCATCGTAGTCAACCCCTTGAACTTGTCGATAACCCTTAGCGACAAGCCGAGCTTTATAGATGGTCACATTGCCATCCGCGTCCGTCTTCTTCTTAAAGATCCATTTATTTTCTATGGCTCGCCGATCATCGGGCAAGTCCATCAATGTCCATACTTTGTTTTCATACATGGATCCTATCTCGGATTTCATGGCTTCAAGCCATTTGTCGGAATCCGGGCCCGCCATTGCTTCTTCATAGTTCGAAGGTTCACCATTGTCTAACAACATGATTTCCAGGACAGGGTTGCCGTACCACTCTAGTGCGGAACGTGTCCTTGTGGACCTACGAAGTTCAGTAGCAACTTGATCTCAAGTTTCATGATCATCATCATTAACTTCCTCTCTAGTCGGTGCAGGCACCACGGAAACATTTTCTTGAGCTGCGCTACTCTCCGGTTCAAGAGGCAATACTTCATCAAGTTCTACTTTCCTCCCACTTACTTCTTTCGAGAGAAACTCTTTCTCTAGAAAGGATCCATTCTTGGCAACAAAGATCTTGCCTTCGGATCTGAGGTAGAAGGTATACCCAATAGTTTCCTTAGGGTATCCTATGAAGATGCATTTTTCTGACTTGGGTTCAAGCTTTTCAGGTAGTAGTTTCTTGACATAAGCATCGCATCCCCAAACTTTCAGAAACGACAGCTTAGCTTTCTTCCCAAACCATAATTCATACGGTGTCGTCTCGACGGATTTCGACGGAGCCCTATTTAAAGTGAATGCGGCAGTCTCTATAGCATAACCCCAAAATGATAGCGGTAGGTCGGTAAGAGACATCATGGATCGCACCATATCCAATAGAGTGCGATTTCGACGTTCGGACACACCATTACGCTGAGGTGTTCCAGGCGGCGTGAGTTGTGAAACAATTCCACATTTCCTTAAGTGCGTGCCAAATTCGTGACTCAAATATTCTCCCCCACGATCTCATCGTAAGAACTTGATTTTCCTGTCACGTTGATTCTCAACCTCACTCTGAAATTCCTTGAACTTTTCAAAGGTCTCAGACTTGTGTTTCATTAAGTAGACATAACCATATCTACTTAAGTCATCCGTGAGGGTGAGAACATAGCGATAACCACCGCGAGCCTCAACGCTCATTGGACCGCACACATCAGTATGTATGATTTCCAATAAGTTGGTTGCTCGCTCCATTGTTCCGGAGAACGGAGTCTTGGTTATTTTTCCCATGAGGCATGGTTCGCACGTGTCAAATGATTCATAATCAAGAGACTCCAAAAGTCCATCTGCATGGAGTTTCTTCATGCGTTTGACACCAATGTGACCAAGGCGGCAGTGCCACAAGTATGTGGGACTATCATTATCAACCTTACATCTTTTGGCATTCACACTATGAATATATGTAACATCACGTTCGAGATTAAATAAGAATAAACCATTGACCAGCGGGGCATGACCATAAAACATATCTCTCATATAAATGGAACAACCATTATTCTCGGATTTAAATGTGTAGCCATCTCGCATTAAACGAGATCCTGATACAATGTTCATGCTCAAAGCTGGTACCAAATAACAATTATTGAGGTTTAAAACTAATCCCGTAGGTAAATGTAGAGGTAGCGTGCCGACGGCGATCACATCGACCTTGGAACCATTCCCGACGTGCATCGTCACCTCGTCCTTCGCCAGTCTCCGCTTATTCCGCAACTCCTGTTTTGAGTTACAAATGTGAGCAACCGCACCGGTATCAAATACCCAGGAGCTACTACGAGCGCTGATTAGGTACACATCAATAACATGTATATCACATATACCTTTGGTATTGCCGGCCTTTTTATCCGCTAAGTACTTGGGGCAGTTCCGCTTCCAGTGACTGTTTCCCTTGCAATAAAAGCACTCAGTCTCAAGCTTGGGTCCATGCTTTGGCTTCTTCCCGGCAACTGGCTTACCGGGCGCGGCAACGCCCTTGCCGTCGTTCTTGAAGTTCTTCTTACCCTTGCCTTTCTTGAACTTAGTGGTTTTATTCACCATCAACACTTGATGTTCCTTTTTGATCTCCACCTCCGCTGATTTCAGCAATGAATATACCTCAAGAATGGTCTTTTCCATCCCCTGCATGTTGAAGTTCATCACAAAGCTCTTGTAGCTAGGTGGGAGTGACTGAAGGATTCTGTCAACGACCGCATCATCCGGGAGATTGACTCCCAGCTGAGATAAGCGGTTGTGCAACCCAGACATTTTGAGTATGTGCTCGCTGACACAACTATTCTCCTCCATCTTACAACTGTAGAACTTGTCGGAGACTTCATATCTCTCGACCCGGGCATGAGCTTGGAAAACCATTTTCAGCTCTTGGAACATCTCATATGCTCCGTGCTACTCAAAACGCTTTTGGAGCCCCGGTTCTAAGCTGTAAAGCATGCCGCACTGAACTAGGGAGTAATCATCACTACACGACTGCCAGGCGTTCATAACGTCTTGAGTTGCTGGGAAAACAGGTGCATCACCTAGCGGTGCTTCAAGGACATATGCTTTCTTGGCACCTATGAGGATAATCCTCAGGTTACGGACCCAGTCCGTGTAGTTGCTACCATCATCTTTTAGCTTGGATTTCTCTAGGAACGCGTTGAAGTTGAGGGCAACATTAGCGTGGGCCATTTGATCTACAAGACATATTGCAAAGTTTTAGACTATGTTCATGAAAATTAAGTTCATCTAATCCAATTATTTAATGAACTCCCACTCAGATAGACATCCCTCTAGTCATCTAAGTGATACATGATCCGAGTCAACTAGGCCGTGTCCGATCATCACGTGAGACGGACTAGTCATCATCGGTGAACATCTTCATGTTGATCGTATCTTCTATACGACTCATGTTCGACCTTTCGGTCTTCCGTGTTCCGAGGCCATGTCTGTACATGCTAGGCTCGTCAAGTCAACCTAAGTGTATTGCATGTGTAAATCTGGCTTACACCCGCTGTATTCGAACGTTAGAATCTATCACACCCGATCATCACGTGGTGCTTCGAAACAACGAACCTTCGCAACGGTGCACAGTTAGGGGGAACACTTTCTTGAAATTATTGCAAGGGATCATCTTATTTAAGCTACCGTCATTCGAAGCAAATAAGATGTAAAACATGATAAACATCACATGCAATCAAATAGTGACATGATATGGCCAATATCATTTTGCTCCTTTTGATCTTCATCTTTGGGGCGCCATGATCATCATCGTCACCGGCATGACACCATGATCTCCATCATCATGATCTCCATCATCGTGTCTTCGTGAAGTTGTCTCGCCAACTATTACTTCTACTACTATGGCTAACGGTTTAGCAATGAAGTAAAATAATTACATGACATTTATGTTGACACGCAGGTCATAAATAAATTAAGACAACTCCTATGGCTCCTGCCGGTTGTCATACTCATCGACATGCATGTCGTGATTCCTATTACAAGAACATGATCAATCTCATACATCACATATATCATTCATCACATCCTTTTGGCCATATCACATCACACGGCATATGCTGCAAAAACAAGTTAGACGTCCTCTAATTGTTGTTGCAAATTTTTACGTGGCTGCTATAGGTTTCTTAGCAAGAACGTTTCTTACCTACGCCAAAACCACAACGTGATATGCCAATTTCTATTTACCCTTCATAAGGACCCTTTTCATCGAATCCGATCCGAGTAAAGTGGGAGAGACAGACACCCGCTAGCCACCTTATGCAACTAGTGCATGTCAGTCGGTGGAACCTGTCTCACGTAAGTGTACGTGTAAGGTCGGTCCGGGCCGCTTCATCCCATGATGCTGCCGAATCAAGATAAGACTAGTAACGGCAAGTAAATTGACAAAATCGACGCCCACAACAACTTGTGTTCTACTCGTGCATAGAAACTACGCATAGACCTAGCTCATGATGCCACTGTTCGGGATCGTTGCAGAAATTAAAAGATTTCTACGCATCACCAAGATCAATCTATGGATCTTACTAGCAACGAGAGGGGAGTGCATCTTCATACCTTTGAAGATCGCGATGCGGAAGCATTGCAAGAACGCGGTCGGTGGATTCGTACACGAAGCGATTCAGATCGCGGCCGAATCCGATCTAAGCACCGAACAACGGTGCCTCCGCGTTCAACACACGTGCAGCCCGGTGACGTCTCTCGCGCCTTGATCTAGCAAGGAGAGAGGGAGAGGTTGGGGAAGACTCCGTCCAGCAGCAGCACGACGGCGTGGTGGTGGTGGTGGAGGAGCGTGGCACTCCAGCAGGGCTTCGCCAAGCACTGCGAGAGACGAGGAGGGAGAGGGGTAGGGTTGCGCCAAGAGAAAGGGAGACTCGTGTCTCTGGCAGCCCCAAACCCCCACTATATATAGGGTAAGGGGAGGGGGCCCGGCCCCCTAGATCCATCTAGAGGGGGGGCGGCGGCCCCTCGGGGGGCATCGGCCCCCTTAGGGTTTCCAACTAGGGGGCGCCCGCCCCCGGGGGGGCAGCGGCCCCCTAGGGTTTCCAACCCTAGGCGCCTTGGGCCCTTGGGGGGCGCACCAGACCACTAAGGGGCTGGTTCCCACCCAACTACAGCCCATTAGGTCCTTCGAGGTAGGTGGACCCTCCCGGTGGACCCCCGGAACGCTATCAGTGGTCCCCTTACAATACCGATAAACCCCGAAACCTTTCCGGTGACTGAAACTGGACTTCCCATATATAAATCTTCACCTCCGGACCATTCCGGAACTCCTCGTGATGTCCGGGATCTCATCTGGGACTCCGAACAACTTTCGATAACCACATACAATTCGCATTACAACTCTAGCGTCACCGAACCTTAAGTGTGTAGACCCTGCGGGTTCGGGAACTATGCAGACATGACCGAGACATCTCTCCGGCCAATAACCAACAGCGGGATCTGGATACCCATGTTGGCTCCCACATGTTCCACGATGATCTCATCGGATGAACCACGATGTCAAGGATTCAATCAATCCCGTATACGATTCCCTTTGTCTACCGGTATAGCACTTGCCCGAGATTCGATCGACGGTATACCGATACCTTGTTCAATCTCGTTACGGCAAGTCTCATTACTCGTTCCATAAGACATCATCCCGTGACCAACCCCTTAGTCACATTGAGCTCATTACGATGATATCTCACCGAGTGGGCCCAGAGATACCTCTGTGTCATACGGAGTGACAAATCCCAGTCTCGATTTGTGCCAACCCAACAGATACTTTCGGGGATACCCGTAGTGTACCTTTATAGCCACCCAGTTACGTTGTGACGTTTGGCACACCCAAAGTACCCTTACGGTATCCGGGAGTTGCAGAATCTCATGGTCTAAGGAAAAGATACTTGACATTAGAAAAGCTTTCGCAGACGAACTACACGATCTTGTGCTATGCTTAGGATTGGGTCTTGTCCATCACATCATTATCCTAATGATGTGATCCCGTTATCAATGACATCCTATGTCCATGGTTAGGAAACCGTAACCATCTATTGATCAAGGAGCTAGTCAACTAGAGGCCCACGAGGGACATGTTGTGGTCTATGTATTCACACATGTATTACGATTTCTAGATAACACAATTATAGCATGAACAATAGACAATTATCATGAACAAGGAAATATAATAATAACCATTTTATTATTGCCTCTACGGCGTATTTCAAACAAGAAAGTGGTGGTCGGGGAGATTAGGGTTTCGGGGATGGGGGGATAAGGGGAGTGGGGTGGCCGGTTGGGCCTTTTGGGCTGGTGGCCTGCTTCTAAATATGTGTTTTCTTCACAACAATTACCTATGTAATATTTGGCACTAACCGAACATTTTTGTTCTAATGTTTGAAAACTTTTGTTGTTTGCCATATTTTTTTAATTTGAATCGGTTTCGAACTAACGCGAGATTAGCAACAGTAATCGTGGTGACGTGGCATCATTAGCAGAGGTTACTTTAGCTTGATTATCCGGGCGTCACAATTCTCCTCCACTACAAGAAATCTCGTCCCGAGATTTAAGAGGGGGTCTAAGGGGGAAAGGTTTGGTTACGAAATTCTAACGAATCTTCTCGGTCTTGGTTGCTCTTCTCGATGAGGTCAATCCATTACGTTGATGTCTTCATTTCTCTTCTTCAGGTCATCATGATGAAGTTGTCGTCCTTCCTTCAGGATCTTCACCGTACTTACGAAAGGGTAAGAAGGGAAAACTCTATAAGGATGGATTCTAACAAGATCGAGCATCAGACCGTTAAGTCAGGGAAGAAGCATAAGTATCTCTCGATTTGAAACTTAAGAAGATAACGAGAGAAAAGTAAGAAGGTACCATGAGAAGTTTCAAACGGATAGGCAATCGTTCGATGCCTAATCAGAAGGTGAAAGGGTTTCAGGGTAACGAGAATAGGTATTGCGTCTCATACCAGAATAGATCACTAGATAGGTGGTCCGTGAATTACATACGAAGTCAAGCGCGAGGAACAACCTTGGGAACAGGTGGTGTATAGGAGAGTCAGGTTTTGATCCTGTGGGCTGTGGGTTATGGGCCCACCATGTGGGATAAAAGTAGGAGGAGTGGTGACATCTTGCATGGTCATGATAGCAAGGCAAGTCAGAGGGTAGCCTGTCTATTATGTCGGCAACAACGTCGGTACAAAGGGCGAGGGACGAAGAGAACCATTTCCTGCTCGTTGGACGAGGTGGACCAATAGGCAAAGTTCTCGTCCATCGGTGGCTACCGGAATGTCATCAACAATAGTAACAGGGTCTTGCTGACAGAATAGTACATCGAGGTGTTTACATAAGCAGGAGAATAATACTGCTTAGATCATATAGATCACAAGAAAGGTTAAACCAAACAATGGAAAGGAAAACATGATTATCAGATTAAACCGAACAATGGAAAGGAAAATGTGCTTAAACACATATTTCAGGGGTATATCTTTCCCAAGGACAAACAGAGCATGATATCCATGCCGTGATATAATGTAGAGAATCCTTTAGGAAAGGGGGGAGAAATTTCATGCCATTACCCATACAAGGGTGTTTGGATAATTGATAAAGAAAATTTTGCATTGTGCTTCAAATGTTCTTATCGAAGATCGGAGTACCACAGACAAACTTTGAGATAGCATTGACATGGTCTTCAAGCAAAGGTCGGACTCTGGATACACAAAGGATTCATCATAAACAACTTATAGAATAAGTCTTACGATTTCCTCATGGAAGAATGGTTAACCTTGCTAAAATGGAAACTATAACAATAAGTTCTTCGACCAGGTTTGCTAGGCAGGACATCACCTTACCGGACCATATAAAGACCAACATTATAACTCTTGGAAGTATGTTCCAACCATCATATCTGACCGAGATTCAGATCTGATTGGTGTCAGGATAACTCAGACTTAGGATGCCTGAGAAGAAAGGTGCAACACAAATTGTTGAGATGACATTGTAAGATTCTCGGGAATTGAACTATGGAAGCGAGTTCCGAAACAAGAGTTCATCATTAAATCAAGGAGAGGTGACGAGGTGGCTGATTGACTCAGCGACAATTCATTGAGATTTCCAAAAAGATGGATTTCCACAATTATGTAAACAAGGAGATAACATTAGTCAGATCAAATGAGATAATGAGGTATGCTGAAGGAATGCATACTCAATTAAACATTGGTTGAAAGGTGCACCCGAAATATGGGTTGGGTTGCAGGACCAATGTCAGAATGGTGATTCCACAATCAATAGTCTAAGAATGAACGGCCGACCATTAACTTCAAAGCAATAGGGTTGCTAGAAGGGCAGAATCCAAATAGCACCGTTCACTTGTTGGTACCCCGGTTGGAATCAACACGAGGACCAAGATAGAATGGTGATGGTGAGAAGCATCACTATACCAAGAATTCTTAAGAGATGGAGCAATCCTCACAACATTCTTGATATAAAAGATGGTAATACTCCAAGGTAAAGACGAACAAATGCTGGATAGCAATGATCTCAAGGTATAACACAAAACACGAACAAGTTTGTGTTGAACGGAAGGCAATAAAGTGGTCGGCGATAATACAAATCATCGAGAGCAAGGATGGTATTTCTCATCAAGAATTCGACTGATATTCTGGAAGAGCTCAGAATGCTGATGAGGTTCATGACACATTTGTCGAGAGATTCAAGAAGATGTAACCGATAGGTGATGACATCAAGTTAAAGGAATGATGAAGCGAAAGGTTATTGGAACCATGGGTATGACACACACTCGGAATCAAGCTTGATGTTCAAGGCGAAATGATAAGACGAGGAAGACCGACGTAAGCTTGGCTCATCGTCAAAGTTGTGCTTCGGAAATAAAGACCAGGTAGCACAGTTCAAATTAGCACGGTAATGATATAGCCGATTAGGCTAGGAATGACTTGAAGGATTATTAAACTCATAAGCAACAAAAATTTCTTAGAGTTATTGAATCGGAGTCCGGAATCGATTCACTTGTCGGTGTTCTTGAGTGACTAATAACTTAGAACCCCGGGGGAAATCTGAAATCGGTGAGAATAATAGTTGATGAAGATCTCATAAGTTATATAGTTCTGTGATATTCTCGAGATACCAGAGGGTATACTCGAAGGTAGAGTAGAATAGAGGGTGGATAGATGTATTTACCTGCAAAAGACAAGTACTTTAACTTGTCCGAGAAATGGGATCAAAGAAGGACAATATGGTCGGAACCATGATTTCAAAGGACCAATTCCCAGATATCAGATGATTGTTATCAAGGAAATAGTTATTATTACAAGAAGCTTCCATGATAGGATCTACATCGTGTCCATGGGCATGAACACAAAGTTCAAGGTCGACTTCCACTTCTTTAATGCATAACCTTTCATTCACTTCTCGTTTTTGAAGAAGTTGTAGTGTTGAAATTTTATTTGCCAAAACACCAGAAGAGTATGACTCGTGAAAAACTTTCGGGTTCACACAGATTAAGGAAGGCATAGGTTCAACCCATCGGGGCGTCTTAGAAACATATACCATAAGCTTCGTGAGTAATTATCACAAGCTCAAAAGCAGAGCATGATTGGCCAAATCAGAGAATGGGATTTACCAATGGCATTGTGTGTCAGAGAAAGAACTTCTTGAGGTTTTTGTATATGAAGGACACTGTCGGATGATAATTCAACAAAGGATCTGATGTTCCATAACAGATCTGATGTGAGCATCGGTACTCAACCAGAAGAAGAAAGAATGCAAGGAGATAAGGTTATAGAAACAACTGGCTAATTCAAAGCTCAAATGTAAAGGAATTATGATTTCCAAATCAAGGGATCAGAAGCAAACGCTCTGATTAACAATGGATAAGTTGAATAGACTTAGGGGTACATCCAATGACAACTTGATTGGTCGAGGACCAGCTCATGTTCAAAATGACGTCTGAGCCGGAAGGATGAATTCTAGGATCTGATTAAGGATTGCGAGCATTCGCAACATATTGAATCAAGTGACTCGAAATGATAGTGACAGAGGATGTCAATGGAGATTACTAGAAGTATGGAATTAACCATAATGCAAGAAGGCAAGGAAATCAAGAGCAATGGGCTGCTGAGGATCTTCAGAAAATTGAATGGTATTTCGAGTACTTTTGTGAAACACATGAATAGCTAGGGATGAGCGGATACTCGGCAAGTGCGAGGAATTATCCGTAGGGGTATTTATGTGGCAAGGAACTGCAAGGCAGTAGGCATAAAGTATACCCAGAACAATAGAGAGAATTTCAGGGTATCTTGTAATAACAAGATCAACGGGGAATGATTGTATGAATGGCAAGTGTATGTGGCTATCCATAGGGGTATATCGATGATAGGGAATTTGCAAAGGCGGTGGGCACAAGTGTCTCGAGAGAACATCGGAGATTATCTTCGGAATCTTCTGGTGCAGCAGACGATCATCTGTAATAAGGGGCTCTCCGGGAGAAAGTTGTTATGAGATCCTAATGTTAGAGTTTAGCAAATTCATTTAACCCGAATAGAAGAGAGATTAGAGTTCCAGAGTATAGGTCAAGGAATAAAAGATCCTAATACCACCCAATGGCGACGTGGGCTCGTAAGCCGCACAGCCATGTTAGTAAAAAAGTTTTCATCGATTAGACTCAACTTCGGCCAAGGAGTGTGGACGGGGGATTCCTACAGGTAGTTGGCTCTGATACCAACTTGTGACGCCCCCGATTCAATCGTACACTAATCATGCACGCAAACGTGTACGATCAAGATCAGGGACTCACGGGAAGATATCACAACACAACTCTAAAAACATAAATAAGTCATACAAGCATCATAATACAAGCCGGGGGCCTCGAGGGCTCGAATACAAGTGCTCGATCATAGACGAGTCAGAGAAAGCAACAATATCTGAGTACATACATAAGTTAAACAAGTTGCCATAAGATGGCTAGCACAAACTGGGATACGGATCGAAAGAGTCGCAGGCCTCCTGCCTGGGATCCTCCTAAACTACTCCTGGTCGTCGTTGGCGGACTGCACGTAGTAGTAGGCACCTTCGTTGTAGTAGGGGGCGTCGTCGACGGTGGCGTCTGGCTCCTGGGCTCCAGCATCTGGTTGCGACAACCGAGAGGAAAGGAAAGGGGGAAAAGAGGGAGAAAAGCAACCGTGAGTACTCATCCAAAGTACTCGCAAGCAAGGATCTACACTACATATGCATGGGTATCTGTGTAAAGGGGCAATATCAGTGGACTGAACTGCAGAATGCCAGAATAAGAGGGGGATAACTAGTCCTGTCGAAGACTACGCTTCTGGCAGCCTCCATCTTGCAGCATGTAGAAGAGAGTAGATGGTAAGTTCACCAAGTATCACCGCATAGCATAATCCTACTCGGCGATCCTCCCCTCGTCGCCCTGTGTGGGAGCGATCATCGAGTTATATCTGGCACTTGGAAGGGTGTGTTTTATTAAGTATCTGGTTCTAGTTGTCATAAGGTCAAGGTACAACTCTGGGTCGTCCTGTTACCGAGGATCACAGCTACTCGAATAGATAAACTTCCCTGCAGGGGTGCACCACATTTCCCAACACGCTCGATCCCATTTGGCCGGACACACTTTCCTGGGTCATTGCCCGGCCTCGGAAGATCAACACGTCGCAGCCCTGCCTAGGCACAACAGAGAGGTCAGCACGCCGGTCTAAATCGTATGGCGCACTGGTCTGGGCCCATCGCCCATTGCACACCTGCACGTTGCGAGGGCGGCCGGCGAGCAGACCTAGCAACCTCCATTACAAAGGAAGATGCGTTACGCGGACCAACCCGGCGCGCGCCGCTCAGTCGCTGACGCCAAGAAGGCTTCGGCTGATACCACAACGCTGAGTGCGCATAACTGTTCCTGCGTAGTTGGTTAGTGCGTATAGGCCAGTGGCCAGACTCAGATCAAATACCAAGGTCTCGTTAAGCATGTTATTTTGAAGTAACCGCGGACGCTGACCAGGGCCAGGCCCACCTCTCTCCTAGGTGGTCTCAACCCGCCCTGTCGCTCCGCCACAAAGTAACAGTCGGGGGCCATCGGGAACCCAGGCCCACCTCTACCGGGATGGAGCCACCTGCCGCTTCAGCCCCCATCTTCGAACAGTATCATAAGTAATGTAACAGTATAAAGTATATAGCATATGCCCGTGATCACCTCCTGAAGTGATCACGGCCCAGTAGTATAGCATGGCAGACGGACAAGAGTGTAGGGCCACTGATGGAACACTAGCATCCTATACTAAGCATTAGGATAGCAGGTAAAGGTAACAACTGTAGCAACAATGACATGCTATGCAGCAGAATAGGATTAACGAAAGTAGTAACATGCTACATTACTCTAATGCAAGCAGTAGAGAGAAGGAATAGGCGATATCTGGTGATCAAGGGGGGGGTCTTGCCTGGAAGCTCAGCCGAGAAGGAGGGGTCGTCAACACCGTAGTCGTACTGGGTAGCAGCGGCGTCGGTCTCGGTGTCTAGCGAGAGAAGAGGGAGGAGAATTAATAAATATAATGCAAACATATGCATGACGATGCATGACATGACAATGAGCGGTGCTAGGTGTGCCCTAACGCGGTAGGAGGTGATACCGGCGAAGGGGGAAACATCCGGGAAAATATCCCCGGTGTTTCACGATTTCAGACAGATGACCCGGAGGGGGAAAGTTGCGTGTTTGCTATGCTAGGGATGTGTGGCGGACAAACGGGCTGCGTATCCGGGTTCGTCTCGCCGTTCTGAGCAACTTTCATGTACAAAGTTTGTCCATTCGAGCTACGATTTATTTTATATTAATTTTAAAAGATTTAATCATTTTTAGAATTTACTTAATTATTTTAAATCAACATTATCCAGAATACTGTATCCTGGCATCAGCATGATGTCAGCAGTCAACAGGGCGTGGACTAGGTCAAACCTATCGTGTGGGACCCACATGTCATACTCTGTTTAGGTTAATTAGTATTTAGCTAATCTAATTACTGTTTAATTAAACTAACTTGTTAATTAGATTAATTAAACATGATTAATTAACTTAATTAATTCACTAATTAATTAATTAATATTATTATTTTAATTCATTTCTATTTTATTTTCTTTTTCTTAAACCTCTTTTTTAAAGTTCAAGGGCAGGGCCCCACTTGTCATAGGGCCAGTGGGGGCCTTAGCGGGCGTGCGGTTATGGGCGCATGCGCGTGGGCGTGGCCGAACACGACAGAGCACTGCGGGGCGCCGGGGGCCACGGCGCTGGCCAGGCGGCTGCCGGGGCGAGAGGCGGCGCGGGGACACGGCGGCGGTGGTCACCGAGGGAAGCGGCATGGTGGAGCTGGCGGTGAGAGGGGGCCAGCAGCAGGCGCGGCTAGAGCCTACGCGCGCATGGGGGTGGGGAGCTCGGGCGAACAGGGGCGTGGCCGGCGTGGGGTAGCGAGCAGTGCGGGGCCGCACGACGAGTGCGAGGCGGCATGAGTGGGGCGCGCGGGCGAGCAGGGAGGAGGGGCACCGAGCGCTGGGCGCAGGCAGCGGCGGAGGAGGGCACCAAGCAGATGGCGGCAGCGCCCGCAGCGATAGCCACCGCAGCAGAGCAGCACGAGGGGGGAGCCCGGGGCCAGCGGCGAGGCGCAGCAGCGCGTGAGGCCAGGCGCAGGTGGGGGCGCGTCGCCGCGGGCGCACGTGCGTGAGGGTCCATGCTAGGGCGCGCGGACCGGACGGTGCGGTGGCGCGGGCGAACACTCGGTCGGGGAGCGTTGAGAAAGCGCGGCGACGGGGGTGCAGGGGGCGCACGAGTGCGGTGACCGCGACAGCGAGCGCGCGCAGCGCGGGCAGGCGGGGTCGCGCGAGGGAGAGGGGAGGAAGTGGAGGCCGTGGCCTCACCGGGGTCATAGGTTCAGGGGCAACGGGGGGCGAGGAGGAGGGTGGAGATGACGCGGCGGAGAGGAAGCAGGCCGGCGAGGAGGGGGAGGCAGGCCGGCAAGGACGCGCTCCGTCGAGGTCCAGCGGTGGGGCGGCGTGGGGCGTCGAGCGGGGGCGAAGGGATCGGGCTCCTCCCGATCCAGATCCAGAGTGAGGGGGGGAAGTGGTGGTCGAGGAGATTAGGGTTTCGGGGATGGGGGATAAGGGGAGTGGGGTGGCCGGTTGGGCCTTTTGGGCTGGTGGCCTGCTGGCTTGCTAGGCCATTCGGACCAGGTGGAGGGGGGTTTCTTCTTTTTCTTTTTTTGTTAGTTTTGTTTTCTGTTTTTTTGTATTTCCTTTTCTTTTATTTATTTCCCTTTTCTGTTTTATCTAATTTAGGGCATCTTAGTGTTTTCTAAATATGTGTTTTCTTCACAACAATTACCTATGTAATATTTGGTACTAACCAAACATTTTTGTTCTAATGTTTGAAAACTTTTGTTGTTTGCCATATTTTTGAATTTGAATTTTGAATCGGTTTCAAACTAACACGAGATTAGCAACAGTAATCGAGGTGACGTGGCATCATTAGCAGAGGTTACTGTAGCTTGATTATCCGGGCGTCACACTTGTCCTGCTCAGATCTGCAACCATGGGAGTGGGGAAGAGGGAGCTGCGTATGGGTTGGGGCGGTGGCACCATTGGAGGGAGGTGCGAGGTGACCTCACCGAGCGCTTGGGCACGAACAAAAAGTGCCACCACCGGCAGCTGGGTGAGGGCATCGGCGCCGCAGGACCACCTCCACATGGGAAATCAGCAGCGATGTGGGGATGGTGATGGAATGGTGGGACGAAGAGATGGATGGAGTGGTGGAACCACTACAAAAAAAAATACACTTCCGTGATGATACGTGTTTGTCACAGTAGGTCGCATTTTTTGTCATGCATGTACATCCATGACAATTTTATGACAGAATCAAGATAGTCATACATGTGCTGTCGTAGAAGTGTTCCATGACATTACCAAAATTATCATCATGGAAGTGTCCACTTCCATGACGATAAATCGCGCGTCACAGAAGTGCTTTCGTCAAGGGTGACCGACACGTGGCATCCACTGTAACGGAACGCCGTTAAGCTATCGGGTCCGGTTTTGGGTCCGATAACCCGTTAACAGCCCGGACCAATGGGGATTTTCCACGTGTAAAATTCTGATTGGCTGACGGAACACGTGTCAGCTCCGCGTTGGCACAGGTGTCACTCATCCAATGGGCGAGATGCGCCTATGATATGCTGACACGTGGACCGGCCCAAAAGTGGCCCATAAAGTTTAAATGGGCCGGCCCAACTAAAGGCCTACAAGATTTTGCGGTCCATAATGGGCCAGCCCAGCAAAAGGCCCACGAGATTTTTCGTATCATAATGTTGGCATGTTGGGCTCGTACGAAGCTTTCGGCCGAATACATTACTAAGATAAACGTACACTATACAAAAATAGCGTCGTAATTATTGTAGCCTTTGGCAGCAGCATAAATGTCGTATCACAAGAAAAGGCCTGTTGGCATAAAGTTGACGGTCCTTGCAGATAAAAGCACCATCAGATGTATAGAAGCACATATCATTTGACCTGAGTGCTAATGTTTCAGGCTGTAGAATCTGATGGAGCAGCAAGATCTTCACCTCTTTCCGCCATTGCTCTTGAACAACGAAGCGAATGTCTGATAGTCTAGTTTCAAAACCATTCATATCTTGACGACATTTGTCAACCACTATTCTTGTTTCCAAAATGACGTCCATTAGGGATTGGACTTGTGTCTGGAGCACAGATATATCACTCTGTCTAGCAGGAAGATTTTGTTCAGTAGGCGATTTGTACAAGGTTACCTTGACAACCAACCCAGAATTACGCAGGAAGGTGCTTTTTGCACTGTTAGTGGAGAGATACTAACGCACTGCAGCAAGAGGTGACATTGTGCCTGTGGTAGCCTCGTCACCTTCAGGTGGTTGTGGCTGTTCAATCATTTTTTCCATAGCTTCCTGAAAATTTGAACTTGTAGATTAGTGTACCAGATAAGTTACTAATGAGACAAAAACAAACAAAGTAGGTTACACGTTTATACATAACTTATTTTGGTGAACTAATGTAATACATTATCATGTATTGTAGTGCCAACTACATAATAAAATCACTTTCGGAACATATGTCCATGTAGCATGCCTACTGTATTGTCTATTTCCTCACATTCATTGACATCTAAGGATAAAGAGACATGGTTTAAAGTAGGATGAACATAGTATGACATCATTCATATCATGGGCAAACAGATATAAAATAAACAGGCTATTTTATCATTGTCTGCGCACGTGAACATAACAACTAGAATACAGATCAAGACCAAAAGAATATCCTTCATCTCTTTTAAACCATGTAAGGTGAAATGATACGTTAAGACAACTGTGTATAAAAGTGAACAGAGTAACTGACATTGGCTGCAAACCAAGTAGTTAAATGAACACATCACAGTACCAATCAGTTCAAAGGCAGGAGGAGTAAGGACTTACAACAGCGGCTTGAACTGGTGTGCTCATGCCCTTCATCTTGCTGGTGTGGCAATCCTTGAAGATTTGCACTGCATTCGGTTCAGGTTCTTTTTGGTCCGCACAGGCTTTCCTCTGTATTTGGAACAAGTCAATATAGATACGATAATATGGCACAGAAAAAAGAAGGAAGTATCAACTATTTACAAGAGCCTCGCAGTGTGCAATATAGCTAGGAGATCCTGTTGTCTATTGGAATTTCACTTTAGAACGGTTGGTCGTGTTCTTCAAACAGTTAGCCTAGAAGAAGATACACTTGTAAGGCACATACATAAATAAAAGTTCAATATGTGGTCCAATCAAATACATATAGCCTACCTGATCCTTTGGATCAGACCAGTGTTTAACGAGGCCTGTCTAGTCTTCATCTGTAATATATTCCACTGGAGATGTTTGGGCGATTTCATTGTTAGCCTTGCCTTCAAAGTGAGTTTTCTATGGTGTTACCGATACTGTCCCAGAGCAGACTGAAAAACATGAGTGCATGCTTGTTTTGTTGCATCATCTTTCGGATCCAACTTGAACCTCATTTGTTGAAAAAAGAATGTGAGTCTTATTAGGAGGAAGCTAGAAAGTATGGGACAGAGCAAGACAATATTACTAATTGCGATGAATAAAATTACTTACGGATAAATGGTCAAGGAAGGTGTTAAACTGGGTATTGTCTTTCTCATTCCTATACTGGATCCACGTTGGGAGGATACGTGCATGACACCTAACAGCAACGGCTGCCTCTGATACTAACTTGGCTGACTCTGTAGCATCACGTGGCCTTTTTAAACCTGCCTCAAAATGGATCTCCATTCTTCCTCCTTTAGATTTTGTTAATCTGCCAAGCATTATCCCTGATGTCTGTTTTCGCTTGCGTCGTGGCGCTAGTTCAACAACGAATATGGAAAGTGTTAATGTACATCAAACTGTGAGAGTACATATAAAGGAGCATGCAACTGCAACTTGACTCGGTCAGGTACCGTCTTGGTGTTGATGCTCATGAGGTTCATCTGATTTTTCCAAGTCCTGTTGTGTCAGCAATGCTTCGGAAGTAGTGTTAGGTGTGAAGGTAGCTTGGGAACTGGCCAGTTCCGGAGCAAACGAACGAGTAACTCGTTGAGATGCTGGTACAGTTGAAGCGGATGCTACAGCTGGTGGAGCAGGTGATACTGTGTTTGTAGATTTAGCCGGTGGACTTGGACCTTCTACTGCACTATAAGTACTAGGAGAATCTGGATGGCCGATCCTTTTCCGTTTCACCTGACGAGTAACACCACTCCCTACTATATTATTTTCCTTGCTTTTTTGACTTTGCCATGTCAAGCCGTACCCAGAACACAAAAGAATAAAATCGCTCTTCAGAACTCATTGATGCATGATACAGACAAGCAATACTTTGATGTAAGACAACCGTATGAGGATGGAATATGTAAGGAAAATAGGACGGCATGACATATTCACAGCTACGATGTGTAAACTAAGCAGAAGGATTTTCAAGAAAATAGAAGTGATGCAAGCTAGACACCATATGAAAGATGCAACCAATATTACTCTGCCAAGTTAAAAGTGTCTTGTCATAAGTGGCAATTCGAAAAATTAGAAGCAGTACAACGTAGAAATCAATGCAAGATGCAACCACTATCAAACTGCCATGTTAAAAGTGTCCAATCATGAGTGACTCATGCGGGATACACAACAGCAGTACTTTGATGTAAGAACATGGTATGATAGATAGATGGAGTGTATTCTAGACACAGAACGCCATGTCATATGCACATGTATAACGTATGAACTCAGCAGGTGCAATTTAATCAAAATAGAAGAAATACAGGCTAGACAACATATGCAACATGAAACCAATTATCACACAGTCAACTTAGAGCAAGCACCTGCGATGGAGTATGGGAGATGAACTCATCATGTAGACTTGGGACTTCAACTTCATTAGCAGTAGCAGTGGCAAATCTAGAGAGTCTCTGTTTGCGTCGGTGCGGAGGACCACCAACATCCCCTAACTTACTCTTTTCCTTCCTATTTTCTGATATTGCCTTATGAAGTCAAAACCACAAGAAGATGAATAAAATTAGCTCTGCATAACTGGTTGATGCATGATACAGACGAACACTACTTTGATGTAAGGCAAGAACAGGATAGGAGGATGGAATATATACAAAAAAGACAATGTTTCATATTCACACGTATGATAGGAGGATGGAATATGTATGAAAAAACAGTAAGCGGAAGGCATTTCAACAAAATTAGAAGAAATGAAAGCTAGGCACCATATGAACATGCAACCAATATCACTCTATCAGGTAAAAAGTGTCTCGTCGTAAGTGCCATTTCAAGAAATTAGAAGCAGTACAAGCTAGAAGACAATGCAAGATGCAACCTACATCACAGTCCCAAGTTAAATGTGTATTATGGGTAAGTGGTCGTTGCAGGTATAAGTTGTAAGCTACGCAGATGCAATTCAACATAATCATAAGCAATACAAACTAGACATCATACAGAAAACGCAACCACATATAACAGTTCCAAGTTAGAGCAAGCACCTATGATGGTGGAGTAGGGGAGATGTGCTCATCATGTACACGTATGTTCTAGAAACAGGAACACGTGTCATATTCATAGGCATTTTGTGTAAAGTAAGCAGATGCAATTCAACAAAGTTAGAAGCAATACAAGCTAGACATCATACGCAACATGCAACCACATATAATAGTGCCAAGTTAGAGCAAGCACCTGTGATGGTGGAGTAGGGGAGATGTGCTCATCATCTACAGAGCTACATTGACTGTCTAGCCTTGCGTTGTCTTGCAAATCTTGTTGGGAGGATGGCGGAGTAGAATCTGTAGAGAACCTCCGTTTCAGTTGCTCGGAAGGACCACCATCATCCAATGCCTTGCCAATTTCCTTCAGCTTTATTGATTTTGCATTGTGAGGTCAAACCAACAAGAAAAAGGAATATAATTCGCTCTTCGAAACTCATTCATGCATGATACCGATGAACACTACTCTGATGAAAGGCAAAGTCATGATACGAGGATGGAATATGTACGAAAAAATGGACGGCTTGACATAT
This sequence comes from Aegilops tauschii subsp. strangulata, assembly GCF_002575655.3. Lineage (NCBI taxonomy): Eukaryota > Viridiplantae > Streptophyta > Magnoliopsida > Poales > Poaceae > Aegilops > Aegilops tauschii. The sequence continues at coordinate 323,917,283 of NC_053040.3, forward strand.
TCACACCTATGATGTGGTAACTAAGAAGAAGGCACTTCAACAAATTTGAAGCACTCCAAACTAGACACCATATGAAAGGTGCAATCAATATCACTCTACCAAGTTAAAACTGTCTCGTCATAGGTGGTGTTCATCAAACTAGAAGCAATACGTGCTAGAAATCATATTCAAGACGCAAACCAATATCACACTGCCAACTTAAAGGTGTTCCATCATAAGTGACTGATGCAGGATACATAATAATAGTAGTTTCATGTAAGAACATGGTGTGATATACAGATATAGTATGTACCAAAAACAGGAAAGCGTGTCATATTCACACGTATCATGTGTAAGCTAAGCAGATGTAGTTTACACTAATTAGGAGCAATACAAGCTAGACACCATATGCAACATGCAACCAGATATCACACTGTCAAGTTAGAGCAAGCACATTGGATGGTGGAGTAGGGGAGCGGAGACTTGGACCTTGTAATGCACTATCAATACAAGGAGAATCGGTACAGATGCTCCGTTTACGTTGCTGCAGAGGACCACCATCATCGCCTTCCTTCCTCTTTCTTGATTTTGCCTTGTCAAGTAAAACCCACAAGAAAAAGGAATAAAATTTGCTCTTCAGAACTCATTGATGCATGATACTGACGAACACTACTTTCATGTAAGGCAGCCGCATGATAGGAGGATGGAATATGTATGAAAAACAGGACGGCGTGACATATTGACATGTATGATGTATAAAGTGTAAACTAAGCACAAGGTGCTTGAACTTGTTAGAATCAATGCAAGCTAGAAACCATTTGAAAGATGAAACCAATATCACTATGCCAAATTAAAAGGGTGCCCTAACAAATGTATTTGACCAAATTAGAAGCAATACATGGCAACAGGCTAGAAATAATATGCAATATGCAACGAATAAAGGTGACTCATTGTAAGTGATTGATGCAGGATACAGAAGAGAGGTAGTTTCATGTAAGAACAAGGTTAACACATAGATGTAGTGTGTACCAAAAATAGGAAGGCATGTCATATTCACAGGTATAATGTGTAAACTAAGCAGATGCAATTTACCCTAATTAGAAGCATTACAAGCTAGACACCGTATGCAACATGCAACCACATATCACACTCGAAGTTAGAGCAAGCACCTGTGATGGTGGTGTGGGGGAATTGCGGTCATCAACTAGAGAGCTACGTTGACTATCTTCATTTAGCCTTGTTGTTTCTTGAGAATCATGTGGGGAGGATGACACTGCACTCTTTAAACGAGTATGGCGTCTCACAGTAACCCACTCGGGTGACTGTCTCATCATAAGTGATTGACGAGGGATACAAAAGAGCATTAGTTTGATGTACGAACATTGTTAATGGACATATGTGGTATGTATCAAAAACAGGAAGGCATGTCATTATCAAAGGTATAATGTGTAAAGTAAGCAGATACAATTTAACCAAATTGGAAGCAATACAAGCTAGGCACCATATGCAACATGCAACCACATTTGACAACTTGAAGTTAAAGCAAGCACCTGGGATGGTTGTGTGTGGCAATTGAGATCATCAACTGCAGAGCTACGCTTACTGTCTCGAACTGCTGACATTGCATCCTTTATAGCGCTGAAATGCTTAGTGCTTATCTTTGAATTACACTGGAGCGACTTCTGTCTTTTCTTTTCAACATTCATTAACACTGCGTCAGAGTCTGAAATACCCATGCATAAAAAACAATAGTGTGAGTATGGGTGAAGTGTGTGCACAATTAGTACAGTGTAAAGGTAGCAGATAGCAGGTCGGTGAGAAATAAATGACGGGAGACATATGATAGCTCTACAACATGCATGGCACACTAAATTACTATAGGATTCTATGAAAATAACATTCGATTGAAAACAAATAGGTCAGTCCATTTTTTCTGCACCGTACGATGTACAAAGAACGAGCAGATCGCCTTCATCTACCTCCAGCCAGTCAGTGTTGACGATCTTCCTCGAAACGGCAGCGACCACCGGCCCAGTCCCCTGCCTGCGCCCTCCCCTCGACCTCACCGCACCGCCGTGCTTGGCACCGCTCCCCGACAATCCATTCAAGCCCCGCCGACCTCCAGATCGGGCGCAAGCAGCTCGTGCGCCCCACACCCCTATGATAGACACCGATGCGCCGCTTCCCCGGCGAACAGGTGGACTAGGTGCTCCGCGCGCCTAAGCGGGTGCTGCTTCTTTTAATTGCGGTTCGACTGACCCTGAATTGAAATCCAGGCGGGCTACTGACCTCTAGCAAAGGTGAAATAGTAAAGGGAGGAAACCTTGTGCATTTAGTATCACGAAGAAGATGCAGTAAGAAGCGCTCAACTAGTTTCTTTCATGGGATGAATACGGTGTGAGCAGAGACGTAAGGTTTGCATGAATAAGGGAAGAGGAGTACCTCTTTCTGCTGGCAGTGCTGTGTCCTCCTTCTGTTTTTCCAACGATCTTCTTGTGGTTCGCTGGAAACGAGAAGTTGTGGAGGACGGTGCAGCCTTCGACGAACCCATGGCCAAGTTGTTGAGTGTGGTGCGGTGGCCGTCTGTCGGCGACGGGGAAGCAGATCCGAGGCGGCGAACGACGGCGTAGCGGGAACAGCTCCGGTGCGATGGACGGTTGCGACAGTGGAGCGGCAGCAGTGAGGCGCAGGACGGCGTGGTCGGAGTAGTTCTGGTACGGCGCACGTTGGCGTCGGCGTCGTGGAGGCAGCTCTACATCGGCTTCAGCTGCTAAGTCCTTGGGGGCGTTGCGGTTGCGTTGGACAATGACGTCGGGGTACCGGCTCCGGTGTGACGAAGGAGGGCGGCGGTGGATTGGGCGCGATGGGGTGGAGGACGAAGGAGGCTGGGGTTTCGCGGCTGGTGGATAGGGCGTTTTGGCGCCCACGGAGTATGAATGGGGAAACGGAGGGAGGCGGGGAACTAAGGGGGAACAACGTTTCGGTTTGGGACGCGCTTGTTTGAAATTTGGGGAAAGTTACAAACTTTGCCCCCATCTAAAATTTCGGACATATTGCAGGTTGGGGGTAGGACAGTAATCTCAGGTGTCCCAAATGTGGGCGGGATAGATTTCGGCCGAGCGCATGGGTGTTTAGGTGCCCACGGCGTATGAATGCTTCTCGGAGGCGATTGAGACTGGCGTCTTGGTGAAGTTACAAACCTACCCCGGTTTAGACCTTTGGACATCGGGCCGATAGGCTACACGGGCCAGAGTCAGGACAGTAATTTCCTACCACCAAACATTAGTCTCGCGCGGTTTCGGGTGACCAGAGGCCTATTTGGCGCTTCGTTCAATATTTGGGAGCAGAAGCATTAACGTTTTAAGTTCTCTTGAATTGAACATTCAGGATTTGTCAAACTTCACAAATCTTTACTCTTGAAAATCCTAAAGCTACGATTATTTTGGAATGGAGATGGTACATTTGAATATAAATTGTACACGAGTATATATTAAAAAATATGCAACTTACCTTAGTTCATGCATGGTTCCAGATATATCTCCTTGGTTGCAAAAAAAAAGTTAGACATGCGTATGAATATATATAGCATGTTCAAACGCACAACAAAGATTGATGCCCCCTTTTACATCTGATTTACAAATGCCATTATCTCGGGTTCAAATAGATGAAAGCACTTCCTATGAATTCGAATCTTCGAAACCCCCTTTATGTTGAATTCGACATGTATTCTATTTCGTAGCTAGCAATTTGGAATGTATCCATGCAAGTGACAAATGTATAAAGTGCTTCACACTAACAACATGGAGTGCACTAATTAATGTTTATATATGAATTGCAAAAGCATCCATTGCCTGTATTTCAAACCGCTCTAACTCTATGGATCGATAATATGAAATAAACACATGCACATGCTAGAATTCAATAGACTATGGGTGTCTGATAGACTGATTTTTGTCCATACACAATTTACAAAATTCATGATCTCATCCAAAAATAATAATGCCATTTATATTTTAATTTAATGCGTAGAACTGCCTTTTACACGTAGATGCACTATGCCTCGGCTCGTTCTCACAAACGCGCTATATATCTCTCTATCTACCGCATAAGTGCACACACTTTATATGCATCGACATTTCTCTTTCACACATGCTCACAATCTCTCTCGGGGTGTCGGGGAGTCTCACGCACATGCTCTCTCTGTATCTCTCTCTCTCTCTCTCTCTCTCTCTCTCTCTCTCTCTTTCTGACTACTATGTACCACTCTTTTCACTAATCTCAGTTGGAAAACACTATTTCTCTCACATGCATATATACACACGCACGGTCTCTACTAGCCCTCTATACGCACATATATGTGCCTACGTGTCTCCCGCACGCACATTATCTTTAGGCCTCTCTCGCACACATTGCCCCCCCCCCTAGACACACCTCTCTCTTAGTAGTTAGCAGATATGATTCCATCATATCATTCAGTAGGATATCCCTGACTGTTAGGCTGGATGGTAATACGAGGCAAAGTTTTACCCTAGTTCGGACCCTTGCAGTTGAGGAAAAAGCCTACTCCTGGTACTGTATATTAGTGATAGGGGTGTGTACAAAGTACACGTGAATACCAGGCATTGTGCGTGTGTGTATACTATCGACGAACTAGCCCCCAAGCTTCTATAACATACTGGGGGCCTAGGGTTACAAATCATATATAGTCGGCTTATCACCAGTGGGGATAGAGTCCTCCGCGACTCTGGTAGCTAGCTTCGTGTTGTACGCCGAGTCCTCCACATGGGTCTTCGTATAACGCACCTCGATCTGACCTATGTGCCGCAGGATGGGACCGACCCATGAGTCCTCATGTTGACCCACCACAACTAGAAATGATGCATGTGCCCACCACACACGCAATCGGCCACTAAGAAAATAAGCATATACAATAGTACAATGTTATACATGAAAGTTAATTGCATGGTGCATCCAAAAATATTTGTTCTGCATTGTGAATGTTTATATATTCTCCTAAAATATTAGTCACGGGAAAGAGAAACGAAGGGCATATCTCTCCTTGTCTCCATCGGACATCCCCTCTTTCTACACCACTTTCAGGTACGCACACAAACTATCTCTCGGCCCTCTAAAAGTATGCATGCCCACGACACATTCACGCATGACGATCACTATATTTCAAGCTAAAGCACTATACGGTCACTGGAGTTCAGAATATGCTCATTACGGTCACTGCATACATTCACGTGGTGATCATACAGTATCTAGCTCACGATACGTCTCCGTATTTTCTTGATGACAGTGACGGACTTTGCATTTGATGCGTGCTCCGTATTTTGTTGACTACAATTACAGTCATTGTATTTGAAGCGAAAGCACGATATGGTCACTGGACTTCAAAATAATCTCATCACGGTCACCACATACATTTTGTCGTGCTAAGCAACTTGTGGTTGGATGTTTAGGAGGACAGTGGTTTCTCGAGCCCACAAGGGTTAAAGTCCAGGTGCTCGCATTTATCCTGGGTTAATTTCAGTATTTTCCGGCGACGTGCGTTCAGTGGGAGGAGACGTTCCACTCGACTACGAGGCACCTATGGTGACTTCGTGAAATCTCAAGATCATATGCTGGCCCACTCTCTCGAAGGTGCTCATAGGGGTAGGGTCTGCGTGTGTGCGCTTATAGCGGTGAGTGCTTGCGCGTATATATGAGCCCTTGCGTCTGTACCGTGTTAAAAAAATACATGTCAGATTATACGGTTACTGGCTCACCCGTACAACTCCGTATTTTGTTGATGACACAATCAATTGACCAGTCAAACGTTCCACGTGGCGCAACTAGTGTTGCACCATTGGGGCGCGTAACCGTGGGGCCCACCTGTCAGCCCGTATATGAAAGAAAGAAATGGTTGATTGAGTCTGTACTATGTTAATAAAATACGGAGTACATTTTAGGGTGATCATACGGTCACTGGCTCACCATACAGCTCCGTAATTTTTTGATGACACGATCAATTGACCAGTCAAACGGTCCACATTCAGCAGCGCACATTACCATAGGGCCCACCCGTCAGCGCGTATATGAAGGACAGAAATGGTAATAAATTAGTGGTCGGTGGGTACTCGAAGTCGTGAGACCTCTAGTTGGCAGTCACCGGCGGTGGGGGCGCGTTGACTGGGCGGTGGGGTGGGGATCGCCGGAGAAAAAGCTTGGCGCGGGGGGGCCTAGAGGGATGGCCGGTGCGGCGGCGGACTGGCGATGAGGAGTGGTTTTGGGGCAGGCGGGGCGGCGTGGCGGCGCGGGCCGGCCGCGGGGGGCGGGAGCCGGCGGTTCGGCTGGTGGTGGCTGGCGGCTCGGGGGGTGGAGTTTGATGATAAACTGCAGGCCCTTGATTTCGTATCCAACGGCTGGAAAATCTAATGACCAGAGATGAAAAAGTCAGTCGACTGACGTGTAGCCTCACCCCGCACGTACACATGCACGCACGCAAGACACGCACGCATGCAGGCGTGCAACACTGACACGTACACATAACGAACACACGCACGCATGCAGGCGTGCAACACTGACGCGTACACATGCACTCATGAACACACGCACGTACGCACACATGCATGCAACACTGAAACTTACCCTTGCATGCACGCAACACTCGCACGCCTGCATGCACACAGCACACGACGCAAGACACACGCTCAACCTATACGTTTTTTTGACCATGAACAGTAGGAAAGACTCCTACTGTGTTAATATATTAATAAATATGGGTGACTGTACAAATGGATATTTACATGGAGCAGGTCTCAGCCACTTTGTGGCAAGAGAATAAAAACTAGTTTAAAGAGCTATCAAAGAGAGTTTACAAAATTAAGAACTAAAGGCTTATGTGCCTCTTTAACCCTGTGTTGTAGATGCCCAAAGTCTCTCTTAAATCTCCCAAGCCAAGACTAGAATGAGGGTGGTATAGCTCTGAAGTGGTGATTATTCCTCTCCTTCCAGATGCTCCAAGCCGCCACAATGAATTTTTCCAGGAATAAAGGTGATGGGTGGTTATTCTTCTGGTCTTGAATAACTTGCAGCCTGCCAGGGAATGGATCCCGGATGATGTCAAGTTTACTCCAACCTTGCCTGTTGAAAACGCAGGTGAAAATCATGTGCTCAACAGTTTCTTCGATGCTTTGATCACAGAGCAAGCAGTTGTGGTCATCCCCGATGTTATAATGCCTTCTTTTCAGCATATTGCACGTGTTAAGTCGATCGTGGAACAGCAGCCAAGCAAACACCTTAAGTTTCATCGTGCATTTTGATTTCCAGATCCAGCCGAAGACTTGGTGGGAATGGAGATCTTTGAAGTAAAAGCGGTAATAATCCGTTGACTTGAAGTTGTTTTGCCCCACACGTAGTGCCACACATCTGAGGTCGCCGTTGATGGTTGAAGCTCAGCAGCAACCGTCTGTAATTGTCTGATCTCATCATGCGCTTGAGGCGACAACGGAAGGTGGAACACTTCATGCAGAGATGTGATCCCCAAGAAATCCTTGACCGATATGTCTTCGTTCAAAGAATGAGAGAAAGCACGTGGGTGTGAGTCTTGCAGGATCTGATCAGCCCAGAGATCTTTCCAAAATAAGGCAGTGGTGCCACAAACAATGTTAATGCTTGAGACTCCCCTAAACTTGGGAGAGAGTTTGAGGATACCCCGCCACCAAAAGGATCCAACTGGGTCAGTAGCATGAGGTATCTTCTTCGAGTAATATGAGTTCCAAGTTAATTGAACCCAGGGGATGTCCATCTTATTGTAGAATTTGTGTAAAAATTTGAGGAGCAAAGCTTCATTCTGGATACGTAAGTTGAGGACTCCAAGGCCGCCTTTGCTTTTAGGTTTACACACCATATCCCAGGCAGCAAGAGAGTTACATTTGTCACCTTGCTCTGTTTTCTTGATCCACAAGCATCTTCTTCTGATTTTATCAAGCATTCCAATAAGCTTAGGTGGAAAGTGGAGAGTGCACATCGCATAAATGAGGAGTGACGTGACTGTCGAATTAAGCAAGGTCAACTTCCCAGCATGTGACATAAGAGAGAGTGTGGAGGACAGGCTTCTCTCAATGGAGCAGACCAGAGGCATGAAGTCTTGAATGGTGGGTCGAGACGTGCCCAAAGGAAGGCCAAGGTAAGTGAATGGCATGGCTCCCACCGGGCATTCAAAAATCGAGGCAATTTGCATGGCAAGCTTCTGATCCAAGTTGATGGGAATGAGCGTTGATTTATGAAAGTTGATCTTGAGGCCAATCGATTGGCATAATTGGTGAGGATATTCTTGATAATCAGAGCTTGTCGGGGACAGGCCGGCATGAGCAAAATTGTGTCATCGTCGTACTGTACAATCGGGTAGTCCATTTGGCCATTACTAGGGAATGGGAGCTGAATCAGTCCATTTCTAAATGCATCATTGACGGCAGATTGCAGCAAGTCAGCTGCAAGGACAAAGATGAGTGGTGAGAGGGGGTCACCCTGGCGAACACCCCTACGACAATGAAACTGCCTGCCCGGCACTCCATTAAGCAGAATAGAGGATCTTCCTGAGGAGAATATGGATTTGATCCAAGAAAGCCATTTATCATTAAACCCCATATGCTTCATGATGTTGATCATTGGATCATGCTCAATTGTATCGAAGGCTTTGGCAAAATCCAATTTGAGTAACACGATTGGAGGTTTGGAAGCTTGACATTGGTGGATATATTGGAAAGTCCACGCTAGGCAGTCCTGTATAGATCATCCTCGGATGAAACCATATTGGTTGCGATGAATAATCCTCAAAATGACTTTTTGCAAGCGGTTGGCCAGCAGCTTGGTGATGAGCTTGAGGCAACAGTTGAGAAGTGTGATCGGACGATAATCATTGATAGTTGATGGGGACCCATTTTTTGGGATAAGAGTGATTAGTCCATCATTAATGCTTTGAAGATCTAGCTTGCCTGCATGGAATTGGTTGCACAAGTTGCAGAAGTCGTCTTTAATGATAGGCCAGCAAGCTTTGAGGAACAGCCCACTAAAACCATCCGGGCCGGGTGCCCTATCCCCAGGCATCTCCTTAACCACCGAGTCAATTTCATCATGTGTGAAGGGCAGTGTGAGATGATCTAGATTTTCGGTTGGCCTTATCAAGGATGGAAGATGAAATTGCATTTGCGTTGGATTTGAGGTACCTAGTCTTTTGGTGTAAGCATGAAAAAGAAGTGCCTCCTTTCTGGTGTGGTCTTCCACCATGAGGCCGTCGTCAGTTTGCAAATTGGCAATGTTGTTCTTACGGTATCTCTCCGTAGCTACTGCCTGAAAGAACTTGGAGTTCTCGTCTCCAAATTTGACCCAACGAATGGTGCATATTTTCTGCCAATATTGCTTATGATAGTCCAGCAGGCGTAGGAGGTGGTTCTTGATGATTTTGCGGAAGTTTACCTCGGGCAGTGTGAGAGGGCGAAGGTTCTCAAGCGCATCCAAATCATAAAGTGCTTTATTGGTATTTTCAATAGCAATTGAGAGGCGGGAGATTTTTTTTACTCCAAACTTTTAACTCCTGTCGTAGGAGCTTGAACTTGCGACACAAAATCGTGGCAGCATTATCAGAGCGGACAGGACGATCCCAAACCTTCTTAACAACTTCCATGAAACCAGGATGCAAAAGCCAATATGATTCAAATCAAAAAATATTGGCACGTGGAATTTTAGTCTCAATACAAACAACACAGGGCGTGTGATCAGACGTGGGTTTGCAAAGAGGCTTAACCAGCGTGTTGGGGTACACATGCGTCCAATGAAGTGACGTGAAGAACCAATCCAGTTGTTCGAGGAGGGGGGTCCTGCTGCATGTTACTCCACGTGAATAGCCTGCCCTTAATGGGTAGTTCAATATGATTATGCTTTCGGATGATATCATTGAAGGTTGACATATCATTATCATCACCCCCTAGTTTATTACGATTTTCAGGGCTACGAATGTAATTAAAATATCCCAGGAAAAGGCAGTCATCGTCTGTGTGGATGTCTCTGTCATAAAGCCATTGCGTGAATGTGTCCCGAGCAGGGCCAGAGCAAGGGCCATAAATATTAGCTCAACCTATACGTGCATGCACCCTTTGTTAAGGACATGGATTGTTACGGGTATTAATCAATCTTATCTGTGATAAGCAGAACATTGATGTTTGTAGCGGTCTTTATGTCTAGGTTTGTATCTCTATAGTCCCTCTCACACACACCCACGTAGGTGGGGGACGTGCACGTAGAGAAGAGGTGCACGCACGGCGCACGTACTCCCGTCTCTTTCCCAACCACACCGACGCGGGTACACGGTGGAGCTCATTTCTGTATGAAAAGGCACCCCACGTGGTAACTTGACACGTGTACTGGTTGTCCACTAGATGGAGGGAGGATCGTCTACCACGGGTGAACAAACAAATTGTGACTTGACGCGTTATGTTAAAAAAGAGGCAAACCATGTGGGGCCTACCTTAGAGGCAAGGCTCTATACACTGGAGTACTTGTGATGTGTCCCGTCAACTCATAGAACGGGGAGAAGCTTGCTTAGTATGCCGTCTCCCCCGCCCACGGGCGCGGTGGCTTGCAGGATGAGGTGAAGCTTGCAAATATATGATTCTCTAAACATCTAGTTCAGATTTTTTTTGAGTATGTGGATATAAGGATTGAATGTCAATAACATTCGTAATTTATTTCTCGGCTTTCTTTGTGGTACTTATCTCCCCCTAATGCCGGAAAATATCCTTATTGCTGATGCAATCAGCATACGGGCTATGAATAATTTTGATTGACAGATAAATTGTCATTTCTCAAATAGATCCCTAATTTTCTGTGAGTGCCCATTGATGTACGCTGGAGTGGTGATATCTGTATGTAACCGAATTATCGTAGATGGGAAATACTTAGTTGATTTCCACGTAGTTACTTCAAGGGGAAAGTAGTATGATATGCAGTTGGTACGATTTAGATCATACTTATGGTGTGTAAGGCCGTATGTGTCCAGCAAGAGGCTGGTAAATTTACAATTCTTTAAAAGTGGTCATGTAATTCAATTGACTATCTTCGATAAGAAATTTAGTTAAACCATTCTGGGTATGTACATAGGGTACTGAATGCAATCAGAAAACCCTCGTGAAATGAGTTCAACGACATTGTCCATTTGAATGGGTTTATCCTTTGTTCAGGAGAGTTTGCTCCTACTTTGATAAGTTAAGCAATTTATTGGGTAAGATCATGGTTGTGTGTGATAAGAGACACACTTAAAAACATTTTATTAATGTGTATATGAGTACCATGAAGTGTCTAAATTACCCCAGATAATGGTTCAACATTCCACATATATCTTTTGAATGTGTTCAAGAAAGAATAAGTGGCTCCTTTAGAATTTTAAGGTGAGAGTTCCTTAGAACAGATTTCCCCTATGGCACACATGTGGTGCACATATAATCTGATGATATGGGGATATTTCGCAACTTGTTAAGTTGTGACCAACATAATTGTCAATAATTTTCTAATCATCCCCAAACCAGGATGGCTAAGGCTATCAAGCCTAATATTTAATTTATTAATACTTAGAAAATCATTGTGTACGCAACAATATTGAGTATGAATTGAAACATACATTCAAATTTATCAAATATTGTATCGAAGGGATACAATATTGGACATTTTACTACAGGCAGTAGTACATGTATAGGCTAATAATTTGTTGGGATAATTAGGAGATTACCTAATGTCTCCGATATTATTGAGTGCAAATGTTTTCATCCTCCATTTTCTGCACTAGATTTTGGTCCTCCTACTGATGAAGATTCTAAGAACAATCATTTACTAGAATTTGGTTATTATTTGCAAATTTTCAAATTTATCCCATTGAACTAATTGGCCTTTTAATAAATTTGTGGTGTGGTTTGACCATATGTTTGACGGTCTGGTAGTCATAGGTACAATATTTATATAACCACACATTTGACAAACTTGAGAGTTGTCTTTTGATCATTTGAAAACGACCAATTCCTATTAAGAGATAATTATGTATTTTAGTTGTCTATTAGCCTCCACTTTACTTCGAATTCCTCATGGTTCTATTTTGTGAACACTAACTTGCATAGTATTCTCGGTACTAGCAAGAATTCTAAATTATGGTATAGCACCCGTTGGGTGAATCTGATGATTTTAAGAAATTCCACGCTTCTTGATCATAAAAATGGTAGTACCATCTTAAGAGGAGGTAAAGTGCATTAAGGGCTTTTCAACTGAATCTATATATAGGGAAATATTTAATCACAAGATCTCAACTTGAAGTTGATTAAGTGACAGAATTGTGAGCCGCGGTAGACTTGAGGTCTTGAAAAACGATTGGGTGATCATTCGTGATGTGCTCATGGCAACATGTATCTCTTAAGGGAAATATTCAAAGTAAATAAATATTCATCCAATATGTACTTAGTTTAAGAACTAAGTGAAGTTGGTGACATATAAAATGCATATGAACATACTTAGCTATTAAGACAACAGCCATGCCACGTTTTCCGAAGGTGGAGTTATAGTGGCAACAATGCCACAGGTGGATACAATGACTGATGTCATGAATCATCTTAAAATAAATACTCCCACCTAATCATGAATTTAGTGCAATCTGGAAATGTAAGCAATGAAAATGATTTGTTTGAGAACAATCATAGCCAAGGTGATCCTTGGTGAACCTAGGTGTATCCTTCGATACAACGCATGTGATGAAATCATTGTTAATATTTTGGACTTCATTCTTGAGGAAGTGTGTGACTTTAGAGTCACTGCCAAAATGTATATACTTTGCATGTTTAACATTGGTTAGTCACTATAAAAATAACAACTAGAAATGTGATGTGGATCTTGTAATAGTGTTTGAGACACTGGATCTTTGCTATAAACTATGGTCTCCACCTTGATGTATGGACGACAGTATCATCACAAATAGTAATATTTATGTAATTTTCCACGGCTTATCCAAGCAAAGTGATGCTTAAATAATTGATACTTGAAGAAAATGTCATTTTAAAATGTAAGATCGTATTATTATTTTTACTATGAGTGTAAATAATTTTAGTGAACAACAATAATTGCTACAGAGGAGTAAATTTTATGATATCTGCTGCTATACACTCATATGTTAGACCTCAATTTATATAGGATAACACTTTGAAGATAATCACCAATATGGTGTAGATCTCACAGTAATAGAAAACATCTACTGACTTTTGTCAGTAGATGTTCATAATTCTATTACCTTATGTTATGCAAAATGTGTGAAATCACTTTGAAGGTAATCATCTGTCAAAGTGACATGATGTAGACCTTGCAGTAATAGTGGATAGTCTGCAAAATTTGCATTAGATGCCAGTATTACCTTATGATATCTTCAGGTAGTCACATATAATATTAATATTTGGAAGAGCACTTCGAAGGTAGTCATCTTGTTACAATAACAAGATGTAGACCTCACAGTTGTGGTGGGTAATCTGCAAATGGTGCAGTAGATACCACCAATACCTTGTGATTCACAAATAACATTTGGAATAGTCATATTAATATTTGGAAGAGCACTTGAAGGTAGTCATCTTATCAAAATGACAAGACGTAGACCTCACAATAGTGATGGATAGTTTGCAAATTACGCAGTAGATGCCATCATACCTTGTGATTCTCAAATAAAATATGGTGTAGTCATATTAAGTACGACACTTCACAATTCTTGTTTTGAATTTACATCATGATTTGCAAGAAGAAGAAAATCAACTGCAAAACATAGTTGTTGCACTTGTCATAAAGAATGCTTGTATCTTGGGGTCCATTCCGGATGGAATGGTCGATGCACCCGATAACATAGGCTAAATGCCTTGGGACTCAACCAATATGATTCAACAAGGTATTAATCAAAATCTGAAATAACATTAACCCTGATGGCTTCTGTTCAAGTAGTACTACTACTAAGCCTGATGGCCTGCAAGGCTGCAATACAACAAAATAGCAGAGGGTTGATTTGACTGCATAAAACCAGAGAGCCCGTGGGCCTATATGTGCTAGTTATAGAACTTATGTGATATTAAGGATAACAAAAAGTGCTAAAATGCCAAATGACCGAAGAGATAAGGTTCTCTTGTCGTTCTCTCTGCAGCCACGAACGAGATAAGATTCAGTTAGTTTGGCATTGCACAGACCACATCTCCGCCTTGACTCTTAAAGAATTAGTATTAGAAAGGGTGGTCGCGTTGCCGATTGAAGGTCCTCGTTGGATGTCTCCATGCTGTGCGCCTGGAGTTGGCCGCTGTCGTCCCTGTCGCGTCGGGAGGAACGGGAGCGTAGAGAGGGCGGCCAAGCAGTAGGCTGCGCGCCGCGCGCCGTCCCGCAAAGAGCCGGGCCAGGATGGGTGCTGGCCACCGCCGTCTTTGCGACCGCCGTGCCGTGAGCGGCCGTGGAGCGTGGAGATGCGTCGTGCGCCGCCATGGCGTGGGGGCCGTGGCCGGTAGCCGCCGGGAGCCACGGATGCGCGTGGAGGCGCAGGAGCCGAACACCGGATCCTGGCTCGCCGCGTCGGCCTCTGGGGCCGAGGGGCGCCGTGCACCACGCGCAGGCCGGAGGGCGTCTCAGCGCCGACGGCGTGCCGCTGCCTCCTGTCCCAGAGCGAGGCTGCAACGAGGAGGAGGCCACGCGCGTGCTGGAGGGCGTCGCTGCGGAGGGCCGGCCGTGGACCGTAGCCTTGGTGCCGCATCGATGGACAGAGGTTCGACTGCGTCACCGGCGATTCGTTGCGATGCGTGAGTGCATCCGCCGCCGTTCTTCCGCTGTGGCCACGGCCGGCCTTGGTGCCGCATCGATGGACAGAGGTTCGACTGTGTCACCGGCGATTCGTTGCGATGCGTGAGTGCATCCGCTGCCGTTCTTCCGCTGTGGCCTATTTCTCTAATCGAGGGCAGAGTTCGTGATAACGTGTTAAAGTAAAACGAGAGAGGAAAGAGCAAATGATGAAACAGTTATTTTCATTGATGAAATTTGGGGTATATATACCCGGATAAAAGGCGGTGTGGAACTGACATAAGCAGGGATTAACCCTTTAATTAATCTAATTAATTAATTCCTAACACTTACTACGTCTTACGGCCGCTCCCATGCCCACGCGCGCGGTGGTTCGCAGGACGAGGAGAAAATTTTAATAGTACTCCCTCCGTTTACTCCTTATCCCTACTATCTTGGTTAGAGAGATTATCATATTGTTTGGAATATATATGTTCTTTAGTACTCCCTCCATTTACTTATACAAGGCCACTATAAAAAAATTACATTTTGCATCTATACAAGGCCACAAATAGTAATCGAGACAAAAGTTACTACTCCCCCTTTCCAGTTTATGGCTCAATTTCAAAATCTCTCTAACCAAGGTAGATGGTGAGTGGTCGAATTAATTTCGTACTCCTAGTTTGCACAAGTAATTAGTACGCTCGTTTTTCTCAAGAAGTTATGTTTACCGAGGCATTAATTAGAACGAATGCATGAATGACCACTAAATTTCCATAAACTTCTACATGCATTGGTGAGTTTTCTCTTGACACTGCTTGCATCGGGTGATCTAACGCACCTCGAAATCCAACATGTGATGGTACTACTACTAGTAGTAGAATTGAGACTTATAAAATGGAAAAACGAATGTTTTGTAGATGAGCCATATAAACCCTAGTGGGTACGTACTCCGTAAAATCAGATTTTCTCAAAACTAAGTCGCTCAACCTTTATTTGCTTGTTTCCCTTCCCGCCTCCTTGCCTCGAACATACTATGCCAAACTCCCCTGCCTGCCGCGCGGGAAAAGACCCGCCCTCGCCTTTTTTTAGTCCGGGTTTGTATCAATGGATCGCGCGAAGCAGCAAAAACCCAAGCCGTGTCTTGTACTCCTCCGTCGACGCTCGCTTTCATGAATTATGTACTTCCTGTTGCCGACATGTGGGACATATAGCAAACGGGTCGGCGTGCCAAGCACCAAATAACAGTGCAGAACAGCAAGGGGGACGCACCCCAGTCGTACCGTCCCAGTAGTAGTAGTAGTAATGAGCAATGAGACGTCAAATCACAATGTCGCACCTTCCCAGACGGACGAAGCAACCATTATTTCACACTTCGGTTCGCCATCATCTCAAACCACGTAGTATTGCTTCTGCCTCAAGAGGGACACGCGCATCGCCTTGGTACATCATGACACGTGGGACCGCATGACATGCCATGCTCCCCCCCCCCCCCGATCGCTTAGTAAAATCACCTCATTTTTACTACTATACTTCCTCCGTGTCGGTTTACATGGCATGCACGTCGTTCTAGGTTGAGAATTTAACTGGCTATATATGTGATGAACAATATATGTTTAGAAACTACATCCGCTTAATAATCCAATGATATACTTTTTGTGACATAGTAACTCAGATTTAGTTAGTCAAATGGTTGACCTAGAACTACGTGCACGCCCTATAAACCGAGACGTCTAAAAAAATGAGACGGAGAGGGTAGTTCAGTACGTATCTTTTTAGATCAATATAGTCGGGATTCACCAAGGAGCGAAACCAAGTGGTAGGCTGCACCTGTCGTGTTGGCGTAGCGACTCAAGCAGGGTCAGTCCGCACACGAAATGGCGACACACTTAACAGGACCCCTTTGGCCGACATGTGGCTCATCCACCGTCTTGTTCCACGTGCGATGCACCAAATTACAGTTCAGAGCAGCGGTTGAAATCGGAGGCACCCCGGTCGTAGCGCCGCAATAGTAGAAAATGAGCGATGAGGGGTCAAATCACAAAGCCCCACCTTTCCCGCATTAAGCTGGACGGACGAAGCAACCATCATTTCACTCTAGGGCGCAAGAGCATAAAGAAAAGAGAAAACCAATGATGCGTGCGGCAGCTACCTAGGGCACCCTAGGGTAGGGGTCTCCACTACAGATCATTTTTTTGAAAGCACCTCCACTACAAATCGCTTCTCCCTCGTCCTCTTGAAGAAAACCGATGATGCGTGCGGCGATAGGGTTTGTAGGAGTACTACTAGGGCGTGCGGGGCCACGTCGTAGTAAACGGGAGAGGGATTGAGTTCGAGTCGACGCCTTAAATATGTGTGGGCCGCTTGGTTTGAGGGGAACAAGGCAGCATTTTGGGTTCGGGGACCAGTGGAGATATAGTACGTACAAAAAATTGTGGACATAGGTTCGACCGAAAGGCAATGATGCATGGGCCCTGCATTTTGATATACCCGGGGCCGCGTGAAATTTGCTACTCTACTCAAAACTAGTAAGGTACACATGCATTGAACACATGAGATTCGGAAACCAAATTATGAATAAATACACACTATAGCATGTAAAGCTTTGAGTCATATATGCATGATGTAGATGCTCGTTTAGTTCTTATAGTTCATCTCATTCAAAATCAATTAGTTTTATAAAAATGTTAAGATTCATGGGGTTGTGCATTATAAAGCATAAAGTAAAAAACAAATAATGGCATTTCATTAAAAAAAAATCAATTATGATACAGAATATTCTAGAACAAAGGAGAAGTGCATGTGTTTTGTGGTTTGTGCATTATGCTTAAGTTCAACCATGGAGTCTTCTAAATTGTACATGGGGCAGATCTGGTGGAATGTTGATGATATCCAACGGCCATTAGTGCTCGGATTTTCCATCTCTGCACTGTTGGATTAGCTTCATCCAGCGACCATCTTTCAAGTTATTCACACACTATATAGTTATTGTGCCATAGTTGCATGTCTTGGAAAAAAGCTACTAGTGAGTTGTACAAGTTATTTAGGAATATAAGATGTATACATGGAAGTTGTAGGGAAAGAGATGACATGGAGTATCTCAATTCCTATGAGTAGGGATTGGAAAAGAGATGTCTTTTGGTTGATATCATAGGAACTTTTCTATTGAATCTAGAGATGACATGTATCTCAATTCCTATGAGGAGGGATTAGAAAAGAGATGTAATTTTGGTTCATATCATAGAAACTTTTCTATTGAATATACGCTAATGTTTATTTTCCTTTGAAATTATGGGAGTATAGGAATCCATTCATATGAACCAAGTGGCTCTAAAGCTATAGAAATGATATCATGTTTATTTCCTTTGAAATGTGGAGTATATGAATCTATTCCTATGAACCAATTGGTTCTAAAGGAAAAAATCCTATAAAATCCATATCATATAGAGTTCCTATGATATTCCTCCACATCAAAGGATGGTTGAAATTGCTGCAGGTGATATGATGGTCTTTCTTTGTAGACTCCTCCCCCATCTTTATAGTTACCTCTCGAAGATGAATGAAATGATATATACAGGGTATTCTACATGTGCAATTTGGTACACGAAAACTCGGTAAAAGTTTGCGAGGTTCGAATTTTCAATAAAGCTATATGCACTGCATTTTGGAACGGAGGGAGCATACGGCAGTTGCTAACACTCACGTGGAAGATTTGTGTGTAGGAGGAGTGGCTGTTCTGTTAAATGACATGGCAAAACTGACACTGTCGGATGCCGATCTAACGGTTCTTACGGCGTTCGTCAGGAAAAGGCTTGTGGCGAACGTTTGTCGGATAATGATTTACGGACACATGCATTGCATTGATACGTGCCCCCCTCTCCCTCACGCACACTCACCCTCCTGAGTCCTCTCGGACCCACCGTCTATCTCCAGGTAGACGTCACACACATATGTGCTCTTCACACCCTACCCTCAGAACTTCTAAAAAACAAAAGACGTCGTGCACATTTTATTTTAGCTCACACGTCACACACTTATACTATTACTCTTGTGGCGAACGTTCTTTGGGCATAGTATATTGTACTCTGACGAAGAGAAGCGGTGCACACACGCACTAGTTCTCTCACACCCACTCGCGGGTACACATAGGAGCGCATTTTTTTGAAGTTGGTACAACCAAATCACTCCACTACATATATAAGCAGGAGCCTTAGCGCTTGCTTTACTAGGGTTCCTCTCGTTCACTCTCTCATGCTCTCCAGATCTAAGCAAGACATAGGTGGCCACACTCTCTCTCAGCTCACGGCTGGTCACAAATCCGGCCGGACAACCTCGACCGGGGCAGGGGTGTAGGTGCATCG
Organism: Aegilops tauschii subsp. strangulata; assembly: GCF_002575655.3. Lineage (NCBI taxonomy): Eukaryota > Viridiplantae > Streptophyta > Magnoliopsida > Poales > Poaceae > Aegilops > Aegilops tauschii. The sequence goes on from NC_053040.3 coordinate 323,936,434, forward strand.
TTCACGCTGTCGTCAGTGGCGAGGGAGGAGATCAACGGCTGCCCGCGCATCACGATCGGTGGCCGTGCCGTTCTCTCCGAGAGAGCGCTGGCTCCGGAGGGTCTCCGACCCCTTCTTCCTCCCTGCGGTATTGTGGCCAAGATGCGGCCTCCCGACGCCGTCTTTGCCACATGTCGACGACCCTTAGATATATATTCCTTCGAAACCTGCCTTGCTCTACTGCCCCAGCTCCCCACTTGCCTTCGTGTGGATCTTTTTCTACTTCCGTCCGTTGTTCCAAAGCCACCTAGACTTTTACTATTATTAGAGGTAAAGCTAGTTCATACAGTCGACTATAAGAGTTGGTTCAAACAAGGAAGAAAGTGGGAAACCTGTAGCATGAATCTAGGACTTGGTTCTGAGAGGAAACAGGGGAAAGTAGTAGATACTGGCTACCCAACCGGTCTCTTGGTTGAAAAGACGAAGAAAGCATGGTGGATGGCGAAGGGTGGGGGGAAGTGGACCTATCTCTTGGTTGAAAAAGGAAAGAAAGTGACGGGTGTTGGGGAACAACGCAAATGAGAATGAGCAGGTCTAGATTTCCTGTGCTCACATAGGAAAATGTCACCGAGGAGAAAAAAAAGGGACAAATGCAGACGTGCTGCCTGAGTGTTTGCCGCTCTCGGCAACCACATCTACCTCACCACTTTATGCCTCTGCTGTCCCTACGCCCATATCTCTACCGTTAATGTAAAATCACATGAAGCATTAAGCAATGCCACCTAATGTCACTATAAGTAATGGTCTAGTGCCGTCGATAAATTGAAGCAATGCCACCACCATTTTATGAAGTGCTTCCGTCTTGCTTTATTTCCCATGAATTGTATTTTTGCAGTTACACTTAAATCTCACACCGCTACCATTGCTTCATCCTAGTGGAACTGCACAAATTTGATTGCACATTTACTGACCATGTGCTACTCTCATGACGGTAATACTAATGCTATTGTTCTGCATGTTAATCTAGTGGTAGTGTTGATGTGATGTGATGCTACTTACTTAAGGACACTTTCATACTGTCAATCTAGTGCCAATTATAACACAATATATGCTGCTGTTAATCATATGCCACTACAAATATCTGTCACTATTTAAATAACCGTATTTCATATTTGCGCAAATAGGGATGTCTGTCTCCATATCGTTTCTGGATGTCTGTCTCCGTATCGTTTCTATCTGCGCAATCAAAAGCACACACCTCAGTTTTAGTAGTACTGCGCAAAATGAGATGGCTATCCCTCGTTGCCGTCGTCTAACCACCCGTCTTCCAGGTATTCCTACATTGGTAGTTACTAGGTAGAATGACCAACGCAATCTAAAAGAAGCTGATTCATACGTTTTACTTCCTGGTTGCAGTGCAGGGATGAGCGAAAACATCTGCATCCTAGTTCGGAATGCACTTTCCTCCAGTTCATCCATGGACCAAGGACAAGCTGGCACGGCTGCATGGAGGTTTTGGGGACAGGTGCGCGGACAAGAGGCATTGTGGTCTGCTTATTTCTGCAAATAGCGGCGCTTAAATTTAGTGGAATGCACAAGACTTTCAGCTGGTCAGTACACTGCATGGTTCAGTTCAGCATTCCAGCTGAGAACACAATTATAATTGGTTATTCTGGAATGAGAGAACCTAACCCTGGATGGTGGCAACAAGAAAAAACCAGAGTGAACTCCAGGAAATTTAAGCCTGACGGGAGGCCCTTTGCTCAGAGAAGCCTTGCTTGTTTTTTCCTCATTTGTAAACCTTCTCACAACTTTGTCTTTTGCTATTAACTAGTATATGTTTGTTATGTTCTATGAATCATTGAGATGTATAAATTGCTTAACTTATGCTTTTCAAGTTCTTTATGAAGCCGAGTTTAATGTGAGTGTTCCACATGAACGCTGGACTAGCGTGTGAACGTTTGGAATTTACATTGTGGCCTCAGTTAATAGCATGAACCACTGTAACAAGATACATAGTTGCTTATATGTCAGACAGCAGATTGTTGATTGTTAGCTGGTCGATAGCCGAGTGTTGAAGCGAGCTGAGCCAATGTGCCGTGTTTTGCACAACTGCTTACAAGTGGGGTAGCACCAACCGTGTTTACAAGTACTTATGTATACGTCGGCGCACAGTTCTCGAACGAGTACTCTATTTCATCAAAACACACACTGCTCGTATGATAAAACTAGTGAGGACGCATCTGTTTTGGCAACAATTATGCTGATTCACGGGCACACAAAAGTAGCAGCAGTTCCCATAGACGGATTCAAACAGAGTACTAGCCCTAGAGGGCTCGATAACAGGCAAGGTTCAGATAATTAGACAGAATCCAAACTACTATTAAACACTAGCTGGGGCAAGTATTTCATGCCTATATCTAATTTGGGCTGGACACAAGACGAACCTTGCCATGAACATCATCGAGGACGTCCGGCAGCAGCTCAATCCTGTGAACCTTCATGAAGAAAACCTTGTGGCCTTGCCACTCATAAACTTGTTTGTGGAGGCATGCCACGTCATCTTCCTGCGTAAGCTTGACAAGAACAGTATGCCTCACAAACGAAGGAGTAGCTTTGAACTTCTTGTGCTTCAGTACACCCTGGACAACACGCCTGACAACAGTGAGGCTGGAATACAACTCTTCATTGGTATAAGCGCAAATGGCTTTCAGGATCCAACAGCCTAAAAACTCTGTTTTCCCAGTGCGTATATTCAGGTCATCCGCCTCATAGCGAGTGACATGTACAACCACACAATCCTTGTCTACATCAGGGCTCTAATTGAAACATAAACAAATTCTGAATTACTTTCTAGCATAAGAAACACAAGTTATTTAAACCACTATGTATAGCATCGCATCGAAGCAAATAAATTTTGCATTATTCATCACCACATACTTAGATGAAAAACCACAATCGAGATCGGCAAAGAAGAAAATCACCTTGGGCAGCTCAGCAGGGGGGGGGGGGGACACATCCTCGAAGGGGGAAAACTGCTCCTGCAGTGCCACGGGGGCTGTAACCTCAAACGGGGCGTTGACCATCTCAGTAGTGGCCATGAGCGTATCTGGGGTCGGCTCGGTGGCTGCCTCCATCTTCTTGGAGCTCTCTGTCTCGTGGGGATCAGTCTCCCGCGTCTGCTCCAATATCGGCAGATCTTTTCCTGGTTCTCCTTGGTCCATCATGAAACTGACGAATACTAGGAGACCACTGAAAGGAAAACACAATCGCAATGACAATGACAATGAAACAAAAAAAAGAGTGAGGATCGGTTACTGCTTTGCAAAAGTTCTTTTTTTTTCTCTGAACGAAAATATATCAACATCACGGATCCGCTTACCTTCCCTTCGTTGGGAGAGAAGAACAGTGGCAAATGCGAGTGTTGCCTTTCTTGAAGACGGTGAGGGAGAAGGGGATTCAGCGAAGAGTGAAATGATGGTTGCTTTGTCCGTCAAACTTAGACTGCGGGGAGGTGGGGCTTTGTGATACGACGACTCGTTATTGCCGCGCTACGACCGTGGTGACTCTCCGCCTGCATACTGCCTTCTAATTTGGCGGATGGCATTTGGGCCGCGCGCTGCATGGCCCGGATGTTGGTGAACAAAAGTATAACGACATTCAGTAGAGGGAGACGTTTCGATGACCTAGGAGGAGCCAGAAGCGGTATTGTATCCACTGTACTAGTAGTAATTGTTTTTCTGGGTAGCTGTAGAGTGTCTCCACTGTACTTGTAGTAATTGTTTCTTTGGGCCCAAGACAAAACAGCCCATCCACCCTAGTAAATAGTAAAATCAATCCGAAAGTCCATATATTTACTGAATGAGAGGCGCTACCCACACCCAGCACACCGCCCCCCACAAAAACCTGGGTGTTCTTCTTCCTCCTCACTCCCACCCACCTCACGTCAGCTCGCTCCACTCGTACCCCCAAATTCCTCACCTCACTCCTACAGAAAACCCCACCTCCCCTTCTTCCTCACTACTACAGAAAACCCCCAGCTCCCCTTCTTCTTCACTCGCACTACAACTAGGCTCGTCATTTGTTATTCTGCTCAAATCCGTGAGCGCGACGCGACACCCTCGAGGAAAATGGAGTCGGTTGACCCCAGCGCCAAGAAGATTAGGCTCCCGCCAGCGGTGACGCCTGTTGTAGATCCCGCACCCGGCAGCGTGGGGAGAAGCGGCGACCCCGCCCCCACCGGATCCCATGAACCCGTAGAATCTCGGGTGGACCGCATCAGCGATCTCCCGGACGCCGTCCTTGGGGAGATCATCTCGCTTCTCCCCACCAAGGATTGCTGCCGCACCCAAGTCCTCCCAATTCGGTGGCTCCCTCTATATGTTATATGTTATATGTCATCTTGGAGTACACATTTTGTACTAATATTATGTTCTATGCTCAATGAAGAGTTTCTCCATGGATGGCCTATCAATGGTGCTGGATTCTGTCAAGATCTTATATATCCAAATGAATAGTTTTGATCTGAATAAGATTATTGGCTTGCTGCAATGCTTTCCATGTCTGGGGAAGTTGTATAAAAAGGTGATAATTTCACACACATTGGAAGCCCGCATATAGTGTACTAGAATTAACCGTTCAGCTGTTGCTCTTTCGACACTCCTTTTTTTAAACCTTAACTATTTTCAATCTTCATATCTATTTAGGCAACAGGACGGGGTAAGAAAGTTGTAACCAATCGGTGGATTCGTAAGCATCGGGATTTTCTCACTTCTCATGAGATTCGATTGAAGACAATAACGCTAGAACGATATGTAGCCAACCGTGCAAATACTAGATTTGTCACATTCTTCCTGCTGAATGCGAGGTTACTATTGTCCATCAGGTTTAAGCTTATCAACAGCATGGTTTTGATGGATGGGTATGTGGAAGAGCAAAAAAAGGAGTTGCAGGTGAGCAAAAGAGCTTCTGAACGTGCCGGGCTTCTATTTACAACATATTGTGGTCATAATCCAGTAAATTTTACGACCCAGGATGTTCATCCTATGGACCTGACGGATCCATTTGACTGTGACTGCCAAAAACAGTGCTGGAGTTAGATGTTGTTGCCCTTTTCAACCTGGTTTTTTTTGTAAACCTGATGAACAATTAACCCTCGTGCTTTTGTACAGTTTGTAAGCTGGAGTTAGATGTTCTTGCCCTTTTCAACTCGGCTGTGACTGTCATATTTTCTTTGAAGCAAGGCAAATGGCTTGCCAGTCGTTTAATTTAGAGTGAAATATTGTAACAACTAACAAATCCCAACCAAGGGAAATAACATCACTCTTGCCGGCTGCTTGAGCTCACTGTGCATTACATAAGCCAAGTGATTAGCCCCCACCAGCACCCACAAACTTATTTCCAACTAGCACATCAAATGGGCTGTAAATTTTCATAGGAAGGGCTGCATGACCGTGACAGATTTGGATTCTGACATTTGGGACCCGTGAGTAAATAGCCTATCCAAGGTGGTGTCGACTTACTAGCCAGTCAACAAACGATTCTGCCTACCAGCCGTTGGATTGACATCCAACATCGGTCGTGTATCTTCTATCTCTTGTCTTCTTCTTCCTCCAGCCACCCAAACCAAACCACCCCGTCGGCTCCGCCTGCTCCCGCCTCCCATGGGTGGCAGCGCCTCTGCCGCCCAACCGTACGTACCCTCCAACGTTGGCCAGTCCCTCCCTCTATTCCCCCACACGTCCTGTTATTCTCCGGCGACATCAGCCCCAACACGCACCCGCACCCGAACCAGTCAACCCTCGTACTCCCCTCCGCCTGCGACTGGACCGGCGCATCTTCCACGGCTCCTGTTCGTTCCGTCTGAGGCCTCGCCGTCGTCCTCCGCCTTGTGCCTTGGTTCGCTCGCGGTGCATGGTGCGCCGTCCTCTTGCGTTGTCAACGTCGTCAACAACCGAGAGGAACAAGGAGATGACTGTACGTGGAGATGATGATAGTAGGGACCCACCAGCGCCATGGCAGTACGCAAGCAAGTGCCTCTATATTACAAGCCCAAAAAATATGGTTCCTCCTAATGGTTGGACATCTGGGCTCACGCCATTGTCAACATAGTCCATAAACGAGAGAATTACACTACGAGCGGCTGACACCAGGGACCCAGCAGGTCGTGCAGTTTTTTTTGAGGAACAAATAGTTGTTATTTATACTAGTTTTAGAGACGGATCAGGGTAACAACGGGGCTGTGCGGGGCTGTGTCCCATCTAGCCAGGGTTTTATTTATGTTTACCACATCATGAGCCCAGTTGTGTTTTTTTCTGGCTGAAAATGGCTAGCCCAGTTCTACTTTTTTTAAAGAAATACCCAAACGAGGCCTACTTGCTTTATCAGCCCTGCTGGGCTGCAAATCTTTCAAGACGAGGAGAGTTTCATTCGGTTTGCCCAGAAATGGGCTGTACATTTTTAAAACACATCAAACCGGGAATTAGTTTCAAATTTTTTTCATTACAAGATTTTAAATTCCATTGATTTTTATGTGTGGACAATTATTTGGATTTTATATTTATATAAATTATTTTTCAAAATAGTTTGAATGTGAATCGATATTTCGGGATTAAAAACAGTTGACCTTACCGAAATATGCAAAACATTAGTATACTTTTTAACCGTGGCCACAATATGGGGTGTAATGCTAACAAAAAGAAGATGGGCTCCAAAAAAATTCTTAAGAATTAGCAAATGGATTGTAAATTATTAGAAATAATACACACGAGAGCAGTGACTGTTGGATGTCTATCCAACGGCTGTCGTGCTTCTTCAATCTCTGCTTTTCCTGCTCCAGCCGCTCAAACAAGCGCCGTCGGGACTGTCTGCTCCCTCCTCCCGGGGCCGGCTATGCTGCGGCGCAGGCCTCACCGCCCCACCGTACTCCCATCGCTGGCCTAGCCATCCCTCTACTCACCCACACCTGCTGTTATTCTCTGGCGACGGCAGACGAACCAGTAAACCCTCGTACAGTCGTACTCCCCTCCGCGTGGGAAACAACTGCCGAGTGTTCCCTGCCTCCGTGTCGTTCCCTTCCTAGGCCTCGCCGTCGTCCACCGCCCTGGTGCTCTCGGCGCGGCCTGGTCAACATGGTCAATGAATGACATCCATCGGAAGTGGACTGTACGTGGAGAGGCTGACAGCTGGGTCCATGGCCGACATGCATCTGAAGTGGACTGTACGTGGAGAGGCTGACAGCTGGGTCCACGGCCGCACTCAAGGAAATGCCTCCTTATTACGCGCAAAATAATGATTCCTCCACCTGACATCTGGGACCCATCGAAAGGGCCTCTGTATTTCGCGAAAAAATGTTACCGCCGCTGACAGCTTGGACCCACCAGCTATATCTTCGCACGCAAGGAAGTGCCTCCTTATTACGCACAAAAAAATGAATACTCCCCCTGCTAGCTGGGACCCAATATAGTGGCAGGCTGACTTGTGGGCCTACTAGGTTGACGGGGACGGAGGGCTTTATCAACTTAGTCAATATGCACGATTCTAGCTACAGTGACCGTACGATGTCCATCCAATGGCCGTAGTGCTTCTTCAACCTCTGATCTTGTTGCTCCAGCCGCCCAAAGCAGCGCCGGTTGTGCCGCATGCTCCTGCCTCCCGTGGCCGGCTGTGCTGCCGCGGAGGCCTCATTGCCCCCTACTATTCCCACCGCTGGCCAGGCCCTGCGGCGGCGGCAGCCTCACACCGCAGCCGAACCAGTGAACCCTCGTACTCCTCTCCGCGCGGGCTTCCACTGCCGCGTCTTCCCCGGCTCTGCGTCGTCCCCTTCCTAGGCCTCGCCGTCGTCCACCGCCCTGGTGCTCTCGGCGCGGCGTGGTCAACGTGGTCAAGGAACGGCTCCCATCAGACGTGGACTGTACGTGGAGAGGCTGACAGCTGGGTCCATGGCCGCAGCAAGGAAGTGCCTCCTTATTACACGCAAAATAATAATTCCTCCACCTGACAGCGGGGACCCACCGGACGGGCCACCGTATTTCATGAAAAAAACATTTCCCCCTGAATGCTGGGACCCACCAGCTACATCTTCGCACGCAAGGAAGTGCGTCCGGGCAAAAAAAACGATTCGCCCCCCTGACTGCTGGGACCCACCAGCTACATCTTCGTAGGCAAGGAAGTGTCTGACAGTCGGGACCCACCTGGTCGAAGCGTACGTGGCGTTGTCATTCTGGTCGCGAACATGTACGTACATACTGGTCGTTGTAGAGGCGCGCACGTGTCATAGTAGAGGCGCGCACGTAGCATGTACACGTACGTACAGCGGCCAGGGTGCAAGAAAGAAAATACGGCCACGTACGTACATACGGGCAGGGTCTCGAACGCCTACTCGCGCATACGTACGGCCAGGGCTCGTGTACATGGCTGGGTCGGAACGGAGAAACTGCGTCGTCGTCGTGTTCATGGGGAGTCAACCGGCTGGGTCGAAACGGAATGCGTCGTCGTGTTCATCGGGAGGGCTTGGACGGAACAGCCGATGGAAACGAGGCCTGGCCTACCGCAGAACGGAGGAAACGGCCTTATGTTCGACCGGCCACGTTCGAAACGGGATCCTGTTCATCGGGAGGGGTCTGGCATACCGCAAAACGGAGGAAACGGACCTCCTACGGTCGAAACGGGGGTCCTGTTGATCGGGAGGGGTGTGGCGTACCGCAAAACGGAGGAAACAGACTTGTGTTGGAGCGCTACAGTCGAAACGCGGGTCCTGTTCATCGGGAGGGGGTGTGGCGTACCGCAAAACAGGACTCCACGGGATACTGTTCATCTCCACTGTCGACCCCCTCCAGCCTCCACGGGCTACTGTTCATCCACCGTCGACCTCCTCCAGCCTCCACCTGTGACTGTTCATCCACGGGCTCCTGTTCATCCAGCCTCCACTGTGTGCTACTCCACCGGCTACTGTTCAACCAGCCCTCTCCACGGGCTCCTGTTCAACCACCCCTCCACGGGCTACGGTTCATCCAGCCCTCCACCATCTACTGTTCATCCTGCCCTCCACGGGGTCCTGTTCATCCAGTCCCAACCGGCTCGAACGATCGGGGTCCTGTTCATCCACCCCCACCGGGAACTGTTCATCCAAACCCCCCAGCAACGCTCACTGTTCATCCAGAGGCAACCCCACGGGGTCCTGTTCATCCACCCCCACCGGGAACTGTTCATCCAAACCCCCCTAGCAACGCTCACTGTTCATCTAGAGGTAGCATCGATCGGCTTCAGTTACCAGCAGTAGCGAAGGAATCGCTCGATCGGGTCCAGTTAACAGCCATCGATCGATCGCTCAGGTTCAGTAACGCGTAGCCTGCAGTGCAATCGCTCGGGTTCAGTTAGAGCCCAACGCCTCGCACACACGCGCGTACGTACGAGAGAAACGCGCATCGCTCGGCCCACGACCACCCACCGTAACCGGTGACTCCCCGATATTTTCCGCGCCCTCGCTTCTACCACGGTTTTTTCCGTCATGGACGGCCCAAATAATGTCATGCAGCTGCGTCTCCGGCCCGCCCAGGACGAAAAGCCCATTTTCGGTCATGATTTTTCGTCATAGAAGTAGGACCCCACCACATCTATGATGATACCGGGTTTTGTCAGAATTATCGTCATAGAAGTGTCATAAGTATGACAGAATTTTTTTTCGTTCGGCCCAAAATGTCACGGATGTGTCTTTTTTTTGTAGTGAACCATCGCCGGATGCGAGCGTCGCCGCAGCCGCTTAGATCGGAAGAGAAAGAGATAAGTGAGAGAGGACAGAGAGATAGAGGTGTTGTGTTTTTTTTAGCAGATGATGTTTTAGGAGGTGGGCTGTGGTGGCGCGGCATGAAAATTTTGGATGGGCTTCACACTAAGTTTCGCAGGCGCGCGCGCGCTGGTATTTTGGGTTGCTAGTTGGTGGCCCACGGTCGGTCGGGAACATTTGCCGACCGACTGTGTGATACGAATGCAATTACCATCCAACGGTTTGACGCTATACATTTCAGCATTCCCGACCGACCGTTAGTTGTTATATGTGAGTAATACCAACCAACGGTTTGATAGAAGTTTTACAAACAAACAGTCGGTCGGCAAAACTGACTTTTCCCAACACACGTCTATAGGGAATGCAGTGTCGTGGTGTAGTGATCGGACACCTATGAGCACCTTCGAGAGACTGAGACGGCATGAAACGGTAAGGCCGCGCTTGGGAGCTCTGGTTTATTTCGCACCTATAATAAGATACAAGTGTAATTTACTCATCATCGGAAACAACGCGTAAAATACAGGCGTAATGAAACCGAGGGCCCGAGGTCTGTAACAAAAACCGGTGTGTTACGCATGTAATTTGAGAGACCAGTGTATATTTTACTAGTCGAAATCGACCAATCAAGCGCTTTGCCCGAGATCATCTGCTTTTATTTACAAGCATTAGTTTTACAAGCGGTTTTGGTTGGAAAACGACGATCCAATCACGACCTAAGATGATGAGTTGGTCGGAAGATCGTATGATTTCACCTCTAACCTACCCGAGTTGTCGTATAGGCTATGAATGTAACATAAGACAATGAACTTCTTAAGCACAGAAACAACAGAAGAGGATGATCTGCATAACATGCAAATCACATGCATTAGCTCAACATGGAAAACAATATGAAGCATTATTCTGAGGAGGCACGGTGAACAGCTCGTGATGCCTCATGCCACAGCATTCCATAGACAACATTCAGAACAAACTCACAAGGCCTGGCATTACATAGACAACATTCAGAACAAACTCTTAAAATACCTTACATAAGTCTACATTCATGTGACTGCATCTCAGCAGAGTAAATATTTCTGAATTGAAGACAGGAATAGGAAAAACTGATCGACGTTGCTCACAGCAAAGGGCGTCCCACTCAAATATATCAAATGCATGTCTTCTGGCTGTCATCAATGAGAAAATTTTGACAAGGTTTTCCAATTCCAATATATTAAACTAATGTCTTCTTGCTAACATCAATGATTAAACTTTGACAAGCTTTTCCCATTCAAAATATGTAATGCCTATGATTGTGGAACAGGCAGGGTTTGTCGTTAGTTTGCCAGCTGATAGTCCGGTGGCTCAAGGTGACAACGAATGATTAGACAACCATTCGATGTATTGTGCATGATGAAGTATTATGGAGGACACGAACCATCTGAACATTTTGTGCAGTTCCACTAAAATCAAGCTGAGCATCCCTGTGGATTTCATATTTATATGCTGCAAGAAAACAAAGACACATCAGCACACACATGAATATTGGCCCCAGTGTCAACCCACCAATCGGTGGACTAACAAACTGAAAGTATGGTAAACAGATTACCATACCCAGATGCCCCATCATTGCTGCTTAGAATGACATTGACAGACTTGGAGTCCTGTCCTGGCTTCTTGTACTTGTTTGGGCACTTTTTGCCCAGTGCGCTCCACTTGTTGTTGAGTTTCCTATGCTCTCTGCAGACTAGTCATGTCACCAACGTCTACTAAAACTCTGTAAAGCTTCTCAATCATTCCTTGTGTAATGTAGCGCAAACAGTGACTGCTTCTTTCTGCAAAGTGGTAAGACCTACTGGACCCACTAATGCAGCAGTTTGCCTTAGACACATTGGCTCCCTTTGTGCAGTTCAACTAAAATCAAAGTCGGAATAAAACCGAGCTTTAATTTTGATATCCCTGTAAGCAACAATAGGTATAAGGGAAACAATTACTGAGAAATAACGGTTGATGACTTGTACTCCCAGAAGAAAAACATCTACTGATCTACCTTATCTTAATGGGAAACAAAGCAGGAGAGTAGCAATTCTCAATCAGTGCGATTCATTCATATTAACTGAGACATTATCTTAACAATGCCTTGTTTCAACATGTATAAAGAACAACAAGGCAGAAAAGTACCATTCCTAAAACAATGCGACTGATTCATTTTAATAGAGACATTATCTTAACAATACCTTGGTTAAACATGTAGAAAGAACTACAAAGCAGGATAGTACCATTTGTAAAACACTGTAATTGACATATAATAACAGAGACATTATCTGAACAATACATTTCTTAAACATGTACTCCGGCCGAGTCCTAACAGAAATGGTACTCTCGCCGATCCCTAACAAGTGTTGTAGTTTTGAACTAAGATTAAGTAGTTAATTCTGAGGAAAGTCGGTACTGACCTTTTGTGCAGTTCCACCAAAATTAAGCGAAGCAAAATGTCACAATAGCAACAAGTTGAATAGATATCCCTGTTTTAACAGAGGCAAAAAAGGAATCAATTACTGGCCAATAAAGGAGGATGAAACATGCGGCCACAAAAATGGTAATCCCGCCAATCCCTAACAAGTGTTGCAGTTTTGAACTAAGATTCGATAGTTAATTCTGAGAGTGGCATTGCTTAATTTTACCAGCGGCATTAGATTAACAAAAAGCATAAACAGTTCCAGGGGAGAGTGGGCGCAACAACACCATGTGCTTCTATCTACTTATAAAGGGGGTGATGCAGAGTTTTGTTGTAACAAAGAAACAAGCATCATGTTTGGGTTGGAACAATTTTTGCCCACTTAATGGTAAAAGACAGCAGTTCAATAGCTTCAATTCAACATTTATCCAAAAAAGTACCAATACAAGTAGCACAACATCTCAAAGCACACTGCAGCATCATGTGGATGAAACTCGGTACTGACCTTTCTTGACCAAGATTTGAAACAACTCACGAGGAGGACTTGAAAGAAATCCCAACACATATATGAAAATCCATGATCTCCTTTTGTGCAGTTCCACCAAAATTAAGCAAAGTCGCCGGTGTGACATTCAAGTTGAACTGCACAAAACACTCTTAAAACAAAAGTGTTTCGCTTAGCGAAGCAAAATGTCACAATGGCAACAAGTTGAATTGATATCCCTGTTTTAACAGAGGCAAAAAAGGAATCAATTACTGGCCAATAAAGGAGGATGAAACATGCGGCCACAAAAATGGTAATCCCGCCAATCCCTAACAAGTGTTGCAGTTTTCAACTAAGATTCAGTAGTTAATTCTCAGAGTGGCATTGCTTAATTTTACCAGCGGCATTAGATTAACAAAAAGCATAAACAGTTCCAGGGGAGAGTGGGCGCAACAATACTATGTGCTTCCATCTACTTATAAAGGGGGTGATGCAGAGTTTGTTGTAACAAAGCAACAAGCATCATGTCTGGGTTGGTACCATTTTTGTTCACTACTTAATGGGAAAAGAGAGCAATACAATAGCTTCAATTCAAAATTTATTTAAAATAGTACCAATACAAGTAGCACAGCATCTCAAAACACACTGCACGATCATGTGGATGAAGGCAAGTACCAACCTGTCATGACGCACACAAGATCACCTACGAATCTGCCAACACGAATAGGAAATCCAATCTCGTTTTGTGCAGTTGCACTGAAATGAAGCAAAATTGCTGGTGTGACATTTAAGTAGCAACACGTTGAATAGATATCCCTGTTTTAACAGAGGAAAAAAGGAAACAATTACTAGCCAATAAAGGAGGATGAAACAAATGACGACAAAAAGACGCATCTAACTTATCTTGATGGAAAACAAAGTAGGACAGTAGCATTTCTAAAATGGTTGCATTGATTCATATTAACAGAGACATTCTCTTAAAACAACATTCATTAAGAATGTAATTTACTTTTAACAGTGGCATTTCTTCAATTTTCCAGCAGCATTCTTAGATTAACAACAGCAAAATAGTTGTATGGGACATGGGACATGGGACATGCCAGCACCATGTGCGTCCACACATATAAATGGGTGATGCAGAGTATGTAGCCAAGCAGCATATCAGCGTTGGTCCCATATTTGTTCTCTTTGAACCTTTTTCCTATGTGAGGGCAGCAAATCTAGTCCTGCACAAACTACCCGACCCCCCAGTTTCTTTCCCTTTTCAACAAAGAGATCGGTTCCTTTCAGATGTGTGTACTGGGTTACCCCCTTTTTCCCTTTTTGACCAACAAAGCGGCTGGATAGCCAGTCTATACTACTTTCCCTCCCTCCTTTCCTCATTAAACCACGTCCTAGATTCATGCTCCACCCCACCGCACCCTTCTTTCCTCTTTGAACCAAGACCTAGATTCGACTACAGAATCGAAAAAGATCCGCATGCAGCTAGAGCAATGACGGTTTCAAAGAAACTTATACCTTAGGGTCGTCGGGATGTGGCAAGGCATGCGGTGGGAGGCCGAATCTTCCCACACTACGTACGACAGCGAGGAAGAAGGGGTCGGTGGCCCTCCCGCACAGGCGCTGGGTGAAAGAGAACAGCGCAGCCGGCAGTGGATTGCCTCCCTCGCCGAAGGCGATAGAGTGAACGCTGCACCTCCTCCCCTTCCCGGTGCGATGGGATCCGGACACCTCCTTCACCAGCTGTGAGGGGGGGGAGAGACAGAGGCCAACGAAGTCTTGTTTAGATCTCGCGAAGAGGGTGAGAGACTGTGAATATAGCAAACCCAAGCAAAGGAACGCTGAGCCTCCAGCGTGTATATATATATATGTAGTGCGGCGAGAGTGTGGAGAGTGCAAACCCTAGGGAACAAGCGCTGACGCTCCAGCTTATATAGTATATATACTGTATTACAAACTGAGCTCGGGTGCCTTAACTGCACCTGCCTTTGGCTGTCTGACAGGTGGGCCAACCACCTTTTGGGCCCACCTGTCATACACCCAAAGGCAGGTGCACTAAGTCAATGAAGCTGCGTCCATATAGTACTCGTGTATACTACTAATATATAGTGGAGTGGTTTTCTTATTCTCTCCATAACAATCGTTTTAAATTGTGTAAGTACGAAACGAAACTCTTTTTTTAACGTGCCAGTGAAGAAAACTACTACCTCCGATGAACTAACGATCCACTCGTCCTGGTCGCACTTCCTGTCCTTCACGTGCGGTACACTACCCTCCCTTAAGTGAACAACCACACATGTGCCAAATTATCGGAAACGTGTGAGAGTGTGTACAAATAAAGAATTTTAATTTCAATTGTCGGAAAGGTTTGAGAGTATGTACAGTTTGCCGTCTCTCAATAATTGGTTTGTTGTGTTCGGCCTAAACTTGGTCAAACTTTACAAAATTTGACTTCAGTCAGATCTAATATGCAGAGTAAATAAAAATGGAGGGCTACTACGTCCATCCGGGTTTTTAGTCCACACCATTGTTTTAACCAAAGTTAATAGCTGGAAAAATAAAAATACAGGGGAGCTGAAGACAAAGTTGTGAGAAGGCTTAGAAATCAATACAAAACTTATGTTCTTAGTACCAACGTCGATCCTTCTTCGAGGAAACATTTGGTTCATAGCCAATTGTGTGATAAAATTGCACCAACGTGAAAGACGACTGCGTCTCCAACGCAACCAAGGTGAACTGATGAAGGATATCATATTTGTGGGTAACAAGCAAAGAGCACTGATGGAAGACAGCTTGTTTTTCATGGAAAATCGATCAGCTTCACCAGCCGATGCAACCATGAGGCGCAACCATGAGCATTGATAGGTCATCGTGGTGATGCGTCATCCATTTGGCATCAAGTTTGGGTGAGGCACCTATGAAGTTCGACAAATCCTCACTGTGGTCTGTTTCTTCTCAGTAATCAAGCTCGAGGAAGGAAGAACCACGTGGCAGAGGACAGTGAGGCGGCACAACAATGGCCATCCAATTTTGTGCAGTTCCACTAAAATTGAGGAAGACATGCCCGGGTATGGAGATATGCATCGCTGTTTGCAAAAATATTAAAAGGGATATAGTGTTGTTACTTTGTTTTGGCAGTTGTACAAGATTAATAGCGACATCTCAATTGTCAATAAGAATTAATGAAAAGTACACCAACAAATAGAAGCATCATGATTATCTTGATGGGAACTAAACCAGGATACCCGAGAAAAAAAAGCATTTCTTCATTTAACCAGTGATAGTACTATTAGATTAGCAGCAGCAATAGGAGCATACGGACAATAACCGCATAACCACCATGTACTTTTTGTCGAAACAACATGTATACCTCCAACGAGGCATAAACCATGACAAATTTTTGAGTGGCATCTCCTCTATAATAGTAGGTGATGTTGGACCAGCCGAGGAACCCTAGCAACTGTACATGGGGAGCTGGGGAGTAGTCGCATAGAAGAAAACCCGCATGCGGCGACCTGGGGAGTTGGACCAGTACAAGAAGTTATACCTCAGGTGGGCGAGATGTCACTTAGGCGGGCGGGCGGTATCTGCCCACACGACGGCAGCGAACAAGGGCGCGGAGGACCTTCGTCTGCGCCAGCGCCGACTCTGAGAGGACAGTGTGCATCAGCTTCCTCCATCGCCGACGGCGACAACGTCAATGCTGCACCTCCTCACCTCTCCCAGTGGACGGGATTCGGCCGGATCTGTGACCACCGGTGAGGAGAGAGATAGACTTGACACAAGTTAAATCTAGCAACAAGAGCAAGAAAGATTCTTCATCTAGTAGTAACAACAATCATGCTAAATCCAATGTTGTTGCTTCTAGTAGTTCTCTTGATTCCACTAATGATTCTTTTAGCCAAGTTACACTTGAGCAAGAAAATAGCTGATTGAAGGGAATTATAAAGAAAGGTGTTTACAAGAGCCTTGCCGGAAGTAAGCAATTTGAGGAAATTGTACGCAAGCAAGGAAGGCATCGGAAGAATCAAGGTGTTGGTTTTGAACGAAAGTTCAATGCCAATGGAGTTGAGTGGGAAGAAGATCAATACCCCAAGACGAAGTTTGTTCCTCAACAAGAGAAGTATGATCCTACTTCTTTCAAAGGGACACAAGATCAAGATGATCTTCCACCACAAGACCACAAGCAAAAAGGCAAGGACAAGCTTCAAGAGGAAATTGATGCATTTTAAGAAGCACCTAAGGCCTTGGTCAAGTGGGTTCCCAAGACTACATCAAGTTCTACTTCATCAAGTACGACTACGACTCCAAGGATTCCCATCAAGATGGTGTGGATCCCAAAGAAGAAGAACTAGTGAGTTCTTGAGGGTGACTCCGCCAACATACTTCACTCTTATCTTTTTGGCGAGGACAAGTGCAAACAACTTCCATATCTTGCACTAGTTCAAGGAGTCACAAACCCTCTTGTTGGTAAGACAAGGGACAAGGTAACCTAATGCTTTCATGGACAACATCTTGTGTACACATCACTCTATGTCTATGGATATCCTTGCTTGTTCCTTGTGGGACTAACCCATGTAGGTATTGAAAGTGCAACTCACTCCAAAGATTGCTCCGAATGATCTACATCAACATTGAGCATCTACATCTTCAACACCTACATGAAGTCATCATCGACAAAACCCAAGGTTAGTTCATCCATCTTAAGGGGGATATCACATCTAGGGGGAGCTTTACTCTAATCAATTGAGCTAAAGCAACTCTAATGGTGTGAACACAACAATGCTTTATGTAAAAGTGGTAACCCCACTTGTGCTTAAACGATGAGTATGACCTATGATCAAATGTTCTCATTTGACTCCTAAGTCAATATACTCATATATAGATGACCTAGTCATCGCCAAATTGCTTGATAGATGCTAGAGTGATTGTGCATGCTTTGTCACATATTTCATTTGCCATTTTAATTGTGTGAGCATGTTGGTTGCATATTTTACTCATTCGAGGACATCCATTTGTTGCTTCGATTGTTTGGCTCTTTCTCTCTTGCCAAATGGATGGACAAGAATGCCCAAGAACTCCCTCTAGCTATCTATGCTTTTCTCATCTCAAACTCACAAAATTTGATCAAGTCAGATTTGAACTGTTGGAAATATGCCCTAGAGGCAATAATAAATTGGTTATTATTATATTTCCTTGTTCATGATAATCGTTTATTATCCATGCTAGAATTGTATTGATAGGAAACTCAGATACATGTGTGGATACATAGACAACACCATGTCCCTAGTAAGCCTCTAGTTGACTAGCTCGTTGATCAATAGATGGTTACAGTTTCCTGACCATGGACATTGGATGTCGTTGATAACGGGATCACATCATTAGGAGAATGATGTGATGGACAAGACCCAATCCTAAGCATAGCATAAAAGATCGTGTAGTTCGTTTGCTAGAGCTTTTCCAATGTCAAGTATCTTTTCCTTAGACCATGAGATCATGTAACTCCCGGATGCCGTAGGAGTGCTTTGGGTGTAGCCAACGTCACAACGTAACTGGGTGACTATAAAGGTACACTACGGGTATCTCTGAAAGTGTCTGTTGGGTTGACACGGATCAAGACTGGGATTTGTCACTCCGTATGACGGAGAGGTATCTCTGGGCCCACTCGGTAATGCATCATCATAATGAGCTCAATGTGACTAAGGAGTTAGCCACGGGATCATGCATTACGGTACGAGTAAAGTGACTTGCCGGTAACGAGATTGAACAAGGTATTGGGATACCGACGATCGAATCTCGGGCAAGTAAAGTACCGATTGACAAAGGGAATTGTATACGGGATTGATTGAATCCTCGACATCGTGGTTCATCCGATGAGATCATCGTGGAACATGTGGGAGCCAACATGGGTATCCAGATCCCGCTATTGGTTATTTACTGGAGAGGCATCTCGGTCATGTCTGCATGTCTCCCGAACCCGTAGGGTCTACACACTTAAGGTTCGGTGACGCTAGGGTTGTAGAGATATGAGTATGCGGAAACCCGA
The DNA here is from genome assembly GCF_002575655.3 of Aegilops tauschii subsp. strangulata. NCBI lineage: Eukaryota > Viridiplantae > Streptophyta > Magnoliopsida > Poales > Poaceae > Aegilops > Aegilops tauschii. The sequence goes on from NC_053040.3 coordinate 323,955,161, forward strand.
AAGTTGTTCAGAGTCCCGGATGAGATCCCGGACGTCATGAGGAGTTCCGGAATGGTCCGGAGGTGAAGAATTATATATGGGAAGTCCAGTTTCGGCCACCGGGAAAGTTTCGGGGGTTATCGGTATTGTACCGGGACCACCGGAAGGGTCCCGGGGGTCCACCGGGTGGGGCCACCTATCCCGGAGGGCCCCATGGGCTGAAGTGGGAAGGGAACCAGCCCTTAGTGGGCTGGGGCGCCCCCCATGGGCCTCCCCCAGCGCCTAGGGTTGGAAACCCTAGGGTGGGGGGGCGCCCCACTTGCCTTGGGGGTAAGTTTCCCCCTGGCCGCCCCCCTTGCAGATGGGATCCAGGCCGGCGCCCCCCTCCCAGGGGGCCTATATATAGTGGGGGGAGGGAGGGCAGCAACATGACAGCCCATGGCGCCTCCCTCTCCCCCTGCAACACCTCTCCGTCCCGCTTGTGCTTGGCGAAGCCCTGCCGGGATCCCGCTACTTCCACCACCACGCCGTCGTGCTGCTGGATCTCCATCAACCTCTCCTTCCCCCTTGCTGGATCAAGAAGGAGGAGACGTCGCTGCTCCGTACGTGTGTTGAACGCGGAGGTGCCGTCCGTTCGGCACTCGGTCATCGGTGATTTGGATCACGGCGAGTACGACTCCATCAACCCCGTTCATTGGAACGCTTCCGCTCGTGATCTACAAGGGTATGTAGATGCACTCCTCTCCCCTCGTTGCTAGTATACTCCATAGATGGATCTTGGTGATGCGTAGGAAAATTTTGAATTATTGCTACGTTACCCAACAGTGGCATCATGAGCCAGGCCTATGCGTAGTTACTATGCACGAGTAGAACACAAAGCAGTTGTGGGCGTAGATGTTGCCAATTCTTCTTGCCGCTACTAGTCTTATCTTGTTTCAGCAGTATTGTGGGATGAAGCGGCCCGGACCGACCTTACACGTACACTTACGTGAGACAGGTTCCACCGACTGACATGCACTAGTTGCATAAGGTGGCTAGCGGGTGTCTGTCTCTCCCACTTTAGTCGGAACGGATTCGATGAAAAGGGTCCTTATGAAGGGTAAATAGAAATTGGCATATCACGTTGTGGTTTTACGTAGGTAAGAAACGCTCTTGCTAGAAACCTATACAAGCCACGTAAAAACTTGCAACAACAATTAGAGGACGTCTAACTTGTTTTTGCAGCATGTGCTATGTGATGTGATATGGCCAGAAGATGTGATGAATGATATATGTGATGTATGAGATTGATCATATTCTTGTAATAGGAATCACGACTTGCATGTCGATGAGTATGACAACCGGCAGGAGCCATAGGAGTTGTCTTTATTTTTTGTATGACCTGCGTGTCATTGAAGAACGCCATGTAAATTACTTTACTTTATTGCTAAACGCGTTAGCCATAGAAGTAGAAGTAATCGTTGGCGTGACAACTTCATGAAGACACAATGATGGAGATCATGGTGTCATGCCGGTGATGAAGATGATCATGACGCCCCGAAGATGGAGATCAAAGGAGCAGAATGATATTGGCCATATCATGTCACTATTTGATTGCATGTGATGTTTATCATGTTTTGCATCTTATTTGCTTAGAACGACGGTAGTAAGTAAGATGATCCCTTATAATAATTTCAAGAAAGTGTTCCCCCTAACTATGCACCGTTGCGAAGGTTCGTTGTTTCGAAGCACCACGTGATGATCGGGTGTGATAGATTCTAACATTCGCATACAACGGGTGTTGACGAGCCTAGCATGTACAGACATGGCCTCGGAACACACGCAATACACTTAGGTTGATTTGACGAGCCTAGCATGTATAGACATGGCCTCGGAACACGGAGGACCAAAAGGTCGAGCATGAGTCGTATAGAAGATACGATCAACATGGAGATGTTCACCGATGATGACTAGTCCGTCTCACGTGATGATCGGACACGGCCAAGTTTGACTTGGATCATGTATCACTTACATGACTAGAGGGATGTCTATCTGAGTGGGAGTTCATAAAATAATCAGATGAACTTAATTATCATGAACATAGTCAAAAGGTCTTTGCAAATTATGTCATAGCTTACGCTTAAGTTCTACTGTTTAAGATACGTTCCTAGAGAAAATTTAGTTGAAAGTTGATAGTAGCAATTATGCGGACTAGGTCCGTAAACTGAGGATCGTCCTCATTGCTGCACAGAAGGCTTATGTCCTTAATGCACTGCTCGGTGCGCTGAACCTCAGCGTCGTCTGTAGATGTTGCGAAACATCTGACATACACGTTTTGATGACTACGTGATAGTTCAGTGCATAAATGCTAATGGTTTAGAATTATGGCACCAAAGACGTTTTTGAAACGTCGCAGAACATATGAGATGTTCCAAAGACTGAAATTGGGATTTCAGACTAGTGCCCACGTCAAGAGGTATGAGACCTCTGACAACTTTCTTAAGCCTGCAAACTAAAGGAGAAAAGCTCAATCGTTGAGCATGTGCTCAGATTGTCTGAGTGCCACAATCGCTTGAATTGAGTGGGAGTTAATCTTCCAGATGAGATAGTGATGGTTCTCCATAGTCACTGCCACCAAGCTATTAGAGCTTCGTGATGAACTATAACATATCAGGGATAGATGATGATCCTTGAGCAACTCGCGATGTTTGACACTGCGAAAGTAGAAATCAAGAAGGAGCATCAATTGTTGTTGGTTAGTAAAACCACTAGTTTCTAGAAGGGCAAGGGCAAAAGGGATACTTCATGAAACAGCAAATCATTTGCTGCTCTAGTGAAGAATCCCAAGGTTGAACCCAAACCCGAGACTAAGTGCTTCTGTAATGAGGGGAACGGTCACTGAAGCGGGACTACCCTAGATACTTGGTAGATGAGAAGGCAGGCAAGGTCGACATAAGTATATTTGATATACATTATATGAATGTGTACTTTACTAGTACTCCTAGCGGCACCAGGGTATTAGATACTGGTTCGGTTGCTAAGCGTTAGTAACTCGAAATAAAAGCTACGGAATAAATGGAGACTAGCTAAAGATGAGATGACGTTGTGTGTTGGAAGTGTTTCCAAGGTTGATGTGATCAAGCATCGCATGCTCCCTCTACCATCGAGATTGGTGTTAAACCTAAATAATTGTTATTTGGTGTTTGGGTTGAGCATAAACATGATTGGATTATGTTTATCGCAATACGGTTATTCATTTAAGGAGAATAATGGTTACTCTGTTTATTTGAATAATACCTTCAATGGTCTTGCACCTAAAATGAATCTCGATCGCAGTGATACACATGTTCGTGCCAAAAGATATAAAATAGTAATGATAGTACCACATACTTGTGGCACTGCCATTTGAGTCACATTGGTATAGAACGCATGAAGAAGCTCCATGTAGATGGATCTTTGGACTCAGTCGTTTTTGAAAAGATTGAGACATGTGAACCATGTCTATTGGTATATATGCATGAAGAAACTCCATGCAGATGGATCGTTTGGACTCACTTGATTTTGAATCACTTGAGACATGCAAATCATACCACATGGGCAAGATGACTGAAAGGCCTCGTTTTCAGTAAGATGGAACAAGAGAGCAACTTGTTGGAAGTAATACATTTTGATGTATGCAATCCAATGAGTGCTGAGGCATGCAGTGGATATCGTTATGTTCTTACTTCACAGATGATTTGAGTAGATGCTGAGTGTATTTACTTGATGAAACACAAGTCTGAATTATTGAAAGGTTCAAGTAATTTCAGAGTGAAGTTGAAGATCGTCGTGACAAGAGGATATAATGTCTGTGATATGATCATAGAGATGAGTATCTGAGTTACGAGTTTGGCACACAATTAAGACATTGTGGAAAGTGTTTCACAATTAATACCGCCTGGAACACCACAATGTGATGGTGTGTCCGAACATCATAACTGCACCCTATTGGATATGGTGCATACCATGATGTGTCTCATCGAATTACCACTATCGTTTATGGGTTAGGCATGAGAGACAACCGCATTCACTTTAAATAGGGCACCACGCAATTCCGTTAAGACGACACCATTTAGAGAAACCTAAGCTGTCGTTTCTTAAAAGTTTGGGGCTGTGACGCTTATGTGAAAAAGTTTCAGGCTGATAAGCTCGAACCCAAAGCGGATAAATGCATCTTCATAGAAAACCCAAAACAGTTGGGTGTACCTCCTATTTCAGATCTGGAAGCAAAAGTAATTGCTTCTAGAAACGAGTCCTTTCTCGAGGAAAAGTTTCTCTCGAAAGAATTGAGTGGGAGGATGGTGGAGACTTGATGAGGTTATTGAACCATAACTTCAACTAGTGAGTGGCAGGGCACAGGAAGTTGTTCCTGTGGCACCTACACCAATTGAAGTGGAAGCTTATGATAGTGATCATGAAACTTCGGATCAAGTCACTACCAAACCTCGTAGAACGACGAGGATGCGTACTACTTCAGAGTAATGCGTAATCCTGTCTTGGAAGTCATGTTGCTAGACAACAATGAACCTACGAGCTATGGAGAAGCGATGGTGGGCCCATATTCCGACAAATGGTTAGAAGCCATGAAATCCGAGATAGGATCCATATATCAGAACAAAGCATGGACTTTGGTGAACTTGCCCGATGATCGGCAAGCCATTAAGATAAATGGATCTTTAAGAAGAAGACGGACATGGACTGTAATGTTACCGTCTGTGAAGCTCGACTTGTGGCAAAGAGTATTTTCACAAGTTCAAGGAGTTGACTACGATGAGATTTTTCTAATCCGTAGCGATGCTTAAGTCCGTCGGAATCACGTTAGCATTAGCTGCATTTATGAAATCTGGCAGACGGATGTCAAAACAAGTTTCCTTACCAGTTTTCGTAAGGAAAGGTTGTATGTGATACAATCAGAAAGGTTTTGTCGATCCTAAGGATGCTAAAAGGTATGCTAGCTCCAGCGATCCTTCCATGGACTAGAGCAAGCATCTCGGAGTCAGAATATATGCTTTGATGGAGTGATCAAAGTTTTTGGGTTTATACAAAGTTTGTTAGAAACTTGTATTTACAATAAAGTGAGTGGGAGCGCTACAACATTTCTGATAAGTATATGTGAATGACATATTGTTGATCCGAAATGATGTAAAAATTTCTGGAAAGCATAAAGGGTTGTTTGAAAGGAGTTTTTCAAAGGAATACCTGGATAAAGCTGCTTACATATTGGGCATCAAGATCTATAGAGATAGATCTAGACGCCTGATGATACTTTCAAAGAACGCACACTTTGACATGATTTTGAAAGAGTTCAAAATAGATCAGCAAAGAAGGAGTTCTTGGCTGTGTTACAAGGTGTGAGTATTGAGTAAGACTCAGGACCAGACCACAGCAGAAGAGAGAGAAAGGACGAAGGTCGTCCCCTATGCTTTAGACGTAGGCTCTACAGTATGCTATGCTGTGTACCGCACATGAAGTGTGCCTTGCCATGAGTTGGTCAAGGGGTACAATAGTGATCCGGGAATGGATCGCATGACAGCGGTCAAACTTATCCTTAGTATTTAGTGGACTAAGGAATTTTCTCGATTATGGAGGTGAAAAGGAGTTCGTCGTAAAGGGTTACGTCGATGCGAACTTTGACACTAATCCGGATGACTCTGAGTAGTAAACCGGATTCGTATAAAAGAGCAGTTATTTGAATGGCTCCAAGTAGCGCGTGGTAGCATCCACAAGATGACATAGATATTCGTAAAGCACACACGGATCTAAAAGGTTCAGACCCGTTGACTAATAACCTCTCTCACAAGCATAACATGATCAAACCAGAACTCATTGAGTGGTGATCACATAGTGATGTGAACTAGATTGTTGACTCTAGTAAACTCTTTGGATGTTGGTCACATGGTGATGTGACCTGTGAGTGTTAATCACATGGTGATGTGAACTAGATTATTGACTCTAGTGCAAGTGGGAGACTGTTGGAAATATGCCCTAGAGGGAATAATAAATTGGTTATTATTATATTTCCTTGTTCATGATAATCGTTTATTATCCATGCTAGAATTGTATTGATAGGAAACTCAGATACATGTGTGGATACATAGACAACACCATGTCCCTATTAAGCCTCTAGTTGACTAGCTCGTTGATCAATAGATGGTTACGGTTTCCTGACCATGGACATTGGATGTCGTTGATAACGGGATCACATCATTAGGAGAATGATGTGATGGACAAGACCCAATCCTAAACATAGCATAAAAGATCGTGTAGTTCGCTTGCTAGAGCTTTTCCAATGTCAAGTATCTTTTCCTTAGACCATGAGATCGTGTAACTCCCGGATGCCGTAGGAGTGCTTTGGGTGTAGCCAACGTCACAACGTAACTGGGTGACTATAAAGGTACACTACGGGTATCTCTGAAAGTGTCTGTTGGGTTGACACGGATCGAGACTGGGATTTGTCACTCCGTTTGACGGAGAGGTATCTCTGGGCCCACTCGGTAATGCATCATCATAATGAGCTCAATGTGACTAAGGAGTTAGCCACGGGATCATGCATTACGGTACGAGTAAAGTGACTTGCCGGTAACGAGATTGAACAAGGTATTGGGATACCGATGATCGAATCTCGGGCAAGTAAAGTACCGATTGACAAAGGGAATTGTATACGGGATTGATTGAATCCTCGACATCGTGGTTCATCCGATGAGATCATCGTGGAACATGTGGGAGCCAACATGGGTATCCAGATCCCGCTGTTGGTTATTGACCGGAGAGGCGTCTCAGTCATGTCTGCATGTCTCCCGAACCCATAGGGTCTACACACTTAAGGTTCGGTGACGCTAGGGTTGTAGAGATATGAGTATGCGGAAACCCGAAAGTTTTTTGGAGTCCCGGATGAGATCCCGGACGTCACAAGGAGTTCCGGAATGGTCCGGAGGTGAAGAATTATATATGGGAAGTCCAGTTTCGGCCACCGGGAAAGTTTCGGGGGTTATCGGTATTGTACCGGGACCACCGGAAGGGTCCCGGGGGTCCACCGGGTGGGGCCACCTATCCCGGAGGGCCCCATGGGCTGAAGTGGGAAGGGAACCAGCCCTTAGTGGGCTGGGGCGCCCCCCATGGGCCTCCCCCCTGCGCCTAGGGTTGGAAACCCTAGGGTGGGGGGGGCGCCCCACTTGCCTTGGGGGGTAAGTTTCCCCCCTGGCCGCCGCCCCCCTTCCAGATGGGATCCAGGCCGGCGCCCCCCTCCCAGGGGGCCTATATATAGTGGGGGGGGAGGGAGGGCAGCAACATGACAGCCCTTGGCGCCTCCCTCTCCCCCTGCAACACCTCTCCGTCCCGCTTGTGCTTGGCGAAGCCCTGCCGGGATCCCGCTACTTCCACCACCACGCCGTCGTGCTGCTGGATCTCCATCAACCTCTCCTTCCCCCTTGCTGGATCAAGAAGGAGGAGACGTCGTTGCTCCGTACGTGTGTTGAACGCGGAGGTGTCGTCCGTTCGGCACTCGGTCATCGGTGATTTGGATCACGGCGAGTACGACTCCATCAACCCCGTTCATTGGAACGCTTCCGCTCGCGATCTACAAGGGTATGTAGATGCACTCGTCTCCCCTCGTTGCTACTATACTCCATAGATGGATCTTGGTGATGCGTAGGAAAATTTTGAATTATTTCTACGTTACCCAACATGAACCACTCTGTGTGAGGAGCACTCGGAGTTCCTGATTCGTCATAGAATTAAACCTCCAAAACCTCTTTGTGCTTCTCGGTCTGACCGACTCATCCCTTTCGGTCCAACTGAGTCACTAAGTTGATCTAGGGTTTTCAATCTCGGTGCAACCGATTAGAACCTTTCGGTCACACCGAGTTGCAGTAACTGCTTGCAGTTTTGCATCTCGGTGCCACCGAGTCATTCCACTCGGTCACACCGACAGGGTCAGGTCATATATTCTGTCGGGCCAAATTTTGGAAGTTTTTCCGGACCTCTTCGCCCGCGCGTAACCTGATCTGCCTCCTCGGGTCTCCGGATCATCCTCTCGTCGCCAGCGACCTCCCGCCGCTGGTCGCCACCACCGTCAACGGCAATCTGCTCCGCCGTTGCCGCCATAGCAAGTTCGCCGCCGAACTAGGGTACGAACTTGATCTTTGTGCTAATCTATAACTCTAATTCTTAGCACATTGCTTTGCCATAATTCTTGCCACGATTGAAATCATCCTGTCAAGCGAAAACATCCCGTAGATTAGTTTTGGTTTGAAAATTTACGGTTAGGTCTCCGCCGAATTCATCTCGGACCAACCGAGCTGTAGAAATCGGTCTCACCGATTTGGCTTAGGCCAGAGCACATGCGTTTTCGGTCTGACCGAAAATTGCAAATCGGTGTGACCGAGTTTGATTCTCTGTGAAACCCTAGCTGTCTCGGTACCACCAAAGCGTGACTCGGCCTGACCGAGTTCACTAGTTTAGGTTCCAAAAGCTGCTTCGGTATCACCGAGTTTACAAATCGGTAGATCCGAAATGCTTTCTGTGAAGAAATAAAACTATGTTTTAAGTCATCTGTTTTGCAAAACTCCTGTACTTTGTGATGCTCATGTACTCTACCTCATCTATAATCTATTCACAGGGTCTGCTATCAAAGTGTTTGCAGAGATGTCTAATCAAACTGACAGCCAGAACAAGTCTGAACAGCAGGTGCAGATGAGTGAGGGTTCAGATCCCTCTAGTAGTTATGATGATGGCAGCAGGAGCACTCCCAGCAATTTGCCAAAGGCTGCCACCAGGACAAGGAAGAAGAGGAATTCTGATTCAGAAGATGAGGACTATGTGGCTGTTGAAGATGAAGCCACTTCAAAGAAAAAGGTGCTGAAGAAAGAGTATGGCACAGCTGCTGCAACAAAGCCTGGACTGAAAACAAAGGCTCCAGCAAGAAGACAACCCATGTCTAAGCCAAGAAAGGTTGCTACAGGTGAAACTATGAAGTTCACCATTGAATCTGAAGAAGAAGAAGCTGGTGAGGATAAGAAGAAGAGGGCCAGAACCACTACTGCCAGAGTTCTTGGCAAGCCCTCAATGAGGAAAGATTCTGAAGAGGAAGAGGAAGAGGATGCTGCACCAGCACCCAAAGCTCAAAAACTTATGGGGGATGCAATCAGATCAGGGGCTGCTCCATCTAAGCCCAAATGTGCTCCCAAGGATGCTGCTCCAGCTCCAAAGCCTAAACCCAAGAGAAGCACTAGAAACATCCCTGCTGAAGAGAAGAACAAGGCTCCAGTGCCTGAAGCTGCTGAAGAAGATGACTCTGTTGTATTGAGGAAGCTGAAACCCAAGATCCCTGACCACAATGATGCACACCCAGTTGCAGAGAACATGAAAATCAGGAAGGATGCAGGATTGAGACTATGGAGACAGTCTGATCCATATGCTAGCAGGAGAAGAACTACTGTGGACTATAGGTTTCACACTAAGGAACAACATGACTTCTATGAGACAGTTCTGCTTGATAAGAAGCCCATTGTGTGTGACATGAGATGGGCTGACTAGGAGTTCATCAAGGAGAACGAGGATCACTTCCCTGGTGTGCTTGATAGCTTCAAGGCATGTGGAGTTGACACTTTAATTTGTTGCCCAGAAGCTCACCAAGTGGAATGATGAGCTCATCATGCAGTTTTACTCCACTGCCCACTTCTATCCAGATGGAAGGATAGTATGGATGTCTGAGGGTGCTAGGTACCAGTCGACAGTTGAGGAATGGGCCAAGCTTATCAATGCTCCTGAGGAACATGAGGATGACCTGGATATTTATGCTGAGAAGAAGAAAAACCACAACACTATGGCCAACATGTACAAAGAGAACCCAGATGATGCTATGGATACACATAAGTTTGGATCTGTTCACTTCTTTTTGTCTGGTCTGCCAACTATCAACTGGATTCTAAGGCACACATTGCTACCCAAGTCAGGTGATCACAAGATGATCAGAGGACATGCCATAAACTTACTGCACATATTTGATGTCCCACAGAAGTTCAAGGTCATGAGTTTGGTTGTTGAGACAATCAAGAGGACTGCAACTGATCAGAAGAGAAGTTGTGGATATGCCCCACAAATTCAGGAGCTCATCAACTCAAAGATGGGCACAGGCACATATCTTTTGGATAAGGAGCACCTGGCCATATACCCTGAATTTGAAGACAACACAGTGGTGATGAATGAGAATGAACCATCTTCAGCTCAAGCACATGAGAAGAGAGAGAAGGCTAAAGCAGAGAAAGCTGCAAAGATGCCAACTATAGAGGAGGCATCTCAGATATTCTTGAAGAGCAAGCAAGACCAGCTTGGATATCTGATCCAATCCACCCTGAGGATTGAGAAGGGCTTGGCCACCCTGACCAAGAACTAGCAGAGCTTGGAAAGGATTATTGAGACAAAGTTCTATGACCTGGATCTCAAGGTTACAGAGATCCAAACTGTAGTTGAGCAGTTCTACCACAGATGCTTTTGCTAGAGTGCCCAGAGGTCAGAGGTCTGCTGCGGTGCCAATTCTGACACTAGAGCTACAGCATCAGCACCTGCAGCCACAACTCTAGTACCACCTCCGGTAGCTACTCCACCAGCTCCAGCTACTTCATCTGAAGCCTTCGTCCTTGGAGTTCTCTCAACACCACCTCCCGAAGATCAAGCCTGAGAGTCGTTGAGCACTATGCATTTTTAAACTTTTTGGTAACTTGTTGCCAAAGGGGGAGAAAAATGTATAGATCATAGGCTTCGAGAGAGAGTGTTGCTTTTTTTTATCTCTCTTGCTATTTTGGTTGAAACCTTTTATTATGTGCTTGTGTAAGATACTTTATGTCCCTGTGAGATACTTGTTTGATCATGTGTTTGATCATATGCTACCCTTAATGCTTGTTGGATACTACTATCTTTCATATCCTTATATGATCATTCACTTGCTTGGTGATGAGTGCATGTTTTTAGTTTCTATCATTTTGAGCGTTCCACCAAGATGTATGTGACATGGAAGAGTAACCCATGATCCTAATCGATTGTGCATTTGCATTCACAAGCAAATCTTAAACAATGCACAATTTTAGGGGGAGCTCTTGCTTATCACATACTTCTCAAAGCGACGATGTTTTTCAATCTTATTATCATTTATCGAAGCTTTGATCTATATGTTGTCATCAATTACCAAAAAGGGGGAGATTGAAAGTGCAACTATCCCTGGGTGGTTTTGGTAATTCCTAACAACATATAGCTCATTGAGCTAATGTTATTCCAAGATAAATATTTCAGGAAAGCTCAATGATTGGCATGGCATGGGTTAGAAAGTGGACCAGTCAAAATGCTAAGGACAAAAGATTGGCTCAAGCTCAAAGCACAAGACTCTACATTTTCTATTTTAGTGATCCAAGATCACATTGAGTCTATAGGTGCCAATACTATTAAGAAGGGATGAGGTGTTGCTTAATGAGGTTCTTGCTCAAAATGCTTAGTGATATGCTCCAAAACCCTCCACTACTTTCTCACATCCACATTTGTCCCAAACCAAAATGTCCAACTCGGCCCCACCGAAATTTCATATCCGGAGCCACCGAGTTCAGTTGACATAGCCACTGCCAGAAACCCTAGTCTTTTCGGTCTCACCGATAGGGATCTCGGTCTCGCCGAGATGGGATTGTAATCTCTCTGTTTCCCTTCGTAACGTTTTGGTCAAACCGATATGAGCGATCGGTCCCACCGAGATTGCAATGCAAACACTCTGTTTCCTTTTCGTAACGTTTCGGTCCAACCGAGATGAGCGAATCGGTCCCACCGAGTTTGCCTGACCAACTCTCTGTTTGTCTATTACCAAAATTGGTCTCACCGAGTTTCTGTAATCGGTCTCACCGAGATTACGTTATGCCCTAACCCTAATGAAATGGGTCCCACCGAGTTGACGTGTCGGTCCCACCGAAATGCCTAACAGTCACATTATGAACCAAATCGGTCTGACCGAGTTCTCTGAATCGGTCCCACCGAGTTTGGTGATTTGTGTGTAACGGTTAGATTTTGTGTGGAGGCTATATATACCCCTCCACCCACTCTTCACTTGTGGAGAGAGCCATCAGAACATGCCTACACTTCCAACACATATTTTCTGAGAGAGAACCACCTACACTTGTGTTGAGGTCAAGATATTCCATTCCAACCACATAAATCTTAATCTCTTGCCTTCCCCAAGTTGCTTTCCACTCAAATCTTCTTTCCACCAAATCCAAATCCTGTGAGAGAGAGTTGAGTGTTGGGGAGACTATCATTTGAAGCACAAGAGCAAGGAGTTCATCATCAACACACCATTTGTTACTTCTTGGAGAGTGGTGTCTCCTAGATTGGCTAGGTGTCACTTGGGAGCCTCCGTTAAAATTGTGGAGTTGAACCAGGGAGTTTGTAAGGGCAAGCAGATCGCCTACTTCGTGAAGATCTACCCTAGTGAGGCAAGTCCTTCATGGGCGAAGGCCATGGTGGGATAGACAAGGTTGCTTCTTCGTGGGACCTTCGTGGGTGGAGCCCTCCGTGGACTTGCGCAACCGTTACCCTTCGTGGGTTGAAGTCTCCATCAACGTGGATGTACCATAGCACCACCTATCGGAACCACGGATAAAAAATCTCCGTGTCAACATTGCGTTTGCTCCCTCAAACTCCTCCCTTTACCTTCATATGCAATTGTTTTACATTCCGCTGCTATACTCTTACAATTGCATTTCTAGGTTGATTGCTTGACTTGTGCTAAGTTGCTAAAATCTGCCAAGAACTAAAATTGGGAAAAGGCTAGATTTTTATTTGGTCAAGTAGTCTAATCACCCCCCCTCTAGACATAGACATAGACATAGACATGCATATTCGTGTTTACGTAAAATTCCATCTCCATCTCCAATCATATTTGTCCAACTGGCACATTATTTACGTTGTTAATTATATACACAACAATATTAACGTACAACATCTCTTGTTTGCGGGCGTCTGGACTGCTGCCATGCCCGCTCCTGACCAACCCGAACCCTCTTCATCACCCGCGTGTGCTTCCCGCCCGGAATGGTCAGTGCCGCATTCATGCCCGGCCAGAGCGGACGCGACCTCTCACTGGCGCAAGCATTGAAGCGGCGCGCTGGCCGAGAGAGCGTCGCCCGCGCCGCTTCCCGGTGCACGCGACTGCTCCGCGTTCAAAGGTCGCAATAGCCGGCCACAACATGCATGTTAAAAGTTCTTGGGAGTCCGTGGTACAGCTAGCTATCCTCCCCCAACTCGTCAATCTCTTCCAGTAATGCTAGTACTCCATGGAGCGATCCATCGACAAACATGCGGGAAAGTTATCGTACTCCAAGGTTGCCCCGTTACAAAATTCCATCAAGTACAAAGGAAAACTAACACGCATCCTGATGCATCTCAATGATTCATAGATGATAGCCAATATTTACTTCACAACTAAAGACAAAAGTTGTGAGAGCGTGTACAAAAGAAAAACTACTGATGGGGTCACTACGACTTAAACCCTAAACCCTAAATAGGATTTGATTTCCTGGCTAGGTAAAACCTGTCGAAGGAAAGACGGCTGGCACCCTCGGATCATACGATGCGTTTGTGCAGTTCCACTAAAATCGAGTTGAGCATCCCTGATGGCAAAGATATTGAAGAGTACTGGCACTAGTTCATGAGGCATAAACTCATCACAAATAGAATCCGGTAGAAGTAGAGAAAGATCGGCATGGAGATGGAGCTACGTGGGGAGCTGCGGCAGTGGAGCAAGCCGGCTCCAAAAGGAAGATGTACCTGGGACGTCGGGTTGTAGCTAGAAGGGCGGTTGGGAGGCGGCATCAGCCCATACCGCGGGGACCCCCGATTGGGAATCACCGACTGTGGGTTTTCTCCCTTGCCGATGTCGACCGCGTCTACGCAGAACATCGTTCCCTTCCCCCAATGTCGTTCTATGCTTGTGAAGAGAGCAACCCAAGCAAGCAGGCTTGTAATTTAGGCTCCTGCTAGTGTATATATAGTGGTTTTCTTTTTCTCTCCATATCAACCATTTTATATTGCGTACGTGTCATTGAAGAGTGAAATGATGGTTGCTTCTTTCGACTAACTTACTGTGTGATTTGGCTGCTCCTTAGTGGCCCCTACACGTAATCCCCCTACGTGTATGACCGTTCCTGAGTCTCACTTGTACTTATCTCTATTTTCTTGCATGACACGTAGACAGGATGCGCATAGAGGAATTTTGTTACTGCACGTTGTTACATAGTACTACTAGTTCGTACTCCCTCCTTCCGGTTCACTACTGGTACTCCCTCCTTCCTGTCTTATTGGTCCCCTTTGTACTCAATTCATGGGCTCGTTTTCCTCAGGAAATTGTCATTACCAACGTATGAATATCGGAAATGCATGCGTGAACAATGAATGATTAAACCTTGCATGCAACATTTTGACAAAGCATGCATGTCCGAGCACACGACGGAACACACACGGTCACGCTCAAGTGCTCAACCTACACGTGCATGCACACACGTACTCAGCCAGGGTGAGCTAGTGACCGTATAAACACCGGAAAATGTATATATTGAGCGCAATGAGCGTATATGAAGCCCACTGACCGTATTTTTTACAAATATACAGTGACAGACAGTTTATTTATCTCATTTGAAATTATGCCATATTAACCAGAAAGGAGGCAGTATGGACTAGCATTACTTTGTTGTGTCCCGTCAAATTGCCGAATGAGGAGAAGTTTGCAGGGGACGCAGCTTCGGTGCCTTAAAGGCACCTGCCTTTGTGTCACTGACATGTGGGCAGACACCTGTTGGGCCCACATGTCATGGACACAAAGGCAGGTGCCTTAAAGCACCGAAGCATAGTCCGCTTGCAGGATGGGAGAAGCTTGCGCGCGGTGGCTCGCAGGACTAGGAGAAACTTTTGACTAATGCAAGCTCTGCCTCGCTTAGGCGGTGGACCTGCAACAGTTAATTTGGTGTCAGATTGCCAGAAGTTGTCGGTGTACAAAAGTAGGGGCTCTCCTTTTTACCCCTTTACTTGTGCGCGGGCAGTCAGAGCCGCGCCCACGGCCACCCTAAGGAGGGCAGAGGAGGGAAGCCGGAGGTGCAAGAGATCCAGAGACACGCCAAGACCAGAGACACAAAGAGCAGAAGTGCAAGGTGGGCTCCCCCGGCAAGGCCCTTGCCGGGGCGGCCTCCGCGGCCCCGGCAAGAGCCTTGCCGGGGAAGCTCGCCCGATGCCAGTGGAGCGCGCCACCCTTGAGCCAAGGGTTCCAACGCCATCAACCACATTGGAACCAAGGCTCGGGAGGCACCTCCACAGTGGCATGTAGATCTTTGTGAAGAACAGAAGTATACAAGAGCAGATGAGGACCAGAAGGCGACGATCCTCGGCGAGATTCTTGCCAAGGAAATCCACGAGACCCCCGGCAAAACCCTAGCCGGGGCCCCGGCAAGGCCCTTGCCGAAGACACCTATGGGTCCGCAGCCAAGCCCGCGTCTGCCAAGATTCCACCGCCGTTCCCATGTAGCTGCCAGCCCGACCAGCTGGGCAGGCACCTGCGTGGCGACATGCAGCTTCCAGGCCAGCTCAGCAAACACCTACGTGGTGGCATGCAAATCTTCGTGAAGACCCTACCACCACGCCATCTCAGCAGCCTGCCAGCCTACATGGCGCTGCATGCATCGTTGGCCTGGACGCGTGTTGGAACAAGGAGGAGCGGCGACGGACGGGGCGGGCCTCGTTGCCACCCCCAGTAAAGCAACGCGACACCTAAGGTGGCGCATTTAATGCACCTTGTCCCATAATCACAAGCGATAAGCTTGCGCACTGTACACCTTTCCACCTCCTGTGTGCCACTGTGGCAACCCCTTTTGTCTATAAAAGGAGGCCCGAGGCATCCAGGAGAAGGTTTCAGATCTTTTGGGCTGGACACGCACCGTAGCTAGCTCAAGAACTCAAGAACACTCCAATACATACGCCAAAGCAGGACTAGGGTATTACGCATCTTCGCGGCCCGAACCTAGGTAAACGATCCTCGTGCTGACCGCCAGACCCGCTCTTTGCACAGCCCCGCGCCCGCCAACCGTAGAAGGAATTCCAGTGATCCCATAGGTGTCATTTCCCCGACATCTTTGGCACGCCAGGTAGGGGGGCGCAGTTGTGAAAATCCGGTCAAGCAGTTAGCCCAGCAGCTCTTCATCGCCATGGCTCCCAAGAAGAAGACGATCACGGTGATCGGTTCATCCGGAGCCGGACGACCCGTACCGGTGCGGGCGAGCAGCGGGGCGGTCGCGGACAGAACCCGAGGCGCGGCCTGCGAACACCAACATCGCTCTGGCAGTCAGAGCCTGGCGAGCGGCATCGTTCGTGCGCAAGACGACGGGCCGCACGTTGCCAAATCCAAAGACGAGGCTGCCCCCCCCCCCCCCCCCGCAGGCGGCGCCGTGCCACCTACGGGTGGCGCAGCGACCTCCAAGACTCCTACGCCGGCGCCCACGACACGCTCTTCCCAAATTGTGCGCGACGAGCAGCATCGCCACGCTGGTGACCCCGGATGCCGCCGTGGAAGAGTCCCGTGCATCATTCGCGGGATGAAGGAGGCCAGCCTGCACGCCGAAGTGCTAGCGTAAATGGCGTGCAACCACAAGGCCGTGATAGAGCTCCTTCTAAAGTGGTTAGAAGTCAGAGCGCATCACAGTCCAGGCAGCTTTCGCCCCCGCCCATGCCAGCGGAAGCTTTGGCACGCGCGCAGCTGCTCCTCGATTTTCCTCCTGCTGCGGAAAAGCTGCATGAATGGAGAGCCACCATCCGGAGCCTCGTCGGCGTCGCCAACAAAGATGAGCCGCGACCAGTGGGGCCCTCAGGCCGACGCTCTGTCGAGCCACCGCATGCCAGTGGTGGAAGGACCGGAGGTGCTGCAGCTATGGTGCACTCTCCTCTTCCATGCCAGCCACCGCGGGTGTCGGTCCGTCGTGATGACGCCTGCGATAACATTTCCATAGCGTCGTCCGACCCACGGACCCACCGCGATCAGTGCCAAGTTCTTCGGGAGCGAGCCCGGAGACGCTCGAACCACCATCGAGTGCCGTCGCGACGCATGCCACCAGTCAGATAGGCGGGCGGGGCACCCCATGGACCACCCAGCACCAGGAGGCTCCGGTGGCCTACCCTACGAGGTGGGTTGCCCGGCCTTTACCCGTGAGCTGCGGCAGTTCCAGTGGCCGTCCCACCGCACGTTCAAGCCCGACGTCGGCGAGAAGTACAATGGCAAGACCCACCCATCGGAGTTCCTCAGCATCTACACCATCGCGATGCAAGCCGCTGGAGCTCGTGACAACAAGGTGCTTGCCAATTACTTCCCGTTGGCGCTAAAACCCAATGTCATGTCATGGTTGATGCACTTGCCGGCGGATTCCATTTCTTCTTGGTCGGATCTGTGTCATGAAGTCATTGGTGCCTTCACTGGAGGCCACCAAGCTCATGGCCAGGCAAGCGACTTGCATATCATTCCCCAGAAGGAAGGTGAAAACCTGCGCAAGTACATACAGAGATTCAGTCGGGTGCAATACAACATCCCAGATGTTCACCCTGCCGCCGTGATCAGGGCATTCCATCAGAATGTGCGCAATCGCAAGATGCGTGAAGAGCTGGCAATGAACAAGGTCAAAGATGTGGCCGAACTTTATGTTCTGGCCGACAGATGCGCTCGGGCTGAAGAGGGAAGGAAGTACCCCGGCGAAGACACCGGCGCGGAAACCGACTCTACAGACAAAGACACTGCCGCCCCGACGAAGAAGGGCCGATGTCGCAACAAGAAGCGCAAGGGCAAGGCCGTGCTTGCCGTCGAGGGATCCGATGACACCGGCGCTGCCAAGAAGGCCAAGGCAGACGACCCCTGCAAGGAGATTGCCGGGTGCGCCGCTTGCCGGGCCTTGGCGGATGCCAACAAGCCAGGGGGCTCCGACAAGCAGTATTTCAAGATCCACCGCACCAAGGCCATGACCTCCAGAATTGCCGACAAGTAGAGCTGCTTGCTAAAAAGCAAAAAGCTGTGTATGAGAGGCGGGACAAGGAGAAGAGTCAGGATGGTGCCGAAGGATCCGGCAAGAAGCGTGGCGGCCAAGGAGGCCGCCGCGGCAAGGATAACCAGCAAGAGAGGCCCGCTCGGGGCTGCGACAAGAAGCAGGAAGACGATGATCATGACGAGGACGACGAGTCCGGCGAGCATGAGTTCCAGAAAGCTACGGAGGCCATGTGCGTCGATGGTGGCGCCTCGCTGCATACCTCTCATCGCCAGCTCAAGCAGTGGGCGCGTGAGATCACAGCAGCAGAGCCATTGTTCGACGCTCAGAAGCCGCTGAAGTGGTCCAGCCCGCCTATCATCTTTGACACCGAGGACCACCCTAATCGCACGACTGCAGTCGGGTGTTTGCCGTTGTTGGTTTGACCAACGATACGCAACCTCAAGGTGACAAGATGCTAGTTGACGGCGGGGCCGGTCTGAACTTGATCTCGCCTGTTGTGATCAAAAGGCTGCAGATTCCTGATGGAGACCTCGAGGAGATGGGCACGTTTCAGGGGGTCAACCTGGGAAGGAGTTAGCCGAAGGGTAAGGTCACGCTGCCTGTGACGTTTGGAGGCGAGTTGAACTACATGACGGAGAGGATTGTCTTCGAGGTAGCCGAGATCCCCTTGCCCTACAACGGGATCCTCGGCCGCCCGGCACTAGCCAAGTTCATGGCGGCGTCGCATTACGCCTACAACACGCTGAAGATGCCTGGGCCGATGACCATCATCACCGTCCCCTGCGACAAAAAGGACGCGCTGATCTTCACCGACCAACTCTACTGGGAAGCAGTTGCAGCGACTGCCGCCAAGGCACTTGCTCCTACCGCTGAAGCTCCGGGAGGGAAGAAGACCGGCAAGACCTCTCGCACCCACTCCGGCAAGCGCACCTCCTCGGAGTGTTGTGCTCCCGTCGAGGATGCGCCAGAGAGCTCCACCGGCAAGAGCAAGAAATCCAGAGCTGCACCACCAGAGACCAAGAAGGTGTCCGTCAAGGAGGACGACACGGGAGGGGCTTTCACCATAAGCTCCTCCCTTAACAGCAAATAGGAAAGCGCGCTCGTCACCTTCCTGCGGGCGAATGTCGATGTGTTTGCATGGCAAGCATCCGACATCCCCGGCGTTCCCAGGGAGGTGATTGAGCACCATCTTGCTGTCTGTCCCCATGCGCGACCCGTCAAGCAGAAGGTCAGGAAGCAAGATTTTGAAAGACAGGAGTTCATCACAGAGGAGATCAGGAAGTTGGAAGCAGCAGGCTTGGTGAGAGGAGTACTCCATCCGACGTGGTTGGCCAATCCGGTGGTGGTGCGCAAGGCAAATGGGAAGTGGAGGCTGTGTATTCATTACACAGATATCAATAAGGCCTGTCCAAAGGACCCTTTCCCGTTGCCGCGCATTGACCAGATTGTTGACTCCACGGCCGGGTGTGACTTGTTATCGTTCCTCGACGCCTACTCAGGGTACCACCAGATCTTCATGACGAGAGAGGATGAAGAGAGGACAGCCTTCATCACCCCATGTGGTACATATTTCTTTTTGCGAATGCCTTTCGGGTTAAAGAGTGCTGGCTCGACATTTGCAAGAGCAGTCCAAATTTGTTTTGAGCCCCAGCTACATAGAAATATGGAAGCTTATATGGATGACATAGTGGTCATAACCAAGGACAGGGCAACACTTGTACAAGATTTAGAAGAGACGTTTGCAAATCTGCGCAAGATCAACCTCAAGTTGAACCCTGAGAAGTGTGTCTTCGACGTTCCGTCCGGCAAACTTCTCGGGTTCTTTGTGTCACAACGCGGGATTGAGACGAATCCAGATAAGATCAAGGCCATTGAGCAGATTGAGGCGCCAAGGCGGATCAAGGATGTGCGTCGGCTCACTGGCTGCATTGCCGCCATGAGCAGATTCATCTCCAAGTCCGCCGAGCGTGCCCTTCCCTTTTTTCAAAATCTTGAAAAAGGCGGGCCCAATGGAGTGGACCCCAGAGGCCGAAGCAGCACAACAGGATTTGAAGAAATACCTCTCCTCTACACCAATACTGGTCGCGCCTAAACGACGAGAGCCATTGCTGCTGTATCTTGCGGCAACGAATCAAGTGGTCAGCACCGCGCTAGTGGCACAGAGGGAGGTCGATGAAGAGGCAGTGGCAATGACAGGACCGGCGGAGGGCGAGCCAGACCTCCCCCCAGCAAGGCCTAGTGCCGGCAAGGCAAGGCCCCCGGTAGAGTCTGATGCCATTGGGACGGGGCCCATGCAACCAAATGAAGTGGTGCGGAAGAAGAAGATGATGCAGCACCCGGTTTACTTTGTCAGCTCCCTCTTGCAGGGGCTAGGTCAAGGTACTCCGGTGTGCAGAAATTGCTCTTCGGCCTCCTTATGGCCTCGAGGAAGCTGCGTCATTACTTCCAAGCCCACAAAATCACCGTCGTCACCCGCCTCCCGTTGCAACGGATACTGCATAACCCAGACGCGACCGGGAGGATCGTGGAGTGGGCCTTGGAACTGTCAAGCTTTGGTTTGAAGTTTGAAAGATCTTCGACAATCCAGAGTAGAGTCTTGGCAGAATTTATTGTGGAATGGACCTCAACGCCCGACGAAGAAATCCAGGAGACCACTCTCCCCGGCAAGGAAGCAAGTCGCAACTGGATTATGTACTTTGACGGGGCTTTCTCGCTAGAAGGCGCCGGTGCCGGAGTGCTACTCGTTGCACCCACTGGAGAGCACCTCAAGTATGTAGTCCAAATGCACTTTCCCAGAGAGATGTCAACAAAAAACACTGCTGAGTACGAGGATTGCTTGCCGGTCTCAGGATAGCAGTAGACCTCGAGATCAAGAAGCTTATCGTCAGAGGTGATTCACAGCTCGTCGTCAAGCAAGTTAACAAAGATTATCAAAGCCCGTTGCTACCTCTTGAGCACTCCGTTGTTTTCCCATGAAGAGGAAAGGGTGATGCAGTAAAGTAGCGTAAGTATTTCCCTCAGTTTTTGAGAACGAAGGTATCAATCCAGTAGGATATCACGCACGAGTCCCACGCACCTACACAAACAAATAAGAACCTCGCAACCAACGCGATAAAGGGGTTGTCAATCCATTCACGATCACTTATGAGAGTGAGATCTGATAGATATGATAAGATAATATTTTTGGTATTTTTATAATCAAGAGAAATAAAGATGCAAAGTAAAATAAACGGCAATAAAAATAGCTAAGGGTTGGAAGATTAATATGATGGAAGATAGACCCGGGCGCCATAGGTTTCACTAGTGGCTTCTCTGAAGAGCATAAGTATTACGGTGGGTAAACGAATTACTGTCGAGCAATTGATAGAATTGAGCATAGTTATGAGAATATCTAGGTATGATCATGTATATAGGCATCACGTCCCTGACAAGTAGACCGACTCCTGCCTGCATCTACTACTATTACTCCACACATCGACCCCTATCCAGCATGCATCTAGAGTATTAAGTTCATAAGAACAGAGTAACGCTATAAGCAAGATGACATGATGTAGAGGGATAAACTCATGCAATATGATATAAACCCCATCTTTTTATCCTCGATGGCAACAATACAATACGTGTCGTTTCCCCTACTGTCACTGGGATCGAGCACCGCAAGATTGAACCCAAAGCTAAGCAATTCTCCCATTGCAAGAAAGATCAATCTAGTAGGCCAAACCAAACTGATAATTCGAAGAGACTTGCAAAGATAACCAATCATACATAAAAGAATTCAGAGGAGATTCAAATATTGTTCATAGATAAACTTGATCATAAACCCACAATTCATCGGATCTCGACAAACACACCGCAAAAGAAGATTACATCGAATCGATCTCCAAGAAGATCGAGGAGAACTTTGTATTGAGATCCAAAGAGAGGGAAGAAGCCATCTAGCTAATAACTATGGACCCGAAGGTCTGAGGTAAACTACTCACACATCATCGGAGAGGCTATGGTGTTGATGTAGAAGCCCTCCATGATCAATGCCCCCTTCGGCGGAGCGCCGGAAAAGGCCCCAAGATGGGATTTCACTTGTCCAGAAGGTTGCGGCAGTGGAAATAGGGTTTTGGCTCTCGTTCTGATGGTTTGGGGGTACGTAGGTATATATATAGGAGGAAGAAGTACGTCGGTGGAGCTACGAGGGGCCCACGAGGGTGGAGGGTGCGCCCAGGGGGAAGGCGCGCCCCCTGCCTCGTGGCCTCCTCGTTCGTTTCTTGAAGTCCACTCCAAGTCCTCTGGATCACGTTTGTTCCAAAAATCACGTTCCCGAAGGTTTCATTCCGTTTGGACTCCGTTTGATATTCCTTTTCTGCGAAACACTGAAATAGGCAAAAAACAGCAATTTGGGCCGGGCCTCCGGTTAATAGGTTAGTCCCAAAAATAATATAAAAGTGTATAATAAAGCCCATTAAACATCCAAAACAGAATATAATATAGCATGGAACAATCAAAAATTATAGATACGTTGGAGACGTATCAAGCATCCCCAAGCTTAATTCCTGCTCGTCCTCGAGTAGGTAAATGATAAAAACAGAATTTTTGATGTGGAATGCTACTTAGCATAATTTTGAATGTAATTCTCTTAATTGTGGTATGAATATTCAGATCCGAAAGATTCAAGATAAAAGTTTAATATTGACATAAAAATAATAATACTTCAAGCATACTAACTAAGCAATTATGTCTTCTCAAAATAACATGGCCAAAGAAAGTTATCCCTACAAAATCATATAGTCTGGCTATGCTCTATCTTCATCACACAAAGTATTTAATCATGCACAACCCCGATGACAAGCCAAGCAATTGTTTCATACTTTTGGTGTTCTCAAACTTTTTCAATCTTCACGCAATACATGAGCGTGAGCCATGGACATAGCACTATATGTGGAATAGAATGGTGGTTGTGGAGAAGACAAAAAAGGAGAAGATAGTCTCACATCAACTAGGCGTATCAACGGGCTATGGAGATGCCCATCAATAGATATCAATGTGAGTGAGTAGGGATTGCCATGCAACGGATGCACTAGAGCTATAAGTATATGAAAGCTCAACAAAAGAAACTAAGTGAGTGTGCATCCAACTCGCTTGCTCATGAAGACCTAGGGCATTTTGAGGAAGCCCATCATTGGAATATACAAGCCAAGTTCTATAATGAAAAATTCCCACTAGTATATAAAAGTGATATCATAGGAGACTCTCTATCATGAAGATCATGGTGCTACTTTGAAGCACAAGTGTGGTAAAAGGATAGTAGCATTGTCCCTTCTCTCTTTTTCTCTCATTTTTTTCTTTGGGCCTTTTCTCTTTTTTTATGGCCTCTTTTTTTTTGTCTGGAGTCTCATCCTGACTTGTGGGGGAATCATAGTCTCCATCATCCTTTCCTCACTTGGGACAATGCTCTAATAATGATGATCATCACACTTTTATTTACTTACAACTCAAGTATTACAACTCAAAACTTAGAACATAATATGACTCTATGTGGATGCCTCCGGCGGTGTACCGGGATATGCAATGAATCAAGAGTGACATGTATGAAAGAATTATGAACGATGGCTTTGCCACAATACGATGTCAACTACATGATCATGCAAAGCAATATGACAATGATGGAGCGTGTCATAGTAAACGGAACGGTGGTAAGTTGCATGGCAATATATCTCGGAAGGGCTATGGAAATGCCATGATAGGTAGGTACGGTGGCTGTTTTGAGGAAGGTATGGTGGGTGTATGGTACCGGCAAAAGTTGCGCCATACTAGAGAGGCTAGCAATGGTGGAAGGATAAAAAGTGCGTATAATCCATGGACTCAACATTAGTCATAAAGAACTCATATACTTGTTGCAAAAATCTACAAGTTATCAAAGCAAAGTATTACGCGCATGCTCCTAGGGTGATAGATTGGTAGGAAAAGACCATCGCTCATCCCTGACCGCCACTCATAAGGAAGACAATCAATAAATAAATCATGCTCCGACTTCATCACATAACGGTTCACCATATGTGCATGCTACGGGAATCACAAACTTTAACACAAGTATTTCTCAAATTCAGAACTACTCAACTAGCATGACCCTAATATCACCATCCTCATATCTCAAAACAATTATCAAGCATCAAACTTCTCATAGTATTCAACACACTCATAAGATTTTTTTTACTAATCTTGGATGCCTATCATAATTAAAGCAAATTACCATGCTGTTTTGTAGGACTCTCAAAATAATATAATTGAAGCATGAGAGACCAATAGTTTCTATAAAACAAATCCACCACCATGCTCTAAAAGATATAAGTGAAGCACTAGAGCAAAAACTATATAGCTCAAAAGATATAAGTGAAGCACATAGAGTATTCTAATAAATTCCGAATCATGTGTGTCTCTCTCAAAAGGTGTGTACAGCAAGGATGGTTATGGTAAACTAAAAATCAAAGAATCAAATCATACAAGACGCTCCAAGCAAAACACATATCATGTGGTGAATAAAAATATAGCTCCAAGTAAAGTTACCGATGGACGAAGACAAAAGAGGGGATGCCTTCCGGGGCATCCCCAAGCTTTGGCTTTTTGGTGTCCTTAGATTACCTTGGGGTGCCATGGGCATCCCCAAGCTTAGGCTCTTGCCAGTCCTTGTTCCATAATCCATCAAATCTTTTACCCAAAACTTGAAAACTTCACAGCACAAAACTTAACAGAAAATCTCGTGAGCTCCGTTAGCGAAAGAAAACAAAACACCACTTCAAGGTACTGTATTGAACTCATTCTTTATTTATATTGGTGTTAAAAATACTGTATTCCAACTTCTCTATGGTTTATAAACTATTTTACTAGCCATAGATTCATCAAAATAAGCAAACAACACACGAAAAACAGAATCTGTCAAAAACAGAACAGTCTGTAGTAATCTGTAACTAACACAAACTTCTGGAACTCAGAAACATCTACCAAAATAGGAAGGCCTAGACAATTTGTTTATTGATCTACTTCAATTGGAATCAGTATTTTATCACGTTCTGTTGATTTTGAACAATTGTTTTCGTGAACAGAAAGTTTCTGGAATTTTCAGCAAGATCAAATAACTATCATCCAAGAAGATCCTATAGGTTTACTTGGCACAAACACTAACTAAAACATAAAAACAAATCTAACCAGAGGGTAGATCAAATATTTATTCCTAAACAGAACCAAAAGGCAAAAAAAACTAAAATAAAATTGGGTTGCCTCCCAACAAGCGCTATCGTTTAACGCCCTTAGCTAGGCATAAAAGCAAGGATAGATCTATGTATTGCCATCTTTGGTAGGCAATCTATAAGTAGCTCTCATAATAGGTTCATATGGTAATTTTATTTTCTTTCTAGGAAAGTGTTCCATACCTTTCCTTAATGGAAATTGGAATCTAATATTCACTTCCTTCATATCAATAATTGCACCAATCGTTCTAAGGAAAGGTCTACCAAGAATAATAGGACATGAAGGATTGCAATCTATGTCAAGAACAATGAAATCTACGGGCACATAGTTCCTATTGGCAACAGTAAGAACATCATTAATTCTTCCCATAGGTTTCTTAATAGTGTAATCCGCAAGGTGCAAGTTTAAAGAACAATCATCAAATTCGCGGAAACCTAACAAATCACACAAAGTATTTGGAATCGTGGAAACACTAGCACCCAAATCACACAAAGCATAGCATTCATGATCTTTAATATTAATTTAAATAGTAGGTTCCCACTCATCATAAAGTTTTCTAGGGGTAGAAACTTCCAACTCAAGTTTTTCTTCATAAGATTGCATCAAAGCATCAACAATATGTTTGGTAAAAGCTTTATTTTGACTATAAGCATGAGGAGAATTTAGCACGGATTGCAACAAGGAAATACAATCTATCAAAGAGCAATTATCATAATTAAATTCCTTGAGATCCAAAATAGTGGGTTCATTAATATCTAAAGTTTTGATCTCTTCAATCCCACTTTTAACAATTTTTGCATCAAGATCTAAAAACTTCGAATTTTTGGGACGCCTTCTAGGTAAAGGTGACTCATCTCCAGTCCCATCATTATCAAGATTCATATTGCAAAACAAAGATTTAATAGGAGACACATCAATAACTTTTTGATCTTCATCTTTATTTTCATAGAAACTAGAAGAACACACTTTCACAAAGCAATCTTTCTTACCACGCATCCTAGCGGTTGTTTCTTTGCACTCATCAATGGAAATTCTCATGGATTTGAGAGACTCATTGATATAATGCTTAGGTGGAATAGATCTAAGTTTCAAAGAATCAACATCAAGAGAAATTCTATCAACGTTCCTAGCCAATTCATCAACCTTAAGCAATTTTTCTTCAAGCAAAGCATTGAAAATCTTTTGTGAATTCATAAACTCCTTAACACTAGTCTCAAATTCAGAAGGCATCTTATTAAAATTTCCATAAGAATTGTTGTAGGAATTACCATAATTATTAGAGGAATTACTAGGGAACGGCATAGGATTAAAGTTTGCTCTATACGCGTTGTTACCAAAATTATTCCTACCAACAAAATTCACATCCATAGATTCATTGTTATTCTCAATCAAAGCAGACAAAGGCATATCATTTGGATTAGAAGAAACACTTTTAGTAGCATATAATTTCATAAGTTCATCCATCTTTCCACTCAAAACATTAATTTCTTCTATCGCATGCACTTTTTTTATTAGTAGATCTTTCGGTGTGCCATTGAGAATAATTAACCATAATATTATCTCGGAGTTTAGTAGCTTCTCCTAAAGTGATTTCCATAAAAGTTCCCCCCGCGGCCGAATCTAAAAGATTTCTAGAAGCGAAATTCAATCCGGCATAAATTTTTTGTATAATCATCCAAAGATTCAAACCATGTGTAGGGCAATTATGTATCATTAATTTCATCCTCTCCCAAGCTTGTGCAACATGTTCATGATCAAGTTGCTTAAAATTCATGATATCGTTTCTAAGAGAGATGATTTTAGCGGGAGGAAAATACTTAGAGATAAAAGCATATTTGCACTTATTCCATGAATCAATACTATTTTTAGGCAAAGACGAAAACCAAACTTTAGCACGATCTCTAAGCAAAAAAGGAAATAGCTTCAATTTAACAATATCATTGTCCACATCTTTCTTATTTTGCATATCACACAAATCAACAAAGCTATTTAGATGGGTAGCGGCATCTTCACTAGGAAGGCCGGCGAATTGATCTTTCATGACAAGATTCAACAAAGCAACATTAATTTTGCAAGATTCAGCATCGATAAGAGGAGCAATCGGAGTGCTAAGAAAATCATTGTTGTTGGTATTGGTAAAGTCACACAATTTAGTATTATCTTGAGCCATTGTGACAAGCAAGCAATCCAACACACGAGCAAACAAGAAGCAAGCGAAAAAGAGGCGAACGGAAAAGAGAGGGCGAATAAAACGGCAAGGGTGAAGTGGGGGAGAGGAAAACGAGAGGCAAATGGCAAATAATGTAATGCGAGGGATAAGAGTTTGTGATGGGTACTTGGTATGCCATGACTTGACTTGACTTGGCGTGAATCTCCCCGGCAACGGCTCAAGAAATCCTTCTTGCGACCTCTTGAGCACTGCGTTGGTTTTCCCATGAAGAGGAAAGGGTGATGCAGTAAAGTAGCGTAAGTATTTCCCTCAGTTTTTGAGAACCAAGGTATCAATCTAGTAGGAGATCACGCACGAGTCCCACGCACCTACACAAACAAATAAGAACCTCGCAAACAACGCGATAAAGGGGTTGTCAATCCCTTCACGATCACTTACGAGAGTGAGATCTGATAGATATGATAAGATAATATTTTTTGTATTTTTATGATAAAGAGAAATAAAGATGCAAAGTAAAATAAACGGCAATAAAAATAGCTAAGGGTTGGAAGATTAATATGATGGAAGATAGACCCGGGGCCATAGGTTTCACTAGTGGCTTCTCTCAAGAGCATAAGTATTGCAGTGGGTAAACGAATTACTGTCGAGCAATTGATAGAATTGAGCATAGTTATGAGAATATCTAGGTATGATCATGTATATAGGCATCACGTCCGTGACAAGTAGACCGACTCTTGCCTGCTTCTACTACTATTACTCCACACATCGACCGCTATCCAGCATGCATCTAGAGTATTAAGTTCATAAGAGTGGAGTAACGCTTTAAGCAAGATGACATGATGTAGAGGGATAAACTCATGCAATATGATATAAACCCCATCTTTTTATCCTCGATGGCAACAATACAATACGTGTCGTTTCCCCTACTGTCACTGGGGATCGAGCACCGCAAGATTGAACCCGAAGCTAAGCACTTCTCCCATTGGAAGAAAGATCAATCTAGTAGGCCAAACCAAACTGATAATTCGAAGAGACTTGCAAAGATAACCAATCATACATAAAAGAATTCAGAGGAGATTCAAATATTGTTCATAGATAAACTTGATCATAAACCCACAATTCATCGGATCTCAACAAACACACCGCAAAAGAAGATTTCATCGAATAGATCTCCAAGAGATCAAGGAGAACTTTGTACTGAGATCCAAAGAGAGAGAAGAATCCATCAAGCAAATAACTATGGACCCAAAGGTTTGAGGTAAACTACTCACACATCATCGGAGAGGCTACGGTGTTGATGTAGAAGCCCTCCGTGATCAATGCCCCCTCCGGCGGAGCGCCGGAAAAGGCCCCAAGATGGGATCTCACGAGTACAGAAGGTTGCGGCGGTGGAAATAGGGTTTTGGCTCTCGTTCTGATGGTTTGGGTGTGTGTAGGTATATATAGGAGGAAGAAGTAGGTCGGTGGAGCTACGAGGGGCACACGAGGGTGGAGGGCGCGCCCAGGGGGGTAGGCGCGCCCCTTGCCTCGTGGCCTCCTCGTTCGTTTCTTGACGTCCACTCCAAGTCCTCTGGATCACGTTTGTTCCAAAAATCATGTTCCCGAAGGTTTCATTCCGTTTGGACTCCGTTTGATATTCCTTTTCTGCGAAACACTGAAATAGGCAAAAAAACAGCAATTTGGGCTGGGCCTCCGGTTAATAGGTTAGTCCCAAAAATAATATAAAAGTGTATAATAAAGCCCATTAAACATCCAAAACAGAATATAATATAGCATGGAACAAAAAAAATTATAGATACATTGGAGACGTATCAAGCATCCCCAAGCTTAATTCCTGCTCGTCCAAGAGTAGGTAAATGATAAAAACAGAATTTTTGATGTGGAATGCTACTTAGCATAATTTTGAATGTAATTCTCTTAATTGTGGTATGAATATTCAGATCCGAAAGATTCAAGATAAAAGTTTAATATTGACATAAAAATAATAATACTTCAAGCATACTAACTAAGCAATTATGTCTTATCAAAATAACATGGCCAAAGAAAGTTATCCCTACAAAATCATATAGTTTGGCTATGCTCTATCTTCATCACACAAAGTATTTAATCATGCACAACCCCGATGACAAGCCAAGCAATTGTTTCATACTTTTGGTGTTCTCAAACTTTTTCAATCTTCACGCAATACATGAGCGTGAGCCATGGACATAGCACTATATGTGGAATAGAATGGTGGTTTTGGAGAAGACAACAAAGGAGAAGATAGTCTCACATCAACTAGGTGTATCAACGGGCTATGGAGATGCCCATCAATAGATATCAATGTGAGTGAGTAGGGATTGCCATGCAACGGATGCACTAGAGCTATAAGTATATGAAAGCTCAACAAAAGAAACTAAGTGGGTGTGCATCCAGCTCGCTTGCTCATGAAGACCTAGGGCATTTTGAGGAAGCCCATGATTGGAATATACAAGCCAAGTTCTATAATGAAAAATTCCCACTAGTATATGAAAGTGATATCATAGGAGACTCTCTATCATGAAGATCATGGTGCTACTTTGAAGCACAAGTGTGGTAAAAGGATAGTAGCATTGTCCCTTCTCTCTTTTTCTCTCATTTTTTTCTTTGGGCCTTTTCTCTTTTTTTATGGCCTCTTTTTTTTCGTCTGGAGTCTCATCCCGACTTGTGGGGGAATCATAGTCTCCGTCATCCTTTCCTCACTTGGGACAATGCTCTAATAATGATGATCATCACACTTTTATTTACTTACAACTGAAGTATTACAACTCAAAACTTAGAACATAATATGACTCTATGTGGATGCCTCCGGCGGTGTACCGGGATACGCAATGAATCAAGAGTGACATGTATGAAAGAATTATGAACGGTGGGTTTGCCACAATACGATGTCAACTACATGATCATGAAAAGCAATATGACAATGATGGAGCGTGTCATAGTAAACGGAACGGTGGTAAGTTGCATGGCAATATATATCGGAATGGCTATGGAAATGCCATGATAGGTAGGTATGGTGGCTGTTTTGAGGAAGGTATGGTGGGTGTATGGTACCGGCGAAAGTTGCGCGATACTAGAGAGGCTAGCAATGGTGGAAGGATAAAAAGTGCGTATAATCCATGGACTCAACATTAGTCATAAAGAACTCATATACTTGTTGCAAAAAAACAGCAATTTGGGCTGGGCCTCCGGTTAATAGGTTAGTCCCAAAAATAATATAAAAGTGTATAATAAAGCCCATTAAACATCCAAAACAGAATATAATATAGCATGGAACAATCAAAAATTATAGATACGTTGGAGACGTATCACCCGTTGATGGAGGCCTGCGTGAATGAGGTGAGGAAGCTGGAGGAGCGTTTTGACGGTATACGGGCGGAGCATGTTCCCCGAGCGGAGAACGACACCGCCGATTACCTGTCGAAGCGCGCCGCACTCAAACTACCTGTGGAGCCAGGTACTTTTGTGCTTCAGTTAACTCAACCATCCGTTGAACTATCGACAGAGCAGAACAAGCGCAGGAAGTCAGGCCCCGGCAAGTACTTTCCCGCCGAGCTCCCAGGAGCCGCCGACAAGGGTGTTGCCGTGGATGCCAAGCCTGCCACGGGGTGACAGACTCCGTGAAGGCGTCAAACCCTAGCCGTAGAGACAGCCGCTCCCATGGCAGAGGAAATGCCTTTGGTCCTTGCCGTCGAGCCCTAGGCTCCGGCATGGGCACAGCATACCGTCCGATTCCTCCAAACAGGGGAACTCCCTGAGGAGCAGGAAGAAGCGGAGAAAGTAGCCCATCGGTCTGCCATGTATCAGTTCGTCGATGACGTCCTGTACAGAAAAAGACCGAACAGTGTGAAATTGAAGTGCGTTCCCCGGGAGGAAGGACTGGAGCTATTGGCAGAGATACACGGGGGCATATGTGGTTCTGACATAGGGTCAAGGGCCCTTGCCGGCAAGGCATTCCGGCAAGGTTTCTTCTGGCCCACTGCCCTACAGGATGCGACAGCGCTAGTAACCAAGTGTGAAGCGTGTCAGTTCCATTCGAAGAAGCTTCATCAACCAGCTCAAGCCCTTCAAAAAATTCCCCTCTCCTGGCCATTTTCGGTCTGGGTGCTCGACATACTGGGCCCTTTCCCCCGCGCTGTCAGGGGCTTTGAGTACTTGTACGTTGCAATCGACAAGTTCACAAAGTGGCCGGAGGTGGAAGCAGTGAGGAAGGTGACAGCGCAGTCAGCCGTCAAGTTCTTCAAGGGGCTAGTCTGCCGTTTTGGTGTGCCAAATAGAGTTATCACCGACAACGTCACACAGTTCACAAGCCACACCTTCATGCAATACATCCAAGACCTCGGCAGCAAGGTCTGTTTCGCTTCCGTGGCGCACCCACGGAGTAACGGCCAGGCGAAGAGGGCAAATGCTGAAGTACTGCGAGGCCCGAGGACAAAGACTTTTGACAGGCCTGGAACATTGAACATCTTCGCAAGTTTTACCCATAAGCCGCGGTTGCCGGGCCCCCCGGCAAATCACCCTTTGTACAAGCCTTGCCGGCAAGGCATGTAACCCTCTGTACAAAGCCAGGCGTAGACCCTGAGCATAAATAAATGAAGCGCTGGCGCCATAAGTTTTAGCATGCATGCTAGGTTCAGCCTCTCCCTCGATTAGAGTTGATAGTGCTTAGCGGCGACTAACCCCTAGCATAGAGGTCGAGTGTGCGTCTCTCTGTCCCTTTCTGTCCTCTTTGGTTCGCAAGGCACATGGACGTCTTTACTGAGCTGTTTGGAAGAAAGAGAACAAGTCGGCACTCCGGCCCCGGCAAGCCAAGGTTGCCGGGGGCTGCAGACACAAGAATCCAACCATGGCAAGCCAGACCGCCGGGGGTTGCAGATTCAGCTAAGTCTTCTATCCCCTATTATGCATTTCCGTATGAGGTTGGGACGTATGAAACCTCGTTTTATTCCTAGGCCACCGTGCCCCCCCTTTTTTCCTATACCCAAGAACTTTTCCCTGGGTCGGAACCGGGTCGTAGTCACGATGACGAGGAAATAAACGAAGGGCCTAACTCTACTTCGCCCCTGCCTCTGCCAAGAGCATGAGAATGGTCGAATGAAGTAAGGGGACGACAAGGCCTGTTGCCGGGCGACAATGTTTTTCTTAAAAATAACAAGGACTCACTCCTTGGCATGGGCCTCGCTCACGCACAAAGAACCCGACAAGCACCCCTTTTTCATTAAAAACATCCCATACAGGTACAGTTCATAGAGAATGAAAAACATGAGCAAGGGGATTACAAGTTTCAAATTTAACAGATGCCCGCAGGCTTACAAACTAAAAAGAGATAAGATGCCCGTGATCCCTTTCTTGCCCCTCTCCTCAGAAGGTGGAACGAGATGGTAGGAGGGCAAAAAGAACGCCTAGGCGAGGTACGAGAAGCACAAGACGAGGCAGCGGGCCGACAATATGCGATGAAGGCGTCGGTGCCCGCGTACTCCGACTTGACGGCCTGCCACCCGCCTTCTTCATCTTTTCCGGCGCTCCTACGCCAGCCGCCCAAGGAGGCGACGGGGAACGCGCCGATGGAGAGCTTGACGAGGGAGGCCCTGGGCAGGGCGCGTGGCCGAGGGAGGGGCGACGCGGTCAGTCGGAGCTGAGGTCGACGTCCCCCCGCTCAACGGCCTCGTCGTTGCTGTCGCTGTCCTCCTCATCACTCCCGCTTGAGGAGGATTCTTCATCATCGAAGGAGCTCTCCATGCAGCACTTTAGGCGAGTTCCAAGGTCCCCGAAGACCTTGACGGAGAGCAGGCCGTTCTCCATTAATTTGAAGTACAGAACGAGCCCCACCGTCAAGCTGTGGACACGAGCAAAAGTCTTCCATCCGCGACGAAGGTACATGACGTGAGGAGCGGGAAAGTCGACGTCGACCCGCGTGCCGCCGTTCCCGCAGCCCCTCATATGCAACCTGAGGGTCTGCGGCGGGTCGAGCTCCATCTCCCGAGCGAATGGAGTAGGGAGACGAAGACGACGATGCGGTGGCCGGCGCAGCCTGATGAAGAACTCACGGGACTGGTCCCCGACGTGGCCCTCCATTGGGGGAGGCATCACCGGTGGAGGCAAGGCCGGTGCACCGCCCCGTCCCCCTCTTCCCCGAGCGCCACAGCGACCTCGGCCTCGCCCCCTCCTCCTTCCTCTCGTGGCCGGCTCCACCGCCGCAAGCTCTTGGGAAGGTGGGACTCGCTGTCGAGCAGAGACCCTCGCCGCCACCGTAGACGGACCAGCGCACCCTATCGCCATGGCAGATGGAAGGAAGGAGACGAGGTGGAAGGAGATGGATGATGAGAGAATGTGGGATGCCATCCCCCTCCCCCTTCTTATAAAGGGACGGGGTCGGGGCTCGGCCGCCCCACTCAGCCAATCCGGCCGTCGGGGGCACATGGAATCGACACCGACCCGCTGCTCCAATCAGGGACGGCCCGGTTTCCCGCCTCCACCGCCTGCCACCTTGGGGGCATGGAGGACACGTGGCGAGCAAGCAGAAATCAAGGGGATGGGTGAGGCGACCGTTCCCCAACCCGTGATCGTCAGGCGCGGACGCCTTGAAGACCGTGACCCGAGTCCACTCAGTAAATGAGCCACGCCTCTGCGTTTCCCTCTTTTTATGGGGAAGGCGCGAGCCGCCTCTTACTACGGTGTGACGCATGAGGGCAGCGGCCGCCCCACGCATGCCCCCCACGTCACGCGTGACCCTCCACGACGCGCATTCAACGCGGGTCGTGGGGAAGTGCAGCGGGCGGAGGAGTTACTGCAGTAAAAATCCCATCCCGCCTGCCCGCGCACCATTTTGGGCCCGGCCCAACAACGTGCTACGCTTATGTGTGGCCCAGGCCCGGGGGCTCCTGTCGGTGTACAAAAGTAGGGGCTCTCCTTTTAACCCCTTTACTTGTGCGCGGGCAGTCAAAGCCGCACCCATGGCCACCCTAAGGAGGGTAGAGGAGGGAAGCCGGAGGTGCAAGACATCCAGAGCCACGCCAAGACCAGAGACACAAAGAGCATAAGGGCAAGGTGGGCTCCCCCGGCAATGCCCTTGCCGGGGCGGCCTCGCGGCCCCGGCAAGAGCCTTGCCGGGGCAGCTCGCCCGATGCCAGCGAAGCGCGCCACCCTTGAGCCAAGGGTTCCAACGCCATCAACCACATTGGAACCAAGGCTCGGGAGGCACCTCCATGGTGCATGAAGATCTTTGTGAATATCAGAAGTACACAAGAGCAGATGAGGACCAGAAGGCGACGATCCTTGGCGAGATCCTTGTCGAGGAATTCCACGAGATCCCCGGCAAGACCCTTGCTGGGGACGACCATGATCACCACGGCAAGGCCCTTGCCGAAGACACCTATGGGGCCGCAGCCAAGCCCACGTCTGACAAGATTCCACCACCGTTCCCATGCAGGTGCCAGCCCGACCAGCTGGGCAGGCACCTGCGTGGCGACATGCAGCTTCCAGGCCAGCTCAGCAAACACCTACGTGGTGGCATGCAAATCTTCGTGAAGACCCTACCACCGTGCCATCTCAGCAGCCTGCCAGCCCACATGGCGCTGCATGCATCGTTGGCCTGGACACGTGTCGGAACAAGGCGGAGCGGCGACGGACGGGGCGGGCCTCGTTGCCACCCCCAGTAAAGCAACGGGACACCTAAGGGGCACATTTAATGCGCCTTGTCCCGTAATGACAAGCGATAAGCTTGCACACTGTACACCTTTCCACCTCCTGTGTGCCACTTTGGCAACCCCTTTTGTCTATAAAAGGAGGCCCGAGGCGTCCAGGAGAAGGATTTGGATCTTTTGGGCTGGACACGCACCGTAGCTAGCTCAAGAACTCAAGAACACTCCAATACATACACCAAAGCAGGACTAGGGTATTACGCATCTTCGCGGCCCGAACCTGGGTAAACGATCCTCGTGCTGACCGCCAGACCCGCTCTTTGCACAACCCCGCGCCCGCCAACCGTAGAAGGGATTCAAGTGATCCCATAGGTGTCGTTTCCCTGACAGAAGCATACACTATACTAGTACTATTATTGTTCGACTTCCCGAAGAGGCGAACAACTAAGCGCAAAGTTTATTAGTACTAGAACTACTACTATAGAGGTATGTACTACTACTAGGAACCGGATGAAGGAGCGTCTGCACTCTTATTTTATTTTAAAATGTGATAAAGCAATCTTCAACACATTTGGTTCTCTTCGAAGGTTCTCGCATGTGATAATGGAAGTTGATTGCATGGAACACTCGCCACAATTCTCCTTAATTCTGGCTCATATCCTGTTACAAATAGGAGCACTTGGTAATATTTTCTCTTTTTTTATTCAGCATGTAAACAGGTTAGCAAACCTTGCGGCGCATCTTTGTGCGAACCGTGCTTGCTGCACTTCGAATGTGGCCGAGAGCTGGCTTGATGAAACACCTCGCTTCCTTCTTTTTTTTTGCGGGGTACCTCGCTTCCTAGTGACCAGTCTCTTGGCTGATCGTCCCAAGAATGCTTATATATGAATAAAACTCTCTCATTTACCCGCAAAAAAGATTAAGCCATATTAACCGGAAAGGAGGGAGTATGGACTAGCACGACTTTTTGGTGTGTCCCGTCAACTCGCAGAACGAGGAGAAGCTTGAAGGACAAGGTGAAGCTCGCTTACGCCTTTTGACTAATGCAACCTACCTTGCCCAGGCGATGGACATGTAGCAGTTCATTCGGTGTCAGATTGCCAGAGGCATACATTGTAGTACCCAACATGCGGAGTACCATCATTGTTCGACTTCATGAAGAGGCGAAGAGCCAAGCGCAAGGTTTAGTTGTACGAGTAGTACTACTACTAGAACCGCATGGTGGAGCGTCTGTACTCTTATTTTATTTTAATCTCCGATAAAGTACACATTTATTCGGGAGAAGGGCGGAAAACGGCAGCCCAATGGTAGTGTTAAAAACCATCGAACATGTAATGATGATATCGATCAACCTTGCACGAATATATCTTGGCCTCCGTGTGAGCCTATCTGTGTGTTCTCGCTCCTCTCTCTCTCTCTCTCAAGGAACGGCGGGTTGGCCATTTTGCCGTCAATTGAGATCGGTTTTCTCACACTCCGGTCCCACATGTCAGTGATATGCCAAGAGGAAGTGCATTGACCGACTGGCCATACACATACTTGGTTTGGCACCTTCATACTACTCCTCCCTCCGTCATAGTTTACAGGGCGCCCTTTATTCTGATGCATTTCTCTCCATGCATTTCCACCACCAGAGAGACTTTAGACGCGTTTGGTTTAATGCTCAATTAATTAGGGCGTGGTAACCGCAATCAAGTCCACAATTTTCTCTCGATGTACTACGGAGTGGAGTAAGTGAATGCATGTGTGTACCCGAGGTGGAAGCACTGCATGCATGTGTGTATGCATTATTTCCTCTAGTAATAGACGCCATGCTATAACTACCAATGCTATTTTTCAGGCCGATCGCTAGTCGCCTTGGTCCCAGAGATTGTTCTTTTTTTAAGCGCGCTCTATAAATAGTGACGAAGGGAGTAGTATGAGTGGATTCAAAGAAGAGCGTATTGATGGTTGCTTCTTCCGAGCAACTTACAGTGGGAAAGGTGGGGCTTATGATTTGACTGCTCATTACTACTCACTATTAGTGCGGCGCAACAACCGGGCTGAGTCTCCCATGCGGTTGTGCGCTACTCCCTCCATTCTTAAATATACTACAGAGTATTTGTCTTTCTTGAGATTTCAACGAGTGACTACGTACGAAGCAAAATGAGTGAATCTAGACTCTAAAATATGTCCATTTGAAATTTGTAAAAAGATAAATATTTAGGAACGGAGGAAGTATAATTTTGTGCATGGCACATGGACCCGGATGCTGAAGAGGCTTCTCGCAATGCTATCAAGCTTCCAGCATTTGTTTACATAATTGACGTACTATGCAAATAATTTTTCAGCGACATGAAATTGTACAATGCTTTGAGCTTTCAGCTTTTGTTTCATGTGTCTTGCCATCCATGCTCTTTCGGAAACAGTAAAAAACTAACTTCCTTGCTAATGCATCTCAATGATTAGCAGATCAGAGCTAATATTTAGATCACAACTGAAGACAAAGTTGTGAGAAGGTGTTAAATTAAAATTGGTCCATGCTTTCATTGGCAGCAACGTCCCCCCAGCTCTGTCTAAATCAACAAGGCATGTTGGAAAAAAAGTAGCTCTCTGGAGCATGCAACATTCCGATCATTTTGTGCAGTTCCACTAAAATAGAGCTGGGCGTCCCTGTTCCAAAGATATTAAGTGTGATTACAATAATAGAGGACTGTTGATTAAACAATAAACACACAAATAGAAGCCAGTCACCTTTGCAGTCTCTCTTAAGACTAACTAGTTGGAGCAGATTAAGCAAATAGTTGGAGACGATTAGGCTCGGAGTTGGATGAGGAGGATAGAGCAAAACCAATCTCCCTTTGTGCAGTCGCGCTGACATGTAGAGACGTTGCCAGTGCGACATTTTAGTACAGCTGCACAAAACACTCTTAAGAAAAAAGTGATTTGTGCAGTTCACCAAAAGGTCGCAATAGCAACGAGGTGAAATGGATAGCCCTGTTTGCAAAAAAGAGGTTGAAAGGAAACAATTACTGGCCAATAACAGTTGATGACATATACGACGACAAAAAAGAAGCATATTCCTTGTCCTAAGGGAAGATAACAACACGGTTGTGTTTGTCTAAAACGGTGTGAGGACGAGATTGAAATATGGAAAGTACGTCGGATGAGCTATGTTTTGGGCAAAGAACTATGGAAGATCCACATGCAAGATTTTCCACATGCAGCGACGTGGGAAGACGGGCAGTGGAGCAAGGCCGGAGGGGGTACCTGGGGGTCGTCGCGATGTAACTAGGAGAGCGGCGGCGGGTGGGACCTGCCCATACTGCGGCAGCGAGCAGGTGGCGTTGGCCCTACCGCACCGGAGCTTGGTCACAGAGAACGGCGGGTACCGCATATCGGGACGTGCTGCCTCGGCGCCGTCGAACGAAGAAACGATGCACATCCTCCCTTTCCGCCGACGGATGAGATGCGGCCGGTCAATCACCAACGGTGACAGAGAGAGAGGCCACCGCTGCCTTGTGTGAGATACTCTGAAGAGAGACAAACCCAGGCAGGCAAGCTCCATTGTATATAGTGGAGCGGACTACCTTTTTCTCCATAAAAATCGTTTTATATTCTGTGTACGTGCTATCGAGCGATATAACTTTATTTAAAAATAACGCGCCAACGCATCAAGTCGAACTTTGTTTCGTGCACGCGTGGTACACGACCTCCGTAGGTAAACAACCGCTACAGGCGTTCAAATTAGCACGTGGTCTGCCATTTCCTACAGAAATGAGCTCCACCGTGTACCCGCGCGGGTGTGGCCAGGCACGAAGCGTGAGTACGTGCACCTAGGGGTTGTATGAGAAAGATACAAACATAGACAGATATAGTGTGTGGGTTCGTGAGTGTCTTTTTTCTTGGGGGGGGGGGGGGGGTTGAGAAATAGACAAGCAATATATGTGGATGATATTTCAATAAAAAATGTAACATATGCAATGTGTGTGAAATAGAGTCCTGGATATATCATATATATAGAGGGGGCGATCCACGAGAAGAGAGTGGAGGTATCATCGGGTTGAGGTATCCATAGAATCGAAGAGAGGGATGATGTGTGTGTGTGCGTGCGCGATCGATAAAGAGTGCCATCGAATTTGTGTGTGCCCACGTCAAAGATATAAGGTGACTGGCCTACTGAAACGTGCGAGGGGACATGTGCAGTTTGTCTCTGTGGCATGGATACCTACTTACAGCGCTCGACTATCGGTGTGTGGTGGGATGGGGTGGGGGGTGACCTAATCTCTACTATTAAAGGGGATCGAACGTCGTGATGGTTCGACCTCGTCGTAGGCTATCGATAGTCCTTCCACCCACGATCTCCACGATCAAAAAAATCTGCCAAACCAGCCGATCGCTCCCACACGTTTTGTTGAAAAGAAAAAAAACACGTCCCACGCCCCATATTCCTCACCCGTTCGCTCCTGATCCTCTATCCCGAAAATAATTCGCCACCGCCTATGCTCGCCGCCTTGCCCCCAAGCATCACCTTGCCGGCCTAGATCTCGACCCGCCGCCGGTCCCCACCAAGTAGAAGCACCCAGAGGCCATCCGCCCCAACCGCCAACATATGCCGCAACCCGACGTCGCCCAACCGGAGTGCCGTCGCACCAGCTCGCCATAGCACCAAGCGCATCCCCTACCGCAGATGTCAGGGCTAGCCGCCACCCCTGCCAATCGCGTATGGGCAGGTGCGGGCTAACGCCCCCTCCCGGACTCGACCTTCCCCGTGCCCTTGCTTCCAGTCCCCAAATCCAGGAGAGATAGCGGGGGCACGGCCCAAGATCGACAGGTTACCAGCAGAAGCTGCCCACGCCAGGAAGAAACTGCAAGAAGTGCACTTGGTAATTCACTCGATTGTTATCTCGCTCTCTTCCTCCATTTGTCTCTGGGTATTGGCCTCCTGAGTTTTTTTTTTTCTGTTTCTAGCTGCTGTTGCGTTGGACTAGCTGGTGTTGCGTTGGAAGGAAGACGAATGTGAGCAGGAAGATGAGGTAGACATTCTACGTGATGGTAGCGAATCAGAAGCTCGCTGGTGAGAATCCCTAGTTTCTTGGTTCTAATCCCTCATGTAGTCATGTTCACGTGATGGTATTCCAGATTTGGCCTTCTCTTCATCTATCGCGAACCACTAGCGTCATTTATTGCTTGACTTGTTGATTCATAATTACACAGTGCACTTTGTTTTTCTATGGTGATTTATTGCTTTGTTCTTAATTTTGCAGTATCCGGCAAGAACAGCTTCAACATCTCACATCATCAAGTAGGTGTGACTATCCTCTGTACGGAACTTGCCAAAAAGTCATTATATGTACTCTTGTCATAGTGCAAAACTAAATGACATGCAAGAACGACTGTTTGTTAGAATAGTTACTATTGTACTCCCTCCATTTCTAAATATAAGTCGTTTTAGAGATTCCGATATGGGCTACATACGGTTGTATATGGGCATATGTTAGAGTGCAGATTGACTCATTTTGCTCCATATGTAGTCCATATCTCTAAAAGGTCATATATTTAGGAACGGAGGTAGTATTACGTTGCTACCTATGAAAAATTGAAAATTGAAAGGAGGAGCTTTGATGATGAGATAAATTAACCAAACCAAATAAAGAACTACACGTTATACACTGAAATGGTGAGTTGTGCAGCTTTTAAACACATGCCAATCAAAACTATCAAACCCTACAACCTACTGGCCAATCTCTATTTTTATCTATTCCATCATTAGTTTTTGACCTGGTCGACCTCCATTGTCACCTGCTGATTTGTCACTCAGTAGGCTGAATGCAGAGACCAAGAGGGCACATAATTGGAGCTACAGAAAGCTCTGGCAGCGTATTTTTCCTAACATTAACTAGGGACTGGATGCATAGAGGGTTGAAGCCTGTAGATGAAGCATGTGTGCTGCTTAGTCCAGCTGCACATGGCGAAGGTGTTCCTTGATTGGTAAGTAAGTTAACTTACCACCAACGATGGTAGTGTTTACTAGGTTGTGTTAACCTAACACAGAAGATGGAGCTTTTACTGTTTGTGAAATATTTGAATGCCAATTTGAATGAAGACCATTTACAAAGTTTATATGTCTTTTATTCTTCTAATATAAAACTTCGTTTAATGGATTATGATGTCCTTGTTCAATTACTTAATTTACATTAACACTGGACCTGCAAGGAAGTACTTCTCTAATAAATGAAGTATACTTGTGGATGATTCTTGGATTTCTAATTAGGTAGGGTTGAGATTTCTAATTAGGTAGCGATGACAACAAACCCAGCCCTTTCTCCCTCCCCGTTGATTCTATTTTATCATTTCTCAACATTTCAAATGAAAAAAATGCTATGCAAACAGTGCCTTCTTTCTATATATTGTTGGAATCCACAGTGGCGGAGACAGGGGGGAGGGGGCGAGTAGGGGCCTGCCCCCCTCCCTATCAATCGACGAGACACTAAGTACGACATGTTGATTAGCGATATGATTCACATAAACAAGTACTTGGCCCCCCTATCTTAATGTGAATTCTGAAAGAAGGAAATAGGCCCATGTAAAATCCCATTAGTGTGTTGTTTTCAAGTCCTTGGGAATGCTAGATTGGCCTCGCTAAGGGATGGGCATTCTCTTCATGATTAGCGTGTGTGTGCGGATTAGTGCTACGCCTGCTCACCGCCCCATACTCCTGATACACCTCTACCCGCCTGCTCGGTCTTAGTTCGAGAGTGCCTCCCGAAGGGCTGTCCGTGTTTCGAGGGTCCTCCCGAAGGGCTGCCCGAGTGACCGTCCGAGTTTCGAAGGTCCTCTTAAAGGGCTGTCCGCGACACCGTCCGGGGGACTGTACGACTGCCTCTCGGAGGGCTGTCCATGAAGCAGATGAGGGTATACATCCTCGCGGTTGGGAGGTTGTAAATCCTAGTTGCGGGGGTCTGCACCGCCGATCGTCATCGACTCTACTTCTGCTGTGCTACGAGTCGATAACGAAAAGATCAAAACCTTGTATGCAGTCTTCATAGTGGTCCTGGGCTGGTGCGTAAGTCGGAAAATTTTTGTTTTCTGCTGCGTTACCCAACATGTTCAACTTGTTTTTCTTTGACACACGTTAAAATGCTTAAGCCTTCCTCCTAAAATTTCGGATGTGACGATAAGCACATCTATTATTTTTAGATATTTTTTACACTTCAAAAAAACATTTTTTGTGCGCCAGAGCATGTGCTTTTGGGAGTTGAATTTATTTCCAGTCACATATTCATTATTTTTGTTAATATTAATGTGTTGAAGACGTGATAATTCATGATGATATGAACACACAGTAGTGACCGAAGTTATAGAAGGCATTATGCATGTGGTGGTTGGTGGAGGTGATGTGCGGTGGATAAGAGGAAAGCTTGTGGTGGGATGGAAAAAGCCACATCGCAACCTTCGCCAAAGAGATTATGGGGGAACGATGATGTGCGATGGAGAAGAAGAAATCTTGTGGTGGAAGGGAAAAGCCACATCACAACCGTCACCAAAGAGATTATGGGAGATGAGTAAAAAACATGAATGTTTACTGGATAATAGAAGCCACGTGACTTCATAAAAAAAGAAACCACACAATTGTCTTTCTTCAAAGTTCTCATAACTTGGTTGTTGAAAACAATGTGATGAGTGTGTCTATTTAACATGTATCTTTTCACTTCATTAGCAATACTAAAGCAAGACATTTAATGTGCATCCATCCATCAAAGAGATGATGGAAACCACCTCTATAGTTAAAGAATGAATGCACATAACTGGCAGCATGATTCAGAACCACAACAAGGAGGCAACATCAACACGAGGTAGAGATGACGGTCAGATGGAGAGGTGTGTGGAAACAAGGGGCAGGTTGCCTTTGGGGACGAAAATATGAAGAAAAAAACATGCAAGGGTTTGTGGGATAGTGAGAAAATATATTGACATTGTGTTT
The DNA here is from genome assembly GCF_002575655.3 of Aegilops tauschii subsp. strangulata. Taxonomy (NCBI): domain Eukaryota; kingdom Viridiplantae; phylum Streptophyta; class Magnoliopsida; order Poales; family Poaceae; genus Aegilops; species Aegilops tauschii. Next base: position 323,998,229 of record NC_053040.3, read on the forward strand.
TACACGTATGTTCACAATAAATATATATGTATATCTCATCATTAGTCCGTGGCAACGCACGGGCAACCAACTAGTTAACTATAGAGGTACAATGGCTGGTATATGTGTGGAGGAGGAGAGAGGCCTACCTTATGTATTGAGGGAGATCGATCGGCATCCATGCATATGTGCAGGAGAGGAATAATGTTGGGACAGAGACAGAGCTAGAGTGTTGGAGGGGGTGGTGGTGGAGTTGCTTCTAGCAAATGGTGGGAGAGGCTTGCTAGACAAACGGAGGGCACGCGTGCAATATCAATAAGAGAGGGGATGGCTACCTGTCTGTGCACGTGCGTGTGAGAGACGGGACAAGAGGCATGCACGAATGATGAGGGGGGACGATATGGCTATGGTAAGCAGAGGTAACTACATAGGAAGATCAATCATCCTTTGTCAGAGAGGAGAGACATAACTTGTGAGGTACGTCGATCGATGGGCGGGGGAAAATAGTTAAAGTCGATCTAGGTATATCTAGGGAGATCGATCGGTATACATGCATGTATGTGTTATAAGCAAATAAGGCCCGGGGAGAAGGATAGAGAGAGAGGGATGCAGCTAGGAGGTGGTGCGAGAGGCATACTATATCGAGGGGAAAGGAGTTTGCGAGTACGAGATCGATGAAAAGAGGGGTGGGAGTGAGGCATGGACGGTGAGAAGAGAAGAGGGAAAGCTTGTGTTTGTGGTAGGCACACCTGGCTAGAGAGGCATATCGATCGATGCGTGCCGTAAAGAAGGAGCTGGGGGGCCTACACACACCGTGGGTGAACGACCTAAAGTGAAAAGGCGAATTTTTGCGATGGAGCTAGAGAATGCCGAGGGAGGGTCAGAGGGATGCGGGCGTGTGCATGCACGAGAGAAAGTTAGCACTAGCTACAAAGATAAGAGGATTGTGTGGGTGGAAAAGACGAATAGAGATCATAATTCATTATAAAAAGTGAATTTGGATATTTGAAGATTTTATCATAGTGTTTTAAACCGACGCATGCGTGAATATATATAACGGTGATACACATGGTGTGGTTATGAACATGTTATACTACATATAATATATTTTATCTCTACTCTTATAAAAAAACAGAGTTGTTGATGATGGTGTGCCTGCCATCCAGCAATATAGGCCGTCCGATTTATATCTGACGGATAGGAAGGAAACTATGGCAATTCTGAAAAAAGATACCCCCCACACCCCTCTCCACATTTGCAAATATGGCCTCCTCTCGATCATCTTGATGTTCCGTGGAACGCATGGACATCTTGCTAGTACTACATATAATATATAGAACATTGATTATAATTTGGGCTAATGTGTGGCTTTTGCAGCTCAGGGCTAAATACTTGTCATAATGTAGGGGGCGGGGCACTATACTTTGTGTGATAAACACGGTGTACGTATGGAACATGGTTTAGATTATGAATATATAGTTAGTACATCAAATGTACTATTATTTGGAATCAACATCAAGTGTATTCAAAAAATAGAATTCGAGTTCATATAGTACACATAGTTCATATCTATCTCTAAAGTATCATGTGGTGTGTTGTTAAGGTAATACACGAATGATGGTTGAAGTTGGCAACAATCATGATTGTAGATTCTTATTGAAATAGAGAAACAAATTCAAATTTAGTTCGAATTGCAGCGGTAGTATAGACATTTGGAATGCACTAAAATGTTGGTATGAGTAGGTTACATGCATTATACAGCCAACGAAAAAATTTAATTGGACATAACATGTTGGTATGAGTAGCTTTGAATAGCATTTGTATAGTAAAACGGGACAAGACTCTCTCTTTGTGTGGTGTGAATAGTTTTATTTTTTTCGTTTTTTTATTGAGGGAAGTGCGAATTGATTTGGTACGTACAAGTACAATATTACACGTTAGGCTTGTCCCTAAATTTCAACCCGTGCCTTGTTATATCCCGAAAATTCAGATATCGTGCTTCCAAAACTGGCGCCTTCACAACCCGCGCCTTGTTATCCCGAAATTACAACGCGCGCGAAAACTCCCTCCAGCTGCCAAATCCCGACACGCGAAATCCTCCTTCTAACCCTAAGCCGAAAGGGCCGCTAGTTCAAATCGGTGGGGGTACTTTTGTAACACACCCTACATTTTGGACAAGCGCGTCCTTAAGTCATGGTTCCCCCCTTCCATCGCCTCCTTTTCGCCATTCGAAATCCCAGGCCGCCATAACCTCTGCGCTCCAGCCGCGAAACCCCACCCTCCTCCGTCCGCCACCTCACCGCTGTCCAGCCGGAGCCTCTTCCCCAATGACGTCGTCCACCGCAACAGCTCGACGTCCCTCGTCCACCTCCCCGGATGAGGATCCGTCGTCCCGCCGGTTCAGCCGCCCCGTCCTCCGCCTCCAAGGAGCTGCTCCGACGATCACCTCGTCTATCGCTGCTGCTCCGTCCCCACAGCGCCGCCTTAACCTGCTCCACCGGAACCGCAGCATCTTCACCGACTCCTCGGACAAAGCCGAGGCCTACTCGGCGCCACCAAAGAGGTTGTACACTCATCGCATCGTGCCTTCTCCTTAACTCGACCTCCCGGCGCCGACGGTGCTCCATCCCGCACCCCCATGGACAGGCTACCTCGAAGCCAGCGCCGCGGGCGACATCTCTATGGCGGCTCTCCCCTAGTGCGAGGCCCCTTTAGCGGCAGCGTCCATACAAGTCGGATCTGCTGCTTCTGCTCCGGCTCTCGCTCGCACTGGTGTTGCTGCTCCGGCTCTCGCTCGCTCGCTCGCGCTGCTGCTGCTACTCTCCCCCTCGCTTGTGCTGTTGCTCTGCACCGATTTAGCTACACTTCAGTCGACTGAATCAACTTTTGGGTTAGTCACTTTTCAGGGGGTGGGGGGCGGGCTCGCCGGAGTTAAGGAAGAACTACCCGCAGTGGGGAGGGGTGCTCGCCGGAGAGGTACCCCACTATCTATCTTAGGGTTCAGGGTGGGGGGCAGTGGACCGGCGGTGGGGAGTTGTTTCAGCGCGGCTGGGGCGGCCGCGGACCGGCGGTGGGGAGTTGTTTCGGGGTAGTGAGGCGGCGCGGGGGCCGGCGGTTCGGCCGGTGGCGGCTGGCGGCTCAGGGGGGTGCAGGTTGAAGATGAACTGCAGGCCCTCCCTAAACTACTTGTCAAGTGCCTCTCTGGTACCATTGCATTCAGTTTCGACAGTAACATTTAGATTCCACAGTAAATTTCAGTTTCGACAGTTAAGTTCAGAGTCAACAGTTTTTACCTCATCGGTTGTAGTGAGGTGGATTTTGGTGATGTAAATTTTACATCTATTTTACATCATCTATTGGATATGCTATTAGAATCTGACTAAAGATTAACGATGTCTGTCTTGTGCTGCTTCAGTCTTGATGTCTTACGGCTCACCGGAGCTGCTCCAGCGATAGAACGATCCATCACAATAGAGCAGTGCCCTGGACGCCGTCTACAGATTCCTCAGATCTTCCTCCACACCTCCGACAGCCACCTCTGCCTCAACTTCTTCAGCGACCAACCCAATGATGCTGAGGTCGACACGGCTACGACAAAGAGGTTGTACACTTGTTGCATCACTTATTACTCTACATTCATGTCGATCCATTAGGGCTATTTTGGTTCAACAGAAAAAAATAGCAATAGGAAATTTTCTTATGGCACTCTACTATTCAATTATTCATGCATTTTGTTGAATGGAATGGAGAAAAACATCCACCTGGACCTACTTTTCAAAATCCTATGCATGAAAATAAGACCAAGTGCATTAGTGGCAGAATAACATTCTAACTGTACAAGCTTTCATATGGTTTCACTTTATTTTGGCCATGTTTCTTTGCATTCCTCTGCTCTTCCAATTCCCGTGAACCAAACACCCAAGTTGACAGAAATCCTGTGTTTACAAATGCACTGTTTACCATGTGCATTCCTATCCTATTCCGGTGTTTTTCCTATCCCTGCGTTTTTAGAATCATGCAAGCTGTCGTGGTTTTTTCACGGCAGATGTCCTAGAGAAAGGACTTAGTCATGGAGCCATCGCTACGGGTTAGCTTAAAGGGGTTAAAGCGGACAAGGGATGCAAGAGAGTTTTATACTAGTTCGGCCCCTTACGATGAAGGTAAAAGCCTACGTCTAATTGTGATGGAACTGATGGGGTTTCGATGACCAGGGAGCGAATACGCTTTGCCTGAGTCTCGAGTTGTTGTGTGTTGTCCTGAACCGCCGCCGGGTCGTCCCCTTATATACATGGGTTGACGCCCGCCGGTTTACAAAATCCCGAGGCCGGCTCATAATCGTGTCCGGCTCGGTCTCTGCTACTTCTATCTTACAACACAAGTTTACATATCAATGCCGGTGTACGTCTACAGGCCTTAAACCGGCTTTGGGCCCTGGGCCTTCATGAAGCGTCACCGTCTGTCTTCATGGACTTCAGATACAGATGAACTACTTATGGGGTTAACCCGGCCTCTCCTGGCCGGTTTACGCCCAGTGGTAATATCCCCAACATTAGGCCGCAGATTGATTTGAATGGTTCATGTCAATCCTCAATACTTAAGAAATTTGCTTTTTCAACATCTTCACATAATCTTGTAAACCGTCGTGACATCATCTTCTAGGATCATGGTAAACCGCCGTGACGTCACCTGCTATTTAAAACTGTGTATAACTCACCTTCATTAATGAGCCTCCGACAATCGAGGCGACAGCTGCGCCTCATATCCAAAAATTCGGCTCCTCGATTTTCGCGCCTGTCGTTTATCTCCCTTATAAATAGGGCCAGGGGGTCTTTCCATTTTCCCCCTCATGCCTCTTCGCGTCATCGTCATCCTCGCGACGCCCGAACCTTCGACCTCGGCCGCCGCCGTCAACCTTCGAGTGCTGCACCAACCTTGGCCGCTGCATTGACTTGAACACACCAGAGCTCCTCCGCGCGCCGCCGCTGCTCAACAGCCTCCGTAAGTCTCCCCTTTCTCTTACCATAGATCTGCACTTAGGGTTTCTGTCGTTCATCAGTGTTCGTCGCCGCCCTTCTTTTTCCTTATTTATATCCATGGATTAAATCCAAAAACCATATAGATCTCGCGCGGTAGTAGTTTTAGCACCTGTTTGATATCCAACTCCTCTCAACTTGGCAAACTTTTAGTATGCTGGAAATTAGGTCAGAATATATTTTGTTTTTCCAATGGGCGGTAGATCTGAAATTATCATAGCAAGATGTGAAACCTGTTTTTCCCTTCACTTATACATATTTAATACCAGATTGGGCGGTTTAACTTCATATACCAAATGATGACCCAGTAGATACCATTAGTCCCCTGTTGAACCGCCAATGAATTACACTATTTCCATCGTCAGACTCCGGTTTACAAATAACCAAATCCGGTTTATCAATATGCTTGTATCCTTATATCGCTGTATAGTTGTCCACTGTAAATCTTAAACCGGCAATAATCATGTTTCAGATTTCCCTTGTCATGGCCAAGCAAGTCTATGAATGCAATTGGGCTCCCTCTCGAGTAACCGAGGAGCAGTTAAACAACCTTGTTAAAACGGGCGCTTTAGCCAAAAAAGATGTTATGCACTTGAGGGTCCCTGGCCCCGAAAATCCTCCTACACCCAAGGATGGAGAGGTAGTCGTGTTCGCTGACCATATCGGACGAGGTTTTAGCCCTCCCGGTTCAAAAAAATTCCGAGATGTACTAGCCAATTTTCTGCTGCGCCCTCAAGACATTGGTCCCAACTCTGTTACCAACATCTGCCACTTCCAAGTATTCTGTGAGGTTTATCTGCAAGAGGAACCTACAGTCGAACTGTTTAGGGATTTCTTTCACTTAAACCGTCGCACCGAGTTCTCAGATGGACCCAATACGGAACTGGGCAGAATGGCGGTTCAGAAGAGGAAATAGGTCACCTTCCCTCATCCCAAACTCCACAGTCACCCCAAAGAGTGGAACCAAACTTGGTTTTACTGCATGGATACCTCTCCATCTGACGAAAACCCCTTGTCGGGTTATCGCCCTGAACGCCTGAGCAACACACACCCTTTTCCTCAGAGGTTGACTGCAAGAGAAAGGGCCAACTATGCTCCTCAATTATCAAAGCTCAGAGCCTTCATGGCGAACGGTTTGACAGGAGTTGATCTTGCTCGTTGTTGGATAAGCTGGAGTATTCTGCCCTTAAGCCGGCGCTCCGGTTTGATGTGTGAGTACACAGGAAGTTTGAAGGATGCTCAGCGGCACATTGACATTCAGCTTACAGATGCAGAAGTCACTGAAGCTGTAAAAAAGATACTGAACGAACCGGAGGCTGTCTGAGCCCAAACCGGACTACTCCCTTTCTGCACCTTCAACAAACCACCAGCTGTAAGAATCATACAATCTTTTTATCTGAAGTTGCTTGTGTCCAAATATTCTCTGAAAGTGTAATTATTTTCTGACAGGGTGATGATCCGTTCTGGAATAAGAAGCCATCACAAGACAAACCGGTGAAGCCGCAAGACAAACCGGTCAAGTCAGTTCGTCCAAAGACCAAGGTTGTTAGAAACCCTGCCAAGAAAAGGACCACTGCATCCTCCAATCTACCAGTTGATGACGATGTGGGTAATCCGAAACCAGAGGTAGAACTTGACTCTCTTGGTTCATTTTTCGTACATCTCATTGATGATGATTATTATCAGGACGACGCTGAAGGCAGTCATGCTGAGGACGTAGAGGTAACTATTCTTTCCTCCGATTCAGATCCTCTGCCAACATAAAAAATCCGTCAGGCAAACCAGAAAATAAAATTTTCTCACCCTCTTGCTTACTTGGATCCAAACTTTCTTTTGAAGACACAACAGCACGAGGCTCGCCGTACAACCCGGCACAGCGGCCAGGTAGTTACCTCCGCCGGTTTACCAAACAGTCCGGTTCGGAAACGCCGATCTGTGGTCTCTTATCCCATTGATACTTCATACCCCAAAGCAGGTTGTTTCCGCCAGCCTCTTAACCCGTCTGATTCAAATTATCAGGGTACTTCTCACTCATCTTCTGGCGAGTCATCGGCCACACAGCTTCCGCCCCTCAAAACAGTTCCTGGGTGAGCTATGCACGTGTCTTTATTCTTGATGTGTTTTCTTTTCATATTGTACTGATTCTCATGTCTATCTTTTCTCAGCGCCAAGCCAAGACCCAGCAGGAAGGCTCGATTAAGCAAACCGGCTGATGATAATGTAGCTGTTGAACCGGAAAAAACTCCAGATCCAGAAGAAACCGATGCTGATGACATGCTTAACAATCCGCCGCCTCAAGACCATGATTTCCTTGCCGAACAAGTGCAAGTTGACACTTCAAGCCATGCAGACCGGCCAACCAGCCCTGTCCAAACTGATGACAAACCGGTCAGTCCAGTTAAGGATACTGACAATCCGCCGACTCCAGTGAGGGCTGCCGATGACCAAGATGATGACATTATGATTACTGGCACTGGCCACACCACTCCTGGCAACCCGGTCGCTTTGTCAAAGCATACTGCCAAGGACAACCTCTCTGCTATCGGCAAAGGCAAATGGAATGCCGATTTATCAAGCTACGCCCATCTCAATGCTCAAGACATTCACTCTGGCTTCTTGAACCGTCTGTATACCAGCCGTGACTATGAAGCCAGTTTGGTAAACTTGATGAAGGAGCGATATGAGGTAACTACCATTTTTCTCTTTTGTCCAATTGCAGTTTATCAACTCCTAGTAGCCCCCAAGTGACGGTTTATGATACCGATCTAAACAGGGACTTTTGTCATAATTCAACTTTTCATATTTAGCCTCCAGGGACCGGATTACCTCTTTCAGATGAACCGGTTCCTTAAAATTTGCCATACTGCTCTTTCACCGGTATAGCCCCCAAGGGCCGGTTTAACTTTATAAAGATGAACCGGGACTGTAGAATAATTCCCATACCAATAGTTTTTGAACAAACACACATTAGCCCCCAAGTGCCAAGATTAATACTTGTATTGTGCTTGGGACTTATAGAAATTTCTGATAAGGAGCAAATATGCATTAGCCCCCAAGTATCAAGGGCATAACTTGTTATGTGCTTGGTACTTCAAATATATAATGTCAACTCATTATAGATCTGTCCCTTTATAGGCTGAGCTGAGCAAGAAGGATAGCCAAACCGCTGATCTGCAAGAGAACATCAAAACCCAGCAAGCTAAAGCCTCCAAAGTGAAGGAAGAGTTGACCCGCGCTCTAGGCGCTATGGAGAAACTGAAAGAGGGCTTCAACAAAGAGCGGGCAGATTGGGAGACTGAAAAAGCCACTTTGATAAAAAGGGCTGAAAACGCAGAAGCCGCTCTTAAACCGGTGGTTGACGAGCTGACTGGTGTAAAGCGGCAAGTGCATGCTATGACCGCTGCTGTGTTTGGTAAGCATCCTTACTTTATGCTTTCAACATATCTTCCCATGCGTTGCCGGTTTACTGATGTTTGTAATGATACAGGAACTCGCATTAGCCATCTGGGCTCTGATGTACAGAAGAAGTTGAAAGCTGCCTATACGCTGATAGAGCAACTGTATACCGGCGCACAACGGATTATCTGCACCGCTTCTCACAATAAGCCACCCCCGACGTTGATGAAGGATACCTTAGACATGCTATCTATGCTGCCTGCCCGGGTAGAAGAGCTAAAGAGGTCTGCTGCAAGGGTTGGCGCTCTGACCGCACTAACCCGGGCAAAAGCATGGGTGCCTGACCTTGATCTGACGAACGTGGCTAAAGGCTACCCAAGCTTAAAAGAAGACGGATCAGAATTTGGCACTGAAGATCTCCGCGCCATAAACCGGGAAGTACGTCCACTGGCTTGTCAACTTGCTGAAGAGGCTGATCTTTCATTTTACCAGGCGAGTTATGATACCAATAACAAGCGGGTTGCTGCACCAACTCCTGAGGCTCAAAACCTGATTCCTCCAATCCGTAAGCACACTTATGCCCCTAATATTGAACCGTCAACCCTTATAATCGATGAAGCTGTGTTTCAAGCTTTAACTGGGATCGACTGGACAACTGTTGACTTCCAGCCGCTGGGTAGAGACGAAGAAGATGAACTAGTGCAAGCTGATCCTCAGCCGTCAGGTCAAGCTGATAAGCAATCATAATCCGGGGGCCGGTTTAGTCTTCCTCATGCTGCAATACTTATTGAGAAACAATTATCCATTTGGGCACTGAAATGCCTTGTAATAGGCTAGTTAAAACAGTTGGTCTGTTATGCCTTCATGCATATTTATCTGCAACTGATGCGTGTTAATCCGCCATGCTTAAGATATGATGTTCATAATCCATAGCTATTTATTCAAGCTGTTCCTGTAGATAAGAAGCTTAAAGCGCCCTGGCGTTTTACCACCGGGCGGGTCATGATACCCAAATATATATATGACCAAGGTTGGAAAAGATAACCAAATATAGAAATATATGATACCTGTGACCTTTAGGCATAGTGTTGGTTGACCAACCTTGTAATGAGGGTAATAACCCTAATCCGGAGTAAAAGTAACTCATGTTATATGATGCCGGTTTACAATAAAACCGTTCCGGGCTGTGATAAACACCGGTTTATTCCATACTGGTGACTATGAGTCAAAACCAGACCGGGATGATAGTCTCCGGATTATAACTTGACCATGTACTGACAACTTGTAGTTGACAGCCTAACCGGGTTGATAAACACCGGTTTGAAAACATCACAAATCTTATGAAAACAAAGAAAACTCAGCAAAAGGCAAGTAAAAACCATTGTAGTCGAGGCTTTTTACGGGCTACCAGGCCCTAAAATCGACAGCAAAGAAATCCCAGGCAACATTATGAGCTGTGCTCAGTGGGTGTTGATGTTTGAGCTGTTGTTTTACAACACTCTCTTTGGCCCCGGTTTGACGTGGCTTTGAGCCGATCAAGAGGCGTGACTATGTTTCAGGTTCGACCAAGTCCCCAAGTGATGCTGTGGCATTACGCCGATCAAGAGGTGCAGCTATGGTTCGGGTTCGACCAAGCCCCCAAGTGATGTTGTGGCATTGCGCCGATCAAGAGGTGTAGCTATGGTTCGGATACGACCAAGCCCCCAAGTGATGCTGTGGCATTGCGCCGATCAAGAGGTGTAGCTATGGTTCGGATACGACCAAGCCCCCAAGTGATCTAATATGAAGCTTCGAGAAGCTAAATCAAGGGGTAAACCGGAAGCCGCTTTGTAAGCTCCATGTAACCGCACATGATGTATGGAAAACAACAGATACCCCGCTTTAGCTAAGGTTCCGGTTTATTATATTGATCATAATATATACAATGTCATAATATGTATATAAGCAGAGCCTGTAGCTCAAGTATAGTAGGGCCGAAGATGAGCAATATTCCACGGCCGGTTGGTCTCCTCCTCCGATTTACGTGAGTCTTTGCGCTCTCGAACATCGATTAGGTAGTATAACCCGTTGTGCAGATTCTTGCTGACCACAAAAGGTCCTTCCCAAGGGGGGATACCTTGTGCATATCCGTCTGATCCTGGATGAGTCGAAGCACCAAATCTCCTTCTTGAAAGGTTCTGGTTCTAACCCGGCGGCTATGATAACAACGCAGATCTTGCTGATAAATCGCCGAACGGGCTGCCGCCATGTCACGCTCCTCATCTAACAGGTCAAGAGCTTCCTGCCGTGTCTTCTCGTTGTCAGCTTCAACGTATGCCGCTACACGAGGTGAGTCATGACGGATGTCACTAGGAAGAACGGCTTCCGCTCCATAAACCATGAAGAACGGTGTGTATCCTGTCGATCTGTTGGGTGTGGTATTGATGCTCCATAACACTGAAGGTAGCTCCTCAACCCAACAACCCGGGGTCCGTTGCAAAGGAACCATAAGCCGGGGTTTGATGCCTCTCAAGATCTCTTGATTGGCCCTCTCCGCTTGACCATTGGACTGGGGGTGAGCCACTGATGACACGTCAAGCCGGATGTGCTCACGTTGACAGAACTCCTTCATGGCACCTTTTGACAGATTGGAACCATTGTCTGTTATGATGCTGTGTGGAAAGCCAAACTGGAAGATCACCGTTTTGATGAATTGAACCGCCGTGGCTGCGTCACACTTACTAACTGGCTCTACCTCCACCCACTTCATGAACTTATCAACCGCCACCAAGAGGTGGGTCTTCTTGTCCTTGGACCTCTTGAAAGGCCCAACCATATCCAGCCCCCAAGTTGGAAATGGCCAGGTGATTGGAATCATCCTCAATTCTTGAGCCGGTACATGAGCGCGCCTTGAGAATTTCTGACAGCTATCACATTTTTTGACCAAGTCCTCGGCATCAGCATGAGCTGTCAACCAATAGAAACCGTGACGAAACGCCTTGGCCACCAAAGATTTTGAACCGGCGTGGTGACCACAATCTCCTTCGTGGATCTCACGCAAAATTTCACGGCCTTCCGCAGGAGACACACAACGTTGAAACGCCCCTGTCACACTGCAATGATGTAACTCTCCATTGATGATAGTCATGGATTTGGACCGCTGGATTATCTGCCTGGCCAGAGTTTCATCCTCTGGTAACTCGCCCTGGTTCATATACGCCAGATACGGAACCGTCCAATCCGAGATAACATGAAGGGCCGCCACCAACTGAGCCTCCGGATCAGGAACAACCAAATCCTCTTCACCAGGGAGCTTGACGGATGGATTATGCAAAACATCCAGGAAGACATTAGGTGGAACCGGTTTACGTTGGGAACCCAGGCGGCTTAAAGCATCCGCCGCTTCATTCTTTCGCCGGTCCACATGATCCACCTGATAACCTTTAAAGTGACCTGCAACAATATCCACCTCACGACGATATGCTGCCATGAGTGCGTCCTTGGAATCCCAAGTGCCGGACACTTGTTGAGCCACCAAATCCGAGTCACCGAAGCACTTAACTCGGCTTAGATTCATCTCCTTAGCCATTCGAAGACCATGGAGTAAAGCCTCATATTCAGCTGCATTGTTAGTGCAAGGGAACATTAAACGGAGAACATAACAAAACTTATCACCTCGTGGGGAAGTTAATACGACTCCAACCCATGAGCCCTCCAATTGCCTGGACCCATCAAAATGAATAGTCCAGTAAGTATGATCCGGCTTCTCCTCTGGCGCTTGTCATTCTGTCCAATCATTGATGAAATCCACAAGTGCCTAAGATTTGATCGCCGTTCGGGGTATGTATTTCAACCCGTGAGGCCCGAGCTCGATAGCCCACTTAGCAATCCGGCCAGTTGCTTCCCTGTTCTGGATTATATCCCCCAAAGGAGCAGAACTGACCACCGTGATGGGATGACCTTGGAAATACTGCTTAAGCTTCCGGCTTGCCATGAAAACCCCATACACCAACTTTTGCCAATGCGGGTACCTCTGCTTGGACTCAATAAGTACCTCACTGATATAGTAAACCGACCGCTGAACCGGATATTCCTTTCCTGCCTCCTTGCGTTCCACCACAATAGCCACACTAACAGCCCGAGCGTTAGCTGCCACATATATCAATAATGGTTCTTTATGTACTAGAGCGGCCAGAATCGACGGATTAGCCAGTTGCCGCTTTAAGTCCTCAAATGCTTCATTAGCGACGTCACTCCAGACGAAGTTATCCGTTTTCTTCAGCATTTGATACAAAGGGATGGCCTTCCCGCCAAGGCGACTGACAAACCGGCTCAACGCGGCAATCCGGCCTACCAGGCGTTGAACATCATTGATACCCTTCGGTTTAGCCAAGGAGGTGATAGCTTTGATCTTTTCCGGATTAGCTTCAATGCTCCTGTTAGACACCAAAAAGCCCAAGAGCTTGCCTGCAGGTACACCAAAGACACACTTGGCCGGATTAAGCATCATTTTATAAACCCGCAGGTTATCAAAGGTTTCCTTCAGGTCATCAATCAATGTCTCCTTCTTCCTTGACTTTACCACAATATCATCCACATAGGCATGAACATTGCGGCCGATTTGTTTATGAAGACAATTCTGCACACACCGTTGATAAGTCGCCTGGGCACTCTTGAGCCCAAAGGGCATTGACACATAGCAGAAGGCTCCAAAGGGAGTTATGAAGGCTGTCTTCTCCTGGTCCTTAACAGCCATTTTGATCTGATGATAACCAGAATATGCATCCAAAAAACTTAAACGCTCACAACCCGCCGTAGCATCAATAATTTGATCAATACGGGGGAGGGAAAAAGGATCTGCCGGACAAGCTTTGTTGAGATCTGCGTAGTCCACACACATACGCCAACCACTTAGGATGGAATACTTCAACGATAAATCCAGCCGCCAAGAGCCTGGCTACTTCTTCTCCAATAGCTTTGCGTCTTTCTTCATTGAACCGGCGGAGAAACTGCTTGACTGGTTTATACTTAGGATCCACATTGAGAGTGTGCTCAGCGAGTTCTCTCGGTACACCAGGCATGTCAAAAGGCTTCCATGCAAAGATGTCCCGATTCTCATGGATGAACTCGATGAGCGCGCTTTCCTATTTCGGATCCAAGTTAGCGCCGATGCTAAACTACTTGGACGAATCGCCAGGCACGAAGTCAACAAGCTTAGTCTCATCAGCCGATTTAAATTTCAGGGCCGGATCATGTTCTGTAGTTGGTTTCTTCAACGAAGTCATATCTGCCGGATCGACATTGTCTTTGTAAAACTTCAACTCTTCTGTTGCACAAACCGACTCAGCATACGCCGCATCACCTTCTTCACACTCCAGAGCAATCTTGTGGCTCCCATGCACGGTTATAGTTCCCTTGTGACCTGGCATCTTGAGGTGCGGATAGACATAACAAGGCCGTGCCATAAACTTAGCATAAGCTAGCCGTCCAAATAGGGCATGATACGGGCTTCTGATTTTCACCACTTCAAAGGTCAAGGTTTCTGATCTCGAGTCATGCTCATCTCCGAAAGCCACCTCCAGAGCTATCTTACCAACAGGATATGCCGACTTACCAGGCACCACACCATGGAACACCGTATTGGATGGTTTAAGATTTTTATTTGTTAGCCCCATGCGACGGAAAGTTTCATAATAAAGGATATTGATACTACTCCCTCCATCCATGAGTACCTTAGTGAACTTATAACCTCCCACCTGAGGTGCCACCACTAGAGGCAGATGACCCGGATTGTCAACCCGGGGCGGATGATCTTCTCTACTCCACACAATTGGCTGCTCGGACCAGCGCAAATAATGGGGCACCGCCGGTTCAACGGCATTCACCTCCCTTTTATGAAGCTTCTGATTGCGTTTGTCCAAGCTAGTGGTGAAGACATGATACTGTCCGCTATTCAACTGCTTCGGGTTGCTCTGGTAACCCGACTGCTGCTGCTGCTGATTGCCCTGATGATTATAGCCACCATGATTACCTTGATTACTTTGATTGCTATGTCCACCCTGATTATCGTGGAAGCCTGAACCGGAATTTCCTCCGCCATAACCCGGCCCATGACAGGCAGGGACCGAACCGCCTCCTGGTCCATGATCATACCGGAGAGAATCAGAATTTTTGAACTCCTGCATGATGTAGCAATCTTTCCAGAGGTGCGTGGACGGTTCTTCCTTCGTCCCATGCTTTGTACATGGCTGGTTCAACAGATAAGATAAACGGTCCGGATTAGGACTTGGCTTTCCGCCGCGCTGGGGCGGTTTACCCTTACGCCGCTGGCCCTTGTCATGTGCATTAGTGTTAGCCACAAAGTCTAAACCGTGGTCCGCTTTACGCTTGCCGCTGTTTCCATGACCCGCCGGGTTGTGGTGCTGCCCCTTGGCGTTGCCGCTCTTTTTTCCCTTCCCTGTCTTATCATCGTCAGACTCGGGATCCTTGGTACTATCAGAGTCGGCATACTTCACCAGTGCAGCCATGACGGTTCCCATGTCATTACAATGACGTTTGAGCCATCCCAACTTCAACTTCAAGGATTCAAACCGGCAATTGCCTTCCTATGTTAAAACTGCAGTGTCAGCGTTGATGCGGTCTGATGAATGCAAAACCTCCGAAACCCGGCGCACCCAATGGGTTGTTGACTCTCCTTCTTCCTGGACACATGCAGCTAAGTCCACAATTGACATGGGCTTCTTGCATGTATCCTTGAAGTTCTGAATGAACCGGGCTCTCAACTCGGCCCATGACCTGATAGAATTAGCCGGTAAGCTCTTTAACCAAGTGCGGGCTGTCCCTTGCAGCATCATGGTAAAGTATTTCGCACACGCCGCATCATCCACATCCAGCATCTCCATGGCCATCACATAGCTTTCGACCCATGTCTCAGGGGATAAATCGGTGGTGTAATTCGGCACCTTGCGCAGGCCCTTGAAATCCTTAGGCAGGCGCACATTGCGTAACGCCGGGACGAGGCACTGCACTCCCAAAGAACTAGAGGTAACTCCTAGTTCCACCGATGTGGTTGGACGAACCGGAGTAAGCTGACGGGCTTCATGATGCGCCGCTAACTCGGCCTCTCTGCATGCCCGAGCCCGGTCCACCACCTCCTGAGCATCACCAGCACCACCCGCCGGGTTATTGCCACGGGGCGGATCACGGTTCCGCGCATTGCTTGACACTGTCGGTTCATCCATACGCGTGCTGTAACTCCGGCTTGGACGGGGAGTAGAATGAATCCGATCGCGACTATATGAATAAGCCTCCTGTTGAACCAAGGCTGTGTGAAGAAGCTCCTTAACCCGACGCGTCTCGACCGCCGCTGGAGAATCGCCTTCGATCGGGATGGCCGCCAGCCGTGAAGCGGCAGCGACAATGTTGTCCATTGGGTTAGAATATTGACCCGATGGCGTGGGGACATGCGGTACTACATTGTTATTCTGACGAGGCGGATCCACCAAACGTGGCTGAACCGGCGTCCCTGCTCCAGGTGCCTCCGCCCGGTTTACCACCGGCGGATTACTGGTCCCTGCTCCCGGGGTGTTAAAGAGATTTCTAGCGTCATAAACCGGCGGCAAACGAGATCGGTGCCTCCTCTTCAAGACTTCGTTCGACGCACTCTGATCCAGCATAATCCGGTAAGCTTGTGCATCCAAAGCGGCCCGCTCCGTGGCTATCCTGGTATCCTCAGCTGCTAAGTCGGCTTTGGCCTGGGTGATCTTTTCTTTCACTTTCGCGACTTCCACATTGTGTGCATCCTGATCCGCCGGGTTAACCTCCGCCATCAGCGTTGCCAATGCGTCAAAAAAATCAGATAGAACCTGAGCTGGCGGTCGCACAGGGCCTCCTGCCCTGGCCGCTGTTGCCGCTGCCGATCCGGAAATCATCGCCGCTATGGTCAAAGAGTGAAGCGCCGGCGTGCCGGCCATGAAGATCGCAACCCGGTTTGGTAGATCAAAGGGGTCCGGAATACTGTCGCCATCGGAACAGCCCCCAATCCGGCCATCTTGTAACTGATATAACGACTCGGTCTCTCCGGTCGATGACTCGTCGCCGGAATAAACGACGGTCTCACCACCAGATTCCGATCTATCCTCAGATTCCCCTCCATGGATAACTCCCACGAAGGCACGCTTCATGACAGGCTTGACCCTGGCAGATCTCGCACGCTGAGCCGTTTCGACGAGGTCGGTGCAGATGTCCGGCTCAGGGCCTGGTTCACCGATCTTGCCAATGAAAACGTGTATGGCACCAAAGGGGACCCGGTACCCGTACTCGATTGAGCCGGCCTCGGGGCCCCAGCCTGCATCGTCGATGTAGAGCTTGCCGCGACGACTCTTGGTCATCCAGCCCAGAGCATAACCCTTGAGTCCTTCGAAATTGCCCTCCAAGAACTTGAAACCATCGTGCGATAGCCCCATGGTGGGCACCAACTTTCGTGGTTTTGTCATGGCAGATGTCCTAGAGAAAGGACTTAGTCGTGGATCCATCGCTACGGGTTAGCTTAAAGGGGTTAAAGCGGACAAGGGACGCAAGAGAGTTTTATACTAGTTCGGCCCCCTTACGATGAAGTAAAAGCCTACGTCTAGTTGTGATGGAATTGATGGGGTTTCGATGACCAGGGAGCGAATACGCTTTGCCTGAGTCTCGAGTTGTTGTCTGTTGTCCTGAACCGCCGTCGGGTCATCCCCTTATATACATGGGTTGACGCCCACCGGTTTATAGAATCCCGAGGCTGGCTCATAATCGTGTCCGGCTCGGTCTCTGCTACTTCTATCTTACAACACAAGTTTACATATCAATGCCGGTGTACGTCTACAGGCCTTAAACCGGCTTTGGGCCCTGGGCCTTCATGAAGCGTCACCGTCTGTCTTCATGGACTTCAGATACAGATGAACTACTTATGGGGTTAACCCATCCTCTCCTGGCCGGTTTACGCCCAGTGGTAATATCCCCAACACAAGCCAAATGAGCCCTTATAGAATTACTTCAGTCACAGGTAGGTGTCGAAGGACACTTTGTGTGGTTTGTCCTGCTCCTGTCGTGACGTCGTCCACGTCACCTGAGCTGCTCCATAGACAGAAGCATCCACCAAACCAGACATCACGACTCCTGACCGTCTTTCGCCACCTCAGATCTCCTTCCCTACCGCCGGCACCCACCGCAATGGCATCACCATCATCGACTCGGCACATGAACCTGAGGAGTACACGGGCCCACAAGAGAGGTCACACTCTTTTGTTTCTGCTTATGTTATGCATTGCTTAAAATTACCTACTACTTTATCGTCCTGTTCACCTCTTAGACTCCATGTTAGGTCCAAATTAATCTTCAAACTTGAGTTCTAAATTAGTTGTGGGGCACATATCGAGGCAGCAATGAATAGTATCTCTGTCTAATATCGGGTTCACCTAGGGTATGCCTATGTTGTTCATCTTGCGTGGGAAACAAATAGTAAAGCAATCATCATCTGTCTTCTTATTAAATTAAAGCAATCATCAACCTGCTATCATTATTTTTGGATTCATCCACTGGTTGTTACCATCACTCTAGATTTCTGCATGCTCTCCTTAATAATCTCACCATATTTTTTTCGTATGCATGTCAGATATTGTACACAGTCATGCTGAACATGTTGAGAAAAAGAGAAGAGTTTTGCGCGGCAATACAATGTCATGCAGACATCGCTCCATGGTGGGTTCAATGGCAAACCCTCCCCCTCTCCAGATTGTAATCCAGAGGAAGATATCTGTTCTGAGGCGGATTCAGACGCAGCTGACCACTCCTATTTACCCCCAAGGTGTTTTCTCTACCTTGGCATGATGATGTTAGTCATATCATGCATATGTTGCCTTGTAGTGCCGACTTTTGACATCATATATGTCATCTGCTTAGTTTAGACGTGTTCTGTAATGCCACTTGTTTAGTTTCTATATCATATATGGGAATTATGCAGTCTCATGTCTTTTAGCCAGCCATAATATATGTGAAATGTGCAATGCCATCCTATTTAACCAGGCATCATATAGGTGAATGATATCTTGCCCATCCTTTTCTTCATTACATTTCCATTTGTCGACAATGTTTGTACATTAATCTACTCTTCCTGCGAATTAGCCATTTGGGTGGGAGGAAAAATCTGGTGTGAAAACAAGGCCTTCAGAGCAGATAGTGCTACCCGTCGAAGCAGATCTCTTGTTGGGTCCCGACAGCTCCTCAGAGATGGATTCAGAGACAGATGACCAGTCCTATTCCCCCACCGAGGTGTATGCTCTAACTTGGCACGGTTATACTGCTCATATCATGCATATGGTGTCTTGCATTGCATATTTTAGACATCATATACACAATATTCAACACCATGTTCTTAGTTCAGACATCATATCGAATGCCCTCTGTTTAGCATATCTCTACTCTTATAAAAAATAGAGTTGGTGTTGATGGTGTGCCTGCCATCCTGCAATATAGGCCGCCTGATTTATATCTGATGGATAGGAAGGAAACTATGGCAAGTTTCAAAAAGATACCCACACCCCTCTTCACATTTGCAAATAAGGCCTTCCTTCATTCATCCTTTTCTCTCACAAGATAAACTACTCATATAAATGCATCTTGATGTTCCGTGCAACGCATGGGCATCTTGCTAGTAAGTCACATTATGTGAATTAAATCATGCAATCCTGATTACTTAGATAACATGTATGTGAATTATGTCATGCGATCCTGTTTAGTTATTCATCATATCTTTGAATTATGTTATGCTATGCTATCCAGTTTAGATAGACATCATATATGTGAAATTATGTCATGCTATCCGTTTTAGTTAAACAATATACATGTCAACTATTTCATGCCCTCTTTTTCCACACTATATATTGCATCTGTCTCTCATACAATGTCTGTACATTCAACTATGTTTCCTGTTTATCAGCCATTTGAATTGGAGCGGGTGATGCCAGTATCTAGTGGATTAAAAACACGGTCTTCAAGTAAAATAGTGCTACCTCTTGGTGGAGATAGCACCCCGGTTGTACATGCACGAGAACCAGCCCTACCACACATAACCCAGACTCTCGCAGATTGTACCCCTACTGCGATGGACAGAGAACCAGCTTCACCCAATCTAACCCCAACCATAGCAGATAGTAACCCAGTTCCTATTGACACAGCACCATCTCCACCACAGAGCTCCCAAACAAGAGCAGTTAGTAAGGCAGCTCCGGTGCCCAAAGGGCCAGTACTACGACGGCGAACCCCAACTCCACCAGTTAGTACGCCTATTCCTATGGAGGAAGCACAACCAGCCAGTCGTAGTTTAGCATCTATCGCATTTGATGTTGTTAAATCCTATGTGCATATCTTCCCATCTTGGAAATATTATACTGAAGATGAAGGAAAATGCCTGTTGCAGGTGTTTGTCCAGGAGTTATGTGTAAGTAATGTTATTCATGGCAATTACTTTGCTTTGTCCCATACATTCTACCTCCATGATGGTTATAATACAACAAAATTTCCCATTTTTCTCTATAGAGAAGGACCGATTTGGAAACTCAGGATGAGGTAACCTATGCTAATAACTCTGCTATCTTCAAGAATGCTTGGTGACAGTATCAGAATTACCTGAAGAAAACATACTTCACTGGCAAAGAAACTCATCAAATTCCCTTACGTTCTCCTGAGACACATTTACTGGACGATGACTGAGAACGCCTTGTTCTGTACTGGTCCCGAACTAAGAATGTGGTAAGGTCTATGAGCTCATTTTCTATTTTTAAGTAGTATATTCTTGCATCTCACTGTACTCTGTTCATGTAGAACAAGTTCTTAAACCTGAAGAACAACTGTTCTAATTTAAGATTCCATTGCTATCGTGCATACTGCTTTGCTCTTGTATCATTGTATTTACTCATACAAACTTAATTTTTAAATTGAAGGATCCAATCAAAACTCCATTGGCACAACAGGTATGTTCAGGCATGTTTCTTTAACAGGTTTGCTCTTATCAATAGCTCTGTTGATTTCAATTTCAATTCTGTATACAGTTGACTTCTCATATCATGCACATTACTAGCATCACAATAGAGCCAATAGTGTTGTTGTACATGTAGACCCATGGTACCCATCTGAAATCTTGTTGTGCCGTGTAGTTTCCCATGCTTTGTATTCTTTCACTGCTGCTTTGTCTTGAACTGATATGATTTGAACCGTGTCTCTATTTTGATTTGGCAAGACAATGCAGTGACCATAGGACATAGATATATGTTTGTTTGATACTTTTATTATGTACTAGTACTTGGCAATAGAAGACTTGGTAGTTTAATCATGTCCACCTTACAAATGAACTGGTTCATCGAAATGAGTTTCATATACTAGTACATGCTAAACCTGTTATGTGTCTGCTGGTTTCTTCTTTTAGAATGCTGACATAATATTGGGGAAGAGTGCCTTATTAAGCAATGGCAAAGGAAGTAATGCAGATAAGGTTCAGGATAGTGAGACATCCTTGTTGGTCTCCAATAAAGCTGATAAAACAGCTAAGGAAGACTATCTTGAAGACAGTGAGACAACCCCAAAGTCCTGTCTTGGTTTAGTGTTCGAGTTACTGGCCACTACCGCTTGCACAAGCTATTCAAACTCACTATTTGAATCAGTTCGGTTTCTTGAGTCTCAACTACAAGCTGAAAGACATCGATCAGCTGCGCTGCGACAAGAATCGGAAGGACTGCGGAAGTCCCTGGAGCATTCAGATGCATACTTTCTGGTGCAACAACAAGCGTTGGAGGATTTTAGCGCCAATCAGGACAAAGCTAATAAGCTAGCTAAGCTTATTGCTAGCATGGTGGCTACCCAGGATTACGTTTTCTTGAGCTCTTTTGAAGTTGTTTCAGTTATGCTCTTGTTTTGCTACCGCGTTTATTTGCACTGGTGGCCAATTTTGACGGCCAGTGTATGTAATATGCTGCTTTGTTCCCTATATTTGCACTGGTGGTGAACTTTGATGCCCAGTGGATGTAATATGTGTAATAGTTGTAATAGCCTAGCGTTAGTTGCTTGCTTATTTATTTCCTTATTGTCTTTGTTTATTTGTTTGCTTTAGTCACTGCAGTTCTTTTTCCATGTTTTTCTAGTGGCCACAATAACCTATTTTTGGTGCTAGGCCACAATAATCATGGCAACACACGGACTATTGTAACCATGGGCCTCCTGCGGGCTGTAGGATCCATGGGCATTCTACGGGCCGTAGGATCCATGGATTTCTACAGGCCGTATGATCCATCGGCCTTCTACGGGCCGTAGGATCCATTGGTCTTCTACGGGCCGTAGGATCCATGGGCCTTGTACGTGGTGTATCATCATTTCGCCAAACATGGGTCATACTATTCATGGACCATAATGGGCCGTTAATAGGCCGTATTTGATAACGCTATGAAAACAGCCCAACAGGTTAGCGGTTCACAAACAGGCCAAATGTAACCACGAGCTGAATTTGGCCAACAAATGAAACATGCCAGTAACAGACCGTAACTAACCGAATTCTAGAAATGAGCCCAAGAATAAATGGGCCCTGAGAAGGCCGAAAGTTAACATGGGCTGGAAACGGCCGACGAAATAATGGGTCGTTAATGGGTATAAAGCGATACACTGGTCATTATGTGCCAGTTTCATCTCGGGCCTTTAATGGGCCTAGAGTTACGAAGGGCCTCATATGGGACGAAAGACATCATGGGCCATACATGGGCCGGAAGTTACAACGGGCTGGAATCATATTGGACGGCCCAGATGAAGCTACCGGGCTTAATTCCGATAGGCCATAACGGGCCAGGAGTTAGCGGGCCGTAAATGGGCGATATACAAACAGGCCATTAACAGGCTTTCCGTGGGCCGGCCCGTTACCTTTTGACCATGTCAAACCGGCCGGCCTTTTACTGGAATGGGCCTCTGTTGGGCTGTGCCACGTGTTGACGGTTATCGTCATGGAAGTGGACACTTCCGTGATGATAATTTTGGTAATGTCATGGAACACTTCTACGACAGCACATGTATGGCTATCTTGATTATGTCATAAAATCGTCATGGATGTACATGCATGACAGAAAACCTGACCTACTATGACAAACATGTATCATCACGGAAGTGTATATTTTTTGTAGTGGTCGATTGCGAGGATGAACAGGAAGGGCGACAAGGGGTCACCCTGCCGTAGGCCTCGCCGGTGCTGTATCTTCTTGCCGGGGGTGCCGTTCAGGAGGAATGAAGACGAGGATGTGGAGAGGAGCAGAGCTATCTAGTCTCTCCAATGTGCACTAAAACCTCTCTGTGGCAGCAGTTCTAGGATGTATTCCCAGGACACGTTATGGAAGGCCTTTGCGATGTCCAACTTGAGAAGCAAAGCTGGTGTTTTCCGTCTATGCAGGACCTTGATGCAATTTTCAACATACAAGAAACTATCGTGGATGCATTTCGTCAGAAGAAAGGCCAATTGTGCTGGTGATATGAGCGTGTGGATTACACTAGCAAGCCTGAGGGAGAGCACTTTGGAGATCAGCTTCGCGATGGAGTGAATGAGGCTAATCGGCCTATAGTCACTAACTGAGGCCGCTCCACCTTTGTTTGGCAACAACGCAACAACAACCGTGTTGAGTGCTCCAAAATTTCTGCCCACTAGATTGTAAAACTGGTTGAATGCCGCCATGATGTTGCCTTTGATTGTTGCCCAGCATGACCTAAAGAAGATGCTGAAGAAGCCATCTGGTCACGGCGCTTGATCGGCCGGTGACACCTTGATTGCACGCCACACTTCCTCCTCCATGAAGGGGTTGTCGAGCCCTCCGCCTTGTAGCCTGGGTATAGCTAAAGAGTGCCAGTTGACAGTGGTGTCGCGGTGCGCTGCCGTGCCTAGTAGGGAGGAGAAATGATCATGGATCATGTTTTCCTTGTCCTCTTGCGAGGTGACGACTCTGGATGGCCCCTGAAGTGTGTGAATAAATGCCTTTCACTTTCTAGCATTGATCTTCGCCTGGAAGAAAGCCGAGGGCGCATCTCCAGCAAGCAGCCATGTGATCCTAGAAGCCTGGAGCTTCTTGCGCGGTCGATTACCGCAAGCCCTAAGATTTTGAGCTTGAGCATTTTTCCCAAGATGGAACTCCGCATCTGAGAGGGCTCTAGTTTCTTGAGCTATGTCAAGGCGTAGAACTACTTTAGTTGCAATGTGCATCTGAATCTTGGCACCTCCAAAATGTGATTTACTCCATATATTGAGGTCTTTTGCTACCCTTTCCATTTTCTCCTTCAGCCTTGCAAAAGCACACCTAGTTGTGGCTAGGCGGTTCCAGGTGTTTTGAACTGTCTCCTGGAAGCACGGGAACCGAGGCGAAAACGATTCGAATCTGAATGTAGCTGGGCGGTGCGGGGCTGCCGCAGCTGCGAGGAGCAGGGGCAATGATCTGAACAGGATGTGGACGCATCGTGCAGAAGATATGATGGGAAAAGCCCCTCCCATGCGATGGTGCAGAAGAATTTGTCAATGCTAACTAGGGTCGGTTGTGACGCTCATTGCGCCAGGTGAAGCGACGGTTCTTGCACTTGATTTCACGTAGGCCCCCAGCATCGATCGCTGCTCTAAATTTTCCCATGATCCTATGGTTGATGTTGCTATTACTCTTGTCTCTTGCCTCATATATAATGTTGAAATCTCCGTTGATGAGCCACGCTTGGCCTGTTGGTGGGGAACCCTAGCTATTTCTGCGAGGAAATCATCTTTTCGAGCATCACCCGAAGGCTTGTAGACTGTGGTCAGCCAGTACTCTTTGTTTGTCCCTCCTATCTGAACTTTTGCCGTGATGGAAAATCTGCCTATTGAGTGAGACTGCACGGATACAGTGCTAGAGTTCCAGAAAATGGCCGCCCCTCCTCTTGTTCCAATGGCTGGAAGAATTATGCACTGGTCAAGCCAAGTGCCGCCTACTTCTCTAGCTAAGCAGGTGGACAAACAATCTATCTTAGTCTCTTGTAGGCATAGGATAGCAAGTTTGTGTGCGTGTGCGGTGTCACGGATGACAGAGCGTCTCGCCGGTGTATTTAACCCCCTCACATTCCAACTCATGATTGGTATGTTGCTTTCATCCATGGGGCAACCAGCGGGGACTCTTGCTATGGTGGAGACGATCAAGGTACTGCGCGATGGATTGCCGACGACTAACTACTGCTGAATTAATAATGAAACACGAGCACACCAGCCCTACATCCTGGGGTTGTCGGCAGGCACCAATAGGCCCAAAACCCCGCCGGCAAGCAGCCACCCTTCAAACCTGACTACTGGTACAGTACATCTGCAGGAAACTAAACCTAACTCTACCCAGCGCACTACTGGTCGTCGACGGCCGATCACATGACTATGGTTGTCTAACATGGGGAACGGGGCTCAGAGGCATCTCCTTGCTGGCTTGGCAGGCCAGCGATCACCTTGAGCACGCGGGCATCGAGGCTGGTGAGCTTTGCAATGGCAGCAATATCATCGTCCGAGAGGGATTCATCAAAACGGCGAATGAGGGCTTCTGCCGCCCGTGCCATCATCTTCTCCTTTAGCCCCAGAACACCGAGCCCCTGCACCAGTCAGAGCATTCCCCGCTGCAAGACCGGCACAGAGGAGGGGTTCTCAGCCTGCCGGGCACTCTGCCTGACTGGCTTGGCGTGCGGCCTGGCCTTGAGCGGGGTCTTCTCTCTTGCCGGTGGCTTCCCGATGATCGTCGGCTTCGGCTTGGTGAAGAGGGGCTGCTGCGCTGCATCTTCTCCTTCCCCCTGGAGTTGCATCTCCGTGACCCTCTGTGTGACCTCTCCCAGCCGCACCTCGTGCGTGTCCATTGCCAGTGGAGTGTGACGGGCTAGGGACAGGGCCGGTCCCATGTCCAAGGATTCGCCGCTGCCTCCGTCATCCTCCTCGTTGAAGCAGAGTAGCTTTTCCAGCTTGGCGGCGATCACCTTGTCGATTTGCAAGGCCATGTCGTTTGGACGGGGCGGGGGAGGGAGGCTCTTCTTTGCTCCTTGGAAGAACTCCTCAACCGGGTCCGCCAGTGCCTCCGGTTCTCTAGTTGGGTCAACAGCAGGCCTCTGCTCCTGGGCAAGCCTGCGAGGTGAGGCGAGCAGGGAGGGGCAGCCCGATGACTCCGCCACAGCCGCCCCACCGTGCTTGCCCCGGGCCGCCTCCTTGCATATTTAACGTGTATGATATAACTCAAGGTGTAACGGGAGTTCTCTTAGCCGCATGAGTAATTTTTAGTCTAGGAATAATCCATGCGCCCGTGCGCTTATTGATCAAGAGATTTAATATTTTTCTGATGATGTTGACTCATTGCATAGCCTTTGATCCGTTTATTGACCAGGTAATTAATCTCCTAGTACAACACCCTCACTTTAAGATGTTGGTGTACCCACTATTTTGTGTTCATTTATCCAAGGCATTAATGTCCTACCAGTATTTCCTCATTCCCCCAATTTATTCAATGGATGATTTTCTCCGACGGTGTTGGCTCGCTGCGCGGCCTTTAATCAAACCTTTCTCAGCATCTTATCTTAGTATTTCTGAAGGGATAAATAAGTTAGGTCAATGCCTCGTCCTCTGCTTATCGATTCCTAAGACGGTTGGTCGATGGCCTAGATAACTCAGGCACATATATAAATTGATAGAATTCAAGATAAAAAAGTAAGGCAGGGCTATTCACCAAAGAAACGATCGAAAACATAGATATAAGAGTGTGAATAGCCCTGCCTTACTTGGGCAGATATGCGCCCGTATGCTTGGCAGACGGACGAACGAGCATACTGGACTATGATTTTATTCTCAAAAACATGAGGGGGTTTCTGCAAAAAGACGTGACAGACCAACAATATCAATTCTATTTATTAGTAGGTATAGATATGTGGCATATGAGAACAAATCATAGGTTGGATGGCTAGGTGGATTATTGTACCTTCAACCTAGCCTACCAGAGATCAAAGTCCAGGGTTGACACCATCCATCTTTACTATCTTTAGTATTAAAGGGGATAGCTGGAACGTTCAGGTATCCTTCTCCAAGGATCACACCACCTCTTCAAGCCCACCACTGTTTTTTTCTCCAATCCCTGTTATTGTTTTTTTCCGCCTAGAAAAGCATCCACCTCTTGTTTTCGGTTTTATCCAGTGATACCCCCCCACATACTTTCCTTTGCCTATTCTCTTGTCTTGACTCCCCCGATAGAGGGCTAGGTCAACCCCCTCACGCCACTACCACCCTCCCGCTCACCCTTTACCACCGTGATGACCCACAAGTATAGGGGATCAATCGTAGTCCTTTCGATAAGTAAGAGTGTCGAACCCAACGAGGGGCAGAAGGAAATGACAAGCGGTTTTCAGCAAAGTATTCTTTGCAAGTGTTGTAAGTAACATTGATAGATAGTTTTATAGCAAGGTATTTCGCAACGGATAACAATAATAACAAAGGTGCAACAAGGTAGCCCAACCCTTTTTATAGCAAAGGACAGGCCGGAACGTTCTCTTATAACAAGCAAAGCGTTCTTGAGGACATACATGAATTATCATCTAGTCACTTTCATCATGTTTGTTTGATTCATGTTCGCTACTTTGATAATTTGATATGCGGGTGGACCGGTGCTTGGGTGATGTTCTTACTTGAACAAGCATCCCACTTATGATTACAGCAAGCATCCACAACTACGGAAGAAGAATTAAAATAAATATAACCATAGCATGAAACATATGGATCCAAATCAGCCCCTTATGAAATAACACATAAACTAGGGTTTACGCTTCTGTCACTCTAGCAACTCATCATCTACTTATTACTTCACAATGCCTTCCGTGAGGCCCAAGTATGCTGATGTGTCATGTAGTCGACGTTAACATGACACCACTAAAGGAAGCAACAACATACATATCATCAAACTATCGAACGAATACCAAATTCACATGATTACATATAACCAAACTTCTCCCATATCCTCAAGAATGAAAGTAACTAGTCACAAATCATATTCATATTCAAGATCAGATGGGTATTGAATATAATTAAGGATCTGAACATATAATCTTCCACCAAATAAACCAACTAGCATCAACTACAAGATATAATCAACACTATGATACGTCTCCAACGTATCTATAATTTTTGATTGTTCCATGCTATTATATTATCTGTTTTGGATGTTTATGGGCTTTATTATGCACTTTTATATTACTTTTGGGACTAATCTATTGACCCAGAGCCCAGTGCCAGTTTCTATTTTTTCCCTTGTTTCAGTGTTTCGCAGAAAAGGAATATCAAACGGAGTCCAAACAGAATGAAACCTTCGGAAAAGTTATTTTTGGAAAGAAAGCAATACGGGAGACTTGGAGTGCACGTCAGGGAATCAACGAGGAAGGCACGAGGCAGGGGGGCACGCCCACCCCCCTAGGCGCGCCCTCCACCCTCGTGGGCCCCTCTTGGCTCCCCTGACGTATTTCTTCCTCCTATATATACCAATATACCCTAAAACCTTCTGGGAACAGAATAGATCGGGAGTTCCGCCGCCGCAAGCCACTGTAGCAACCAAAAACCAATCGAGACCCTGTTCCGGCACCCTGCCGGAGGGGGGGATCCCTCACCGGTGGCCCTCTTCATCATCCCGGCGCTCTCCATGACGAGAAGGGAGTAGTTCACCCTCGGGGCTGAGGGTATGTTCCAGTAGCTATGTGTTTGATCTCTCTCTCGTGTTCTTGATTTGGCACGATCTTGATGTATCGCGAGCTTTGCTATTATAGTTGGATCTTATGATGTTTCTCCCCCCTCTACTCTCTTGTAATGGATTGAGTTTTCCCTTTGAAGTTATCTTATCGGATTGAGTCTTTAATGATTTGAGAACACTTGATGTATGTCTTGCGTGGGATAACCGTGGTGACAATTGGTTATTCTATTGATCCACTTGATGTATGTTTTGGTGATCAACTTGCGGGTTCCGCCCATGAACCTATGCATAGGGGTAGGCACACGTTTTCGTCTTGATTCTCCAGTAGAAACTTTGGGGCACTCTTTGAGGTTCTATGTGTTGGTTGAATAGATGAATCTGAGATTGTGTGATGCATATCGTATAATCATACCCACGGATACTTGAGGTGACATTGGAGTATCTAGGTGACATTAGGGTTTTGGTTGATGTGTGTCTTAAGGTGTTATTTTACTACGAACTCTAGGGCTGTTTGTGACACTTATAGGAATAGCCCAATGGAATGATCGGAAAGAATAACTTTGAGGTGGTTTCGTACCCTACCATAATCTCTTCGTTTGTTCTCCGCTATTAGTGACTTTGGAGTGACTCTTTGTTGCATGTTGAGGGATAGTTATATGATCCAATTATGTTATTATTGTTGAGAGAACTTGCACTAGTGAAAGTATGAACCCTAGGCCTTGTTTCCTAGCATTGCAATACCATTTACGCTCACTTTTATTATTAGTTACCTTGCTGTTTTTTTATTTTCAGTTTACAAAAACCTATATCTACCATCCATATTGCACTTGTATCACCATCTCTTTGCCGAACTAGTGCACCTATACAATTTACCATTGTATTGGGTGTGTTGGGGACACAAGAGACTCTTTGTTATTTGGTTGCAGGGTTGCTTGAGAGAGACCATCTTCATCCTACGCCTCCCACAGATTGATAAACCTTAGGTCATCCACTTGAGGGAAATTTGCTATTGTCCTACAAACCTCTGCACTTGGAGGCCCAACAACGTCTACAAGAAGAAGGTTGTGTAGTAGACATCAAGCTCTTTTCTGGCGCCGTTGCCGGGGAGGCTAGGTAAGCGGCACTCACAGCCCGTCAACTAAGCTCTTTTCTGTCGCCGTTGCCGGGGAGGTGAGTGCTTGAAGGTATATCTTTAGATTTTGCAATCGAATCTTTTTGTTTCTTGTTTTATCTCTAGTTTGGTCTATAAAAGAAAACTACAAAAAATGGAATTAAGGGTGCCTCATATGCTTCATCTTTTTAATGTCTTTCGTGAAAATGATGGGAAGGAAAATTGTGCTCAAGTACTATAAGAAGAATTACATAGAATGCTTGGCATAAAATATGTGAATGATGAGCATGATTGCAATGTTGTTAGTATGAATTCTTTGAATACCCATGATGCTAATGATATGCAAAGCCACAAGCTTGGGGATGCTATGTTTGATGAAGATGATATGTTTAGTCCCCCAAGTTTTGATGAGAAAATTTATTATGATGAAAGCATGCCTCCTATTTATGATGATTATTGTGATGACACGTATGCTATAAAGAATAATGATAACCATGAAACTTGTCATCTCGATCTTAATTTTCAATCACATGATAGTTATTTTGTTGAGTTTGCTCCCACTATTATTCATGAGAAGAATTTTGCTTATGTGGAGAGTAGTAAATTTTCTATGCTTGTAGATCATGAAAAGAATGCTTTAGGTGCTGGTTATATTGTTGAATTCATTCATGATGCTACTTCAAATTATTATGAGGGAGGAATATATGCTTGTAGGAATTGCAATAATATCAAGTTTCCTCTCTATGTGCTTAAAATCTTAAAGTTATGCTTGTTTTGCCTTCCTATGCTAGTTGAGAATTGTTCACATAAGTTGTTTGCTCATAAAATCCCTATGCATAGGAAGTGGGTTAGACTTAAATGTGCTAGTCATATTCTTCATCATGCTCTCTTTATGTTTCAATTCTTATCTTTTTGTGAGCATCATTGAAATCATCATGCCTAGCTAGGGGCCTTAAACGATAGTGCTTTTTGGGAGGCAACCCAATTTTATATTAGTTTCTTGCTTTTTGGTTCTGTTTAGTAATAAATAATCCATCTAGCTTCTGTTTGGATGTGGTTTTATGTTTTAATTAGTGTTTGTGCCAAGTAGAACCTTTGGGAAGACTTGGGTGAAGTCTTTATGATCATGCTGTAAAAAACAGAAACTTTAGCGCTCACGAGATTACCTAAAACGTTTTACTGGAGAGTGATATTTAGTTAATTATTCTTGCAGATGATTACTAGACAAATTCCTCAGGTCCCCCAATTTATTTTAGAATTTTTGGATTCCAGAAGTTTGCGTTAGTTACAGATTACTACAGACTGTTCTGTTTTTGACAGATTCTGATTTTCGTGTGTTGTTTGCCTATTTTGATGAATCTATGGCTAGTAAAATAGTTTATAAACCATAGAGAAGTTGGAATACAGTAGGTTTAACACCAATATCAATAAAGAATGAGTTCATTACAGTACCTTGAAGTGGTGTTTTGTTTTCTTTTGCTAACGGAGCTTACGAGTTTTTTGTTAAGTTTTGTGTTGTGAAGTTTTCAAGTTTTGGGTAAAGATTCGATGGACTATGGAATAAGGAGTGGCAAGAGCCTAAGCTTGGGGATGCCCAAATCACCCCAAGGTAATATTCAAGGATAATCAAGAGCCTAAGCTTGGGGATGCCCCGGAAGGCATCCCCTCTTTCGTCTTCATTCATCGGTAACATTACTTTGAGCTATATTTTTATTCACCACATGATATGTGTTTTGCTTGGAGCGTCATTTTATTTTCTTTAGCTTTGCTTGATGTTTGAATAAAATAATAAGATCTGAAATTATTAAACGGGAGAGTCTTCACATAGTTGTATAATTATTCGACTACTCATTGATCTTCACTTATATATCTTTCGGAGTAGTTTGTCATTTGCTCTAGTGCTTCACTTATATCTTTTAGAGCACAATGGTGGTTTTATTTTGAAGAAATAGATGAACTCTCATGCTTCACTTATATTATTTTGAGAGTCTTAAACAGCATGGTAATTTGCTTAATCCTAATATGCTAGGTATTCAAGACTAGTAAATTTTTTTTTTGAGTGTGTTGAATACTAAGAGAAGTTTGATGCTTGAAGATTGTTTTAAGATATGGAGGTAGTGATATTAAAGTTGTGCTAGTTGAGTAGTTGTGAATTTGAGAAATACTTGTGTTGAAGTTTGCAAGTCCTGCAGCATGCACGTATGGTAAACGTTATGTAACAAATTTGAAACATGAGGTGTTCTTTGATTGTCCTCCTTATGAGTGGCGGTCGGGGACGAGCGATGGTCTTTTCCTACCAATCTACCCCCCTAGGAGCATGCGCGTAATGCTTGGTTTTTGATGACTTGTAGATTTTTGCAATAAGTATGTGAGTTCTTTATGACTAACGTTGAGTCCATGGATTATATGCACTATTACCCTTCCATCATTGCTAGCCTCTTCGGTACCGTGCATTGCCCTTTCTCACATTGAGAGTTGGTGCAAACTTTGCCGATGCATCCAAACCCCGTGATATGATACACTCTTTCACACATAAACCTCCTCATATCTTCCTCAAAACAGCCACCACACCTACCTATTATGGCATTTCCATAGCCATTCCGAGATATATTCCCATGCAACTTTCCACCGTTCCGTTTATCATGACACATTCATCATTGTCATATTGCTTTGCATGATCATGTAGTTGACATCGTATTTGTGGCAAAGCCACCATTCATAATTCTTTCATACATGTCACTCTTGGTTCATTGCATATCCCGGTACACCGCCGGAGGCATTCATATAGAGTCATACTTTGTTCTAGTATCGAGTTGTAATCATTGAGTTGTAAATAAATAAAAGTGTGATGATCATCATTTTCTAGAGCATTGTCCCAAGTGAGGAATAAAAAGAGAGAGAGAGAGAGGCCATAAAAAAAGAGAAGGTCCAAAAAATGAGACAAAAAGAGAGAAGGGACAATGTTACTATCCTTTTACCACACTTGTGCTTCAAAGTAGCACCATAATCTTCATAATAGAGAGTCTCTTGTTTTGTCACTTTCATATACTAGTGGGAATTTTTCATTATAGAACTTGGCTTGTATATTCCAACAATGGGCCTCCTCAAGTGCCCTAGGTCTTCGTGAGCAAGCAAGTTGGATGCACACCCACTTATTTTCTTTTGTTGAGCTTTCATATTTTTATAGCTATAGTGCATCCGTTGCATGGCAATCCCTACTCCTTGCATTAACATCAATAGATGGGTATCTCCATAGCTCATTGATTAGCCTCGTTGATGTGAGACTTTCTCCTTTTTTGTCTTCTCCACATAACCCCTATCATCATATTCTATTCCACCCATAGTGCTATATCCATGGCTCACGCTCATGTATTGCGTGAAGGTTGAATTTTTTTGAGATTGCTAAAGAATGAAACAATTGCCTGGCTAGTCATCGGGGTTGTGCATGATGAGAGCATTCTTGTGTGACGAAAATGGAGGATGACTAAACTATATGATTTTGTAGGGATGAACTTTCTTTGGCCATGTTATTTTGAGAGGACATAATTGCTTTGTTAATATGCTTGAAGTATTATTATTTTTATGTCAATATTGAACTTTTATCTTGAATCTTTCGGATCTGAATATTCATACCACAATTAAGAAGAATTACATTGAAATTATGCCAAGTAGCATTCCACATCAAAATTCTGTTTTTATCATTTACCTACTCGAGGACGAGCAGGAATTAAGATTGGGGATGCTGATACGTCTCCAACGTATCTATACTTTTTGATTGTTCCATGCTATTATATTATCTGTTTTGGATGTTTATGGGCTTTATTATGCACTTTTATATTACTTTGGGGACTAACCTATTGACCAAGAGCCCAGTGCCAGTTTCTGTTTTTTCCATTGTTTCAGTGTTTCACAGAAAAGGAATATCAAATGGAGTCCAAACGGAATGAAACCTTCGGAAAAGTTATTTTTGGAAAGAAAGCAATACGGGAGACTTGGAGTGCACGTCAGGGAATCAACGAGGAAGGCACGAGGCAGGGGGGCGCGCCCACCCCCCTGGGCGCGCCCTCCACCCTCGTGGGCCCCTCGTGGCTCCCCTGACGTATTTCTTCCTCCTATATATACCAATATACCCTAAAACCTTCTGGGAATAGAATAGATCGGGAGTTCCGCCGCCGCAAGCCTCTGTAGCCACCAAAAACCAATCGGGACCCTGTTCCGGCATCCTGCCGGAGGGAGGGATCCCTCACCGGTGGGCATCTTCATCATCCCGACGCTCTCCATGACGAGGAGGGAGTAGTTCACCCTCGGGGCTGAGGGTATGTTCCAGTAGCTATGTGTTTGATCTCTCTCTCGTGTTCTTGATTTGGCACGATCTTGATGTATCGCGAGCTTTGCTATTAT
Source organism: Aegilops tauschii subsp. strangulata (assembly GCF_002575655.3). Classification (NCBI taxonomy): domain Eukaryota; kingdom Viridiplantae; phylum Streptophyta; class Magnoliopsida; order Poales; family Poaceae; genus Aegilops; species Aegilops tauschii. The sequence continues at coordinate 324,031,891 of NC_053040.3, forward strand.
AGTTGGATCTTATGATGTTTCTCCCCCTCTACTCTCTTGTAATGTATTGAGTTTTTCCTTTGAAGTTATCTTATCGGATTGAGTCTTTAATGATTTGAGAACACTTGATTATGTCTTGCGTGGGATAACCGTGGTGACAATGGGTTATTCTCCGGTATGTCTTGAGTTTTTCCACTTGATGTATGTTTTGGTGATCAACTTGCGGGTTCCGCCCATGAACCTATGCATAGGGGTTGGCACACGTTTTCGTCTTGATTCTCAGGTAGAAACTTTGGGGCACTCTTTGAGGTTCTATATGTTGGTTGAATAGATGAATCTGAGATTGTGTGATGCATATCGTATAAGCATACCCACGGATACTTGAGGTGACATTGGAGTATCTAGGTGACATTAGGGTTTTGGTTGATGTGTGTCTTAAGGTGTTATTTTACTACGAACTCTAGGGCTGTTTGTGACACTTATAGGAATAGCCCAATGGATTGATCGGAAAGAATAACTTTGAGGTGGTTTCGTACCCTACCATAATCTCTTCGTTTGTTCTCCGATATTAGTAACTTTGGAGTGACTCTTTGTTGCATGTTGAGGGATAGTTATATGATCCAATTATGTTATTATTGTTGAGAGAACTTGCACTAGTGAAAGTATGAACCCTAGGCCTTGTTTCCTAGCATTGCAATACCATTTACGCTCACTTTTATTATTAGTTACCTTGCTGTTTTTATATTTTCAGTTTACAAAAACCTATATCTACCATCCATATTGCACTTGTATCACCATCTCTTCGCCGAACTAGTGCACCTATACAATTTACCATTGTATTGGGTGTGTTGGGGACACAAGAGACTCTTTGTTATTTGGTTGCAGGGTTGCTTGAGAGAGACCATCTTCATCCTACGCCTCCCACGGATTGATAAACCTTAGGTCATCCACTTGAGGGAAATTTGCTACTGTCCTACAAACCTCTGCACTTGGAGGCCCAACAACGTCTAGAAGAAGAAGGTTGTGTAGTAGACATCACACTACTAGCAACCCACAGGTACCAACCTGAGGTTTTGAGACAAAGATTGAAAACAAGAGATGACCTAGGGTTTGAGATGATATGGTGCTGGTGAAGATGTTGATGAAGATTGATCCCCTTACGATGAGAGGGTTGTTGGTGATGTCGATGGCTTCGATTTCCCCCTCCGAGAGCAAAAGTTGTCCTACCCAGGTTCTGCCTTGAGACAACTGCGCTTTGTCCCGAAAGTCTTCTTCTGATTTTTTCTAGGGAAAATGGCATCATATAGGAGAAGATGGGCCTTGGAGGCGCGACGGGGGCCCCACAAGCTCGGTGGGCGCGCCCTGGGGGGTGGGGCCCCTTCTGGTAATTCTTTCGCCAATAATTTTTATATATTCCAGAACAATTCTTTGTAATTTTTTAGGTCATTTGGAGTTGTACAGAATAGCTATCTCTGGTGTAGCCCTTTCCGGTCTAGAATTCCAGCTTCCGGCAATCTCCCACTTGATCTGAAACTTGCAAAATAAGAGAGAAAAGGCGTAAGAATTGCACAATGAAGTGAAATAACAATCCAAAATACAATAAATAACAGTAGGAAAACATGATGCAAAGTGGACGTATCACATCGCCACTCACGCCTTCGACGCCGTCCTCCCAATGCACGCTGCTGCCGCTACCACCCCGCTTGCACGGCGACCGTTCCACCATCCTGCCTTTAGGTTGCTACCACTACCCATTCCATCTTCTGTCCTTCCCTCAATTCACCAAAGCACATCGTTGCCGCGCAACCAACAATGGTCGTCGTTGCCTCTTCTACGCAACCATCTATTGCCCAACTCGAGCCTTCCATGCCGCTGCTAGGTCATGAATGTTGTTGTCATCCCTCGCCAATGGCAGGTGGTTGTACCGCCCCAATGCCTGCATGATCCATCACATTTGATTTTTTGCTTTACAGACCAATTGTCATGTCCATGTTGCCTCTCCCTGAGAGAGGATATGTAACATGCAACTATGGGAACACGCATATTTTTGACTGTCTTATTGCCTCACGATTCGGAAATTGGTTTGGTCTTTGCGTGTTCTTTAATCCTTAATTATCTTAGATATGGTTCGTGCATCCAGTTTTCCGCAGCTCAACCTAAACCACGTCCCATCTTTTTTTCTTTTGAACCAAAAATCCAATTTATGTTTTATTTGCATAGTCATGTTCCTTGCGAAGAGGGTATAAATAAGACCACTCTTGAATACGTTTCGACAATTTTTAAAAATTCACCAGTTTCAACTATCAAAACTTGATAAGAACGAATGATAAATTTACCATCTTTCAGGAACTAAACTTAAACCTTATATCCCAAACCTTAACAGTTAAGCCCTAAGCCCGAGACCCTAAACCCTAAAAGCAAAAAAATGAAACAGGGTGAAATTTGGTAAAATCCTAATATTACAACTAGCAGTTTTAATATTTAAAACTTAGTAAAAATTTGAAAGTTGTCAAAATGTATTCAAGAGTGGTACGAAAGTTGTCGTTGCAATGAACACAAATATGCAAATGAAACTTCACCTGAACTTTTGGTTCAAAGGACAGATTTAATTCCATTTCTACCCCCAAAATTCACCGAATTGACAAGAATTACCCTTTTTGAGAAAAAACTCAATTTATAATCCTAATTTAGATATTTGTGCTACATTTTACTCCCATTTGAACTAGTAGAACGCCCGTGCGTTGCTATGGGCTGCAATGTATATAAATAAATAAATAATGATTAAGATCCTCTATAAGTCGAAGTTATTTTCTCTCATATTCCCAGGTGTGTACGAGGGCCTAGAGCGCTCCCCAAAATTCAACCTTAAGGACAATCCGGGCTCCCCTGAATGACCATATGTGTGGAAGAAATGTGGTTTTCTAGACTACCTGCCATGTTATCTCTAACACATGGGCCCAATACTTAAAACCCACCCCATGATACATCTCCGTCGTATCTATAATTTTTTATTGTTTCATGCCAATATTATACAACTTTCACATGTTTTTGGCAACTTTTTATATGATTTATTGGACTAACCTATTGATCTATGCCCACTGCCAGTTCCTGTTTTCTGCATATTTTCTGTATCGCAGAAAATCCATATCAAACGAAGTCCAAATGCAATAAAATTTCACGGAGAATTATTTTGGAATATATGTGATTTTTGGGAGTTGGAATCACCACAAACTGAGGCCCACACAACCCACAAGGCACCAGGGCGCGTCAGAGGCCCCTAGCGCGTGGTGGTGGGTTGTGCCCTCCTCGAACGCCAGTTGGAGCTCTACTTCAGGCGCAAGGAATCTTATATCCGGAAAAAATCGTGTTAAAATCTCAGCGCAATCGGAGTTGCGGATCTCCAGGAATATAAGAAACAGTTTCGGCCAGATCTGGAGAACACGAAACAGAAGAGAACAGAGAGGGAGATCCAATCTCGGAGGGGCTCCGCGGCCATGGAGGCTATGGAACAGAGGAGGAACTCCCCTCCCATCAAGGGGGGAGGACAAGGAAGAAGAATAAGGAGGGGGGCTCTCTCCCCCTCTCTTCCGGTGGTGCCGGAGTGCCACCGGGGCAACTATCGGGACGGCGATCTACATCAACTATCTTGCTACCGTCAACACCAACTTTCCCCCCTCTATGCAGTAGTGTAACACCCCTTCTCCCTGCTGTAATCTCTACTTAAACATGGTGCTCAACTCCATATATTATTTCCCAATGATCAATGGTTATCCTATGATGTTTGAGTAGATCCGTTTTGTCCTGTGGGTTAATCATGATCTTGGTTGGTATGATTGTATATTTTATTTATGGTGCTGTCCTACGGTGCCCTCCGTCTCGCGCAAACGTGAGGGGCCCCCGCTGTAGGGTGTTGCGATATGTTCATGGTTTACTTATTGTCTGTGTTATGGGGGATGACAGCAGCCCAAACGCGGATAAGTGGGTTATGGCGTATGGGAGTAAAGAGGACTTGATACTTAATGCTATGGTTGGGTTTCACGACCTTAATGATCTTTAGTAGTTGCGGATGCCTGCTAGAGTTCCAATCATAAGTGCATATGATTCAAGTAGAGAAAGTATGTTAGGTCATGCCTCTCCCTCACATAAAATTACAAGAATGATTACTGGTACTTGTTATCGATTGCTTAGGGACAAATAACTTTCTTGTTGACAAAAGCTCTCTACTAAAACTAACTTAGTTTTATCTTTATCCAAACAACCCCTAGATTTTATTTGCGTGCTCTTTATTATCTTGCAAACCTATCCTATCACACCTACAAAGTACTTCTAGTTTCATACTTGTTCTAGGTAAAGCGAACGCCAAGCGTGCGTAGAGTTGTATCGGCGGTCGATAGAACTTGAGGGAATATTTGTTCTACCTTTAGCTCCTTGTTGGGTTCGACACTCTTACTTATCGAAAGAGGCTACAATTGATCCCCTATACTTTTGGGTTATCAAGACCTTTTTCTGGCGCCGTTGCCGGGGAGCAGTAGCGTGGGGTGAATATCTCGTGTGTGCTTGTTCGCTTTATCACTAAGTAGTTGGGGAACCTCCTAAAACCCTCGATGCTCGATATGTGAAAGATATTATGCACTACTTTGATAATCCCGAGAAAACCCCATTCAACTATATAATGGGAGTAACATCGGATCAACATGAATACTTTAGGGATTATCGCTTGACACAAAAAGGGAAACTATTATGGTATCAAATTTATATGTTGCATTGGTATGCTCGGGATGTATGCTTGAGACATGATTATACTTGTTGCTCTAGGATGAATGCTCCACATCTTCCCTTTTCATGCGAATTTAATGATAATGAAACCTTGGCTTCTTATGCTAGAGGTATATATGATTAGTATGATGTGGAACGAATAGAAGAATTTGTTGCTTTTAAGGGTGCTTATGAAATTGAATCTTTGTTTGAAAAGTTTGAAGATTTTGATGATCCAGTTTATAGACCTGAAAATTTTGCTATACTTAAATATTGCTATGATAATTATAAATACAATTCCGATATTGATGCATTTATTAAGAAACTCTCCGCTGTCCAAGAAGATACTATCATTTTGCAGGAGTCTATGGAAGAAGAATTCGATGAAATTGTGAGCTCATTGGATGAAAGAGATGGTGAGGAGAGCGAAGAACAAACGGAGGAAGAGCGGATTAGCTACCCATGCCCACCTTCTCATGAGAGTAACTCTTCAACTCATACATTATTTAATGCCCCTTCGTTCTTACCGAAGGATGAATGTTATGATAATTGCTATGATCCTGTTGATTAATTTGAAATATCCCTTTTTGATGAACTTGATGCTTGCTATGCTTGTGGCCAAGATGCCAATATGAATTATGCTTATGGAGATGAACTTGCTATAGTTACTTATATTAAGAATGAAATTGTTGCTATTGCACCCACACATGATAGTCCTATTATCTTTTTGAATTGTCCCAACTGCACTATATCGGAGAAGTTTGCTCTTATTAAGGATTATATTTATGGGTTGCCTTTTACCGCTGCACATGATGATTTTGATGAATATAATATGCATGTGCTTGCTGCTCCTACTTGCAATTATTATGAGAGAGGAACTATATCTCCACCTCTCTATGTTGCCAACACGGTAAAATTGCAAGAAACTGCTTATGCTATGTATTGGCCTTTACTTGATGTGCATAAATTGTTCTTGTATGACATGCCAATGCATAGGAAGAGAGTTAGACTTCGTCATTGCTTGATATATGTTGCTTTGTGCTCACTACTAAATGCCAAATCATTGTTAATTAAAATTGGCTTTGATATACGTTGGGATCGGGGTGGATTCATTACTTGAGCACTTTATGCCTAGCTTAATGGCTTTAAAGAAAGTGCTGCCAGGGAGACAACCCGGAAGTTTTAGAGAGTCATTAATTTCTGTTGAGTGCTTTTATATAGTTTAAAAACAAAAAAATATAGAGGGGAACTTAAAACTTCACAAAAATAAAAGTGAAAGTGAGAAGGATGAGCACCGTGGAAGTGGGAGCATGCCTTGAACTTTGTTCATGCCCATGGAAACTTTGTGAATCTTGAATTGCAGAAACTTTGCTAAAAAACTAATTATTCTGTTGTAAAAATCCATTGTATTCCCAGTCAAAAAAAATCCATTGTATTATAAAAACAATGTGCCAAGGTTTGCCTTTAGGATGTTTAGATTGCTTGTTGGTATGTGCGGTGCAGAAACAGAAAGTTTGGCTGTTGTGTGCGATTTTACATTTTTTACTAGGACGTCAAATGGTTCTAGAACTTTTTGCACTATCTTTCTATACAAAATGTTTATTTTTCCTAATATTTTAAGAATTTTTGGAGTACCATAAGTATGGTGAATGTTCATATTACTATAGACTGTCCTGTTTAAGACGAATTCTGTTTTTGATGCATTGTTTTGCTCTTTTTGAAGAAACTATTGATTTTTATTGGTGGTATAAGCCATGGAAATGTTATATTACAGTAGCTACAATGCAAAAGCAAAATATTAACTAGTTTGCAACAGTACTTAGAGTAGTGATTTGCTTTATTATACTAACGGATCTTACCTAACTTTCTGTTGAGTTTTGTGTGGATGAAGTGATCAAAGATCGAGGAGGTTTCGATATGAGAAGGAGGAGAGGCAAGAGCTCAAGCTTGGGGATGCCCAAGGCACCCCAAGTAAATATTCAAGGAGACTCAAGTGTCTAAGCTTGGGGATGCCCCGGAAGGCATCCCATCTTTCTTCAACAAGTATCGGTATGTTTTCGTCTTTGTTTCGTTCATGTGATATGTGCAAACCTTGGAGTATCTTTTGCTTTTAGTTTTTATTTTTATTTTATGCACCATGCTGGTATGAGATAGTCCATGATTGATTTATAGGATGCTCATTGCACTTCACTTATATCTTTTGAGTATGGCTTTATAGAATGCTTCATGTGCTTCACTTATATCATTTGAAGTTTGGATTGCCTGTTTCTCTTCACATAGAAAACCGTTGTTCGTAGAATGCTCTTTTGCTTCAGTTATATTTATTAGAGCATGATCTTTTATAGAAAGAATTAAACTCTCATGCTTCACTTAGATCTATTTAGAGAGTTAAAAGGAATTGGTCAATTGCATGGTTAGTCATAAAATCCTACATAAAACTTATGGATCATTGAATATGATATGTTTGATTCCTTGCAATAGTTTTGCGATATAGAGATGGAATATGTGGGAGGTACTGGTAAATGGTTGTGTTTAGTAAGAATATTGGTGTGAAGGTTTGTGATTCCCGTAGCATGCACGTATAGTCTCTCGTTACGCTATGATGTTGGAGCATGATTTATTATTGATTGTCCTCCTTATGAGTGGCGGTCAGGGACAAGCGATGGTCTTTTCCTACCAATCTATCCCCCTAGGGGCATGCGTAGTAGTACTTTACTTCGAGGGCTAACAAACTTTCGCAATAAGTATATGAGTTCTTTATGACTAATGTGAGTCCATGGATTATACGCACTCTTACCTTTCCGCAATTTACTAGCCTCTACGGTACCGAGCATTGCCCTCTCTTACATCGAGACGTGGTGCAAACTTCGCAGGGCATCCAAACCCCGTGATATGATACGCTATATCACACATAAGCCTTATTATATCTTCCTGAAAACAGCCACCATACCTACTGCTACCTCTTGAGCATGCGTTGGTTTTCCCTTGAAGAGGAAAGGGTGATGCAGCAAAGTAGCGTAAGTATTTTCCTCAGTCTTTGAGAACCAAGGTATCAATCCAGTAGGAGGCCACACGCAAGTCCCTCGTACCTACACAAACAAATAAGAACCTTGCAACCAACGCGATAAAGGGGTTGTCAATCCCTTCACGGCCACTTGCAATAGTGAGATCTGATAGAGATGATAAGATAATATTTTTGGTATTTTCATGATAAAGATTGAAAGTAAAGAACGTAAAAATAAATGGCAACAGAAATAACTAATTTGTGGGAGATTAATATGATCGAAAATAGACCCGGGGGCCATACCTTTCACTAGTGGCTTCTCTCAAGATAGCATAAGTATTACGGTGGGTGAACAAATTACTGTCGAGCAATTGATAGAATTGAGCATAGTTATGAGAATATCTAGGCATGATCATGTATATAGGCATCACGTCCGCAATAGACCGACTCCTGCCTGCATCTACTACTATTACTCCACACATCGACCGCTATCCAACATGCATCTAGAGTATTAAGTTCATAAGAACAGAGTAACGCGTTAGGCAAGATGACATGATGTTGAGGGATAAACTCAAGCAATATGATATAAACCCCATCTTTTTATCCTCAATGGCAACAATACAATACGTGTCGTTTCCCCTACTGTCACTGGGATCGAGCACCGCATGATTGAACCCAAAGCTAAGCACTTCTCCCATTGCAAGAAAGATCAATCTAGTAGGCCAAACCAAACTGATAATTCGAAGAGACTTGCAAAGATAACCAATCATACATAAAAGAATTCAGAGGAGATTCAAATATTGTTCATAGATAATCTTGATCATAAACCCACAATTCATCGGATCTCGACAAACACACCGCAAAAAAAGAGTTACATCGAATAGATCTCCAACAAGATCGAGGAGAACTTTGTATTGAGATCCAAAGAGAGAGAATAAGCCATCTAGCTAATAATTATGGATCCGAAGGTCAGTGGTAAAGTACTCACACATCATCGGACAGGCTATGGTGTTGATGTAGAAGCCCTCCGTGATCGATGCCCCCTCTGGCGGAGCATCGGAAAAGGCCCCGAGATGGGATCTCAAGGGTACAGAAGGTTGCGGCTGTGGAAATAGGGTTTCGTGGTGCTCCTGGTTAGTTTCGGAATACGTAGGTATATATAGGAGGAAGAAGTAGGTCGGTGGAGCCACGAGGGGCCCACGAGGGTGGGGGCGCGCCCAGGGGGCAGGCACGCCTCCCTGCCTCGTGGCCTCCTCATTCATTTCTTGACGTCCACTCCAAGTCCTCTGGATCACTGTTGTTCCAAAAATCATGCTCCCGAAGGTTTCATTCCATTTGGACTCTGTTTGATATTCCTTTTCTGCGAAACACTGAAATAGGCAAAAAACAGCAATTTGCACTGGGCCTTGGGTTAATAGGTTAGTCCCAAAAATAATATAAAAGTGTATAATAAAGCCCATTAAACATCCAAAACAGAATACGTAATAGCATGGTGCAATCAAAAATTATAGATACGTTGGAGACGTATCAAGCACCCCCAAGCATAATTCCTGCTCGTCCTCGAGTAGGTAAATGATAAAAACAGAATTTTTGATGTGGAATGCTACCTAGCATATTCTTCAATGTAATTTTCTTTATTGTGGCATGAATGTTCAGATCCGAAAGATTCAAGATAAAAGTTTAGTATTGACATAAAAATAATAATACTTCAAGCATACTAACCAAGCATGTATGTCTTCTCAAAATAACATAGGCAAAGAAAGCTCATCCCAACAAAATCATATAGTTTGGCCATGCTTCATATTCGTCACACAAGAATGCTTTCATCTTGCACAACCCCGATGACAAGCCAAGCAATTGTTTCATACTTTAGTAATCTCAAACTTTTTCCAACTTTCACGCAATACATGAGCGTGAGCCATGGATATAGCACTATGGGTGGAATAGAATATAATGATGGGGGTTGTCTGGAGAAGACAAAAAAGGAGAAAGTCTCACATTGACGCGGCTAATCAACGGGCTAGGGAGATGCCCATCAATTGATGTCAATGCAAGGAGTAGGGATTGCCATGCAACTGATGCAATAGAGCTATAAATGTATGAAAGCTCAACCAACGAAACTAAGTGGGTGTGCATCCAACTTGCTTGCTCACGAAGACCTAGGGCATTTGAGGAAGCCCATTGTTGGAATATACAAGCCAAGTTCTATAATGAAAAATTCCCACTAGTATATGAAAGTGACAAAACAAGATTCTCTCTATCATAAAGATCATGGTGCTACTTTGAAGCACAAATGTGGAAAAATGATACTAGCATTGTCCCTTTTTATTTCTCTTTTTTTCTTTTTTTTTTCTCTTTGTTTTGGGCCTTCTCTTTTTTTTGGCCTTTCTCTTTTTTTTATTTGGGACAATGCTCTATTAATAATGATCATCACACTTCTATTTATTTACAACTCAATGATTACAACTCGATACTAGAACAAAATATGACTCTATATGAATGCCTCCGGCAGTGTACTGGGATGGGCAATGAATCAAGAGTGACATGTATGAAATAATATGCATGGTGGCTTTTCCACAAGTACGATGTCAACTACATGATCATGCAAGGCAATATGACAATGATGAAGCGTGTCATAATAAACGGAACGGTGGAAAGTTGCATGGCAATATATCTCGGAAGGCTATGGAAATGCCATAATAGGTAGGTATGGTGGCTGTTTTGAGGAAGATATAAGGAGGTTTATGTGTGATAGAGGGTATCATATCATGGGGTATGGATGCACCGGCGAAGTTTGCACCAACTCTCAAGGTGAGAAAGGGCAATGCACGGTACCGAAGAGGCTAGCAATGATGGAAAGGTGAAAGTGCGTATAATCCATGGACTCAACATTAGTCAGAAAGAACTTACATACTTATTGCAAAAATCTACAAGTCATCAAAAACCAAGCACTACGCGCATGCTCCTAGGGGGATAGATTGGTAGGAAAAGACCATCGCTCGTCCCCGACCGCCACTCATAAGGAAGACAATCAAAGGAACACCTCATGTTTCAAATTTGTTACACAACGTTTACCATACGTGCATGCTACGGGACTTGCAAACTTCAACACAAGTATTTCTCAAATTCACAACTACTCAACTAGCACAACTTTACTATCACTATCTCCATATCTCGAAACAATCATCAAGTATCAAACTTCTCTTAGTATTCAACACACTTATATCAAAGTTTGTATTATATCCATCTTGGATGCCTATCATATTAGGACTAATTTTATAGCCAAAGCAAACTACCATGCTGTTCTATAAGACTCTCAAAATAATATAAGTGAAGCATGAGAGATCAATAATTTCTATAAAATAGAACCACCACCGTGCTCTAAAAGATATAAGTGAAGCACTAGAGCAAATTTATATAGCTCAAAAGATATAAGTGAATCACAAAGAGTATTCTAATAAATTCCGATTAATGTGTGTCTCTCCAAAAGGTGTGTACATCAAGGATGATTGTGGTAAATTAAAAAGCAAAGACTCAAATCATACAAGACGCTCCAAGTAAAACACATATCATGTGGTGAATAAAAATATAGCTCCAAGTAAAGTTACCGATGGGCGAAGAGAAAAGAGGGGATGCATTCCGGGGCATCCCCAAGCTTAGGCTTTTTGGTTGTCCTTGGATTTTACCTTGGGGTGCCTTGGGCATCCCCAAGGTTAGGCTTTTGCCACTCCTTGTTCCATAATCCATCAAATCTTTACCCAAAACTTGAAAACTTCACAACACAAAACTCAACAGAAAATCTCATGAGCCCCGTTAGCGAAAGAAAACAAAACACCACTTCAAGGTACTGTAATGAACTCATTCTTTATTTGTATTGGTTTTAAACCTACTGTATTCAAACTTCTCTATGGTTCATAAACTCCATTACTAGCCATAGATTCATCAAAATAAGCAAACAACACACGAAAAACAGAATCTGTCAGAAACAGAACAATCTGTAGTAATCTGTATCTAACGCAAACTTCTGTAACTCAGAAACATCTACCAAAATAGGACGACCTAGATAATTTGTTTATTGATCTACTGCAATTGGAATCAGTATTTTATCACGTTCTGTTGATTTTTAACAATTGTTTTCGTGAACAGAAAGTTTCTGGAATTTTCAGCAAGATCAAATAACTATCATCGAAGAAGATCCTATGGGTTTAACTTGGCACAAAGACAAATTAAAACACAAAACCACATCTAACCAGAGGCTAGATCAAATATTTATTGAATAACAACAAGTAAAAATATTGGGTTGTCTCCCAACAAGCGCTTTTCTTTAAAGCCTTTTAGCTAGGCATTGATAATTTTAGTGATGCTCACATGAAAGACAAGAATTGAAGTGCAAAGAGAACATCATAAAACAGGTGACAAACACATCTAAGTCTAACATACTTCCTATGCATATGCATATTATAAGCAAACAAATTTTCAAGGAAAACAAAAACTAGCATATGCAAGGAAGAAGAAAGTGACGATAGCAATCTCAACATGAAGAGAGGTAATTTAGTAACATGAAAACTTCTACAACCATATTTTCCTCTCTCATAATAGTTACATGTAAGATCATATTCAAATTCAACAATATTGCTATCACATAACATATTCTCTAGATGATCCACATGCATGCAAAGTTGACACACTTCAAAAATAGTGGGAATAACATAAACTAAAGTCATGACCTCTCCAAACCCACTTTTATCAAAAACTTCATAAGATTGATCAAAATCCAAATATGTGGGACACTACAGGAATCAGCTATTTTGCCGTCTGCCACGGCGGACGGCAAAGGCACGAACGGCGGACGGCAAAAGGCTCCGGCAAAGTAGGCTACGGTAAACAGCTACTTTGCCGTCTGCTTCCTGGCGGCTGACGGCAAAGGCCCTTTGCCGTCTGCCGCGGACGGCAAAGAGGGCGGACGGCAATAATTGTGCTCTCAGTCCGTTAAGTGGCTAACGGCAGGCCTTTGCCGTCCGCCGCGGACGGCAAACTTTCTAGTGCCTTTGCCGTCTGCCATATGATGTCATCTACACGTCACTACATGGCAGGCCTTTGCCGTCCGCCGCTGACGGCAAACTCTTTGCCGTCTGCCACTGTAGGCAAACTGACCAAATGGGTCAGCTCCTAGGAAGCACAGCTGGATGCCACGTGGCTTCTTTGCCGTCCGCGGCAGACGGCAAAGGGCCCGTTGCCGTCGGTGGCAGACGGCAAAGAGCCTGCATATTGGGTCTTTTTTCTGTTTTTTATTAAATCCAACAATTTTCACAGAAAATATATATGGCATATATAGATATATTTCACAAGGCAATTACAGAGCAAACATATAAGATATCCAACATGCATAGTTCCATCATACATAGTTCCATCACATAACTTCATCACATATGTTCCATCCAACTACCAAGTTCCATGCATAGTTCCATCATACATAGCATAGTTCATCCAACTAACAAGATACATGCATAGTTCAACGATACAAAAGAAACAGAGAAAGGGATAAGGAGCACTCCATCTATGCAAGCTGTCGTCAAGTGAATGAAATCTGCAAAATGAAAAATAAGAAAGTTAGAAATAGGTGACTAGAATAAGAAGACTAGAACAAGAAGAGTAGAACAAGAAGAAGAGTAGAACAAGAAGAGTATAACAAGAAGAAGACTAGAACAAGAAGGGTATGTCATTTATGAGCTAACTTACGTGAAATGGATCATATATGAGCTAACTAAGTTGAAATGGGTCGTTTATGAGCTAGCTAAGGTGAAATGGATCATTTATGAGCTAACTTAGTTGAAATGGGTCGTTTATGAGCTAACTAAGGTCAAATGGATCGTTTTTGAGGTAACTAAGGTGAAATGGATTGTTTTTTGCTAACTAAGGTGAAATGGATCGTTTTTGAGCTAACTTAGGTGAAATGGATCATTTATGAGCTAATTTAGTTGAAATGGATCTTTTGAGCTAACTTAGGTGAAATGGATCATTTAAGAGCTAATTTAGGTGAAATGGATCGTTTTTTAGCTAACTTGGTGAAATGGATCGTTTATGAGCTAAATTAGTTGAAATGGATCGTTTATGAGATAACCTAGGTAAGATGGGTCATTTTGGAGTTAACCTAGTTGAAATGGGTCATTTTAAAGCTAACGTAGGTAAAATGGATCATTTAGGAGCTAATCTAGGTAAAATGGGTCATTTTTGACCTAACTTGGATGAACTGGATCATTTATAAGCTAACCTAGGTAAAATGGGTCATTTTAGAGCTAACTTAAGTAAAATGGATCGTCTATGAGCTAACTAAGCTAATTAAAGCTAAGTCTAGGTCTTTATGCATGTGTTAAGAAAAACACTAGATAAACTTACTAAGATCCAGGAGGTGTAGGAGCGGGGTGGCTCATGTCGGTAGCTGGAGAAGGATCGTGCGATGCTTGTTTGGAGTTACGCTGCACCAAAGATCATTTCCAATGTCTTGTTAGCATGATGACACTCAAATGTTAAGACTAGCAAGTAATGTCCATTCAAATAAAACTCACCGTGGTCCCAGGGGCAATCACTGGCATCGGCGAAGCGGTCTGACCTGTCTTCTCGCACACAGACTGCACATTTGGTTTCGACGACTCAGTCATACTAGTTAGTAATGAGACAAACACTACATGAATGTTTGGCTAATCTGCAGAAGAAACTTACCACAAGGAGCTCGTACATGGCCCTTGCCTGCATGTCATTCCGTGCCCTCTCCTCCTCCATCATCTTTGTCGTCCTCTCCTCCAACTCCCGCTGCCTCTCCGCCGCCTCCGCCAGAAGTTTCTCCATTCTATCTCTCTCACTCTGTATAGCAGCCTGCAACACCACTCACATGACCATTTGTAATCATTGATGGAAGCGCACACAATGTAATGGAGAAAGATAACTGAGTACGTATCACTAACCTTGATGGCGAGTTGCACTGGCCGTTCACGAGGCCTTATCTCAGGAGCGGAGCTCGACTGGCGCGCCTTGATCTCCGGGAGAGTGCTAGGACAACGGATAAGTCCATCTCCAATGGCTATGGAGCCATGGGACCTCCCGCCACCAGATATCATCACCAGCTCTGGATCAATGGGACCCTGGCTCGGGTTAAAGTCCTCCCCTTTCCTCGCCTTCCCCTCATCTCTATATCTCACGAGCTTGTTGTGGGAGGAGATGTTGGTGAAGTTGTTTGCATATCGAGGTCAGACTGAGAGAAAGCCTTGACTTTCTTGAAAGAGGCAGTGTGGGCCATGGCATATAGGTCGTACACCTCTGGCACCTTATCCACCTTATTGTGGCGTGCCTGAAAGAGAGAAACAATGAAAATTAGTAATTAAAGGGCTCAAGCTAGCATGATGAATGAATTGCATGAATCATGAAGCAAACCACATACCCAGTTGCGCCCGAACTGATATAAGTTGGAGCTGCCTTGATGGTGTGGCACACCTTCCATTTGGGCAAGTTTGTCCTTGGCCTCGTTGTGGAGGGCTAGCCATTCTTTTGAGCACCACTCATCGACCAACACCTCCCAACAATCCATCCGATCCGCACACCATCTCGGAGGCGCCTAAGTTAGCAAATAGAAACTTGAGCGCTACGGCTAAGAATTACTAAATGAAGGAACTTAAGTAGAAGGCCTTAAGAATTACCTTCATGTACTGCTCCTTACTCAGGAACTTATCGCGGCACGCCGGCTTGGTCTTCTTGATACCACGCAAGGCGTAGTAGTCTCGAACAGCCTGCACCCGAGCCTCGTGCCGTAAGTTCTGGAGTAGGCGCTTGCAGACGTTCTCGATAACATGTGCCGCATCCTCCTCGTATCCCTCCTCACACCTGTAGAATGTCTGCAATCAAATGAGACAATATTGATTAGTACAATTAATAACTAGCTAGTTGAAGATTTTTAAATGTGTAAAGGAGAAATTACCCAGAACTTTCTGATCACCATGTCTGCCCTCGTGTCGCACACGACACCGTCGATAATCTCATCCGGCGGGGCCGGGGCAGCCACGTAGTGCTCCCAGCTCAATCCAAGCTCTGGAAGCCGACCCTCACCAGGCAACGTGACAAACCCCGGGAAGTTTTGCCGGCAAAGAACTCCAAGGACGGAGTTGGGCCGGTGGACACTATGATGGTGGTCCCAACCCCTGCAGCATGACAAGGCCAACGCATTAGTTATTTGAAGAAACGTGAATGCACAAGGTACAAAAATATTAAATGCACTTACGTACCTCTCCCCATCAGGGAAAATCAACCACCTCTGCTCGCGGGTCGCCGGCACGGACGGGAGCCGTGTAGCACCACGCTGGTAGACGGTGCCCCCTCCTCCTCAAGATCAGTCGGCTCCCCGCCATCATCAGCATGGCCACTCGGCTCCTCGGGCTGATCCGGCCAGGTACCCCATCCGGACGTGTGCTCCTCCGGGGTCTCGTGGGCCAAACTCTCGTGGGCCGAAGGCCAGTCGACCCGAGGCTCGTGGGCCCAAGACCCGTGGACCGGAGGCTCGTGGACCGGAGTCCGTGTAGCCTCCTCCTCGGACGAGTCCACCCTAGCAGTCACGTGCTCGGGTGAAACAGCTGGGGGTGGCGGCGATGAAGGCGCCGTAGCAGTCACCCTACCTCCTCTCCCGCGACCACGTGCCCCACCTCCTCTCTTCCTACCTCGTCCCCTGCTGGGCACCGCGGTCGATGAAGAAGGGCCCGGCGGTGTGGCCATACTGTCCAGCAACGCTCGGCGGAGAGGTGCGTCTGGAATGGAAGACCTCAGACCACGCGCCGACGAAGAAGGGGCCTTGGCGCGCTCCCGACCAGCGCCCACCATCTTTCAACACCTGCCATGACAAACTGTAAACGAAATTAGTACAACATAAAAAAAAGACCGACATGAATAATAATATGTGTATCACTTAAGTGTATCATCATCAAGTACAACATTAAAAAATTTAATACCTGACACTACTAATAATCTTGATCAGTATCATCAATAAATGCATAATCATCATCACTATAATCAATGACGGGCTCATAGGGTTCAGTGGCATCAACATGTGCAAGGCCACCTTGACGTAATCGGTCAAGCAATGACAGGTCATCCGCAGCAGTAACCTCTTCTTGTTCCGGCTCTTCTTGTTCCTCCTCTGGGGTGATGTCGGATTCACTGTCGCTGTCTACTTCAATGTTTTGCGGTGAAGTATAGCGGTTCTTGAAACGCTTTTTGGAAAGACGTGTCTCTTGGAAGAATTCTCCTTCATATGTGTCTGGGTTAATGTGAGGTTCATAATCCTCTTCCTTTGGGGGAGATAGTCTAGCACGTGGCGGCACTTCATAAACGACATCCTAACCTTTCAGATTTGGATTAGTTTGGCAGGCCCACGGTAGATAGAATACTTGGGTCGCCTGTTGAGCCGTAATATAGACATCAGGAACATCTAAATGGGTGCTTTGGTTGATTTCAACTAGCCCTATATGTTCATGAATCCTTCTAGTCTCCTTCGGCTGAAACCAATAACATTTGAAGACTACGACATTCGGTGGGTTTTCACCATAGAATAGAAGTTCATAAATTGCTTCAACTCTCCCATAATACTCGGTACCTCCTTCGCCGATAGCAGATACGCAACAATTTGTAGACTTTCGGTCGGCCATAGATAGCTCTTTGCCATAGGTATGAAAGCGATACCCGTTGATGTCGTATTTGTCAAATGAACGGACCTTATAGTCAAAACCATTAGCGACTTGTCTCAATTCGGCGTCCATAGACTCTGAATTAGCCTACAAGTTTAATATGAAAGGATTGTTGCATTACGCACAAATTAGCGAATGAAACCAGGATAGCCGCCTACAAATTAGCCTACAAGTCTAATAGAAATTACCGTTTGTTTGAACCAAGAGATGAAACCGGGATAGCCGCCTCCTTGCTTTGCGAGAAGCTCATACTCTTCGACAGAATCCTTTTGGATCACCGCTCCATACAAGAATAAGGCGACGTATCGACTGTATGAAATATCCAGGAATAAGAGCAGTTCAAAGGAAATAGAAGTTGCGAAACTATGTACCGAGAACTTACTCAATGTACGGCCGCACTTCTATCAGGTTGTTGAAGATATACAACGAAATGGTCCGCCATTGTTCGTTATCCAAAGATACTGGATTTGAAACACTGGCTGGTGCGAGATTCCCTTTGAATAGGCTGAGGTTGGATCCACCCTTTTTAGGGTCGTCAGCATTGTACCGAGGCTTCGGATTATGCAAATGACGATTTTTGGCTTCGTAGTGTGCTGTCACGAAGTTTGCTGCCTCCTCAGTGATGAATGCCTCAGCCATCGATGCTTCAATTCTACGTTTATTTTTACATTTTTGTCGAAGCGTCTTCTGCATCCTCTCAGTTGGGTAGCACAAACGATTTTGCACGCCCCCCCCCCCAATCTTGCCTCGGTCATGAGATGCAAAATCAAATGTTGCATTGGATTAAAGAAGCCCAGTGGAAAGATCTTCCCTAACTTGCAGATCAACTCCGGCGCCAACTCTTCCATTTCTTCTAGCACGCCAGGCGATAGTTCTTTCGCACAAAGAACACGGAATAGCTGAGTTCTGCCAGTACTAGCCATTCATCCTCAGGGATGAAGCCACGCAACATCACCGGCATTACCCGCTCAATCCATATGTGCCAATCATGACTCTTGAGACCAAATATCTTCAATTTATCAAGACCGGCTCCCCTCTGTAGATTCGCTGCATACCCATCGGGGAACATCAACTGCATTTTCACCCACAAGATAATTTCCCTCATAGCTGGCCTTCCAAGATTGAACCATGCCTTTGGCTTCGTCCAGTTCTGCTTTCCTTTCGGTTCTTTCATGTTTTGTAACGGCCTATCACATAGCGCCTCCAGATCGACTCTAGCCTTAGTATTATCCTTTGACTTCCCATCTATGTTGAACAATGTACCAAAAAGTGCCTCGGCGATATTCTTCTCAGTGTGCATCACGTCGATGTTGTGTGGGCAAAGGAGGTCTTTGAAGTAAGGCAGATCCCATAAGCATGTTTTGTGAGTCCAGGCGTGCTTAGAATTATACCCCTTGAAGTACCCTGGACGCTCTGGATCTGGCTCGAGAGCGTTTAACTGATCCAGGGTCTGTTGGCCTGTCAATGCAGGTGGTGTAGAGTTTTTGACAACTCTACTTCTGATGAAGTTCTTCTTGTCTTTCCTGAACTTATGGTGAGGATTCAGGAACTGTCTATGCATGTCGAAGCAAGAAAACTTGCGACCGGCCTGAAGCCAACGAAACTCAAGAGCTCCCTTGCATGTGGGGCACGGGAACCTTCCATGCACACACCAGCCAACGAATAGCGCATACGCCGGCAAGTCATGCGTCGAGTACATGTACCAGACACGCATTTTGAAGTTCCGTTTGCTATAGGCATCGTATGTCTTGAACCCATTATCCCAGGCTTCTTGCAATTCATCCTTAAGCGGTTGCATGTACACATTCATATTTTTCCCCGGATAGTTGGGCCCTGGAATTATCAACGTCAGGAAAATGTTCTTTCTTTGCATAATCTGTCCGGGGGGAGATTGAGTGGAAAGACAAATACGGGCCAACAACTATATTGGGCTGCTGGCATACCAAACACACTGAACCCATCCGTGCTGATGCCGACTCGAGGATGCCTCGGATCTGCCGCTTTGTCACCATGTAATTCATCAAACTTTTTCCACGCAACACCATCCGATGTGTGTACAATCATCAGATTCCCATCTGCATCTAGTTCGGTTCTTTTGCCCGTTTTGTGCCATGTCATCTGTCTGGCCGTCTCTTCGACCATGAAAAGACGTTGAAGTCTTGGTACGATTGGCATATACCGAAGAACACTAACGGGGATTTTGGTCTGTGTCTTCTCACCCATACCGTTGTCTACCACAACATACCTGGAAGACTTGCAAATGGGACAATAGTTCAAGTCCGCATAGTCAAGCCTAAACAAGACACATCCTTTCTCACAGGCATGTATCTTATCATAGGGCATCTTCTGTGCAGGGAGGATTTTGTCCGACTGGTACAGGTTTGCAGGCATTACATGGCCTTTGGGTAGAAAGCGTCCAAATACTATCATCATTGCATCGTACACTACTAGAAAAAGGCTTACTAGTGGCGCACCAGTTTTGCCTACTAATGGCGCACTACTGGTGCGCCACTAGCACCACGCCACTAGTATTTTTTACTAATGGCGCACCACTGGTGCGCCATTAGTATCTGGTATACTAATGGCGCACCAGGCAGTGTGCCATTAGTATAGGCCACGGTGCGCCCTTAGTATGCCTCCCAGTGGGCATGTGCTTTGCCATACTAATGGCGCACTGCTGGGTGATGCGCCATTAGTATCCTTTGGCATACTAATGGCGCACATTTGGGCGATGCGCCATTAGTATGTATATTTGGGATTTTTTTCTTTTCTAATATTTGCACAGATTACAAAATATATTATTGGACAGAATATAAACAGCACCACACAGCAACAGCAGATTCATCGAATACAATAGAAGATTAGTCTCCGAATACAATTCATCATATAAGTCTCTGAATTCAAAAGACCGAACAAAGATAGAACATTACAAGTCTCGAGACCGCGAGTAGCGAGTTTGTCGAAAGTAATACTAATCCTAACAAGTCCTGCTAATCATCATCATACAACTTCTACTCGTTATTAAGGACCTAAAATACCCTATTTAAGGTAAAATAGCATAAAACAATATAGACCCTGACTCTCCATTATGGAGAATGGAGATCATCCTGTCTCCAATTCTTGCGCGGCGCTTCCTGTTGCTTCCAAGAACCTCCTTACGACTGTCCATACATTTTTTCCATTCTCTGATTAGCATGTCTCCAGTTCTTCTAGAAATCCGGTATGGACAGTTGAGATTCGTAGGATGACCTGGATATAAGTTCAAAACTTGAAGGCTGCCATTCTGATACATCAAATGAGGCACACAATCCTCTGGGATTCTCTGTTGAAAAACATAGTAATAACTTCATAGTTAGCAATGATGTACTAGTTTTAGAAGTATGCAAAAGATGCACGGATGTCGTAATAGTAAAAAATCTTACCAGTGTATCTCCATGGTAGTTACCGTAGTTCAACACGTGCACTAGTGGCACGTATTGACCATAATGTTGAGGAGTTTGATTGTAGATATTGTAATTCTCAAGATCAGTACAAAATCCGACCAGATGATTTTTCTCCTGATAAGTTAACTCGGAGCCATCGGTGTAGTGGGTTTTGTCTACCATTTTCCGCACATTTTTTGAACAATCAAAATAAGCTGTCAATGGAAATAAGTTGTCAACTATTTTGAAATAAACAATATAGATTAGTTAATAATTAACTATGTTTGACAAACTCACATAGCGGTAGAACTGGAGGCGTATCAACAAGGACCCAAATGTCCATATTGTCTTGGTCGATGCCAGGATCACCAAGATCCATGGTGACAAGCATACCCTCATCAAAACCATACATCTTGCAAAATGCTTCCCAATTTTTGCAACCAAAATGGTTTACGCTCTCAGCATTATACAGATTTACTTCAAAATCCACATCATGATGTGTCCTTAGGTGAATTTTCTTCGTTTCAAAATTTTCATGATCTTCAAAATCCATCCTCTCCAAGACATAGTGTCTTGCATGGCATGGGATAAACTATACTCGAATTGTAAAAGATGAAATTACACGTTGGAATAGTTGAAGTCATGCTTAATTATGAAAAAAACACTTGTCGTCGTTGCGTACCGTTTCAACTTCGAAGGTCTCCTCGAGCTTAATGCTGAAGCGCCGATCATCGTCCAGGTGAGGCCTGTCGCACAGACCTCGACCGTCGTGGCACCAGTCGCACTCCCCCGAGAGACTTTCGTCGTCCGATGACGACATTTCCTATGTTCATAATTCAAAACTACATCATCTCTGTTGGGTCCAATAAGATAATCCACAGTGTGGTGAAAACACGCCCGTCCAAATAGAATATGTGGTATGGGCTTTTTTAGTAGGTCATCCTACCAGATTAGGGTTTATCGATGACGAGCAACTGACATTAGTAATAACTATGAGTAGATATCACACTTCTATATGTATAACACAAGAGGCAGTTGATCCTACTTAATTAAGTACTAAGATACCCCGGCCCATGCATTAGTCGGAAGTGCCCCATATGTCCTATTTTAGCAAAGTCATGCTAAAATGCACGGAAAATTTCAGCATGACCTTTGCTGAAAATAGGACATATGGAGTACCCGAATTTGCCGGAACGGAAGTTAATCGACATTCCGGCAAACTCAAGGGCCTCTCGGGGTACCTGCAAAATCATCACGACACGATGGTCAGAGACAAAACCCAGCAAACTAGCACCACAATGTGCCTCTACTTTCATATGGATGAAAAGGCCACAGACCATATGGTCCTCTACTAGCATATCTTCAACACTCCAATTTCTTTCAGTTTTGGCAGTTTATGTGCCTTTGGTAAGCATTATATTACAAAAAAACAAGATATGCAGTACTATACAATATCCATAACCAGAAAACAAGACATGCATAGGCTATATTTGAAACAAGATATTCTGCCACATCACAAAATACTACTACTGCTGCATATGATTCATGCCCTAAGCACAATATACTACTACTACTGCTGCATCATATCATAGGAAATAATTGCCACTGATATCATTCCAGCCTCTCAAGTGGAAGATGACCCAGCTAACTGAATTTAGTTTCAGTAAGGTTTTCAGTAAAGCCAAATTAATTGCCACTGATATCATTCCAGCCTCTCAAGAGGCTTGACTATATGTCTGTGTTCTGTCTACTCCATTATCTCTTGCTGAACTTGACAGTTGACACAGATGCAACCTCATATAAAATATGTGTTGGAAACACTTGAGCTTTATTACAAAGTAGAAGATTTTGCAACATAACCACTTATATTCATTGAAATAAACACTGAAATAACCACCACTTATATTCATCAACATAAACACTGCCAATCAGAGATGGGGGACAGGCGAGAGGGAGGGCGGACGCCGGCAGCCGGAGGGGCGGGAAGGGGATGAGCATACCTACGCTGGACGCAGGTGGGTAGGGCTGGAGCTCGCCCCGGTTCTGGTCGATGATGGAGTTCGTCCGATCCTGCAGAGAGAAGGGAAGGTGGAGGAGTCAGGAGGGAATGGAGGGGAGGAGGGAGGTCGAGGTGGACGCCGGCGGGTCAGGAGGGATTTACCTGGCCGCCGCTCGATTTGGCGCGTGGAAGACGAGGTGGGGTGGCGGGTAGACGCGGGGGCGGCGGCGCGGGGGAGCTGCAGTGGTGGGGGGCGCGGGGGCGCGGGGGCGGCGGCGCAGGGGAGCTGAAGTGGTGGGGGAGCGCGGGGGCGGCGGGGGTCGGGGCGGCGGCGTCGTGGGTCAGGCCGGTGAGCGCGCGGGTGGAATGGCGAGGGAGAGGGAGGAATTAGCTAAGGGGAGAAACTTACTAATGGCGCACCCGGAAGCGGTGCGCCATTAGAATGTTTTTTACATAGCAATGGCGCACCCACGACGCGTGCGCCATTAGTAAATTTTTTTATGTAGCAATGGCGCACCAGCCAGAGGTGCGCCATAAGTAATTTTATTATTATTATTTTTTGTTGCATCTAATAATTTTTTAGAAATTGAATATGAATATGAAACAGTAATAATTTATTATTTAAAAATATCATCAAATTTATTATTTGAAAATATCATCAAATTTGTTATTTGAAAATAGAACCAAATTTGTTTTTTTTGCAATTTTAGTTGCATTCATTTGTGACAGTGGAGCGGGCCGGGGAGGGTGCGGGGGGTCGTCGGCGGCGGTGGAGCGGGCCGGGGAGGGTGCGGTGGGTCGTCGGCGGCGGTTGAGCAGGGGAGCTAGGGTGCGGTGGGTCGTCGGCGGCGGTGGAGCGGGGGAGGGTGCGGTGGGTCGTCGGCGACTGTGGAGCAGGGGAAGGGTGCGGTGGGTCGTCGGCGGCGGTTGGAGCGGGGGAGGGTGCGGGGGGTCGGCGGCCGGTGGAGCGGGGTAGAGGGTGCGGGGGGTGCTCGGCGGCGAGGGGGACCAGATCTGGCGAGGTGGGATAGCGATCGAGATAAAAGTGTCCATGAAATATACACTAATGGCGCACGAGGGAGCAGTGCGCCATTACTAGCTTAAACTAGTAATGGCGCACTACCCCAGGTGCGCCATTAGTAGTTTTGCAAAAAAGTAAAAAATAAAAAAATATTGTAGTGGCGCACTATGTTGCTGGTGCACCATTACTAGTTAGAACTAGTAATGGCGCACTATGGCCTGGTGCGCCATTAGTATGTCTGGAAAAATAAAAAAAATAAAATTTGTTACTAATGGCGCACCGTGTGTCCGGTGCGCCATTAGTGTATTTCACACTAATGGCGCACCAGCACATGGTGCGCCACTGCTACATAGCAATGGCGCACCACATGTCTGGTGCGCCATTAGTGGCCATTCCATCTATAGCCCTTTTCCTAGTAGTGGTAGCATTCTCTGCCCAAGTTGAACTAAGCCTTCAGAGCCATTACTTGTGAGATGGCATCCAACTGACCAAGCTCAGTGTGCTCATGGAGCGGACGTTTTGAAGACTCCAACATTTCATTGAAGGCCTTTGCAGATTCCTCCATCTCCTCGTCCGAATCCCGAGCATCATCGAAGTCTTGCACCATGTTTTCCATCCCGGTACCATGCTCGTCGGTGCGACGACGATCCACCTCAGCTCGGTCACGTTGGGCAGACTCACCATGAAATGTCCACACCGTATAATCAGGCGTAAAACCACTCTTCTGCAGGTGTTTGCCCATTTCAGCCTCTGTCCTCTTTTCCCAATTGCCGCACCGTAAACAGGGGCACCAGGTTTTCCTCTGGCCATTTGCAAATGCGGCTCGCACAAACCCCTTGGCTTTTGTGAACCATTCAGTGCTCCATTTGTTCTGACCAGTGTGACCGGTGTACATCCACGCACGATCACTCATCTTCACTTTCAGAGCTACTAGACACACAACAAATATATATATATATATATATATATATATATATATATATAATTCACCATGTATATATTCATCAGTTGATCTACTTTGTCAATTTTATTACGTCCATGCAACCTACACTCTAATAGGTAATGATAGGTCATAATCCCACCCGAGTATGTTTAGATTGGGTTCATTTTCCCATGCTATGCTCCAGATCCTACACAAAATTTCGGCAGCACCTCCCCGCTGTTCTCATGATACACGTCTCTGCAATAAACAGAGAGGATGTGTACCCGGAGAACAACAGGGGAGGCACTGATGAAATTTATGCGTCGGATCCGGAGCAAAGCATATGGGAAAACGAACCCAATGTAAACATACTCGGGCTGTCCATGGATAGCGTTGGACAATTCGAAAGAATCAAGGTTATAAATATGCAAATGCATGCATATTTATAACTATGATGCTTTCGAACGGGAGACACATATTGGTTACGCATACTGATGATTCAAGACACATATATAGCTAGCTATCAAGTTTCATCGGAATAGATCAAATAATTAATGGGGGAGGAGGACATGTCATTTGTGCTCACCCACGAACGAAGGGGCAGAGCTCGTCAAACGCACGGCGAGGTCGTCAAACACCAAACCTCGCAGCGATGAAACAACTGCACATTTAAAACTACCCGATCAACACAATTATATATGATGTTTTTCATAACAAAATCGAAAGATATATGACCTAACTAATAATTCACAAATATATGACCCCGTCGGCTTCTGGAAGGCCAAAGAACACCTTTTCGGGAGGTGTCGGGGGTCGGGGTGTCGTGTCGGTGTCGGGGTGCCGTGTCGGGGTCTCGGGGTCGGGGTGTCGCGTCGGGGTCGGGGTGCCGTGTCGGTGTCGGGGTCGGGGTGTCGGGTCAGGCTCGGGGTCGGGGTGTCGGGGTCGGGGTCGGGGTCTCGGGGTCGGGGTGTCGGGTCGGGGTGCCGGGTCGGGGTCGGGGTGCCGTGTCGGTGTCGGGGTCGGGGTGTCGGGTCAGGCTCGGGGTCGGGGTCTCGGGGTCGGGGTGTCCGGTCGGGGTGCCGGGTCGGGGTGTCGGGTCGGGGTGCCGACTCGGGGTTGGGGTGTCGGGTCGGGGTCGGGGTGCCGTGTCGGTGTCGGGGTAAGGGTGGGTGTGGTGTCAGGGTGTCGGTGTCGGGGTGTCATGTCGGTGTCGGGGTCGGGGTGTCGGGTCGGGGTGCCGGGTCGGGGTCGGGGTGCCGTGTCGGTGTCGGGGTCGGGGTGTCGGGTCAGGCTCAGGGTCGGGGTGTCGGGGTCGGGGTCGGGGTGCCGGGTCGGGTCGGGGTGCCGTGTCGGTGTCGGGGTCGGGGTCGGGGTGTCGGGTCAGGCTCGGGGTCGGGGTGTCGGGGTCGGGGTCGGGGTCGGGGTGTCGGGCTCGGGGTGTCGTGTCGGGGTGCCGGGTCGGGGTCGGGGTGCCGGGTCGGGGTCGGGGTGCCGTGTCGGGTCAGGTTTTTTTCCTCTTTTTTCCTTTTCTTCTTCTTCCTATTCTTCCCTTTCTTCCTTTTCTTCCTTTTTTTTTCCTTCTTCTTCTTCTTCTTCTTCTTCTTCTTCTTCTTCTTCTTCTTCTTCTTCTTCTTCTTCTTCTTCTTCTTCTTCTTCTTCTTCTTCCTCCTTTCCTTTTTCCTCTTCTTCTTCTCCTCCTCTCCTCTTTTTTCTTCTTCTTCTTCCTCTTCTTCTTTTTTCTTCTCCTCCTCCTCTTCTTCTTCTTTCTTTCCTTTTTCCTCTTCTTCTTCTCCTCCTCTCCTCTTTTTGTCTTCTTCTTCTTCTTTCCTCAAACTAAACTAAACCTAAAACTAAAACTAAACTAAAATTAACCTAAAACTAAAACTAAATCTAAACTAAAACTAAAAAGGAAAAAAACAGAAAAAAAGGAGGGGGGCTCACCTGGGGCAGGGCCGGTGGAGGAGGGGGGCGGGGCGGTGGAGGAGGTGGCCGGGGCGTGGGGGCGGCCTGGGGCAGCGGGGGGCCGGGCCCGGGGCGGTGGGGCGCGGGGCGGCGGAGGGCCGGGACGCGGTGGGGCCGGGGCGCCGGGGCGGCGGGGGGCCGGGGCAGGGGGGGCGACGGGGCGGTGGGGCGGCGGGGGGCCGGGGCGGTGGGGCGACGGGCCGGGGGCGGGGGCGGCGGGGGCGACGGGTGGTGGGGCGACGGCGCCGGGCGGCAGTGGCGACGGGGCGGGGGGCCGGTGGGGCGGCGGGGTGGTGGGGCGACCGGGCGGCGGCGAGTGGTGGGGGCGGCGGCGCGCGGCGCACGGCGGTGGAGGCGGTGGGGTGGGAAGTGGTGGCGGGGCTCGGCGAGGAGAGAACAGAGTAACGGGCGGGGGGGGGGGTACGGGCCGTTAGGTAGTGTCCTCTTTGTCGTCCGCCCTTTTGCTTCTTTGCCGTCTGCTGGCAGACGGCAAAGAGGTGGGCCGTTATGTTTTTTCCAAACGGGCGGGGGGTGGGGGCCACCTCTCTCTTTGCCGTCTGCCAGCGGACGGCAAAGATTCTTTGTCGTCTGCTGGCGGACGGCAAAGAGCTCGCAGATGGCAAAGAGCTTCTTTGTCGTCTGCCATTTCTTTGCCGTCTGCTTTTGGGTAGCTGATGGCAAAGAGCTTCTTTGCCGTCAGCTAGCAGACGACAAAGAGCTAGCAGATGGCAAATTAGCTGATTCCAGTAGTGGGATCTAAAGTTGACACTCTTCCAGACCCACTTTCAATACTATTGCAAACATTATTATCAATCTCATATTCATCATGGGGCTTAATAAATTTTCAAGATCATATGAAGAATCACCCCAATCATGATCATTGCAACAAGTAGTAGACATAGCAAAACTAGCATCCCCAAGCTTAGGGTTTTGCATATTATTAGCACAATTGACATCAGGAGAATTTATAGTAAAATCATTGCAATCATGCTTTTTATTCAAGGAGCTATCGTGAATCTCTTCATAAATTTCTTCATCACAATTTTCAGATTCACGAATTTCAAGCAAAACCTCATAAAGATAATCTAGTGCATTCAAATCACTAGAAATTGGTTCATCATAATTGGATCTCTTAAAAAGATTGGCAAGCGGATGAGGATCCATAGATCTTAGGTTCTCTGTTTAGTAATAAATACACAACTATTCCAACCAAACGAGCAAATGAGCCAAGTAAGACATCAAGGCAAACGAAAAGACGAACAAAAGAAGGATGAATAAAACAGCAAGGGTAAAGTGGGGGAGAGGAAAACGAGAGGCAAACGGCAAATAATGTAATGCGAGGGATAAGAAATTGTGATGGGTACTTGGTATGTCTTGACTTGTGCGTAGACTCCCCGGCAACCGCGCCAGAAATCCTTCTTGCTACCTCTTGAGCATGCGTTGGTTTTCCCTTGAAGAGGAAAGGGTGATGCAGCAAAGTAGCGTAAGTATTTCCCTCAGTTTTTGACAACCAAGGTATCAATCCAGTAGGAGGCCACACGCAAGTCCCTCGTACCTACACAATCAAATATGAACCTTGCAACCAGCGCGATAAAGGGGTTGTCAATCCCTTCACGGCCACTTGCAAAAGTGAGATCTGATAGAGATGATAAGATAATATTTTTGGTATTTTTATGATAAAGATTGAAAGTAAAGAACGTAAAATAAACGGCAACAGAAATAACTAATTTGCGGGAGATTAATATGATGGAAAATAGACCCCGGGGCCATAGGTTTCACTAGTGGCTTCTCTCAAGATAGTATAAGTATTATGGTGGGTGAACAAATTACTGTCGAGCAATTGATAGAATTGAGCAGAGTTATGAGAATATCTAGGCATGATCATGTATATAGGCATCACGTCCGCAACAAGTAGACTGACTCCTGCCTGCATCTACTACTATTACTCCATACATCGACCGCTATCTAGCATGCATCTAGAGTATTAAGTTCATAAGAACAGAGTAACGCATTAGGCAAGATGACATGATGTAGAGGGATAAACTCAAGCAATATGATATAAACCCCATCTTTTTATCCTCGATGGAAACAATACAATACGTGTCGTTTCCCCTACTGTCACTGGGATCGAGCACCGCATGATTGAACCCAAAGCTAAGCACTTCTCCCATTGCAAGAAAGATCAATCTAGTAGGCCAAACCAAACTGATAATTCGAAGAGACTTGCAAAGATAACCAATCATACATAAAAGAATCCAAAGGAGATTCAAATATTGTTCATAGATAATCTTGATCATAAACCCACAATTCATCGGATCTCGACAAACACACCGCCAAAAAAGAGTTACATCGAATAGATCTCCAAGAAGATCGAGGAGAACTTTGTATTGAGATCCAAAGAGAGAGAATAAGCCATCTAGCTAATAACTATGGACACGAAGGTCTATGGTAAACTACTCACACATCATCGGAGAGGCTATGGTGTTGATGTAGAAGCCCTCCGTGATCGATGCCCACTCCGGCGGAGCGCCGGAAAAGGCCCCAAGACGGGATCTCATGGGTACAGAAGGTTGCGGCGGTGGAAATAGGGTTTCGTGGTGCTCCTGGCTGGTTTCGGGGTACGTAGGTATATATAGGAGGAAGAAGTATGTCGGTGGAGCCACTAGGCGCCCACGAGGGTGGGGGCGCGCCCAGGGGGGCAGGCGCGCCTCCCTGCCTCATGGCCGCCTCGTTGGTTTCTTGACGTCCACTCCAAGTCCTCTAGATCATGTTTGTTCCAAAAATCACACTCCCGAAGGTTTCATTCCGTTTGGACTCCGATTGATATTCCTTTTCTACGAAACACTAAAATAGGCAAAAAAACAACAATTTGCACTGGGCCTTGGGTTAATAGGTTAGTCCCAAAATAATATAAAAGTTTATAATAAAGCCCATTAAACATCCAAAACAGAATATATAATAGCATGGAGCAATCAAAAATCATAGATACGTTGGAGACGTATCACCTACCTATTATGGCTTTTCCATGGCCATTCCGAGATATATTGCCATGCAACTTCCACCGCTTCCGTTTGATGACTTGAGCATTCATTGTCATATTGTTTTGCATGATCATATAGCTAACATAGTAGTTGTGGCTCAGCCACCGCTCATCATTTTTCATACATGTTACGCTAGATCATTGCACATCCTGGTATATTGCTAGAGGCATTCATATAGAGTCATATTTTGTCATAGGTATCGAGTTGTAATTTTTATTTCTTTTGATTTATAAGTAAATAGAAGTGTGATGATCATCACTATTCATTTTTAGAGAAGTGCCCCGATGAGGAAAGGATGATGGAGACTATGATTCCCCCACAAGTCGGGATGAGACTCCGGACAATGAGAGGAAAAAAGAAAAAGGAAAAAAAGAAAAAAAGAAAAGAAAAAAGAAAAGAAAGAAAGAAATAAATAAATAAACAAACAAAGAGAGAAGGGGCATTGTTAGTATCCTTTACCGCACTTGTGCTTCAAAGTAGCACCATGTTTTCATATGGAGAGTCCCCTATGTTGTCACTTTCATATCTAGTGGGAATTTTTCATTATAGAATTAGATGCATACCCACTTAGTTTCATATTGAGCTTTCATACACTTATAGCTCTTAGTGCATTCGTTGCATGGCAATCCGTACTCCTCGCATTGATATCAATTGATGGGCATCTCCATAGCCCGTTGGTTAGCCGCGTCGGTGTGAGACTTTCTTACTTTTTTTGTCTTCTTTATAGTTACCCCTATCATCATACTCTATTCCACCCGTAGTGCTATATCCATGGCTTGCGCTCATGTATTGCGTGAGGGTTGAAAAAGCTGAAGCACGTTAAAAAGTATGAACCAATTGCTCGGCTTGTCATCGGGGTTGTGCATGATAAATACTTTGTGTTAAGAAGACAGAGCATGACAAGACTATATGATTTTGTAGGGATAGCTTTCTTTAGTGTTGATATTTTGAAAGACATGATTTTTTGTTGGGATGCCTGAGTATTGATGTCTTTATGTCAAATTATAGACTATTGCTTTGAATCACTTATGCCTTAATATTCATGCCATGATTAGGTATATGATCAAGTTTATGCTAGGTAGCATTCCACATCAAAAATTACCTTTTTTTATCATTTACCTACTTGAGGATGAGCAGGAATTAAGCTTGGGGATGCTGATACGTCTCAGTCATATCTATAATTTTGGATTGTTTCATGCCAATATTATACAAATTTCACATGTTTTTGGCAACTTTTTATATGATTTATTGGACTAACCCTATTGATCCAGTGCCCAGTGCCAGTTCCTGTTTTCTGCATGTCTTTTGTATCGCAGAAAATCCATATCAAACAAAGTCCAAATGCAATAAAATTTCACGGAGAATTATTTTGGAATATATGTGATTTTTGGGAGTTGGAATCACCGCAAAGGGAGGCCCACACAGCCCACAAGACACCAGGGTGCGCCAGAGGCCCATGGCGCGTGGTGGTGGTTTGTGCCCTCCTCGAACGTCGTTTGGAGCTCTTCTTCGGGCGCAAGGAAGCTTATATTTAGAAAAATAATCGTGTTAAAATATCAGCGCAATTGGAGTTACGGATCTCCGGGAATATAAGAAACGGTTTTTGGCCTGTTCTGGAGAACGCAAAACAGAAGAGAATAGAGAGGGAGATCCAATCTCGGAGGGGCTCCCGCCCCTCCGCGGCCATGGAGGCCATGGACCAGAGGAGGAACTCCCCTTCCATCTAGGGGGGACGCCAAGGAAGAAGAAGAAGGAGGGGGGCTCTCTCCGCCTCTCTCCTGGTGGCGTTGGAGTGCCACCGGGGCAACGATCGGGACGGCGATCTACATCAACAATCTTGCTACCGTCAACACCAACTTTCTCCCCCTCTATGCAGCGGTGTAACACCCCTTCTCCCCGATGTAATCTCTACTTAAACATGGTGCTCAACTCCATATATTATTTCCCAATGGTCTATGGTTATCCTATGATGTTTGAGTAGATCCGTTTTGTCCTGTGGGTTAATCGTGATCTTGGTTGGTATGATTGTATATTTTATTTATGGCGTTGTCCTATGGTGCCCTCCGTCTCGCGCAAACGTGAGGGGACCCCGCTGTAGGGTGTTGCAATATGTTCATGGTTTAATTATTGTCAGTGTTGCGGGGGATGATAGCAGCCCAAATGCGGATAAGTGGGTTATGGCGTATGGGAGTAAAGATGACTTGATACTTAATGCTATGGTTGGGTTTCACGACCTTAATGATCTTTAGTAGTTGCGGATGCTTGCTAGAGTTCCAATCATAAGTGCATATGATCCGAGTAGAGAAACTATGTTAGCTCATGCCTCTCCCTCATATAAAATTACAAGAATGATTACCGGTACTTGTTATCGATTGCTTAGGGACAAATAACTTTATTGTTGACAAAAGCTCTCTACTAAAACTAACTTATTTGTGTCTTTATCAAACAGCCCCTAGATTTTATTTGCGTGCTCTTTATATCTTGCAAACCTATCCTATCACACCTACAAAGTACTTCAAGTTTCATACTTGTTCTAGGTAAAGCGAACGTCAAGCGTGCGTAGAGTTGTATCGGTGGTCGATAGAACTTGAGGGAATATTTGTTCTACCTTTAGCTCCTCGTTGGGTTCGACACTCTTACTTATTGAAAGAGGCTACAATTGATACCCTATACTTGTGGGTTATCACCCCACGACCCACACTTCCCTTTACGTGCCGGACCTTCCCCTTCTCGCTCGATATTTCACTATAGCAGGACATTTATCACTGGAGTCCTCTCCATTGAAATCAGATGACTCCCATCACACCTTTGACATAGCTCCCTCTCTCCTTTACACCGTACTTCCCCACAGACCGCCAAGGAGGAGTCCCCCACCAACCGCCCCACTCTCCACACTGATCACCTTCCCCTGTGTTCGTGTCAATCTGCCACCGCCGTCATGGGGGGAGGAGGCGTGCGCCGGTTCTACCACCAGAAGTGCAAAGGCTCAGACAAGTTAAGACTCTAACCCAAACAATGTCGACACCTCCCCGCTTCACTCTTGCATCCACCACATCCTTCAATGTGGTGCCTGCTCTGAGGACGGATCAGTGGAAGACGGTGGCGGCAACCTCTACAACGCACCCATGCAATGCCCGTTGAGAGTGCGCTGGACCGGTGTGTGCGCCAGACTCGGCGACGACTTGGTTGAGACCTCTGGTTTTAGATGTTGGGCTTTGGTACGAGGTCTGGGTAGGCAACCCTGACAATATGCACCCCTTCATCAAGTTTATAGGAGTAGTAACAGATGTTTCCATGATGATGGCTTCAAACTTATTGATGTACTATTACTTTGTAAGGTCTTGGTGAATACTTAATAAAATGGTTTTATGCATTTCACAATATGCAAAGGCCGGGGGTCGTCCTCCTTTTCAAAGAAAAAACCTAATTATTTGCAACAGACAATGCTATCCAACAAGAAAATAATAGATATGTAGCAAAAGTGTACTTCTTTGACGTGTTTTCTAGTGAAAGAAAGAAAGAATGCTTCCCTACCAATATATTCCCAATTGATCTTCATTTCATCAATGCCATCAAAGTGAAAGTTTGTAGTAAATCAACTCTAAGGATCTGATGGGTAAATCCTCCCGAGGAGTTACAGTCCACTATGCTATCGCCGACACTTTTAAATGAAGCATATAGGTGAGTTTTACAGATAAATATGCTTAGATCCTACCTAATATGTAGTAGCGTGAAACGGGCAACACAATGTAACTAAAATCATGAGTGTGCAATTCATATTGTTGGTTGGATTCATTGTTTAATTGTCAATGTCAACCAATCAAGTCCGCGCATCATTCGTGGAGAGCCTATTCAAATCAAGGACATGTTAATTTCTTCCTCTATATGCGTGTATATTACCATTGTGTTTGCAATGCACACAACCACGAACATTTAGCATTAGGATCATAATAATCACAGGATACCAGACTCATCAAAATGTTCTCATCTTATCTGGCCTCAGTTTCGCTTCAGTTTCCCGAAGATAGGTTTTGTAGCCAGGGCGCACCTCAGACGGCCTCCCGTACGACATGCTTGGGAAGCAGATGATGACCACTCTGGCATGGACCTCCTGCCCTATCCAGGGATGATAGATAAGAAAGCTCGCTCCTGGCGGTGATCCAGATTATTTGGGTGGGGGCGCACCTTGGTCTGTTGCTGTGGAGCTCAAGAAGAGAAGGGTTATAAAGGCTTCACAACACGTCTAGCCGACGGCCTCGTTCCTGCACATCAAGGCAGATGTGGCATGGCTACCCCAGGTTGTCTCCTTTGGTGCAGCAAACCTTGGGGTTGGCCTGCAGTGCCTCGGGATGGTAGGGACGAGGCATGTCCTGCCTTGGTGGTGACACATCACATGGGATCGGGAGGAGGATGCGGTGGTAGGATACAAGCAGTCAAAGAATATACAGCGGCAACGCCTTGGTTGGATATTTGGGGATGAGGATGAAGGAAATATGCCCTAGAGGCAATAATAAAGTTGTTATTCGTATTTCCTTATATCATGATAAATGTTTATTATTCATGCTAGAATTGTATTAACCGGAAACCTAGTACATGTGTGAATACATAGACAAACAGAGTGTCACTAGTATGCCTCTACTTGACTAGCTCGTTAAATCAAAGATGGTTAAGTTTCCTAGCCATAGACATGAGTTGTCATTTGATTAACGAGATCACATCATTAGAGAATGATGTGATTGACTTGACCCATTCCGTTAGCTTAGCACTTGATCGTTTAGTATGTTGTTATTGCTTTCTTCATGACTTATACATGTTCCTATGACTATGAGATTATGCAACTCCCGAATACCAGAGGAACACTTTGTGTGCTACCAAACGTCACAACGTAACTGGGTGATTATAAAGGTGCTCTCCAGGTGTCTCCAATGGTACTTGTTGAGTTGGCATAGATCAAGATTACGATTTGTCACTCCGATTGTCGGAGAGGTATCTCTGGGCCCTCTCGGTAATGCACGTCACTATAAGCCTTGCAAGCAATGTGACTAATGAGTTAGTTGCGGGATGATGCATTACGGAACGAGTAAAGAGACTTGCCGGTAACGAGATTGAACTAGGTATTGAGATACCGACGATCGAATCTTAGGCAAGTAACATACCGATGACAAAGGGAACAACGTATGTTGTTATGCGGTTTGACCGATAATATCTTCGTAGAATATGTATGAGCCAATATGAGCATCCAGGTTCCGCTATTGGTTATTGACCGGAGACATGTCTCGGTCATGTCTACATAGTTCTCGAACCCGTAGGGTCCGCACGCTTAAAGTTCGGTGACGATATGTATTATGAGATCATGTGTTTTGATGTACCGAAGGTAGTTCGGAGTCCCAGATGAGATCGTGGACATGACGAGGAGTCTCGAAATGGTCGAGAAGTAAAGATCGATATATTGGACGACTATATTCGGACATCGGTAAGGTTCCGAGTGATTCGGGTATTTTTCGGAGTACCGGAGAGTTACGAGAATTCGTATTGGGCCTTAGTGGGCCATACGGGAAAGGAGAGAAAGGCCTCAAAGGGTGGCCGCACCCCTCCCCATGGACTGGTCCGAATTGTACTAGGGAGGGGGGGGGGCGCCCCCTTCCTTCCTTCTCCTTCTCCCTTCCCTTTTTCCTATTCCATGTGGGAGGTGGAATCCTACTAGGACTAGGGAGTCCTAGTAGGACTCCACACTTGGGCGCGCCCTGTGAGGGCTGGCCTCCTCCTCCCTCCATTCTTTATATACGTGGCCAGGGGCACCCCATAGACATAGAAGTTGATCAGTTGATCTTTTAGCCGTGTGCGGTGCCCCCCTCCACCATAATCCACCTCGGTCATATCGTAGCGGTGCTTAGGCGAAGCCCTGCGTCGGTAGCATCATCATCACCTTCATCACGCCGTCATGCTGACGGAACTCTCCCTCGAAGCTCTGCTGGATCGGAGTTCGTGGGACGTCACCGAGCTGAACGTGTGCTGAACTCGGAGATGCCGTGCGTTCGGTACTTGGATCGGTCAGATCGTGAAGACGTACGACTACATCAACCGCGTTCTCATAACGCTTCCGCTTATGGTCTACGAGGGTACATGGACGACACTCTCCGCTCTCGTTGCTATGCATCACCATGATCTTGCGTGTGCGTAGGATTTTTTTTGAAATTACTACGTTCCCCAACAGAGGACCACCAAGTCGAGGAAGAAGTGTAGGACGCGTGTGGGATAAACGGAAGGAGAGAAATCAGCGGAGCTGTCCTTTCTTTCGTGCGCGTGAGTGGGGAAACAACGAAGGTGAGCGAACGAACAACAAACTGACCATCATGACCGCAGACTCCCCCTCTAGGAGCAAACGGAGTGTTCATGTGTCAACCTCGTTCCTGCACATCAAGGAAGTTGTGGCATGGCTACCCAATGTTATCTCCTCCGGTGCAGCAAACCTTGGGTTGGGGTGCGGCACCTCGCGATGGTGGCGACCAAACATGCCCTGCCTTGGTGGCAACACATCACATGGGATTAGGAGGAGGATGAGGTGGCAGGGGACAAGCAGTCGAAGAATATAGAGCGGCAGTGCCTTGGTTGGATATTCGGGGATGGGGACCGTCAGGTCGAGGAAGAAGTGGAGGACGTGTGCAGGATGAACAAAAGTAGAGAAATCAGCAGAGTCCCCATCGTGCGCATGAGAGGGGAAACAACGAATGCGAGCAAGCGAACGAACAAATGACAAACCGACCATCATGATCACAAACTCCGGCTTTAGGAGTGGAGATAGTTTTGATTCTATTTTTTCACTGCAAAAACTGGTTCTACAAAGAAGATGTTTGGTTCGATATTTCCTCAAACAGAGGGCATCTGTGTGTCCTCCTTGCTATGCATCCCTCGCCGCCACTGTGTACATGATACGTCTAATGTCTACTATGCAACTTTATTCTTGTAGACACGTGTTGGGCCTCCAAGCGCAGAGTTTTGTAGGACAGTAGCAATTTTCCCTCAAGTGGATGACCTAAGGTTTATCAATCCATGGGAGGCATAGGATGAAGATGGTCTCTCTCAAACAACCCTGCCACAAAATAATAAAAAGTCTCTTGTGTCCCCAACACACCAAATACAATGGTAATTTGTATAGGTGCACTAGTTCGGCTAAGAGATGCTGATACAAGTGTAACAAGGATAGTAGATATATATTTTTGTAATAAGTACAATAAAAAACATAAAGGTAACAATTGATAAAACGAAGCACAAACGGTATTGCAATGTTTAAAATGAGGCCTAGGGTCCGTACTTTCGCTAGTGCAATCTCTCGACAATGCTAATATAATTGGATCATATAACCGTCCCTCAACGTGCGATGAAGAATCACTCCAAAGTTCCTATCTAGTGGAGAACATAAGAATAATTTTTTTGTAGGGACCACCTTAAAGCTATTCTTTTCGATCGATCTATCCAAAAGTTCGTACTAAAATAACACCAAAGCAAATTTAGATTTGTAATACTCAATCCAACACAAAGAACCTCAAAGAGTGCCCCAAGATTTCTACAGAGAAACAAAGACAAGAACATGCATCAACCCCTATGCTGAGATTGCCCCAATGTCACCTCGGAAATCCGCGAGTTGAGTACCAAAAAACATATCAAGTGAATCAATATGGTACCCCATTGTTACCACGAGTATTCATGTGCAAGACATATATTAAGTGCTCTCAAATCCATAAAAGTTTTCAATCCGATAAAACGAAATCTCATAGGGAAAACTCAATTCATCACAACAAGATAGAGAGGGAAAACACCATATGATCCGACTATATTAACAAAAGATCGTGACATAAAGATCGTGGTGGCCGCCGAGATAGAGAGGGGAAAACAACAAAGATAGAGAGGGGAAAACAACAAGATAGAGAGGGGAAAACAACAAAGATAGAGAGGGGAAAACAACAAGATAGAGAGGGGAAAACAACAACGCCCGCTATACATAATGATCGTGACATCTTAAGGAGAGAGATTAAACACATAGCTACTGGTACAAACCCTCAGCCCCGAGGGTGGACTACTCCCTCCTCATCGTGGTGGCCGCCGAGATGATGAAGATGGCCACCGGTGATGATTCCCCCCTCCGGCAGGCTGCCGGAACAGGGTCTAGATTGGTTTCTCATGGCTACAGAGCCTTGCGGCAGCAGAACTTCTGATCTCGGTTAACCCCGAGGGTTTTTGGGATATTTGGGAATTTATAGGGTAAAGAGGGGGTGCAGGACGCCACCGAGGTGGGCACAACCCACCTGGGCGCGCCTGGGCCCCCAGGCACGCCCTGGTGGGTTGTGCCCCCATTGGGGCACCCCTCAGGTGCTGCTCTGGCCCATCGGGAGTCTTCTGGTCCATAAAAAATCCATAAAAAGGTTCACGGTGTTTGGACTCCGTTTGATATTGATTTCCTGCAATGTAAAAAACATGCAAAAAATAGCAAGTGGCACTTGACACTATGTCAATAGGTTAGTACCAAAAAATGATACAAAATGACTATAAAATGATTATAGAACATCCAAGAATCACTAGTAGAAAAAGGCCCATTTGTCCCGGTTCAGGAACCGTGACTAAAGGGTCGGTACTAGTCCCGGTTCTTATACGAACCGGGACAGATGGGGCTCCACGTGGCCGCTGCGGCTTGCCTAGGCAGGGGGCCTTTTGTCCCGGTTGGTAGTACCAATCGGGACCATTAAGCGTCCACGCGTCAGCACTTCAGGGGCTGGGGTTTTTGTTTTTTTAAGGGGGGGGTGGGGATTTTGGGGGTTTTGTAGGGTTAATTTAGGGGTTTCATATATTGTGTTAGCTAGCTAATAGAGAGAAGTGTCCTCTCTTATCTCCGTGCTTGGTCGACGCTACGTACTATATGTATAGAGAGGACTCGACACGCTAGCTAGTAAGCAAATGAAGGAAACCATTAAGTACACAAGATCGTCATGAACATATACAAAGAGAAGTGATCGACCTCTCTTTCTCCGAGAGATTGGTCGAACAACAAGTTTTCGTATATCTATCCAACGCTACTAGCTACATATATACAATATAAGATCTCTTACAATCCCTAGAATATGATGTCAACTTACACATGGCATTCTCCGTCTTTATTTATGACGTGGTCAAGAAAGAATCCCGCCAATTCCTCTTGAATTGCTTCGATGCGATCTTGTGGTAGGAGTTCGTCCCGCAGCTGCCAAAGCTAATTTGAAGAAGGTGGTCAATACATATATATGAATGAAACTCAACACAAATGATGGTATTAAAATAAAACTGTGAATATTATTGCTTACACACTTCAAAGTCTTCTTTAGAGTAGCCCCGCTTAGAGATCGTCGCGTTGTAGATGTACTCGCAAATGTAGTATCCACAAAAATTATTCCCGCCTTCCTGCCACAACCACTTTACGAGAAACAAAGGTTAATCAAACTGATAATCAAGCATTATAAATGGTATTGATCAAACTAGCTGGAACAATGGGAGATGCGCGGAACTAGCTAGTAGTACTTATTTTTGGGTGTGTAAACTGCAGCTTCCTCGGCAGTCCCGGAGCTTCTGCGGTGAACACTTTCCAAACCCTGTGAGACAAAGAAAATAATTATTACTTGATATGAGGAAATGAACAAAGTTGCCGATATGGTGCGATAATGATCGATTGAACTTACTTATCGAGCATTTCAGTCATGACCACATACTCCTTGGGATCTTTTCATCCTGAGTCTAAGACGGTTACTAGTCCCTGCTCAAGCTCAATCTCTAGGAGAATAAAGTGGAAGTTGCGCATGCATGCATAACTCATCAATTACATTAACCTTGAGTAATAAGGGAAACCGAATATGCACAAGACAGTAACACTCACTTGAAGTTGTAAGGAAAGAGTATTTTATATTTGTTTTGATTTTGAAGCAGCGATTTTAGCAAGTTGGCCTCGGCTTCTTTGGCATCATGTTTAACCGTCCAGTCATCTATGAGATTTGCGTTAATGAACCCAATATCATATATTTGTCTTTTCTTCCATTCGACGATCTTCAATGTTCATAATATAGTGAGGATAATTATATATACATGCAATGAAAGAGTTGAGCTATATATAGAGACTTAACAGTAGCAAGTGATGATTATGTTATCGAGGCCCTTTTGATTGAAAAATTGGAAGAGCTCCTCAAATGGAACAGACAACCGATCAATTCCAACGAGGTCGTGCTCCTCTTTTACTCTCAGCATCAAAATATCCTTCCCAGACTTGCAGGTGTCCATGTACCACTTATGGAATCTTCGCATCATCGTTGTTAGAGGAGGATGACCAGGTTTGACGAGAAGCCTCCCGTACCGGTATTTGTGTTCATCCACCTCCATTGTATCAAAATGTGCAGAGTCGGGCAGGTAATCACCAGGATTGGTATAACCCGGCACCATCCTTGCGTCATTAACGGCGACACCTTCAGCGGGGGGCACGATTGGTTCGCCTGTTCGCCTGTTCGTCGAGCTAGGGAATTTTTTTCCCAGTTCTTCATTCTTGTAACCTTTTGTCACTTGAAGTAGTTCCCGACTGGCGTGCTGCTTGCACTGCCTTTTTAAGAGCCCGGACATGTTTGTCATCCGGCGGAGGCGGTGGTGGTCGCTTCTGGGCATCCAAAGTGCGCTTAAATTTCACCGGATCTATCTTCTCCTCTGGAGGTGGATTTTTCTTTGCAAAAAGTCCTTCACTTGGGCTTTACAGATCTTCTCGTTTTCCTCCTCGGTCATCTCGTATGGTAACTTCTCTAGAGGCTTGAGAGATGGAACGAATCTGTATTGCCTCCCGCCTCTGGCTGTACTGCTAGACGCCGGAGCGGCGGCGGCTCTCTTCCGCCCTTGCTGACAAGGCGGGGGAGGAGGCGGGCTTGTTGGACACGTCGGTGTAGGCGGAGAAGGAGACGGAGTGCCGCCATGCGCTGGAGAAGGAGGCGGAGTGCCCCGATCACTCGCCGGAGGAGGAGGCGGAGGTGGAGGCGGAGGTGGAGGCGGAGTGCCCTGACTCGCCGGAGGAGGAGGCGGAGGCGTCCAATTCGGAAGGTTGATGAGATCCTTCCACCACAGACATGGAGTTTTCAGAGCACAACCCAGCCGAGTCTCCCCTTCACTGGTAGGGTGGTCAAGCTCGAGCTCCTCAAATCCCTCCGTTATTTCATCCACCATCACAGCAGCATATCCTTCTGGAATCGGACGACAGTGAAAAGTTGCGCCGGGTTTAGGAGGTGCAACAAAGCCGACAGCCGCCTTGACTTTGAAGTTCTGCCATTGCATCATAAGGTGGCAATCTTGAGACTCCGTGATAGCATCCACGGGGTAGCTAGCAGGAGCCATGAAGATAGGCTCCTGAAGCATCTCGGTGGAAGCCACGCTGCTTCTCCGCTGAGATGGCGGGGTAGCTTCTGGGGTAGCTTCGGCAGGTCGCTTGCTGTGAACTGCTTCTCGTTCCTCTAGCGCTTGTACCCTTGCTTGCAGCAACTGCAGTTGGGTCTGTTCCATTTCCTCCTCCTCTCCCGAGTTTTGTAACCGCCTGCGTTGGGAAAACCAGCATTCCACGAAATGGAGCCTGGCGTGCCTCATGTCCGTCCAGGGTGCTCAGGATTCCTGAGGCCCTGTGTGAGCTCGTCATTCTCTCTGTCAGGAACGAACGTCCCTTGATGCGCTGCGGTGATATACTCCTGAAGCTTTGTGATGGGTATTCTCGGTTGCTCGTTCGTCCAAACGCACTTACCTGTTTCAGGGTCCAACGATCCCCCAACCCCGAAGAACCAAGTCCTTGAACGGTATGACCAGTGCAATGTCTCTGGTTCTACCCCTTTATCAAGAAGGTCATTCTCAGCCTTGTCCCACAACAGCCGGGCTTTGAGGTAGCCACCTGACTCCGTGTGTCGGTGTCAAAACCGGTGGATCTCGGCACAATCGCAGTAGTTCTCCCGGTGCCACCTTAGCTGATAGAGCGGAACGTAAGGTAGCAAAACGCGGGAGCCGGGCAAACCCAACATTTGACCAAAGACATGATTCGGAGATGGTGCATATAAGGCCAAACTCGCGATGCCAAACACTCCCTAAGGTGTTCGGTCTTTACAACGTGTACCGGGCTGAGTAACCCCCTTGATAATGGACCCTAAATTTCCAGGTACATGCATTAGTCTGACGTGGCAAAATGCCAACAACGCCAGCCTCCCTCACGGTTGTGTTAGGTATCCGGAGGGGGAGGGGTCAAGCAACAAGAGACAGTAAGAAAGGCTTACACACGGTCTTAATCTAAAAAGAAACCTTTGAGCGGGGCCCTGCTGCACGTCTGCGCCTGTGTCTCCGTTGTGCCGTATCCTGGAAGGGTGTAGTACGATTGTCATCTGTAAAAGAAAAAAACTTAG
The DNA here is from genome assembly GCF_002575655.3 of Aegilops tauschii subsp. strangulata. Lineage (NCBI taxonomy): Eukaryota > Viridiplantae > Streptophyta > Magnoliopsida > Poales > Poaceae > Aegilops > Aegilops tauschii. The sequence continues at coordinate 324,074,149 of NC_053040.3, forward strand.
ATGAAAGTATTCGTGCGAAAAATTGATTATTCTCATTAAAATTCAATCTAAATGAGGTAAAGCCGAACTGTAGTCCTTTTTACATGTAGGAAGCCCCTGGTACCGCCTATGGGGGTATATCCATCAAACCAATCTCAGGTTTATCTAAGCTGTTACAGCTAGTGGTGTGCCGGACTCGTCTAGCCGTGTCCGCGGTCTTGACGACCGACCATTTATTTTGGTTGGAGAGGCCATTTAGTGTTCGGCTGCTAAAGCCGCCACACATTCTTCCGCGCGTAAGGAACGCTCAGTGTTTCCGCTAACTATGATGATGCCACGTGGACCTGGCATGTTAAGCTTAAGAGAAGCGTAATGCGGTATTGCATTAAAACGAGCGAAGGCTGTTCTTCCGAGTAGTGCTTGATAGCCGCTTCGGAATGGAGCGATGTCGAAGGTTAACTTTTCACTTAGGAAGTTGTCAAGAGAACCGAATACAACCTCTAGTACTAGAGAGCCCGTACAGCGGGCCTATGGGCCTGGTATTACTCCTTTAAAGGTAGTATTGCTTTGGCTGATTCTTGTCGGGTCTATCCCCATTTTGCGGACTGTGTCCTGATATATCAGATTAAGACTACTACCGCCGTCCATGAGGACTTGGGTGAGATGGTATCCCTCGATTATTGGGTCTAGCACCAAGGCAACCAATCATCCGTGCCGGATACTAGTCGGGTAATCCCTGCGATCAGAGGTAATCGGGCAGGCCGACCAAGGGTTGAACTTAGGGGTGACGGGCTCTACGGCGCATATGTCGGAGTGCGTGTTTGCTCCTCCTTTTTGTTACATGAATCATGTTCACTGTTTTGACCTCTGGTGGGAATTTTTTCTGTCCCCCAGTGTTTTGCTGGCGAGGCTCATCCTCGTCTTCACTTGGTGTCTCCCTCCCCTTGTGTTCGGCGTTTAGCTTGCCGGCCTGCTTGAAGACCCAGCATTCTCTGTGGGTGTGATTTGCGTGTTTATCGGAGGTGCCATGAATCTGATGTTGGAAATATGCCCTAGAGGCAATAATAAATGGTTATTATTATATTTCTTTGTTCATGGTAATTGTCTATTATTCATGCTATAATTGTATTGTCCGGAAATCGTGATACATGTGTGAATACATAGACCACAACTTGTCCCTAGTAAGCCTCTAGTTGACTAGCTCGTTGATCAACAGATAGTCACGGTTTCCTGACTATTGACATTGGATGTCATTGATAACGGGATCACATCATTAGGAGAATGATGTGATGGACAAGACCCAATCCTAAGCATAGCATAAAAGATCGTGTAGTTTTGGTTGCTAGAGCTTTTCCAATATCAAGTATCTTTTCCTTAGACCATGAGATCGTGCAACTCCCGGATACCGTAGGAGTGCTTTGGGTGTGCCAAACGTCACAACGTAACTGGGTGACTATAAAGGTGCACTACGGGTATCTCCGAAAGTGTCTGTTGGATTGGCACGGATCGAGACTGGGATTTGTCACTCCGTATGACGGAGAGGTATCTCTGGGCCCACTCGGTAATGCATCATCATAATGAGCTCAATGTGACTAAGGCGTTAGTCACGGGATCATGCATTGCGGTACAAGTAAAGAGACTTGCCGGTAACGAGATTGAACAAGGTATTGGGATACCGACGATCGAATCTCGGGCAAGTAACATACCGATTGACAAAGGGAATTGTATACGGGATTGATTGAATCCTCGACACCGTGGTTCATCCGATGAGATCATCGTGGAACATGTGGGAGCCAACATGGTTATCCAGATCCCGTTGTTGGTTATTGACCGGAGAGGCGTCTCGGTCATGTCTGCATGTCTCCCGAACCCGTAGGGTCTACACACTTAAGGTCCGGTGACGCTAGGGTTGTAGAGATATATGTATGCGGAAACCCGAAAGTTGTTCGGAGTCCCGGATGAGATCCCGAACGTCACGAGAGGTTCTGGAATGGTCTGGAGGTGAAGAATTATATATAGGAAGTCCAGTTTCGGCCACCGGGAAAGTTTCGGGGGTTATCGGTATTGTACCGGGACCACCGGAAGGGTCCCGGGGGTCCACCGGGTGGGGCCACCTGTCCCGGAGGGCCCCGTGGGCTGAAAGTGGAAGGGAACCAGCCCCTAGTGGGCTGGGGCGCCCCCCTTGGGCCTCCCCCCATGCGCCTAGGGTTGGGAACCCTAGGGTGGAGTTCCCCCTTGCCTTGGGGGGCAAGGCACCCCTTCCCCCCCACTTGGCCGCCGCCCCCCCTTGGATCTGATCTTCAGGGCCGGCGCCCCCCCAGGGGGCCTATATAAAGGGGGGGGGGAGCGAGGGCAGCACACAACAGCCTTGGGCGCCTCCCTCCTCCCCTGCAACACCTCTCTCTCTCTCTCTCTCGTAGAAGCTCGGCGAAGCCCTGCACGAGACCAGCTACATCCACCACCACGCCGTCGTGCTGCTGGATCTCCATCAACCTCTTCTTCCCCCTTGCTGGATCAAGAAGGAGGAGACGTCGCTGCACCGTACGTGTGTTGAACGCGGAGGTGCCGTCCGTTCGGCACTCGGTCATCGGTGATTTGGATCACGGCGAGTACGACTCCGTCATCCACGTTCATTGGAACGCTTCCGCTCGCGATCTACAAGGGTATGTAGATGCACTCCCTTCCCCTCGTTGCTAGTATACTCCATAGATGCATCTTGGTGAGCGTAGGAAAATTTCAAAATTATGCTACGATTCCCAATATCTGACATAACTTGTCTAGAATCTTGTTTAGGCTGGACGGTCCATCTCTGTTGCCTTTGAAAGGCTTTTTCCGTTGACCGGGTCGAGAGCCCCTAAATCCAGCGTTTACCGCCGTGTTGTCTGGAATGTCTTTGTTATTTTGACGCTTGCTTTTACTGCGTCGTGGTTTTCCATTGCCATCCCTGACTTCGGATGTGTCTGGGTCGCTGGTGCTACTACGGGCCAGCCAGCTATCTTCGCCCGCGCAAAAGCGGATCATAAGGCTTGTTCGGGCTGCCATTGTCCTCGGTTTTTCTTGGCCGAGGTGTTTGGCGAGCCATTTGTCCCAGACACTGTGCTTAAAAGCTGCTAAAGCTTCGACGTCCGGGCAATCGACGATTTGATTCTTCTTAGTGAGGAATCTGTTCCAAAGCTTTCGGGCTGACTCTCCGAGCTGTTGAATTATATGACTTAAATCGTCTGCATCCGGATGTCGGACATAGGTCCCTTGAAAATTAGCCCTAAAAGCATCCTCAAGCTCTTCCCAACTTCCAATTGAGTTTTCGGGGAGGCTCTTCAGCCAATGCCGAGCTGGTCCTTTCAGCTTGAGGGGCAAGTATTTGATGGCGTGGAGATCGTCTCCGCGAGCCATATGGATATGAAGTATAAAGTCCTTAATCCAGACCCCAAGGTCTGTCGTTCCGTCGTACGCCTCTATGTTCACGGGTTTGAATCCCTCTAGGAATTCGTGATCCAGCACCTCATGGGTGAAGCATAGGGGGTGCGCGGCACCCCTGTACTTGGACGTGTTATGACGTTCTGACGGTTGTAGTGGTCGGTTTGGATTCTGTGCCGCAGCACGCTTCCTAGATCCGTACATGGACCTGGTCATACCGACGTTGTTAGCCGCCCTATCGCGGCCACGGGGTGGTCGATCCGGCTGATTGGCCGTTTTATTTTTCGGCTGTGTGGGCTCTAAAGCATCGTCATCGAATTCAGGAAGCAGCTTGCGCTTTGGATAGCTCTTTGTGTGGCGACTGCCACCGTACTTTTCTGCAGTGTCGAGCACTTTGTTCCATCTACTATTGAGTGTATTTTGCGTGGCCTTGAGCCTTTGCTTCTGCTTCTTTAGACTCCTCGCAGTGGCAATAAGCCTTCTATGGAGGTTCTCTTGTTCCAAGTGCCTTTCCAGGATGATGTGTGCATCGTCGTCCGGACTGTTTTCCTCTCTGGAGAGAGGTTGATGAGCTTTATCCTTGGTGTCGCCATGATCGGACAACGGCTCCGTACTATGTTTGCCGTCCGCTGGCTCATCCTGCTCTGTCGCTGGGTCCGTGTGGTCGTTGTTTCCTCTGGAGTCGACCGGGGTATTATTTTTTCTTGCGCTGTTATCGCTGGTTTTGCCGAGGCGGGATTTGGAGCGGCGCCTACGCCATCACTTTGGTTGCTTCTCGAGGGATCTATCCTTTGCTGCATCCTTCCGTTCCTCGTCATTGTTCTATTTGGGTGTATCCACCATATATATATATATATATATATATATATATATATATATATATATATATATATATATCGTGTGATGAAGTGGCTGTCCAGCACCCTGTGGGCGGTGGTTCCTGTTCCTCTCCTGCATCGTCGTCCATACCGTCGATGTCTTCGGAGTCGAAATCTAGCATGTCGGTTAAGTCATCGACGGTGGCTATTAAGTGGGTGGTGGGTGGGGAACGAATTTCTTCGTCGTCCGCCTCTCACTCGAGCCGGACATAGTTCGGCCAAGGGTCTCCCGACAAGGAGAGAGACCTTAATGAATTTAGCACATCACCAAAGGGCGAGTGCTGAAAGATATCCGCGGAGGTAAACTCCATGATCGGTGCCCAATCAGATTCGATAGGCATGGACGCAGGTGGCTCAGGGCCTGTGGCCGGGGACGAATCCGAGGATCCCGCGACACAGGTCTCATAGGGGGTGAAGTCAGTATTCGGCTCTATCGCCACTGAGTGTGTGGCCTCTGAGGCGGGGTCCATCCACCCGCCCTCGGACGGCGCCATCGACTCCGGATCCAGGGCCGGAGTAGCCACAGGTGTGATCTCTCGAACACCGACGGACGGCAGAGCTAAGTCGTGCTCGTCGTGACTGTGCGGCGCACCTTACATAGGCTCGAATCCGTCAAAGATCATGTCTCCGCGGATGTCGGCAGTGTAGTTTAAATTTCCAAACCTGACCTGATGGCCAGGGGCGTAGCTCTCGATCTGCTCTAGATGGCAAGCGAGTTGGCCCGCGGTATGAAGCTGCCGAATATGAAGATCTGTCCGGGGAGGAAAACCTCACCCTGGATCGCATCGTTGTCGATGATCGAGGGAGCCATCAAGCCTTTATCGCGACGACACAGTGGAACTCTCAATGAAAGCACCATTGTCGGTGTCAAAACCGGTGGATCTCGGGTAGGGGGTCCCAAACTGTGCGTCTAAGGCGGATGGTAACAGGAGGCGGGAGACACAATGTTTACCCAGGTTCGGGCCCTTTCGATGGAGGTAATACCCTACTTCCTGCTTGATTGATCTTGATGATATGAGTATTACAAGAGTTGATCTACCACGAGATCATAGAGGATAAACCCTAGAAGCTAGCCTATGGTCTGGTTGTTGTTGTCCTACGGACTAAAACCCTCTGGTTTATATAGACACCGGAGGGGCTAGGGTTACACAGAGTCGGTTACAAGGGAGGAGATCTACATATCCGTATTGCCAAGCTTGCCTTCCATGCCAAGGAGAGTCCCATCCGGACAAGGGACGAAGTCTTCAATCTTGTATCTTCATAGTCCAACAGTCCGGCCAAAGGATATAGTCCGGCTGTCCGAGGACCCCCTAATCCAGGACTCCCTCACCGTGCGATGGTGAAGCTCCTTCTTTGCAGCATTTTTCTTGTTTGTCGCTGACATCTTGTTACTCTTGTCCGATGTCTTGTGGGCCACAAATGCGTCCCAGTGATCTCTTATCTTCTCAAACCGGCCGGTGAATTCTGGAGTCTTTTCTTTGTCGACAAACATTGTTTTCAACTCATTCTTCCACCTCCTGAATAGATCTGCCATCTTCTTAAGAGCATGAGCCTTGACCAATGGCTCTATAGCTGGCTTCTCCGAATCCTCCTCTGGTGGTAGGGTGAAATTTGCCTTCAGCGCGATCCAAAGATCATCTTTCTACCTATCGTTGACATGAGACACCTGAGGGTCTTCGTTCTTAGGCTTATACCATTGGTGGATGCTGATCCGGATCATCTCCCTAACAAGAACCCTGCACTGAGCAGAAAATGCTTCCTTGGTCCAGATGGGTTCAATCGGTTGGCCATCGCGCGCGATTGCTGTGATCATGAACCTTTCATCCTGGCGCAAGTTTTTCTTCGGGCCTCGTCTCGTTACCGAAGTTTTGCTCGATCCGGAGGGCTAGAAAAGAAGAAACAAGAGAGTTAATATGTGTACATACCAAAAAATTAATGCATGAATTAGCTATAGTCGGCACAGGCTTAATTAATATATTACCTGGCAGGACTCCGCTCGGTCACCGGAGCCGTCATCACGGTGTCCTTCTTCCACCGGCATTCGGTCACCGGAGCCATCATAATCATGTCCTTCCTCCTCCATCGTTCGATCACCGTAGCCTGCTTCACCCTCTCCTTCCAGACCATCGGTGTCGTTGAGATATGACATGACATCAGCTCCGACTGCGATTATGTCCCCTAACACCTGTTCTGCTTCCAAGTCTCGGTGCTCCATAGTTTCTGCAAATATTACAACATGGAAATTATTATACAAAACATGACAGATGGATATATTAGTGGCAAATGTAGACCTATCTAGCTAATCACAACAAGGAATCATATTAGTGGCCTCGACGCTTCTCTAGGGTTTGGGGTGGCCTCGGCAGCTTCTAGGGTTTGGGGTGACCTCGACGACAACGCTCTTGTAACTTGGTAAATTTGGGTCCGAACTGACAAGGGATTTAACAAAATGGCGCCATTCTGGATGTGCAGAAAATGGTCCATATTTTTCCTGATCTCATCTACCCTTCTATATGTCACGTTGTCTAGTGTCAAAGAATTCAAGAAAACCATGACTTCATCATTAGCCGGAAATGACAGGCGCATAATGGTACGAAGCTCTTCAAAGTTGTTTTGGAACGGAGTTCCCGATAGAATAATTCAATTTTTGGTACAAAGTTCAGCAAGAGCCTTCCGAATATCGCTATTTGGAAGGCCTTTATTGAAATTCGTACCAAAAGGTGAATTATTCTATCAGGAACTCCATTCCAAAACAATTTTGAAGAGCTTCGTAGCATCATACGCTTGTTACTTCCAGCAAATGATGAAGCCATGGACTTCTTCAATACTTTGACAGACAATGTGACATATAGAAGAATATATGTATATATATAGATGAGATCAGAAAAAAAAATTGGATCAACTTGTGCACATCCATAATGGGGGCATTCTTGATAAATCTGGACCCTCGACCCCTGGACGACCCTAGACCGCTTGGCGATCCACGACCCTCTATACCCTAGTTCCCGACCCTCGACCCCCTCATGTCACGTTTGTCTAGTGTCAAAGGATTCAACAAAACCATGTCTTCGTCATTAGGCGAAAGTAACAGGCGCATGATGGTACGAAGTTCTCCAAAGTTGTTCTGAAACGGAGTCCCGGATAGGATAATTTGTCTTTTTTTTACGAATTTCAGCAAAGGCCTTCCAGCCTTCCAAATATCGCTATTTGGAAGGCATTTGCTGAAATTCATACAAAAAAATTATCCTATCCGGGACTCCGTTCCAGAACAACTTTGGAGAGCTTCGTACCATCATGCCCCGGTTACTTCCGGCTAATGATGAAGCAATGGATTTCTTCAATACTTTGACACAAGGCAACCTGTCGAACCCTCGACGAACCTCGACCCTCAACCCCTCAACGACCCTCGACCCTCGACCGCTTAGTGATCCACGACCCTCTACCCTAGTTCCCGACCCTCGACCCCCTCATGTCACGTTTGTATAGTGTCAAAGGATTCCCCAAAACCATGTCTTCATCATTAGGCGAAAGTAACAGGCGCATGATGGTACAAAGCTCTCCAAAGTTATTTTGGAATGGAGTCCTAGATAGGATAATTCGCTTTTTGGTACAAAGTTCAGCAAGAGCCTTCCGAATATCGCTATTTGGAAGGCCTTTGCTAAAATTCGTACCAGAAGACGAATTATCCTATCCGGGACTCCGTTCCAGAATAACTTTGGAGAACTTCGTACCATCATGCCCCGGTTACTTCCGGCTAATGATGAAGCCATGGATTTCTTCAATACTTTGATACTAGGCAACCTCTCGACCCCTCGGCGATCCTCGACCCTCGACCCCTCGATGATCCTCGACCCTCGGCCCCACGACGACCCTCGGACCCTCGACCCTCGAACCCTCGCCCCTCAAACCCTCGGCGACCCTCGACCCCTCGGTGACCCTCGACCCTCTACCCTAGTTCCCGACCCTCGCCCCTCGAACCCTCGGTGATCCTCGACCCCCAACCTCATGTCGAAGTTATCGGGTAGGGGGTATATCAACCCCCCCACTCATGTCGAAGTTATCGGGGAGGTATATCGACAACGACATATCCGATAAAAAATAAGAAGAGGAAGAATAAAAAAAAGAGGAGAAGAAGAAGGAATAGAGGAGAAGGTTGAAGAAAAAAAAGAAGAAAAAAAAGAGGAGAAGAAGAAAAATAGAATTCTTCTTCTCCTCTTTTTTTTCTTCTTTTTCATCTTCTTATTTATTTCTCCTCTTCTTATTTTCTTTTTCCTCTCCTTCTTTTTCTTCTAAATATGAACATATACATAAATGACTTTGATCATACACAATTTTCCTGTACATACACAATATTAACATATACATAAATTGACAAAGAAAATTCTATGGACAAGAAAAATCATATAAATTCTATCAACTTAAAAATTCTAACTGTTGCATATTCTTTGCATATGAACATAGATACATTTTCTTATTTTCTCTTAAATGTAACTTTTGCATATATGAACATACATACATAAATTATACATACATGAAAAAAATTGCTTTGAATAAAAAAACATCATATATGAACATTTTGTATATACATCCATATCCATCCATCCATCCATACATACATACATACATGGACAAAAAAATGCTATGAACAAAAACATCTGTAGTAATTATTTTTATAATGATTTGGCCTCAAAAAATTCTTTTATTAGTATTTTCAAACTCTAAAATGACCCTTTTGCACTAGAACTATTTCAAATAATTATTTTCAAATGCCACAAATTTTTTGAGAAGTCCTCTGATGATAGATCATTTTTATGCAAAAACCCACTTTGGTAATTTGAAAATTTTGAGCACAACTTCCATTTTTCATTTTTGGTCCAATCTTGGCATTGAACTACAACCCTATTTTTCCTTGCTAAAATAATTCTGAATTTTTTACATCTTGTTGTCCTTCCAACTAAACCCTTAAGTCCAGAAGGGCAGCCCCAATTTCATCTAGAAAGTCCACCAAAAAATTCATGTAGTTTCTGTCCAGCACTAAATTTTAATAAAACTTGCACTAACAAGTTTTCCCTTTTATCAAACCCACTTGACCATCTTCACTAACATCCAAGGAGACATCATCCTGCCAAGTTTCACATAAAACAAAGTTCCCTAGCTAGCCCTAGCATTTCATCAAACACCTTGTGGACATGGCTGAAAACATGCAATTCTCTAAACCTTTGCACTGAACCAACTTCACCATCATCACATACATGGAGGAAGGACAGAGGAGAAGGGTGGGAGGGAGGAGGGAGTACCGGCCTGTGCGGTGAGCAGTGGTGCGGCGGCGTTGACGGCAGGGCAGGGGCGTGGCGCAGCGTCGGGGCAGGGCAGGGCTGTGGCGGCATTGGCTTCGAGGTCGAGGCAGGGGCGCATGGAGGCGGAGGCGAGGTCGAGGCAGGGGCGCACGGCGGCATCGTCGGGGCAGGGCAGGGGCGCGACGGCGTCGGGGCGAGGCAGGGGCGCACGATGTCGGCGTCGGGGCTGGGGAGGGGCGCGACGGCGTCGGGGCAGGCAGGGCGCGGTGACGGCGTCGGCGTCGAGGTCCGGCAGCCTAGCGGCATCGAGGTGTTCGCCGGCGTCGAGGCATTCGGCGGCAGAGAGGGAGGGCACGGAGAGGCAGATCAAAGAACTGAACGAAAAATTTGACAAGTGTTGCTTATATACACTCGGCATTGGTCCCGGTTTGAGGCAGGAACCGGGACGAATACCCCCCTTTGGTCCCAGTTCGTGCCACCAACCGGGAGCAAAGGTCTCTTTTCAGCAGCCCAAAGGGCGGGAAGCAGAGGCCTTTGTGCACCATGTTCAAGTAGGGGATTACAGCGGGGTGCGTGAGAGTGGACCGCTTAAAAGAGAAGAGGAAAGTGATGAAGATGGTGATGTTGATGAACACGATCACCGCGGCGATGGTTCCACTGGTGGCACTCTGGCGCCACCGAGAGAGAGGGGGAGAGAGTCTCCCCCTTGTGCTTCCTCCTCCATGGCCTCCCCCATAGATGGGGAGAGGTTCTCCCTCTGGTCCTTGTCCTCCGCGGTGATGATGACCCCCTCCGGCTTCCTCCTCCATGGCCTCCGGTGACGAGGGCCCCCTCCTGTAGGGTGCTGGAGATGGCCTAGATTGATTTTTCGTGGCTACAGAGGCTTGCGGCGGCCGAACTTTTGATCTAGGTTTCTTTTTGGGGGTTTTGGTATTTATATGAATTTTTGGCGTCGATCTCACATCAAGGGGGTCCACGAGGCAGCGGCAAGACAAGAGCACCCTCCCGGGGGGTAGGGTGTGCCCCCCTACCTTCCTGTCGCCTTGGGGGTCTCTTTTGGTCCATAAAAAATCACCGTAAATTTCCAGCCCATTTTGAGGAATTTTATTTCTGCACAAAAAATGACACGTAGTTCTACTGAAAACAGTGCCAGTCCGGGTTAGTTCTAATCAAATCATACCAAAATCATATAAAATTGTTGTAAACATGGCATGAATACTTCATAAATTATAGATATGTTGGAGACGCATCATAAACCCATAATTCATCGGATCCCAACAAACACACCGCAAAAAAGGATTACATCAAATAGTTCTCCAAGAACATCGAGGAGAACATTGCATTGAAGATCAAAGAGAGAGAAGAAGCCATCTAGCTACTAGCTATGGACCCGTAGGTCCGTGGTAAACTACTCGGACATCATTAGAAGGGCAGCAAGGTTGATGTAGAGGACCTCCATGATCGACTCCCCCTCTGATAGAGTACCACAAAATGCCTCCAGATGGGATCTCGCAAGAACAGAGGCCTGAGGGGACGGAAAAAGTATTTTGGGTGGCTCTCTGTTGGTTTCCGGATTTTAGAGAATTTATAGAGCCAGAATTATTGTTGATATGCTTAAGTATTTAAGCCCTCATATCAAAACTAGGCTATTGCTTTGAACCATATAAAAGTCCAAATATCCATGCTACAAAGAAAAGAATATGAGATGACATGATACGCAGCATTTCACAACAAAAATTCTGTTTTTATCATTTACCTACTCGAGGACGAGCAGGAATTAAGCATGGTGACGTTGATATGTCTCCAACGTATCTATAATTTTTGATTGTTCCATGCTATTATATTATCATTCTTGGATGTTTTACAGTCATTTTATATCATTTTTTGGTACTAACCTATTGACACAGTGCCAAGTGCCAGTTGCTCTTTTTTGCATGTTTTTTACATCGCAGGAAATCAATATCAAACGGAGTCCAAAGACCGCGAAACTTTTTGTGGATTTTTTATGGACCAGAAGACTCCCGATGGGCCAAAGCAGCACCTGGGGGTGCCCCGAGGGGGGCACAACCCACCAGGGCGCGCCTGGGGGCCCAGGCGCACCCAGGTGGGTTGTGCGCACCTCGGTGGCCTCCCGCACCCCCTCTTTACCCTATAAATTCCCAATAATGCCAAAAACCCTCTGGGTTAACCGACATCAGAAGTTCCGCCGCCGCAAGGCTCTATAGCCACGAGAAACCAATCTAGACCCCGTTCTGGCACCCTGCCGGAGGGGGAATCATCACCGGTGGCCATCTTCATCATCCCGGCGGCCACCACGATGAGGAGGGAGTAGCCCACCCTCGGGGCTGAGGGTTTGTACCAATAGCTATGTGTTTAATCTCTCTCTCTCTCTCTCACGTGTTCTTAAGATGTCACGATCTTGATGTATCGCGGGGTTTGTTAATATAGTCAGATCATATGGTGTTTTCCCCTCTCTATCTTGTTCTGATGAATTGAATTTTCCCTTTGAGATTTCATTTTATTGGATTGAATACTTTTATGGATTTGAGAGCACTTGATATATGTCTTACATATGAATACTCGTGGTGACAATGGGGTATCATATTGATTCAGTTGATATGTGTTTTGGCACCCAACTCGCGGATTCCCGAGGTGACATTGGGGTAATCTACGCATAGGGGTTGATGCACGTTCTTGTCTTTGTTTCTTCCGTAGAAATCTTGGGGCACTCTTTGAGGTTCTTTGTGTTGGATTGAGTATTACGAATCTGAATTTGCTTTGGTGTTATTTTAGTACGAACTCTTGGATTGATCGATCGGAAAAGAATAGCTTTAAGGTGGTTTCGTACCCTACAAACAAATTATTCTTATGTTCTCCGCTAGATAGGAACTTTGGAGTGATTCTTCATCGCACGTTGAGGGATGGTTATATGATCCAATTATATTAGCATTGTTGAGAGATTGCACTACCGAAAGTACGGACCCTTGGCCTCATTTTCAAGCATTGCAATATGTTTGTGCTCCATTTTATCAATTGCTACCTTGCTGTTTTTTATTGGTCTTATTACAAAAATCAATATCTACTATCCATATTACACTTGTATCACCATCTCTTCGCCGAACTAGTGCACCTACACAAATTACCATTGTATTTGGTGTGTTGGGGACACAGGATACTTTTTTTATTTGGTTCCAGGGTTTTTTGAGAGAGACCATCTTCATCCTATGCCTCCCACGGATTGATAAACCTTAGGTCATCCACTTGAGGGAAAATTGCTACTGTCCTACAAAACTCTGCGCTTGTAGGCCCAACACGTGTCTAGAAGAATAAAGTTGTGTAGTAGACATCAACCTCTTTTCTGGCGCCGTTGCCGGGGAGGTGAGTGCTTGAAGGACTTGCAATTGAATCTTTTAGTTTCTTGTTTTATCACTATATTGGTTTATAAAATAAAACTACGTAAAAAATGGAATTGAGGTTGCATCATATTGTTGATCATCTTTATAATATCTTTCTTGAAAATGATGGATCGGAAAATTGTGCTCAATTGTTAGAAGAAGAAGTCAATAAATGTTTGGCACAAAATATTTGAATGATGAGCATGATTGCAATGTTGTCAGTATGAATTCTTTGAATATCCAAAATGCTAATGATGATTGCACAAGTCATGAAAAAAATGTTTCTTATAAGCATGTCACGTTTTGCGGAGTGAATTGGGAGTCCAAATGCACACCAAAAAGGGAAGATAGATTTTGTAAGAAGCATAAATATTTAGAAATGAAAAAGTTACAAGAGAGGCTAGATGATTGTGCCGAAAGATTTAATTTTTGTCGCCATCCTTGTGAACTTTGCAATGAACATGGTCATTTAAATCTCGAATGCAAATTGTTTCATGATCAAATCGTGTCCAAAAATTGTGATAACTTGATTACCCTTGAGGATCATAAAGAGCTTAGTCTTCTTTTGGGGTATGAAGAAATGAAACGTATAACAGAGGGTATTCCGAAATTTAATCTCGAGAGATTTCTCTATTTTCATCTAGAGGAAATTTATATGTTTTGTGCGGTAAATTGTATTGAGAATCCTTATATTGCCAACTATCTAAAGTCAAGAAAACAAATAGAATATGAAGAGAGTACTAATGAAAGGGAAAATATTTCCCAATACCCTCCTAGTGTTTATTATGTGGAATCATGTAACGAGGAGGAGCTTCCTATCCAACTAATCTCATCAATAAGAAGCTTGAAAAGATTAATTAAAGCCACACATGATGTGGTGAAGAAGAAGAAAAGAAGAAAGAATAGAGGTAAAAAGGTATCTCTCCCAGATAATGTTGCTCCTATTATTGTTGTGCCTCATGAAAATGAATCAAAAATAATTGTGGAAGATGATGCACTTGATGATGATTTTATTATGCCTATTGCTTGTTGTGATAATTATGAATGGGGAGATAATGATACTTCTTATAATTTTGGATATCTTTTTGGCACCAACTTGGGAAATGATGATGATAGCAATTGTTATGCCGTTGGTGCTATTCATACTATTAATGATGAGAGTGATTATGCTTATGATATGCCAAGCCACAAGCTTGGGGATGTTATGTTTGATGAAAATGACATGTTTAAGAATTTATTTGCTGCAATTAATGTTTCCAAAGCTTGGGGATGCTATGCTTAATGAAGATGATCTTTTTAGTCCCCTTACTTTGAATGATCAAATTTGCTATGATGATTGCATGCCTCCCACTTATGATGATAATTGTGATGATACTTATGTTATAAAAAGAAGTGATAATTATTGTCATAATTTTGGATATCCTTTTTACTGAACATTACTCTTTTAATGTGGGAACAATTTATAGTGTTCGAGTTTCCTATGATACTCCCATTATTATGAATGAGATTAAAATTGCTTATATGGAGAGGAATGAATTTTCTATGCTTTTGGATCATGAAAATAATACTTTATGTGATGGTTATATTGGTGAATCTATTAATGATACTACTGAAAGTTATTACGAGGGAGGAACTTATGATTCATGATGCTCTCTTTATGTTTCGATTCTTATCTTTTATGTGAGCATCATTGAAATCATCATGCCTAGCTAAATGGCATTAAAGAAAAGCGCTTGTTGGGAGAAAACCCAACACTTTTACCTACTATTTTTGCATGTTCTCATGATTAAGCTACTGTAGTAATCATGTTTTATAGCTTTTTTTTCAATAAAGTGCCAAGTAAAGCCTTTGGGATAGTGCGTATGATAGTTGACTTGAATCTGTGCAAAAACAGGAACTTTTGCATCCAGTGCAGGAATTCTTATATTTTATTGGAACGTGAAAAAATTCTGAAATTTTTACAGGTGATATATATATACATATATACAAATTCTCTACGTTGTCCTAATTTTTCAGAATTTTTGGAGTAGCAGAAATATGGTTGGAGTACAGATTACTACAGACTGTCTATTTTTGACAGATTCTGTTTTCAATGCATAGTTTGCTTGTTCTCTAGTTTCTATGGCTTATATTTCTCAATATAAATTGTGGAAATGATATGCTATAGTAGGTATTGTGTGGAAACAATTATGAATCTTGTCTTTGACAGTAGCAAATTGAAATGGTTTGCTCTTTATCATACTAACCTATCTCACGAAGTTCCGTTAAGTTTTGTGTGACTGAAGTTTTCAAGTTTTGGGTGAGATATCGATATAAGGAGAATAAGGAGTGACAAGACCCCAAGCTTGGGGATGCCCAAGGCACCCCCAAGGTAATATTCAAGGAATGTCCAAGCAACTAAGCTTGGAGCTGCCCCGGAAGGCATCCCCTCTTTCGTCTTCAACATTATCGGTAACCTCACTTGGAGCTATGTTTTCATTCATCGCATGATATGTGTTTTGCTTGGAGCGTCAATTTATTTTGTTAGGATTTTCTTGCAGTTATTTAGAATAATGTTTTGCATCTTTCTTTTCAATAAAAATGTTAAGTATAGCCTTTGCCATGCTTATCTTGCAAGTATATGAATTGCTGTTTCAAAACAGAAAGTTTATCGGTGTTGCAAAAATTCCCTAGAAAAGTAAGAATGTGATAAAATGTCGAAACTTTTTGCAAAATAAGCTCTGATAAATTTTCTACAGTGTGGTAAATTTTCATAATCTTTGGAGTTTAATAAGTACTGATACTCTTGCATTCTTTACAGGCTGTACTGGTTTGGCAGATTGCTATTATGTTTGCATTGTTTGCATATGTTTGCTTGTTTAATGATTCTATTTGAGGATAGGAGTACTAAATATGCAGAGGCATTTAGTATGCAATGTTGAATAATAATTTTAGTGATTTTCTACGGTAGAGAATGATAAGGTTTTTGCATTGGTTTATACTAACTTATCTCACGAGTTCTTGTTGAGTTTTGTGTGGATGAAGTTTTTGAGATTTAGGAAAACCTTGATATGAGAGGAATTAAGGAGACACGAAAGCTCAAGATTGGGTATGCCCAAGGCATTCCAAGATAATATTTCAAGAAGTCTCAAGCATCTAAGCTTAGGGATGCCCCGGTAGGCATCCCACCTTTCTTCTTCAAAAATTATCGGTTAGTATCGATTGAGCCTAAGTTTTTGCTTCTTCACATGATGTGTTCTATTCTTGGCATGTCATTTTATTTTGTTTTGCTTGCTGTTTTAATAAAATGCTTAGATCTGAAAGTTTTTGAATAAGAGAGAGTCCTCAAATATCTACCTATTTACTTAACTAATCGCTTGATCTTCACTTATATCTTTTTGGAGTAGCTTGTCATTTGCTCTAGTCCTTCACTTATATCTTTTTGAGCATGGTGTGCTTTAGTATTTTTGATGAAATTATCTCTTGCTTCACTTAAATTAATTTGAGAGAAAGAAATATTATGCTCATGATCTTCACTTATATTTGTTTGAGCTTATCAAAAGCAACACATGAAAAGTAGTCCCAAAGTGATAGATATCCAAGAAGGATATAATAAAAACTTTCATGAAGATCATTGGACAAAATAAACTTGATTCCTTGTAATAGTTTTGAGATATGATGATGTGATATGTGAGCCATGTTGATGAGTAATTATGTTTTACTAAGAATATTGGTGTTAAGGTTTGTGATTCCGTATGCAAGCACGAAAGTCAATAGTTATGCAATGAAATTACATCCTACTTGTGGTGCATTATTTGGTGTTAATTATGCTCAATGCTCGCTTATGAGATTATTCATTTCTTGGTTGGTCGCTTCTCAATCTTTTGCTAGCCTTCATTTTGCACTAAGTATGATCACTACGTGTGCATCCAAAATCCTTTAAATCAGTTTTGCCACATGAGTCCACTATACCTACCTATATGCGGTATTCTTTTGCCATTCTAAGCAAATATGTATGTGCCATCTCTAATTTTCAAAACAAATTTCTCTTTTGTGTGCCCGTACCGCTCGCGAGGCGGTGAGGGGTGGCCAATATTTTCCATTCTAGATGTCTTATTCTCACGATGAGTGTTTCTTCACTTGTCATTGCACGAGAGTAAGGCAAAGGTATTAGGGATGCCCAGTCCCGAAATGAAAAATGAATTTACTTTATGTTGTCAAATAATAAATTCCTTGGAATGTGTTGTTATGGAGGGCACCCACGGTTATGGTTAGCCATGAAAAGTGAAAGTATGGTGGAAAAAGGAATAAACTTTATTTTCTGTTTGGGAACCGCCTATGATATATCTAGCATGGAAAGTGTTGGGAGCTCTAAGTCATTTTCATTGGTGGGAAAAGTATGCCTGTCAAAATGTTTTTATCTCTCAATTTTTGCTCTGAGCTCTGGCACCTCTACAAATCCCTACTTCCCTCCGCGAAGTGCCTTTCTTTTACTTTATGCAATTTTTATTTGTAATTTGAGTCTCCATCTTCTCTTATAAAGCAGCAACTAGAGAGCACTATGATCGTACTTGAGCATTGGGTGTAGCTAATATGCGAGTGTGTTTCATGAATAGATCAATAATTGAGCATGATGGGCTAGGGATAGCTTATTTTAGCATTGATATTTTGAAAGACATTGTTGCTTGTTGATATGCTTGAGTATTTAAGTCCTCATGTCAAAACTATACTATTGCTTTGAACCATATAAAATTCCAATTATCCATGCTACAAAGAAAAGAATGAGATGGCATGATAGGCAGCATTCCACATCAAAAATTCTGTTTTTATCATTTACCTACTCGAGGACGAGCAGGAATTAAGCTTGGGGATGTCGATACTATTGGGAATCGTAGCATAATTTTAAAATTTTCCTACGCTCACCAAGATGCATCTATGGAGTATACTAGCAACGAGGAGAAAGGAGTGCATCTACATACCCTTGTAGATCGCGAGCGGAAGCGTTCCAATGAACGTGGATGACGGAGTCGTACTCGCCGTGATCCAAATCACCGATGACCGAGTGCCGAACGGACGGCACCTCCGCGTTCAACACACGTACGGTGCAGCGACGTCTCCTCCTTCTTGATCCAGCAAGGGGGAAGGAGAGGTTGATGGAGATCCAGCAGCACGACGGCGTGGTGGTGGATGTAGCGGGATGTCGGCAGGGCTTCGCCGAGCTTCTACGAGAGAGAGAGAGAGGTGTAGCAGGGGAGGAGGGAGGCACCCAAGGCTGAGATATTGCTTCCCTCCCTCCCCCTTTATATAGGGCCCCCTGGGAGGAGGGGGCGCCGGCCACAACCCATCTAGAGGGGGGGTGGCGGCCAAGGGGGGTGCCTTGCCCACAAGGCAAGTGGGGCGCCCCCCACCCTAGTGTTTCCAACCCTAGGCGCAGGGGGGAGGCCCATGGGGGGCGCCCAGCCCACCAAGGGCTGGTTCCCTTCCCACTTCAGCCCACGGGGCCCTACGGGATAGGTGGCCCCACCCGGTGGACCCCCGGGACCCTTCCGGTGGTCCCGGTACAATACCGATAACCCCCGAAACATTCCCGGTGGCCGAAACTTGACTTCCTATATATAATTATTCACCTCCGGACCATTCCGGAACTCCTCGTGACGTCCGGGATCTCATCCGGGACTCCTAACAACTTTCGGGTTTCCGCATACACATATCTCTACAACCCTAGCATCACCGAACCTTAAGTGTGTAGACCCTACGGGTTCGGGAGACATGCAGACATGACCGAGACGCCTCTCCGGTCAATAACCAACAGCGGGATCTGGATACCCATGTTGGCTCCCACATGTTCCACGATGATCTCATCGGATGAACCACGATGTCGAGGATTCAATCAATCCCGTATGCAATTCCCTTTGTCAATCGGTATGTTACTTGCCCGAGATTCGATCGTCGGTATCCCAATACCTTGTTCAACCTCCTTACCGGCAAGTCTCTTTACTCGTACCGCAATGCATGATCCCGTGACTAACGCCTTAGTCACATAGAGCTCATTATGATGATGCATTACCGAGTGGGCCCAGAGATACCTCTCCGTCACACGGAGTGAAAAGTCCCAGTCTCGATCCGTACCAACCCAACAGACACTTCCGGAGATACCCGTAGTGCACCTTTATAGTCACCCAGTTACGTTGTGATGTTTGGCACACCCAAAGCACTCCTACGGTATCCGGGAGTTGCACGATCTCATGGTCTAAGGAAAAGATACTTGACATTGGAAAAGCTCTAGCAAACGTAACTACACGATCTTTTATGCTATGCTTAGGATTGGGTCTTGTCCATCACATCATTCTCCTAATGATGTGATCCCGTTATCAATGACATCCAATGTCCATAGTCAGGAAACCATGACTATCTGTTGATCAACGAGCTAGTCAACTAGAGGCTTTACTAGGGACACGTTGTGGTCTATGTATTCACATATGTATTACGATTTCCGGACAATACAATTATAGCATGAACAATAGACAATTACCATGAACAAAGAAATACAATAATAACCATTTATTATTGCCTCTAGGGCATATTTCCAACAGTCTCCCACTTGCACTAGAGTCAATAATCTAGTTACATTGTGATGAATCGAACACCCATTGCGTCCTGGTGTTGATCATGTTTTGCTCTAGGGAGAGGTTTAGTCAACGGATCTGCTACATTCAGGTCCGTATGTACTTTACAAATATCTATGTCTCCATTTTGAACACTTTCACGAATGGAGTTGAAGCGACGCTTGATATGCCTGGTCTTCCTGTGAAACCTGAGCTCCTTCGCAAGTGCAATAGCTCTAGTGTTGTCACAGAAGAGAGTCATCGGGCCCGACGCATTGGGAATCACCCCTAGGTCGGTAATGAACTCCTTCATCCAGACTGCTTCCTGTGCTGCCTCCGAGGCTGCCATGTACTCCGCTTCACATGTAGATCCCGCCACGACGCTTTGCTTGCAACTGCACCAGCTTACTGCTCCTCCATTCAAAATATACACGTATCCGGTTTGTGACTTCGAGTCATCCAGATCTGTGTCGAAGCTAGCGTCGACGTAACCCTTTACGACGAGCTCTTCGTCACCTCCATAAACGAGAAACAAATCCTTAGTCCTCTTCAGGTACTTAAGATATTCTTGACCGCTGTCCAGTGTTCCATGCCGGGATTACTTTGGTACCTTCCTTCCAAACTTACGGCAAGGTTTACATCAGGTCTGGTACACAGCATGGCATACATAATAGACCCTATGGCCGAGGCATAGGGGATGACACTCATCTTTTCTATATCTTCTGCCGTGGTCGGGCATTGAGCCGTGCTCAATTGCACACCTTGCAATACAGGCAAGAACCCCTTCTTGGACTGATCCATATTGAACTTCTTCAATATCTTGTCAAGGTATGTACTCTGTGAAAGACCAATGAGGCGTCTTGATCTATCTCTATAGATCTTGATGCCTAATATATAAGCAGCATCTCCAAGGTCCTTCATTGAAAAACACTTATTCAAATAGGCCTTTATACTTTCCAAGAATTCTATATCATTTCCCATCAATAATATGTCATCCACATATAATAAGAGAAATGCTATAGAGCTCCCACTCACTTTCTTGTAAACACAGGCTTCTCCATAAGTCTGTGTAAACCCAAACGCTTTGATCATCTCATCAAAGCAAATGTTCCAACTCCGAGATGCTTGCACCAGCCCATAGATTGAGTGCTGGAGCTTGCATACTTTGTTAGCATTCTTAGGATCGACAAAACCTTCCGGCTGCATCATATATAACTCTTCCTTAAGGAAGCCGTTAAGGAATGCCATTTTGACGTCCATCTGCCATATCTCATAATCATAGTATGCGGCAATTGCTAAGATGATTCGGGCTGACTTCAGCTTCGCTACGGGTGAGAAAGTCTCATCGTAGTCAACCCCTTGAACTTGTCGATAACCCTTAGCGACAAGTCGAGCCTTATAGATGGTCACATTACCATCTGCGTCTGTCTTCTTCTTAAAGATCCACTTGTTTTCTATGGCTCGCCGATCATCGGGCAAGTCAGTCAAAGTCCATACTTCGTTTTCATACATGGATCCTATCTCGGATTTCATGGCTTCTAGCCATTTGTCGGAATCCAGGCCCGCCATCGCTTCTTCATAGTTTGAAGGTTCACCGTTGTCTAACAACATGATTTCCAGGACAGGGTTGCCGTACCACTCTGGTGCGGAACGTGTGCTTGTGAACCTACGAAGTTCAGTAGTAACTTGATCCGAAGCTTCATGATCATCATCATTAACTTCCTCCCCAGTCGGTGTAGGCACCACAGGAACATCTTCCCGCCCTGCGCTACTTTCCGGTTCAGAAGGGGTGACTATCACCTCATCAAGTTCCACTTTCCTCCCACTCAATTCTTTCGAGAGAAACTCCTTCTCTAGAAAGGACCCGTTCTTGGCAACAAAGATCTTGCCTTCGGATCTGAGGTAGAAGGTATACCCAATAGTTTCCTTAGGGTATCCTATGAAGACGCATTTTTCCGACTTGGGTTCGAGCTTTTCAGGTTGAAGTTTCTTGACATAAGCATCGCATCCCCAAACTTTTAGAAACGACAGCTTAGGTTTCTTCCCAAACCATAATTCATACGGTGTCGTCTCAACGGATTTCGACGGAGCCCTATTTAAAGTGAATGCGACAGTCTCTAAAGCATAGCCCCAAAATGAGAGCAGTAAATCGGTAAGAGACATCATAGATCGCACCATATCTAATAGAGTGCGATTACGACGTTCGGACACACCGTTTCTCTGAGGTGTTCCAGGCGGCGTGAGTTGTGAAACTATTCCACATTTCCTTAAGTGTGTACCAAATTCGTGAGTTAAATAATCTCCACCACGATCTGATCGTAAGAATTTTATTTTCCTGTCACGTTGATTCTCAACTTCACTCTGAAATTCCTTGAACTTTTCAAAGGTTTCAGACTTGTGTTTCATTAGGTAGACATACCCATATCTACTTAAGTCATCAGTGAGAGTGAGAACATAACGATATCCTCCGCGAGCCTCAACACTCAATGGACCGCACACATCGGTATGTATGATTTCCAATAAGTTGGTTGCTCGCTCCATTGTTCCGGAGAACGGAGTCTTGGTCATCTTACCCATGAGGCATGGTTCGCACGTGTCAAATGATTCGTAATCAAGAGACTCCAAAAGTCCATCTGCATGGAGCTTCTTCATGCGCTTGACACCAATGTGACCAAGGCGGCAGTGCCACAAGTATGTGGGACTATCGTTATCAACTTTACATCTTTTGGTATTCACATTATGAACATGTGTAACATCACGTTCGAGATTCATCAAGAATAAACCATTAACCAGCGGGGCATGACCATAAAACATATCTCTCAAATAAATAGAACAACCATTATTCTCGGATTTAAATGAGTAGCCATCTCGAATTAAACGAGATCCAGATACAATGTTCATGCTCAAAGCTGGCACTAAATAACAATTATTGAGGTTTAAAACTAATCCCGTAGGTAGATGCAGAGGTAGCGTGCCGACGGCGATCACATCGACCTTGGAACCATTCCCGACGCGCATCGTCACCTCGTCCTTCGCCAGTCTCCGTTTATTCCGTAGTTCCTGTTTTGAGTTACAAATATGAGCAACCGCACCGGTATCAAATACCCAGGAGCTAATACGAGTACTGGTAAGGTACACATCAATTACATGTATATCACATATACCTTTGGTGTTGCCGGCCTTCTTGTCCGCTAAGTATTTGGGGCAGTTCCGCTTCCAGTGACCACTTCCCTTGCAATAAAAGCACTCAGTTTCAGGCTTGGGTCCATTTTTTGACTTCTTCCCAGTAACTGGCTTACCGGGCGCGACAACTCCCTGGCCGTCCTTCTTGAAGTTCTTCTTACCCTTGGCCTTCTTGAACTTAGTGGTTTTATTCACCATCAACACTTGATGTTCTTTTCTGATCTCCACCTCCGCTGATTTCAGCATTGAATATATCTCAGGAATGGTCTTTTCCATCCCCTGCATATTGAAGTTCATCACAAAGCTCTTATAGCTTGGTGGAAGCGACTGGAGGATTCTGTCAATGACCGCATCATCCGAGAGATTAACTCCCAGCTGAGTCAAGCGGTTGTGCAACCCAGACATTCTGAGTATGTGCTCACTTACAGAACTATTTTCCTCCATTTTACAGCTGAAGAACTTGTCGGAGACTTCATATCTCTCGACCCGGGCATGAGCTTGGAAAACTAATTTCAGCTCCTCGAACATCTCATATGCTCCATGTTTCTCAAAACGCTTTTGGAGACCCGGTTCTAAGCTGTAAAGCATGCCGCACTGAACGAGGGAGTAATCATCAGCACGCTGCTGTCAAGCGTTCATAACGTCTTGGTTCTCTGGGATTGGTGCATCACCTAGCGGTGCTTCTAAGACATAATCTTTCTTGGCTACTATGAGGATGATCCTCAGGTTCCGGACCCAGTCCGTATAGTTGCTGCCATCATCTTTCAGCTTGGTTTTCTCTAGGAACGCGTTGAAATCGAGGACAACGTTGGCCATTAGATCTACAAGACATAGTGTAAAGATTTTAGACTAAGTTCATCTAATCAAATTACTCAATGAACTCCCACTCAGATAAACATTCCTCTAGTCATCTAAGTGAAACATGATCCGAGTTAACTAGGCCGTGTCCGATCATCACGTGAGACGGACTAGTAAAGATCGGTGAACATCTCCATGTTGATCGTATCTTCTATACGACTCATGCTCGACCTTTCGGTCCTCCGTGTTCCGAGGCCATGTCTGTACATGCTAGGCTCATCAAGTCAACCTAAGTGTATTGCGTGTGTTCCGAGGCCATGTCTGTACATGCTAGGCTCGTCAACACCCGTTGTATTCGAACGTTAGAATCTATCACACCCGATCATCATGTGGTGCTTCGAAACAACGAACCTTCGCAACGGTGCACAGTTAGGGTGAACACTTTCTTGAAATTATCATAAGGGATCATCTTACTTACTACCGTCGTTCTAAGCAAATAAGATGCAAAAACATGATAAACATCACATGCAATCAAATAGTGACATGATATGGCCAATATCATCATGCTCCTTTGATCTCCATCTTCGGGGCACCATGATCATCTTCGTCACCGGCATGACACCATGATCTCCATCATCATGATCTCCATCATTGTGTCTTCATGAAGTCGTCACGCCAACGATTACTTCTACTTCTATGGCTAACGCGTTTAGCAACAAAGTAAAGTAATTTACATGGCGTTTATTCAATGACACGCAGGTCATGTAAAATAATAAAGACAACTCCTATGGCTCCTGCCGGTTGTCATACTCATCGACATGCAAGTCGTGATTCCTATTACAAGAATATGATCAATCTCATACATCACATATATCATTCATCACATCTTCTGGCCATATCACATCACATTGCACATGCTGCAAAAACAAGTTAGACGTCCTCTAATAGTTGTTGCAAGTTTTTACGTGGTTTGTAGGTTTCTAGCAAGAACGTTTCTTACCTACGTATGACCACAACGTGATTTGCCAATTTCTATTTACCCTTCATAAGGACCCTTTTCATCGAATCCGTTCCGACTAAAGTAGGAGAGACAGACACCCGCTAGCCACCTTATGCATCTAGTGCATGTCAGCCGATGGAACCTGTCTCACGTAAGCGTACGTGTAAGGTCGGTCTGGGCCACTTCATCCTACAATGCCGCCGAAACAAGAAACGACTAGTAGCGGCAAGAAGAATTGGCAACATTAACGCCCACAACTTCTTTGTGTTCTACTCGTGCATAGTAACTACGCATAGGCCTGGCTCATGATGCCACTGTTGGGAATCGTAGCATAATTTTAAAATTTTCCTACGCTCACCAAGATGCATCTATGGAGTATACTAGCAACGAGGGGAAAGGAGTGCATCTACATACCCTTGTAGATCGCGAGCGGAAGTGTTCCAATGAACGTGGATGACGGAGTCATACTCGCCGTGATCCAAATCACCGATGACCGAGTGCCGAACGGACGGCACCTCCGCGTTCAACACACGTACGGTGCAGCGACGTCTCCTCCTTCTTGATCCAGCAAGGGGGAAGGAGAGGTTGATGCAGATCCAGCAGCACGACGGCGTGGTGGTGGATGTAGCGGGATGTCGGCAGGGCTTCGCTGAGCTTCTACGAGAGAGAGAGATAGGTGTAGCAGGGGAGGAGGGAGGCGCCCAAGGCTGAGATATTTCTGCCCTCCCTCCCCCCTCTATATAGGCCCCCTGGGAGGGGGGGCACCGGCCACAACCCATCTAGAGGGGGGCGGCGGCCAAGGGGGGTGCCTTGCCCCCCAAGGCAAGTGGGGCGCCCCCCCACCCTAGGGTTTCCATCCCTAGGCGCAGGGGGGAGGCCCATGGGGGGCGCCCAGCCCACTAGGGGCTGGTTCCCTTCCCACTTCAGCCCACGGGGCCCTCCGGGATAGGTGGCCCCACCCGGTGGACCCCCGGGACCCTTCCGGTGGTCCCGGTACAATACCGATAACCCCCGAAACTTTCCCGGTGGCCGAAACTTGACTTCCTATATATAATTCTTCACCCCCGGACCATTCCGGAACTCCTCGTGACGTCCGGGATCTCATCCGGGACTCCGAACAACTTTCGGGTTTCCGCATACACATATCTCTACAACCCTAGCGTCACCGAACCTTAAGTGTGTAGACCCTCCGGGTTCGGGAGACATGCAGACATGACCGAGACGCCTCTCCGGTCAATAACCAACAGCGGGATCTGGATACCCATGTTGGCTCCCACATGTTCCACGATGATCTCATCGGATGAACCACGATGTCGAGGATTCAATCAATCCCGTATGCAATTCCCTTTGTCAATCGGTATGTTACTTGCCCGAGATTCAATCGTCGGTATCCCAATACCTTGTTCAATCTCGTTACCGGCAAGTCTCTTTACTCGTACCGCAATGCATGATCCCGTGACTAACGCCTTAGTCACATTGAGCTCATTATGATGATGCATTACCGGGTGGGCCCAGAGATACCTCTCCGTCACACGGAGTGACAAATCCCAGTCTCGATCCGTGCCAACCCAACAGACACTTTCGGAGATACCCGTAGTGCACCTTTATAGTCACCCAGTTACGTTGTGACGTTTGGCACACCCAAAGCACTCCTACGGTATCCGGGAGTTGCACGATCTCATGGTCTAAGGAAAAGATACTTGACATTGGAAAAGCTCTAGCAAACGAAACTACACGATCTTTTATGCTATGCTTAGGATTGGGTCTTGTCCATCACATCATTCTCCTAATGATGTGATCCCGTTATCAATGACATCCAATGTCCATAGTCAGGAAACCATGACTATCTGTTGATCAACGAGCTAGTCAACTAGAGGCTTTACTAGGGACACGTTGTATTATGATTTCTGGACAATACAATTATAGCATGAACAATAGACAATTACCATGAACAATAGACAATTACCATGAACAAAGAAATACAATAATAACCATTTATTATTGCCTCTAGGGCATATTTCGAACAGATACGTCTCCAACGTATCTATAATTTTTTATTGTTCCATGTTGTTATATTATCATTCACTAGTAGAAAACAGGGCTTTGGTTTGGGCCTGGCCAGCCCATTAGTCCCGTTCGGTCACGAACCAGGACCCACGGGGGGCATACGTCCCGGTACGTGCGCCCAGGGGGCCGGCCGGGCCTTGTGGGGCATTGGTCCCGGTTTGTCTGGACCCATTTGTCTCGGTTCCAGGCACGAACCGGGGCCAATGGTCCTTGCTCCTGGCCCACAACCATTGGTCCCGGTTCGTGGCTGGAACCGGGACAGAAGGGGGGCCTTTAGTCCCGGTTCCTGCCATGAACCGGGACCAATGAGTTGCCTATATATACCCGATCGCCGCAGCAGAGCACTCCACACTGGTCTATTTTTTCTGGCTGGCGAGGGGAGAGCTTCGTGGTGCTCTAGCTCACCTCCTATGCACATGAGGTGTTCGATGAAATTCCCGAGCCACACTAGTTAAGCTTTCTCCTCTTGAAGCTCGACCTCCAAGCTCCATTTTCCCCGAGATTTGTCTAGGTTTAGCGGTCCGTCACGTCCCGTCCCCGTCTTCACTGTCGACGATCGCCCGCGCCGATCTCGTCGCCGGCACCACCGTCGTGAGCCTCTTCTTCTTATCTTCTTTCTGAAAGAAAATAATTATTACTTCAGATAGATACTTGTCTAATTTCTTACTTTTATTATTGCCTGTTATTATATAGTGCGATGGTTTTGGTATCCGCCCCTGTCGGCCCTCGTCCTGTCTATGATTCGGATGTGGTATATATTATCTTTTATAACTATTTGGTTCATTTATTGTTTATGACAATTATGCCGACCAACGTGACATACATTTTATTTATCTAGGAGGTATGTGAACCGGAAATTCCAACTGACCCTATTGTCGAGAGGTTAAATTTAGTTGAAGAAGAAAACAATTACTTGAAGGAAAAAATAAAAAAATTGAGGAGGAGAAGATGATATTGGAGTTGCATGTTGCGGATGTCGTAGATGATCACAAGATCAAGATGGCTGCAATGCGTTTGAAGATTATAAAGATTAGAAAATATGCCATTCATACCGAGGCTTGGTATCATTATGCCGTTGGATCAATTCTTACCTTGGTTGCAATTATGATCGCATTTGTTGTTGCTTTTAAATGTTTTACATAGTTTCAATGTATGGTTTAATTAGATGCTCTGGAGAGCTATATGTTGTTCAATGAGAACTATGTATGTACTTTGGTTTTAATGTGATGATGAACTTCTATTAATTTGGTCACTTATCTATCCATGATGTTCTGTAATGGTTTTTGACACACTTAATTATATATAATGCACGCAGATGAACCGGCAATGGATGTACGGTGACAGACACACCTCCGAGTACGTTAAGGGCGTGCATAATTTTCTCGAAGTGGCTGAGGCAAACAAGCAGAATGGTTTTATGTGCTGTCCATGCCTTATATGTGGGAATACGAAGTCTTACTCTGACCGGAAAATCCTTCACAGCCACCTGCTTTATAAGGGTTTCATGCCACACTATAATATTTGGACAAAGCATGGAGAAATAGGGGTTATGATGGAAGACAGTGAAGAAGAAGAGGACGATGACAACTATGTGCCCCCGGAATACGGTGATGCTGCAACGGGGGAAGCTGCTGAAGATCAAGAGGAACCAGACGATATTGTGCCCGATGATGATCTCCGCCGGGTCATTGTTGATGCAAGGAGACAGTGCGAAAGTCAAAAGGAGAAGCTGAAGTTTGATCGCATGTTAGAGGATCACAAAAAAGGGTTGTACCCCAATTGCGAAGATGGCAACACAAAGCTCGGTACCATACTGGAATTGCTGCAGTGGAGGCAGAGAATGCTGTGCCTGACAAAGGATTTGAGAAGCTACTAAAAATATGGAAGAAGAAGCTTCCAAAGGATAACAAATTGCCTGACAGTATGTATGCAGCAAAGAAAGTCGTATACCCTCTAGGATTGGAGGTGCAGAAGATACATGCATGCCCTAATGACTGCATCCTCTACTGCGATGCGTACGATGATTTGAACGCATGCCTGGTATGCGGTGCATTGCGGTATAAGATCAGGCGAGATGACCCTGGTGATGTTGACGGCAAGCCCCCCAGGAAGAGGGTTCTTGCGAAGGTGATGCGGTATGCTCCTATAATACCACGGTTGAAACGTCTGTTCAAAAACGAAGAGCATGCCAAGTTGATGAGATGGCACAGAGAGGACCGTAAGAAAGACGGGAAGTTGAGAGCACCCGCTGACGGGTCGCAGTGGAGAAAAATCGAGAGAAAGTACTGGGCTGAGTTTGCAGGTGACCCAAGAAACGTATGGTTTGGTTTAAGCGTGGATGGCATTAATCCTTTTGGGGAGCAGAGCAGCAATCACAACACCTGGCCTGTGACTCTATGTATGTATAACCTTCCTCCTTGGATGTGCATGAAGCGGAAGTTCATTATGATGCCAGTTCTCATCCAAGGCCCTAAGCAACCCGGCAACGACATTGATGTGTACCTAAGGCCATTAGTTGAATAACTTTTACAGCTGTGGAATGGAAACGGTGTACGTGTGTGGGATGAGCACAAACAGGAGGAATTTAACCTGCATGCGTTGCTGTTTGTAACCATAAATGATTGGCCCGCTCTCAATAACCTTTCAGGACAGACAAACAAGGGATACCATGCATGCACACACTATTTAGCTGACACCGAAATCATATACCTGGACAAATGCAGGAATAATGTGTACCTGGGCCATCGTCGATTTCTTCCGACCAACCATCAATGTTGAAAGAAAGGCAAGCATTTCAAAGGCGAGGCAGATTACCGGAAGAAGCCCGCCATCCGTACCGGTGATCACGTACTTGCTATGGTCAATGATTTACATGTAATCTTTTGAAAGGGTCCCGGCGGACTATTTGTTCCGAATGACGCTGAGGGACACGCACCCATGTGGAAGAAGAAATCTATATTTTGGGACCTACCCTACTGGAAAGACTTAGAGGTCCGCTCTGCAATCGACGTGATGCACGTGACGAAGAACCTTTGTGTGAACCTGCTAGGCTTCTTGGGCGTGTATGGGAATACAAAAGATACACCGGAGGCACGGGAGGACTTGCAATATTTGCACGAAAAAGACGGCATGCCTCCAAAGCAGTATGAAGGTCCTGCCAGCTATGCTCTTACCAAAGAAGAGAAGGAAATCTTCTTTGAATGCCTGCTTAGTATGAAGGTCCCGTCTGGCTTCTCGTCGAATATAAAGGGAATAATAAACATGCCAGAGAAAAAGTTTCAGAACCTAAAGTCTCATGACTGCCACGTGAT
Organism: Aegilops tauschii subsp. strangulata; assembly: GCF_002575655.3. Taxonomy (NCBI): domain Eukaryota; kingdom Viridiplantae; phylum Streptophyta; class Magnoliopsida; order Poales; family Poaceae; genus Aegilops; species Aegilops tauschii. The sequence goes on from NC_053040.3 coordinate 324,104,058, forward strand.
TATGACGCAACTACTTCCAGTTGCATTTAGGGGGCTTGTACCGAAAAACGTCCGATTTGCCATTGTGAAGCTACGTGCATTCCTCAATGCAATCTCTCAGAAGGTGATCGATCCAGAAATCATACCAAGGCTTAGGAGTGATGTGGTGCATTGTCTTGTCAGTTTCGAGCTGGTGTTCCCACCATCCTTCTTAAATATCATGACGCACGTCCTAGTTCATCTAGTCGACGAGATTTTCATTCTGGGCCCCGTATTTTTACACAATATGTTCCCCTTTGAGAGGTTCATGGGAGTCCTAAAGAAATATGTCCGTAACCACGCTAGGCCAGAAGGAAGCATCTCCATGGGCCATCAAACAGAGGATGTCATTGGGTTTTGTGTTGACTTCATTCCTGTCCTTAAGAAGATTGGTCTCCCTAAATCGCGGTATGAGGGGAGACTGACTGGAAAAGGCACGCTAGGCGGGGACTCAATAATATGCAGGGACGGGCATTCTTCGTCTCAAGCACACTACACAGTTCTACAGAACTCTACCTTGGTGACCCCGTATGTCGATGAACACAAGAACGGTTTGCGCTCCAAACACCCGGAGCAGTGTGACGACTGGATTACATGTGAACACATCAGGACTTTCGGCAGTTGGTTGGAAACACGTGTCAGAGGTGAAAACACTGTTTGTGATGAGCTATACAAGTTGTCCAGGGGACCATCTTCGACTGTATTGACTTACAAAGGATACGAGACAAATGGGAATACAATTTACATGATCACCCAAGATCAAAAGAGCACCAACCAAAACAGCGGTGTCCGCTTTGATGCAGCAACCAAGAGGGGAAAGGACACATATTATGGTTACATATTGGACATATGGGAACTTGACTACGGACATGATTTTAAGGTCCCTTTGTTTAAGTGCAAATGGGTCAATCTGTCAGGAGGCGGGGTACAAGTAGACCCACAGTACCGAATGACAACAGTGGAGCTGAACAATCTTGGGTACACAGACGAACCATTCGTCCTAGCCAATGATGTGGCCCAGGTTTTCGATGTGAAGGACATGTCTACCAAACCGAGAAAAAGAAAAGATAATAAGGAAGCGAACACATCATACGATGAGCCAAAGCGCCACATAGTTCTTTAAGGAAAAAGAGACATCGTGGGAGTGGAGGGCAAGATAGACATGTCCGAAGTTTATGAAAAGTTTCATGAAATTCCTCCCTTCAAAGTCAACGCTGACCCAAGCACCCTGTTAAACGATGAAGATTATCCATGGTTACGGCACAATAAGCAGAGGACACAAGCAAGGAAAAATTGAAGACTTTCTCTCCACATCTATTATGATGATGCCTTTGATCTAGAATATCACTGTAGTTACATGTGAAGAAATGAAATGCCTTTTGTAACAGACGAGTTTCCGTATGAAACCCTGATACTTTGAAACAGATTGTCCGTTTTGTACACGAAGTGCATCCAGTTTTTGCAGTAATCCTATCAACTTTTTATCACCTGCTATGTGGGTGAAATGATGATACCAGGCCAATTTTCAACCTCTTCAGAGTTCATCTGAAGTGCTTTTCAATTTCAGGGTCATATAGCTCAAAAAAATTAGTAAATGCATGAAAAATAACAAATCAAGTCAGAAAGGGTTGAAAATTGATGATGTGGCTTTGAATGGTTCATTTTGAACACACAAAAAGTCTGGAGTTCAAATAAGTTCAAAAATTTGAAACCCCTTTGTAACAGATGAGTTTTCGTCCGAAACCCTGATACTTCGAAAGAGATAGTCCATTTTGTACACGAAGTGCATCCAGTATTTGCCGTAACCCTCTCAACTTTTTAGCACATGCTATGTGGGTGAAATGATGATACCATGCCAGTTTTCAACCTATTCAGAGTTCATCTGAGGTGCTTTTCAATTTCTGGGTCATTTTGCCGTAACCCTCTAGGTCTTTCCAGTAGGGTAGGTCCCAAAATATAGATTTCTTCTTCCACATGGGCGCGTGTCCCTCAGCGTCATTCGGAACAGATAGTCCACCGGGACCCTTTTTAAAGATCACGTGTAAATCATTGACCATAGCAAGTACGTGATCACCGGTACGCATGGCGGGCTTCTTCCGGTGATCTGCCTCGCCTTTGAAATGCTTGACTTTCTTTCGACATTGATGGTTGGTCGGAAGATATCGACGATGGCCCAAGTAGACATTCTTCATGCATTTTTTCAAGTATATACTTTCGATGTCAGCTAAACAGTGCGTGCATGCGTGGTATCCCTTGTTTGTCTGTCCTGAAAGGTTACTGAGAGCGGGCCAATCGTTGATGGTTACAAACAACAACGCATGCATGTTAAATTCATCCTATTTGTGCTCACCCCACACACGTACACCGTTTCCACTCCACAGCTGTAAAAGTTATTCAACTAATGGCCTTAGGTACACATCAATGTCGTTGTCGGGTTGCTTAGGGCCTTGGATGAGAACTGGCATCATAATGAACTTCCGCTTCATGCACATCCAAGGAGGGAGGTTATACATACCTAGACTCACGGGCCAGGTGTTGTGATTGCTGCTCTGCTCCCCGAAAGAATTAATGCCATCCGCGCTTAAACCAAACCATACGTTCCTTGGGTCACCTACAAACTCAGCCCAATACTTTCTCTCAATTTTTCTCCACTGCGACCCGTCAGCGGGTGCTCTCAACTTCCCGTCTTTCTTACGGTCCTCTCTGTGCCATCGCATCAACTTGGCATGCTCTTCGTTTCTGAACAGACGTTTCAACTGTGGTATTATAGGAGCATACCACATCACCTTCGCAGGAACCCTCTTCCTAGGGGGCTCGCCGTCAACATCACCAGGGTCATCTCGTCTGATCTTATACCGCAATGCACCGCATATCGGGCATGCGTTCAAATCCTCATATGCACCGCGGTAGAGGATGCAGTCATTAGGGCATGCATTTATCTTCTGCACCTCCAATCCTAGAGGGCATACGACCTTCTTTGCTGCGTACGTACTGTCGGGCAATTCGTTATCCTTTGGAAGCTTCTTCTTCAATATTTTCAGTAGCTTCTCAAATCCTTTGTGAGGCACAACATTCTCTGCCTTCCACTGCAACAATTCCAGTACGGTACCGAGCTTTGTGTTGCCATCTTCGCAATTGGGGTACAACCCTTTTTTCTGATCCTCTAACAGGCGATCGAACTTCAGCTTCTCCTTTTGACTTTCGCACTGTCTCCTTGCATCAACAATGACCCGGCGGAGATCATCATCGGGCACAATATCGTCTGGTTTCTCTTGATCTTCAGCAGCTTCCCCCGTTGCAGCATCACCGTATTCCGGGGGCACATTGTTGTCATCGTCCTCTTCTTCTTCACTGTCTTCCATCATAACCCCTATTTCTCCGTGCTTGGTCCAAACATTATAGTGTGGTATGAAACCCTTATAAATCAGGTGGTTGTGAAGGATTTTCCGGTCAGAGTAAGACTTCGTGTTCCCACATATAGGGCATGGACTGCACATAAAACCATTCTGCATGTTTGCCTCAGCCACTTCGAGAAAATTATGCACGCCCTTAGCGTACTCGGAGATGTGTCTGTCACTGTACATCCATTGCCGGTTTATCTGCGTGCATTATATATAATTAAGTGTGTCAAAAACCATTACAGAACATCATGGATAGATAAGTTACCAAATTAATAGAAGTTCATCATCACATTAAAACCAAAGTACATACATAGTTCTCATTGAACAACATATAGCTCTCCAGAGCATCTAATTAAACCATAGATTGAAACTATGTAAGACATGTCAATGCAACAACAAATGCGATCATAATTGCAACCAAGGTAACAATTGATCCAACGGCATAATGATACCAAGCCTCGGTATGAATGGCATATTTTCTAATCTTTCTAATCTTCAAACGCATTGCATCCATCTTGATCTTGTGATCATCTACTACATTCGCAACATGCAACTCCAATATCATCTTCTCCTCCTCAACTTTTTTATTTTTTCCTTCAAGTAATTGTTTTCTTCTTCAACTAAATTTAACCTCTCGACAATAGGTCGGTTGGAATTTCCGGTTCACATACCTCCTAGATAAATAAAATCTATGTCACATTGGTCGACATAATAGTCATAAACAATAAATGAACCAAATAGTTATAAAAGATAATATATACCACATCCGAATCATAGACAGGACAAGGGCCGACGGGGGCGGATACCAAAACCATCGCACTATATAATAACAAGCAATAATAAAAGTAAGAAAATTAGACAATTATCTGTCTAAAGTAAGAATTTCTTTCTTTCAGAACGAAGATAAGAACAAGAGGCTCACCATGGTGGTGCCGGTGACGAGATCGGCACGAACGATCGTTGGCGGTGAAGACGGGGACGGGACGTGATAGACCGCTAAACCTAGACAAATCTTGGGGAAAATGGAGCTTGGAGGTCGACCTTCGAGAGGAGAAAGCTTAACTAGTGTGGCTCGGGAATTTCATTGAACACCTCATGTGCATAGGAGGTGAGCTAGAGAACCACAAAGCTCTCCCCTCGCCGGCCTGAAAAAATAGACCAGTGTGGAGTGCTCTGCTGCGGTGATGGAGTATATATAGGCAACTCATTGGGCCAAGTTCATGGCAGGAACCGGGACTAAAGGCTCCCCTTCTGTCCCGGTTCCAGCAATGAACCGGGACCAATGGTTGTGGGCTAGGAGCGAGGACCATTGGTCCCGGTTCGTGCCTGGAACCGGAACAAATGGGTCCGGAGGAACCAGGACCAATGCCCCACAAGGCCCGGCCGGCCCCCTGGGCGCACGAACTGGGACGTATGCCCCCCATGGGTCCCGGTTCATGACTGAACTGGGACTAATGGGCTGCCAGGCCTGAACCAAAGCCGTGTTTTCTACTAGTGAATGATAATATAACAGCATGGAACAATAAAAAAATTATTGATACGTTGGAGACGTATGAGCATCCCCCAGCTTAATTCATGCTCGTCCTCGAGTAGGTAAATGATAAAAACAGAATTTTTGATGTGGAATGCTGCCTATCATGTCCTCTCATATTCTTTTCTTTGTAGCATGGATATTTGGAATTTTATATGGTTCAAAGCAATAGTCTATTTTTGACATGAGGACTTAAATACTCAAGCATATCAATAAGCAAGAATGTCTTTCAAAATATCAACGCTAAAATAACCTATCCCTAGCCCATCATGCTAATTTATTGATCCATTCATGAAACACACTCGCATATTAGCTACACCCAATGCTCAAGTACGATCATAGTGCTCCCTTGTTGGTGCTTTATAAGAGAAGATGGAGACTCAAATTACAAATAAAAATTGCATAAAGTAAAAGAAAGGCCCTTCGCGGAGGGAAGTAGGGATTTGTAGAGGTGTTAGAGCTCAAAGCGAAAATTGACAGATAAAAACATTTTGACAGGCATAATTTTCCCACCAATGAAAACGACTTAGAGCTCCCAACACTTTCCATGCTAGATATATCTTAGGCGGTTCCCAAACAGAAAATAAAGTTTATTCCTTTTTCCACCATACTTTCACTTTCCATGGCTAACCGTATCCATGGGTGCCCTCCATACCAACACTTTCCAAGGAATTTAATATTTAACAACATAAAGTAAATTCATTTTTCATTTCGGGACTGGGCATCCATAATACCTTTGCCTTACTCTCGTGCAATGACAAGTGAATAAACACTCATCATGAGAATAACATATCTAGCATCGAAAATATTGGCCACCCCTCACCGCCTCGCGAGCGGTACGAGCAGACAAAGGAGAAATTTGTTTTGAAAATTAGAGATGACACATACGTATTTGCTTAGAACGGCAAAAGAATACCCCATATAGGTAGGTATAGTGTACTCATGTGGCAAAACTGGTTTAAAGGATTTTGGATGCACACGTAGTGATCATAGTTAGTGCAAAATGAAGGCTAGCGAAATATTGAGAAGCGACCAACGAAGAAATGAATAATCTCAGAAGGGAGCATTGAGCATAATTAACACCAAATAATGCACCACAAGTAGGATGTAATTTCATTGCATAACTATTGACTTTCGTGCTTGCATACGGAATCACAAACCTTAACACCAATATTCTTAGTAAAACATAATTACTCATCAACATGGCTCACATATCACATCATCATATCTCAAAACTATTACAAGGAATCAAGTTTATTTTGTCCAATGATCTTCATGAAAGTTTTTATTATATCCTTCTTGGATATCTATCACTTTGGGACTAATTTTCATGTGTTGGTTTTGATAATATCAAACAAATATAAGTGAAGATCATGAGCATAATATTTATTTCTCTCAAATTAATTTAAGTGAAGCAAGAGATAATTTCTTCAAAAATACAAAAGCACACCGTGCTCAAAAATATATAAGTGAAGCACTAGAGCAAATGACAAGCTACTCCAAAAAGATATAAGTGAAGATCAAGCGAGTAGTGAAGTAAATAGGTAGCTATTTGAGGACTCTCTCTTATACAAAAACTTTCAGACTAAGCATTTTATTAAAACATCAAGCAAAACAAAATAAAATGACATTCCAAGAATAGCACACATCATGTGAAGAAGCAAAAACTTAGGCTCAACCGATACTAACCGATAATTGTTGAAGAAGAAAGCTTAGATGCTTGAGACTTCTTGAAATATTATCTTGGGATGCCTTGGGCATCTCCAGTCTTGAGATTTTATCTCTCCTTAATTCCTCTCATATCACAGTTTTCCTAAATCTCAAAAACTTCATCCACACAAAACTCAACAAGAACTCGTGAGATAAGTTAGTATAAACCAATGCAAAAACCTTATCATTCTCTACCGTAACAAATCACTAAAATTATTATTCAACATTACATACTAAATGCCTCTCCATATTTAATACTCCTATCCTCAAATAGAATCATTAAACAAGCAAACATATGCAAACAATGCAAACATAACAACAATCTGCCAAACCAGTACAATCTGTAAAGAATGAAAGAGTATCAGTACTTATTTAACTCTAAAGATTATGAAAATATACCACACTGTAGAAAATTTATCAGAGCTTATTTTGCAAAAGGTTTCAACATTTTATCACATTCTTACTTTTCTAGGGAATTTTTGCAACACCGATAAACTTTCTGTTTTGAAACAGCAACTCATATACTTGCAAGATAAGCATGGCAAAGGCCATACTTGAAATTTTTATTGAAAAGAAAGATGAAAAACATTTGTGACGAATGAAAACATAGCTCCAAGTGAGGTTACTGATAATGTTGAAGACGAAAGAGGGGATGCCTTTCGGGGCATCCCCAAGCTTAGTTGCTTGGACATTCCTTGAATATTACCTTGGGGGTGCCTTGGGCATCCCCAAGATTGGGGTCTTGTCACTCCTTATTCTCCTCATATCGATATCTCTCCCAAAACTTGAAAACTTCAATCACACAAAACATAACGGAACTTCGTGAGATAGGTTAGTATGATAAAGAGCAAACCATTTCACTTTGGTACTGTCAAAGACAAGATTCATAATTGTTTCCACACGATGCCTACTATAGCATATCATTTCCACAATTTATATTGAGCAATATAAGCCATAGAAACTAGAAAACAAGCAAACTATGCATTGAAAATAGAATCTGTCAAAAACAGAACAGTCTGTAGTAATCTGTACTCCAACCATATTTGTGCTAGTCCAAAAATTCTGAAAAATTAGGACAACGTAGAGAATTTGTAAATATATATCACCTGTAAAAATTTCAGAGTTTTTTCACGTTCCATATATATATATAAATTCCTGCACTGGATGCAAAAGTTTCTGTTTTTGCATAGATTGAAGTCAACTATCATCCGCACTATCCCAAAGGCTTTACTTGGCACTTTATTGAAACAAATGCTATAAAACATGATTACTACAGTAGCTTAATCATGTGAACATGCAAAAACAGTAGGTAAAAGTGTTGGTTTGTCTCCCAACAAGCGCTTTCTTTAATGCCTTTTAGCTAGGCATGATGATTTCCATGATGCTCGCATAAAAGATAAGAATTGAAACATAAAGAGAGCATCATGAATCATAAGTTCCCCCCTCATAATAATTTTCAGTAGCATCATTAATAGATTCACCAATATAACCATCACATAAAGTATTCTTTTCATGATCCAAAAGCATAGAAAATATATTACTCTTCGTATAAACAATTTTATTCTCATTCATAATAATGGGAGTATCATAGGAAACTCGAACACTATAAATTGTTCCCACATTAAAAGATTAATGTTTAGTAAAAAGGATATTCAAAATTATGATAGTAATTATCACTACTTTTTATAACAGAAGTATCATCACAATTATCATCATAAGTGGGAGGCATGCAATCATCATAGCAAATTTGATCATTCAAAGTAAGGGGACTAAAAAGATCATCTTCATTAAGCATAGCATCCCCAAGCTTTGGACAAACATTAATTGCAGCAAATAAATTCTCAAACATGTCATTTTCATCAAACATAACATCCCCAAGCTTGTGGCTTGGCATATCATAAGCATAATTACTCTCATCGTTAATAGTATGAATAACACCAACGATATAACAATTGCTATCATCATAATTTCCCAAGTTGGTGCCAAAAAGATTTCCAAAATTATAAGAAGTATCATTATCTTCCCAATCACAATTATCACAAGAAGCAATAGGCATAACAAAATCATCATCAAGCGCATCATCTTCCACAATTTTTTTTGATTCATTTTCATAAGCCACAACAATATTAGGAGCAACATTATTTGGGAGAGATACCTTTTTACCTCTATTCTTTCTTCTTTTCTTCTTCTTCACCAAATCATTTGTGGGTATAATTAATCTTCTCAAGCTTCTTATTGATGAGATTGCTTGGATAGGAAGCTCCTCCTCGTTACATGATTCATCATAATAAACAATAGGAGGGTATTGGGAAATATTTTGCCTTTCATTAGTACTCTCTTCATATTCTATTTTTTCTTGACTTTAGATAGTTGGCAATATAAGGATTCTCAATACAATTTACCGCACAAAACATATAAATGTCCTCTAGATAAAAATAGAGAAATCTCTCGAGATTAAATTTCGGACTACCCTCAGTTATACGTTTCATTTCTTCATACCCCGAAAGAAGACTAAGATCTTTATGATGCTCAAGGGTAATCAAGTTATCACAATTTTTGGAGACGATTTGATCATGAAACAATTTTCATTGGAGATTTAAATGACCACGTTCATTGCAAAGTTCACAAGGATGGCGACAAAAATTAAATCTTTCAGCACAATTATATAGCCTCTCTTGCAACTTTTTCATTTCTAAATATTTATGCTTCTTACAAAATCTATCTTCCCTTTTTGGTGTGCATTTGGACTCCAAATTCACTCCGCGAAAAGTGACATGCTTATAAGAAACATTTTTGTCATGACTTGTGCAATCATCATTAGCATTTTGGATATTCAAAGAATTCATACTGACAACATTGCAATCATGCTCATCATTCAAGTATTTTGTGCCAAACATTTTATTGACTTCTTCTTCTAACAATTAAGCACAATTTTCCGATCCATCATTTTCAAGAAAGATATTATAAGGATGATCAACAATATGATGCAACCTCAATTCCATTTTTTGTGTAGTTTTCTTTTATAAACCAATATGGTGATAAAACAAGAAACTAAAAGATTCAATTGCAAGACCTTCAAGCACTCACCTCCCCGGCAACGGCGCCAGAAAAGAGCTTGATGTCTACTACACAACTTTATTCTTGTAGACACGTGTTGGGCCTCCAAGCGCAGAGTTTTGTAGGACAGTAGCAATTTTCCCTCAAGTGGATGACCTAAGGTTTATCAATTTGTGGGAGGCGTAGGATGAAGATGGTCTCTCTTAAACTACCCTGCACCCAAATAATAAAAAGTCTCCTGTGTCCCCAACACACCAAATACAATGGTAATTTGTATAGGTGCACTAGTTCGGCGAAGAGATGGTGATACAAGTGTAATATGGATAGTAGATATTGATTTTTGTAATAAGAACAATAAAAAACAGCAAGGTAGCAATTGATAAAACAGAGCACAAACGGTATTGCAATGCTTGAAAATGAGGCCAAGGGTCCGTACTTTCGCTAGTGCAATCTCTCAATAATCCTAATATAATTGGATCATATAACCATCCCTCAATGTGCGATGAAGAATCACTCCAAAGTTCCTATCTAGCGGAGAACATAAGAATAATTTGTTTGTAGGGTACAAAACTACCATAAAGTTATTCTTTCCGATCGATCAATCCAATAGTTCGTACTAAAATAATACCAAAGCAAATTCAGATTCGTAATACTCAATCCAACACAAAGAACCTCAAAGAGTGCCCCAGGATTTCTACCGAAGAAACAAAGACAAGAACGTGCATCAACCCCTATGCATAGATTACCCCAACGTCACCTCGGGAATCCACGAGTTGAGTGCCAAAACACATATCAAGTGAATCAATATGATACCCCATTGTCACCACAAGTATTCATATGCAAGACATAAATCTAATAAAACGAAATCTCAAAGGGAAAACTCAATTCATCATAACAAGATAGAGAGGGGAAAACACCATATGATCCGACTATATTAACAAAGCCTGCGATACATCAAGATCGTAACATCTTAAGAACACGAGAGAGAGGGAGAGAGAGAGAGATTAAACACATAGCTATTGGTACAAACCCTCAGCCCCGAGGGTGGACTACTCCCTCCTCATCGTGGTGGCCGCCGGGATGATGAAGATGGCCGCCGGTGATGATTCCCCCCTCCAGCAGGGTGCCGGAACGGGGTCTAGATTGGTTTCTCATGGCTATAGAGCCTTGCGCTGGCGGAACTTCTGATCTCGTTTAACCCCGAGGTTTTTTGGAATTATTGGGAATTTATATGGTAAAGAGGGGGTGCGGAAGGCCACCGTGGTGGGCACAACCCACCTCGGCGCGCTTGGGCCCCCAGGCGCGCCCTGGTGGGTTGTGCCCCCCTCGGGGAACCCCCAGGTGCTGCTCTGGCCCATCGGGAGTCTTTTGGTACATAAAAAATCCACAAAAAGTTTCGCGGTGTTTGGACTCCGTTCGATATTGATTTCCTGCGATGTAAAAAAACATGCAACAAAATAGCAACTGGCACTTGGCACTATGTCAATAGGTTAGTACCAAAAAATGATATGAAATGACTATAAAACATCCAAGAATGATAATATAACAGCATGGAACAATCGAAAATTATAGATACGTTGGAGACGTTTCTGCATCCCCAAGCTTGTGATGGTAAAGAAATAAAAGCGACGGACTGCATAATAAAGGTTGCTATCACAAACGGTAATACAACATGACGTTACTTTGCATTAAGGGTTTGCACATACAAAATTAAAAGCGCATGACAACCTCTGCTTCCCTCTGCGAAGGGCCTATCTTTTACTTTCATGTATTTACTTTTATGCAAGAGTCAGTAGTACTCCTTCTTATTGCAACCTCAATTATTCTTTAGTTCGCAAGCATCATGTGGTGGGGAAATATCCAAGCATATATGGCCATTCAAATATATTTGATCATGAATTATTATTGTTGACAATTATCTATATGATAAATGTTGGGAGGCGAAACATTAAGCTCCTATCTTTCTCTATGTTCGACGGATGCTATTTGTTCTAAAAATAAGCTTTGAGTTGTAGAAATCATGGAAGACTATATGATAGTTGAGTATGTGGAATTTTCTAACTCAAAGCTCTTACATAGACCCTTCCTGAAAATAAGATGAATTGCAATTGTTTGGTGACTGAAAACATGGTTTGTTAGTTTTCAAGAAACTTTATGGTCTATACTTTAACATGTGAACAACTTGTTACTTGATCATGAGAAGTTTTATGAGATGAGCTACTGTTTATGATATATAATGATGCAAGAAAAAGTGTTCGGGACTATCATTGATGAAACTTATGCACTATGCTAGCATTCACACTTCATAAATTATTTCTTTTATCATTTACCTCCTCGAGGAGGAGCAGGAATTAAGCTTGGGGATGCTGATACGTCTCCAACATATCTATAATTTATGAAGTATTCATGACATGTTTACAACAATTTTATATAATTTTGGTACAATTTGATTAGAACTAACCCGGACTGACGCTCTTTTCAGCAGAACTACCGTGGCGTCTTTTTTGTGCAGAAATAAAAGTTCTCGAAATGGGCTAAAATTTTACGGTGATTTTTTATGGACTAAAAGAGACCCTCGACGCATCGGAGTTGGGCCAGAAGAGTCCCGAGGCGATGGCAAGGTAGGGGGAAAACCCTACCCCCCGGGAGGGTGCTCCTGTCTTGCCACTGCCTCGTGGACCCCCTTGACGTGAGACCGACGCCAAAAATTACTGTAAATACCAAAACCTCCAGAAAGAAACCTAGATCGGAAGTTCGGCCGCCGCAAGCCTCTGTAGCCACGAAAAATCATCACCGTAGGCCATGGAGGAGGAAGCCGGAGGGGGCCATCATCACCATGGAGGCCAAGGACCAGAGGGAGAACCTCTCCCCATCTAGGGGGAGGCCATGAAGGAAGAAGCACAAGGGGGAGACTACCTCCCCCCCTCTCTCTCGGTGGCGCTGGAGTGCCGCCGGGGGAACCATCGCCGCGGTGATCGATTTCATCAACATCACCATCTTCTTCACTTTCCTCATCTTTTTCAAGCGATCCACTCTCCCGCACCCCGCTGTAATCCCCTACTTGAACATGGTGCTTTATGCCACATATTATGATCCAATGATGTGTTGCCATCTTATGATGTTTTGAGTAGATTTCTTTTGTCTTTTGGGTTGATTGCTGATCTAGATTGGTTTGAGTTGTATGTTTTTTTGGTGCTGTCCTATGGTGCCTTCCGTGCCGCGCACACATGAAGGATTCCCGCTGTAGGGTGTTGCAATACGTTCATGATTCGCTTATAGTGGGTTGCTAGAGTGACAGAAGCTTAAACCCGAGTAAGGGGGTTGTTGCGTATGGGATAAAGGGGACTTGATACTTTTAATGCTATGGTTGGGTTTTACCTTATGATCTTTAGTAGTTGCGGATGCTTGCTAGAGTTCCAATCATAAGTGCATATGATCCAAGTAGAGAAAGTATGTTAGCTTATGCCTCTCCCTCATATGAAATTACAATAATGATTACTCATCTTGTTAACAATTGCCTAGGACAATTCCACACACCGACCCATCATTATTCAACACTCGCTATTTGTAATATATTATAATATATTCTAAATTTATGTTAACAACACCTATTTTTTGTACTTTAGCTCTCCGATATCATGCAAAGTTATCCTCTTCATACCCACAACGTAGTTTTATTTCTCGTTTCTAGATGGAAGCAAACGTTCGGTGTACGTAGAGTCGTATCAGTGGCAGATAGGACTTGAGAGAATATTGATCTTACCTTTAGCTCCTTGTGGGTTCGAAACTCCATACTTATCACTTCGACCTTTGGAAATTGCTATGATGATTCCTTGCACTTGGGGATTATCAGCTTATGATTAGATTATCTATGAATAATATTTGAGTCTTCTCTAAACTCTTTTATGCATGATTATTATTGCTTTTTATATCTCTTCGATCTATTGATTTGGTTTGGCCAACTGTATTGATTTATCTTGCAATGGGAGAGGTGCTTTGTGATGGGTTCAGTCTTGCGGTGATCTATATCCCAGTGACAGAAGGGGACAAGACATGTATTTATATTGTTGCCATTAATTATAAAACAATGGGGTTTATTCATATTGATTGAGTTTACATTGTCCACATCATGTCATCTTGGTTAAGGCGTTACTCCGTTCTTTATGAACTTAATACTCTAGATGCATGTTGGATAGTGGTCGATGTGTGGAGTAATATTAGTAGATGCAGGCAGGAGTCGGTCGACTTGTCTCGGATGTGATGCCTATATACATGATCATTGCCTTGGATATCTTCATAACTATGCACTTTTCTATCAGTTGCCCAACAGTAATTTGTTTACCCACCATATGTTTTTGTTTAAGAGGGAAGTCTCTAGTGAAAGCTATGGCCCCCATGTCTATCTTTATCATATATAAAATCCAAAAATACGTTGCTTCAATTTCTTTACCATTATTTTATTTTGTGTTTTTGTTTATCTATCTATCACTAAGAGATTTGATCCTTGCAATTAACCGTCAAGGGATTGACAACCGCTTGTTTGCGTTGGGTGCAAGTATTTGTTGTTTTGTGTGTAGGTGTGTAGGTCTTGCGTGGTTCTCCTACTGGATTGATAACCTTGGTTGTTAGCTGAGGGAAATACTTATCTCTACTATACTGCATCATCCTCTCCCCTTCGAGGAAATCACAACACAACTCACAAGTAGCAACCATCTCCATCGTCATCATCATCCACATTCTTATCATCTACAACATCAAGAACCCAGTGGATCCTTCAGTGCATAGATTGAATCATTCATCCATGTATTCCACCACCATCCTCATGATGCTTGTTGTTCTTATGTGTGAATAGATCCCTTTTTCTTGAGGATATGGATGAACCTTGGTATGTGTACGATCTGAAACGTATAATGTGGATATGAGATAACTATCGGTGTCAAAACCGGCCGATCTCGGGTAGGGGATCCCGAACAGTGCGTCTGTGGATCGAAGGTAACAAGAGGCGGGGGACACGATGTTTACCCAGGTTCGGGCCCTCTTAATGGAGGTAATACCCTACTTCCTGCTTGATTAACTATGATGAGTATAGGGGTTACAATAGTTGATCTACCTCGAGATTGTAATGACTAAACCCTAGATGTCAAGCATGTATGAATTCTGATGATCTCTAGGGACTAAACCCTCTGGTTTATATAGACACCGGAGGGGGCTAGGGTTGTGCAGAGTCGGTTTACAGAGAAAGGAAGTTTCATATCCGAACGCCAGGCTTGTCATCCACACAAAGGAGAGTCCCATCCGGACACTGGGGAAGGCCTTCAATCTCGTATCTTCGTGGCCCATTAGTCCGGCCCATGTCACATAGCCCGGATGCTCAGGGACCCCCTAATCCAGGACTCCGTCAGTAGCCCCCGAACCAGGCTTCAATGATGACGTGTCAACGCATAGATTGTCTTCGGCATTGCAAGGCGGGTTCCTCCTCCTCCGAATACTCCAAAGCAATTTGAACAACAGAATGGTATTCGGCTTTTTGACGACGACGCAGTATCCGGCTTCATATCTTCGGCTTTGTAAGGTGGGTCCTCCATGATACTTCGGACAGCCTTGACTTTACATTAAATATCATACCCTTCAGCTTCTGCGCCACCGTCGCCTCGGCTTCCACGTGTCAGACGAATACGAAGGGTCCAAGTGTCTTTACAGATAACACCCTGACTTCTAGGAAAGGTGTCTATTTAAGGAGATTGGATCTCAGATGCCATTCCACACCAGGCGAAAATCCTTAGAGCTTGCCACAGGAAACCGTGCAAACATGGCTGGCGCTCCCAGTTCTTCCTCACGCCCCCACGGCCCTCAAAAAGGCGATTGGGAGAGCTGCTCGGTATCCCACGCCCAGCTGACCAAGCTTCAGACGCAGGGGTATCTCCCTCTCACGGATCTAGTCCCCGTTCGGGCGGGATTAACTTCCATCAATGGCGAAGCCCTGGCGGAAAACCTCCCCAATCCTACTGAAGGGGAGCGACTGTGCTTCGTTTCCTTCCTATTAAGAGGCGTTGGATTTCCAATCCACCCTTTCCTCCAAGGTCTCCTAGAGTATTATGGTCTCCAACTGCACAATCTCACGCCGGGCTCCATTCCGCACATCGCGGGCTTCGTCGCACTTTGCGAGCTGTTCCTAGGTTGCGAGGCCCATTTTGAGTTGTGGAGGAAACTTTTTTGCCTCATCCCCCGCTCCCAAAAGGGATCCATATTAGAGGTGGGCGGTGCTGAAGTATGGCGTGTAGCCGGGACAGGATACCTATCCGGCACTCCGAAGAAGGCATCCGAAGAGTGGCCCTCAGAATGCTTTTATATTGAAGACGTTGTTCTTCCAGACCCAATCCGACGGGGCCTTCCCGAATTTTCCAACACTCCGTTAAAGAAGTGCAGCAGCTGGCGCCCCCGAAGCATCAAGGAGGAAGACAGTGCGGAGATTAAGAAGCTAATGAGCAAGATAAAAATACACGCCCAATCCGGACTATCTATAATTTAGGTAATGATGATTTCAATAACGCGAGGCGTTCAGCCATTCCAACCCAGAGGACTCCCCATGTGGCATTACAACAGCGAAGATGACACATCACACTGCGGGCGCAAGGGTCCGGACAACTTTGTCACCTTGGCTGCCATGTTGGCTGATCTTTACAAAGGGGAGAAAGAAGATTTTACTCGCCTTAAATACCGAGAAGGTCTTTCCATGTACAACCCTGCTAGCTGGGTGAGCTTTTGATCAGTTGCCTTATTCAATCCTCTTCCTGAGTCGTACTTAGTTGAACTTAATCCGACTAATTTTAACGGGAATGGAGAAAGGTCGTCGCGGGGATCCATAGTCCCGCTCCGCAGCCGGAGGACCATGTTCGAGACCTGGATCCCGGATTTGAAGAGGATCCGGATATATTTATAGAGCTTAAGGATGGGGTCTTTTATCAGGTGAGCTACGACGACACAGAAGTAGCCATCACAGCTGATTATCCCGGCCTTCTCCCCTCCTCCCATGTAAGTGCCTAGGAGACATCTTTTCAACAAGAGATTTCCCGTTGTGCCTCACCCACCGCACTATCTCATGCTCCATAGGGGTGGCGCTCATCCCGCCAAACTGTATCGAAGGCGTCCTCCAAGAAGGTGACGCTCGCGCAGCGCGAGTCTTTGAAAATAAAGGCGGGCGGTGATACTACCGAGCCTCCTCATTCACCAAAGAGGTATAATTTTCAACCTGCACTTCGGCAAATAGGCTGGATTGTGACGCGCTCCGCTGTGCTATATTTCAGGAACAGCGTAAATCGGACTGTATCCGGAGATCTCGTCGGCCATGCATCGGCTAATCCAGCCCCGGACCCTGCCACTAGGACTAAGGTTGGTACGGGCGCCACGCCGGATTTTCACCTCCACGAGGATTCGGATAATGTATTCATCGCCAATTTCAAAGTGGAGAGCGCGATGGTCCATCGGCGGCGGAAAGAGGCCATGCGTGATCCAAGTTTCACCGAAGAGGCGTTCAATGCCCTCAGCTGTGCGGATGTATATATCCAGGCTGCTCGGGATGGACTTGCCGGAGCTACACACCAGCTTTCAAAGGATATGCGGGTAAAGGCTTTGTGTAGATTGAATAATCATGTGCCAGTAGCCCCCGAGACTTGAAGCAGTTGGCGCAACAGATTTAAGGATCGTTGTACAATCAGGTACTCACGGAGAAGATCAACATGCTGTCTCAAGAGCTTGAAGAATGTCAGACCAAGCTAGCTGTTGCCACCCCCGAAGTGGAAGATTTTAAGAAATCCCAGAAGGCATCGAATGGTAAGTACAACCGTTGCCAGAAAGTATGATTCTGCGGCAACAATGATCTTTAAATATGCATTGTTGAACAGCGGCAAGGTCGTTAAATCAGTTGGAGGAGAGGCTAAAGGCTGCTGAGGCGGCCAAAGAACATGCCAAAGGGCAAGAAGCCGCTGGCCAACGTGTGTTGACACGGACCATCAATGAGAAAAGCAAACTACATGATACCAAAATCCAGCAAGCCGAGGAACTGAAGGACGTAAGAGCCCAACTGGCGGATGCCTTGAAGGAAAACAGAAAGCTGAAAGGCGGCATATTTAGTATGCCCTTTTAACCTGTCTTTCATATGGCCCCTTGATGGAAATTGTTGTTTTACGAGATTGTTCCTGTAGGCTTATTGACAGGGCGCCTTGAAGGAGAAGTGTTCGGATTTTGAGGCGACCTGCTGCCAGAGTTATCCAAGGTGCACGAGCGAGCTTAGAAGGCGATGAGGAGTATGGCTAAGGCGTTATGGCCATCCGAGTCTCCTCCAGGAGTAATGGGGGTGCTCGCGGAGCTATTCAAAGGAGCTCGTCTTTGTTTTGAGCTGTGGAAGGCATCAACATGTCGAGAGGGTGCACGAGAGGCCTGGGCCATGGTGAAAACGCAGTATACCGGACTTGATCTGAATCATATGGCCCGGGTCGGACCTCGGGGACCAGACGGACAAGAAATTCCAGTTAGCTTGGTGTATGACCAAGTAAGGATAGCCGCCAAATTTTCACAGCAGGACTGTAAACTAGACAGCCTGATAGATGGCATAGATAAGGAGTAGGCGTGCGATTGCATGTCATAATACACTTTATCAACGAACTTACCTCCGGCCGAATTGTAAAAGATTGTCATAGCAGACCTTCCGCTTCAGCCTCCGAAACCCAAGGGTGGAGTGTTTCTGAATACTATACCGGTGGAAAACACCAAGTACGTCTGGAAACCAGGCGATCCAATCATAATGCTTAAACAGACATTTTGTATTCGGGGAGTTATGTTATATTACTTTTTAATGTAAGAAATATCTTCCAGGAAGAATAGTTCCGTTAAGGGTTCCTCTACCTGGGTCGGCATGCATGTATGCATGACTGTGAAAGAATCACACGAGCTTTTGTATTTTTGTTAGTTTATAATGCTACGAAGGCAGTTCGTCGTTTGTCCGCCGACTAGTTATTCCCTTAAGAACGCTAGCTTTTGGCTTCAACCATCTGAGGTACATGTCCGGATTACCCGGTTGTAACAATCGCAGAGCTGCTCCCTTTTTGCCGTAGCTGAACAATCGGGAACGTAGGGCACAAGCACAGGAGCCAGGCAACCCAGCTTGGCAAAAACTTAAGTCATAGAGGTGCATATAATGGCAAAGACAAGACGTATATGAGTAAGAAATACATATATATATATGGTGAGCCTTATGCTCGAGATAATAAAGAGCTTCTATTTGAAAGAAGCCCCCAGTTATAGTGGGGTGTGTACATTTAAAGACGTATTCCCCGTAAATGTGCGTCTTACCCGAACACACGCTAGAAATCGTAAAACAAACGAAAAGAAGAAAGAGAAAAAGAGAAAAAAGAGAAAAAAGAGAAAAAGGTAACGAACAATGTGTCCGGACTTAGGCGTAGAATCTTCGGTGTCTGGCAGTGTTCCATGGGTTCGGCTCTAAGAGATTGTCCGATGCATTACGAAGGCGATAGGCTCCTCCAGTGAGAACTTCATCTCACTACAAAAAAATACACTTCCGTAATGACACGTGTTTGTCACAGTAGGTCACGTTTTCTGTCATGCATGTACATCCATGAAAAATTTATGACAGAATCAAGATAGTCATACCTGTGCTGTCGTAGAAGTGTTCCATGACATTACCAAAATGATCATCACGGAAGTGTCCACTTCCATGATGATAAATCGCGCGTCATAGAAGTTCTTTCGTCAAGGGTGACCGACACGTGGCACCCACTATAACGGAACGCCGTTAAGCTATCGGGTCCGGTTTTGGATCCGATAACCCGTTAACAGCCCAGACCAATGGGGATTTTCCACGTGTAAAATTCTGATTGGCTGACGGAAACACGTGTCAGCTACGCGTTGGCACAGGTGTCATTCATCCAATGGACGAGATGCGCCTATGATATGCTGACACGTGGACCGGCCCAAAAGTGGCCCATAAAGTTTAAATGGGCGGGCCCAACTAAAGGCCCACAAGATTTTGCGGTCCATAATGGGCTGGCCCAGCTAAAGGCCTGCGAGATTTTGCGGACCATAATGGGTCGGCCCAGATAAAGGCCCAACATTCTCAGTTAAGGCCCGTACGGCTAGTGTCAAATCGACCCGTCAACGACCTGTCCTAAACTTGTCATTATCGCGGGCCATGATCACTTCTGGCCCGTTAACAGTCTGCTAAGTATATGGGCCGAATTACGGCCCGGTGTATTTCCGGCCTGTTAAAGGTCCTGCTTCATTTGGGCCCATTTACAGGCCATTGAAACTTTTGGCCCATGAACAACCGTGAAGGATTTGGGTCATATTCAGCCATGTCTGACATTCGGCCTGTTAGCTGCCCACTATAGATTTGGGCCACTTTCGGCCTGTTGTGATTTTCGGCTTGTTAACGTCGGACGAAATCCATGGGCCATATGTGGCCCAACGTCATATCTGGCCCATTAACGGCCCATATAAAAATGACGATAATCTAGCCCGACCGAACTTCCGGCCTGTTAAAGGCCCGTGTATTAGGTCGGCGCATTTACGACCCGTCCGAATTTCGGCCTGTGAAAGATCTGCATCGTAAATGGGCCCAATCTCACTTTCGGTCTTTTAAAGGCCCATGTTTTTTATGGGCTCGAGATATGTACACCTGTAAACGGCCTATTGTTACTGAGGGCCCAAATTATGTTTAGGCCTGTTAAAGGCCCACTATGGGCACAGGCCTACCAGAAAAATATGAAATCTTATGCTGATTTAGGCCTAGATATTTTTATTGGGCTACATGCAAATTTCGGCCCATAATCGTTTTTAGCCCAATTGGAATGGGCCCGACGAATGTTGGCGTGTTGGGCTCCTATGAAGCTTTCGGCCGAATACATTACTAAGATAAACCTACACTATACAAAAATAGCGTCGTAATTATTGCAGCCTTTGGCAGCAGCATAAATGTTGTATCACAACAAAATCCTTTTGGCATAAAGTTTACAGTCCTTGTAGATAAAAGCACCATCAGATGTATAGAAGCACAGGTCATTTGAACTGAGTGCTAATGTTTCAGGCTGTAGAATCTGATGGAGCAGCACGATCTTCACCTTTTTTCCGCCATTGCTCTTGAACAACGAAGCGAATGTCTGATAGTCTGGTTTCAAAACCATTCATATCTTGACGACATTTGTCAACCACTATTCTTGTTTCCAAAACGACGTCCATTAGGGATTGGACTTGGGTCTGGAGCACAGATATATCACTCTGTCTAGCAGGAAGATTTTGTTCAGTATGCGATTTGGACGAGGTTACCTTGACAACCAACCCAGAATTACGCAGGAAGGTGCTTTTTGCACTGTTAGTGGAGAGATACTGACGCACTGCAGCAAGAGGTGACATTGTGCCTGTGGTAGCCTCGTCACCTTGAGGTGGTTGTGGATCTTCAATCATTTCTTCCATAGCTTCCTGAAAGTTTGAACTTGTAGATTAGTGTACCAGATAAGTTACTAATGAGACAAAAACAAACAAAGTAGGTTACACGTTTATACATAACTTATTTTGGTGAACTACTGTAATACATTAGCATGTATTGTAGTGCCAATTACATAATAAAATCACTTTCGGAACATATGTCCATGTAGCATGCCTACTGTATTGTCTATTGTTGGGGAACGTAGCAGAAATTCAAAATTTTCTACGCATCACCAAGATCAATCTATGGAGTAATCTAGCACCGAGGGGAAGGGGAGTGCATCTACATACCCTTGTAGATCGCGATGCGGAAGTGTTGCAAGAACGCGAATGAAGGAGTCGTACTCGTAGCGATTCAGATCGCGGTTGATTCCGATCTAAGCGCCGAACCACGGCGCCTCCACGTTCCACACACGTGCAGGCCGGTGACGTCTCCCACGCCTTGATCCAGCAAGGAGAGAGGGAGAGGTTGGGGAAGACTCTGTCCAACAGCAGCACGACAGCGTGATGGTGGTGGAGGAGCGCGGTACTCCTGCAGGGCTACGCCAAGCACCGCGGGAGACGAGGAGGGGGAGAGGTAGGGCTGCGCCAAGAGGAAGAGCAAATCATGTGTTGGGCAGCCCCCATACCTCAAATATATATAGGGGAAGAGGAGGGGCTGCGCCCCCACCTAGGGTTCCCTCCCTAGGGGTGGCAGAAGCCCCCAGATCTCATCTGGGTGGCGGCCAAGGGGGAGAGAGGGGGGGCGCACCTAGGGTGGGCCTTAGGGCCCATCTGCTCCTAGGGTTTGGCCCCTCTCCTCTTGAGGGCACCTTGGGCCTTGGTGGGAGGCACCCCAACCCACCTAGGGGCTGGTCCCGTCCCACTATTGACCCACGTAGGCCTCTGGGGCTGGTGGCCCCACCTGGTGGACCCCCGGGATCCTCCCGGTGGTCCCGGTACGTTACCGATAGCACCCAAAACTTTTCCGGTGACCAAAACAGGACTTCCCATATATAAATCTTTACCTCCGGACCATTCCGGAACTCCTCGTGAAGTCCGGGATCTCATCCGGAACTCCGAACAACATTCGGTAACCACGTATATCTATTCCCTATAACCCTAGCGTCATCGAACCTTAAAGTGTGTAGACCCTATGGGTTCGGGAACCATGCAGACATGACCGAGACGTTCTCCGGCCAATAACCAACAGCGGGATCTGGATACCCATGTTGGCTCGCACATGTTCCACGATGATCTCATCGGATGAACCACGATGTCGGGGATTCAATCAATCCCGTATACAATTCCCTTTGTCAATCGGTATGTTACTTGTCCGAGATTCGATCGTCGGTATCCCGGTACCTTGTTCAATCTCGTTACCGGCAAGTCTCTTTACTTGTTCCGTAACACATCATCCCGTGATCAACTCCTTGGTCACATTGTGCACATTATGATGATGTCCTACCGAGTGGGCCCAGAGATACCTCTCCGTTACACGGAGTGACAAATCCCAGTCTCGATTCGTGCCAACCCAACAGACACTTTCAGAGATACCTGTAGTGCACCTTTATAGCCACCCAGTTACGTTGTGACGTTTGGTACACCGAAAGCATTCCTACGGTATCTGGGAGTTGCACAATCTCATGGTCTAAGGAAATGATACTTGACATTAGAAAAGCTTTAGCAGACGAACTACACAATCTTGTGCTAGGCTTAGGATTGGGTCTTGTCCATCACATCATTCTCCTAATGATGTGATCCCGTTATCAACGACATCCAATGTCCATGGTCAGGAAACCGTAACCATCTATTGATCAACGAGCTAGTCAACTAGAGGCTTACTAGGGACATGGTGTTGTCTATGTATCCACACATGTATCTGAGTTTCCTATCAATACAATTTTAGCATGGATAATAAACGATTAACATGAACAAGGAAATATAATAATAACCAATTTATTATTGCCTCTAGGGCATATTTCTAATAGTCTCCCACTTGCACTAGAGTCAATAATCTAGTTCACATGGCCATGTGATTAATACCCAAGAGTTTACTAGAGTCAATAATCTAGTTCACATCACCATGTGATTGTAATGAATCCAACACCCATGGGGTTTGTTCATATCTCGCTTGTGAGAGAGGTTATTAGTCAACGGGTCTGAACCTTTTAGATCCGTGTGTGCTTTACGAATATCTATGTCATCTTGTAGATGCAGCTACCACGCGCTACATGAGCTATTCCAAATAACTGCTCTACTATACAAATCCGGTTTACTACTCAGAGTCATCCGGATTAGTGTCAAAGTTTGCATCGACGTAACCCTTTACGACGAACTCCTTTTCACCTCCATAATCGAGAAAATTCCTCAGTCCACTAGATACTAAGGATAAGTTCAACCGTTGTCATGTGATCCATTCCCGGATCACTATTGTACCCCTTGACTAACTCATGGCAAGGCACACTTCATGTGTGGTACACAGCATAGCATACAGTAGAGCCTACGTCTAAAGCATAGGGGATGACCTTCGTCCTTTCTCTCTCTTCTACTGTGGTCAGGTCTTGAGTCCTACTCAATACTCACACCTTGTAACACAGCCAAGAACTCCTTCTTTGCTGATCTATTTTGAACTCCTTCAAAAACTTGTCACGGTATGTATTCATTTGAAAGTACTATTAAGCGTTTTGATCTATCCTTATAGATCTTGATGCTCAATGTTCAAGCAGCTTAATCCAGGTTTTCCATTGAAAAACACTTTTCAAATAACCCTGTATGCTTTCCAGAAATTCTACATCATCTCTGATCAACAATATGTCAACAACATATACTCATCAGAAATTCTATAGTGCTCCCACTCACTTCTTTGGAAATACAAGTTTCTCATAAACTTTGTATAAACCCAAAATCTTTGATCATCTCATCAAAGCGTACATTCCAACTCCGAGATGCTTACTCCAGTCCTTAGAAGGATTGCTGGAGCATCGCATACTTGTTAGCATCTTTCAGGATTGACAAAACCTTCTGGTTGTATCACATACAACCTTTCCTCAAGAAAATCATCGAGGAAACAATGTTTTGACATCCTATCTGCAAGATTTCATAAATAATGCAGTAACTGCTAATACAATTGCAACAGACTCTCAGCATCGCTACGAGTGAGAAAGTCTCATCGTAGTCAACTCCTTGAACTTGTTGGAAAACATCTTAACGACAAGCCGAGCTTTCTTAATGGTGACACTTACCATCATTGTCTGTCTTCCTTTTAAAATCCATCTGCACCCAACAGCCTTACGACTATCAAGTATTTCTTCCAAAGTCTATACTTTGCTTTTATACATGGATCCTCTCTCGGATTTCATGGCCTCGAGCCATTCGTCAGAATCCGGGCCCACCATCGCTTCTCCATAGCTCGTAGGTTCATTGTTGTCTAGCAACATGACTTCCAAGACAGGATTACGTACCACTCTGAAGTAGTACGCATCCTTATCGACCTACGAGGTTTGGTGGTGACTTGATCCGAAGTTTCATGATCACTATCATAGGCTTCCACTTCAATTGGTGTACGTGCCACAGGAACAATTTCTTGTGCCCTGCTACACACTAGTTGAAGTGACGGTTCAATAACCTCATCAAGTCTCTACCATCCTGCCACTCAATTCTTTCGAGAGAAACTTTTCCTCGAGAAAGGACCCGTTTCTAGAAGCAAGTACTTTTGCTTCTAGATCTGAAATAGGAGGTATACCCAACTGTTTTGGGTATTCTATGAAGATGCATTTATCCGCTTTGGGTTCGAGCTTATCAGCCTAAAACTTTTTCACACAAGCATCGCAGCCCCAAACTTTTAAGAAACGACAACTTAGGTTTCTCTAAATGGTGTCGTCTCAACGGAATTGCGTGGTACCCCTTTTTAAAGTGAATGCGGTTGTCTCTAATGCCTAACCCATAAACGATAGTGGTAATTCGATAAGAGACATCATGGTATGCACCATATCCAATAGGGTGCAGTTATGATGTTCGGACACACCAACACACTGTGGTGTTCCAGGCGGTATTAATTGTGAAACACTTTCCACAATGTCTTAATTGTGTGCCAAACTCGTAACTCAGATATCTCTATGATCATATCATAGACATTTTATCCTCTTGTCACGACGATCTTCAACTTCACTCTGAAATTACTTGAACCTTTCAATAATTCAGACTTGTATTTCATCAAGTAAATATTCTCTGCATCTACTCAAATCATCTGTGAAGTAAGAACATATCGATATCCACTGCGTGCCTCAGCACTCATTGGACTGCACACATCAAAAGTATTACTTCCAACAAGTTGCTCTCTTGTTCCATCTTACTGAAAACGAGGCCTTTCAGTCATCTTGCCCATGTGGTATGATTTGCATGTCTCAAGTGATTCAAAATCAAGTGAGTCCAAACGATCCATCTGCATGGAGTTTCTTCATGCATATATACCAATAAACATGGTTCGCATGTCTCAATCTTTTCAAAAATGAGTGAGTCCAAAGATCCATCTACATGGAGCTTTCTTCATGTGTTCTATACCAATATGACTCAAATGGCAGTGCCACAAGTATGTGGTACTATCATTACTATTTTATATCTTTTGGCACGAACATGTGTATCACTGCGATCGAGATTCATTTTAGGTGCAAGACCATTGAAGGTATTATTCAAATAAACAGTGTAACCATTATTCTCCTTGAATGAATAACCGTATTGCGATAAACATAATCCAATCATGTTTATGCTCAACGCAAACACCAAATAACAATTATTTAGGTTTAACACCAATCTCGATGGTAGAGGGAGCACGCGATGCTTGATCACATCAACCTTGGAAACACTTCCAACACATATCGTCATCTCACCTTTAGCTAGTCTCCGTTTATTCCGCAGTTTTTATTTCGAGTTACTAACATTTAGCAACTGAACCGGTATCTAATACCCTGGTGCTACTAGGAGTACTAGTAAAGTACACATTAATATAATGTATATCCAATATACTTCTGTCGACCTTGCCTACCTTCTCATCTACCAAGTATCTAGGGTAGTTCTGCTTCAGTGACCGTTCCCCTCATTACAGAAGCACTTAGTCTCGGGTTTGGGTTCACCTTGGGTTTCTTCACTAGAGCTGCAACTGATTTGCCGTTTCATGAAGTATCCCTTGTTGCCCGTGCCCTTCTTGAAACTAGTGGTTTTACTAACCATCAACAATTGATGCTCCTACTTGATTTCTACTTTCACGGTGTCAAACATCGCGAGTTGCTCAAGGATCATCATGTCTATCCCTGATATGTTATAGTTCATCACGAAGCTCTAATAGCTTGGTGGCAGTGACTATGGAGAACCATCACTATCTCATCTGGAAGATTAACTCCCACTCGATTCAAGTGATTGTAGTACTCAGACAATCTGAGCACATGCTCAATGATTGAGCTTTTCTCCCTTAGTTTGCAGGCTTAAGAAACTTGTCAGAGGTCTTATACCTCTTGACGTGGGCATTAGTCTGAAATCCCAATTTCAGTCTTTGGAACATCTCATATGTTCTGCGACATTTCAAAACCGTCTTGTCACCACAATTTTAAACCGTTAGCATCACACACTGAACTATCACGTAGTCATCAAAACGTGTATGTCAGATGTTTCGTAACATCTACAGACGACGCTCGAGGTTCAGCACACCGAGCGGTGCATTAAGGACATAAGCCTTCTGTGCAGGAATGAGGACAATCCTTAGTTTACGGACCCAGTCCGCATAATTGCTACTATCAACTTTCAACTAAATTTTCTCTAGGAACATATCTTAAACAGTAGAACTAAAGCATAAGTTATGACATAATTTGCAAAGACCTTTTGACTATGTTCATGATAATCAAGTTCATCTGATTATTCAATGAACTCCCACTCAGATAGACATCCCTCTAGTCATCTAAGTGATACATGATCCGAGTCAAACTAGGCCGTGTCCGATCATCACGTGAGACGGACTAGTCATCATCGGTGAACATCTCCATGTTGATCGTATCTACTATACGACTCATGTTCAACCTTTCGATCTCTTGTGTTCCGAGGCCATGTCTGTACATGCTAGGCTCGTCAAGTCAACCTAAGTGTTTCGCATGTGTTCCGAGGCCATGTCTGTACATGCTAGGCTCGTCAACACCCGTTGTATTCGAACGTTAGAATCTATCACACCCGATCATCACGTGGTGCTTCGAAACAACGAACCTTCGCAACGGTGCACAGTTAGGGGGAACACGTCTCTTGAAATTTTAGTGAGGGATCATCTTATTTATGCTACCGTCGTTCTAAGCAAATAAGATGTAAACATTACAAACATCACATGCAAATCATAAAGTGACGTGATATGGCCAATATCATCCTGCGCCTTTGATCTCCATCTTCGAGGCGCGGCATGATCACCTTCGTCACCGGCATGACACCATGATCTCCATCATCGTGTCTTCATGAAGTTGTCTCGCCAACTATTACTTCTACTACTATGGCTAACGGTTAGCAATAAAGTAAAGTAATTACATGGCGTTTTCATTGACACGCAGGTCATACAATAAATTAAGACAACTCCTATGGCTCCTGCCGGTTGTCATACTCATCGACATGCAAGTCGTGATTCCTATTACAAGAACATGATCAATCTCATACATCACATATATCATTCATCACATCCTTTTGGCCATACCACATCACATAGCATACCCTGCAAAAACAAGTTAGACGTCCTCTAATTGTTGTTGCATGTTTTACGTGGCTGCTATGGGTTTCTAGCAAGAACATTTCTTACCTACGCAAAAGCCACAACGTGATATGCTAATTTCTATTTACCCTTCATAAGGACCCTTTTAATCGAATCCGATCCGACTAAAGTGGGAGAGACAGACACCCGCTAGCCACCTTATGCAACTAGTGCATGTCAGTCGGTGGAACCTGTCTCACGTAAGTGTACGTGTAAGGTCGGTCCGGGCCGCTTCATCCCACGATGCCGCCGAATCAAGATAAGACTAGTAACGGCAAGTAAATTGACAAAATCGACGCCCACAACTACTTTGTGTTCTACTGGTGCATAGAAACTACGCATAGACCTAGCTCATGATGCCACTGTTGGGGAACGTAGCAGAAATTCAAAATTTTCTACGCATCACCAAGATCAATCTATGGAGTAATCTAGCACCGAGGGGAAGGGGAGTGCATCTACATACCCTTGTAGATCGCGATGCGGAAGCATTGCAAGAATGCGGATGAAGGAGTCGTACTCGTAGCGATTCAGATCGCAGTTGATTCCGATCTAAGCGCCGAACCACGGCGCCTCCGCGTTCAACACACGTGCAGCCCGGTGACGTCTCCCACGCCTTGATCCAGCAAGGAGAGAGGGAGAGGTTGGGGAAGACTCCATCCAACAGCAGCACGACAGCGTGGTGGTGGTGGAGGAGCGCGGTACTCCTGCAGGGCTACGCCAAGCACCGCGGGAGACGAGGAGGGGGAGAGGTAGGGCTGCGCCAAGAGGGAGAGCAAATCTTGTGTTGGGCAGCCCCCATACCTCAAATATATATAGGGGAAGAGGAGGGGCTGCGCCCCCACCTAGGGTTCCCTCCCTAGGGGTGGCGGCAGCCCCCAGATCTCATCTGGGTGGCGGCCAAGGGGGAGAGAGGGGGCGCACCTAGGGTGGGCCTTAGGGCCCATCTGCTCCTAGGGTTTGCCCCCTCTCCTCTTGAGGCGCCTTGGGCCTTGGTGGGAGGCGCCCCAGCCCACCTAGGGGCTGGTCCCTTCCCACTATTGGCCCACGTAGGCCTCTGGGGCTGGTGGCCCCACCTCGTGGACCCCCGGGACCCTCCCGGTGGTCCCGGTACGTTACCGATAGCACCGAAACTTTTCCGGTGATCAAAACAGGACTTCCCATATATAAATCTTTACCTCCGGACCATTCTGGAACTCCTCATGACGTCCGGGATCTCATCCGGAACTCCGAACAACATTCGGTAACGACGTATATCTATTCCCTATAACCCTAGCGTCATCGAACCTTAAGTGTGTAGACCCTACGGGTTCGGGAACCATGCAGACATGACCGAGACGTTCTCCGGCCAATAACCAACAGCGGGATCTGGATACCCATGTTGGCTCCCACATGTTCCACGATGATCTCATTGGATGAACCACGATGTCGGGGATTCAATCAATCCCGTATACAATTCCCTTCTTCAATCGGTATGTTACTTGCCCGAGGTTCGATCGTCGGTATCCCGATACCTTGTTCAATCTCGTTACCGGCAAGTCTCTTTACTCGTTCCGTAACACATCATCCCGTGATCAACTCCTTGGTCACATTGTGCACATTATGATGATGTCCTACCGAGTGGGCCCAGATATACCTCTCCGTTTACATGGAGTGACAAATCCCAGTCTCGATTCGTGCCAACCCAACAGACACTTTCGGAGATACCTGTAGTGCACCTTTATAGCCACCCAGTTACGTTGTGACGTTTGGTACACCCAAAGCATTCCTACTGTATCCGGGAGTTGCACAATATCATGGTCTAAGGAAATGATACTTGACATTAGAAAAGCTTTAGCAGACGAACTACACGATCTTGTGCTAGGCTTAGGATTGGGTCTTGTCCATCACATTATTCTCCTAATGATGTGATCCCGTTATCAACGACATCCAATGTCCATGGTCAGGAAACCGTAACCATCTATTGATCAACGAGCTAGTCAACTAGAGGCTTACTAGGGACATGGTGTTGTCTATGTATCCACACATGTATCTGAGTTTCCTATCAATACAATTTTAGCATGGATAATAAACGATTAACATGAACAAGGAAATATAATAATAACCAATTTATTATTGCCTCTAGGGCATATTTCTAACATCTATTTCCTCACATTCGCTGACATCTAAGGATAAAGAGACATGGTTTATAGTAGGATGAACATAGTATGACATCATTCATATCATGGGCAAACAGATATAAAACAAACAGGCTATTTTATCATTGTGTGCGCACGTGAACATAACAACTAGAATACATATCAAGACCAAAAGAATATCCTTCATCTCTTTTAAACCATGTAAGGTGAAATGATACGTTAAGACAACTGTGTATAAAAGTGAACAGAGTAACTGACATTGGCTGCAAACCAAGTAGTTAAATGAACACATCACAGTACCAATCAGTTCAAAGGAAGGAGGAGTAAGAACTTACAACAGCAGCTTGAACTGGTGTGCTCATGCCCTTCATCTTGCTGGTGTGGCAAGCCTTGAAGATTTGCACTGCATTCGGTTCAGGTTCTTTTTGGTCTGCACAGGCTTTCCTCTGTATTTGGAACAACTCAATATAGATACGATAATATGGCACAAAAAAAAGAAGGAAGTAGCAGCTATTTACAAGAGCCTCGTAGTGTGCAATATAGCTACGAGATCCTGTTTTCTGTTGGAATTTCACTTTAGAATGGTTGGTCTTGTTCTTCAAACAGTTAGCCTAGAAGAAGATACACTTGTAAGGCACATACATAAATACAAGTTCAATATGTGGTCTGATCAAATACATATAGCCTACCTGATACTTTGGATCAGACCAGTGTTTAACAAGGGCTGTCTAGTCTTCATCTGTAATATATTCCACTAGAGATGTTTGGGAGATTTCATTGTTAGCCTTGCCTTCAAAGTGAGATTTTCTAAGGTGGTACCGATACTGTCGCGGAGCAGACTGAAAAACATGAGTGCATGCTTGTTTAGTTGCATCATATTTCGGATCCAACTTGAACCTCATCTGTTGAAAAAAGAATGTGAGTCTTATTAGGAGGAAGCTAGAAAGTATGGGACAGAGCAAGAAAATATTACTAATTGTGATGAATAACATTACTTACGGATAAATGGTCAAGGAAGGTGTTAAACTGGGTATTGTCTTTCTCATTCCTATACTAGATCCACGTTGGGAGGATACGTGCATGACACCTAACGGCAAAGGCTGCCTCTGATACTAACTTAGCTGACTCTGTAGCATCACGTGGCCTTTTTAAGCCTGCCTCAAAATGGATCTCTATTCTTCCTCCTTTAGATTTTGTTAATCTGTCAAGCATTATCCCTGATGTCTGTTTCCGCTTGCGTCGTGGTGCTAGTTCAACAACGAATATGGAAAGTGTTAGTGTACATCAAACTGTGAGAGTACATATAAAGTAGAATGCAACTGCAACTTGACTCGGCCAGGCACCGTCTTGGTGTTGATGCTCATGAGGTTCATCTGATCTTGTCAAGTCCTATTGTGTCAGCAGTGCTTCGGAAGTAGTGTTAGGTGTGAAGGCAGCTTGGGAACTGGACTGTTCCAGAGCAAACGAACGAGTAACTCGTTGAGATGCTGGTACAGTTGAAGAGGATGCTGCAGCTGGTGGAGCAGGTGATACTGTGTTTGTAGATTTAGCCGGTGGACTTGGACCTTCTACTGCACTATATGTACCAGCAGAATCTGGACGGTCGATCATTTTCCGTTTCACCCAACGAGTAACACCACTCCCTACTATATTATTTTCCTTGCTCTTTTTTGACTTTGCCATGTCAAGCCGTACCCACAACAAAAAAGAATAAAATCGCTCTTCAGAACTCATTGATGCATGATACAGACAAGCAATACTTTGATGTAAGACAACCGTATGAGGATGGAATATGTAAGGAAAATAGGACGGCATGACATATTCACAGCTATGATGTGTGAACTAAGCAGAAGGATTTTCAAGAAAATAGAAGTGATGCAAGCTAGACACCATATGAAAGATGCAACCAACATTACTCTGCCAAGTTAAAAGTGTCTTGTCAAAAGTGGCAATTCGAAAAATTAGAAGCGGTACAACGTAGAAATCAATGCAAGATGCAACCACTATCAAACTGCCATGTTAAAAGTGTCCAATCATGAGTGAATGATGTGGGATACACAACATCAGTACTTTGATGTAAGAACATGGTATGATAGATAGATGCAGTGTATTCTAGACACAAAACGCCATGTCATATGCACATGTATAACGTATGAACTCAGCAGGTGCAATTCAATCAAAATAGAAGAAATACAGGCTAGACAACATATGCAACATGAAACCAATTATCACACTGTCAACTTAGAGCAAGCACCTGCGATGGTGGAGTACGGGAGATGAACTCATCATGTAGACACTTCAACTTCATTAGCAGTAGCAGTGGAAAATCTAGAGAGTCTCTGTTTGCGTCGGTGCGGAGGACCCCCAACATCCCCTAACTTACCCTTTTCCTTCCTATTTTCTGATATTGCCTTATGAAGTCAAAACGACAAGAAGATGAATAAAATTAGCTCTGCATAACTGGTTGATGCATGATACAGACAAACACTACTTTGATGTAAGGCAAGCGCAGGATAGGAGGATGGAATATATATAAAAAAAGACAGCGTTTCATATTCACACGTACGATAGGAGGATGGAATATGTATGAAAAAACAGTAAGCGGAAGGCATTTCAACAAAATTAGAAGCAATACAAGCTAGACATCATACGCAACATGCAACCACATATAATAGTGCCAAGTTAGAGCAAGCACCTGTGATGGTGGAGTAGGGGAGATGTGCTCATCATCTACACAGCTACGTTGACTGTCTAGCCTTGCGTTGTCTTGCGAATCTTGTTGGGAGGATGGCGGAGTAGAATCTGTAGAGAACCTCTGTTTCAGTTGCTCGGAAGGACCACCATCATCCAATGCCTTGCCAATTTCCTTCAGCTTTATTGATTTTGCATTGTGAGGTCAAACCGACAAGAAAAATCAATATAATTCGCTCTTCAGAACTCATTCATGCATGATACTAACGAACACTACTCTGATGAAAGGCAAAGTCATGATACGAGGATGGAATATGTAAGAAAAAATGGATGGCTTGACATATTCACACCTATGATGTGGTAACTAAGCAGAAGGCACTTCAACAAATTAGAAGCACTGCAAACTAGACACCATATGAAAGGTGCAATCAATATCACTCTGCCAAGTTAAAATTGTCTCGTCATAGGTGGCGTTCATCAAACTAGAAGCAATACATGCTAGAAATCATATTCAACACGCAAACCAATATCACACTGCCAACTTAAAGGTGTTCCATCATAAGTGACTGATGCAGGATACACAAGAAGAGTAGTTTCATGTAAGAACATGGTGTGATAGACAGATATAGTATGTACCAAAAATAGGAAAGCATGTCATATTCACATGTATCATGTGTAAGCTAAGCAGATGCAGTTTACACTAATTAGGAGCAATACAAGCTAGACACCATATGCAACATGCAACCTGATATCACACTGCCAAGTTAAAGCAAGCACCTTGGATGGTGGAGTAGGGGAGCGGAGACTTGGCCCTTGTAATGCACTATCAGTACAAGGAGAATCAGTACAGATGCTCCGTTTACGTTGCTGCAGAGGACCACCATCATCGCCTTCCTCACTCTTTTCCTTCCTCTTTCTTGATTTTGCCTTGTAAAGTCAAACCGACAAGAAAAAGGAATAAAATTTGCTCTTCAGAACTCATTGATGGATGATACTAACGAACACTACTCTGATGAAAGGCAAAGTCATGATACGAGGATGGAATATGTACGAAAAAATGGATGGCTTGACATATTCACACCTTTTATGTGGTAACTAAGCAGAAGGCACTTCAACAAATTAGAAGCACTGCAAACTAGACACCATATGAAAGGTGCAATCAATATCACTCTGCCAAGTTAAAACTGTCTCGTCATAGGTGGCGTTCATCAAACTAGAAGCAATACATGCTAGAAATCATATTCAAGACGCAAACCAATATCACACTACCAACTTAAAGGTGTTCCATCATAAGTGACTGATGCAGGATACACAAGAAGAGTAGTTTCATGTAAGAACATGGTGTGATAGACAGATATAGTATGTACCAAAAATAGGAAAGCGTGTCATATTCACACGTATCATGTGTAAGCTAAGCAGATGCAGTTTACACTAAATAGGAGCAATACAATCTAGACACCATATGCAACATGCAACCAGATATCACACTGCCAAGTTAGAGCAAGCACCTTGGATGGTGGAGTAGGGGAGCGGAGACTTGGACCTTGTAATGCACTATCAGTACAAGGAGAATCAGTACAGATGCTCCGTTTACGTTGCTGCAGAGGACCACCATCATCGCCTTCCTTACTCTTTTCCTTCCTCTTTCTTGATTTTGCCTTGTCAAGTCAAACCCACAAGAAAAAGGAATAAAATTTGCTCTTCAGAACTCATTGATGCATGATACTAACGAACACTACTTTCATGTAAGGCAACCGCATGATAGGAGGATGGAATATGTATGAAAAACAGGACGGCGTGACATATTGACATGTATGATGTATAAAGTGTAAACTAAGCACAAGGTGCTTGAACTTGTTAGAATCAATGCAAGCTAGAAACCATATGAAAGATAAAACCAATATCACTCTGCCAAATTAAAAGGGCGCCCTAACAAATGTATTTGACCAAATTAGAAGCAATACATGGCAACAGGCTAGAAATAATATGCAATATGCAACGAATAAAGGTGACTCATCGTAAGTGATTGATGCAGGATACAGAAGAGAGGTAGTTTCATGTAAGAACAAGGTTAACACATAGATGTAGTGTGTACCAAAATAGGAAGGCATGTCATATTCACATGTATAATGTGTAAACTAAGCAGATGCAATTTACCCTAATTAGATGCATTACAAGCTAGACACCGTATGCAACATGCAACCACATATCACACTGCGAAGTTAGAGCAAGCACCTGTGATGGTGGTATGGGGAAATTTCGGTCATCAACTAGAGAGCTACGTTGACTATCTTCATTTAGCCTTGCTGTTTCTTGAGAATCATGTGGGGAGGATGACACTGCACTCTTTAAATGAGTATGGCGTCTCACAGTAACCCACCCGGGTGACTATCTCATCATAAGTGATTGACGAGGGATACAAAAGAGCATTAGTTTGATGTACGAACATGGTTAATAGAGATATGCAGTATGTATCAAAAACAGGAAGGCATGTCACTATCAAAGCTATAATGTGTAAAGTAAGCAGATGCAATTTAACCAAATTGGAAGCAATACAAGCTAGACACCATATGCAACATGCAACCACATTTGATAGCGCGAAGTTAAAGCAAGCACCTGGGATGGTTGTGTGTGGCAATTGAGATCATCAACTTCAGAGCTACGTTTACTGTCTCCAACTGCTAACACTGCATCCTTTAGAGCGCTGAAACGCTTAGTGCTTATCTTCTAATTACACTGGAGCGACTTCTGCCTTTTCTTTTCAGCATTTATCAACACTGCGTCAGAGTCTGAAATACCCATGCATAAAAAACAATAGTGTGAGTATGGGTGAAGTGTGTGCACAATTAGTAAAGTGTAAAGGTAGCAGATAGCAGGTCGGTGAGAAATAAATGACGGGAGACATATGATAGCTCTACAACATGCATGGCACACTAAATTACGACAGGATTCTATGAAAATAACATTCGACTGAAAACAAATAGGTCAGTCCATTTTTTCTGCACTGTCCGATGTACAAAGAACGGGCAGATCGCCTTCATCTACCTCCAGCCAGTCAGTGTTGACAATCTTCATCGAAACGGCAGCGACCACCGGCCCAGTACCCTGCCTGCGCCCTCCCCTAAACCTCGCCGCACCGCCGTGCTTGGCACCGCCCCCCGGCAATCCATTCAAGCCCCACCGACCTCTAGATCAGGCGCAAGCAGCTCGTGCGCCCCACACCCCTATGATAGACACCGATGCGCCGCTTCCCCGGCGAAGAGGCGGACTAGGTGCTCCGCGCGCCTAAGCGGGTGCTGCTTCTTTTAATTGCGGTTTGACTGACCCTGAATTGAAATCCAGGCGGGCTACTGACCTCTAGCAAAGGTGAAATAGTAAAGGGAGGAAACCTTGTGCATTTAGTATCACGAAGAAGATGCAGTAAGAAGCGCTCAACTAGTTTCTTTCGTGGGATGAATACGGTGTGAGCAGAGACGTAAGGTTTGCACGAATAAGGGAAGAGGGGTACCTCTTTCTGCTGGCAGTGCTGTGTCCTCCTTCTATTTTTCCAACAATCTTCTTGTGGTTCGCTGGAAACAAGAAGTTGTGGAGGACGGTGCAGCCTTGGACGAACCCATGGCCAAGTTGTTGAGTGTGGTGTGGTGGCCATCTGTCGGTGGCGGGGAAGCAGATCCAAGGCGGTGAACGACGGCGTAGCGGGAATAGCTCCGGTGCGGTGGACGGTTGCGACAGTGGAGTTGCAGCAGTGAGGCGCAGGACGGCGTGGTCGGAGTAGTTCTGGTACGGCGCACGTCGGCGTCGTGGAGGCAGCTCTACATCGGCTTCAGCTGCTAAGTCCTTGAGGGCGTTGCAGTTGCGGTTGCGTTGGACGACGACGTCGTGGTACCGGCTCCGGTGTGATGGAGGAGGAGGGCGGTGGATTGGGCGCTATGGGGTGGAGGACGGAGGAGGCTGCGGTTTCGCGGCTAGTGGAGAGGGCGTTTTGGCACCCACGGAGTATGAACGGGGAAACGGAGGGAGGCGGGGAACTAAGGGGAACAATGTTTCGGTATGGGACGCGCTTGTTTGAAATTTGGGGAAAGTTACAAACTTTGCCCCCATCTAAAATTTCGGACATATTGCGGGTTGGGGGTAGGACAGTAATCTCAGGTGTCCCAA
This sequence comes from Aegilops tauschii subsp. strangulata, assembly GCF_002575655.3. Taxonomy (NCBI): domain Eukaryota; kingdom Viridiplantae; phylum Streptophyta; class Magnoliopsida; order Poales; family Poaceae; genus Aegilops; species Aegilops tauschii. The sequence goes on from NC_053040.3 coordinate 324,141,009, forward strand.
ATGTGGGCGGGATAGATTTCGCTGAGCGCATGGGTGTTTAGGCCCCCACGGCGTATGAATGCTTCTCGGAGGCGGTTGAGACTGCCATCTTGGTGAAGTTACAAACCTACCCCGGTTTAGACCTTTGGACATCGGGCCGATAGGCTACACGGGCCAGAGTCAGGACAGTAATTTCCTACCACCAAACATTAGTCTCGTGCGGTTTCGGGTGACCAGAGGCCTATTTGGTGCTTCGTTCAATATTTGGGAGCAGAAGCATTAAGGTTTTAGGTTCTCTTGAATTGAACATTCAGGATTTGTCAAACTTCACAAATCTTTACTCTTGAAAATCCTAAAGCTACAATTATTTTGGAATGGAGGTGGTACATTTGAACATACATTGTACACGAGTATATATTAAAAAATATGCAACTTACCTCAGTTCATGCATGGTTCCAGATATAATCTCCTTGGTTGCAAAAAAAAGTTAGACATGCATATGAATATATATATATATATAGCATGTTCAAAGGCACAACAAAGATTGATACCCCCTTTTACATCTGATTTACAAATGCCATTATCTCGGGTTCAAATAGATGAATGCACTTCCTATGAATTTGAATCTTCGAAACCCCCTTTATGTTGAATTCGACATGTATTCTATTTCGTAGCTAGCAATTTGGAATGTATCCATGCAAGTGACAAATGTATAAAGTGCTTCACACTAACAACATGGAGTGCATTAATTAATGTTTATATATGAATTGCAAAAGCATCCATTGCTTGTATTTCAAACCGCACTCACTCTATGGATATATGAAATAAACACATGCACATGCTAGAATTCAATAGAGTATGGGTGTCTGATAGACCGATTCTTGTCCATACGCAATTTGCAAAATTAATGATCTCATCCAAAAATAATAATGCCATTTATATTTTAATTTAATGCGTAGAACCGCCTTTTACACGTAGATGCACTATGCCTCGACCCGTTCTCACAAACGCGCTATATATCTCTCTATCTACCGCATAAGTGCACACACTTTATATGCATCGGCATTTCCCTTTCACACATGCTCACAATCTCTGTCGGGGTGTCGGGGAGTCTCACGCACATGCTCTCTCTGTATCCCTCTCTCTCTTTCTGACTACTATGTACCACTCTTTTCACTAATCTCGGTTGGAAAACACTATTTCTCTCACATGCATATATACACATGCACGGTCTCTACTAGCCCTCTATACGCACATATATGTGCCTACGTGTCTCCCGCACGCACATTATCTTTAGGCCTCTCTCGCACACATAGCCCCCCTCAAGACACACCTCTCTCTTAGTAGTTAGCAGATATGATTCCATCATATCATTCGGTAGGATATCCCTGACTGTTAGGCTGGTTGGTAATACGATGCAAAGTTTTACCCTAGTTCGGACCCTTGCAGTTGAGGAAAAAGCCTACTCCTGGTACTGTATATTAGTGATAGGGGTGTGTACAAAGTACACGTGAATACCAAGCATTGTGCGTGTGTGTATACTATCGACAAACTAGCCCCCAAGCTTCTATAACATACTGGGGGCCTAGGGTTAGAAATCATATATAGTCGGCTTATCACCAGTGGGGATAGAGTCCTCCGCGACTCTGGTAGCTAGCTTCGTGTTGTACGCCGAGTCCTCCACATGGGTCTTCGTAGAACGCGCCTCGATCCAACCTATGTGGCGCAGGATGGAACCGACCCATGAGTCCTCATGTTGACCTACCACAACTAGAAATGATGTGCCCACCACACCATACACGCAATCGGCCACTAAGAAAATAAGCATATACAATAGTACAATGTTATACATGAAAGTTAATTGCATGGTGCATCCAAAAATATTTGTTCTGCATTGTGAATGTTTATATATTCTCCTAAAATATTAGTCACGGGAAAGAGAAACGAAGGGCATATCTCCCCTTGTCTCCACCGGACATCCCCTCTTTCTACACCACTTTCACGTACGCACACAAACTATCTCTCGGCCCTCTAAAAGTTTGCATGCCCATGACACATTCACGCATGACGGTCACTGTATTTCAAGCTAAAGCACTATACGGTCACTGGAGTTCAGAATATGCTCATTACGGTCACTGCATACATTCTCGTGGTGATCATACGGTATCTAGCTCACGATACGTCTCCGTAATTTCTTGATGACACTGACGGACTTTGCATTTGATGCGTGCTCCGTATTTTGTTGACGACACTTATAGTCATTGTATTTGAAGCGAAAGCACGATATGGTCACTGGACTTTAGAATAATCTCATCACGGTCACCACATACATTTTGTCGTGCTAACCAACATGTGGTTGGATGGTTAGGAGGACAGTGGTTTCTCGAGCCCACCAGGGTTAAAGTCCAGGTGCTCGCATTTATCCTGGGTTAATTTCAGTATTTCCCGGCGATGTGCGTTTAGTGGGAGGAGATGTTCCACTCGACTACGAGGCACCTATGGTGACTTCGTAAAATCTCAAGATCATATGCTGGCCCACTCTCTCGAAGGTGCTCATAGGGGTAGGGTTTGCGTGTGTGCGCTTATAGTGGTGAGTGCTTGCGCGTATATATGAGGCCTTGCGTCTGTGCCGTGTTAAAAAATACATGTCATGATTATACGGTCACTTGCTCACCCGTACAACTCCGTATTTGTTGATGACACAATCAATTGACCAGTCAAACGTTCCACATGGCGCAACTAGTGTTGCACCATCGGGGCATGTAACCGTGGGGCCCACCTGTCAGCCCGTATATGAAAGAAAGAAATGGTAGATTGAGTCTGTACTGTGTTAATAAAATATGGAGTACATTTTAGGGTGATCATACGGTCACTGGCTCACCATACAGCTCCGTAATTTGTTGATGACACGATCAATTGACCAGTCAAACGGTCCACATTCAGCAGCGCACATTACCATAGGGCCCACCCGTCAGCGCGTATATGAAGGACAGAAATGGTAATAAATTAGTGGTCGGTGGGTACTCGAAGTCGTGAGACCTCTGGTTGGCAGTCGCCGGCGGTGGGGGGGCGCGTTGATTGGGCGGTGGGGTGGGGATCGCCGGAGAAAAAGCTCGGCGCGGGGGGGCCTAGAGGGATGGCCGGTGTGGCGGCGGACCGGCGATGAGGAGTGGTTTCGGGGCGGGCGAGGCGGCGTGGCGGCGCGGGCCGACCGCGGGGGGCGGGGGCCGGCGGTTCGGCCGGTGGTGGCTGGCGGCTCAGGGGGTGGAGTTTGATGATAAACTGCAGGCCCTTGATTTCGTATCCAACGGCTGGAAAATCTAATGACCAGAGATGAAAAAGTCAGTTGACTTATGTGTAGCCTCACCCCGCACGTACACATGCACACACGCAAGATACGCACGCATGCAGGCGTGCAACACTGACATGTACACATAACGAACACACGCACGCATGCAGGCGTGCAACACTGACCCGTACACATGCTATCACGAACACGCAACATTCGCACGACAGCATGCACACAACACACGACGCAAGACACACGCTCAACCTATACGTGCATGCACCCTTTGTTAAGGACATGGATTGTTACGGGTATTAATCAATCTTATCTGTGATAAGCAAAACATTGATGTTTGTAGCGGTCTTTATGTCTAGGTTTGTATCTCTATAGTCCCTCTCACACACACCCACGTAGGCGGGGGACGTGCACGTAGAGAAGAGGTGCACGGACGGCGCACCTACTCCCGTCTCTTTCCCAACCACACCCGTGCGGGTACACTGTGGAGCTCATTTCTGTACGAAAAGGCAGCCCACGTGGTAACTTGACACGTGTACTGGTTGTCCACTAGATGGAGGGAGGATCGTCTACCACGGGTGAACAAACAAATTGTGACTTGACGCATTATGTTAAAAAAGAGGCAAACCATGTGGGGCCTACCTTAGATGCAAGGCTCTATACACTAGAGTACTTTTGATGTGTCCCGTCAAGTCGCAGAACGAGGAGAAGCTTGCTTAGTACGCCGTCTCCCCCGCCCACGGGCGCGGTGGCTCGCAGGATGAGGTGAAGCTTGCAAATATATGATTCTATAAACATCTAGTTCAGATTTTTTAAGTACGTGGATATAAGGATTTAATGTCAATAACATTCCTAATTTATTTCTCGGCATTCTTTGTGGTACTTATCTCCCCCTAATGCCGGAAAATATCCTTATTGCTGATGCAATCAGCATACGGGCTATGAATAATTTTGATTGACGGATAAATTGTTATTTCTCAAATAGATCCCTAATTTTCTGTGAGTGCCCATTGATGTACGCTGGAGTGGTGATATCGGTATGTAACTGAATTATCGCAGATGGGAAATACTTTGTTGATTTCCACGTAGTTACTACAAGGGGAAAGTAGTATGATATGCAGTTGGTATGATTTAGATCATACTTACGGTGTGTAAGGCCGTATGTGTCCAGCAAGAGGCTGGTAAATTTACAATTCTTTAAAAGTGGTCATGTAATTCATTTGACTATATTTGATAAGAAATTTAGTTAAACCATTCTGGGTATGTACATAGGGTACTGAATGCAATCAGAAAACCCTCGTGAAATGAGTTCAACAACATTGTCCATTTGAATGGGTTTATCCTTTGTTCAGGAGAGTTTGCTCCTACTTTGATAAGTTAAGCAATTTATTGGGTAAGGTCATCGTTGTGTGTGATAAGAGACACAGTTAAAAACATTTTATTAATGTGCATATGAGTACCATGAAGTGTCTAAATTACCCCAGATAATGGTTCAACATTCCACATATATCTTTTGAATGTGTTCAAGAAAGAATAAGTGGCTCATTTAGAATTTTAAGGTGAGAGTTCCTTAGAGCAGATTTCCCCTATGGCACACATGTGGTGCACATATAATCTGATGATATGGGGATATTTTGCAACTTGTTAAGTTGTGACCAACATAATTGTCAATAATTTTCTAATCATCCCAAAACCAGGATGGCTAAGGCTATCAAGCCTAATATTTAATTTATTAATACTTAGAAAATCATTGTGTACGCAACAATATTGAGTATGAATTGAAACATACATTCAAATTTATCAAATATTGTATCGAAGGGATACGATATTGGACATTTTACTACACGCAGTAGTACATGTATAGGCTAATAATTTATTGGGATAATTAGGAGATTACCTGATGTCTCCGATATTATTGAGTGCAAATGTTTTCATCCTCCATTTTCTGCACTAGATTTTGGTCCTCCTACTGATGAAGATTCTAAGAACAATCATTTACTAGAATTTGGTTGTTATTTGCAAATTTTCAAATTTCTCCCATTGAACTAATTGGCCTTTTAATAAATTTGTGGTGTGGTTTGACCATATGTTTGAGGGTCTGGTAGTCATAGGTACAATATTTATATAACCACACATTTGATAAACTTGACAGTTGTCATTTGATCATTTGAAAACGACCGATTCCTATTAAGAGATAATTATGTCTTTTAGTTGTCTATTAGCCTCCACTTTACTTCGAATTCGTCATGGTTCTATTTTGTGAACACTAACTTGCATAGTATTCTCGGTACTAGCAAGAATTTTAAATTATGGTATAGCACCCGTTGGGTGAATCTGATGATTTTAAGAAATTCCACGTTTCTTGATCATAAAAATGGTAGTACCATCTTAAGAGGAGGTAAAGTGCATTAAGGGCTTTTCAACTGAATCTATATATAGTAAAATATTTGATCACAAGATCTCAACTTGAAGTTGATTAAGTGATAGAATTGTGAGCCGTGATAGACTTGAGGTCTTGAAAAACGATTGGGTGATCATTCGTGATGTGCTCATGGCAACATGTATCTCTTAAGGGAAATATTCAAAGTAAATAAATATTCATCCAATATGTACTTAGTGTAAGAACTAAGTGAAGTTGGTGACATATAAAATGCATATGAACATACTTAGCTATTAAGACAATAGCCATGACATTTCTTCCGAAGGTGGAGTTATAGTGGCAACAATGCCACAGGTGGATACAATGACTAATGTCATGAATCATCTTAAAATAAATACTCCCAGCTAATCCTGAATTTAGTGCATCTGGAAATGTAAGCAATGAAAATGATTTGTTCGAGAACAATCATAGCCAAGGTGATCCTTGGTGAACCTAGGTGTATCCTTCGATACAACGCATGTGATGAAATAATTTTTAATATTTTGGACTTCATTCTTGAGGAAGTGTGTGACTTTAGAGTCACTGCCAAAACGTATATACTTTGCATGTTTAACATTGGTTAGTCACTATAAAAGTAACAACCAGAAATGTGATGTGGATCTTGTAATAGTGTTTGAGACACTGGATATTTGCTATAAACTATGGTCTCCACCTTGATGTATGGACGATAGTATCATCACAAATAGTAATATTTATGTAATTTTCCACGGCTTATCCAAGCAAAGTGATGCTTAAATAATTGATACTTGAAGAAAATGTCATTTTAAAATGTAAGATCGTATTATTATTTCTACTATGAGAGTAAATAATTTTAGTGAACAACAATAATTGCTACAGAGGAGCAAATTTTATGATATCTGCTGCTATACACTCATATGGCTAGGCCTCAATTTATATAGGATAACACTTTGAAGATAATCACCAATATGGTGTAGATCTCACAGTAATAGAAAACATAGTCTGACTTTTGTCAGTAGATGTTCATAATTCTATTACCTTATGTTATGCAAAATGTGTGAAATCACGTTGAAGGTAATTATCTATCAAGGTGACATGATGTAGACCTTGCAGTAATAGTGGATAGTCTGCGAAATTTGCAGTAGATGCCAGTATTACCTTATGATATCTTCAGGTAGTCACATTGTAACATCCCAAATTTTCAATTTGGAATGTTATACATTAGATCATCATTGCATAGCATATTTTATTGCATTTTGGGAAATCCTCAAAAATCCTAAGCAACTCAAGGACCCTCGGAGAGAGTTGGGGATTTTTCCCGGTTTTCATATTTGATTTTTATCAAATAATAAAACGAGGATTTTTGGTTTAATTATTTTTCTCTCCGAAAAATATTTTATATTAAAATAAATGAGAGGAGGAAATATGACTTCTCCAAAATAATTGAAATATTGGAGGAAAAATATTAAAATCAAATATTGGATTTTATTCGGGTTTTATTTGCAATTTTAAATGCGTTAAAAAATTGCACGTTTTCAAAACTGCATTTTGGGCCAAGATAAAATGTTCATCTTGTTCTAATTATTTTAATCAGACGGTGAAAATTTGTTTTAGTATTTTTGGATTTTTATTTATTTTTCTATGATTTTTTTAGATCCGGCGGAATTATTTAAAAAAACGCCGAGCGCGCCGACTGGGCCGAAGCCCAGCCGACGGCCCAGCCTGCCCCATGCCCCGTCTCCCTCTCGGGCACGCAGCGCCGCCGCCGCCCGAGTCCCGCTCGAGCACGCCGCCGCCCGCCGCCTTGCCCCCTCCTCCACGGCTCCCCCCTCCTTTTATACCCCGACCCCGCCCCCTCTCCCTCACCCCATCCCCGCCCCGATCCGAAGCCGCCGCCGCCCGAGGAGACGCCGCCGCCTGAGAAGCTCGCCGCCCCGACGCCGTACGATGCCGCCCTCGTCGCCCTTCGACGCCCGTAGCCCCGCCGCCCCTCGCCGCACCTCCCCCCCCCCCTCCCCCCCGCCGGAGCCCGTCTCGACGCTCGCCGGAGGTTAGCCGGAGCCGCCACCGTTCGCCGTCCGTTTTTTTAAAACCACCCCGGTTTATTTTTTTGGAAACCCTAGTTTTTTTATATAGATCGGTTTATTTCTTTTCAGTTTATTTAATTAGTGAACGTTCACCGACCCGTTCGTTTTACCGAACGTGTTCGTCGGTTAGACGCTGTTAACGAACGTCCGTTCGTTTAACTGTTCGTCAGTTTTCTTTTTCGTCGGATTTTCCGCGATTATTCCAGATCGCGATTTCTGATCAGATTTTCGTTTTCGTTTATCTTTTCGCTCGATTATCGGAATCAGGCGATTCAAGCGCCCAGAGTTTCGTCTCGAAATTCTCTTTCCGTTTAACCCACTCAAACAAGTTTTTGCTACTGTAAAATTTGAGCTAGATCCAGATTAGTAAACAAAGCTTGTTTCTTTCGCCATTTGACTTTCGTTGCTTCATTCGATTTGATTATTTTTGCAAACCAGAGTTCTTAAGTTGAACTTTCTAGTTAGATTGTTATTTGAGTTTTACCTGTGCATTGATGAGTGCTTATTGTATGCTTGTTTGTTTGCGATAGAGTACCCGGAGTGCGCCGCTTGCTACTTCGAATCGCTAAGTTTCACGGATCATCATCAAGGCAAGTAACACGTTGATCATACCTCTTTTACAACCCAGTTTTATTGCATTAGACCAACCCTCAAACATTGCATGGTTAGGATCTAATTAAATTTTGGGTATTGGGATGTAGTTGAGGTAGTACCTATTGCCCTGTTTATTATCAAACCCTTGGGAGTTACTTCTACGTTTGCTTATATCGCCATGCTATGCTAGTAGATGTGGATTGGGTTTGAGAGATATTCACGACAGACGTGAGATTGTTAATTAATGGTTTACTTAAGGTGGCAACTAAAACTCACATCTGGGTGGACTGAGGGACCTGGAGAACCCAGTGTTGCCTGTTTTTCTAAGGACCGCCACCCAGGCTCAAAGGGATCATAAGATTATTCATGCTAGAAACTTCCGTGTGCAGCCACAAGCTATTTTGGGCTCTAGCATAGTTGAGTAGGTTACATGATCTCTTGAAGAGGTGGGCTAGCAGATTTAGGGTAAAGTAGGTGTAACTGTCCACCCGGAGTAAAGAGTTTTTGTTTCTGAAAGACTGTGTCTCGGTCATCCGTTTCTCAAACATCGTGTAGTGCGAGAATCAAGCGGAGGCGATCGAGTCTTGTGGGAAAAAGTGCACAAACCTCTGCAGAATGTACAAACTAATCATGGTTAGCAGTGTCCCCGGTTATGGACATCTTGAGTATCTAGTACTTGGATTATCATGTGAATCTCATCACCATGTTACTTTAATTAATTTTGTTGGGTTAATGATGATACTTAATTGGGATTGTGATGCTATCAACCATCTCAATGTTTAACAACCACCATGATAGTTAAATAAAATTTATTCCTTTGCAGTAGGGAAAAATTGGCTTTACGCAAAATTGCAACCATAGAGCCTTCTACCAGCCATATATGCATGTAGTATAGCATTATCATGTTCATTACTCTCTATGTGTTACATTGCCAGCATATTCCATGTGCTGACCCGTTTTCGGGCTGCAACGTTTTATGTTGCAGACTTTTCAGACGACGAGTAAGGTGCCTTAGGTCGTGGTCTTATACTCAGTGATGCCGTTGGAGTTGATGGACTCACTTATCTTCCAAGTCTTCCGCTGTTATCGTATTAGATGGCCTTAAGCCATATTTATCATACTTATTTTCTCTTTTGAGATACCCGATGTAATAAGTGTGTGATTGCTACTCTGTTATAAATCCTCCATTTGTACTGTGCGTGTCAGCATTATTGATCCAGGGATGACACTAAAGCACAGAGCACAGACTGTTTGAGGTCTGGTTGCTACAAAGGTGGTATTAGAGCACACGCTGACTGTAGGACACGACCACTAAGCTTAAACCCTAGAACACTACTCTCTTCTCATTTCTGACTCCTCTCCACTTTCTACTCTTTTAGGAATGGCGGATGCAAGAAACAAGTTCATGCAACTGGATGAAGATACACCTTTTGGATGACACTTGAAGGAAGTCACTAAGTACCTAAACATCGGAATACCAAGCTTCACCGGGACCCACAACGCCACACTCCCAGAAGAGGAGCGCTGGAAGATTCAAGTTCAAATTCCTGGAAGGACGTTTACGCCAGTCACTGAGCCTATAGAGTTTTCCTTTGATTCACCAACCTGGAGTTTAGGGAAGAGCATGGCAGCCCACATCTCTATGGGACGCATTGGAGAAGTCTGCCGCAGGGAGCTTAAGGATACTATTTATCAGATATGTGGACGCCGAGATGAACAATGGGAGATGATCAGCACCAAGAAGGATGGATCAATTGCAGCTTTCATCCAGGAGCAAAACCAACACATTCGTCGCCAGGAGAACCGGATGTGCTCAGACATGATATATCTGAAGAAGGCATTGACCAAGATCACGGAGTTGGAGGAAGAACTCAAGTCTACGCGCGATGGATATGAGGAGGAGATCGCCACGTTGTTGGAGAAGAACGGTGAACTGATATAGAAGATCGAAGTATTCCTGGGAGACCCATCACCTGGAGGAGAAGATGACGATTCTACTTGCCCGGATAACTACATCATCGTCGACGACACCGACTCGGACCCCAGTGAAGATGACTTTATTGATGAAGCTGGAGAAGATATCATGGAGTCTTCGACTGATCAAAATTTCTAGTAGACCACCAAAATCAGTAGTAGTATTCCCCCATGTATATAGTATAGTCCGAGCACTTTTGTAACGATAGTTAGATCGATTGTATGCCTTGTTTGATTTGATTGAGTGATATTGATTGTGTTTTGTCTCATGAGCATATGGGTAGTGTTTTCCCTTTAGACCTCATTCTAATCTAAATTCTCATCTTTTCTAAACATATCACATGCCTCCGAGACACGACACTGGATTTGTTTTCTCACCGGAGATCACTCAGTTGATTCAGCAGCAGAATGCCCTGATGCAAGTGTTAGTACAGAACCAAGGCAACAACAACAACAACAACCCACCACCACCACCTGTTGATCACTTAGCCCGTTTCTTGAGGCTAAATCCGCCGGTGTTTTCCAGCAGCACCGAGCCGATTGTTGCAGATGATTGGCTCCGCAAAGTTGGAAGGGAGTTGACCACTGCAGGATGCACGGATGCGGAGAAAGTGCGTTTTGCCGCACATCAGCTTGATGGACCCGCAGCATCATGGTGGGAGAATTACACAGCCACCCACCCTATTGACACTGTTACATGGGACCAGTTTCAGCAAGCTTTCCGTACTGCCCATGTTTCAGCAGGAGCTATGGCTATGAAGAAGCGTGAGTTTCGCAACCTATGCCAAGGAGGACGCACCGTAGGCCAGTATGTGGAGGACTTTGGTAAGTTAGCACGTTATGCTCCCGATGACGTTGCTATAGATGCAGCCAAGCAGGAGAAGTTTCTCGAATGACTGAATGATGAGCTGAGCATGCAGTTGATGGTAGCAACCTTCAACAACTACCAGGAGTGGGTGGATAGAGCTCTCATGATTGAAGGGAAGCAACAGCAGATTGAAAACCGTAAGAGGAAGTATGGACAAGGAAAGTACAATTCTGGAGCTCAGCAGAAGCCACGTTTTACCCCAAAATCGGGAGGACAGTTTCAGCATACCCATGGGGGAGGTAGTTCGCACAACCATAATGGACCCAAGAATGGTAATGGGAATGGAGGAAGCAACGGGCAGAGCCGTAATAACCCATCTACCCCAGCCAAGAGGGATCTAAGTCACATCACTTGTTTCAAGTGCCAGAAGACTGGACATTATGCAACTGAATGCCCGGAAGCCTGGAATGGAAATGGCAATGGAAGCTCTGGGAAGAAGCCTAACCCGTTCAATAAAGGACAAGTGAACCACGTTTACATGGAGGAGGTTGAAGCACAGCCTGATGCAGTAATAGGTAAGTTTTTGGTTAAGTCATTTACTGCAATCGTTCTTTTTGATACTGGTGCATCGCATTCATACATATCAAGGGGACTTGTGGATAAGTATAAATTGCCTACCAAAGTTCTTAGAACACCTATGTTAGTAACCTCGCCAGGAGCAGAGTATATGGCAAGCCAAGGATGTTTTTAGATGCCATTGGCCATAGGTAGGCATGTTTTCCCCTCAGACCTAATAGTTTTGGAGTCGCAAGGTTTGGATGTGATTTTGGGAATGGATTGGCTATCGATGTATGGAGGAAACATCGATTGCGCCAGTAAGACGATTTTGCTTACCACCCCAGAAGGAAGAAGGATTAAGTATGTATCCCGGCATATGCCGAAGAGGACTCAGGTGAATTCCTTATCAGGAGTTGTACAGGAGGAAGTACCAGTGGTGAAAGATTACCCGGATGTTTTTCCAGAAGAGTTGCCAGGCATGCCACCAGATAGAGACATTGAGTTTTTGATTGAAATTTTGCCAGGCACAGGGCCAATATCTAAGAGACCGTACAGGATGCTCGCAAAAGATTTGGAGGAGATTAAGAAGCAGTTTAAGGAGTTACTGGATAAAGGCTACATTCGCCCAAGTTCGTCACCTTGGGGATCACTAGTACTTCTAGTGGAGAAGAAAGATGGATCGTTGAGGATGGTCGTTGATTATCGTGGATTGAATGAAGTGACCATGAAGAACAAGTACCCACTGCCAATGATCAATGATCTGTTTGACCGATTACAAGGAGCTAAGGTATTTTCCAAGATCGATCTACGATCAGGATACCATCAGTTGAAGATTCGAGAGAAGGATATACCTAAGACGGCTTTTACCACCAGGTATGGGCTGTACGAGTATACCGTTATGTCATTTGGTCTGACTAACGCACCTGCCTATTTCATGAACCTGATGAACAAAGTGTTTATGGAGTTTTTGGATAAGTTCGTCATGGTGTTCATTGATGACATTTTGGTCTACTCAAAGAACGAAGAGGAGGATAAGGAGCATTTGCGTTTGGTACTTGAGAAGCTCAGAGAACACTAGTTATACGCCAAGTTCAGCAAATGTGAATTTTGGCTGAAGGAAGTTGGATTCCTCGGACATGTTATATCCGGAGAAGGAATAGCCGTAGACCCCTCCAAAGTTGACACAGTAACAAACTGGGAATCACCCACGTCAGTTGGAGAAATCCGGAGTTTTCTTGGACTTGTAGGATACTACCGGAGGTTCATTGAGAATTTCTCGAGAATCGCTAAGCCCATGACAGAGCTGTTAAAGAAGGACATCAAATTCAATTGGACTGAGGAATGTGAAGCTAGTTTCCAAGAGTTGAAGAAACGTTTGGTTACATCACCAGTGCTAATTCTGCCAGATCAACGCAAGGATTATGAAGTATATTGCGACGCTTCACGTCGAGGACTTGGAGCAGTGCTAATGCAGGAGGGAAGAGTTGTTTCATATGCTTCACGGCAACTTAAACCCCATGAGAAGAATTATGCCACGCATGATTTGGAGTTAGCAGCCGTAGTGCATGCATTGAAGACATGGAGACATTTTCTCATCGGAAACCATTGTGAGGTGTACATGGATCACAAGAGTTTGAAGTACATTTTCACGCAGAAGCAGTTAAATCTCAGGCAAAGGAGATGGTTGGAGCTCATTAAGGATTATGATATGAGATTGCATTATCACCCAGGGAAGGCTAACGTAGTAGCTGATGCGTTGAGCCGCAAGAGCCATGTTAACACCCTCATGACCGGAGAATTACCGAAATCATTGGCCGAGGATCTTCGCGAGCTATGTTTGGAGATAGTTCCAAGTGGCTATTTAGCAACGTTGGAGATTCAGTCTACCTTGATGGAAAAGATCACAGAAGCTCAGAAGACAGACAAGGAGATTGATGAGATAAAGGAAAGGATGAGCAAAAGTAATGCCAAGGGATTTCGTGAGGATGAGCACGATACCTTATGGTTTGAGGACCGCGTTTATGTGCCCAATGATCCGGAAATCAGGAAGTTGATCTTGCAAGAGGCCCATGATTCACCGTATTCGATTCACCCAGGAAATACCAAGATGTATTTGGATTTGAAGGATACTTTCTGGTGGACCGGAATGAAGAAGGATATTGCGGAGTATGTAGCAGTTTGTATTGTATGTCAGAGAGTGAAGGCAGCGCATCAGAAGCCAGCAGGATTGCTATAGCCATTGCTGATACCCGAATGGAAGTGGGATAAACTAGGCATGGATTTTATCACGGGATTGCCCAGGACTCGTTCAGGCTATGACTCAATATGGGTTGTAGTCGATCGTTTGACGAAAGTAGCTCATTTCATCCCAGTGAAGACCACTTACACCAGTGCTAAGTTGGCAAAGATATACATGACCAGAATCGTATGTTTGCATGGAGTTCCGAGGACCATTGTATCAGATAGAGGAACACAGTTTACCTCGAAGTTTTGGAATCAGTTACATGAAACTTTGGGAACCAGGCTAGAATTCAGTATAGCCTTTCACCCACAGACAGATGGACAGACCAAGAGAGTCAATCAGATTTTGGAGGACATGCTGAGAGCTTGTGCGCTAGATTATGGATCATGTTGGGACGACAATTTGCCATATGCAGAGTTTTCTTACAACAACAGCTATCAAACCAGTTTGAATATGGCCCCTTTCGAAGCTTTATACGGAAGGAGGTGTAGAACACCATTGTTATGGGACGAAGTTGGAGACCGCCAGTTGTTTGGACCAGATTTGATTAAGGAATCAAAACAGAAAGTGAAGTTGATTCGCGATAGGCTCAAGGTAGCCCAGTCCAGGCAGAAGAGTTATGCGGATTCTAAACGTAAGGAGACAGTTCACGAAGTCGGAGACAGAGTTTATCTTCGAGTGTCACCACTTCGAGGAGTGAAGCGCTTTGGAGTTAAAGGAAAGTTAGCGCCCCGTTTTATCGGACCATACAGAGTTTTGGAGCGTATGGGAGAACTTGCTTACAAGCTGGAATTGCCTGAAGGATTGTCAGGAGTTCATGATGTATTCCACGTTTCCCAGTTAAAGAAGTGCCATGCAGAGATGGCTGAGATACCACTGAGAGATACAGTGCCCCTGGAAGCGATTCAGTTGGAAAGTGATTTGACCTATGAGGAGAAACCAGTTAAGATTCTTGAGTATGCCAGCCGAGTCACCCGCAGCAAGGTTATCAAGTTTTGCAAAGTTCAGTGGAGTCACCACACTGAAGATGAAGCCACCTGGGAGCGAGAGGAAGATCTACGGAAGAACCACTCTCACCTATTTTCTAGCCAACCCGAATCTCGAGGGCGAGATTCATCTTAAGGGGGTAGGTTTGTAACATCCCAAATTTTCAATTTGGAATGTTATACATTAGATCATCAGTGCATAGCATATTTTATTGCATTTTGGAAAATCCTCGAAAATCCTAAGCAACTCAAGGACCCTCGGAGAGAGTTGGGGATTTTTCCCGGTTTTCATATTTGATTTTTATCAAATAATAAAACAAGGATTTTTGCTCTGAAAAATATTTTATATTAAAATAAATGAGAGGAGGAAATATGACTTCTCCAAAATAATTGAAATATTGGAGGAAAAATATTAAAATCAAATATTGGATTTTATTCGGGTTTTATTTGCAATTTTAAATGCGTTAAAAAATTGCACGTTTTCACTACTGCATTTTGGGCCAAGATAAAATGTTCATCTTGTTCTAATTATTTTAATTATTCTAATTTGTTTTAGTATTTTTGGATTTTTATTTATTTTTCTATGATTTTTTAGATCCGACGGAATTATTTAGAAAAATGCCAAGCGCGCCGGCTGGGCCGAAGCCCAGCCGACGGCACAGCCTGCCCCGCGCCCCGTCTCCCTCTCGGGCACGCAGCGCCGCCTCCGCCCGAGTCCCGCTCGAGCACGCCGCCGCCTGCCGCCTTGCCCCCTCCTCCACGGCACCCCCCTCCTTTTATACCGCGACCCCGCCCCCTCTCCCTCACCCCGTCCCCGCCCCGATCCGAAGCCGCCGCCGCCCGAGGAGACGCCGCCGCCGGAGGCCGACGCCGCCGCCCGAGAAGCTCGCCGCCCCGACGCCGTACGCCGCCGCCCTCGTCGCCCTTCGACGCCCGCAGCCCCGCCGCCCCTCGCCGCAGCTCGCCCCCCCCCCCCCCCCGCCGGAGCCCCGTCCCGAGCCTCGCCGGAGGTTAGCCGGAGCCGCCACCGTTCGTCGTCCGGTTTTTTTAGAAACCACCCCGGTTTATTTTTTTGGAAACCCTAGTTTTTTATATAGATCGGTTTATTTCTTTTCGGTTTATTTAATTAGTGAACGTTCACCGACCCGTTCGTTTTAACGAACGTGTTCGTCGGTTAGACGCTGTTAACGAACGTCCGTTCGTTTAACTGTTCGTCAGTTTTCTTTTTCGTCGGATTTTCCGCGATTATTCCAGATCGCGATTTCTGATCAGATTTTCGTTTTCGTTTATCTTTTCGCTCGATTATCGTAATCAGGCGATTGAAGCGCCTAGAGTTCGTCTCGAAATTCTCTTTCCGTTTAAACCACTCAAACAAGTTTTTGCTACTGTAAAATTTGACCTAGATCCAGATTAGTAAACGAAGCTTGTTTCTTTCGCCATTTGACTTTCGTTGCTTCGTTCGATTTGATTCTTTTCGCAAACCGGAGTTCTTAAGTTGAACTTTCTGGTTAGATCATTATTTGAGTTTTACCTGTGCATTGATGAGTGGTTATTGTATGCTTGTTTGTTTGCGATAGAGTACCCGGAATGCGCCGCTTGCTACTTCGAATCGCTAAGTTTCACGGATCATCAGCAAGGCAAGTAACACGTTGATCATACCTCTTTTACTACCCAGTTTTATTGCATTAGACCAACCCTCAAACATTGCATGGTTAGGATCTAATTAAATTGTGGGTATTGGGATGTAGTTGAGGTAGTACCCATTGCCCTGTTTATTATCAAACCATTGGGAGTTACTTCTACGTTTGCTTATATCGCCATGCTATGCTAGTAGACGTGGATTGGGTTTGAGTGATATTCACGATAGATGTGAGATTGTTAATTAATGGTTTACTTAAGGTGGCAACTAAAACTCACATCTGGGTGGATTGAGGCACTTGGAGAACCCAGTGTTGCCTGTTTTTCTAAGGACCGCCACCCAGGCTCAAAGGGATCATAAGATTATTCATGCTAGAAACTTCCGTGTGCAGCCACAAGCTATTATGGGCTCTAGCATAGTTGAGTAGGTTACATGATCTCTTGAAGAGGTGGGCTAGCAGATGTAGGGGAAAGTAGGTGTAACTGTCCACCCGGAGTAAAGAGTTTTTAATTCTGAAAGACTGTGTCTCGGTCATCCGTTTCTCAAACATCGTGTAGTGCGAGAATCAAGCGGAGGCGATCGAGTCTTGTGGGAAAAAGTGCACAAACCTCTGCAGAATGTACAAACTAATCATGGTTAGCCGTGTCCCCGGTTATGGACATCTTGAGTATCTAGTACTTGGATTATCATGTGAATCTCATCACCATGTTACTTTAATTAATTTTGTTGGGTTAAAGATGATACTTAATTGGGATTGAGATGCTGTCAACCATCTCAATGTTTAACAACCACCATGATAGTTAAATAAAATTTATTCCTTTGCAGTAGGGAAAAATTGGCTTTACGCAAAATTGCAACCATAGAGCCTCTACCAGCCATATATGCATGTAGTATAGAATTATCATGTTCATTACTCTCTATGTGTTACATTGCCAGCATATTCCATGTGTTGACCCGTTTTCGGGCTGCAACGTTTTATGTTGCAGAATTTTCAAACGACGAGTAAGGTGCCTTAGGTCGTGGTCTTATACTCAGTGATGCCGTTGGAGTTGATGGACTCACTTATCTTCCAAGTCTTCCGCTGTTATCGTATTAGATGGCCTTAAGCCATATTTATCATACTTATTTTCTCTTTTGAGATACCCGATGTAATAAGTGTGTGATTGCTACTCTGTTATAAATCCTCCATTTGTACTGTGCGTGTCAGCATTACTGATCCAGGGATGACACTAAAGCACAGAGCACAGACTGTTTGAGGTCTGGTCGCTACACACATATAATATTAATATTTGGAAGAGCACTTCGAAGGTAGTCATCTTGTTACAATAACAAGATGTAGACCTCACAGTTGTGGTGGATAATCTGCAAATGGTGCAGTAGATACCACCAATACCTTGTGATTCACAAATAACATTTGGAATAGTCATATTAATATTTGGAAGAGCACTTGAAGGTAGTCATCTTATCAAAATGACAAGACGTAGACCTCACAGTAGTGATGGATAGTCTGCAAATTACGTAGTAGATACCTTGTGATTCTCAAATAAAATATTGTGTAGTCATATTAAGTACGACACTTCACAATTCTTGTTTTTACATCATGATTTGCAAGAAGAAGATAATCAACTGCAAAAGATAGTTGTTGCACTTGTCATAAAGAATGCTTGTATCTTGGGGTCCATTCCGGATGGAATGGTCGATGCACCCGATAACATAGGCTAAATGCCTTGGGACTCAACCAATATTATTCAACAAGGTATTAATCAAAATCTGAAATAACATTAAGCCTGATGGCTTGTGTTGAAGTAGTACTACTACTAAGCCTGATGGCATGCAAGGCTACAATACAACAAAATAGCAGAGGGTTGATTTGACTGCATAAAACCAGAGAGCCCGTGGGCCTATATGTGCTAGTTATAGAACTTATGTGATATTAAAGCCCTGTTCGGAGTCCCTCCACTCCGCCGCTCCACTCCGGGAGCAGGGTGGAGCTGCAGTTAAACAGTACGGAGCTGCAGTCCATCCACTCTGCAGCTCCTCGTATTTTGAGGAGCTGGTGGGTTGCCGAACACTGCCTAAGGATAACAAAAAGTGCTAAAATGCCAAATGACCGAAGAGATAAGGTTCTCTTGTCGTTCTCTGTGCAGCCACGAACGAGATAAGATTCAGTTAGTTTGGCATTGCACAGACCACATCTCCGCCTTGACTCTTAAAGAATTAGTATTAGAAAGGGTGGTCGCATTGCCGATTGAAGGTCCTCGTTGGATGTCTCCATGCTGTGCGCCTGGAATTGGCCGATGTCGTCCCTGTCGCGTCAGGAGGAATGGTGTAACATCCCAAAATTCTAAATTTTGGAATGTTATATTAAATAAATATTTATGATTGTTTGTTTGATTGTTGTGTGACTGATTGTGCGAAATTGAGTGGAATTTGAAACTTTTTGAAAGTTGAATGAGAGGAAATGAAATGACTTTCCCAAACTTTTCACTTTGCATTCTGATCTCCATGAATTCAAATTCTTTTCAAATGCAAAATCCTAGAGTGAAGATGACATGACTTCTTCCCATTAAAAGGAAAAGAGTTTTGAAAATATTTGAATTTCATTTGCAATAATTCAAACCAGAAACTTTATGCAACTCAATGATTTTCATGAGAGAAGATAAAATGACTTCTTCAAATTATGTAAAATATGAGTTGGAAGTTTAAAAGAATAAAATTGAAAGTTCTTTTGAAACCCATTTTTTCAATTTAGAGTTATTTGGTTTTTCTTCAAGTTATTTTTCTCCAAAAATAAAATATATGAAAAAGGGTAAAATGATTCCCTGCCATAGGAAAAAATGGAGAAAAATGAGTTTGAGATCATTTTGGTATTTTAAATAATTTAATTTGCATTTTTAATGCAACAGTAGCACTGTTTGCTTTATCTACATTTTTGTGTATTTTATTGGTACCCGCAAATATGTTCACATTTTAGGATTTCTTTTTATGAATATCTTGATATATTATATGCCTATATAATATATTTTGTGTGTGTTTGTTTTATTGTCTGTGCTTTATTTAAAATAAAGAAACGGCCGAAGCCACCGAGGCCCATCTCTCTCTCCCCTCACCTGCGACCCACTGGCCCAGCTCGGCGCGCAAGCGCCGAATCCCTTTCTATCCAATGGCCCGCACCGTTTTCCCTTGCTCTCTCTGGCGCTGGACCCCACCTTTCTTTCCTCTTCCTCACGTACAAAACAGAGTCCTACAGGTACACGTACACGTACACGACGCCGTTCTGCGTCCGATCTTCGTGGAAACCCTACTCCGGGTCGACCCCATCCCCAAGCAATATGTCCTATAAATACCCGAGGCCGTCCTCGTCGGATTCCCCTTTAAAACCCTCGCCACAACCATCTCTAAGTGACGCCGTCGCCGTTCCAATCTAGGCCAGCCGATCAGAGTTCACCGCTCGACTTCAACCGCCGATGAGCTCTTCGAGGCCTCTCTTTCCAGAGGTTCCTACCTCTCGTCTTTACGCATCTTTTTGACATACTTTAGGCACCCAGGTTCAACCGGAGCCACAGCCTCAAGCTCGCAACGCCGCTGGAGTTCACGCAGAGCACGAGAGTTTGCGCCAACGCCCGCTCAACCCCGACGTCTCCTCGCCTCACCATCAACAGAAAATCGGACGCCCTCGCCGCACTGCATCGCCTGGACACTGCCACCGCCGCCCACGACCGCCGGGGCCGCCGCCCCACCGGATCCGTAGCCGACCCGACACGCATGATCTTCTCTGTAAGCGTATGCCTATTCTTCGTTTCAGTTAGAAAAAATGTTCTGGTTTTTTTTATATTGATCGGTTTTATTTAGATCGGTTTAGTAGATCGGTTTTCTTCGGTTAGATCGAACCGGTCCGCTGTTTTTTTATTAAGAGCGGACTAGAGTTTTAGTTATCTTACAGCCGAGTACCGTATAGATTCGGATCGCACACTTCCCTGGCCCAATAGCAGCCCGACTTGTAGCTAGTGCCCGATCTGTTTTTTTGTTTTTTTTGTTCTGTTTTAAAAACAGAAAAGTTTCAATCTTAGATATTCAATATCTTTTATCTTTTAGATCCAAATTGAGTGATTCTTTTTGCATTAGATTGAAAATTTCATGAAGCTTCTGTTAGTGCAATTGGATTTCAAATTTTAGTACTTTAAAATTGAGTTTGCATGAATTTGTTCAAATAAATATTTTGGTCATATTTTGAGTTTTATAGAATATTTTTGATTGATTCTTTTTGCTACTGTTTTATTATGGTTTTGTCTATCCAGTAGCATGTAGTTATGTATTTTTAGTTTATTTTAAATTAGGTTTTTAGCAAAACAGTACTGTTTTAGTTATAGTTTTGTTTTAGTCTTTTCTTTATTGTTTTTATTAGTTTTAAATTATTTCTTTTTGTCACCTTTGACAAATTTAGTTTTGTTTCTGTTAGTCAACCAAAGAAAATTTTATTTGTATTTTAAAATTTTATTTTATTTAGTTTTGTATGAAAACTTGTTTAGGTCATAGTTAGTGTTTCATAAAAGCTTTTTATTTGTTTCATTTTGCAAATAAAATTTTATGAAAAATACTTTCTGTTAACTTAGTTGTTTTATATTTTCTTTTCTGGTAATTTATTAGTTTAGAGCTTTATTTTGTTGTTTAGTTTTATGTAGGACAAAGAAAAACTATTTATATTGTTTGTAGTTATGCCTTAGACTTTTCCTTAGTTTTTCTCGTAGTTTTGCTTGAAGTCCTTTGGATTTATTTGGGTTTTATTATTTGATTTCCTTGTTGTTTATTGAGAATTATGATTGCTAGAAATTGCTTGCTAGAATGATTGCTTATGTGAATGCAATGTTTGACTAGATTTTCTTCGGAGAGTGACGAATAGTGCTATCAGGATTTCTCTGAGAGCGATATAATCTTCATCAAGTAATACCAGGCAAGTTCACTTTGACCATGTTTTTCATACCTATGTTTTTATTGCATCTAGTGTCATCTTCGCAACAATCCCTCCAGTAGTGATATTGAATCCTTGTAGTTGAGTAGTATGCATGAGGTAGGAACCCATCACCCTGTTACCAAGCCCGGGACGTTATTTATTTTAATGCTACGCTATAGTAGACGGGGTTGGTATGAGTGCTCGGGAGTGCTGTGAGAATGGAGGACTCTACGTCAATGACGACAACTCCATGATGGCATCTGCAAGGACTGCATCTTCCAGGCCTCAAGACTTCAAGACTCGAGACAAGAATTCAATACACATTACTGGGTGAAGGACGGTTGACGGGCACCCTGGAGAAACCAGTGGATGGCCGGGATGCATGGAGAAGTGCCATGACATCTTGCGGAAAGCTTCACCCAGGCTCAAAGAGACGAAAGAATACTTCATGCCCGGAAGCTTACCTATGCAACGGCAAGTCACTATGGGCTCTGGCTTGGTTGGCCTTAATTGTGACTCTGGCTGGGACGGTGCTAGCAGATGTAGAACTACGGTAGGATCGGATGAGCACCGGACAGTGGTCAGGGGAACTCTTCGGAAGACCATGTTTCGGTCATCTTGTTCTCAAACACCCTGAAGTGCGAGAACGGAAAGAGAGGGATCGAATCTTGCGGGTAAAGTGTACAAACCTCTGCAGAGGGTTAAAACCTAATCGATTAGCCGTGTCCCCGGTTATGGACAATTTGAGCCTCTGGACTTGGATCTATCTCGGAACTCTCAACACTGGACTAATAACATAATTGTGGGCAACTTATGATGATTTTGGATTATGAGGCATCGGTTGGCGGAACCATGTCATGATAGAAAACCCTGTAGCACAGACTCCTCATATTACTTTGTTGTAGGGAAAATAAAATCAGCTTTTGCGCAAACAAAACTCAGACCCATAGCCACAAAGCCATATTGCATATAGTATAGTTTATCATCCATTTTTCCTACAGTGATCTTGCCGGTACATTCAATGTACTGACCTACACGGCTGCAACGTATCATGTTGCAGGATTTTATACGATGAGTGAGTTTCGTTGATTGGGTTACGGTCTACACTCAACCTGCCGATGGCGTTGATGGAACTCCACACCCGATTGATTGTTTCCGCTGAGACTATGAGGTATATATCAGTTTTACGTTATTTATACATGTGATTGCACTTTGATATATACATTGATGTACTGTGTGTGCCAGCATACCGATCCAGGGATGGCACAGATGCACAGAGACTTGACCGTCTGTGGTCGGGTCGCTACAAACGGGAGCGTAGAGAGGGCGGGCAAGTAGTAGGCTGCGCGCCGTCCCGCAAGGAGCCGGGGCAGGATGGGTGCTGGCCACCGCCGTCTTTGCGACCGCCGTGCCGTGAGCGGCCGTGGAGCGTGGAGATGCCTCGTGCGCCGCCATGGCGTGGGGGCCATGGCCGGTAGCCGCCGGGAGCCACGGATGCGCGTGGAGGCGCAGGAGCCGAACACCGGATCCTAGCTCGCCGCGTCGGCCTCTGGGGCCGAGGGGCGCCGTGCACCACGCGTAGGCCGGAGGGCGTCGTAGTGCCGATGGCGTGCTGCTGCCTCTTGTCCCAGAGCGGGGCTGCAACGAGGAGGAGGCCGCGTGCGTGGTGGAGGGCGTCGCTGCGGAGGGCCGGCCGTGGGCCGTGGCCGTGGTGCCGCATCGATGGACAAAGGTTCGACTGCGTCACCGGCGATTCGTTGCGATGCGTGAGTGCATCCACCGCCGTTCTTCCGCTGTGGCCTATTTCTCTAATCGAGAGCAGAGTGCGTGATAACGTGTTAAAGTAAAACGAGAGAGGAAAGAACAAATGATGAAACAGTTACTTTCATTGATGAAATTTGGGGTATATATACCCGGATAAAAGGCGGTTACAAAGAGCGGTTGCCAATAGTGGAACCGACATAAGCAGGGATTAACCCTTTAATTAATCTAATTAATTAATTCCTAACACTTACTACGCCTTACGCCCGCTCCCTCGCCCACGCGCGTGGTGGCTCGCAGGACGAGGAGAAAATTTTACTTGTATTCCCTCCGTTTACTCCTCGTCCCTACTACCTTTGTTAGAGAGATTATCATATTGTTTGGAATATATATATATGTCCTTTAGTACTCCCTTCATTTACTTATACAAGGCCACTATAAAAAAATACATTTTGCATCTATACAAGGCCACAAATAGTAATCGAGACAAAAGTTACTACTCCCTCCTTTCCAGTTTATGGCTCAATTTCAAAATCTCTCCAACCATGGTAGACGGTGAGTGGTCGAATTAATTTCGTACTCCTAGTTTGCACAAGTAATTAGTACGCTCGTTTTTCTCGAGAAGTTATGTTTACCGAGGCATTAATTAGAACGAATGCATGAATGACCACTAAATTTCCATGAACTTCTACATGCATTGGTGAGTTTTCTCTTGACACTGCTTGCATCGGGTGATCTAACGCACCTCAAAATCCAACATGTGATGGTACTACTACTAGTAGTAGAATTGAGACTTATAAAATGGAAAAACGAATGTTTTGTAGATGAGCCCTATAAACCCTAGGGGGTACGTACTCCGTAAAATCAGATTTTCTCAAAACTAAGTCGCTCAACCTTTATTTGCTTGTTTCCCTTCCTGCCTCCTTGCCTCGAACATACTATGCCAAACTCCCCTGCCTGCCGCGCGGTAAAAGACCCGCCCTCGCCTTTTTTTAGTCCGGGTTTGTATCGATGGATCACGCAAAGCAGCAAAAACCCAAGCCGTGTCTTGTACTCCTCCGTCGACGCTCGATTTCATGAATTCTGTACTTCCTGTCGCCGACATGTGGGACATATAGCAAACGGTGACGTGTCAAGCACCAAATAACAATGCAGAACAGCAGGGGGACGCACCCTAGTCGTACCGCCCCAGTAGTAGTAGTAATGAGCAATGAGACGTCAAATCACAATGCCGCACCTTCCCAGACGGACGAAGCAACCATTATTTCACACTTCGGTTCGCCATCATCTCAAACCACATAGTATTGCTTCTACCTCAAGAGGGACATGCGCATCGCCTTGTTACATAATGACACGTGGGACCGCATGACAGGCCATGCTCCCCCGCCGATCGCTCAGTAAAATCACCTCATTTTCACTACTATACTTCCTCCGTATCGGTTTACATGGCATGCACATCGTTCTAGGTTGAGAATTTAACTGGCTATATATGTGATGAACAGTATATGTTTAGAAACTACATCCTCTTAATAATCCAATGATATACTTTTTGTGACATAGTAACTCAGATTTAGTTGGTCAAATGGATGATCTAGAACTACGTGCACGCCCTATAAACCGAGACGTCTAAAAAAACAAGACGGAGAGGGCAGTTCAGTACGTATCTTTTTAGATCAATATAGTCGGGATTCACCAAGGAGCAAAACCAAGTGGTAGGCTGTACCTGTCGTGTTGGCGTAGCGACTCAAGCAGGGTCAGTCCGCACACGAAATGGCGACACACTTAACAGGACCCCTTTGGCCGACATGTGGCTCATCCACCGTCTTGTTCCACGTGCGATGCACCAAATTACAGTTCGGAGCAGCGGTTGGAATTGGAGCCACCCCGGTCGTAGCGCTGTAGTAGTAGAAAATGAGCGATGAGGGGTCAAATCACAAAGCCCCACCTTTCCCGCATTAAGCTGGACGGACGAAGCAACCATCATTTCACTCTAGGGCGCAAGAGCATAAAGAAAAGAGAAAACCAATGATGCGTGCGACAGCTACCTAGGGCACCCTAGGGTAGGGGTCTCCACTACAGATCATTTTTTTGAAAGCACCTCCACTACAAATCGGCTTCACCCTCGTCCTCTTGAAGAAAACCGATGATGCGTGCGGCGGTAGGGTTTGTAGGAGTACTACTAGGGCGTGCGGGGCCACATCGTAGTAAACGGGATAGGGATTGAGTTCGAGTCGACGCCTTAAATATGTGTGGGCCGCTTGGTTTTAGAGGAACGAGGTAACATTTTGGGTTCGGGGACCAGTGGAGATATAGTACGTACAAAAAATTGTGGACGTAGGTTCGACCGAAAGGCAATGATGCATGGGCCCTGCATTTTTATATACCCGGGGCCACGTGAAATTTGCTACTCTACTCAAAACTAGTAAGGTACACATGCATTGAACGCATGAGATTTCGAAACCAAATTATGAATAAATACACACTATAGCATGTAAAGCTTTGAGTCATATATGCATGATGTAGATGTTCGTTTAGTTCTTATAGTTCATCTCATTCAAATCAATTAGTTTTATAAAAATGTTAAGATTCATGGGGTTGTGCATTGTAAATCATAAAGTAAAAAACAAATAATGGCATTTCATTTAGAAAAAAAATCAATTATGATACGGAAGATTCTAGAACAAAGAAGAAGTGCATGTGTTTTGAGGTTTGTGCATTATGCTTAAGTTCAACCATGGAGTCTTCTAAATTGTACATGTGGCAGATTTGGTGGAATGTTGATGATATCCAATGGCCAGTAGTGCTCGGATTTGCCATCTCTGCACTGTCGGATTAGCTTCATCCAGCGACCATCTTTCAAGTCATTCACACACTATATAGTTCTTGTGCCATAGTTGCATGTCTTGGAAAAAAGCTACTAGTGGGTTGTACTAGCTATTTAGGAATATAAGATGTATACATGGAAGTTGTAGGGAAAGAGATGACATGGAGTATCTCAATTCCTATGAGTAGGGATTGGAAAAGATATGTCATTTGGTTGACATCATAGGAACTTTTCTATTGAATCTGGAGATGACATGTATCTCAATTCCTATGAGGAGGGATTAGAAAAGAGATGTAATTTGGTTCATATCATAGGTACTTTTCTATTGAATATACGCTAATGTTTATTTTCCTTTGAAATTATGGGAGTATAGGAATCCATTCATATGAACCAAGTGGCTCTAAAGCTATAGAAATGATATAATGTTTATTTCATTTGAAATGTGGAGTATATGAATCTATTCCTATGAACCAATTGGCTCTAAAGGAAAAAATCCTATAAAAATCATATCATATAGAGTTCCTATGATATTCCTCCACACCAAAGGATGGTTGAAATTGCTGCAGGTGATACGATGGTCTTTCTTTGTAGAATCCTCCCCCATCTTTATAGTTACCTCTCGAAGATGAATGAAATGATATATACAGGGTATTCTACATGTGCAATTTGGTACACGAAAACTCGGTAAAAGTTTGCGAGGTTCGAATTTTCAATAAAGCTATATGCACTGCATTTTGGAACGGAGGTAGCATACGGCAGTTGCTAACACTCACGTGGAAGATTTGTGTGTAGGAGGAGTGGCTGTTCTGTTAAATGACATGGCAAAATTGACACTGTCGGATGCCGATCTAACGGTTCTTACGGTGTTCGTCAGGAAAAGGCTTGTGGCGAACGTTTGTCGGATAATGATTTACGGACACATGCATTGCATTGATACGTGCCCCCCTCTCTCTCACGCACACACACCCTCCCGAGTCCTCTCGCACCCACCGTGTATCTATAGGTAGACGTCATACACATATGTGCTCTTCACACCCTACCCTCAGAACTTCTAAAAAACAAAAGACGTCGTGCACATTATTTTAGCTCACACGTCACACACTTATACTATTACTCTTGTGGCGAACGTTCTTTGGGCATAGTATATTGTACTCTGACGAAGAGAAGCGGTGCACGCACGCACTAGTTCTCTCACACCCACTCACGGGTACACGTAGGAGCGCATTTTTTTGAAGTTGGTAGAACAAAATCACTCCACTACATATATAAGCAGGAGCCTTAGAGCTTGCTTTACTAGGGTTCCTCTCGTTCACTCTCTCATGCTCTCCAGATCTAAGCAAGACATAGGTGGCCACACTCTCTCTCAGCTCACGGCTGGTCACAAATCCGGCTGGACAACCTCGACCGGGGCAGGGGTGTAGGTGCATCGTTAACGCTGTCGTCGGCGGCGAGGGAGGAGACCAGCGGCTGCCCGCGCGTCCCGATCGGCGGCCGTGCCACTCTCTCCGAGAGAGCGCCGGCTCCGGAGGGCCTCCGACCCCTTCTTCCTCCCTGCGGTATTCTGCCCAAGATGTGGCCTCCCGACGCCGTCTTTGCCACATGCCGACGACCCTCAGGTATATATTCCTTCGAAACCTGCCTTGCTCTACTCCCTCAGTTCCCCACTTGGCTTCGTGTGGATCTTTTTCTACTTCCATCCGCTGTTCCAAAGCCACCTAGACTTTTACTATTATTAGAGGTAAAGCTAGTTCATACAGTCGACTATAAGAGTTGGTTCAAACAGGGAAGAAAGTGGGAAAGCTGTAGCATGAATCTAGGACTTGGTTCTAAGAGGAAACGGGGGAAAGTAGTAGATACTGGCTATCCAACCGGTCTCTTGGTTGAAAAGACGAAGAAAGCATGGTGGATGGCGAAGGGTGGGGGGAAGTGGACCTATCTCTTGGTTGAAAAAGGAAAGAAAGTGACGGGTGTTGGGGAACAACGCAAATGAGAATGAGCAGGTCTAGATTTCCTGTGCTCACATAGGAAAATGGCGCCGAGGAGATAAAAAATGGGACAAATGCAGACATGCTACCTGAGTGTTTGCCGCCCTCAGCAACCACATCTGCCTCACCACTTTATGCCTCTGCCGTCCCTACGCCCATATCACTATCATTAATGTAAAATCACATGAAGCATTAAGCAATGCCACCTAATGTCACTATAAGTAATGGTCTAGTGCCGTTGATAAATTGAAGCAATGCCACCACCATTTTATGAAGTGCTTCCGTCTTGCTTTATTTCCCATGAATTGTGTTTTTGCAGTTACACTTAAATCTCACGCCGCTAACATTGTTTCATCCCAGTGGAACTGCACAAATTTGATTGCACATTTACTGACCATGTGCTACTCTCATGACGGTAATAATAATGCTATTGTTCTGCATGTTAATCTAGTGGCAGTGTTGATGTGATGTGATGCTACTTACTTAAGGACACTTTCATACTGTCAATCTAGTGCCAATTATAACACAATAGATGCTGTTGTTAATCATACGCCACTGCAAATATCTGTCACTGTTTAAATAACCGTATTTCGTATTTGCGCAAACGGGGATGTCTGTCTCCATATCGTTTCGGGATGTCTGTCTCCGTATTGTTTCTATCCGCGCAATCAAAAGCACACACCTCAGTTTTCGTAGTACTGCGCAAAAGGAGATGGCTATCCCTCGTTGCCGTCATCTAACCACCCGTCTTCCAGGTATTCCTACATTGGTAGTTACTTGGTAGAATGACCAACGCAATCTAAAAGAAGCTGATTCATATGTTTTACTTTCTGATTGTAGTGCAGGGACGAGCGAAAACATCTGCATCCTAGTTCGGAATGCACTTTCCTCCAGTTCATCCATGGACCGAGGACAAGCTGGCACGGCTGCACGAAGGTTTTTGGGACAGGTGCGCGGACAAGAGGCATTGTGGTCTGCTTATTTCTGCAAATAGCGGCACCTAAATTTAGTGGAATGCACAAGACTTTCAGCTGGTCACTACACTGCATGGTTCAGTTCAGCATTCCAGCTGAGAACACAATTATAATTGGTTATTCTGGAATGAGAGAACCTAACCCTGGATGGTGGCAACAAGAAAACACCAGAGTGAACTCCAGGAAATTTAAGACTGCCGGGAGGCCCTTTGCTCAGAGAAGCCTTGCTTGTTTTTTCCTAATTTGTAAACCTTCTCACAACTTTTTCTTTTCCTACTAACTAGTATATGTTTGTTATTTTCTATGAATCATTGAGATGTATAAAATTGCTTAACTTATGCTTTTCAAGTTTTTTATGAAGCCGAGTTTAATGTGAGTGTTCCACATGAACGCTGGACTAGCGTGTGAACGTTTGGAATTTACATTGTCGCCCCAGTTAACTGCATGAACCACTGTAACAAGATACGTAGTTGCTTATATGTCAGAGAGCAGATTGTTGATTGTTAGCTGGTCGATAGCCGAGTCTTGAAGCGAGCTGAGCCAATGTGCCGTGTTTTGCACAACTGCTTACAAGTGGGGTAGGACCAACAATGTTTACAAGTACTTATGTATACGTCAGCGCATAGTTCTCGAATGAGTACTCTATTTCATCAAAACACACACTGCTCGTATGATAAAACTAGTGAGGACGCATCTATTTCAGCAACAATTACGATGATTCACGGGCACACAAAAGTAGTAGCAGTTCCCATAGACGGATTCAAACAGAGTACTAGCCCCAGAGGGCTCGATAACAGGCAAGGTTCGGATAATTAGACAGAATCCAAACTACTACTAAACACTAGCTGGGGCAAGTATTTCATGCCTATATCTAATTTGGGCTGGACACAAGACAGACCTTGCCATGAACATCATCGAGGACGTCCGGCAGCATCTCAATCCTGTGAACCTTCATGAAGAAAACGTTGTGGCCTTGCCACTCATAAACTTGTTTGTGGAGCCATGCCAGGTCATCTTCCTGCGTAAGCTTGACAAGAACAGTATGCCTCACAAACGAAGGAGTAGCTTTGAACTTCTTGTGCTTCAGTACACCCTGGACAACAGGCCTAACAACAGTGAGGCTGGAATACAACTCTTCATTGGTATAAGCGCAATGGCTTCCAGGATCCAACAGCCTAAAAACTCTGTTTTCCCAGTGCGTATATTCAGTTCATCGACCTCATAGGGAGTGACATGTACAACCACACAATCCTTGTCTGCATCAGGGCTCTAACTGAAACAGAAACAAATTCTGAATTACTTTCCAGCATAAGAAACACAAGTTATTTAAACCACTATGTATAGCATCGCATCGAAGCTAATAAAATTTTGCATTATTCATCACCACATACTTAGATGAAAAACCACAATCGAGATCGGCAAAGAAGAAAATCACCTTGGGTAGCTCAGCGGGGGGGGGGGGGGGACACATCCTCGAAGGGGGAAAACTGCTCCTGCAGTGCCACGGGGGCTGTAACCTCAAACGGGGCGTTGACCATCTCAGTAGTGGCCGTGAGCATATCTGGGGTCGGCTCGATGGCTGCCTCCATCTTCTTGGAGCTCTCTGTCTCGTGGGGATCACTCTCCCGCGTCTGCTCCAATATCGGCAGATCTTTTCGTGGTTCTCCTTGGTCCATCATGAAACTGACGAATACTAGGAGACCACTGAAAGGAAAACACAATCGCAATGATAATGACAATGAAACAAAAAAGAGAGTGAGGATCGGTTACTGCTTTCCAAAAGTTTTTTTTCTCTGAACGAAAATATACCAACATCATGGATCCGCTTACCTTCCCTTCGTTGGGAGAGAAGAACAGTGGCAGATGCGAGTGTTGCCTTTCTTGAAGATGGTGAGGGAGAAGGGGATTCAGCGAAGAGTGAAATGATGGTTGCTTCGTCCGTTAAACTTAGACTGCGGGGAGGTGGTGTTTTGTGATACAACGGCTCGTTATTGCCGCGCTACGACCGGGGTGACTCTCCGCCTGCATACTGCCTTCTAATTTGGTGGATGGCATTTGGGCCCACGCGCTGCATGGCCCGCATGTCGGTGAACAAAAGTATAACGACATTCAGTAGAGGGAGACGTTTCGATGACCTAGGAGGAGCCAGAAGCGATATTGTATCCATTGTACTAGTAGTATTTTTTTTCCGGGTAGCTGTAGAGTGTCTCCACTGTACTAGTAGTAATTGTTTCTCTGGGCCCAAGTCAAAACAGCCCATCCACCCTAGTAAATAGTAAAATCAATTCAAAAGTCCATATATTTACTGAATGAGAGGCGCTACCCACACCCAGCACACCGCCCCCCACAAAAACCTGGGTGTTCCTCCTCACTCCCACCCACCTCACGTCAGCTCGCTCCACTCGTACCCCCAAATTCCTCACCTCACTCCTACAGAAAAACCCAGCTCCCCTTCTTCCTCACTGCTACAGAAAAACCCAGCTCCCCTTCTTCCTCACTGCTACAGAAAAACCCCAGCTCCCCTTCTTCTTCACTCGCTGTACAACTAGGCTCGTCATTCGTTACTCTGCTCAAATCCGTGAGCGCGACGCGACGCCGGCGAGGAAAATGGAGTCGGCTGACCCCCGCGCCAAGAAGATTAGGCTCCCGCTTGCGGTGACGCCTGTTGTAGATCCCGCACCAGGCAGCGCGGGGAGAAGCGGTGACCCCGCCCCCACCGGATCCCAGGAACCCGTAGAATCTCGGGTGGACCGCATCAGCGATCTCCCGGATGCCGTCCTTGGGGAGATCATCTCGCTTCTCCCCACCAAGGGTTGCTGCCACACCCAAGTCCTCCAAATTCGGTGGCTCCCTCTATGGCACGCCGTGCCCCTTAATCTCGACTGTCGTCAGCTATCTCTCTTCAATGATTTTGAAATCCCCAGAGCCATCATCTCCTCCCACCAGGGCTCCGTTCAAAGCCTCTGCATCCCGTCATGCTAGCTGAGCAAGCATACCATGCCCTGCACGGTGGACGCCTGGCTGAAATCCCCTGAATTCACAGAACTACATCTGCTTGAGTTCTACTATTCATCTAGAAATCACCTACCAGATACCGAACGCCATCTACCTGTGCCTTCAGCACCGATGTCCATCTCGTGGTTTTCCTCCTCTCTCCACACCGCCACCTTTGCGCTGTGCGACCTACCAGACAATCTGGTACTAAACCTTCGAATCCCATTTCTGAAGAAACTTTCACTTGTGCGGGTTCGTATATCGGAGGCCTCATTGCACAGCATCATCCACTCCAGTTGCCCTGCCCTGGAGTGCTTGGTGCTTGTTTTCACAGTTAGAATCGGTTGTCTCCAAATAAAGTCGCCTAACCTTGTAAGAATTGGAATTTGTTTTGACGGAAGGCAGCTCATCATCCAAGATGCCCCTTCACTTCAAAGGTTGATCATTGATTCTAGTTATTCACCGTTGCAAATAACCATCCTCTCTGCGCCTAAACTGGAGACCTTGGGTGTAATAGATGATCTCTGTGCTCATTTCAATATGGTGTTTGGCTCCACAGTTCTTTAGGTACTTTACATTATCATCTACACTTGTAACCATAATCTGCATTTTAAATTTCTGCGCATAAGTTATATGTCATCTTGGAGTACACATTTTGTACTAATATTATGTTCTATGCTCAATGAAGAGTTTCTCCATGGATGGCCTATCAATGGTGCTAGATTCTGTCAAGATCTTATATATCCAAATGAATAGTTTTGATCTGAACAAGATTATTGGCTTGCTGCAATGGTTTCCATGTCTGGAGAAGTTGTATATAAAGGTGATAATTTCACGCACATTGGAAGCCCGCATATAGTGTACTAGAATTAACCGTTCAGCTGTTGCTCTTTCGACACTCCTTTTTTAAACCTTAACTGTTTTCAATCTTCATGTCTATTTAGGCAACAGGACGGGGTAAGAAAGTTATAACCAATCGGTGGATTCGTAAGCATCGGGATTTTCTCACTTCTCATGAGATTCGATTGAAGACAATAACGCTAGAACGATATGTAGCCAATCGTGCAAACACTAGATTTGTCACATTCTTCCTGCTGAATGCGAGGTTACTATTGTCCATCAGGCTTAAGTTTATCAGCAGCATGGTTTTGATGGATGGGTATGTGGAACAGCAAAAAAAGGAGTTTCAGGTGGGCAAAAGAGCTTCTGAACGTGCCGGGCCTCTATTTACAACATATTGTGGTCATAATCTAGTAAATTTTACGACCCAGGATGTTCATTATGCACCTGACTGATCCATTTGACTGTGACTGCCAAAAACAGTGCTGGAGTTAGATGTTGTTGCCCTTTTCAACCTGGGTTTTTTTGTAAACCTGATGAACAATTAGCCCTCGTGCTTTTGTATAGTTTGTAAGCTGGAGTTAGATGTTCTTGCCCTTTTCAACTCGGCTGTGACTGTCATATTTACTTTGAAGCAAGGTAAATGGCTTGCCAGTCATTTAATTTAGAGTGAAATATTGTAACAACTAACAAATCCCAATCAAGGGAAATAACATCACTCTCGCCGGCTGCTTGAGCTCACTGTGCATTACAGAAGCCAAGTGACCGTGACAGATTTGGATTCCAACTAGCATATCAAATGGGCTGTAAATTTTCATAGGAAGGGCTGCATGACCGTGACAGATTTGGATTCTGGCATTTGGGACCCGCGAGGAAATAGCCTATCAAAGGTGGTGTCGACGTACTAGCCAGTCAACAAACGATTCTGCCTACCAGCCGTTGGATTGACATCCAACATCTGTCATGTATCTTCTATCTCTTGTCTTCTTCTTCCTCCAGCCACCCAAACCAAACCACCCCGTCGGCTCCGCCTGCTCCCGCCTCCCATGGCTGGCAGTGCCTCTGCCGCCCTAGCGTACGTACCCTCCAACGTTGGCCAGTCCCTCCCTCTATTCCCCCACACGTCATGTTATTCTCCGCCGACGTCAACCCCAACATGCACCCGAACCAGTCAACCCTCGTACTCCCCTCCGCCTGCGACTGGACCGGCGCATTTTCCACGGCTCCTGTTCGTTCCGTCCGAGGCCTCACCGTCGTCCTCCGCCTTGCGGCCTTGGTTCACCTGCGGTGCGCGGTGCGCCGTCCTCTTGCGTTGTCAACATCGTCAACAACCGAGAGAAACAAGGAGATGATTGTATGTGGAGAGGATGACAGTAGGGACCCACCAGCGCCATGGCAGTACGCAAGCAAGTGCCTCTATATTACAAGCCCAAAAATATGGTTCCTCCTAATGGTTGGACATCTGGGGCTCACGCCATTGTCAACGTAGTCAATAAACGAGAGAATTACACTACGAGCGGCTGACACCAGGGACCCAGCAGGTCTCGCAGTTTTTTTTCGGAGCAAGCAGTTGTTATTTATACTAGTTTTAGTGTCGGATTAGGGTAACAACGGGGCTGTGCGGGGGCTGTCGCCCGTCTAGCCAGGGTTTTATTTATGTTTACCACATCATGAGCCCAGTTGTGTTTTTTTCTTGCTGAAAATGGCTAGCCCAGTTCTATTTTTTTAAAGAAATACCCAAACAAGGCCTACTTGCTTTATCAGCCCTGCTGGGCTGCAAATCTTTGAAAACGAGGAGAGTTTCATTCGGTTTGCCCAGAAATGGGTTGTACATTTTTAAAACACATCAAACCGGGAATTAGTTTCAATTTTTTTTCATTACAAGATTTTAAATTCCATTGATTTTATGCGTGGACAATTATTTGGATTATATATTTATATAAATTATTTTTCAAAATATTTTGAATGTGAATCAATATTTCGGGATTAAAAATAGTTGACCGCACCGAAATATGCAAAAAAAATCGTATACTTTTTAACCGTGGCCACAATATGGGGTGTAATGCTAACAAAAAGAAGATGGGATCCAAAAAAATTCTTAAGAATTATCAAATGGATTGTAAATTATTAGAAATAATGCACACGAGAGTAGTGACTGTTGGATGTCCATCCAACGGCTGTCGTGCTTCTTTAATCTCTGCTTTTCCTGCCCCAGCCGCTCAAACAAGCGCCGGCGGGACTGTCTGCTCCCTCCTCCCGCGGCCGGCTATGCTGCCGCGCAGGCCTCACCGCCCCACCGTACTCCCATCGCTGGCCTAGCCATCCCTCTACTCACCCACACCTGCTATTATTCTCCGGCGACGGCAGACGAACCAGTAAACCCTCGTACAGTCGTACTCCCCTCCGCGTGGGAAACAACTGCCGAGTGTTCCATGCCTCTGTGTCGCTCCCTTCCTAGGCCTCGCCGTCGTCCACCGCCCTGGTGCTCTCGGCGCGACCTGGTCAACGTGGTGAATGAATGACATCCATCGGAAGTGGACTGTACGTGGAGAGGCTGACAGCTGGGTCCATGGCCGACATGCATCTGAAGTGGACTGTACGTGGAGAGGCTGACAGCTGGGTCCACGGCCGCACGCAAGGAAATGCCTCCTTATTACGCACAAAATAATGATTCCTCCACCTGACATCTGGGACCCACCGAAAGGGCCTCTGTATTTCGCGAAAAAAAAACGTTACCGCCGCTGACAGCTTGGACCCACCAGCTATATCTTCGCACGCAAGGAAGTGCCTCCTTATTACGCACAAAAAAATGAATACTCCCCTGCTAGCTTGGACCCAGTATAGTGGCAGGCTGGTTTCTGGGCCTACTAAGTTGACGGGGATGGAGGGCTTTGTCAACTTAGTCAATATGCACGATTCTAGCTCCAGTGACCGTACGATGTCCATCCAATGGCCGTAGTGCTTCTTCAACCTCTGGTCTTGTTGCTCCAGCCGCCCAAAGCAGCGCCGGTCGTGCCGCATTCTCCTGCCTCTCGTGGCCGGCTGTGCTGCCGCGGAGGCCTCACCGCCCCTATTGTTCCCACCGCTGGCCAGGCCCTCCGGCGACGGCAGCCTCACACCGTAGCCGAACCAGTGAACCCTCGTACTCCTCTCCGCGCGGGCTTCCACTGCCACGTCTTCCCCAGCTCCGCGTCGTCCTCTTCCTAGGCCTCGCCGTCGTCCACCGCCCTGGTGCTCTTGGTGCGGCGTGGTCAACGTGGTCAAGGAACGACTTCCATCGGACGTGGACTGTACGTGGCGAGGCTGACAGCTGGGTCCACGCCCGCAGCAAGGAAGTGCCTCCTTATTACGCGCAAAATAATTATTCCTCCACCTGACAGCGGGGACCCACCGGACGGGCCACCGTATTTCTCAAAAAAACGTTTCCCCCTGACTGCTGGGACCCACCAGCTACATCTTCGCACGCAAGGAAGTGCGTCCGGGCAAAAAAAAAACGATTTGGCCCCCTGACTGCTGGGACCCACCATCTACATCTTCGCAGGCAAGGAAGTGCCTGACAGTCGGGACCCACCTGGTCGAAGCGTACGTAGGGTTGTCATTCTGGTCGTGAACGTGTACGTACATACTGGTCGTTGTAGAGGTGCGCACGTGTCGTACTAGAGGCGCACACGTAGCATGTACACGTACGTACAGCGGCCAGGGTGCAAGAAAGAAAATACGACCACGTACATACATACGGGCAGGGTCTCGAACGCCTACTCGCGCATACGTACGGCCAGGGCTCGTGTACATGGCTGGGTCAGAACGGAGAAACTGTGTCGTCGTCGTGTTCATGGGGAGCCAACCGGCTGGGTCGGAACAGAATGCGTCGTCGTGTTCATCGGGAGGGCTTGGACGGGACAACCAATGGAAACGAGGCCTGGCGTACCGCAGAACGGAGGAAACGGCCTTGTGTTCGACCGGCCACGTTCGAAACGGGATCCTGTTCATCGGGAGGGGTCTGGCGTACCGCAAAACGGAGGAAACGGACCTCCTACGGTCGAAACGGGGGTCCTGTTGATCGGGAGGGGTGTGGCGTACCGCAAAACAGAGGAAACGGACTTGTGTTGGAGTGCTACGGTCGAAACGGGGGTCCTGTTCATCGGGAGGGGGTGTGGCGTACCGCAAAATAGGACTCCACGAGATACTGTTCATCTCCACCGTCGACCCTCTCTAGCCTCCACGGGCTACTGTTCATCCACCGTTGACCTCCTCCAGCCTCCACCTGTGACTATTCATCCATGGGCTCCTGTTCATCCAGCCTCCACCGTGCGCTACTCCGCCGGGTACTGTTCAACCAGCCCTCTCCACGGGCTCCTGTTCAACTACCCCTCCACAGGCTACTGTTCATCTAGCTGAAGGAAATATGCCCTAGAGACAATAATAAAGTTATTATTTATTTCCTTATTTCACGATAAATATTTATTATTCATGCTAGAATTGTATTAAGCGGAAACTTGATACATGTGTGAATACATAGACAAACAGAGTGTCACTAGTATGCCTCTACTTGACTAGCTCGTTGAATCAAAGATGGTTAAGTTTCCTAGCCATAGACATGAGTTGTCATTTGATTAATGGGATCACATCATTAGAGAATGATGTGATTCACTTGACCCATTCCGTTAGCTTAGCACTTGATCATTTAGTATGTTGCTATTTCTTTCTTCATGACTTATACATGTTCCTATGACTATGAGATTATGCAACTCCCGTTTACCGGAGGAACACTTTGTGTGCTACCAAATGTCACAACGTAACTGGGTGATTATAAAGGTGCTCTACAGGTGTCTCCGAAGGTACTTGTTGGGTTGGCGTATTTCGAGATTAGGATTTGTCACTCCGATTGTCGGAGAGGTATCTCTGGGCCCTCTCGGTAATGCACATCACTATAAGCCTTTCAAGCATTGTGACTAATGAGTTAGTTGCGAGATGATGTATTACACAACGAGTAAAGAGACTTGCCGGTAACGAGATTGAACTAGGTACTGAGATACCGACGATCGAATCTCGGGCAAGTAACATACCAATGACAAAGGGAACAACGTATGTTGTTATGCGGTTTGACCGATAAAGATCTTCCTAAAATATGTAGGAGCCAATATGAGCATCCAGGTTCCGCTATTGGTTATTGACCGGAGACGTGTCTCGGTCATGTCTACATAGTTCTCGAACCCGTAGGGTCCGCACGCTTAAAGTTAGATGACGATCGGTATTATGAGTTTTGTGTTTTGATGTACCGAAGGTAGTTCGGGATCCCGTATGAGATCGGGGACATAACGAGGAGTCTCGAAATGGTCGAGACGTAAAGATCGATATATTGGACGACTATATTCAGACATCGGAAAGGTTCCGAATGATTCGGGTATTTTTCAGAGTACCGGGGAGTTACGGGAATTCGCCGGGGAGTATATGGGCCTTATTGGGCTTTAGGGGAAAGAGAGAGGGGAGGCTGCACGCCCCCCAAGGCTTAGTCCGAATTGGACTAGGGGGAGGGGCGGCGCCCCCTCCTTCCTTCTCTTCTCTTTTTCGTTTCCTTCTCTCCTACTCCTACTACTTGGAAGGGCTCCTAGCTACTAGGAAAGGGGGAATCCTACTCCCGGTGGGAGTAGGACTCCCCTAGGGCGCGCCATACAGAGGGCCGGACCTGCCCCTCCTCCACTCCTTTATATACGGGGGAAGGGGGCACCCCATAGACACAACAATTGATCATTGATCTCTTAGCCGTGTGCGGTGCCCCCACTCCACCATATTCCACCTCGGTAATATCGTAGCGGTGCTTAGGCGAAGCCCTGCGTCGGTAGCATCATCAACACCGTCATCACGCCGTCGTGCTGACGGAACTCTCCCGCAAAGCTCTGCTGGATCGGAGTTCGTGGGACATCATCGAGCTGAACGTGTGCTGGACTCGGAGGTGCCGTGCGTTCAGTACTTGGATCGGTCGGATCGTGAAGACGTACGACTACATCAACCGCGTTGTCATAACGCTTCCGCTTTCGGTCTACGAGGGTATGTGGACACAGTCTCCCCGCTCGTTGCTATGCATCACCATGATCTTGCGTGTGCGTAGGAAATTTTTGAAATTACTACGTTCCCCAACAGTGGCATCCGAGCCAGGTTTTATGCGTAGATGTTATATGCACGAGTAGAACACAAGTGAGTTGTGGGCGATACAGGTCATACTGCTTACCAGCATGTCATACTTTGGTTCGGCGGTACTGTTGGATGAAATAGCCCAGACCGACATTACGCGTACGCTTACCCGAGACTGGTTTTACCGCCGTGCTTTGCACACAGGTGACTAGCGGGTGTCAGTTTCTCCAACTTTAGTTGAACCGAGTGTGGCTACGCTCGGTCCTTGTGGTTTTGATGCGTAGGTAAGAACGGTTCTTGCTCAGCCCGTAGCAGCCACATAAAACTTGCAACAACAAAGTAGAGGACGTCTAACTTGTTTTTGCAGGGCATGTTGTTATGTGATATGGTCAAGACGTGATGAGATATAAGTTGTTGTATAAGATGATCATGTTTTGTTGAAGTTATCCGCAACTGGCAGAAGCCTTATGGTTGTCTCTTTATTGCATAAGATGCAAGCGCCAAATAAATTGCTTTACTGTATCGCTATGCGATAGCAATAGTTGCAAGAGCAATAGTTGGCGAGACGACCATGTGACGACACGTTGATAGAGATCAAGATGATGGAGATCATGGTGTCATGCCGTTGATGATAGAGATCATGACGGTACTTTGGAGATGGAGATCAAAGGCGCAAGATCATCCTGGCCATATCATGTCACATATTTTCATTGCATGTGATGTTTATCTTTTATGCATCTTATTTTGCTTAGATCGACGGTAGCATTATAAGATGATCTCTCACTAAATTTCAAGGTATAAGTGTTCTCCCTGAGTATGCACCATTGCGAAAGTTCTTCGTGCCGAGACACCACGTGATGATTGGGTGTGATAAGCTCTACGTTCAAATACAATGGGTGTAAGACAGTTTTGCACACGCAGAATACTCAGGTTAAACTTGACGAGCCTAGCATATGCAGATATGGCCTCGGAACACTGAGACCGAAAGGTCGAGCGTGAATCATATAGTAGATATGATCAACATAGTGATGTTCACCATTGAAAACTACTCCATCTCACGTGATGAACGGACATGGTTTAGTTGATATGGATCACGTGATCACTTAGATGATTAGAGGGATGTCTATCTAAGTGGGAGTTCTTAAGTTATATGATTAATTGAACTTTAATTTATCATGAAGTTAGTCCTGGTAGTATTAGCATATCTATGTTGTAGATCAATAGCTCGCAATGTTGCTCCCCGTTTATTTTATATGT
The DNA here is from genome assembly GCF_002575655.3 of Aegilops tauschii subsp. strangulata. Taxonomy (NCBI): domain Eukaryota; kingdom Viridiplantae; phylum Streptophyta; class Magnoliopsida; order Poales; family Poaceae; genus Aegilops; species Aegilops tauschii. The sequence goes on from NC_053040.3 coordinate 324,181,293, forward strand.
TCCTAGAGATAAACTATGTTGAAAGATGTTAGTAGCAATGATGCGGACTTGGTCCGTGATCTGAGGATTATCCTCATTGCTGCACAGAAGAATTATGTCCTTGATGCACCGCTAGGTGACGAACCTATTGCAGGAGCATATGCAGACGTTATGAACGTTTGGCAAAGCTCGGTATGATGACTACTTGATAGTTTAGTGCACCATGCTTTACGGCTTAGAACCGGGACTTCAAAAATGTTTTGAATGCCACGGAGCATATAAGATGTTCCAAGATTTGAAATTGGTATTTCATACTCATGCCCGTGTCGAGAGGTATGAGACCTCTGACAGTACTTTGCCTACAAGATGGAGGAGAATAGCTCAACCAGTGATCATGTGTTCAGAATGTCTGAGTACTACAATCGCTTGAATCAATTGGGAGTTAATCTTCCAGATAAGATAGTGATTGACAAAGTTCTCTTGTCACTATCACCAAGTTACTAGAACTTCGTGATGAACTATAATATGCAAGGGATAACGGAAATGATTCCCAAGCACTTTGTGATGCTGAAATCGACGAAGGTAGAAATCAAGAAAGAGCATCAAGTGTTGATGGTTAACAAGACCACTAGTTTCAAGAAAAGGGAAAAGGGATAGAAGGGGAACTTCAAGAAAAACGACAAGCAAGTTGCTGCTCAAATGAAGAAACCCAAGTGTAGACCTAAGCCTGAAACTGAGTGCTTCTACTGCAAAGGGAATGGTCACTGGAAGTGGAACTACCCCAAACATTTGGCGGGTAAGAAGGATGGCAAAGTAAACAAAGGTATATTTGATATACAGATTATTTATGTGTACTTTACTAGTGTTCATAGTAACCCCTCGGTATTTGATACTAGTTCAGTTGCTAAGAGTAGTAACTTGAAACGGGAGTTGCAGAATGAACATAGACTAGTTAAGGGTGAAGTGACGATGTGTGTTGGAAGTGGTTCCAAGATGGATATGATCATCATCGCACACTCCCTATACTTTTCGGATTAGTGTTGAACCTAAATAAGTGTTATTTGGTGTTTGCGTTGAGCATGAATATGATTTGATCATGTTTATTGCAATACGGTTATTCATTTACGTTAGAGAATAATTTTTGTTCTGTTTACATGAATAAAACCTTCGATGGTCATATGCCCAATGAAATTGGTTTGTTGGATCTCGTTCGTAGTGATACACATATTCATAATATTGAAGCCAAAAGATGAAAAGTTAATAATGATAGTGCAACTTATTTGTGGCACTGCCGTTTAGGTCATATTGGTGTAAAGCGCATGAAGAAACTCCATGCTGATGGGATTTTGGAATCACTTGATGCTTGCGAACCATGCCTTATGGACAAGATGACTAAAACTCCGTTCTCCAGAACAATGGAGCGAGCAACTGACTCATTGGAAATAATACATACTGATGTATGCGATCCGATGAGTGTTGAGGCTCACGGCGGGTATCGTTATTTTCTGACCTTCACAGATGATTTGAGCAGATATGGGTAGATCTACTTGATGATACATAAGTCTGAAACATTTGAAAAGATCATATAATTTCAGAGTGAAGTGGAAAATCATCGTAACAAGAAAATAAAGTTTCTATGATCTGATCGTGCAGGAGAATATTTGAGTTACGAGTTTGGTCTTCAATTGAAATAATGCGGAATAGTTTCGCAACTGACGCCACCCAGAACACCACAGCATAATGGTGTGTCCGAACATCGTAACCGTACTTTATTAGATATGGTGCAATCTATGATGTCTCTTACCGATTTACCACTATCATTTTGGGATTATGCATTAGAGACAACTGCATTCACGTTAAATAGGGCACCATCTAAATCTGTTGAGACGACACCGTACAAACTGTGGTTTGGCAAGAAACCAAAGTTGTCGTTTCTTAAAGTTTGGGGTTGTGATGCTTATGTGAAAAAGTTTCATCCTGGTAAGCTCAAACTCAAATCGGAGAAATGTGTCTTCATAGGATACCCAAAGGAGACAGTTGGGTACACCTTCTATCATAGATCCGAAGGCAAGACATTCGTTGCTAAGAATGGATCCTTTCTAGAGAAGGAGTTTCTCTCGAAAGAAGTGAGTGGGAGGAAAGTAGAACTTGATGAGGTAACTGTACCTGCTCCCTTATTGGAAAGTAGTTCATCACAGAAATCCGTTCCTGTGACTCCTACACCAATTAGTGAGGAAGCTAATGATGATGATCATGTAACTTCAGATCAAGTTACTACCAAACCTCCTAGGTCAACCAGAGTGAGATCCGCACCAGAGTGGTACGGTAATCCTATTCTGGAGTTCATGTTACTTGACCATGACGAACCTACGAACTATGAGGAAGCGATGATGAGCCCAGATTCCGCGAAATGGCTTGAGGCCATGAAATCTGAGATGGGATCCATGTATGAGAACAAAGTGTGGACTTTGGTTGACTTGCCAAATGATCGGCAAGCAATTGAGAATAAATGGATCTTCAAGAAGAAGACTGACACTGACGGTAATGTTACTGTCTATAAAGCTCAACTTGTTGCGAAAGGTTTTCGACAACTTCAAGGGATTGACTACGATGAGACCTTCTCACCCGTAGCGATGCTCAAGTCCATCGGAAATGTTAGCAATTGCCGCATTTTATGATTATGAAATTTGGCAAATGGATGTAAAGACTGCATTCCTGAATGGATTTCTGGAAAAAGAGTTGTATATGATGCAACCTGAAGGTTTTATCGATCCAAAGGGAGCTAACAAAGTGTGCAAGCTCCAGCGATCCATTTATGGACTGGTGCAAGCCTCTCGGAGTTTGAATAAACGTTTTGATAGTGTAATCAAAGCATATGGTTTTATACAGACTTTTGGAGATGCTTGTATTTACAAGAAAGTGAGTGGGAGCTCTATAGCATTTCTAATCTTATATGTGGATGACATATTGTTGATTGGAAATGATATAGAATTTCTAGATGGCATAAAAGGATACTTGAATAAGAGTTTTTCAAAAGAAAGACCTCAGTAAAGCTACTTACATATTGAGCATCAAGATCTATAGAGATAGATCAAGACGCTTGATAAGTTTTCTCAATGAGTACATACCTTGACAAGATTTTGAAGTAGTTCAAAATGAAACAGTCAAAGAAAGAGTTCTTGCCTTTGTTACAAGGTGTGAAATTGAGTAAGACTCAAATCCCGACAATGGCAGAATAGAAAGAGTATGAAAGTCATTCCCTATGCCTCAGTCATAGGTTCTATAAAGTATGCCATGCTATGGACCAGACCTATTGTATACCCTGCCCTGAGTTTGGCAAGGGAGTACAATAGTGATCTAGGAGTAGATCACTGGACATTGGTCAAAATTATCCTTAGTGAAATAAGGATATGTTTCTCGATTATGGAGGTGACAAAAGGTTCGTCGTAAAGGGTTACGTCGATGCAAGTTTTTGACACCGATCTGCATGACTCTGAGTCTCAATCTGGATACATATTGAAAGTGGGAGCATTTAGCTAGAGTAGCTCCATGCAGAGCATTGTAGACATAGAATATTTGCAAAATACATACGGATCTGAATTTGGCTGACCCGTTGACTATACTTCTCTCACAAGCAAAACATGATGACACCTTAGTACTGTTTGGGTGTTAAATCACATAACGATGTGAACTAGATTACTGAATCTAGTAAACCCTTTGAGTGTTGGTCACATGGCGATGTGAACTATGGGTGTTAATCATATGGTGATGTGAACTATTGGTGTTAAATCACATGGCGATGTGAACTAGATTATTGACTCTAGTGCAAGTGGGAGACTGAAGGAAATATGCCCTAGAGACAATAATAAAGTTATTATTTATTTCCTTATTTCACGATAAATGTTTATTATTCATGCTAGAATTGTATTAACCAGAAACTTGATACATGTGTGAATACATAGACAAACAGAGTGTCACTAGTATGCCTCTACTTGACTAGCTCGCTGAATCAAAGATGGTTAAGTTTCCTAGCCATAGACATGAGTTGTCATTTGATTAACGGGATCACATCATTAGAGAATGATGTGATTGACTTGACCCATTCCGTTAGCTTAGCACTTGATCGTTTAGTATGTTGCTATTGCTTTCTTCATGACTTATACGTGTTCCTATGACTATGAGATTATGAAACTCCCGTTTACCGGAGGAACACTTTGTGTGCTACCAAACGTCACAACGTAACTGGGTGATTATAAAGGTGCTCTACAGGTGTCTCCGAAGGTACTTGTTGGGTTGGCGTATTTCGAGATTAGGATTTGTCACTCCGATTGTCGGAGCGGTATCTCTGGGCCCTCTCGGTAATGCACATCACTATAAGCCTTTCAAGCATTGTGACTAATGAGTTAGTTGCGAAATGATGTATCACGGAACGAGTAAAGAGACTTGCTGGTAACGAGATTTAACTAGGTATTGAGATACCGACGATCGAATCTCGGGCAAGTAACATACCGATGACAAAGGGAACAACGTATGTTGTTATGCGGTTTGACCGATAAAGATCTTCGTAGAATATGTAGGAGCCAATATGAGCATCCAGGTTCCGCTATTGGTTATTGACCAGATACGTGTCTCGGTCATGTCTACATAGTTCTCGAACCCGTAGGGTCCGCACGCTTAAAGTTAGATGACGATCGGTATTATGAGTTTTGTGTTTTGATGTATCGAACGTAGTTCGGGATCCCGTATGATATCGGGGACATAACGAGGAGTCTCGAAATAGTCGAGACGTAAAGATCGATATATTGGACGACTATATTCGGACATCGGAAAGGTTCCGAGTGATTCGGGTATTTTTCGGAATACCGGAGAGTTTCGGGAATTCACCGGGGAGTATATGGGCCTTATTGGGCTTTAGGGGAAAGAGAGAGGGGAGGCTGCGCCCCCCCCAAGGCTTCGTCCGAATTGGACTAGGGGGAGGGGCGGCGCCCCTCCTTCCTTCTCTTCTCTTTTCCGTTTCCTTCTCTCCTACTCCTACTACTTGGAAGGCTCCTAGTTCTACTAGAAAAGGGGGAATCCTACTCCCGGTGGGAGTAGGACTCCCCTAGGGCGCGCCATAGAGAGGGTTGGACCTCCCCCTCCGCCACTCCTTTATATACGGGGGAAGGGGGCACCCCATAGACACAACAATTGATCATTGATCTCTTAGCCGTGTGCGATGCCCCCCTCCACCATATTACACCTCGGTAATATCATAGCGGTGCTTAGGCGAAGCCCTGCATCTGTAGCATCATCAACACCGTCATCACGCCGCCATGCTGATGGAACTCTCCCGCAAAGCTCTGCTGGATCAGAGTTCGTGGGACGTCATCGAGCTGAACGTGTGCTGAACTCGGAGGTGCCGTGCGTTCGGTACTTGGATCGGTCTGATCGTGAAGACGTACGACTACATCAACCGCGTTGTCATAATGCTTCTGCTTTCGGTCTACGAGGGTACGTGGACACACTCTCCCCGCTCGTTGCTATGCATCACCATGATCTTGCGTGTTCGTAGGAAATTTTCGAAATTACTACGTTCCCCAACACCAACCCTCCACCATCTACTGTTCATCCTGCCCTCCACGGGGTGGTCATGTTCATCCTGCCCTCCACGGGGTCCTGTTCATCCAACCCAAATCGGCTCAAACGATCGGGGTCCTGTTCATCCTCCCCCACCGGGAACTGTTCATCCAAACCCCCCAGCAACGCTCACTGTTCATCCAGAGGCAACCCCACGGGGTCCTGTTCATCCACCCCCACCGGGAACTGTTCATCCAACCCCCCCTCCCCCCAGCAACGCTCAATGTTCATCCAGAGGCATCATCGATCGGCTTCAGTTACCAGCAGTAGCGAAGGAATCACTCGATCGGATTTAGTTAACTGCCATCGATCGATCGCTCGGGTTCAGTAACGCGTAGCCTGCAGTGCAATCGCTCGGGTTCAGTTAGAGCCCAACGCCTCGCACACACGCGCGTACGTATGAGAGAAACGCGTATCGCTCGGCCCACGACCACCCACCATAACCGGGGACTCCCCGATATTTTCCGCGCCGTCGCTTCTACCACTGTTTTTTCCGTCATGGATGGCCCGAAGAATGTCATGCAGCTGCGTCTTCGGCCCGCCCAGGACGAAAAGCCCATTTCGGTCATGATTGTTTGTCATAGAAGTAGGACCCCACCACATCTATGATGATACCGGGTTTTGTCACAATTATCGTCATAGAAGTGTCATAAGTATGACAGAAAAAATTCATTCGGCCCAAAATGTCACGTATGTGTCTTTTTTGTAGTGAACCATCGCCGGATGCGAGCGTCGCCGCCGCCGCTCAGATCGGAAGAGAAAGAGATAAGGGAGAGATGACAGACACATAGCGGTGTTGTGTTTTTTTTTCTTGAGCGGATGATGTTTTAGGAGGTGGGCTGTGGTGGCGCGGCATGAAAATTTTGGATGGGCTTCGCGCTAAGTTTCGCAGGCGCGCGCGCGCTCTGGTATTTTGGGTTGCCAGTTGGCGGCCCACGGTCGGTCGGGAACATTTGCCGACCGACTGTGTGATACGAGTGCAACTATTACCATCCAACGGTTTGACGCTATACATTTCAGCATTCCCGACCGACCGTTAGTTGTTATATGTGAGTAATACCAACCAACGGTTTGATAGAAGTTTTACAAACAAATAGTTGGTCGGCAAAACTGATTTTTTCCAACACACGTGTGTAGGGAATGCAGTGTCGTGGTGTAGTGATCGGACACCTATGAGCACCTTCGCGAGACTGAGACGGCATGAAACGGTAAGGCCGCGCTTGGGAGCTCTGGTTTATTTCACACCTGTAATAATATACAAGTGTAATTTACTCGTCATCGGAAACAATGCATAAAATACAGGCATAATGAAACCGAGGGCCCGAGGTCTGTAACGAAAACCGGCGTGTTACGCGTGTAATTGAGCAGTGTATATTTTACTAGTCGAAATCGACCAACCAAGCGCTTCGCCCGAGATCATCTACTTTTATTTACAAGCATCAGTTTTACAAGCGGTTTTGGTTGCAAAACGACGATCCAATCACGACCTAAGATGATGAGTTGGTCAGAAGATCGTATGATTTCACCTCTAACCTACCCGAGTTGTCGTATAGGCTATGAATGTAACATAAGACAATGAACTTCTTAAGCACAAAAACAACAGAAGAGGATGATCTACATAACAAGGAAATCACATGCATTAGCTCAACATGCAAAACAATATGAAGCATTATTCTCAGGAGGCACGGTGAACAGCTCGTGATGCCGCATGCCACAACATTCCATAGACAACATTCAGAACAAACTCACAAGGCCTGGCATTACATAGACAACATTCAGAACAAACTCTTAAAATACCTTACATAAGTCAACATTCATGTGACTGCATCTCAGCAGAGTAAATATTTCTGAATTGAAGACAGGAATAGGAAAAAACTATCGACATTGCTCACAACAAAGGGCGTCCCACTCAAATATATCAAATGCATGTCTTCTGGCTATCATCAATGAGAAAATTTTGACAAGGTTTTCCAATTCCAATATATTAAACTAATGTCTTCTTGCTAACATCAATGATTAAACTTTGACAAGCTTTTCCCATTCAAAATATGTAATGCCTATGATTGTGGAACAGGCAAGGTTTGTCGTCGGTTTGTCAGCTGATAGTCTGGTGGCTCAAGGTGACAACGAATGATTAGAGAACCATTTGATGTATTGTGCATGATGAAGTATTATGGAGGACACGAACCATCTGAACATTTTGTGCACTTCCACTAAAATCAAGCTGAGCATCCTTGTGGATTTCGTATTTATATGCTGCAAGAAAACAAAGACACATCAGCACACACATGAATATTGGCCCCAGTGTCAACCCACCAATCGGTGGACTAACAAACTGAAAGTACGATAAACAGATTACCATACCCAGATGCCCCATCATTGTTGCTTAGAATGACATTGATAGACTTGGAGTCCTGTCCTGGCTTCTTGTACTTGTTTGGGCACTTTTTGCTCAGTGCGCTCCACTTGTTGTTGAGTTTCCTATGCTCTCTGCAGACTAGTCATGTCACCAGCATCTACTAATACTCTGTAAAGCTTCTCAATCATTCCTTGTGTAATGTAGCGCAAATAGTTACTGCTTCTTTCTGCAAAGTGGTAAGACCTACTGGACCCACTAATGCAGCAGTTTGCCTTAGACACATTGGCTCCTTTTGTGCAGTTCAACTAAAATCGAAGTCGGAAAAACCGAGCTTTAATTTTGATATCCCTGTAAGCAACAATAGGTATAAGGGAAACAATTACTGAGAAATAACGGTTGATGACTTGTACTCCCAGAAGAAAAACATCTACTGATCTACCTTATCTTAATGGGAAACAAAGCAGGAGAGTAGCAATTATCAATCAGTGTGATTCATTCATATTAACTGAGACATTATCTTAACAATGCCTTGTTTCAACATGTATAAAGAACGACAAAGCAGAAAAGTACCATTCCTAAAACAATGCGACTGATTCGTTTTAATAGAGACATTATCTTAACAATACCTTTGTTAAGCATGTAGAAAGAACTACAAAGTAGGATAGTACCATTTGTAAAACACTATAATTGATATATAATAACAGAGACATTATCTAAACAATATATTTCTTAAACATGTACTCCGGCCGATCCCTAACAGAAATGGTACTCTCGCCGATCCCTAACAAGTGTTGTAGTTTTGAACTAAGATTCAGTAGTTAATTCTGAGGAAAGTCGGAAGTGACCTTTTGTCCAGTTCCACCAAAATTAAGCGAAGCAAAATGTCACAATAGCAATAAGTTGAATAGATATCCCTGTTTTAACAGAGGCATAAAAGGAATCAATTACTGGCCAATAAAGGAGGATGAAACATGCGGCCACAAAAATGGTAATCCCGCCAATCCCTAACAAGTGTTGCAGTTTTGAACTAAGATTCGATAGTTAATTCTGAGAGTGGCATTGCTTAATTTTACCAGCGGCATTAGATTAACAAAAAGCATAAACTGTTCCAGGGGAGAGTGGGCGCAACAACACCATGTGCTTCCATCTACTTATAAAGGGGGTGATGCAGAGTTTTGTTGTAACAAAGAAACAAGCATCATGTTTGGGTTGGAACAATTTTTGCCCACTTAATGGTAAAAGACAGCAGTTCAATAGCTTCAATTCAACATTTATCCCAAAAAGTACCAATACAAGTAGCACAACATCTCAAAGCACACTTCAGCATCATGTGGATGAAACTCGGTACTGACCTTTCTTGACCAATATTTGAAACAACTCACGAGGAGGGCTTGAAAGAAATCCCAACACATATATGAAAATCCATGATCTCCTTTTGTGCAGTTCCACCAAAATTAAGCAAAGTCGCGGGTGTGACATTCAAGTTGAACTGCACAAAACACTCTTAAAACAAAAGTGTTTCGCGTAGCGAAGCAAAATGTTGCAATGGAAACAAGTTGAATTGATATCCCTGTTTTAACAAAGGCAAAAAAGGAATCAATTACTGGCCAATAAAGGAGGATGAAACATGCAGCCACAAAAATGGTAATCCCGCCAATCCCTAACAAGTGTTGCAGTTTTGAACTAAGATTCAGTAGTTAATTCTCAGAGTGGCATTGCTTAATTTTACCAGCGGCATTAGATTAACAAAACCATAAACAGTTCCAGGGGAGAGTGGGCGCAACAATACCATGTGCTTCCATCTACTTATAAAGGGGTTGATGCAGAGTTTGTTGTAACAAAGAAACAAGCATCATGTCTGGGTTGGTACCATCTTTGTTCACTACTTAATGGGAAAAGAGAGCAATACAATAGCTTCAATTCAACATATATTTAAAATAGTACCAATACAAGTAGCACAACATCTCAAAACACACTGCACAATCATGTGGATGAAGGCAAGTACCAACCTGTCATGACGCACACAAGATCACCTACGAATCTGCCAACACGAATAGGAAATCCAATCTCGTTTTGTGCAGTTGCACTGAAATGAAGCAAAGTTGCCAGTGTGACATTTAAGTTTGGTATAGCAACACGTTGAATAGATATCCCTGTTTTAACAGAGGAAAAAAGGAAACAATTACTAGCCAATAAAGGAGGATGAAACAAACAGCGACAAAAAGAAGCATCTAACTTATCTTGATGGAAAACAAAGTAGGACAGTAGCATTTCTAAAATGGTTGCATTGATTCATATTAACAGAGACATTCTCTTAAAACAACATTCGTTAAGAATGTAATTTACTTTTAACAGTGGCATTTCTTCAATTTTCCAGCAACATTCTTAGATTAACAATGGCAAAATAGTTGTATGGGACATGGGACATGGGACATGCCAGCACCATGTGCGTCCACATGTATAAATGGGTGATGCGGAGTATGTAGCCAAGCAGCATATCTGCGTTGGTCCCATATTTGTTCTCTTGGAACCTTTTTTCTATGTGAGGGCAGCAAATCTAGTCCTGCACAAACTACCCGACCCCCCCAGTTTCTTTCCCTTTTCAACAAAGAGATCGGTTCCTTACAGATGTGTGTACTGGGTTACCCCTTTTTTTCCCTTTTCGACCAACAAAGCGGCTGGATAGCCAGTCTATACTACTTTCCCTCCCTCCTTTCCTCATTAAACCACGTCCTAGATTCATGACCTAGATTCGACTACAGAATCAAAAAAGATCTGCATGCAGCTAGAGCAATGACGGTTTCAAAGAAACTTATACCTAAGGGTCGTCGGGATGTGGCAAGGCATGCGGTGGGAGGCCGGATCTGCCCACACTATGTACGGCAGCGAGGAAGAAGGGGTCGGTGGCCCTCCCGCACAGGCGCTGGGTGAAAGAGAACAGCACAGCCGGCAGTGGATTGCCTCCCTCGCCGAAGGCGATACAGTGAACGCTGCACCTCCTCCCCTTCCCGGTGCGATGGGATCCGGACGCCTCCTTCACCAGCTGTGTGGGGGGGGGGGGAGGGGAGAGACAGAGGCCAACGAAGTCTTGTTTAGATCTCGTGAAGAGGGTGAGAGACTGTGAATATAGCAAACCCAAGCAAAGGAACGCTGAGCCTCCAGCGTGTATATATATATGTAGTGCGGCGAGAGTGTGGAGAGTGCAAACCCTAGGGAACAAGCGCTGACGCTCTAGCTTATATAGTATATATAATGTATTACGGACTGAGCTCCGGTGCCTTAACTGCACCTGCCTTTGGCGATACACCCAAAGGCAGGTGCACTAAGTCAATGAAGCTGCGTCCATATAGCACTACTAGGAAAAGGGCTATAGATAATATGGACATTAATGGCGCACCACACATGTGGTGCACCACTGCTATATACTAATGGCGCACCATGTGTAGGTACGCCATTAAAATCCAAATACTAATGGCGCACCACATCCACGGTGCACCACTACTAGCAATTTTTTTAAACTAGTAATGGCGCACCAGGGGATAGTGCGCCATTACTAGTTTTAACTAGTAATGGCGCACCACACCCTCGGTGCGCCACTACTAACAATTTTTTTTAATTTTTTTTCAAAGTTAGTAATGGCGCACCGTGGGTGTGGTGCGCCATTACTAGTAACTAGTAATGGCGCACCACACCCACGGTGCGCCATTACTAACTTTGACCAAAAATTCCACCGAATGCACCCCCCTGTGGACCGCCTTTTCAGTTTTAAAATAAAATAAAAGAAAACGACGGAAATGTCAAAAAAATAAAAGAAAATAAGTTTCCCATGTGATATGTGGTCTACTTGTTGGGAAAATTTACAAATATGAATTTCGACTTTATTTGCAAAATCTCTCTAGAATTTGTAAAATGGGCATAACTTTTGCATACGAACTCGGATTAAAAAGTTTTATATATGAAAAATCATCTACTCAAAAAGTTACATCCCAATTCAGCGGGGGAACGTTGTTGAAGATTTTTAGAATCCCCAAAAACCTAACAGAATAAAAGATACGGGGCTTTTAAGATCTAGAGGGGGAAAATGGAAAAAAATTCAAACTTAGTAGTGGTGCACCATTTGCTAGGTGCACCACTAGTAACAGGAGAAAAATTAGTTTCGAATTTTTTTAAAAAAAATATTCAAAATATGATACGTAATATGAACGAAACTTTGAAATATTTTTTCAAAATTTCATCACACACATGAACATGAACAAAGTCCTAGACATCAACAAGGTTTAATAGGATTGATATGCTAGATATATCAACAAGTGCGTGTTAAGTGAGCTGGTGCTGGGGTTGGATAGAACTCTGGAGTTAAGCGTGCTTGCGCTGGAGTAGTGTGAGGATGGGTGACCTTTCGGGAAATTTGACCATGGAGTGCGATTTGACTTGAGATTAAGCATATTGACCCGAGATTAAGCCATAGTGACCCGAAATTAAGAAAAAACGAAAAAAAATTGAAAAAAATTCTGATTTTTTTAGTAATGGTATACTAATGGCGCACCGTGTGATATACTAATGGCGCACCGTGTGATATACTAATGGCGCACTCCTTGGTGCGCCATTAGTATCTGGTATACTAATGGCGCACCAGGGGTGCGCCATTACTATTAATTACTAGTGGGCGTGATGCTAGTGGCACACCTGTAGTGTGCCATTAATGGCCAAAACAGGTGCGCCACTAGCAGGCCTTTTCCTAGTAGTGTAGTACTCGTGTATACTACTAATATATAGTGGAGTGGTTTTCTTATTCTCTCCATAACAATCGTTTTAAATGGTGTAAGTACGAAACGAAACTCTTTTTTTAACGTGCCAGTGAAGAAAACTACTACTTCTGATGAACTAACGATCCACGCGTCCTGGTCGCACTTCCTGTCCTTCACGTGCGGTACACTACCCTCCCTTAAGTGAACAACCACACATGCGCCAAATTATCGGAAACGTGTGAGAGTGTGTACAAACACTACTAGGAAAAGGCCTGCTAGTGGCGCACCTGTTTTGCCTACTAATGGCGCACTACAGGTGCGCCACTAGCATCACGCCATTAGAATATTTTACTAATGGCGCACCACAGGTGAGCCATTAGTATCTCGTATATTAATGGCACACTAGGCAGTGCGCCATTAGTACATCACACGGTGCGCCATTACCATCTGACTTAGTAATGGCGCACCACATAGAAGTGCGCGGGTCACTATGGCTTAATCTCGGGTCAATATGCTTAATCTCAAGTCAAATCGCACTCCGTGGTAAAACTTCTCGAAAGGTCACCCATCCTCACACTACTCCATCCCAAGCACGCTTAACTTCAGAGTTCTATCCAACCCCAGCACCAGCTCACTTAACAGGCACTTGTTGATATATCTAGCATATCAATCCTGTTAAACCTTGTTGATGTCTAGGACTTTGTTCATGTTCATGAGTGTGATAAAATTTTGAAAAAATATTTCAAACTTCCGTTCATATTACGTATCATATTTTGAACATTTTTTTCCAAAAAAAATTTGAAACTATTATTTTTTCTGTTACTAGTGGCGCACCTAGCAAATGGTGCGCCACTAGTAAGTTTGAATTTTTTTCCATCTTCCCCCTCGAGATCTTAAAAGTCCCGTATCTTTTTTTCTGTTAGGTTTTTGGGGATTCTAAAAATGTTCAACGGGGTTCCCCCGGTTGAATTCGAATGTATCTTTTCGAGTAGATGAATTTTCATATAAAAAACTTTTTAATCCGAGTTCGTATGCAAAAGTTATGCCCATTTTACAAATTCCAGAGAGATTTTGCAAATAAAGTCGAAATTCATATTTGTATATTTTCCCAACAACTAGACCACATATCACACGGGAAACTTATTTTAATTTTTTTATTTTATTGACATTTCCATCATTTTATTTTATTTTTTCTAAAACTGAAAAGGCGGTCCACGGGGGGGGGGGGGTGCATTCGGTGGAATTTTTGGGCAAAGTTAGTAATGGCGCACCGTGGGTGTGGTGCGCCATTACTAGTTAAAACTAGTAATGGCGCACTGTCCCCTGGTGCGCCATTACTAGTTTTGAAAAAAAATTAAAAAAATTGTTATTAGTGGCGCACCGAGGGTGTGGTGCGCCATTACTAGTTAAACTAGTAATGGCGCACTATCCCCTGGTGCGCCATTACAAGTTTTGAAAAAAAAATAAAAAAAAAGTTGTTAGTAGTGGTGCACCGTGGATGTGGTGCGCCATTAGTATTTGGACACTAATGGCGTACCAACACATGGTGCGCCATTAGTATATAGTAGTGGCGCACCACATGTGTGGTGCGCCATTAGTGTCCATATTATCTATAGCCCTTTTCCTAGTAGTGAAATAAAGAATTTTAATTTCAATTGTCGGAAAGGTTTGAGAGTATGTACAGTTTGCCCTCTCTCAATAATTGGTTTGTTGTGTTCGGCCTAAACTTGGTCAAACTTTACAAAGTTTGACTTCAGTCAAATCTAATATGTAGAGTAAATAAAAATGGAGGGCTACTACGTCCATCCGGGTTTTTAGTCCACACCATTTTCTTAATCAAAGTTAATAGCTGGAAAAATAAAAATACAGGGGAGCTGAAGACAAAGTTGTGAGAAGGCTTAGAAATCAATACAAAACTTATGCTCTTAGTACCAATGTCGATCCTTCATTGAGGAAACATTTGGTTCATAGCCAACTGTGTGATAAAATTGCACCAACGTGAAAGACGACTGCGTCTCCAATGCAACTAAGGTGAACTGATGGAGGATATCATCTATGTGGGTAACACGCAAAGAGCACTGATGGAAGATAGCTTGTTTTTCATGGAAAATCGATCAGCTTCACTAGCCGATGCATCCATGAGGCGCAACCATGAGCATTGATAGGTCATCGTGGTGATGCATCATCCATTTGGCATCAAGTTTGGGTGAGGCACCTATGAAGATCGACAAATCCTCACTTTGGTCTGTTTCTTCTCAGTAATCAAGCTCGAGGAAGGAAGAACCACGCGGCAGAGGATAGTGAGGCGGCACAACATTGGCCATCCAATTTTATGCAGTTCCACTAAAATTGAGGAAGACATGCCCGGGTATGGAGATACGCATCGCTGTTTGCAAAAATATAAAAAGGGATATGATACATCTCTGTCGTATCTACTTTTCCAAACACTTTTGCCCTTGTTTTGGACTCTAACTTGCATGATTTGAATGGAACTAACCCGGACTGACGCTGTTTTCAGCAGACTTTCCATGGTGTTATTTATGTGCAAAAACAAAACTTCTCGGAATGACCTGAAACTCCACGGAACATCTATTTGGAAAATAGTAAAAATAGTGGAAGAAAAATCCACGTCAGGGGGCCCACACCCTGTCCACGAGGGTGGGGGTGCGCCTGCCTCCCTGGGCGCGACCCCCTGCCTCGTGGCCCCCTGACGCTCCACCGACCTCAACTCCAACTCCATATATTCACTTTTGGGGAGAAAAAAATTAGAGAGAAGGATTCATCACGTTTTACGATACGGAGCCACCGCCAAGCCCTAAAACCTCTCGGGAGGCTGATCTGGAGTCCGTTTGGGGCTCCGGAGAGGGGGATTCGTCGTTGTCGTCATCATCAACCATCCCCCATCACCAATTTCATGATGCTCACCGCCGTGCGTGAGTAATTCCATCGTAGGCTTGCTGGACAGTGATGGGTTGGATGAGATCTATCATGTAATCGAGTTAGTTTTGTTAGGGTTTGATCCCTAGTATCCACTATGTTCTGAGATTGATGTTGCTATGACTTTGCTATGCTTAATGCTTGTCACTAGGGCCCGAGTGCCATGATTTCAGATCTGAACCTATTATGTTTTCATGAATATATGTGAGTTCTTGATCCTATCTTGCAAGTCTATAGTCACCTACTATGTGTTATGATCCGGCAACCCCGAAGTGACAATAATCGGGACCACTCCCGGTCATGACCATGGTTTGAGGAGTTCATGTATTCACTATGTGTTAATGCTTTGGTCCGGTACTCTATTAAAAGGAGGCCTTAATATCCCTTAGTTTCCATTAGGACCCCGCTGCCACGGGAGGGTAGGACAAAAGATGTCATGCAAGTTCTTTTCCATAAGCACGTATGACTATATTCGGAATACATGCCTACATTATATTGATGAATTGGAGCTAGTTCTGTGTCACCCTATGTTATGACTGTTACATGATGAACTGCATCCGGCATAATTCTCCATCACCGATCCAATGCCTACGAGCTTTTCACATATTGTTCTTTGCTTATTTACTTTTCCGTTGCTACTGTTACAATCACTACAAAACCCAAAAATATTACTTTTGCTACCGTTGCTTTTGTTACCGTTACCACTACTATCATATTACTTTGCTACTAAATACTTTGCTGCAGATATTAAGTTATCCAGGTGTGGCTGAATTGACAACTCAATTGCTAATACTTGAGAATATTCTTTGGCTCCCCTTGTGTCGAATCAATAAATTTTGGTTGAATACTCTACCCTCGAAAACTATTGCGATCCCCTATACTTGTGGATTATCAAGACTATTTTCTGGCGCCGTTGCCGGGGAGCATAGCTCTATTCTTTGAGTCACTTGGGATTTATATCTGCTAGTCACTATGAAGAACTTGAAAGAAGAGAAAACAAAAATTTATCCCTCAACTACGAGGGGAGGTTAGGAACTGCCATCTAGCTCTGCACTTGATTCACCTTCTGTTTTGAGTAAGCTTGCGACACCTAAACCTGCTTCTGCTATTCGTTCCGACATATCGCATGTTATTGATGATGCCACTTCTGCTATGCATGATACTTATGATGAAACTACTTCTATGCTTGATACTACTATGCCACTTGGTGAGTTTCTTGATGAACAACTTGCTAGGGTTAGAGAGAATGAAATTATTGAAACTGATAACATTGATGAAAGTGATGATGAAGACTCTCCCCCTAATAAATATGAATCGCATGTTATTCCTGAGGGTTATGTTCTGGAAAAAGAAGCTGCTTTAGCTATTTTAGCTTGCAAAGATAGATACGAGCTCAAGAGGTTATTAGCTAAATGGAAGCAGCAATCTCTTAATGCTAGAATGAAACCTGACCCTGTTTTTGCTACTTCACCTATCTGTGTTACTGATAAGGATTATGAATTCTCTGTTCATCCTGATGTGATTACTTTGGTTGAATCTGATCCTTTTCATGGCTATGAATCTGAAGCTGTTGTGGCACATCTTACTAAATTAAATGATATAGCCACCCTGTTCACTAATGATGAGAAATCTCGCTACCTATATATCCTTAAAATATTTCCGTTCTCATTAAAGGGTGATGCTAAGATATGGTTTAATTCTCTTGATCCTGGTTGTGTGCGTAGTCCCCAGGATATGATTTACTACTTCTCTGCTAAATATTTCTCTGCACATAAGAAACAAGCTGCTTTAAGGGAAATATATAATTTTGTGCAAATTGAAGAAGAGAGTCTCCCACAAGCTTGGGGGAGGCTTCTCCAATTACTTAATGCTTTTCCTGATCATCCTCTTAAAAAATGAAATACTTGATATCTTTTATAATGGACTAACCGATGCTTCCAGAGATTACCTGGATAGTTGTGCTGGTTCTGTTTTCAGGGAGAGAACACCGGATGAAGCTGAAATTCTATTGAATAATATGTTGACAAATGAAAATAATTGGACACTTCCTGAGCCAATTCCTGAGACTATTCCTAAACCAACTCCGAAGAAGAGAGGTGTTCTATTTCTCAGTCCTGAAGATATGCAAGAGGCAAAGAAATCTATGAAAGAAAAGGGTATTAAAGCTGAGGATGTTAAGAATTTACCTCCTATTGAAGAAATACATGGTCTTAATTTACCGCCTGATGAAGAAATATATGATCTTAATCCATCACCTATTGAAGAAACTCATGGTCTTGATAACCCGACACAGGTAGTAAAGGTAAATTCTCTCTATAGATATGATAAAGCTGAAATCCCTCCTACTAAGTTTGCTAGCCAATGTTTGGATGAGTTCGATAACTTTATGGTTAGGCAAGAAGATTTCAATGCTTATTTTGGTAGACAATTAAAACAAAATGCTTATATGATTGAACACTTGGGTGATTATATGTCTAGAGTTAAAGGTGAACTTAAACTCATTACTAAACATGTTTCTATGGTTACCACTCAAGTAGAACAAGTACTTAAAGCTCAAAATGATTTGCTCAATGAATTAAATAGTAAGAACAATGATTTTGCTGTTAGAGTGGCTACTAGAACTGGTAAAATGACTCAGGAACCTTTGTATCCTGAAGGCCACCCTAGGAGAATTGAGCAAGATTCTCAGAGAAATAATATTGATGCACCTAGTCCTTCTAAAAAGAAGAAAAGAAAAATGATAGGACTTTGCATGCTTCTAGTGAACCTATTGCTGAAACACCCGAGAATCCAAATGATATTTCTATTTCTAATGCTGAAATGCAATCTGGTAATGAACATGAACCTAATGAAAATGCTAATGATGATGTTCATGATGATGCTCAACCTAGTATGATAATGATGTAGAAGTTGAACCTGCTGTTGATCTTGATAACCCACAATCAAAGAATCAACGTTATGATAAGAGAGACTTTGTTGCTAGGAAACACGGCAAGGAAAGAGAACCTTGGGTTCAGAAACCCATGCCTTTTCCTCCCAAACCATCCAAGAAAAAGGATGATGAGGATTTTGAGCGCTTTGCTGAAATGATTAGACCTATCTTTTTGCGTATGCGTTTGACTGATATGCTCAAAATGAATCCCTATGCTAAGTATATGAAAGATATTGTTACAAATAAAAGAAAGATACCGGAAGCTGAAATTTCCACCATGCTTGCTAATTATACTTTTAAGGGTGGAATACCAAAGAAACTTGGAGATCCAGGAGTACCAACTATACCATGCTCCATTAAAAGAAACTATGTTAAAACTGCTTTATGTTATCTTGGAGCCGGTGGTAGTGTTATGCCTCTCTCTTTATATCGTAGACTTGACTTGAATAAGTTGACACCTACTGAAATATCTTTGCAAATGGCCGATAAATCAACTGCTATACCTGTCGGTATTTGTGAGGATGTGCCTGTTCTGGTTGCAAACGTTACTATTTTAACAGACTTTGTTATTCTTGATATTCCCGAGGACGATAATATGTCTATTATTCTTGGAAGACCCTTTTTGAATACCGCAGGGGCTGTTATTGATTGCAACAAAGGCAATGTCACTTTTCATGTTAATGGTAATGAGCATACGATACACTTTCCGAGGAAACAACCTCATGTCCACAGTATCAATTCTATTGGAAAAGTTCCATCAATTATTTTTGGAGGTTTTGAATTTCCTCTTCCTACTGTCAAGAAGAAATATGATATTCTTATTATTGGGGATGTGCATATCCCCGCTGAGGTAACATAGTGTTATTCGAAATTTCTCCGGTTCCATGTTATTTGGAATGAGTTTGTTAACAAGACTTGATCAACCTTATTAGTGGATTGCTTTTGATGAGCATGAGATGGATGAAACTAGAAGGCACAACCTTCTGTACCCTCTCTCTACTTTCTGTTATTTAGGTGAAATAAAGTAAAAATAGTATTTTTTTATCTGTTTTCTGAATTATCCGTGCAATATAAAAATACCCCGAAAATAAAAGTTCTCCAAATGCCCTGAAAATGGAATATGATTTTTTCTAGAACATTTGAGATTATCTGGCACTGAGAACACAACAGGGGGAGCAAGCACCTGGCCACGAGGGTCCAGGGCGCGCCCACCCCTACAGGGCGCGCCCCCCTGCCTCATGGGCCCACGGTGGCTCCCCTCCACTTATTCCTGCACCCACACACTTCTTCTTCCTCCCAAAAAAATCACCATCCATCTCAAGCACGAGTTCTAGCTCATTTTGCTGCGATTTTTGATCTCCTTGCTCAAAGCACCTCTCACAAAACTGCTTGGGGGATTTTTCCTTAGTATGTGACTCCTCCATTGGTCCAATTAGTTTTGGTTCTAGTGCTTTATTCATTGCAAATTTGTGCTGCCTAGCTGACCATGTTCTTGAGATTGCATGTCAAATTTATATGGTTCCAAGTAGTTCTAATGGTTGATATAGGCTCTAGGCACTTGTAGGAGTAGTTGCTATCAATTTTGTTGAGCTTGGTTCACTTTTATTTGAAGTTACTAAAAATTCAGAAATTTTTCAGAGGAAGAAATATGCTTAGGAAAATATTCCAAGGTGGTTCTTCAAGGAAGCAAGGACCCAGGCTTGCAATGCGTGATGCTGACGATGAGCCACCAAGGGACGCTCCAGTGCGACCTTGTGAATGGCCTTCAGAAAACTTTATGGTCGAGCGGGAATTAAGGAAGAATTTAACGCGTATTTGTGTAACGCTGATCTTGTGAGCTTCGAGGAGGAAAAGTGCCGCCAGTACCACTATCTCACTAGTTCCTTTGTGAGGAGGTTTGAATTTTCATCTTCACGTAATTCTCCAACTGTCCTGTTTGATCTTTATGAGAAATCTTATACGATGGACTTAGAGGATTTTACCACTGCTTGCAAACTTCCACAATGGGGTAGTGCTAGTGAACCTCGTAAATCTGAATTTAGATAATTTCTTGCTAGTATAACTGTGGGGGAATCTAGAGATATAGCGCAAGCAACCATAGGGAGCATTCATTTTCCTGCTATACATTATTTTGCTCTCTTCATAGGTAGGTGCATAAATGGTAAAGATGAAGCATGCCATATGTGTGTCCCCGACCTCAGTATTGTTAGGAGTGCTGTGCTAGGAGACAAATCTTATAATTTCGGAGCCATTGTTGCACGTAGGTTGCATCATAATTGATTTAATGGAGATTTCTTTGGAGGAATTTATGCAACCCGCTTAGCTAATTTTCTTGGTGTCGACATACGTGAGGATGATATTGAGTTGCCTCCTACTTATTTAGACTTTAATGCTATGGTTCACCACCAGTTTGTCGAGAGGAATGAATCACCTCTCCGGTATCGCTTAATCTTTGACAGACGTTGTGCTGTCCGTATTACTCTCCCTGCTCCCGCCTTCTTTGATTATCAGGCAAAAGGAAGACATTTTATTACCAGAGAGGAGGCAGACGAGTACGAGAGGAGGGCGGAGGCAGCTCGCCACCACGCTGCAGCTCAGGAGGCATTAACTGCCGCAGCTCAGTACGACCCCGGCTACAACTATGGATATCCACCAGGCTAAACATGGCAATAAACCAACTTAGGCCAAAAGCCTAAGCTTGGGGGAGTACGTATTTCTCACCGACATTACATTTATGTTCACACACTCATTGCTAGATGTCGGTGCTCATACTCTTTCATTGTAATATCCATGCTAATTTATTTTCTTTTCTTGCTTTCTTCTTGTGTGTTTAATAAACCTTAAGAAAAACCAAAAAAATTAGTTGTAGCTTTAAGCTAGTTTACTTTCTTGCTGTAGTAGTAATAATTAAAAAGAAAACCCAAAAAGATTTTCCGTTCTTCTTTTGCTTGTTGGGAGCTTTCCCATGTAAATAGTTTTATTTCTTTTCTTTTCTTTGGGGGTCGATAGGAGAAGACCATAATTAAAATTGTTAAAGTGGCTCTTATATGCATTATTGTTGATTTAACCAAGAGCCCATATTGCCTTGTCTTCTCCTGTTTATTGAATGCTAGCAGATTCCAGCTTAGTCCAATGCACGTGCAGTCTTATTATTTTCACATCGTTCGGTCGTGCAAGTGAAAGGCAATTATGACGATATATGATGGACTGACTGAGATGAGAGAAGCTGGTATGAACTCGACCTCTCTTGTTTTTGTAAATATGATTAGTTCATCGTTCCTGATTAAGCCTATTATGAATAAACATGTTTGCAATGACAATTAGAGATCATAGTTGCTTATGCCATGCTTGATTAGCTATGAGTTATAATGGTTTACCTTGCGTGCCAACATGCTATTAAAATGGTTATGATGTGGTATAGTGGGGTGGTATCCTCCTTTCAATGATTTAAGTGACTCATTGGCACATGTTCACACATGTAGTTGAAACAAATCAACATAGCCTTCAAGATATTTATGTTCATGGTGGATTATATCCTACTCATGCTCGTACTCAATGTCTATTAATTTTAATGCATGTTCATGACTGTTGTCGCTCTCTAGTTGGTTGCTTTCCAGTCTTTTGCTAGCCTTCACTTGTACTAAGCGGGAATACTGCTTGTGCATCCAATCCCTTAAACCCCAAAGTTATTCCATATGAGTCCACTATACCTTCCTATATGAGGTATTTACCTGCCGTTCCAAGTAAATTTGTATGTGCCAAACTCTAAACCTTCAAATGAAATTCTGTTTTGTATGCTCGAATAGCTCATGTATCAACTAGGGCTGTCCGTATCTTCCATGCTAGGTGGGTTATTCTCAAGAGGAGTGGACTCCGCTCCTCATTCACGAGAAAATGGCTGGTCACCGGGATGCCCAGTCCCATGCTTTGTGCAAACTAAATCAAAATAATTGCAAACAAAACTCCCCCTGGGACTGTTGCTAGTTGGAGGCACTCGTTGTTTCGAGCAAGCCATGGATTGATGCTTGTTGGTGGACGGGGAGTATAAACTTTATCATTTTGTTTGGGAACCGCCTATAATGTGTGTAGCATGGAAGATATCGCCATCTCTTGGTTGTTATGTTGACAATGAAAGTATGCTGCTCAAAATATTATTTATCTCTATTTCAAAACCGAGCTCTGGCACCTCTACAAATCCCTGCTTCCCTATGCGAAGAGCCTATCTATTTACTTTTATGTCGAGTCATCACCCTCTTATAAAAAGCACTAGCTGGAGAGCGCTGCTGTCATTTGCATCCATTACTATTAATCTATGTTGGGTATGACTATGGCTGGATCTCTTTTACCATGAATTACAATGTCTAGTCAGTCCTTGATCTTTAAAGGTGCTCTGCATTTATGTTTTGCGGTCTCAGAAAGGGCTAGCGAGATACCATCTTATTATATCATATCATGATTGTTTTGAGAAAGTGTGGTCATCCGAGTTTTATTATTATCGCTCGCTAGTTGATTATGCCATTGACATGAGTAAACATGAGACCTAAGAGTTATTGCGAATGTGATTAGTCATGATCTTTGCTGAAAACTTGAATGCTGGCTTTACATATTTACAACAACAAGAGCAAACAGATTTTGTAAAAATATTTCTTTATCACTTTGAGTTTATCAACTGAATTGCTTGAGGACAAGCAAAGGTTTAAGCTTGGGGGAGTTGATACGTCTCCGTCGTATCTACTTTTACAAACACTTTTGCCCTTGTTTTGGACTCTAACTTGCATGATTTGAATGAAACAAACCCAGACTGACGCTGTTTTCAGCAGACTTTCCATGGTGTTATTTATGTGCAGAAACAAAAGTTCTTGGAATGACTTGAAACTCCACGGAACATCTATTTGGAAAATATTAAAAATACTGGAAGAAAATCCACGTCAGGGGGCCCACACCCTGTCCACGAGGGTGGGGGCGCGCCCCCCTGCATCGTGGGCCCCCTGACTCCACCGACCTCAACTCCAACTCCATATATTCACTTTCCGAGAGAAAAAAATCAGAGAGAAGGATTCATCGCGTTTTACGATACGGAGCCGCCGCCAAGCCCTAAAACCTCTCGGGAGGGCTGATCTGGAGTCCGTTCGGGGCTCCGGAGAGGGGTATTTGTCACCGTCGTCATCATCAACCATCCTCCATCACCAATTTCATGATGCTCACCGCCGTGCGTGAGTAATTCCATCGTAGGCTTGCTGGACGGTGATGGGTTGGATGAGATCTATCATGTAATCGAGTTAGTTTTGTTAGGGTTTGATCCCTAGTATCCACTATGTTCTGAGAGTGATGTTGCTATGACTCTGCTATGCTTAATGCTTGTCACTAGGGCCCGAGTGCCATGATTTCAGATCTGAACCTATTATGTTTTCATGAATATATGTGAGTTCTTGATCCTATCTTGCAAGTCTATAGTCACCTACTATGTGTTATGATCCGGCAACTCCGAAGTGACAATAATCGGGACCACTCCCGGTGATGACCATGGTTTGAGGAGTTCATGTATTCACTATGTGTTAATGCTTTGGTCCGGTACTCTATTAAAAGGAGGCCTTAATATCCCTTAGTTTCCATTAGGACCCCACTGCCACGGGAGGGTAGGACAAAAGATGTCATGAAAGTTCTTTTCCATAAGCACGTATGACTATATTCGGAATACATGCCTACATTATATTGATGAATTGGAGCTAGTTCTGTGTCACCCTATGTTATGACTGTTACATGATGAACCGCATCCGGCATAATTCTCCATCACCGATCCAATGCCTACAAGCTTTTCACATATTGTTCTTCACTTATTTACTTTTCCGTTGCTACTGTTACAATCACTACAAAACCCAAAAATATTACTTTTGCTACTGTTACTTTTGTTACCGTTACCACTACTATCATATTACTTTGCTACTAAATACTTTGCTGCAGATATTAAGTTATCCAGGTGTGGCTGAATTGACAACTCAGTTGCTAATACTTGAGAATATTCTTTGGCTCCCCTTGTGTCGAATCAATAAATTTGGGTTGAATACTGTACCCTCGAGAACTGTTGCGATCCCCTATACTTGTGGGTTATCAGGATATAGTGTTGTTACTTTGTTTTGGTAGTTGTACAAGATTAATAGCGACATCTCAATTGTCAATAATAATTAATTAAAAGTACACCAACAAACAGAAGCATCATGATTTTCTTGATGGGAACTAAACCAGGATACCCGAGAAAAAAAGCATTTCTTCATTTAACCAGTGATATTACTATTAGATTAGCAGCAGCAATAGGAGCATATGGACAATAACCGCACAACCACCATGTACTTTTTGTCGACACAACATGTATACCTCCAACGAGGCATAAACCAGGACAAATTTTCGAGTGGCATCTCCTCTATAATAGCAGGTGATGTTGGAGTCGCATAGAAGAAAACCCGCATGCGGTGACATGGGGAGTTGGACCAGTACAAGAAGTTATACCTCAGGTGGCGAGATGTCACTTAGGCGGGCGGGCGGTATCTGCCCACACGACGGCAGCGAACAAGGGCGCGGAGGACCTTCGTCCGTGCCAGCGCCGGCTCCGAGAGGACACTGTGCATCAGCTTCCTCCATCGCCGACGGCGACAACGTCAATGCTGCACTGTGACACCCAAGTTTCTATTGAATTTTTCAAAAAGATTTTATTTGACTTGAAGGGAGTGATTTAAAAAATTTCTTCAAGAGAACTCTCACTCTCAAATATTTTTTTCTTTATGGCAAAATTTTTATTTGGATTCACCCAAGATCTGCCTTTGACCTGGGGAGTTCTTGCTCTTCATTTGGGCTAAAGACAAAATGTTCTTCATTTGAGAGAATAACTTTTGAAAACCTTTTCTTGAATTTGCACTATGGCTTTTGGAAAGTACTTTGCCACTTTCAACTATTCCTTCTTGCCATGACATAAGTGCAAATCCTCTCTCCTAAACACTCCCTCACCTCTAGGTCATGATTTACATCAAATCCAGCAAGTTGAACCTCCCCATGTATTTATTTTCCATTCAAATTCTATTCAAATATTTTCTGCCTTCTATTCTACCTCTTGGAGATTTACAAAGGAACTCCATTTTCTGTTTGGACTTTTACCACCAAACCTCTTTCCCCTCCTAGTCCTTTGAACCCTCAACCTAGAACCATGAAGATCCACTGGTCTCCAGTTCAAAATTTTCAAACTACATCAGCTGCAAGTTTGGACCAGATTTGGCAAATTTGGTGAAATTCATCCAAAACCTTCTCCAAAAATTCCAAGTAAATTCAGGCAGCCCCTGGGTGCTTTGAGTGATCGTGTCACCAAGTTACAGCTCCAGAAAAATTTATCTCTTTACCAAAACCTACTGTCGAACACCTGCAGTGCATGGTCATGTCAAGTTTCAGTTAAGTTCAGACAACACTGCAGTGGCTGCTGTCGTTTTCTTCAGAGACGGGCATCGATCTCGCCAGTGCCATCGCGTCGCCTTGCTCCTCGTCCTCGCCCTCTTGTTCCTGCACCGCACGAGTGCCTGGCATCTTGTGGGCGTTGGCGACGAGCAGCAGAAGGTGCGCCGCCCCGTGACCGACGCCGGCGGCGGCTTTGCGGGCGCCAGCGGGAGACACGGCGCCGACGACGCCACCCAGCGCCGCCCAAACCACCGGAGCCCGCCGCGTGGCCTTCCACTCCCCCGAACGCGCTGCCGCTCTCGTCGTGAACCGCAGGGCGCGGAGCACGCTCTCTGCCGCCGTTGAGCCCGTGCGGTCACCTCACCGTGGACCGACGCCATTACGCCAAGACCAACCCCGTTCAGCTGCAAATCGAGTCGAGTAACATCCACTGATGCTGCCCGACCGCTCAAACCCTCTGCCAACCCACTGCTCCGCCGTAATCGCTCGCCGGAGATTCTCCGTTCACGGCCACCCCGTCGATCTGCCTATAAATAGGGGCCCCGAGCTTCAACTCGAGCACCCACCAGCCCTACACTTCCCCTAGAGCACGCCTAGCCACTGGAAGAGCCCCGAGGAGGTCCCCTTCCTCAACTCCGGCCGCCGCGACCCGCCACGGGATCCAGCCCGATTCGCCCCCGTGTGTGCTCCGCAGCCTCCATTCTCGTGCCAGTAGCCTCACCTTGCATCCCTCGTTCTGACCCGCACTTCAATTTGAAGCTTGCAGCCCTCCACCGGAGTTCCCCATCCTCACCCGAACCGCCGTCCGCCGGAGAAAGTGTCCCCGTCGACGTGGTGCTCCCCGTTGGACGAGTCCACCACCCACCGACGCGGAAGAAGACACTGAAGCTCTTGGTACCCTCCGTTTGTCCTAACTCGCCGTGGTTCGACGCCGGCGTCCATCGCCGTCTTCGGGCGCCGGCGAGCCTTTTCAAACCTGACATGCGGGCCCCGCGTGTCAGCCTCTGTTTCATTTCCCCGAACCGTTTTCTGTTGACGCCTTCGGGCAAAATACGTCTTCTCTCTTGCGCTTGCGCATTTCCAAACGAACCGTTTTCTGTTTTCTCAGTTAAAACCCTGGAACTTTTCTGTTTCATTACAGAAAGGTCCCTGGACAGAAACCTTTATAACTTTTTAATAAAAAGGTATTTTTGAGTGATTCTTTTTCTGACATTCTTAAAATTTTGTCTAGTTTTTATGGGATTTATTTGGGAAATATTTGGAAAAGTTTCTGTGCATGTGTTGGTTTTTCACGTTAGAACCCGTTTCGTGATTGTCGTAGGTTCCGGGAGAGGCGACGAAGCCGCGAACTTCGCCGAGCTAGACTCCGACTTCTCCGAACCAGGCAAGCATGTTTGAACATTTGATATGGCAGATGTTTTGCATGTTCATGTGAAAGTTTGTGCGTGGCATGTGAGTGTCGATAAATACCTCGTTGCTTGTAAGGCAATGACCCGGTTGTTCCGAAGTTGCGATGACCTCTGATGAGAGGTGGCCTAAGCATGTAGTGACATGAAGGTTAGCAAGGTGGTACTGTTGTAGCATGCCAGCCTTGCGTCATCCGACTCTCTTCGACGTTAACGTGGTTGGAGCCACGTTATCGATTTTTTCCCGCATGTTCCAAAGTTGCGATGACCTCTGATGAGAGGTGGCCTAATCATGTGGTGACATGAAGGGCAGCAAGGTGGTACTGTTGTAGCATGCCAGCCTTGTGTCATCCGACTTTTCCGACGTTAACATGGTTGGAGCCGTGTTATCGTCCCTTCCCCTTTCCGTGCTACCACATGTCTCATTGCCAGGATACGGTTTAGTAAGTTGGTAACCTCTTTCCGTGTACACACCAAACAGAGAGGCCGGGATGATGGTACCTTGGCCCAGGATTAAAGCCAGTCATTCGGTCAGGGGGCATGGGTGTTTCCGGTTGGGACCGAGAGGGGGGGCACCCCCTTATAGCGCGCGTATAGAAATTTGATCCCATGCTACGCGAGGTTGTAGCCTCCCCGACTCAAGGTTTTTATTGAATGTTGCCGAGGGTGATCCCTGGCTTCGGATGGTTAAATTGGGTGTGTACTGGTTAGACGTGTTCCTTCCAGAACACCGTAGACGGAACTAGTCCCCGTGACTACTGAAATCCGTTGGCTGTGGTTAAGTACAAACTCTGCAGAGTCAATTCTTTCCAAATCATCGTATCCATGATCAGTAATGTAGACTTTATATCCAAATCTATCCGTGTGAAAAACTTGCCCCTGGTGAACAAGCTCAAGTGGTAAATTCAAATTCATTGTTATTCCTGTGGATGGACTAACATTATATTTGTCTCGTGCTTGTGATAAGTTATATTCCCGAACTATTGTATTGTTGTGTTATAATATAAGCCCTTTATGAGACGTCGCGCAGACGTCCGACTGTGGCGTGTACTCGTTTCTCATTTTAAATATAAGCCCTTTATGCGATGTCGCTCAGACGTCCGACTGTGGCATGTACTGTCTTTATTTTCTGTTATAAGCCCTTTATGTGGTGTCACCCCGACGCCCGACTGCGGCATTGTTATTCCGCATTTTCCGCTCGAGGAGTCTTTCAGACAATCGTTTGGCACCAGTATTATTATTCCGCATTTTTCGCTCGAGGAGTCTTTCAGACACTCGTTTGGCACCAGTATTATTATTCCGCATTTTCCGCTCGAGGAGTCTTTCAGACACTCGTTTGGCACCAGTATTATTATTCCGCATTTTCCGCTCGAGGAGTCTTTCAGACACTCGTTTGGCACCAGTATTATTATTCCGCATTTTCCGCTCGAGGAGTCTTTCAGACACTCGTTTGGCACCAGTATTATTATTCCGCATTTTCCGCTCGAGGAGTCTTTCAGACACTCGTTTGGCACCAGTATTATTATTCCGCATTTTCCGCTCGAGGAGTCTTTCAGACACTCGTTTGGCACCCGCATTACTATTCTGCAGTTTCCGCTCGAGGCGTCATTCAGACCCTCGCTTGGCACCCAGTATTTATTATCTCTATGTCTGATTGCTCTGGTTAACTTGTTCATGTGTTTCATGTTTGCATTTGTTATACCTTATGTCCGAACTGTCTTGCGAGTACTTTCATAGTACTCACCTGGCTTGTTGATTTGGCCAGATGTTGACGAAGGCGATCTCTTGGATGAAGAGTTTGATAGCGCGTCTGATGCCTAGAGGAGTCCCAGTCAGTCCTGCGCGATCCCGGATATTGGTCACTTATGTTGTTTACGCTTCCGCCCCCCGCAATAAGTCTTCTCGAGCCTCACTCCGACGCTCGATGAGTTGTAGTTTTCTGGAATCATGTCACTCGCTTTGCAGTGATATTTCCACCACCGTTATTATCGTGAGTTAGAAGTTTGCCACCCTATCCGCCGTATTGTTTTATCGGCGTGCATGTAATAAATTGTTGGGCAGTCTCTGCTCAACTTTGTATTATATTTAGTACTCCTGGTATTTTTCTTCTGTGACCAATGTATTGTCTATCAGTGAGAAGGAATTCTTCCTCGCTGGTCCGTAACAGGGATTGGTTTCTCAATAATTATTTTATTGAAAAACCGGTCGTGACAAGCTTGGTATCAGAGCCAGGCTGACTGTAGGAAGCCACTAGGTGCGACCGCTAATCGGTTATTAGCGTCTGTTGTGCTTCTTCAGCATTTTGCAATTGTAGCTATTTTCTGTTGGTCATCATAAAATTTATGACATGACTACTCAGAAATTTTGCCTACTTTTGTAGATGGCTGGCAGCAGCTGTGAGAATCGAGTGTTCACCAACGTGCCCGAGGGGTTTGTCAAGCTCCTCGTCTCCATCACCAAGCTCGCGATCGGGCCAGCAGCTCGCCCGGAGTTCACCCTCTATCAGCACAAGCTCAGTGACGACGTGTCTATGCACCAGGCTGTGGTGCAGTTCAAGGGAGGACGTTCAGCTGCACGCCACTTCCGTTTTGTGGGAAGGGCCATGCCTACGGAGAGGCATGCCATGCAGATGGCTGCCCGTGAGGCGATAGCTCGCCTTCGGGACATCCTTCCTACGATGAAGACTCGTCGCTACCGCTACCTCCCATGCCATGTGCCTTACACCAGCCACTATGCGTTCGCCTGCCATCGGGGAGAGCGAGATGAAGCCATCGAGATGGTTGTGGAGTATCTCAAGGCTCTGGAGGAGTCTTTCGACAACCTCGTAGATGATCTTGTGGCTGCCCGCATGGACTTAGTCCGGGGCGGTCCTGCCAGCAGGAAGGAGCTTCTCCACACGGCGCCGCCTCTGACATTCGTCTCGTCTTCACCTTGTATGCACCGGCCGTTTTGGCCACTGCTCGCCGTCAGCCTACCACTGAGGAGTTCGACCGAGTCATCGCTCCTACTCCAGTCAGAGCCGCACCGCCTGCCGCACGCGCTCTACCGCCAGTCGCCCCCGCACCATCACCGCAGCGCAGCGTCGCACGCCAGGAGCCAGCTGAAGAGGAGGAGGTTGATTCTCCTGGACCGCTGAGCCTTGCCATCAGCAAGGGGAAGGAGATCTTCACCATCTCCGACTGAGAGCACCGAGTAGCCGCGTGTTATGCCTGCTTGTTTGATATGTTGTTTTTTTATCTATACGCTAGTTTGTGTTGGTGTGTTTGCTGCCTTCCGGAGTAGTACGCTAGCTTTTAATAACATGTCAGGATTGTGTACGCACAACCTGAGTGCTGTATCTTGTGTTTGCTTTCGCATGTAAGATTTGTGTTAAGCACTTCTTCTCCGTGAAAATCATTTGTGTTTCTTTGAAAACCTAGAAGCCTTTTTGATTATTACCTTTGCAAGGGTTTTCCTGCGCTACACGGTTTTTCTCATGGGTTTTGCAAATGATACCCCAGACTGGAAAAATGTCTCGCCCTTGGACTCGCTCTATGCCCAATCAGCCAGAAGAGGTTTACGGAACACAGACCAGCAACAATTTCACTCAGGGTCAGTCCAGCCAACAGGACAGCGAAGCGGCACTATCTCAAGTATGCCGTCTCTTCGAGCAAAGCCAGCAACAGCACCAGGAGATGATGAACCATGTCATCAATATGGGAAACCACCGTGAACCCTATCAACCACATTCCAAGTTATCTGAGTTACAGAAGACTCGCCCCTCAACTTTTGCTCACACCGACAGGCCACTGGAAGCCGATGATTGGCTTCGCGAGATTGAAAGGAAACTGATTATCGCTCAATGCTCAGATCATGAGAAGGTGCTTTATGCACCACACTACCTTACTGGAGCAGCCGCAGCATGGTGGGAAAACTTCCTACACATGCACCCCAGGGAACACAACATCACCTGGGAAGAATTCAAGGAAGATTTCCGTGGGGCACACATTCCCAGGAGCATCCTAAAGATCAACAAGAGAGAGTTTGATGACCTGAAGCAAAGAGGCATGACCGTCACAGAATACAACGGCCAGTTTACCCAACTATCTCGTTATGCCTACGACGAGCACATGACAGAAAACAAGAAGATGGAAAAATTCCTGGACGACCTGGCACCAGCATTAACATGCCAACTGATTGTACACACCTTTCCGGATTTTAAGACGCTGGTGGACAAGGCCATCACCCTGGAGAATGAGCGCCGTAGTCTGGAAGATATCCGCAAGCGGAAGAGGGACAAGACGACTCTTGCCCGCAGCAACCGAGGCAAGACTGAGGTCCCAAGGACAGACACGAGGAGATCCACGACTACTGAGCCAAGACCCGTCGGACAATTTCATGCCAGAGACAAGGAGTTCACATACCGTCCAGGGGTCACCTGCTATGCTTGTGGTCAGCAAGGGCATTATGCTAAACAGTGCCCGAAGCCAAGAGACTCGGCACCCAAGCCGAACAATGGTGGAAACAATCCAGCCCCCAAGCGCAACAACTTCAATCCCAGCAGCAACCACAGGAAGGGTCACTTGAACCATGTGACCAGGGAAGAAGCGCAGAATGCCCCAGACATCGTGCTCGGTACGTTCCCTGTCAACACAGTACCTGCCACGGTTTTGTTTGATTCTGGAGCTTCCCATTCGTTCGTTTCGAAGAGTTTTGTTTCGCAACATGGTCTTCCGATACTCCCCTTGGAAAAATCTATGATCATCAAGTCCCCCGGAAATAAGCAAATTGCTCAGGGTTACTGCCAAGGAGTGGTCATTGAGTTTGAAGGACTACCATTCCACGCGAATCTCATCGTGTTGGAAAGTAAAGGACTGGATGTCATTTTAGGAATGGACTGGTTGACCACCAACAAAGGATTCATCGACTGCTTCAATCGGACAGTGATTCTCACTCACCATCACGGCAAGACTATAAGAGTTTCCGCTCAAGAAAGGCCACGATCACAGAAACCAAAACTGAACAAGATGGACATCGCAGAATTAAGAAAAGTGCCAGTGGTATGCGAGTTCCCTGATGTGTTCCCGGAAGAACTACCAGGCATGCCACCAGACCGAGAGATCGAATTCAGCATCGAACTAGCACCTGGCACCGCTCCCATTTATAAGAAGCCATATAGAATGGCACCCTCAGAATTGGTGGAGTTAAAGAAGCAGATAAAAGAATTATTGGACAAAGGATTTATTCGAGCCAGCTCCTCACCTTGGGGTTCGCCTGTGTTGTTCGCCAAAAAAAAGGATGGGACTTTAAGGCTGTGCATAGACTATCGAGCCCTCAATATGGTCACCATCAAAAACAAATATCCGATGCCACGAATAAATGATTTGTTTGACCAGCTCGCACAGGCCAAGGTATTCTCGAAAATTGATTTGCGATCGGGATATCACCAATTGAAGGTACGGACGGAAGATATTCCCAAGACAGCTTTCACTTCCAGATATGGGTTATACGAGTTTACGGTGATGCCGTTTGGACTAACAAACGCCCCCGCATATTTCGTCCACCTCATGAACAAAGTATTGATGAAATTCATGGACAAATTTGTGGTGGTATTCATTGATGACATTCTGGTTTACTCAAGGACACCAGAAGAACATGCTGAGCACCTCAGAATTGTTTTGGAAGAATTGAGGAAACATCAGTTGTATGCCAAATTTAGCAAATGCGAATTTTGGCTAAGACAAGTTGGTTTCTTGGGCCATATTTTGAACCAAGAAGGCGTGGCCGTAGACCCAGAAAAAGTCAAGGCCATACTAGACTGGAAGCCACCCGTGAATGTTACAGATGTACGGAGTTTCCTAGGAATGGCCGGATATTACAAGAGATTTATTGAAGGATTCTCCACTGTGGCAAAACCTATAACACAGTTACTCAAGAAGGACAAGAAATTTGTATGGACAGAAGCATGCGAGCAGAGCTTCCAAGAACTCAAGAAAAAGCTGACAACCGCACCAGTCTTAACTGTGCCAGACATACACAAGAGTTTTGAAGTATATTGTGACGCGTCCCGAAAAGGTCTCGGATGTGTGCTAATGCAGGATGGCAAAGTTGTCGCATATGCCTCCAGACAGCTGCGAAAACATGAGGAAAATTACCCAACACATGACTTGGAACTAGCAGCAGTTATACATGCACTCAAGGAGTGGAGGCACTTTCTGTTTGGAAATCGCTGTGAAATATATACGGACCATAAGAGCCTCAAATATATCTTCACACAGCCAGAGCTGAATTTACGCCAACGACGCTGGTTGGAACTGGTCAAAGACTATGACGTCGGCATCCACTACCACCCAAGAAAAGCAAATGTAGTGGCCGATGCCCTTAGTCGAAACCCCAGCCCGGACAGTGACGGTCAGCAAAACTTGAGGCCTGAGTTTCAGCGAGAGTTCACTCGGCTCAACATGATGTTAGTCTCTGAGGGCACCATATCGAACCTGGAGATACAACCCACCCTAGTGGAACAAATCAAGAAGGCTCAACAGGGACATCCCAGTATCGAAGGCATAAAGAAGACAATGAACCGTAGTAAGACTTCAGAATTCGTCACGGACAGTGAAGGAACATTATGGTACCGGGACAGACTTTGCGTACCTAACATTGAGGAACTCAAGCAACAGACCTTGACGGAGAGCCACACCGCTCCATACTCGATACATCCTGGAGGAACCAAAATGTACAAGGACATTCAGGAAAGATTTTGGTGGCACGGTATGAAAAGAGATATAGCCACATTCGTTGCTTGTTGCGATTCATGTCAGCGCATCAAGGCCGAGCACCAAAAGCCAGCAGGGCTACTCCAGCCTAACAGGATACCGGAGTGGAAATGGGATGAAATCGGAATGGACTTCATTGTCGGATTACCCCGATCACAGCGTGGAAATGACGCCATCTGGGTCATCACAGACCGACTAACCAAGGTTGCTCACTTCATTCCCGTGAAGACTACCTACTCCACACAAAGACTGGCAAAACTCTATCTCTCCCGTATAGTTTGCTTGCACGGAGTCCCAAAGACTATAATATCAGACCGAGGCACCCAATTCGTCTCCAAATTTTGGGATCACCTACAACAAGCTCTGGGCACGCAACTAGCTTTCAGTACAGCATACCACCCTCAGACAGATGGACAAACAAAGCGTGTAAACCAAATCCTAGAAGATATGCTAAGAGCCTGTGTACTCACCTATGGATCCAGTTGGGAAGAGAGTTTGCCCTATGCCGAATTTGCGTACAACAACAGTTACCAAGCCAGCTTGCAAATGGCACCCTTTGAAGCATTGTACAGACGGAGGTGTCGTACCCCATTGAATTGGTCAGAAACAGGTGACAGCCGTATCTTCGGCCCAGATATGCTTAAGGAGGCCGAGGAAAAAGTTAAACAAATCAGGGACAGACTCAAGACAGCACAGAGCCGACAAAAGAGCTACTATGATCAGAAGCATCGTGAGGTCAGCTTTGAACCTGGTGATTCCGTATACCTCCGAGTATCTCCTATGAGGGGTCTGCAACGGTTCAAAATAAAGGGGAAACTAGCCCCAAGATTTATTGGACCATTTTGTGTAAAGGCACGAAGAGGCACAGTAGCCTACCAACTAGACCTCCCCAAGGAGCTGTCAGACGTCCATGACGTATTCCACGTCTCGCAGTTGAGGAAATGTGTGAGTAACCCGGAGAAACATGTACCTCATGAGGACATTGATATGCAACCAGATCTCACCTACAGAGAAAGGCCAGTAAAGATTTTAGAAGAGTCTGAATGGAGGACCCGTCAGAAAACGACAAAAAATTTCAGGGTCTAGTGGAGCAACCACACTGAGGATGAAGCCACATGGGAAAGGGAAGATTTCCTCCGAGCAGAGTATCCATATCTATTTGAGGATCAGCAGAAATCTCGAGGACGAGATTTTTCCTAAGGGGGTAGGTGTTGTGACACCCAAGTTTCTATTGAATTTTTCAAAAAGATTTTATTTGACTTGAAGGGAGTGATTTAAAAATTTTCTTCAAGAGAACTCTCACTCTCAAATATTTTTTTCTTTATGGCAAAAATTTTATTTGGATTCACCCAAGATCTGCCTTTGACCTGGGGAGTTCTTGCTCTTCATTTGGGCTCAAGACAAAATGTTCTTCATTTGAGAGAATAACTTTTGAAAACCTTTTCTTGAATTTGCACTATGGCTTTTGGAAAGTACTTTGCCACTTTCAACTATTCCTTCTTGCCATGACATAAGTGCAAATCCTCTCTCCTAAACACTCCCTCACCTCTGGATCATGATTTACATCAAATCCAGCAAGTTGAACCTCCCCATGTATTTATTTTCCATTCAAATTCTATTCAAATATTTTCTGCCTTCTATTCTACCTCTTGGAGATTTACAAAGGAACTCCATTTTCTGTTTGGACTTTTACCACCAAACTTCTTTCCCCTCCTAGTCCTTTGAACCCTCAACCTAGAACCATGAAAATCCACTGGTCTCCAGTTCAAAATTTTCAAACTACGTCAGCTGCAAGTTTGGACCAGATTTGGCAAATTTGGTGAAATTCATCCAAAACCTTCTCCAAAAATTCCAAGTAAATTCAGGCAGCCCCTGGGTGCTTTGAGTGATCGTCTCACCAAGTTACAGCTCCAGAAAAATTTATCTCTTTACCAAAACCTACTGTCGAACACCTGTAGTGCATGGTCATGTCAAGTTTCAGTTAAGTTCAGACAACACTGCAATGGCTGCTGTCGTTTTCTTCAGAGACGGGCATCGATCTCGCCAGTGCCATCGCGTCGCCTTGCTCCTCGTCCTCGCCCTCTTGTTCCTGCACCGCACGAGTGCCTGGCATCTTGCGGGCGTCGGCGACGAGCAGCAGAAGGTGCGCCGCCCCGTGACCGACGCCGGCGGCGGCTTTGCGGGCGCCAGCGGGAGACACGGCGCCGACGACGCCACCCAGCGCCGCCCAAACCACCGGAGCCCGCCGCGTGGCCTTCCACTCCCCCGAACGCGCTGCCGCTCTCGTCGTGAACCACAGGGCGCGGAGCGCGCTCTCTGCCGCCGTTGAGCCCGTGCGGTCACCTCACCGTGGACCGACGCCATTACGCCAAGACCAACCCCGTTCAGCTGCAAATCGAGTCTAGTAACATCCACTGATGCTGCCCGACCGCTCAAACCCTCTGCCAACCCACTGCTCTGCCGTAATCGCTCGCCGGAGATTCTCCGTTCACGGCCACCCCGTCGATCTGCCTATAAATAGGGGCCCCGAGCTTCAACTCGAGCACCCACCAGCCCTACACTTCCCCTAGAGCACGCCTAGCCACTGGAAGAGCCCCGAGGAGGTCCCCTTCTTCAACTCCGGCCGCCGCGACCCGCCACGGGATCCAGCCCGATTCGCCCCCGTGTGTGCTCCGCAGCCTCCATTCTCGTGCCAGTAGCCTCACCTTGCATCCCTCGTTCTGACCCGCACTTCAATTTGAAGCTTGCAGCCCTCCACCGGAGTTCCCCATCCTCACCCGAACCGCCGTCCACCGGAGAAAGTGTCGCCGTCGACGTGGTGCTCCCCGTTGGACGAGTCCACCACCCACCGACTCGGAAGAAGACACTGAAGCTCTTGGTACCCTCCGTTTCTCCTAACTCGCTGTGGTTCGACGCCGGCGTCCATCGCCGTCTTCGGGCGCCGGCGAGCCTTTTCAAACCTGACATGCGGGCCCCGCGTGTCAGCCTCTGTTTCATTTCCCCGAACCGTTTTCTGTTGACGCCTTCGGGCAAAATACGTCTTCTCTCTTGCGCTTGCGCATTTCCAAACGAACCGTTTTCTGTTTTCTCAGTTAAAACCCTGGAACTTTTCTGTTTCATTACAGAAAGGTCCCTGGACAGAAACCTTTATAACTTTTTAATAAAAAGGTATTTTTGAGTGATTCTTTTTCTGACATTCTTAAAATTTTGTCTAGTTTTTTATGGGATTTATTTGGGAAATATTTGGAAAAGTTTCTGTGCATGTGTTGGTTTTTCACGTTAGAACCCGTTTCGTGATTGTCGTAGGTTCCGGGAGAGGCGACGGAGCCGCGAACTTCGCCGAGCTAGACTCCGACTTCTCCGAACCAGGCAAGCATGTTTGAACATTTGATATGGCAGATGTTTTGCATGTTCATGTGAAAGTTTGTGCGTGGCATGTGAGTGTCGATAAATACCTCGTTGCTTGTAAGGCAACGACCCGGTTGTTCCGAAGTTGCGATGACCTCTGATGAGAGGTGGCCTAATCATGTAGTGACATGAAGGGCAGCAAGGTGGTACTGTTGTAGCATGCCAGCCTTGCGTCATCCGACTCTCTTCGACGTTAACGTGGTTGGAGCCATGTTATCGATTTTTTCCCGCATGTTCCAAAGTTGCGATGACCTCTGATGAGAGGTGGCCTAATCATGTGGTGACATGAAGGGCAGCAAGGTGGTACTGTTGTAGCATGCCAGCCTTGTGTCATCCGACTTTTCCGACGTTAACATGGTTGGAGCCGTGTTATCGTCCCTTCCCCTTTCCGTGCTACCACATGTCTCATTGCCAGGATACGGTTTAGTAAGTTGGTAACCTCTTTCCGTGTACACACCAAACAGAGAGGCCGGGATGATGGTACCTTGGCCCAGGATTAAAGCCAGTCATTCGGTCAGGGGGCATGGGTGTTTCCGGTTGGGACCGAGAGGGGGGGCACCCCCTTATAGCGCGCGTATAGAAATTTGATCCCATGCTACGCGAGGTTGTAGCCTCCCCGACTCAAGGTTTTTCTTGAATGTTGCCGAGGGTGATACCTGGCTTCGGATGGTTAAATTGGGTGTGTACTGGTTAGACGTGTTCCTTCCAGAACACCGTAGACGGAACTAGTCCCCGTGACTACTGAAATCCGTTGGCTGTGGTTAAGTACAAACTCTGCAGAGTCAATTCTTTCCAAATCATCGTATCAATGATCAGTAATGTAGACTTTATATCCAAATCTATCCGTGTGAAAAACTTGCCCCCGGTGAACAAGCTCAAGTGGTAAATTCAAATTCATTGTTATTCCTGTGGATGGACTAACATTATATTTGTCTCGTGCTTGTGATAAGTTATATTCCCGAACTATTGTATTGTTGTGGTATAATATAAGCCCTTTATGAGACGTCGCGCAGACGTCCGACTGTGGCGTGTACTCGTTTCTCATTTTAAATATAAGCCCTTTATGCGATGTCGCTCAGACGTCCGACTGTGGCATGTACTGTCTTTATTTTCTGTTATAAGCCCTTTATGTGGTGTCGCCCCGACGCCCGACTGCGGCATTGTTATTCCGCATTTTCCGCTCGAGGAGTCTTTCAGACACTCGTTTGGCACCAGTATTATTATTCCGCATTTTCCGCTCGAGGAGTCTTTCAGACACTCGTTTGGCACCAGTATTATTATTCCGCATTTTCCGCTCGAGGAGTCTTTCAGACACTCGTTTGGCACCAGTATTATTATTCCGCATTTTCCGCTCGAGGAGTCTTTCAGACACTCGTTTGGCACCAGTATTATTATTCCGCATTTTCCGCTCGAGGAGTCTTTCAGACACTCGTTTGGCACCAGTATTATTATTCCGCATTTTCCGCTCGAGGAGTCTTTCAGACACTCGTTTGGCACCAGTATTATTATTCCGCATTTTCCGCTCGAGGAGTCTTTCAGACACTCGTTTGGCACCCGCATTACTATTCTGCAGTTTCCGCTCGAGGCGTCATTCAAACCCTCGCTTGGCACCCAGTATTTATTATCTCTATGTCTGATCGCTCTGGTTAACTTTCATAGTACTCACCTGGCTTGTTGATTTGGCCAGATGTTGACGAAGGCGATCTCTTGGATGAAGAGTTTGATAGCGCGTCCGATGCCTAGAGGAGTCCCAGTCAGTCCTGCGCGATCCCGGATATTGGTCACTTATGTTGTTTACGCTTCCGCCCCCC
This sequence comes from Aegilops tauschii subsp. strangulata, assembly GCF_002575655.3. Classification (NCBI taxonomy): domain Eukaryota; kingdom Viridiplantae; phylum Streptophyta; class Magnoliopsida; order Poales; family Poaceae; genus Aegilops; species Aegilops tauschii. The sequence continues at coordinate 324,220,678 of NC_053040.3, forward strand.
GCAATAAGTCTTCTCGAGCCTCACTCCGACGCTCGATGAGTTGTAGTTTTCTGGAATCATGTCACTCGCTTTGCAGTGATATTTCCACCACCGTTATTATCGTGAGTTAGAAGTTTTCCACCCTATCCGCCGTATTGTTTTATCGGCGTGCATGTAATAAATTGTTGGGCAGTCTCTGCTCAACTTTGTATTATATTTAGTACTCCTGGTATTTTTCTTCTGTGACCAATGTATTGTCTATCAGTGAGAAGGGATTCTTCCTCGCTGGTCCGTAACAGGGATTGGTTTCTCAATAATTATTTTATTGAAAAACCGGTGGTGACATGCACCTCCTCACCTCTCGCCGTGGACGGGATTCAGCCGGATCTGTGACCACCGGTGAGGAGAGAGATAGACTGGACACAAGTTAAATCTAGCAACAAGAGCAAGAAAGATTCTTCATCTAGTAGTAACAACAATCATGCTAAATACAATGTTGTTGCTTCTAGTAGTTCTCCTGATTCCACTAATGATTCTTTTAGCCAAGTTACACTTGAGCAAGAAAATAGCTTATTGAAGGGAATTATAGAGAAAGGTGTTCACAAGAGCCTTGCCGGAAGTAAGCAATTTGAGGAAATTGTACGCAAGCAAGGAAGGCATCGAAAAAATCAAGGTGTTGGTTTTGAACGAAAGTTCAATGCCAATGGAGTTGAGTGGGAAGAAGATCAATACCCCAAGATGAAGTTTGTTCCTCAACAAGAGAAGTATGATCCTACTTCTTTCAAAGGGACACAAGCTCAAGATGATCTTCCACCACAAGACCACAAGCAAAAAGGCAAGGACAAGCTTCAACAGGAAATTGATGCATTTGAAAAGCACCTAAGGCCTTGGTCAAGTGGGTTCCCAAGACTACATCAAGTTCTACTTCATCAAGTACGACTACGACTCCAAGGATTCCCATCAAGATGGTGTGGATCCCAAAGAAGAAGAACTAGAGAGTTCTTGAGGGTGACTCCGCCAACATACTTCACTCTTATCATTTTGGCGAGGACAAGTGCAAACAACTTCCATATCTTGCACTAGTTCAAGGAGTCACAAACCCTCTTGTTGGTAAGACAAGGGACAAGGTAACCTAATGCTTTCATGGACAACATCTTGTGTACACATCACTCTATGTCTATGGATATCCTGGCTTGTTCCTTGTGGGACTAACCCATGTAGGTATTGAAAGTGCAACTCACTCCAAAGATTGCTCCGAATGATCTACATCAACATTGAGCATCTACATGTTCAACACCTACATGAAGTCATCATCGACAAAACCCAAGGTTAGTTCATCCCTCTTAAGGGGGATATCACATCTAGGGGGAGCTTTACTCTAATCAATTGAGCTAAAGCAACTCTAATGGTGTGAACACAACAATGCTTTATGTAAAAGTGGTAACCCCACTTGTGCTTAAACGATGAGTATGACCTATGATCAAATGTTCTCATTTGACTCCTAAGTCAATATACTCATATATGGATGACCTAGTCATCGCCAAATTGCTTGATAGATGCTAGAGTGATTGTGCATGCTTTGTCACATATTTCATTTGCCATTTTAATTGTGTGAGCATGTTGGTTGCATATTTTACTAATTCGAGGACATCCATTTGTTGCTTTGATTGTTTGGCTCTTTCTCTCTTGCCAAATGGATGGACAAGAATGCCTAAGAACTCCCTCTAGCTATCTATGATTTTCTCGTCTCAAACTCTATTCATGCTACATCACAAAGTTTGATCAAGTCAGATTCGAACCACTCCGTGTGAGGAGCACTCGGAGTTCCTGATTCGTCATAGACTTAAACCTCCAAAACCTCTTTGTGCTTCTCGGTCTGACCGACTCATCCCTTTCGGTCCAACCAAGTCACTAAGTTGATCTAGGGTTTTCAATCTCGGTGCAACCGATTCGAACCTTTCGGTCACACCGAGTTGCAGTAACTGCTTGCGGTTTTGCATCTCGGTGCCACCGAATCGTTCCACTCGGTCGCATCGACAGGGTCAGGTTATATATTCTAACGGGCCAAATTTTGGAAAAATTTCCGAACCTCTTCGCCCGCGCGTAACCTGCTCTGCCTCCTCGGGTCTCCGGATCGTCCTCTCGTTGCCAGTGACCTCCCGTCGCTGGTCTCCGCCGCCGTCAATGGCAATCTGCTCCGCCGTTGCCGCCGTAGCAAGTTCGCCGCCGAACTAGGGTACGAATTTGATCTTTGTGCTAATCTATAACTCTGATTCTTAGCACATTGCTTTGCCATGATTCGGAAATCATCCTGTCCAGCGAAAACATCCCGTAGATTAGTTTTGGTTTGAAAATTTAGGGTTAGGTCTCCACCGAATTCATCTCGGACCGACCGAGCTGTAGAAATCAGTCTCACCAATTTGGCTTAGGCCAGAGCACATGCGTTTTCGGTCTGACAGAAAATTGCAAATCGGTGTGACTGAGTTCGATTCTTTGTGAAACGCTAGCTGCCTCGGTACCACCGAACTGTGACTCGGTCTGACCGAGTTCACTAGTTTAGGTTCCAAAAGCTGCTTCGGTATCACCGAGTTTACAAATCGGTAGATCCGAAATGCTTTCTGTGAAGAACTAAAACTAAGTTTTTAAGTCATATGTTTTGCAAAGCTCCTATACTTTGTGATGCTCATCTACTCTACCTCATCTATAATCTATTCACAGGGTCTGCTATCAGAGTGTTTGCAGAGATGTCTGATCAAACTGACAGCCAGAAAAGTCTGAACAGCATGTGCAGATGAGTGAGGGTTCAAATCCCTCTAGCAGTTATGATGATGGCAGCAGGAGCACTCCCAGCAATTTGCCAAAGGCTGCTACCAGGACAAGGAAGAAGAGGAATTCTGATTCAGAAGATGACGACTATGTGGCTGTTGAAGATGAAGCCACTTCAAAGAAAAAGGTGCTGAAGAAAGAGTATGGCACAGCTGCTGCAACAAAGCCTGGACTGAAAACAAAGGCTCCAGCAAGAAGACAACCCATGTCTAAGCCAAGAAAGGTTGCTACAGGTGAAACTATGAAGTTCACCATTGAATCTAAAGAAGAAGCAGCTGGTGAGGATAAGAAGAAGAGGGCCAAAACCACTACAGCTGAGACAATCAAGAGGACTGCAGCTGATCAGAAGAGAAGCTGTGGATATGCCCCACAAATTCAGGAGCTCATCAACTCAAAGATGGGCACAGACACATATCTTTTCGATAAGGAGCACCTGGCCATATACCCTCAATTTGAAGACAACACAGTGGTGATGAGTCAGAATGAACCATCTTCAGCTCAACTACATGAGAAGAGAGAGAAGGCTAAAGCAGAGAAAGCTGCAAAGATGCCAACTTTAGAGGAGGCATCTCAGATATTCTTGAAGAGCAAGCAAGACCAGCTTGGATATCTGATCCAATCCACCCCGAGGATTGAGAAGGGCTTGGCCAGCCTCACCAATAACCAGGAGAGCTTGGAAAGGATTATTGAGACAAAGTTCTATGACCTAGATGTCAAGGTTACAGAGATCCAAACTGCAGTTGAGCAGCTCCAGGAGGAAGCAGAGGAGAAGAAGGGCAAGTCTATCACAGATGCTTTTGCTAGAGTGCCCATAGGTCAGAGGTCTGCTGCAGTGCCAATTCCTGACACTAGAGCTACAGCATCAGCACCTGCAGCCACAGTGTCATGCCCAATATGCGATACTATCCTAAAGAGACTCGAAGGCCCCACCAAGGATAGAACCGCATATTGAAACACTTTTGCAAGGTGGATATCATTACATCAATATTACATAATATTTGGGGATACATACAAAGGCATACAAATGCCGCAAGAATACATCAATACATCATACATGAGATCAACATCCGACTATGGATGAAACATAAACAGAAACTCAAACGACATCCACCCTGCTAGCCCAGGCTGCCGACCTGGAACCTATCCCCTGATCGAAGAAGAAGCAGAAGAAGAACTCCAAACAAGTAAACATCGCTCTCGCGTCATGATCATCGCACAACCTGTACCTGCAACTGGTGTTGTAGTAATCTGTGAGCCACGAGGACCCAGCAATCCCATTACCATGGGTATCAAGACTAGCAAAGCTTAAAGGGAAAGGAATGGATAAAGTGGTGAGGTTGCAGCAGCGACTAAGCATGTATGGTGGCTAACTTACGCAAAAGAGAGCGAGAAGAGAAGCAAAGGAACGGACGTGAACTAGCAATGATCAAGAAGTGATCCTGAACTCCTACTTGCGTCAAACATAACCCAAAAACCGTGTTCACTTCCCGGACTCTGCCGAGAAGGGACCATCACGCCTACACACGCGGTTGATGCGTTTTAGTTAAGGTCAAGTGTCAAGTTTTCTACAACCGGATATTAACAAATTCCCATCTGCCACATAACCGCGGGCACAGCTTTCGAAAGATAATACCCTGCAGGGGTGTCCCAACTTAGCCCATTATAAGCTCTCACGGTCAACGAAGCATATTCCTTCTCCCGGGAAGACCCGATTAGTCTCGGAATCCCGGTTACAAGACATTTCGACAATGGTAAAACAAAACCAGCAAAGCCGCCCGAATGTGCCGACAAATCCTGATAGGAGCTGCACATATCTCGTTCTCAGGGCACACCGGATTGTCCAAGCTTCCGATAGGCCAGCCCAGAGTTGCCCCTGGTGGCCACCGGTGACTGACAGGTTGGACCAACACTCGGAGGAGCACTGGCCCGGGGGGGTAAATAAAGATGACCCTCGAGAGTGTGACTCCCAAGGGAAAATAAATAGGCTAGGCAAATGGTAAAACCAAGGTTGGGCCTTGCTGGAAGAGTTTTATTCAAGGCGAACTGTCAAGGGGGTCCCATAAATCACCCAACCGTGTAAGGAACGCAAAATCCAGGAACATAACACCGGTATGATGGAAACTAGGGCGGCAAGAGTGGAACAAAACACCAGGCATAAGGCCGAGCCTTCCACCCTTTATCAAATATATAGATGCATTAATAACATAAGAGATATTGTGATATCCCAACATAAACATAATCCAACATGGAGCAATCTTCATCTTCACCTGCAACTAGCAACACTATAAGAGGGGCTGAGCAAAGCGGTAACATAGCCAAACAACGGTTTGCTAGGAAGGGTGACAAAGGTTAGAGGTTCATGGCAAAATGGGAGGCTTGAGGAACAAGTGAATAGGTAGCGCAGCAAAGCGATAGAGCGAAGCAACTAGCATAGCAATGATAGTAATGAGATCCAAGGTGATGGTCATCTTGCCTGAAATCCCGCTAGGAAGAAGAACGAATCCATGAAGAAGATGAAGCCACGAAGACGAACGAATCCTCACGATCGCAACGACACGGGAACTATCGAGAAGAAGCACGCAACAAGGTAAACACACCACACATGAACAAGACATGATGCTCAAACAAGAATGATGCATGACGAGGCTATATGAAGCTACTCATGACAAGAGATGATGCATACAAGAACAACACATCAAAGCAAGTTTAAATGAGGCCGGAAACAACACATAACAATTCCGGTAAGTCCTCATATGCAAATTTCGAAATTGGTCCAGAACTGAACAAGCATCCAGTTGAAGTTGTTAAACAGCAAGTTAAAGAGCACAATGATGATCTACACGAAATTCTAGTCAAGTTACATATAAAGTTCATTAGATTCGGAGCTACGGCCTAGAAGATATGAGCAAGATGAGATAAACATGGCATTGATGCAAAATGCATACAAACATCAAGCAAACACCTCAAAACAAGGATGCAACATGATAATATGAGACTACATGCAAAACTAAGCGAGTTCCATACAGAGCATGCTCAAAACGGAGCAACGGTGCAACACATACACTCCAAACAAGTCATAGCAACAATCTGTCCAAAACAGCAACTATGCATCTAGCAAGCATCAAAACAATATGCTACAGCAACTCAACATGAAAACAAAAGGCATGGACATGAAGTACAGGTAAAGCACAACAAAACATGAACACTGAGCTATCTCCAGAAATCACTAGAACATGCTCAAAAGGACATGGCAAGATTGCAAAATAATAACAGGTTCACAGACTAGGTGAAATTACTGGACATGGCAGAAACAGCATCAGGTAGCAATGTTCAGAGCACGAAATCGACATGATACAAGAACTTAACATGGCAAAACAAGGCATGGCATGAATCTACTCAAAGCATGTGACAAAAGTCCCTTACTGACCATAAGCCAAAAAGGACCAGAAGATATGATGGCAAGCACGTAAACATAGCAAGTTTCGTTATCAGGTTCCAGTCTTAGCAGAAAACAGGGCATGGTAGAAATAATAATATGTAGGCCTCTTTGTGAGCTTGATGCACTCACTACAGAGCAATGCATGACAAACTAAGCACACCTACAGTAAGATGACATGTTTATGAAGCTAACCATGGCAAGAACAAATACATAGCATGTATGCATCAACTACAAAAAGCTTGGCAAAAATGAATATCATGTTAAAATTCTGCCAGAAATATTTTATAGCAAAAGTAGAGCCATATTGAGTCATGCTATGGCCCTCCATAATTGCAAACAATTGCAGGAATCGATCAATTACAACAATAGCTACAAAACATCCTTACTGAACATCTCCAAAATATGCACGGATCTCTCTGTAGCATCAAGTTTACATGGCAACAAAATAACAGCAGACAAGGACTTAGAAAAATCACTCTCTGAAATCAGAAACATTATGGAGCCTACTTTGCATGCTTGTGCTAGTCACCACAGAGATCACAAAAATACATGGACTACACCACTGGAAAGATGGCATGGCATACTTCAAAACACATGTAGAGCTCATGCCCAAAAGATGCACACATTAAATGATACAAAAATGACAAATCTCCAAGTTCTGTCAAGAACCAGAGAATAACAGCAACTAGCCCTCTTCCAACAGAGATTTGGGCATCAAGATGACCTCTAATGAATATGGTGCAATTGAACAAAATGAAGAGCATCACGAGGCGAACAATTTGACATATTACACGCGTGAAACGGAGCTATATGCATGAAGTTATGATGCTGCAAACATGGGCATATGAAGTAGAATAAAATGACTTAGCAAATTTGAGGGGGGGGGGCGGGGTCAACCTCTGGCGTTGACCCGATCCGATCGGGACGAGGGAGCTCGGGATCGGCCGGAGTTCGGAGAGAGGAGACGCCGGCGGGGAGAGGAGGTGGCACGCCGGCGGCGGGGCTTGGCGGCGACGGTGAGGCGGCGGGGTCGGGAGGCGCGGCTGCGGCCATGGGCGGCGGCGGCGCGGGCCGTCGCCGGCGGCGGCGGAGGTGGCCCCCGGCGGGCACTGCGGCGGCGGAGGTGGCCCCGGCGGGCGCTGCGGCGGCGGAGGTCGCACGGCGGCGCAGGCGAAGTCCGGCGGCGGCGGGGACCGAGCTCGGGCGGCGGGGCGAGCGGGAGCTGAGGGGCGGCGGCAGCGACTCGAGCCCGCGCGGGCCCCGGATGGGCTCCGCGGCCCGCGGCGGCGGTGGGACGGCGGCGGACAGGTGTCGTGCCTGGATTCGTCGCGGGGGCGGTGGCGGACATGTCCGGTGGGAGGAGAAGCGTCCGGCGGCGCGAGGGGAAGGAGGCCAGGGTTCATCTGCGCGAAAATCTCGGGAGAGACACCCATATATAGGTAGAGGGAGCTAGGAGAGTCCAAATGAGGAGCGGTTTTCGCCCACGCGATCGTGATCGAACGACCGAGAGCATGGCGGAGACTCAAAGGGGTTTTGGGGCTGTTGAAGGGGGGTTTGCTGCAATACCGAAACGGACTTTGCGGATGCCCGATTAACCGTTGGAGTACCAAACGACCTCCAAATGGAACGAAACTTGACCGGTGGTCTACCGGTGATATATTATGGCCACTTGACAAGCCTCGGTCCATTCCGAGAAAGTTTGACACACGCACACGAAAGACAACAAGAGGGGTCCGCCGGAGGAGATAGGAGTGCCGGATTGCAAAACGGACAACGGGGAAAATGCTCGGATGCAAGAGACGAACACGTATGCAAATGCGATGCACATGATGACATGATATGAAATGCAGATGATGACATGGCAAAATGCAAAACGCAAGCATATGACATGGCAACGACAGCGAATAACTGGCAGACACCTGGCGCATCGGATCCGGGGCGTTACACACAGCTCCAGTACCACCTCAAGTCGCTACTCCACCAGCTCCAGCTACTTCATCTGAAGCCTTCGTCCTTGGAGTTCTCTCAACACCACCTCCCGAAGATGAAGCCTGAGAGAAGTTTAGCACTATGCATTTTTGAACTTTTCGGTAACTTGTTGCCAAAGGGGGAGAAAAATGTATAGATCATAGGCTTCAAGAGAGAGTGTTGCTTTTTTTATCTCTCTTGCTGTTTTGGTTGAAACCCTTTATTGTGTGCTTGTGTGAGATACTTTATGTCCCTATGAGATACTTGTTTGATCATGTGTTTGATCATATGCTACCCTTAATGCTTGTTGGATGATACTATCTTTCATATCCTTATATGATCATTCACTTGCTTGGTGATGAGTGCATGTTTTTAGTTTCTATCATTTTGAGCGCTCCACCAAGATGTATGTGACATGAAAGAGTAATCCATGATCCTAATTGATTGTGCATTTGCATTCACTAGCAAATCTTAAACAATGCACAATTTTAGGGGGAGCTCTTGCTTATCACATACTTCTCAAAGCGACGATGTTTTTCAATCTTATTATCATTTGTCGAAGCTTTGATCTATATTTTGTCATCAATTACCAAAAAGGAGGAGATTGAAAGTGCAACTATCCCTGGGTGGTTTTGGTAATTCCTAACAACATATAGCTCATTGAGCTAATGTTATTCCAAGATAAATATTTCAGGAAAGCTCAATGATTGGCATGGCATGGATTAGAAAGTGGACCCTTCAAAATGCTAAGGACAAAAGATTGGCTCAAGCTCAAAGCACAAGACTCTACATTTTCTATTTTAGTGATCCAAGATCACATTGAGTCTATAGGAAAAGTCAATACTATTAAGAAGGGATGAGGTGTTGCTTAATGAGGTTCTTGCTCAAAATGCTTAGTGATATGCTCCAAAACCCTCCACTACTTTCTCACATCCACATTTGTCCCAAACCAAAATGTCCAACTCGGCCCCACCGAAATTTCATATCCGGAGCCACCGAGTTCAATTGACATAGCCACTGCCAGAAACCTAGTATTTTCGGTCTCACCGATAGGGATTTCGGTCTCACCGAGATGGGATTGTAATCTCTCTATTTCCCTTCGTAACGTTTCGGTCAAACTAAGTTGAGCGATCAGTCCCACCGAGATTGCAATGCAAACACTCTGTTTCCTTTTCGTAACGTTTCGGTCCAACCGAGATGAGCGAATCGGTCCCACCGAGTTTGCCTGACCAACTCTCTGTTTGTCTATTACCAAAATCGGTCTCACTGAGTTTGTGTAATCGGTCTCACCGAGATTACGTTATGCCCTAACCCTAATGAAATCGGTCCCACCGAGTTGACGTGTCGGTCCCACCGAAATGCCTAACGGTCACATTATGAACCAAATCGGTCTGACCGAGTTCTCTGAATCGGTCCCACCGAGTTTGATGATTTGTGTGTAACAGTTAGATTTTTTGTGGAGGCTATATATACCCCTCCACCCACTCTTCACTCGTGGAGAGAGCCATCATAACATGCCTACACTTCCAACACATATTTTCTGACAGAGAACCACCTACACTTGTGTTGAGGTCAAGATATTCCATTCCAACCCCATATATCTTGATCTCTAGCCTTCCCCAAGTTGCTTTCCACTCAAATCTTCTTTCCACAAAATCCAAATCATGTGAGAGAGAGTTGAGTGTTGGGGAGACTATCATTTGAAGCACAAGAGCAAGGAGTTCATCATCAACACACCATTTTTTACTTCTTGGAGAGTGGTGTCTCCTAGATTGGCTAGGTGTCACTTGGGAGCCTCCGTCAAGATTGTGGAGTTGAACCAAGGAGTTTGTAAGGGCAAGGAGATCTCCTACTTCGTGAAGATCTACCCTAGTGAGGCTAGTCCTTCGTGGGCGACGGCCATGGTGGAATAGAAAAGGTTGCTTCTTCGTGGACCCTTCGTGGGTGGAGCCCTCCGTGGACTCGCGCAACCGTTACCCTTCGTGGGTTGAAGTCTCCATCAATGTGGAAGTACGATAGCACCACCTATCGGAACCACGGATAAAAAATCTCCATGTCAACATTGTGTTTTCTCCCTCAAACTCCTCCCTTTACCTTCGTATGCAATTGTTTTACATTCTGCTGCTATACTCTTAGAATTGCATGTGTAGGTTGATTGCTTGACTTGTGCTAGGTTGCTAACATCTGCCAAGAACTAAAATTGGGAAAAGGCTAGATTTTTATTTGGTCAAGTAGTCTAATCACCCCCCCTCTAGACATACTTTCGATCCTACAAGTGGTATCAGAGCTTTGGTCTCCATTTGCTTTGATTTCCATAGCTTTTGGTGGTCATAGCCTTGGTTTCACAACCTAGGATAGTATGGCGTCTAGCGAGGGAAATTACCACCGTAGAGGTCCTTACTTTGATGGTACAGATTTTGCTAGTTGGAAGCATAAGATGAAAATGCATATTCTTGGACATAACCCCGCCGTTTGGAGTATTGTGTGTATTGGCTTGCAATGTGAATTCTTTGATGGAAAAGAACCAAACCGTGAAGCTACCACGGAAGAGTTGAAGATGCTACAATACAATGCTCAAGCTTGTGAGATTCTCTTCAATGGATTGTGCCCCGAAGAATTCAACAAAATTAGCCGTCTTGAGAATGCTAAGGAAATTTGGTATACTTTGATTGATATGCGCGAAGGTACCGACTCCGTCAAGGAATCCAAATTGGATGTGCTTCAAAGTCAACTTGACAAGTTCAAAATGAAGGGTGGTGAAGGTGTCGCTGAAATGTACTCTAGGCTTGCTCTCATCACAAATGAGATTGCAGGCTTAGGAAATGAAGAGATGACCGATAGATTCATCATCAAGAAGATCCTAAGAGCCTTGGATGGAAAATATGACACCGTGTGCACATTGATCCAAATGATGCCCAACTACAAAGATCTCAAGCCAACGGAAGTCATTGGAAGAATTGTTGCTCATGAGATGTCACTCAAGGATAAGGAAGAGCTTCACAACAAGTCAAGTGGTGCTTACAAAGCCTCGTGTGATGCTCCCACATCATCAAGTGAGAAGCAAACCTTCAATGAAGAATTGAGTCTAATGGTGAAGAACTTCAACAAGTTCTACAAGAGTAGGAGCAAGGAAAGAAGTTCCAAGTCAAGGTCCTACAATGACAAAAGATCTTCTAGTCGTTAGCGTAATTGCTACAATTCTGGAAGACCCGGACACTACTCCAATGAGTGTACGACCCCCTACAAAAGAAGAGAAGATTCTCCCAAAAGAAGAAGTAGAAGAGAAGAATCACCACCAAGAGAAAGGAGGAGTAGAGATGATCATTATGAATGAAGACCCTCTCGAAGAAGCAAGGACTCGGAAAGGAAGGATAAGTCATCAAGGAGCTACACAAAAAGAAGACATCAAGCTCATGTTGGTGAATGGGTATCCGGCTCCGACTCCGACCATCACTCCGAAAGAAGTTATCACTCCGACTCCGAATATACTCAAGATGAAGGTGTTGCCGGTCTAGCACTTGTGTCAACCAACTCCTATGACATATTTGACTCACCTAATGAAGGAATTGGAAGATGCTTCATGGCCAAAGGTCCAAAGGTAACACATCCCGAGTATGTTGATTTCAATAGTGATGAAGATGATTTGCTAGGTGATGATGATTTACTTGTTGACAACTCTAGTGATGAAAACTATGATGAAACGTCAATTAATCATGCTAATCAAGATAAAACGAATGATGATGATAAGACGGAGATTGAGCGTCTAACTAAAGAACTAAACACTCTTAAGTTAGCTCATGAAACGACCTTGGAAGATCATCGAGAACTTTTAAGGACTCATGATAAGCTACGCTTTGAAAAGCACAACCTTGAGCAAGAACATGAGTTTTTAAAGGCAATCAACGATGATCTTCGCAAGAAAAGTTCTTCTTACATTGCCAAGCGTTTACTCTTGTCTACCTACATGCCACAAGTTAAATCTAGCAACAAGAGCAAGAAAGATTCTTCATCTAGTAGTAACAACAATCATGCTAAATCCAATGTTGTTGCTTCTAGTAGTTCTCTTGATTCCACTAATGATTCTCTTAGCCAAGTTACACTTGAGCAAGAAAATAGCTTATTGAAGGGAATTATAGAGAAAGGTGTTTACAAGAGCCTTGCGGGAAGTAAGCAATTTGAGGAAATTGTACGCAAGCAAGGAAGGCATCGGAAGAATCAAGGTGTTGGTTTTGAATGAAATTTCAATGCCAATGGAGTTGAGTGGGAAGAAGGTCAATACCCCAAGACGAAGTTTGTTCCTCAACAAGAGAAGTATGATCCTACTTCTTTCAAAGGGACACAAGCTCAAGATGATCTTCCACCACAAGACCACAAGCAAAAAGGCAAGGACAAGCTTCAAGAGGAAATTGATGCATTTGAAGAAGCACCTAAGGCCTTGGTCAAGTGGGTTCCCAAGACTACATAAAGTTCTACTTCATCAAGTACGACTACGACTCCAAGGATTCCCATCAAGATGGTGTGGATCCCAAAGAAGAAGAACTAGAGAGTTCTTGAGGGTGACTCCGCCAACATACTTCACTCTTATCATTTTGGCGAGGACAAGTGCAAACAACTTCCATATCTTGCGCTAGTTCAAGGAGTCACAAACCCTCTTGTTGGTAAGACAAGGGACAAGGTAACCTAATGCTTTCATGGACAACATCTTGTGTACACATCACTCTCTGTCTATGGATATCCTTGCTTGTTCCTTGTGGGACTAACCCATGTAGGTATTGAAAGTGCAACTCACTCCAAAGAATTGCTCCGAATGATCTACATCAACATTGAGCATCTACATCTTCAACACCTACATGAAGTCATCATCGACAAAACCCAAGGTTAGTTCATCCCTCTTAAGGGGGATATCACATCTAGGGGGAGCTTTATTCTAATCAATTGAGCTAAAGCAACTCTAGTGGTGTGAACAGAACAATGCTTTATGTGAAAGTGGTAACCCCACTTGTGCTTAAACGATGAGTATGACCTATGATCAAATGTTCTCATTTGACTCCTAAGTCAATATACTCATATATAGATGACCTAGTCATCGCCAAATTGCTTGATAGATGGTAGAGTGATTGTGCATGCTTTGTCACATATTTCATTTGCCATTTTAATTGTGTGAGCATGTTGGTTGCATATTTTACTAATTCGAGGACATCCATTTGTTGCTTTGATTGTTTGGCTCTTTCTCTCTTGCCAAATGGATGGACAAGAATGCCTAAGAACTCCCTCTAGCTATCTTTGATTTTCTCGTCTCAAACTCTAGTCATGCTACATCACAAAGTTTGATCAAGTCAGATTCGAACCACTCAGTGTGAGGAGCACTCGGAGTTCCCGATTCGTCATAGACTTAAACCTCCAAAACCTCTTTGTGCTTCTCGGTCTGACCGACTCATCCCTTTCGGTCCAACCGAGTCACTAAGTTGATCTAGGGTTTTCAATCTCGGTGCAACCGATTAGAACCTTTCGGTCACACCGAGTTGCAGTAACTGCTTGCAGTTTTGCATCTCGGTGCCACCGAGTTGTTCCACACGGTCACACCGACAGGGTCAGGTCATATATTCTGACGGGCCAAATTTTGGAAAATTTTCCGCACATCTTTGCCCGTGCGTAACCTGCTCTGCCTCCTCGGGTCTCCGGATCGTCCTCTCGTCCCAGCGACCTCCCGCCGCTGGTCTCCGCCGCCGTCAACGGCAATCTGCTCCGCCGTTGCCGTCGTAGCAAGTTCGCCGCCGAACTAGGGTATGAATTTGATCTTTGTGCTAATCTATAACTCTGATTCTTAGCACATTGCTTTGCCATGATTCTTGCCACGATTGAAATCATCCTGTCCAGCAAAAACATCCCGTAGATTAGTTTTGGTTTGAAAATTTAGGGTTAGGTCTCCGCCGAATTCATCTCAGACTGACCGAGCTGTAGAAATCGGTCTCACTGATTTGGCTTAGGCCAGAGCACATGCGTTTTCGGTCTGACCGAAAATTACAAATCGGTGTGATCGAGTTCGATTCTCTCTGAAAGCCTAGCTGCCTCGGTACCACCGAACTATGACTCGGTCTGACCGAGTTCACTAGTTTAGGTTCCAAAAGCTGCTTCGGTATCACCGAGTTTACAAATCGGTAGATCCGAAATGCTTTCTGTGAAGAACTAAAACTAAGTTTTCAAGTCATCTGTTTTGCAAAACTCATGTACTTTGTGATGCTCATCTACTCTACCTCATCTATAATCTATTCACAGGGTCTGCTGTCAGAGTGTTTGCAGAGATGGCTGATCAAAATGACAGCCAGAAAAGTCTGAACAGCAGGTGCAGATGAGTGAGGGTTCACATCCCTCTAGCAGTTATGATGATGGCAGCAGGAGCACTCCCAGCAATTTGCCAAAGGCTGCTACCAGGACAAGGAAGAAGAGGAATTCTGATTCAGAAGATGACGACTATGTGGCTGTTGAAGATGAAGACACTTCAAAGAAAAAGGTGCTGAAGAAAGAGTATGGCACAGCTGCTGCAGCAAAGCCTGGACTGAAAACAAAGGCTCCAGCAAGAAGACAGCCCATGTCTAAGCCAAGAAAGGTTGCTATAGGTGAAACTATGAAGTTCACCATTGAATCTGAAGAAGAAGCTGGTGAGGATAAGAAGAAGAGGGCCAGAACCACTACTGCCAGAGTTCTTGGCAAGCCCTCAATGAGGAAAGATTCTGAAGAGGAAGAGGAAGAGGATGCTGCACCAGCACCCAAAGCTCAAAAGCTTATGGGGATGCAATCAGATCAGGGGCTGATCCATCTAAGCCCAAATCTGCTCCCAAGGCTGCTGCTCCAGCTCCAAAGCCTAAACCCAAGAGAAGCACTAGAAACATCCCTGCTGAAGAGAAGAACAAGGCCCCAGTGCCTGAAGCTGCTGAAGAAGATGACTCTGTTGTATTGAGGAAGCTGAAACCCATGATCCCTGACCAAAATGATGCACACCCAGTTGCAGAGAACATGAAAATCAGGAAGGATGCAGGATTGAGCTATGGAGACAGTCTGATCCATATGCTATCAGGAGAAGAACTGCTGTGGACTATAGGTTTCACACTAAGGAACAACATGACTTCTATGAGACAGTTCTGCTTGATAAGAAGCCCATTGTGTGTGACATGAGATGGGTTGACTGGGAGTTCATCAAGGAGAACAAGGATCACTTCCCTGGTGTGCTTGATAGCTTCAAGGCATCTGGAGTTGACACTTTTGTTGCCCAGAAGCTCACCAAGTGGAATGATGAGCTCATCATGCAGTTTTACTCCACTGCCCACTTCTATCCAGATGGAAGGATAGTTTGGATGTCTGAGGGTACTAGGTACCAGTCTACAGTTAGGGAATGGGCCTAGCTTATCAATGCTCCTGAGGAACATGAGGATGACCTGGATATTTATGCTGAGAAGAAGAAAGACCACAACACTATGGACAACATGTACAAAGAGATCCCAGATGATGCTTTGGATACACATAAGTCTGGATCTTTTCACTTCTTATTGTCTGGTCTGCCAACTATCAACTGGATTCTAAGGCACACATTGCTACCCAAGTCAGGTGATCACAAGATGATCAGAGGACATGCCATAAACTTACTACACATATTTGATGTCCCACAAAAGTTCAAGGTCATGAGTTTGGTTGTTGAGACAATCAAGAGGACTGCAGCTGATCAGAAGAGAAGCTGTGGATATGCCCCACAAATTCAGGAGCTCATCAACTCAAAGATGGGCATAGGCACATATCTTTTGGATAAGGAGCACCTGGCCATATACCCTGAATTTGAAGACAACACAGTGGTGATGAATCAGAGTGAACCATCTTCCGCTGAAGCACATGTGAAGAGAGAGAAGGCTAAGGAGAGAAAGCTGCAAAGATGCCAACTGTAGAGGAGGCATCTCAGATATTCTTGAAGAGCAAGCAAGACCAGCTTGGATATCTGATCCAATCCACCCTGAGGATTGAGAAGGGCTTGGCCACCCTGACCAAGAACCAGGAGAGCTTGGAAAGGATTATTGAGACAAAGTTCTATGACCTGGATGTCAAGGTTACACAGATCCAAACTGCAGTTGAGCAGCTCTAGGAGGAAGCAGCGGAGAACAAGGGCAAGTCTACCACAAATGCTTTTGCCAGAGTGCCCATAGGACAGCGGTTTGCACCAGTGCCAATTCCTGACACTAGAGCTACAGCATCAGCACCTGTAGCCACAGCTCCAGTACCACCTCCAGTAGCTACTCCACTAGCTCCAGCTACTTCATCTGAAGCCTTCGTCCTTGGAGTTCTCTCAACACCACCTCCCGAAGATGAAGCCTGAGAGAAGTTTAGCACTATGCATTTTTGAACTTTTTAGTAACTTGTTGCCAAAGGGGGAGAAAAATGTATAGATCATAGGCTTCAAGAGAGAGTGTTGATTTTTTTATCTCTCTTGCTATTTTGGTTGAAATATTTTATTGTGTGCTTATGTGAGATACTTTATGTCCCTGTGAGATACTTGTTTGATCACGTGTTTGATCGTATGCTACCCTTAATGCTTGTTGGATGATACTATCTTTCATATCCTTATATGATCATTCACTTGCTTGGTGATGAGTGCATGTTTTTAGTTTCTATCATTTTGAGCGCTCCACCAATATGTATGTGACATGGAAGAGTAACCCATGATCCTAATCGATTGTGCATTTGCATTCACAAGAAAATCTTAAACAATGCACAATTTTAGGGGGAGCTCTTGCTTATCACATACTTCTCAAAGCGACGATGTTTTTCAATCTTATTATCATTTGTCGAAGCTTTGATCTATATGTTGTCATCAATTACTAAAAAGGGGGAGATTGAAGGTGCAACTATCCCTGGGTGGTTTTGGTAATTCCTAACAACATATAGCTCATTGAGCTAATGTTATTCCAAGATAAATATTTCAGGAAAGCTCAATGATTGGCATGGCATGGATTAGAAAGTGGACCCTTCAAAATGCTAAGGACAAAAGATTGGCTCAAGCTCAAAGCACAAGACTCTACATTTTCTATTTTAGTGATCCAAGATCACATTGAGTCTATAGGAAAAGGCAATACTATTAAGAAGGGATGAGGTGTTGCTTAATGAGGTTCTTGCTCAAAATGCTTAGTGATATGATCCAAAACCCTCCACTACTTTCTCACATCCACATTTGTCCCAAACCAAAAAGTCCAACTCGGCCCCACCGAAATTTCATATCCGGAACCACCGAGTTCAGTTGACATAGCCACTGCCAGAAACCCTAGTCTTTTCGGTCTCACCGATAGGGATCTCGGTCTCAACGATATGGGATTGTAATCTCTCTGTTTCCCTTCGTAACGTTTCGGTCAAACCGAGATGAGCGATCGTTCCCACCGAGATTGCAATGCAAACACTCTGTTTCCTTTTCGTAATGTTTCGGTCCAACCGAGATGAGCGAATCGGTCCCACCGAGTTTTCCTGACCAACTCTCTGTTTGTCTATTACCAAAATCGGTCTCACCGAGATTACGTTATGCCCTAACCCTAATGAAATCGGTCCCACCGAGTTGACGTGTCGGTCCCACCGAAATGACTAACGGTCACATTATGAACCAAATCGGTCTGACCGAGTTCTCTGAATCAGTCCCACCGAGTTTGGTGATTTGTGTGTAATAGTTAGATTTTTTGTGGAGGCTATATATACCCCTCCACCCACTCTTCACTCGTGGAGAGAGCCATCATAACATGCCTACACTTCCAACACATATTTTCTGAGATAGAACCACCTACACTTGTGTTGAGGTCAAGATATTCCATTCCAACCACATAAATCTTGATCTCTAGCCTTCCCCAAGTTGCTTTCCACTCAAATCTTCTTTCCATCAAATCCAAATCCTGTGAGAGAGAGTTGAGTGTTGGGGAGACTATCATTTGAAGCACAAGTGCAAGGAGTTCATCATCAACACACCATTTTTTACTTCTTGGAGAGTGGTGTCTCCTAGATTGGCTAGGTGTCACTTGGGAGCCTCCGTCAAGATTGTGGAGTTGAACCAAGGAGTTTGTAAGGGCAAGGAGATTGCCTACTTCGTGAAGATATACCCTAGTGAGGCAAGTCCTTCGTGGGCGACGGCCATGGTGGGATAGACAAGGTTGCTTCTTCGTGGACCCTTCATGGGTGGAGCCCTCCGTGGACTCGCGCAACCGTTACCCTTCGTGGGTTGAAGTCTCCATCAATGTGGATGTACGATAGCACCACCTATCGGAACCACGGATAAAAGATCTCCGTGTCAACATTGCATTTGCTCCCTCAAACTCCTCCCTTTACCTTCATATGCAATTGTTTTACATTCTGCTGCTATACTCTTAGAATTGCATGTGTAGGTTGGTTGCTTGACTTGTGCTAAGTTGCTAAAATCTGCCAAGAACTAAAATTGGGAAAAGGCTAGATTTTTATTTGGTCAAGTAGTCTAATCACCCCCCCCCCTCTAGACATACTTTCGTTCCTACACGCACACACACATAGACATAGACATGCATATTCGTGTTTACGTAAAATTCCATCTCCAATTACATTTGTCCAACTGGCACATTATTTACGTTGTCAATTATATACACAGCAATATTAATGTACAATATCTCTTGTTTCCGGGCGTCCGGACTGCTGCCATGCCCGCTCCTGAGCAACCCGAACCCTCTTCATCACCCGCGCGTGCTTCCCGCCCGGAATGGTCAGTGCCGCATTCATGCCCGGCCAGAGCGGATGCGACCCCTCACTGGCGCCAGCATTGAAGCGGCGCGCCGGCCGGGAGAGCGTCGCCCGCGCCGCTTCCCGGTGCACGCGACTGCTCCGCATTCAAAGGTTGCAATAGCCGGCCACAACATGCATGTTAAAAGTTCTTGGGAGTCCGTGCTACAGCTAGCTGTCCTCCCCCAACTCGTCAATATCTTCCAGTAGTGCTAATACTCCATGGGGCGATACATCGACAAGCATGCGGGAAAGTTATCGTACTCCAAGGTTGCCCCGTTACAACATTCCATCAAGTACAAAGGAAAACTAACATGCATCCTGATGCATCTCAATGATTCACAGATGATAGCCAATATTTACTTCACAACTAAAGACAAAAGTTGTGACAGCGTGTACAAAAGAAAAACTACTGATGGGGTCACTACAACTTAAACCCTAAACCCTAAACATGATTTAATTTCCTGGCTAGGTAGAACCTGTCGAAGGAAAGACGGCTGGCACCCTCGGATCATACGATGCGTTTGTGCAGTTCCACTAAAATCGAGTTGAGCATCCCTGATGGCAAAGATATTAAAGAGTACTGGCACTAGTTCATGAGACATAAACTCATCACAAATAGAAGCCGGTAGAAGTAGAGAAAGATCGGCACGGAGATGGAGCTACGTGGGGAGCTGCGGCAGTGGAGCAAGCTGGCTCCAAAAGGAAGATGTACCTGGGACGTCGGGCTGTAGCTAGAAGGGCGGTTGGGAGGCGGCATCAGCCCATACCGCGGGGACCCCCGATTGGGAATCACCGACTGTGGGTTTTCTCCCTTGCCGATGTCGACCGCGTCTACGCAGAACATCGTTCCCTTCCCCCAATGCCATTCTATGCTTGTGAAGAGAGCAACCCAAGCAAGCAGGCTTGTAGCTTAGGCTCCTGCTAGTGTATATATACTGGTTTTCTTTTTCTCTCCATATCAAACATTTTATATTGCGTACGTGTCATTGAAGAGTGAAATGATGTTTGCTTCTTTCGACTAACTTACTGTGTGATTTGACTGCTCCTTAGTGGCCCCTACACGTAATCCCCCTACGTGTATGACTGTTCCTGAGTCTCACTTGTACTTATCTCTATTTTCTTGCATGACACGTAGACATGATGCGCATAGAGGAATTTTGTTACTGCACGTTCTTACATGGTACTACTAGTTCCTACTCCCTCCTTCCGGTTCACTACTGGTACTCCCTCCTTCCTGGCTTATTGGTCCCCTTTGTACTCAATTCATGGGCTCGTTTTCCTCAAGAAATTGTCATTACCGACGTATTAATATCGGAAATGCATGCGTGAACAATGAATGATTAAACCTTGCATGCAACGTTTTGACAAAGCATGCATGTCCGAGCACACGACGGAACACACACGGTCACGCTCAAGTGCTCAACCTACACGTGCATGCACACACGTACTCAGCCAGGGTGAGCTAGTGACCATATAAACACCGGAAAATGTATATATTGAGCGCAATGAGCGTATTATGAAGCCCACTGACCGTATTTTTACAAATATACAGTGAGAGACAATTTATTTATGTCATTTGAAATTATGCCATATTAACCGGAAAGGAGGCAGTATGGACTAGCATTACTTTGCTGTGTCCCGTCAAATTGCCGAATGAGGAGAAGCTTGCAGGGGACGCAGCTTCGGTGCCTTAAAGGCACCTGCCTTTGTGTCACTGACATGTGGGCAGACACCTATTGGGCCCACATGTCATGGACACAAAGGCAGGTGCCTTAAGGCACCGAAGCATAGTCCGCTTGCAGGATGGGAGAAGCTTGCGTGCGGTGGCTCGCAGGACTAGGAGAAACTTTTGACTAATGCAAGCTCTGCCTCGCTCAGGCGGTGGACGTGCAATGGTTAATTTGGTGTCAGATTGCCAGAAGCTGTCGGTGTACAAAAGTAGGGGCTCTCCTTTTTACCCCTTTACTTGCGCGCGGGCAGTCAGAGCCATGCCCACGACCACCCTAAGGAGGGCATAGGAGGTAAGCCAGAGGTGCAAGACATCCAGAGCCACGCCAAGACCAGAGACACAAAGAGCAGAAGGGCAAGGTGGGCTCCCCCGGCAAGAGCCTTGCCGGGGCAGCTCGCCCGATGCCAGTGGAGCGCGCCACCCTTGAGCCAAGGGTTCCAACGCCATCAACCACATTGGAACCAAGGCTCGGGAGGCAGATCCATGGTGGCATGTAGATCTTTGTGAAGATCAGAAGTATACAAGAGCAGATGAGGACCAGAAGGCGACGATCCTTGGCGAGATCCTTGCCGAGGAAATCCACGAGACCCTGGGCAAGACCCTAGCCGTGGACGACCACGATCGCCACGGCAAGACCCTTGCCGGGGCCCCGGCAAGGCCCTTGCGGAAGACACCTATGGGGCCGCAGCCAAGCCCGCATCTGCCAAGATTCCACCGCCGTTCCCATGTAGCTGCCAGCCCGACCAGCTGGGCAGGCACCTGCGTGGCGACATGCAGCTTCCAGGCCAGCTCAGCAAACACCTACGTGGTGGCATGCAAATCTTCGTGAAGACCCTACCACTGTGCCATCTCAGCAGCCTACCAGCCTACATGGCGCTGCATGCATCATTGGCCTGGACGCGTGTCGGAACAAGGCGGAGCGGCGACGGACAAGACGGGCCTCGTTGCTACCCCCAGTAAAGCAACGGGACACCTAAGGGGGCGCATTTAATGCGCCTTGTCCCATAATCACAAGCGATAAGCTTGCACACTGTACACCTTTCCACCTCCTGTGTGCCACTGTGGCAACCCCTTTTGTCTATAAAAGGAGGCCCGAGGCGTCCAGGAGAAGGATTCGGATATTTTGGGCTGGCCACGCACCGTAGCTAGCTCAAGAACTCAAGAACACTCCAATACATACACCAATGCAGGACTAGGGTATTACGCATCTTCGCGGCCCGATCCAGGGTAGACGATCCTCGTGGTGACCGCCAGACCTGCTCTCTGCACAACCGCGCGCCCGCCAATAGTAGAAGGGATTCAAGTGATCCCATATGTGTCGTTTCCCCGACATCTTTGGCACGCCAGGTAGGGGGGCGCAGTTGTGAAAATCTGGTCTAGCAGTTAGCCCAGCAGCTCTTCATCGCCATGGCTCCCAAGAAGAAGACGATCACGGTGATCGGTTCATCCGAAGCCGGACGACCCGTACCGGTGCGGGGGAGCAGCGGGGCGGTCGCGGACAGAACCCGAGGTGCGGCCCGCGAACACCAACATCGCTCTGGCAGTCAGAGCCTGGCGAGCGACATCGTTCGTGCGCGAGACGACGGGCCGCACGTCGCCAAATCCAAAACGGAGCTGGCCGCCCCGCAGGCGGCGCGGGGCCCTCCAGGGGCGGCGCCGTGCCACCTACGGGCGGCGCAGCGACCTCCAAGACGCCTACATCGGCGCCCATGACACGCTCTTCCCAGATTGTGCACGACGAGCAGCATCGCCACGCTGGTGACCCTGGACGCCGCCGTGGGAAGAGTCCCGTGCATCATTTGCGGGACGAAGGAAGCCAGCCTGCATGCCGAAGTGTTGGCGGAAATGGCGTGCAGCCGCAAGGCTGTGATAGAGCTCCTTCTAAAGTGGTTAGAAGTTAGAGCGCATCACAGTCCACGCAGCTTTCGCCCCCGCCCACGTCAACGGAAGTTTTGGCACGCGCGCAGCTGCTCCTTGATTTTCTTCCTGCTGTGGAAAAGCTCGATGAGTGGAGAGCCACCATCTGGAGCCTCGTCGGTGTCGCCAACAAAGATGAGCCGCGACCAGCGGGGCCCTCAGGCCGATGCTCTGTCGAGACACCGCATGCCAGTGGTGGAAGGACCGGAGGTGCTGCAGCTACGGTGCACTCTCCTCTTCGACGCCAGCCACCGCGGGTGTCGGTCCGTCGTGATGACGCCTGCGATAACATTTCCATAGCGTCGTCCGACCCACTGACCCACCGCGATCAGCGCCAAGTTCTTAGGGAGCGAGCCCGGAGACGCTCGAACCACCATCGAGCGCCGTCGCGACGCACGCCACCAGTCAAATAGGCGGGCGGGGCCCACCATGGACCACCCAGCACCGGGAGGCTCCGGTGCCTACCCTACGAGGTGGGTTGCCCGACCTTTACCCCTGAGCTGCGGCAGTTCCAGTGGCCGTCCCACCGCACGTTCAAGCCCGACATCAGCGAGAAGTACAATGGCAAGACCCACCCGTCGGAGTTCCTCAGCATCTACACCATCGCGTTGCAAGCCGCTGGAGCTCGTGACAACAAGGTGCTTGCAAATTACTTCCCGTTGGCTCTAAAACCCAATGTCATGTCATGGTTGATGAACTTGCCGGCGGATTCCATTTCTTCTTGGTCGGATCTGTGTCATGAATTCGTTGGTGCCTTCACTGGAGGCCACCAAGCTCATGGCCACGCAAGAGACTTGCATATCATTCCCCAGAAGGAAGGTGAAAACCTGCGCAAGTACATACAGAGATTCAGTCGGGTGCAATACAACATCCCAGATGCTCACCCTGCCGCCGTGATCAGCGCATTCCATCAGAATGTGCACAATTGCACGATGCGTGAAGAGCTGGCGATGAACAAGGTCAAAGATGTGGCCGAACTTTATGTTATGGCCGACAGATGTGCTCGGGCTGAAGAGGGAAGGAAGTACCCCGGCGAAGACGCCGGCACGGAAACCGACTCTACAGACAAAGACACCGCCACCCCGATGAAGAAGGGCCGGCGTCGCAACAGGAAGCGCAAGGGCAAGGCCGTGCTTGCCGTCGAGGGATCCAACGACACCGGCGCTGCCAAGAAGGCCAAGGCAGACGACCTCGGCAAGGAGATTGCAGGGTGCGCCGCTTGCCGGGCCTTGGCGGCTGCCGACAAGCCAGGGGGCTCCGGCAAGCAGTATTGCAAGATCCACCGCACCAAGGGCCACGACCTCCAGAATTGCCGACAAGTCGAGCTGCTTGCTGAAAAGCAAAAAGCCGAGTATGAGAGGCGGGAAAAGGAGAAGAGTCAGGATGGTGCCGAAGGATCCGGCAAGAAGCGTGGCGGCCAAGGAAGCCGCCGCGGCAAGGATAACCAGCAAGAGAGGCCCGCTCGGGGCCGCGATGAAGCAGGAAGACGATGATCATGACGAGGACGACGAGTCCGGCGAACATGAGTTCCAGAAAGCTATGGAGGCCATGTGTGTCGATGGTGGCGCCTCGCTGCATACCTCTCACCGCCAGCTCAAGCAGTGGGCGCGTGAGATCACAACAGCAGAGCCATCGTTCGACGCTCAGAAGCCGCTGAAGTGGTCCAGCACGCCTATCATCTTTGACACCGAGGACCACCCTGATCGCACAACTACGGTCGGGTGTTTGCCGTTGTTGGTTTCACCAACGATACGCAACCTGAAGGTGAAAAAGATGCTAGTTGACGGTGGGGCCGGTCTGAACTTGATCTCGCCGGTTGTGATCAAAAGGCTGCAGATTCCTGATGGAGACCTCGAGGAGACGAGCATGTTTCAGGGGGTCAACCTGGGAAGGAGTCAGCCAAAGGGTAAGGTCACGCTGCCTGTGACGTTTGGAGGTGAGTTGAACTACATGACGGAGAGGATTGTCTTCGAGGTAGCTGAGATCCCCTTGCCCTACAACGGGATCCTCGGCCGCCCGACACTAGCCAAGTTCATGGCGGCGTCGCATTACGCCTACAACACGCTGAAGATGCCTGGGCCAATGACCATCATCACCGTCCCCTGCGACAAGAAGGACGCGCTGATCTGCACCGACCAACTCTACTGGGAAGCAGTTGCAGCGACTGCCGCCAAAGCACTTGCTCCTACTGCTGAAGCTCCTGGAGGGAAGAAGACCGGCAAGACCTCTCGCACCCACTCCGGCAAGCGCACCTCCTTGGAGTGTTGTGCTCCCGTCAAGGACGCGCCAGAGAGCTCCACCGGCAAGAGCAAGAAATCTAGAGCTGCACCACTAGAGACCAAGAAGGTGTCCGTCAAGGAGGACGGCACGGGAGGGGCTTTCACCATAAGCTCCTCCCTTGATAGCAAATAGGAAAGCGTGCTCGTCACCTTCCTGCAGGCGAATGTCGACGTGTTTGCATGGCAAGCATCCGACATCCACGGCGTTCCCAGGGAGGTGATTGAGCACCATCTTGTTGTCTGTCTCCATGCGCGACCCATCAAGCAGAAGGTCAGGAAGCAAGATTTGGGAAGACAGGAGTTCATCACAGAGGAGATCAGGAAGTTGGAAGCGGCAGGCTTGGTGAGAGGAGTACTCCATCCGACGTGGTTGGCCAATCCGGTGGTGGTGCGCAAGGCAAATGGGAAGTGGAGGCTGTGTATTGATTACACAGATATCAATAAGGCCTGTCCAAAGGACCCTTTCTCATTGTTGCGCATTGACCAGATTGTTGACTCCACGGCCGGGTGTGACTTGTTATCGTTCCTTGACGCCTACTCAGGATACCACCAGATCTTCATGACGAGAGAGGATGAAGAGAGGACATCCTTCATCACCCCATGTGGTACATATTGCTTTTTGCGAATGCCTTTCGGGTTAAAGAGTGCTGGCTCGACGTTTGCAAGAGCAGTCCAAATTGGTTTTGAGCCCCAGCTACATAGAAATATGGAAGCTTGTATGGATGACATAGTGGTCATAACCAAGGACAGGGCAACACTTGTACAAGATTTAGAAGAGACGTTTGCAAATCTGCGCAAGATCAACCTCAAGTTGAACCCTAAGAAGTGTGTCTTCGGCGTTCCGTCCGGCAAACTTCTCGGGTTCTTTGTGTCACAGCGCGGGATTGAGGCGAATCCAGATAAGATCATGGCCATTGAGCAGATTGAGGCGCCCAGGCGGATCAAGGATGTGTGTCGGCTCACTGGGTGTGTTGCCGCCATGAGCAGATTCATCTCCACGTCCGCCGAGCGTGCCCTTCCCTTTTTCAAAATCTTGAAAAAGGCGGGCCCAATGGAGTGGACCCCAGAGGCCGAAGCAGCACTGCAGGATTTGAAGAAATACCTCTCCTCTACACCAATACTGGTCGCGCCTAAACCACGAGAGCCATTGCTGTTGTATCTTACGGCAACAAATCAAGTGGTCAGCGCCGCGCTAGTGGCATAGAGAGAGGTCGATGAAGAGGCAGTGGCAACGGCAGGACCGGCGGAGGGCGAGCCAGACTTCCCCCCAGCAAGGCCTAGTGCCGGCAAGGCAAGGCCCCCGGCAGAGTCTGACGCCATCGGGACGGGGCCCATGCAACCAAATGAAGTGGTGCGGAAGAAGAAGATGATCCAGCACCCCATTTACTTTGTCAGCTCCCTCTTGCAGGGGGCTAGGTCAAGGTACTCTGGTGTGCAGAAATTGCTCTTCGGCCTCCTTATGGCCTCGAGGAAGCTGCGTCATTACTTCCAAGCCCACAAAATCACCGTTGTCACCCGCCTCCCATTGATATGGATACTGCATAACCCAGACGCGACTGGGAGGATCCTGGAGTGGGCCTTGGAACTGTCAAGCTTTGGTTTGAAGTTTGAAAGATCTTCGACAATCCAGAGCAGAGTCTTGGCAGAGTTTATTGTGGAATGGACCTCAACGCCCGACGAAGAAATCCAGGAGACCACTCTCCCCGGCAAGGAAGCAAGTCGCAACTGGATTATGTACTCTGACGGGGCTATCTCGCTAGAAGGCGCCGGTGCCAGAGTGCTACTCGTTGCACCCATTGGAGAGCACCTCAAGTATGTATTCCAGATGCAATTTCCCAGAGAGATGTCAACAAACAACACTGCTGTGTACGAGGGTTGCTTGCCGGTCTCAGGATAGCAGTAGACCTCAGGATCAAGAAGCTTATCGTCAGAGGTGATTCACAGCTCGTCGTCAAGCAAGTTAACAAAGATTATCAAAGCCCGTTGCTACCTCTTGAGCACTGCGTTGGTTTTCCCTTGAAGAGGAAAGGGTGATGCAGTAAAGTAGCGTAAGTATTTCCCTCAGTTTTTGAGAACCAAGGTATCAATCCAGTAGGAGATCACGCACGAGTCCCACGCACCTACACAAACAAATAAGAACCTCGCAACCAACGCAATAAAGGGGTTGGCAATCCCTTCACGATCACTTCCGAGAGTGAGAACTAATAGATATGATAAGATAATATTTTTTGTATTTTTATGATAAAGAGAAATAAAGATGCAAAGTAAAATAAACGTCAATAAAAATAGCTAAGGGTTGGAAGATTAATATGATGGAAGATATACCCGGGGGCCATAGGTTTCACTAGTGGCTTCTCTCAAGAGCATAAGTATTACGGTGGGTAAACGAATTATTGTCGAGCAATTGATAGAATTGAGCATAGTTATGAGAATATCTAGGTATGATCATGTATATAGGCATCACGTCCGTGACAAGTAGACCGACTCCTGCCTGCATCTACTACTATTACTCCACACATCGACCGCTATCCAGCATGCATCTACAGTATTAAGTTCATAAGAACGGAGTAACGCTTTAAGCAAGATGACATGATGTAGAGGGATAAACTCATGCAATATGATATAAACCCCATCTTTTTATCCTCGATGGCAACAATACAATACATGTCGTTTCCCCTACTGTCACTGGGATCGAGCACCGCAAGATTGAACCCAAAGCTAAGCAATTCTCCCATTGCAAGAAAGATCAATCTAGTAGGCCAAACCAAACTGATAATTCGAAGAGACTTGCAAAGATAACCAATCATACATAAAAGAATTCAGAGGAGATTCAAATATTGTTCATAGATAATCTTGATCGTAAACCACAATTCATCGGATCTCGACAAACACACCGCAAAAAAAGAGTTACATCGAATAGATCTTCAAGAAGATCGAGGAGAACTTTGTATTGAGATCCGAAGAGAGAGAATAAGCCATCTAGCTAATAACTATGGACCCGAAGGTCTGTGGTAAACTACTCACACATCATCGGAGAGGCTATGGTGTGGATGTAGAAGCCCTCCGTGATCAATGCCCCCTCCGGCGGAGCGCCGGAAAAGGCCCCAAGATGGGATCTCACGGGTACAGAAGGTTGCGGCGGTGGACATAGGGTTTTGGCTGTCGTTCTGATGGTTTGGGGGTACGTACGTATATATAGGAGGAAAAAGTAGGTCGGTGGAGCTACGAGGGGCCCATGAGGGTGGAGGGCGCGCCCAGGGGGTAGGCGTGCCCCCTACCTCGTGGCCTCCTTGTTCGTTTCTTGACGTCCACTCCAAGTCCTCTGGATCATGTTTGTTCCAAAAATCACGTTCCCGAAGGTTTCATTCCGTTTGGACTCCGTTTGATATTCCTTTTCTGTGAAACACTGAAATAGGCAAAAAAACAGCAATTCGGGCTGGGCCTCTGGTTAATAGGTTAGTCCCAAAAATAATATAAAAGTGTATAATAAAGCCCATTAAACATCCAAAATAGAATATAATATAGCATGGAACAATAAAAAATTATAGATACATTGGAGACGTATCAAGCATCCCCAAGCTTAATTCCTGCTCGTCCTCGAGTAGGTAAATGATAAAAACAGAATTTTTTATGTGGAATGCTACTTAGCATAATTTTCAATGTAATTCTCTTAATTGTGGTATGAATATTCAGATCCGAACGATTCAAGATAAAAGTTTAATATTGACATAAAAATAATAATACTTCAAGCATACTAACTAAGCAATTATGTCTTCTCAAAATAACATGGCCAAAGAAAGTTATCCCTACAAAATCATATAGTCTGGCTATGCTCTATCTTCATCACACAAAGTATTTAATCATGCACAACCCCGATGACAAGCCAAGCAATTGTTTCATACTTTTGGTGTTCTCAAACTTTTTCAATCTTCACGCAATACATGAGCGTGAGCCATGGACATAGCACTATATGTGGAATAGAATGGTGGTTGTGGAGAAGACAAAAAAGGAGAACATAGTCACACATCAACTAGGCGTATCAACGGGCTATGGAGATGCCCATCAATAGATATCAATGTGAGTGAGTAGGGACTGCCACGCAACAGATGCACTAGAGCTATAAGTATATGAAAGCTCAACAAAAGAAACTAAGTGGGTGTGCTTCCAACTCGGTTGCTCATGAAGACCTAGGGCATTTTGAGGAAGCCCATCATTGGAATATACAAGCCAAGTTCTATAATGAAAAATTCCCACTAGTATATAAAAGTGATATCATAGGAGACTCTCTATCATGATGATCATGGTGCTACTTTGAAGCACAAGTGTGGTAAAAGGATAGTAGCATTGTCCCTTCTCTCTTTTTCTCTCATTTTTTTCTTTGGGCCTTTTCTCTTTTTTATGGCCTCTTTTTTTCGTCCGGAGTCTCATCCCGACTTGTGGGGGAATCATAGTCTCCATCATCCTTTCCTCACATGGGCCAATGCTCTAATAATGATGATCATCACACTTTTATTTACTTACAACTCAAGTATTACAACTCAAAACTTAGAACATAATATGACTCTATGTGGATGCCTTCAGCGGTGTACCGGGATATGCAATGAATCAAGAGTGACATGTATGAAAGAATTATGAACGGTGGCTTTGCCACAATATGATGTCAACTACATGATCATGCAAAGCAATATGACAATGATGGAGCGTGTCATAGTAAACGGAACGGTGGTAAGTTGCATGGCAATATATCTCGGAATGGCTATGGAAATGCCATGATAGGTAGGTATGGTGGCTGTTTTGAGGAAAGTATGGTGGGTGTATGGTACCGGCAAAAGTTGCGCGATACTAGAGAGACTAGCAATGGTGGAAGGATAAGAAGTGCATATAATCCATGGACTCAACATTTGCCATAAAGAACTCATATACTTGTTGCAAAAATCTACAAGTTATCAAAGCAAAGTATTACGCGCATGCTCCTAGGAAAAGACCATCGCTCGTCCCCGACCACCACTCATAAGGAAGACAATCAATAAATAAATCATGCTTCGACTTCATCACATAACGGTTCACCATACATGCATGCTACGGGAATCACAAACTTTAACAGAATTATTTCTCAAATTCACAACTACTCAACTAGCATGACCCTAATATCACCATCCTCATATCTCAAAACAATTATCAGGCATCAAACTTCTCATAGTATTCAACACACTCATAAGATTTTTTTACTAATCTTGGATGCCAATCATAATTAAAGCAAATTACCATGCTGTTTTGTAGGACTCTCAAAATAATATAAGTGAAGCATGTGAGAACAATAGTTTCTATAAAACAAATCCACCACCATGCTCTAAAATATATAAGTGAAGCACTAGAGCAAAAACTATATAGCTCAAAAGATATAAGTGAAGCACAAAGAGTATTCTAATAAATTCCAAATCATGTGTGTCTCTCTCAAAAGGTGTTTACATCAAGGATGATTATGGTAAACTAAAAAGAAAAGACTCAAATCATACAAGACGCTCCAAGCAAAACACATATCATGTGGTGAATAAAAATATAGCTCCAAGTAAAGTTACCGATGGACAAGTAAAGTAAAGTTACCGATGCCTTCCGGGGCATCCCCAAGCTTTGGCTTTTTGGTGTCCTTAGATTACCTTGGGGTGCCATGGGCATCCCCAAGCTTAGGCTCTTGCCACTCCTTGTTCCATAATCCATGAAATATTTTACCCAAAACTTGAAAACTTCACAACACAAAACTTAACAGAAAATCTCGTGAGCTCCGTTAGCGAAAGAAAACAAAACACCACTTCAACGTGCTGTATTGAACTCATTCTTTATTTATATTGGTGTTAAACCTACTTTATTCCAACTTCTATATGGTTTATAAACTATTTTACTAGCCATAGATTCATCAAAGTAAGCAAACAACACACGAAAAACAGAATCTGTCAAAAACAGAACAGTCTGTAGTAATCTGTAACTAACGCAAACTTCTGGAACTCAGTAAAATCTACCAAAATAGGACGACCTAGAAAATTTGTTTATTGAGCTACTGCAATTGGAATCAGTATTTTATCACGTTCTGGTGATTTTTAACAATTGTTTTTGTGAACGGAAAGTTTCTGGAATTTTCAGCAACATCAAATAACTATCATCCAAGAAGATCCTATAGGTTTAACTTGGCACAAACACTAATTAAAACATAAAAACAAATCTAACCAGAGGCTAGATCAAATATTTATTCCTAAACATAACCAAAAGGCAAAAAAACTAAAATAAAATTGGGTTGCCTCCCAACAAGCGCTATCGTTTAACGCCCTTAGCTAGGCATAAAAGCAAGGATAGATCTAGGTATGGCCATCTTTGGTAGGCAATTCTTAAGTAGCTCTCATAATAGATTCATATGGTAGTTTTATTTTCTTTCTAGGAAAGTGTTCCATACCTTTCCTTAATGGAAATTGGAATCTAATATTCCCTTCCTTCATATCAATAATTGCACCAATCGTTCTAAGGAAAGGTCTACCAAGAATAATAGGACATGAAGGATTGCAATCTATGTCAAGAACAATGAAATCTACGGGCACATAGTTTCTATTGGCAACAATAATGACATCATTAAGTCTTCCCATAGGTTTCTTAATAGTGGAATCCGCAAGGTGCAAGTTTAAAGAACAATCATCAAATTCGCGGAAACCTAACAAATCACACAAAGTTTTTGGAATCGTGGAAACACTAGCACCCAAATCACATAAAGCATAACATTCATGATATTTAATTTTAATTTTAATAGTAGGTTCCCACTCATCATAAAGTTTTCTAGGGATAGAAACTTCCAACTCAAGTTTTTCTTCATAAGATTGCATCAAAGCATCAACAATATGTTTGGTAAAAGCTTTATTTTGACTATAAGCATGAGGAGAATTTAGCACGGATTGCAACAAGGAAATACAATCTATCAAAGAGCAATTATCATAATTAAATTCCTTGAGATCCAAAATAGTGGGTTCATTAATATCTAAAGTTTTGATCTCTTCAATCCCACTTTTAACAATTTTTGCATCAAGATCTAAAAACTCTGAATTTTTGGGACGCCTTCTAGGTAAAGGTGACTCATCTCCAGTCCCATCATTGTCAAGATTCATATTGCAAAAAAAAGATTTAATAGGAGACACATGAATAACTTTTAGATCTTCATCTTTATTTTCATAGAAACTAGAAGAACACGCTTTCACAAACCAATCTTTCTTAGCACGCATCCTAGCGGTTCTTTCTTTCACTACTAGGAAAAGGGCTATAGCTGATATGGACATTAATGGCGCACCAGATATATGGTGCGCCACTGCTATATAGCAGTGGCGCACCAGATACAGGTGCGCCATTACTGTCCTCATTACTAATGGCGCACCAGACACACGGTGCGCCATTACTAGCAAATTTTATTTTGTTTTATTTTTCCAAAACTATTAATGGCGCACGAGGGCACAGTGCGTCATTACTAGTTTTAACTAGTAATGGCGCACCACAAGCTCTGTGCGCCACTACTAACAATTTTTTTTCTTTTTTTCAAAACTATTAATGGCGCACCTTTGTGAAGTGCGCCATTACTAGTTCAAACTAGTAATGGCGTACCACAACCACGGTGTGCCACTACTAACAATTATATATTATTATTTTTTGCAAAAGTAGTTATGGCGCACCATTAACTGGTGCGCCATTAGTAACCAGGGTTACTAATGGCGCATTTTTAGGTGGTGCGCCATTAGTAACCTGAGACCAGCAAGATATTTTGGACAGCCACCTACCACACTCACTTTCCCCACTTCATTCTCTCCACCTCCTCCTCCTAGCTTGTCTCGGCTGCCTCCTCCTCCTCACCTCATTTACACCATAGATTCACCCAAATTAAATGGTTAAATTACCTTTTTTTGATAGGTAAGTAAGGGGAAAGCTTTCTTTATGTTGTAGATCTACTTTTTTCTCCGTCCAACAACGTGCACATGCACTTTTTATGGCCTAGCTAGATCTACGTATGTTTTTGGTGTTGCATATATGTTTGTGTTTGCAGGTACCGGTATTTGAAATGCGATAGTTGCCAATATTTTGCCGGAATGTTGATTCATTTCCGTTTTGGCAAGAATTTGGCACTATGCATTCTTTTTGGTCCTATTTTTAGGCAAAGTCATGCCAAATTTTTTCTTGGTTCTAAAATATCGTTTTGCTCTACCCCGCAGGCGACCATGGTCCGCACGATGACCGAAGGCATCATGAATAGGTTTTTGAGCTCCGCGAAGGCCGAGATGCTTCAAAAGAATGAGACGGAGATAAGATGTCCGTGTCGAAGATGCAAGCTGAAGAGCCTTATTGCGGACCCAAATTCCGGGCAGGTCTGGGACCACCTGCTCTTGCGTGGTTTCATGGATGGCTATCGGTGTCAAGGTGATGAAGATGACTATGAAGTCGTCCATGGGGGCGGGCAAGAAATGAGGAAGGGCAGCCAGACAACCACCGCGGCGAGGGCGGGCGAGAAGACGAAGAATCTCCAGGACATGATCACGACGGTGATGCTGTACACAATCATCATGTAGAAGATGCCGGACATGATGATGAGGAAGATCAAGACGAAGGGCATGATCATGAAGATGAAGATGCCGGAGCAGACGACGATGGACCATCGATGGGCTGGGTGCAGGACCCTCATATTCAAGAGCTGCTTCTCAAGCAGATGGATAACGCAAGAGCTGCCGCCCGAGAGAAAGCCAAGCTGGATCAACTGGAGATAGACGCGGTTACTCCATTGTATGAAGGATGCAGGCCCGAGGATACCCGCCTGAAAGTAACGCTCATGGCTCTGGAGATGAAGGTAAAACACAAAATGACCGACGCATGCTTCGACGAGAACATGTCATTCTGGCACGAACGTCTTCCCAAGGGGAACAAGTGCCCAACCAGTTTCGAGGAGGCGAAGAAAATCGTGTGTCCTCTGGATTTACCGCACGTGAAATACCATGTGTGCATGAACAATTGCATCATTTATCGGGACGAGCACGCGGAGTCTACCATATGTCCGGTGTGCGGCGTCACTCGATACAAGAAGAGGAAGAAAGCTCCTCGAAAAGTGGTGTGGTACTTTCCGATCACTCCTCGTCTGCAGCGGTATTTCGCGGACCCTAAGCTAGCAAAGCTCCTGCGTTGGCACGCGGATAGGGAGGAGAAGAAGCGAGAAGATGATGGAAATAATCCGGAGATAAATAAAAAAGACAAGATGCTAAGTCACCCTAAGGATGCGAGCTAGTGGCAAGCGTTGAACTTCGAACACCCAGAATTTGGGGACGATCCAAGGAACATCGTGCTGGGCGCGAGCACCCATGGAGTCAATCCGTTTGGTAGCCAGAGAAGCACACATAGCACCTGGCATGTGTTTGTGTGGATGTACAACCTTCCCCCTGGCTGTGCATGAAGAGGAAGTACATTCACATCAGTATGCTAATTGAAGGGCCATAACAACCAGGGAATGACATCAATCTGTATCTGGGACTGCTGAAAGAGGAGCTAGACACGCTGTGGAAAACGCCAGCCAATACGTGGGACGCCGCATAGAAAGAATATTTCCCAATGAGAGCCGCATTGCTCACGACTATCTCGGTTACGGATATCTCGCGGGGCAGGTGGTCCACAAATTTTCTGGATGCGTCAGGTGCATGGATGACACAACGTATCGCCAGCTAGATAGAGATCACGGGTCTTCGAAAACCGTGCTCATGGGACATCGAAGGTGGCTTCGCGACGATGACCCATGGAGA
The DNA here is from genome assembly GCF_002575655.3 of Aegilops tauschii subsp. strangulata. Lineage (NCBI taxonomy): Eukaryota > Viridiplantae > Streptophyta > Magnoliopsida > Poales > Poaceae > Aegilops > Aegilops tauschii. The sequence continues at coordinate 324,255,385 of NC_053040.3, forward strand.
AAACGCAAGGATCTGTTCGATGGTGAAACCAAACCCCGAAGACGCCCGCGTATGAGGAGCGGCGAGGAAATAGACGAGCTGTTGAAAAATTGGAAAGATTGCCCACTGCCGGGAAAGAAGCAAAAGGCGCCAGAGCCGGGAAAGAAGCGAAAGGCTCTAGAGCCACTGCTGAAGGTACGGAAAACGAGGTCTGTTTTCTGGGACTTGCCGTACTCGAAGATCCACCGTGTGCCTCACAGCCTTGATGTCATGCATATCACGAAGAACATGTGCGAGAGTCTGCTTGGTACCCTGCTCAACATGCCACGGAGGACCAAAGATGGGCCGAAAGCAAGGGCAGACTTGAAATCAATGGGCATCAGGGAGGAGCTTCACGCTAATGATGATGATGATGATGAGGCGAAGCAGGACACGGGAAGTCGTCGCAAAGGCAAAAAGGCCAAGAAGACCGGAAATGACTACCCTCCCGCGTGCTTCACTCTAAGTCAGGAGGAGATCGAGCAGTTTTTCACCTGCCTTGTAGGAGTAAAACTTCCTTACGGTTACACGGGGAAGATAAGCAGATACCAAGACTCAGCGAAGCAGAAGTTCAGCGGGATGAAGTCTCACGACTGTCACGTGCTGATGACGCAGATACTTCCAGTTGCAATCCGTGGGATGATGGACGCGCACGTGCGTGAAATGCTATTTGGCCTATGCAACTTTTTTGACGTCATCTCTCGAAAGTCGGTGGGCGTGAGGCAACTCAGAAGGCTACAGGAAGAGATCGTGGTGATACTATGCGAGCTTGAGATGTACTTCCCGCCCACATTCTTCGATGTTATGGTGCATCTGCTGGTCCATATCGTGGAGGATATCATCCAACTCGGGCCGACGTTCCTGCACAGCATGATGCCGTTTGAAAGAATGAATGGTGTCATCAAAGGATACGTTCGCAACATTTTACGTCCAGAGGGAAGTATAGCCAGGGGCTTTCTGACCGAAGAGTGCATCTCCTACTGCACGAATTATCTAGGCATCGAGAACCCCGTTGGTCTGCCCGTCAACAGGCACCTTGGCAGGCTCGCTGGATGGGGTCACCGCGATGGTCGCCGCGAAATGCATGTCGACTTCGAGGGTCGACTCGCCGACTTTGAAAGCGCAAACCTAGTCGCGCTACAACACATAGACGTGGTCGATCCTTGGGTGATAGAGCACAAAACCTTTATTGAGAAGACGCACAATGACCGAGGCCAACAGAGGACAGACGGAGATATAATCAAAGAGCACAACTCATGTTTCACGCGTTGGTTCAAGGAGAAGCTTCTGTCGTACCCTTTACATGAGGATTCTTCTGCGGAAGAAAAACTCATATTCGCCTTGTCATAGGGCGCCGAGCACAACCTGATGACCTATGAGGCGTACGATATCAACGGCTACACATTCTACATCGAGGACAATGACATGAAGAGCGATGGTTATCAGAACTCCGGGGTAACAATGGAATCCTACACCAGTAACGACAAGGACAGATACTACGGAAGGATCGAGGAGATCTGGGAGCTGAGCTACGCTGGAGAGAAGGTCCCGATGTTCCGTGTCAGATGGGCCAAGAGCATCATAAAAGAAGACCGGTATTTCACCACCATGGTTATACCCGAAGCCAAATCCAAGACCGCGGGCGCAAACGTCACCGCGAAAAATGAGCCATGGGTACTGGCTTCCCAAGTGGACCAATGCTTCTTCATTACCGACCCGTCAAAGCCCAGTCGTGTTGTCGTGAGGAGAGGCAAAAGGAAGATCATCGCAATGGACGGAGTCGCCAATGAGCAAGACTTCGACAAGTATGGCGACCCGAAGATGGAACATGATGACGACGATAAAGTGCCATACACCACAAGTAGAAGCAGGACCACCCTACCTAAAGGACGTCCGTACAACAGAAGAACTCCATTTGCGAAAAAGAAGGGAAAGAAGATTGTGAAAAGATAGGTAGCTAAGATCGATTGTATTTAAATCGTAGTCTTCATTTCTCGATTGTATTTCGACATTTTGAAATGATATTTCTTCTGTTCTAGTCCTCATGACTATTGAATTTGTTAATATTTTTTTAACTCATGAATATTTTTAAATTTCATGGGCACTTTGTGAATTCATGCATATTTTTTCAAATTTGATGATATTTTTTCATATTCATAAATGTTTTACCAATTCACAAATGAATGCAACTAAAAATCCAAAAAAAATATTGATGATATTTTTAAATAACAAATTTGATGATATTTTTTCATATTCATAAATATTTTCAAATAACAAATTTGATGATATTTTAAAAAAATTATTACTGTTTTTATAAAAAAATTATTACTGTTTCATATTCATATTCATTTTCTAAAAAATTATTAGATGCAACAAAAACTAAAAATAAAAAGTTACTAATGGCGCACCAGAGGTGGGTGCGCCATTGCTATCCAAAAAAAGTTACTTATGGCGCACCTCTGGGTGGTGCGCCATTGCTATCCAAAAAAATTACTTATGGCGCACCGCTGGCTGGTGCGCCATTGCTATCCAAAAAAAAGTTACTTATGGCGCACCGCTAGGTGGTGCGCCATTGCTATCCCTCCCCCGACTAAAATCCCCAATCTCACATCTCTCTCAGCCCCCCCACTGGGCGCCGCTGCCCCGACCCACAGCCCCGCCGCCCCTACGTGCGCCACCGCCCCCGCGCCCCCGCCGCAACTAGCATTTCCCTCCACCAGACCGCCGCCGCAGCCTCAAACCTTCCCACCGCCAGCGCCCGCGGCCACTTTAGACCACTGCCGGCATAGCCCCCACCACTGCAGCTCCTCCGCCGCCCACAAGTCGACACCCCATCCACCCTCCACTGGACAGCAAGCCGCTGCGGCCCCCAACCATCTCGCTGCCGACCCGCAACCATCCCACCGTCGACGGCCGCCCTCCAACCAAATCACCGACGCCGTTGCCCCCCATCACGGTAGCCCCTCCACCATCCTCTGCCGCCCCAACAACCACTCCACTACCCGCGGCCACCACCATCGTCGCCCCACTCCAGAGCAGTGCCGTCGAGCACCCGTTTGACAGGGAGCACCACTGTCGTCGCCGAGCCACTCCACCGGCAGCCACCATCCTCTCGCGCTTCCTCCTCAAGCAGGCCTCCCCGCAAGCGTAACCGAGCACCAAGCCGCGGGTCTGCCCCCTCCACACGCCCCTGAAGCAGCAAACCCTCGGCCCTCCTCTCCAGCGAGCAGATCTGCAACCTCAACATCTTTTCCCTGGACATACCTGCCTCCTCTAATTCAAGTGACAGCCTGACAGGTGACATTTTGTTGCAATTTCTGTGTTTTTTTGTTCTGAATGTGTAGCTACGCAATGTGTAGAAGTGGTACAGGCCTGTAGTTAGAACAAATCATCAATTTTTAAGTGCTTTGATCTAATAACAGCGAAAAAACATGAGCCAGTCGCGTTTGAAGGTTCTTTGATTAATAGCAACTAGCATTGCTAGATGAGTTCTTCTGCTATCTTGTGATAATTGTAGTAGATTATTGCTAGATTATAGCATGTTCCCCTTCTTGACGCATTGTGGCCATGCTTAATGCAGGAGCTCAAGAACCTGCGGCCGCAACTCTACTCCGCCTCCGAGTACTGCGAGAAGTCCTACCTCAACACCCACCAGAAGCAGATGTGAGTAGCCACCTCTGCTGTTCCTCCTCTCCTCCATTAGAAGTAGTCGCAGAGTTATTGAGTGGACGGACATGCATAGATGGGCCTGGAAGACAGGAAGAACATTTAACTTGAAATGGTCATGAATTGGAACTAAGTGTGTGTAGAACAGCAACAACTTACACTTGTTTTGTAGCCTCCAGCAAGTTTACGAGCAAACGGAATTTTGCTTCTCTTTTAGAAATATGCAGGCAGCTCCCTGATCAGTGTTGTTGTTGGTTGCTGTAAAAAACTAGTTACCATCTGTTACTATACCAGATGCCATCTGTTAATGTAGGTGTAGTTTGTGTTTTTATTTATAGTTTGTAGGTGTAGGTGTAGTTCTTGTGATGATGTTGACAAATAAACCAACCAATATTCTGGTAGGTGTAGGTGTAGTTCTTGTGATGATGTTGGTTTGTAGTTTGTAGGTGTAGGTGTAGTTTGTGTTTGATTAATGGTGACAAATAATAATTCTAGTACCAGATGCCATCGGCTAATTCTGCTCCACATTGTCAATTGGTTGCCATCTATTACTGTACCAGCCAACTAGTGCTAATTATTTACTACTTTTCCCATATCAGTTTTCAGTGAAAAAACAAGACAGAAAAGTGGAGCAGGAATTTGGCACTAACTGTTTTCCACTGATCCTAAAATGAGTTTAAGAGTGTAGTCTAGCAATCATCTGCTACCGTAACCGTATGATATTGGTAGGTGTAGATGTGAGTGAGGGGATTGATGTCCAGATGTGAGAATGTGACTAGCTAGGCAACAAATTCTGCTAGCCGAACTGAACAAGGATATGTCATTTTGGTTTTATCTAGGATATGAGAGTGGTGATATTCAGAGTACTCTAGTACAGTACTCCTATTTGTTTTCTGAAGATATCTCTTTGCTGAACGACAGACAGCCAATGTACCATGTACTGGCGACTTGATTTATTCTGGGTGTTCCCCAATCATGTGGTGTCAGTTTGTCACTTGGTTCGAAATATATCAAAGGGTTTTACCCTCCTCGTGTCTGATAGTGCAGAAGAAAGTTCTCAAGCATGGAGTAGAGTCAATTTTGTATGGTAAATTTGGTGAATGAACAGTCAACAGTGTAGTGATTTAAGGAGGAAATCATTATCTGCCATCTTCTGAACATCATTATCTTACAGTTATCCGGCTGGATTTTCTTCTTCTTAAAAGCTTCAACTTAAAAGTATAGTTTTACAAGCTTCTGCAACTTGTGATGATGGTAGTTTGTAGTTTGTAGTTTGTAGGTGTAGGTGGAGAGCTTGCATGTTACTACCATAGAGGTACCCAAATATGTAGGTGTAGTTTGTGTTTTTATTTGTTCACATTGTCGTTGTATTGCTCAATTAGACAATTAGTGTTTATGAAGAAGAAGAATAAACCTGCTGCTGCTGCTGTTATGCCTGTATTCACTGCTGTTGCTGCTGTACTTGTGATGATGTTGTACTTGTGATGATGATACTTGTGATCTTCTGAAATGACCCATTGGCGACTTCATTACGCGGGGATAATGATTTTGCAGGTACCCCGAGAGGCCCTTGAGTTTGCCGGAATGTCGATTAACTTCCGTTCCCGCAAATTCGGGTACTCCATATGTCCTATTTTCAGCAAAGGTCATGCTGAAATTTTCCGTGAATTTTAGCATGACTTTGCTAAAAATAGTACATATGGGGTACTTGCGACTAATGCATGGGCTGGGCTATCTTAGTACTTAATTAAGTAGGATGAACTGCCCCTTTATTCTTGCTGCATTAAACCATAGGTGACAATAGAGCCAAGTGATTAGGCCCAACGTAGAACTCTCCTTCCCTTTTCTTGATAGGGTATATTATTAGAAGATACCCATATATATCAGTCAACCTAGGGTGCCTCGGCATCGATAAACCCTAAATGATGAAAACTTAACTTAGCATTTAGGGTGCCTCAGCGTCGACAAACCCTAAATGATAAAACCATGGCTTTTAGGGTGCCTCGGTATCGATAAAAACCTAAATGATGAAAGCTTAGGCTTTTAGGGTGCCTCGGCGTCGACAAACCCTAAATGATGAAAGCTTAGGCTTTTAGGGTGCCTCGGCGTCAACAAACCCTAAATGATAAAAGCTTAGCTTTTAGGATGCCTCGGTGTCGACAAACCCTAAATGATGAGACCATGATCTTGTTCCTTGACAATAACCAACTTTTGACCAAACTTTTTTCCTATTTAGAGCGAAACATGGCCCACAATGATGAGGCCGGCGGTTCGGGCAAGGCATTTTGGGAGCTGTCCCAGGAAACGGAGGAAGAACCTCACCGCTATGAGGACGCCGTGGAAGACACCGATCCCGACTACACAACCCCTAGTGGCGTCGGGGATGACACCACTGATGGTGCCGCCGAGGATGCCACCACTGACGATGGCGGCGCACGCACAGATGGCAGCCAACCGAAGAGGAAACGGAAGGACCGGCGCCCGAACGTGCTCGGCACCATCAAGGAGGAATTTACTGAAGTGTCCTCCGAGGGGCATCCAACGGCGCCCAAAGAAATAGTCAAGGGGTACGCGGGACAGCTCAGGTACATTCTCCGGAGCACCGTCTCGATCAACACCGAGAACCTAAGGCATCGTGACCGAGGGAATTTGCGCAACCTCCTTTTCACGAAGCTGCACGAACGATACAAGTTCCCCAGTGACTTCGCAAACACACGCCTCTCAGGGAATAAAGTGAACAGTGCCGCCCTCACGAAGATGAGCAAGGCCCTGGCTACTTCGAGAGGCGCGGTGAAGAGCATGATTGAAAAAGGTGATAGTTATGAGAAGATCAAGGAGAAAAATCCTTCTATCAGCGAAGATGACTACCGGGAGTTCAAGATCAAGTGCGAGAGCAACACATCCGAGGAATCAAGTCAGTGGGGGAAAGATATGCGGGACTTGAACTTAGGGGTCCACAAACTCGGTCCCGACGGTTACAGAGTGGTGGAACCTATATGGGACAAGGAGGACGCGGAGCGTGCCGAGCAAGGCCTACCACCCCGCTTCGAGAAATACAGTGACAAGCAGACCAGGAACTATGTCAGGGCCCGGTACAAGATTGACCCGGTAACCAAGGAGCTTACCATGGATCCGAAGACCAAGGCGCTTGAGCGTGTTCTGGTAAGGAATACACCCCCGCGTAATTAGCTCCATATGGTTGCATTCTAGTTAATGAAGCCAAATTTCTAAATGGTTCACGTTCCTTCCGCAGGACACTGAAAGCAGTAGCGCGGGGTCGTCTCAGAGATCACCTTTCGACACCCCTTTAAATAGGGCGTTGAACATAATGAAAAACAAGGATAAGCTCAGTAAGCCGTCGTCAGCTGGTCGTGTGGCCGGCAAAGGCTTGTCCACGAAATGGTCGGAATACTATATCGCTGGGCAAAAGGAGAGAAAGACCAGCTCGGAAAGCCAGCAGCGCGAGGTTCAACAACTCAAGGCACAAGTGGCGCGGATTCCGGAGATGGTCGAAGAGCAAGTGCGAGATCAACTGGGAGCGACGATCACCGCCATTATACCTACCTTGGTTTCTGGGCTGCAGGCGTGGGTGGCGGGCGGCCAACAGGGGCCGCCCCCGATTCCCAGCTTCATGGGCAGCAACTCGCGCAACGCGCCGGCGGCGCCATTGGTGTCTCCGGCAGAGGCGGCATTGGTGTCTCCCGCGGCGGCGCCGGCATTGCAGCTTAATGCACCCGGGTGTGGGAAGAATACGCTGGCCGGCACCTCGGCAGCAAGCGGCCCCGCCGTCAATTGCATGCCCGCCGTTGGTGGTGCCTCGACATTAGCCGAGCTCGACGCCATCACGGTAACTAATTAAGCCTCTCGGCCAATGACTTCATCTCCTTGCCTTTGACTGGGCATCTCTGACGCCCTACATGTTTTCGCAGGGCGCCGCCGACGTTCCGTGCACTCTCCTGCACTTCGTGAACGATGAGTTGGTCGATGTCGCCAAGGGCAGAATCGTTCAACCGGGCAGCCGCATGTTCCACGGTAATCCGATGCCACCCACCATTTATAGGGTTCAACTGGTTCGGGTGCTGCCGGGCTTCGACGACATGTTACCTCCGTATCGACCCCATGGGGCCGACGAAGATGATATGATGACCCTCAGCTCCTGCATAAGCTGGCCCATGCTTTGGCCGAAGAGCCAGATTCGTTTGGGGGCGGGGGACACCACCCCACAGACAACACCGCCAGTCGTGCCGGCGCCAAGCCATGGCAAGACCCCCGCAAAGCTACCGGACATGCCGAACATGCATATGGCACAGGATCCGGACGACGACGACGGTACATTTACCAATGTTGATAAGTACTTCAACGAACATGGGTACGGTGACGAATTCTTGGGGCCTCCTTCTCAAGAACCCAACCCTACAAAAGACGATCTAGCTGGTACCGCGGAGAAACCCAATTGCAACAGGCGTCATCTGGCGTTCAGTTCTCAGGAGACGCCTCCAGCTACCGCCTTCACCGAGCCTCAGATAGCTGAGGTGCGAAATATTATCAGCCCCAACACACTCAAGAAGGCGGTCTCTTAGCAGAACTCGATCCCATTACAGGAGAAGAAGAAGGGACGGAAAAGAAAGAGTAACAAGGGTGCGAGCCAGCCGGCACCGAGTACGATCCGTGCTCAGGACGGTCCACCTTCACCTAAGGATATCTCGAGGAGGGTGCATGTGGCGGGTAGGCCGATGCTAACGACTAACCTGCTCAATGCTGCAACCGGTGCTATGTGGAGTCTGCATGACAGTGTTCTTTCTTTGGAGAAGCGGCGTCTCTCCGAGAATGATGTGGCATACCCGGTTTTCGTGGCCAAGGTGCCAGAGGGCAAGGGCTTTGTGGATAGCGCCATCGGGGGTACGATCGTCCTGCTGTTTGATGACATGTTCGCTATGTTTAACCTTCATCCGCTGCACTACAGCTTCGTTCGGCTATTTTCGCTGAGTATGGAGATGCGGATCATTAGAGACAAGACCCCAAACATCGTGATAGTCGACCCCTTGTACATGTGTGCCAAGATCTTGGGCAGCCTGGGGACCGACAAGTCGCGAGTTTATACCTCGAAGGCGTCATTCTGGCAAACGCAGATAAGGATAACTTCCTCGTGCCTTACTTTCCCGAGTAAGTCATCCCCTCACCGCCCCGTAACATATGATTTCTTAGATTTTGATCGTTCTTTTTTTTTTCTCACATTCCGTGTTTTGTGCAGTGACACACATTGCACACTCATCCTCTTAAGCCCGAAATATTCCATGGCCACGTATTTCGACTAGGACCGTCAGTCGAAGAAAGACTACACAAATATCAAGAAAGTTCTTGATGATGTTCTCCCCGGCTACGCCAGATCTGGAGGCACCTTCAGCAGGCCAGTTCGTAGGTATGGCAAGCACGTGTTCACCCACAATACGACGTTCCCCCGCGTCAAGCAGCCGCCTGGCGGTCAGAAGGATGCCTACTACGCCCTCCATCACATGCGGGCGATCGTACGGGACCATAATCACCTTCTGCTACCAAATAATCTCAAAGATTGGGCCGCACGCTTGTCGGCAATCCAGGACACAAACATCAGACAAGAATTCTTTCGAATCCAGTCGGAGTTTGCGGAAATCATCCATCAAGATGTCCTTCGTACCTCGGGGCAGTTCTACCTCAGATATCACCCGTCCAACAGTGAGATAGAAACAACGCTACAAATGCAGGCTGACAACGCCCACGATTTCATGACCATCACGACAGACGGCGGCTTCATCCACGCTCCGTTCCCAGAGTCGAGTCGAAAGTAGTGATGCTATGTAGTTCTGAAATATCGATTAGCTCATGTTGTAACTAAACTTTAATGAACTTGTATGTCTCTTTGGTTTGGACAGTCACTCAACTTATATGTAATCGATGCTTTTTATTAGTAGGACCATGAATCGTGCTATTAATGTCTTGCTTTTCTCTTCCGATCCTTTTGTTGCATACTTATATATTGCTTATGTATTGTCTGTGAATTGCTACTAACGTTTTGTTTGGCTAGTGCATAGAGATGCCGTCGTATGTCGTGTACAAGGGTAAGGTTCCCAGAGTCTACGACGACTGGGAGGAGTGTCGGAGACAGGTTCACCATTTCAGCGGTAACAGTTACAAAGGGTACACCACTAGGGCGGAAGCGGAAGCTAGATACGCGCGCTATCTAGCGGGAGAGAGGAGGGAGCGGAGGAGGAACCGGATGAAGACCAGTTTCATCGCGATGATGCTCATCGTGCTGACCGTAGCTCTCTTCTATGTGATGGTAGTTTAGATGATCGATATCGACTTGTAATGTAAAGACAAACTCGCTACTCGCGGTCTCGAGACTTGTAATGTTCTAACTTTGTTCAGTATTTTGAATTCGGAGACTAGCTAATATGATGAATTGTATTCGGAGACTAATCTTCTATTGTATTCGATGAATCTGCTGTTTATATGTTTTGCTGTCTATATTCTGTGCAGTAATATTTTTTGCAACCTGTGCAAATATCAGAAAAGCAAAAAAATAATTCCTAATATTCATACTAGTGGCACACCATACAGCACATTAGTGGTGCACTGCTATAAAAAATACTAGTGGCGCATTATCTGTTAGTGCACCATTAGTAACCCAGAGGACAAGGTAAATATGGCCCCCTGGGAGGCATACTAATGGCGCACCAGGGGACATACTAATGGCGCACTGCCTGGTGCGCCACTACTGTCTGGTATACTAATGGCGCACCAGGGGTGCGCCATTAGTATTTGTTACTAATGGCGTGATGATAGTGGCGCACCTGTAGTGCGCCATTAATGGCCAAAACAGGTGCGCCACTAACAGGCCTTTTCCTAGTAGTGTTTGCACTCATCAATGGAAATTCTCATGGCTTTGAGAGACTCATTGATATCATGATTAGGTGGAATAGATCTATGTTTCAAAGAATGGACATCAAGAGAAATTCTATCAACGTTCCTAGCCAATTCATCAAACTTAAGCAATTTTTCTTCAAGCAAAGCATTGAAATTATTTTGTGAATTCATAAACTCCTTAACACTAGTCTCAAATTTAGAAGGCATCTTATTAAAATTTCCATAAGAATTGTTGTAGGAATTAGCATAATTATTAGAGGAATTACTAGGGAACGGCCTAGGATTAAAATTTCCTCTATACGCGTTGTTACCAAAATTATTCCTACCAACAAAATTCACATCCATAGATTCATTATTATTCTCAATCAAAGTAGACAAAGGCATATCATTAGGATCAGAAGAAACACTTTTAGTAGCAAATAATTTCATAAGTTCATCCATCTTTCCAGTGATAACATTAATTTCTTCTATCGCATGCACTTTTTTATTAGTAGATCTTTTGGTGTGCCATTGAGAATAATTAACCATAATATTATCTAGGAGTTTAGTAGCTTCTCCTAAAGTGATTTCCATAAAAGTGCCTCCCGCGGCCGAATCTAAAAGATTTCTAGAAGCAAAATTCAATCCGGCATAAAATTTTTGTATAATCATCCAAAGATTCAAACCATGTGTAGGGCAATTACGTATCATTAATTTCATCCTCTCCCAAGCTTGTGCAACATGTTCATGATCAAGTTGCTTAAAATTCATGATATCATTTCTAAGAGAGATGATTTTAGCGGGAGGAAAATACTTAGAGATAAAAGCATCTTTGCACTTATTCCATGAATCAATACTATTTTTAGGCAAAGACGAAAACCAAACTTTAGCATGATCTCTAAGCAAAAAAGGAAATAGCTTCAATTTAACAATATCATTGTCCACATCTTTCTTCTTTTGCATATGACACAAATCAAAAAAAGCTATTTAGATGGGTAGCGGCATCTTCACTAGGAAGGCCGACGAATTGATCTTTCATGACAAGATTCAACAAAGCAGCATTAATTTCGCAAGATTCAGCATCGGTAAGAGGAGCAATCGGAGTGCTAAGAAAATCATTTTTTTGGTATTGGTAAAGTCACACAATTTAGTATTATCTTGAGCCATCGTGACAAGCAATCAATCCAACACACGAGCCAACAAGAAGCAAGCAAAAAGAGGCGAACAGAAAAGAGAGTGTGAATAAAACGGCAAGGGTGAAGTGGGGGAGAGGAAAACGAGAGGCAAATGGCAAATAATGTAATGCGAGGGATAAGAGTTTGTGATGGGTACTTGGTATGTCTTGACTTGACTTGGCGCGAATCCCGGCAACGGCGCCAGAAATCCTTCTTGCTACCTCTTGAGCACTGCGTTGGTTTTCCCTTGAAGAGGAAAGAGTGATGCAGTAAAGTAGCGTAAATATTTCCTTCAGTTTTTGAGAACCAAGGTATCAATCCAGTAGGAGATCACGCACGAGTCCCACGCACCTACACAAACAAATAAGAACCACGCAACCAACACGATAAAGGGGTTGTCGATCCCTTCACGATCACTTACGACAGTGAGATCTGATAGATATGATAAGATGATATTTTTTGTATTTTTATGATAAAGAGAAATAAAGATGCAAAGTAAAATAAACGGCAATAAAAATAGCTAAGGGTTGGAAGATTAATATGATGGAAGATAGACCCGGGGGCCATAGGTTTCACTAGTGGCTTCTCTCAAGAGCATAAGTATTACGGTGGGTAAACGAATTACTGTCGAGCAATTGATAGAATTGAGCATAGTTATGAGAATATCTAGGTATGATCATGTATATAGGCATCACATCCGTGACAAGTAGACCGACTCCTGCCTGCATCTACTACTATTACTCCACACATTGACTGCTATCCAGCATGCATCTAGAGTATTAAGTTCATAAGAACGGAGTAATGCTTTAAGCAAGATGACATGATGTAGAGGGATAAACTCATGCAATATGATATAAACCCCATATTTTTATCCTCGATGGCAACAATACAACATGTGTCGTTTCCCCTACTGTCACTGGGATCGAGCACCGCATGATTGAACCCAAAGCTAAGCACTTCTCCCATTGCAAGAAAGATCAATCTAGTAGGCCAAACCAAACTGATAATTCGAAGAGACTTGCAAAGATAACCAATCATACATAAAAGAATTCAGAGGAGATTCAAATATTGTTCATAGATAAACTTGATCATAAACCCACAATTCATCGGATCTCGACAAACACACCGCAAAAGAAGATTACATCGAATAGATCTCCAAGAAGATCGAGGAGAACTTTGTATTGAGATCCAAAGAGAGAGAAGAAGCCATCAAGCTAATAACTATGGACCCGAAGGTCTGAGGTAAACTACTCACACATCATCGGAGAGGCTATGGTGTTGATCTAGAAGCCCTCCATGATCAATGCCCCCTCAGGCGAAGCGCTGGAAAAGGCCCCAAGATGTGATCTCACGGGTACAGAAGGTTGCGGCGGTGGAAATAGGGTTTTGGCTCTCGTTCTGATGGTTTGGGGTAGGTAGGTATATATAGGAGGAAGAAGTAGCTCGGTGGTGCTACAAGGAGCACACGAGGGTGGAGGGCGCGCCCAAGGGGGTTAGGCGTGCCCCCTGCCTCGTGGCCTCCTTGTTCATTTCTTGACGTCCACTCCAAGTCCTCTGGATCACGTTTGTTCCAAAAAATCACGTTCCCGAAGGTTTCATTCCGTTTGGACTCCGTTTGATATTCCTTTTGAGCGAAACACTGAAATAGGCAAAAAAACAGCAATTTGGGCTGGGCCTCTGGTTAATAGGTTAGTCCCAAAAATAATATAAAACTGTATAATAAAGCCCATTAAACATCCAAAACAGAATATAATATAGTATGGAACAATAAAAAATTATAGATACGTTGGAGACGTATCAAGCATCCCCAAGCTTAATTCCTGCTCGTCCTCGAGTAGGTAAATGATAAAAACGGAATATTTGATGTGGAATGCTACTTAGCATAATTTTCAATGTAATTCTCTTAATTGTGGTACGAATATTCAGATCCAAAAGATTCAAGATAAAAGTTTAATATTGACATAAAAATAATAATACTTCAAGCATACTAACTAAGCAATTATGTCTTCTCAAAATAACATGGCCAAAGAAAGTTATCCCTACAAAATCATATAGTCTGGCTATGCTCTATCTTCATCACACAAAGTATTTAATCATGCACAACCACGATGACAAGCCAAGTAATTGTTTCATACTTTTGGTGTTCTCAACCTTTTTCCATCTTCACGCAATACATGAGCGTGAGCCATGGACATAACACTATATGTGGAATAGAATGGTGGTTGTGGAGAAGACAAAAAAGGAGAAGATAGTCTCACATCAACTAGGCGTATCAACGGGCTATGGAGATGCCCATCAATAGATATCAATGTGAGTGAGTAGGGATTGCCATGCAAAGGATGCACTAGAGCTATAAGTATATGAAAGCTCAACGAAAGAAACTAAGTGGGTGTGCATCCAACTCGCTTGCTCATGAAGACCTAGGGCATTTTGAGGAAGCCCATCATTGGAATATACAAGCCAAGTTCTATAATGAAAAATTCCCACTAGTATATGAAAGTGATATCATAGGAGACTCTCTATCATGAAGATCATGGTGCTACTTTGAAGCACAAGTGTGGTAAAAGGATAGTAGCATTGTCCCTTCTCTCTTTTTCTCTCATGTTTTTTTCTTTGGGCCTTTTCTCTTTTTTATGGCCTCTTTTTTTCGTCCGGAGTCTCATCCCGACTTGTGGGGGAATCATAGTCTCAATCATCCTTTCCTCACTTGGGACAATGCTCTAATAATGATGATCATCACACTTTTATTTACTTACAACTCAAGTATTACAACTCAAAACTTAGAACATAACATGACTCTATGTGGATGCCTCCGGCGGTGTACCGGGATATGCAATGAATCAAGAGTGACATGTATGAAAGAATTATGAACGGTGGCTTTGCCACAATACGATGTCAACTACGTGATCATGCAAAGCAATATGACAATGATGGAGCGTGTCATAGTAAATGGAACGGTGGTAAGTTGCATGGCAATATATCTCGGAATGGCTATGGAAATGCGATGATAGGTAGGTATGGTGGATGTTTTGAGGAAGGTATGGTGGGTGTATGGTACTGGCGAAAGTTGCGCGATACTAGAGAGCCTAGCAATTGTGGAAGGATAAAAAGTGTGTATAATCCATGGGCTCAACATTAGTCATAAACAACTCATATACTTGTTGCAAAAAAACAGCAATTTGGGCTGGGCCTCCGGTTAATAGGTTAGTCCCAAAAATAATATAGAAGTGTATAATAAAGCCCATTAAACATCCAAAACAGAATATAATACAGCATGGAACAATAAAAAATTATAGATACGTTGGAGACGCATCACCTGTTGATGGAGGCCTACGTGAATGAGGTGAGGAAGCTGGAGGAGCGTTTTGATGGTATACGTGCGGAGCATGTTCCCCGAGCGGAGAACGACACCGCTGATTACCTTTCGAAGCACGCCGCACTCAAACTACCTGTGGAGCTAGGTACTTTTGTGCTTCAGTTAACTCAACCATCCGTTGAACCATCGACAGAGCAGAACAAGCGCATGAAGTCAGGCCCCGGCAAGTACATTCCCGCCGAGCTCCCAGGAGCCGCCGGCAAGGGTGTTGCCATGGATGCCAAGCCTGCCACGGGGCGACAGACTCCGTCAAGGCGTCAAACCCTAGTCGTAGAGACAGCCGCTCCCATGGCAGAGGAAATGCCTTTGGTCCTTGCCGTCGAGCCCCAGGCTCCGGCATGGGCACAGCATACCGTCTGATTCCTCCAAACAGGGGAACTCCCTGAGGAGCAGGAAGAAGCGGAGAAAGTAGCCCGTCGGTCTGCCATGTATCAGTTCGTCGATGACGTCCTCTACAGAAAAAGACCGAACAGTGTGAAATTGAAGTGTGTTCCCCGGGAGGAATGACTGCAGCTGTTGGCAGAGATACACGGGGGCATATGTAGTTCCCACATAGGGTCAAAGGCCCTTGCCGGCAAGGCATTCCGGCAAGGTTTCTTCTGGCCCACTGCCCTCCAGGATGCGACGGCGCTAGTAACCAAGTGTGAAGCGTGTCAGTTCCATTCGAAGAAGCTTCATCAACCGGCCAGCTCAAGCCCTTCAAACAATTCCACTCTCCTGGCCATTTTCGGTCTGGGCGCTCGACATACTGGGCCCTTTCCCCCGCGCTGTTGGGGGCTTTGAGTACTTGTACATTGCAATCGACAAGTTCACAAAGTGGCCGGAGGTGGAAGCAGTGAGGAAGGTGACAGCGCAGTCAGCCATCAAGTTCTTCAAGGGTCTAGTCTGCCGTTTTGGTGTGCCAAACAGAGTTATCACCGACAACGGCACACAGTTCACGAGCCACACCTTCATGCAATACATCCAAGACCTCGGCAGCAAGGTCTGTTTCGCTTCCGTGGCGCACCCACAGAGTAACGGCCAGGCGGAGAGGGCAAATGCTGAAGTACTGCGAGGCCTGAGGACAAAGACTTTTGACAGGGTGCACAA
Source organism: Aegilops tauschii subsp. strangulata (assembly GCF_002575655.3). NCBI lineage: Eukaryota > Viridiplantae > Streptophyta > Magnoliopsida > Poales > Poaceae > Aegilops > Aegilops tauschii. The sequence continues at coordinate 324,271,591 of NC_053040.3, forward strand.
GAGCAGAAGGCGCTGGATTGATGAGTTGCCGGCGGTCCATTGGTCAATCAGAACGATGCCAAATCGAGCCACCGGCCAGACACCCTTTGTCGTGGTCTACGGGGCAGAAGCAGTTCTCCCCACGGAACTCACATACGAGTCACCTAGAGTGCTCACTTATGACGAGCTTGAGCAAGAGCAATTGCGGCAAGATGACATGACGCTCCTTGAGGAAGATCGTCTTCGGGCGGCTGTGAGAGCAGCGCGCTACCAGCAAGCCTTGCGCTGCTATCATAGCCCCAAGGTTCATGGCCGAAGCTTTGAGGAAGGCGACCTTGTTCTTCGGTGCGTTCAATCGGCCAAGAATTCCAACAAGTTGACGCTGAAGTGGGAAGGCCCTTATCGGGTAATACGAGTCACCAGGCCCGGCGCAGTCCGCCTGGAGACCGAAGATGCTATTCCGGTGAGCAACTCTTGGAACATTGCACATCTTCGCAAGTTTTACCCATAAGGTGCGGTTGTCGGGCCCCCCCGGCAAATCACCCTTTGTACAAGCCTTGCCGACAAGGCATGTAACCCTCTGTACAAAGCCAGGCACAGACCCTGAGCATGAATAAATGAAGCGCTGGCGCCATAAGTTTTAGCATGCATGCTAGGTTAAGTCTCTCCCTTGATTAGGGTTGATAGTGCTTAGCCGCGACTAACCCCTAGCATAGAGGTCGAGTGTGCGTCTCTTTGTCCCTTTCCGTCCTCTTTGGTTTGCAGGGCACATGGACGTCTCTGCTGAGCTGTTTGGAAGAAAGAGAACAAGCCGGCACTCCGGCCCCGGCAAGCCTTGGTTTCCGGGGGCTGCAGAGACAAGAATCCAACCATGGCAAGCCAGACTGCCGGGGGCTGCAGATTCAGATAAGTCTTCTATCCCCTATTGTGCATTTCCGTATGAGGTTGGGACGTATGAAACCTCGTTTTATTCCTAGGCCACCGTGCTCCCCCTTTTTTCCTATAACCAAGAACTTTTCACTGGGTCGAAACTGGGTCGTAGTCGCGATGACGAGGAAATAAACGAAGGGCCTAACTCGACTTCGCCCCTGCCTCCGCCAAGAGCGTGAGAATGGTCGAATGAAGTAAGGGGATGACAAGGCCTATTGCCGGGCGACAATGTTTATCTTAAAAATAACAAGGACTCACTCCTTGGCATGGGCCTCGCTCACGCACAAAGAACCCGGTAAGCACCCCTTTTTCATTAAAAACATCCCATACAGGTACAGTTCATACAGAATGAGAAACATGAGCAAGGGGATTACAAGTTTCAAATTTAACAGATGCCAGCAGGCTTACAAACTAAAAAGAGATAAGATGCCCATGATCCCTTTCTTGCCCCTCTCCTCAGAAGGTGGAACGAGATGGCAGGAGGGCAAAAAGAACGCCTAGGCGAGGTACGAGCAGCAGAAGACGAGGCAGCGGGCCGACAATACGCGATGAAGGCGTCGGTGCCCGCGTACTCTGACTTGACGGCCTGCCACCCGCCTTCTTCATCTTCTCCGGCCCTCCTACGCCAGCCGCCCAAGGAGGCGACGGGGAACGTGCCGATGGAGAGCTTGACGAGGAAGGCCCTGGGCAGGGCGCGTGGCCGAGGGAGGGGAGATGAGGTCAGTCAGAGCCGAGGTCGACGTCCCCCCGCTCAACGCCCTCGTCGTCGCTGTCACTGTCCTCCTCATCACTCCCGCTTGAGGAGGATTCTTCATCATCGGAGGAGCTCTCCACGCAGCACTTTAGGCGAGTTCCAAGGTCCCTGAAGACCTTGATGGAGAGCAGACCGTTCTCCATTAATTTGAAGTAAGAACGAGCCCCACCGTCAAGCTGTGGACACGAGCGAAAGTATTCCATCCGCGATGAAGGTACATGACGTGAGGAGCAGGAAAGTCGACGTCGACTCGCGTGCCGCCGTTCCCGCAACCACTCATATGCAACCTGAGGGTCTGCGGCGGGTTGAGCTCCATCTCCCAAGCGAATGGAGTAGGGAGACGAAGATGACGACGCGGTGGCCGGTGCAACCCGATGAAGAACTCACGGGGTTGGTCCCCGACGTGGCCCTCCATTGGGGGAGGCATCACCGGTGGAGGCAAGGCCGGTGTGCTGTGATACGTCTCCAACGTATCTATAATTTTTGATTGATCCATGCTATATTATCTACTGTTTTGGACATTATTGGGCTTTATTATTCACTTTTATATTACTTTTGGGACTAACCTATTAACCGGAGGCCCAGCCCAGAATTGCTTTTTTTTTGCCTATTTTAGAGTTTCGCAGAAAAGGAATATCAAACGGAGTCCAAACGGAATGAATCCTTCGGGAACGTGATTTTTAGGAAGATTATGATCCAGGAGACTTGGACCCTACGTCAAGAAACAAAAGAGGAGGCCACGAGGTAGGGGGGTGCGCCTAACCCCCCAGGGCGCGCCCTCCACCCTCGTGGGCCCCCTGTTGCTCCACCGACGTACTCCTTCCTCCTATATATACCTACGTACCCCCAAATGATCAGATATGGAGCCAAAAACATAATTCCACCGCCGCAACCTTCTGTACCCACGAGATCCCATCTTGGGGCCTGTTCCGGAGCTCCGCCGGAGGGGGCATCCATCACGGAGGGCTTCTACATCATCATCATAGCCTCTCCGATGAAGTGTGAGTAGTTTACCTCAGACCTTCGGGTCCATAGTTAGTATCTAGATAGCTTCTTCTCTCTTTTTGGATCTCAATACAATGTTCTCCCCCTCTCTCGTGGAGATCTATTCGATGTAATCTTATTTTTTGCGGTGTGTTTGTTGAGACCGAAGAATTGTGGGTTTATGATCAAGATTATCTATGAACAATATTTGAATCTTCTCTGAATTCTTTTATGTATGATTGGTTATCTTTGCAAGTCTCTTCGAATAATCAGTTTGGTTTGGCCTACTATATTGATCTTTCTTGCAATGGGAGAAGTGCTTAGCTTTGGGTTCAATCTTGCGGTGTCCTTTCCCAGTGACAGTAGGGGCATCAAGGCACGTATTGTATTGTTGCCATCGAGGATAACAAGATGGGTATTTTTATCATATTGCATGAATTTATCCCTCTACATCATGTCATCTTGCTTAAAGCATTACTCTGTTTTTATGAACTTAATACTCTAGATGCATGCTGGATAGCGGTCGATGAGTGGAGTAATAGTAGTAGATGCAGGCAGGAGTCGGTCTACTTGTCTCGGACGTGATGCCTATATACCTGATCATACCTAGATATTCTCATAACTATGCTCAATTCTGTCAATTGCTCAACAGTAATTTGTTCACCCACCGTAAAATACTTATGCTCTCGAGAGAAGCCACTAGTGAAACCTATGGCCCCTGGGTCTATCTTCATCATATTAATCTTCCAACACTTGTTTATTTCCTTTGCCTTTTACTTTGATTTTATTTTACTTTGCATCTTTATCATAAATATACAAATAATATTATCCTATCATATCTATCAGATCTCACTCTCGTAAGTGACCGTGAAGGGATTGACAACCCCTTATCGCATTGGTTGCGAGGATTTATTTGTTTTGTGTAGGTACGAGGGACTCGCGCGTAGCCTCCTACTAGATTGATACCTTGGTTCTCAAAATAGAGGGAAATACTTATGCTACTTTGCTGCATCACCCTTTCCTCTTCAAGGGAAAACCAACGCGGTGCTCAAGAGGTAGCAAGAAGGATTTCTGGCGCCGTTGCCGGGGAGGTCTACGCAAAAGTCAACATACCAAGTACCCATCACAATCCCTTATCTCCCGCATTACATTATTTGCCATTTGCCTTTCGTTTTCCTCTCCCCCACTTCACCCTTGCCGTTTTATTCGCCCTCTCTTTTCCGTTCGCCTTCCTCTTTTCACCCCTCGCTCTCTCTGTTGTTATGTCTGAAATTGGGGAAATTATTGCCGATATAGAGAATAATAATATCATAGAAAATTCCGATGCTTCTGCTGAAGAACCCCCTACCTTGCATACAAAAAGATTTCGAATTGGTAGTGGTAATGTTATTGGAAAAGGAGTTATTCAAGATTTCTTTACTTGTGCCGGTGCTTTGCCTTCTATGGGCGGTTCTATTCTTCATAGAACTAGTAGTCTTGCGGACGCTATTGCCATGCTTATAGTTGAACTTGAAAGGCCATTTATGCACATGCATCCTTGCATACAAAGAATTTTCCTAGAATTTTCTAATATTGAGCATTCTTCTGTCAAGCGTGCCGCCACTATCTTTTTGGCTCATGAGTTTAGATTCATAATAAAAGAGGCCAAAGAAATCTATCCTTGGATCATATTGCTTATAATGAAAATCTTAGGAAAAAGGTTCCAGCTGATATTCTAGTTGATAGAATTTCCGAGCTTAATGATGATTTTGCTATTCAGAATAATGGATTAGGTTTTCCTCTTGAACAAAGGCTTGTGACTTTTTGCCAAAAGAATGCTTGCACTGATGAATTGGTTGTGCAATACAAAGGGCCTAGGGAGGAACCCATACCTCACGAGATTGATCTTGGGGACTTTTGTCCCATTAAATTTAGCCATTTTGATTATTTTTGCTTGCCTCAAAGAAAACTTGCTGCTGAACGTAGAGAATATGAGAAAAGTTTTCATGACTTGCCATACCACTACTATGGCAATACCTAGATCTATCCTTGCTTTTATGCCTAGCTAGGGGCGTTAAACGATAGCACTTGTTGGGAGGCAACCCAATTTTAATTTTAGTTTTTTTGCTTTTTTGCTTCTGTTTAGGAATAAATATTTTATCTAGCCTCTGGTTAGATGTGTTTTTATGTTTTAATTAGTGTTTGTGCCAAGTTAAACCTATAGGATCTTCTTGGATGATAGTTATTTGATCTTGCTGTAATTTCCAGAAACTTTCTGTTCACGAAAACAATTGTTAAAAATCACCAGAACGTGATAAAATACTAATTCCAATTGCTGCTGATCAATAAACAAATTGTCTAGGTCGTCCTATTTTGGCTGATGTTTTGGAGTTCCAGAAGTTTGCGTTAGTTACAGATTACTAAAGACTGTTCTGTTTTTGACAGATTCTGATTTTCGTGTGTTGTTTGCTTATTTTGATGAATCTATGGCTAGTAAAATAGTTTATAAACCATAGAGAAGTTGGAATACAGTAGGTTTAACACCAATAGAAATAAAGAATGAGTTCATTGCAGTACCTTGAAGTGGTCTTTTGTTTTCTTTTGCTAACGGAGCTCACGAGATTTTCTGTTGAGTTTTGTGTTGTGAAGTTTTCAAGTTTTGGGTGAAATATTTTGATGGATTATGGAACAAGGAGTGGCAAGAGTCTAAGCTTGGGGATGCCCATGGCACCCCCAAGATAATCTAAGGACACCATAAAGCCAAAGCTTGGGGATGCCCCGGAAGGCATCCCCTCTTTCATCTACTTCCATCGGTAACTTTACTTGGAGCTATATTTTTATTCACCACATGATATGTGTTTTGCTTGGAGCGTCTTGTATGATTTGAGTCTTTGCTTTTTAGTTTAACACAATCATCCTTGCTGTACACACCTTTTGAGAGAGCCATACATGATTTGGAATTTGTTAGAATACTCTATGTGCTTCGCTTATATCTTTTGAGTTATATAGTTTTGCTCTAGTACTTCACTTATATCTTTTAGAGCACGGTGGTGGATTTGTTTTATAGAAACTATTGATCTCTCATGCTTCACTTAGATTATTTTGGGAGTCTTAAATAGCATGGTAATTTGCTTAAATAATCCTAATATGCTTGGTATTCAAGATTTGTAAAAACTTTCTTATGAGTGTGTTGAAAGCTAAGAAAAGTTTGATGCTTGATAATTGTTTTGAGATATAAAGATGGTGATATTAGAGTCATGCTAGTTGAGTAGTTGTGAATTTGAGAAATACTTGTGTTAAAGTTTGTGATTCCCGTAGCATGCACGTATGGTGAACCGTTATGTGATGAAGTCGGAGCATGATTTATTTATTGATTGTCTTCCTTATGAGTGGCGGTCGGGGACGAGCGATGGTCTTTTCCTACAAATCTATCCCCCTTGGAGCATGCGCGTAATACTTTTCTTTGATAACTTGTAGATTTTTGCAATAAGTATATGAGTTCTTTATGACTAATGTTGAGTCCATGGATTATACGCACTTTCTTCCTTCCACCATTCTAGCCTCTCTAATACCGCGCACTTTTCGCCGGTATCATACACCCACCATAAACCTTCCTCAAAACAGCCACCATACCTACCTATCATGGCATTTCCATAGCCATTCCGAGATATATTGCCATGCAACTTTCCACCGTTCCGTTTATTATGACACGCTCCATCATTGTCATATTGCCTTGCATGATCATGTAGTTGACATCGTATTTGTGGCAAATCCACCGTTCATAATTCTTTCATACATGTCACTCTTGATTCATTGCATATCCATGTACACTGCCAGAGGCATTCATATAGAGTCATATTTTGTTCTAAGTATCGAGTTGTAAGAAAATAAAAGTGTGATGATCTTCATTTTTAGAGCATTGTCCCAAGTGAGGAAAGGATGATGGAGACTATGATTTCCCCACAAGTCGGGATGAGACTCCGGATAAAAAAAGAAAAGAAAAGAGGCCATAAAAAAGAGAGAGAAAAGGCCCAAATAAAAAAATGAGAGAAAAAGAGAGAAGGGACAATGGTACTATCCTTTTACCACACTTGTGCTTCAAAGTAGCACCATGATCTTCATGATAGAGAGTCTCTCATTTTGTCACTTTCATATACTAGTGGGAATTTTTCATTATAGAACTTGGCTTGTATATTTCAATGATGGGCTTCCTCAAAATGCCCTAGGTCTTCGTGAGCAAGCGAGTTGGATGCACACCCACTTAGTTTCTTTTGTTGAGCTTTCATATACTTATAGCTCTAGTGCATTCGTTGCATGGCAATCCCTACTCACTCACATTGATATCTATTGATGGGCATCTCCATAGCCCGTTGATGTGAGACTATCTTCTCCCTTTTTGTCTTCTCCACAACCACCATTCTATTCCACATATAGTGCTATGTCCATGGCTCACGCTCATGTATTGCATGAAGATTGAAAAAGTTTGAGAATGTAAAAAGTATGAAACAATTGCTTGGCTTGTCATCGGGGTTGTGTATGATTTAAATACCTTGTGTGGTGAAGATAGAGCATAGCCAGACTATATGATTTTGTAGGGATAACTTTCTTTGTCCCTGTTATTTTGAGAAGACATAATTGCTTTGTTAGTATGCTTGAAGCATTATTATTTTTATGTCAATATTAAAATTTTGTCTTGAATCTTTCGGATTTGAATATTCATACCACAATTAAGAAGAATTACATTGAAATTATGCCAAGTAGCACTCCGCATCAAAAATTCTGTTTTTATCATTTACCTACTCGAGGACGAGCAGGAATTAAGCTTGGGGATGCCTGATACGTCTCCAACGTATCTATAATTTTTGATTGCTCCATGCCATATTATCTACTATTTTGGACATTATTGGGCTTTATTATTCACTTTTATATTACTTTTGGGACTAACCCATTAACCGGAGGCCCAACCCAGAATTGCTGTTTTTTTGCATATTTCAGAGTTACGTAAAAAAGGAATATCAAACGGAGTCCAAACGGAATGAAACCTTCGGGAACGTGATTTTTAGGAAGATTATGATCCAGGAGAGTTGGACCCTATATCAAGAAACAAAAGAGGAGCCCACGAGGTAGGGGGGCGCGCCTACCCCCCCAGGGCGCGCCCTCCACCCTCGTGGGGCCCCTGTTGCTCCACCGACGTACTCCTTCCTCCTATATATACCTACGTACCCCCAAACGATCAGATACGGAGCCAAAAACCTAATTCCACCGCCGCAACCTTCTGTACGCACGAGATCCCACCTTGGGGCCTGTTCCGGAGCTCCGCCGGAGGGGACATCCATCACGGAGGCCTTCTACATCATCATCATAGCCTCTCCGATGAAGTGTGAGTAGTTTACCTCAGGCCTTCAGGTCCATAGTTAGTAGCTAGATGGCTTCTTCTCTCTTTTTGGATCTCAATACAATGTTCTCCCCCTCTCTCGTGGAGGTCTATTCGATGTAATCTTCTTTTTTGCGGTGTGTTTGTTGAGACCGATGAATTGTGGGTTTATGATCAAGATTATCTATGAACAATATTTAAATCTTCTCTGAATTCTTTTATGTATGATTGGTTATCTTTGCATGTCTCTTCGAATTATCAGTTTGGTTTGGCCTACTAGATTGATCTTTCTTGCAATGGGAGAAGTGCTTAGCTTTGGGTTCAATCTTGCGGTGTCCTTTCCGAGTGACAGTTGGGGCAGCAAGGCACGTATTGTATTGTTGCCATCGAGGATAACAAGATGGGGTTTTTATCATATTGCATGAATTTATCCCTCTACATCATGTCATCTTGCTTAAAGCATTACTCTGTTTTTATGAACTTAATACTCTAGATGCATGCTGGATAGCGGTCGATGAGTGGAGTAATAGTAGTAGATGCAGGCAGGAGTCGGTCTACATGTCTCAGACGTGATTCCTATATACATGATCATACCTAGATATTCTCATAACTATGCTCAATTCTGTCAATTGCTCAACAGTAATTTGTTCACCCATCGTAAAATACTTATGCTCTCGAGAGAAGCCACTAGTGAAACCTATGGCCCCCGGGTCTATCTTCATCATATTAATCTTCCAACACTTGTTTATTTCCTTTGATTTTTCCTTTGATTTTATTTTACTTTGCATCTTTATCATAAAAATACCAATAATATTATCCTATCATATCTATCAGATCTCACTCTCGTAAGTGACCGTGAAGGGATTGACAACCCCTTATCGCATTGGTTGCGAGGATTTATTTGTTTTGTGTAGGTACGAGGGACTCGCGCGTAGCCTCCTACTGGATTGATACCTTAGTTCTCAAAAACTGGGGGAAATACTTACGCTACTTTGCTGCATCACCCTTTCCTCTTCAAGGGAAAACCAACGAAGTTCTCAAGAGGTAGCACGCTGCCCCGTCCCCCTCTTCCCCAAGCTCCACGGCGACCTCGGCCTCGGCCCCTCCTCCTTCCTCTCGTGGCCGGCTCCACCGCCACAAGCTCTTGGGAAGGAGGGACTCGCTGTCGAGCAGAGACCCTCGCCGCCAACGTAGACGGACCAGCGCCCCCTCTCCCCATGGCAGATGGAAGGAAGGAGACGAGGTGGAAGGAGATGGATGATGAGAGAATGTGCAATGCCATCCCCCTCCCCCTTCTTATAAAGGGACGGGGTCGGGGCTCGGCTGCCCCACTTAGCCAATCCGGCCGTCGAGGGCGCATGGAATCGAGACCGACCCGCTGCTTCAATCAGCGACGGTCCGGTTTCCCGCCTCCACCGCCTGCCACCTTGGGGGCATTGGGGACACATGGCGAGCAAGCAGAAATCGAGGGGACGGGTGAGGCGACCGTTCCCCACCCCGTGATCGTGGGGCGCGGACGCCTTGAAGACCGTGACCCGGGTCCACTCAGTAAATGAGCCACGCCTCTGCGTTTCCCTCTTTTTATGGGGAAGGTGCAAGCCGCCTCTTTACTACGGTGTGACGCATGAGGGCAGCGGCTGCCCCTTGCATGCCCCCCACGTCACGCGACCGTCCACGACGCGCATTCAACGCGGGTCGTGGGGAAGCGCAGCGGGCGGAGGAGTTACTGTAGTAAAAATCCCATCCCGCCTGCCCGCGCACCGTTCTGGGCCCGGCCCAATAACGCGTTGCGCTTATGTGTGGCCCAGGCCCGCGGGCTCCTATCGGTGTACAAAAGTAGGGGCTCTCCTTTTTACCCCTTTACTTGTGCGCGGGCAGTCAGAGCCGCGCCCATGGTCACCATAAGGAGGGCAGAGGAGGGAAGCCGGAGGCGCAAGAGATCCAGAGCCACGCCAAGACCAGAGACACGAAGAGCATAAGGGCAAGGTGGGCTCCCCGGCATTGTCCTTGCCGGGGCGGCCTCCGCGGCCCCGGCAAGAGCCTTGCCAGGGCAGCTCGCCCGATGCCAGCGGAGCGCGCCACCCTTGAGCCAAGGGTTCCAACGCCATCAACCACATTGGAACCAAGGCTCGGGAGGCACCTCCATGGTGCATGTAGATCTTTGTAAATATCAGAAGTACACAAGAGCAGATGAGGACCAGAAGGCGACGATCCTTGGCGAGATCCTTGTCGAGGAAATCCACGAGACCCCCAGCAAGACCCTTGCCGGGGACGACCACGATCGCCACGGCAAGGCCCTTGCCGAAGACACCTACGGGGCCGCAACCAAGCCCGCGTCTGCCAAGATTCCACCGCCGTTCGCATGCAGCTGCCAGCCCGACCAGCTGGGCAGGCACCTGCGTGGCGACATGCAGCTTCCAGGCCAGCTCAGCGAACACCTACGTGGTGGATGCAAATCTTCGTGAAGACCCTACCACCGCGCCATCTCACCAGCCTGCCAGCCTACATGGCGCTGCATGCATCATTAGCCTGGACACGTGTCGAAACAAGGCGGAGCGGCGACGGACGGGACGGGCCTCGTTGCCACCCCCAGTAAAGCAACGAGACACCTAAGGGGGCGCATTTAATGCGCCTTGTCCCGTAATGACAAGCGATAAGCTTGCGCACTGTACACATTTCCACCTCCTGTGTGCCACTTTGGCAACCCGTTTTGTCTATAAAAGGAGGCCCGAGGCGTCCAGGAGAAGGATTCGGATCTTTTGGGCTGGACACGCACCGTAGCTAGCTCAAGAACTCAAGAACACTCCAATACATACACCAAAGCAGGACTAGGGTATTACGCATCTTCGCGGCCCGAACCTGGGTAAACGATCCTCGTGCTGACCGCCAGACCCGCTCTTTGCACAACCCCGCGCCCGCCAACCGTAGAAGGGATTCAAGTGATCCCATAGGTGTCATTTCCCCGACAGAAGCATATACTATACTAGTACTATTATTGTTCGACTTCCCGAAGAGGTGAACAGCTAAGCGCAAAGTTTACTAGTACTAGTACTACTACTATAGAGGTATGTACTACTACTAGGAACCGGATGAAGGAGCGTCTGCACTCTTATTTTATTTTAAAATGTGATAAAGCAATCTTCAACACATTTGGTTCTCTTCGAGGGTTCTCGCATGTGATAATGGAAGTTGATTGCATCGAACACTCGCCACAATTCTCGCTTAATTCTGGCTCATATCCTGTTACAAATAGGAGCGCTTGGTAATATTTTCTCTCTTTTTTTTATTCAGCATGTAAATAGGTCGGCAAACCTTGCGGCGCATCTTTGTGCGAACCGTGCTTGCTGCACTTCGAATGTGGCCGAGAGCTGGCTTGATGAAACATCTCGCTTCCTTCTTCTTTTTTTGCGGGGTACCTCGCTTCCTAGTGACCAGTCTCTTGGCTGATCGTCCCAAGAATGCTTATATATGAATAAAGCTCTCTCATTTACCCGCAAAAAAGATTAAGCCATATTAACCGGAAAGGAGGGAGTATGGACTAGCACTACTTTTTTGTGTGTCCCGTCAACTCGCAGAACGAGGAGAAGCTTGCAGGACAAGGTGAAGCTCGCTTACGCCTTTTGACTAATGCAACCTACCCTCGCCCAGGCGGTGGACATGTAGCAGTTCATTTGCAAGAGGCATACATTGTAGTACCCAACATGTGGAGTACCATCATTGTTCGACTTCACGAAGAGGCGAAGAGCCAAGCGCAAGGTTTAGTTGTATGAGTAGTACTACTACTAGAACCGCATGGTGGAGCGTCTGTACTCTTATTTTATTTTAATCTCTGATAAAGTACACATTTATTCGGGAGAAGGGCGGAAAACGGTAGCCCAATGGTAGTGTTAAAAACCATCGAACATGTAATGATGATATCGATCAACCTTGCTCGAACATATCTTGGCCTCCGTGTGAGCCCGTCTATGTGTTCTCGCTCCTCCTCTCTCTCAAGGAACGGTGGGTTGGCCATTTTGTCGTCAATTGAGATAGGTTTGCTCACAGTCCGGTCCCACATGTCAGTGATATGCCAAGAGGAAGTGCATTGACCGACTGGCCATACGCATACTTGGTTTTGCACCTTCATACTACTCCTCCCTCCGTCACAGTTTACAGGGCGCCCTTTATTCTGATGCATTTCTCTCCATGCATTTCCACCACCAGAGAGACTTTAGACGCGTTTGGTTTAATGCTCAATTAATTAGGGCGTGGTAACCGCAATCAAGTCCACAATTTTCTCTCGATGTACTACGGAGTGGAGTAAGTGCATGCATGTGTGTACCCGAGGTGGAAGCACTGCATGCATGTTTGTACGCATTATTTCCTCTAGTAATAGACGTCTTGCTATAACTACCAATGCTATTTTTCAGGTCGATCGCTAGTCGCCTTGGTCCCAGAGATTGTTTTTTTAAGCGCGCTCTATAAACAGTGACGAAGGGAGTAGTATGAGTGGATTCAAAGAAGAGCGTATTGATGGTTGCTTCTTTCAAGCAACTTACAGTGGGAAAGGTGGGGCTTATGATTTGACTGCTCATTACTACTCACTATTAGTGCGGCGCAACAACCGGGCTGAGTCTCCCATGCGGTTGTGCGCTACTCCCTCCATTCTTAAATATACTACGGAGTATTTGTCTTTCTTGAGATTTCAACAAGTGACTACGTACGAAGCAAAATGAGTGAATCTACACTCTAAAATATGTCCATTTGAAATTTGTAAAAAGATAAATATTTAGGAACGGAGGAAGTATAATTTTGTGCATGTCACATGGACCCGATGCTGACGAGGCTTCTGGCAATGCTATCAAGCTTCCAGCATTTGTACATAATTGACATACTATACAAATAATTTTCCAGTGACATGAAATTGTACAATGCTCTGAGCTTTCAGCTTTTGTATCATGTGTCTTGCCATCCATGCTCTTTCGGAAACAGTAAAAAAGTAACTTCCTTGCTAATGCATCTCAATGATTAGCATATCAGAGCTAATATCTTGATCACAACTGAAGACAAAGTTGTGAGAAGGTGTTAAATTAAAATTGGTCCATGCTTTCATTGGCAGCAACGTCCCCCCAGCTCTGTCTAAATCAACAAGGCATGTTGGAAAAAAGTAGCTGTCTGGAGCATGCAACATTCCGCTCATTTTGTGCAGTTCCACTAAAATAGAGCTGAGTGTCCCTGTTCCAAAGATATTAAGTGTGATTACAATAATAGAGGACTGTTGAGTAAACAATAAACACACAAATAGAAGCCGGTCACTTTTGCAGTCTCTCTTAAGACTAACTAGTTGGAGTAGATTAAGCAAATAGTTGGAGAAGATTAGGCTCGGAGTTGGATGAGGAGGATAGAGCAAAACCAATCTCCCTTTGTGCAGTCGCACTGACATGTAGAGACGTTGCCCATGTGACATTTTAGTACAACTGCACAAAACACTCTTAAGAAAAAAGTGATTTGTGCAGTTCACCAAAAGGTCGCAATAGCAATGAGGTGAAATGGATAGCCCTGCTTGCAAAAAAGAGGTAGAAAGGAAACAATTACTGTCCAATAACAGTTGATGACACATACGACAACAAAAAAGAAGCATATTCCTTGTCCTAAGGGAGGATAACAACACGGTTGTGTTTGTCTAAAATGGTATGGGGACGAGATTGAAATATGGAAAGTACGCCGGATGAGCTATGTTTTGGGCAAAGAACTATGGAAGATCCACATGCAAGATTTTCCACATGCAGCGACGTGGGAAGACGGGCAGTGGAGCAAGGCCGGAGGGGATACCTGGGGGTCGTCGGGATGTAATTAGGAGAGCGGTGGCGGGCGGGACCTGCCCATACTGCGGCAGCGAGCAGGTGGCGTCGACCCTACCGCACCGGAGCTTGGTCACAGAGAACGGCGGGTACCGCAGATCGGGACGTGCTGCCTCGGCGCCGTCGAATGAAGAAACGATGCACATCCTCCCTTTCCGCCGACGGACGAGATGCGGCCGGTCAATGACCAACGGTGACAGAGAGAGAGAGGCCACCGCCGCCTTGTGTGAGATACTCTGAAGAGAGACAAACCCAGGCAGGCAAGCTCCATTGTATATAGTGGAGCGGACTACCTTTTTCTCCATAAAACTCGTTTTATATTCTGTGTATGTGCCATCAAGCGATATAACTTTATTTAAAAATAACACGCCAACGCATCAAGTCGAACTTTGTTTCGTGCACGCGTGGTACACGACCTCCGTAGGTAAACAACCGCTACACGCGTTCAAATTAGCACGTGGGCTGTCATTTCCTACAGAAATGAGCTCCACCGTGTACCCGCGCGGGTGTGGCTGGGCATGAAGCATGAGTACGTGCACCTAGGGGTTGTGTGAGAAAGATACAAACGTAGAGATATAGTGTGTGGGTTCGTGAGTGTCTTTTTTCTCGGGGGGGGGGGGGGGGTTGAGAAATAGACAAGCAATATATGTGGATGATATTTCAATCAAAAATGTAACATATGCAATGTGTGTGAAATAGAGTCCTGGATATATCATATATATAGAGGGGGCAATCCACGAGAAGAGAGTGGAGGGATCATTGGGTTGAGGTATCCATAGAACTGAAGAGAGGGATGATGTGTGTGTGTGTGCGTGCGCGATCAATAAAGAGTGCCATCGAATTTGTGTGTGCCCATGTCAAATATATAAGGTGACTGGCCTACTGGAACATGAGAGGGGACATGTGCAGTTTGTTTCTGTGGCATGGATACCTACCTACAACGCTCGACTATCGGTGTGTGGTGGGGTGGGGTGGGGGTGACCTAATTAACTATAGAGGTACAATGGCTGGTATATGTGTGGAGGAGGAGAGAGGCCTACCTTATGTATTGAGGGAGATCGATCGGCATCCATGCATATGTGTAGGAGAGGAATAATGTTGGGATAGAGACAGAGCTAGAGTGTTGGAGGGCGTGGTGGTGGAGTTGCTTCTAACAAATGGTAGAGAGGCTTGCTAGACAAACGGAGGGCACGCATGCAATGTCAATAAGAGAGGGGATGGCTGCCTGTCTGTGCACGTGCGTGTGAGAGACGGGACAAGAGGCATGCACGAATGATGAGGGGGGACGATATGGCTATGGTAAGCAGATGTAACTACATAGGAAGATCAATCATCCTTTGTAAGAGAGAGGAGAGACATAACTTGTGAGGTACGTCGATCGATGGGTGGGGGAAAATAGTTAAATTCGATCTAGGTATATCTAGGGAGATTGATCGGTATACATGCATGTATGTGTTACAAGCAAATAAGGCCCGGGGAGAAGGATAGAGAGAGAGAGAGGGGGGGATGCAGCTAGGAGGTGGTGCGAGAGGCATTATATATCGAGGGGAAAGGAGTGTGCGAGTACGAGATCAATGAAAAGAGGGGTGGGAGTGAGGCATGGACGGTGAGAAGAGAAGAGGGAAAGCTTGTGTTTGTGGTAGGCACACCTGGCTAGAGAGGCATAGCGATTGATGTGTGCCGTAAAGAAGGTGCTGGGGGGGCCTACACACACCATGGGTGAACGACCTAAAGTGAAAAGATGAATTTGTGCAATGGAGCTAGAGAATGCCGAGGGAGGGTCAGAGGGATGCGGGCGTGTGCATGCACGAGAGAAAGTTAGCACTAGCTACAAAGATAAGAGGATTGTGTGGGTGGAAAAGACGAATAGAGATCATAATTCATTATAAAAAGTGAATTTGGATATTTGAAGATTTTATCATAGTGTTTTAAACCGACGCATGCATGAATATATATAACGGTGATACACATGGTGTGGTTATGAACATGTTATACTACATATAATATATTTTATCTCTACTCTTATAAAAAACAGAGTTGTTGATGATGGTGTGCCTGCCATCCAGCAATATAGGCCGTCCGATTTATATCTAACGGATAGGAAGGAAACTATGGCAATTTTGAAAAAGATACCCCCACACCCCTCTCCACATTTGCAAATAAGGCCTCCTCTCGATCATCTTGATGTTCCATGGAACGCATGGACATCTTGCTAGTACTACATATAATATATAGAACATTGATTATTATTTGGGCTAATGTGTGGCTTTTGCAGCTCAGGGCTAAATACTTGTCATAATGTAGGGGGCGGGGCACTATACTTTGTGTGATAAACACGGTGTATGTATGGAACATGGTTTAGATTATGAATATATAGTTAGTACATCAAATGTACTATTATTTGGAATCAACATCAAGTGTATTCAAAAAATAGAATTCGAGTACATATAGTACACATAGTTCATATCTATCTCTAAAGTAATCATGTGGTGTGTTGTTAAGGTAATACATGAATGATGGTTGAAGTTGGCAACAATCATGATTGTAGATTCTTATTGAAATAGAGAAACAAATTCAAATTTAGTTCGAATTGCAGCAATAGTATAGACATTTGGAATGCACTAAAATGTTGGTATGAGTAGGTTACATGCATTATACAGCCAATGAAAAAATTTAATTGGACATAACATGTTGGTATGAGTAGCTTTGAATAGCATTTGTATAGTAAAACGGGGCAAGACTCTCTCTTTGTGTGGTGTGAATAGTTTTATTTTTTTGTTTTTTTTCGTTGAGGGAAGTGCGAATTGATTTGGTACGTACAAGTACAATATTACACGTTAGGCTTGTCCCTAAATTTCAACCCGCGCCTTGTTATATTCCGAAAATTCAGATATCGTGCTCCCAAAACTGGCGCCTTCACAACCCGCGCCTTGTTATCCCCAAATTACAACGCGCGCGAAAACTCCCTCCAGCTACCAAATCCCAACACGCGAAATCCTCCTTCTAACCCTGAGCCGAAAGGGCCGCTAGTTCAAATCGGTGGGGGTACTTTTGTAACACACCCTACATTTTGGACAAGCGCGTCCTTAAGTCATGGTTCCCCCTCCCATCGCCTCCTTTTCGCCATTCGAAATCCCAGGCCACCATAACCTCTCCACTCCAGCCGCGAAACCCCACCCTCCTCCGCCTGCCACCTCACCGCTGCCCAGCCGGAGCCTCTTCCCCGACGACGTCGTCCACCGCAACAGCTCGATGTCCCTCGTCCACCTCCCCGGATGAGGATCCGTCGTCCCGCCGGTTCAGCCGCCCCGTCCTCCGCCTCCAAGGAGCTGCTCCGATGATCGCCTCGTCTATTGCGGCTGCTCCATCCCCACAGCAACGCCTTAACCTGCTCCACCGGAACCGCAGCATCCTCACCGACTCCTCGGACAAAGCCGAGGCCTACTCGGAACCACCAAAGAGGTTGTACACTCATCGCATCGCACGTTCGCCTTAACTCAACCTCCCGGCGCCGACGGTGCTCCATCTGCACCCCCATGGACAGGCTACCTCGAAGCCGGTGCCGCGGGCGACATCTCCATGGCGGCTCTCCCCCAGTGCGAGGCCCCTTCAGCGGCAGCGTCCATACAAGCCGGATCTGCTACTGCTGCTCCGGCTCTCGCTCGCGCTGCTACCCCGGCTCTCGCTCGCTCGCGCTGCTGCTGCTGCTCTCCCCCTCACTCGTGCTACTGCTCTGCTCTGATTTAGCTACACTTCAGTCGACTGAATCAACTTTTGGGTCAGTCGCTTTTCAGGGGGGGGGGGCTCGCCGGAGTTAAGGAAGAACTACCCGCAGCGGGGCGGGGGGCTCGCCGGAGAGGTACCCCACTATCTATCTTAGGGTTCAGGGTGGGGGCGGCAGACCGGCAGTGGGGAGTTGTTTCGGGGCGGCGGGGCGGCCGCGGACCGGCGGTGGGGAGTTGTTTCGGAGCGATGAGGCGGCGCGGGGGCCGGCGGTTCGGCCGGTGGTGGGTGGCGGCTCAGGGGGTGCAGGTTGAAGATGAACTGCAGGCCCTCCCTAAACTACTTGTCAAGTGCCTCTCTGCTACCATTGCATTCAGTTTCGATAGTAACATTCAGATTCCACCGTAAATTTCAGTTTCGACAGTTAAGTTCAGAGTCAACAGTTTTTACCTCATCGGTTGTAGTGAGGTGGTTTTTGGTGATGTAAATTTTACATCTATTTACATCATCTATTGGATATGCTATTAGAATCCCACTTGAGATTAACGATTTCTGTCTTGTGCTACTTCAGTCTTGACGTCTTACGGTTCATCGGAGCTGCTCCAGCGACAGAACGATCCATCACAATAGAGGAGTGCCCTGGACGCCGTCTACAGATTCCTCAGATTTTCCTCCACACGCCCGACAGCCACCTCTGCCTCAACTTCTTCAGCGACCAACCTAATGATGCTGAGGTCAACACGGCTACGACAAAGAGGTTGTACACTTGCTGCATCACTTATTACTCTACATTCATGTCGATCCATTAGGGCTATTTTGGTTCAACAGAAAAACATAGCAATAGGAAATTTTCCTATGGCACTCTACTATTCAATTATTCATGCATTTTGTTGAAAGGAATGGAGCAAAACATCCACCTGGACCTACTTCTCAAAATCCTATGCATGAAAACAAGACCAAGTGCATTTGTGGCAGAATAACATTCTAATTGTACAAGCTTTCATATGGTTGCACTTTATTTTGGCCATGTTTCTTTGCATTCCTCTGCTCTTCCAATTCCTGTGAACCAAACACCCAAGTTGACAGAAATCCTGTGTTTACAAATGCTCTGTTTACCATGTGCATTCCTATCCTATTCCGGTGTTTTTCCTATCCCTGCGTTTTTAGAATCATGCAAGCCAAATGAGCCCTTACAGAATTACTTCAGTTACAGGTAGGTGTCGAAGGAAACTTTGTGTGGTTTGTCCTACTCCTGCCGCGTCGTCCTCCACCTCACTTGAGCTGCTCCATCGACAGAAGCATCCACCAAACCAGACATCACGACTCCTGACCGTCTTTCACTGCCTCAGATCTCCTTCCCTACCGCCGGCACCCACCGCAATGGCATCACCATCATCGACTCAGCAGATGAACCTGAGGAGTACACAGGCCCACAAGAGAGGTCACACTCTTTTGTTTCTGCTTATGTTATGCATTGCTTAAAATTACCTACTACTTTATCATCTTGTTCACCTCTTAGACTCCATGTCAGGTCCAAATTAATGTTCAAACTTGAGTTCTAAATTAGTTGTGGGACACATATCGAGACAGCAATGAATAGTATCTCTGTCTAATATCTGGTTCACCTAGGGTATGCCTATGTTGTTCATCTTGGGTGGGAAACAAATAGTAAAGCAATCATCATCTGTCTTTTTATTAAATTAAAGCAATCATCAACGTGCTATCATTATTTTTGGATCCATCCACTGGTTGTTACCATCACTCTAGATTTCTGCATGCTCTCCTTAAATAATCTCACCATATTTTTTTGTATGCATGTCAGATATTGTACACAGTCATGGTGAACATGTTGAGAAAAAGTGAAGAGTTTTGCGCGGCAATGCAATGTCATGCAGACATCGCTCCATGGTGGGTTCAATGGCAAAACCTCCCCCCTCTCCAGATTGTAATCAGAGGAAGATATCTGTTCTGAGGCGGATTCAGACGCAGTTGACCACTCCTATTTACCCCCCAAGGTGTTTTCTCTACCTTGGCATGATGATGTTAGTCATATCATGCATATGTTGCCTTGTAGTGCCGACTTTTGACATCATATATGTCATCTCCTTGTTTAGACGTGTTCTATAATGCCATTCGTTTAGTTTCTATATCATATATGGGAATTATGCAGTCTCATGTCCTTTAGCCCGCCATAATATATGTGAAATGTGCAATGCCATCCTATTTAACCAGGCATCATATATGTGAATGATATCTTGCCCATCCTTTTCTTCATTACATTTCCATTTGTCGACAATGTTTGTACATTAAACTACTCTTCCTGTGAATCAGCCATTTGGGTGGGAGATGGAAAAATCTGGAGTGAAAACAAGGCCTTCAGACCAGATAGTGCTACCCGTCGAAGCAGATCTCTTGTTGGGTCCCGATAGCTCCTCAGAGATGGATTCAGAGACAGATGACCAGTCCTATTCCCCCACCGAGGTGTATGCTCTAACTTGGCACGGTTATACTGCTCATGTCATGCATATGGTGTCTTGCATTGCATATTTTAGACATCATATACACAATATTCAAAACCATGTTCTTAGTTCAGACATCATATCGAATGCCCTCTGTTTAGCATATCTCTACTCTTATAAAAAATAGAGTTGGTGTTGATGGTGTGCCTGCCATCCTGCAATATAGGCCGTCTGATTTATATCTGACGGATAGGAAGGAAACTATGGCAATTTTGCAAAAAGATACCCACACCCCTCTCCACATTTGCAAATAAGGCCTTCCTTCATTCATCCTTTTCTCTCACAAGATAAACTACTCATATAAATGCATCTTGATGTTCCGCGCAACGCATGGGCATCTTGCTAGTAAATCACATATGCGAATTAAATCATGCGATCCTGATTACTTAGATAACATGTATGTGAATTATGTCATGCGATCCTGTTTAGTTATTCATCATATATCTTTGAATTATGTTATGCTATGCTATCCAGTTTAGATAGACATCATATATGTGAAATTATGTCACGCTATCAGTTTTAGTTAAACAATATACATGCCAACTATTTCATGCCCTCTTTTTCCACACTATCTATTGCATCTGTCTCTCATACAATGTCTGTACATTCAATTATGTTTCCTGTTTATCAACCATTTGAATTGGAGCGGGTGATGCTAGTATCTAGGGGATTAAAAACACGGTCTTCAAGTAAAATAGTGCTACCTGTTGGTGGAGATAGCACCCCGATTGTACATGCACGAGAACCAGCCCTACCACACATAACCCAGACTCTCGCAGATTGTACCCCTACTGCGATGGACAAAGAACCAGCTTCACCTAATCTAACCCCAACCACAGCAGATAGTAACCCAGTTCCTGTTGACACAGCACCATCTCCACCACAGAGCTCCCAAACAAGAGCAGTTAGTAAGGCAGCTCCGGTGCCCAAAGGGCCAGTACTACCACGGCGAACCCGACTCCACCAGTTAGTACGCCTATTCCTATGGAGGAAGCACAACCAGCTAGTCGTAGTTTAGCATCTATCGCATTTGATGTTGTTAAATCCTATGTGCGTATCTTTCCATCATGGAAATATTATATTGAAGATGAAGGAAAATGCCTGTTGTAGGTGTTTGTCCAGGAGTTATGTGTAAGTAATGTTATTCATGGCAATTACTTTGCTTTGTCCCATACATTCTACCTCCATGATGGTTATAATACAACAAATTTTCCCATTTTTCTCTATAGAGAAGGACCGATTTGGAAACTCAGGATGAGGTAACCTGTGCTAATACCTTTGCTATCTTCAAGAATGCTTGGTGGTAGTATCAGAATTACCTGAAGAAAACATACTTCACTGGCAGAGAAACTAATGAAATTCCCTTACGTTCTCCTGAGACACATTTACTGGACGATGACTGGGAACGCCTTGTTCTGTACTGGTCCCGAACTAAGAATGTGGTAAGGTCTATGAGCTCATTTTCTATTTTTAAGTAGTATATTCTTGCGTCTCACTGTACTCTGTTCATGTAGAACAAGTGCTTAAACCTGAAGAACAACTATTCTAATTTAGGATTCCATTGCTATCGTGCACACTGCTTTGGTCTTGTATCATTGTATTTACTCATACAAACTTAATTTTTAAATTGAAGGATCCAATCGAAACTCCAATGGCACAACAGGTATGTTCACGCATGTTTCTTTAACAGGTTTGCTCTTATCAATAGCTCTATTGATTTCAATTTCAATTGTGTATACAGTTGACTTCTCATATCATGCACATTACTAGCATCACAACAGAGTCAATAGTGTTGTTGTACATGTAGACCCATGGTACGCATCTGAAATCTTGTTGTGCCGTGTAGTTTCCCACGCTTTGTATTCTTTCACTGCTGCTTTGTCTTGAACTGGTATGATTTGAACCGTGTCTCTATTTTGATTTGGCAAGACAATGCAGTGACCATAGGACATAGATATATGTTTGTTTGATGCTTTTATTATGTACTAGTACTTGGCAATAGAAGACTTGTGTAACGCCCCGAATCCGATGCGCCAGGTGTCTCCCAGTTATTCGCCATTGTTGCCATGTCATTTGCTTGCATGTTGCATTTTGTCATGTCATCATCTGCATTGCATCCTCATGTTTTCAAAACTTGCATCCGGTCTTTTTCCCCATTCTCCGTTTCGCGTTCCGACACTCCCACACGTGCCCGTTGCACCTCTCAGACCTCGTTTCGTGAGTGGCTTAAAGATGTTCTCGGAATGGGATGAAACTTGGCGTGCGGTGTTGTTATAGAGTAGGTAGACCGCCTGCCAATTTTCGTTCCATTCGGAGGTCATTTAACGCCCCAATGGCTAACCGCGTAGCCCGAAACCCCTCTCTCTTTGCAGCCGAGCTCCCCTTCATCACAACCCATTAGCCCATCCAAACCCCCTCCATGCTCTCGGCCGTTGGATCGTGATCGTGTGGGTGAAAACCGCACCTCATTTGGACTCTCCTAGCTCCCCTACCTATATAAACACTCTCTCCCCCGAAATTCGCGGTGCAAACCCTACCTTCCTCTTCCTCGCGCCGCCGGACGTTTCTTCTCCATCGATGGACGTGTCCAGCCGCCGCCTCGACGAATCGTCGCACGACAAGTGTCCCCATCGCCGCGGCCTCCCACCGCGCCCCTCTACGGCCCGCCGGGCCCGAGGCCGGCCCGCCCGCGCCACGACCGGCCCCCGAGCCGAGCCGCGCGCCTGCGCCCGCCGGATCCCCGCGCCCCGCCGCCTAGCCCGTCCGCCGTCGCGCCGCCCTTCGCCGACCCTGCCTTGCCGCGCCACCTAGCGCTTCCTGTGCCGCCGCCGACCACCACCCGCCGCCGCGCGCCTTGCTCCCGGCCAGATCCGGCCGCGGGAGGGCCGGATCCGGCGACCCCGAGCTTCTTTGGCGAGTCCCCGAGCTCCGGCCGCCGTCTGCTTCTTCTCCGGTGAACTACTCCGGCGAGATCCAGCCGCATCGAGAACCGTGCCGAAACCCTAGAAGGTTGACCTCGTTTTCAAAGTCCCGAAACTTTTGCATTATGTTGCCCTGTTTATCATGCCATAACTCCATGCATCTTGCTCCATTTTGTGCATATGATATATCAAAATGTGATCCATGCACCCTATGATTATGATATTGACATGCTTAGCTTCCTGAACATGTCTTCTTACTGTGAGTTACCTTCACATGCCATGAAATGCTTTGTGATGAGTGATTTGAGCTCGCAAAGATGCCTTCATTATTCTGTTTATGCCATGCTCAGTTTTTCTGCCAAGTCTGAATCTGTTTATGAAACTTGCATGTTTACATGGGTGACATCATATCTTCTGTGACTTTTTGGCTCGTGATCAGTAAGGGATTTTGTTCTATGAAATTAGTAGATTCATGCCTTTGTTTGCTAGGATCTGTTCCTGTAGCATGTTGTTTGATAGCTTTAAACTTTGCAACCTGATGTTATTTCTGCCATGTCCAGTGATTTCTGCCAAGTCTGTGAAACTGTTATTATTTGCAATCTTGCCAGGTCCTTTTGAGCATGTTCTAGTGATTTCTGGGAATAGCCCAGTGTTCATGTTTTGTAATGCTTTAGCTTTACATCACGTCCATGCCTTTTGTTTTCATATTGATGTGCTGTAGCATGTTGTTTTGATGCTTGCAATATGCCTAGTTGCTGTTTTGGACAGTTTGTCCTTTAAACTTGTTTCATGTGTGTGTTGATCCGTTGCTCCGTTTTGAGTGTGCTCTATATGAAACTTGCTTAGTTTTGCATGTAGTTTCATGTTACCT
Organism: Aegilops tauschii subsp. strangulata; assembly: GCF_002575655.3. Classification (NCBI taxonomy): domain Eukaryota; kingdom Viridiplantae; phylum Streptophyta; class Magnoliopsida; order Poales; family Poaceae; genus Aegilops; species Aegilops tauschii. The sequence continues at coordinate 324,295,465 of NC_053040.3, forward strand.
TGTTGGATCGATGTTTTGAATGTGTTTTCTTGATGTTTGAATGCATTTTGCATCAATGCCATGTTTAACTTGTTTTGCTCATATCTTCTAGGCCGTAGCTCCAAATTAAATGAACTTTATATGTAACTTGACTAAATTTCGTGTAGGTCATCATGGTGATGCTTAACTTGCTGTTTAACAACTTGCACATAAGGTTTCGTTCGTCTACACTTGGTTCGTCTTCGTGGCTTCATCTTCTTCATGGACTCGTTCTTCTTCCTAGCGTGATTTCAGGCAAGATGACCGTCACCTTGGATCTCACTACTATCATTGCTATGCTAGTTGCTTCGTTCTATCGCTATGCCGCGTTACCTACCACTTGCTTATCAAGCCTCCCAAAATGCCATGAACCTCTAACCTTTGTCACCCTTCCTAGCATACCGTTGTTTGGCTATGTTACCGCTTTTGCTCAGCCCCTCTTATAGCGTTGCTAGTTACAGGTGAAGATGAAGATTGCTCCATGTTGGATTATGTTTATGTTGGGATATCACAATACCTCTTATATTATTAATGCATCTATATACTTGGTAAAGGGTGGAAGGCTTGGCCTTGTGCCTGGTGTTTTGCTCCACTCTTGCCGCCCTAGTTTCCGTCATATCGGCATTATCTTCCCGGATTTTGCGTCCCTAACGCGGTTGGGTGTTATGGGAACCCCTTGACAGTTCGCCTTGGATAAAACTCTTCCAGCAAGGCCCAACATTGGTTTTACATTTTCCTAACAACCTAAGCCTTTTTCCCTTGGGTTTCCGGAGCCCGAGGGTCATCTTTATTTTAGTCCCCCCGGGCCAGTGCTCCTCTGAGTGCTGGTCCAAACCGAGTGATGTCCGGCGCCCCCTGGGCAACCAGGGTCTATGCCAACCCGACGTCTGGCTCATCCGGTGTGCCCTGAGAACGAGATATGTGCAGCTCCTATCGGGATTTGTCGGCACATTCGGGTGGTCTTGCTGGTCTTGTTTTACCATTGTCGAAATGTCTTGTAACCGGGATTCCGAGACTGATCGGGTCTTCCCGGGAGAAGGAATATCCTTCGTTGATCGTGAGAGCTTATAATGGGCTAAGTTGGGACACCCCTGCAGGGTTTGAACTTTCGAAAGCCGTGCCCGCGGTTATGTGGCAGATGGGAATTTGTTAATATCCGGTTATAGTAAACTTGAAGTAAACTCTTCTAAAATACACCAATCGCGTGCGTGACCGTGATTGTCTCTTTTCGGGGTTGTTCGAGAGGAGAACACGGTTTTTGGGTTATGTTTGATGTAAGTAGGAGTTCAGGATCACTTCTTGATCATTACTAGTTGACGACCGCTTGTTAAGCTCCTCTTCTCGCTCTTGTTTCGTATTTTAGCCACCATACTTTGCTTAGCCGCTGCTGGAACCTCACCACTTTACCCCTTCCTTACCCATTAAGCTTTGCTAGTCTTGATACCCATGGTAATGGGATTGCTGAGTCCTCGTGGCTCACAGATTACTACAACACCAGTGGCAGGTACAGGTTATGCGATGCTCATGACGCGAGAGCGATGTCTACTTGTGTTGGAGTTCTTCTTCTTCTTCTTCGTTGATCTTGGGTTAGGTTCCTGGTCGGCAGCCTGGGCTAGCAGGGTGGATATTGTCTGAGTTTCTGTTTGTGTTCCATCCGTAGTCGGATGTTGATCTCTTGTATGATCTATTCATGTATTCTTGCGGCATTTGTATGCCTTGTATGTATCCCCCTATATTATGTAATGTTGATGTAATGATATCCACCTTGCAAAAGCGTGTCAATATGCGGTTCTATCCTTGGTGGGACCTTCGAGTGTCTTTAGGATAGTATCGCATATTGGGCGTGACAATTTGGTAGTTTAATCCTGTCCACCTTACAAATGAACTGGTTCACCGAAATGAGTTTCATATACTAGTACATGCTAAACCTGTTATGTGTCTGCTTATTTCTTCTTTTAGAATGCTGACAGGATGTCGGAGTAAATGGCCACGGGTAGCCTAACCGACTGCCCCTGGTTCTTCTAAAAAATTATCAGGCCTTTGGGCCTCCAAGCACTCCAAGCATTGGGCCGCCTTCCCTGGCCGGCTACCTCTGAAGCCGACTCCCGGAAGGCGACCCAGCCTCAGCAACCTCTCCCCGGGACAACTACGGGGTGGCCGACTCCAGGAAGCCGGCCAAGAAGAACGCCGACTCCAAGAAGCCGGCCGAGACCACAACCACCAAAGCTACACCCACATAACGGTGACAAGACGGGGTGTGGCCACAGTGCGGCCCAGTACACCCGAGGCCCGAGGCAGGCATGGCCACAGGAGGCCGTACGGGATGGCCGTCTCCCGTTCGGCTCGGCACTGTAGCCACGCCAGCCTCAACGTCATCCACGACCGACTCCTGTACGGCCCGCGGGCGGCGGGCCCCTTCTGCCAGAGAGAGGCGCAAAGGCGGCCCGGCCTCCCCCAGTCGAACAGGGGTGTAGCCGGCCCCCAGAAGCCGGCTACTCCCTTCCTTGAAGCAGGAGCCCCATTAAGGAGACAAGACGTGGTAAGGCTACAGTGAGAGCCTTCGAGGCGGCACACTGTAGCCACGCTTACCTCGACAAAGCCCTCGTCATCAGAGGCGAGGCTACAGTAAGTAGCCGCCGACAAGACCCTAGGCGGTGGGGCCGGCCTGTCGACCAAGAAGCCGGCAGCCGGCGGGACCCACCAATCGGCGGGACCCAACAGCCGGCGGAGAAGCCGGCGAGCGTAGACACTGACGGCTGGGACCAGTGCCCAGCCGGATTACCATTGTACCCCCGGGGGGTAGGCCTATATAAACCCCCCGGAGCACCCATGCAAAGGAGAGCTTCTGAACACAGCACACACACCATAGAGATAGAGAGAAGCAAGAGCTAGCCTTGTTCTTCTTCTCCCTTGAACCCAATAGCTCTAGGAGCGATTGTAGCTACCTTTCCTAGATCTAGTGATCATGCGGAGACCCCACAGAGCAGGACCAGGGGTGTTATCTCCTCGGAGAGCCCCGAACCTGGGTAAGATCCGCCGGCGTGCATGTCTTCACCTCATCCCGTTTCCAGGCACCGGCGATGTCTTATTGGCACCCACAATGATAAGCCATCCGTTGGCATATGTCGCACCAACCACCCGACATTTGGCGCCCACCGTGGGGCCAGGTGCACCATCGTCCGGAGACCTGTTCTGGACGGGAACCCTCTTCCTCCCCCACGAGCGCAGCCAGCCTGCTGCGCCCGATGGCGTTTGCCTCGACGCGCTGCAAGGCATCGACGACGCCTGCGCAGCGAGCTGCCTCACCGATTTGCTCGGCGAGGCTCGCATCTCCGACGAGCCTGCGTCCGACGCAGGCACAGACTACCCCGAGAGCCGCCTCGTCAGCCTCCTCGACCAGCTTCACGTCTCCAGCGAGCCTGCTGCAGACATGGAGTCGGTCGGCTCCACCGACCCGATGCTCGTCGACTCCGACATGGCATCACTCGACGCCTACCCCACCGACGTGGTGGTCTTCGACGACCCTCTCCCTCGAGCTGACAGTGGCAGCAGCGCTGTCACCGAAGTGCTGGTCATCAGCCACGTCGCCAACTCGGGCGAGAACTCCCACGACGCCCTGCAAGCGGCGATGCACGACCTCTCCGTCCCCATCCCGGCTGACGCGGACGCCGAGACCCTGGAGGCACGCCGCCTTGCCCTCATCGCGGAAGGCCAGAAGATAGCCTCCATGAGACGCCTCACTGAAGCCCACCAGCACGAAGTCGACCGCGCTGCCTTCGGTACGCCGCCGCCTAGCGGCCTGAGCCGAGCCGGCTTTGTCCAGAAGCGCGGCGCGGCCGTCGCCAGCATGCTGGGGGCAGATCGCCCCGTCTACGCCACCCTGCTCGAGAATCTGTGAGCCGCTCAGGCGGCCGCAGAAGAGCTCAATGGGCTGGGAGCCGATGAGCTCCCCTACATGACGAGACGGATCCAGCAGCTGCTCGACCCGGCTGCAGAACGGCACGAAGCTGGCGCCCGAGCTGATAGTCAACCCCCGCGCCGGGAGCACGCCGCGACGTCCCGCTCGCCGACTGCGAGCGGCGCGCGCCAGAAGAAAGACAAGGAGCCAGCTGCCAGCCGCAGCCGGACTCGCATCACCATCGAGCGCGACGCGGAGGGCCGCCCTCGAGCTGTGGAGCACCAAGGAAATCTGCCTCCTCCCCCGCCTCGAAGAGAAAGACGTCTCACTCCGCCGCCTATCACGCACCCGACTCTTGGCGACCGACTCGGCCGGCGAGAAGGAGTCGGCGAGAGCGACGCCCGCCACCGGATCGACCGCCTTGCTCGATCCTTGGCGTTAGAAGAAGAAGACGATGTCGGCCCGCCATGCTTTGGCCCCCGCATCCATGACGAGCCCTTCCCCAAAGGGTTCTCGCTCCCTAGAGACACGCCCAAGTACAACGGCTCAGTGAAGCCGGAAGATTGGCTCATCGACTACTCCACGGCTGTCAGCATAGCTAACGGCAATCGGCGCGTCGCCGTGAAGTACGTCCCCCTCATGCTGCAAGGCACGGCACGCACCTGGCTCAACAGCCTCAAGCCATACAGCATCAACAGCTGGCTGGACTTCACGGAAGTCTTTGTCCGCAACTTCACCAGCACCTACAAGCGGCCTCCCAAGCCTCGCCAGCTCTCCCTCTGCATCCAAGGGCCCAACGAGTCGACCCGCGACTACCTCACGCGGTGGGCCGAGCTCCGTAACTCCTGCGAGGGGGTGCATGAGGTCCAGGCCATCGAGTACTTCACTGCCGGGTGCCGAGAGGGCACCCTCCTCAAGCACCGACTCCTCTGCGACGAGCCAGCTACCCTTGACGAGTTGCTGATCACCGCGGACAAATACGCCACGGACGACTCCTCAATGAAGACCGAGCTGCGAGTAGACGCCTCTGGGAAGGTGATTGCTCCGGCTCCCAAGACGCCGGCTGGCGACCCCAATCGGCGCCCTTACCAGAACGATCACAAGCGCAAGGCCCCCATGCCGACTTCCTCCAGTCGGCAGGTGGCCACTGTTGAAGATGAGCAGCCCGAAGAACGGCTCGCTCCCAAGAAGAAGGTTGGCAGGCCGGCTTGGCAGCCGTCTTTCTCCTACGAGCAAGCTCTCGGCGCCCCCTGCAAGTTCCACAGCGGCGCGAAGCCGTCCAACCACACAACCCGGAAATGCCATTGGCTCACCCGCATCACCAAGGGCGAGGGGATGTTGCCGCCTCCGCCTCCCGGTCCGCCGCCTCCAGCCCCCCAGCAGCCGGCGGCTCGGCCGGCAGTCGGCACCATCCAAGACGAATTCCCCGAAGAGCACGCCGCCTACGTCGTCTTCACAGGTCAATTCGACGACAAGCGCAGTCGGCGCAGACAGCATCAAGAAGTTAATGCGGTCGCCTCCAGCGCCCCCGAGTTCATGCACTGGTCAGGAAGCCAATCAGCTGGAGCCAGGCCGACCACCCAGAGGTGATGCCTTCGCCTGGCTCCTATGCAATGGTCTTGGATGTCACCCTCACGACGGAGAGGCGAGCTGTCAGATTTTCCTGCGTCCTGATAGACGGTGGAAGCAGTATCAACATACTGTACCGCAATACCATGGAGAAGCTGAACAGCAAAGCAAAGCAACTCATGCCGAGCTGCACTGTTTTCCATGGCATCATCCCCGGCTTGTCTTGCTCCCCAATCGGCAAGATTAAAATGGATGTTCTCTTCGGAGACAAAGATCATTTTCGCCGAGAAGCAATCTGGTTCGAGGTGGTGGATTTGGAGAGCCCCTATCATGCACTGCTTGGCCGACCTGCTCTGGCCAAGTTCATGGCTGTGCCCCACTACGCCTACCTAAAGATGAAGATGCCGAGCTCGAAGGGGATCATCACGGTAGCCGGCGACTAGAAGAAGTCCACCGAGTGCGCCATGGCCAGTAGCCGGCTGGCAGAGTCCCTCGTGGTGGCAGAAGAGAAGAAGATTTTGGAACGGGTTGTGGCCATGGCCGGCAAACAGCCGGCCTTGTCCCCCAACCCCAAGGATTGTGATGCGCAGGGCTCCTTCCAGCCTGCCAAAGAAACGAAGAAGATACCTCTGGACCCGGAGAACCTAGAGAGGTTCGCTGTCATTGGGGCGAACTTGGACAGTAAATAGGAAGGCGAGCTCGTCGACTTCCTCCGTGAGAATCGAGACATCTTCGCATGGTCCCCAAAGGACATGCCGGGTGTCCCGAAGGATTTCGTCGAGCACAAGCTACATGTCCGAGCTGACGCGAAGCCCGTCAAGCAACCCCTCCGCCGACTATTAGAAGAGAAGCGAAGAATCGTGGGAGAAGAGATAGCCCGGCTCCTTGCTGCTGGCTTTATCATGGAAGTGTTCTTTCCAGAATGGCTTGCTAACCCAGTTCTGGTTCTGAAGAAGAATAACAAGTGGCGTATGTGCATAGACTACACCAGCCTGAACAAGGCCTGCCCAAAGGATCCGTTTGCTCTGCCACGGATTGACCAAGTGATAGACTCCACAGCCGGATGCGAGCTGTTAAGTTTTTTGGATGCGTACTCAGGGTACCATCAGATCAAGTTGGACCCAGCTGACCGCCTGAAGACTGCCTTCATCACACCCTTTGGAGCTTTCTGCTACCTGACTATGACATTCGACTTGAGAAATGCCGGTGCCACTTTTCAGCGTTGCATGCAGAAATGTCTCTTGAAACAACTCGGCAGAAATGCCCACGTCTATGTAGACGACATTGTGGTGAAGACAGAGAAGCGCGGCACCCTGCTGGAAGACCTGAAAGAAACATTCGCCAACTTGCGCCGATTCCAAATCAAGCTCTACCCCGAGAAGTGTGTGTTCGGAGTACCAGCCGGCCAGCTGCTAGGCTTCCTGGTCCCCGAACGCGGCATCGAGTGCAACCCCGTCAAGATCAAGGCCATCGAGAGGATGGGGATCCCCACCAAACTGCGAGATGTGCAGAAGTTCACTGGCTGCTTAGCCTCCCTGAATCGTTTTATCAGCCGACTAGGAGAGAAGGCTCTCCCCCTGTACCGACTCATGAAGAAGTCCACTCACTTCGAGTGGAACGACCAAGCTGACCAAGCCTTCCATGAGTTGAAGAAAATGCTGACCACTCCGCCTGTCCTGGCAGCGCCGACTGAGAAGGAGCCCATGCTCCTCTACATCGCCGCGACTAGCCGAGTCGTCAGCACTGTTACTGTAGTCCAGCGCCCGGAAGAAGGCCGAGCCCAGCTAGTCCAGAGGCCGGTGTACTATCTCAGCGAAGTGCTATCCAGCTCAAAGCAAAACTACCCGCACTATCAAAAGATGTGCTATGGGGTGCACTTCGCTGCCAAGAAACTGAAGCCCTATTTCCAAGAGCACCCCATCACGGTCGTGTGCACCGCCCCGCTCGCCGAGATCATAGGCAGCCGGGATGCATCCGGCCGGGTGGCTAAATGGGCCATTGCATTGGCGCCCTACACAATCTTCTACCAACCCCGCGCCGCCATCAAGTCCCAAGCACTGGCCGACTTCCTCGTCGACTGGGCCGAGACCCAGTACTTACCGCCGGCTCCCGACTCTACCCATTGGAGGATGCACTTTGACGGGTCCAAGATGCGCACCGGCTTGGGAGCCGGCATCGTCCTCACCTCTCCCAAAGGCGACAAGCTCAAGTACACGCTGCAGATCCACTTCGCCGCCTCTAACAACGTGGCCGAGTACGAGGCGCTCGTACATGGGCTCCGGCTAGCCAAAGAGCTTGGCATACGCCGGATCCTGTGCTACGGCGACTCAGATTTGGTGGTCCAGCAATTGTCTGGCGACTGGGACGCCAAGGACCCGAACATGGCGATCTATCGATTCCTCGTCCAGCAGATCAACGGATACTTTGAAGGGTGCGAGTTCCTGCACGTGCCAAGGGCCGACAACGACCAAGCAGATGCCCTAGCACGGATCGGCTCCACCCGACAAGCCATACCGACTGGCGTCTCCCTCTAGCGCCTCCTCCAGCCGTCCATCAAACCATCTCCAGAGTCGGACTCCATCTTCGTACCGCCTGCGCCAGATACAGCCGGATCCGACTTGAAAAACCCCGTAGGCGGCACGGGGACTTCGACAACTGGCCCGGGGACTGCCGTAGTCGCACCCGGCCCGGGGACTTCAGAACCCGGCCCGGGGACTGCAGCAGTCGGCCCGGGGACTACAACGACACAAGAAGCGGTGGCCGACTCACCCAACCCACCCGCCCGAGTCATGGTGGCTACATTAACAGAAGAAAAGTCACAGCTCCCTCATGGGCCCAGCCCATCCTCAAGTTCCTAGTCAGCAGAGAGCTGCCGGCTGATGAGATCTCAGCAAGACTAGTGCAACGACGAGCCGCAGGATATACAATAATCAACAGAGAGCTTGTGAAGCGCAGCGTCATTGGAGTCTTCCAGCGTTGTGTCGAGCCAGAAAAAGGAGTGGCAATCCTCAAAGACATCCACCAAGGCGAATGCCGCCACCACGCAGCCTCAAGATCCCTTGTGGCCAAGGCTTTCCGCCATGGTTTCTTCTGGCCGACTGCCTTGGTGGATGCTAAAGAAATAGTCAAGAGCTGCAGAGGATGCCAAGTTTTTAGTTCCAAGCAACACCTGCCGGCTTCTGCACTCAAGACCATTCCCCTCACCTGGCCTTTTGCCGTCTGGGGACTGGACATGGTAGGCCCTTTCAAGACAGCCCGCGGCGGCCTGACACATCTACTTGTTGCTATGGACAAGTTCACAAAGTGGATCGAAGCAAAGCCAATCAAGAAGCTGAACGGGCCGACTGCCGTGACATTCATCACTGACAGCACTACTCGGTACGGCGTGCCGCACAGCATCATCACCGACAACGGCACAAACTTCGCCAAAGGAGCACTGGCACGTTTCTGCGCGACGCAGGGCATCCGACTGGACCTAGCATCCGTTGCCCACCCGCAGTCAAACGGCCAGGTCGAGCGAGCAAATGGACTCATCCTCTCCGGCATCAAGCCCCGACTGGTTGTACCACTGGAGCGATCGGCTGGCTGCTGGCTCGATGAGCTGCCGGCTGTCCTCTGAAGTCTGCGCACTACACCCAACAAGTCAACCGGATTCACTCCATTTTTCCTCGTGTACGGTGCCGAGGCTGTCATCCCAACATACATCGAGTTCGACTCGCCTCGGATCACCATGTACACGGAGGAGGAGGCCAAAGAAGCAAGAGAAGACGGCGTGGACCTACTGGAAGAAGGCCGGCTGCTAGCACTCAGCCGGTCGCCATCTACCAGCAAGGGTTGCGCCGCTACTACAACCGCAAGGTCAAGACAAGATCCTTCCAAAAAGGTGACCTTGTGCTCCGGCTGATCCAGCGAACAGCCGGCCAGCACAAGCTCTCGGCCCCTTGGGAAGGCCCCTTCGTCGTCAGCAAGCCACTCGGCAACGACTCCTACTACTTGATCGACGCACAAAAACCAAGAGCACGCAAGAGAGACGACTCCGGCAAGGAGTTGGAGCGACCATGGAACGCAAACCTCCTAAGATGATTTTACAGTTGAAAGCAGTATGTATCATGCTACCCCTTTTTGTATTAAGCACGAACCAACAGGCCCCCCGAACAGTACTCGGGGACTGCCTTTTATTTATCTATGAATGACGAATGTCATATCCATGAATGTATTATTACATTTGATTTCTTGTCTGGCACCGGGTTTGACTAGTCGGCCCGGGGACTGGCCGCCTTAAGCTATATTAAAAGTTCTACCTGAAGTCAGAAAAGTAGTGTGCCGGCTCCCGAGTCCTCTCTTGTTGAAAGTCACAGCTCGAAGAACCGACTGTCCGACTAGCAAGAGGCAAGGCAGAAAGGATGCCCACATGAAAAACGGCTAAGGACCAACGAACTTACATAGCAAAAGGACGGCCTCCAAACACGCCTGCCGGCTGTCAGAACAGCCGGCTAGCCGGCTTCTTAAACACTTAGCTTTAGTCCAGCAAAGCTAGAGTACTCCCCCCCCCCAATCGGCCAAGCACTCCTCCAGCTACAGATTGCAGAGCAACTGTTGGACTGGGGAGGCGGCAACCAAGGGAAGGCGGCAAAGGAAAAAGCGGAAGGATAAAAAGCAAAGTACAAGGAAAGGCCAGATGCATGCATAAGTTATATATACATATAAGAAGCCCCCAACAGGCTGGCAACAGACATAAGTTCGAATACACCAAGTGGGTGGAATTGTGCAGACTTAACCAAACATTGTTCCAAAAGTAACAAGACAGGAAAACAAAAGATGGTAGACTAGGGCGCGACGCGGAAGCTGAGCTCGTCGGTGGAGACGGCCTTGCCGGCTGAAGGAGTGGCCGCCTAGCGGGTCTCGGCTTGGCCACCACCAGTGGCGGGCGACGCACTCGCACGTGACGTAGTGCTGGAGGCGCGGTCAGGCTGAGGCTGGTCGGCCGCTCCACCAGCCCGCTCGGCGTCTTCACCTTCCTCCTCCTCCTCTTCGCCCTCGTCGCTGGAGTCAATCTCCTCCGCCGAGTCTTCACCGTCCGCCGGGTTCAGCCCGAACCACTCCTCCGGCTGGGCGACACCGTTGTCGTCTACCTCGGGGGCGAAGACACTGGTGTCGGTGTAGTCGGCGATCCGAAGCCCGCCGGATGATAGCCGGCCGCGCCGGCTCCAGCTCCGTGTCGGCTTGCTGCCGCCAGGTAGCCAGCTGATCCAGGCTCAGGCCGGGATACCAGGCCTTGACGAACTCCAGCGCCCGCCTGGCGCCGGAGCGAGCCCCCGAGGCCTTCCAAGCCTCGAAGCGGCCGACTGCCACCTCCAGCCAGTCGGCAGTCTGACTGGGGGTGCGAGGAACCACTTGGCCGGGCCAGAGGGCGGCCAAGACTTGCGCCCCGGCACGCTGAAGCCGACGGAGCAGTCGGTGAGCCGGCTGGATGCGGGCCTGGATCGCCAAGAGCTGCTCCTCCAGCGAACGGCCAGCGGTTGGCGAGATCTCAAAGCCTGCCTGCCTTCGCGCTTGGCGACGGGCCTCGATGGTCTGGTTGGCGGCAGTAGAATAGCTAGGGAAATATTCTGCGCAAGAAAGAAGAAGAAAAGAAGAAAAGAGCACCAAATCAGAAAAAGAGCCAAAGTGGCAGATGGCAAGAAAGGACGAAGAGGTAGGCGGCTTACCGTGAACCAGATCCTCGATCTGGCCATAGCCAGAGATCAGAGTCTGCCTGGCCTCAGCCCAGCCAGGCGCCTCCGTCTCGTACTCGGCCTACAGGGCGGCTTCGCGGTCCTGCACTGCCTTCAGTGCCGCCTTGTGGCCTTCCTCCTGGTCGGCCAACTTCTTGGCGAGGCGGTCGCGTTCCTGCACCAAGGCGGCGAGCTCGGCATCCTTGGCACGAAGGGCGGTCTGAGACTCCCAGCTGTGCCCTCAGACTGGCATTGGCCGCTGCAGGGACGGCAGAAAAAGAAAGAACAGTAAGAAGAAGTCGTCAAGGAAGATCCGACCCGACTGCTCAGCAGTTGGCCCGAATCTCGGTGACTACACCCAGTGGGTGCGCTAACGCGCCCCCACATGAGATAAAGAACAAAGCACGTACCTCGGCTCTCAGTAAGGTCGGCGGTCTTCTGGGTCAGCTCCCGAGCCTGGGAGTTGAAGGCGGCCGCACGAAGATTGCGGTAGTCCTGCAAGATAGACAAAAGATCGAAGTAAGAACAAGAATAGCAAAGACAAATCCACCTAGAAGTTCCAAGCCGCCTGCTCAGCAGCCGACTCGGAATTCGGGGACTACACCCAGTGGGTGCGCTGACGCGCCCCCACAGAAGAAATCAAAGTCAAGAAGAAGCAAGATGGGAAGACTAACCCGGATGGCCGCCCGCGTCACGAGGAACTCGTCGGTGAACTGCCTCAGCGCCGCAGCTTGGCCCTGGAGCCGGGTCCGGACGTCCTGCGCGGCCACGTTCATCACGGCCGTCCCTCCGCCTGGCGTCCACCCCGAGGTAGCGCTGGCCGCCTCCGCATACTGGGCTGACGAGCTGGAGCCCACGGCCGGCTGCGGCTCCGACGCGGCTTTCTGTGGCTCCGACGCAGCCTTCCCCGCGCGCCAGCTCGGCGGCATCCGGACCGCCATCTCAGTCCTCGCGGCTGGCTCGCCCCCCGCCGACTGCGCAGGCGGCTGATCAGGCCGGCCGCCTTGAGCCGCCCCAGTTGGCGGGGTCGGCACCGGCGCCCTCTCCAGGATGATGACGTCGTCGTCTCTCCCCAGCCCTGGCTGGTCGCCGCTGGCTCCCTCTGGCGAGGGCTCCACGTCCCCAGGCGCCATGACGCGCAGCGGGGTGACCATCAAAACCTCCCCCGCCGCCGCCGCGGCCGCAGCCTCTGCTTGAGCCCTGGCTGTGGCATCGGCGAGCGCCTTCGCCGCCTCCTCCTCCCGTGCCGCCTGGGCGGCGGCCGCCTTCCGTGCCTCCGCCTCCCGCGCCTCCTGTTCCTCCCGCGCCTCCCGCGCGTTCCGTTCCATCGCCGCCTGAAGCTCGGCGCGGGGGTCCACACGGCGGGTGGTGCTCCCAGACCCCCTCGGCGACTCGACGACGGAGGCAGCAGCCGCCCGCTCAAGCGACAACGGCGCTCTGATCATTGGAGAAAAATACAAGGGCTCAGGAACCACCAGAGAAAAGAAAGAAAAAAGAGTATACGAAAGAAAGTGAACTTACGCCGACATGGTCTGCGGTTGCTTCACCGTCTTGCGGAAGCGAGCCGCCTTCGCGGCCGCCTCCTCCCGCCTGGTGGCTACCGCCCTGCCCCTGGGTTTCTTCGTCTGGCTGCCGAACAAACCCTGGGCGGCGCGGCGCTTTTGACCTCCGCCCCGAGCAGGGGGTGCAGCGGAGGAATCCGCGCCGCGTCCAGATGCCGGCTGGCGGCGCGGGGCGACTTCGGCCTCATCGTCGTCCGGCCAGTCGTCGAAGGTGACTCCGAGCCCGGAGCCGCCTGCTTCGCCGCCGGCTTGGCCACCGCCCGGCTCGATGTTGTCGTCCATACCGGCTGCCCCCAAGTCGGGGTCCTCCAGATCGTGATCGGTCCGGTCGGGGACGAATCGACGCTCCGCGTCTGACCCGCCGGCCGGCCGAAGAAGAGGGCTCTGTCGAAAAACAAACCGACTAAGTTAGAGTCGGCCAAGAGGAACTCGGCAACAAAAGCAAAGAGAAAGAAAAAGAGACAAGGAGAACATACCGTAGGCGGCGGATTGGCTCCGCTATATGGCACCTTGCCGAACTGCCACACTTCGGTGAGTTTGCAGTTCGCAAGGTAGTTCACCATATAGGCGACTTCCTCGCGCGGCATCTCCTTGGTGCACATTCGGCTCGGATCGAGCTGGCCGCTCATCTGACACATCAGATGAGGCCGGCTCTAGAGCGGAAGAACCCGGCGCGTGACGAAAGCGGCCAGCAAGTCGGGCCCCGTCAAGCCCTCCGACTGGGTCAGCTCTCGCACTCGGGCGACGGCGGCGGACCCGAACGGTGTCAGAGTCATGGCCCGGAAGGACCACTGGGGCCGCCTGCCCACTGGTGGGCCGGCTACGTAAGCCGGCAGGTTGATGTAGTCGCCCCGCGGGGCGATGTTCCGCACATAGAAGTACGACTTTTGCCACTTCTTCACCGATTGGATCAGCGTGATGACGGGGAAGGGGTTGTCGGCGACGGACCTCCGCGACGCGATGAAGGCACCAGTCTGAGCCGGCACGCCCTGCATGCGCATGCCCAGCTTGGACTGGAAGAACTCCCCCCAGAGCTCGAGGGTAGGGAGGATGCCGAGGTAGCCCTCGCACAGGGTGACGAAGGCTGATAGCAGCACCACCGCGTTTGGGGTGAGGTGGTGCGGCTGGAGCTGGTAGAAATCGAGCCAGGAGCGGAAGAAGGTGCTCACTGGCAGGCTGATGCCGCGCAAGAAGTGCGAGCGGAAGACCACCCGCTCACCCTCCCGCGGCTCCGGCGTAATTTCCCTCGCCGGCGCAAGGCAGACCTCCACCTTGTCCGCGCCCGGCAGCCGCGGTGTATTGCGGAGGAACTCGACGTGATCTTCGTGGACGTTGGAGCCGTCCCAATCCCCGCCATACTGCTCCGTGGTGGGAGGCATGGCGAAAACGAGCGCGGCGGCGCAGGAACGTGCGGTGGAAGAGCGCGGCGGCGAGGCGCTGTTGCAAGAAACGGCGAGCGAAGAAGATGGTGGAAGTAGGAGGAGCGTGCGAGGGCCTGCCGCCCTCCACCCCCCCTACTTATAGCTCCGCGAGGTGAGGTCGGGGAGGCCGGACGTGGGGGAGACGTGGGATTAACTGCACCCATTCCCCCCACGCCCCGCGATTATTGCGCCCTAAAGGCGAGCCGAAACTGCCGCAAGGAGACGTGCGGGCGGTTTCGGGATGCAAAGAATCCGCGCCTGGGCCCGGGCGCGGACGTGGCGGGCCCCCGCCCTGCGGCGACGTCTCGTCGCGCGCGTGGGCTGGCAGGCTTTCTGGCCAAGGGAGGCCACGTGGTTCGCAGACGGCAAGTGGCCTGCCCGCGGCCCGGTGCACACACTAGCGAGCTCCCGCCCTCCGACTCCGGAGTTTTCGACCAAGGCGGCATGCCTAACCAAAGCTGGCTCCTAGCTGCCGGCTTGTCAAGATAGGAAGCTGATCGAGCTTCTCAACCCCTACTCCACCTCGAAGCCCAATCAGCTTCGGGGACTACTGTCGGAGTAAATGGCCACGGGTAGCCTAACCGGCTGCCCCTGGTTCTTCTAAAAAATTATCAGGCCTTTGGGCCTCCAAGCACTCCAAGCATTGGGCCGCCTTCCCTGGCCGGCTACCTCTGAAGCCGACTCCCGGAAGGCGGCCCAGCCTCAGCAACCTCTCCCCGGGACAACTACGGGGTGGCCGACTCCAGGAAGCCGGCCAAGAAGAACGCCGACTCCAAGAAGCCGGCCGAGACCACAACCTCCAAAGCTACACCCACATAAGGGTGACAAGATGGGGTGTGGCCACAGTGCGGCCCACTACCCCCGAGGCCCGAGGCAGGCATGGCCACAGGAGGCCGTACGGGATGGCTGTCTCCCGTTCGGCTCGGCACTGTAGCCATGCTAGCCTCAACGTCATCCACGACCGACTCCTGTACGGCCCGCGGGCAGCGGGCCCCTTCTTCCAGAGAGAGGCGCAAAGGCGGCCCGGCCTCCCCCAGTCGGACAGGGGTGTAGCCGGCCCCCAGAAGCCGGCTACTCCCTTCCTCGAAGCAGGAGCCCCATTAAGGAGACAAGACGAGGTAAGGCTACAGTGAGAGCCTTCGAGGCGGCACACTGTAGCCACGCTTACCTCGACAAAGCCCTCGTCATCAGAGGCGAGGCTACAGTAAGCAGCCGCCGACAAGACCCTAGGCGGTGGGGCCGGCCTGTCGACCAAGAAGCCGGCAGCCGGCGGGACCCACGAGTCGGCGGGACCCAACAGCCGGCGGAGAAGCCGGCGAGCGTAGACACTGACGGCTGGGACCAGTGCCCAGCCGGATTACCATTGTACCCCCGGGGGGTAGGCCTATATAACCCCCCGGAGCACCCATGCAAAGGAGAGCTTCTGAACACACCACACACACCATAGAGATAGAGAGAAGCAAGAGCTAGCCTTGTTCTTCTTCTCCCTTGAACCCAACAGCTCTAGGAGCGATTGTAGCTACCTTTCCTTGATCTAGTGGTCATGCGGAGACCCCGCAGAGCAGGACTAGGGGTGTTATCTCCTCGGAGAGCCCCGAATCTGGGTAAGATCCGCCGGCGTGCATGTCTTCGCCTCATCCCGTTTCCAGGCACCGGCGATGTCTTATTGGCACCCACAATGATAAGCCATCCGTTGGCATATGTCGCACCAACCACCCGACACAGAATATTGGGCAAGAGTGCCTTATTAAGCAATGGTAAAGGAAGTAATGCAGATAAGGTTCAGGATAGTGAGACATCCTTGTTGGTCTCCAACAAAGCTGATAAAACAGCTAAGTTAGACTATCTTGAAGACAGTGAGACAACCCCAAAGTCCTGTGTTGGTTTAGTGTTCGAGTTACTGGCCACTACCGCTTGCACAAGCTATTCAAACTCACTATTTGAATCAGTTCGGTGTCTTGAGTCTCAACTACAAGCTGAAAGACATTGATGAACTGTGCTGCAACAAGAAGCGGAAGGACTGCGGAAGTCCCTGGAGCATTCAGATGCATACTTTCTGGTGCAACAGCAAGCGTTGGAGGATTTTAGCGCCAATCAGGACAAAGCTAATAAGCTTGCTAAGCTTATTGCCAGCATGGTGGATACCCAAGATAACATTTCTTGAGCTCTTCTAAAGTTGTTTCAGTTATGCTCTTGTTTTGCTGCCACGTTTATTTTCACTGGTGGCCAATTTTGATGGCCAGTGTATGTAATATGCTGCTTTGTTCCCTATTTTTGCACTGGTGGTGAACTTTGATGCCCAGTGGATGTAATATGTGTAATAGTTGTAATAGCCTAGCATTAGTTGCTTGCTTATTTATTTCCTTATTATCTTTGTTTATTTGTTTGCTTGTAGTCACTGCAGTTCTTTTTCCACGTTTTTCTAGTGGCCACAATAACCTATTTTTGGTAACTAGGCCACAATAATCATGGCAACACACGGACTGTTGTAACCATGGGAATCCTGCGGGCTGTAGGATCCATGGGCCTTATACGGGCCGTAGGATCCATGGACTTTCTACGGGCCATATGATCCATCGCCCTTCTACGGGCCGTAGGATCCATTGGTCTTCTACGGGCCGTAGGATCCATGGGCCTTGTACGTGGCCTAACATTATTTCGCCAAACATGGGCCGTACTATTCGTGGACCATAATGGGCGGTTAATAGACCGTATTTGATAACGCTATGAAAACAGCCCAACGGGTTAACGGTTCACAAACAGGTCGAATGTAACCACGGGCTGAATTTGGCCCACAAACGGAACAGGCCAGTAACAGGCCGTAACTAACCGAATTCTAGAAATGAGCCCAAGAATAAATGAGCCCTTAGAAGACCGAAAGTTAACATAGGCTGGAAACGGCCGACGGAATAATGGGTCGTTAATGGGTATAAAGCGATACACTGTTCATTATGTGCCAGTTTCATCTCGGGCCTTTAATGGGCCTAGAGTTACGAAGGGCCTCATATGGGCCAAAAGACATCATGGGCCATACATGGGCCGGAAGTTACAACGGGCTGGAATCATATTGGACGGCCCAGATGAAGCTACTGGGCTTAATTCCGATAGGCCGTAACGGGCCAGGAGTTAGCGGGCCGTAAATGGGCGATATACGAACAGGCCGTTAACAGGCTTTCCGTGGGCCGGCCCGTTACCTTTTGACCATGTCAAACGGGCCAGCCTTTTCACTGGAATGGGCCTCTGTTGGGCCGTGCCACGTGTTGACGTATCATAGGCGCCTCCTGTCCAATGAGTGGATGGCATCTGTCCCAACGGTGAGCCAACATGAGTTTCCTCTGGCCAATGAGAATTTTACACGTGGAAACTCCCCATTGGTCTGGGCTGTTAACGGGTTATCAGATCCAAAACCGGACCCGATAGCTTAACGGCGACCTGTTACGGTGAATGCCACGGGTCGGTCATCCTTGATGAAAGCACTTCTATGACGCGCGATTTATCGTCATGGAAGTGGACACTTCCGTGATGATAATTTTGGTAATGTCATGGAACACTTCTACGACAGCACAAGTATGGCTATCTTGATTCTGTCATAAAATCGTCATGGACGTACATGCATGACAGAAAACGTGACCTACTATGACAAACATGTATCATCACGGAAGTGTATTTTTTTGTGTGGTCGATTGCGAGGATGAACAGGAAGGGCGACAAGGGTCACCCTGCCGTAGGCCTCGCTGGTGCTGTATCTTCTTGTCGGGGGTGCCGTTCAGGAGGAATGAAGACGAGGATGTGGAGAGGAGCAGAGCTATCCAGTCTCTCCAACGCGCAGTAAAACCTCTCTGTTGCAGCAGTTCTAGGATGTATTCCCAGGACACGTTATGGAAGGCCTTTGCGATGACCAACTTGAGAAGCAAAGCTGGTGTTTTTCGTCTATGTAGGACCTTGATGCAAATTTGAACATACAAGAAACTATTATGGATGCATTTCGTCCGAAGAAAGGCCGATTGTGCTGGTGATATGAGCGTGTGGATTACACTAGCAAGCCTGGGGGAGAGCACTTTGGAGATCAGCTTCGCGATGGAGTGAATGAGGCTAATCGGCCTATAGTCACTAACTGAGGCCCCTCCGCCTTTCTTTGGCAGCAACGCAACAACAACGTGTTGAGTGCTCCAAAATTTCTGCCCACTAGATTGTAAAACTGGTTGAATGCCGGCATGATGTTGCCTTTGATTGTTGCCCAGCATGACCTAAAGAAGATGCCGAAGAAGCCATCTGGTCCCGACGCTTGATCGGCCGGTGATACCTTGATTGCACGCCACACTTCCTCCTCCGTGAAGGGGTTGTCGAGCCCTCCGCCTAGTAGCCTGGGCATTTCTAAAGAGTGCCAGTTGACAGTGGTGTCGCGGTGCGTTGCCATGCCCAGTAGGGAGGAAAAATGATCATGGATCATGTTTTCCTTGTCCTCCTGCGAGGTGACGACTCCGGATGGCCCCTGAAGTGTGTGAATGAATTCCTTTCGCTTTCTAGCATTGATCTTTGTCTGGAAGAAAGCCGAGGGCACATCTCCAGCAAGCAGCCATGTGATCCTGGAAGCCTGGAGCTTCCTTGCGCGGTCGATTGCCGCAAGCCCTAAGATTTTGAGCTTGAGCATTTTCCCAAGATGGAACTCCGCATCTGAGAGGGCTCTAGTTTCTTGAGCTATGTCAAGGCGTAGAACTACCTTAGTTGCAATGTGCATCTGAATCTTGGCACCTCCAAAATGTGATTTACTCCATATCTTGAGGTCTCTTGCTACCCTTTCCATTTTCTACTTTAGCCTTGCAAAAGCACACCTAGTTGTGGTTGGGCGGTTCCAGGCGTTTTGAACTGTCTCCTAGAAGCACAGGAACCGAGGCAAAAATGATTCAGATCTGAACGTAGCGGGGCGGTGCGGGGCTGCCGCAGCTGCGAGGAGCAGGGGCAATGATCCGAACAGGATGTGGACGCAGCGTGCAGAAGATATGATGGGAAAAGCCCCTCCCATGCGATGGTGCAGAAGAATTTGTCAATGCTAACTAGGGTCGGTTGTGACGCTCATTGCTCCAGGTGAAGCGACGGTTCTTGCACTTGATTTCACGTAGGCCGCCAGCATCGATCGCTGCTCTAAATTTTCCCATGATCCTATGGTTGATGTTGCTGTTACTCTTGTCTCTTGCCTCATATATAATGTTGAAATCTCCGTTGATGAGCCACGCTTGGCCTGTTGGTGGGGAACCCGAGCTATTTCTGCGAGGAAATCAACTTTTCGATCATCATCCGAAGGCTTGTAGACTGTGGTCAGCCAGTACTCTTTGTTTGTCCCTCCTATCTGAACTTTTGCCGTGATGGAAAATCTGCCTATCGAGTGAGACTGCACGGATACCGTGCTAGAGTTCTAGAAAATGGCCGCCCCTCCTCTTGTTCCAATGGCTGGAAGAACTATGCACTGGTCAAGCCAAGTGCCGCCTACTTCTCTAGCTAAGCAGGTGGACCAACAATCTATCTTAGTCTCTTGTAGGCATAGGATAGCAAGTTTGTGTGCGTGTGCGGTGTCACGGATGACAGAGCGTCTCGCCGGTGTATTTAACCCCCTCACATTCCAACTCATGATTGGTATGTTGGTTTCATCCATAGGGGCAACCAGCACGGACTTTTTCTATGGGGGAGACGATCAAGGTACTGCGCGATGGATGCCGATGACTAACTACTGCTGAATTAATAATGTAACACGAGCACACCAGCCCTACATCCTGGGGTTGTCGGCGAGCGCTAATAGGCCCAAAACCCCGCCCGCAAGCAGCCACCCTTCTAACCTGACTTTTGGTACAGTACATCTGCAGGAAACTAAACCTAACTCTACCCAGTGCACTACTGGTCGTCGACGGCCAATCACATGACTATGGTTGTCTAACATGGGGAACGGGGCTCAGAGGCATCTCCTTGCTGGCTTGGCAGGCCGGCGATCACCTTGAGCATGCGGGGGTCGAGGCTGGTGAGCTTTGCAATGGCAGCAATATCGTCGTCCGAGAGGGATTCATCAAAACGGCGAATGAGGGCTTCCACCGCCTGTGCCGTCATCTTCTCCTTTAGCCCTAGAACACCGAGCCCCTGCACCAGTCGGAGCGTTCCCCGCTGCGAGACCGGCACAGAGGAGGGGTTCTCAGCCTGCCGGGCACTCTGCCTGACTGGCTTGGCATGCGGCCTGGCCTTGAGCGGGGTCTTGTCTCTTACCGGTGGCTTCCCGATGATCGCCGGCTTCGGCTTGGTGAAGAGGGGCTGCTGCACTGCATCTTCTCCTTCCCCCTGGAGGTGCATCTCTGTGACCCTCTGTGTGACCTCTCCCAGCTGCACCTCGTGCGTGTCCACCGCCAATGGAGTGTGACGGGCCAGGGACAGGGCCGGTCCCATGTCCAAGGATTCGCCGCTGCATCCGTCATCCTCGTCGTTGAAGCAGAGTAGCTTGTCTAGCTTGGCGGCGATCACCTTGTCGATCTGTGAGGCCATGTCGTTTGGACGGGGCGGGGGAGGGAGGCTCTTCTTTGCTCCTTGGAAGAACTCCTCAACCGGGTCCGCTAGTGCCTCCGGCTCTCTAGCTAGGTCAACAGCAGGCCTCTGCTCCTGGGCAAGCCTGCGTGGTGGGGCGAGCAGGGAGGGGCCGCCCAATGACTCCACCACAGCCGCCCCACCGTGCTTGCCCCGGGCCGCCTCCTTGCATATGTAACGTGTATGCTCTAACTCAAGGTGTAACGGGAGTTCTCTTAGCCGCATGAGTAATTTTTAGTCTAGGAATAATCCATGCGCGTGTGCGCTTATTGATCAAGAGATTTAATATTTTTCTGATGATGTTGACTCATTGCGTAGCCTTTGATCCGTTTATTGACCAAGTAATTAATCTCCTAGTACAACACCCTCACTTTAAGATGTTGGTGTACCCGCTATTTTGTGTTCATTTATCTAAGGCATTAATGTCCTACCAGTATTTCCTCATTCCCCCAATTTATTCAATGGATGATTTTCTCCGACGGTGTTGGCTCGCTGCGCGGCCTTTAATCAAACCTTTCTTAGCATCTTATCTTAGTATTTCTGAAGGGATAAATAAGTTAGGTCAATGCCTCGTCCTCTGCTTATTGATTCCTAAGAAGGTTGGTCGATGGCCTAGATAACTCAGGCACATATATAAATTGATAGAATTCAAGATAAAAAAGTAAGGCGGGGCTATTCACCAAAGAACGATCGAAAACATAGATATAAGAGTGTGAATAGCTCTGCCTTACTTGGGCAGATATGCGCCCATATGCTTGGCAGACGGACGAACGAGCATACTGGATTGTGATTTTATTCTCAAAAACATGAGGGGGTTTCTGCAAAAAGACGTGACAAACCAACAATATCAATTCTATTTATTAGTAGGTATAGATATGTGGCATATGAGAACAAATCATGGGTTGGATGGCTAGGTGGATTATTGTACCTTCAACCTAGCCTACCAGATATCAAAGTCCAGCGTTGACACCATCCGTCTTTACTATCTTTAGTATTAAAGGGGATAGTTGGAACGTTCAGGTATCCTTCTCCAAGGATCACACCACCTCTTCAAGCCCACCACTGTTTTTTTTCTCCAATCCCTGTTCTTGTTTTTTTCGCCTAGAAAAGCATCCACCTCTTGTTTTCGGTTTTATCCAGTGATACCCCCCCACACACAAACATTCCTTTGCCTATTCTCTTGTCTTGACTCCCCGATAGAGGGCTAGGTCAACCCCCTCACGCCACTACCACCCTCCCGCTCGCCCTTTACCACCGTGATGACCCACAAGTATAGGGGATCAATCGTAGTCCTTTCGATAAGTAAGAGTGTCGAACCCAACGAGGGGCAGAAGGAAATGACAAGCGGTTTTCGGCAAAGTATTATTTGCAACTGTTGTAAGTAACATTGATAGATAGTTTTCTAGCAAGGTATTTCACAACGGATAACTAGTAACAATAATAACAAAGGTGCAGCAAGGTAGCCCAATCCTTTTTATAGCAAAGGACTGGCCGGAATGTTCTCTTATAACAAGCAAAGAGTTCTTGAGGACATACGGGAATTATCATCTAGTCACTTTCATCATGTTCGTTTGATTCATGTGCGCTACTTTGATAATTTTATATGCGGGTGGACCGGTGCTTGGGTGCTGTTCTTACTTGAACAAGCATCCCACTTATGATTACCCTCTCTCGCAAGCATCGACAACTATGGAAGAAGAATTAAAATAAATATAACCATAGCATGAAACATATGGATCCAAATCAGCCCCTTATGAAATAACACATAAACTAGGGTTTACGCTTCTGTCACTCTAGCAACTCACCATCTACTTATTACTACACAATGCCTTCCCTGAGGCCCAAGTATGCTAATGTGTCATGTAGTCGACGTTCACATGACACCACTAAAGGAAGCAACAACATACATATCATCAGAATATCGAACGAATACCAAATTCACATGATTACTTATAACCAAACTTCTCCCATATCCTCAAGAATGAAAGTAACTAGTCACAAATCATATTCATATTCAAGATCATATGGGTATTGAATATAATTAAGGATCTGAACATATAATCTTCCACCAAATAAACCAACTAGCATCAACTACAAGATATAATCAACACTACTAGCAACCCACAGGTACCAATCTGAGGTTTTGAGACAAAGATTGAAAACAAGAGATGACCTAGGGTTTGTGATGATATGGTGCTGGTGAAGATGTTGATGAGGATTGATCCTCTTACGATGAGAGGGTTGTTGGTGATGTCAATGGCTTCGATTTCCTCCTCCCGGAGGGAAGTGTCCCCGGCGTAATCGTTCCGAGAGCAGAAGTTCTCCTACCCAGGTTCCGCCATGAGACAACTGCGCTTTGTCCCGAAAGTCTTCTTCTGATTTTTTTCTAGGGAAAATGGCATCATATAGGAGAAGATGGACCTTGGAGGCGCGACGGGGGCCCCACAAGCTAGGTGGGCGCGCCCTGGGGGGTGGGGCCCCTTCTGGTAATTCTTTCGCCAATAATTTTTATATATTCCAGAACAATTCTTTGTAAATTTTTAGGTCATTTGGAGTTGTACAGAATAGCTATCTCTGGTGTAGCCCTTTCCGGTCCAGAAAATGCATAAGAATTGCATAATGAAGTGAAATAACAATCCAAAATACAATAAATAACAGTAGGAAAACATGATGCAAAGTGGACGTATCACATCGCCACTCACGCCTTCGACGCCGTCCTCCCAATGCACGATGCTGCTGCTACCACCCCGCTTGCACGGCGACCGTTCCACCATCCTGCCTTTAGGTTGCTACCACTACCCATTCCATCTTCTGTCCTTCCCTCAATTCACCAAAGCACAGCGTTGCCGCGCAACCAACGATGGTCGTCGTTGCCTCTTCTACGCAACCATCTATTGTCCAACTCGAGCCCTCACATAGCCATGGCTCCTTCCATGCCGCTGCTAGGTCATGAATGTTGTTGTCGTCCCTCACCACCGGCAGGTGGTTGTACCGCCCCAATGCATGCATGATCCATCACATTTGATTTTTTGTTTGGATTGACTCTATTGTGATTTTTTGCTTTACAGACCAATTGTCATGTCCATGTTGCCTCTCCCTGAGAGAGGATTTGTAACATGCAACTGTGGGAACACCCATATTTTTGACTGTCTGATTGCCTCACGATTCGGAAATTGGTTTGGTCTTTGCGTGTGCTTTAATCCTTAATTATCTTAGATATGGTTCATGCATCCAATTTTCCGCAGCTCAACCTAAACCACGTCCCATCCTTTTTTCTTTTGAACCGAAAATCCAATTTATGTTTTATTTGCATAGTCATGTTCCTTGCGAAGAGGGTATAAATAAGACCACTCTTGAATAGGTTTCGACAATTTTTAAAATTTACCAGTTCAACTATCAAAACTTGATAAGAACGAATGATAAATTTACCATCTTTCAGGAACTAAACTTAAACCTTATATCCCAAACCCTAACAGTTAAGCCCTAAGCCCGAGACCCTAAACCCTAAAAGAAAAAATGAAACGGGGTGAAAGTTGGTAAAATCCTAATATTACGACTAGCAGTTTTAATATTTAAAACTTAGTAAAAATTTGAAAGTTGTCAAAATGTATTCAAGAGTGGTACGAAAGTTGTCGTTGCAATGAACACAAATATGCAAATGAAACTTCACCTGAACTTTCGGTTCAAAGGATAGATTTAATTCCATTTTTACCCGCAAAATTCACCGAATTGACAAGAATTACCCTTTTTGAGAAAAAACTCAATTTATAATCCTAATTTAGATATTTGTGCCACACTTTACTCCCATTTGGACTAGTAGAACACCCGTGCGTTGCTATGGGCTACAATGTATATAAATAAATAAATAATGATTAAGATCCTCTATAAGTCAAAGTCATTTTCTCTCATATTCCCAAGTGTGTACGGGGGCCTAGAGCGCTCCCCAAAATTCAGCCTTAAGGACAATCCGGGCTCCCCTGAATGACCATATGTGTGGAAGAAATGTGGTTTCCTAGACTACCTGCCATGTTATCTCTAACACATGGGCCCAACACTTAAACCCATCCCATGATACGTCTCCGTCGTATCTACAATTTTTGATTGTTTCATGCCAATATTATACAACTTTCACATGTTTTTGGCAACTTTTTATATGATTTATTGGACTAACCTATTGATCCAGTGCCCACTGTCAGTTCCTGTTTTCTGCATGTTTTCTGTATCACAGAAAATCCATATCAAACGAATTCCAAATGCAATAAAATTTCACGGAGAATTATTTTGGAATATATGTGATTTTTGGGAGTTGGAATCACCACAAACTGAGGCCCACACAACCCACAAGGCACCAGGGCGCGTCAGAGGCCCCTAGCGCATGGTGGTGGATTGTGCCCTCCTCGAACGTCGGTTGGAGCTCTACTTTAGGCGCAAGGAAGCTTATATCCGGAAAAAATCGTGTTAAAATCTCAGTGCAATCGGAGTTACGGATCTCCGGGAATATAAGAAACAGTTTTCGGCCAGATCTGGAGAACGTGAAACAGAAGAGAACATAGAGGGAGATCCAATCTCGGAGGGGCTCCCTCCCCTCCGCGGCCATGGAGGCCATGGACCAGAGGAGGAACTCCCCTCCCATCTAGGGGGGAGGACAAGGAAGAAGGAGAAGGAGGGGGGCTCTCTCCCCCTCTCTTCCGGTGGCGCGGGAGTGCCATCGGGCCAACTATCAGGACGGCGATCTACATCAACAATCTTGCTACCGCCAACACCAACTTTCCCCCCTCTATGCAGCGGTGTAACACCCTTTCTCCCTGCTGTAATCTCTACTTAAACATGGTGCTCAACTCCATATATTATTTCCCAATGATCAATGGTTATCCTATGATGTTTGAGTAGATCCGTTTTGTCCCGTGGGTTAATCATGATCTTGGTTGGTATGATTGTATATTTTATTTATGGTGCTGTCCTACGGTGCCCTCCGTCTCGCGCAAACGCGAGGGGCCCCCACGGTAGGGTGTTGCAATATGTTCATGGTTTACTTATTGTCTGTGTTATGGGGGATGACAGCAGCCCAAACGCGGATAAGTGGGTTATGGCGTATGGTAGTAAAGAGGACTTATACTTAATGCTATGGTTGGGTTTCACGACCTTAATGATCTTTAGTAGTTGCGGATGCCTGCTCGAGTTCCAATCATAAGTGCATATGATCCAAGTAGAGAAAGTATGTTAGCTCATGCCTCTCCCTCACATAAAATTACAAGAATGATTACTGGTACTTGTTATCGATTGCTTAGGGACAAATAACTTTCTTGTTGACAAAAGCTCTCTACTAAAACTAACTTAGTTGTGTCTTTATCCAAACAGCCCCTAGGTTTTATTTGCGTGCTCTTTATTATCTTGCAAACCTATCCTATCACACCTACAAAGTACTTCTAGTTTCATACTTGTTCTAGGTAAAGCGAACGTCAAGTGTGCGTAGAGTTGTATCGGTGGTCGATAGAACTTGAGGGAATATTTGCCCTACCTTTAGCTCCTCGTTGGGTTTGACACTCTTACTTATCGAAAGAGGCTACAATTGATCCCCTGTACTTGTGGGTTATCAAGACCTTTTTCTGGCGCCGTTGCCAGGGAGCAATAGCGTGGGGTGAATATCTCGTGTGTGCTTGTTTGCTTTATCACTAAGTAGTTTTTATTTCTTGTTCTAAGTTGTTCTCTATCTTTAATCATGGATATGGAAGACGAAACACCAAAAAACTTAGTGGTACTTGCTACTCATGGAGATGGGGAACCTCCTAAAACCCTCGATGCTCGATATGTGAAAGATATTATGCACTACTTTGATAATCCTGAGAAAACCCCATTCAACTATATAATGGGAGTAACATCGGATCAACATGAATACTTTAGGGATTATCGCTTGACACAAAAAGGGAAACTATTATGGGATCAAATTTATATGTTGCATTGGTATGCTCGGGATGTATGCTTGAGACATGATTATACTTGTTGCTCTAGGATGAATGCTCCACATCTTCCCTTTTCATGCGAATTTAATGATAATGAAACCTTGGCTTTTTATGCTAGAGGTATATATGATTAGTATGATTTGGAACGAATAGAAGAATTTGTTGCTTTTAAGGGTGCTTATGAAATTGAATCTTTGTTTGAAAAGTTTGAAGATTTTGATGATCCAGTTTATAGACCTGAAAATTTTGGTATCCTTAAATATTGCTATGATAATTATAAATACAATTCCGATATTGATGCATGTATTGAGAAAGTCTCCGCTGTCCAAGAAGATACTATCATTTTGTAGAAGTCTATGGAAGAAGAAATTGATGAAATTGTGAGCTCATTGGATGAAAGAGATGATGAGGAGAGCGAAGAACAAACGGAGGAAGAGCGGATTAGCTACCCGTTCCCACCTTCTAATGAGAGTAACTCTTCAACTCATACATTATTTAATGCCCCTTCGTTCTTACGAAGGATGAATGCTATGATCCCGTTGATTCATTTGAAATATCCCTTTTTGATGAACTTGATGCTTGCTATGCTTGTGGCCAAGATGCCAATATGAATTATGCTTATGGAGATGAACTTGCTATAGTTACTTATATTAAGAATGAAATTGTTGCTATTGCACCCACACATGATAGTCCTATTATCTTTTTGAATTCTCCCAACTGCACGATATCGGAGAAGTTTGCTCTTGTTAAGGATTATATTTATGGGTTGCCTTTTACCGCTGCACATGATGATTTTGATGAATATAATATGCATGTGCTTGCTGCTCCTACTTGCAATTATTATGAGAGAGGCACTATATTTCCACCTCTCTATGTTGCCAACACGGTAAAATTGCAAGAAACTGCTTATGCTATGTATTGGCCTTTACTTGATGTGCATAAATTGTTCTTGTATGACATGCCAATGCATAGGAAGAGAGTTAGACTTTGTTTTTGCTTGATATATGTTGCTTTCTGCTCACTACTAAATGCCAAATCATTGTTAATTAAAATTGGCTTTGATATACCTTGGGATCCGGGTGGATTCATTACTTGAGCACTTTGTGCCTAGCTTAATGGCTTTAAAGAAAGTGCTGTCAGGGAGACAACCCGGAAGTTTTAGAGAGTCATTTATTTCTGTTGAGTGCTTTTATATAGTTTAAAAACAAAAAATATAGTGGGAAACTTAAAACTTCACAAAAAAGAAAAGTGAAAGTGAGAAGGATGAGCACCATGGAAGTGGGAGCATGCCTTGAACTTTGTTCATGCCCATGGAAACTTTGTGAATCTTGAATTGCAGAAACTTTTCTACAAAAATAATTATTCCCTTGAAAAATCCATTGCATTATAAAAATAAAGTGCCAAGGTTTGCCTTTAGGATGTTTAGATTGCTTGTTGGTATGCGCGGTGCAGAAACAGAAACTTTGGCTGTTGTGCGCGATTTTATATTTTTTACTAGGACGTCAAATGGTTCTAAAACTTTTACTAATTGTTTAAGAATTTTTGGAGTACCAGAAGTATGGTGAATGTTCATATTACTACAGACTGTCCTGTTTAAG
The DNA here is from genome assembly GCF_002575655.3 of Aegilops tauschii subsp. strangulata. Lineage (NCBI taxonomy): Eukaryota > Viridiplantae > Streptophyta > Magnoliopsida > Poales > Poaceae > Aegilops > Aegilops tauschii. The sequence continues at coordinate 324,323,766 of NC_053040.3, forward strand.
ACGGATTCTGTTTTTGATGCATTTTTTTGCTCGTTTTGATGAAACTATTGATTTTTATTGGTGGTATAAGACATGGAAATGTTATATTACAGTAGCTACAATGCAAAACCAAAATATGAACTGGTTTGCAACAGTACTTAGAGTAGTGATTTGCTTTATTATACTAACGGATCTTACCGAACTTTTTGTTGAGTTTTGTGTGGATGAAGTGATCAAAGATCGAGGAGGTTTCGATATGAGGAGAAGGAGGAGAGGCAAGAGATCAAGCTTGGGGATGCCCAAGGCACCCCAAGTAAATATTCAAGGAGACTCAAGTGTCTAAGCTTGGGGATGCCCCAGAAGGCATCCCATCTTTCTTCAACAAGTATCGGTATGTTTTCGTCTTTGTTTCGTTCATGTGATATGTGCAAACCTTGGAGTATCTTTTGCTTTTAGTTTTCATTTTTATTTTATGCACCATGCTGGTATGAGATAGTCCATGATTTATTTATAGGATGCTCATTGCACTTCACTTATATCTTTTGAGTATGGCTTTATAGAATGCTTCATGTGCTTCACTTATATCATTCGAAGTTTGGATTGCCTGTTTCTCTTCAGATAGAAAACCGTTGTTTGTAGAATGCTCTTTTGCTTGAGTTATATTTATTAGAGCATGATCTTTTATAGAAAGAATTAAACTCTCATGCTTCACTTAGATCTATTTAGAGAGTTAAAAGGAATTGGTCAATTGCATGGTTAGTCATAAAATCCTACATAAAACTTATGGATCATTGAATATGATATGTTTGATTCCTTGCAATAGTTTTGCGATATAGAGATGGAATATGTGGGAGGTACTAGTAAATGGTTGTGTTTAGTAAGAATATTGGTGTTAAGGTTTATGATTCCTGAAGCACGCACGTATAGTCTCTCGTTATGCTATGATGTTGGAGCATGGTTTATTATTGATTGTCCTCCTTATGAGTGGCGGTCGGGGACAAGCGATGGTCTTTTCCTACCAATCTATCCCCCTAGGGGCATGCGTAGTACTTTGCTTCGAGGGCTAATAAACTGTAGCGACCAGACCTCAAACAGTCTGTGCTCTGTGCTTTAGTGTCATCCCTGGATCAGTAATGCTGACACGCACAGTACAAATGGAGGATTTATAACAGAGTAGCAATCACACACTTATTACATCGAGTATCTCAAAAGAGAAAATAAGTATGATAAATATGGCTTTAGGCCATCTAATACGATAACAGCAGAAGACTTGGAAGATAAGTGAGTCCATCAACTCCAACGGCATCACTTAGTATAACACCACGACCTAAGGCACCTTACTCGTTGTCTGAAAAGTCTGCAACATAAAACGTTGCAGCCCGAAAACGGGTCAGCACATGGAATATGCTGGCAATGTAACACATAGAGAGTAATGAACATGATAATGCTATACTACATGCATATATGGCTGGTAGAAGGCTCTATGGTTACAGTTTTGCGAAAAGCCAATTTTTCCCTACTACAAAGGAATAAATTTTATTTAACTATCATGGTGGTTGTTAAACATTGAGATGGTTGACAGCATCTCAATCCCAATTAAGTATCATCATTAACCCAACAAAATTAATTAAAGTAACATGGTGATGAGATTCACATGATAATCCAAGTACTAGATACTCAAGATGTCCATAACCGGGGACACGGCTAACCATGATTAGTTTGTACACTCTGCAGAGGTTTGTGCACTTTTCCCCACAAGACTCGATCGCCTCCGCTTGATTCTCGCACTACATGGTGTTTGAGAAACGGATGACTGAGACACGGTCTTTCAGAAACAATAACTCTTTCCTCCGGGTGGACAGTCAGACCTACTTTCCCCTACATCTGCTAGCCCACATCTTCAAGAGATCATGTAACCTACTCAACTATGCTAGAGCCCATAATAGCTTGTGGCTGCACACGAAAGTTTCTAGCATGAATAATCTTATGATCCCTTTGAGCCTGGGTGGCGGTCCTTAGAAAAACAGGCAACACTGGGTTCTCCAGGTGCCTCAATCCACCCAGATGTGAGTTTTAGTTGCCACCTTAAGTAAACCATTAATTAAAAATCTCACATCTGTCGTGAGTATCTCTCAAACCCAATCCACGTCTACTAGCATAGCATGGCGATATAAGCAAACGTAGAAGTAACTCCCAAGGGTTTGATAATAAAACAGGGCAATAGGTACTACCTCAACTACATCCCAATACCCACAATTTAATTAGATCCTAACCATGCAATGTTTGAGGGTTGGTCTAATGCAATAAAAGTGGGTAGTAAAAGAAGTATGATCAACGTGTTACTTGCCTTGCTGATGATCCGTGAAACTTAGCGATTCGAAGTAGCAAGTGGCGCACTCCGGGTACTCTATCGCAAACAAACAAGCATACAATAAGCACTCATCAATGCACAGGTAAAACTCAAATAACGATCTAACCAGAAAGTTCAACTTAAGAACTCCGGTTTGCAAAAAGAATCAAATCGAACGAAGCAACGAAAGTCAAATGGCGAAAGAAACAAGCTTCGTTTACTAATCTGGATCTAGGTCAAATTTTACAGTAGCAAAAACTTGTTTGAGTGGGTTAAACGGAAAGAGAATTTCGAGACGAAACTCTAGGCGCTTGAATCGCCTGATTCCGATAATCGAGCGAAAAGATAAACGAAAACAAAAATCTGATCAGAAATCACGATCTGTAATAATCGCGGAAAATCCGACGAAAAAGAAAACTGACGAACAGTTAAACGAACGGACGTGCGTTAACAGCGTCTAACCGACGAACACATTCGTTAAAATGAACGGGTCGGTGAACGTTCACTAATTAAATAAACCAAAAAGAAATAAACCGACCTAAATAAAAAACTAGGGTTTCGAAAAAAATAAACCGGGGTGGTTTTTAAAAAAAACCGGACAGCGAACGGTGGCGGCTTCGGCTAACCTCCGGCGAGGCTAGGCCGTGGTCGGGGGTATAAAAGGAGAGGGGTGCCGTGGGGAGGGGGCAAGGCGGCGGCGGCCGTGCTCGAGCGGGACTCGGGCGGCAGTGGCGGTGTCGTGCCCGAGAGGGAGACGGGGCGCGGGGCAGCTGGGCCGTCGGCGCGCTCGGCGTTTTTTTTAAATAATTCCGCCGGATCTAAAGAAAATCATAAAAAAAATCCAAAAATACTAAAACAAATTTTCACCGTCTAATTAAAATAATTAGAGCAAGATGAACATTTTACCTTGGCCCAAAATGCAGTTTTGAAAACGTGCAATTTTTTTAACGCATTTAAAATTGCAAAGAAAACCCGAATAAAATCCGATATTTGATTTTAATATTTTTCCTCCAATATTTCAATTATTTTGGAGAAGTCATATTTCCTCCTCTCATTTATTTTAATATAAAATATTTTTCGGAGAGAAAACTAATTAAACCAAAAATCCTCGTTTTATTATTTGATAAAAATCAAATATGAAAACCGGGAAAAATCCCCAACTCTCTCCGAGGGTCCTTGAGTTGCTTAGGATTTTCGAGGATTTGCCAAAATGCAATAAAATATGCTATGCAATGATGATCTAATGTATAACATTCCAAATTGAAAATTTGGGATGTTACAAACCTACCCCCTTAAGATGAATCTCGCCCTCAAGATTCGGGTTGGCTAGAAAATAGGTGAGAGTGGTTCTTCCGTAGATCTTCCTCTCGCTCCCAGGTGGCTTCATCTTCAGTGTGGTGACTCCACTGAACTTTGCAAAACTTGATAACCTTGCTGCGGGTGACTCGGCTGGCATACTCAAGAATCTTAATTGGTTTCTCCTCATAGGTCAAATCACTTTCCAACTGAATCGCTTCCAGGGGCACTGTATCTCTCAGTGGTATCTCAGCCATCTCTGCGTGGCACTTCTTTAACTGGGAAACATGAAATACATCATGAACTCCTGACAATCCTTCAGGCAATTCCAGCTTGTAAGCAACTTCTCCCATACGCTCCAAAACTCTGTATGGTCCGATAAAACGGGGCGCTAACTTTCCTTTAACTCCAAAGCGCTTCACTCCTCGAAGTGGTGACACTCGAAGATAAACTCTGTTTCCGACTTCGTGAACTGTCTCCTTACGTTTAGAATCCGCATAACTCTTCTGCCTGGACTGGGCTACCTTGAGCCTATCGCGAATCAACTTCACTTTCTGTTCTGATTCCTTAATCAAATCTGGTCCAAACAACTGGCGGTCTCCAACTTCGTCCCATAACAATGGTGTTCTACACCTCCTTCCGTATAAAGCTTCGAAAGGGGCCATCTTCAAACTGGTTTGATAGCTGTTGTTGTAAGAAAACTCTGCATATGGCAAATTGTCATCCCAACTTGATCCATAATCTAGCACACAAGCTCTCAGCATGTCCTCCAAAATCTGATTGACTCTCTCGGTCTGTCCATCTGTCTATGGGTGAAAGGCTGTACTGAATTCTAGCCTGGTTCCCAAAGTTTCATGTAACTGATTCCAAAACTTCGAGGTAAACTGGGTTCCTCTATCTGATACAATGGTCCTCGGAACTCCATGCAAACATACGATTCTGGTCATGTATATCTTTGCCAACTTAGCACCGGTGTAAGTGGTCTTCATTGGAATGAAATGGGCTACTTTCGTCAAACGATCGACTACAACCCATATTGAGTCATAGCCTGAACGAGTCCTGGGCAATCCCGTGATAAAATCCAAGCCTAGTTTATCCCACTTCCATTCGGGTATCGGCAATGGCTGTAGCAATACTGCTGGCTTCTGATGCTCTGCCTTCACTCTCTGACATACATCACAAACTGCTACATACTCCGCAATATCCTTCTTCATTCCGGTCCACCAGAAAGTATCCTTCAGATCCAAATATATTTTGGTATTTCCTGGGTGAATCGAATACGGTGAATCATGGGCCTCTTGCAAGATCAACTTCCTGATTTCCGGATCATTGGGCACATAAACGCGGTCCTCAAACCATAAGGTATCATGCTCATCCTCACGAAATCCCTTGGCTTCACTTTTGCTCATCCTTTCCTTTATCTCGTCAATCTCCTTGTCTGTCTTCTGAGCTTCTCTGATCTTTTCCATCAAGGTAGACTGAATCTCCAACGTTGCTAAATAGCCTCTTGGAACTATCTCCAAACATAGCTCGCAAAGATACTCGGCCAATGATTTCGGTAATTCTCCGGTCATGAGGGTGTTAACATGGCTCTTGCGGCTCAACGCATCAGCTACTACGTTAGCCTTCCCTGGGTGATAATGCAATCTCATATCATAATCCTTAATGAGCTCCAACCATCTCCTTTACCTGAGACAACTCCTTCTGCGTGAAAATGTATTTCAAACTCTTGTGATCCGTGTACACCTCACAATGGTTTCCGATGAGAAAATGTCTCCATGTCTTCAACGCATGCACTATGGCTGCTAACTCCAAATCATGCGTGGCATAATTCTTCTCATGGGGTTTAAGTTGCCGTGTAGCATATGAAACAACTCTTCCCTCCTGCATTAGCACTGCTCCAAGTCCTCGACGTGAAGCATCGCAATAAACTTCGTGTCCTTGCGTTGATCTGGCAGAATCAGCACTGGTGATGTAACCAAACGTTTCTTCAACTCTTGGAAACTAGCTTCACATTCCTCAGTCCAATTGAATTTGATGTCCTTCTTTAACAGCTCTGCCATGGGCTTAGCGATTTTCGAGAAATTCTCAATGAACCTCCGGTAGTAACCTGCAAGTCCAAGAAAACTCCGGATTTCTCCAACTGACGTGGGTGATTCCCAGTTTGTTACTGTGTCAACTTTGGCGGGGTCTACGGCTATTCCTTCTCCGGATATAACATGTCAGAGGAATCCAACTTCCTTCAGCCAAAATTCACATTTGCTGAACTTGGCGTATAACTGGTGTTCTCTGAGCTTCTCAAGTACCAAACGCAAATGCTCCTTATGCTCCTCTTCGTTCTTTGAGTAGACCAAAATGTCATCAATGAACACCACGATGAACTTATTCACATTTGCTATACTACATCCCAACACCCACAATTTAATTAGATCCTAACCATGCAATGTTTGAGGGTTGGTCTAATGCAATAAAACTGGGTATTAAAAGAAGTATGATCAACGTGTTACTTTCCTTGCTGATGATCCATGAAACTTAGCGATTCGAAGCAGCAAGCGGCGCACTCCGGGTACTCTATCGCAAACAAACAAGCATACAATAAGCACTCAGCAATGCATAGGTAAAACTCAAATAACGATCTAACCAGAAAGTTCAACTTAAGAACTCCGGTTTGCAAATAGAATCAAATCGAACGAAGCAACGAAAGTCAAATGGCGAAAGAAACAAGCTTCGTTTACTAATCTGGATCTAGGGCAAATTTTACAGTATCAAAAACTTGTTTGAGTGGGTTAAATGGAAAGAGAATTTCGAGACGAAACTCTAGGCGCTTGAATCGCCTGATTCCGATAATCGAGCGAAAAGATAAACGAAAACGAAAATCTGATCAGAAATCGCGATCTGGAATAATCGCGAAAAATCCGACGAAAAAGAAAACTGACGAACAGTTAAACAAACGAACGTTCGTTAACAGCGTCTAACCGACGAACACGTTCGTTAAACCAAACGGGTCGGTGAACGTTCACTAATCAAATAAACCGAAAAGAAATAAACCGATATATATAAAAAAACTAGGGTTTCGAAAAAAATAAACCGGGGTGGTTTTTAAAAAAACCGGACGGCGAACGGTGGCGGCTCCGGCTAACCTCCGGCGAGGCTCGGGACGGGGCTCCGGCAGGGAGGGGGGCGAGGGCGGCGAGGGGCGGCGGGGCGTCGAAGGGCGACGAGGGCGGCGGCGTACGGCGTCGGGGCGGCGAGCTTCTCGGGCGGCGGCGTCGGGCTCCGGCGGCGGCGTCTCCTCGGGCGGCGGCGGCTTCAGATCTGTAGCGACCAGACCTCAAACAGTCTGTGCTGCTGCGCACCAGTGTCATCCCTGGATCAGTAATGCTGACACGCACAGTACAAATGGAGGATTTATAAAAGAGTAGCAATCACACACTTATTACAACGAATATCTCAAAAGAGAATAAGTATGATAAATATGGCGTAAGGCCATCTAATACGATAACAGCGGAAGACTTGGAAGAATAGTGAGTCCATCAACTCCAACGGCATCACTGAGTATAAGACCACGACCTAAGGCACCTTACTCGTCGTCTAAAAAGTCTGCAACATGAAACGTTGCAGCCCGGAAACGGGTCAGCACATGGAATATGCTGGCAATGTAAGACATAGAGAGTAATGAACATAATAATGCTATACTACATGCATATATGGATGGTAGAAAGCTCTATGGTTACAGTTTTGCAAAAAGCCAGTTTTTCCCTACTGCAAAGGAATAACTTTTTTAACTGTCATGGTGGTTGTTAAACATTGAGATGGTTGACAGCATCTCAATCCCAATTAAGTATCATCATTAACCCAACAAAATTAATTAAACTAACATGATGAGATTCACATGATAATCCAAGTACTAGATACTCAAGATGTCCATAACCGGGGCACGGCTAACCATGATTAGATTGTACACTCTGCAGAGGTTTGTGCACTTTTCCCCACAAGACTCGATCGCCTCCGCCTGATTCTCGCACTACATGTTCTTTGAGAAACGGATGACCGAGACACAGTCTTTCAGAAGCGTTAGCACCTTACGATGGGTAGACCGGTACACCTACATCCCCTACATCTGCTAGTCTATCACTGTAAGAGTTCACACAACTTAATGAACTATGCTAGAGCCCATAATAGCTTGTGGCTGCACACGGAAGTTCCTAGCATGAATAATCTCATTATCCCTTTGAACCTGGGTGGCGGTCCAAAAGAAAACAGGCAATCCTGGAATACCCAGGTACCTCAATCCACCCAGATGTGAGTTTTAGTTGCCACCTTAAGTTTAACCATATATTAACAATCTCACACCTGTCATGGATATCTCTCAAACCCAATCCACGTCTACAAGCATAGCATAGCAATATAAGCAACGTAGAAGTAACTCCCAAGGGTTTGATAATAAAACAGGTGATAGGTACTACCTCAACTACTTCCCAATACCCACAATTTAATTAGATCCTAACCATGCAATGTTTGAGGGTTGATCTAATGCAACAAAACTGGGTAGTAAAGGGGTATGATCAAAGTGTTACTTGCCTTGCTGATGATCCGCAAAACCTAGCGATTCGAAGTAGCAAGCGGTGCACTCCGGGTACTCTATCGTTAACAAACAAGAAAACAATAAGTACTCATCTAATGCACAGGTAAAAGTCAAATAAGATAACTAACCAGAAAGTTCAACTTAACAACTCCGGTTTGCAAAAAGAATCAAATCGAACGAAACAACGAAAGTCAAACGGCGAAAGAAACAAACTTCGTTTACTAATCTGGACCTAGGTCATATTTTACAGAAACAAAAACTTGTTTGAGTTGGTTAAACACAAAGAGAATTTCGAGACGAAACTCTAGGCGCTTGAATAACCTGATTCCGATAAACGAGCGAAACGTTAAACTAGTTCGAAAATCTGATCAGAATTCGCGATCAGAAAAATAGCGGAATAAATCCGAGAAAAGAAAAACGTCGAACAGATTAATGAATGAACGTTCGTTAACTGGATCTAAACGACGAACGCGTTCAATAAAACGAACGACCGAGCGAACGCTCGCTAATTAACCTAAACCAAAAAAACGGATCTAAAAAAAACCGACGAAAAACCGCGGAAAAACCGAACGGTTTTTCGCGAGAAAACCGGCGGCTACCTCTGGCTCCGGCGAGGCGGCGGCTCCGGCGACGAGGTCGGGCGGCAGCGGCGGGACGGCGAGGGGCGGGGGCGGCGGTCGGCCACGGCGGCGGCGGCGGCGAGGCGGCGGCGGCGGGACGACGCGGATGGCGGCGGCGGCGGGGTCGGGCTGGGGCGGCGCGGGGCTCGAGGCAGCTAGGGTTTGGCCTCGGGCTGGTCCGGCACGGCGCTATATAAAGCCCCGGCCAGGCGGAGTCCTGACCGGTTACGGCCCAAAGTCGGTTTCGTTTTTTTAAATAATTACGCGCAGAAAAACGATTAAAAGAAATATCTAACGGACTCCAAAAATCCCGAAATAAATTTTCCCCGGCTTCTAAAATCAAGCCGGACAATATGAACATTTGTTTGGAGCCTAAATGCAATTTTGAAAAACGCACATTTTTCCTAAATTCAAATAAAATATCCAAAACTCCGAAATAAAATCTTATTTGATTTTTTTATTAAATCTTCAATATTCCTATATTTTGGGAAAGTCATTTTATTCCCTCTCTCATATTTTTATAATTGGAATAATCGAAGATAAAATAAATAAAACCAAATGATCCTATTTTCAAAATTTGATAAATCTCAAATATGAAAGTAACGAAATCCCCAACTCTCTCCGTGGGTCCTTGAGTTGCGTAGAATTTCTAGGATCAAACCAAAATGCAATAAAATATGATATGCAATGATGATCTAATGTATAACATTCCAAATTGAAAATTTGGGATGTTACAAACCTACCCCCTTAAGATGAATCTCGCCCTCGAGATTCGGGTTGGCTAGAAAATAGGTGAGAGTGGTTCTTCCGTAGATCTTCCTCTCGCTCCCAGGTGGCTTCATCCTCAGTGTGGTGACTCCACTGAACTTTGCAGAACTTGATAACCTTGTTGCGGGTGACTCGGCTGGCATACTCAAGAATCTTAATTGGTTTCTCCTCATAGGTCAAATCACTTTCCAACTGAATCGCTTCCAGGGGCACTGTATCTCTCAGTGGTATCTCAGCCATCTCTGCGTGGCACTTCTTCAACTGGGAAACGTGAAATACATCATGAACTCCTGAGAATCCTTCAGGCAATTCCAGCTTGTAAGCAACTTCTCCCATACACTCCAAGACTCGGTATGGTCCTACAAAACGGGGCGCTAACTTTCCCTTAACTCCAAAGCGCTTCACTCCTCGAAGTGGTGATACTCGAAGATAACCTCTGTCTCCGACTTTGTGAACTGTCTCCTTACGTTTAGAATCCGCATAACTCTTCTGCCTGGACTGGGCTACCTTGAGCCTATCGCGAATCAACCTCACCTTCTGTTCAGACTCTTTAATCAAATCTGGTCCAAACAACTGACGGTCTCCAACTTCGTCCCATAACAATGGTGTTCTACACCTCCTTCCGTACAAAGCTTCGAAAGGGGCCATCTTCAAACTGGTTTGATAACTGTTGTTGTAAGAAAACTCTGCATATGGCAAATTGTCGTCCCAACTAGATCCATAATCTAGCGCACAAGCTCTCAACATGTCTTCCAAATTCTGATTGACTCTCTTGGTCTGTCCAACTATCTATGGGTGAAAGGCTGTACTGAATTCTAGCATGGTTCCCAAAGTTTCATGTAACTGATTCCAAAACTTCGAGGTAAACTGGGTTCCTCTATCTGATACAATGTTCCTCGGAACTCCATGCAAACATACGATTCTGGTCATGTATATCTTTGCCAACTTAGCACCGGTGTAAGTGGTCTTCACTGGAATGAAATGGGCTACTTTCGTCAAACGATCGACTACAACCCATATTGAGTCATAGCCTGAACGAGTCCTGGGCAATCTCGTGATAAAATCCATGCCTAGTTTATCCCACTTCCATTCGGGTATCGGCAATGGCTGTAGCAATCCTGCTGGCTTTTGATGTTCTGCCTTCACTCCCTGACATACATCACAAACTGCTAGATACTCCGCAATATCATTCTTCATTCTGGTCCACCAGAAAGTATCCTTCAAATCCAAATACATCTTGGTATTTCCTGGGTGAATCGAATACGGTGAATCATGGGCCTCTTGCAAGATCAACTTCCTGATTTCTGGATCATTGGGCACATAAACGCGGTCCTCAACCCATAAGGTATCGTGCTCATCCTCACGAAATCCCTTGGCTTTTCCTTTGCTCATCCTTTCCTTTATATCATTAATTTCCTTGTCTGTCTTCTGAGCTTCTCTGATCTTTTCCATCAAAGTAGACTGAATCTCCAATGTTGCTAAATAGCCACTTGGAACTATCTCCAAACATAGCTCGCGAAGATCTTCGGCTAATACTTTCGGTAACTCTCCGGTCATGAGTGTGTTGATATGGCTCTTGCGGCTCAACGCATCTGCTACTACGTTAGCCTTCCCTGGGTGATAATGCAATCTCATATCATAATCCTTAATGAGCTCCAACCATCTCCTCTGCCTGAGATTCAACTCCTTCTGCGTGAAAATGTACTTCAAACTCTTGTGATCCGTGTACACCTCACAATGGTTTTCGATGAGAAAATGTCTCCATGTCTTCAACGCATGCACTACGGCTGCTAATTCCAAATCATGCGTGGCATAATTCTTCTCATGGGGTTTAAGTTGTCGTGAAGCATATGAAACAACTCTTCCTTCCTACATAAGCACTGCTCCAAGTCCTCGACGAGAAGCGTCGCAATAAACTTCATAATCCTTGCGTTGGTCTGGCAGAATCAACACTGGTGATGTAACCAAACGTTTCTTCAACTCTTGGAAACTAGCTTCACATTCCTCAGTCCAGTTGAATTTGGTGTCTTTCTTCAATAGCTCAGTCATGGGTTTTGCAATCTTTGAGAAATTCTCAATGAACCTCCGGTAGTATTCTGCAAGTCCAAGAAAACTCCGGATCTCTCCAACTGACGTGGGTTGATTCCCAACTTGTTACGGTGTCAACTTTGGCGGGGTCTACTGCTATTCCTTCTCCGGATATAACATGTCCGAGGAATCCAACTTCCTTCAGCCAAAACTCACACTTGCTGAATTTGGCGTATAACTGATATTCTCTGAGTTTCTCAAGTACCAAACGCAAATGCTCCTTATGCTCCTCTTCATTCTTTGAGTAGACCAAAATATCATCAATGAACACCACGACGAACTTATCCAAAAACTCCATAAACACTTTGTTCATCAGGTTCATGAAATAGGCAGGTGCGTTAGTCAGACCAAATGACGTAACGGTATACTCATACAGCCCATACCTGGTGGTAAAAGCCGTCTTAGGTATATCCTGCTCTCGAATCTTCAACTGATGGTATCCTGATCGTAGATCGATCTTGGAAAATACCTTAGCTCCTTGTAAGCGGTCAAACAAATCATTGATCATCGGCAGTGGGTACTTGTTCTTGATGGTCACTTCGTTCAATCCTCGATAATCAACAACCATCCTCAACGATCCATCTTTCTTCTCCACTAGAAGTACTGGTGATCCCCAAGGTGACGAACTTGGGCGAATATAGCCTTTATCTAGTAACTCCTTAATCTGCTTCTTAATTTCCTCCAAATCTTTTGCGGGCATCCTGTACGGTCTCTTAGATATTGGTCATGTGCCTCGCAAAAGTTCAATCAGAAACTCAATGTCTCTATCTGGTGGCATGCCTGGCAACTCTTTTGGAAAAACATCCGGGTAATCCTTCACCACTGGTACTTCCTCCTGTACAACTCCTGATAAGGAATTCACCTGAGTCCTCTTCGGCATATGCCGGGATACATACTTAATCCTTCTTCCTTCTGGGGTGGTAAGCGAAATCGTCTTACTGGCGCAATCGATGTTTCCTCCGTACATCGATAGCCAATCCATACCCAAAATTACATCCAAACCTTGCGACTCCAAAACTATTAGGTTTGAGGGGAAAACATGCCTACCTATGGCCAATGGCATCTGAAAACATCCTTGGCTTGCCATATACTCTGCTCCTGGTGAACTTACTAACATAGGTGTTTTAAGAACCTTGGTGGGCAGTTTATACTTATCCACAAATCCCCTTGATATGTATGAATGCGATGCACCAGTATCGAAAAGAACGAGTGCAGTAATTGACTTAACCAAAAACTTACCTATTACTGCATCAGGCTGTGCTTCAACCTCCTCCACGTAAACGTGGTTCACATGTCCTTTGTTGAAAGGGTTTGGCTTCTTCCCAGAGCTTCCATTTCCATTACCATTCTGGGCTTCAGGACATTCATTGGCATAATGTCCAGTCTTCTGGCACTTAAAGCAAGTGACTTGGCTCAGGTCTCTCTTAGCTGGGGTTGAAGGGTTGGTACGGTTCTGTCCGTTGCTTCCTCCGTTCCCATTACCATTCTTGGAGCCATTATGGTTGTGCGAACTACCTCCTCCATGTGTATGCTGAAACTGTCCTCCCGATTTCGGGGTAAAATGTGGCTTCTGCTGAGCTCCAGAATTATACTTCCCTTGTCCATACTTCCTCTTACGGTTTTCAATCTGTTGTTGCTTCCCTTCAATCATGAGAGCTCTATCTACCAACTCCTGGTAGTTGTTGAAGGTTGCTACCATCAACTGCATGCTCAGCTCATCATTCAGTCCTTCTAGAAACTTCTCCTGCTTGGCTGCATCTATAGCAACGTCATCTGGAGCATAACGTGCTAACTTACTGAAATCCTCCACATACTGGCCTACGGTACGTCCTCCTTGGCGTAGGTTCCGAAATTCACGCTTCTTCATAGCCATAGCTCCTGCTGAAACATGGGCAGTACGGAAAGCTTGCTGAAACTGGTCCCATATGACGGTGTCAATAGGGTGTGTGGCTGTGTAATTCTCCCACCATGATGCTGCGGGTCCATCAAGTTGATGTGCGGCAAAACGCACTCTCTCCGCATCTGTGCATCCTGCAGTGGTCAACTCCCTTCCAACTTTGCGGAGCCAATCATCTGCAACAATCGGCTCGGTGCTGCTGGAAAACACCGGCGGATTTAGCCTCAAGAAACGGGCTAAGTGATCAACAGGTGGTGGTGGTGGGTTGTTGTTGTTGTTGTTGTTGCCTTGGTTCTGTACTAACACTTGCATCAGGGCATTCTGCTGCTGAATCAACTAAGTGATCTCCGGTGGGAAAACAAATCCGGTGTCGCGTCTCGGCGGCATCTGATAGGTTTAGAAAAGATGAGAATTTAGAATAGAATGAAGTCTAGAGAGAAAACACTACCCATATGCTCATGAGACAAACACAATCAATATCACTCGATCAAATCAAACAAGGCATACAATCGATCTAACTAGCGTTACAAAAGTGCTCGGACTATACTATATACATGGGGGAAATACTACTACTGATATGGTGGTCTACTAGAAATTTTGATCAGTCGAAGACTCCATGATATCTGCTCCAGCTTCATCAACAAAGTCATATTCACTTGGTTCCGAGTCGGTATCGTCGATGATGATGTAGTTATCCGGGCAAGCGCATTCATCATCTTCTCCTTTTGATGCTGGATTTCCCATGAATACTCCAATCTTCTTCTCCAGGTCGTCATTCTTTTCCAACAACGTGGCGATCTCCTCCTCATATCCATCACGCGTAGACTTGAGTTCTCCCTCCAACTCCTTGATCTTGGTCAATGCCTTCTTCAGATCTATCATGCCTGAGCACATCTGGTTCTCCTGGCGACGAATGTGCTGGTTTTGCTCCTGGATGAAAGCTGCAATTGATCCATCCTTCTTGGTGCTGATCATCTCCCATTGCTCGTCTCGACGTCCACAAATCTGATAAATAGTATCCTTAAGCTCCCTGTGGTAGACGTCTCCAATGCGTCCCATAGAGATGTGGGCTGCCATGCTCTTCCCTAAACTCCAGGTTGGTGCTTCAAAAGAAAATTTTATAGGCTTAGTGACTGGCGTAAACGTCCTTCCTGGAATTTGAACTTGAATCTTCCAGCGCTCCTCTTCTGGTAGTGTGGCGTTGTAGGTTCCGGTGAAGCTTGGTATTCCAATGTTCAGGTACTTAGTGACTTCCTTCAAGTGTCATCCAAAAGGTGTATCTTCATCTGGTTGCATGAACTTGTTCCTTGCATTCGCCATTCCTAAAAGAGTAGAAAGTGGAGAGGAGTCAGAAATGAGAAGAGAGTAGTGTTCTAGGGTTTAAGCTTAGTGGTCGTGTCCTACAGTCAGCGTGTGCTCTGATACCACTTTTGTAGCGAACAGACCTCAAACAGTCTGTGCTGCTGTGCACCAGTGTCATCCCTGGATCAGTAATGCTGACACACACAGTACAAATGGAGGATTCATAACAGAGTAGCAATCACACACTTATTACAACGAATATCTCAAAAGAGAATAAGTATGATAAATATGGCATAAGGCCATCTAATACGATAACAGCGGAAGACAAGGAAGAATAGTGAGTCCATCAACTCCAACGGCATCACTGAGTATAAGACCACGACCTAAGACACCTTACTCGTCGTCTGAAAAGTCTGCAACATGAAACGTTGCAGCCCGGAAACGGGTCAGCACATGGAATATGCTGGCAATGTAACACATAGAGAGTAATGAACACAATAATGCTACACTACATGCATATATGGCTGGTAGAAAGCTCTATGGTTACAGTTTTGCGAAAAGCCAGTTTTTCCCTACTGCAAAGGAATAATTTTTTTTAACTATCATGGTGGTTGTTAAACATTGAGATGGTTGACAGCGTCTCAATCCCAATTAAGTATCATCATTAACCCAACAAAATTAATTAAAGTAACATGATGAGATTCACATGATAATCCAAGTACTAGATACTCAAGATGTCCGTAACCGGGGACACGGCTAACCATGATTAGATTGTACACTCTACAGAGGTTTGTGCACTTTTCCCCACAAGACTCGATCGCCTCCGCTTGATTCTCGCACTACATGTTGTTTGAGAAACGGATGACCGAGACACAGTCTTTCAGAAGCGTTAGCACCTTACGATGGGTAGACCGGTACACCTACATCCCCTACATCTGCTAGTCTACCACTGTAAGAGTTCACACAACTTAATCAACTATGCTAGAGCCCATAATAGCTTGTGGCTGCACACGGAAGTTTCTAGCATGAATAATCTCATGATCCCTTTGAACCTGGGTGGCGGTCCAAAAGAAAACAGGCAATCCTGGAATACCCAGGTACCTCAATCCACCCAGATGTGAGTTTTAGTTGCCACCTTAAGTTTAACCATATATTAACAATCTCACACCTGTCATGGATATCTCTCAAACCCAATCCACGTCTACAAGCATAGCATAGCAATATAAGCAACGTAGAAGTAACTCCCAAGGGTTTGATAATAAAACAGGTGATAGGTACTAACTCAACTACTTCCCAATACCCACAATTTAATTAGATCCTAACCATGCAATGTTTGAGGGTTGATCTAATGCAACAAAACTGGGTAGTAAAGGGGTATGATCAAAGTGTTACTTGCCTTGCTGATGATCCGCGAAACCTAGCGATTCGAAGTAGCAAGCGGCGCACTCCGGGTACTCTATCGTAAACAAACAAGAAAACAATAAGTACTCATCTAATGCACAGGTAAAACTCCAATAAGAGAACTAACCAGAAAGTTCCACTTAAGAACTCCGGTTTGCAAAAAGAATCAAATCGAACGAAACAACGAAAGTCAAACGGCGAAAGAAACAAACTTCGTTTACTAATATGGACCTAGGTCATATTTTACAGAAACAAAAACTTGTTTGAGTTGGTTAAACGCAAAGAGAATTTCGAGACGAAACTCTAGGCGCTTGAATCGCCTGATTCCGATAAACGAGCGAAAAGTTATACTAGTTCGAAAATCTGATTAGAAATCGCGATCAGAAAAATAGCGGAATAAATCCGAGAAAAAAGAAAAACGTCGAACAGATTAACGAATGAACGTTCGTTAACTGGATCTAAACGACGAACGCGTTCAATAAAACGCACAACCGAGCGAACGCTCGCTAATTAACCTAAACCGAAAAAACGGATCTAAAAAAAGGTCACGGGGAGAAGGCGAGGGCGAGGGCGGCGAGGCGGGCGTAGAGCGAGAGGGCGAGGGCGAGGGCGGGGGTTTTCTGCAAAAAACATGCCACGTCGGCACCTGACGGGCGGGCCCCGCTAGTCAAATACACCGTCAATACGTGTTTATACGCAGTTTAGACCTATTTGCAAAAATCTAGAGCAATGTTGGTACTCACACGCAAAAATTAGCAATCGTGGTACCAATCTGCATGTGATGTCCCAATTGTGGTACTTCTGTGCAATTAACTCCTTGAAAAACGCACATTTTTCCTAAATTCAAATAAAATATCCAAAACTCCGAAATAAAATCTTATTTGATTTTTTTATTTAATCTTCAATATTCCTATATTTTGGGAAAGTCATTTTATTCCCTCTCTCATATTTTTATAATTGGAATAGTTGAAGATAAAATAAATAAAACCAAATGATCCTATTTTCAGAATTTGATAAATCTCAAATATGAAAGTAACGAAATCCCCAACTCTCTGCGTGGGTCCTTGAGTTGCGTAGAATTTCTAGGATCAAACCAAAATGCAATAAAATATGATATGCAATGATGATCTAATGTATAACATTCCAAATTGAAAATTTGGAATGTTACAGGATCGGGGCGGGGACGGGGTGAGGGAGAGGGGGCGGGGTCGGGGGTATAAAAGGAGGGGGGTGCCGTGGGGAGGGGGCAAGGCGGCGGGCGGCGACCGTGCTCGAGCGGGACTCGGGCGGCGGTGGCGCTCTCGTGCCCGAGAGGGAGACGGGGCGCGGGGCAGCTGGGCCGTCGGCTGGGCTTCGGCCCAGTCGGCGCGCTCGGCGTTTTTTTTAAATAATTCCGCCGGATCTAAAAAAATCATATAAAAATAAATAAAACTCCAAAAATACTAAAACAAATTTTCACCGTCTAATTAAAATAATTAGAACAAGATGAACATTTTACATTGGCCCAAAATGTAGTTTTGAAAACGTGCAATTTTTTTAACGCATTTAAAATTGCAAATAAAACCAGAATAAAATCCAATATTTGATTTTAATATTTTTCCTCCAATATTTCAATAATTTTGGAGAAGTCATATTTCCTCCTCTCATTTATTTTAATATAAAATATTTTTCGGAGAGAAAAATAATTAAACCAAAAATCCTCGTTTTATTATTTGATAAAAATCAAATATGAAAACTGGGAAAAATCCCCAACTCTCTCTGAGGGTCCTTGAGTTGCTTAGGATTTTCGAGGATTTTCCAAAATGCAATAAAATATGCTATGCAATGATGATCTAATGTATAACATTCCAAATTGAAAATTTGGGATGTTACATAAACTTTCGCAATAAGTATATGAGTTCTTTATGACTAATGTGAGTCCATGGATTATACGCACTCTTACCTTTCCGCAATTTGCTAGCCTCTACGGTACCGTGCATTGCCCTTTCTCACATCAAGACGTGGTGCAAAATTCGCAGGGCATCCAAACCATGTGATATGATACACCATATCACACATAAGCCTTATTATATCTTTCTGAAAACAGCCACCATACCTACTGCTACCTCTTGAGCATGCGTTGGTTTTCCCTTGAAGAGGAAAGGGTGATGCAGCAAAGTAGCGTAAGTATTTTCCTCAGTTTTTGAGAACCATGGTATCAATCCAGTAGGATGCCACACGCAAGTCCCTCGTACCTACACAAACAAATAAGAACCTTGCAACCAACGCGATAAAGAGGTTGTCAATCCCTTCACGGCCACTTGCAAAAGTGAGATCTGATAGAGATGATAAGATAATATTTTTGGTATTTTTATGATAAAGATTGAAAGTAAAGAACGTAAAATAAACGGCAACAGAAATAACTAATTTGCGGGAGATTAATATGATGGAAAATAGACCCGGGGCCGTAGGTTTCACTAGTGGCCTCTCTCAAGATAGGATAAGTATTACGGTGGGTGAACAAATTACTGTCGAGCAATTGATAGAATTGAGCATAGTTATGAGAATATCTAGGCATGATCATGTATATAGGCATCACGTCCGCAACAAGTAGACCGACTCCTGCTTGCATCTACTACTATTACTCCACACATCGACCGCTATCCAGCATGCATCTAGAGTATTAAGTTCATAAGAACAGAGTAACGCATTAGGCAAGATGACATGATGTAGAGGGATAAAGTCAAGCAATATGATATAAACCCCATCTTTTTATCCTCGATGGCAACAATACAATACGTGTCGTTTCCCCCTACTGTTACTAGGATCGAGCACCGCATGATTGAACCCAAAGCTAAGCACTTATCCCATTGCAAGAAAGATCAATCTAGTAGGCCAAACCAAACTGATAATTCGAAGAGACTCGCGAAGATAACCAATCATACATAAAAGAATTCAGAGGAGATTCAAATATTGTTCATAGATAATCTTGATCGTAAACCACAATTCATCGGATCTCGACAAACACATCGGAAAAAAAGAGTTACATCGAATAGATCTCTAAGAAGATCGAGGAGAACTTTGTATTGAGATCTGAAGAGAGAGAATAAGCCATCTAGCTAATAACTATGGACCCGAAGGTCTGTGGTAAACTACTCACACATCATCGGAGAGGCTATGGTGTTTATGTAGAAGCCCTCCATGATCGATGCCCCCTCCGGCGGAGTGCCGGAAAAGGCCCCAAGATGGGATCTCAAGGGTACAGAAGGTTGCGGCTGTGGAAATAGGGTTTCATGGTGCTCCTGGTTGGTTTCAGGGTACGTAGGTATATATAGGAGGAAGAAGTAGGTCGGTGGAGCCACGAGGGGCCCACAAGGGTGGGGGCGCGCCCAGGGGGGCAGGCGCGCCTCCCTACCTCATGGCCTCCTAGTTGATTTCTTGACGTCCACTCCAAGTCCTCTGGATCACTGTTGTTCCAAAAATCATGCTCCCGAAGGTTTCATTCCGTTTGGACTCCGTTTGATATTCCTTTTCTGCGAAACACTGAAATAGGCAAAAAAACAGCAATTTGCACTGGGCCTTGGGTTAATAGGTTAGTCCCAAAAATAATATAAAAGTGTATAATAAAGCCCATTAAACATCCAAAATAGAATATATAATAGCATGGAGCAATCAAAAATTATAGATACGTTGGAGACGTATCAAGCATCCCCAAGCTTAATTCCTGCTCGTCCTCGAGTAGGTAAATGATAAAAACAGAATTTTTGATGTGGAATGCTACCTAGCATATTCTTCAATGTAATTTTCTTTATTGTGGCATGAATGTTCAGATCCGAAAGATTCAAGATAAAAGTTTAGTATTGACATAAAAATAATAGTACTTCAAGCATACTAACCAAAGCAATTATGTCTTCTCAAAATAACATAGCCAAAGAAAGCTCATCCCTACAAAATCATATAGTTTGGCCATGCTTCATTTTCGTCACACAAGAATGCTCTCATCTTGCACAACCCCGATGACAAGCCAAGCAATTGTTTCATACTTTAGTAATCTCAATCTTTTTCCAACTTTCACGGAATACATGAGCATGAGCCATGGATATAGCACTATGGGTGGAATAGAATATAATGATGGGGGTTGTCTGGAGAAGACAAAAAAGGAGAAAGTCTCACATTGACGCGGCTAATCAACGGGCTAGGGAGATGCCCATCAATTGATGTCAATGCAAGGAGTAGGGATTGCCATGCAATGGATGAAATAGAGCTATCAATGTATGAAAGCTCAACAAAAGAAACTAAGTGGGTGTGCATCCAACTTGCTTGCTCACGAAGACCTAGGGCATTTGAGGAAGCCCATTGTTGGAATATACAAGCCAAGTTCTATAATGAAAAATTCCCACTAGTATATGAAAGTGACAAAACAAGAGACTCTCTATCATAAAGATCATGGTGCTACTTTGAAGCACAAATGCGGAAAAAGGATAGTAGCATTGTCCCTTTTTATTTTCTTTATTTTCTCTTTTTTTGGGCCTTTTGTTTTTTTGGCCTTTCTCTTTTTTTGGGACAATGCTCTATTAATAATGATCATCACACTTCTATTTATTTACAACTCAATGATTACAACTCGATACTAGACCAAAATATGACTCTATATGAATGCCTCCGGCGGTGTACCGGGATGGGCAATGAATCAAGAGTGACATGTATGAAATAATATGCATGGTGGCTTTGCCACAAGTACGATGTCAACTACATGATCATGAAAGGCAATATGACAATGATGAAGCGTGTCATAATAAATGGAACGGTGGAAAGTTGCATGGCAATATATCTCGTAATGGCTATGGAAATGCCATAATAGGTAGGTATGGTGGTTGTTTTGATTAAGATATAAGGAGGTTTATGTGTGATAGAGCATATCATATCATGGGGTTTGGATGCACCAGCGAAGTTTGCACCAACTCTCCAGGTGAGAAAGGGCAATGCACGGTACCGAAGAGGCTAGCAATGATGGAAAGGTGAAAGTGCGTATAATCCATGGACTCAACATTAGTCATGAAGAACTCACATACTTATTGCAAAAATCTACAAGTCATCAAAAACCAACCACTACGCGCATGCTCCTAGGGGGATAGATTGGTAGGAAAAGACCATCGCTCGTCCCCGACTGCCACTCATAAGGAAGACAATCAAAGGAACACCTCATGTTTCAAATTTGTTACACAACGTTTACCATACGTGCATGCTACGGGACTTGCAAACTTCAACTCAAGTATTTCTCAAATTCACAACTACTCAACTAGCACAACTTTTATATCACTATCTCCATATCTCGAAACAATCATCAAGTATCAAACTTCTCTTAGTATTCAACGCACTTATATCAAAGTTTTTATTATATCCATCTTGGATGCCTATCATATTAGGACTAATTTTATAGCCAAAGCAAAGTACCATGCTGTTATAAAAGACTCTCAAAATAATATAAGTGAAGCATGAGAGATCAATAATTTCTATAAAATAGAACCACCACCGTGCTCTAAAAGATATAAGTGAAGCACTAGAGCAAAATTATATAGCTCAAAAGATATAAGTGAAGCACAAAGAGTATTCTAATAAATTCCGATTAACGTGTGTCTCTCCCAAAAGGTGTGTACAGCAAGGATTATTGTGGTAAACTAAAAAGCAAAGACTCAAATCATACAAGACGCTCCAAGCAAAACACATATCATGTGGTGAATAAAAATATAGCTCCAAGTGAAGTTACCGATGGACGAAGACAAAAGAGGGGATGCATTCCGGGACATCCCCAAGCTTAGGCTTTTTGGTTGTCCTTGGATTTTACCTTGGGGTGCCTTGGGAATCCCCAAGCTTAGGCTTTTGCCACTCCTTGTTCCATAATCCATCAAATCTTTACCCAAAACTTGAAAACTTCACAACACAAAACTCAACAGAAAATCTCATGAGCCCTGTTAGCGAAAGAAAACAAAACACCACTTCAAGGTACTGTAATGAACTCATTCTTTATTTGTATTGGTGTTAAACCTACTGTATTCCAACTTCTCTATGGTTCATAAACTCCATTACTAGCCATAGATTCATCAAAATAACCAAACAACACACGAAAAACAGAATCTGTCAAAAACAGAACAATTTGTAGTAATTTGTATCTAACGCAAATTTCTGTAACTCAGAAACATCTACCAAAATAGGAAAACCTAGATAATTTGTTTATTGATCTACTGCAATTGGAATCAGTATTTTGTCACGTTCTGGTGATTTTTAACAATTGTTTTCGTGAACAGAAAGTTTCTGGAATTTTCAGCAAGATCAAATAACTATCATCCAAGAAGATCCTATAGGTTTAACTTGGCACAAACACTAATCAAAACACAAAACCACATCTAACCAGAGGCTAGATCAAATATTTATTGAATAACAGCAAGTAAAAATATTGGGTTGTCTCCCAACAAGCGCCTTTCATTAAAGCCTTTTAGCTAGGCGTTGATAATTTTAATGATGCTCACATGAAAGACAAGAATTGAAGTGCAAAGAGAGCATCATAAAACAGGTGACAAACACATCTAAGTCTAACATACTTCCTATGCATAGGCATATTATGAGCAAACAAATTTGCAAGGCAAGCAAAAACTAGCATATGCAAGGAAGAAGAAAGTGACGATAGCAATCTCAACATGAAGAGAGGTAATTTAGTAACATGAAAACTTCTACAACCATATTTTCCTCTCTCATAATAGTTACATTTAAGATCATATTCAAATTCAACAATATTACTATCACGTAACATATTCTCTAGATGATCCACATGCATGCAAAGTTGACACACTTCAAAAATAGTGGGAATAACATAAACTTAAGTCATGACCTCTCCAAACCCACTTTTATCAAAAACTTCATATGATTGATCAAAATCCAAATATGTGGGATCTAAAGTTGACACTCTTCCAGACCCAGTTTCAATACTATTGCAAACATTATTATCAATCTCATATTCCTCATGGGGCTTAAATAAATTTTCAAGATCATATGAAGAATCACCCCAATCATGATCATTGCAACAAGTAGTAGACATAGCAAAACTAGCATCCCCAAGCTTAGAGTTTTGCATATTATTAGCACAACTGACATCAAGAGAATTTATAGTAAAATCATTGCAATCATGCTTTTTATTCAAGGAGATATCGTGGATCTCTTCATAAATTTCTTCATCACAATTTTCAGATTCACGAATTTCAAGCAAAACCTCATAAAGATAATCTAGTGCATTCAAATCACTAGAAATTGGTTCATCATAATTGGATCTCTTAAAAAGATTGGCAAGCGGATGAGGATCCATAGATCTTAGGTTCTCTGTTTAGTAATAAATACACAACTATTCCAACCAAACGAGCAAACGAGCCAAGTAAGACATCAAGGCAAACGAAAAGACGAACAAAAGAAGGGTGAATAAAACGGCAAGGGTGAAGTGGGGGAGAGGAAAACGAGAGGCAAATGGCAAATAATGTAATGCGAGGGATAAGAGTTTGTGATGGGTACTTGGTATGTCTTGACCTGTGCGTAGACTCCCCGACAACCGCGCCAGAAATCCTTCTTGCTACCTCTTGAGAATGCATTGGTTTTCCCTTGAAGAGGAAAGGGTGATGCAGCAAAGTAGCATAAGTATTTCCCTCAGTTTTTGAGAACCAAGGTATCAATCCAGTAGGAGGACACACGCAAGTCCCTCGTACCTACACAAACAAATATGAACCTTGCAACCAACGCGATAAAGGGGTTGTCAATCCCTTCACGGCCACTTGCAAAAGTGAGATCTGATAGACATGATAAGATAATATTTTTGGTATTTTTATGATAAAGATTGAAAGTAAAGAACATAAAATAAAGGGCAACAGAAATAACTAATTTGCGGGAGATTAATATGATGGAAAATATACCCGGGGGCCATAGGTTTCACTAGTGGCTTCTCTCAAGAGCATAAGTATTACGGTGGGTCAACAAATTACTGTTGAGCAATTGACAGAATTGAGCATAGTTATGAGAATATCTAGGTATGATCATGTATATAGGCATCACGTCCGAGACAAGTAGACCGACTCCTGCCTGCATCTACTACTATTACTCCACACATCGACCGCTATCCAGCATGCATCTAGAGTATTAAGTTCATAAGAACAGAGTAACGCTTTAAGTAAGATGACATGATGTAGAGGGATAACCTTATGCAATATGATATAAACCCCATCTTGTTATCCTCGATGGCAATAATAGAATACGTGCCTTGCTGCCCCTACTGTCACTTGGAAAGGACACCGGAAGACTGAACCCAAAGCTAAGCACTTCTCCCATTGCAAGAAAGATCAATCTAGTAGGCCAAACCAAACTGATAATTTGAAGAGACTTGCAAAGATAACCAATCATACATAAAAGAATCCAGAGGAGATTCAAATATTGCTCATAGATAATCTTGATCATAAACCCACAATTCATCGGATCTCGACAAACACACCGCAAAAAAAGAGTTACATCGAATAGATCTCTAAGAAGATCGAGGAGTACTTTGTATTGAGATCCAAAGAGAGAGAGGAAGCCATCTAGCTAATAATTATGGACCCGAAGGTCTGTGGTAAACTACTCACACATCATCGGAGAGGCTTTGGTGTTGATGTAGAAGCCCTCCGTGATCGATGCCCCCTCCGGCGGAGCGCCGGAAAAAGCCCCAAGATGGGATCTCATGGGTACAGAAGGTTGCGGCAGTGGAAATAGGGTTTCGTGGTGCTCCTGGTTGGTTTCGGGGTACGTAGGTATATATAGGAGGAAGAAGTAGGTCGGTGGAGCCACGAGGGGCCCACGAGGGTGGGGGCGCGCCCAGGGGGCAGGTGTGCCTCCCTGCCTCGTGGCCTCCTTGTTGGTTTCCTAACGTCCACTCCAAGTCCTCTGGATCACGTTTGTTCCAAAAATAACGCTCCCGAAGGTTTCATTCCGTTTGGACTCCGATTGATATTCCTTTTCTGCGAAACACTGAAATAGGCAAAAAACAACAATTTGCACTGGGCCTTGGGTTAATAGGTTAGTCCCAAAAATAATATAAAAGTGTATAATAAAGCCCATTAAACATCCAAAACAGAATATATAATAGCATGGAGCAATCAAAAATTATAGATACGTTGGAGACGCATCACCTACCTATTATGGCTTTTCCATGGCCATTCCGAGATATATTGCCATGCAACTTCCACCGCTTCCGTTTGATGACTTGAGCATTCATTGTCATATTGCTTTGCATGATCATATAGCTAACATAGTAGTTGTGGCTCAGCCACCGCTCATCATTTTTCATACATGTTACGCTAGATCATTGCACATCCTGGTATATTGCTAGAGGCATTCATATAGAGTCATATTTTGTCATAGGTACCGAGTTGTAATTTTTATTTCTTTTGAGTTATAAGTAAATAGAAGTGTGATGATCATCACTATTCATTTTTAGAGCAGTGCCCCAGTGAGGAAAGGATGATGGAGACTATGGTTCCCCCACAAGTCGGGATGAGACTCCGGACAATGAGAGAAAAAAAGAAAACAAAAAAAAGAAAAAAGAAAAGAAATAAAAGAAAAGAAATAAATAAATAAACAAATAGAGAAGGGGCATTGTTAGTATCCTTTACCACACTTGTGCTTCAAAGTAGCACCATGTTTTCATATGGAGAGTCTCCTATGTTGTCACTTTCATATACTAGTGGGAATTTTTCATTATAGGATTAGATGCATACCCACTTAGTTTCACATTGAGCTTTCATACACTAATAGCTCTTAGTGCATTCGTTGCATGGCAATCCGTACTCCTCGCATTAATATCAATTGATGGGCATCTCCATAGCCCGTTGGTTAGCCGCGTCAGTGTGAGACTTTCTTACTTTTTTGTCTTCTTTATAGTTACCCCTATCATCATACTCTATTCCACCCGTAGTTCTATATCCATGGCTCGCGCTCATGTATTGCGTGAGGGTTGAAAAAGCTGAAGCACGTTAAAAAGTATGAACCAATTGCTCGGCTTGTCATCGGGGTTGTGCATGATAAATACTTTGTGTTAAGAAGACAGAGCATGACAAGACTATATGATTTTGTAGGGATAGCTTTCTTTAGTGTTGATATTTTGAAAGACATGATTATTTGTTGGGATGCCTGAGTATAGATGTCTTTATGTCAAATTATAGACTATTGCTTTGAATCACTTATGTCTTAATATTCATGCGATGATTAGATATATGATCAAGTTTATGCTAGGTAGCATTCCACATCAAAAATTATCTTTTTTATCATTTACCTACTCGAGGACGAGCAGGAATTAAGCTTGGCGATGTTGATATGTCTCAGTCGTATCTATAATTTTGGATTGTTTCATGCCAATATTATACAACTTTCAGATGTTTTGGCAACTTTTTATATGATTTATTGGACTAACCTATTGATCCAGTGCCCAGTGCCAGTTCCTGTTTTCTGTATGTCTTTTGTATCGCAGAAAATCCATATCAAACGAAGTCCAAATGCAATAAAATTTCACAGAGAATTATTTTGGAATATATGTGATTTTTGGGAGTTGGAATCACCGCAAAGGGAGACCCACACAGCCCACAAGACACCAGGGTGTGCCTGAGGCCCATGGCGCGTGGTGGTGGGTTGTGCCCTCCTCGAACGTCGTTTGGAGCTCTACTTCGGGCGCAAGGAAGCTTATATTTAGAAAAATAATCATGTTAAAATCTCAGCGCAATCGGAGTTACGGATCTCCGGGAATATAAGAAACGGTTTTCGGCCAGTTCTGGAGAACGCGAAACAGAAGAGAATAGAGAGGCAGATCGAATCTCGGAGGGGCTCCCGCGCCTCCGCGGCCATGGGGGCCATGGACCAGAGGAGGAACTCTCCTCCCATCAAGGGGGGAGGCCAAGGAAGAAGAAGAAGGAGGGGGGCTCTCTCCGCCTCTCTCCCGGTAGCGCTCGAGTGCCACCGGGGCAACGATCGGGACGGCGATCTACATTAACAATCTTGCTACCATCACCACCAACTTTCTCCCCCTCTATGCAGCGGTGTAACACCCCTTCTCCCCGATGTAATCTCTACTTAAACATGGTGCTCAACTCCATATATTATTTCCCAATGAAATATGGTTATCCTATGATGTTTGAGTAGATCCATTTTGTCCTGTGGGTTAATCGTGATCTTGGTTGGTATGATTGTATATTTTATTTATGGCGCTGTCCTACGGTGCCCTCCGTCTCGCGCAAACGTGAGGGCACCCCGCTGTAGGGTGTTGCAATATGTTCATGGTTTTATTATTGTCAGTGTTGCGGGGGATGACAGCAGCCCAAACGCGGATAAGTGGGTTATGGCGTATGGGAGTAAAGAGGACTTGATACCTAATGCTATGGTTGGGTTTCACGACATTAATGATCTTTAGTAGTTGCGGATGCTTGCTAGAGTTCCAATCATAAGTGCATATGATCCAAGTAGAGAAACTATGTTAGCTCATGCCTCTCCCTCATATAAAATTACAAGAATGATTACCGGTACTTGTTATCGATTGCTTAGGGACAAATAACTTTCTTGTTGATAAAATCTCTCTACTAAAACTAACTTATTTGTGTCGTTATCAAACAGCCCCTAGATTTTATTTGCGTGCTCTTTATTATCTTGCAAACCTATCCTATCACACCTACAAAGTACTTCAAGTTTCATACTTGTTCTAGGTAAAGCGAACGTCAAGCGTGCGTAGAGTTGTATCGGTGGTCAATAGAACTTGAGGGAATATTTGTTCTACCTTTAGCTCCTCGTTGGGTTTGACACTCTTACTTATCGAAAGAGGCTACAATTGATCCCCTATACTTGGGCGTTATCACCCCATGACCCACACTTCCCTTTACGTGCCGGACCTTCCCCTTCTCGCTCGATATTTCACTATAGCGGGACATTTATCACTGGAGTCCTCTCCATTGAAATCAGATGACTCCCATCACACCTTCGACATAGCTCCCTCTCCTTGACACCATACTTCCCCACGGACCGCCAAGGAGGAGTCCCCCGCCAACCGCCCCACTCTCCACACTGATCACCTTCCCCTGTGTTCGTGTCAATCTGCCACCGCCGTCATGGGGGGAGGAGGCGTGCGCCGGTTCTACTACCACAAGTGCAAAGGCTCAGACAAGTTAAGACTCTAACCCAAACAATGTCAACACCTCCCCGCTTCACTCTTGCATCCACCACATCCTTCAATGTGGTGCCTGCTCTGAGGACGGAGCAGTGGAAGACGGTGGTGGCAACCTCTACAACGCACCCATGCGATGCCCGCTGAGAGTGCGGTGGATGGGTGTGTGCCCCAGACTCGGCGACGACTTGGTTGAGACCTCTGGTTTTAGATGTTGGGCTTTGGTATGAGGTCTGGGTAGGCAACCCTGACAATACGCACCCCTTCATCAAGTTTATAGGAGTAGTAACAGATGTTTCCATGATGATGGCTTCAAACTTATTGATGTACTATTACTTTGTAAGGTCTTGGTGAATACTTAATAAAATGGTTTTATGCATTTCCCAATATGCAAAGGCCGGGGGTCGTCCTCCTTTTCAAAGAAAAAAACTAATTATTTGCAACAGACAATGCTATCCAACAAGAAAATAATAGATATGTAGCAAAAGTGTACTTCTTTGCCGTGTTTTCTAGTGAAAGATAGAAAGAATGCTTCCCTACCAATATATTCCCAATTGATCTTCTCTTCATCAATGCCATCAAAGTGGAAGTTTCTAGTAAATCAACTCTAAGGATCTGATGGGTAAATCTTCCTGAGGAGTTACAGTCCACTATGCTATCGCTGACACTTCTAAATGAAGCATATAGGTGAGTTTTACAGATAAATATGCTTAGATCCTACCTAATATGTAGTAGCGTGAAACGGGCAACACAATGTAACTAAAATCATGAGTGTGCAATTCATATTGTGGTTTGGATTCAGCGTTTCATTGTCAATGTCAACCAATCAAGTCCGTGCATCATTCGCGGAGAGCCTATTCAAATCAAGGACATGTTAATTTCTTCCTCTATATGCATGTATATTACCATTGTGTTTGCAATGCACACAGCCACGAACATTTAGCATCAGGATCATAATAATCACAGGATACCAGACTCATCAAAATGTTCTCATCTTATCTGGCCTCAGTTTCGCTTCAGTTTCCCGAAGATAGGTTTTGTAGCCAGGGCGCACCTTAGACGGCCTCCCGTACGACATGCCTGGGAAGCAGATGATGACGACTCTGGCATGGACCTCCTGCCCTATCCAGGGATGATAGATAAGAAAGCTCGCTGGCGGTGATCCAGATTATTTGGGTGGGGGCGCACCTTGGTCTGTTGCTGTGGAGCTCAAGAAGAGAAGGGTTATAAAGGCTTCACAACACGTCTAGCCGACGGCGAGTTCATGTGTCAAGCTCGTTCCTGCACATCAAGGCAGCTGTGGCATGGCTACCCCAGGTTGTCTCCTTCGGTGCAGCAAACCTTGGGGTTGGGCTGCAGTGCCTCGGGATGGTAGGGATGAGGCATGTCCTGCCTTGGTGGTGACACATCACATGGGATCGGGAGGAGGATGCGGTGGCAGGATACAAGCAGTCAAAGAATATACAGCGGCAACGCCTTGGTTGGATATTTGAAGATGAGGATGAAGGAAATATGCCCTAGAGGCAATAATAAAGTTGTTATTTGTATTTTCTTATATCATGATAAATGTTTATTATTCATGCTAGAATTGTATTAACAGGAAACTTAGTACATGTGTGAATACATAGACAAACAGAGTGTCACTAGTATGCCTCTACCTGACTAGCTCGTTAAATCAAAGATGGTTACGTTTCCTAGCCATAGACATGAGTTGTCATTTGATTAACGGGTTCACATCATTAGAGAATGATGTGATTGACTTGACCCATTCCATTAGCTTAGCACTTGATCATTTAGTATGTTGTTATTGCTTTCTTCATGACTTATACATGTTTCTATGACTATGAGATTATGCAACTCCCGAATACCAGAGGAACACTTTGTGTGCTACCAAACGTCACAATGTAACTGGGTGATTATTAAGGTGCCGTACAGGTGTCTCCAGTGGTACTTGTTGAATTGGCATAGATCAAGATTAGGATTTGTCACTCCGATTGCCGGAGAGGTATCTCTGGGCCCTCTCGGTAATGCACATCACTATAAGCCTTGCAAGCAATGTGACTAATGAGTTAGTTGTGGGATGATGCATTACGGAATGAGTAAAGAGACTTGCCGGTAACGAGATTGAACTAGGTATTGAGATACCGACGATCGAATCTCGGGCAAGTAACATACCGATGACAAAGGGACCAACGTATGTTGTTATGCGGTTTGACCGATAAAGATCTTCGTAGAATATGTAGGAGCCAATATGAGCATCCAGGTTCCGCTATTGGTTATTGACCGGAGACGTGTCTCGGTCATGTCTACATAGTTCTCGAACCCGTAGGGTCCGCACTCTTAAAGTTCGGTGACGATTTGTATTATGAGTTCATGTGTTTTGATGTACCGAAGGTAGTTCGGAGTCCCAGAATAGATCGGGTACATGACGAGGAGTCTCGAAATGGTCGAGACGTAAAGATCGATATATTGGACGACTATATTCGGACATCGGAAAGGTTCCGAGTGATTCGGGTATTTTTCGGAGTACCGGAGAGTTACGGCTATTCGTATTGGGCCTTAATGGGCCATACGGGAAAGGAGAGAAAGGCCTCAAAGGGTGGCCGCACCCCTCCCCATGGACTGGTCCGAATTGGACTAGGGAGGGGGGGCGCCCCCTTCCTTCCTTCTCCTTCTCCCTTCCCTTTTTTCTATTCCATGTGGGAGGTGGAATCCTACTAGGACTAGGGAGTCCTAGTAGGACTCCACACTTGGGCGCACCCTGTGAGGGCTGGCCTCCTCCTCCCTCCATCCTTTAAATACGTGGCCAGGGGGCACCCCATAGACATAGAAGTTGATCAGTTGATCTTATAGCCGTGTGCGGTGCCCCCCTCCACCATAATCCACCTCGGTCATATCGTAGCGGTGCTTAGGCGAAGCCCTGCGTCGGTAGCATCATCATCACCGTCATCACACCGTCGTGCTGACAGAACTCTCCCTCGAAGCTCCACCAGATCGGAGTTCGTGGGACGTCACCGAGCTGAACGTGTGCTGGACTCGGAGGTGCCGTGCGTTCGGTACTTGGATCGGTCGGATCGTGAAGACGTACGACTACATCAACCGCGTTCTCATAATGCTTCCGCTTACGGTCTATGAGGGTACGTGGACGACACTCTCCCCTCTCGTTGCTATGCATCACCATGATCTTGCGTGTGTGTAGGAATTTTTTTGAAATTACTATGTTCCCCAACAGAGGACCACCAGGTCGAGGAAGAAGTGTAGGACGTGTGTGGGATAAACGGAAGGAGAGAAATCAGCGGAGCTGTCCTTTCTTTCGTGCGCGTGAGTGGGGAAACAACGAAGGTGAGCGAACGAACAACAAACTGACCATCGTGACCACAGACTCCCCCTGTAGGAGCAAACAGAGTGTTCGTGTGTCAACCTCGTTCCTGCACATCAAGGAAGTTGTGGCATGGCTACCTAATGTTATCTCCTCTAGTGCAACAAACCTTGGGTTGGGGTGCGGCACCTCGCGATGGTGGAGACCAAACATGCCCTGCCTTGGTGGCAACACATCACATGGGATTAGGAGGAGGATGAGGTGGCAGGGGACAAGCAGTCGAAGAATATAGAGCGGTAGCGCCTTGGTTGGATATTCGGGGATGGGGACCGTCAGGTCGAGGAAGAAGTGGAGGACGTGTGTGGGATGAACAAAAGTAGAGAAATCAGCAGAGCTCTCCTTCGTGCGCATGAGAGGGGAACAAAAAAGGCGAGCAAGCGAACAAACAAATGACAAACCGACCATCATGATCGCAAACTCCGACTTTAGGAGTGGAGATAGTTTTGATTCTGTTTTTTCACTGCAAAAACAATTCTACAAAGCAGATGTTTGGTTTCATATTTCCTCAACCAGAGGGCATCTGTGTGTGTACTCTGATACGTCCATTTTGCATCATGCTTTTATATCGATATTTATTGCATTATGGGCTGTTATTACATGTTATGTCACAATACTTATGCCTATTCTCGCTTATTTTACAAGGTTTGCATAAGGAGGGAGAATGCCGGCAGCTGGAATTCTGGGCTTGAAAAGGAGCAAATATTAGAGACCTATTCTGCACAACTCCAAAAGTCCTGAAACTCCACGAAAGTTATTTTTGGAAATAATAAAAAATATTGAGCGGAAGAAGTACGTCAGAGGGGGCCCCACCTGGCCACGGGGGTGGGCGCGCGCCCTACCCCCTGGGCGCCCCCCTGCCTCGTGGGCCCCCTCTTGGCCCTCCGGTGGCCATATTCTACTATATGAGGTCTTTCGTCCGAAGAAAAATCATAAGCAACCTTTCGGGACGAGACTCCGCCGCCATGAGGCGGAACCTTGGCGGAACCAATCTAGGGCTCCGGCAGAGCTGTTCTGCCGGGGACACTTCCCTCCGGGAGGGGGAAATCATCGCCATCGTCATCACCAACGCTCCTCTCATCGGGAGAGGGCAATCACCATCAACATCTTCAGCAGCACCATCTCCTCTCAAACCCTAGTTCAACTCTTATATCCAATTCTGGTCTCTAAGTCTGGGATTGGTACCTGTAGGTTGCTAGTAGTGTTGATTACTCCTTGTAGTTGATGCTAGTTGGTTTATTTGGTGGAAGATCATATGTTCAGATCCTATACGCATATTAATACTCCTCTGATTATGAACATGAATATGCTTTGTGAGTAGTTACGTTTGTTCCTGAGGACATGGGAGAAGTCTTGCTATTAGTAGTCATGTGAATTTGGTATTCGTTCGATATTTTGATGAGATGTATGTTGTCTCTCCTCTAGTGGTGTAATGTGAACGTCGACTACATAACACTTCACCATTATTTGGGCCTAGAGGAAGGCATTGGGAAGTAATAAGTAGATGATGGGTTGCTAGAGTGACAGAAGCTTAAACCCTAGTATATGCGTTGCTTCGTAAGGGGCTGATTTCGATCCATATGTTTCATGCTATGGTTAGGTTTACCTTAATACTTTTGTTGTAGTTGCGGATGCTTGCAATAGAGGTTAATCATAAGTGGGATGCTTGCTCAAGTAAGAACAACACCCAAGCACCGGTCCACCCACATATCAAATTATCAAAGTACCGAACACGAATCATATGAACGTGATGAAAATTAGCTTGACGATAATTCCCATGTGTCCTCGGGAGCGCTTTTCTCTATATAAGAGTTTGTTCAGGATTGTCCTTTGCTACAAAAAGGATTGGGACACCTTGCTGCACTTTATTTACTTTTTTTACTTGTTGCTCGTTACAAATTATCCTATCACAAAACTATCTGTTACCACTTATTTCAGTACTTGCAGAGAATACCTTGCTGAAAACCGCTTATCATTTCCTTCTGCTCCTCGTTGGGTTCGACACTCTTACTTATCGGAAGGACTAAGATAGATCCCCTATACTTGTGGGTCATCAAGACTCTTTTCTGGCGCCGTTGCCGGGGAGTGAAGCGCCTTTGGTACGTGGAATTTGGTAAGGAAAAATTTATATAGTGTGCTGAAATTTACTGTCACTTGTTACTATGGAAAGTAATCCTCTAAGGGGCTTGTTTGGGGTATCTTCACCCCGACCTATAGAGCAAAGAGTTGCTCCTCAACCTACTGAACCTACTGAAATGAAAATGTTCCCTTTGAAGTTCCTTCGGGTATGTTAGAAAAACTGCTAGCTAATCCTTTTGCAGGAGATGGAACAAAGCGTCCTAATGAGCACCTAATCTATGTGGATGAAGTTTGTGGATTATTTAAGCTTGTAGGTATACCCGGTGATGTTATTAATAAGAAGGTCTTCCCTTTATATTTGAAGGGAGATGCATCGACATGGTATAGGCTATGTGATGATACGGGGTCATGGAATTACAAACGATTGAAATTGGAATTTCATCAGAAGTTTTATCCTATGCATCTTGTTCATCGTGATCGCAATTATAAATATAATTTTTGGCCTCGCGAAGGAGAAAGCATCGCTCAAGCTTGGGGGAGGCTTAAATCAATGTTATATTCATGCCCCAATCAGGAGCTCTCAAGAGAAATAATTATTCAAAGTTTTTATGCTCGGCTTTCTGATAACAATCGCACCATGCTCGATACTTCTTGTGCTGGCTCTTTTATGATGAAGACTACTGAATTCAAATGGAATTTATTGGATAGAATTAAACACAACTCTGAAGATTGGGATCTCGACAAAGGTAAGGAGTCAGGTATGACACCTAAGTTTGATTGTGTTAAATCTTTTATGGATACCGATGTTTTCCGTAAATTTAGCACTAAATATGGACTTGACTCTGAGATAGTAGCTTCTTTCTGTGAATCCTTTGCTACTTATGTTGATCTCCCCAAGGAGAAGTGGTTTAAATATCATCCTCCCATAGAAGTAAAAGTAGCTGCACCTACTAAAGTTGAAGAAAAGACTATCACTTATAATGATCCTGTTGTTCCTACTTCTTATGTTGAGAAACCACCTTTCCCTATTAGGATAAAGGATCATGCTAAAGCTTCAACTGTGGTTCCTAAAAGTAATATTAGAACCTATATACCTCCTGAGCAAGTTAAAGTTGAACCTAATATTGCTATTGTTAAAGATCTCTTGGCTAATAATATTGATGGGCATGTTATTTATTTCTGCGGTGAAACTGCTAGAATTGCTAAACCTTGTGCTAAAGATAAACATAGACCTATGGTAGGCATGCCTGTTATTTCTGTTAAAATAGGAGATCATTGTTATCATGGCTTATGTGATATGGGTGCTAGTGCTAGTGCTATACCTCATGACTTATACAAAGAAATTATGCATGAAATTGCACCTGCTGAGATAGAAGGTATTGATGTTACCATCAAACTTGCTAATAGAGATACAATATCACCCATTGGAATTGTTAGAGATGTTGAAGTCTTGTGTGGGAAAACTAAATACCCTGCTGATTTTCTTGTTCTTGGTTCCCCACAAGATAGCTTTTGTCCCATTATATTTGGTAGAACCTTCTTGAACACAGTTAATGCTAGGATAGACTGCGAAAAGAGTGTTGTTACTATTGGCTTGGGTGATATGTCTCATGAGTTTAATTTCTCTAAATTTAGTAGACAACACCGTGAAGAAGAATTGCCTAGTAAGGATAAAATTATTGGTCTTGCTTCTATTGCTGTACCTCCTAGTGATCCTTTAGAACAATATTTGCTAGACCATGAAAATGATATGTTTATGAATGAAAGAAGGGAAATAGATGAAGTATTGTTTAAACAGCAACCTATCCTGAAACACAATTTGCCTGTTGAAATCCTAGGGGATCCTCCTCCACCCAAGGGTGATCCCGTGTTTGAGCTCAAACCGTTGCCTGATACTCTTAAATATGCTTATCTTGATGAGAAAAAGATATATCCTGTTATTATTAGTGCTAACCTTTCAGAGCATGAAGAAGAGAGATTATTGAAAACTCTGAAGAAGCATCGTTCTGCTATTGGATATACTCTTGATGATCTTAAGGGAATTAGTCCCACTCTATGTCAACATAAAATAAATTTGGAAGAAGATGCCAAACCAGTTCGTGATCATCAACGACGGCTGAATCCTAAGATGAAAGAATTGGTAAGAAAAGAAATACTAAAGCTCCTGGAGGCAGGTATAATTTATCCCGTTGCTGATAGTTAGTGGGTAAGTCCTGTCCATTATGTCCCTAAGAAGGGAGGTATTACTGTCGTTCCTAATGATAAATATGAATTGATTCCGCCAAGAATTATTACAGGTTATAGGATGGTAATTGATTTCCGCAAATTAAATAAGGCTACTAAGAAAGATCATTACCCCTTACCTTTTATCGATCAAATGCTAGAAAGATTATCCAAACATACACATTTTTGCTTTCTAGATGGTTATTCTGGTTTCTCTCAAATACCTGTGTCAGCCAATGATCAATCAAAGACTACTTTTACTTGCCCTTTTGGTACTTTTGCTTACAGACGTATGCCTTTTGGTTTATGTAATGCACCTGCTACCTTTCAAAGATGCATGATGGCTATATTCTCTGACTTTTGTGAAAAGATTTGTGAGGTTTTCATGGACGACTTTTCCGTCTATGGATCCTCTTTTGATGATTGCTTGTGCAACCTTGATCGAGTTTTGTAGAGATGTGAAGAAACGAACCTTGTCTTGAATTGGGAAAAGTGCCACTTTATGGTTAATGAAGGTATTGTCTTGGGGCATAAAGTTTCTGAAAGAGGTATTGAGGTTGACAAAGCCAAGGTTGATGCTATTGAAAAGATGCCATGTCCCAAGGACATCAAAGGTATAAGAAGTTTCATCATCCTCTGACTAATTTATTACAAAAAGATATACCATTTGTCTTTGATGATGATTGTGTAGAAGCATTTGAAATACTTAAGAAAGCATTGATCTCTACACCTATTGTTCAGCCACCTGATTGGAATTTACCCTTTGAAATTATGTGTGATGCTAGTGATTATGCTGTAGGTGCTGTTCTAGGGCAAAGAGTTGATAAGAAATTAAATGTTATTCAATATGCTAGTAAGACTCTAGATAATGCTCAGAGAAATTATGCTACTACTGAAAAAGATTTTTTAGCAGTCGTATTTGCTTGTGATAAGTTCAGACCTTATATTGTTGATTCTAAAGTAACTATTCACACGGATCATGCTGCTATTAAATATCTGATGGAAAAGAAAGATGCTAAACCTAGACTTATTAGATGGGTTCTCTTGCTACAAGAATTTGATTTGCATATTGTTGATAGAAAGGGAGCTGAGAACCCCGTTGCAGACAACTTGTCTAGGTTAGAAAATGTTCTTGATGACCCACTACCTATTGATGTTAGGTTTCCTGATGAGCAATTAAATGTCATAAATGCCTCTCGTAGTACTCCATGGTATGCTGATTATGCTAATTACATTGTTGCTAAATTTATACCACCTAGTTTCACATACCAGCAAAAGAGAAGTTTTTCTATGATTTGAGACATTACTTTTGGGATGACCCACATCTTTATAAAGAAGGAGTAGATGGTGTTATTAGACGTTGTGTACCTAAGCATGAACAGGAACAGATCCTACGCAAGTGTCACTCCGAGGCATATGGAGGACACCACGCTGGAGACAGAACTGCACATAAGGTATTGCAATCCGGTTTTTATTGGCCTACTCTCTTCAAGGATGCCCGTAAGTTTGTCTTATCTTGTGATGAATGTCAAAGAATTGGTAATATTAGTAAACGTCAAGAAATGCCTATGAACTATTCACTCGTTATTGAACCATTTGATGTTTGGGGCTTTGATTATATGGGACCTTTTCCTGCCACTAATGGTTATACACATATTTTAGTTGCTGTTGATTACATTACTAAGTGGGTAGAATCTATTCCAACTAGTAGTGCTGATCATAACACTTCTATTAAGATGCTTAAGGAAGTTATTTTTCCGAGGTTTGGAGTCCCTAGATAGTTAATGACTAATGGTGGTTCACATTTTATTCATGGTGCTTTCCGAAATATGCTTGCTAAGTATGATGTTAATCATAGAATTGCATCTCCTTATCACCCACGGTCTAGTGGTCAAGTAGAATTGAGTAATAGAGAACTCAAATTAATTTCACAAAAGACTGTTAATAGATCTAGAAAGAATTGGTCCAAGAAACTTGATGATGCATTATGGGCCTATAGAACTGCATATAAAAATCCTATGGGTATGTCTCCATATAAAATGGTTAATGGTAAAGCATTTCACTTACCTCTCGAACTAGAACATAAGGCCTATTGGGCTATTAAAGAGCTCAATTATGATTTCAAACTTGCCGGTGAGAAGAGGTTATTTGATATTAGCTCACTTGATGAATGGAGAACCCAAGCCTATGAAAATGCCAAGTTGTTTAAAGAAAAAGTTAAACGATGGCATGACAAAAGGATACAAAAGCGTGAGTTTAATGTAGGTGATTATGTATTGCTATACAACTCCCGTTTAAGATTTTTTGTAGGAAAACTTCTTTCTAAATGGGAAGGTCCTTACGTTATCGAGGAGGTCTATCGTTCCAGTGCCATAAAAATCAACAACTTCGAAGGCACAAATCCGAAGGTGGTGAACGGTCAAAGAATCAAACATTATATCTCAGGTAATCCTATAAATGTTGAAACAGATGTTGTTGAAACCGTAACCCCGGAGGAATACATAAGGGACACTTTCCGGAACGTTTCAGACTCTGAAAAGGAATAGGTATGTGGTATGGTAAGTAAACCGACTCCAAAACAGTTCTAAAGGCAATATTTCTCCGTTTTGGAATATTTAGAAAAATAGAAAAATAAGAAGCAGTCCGGGAAGGACACGAGGGCTCCACGAGGGTGGAGGGCGCCCCCCTACCTCGTGGGCACCTCGTGTGCTCTCCGGACTCCGTTTTCTTGCACGTTACGTATTTTGGTCAGTAAAAATTCATTATATAATCTCCCGAAGGTTTTGACTCGTGTATCACGCAAATATCCTCTGTCATTGTTTCGAGCTATTTTTTGACAGATCTAGATTATCATGACGTCTCCAAGTGCCCCCAAGGACAAGTTCTTCGAGAAGGTCATCAACCCTTACCTCGCAAAAGTGCTGCGACACCCTCAAACCATTGAGATGTGTGATGGGTTGCTGCACATCCGCGATGTTGAGGGACCGAAGGGGACCGGAAGCATGGAGACGAGGCTCGAAGCAATGGAGCAACAAGTTTTCAAGTGCCAGGGGATGGTGGAACGTGGACTCAACTCCAACCACAT
Source organism: Aegilops tauschii subsp. strangulata (assembly GCF_002575655.3). Classification (NCBI taxonomy): domain Eukaryota; kingdom Viridiplantae; phylum Streptophyta; class Magnoliopsida; order Poales; family Poaceae; genus Aegilops; species Aegilops tauschii. The sequence goes on from NC_053040.3 coordinate 324,363,005, forward strand.
GATGATCGCGGAGTTCACCAACAACCACAAGCTGGATGCCGACAACATCGGAGAGACCATCTTCAAGCTTCACGAGAAGATCGAGCACCTTCAAGCCCAAATCTATGACCTGCAAAACCAAAACTGTGAGTATGAATATAGATTCAAAAGGATGAGTTTAGCTGCAGATTTGAGGATCCCAGAGACTCGATCATCCTTCTATGATGGTGAGCCTATGCCTTGGAAGATGGACGATAAGCCCGCATCATCAACAACACCGCCACCTTCTTCATCGGCAAAGGAGATATAATCACATGGGTATGGGCACTCCCCTTGGCAACTGCCAAGCTTGGGGGGGATGCCCCGGTATCGTATCACCATCACACTCCTATCTTTACCGCTTTCTTAGTTCGATCCTATTAGTAGTATCTTGATCTAGTAGAATAACGTTTTGGTATGATCTAGTTTTGAGTTTTGCTTTATGATCTCTCTACGTAATCGAGTCCGTGAGCTATATAATAAAGATTAGTGTTGAGTCAAGGGCTTGATTATCTTGCTATGATCTTGAGTGAATAAAAAGAAAAGAGAAAAAGAATAAAAAGAAATAAAGAGATCATATTGATCTTATTGAGAGTAATGACTTCACATAGAAAGAGTATGATGATTAAAAATTGTTGAGAGTCGGCAAACATAGCTTTGTCATTGTTGCAATTAATAGGAAGTAATAAAGAAAGAGAGGTTTCACATATAAATATACTATCTTGGATATCTTTTATGATTGGGAGCACTCATTAAAATATGACATGCTAAAGAGTTGATGTTGGACAAGGAAGACAACGTAATGGGTTATGTTTTCTTATATCTAAGATAAAGTATATTGTCATGGATCATCCAACATGTTGAGCTTGCCTTTCCCCCTCATGCTAGCCAAATTCCTTGCACCAAGTAGAGATACTACTTGTGCTTCCAAAAACCCTTAAACCAGTTTTGCCATGAGAGTCCACCATATCTACCTATGGATTGAGTAAGATCCTTCAAGTAAGTTGTCATTGGTGCAAGCAATAAAAATTGCTCTCTAAATATGTATGATTGATTGGTGTGGAGGAAATAAGCTTTATACGATCTTGTGATGTGGAAGAAATAAAAGCGATGGACTGCATAATAAAGGTTCATATCACAAGTGGCAATATAAAGTGACGTTCTTTCGCATTAGGATTTTGTGCATCCAACCCTGAAAGCACATGACAACCTCTGCTTCCCTCTGCGAAGGGCCTGTCTTTTATTATCATCTTCTACCTTATGCAAGAGTCATGGTGATCTTCACCTTTCCTTTTTACATTTTATCCTTTGGCAAGCACAGGATGTTGGAAAGATCCTGATAGATATATCTAATTGGATGTAAGTTAGCATGAATTATTATTGTTGACATTACCCTTGAGGTAAAAGGTTGGGAGGCGAAACTATAAGCCCCTATCTTTCTTAGTGTCCGATTAAAACTCCATAACCACAAGTATTGCGTGAGTGTTCGCAATTATGAAAGACTAAATGATAGTTGAGTATGTGGACTTGCTAGAAAGCTCTGACATAGAATCTTTCTGATATTATGATAAATTGCAATTGCCTCAATGACTGAGATTATAGTTTGTTGGTTCTCAATAAAGTTTCTGATTCATACTTTTGCATTGTGAATAGATTATTACTTGAGCATAAGAAATCATATGAAAATATCCATCTATGCTGTTGTTATGAGAATAATCATGATGCCCTCATGTCCGTATTTTATTTTATTGACACCTCTACCTCTAAACATGTGGACATATTTATCGTTATCGGCTTTCGCTTGAGGACAAGCGAGGTCTAAGCTTGGGGGAGTTGAGACGTCCATTTTGCATCATGCTTTTATATCGATATTTATTGCATTATGGGCTGTTATTACACGTTATGTCACAATACTTATGCCTATTCTCGCTTATTTTACAAGGTTTGCATAAGGAGGGAGAATGCCGGCAGCTGGAATTCTGGGCTTGAAAAGGAGCAAATATTAGAGACCTATTCTGCACAACTCCAAAAGTCCTGAAACTCCATGAAAGTTATTTTTGGAAATAATAAAAAATCTTGAGCGGAAGAAGTACGTCAGCGGGGGCCCCACCTGGCCACAAGGGTGGGGGCACGCCCTACCCCCCTGGGCGCGCCCCCTGCCTCGTGGGCCCCCTGTTGGCCCTCCGGTGGCCATCTTCTGCTATATGAGGTCTTTCGTCTGAAGAAAAATCATAAGCAACCTTTCGGGACGAGACTCCGCCGCCACGAGGCGGAACCTTGGCGGAACCAATCTAGGGCTCCGGCAGAGCTGTTCTGCCGGGGACACTTCCCTCCGGGAGGGGGAAATCATCGCCATCGTCATCACCAACGCTCCTCTCATCGGGAGAGGGAAATCTCCATCAACATCTTCGCCAGCACCATCTCCTCTCAAGACCCTAGTTCATCTCTTGTATCCAATTCTTGTCTCCAAGTCTGGGATTGGTACTAGTAGGTTGTTAGTACTGTTGATTACTCCTTGTAGTTGATGCTCGTTGGTTTATTTGGTGGAAGATCATATGTTTGAATCCTATATGCATATTAATACCCCTCTTATTATGAACATGAATATGCTTTGTGAGTAGTTACGTTTGTTCCTGAGGACATGGGAGAAGTCTTTCTATTAGTAGTCATGTGAATTTGGTATTCGTTCGATATTTTGATGAGATGTATGTTGTCTATCCTCTAGTGGTGTTATGTGAACGTCGACTACATAACACTTCACCATTATTTGGGCCTAGAGGAAGGCATTGGGAAGTAATAAGTAGATGATGGGTTGCTAGAGTGACTTAAGCTTAAACCCTAGTTTATGCGTTGCTTCGTAAGGGGCTGATTTGGATCCACATGTTTCATGCTATGGTTAGGTTTACCTTAATACTTTTTTTGTAGTTGCGGATGCTTGCAATAGAGGTTAATCATAAGTGGGATGCTTGTTCTAGTAAGAAAAACACCCAAGCACCGGTCCACCCACATATCAAATTATCAAAGTACCGAACGTGAATCATATGAACATGATGAAAACTAGCTTGACGATAATTCCCATGTGTCCTCGGGAGTGCTTTTCTCTATATAAGAGTTTGTCCAGGCTTGTCCTTTGCTACAAAAAGGATTGGGACACCTTGCTGCACTTTATTTACTTTTATTACTTGTTGCTCGTTACAAATTATCCTATCACGAAACTATCTGTTACCACTTATTTCAGTACTTGCAGAGAATACCTTGCTGAAAACCGCTTATCATTTCCTTATGCTCCTCGTTGGGTCCGACACTCTTACTTATCGAAAGGACTACGATAGACCCCCTATACTTGTGGGTCATCATCCTCCTTGCTATGCATCCCTCGCCGCCACTGTGTACATGATACGTCTAATGTCTACTATGCAACTTTATTCTTGTAGACACGTGTTGGGCCTCCAAGCGCAGAGTTTTGTAGGACAGTAGCAATTTTCCCTTAAGTGGATGAACTAAGGTTTATCAATCCGTGGGAGGCATAGGATGAAGATGGTCTCTCTCAAACAACCCTGCCACCAAATAATAAAAAGTCTCTTGTGTCCCCAACACACCAAATACAATGGTAATTTGTATAGGTGCACTAGTTCGGCTAAGAGATGCTGATACAAGTGTAACATGGATAGTAGATATTGATTTTTGTAATAAGAACAGTAAAAAACAGCAAGGTAGCAATTGATAAAACAGAGCACAAACGGTATTGCAATGCTTTAAAATGAGGCCTAGGGTCCGTACTTTCGCTAGTGCAATCTCTCGACAATGCTAATATAATTGGATCATATAACCGTCCCTCAACGTGCGATGAAGAGTCACTCCAAAGTTCCTATCTAGTGGAGAACATAAGATTAATTTTTTTAGGGTACGAAACCACCTTAAAGCTATTCTTTCCGATCGATCTATCCAAAAGTTCGTACCAAAGCAAATTCGGATTTGTAATACTCAATCCAACACAAAGAACCTCAAAGAGTGCCCCAAGATTTCTACGGAGAAACAAAGACAAGAACGTGCATCAACCCCTATGCTGAGATTGCCCCAATGTCACCTCAGAAATCCATGAGTTGAGTGCCAAAAAACATATCAAGTGAATCAATACGGTACCCCATTGTTACACGAGTATTCATATGCAAGACATATATTAAGTGCTCTCAAATCCATAAAAGTATTCAATCCGATAAAACAAAATCTCATAGGGAAAACTCAATTCATTACAACAAGATAGAGAGGGGAAACACCATATCATCCGACTATATTAACAAAGCCCGCTATACATAAAGATCGTGACATCTTAAGAACACGAGAGAGAGAGAGAGAGAGATTAAACACATAGCTACTGGTACAAACCCTCAGCCCCGAGGGTGGACTACTCCCTCCTCATCGTGGCGGGCGCCGGGATGATGAAGATGGCCACCAGTGATGATTCCCCCTCCGGCAGGGTGCCGGAACGGGGTCTAGATTGGTTTCTCATGGCTACAGAGCCTTGCGGCAGTGGAACTTCTGATCTCGGTTAACCCCGAGGGTTTTTGGAATATTTGGGAATTTATAGGGTAAAGAGGGGGTGCAGGACGCCACCGAGGTGGGCACAATCCACCTGGGCGCGCCTGGGCCCCCAGGCACGCCCTGGTGAGTTGTACCCCCTCGGGGCACCCCCCGGGTGCTGCTCTGGCCCATCGGGAGTCTTCTGGTCCATAAAAATCCGGAAAAAGGTTCGCGGTGTTTGGACTTCGTTTGATATTGATTTCCTGCGATGTAAAAAAACATGCAACCAAACAGCAAGTGGCACTTGGCACTATGTCAATAGGTTAGTACCAAAAGATGATTTAAAATGACTATAAAATGATTATAGAACATCCAAGAATCACTAGTAGAAAAAGGCCCATTTGTCCTGGTTCATAAGGCCCATTTGTCCCGGTTCGGGAACCGTGACTAAAGGGTCGGTACTAGTCTCGGTTCTTATACGAATCGGGACAGATGGGGCTCCACGTGGCCGCTGCGGCTTGCCCAGGCAGGGGGCCTTTTCTCCTGGTTGGTAGCACCAACCGGGACCAATAAGCGTCCACGCGTCAGCACTTCAGGGGTTGGGGTTTCTGTTTTTTTTAAAGGGGGGGTTTGGTGGTTTTGGGGGTTTTGTAGGGTTAATTTAGGGGTTCCATATATTGTGTTAGCTAGCTAATAGAGAGAAGTGTCCTCGCTTATCTCCGTGCTTGGTTGACGCTATGTACTATATGTATAGAGAGGACTCGACACGCTAGCTAGTAAGCAAATGAAGGAAACCATTAAGTACACAAGATCGTCATGAACATATACAAAGAGAAGTGATCGACCTCTCTTTCTCTGAGAGATTGGTCGAACAACAAGTTTTCATATATCTATCCAACGCTACTAGCTACATATATACAATATAAGATCTCTTACAATCCCTAGAATATGATGTCAACTTACACATGGTATTCTTCGTCTTTATCTATGACGTGGTCAAGAAAGAATCCCGCCAATTCCTCTTGAATTGCTTCGATGCGATCTTGTGGTAGGAGTTCGTCCCGCAGCTCCAAAAGCTAATTTGAAGAAGGTGGTCAATACATATATATGAATGAAACTCAACAAAAATGATGGTATTAAAATAAAATTGTGAATATTATTGCTTACACACTTCAAAATCTTCTTTAGAGAAGCCCCACTTAGAGATCGTCGCGTTCTAGATGTACTCGCAAATGTAGTATCCACAAAAATTATTCCCGCCTTCCTGCCACAACCACTTTACGAGAAACAGAGGTTAATCAAACTGATAATCAAGCATTATAAATGGTATTGATGAAACTAGCTGGAACAATGGGAGATGCGCGGAACTAGCTAGTAGTACTTACTTTCGGGTGTGTAAACCGCAGCTTCCTCGGCAGTCCCGGAGCTTCTACGGTGAACACTTTCCAAACCCTGCGAGACAAAGAAAATAATTATTACTTGATATGAGGAAATGAACAAATTTGCCGATATGGTGCGATAATGATCGATTGAACTTACTTCTCGAGCATTTCAGTTATGACCACATACTCCTTGGGATCTTTTCGTCTTGAGTCTAAGATGGTTACTAGTCCCTGCTCAAGCTCAATCTCTAGGAGAATAAAGTGGAAGCTATGCTCGCATGCATAACTCATCAATTACATTAACCTTGAGTAATAAGGGAAACCAAATATGCACAAGATAGTAACACTCACTTGAAGTTGTAAGGAAAGAGTATTTTATATTTGTTTTGATTTTGAAGCAACGATTTTAGCAAGTTGGACTTGGCTTCTTTGGCATCATGTTTAACCGTCCAGTCATCTATGAGATTTGTGTTAATGAACCCAATATCATATATTTGTCTTTTCTTCCATTCGACGATCTTCAATCTTCATAATGTAGTGAGGATAATTATATATACATGCAATGAAAGAGCTGAGCTATATATAGAGAATTAATTACAGAAGTAGTACTTACAAACAGTAGCAAGTGATAATTATTTTATCGAGGGCCTTTTGATTGAAAAATTGGAAGAACTCCTCAAATGGAACAGACAACAGATCAATTCCAACAAGGTCGTGCTCCTCTTTAACTCTCGGCGTCAAAAAGACTTGCAGGTGTCCATGTACCACTTATGGAATCTTCGCGTCATCGTTGTTAGAGGAGGATGACCAGGTTTGACGAGAGGCCTCCCGTACCGGTATTTGTGTTCGTCCACCTCCATTGTATCAAAATGTGCAGAGTCGGGCAGGTAATCACCAGGATTGGTATAACCGGGCACCATCCTTGGATCATTAACGGCGACACCTTCAGTGGGGGGCACGATTGGTTCGCCTGTTCGTCGAGCTAGGGAATTTTTCCCACTTCTTCATTCTTGTAAACTTTTGTCACTTGAAGTAGTTCCCGACTGGCGCGCTGCTTGCACTGCATTTTTAAGAGCCCGGACATGGTTGTCATCCGGCGGAGGCGGTGGTGGTCGCTTCTGGGCATCCAAAGTGCGCTTCAATTTCACCGGATCTATCTTCTCCTCCGGAGGTGGATTTTTCTTTGCAAAAAGTCCTTCACTTGGGCTTTATAGATCTTCTCGTTTTCCTCCTCGGTCATCTCGTATGGTAACTTCTCTAGAGGCTTGAGAGATGGACCGAATCTGTATTGCCTCCCGCCTCTGGCTGTACTGCTAGACGCCGGAGCGGCCGGAGCGGCGGCGGCTGTCTTCCTTTGTTGCTTACGAGGCGGAGAAGGAGGCGGAGTGCTACGACGCGCCGGAGCAGCCGGAGCGGCGGTGGCTCTCTTCCGCCCTTGCTGACGAGGCGGGGGAGGAGGCGGGCTGCTCGGACACGCCGGCGTAGGTAGAGAAGGAGGCGGAGTGCCGCCACACGCCAGAGAAGGAGGCGGAGTGCCCCGATCACTCGCCGAAGGAGGAGGCGGAGGAGGAGGCGGAGTGCCCTGACTCGCCGGAGGAGGAGGAGGAGGCGGAAGCATCCAATTCGGAAGGTTGATGAGATCCTTCCGCCACAGACATGGAGTTTTCAGAGCACAACCCAGCCGAGTCTCCCCTTCACCGGTAGGGTGGTCAAGCTCGAGCTCCTCAAATCCCTCCGTTATTTCATCCACCATCACAGTAGCATATCCTTCTAGAATCGGATGGTAGTAAAAAGTTGCACCGGGTTTAGGAGGTGCAACAGAGCCGATAGCCACCTTGACTTTGAAGTTCTGCCATTGCGTCATAAGGTGGCAATCTTGAGACTCTGTGATAGCATCCACGGGGTAGCTAGCAGGAGCCATGAAGACAGGCTCCTGAAGCAGCTCGGTGGAAGCCGCGCTGCTTCTCCGCTGAGATGGCGGGGTAGCTTCTGGGGTAGCTTCGGCAGGTCGCTTGCTGTGAACTGCTTCTCGTTCCTCTAGCGCTTGTACCCTTGCGTGAAGCAATTGCAGTTGGGTCTGCTCCACTTTCCTCCTCCTTTCCCGGGTTTTGTAACCGCGTGCGTCGGGAAACCCAGCATTCCACGAAATGGAGCCTGGCGTGCCTCGTGTCCGTCCAGGGTGCTCAGGATTCCCGAGGCCTTGTGTGAGCTCGTCATTCTCTCTGTCAGGAACGAACGTCCCTTGCTGCGCTGCGGCGATATACTCCTGAAGCGTCGTGATGGGTATTCTCAGTTGCTTGTTTATCCAAACGCACTTCCCTGTTTCAGGGTCCAACGATCCCCCAACCCCGAAGAACCAAGTCCTTGAACGGTATGAACAGTGCAATGTCTCTGGTTTGACCCCTTTATCAAGATGGTCATTCTCAGCCTTGTCCCACAACAGCCGGGCTTTGAGGTAGCCACCTGACCCTGTGCGATGGTGAAGCTCCTTCTTTGCAGCATTTTTCTTGTTTGTCGCTGACATCTTGTTACTCTTGTCCGATGTCTTGTGGGCCACAAATGCGTCCCAGTGATCTCTTATCTTCTCAAACCGGCCGGTGAATTCTGGAGTCTTTTCTTTGTCGACAAACGTTGTTTTCAACTCATTCTTCCACCTCCTGAATAGATCTGCCATCTTCTTAAGAGCATGAGCCTTGAACAATGGCTCTATAGCTGGCTTCTCTGAATCCTCCTCTGGCGGTAGGGTGAAATTTGCCTTCATCGTGGTCCAAAGATCATCTTTCTACCTATCGTTGACATAAGACACCTGAGGGCCTTCGTTCTTAGGCTTATTCCATTAGTGGATGCTGATCGGGATCATATCCCTAACAAGAACTCCGCACTGAGCAGAAAATGCTTCCTTGGTCCGGATGGGTTCAATCGGTTGGCCATCGCGCGCGATTGCTGTGATCATGAACCTTTCATCCTGGCGCAACTTTTTCTTCGGGCCTTGTCTCGTTACCGAAGTTTTGCTCGATCCAGGGGGCTAGGAAAGAAGAAACAAGAGAGTTAATATGTGTACATACCAAAACAATTAATGCATGAATTAGCTATAGTCGGCACAGGCTTAATTAATATATTACCTGGCCGGACTCCGTTCGGTCACCGGAGCCGTCATCATGGTGTCCTTCTTCCATCGGCATTCGGTCATCGGAGCCATCATAATCATGTTCTTCCTCCTCCATCGTTATCTATTTGGAAGGCCTTTACTGAAATTCGTACCAAAAGGCGAATTATTCTATCAGGAACTCCGGTCCAAAACAACTTTGAAGAGCTTTGTAGCATCATATGCCTATTACTTCCAGCTAATGATGAAGCCATGGATTTCCTCAATACTTTGACAAACGACATATAGAAGAATATATGTATACATATAGATGAGATCAGAAAAAAATTCGATCAACTTGTGCACATCCATAATGGGGGCATTCTTGATAAATCTGGACCCTCGACCCCTGGACGACCCTTGACCCTGGACAGCTCGGCGATCCACGACCCTCTATACCCTAGTTCCCGACCCTCGACCCCCTCATGTCACGTTTGTCTAGTGTCAAAGGATTCAACAAAACCATGTCTTCATCATTAGGCGAAAGTAACAGGCGCATGATGGTACGAAGTTCTCCAAAGTTGTTCTGGAACGGAGTCCCGGATAGGATAATTTGTCTTTTTGTACGAATTTTAGAAAAGGCCTTCCAGCCTTCCAAATATCGCTATTTGGAAGGCCTTTGTGGAAATTCATACAAAAAGACAAATTATTCTATCCGGGACTCCGTTCCAGAACAACTTTGGAGAGCTTCGTACCATCATGCCCCGGTTACTTCCGGCTAATGATGAAGCAATGGATTTCTTCAATACTTTGACACAAGGCAACCTGTCGACCCCTCAACGACCCTCGACCCTCGACTGCTCAGCGATCCACGACCCTCTACCCTAGTTCCCGACCCTCGACCCCCTCATGTCACGTTTGTATAGTGTCAAAGGATTCAACAAAACCATGTCATCTTCATTAGGCGAAAGTAACAGGCGCATGATGGTACGAAGCTCTCCAAAGTTATTTTGGAACAAAGTCCCAGATAGGATAATTCGCTTTTTGGTACAAAGTGCATAAAGAGCCTTCCGAATATATCGCTATTTGGAAGGCTTTTGCTGAAATTCGTACCAGAAGACGAATTATCCTATCTCGGACTCCGTTCCAGAATAACTTTGGAGACCTTCGTACCATCATGCCCCGGTTGCTTTCGGCTAATGATGAAGCCATGGATTTCTTCAATACTTTGACACTAGGCAACCTCTCGACCACTCGGCGATCCTTGACCCTCGACCCCTCGATGACCCTCGACCCTCGGCCCCTCAACGACCCTTGAACCCTCGACCCTCGAACCCTCGCCCCTCGAACCCTCAGCGACCATCGACCCTCTACCCTAGTTCCCGACCCTCGCCCCTCGAACCCTCGGTGACTCTCGACGCCCCCCCCCACCTCATGTCGAATTTATCGAGTAGGGGGTATATCGACCCCCCCCACTCATGTCGAAGTTATCGGGGAGGGGTATATCAACAACGACATACCCGATAAAAAATAAGAAGAGGAAGAAGAAGAAAAAGAGGAGAAGAAGAAGGAATAGAGGAGAAGGTCGAAGAAAAAAAAGAAGAAAAAAAGAGGAGAAGAAGAAGGAATAGAGGAGAAGAAGAAAAAAAGAATTTTTTCATAGAGGAGAAGAAGAAAAATAGAATTTTTTCTTCTTCTCCTCTATTCCTTCTTCTTCTTCTCCTCTTTTTTCTTCTTCTTTTTCATCTTCTTATTTATTTCTCCTCTTCTTATTTTCTTTTTCCTCTCCTTCTTTTTCTTCTAAATATGAACATATACATAAATGACTTTGATCATACACAATTTTCCTATACATACACAATATGAACATATACATAAATTGACAAAGAAAATTCTATGGACAAAAAAATCATAAAAATTCTATCAACATAAAAATTCTAACTGTTGCATATTCTTTGCATATGAACATACATACATTTTCTTATTTTCTCTTAAATGTAACTTTTGCATATATGAACATACATACATAAATTATGTTGGGGAACGTAGTAATTTCAAAAAAATTCCTACTCACACACAGGATCATGGTGATGCATAGCAACGAGAGGGGAGAGTGTTGTCCATGTACCCTCATAGACCGAAAGTGGAAGCGTTAGAACAACGCGGTTGATGTAGTCGTACGTCTTCACGATCCGACCGATCAAGTACCGAACGTACGGCACCTCCGAGTTCAGCACACGTTCAGCTCGATGACGTCCCTCGAACTCCGATCCAGCCGAGCTTTGAGGGAGAGTTCCGTCAGCACGACGGCGTGGTGACAATGATGATGTTCTACCGACGTAGGGCTTTGCCTAAGCACCGCTACGATATTATCGAGGTGGATTATGGTGGAGGGGGCACCGCACATGGCTAAGAGATCCTCGAGATCAATTGTTGTATCTCCAAGGGGTGCCCCCCTCCCCGTATATAAAGGAGTGGAGGAGGGGGAGGGCCGGCCCTCTCTATGGCACGCCCTAGGGGAGTCCTACTCCCACCGGGAGTAGGATTCTCCCTTTCCTAGTAGAACTAGGAGCCCTTCCAAGTAGTAGGAGTAGGAGAGAAGGAAAGGGAAAAGAGAAGAGAAAGAAGGAGGGGGCGCCGCCCCTCCCCTTAGTCCAATTCGGACTAAGCATTGGGGGGGTGCGCAGCCTCCGCTCTCTCTTTCCCCTAAAGCCCAATAAGGCCCATATACTCCCCGGCGAATTCCCGTAACTCTCCGGTACTCCGAAAAATACCCGAATCACTCGGAACCTTTCCGATGTCCGAATATAGTTGTGCAATATATTGATCTTTACGTCCCGACCATTTCGAGACTCCTCGTCATGTCCCCGATCTCATCCGGGACTTCGAACTCCCTTCGGTACATCAAAACACATAAACTCATAATACAAATCGTCACTGAACGTTAAGCGTGCGGACCATACGGGTTCGAGAACTATGTAGACATGACCGAGACACGTCTCCGGCCAATAACCTATAGCGGAACCTGGATTCTCATATTGGCTCCTACATATTCTACGAAGATCTTTATCGGTCAAACCGCATAACAACATACGTTGTTCCCTTTGTCATCGGTATGTTACTTGCCCGAGATTCGATCGTCGGTATCCCAATACCTAGTTCAATCTCGTTACCGGCAAGTCTCTTTACTCATCCCGTAATACATCATCCCACAACTAACTCATTAGTTACAATGCTTGCAAGGCTTATAGTGATGTGCATTACCGAGTGGGCCCAGAGATACCTCTCTGATAATAGGAGTGACAAATCCTAATCTCGACATACGCCAACCCAACAAGTACCTTCGGAGACACCTGTAGAGCACCTTTATAATAATCACCCAGTTACGTTGTGACGTTTGGTAGCACACAAGTGTTCCTCCGGTAAACGGGAGTTGCATAATCTCATAGTCATAGGAACATGCATAAGTCATGAAGAAAGCAATAGCAACATACTAAACGATCAAGTGCTAAGCTAACGGAATGGGTCAAGTCAATCACATCATTCTCCTAATGATGTGACCCCGTTAATCAAATGACAACTCATGTCTATGGCCAGGAAACATAACCATCTTTGGTCAACGAGCTAGTCAAGTAGAGGCATACTAGTGACACTCTGTTTGTCTATGTACTCACACATGTATTATGTTTCCGGTTAATACAATTCTAGCATGAATAATAAACATTTATCATGAAATAAGGAAATAAATAATAACTTTATTATTGCCTCTAGGGCATATTTCCTTCAAATTATACATACATGAAAAAAAATTGCTATGAACAAAAAAACATCATATATGAACATTTTGTATATACATCCATATCCATCCATCCATACATACATACATAGATGGACAAAAAGATGCTATGAAAAAAAACATCAGTAGTAATTATTTTTATAATGATTTCGCCTCAAAAAATTCTTTTATTAGTATTTTCAAACTCTAAAATGACCCTTTTGCACTAGAACTATTTCAAATAATTCTTTTCAAATGCCACAAATTTTTTGAGAAGTCCTCTGATGCCTATAGATCATTTTTATGCAAAAACCCACTTTGGTCATTTGAAAATTTTGAGCACAACTTCCATTTTTCAATTTTGGTCCAATCTTGGCATTGAACTACAACCCTATTTTTCCTTGCTAAAAAAATCTGAATTTTTTACATCTTGTAGTCCTTCCAACTAAACCCTTAAGTCCAGAAGGGCGGCCCCAATTTCATCTAGCAAGTCCACCAAAAAAATTCATGTAGTTTCTGTCCAGCACTAAATTTTAATAAAACTTGCACTAACAAGTTTTCCCTTTTATCAAACCCACTTGACCATCTTCACTAACATCCAAGGAGACATCATCCTGCCAAGTTTCACATAAATCAAAGTTCCCTAGCTAGCCCTAGCATTTCATCAAACACCTGGTGGACATGGCTGAAAACATGCAATTCTCTGAAACTTTGCACTGAACCAACTTCACCATCATCACATACATGGAGGAAGGACAGAGGAGAGGGGTGGGAGGGAGGAGGGAGTACCGGCCTGTCCGGCGAGCAGTGGTGCAGCGGCGTTGACGGCAGGGCAGGGGCGTGGCACAGCGTCGGGGCAGGGCAGGGGTGCGGCGCCGTTGGCGTCGAGGTCGAGGCAGGGGCGCACGGCGGCTTCGTCGGGGTAGGGCAGGGGCGCGACGACGTCGGGGCTAGGCAGGGGCGCACGACGTCGGCGTCGGGGCAGGGCAGGGGCGCGGCGGTGTCGGGGCTGGCAGGGCGCAGCGACGGCGTCGGCGTCGAGGTCCGGCAGCCTGACGGCATCGAGGTGTTCGCCGGCGTTGAGGCATTCGGTGGCAGAGAGGCAGGGCACGTAGAGGCAGATCAAAGAACTAAACGGAAAATTTGACAAGTGCTGCATATATACACTCGGCATTGGTCCCAGTTTGAGGCCGGAACCGGGACGAATACCCCCCATTGGTCCCAGTTCGTGCCACCAACCAGGACCAAAGGTCTCTTTTCAGCAGTCCAAAGGGCGGGAAGCCGAGGCCTTTGTGCACCATGTTCAAGTAGGGGATTACAGCGGGGTGCAGGATAGTGGACCGCTTAAAAGAGAAGAGGAAAGTGATGAAGAGGGTGATGTTGATGAACACGATCACCGCGGCGATGGTTCCACTGGTGGCACTCCGGCGCCACCAAGAGAGAGGGGGAGAGAGTCTTCCCCTTGTGCTTCCTCCTCCATGGCCTCCCCCATAGATGGGGAGAGGTTCTCCCTCTCGTCCTTGGCCTCCACGGTGATGATGACCCCCTCCGGCTTCCTCCTCCATCGCCTCCGGTGATGATGGCCCCCTCCGACAGGGTGCTGGAGATGGCCTAGGTTGATTTTTCGTGGTTACAAAGGCTTGCGGTGGCCTAACTTTTGATCTAGGTTTCTTTCTGGGGGTTTTGGTATTTGTATGAATTTTTGGCGTTGATCTCACATCAAGGGGTTCCACGAGGCAGCGGCAAGACAAGAGCATCCTCCCGAGGGGTAGGGTGTGCCCCCCTACCTTGCTCTCGCCTTGGGGGTCTCTTTTGGTCCATCAAAAATCACCGTAAATATCCACCCCATTCCGAGGAATTTTATTTCTGCACAAAAATTGACACGTAGTTCTGCTGAAAACAGCGCCAGTCCAGGTTAGTTCTAATTAAATCATACCAAAATCATATAAAATTGTTGTAAACATGGCATGAATACTTCATAAATTATAGATATGTTGGAGACGCGTCATAAACCCATAATTCATCGGATCCCAACAAACACACCGCAAAAAAGGATTACATTGAATAGTTCTCCAAGAACATCGAGGAGAACATTGCATTGAAGATCAAAGAGAGAGAAGAAGCCATCTAGCTACTAGCTATGGACCCGTAGGTCCGTGGTAAACAACTCGGACATCATTAGAAGGGCAGCAAGGTTGATGTAGAGGACCTCCGTGATCGACTCCCCCTCCGATAGAGTACCACAAAATGCCTCCAGATGGGATCTCGCAAGAACAGAGGCTTGAGGGAACGGAAAAAGTATTTTGGGTGGCTCTCTGTTGGTTTCCGGATTTTAGAGAATTTATAGAGACAAAATTATTGTTGATATGCTTGAGTATTTATGCCCTCATATCAAAACTAGGCTATTGCTTTGAACCATATAAAAGTCCAAATATCCATGCTACAAAGAAAAGAATATGAGATGACATGATACGCAGCATTTCACAACAAAAATTCTGTTTTTATCATTTACCTACTCGAGGACGAGCAGGAATTAAGCTTGGAGACATTGATATGTCTCCAACGTATCTTTAATTTTTGATTGTTCCATGCTGTTATATTATAATTCTTGGATGTTTAGTCATTTTATATCATTTTTTGGTACTAACCTATTGACACAGTGCCAAGTGCCAGTTGCAGTTTTCTGCATGTTTTTTTACATCGCAGGAAATCAATATCAAACGGAGTCCAAACACCGTGAAACTTTTTGTGGATTTTTGATGGACCAGAAGACTCCCGATGGGCCAGAGCAGCACCTGGGGGTGCCCCGAGGGGGGAACAACCCACCAGGGCGCGCCTGGGGGACCAGGCACGCCCAGGTGGGTTGTGCCCACCTCAGTGGCCTCCTGCACCCCCTCTTTACCCTATAAATTCCCAATAATGCCAAAAACCCTCGGGGTTAACCGACATCAGATGTTCCGCCGCCGCAAGGGTCTATAGCCACGAGAAACCAATCTAGACCCCGTTCTGGCACCCTGCTGGAGGGGGGAATCATCACCGGTGGCCATCTTCATCATCCCGACGGCCACCACGATGAGGAGGGAGTAGCCCACCCTCGGGGCTGAGGGTTTGTGCCAATAGCTATGTGTTTACTCTCTCTCTCTCACATGTTCTTAAGATGTCACGATCTTGATGTATCGCGGGGTTTGTTAATATAGTTAGATCATATGGTGTTTTCCCCTCTCTATCTTGTTGTGATGAATTGAGTTTTCCCTTTGAGATTTCATTTTATCAGATTGAATACTTTTATCGATTTGAGAGCACTTGATATATGTCTTGCATATGAATACTCGTGGTGACAATGGAATATCATATTGATTCACTTGTATGTGTTTTGGCACTCAACTCGCGGATTCCCGAGGTGACATTGGGGTAATCTACGCATAGGGGTTGATGCACGTTCTTGTCTTTGGTTCTTCGGTAGAAATGTTGGGGCACTCTTTGAGGTTCTTTGTGTTGGATTGAGTATTACGAATCTGAATTTGCTTTGGTGTTATTTTAGTATGAACTCTTGGATTGATCGATCGGAAAAGAATAGCTTTAAGGTGGTTTCGTACCATACAAACAAATTATTCTTATGTTCTCTGCTAGATAGGAACTTTGGAGTGATTCTTCATCGCACGTTGAGGGATGGTTATATGATCGAATTATATTAGCATTGTTGAGAGATTGCACTAGCGAAAGTACGGACCCTTGGCCTCATTTTCAAGCATTGCAATACGTTTGTGCTCCATTTTATCAATTGCTACCTTGCTGTTTTTTATTGTTCTTATTACACAAATCAATATCTACTATCCGTATTACACTTGTATCACCATCTCTTCGACGAACTAGTGCACCTATACAAATTACCATTGTATTTGGTGTGTTGGGGACACAGGAGACTTTTTTTATTTGGTTGCAGGGTTTTTTGAGAGAGACCATCTTCATGCTACGCCTCCTACGGATTGATAAACCTTAGGTCATACACTTGAGGGAAAATTGCTACTGTCCTACAAAACTCTGCGCTTGTAGGCCCAACACATGTCTATAAGAATAAAGTTGTGTAGTAGACATCAAGCTCTTTTCTGGCGCCGTTGCCGGGGAGGTGAGTGCTTGAAGGTCTTGCAATTGAGTCTTTTAGTTTCTTGTTTTATCACTATATTGGTTTATAAAAGAAAACTACATAAAAAATGGAATTGAGGTTGCATCGTATTGTTGATCATCTTTATAATATCTTTCTTGAAAATGATGGATCGGAAAATTGTGCTCAATTGTTAGAAGAAGAAGTCAATAAAATGTTTGGCACAAAATATTTGAATGATGAGCATGATTGCAATGTTGTCAGTATGAATTCTTTGAATATCCAAAATGCTAATGATGATTGCACAAGTCATAAAAAATGTTTCTTATAAGCATGTCACTTTTTGCGGAGTGAATTGGGAGTCCAAATGCACACCAAAAAGGGAAGATAGATTTTGTAAGAAGCATAAATATATAGAAACGAAAAAGTTGCAAGAGAGGCTAGATGATTGTGCTGAAAAATTTAATTTTTGTCGCCATCCTTGTGAACTTTGCAATGAACATGGTCATTTAAATCTCCAATGCAAATTGTTTCATAATCAAATCGTGTCCAAAAATTGTGATAACTTGATTACCCTTGAGCATCATAAAGAGCTTAGTCTTCTTTTGGGGTATGAAGAAATGAAACGTATAACTGAGGGTATTCCGAAATTTAATCTCGAGAATTTCTCTATTTTCATCTAGAGGAAATTTATATGTTTTGTGCGGTAAATTGTATTGAGAATCCTTATATTTCCAACTATCTAAAGTCAAGAAAACAAATAGAATATGAAGAGAGTACTAATGAAACGGAAAATATTTCCCAATACCCTCCTAGTGTTTATTATGTTGAATCATGTAACGAGGACGAGCTTCCTATCAAACTAATCTCATCAATAAGAAGCTTGAAAAGATTAATTAAACCCACACATGATGTGGTGAAGAAGAAGAAAAGAAGAAAGAATAGAGGTAAAAAGGTATCTCTCCCAAATAATGTTGCTCCTATTATTGTTGTGCCTCATGAAAATGAATCAAAAATAATTGTGGAAGATGATGCACTTGATGATGATTTTGTTATGCCTATTGCTTGTTGTGATAATTATGATTGGGAAGATAATGATACTTCTTATAATTTTGGAAATCTTTTTGGCACCAACTTGGGAAATTATGATGATAACAATTGTTATGCCGTTGGTGCTATTCATACTATTAATGATGAGAGTGATTATGCTTATGATATGCCAAGCCACAAGCTTGGGGACGTTATGTTTGATGAAAATGACATGTTTTAGAATTTATTTGCTGTAATTAATGTTTCCAAAGCTTGGGGATGCTATGCTTAATGAAGATGATCTTTTTAGTCCCCTTACTTTGAATGATCAAATTTGCTATGATGATTAAATGCCTCCCACTTATGATGATAATTGTGATGATACTTATGTTATAAAAAGCAGTGATAATTATTGTCATAATTTTGGATATCCTTTTTACTAAACATTACTCTTTTAATGTGGGAACAATTTATAGTGTTCGAGTTTCCTATGATACTCCCATTATTATGAATGAGAATAAAATTGCTTATACGGAGAGTAATAAATTTTCTATGCTTTTGGATCATGAAAATAATACTTTATGTGATGGTTATATTGGTGAATCTATTAATGATACTACTGAAAATTATTATGAGGGAGGAACTTATGATTCATGATGCTCTCTTTATGTTCCGATTCTTATCTTTTATGCGAGCATCATTGAAATCATCATGCCTAGCTAAATGGCATTAAAGAAAAGTGCTTGTTGGGAGAAAACCCAACACTTTTACCTACTATTTTTGCATGTTCACATGATTAAGCTACTGTAGTAATCATGTCTTATAGCTTTTGTTTCAATAAAGTGCCAAGTAAAGCCTTTGGGATAGTGCGGATAATAGTTGACTTGAATATGTGCAAAAATAGGAACTTTTGCGTCCAGTGCAGGAATTCTTACAGTTTATTGGAACGTGAAAAAATTCTGAAATTTTTACAGGTGGTATATATATACAAATTCTCTACGTTGTCCTATTTTTTCAGAATTTTTGGAGTAGCAGAAATATGGTTGGAGTACAGATTACTACAGACTGTTCTATTTTTGACAGATTCTATTTTCAATGCATAATTTGCTCAATATAAATTGTCGAAATGATATGCTATAGTAGGCATTGTGTGCAAACTATTATGAATCTTGTCTTTGACAGTACCAAAGTGAAATGGTTTGCACTTTATCATACTAACCTATCTCACGAAGTTCCGTTAAGTTTTGTGTGACTGAAGTTTTCAAGTTTTGGGTGAGATATCGATATGAGGAGAATAAGGAGTGACAAGACCCCAAGCTTGGGGATGCCCAAGGCACCCCCAAGGTAATATTCAAGGATTGTCCAAGCAACTAAGCTTGGGGATGCCCCGGAAGGCATCCCCTCTTTCGTCTTCAACATTATCGGTAACCTCACTTGGAGCTATGTTTTCATTCATCACATGATATGTGTCTTGCTTGGAGCGTCAATTTATTTTGCTAGGATTTTCTAGCTGTTATTTACAATAATGTTTTGCATCTTTCTTTTCAATAAAAATGTCAAGTATAGCCTTTGCCATGCTTATCTTGCAAGTATATGAATTGCTATTTCAAAACAGAAAGTTTATCGGTGTTGCAAAAATTCCCTAGAAAAGTAAGAATGTGATAAAATTTCGAAACTTTTTGCAAAATAAGCTCTGATAAATTTTCTACAGTGTGGTAAATTTTCATAATCTTTGGAGTTTAATAAGTACTGATACTCTTGCATTCTTTACAGACTGTCCTGGTTTGGCAGATTGCTATTATGTTTGCATTGTTTGCATATGTTTGCTTGTTTAATGATTCTATTTGAGGATAGGAGTATTAAATATGCAGAGGCATTTAGTATGCAATGTTGAATAATAATTTTAGTGATTTGCTACGGTAGAGAATGATAAGGTTTTTGCATTGGTTTATACTAACTTATCTCACGAGTTCTTGTTGAGTTTTGTGTGGATGAAGTTTTTGAGATTTAGGAAAACCGTGATATGAGAGGAATTAAGGAGACACGAAAGCTCAAGATTGGGGATGCCCAAGGGCATCCCAAGATAATATTTCAAGAAGTCTCAAGCATCTAAGCTTAGGGATCCCCGGTAGGCATCCCACCTTTCTTCTTCAAAAATTATCGGTTAGTATCGGTTGAGCCTATGTTTTTGCTTCTTTACATGATGTCTGCTATTCTTGGAAAGTCATTTTATTTTGTTTTGCTTGCTGTTTTAATAAAATGCTTAGATCTGAAAGTTTTTGAATAAGAGAGAGTCCTCAAATATCTACCTATTTACTTAACTACTCGCTTGATATTCACTTATATCTTTTTGGAGTAGCTTGTCATTTGCTCTAGTGCTTCACTTATATCTTTTTGAGAACAGTGTGCTTTAGTATTTTTGAAGAAATAATCCCTTGCTTCACTTAAATTAATTTGAGAGAAAGAAATATTATGCTCATGATCTTCACTTATATTTGTTTGAGCTTATCAAAAGCAACACATGAAAATTAGTACCAAAGTGATAGATATCCAAGAAGGATATAATAAAAACTTTCATGAAGATCATTGGACAAAATAAACTTGATTCCTTGTAATAGTTTTGAGATATGATGATGTGATATGTGAGTCATGTTGATGAGTAATTATGCTTTACTAAGAATATTGGTGTTAAGGTTTGTGATTCCCTATGCAAGCACGAAAGTCAATAGTTATGCAATGAAATTACATCCTACTTGTGGTGCATTATTCGGTGTTAATTATGCTCAATGCTCGCTTATGAGATTATTCATTTCTTGGTTGGTCGCTTCTCAATCTTTTGCTAGCCTTCATTTTGCACTAAGTATGATCACTACGTGTGCATCCAAAATCCTTTAAGCCAATTTTGCCACATGAGTCCACTATACCTACCTATATTCGGTATTTTTTTGCCATTCTAAGCAAATATGTATGTGCCATCTCTAATTTTCAAAACAAATTTCTCTTTTGTGTGCTCGTACCGCTCGCGAGGCGGTGAGGGGTGGCCAATATTTTCCATTCTAGATGTGTTATTTCTCACGATGAGTGTTTCTTCACTTGTAATTGCACGAGAGTATGGCAAAGGTATTAGGGATGCCCAGTCCCGAAATGAAAAATGAATTTACTTTATGTTGTCAAATAATAAATTCCTTGGAAAGTGTTGGTATGGAGGGCACCCATGGATATGGTTAGCCATGAAAAGTGAAAGTATGGTGGAAAAAGGAATAAACTTTATTTCTGTTTGGGAACCGCCTATGATATATCTAGCATGGAAAGTGTTGGGAGCTCTAAGTCGTTTTCATTGGTGGGAAAAGTATGCCTGTCAAAATGTTTTTATCTCTCAATTTTCGCTTTGAGCTCTGGCACCTCTACAAATCCCTACTTCCCTCCGCGAAGGGCCTTTCATTTACTTTTTGCAATTTTTATTTGTAATTTGAGTCTCCATCTTCTCTTATAAAGCAGCAACTAGGGAGCACTACGATCGTACTTGAGCATTGGGTGTAGCTAATATGCGAGTGTGTTTCATGAATGGATCAATAATTGAGCATGATGGGCTAGGGATAGCTTATTTTAGCATTGATATTTTGAATGACATTGTTGCTTGTTGATATGCTTGAGTATTTAAGTCCTCATGTCAAAACTAGACTATTGCTTTGAACCATATAAAATTCCAATTATCCATGCTACAAAGAAAAGAATGAGATGACATGATAGGCAGCATTCCAAATCAAAAATTCTGTTTTTATCATTTACCTACTCGAGGACGAGCGGGAATTAAGCTTGGGGATGTTGATACGTCTCCAACGTATCTGTAATTTTTTATTGTTCCATGTTGTTATATTATCATTCACTAGTAGAAAACAGGGCTTTGGTTCGGGCCTGGCCAGCCCATTAGTTCCAGTTCAGTCATGAACCGGGACCCATGGGGGGCATATGTCCCGGTTCATGCGCCCAGGGGGCCGGCCGGGCCTTGTGGGGCATTGGTCCCGGTTCGTCCGGACCCATTTGTCCTGGTTCCAGGCACGAACCGGGACCAATGGTCCTTGCTCCTGGCCCACAACCATTGGTCCCAGTTTCTGGCTGGAACTGGTACGGAAGGGGGGCCTTTAGTCCCGGTTCCTGCCATGAACTGGGACCAATGAGTTGCCTATATATACTCCATCACCACAGCAGAGCACTCCACACTGCTCTATTTTTTTGGCCGGCGAGGGGAGAGCTTTGTGGTGCTCTAGCTCACCTCCTATGCACATGAGGTGTTCGATGAAATTCCCGAGCCACACTAGTTAAGCTTTCTCCTCTCGAAGGTCGACCTCCAAGCTCCATTTTCCCCAAGATTTGTCTAGGTTTAGCGGTCTGTCACGTCCCGTCCCCGTCTTCACCGCCGACGATCGTCCGCGCCGATCTCGTCGCCGGCACCACCGTGGTGAGCCTCTTGTTCGTCCTGTTTTCTACTAGTGAATGATAATATAACAACATGGAACAATAAAAAATTATAGATACGTTGGATACGTATGAGCATCCCCAAGCTTAATTCATGCTCGTCCTTGAGTAGGTAAATGATAAAAACAGAATTTTTGATGTGGAATGCTGCCTACCATGTCATCTCATATTCTTTTCTTTGTAGCATGGATATTTGGAATTTTATATGGTTCAAAGCAATAGTCTATTTTTGACATGAGGACTTAAATACTCAAGCATATCAACAAGCAACAATGTCTTTGAAAATATCAACGCTAAAATAAGCTATCCCTAGCCCATCATGCTCAATTATTGATCCATTCATGAAACACACTCGCATATTAGCTACACCCAATGCTCAAGTACGATCATAGTGCTCCCTTGTTGGTGCTTTATAAGAGAAGATGGAGACTCAAATTACAAATAAAAATTGCATAAAGTAAAAGAAAAGCCCTTCGCGGAGGGAAGTAGGGATTTGTAGAGGTGTTAGAGCTCAAAGCGAAAATTTAGAGATAAAAACATTTTGATAGGCATACTTTTCCCACCAATGAAAACGACTTAGAGCTCCCAACACTTTCCATGCTAGATATATCATAGGTGGTTCCCAAACAGAAAATAAAGTTTATTCCTTTTTCCACCATACTTTCACTTTCCATGGCTAACCGTATCCATGGGTGCCCTCCATACCAACACTTTCCAAGGAATTTATTATTTGACAACATAAAGTAAATTCATTTTTCATTTCGGGACTGGGCATCCCTAATACCTTTTCCCTACTCTCGTGCAATGACAAGTGAAGAAACACTCATCGTGAGAATAACATATCTAGCATCGAAAATATTGGCCACCCCTCACCGCCTCGCGAGCGGTACGAGCACACAAAAGAGAAATTTGTTTTGAAAATTAGAGATGGCACATACGTATTTGCTTAGAACAGCAAAAGAATACCCCATATAGGTAGGTATAGTGGACTCATGTGGCAAAACTGGTTTAAAGGATTTTGGATGCACACGTAGTGATCATACTTAGTGCAAAATGAAGGCTAGCAAATGATTGAGAAGTGACCAACAAAGAAATGAATAATCTCATAAGGGAGAATTGAGCATAATTAACACCAAATAATGCACCACAAGTAGGATGTAATTTCATTGCATAACTATTGACTTTCGTCCTTGCATACGGAATCACAAACCTTAACACCAATATTCTTAGTAAAGCATAATTACTCATCAACATGGCTCACATATAACATCATCATATCTCAAAACTATTACAAGGAATCAAGTTTATTTTGTCCAATGATCTTCATGAAAGTTTTTATTATATCCTTCTTGGATATCTATCACTTTGGGACTAATTTTCATGTGTTGGTTTTGATAAGATCAAACAAATATAAGTGAAGATCATGAGCATAATATTTCTTTCTCTCAAATTAATTTAAGTGAAGCAAGAGATAATTTCTTGAAAAATACTAAAGCACACCATGCTCAAAAAGATATAAGTGAAGCACTAGAGCAAATGACAAGCTACTCCAAGAAGATATAAGTGAAGATCAAGCGAGCAGTGAAGTAAATATGTAGCTATTTGAGGACTCTCTCTTATTAAAAAACTTTCAGACTAAGAATTTTATTAAAACAGCAAGCAAAACAAAATAAAATGACATTCCAAGAATAGCACATATCATGTGAAGAAGCAATAACTTAGGCTCAACCGATACTAACCGATAATTGTTGAAAAAGAAAGGTGGGATGCCTACCGGGGCATCCCCAAGCTTAGATGCTTGAGACTTCTTGAAATATTATCTTGGGATGCCTTGGGCATCCCCAATCTTTAGCTTTTATGTCTCCTTAATTCCTCTCATATCACAGTTTTCCTAAATCTCGAAAACTTCATCCACACAAAACTCAATAAGAACTCGTGAGCTAAGTTAGTATAAACCAATGCAAAAACCTTATAATTCTCTACCGTAGCAAATCACTAAAATTATTATTCAACATTGCATACTAAATGCCTCTGCATATTTAATACTCCTATCCTCAAATAGAATCATTAAACAAGCAAACATATGCAAACAATGCAAACATAACAGCAATCTGCCAAACCAGTACAGTCTGTAAAGAATGAAAGAGTATCAGTACTTATTAAACTCCAAAGATTATGAAAATTTACCACACTGTAGAAAATTTATCAGAGCTTATTTTGCAAAAGGTTTCAACATTTTATGACATTCTTACTTTTCTAGGGAATTTTTGCAACACCGATAAAATTTCTGTTTTGAAACAGCAACTCATATACTTGCAAGATAAGCATGGCAAAGGCTATACTTGAAATTTTTATTGAAAAGAAAGATGCAAAACATTTGTGACGAATGAAAACATAGCTCCAAGTGAGCTTACCGATAATGTTGAAGACGAAAGAGGGGATGCCTTCTGGGGCATCCCCAAGCTTAGTTGCTTGGACATTCCTTGAATATTACCTTGGGGGTGCCTTGGGCATCCCCAAGCTTGGGGTCTTGTCACTCCTTATTCTCCTCATATCAATATCTCACCCAAAACTTGAAAACTTCAATCACACAAAACTTAACGGAACTTCGTGAGATAGGTTAGTATGATAAAGAGCAAACCATTTCACTTTGGTACTGTCAAAGACAAGATTCATAATTGTTTCCACACGATGCCTACTATAGCATATCATTTCCACAATTTATATTGAGCAATATAAGCCATAGAAACTAGAAAACAAGCAAACTATGCATTGAAAATAGAATCTGTCAAAAACAGAACAGTCTGTAGTAATCTGTACTCCAACCATATTTCTGCTACTCCAAAAATTCTGAAAAATTAGGACAATGTAGAGAACTTGTATATATATATATCACCTGTAAAAATTTCAGAGTTTTTTCACGTTCCAATAAAATATATAAATTCCTGCACTGGATGCGAAAGTTTCTGTTTTTGCACATATTCAAGGCAACTATCATCCAGACTATCCCAAAGGCTTTACTTGGCACTTTATTGAAACAAAAGCTGTAAAACATGATTACTACAATAGCTTAATCATGTGAACATGCAAAAACTGTAGGTAAAAGTGTTGGGTTGTCTCCCAACAAGCGCTTTTCTTTAATGCCTTTTAGCTAGGCATGATGATTTCCATGATGCTCGCATAAAAGATAAGAATTGAAACATAAAGAGAGCATCATGAATCATAAGTTCCTCCCTCATAATAATTTTCAGTAGCATCGTCAATAGATGCACCAATATAACCATCACATAAAGTATTCTTTTCATGATCCAAAAGCATAGAAAATTTATTACTCTCCATATAAACAATTTTATTCTCATTCATAATAATGGGAGTATCATAGGAAACTCGAACACTATAAATTGTTCCCACATTAAAAGAGTAATGTTTAGTAAAAAGGATATTCAAAATTATGACAGTAATTATCACTACTTTTTATAACACAAGTATCATCACAATTATCATCGTAAGTGGGAGGCATGCAATCATCATAGCAAATTTGATCATTCAAACTAAGGGGACTAAAATGATCATCTTCATTAAGCATAGCATCCCCAAGGTTTGGACAAACATTAATTGCAGCAAATAAATTCTCAAACATGTCATTTTCATCAAACATAACATCCCCAAGCTTGTGGCTTGGCATATCATAAGCATAATCACTCTCATCATTAATAGTATGAATAGCACCAACGGTATAACAATTGCTATCATCATAATTTCCCAAGTTGGTGCCAAAAAGATTTCCAAAATTATAAGAAGTATCATTATCTTCCCAATCACAATTATCATAAGAAGCAATAGGCATAACAAAATCATCATCAAGTGCATCATCTTCCACAATTTTTTTTGATTCATTTTCATGAGGCACAACAATATTAGGAGCAACATTATTTGGGAGAGATACCTTTTTACCTCCATTCTTTCTTCTTCTTCACCAAATCATTTGTGGGTTTAATTAATCTTCTCAAGCTTCTTATTGATGAGATTGGTTGGATAGGAAGCTCCTCCTCGTTACATGATTCATCATAATAAACAATAGGAGGGTATTGGGAAATATTTTCCCTTTCATTAGTACTCTCTTCATATTCTATTTTTTTCTTGACTTTAGATAGTTGGCAATATAAGGATTCTCAATACAATTTACCGCACAAAACATATAAATTTCCTCTAGATCAAAATAGAGAAATCTCTCGAGATTAAATTTGGGCTACCCTCAGTTATACGTTTCATTTCTTCATACCCCGAAAGAAGACTAAGATCTTTATGATGCTCAAGGGTAATCAAGTTATCACAATTTTTGGACACGATTTGATCATGAAACAATTTGCATTGGAGATTTAAATGACCACGTTCATTGCAAAGTTCACAAGCATGGCGACAAAAATTAAATCTTTCAGCACAATCATCTAGCCTCTCTTGCAACTTTTTCGTTTCTAAATATTTATGCTTCTTACAAAATCTATCTTCCCTTTTTGGTGTGCATTTGGACTCCAAATTCACTCCGCAAAAAGTGACATGCTTATAAGAAACATTTTTGTCATGACTTGTGCAATCATCATTAGCATTTTGGATATTCAAAGAATTCATACTGACAACATTGCAATCATGCTCATCATTTAAATATTTTGTGCCAAACATTTTATTGACTTCTTCTAACAATTGAGCACAATTTTCCGATCCATCATTTTCAAAAAAGATATTATAAAGATGATCAACAATATGATGCAACCTCAATTCCATTTTTATGTAGTTTTCTTTTATAAACCAATATAGTGATAAACAAGAAACTAAAATATTCAATTGCAAGACCTTCAAGCACTCACCTCCCCGGCAACGGCGCCAGAAAAGAGCTTGATGTCTACTACACAACTTTATTCTTGTAGACACGTGTTGGGCCTCCAAGCGCAGAGTTTTGTAGGACAGTAGCAATTTTCCCTCAAGTGGATGACCTAAGGTTTATCAATCCGTGGGAGGCGTAGGATGAAGACGGTCTCTCTCAAACAACCCTGCACCCAAATAATAAAAAGTCTCCTTTGTCCCCAACACACCAAATACAATGGTAATTTGTATAGGCGCACTAGTTCGGCGAAGAGATGGTGATACAAGTGTAATATGGATACTAGATATTGATTTTTGTAATAAGAACAATAAAAAACAGCAAGGTAGCAATTGATTAAACGGCGCACAAACGGTATTGCAATGCTTGAAAATGAGGCCAAGGGTCCGTACTTTCGCTAGTGCAATCTCTCACTAATCCTAATATAATTGGCTCATATAACCATCCCTCAACGTGCAATGAAGAATCACTCCAAAGTTCCTATCTAGCGGAGAACATAAGAATAATTTGTTTGTAGGGTACAAAACTACCATAAAGCTATTCTTTTCGATCGATCAATCCAAGAGTTCGTACTAAAATAACACCAAAGCAAATTCAGATTCGTAATACTCAATCCAACACAAAGAACCTCAAAGAGTGCCCCAGGATTTCTACCGAAGAAACAAAGACAAGAACGTGCATCAACCCCTATGCGTAGATCACCCCAATGTCACCTCGGGAATCCACGAGTTGAGTGCCAAAACACATATCAAGTGAATCAATATGATACCCCATTGCCACCACAAGTATTCATATGCAAGACATAAATCAAGTGCTCTCAAATGCATAAAAGTATTCAATCCGATAAAATAAAATCTCAAAGGGAAAACTCAATTCATCACAACAAGATAGAGTGGGGAAAACACCATATGATCCGACTATATTAACAAAGCCCGCGGTACATCAAGATTGTAACATCTTAAGAACACGAGAGAGAGGGAGAGAGAGATTAAACACATAGCTATTGGTACAAACCCTCAGCCCCGAGGGTGGACTACTCCCTCCTCATCGTGGTGGCCGCCGGGATGATGAAGATGGCCACCGGTGATGATTCCCCCCTCCAGCCGGGTGCCGGAACGGGGTCTAGATTGGTTTCTCGTGGCTATAGAGCCTTGCGGCGGCAGAACTTCTGATCTCGTTTAACGGCGGCAGAACGAGGTTTTTTGGAATTATTGGGAATTTATATGGTAAAGAGGGGGTGCGGGAGGCCACCGAGGTGTGCACAACCCACCTCAGCGCGCCTGGGCCCCCAGGCGCGCCCTGGTGGGTTGTGCCCCCTCGGGGCACCCCCAGGTGTTGCTCTGGCCCATCGGGAGTCTTCTGGTCCGTAAAAAATCCACAAAAAGTTTCGCGGTGTTTGGACTCCGTTCGATATTGATTTCCTGCGATGTAAAAAACCTGCAAAAAACAGCCACTGGCACTTGGCACTGTGTTAATAGGTTAGTACCAA
The DNA here is from genome assembly GCF_002575655.3 of Aegilops tauschii subsp. strangulata. Classification (NCBI taxonomy): domain Eukaryota; kingdom Viridiplantae; phylum Streptophyta; class Magnoliopsida; order Poales; family Poaceae; genus Aegilops; species Aegilops tauschii. The sequence goes on from NC_053040.3 coordinate 324,391,761, forward strand.
AAATGATATAAAATGACTATAAAATGACTATAAAACATCCAAGAATGATAATATAACAGCATGGAACAATCGAAATTATAGATACGTTGGAGACGTATCAGCATCCCCAAGCTTGTGATGGTAAAGAAATAAAAGCGACGGACTGCATAATAAAGGTTGCTATCACAAATGGTAATACAATGTGACGTTCCTTTGCATTAAGGGTTTGCACATCCAAAATTAAAAAGCGCATGACAACCTCTGCTTCCTTCTGCGAAGGGCCTATCTTTTACTTTTATGCAAGAGTAAGTAGTATTCCTTCTTATTGCAACCTCAATTATTCTTTAGTTGGCAAGCATCATGTGGTGGGGAAATATGCAAGCATATATGGCCATTCAAATATATGTGATCATGAATTATTATTACTCACAATTATCTATATGATAAATGTTGGGAGGCGAAACATTAAGCTCCTATCTTTCTCTGTGTTCGACGGATGCTATTTGTTCTAAAAATAAGCTTTGAGTGGTAGAAATCATGGAATACTATATGATAGTTGAGTATGTGGAATTTGCTAAATCAATGCTCTTACATAGACCCTTCCTGAAAATAAGATGAATTGCAATTCTTTGGTGACTGAAAACATAGTTTGTTAGTTTTCAAGAAACTTTATGGTCTATACTTTAACATTTGAACAACTTGTTACTTGATCATGAGAAGTTTTATGAGATGAGCTACTGTTTATGATATATAATGATGCAAGAAAAAGTGTTTGGGACTATCATTGATCAAACTTATGCACTATGCTAGCATTCACACTTCATAAATTATTTCTTTTATCATTTACCTACTCGAGGACGAGCAGGAATTAAGCTTGGGGATGCTGATACGTCTCCAACATATCTATAATTTATGAAGTATTCATGACATGTTTACAACAATTTTATATAATTTTGGTACGATTTAATTAGAACTAACCCGGACTGACGCTATTTTCAGCAGAACTATCGCGGCGTCTTTTTTGTGCAGAAATAAAAGTTCTCGAAATGGGCTAAAAATTTACGGTGATTTTTTATGGACTAAAAGAGACCCTCGACACATCGGAGTTGGGCTAGAAGAGTCCCGAGGCGATGGCAAGGTAGGGGGAAAACCCTACCCCCGGGAGGGTGCTCCTGTCTTGCCGCTGCCTCATGGACCCCCTTGACGTGAGACCGACGCCAAAAATTACTATAAATACCAAAACCTCCAGAAAGAAACCTAGATCGGAAGTTCGGCCGCCGCAAGCCTCCGTAGTCACGAAAAATCATCACCGTAGGCCATGGAGGACGAAGCCGGAGGGGGCCATCATCACCATGGAGGCCAAGGACCAGAGGGAGAACCTCTCCCCATCTAGGGGGGAGGCTATGGAGGAGGAAGCACAAGGGGGAGACTCTCTCCCCCCCTCTCTCTCTCGGTGGCGCCGGAGTGCCGCCGGGGGAACCATCGCTGCAGTGATCGATTTCATCAACATCACCATCTTCATCACCTTCCTCATCTCTTTCAAGCGATCCACTCTCCCGCACCCCGCTGTAATCCCCTACTTGAACATGGTGCTTTATGCCACATATTATGATCCAATGATGTGTTGCCATCCTATGATATTTTGAGTAGATTTCTTTTGTCTTTTGGGTTGATTGATGATCTAGATTGGTTTGAGTTGTATGTTTTTTTGGTGCTGTCCTATGGTGCCTTCCGTGCCGCATACACATGAAGGATTCCCGCTGTAGGGTGTTGCAATACGTTCATGATTCACTTATAGTGGGTTGCTAGAGTGACAGAAGCTTAAACCCGAGTAAGGGGGTTGTTGCGTATGGGATAAAGGGGACTTGATACTTTAATGCTATGGTTGGGTTTTACCTTATGATCTTTAGTAGTTGCGGATGCTTGCTAGAGTTCCAATCATAAGTGCATATGATCCAAGTAGAGAAGTATATTAGCTTATGCCTCTCCCTCATATGAAATTACAATATGATTACTTATCTTGTTAACAATTGCCTAGGACAATTCCACACATCGACCCATTATTATTCCACACTCGCTATTTGTAATATATTATAATATATTCTAAATTTATGTTAACAACACCTATTTTTATATTTTAGCTCTCCGATATCATGCAAAGTTATCCTCTTCATACCCACAACGTAGTTTTATTTCTCGATTCTAGATGGAAGCAAACGTTCGGTGTACGTAGAGTCGTATCAGTGGTAGGTAGGACTTGAGAGAATATTGATCTTACCTTTAGCTCCTTGTGGGTTCGACACTCCATACTTATCACTTCCACCTTTGGAAATTGCTATGATGATTCCTTGCACTTGGGGATTATCAGTTTATGATTAGATTATCTATGAATATTATTTGTGTCTTCTCTAAACTCTTTTATGCATGATTATTATTGCTTTTTATATCTCTTCGATCTATTGATTTGGTTTGGCCAACTATATTGATTTATCTTGCAATGGGAGAGGTGCTTTCTGATGGGTTCAGTCTTGCGGTGATCTATATCCCAGTGAAAGAAGGGGACAAGACATGTATTTATATTGTTGCCATTAATTATAAAACAATGGGGTTTATTCATATTGATTGAGTTTACATTGTCTACATCATGTCATCTTGGTTAAGGCGTTACTCCGTTCTTTATGAACTTAATACTCTAGATGCATGTTGGATAGTGGTCGATGTGTGGAGTAATATTAGTAGATGCAGGCAGGAGTCGGTCGACTTGTCTCGGATGTGATGCCTATATACATGATCATTGCCTTTTATATCTTCATAACTATGCACTTTTCTATCAGTTGCCCAACAGTAATTTGTTTACCCACCATATGTTTTTTGTTCAAGAGGGAAGTCTCTAGTGAAAGCTATGGCCCCCGGGTCTATCTTTATCATATATAAAATCCAAAAATACCTTGCTTCAATTTATTTACCATTATTTTATTTTGTGTTATTGTTTATCTATCTATCACTAAGAGATTTGATCCTTGCAATTAACCGTCAAGGGATTGACAACCCCTTGTTTGCGTTGGGTGCAAGTATTTTTTGTTTTGTGTGTAGGTGTGTAGGTCTTGCGTGGTTCTCCTACTAGATTGATAACCTTGGTTCTTAGCTGAGGGAAATACTTATCTCTACTGTACTGCAACATCCTCTCCCCTTCGAGGAAATCACAACTTAACTCACAAGTAGCAACCATCTCCATCGTCATCATTATCCACATCCTTAGCATCTACAACATCAAGAACCCCAGTGGATCCTTCGGTGCATAGATTGAATCATTCATACATGTATTCCACCACCATCCTCATGATGCTTGTTGTTCTTATGTGTGAATAGATCCCTTGTTCTTGAGGATATGGATGAACCTTGGTATGTGTATGATCTGAAACATATAATGTGGATATGAGATAACTATCGGTGTCAAAACCGGCCGATCTCGGGTAGGGGATCCCAAACTGTGCGTCTGTGGATCGAAGGTAACAGGAGGCGGGGGACACGATGTTTACCCAGGTTCGGGCCCTCTTAATGGAGGTAATACCGTACTTCCTGCTTGATTGACTATGATGAGTATAGGGGTTACAAGAGTTGATCTACAATGAGATTGTAATGACTAAACCCTAGATGTCTAGCCTCTGTGAATTCTGATGATCTCTAGGGACTAAACCCTCCGGTTTATATAGACACCGGAGGGGGCTAGGGTTGTACAGAGTCAGTTTACAGAGAAAGGAAGTTTCATATCCGAACGCCAGGCTTGTCATCCACGCAAAGGAGAGTCACATCCGGACAATGGGGAAGGCCTTCAATCTCGTATCTTCATGGCCCATTAGTCCGGCCCATGTCACATAGTCCGGATGCTCGGGGACCCCCTAGTCACAGCCTAAAAACTTTGTTTTTCCAGTGCGTATATTCAGGTCATCCACCTCATAGCGAGTGACATGTACAACCACACAATCCTTGTCTGCATCAGGGCTCTAATTGGAATAGAAACAAATTCTGAATTACTTTCTAGCATAAGAAACACAAGTTATTTAAACCACTATGTATAGCATGGCATCGAAGCTAATAAATTTTTGCATTATTCATCACAACATACTTAGATGAAAAACCACAATCGAGATCGACAAAGAAGAAAATCACCTTGGGCAGCTCAGCGGGAGGGACACATCCTCGAAGGGGGAAAACTGCTCCTGCAGTGCCACGGGGGCTGTAACCTCAAACGGGGCGTTGACCATCTCAGTAGTGGCCGTGAGCGTATCTGGGGTCGGCTCGGTGGCTGCCTCCATCTTCTTGGAGCTCTCTGTCTCGTGGGGATCAGCCTCCCGCGTCTGCTCCAATATCGGCAGATCTTTGCCTGGTTCTCCTTGGTCCATCATGAAACTGACGAATACTAGGAGACCACTGAAAGTAAAACACAATTGCAATGACAATGAAACAAAAAAGAGAGTGAGGATCGGTTACTGCTTTGCAAAAGTTCTTTTTTTATCTGAACGAAAATATACCAACATCACGGATCCGCTTACCTTCCCTTTGTTGGGAGAGAAGAACAGTGGCAGATGCGAGTGTTGCCTTTCTTGAAGACTGTGAGGGAGAAGGGGATTCAGCTAAGAGTGAAATGATGGTTGCTTCGTCCGTCAAACTTAGACTGCGGGGAGGTGGGGTTTTGTGATACGACGGCTCGTTATTGCCGCGCTACGACCGGGGTGACTCTCCGCCTGCATACTGCCTTCTAATTTGGTGGATGGCATTTGGGCCCGCGTGCTGCATGGCCCGCATGCCGGTGAACAAAAGTATAACGGCATTCAGTAGAGTGAGACATTTCGATGACCTAGGAGGAGCCAGAAGTGGTATTGTATCCACTGTACTAGTAGTAATTGTTTTCCTGGGTAGCTCTAGAGTGTCTCCAATGTACTAGTAGTAATTGTTTCTCTGGGCCCAAGACAAAATAGCCCATCCACCCTAGTAAATAGTAAAATCAATTCAAAAGTCCATATATTTACTGAATGAGAGGCGCTACCCACACCCAGCACACCGCCCCCAAAAAAACCTGGGTGTTCTTCTTCCTCCTCACTCCCACCCACCTCACGTCAGCTCGCTCCACTCGTACCCCAAAATTCCTCACCTCACTCCTACAGAAAACCCCAGCTCCCTTTCTTCCTCACTACTACAGAAAAACCCCAGCTCCCCTTCTTCTTCACTCGCACTACAACTAGGCTCGTCATTCGTTACTCTGCTCAAATCCGTGAGCGCGACGCGATGCCCTTGAGGAAAATGGAGTCGGCTGACCCCAGCGCCAAGAAGATGAGGCTCCCGCCAGCGGCGATGCCTGTTGTAGATCCCGCACCCGGCAGCGCGGGGAGAAGCGGTGCCCCCGCCCCCACTGGATCCCAGGAACCCGTAGAATCTCGGGTGGACCGCATCAGCGATCTCCCGGACGCGTTCCTTGTGGAGATCATCTCGCTTCTCCTCACCAAGGATTGCTGCCGCACCCAAGTCCTCTCAATTTGATGGCGCCCTCTATGGCGCGCCGTGCCCCTTAATCTCGACTGTCGTCAGCTATCTCTCTACAATAATTTTGAAATCCCCAGAGCCATCATCTCCTCCCACCAAGGCTCCGTTCAAAGCCTCTGCATCCCGTCATGCTACCTGAGCAAGCATACCATGCCCTGCACGGTGGACGCCTGGCTGAAATCCCTTGAATTCACAGAACTACAGTGATGCGTCCATTTTGCATCATGCTTTTATATTGATATTTATTGCATTATGGGCTGTTATTACACATTATGTCACAATACTTATGCCTATTCTCTCTTATTTTACAAGGTTTACATAAGGAGGGAGAATGCCGGCAGCTGGAATTCTTGGCTGGAAAAGGAGCAAATATTAGAGACCTATTCTGCACAACTCCAAAAGTCCTGAAACTCCACGAAAGTTATTTTTGGAAATAATAAAAAATATTGAGCGGAAGAAATACGTCAGGGGGGCCTCGACCTGGCCACAAGGGTGGGGGGCGCCCCCCTGCCTCATGGGCCCCCTGTTGGCCCTCCGGTGCCCATCTTCTGCTATATGAAGTCTTTCATCCGAAGAAAAATCATAAGCAAGCTTTCGGGACGAGACTCCGCCACCACGAGGTGGAACGAATTAATCTAGGGCTTCGGCAGAGCTGTTCTGCCGGGGACACTTCCCTCCGGGAGGGGGAAATCATCGCCATCGTCATCACCAACGCTCCTCTCATCGGGAGAGGGCAATCTCCATCAACATCTTCAGCAGCACCATCTCCTCTCAAACCCTAGTTCATCTCTTATATCCAATTCTTGTCTCTAAGTCTGGGATTGGTACCTGTAGGTTGCTAGTAGTGTTGATTACTCCTTGTAGTTGATGCTAGTTGGTTTATTTGGTGGAAGATCATATGTTCAGATCCTATACGCATATTAATACTCCTCTGATTGTGAACATGAATATGCTTTATGAGTAGTTACGTTTGTTCCTGAGGACATGGGAGAAGTCTTGCTATTAGTAGTCATGTGAATTTGGTATTCGTTCGATATTTTGATGAGATGTACGTTGTCTCTCCTCTAGTGGTGTTATGTGAATGTCGACTACATAACACTTCACCATTATTTGGGCCTAGAGGAAGGCATTGGGAAGTAATAAGTAGATGATGGGTTGCTAGAGTGACAGAAGCTTAAACCCTAGTATATGCGTTTCTTCGTAAGGGGCTGATTTGGATCCATATGTTTCATGCTATGGTTAGGTTTACCTTAAAACTTTTGTTGTAGTTGCGGATGCTTGCAATAGAGGTTAATCATAAGTGGGATGCTTGTCCAAGTAAGGGCAGCACCCAAGCACCGGTCCACCCACATATCAAATTATCAAAGTACCAAACGTGAATCATATGAACGTGATGAAAACTAGCTTGACGATAATTCCCATGTGTCCTCGGGAGCGCTTTTCTCTATATAAGAGTTTGTCCAGGCTTGTCCTTTGCTACAAAAAGGATTGGGCCACCTTGCTGCACTTTATTTACTTTTGTTACTTGTTGCTCGTTACAAATTATCTTATCAGAAAACTATCTATTACCTATAATTTCAGTGCTTGCAGAGAATACCTTGCTGAAAACCGCTTATCATTTCCTTATGCTCCTCGTTGGGTTCGACACTCTTACTTATCGAAAGGACTACGATAGATCTCCTATACTTGTGGGACATCATACAGCTGCTTGAGTTCTATTATTCCCCTGGAAATCACCTACTAGATACGAAACGCCATCTACTTGTGCCCTGAGCACCGATGTCCATCTCGCGGTTTTCCTCCTCTCTCCACACTGCCACCTTTGCGCTGTGCGACCTACCAGACAATCTGGTACTAAACCTTCGACTCCCATTTCTCAAGAAACTTTCACTTGTGCGGGTTCGTATATCGAAGGCCTCATTACACAGCATCAGCCACTCCAGTTGCCCTGCCCTGGAGTGCTTGGTGCTTGTTTTCACAGTTAGAATCGGTTGTCTCCAAATAAAGTCGCCTAACCTTGTAAGAATTGGAATTTGTTTTGACGGAAGGAAGCTCATCATCCAAGATGCCCCTTCACTTCAAAGGTTGATCCTTGATTCTAGTTATTCACCGTTGCAAATAACCGTCCTCTCTGCGCCTAAACTGGAGACCTTGGGTGTAATACATGATCTCTGTGCTCATTTCAATATGGTGTTTGTCTCCACAGTTCTTCAGGTACTTTACATTATCATCTACACTTGTAACCATAAGCTGCATTTTAAATTTCTGCGCATAAGTTATATGTCATCTTGGAGTACATATTTTGTACTAATATTATGTTCTATGCTCAATGAAGAGTTTCTCCATGGATGGCCTATCAATGGTGCTGGATTCTGTCAAGATTTTATATATCCAAATGAATAGTTTTGATCTGAACAAGATTATTGGCTTGCTGCAATGCTTTCCATGTCTGGAGAAGTTGTATATAAAGGTGATAATTTCGCGCACATTGGAAGCCCGCATATAGTGTACTAGAATTAACCGTTCAGCTGTTGCTCTTTCGACACTCTTTTTTTAGACCTTAACTGTTTTCAATCTTCGTGTCTATTTAGGCAATAGGACAGGGTAAGAAAGTTATAACCAATCGGTGGATGCGTAAGCATCGGGATTTTCTCACTTCTCATGAGATTCGATTGAAGACAATAACGCTAGAACAATATGTAGCCAACCGTGTAAACACTAGATTTGTCACATTCTTCCTGATGAATGTGAGGTTACTATTGTCCATCAGGCTTAAGTTTATCAGCAGCATGGTTTTGATGGATGGGTATGTGGAAGAGCAAAAAAAGGAGTTTCAGGTGGGCAAAAGAGCTTCTAAACGTGTCGGGCTTCTATTTACAACATATTGTGGTCATAATCCAGTAAATTTTACGACCCATGATGTTCATTCTATGGACCTGACCGATCCATTTGATTGTGACTGCCAAAAATAGTGTTGGAGTTAGATGTTGTTGCCCTTTTCAACCTGGGTTTTTTTGTAAACCTGATGAACAATTAACCCTCGTGCTTTTGTACAGTTTGTAAGCTGGAGTTAGATGTTCTTGCCCTTTTCAGCTCGGCTGTGACTGACATATTTTCTTTGAAGCAAGGCAAATGGCTTGCCAGTCGTTTAATTTAGAGTGAAATATTGTAACAACTAACAAATCCCAACCAGTTATTTATACTAGTTTTAGCGACGGATCAGGGTAACAACGGGGCTGTGCGGGGCCTGTGGCCCATCTAGCCGGGGTTTTATTTATGTTTACCACATCATGAGCCCAGTTGTGTTTTTTTCTTGCTCAAAATGGCTAGCCCAGTTATATTTTTTTTACAGAAATACCCAAACGAGGCCTACTTGCTTTATCAGCCCTGCTGGGCTGCAAATCTTTCAAGACGAGGAGAGTTTCATTCGGTTTGCCCAGAAATGGGCTGTATATTTTTAAAACACATCAAACCGGGAATTAGTTTCAATTTTTTTCATTACAAGATTTTAAATTCCATTGTTTTCATGCGTGGACAATTATTTGGATTTTATATTTATATAAATTATTTTTCAAAATAGATTGAATGTGAATCGATATTTCAGGATTGAAAACAGTTGACCGCACCGAAATATGCAAAAAATCGTATACTTTTTAACCGTGGCCACAATATGGGGTGTAATTAACAAAAAGAAGATGGGCTCCAAAAAAATCTTAAGGCAAATGGGCTGTACATTATTAGAAATAATGCACACGAGAGCAGTGACTGTTGGATGTCCATCCAATGGCTGTCGTGCTTCTTCAATCTCTGCTTTTCCTGCTCCAGCCGCTCCAACAAGCACCGGCGGGACTGCCTGCTCCCTCCTCCCGCGGCCGGCTATGCTGCCGCGCAGGCCTCACCGCCCCACCGTACTCCCATCGCTGGCCTAGCCATCCCTCTACTCACCCACACCTGTTGTTATTCTCCGGGTGTCGGTGTCAAAACCGGCGGATCTCGGGTAGGGGGTCCCGAACTGTGCGTCTAAGGCGGATGGTAACAGGAGGTGGGGGACACAATGTTTACCCAGGTTCGGGCCCTTTCGATGGAGGTAATACCCTACTTCCTGCTTGATTGATCTTGATGATATGAGTATTACAAGAGTTCATCTACCACGAGACCGTAGAGGCTAAACCCTAGAAGCTAGCCTATGATTATGATTGTTGTTGTCCTACGGACTAAACCCTCCGGTTTATATAGACACCAGAGGGGGCTAGGGTTACACAGAGTCGGTTACAAGGGAGGAGATCTACATATCCGTATTGCCAAGCTAGCCTTCCACGCAAAGGAGAGTCCCATCTGAACACGGGACGAAGTCTTGAGTCTTGTATCTTCATAGTCTAACAGTCCGGCAGAAGTATATAGTCCGGCTGTCCGAGGACCCCCTAATCCAGGACTCCCTCAGCAGCCCCTGAACCAGGCTTCAATGACGATGAGTCCGGCGCGCAGATTGTCTTCGGCATTGCAAGGCGGGTTCCTCCTCCGAATACTCCATAGAAGATGTTGAACACAAGGATCGTGTCCGGCTCTGCAAAACAAATTCCACCTACCACCGTAGAGAGTATAATATTTCCACAAATCTAATCTGCTGACAAGCTTCATAGCATGACATCACGCCACGGCTTTCATCGTAGATCATGCTTTCATTGAGAGTTCCACTGTGCCGTCGCGATAAAGGCTTGATGGCTCCTTCGATCATCGAAAACGATGCGATCCAGGGCGAGGCTTTCCTCCCCGGACAGATCTTCGTATTCGGCGGCTTCGTACAGCGGGCCAACTCGCTTGGCCATCTGGAGCAGATCGAGAGTTACGCCCCTGGCCATCAGGTCAGGTTTGGAAACTTGAACTATACTGCCGACATCCGCGGAGACTTGATCTTCTACGGATTCGAGCCCATGTCAGGTGCGCCACACAGTCACGACGAGCATGACTTAGCTCTGCCGTCGGACAGTGTTTGGGAGATCACACCTAGAACTACTCCGGCCCTCAATCCCGAGCAGATCATGCCGTCCGAGGATGGGTGGATAGACCCCGCCACGGAGGCCGCGCACGCAGCGGCGATAGAGCCGAATACTGACTTCACCTCTTATGAGACCCGTGTTGCGGGACACTTGGATTCGTCCCCGGCCACGGGCTCCGAACCGCCTGCGTCCGTGCCAATCGAATCTGATTGGGCACCGATCATGGAGTTTTCCTTCGCGGATATCATTCAGCACTCACCACTGGGCGATGTGCTAAACTCATTAAGGTCTCTCTCCTTGTTAGGAGACCCTTGGCCGAACTATGTCCGGCTAGAGTAGGATGCGGACGACGAAGAAATTCGCTCCCCACCCACCACCCACGTAGTAGCCACTGTCGATGATTTAACCGACATGCTCGATTTCGGCTCCAAAGACATCGACGGTGTGGACGACGATGCAGGAGACGAACAGGAACCCTACCCACAGGGCGCTGGACTGCCACCTCATCATATGATATATACATGGTGGACACCCCCAAAGAAGGTGATGGCGATAAGGCACCGGAGGATAATCCCTCCAAGAAGCAATCCAAGCACCGGCGTCAGCGGCCGCTCTAAGTCCCGCCATAGCAAAAGCAGCGATACCGGCACAAGAGACAATAACGCTACGGATAGTGCCGATGACGAAGACAATCCCCTCCAGCCAGGCCTCGAGCAGGAGGATGAACGAGCTAGCCCTCAAGAACAGGCAGCACACGGAGGATCAGAGGATGACAATTATATGGTTCTCTCCAAAGACAAGGTGAGCCTCGGCGACGAAGAATTTATTGTGCCTGAGGATCCCGTCGAGCAGGAGCGCTTCAAGCGCCGGCTTATAGCCACAGCAAATGGCCTGAAGAAAAAGCAACAACACCTTCGAGCTGATCAAGATCTGCTAGCGGATAGATGGACTGAGGTCCTGCCGGCCGAGGAATACGACCTTGAGCGCCCAACCAAGAGTTACCCAAAGCCCAGGTTGCTACCCCAACTCGAGGAGGAAGCATTAAAACCTGCATTACCAGCGTATGATGTTGCTGATTGGCCACCTCGTGGCCGAGACAGAGGGGCATATCAGCCCGAAGTCCAGCCCGCACCCCCGTCGCCACACAAACAAAAACACCAAGGCCCGGGGCAACACGCAGGACCTGCGAGACGTATTGGAAAACAAAGCACGACATACAAGATCGATCTACAAATCACGGGGGCGCGCCCCAACGCGTGACGATGATCGTCACGCCGGATACACTAAAAGCAAATCCGGCCGGGCTGAGTACAGCAGACAAGACTCATATGAACTACGTCGTGACATAGCCCGACACAGAGGCGCCGCACACCCCCTATGCTTCATTGATGAAGTAATGGATCACGAATTCCCAGAAGGATTTAAACCCGTGAACATTGAGTCATATGATGGTACAACAGACCCCGCAGTATGGATCGAGGATTTCCTCCTCCACATCCACATGGCCCGTGGTGACGATCTACATGCCATCAAGTACCTCCCACTAAAACTCAAAGGACCAGCTCGGCATTGGCTGAATAGCTTGCCAGCAAACTCCATTGGCAGTTGGGAGGATTTGGAAGATGCATTCCTTGACAACTTCCAGGGCACTTATGTGCGACCTCCGGATGCTGATGACTTGAGCCATATAACTCAGCAGCCAGGGGAATCGGCCAGGAAATTCTGGACCCGGTTCCTAACTAAAAAGAACCAAATTGTCGACTGTCCAGATGTAGAGGCCTTAGGGGCATTTAAGCATAACATCCGTGACGAGTGGCTCGCCCGGCACCTCGGCCAAGAGAAGCCGAAGTCTATGGAAGCCCTCACGACACTCATGACCTGCTTTTGCGTGGGCGAGGACAGCTGGCTGGCTCGCAGCAACAACACATCAAGAAATCATGGCAATTCAGATGCCAAAGATAGTAACGGCAGACCACGTCGCAACAGATACAAGCGCCGCAACAATGGCGACAACGCCGAAGACACGGCAGTCAATGCCGGATTCAGTGGCTCTAAATCCGGTCAACGGAAGAAGCCATTCAAAAGAAGCAATCCGGGTCCGTCCAGTTTGGACCGCATACTCGATCGCTCGTGTCAAATTCACGGCAGCTCCGATAAGCCAGCCAATCACACCAACAGAGAATGCTGGGTGTTCAAGCAGGCCGGCAAGTTGAATACCGAAAACAAGGAAAAGGGGCTGCATAGCGACGATGAGGAGGAGCCCTGACCGCCGAACACAGGAGGACAGAAGAAATTTCCTCCCCAAGTGAAAACGGTGAACATGATATATGCAACCCTTGTTCCCAAGAGGGAACGGAAGCGTGCACTAAGGGACGTCTATGCGATGGAGCCAGTCGCTCCAAAGTTCAACCCATGGTCTTCTTGTCCGATCACTTTCGATCGTAGGGACCACCCCACTAGTATCCGTCATGGCGGTTCTGCCGCATTGGTTCTTGATCCCATCATCGACGGATTTCACCTCACTCGACTCCTTATGGACGGTGGAAGCAGCCTGAACCTGCTCTATCAGGATACAGTGCGCAAAATGGGTGTAGACCCCTCGAGGATCAAACCCACAAAAACCACCTTCAAGGGTGTTGTACCAGGTGTAGAGGCCCGTTGCACGGGCTCAATCACACTGGAAGTGGTCTTCGGATCTCCGGACAACTTCCGAAGCGAGGAACTAATCTTCGATATCGTCCCCTTCCGTAGTGGCTATCACGCACTACTCAGACGAACTGCATTTGCTAGATTCAATGCGGTACCGCACTATGCGTACCTCAAGCTGAAAATGCCAGGACCTCGCGGAGTTATAACAGTTAATGGAAACACAGAACGCTCGCTCCGCACGGAGGAGCACACTTCAACCCTCGTAGCGGAAGCACAAAGCAGCCTTCTGAGGCCAACCGCCAATTCGGCGAAAAGGCCCCCGGACACCTTCAAGTGAGTCCGGAGTAACCTGCAACAGGATCTCCAGGCACATTCGGAGCTCGGATAGCAATTTGGCCTCCGCCATAGTCCCAGTCAAGCGGCGAAATTTGTGCCGCGCGGACATAACTACGCACTCGAGATACCATGGGCATAGGCGGAGGCACATCTATGGCACGGCCAACAATGCCGCTCAACCGCCCCAGGGCACGTATACCTTTATTATTTTTTCTCTTTCAGGACCTTACTCTCTGGAAGTCCTCTCCGGCAGTCTGATTGTTGACTCATTGAAGGAAGGAAATACCAAGGAAGCAAGACGCTCTGATGTACAAGGGAATCCCCAGGTGGTCTCTGATAACGATCGAATACCTGTTTTACATACCAATACGCAGCTTGCCCTTGGATAGGACATGTCAAATAGTCCTATTTTTGCTTATTGCACTACTTGTATCCGTACGCTTTGACATATTATTTAAATAACAATGCATAGCGTTAGTCTATTATTGCATTTCCTTTTTCCTTGTCTGCTTATTTTACGACAAATTGCACCCGTACATTCGACCAGTGTGCCAGGGGCTTCAGTATACCCGACTTAGGCGTATATAGCGCCCGAAATTCGGCCTTCCGAATACTAGGGGCTTCGCCAAAATTTAAAATTGTAGACTTCTATGGCTAAGTGAGAGTGATAAAGCTTTATAGTCCGATTGCCTGGTTCGTTGTGCTAAACACCTCCTTCGAAGGACCCAAAATTGGGATAAAGAATGCTCAGGTTTATCCCGAACACCTCAGTACTAGTTACATGGGGGCAGAAGCCAACGACTGGCCAACTCTCAGATTTTATAAACGGCCGCACAGAAGGTAATATTTTAAATTAACAAGCGTTGCATAGTGCAGATGAACTCGTTTCATATTACAGGATCACATGAGTACATTCATTCAAATATTACATCCTTCGCACATTCCTCCGCCACAAGGCGAGCACCCTTCAGGACACTGTCATAATACTATTCGGGGTGGCGATGCTCCTTGCCCTCCGGCGGCCCCTCCTTCACCAGCTTTTCGGCGTCCAGCTTCGCCCAGTGCACCTTCGCCCGGGCAAAAGCCCTGCACGCACCCTCCATGCAGATGGACCGCTTTATGACTTCAAATAGTGGGCAGGCATTCACAAGCCGCCTCACCAGACCGAGTAGCTACCAGGCAGGGGCTCGCCAGGCCACATCCGGACTATAAGACCCTTCATGGCCTGTTCGGCCGCCTTGTGAAGCTCGACCAGTTGCTTCAACTGGTCGCTCAAGGGCATTGGGTGTTCGGACCCAGTATACTGAGACCAGAACAACTTCTCCGTCGAGCTCCCCTCCTCGGCTCGGTAGAACTCCGCAGCATCCGACACACTGTGGGGTAGATCTGCGAACGCTCCTGGAGAGCTCCGAACTCGGGTAAGTAAAAAGAAAGTTTCCTTCACATGCTTGTTTTGCATAATGAATGCCTTACCCGCCGCTATCTTCTTAAATGCTTCAATTTCCTGGAGGGCCTTTTGGGCTTCGGCCTTGGCATGTTGTGCGTTTTCGAGGGCCTTCGCAAGCTCGGACCCTTGCGTCTTAGAGTCAAGCTCCAAGGACTCATGTTTCTTGACGAGAGCCTGGAGCTCTTGCTGAACCTCGCCTACTCGGGCCTCTTGCTTCTCTTGCTCGATGCGCTCCTTGGCCGCTTTGTCTTCGGCCTCGGATAGCGCCTTCTGCAGGGCCGCCACCTCGGTCGTGGCCCCTAGCAAAATTCATGACGATCCTATTATTCCAAAACCAAATTTTTCTTTATCAATATTCAGAGGGGGTGTCACTTACCTTTGTTCTCTTCGAGCTTCCTCTTGGTAAGGCCGAGCTCTTCCTTGGACCGCTCAAGGTCCCGCTTCAGTGCGGCGACCTCCGCAGTACGAGCGGCGGCGGCCAGCAGTGAAGCCTGCTAATTCACATAGACACATTCTGATTAGACTCCTGCGATTATTATTTGATCCTCTATTCGGCCTTTCTTCGCGAACGCCAAACAGAGCATCAGGGGCTACTGTCTATGCTGTAACATTTTCTTACAATTTGATTACTTACCTCAAAGCCGGTTAGGAGGCTGGCACAGGCTTTAGTCAGTCCGCTCTTAGCGGACTGAACCTTCTTCACTACCGCACTCATAATAGTGCGGTGCTCTTCATCAATGGAAGCGCTGCGAAGCACTTCTAGCAAGTTGTCCGATGCCTCTGGATGGACAGAGGCCATCAGCACAGACAGCTTGCCCCCCTTAGCGAGGGGTTGCCTAACAGAATCCGGAACCACTAGAGGTTCCGGCGCCGTATTCGGCTTGGGGCTAGACTTGCTGCCCCCGGCGTTAGGGCCCAGGGGAGTCTTGCCCCTCGTGCGCCCAACGCCTGGAATGTCGCCTTGGGGCGCCTCCGGAACTGTCTCCCCTTGGTTCAGTTCCCTTTGAGACAACACCTCGGCGTCGTCCGTAGGGCGGGGGGAGGAGGCGGTCGGGAGTGAATCGCTGTTCATATCTGACGGGCCCAAAGAATCATACGACGAAGATACGTCGATATGGGCTCGGGATGGACCATAATCATGTTCGGCGTGATAAGAAGCAGTACAATAAAACGTACCAAGAATTATTATGGTATCCGGGTACTCACGACTTCGCCAGGGGCTTGTCCCTGGGTAACCACTCCTCGTCGCTGAAAGCAGCTGTCGTGGAGCAGTCCAAGAGGAGGGTCCTTCCCTTCTTGGACCCTTCGGCCTCCCCTGATGGGGCGGCCTTCCTTTTCCTCCCCCCCCCCCCGGCTGGCGGGGGAGAACTTTCCTCTTCCTCCTCCTCGTTTTCGTGGGAGGAGTGCGCCTCGGTGTTTTCGGACGATGAGTCCGATATAACCTTGCACCGGAGACCCTTCCTAGTCCCCGTGGCCTTCTTCTTGGCCTTCTTCTCCGGCACCTCATAAGGCGCTGGAACCAGCATCTCCGTTAGGAGAGCATCTGCTGGATCTTCGGGCAGGGGGGCTGGACAATCGATCTGCTCCGCTGTCGCTACCCGGTCCTGTTAAATGGCGTGGAGGCTTAGATCCCGCGCATGGTTATATTGGGGAAAAGAACATCTTATGAGATAAAAAAGACTTACCGGATTGGCAGGGCGCTTTGCGCTGAGTCCGCGGTCCTCAGTAAGGGGAGGACATACCTCGGCGCCCTTGAACAGCACCTTCCAGACGTCCTTGTGGGTCGTGTCGAAGAGCTCTCGCAGCGTCTGGTGCTTAGCCGGGTCGAACTCCCACAAATTGAATGCCCATCTTTGACACGGGAGGATCCGGCGGAAGAGCATGACTTGGACCACGTTGACAAGCTTGATTTTCTTGCTTATCATGTTTTTGACGCAGGTCTGGAGTCCGGTCAGCTCCACCGATGAACCCCAGGATAGGCCCTTCTCTTTCTAGGAGGTGAGCCGCATGGGGATTCTGGATCAAATTCGGGGGCCGCCACCTAGTTGGTGTCGCGCGGCTCGGTGATGTAGAACCACCCCGATTGCCACCCCTTTACGGTCTCCACATAGGAGCCTTCGAGCCAGGTGACGTTGGGCATTTTTCCCACCATGGCGCCTCCGCACTCCGCTTGCTGGCCGACCACCACCTTCGGTTTAACGTTGAAGGTCTTCAGCCACAGGCCGAAGTGGGGCTTGATGCAGAGGAAGGCCTCGCACACGACCATAAACGCCGAGATGTTGAGGATGAAATTGGGGGCCAGATCGTGAAAGTCCATCCGGTAGTAGAACATAAGCCCACGGACAAATGGGTGGAGGGGAAATCCCAGTCCGCGGACGAAGTGGGTAAGAAATACCACCCGCATCTGGTAGCCGGTGCGCGTTATCTGCGGCCAGGTATCCGGCTCCCCGGAGCTTTGTGATGTCCTCCTCCATAACGGAGGAGACCATCCACTTGCCTCCCGCTCCGGACATGCTTGGAGTGGTTTTGAGGAGAAAATGCGAACTTGGGCACTTGAGCTCGAGTGCGCAAGAATGGATGAGCAAGGAAGAAGAAGGCGTAGGTGAAAAAGTTGAATCCTTGTCCCTTTATAAGGGCGGAAGAAACTATGCGCCTCCCCACCTGCCTGGTAAACTCGCTTATTCCCCAAGCGCCATAATTGATGGCGCGGTTGGGTTACCCACACCCATATTGATGAGAATCCCGTGATAGGGGGACACGATCTCTGCTTCGACAAGACGTGCCAAGAAAACCGCCTCGCAATATGTGCAGTAGCTGGTTAGGAGAAACGGTTCGAATATTGACCGGGCCGTGGCGTAATGTCACGCTATGAAACTTGTCAGCTGATTAGATTTGTTAAAATATTATACTCACTACGGTGCAATGTGGAATTTATTTTACAGAGCCGGACACGATCCTTGTGTTCAAAATCTTCTATGGAGTATTCGGAGGAGGAACCCGCCTTGCAATGCCGAAGACAATCTACGCGCCGGACTCATCGTCATTGAAGCCTGGTTCAGGGGTTGTTGAGGGAGTCCTAGATTAGGGGGTCCTCCGAGAGCCGGACTATATACTTTTGCCGGACTGTTGGACTATGAAGATACAAGACTCAAGACTTCGTCCCGTGTGCAGATGGGACTCTCCTTTGCGTGGAGGGCAAGCTTGGCAATACGGATATGTAGATCTCCTCCCTTGTAACTGACTCTGTGTAACCCTAGCCCCTTCCGGTGTCTAAATAAACCGGAGGGTTTAGTCCGTAGGACAACAAAAATCATAATCATAGGCTAGCTTCTAGGGTTTAGCCTCTACGATCTCGTGGTAGATCAACTCTTGTAATACTCATATCATCAAGATCAATCAAGCAGGAAGTAGGGTATTACCTCCATCGATAGGGCCTGAACCTGGGTAAACATTGTGTCCCCCGCCTCCTGTTACCATCCGCCTTAGACGCACAGTTCGGGACACCCTACCCGAGATCCGCCGGTTTTGACACCGACAACGGGGACGGCAGACGAACCAGTAAACCCTCGTACTCCTCCGCATGGGAAACAACTGCCGAGTCTTCCCTGGCTCCGTGTCGTTCCCTTCCTAGGCCTCGCCATCGTCCACCGCCCTGGTGCTCTCGGGGCGGCCTGGTCAATGTGGTCAATGAATGATATCCATCGGAAGTGAACTGTACGTGGAGAGGTTGACAGCTGGGTCCACGGCCGCACGCAAGGAAATGCCTCCTTATTACGCACAAAATAATGATTCCACCACCTGACAGCTAGGACCCACGGGAAGGGCTTCTGTATTTTGTGAAAAAAATGTTCCCCCCGCTGACAGGTCGGACCCACCAGCTATATCTTCGCACGCAAGGAAGTGCCTCCTTATGACGCACAAAAAAATGAATACCCCCCTGCTAGCTGGGACCCACCATAGTTGGTGGCTGACTTGTGGGCCTACTAAGTTGACGGGGACAGAGGGCTTTGTCAACTTAGTCAATATGAATGATTCTAGCTCCAGTGACCGTACGATGTCCATCCAACGGCCATAGTGCTTCTTCAACCTCTGGTCTTCTTGCTCGGGTCGCCCAAAGCAGCGCCGGTTGTGCCGCCTGCTCCTGCCTCCCGTGGCCGGCTATGCTGCCGCGGAGGCCTCACCGCCCCCATACTACTCCCACCGCTTGCCAGGCCATCCCTCCACTCAGCCACACCCCCTGTTATTCTGCGGCGACGACAGCCTCACACCGCAGCCGAACCAGTGAACCCTCGTACTCCTCTCCGCGTGGGCATCCACTGCCACATCTTCCCAGGCTCCGCGTCGTCCCCTTCCTAGGCCTCGCCGTCGTCCACTGCCTTGGTCCTCTTGGCGCGGCATGGTCAATGTGGTCAACGACCGACTTCCATCGGAAGAGTACTGTACGTGGAGAGGCTGACAGCTGGGTCCAAGGCCACAGCCCAGTTTTTTGTGATTTGCCAAGTAGGTCACTTTGTCAGGCCTGTTGGGCTGCAAATCTTTCAAGACGAGGAGAGCTTCATTCGGCTGGCCGAGAAAATGGCCTATCAGTAATGAGAAATGGGTTGTACATTTTTAAAACGCATCAAACCGGCAATTAGTTTCAAATTTCTTTTTTTCATTTCAAGATTTTAAATTGCATTGATTTTTATGCGTGGACAATTTGTTGGATTTTATATTGATATACATTTATTTTTAAAATCAGTTTGAATGTGACTCGAAATTTTGGGATTAAAAACAGTTCGGACCGCATCGAAATATGCAAAATTTCGTATAATTTTTTAACCGTGGCGACAATATCGGCTGTAATGCTAACAAAAACAATATGGGCTCCAAAAAAAACATTACGAATTAGCAAATGGGCTGTAAATTATTAGAAATAATGGCAGATGGGTTGCATGATGTTTTCCTCAGATTTGAGGCTTTCCTAAAAAAAGGTTGACGCACAAGCAGTGATTGTTGGATGTCCATCCAATGGCCGTCGTGCTTCTTCAATCTCTGCTCTTCCTGCTCCAGCCGATCAAACATGCGCCAGCGGGATTGCCTGCTCCTCCTCCCCGCGGCCGGCTGTGCTGCCGCGCAGGCCTCACCGCCCACCGTACTCCTATCGCTGGCCTAGCCATCCCTCTATTCACCCACACGTGTTGTTATTCTCCGGCGACAACAGACGAATCAGTAAACCCTCGTATAGTCGTACTCCGCTCCGCGTGGGAAACAACTGCCGAGTCTTCCATGGCTCCGTGTCGTTCCCTTCCTAGGCCTCGCCGTCATCCACCGCCCTGGTGCTCTCGGCACGGCCTGGTCAACATGGTCAACGACCGACATGCATCTGAAGTGCACTCTACGTGGATAAGCTGACAGCTGGGTCCATGGCCGCACGCAAGGAAATGCCTCCTTATTACGCGCAAAATAATGATTCCTCTACCTGACATCTAAGACCCACCGAAAGGGCCTCTGTATTTCGCGAAAAAAAGTTACCACCGCTGACAGCTCGGACCCACCAGCTATATCTTTGCACGCAAGGAAGTGCCTCCTTATTGCGCACAAAAAAATGAATACTCCCCCTGTTAGCTGCGACCCAGTATAGTGGCAGGCTGACTTGTGGGCCTACTAAGTTGACAGGGACGGAGGGCTTTGTCAACTTAGTCCATATGCACGATTCTAGCTCCAGTGACCGTACGATGTCCATCCAACGGCCGTAGTGCTTCTTCAACCTCTGGTCTTCTTGCTCCAGCCGGCCAAACCAGCGCCGGTCGTGCCTCGTGCTCCTACCTCCCGTGGCCGGCTGCGATGCGGCGGAGGCCTCACCACCCCTACTACTCCCACCGCTGGCCAGGCCATCCCTCTACTCACCCACACCCCCTGTTATTCCGCGGCGACGGCAGCCTCACACCGCAGCGAACCAGTGAACCCTCGTACTCCACTGCCGCGTCTTCCCCGGCTCCGCGTCGTCCCCTTCCTAGGCCTCGCCGTCGTCCACCGCCCTGGTGCTCTCGGCGCGGCGTGGTCAACATTGTCAAGGAACGGCTTCCATCGGACGTGGACTGTACGTGGAGAGGCTGATAGCTGGGTCCACGGCCGCAGCAAGGAAGTGCCTCCTTATTACATGCAAAATAATTATTCCTCCACCTGACAGCTAGGACCCACGGGAAGGGCTTCTGTATTTTGCGAAAAAAACATTCCCCCCGCTGACAGGTCAGACCCACCAACTATATCTTCGCACGCAAGGAAGTGCCTCCTTATGACGCACAAAAAAATGAATACGCCCCTGCTAGCTGGGACCCACCATAGTGGGTGGCTGACTTCTGGGCCTACTAATTAAGTTGACGGGGATAGAGGGCTTTGTCAACTTAGTCAATATGAACGATTCTAGCTCCAGTGACCGTACGATGTCCATCCAACGTCCATAGTGATTCTTCAACCTCTGGTCTTCTTGCTCCAGCCGCCCAAAGCAGCGCCGGTCATGCCGCCTGCTCCTGCCTCCCGTGGCCGGCTGTGCTGCCGCGGAGACCTCACCGCCCCCATACTACTCCCACCGCTGGCCAGACCATCCCTCCACTCACCCACACCCCCTGTTATTCAACGGCGATGACAGCCTCACACCGCAGCCGAACCACTGAACACTCGTACTCCTCTCCGTGTGGGCATCCACAGCCATGTCTTCCCAGGCTCCGCGTCGTCCCCTTCCTAGGCCTCGCCGTCGTCCGCTGCCTTGGTCCTCTCGGCGCGGTATGGTCAATGTGGTCAACGACCGACTTCCGTCGGAAGAGTACTGTACCTGGAGAGGCTGACAGCTGGGTCCAAGGCCACAACCCAGTTTTTTTATGATTTGCCAAGTAGGTCGCTTTGTTAGGCCTGTTGGGCTGCAAATCTTTCAAGACGAGGAGAGCTTCATTCGGCTGGCCGAGAAAATGGCCTATCAATAATGAGAAATGGGTTGTACATTTTTAAAACACATCAAACCGGCAATTAATTTCAAATTTCTTTTTTTCATTTCGAGATTTTAAATTGCATTGATTTTTATGCGTGGACAATTTGTTGGATTTTATATTGATATACATTTATTTTTAAAATCAGTTTGAATGTGACTCGAAATTTCGGGATTAAAAATAGTTCGGACCGCACCGAAATATGCAAAATTTCGTATAATTTTTTAACCGTGGCCACAATATGGGCTGTAATGCTAACAAAAAGAATATGGGCTCCAAAAAAACGTTAAGAATTAGCAAATGGGCTGTAAATTATTAGAAATAATGGCAGATGGGTTGTATGATGTTTTCCTCAGATTTGACGCTTTCCTAAAAAAAAGGTTGACGCACAAGTAGTGACTGTTGGATGTCCATCCAATGGCCGTCGTGCTTCTTCTATCTCTGCTCTTCCTGCTCCAGTCGATCAACCAAGCGCCGGCGGGACTGCCCGCTCCTCCTCCCCGCGGCCAGCTGTGCTGCCGCGCAGGCCTCACCGCCCCACCGTACTCCCATCGCTGGCCTAGCCATCCCTCTACTCACCCACACATGCTGTTATTCTCCGGCGACGGCAGACGAATCAGTAAACCCTCGTATAGTCGTACTCCGCTCCGCGTGGGAAACAACTGCCGAGTCTTCCCGGGCTCCCTGTTGTTCCCTTCCTCGGCCTCGCCGTTGTCCACTGCCCTGGTGCTCTCGGCGCGGCCTGGTCAACGTGGTCAACGTGGTCAACGACCGACATGCATCTGAAGTGGACTGTACGTGGATAAGCTGACAACTTGGTCCACAGCCGCACGCAAGGAAATGCCTCGTTATTACGCGCAAAATAATGATTCCTCTACCTGACATCTGAGACCCACCGAAAGGGCCTCTATATTTCGCGAAAAAATTGTTACCACCGCTGACAGCTCGGACCCACCAGCTATATCTTTGCACGCAAGGAAGTGCCTCCTTATTACGCACAAAAAAATGAATACTCCCCTGTGAGCTGGGACCCAGTATAGTGGCAGGCTGACTTGTGGGCCTACTAAGTTGACAGGGACGGAGGGCTTTGTCAACTTAGTCAATATGCATGATTCTAGCTCCAGTGACCGTACGATGTCCATCCAACGGCCATAGTGCTTCTTCAACCTCTGGTCTTCTTGCTCGGGTCGCCGAAAGCAGCGCCGGTTGTGCCGCCTGCTCCTGCCTCCCGTGGCCGGCTATGCTGCCGCGGAGGCCTCACCGCCCCCATACTACTCCCACCGCTGGCCAGGCCATCCCTCCACTCAGCCACACCCCCTGTTATTCTGCGGCGACGACAGCCTCACACCGCAGCCGAACCAGTGAACCCTCGTACTCCTCTCCGCGTGGGCATCCACTGTCACATCTTCCCAGGCTCCGCGCCGTCCCCTTCCTAGGCCTCGCCGTCGTCCACTGCCTTGGTCCTCTTGGCGCGGCATGGTCAATGTGGTCAACGACCGACTTCCATCGGAAGAGTACTGTACGTGGAGAGGCTGACAGCTGGGTCCAAGGCCACAGCCCAGTTTTGTTGTTATTTGCCAAGTAGGTCACTTTGTCAGGCCTGTTGGACTGCAAATCTTTCAAGACGAGGAGAGCTTCATTCGGCTGGCCGAGAAAATGGCCTATCAGTAATGAGAAATGGGTTGTACATTTTTAAAACACATCAAACCGGCAATTAGTTTCAAATTTCTTTTTTTCATTTCAAGATTTTAAATTGCATTGATTTTTATGCGTGGACAATTTGTTGGATTTTATATTGATATACATTTATTTTTAAAATCAGTTTGAATGTGACTCGAAATTTCGGGATTAAAAATAGTTCGGACCACAGCGAAATATGCAAAATTTCGTATAATTTTTTAACCGTGGCGACAATATGGGCTGTAATGCTAACAAAAACAATATGGGCTCCAAAAAAAACGTTACGAATTAGCAAATGGGCTGTAAATTATTAGAAATAATGGCAGATGGGTTGTATGATGTTTTCCTCAGATTTGAGGCTTTCCTAAAAAAAGGTTGACGCACAAGCAGTGATTGTTGGATGTCCATCCAATGGCCGTCGTGCTTCTTCAATCTCTGCTCTTCCTGTTCCAGCCGATCAAACATGCGCCGGCGGGATTGCCTGCTCCTCCTCCCCGCGGCCGGCTGTGCTGCCGCGCAGGCCTCACCGCCCACCGTACTCCTATCGCTGGCCTAGCCATCCCTCTACTCACCCACACGTGTTGTTATTCTCCGGCGACGGCAGACGAATCAGTAAACCCTCGTACAGTCGTACTCCGCTCCGCGTGGGAAACAGCTGCCGAGTCTTCCATGGCTCCGTGTCGTTCCCTTCCTAGGCCTCGCCGTCGTCCACCGCCCTGGTGCTCTCGGCGCGGCCTGGTCAACGTGGTCAACGACCGACATGCATCTGAAGTGCACTCTACGTGGATAAGCTGACAGCTGGGTCCATGGCCGCACGCAAGGAAATGCCTCCTTATTACGCGCAAAATAATGATTCCTCTACCTGACATCTAAGACCCACCGAAAGGGCCTCTGTATTTCGTGAAAAAAAACGTTACCACCGCTGACAGCTCGGACCCACCAGCTATATCTTTGCACGCAAGGAAGTGCCTCCTTATGGCGCACAAAAAAATGAATACTCCCCCTGTTAGCTGCGACCTAGTATAGTGGCAGGCTGACTTGTGGGCCTACTAAGTTGACAGGGACGGAGGGCTTTGTCAACTTAGTCCATATGCACGATTCTAGCTCCAGTGACCGTACGATGTCCATCCAACGGCCGTAGTGCTTCTTCAACCTCTGGTCTTCTTGCTCCAGCCGCCCAAACCAGCGCCGGTCGTGCCTCGTGCTCCTGCCTCCCGTGGCCGGCTGCGATGCGGCGGAGGCCTCACCACCCCTACTACTCCCACCGCTGGCCAGGCCATCCCTCTACTCACCCACACCCCCTGTTATTCCGCGGCGACGGCAGCCTCAAACCGCAGCGAACCAGTGAACCCTCGTACTCCTCTACGCGTGGGCATCCACTGCCGCGTCTTCCCCGGCTCCGCGTCGTCCCCTTCCTAGGCCTCGCCGTCGTCCACCGCCCTGGTGCTCTCGGCGCGGCGTGGTCAACATGGTCAAGGAACGGCTTCCATCGGACGTGGACTGTACGTGGAGAGGCTGACAGCTGGGTCCACGGCCGCAGCAAGGAAGTGCCTCCTTATTACAGGCAAAATAATTATTCCTCCACCTGACAGCTAGGACCCACGGGAAGGGCTTCTGTATTTTGCGAAAAAAACATTCCCCCCGCTGACAGGTCGGACCCACCAACTATATCTTCGCACGCAAGGAAGTCCCTCCTTATGACGCACAAAAAAATGAATACGCCCCTGCTAGCTGGGACCCACCATAGTGGGTGGCTGACTTCTGGGCCTACTAATTAAGTTGACGGGGATAGAGGGCTTTGTCAACTTAGTTAATATGAACGATTCTAGCTCCAGTGACCGTACGATGTCCATCCAACGGCCATAGTGATTCTTCAACCTCTGGTCTTCTTGCTCCAGCCGCCCAAAGCAGCGCCGGTCATGCCGCCTGCTCCTGCCTCCCGTGGTCGGCTGTGCTGCCGCTGAGGCCTCACCGCCACCATACTACTCCCAGCGCTGGCCAGACCATCCCTCCACTCACCCACACCCCCTGTTATTCAACGGCGACGACAGCCTCACACCGCAGCCGAACCACTAAACCCTCGTACTCCTCTTCGCGTGGGCATCCACAGCCACATCTTCCCAGGCTCTGCGTCGTCCCCTTCCTAGGCCTCGCCGTCGTCCGCTGCCTTGGTCCTCTCGGCGCGGTATGGTCAATGTGGTCAACGACCGACTTCCGTCGGAAGAGTACTGTACGTGGAGAGGCTGACAGCTGGGTCCAAGGCCACAGCCCAGTTTTTTTATGATTTGCCAAGTAGGTCGCTTTGTCACGCCTGTTGGGCTGCAAATCTTTCAAGACAAGGAGAGCTTCATTCGGCTGGCCGAGAAAATGGCCTATAAATAATGAGAAATGGGTTGTACATTTTTAAAACACATCAAACCGGCAATTAATTTCAAATTTCTTTTTTTCATTTCGAGATTTTAAATTGCATTGATTTTTATGCGTGGACAATTTGTTGGATTTTATATTGATATACATTTATTTTTAAAAGCAGTTTGAATGTGACTCGAAATTTCGGGATTAAAAATAGTTCGGACCGCACCGAAATATGCAAAATTTCGTATAATTTTTTAACCGTGGCCACAATATGGGCTGTAATGCTAACAAAAAGAATATGGGCTCCAAAAAAACATTAAGAATTAGCAAATGGGCTGTAAATTATTAGAAATAATGGCAGATGGGTTGTATGATGTTTTCCTCAGATTTGAGGCTTTCCTAAAAAAAAGGTTGACGCACAAGTAGTGACTGTTGGATGTCCATCCAATGGCCGTCGTGCTTCTTCAATCTCTGCTCTTCCTGCTCCAGCCGATCAACCAAGCGCCGGCGGGACTGCCCGCTCCTCCTCCCTGCGGCCATCTGTGCTGCCGTGCAGGCCTCACCGCCCCACCGTACTCCCATCGCTGGCCTAGCCATCCCTCTACTCACCCACACATGCTGTTATTCTCCGGCGACGGCAGACGAATCAGTAAACCCTCGTATAGTCGTACTCCGCTCCGCGTGGGAAACAACTGCCGAGTCTTCCCTGGCTCCGTGTTGTTCCCTTCCTAGGCCTCGCCGTTGTCCACCGCCCTGGTGCTCTCAGCGCGGCCTGGTCAACGTGGTCAACGTGGTCAACATGGTCAACGACCGACATGCATCTAAAGTGGACTGTACGTGGATAAGCTGACAACTTGGTCCACAGCCGCACGCAAGGAAATGCCTCGTTATTACGCGCAAAATAATGATTCCTCTACCTGACATCTGAGACCCACCGAAAGGGCCTCTATATTTCGCGAAAAAATTGTTACCACCGCTGACAGCTCGGACCCACCAGCTATATCTTTGCACGCAAGGAAGTGCCTCCTTATTACGCACAAAACAATGAATACTCCCCCTGTTAGCTGGGACCCAGTATAGTGGCAGGCTAACTTGTGGGCCTACTAAGTTGACAGGGACGGAGGGCTTTGTCAACTTAGTCAATATGCACGATTCTAGCTCCAGTGACCGTACGATGTCCATCCAACGGCCGTAGTGCTTCTTCAACCTCTGGTCTTCTTGCTCCAGTCGCCCAAACCAGCGCCGGTCGTGCCTCGTGCACCTGCCTCCCGTGGCCGGCTGCGATGCGGCGGAGGCCTCACCACCCCTACTACTCCCATCGCTGGCCAGGCCATCCCTCTACTCACCCACACCCCCTGTTATTCTGCGGCGACGGCAGCCTCACACCGCCGCGAACCAGTGAACCTTCGCACTCCTCTACGCGTGGGCATCCACTGCCGCGTCTTCCCCGGCTCCGCGTCGTCCCCTTCCTAGGCCTCGCCGTCGTCCACCGCCCTGGTGCTCTCGGCGCGGCGTGGTCAACGTGGTCAAGGAACGGCTTCCATCGGACGTGGACTGTACGTGGGGAGGCTGACAGCTGGGTCCACGGCCGCAGCAAGGAAGTGCTTCCTTATTACAGGCAAAATAATTATTCCTCCACCTGACAGCGGGGACTCACCGGACGGGCCACCGTATTTCGCGAAAAAAAGTTTCCCCCTGACTGCTGGGACCCACCAGCTACATCTTTGCACGCAAGGAAGTGCGTCCGGGCAAAAAAACCGATTCGCCCCCTGACTGCTGAGGCCCACCAGCTACATCTTCGCAGGCAAGGAAGTGCCTGACAATCGGGACCGACCTGGTCAAAGTGTACGTAGTGTTGTCATTCTGGTTGCGAACGTGTACGTACATACTGGTCGATGTAGAGGCGCGCACGTACGTACATACGGGCAGGGTCTCGAACGCCTACTCGCGCATACGTACGGCCAGGGCTCGTGTACAGGGCTGGGTCGGTTTGGTGAAACAGCGTCGTCGTCGTGTTCATGGGGAGCCAACCGGCTGGGTCGGAACGGAATGCGTCGTCGTGTTCATCGGGAGGGCTTGGATGGAACAGCCGATGGAAACGAGGCCTGGCGTACCGCGGAATGGAGGAAACGGCCTTGTGTTCGACTGGCCATGTTCGAAACGGGATCCTGTTCATGGGAGGGGGTCTGGCATACCGCAAAACGGAGGAAATAGACCTCCTACGATCGAAACAGGGGTCCTGTTGATCGGGAGGGCTGTGGCGTACCGCAAAACAGAGGAAACGGACTTGTATTGGAGCGCTAAGGTCGAAACAGGGGTCCTGTTCATCGGGAGGGGTGTGGCGTACTGCAAAACGGGACTCCACGGGATACTGTTCAACTCCATCGTCGACCCCCTCCAGCCTCCACGGGCTACTGTTCATCCACCGTCGACCTCCTCCAGCCTCCACCTGCGACTGTTCATCCACGGGCTCCTGTTCATCCAGCCTCCACCGCGCGCTACTCCACCGGCTACTGTTCAACCAGCACTCTCCACGGGCTCCTGTTCAACCACCCCTCCACGGGCTACTGTTTGTCCAGACCTCCACCGTCTACTGTTCATCCTGCGCTCCACGTGGTGGTCCTGTTCATCCTGCCCTCCACGGGGTCCTGTTCATCCAGCCCCAACCGGCTCGATAGATCGGGGTCCTGTTCATCCAGAGGCAACACCGCGGGGTCTTGCTCATCCACCCCCACCAGGAACTGTTCATCCAAACCCCCCCAGCAACGCTCACTGTTCATCCAGAGGCAGCATCGATCGGCTTCAGTTAGCAGCAGTAGCGAAGGAATCGCTCGATCGGGTTCAGTTAACAGCCATCGATTGGTCGCTCGGGTTCAGTAACGTGTAGCATGTAGTGCAATCGCTCGGGTTCAGTTAGAGCCCAACGTCTCGCTCGGGTTCAGTTAAAGCCCAACGCCTCGCACCCACGTGCGTGCGTGTGCGAGAGAAACGCGCATCGCTCGGCCCCGACCACCCACCGTAACCGGGAACACAACGATATTTTCCTCGCCCTCGCTTCTACCACGGTTTTTTCCGTCATGGACGGCCCAAAGAATGTCATGCAGCTGCGTCTCCGGGCCGCCCAGGACGAAAAGCCAATTTTCTGTCATGATTTTTTGTCATAGAAGTAGGACCCCACCACATCTATGATGATACCGGGTTTTGTCACAATTATCATCATAGAAGTGTCATAAGTATGACAGAAAAAAAATTCGTTCGGCCCAAAATGTCACGGATGTGTCTTTTTTTGTAGTGTCTATAATGAAGGGACCCTCCCATTTGGGCTTTAGCTTGTCCTTTTTCTTCTCTGGTAGGCGTAGAACGAGTTCACCGACATTATAAGTCTTGGCCCGCACTTGGTATCTTCGAGCTTCTTGTTGGTAGAATGCGGAACGAGCTTTTCCGACATTGCGCTCCTCCTCCAGGCCATCTAAGTCATCTTGTCGATCGAGCTCGGCCTCTCTCTCTTCGTACATGCGCACTCGAGGTGAGTCATGAATAATATCGCAGGGTAAGACGGCCTCTGCGTCGTACACCATGAAGAATGGTGTGTATCCGTTCATGCAATTGGGTGTGGTCCGCAGCCCCCAGAGTACGAAGTCGAGCTCCTCAACCCAGTGTTTACCTGACTCCTTTAGGCATCGCTCTAGACTGGGTTTGATGCCGCTCATTATCAAGCCATTGGCCCGCTCGACTTGACCGTTTGTTTGAGGGTGATATAGGGAGTTGTAATCGAGCTTGATGCCCAGATTAGCGCACCAAGTTTTCACCTCGTCGGCTGTAAAGTTAGAGTCGTTGTCGGTGATGATGCTGTGTGGGACACCATAATGGTGTACGACATCGAATATGAAATCTATCACTGGTCCGTCTTCAGCCGTTTTAACTGGTTTGGCCTCTATCCACTTAGTGAATTTCTCTACCATGACCAGCAGGTATTTTTTCTTATGGCTTCCCCCTTTAAGGGGTCCGACCATGTCCAGCCCCCAGACCACAAAAGGCCATGTGATGGGGATTGTTCGTAGGGCGGTAGGCGGCATATGGCTTTGATTAGGGAAAAGCTGCCATCCTACACAATGTTGGACGAGGTCTTGTGCATCTGCTTGGGCCATAGGCCAGAAAAAACCAGTACGGAAGGCCTTACTTACAAGGGCCCAAGCTGCGGCGTGATGGCCGCCCAGAACAGCATGGATTTCGGCCAAGAGCTGCCTCCCCTCTTCTTCGGAGATACATCTTTGAAGGACTTCGGTAGTACTTTTCTTGTAGAGCTCTCCTTCATGAACCTTGTAGGCTTTCGAGCGTCGAACGATGCAACGAGCCTCGTTCTGGTCCTCAGGGAGCTCCCGCCTATTAAGGTAGGCCAGGAAGGGTACGGTACATGGGGAGATTACTGCCATGATTACATGGGGCAGAAGGCGTTGGTTATGTGCCCGAGCCCCCGATGATATCTGAATCGTGTTCGGTATCTGGGGGTGTGATCGGCGCCAGACTGGTGGTTCCGCTCTCGTCCTGCCATACTACGGATGGCTTGAAGAGCCACTCCACAAATTTCTTAGGCGAAACGGGGTCGCGTTTAGCGCCCATTCGAGCAAGGATGTCCGCTGCTTGGTTACTGTCTCGGGCCACGTGATGGAACTCAAGCCCCTCGAACCGAGCTGATATTTTGAGCACGGCATTGCGGTAAGCTACCTTCTTTGGGTCTTCTGCGTCGAATTCTCCGTTTATTTGGGATATTGCAAGATTTGAATCCCCTCGCACCTCGAGGCATTGTATGCCCATAGAAACAGCCATCCGGAGACCATGTAGTAGGGCCTCATATTCGGCTACGTTATTGGAGTCCGTATACATGATTTGGAATACGTAACGGACTGTGTCCCCTTTAGGGGATGTTAGGATGACACCGGCCCCTAATCCGGCTAACATTTTAGAGCTATCGAAGTACATCACCCAGTTGGAGTATGTGTCGTACTCTTTAGGGAGTTCGGCTTCTGTCCGTTCGGCGACGAAGTCGGCCAACACCTAAGATTGAATTGCTCGACGTGGTTTGTACGTTAAATGGTAGGAGCTCGATGGCCCATTTTGCAATGCGGCCGGTGGCGTCTCGATTGTTTATGATATCATTGAGTGGTGCCTCAGAGGCCACCGTGATCGAGCACTCTTGAAAGTAGTGTCGCAGCTTCCGAGATGCCATGAAAACCGCATATGCTATCTTTTGATAGTGTGGGTATCAGGATTTGCATGGTGTGAGAACCGCCGATACGTAGTATACGGGTTTTTGGAGTGGGAATTTTGTCCCTCTTCCTCTCGTTCGACGACGAGTACCGTGCTCACCACCTGGTGAGTTGCAGATATATACAGTAGCATAGGTTCGCCGATGTTAGGTGCGGCAAGGATTGGGTTGCTTGCTAGCAGAATTTTTATTTCTGCCGGCCTGGCTATTGCCGCGTCCATCCACTCAAAGTGGTTGGTACACCGAAGCAGGCAATGTAGCGGCAGCACCTTTTCTCCCAATCTGGAGATAAAGCGGCTCAAGGCTGCCATGCACCCAGCTAGTTTTTGGACCTGTTTAGGTCTGTTGGTATCGCCAACTGTGACAAGGCTCGGATTTTGGCTGGGTTTGCTTCGATTCCTCTATTGGAAACGATGAACCCGAGCAACTTTCCGGCCGGAACGTCGAAAATGCATTTTTCCGGATTGAGTCGTATGTCATATGTTCGGAGGTTGTCGATTGTGAGACGTAAGTCGTCCACCAATGATTCGACATGTTTTGTTTTGGTGACTACATCATCTACATGTGCCTCCACCATCTTGCCAATTTGTTTTTCCAGGCATGTTTGAATCATGCATTGGTAGGTGGCACCGGCGTTCTTGAGTCCGAAAGGCATAGTGTTAAAGTAGAAAGGCCCATACAGGGTGATAAATGTCGTTGCGGCCTGATCGGATTCCTTCATCTTAATTTGATGGTATCCGGAGTATGCGTCAAGGAAACACATTGAATCGTGTCCTGCAGTTGCGTCAATGATTTGGTCAATGCGGGGCAGTGCGAAGGGGTCCTTAGGGCAAGCTTTATTAAGGTCCTTAAAATCGACGCAAATGTGCCAGGATTTGTCCTTCTTTGGCACCATGACCAGGTTTGCTAGCCAATCCGGGTGTTTTATTTCTTGAATAAACCCGGCTTCAAGTAGGTTGGCTAGCTCCTCCCCCATAGCTTTCCGCTTGGGTTCGGAAAATCGCTGTAGCGCTTGCTTAACTGGCTTGAACCCCTTTATTATATTGAGGCTATGTTCGGCCAGTCTGCGCGGGATTCCTGGCATA
This sequence comes from Aegilops tauschii subsp. strangulata, assembly GCF_002575655.3. NCBI lineage: Eukaryota > Viridiplantae > Streptophyta > Magnoliopsida > Poales > Poaceae > Aegilops > Aegilops tauschii. The sequence continues at coordinate 324,424,061 of NC_053040.3, forward strand.
TCCGAAGGGTACCAGGCGAAAATGTCCCAATTCTCATGCAGGAATGCTCTTAGAGCGGCATCGACTGCCGGATCCAGCTGTGCCCCAATGGCTGCTGTTTTATTAGGATCCATTGGGTGGACTTGTAATTTGACTATTTCGTTTGCTGGCTTGAAAGAAGTGGATTTAGGCCTTTTATCAAGAATCACGTCGTCTCTATCCATTGTGGAACGTAGAGCGGTGAGCTCCTCGGCCGCAAGGGCTTCGGACAGTGCCTCGAGGGCCAGGGATGCGGTTTTGTTTTCGGCGCGGAGTGCTATGTCCGGATCACTGGCGATAGTGATAACTCCGTTGGGCCCGCGAATTTTGAGCTTCATGTACCCGTAATGAGGTATGGATTGAAAGCGTGTGAATACATCTCGCCCTAACAGGGCATGATATCCGCTGTTGAAAGGTGCCACCTGGAAGATTAATTCTTCGGACCTGTAGTTCTCAGGCGTGCCGAATACCACATCAAGTTTTATTTTTCCCGAACATCGCGCTTCGTTGCTGGGGATAATACCTCGAAAGGTTGTACTGCTCTGCTCGATACGGATCTTGTCTATTTGCATTTTGTCGAGCGTGTCCTCATAAATGAGGTTTAATCCGCTGCCTCCGTCCATGAGCACTTTAGTAAGCCGAAAGCCGTCCACAATTGGGTTTAGAACTAAGGCGGCTGGTGCTCAGACTGATCAGGCCTGTGGTTCATCAGTGGCATTGAAAGTTATCGCCATGTCATTCCAAGGGTTCGGTGCGGTTACTTGGTTAATTTCGGCGAGGTCGTGGAGCGCCCTTTTACGCCGATTATTTGAAGAAAAGGTCTCAAAGACCGTAAACACATTGAGATCGTTATCCTCGGGGGAGTACCTACTATTGGTGAGCATGGCCTCACCGCTTTTTAGCCACCTGCCGGAGTATCCAACATGCCCGAAGGCTATGTGTTGGTTCGGAATTTGGCATCATGTGTATCTAAAAAGGCTTGTCGAGCCATTCATCAAGGACAGTTCTATGTCCCGTTAAGGGCTTATTTTTCCTGTCCGTGAAGTGATGATCAGGTGCCCCGTAAGGGTGCATCCTTTTTGCCCGACCGGTGGGTGGCTTAAAGGCCGGTGGTTCCCACCGAGCTGTCTGGGATTTCCAAGCGCTTTCCATTGCGCAATACTTCTGTACTATGTGTGCCAAATCTGCAAAGTGCAGTATCCGGCGTCGATTGAGGGCATTGAGGATCCCCTCGTCTGTACAGTTGTGGCAGTAGACTGATACCGCATCGTCGTCGCAGCAATCTTTAATCTTGTTTTCAACAAGTAGGAATCTAGCCCAAAAGTGATGGACAGTTTCCTGAGATTGCTGTTGTATATACATTAAGTCACATATGTCCGGGGGACCATAATTTCTTGTAGAGTATTGATTGTGGTGGGCGGGTGGGCTTAAATCCGAACCCTGACCCACTGTGGGATTCGGATTTTGAAAAAATTCCGAGGTCATTGGCCCAGGATCCGGAGTGTCCTGGGGGGTTTTCAGGCTCAACACCTGATTCTATGTTCAGAGGATAGATGATCTCTTCTCGAAGACGGGTGTCTAGCTCGTAGGGCTCGGAGATCCGAACATAGTTTGTTTTTAGCACAGGAGGAGCGGTATCCTCAACTTGCTCTTCCACGAAAGTCACCAGGTGGGTGACAGGTGGGGACCTGATTTCCCTCTGATCGGGTTTAAGCCCAATCAGATCGTAATCTGTTGCGACCCCCAGGGCGGTGATGCGATCTAGCAATTCGTTTAAAGACGAGATATCTGCCGGATCCATCTTATCAACACTTTCGGGGTTGATGCGGAGATGATTTTTGGCAATCCGGGAGACTGCCTTGGGCTTAACGGCCGGGCGGGCGCCTATGGTGAAATTGCCGATCTGGAGGATCTGCCTGGGAACTAGGGCCCTTACAGAGGTGATTTTGTCATTGACAACAAGGCGAGCCATTGATCCTTCTATCGACAACACGGAGGAACTCTCAATGAAAGCACCAATGTCGGTGTCAAAACAGGCCGATCTCGGGTAGGGGGTCCCGAACTATGCATCTGTGGATCGAAGGTAACAGGAGGCGGGGGACATGATGTTTACCCAGGTTCGGGCCCTCTTAATGGAGGTAATACCCTACTTCCTGCTTGATTGACTATGATGAGTATAGGGGTTACTAGAGTTGATCTACCTCGAGATCGTAATGACTAAACCCTAGATGTCTAGCCTGTATGAATTCTGATGATCCCTATGGACTAAACCCTTCGGTTTATATAGACAACGGAGGGGGCTAGGGTTGTATAGAGTCGGTTTACATAGAAAGGAAGTTTCATATCCGAACGCTAGGCTTGCCATCCACGCAAAGGAGAGTCCCATCCGGACATGGGGGAAGGCCTTCAATCTCGTATCTTCACGGCCCATTAGTCTGGCCCATGTCACATAGCCCGGATGCTCGGGGACCCCCTAATCTAGGACTCCCTCAATAACCTGTTGAGTGCTTAGTTTAATAACTTCGTGAATGTTGTGAAGGGGCCACTCAACATTCGTGCCTATGTAGGCCACGAAGTATATCACTAACTTTGCATGTGTTGAGAATGTCGAGGTAATTCGAGGTGATAGTAAAAGCCAACTGCTCCTAACCTTTACAAATGACCGGGGATCATGGAGAACCCTTACCGAGGCCGCGTCCACAGGGTAAACCCTTAATTTTCATGACATGTAACCCTTTGGGGGAGACTACGACGGTGGCGTGCGTGGCATGAAGTATACCATGAGTAGAACATGTTCTGTACCTGGCTCCGCCCAACATAATCGTCAATAGTGGCTCAAGTATCCCCTCCATGCTATGCTTATGCATAGTAGTAGTAGAAACATACCAATGGGGATTCCAGATTCCCTGAGAACGCCTTTCTAATTTTGTTGCTTCACCGTTCCTTACTGTTCTTGCCCTTATTTTATTTTCATGCTATTTAGTTGCACGTCACCATGTTGCTCATTCCTTATTTAATCCGCCCTCACTCTGCTTCAAGTCTACAATTATCTGTAGGCACAAAGCTACATAATTCTTTACAATGGGCAAAAGACTAATTCTTGTGCTCCATGTGGGATCGATACTCTTACTTCGATAAGGCTACAACCAAACCCTGTGCACATGGGGCTATCAAGCTTTTTCTGGCACCATTGTCGGGGAGCTGAGCACTTTTGGGACTTGCCTTGAGATTTGAGTTATTTTGTGATCTAACGGTTTTTGTAGATGAAGAGTAGCCATGGTCTTACAAGAACAAGTTTATCAGGTAGGTGTTGAGTAAAAAGCAGGACCGGCTCGAGGAGAGAACTACATAACCACTGGTCCTGACCTACCTGGCAAAATATATGAGATAAGCCCTCGGTTAACTGCTATGATAAAATAAAATGTGTTCTGAGGTGATGCAACTGAATTCCCTTATGAGCATATTGACAATTTTGATCTTGCATGTGGAATTCTTCAGTTGCAGGAGTTAACCAATAACGAGCTCAAACTAAAAGTATTTCCCCATTGTCTCCAGGGAGCAACTAAAAAATCGCTAAGATGTTCGGATATAAGTACCTTGAGTAGATGGCCAAAATTAAGGGATGCCTTTTCTTCTCATTATTGTCCTCAAGGGAAGCTATACAATCAAGAGAAAGATAAGAAACTTTGGACAACGAGAAGGTGAGAAACTAGTGGAGGCATATATAAGGTTTCGTGAAATACTTCTAGCTTTCCCTGAACATCATTATCTTGACTCTTTAGTAGTCAAATTATTTTATGGTGGGCTTAATCCACAAAGTAAACAAGCTTTTGATCTTTCCTCTAAAGGTTCCTTTTATGGAACTGAGATATCAGATGCTTGAAACTTACTTGACAGGATGAGGTACAATGCTGAGAATTGGTACCTTTGTTCGCAGGAAAAGAGTAAAGTTGATCTTGTTTATGATAGCACTAAATCTTTTCTTAGAACTTCGAAAGTAAAAACTTACGCCATGAGCTAAATGTTGGAAGTGACCTCATGTTGCATGTCTTGAAAGATTTTTGTAAGTTCTTAAACTTGCCATAGGAGAAGTATCTAAAATTCAGCAAGGAGTCTAAGGCTATTCACATGGGGGAAGCTATAAAGAAAAAGAATACTCCGCCCGAAAAGCGAAAAGAAGCTTATTGCAAGCCTAATGATAAAAAAATTTGTAGGAACACCATCGGAGAAGGAGAAGAAGATAGTCATGATGGAAAAATGTGGGATTCCACCCTATGTCAATATAGTAAAAAGAACTTGCTATACCTATACAAGTGTTGAATAAAGAAGTCTATTTGGATAGGGATACTACTTCTTATCTCAAAGGGTGTAGTAAGGCAAAAATGCGGGTAAGCAAATTTTATCATGTGCTTTTGAATGTAAGTCATATTTTGTGTTATGTCACCCCGGTTCACCAGTTAATATTATTCCTTATGGTCTTTATGCTAAAATTTAGGATGAAATTGCTCCTTGTATCCTTGAACCTACTGACGTTATTATCAAGCTTGCAGATAAAACCGAAAGGAAACCTTGTGGAATCTTCAAATATGTCAACATAGTAATAGGCCCTCTCATTTATCCCATTGACATTTATGTACTAATGATCTCCGAGGATAAAGATTGCCTAATTGTTTTGGATCCTCCTTTTTGAATGTTGTAGGATCCTACATAAAGAAGAATTCCATCTCCATGAAGTGGGGAGATGAGATGGTAAAATTCCCTTTTCCTCTGTATTTAAGTAAGTCGTATGAAGAGGAGCTCGAGATAATGAGAAGCAAGAACTAAATCAACTGGCTGAAATCCATCTTCAAACACCAGAGGCTGAAATTGAGTGGGTATTGGTGAGTCTAGGACCCTTGTATGAAGATGAAGAGAAAGAGGAGATCGAAATGATAATGGATGCTACACCAATAGTATGCCTACGCCTTAATAAAGTCTATGAAGCCCTCGAAAGAAAGGCAGATGAGGAGTTACCTGCTCCTACTTTGAAACCACTATCCAAGGGGTTGAGGTATGAGTTTATGGATAATACAGAAAGATTTCCTATTATTGTTAATGCTGACCTTTTAGGCAAAGGGAAAGAAAAGCTCTTAGCAGTACTGAGTAAGCATCGAAAAGCTTTGGGCTATTCAATCTGGGATGTAAAAGGGGTACATCCTTCTATATATTCTCATGCCATACGCTACTGCAGGATGGTCCAAATGCGACACTGCAATCAAAGACCCTTCGAGGAAACTGTGTGTGATGCATTAATCGCAAACGGTGATGTAAAAACCGTCAAAAATGACACGAAACACGATTCATATTGTAGTTGCGTGTGCGATGCGTGGCATATGGTTCACTCCAGTGAACTGTCTGCGATGAGCCAGAACAACAGAAATGGGCAGCCAGATGAAGGTGTGTGCGATATACGGCACACGGTTCACTCGAAAGAACTGTTTATGATTAGGCAACACAACAGAAACAGGCACCCAGATCAAGGTGTTTGTGATAGAGAGCAAACAGTTCACACGGATGAACTATTTGTGTTGATCCAAGATAACAGAAACGTTCCATGTAAACAAGATCTGTGAGATACGCGGCAAATAGGTCCGTAATCAGAAATGTGTGCGAAGACCGATAATAACACAGACGATTGCTACTAAAAGCTGTGTGTGTTGTGAGCAAATTGCTTCCTGGTATACAAATGTCAGCGATTGATGAATTCATCACTAACGGTTTCCCTAGTATGGTCCCTGTGCGATTTGGTTGCATCCAGAACAACAACATATTTACTTATAAGAACATGATTGCATAACCAAATTAAACATCCAATTACATAGGTGGCTAGTACACGCATGGCATTTGCACACACCAAAGTAAACTATTACATGCATAATTAACTAGGTTAAACGATCATCTCATTATCATCTACTTTTCTTGTGACGCTTGCCGCCACTGCTCTGCTGGTTGCTCGATCCGGCCTCGTCGATTGTTGGGGAACGCAATAATTTCAAAAAAATTCCTACGCACACGCAAGATCCATTTGGGTGATGCATAGAGACGAGAGGGGAGAGCGTTGTCCACGTACCCTCGTAGACCGAAAGCGGAAGCGTTATGACAACGCGGTTGATGTAGTCATACGTCTTCACGATCCGACCGATCCTAGTACCTAAAGAGGCACCTCCACGATCTGCACACGTTCAGCTCGGTGACGTCCCACGAACTCTAGATCCAGCTGAGTGTCGAGGGAGAGCATCGTCAGCACGATGGCGTGATGACAGTGATGATGAAGTTACCGACGCAGGGCTTCGCCTAAGCACTACAACGATATGACCGAGGTGGAAATCTATGGAGGGGGGCACCGCACACGGCTAAGACAATCAACTTGTGTGTTCTAGGGTGCCCCCCTACCCTCGTATATAAAGGAGCAAGCGGGAGGCCGGACGCCCCTATAGGCGCGCCAAGGAGGGGAGGAATCCTCCTCCTAGTAGGAGTAGGATTCCTCCTTTCCTAGTCCTACTAGGAAGGGGGAGGAAGGAGAGGGAGAGAGGGAGGGAAAGAGGGGGCGCCGCCCCACTCCTTGTCCAATTCGGACTCCTCAAGGGGGGGGCACGGCCAGCCCTAAGGCCCCCTCCTATCTCTCTCACAAGGTCCATGTTGGCCCATTAGTTCCCCCGGGGGTTCCGATAACACCCCGGCACTCCGATAATTATCCGGTGACCCCCGGAACTCATCCGGTGTCTGAATATAGTATCCAATATATCAACCTTTATGTCTCGACCATTTCGAGACTCCTCGTCATGTCCGTGATCACATCCGGGACTCTGAACTACTTTCGGTACATCAAAACACATAAACTCATAATACCGATCGTCATCGAACGTTAAGCGTGCGGAACCTACGGGTTTGAGAACTATGTAGACATGACCGAGACTCATCTCCGATCAATAACCAATAGCGGAACCTGATGCCAATATTGGTTCCTACATATTCTACAAAGATCTTTATCGTTCAAACCGCATAACAACATACGTTGTTCCCTTTGTCATCGGTATGTTACTTGCCCGAGATCCGATCGTCCGTATCTCAATACCTAGTTCAATCTCGTTACCGGCAAGTCTCTTTACTCATTCCGTAATGTGTCATCCCATGAGTAACTCATTAGTCACATTGCTTGCAAGGCTTATAGTGATGTGCATTACCGAGAGGGCCCAGAGATACCTCTCCGATACACGGAGTGACAAATCCTAATCTCGATATATGCCAAATCAACAAACACCTTCGGAGACACCTGTAGAGTATCTTTATAATCACCCAGTTACGTTGTGACGTTTGATAGCACACAGTGTTCCTCCGGTATTCGGGAGTTGCATAATCTCATAGTCAGAGGAACATGTATAAGTCATGAAGGAAGCAGTAGCAATGAAACTGAAACGATCATAATGCTAAGCTAACGAATGGGCCTTGTCCATCACATCATTCTCTAATGATGTGGTCCTGTCCATCAAATGATAACACATGTCTATGGCTAGGAAACTTAACCATATTTGATTAACGAGCTAGTTAAGTAGAGGCATACTAGGGACACTCTGTTTGTCTACGTATTCACACATGCACTAAGTTTCCGGTTAATACAATTCTAGCATCAATAATAAACATTTATCATGAAATAAGGAAATAAATAATAACTTTATTATTGCCTCTAGGGCATATTTCCTTCAGTCTCCCACTTGCACTAGAGTCAATAATCTAGTTCACATCGCCATGTGATTTAACACCAATAGTTCACATCGTCATGTGATTTAACACTCTATAGTTCACATCGCCATATGTCCAATATCCAAAGGGTTTACTAGAGTCAATAATCTAGTTCACATCGCCATGTGATTAACACCAAAAGAGTACTAAGGTGTGATCATATTTTGCATGTGAGAGAAGTATAGTCAACGGGTCTGCCATATTCAGATCCGTATGTATTTTGCAAATTTCTATGTCTACAATGCTCTGCACAGAGCTACTCTAGCTAATTGCTCCCACTTTCAATATGTATCCATACTGAGACTTAGAGTCATCTGGATCAATGTCAAAGCTTGCATCGACGTAACTCTTTATGACGAACTCTTTGTTACCTCCATAACCGAGAAATATTTCCTTAGTCTTCCAAGGATAATTTTGACCGCTGTCCAGTGATCTACTCCTAGATCACTATTGTACCCTCTTGCCAAACTCAGGGTGAGGTACACAATAGGTCTGGTACACAGCATATCATACTTTATAGAACCTACGACTGAGGCATAGGGAATGACTTTTCATTCTCTTTCTATTTTCTATCGTGGTCGGGTTTTGAGTCTTTACTCAATTTGACACCTTGCAATACAGGTAAGAACTCCTTCTTTGACTGTTCCATTTTTAACTACTTCAAAATCTTGTCAAGGTATATACTTTGTCGAAAGTCTTATCAAACGTCTTGATCTATATCTATAGGTCTTGATGCTCAATATGTAAGTAGCTTTACCAAGATCTTTCTTTGAAAACTCCTTTCAAACTCTCCTTTGTGCTTTTCAGAAAATGCTACATCATTTCCGATCATCAATATGTCATTCACATATACTTATCAGAAAGGTTGTAGTGCTCCCACTCACTTTCTTGTAAATGCAGGCTTCACCGCAAGTCTGTATAAAACTATATGCTTTGATCAACTAATCAAAGCGTATATTCCAACTCCGAGATGCTTGCACCAGTCCATAGATGGATCGCTGGAGCTTGCATATTTTGTTAGCACCTTTAGGATTGACAAAACCTTCTCGTTGCATCATATACAACTCTTCTTTAATAATTACATTAAGGAATGCAGTTTTGACATCCATTTGCCGATTTCATAAAATGCGGCAATTGCTAACATGATTTGGACAGACTTTAAGCATCGTTACAAGTGAGAAAATCTCATCGTAGTCAACACCTTGAACTTGTCAAAAACCTTTTGCGATAATTCGAGCTTTGTAGATAGTAACACTACTATCAGCGTCCGTCTTCCTCTTGAAGATCCATTTATTCTCAAATGGCTTAATGATCATCACGCAAGTCAACCAAAGTCCATACTTTGTTCTCATACATGGATTCCATCTCAGATTTCATGGCCTCAAGACATTGTGCGGAATCTGGGCTCATCATCGCTTCCTCATAGTTCGTAGGTTCGTCATAGTCTAGTAACATGACTTCCAGAATAGGATTACCGTACCACTCTGGTGCGGACCGTACTCTGGACCTACGAGGTTCGGTAGTAACTTGATCCGAAGTTTCATGATGATTATCATTAGCTACCTCACTTAGTTGGTGTAGGCATCACAGGAACTGATTTCTGTGAAGAACTACTTTCCAATTCGGGAGTAGGTACAATTACCTCATCAAGTTCTACTTTTCTCCCACTCACTTCTTTCGAGAGAAACTCCTTCTCTAGAAAGGATCCATTCTTAGAAACGAATATCTTGCCTTCGGATCTGTGATAGAAGGTGTACCCAACAGTCTCCTTTGGGTATACTATGAAGACGCATTTCTCCGATTTGGGATCGAGCTTATCAGGTTGAAGCTTTTTCACATAAGCATCGCAACCCGAAACTTTAAAAAACGACAGCTTAGGTTTCTTGCTAAACCACAGTTCATACCGTGTCGTCTCAACGGATTTAGATGGTGCCCTATTTAACGTGAATGCATCTGGCTCTAATTCATAATCCCAAAACGATAGTGGTTAATCGGTAAGGGACATCATAGATCGTACCATATCCAATAAAGTACGGTTATGACGTTCGGACACACCATTATGCTGTGGTGTTCCGGGTGGCGTGAGTTGCGAAACTATTCCGCATTGTTTCAAATGAAGACCAAACTCGTAACTCAAATATTTGCCTCTGCGATCAGATCGTAGAAACTTTATTTTCTTGTTATGATGATTCTCTACTTCACTCTAAAATTCTTTGAACTTTTCAAATGTTTCAGACTTCTGTTTCATCAAGTAGATATACCCATATCTGCTCAAATCATTTGTGAAGGTCAGAAAATAATGATACCAGCCGCGAGCCTCAACACTCATCGGACCGCATACATCAGTATGTATTATTTCCAACAAGTCTGTTGCTCGCTCCATTGTTCCGGAGAACGGAGTCTTAGTCATCTTTCCCATGAGGCATGGTTCGCAAGCATCAAATGATTCATAATCAAGTGATTCCAAAAGTCCATCCGCATGGAGTTTCTTCATGCGCTTTACACCAATATGACCTAAACGGCAGTGCCACAAGTATGTTGCACTATCATTATTTAACTTTGCATCTTTTGGCTTCAATATTATGAATATGTGTATCACTACGATCGAGATTCAATAAACCATTTACATTGAGTGTATGACCATAGAATGTTTTCTTCATGTAAATAGAACAACAATTATTCTTTGACTTATATGAATAATCTATTACAATAAACATGATCCAATCATATTCATGCTCAACGCAAACACCAAATAACATTTATTTTAGGCTCAATACTAATCCTGAAGGTAAAACGAGTGTGCGATGGTGATCTTATCAACCTTGGAATTATTTCCAACACACATCATCACCTTGTCCTTAACTAGTCTCTGTTCATTTTGCAACTCCTGTTTTGATTTACTACTCTTACACTACTAGGAAAAACACTACCAGTAGCGTGGTTTTTTTGCATACTAGTAGCATGGGTTCCCGCGCTATTGCTACGGCGCTACAACTAAAAAGTTAGTAGTAGCGTGTGTGCACCCGCGCTACTACTAACCTAAAACCCACGCTACTAGTAACCTAACTACTAGTAGCCCTCACTTTTGACCCACGCTACTACTAACAAATTAGGAATAAAAAAAATTAGATGTAGTACTCATGAATGGTAATACGTCCATTGCAAACCAAACCAACTCACAGAACCATCTTAGATTCCATTTAACATCAGATACACACAACCATCATCGTAAGGTGGGTACCTTCCCTAGTGGCCACCAACCTAAATAGACCACCTCTCTAGATGTATCTACAAGGCTAGGAGCTCAAACACCGCTGGACACGAATCCTCCCTCTCACGGACGGTGGCGTCGAGGTCCTCCAAATCGGCGACTTCCGGCATCGAAATCACCTGGACGATCATCTGTGCGACGTGGCCACCGGGCTTCACAGCGAAGTCCGCCTCTGAGTGGTTGAAGAGCACAGCACCACCGGGCCGCGCTTGTCAGCGTCGATCACCTCTGCTCCCACGTCGGGAAAGTGAAAACTTGTTAGTACGCAAATTGCATCAGTTCAACGAAATAGTACTATTAACAGGGTGCTGCAAGAATAAGAAAGCTCAATGTCAAACATCACTTTGGTTGTTAAAAATATCATTCATTCATCATATAACATTATTTTTTTTGCCAAATCCTGTACACCAAATTCACATTTACAAGAAGTCAACTTCTCATTTCTAAATAGCTGAAAAGCGATCTATTTGGTAACAACAAATGCCAACAGTCAAATTCATATTGGCAGAGATCAGACCATAAGAATCTAAGACAAACATAAAAGCACTGAAGTATATAGGGCGTCCTTCAAAAGTTCAGTCAACCCTTCATATGAATCCGACCAAATCTAATAACATAAAAGTTTTTCAGTAGAGAAGGCTATTGGAAATATGCCCTAGAGGCAATAATAAAATGGTTATTATTGTATTTCCTTGTTCATGATAATTGTCTATTGTTCATGCTATAATTATATTAACTGGAAACCGTAATACATGTGTGAATACATAGACCACAACATGTCCCTAGTAAGCCTCTAGTTGACTAGATCGTTGATCAATAGATGGTTATGGTTTCCTGACCATGGACATTGGATGTCATTGATAACGGGATCACAACATTAGGAGAATGATGTGATGGACAAGACCCAATCCTAAGCATAGCACAAGATCGTGTAGTTCGTTTGCTAAGAGCTTTTCTAATGTCAAGTATCGTTTCCTTAGACCATGAGATTGTGCAACTCCCGGATACCGTAGGAATGCTTTGGGTGTATCAAACGTCACAACGTAACTGGGTGGCTATAAAGGTGCACTACAGGTATCTCCGAAAGTGTCTGTTGGGTTGGCACGAATCGAGACCGGGATTTGTCACTCCGTATGTCGGAGAGGTATCTCTGGGCCCACTCGGTAATGCATCATCATAATGAGCTCAATGTGACTAAGTAGTTAGTCACGGGATCATGCATTACGGAATGAGTAAAGTGACTTGCCGGTAACAAGATTGAACGAGGTATTGGGATACCGACGATCGAATCTCGGGCAAGCAACATGCCGATAGACAAAGGGAATTGTATACGGGATTGATTGAATCCCCGGCATTGTGGTTCATCCGATGAGATCATCGTGGAACATGTGGGAGCCAATATGGGTATCCAGATCCCGCTATTGGTTATTGGCCGGAGAGGTGTCTCGGTCATGTCTGCATGGTTCCCGAACCCGTAGGGTCTACGCACTTAAGGTTCAGTGACGCTAGAGTTGTTATGGGAAGTAGTATGTGGTTACCGAAGGTTGTTCGGAGTCCCTGATGAGATCCCGGACATCAAGAGGAGTTCCGGAATGGTCCGGCGGTGAAGATCGATATATTGGACGAAGGGTATTGGAGTCCGGAAGTGTTCCGGGGGTACCAGGCTATGGCCAGCATGACCGAAAGGTGTTTCGGGAGCCCCGGCAAGTGTTGGAGGGCCTCATGGGCCGAAGGGGAAGGGGCAAACCAGCCCACTAAGGGGTGGTGCGCCCCCCACACCCTTTCCCACATTACTTGGGGAGGTGGGGCGCCTCCACCTTGCTTGGGAGGCAAGCCTCCACCTGCTTGGCTTGGGGGGCAAGTCTCCCTAGGATTTTCCCTAGGGAGATCCAATCTGCTTGGCCACCGCCCCCTAGGGGAAACCCTAGGGCGCCTCCCCCTCTCCCCTTGCCCCTATATATAGTGGAGGGGTGGGAGGGCAGCCGCACCTCTTTCCTGGCTCAGCCCTCCCTCCTCATACACCTCCTCCTCCTCCTCCGTAGTGCTTAGCGAAGCTCTGCTAGAGAACCACGAGCTCCATTGCCACCACGCCGTCGTGCTGCTGGAGTTCTCCCTCAACTTCTCCTCTCCCCTTGCTGGATCAAGAAGGAGGAGACATCCCCGGGCTGTACGTGTGTTGAACGCGGAGGCGCCGTCCGTTCGGCGCTAGATCGGATCATCCGCGATTTGAATCGCTGCGAGTACGACTCCATCAACCGCGTTCTTGTAACGCTTCCGCTTAGCGATCTTCAAGGGTATGAAGATGCACTCCCTCTCTCTTGTTGCTAGCATCTCCTAGATTGATCTTGGTGACACGTAGGAAAATTTTGAATTATTGCTACGTTCCCCAACAGTGGTATAAAATCTAGGTCTATGCGTAGATTCTATGCACGAGTAGAACACAAAGTAGTTGTGGGCGATGATTTGTTCAATTTGCTTGCCGTTACTAGTCTTATCTTGATTCGGCAGCATTGTGGGATGAAGCGGCCCGGACCGACCTTACACGTACTCTTACGTGAGACAGGTTCCACCGACTGACATGCACTTGATGCATAAGGTGGCTAGTGGGTGTCTGTCTCTCCCACTTTAGTCGGATCGGATTCGATGAAGAGGGTCCTTATGAAGGGTAAATAGCAATTGGCATATCACCATTGTGGCTTTTGCGTAGGTAAGAAACATTCTTGCTAGAAACCCATAGCAGCCACGTAAAACATGCAACAACAATTAGAGGACGTCTAACTTGTTTTTGCAGGGTATGCTATGTGATGTCATGAATTATATATATGTGTGATGTATGAGATTGATCATGTTCTTGTAATAGGAATCACGACATGCATGTCGATGAGCATGACAACCGGCAGGAGCCATAGGAGTTGTCTTAATTTATTGTATGACCTGCGTGTCAATGAAAAACGCCATCTAATTACATTACTTTATTGCTAACCGTTAGCCATAGTAGTAGAAGTAATAGTTGGCGAGACAACTTCATGAAGACACGATGATGGAGATCATGATGATGGAGATCATGGTGTCATGCCAGTGATGAAGGTGATCATGCCGCACCTCGAAGATGGAGATCAAAAGGCGCAAGATGATATTGGCCATATCATGTCACTTTATGATTTGCATGTGATGTTTGTCATGTTTACATCTTATTTGCTTAGAACGACGGTAGCATAAATAAGATGATCCCTCACTAAAATTTCAAGAGACGTGTTCCCCCTAACTGTGCACCGTTGCGAAGGTTCGTTGTTTTGAAGCACCACGTGATGATCGGGTGTGATAGATTCTAACGTTCGCATACAACGGGTGTAAGCCAGATTTACACATGCGAAACACTTAGGTTGACTTGACGAGCCTAGCATGTACAGACATGGCCTCGGAACACAAGAGACCGAAAGGTCGAACATGAGTCGTATAGTAGATACGATCAACATGGAGATGTTTATCGATGATGACTAGTCCGTCTCACGTGATGATCGGACACGGCCTAGTTGACTCGGATCATGTATCACTTAGATGACTAGAGGGATGTCTATCTGAGTGGGAGTTCATTAAATAATTTGATTAGATGAACTTAATTATCATGAACATAGTCAAAAGGTCTTTGCAAATTATGTCGTAGCTTACGCTTTAGTTCTACTAAAGATATGTTCCTAGAGAAAATTTAGTTGAAAGTTGATAGTAGCAATTATGCGGACTGGGTCCGTAAACTGAGGATTGTCCTCATTGCTGCATAGAAGGCTTATGTCCTTAATGCACCGCTCGATGTGCTGAACCTCGAGCGTCGTCTGTAGATGTTGCGAAACATCTGACATACACGTTTTGATGACTACGTGATAGTTCAGTGTGTGATGCTAACAGTTTAAAATTGTGGCACCAAAGACGTTTTTGAAACGTCGCAGAACATATGAGATGTTCCAAAGACTGAAATTGGGATTTCAGACTAGTGCCCACATCAAGAGGTATGAGACCTCTGACAAGTTTCTTAAGCCTGCAAACTAAGGGAGAAAAGCTCAATCGTTGAGCATGTGCTCGGATTGTCTGAGTACTACAATCGCTTGAATCGAGTGGGAGTTGTCTTCCAGATGAGATAGTGATGGTTCTCCATAGTCACTGCCACCAAGCTATTAGAGCTTCGTGATGAACTATCACATATCAGGGATAGACATGATGATCCTTGAGCAACTCGCGATGTTTGACACCGCGAAAGTAGAAATCAAGTAGGAGCATCAATTGTTGATGGTTAGTAAAACCACTAGTTTCAAGAACCGCAAGGGCAAGAAGGGATACTTCATGAAACGGCAAATCAGTTGCTGCTCCAGCGAAGAAACCCAAGGTTGAACCCAAACCCGAGACTAAGTGCTTCTGTAATGAGGGGAATGGTCACTGAAGCAGAACTACCCTAGATACTTAGTAGATGAGAAGGCAGGCAAGGTCGACAAAAGTATATTAATGTGTACTTTACTAGTACTCCTAGTAGCACCAGGGTATTAGATACCGGTTCGGTTGCTAAGTGTTGGTAACTCGAAATAAAAGGCTACGGAATAAACAGAGACTAGCTAAAGGTGAGATGACGATATGTGTTGGACGTGTTTCCAAGGTTGATGTGATGAAGCATCACATGCTCCCTCTACCATCGAGATTGGTGTTAAACCTAAATAATTGTTATTTGGTGTTTGCGTTGAGCATAGACATGATTGGATTATGTTTATAGCAATACGGTTATTCATTTAAGGAGAATAATGGTTACTCTGTCTATTTGAATAATACCTTCAATGGTCTTGCACCTAAAATGAATGGTTTATTGAATCTCGATCGTAGTGATACACATGTTCATGCCAAAAGATATAGTAATGATAGTACCACATACTTGTGGCACTGCCACTTGAGTCATATTGGTATAAAACGCATGAAGAAGCTCCATGTTGATGGATCTTTGGACTCACTCGTTTTTGAAAAGACTGACACATGCGAACCATGTCTATTAGTATATATGCATGAAGAAAGTCCAGACAGATGGATCATTTGGACTCACTTGATTTTGAATCACTTGAGACATGCAAATCATACCACATGGGCAAGATGACTGAAAGGCCTCGTTTTCAGTAAGATGGAACAAGAAAGCAACTTGTTGGAAGTAATACATTTTGATGTGTGCAGTCCAATGAATGCTGAGGCATGCAGTGGATATCGTTATGTTCTTGCTTCACAGATGATTTGAGTAGATGCTGAGTATATTTACTTGATAAAACACAAGTCTGAATTATTGAAAGGGTCAAGTAATTTCAGAGTGAAGTTGAAGATCGTCGTGACAAGAGGATAAAATGTCTGTGATATGATCATAGAGATGAATATCTGAGTTACGAGTTTGGCACACAATTAAGAAATTGTGGAAATTGTTTCACGACTAATACCGCCTGGAACACCATAGTGTGATGGTGTGTTCGAACATCATAACTGCACCCTATTGGATATGGTGCATACCATGATGTCTCTTATCGAATTACACTATCGTTTATGGGTTAGGCATTAGAGACAACCGCATTCACTTTAAATAGGGCACCACGCAATTCCATTGAGACGACACCGTATGAACTATGGTTTAGAGAAATCTAAGCTGTCGTTTCTTAAAAGTTTGGGGCTGCGACGCTTATGTGAAAAAGTTTCAGGCTGATAAGCTCGAACCCAAAGCGGATAAATGCATCTACATAGAATACCCAAAACAGTTGGGTATACCTCCTATTTCAGATCTGGAAGCAAAAGCAATTGTTTCTAGAAACGGGTCCTTTCTCGAGGAAAAGTCTCTCTCGAAAGAATTGAGTGGGAGGATGGTGGAGACTTGATGAGGTTATTGAACCATGACTCCAACTAGTGTGTAGCAGGGCACAGGAAGTTGTTCCTGTGGCACCTACACCAATTGAAGTGGAAGCTTATGATAGTGATCATGAAACTTCGGATCAAGTCACTACCAAACCTCGTAGGACGACAAGGATGCATGCTACTTCAGAGTGGTACGTAATCCTGTCTTGGAAGTCATGTTGCTAGACAACAATGAACCTACGAGCTATGGAGAAGCGATGATGGGCCCGGATTTCGACGAATGGCTCGAGGCCATAAAATCCGAGAGAGGATCCATGTATAAAAACAAAGTGTAGACTTTGGAAGAACTACTTGACGGTCGTAAGGCTATTGGGTGCAGATGGATTTTAAAAGGAAGACAGACAATGATGGTAAGTGTCACCATTAAGAAATCTCGACTTGTCGTTAAGATGTTTTCCGGCAAGTTTAAGGAGTTGACTGCGATGAGACTTTCTCACTCGTAGCGATGCTAAGAGTCTGTTGGAATTATATTAGCAGTTACTGCATTATTTATGAAATCTTGCAGATAGGATGTCAAAACATTGTTTCCTCGACGATTTTCTTGAGGAAAGGTTGTATGTGATACAACCAGAAGGTTTTGTCAATCCTGAAAGATGCCAACAAGTATGCAAAGCTCCAGCAATCCTTCTAAGGATTGGAGTAAGCATCTCGGAGTTGGAATGTACGCTTTGATGAGATGATCAAAGATTTTGGGTTTATACAAAGTTTATGAGAAACTTATATTTCTAAAGAAGTGAGTGGGAGCACTATAGAATTTCTGATGAGTATATGTTGTTGACATATTGTTGATCAGAAATGATGTAGAATTTCTGGAAAACATACAGGGTTATTTCAAAAGTGTTTTTCAATGCAAAACCTGGATTAAGCTACTTGAACATTGAGCATCAAGATCTATAAGGATAGATCGAAAACGCTTAATAGTACTTTCAAATGAATGCATAACGTGACAAGATTTTGAAGGAGTTCAAAATAGATCAGCAAAGAAGGAGTTCTTGGCTGTGTTACAAGGTGTGAGTATTGAGTAAGACTCAAGACCTGACCACGGCAGAAGAGAGAGAAAGGACAAAGGTCGTCCCCTATGCTTTAGAGGTAGGCTCTACAGTATGCTATGTTGTGTACCGCACCTAAAGTGTACCTTGCCATGAGTCAGTCAAGGGGTACAAGAGTGATCCAGGAATGGATCACATGATAGCGGTCGAACTTATCCTTAGTAACTAGTGGACTAAGGAATTTTCTCGATTATGGAGGTGGTGAAAGAGTTCGTCATAAAGGGTTGCGTCGATGCAAACTTTGACACTATCCGGATGACTCTGAGTAGTAAACCGGATTCGTATAGTAGAGCAGTTATTTGGAATAGCTCCAAGTAGCGCGTGGTAGCTGCATCTACAAGATGACATAGAGATTTGTAAAGCACACACGGATCTGAAAGGTTCAGACCCGTTGACTAGTAACCTCTCTCACAAGCGAGATATGAACAAACCCCATGGGTGTTGGATTCATTACAATCACATAGTGATGTGAACTAGATTATTGACTCTAGTGCAAGTGGGAGACTGTTGGAAATATGCCCTAGAGGCAATAATAAAATGGTTACTATTGTATTTCCTTGTTCATGATAATTGTCTATTGTTCATGCTATAATTGTATTAACTGGAAACCGTAATACATGTGTGAATACATAGACCACAACATGTCCCTAGTAAGCCTCTAGTTGACTAGCTCGTTGATCAATAGATGGTTATGGTTTCCTGACCATGGACATTGGATGTCATTGATAACGGGATCACAACATTAGGAGAATGATGTGATGGACAAGACCCAATCCTAAGCATAGCACAAGATCGTGTAGTTCGTTTGCTAAGAGCTTTTCTAATGTCAAGTATCGTTTCCTTAGACCATGAGATTGTGCAACTCCCGGATACCGTAGGAATGCTTTGGGTGTATCAAACGTCACAATGTAACTGGGTGCCTATAAAGGTGCACTACAGGTATCTCCGAAAGTGTCTGTTGGGTTGGCACGAATCGAGACTGAGATTTGTCACTCCGTATGACGGAGAGGTATCTCTGGGCCCACTCGGTAATGCATCATCATAATGAGCTCAATGTGACTAAGTAGTTAGTCACGGGATCATGCATTACGGAACGAGTAAAGTGACTTGCCGGTAACAAGATTGAACGAGGTATTGGGATACCGACGATCAAATCTCGGGCAAGCAACATGCCGATAGACAAAGGGAATTGTATACGGGATTGATTGAATCCCCGACATCGTGGTTCATCCGATGAGATCATCGTGGAACATGTGGGAGCCAATATGGGTATCTAGATCCCGCTATTGGTTATTGGCCGGAGAGGTGTCTTGGTCATGTCTGCATGGTTCCCGAACCCGTAGGGTCTACACACTTAAGGTTCGGTGACGCTAGAGTTGTTATGGGAAGTAGTATGTGGTTACCGAAGGTTGTTCGGAGTCCCTGATGAGATCCCGGACATCACGAGGAGTTCCGGAATGGTCCGGCGGTGAAGATCGATATATTGGACGAAGGGTATTGGAGTCCGGAAGTGTTCCGGGGGTACCAGGCTATGGCCAGCATGACCGAAAGGTGTTTCGGGAGCCCCGGCAAGTGTTGGAGGGCCTCATGGGCCAAAGGGGAAGGGGCAAACCAGCCCACTAAGGGGTGGTGCGCCCCCCACACCCTTTCCCATGTTACTTGGGGAGGTGGAGCGCCTCCACCTTGCTTGGGAGGCAAGCCTCCACCTGCTTGGCTTGGGGGGCAAGTCTCCCTAGGATTTTCCCTAGGGAGATCCAATCTGCTTGGCCACCGCCCCCTAGGGGAAACCCTAGGGCGCCTCCCCCTCTCCCCTTGCCCCTATATATAGTGGAGGGGTGGGACAGCAGCCGCAGCTCTTTCCTAGCGCAGCCCTCCCTCCTCATACACCTCCTCCTCCTCCTCCGTAGTGCTTCGTGAAGCTCTGCTAGAGAACCACGAGCTCCATTGCCACCACGCCGTCGTGTTGCTGGAGTTCTCCCTCAACTTCTCCTCTCCCCTTGCTGGATCAAGAAGGAGGAGACGTCCCCGGGCTGTACGTGTGTTGAACGCGGAGGCGCCGTCCGTTCGGCGCTAGATCGGATCTTCCGCGATTTGAATCGCTGCGAGTACGACTCCATCAACCGCATTCTTGTAACGCTTCCGCTTAGCGATCTTCAAGGGTATGAAGATGCACTCCCTCTCTCTCGTTGCTAGCATCTCCTAGATTGATCTTGGTGACACGTAGGAAATTTTTTAATTATTGCTACATTCCCCAACAAAGGCACCTTTGGGAATGATAACTTTGGTGGAGCTTCAACAACTTCACCAAATTTAACCTTTTCACGTCCAGGGAATTCAATATGAGTCTCGACCTTACCAGCCTTGCACTTCTTTTTCTTCTCATCCAGATGTCTGAAACCAATGATACAACATACTTTATTATCATACATTGCCATGAGTGAATGTGGAAGTTCTCTTAGAATATTTTGTCCTAGTTCAAAAATAAAAGCTGAAGCAAGATACATGGTTTATTCTTTACACGAGGCAACATTGGATCCAAATGAATTGATGCAAAAGCTACACAATTAGAGTCAAGTAAACCAAGACAGATCAAATGGTTAGACAACTTAATTCTTCACTTTCTGCTTCTTCGAAACCGAGACATTCTCCTCGAGTTCCTTGAAAAATATTCTCAATAGGATTTCAAAAACCGCCGTCGAATACACCAAGATACTCTATAACAGAATCACTAATAGCAGCTATAGAATCGTACAATATATTATATGTACAAAATAGACACTCCAAGATACCATGTCAAAAAAATGGCTGGGTCAAAGTTCCATGACATATAGAACATCGACAAAGTACATTTTCTTTAAAGTCATTCTTTTCTACAGCCCATAAAAGCTGTCACTCAAGGAGCGACATGTTTTTTATTACAAAAATTCACCACATTCTGATGAACATGGAAAAGCAAGCTAGAGTTAGCAGACCAAAATTAGATTCAAAATGTAATGCTACAGATATCCAATATTCACAACTAGTACTTTCAGGCGGCGTGTCAACTCACCATGTACAACAATCATTAGGCAGATCGCACCATCTTCTTCAAGTGGAAAGTGTCAACAGACCATGAGAAGATTAACAAACAAAATGCGAAGAGATGCTCTTACCCTTTTAGGTATTGATGTAGTTCCAGCTAGCATACTCAGTACTGATGCTAATATGGCTGTAGACGAACGGACAACCTATACAAAATTAAAATATTAGACTCAATAGACCAGGCCAAATGTGTTGTAAAAATATTAAAATAAAACTGACCTTAGGTGGATCTACTCTAAGGTGATTGAGCTACAGGAGACACGGGTTCCGAACCTGACGGCAAAGAAGCAGTCTGTAGTAAGAAAGAGAAAAAGGTCAGCCTGTGAAGATCAAAACTATATTGAAACTGGAAAAAGGGGTGAATGAAGTTACCCTGGTAATTCCTTCTGAAGACTCGATTGCAGGGAGAGAAGTTGATGCTGTGACCTGAAAAATGATTTTGTTTACGAGATTAGGATTCACAGAGAACATGACATTCGAACCAACAGACCTCATGCCATAGACGCATCATGATAATAGCCACAATAAAACAAGCACACTATAGCGAATAAGGTACGAGATATTCTCCGGACTTGCCTTAGGAGTATCGGCTTTGGACTCCGATCCAATCTTTTACTGAACTCACATGACTCATGTATTCCTCGTGTTGTGTGATCCTAAGATATTTCAGTCAAAAGGGTTAGCAACACATAATCTCTATAGAAAAACAAACTATGGGCTAGGAATTTCTACTTACTTGAGTATATGCAAGGCGTCCAAGCTTTGTCTCCTGCAAAAGAGTAAGAGATTTAGTTTGTACTTACTACTAGAAGTCCTACTCTAAGGGGAAGAGATTATATTGAACACAAAAATAGAAGTGTGTGCAGTGCAAGCCTGAAAGGTATTACTCCACTACTTACCAGAGTGCGGACAACATGGTGAACTGATTGTATTTCCTCCTGAAAGGCACTTAGATCTCCATGTATAACTGTAACTTGTGAAATACGTATTATTTTTGCATCAGCATCTTCTAAAATACACTAAAGCCTGGAAACAATAAATATGCAGACAACATGGAAACTGAGAGAGAGGGTGAGGGAGGAGACCTTGAGATGGTCCATCCATGGAGGTGGCGGTGGGGTGGGAGCTCCATGGAGGGGGGGCGTCCCAAGAAGAAGTACGCGGGGGAGGTTGCATGGTGGCGACCCCGTCAATCCTCGTCTCCCTGCAGCAGCGGCGATGGTGGTTGCGGAGAAGGAGCGCGGCGTCCCGAGAAGAAGTAGACGGGGTGAGCTCGATGGTGGCTGCCCCGTCAATCACCTCCTCCCTGCGGTGATGGTGGTTCTGGGGAAGGAGCTGACCTTGGCGGCCCAGCTCGATGGCGGCGCGGATCCAGGAGCCCCCGATGTGGCCGCCGCCAGGGAGAGAAGGAGGGTGGAGAGGATGGGGGCGTCGGCGTTGGTGGTGGAGGGGAGGTCGGCGGTGGGTGCGGCTGTGGATGAGAGATCGCCGTCCGCGGTGGGTGGGTGGCCCGCGGTGGAGGGGATCTGGATCGGGGTTTGGGTGAATTTGTTTTTGAGATAAACGGGGGCGCGGGTGGACGGTGGGGGTGGGACAGTTCGTGGGGTGGGGGTGGGCATATACTAGTAGCGCGGTGGTCTCACCTGCGCTACAGCTATCCACATAGGAGTAGCGCGGGTTTTAGAACCCGCGCTACTACTATGGTCTGTTCGCGGGGCACGGTTAGAGATATTTACTAGTAGCGTGCTTTTTTGGCCACGCGCTACTAGTAAGTAGCAGTAGCGCGGGGCAATATAGCGCGCTACTAGTAAGTAGCAGTAGCGCGGGGCAATATAGCGCGCTACTAGTAAGCGTCTGTCTATAAGCTTTTCCCTAGTAGTGTTAGCAACTGAACCAGTATTAAATACCGAGGGGTTGCTATAAACACTAGTAAAGTACACATCAATAACATGTATATCAAATATACCTTTGTTCACTTTATCATCCTTCTTATCCGCCAAGTATCTAGGGCAGTTCCACTTCCAGTGACTATTTCCTTTGTAGTAGAAGCACTCAGCTTCAGGCTTGGGTCTAGCGTTGGGCTTCTTCATGGGAGTGGCAACTTGCTTGCTATTCTTCTTGAAGTTCCCTTTCCTTCCCTTGCCCTTTTACTTAAAACTAGTGGTCTTTTCAACCATCAACACTTGATGCTTTTCTTGATTTCTACCTTCGCTGATTTCAGCATCAGGAAGAGCTCGGGAATCGTTTCTTCATCCCTTGCATATTATAGTTCATCACGAAGTTCCAGTAACTTAGTCACAGTGACTAGAGAACTTTGTCAATCACTATCTTATTTGGAAGATTAACTCCCACTTGATTCAAGCGATTGTAGTACTCAGACATTCTGAGAACATGCTCACTGGTTGAGCTATTCTCCTCCATCTTGTAGGCAAAGTACTTGTCAGAGGTCTCATACCTCTCGACTCGGGCATGAATCTGAAATACCAATTTCAGCTCTTGGAACATCTCATATGCTCTGTGGCGTTCAAAACTTTTTTGAAGTCCCGGTTCTATACCGTAAAGCATGGTGCACTAAACTATCAAGTAGTCATCATACCGAGCTTTGTCAAACGTTCATAACGTCTACATCTGCTCCTGCAATAGGTCCGTCACCTAGCGGTGCATCAAGGACATAATTCTTCTGTGCAGCAATGAGGATGATCCTCAGATCACGGACCAAGTCCGCATCATTGCTACTATCATCTTTCAACTTAGCTTTCTCTAGCAATGCATTAAAATTCAAAGGAACAGTAGCACGGGCCATTGATCTACAACAACATAGACATGCAAAACACTATCAGGTACTAAGTTCATGATAAATTAAAGTTGAATTAATCATATTACTTAAGAACTCCCACTTAGATAGACATCCCTCTAATCATCTAAGTGATCACATGATCCAAATCAACTAAACCATGTCCGATCATCACGTGAGATGGAGTAGTTTTCAATGGTGAAAATCACTATGTTGATCATATCTACTATATGATTCACGCTCGACCTTTCGGTCTCAGTGTTCCGAGGCCATATCTGCATATGCTAGGCTCGTCAAGTTTAACCCGAGTATTCTGCGTGTGCAAAACTGGCTTGCACCCGTTGTATGTGAACGTAGAGCTTATCACACCCGATCATCACGTGGTGTCTCGGCACGACGAACTTTCACAACGGTGCATACTCAGGGAGAATACTTGGACCTTGAAATTTAGTGAGAGATCATCTTATAATGCTACCGCTGAACTAAGCAAAATAAGATGCATAAAGGATAAACATCACATGCAATCAATATAAGTGATATGATATGGCCATCATCATCTTGTGCCTTTCATCTCCATCTCCAAAGCACCGCCATGATCACCATAGTCACCGGCGCGACACCTTGATCTCCATCGTAGCATCGTTGTCGTCTTGCCAACTATTGCTTCTACTACTATCTCTACCGCTTAGTGATAAAGTAAAAACAATTACAGGGCGATTGCATTGCATACAATAAAGCGACAACCATATGGCTCCTACCAGTTGCCGATAACTCTGTTACAAAACATGATCATTTCATACAATAAAATTTAGCATCATGTCTTGACCATATCACATCACAACATGCCCTGCAAAAACAAGTTAGATGTCCTTTACTTTGTTGTTGCAAGTTTTACGTGGCTGCTATGGGCTGAGCAAGAACCGTTCTTACCTACGCATCAAAACCACAACGATTTTTCGTCAAGTGTGCTGTTTTAACCTTCAACAAGGACCGAGCGTAGTCACACTCGATTCAACTAAAGTTGGAGAAACTGACACCCGCCAGCCACCTGTGTGCCAAGCACGTCGGTAGAACCAGTCTCGCGTAAGCGTACGCGTAATGTCGGTCCGGGCCGCTTCATCCAACAATATCGCCGAATCAAAGTATGACATGCTGGTAAGCAGTATGACTATTATCGCCCACAACTCTTTGTGTTCTACTCGTGCATATAACATCTACGCATAGACCTGGCTCGGATGCCACTGTTGGGGAACGCAGTAATTTCAAAAAAATTCCTGCGCACACGCAAGATCCGTCTAGGTGATGCATAGCAACGAGAGGGGAGAGTGTTGTCCACGTACCCTCGTAGACCGAAAGCGAAGCGTTATGACAATGCGGTTGATGTAGTCGTACGTCTTCACGATCCGACCGATCCTAGTACCGAAAGTACGGCACCTCCGCGATGTGCACACGTTCAGCTCGGTGACGTCCCACGAACTCTAGATCTAGCTGAGTGTCGAGGGAGAGCTTCGTCAGCACGACGGCGTGATGACGGTGATGATGAAGTTACCGACGCAGGGCTTCGCCTAAGCACTACAACGATATGACCGAGGTGGAAATCTATGGAGGGGGCACCGCACACGGCTAAGACAATCAACTTGTGTGTTCTAGGGTGCCTCCCTGCCCCCGTATATAAAGGAGCAAGGGGGAGGCCGGCCGGCCCTATTGGCGCGCCAACGAGGGGAGGAATCCTCCTCCTAGTAGGAGTAGGATTCCTCCTTTCCTAGTCCTACTAGGAGGGGGGAGGAAGGAGAGGGAGATAGGGAGGGAAAGAGGGGGCACCGCCCCCCTCCTTGTCCAATTTGGACTCCTCAAGGGGGGGGGCAGCCAGCCCTAAGGCCCCCTCCTCTCTCTCTCTCACAAGGCCCATGTTTCCCCATTAGTTCCCCGGGGGTTCCGATAACCCCCCGGCACTCCCATAATTATCCAGTGACCCCCGGAACTCATCCGGTGTCCGAATATAGTCATCCAATATATCAATCTTTATGTCTCGACCATTTCGAGACTCCTCGTCATGTCTGTGATCACATCCGGGACTCCGAACTACCTTCGGTACATCAAAACACATAATCTCATAATACCGATCTTCACTGAACGTTAAGCGTGCGGACCCTACGGGTTCGAGAACTATGTAGACATGACCAAGACTCATCTCCGGCCAATAACAAATAGCGGAATCTGGATGCTCATATTGGTTCCTACATATTCTATGAAGATCTTTATCGGTCAAACCGCATAACAACATATGTTGTTCCCTTTGTCATCGGTATGTTACTTGCCCGAGATTTGATCGTCGGTATCTCAATACCTAGTTCAATCTCGTTACCGGCAAGTCTCTTTACTCGTTCCGTAATGGATCATCCCGTGACTAACTCATTAGTCACATTGCTTGCAAGGCTTATAGTGATGTGCATTACCGAGAGAGCCCAGAGATACCTTTCTGATACACGGAGTGACAAATCCTAATCTCGATATATGCCAACTCGACAAACACCTTCGGAGACACCTGTAGAGCATCTTTATAATCACCCAGTTACGTTGTGACGTTTGATAGCACACAAAGTGTTCCTCCGGTATTCAGGAGTTGCATAATCTCATAGTCAGAGGAACATGTATAAGTCATGAAGAAAGCAGTAGCAATGAAACTGAAACGATCATAATGCTAAGCTAACAAATGGGTCTTGTCCATCACACAACACATGTCTATGGCTAGGAAACTTAACCATCTTTGATTAACGAGCTAGTCAAGTAGAGGCATACGAGGGACACTCTGTTTGTCTATGTATTCACACATGTGCTAAGTTTCCGGTTAATACAATTCTAGCATGAATAATAAACATTTATCATGAAATAAGGAAATAAACAATAACTTTATTATTGCCTCTAGGGCATATTTCCTTCATCGATTACAGGAAGGAGGCACTCCCTCATCTCGTAGCATGTGTACATATTCTTGGCTACGAATCTGAGGTGAGTTTCATCCAGTTGCCACATCTAGGCCCCGTGTCAGGATACGGGATGTGTTCTGTTGGCATCCTGCTTCATCTTTTCGAAGTAGGGGTCGATGATGGCCGAGGCAAGTTCAATCATGGAGTCATTCTTCATGCTGCCCCAGACCTTGTAGTGACCACAGATTTCCACAATAATGGAATGAGTTTAGGTATTTCCCCAAAGAGGAAGGGGTGATGCAGCACAGTGACGGTAGGTATTTCCCTCGGTGATGAAACCAAGGTTATCGAACCAGTAGGAGAATCAAGCAACACTACGTAAACAGCACCTGCACACAAATAACAAATACTCGCAACTCGACGTGTTAAAGGGGTTGTGAATCCCTTTCGGGCAACGGTGCCAGAAATTGGCAAAAGGACGTGATAAAAATATGATAAATTGGATCGCGGGAACGCGAGATAAAATAAGTAATAATAAATTGCAGCAAGGTAGTTTTGTATTTTTTGTTTAATAGATCTGAAAATAAAAGCAAAGGAAAATAGATCGCAAAGGCAAATAATATGAGAAAGAGACCCCGGGGGCCGTAGATTTCACTCGTGGCTTCTCTCGAGAAAAATAGCAAACGGTGGGTAAACAAATTACTGTTGGGCAATTGATAGAACTTCAAATAATCATGACGATATCCAGGCAATGATCATTACATAGGCATCACGTCCAAGATTAGTAGACCGACTCCAGCCTGCATCTACTACTATTACTCCACACATCAACAGATATCCAGCATGCATCTAGTGTATTAAGTTCATGGAGAAACGGAGTAATGCAATAAGAACATTGACATGACGTAGACAAGATCTATTTATGTAGAAATAGACCCCATCGTTTTATCCTTAGTAGCAACGATTACATACGTGTCGGTTCCCCTTCTGTCACTGGGATCAAGCACCGTAAGATCAAACCCACTACAAAGCACCTCTTCCAATTGCAAGATAAATAAATCAAGTTGGCCAAACAAAACCCAAATATCGGAGAAGAAATACGACGCTATAAGAAATCATGCATATAAGAGATCAAAGAAACTCAAATAACTTTCATGGATAAAAATATAGATCTGATTATAAAATCAAAGTTCATCCGATCCCACAAACACACCACAAAAAGAGTTACATCATATACATCATATGGATCTCCAAGATTAAAATAAGTCACCCGTATAAAAAACATGCAGAAGACAGCAACTGGCACTTAGCACTATGTCAATAGGTTAGTACCAAAAAATGATATAAAATGACTATAAAATGATTATAAAACATCAAAGATTGATAATATAACAGCATGGAACAATAAAAAAATTATAGATACGTTGGAGACGTATGAGCATCCCCAAGCTTAATTCCTACTCGTCCTCGAGTAGGTAAATGATAAAATGGAATTTTTGATGTGGAATGCTG
Source organism: Aegilops tauschii subsp. strangulata (assembly GCF_002575655.3). Classification (NCBI taxonomy): domain Eukaryota; kingdom Viridiplantae; phylum Streptophyta; class Magnoliopsida; order Poales; family Poaceae; genus Aegilops; species Aegilops tauschii. Next base: position 324,452,414 of record NC_053040.3, read on the forward strand.
CCTAACATGTGATCTCATATTCTTTTCTTTATAGCATGGACATTTGGACTTTTATATTGTTCAAAGCAATAGTCTAGTTTTGACATGATAACTTAAATACTCAAGCATACCAACAAGCAACCATGTCTTTCAAAATATCAATGCTAAAATAAGTTATCCCTAGCCCATCATGCTCAATCATTGATCCATTCATGAAACACACTCGCATATTAGCTACACCCAATACTCAAGTACGATCATAGTGCCTCCAAGTTGGTCCTTGATAACAGAAGATGGAGACTCAAATTAAAAAAAGTATAAAGTAAAAGAAAGGCCCTTCGCGGAGGGAAGTAGGGATTTGTAGAGGTGCCAGAGCTCAAAGCAAAAAACTTAGAGATAAAAACATTTTGGGAGGTGTGCCTTTCCCACCAACGAAAAAGACTTCGAGTTCCCAACACTTTCCATGCTAGATATATCATAGGCGGTTCCCAAACAAAAATTAAAGTTTATTATTTTTTCCACCATACTTTCACTTTCCATGGCTAACCGTATCCACGGGTGCCTTCTATACCAACACTTTCCAAGGAATTTATTATTTGACAACATAAAGTAAATTCTTTATTCATTTTGGGACTGGGCATCCCTAATACCTTTGCCTTATTCTCGTGCAATGACAAGTGAATAAACACTCATCGTGAGAATAACACATCTAGCATGGAAAATATTAGCAACCCCTCACCGCTTCGCGAGCAGTACAAACACACAAAAGAGAAGTTTATTTTGAAAATTAGAGATGGCACATATAAATTTGCTTAGAACGGCAAAAGAATACCGCATATAGGTAGATGTAGTGGACTCATGTGGGAAAAACTGGCTTAAAGGATTTTTGATGGACAAGTAGTGATCATACTTAGTGCGAAATGAAGGCTAGCAAAAGATTGAGAAGCGACCAACCAAGAAACGAATAATCTCGTAAGCGAGCAATATGCATAATTAACACTGAATAATGCACCACAAGTAGGATATAATTTCATTGCATAACTATTGACTTTCATGCTTGCATAGGGAGTCACGAACCTTAACACCAATATTCTTACTAAAGCATCATTACTCATCAACATGGCTCACATATCACATCATCATATCTCAAAACTATTACTAAGAATCAAGTTTATTTTGTCCAATGATCTTCATTAAAGTTTTTATTATATCCTTCTTGGATATCTATCACTTTGGAACTAATTATCATGTGTTGATTTTGATAAGCTCATACAAATATAAGTAAAGATCATAAGCATAATATTTCTTTCTCTCAAATTAATTTAAGTGAAGCAAGAGAGAATTTCTTCAAAAATATTACTAACTCTCAAATAAATCTAAGTGAAGCAAGAGAGCATTTCTTCAAAAAATACTAAAGCACACGGTGCTCAAAAACATATAAGTGAAGCACTAGAGCAAATCCATAGCATAAAAATTTAAGTGAAGCATAGGGAGCACTTCTAACAAGTCATGGAATAATTTTGACTCTCTCAAATAGGTGTGTCTAGCAAGGAATCAAGACTAAAAACACAAACAAAACAAGCAAAGACTCATATCATACAAGACGCTCCAAGGAAAACACATAGTATGTGATGAATAAAAATATAGCTTTGAGTAAAATACCAATGGTCGTTCGAAGAAAGAGGGGATGCCACTCGGGGCACCCCAAGCTTAGTTCCTTGCTTCTCTTTGGATAATAACTTGGGGTGCCATGGGCATCCCCAAGCTTAGGCTCTTCTTACTCCTTATTCCTTCATCCATCGTAAGATCACCCAAAACTTGAAAACTTCAATCACACAAAACTCAACAAAACCTTCGTGAGATCCGTTAGTATAAGAAAGCAAATCACTACTATAAGTACTGTTGCAACCCATTCATATTTTATTCTTGCATTATATCTACTGTATTCCAACTTTTCAATGGCAAAAACTCATCAAAGAAAACCATAGAATCATCAAAACAAACACACAACGCAAAGAAAACATAAGCTGTCAAAACAGAACAGTCTGTATCAATCTGAATATTTCGAATACTTTTGTAACTCCACAAATTCTGAAAAATTTAGGAACACGTGAGCAATTTGTATATTAATCTTCTGCAAAAAGAATGGGTATTTTATCACGCTCCTGTGAGTTTTAACAATTCTGCGACTGGCGTGCAAAGTTTCTATTTTTTCAGCAAGATCAAACAACTACCACCCAAGAAGATCCTAAAGGCTTTGTTTGGAACAAACACTAACTAAAACACAAAAAACACAATCATCACAGTAGCATAATTGTGCTAACACTCAAGAACAGAAATAAAAAAGCAAAAATAAATTTTATTCATTGGATTGCCTCCCAACAAGCGCTATCGTTTTACGCCCCAAGCTAGGCATAAGATTTCGACGATGCTCACACGAAAGATAATAATTGAAACACAAAGAGAGCATCATGAAACATGTGACGAACACATTTAAGTCTAACATACTTCCTATGCATAGGAATTTTATAGGAAAACAAATTGTCAAGGCAAGAAATATCTAGCATATGCAAAAGAGAGGAATAAAATATTGACAATCTCAACATAGCAAGAGGTAATCTAGTAACATGAAAATTTCTACAACCACATTTCCCTCTCTCATAGTAATTACATGTGGGATCATATTTAAATTCAACAATATAACTATCAAATAAAATAGTCTCTTCATGATCCACATGCATGCAAAGTTGTCATTCTTCCAAAATAGTGGGATTATTATCAAATAAAGTCATGACCTCTCCAAACCCACTTTTATTAAAAAATTCATAAGATCGAACACTCTCCAAATATGTGGGATTATTTTTAGCTAAAGTTGACACTCTTCCAAACCCACTTTTACTATAATCGCAAGCATATCCATCATGAGGTTTAAATAAATTTTGAAGATCATAAAAATCATTATCACCCCAATCATGATCATTGCAATAAGTAGTGGAAATAACAAAACAAGCATCCCCAAGCTTGGGGTTTTGCATATCACTAGCACAATTGACATTAATAGAATTTATAATAGCATCATTGCAATCATGCTTTTCATTCAAGGAGCTATCATGAATCACTTTATAAATTTCTTCGTTTAACACTTCATCACAATTTTCAGATTCATAGATCTCAAGCAAAACTTCATAAAGATAATCTAGTGAACTCAATTCACTAGCAATTGGTTCATCATAATTGGATCTTTTGAAAAGATTAGCAAGTGGATGAGGATCCATATCAATAGATTATTAGCAAGCAAAGATGCAAGCAAATAGAAGACACATGGCAACATAAGAAAAGAGGCAAACAAGATTGCACACAAAAACAGATCTGATGAGGAAAAGGCGAACGTAAAAAAGACGAATAAAACAGCAAATTTTTGTGAAGTGGGGGAGATGAAAACGAGAGGCAAATGGAAAATAATGTAAATTGCAAGGAGATGAGATTTGTGATTAGGAACCTGGTATATGTTGAAGATCTTCCCCGGCAATGTCGCCATAAATTCCTATTGATGCGGCTTGAAGCTACGTTGGTATTTCCCCAAAGAGGAAGGAATGATGTAGCACATCAACGGTAGGTATTTCCTCAGTGATGAAACCAAGGTTATCGAACTAGTAGGAGAACCAAGTAACACTACATAAACAACACCTGCACACAAATAACAAATACTCACAACCCGACGTGTTAAAGGGTTGTCAATCCCTTTCGTGCAGCGGTGCCAGAAATTGGCAAACGGATGTGATAAAAATATGATAGATCGGATCGCAGGAAAGCGAGATAAAATAAATAAGAATAAATTGCACTAAGGTATTTTTGTATTTTGGTTTAATAGATCTGAAAATAAAAGCAAAGGAAAATAGATCGCAAAGGCAAATAATATGAGAAAGAGACCCGGGGGCCGTAGATTTCACTAGTGGCTTCTCTCGAGAAAAATAGCAAACGGTGGGTAAACAAATTACTGTTGGGCAATTGATAGAACTTCAAATAATCATGACGATATCCAGGAAATGATCATTACATAGGCATCACATCCAAGATTAGTAGACCGACTCCTGCCTGCATCTACTACTATTACTCCACACATCGACCGCTATCCAGCATGCATCTAGTGTATTAAGTTCATGGAGAAACGGAGTAATGCAATAAGAACATGACATGATGTAGACAAGATCTATTTATGTAGAAATAGACCCCATCGTTTTATCCTTAGTAGCAACGATACATACGTGTCGGTTCCTCTTCTGTCACTGGGATCAAGCACCGTAAGATCTAACCCACTACAAAGCACCTCTTCCCATTGCAAGATAAATAGATCAAGTTAGCCAAACAAAACCCAAATATCGGAGAAGAAATACGAGGCTATAAGCAATCATGCATATAAGAGATCAAAGAAACTCAAATAACTTTCATGGATAAAAAGATAGATCTGATTATAAACTCAAAGTTCATCCGATCCCAACAAACACACCACAAAAAGAGTTACATCATATGGATCTCCAAGACACCATTGTATTGAGAATCAAAAGAGAGAGAGGAAGCCATCAAGCTACTAACTACGAACCTGAAGGTCTACAAAGAACTACTCACGTATCATCGGAGAGGCACCAGTGGAATGGTGAACCCCTCCGTGATGGTGTCTAGATTGGATCTCGTAATTCTGGACTCTGCGGTGGCTGGAATTGATTTTCGTCGACTCTCCTAGGATTTCTAGAATATTGGGATATTTATAGAGTAAAGAGGCAGTCCGGGGGGCACTCGAGGTGGGCACAACCCACCAGGGTGCGCCTGAGCCTCCAAGCGCGCCCTGGTGGGTTGTGCTCCCCTCGGAGCTGCCCCTAGGTGCTTCTTTGGCCCACTGAATGTCTTCTGCTCCAAAAAAATCTCCAAAAAGTTTCTCTGCATTCGGACTCCGTTTGGTATTGATTTCCTGCGATGTAAAAAACATGCAGAAAACAGCAATTGGCACTTGGCACTATGCCAATAGGTTAGTACCAAAAAATATATAAAATGCTTATAAAACATCCAAGATTGATAATATAACAGCATGGAACAATCAAAAATTATAGATACGTTGGAGACGTATCAATGGTCGATGTTGATATCCTTGTGAATATTGACATGCTATAGTATGAGCCAGCTCACAATGCTAGTCCCAGTAGTGCTAATGTTTTGTGAAGTTCTTTTTAGGAAGAACAGTATGTTAAAAGCCTACTGCAAAATTATTAGAAGCAAAAAATTCTCAAAGAATACATGATGCAATTTATATGGACCTATCTAAAGTTAGAGATCTAGGCCTCCAACTCTTTGTATTTATTTGTTCTAGCTTCTTGAATACCTGGAGCATTAGTCCCCTAAATGTTTTCTGTTGGCATAGGGTAGGCAGTACTCCGTTGAAAATACCATTGTTTCGGCAGGTTGGTTTGATGCTATGCCATTGACAATAGTGGTGCATTTTGATTGGGAAGGCGCAACGTTTTCAGTTGGGGCGGGGATTGTGTTTGGGAACAGTGATTACGAGTCAGTAGCGACGTCGAATTGGGAGCCAAAGAAAGGGGGTGGAACAAGAATTGTGTGTGCGAATTCCCAAGGTATATGTTTTATACGATTGGTGTTGAACCATTAGGATATTTATGCCCCTGCTTGCAATGAACGAGCATCTGTCTCGTGTCTCACTAAGGTGACATTCCCAATGTTTTCACCTATGATTTGTCCCTCATCTTATTTGCCTAGCCTTTTACTTTTTTCTTGTCAAATCTTAGATTTCACTGTTAGTAAATAGTGCATTACCTGTCACTCCGCCTTTCTAAGAAGGCCTTTTGCTTAGTTGTCCTTTCTACTGGAAGTTTCCTTTAGAAGTTCTGGAACATCTATTGTATGTTTGAATGTCGGCAATTTTTCTATATTCTCTTCCTCCTCATCCATAATATCAACAACGAGGTGCCTGTGTTGTCTTCGTAAATCTCAAGATTCATCGACTCAATCTTGGATGTGCTCATAGGGGGTAGAGTTTGCGCATATGCATTCATAGGGTGAATATATGTGTGTGTATGTGAGTGTTTGTACCACATTTCAAAAAAATAATATGGCATGTGACAACCGTGCATCAGCCACATGTGTAGGTGAGTTACGGTGTTCTTTATTATGTTGGTCTAAATTAGAAGTTAAGTTAGCTGTATCAAGTTATAACTGGAGTCGACCAACAGGGTGGATTGGAAAATACCATGAGATAAACCCAGCTTGATAGGACTTAGGCGTATATTGATCACCGAAGGTGGATGCATGAAACTATCATTGTCATCCTGGCCACCCCTACCCTTCCTCCACCCCAACCGCGGACCCGAGAAACCCACTAGCTGCAAGCCTCTACCACCCTATATCACCCGTATAAAATGATTGTCGCCATAGGATCCAAGGGGCAAAGCTCAAACTACACGACATAGTCAGCGGCAGGACCTTTTTTCTTCGCATGGCACAAAGGCGAGGATCTGGGCACGGTGACTTACATGCATGATGTCGCCAAGGCGTGGTGTCTGCAAACGCATAAACCGCATTGCTGGCAATCACAGGCGCGAGCTCACCGTCGGTGGCATGATAGTGTGGCCATGGTGGTCGACTGCGCGTGGAGCCACAATTCCGCAGGCCGAGGGACCATTGCCTGTGACACCTGACGGCGGCGGCAAGGCGCGGCGGCGGCAGGAGGTGGGCGGAAGCGTTTGGATAGCACAGAAAAATGTATGATGGTAGAGGCAGCTAGTTATTGCTGTTGTGCGCACGATTACTCATCTACAAGATAGTTGTGTAGCAATGACTAAAAGTGATGTGACGGAGTCTTCTGTTCTGCCGAAATATTCTTTGGCCGGCTAGTTCTATGTGAATAGTTGGTATAGAAACATTGTGTCCTTATTGAAAATGTTATCTTGAAGTTATGCTCGGGACGACTTATCACAAGTTTGCCTTTGGTTGGCCAACATCAACATGTGGAGGCTATTCCTTCTTCAAGATGTTGCCTTGAAATTTTATGCCATTTCTTAGGTTACATATTGCTGGAAGAAAAATTATGATCCATGGACCTAGGGTTTATGGTAGGGTTATCAAGTTTTCCTTTTTCTTCCCTAAGCTGATTTGTAGGACGTCAGTGCTTAGGTTTCTCCTTCTTCCATTTTTTTAAGAAGTAGGACACTCCCCTTATATTAAAAACAAACATGTAGACAGATTCTACGTTTGAAGGGGATGCTGAATTCTTGATCAGAGAATCGATACTGCTATGCCTTATGGGCCTGCTTGAACGGTGAGTGCCAACTCGCCATCGTGCATAGCCATAGCGAGTCAAACTCAAAGGGTGCCACCTACTGGTGGACAGTAGTATACGGCACAAATTGAGATGCTTCCGCCCAATGCACATCTCGAGTATACTGTACTTCGGAGTCGTCCATCAACCATGCTAGTGAAGTGCCGAGACGCGCGAGCTTCTGCAACGGTGTTCCTCTCCAGGCGGTGTCACTTTGAATGGTCTCTTAACCGTGATTAAGACTAAACGGCTAGTTACCATGATGTTTTCTAGGGAACCAATGATGTTGGCATGTACGTATCAGGTAAGATCTTTACAGCATCTACGGCCGGACGATCCAAATCTGTCTAAAACATCTGGGCAGGCGGATTGGTCACTGATGGGTCACAAAATAATAAAAAATCAACCCACTTGGGTGCCTCAAACCGGCGTCAAACGCCTGGGTTGTCCGGCCTCCCTCATATCCAGCTAAAATATAGGATGGATATGGGGCGGCCCGTGCACATCCGTCACGTCGAAGCAGACAGGCTCGGTCTACCATCGACCCCACGACTGTCCTACAAAAACTCAATCCGGCTCCTCTCTCGCTCCGTCCTCTCCTCTTCCCTCTCCGAATCTGATCCAATCCGGCACAATGTCGAGCTCCGACAACCACTACGGCTCCGATGTCGACGTCGACGAGGAGTTGGCCGTTCTCATTGCCTTGGAGCGGTCCAAGGTGAACACTGGGGCAACTACGAATCTGCAGCGTCGCCCAAGCTCCCGTGCCGGCGCAGCGCAGACATTAGAGCTGGCCCCTCCCGGCCCGCGCGCAGCTCCGCCAGGGAAGCGCCGTTCGCTCCACCCCCGCGTCGTCCCCTTCCCCGCCGGCCACTGCTTCGCGCGGGCAGCGGTGGGTGCTAGTGCCTGCGCCACCAGCCCGCAAGCGCGCTCCGAAATCGGAGGCGCCCGCAGCCCGCTGCGAGAGCAGCAGGCGATGGAGCAGGACGCGATGGAGTAGTCCGTGCGCTGCCGCCGCGGGCAGGGGCGGAGATAGGGAGCGAGCAGGCGCTAGCACAGATCCTAGTATATATCACGTACTTGGCTGTAGATTTATTCCTTAACTACCGTTCAACTAGTACTGCATACGAAGGCCCAATGAATTGATTTCCTAAGTTTTGTGGCGCTGCGTGTACGTACCCAAGCCCAAACACAGCCCATGTCTCATCTCTAGGCCACCGTGGAGAATTTTGACCAAGCTTTCCTATCTTCCAAGTCGTTCAGAATAGATCGATCACGATTTTCTGCTAGCCGCTAGAGGTTGCCTTTTGGCATTTTTCGTTTTTATTGAACGTAGTCTGCACCCTGTCCTTCTATTTCGATGGAAGCAGGGCTGACTGCATTCGTCAATTTATGATATTTGTGTTTCACTGAAAAATAAATAGCTCCAAAGTTGAGATTATCTTATTGTTCGATGATCTTGCTAGTTGTAGACCTAAATTTAATCCTGTAGAAAGAAGCCCTTTTGTGAATTGCCAAAAATGTATTACTATGTTTTGATAAGTCAGTGTGATACATTATGACATTTTATTCTCAAAATTTTCTTCTAATATAGTAAGACAGCACACATTTAGGTGTGTACTGGAAAAAAATTGCATGTACTATCTTTATCTTCTTCGCCCCCCTCATGCCTAAATCCTGGCTCCGCCCCTGGCCGCGGGATGCCGACGGAGTCCGATGAGGCTGAAGGGGCTCATCGTCCTCTCCCACGAAGACGGCAACGACCACAACTCCTCCGTTAACTCCGATGATCCACCACCTGCAGTCGACGCTAACAACTACGCTGGCGATCGGAAGAGCAAAGGCCCAGCGAGGAAGTGGTGAATCTCCCCCGTCTATGTATTTAATTTCTAGTTATTTATGTCTCTAGTTAGAACATGTCGGTTGTATGTAGATTATGTGAACTTTGAGTAGCTTTTGGAGATCTGTCTATGATCTTTTGGTGATTGAAATGTGCATATCTAGCTCCGTTTCATAGTCAGCGCGATGATCTACGTAATTTATCTTGATGTTGCGTGAGCAGTATTAAATATAGGAGTGCCCGGTCAATGTCTGGACTCGCCGCCGACGTTTGAGGGGCCGAATTTGTCAAGTCCGGCAGTAGGTGCCCTTAGATTGTTAGATCGAAATCTAAGAAACGAGCACACATGTAAATTATTTGAGCCCACACGCGATTGTTTTTAATGGGGTCACTCTTGGGACCTCGTTTTTCTGCCGCGACAAAATGAAATCAGAGTTGTGCTGTGGAGATTTCAATAGTTTAACATGGCTGAGCGGAGAGCATGATCATACTTAATTCACATGCCGCGTGCAACCGACGATAAAGCTAAAGCCACCGGACAAAACAAAACATTCGTCAGTCAGTATCATTATGCATCCATAACCCGTAGGGGTAGGAGTATATTAATGTAGGACAAGACACAAGTCCCCGCAAGATGTAGTGCTACTAGCGCGTGGAAACTTTGAGTCTTTTACTGGATTCGATTGCCAACGTGTCGTCAGTTCTATAATAGGCATGGATACAAACCGCAACCACCAGGATCATTCCACATACCCTAGTAGTATACTAGAAAAAAGGCATTCCACATGTGGTGCATGACAAGACTCCGCAGCGTTGTCACTCAAAATATGCTTCCTAGTTCATTCGCATGCGGCATTGCTTAACTATACTTGGACGACTATTGTCTATTGTCTATTGAATAGTAAGGGTCCAGCCAAAATGGGGCCGCACGCATTCACAATGTTCACTTTAATATTTATTTTCAGCGAATTCACTTCGGTGTTTGGAAGTTACACGGACAGGGCGGAAATTAGCAGGGGCACGCACGTGTGAAGACACGCACCTTCCTAGCCCTTCCAAGCCACCCGTTTGCCTCTGACCCGCAAAGTAGTTAGACCGTGTACGGGGAACAATAAGTTTTAAGCTTTAAAACTTACGATTTTGTATCTAAAGTGTATGATTTTCTCGGTCGCTCATATCATGTTTCGGAGTTGAAACTTGATTTTGTCAGTCGTGTGTATCAAGTTTCAAAGGTTTTTTCTTATTTCTCTTATGTTTTCTTGGGCTTAATTGTGTTGTGGCCCCAGCCGTCGTTTGTCTGGTGATGTTTGAATATGGGTTGTATGGACCGTTACTTTATTTATAAAACGGGGCAAACGTTTATTTCGAGAAAAGTTTCAAAGGTTGAAACTTAACGGAATTTCTGAAACTCTTCAAAATATGTTTGAAATGGATCTTATTTGGAAGCCCACGTCGTGAGAAACACAAATATGAAAACAAAACTTAATTTTGACTTTTTGTCCAAAAGATATAGAAGTTTAAAAATTGAAAGCCAAAAGAAAAAAACACGCGTGAGAGACTCGGTGCTCCCGCACTTGCGTGCGACAAATCCTATGAGCATAGGGACAGAGAGTTCTTTGAGAATGCCGTTTTTGGCACGCTGGAGCATGTGCTCCCTAGGGCCAAAATGAATTTTCGATAAAAGCATCGCTTGTCACACAATTCTCGTGAGATGATCACTTTAGTCAGTGAATTCCGAAAACGTTGTGAATCGGCCACAAGGCTTTATTTTATGACCAAACTGGTCGCACCACTCTTCTAAGAGTTATGATGTCTACTGAACGTGTAGTCTTTTTGCGAAAACAACCTTGATAATTATAGCGACCCGACCTCAGACGGTCAAGTCTCTGTGCTTTAGTGTCATCTCTGGATCGGTAATGCTGACACACACAATACTCAAAAGATTTATAATAGAGTATCAATCACACACTTATTACATCGAATGTCTCAAAAGAGAACTTAATACATTAAATATGGCTTAAGGCCATCTAACACGATAACAGCGGAAGGCTTGGAAGATAAAGTGAGTCCATCAACTCCAACGGCATAGTTGAGTGCATGACAACGACCTATTGCACTTTTACTCGTCGTCTGAAAAGTCTGCAACATAATACGTTGCAGCCCAAAAATGGGTCAGCACATGGAAAATGCTAGCAATATAACACAGTAGAGCAATGAACAGATAAATACTATCACTATATGCATATATGGCAGGTGGAGGCTCTATAGTTATATGATTTTGCTAAAAGCCAATTTTTTCCTACAATAAAGGAATAAATTTTATTTAACTATCATGGTAGTTGAAACATCATTGAGAAGGTCCCTCCAACTCAATCCCAATTAAAGATAATTATCAACCCAACAAATTAATTATATAGAGTGATGAGATCAACATGATAATTCAAGAACCAGATACTCAAGATGTCCATAACCGGGGACACGGCTAACCATGATTAGTTCGTACACTCCGCAAAGGTTTGCGCACGTTTTTCCACAAGACTCGATCGCCTCCGTTGGATTTCTCGCACTACATGGTGTTTGAGAAACGGATGACCGAGACACAGTCTTTTAGAAGCATTAACTCTTTACTCTGGATGGACAGTTACACATACTTTCCCTCTACATCTGCTTGCCCACCACTGAAAGAGGTCATGCAACATACTCAACTATGCTAGAGCCCATAATAGCTTGTGGCTGCACACGGAAGTTTCTAGCATGAATAATCTTATGATCCCTTTGAGCCTGGGTGGTGGACCGTAGGATAATCACACGGGTACTTCGGGATATCCTAGGACAACACTGGATTCTCCAGATGCCCAAACCAGCAATCCATCCAGATGTGTATTAAAGTTGCCACCTTAAGTTGAACCATTAATTAACAACTCACATCTGTCATGGATACACTCAAAACCAATCCGCGTCTACGAGCATAGCATGGCATTATAAGCATAACGTAGAAGTAACTGAAGGAAATATGCCCTAGAGGCAATAATAAAGTATTATATATTTCCTTATATCATGATAAATGTTTATTATTCATGCTAGAATTGAATTAACCGGAAACATAATACATGTCTGAATACATAGACAAACAGAGTGTCACTAGTATGCCTCTACTTGACTAGCTCGTTAATCAAAGATGGTTATGTTTCCTAGCCATAGACATGAGTTGTCATTTGATTAACGGGATCACCTCATTAGGAGAATGACGTGATTGACTTGACCCATTCCGTTAGCTTAGCACCCGATCGTTTAGTATGTTGCTATTGCTTTCTTCATGACTTATACATGTTCCTATGACTATGAGATTATGCAACTCCCGTTTACCGGAGGAACACTTTGTGTGCTACCAAACGTCACAACATAAATGGGTGATTATAAAGGTGCTCTACAGGTGTCTCCAAAGGTACTTATTGGGTTGGCGTATTTCGAGATTAGGATTTGTCACTCCGATTGTCGGAGAGCTATCTCTGGGCCCACTCGGTAATGCACATCACTATAAGCCTTGCAAGCATTGTGACTAATGAGTTAGTTGCGGGATGATGTATTACGGAACGAGTAAAGAGACTTGCCGGTAACGAGATTGAACTAGGTATCGAGATACCGACGATCGAATCTCGGGCAAGTAACATACCGATGACAAAGGGAACAACGTATGTTGGTTATGCGGTCTGACCGATAAAGATCTTCGTAGAATATGTGGGAGCCAATATGGGCATCCAGATCCCGCTGTTGGTTATTGACCGGAGAGGTGTCTCGGTCATGTCTACATAGTTCTCGAACCCAAAGGGTCCGCACGCTTAACGTTATGATGACAGTTTTATTGAGTTTTGATGTACCGAAGGAGTTCGGAGTCCCGGATGAGATCGGGGACATGACAAGGAGTCTCGAAATGGCCGAGACGTAAAAATCGATATATTGGACGACTATATTCGGACTTCGGAAAGGTTCCGAGTGATTCGGGTATTTTTCGGAGTACTGGAGAGTTACGGGAATTCGTATTGGGCCTTAATGGGCCATACGGGAAAGGAGAGAAAGGCCTCAAAAGGTGGCCGCACCCCTCCCCATGGTCTGGTCCGAATTGGACTAGGGAAGGGGGGCGCACCCTTCCTTCTTTCTCCTTCCCCCTTCCCTTCTCCTACTCCCACAAGGAAAGGAGGAGTCCTACTCCCGGTGGGAGTAGGACTCCCCCCTATGGCGCGCCTCTCCCCTTGGCCGGCTGCCTCCCCCTTGCTCCTTTATATACGGGGGGAGGGGGGCACCCCAGAGACACAACAATTGATCCTTGAGATCTCTTAGCTGTGTGCGGTGCCGTCCACCAGATTACACCTCGATAATACCGTCGCGGAGCTTAGGCGAAGCCCTGCGTCGGTGGAACATCATCATCGTCACCACGCCGTCGTGCTGACGAAACTCTCCCTCAACACTCGGCTGGATCGGAGTTCGAGGGACGTCATCGAGCTGAACGTGTGTAGAACTTCAGAGGTGCCGTGCGTTCGGTACTTGATTGGTCGGATCGTGAAGACGTACGACTACATCAACCGCGTTGTGATAACGCTTCCGCTGTCGGTCTATGAGGGTACGTGGACAACACTCTCCCCTCTCGTTGCTATGCATCACCATGATCTTGCGTGTGCGTAGGAAATTTTTTGAAATTACTACGTTACCCAACAGTAACTCCCAAAGTTTGATAATAAACAGGGCAATACGTTCTACCTCATCATCTACTTCCCAAACCCACAAGTTAATCACATCCTAATCATGCAGTGTTTGAGGATTGTATCTAATGCATAAAAACTGGGTATGAAAAAGAGTATAATCAATGTGTTACTTGCCTTCCTGACGATCCGCAAAACATAGTGACTCGTAGTAGCACGCTTCGCACTCCGGGAATTCTATCACAAACAAACAATAGCATACATAAGCAATCAAGCAAAGAAGGATGGGTAAAACTCAAATAAGAAGATATAACCAGAAAGTTCAACTTAAGAACTCCGGTTTGCAAAAAGAATCAAATCAAACGGAGCAGCGAAACTCAAACTACGAAAGAAATAAGATCCAATTACTAATCTGGACTAAAGTCAAGTTGGTTAAACAGAAAGAAGGGCTTCGAGACGAAGATCTAGGCGCTTGAATCGCCTGATTCCGATAAACTAGCGAAAAAATAAACTAAAACGAAAATCGAATCAAAAATCGCGATCGGAAATAATCGTGAAAAACCCTGGAAAAAGAAAAACTGACGAACAGGCTAACGAACGAACGTTCGCTGTCTGTGACTAACGGGCGAACGGCGTTCGTTTAAACGAATGAACGGACGAACGTCCCCAAAATAAATAAACTGACGGAAAAACCGATCTAATGAATTAAACTGGAAAATAAAAAAAATAAAAAAAGATCTAGATCTAGGGTTTACCGAAATAAACCGACGAAAAAAAACGGCGGCGGCAGTGGCTAACTCCGGCGAAATCGGCGGCTGGCGCGGCAGCGCGGCGAGGCGGCGCGGCGCGACGGCGTCGGCGTGGCGCGTGGCTCGAGGCGGCGGCGGCTAGGGTTTGGGAGGCGCGGGCGGGCCGGCGGCGGGGTGAGCTGCCGGGGGGGGCTCGGGCGGCTTATAAAGGCGACCTGGCCTAGGGAGTCCGGGCCGGTTACGGCCCTTAGGTCGGTTATTTTTTTAATAATTCTGACGCGCAGAAAAGGAAAGAAAAAGAATACTAAACGGACTCCAAAAATCCCGAAATAAATTTTCCCCGTCCTCTAAAAATACGTCGAACAAGGTGAACATTTATTTGGGCCAAAAATGCAATTTTGAAAAATGCGTATCTTCCCTAATTCAAATAAAATTGCAATAAAGTCCGAATAAAAACAAATATTTGATTTGAATATATTTCCTCCAATATTTCATTTATTTTGGGAGAAGTCATATTATCTCCTCTCAGATATTTTAATATGAAATATTTTTGGAGAGAAAATAAATTAAAACCAAAGTGATCCTTGTTTCAATATTTGATAAAAGTCAAATATGAAAAACGTGAAATCCCCAACTCTCTCCAAGGGTCCTTGAGTTGCTTAGAATTTTCAGGATCGCGAAACAAAATGCAATAAAATATGATATGCATGAATGACATATGTATAACATTCCAAATTGAAAATTTGGGATGTTACAAACCTACCCCCCTTAAGATGAATCTCGCCCTCGAGATTCGGGTTGGCTAGGAAATAGGTGCGGGTGGTCTTTGCGTAGATCATCCTCTCGTTCCTAGGTGGCTTCATCCTCCGTATGGTGGCTCCACTGAACTTTGCAAAACTTGATAACCTTGCTGCGAGTAACTCGACTGGCAAACTCAAGAATCTTGACAGTTTTCTCCTCATATGTCAAATCACTGTCCAACTGAATCGCTTCCAGCGGCACTGTATCTCTCAGAGGAATATCGGCCATCTCTGCATGGCACTTCTTCAACTGGGAAACGTGAAACACATCATGTACTCCTGACAGTCCTTCGGGTAACTCCAACTTGTAGGCAACCTGTCCCATTCATTCCAAAACACGGTACGGTCCTACAAATCTCGGGGCTAACTTTACCTTAACTCCAAAACGCTTAACTCCTCGAAGAGGTGACACTCGCATATATGATCTGTCTCCGATTTCATAGACTACCTCCTTGTGTTTTGAATATGCATAACTCTTCTGTCGGGACTGAGCTACCTTCAGTCTATCCCGAATCAGCTTAACCTTCTCTTCAGACTCCTTAATCAAATCTGGTCCAAACAACTAGCGGTCTCCAACTTCATCCCACATCAACGGTGTTCGGCATCTTCTTCCATACAGGGCTTGGAAAGGTGCCATCCTCAAACTGGCCTGGTAGCTGCTATTGTAAGAGAACTCCACGTAGGCCAAGTTGTCATCCCAACTAGATCCGTAATCTAGCGCACAAGCTCTCAACATGTCCTCCAGAATCTGAT
This sequence comes from Aegilops tauschii subsp. strangulata, assembly GCF_002575655.3. Classification (NCBI taxonomy): domain Eukaryota; kingdom Viridiplantae; phylum Streptophyta; class Magnoliopsida; order Poales; family Poaceae; genus Aegilops; species Aegilops tauschii. The sequence goes on from NC_053040.3 coordinate 324,468,559, forward strand.
TGACTCTCTCAGTCTGTCCATCTGTCTGCGGGTGAAAAGCTGTACTAAACTCCAGCCTGGTTCCCAAAGTCTGGCGCAGCTGGTGCCAAAACTTTGAAGTAAACTGTGTTCCTCTATCTGATACGATGGTCTTCGAAACTCCGTGCAGACATACGATCCTGGTCATATATATCTTAGCCAACTTAGCACTGGTATAGGTGGTTTTCACGGGGATAAAGTGGGCTACTTTGGTCAAGCGATCCACTACTACCCAGATAGAATCATATCCTGATCGGGTCCTGGGCAATCCGGTGATAAAATCCATGCCAAGCTTATCCCACTTCCATTCGGGTATCAGCATAGGCTGCAGTAATCCTGCTGGCTTCTGATGTTCTGCCTTCACTCTCTGACATACATCACATACGGCTACATACTCGGCAATATCCTTCTTCATACCAGTCCACCAGAAACACTCCTTCAAATCCAAATACATCTTGGTGTTTCCGGGGTGTATCGAGTATGGCGAGTCATGAGCTTCCTGAAGTATCAACTTCCCGATCTCTATATTATTGGGCACATATATACGGTCCTCAAACCATAAGGTGTCTTTCTCATCCTCACAAAAACCTTTGGCTTTTCCTTCACTCATCTTCTCCTTTATCCCAGCAATCTCCTTGTCATCCTTCTGAGCTTCTCGAATCCTTCCCAACAATGTAGACTGAACTTCCATTGCTGCAACATAACCTCTAGGAACAATCTCCAAACGAAGTTCCCTGAGATCCTCGGCTAACTCCTTTGGCATCCCTCCGCTTACAAGGGTATTAACATAACTCTTACGGCTCAAAGCGTCTGCTACGACATTGGCCTTTCCTGGATGATAATGCAACTTCATGTCATAATCCTTTATGAGTTCTAACCATCTCTCTGCCTGAGGTTCAGCTCCTTCTGAGTAAAGATGTACTTCAAACTCTTGTGATCCGTGTACACATCGCAACGGTTTCCAATAAGAAAATGTCTCCAGGTCTTTAAGGCATGCACTACGGCTGCTAACTCCAAATCATGCGTGGCATAATTCAACTCGTGCAGTTTCAGTTGTCGTGAGGCATACGAAACAACTCTCCCGTCTTGCATAAGTACTCCTCCAAGTCCTAAGCGAGAGGCGTCGTAATACACTTGGAAATCCTTGCGTATATCTGGCAGAATCAGCACTGGGGCTGTAGTCAAACACTTCTTCAACTCCTGGAAACTTGCTTCACATTCATCAGTCCAATGGAACTTAGTGTCCTTCCTCAACAATGCCGTCATTGGCTTCGCAATCTTAGAAAAATTCTCAATGAATCTCCGATAGTATCCCGCGAGTCCAAGAAAACTGCGGATCTCTCCAACTGAGGTGGGTGCCAACCACTACTGACTGAACCTTGGTGGGATCCACTGCAATACCTTCTCCAGATATAACATGTCCAAGAAATCCAACTTCCTTCAACCAAAACTCAAACTTGCTGAACTTGGCATATAACTGATGTTCCCTGAGCTTCTCGAGAACTAAACGCAAATGCTCCTTGTGTTCGTCTTCATTCTTCGAGTATACCAAGATATCATCAATGAACACCATGACAAACTTATCCAAGAACTCCATGAACACCTTGTTCATCATACTCATGAAATAGGCAGGGGCGTTATTTAGTCCAAATGACATAGCCGTATACTCATATAACCCGTACCTTGTGGTGAAAGCGGTTTTGGGTATATCCTTCTCTCGGATCTTCAGCTGGTGATATCCTGATCGCAGATCGATCTTCGAAAACACCTTAGCTCCTTGCAACTGGTTAAACAAATCATTGATCATCTGCAGTGGATACTTATTCTTGATTGTCACCTCATTCAACGAACGATAATCAACAACCATCCTTAAGGATCCATCCTTGTTCTCGACCAAGAGCACTGGGGCTCTCCATGGTGATGAAATTCTTCGAATGTAACCTTTCTCCAATAACTCCTTAATCTGCTTCTTAATCTCCTCCAGATCGTTTGCGGGCATCCAGTATGGTCTCTTCGATATGGGCTCGGTGCCTGGCAACAACTCTATCAAAAACTCGATATCTCGATCTGGTGGCATGCCTGGTAACTCCTCCGGAAATACATCCGGGTAATCCTTCACTACCGGCACTTCCTCCTGAACAACTCCCGTGAGAGAATTTACTTGGGTCCTCCTTGGCGCATTCCTGGAAACATACTTGATCCTTTTTCCCTCCGGGATGGTGAGTAAAATTGACTTACTCGCGCAATCGATGTTTCCCCCATACATCGATAGCCAATCCATTCCTAGTATCACATCCAAACCTTGTGACTCCAGAATTATCAGGTCTGAGGGGAAAACATGGCTTCCAATGGTCAATGGCATCTGAAAACATCCTTGTCTTGCCATATATTCCGCTCCTGGCGAACTTACTAACATAGGTGTCCTAAGTACCTTAGTGGGAAACTTATACTTATCCACGAATCCCCTTGATATGTATGAATGCGATGCACCAGTATCGAAAAGAACAATTGCAGTAAAAGACTTAACCAAAATCTTACCGACAACTGCATCTGGCTCCTCCTTGATACGTCTCCGTCGTATCTACTTTTCCAAACACTTTTGCCCTTGGTTTGGACTCTAACTTGCATGATTTGAATGGAACTAACCCGGACTAACGCTGTTTTCAGTAGACTTTCCATGGTGTTATTTATGTGCAGAAACAAAAGTTCTCGGAATGACCTGAAACTCCACGGAACGTCTATTTGGAAATAATAAAAAATCCTTGCAAAAGATGAAGACCAGGGGGCCCACACCCTGTCCACGAGGGTGGGGGCGCGCCCTCCCCCCTAGGGCGCGCCCCCTACCTCGTGGGCCCCCTGGAGCTCCTCCGACCTCAACTCCAACTCTATATATTTGCTTTCGGGGAGAAAAAATCAAGAGAGAAGAATTCGTCGCGTTTTACGATACGGAGCCGCCGCCAAGCCCTAAAACCTCTCGGGAGGGCTGATCTGGAGTCCGTTCGGGGCTCCGGAGAGGGGGATTCGTCGTCGTCGTCATCATCAACCATCCTCCATCACCAATTTCATGATGCTCACCGCCGTGCGTGAGTAATTCCATCGTAGGTTGTTGGACGGTGATGGGCTGGATGAGATCTATCATGTAATCGAGTTAGTTTTGTTAGGGTTTGATCCCTAGTATCCACTATGTTCTGAGATTGATGTTGCTATGACTTTGCTATGCTTAATGCTTGTCACTAGGGCCCGAGTGCCATGATTTCAGATCTGAACCTATTATGTTTTCATGAATATATGTGAGTTCTTGATCCTATCTTGCAAGTCTATAGTCACCTACTATGTGTTATGATCCGGCAACCCCGAAGTGACAATAATTGGGACCACTCCCGGTGATGACCATAGTTTGAGGAGTTCATGTATTCACTATGTGCTAATGCTTTGTTCCAGTACTCTATTAAAAGGAGGCCTTAATATCCCTTAGTTTCCATTAGGACCCCGCTGCCATGGGAGGGTAGGACAAAAGATGTCATGCAAGTTCTTTTCCATAAGCACGTATGACTATATTCGGAAAAGATGCCTACATTACATTGATGAATTGGAGCTAGTTCTGTGTCATCATATGTTATGATTGTTAGATGATGAACCGCATCCGGCATAATTCTCCATCACCAATCCAATGAATACGAGCTTTTCACATATTGTTCTTCGCTTATTTACTTTCCCGTTGCTACTGTTACAATCACTACAAAACACCAAAAATACTACTTTTGCTATCGTTACTTTTGTTACCGTTACCACTACTATCATATTACTTTGCTACTAAATACTTTGCTGCAGATATTAAGTTATCCAGGTGTGGTTGAATTGACAACTCAACCACTAATACTTGAGAATATTCTTTGGCTCCCCTTGTGTCGAATCAATAAATTTGGGTTGAATACTCTACCCTCGAAAACTGTTGCGATCCCCTATACTGGTGGGTTATCAAGACTATTTTCTGGCGCCGTTGCCGGGGAGCATAGCTCTATTCTTTGAGTCACTTGGGATTTATATCTACTCGTCACTATGAAGAACTTGAAAGACGCTAAGACAATAATTTATCCCTCAAATACGAGGGGAGGTAAGGAATTGCCATCTAGCTCTGCATTTGATTCACCTTCTGTTTTGAGTAAGCTTGCGACACCTAAACCAGCTTCTGCTATTCGTTCTGATATGTCGCATGTTATTGATGATGCCACTTCTGCTATGCATGATACTTATGATGAGACTACTTCTATGCTTGATACTACTGTGCCACTTAGTGAATTTCTTGATGAACAAATTGCTAGGGCTAGAGAGAAAGAAATTATTGAAACTGATTATATTGATGAAAGTGATGATGAAGACTTGCCTGTTATTCCTGAGGGTTATGTTTTTGATACAGAAGCTTCTTTAGCTATTTTAGCTTGCAAAGATAGATATGAGCTCAAGAGGCTATTAGCTAAATGGAATCAGCAATCTCTTAATGATAGAATGAAACCTGACCCTGCTTTTGCTACTTCACCTATTTCTATTACCGATAAGGATTATGAATTCTCTGTTGATCCTGATATAATTACTTTGGTCGAATCTGATCCTTTTCATGGTTATGAATCTGAAACTGTTGTGGCACATCTTACTAAATTAAACGATATAGCCACCCTGTTCACTAATGATGAGAGATCTCGCTACTTTTATATCCTTAAAATATTTCCGTTCGCATTAAAGGGTGATGCTAAGATATGGTTTAATTCTCTTGATCCTGGTTGTGTGCGTAGTCCCCAGGATATGATTTATTACTTCTCTGCTAAATATTTCCCTGCTCTGAGGGAAATATACAATTTTGTGCAAATTGAAGAAGAGAGTCTCCCACAAGCTTGTGGGAGGCTTCTCAAGTTACTTAATGCTTTGCCCGATCATCCTCTTAAGAAAAATGAAATACTTGATATCTTTTATAATGGACTAACCGATGCTTCCGGAGATTACCTGGATAGTTGTGCTGGTTCTGTTTTCAGGGAAAGGACACCGGATGAAGCTGAAATTCTATTGAATAATATGTTGACAAATGAAAATAATTGGACACCTCCTGAGCCAATTCCTGAGCCTATTCCTAAACCAACTCCGAAGAAGAGAGGTGTTCTATTTCTCAGTCCTGAAGATATGCAAGAGGCAAAGAAATCTATGACAGAAAAGGGTATTAAAGCTGAAGATATTAGGAATTTACCTCCTATTGAAGAAATACACGGTCTTAATTTACCACCTGTTGAAGAAACATATGATCTTAATCCATTACCTACTGAAGAACCTCATGGTCTTGACAACCCGACACATGTAGTAAAGGTAAATTCTCTATATAGATTTGATGAAGGTGATATTCCTCACTATAAGTCTGCTAGACAATGCTTAGAAGAGTTTGATAATTTTATTATCAACAAGAAAACTTCAATGCTTATTTTGGTAGACAATTGAAATACAATTCCGATACGCTTGAACACTTGGGTGATTATATGTCTAGAGTTAAAGGTGAACTTAAACTCATTAGTAAACATGCTTCTATGGTTACCACGCAAGTAGAACAAGTACTTAAGGCTCAAAATGATTTGATCAATGAAATGAATAGTAAGAAAAATGATTATGCTGTTAGAGTGGCTACTAGAACTGGTAGAATGACTCAGGAACCTTTGTATCCTGAAGGCCACCCTAAGAGAATTGAGCAAGATTCTCAGAGAAATAATATTGATGCACCTAGTCCTTCTAAAAAGAAGAAAAAGAAAAATGATAGGACTTTGCATGCTTCTAGTGAACCTATTGCTGAAACACCTAAGAATCCAAATGATATATCTATTTCTGATGCTGAAACACAATCTGGTAATGAACATGAACCTAGTGAAAATGTTAATGATGATGTTCATGATGATGCTCAACCTAGTAATGATAATGATGTAGAAATTGAACCTGTTGTTGATCTTGATAACCCACAATCAAAGAATCAACATTATGATAAGAGAGACTTTGTTGCTAGGAAACATGGTAAAGAAAGGGAACCTTGGGTTCAGAAACCCATGCCTTTTCCTCCCAAACCATCCAAGAAAAAGGATGATGAGGATTTTGAGCGCTTTGCTGAAATGATTAGACCTATCTTTTTGTGTATGCGATTAACTGATATGCTCAAAATGAATCCTTATGCTAAGTATATGAAAGATATTGTTACAAATAAGAGAAAGATACCTGAAGCTAAGATTTCCACCATGCTTGCTAATTATACTTTTAAGGGTGGAATACCTAAGAAACTAGGAGATCCAGGAGTACCCACTATACCATGCTCCATTAAAAGAAACTATGTTAAAACTGCTTTATGTGATCTTGGAGCCGGTGTTAGTGTTATGCCTCTCTCTTTATATCGTAGACTTGATTTGAATAAGTTGACACCTACTGAAATATCTTTGCAAATGGCTGATAAATCAACTGCTATACCTGTCGATATTTGTGAGGATGTGCATGTTGTGGTTGCAAACGTTACTATTTTAACGGACTTTGTTATTCTTGATATTCCCGAGGATGATAGTATGTCTATTATTCTTGGAAGACCTTTTTTGAATACTGTAGGGGCTGTTATTGATTGCAACAAAGGCAATGTCACTTTTCATGTTAATGGTAATGAGCATACGGTACACTTTCCTAGGAAACAGCCTCAAGTTCATAGTATCAACTCTATTGGAAAAATTCCATCAATAATATTTGGAGGTTTTGAATTTCCTCTTCCTACTGTCAAGAAGAAATATGATATTCTTATTATTGGGGATGTGCATATCCCCGTTGAGGTAACAGAGTGTTATTCGAAATTTCTCCGGTTCCATGTTAGTCGGAATGAGTTTGTTAACAAGACCTGATCAACCTTGTTAGTGGATTCCTTTTGATGAGCATGAGATGGATGAAACTAGAAGGCACAACCTTCTGTAACTTCCTTCTACTTCCTGTTATTTAGTTGAAATAAAGTAAAAATAGAATTTTCCTGTGTGTTTTCTGAGTTATCTGTGCAATATAAAAATACCCCGAAAATAAAAGTTCTCCAAATGCCCTGAAGATGGAATATGATTTTTTCTAGAATTTTTGAGAATATCTAGCACTGAGAGCACAGCAGGAGGGGCAAGCACCTGGCCACGAGGGTGGAGGGCGCGCCCCCCTGCCTCGTGTTCCCACGGTGACCGTCCTCCACTCATTCCTGCACCCATACACTCCTTCTTCCTCCCAAAAACACCAATACCCAGCTCAAGCACGAGTTCTAGCTCATTTTGCTGCGATTTTCGATCTCCTTGCTCAAAGCACCTCTCACAAAACTGCTTGGGGAGATTGTTCCTTGGTATGTGACTCCTCCATTGGTCCAATTAGTTTTTGTTCTAGTGCTTTATTCATTGCAAATTTTTGTTGCCTAGGTGACCATGTTCTTGAGCTTGCATGTCAAATTTATATGGTTCCAAGTAGTTCTAATGCATGATATAGGCTCTAGGCACTTGTAGGAGTAGTTGCTATCAATTTCATTGAGTTTGGTTTACTTTTGTTTTAAGTTACTAAAAATTTCAGAAATTTTTCAGAGGAAGAAATATGCTTAGGAAAATGTTTCAAGGTGGTTCTTCAAGGAAGCAAGGACCCAGGCTTGCAATTCGTGATGCTGACGAGGAGCCACCAAGGGACGCTCCAGTGTGGCCCTGTGAATGGCCTTTAGAAAATTTTATGGATCGAGCGGGAATCAAGGAAGAATTTAACGCATATTTGCGTAACGCCGATCTTGTGAGCTTTGAGGCAGACAAATGCCGCCAGTACCACTATCTCACTAGTACATTTGTGAGGAGGTTTGAATTTTCATATTCACGTAATTCTCCAACTGTCCTGTTTGATCTTTATGAAAAATCTTATACCATGGACTTATAGGATTTTACTTCTGCTTGCAAACTTCCACAATGGGGTAGTGTTAGTGAAGCCCGTAAATCTGAATTTAGAAACTTTCTTGCTGGTATAACCGTGGGGGAATCTCGAGATATAGCACAAGCTACCATAGGGAGCATTCATTTCCCTGCTATACATCATTTTGCTCTTTTCATAGGTAGGTGCATAAATGGTAAAGATGAAGCATGTCACATGTGTGTCCCTTATCTCAGTATTCTTAGGAGTGCTGTGTTAGGAGACCAAACTTATAATTTGGGAGCCATTGTTGCACGTAGGTTGCATAATAATAGATTTAATGGTATAATTCTATGGTCTATAACCAGTTTGTCGAGAGGAATGAATCACCTCTCCGATATCGCTTAATCTTTGATAGACGTCATGCTTTCCGTATTACTCTCCCTGCTCCTGCCTTGTTTGATTATCAGGCAAAAGGAAGACATTTTATCACTAGAGAGGAGGCAGATGAGTACGAGAGGAGGGCGGAGGCAGCTCGCCGCCACGCTGCAGCTCAGGAAGCGATAAACGCTGAATCTCAGTACGACCCCAGCTACACCTACGGGTATCCGCCAGGCCATCCTTGGCAATGAACCAACTTAGGCCAAAAGCCTAAGCTTGGGGGATTACGTATTTCCCACCGACATTACATTTATGTTCACACACTCATTGCTAAATGTCGGTGCTCATACTCTTTCACTGTAATATCCATGCTAGTTTATTTTCTTTTTCTTGCTTTCTTCTTGTGTGTTTGATAAACCTTAAGAAAAACCAAAAAAATAGTTGTAGCTTTTAGTTAGTTTACTTTTCTTGCTGTAGTAGTTATAATTAAAAAGAAAACCCAAAAGATTTCCCGTTCTTCTTTTGCTTGTTGGGAGCTTTCCCGTGTAAATAGCTTTTATTTCTTTTCTTTGGGGTCGATAGGAGAAGACCATGATTAAATTGTTGAAGTCGCTCTTATATGCATTATTGTTGATTTAACCAAGAGCCCATATTGCCTTGTCTTCTCCTGTTTATTGAATGCTCGCAGATTCCAGCTTAGTCCAATGCACGTGCACTCTTATTATTATTCACATCGTTCGGTCGTGCAAGTGAAAGGCAATTATCATGATATATGATGGACTGAATGAGATGAGAAAAGCTGGTATGAACTCAACCTCTCTTGTTTTTGTAAATATGATTAGTTCATCGTTCCTGATTCAGCCTATTATGAATAAATATGTTGGCAATGACAATTAGAGATCATAGTTTCTCGTGCCATGCTTGATTAGCTATGAGTTATAATGGTTTACCTTGCGTGCCAACATGCTATTAAAATGGTTGTGATGTGGTATGATGGGGTGGTATCCTCCTTCGAATGATTTAAGTGACTTGACTTGGCACATGTTCACACATGTAGTTGAAACAAAATCAACATAGCCTTCACGATATTTATGTTCATGGTGGATTATATCCTACTCATGCTTGCATCCAATGTTTATTAATTTTAATGCATGTTCGTGACTGTTGTCGCTTCCTAGTCTTTTGCTAGCCTTCACTGCTACTAAGCGGGAATACTGCTTGTGCATCCAATCCCTTAAACCCCAAAGTTATGCCATATGAGTCCACTATACCTTCCTATATGCGGTATCTACCTGCCGTTCCAAGTAAATTTGTATGTGCCAAACTCTAAACCTTCAAATAAACATTCTGTTTTGTATGCTCGAATAGCTCATGTATCAACTAGGGCTGCCCTTATCTTCCATGTTAGGCGGGTTATTCTCAAGAGGAGTGGACTCCGCTCCTCACTCATGAGAAAATGGCTGGTCACCGGGATGCCCAGTCCCATGCTTTATGCAAACTAAATCAAAATAAGTGCAAACAAAACTCCCCCTGGGACTGTTGCTAGTTGGAGACACTCGTTGTTTCGAGCAAGTCATGGATTGATGCTTGTTGGTGGAGGGGGAGTATAAACTTTACCATTCTGTTTGGGAACCGCCTATAATGTGTGTAGCATGGAAGATATCTCTATCTCTTAGTTGTTATGTTGACAATGAAAGTATGCCGCTCAAAATATTATTTATCTCTATTTCAAAACCGAGCTCTGGCACCTCTACAAATCCCTGCTTCCCTTTGCGAAGGGCCTATCTATTTACTTTAATGTTAAGTCATCACCCTCTTATTAAAAAGCACTAGCTGGAGAGCGCAGCTGTCATTTGCATTCATTACTATTAATTTATATTGGGTATGACTATGACTGGCTCTCTTTTACCATGAATTACAATGTCGAGTCAGTCCTTGATCTTTAAAGGTGCTCTGCATTTATGTTTTGCAATCTGAGAAAGGGCTAGCGAGATACCATCTTGTTATATCATATCATGATTGTTTTGAGAAAGTGTTGTCATCTGAGATTTATTATTATGACTCGCTAGTTGATTATGCTATTGATATGAGTAAACATGAGACCTAAGAGTTATTGCAAATGTGGTTAGTCATAATCTTTGCTGAAAACTTGAATGCTGGCTTTACATATTTACAACAACAAGAGGAAACCGAGTTTGTAAAAGTTTTTCTTTATCACTTTCAGTTTATCAACTGAATTGCTTGAGGACAAGCAAAGGTTTAAGCTTGGGGGAATTGATACGTCTCCGTCGTATCTACTTTTCCAAACACTTTTGCCCTTGTTTTGGACACTAACTTGCATGATTTGAATGGAACTAACCCGGACTGACGCTGTTTTCAGCAGACTTTACATGGTGTTATTTATGTGCAGAAACAAAAGTTCTCGGAATGACCTGAAACTCCACGGAACGTCTATTTGGAAATAATAATAAATCCTTGCAAAAGATGAAGACCAGGGGGCCCACACCCTGTCCACGAGGGTGGGGGCGCGCCCTCCCCCCTAGGGCGCGCCCTCCTACCTCGTGGGCCCCCTGGAGCTCTTCCGACCTCAACTCCAACTCTATATATTTTCTTTCGGGGAGAAAAAAATCAAGAGAGAAGAATTCATCGCGTTTTATGATACGGAGCCACCGCCAAGCCCTAAAACCTCTCGGGAGGGCTGATCTGGAGTCCGTTCGGGGCTCCGGAGAGGGGGATTCGTCGTCGTCATCATCAACCATCCTCCATCACCAATTTCATGATGCTCACCGCCATGCGTGAGTAATTCCATCGTAGGCTTGCTGGACGGTGATGGGTTGGATGAAATCTATCATGTAATCGAGTTAGTTTTGTTAGGCTTTGATCCCTAGTATCCACTATGTTCTGAGATTGATGTTGCTATGACTTTGTTATGCTTAATGCTTGTCACTAGGGCCCGAGTGCCATGATTTCAGATCTGAACCTATTATGTTTTCATGAATATATGTGAGTTCTTGATCCTATCTTGCAAGTCTATAGTCACCTACTATGTGTTATGATCCGGCAACCCCGAAGTGACAATAATCGGGACCACTCCCGGTGATGACCATAGTTTGAGGAGTTTATGTATTCACTAAGTGCTAATGATTTGTTCCGGTACTCTATTAAAAGGAGGCCTTATTACCCCTTAGTTTCCATTAGGACCCCGCTGCCACGGGAGGGTAGGACAAAAGATGTCATGCAAGTTCTTTTCCATAAGCACGTATGACTATATTCGGAATACATGCCTACATTACATTGATGAATTGGAGCTAGTTCTGTGTCATCCTATGTTATGATTGTTACATGATGAACCGCATCCCGCATAATTCTCCATCACCGATCCAATGCCTACGAGCTTTTCACATATTGTTCTTCGCTTATTTACTTTCCTGTTGGTACTGTTACAATCACTACAAAACACCAAAAATACTACTTTTGCTACCATTACTTTTGTTACCGTTACCAATACTATCATATTACTTTGCTACTAAATACTTTGCTCCAGATATTAAGTTATCCAGGTGTGGTTGAATTGACAACTCAACTGCTAATACTTGAGAATATTCTTTGGCTCCCCTTGTGTCGAATCAATAAATTTGGTTGAATACTCTACCCTCGAAAACTGTTGCGATCCCCTATACTTGTGGGTTATCACTCCTCAACTTCCTCCATGTTCATGTGGTTCACTTGTCCCCTATTGAAAGGGTTGGGCTTCTTCCCAGCGCTTCCATTGCCATTACCATTCTTTGCTTCAGGGCACTCAGTGTCATAGTGTCTAGTCTTCCCGCACTTGAAACAAGTAATGTGACTTAGGTCCTTCTTGGCGGGTGTGGCTGGGTTAGAGCGGTTCTGATTGCTGCCTGCTCCTTTCCCGTTTCCATTCTTGGAGCCATTGTGGTTGTGAGAACTCCCTCCATTGTGGGTGTGGCCTCCATGGTTATGGACAAGTCCTCCCGAGTTCGCGGTGAAACGAGGCTTCTTCTCAGCTCCCGAATTGTACTTTCCTTGTCCATACTTCCTTTTGCGGCTCTCAATCTGCTGCTGCTTCCCTTCAATCATAAGATCCTTGTCTACCAACTCTTGATAGTTGTTGAATGTTTCCACCGTCAACTGCATGCTAATCTCATCATTTAGCCCTTCCATAAACTTCTCCTGCTTCGCGGCATCTGTGGCCACATCATCAGGGGCATAACGAGATAGCTTACTAAACTCATCTACGTACTGAGCCACAATACGATTTTCCTGGCGTAAGTTGTGAAACTCACGCTTCTTCATGCTCATGGCTCCAGTTGAGACATGGGCTGTGCGGAATGCTTGCTGAAACTGATCCCAAGTGACATTGGCTATGGGAAAAGTGGCTGTGTAATTCTCCCACCATGACGCTCCTGGTCCATCCAATTGGTGTGCGGCAAAACGCACCTTCTCAACATCTGTGCAACCGGTGGTGGTCAACTCCCTTCCAATCCTGTGTAGCTCGTCATCTGCAACTATCGGCTCGGAGCTACAGGAGAACACCGGCGGCTGTAACCTCAGAAAACAGGCTAAGTTGTCAACTGGAGGAGGGTTGTTGTTGTTGTTGTTGTTGTTGTTGTTGTTGTTGTTGTTGTTGTTGTTGTTGTTGTTGTTGTTGTTGTTGTTTTTGTTGTGGTTGTTGTTGTTGCCTTGGTTCTGAACTAATATCTGCATCAAGGCATTCTGCTGCTGGATCAACTGGGTGATCTCCGGTGGGAAGACAAATCCGGTGTCACGTCTCGGAGGCATCTGATGGGTTTAGAGGGGAGAGATTTAGAATAGAAATTAGGTCTAGTGAGAAAACACTACCCATATGCACATGAGGCAAGCACAATCGTATCATTCAATCAATCAAGCAAGGGCATACAATCGGTCTAGAACTATCGTTAAAAGTGCTCAGACTACTACTATGTGCAGGGGAAAATACTAGTAGTCGTATGGTGGTCATCTAGAAATATTGATCGGTGGAAGACTCCATGATATCCGCTCCAGCTTCGTCTTCATAATCATCATCACTATCATCAGGGTCGGAGTCGGTGTCGTCCATGATGATGTAGTCTTCGGAACGAATCTCCTTGGGTTCGTCGTCTTCTCCTCCTGACGCGGGGTCTCCCATGAAAACTCCTAGCTTCTTTGTCAGGTCGTCGTTCTTCTCCACGAGTATCATGATTTCCTCCTCATAATCATCGCGTGTAGCCTTGAGTTCCTCTTCAAGCTCGGTGATCCTGGTCATCGCCTTCTTTAAATCTATCATGCTTGCGCACATCTGGTTCTCCTGGCGTCGAATGTGTTGGTTTAACTCCTGGATGAATGCTGCAATGGACCTGTCCTTCCTGGTGCTGACTATCTCCCATTGCTCATCTCGGCGCCCGCATATCTGGTAGATAGTATCCTTGAGATCCTTGTGGTAAACTTCGCCGATGCATCCCATGGCGATGTGGGCTGCCATGTTGTTTCCTAGACTCCAGGTGGGTGCATCAAAGGAAAACTCTATGGGCTCAGTGACTGGCATGAATGTCATTCCTGGAACTTGAACTTGAATCATCCGGCGCTCCTCTTCTGGTAATGTGGCATTGTAGGTCCCGGTGAAGCTTGGTCTTCCAATGTTCAGATATCTAGTGACTTCCTTCAAGGGTCGTCCAAAGGGGGTGTCTTCATCCGGTTGTGCAAACTTGTTCCTCGAATCCGCCATCCTAAAGAGTAGAAAATGGAGAGGAGTCAGAAATGAGTAGAGAAGAGTGACCTATGGCTTTTCTTAGTGCTCGTGTCCTACATTCAGCGTGTGCTCTGATACCACCTTGTAGCGACCCGACCTCATACGGTCACGTCTTTGTGCTTCATTGTCATCCCTGGATCGGTAATGCTGACACACACAGTACTCGAAGGATTTATAACAGAGTAGCAATCACACACTTATTACATCGAATGTCTCAAAAGGGAACTTAATAAAATAAATATGGCTTAAGGCCATCTAACACGATAACAGCGGAAGGCTTGGAAGATAAAGTGAGTCCATCAACTCCAACGGCATAGCTGAGTGCATGACAATGACCTATCGCACCTTTACTCATCGTCTGAAAAGTATGCAACATAATACATTGCAGCCCGAAAATGGGTCAGCACATGGAATATGCTGGCAACATAACACAGTAGAGCAATGAACAGATAAATACTATCACTATATGCATATATGGCAGGTGGAGGCTCTATAGTTATATGATTTTGCGAAAAGCCAATTTTTCCCAACAACAAAGGAATAAATTTTATTTAACTATCATGGTAGTTGAAACATCATTGAGAAGGTTCCTCCAACTCAATCCCAATTAAAGGTAATTATCAAGCCAACAAATTAATTATATAGAGTGATGAGATCAACATGATAATCCAAGAACCAGATACTCAAGATGTCCTTAACCAGGGACACGGCTAACCATAATTAGTTTGTACACTCTGCAGATGTTTGTGCACTTTTCCCCACAAGACTCGATCGCCTCCGTTGGATTTCTCGCACTACATGGTGTTTGAGAAACGGATGACTGAGACACAGTCTTTCAGAAGTATTAACTCTTTACTCTGGATGGGCAGTTACACCTACTTTCCCTCTACATCTGCTAGCCCACCACTGAAAGAGGTCATGCAACATACTCAACTATTCTAGAGCCCATAATAGCTTGTGGCTGCACACGGAAGTTTCAAGCATGAATAATCTTATGATCCCTTTGAGTTTGGGTGGCGGACCGTAGAATAATCACACGGGTACTTTGGGATATCCTAGGACAACACTGGATTCTCCAGATGCCCAAACAAGCAATCCACCCATATGTGTATTAAAGTTGCCACCTTAAGTTGAACCATTAATTAACAACTCACATCTGTCATGGATACAGTCAAACCCAATCCGCGTCTACGAGCATAGCATGGCATTATAAGCATAACGTAGAAGTAACTCCCAAAGTTTGATAATAAACAGGGCAATAGGTTCTACCTCATCATCTACTTCCCAAACCCACAAGTTAATCACATCCTAATCATGCAGTGTTTGAGGTTTGTATCTAATGCATAAAAACTGGGTATGAAAAAGAGTATGATCAATGTGTTACTTGCCTTGCTGACGATCCGCAAAACCTAGTGACTCGTAGTAGCACGCTTCGTACTCCGGGAATTCTATCGCAAACAAAAAATAGCATACATAAGCAATCAAGCAAAGAAGCACGGGTAAAACTCAAATAAGAAGATCTAACCAGAAAGTTCAACTTAAGAACTCCGGTTTGCAAAAAGAATCAAATCAAATGGAGCAACGAAACTCAAACTGCGAAAGAAACAAGATCCGATTACTAATCTGGACTAAAGTCAAATTTTCCAGTACCAAGATCTTGTTCAAGTTGGTTAAACAGAAAGAGGGCTTCGATACGAAGATCTAGGCGCTTGAATCACCTGATTCCGATAAACGAGCGAAAGGATAAACTAAAACGAAAATCGGATTAGAAATCACGATCAGAAATAATCGCGAAAAACCATAGAAAAAGAAAAACTCATGAACAGGCTAACGAACGAACGTTCGCTGTCTGTGACTAGTGGGCGAACGGCGTTTGTTTAAACGAACGAACGGACGAACGTCCGCAATAAACCGACGGAAAAACCAATCTAATGAGTTAAACCGGAAAATAAATAAAAAAATAAAAAACGGATCTAGATCTAGGGTTTACTGAAATAAACCGACGAAAAAGACGATGGCGGCGGCGGCTAACTCCAGCGAAGTCGGCGGTGGCGCGGCACGACGCGCGGCTCGAGGCGGCGGCGGCTAGGGTTTGGGAGGCGCGGGCGGGCTGGCGTCGGGGTGGGCTACGGGGGGGGGGGGGGCTCGGGCGGCTTATAAAGGCGGCCTGGCCTTGGGAGTCCGGGCCGGTTACGGCCCGTAGGTCGGTTATTTTTTTTAAATAATTCTGACGCGCAGAAAAAAAAAGAAAAAGAATACTAAACGGACTTCAAAAATCCCGAAATAAATTTTACCCGTCCTCTAAAAATACGCCGGACAAGGTGAACATTTATTTGGGCCTAAAATGCAATTTTGGAAAACGCATATTTTTCCTAATTCAAATAAAATTGCAATAAAGTCCGAATAAAATCAAATATTTGATTTTAATATATTTCCTCCAATATTTCATTTATTTTGGGAGAAGTCATATTATCTCCTCTCAGATATTTTAATATGAAATATTTTCGGAGAGAAAATAAATTAAAAGCAAAGTGATCCTTGTTTCAATATTTGATAAATGTCAAATATGAAAAACGTGAAATCCCCAACTCTCTCCGAGGGTCCTTAAGTTGCTTAGAATTTCGAGGATCGCGAAACAAAATGCAATAAAATATGATATGCATGAATGACCTATGTATAACATTCCAAATTGAAAATTTGGGATGTTACAAACCGACCCCCCTTAAGATGAATCTCGCCCTCGAGATTCGGGTTGGCTAGAAAATAGTTGTGGGAGGTCTTTGTGTAGATCATCCTCTCGTTCCCAGGTGGCTTCATCCTCTGTATGGTGGCTCCACTGAACTTTGCAAAACTTGATAACCTTGTTGCGAGTAACTCGACTGGCAAACTCAAGAATCTTGACAGTTTTCTCCTCATATGTAAAATCACTGTCCAACTGAATCGCTTCCAGCGGCACTGTATCTCTCAGAGGAATATCGGCCATCTCTGCATGGCACTTCTTCAACTGGGAAACATGAAACACATCATGTACTCCTGACAGTCCTTCGGGTAACTCCAACTTGTAGGCAACCTCTCCCATACGTTCCAAAACACGGTACGGTCCTACAAATCTCGGGGCTAACTTTCCCTTAACTCCAAAATGCTTAACTCCTCGAAGAGGTGACACTCGTAGATATGCTCGGTCTCCGATTTCAAAGACTACCTCCTTGCGTTTTGAATCTGCATAACTCTTCTGTCGGGACTGAGCTACCTTCAGTCTATCCCGAATCAGCTTAACCTTCTCTTCAGACTCCTTAATCAAATCTGGTCCAAACAACTGGCGGTCTCCAACTTCATCCCACATCAACGGTGTTCGGCATCTTCTTCCAGACAGGGCTTGGAAAGGTGCCATCCTCAAACTGGCCTGATAGCTGTTATTGTAAGTGTGGGGGGTTGGGTGCGACATATGCCAATGGATGGCTTATCATGATGGGAGCGAGTAGAACGTCGCCGGTGCCTGGTAGCGGGATAAAGCGTAGACACGAACGCCGTCGCACTTTACCCAGGTTCGGGGCTCTCCTAGGAGATAACACCCCTAGTCCTGCTCTGTGGAATCTCCGCATGATCACTAAGGCACAAGTGAATACAATGGTGCTCCTCGAGCTGTATGCTAGAGGTAGGAGAAGGCACGGCTAGCTCTCTCCTGTCTCTATGGGTTGGTCTAGTTCTAACAGGTTGGGAACCCTTCGCATGGGTGCCCTGGGGGGTTTATATAGGCCTACCCCCCAGGGGTACAATAGTAATCCGGCCCGGTGTAGGACCCGGTTGTCAGTCTCTCTGGTGGCCGGCTTCTCCGCCGGCTGCTAGGGCCCGCCGCCTGGTGGGCCCCGCCGACTGGTCTTGTACGGAGCCGACAGGCCATCTCCGCCGCTCGCGGGTCTTGTCGGCTGCTGATCACTGTAGTCGTGATGCAAATGATGCAGGCTCGGTCAAGGGAGCGTGGCTACAGCCCCGCCGCCTGGCGTGCGATCACTGTAGCCACTCTGTGTCTCATCTGGTTAATGGCGCATGGGATCCGAGGAAGGGACGGGCCGACAGCTGGGGACCGACTTCTCTCGGATCCGACTGGTGGGGCTTTGGCCGTCTTCCGGGCTCTCGCTGATCGGTGGGGCCCGTTGTCCTTGGGCCGTACCGACAGGCCGTCGTGCGAGCAGGACTCCGCCTGCATGGGGTGACGTCAGGGGCGGAGTGGCAACAGTGCCGCGCTGGGCGGGGATCTCCGCTGGTACGGTGCACTGTGGCCACGCCTGTCCCTGGATTTGGGAGGGATGGGCTATACTGTAGCCACTCCCTGTCTTGTCTTTCTTGATGAGGGCGCAGGCTTCGTAGGCGCTATGGGCCGACTGCCATGGGCCTACTTCTCTGGAAGCCGCCCAATAGGAGTCGGCTTATCTTGATGCCGGCCTCTGGAACTCGGCCGTCTACGGGCAACCGGCTATTCCTCCAGCCGGCCACCAGAAGGCGGCACTTTCTCTTGGTGCTATGAGGGGCGCACCCAGCCCCGATGTCTTGAAAGGTTCTGGGTCTCGGGTTAGCCTACCCGTGGACCATTACTCCGATAGTAGTCCCCGAAGCTGGTGAGGTGCCGCGGCTGAGCAGCCGAGGAGCCTCAGCAGTTTCTCTCTCCGAGGGCTTGAGGTGGGGCTTCGTCCGGCTTCTCGCGAGCCGACTGGTGGGAGTCTGCCTCGTCCAGCCTGACTTAATCCAAATTTCGAATGCGGCGGCGGGAACCAAGTGGCGTGCTTGCTAAATGTCATGTCGCGTCGAGTGGCCGGGCCAGTCTGCCAGCCCACGCTCGCGATGGGACGTGCCTGCTGGCGGGGCCCGCCACTACCAAGCCTCGGCACGCGAGCGGATCCGCTGCGGCCGAGGCGGGCGGTTGGGCTTTCCCACGAAGTTACTGTGCGCAGTAGCTCGTGCGATAAACGTGGGAGCGTGGGGTCGTGGGCGCAGTAAATCCCACGATCGCCCCCTCGGTTTCGTAGCCCGTAAGCCTATAAGTAGGGGGAGGAGGGGGAGCGGCGGAGTACGCGTGTCCCTCCCCCCATTCTTCCCTCCTTCTTCTTCCTCTCGCCGTAGCGCCTCTAGGCCACGCTGAGCGCTGCTGCCGTTCGTCTCCGATGAGCTCATCTTCCAACCCCACGCCCCCATGGCGCGCTCCGGGGCATGGGACGGCTCCGAAGTTCACGACGACCACATCAACTTTCTCCGCCAGACGCGGCGGCTGCCCGGCGAGGACCACGTGAAGGTCCACCTCGCGCCAAAGAGGGAGATCTCGCCGGCGCCGGAGGAGGGCGAGCGGGCCGTCTTCCGCTCACACTGCCTGCGCGGCCTCGGCCTGCCGGCGAGCAGTTTCTTCCGGTCCTTCCTCGAGTTCTACGGTCCACCTCACCCCGAACACGGTGGTGCTGCTGTCCGCCTTCGTCACCTTGTGCGAAGGCTTCCTCGTCGTCCTCCCCATCATCGAGCTTTGGGGGGAGTTCTTCTACATCAAGCTCGGCACCCTCGTCGCGGGCGTGCCGGCTAATGCGGTGCGTTTATTGCGGTGCGGAGGCCGGCGGCCGAAAATCCGTTCCCTCCCATCCCGCTGATCAAGTCGGTGAAGATGTGGCAGCGGTGGTACTTCTACGTGAAGAGCGTCTTCCCGGAGGGCGACTAGGTCAACTTGCCGGCTTACGAAGCCGGCCTGCCGGCTGGGAGGCGGCCCAACAGGTCGTACCGGGCCAAGACGCTGTCGCCTTCTGGAGCCGCCGCCATCGCCCGGCTCCGAGTGTTGACACAGTCGGAGGGCCTGACCGGGCCCGACTTGCTATCCGCCTTCGTGGCGCGCCAGGTGCTCCCGCTCCAAAGCCGCCCTCACATGATCTGCCAGATGAGCGGGCATCGGGACCCAAGCCGGCTGTGCACCAAGGAGATGCCTCATGCAGAGGTAGCTCACATGGTGAACTACCTTGCGAACTGCGAGCTCATGGAGGAGTGGCGGTTTGGCAAGGAGCCGTACTCACGCGCCGACCCCCCGCCTAGGGTAGCTTGTCTTTCTTTTTCTCTGTCCCTTTGTTGCCGAGTTCGACCTGTCCGACCTGACCAATCAGCTTTGAACAGAGCCCCCTCCTCCAGCTGGCAGCCGGTGCCGCGGGGCCGGAGCGCCAATTCCTCCCCGACCGAGTGGAGAGCGATGTCGACGACCCCGACTTGGGGGCGGAGGCCTTGGAGGACGACACCGAGGGAGTAGGCGGCAAAGCAGGCGGCCCGAGGCTCGGGGCCAGCCTCGAGGACTGGCCCGACGATGATGCGGGGGAAGTCGCCCCGCGCCACTAGCCAGGACCCGGCCAGCCGGGCGCGAGCTCATCTGCCGCGCCGGACGCCCAGGGCGGCGCGAAGAAACGCAGGGCCGCGCCGAGCTTGTTCGGCAGTCGGCCGAAGAAGCCCAAGGGCTCGGCCGCCGCGACCAAGCGGGACGAGGCGGCCGCAAAGGCCATCCGCTTCCGCAAGGAGGTGAAGAAGCCGCAGCTGGTTTCTGCGTAAGTACCGCCTTTATCTCGTACTTTCTCCTTCCTTGCCAAACTTGTCTGAATTTCTCTGTTTTGTTTCCCTTGATCTAGGGCTCCGCTTTCTCTTGAGAAGTCGGCCGCCGCCTCCATCGTTGGGTCGGCGGAGACTTCCGCAACCACTCGGCGGATCGATCCGGCCGCCGACCTCTGGGAGGCGACGGAGCGGAACACGCGAGAAGTGCGCGAGGAGCGGGAAGCCGCCCGCCTGGAGAAGGCGGAAGCGGAGAAGGCGGAGGCCGCTGCCATGAAGAAACTAGCAGAGGCCAAAGCCGCCGACGCGGCGAAGAAGCAGGCCGAGGAGGCCGCACACGGCCAGTCGGTGATATTCATCACTCCCCTGAACTCCGCACCGCCATCTTCGGAGTTCGTGGCGCAGACTGGGGAAGTCAGCGACGAGCACCCGATCATGGAGAGGGACGGTGGCGACGTTGCCATGCCGGACGTGATCGTGCCTCCACCGCCGCCATCCGGGAGCGCGCAAGGCGAGCAGCCGGCGGACCTGCCGGTGCCGCCAGCCGGAAACAAGGTGGTGACGGGCCCGACTCCTGAGGTCCGCACACCGACGCGCCGCCAACTTGCAAAGGCGGCTTCGGCGCCACGCCCGCTGGAGACCGTTGCCGCAAGCTCCTCGATCCCGGACACCAAGGCGACCAGCGCCGCGCCTACTGGGTGGGTGCAGGTAGGCGAGATGGGCCCTCTGAACAAGGCAGTCTTGGATGTTCAAGCTAAACTCCGCGCCGAAGCCGACGCCATCAAGCACTGCAACAAGACATACTTGGCATCGCGAGAGGCCATCCGGGTACGCTTCTTGCTCCTTCGTTTTTAACTCTTGTATTGCTTCGTGGGGGCGCGACAGCGCACCCACTGGGTGTAGTCCCTGAGTTCCGGGCCGGCTGCTGAGCAGGCGGCTTGGAACTTTAATTAGGAGGCTCTGAGCATTGATATTCTTGCTGCAGGATTATCCTAACCTCCGTGCGGCCGCCTTCAACTCCAAAGTCCAGGAGTTGGATCAGCGTGCTGCCGACTTGTCGGAGAGCCGGAGTAAGTCTTCGTCTTTCTCTACGGGGGCGCGCTGGCGCACCCGCGGGCTATAGTCCCCGAGATTCGGGCCGACTGCTGAGCAGTCGGGCCGGATCTCCCTGGCAACTGTTCTTCTTTTCTGCTGGTTACTGACGTCTTTCCCTTCTTATTTTCTTCTGCAGAGGCCAACGCCATCTTGCAGCAGCAGCTGGGCGAAGCCAACACCGCGCTACGCGCTAAGGAGGAGGAGTGCGGCAAGCTGGCGGAAGAGCGCGACCGGCTGGTCGCGCAACTGGTGGAGTAGGCGGAGCTTCTCAATTAGGCCCAGAAGCAGGCGGAGGACAAGGAGACCGGCCTCCTTGCTGAATTTGCGACCGAATGCTCCGCCTGGACCAACAAGGAGGCGATGTTGGCTTCCGGCTTTCACGAGATAGAAGACATAGTTGATGGTGAGCTTCCTTCTTTTTCCTTCTTTGAGGTGCCGGCTGCTGGTCGAACGGCCTCCTGTTTCTAACTTTGATTCTTTGCTTTCTGTCTTGGCAGACTTCTTCCCTGGTCACTCCAATGCCGCCAATCAAGCCATTGAAGCCGATCGCGAAAGACGGAAGGCGGAAGGCGCGGAGATCGCCGCTGACGCGCCCCGAACCCTTAGCGAGCAGATCCTGAGCATCGAGGCCCGTCTTCGGCCGGCTCACCGGATGCTGCGCCATCTTCAGCGTGTCGGCGCCCAGGCGATCGCCGCCCTGTGGCCGGACATGCCGGCACCGCGCACTCCTAGTCGGACTGCCGACTGGCTGGAGGTGGCGGCCGGCCGTCTTGAGGCCTGGAAGGGCTCCTCGCCTCGGGCTGGAGCGCGCTGGGCCTTGGAATTCGTCAAGGCGTGGTACCCTGGGCTATGTCTAGCCCAGTTGGCCACGTTTCGGCTGCAGGCTCAGGAGGAGTTGGTGGTCGTGGAAGATGATCTTGTCAAGCGTGCGGCGGCAATCGCCGAGTACACTGACACCAGTGTCTTTGTCCCGGAGCGAGTCGAAAACGGTGCCGAGGCGCCACCAGAATGGTTCGGGCTGAACCCGGAGGACGGCGAGGACTCAGCTGAGGTGATCAGCTCCAGCGGCGAGGAAGAAGGCGAGGAGGAGGAGGAAGGCGAAAAGGAGGCGCCAGAGGTCGGAGCGGACGGCCAGCCTCAACTCGACCGCGCCTCCAGCAACGAGCCGCGCCCAAGCGAGCTGGCTACCACTAGAGGCGACCAAGCGGAGACTGACCAGCCGGCCGCTCCACCAACCGGCACCGCCGACTCCTCCGATCCACCAAATCCGTCTTCCGCGCCCTAGGCCGCTAGTTTATCTTTTGCTTTACCTGCTTATCATTCTCGACGAACTTGTTAATTTTGCACAATTCCACCCGCGGGGTGTATCTTAAACTTCCGTTGAATTTTGGCCAAGGGCCCTTTGCTATGTAAAATATTTTTCCGGGTTCTATCTTTTCTTGCTTGCTGCTCTTTGACTTTTCCCTTTGCCGCCTTTCCTTGGTTGCCGTCTTGCCAGACGAATAGCCGCTCTGCGGACTATGGCTGGATCAAGTACTTAGCTACTTCAGGGGAGGCAAGTACTTAGCCGTTTTTAGAGCATTTTAGCAAGTTAAGTAGAGGTCGGCCGGCTGGCTGCTCAACAACCGGTCGTAGAAGGCGAGAAGCCGGCTTGAACTATGCACATGCTTTGGGTCCTTAGCCATTTTTCACGTGGGCACTCTTTCTGCCTTTCTCCTACCAACCAGGCAGTCGCTCTGCGAGCTGTGGCTTCTGGTAGGAGACGGCTTAAGTGGCAACACATTACTTGTCCGGCTGTAGGAAGCATTTCATAGTACAAGGCGGCGAGTCCCCGGGCCGACTAGTCGGACCCGGTGCCAAGCGGCAAAAAAAGGAGATAATACATTCGTAGGCATAATTCTTATCATATAGATAAAAGAGGGCAGTCCCTGAGCTCTTCTCGGGGGACCCGGAGTCTTCGTACTTTAATACAAAAGGTAGCGTGGTACATACTGCATCAACTGTAAAATCTTCGGAGGAGATTTGCATTCCATGGCCCCTCCGTCTCCTTGCCGGAGTCGTCCCTCTTGCGCGCTCGAGGCTTCTGGGCGTCGATCAGGTAGTAGGAGTCATTGCCCAACACTTTACTGATGATGAAGGGGCCTTCCCAAGGCGCTGAGAGCTTGTGCTGGCCGGCTGTTCGCTGGATCAGCCGGAGCACGAGGTCTCCCTCTTGGAAAGATCTCGGCTTGACCTTCCGGTTGTAGTATCGGCGCTGGCTCTGCTGGTAGATGCTGGACCGGCTGAGTGCCAACAGCCGGCCCTCTTCCAGCAGATCGACGCCGTCTTGTCGCGCTTCTTCTGCTTCCTCGTCGTTGTACATGGTGACTCAAGGAGAGTCAAATTCTATGTCTGTCGGGATGACGGCTTCGGCACCGTAGACAAGGAAGAAAGGCGTGAAGCCGGTTGATTTGTTCGGAGTTGTGCGCAGGCTCCAGAGGATGGCTGGCAGCTCGTCGAGCCAGCAGCCGGCTGAACGCTCCAGAGGCTCGACCAGTCGTGGCTTGATGCCGGACAAAATGAGGCCGTTTGCTCGCTCCACCTGGCCGTTTGACTGTGGATGGGCAACGGATGCTAAGTCCAGTCGGATGCCCTGCGTCGCGCAGAAACGGACCAAGGCGCCTTTGGCAAAGTTCGTGCCATTGTCGGTGATGATGTTGTGTGGTATGCCATACCGGATGGTGATGTCGGAGATGAAAGTCACAGCAGTCGGACCATTCAGCTTCTTGATTGGTTTCTCTTCTATCCACTTCGTGAACTTGTCCACTGCGACAAGCAGATGAGTCATACCGCCTCATGCAGTTTTGAATGGTCCCACCATGTCCAGGCCCCAGACAGCAAAGGGCCAGGCAATGGGGATAGTCTTGAGTGCGGAAGCCGGCTGATGTGGCTTGGAGCGGAATTGCTGGCACCCTTTGCATTTCTGGACCAAGTCGGCCAGAAAAAACCATGGCGGAGAGCTTTGTCTACGAGTGCTCTTGAAGCCGCCTGGTGGCCACACTCGCCTTGATGAATATCTTTGAGGATTGCTTGGCCTTGCTCCGGCTCTACGCAGCGCTGGTAAACACCAGTGACACTGCGCCTCACAAGCTCTATGTTGACTATGGTGTATGCTGCTGCCCGGCGTTGCACTTGCTGGGCCGAGATCTCGTCAGCTGGCAGCTCTTTGTTCACCAGGAGGTTGAGGATAGGTTGGGCCCATGAAGGTGCTACAATTTCTTCGACTGCTAGGACTGCTACTTGCACGAGGGCGGTTGGGCCGGGAGGTGGCGGGTTGGAGTCAGCTGCTGCTTGCTGAGTCGATGAAGTCCCCGGGCCGGCTGCAGCAGTCCCCGAGCCGGGTTCTGAAGTTCCCGGGCTGGGTGCAGCTGTTGCAGTCCCCGGGTCGCTTGCCGAATTCCTTGTGCCGGCTGCTGGGGTCCTCAAGTCGGATCCGACTGCTTCAGGAGGAGCCGGCACAAAGATGCAATCTGATTCTGGCGATGGCTTGACAGACGGCTTGAGGAGGCGTTGCAGGGCGACGCCGGTTGGTATTGCTTGACGAGTGGAGCCGATTCGTGCCAAGGCGTCTGCTTGCTCATTATCATTTCTTGGCACGTGAAGAAACTCGCACCATTCAAAGTATCCACTGAGTTGTTGTACGAGGAAGCGGTAGCTCGCCATGTTTGCATCCTTGGCATCCCAGTCGCCTGACGACTGCTGGACCACCAAATCAGAGTCACCATAACACAGGATCCGGCGAATGCCGAGTTCTTTGGCAAGCCGGAGCCCATGAATGAGTGCCTCGTATTCAGCAACGTTGTCTGAGGCGGAAAAATGGATTTGCAGCACATATCTGAGCTTGTCGCCTTTGGGAGAGGTGAGGACGATGCCGGCTGCCAAACCAGTGCGCATTTTGGAACCATCGAAATGCATCCGCCAATGGGTGGAGTCGGGCGCTGGCGGCAGGTACTGGGTCTCGGCCCAGTCGACGAGGAAGTCGGCCAGTGCTTGTGACTTGATGGCGGTGCGAGGCTGGTAGTAGATGGTGTAGGGGGGCAAATCTATGGCCCACTTGGCCACTCGGCCTGAAGCATCTCGACTTCCAATGATCTCGGCAAGTGGAGCCGTGCAAACCATGGTGATTGGGTGCTCTTGAAAATACGGCTTCAATTTCTTGGCGGCAAAGTGTACGCCATAGCACATCTTCTGATAGTGGGGGTAGTTTTGCTTGGAGGCTGACATCACTTCACTCAGGTAATACACCGGTCTCTGGACTGGTAGTGCCTTGCCCTCCTCCTTGCGCTCTACCACTATGACTGTGCTGACTACCCGGCTGGTGGCGGCGATGTAGAGGAGCATGGGCTCCTTAGGAGTCGGAGGCGCCAGGACGGGTGGAGTAGTCAACATTTTCTTGAGCTGGAGAAAAGCTTCATCCGCCTTGTCGTGCTGACCAGTCGGAGCCATACAAGACGAGTATCCTGAAGAGCATGGGGCTTATGTCGTGTTCACCAGCGTGGACGACGATAAGCACAGCAGACGGCAACGACAGCAAGAAGTAAACGCAGTAGCATCAAAGACCCCCCGAGTTCATGCATTGGTCCGAGAATCCTATCAGTTGGAGTAGAGCCGACCACCCGGAAGTAATGCCCAATCCCGGCTGCTACGGTGGGGGAGGAGGTGGCTGCCCAGCAGGCGGAGGAGGCATAAGGCCGTCACCCTTGGCGATCCTGGTGAGCCAATGGCACTTCCGAGTGGTGTGGTTGGACGGCTTCGCGCCGCTGTAAAATTTGCAGGGCGCGTCAAGAGTCTGCTCATACGAGAAAGCAGGCAGCCAATTGGGCTTGCCGCCCTTCTGGCGCTTGGATGGAGGCTGCCCTTCTGGCTGCTGGTCTTCGACTGTCGCCACCTGCCGGCTTGTGGAAGCCGGCTGCATGGCCTTGCGCTTATTGTCGCTTGGTTGCTGGCGCCGACTAGTGTCGCCCGCTGGGGTCCGTGGAGCTTGAGGGGCCACTTTGCCAGATGCATCAACTTGGATCTCTGCCTTCATGGAGGAGTCGGCCGTGGCATATTTATCTGCTATGATCAGCAGCTCGTCGAGGGTTGCCGGATCGTCGCAAAGAAGCATGTGCTTGAGGAGGTTGCCCTCTCGGCACCCGGCGGTGAACTACTCGATGGCCTGCACCTCGTGCACGCCCTTGCAAGAGTTGCGGGGCTCAGCCCAGCGTGTGAGGTAGTCACGAGTCGATTCATTGGGGCCTTGGACGCACAAGGAGAGTTGGCGAGGCTTGGGCGGGCGCTTGTATGTGCTGGTGAAGTTGCGGACGAAGGCTTCGGTGAAGTCGACCCAACTGTTGATGCTGCGGGGCTTCAGGCTGTTCAGCCATGTCCGGCCGTGCCCTGGAGCATGAGCGGAACATACTTCACGGCAACACGCTTGTTGCCGTTCGCGATGCTGATGGCTGTGGAGTAGTCGACCAGCCAGTCTTCCGGCTTCACAGAACCGGTGTATTTGGGCGTGTCTCTCGAGAGCGTGAACCCTTTGGGGAAGGGCTCATCACGAATGCGGGGGCCAAAACAAGGCGGACCCAGCTCATCTTCTTCTTCTAGCGCCAGGGATCGGTTGAGACAGTCGATCCGGTGGCGGGCATCGTTCTCTCCGACTCCTTCTCGACGGCCAAGGCGGTCGCCGAGTGTCGAGTGTTCAACAGGCGGCGGGGAGACACACCTTTCCCTGCGAGGGGGAGGAGGCGGGCAGTCGTCCCGTCGTTCCACTGCTCTTGGGCGGCCGTCTTGGTCGCGCTCGATAGTGATGTGAGTCCGGCTGCGGCTGGCAGCCGGCTCCTTGTCTCTTCTTCCGCGGGCGCCACCAGTCGGTGTCCGGGAGGTCGCGCCTTGATCTCGGCGGGGAGGCGGATCGTCATTTCGCCGGTTGGGTGCTTCAGTGCGGCAGTCGGCCTCGTGCTGCTCAGCTGCCGCGTCGAGGAGTCGCTGGACACGCTCCGCCATCTGGCGATGCTCTTCGCCCTCGAACTTGTCCAGCTCTTCTGCTGCTGCCTGGGCAGCTCGTATGTTTTCCGCTGGCGTGGCGAAGACGGGGCGATCTGCCCCCAAACAGGCTGGCGATGGCCACACCGCGTTGCCGGACCATGCCGATGCGGCTAGGCCCATCAGGAGCCGGCGTGCCACCCACAGCGCGGTCCATCTCGCGCTGGTAGGCCTCCGACAGGCGTCTCATGTTGGCCAGCTTCTTGGCGCTCTCGACGAGCTGGACGCGGCGTGCTTCTAGCGTCTCGGCGTCGGCGTCTTCTGGAATAGGCGCCGTCAGGTCTTGCAGTGCCGCATCGAGTGGGTCATGAGCACCTCCGCCGGAGTGCTCGCTGGGGCCGATGACAAGCACCTCCGTGATGGCGCTTTCGCCGCTCTCCGCGCGAGGGAGCGGCTCGTCGTAGACCACCACATTGGCGGGGAATGCGTCAAACGACGCAGTGTCGGAGTCGACAAGCATTGGGTTGGTGGAGCCAACAGACTACAAGTCGACAGCAGGCTCGCTGGCGACGTGGAGCTGATCGAGGAGGCTCACGAGGCGGCTCTCGGGACCATCAGTGCCCGCGTCAGACGCAGGCTCGTCGGAGAGGCGAACCTCGCCAACAAGATCAGCGAGGTGGCTCGCCGCGCAGGCGACCTCCGCGCCATGCAGCGCGTCGGCGCAGACTCCGTCTGGCGTGCCGGGCTGGCTGCACTTGCCGGGAAGGAACAAGGTTCCCGTCCAGAACAGGTCTCCGGACGACAGTGCACCTCGCCCCACGGTGGGCTTCAAATGTCGAGGTTGGGTGCGACATATGCCAATGGATGGCTTATCATGGTGGGAGCGAGTAGAACGTCACGGTGCCTGGAAGCGGGATAAGGCGTAGACACGAACGCCGGTGCACTTTACCCTGGTTCGGGGCTCTCCTAGGAGATAACACCCCTAGTCCTGCTCTGCGGGGTCTCCGCATGATCACTAAGGCACAAGTGAATACAATGGTGCTCCTCGAGCTGTATGCTAGAGGTAGGAGAAGGCACGGCTAGCTCTCTCCTGTCTCTATGGGTTGGTCTAGTTCTAACAGGTTGGGAACCCTTCGCATGGGTGCCCTGGGGGGTTTATATAGGCCTACCCCCCAGGGGTACAATAGTAATCCGGCCGGGTGTAGGACCCGGCTGTCAGTCTCTCTGGTGGCCGGCTTCTCCGCCGGCTGCTGGGGCCCGCCGACTGGTCTGGTACGGAGCCAACAGGCCGTCTCCGCTGCTCGCGGGTCTTGTCGGCTGCTGATCACTGTAGCCGTGATGCTAATGACGCAGGCTCGGACAAGGGAGCGTGGCTACAGCCCCGCCGCCTGGCGGGCGATCACTATAGCCACTCTATGTCTCATCTGGTTAATGGCGCATGTGATCCGAGGAAGGGACGGGCCGACTGCTGGGGACCGACTTCTCTCGGATCCGACTTCTCTCGGATCCGACTGGTGAGGCTTTGGCCTTCTTCCGGGCTCTTGCTGATCGGTGGGGCCCGTTGTCCTTGGGCCATACCGACAGGCCGTCGTGGGAGCAGGACTCCGCCTGCATGGGGTGACGTCAAGGGCGGAGTGGCAACAGTGACGCGCCGGGCGGGGATCTCCGCTGGTACGGTGCACTGTGGCCACGCCTGTCCCTGGATTTGGGAGGGATGGGCTATACTGTAGCCACTCCCTGTCTTGTATTTCTTGATGAGGGCGCATGCTTCGTAGGCGCTATGGGCCGACTGCCATGGGCTGGCTTCTCTGGAAGCCGCCCACTAGGAGTCGGCTTATCTTGATGCCAGCCTCTTGAACTCGGCCGTCTACGGGCAGCCGGCTATTCCTCCAGCCGGCCACCAGAAGGCGGCACTTCGTCTTGGTGCTATGAGGGGCGCAGCCAGCCCTGATGTCTTGAAAGGTTCTGGGTCTTGGGTTAGCCTACCCGTGGCCCATTACTCCGACAGTAAGAGAACTCCATGTAGGGCAAGTTGTCATCCCAAATAGATCCACAATCTAGCGCACAAGCTCTCAACATGTCCTCCAGAATCTGATTGACTCTCTCAGTATGTCCATCTGTCTGCGGGTGAAAAGCTGTAATGAACTCCAGCCTGGTTCCCAAAGTCTGGTGCAGCTGGTGCGAAAACTTTGAAGTAAACTGTGTTCCTCTATCTGATACGATGGTCCTCGGAACTCCGTGTAGACAGACGATCCTGGTCATATATATCTTAGCCAACTTAGCACTGGTATAGGTGGTTTTCACGGGGATAAAGTGGGCTACTTTGGTCAAGCGATCCACTACTACCCAGATAGGATCATATCTTGATCGGGTCCTGGGCAATCCGGTGATAAAATCCATGCCAAGCTTATCCCACTTTCATTCGGGTATCGGCATAGGCTGCAGTAATCCTGCTGGCTTCTGATGTTCTGCCTTCACTCTCTGACATACATCACATACGGCTACATACTCGACAATATCCTTCTTCATACCAGTCCACCAGAAACACTCCTTCAAATCCAAATACATCTTGGTGTTTTCGGGGTGTATCGAGTATGGAAGTCATGAGCTTCCTGAAGTATCAACTTCATGATCTCTGTATTATTGGGCACATATATACGGTCCTCAAACCATAAGGTGTTGTGCTCATCCTCACGAAAACCTTTGTCTTTCCCTTCACTCATCTTCTCCTTTATCCCGGCAATCTCCTTGTCATCCTTCTGAGTTTCTCGAATCCTTCCCAACAATGTAGACTGAACTTCCATTGCTGCAACATAACCTCTAGGAACAATCTCCAAACGAAGTTCCCTGAGATCCTCGACTAACTCCTTTGGCATCCCTCCGCTTACGAGGGTATTAACATAACTCTTACGGCTCAAAGCATCTGCTACGACATTGGCCTTTCCTGGATGATAATGCAGCTTCATGTCATAATACTTTATGAGTTCTAACCATCTCCTCTGCCTGAGGTTCAGCTCCTTCTGAGTAAAGATGTACTTCAAACTCTTGTGATCCGTGTACACATCGCAACAGTTTCCAATAAGAAAATGTCTCCAGGTCTTTAAGGCATGCACTACGGCTGCTAACTCCAAATCATGCGTGGTATATTCAACTCGTGCGGTTTCAGTTGTCGTGAGGCATACGAAACAACTCTCCCGTCTTGCATAAGTACTCCTCCAAGTCCTAAGTGAGAGGCGTCGCAATACACTTGGAAATCCTTGCGTATATCTGGCAGAATCAGCACTGGGGCTGTAGTCAAACGCTTCTTCAACTCCTGGAAACTTGCTTCACATTCATCAGTCTAATGGAACTTAGTGTCCTTATTCAACAATGCCGTCATTGGCTTCGCAATCTTCAAAAAATTCTCAATGAATCTCCGATAGTATCCCGCGAGTCCAAGAAAACTGCGGATCTCTCCAACTGAGGTGGGTGCCAACCTCTCAGTGACTGACTAAACCTTGGTGGGATCCACTGCTATACCTTCTCCTGATATAACATGTCCAAGAAATCCAACTTCCTTCAACCAAAACTCACACTTGCTGAACCTGGCTTATAACTGATGTTCCCTGAGCTTCTCGACAACTAAACGCAAATGCTCCTTGTGTTCCTCTTCATTCTTCGAGTATACCAAGATATCATCAATGAACACCACGACAAACTTATCCAAGAACTCCATGAATACCTTGTTCATCATACTCATGAAATAGGCAGGGGCGTTAGTTAGTCCAAATGACATAACCGTATACTCATATAACCCGTACCTTGTGGTGAAAGCGGTTTTGGGTATATCCTTCTCTCGGATCTTCAGGTGGTGATATCCTGATCGCAGATCGATCTTCGAGAACTCCTTAGCTCCTTGCAACTGGTCAAACAAATCATTGATCA
This sequence comes from Aegilops tauschii subsp. strangulata, assembly GCF_002575655.3. NCBI lineage: Eukaryota > Viridiplantae > Streptophyta > Magnoliopsida > Poales > Poaceae > Aegilops > Aegilops tauschii. Next base: position 324,500,222 of record NC_053040.3, read on the forward strand.
TCGGCAGTGGATACTTATTCTTGATTGTCATCTCATTCAACGCACGATAATCAACAACCATCCTTGAGAATCCATCCTTCTTCCCAACGAAGAGCACGGGGGCTCCCCATGGTGATGAACTTCTTCGAATGTAACCTTTCTCCAATAACTCCTTAATCTGCTTCTTAATCTCCTCCAGATATGGTCTCTTCGATATGGGCCCGGTGCCTGGCAACAGCTCTATCAAAAACTTGATATCTCGATCTGGTGGCATGCCTAGTAACTCCTCCGGAAATACATCCGGGTAATCCTTCACTACCGACACTTCCTCCTGAACAACTCCCGTGAGAGAATTTACTTGGGTCCTCCTTGGCGCATGCCTGGAAACATACTTGATCCTTTTTCCCTCCGGGGTGGTGAGTAAAATTGACTTACTCGCGCAATCGATGTTTCCTCCATACATTGATAGCCAATCCATTCCTAGTATCACATCCAAACCTTGTGATTCCAAATTATTAGATCTGAGGGGAAAACATGGCTTCCAATGGTCAATGGCATCTGAAAACATCCTTGTCTTGCCATATATTCCGCTCCTGCTGAACTTACTAACATAGGTGTCCTAAGTACCTTAGTGGGCAACTTATACTTATCCACGAATCCCCTTGATATGTATGAATGCGATGCACCAGTATCGAAAAGAACAATTGCAGTAAAAGACTTAACCAAAAACTTACTGATAACTGCATCTGGCTACTCCTCAACTTCCTCCATGTTCACGTGGTTCACTTGTCCCCTATTGAAAGGGTTGGGCTTCTTACCAGCGCTTCCATTGCCATTACCATTCTTTGCTTCAGGGCACTCAGTGGCATAGTGTCTAGTCTTCCCGCACTTGAAACAAGTAATGTGACTTAGGTCCTTCTTGGCGGGTGTGGCTGGGTTAGAGCGGTTCTGATTGCTTCCTGCTCCGTTCCCGTTTCCATTCTTGGAGCCATTGTGGTTGTGAGAACTCCCTCCATTGTGGGTGTGGCCTCCATGGTTATGGACAAGTCCTCCCGAGTTCGGGGTGACACGAGGCTTCTGCTGAGCTCCCGAATTATACTTTCCTTGTCCATACTTCCTTTTGCGGCTCTCAATCTGCTGCTGCTTCCCTTCAATCATAAGAGCCTTGTCTACCAACTCATGGCAGTTGTTGAATGTTGCCACCATCAACTGCATGCTCATTTCATCATTTAGCCCTTCCATAAACTTCTCCTGCTTCGCGGCATCTGTGGCCACATCATCAGGGGCATAATGAGATAGCTTACTAAACTCATCTACGTAATGAGCCACAGTACGATTTCCCTGGCGTAAGTTGCGAAACTCATGCTTCTTCATGCTCATAGCTCCAGTTGAGACATGGGCTGTGCGGAATGCTTGCTGAAACTGATCTCAAGTGACATTGGCTATGAGAAAAGTGGTTGTGTCATTCTCCCACCATGACGCTGCTGGTCCATCCAATTGGTGTGCGGCAAAACGCACCTTCTCAGCATCTGTGCAACCGGCGGTGGTCAACTCCCTTCCAATCCTGCGTAGCCAGTCATCCGCAACTATCGGCTCAGTGCTACTGGAAAACACCGGCGGCTGTAACCTCAGAAAACGGGCTAGGTTGTGAACTGGAGGAGGGTTGTTGTTGTTGTTGCCTTGGTTCTGAACTAATATCTGCATCAAGGCATTCTGCTGCTGGATCAACTGGGTGATCTCCGGTGGGAAGACAAATCCGGTGTCACGTCTCGGAGGCAAGATTTAGAATAGAAATTAGGTCTAGTGAGAAAACACTACCCATATGCACATGAGGCAAACACAATCATATCACTCAATCAATCAAGCAAGGGCATACAATCGGTCTAGAACTATCGTTAAAAGTGCTCAGACTACTACTATGTACAGGAGAAAATACTACTAGTGATATGGTGGTCATCTAGAAATATTGATCGGTGGAAGACTCCATGATATCCGCTCCAGCTTCGTCTTCATAATCATCATCACTATCGTCAGGGTCGGAGTCGGTGTCCTTGATGATGATGTAGTCTTCGGAATGAATCTCCTTGGGTTCTTCGTCTTCTCCTCCTGACGCGGGGTCTCCCATGAAAACTCCTAGCTTCTTTGTCAGGTCGTCGTTCTTCTCCACGAGTATGATGATTTCCTCCTCATAATCGTCGCGTGTAGCCTTGAGTTCCTTTTCAAGCTCGATGATCCTTGTCATCACCTTCTTTAAATCTATCATGCTTGCGCACATCTAGTTCTCCTGGCGTCGAATGTGTTGGTTTAACTCCTGGATGAATGCTGCAATGGACCTGTCCTTCCTGGTGCTGACTATCTCCCATTGCTCATCTCGGCGCCCGCATATCTGGTAGATAGTATCCTTGAGATCCTTGTGGTAAACTTCGTCGATGCGTCCCATGGCGATGTGGGCTGCCATGTTGTTTCCTAGACTCCAGGTGGGTGCATCAAAGGAAAACTCTATGGGCTCAGTGACTGGCGTGAATGTCCTTCCTGGAACTTGAACTTGAATCATCCAGCGCTCCTCTTCTGGTAATGTGGCGTTGTAGGTCCCTGTGAAGCTTGGTATTCCAATGTTCAGATATCTAGTGACTTCCTTCAAGTGTCATCCAAAGGGGGTGTCTTCATCCGGTTGTGCAAACTTGTTCCTCGAATCCGCCATCCTAAAGAGTAGAAAATGGAGAGGAGTCAGAAATGATTAGAGAAGAGTGACCTATGGCTTTTCTTAGTGGTCGTGTCCTACATTCAGCGTGTGCTCTGATACCATCTTGTAGCGACCCGACCTCAGACGGTCAAGTCTCTGTGCTTCAGTGTCATCCCTGGATCGGTAATGCTGACACACACAGTACTCGAAGGATTTATAACAGAGTAGCAATCACACACTTATTACATCGAATGTCTGAAAAGAGAACTTAATACAATAAATATGGCTTAAGGCCATCTAACACGATAATAGCGGAAGGCTTGGAAGATAAAGTGAGTCCATCAACTCCAACGGCATAGCTGAGTGCATGACAACGACCTATTGCACCTTTACTCGTCGTCTGAAAAGTCTGCAACATAAAACGTTGCAGCCCGAAAACGGGTCAGCACATGGAATATGCTGGCAATATAACACAGTATAGCAATGAACAGATAAATATTATCACTATATGCATATATGGCAGGTGGAGGCTCTATAGTTATATGATTTTGCGAAAAGCCAATTTTTCCCTACAACAAAGGAATAAATTTTATTTAACTATCATGGTAGTTGAAACATCATTGAGAAGGTTCCTCCAACTCAATCCCAATTAAAGGTAATTATCAACCCAACAAACTAATTATATAGAGTGATGTGATCAACATGATAATCCAAGAACCAGATACTCAAGATGTCCATAACCGGGGACACGGCTAACCATGATTAGTTTGTACACTCTGCAGAGGTTTGCGCACTTTTCCCCACAAGACTCGATCGCCTCCAATGGATTTCTCGCACTACATGGTGTTTCAGAAACGGATGACCGAGACACAGTCTTTCAGAAGTATTAACTCTTTACTCTGGATGGGCAGTTACACCTACTTTCCCTCTACATCTGCTAGCCCACCACTGAAAGAGGTCATGCAACATACTCAACTATGCTAGAGCCCATAATAGCTTGTGGCTGCACACGGAAGTTTAGAGCTTGAATAATCTTATGATCCATTTGAGTTTGGGTGGCGGACCGTAGAATAACCACACGGGTACTTTGGGATATCCTAGGACAACACTGGATTCTCCAGATGCCCAAACAAGCAATCCACCCAGATGTGTATTAAAGTTGCCACCTTAAGTTGAACCATTACTTAACAACTCACATCTGTCATGGATACACTCAAACCCAATCCACGTCTACGAGCATAGCATGGCATTATAAGCCTAACGTAGAAGTAACTCCCAAAGTTTGATAATAAACAGGGCAATAGGTTCTACCTCATCATCTACTTCCCAAACCCACAAGTTAATCACATCCTAATCATGCAGTGTTTGAGGATTGTATCTAATGCATAACAACTGGGTATGAAAAAGAGTATGATCAATGTGTTACTTGCCTTGCTGACGATCCGCAAAACCTAGTGACTCGTAGTAGCATGCTTCGCACTCCGGGAATTCTATCGCAAACAAACAATATTATACATAAGAAATCAAGCAAAGAAGCACGGGTAAAACTCAAATAAGAAGATCTAACCAGAAAGTTCAACTTAAGAACTCCGGTTTGCAAAAAGAATCAAATCAAACGGAGCAACGAAACTCAAACTGCGAAAGAAACAAGATCGGATTACTAATCTGGACTAAAGTCAAATTTTACAGTACCAAAATCTTGTTCGAGTTGGTTAAACAGAAAGAGGGCTTCGAGACGAAGATCTAGGCGCTGGAATCGCTTGATTCCGATAAACGACCGAAAAGATAAACTAAAACGAAAATCGGATGAGAAATCGCGATCGGAAATAATCGCGAAAAACCTTGGAAAAAGAAAAACTGACGAATAGGCTAACGAACGAACGTTCGCTGTCTGTGAGTAACAGGCAAACGGCGTTTGTTTAAACGAACGAACGGACGAACGTCCGCAAAATAAATAAACCGACAGAAAAACCGATCTAATGAATTAAACCGGGAAATAAAAAAACCGGATCTAGATCTAGGGTTTACCAAAATAAACCGACGGAAAAAACGGCGGCGACGGCGGCTAACTCCGGTGAAGTCGGCGGCAGCGGCGGCGGCGCGCGACTCGAGGCGGCGGCGGCTAGGGTTTGGGAGGCGCGGGCGGGCTGGCGGCGGGGTGAGCTGCGGGTGGGGGGCTCGGGCGGCTTATAAAGGCGGCCTGGCCTGGGGAGTCCGGGCCGGTTACGGCCCGGTTATTTTTTTAAATAATTCCGACGCGCAGAAAAAGAAATAAAAAGAATACTAAACGGACTCCAAAAATCCCGAAATAAATTTTCCCCGTCCTCCAAAAATACGCCGGACAAGGTGAACATTTATTTGGGCCTAAAATGCAAATTTGAAAAACGCGTTTTTTTCCTAATTCAAATAAAATTGCAATAAAGTCCGAATAAAATCAAATATTTTATTTTAATATATTTCCTCCAATATTTCATTTATTTTGGGAGAAGTCATATTATCTCCTCTCAGATATTTTAATATGAAATATTTTCAGAGAGAAAATAAATTAAAACCAAAGTGATCCTTGTTTCAATATTTGATAAAAGTCAAATATGAAAAACGTGAAATCCTCAACTCTCTCCGAGGGTCCTTGAGTTGCTTAGAATTTCGAGGATCGCGAAACAAAATGCAATAAAATATGATATGCATGAATGACAGATGTATAACATTCCAAATTGTGTTACAATAACATTTTTGGAGGTGTTTTTCGCGAGATGCCAAGTCAAGAAGAATCTTGGTGGAACATTCTCTCAAGCTCCTTATCTTCATACCCTCCATGGCCCCACTGTCAGAACTTGCCGCCGGTATCACAGTGTCATCGCTGCAACACTGAGACGAGTAGCCGACAAGCTCCGATGGTGCTCATTTATTCATGCGAACTCAGCGAGGATGAAGCTGCGGAGCTATGTGCTCCAGTCAGGCTCCAGGAACTCCACATGTAAGTACAGCCTAGCAGACGTGAGCGCTCTAACGATGCGTACCTTTCGGCAGTTTGCGGTCATATGCTTTGAGTAGTTCCCTCGTCGGATAACAGCTGCACCACATGAAGTATGAAGATATGGTCATCGGGACTTGGGGTACGCAAGGTTGATCACCTGGCATCTTATGGATATCTCCCTGAACATGATCCCAAAGCTGAAGACATTGGACTTGGTCGTACCACTATGCTGGAAACTCTTTGGAGGGAGGTACACGATGGCGCATCGTTCCTGCTCTCCCCTACTAGCATGAATTTGCAGTTCGTCAACAAGAAAAATAAATACAATGAAAGCATGGTGGCGGCAACCACAACAACTATAGCTTCTTCGCGGTACACACATCCTTCATTGCGTCTTCAAGTCCACAAGTGGGGCGTTGTCTCCAAACCAAACATCATGTTGTTGATCTTGATATCCGGTGGATGGTCTACGTTTGGAGCTAGTAGCGTGGCGCGAGGTCGACCATGATGTGAAGGAAATATGCCCTGGAAACAATAGTAAATGTCATTATTTATTCCCTCAATTGTAATTAATATTTATTTTCTGTGCTATAGTTGCAATGGCTCTCAAGTCTTCAATGTAAATGAGATTCAAAGGAAAACTCACTTGCATGTGTGGAATAGTAAAAATTAAATATATTCATTGTGCCGCCTCTAAGACTTGCTCATGTGTTGCATGATGGTTCGTTTTTCTGATCATGGGCATAGTTAAAGTAATGAGGATGCTGGCAACAATGGGTATACATTGTTGGATGAAAAATTGTGTTGAACGGACCCAGTGGATTGATATACTACAAGATCATATTGTCACTAGTTATCAGTATAATCACAGAGATGTTACGATATGCATAATTGCTTAGACCATGAGAGTATCGAGCACCTTCATATCAGATGGCGTGCTTTGAGGTTTATCAAACGTTACCCATAACATGGTGATCATAACAACAGCTTACAAGTGCATTAGAAAAGTATGACAAGGGGCTTGATAGCTCAAGAATGAAATTTGCTCCTCCAATGATGAAGATATATTCTTAGGGCCATGTGATTATTACGGTATTCATCATCATCTGGCCAAACACATCATGGCATGATTACGGGGATGTCGGAATATGAAAGTTAGGAAAAATAACAAAACTGGGTAACAAGGAGAACTTGGTATAGTAATCAAAAGTTGATTCACGGGAATACCGATAAATCTGACCTTAGGTTTTGTAAAGTATTGTGAAGCAAACGGAATATCTCATAGGAACAATAGGTTCATCCAATATTAATTCGTGCGGGTATAGGGGTCAATATGGATGTCCATAGTTCTGCTATTGATCATTGACCGGAAGGAGTTCCGGGTCATGTCTACGCATAACCAAACTTGCGGGGTCACAAGCTTAAGGGTCACCGATCTGTTAAGAATTAGGAGGATAGGACCATGAGAGAAATTCACCAGAAATGTTCTGGGAAGTTTGAAAAAAATTGAGGAGAAAACCGAAAATGTTTCAGGGAAAACCAGAAGTTCTTTGGAGAAAAACCGAAGAAGTTTTGGAAAACCAGGAAAGTCCCGAGACACTGGAAAATCACCGGAAGTTCATGGAGGGTTCCTGAGTATTCTAGAACCTTCCAAAATAATTATATAGGGCGACATGGGGCTTCTCACTTGGCTAGGCCCAAGTGGGGTGCAGGCACGTGGGCACATAGGCCTAGCCGCCTAGGATTTGGTGGGGCGCCCAGCCTTGGTGTGCTGGCCCTAGGAGGAGGCGCCTCCTCCTCCAAGGAAGTCCACCTTCCACTCCCCTATATATACGAGAGGGGGCAGCCCCTCCAAAGACATCTTCTTTAATGCGTATGCCGCCTCATCTCTCTCTCTCTCTCATGGAAAGTTCGTACGATGTTACGTTGCTCCACATCCACCTCTAGTTCTTCAACATTGCTCAGGGGAAGCTCCGTCCGATCGGTGGTTCCGTATGCATGGATACCAACAGATACATTGTATGTTCGGTGCTCGATCAACGGATCAATTCAAGAAATACATTCTCAAGTCTAGGAGGTATAGCCTAGTTGCAGGAATCTGCATCAACATGCTTACCAACTCTCCTCTCTGTCGTGTTATGCTGGTGAGCAATCTAATCTAGATCAAATCACACTTGCATCTTCATAGGTCCTGGGATGATCTGTAGGTGTCGATTTGTTTTTGTTTCTACAACATTTCACAACATGATGCGACATTGCCAGTCTCGGTCGAGCGCCAGCGCGCTTGTTACATCGAGTGGTGGTGCTTTGGAAATAATAGAGTAAGCATATTTGGCTAACTCGGGTAGACGTCTAGTCATGATATACGAGTTTTAAATAGCGGATTAGGGTCGACATAGCAGATTTCGGATAGCAGGTGATATTGCGGGCTCTATGTCCATATAGAGGATTTGCAGAAACACTCATGTTTTGAGATTATTTGTATATTTCTATACCATGAATAACAAAAATGTCATTTACTTTGAGCGATCGTGTGCTTGGATTTATAATTAACATCATTGTTTATATAAGTATACAAAATATAGCTATAATCTAACATCATTTATATAAGTATTAATCATATTGACAATAACTAATCAATCACTTACATAATTGCATAGGCAACTAGCATTAAGAAAAAAAAATCAAGTTTCGAACAAATAGCGGTGCGATATCCCTGCTATTGCGGTCTAACAACCGCTATTGCGACCACATCATGACAACATGTTATTTTCTATCGCTATCTGGAATAAATAGCGCTAGACTGGTGCTAGCCGCCGCTATCTCTGCTATTTGCATGTGAGTATACCCAATGCCATCTTCTTCTCCGGGTCATGAATCCTTAGGGATCGGGGTATCGAAACTTCCTAGCTGAGATCGATGGTTTCCCGGCTGCCTATGTGGATACTACTTCTAGTCCTAATGATTGTGCAAAACTCCAGTGCGGAAAACATCAGGGGGGGGGGGCGTGTGTTTATCCTCCTATGTGGAATGGAGAGGATAGAGAACTCTCTATGTATTGGATTGTATTTTTCCTTATTTAGGTATTTTATTGTAATGACTTTTGATTAATATAGAGCTACGGCCTCCTTCAAATTTTTTAAGCTGATATATGTCAAATGTAAAAAGACAAGCATGACAACCCATGAGAATGTGTCTAAGAAAACGCTCGAGTTATTCTATTTCTACCAGTTGATTTGGTATTTTTCCTCGTGTTATTCTATTTCTACCAATTGATTTGGGTTTTTTTTTCAAGAAAAAAGTTGATTCATTATTAGAATTCAATGAGTAACTGGTTCAACATGTTATTGCGTGAAACAGACTTTTCACATTACATTATCCTCCATAAGATTTTAGCAAGTTGAAAAGTACAACAGGCTTTGAGTGGTATCATTGTCCCTGGCAGCCATTCTGTCACTTCATTTGTCCATCAGAGCGGAGGAAGAGTCACTAGTACATAGTAGGGCTATGAACACAGTTTGGACCCCTAATTGCACACAGTCCCGAAACCGTGTGCTCAAGTGGGTTGGGGATTTGGGGGGGGGGGGGGGGGGGTTCCATCGTTGTTCAATGAGAAAACGTCTGCTAGTAGTAAATCGTCACACATGATTGCAATATCAGGAATTGTGTGCGATTACGAACACAATCACTCACAATTCAATAAGTTGAAAACCCCTGCAAGAATGTACCTATCGCTGATAGTTTTTGGCACAAGAATCGTTAGCGAAAATTGTAATCATCACACACGATTTTTTTTCCATTTAGAAACATATGCGTTAATCAGTCCATCGCTCATGCACCTTTTTATGAAAACCTTTGGATTGTAGTTAAACATTGCACACACTTTGGTTTACTTAAACTTGTTCAATGCCATTATTAGCACAATTGTTTTTTCTCTTTAATTTAATACATGCAAATCATATTAAATTTAATACATGTAATTCGTTGGTGTAACGCTAATGTGTGCACTATGACGAAGTCGTCCACTCAGTTGGGCCGGTCTAAGTGCACATGCAAATTCTTCTTCCTGGCCTTATTACCTATGCCATTGAGCTTTTCAACGTGCTTATTATGGGGCAGACCTATCAATACGACGAATTCCATGTGGTCTTTGCGGTCAGAAAGCCCTAGATTATTCTTTCATGCAGATGAGACCTGTTATGGACGTATACTTGAGGATCCCATTTAACTTTTCGTACGGGAACATGTTGTGCAGGAATCCTATCCTTAGGTCGGTGATGTCCTCGACACTGTGAATCAGTAGTTGTATCGTGATGTCGAATGGGGATGGGAAGTGCGGAGCTAAATCCGGCAGATCTTCGATAGGGCCGTAGGGGGTCCCAAGCTGGTGATCTCGGGTTCATGGTAATAGGACGGAGAAGACACGGTATTTACCCAGGTTTGGGCCCTCTCGAAGAGGTAAAACCCTACAGCGTGCTTGTAGTGTATTGACTGTGGATGGGGTATAAAGTACAGGTTGATCTACCTCGAGATTGTATATGTGAATGAATGTATCTCTATGGTCTAAACCCCTCAGCTTATAGAGACACTGGGGTACCTAGAGTTGCACCTAGGTCGGTTACATAGAGGAATAAACATGCTGAGCATCACATCATGCCTTAGAGCATGCGCCAAGTCTATAGATTCCATCTTGAGTACGTCATGTGGCCTGAAAAGTGTGGCCAACTGGTTGGTAGTTTGGGGGTCCTCGGCCCAACCCATGTTGGGGGCCGACGTGGTTAGCACCACCTTATGTAGGACACCATTAGGAAGTTCATCTCAAGCTCACATAATATGTTGGTTTTTGCCTTGATGTCTGTAAGATCCAATGTGACACTGAGGCAGTTGTGTTTTGGCTTTGCATCTGCATGCAGTGGAGTTTTCGAGTGTTTCTCAGTTGTCGCAAGTTTGACAGCCTCTCTACAAGCCCCTCTCTTATTTGTAGTCACTTCCACAATCAATCTTGCACATGAGGGTCCTAGACCTCCGTCCAACAAGCCGACCATTCATGTATGCATTCGGATTGTAGGAAACGCATACGAGAATTTCATAGGAATACGGTTGTTTGTGCTGCGGCCCCAGCGAGCTGGTTGTATTGGTTGGTTGTTGTTTTATAATATAAAGCGGAGAGACCCTTTTTCATCAATTTCACAGGAATACTATTCATTTCTTGTGTTTTGAGGGAAATCTATCTATTCACTCAAACCTCATTTTGTGCGTAACAGCAAGGCAAGACAATTTTTTAGGATGACAAGTGTCATCCTATCAACTTCCAATACTATTTCTAAATCCTACTTTCTTCAAACCGAATGAGGCCTAAATCTGTGACAAACTCTGCATGTCACCAGCCTGCATGAACAGCGTGACCCAGAAGTCCATCTCATCGTTGCTCGACGGCGATGCGCTATCTACGCCGAAGGTGTCGCTGATTTCCATCCCGGAACCGGAGTTGTCCACCGACATCCCCAGTGTCTCCGACCAGAAACTGTCGTCGATCTGGAACTCCTCCGAGGAAGAAGAGCTGCCCGTGTTCTCCAACGAGGAGGCCATCGAGTAGTCGGTGGCAGACGATGTCGAGAGGGACTTCCCCGGCGACATCGAGAGGGACTGCCCGGGTGACGACGCCGGCTTGGAGGTCGGGCCCTCGAGCGCGCTCGCAGACACAGCAGGTTTCTTGGCTTTGCGCTTAGGCGCTGCCTGGCCGGACGGCTTGGACGAGGACTCGAGTCGCTTCTTGAGGTGTGTGTGCCAGACGTTCTTGATCTCGTTGTCCGTCCTCCCAGGCAGCCTGGCGGCAATGGTGGACCATCTGTTGCCGAGCATGGCGTGGAGCTGGATGATGGCGTCTTCCTCCTCGCTGGTGAAGTTGCCGCGCTTGATGTCGGGGCGCAGGTAGTTGATCCACCGGAGGCGGCAGCTCTTGCCGCAGCGCAGCAGGCCGGCCTGCTTCGGCAGCGCCCGCCAGTTGCTGTGCCCGTGCTGCTCGATGTGAGCCACCAGGGTCATGTCCTCCTCCGCCGTCCACGGGCCCCTCTTGAGCCCCATCTTCTCGCAGCAGGGAGCCCTCACCATTGCTAGCTTTGCTCACTCCTCTGCACCTCTCCCGTTCTCTTTCTCGGTCAAGTGTGTGATGGATGGATCGTTCAGTGTGTTGACGCTGGTCCGAAGGGAAATGGCTGCCTGAGCTGAGCTGCTCAGACGTTGCGCTATTTATGCTCGGCGCGCGGCGATGGCAAAACGTGGTCAATTGGGGCAGGTTCCGAGCAGGGACCATTGGCTGACAAAACGAGGGAGAATAGTGGGCGTTATATCCAAGTAGTTCTTTTTCTATTGTTGGAAAACGATGGAGTAGTTTGTGGGTCAGGATTCAGGAATGCGTGTGTACCCTGCTCTGCCGGTTTGAAAAAGTATATGGAATGATATGATGTGATTCTTTTTTCTCTACGGGAGATGATGATGTGTTTCTGGTTGCATGGTACAGGCAATTCCGTTTAATTAACTTTCTTTGAGTGTTTATAATTAACTAACCGGTGAAAAAAATCACCATTCTTTGGTGGGTCCATGGGTTGAGTTAGTCTGGGTTAGTTTGGACTTAACTAACCTAAAAATATTCAAACAGAAGGGTTAGTTTGGGTTAGATTTCAAGAGATTCTTATTTGGATTAGTTCTTCTTATGACCACTAAAAAACATCTTTTTCTCTCGCTCTCCCCACAGCAGATCCTTCCCCACTTCCTCGAAGCTTTTCGTCCTCTCCCTCCTTCCCTCTCGCACCGCCCATGAAAGCGCCTCACCGTATCCGCGCTTCATCTAACCCTGCCATCCAAACACCTCTTTGGTTAGAGTTAGTTCAGGATTAGTTTGTTAGAATCTAACTCTAACCCCTAACTAAGTTAGAGTATTCAAACATGGACTTTATATTACTGGAAGCCCAAATATGGAGATCTCAAGTAGAACGCCACGCAGCCACCAGGATACTTCATTTAGCAGCCTAGCTTTTTTCTTATAAAGGCACATCATTTCCGTCAAAAAAGTAGAATGTTAAATTGCAGAATAAAATATATTTAGTTGGCTGTTTTACCAATAGGAAGTGTGGACATCCTAATTACTAAGCACGAGAATCGGAAATCTCGAGTTGAAACTTGAGTCTTAACATCTAGTTTTATACTAATATGTGGAAAGTATCTTCATAAGTCGAGAAGCCGATCATTAGGAATAGCGAGCGCTTGAATCATTATGTAAGTTTCTTTTTTGCGGGAATCATTATGTAAGTTGAGAAGTGGAAGTTTCGAGTTCAAAGTTAACGCTTGTGGGCTCCTTCCGCTCCCTCCTCTCCGTCGCCCCCTACGCGGGCGACCGAGGGGCTCCAACCCTAACCGCCAGGTTACCGCTCCTTCCTCTTCCTTCACTCCGCCGCCGTCGGTGGTCCGCGCCGGGCATAGCCTGTGCGTGCGACGGCGGCGGCGGAGGCATTCCTCCCTCTCGCGGATCATAGGGTGACGCGGGGCGCCCTGCCTCGAGGGTGTGACCCCGATCTGGATCGCGGCGGCGTTGATCTCGTTCACGACGTCTCAAATTTGGACTACGGCGGTATGGCGGCCGGCCGGCGTCCTAATGGCGACTGTGGTGGCAGTGTTGGCGACGGTGATGGCTGTGGCGCGGCGGCGTCAGAGGCGGCGCGCGCTGCAGGCGCGGCGGCCTGCCCTGTTCGGGCGGCGGCACGCCATCTGCCTCTGGATCGGTGGCGGCGCTGTGGTCGGCGGTGGCGGCGCACCATCTGCCTTTGGATCGGCAGCGGCGGTGTGGAGGGCCTGGTGGTCACGTCGGCGGCACCTCCGGTTAGATCTGTTCTCACCGGTGCAGCCGGCGGTGGTGGTCATCTCTTCCGTCAGAGGTGGGCGGCCTGCGGCTGGGTGGTTGGATCTCGAGATTCGTCATCTAGTCCCAGCTACGAGTTGGGGAGATATAGTTGCCGGTGAAAACCGAGCCTTTGGCGGGCGATGGCGGTGTTTTGCGCCGTTACCTTGATGAAGACATCGTCGTGTAACTATCGTCGACCCACTCGTGCTGCTTCGGGGAAAACCCTAGGATCTGGTCTTTCAGATTGGATGATTACGGTACTACAGTGTCGTCTCTCTCTTGGGAGCATCGTTTGTGGAGCAGCGCTGGAAGACAAAGGCAGGAGGTGGAGCGGCTTCGTCTTGCATGGAGATTTGATGGAGCTGTCAAGCTATGCCTGGCCGACAGGTGCTACACTGAGTCATGTCTGGTTGCCAGGTGCTACGCACGACGTATCTTCGTGAGCCTTCACGTCTGGACGGACAAGCACAGGGTGGTGGCGCCGTTGGGCGTCGTGGTGGCGTCGACGGATGTCAGGACTGGCAAGGAAAATGCGGATCTCTCTCTTGAAGATGTGTCAGTGGTCCGATGATGACGGCGGCTTCTAAAATGTATGCATGTAGTGTTCGCATTAGGTAGGCTGCACCGGATGTTGGCCCCGATATGTTATCAAGTTTGTAGGTGTGAGTGGTGGCTTCAGGTGGATTGATGTATATTTTTATCAGACGTTTGCGGAATAATTAATAAATATGGCTGCATGCATCGATTGATGCAGAGGCCGGAGGTTTGACCTCCTTTACTTAAAAAAAGGTTAACACTCATGCTTAAGAAAGAACTAGTCATTTAAAAAAAGTAAAGCATGAAATTATCAAAGAATATGGCATGTTTCATGGATTCGATTTGAACAATATTTCATATTGTTACCAAAGAATACGTCATGCTCCATGGTTCCGATTACAAGCAAATATCCACTTGCAACTCTTTGTTTCAAAACCAGAAACTCTAGCCTATGCACTGGGATGCAAAGGTCAAGGAAACTCTACTTCCTGGATTGTTGGGAGAATTCTGGTCCCCCTAGCCTCCCGGGTAGCTCCTAGCGACTCCGCGATTCCCCGACACCCCCACCCCAACAAAAGAGCCCATGTAGTAGCTGCCCTGCCCCCTTGCCACCGTCGTCATCTCATTCTCGAGTGTGTCTCACCCTTCCTCCACCTCCCAATCTCGTGTCCATCTGCAACCTAGTCGACAATCTACGCCGAGTGCCTCGGATCTGGCACCATGTGCCTTCCATCCTTGACTCCAGCTATGATGTCCCCTCCATCCTCGACTCTAGTTGTGATGCATCATGTCCCTACAACGCGTTATAGTTGGAGCTATGGCCTGCTATCCCGGTTTCCAGGTTGGGCGGCGATGCTCGACGACAAGTGGTCTCTGGTTGTGGCATGCAACAAAGGGCCTTGTCATAACGGGATCACGTGTGTGGCTTGTGATGTTAGAGCATCTACAGCTGGGCGCCTCAAACCCGCCTCATACGCCCGGGCAGGCCGCCCGGTCACTGTCCGATCATGAAATCTTGACCCAAATGGGCCTCAAACGTTTGAGCTGACCGGCACCCCTCATATGCAGCCCAAATATGTGACGGGTATGGGGGTGCCCGGGCACGCCCGCCATGTCAAACTCGATACCCTGACCCCACCGTAAATTTCACCAAATCACCCTCAGACCTGCCGGATCCATTTGCTCCCTCGTCTCTCCTTCCTCCTCTGTGTCATCCGTCTCGCAGCTTCACTGCTGCGCGCGCTCCGCAGCCGTTCCTAGCCTCTGCGCCGCCAGCTCCGGCAGAGCAGTCCTCCGTCCCGTCCTCCGTCGGGTGGGACGTCGTGGCCGGTCCGGACGCCACCGCAGTACGTCTGGCAACTCTCTGGCTCCGCCTTGCGCTTGATGTGTTTGACACATTCTCTTGCCTGACTTTTTGTGATTTTATTAGGGAAAATGATGGATTCCGATGCTTCGTAGGACGAGGAGTATGGATCGACGGAGCTTGATCAAATGATTCAAGATGAGTTCTTCGATTCCTCGGATTTGGACGAAGAAGTGGAAATGATCATGCTAATGAGCATGCAAGGAGAAATGGACCGGCAAGTGAACATATTTTCAACTTCAAGGGCTCAATCTAAGGGAGAAGAGCGATCAACCGGGATAGTGTGTCCAGAGCAAAGCTACTGCACAGGCACTACTTTGCTCCTGGGCTTACTTTTCCTGGATGATCCATGGTTTCGTCGTCGTTTTCGCATGCGAAAACCATTGTTTTTGCGCATTGTGGAGGGAGTGGAGGCACACGGTGACTACTTCAAGCTCACAAGGGATTGCTGCGGACAACTCTTTCTCTGTCAAGCAGAAGTGCACGGCTACTCTGAGGATGCTTGCACTGGGTACTACTGCAGATGCCGCTGGTGAGATGGTCAGGATGGGGAAGAGCACATACCTGAAGACTACTGTTTAGTTTGCCCGCGCCGTGTGGAGGTGTTTGGACCTTTGTATCTCAGAGAACCAAATGCGCATGACTATTCTCAACTTTCTGCAGATGCATTAGAATCTTCGAGATCATCAGGTGCACACACAACTACTCAATGATCTTTTGGAGCACATGTGGACCCGCAATGGAAACCAAGCAGCTAATGTTTGAGTTGTGCACTTAAAATAAATTTTATTTAAACACTATCTATGCTCGGCACCAACATTTGTTATTTACATGCGACATTGGCTTGTATGATCGATGTGCATGGATTTGCATGGGTTTGAGAGTCCGGATTTGAAATACGTGAATGTTGCGAGCGAAATATATATGAGGGCCCGTTCAGATGCGTCCGCGGGCGTGCGTGGGCACGTCCGGATGTGTCCGCGGGCGTGCCCGGGCGCGTCTGTGGACGTATAGAGGGTCAGATTTGTCAAGTCTAGCTGTAGATGCTCTTAATTGTGCCATCCAGCTCCAGATCTATGGGGTGTGACAGCACGAGGCTATGGAAGTTCTTGGTTTTAGTTTTGTTTAATCGGCTTCATTTAGTAGCTTAGCTTTCTTTCTAGGGTAGTTAACAGCCTGCTAACTCTGAATTTTTTTACTACTAATACAATGGAAATTATAAATACACGTAGTAGAGTTCTATCATTTCTCATTGGAAAAGTAGAATGCTAAATTAGATTAAAATATATTTAGTTGACAGTTTCATCAATAGGAAGTGTGAACGTCTGAAACTGAAAGTTTGAAGTTGAAATTTGGGTCTTAACATTGAGTATTATAATAAGTTGAAAATATCATCATTGGGAACAACAAACACTTAAATTAGTGTATGAGTTTTGAATTGGATATTTGGACTAAAGAGAGGAGCTAGAAGGAACTAGTCATTCGTTAAAAGTTAAACCATGGAATTCCAAAGAATGTGGCATGCTGCATGATTTTGATCTGCGAAAAAAAACTGCAGGGCAGTGTTTTGGGTGTCTTGGTTGCAATTCTGTCTTCAAACGGATTTGCCGGCAAATCCCAAGGCTCATGTCTTCAATCGGAGACCCTTCTCTCCTTGCCATGTATGCAATGTTGTGGCAAGAGATGGTGGTCAAGAAATCTTTGACGAGGTCGCCGAAAGATACAAGACGCGATTGTGTTCTTCTTTTCCCAGGGGTACTAAAATGTAAAATGGGAGGACATGATTGTAATTTCCTTTTCTATGATCCTTTTCCCAATATTGTGAAAAACTTTTGTGTTTAATTAATGTCAGCTTTGAGACCTTCTGACCCCCTTCCCATGTTAAAAAAGAAGAGGAAAAAGACCAAAGCGCCGTTCAATCCACCTTGTCGAACGCCTCGACTGATTGCACATCAGTCTTCAAAAGTACTCCTAGATCCGAACTTTACACTATTTCTAACGGTTTCCCTTTCCAGGTGGACTAACAAACGAATGACAAGTTGTATTGTGGATGCAGTCGACCGTTTCAGTGGAGCTGTTTGAACGAACTACAACTTTTTCATTGCCATACTATTGAACTGCTTTGCCTGGGATAGAAAAATGGTCCCGTAATGGAAAGCGTAGGAGTCGCATTTTTGTTTTACTTTCTTTCCTGTTTTCACTCTTCGTGGGAAGAGCCGTAGATCTCCTATTACAGTTTGCATCTCCGGCCGTGGCTAGAGTCATCGGCGTGGGGCGAGCATCCAAGTTCAAAGTTCAAACTACTTTTCCCCTTCGGCACTTGCGTGATCACATGGAGTGAAAATATTAGACGAGGTCGGCTCAATCAAGTTGGGCTTTGTGAGTTGATTTGGTCTCTGTCAAGACGTTGCGAATCCGTGCGCTTCGCTTGCAATCGACGCGCTGTTGATGGCTCACTGAACAATTCAAGCAAGAGAGGCCCAGCTTTGCAGCTCCTTGATTGATTGAAATGATAAACCAAGTAGATCGACTAGCTTGGCACAGACTGCTTCCTCATAGTCCTAGACGGTTTTAATGTCAGATTGCGTCAACTGTCATGCAATACGTATGAGCTGGTATATATGCAGATGTGCACTGTAGCACGGCTGCCGACGATCTTGCACTTTAGAAACATGTAACCTCAACCACTTCAGCTGTATATACTCTCTTCATTCCACAATGTAATGCGCCTGCACTTTTCAAGATTCAAGTTTGAACGTAAATTTAACTGCTGAGACCGACTGCGACTGGAGCAAAAATTATAACACTGAATTCGTATTTTCGATATGAATTCAGTGATATAATTTTTGCTCCCGTCGCAGTCGGTCTTATTGGTTAAATTTACGGTCAAATTTGGATCTCAAGAAGCGTGGACGCACTACATTGTGAAATGAAGGGAGTACTATGCTAAGCACGTGGGGAAACGTCTTCAAACAGACCATATATGTCTGTGTCGTTTCGATTTAGTGGCTTTCCTAAAAACGTACTCCCTCCCTCTGCTAAGACCTACTCCCTCCGTTCCTAAATACTCCTTCCGTCCCATAATGTAAGACGTTTTTTGAGTGTCAAAAAAGTCTTACATTATGGGACGGAGGAAGTATGTATCTTTCTAGAGATTTCAATAAGTGATTACATACGAAACAAAATGAGTGAATCTACGCTCTAAAATATGTCTACATACATCTATATGTGATGTCATTTGAAATATCTAAAAAAACAAATATTTAGAAACGAAGGGAGTAATTAACAAGTATAAGTAATTTGGGGTAGAGTTAATAGTACAGAGAATTTGATTTTCCGAATGAACCAAATTTCTTCAAGTAATTTGGTCAAAGAAGCATAGTCCGCACCACGTTCGGTCTCTCTCTCTGTTTGAGGCAGACGTTCGGTCTCTATCCGTCAGCATCTCCCGAACAGTGCACGAGAAAAAGTGCCCGACGAAACCTCCCGAAAATCTAGACGAGCCAGGGCCTGATCGCGGCTGCGGAAAATGACAGGGCCAACCTCCATGAAATCGAGACCTGCTCAATCTTTTTTTCTCAAAATGGTGATACCGGGTCTCTGTATCTAACGATACCTACAATCATTTCATTAATTATTTATAAAAATCTTACAAAATAATACATCAGTATGCCTAAAGTCACCGTCTTGGCAGCACACCTATCGCTACTGCTATCCCCTTGATGAAGGGTGCCAAATCAAGCTTAATACCAAACAAACATCGCACAAAAATCTAACATCCAAAGCCGAATGCCTCAACCAAGCCAATGCCCACTGGGTCACACACCGGTCTAACGCAGTCTCAAAGGCCGCTGCCACCATCAACCACCGATCCATCTCCAGAGCAGATACTGACGCACCAAACTTGCTAGGCCTGCCGTCGACGCCACCACGGCGTCAGACAACGCCATCATCCTGCACATGTCCATCCACACGCGCCCGTCGCCGAAACTCCGCATCGCCATGCCGCCATGATCCGCCGTCGGCTTTGCGGTAGATGCAACACCGCTCCTCCTCTTGTCCCCTCCAGCCATTATTTTCTCCAAAACGATGCCCGCAGGAAGAAAAGCCATACTGCGAACGTCATCATTGTCCGATCCGGGAGACCCAGATCTAAAGTTTCCTCCGGAGCATCCCGAGCCTGATGACGCAAACTGCAACGACGATGCCTCGACAAGGAAACGACATCTAAGACGCCGCCATCATCCGCCATGCCCGTAGTCGGCACGATTTTCATCGGCAGTTGCGCCACCAGGCGTGCGCCGCCGGCGTCGTTGGTTCCTTCAACCGGAGCAAACTCTAAAACGATGCTATGAAGAGGGACTACGACGGAAAAGCACCGCCATCGTTCGATCCCCAAAAGATCTAGAGTTTCCCTCGAAATTGCCTGCGCTCTCATGGACCAGACAAGGGTAGAATCCCGGCGGGTCCACCAAGCCGGCGACATGTCACAACCGCCACCGCGCTGACCGCAATCCAGGGACCAAGGCCCACGCCTAGGCCCAGATCCGGCCACGCCACCGCCGACCGATCCGGTTACGCCACCGCCGTCCCTAACGACCACGACGCACCATAACATGAAGCCGCCTACCGCAGAGGAATGGAATCGCCGGAGCGCCGTCGCCACCCGTTGTGGCGTCCGGCCCGGGGGCGCTGGCCCGCATCAGCCCCACACGAGTGGAAGGATCCGGAGTCCCCGCCGCCGCCGGCGACGCCTGGCCGCTCAATCTAGCTAGAATCAAGTCATCAAGCAGCTCCGTATCAAACTAGGTAAGTAAAAAAAAAACTCCTACTATGCATGTGACAGTCGTGCATGGACCATATTGTATGGGCGAAAACGATCGGTTCACTGAATGTGGAGGAGACGATGGATCGAGTTAGCAGGACCAAGTGGGAAATGCCGTGCGACAAATTCAGCTCGATAGGACTTAGGTGTAGAAGAAAACAGCTCGGTTCCCTTAAAATAACGTGGAGAGATTTACGTTTGAAAGATAGGACCACAGAATCGATGCTTCATGCAGCTAGCTCAACGGTCAAAGTGTCAACGGGGCTTCGTGTATGGCCCCAGCGAGTCAAACTAAAGCTTAGAAGCTGCCCTGGACTGGTGGATATAGAGTAGAGACCCAGCTGAACAGAGTATACAATACATATTGAGATGCTTCAAACATTTGCGACCACTGACCACTGTCATGTTTCATACGCCGGAGTCGTCCATCGATCATATCCAGCGCAGTGCTGACGCGCGCGAGCTAGCTCCGATGTGTCTCGATTTTCGGTTTGTGATTTTTCTCGCCTCAGGCCGAGATGGCCAAATTTCGGCCATTTTTAAAAATTTCGGCCGAAATTTGACCAAAACTTGACTGAAATTTGACTAAAATTTGACCAAAATTTGTTAAATTTGACCAATTTCAACGAAAGATAGATTTTTGCCCCAGGCCGAGATGGCCAAAATTCGGTCGAAATCCGTTTTTCCGGCCGAAATTCAAACCACTTCTGCAATGGTGTCCTCTGCAAACCGTGTCACTTCGAATGGTCTAGCGTGACTTAATTGTGATTCAGTAAGCTAATTACTATATGGGTGATTACTATGATTTTGCTCTGTGTCAGGTAGTAAGATCCTTAATTGGCTCGTAATTTAGGAGTAGCACTCTTGTAAATTATTGGACAAAGATCGAGGCACAAGAAGAATGACAGGGTTTTTCGGTCGCATCTCCAACGCTGACTGTTAAATTTGCTTCGGGATATGTCCGCAGATAGGGGACCAGTCTACGAACGCTGATGCCGGACACCGCCATCCAACGGTGCCCACATACATTTCAACCCGCATTTGAATTAACCTGACAAAATTCGTGTAAACCAGCCGATATTCGGCAAAGTTCGGATAGATAATACCATAAATCATTCATACATAGTATGTAAATTAAGTATAGGGCAACAATGTCTCAAATTCGACGAGATTATCCAGATGTCCAGAGCATGTCGTCCCGCATATACTGTCCTTCAGCTTCATCCAACAGTGTGTACGTAAATGATCGACTCTCTGTCCTGTGGTAATCACGACAGCGTGTGTGGGCTACATAATGTGTACACCAACATTGAGTGAATGAATGATTTAAACAAGTTGAGCAAAATAAACAAAATTTCCAATCTCGTCCTCTAACGCGTGCA
Source organism: Aegilops tauschii subsp. strangulata (assembly GCF_002575655.3). Classification (NCBI taxonomy): domain Eukaryota; kingdom Viridiplantae; phylum Streptophyta; class Magnoliopsida; order Poales; family Poaceae; genus Aegilops; species Aegilops tauschii. The sequence goes on from NC_053040.3 coordinate 324,521,865, forward strand.
ATGGCCACCTTGCCTCATGCTGGCGAACCACGTGACAAAAACTTGTTGACGCTAGTCTGGATAGCGTACCGGCGATACAATAACAATTCACATTGTGTTCTTGAATAATGTGCATGTCGTAGGGCAATGTGCTTTCGTGCGTGTAAAGATTCATGCACTTGTTGTCAGAAGGACCCCTTCTGCTCCTGCCGACGAAATCTGCAGATACAGCCAATCACGCATCGCACAACAGCTAATCCCCCATGGTCGAGTACCCCGTCATCCTTCGTACTATGAAAAAACGACATGGCATCCAAAACTAAGCTAAATGACATTTGACCGAACACTTGTGTGGCGTGGTGTCCGCCGTGGAGGTCGTCGACACGGGAGGGGGGAGTGTACCTGGGTACAAACGACTCCAAGGTGGACAACGCCGTCGTAAAGGCAAGCGGGCGCGTCGGTGCTAGTGGCGGACGTCCGATAATGCATTTGTGGCAGCCGAAGAGGTACAATGGCGGCGGCGGAGGTGAAGGGTGCGGACGGAAAGTAAGAGGGAGAAGGAATGGAGTGGACGAAAATGAGACCGTGAGGGGGGATTTAATGCACCTCGGGTATCGGAGTCTAACGTGGGTGTTGTCCGAACTCCCGCAACCCCCCTCCCCACTCTTTTATTACCACTTTGCGGGAGAAAGTGCGTCCGGACCGCCGAATAGACCGATATAGACTCGTGTTGTATGGCACAACACCTTCGGACCGCATGGTCCAGACGTATGCGGGCAGTTTAAGGGTTGACATTGGAGATGCTCTTACAAGCAGTACAATATTGTAGAACTACTTGCCCGGGTGGAGTTTACTAGTGGCAGACACCCTTTTGCACCCATTATGCCTAAATACCAATACCGGAAGCAAAGTCGTGCCCGCCATGGATGATCAATTATCAGTGAAAATTTTACCCCCGCCACTGGTATTTTGGCACTCATGTAAATGACGGCTGCAAATATTGATCCATCACTGGTATTTGAAATACTAATGGTGAGCATATACTGTACCCGCCACAAGTAAGTGGTTCGAGGTATAAGCTAGGGGCCAACTTACCACAGTTCCAATTTAAAGCATCTGATAAAGGTTTTCTTTTACACCTTGCAGCTGATAAAGTTACATATCAGTAACTTTTGATCTATCAGTCTTTTTTATAACTTTGTAAAAAGAAAGAATTTGTTGACTCTTCTTTAACCATATTCATATTAATAAAAAATAAAACCAATAAAATGCAAATTGGAACTTCAGTTTTATGAATGTATGATTACAATAGGCTATGGATGGAGAAGGTTTTGCACAAGTTGTGACGAAATGGATGAGGTTTGTAGCCGAAGTGTCGTGTCGGTTGCTTCATGTTTGATCTTAAAACTTTTTCTATACTCAACATACAACATCCATATTACATGTCATCTCCCGTCACCGGCTGCGAAAGCGCCTCTAGAGACCAAGACCAAGGGTCACGATTGCGTTGAAGGTCCCTCCACCTCCGCAATCACTACTGGCGATGATACAATGCAGAACAATATGCTTCGACTGCACTCCGTGCCGCCACACCGCCAAAGTGGAAGGACGAAGTGGTTGTCGAGGGGGGAGTTCAACAGCTTCCGTCGAGTGCCACTTCCTTGGTGCGACAGCTACTCCTCCTGGCCATCGAAAGAGATGACGTTTTCTTCCCGAGTGGCGGTGGTTTTGCGTTGCATGAAGCTATGTCCAGCCGCAGCCGCAGGGACGCACCGTGGAGGAGTGCCGTTGATGCGCCACCGGGAGGGTGTAATATTTAATTATATAATTGTCTAATTAAACCAGCCAGGTAAATTACAAGGCACAAACTATTTTTCTAATTTCTAAAGTCGTAACTCAAAGGACGTGGATGTCGCCTAGAGGGGGTGAATAGGCGTTTTAAAACAATTACAATTTAGGCTTGAATAAACGCGAATAAAACTAGCGGTTAATTTACCAAGCAAAAAACCTAAATAAAATTGCGGATGCTAAATCTCCGTTAGAGCGTTGTGGAGGCACATTGCTCCCCAAGCGTCACATGTGGCTCATTGTATTCTCCTCACGCCCACGCACAATAAAAGGTGTCATGACTCCACTAAGGGACCCTTGAGAGAAGTCACCGAGCCCATACAATTGGAGACCCTTGAGGGCGGCCACCCAACCCATATACATTACCTAGGGCACTCAACACAACTTGATTGGAGGCTCCTGAAGCCTCATAAAGCTTTACACCACAATGATTTAGCTCTGTGACAACACCAATCATCTAAGGCACTCAAGCATCCAAGAGGAACAAGCTCTAGGGTAGCAAGCACCCAAGAGTAATAAACTACTCAACATTCACTTTCATGAATCCTCGTGGAGACCCCAACGCAACTAATGTTGTGGCAAGAGCACACAAATTGCACAAGTCCTTCACTCACAAATCCCACCAACACTACTGGAATCAGGATGTTTACCGTCAGCCAGCTCTTTGCCGTCTGCTAGCTGATGGCAAAGAAGGTCTTTGCCATCAGCTTACAAAAAACCGATGGCAAAGAAAGAGCTGGCGACAAAGATCATGTTTGCCGTCAGCCAGCTCTTTGTCGTATGCTAGCAGACATCATAGAAGCTTTGCCGTCTGCTAGCAGACGGCAAAGAGGAAGGGTGGCCCCCTAATGAGAACCACCTAACGACCACTTTCTTTGTCGTCTGCTAGCAAACGACAAAGAGAATAGCCAACCTAACGGTCATTTCCCCCGGCCCCACCCCACTAGCTACGCTCTTTGCCGTCTGCTAGCAGCAGATGGCAAAGAAATTAAACCTAACTAAAAAACGGTCGGCCCCGCGCCCCACCCCTCTCTCTCCCTCACCTCACCAGTGCCCGCCGCCCCCGCCGCCGAACACCACCGTCCCCGCCGCCCCCGACCCCCACCGCCCCCGACCACCACCGCCCCTGACGCCCCCGACCCCCCGCCGCCCCCGACCCCGCCGAGGGAGTCCTGGACTAATGGGTCCTCGGGAGTCCGGACTGTTATCCGTGGGCCGAACTGATGGACTGTGAAGACATGAAGACCGAAGACTATACCCGTGACCGGATTGGAGTCTCCTTGGCGTGGAAGGCAAGCTAGGCGACCAACTATGAAGATTCCTTCTTATGTAACTGACTCTATGTAACCCTAGATCCCTCCGGTGTCTATATAAACCAGAGGGCGTAGTACGGATAGGACACATTCATTACCATAGTCATACAGGTTAGGCCTCTAGGGTTTAGCCATTACGATCTCGTGGTAGATCAACTCTTGTAACACTCATATTCATTAAGATCAATCAAGCAGGAAGTAGGGTATTACCTCCATAGAGAGGGCCCGAACCTGGGTAAACATCGTGTCCCCCGTCTCCTGCAACCATCGACCTTAGACGCGCAGTTCGGGACCCCCTACCTGAGATCCGCCGGTTTTGACACCGACATTGGTGCTTTCATTGAGAGTTCGACTATGGCGTCGACGAAAGGTTCGATGGCCCCTTCAATCGTCCATAGTGACGTTGTCCAGGGAGAAACCTTCCTCCCCGGACAGATCTTTGTGTTCGGCGGCTTCGTACTGCGGGCCAACTCGCTTGGCCACCTGGAGCAGATCGATAGTTACGCCCCTGGCCATCAGGTCAGATTCGGAAGCTTGAACTACGTCGCGGACATCCGCAGAGACTTGGTCTTCGACGGATTCGAGACCGCGACGATCGCTCCCCCTCGCTCCGATGAACATGACTTAAATCTGTCATCGGGTCACATCCAGGAGATGGTTCCTGTTGCTGCAACGGCCTTAGAGCTGGAGCGGATCGTGCCATCCGAGGCCATAGAGTCCGCGGCGTTGGAGCCGCACACAGACTCGACACCCTGCAATATCTGCGTCAACGGAACTCCGGACTCGTCTTCGGCTATAAGTTCCGGACCATGTACGCTTGCGGACACCGAGCTGGATCTGTTATCGATTTTCGAATTCAGCGCCGCAGACATCTTCCAGCACTCACCTTTGGGTGATGTGCTAAACTCTTTAAAGAATTTGTCCTTGGAGAAGGACTCACAGCCAAACTATGTTCGGTTCGTGCTAGAAGCTGAGGATGGGGAATTTTGCTTCCCACCCGCCACCCACTTCATAGCCACTGTCGATGACTTAACCGACGTGCTTGATTATGGCTCCAAAGACATCGACGGTATGGAGGCCGATGTCGACAAGAGCAAGGCCAAGACCCGCCATTCACTGGACGTTGGACGGCCACCTCTTCATACGATGTGTACATGGTTGACACACCTAAAAAAACTAGCGACAATGACAAAGAAGATCCAGTTGCGAATAAACCTTCTGAGACACAGTCCAAGCATCGACGGCCTAAACGCCGTTCAAAGCCTCGTCGCTCAAAAGATGGCAACACTGGCACCGGAGAAAGTAGTACTCTGGGCGACGCCGAAAACAACGAAGACCCTGTTGGAGCTGCATTCGAACAGGAGGAACAAAACAACGGGCAAGATAACCCTGATAAACAGGCCATGCCCAATGACCCGGATGACGACAGTTATCGTCCAGTCTCCGAGGATGAGGAGAGCCTCGGCAGCGAGGATTTCATCATGCCTGAGGCACCCCTCGAGCAGGAGCGCTTCAAGCGCTAGCTAATAGCTACTGCAAGAAGCCTGAAGAAAAAGCAGCAGCAGCTCCAAGCCGATCAAGACCTACTCATTGACAGATGGACCGATGTCCTGGCAGCCGAAGAATACGGCCTCAAGCGCCCAACCAAGAGTTACCCGAAGCGTAGACTGCTACCTCAGTTTGATGAGGAGGCACCAGATCCCATACCTCCCTCGCGCAATGCGGAACGACCACCGCGTGGTCGGGACAGTGCGGCGGACCGACCACCCCGTGGTCGGGACAAAACGGCAACTCATGCCGAACAGCAGAACGCCCCACCGCCCCGCAAAAACAGAGACAAAACAGCTCGGGACTATACATACGACCTTCGGCAGGAACTGGATAGTAGAGCAGGACACACCAGATCAATCTACGGATCGCGAGCACGCTTTCCGACTCGGGATGATGGCTACCTATTCGGACGTGACAAACCTAGTCACACCCGGGCCAATAACCACAGACGGACTTCATCGGAGGTGCGCCGTGACGTGGCCCGATATAGAGGCGCCGCACACCCTCTCTGCTTCACTGATGAAGTACTAGATCACGAATTCCCCAAGGGGTTCAAGCCCGTCAATATCGAATCATACGACGGAACAACCGATCCTGAAGTGTGGATCGAAGATTTTATTCTCCGCATCCATATGGCCCGAGGAGACGACCTCCACGCCATCAAATACCTCCCACTAAAATTAAAAGGGCCAGCTAGACACTGACTAAATAGCCTGCCTGAAAATTCCATCGGCAGTTGGGAGGACTTGGAAGAAGATTTTCTTGACAACTTCCAAGGCACTTATGTCCGGCCACCAGACGCCGATGACTTAAGTCATATAGTCCAACAACCTAGATAAACAGCCAGAAAATTCTGGACTAGGTTCCTAACCAAAAAGAACCAGATCATTGACTGTCCGGATGCTGAAGCCCTAGCGGCCTTCAAACACAGCATCCGCGACGAATGGCTCGCCCGCCACCTTGGCCAAGAAAAGCCGAAATCCATGGCAGCCCTCGCAGCACTCATGACCCGCTTATGCGCGGGTGAAGATAGTTGGCTGGCTCGTAGTACAAACACAGCCAACAAGGCAGGCCCCTCCGAGACCAAAAACAGCACTGGCAAGCTCCGGCGCAATAAACACAAATGCCGAAGTAATGGCGACAACACCGATGACACGACAGTTCACGCCGGATTCAGCGGCTCCAAGTCTGGCCAACGGAAGAAGCCCTACAAAAGGAACAATGAGGGACCATTCGGCTTGGACCGCATACTCGATCGTTCGTGCCAGATACATGGCACCCCAGACAAACAAGCCAATCATACCAACAGAGATTGTTGGGTTTTCAAACAAGCTGGCAAGTTAAATGCCGAGAGCAAAGAAAAGGGATCACAAAGTGAGGACGAGGACGAAGAGACCCGGCAACCGAACACTGTGGGGCAGAAGAAATTTCCCCCTCAAGTCAAAACGGTGAACATGATATATGCTACACACATCCCCAAAAGGGAGCGTAAGCGAGCACCGAGGGACGTCTACGCGGTACAGCCAGTCGCCCCAAAATTCAATCCGTGGTCGTCATTCTCGATCACCTTCGATCGTCGAGATCACCCAACTAGTATCCGCCATGGCGGTTCGGCCGCACTGGTCCTCGATCCAATCATCGACGGATTTCACCTAACACGAGTCCTAATGGACGTTGGTAGCAGCCTCAACCTACTCTATCAGGATACAGTGCGGAAGATGGGTATCAACCCCTCACTAATCAAACCTTCAAAAACTACCTTTAAAGGAGTCATACCAGGCGTAGAGGCCCGTTGTACGGGCTCAATCACGCTGGAGGTGGTCTTTGGTTCTCCGGATAACTTCCGAAGCGAAGAGTTAATCTTCGATATCGTCCCTTTTCGCAGCGGCTACCACGCACTGCTCGACGAACCGCGTTTGCTAGATTCAACGCAGTGCCACACTATGCTTATCTCAAGCTCAAGATGCCCGGTCCACGCGGTGTCATAACAGTCAATGGCAACACCGAACGCTCCCTCCGGACGGAGGAGCACACAGCCGCCCTAGCAGCAGAGGTACAGAGAGGCCTTCTCAAGCAGAACCGTAATCCGGCTGCCGAACCCCTGGACATCACTAAGAGAGTCCGAACCACACTGCAACAGGTCGGTTCGGCTCGTCAAGAGCTCGACTAGCAATTCGGCCTCCGTTCCAGTCCCGATGAGGAAGTGGCATTCGTGCCACGCGTACATAATTACGCACTCAAAATCCCATGGGCATGACGGAGGCACAACTAGCTTGTGATCCACAGTTCGGCTACACTGATCCCGGACTCACTAGTATTTTTTCTATTTCCTTTTTTCTCTTTTTCCTTTTTTTCAGGTATCTTTTATACAGGCCTCCTCCGATGGCATGATTACCGGTCCTGTCAAAGGGCAAGTACACCAGATTGGCGCAGAGCAAGGGCATACAGGGGTAGCCCTAGAGGACAATTCAACAACTACTCTACCTGTTTTTGAGTACCCAAACGCAGCTCTCCTCTGGTTTTGGCATGTTAAATAGCCGGTTTCTTATTGCATTACTTGTATAAATGCGCTTTGACGCATTAACCCAACTACAATGGAAACAGTTTATGGCCCACGTCAAGGGGCCCCAATACTACCTCTGCTATTTTTCCGTTTCCCGTTGATATTAATTACTTATACCCTCGCACCCGTACACATTGGTACGTTTCATATCCGCCAGGGGCTTCCTATCGCCCCATAATATGGCAACAAAGTCCGAACACTTCTTATAGATAAGTTCGGCACCCCGAATTTAGCATTATATGCATTGGCTCCGAATCATGTCTTTGGTCAATAGTTGGGTTGCCCGGCTCCTGTGCTTACTACCCTACGTTCCGCTATATCGGCTAGGGTAGTAAAGGGAGAACTACTGTGATTGTGTCCTAGCCTAGACCAGATGAGCACCTCAGTAGAGAAAGCCAAAAACTTACTGTCATGATGCGGCGAGAGCCGGTCAGCTGTTCGGAGGTCACAAATCGTTGGAGATTTTTTCCGCATTTCGCGAAGGATCGGTACCTCCCGATCAGACACTGACAACACCCTAATTTGAATACCAGGGGCTGCGCCTATGTTTTATTATAAAACTCCTATGGCTAAGTGAGGGTGTTTAAGCCGCATAGTCTGATTGCCTGGTTCGTTGCGCTAAACAACTCCTTCAAGGACCATATAATTGGATCAAGATTGTTTAGATTCCATCCCAAACACCTTCGTACTACCTACGCGAGGGCAGAAGCCGACGACTGGCCAACCCTCAGATTTAATATACCACGGCCGCATAGGAGGAAACAATCAAAACATAACAAATACTATATTACAAACCGGGTTTGTTCTCATCATACAAGGCAAAAAAATGAATGACTTCATTCGAAAATAAGGTCCTGCCTGCACTGCGCGGCTGCAAGTCGAGACCCCCCAGGACATCCGCAAAATATCGCTCGGTTGTGCGGCGCGCCTTGCCCTCCGGCGGCCCCATAGCCACCTTGACAGCGTCCATCTTCGCCCACCACATCTTGCAATGAGCGAAGGCCATGCGGGCACCCTCGATACAGACTGATCGCTTGACGACGTCTAGCCGCGAACAAGCCTCCACCACCCGCTTCACGAGGCCAAAATAGCTGATGTGTATCGCCGCGGCTGGCCACAGCCGGATTATTAAGTCCTTCATGGCCAGTTCGGCCACCCTGTGCAGCTCGACTCTACAAAAAAAAGACACATCCGTGACATTTTGGGCCGAACGAAATTTTTTTCTGTCATACATATGACACTTCTATGATGATAATTGTGACAAAACCCGGTATCATCATAGATGTGGTGGGCTCCTACTTCTATGACAAAAATCATGACAGAAAAAGGGCTTTTCATCCTGGGCGGGCCGGAGACGCGGCTGCATGACATTCTTTGGGCCGTCCATGGCGAAAAAAACCATGGTAGAAGCGAGGGCGAGGAAAATATCGGGGAGTTCCCGGTTACGGTGGGAGGTCGAGGGCCGAGCGATGCGCGTTTCTCTTGTACACATACGCGCGTGTGTGCGAGGCGTTGGCTCTAACTGAACCCGAGCGAGGCGTTGGGCTCTATCTGAACCTGAGCGATTGCAATGCAGGCTACGCGTTATTGAACCCGAGCGATCGGTCGATGGCTGTTAACTGAACCCGATCGAGCGATTCCTTTGCTACTGCTGCTAACTGAAGCCGATCGATGCTGCCACTGGATGAACAGTGAGTGTTGCTGGGGGGGGTTTGGATGAACAGTTCCCGGTGGGGGTGGATGAACAGGACCCCGTGGTGTTGCCTCTGGATGAACAGGACCCCGATCGATCGAGCCGGTTGGGGCTGGATGAACAGGACCCCGTGGAGGGCAGGATGAACAGGACCACCCCGTGGAGGGCAGAATGAACAGTAGACGGTGGAGGGCTGGATGAACAGTAGCCCGTGGAGGGGTGGTTAAACAGGAGCCTGTGGAGAGGGCTGGTTGAACAGTAGCCGGTGGAGTAGCGCGTGGTGGAGGCTGGATGAACAGGAGCCCGTGGATGAACAGTCGCAGGTGGAGGCTGGAGGAGGTCGACAGTGGATGAACAGTAGCTCGTGGAGGCTGGAGGGGGTCGACGGTGGAGATGAACAGTATCCCGTGGAGTCCCGTTTTGCGGTACGCCACACCCCTCCTGATGAACAGGACCCCCGTTTCGACCATAGCGCTCCAACACAAGTCCGTTTCCTCCGTTTTGCGGTACGCCACACCCCTCCCGATCAATAGGACCCTCGTTTCCACCGTAGGAGGTCCGTTTCCTCCGTTTTGCGGTACGCCAGACCCCTCCCGATGAACAGGATCCCGTTTCAAACGTGGCCGGTCGAACACAAGGCCGTTTCCTCCGTTCTGCGGTACGCCAAGCCTCGTTTCCATCGGTTGTTCCGTCCAAGCCCTCCCGATGAAGACGACGACGCATTCCGTTCCGACCCAGCCGGTTGGCTCCCCATGAACACGACGACGACGCTGTTTCTCCGTTCCGACCCAGCCATGTACACGAGCCCTGGCTGTACGTATGCGCGAGTAGGCGTTCGAGACCCCCGCCCGTATGTACACATACGTGGCCGTATTTTCTTTCTTGCACCCTGGCCGCTGTACGTACGTGTACATGCTACGTGCGCGCCTCTACCACGACACGTACGCGCCTCTACTACGACACGTGCGCGCCTCTACATCCACCAGTATATATGTACGTACACGTTCGCGACCAAAATGACAACGCTACGTACGCTTCGACCAGGTGGGTCCCGATTGTCAGGCACTTCCTTGCCTGCGAAGATGTAGCTGGTGGGTCCCAGCAGTCAGGGGGGCGGATCGTTTTTTTTTTGCCCGGACGCACTTCCTTGCGTGCGAAGATGTAGCTGGTGGGTCCCAGTAGTCAGGGGGAAACGTTTTTTTTGTGAAATACAGTGGCCCGTCCGGTGGGTCCCAGCGGTCAGGTGGAGGAATAATTATTTTCCGCGTAATAAGGAGGCACTTCCTTGCTGCGGCCGTGGACCCAGCTGTCAGCCTCTCCACGTACAGTCCACGTCCGATGGAAGTCGTTCCTTGACCACATTGACCACGCCGCGCCGAGAGCACCAGGGCGGTGGACGACGGCGAGGCCTAGGAAGGGGACGACGGGGAGCCGGGGAAGACACGACAGTTGAAGCCCGCGCGGAGAGGAGTACGAGGGTTCACTGGTTCGGCTGCGGTGTGAGGCTGCCATCGCCGCAGGGCCTGGCCAGCGGTGGGAATAGTAGAGGCCTCCGTAGCAGCACAACCGGCCACGGGAGGCAGGAGCATGCGGCACGACCGGCGCTGCTTTGGGCGGCTGGCGCAAGAAGACCAGAGGTTGAAGAAGCACTACGGCCGTTGGATGGACATCGTACGGTCACTGGAGCTAGAATCGTGCATATTGACTAAGTTGACAAAGCCCTCCGTCCCCGTCAACTTAGTAGGCCCACAAGTCAGCCTGCCACTATACTGGGTCCCAGCTAACAGGGGGAGTATTCATTGTTTTTATGCGTAACAAGGAGGCACTTCCTTGCGTGCGAAGATATAGCTGGTGGGTCCGAGCTGTCAGCGGCGGTAACGTTTTTTCGCGAAATACAGAGGCCCTTTCGGTGGGTCCCTGATGTCAGGTGGAGGAATCATTATTTTGCGCGTAATAAGGAGGCATTTCCTTGTGTGCGGCCGTGGACCCAGCTGTCGGCCTCTCCACGTACAGTCCACTTCAGATGCATGTCGGTCGTTGACCATGTTGACCAGGCCGCGCCGAGAGCACCAGGGCGGTGGACGACGGCGAGGCCCAGGAAGGGAATGACACAGAGGCAGGGAAGACTCGACAATTGTTTCCCACGCGGAGGGGAGTACGACTGTACGAGGGTTTACTGGTTCGTCTGCCATCGCCGGAGAATAACAGCAGGTGTGGGTGAGTAGAGGGATGGCTAGGCCAGCGATGGGAGTACGGTGGGGCGGTGAGGCCTGCGCGGCAGCAGAGCCGACTGCGGGGAGGAGGGAGCAGGCAGTCGCACCGACGCTTGTTTGAGTGGCTGGAGCAGGAAGAGCAGAGATTGAAGAAGCACGACGGCCGTTGGATGGACATCCAACAGTCAGTGCTTGTGTGTCAACCTTTTTTTAGGAAAGCCTCAAATCTGTGGAAAACAGCATACAGCCCATCTGCCATTATTTCTAATAATTTACAGCCCATTTGCTAATTATTAAGGTTTTTTTGGAGCCCATATTCTTTTTGTTAGCATTACAGGCCATATTGTGGCCACGGTTAAAAAATTATACGAAATTTTGCATATTTCGGTGCGGTCCGAACTGTTTTTAATCCTGAAATTTTGACTCACATTCAAACTGATTTTAAAAATAAATGTATATCAATATAAAATCCAACAAATTCGTCACGCATAAAAATTAATGTAATTTAAAATCTTGAAATAAAAAAAAGATATTTGAAACTAATTGCCGGTTTGATGTGTTTTAAAAATGTACAACCCATTTCTCATTGCTGATGGGCCATTTTCTCAGCCAGCCGAATGAAAGCTCTCCTCGTCTTGAAAGATTTGCAGCCCAACAGGCCTGACAAAGCGACTTACTTGGCAAATCACAAAAAAACTGGGCTGTGGCCGTGGACCCAGCTGTCAGCCTCTCCACGTACAGTACTCTTCCGATGGAATGTCGTTGACTACGTTGACCACGTCGCGCCGAGAGCACCAAGGCGGTGGACGACGGCGAGGCCTAGGAAGGGGACGACGCGGAGCCGGGGAAGACGCGGCAGTGGATGCCCACACGGAGAGGAGTACGAGGGTTCACTGGTTCGGCTGCGGTGTGAGGCTACCGTTGCCGCAGGGCCTGGCTAGCGGTTGGAGTAGTAGGGGGCGATGTGGCCTCAATGGCAGCACAGCCGGCCACTGGAGGCAGGAGCAGGTGGTCTCCCCGGCGCTGGTTTGGGCGGCTGGTCAAGAAGAGCATCGATTGAAGAAGCAGCAGGACCGTTCGATTCAAATCCAACGGTTACTGCTGCTAGAATCATTTGTTGACTAAGTTGACAAGCCCTGCATACGCGTCAACTTAGTAGGCCCACAGGTCAGCCTCCCAACCGGTGCGCCCCAGATGTCAGTGGGAGGAATCATTTTTTTTCGCGTAATAAGGAGGCAGTTGATTGCGTGTGGCCAGGCCAGCGGAGGGAGTAGGGTGGGCCGGGGAAGCCTGCGCGGCATCACAGCGGGCCACAAGAGGAGGGAGCAGGCAGTCCCGTCGGCGCTAGTTTAGGCGGCTGGAGTAGGAAGATCAGAGATTGAAGAAGCACGTCGGCCGTTGGATGGACATCCAACAGTCACTGCTGCTAGAATCGTGTGTTCACTGACAAAGCCTTGCGTAAACAAGTTAGCCTCGAAATCTGTGGCGTGTACAGCCCATTTGCTATTATTTTTATAATTTTTACTCATTTTCTAATTCATATGGAATTTATTGCAGCCCGTTTTCCATTTTTAGAATTGCTAGCCATTTTCTGGTCAGTACCAGGGTCAAAAAATTAACTAAATATGTGGGAAATTTTGAAAATTCGCAAATTTTTGCCGGGGAACGAAATATTCTTAATCCAAAAATTAATAGCCATACTAAAACAAATTTAAAAATAAATTAGTACTATGTCATGTTAAATCCAATGAAATACGTATAAGATATCAGTGAAGAACAAAAACAAAAAAAGAAACTTATATCCCATTTGCTATAATTTTTTTGGAATTTTCAACCCCTTTTGATATTACTTTTAACAGACATTGACCATACTCTTAAGCCTGGCCGGAATGTATCCCTCCTCGTCTTGAAAGATTTGCAGCCCAGTAATTCGGAGAAAACAAATAGGCCTAGCTTGGGTATTCTTCAAAAAGAAATATTGGGCTACCTATTTTCCCAAAGAACTAGTGCCTGAGCATTTAGCTTTATTTATTTACTTATTTATGTTTAGGGGACCATGAGCATGTACCTGGGCTGGATTCATGTGAGAGCCTCCCTTCCAGTTAATTATGGGCTTCTCTATTGGGCCTTCATCAGTGGGCTGCATGTTATCAACAAGTGGAAAATGTGTTCCGTACGAAAAATAGTATGCGCTACGTACGGTACGGGGCACTAAAGGATCGAACCGTGCAACGACTTCCAAAACATTGTGTTTGTCGTTCTAACAACACATTTATTCAACCAACAGACGAAATATACTACTAATTGTACACTGAAAACAACAGCAGCAGCAATCAGGGCTGGGGGTGCAACAGAAGCAGTAAGCAGGCCAGAAGAGTGAAGACACAGCTCTCTCTTCCAAACCAAACATCAGCCATCATTACAAAAGGGCTACCAAAAAAGAACAAGTGTATGCATCAAACTAAATAAAGATCCTACTACACCAAGTGTACGCATCTAACTAACTGCCTCAGTTAGACGTTACTATTTATTAAGCTGTGGAGATTGGCTGACGGCTTGAACCAGATGGGTGCCTGACGGGGGAAACTCTAGCCAGCAGGTCGAAGTCTGATACTTGCGAGCCTCTCTCCTACTTTGGGCTGCAGAGCGTGGCGGCACATATCAGGGTATGGTGCATGCAGAGACGCATGGTACACTGTGTACACACAGTTTTGCCTGATGAACGAAACCGCGCTGCCATCATGATCCTTGCCGTCGGTTATCTCCTAGTTAATCGGATAATTCAGTCCGACAAATAGAGAGCGTGTACCAAGGCTACTTACCAGCCTCCAGTCAAAAATTCCTGAAGGCCCAGAGAAGCTGGGATCCTGCTCAAAGACCTTGCAGTGACTGTGATTGTATTCCGCGAAACAACACGTCCGGTACGTGCGAACGATCATCAATCTTTCGCCGTCGTCTGATCGAGCCAGGAACCACCTGCAACTGCCATGCCGCTTTTCTTTGAAAGGTTATGGGATTAGGAAGGGTAGGGAGGGACACCATGCGGCCTACAACATCATATCAAGTTGGAGTCAAATAAAAAAGGGCTCTTGATTTAGTCAATCTTAAGAACAACATGCTATGAGCATGAATATTTTTTCAGCAAATGTTGACAGTAATATAAGCAAGCCATCATGATATCATAGGAAAGTAACATACTGCTGTAACAGCTGTTTGTAGCGATGACTGGAGTAGGCCAGCAATACGTCCAGCCATAGAAGGAGTCGACAGCGTAAATGAAGCCCTTGTGTTCAATGGCATCGGAGAACCATGGAGGATGTATGATCCTGCGATGGACGTGCAGATTTATCCACTTACCGCAGTGACCTGTCAGATAGGCGAGACCGCGGTTGAAGAACGCAATTAGCCTGAAGTCTTTATAATTCACAGATCTTGTGGGCACTTGGCAGATTACAACCTTGAGCAAATCAAACTTGGTATCATGTTGGCTACTGAAAGATTCCGAGTATTCTGGGCCGCGGTGCCAAAGCAGTGCAGTGTTAATCGAAGGAAGGGGGATCAATCGCCAGGTGTAGACCTCCACGAGCATCCAGCTGCCACGACCGTCGACGAGCACCATCCAAGACGTGTTCATGCCGACCCAGTACATACTGTTAATGTAGTTGAGGCTGACGGGGATCGGATTGCAGTCAAGGGGGTTGATGATCGCCACCCTACGATCGTTATGCTGTGTGACACGCCGTTTCTGAAGATCAGGCGGCATCAGCAAGCAAGGAGCTGGCTTAAAAAGCTCCGGCCTGAGGGCTTTGAGTAAACGGTACAGTCCCGACGAGCACGCGGCGAGCGGCATGGTACTGATATTGTCCACACGCGAAACAATGAGCTTGATTACCTCTGTGGGGAGCGAATTCCAGCCACTCTTTTGGCGGACGCTGCTCGGTTCTGCCATTGTTAGCGGGGATGGAAGATTGGACGAGATTATGTGCGGACAAAGATGGAGAAGCGAATATGTGCTGCGGGAAGTGGACAGGTGATGATGACTACAGCACGCCGCTTGACTTACGAGACACATACCAGCAGCGTAGGGTCATGTCGATGCCAGACAACTTGCTTGAGTGATCACAGTACTGGTACTCCCTACAGTGCTATGCCCTAACTTGCTTGAGTACAGTAGTAGAGTAGGACTCTGCTCTACTACTAGCACCGGAGGAGTAGTATATTCTAATCTAAAATAGTTACAAACTTCAATGCCCGAGCGTGGAACGACTACGAACCATGCTCAAAGACCGTATCTACGTGGTGTTTGGACATGGGCGACAACCTCAACGCCAACGGTGCTGCTCCCGTTGCACCGTATGTGTTTCTGTCCTTCCTGTTCGAAATCGTGGTAGAATTCATGTTTCTACTCTGTATCCTACTACTATGCTAGTCCACATGATTAGTTTCATCTCTGTTATAGCCGTCATGATTTATTTTGTGCTTATTCGGATTAAATCTCATAGTAACTTGCTCATATATTCAACTGGCGCAACGTCCCCTACAGCCTCTCCCGTTTCATGGACGGCCTGGTCGATGCCTCCATGGAGCCCTTCGTCCACTACTATGAGTGCCCGATGCCGTTTTGTGGCTCGCCGGCGGACATGGTGCATCACCTCACGGATGCGTGCAGCGGTCACTGCTGGCCCTTGGCGGAGAACATCAATTATGAGACGTGCTACCCGTTCACCATGCCGGAGTCGCTGGAGGATCACCGCCGCCTGCTAGTCTCGGAGGAGGACGGCAGCATCTTCCTCTCGATCGTGGGCACCGGCGAGGCCCGTGCAGGCCGCCGCCCCATCTCTGTAATGTGCGTCAGGGGCGACGCCGCTAACGCTGACACTGACACGAGGCCGATGTACGGGTGCGTGGTCAGTGTTACTACCCCTCCGGGTCGCGTGGGCGGAGACACCGGCCTCATCGAACGGACTTGGACTCTGGGGAGCTGGGACTATCGCGCCAATGTGGACTTGGAAAACCATGGCCTCCTTTACCCGCCGACGCGGTGCACGGGGACTCCAAGGAGGTTCACATGGAAGTACACATTATCAAGTTAAATATTGATCATTAGTCTTCGCTCAATGTAATCCGCTGTCTAAGCATGTGGAGACTTCCATGCAGGATCTTGCTCTATTGGAGTATCGCGCATGAATAAAAGTGTATCCGTTTATGGTTTAGTCTAGAATCTTCCATGTATGAATTTTTACTACAGTACTGGTGAAAGACTTACGATGAACCATTTCTTACATCTCCTCTACCCGCTTGCAAGTCATCCTGATTTAATCCCTCCGTCTAGGTGTATAAGGGCATGGTTAATATTACTTAATAGTATAGCCGACTGTTGACTATAAGAAAGTGCCATGTCATCTGTAGCCAACATGTATAACAATCGATACTCAAAAACTAATTCTTAAAGATCATTTCTTGCAAAGCACAATAAGTGTTATTTCTTCACAAGTTTTGGATGTAGGTTGAACAATTGAACGCTTTTGTTTGCAAAAGATACCTTTTTATCTATTTCACCCGGATGTTTGTGAGCTCTAGAGATGAAATAATATCCAAAGAAACCTATCGATACCCATTACACATGAGATGACCCCACATCCTTTGTCAAAATAAACAACTCCCCGATCAATGCATTTCACTCTTCGGTGCAACGCACGGGCACCTTACTACTATAGATTAGTACGACCAAAAATTGAACTAACATTATATATAGTACGATAAATGCTGATGCATGTCATCTAAAATTATATCATTCAAAACTATGTTCAAATACGAATCCAACGATATAGTTTTTGTTGACATGCACTAACATTTTGTCAGTTAAATCTTCAGTCAAATTCAATGGGGGACTAATAAACCACGACCAATGTAGTACAAGTGTAGAGGGCGGCGCTGCACGGGAGTCTCACCTCTCACTCCGCTCGTGGCGCGGCAGTAAAGCCGTCATATCACAAAACCCAACCACTCCCAGTAATAAGTGGCCTGGTAAAATAAACGGACAAGCAACCATCACATCCCTCCGTCTTTTTTGCATTTCATCTCTCTGCATTTACTTTCTCCGGTTCATCTCGCACACTCGATCCCTAGCTACTACTCCTAGGGCCAGTTCTTTTGGCGGCTTCCCCAGTTTTTCCCACAAGACTAGTCATAGTGGAGAGTAACAATAAGGCGCCTCACTCATTAATTTGGGCTTCTAAACTACTACTCCGTCCTGGTTTATTCCTCACCATTGTAATTTGTGCTAAATTTTGACCAAAGATTTAACTGGTTTATTCCTCACCATTGTAATCCATCCGTCTAGGTGTGTAAGTCATCTTACGAAAACCAAATAATCCCAAAACACTTAGGCGCGGTGCATTAACTTCTACCTCGTTTCTTGTTTCTTGACATATCAACCAATAAGAGATAAAGAGTGTGCAGGCTTTTAATGACTTGAGATATCAAACACGACATGCAGTGGTAAGTTCATTGCATGCAATACTATTAATTAGCAAATAAACATTAACGTTTCTCGTTTTCTCCTCCTCCTTGGTCACGGTGCACAGCCTAAGATGACTTACTCACCTAGACGGATGGAGTAGTGCATGTGACATGCACTAACATTTCATTAGTTAAATTTATGATCAAAATTTGACACATACTACAATGGGGACCAATAAACCAGGACGAAGGTAGTAGTTAGAGCATGGTTAATAGTATAGCCAGCTGCTGGCTATAAGCCAGTGCCATGTCATCTACAGCCGATCTTATAGCCAACATGTACAATAATAGATTAAAAGAGTGCACCACTTTTTTATTATGTGGCCCACTTCTCATTCTCACAAAGTGCCTTGGAGCACGTGCTAGAGCTGGCTCTTTATGAAGAGCCCGCTTACCTTCTCTCTCCTCTTCTCTTTCCTCCAATTAAGCAGAAATATACTAGTTTATTTCTTATCGCCCGTTGACTCAGCTCTATTGTACTTGCTCTTATGGAATTACTAATCTAGAAGCCTAAAATAACTGGCCCCTGGTACTCCTACTAGTAGTAGTACTCAAGTTGGAATTCTAATTGCACGGCACAACTTGTTAGGCAAAAATTTTGATACAGGGTGTAGGAAGCGGTTTGGGAATTTGCATGCCTTTCCAACCAGTGAGATACCCCGTACAAAGTACGACAGAGGAATAACCACAGAGAAGGAAGCTAAAAGTAAACAATCAAATGAGCATTTTTGCATTTGTTTTGCATTGAATCATTTCACAAGCTTGACTAGTGTTGTTTTTCTACTTTTACAAAAACCGCATCGTAATGTTAAAACGTGCATTTGCACGTACATAAGTAATAGTAGTACTCCCTCCGTCTAGGTGTATAAGTCTTCCCTCCTTCTTGGTCACGGTGCACAACCAAAGATGACTTATTGACCTGGACGGAGGGAGTAGCACAGTCTGCAAGCATATATCGAGAGAGACGTGTAGTGCGATAGTATATAGTAAAGTTTGTGCTATATGCACGTACTTGCTAAATGCGTACGAATAAACAAGGTTTCCAAACTTTCCCTTTTACATACTTAATTAAGGACGCTAAAAATTCCTGAACATTCGGGATTTATCATTTGCGTCCCAAAACTAATGAGATCGCCTTACGAAACAAAAATTATACTCCTCCTAAAAGCCACGGCGCTCGCAGGAGCACTTGCGGCGCGCCACGAGTGCCCTGGTGCGCGGCTGTTTCCCAGCGCGCCGACACAATGCCTCTTCCTCAGCCTCGCAACTCGCGAGGTGCTGATTGGCGGCTTGCCGGCGGGCGAGCGCGATCTCACCGGTGTGGTGATCCGGCGCCAACAGGTACTCCTCCTTGCTGGAAGCGTGCACCCGGTCCACGTACCGCCAAGCGTAGATGAGGCGCTTGGGCCCGACTGCGCTCAGGGCGTCGGCACGGGCGTCCTCCGCCTCCCTCACGGCCCTCGCACGAGCCTTCTGCCAAAGAGCCAATTGTCTGACTCTCTCGGACGCGACATAGGCCTCCCAGGCAGCTTGTTCCGCGGTGCGCTTCTCTTCCTCGGCCTTCTTCTCCGCCTCTATTTTGGCGTGCTCTGCTGGAGGCAAAGCCTCCCACAAGGCGACATCCATTTCTTTCCAAAGCTCCTCAAGGTTGGGGGGCTCGGCGGGCGGCGCGGCGTTCTCCTCGTAGCGGGGAGCCGACGCGTCCTCCGGCGCGCGTGCTGGCGAGATTGGGAATGCCGACGCGTCCACCTCGACGCGTCGCGGCGAGGAGCGGAACGCCGACGCGTCCTCCTCGACTAGTGGCGGCAAGGAACGGAACGGCGACGCGTCGCGTCGCGGCGAGGAGCGGAACACCGACGCGTCCTCCTCGACTAGTGGCGGCGAGGAACGGAACAGCGACGCGTCGCGTAGCGGCGAGGAGCGGAACACCGACGCATCCTCCTCGACTAGTGGCGGCGAGGAACGGAACGGCAACGCGTGACCGTCCGCGCGGTGCGGCGAGGGGCTCCTAGTGCTTGGGAGGGGCGATGCCATGGTGGTCGACGTGAGAGGGAGGGGGAGGAGATAGCGATGAACGTGAACATGAGGGGGAGGAGATAGCGATGTCGTGGGAGGCGCAGTATTTATAGCGAGCAATGGCACACCTACGTAAGATATGGACTGAGCTGCACCGACTTAACTGCAGGTCCAGTTGCGTCACTGACATGTGGGCCAGACCCCTGTTGGGCCCATATGTCAGTGACCCAATGCACCTACAGTTAAGCAACAACTACGTGGGCATATTTGTTGGAGTAAATTATGGGGGAGCGAAGGGGTGGAAATATTGCTGGTCACAATGGATTGGACGAGCGTGGGGGAGGAGAGTCATGCATGCAGATTTTTTCACACGGGGTGGAGTGGTGGGACCGCCGGAGGGAGAAGGAGAGTTTGGCAGGCATATTGTTTCCACACATGGAGAGGAAAAGATTTTGAGACGAACGGGCTTCCCGCAGGTATGGGGAACGGTGCATAATAAGTCATCTTGCATGCCGGGCTAGGTATAGTCTCAAGCATTAAAAACATACATGCCCCACACATGTTCATATTTCAAGGTGCACTAAATTATTGCATGCGATGATTAAGGCTGGCCATAATGGTGGTATCTTAGCTGGTATCATGCACATGGGAATAGCAAACATGCTGATGTGGCAAAGAATTAAAGAAGAGAGGGGGGTTAGAGTAACTAGTGTTCATGCATGCATTGGTAAACACATTTTTTTGTGAAGAACGACAGCACTAGTTGAGTACTTTTGCAGACTTCAAAAACTATTCCACCGCCTCTACTATCTTGCTAAGGGTAGGTGAAATTTTTGAATCGAGTCCTTTAAACTAGAAGGGAGGTAGTGGTACTCTAAGGCTGGTCATAGTGGGGAGTAACTTAGACTAGTAACATGCATATGTTACTAGTCTATGTTACTACCTCTATAGTGCATAGTATCAGAGATTAGTATCATAGGTGGTCTCATTTATTGTCATGCATGACACATAGTAGCATCACATTTATTATGTTACAGTATCTACCTATGTTACTATAATCATCTCTCTCTTATACTCATTATAATCAGTATTGTAGATATTGATATTTTTAGTATAAATTTGGTCGTGGGATTTCATTGATGCCTGTCAAAGCGTGGAGGAAGCGGAGCTTAGGGCTTGCATTGCCAGTCTCTACATAGGTATTTCTCTTCATAATCCTGTAATTTTAGAGACTGATTGCACTTTTGTGCTAGCGTCTCTTGCATCGGGGGACTATGACAGGTCTGCTATGCATGACCTGAAGATGAAAGCGTTGAGCATCTCGAAGTTGATCAACAATCTTCAATTGTCAAAGATTAGCCGTTCGGCCAATAAGGTGGCACACTTAATCGCTAAGTATAGCTTTGACAATAGATTAGATGGTATTCTTGTAAATAACGTACTGCCCTGTGTGGTGAATATTGTATCGAATGAGTGTACTGGTGTGGCTGGTTAATTAATATAAGGTGGTGTTCAAAAAAAAGTATAAATTTGGTCAAACACTTTCAAACGGTTGACGGGAGTAAAAAGGACCAGAGGGAGTATCAGGCATGCGGAGTAGGAAAAAATTGCTTGTCTAAAAAAAGGCAAAAGAAAATTGCTCATTTATAGCCGGTCGAAGTCTCAAAGGGTGCGACCGCGCGAGGGAGGCGAAGGTCGTGGGAGGCGCGACGTTTGATGGAATTAAGTGAAGTTACATCCACGCGCCGGCATGGCGTGCGAACAGGCAGAAGCTATACCGTCAGGCCTACAATATGGGTCTAGTAGACATGACATCTAGTGGGTCCCGCATAGTTCTTGAGAACTCTTTGGGGGCTTGCAGCTGTTTATCCACCAGGCAAGCCAGCAACCCCACGCCGTTCACACACCCCACTCGTCCCCGTCTTCTACCTTACAACAGTTCTCTCCCAGTCATCCCGTCCTTTCACATTAGTTCGCTCCCAGCTTTTTTTGCGGGGTACAACAGTTCAACTTCTCCTAACCCTCCTCCAAAATCCATGGCCTCCCAAATCTCCATGGTCGCTGCTGAGTACCAGGTTAGAGCCATCACCGGCGATCAGTTCATCGTCATCTACACACGTGGATCCGAGACGGTGAAAGCATGGCTTGCTTGCTTCCTACGCATGTTCAACAGTTCAACGGATGAGTGGGTCGCTGGGCTAGATGTTGAGTACACCACAGTCCTGGGACGAGAGAAGGATCTAAAGGACGAAGAGAGGAAGAAGCCCGCCGTGATCCAGTTTTGCGTACATAACGTTTGCTTGGTCTACCACATATGCCATGCCGACGTTGAGTGCCAGGATTATAAGAACTTCCTCAAGGACAAAAGAGTGAAATTCGTTACTGTAGGCTTTAAGAACGACAGGGATGTCCTGCGTCGGATGGGTCTCGTTGTAGGCCAGCCTTTCGATCTCCAGAAGGCAAGCCTAGTGTCCTCCTCTCAACCTTCAATGCTGACCCTGGCAGCAGCCATGATTGATCCTCCGTACGCTAAACTGAAGAAACCTCATCACGAGTTTCATCATGCATGGGAGTCGAAGACATTAGATGAAGATCACATCCTGTACGCAGCAATGGATGCCTACCTTTGTTTAAATATCTACAAGGGTTGGACGAAGAAGCAGAGCCCAGTGTCCGGTTCAAGCAAAGAAGCGTCGGCGAAGAGGAAGAGGAAGAGGGACGAGGACGAAGTCGAGGACGTGGACTCGGACTCCGAGTAGGTGGCAGTGCCGTCGCTCATGCTGGTTCTACTGCAGTGTCAAGCGGACTAGTTGCTTAGCTTATTTTCAAGGGTGTGTTGTGCTGAGGCCCCAGCAGAACTATGTTTATGTTCTTTCTCGTTATTTGAACTCTTTAGTACATACAGTAGTACTAGTCTTACTACTGTTCTTCTTGCAGTTGGTACTACTGCTCGTATCTTCGTGTTCCTACTGTACTTAATACATTCGTACTAGTAGTATAATTTGGGTCAGTCGATTTGTGAAAGAAGTTCGACGGAGCGAAGGAAGAAGATGGCAGAAGAGGTGGAAGAAGCCCTTCTAGCAATCCATGTTGAATCAAACGGCTCACATGAGTCGACTGACCCAAATTGCTCCTTCAGATTGCAGGATCCACGTGGCATTCAAGGTCTCGAAGGTAGATCCCGCGTCCGCACCCGGTTTGCGGGCTCGACGCGCGCGCGACCGGCTTCCGCCGCGACAGCCACCATGCGCGCCTCCTCCGCGCGGGTGGAGACGACAATGACACGCTAGTTCCTCCTCGCCGGCGTGCTGGAGCACGCGCTCGTCCTCCTCTTCGTACGCTACGTGCATAGACGCGGCTCCACCAGCTGCTCACGTGCTTGGCTGCGCGGCGGCATCGCGAGGAGGGACTGCAGACGACGTGAGCGGGCGAGCCTTCGGCTTCATGGCACAGGGATGGCGGCGACACGGCGGTGATGGGCGAGAAATTGTTGGCCGAAGCAGGCGGGCGCCGGCATGCGCAACGGCGGCGGCGGCATATTGATGAGTGCGCGTGTGGGAGCTTACTTTAGTTTTATATATAAGGTTGGTCAAACTTAAAAGAAAACCGTACTAGTACATGTAAACATTAGACTTAGGCAGCGCTTTTATTAGTTAGTACCACAGTCACGATACGGAATCCTGTGCAAGCGCGTGAACCGCGGCCGCGTAGTCGATCGAACGGTGCGTCACCGTGTCGCGCTCGAAGGACATCTACCGAACCTTTTTGTGTGTGTGAAAACAATCCTCGAATATTACTCAACTTTTTTCCTGTGAAAGTTCTTGACGCTGCAATATTTCCATATATTTGAATTTAGCTCCAGTTCGTGTTTATTTGGATTTGGACGTTTTAGGTGCGCCCTAGTCTTTTTTAATACTGATTTTGTGTGTGTGACTGAGAGAGAACGTGTGTATGTGTTCATATGTGTGTTGTGGCGGAAGGGCAATGTGGAGATGGTGTGCGTGTGATACAGACATAGAGAGGTGTGAATGTGCAAATGATCATGCATGAGTGAGACATAGACAGATGCCGATACGTTGTGTATACATGAGAGAACGGTCTTCTAGTTTACTTTGTGTGTGTGTGTGTATGTGAGTTTGAGCATGTTGTGAAGTACTATAGACCTTGTATACATCTTGGGATTCGAAAATGATTGTAACTATTGAATTGTATAGACCATTACATTCGAAGTCAATAGCCTAATATATTTATTTCACAATTTCAACAAATGATTAGTTCACTACAAACTAAGAAAACAAATGTGTACTCCCTCCGTTTTTATTTAAGTCCGCGTATTAGCATTGGTCAAAGTCAAGTTTTGTAAACTCTCAGAAAGCTTATAACAGAAAATATTAATATATACAATAACAAATAAATACCATTAGATTCATTATTGAATGTACTTTCACATCATACATATTTGTTATGGTAAATGTTTATATTTTTCTATAAACTTTGTCAAACTTTAGGAAGTTTGACTTCGGTCAACACGCCACACGGGGAGTCCAGTGTCACAAAATTTTGAGGTCGGCGGGAAAATCTCCCGTGACCCTGATTCGATCTGTGGGAAGTTACCATCATAGCCTTCGGAACAGGCCTGCGGATGACGCTTGGTAGGGGGCTGTTTTCGTAACTTCAGGTTCACCCTACCTAGCCAACCCCACCCCGGCACCCAGAGTAGTACACCTGAATACTCCCCATTTTCTATCCCCACCGCAAAATAGACTTCTCCACAGCACCGCAGCCTTCGTGCTCCTCCCCTTTACATCGGCGCACTCGTCCACCGCAGCGCATCTGCCTCATCGACGACCTCGTACGCCGCACTGGAGCCGGTCCACCGTCGTCATCGTACACGGAGCCTCTTCCCCGGCATCGTCTTCCACGGTCTCGGATCTGCTTCCCGGAAGCCGACGCCAAGTGCAGAAGTACCACCCTCGTGGACAATGAACTGACTCCCGTTGCCGACCATGATTCACAGAGGCCGCCGCGACCATCGTTCTCCTCCTCAATTGGTAATGTGTGTATTGAATCACTTAGCAGTACATGTGAAGTTCCAATTTTGTTCATACCTACCCTTCAAATTTCCTGGGTGCTATTGTTCCCATAAAAGTAATTGGTTATAGCCTCCATTGTTCAACAGAATATCAGCTTGTAATTGTGCGTCGCTCCTGTATCACGCTGTGCTTGGGTAGGTTTTTCATCTGCAACCAGTAGTGTGGCAAATGATGGAAAGGTTTTTAGAACTAGCAAGATGCCCATGCGTTGCACGCATCAAGATGCATTTGTATGAGTAGTTTATCTTGTGGGAGAAAAGGATGAACGAGGGAAGGCCTTATTTGCAAATCTGGAGAGGGGTATGGGTATCTTTTTGCAAAATTCCTATTTGTTTCCTTCCTATCTGTCAGATATAAATCGGACGGCCTATATTGCAAGAAAAAAAAGTATAGAGAAAAAAAAGTAGACAGTAAAGGAAGTAGAGATAAATATTAAATATAAAATTAATATAACAGTAGAGAAGAGAGTAGAGATAGCAGAGACGTCGGGAAAGGATCGCGCGCGCGCGCGCGGGAAAAAGCGGCCGGGCGTGCGCTAGTTTTGGCGTGCGGCGTCCGGCGCGCTTTATAAAATCCAACGCCCTCCCACCGCTCTGTGCCTTGCCACCGCTCTCTCCCCGCTCTGTGCCTCGCCACCGCTCTCTCCCCGCTCTTTTTCGCCTCGCCGCCGCCGCGTCGCCGGAAAACTTGGGGATACCGCGGCGTCCGCGCGCGCCCCTCCGGCGGCTTCTCCGCCGAGATCCGGTTCCGCGGGATGCGCCTCGGCCTCGGCAATTTCGATACCGCCAACGAGGCCGCCCACGCATACGACGCGGCGGTGTGGCGCCTCCGGTGGCCTCATAGAACATTGAGCTTCCCCAACGTGCCGACGCGAGAGCGGGCGCAGGAGCTCGCGCCTCTGCCGCGGCTTAGCACCGACGAGGATCGTCGCGACAACCGGAGGCGAGAGCACTGTCTCGGCATCGCCGAGATGGACGAGGAAGCCATGGCACTGTGGCGCCAACACTTCCCACAGGACATCATCAAAGAGCGTGAGTTCTACGCGCAAAGGAGGGTGGAGAGGGATAAGAGGAGGGCGGAGCGAGCCGCCTATCGCGAGGACAAGCGTATGCGAAAAGCGGACGCTCAATTCAACATGAGGCTAGGAGCAGCGTCGCCCTGGGAATCCGACGACGATCGGTATCTTCATGCCTACAGTCAGACGTCGAAGGAGGACATCACCGAGGAGGAGTCGGACGACGAGGAGTAGTTGAATTATCTTTTTTATCTATCTATGCTGAGAACTATCCTCTACTCTCTAGTATCTACTTCTCGATCTCAGCACTGTAAATGCTTTTTTAAAGCGGCGCGCGTTGCGATTCTGTTGGAGATGCTCTAACATGGCAGGCGAGTGCTTTAATGTTGCCCACAAGATGCGCGAGTATTACTAGTAGTATATTTTTCCTGCCATGTTGAGATTTTAAAACCACGAGTGCGAACATGCAGAGGAGCAATGAAGACCAAACATGGGATATTCGGGACATCTTCAAGGAGCATGGCAAGTTAAAGAGGAGCTGCACCGAACCTGTAAAACGAGCTTTGGTAAGTAACACCCTTTCAATTACTTTCATGTAGCCTCGTGTTCTTCGATGTGTATATGTTGTAGTTTCTGTTTCTCTTAAGCGTGGTGTTCTTCGATGTGTAATAAGAAGAGTCTTAATCATCCTAATGCTTTCGTTTTTAGCTTGATGTAGGAAGTGGGTGTTCTCACCTTGTAGTCTGTTTTTATTTTTATTTTCCTTTTGAATTCACTTCTCCGAGTTCTGTTTATCTGGCTTCTACTAAATGGATCTAGGTTGCTCTGAGTATTGATCTAAAAAAGAAGTAACTTCATGTCAGGATGCAGTTCCTGCGAGGAGGGAAGTATGGTCAACCTCGAGATCATGTTTCCAAAATGAGGCTGGATTACACACAAGGTGCCAGTTCCCTAATGATGCTGGATTAGACACAAGGTGCAAATTCCCAGATGATGCTGGATTACACACAAGCCAGGTGGAGTCGTCAGCTGTTCGTGTCCTCGTGGCATTAGTAAAGGCTGAAAGAAAGCGTGCAGCAGCCCTTGAGAATGTAGCTGAGTTCCTGAAGAAGCGAAAAGAGCAATCAAATGCTCTCTTCGCCCAAGCCAAAGAAGAGATGGAAGAAGCCAGAAATAAGCTAGCAGAGGCAGAGTAGGCTAGGCGTCTCCTGCTATCTAAAGCTGTTGTCAATACAAAATTTCCTTCATAATAGCTAGGTTCAAATGTTTATCCAGTCAGCATGCTTGTTGTGATGTCCGTGCATCTACTGATGTGGCACAAAATGTTTTTTTCGGGTCATGTAATAACAACAATTACTTTCCAAACAATAACAGACGAAGCATTGGACATGGTATAGTTCACGCGCAAGGCCAACATTCCAAGTTCAACTTCCACATCAAACTCATGTTCACAGATATCTGCACATTCATACATAATGTCCACAACCATGATTCACTTCAAATCCAAAAAAAATGTGAGGAGAGTTATAAATAAAGAAAATCCTCTACTAGTTCCTGCTACCAGTGCAAGCACAACAAGTCAAGACCATGCGTAAATTAATTATATTTTAGTCATTTTTTGTGTTCTAAAATGCCTGCCGGCGCGCAGAAGGACGTGTTGCCGGCACACGCGCGGATTCAATGAAGGCAGGCGGGGCAGTCTTAAGCTGGTTGCACACGGCGAGGAGGCGTGCTCAGCCGGGCCTGCAGCGAGTGCGGCCCTCTTGGCCGGCACACCGGTTCAATGCCCGCGCTATGAGAGGTCGCGTCCGTGTCAGAGCAATCACTCGCTCCAGTCCTTTTTTGTTTGGGTATAACAAAATCTCGTTTTCCATTCACATTTTACAAGTAAAATTCGTGGACAAACTTAGACCAAAGTACGATGGGGACTAGTAAACCAGAATGGAGGTAGTAGTTTTTTTAATCAGAGAAGGGTTTCCCCTTCCGATTTTCATTACTGAAAACCAGCATCTAAATCTAAACCATAGTATTTGCCCTAGAACTACCAGGTTCAACATCTCGCAACATAAACCCATACAACCTGCATCGCAAAAAAAACCATACAACCATACGCCAAGGAGGTACGTAGTACTATGAATTCCATTTTCGCTCCATACCAATCGTTCTAAAAACTACTTACTACTTATAACGCGCCATTGAAAATCGGAACTCTTAACCCCGCTAAAAAAACGATATTTAAACATGGCTACTCGATCTGTGGCAACTGGCGAGCCACCGCGCTCCAAGTCATTCTCCTGTGGTCCCGACCATCAACTCCTATGGATCAAATTATCACGCGAGCTGACTATTCCTACAAAGGTGCTCCACCACATACCCGGTACCCGCGAATGCAGCAATCCTGCACCTAGGGTTTTAGGGTTTATTTGTTAACGTCGCCTTTACGTAACACTCATGTGTGCGAGACAGCGAGAGGCCGACTGCGTGCGTGCGCCTCTTCTCTTCGTATATGTACTCCACCGTTTGTCTGGTGTCCAAAAAATTATAATAACTACTAGCAATGTGCCAATGCGTTGCCACACGATCAAAGTAGATTAATACATATTCACCGATTTGATAGAAAAAAGTCTAGTTTTGAAATACGTATATCACTAAAAATATGTTATGTTTCACTCAAAATATATTCCTTTGGCAGTTTTGATGAGATAAGGGAGGAATGTTGTTGGTTTCAAGATTCGAGAAGTGGTATATGTCTAATTTCTACTCTTACTAACAAGATGCCCGTGCGTTGCATGGAACATCAAGATCTTGTGGGAGAAAAGGATGAACGAGGGAAGGCCTTATCTGCAAATGTGGTGAAGTGTGCGGGTAAATTGCCATATTTTCCTTCCTATCCGTCAGATATAAATCGGACGACCTACATTGCAGGATGGCAGGCCCACCATCATCACCAACTCTATTTTTTATCCCTACTCTTATAAAAAGCATTGTCGGTGATGATAGTGTGCCTGTCATCCTGCAATATAGGCCGTCCGATCTATATCTGACGGATAGGAAGGAAACTATGGCAATTTTGCAAAAAGATACCCACACCCCTCTCCACATTTGCAAATAAGGCCTTCCTTCATCCATATCAGCTTAAAATGAGGCGATAGTGTGTGTGTGCACGATCGAGAGGGCGTGTCTCAAGAAGGGAAGAAAAATCTACATAGATACAAGGAGCGGGAGAGAGACATGTATGCGATGGTGGAAGCACAAGTGTGCGGGTGTATAAACCTATCTAGAGGCTAGCTAGTCGATATATGTTTGTGAGAGAAATACGAGCCGGGGTGCGAAAGCGAGAGTTTTGTGTGTGTGAGAGAGAAACGGTAGTCGGGAAGGGGAGTGGAAGCAGGAGTTGTGTGTGTGTGTGTCTGTGAGAGAGAGAGAGAGAGGAGACGGTAGTCGGGGTTGTCTAATCGGTAAACAAATGAATAATGTTAGTCTGGGATGGAGACGAAAAGGAGACCGCAACAAATGTTGTGTCTACAGGAGAGAGAGAGAGAGTAATTTTAGTGGTATGAGTCATATGTAGAGACATATAGGGTGTGTGAGAGAATCCCATAGAGAGAAAGGCAAAGTGAAAGACGAGTGGAGACTGTGTGTGTGGCGGTGAAAAAGAAAGCTTAGGTACTGAGTGATACCAGAGAACAGTAGAGACGTGAGAGATAATGAAAACGGTTTAATGTATAATGATAGGGAGAATGTGACACTTCTCAAGGGAGACGCCAAGAGACCATGTTTGCGAGGATAGGAGAAACATGAAGTGAGCGTGCGGGTGAGCTGGAGAAAAGAGAGTGATAGCTACCTAAAGGAGCATGCATGCGAGAGAGATGGGCGTGAAAGGAGTGACCAAAAAAGGGATTCAAATATTTGAATTCGAGATGATGATACATGTAATCCATACTCGAACGAAAATTGATCTATCAAACATGCATACTCACATGAATTCACGCACATCTATGTTATTTAATATGTAGATATTACTGATCCATACATTTTAGTAGAACATAATTTGGTTAAAAAAATTCGAATTCAACCTTAAGATTTCGAGATCGTTGTATTTGTAAATCATATTATACATATAAAGGAGAAGAATTCTTTGTTGTGCTTTTGAAAGTATATATAAAAAATGATGTATATAGAATGTAATTCCAATTGAAAATGGATCCCGCCCAAAAAAATAGAATACAAACGGGATTCGAATTCAGTTGGACGGTAAACGTGCACTCTGCAAAATTTGAACGAAGCGGGGAAAGTCGCAGTAACCGCCCGAAACCAAAATCTGCGAGTTGGAAATCACTACGGCCTATCCCTGCCATGCAAAGCCTATCTGCTGGATTTCTATAGGTTTCGATAGGGGTAGGTTTGTAATTTCACCCAAACGTGACTTAACCGCCTCTCACCCGGATTCATACACGGTGGGCGCCAAAACACAGTGTGTCCTCGGCCGAAATCGACTCCCTCCCCGATTCATATTCATACACGTGGGGGGGGGGGGCGCCAAAAACAAACTCTCGTCGACAAATATTCGGTGTATGTGAGATTACCGTCCTATCCCCAACCGACTAATGTTGCTGTGATGTAGTAGAAACTTGAAACGGGGGCTAAGTTTGTAAATTTCCTCGCATTTGAGACAAGCGCGCCCTGAATACATGGTTCCCCCCTTCCTCTCTACCTCCCTTTTCCCCATTCGTACTCCGTGGGCGCCAAAACACCCTCTCCACCCCACCCTCCTCCGTCCGCCACCGTCTGCCACCCCATCCACCGCCATCCTCCTCCACCATGCCGCAGCTGATACCCCGATGCCGCCGTCCATTACAAGAGATCGACCTCTCTCATCCACGGCTTCGGACCGGGATCCTTGCATCCCGTCCTCTCGCTTCATCCCCGCCGTCGTCCACCTTGCCGGCGCCGCTCCTACGACCGTCTCGTCCACCGCGCCCCGCCGCCACCGTCTACCCTCCTAGATCTGCTTCCACGCCACCGACAGCCATCACTACCGCAGCACCGTCAAATTCTCAGCAGATGCGTACACGGCGCCGCACCAGAGGCGGTACTCTTTCGTATCTGCTCAACTTATTTATCGCAGCAAGAAAATAGATCGCCACTGCTTTACTCTGATTTCTTGTCTTGGTTGCGAAGTTGCCTTTGTACGGTTTGCACCTTCAGATCCGCCATGGCACGCTCAACACTATACTCCCAATGCTTATGGTTTTCCCCTTTTATATTCCACACTAGTTAAATCATAGTAGACTAAATTTCAAAATTGGGCCAGTCAATTTTTCAGAGCTCGCCGGAGTTCGCCGGTGCGATCGAAGGGGCTCGGGTGGTTGTGGGGCCTCGCCGAACGAAGAAAACTCGACGCGGGTGGGGGTTGGGGCGGGGGTGGGTGGTGGGGGTGGCGGAGGAACACAAGCGGTGGGGGCCGGTGGTCCGGCCGGCTGCCCGTGCGGTGTTCTGTATGGGAAGAATCAGAGACAAGGAAGAAGAAGGGTTAGGAGACGTAGGATCTTCATCCAACCGCCTGAAATGGTCGAGAGACAGCTGGGAGTTGCATTCTTAATGCGCTCTAGTTCATCATGTGTGGGCACTGCGTAACCAACATTTTATTATCCAAAATCTGCTTGCTCTTCTTTACCATGTTCCTCTTCTGTTCTTCTTTAATATCTACTCTCTCCGTTCCTAAATACAAGTCTTTGTATAGATTCCACCATGGACTACATATGGAGCAAAATGAGTGAATCTACACTCTAAAATGTATCTGGATACATCTGTATGTGATCCATAGTGGAAATCTCTACCAAGACTTATATTTTGGAACGGAGGGAGTATGATAGTAGTACAGTATGTTCCTTGTACTGAAGATGAGCAGGGGCATTTGCAGTGTAGAGGTCTATACGGTCGGTTGTGATGGACACTTTGAGCCTCTTTGATTCGTAGGATCTTGTAAACATAGGAATAGGATTTGTAGTGGCCTGCCCACTTGAATCCTATAAGAATAGCAAGGAAATGCGGGGAGCTGTGTCGCCTTTGAGAGTTACACTGATATTAACAGTACCGCACCTTCACTTGAAGAGAGCTGGTATCCGAAGCCTTTCTAGCCGTACCGGCAATACTAGCACATATATTCCAGCAAGTTCCACTTTGCTGATTTTACTCTGGTGCTTAAGGTTTTCCAGTTATATCTACACTATGGTCTGTGTAGCTGCTTTGTGTCGCACTAGCAGCAGTCCACTCTTGAAGCTAAACACTGCAATGACTTACAAAATTGGCACCAAGGCATTGAGTGCCATTCTGGATGCAATGAAACTCATACGCTCCCCACCTGTTGATTCTTGTTCAGAATATGATCCTAATGACTATTCTAACCTAGAGGAGTCAAAGGCAGATGGCCTGTCCTGTTGACCCATCAAGGTGCCTGTTCTAATTTGGCAATGTTTTATTGATTGCGGGTATCTTGCATATGTTGTCTTGCATTTCTTCTACTTTGTTGCACCGCCATCTGCTTAGTTTACTCATCATATATGTCGAGATGCCATGCCCATCCATTATCAATACAAATTCCATCTGTCATCATACCATGTTTTTCCACTCAAATGCTGTTCTTGTGCATCAGACATCAAAAAGGAAGAGGGTGATTGCCGAACCTGAAGGAGCACCAGCAAAGTCATTGAAAAACGTGGTGGTGCCGGAGAAATCAGACAACACCCCACTTATATTGGTTGTACAACCAGTGACACAAAACATAGGACCGACTCTAGCAGACTGTACCCATACTTCACTGGCCACACCACTAGCCCCACCACACAGGACCTGCACTCCAGCAAAAGGTATACCGATTTCATTTGCCATAGCACCAGCTGTGCCACAGAAAAATCCCACTCCAGCAAAAAGTACAGCAAGTCCACCGGCCGAAGATCTACCCCAACTGCAGAGATGGCCAATTCCTGCAGATTGGAACCCCTTACATTTATTCCCAGTTTAAAAGACAATGCTTTCAATGTTTTTAGGGACTACATGCATATATTCCCATCATGGGAAGATTATTGTGAAGACAAACACCATTTTCACATCTTCCTATCCAACTTACGTGTAAGTGCTATTATTCATGGTTATTATTTTCCTGTTTTCTGCTGATTGAACACATCAATGATTTACATTACATTGTTGTAACTAGGCGAGGGTCAATCTGGATAGTCATGACGAGCAAAGCTTGCTTGTTCTTTTTAAGGAAGCATTGCAGCAGTATCGGTGTTACCTGAGGAAATCACACTTTGATGGCAAGTCTATAAACGAATTTCCGGTGAAGTCTCCTGTGCTAAGTTTAGAAGACATTGAATGGAAAAACCTTGTTATGCACTGGTCTCGTTCCCAGGATGAGGTACTGTCTATGAAATCACATGAAAATTTGAACTTCTACTTTTCCGCATGTGCCTTACGGATCTTTTTTGCAGGAAATCTGCTCGAAGAAGAATTCCGGTTTGACAAGAACGACAGGATATCGCAAATATGTTGCCCGCTGCTTTGCTCTTGTTAGTACCTGTTGTCCTGTATCACTGTACTTGCATACATACCTGGTTCATTATGTGACAGCAGTATGCATGATAGCTTGCTTATCAATTGTTCGCTCCAAATTATCTGATCTGTATGAATGGTTACATTAGTGTAGAATATATCCAATGCCAATGTTTTTTTAGCTCTGCATTGTTCTTGTAAGTACATGCTGTCCTTTATCAGTGTACTTATAATGACAGGTAGTTGTTCATGTACCATCACTCTGCAGCTTATTTTCCTTTGCCCTCCATTTTCTACACATCAGATCTATATTTACTCTTACCATAA
Source organism: Aegilops tauschii subsp. strangulata (assembly GCF_002575655.3). NCBI lineage: Eukaryota > Viridiplantae > Streptophyta > Magnoliopsida > Poales > Poaceae > Aegilops > Aegilops tauschii. The sequence continues at coordinate 324,555,552 of NC_053040.3, forward strand.
GGTTGGTACTGAAGAAGTTTAGCTGTGCATTGCTCTTGGCTGTACCTTTTGCCTGTATCGCTGCACTTACATTTATAGCTACTTGGTTATGTAGCATCACTCTTCATCTTATTTTAAATATTCTCCATTTTTTCGTATATTATCACATCTATATTTACTCTTAACAAAATGTAGAATAAAGGCAATGCTTTTGAAGAAGATTCTGTGGTAAACTTCTTGAATTGCCCCCCCATCAGCATGGACAAGGCCTTTATAGAGCCTGTCTTCACCAATAATGTAAGTTTGTCCATCTCAAGCCTTCAAACTTTGTTGTATATATTTGGTTAGGCATGACTGCAACAGCTGTTTATTTTTGGTGTTTGCATCAAATTGCATGTTTAAAGTTTATTATGTAGTTCATAAACAAAAGTTTGTCCTTTCTCAATTTAAGTTTTCAGTTGTACAACCAAGTTCCTTCTTCATACCATGTAAATTAAACTATATAGAGCAAGTGATCTTCTTTTGCACTGCATGTATGCTTCTGTTCTTCATTCATAATCCAGTGGTGTGGTGAACCTACCCACTACAGCACAATGTCATATTCTGCAATGTCTGAACTATGAAAAATGTCATATCATTCTACTATTATTTAAACCGTCTCTTTATTTGCCAATCTGAAATGGTATAAATTGACAGCACACTAATCATTGATACTTATGAGTTCTTGATGTGTAATCCAGTGGTGTCGTGAAGCTGCCAACTCCTTCACAATGTCATTTCCTGCCATGTCTTGACCTGAACAATACCATATTGTGTTAATGCAATTTTAAACTGTGTCACTTTATTCGTCAGTAAGAAATGTGATGAATTGTCAGCACTGATACTTTTATGTGCAAAACCTGTCATCTGTCTGCTTGTTTATCTTTCAGAGTGAGGAAGATATAAGTGTTGAACAAGCGCAGTCTCATCATCTTGCTTAGCTGCTTGCGCTGCAGCTCCCCAGTAGGGCTAACCTTTCTTGAACTCTATTGAAGTGCTGTCGGTTTTGTATATTATTTTTTCGGCGTGTTTATTTGCACTGGTGGCGATCTTTGATGCCTAGTGTATGTAATCTGTTGTCTGCTTGTGCTTTATTATCATAGTGGCGAACTTTGATGCCCAGTGGATGTAATATGCCGTAATTTCTTTATTGTATAGTCTAGGTTTTTTCTTATTCATGATGCTGCAGTTATTTTACTGTATATATATCCTGTCTTCGCAGTAAACCGGCCAAGCCGTAAAATTACGGTACATAATCGGGCCGTCATGCAATCACAATGTAGGTTGGGCCTGAAACGTGCCGAACAGCTCATGGGCCGGCAGCAGCCCGAAATGAACCCCGGCCCATGATTGTGCGAATCAAATCACGGGTTTTTAACAGGCCAAAATTGTCTCGGTCCTTGTTTGGCCCAATCAGATATCGGTTGCGAGCAGGCCGAATGCAAACCGGGCCGTAGTTAGGCCCAACTATATGACGGGCTTTTAACAGGCCGAAATTAATATAGGGCCGAAATGTTAAACGGGCCCTTAACAGGCCAAAACTAATATCAGGCCGAATTACTAAGTGGGCCTTTAGCAAGTGGGCCCAAAAGCATAGTGTCCAGTTGACGGGCCGAATCTGATATGGGCCATAATTGAGGCCAAAGCTCTTAAAGGGCCGGACCTGATCTAGGCCGTAATTTGGCCCAGAACGTGGTAGGCTTTTAACGGGCCGGATCTCATATGGGCCACTATTAGGCCCGGAGCGTGGCAGGCCATTAATGGACCAGATCAAATAGGGGCCAGCATTTGGCGCAAAACATGGCAGCCAGTTAATGGGCTGGCCTACTAGGGTCCTCAAAATCTTGCGGGCCTACAGCTGGGCCGGCCCATTAATGTCGGTGAAATATCGTGGGCCTTTAGCTGGGCCGGTCCATTATGATCCGCAAGAATCTTGTGGGCCTTTACCTGGGCCGGCCCATTATGGGACACAAAAATCTTGTGGGCCTTTACCTGGGCCGGCCCATTATGGCCCGCAAAATCTCGTGGGCCTTTAGCTGGGCCGGCCCATTATGGTCCGCAAAATCTTGTGGGCCTTCAGTTGGGCCGGCCCATTTAAACTTGATGGGCCGGTCCACGTGTCAACATATCATAGGCGCGTCTCGCCTATTGGATGAGTGACACCTGTGCCAACGCGGACCTGACACGTGTCTCCTCCAGCCAATGATGATTTTACACATGGAAAATCCCCATTGGTCGGGGCTATTAACGGGTTATCGGATCCAAAACCCGATCCGATAGCTTAACGGTGTTCCGTTACGGTGGATGCCCCGTGTCGGTCACCCTTGACGAAAGCACTTACGCGCGATTTATCGTCATGGAAGTGGACACTTCCGTGATGATAATTTTGGTAATGTCATGGAACACTTCTACGACAGCACAGGTATGACTATCTTGATTCTGTCATAAATTTGTCATGGATGTACATGCATGACAAAAAACGCGACCTACTGTGACAAACACGTGTCATCACGGAAGTGTATTTTTTTGTAGTGCGACCAGCTGTTTCAGCTGATCAGTAAAGGGCACCGGCTGTTTTGGCTCAGCGTACTGCGTCCAGAACAGCTTCTCCGTGGAGCTCCCTTCTTTTGCTCGGAAGAACTCCGCCGCATTGGACATGCTGCATGGTAGATCCACAAAAGCCCCTAGGCAACTCCGAATCCGGGTTAGTAAAAGTCACTTCCTCTCCGCATACATGCTTTGCATGTTAAATGCCTTACCCGTTGCGATCTTCTTGGCCTCCTGGATCTCCTGGAGAGCGCCCCGGGCCTTATTCTGTGCGGTCTCCGCGCGCTGGCGAGCTTTGTGCGGCCTTCGCGCTCTGGCGAGCTTTGGTAAGTTCGGTCTCTCTAACCGACGCTTCGCGCTCCAAAGCCTCACACTTTTTCACTGCGTCCTGGAGCTCCTGCTGGATCTCGTCGGCCCGGGCCTTGAGATTCTTACGGGCGGCTTGCTGCTGGACAGCCTTCCCCTCGGCTTCGGTCAGGGAATTTTTCAGGGCCTCGACCTCGGTCGCCGCCCCTACACACATTATGACACTCTGGTCAATACTCACCACTTATTCTTTCCGAATACACAGCAAGTTGTTACTCACCTTGCTTCTTGCAGAGCTGAAGCTTCACCTCGCTGAGCTCGTTCTCGGTCCGCTCCAACCTCTACTTCAGTTCAGAGACTTCAGCAGCATGCGAGGTCGCGGCCAATAGCGATGCCTGTTTAATCACATCATTAGTCCCCTACAAAGGGTTGATCCCCTGTCCGGCCTTTCTTTCCGAACACCTGACAGTGTCTCAGGGGCTACTGCCTACATGGGGTTTTTCTCTTTCCACTTCACTTACCTCGAAATCTGTCAACAGGTTGCTACAGGCTTCGTTCAGTCCACTCTTGGCAGACTGAACCTTCTTGATCACCGTACCCATAAAGACACGGTGCTCGTCCAAAATGGAGGTGCCTCGTAGCGCCTCCATCAGGTTGTCCGGTGCCCCCGGTTGGACAGGGGCCACCGGTGAAATCGGCTCACCCCCCTCCTTCAAAGGAGGCTGCTTGCCCGATTCTGGAGCCACATGGGTCTCCGGAACCGTATCCGGCTATGGGCCGAACTGAATACGGCCCTCTTCGCCAGTCTCCATGGGGATCTGCTCCCCCATGTGCCCGACAGCGGAGGTCTCGCCTCGCGGCGCCTCCTGGACAGCGTCCTGATCCCCTCCCCGGCCCGGAGCAGTCCTCCGGGACAACACTTCAGTGTCGTCCTTGGCCTCAGGGGAGTAAGCGGGCGGCGGCGACATACTGGCCATTTCCGCCGGATCCAACGAACTTCCAATGAGGTTCGCTGGACGTTGTCGCGGGCCAGACTACAATAGCACAATTAACCACGTCGAAAACGATAAAAAGGAGGGGCCGGACATATATATGTACGGGAGTCACAGTACTGACAATGCGGCCCGGGGCTTAGCGCGGAGCCGTCGCTCCGGACTGCTATCAACGTCCCACGCGGTGTCGACCGCAGGGGCGCCTTTCCCCTTCTTGGGCGTTCCCGCCTCCAGATTCGTGGAGGCCCCCCTCTTCTTCTCCTTAGGGGGAGGTTTCTTCTCCTCCTCCTCCCCCTCTTCCTCGTCGTCGTCCTCAGGGACGGAGGAATGAGCTTCCTCATCTTCGGACGTCACGCCCAAAGTGCCCTTGCGACGGGGGCCACTTTTGGCCCCCTTGGCCTTCTTCTTGGCCTTCTTCTCCGGCGCCTTATATGGCGCCGGCACCAGCATCTTCGCCAGATGCGGGATGACTGCTTCTTCAGGTAGCAGAGCCAGACATTGGATCCGCTTCGCCCTCTCCATCCAGTCCTGAAAAAGCAATGATAAAACTCATACATCATCCCCGAAACAATTAAGTTGGGGATACGTCAGAACTAACATACCTCGCTGGCGAGGTGTTTACAATCGTGACCACGGTCTGAATCCGTGGCCGGCGGTTTGTCGTTGCCCTTAAAGAGCAACTTCCAGGAACCTTCGTGAGTAGTTTCGAAGAGCCTCTCCAAGGTTTGGTGCTTCTTCGGATTAAACTCCCACAGAGGGTGACTTCTGCGTTGGCACGGGAGGATCCAGCGAACTAGCATCACCTGGATTACATCGACAAGCTTGTCGTTCTTGGCTATCATACTCTGAACGCGCGTCTGCAGCGCTATCAGCTCATCGGGCGAACACCAGTCCGGACTCTTCTCGATCCAGGAGGTGAGTCGCATGGGGGTACCGGAGTGGACTTCGGCAGCTGTGGCCCAGGTGGTGCCGCGGGGTTCTGTGATGTAGAACCACTATTTCTGCCACTCCTTACCGTCTCCACGAAAGTGCCTTTCGGCCAGGAGACGTTTGACAGCTTGCTCACCATGGCTCCCCCGCACTCCGTGTGCTGGCCATCCACCACCTTCGGCTTCACATTGAAGACTTTGAGCCATAGCCCGAAGTGGGGTTGGATGCGGAGGAAGGCCTCACACACGACGATGAACGCCGAGATGTTAAGGAAGGAGTTCGGGGACAGATCGTGGAAATCTATCCCGTAATAATACATCAGCCCACGAACAAAAGGGTGGAGCGGGAACCCTAGTCCACGGAAGAAATGAGGGAGGAATACCACCCTCTCGTTGGGCTCTGGTGTGGGAACAACTTGCCCCTCGACCGACAGACGATGGGCGATTCCGTTCGCCAAGTATCCGGCCGCCCGAAGCTCAGTAATATCCTCCTCCTTGACGGAGGAGACCATCCACTTGCCCTGACCTCCAGATCCTGATATGGTTGGGTGCTAGCTCGAGTAGAAAGGAGACGAGAACTTGGGCGCTGGAGCTCGAGATCGAAAGGGCGGAGATAGAGAGAAGGCGTGGGAGAAGAGGGGCGAATCCTTATCCCTTTATAAAAGTAGTAAATATCAAACACCTCCCCATTCGCCTTGGAACTCGCCTATTCCCAAGGGCTGTATAAACAGCACGGTTGGGTTACCCATGCCCGCATTGATGAGAATCCCGCAATAAAGGGACACGATCTCTGCTTTGACAAGACGTGCCAATGGCAACCGCGTCTCGAAACGTGGAACGGTGGAAACAAAATGGTCCGAAATTATGATCGGGCTGACGTAATGTCATGTTCTAAAAAGCTGTCAGCGGATTGGAATCATGCAAGTATTATGTTCTCTCTGCGGTTGTGTGTGGTACGTGTTATAGGTCCGGATACTATCATCGTGTCCGAAGACTATCTTGGGGTTTGGAAAGGGGAACCCGCCTTGCAATGCCGAAGACAATCTGCGCGCCGGACTCCTCGTCATTGAAGCGAGGTTCGGGGGCTATTGAGGGAGTCCTGGACAAAGGGGTCCTCGGGAGTCCGGCCTATTATCCATGGGCCGGACTGATGGGTTGTGAAGACATGAAGACCGAAGACTCTACCCGTGACCGGATTGGACTCTCCTTGGCGTGGAAAGCAAGCTAGGTGACCAACTATGAAGATTCCTTCTTATGTAACCGACTCTATGTAACCCTAGATCCCTCCGGTGTCTATATAAACCGGAGGGCCTAGTCCGGATAGGACACATTCATTACCATAGTCATACAGGTTAGGCCTCTAGGGTTTAGCCATTACGATCTCGTGGTAGATCAACTCTTGTAACACTCATATTCATCAAGATCAATCAAGCAGGAAGTAGGGTATTACCTCCATAGAGAGGGCCCGAACCTGGGTAAACATCGTGTCCTCCGTCTCCTACAACCATCAACCTTAGACGCGCAGTTCGGGACCCCCTACCCGAGATCCGCCGATTTTGACACCGACATTGGTGCTTTCATTGAGAGTTCCACTGTGGCTTCGACGAAAGGTTCGATGGCCCCTTCGATCGTCCATAGTGACGCTGTCCAGGGAGAAACCTTCCTCCCCGGACAGATCTTCATGTTCGGCGGCTTCGTACTGCGGGCCAACTCGCTTGGCCACCTGGAGCAGATCGATAGTTATGCCCCTGGCCATCAGGTCAGATTCGGAAGCTTGAACTACGTCGCGGACATCTGCAAAGACTTGGTCTTCGACGGATTCAACACCGCGACGATCGCTCCCCCTCCCTCCGATGAACATGACTAAAATCTGCCATTGGGTCACATCCAGGAGATGGTTCCTGTTGCTGCAACGGCCTTAGAGCCAGAGCGGATCATGCCATCTGAGGCCACAGAGTCCGCGGCGTTGGAGCCGCACACAGACTCGACACCCTGCAATATCTGCGTCAACGGAACTCCGGACTGGTCTCCGGTTATAAGTTCCGGACCATGTACGCCTATGGACACCGAGCTGGATCGGTTATCGATTTTCGAATTCAGCGTCGCAGACATCTTCCAGCACTCACCTTTGGGTGATGTGCTAAACTCTTTAAAGAATTTGTCCTTGGAGAAGGACTCACAGCCAAACTATGTTCGGTTCGAGCTAGAAGCTGATGATGGGGAATTTTGCTTCCCACCCGCCACCCACTTCATAGCCACTGTCGATGACTTAACCGACATGCTTGATTATGGCTCCGAAGACATCGACGGTATGGACGACGATGTCGACAAGGAGCAAGGCCAAGACCTGCCATTCACTGGACGTTGGACGACCACCTCTTCATACGATGTGTACATGGTTGACACACCTAAAAAAACTAGCGACAATGACAAAGAAGATCCAGTTGCGAATAAACCTTCTGAGACAAAGTCCAAGCGCCGGCGCCCTAAACGCCGTTCTAAGCCTCGTCGCTCAAAAGATGGCGACACTGGCACCGGAGAAAATAGTACTCCGGGCGACGCCGAAAACAATGAAGACCCTGTTGGAGCTGCATCCGAACAGGAGGAAAAAAACAACGGGCAAGATAACCCTGATAAACAGGCCATGCCCACTGACCCGGATGACGACAGTTACCGTCTAGTCTCCGAGGATGAGGAGAGACTCGGCAGCGAGGATTTCATCGTGCCTGAGGCACCCCTCGAGCAGGAGCGCTTCAAGCGCCATCTAATAGCTACTGCAAGAAGCCTGAAGAAAAAGCAGCAACAGCTCCAAGCCGATCAAGACCTACTCATTGACAGATGGACCGATGTCCTGGCAGCCGAAGAATACGGCCTCAAGTGCCCAACCAAGAGTTACCCGAAGCGCAGACTGCTACCTCAGTTCGATGAGGAGGCACCAGATCCCATGCGGAACGACCACCGCGTGGTCGGGACAGTGCGGCGGACCGACCACCCCGCGGTCGGGACAAATGAAGAAGAAAAAGAAGACAAGACAAAGAAGGAAAAGAAGGAAGAAGAAGATAAAGAAGTAGAAGTGGAGATGAAAAAATAAGTAGAAGTAGAAGATGATAAAAAGAAGTAGGAAAAGTAGAAAAAGAGGGTCGCTGAGGGAAAAGAGGGTCGCCGAGTGGTCGAGGGCTCGAGGATCAAGGGGAAAAGGAGTCGAGGGTCTAGGGGTCGAGGATCGAGGTGTCGAGGGGTCGAGGATCGAGGGGAAAAGGAGTCGGGGTTCTAGGGGTCGAGGATCGAGGTATCGAGGAGTCGAGGGGAAAAGGGAAAAGAGGTCGAGGGGTAGAGGTTCGAGGGGAAAAGGAGTTGAGGGTCTAGGGGTCGAGGATCAAGGTGTCGAGGGGTCGAGGGTTGAGAGGAAAAGGGGTTGAGGGGTCGAGGATCAAGGCAAAAAGGAGTCGAGGGTCTAGGGGTCGAGGATCGAGGTGTTGAGGGGTCGAGGGTCGAGGATCGAGGGGAAAAGGAGTCGAGGGTCTAGGGGTCGAGGATCGAGGTGTCGAGGGGAAAAGGGGAAAAGGGGTCGAGGGGTCGAGGGTCGCCGCCCCGACCCCCTGACCCCGACACCCCGACCCCGACAAGACACCACGACCCCGCCTCGACAACCCGACATCGCAACCCCGATACAGCACCCTGACCCCGACACGGCACCCCCGACCCCGACACAGCACCCCGACACGACACCACCGACACCCCGACCCCCGACACGACACCCCGAGACCCCGACTGGGCACCCCCGAGCCCGACACAGCACCTCGACCCCGACACCTCCCAAAAAAGTGCTCTTCGGCCTTCCAGAGGCCGACAGGGTCATATATTTGTGAATTATGAGTTAGGTCAGGTATTCAATTATTATTATGTACATATATATATATATTATTAATTAGTTCATGTTATTAGGTATTCAATTTTTATTATGTTCAGGATGATGATACACACTTAAACATTTATTATGTTTATGTTGTACTAATTTCGTTTACTCTTTGTCGTTGCAGGTGTTGACAGATGGTGGGCGCGGGTCAAGAGTGCTCCGAGCCTCCTTCCTCGGCGTGTGCTGGGAGGGGTGCTATTATTCCACCCTAGCACCTTCAGAGAGCGCTGGTACTAACTGATATGACTGACTCATGAAAACAAAATGTGCATACCGTGTGCGAGAAGAACGGTCAGACCCCGCCGCCGATGCCCCAGATTGGTATAGCGGACACGGTGAGTTTCATTTGAATGGTCATTAGTTACTAGTATTCACATTTGAGTTGCATCATGCTAACGAGACATTTCAAATGATCTTTGGTGCAGCATGCCTCCTGACAAGCATCGACCAATCCTTCTCCGTCTCGCACTGGCGCAACCCCGACCGGTCCTTCTCCGTGTGGGACTGGCGCAAACCCGACAGGTCCTTCACCTCCGTGGTGATGTTAAGTTTTTGCAAGTGTTTTGCTTAACAAATGCATAGTTAGCTTAAGAAATGACCTACTTAGCTCCAAAATGACCTATATTTAGCTTATTTTCCTCGAAAATGACATGTTAACCTTACTTAGCTCCAAAACGACATATTTTACCTAGGATAGCTATAAAATGACATATACTTAGCATTTTTTTCCTCCAAAATGACTTGATATGCTTAGTTAGCTAAAAAATGGCATAACTACCTAGGATAGCTCAATAATGATCTATAATTAGCTTAGCTAGTTCATTTATGACATAATTACCTCTCTTAGGTAAAAAATGGCATAATAACCTTGGTTTAGCTCCAAAATGACCTATACTTAGCTTATTTTCCTCGAAAATGACCTATACTTAGTTTGAGGAGTTCATGTATTCACTAAGTGTTAATGCTTTGGCCCGGTACTCTATTGAAAGGAGGCCTTAATATCTCTTAGTTTCCAATAGGACCCCGCTGCCATGGGAGGGTAGGACAAAAGATGTCATGCAAGTTCTTTTCCATAAGCACGTATGACTATATTCGGAATACATGCCTACATTACATTGATGAACTAGAGCTAGTTCTTTGTCACCCTATGTTATAACTGTTGCATGAGGAATCACATCCGACATAATTATCCATCATTGATCCATTGCCTACGAGCTTTTCACATATTGATCTTTGCTTAGTTAATTTTCCGTTGCCACTGTTACGATTGCTACAAAAACTACTGCTGTTACTTTTGCCACCGTTACCGTTACTTCCATACTACTTTTCTACTAAATATTTTGCTGCAGATATTAAGTCTTTCAGGTGTGGTTGAATTGACAACTCAACTGCTAACACTTGAGAATATTCTTTGGCTCCCCTTGTGTCGAATCAATAAATTTGGGTTGAATACTCTATCCTCGAAAACTGATGCGATCCCTGCTACCTCTTGAGCATGCATTGGTTTTCCCTTGAACAGGAAAGGGTGATGCAGCAAAGTAGCGTAAGTATTTCCCCTCAGTTTTTGAGAACTAAGGTATCAATCCAGTAGGAGACTACATGCAAATCGCCTAGTACCTACACAAACAATCAAGAACCTTGCAACCAATGTGATAAAGGGGTTGTCAATCCCTTCATGACCACTTGCAAAAGTGAGATCTGATAAAGATAATAAGATAAATGTTTTTGGTATTTTTGTTGTATAGATTGGAAAGGAAAGATTGCAAAATAAATAGTAAACTAGAATTATAGATCGGAAACTTATATGATGTAAAAGTAGTCCCGGGGGCCATAGGTTTCACTAGTGGCTTCTCTCAAGATAGCATATATTACGGTGGGTGAACAAATTACTGCCGAGCAATTGATAGAAAAGCGCATAGTTGTGAGAATATCTAGGCATGATCATGAACATAGGCATCACGTCCGTGTCAAGTAGACCGAAACGATTTTGGATCTACTACTATTACTCCACACATCGACCGCTATCCAGCATGCATCTAGAGTATTAAGTTCATAAGAACAGAGTAACGCATTAGGCAAGATGACATGATGTAGAGGGATAAACTCAAGCAATATGATATAAACCCCATCTTTTATCCTCGATGGCAATAATACAATACGTGTCGCTTCCCTTTCTGTCACTGGGATCGAGCACCGCAAGATTCAACCCAAAGCTAAGCACTTCTCCCATTGCAAGAAAGATTAAACTAGTAGGCCAAACCAAACTGTAATTTGAAGAGACTTGCGAAGATATTAAATCATGCATATAAGAATTCAGAGCAGAATCAAATATTGTTCATATATAATCTTGATCATAAACCCACAATTCATCGGATCTCGACAAACACACCGCAAAAAGAATTACATCGAATAGATCTCCAAGAAGATGGAGGAGAACTTTGTATTGAGATCCAAAGAGAGAGAAGAAGCCATCTAGCTAATAACTATGGACCCGAAGGTCTGTGGTAAACTACTCACACATCATCGGAGAGGCTATGGTTTTGATCTAGAAGCCCTCCGTGATCGATTCCCCTCCGACGGAGCACCGGAAAAGGCCCCAAGATGGGATCTCACGGGTACAGAACATTGCGGCGGTGGAAAAGTGGTTTCCTGGCTCCCCTAGTTGTTTTCAGGGTATAAGAGTATATATAGGCAAAATAAGTAGGTAGGTGGAGCTACGAGGGGCCCACGAGGGTGGGGGCGCGCCCTCCTGCCTCGTGGCTTCCTCGCTGCTTCCTTGACTTCCACTCCAAGTCTCCTGGATTGCGTATGTTCCAAAAACGATCCTCGCGAAGGTTTCATTCTGTTTGGATTCCGTTTGATATTCCTTTTCTGCGAAACACTGAAATAGGCAAAAAAACAACAATTTGCACTGGGCCTTCGGTTAATAGGTTAGTCCAAAAATAAGATAAAAAGGTATATTAAAGCCCATTTAAACGTCCAAAATAGATAATATAATAGAATGGAACAATCAAAAATTATAGATACGTTGGAGACGTATCAAGCATCCCCAAGCTTAGTTCCTGCTCGTCCTCGAGTAGGTAAATGATAAATACAAATTTTTTGATGTGGAATGCTACCTAACATAATTATCAATGTAATTTTCTTTATTGTGGCATGAATGTTAAAATCCAAAAGATTTAAGTTAAAAGTTTAATATTGACATAAAAATAATAATACTTCAAGCATACTAACTAAACAATTATGTCTTCTCAAAATAACATGGCCAAAGAAAGCTTATCCCTACAAAATCATATAGTTTGGCTATGCTTCATTTTCGTCACACAAAAATGCTCTCATCTTGCACAACCCCGATGACAAGCCAAGCAATTGTTTCATACTTTAGTATTTTCAAACTTTTTTCAAATTTCACGCAATACATGAGCATGAGCCATGGACATAGCACTATGGGTGGAATAGAATATAATGATGGGGGTTGTGTGGAGAAGACAAAAAAGGAGAAAGTCTCACATTGACGCGCCTAATCAATGGGCTATGGAGATGCCCATCAATTGATGTCAATGCGAGGAGTAGGGATTGCCATGGAACGGATGCACTAGAGCTATAAATATATGAAAGCTCAACAAAAGAAACTAAGTGGGTGTGCATCCAACTTGCTTGCTCACGAAGACCTAGGGCATTTGAGGAAGCCCATTGTTGGAATATACAAGCCAAGTTCTATAATGAAAAATTCCCGCTAGTATATGAAAGTGACAATATAAGAGACTCTCTATTGAAGATCATGGTGCTACTTTGAAGCACAAGTGTGGAAAAAGGATAGGAGCATTGTCCCCCTTTTTTGGCCTTTTTTATTTATATTTGGCCTTTCTCTTTTTTTCCTTTTTTGGGACAATGCTCTATTAATGATGATCATCACACTTCTATTTATTCACAACTCAAAGATTACAACTCGATACTAGAACAAAGTATGACTCTATATGAATGCCTCCGATGGTGTACCGGGATGGGCAATGAAACAGGAGTGACATGTATGAAAATATGCATGGTGGCCTTGCCACAAATATGATGTCAACTACATGATCATGCAAGGCAATATGACAAAGATGAAGTGTGTCATGATAAACGGAACGGTGGAAAGTTGCATGGTAATATATCTCGGAATGGCTATGGAAATGCCATAATAGGTAGGTATGGTGGCTGTTTTGAGGAAGATATAAGGAGGTTTATGTGTGATAGAGCGTATCATATCACGGGGGTTGGATGCACCGGCGAAGTTTGCACCAACTCTCAAGGTGAGAAAGGGCAATTCACGGTACGAAGAGGCTAGCAATGATGGAAGGCTGAGAGTGCGTATACTCCATGGACTCAACATTAGTCATAAAGATCTCACATACTTATTGCAAAAATCTACAAGTCATCAAAAACCAAGCACTACGCGCATGCTCCTAGGGGGATAGATTGGTAGGAAAAGACCATCGCTCGTCCCCGACCGCCACTCATAAGGAGGACAATCAAAGGAACACCTCATGCTTCAAATTTGTCACACAACGCTTACCATACGTGCATGCTATGGGACTTGCAAACTCCAACACAAGTATATTCATAATTACTCAACTTGCATGACTCTAATATTACCATATTCATATCTCAAAACAATCATCAAGTATCAAACTTCTCATAGTATTCAATGCACTCTATATTGGAAGGTTTTATTATACCCATCTTGGATGCCTATCATATTAGGACTAATTTTATAACCAAAGCAAATTACCATGTTGTTCTAAAAGACTCTCAAAATAATATAAGTGAAGCATGATAGATCTGTTGGGGAACGTAGTAATTTCAAAAAAATTCCTACGCACACGCAAGATCATGGTGATGCATTGCAACGAGAGGGGAGAGTGTTGTCCACGTACCCTCGTAGACCGACAGCGGAAGCGTTATCACAACGCGGTTGATGTAGTCGTACGTCTTCACGATCCGACCGATCAAGTACCGAACGTATGGCACCTCCGAGTTCTACACACGTTCAGCTCGATGACGTCCCTCGAACTCCGATCCAGCCGAGTGTTGAGGGAGAGTTTCGTCAGCACAACGGCGTGGTGGCGATGACGATGTTCCACCGACGCAGGGCTTCGCCTAAGCTCCGCAACGGTATTATCGAGGTGTAATATGGTGGAGGGGGGCACCGCACACGGCTAAGAGATCTCAAGGATCAATTGTTGTGTCCATGGGGTGCCCCCTGCCCCCGTATATAAAGGAGCAAGGGAGGAGGAGGCCGGCCCTAGGAGGGGGCGCACCAAGTGTGGAGTCCTACTAGGACTCCCTAGTCCTAGTAGGATTCCACCTCCCATATGGAATAGGAAAAGAGGAAGGGAAAAAGAGAAGGAAGGAAGGGGGCGCCCCCTTCCCTAGTCCAATTCGGACCAGACCAAGGGGAGGGGTGCGGCCACCCTTGAGGCCCTTTTCCTTCTTTCCCGTATGGCTCAATAAGGCCCAATACGTATTCCCGTAACTCTCCGGTACTCCGAAAAATACTCGAATCACTCGGAACCTTTCCGAAGTCCGAATATAGTCGTCCAATATATCGATCTTTACGTCTCGACCATTTCGAGACTCCTCGTCATGTCCCCGATCTCATCCGGGACTCCGAACTCCTTCGGTACATCAACATACATAAACTCATAATAAAACTGTCATCGTAACTTTAAGCGTGCGGACCCTACGGGTTCGAGAACTATGTAGACATGACCGAGACACGTCTCTGGTCAATAACCAATAGCGGGACCTGGATGCCCATATTGGCTCCCATATATTCTACGGAGATCTTTATCGGTCAGACCGCATAACAAGATACGTTGTTCTCTTTGTCATTGGTATGTTACTTGCCCGAGATTTGATCGTCGGTATCTCGATACCTAGTTCAATCTCGTTACTGGCAAGTCTCTTTACTCGTTCCGTAATACATCATCCCGCAACTAACTCATTAGTCACAATGCTTGCAAGGCTTATAGTGATGTGCATTATCGAGTGGGCCCAGAGATACCTCTCCGACAATCGGAGTGACAAATCCTAATCTCGAAATACGCCAACCCAACAAGTACCTTTGGAGACACCTGTAGAGCACCTTTATAATCACCCATTTACGTTGTGACGTTTGGTAGCACACAAAGTGTTCCTCCGGTAAACGGGAGTTGCATAATCTCATAGTCAGAGGAACATGTATAAGTCATGAAGAAAGCAATAGCAACATACTAAACGATCGGGTGCTAAGCTAACGGAATGGGTCAAGTCAATCACGTCATTCTCCTAATGAGGTGATCCCGTTAATCAAATGACAACTCATGTCTATGGCTAGGAAACATAACCATCTTTGATTAACGAGCTAGTCAAGTAGAGGCATACTAGTGACACTCTGTTTGTCTATGTATTCACACATGTATTACGTTTCCGGTTAATACAATTCTAGCATGAATAATAAATATTTATCATGATATAAGGAAATAAATAATAAATTTATTATTTCCTCTAGGGCATATTTCCTTCAGGCTCCCACTTGCACTAGAGTCAATAATCTAGTTCACATCGCCATGTGATTTAACATGAATAGTTCACATCACCATGTGATTAACACCCATGGTTCACATCATCATGTGACCATCACCCAAAGGGTTTACTGTCAGTAATCTAGTTCACATCGCTATGTGATTAACACCCAAAGAGTACTAAGGTGTGATCATGTTTTGTTTGTGAGATAATTTTAGTCAACGGGTCTGTCACATTCAGATCCGTAAGTATTTTGCAAATTTCTATGTCTACAATGCTCTGCATGGAGCTACTCTAGCTAATTGCTCCCACTTTCAACATGTATCTAGACCGAGACTTAGAGTCATCTAGATTAGTGTCAAAACTTGCATCGACGTAACCTTTTACGACGAGCCTTTTGTCACTTCCATAATCGAGAAACATATCCTTATTCCAGTAAGGATAATTTTGACCGCTGTCCAGTGATCTACTCCTAGATCACTATTGTACTCCCTTGCCAAAATCAGTGTAGGGTATACAATAGATCTGGTACACAGCATGGCATACTTTATAGAACCTATGGCCAAGGCATAGGGAATGACTTTCATTCTCTTTCTATCTTTTGCCGTGGTCGGGCTTTGAGTCTTTACTCAATTTCACACCTTGTAACAATGGCAAGAACTATTTTCTTTGGAATGTTCTATTTTGAACTACTTCAAAATCTTGTTAAGGTATGTACTCATTGAAAAACTTATCAAGCGTCTTCATCTATCTCTATAGATCTTGATGCTCAATATGTAAGCAGCTTCACCGAGGTCTATCTTTGAAAAACTCCTTTCAAACACTCCTTTATGCTTTGCAAAATAATTCTACATTATTTCCGATCAACAATATGTCATTCACATATACTTATCAGAAATGCTGTAGTGCTCCCACTCACTTTCTTGTAAATACAGGCTTCACCGCAAGTCTGTATACAACTATATGCTCTGATCAACTTATCAAAGCGTATATTCCAACTCCGAGATGCTTGCACCAGTCCATTGATGGATCGCTGGAGCTTGCATATTTTGTTAGCACCTTTAGGATTGACAAAACCTTCTGGTTGTATCATATACAACTCTTCTTTAATAAATCCATCAAGGAATGCAGTTTTGTTTATCCCTTTGCCAGATTTCATAAAATGCGGCAATTGCTAACATGATTCGGACAGACTTAAGCATAGATACGAGTGAGAAACTCTCATCGTAGTCAACATCTTGAACTTGTCGAAAACCTTTTTGCGACAATTCTAGCTTTGTAGATAGTGATACTACTATCAGCGTCCGTCTTCCTCTTGACAATCCATTTATTCTCAATTGCTTGCCGATCATCGGGCAAGTCAACCAAAGTCCACACTTTGTTCTCATACATGGATCTCATCTCAGATTTCATGGCCTCAAGCCATTTTGCGGAATCTGGGCTCACCATCGCTTCTTCATAGTTCGTAGGTTCGTCATGATCTAGTAACATAACATCCAGAACAGGATTACCGTACCACTCTGGTGCGGATCTTACTCTGGTTTACCTACGAGGTTTGGTAGTAACTTGATCTGAAGTTACATGATCATCATCATTAACTTCCTCACTAATTGGTGTAGAAGTCACAGGAACAGATTTCTGTGATCCAATAAGGGAGCAGGTACAGTTACCTCATCAAGTTCTACTTTCCTCCCACTCACATCTTTCGAGAGAAACTCCTTCTCTAGAAAGGATCCATACTTAGCAACGAATGTCTTGCCTTCGGATCTGTGATAGAAGGTGTACCCAACTGTCTCCTTTGGGTATCCTATGAAGACACATTTCTCCGATTTGGGATTGAGCTTATCAGGATGAAATTTTTTCACATAAGCATCGTAACCCCAAAATTTTAAGACACGACAACTTTGGTTTCTTGCCAAACCACAGTTCATAAGGCGTCGTCTCAACGGATTTTGATGGTGCCCTATTTAACGTGAATGTAGCTGTCTCTAATGCATAACCCAAAACGATAGTGGTAAATTGGTAAGAGACATCATAGATTGCACTATATCCAATAAAGTACGGTTATGATGTTCGGACACACCATTACACTGTGGTGTTCCAGGTGGCGTGAGTAGTGAAACTATTTCACATTGTTTTAACTGAAGGCCAAACTCGTAACTCAAATATTTTACCTCTATGATCTTATCGTAGAAACTTTTATTTTCTTGTTACGATGATTCTCCACTTCACTCTGAAATTCTTTGAACTTTTCAAATGTTTCAGACTTTGTGTTTCATCAAGTAGATATACCCATATCTGCTCAAATCATCTGTGAAGGTCAGAAAATAATGATACCTACTACGAGCCTCAATATTCATCGGACCACATACATCTGTATGTATGATTTCCAACAAATCGGTTGCTCTCTCCATAGTTCCGGAGAACGGCGTTTTAGTCATCTTGCCCATGAGGCACGGTTCGCAAGCATCAAGTGATTCATAATCAAGTGATTCCAAAATCCCATTAGTATGGAGTTTCTTCATGCGCTTTACACCAATATGACCTAAACGGCAGTACCACAAATAAGTTGCACTATCATTATTAACTTTGCATCTTTTGGCTTCAATATTATGAATATGTGTATCACTATGATCGAGATCCAACAAACCATTTTCGTTGGTGTGTATGACCATAAAGGTTTTATTCATGTAAACAGAACAACAATTGTTCTCTAACTTAAATGAATAACCGTATTGCAATAAACATGATCAGATCATATTCATGCTCAACGCAAACACCAAATAACACTTATTTAGTTTCAACACTAATCCCGAAAGTACAGGGAGTGTGTGATGATGATCATATCAATCTTGGAACTACTTCCAACACACATCGTCACCTTGCCTTTTACTAGTCTCTGTTTATTATGCAACTCCCGTTTTTCGAGTTACTACTCTTTAGCAACTGAACCAGTATCAATTACCGAGGGGTTGCTATAAACACTAGTAAAGTACACATCAATAATCTGTATATCAAATATACCTTTGTTCACTTTTACTAGTCTCTGTTTATTCTGCAACTCCCGTTTCGAGTTACTACTCTTAGCAACTGAACCAGTATCAATTACCGAGGGATTGCTATAAACACTAGTAAAGTACACATCAATAATCTGTATATCAAATATACCTTTTTTCACTTTGCCATCCTTCTTATCCACCAAATAGTTGGGGTAGTTCCGCTTCCAGTGACCAGTCCCTTTGCAGTAGAAGCACTTAGTCTCAGGCTTAGGACCAGACTTAGGCTTCTTCACTTGAGCAGCAACTTGCTTGCCGTTCTTTTTGAAGTTCCCCTTTTTCCCTTTGCCCTTTTCTTGAAACTAGGGGTCTCGTCAACCATCAACACTTGAAGTGGTCTCGTCAACCATCAACACTTGATGTTTTTCTTGATTTCTACCTTCGTCGATTTCAGCATCACGAAGAGCTCGGGAATTACTTTCGTCATCCCTTGCATACCATAGTTCATCACGAAGTTCTACTAACTTGGTGATGGTGACTAGAGAATTCTATCAATCACTATTTTATCTGGAAGATAAACTCCCACTTGATTCAAGCGATTGTAGTACCCAGACAATCTAAGCACATGCTCACTAGTTGAGCGATTCTCCTCCATCTTTTTGCTATAGAACTTGTTGGAGATTTCATATCTCTCAACTCGGGTATTTGCTTGAAATATTAACTTCAACTCCTGAACATCTCATATGGTCCATGACGTTCAAAACGTCTTTGAAGTCCCGATTCTAAGCCGTTAAGCATGGTGCACTAAACTATCAAGTAGTCATCATATTGAGCTAGCCAAACGTTCATAACGTCTGCATCTGCTCCTGCAATAGGCCTGTCACCTAGCGGTGCATCAAGGACATAATTTTTCTGTGCAGCAATGAGGATAATCCTCAGATCACGGATCCAATCCGCATCTTTGCTACTAACATCTTTCAACATAATTTTTCTCTAGGAACAAAAAATAAACACAGGGAAGCAACAATGCGAGCTATTGATCTACAACATAATTTGCAAAATACTATCAGGACTAAGTTCATGATAAATTTAAGTTCAATTAATCATATTACTTAAGAACTCCCACTTAGATAGACATCTCTCTAATCATCTAAGTGATTACGTGATCCAAAGCAACTAAACCATGTCCGATTAACACGTGAGATGGAGTAGTTTCAATGGTGAACATCACTATGTTGATCATATCTACTATATGATTCACGCTCGACCTTTCGGTCTCTGTGTTCCGAGGCCATATCTGTATATGCTAGGCTCGTCAAGTTTAACCTGAGTATTCCGCGTGTGCAACTGTTTTGCACCCGTTGTATTTGAACGTAGAACCTATCACACCCGATTAACACGTGGTGTCTCAGCACGAAGAACTTTTGCAACGGTGCATACTCAGGGAGAACACTTTTATCTTGAAATTTTAGTGAGAGATCATCTTATAATGCTACCGTCAATCAAAGCAAGATAAGATGCATAAAGGATTAACATCAGATGCAATCAATATAAGTGATAAGATATGGCCATCATCATCTTGTGCTTGTGATCTCCATCTCCGAAGCACCGTGCTTGTGATCTCCATCTCCGAAGCACCGTCATGATCACCATCGTCACCGGCGCGACACCTTGATCTCCATCGTAGCATCGTTGTCGTCTCGCCAACTTATTGCTTTTACGACTATCGCTACCGCTTAGTGATAAAGTAAAACTATTACATGGCGATTGCATCTCATACAATAAAGCGACAACCATATGGCTCCTGCCAGTTGCCGATAACTCGGTTACAAAACATGATCATCTCATACAACACATTATATCACATCATGTCTTGACCATATCACATCACAACATGCCCTGCAAAAACAAGTTAGACGTCCTCTACTTTGTTGTTGCAAGTTTTACGTGGCTGCTACGGGCTTAGCAAGAACCGTTCTTACCTACGCATCAAAACCACAACGATAGTTTGTCAAGTTGGTGCTGTTTTAACCTTCTCAAGGACCGGGCGTAGCCACACTCGGTTCAACTAAAGTGAGAGAGACAGACACGCGCCAGTCACCTTTAAGCAACGAGTGCTCCGAACGGTGAAACCAGTCTCGCGTAAGCGTACGCGTAATGTCGGTCCGGGCCGCTTCATCTCACAATACCGCTGAACCAAAGTATGACATGCTGGTAAGCAGTATGACTTATATCGCCCACAACTCACTTGTGTTCTACTCGTGCATAGCATCAACGCATAAAACCAGGCTCGGATGCCACTGTTGGGGAACGTAGTAATTTCAAAAAAATTCCTACGCACACGCAAGATCATGGTGATGCATTGCAACGAGAGGGGAGAGTGTTGTCCACGTACCCTCGTAGACCGACAGCGGAAGCGTTATCACAACGCGGTTGATGTAGTCGTACGTCTTCACGATCCGACCGATCAAGTACCGAACGTACGGCACCTCCGAGTTCTACACACGTTCAGCTCGATGACGTCCCTCGAACTCCGATCCAGCCGAGTGTTGAGGGAGAGTTTCGTTAGCACGACGGCGTGGTGACGATGACGATGTTCCACCGACGCAGGGCTTCGCCTAAGCTCCGCAACGGTATTATCGAGGTGTAATATGGTGGAGGGGGGCACCGCACACGGCTAAGAGATCTCAAGGATCAATTGTTGTGTCCATGGGGTGCCCCCTGCCCCCGTATATAAAGGAGCAAGGGAGGAGGAGGCCGGCCCTAGGAGGGGGTGCACCAAGTGTGGAGTCCTACTAGGACTCCCTAGTCCTAGTAGGATTCCACCTCCCATATGGAATAGGAAAAGAGGAAGGGAAAAAGAGAAGGAAGGAAGGGGGCGCCCCCCTTCCCTAGTCCAATTCGGACCAGACCAAGGGGAGGGGTGCGGCCACCCTTGAGGCCCTTTTCCTTCTTTCCCGTATGGCCCAATAAGGCCCAATACGTATTCCCGTAACTCTCCGGTACTCCGAAAAATACCCGAATCACTCGGAACCTTTCCGAAGTCCGAATATAGTCGTCCAATATATAGATCTTTACGTCTCGACCATTTCGAGACTCCTCGTCATGTCCCCGATCTCATCCGGGACTCCGAACTCCTTCGGTACATCAACATACATAAACTCATAATAAAACTGTCATCGTAACTTTAAGCGTGTGGACCCTACGGGTTCGAGAACTATGTAGACATGACCGAGACACGTCTCCGGTCAATAACCAATAGCGGGACCTGGATGCCCATATTGGCTCCCACATATTCTACGAAGATCTTTATCGGTCAGACCGCATAACAACATACGTTGTTCCCTTTGTCATCGGTATGTTACTTGCCCGAGATTTGATCGTCGGTATCTCGATACCTA
This sequence comes from Aegilops tauschii subsp. strangulata, assembly GCF_002575655.3. Taxonomy (NCBI): domain Eukaryota; kingdom Viridiplantae; phylum Streptophyta; class Magnoliopsida; order Poales; family Poaceae; genus Aegilops; species Aegilops tauschii. The sequence continues at coordinate 324,577,203 of NC_053040.3, forward strand.
GTTCAATCTCGTTACTGGCAAGTCTCTTTACTCGTTCCGTAATACATTATCCCGCAACTAACTCATTAGTCACAATGCTTGCAAGGCTTATAGTGATGTGCATTACCGAGTGGGCCTAGAGATACCTCTCCGACAATCGGAGTGACAAATCCTAATCTCGAAATACGCCAACCCAACAAGTACCTTTGGAGACACCTGTAGAGCACCTTTATAATCACCCATTTATGTTGTGACGTTTGGTAGCACACAAAGTGTTCCTCCGGTAAACGGGAGTTGCATAATCTCATAGTCAGAGGAACATGTATAAGTCATGAAGAAAGCAATAGCAACATACTAAACGATCGGGTGCAAAGCTAACGGAATGGGTCAAGTCAATCACGTCATTCTCCTAATGAGGTGATCCCGTTAATCAAATGACAACTCATGTCTATGGCTAGGAAACATAACCATCTTTGATTAACGAGCTAGTCAAGTAGAGGCATACTAGTGACACTCTGTTTGTCTATGTATTCACACATGTATTACGTTTCCGGTTAATACAATTCTAGCATGAATAATAAACATTTATCATGAAATAAGGAAATAAATAATAACTTTATTATTGCCTCTAGGGCATATTTCCTTCAAGATCAATAATTTCTATAAAATAAAACCACCACCGTGCTCTAAAAAGATATAAGTGATGTACTAGAGCAAAATTATCTAGCTCAAAAGATATAAGGGAAGCACATAGAGTATTCTAACAAATTCCGATTCATGTGTGTCTCTCCAAAAGGTGTGTCCAGCAAGGATGATTGTGTTAAAGTAAAAAGCAAAGACTCAAATCATACAAGACGCTCCAAGCAAAACACATATCAAGTGGTGAATAAAAATATAGCCTCAAGTAAAGTTACCAATGGACGAAGACGAAAGAGGGGATGCCTTCCGGGGCATCCCCAAGCTTAGGCTTTTGGTTGTCCTTGAATTTTACCCTGGGGTGCCTTGGGAATCCCCAAGCTTAGGCTCATCCACTCCTTGTTCCAAAATTCATCAAATCATTACCCAAAAACTTGAAAACTTCACAACACAAAACTCAACAGAAAATCTCATGAGCTCCGTTAGTATAAAAAAACAAACCACAACTTTAAGGTACTGTAATGAACTCATTCTTTATTTATATTGGTGTTAAACCTACTGTATTCCAACTTCTCTATGGTTCATACCCCCCGATACTAGCCATAGATTCATTAAAATAAGCAAACAACACAGGAAAAACAGAATCTGTCAAAAACAGGACAATCTGTAGCAATCTGATTTGTTCGAATACTTTTGTACTCCAAAAATTCTAAAAAACTAGGACAACCTGGATAATTTGTATATTGATCTACTGCAAAAAGAATTGGTATTTTATCATGTTCCGGTGAAGTTTAACAATTGTTTTCGTGAGCGCAAAGTTTTTGTCTTTTTCAGCAAGATCAAACAACTATCACCCAAGAAGATCCTATTGGTTCTACTTGGCACAATCACTAACTAAAACATAAAAACACATCTAAACAGAGGCTAGATGAATTATTTATTACTAAACAGGAACAAAAGGCAAGGAACAAAAATAAGATTGGGTTGCCTCCCAACAAGCGCTATCGTTTAACGCCCCTAGCTAGGCATAAAAACAAGAATAGATCTAGGTATTGTCATCTTTGCTATGCAATCCATAAGTGGCTCTCAGAATAGATTCATAAGGTAATTTAATTTTCTTCCTAGGAAAGTGTTCCATGCCTTTCCTTAATGGAAATTGGAATCTAATATGTCCTTCTTTCATATCAATAATTGCAACAATCATTTTAAGGAAAGGTCTACCAAGAATAATAGGACATGTAGGATTGCAATCTATATCAAGAACAATGAAATGTATGGGCACACGATTCCTATTTGGAACAATAAGAACATCATTGATCCTTCCCATAGGTTTCTTAATGGTGGAGTCCGCAAGACGCAAATTTAAAGAACAATCATCAAATTCACGGAAACCTAACACATCACACAAAGTTTTTGGAATCGTGGAAACACTAGCACCCAAATCACATAAAGCATAGAATTCATGATCTTTAATCTTAATTTTAATATTAGGTTCCCACTCATCATAAAGTTTTCTAGGGATAGAAACTTCTAATTCAAGTTTTTCTTCATAAGATTGCATTAAAGCATCAACAATATGTTTAGTAAAGGCTTTATTTTGATCATAAGCATGAGGAGAATTTAGCACGGATTACAACAAGGAAATACAATCTATCAAAGAACAATTATCATAATTAAATTCCTTGAAATCCAAAATTGTGGGTTCATTTCTATGTAAAGTTTTGACCTCTTCAATCCCACTTTTACCAATTTTTGCATCAAGATCTAAAAACTCTGAATCATTGGGACGACTTTTAACTAAATTTGACTCATCTCCAGTCCCATATTTATCAATATTCATATTGGAAAACAAAGATTTAATAGGAGACACATCAATCACTTTTAGATCTTGATCATTATTGTCATGAAAACTAGAAGAACACGCTTTCATAAAGCAATCCTTTTTAGCACGCATCCTAGCGGTTCTTTCTTTGCACTCATCAATGGAAATTCTCATGGCTTTGAGAGACTAATTGATATCATACTTAGGTGGAAAAGATCTAAGTTTCAAAGAATCAACATCAAGAGAAATTCTATCCACGTTCCTAGCCAACTCATCAAGCTTAGGCAATTTTTCCTCAAGCAAAGCATTGAAATTCTTTTGCGAAAGCATAAATTCTTTAACATTAGTCTCAAAATCAGAGGGCATCTTATTAAAATTTCCATAAGAGTTGTTGTAGGAATTACCATAATTATTAGAGGAATTACTAGGGAACGGCATAGAATTAAAGTTTCTTCTATACGCATTGTTACCAAAATTGTTCCTACCAACAAAATTCACATCCATAGATTCATTATTATTCTCAATCAAAGTAGACAAAGGCATATTATTAGGATCAGAAGAAACACTCTTATTAGCAAACAATTTCATAAGTTCATCCATCTTTCCACTCAAAACATTAATCTCTTCTATCGCATGAACATTTTTACTATTAGATCTTTTGGTGTGCCATTGAGAATAATTAACCATAATATTATCTAGGAGTTTAGTGGCTTCTCCAAAAGTGATTTCCATAAAAGTGCCTCCCGTGGCCGAATCTAAAAGATTTCTAGAAGCAAAGTTCAATCCAGCATAATTTTTTTTGAATAATCATCCATAAATTCAAACCATGTGTAGGGCGATTACGTATCATTAATTTCATCCTCTCCCAAGCTTGTGCAACATGCTCATGATCAAGTTGCTTAAAATTCATAATATCGTTTCTAAGAGAGATGATCTTAGCGGGAGGAAAATACTTAGAGATAAAAGCATCTTTGCACTTATTCCACGAATCAATACTATTTTTAGGCAAAGAAGAGAACCAAGTTTTAGCACGATCTCTAAGCGAAAACAGAAATAGCTTCAACTTAACAATATCATTATCCACATCTTTCTTCTTTTGCATATCACACAAATCAACAAAGTTATTTAGATGGTTAGCAGCATCTTCACTAGGAAGGCCAGAAAATTGATCTTTCATGACAAGATTCGACAAAGCAGCATTAATTTCACAAGATTCAGCATCGGTGATAGGAGCAATTGGAGTACTAATAAAATCATTGTTGTTGGTATTGGAAAAGTCACACAATTTAGTATTATCTTAAGCCATCGTGACAAACAATCAATCCAACACACAAGAAAACAAGAAGCAAGCGGAAAGAAGCGAATGGAAAAAGGGCGAATAAAACGGCAAGGGTGAAGTGGGGGAGAGGAAAACGAGAGGCAAATGTCAAATAATGTAATGCGAGGGATAAGAGTTTGTGATGGGTGAGGGAGTCCTGGACTAAGGGGTCCTCGGGCGTCCGGCCTGTTATCCATGGGCCAGACTGATGGGCTGTGAAGACATGAAGGCCAAAGACTGTACCCGTGTTTGGATTGGACTCTACTTGGCGTGGAAGGCAAGCTTGGCGACCGAGGATTCCTTCTTATGTAACCGACCCCATGTAACCCTAGATCTCTCCGGTGTCTATATAAACCGGAGAGAGTAGTCTGGATAGATATTCATTCCCATATACACATGGGCTAGACTTCTAGGGTTTAGCCATTACGATCTCGTGGTAGATCAACTCTTGTAACACTCATATTCATCAAGATCAATCAAGCAGGAAGTAGGGTATTACCTCCATAGAGAGGGCCCGAACCTGGGTAAACATCGTGTCCCCCGTCTCCTGTTACCATCGATCCTAGACGCACAGTTCGGGACCCCCTACCCGAGATCCGCCGGTTTTGACACCGACATTGGTGCTTTCATTGAGAGTTCCACTGTGCCGTCGACAAAAGGTTTGATGGCCCCTTCAATCGTTGATAATAACGCCGTCCAAGGAGGAGTCTTCCTCCCCGGACAGATTTTTGTGTTCGGCGACTTCGTACTGCGGGCCAACTCGCTTGGCCATCTGGAGCAGGTCGATAGGCACGCCCCTAGCCATCAGGTCAGATTTGGAAGCTTAAACTATGTCGCGGATATCCGTGGAGACTTGATCCTCGATGGATTTGAGACCGCGGCGATCGCTCCCCCTCTCTCCGATGAACATGACTTAAATCTGTCATCGGATCACACCCAGGAGATGGATCCTGTTGCTGCGACGGCCTCAGAACCTAGGCAGATCGTGCCCTCTGAGGCCACAAAGTCCGCGGCGTTGGAGCCGCACACGGACTCGACATCCTGCAATGCTTGTGTCAATGGAACTCCGGTCTCGTCTCCGGCTACACGTTCCAGATCAGGTGCGCCTGCAGACACCGAGCTGGATCAGTTATCGATTTTCGAATTTTGCGCCGCAGACATCTTCCAGCATTCACCTTTGGTTGACGTACTAAACTCTTTAAAGAACTTGTCCTTGGAGGAAGAGTCACAGCCGAACTATGTTCGGTTCGAGCTAGAGGCGGACGACGAGGAATTTTGCTTCCCACCCGCCACCCACTTCATAGCCATCGTCGATGACTTAACCGACATGCTTGACTATGGCTCCGAAGACATTGACGATATGGACAACGATGCCAACAAGGAGCAAGGCCAAGACCCGCCATTTACTGGACGCTGGACGACCACCTCTTCGTACGATGTGTACATGGTTGATACACCTAAATGATCCGGCGACGACAAAAAAGAGCCAGACGCCCCAAACGCCGTTCGGCGACGCAGTCCAAGCGCCGGCGCCCCAAACGCCGTTCTAAGCCTCGACGCTCAAAAGATGGCAGCACTGGCACCGGAGAAAATAGCACTCTGGGCGACGCAGAAAACAACGCAGACCCTGTCGGAGCTACATCCGAACTGCAGGAAAACGACAACAGGCAAGATAACCCTGATGAACAGGCCATAGAAGATGACTCGGAGGACGATAGTTACCGTCCACTCTCCGAGGAGGAGACAAGCCTTGGCAACGAGGACTTCATCGTGCCTGAGGATCCTCTGGAGCATGAGCGCTTTAAGCTTCAGCTCGTAGCCACTGCAAGGAGCCTGAAAAAGAAACAGCAGCAGCTTCAAGCTGAACAAGATCTGCTCGTCAACAGATGGACTGACTTCCTGACAGCCGAAGAATACAGCCTCAAGCGCCCAGCCAAGAGCTACCCGAAACGCAGACTGCTACCTCAATTCGATGAGGAGGCACCGGAGCACACATCTCCCTCGCGTAACACGGAACGACCACCACATGGTCGAGACAGGGCGGCCGACCGGCTCCCCCGCGGTCGGGAGAAAGCGGCAACTCAGGCCGAACAGTAGCTTGCCCCACCGCCCCGTAAAAATAAAGACGGAAGAGTTCGGGGTCACACGTACAACCTCAAGCTGACCCTAGACAGTAGAGCAGGACATACAAGATCGATCTACGGATCTCGAGGACGTGCCTCGAGGCACGACGATGGCTACCTATTCAGACGGGACATACCTAACCACGCCCTGGCCAAATGCCGCAGACGGACTCCATCAGAGCTACACCGCGATGCGACCCGATATAGAGGCGCCGCACACCCTCTCTGCTTCACAGACGAGGTGCTGGATCACGAATTCCCCGAGGGGTTCAAGCCCGTCAACATTGAATCATACGACGGCACAACCGATCCTGCAGTATGGATCGAGGATTTTATTCTTCATATCCATATGGCTAGAGGAGATGACCTCCACGCCATCAAATACCTCCCATTAAAGCTCAAAGGACCAGCTCGACACTGGTTAAATAGTCTGCTTGAGAATTCCATCGGTAGCTGGGAGGACTTGGAATAGGCTTCCCTTGATAACTTCCACGGAACTTATGTCCGGCCACCAGATGCCGATGACTTAAGCCACATAGTTCAAAAATCTGGAGAATCAGCCAAAAAATTCTGGACTAGGTTCCTAACCAAAAAGAACCAGATCGTTGATTGTCCGGATGTCGAGGCCCTAACAGCCTTCAAACATAGCATCCGTGACGAATGGCTGGCACGCCACCTCTATGGCAGCCCTTACGGCACTCATGGCCCGCTTTTGCGCGGGTGAGGACAGCTGGCTGGCTCATAGCAAAAACACAGCCAGCAAGGCAGGCCCCACTGAGGCCAAGAACAACACCAGCAAGCTCCAGCGCAATAGACACAAACGCCAAAGCAATGTCGACAACACCGATGACACCATAGTCAACGCCGGATTCACTGGCTCCAAGTCTGGCCAACGGAAAAAGCCCTAAAAAAGAAACAACGAAGGACCATCCAGCCTGGACCGCATACTCGACCGTCCGTGCCAGATACACGGCACCCCGGATAAGCAAGCCAATCATACCAACAGGGATTGTTGGGTTTTCAAGCAGGCTGGCAAGATAAATGCCAAATACAAAGAAAAGGGATCACAAAGTGAGGACGAGGACGAAGAGCCCCGACAGCCAAACACTGGGGGCAGAAGAAATTTCCCCCTCAAGTCAAAATGGTGAACATGATATACGCCACGCACATCCCCAAAAAGGAGCGCAAGCAAGCACTTAGGGACGTCTACGCGGTAGAGCCAGTCGCCCAAAATTCAATCCGTGGTCATCGTTCCCGATCACTTTCGATCGTCGAGACCACCCAACTAGTATCCGCCACGGAGGTTCAGCCGCACTAGTCCTTGACCTAATTATTGACGGGTTTCACCTAACACGAGTCCTGATGGACAATGGTAGCAGCCTCAACCTGCTCTATCAAGACACAGTGCGGAAGATGGGCATTGACCCCTCACGAATCAAACCAACAATGACTACTTTAAAGGAGTCATACCAGGCGTGGAAGCCCGCTGTACGGGCTCAATCACGCTAGAGGTGGTCTCCAGTTCTCCGGACAATTTCCGAAGCGAAGAGTTAATCTTCGATATCGTCCCCTTCCGCAGCGACTACCACGCACTGCTCGGACGAACAGCGTTTGCTAGATTCAACGCAGTGCCACACTATGCTTATCTCAAGCTCAAGATTCCCGGTCCACGCGGCGTCATAACAGTCACTGGCAATACGGAACGCTCCCTCCGAACAGAGGAGCACACCGCCGCCCTAGCAGCAGATGTACAGAGCGGCCTTCTCAAGCAGCACCATAGTGTGGCTGTCGAGCCCCGGGACATCATCAAGAGATTCCGGACTACACTGCAGCAGGAAAGCGCGGCTCGTCAAGAGCTCGATTAGCAACTCGGCCTCCGTCCCAGCCCCGATGAAGTAGTGGCATTCGCACCACGCGTACATAACTACGCACTCAAAATCCCATGGATATCGACGGAGGCACAAGCTAACCCGGGATCTACAGTTTGGCTAGACGATCCCGATCACACATACTTTCACCTTTTCCTTTTTGTTTCAGGTTCCTTTTCCCATGGGCCTGATGACCAGTCCCCTTGAAGGGTCGGCATATAAAGGATGCAAGCAGCATAGGGGTGTAGAGTAACCTCTATACGTCTTCTCGACGGTATTTATATTTATTACTCAGGACCTGCACGCTGCGCCCTCTTGATCCCGACATGTTAAATAGCCTGGATGCTTATCACACTATTTGTACAAGATATGCCTTGACGTATCCATCCAGTTATAATGAAAATGGTTTGCGGCCCAGTTTCTGTGGTTTTCGCTTCTTAATCCATTTTATTTCGATCTGCCTATCGGCTGCATCGGTACTCTTTTGTACGTCTCATATTCGCCATGGGCTACTTATCGCCCAACAATATGGCAGCAAAGTCCGAACACTTCTTATATATAAGTTCGGCACCCCGAATTTAGCATTATATGCATTGGCTCCGAATCATGTCTTTGGTCAACAGTTGAGTTGCCCGGCTCTTGTGCTTGCTACCCTACGTTCCGCTCTATCGGCTAGGGTAGTAAAGGGAGAACTACTGCGATTGTGCCCTGGCCTTGACCGGATGAGCACCTCAGTAGAGAAAGCCGAAAACTGACTGTCATGATACGACGAGGGCCGGTCAGCTGTTCGAGGGTCACAAAATCGTTGAAGATTTTTTCCGCGTCATGCGAAGGATCGGCACTTCCTGATCAGATGATGACAGCACCCTGGCTTGGACCAGGGGCTGCGCACGTGCTTAATTATAAAACTCCTATGGCTAAGTGAGGGCATTTAAGCCGTATAGTCTGATTTCCTTGTTCGTTGCGCTAAACAACTCCTCCAAAGGGTCATATAATTGGATCAAGATTGTTTAGATCCCATCCCGAACACCTCCGTACTATCTACGCGAGGGCAGAAGCCGACGACTGGCCAACCCTCATATCACAAACAACACGGCCGCACAGGAGGAAACAATTAAAGCATAACAAAATTACATTACAGGCTTTGTTTCCATAATACAATGCAAGGGCAACATGAATACATTTATTCAAATACAATGTCCTGCGAACATTGAGCTGCCACAAGTCGAGACCCTTCTATGACATCCGCAAAATATCTCTCGGGTGTGCGGTGCTCCTTGCCCTCCGGCGGCCCGCTGGCAACTTAAGCGGCGTTCATCTTCACCCACCACATCTTGCAACGAGCGAAGGCCATACGGGCACCTTCAATATAGGCAGAGCACTTGACGACGTCCAGCTGAGGACATGCGTTCACCATCCGCCTCACGAGTCCGAAGTAGCTGCCAGGCATAGCTTCGGCTGGCCATAGCCGGATTATCAAATCCTTCATGGCTAGTTCGGCCACCCTATGCAGCTCCATCAGCTATTTCAGCTGATCGGTGAAGGACACGGGAAGTTCCGGTGCCGCATATTGCGACCAGAATAGCTTTTCCGTCGAACCCCCTCCTTCGGCTCCATAGAACTCCACGGCGTCCGATGCACTGTGGGGTAAATCCGCAAAAGCCCCTCAGGAACTCCAAACTCGGGTTAGTAAAAGGTACCGCTTCTCCGCATACTTGCTTTGCATCTTAAATGCCTTACCCGCCATGATCTTCTTGGCCTCCTGGATCTCCCGGAGGGTGGCCTGGGCCTCATTCCGTGCGGTCTCCGCGCTCTGACGAGCCTTGGTGAGTTTGGCCTCTTGAGCCGACGCATCATTCTCCAAGGTCTCACATTTTTTCACCGCATCTTGGAGCTCCTGCTGGACTTCTTTGACCCGGGCCTTGAGCTTCTTACGGGCAGCCTGCTGCTGAACAGCCTTCTCCTCGGCCTCGCCCAAGGCCTTCCTCTGGGCCTCGACCTCGGTCGCGGCTCCTGCAATTACGACACTACAGTCAATATACAGCGCCTATGCTTTCCGAACACACAGCAGGTCATTACTCACCTTGCTTCTCCTGGAGCCGAACCTTAACCTCGCCGAGCTCGTTCTCGGTCCGCTCCAGCCTCTGCCTCAATTCAGAGACTTCGGCAGCATGCGAGGTTGCGGCCAACAACGACGCCTGCTTATGCATACATGTTACGTTGGTCTCCTACAATAGAAGATTGATCCTCTGTCCGGTTCTTCTCACCGAACACCGGACAGTGTCTCAGGGGCTACTGACTACATGGGGTTTTTCTCTTTCTATGTCACTTACCTCGAAACCTGTCAACAGGTTGCTGCAGGCTTCCTTTAGTCCACTCTTGGCGGACTGAACCTTCTCGATCACCGCACCCATAAGGACACGGTGCTTGTCCGTAACGGAGGCGCCTCGTAGCGCCTCCATCAGGTTACCCGGCGTCCCTGGATGGACAGGGACCACCGGCGGAAGCGGCGCACCCCCTCCTTCAAAGGGGGCTGCTTGTCCGACTCCGGAGCTATATGAGTCTCCGGAATCGTATTCGGCTTATGGCCGAGCTGGATGCGGCCCTCTTCGCCAGTCTCTATGGGGGTCGGCTCCCCCATGTGTCCGGCAGTGGAGGCTTCGCCTCGTGGCGCCTCCTGGACAGCGTCCTGGGCTCCTCCCCGGTTCGGAGTGGCCCTCCGGGACAACACTTCGGTGTCATCCCTGGCCTCGGGGGAATAAGCAGGCGGGCCAGACTGCAATAGTACAGTTAACTACGTCAAGATAATGGAGAGAAAGGGCTGGATGTGCGCACAAGCGAGCCCTATCACTTACGATGTGGCCTGGGGCTTAGTGCGGGGGCGTCGTTCCGGGCTGCTGTCAACGTCCCACGCGGTGTTGCCCGCTGGAACGCCCCTCCCCTTCTAAGGCGTCTCCGCCTCCAGATGCGCTGGAGCCGCCCTCTTCTTCTTCCTCTCCTCAGGGGGAGGGTTGTTTTCTTCCTCCTCCTCCTCTTCCTCGTCATTGTCCTCGGGGACAGAGGAATGAGCTTCGTCATCTTCGGACGTCACGTCCGAAGTGCCCTTGCGACGAGAGCCACTCCTGGCCCCCTTTGCCTTCTTCTTGGCCTTCTTCTCCGGCGCCTTATATGGCGCCGGCACCAGCATCTTCGCCAGACACGGGATGACTGGTTCTTCAGGCAACGGAGCCGGACACTAGATCCGCTTCGCCCTCTCCATCCAGTCCTAAAAAAGCAATAATAAAAGCTCACACATCATCCTTGAAACAATTAAGTTGGGGGTACATCAAAAATAACATACCTCGCTGGCGGGGTGTTTACAGTTGTGACCACGGTCTGAATCCGTGGCCGGTGGTTTCTCATTGCCCTTGAAGAGCAACTTCCATGCACCTTCGTGCGTAGTCTCGAAGAGCCTCACCAGGGTGCGGTGCTTCTTCGGATTGAACTCCCATAGCGGGCGGCTTCGGCGCTGGCACGGAAGGATCCGGCAAACTAACATCACCTGGATCACATCCACGAGCTTGACACTCTTGGTTACCATGCTCTGAACGCGCGTTTGCAGCACTATCAGCTCGTCAGGAGAACACCAGTCCGGACTCTTCTCGACCCAGGAGGTGAGTCGCATAGGAGCGCCAGAGCGGAATTCGGCAGCTGCGGCCCAGGTGGTGCCGCGTGGTTCTGTGATGTAGAACCACTACTTCTGCCACTCCTTTACCGTATCCACAAAGGTGCCCTTGGGCCAGGAGATGTTGGACAGCTTGCTCACCATGGCTCGTCCGCACTTCGTGTGCTGGCCATCCACCACCTTCGGCTTCACGTTGAAGACTTTGAGCCATAGCCCGAAGTGGGGTTGGATGCAGAGGAAGGCCTCACACACGACGATAAACGCCGAGATGTTGAGGAAAGAATTTGGGGACAGATCATGGAAATCTATCCCGTAATAATACATCAGTCCACGGACGAAAGGGTGGAGTGGAAACCCTAGCCCGTGGAAGAAATGGGGGATGAATACTACCCTCTCAGTGGGCTTCGGTGTGGGGACGATTTGTCCCTCGGCCGGCAGACGGTGGTCAATCTCCTTCGCCAAATACCCGGCCGCCCGAAGCTCAGTAATGTCCTCCTCCTTGGCGGAGGAGACCATCCACTTGCCCTGACCACCGGATCCGGACATGGTTGCTTGAGTGGAAAGGAGATGAGAACTTGGGCGCTGGAGCTCGAGATTGGGAAAGCGGGGACAGAGAGAAAGCGTGAGAAGAGGAAGAAGGAATCCTTATCTCCTTATAAAGGCAGCAAATATTAAACGCCTCCTCACTCGCCTTAAGATTCGCCTATTCCCAAGGGCTGTGTAAACGGCACGGTTGGGTTACCCATACCTGCATTGATGAGAATCCCACAATAAGGGGACACGATCTCTGCTTTGACAAGACGTGCCAATGGCAACCGCGTCTCGGAACGTGGAGCGAGAAACGAAAAACGGTTCAAAATTATGACCGGGCAGACGTGATGTCGTGTTGTAAAAAGCTGTGAGCGGATAGAATTCATGTAAAAAATATATATATTCTTTCTGCGGTTGTGTGTGGTGTGTGTAACAGGTCCGGATGCAATCATCGCATCCGAAGACTATCTTCGAGTTCGGAAGAAGGGGAACCCGCCTTGCAATGCCGAAGACAATCTGCACGCCGGACTCCTCGTCATTGAAGCCAGGTTCAGGGGCTACTGAGGGAGTCCTGGACTAAGGGTTCCTCGGGCGTCCGGCCTGTTATCCATGGGCCGGACTGATGGGCTGTGAAGACATGAAGGCCGAAGACTGTACCCGTGTCCGGATTGGACTCTACTTGGCGTGGAAGGCAAGCTTGGCGACCGAAGATTCGTTCTTATGTAACCGACCCCATGTAACCCTAGATCTCTCTGGTGTCTACATAAACCGGAGAGAGTAGTCCGGATAGATATTCATTACCATATACACATAGGCTAGACTTATAGGATTTAGCCATTACAATCTCGTGGTAGATCAACTCTTGTAACACTCATATTCATCAAGATCAATCAAGCAGGAAGTAGGGTATTACCTCCATAGAGAGGGTCCGAACCTAGGTAAACATCGTGTCCCCCGTCTCCTGTTACCATCGATCCTAGACACACAGTTCGGGACCCCCTACCCGAGATCCACCGGTTTTGACACCGACAATGGGTACTTGGTATGTCTTGACTTGTGTGTAGATCTCCCTGGTAACGGCGCCAGAAATCCTTATTGCTACCTCTTGAGCATGTGTTGGTTTTCCCTTGAAGAGGAAAGGGTGATGCAGCAAAGTAGCGTAAGTATTTCCCTCAGTTTTTGAGAACCAAGGTATCAATCCAGTAGGAGACTACACGCAAATCGCCTAGTACGTGCACAAACAACCAACACGATAAAGGGGTTGTCAATCCCTTCACGGCCACTTGCAAAAGTGAGATCTGATAAAGATAATAAGATAAATATTTTTGGTATTTTTGTTGTATAGATTGGAAAGTAAAGATTGCAAAATAAATAGTAAACTAGAATTATAGATCAGAAACTTATATGATGTAAAAGTAGACCCGGGGGCCATAGGTCTCACTAGTGGCTTCTCTCAAGATAGCATATATTACGGTGGGTGAACAAATTACTGCCGAGCAATTGATAGAAAAGCGCATAGTTATGAGAATATCTAGGCATGATCATGAACATAGGCATCACGTCCGTGTCAAGTAGACCGAAACGATTCTGCATCTACTACTATTACTCCACACATCGACCGCTATCCAGCCTGCATCTAGAGTATTAAGTTCATAAGAACAGAGTAACGCATTAGGCAAGATGACATGAAGTAGAGGGATAAACTCAAGCAATATGATATGAACCCCATCTTTTTATCCTCGATGGCAACAATACAATACGTGTCATTTCCCTTTATGTCACTTGGATCGAGCACCGCAGGATTCAACCCAAAGCTAAGCACTTCTCCCATTGCAAGAAAGATCAATCTAGTAGGCCAAACCAAACTGATAATTCGAAGAGACTTGCGAAGATATTAAATCATGCATATAAGAATTCAGAGAAGAATCAAATATTGTTCACAGATAATCTTGATCATAAACCCACAATTCATCAGATCTCGACAAACACACCGCAAAAAGAATTACATCGAATAGATCTCCAAGAATATCGAGGAAAACTTTGTATTGAGATCCAAAGAGTGAGAAGAAGCCATCTAGCTAATAACTATGGACCCGAAGGTCTATGGTAAACTACTCACACATCATCGGAGAGGCTATTGTGTTGATGTAGAAGCCCTCCGTGATTGATTCCCCCTCCGGCGGAGCGCCAGAAAAGTCCCCAAGATGGGATCTCACGGGTACAGAAGGTTGCGGTGGTGGAAAAGTGGTTTCGTGGCTCCCCTGGTTGTTTTCAGGGTATAAGAGTATATAAAGGCGAAAGAAGTAGGTCGGTGGAGCTACGAGGGGCCCACGAGGGTGGGGGGCTCACCCACCCCCTGGGGCGCGCCCTCCTGCCTCATTGCTTCCTCGCTGCTTCCTTGACTTCCACTCCACTGGATTGCGTTTGTTCTAAAAATGATCCTCGTGAAGGTTTCATTCCGTTTGGATTCCGTTTGATATTCCTTTTCCGCGAAAACACTGAAATAGGCAAAAAAACAACAATTTGCACTGGGCACTTGTGGGTTATCAAGACTATTTTCGGGCGTCGTTGCCGGGGAGCATATGTCTATTCTTTGAGTCACTTGGGATTTATATCTGTTGATCACTATGAGGAACCTGAAAGATGAAAGAACCAAGATTTTTCCCTCAACTACGAGAGGAGGTAAGGAACTGTCATCTAGCTCTGCACTTGATTCACCTTCTTTTATGAGTAAATTTGCGACACCTACACCTGTTATTGATTCTGATATGTCCCATGTTATTGATGATGCCACTTCTGCTATGCATGATGCTTATGATGAAACTACTTCTATGCTTGATAATACTGTGCCATTAGGTGAATTTCTTGATGAACAACTTGCTAGGGTTAGAGAGAATGAAATTATTGAAACAGATAATATTGATGAAAGTGATGATGAAGATTCTCCCCCTAGATATGAATTGCCTGATGTGCCTAAGGGTTATGTTATGGATGAAGAAACTCCTAGAGACCTTTTTGCTGCAAAGGTAGATATGATCTTAAGAAACTGTTAGCTAAGTTGAAAGAAAAGTCTTTGAATGCTAGAATGAAATATGACCCTGCTTTTGCTACTTCACCTATCTGTATTTCTGATAAGGATTATGATTTCTCTGTCGATCCTGAGTTAATTACTTTGGTTGAATCTGATCCTTTTTATGGCTATGAATCTGAAACTGTTGTGGCACATCTTACTAAATTGAATGATATAGCCACCTTATTCACTCATGAGGAAAAAATTCATTACTACTATATCCTTAAGTTATTTCCATTCTCATTAAAGGCTGATGCTAAAACATGGTTTAATTCTCTTGCTCCTAGTTGTGTGCGTAGTCCCCAGGATATGATTTATTACTTCTCTGCTAAATATTTCCCCGCTCATAAGAAACAAGCTGCCTTAAGGGAAATATATAATTTTGTGCAAATTGAAGAAGAGAGTCTCCCACAAGCTTGTGGGAGGCTTCTCCAATTACTTAATGCTTTGCCTGGTCATCCTCTCAAGAAAAATGAAATACTTGATATCTTCTATAATGGACTAACCGAAGCTTCCAGACACCACCTGGATAGTTGTGCTGGTTGTGTTTTCAGGGAAAGAACAGTTGATCAAGCTGAATTGCTATTGAATAATATGTTGACTAATGAAAATAATTGGACACTTCCTGAACCAACTTCTAAGCCAACTCCGAAGAAAAGGGGTATTCTATTTCTCAGTCCTAAAGATATGCAAGAGGCAAAGAAATCTATGAAACAAAAAGGTATTAAAGCTGAAGACGTTAAGAATTTACCACTTATTGAAGAAATACATGGTCTTGATAACCCGACACAGGTAGTAAATGTAAATTCTCTCTATAGATTTGATGAAGGTGATATTCCTCGTTATAAGTCTGCTAGCCAATGCTTTGATGGGTTTGATAATTTTATTGTTAAACAAGAAAACTTCAATGCTTATGTTGGTAGACAATTGAAATGTAATGCTTATATGGTTGAACACTTGAGTGATTATATGTCTAGAGTTAAAGGTGACCTTAAACTTATTAGTAAACATGCTTCTATGGTTACCACTCAGGTAGAACAAGTGCTTAAAGCACAAGATGATTTGCTCAATGAATTAAATAATAAGAAAAATGATAATGTTGTTAGAGTTCTGACTAGAGGGGGTAGAATGACTCGGGAACCTTTGTATCCTGAGGGCCAACCTAAGAGAGTTGAGAAAGATTATCAGAGAACTAATGTTGATGCACCTAGTCCTTCTAAGAAGAAGAAAAAGAAAAATGATAGGACTTTGCATGCTTCTAGTGAACCTGTTGTTGACACACTTGAGAATCCCAATGATATTTCTTTTTCTGATGCTGAACACAAGCTGGTAATGAACATGAACCTAGTGATAATGATGATGTTCATGTTGATGCTCAACCCAGCAATAACAATGATGTAGAGATTGAACCTGTTGTAGATCTTGATAACCCACAATCAAAGAACCAACGTTATGATAAGAGAGACTTTGTTGCTAGGAAGCACGGTAAAGAAAGAGAACCATGGGTTTAGTAACCCATGCCTTTTCCTCCTAAACCATCCAAGAAAAAGGATGATGAGGATTTTGAGCGCTTTGCTAAAATGATTAGACCTATGTTTTTGCGTATGCGTTTGACTGATATGCTTAAAATGAATCCTTATGCTAAGTATATGAAAGATATTGTTACAAATAAAAGAAAGATACCGGAAGCTGAAATTTCCACCATGGTTGCCAATTATACTTTTAAAGGTGGAATACCAAAGAAACTAGGAGATCCAGGAGTACCAACTATACCATGCTCCATTAAAAGAAACTATGTTAAAACTGCTTTATGTGATCTTGGAGCCGGTGTTAGTGTTATGCCTCTCTCTTTATATCATAACTTGATTTGAATAAGTTGACACCTACTGAAATATCTTTGCAAATGGTCGATAAATCAACTGCTATACCTGTCGGTATTCGTGAGGATGTGCCTGTTGTGGTTGCAAACATTACTATTTTAACGGACTTTGTTATTCTTGATATTCTCGAGGACGATAGTATGTCGATTATCCTTGGTAGACCCTTTTTTAATACTGTAGGGGCTGTTATTGATTGCAGCAAAGGCAATGTCACTTTTCATGTTAATGGTAATGAGCATGCGGTACACTTTCGAGGATACAACCTCAAGTCCACCGTATCAATTCTATTGGAAAAATTTCAACGATTACTATTGGAGGTTTTGAATTCCCTCTTCCTACTATCAAGAAGAAATATGATATTCTTATTGTTGGGGACATGCATATCCCCGTTAAGGTAACCTAGTGTTATTCGAAAATTCTCCGATTTCATGTTATTCGG
This sequence comes from Aegilops tauschii subsp. strangulata, assembly GCF_002575655.3. Lineage (NCBI taxonomy): Eukaryota > Viridiplantae > Streptophyta > Magnoliopsida > Poales > Poaceae > Aegilops > Aegilops tauschii. The sequence goes on from NC_053040.3 coordinate 324,594,533, forward strand.
AAAGAGTTTGTTAACAAGACTTGATCAACCTTGTTAGTGGATTCCTTTTGATGAGCACGAGATGGATGAAGTTAGAAAGCACAACTCTCTGTACCCTCCTTTAAATTTCTATTATTTAGATTAAATAAAGCAAAAATAGTATTTTCTGTCTGTTTTCTGAATTATCCTTGCAATAAAAATACCCTAGAAATAAAAGTTCTCCAAATGTCCTGAAAATGAAATATGATTTTTTGTAGAATATTTAAGAATTTCTGGCACTAAGAACACACCAGGGGCCCACCATTTGGCCACGAGGGCACAGGGCGCGCCCACACCACTGGGGCGCGCCCCCTGCCTCGTGGGCCCCACGTGGAGCCCCTCCACATATTCCAGCACCCACTCACTTCGTATTCCTCCAGAAAAAATCTTCCCATAGCTCAACCCCGTGTTCTAGCTCATCTTGCTCCCATTTTTGATCTCTTTGCTCAAAGCTCCATTCACAAAACTGTTTTGGGGGATTGTTCTTCGGTATGTGACTCCTCCAATGGTCCAATTAGTTTTTGTTCTAGTGATTTATTTATTGCAAATTTTTGCTACTAAGGTGACCCTGTTCTTGAGCTTGCATGTCAAATTTATATGGTCCAAAGTAGTTTTAATGCATGATATAGCCTCTAGGCACTTGTGGGAGTAGTTTCTATCAATCTTGTTGAGTTTGGTTCACTTTTATTTTGAGTCACTAAAAACTTTCAGAAATTTTTCAGAGAAATAAAATAATGAAGAGATTGTTGAGGAGCTCTTCGAGCCGAAGCTCAAAGGATAAGCAGAATGAGGAGAATAAAAAGCCCAAATACAATCTTCCTCACACTGCGGAGGTTCGGCCGTGTGAATGGCCTTGTGATGCGTTCTTGAGAGCCGCCACAATTTACGATGACTTTTATTACTTGGCTGAGAATGTAGGCCTCACCGACTTCCTCCACGACCAGCGTGAACAGTATCTCCTACTTATTAACATTTTCGTGCAAATTTTTTATTTCCATGCTAAGAAATCACCACCTTCAGTGGAGTTTCACTTATATGATTAGGTTAAGGAGATGTCACTCCATGATTTCTGTCGGGTCTGCAAGATACCCTTTGTGGGTAGCATCGAGGAACCACATCGTAGTGATGTGGATGGATTTATTGATAGAATTGCTGTAGGGAAACGAGGAAAGTTTTTGATGCAAGAATTACTAGTATACATTTTCCTGTTCTACGTTACTTTGCGATATTTGCTAGTAGATGCTTAATTGGTCGCGGGAAGAGTGGAAATCTTAGTGCTCCTGATCTTGTCATTTTGCGCCATGCTTTGTTTCGTGATACAACTTTCAGCTTAGGCGCTATTGTTGCTAAACGATTAAGTCTGAACCGTACAAAGGGCCCCATCTTCGGAGGCATCTTTGCTTCACGCCTTGCTAAACACTTTGAGATACCTATTAGGCATCATGAGAAAGAGGAAAATTTGCTGCCCCCTATTTTTCTAGATTATAAGAGTATGGTAGCACATGAATTTATTGTTAAAAATAAGAACAAGATGCTTAAGTATAATTTGATATTTGATAAAACTCACTGTGAGACTATTACCTTGCCTGCACCCTCTTTGTTTAATATACTTTCAGGCACGTACCTCATCTTATCGAAGGCCATTTATACATACTGGAGGCTGACACAAGTCCCAGAGCCTGAGCCTGAGGCACCACTTGACCCTTATCGACAGTCTGTTTATCAGCGGGATCCGAAGGAGATCGCCAACCAATGGCACCCTGAGGACCCTCCTCAGTACACCGGAGAGAGTAGCTTCAATCCGTGGGCATAGACCAACTTAGGCAAAAGCCTAAGCTTGGGCGAGTATGTATTTCTCACCAACATTACATTCATGTTCACACACTCATTCTAGTTGTCGGTGCTCATACTTTTTCATTGTACTATCCATGCTAGTTTATTTTATTTTCTAAGCCTTCTTCTTGTGTGTTTGAAAAACCTTAAGAAAAACCAAAAAAATTAGTTGTAGCTTTTAGCTAGTTTACTTTCCATGCCTGTAGTAGTAGTAGTAATTAAAACAAAACCCAAAAAGATTTCTCGTTCTTCTTTTGCTTGTTGGGAGCTTTCTCGTGTAAATAGTTTTATTTCTTTTCTTATTCTTTGGGGGTCTAGAGGAGAAGACCATGACGAAAATGTTGAGTGGCTCTCATATGCATTATTGTTGATTTAACCAAGAGCCCATATTACCTTGTCTTCTCCCTTGTATTAAATGCTTGGAGATTCCATCTTAGTCCAATGCACATGCACTATTATTATTACCCACAACGTTCGGTCGTGCGAGTGAAAGGCAATAATGACGATATATGATGGACTGAGTGAGATGAGAGAAGCTGGTATGAACTCGACCAATCTTGTTTTTGTAAATATGATTAGTTCATCATTCCTGATTCAGCCTATTATGAATGAAACATGTTTGCAATGACAATTAGAGATTATAGTTGCTCATGCCATGCTAAATTAGTTAGGAGTTTATAATGGTTTACCTTGCGTGCCAACATGCTATTAAAATGGTTGTGATGTGGTATGACAGGGTGGTACCCTCCTTTGAACGATTCGAGTGGCTTGACTTGCCACATGTTCACGCATGTAGTCGAAACAAAATCAACATAGCCTCCACGATATTTATGTTCACGGTGATTTATATCCTACTCATGCTTGCACTCATTGTTAATTAATCTTAATGCATGTTCATGACTGTTGTCGCTCTCTAGTTGGTCGCTTCCAGTCTCTTTCTAGCCTTCACTTGTACTAAGCGGGAATACTGCTTGTGCATCCACTTCCATATACCCCAAAGTTATTCCATATGAGTCCACCCTACCTTCCTATATGCGGTATTTACCTGCCGTTTCAAGAAAATTTGTATGTGCCAAACTCTAAACCTTCAAATGAAATTCTTTTTTGTATGCTCGAATAGCTCATGTATCAACTAGGGCTATCTATATCTTCCATGCTAGGTGGGTTATTCTCACGATAAGTGGACTCCGCTCATCACTCATGAGAAAATGGCCGGTAACCGGGATGCCCAGTCCCATGCTGAAATCAAATCAAAATAGTTGCAAACAGAACTCCCCCAGGATTGTTGTTAGTTGGACGGCACCTGTTGTTTCGGACAAGCCATGGATTGATGTTTGTTGGTGGTGGGGGAGTATAAACTTTATCATTCTGTTTGGGAACCGTCTATAATGTGTGTAGCATGGAAGATATCGAGATCTCTTGGTTGTTATGTTGACAATGAAAGTGTGCCACTCAAAATATTATTTATCTCTGTTTCAAAACTCGAGCTCTGGCACCTCTGCAAATCCCTGCTTCCTAATAACCCACAAGTATAGGGGATCGCAACAGTTTTCGAAGGTAGAGTATTCAACCCAAATTTATTGATTCGACACAAGGGGAGACAAAGAATATTCTCAAGTTTTAGCAGTTGAGTTGTCAATTCAACCACACTTGGATAACTTAATATCTACAGCAAAGTATTTAGTAGCAAGGTAGTATGATAGTAGCGGTAACGGTGGCAAAAGTAACAGTGATAGTTTTGTAGTGATTGTAACGGTGGCAACGGAAAAGTAAATAAGCGAAGAACAATATGTGAAAATCTCGTAGGCATTGGATCGGTGATGGAGAATTATGCCGGATGCGATTATTCATGCAACAGTTATAACATAGGGTGACACAGAACTAGCTCCAATTCATCAATGTAACGTAGGCATGTATTCCGAATATAGTCATACGTGCTTATGGGAAAGAACTTGCATGCCATCTTTTGTCCTACCCTCCCGTGGCAGCGGGGTCCTACTGGAAACTAAGCGATATTAAGGCCTCCTTTTGATAGAGTACTGGACCAAAGCATTAAAACATAGTGAATACATGAAATCCTCAAACTATGGTCATCACCGGGAGTGGTCCCGATTATTGTCACTTCGAGGTTGCCGGATCATAAAACATAGTAGGTGACTATTGACTTGCAAGATAGGATCAAGAACTCACATATATTCATGAAAACATAATAGGTTCAGATTTGAAATCATGGCACTCGGGCCCTAGTGACAAGCATTAAGCATAGCAAAGTCATAGCAACATCAATCTCAGAACATAGTGGATACTAGGGATCAAACCCTAACAAAACTAACTTGATTACATGATAAATCACATCCAACCCGTCACCGTCCAGCAAGCCTACGATGGAATTACTCACGCATGGCGGTGAGCATCATGAAATTGGTGATGGAGTATGGTTGATGATGACGACGGCGACGGATTCCCCTCTCCGGAGCCCCGAACGGACTCCAGATCAGCCCTCCCAAGAGAGTTTAGGGCTTGGCGGCGGCTCCGTATCGTAAAACGCGATGAATCCTTCTCTCTGATTTTTTTCTCCCGGAACGTGAATATATAGAGTTGGAGTTGAGGTCGGTGGACCACCAGGGGGCCCATGAGGCAGGGGGCGCGCCTAGGGGGGTAGGCACGCCCCCACCCTCGTGGACAAGGTGTGGGCCCCCTGGCCTTGATTCTTTTGCCAGTATTTTTTATTATTTCCAAAAATAATCTCCGTGAAGTTTCAGGCCATTCCGAGAACTTTTGTTTCTGCACAAAAATAAAACCATGTCAATTCTGCTGAAAATAGCGTCAGTCCGGGTTAGTTCCATTCAAATCATGCAAGTTATAGTCCAAAACAAGGGCAAAAGTGTTTGGAAAAGTAGATACGTCGGAGACGTATCAACTCCCCCAAGCTTAAACCTTTGCTTGTCCTCAAGCAATTCAGTTGATAAACTGAAAGTGATAAAGAAAAACTTTTACAAACTTTGTTTGCTCTTGTTGTTGTAAATATGTAAAGCCAGCATTCAAGTTTTCAGAAAAGATTATGACTAACCATATTCACAATAACACTTAGGTCTCATGTTTACTCATATCAATGGAATAATCAACTAGCGAGCAATAATAATAAATCTCGGATGACAACACTTTCTCAAAACAATCATAACATGATATAACAAGATGGTATCTCGCTAGCCATTTCTGAGACCGCAAAACATAAATGTAGAGCACCTTTAAAGATCAAGGACTGACTAAACATTGTAATTCATGGTAAAAGAGATCCAGTCATAGTCATACTCAATATAAATTACTAGTAATGGATGCAAATGACAGCAGTGCTCTCCAACTGGTGCTTTTTAATAAGAGGGTGATGACTCAACATAAAAGTAAATGGATAGGCCCTTCGCAGAGGGAAGCAGGGATTTGTAGAGGTGCCAGAGCTCGATTTTGAAATAGAGATAAATAATATTTTGAGTGGTATACTTTCATTGTCAACATAACAACCAAGAGATCTTGATATCTTCCATGCTACACACATATTATAGGCGGTTCCCAAACAGAATGGTAAATTTTATACTCCCCCTCCACCAACAAACATCAGTCCATGGCTTGCCCGAAACAACGGGTTCCTCCAACTAACAACAATCCTGGGGGAGTTTTGCTTGCAATTATTTTAATTTGATTTTGCTTAAAGCATGGGACTGGGCATCCCGGCGACCAGCCATTTTCTCGTGAGTGAGGAGCGGAGTCCACCCCTCTTGAGAATAACCCGCCTAGCATGGAACATACAGACAGCCCTAGTTGATACATGAGCTATTCGGGCATACAAAACAGAATTTCATTTGAAGGTTTAGAGTTTGGCACACACAAATTTACTTGGAACGGCAGGTAGATACCGCATATAGGAAGGTATGGTGGACTCATATGGAATAACTTTGGGGTTTAAGGGATTGGATGCACAAGCAGTATTCCCGCTTAGTACAAGTGAAGGCTAGAAAAAGACTGGGAAGCGACCAACTAGAGAGCGACAACAGTCATGAACATGCATTAAAATTAATAAACATTGAGTGCAAGCATGAGTAGGATATAATCCACCATGAACATAAATATCGTGGAGGCTATGTTGATTTTGTTTCAACTACATGTGTGAACATGTGCCAAGTCAAGCCACTCGAATCATTCAGAGGAGGATACCACCCTACTATACCACATCACAACCATTTTAATAGCATGTTGGCACGCAAGGTAAACCATTATAAACTCCTAGCTAATTAAGCATGGCATAAGCAACTATAATATCTAATTGTCATTGCAAATATGTTTATTCATAATAGGCTGAATCAGGAACAATGAACTAATCATATTTACATAAAAAAGAGAGGTCGAGTTCATACCAGCTTCTCTCATCTCAATCAGTCCATCATATATCGTCATAATTGCCTTTCACTTGCACGACCGAACGATGTGTATAATAATAATAGTGCACGTGCATTGGCTAAGCTGGAATCTGCAAGCATTCAATAAACAGGAGAAGACAAGGCAATATGGGCTCTTGGTTAAATCAACAATAATGCATATAAGAGCCACTTCAACATTTTCATTATGGTCTTCTCCTCTCGACCCCCAAAGAACAAGAAAAGAAATAAAACTATTTACACGGGAAAGCTCCCAACAAGCAAAAGAAGAACGAGAAATATTTTTGGGTTTTCTTTTAATTATTACTACTAGCATGAAAAGTAAACAAGCTAAAAGCTACTACTATTTTTTTGTTTTTCTTAAGGTTTATCAAACACACAAGAAGAAAGCATAAAAAGGTAAATAAACTAGCATGGATAGTACAATGAAAAAGTATGAGCACCGACAACTAGCATGAGTGTGTGAACATAAATGTAATGTCGGTGAGAAATACGTACTCCCCCAAGCTTAGGCTTTTGGCCTAAGTTGGTCTATTGCCATGGCTGGCCTGGCGGATATCCAAAGTTGTAGTTGGGGTCGTACTGAGAAGGAGCCTCGGGGTGCCATTGGCTGGAACCCTACTCTGGATTCCACTGGTAAACAGACTGTCGTGGAGGATCAGGTTGTGGTTTCGGCTCTGGCTCTGTAACTGATGTGGGGTTCTTGTAGGCATGAAGTGCCTCCCGCTGAACAAGATACTTGCCTGTAGATAAGTTAAGCAAAGAAGGAGCAGGCAAAGTAATAGTCTCAGGTTGATTTTTATCAAATAACAGTCTGTATTTAAGCTCCTTTTTCTTGTTCTTAAGAATAAAATCATGTGCTACCATACTCTTATAGTCTAGAAAAACAGAAGGCAGCAACTTTTCTTCTTCCTCTTAATGTCTAATTGGTATGTTAAAGTGTGCAGCGAGGCGCGAGGCGAAGATACCTCCCAAGATGGGACCCTTTGTGTAGTTAAGAATTAACCGTTTGGCAACGATAGCGCCTAGGCTAAAAGAGTTATCACGAAACAAGGCATGGCCCAAACTAACAATATCAGGGGCACTAAGGTTTCCAAAGTTTCCGCGACCAATTAAACATCTACTAGCAAATATCGCAAACTAACGCAGAACCGGAAAATGTATGCTAGTAATTCTTGCACCGGAAACTTTCCTTGTTTCCCGTACAACAATCATATCAATAAACCCTTCCACATCATTACGATGTGGTTCCTCTATGCTGCCAGTAAGCGGTATCTTACAAACGCGGCAGAAATCAGAAAGGGACATATCCTTATGCTCATCATATAAATAAAATTCTACTGAAGGTGATGATCTCCTAGCATGGAAATGAAAATTTTGCACGAAAATATTAGCGAGTAGGAGATACTGTTCGCGCTGGTCGCGGAGGAAGTCGGTGAGGCCTGCATTCTCAGCCAAATCATAAAAATCATCATGAATCCCGACTGCTCTAAAGAACTCATCACAAGGCCATTCACACGGCCGAACCTCCGCGGTGCGAGGGAGATTATATTTAGGCCTCGTATCTTCTTCACTTTGCTTATCCTTCGAGCTTCGGCTCGAAGAGCCCCTCAAAAATCTCTTCATCATTTTCTGAAAATTTCTGAAATTTTTAGTAACTTAAAATAAAAGTGAACCAAACTCAACAAAATTGATAGAAACTACTCCCACAAGTGCCTAGAGACTATATCATGCATTAGAACTACTTGGGACCATATAAATTTGACATGCAAGCTCAAGAACAGGGTCACGTAGGCAACAAAAATTTACAATGAATAAAGCACTAGAAGAAAAACTAATTGGACCATTGGAGGAGTCACATACCAAAGAACAATCCCCCAAAGCAGTTTTGTGAGTGGATCTTTGAGCAGGGAGATCGAAAATGGCAGCAAGGTGAGCTAGAACTCGTGCTTGAGCTAGCTGGTGATTTTTTTTGGGAGTAAGAAGGAGTGTGTAGTGGCTGGAATAAGTGGAGGAGAGCCACCATGGGCCCACGAGGCAGGGCGCGCGCCCACGGGGGGTGGGCACGCCTTGGACCCTCGTGGCCAGGTGCTTGCTCCCCCTGCTGTGTTCTCAGTGCCAGATATTCTCAAATATTCTAGAAAAAATCATGTTCCACTTTTGGGGCATTTGGAGAACTTTTATTTTCAGGGTATTTTTTTATTGCACGGATAAATCAGAAAACTGATAGAATATACTATTTTGCTTTACTTATTCTAAATAACAGAAAGTAAAAGGAGGGTACAGAAGGTTGTGCCTTCTAATTTCATCCATCTCATGCTCATCAAAAGGAATCCACTAACAAGGTTCATCAAGTCTTGTTAACAAACTCTTTTCGAATAACATGGAACTGGAGAAATTTCGAATAACACTAGGTTTCCTCAACGGGGATATGCACGTCCCCAATAATAAGAATATCATATTTCTTCTTGACAGTAGGAAGGGGAAATTCAAACCTCCAATAACAATTGATGGAATTTTTCCAATAGAGTTTATACTATGGACTTGAGGTTGTTCCCTCGGAAAGTGTACCGTATGCTCATTACCATTAACATGAAAAGTGACATTACCTTTGTTGCAATCAATAACAGCCCCTGCAGTATTCAAAAAGGGTCTTCCAAGAATAATAGGCATACTACCATCCTCGGGAATATCAAGAATAACAAAGTCCGTTAAAATAGTAATGTTTGCAACCACAACAGGCACATCCGCACAAATACTGACAGGTATAGCAGTTGATTTATCGGCCATTTGCAAAGATATTTCAATAGGTGTCAACTTATTCAATTCAAGTCTACGATATAAAGAGAGAGGCATAACACTAACACCGGCTCCAAGATCACATAAAGCAGTTCTAACATAGTTTCTTTTAATGGAGCAAGGTATAGTTGGTACTCCTGGATCTCCAAGTTTCTTTGGTATTCCACCCTTAAAAGTATAATTAGCAAGCATGGTGGAATTTTAGCTTCCGGTATCTTTCTTTTATTTGTAACAATTTCTTTCATATACTTAGCATAAGGATTCATTTTAATCATATCAGTAAAATGCATACGCAAAAACATAGGTCTAATCATTTCAGGAAAGCGCTCAAAATCCTCATCATCCTTTTTCTTGGATGGTTTAGGAGGAAAAGGCATGGGTTTCTGAACCCATGGTTCTCTTTCTTTACCGTGCTTTCTAGCAACAAAGTCTCTCTTATCATAACGTTGATTCTTTGATTGTGGGTTATCAAGATCAACAACAGGTTCAATCTCTACATCATTGTCATTGCTAGGTTGAGCATCCACATGAGGATCACCATTAACATTATCACTAGGTTCATGCTCATTACCAGATTGTGTTTCAGCATCAGAAATAGAAATATCATTGGGATTCTCAGGTGTGTCAACCACAGGTTCACTAGAAGCGTGCAAAGTCCTATCATTTTTCTTTTTCTTCCTCTTAGAAGGACTAGGTGTATCAACATTATTTCTCTGAGAATCCCGCTCAATTCTCTTAGGGTGGCCCTCAGCATACAAAAGTTCATGAGTCACTTTACCCCCTCTAGTTGCAACTCTAACAACAAAGTCATTATTCTTACTATTCAATTCATTGAGCAAATCATTTTGAGCCTTAAGTACTTGTTCAACTTGAGTGGTAACCATAGAAGCATGTTTACTAATAAGTTTAAGTTCACCTTTAACTCTAGACATATAATCACTCAAGTGTTCAATCATATAAGCATTGCATTTCAGTTGTCTACCAAAATAAGCATTAAAATCTTCTTGCTTAACCATAAAATTATCAAACTCATCTAAGAATTGGCTAGCAAACTTAGTAGGAGGGATTTCAGCTTTATCATATCTATAGAGAGAATTTACCTTTACTACCTGTGTCGGGTTATCAACACCATGTATTTCTTCAACAGGCGGTAAATTCTTAACATCTTCAACTTTTATACCTTTTTGTTTCATAGATTTCTTTGCCTCTTGCATATTGATACGTCTCCGTCGTATCTATAATTTTTTATTGTTCCATGCCAATATTCTGCAACTTTCATATACTTTTGGCAACTTTTTATATTATTTTTGGGACTAACATATTGATCCAGTGCCCAGTGCCAGTTCCTGTTTGTTGCATGTTTTATGTTTCGAAGAAACCCCATATCAAACGGAATCCAAACGGGATAAAAACGGACAGAGAATATTTTTGGAATATTTGGAAAATATGGGAAGAAGAATCAACGCGAGACGGTGCCCGAGGTTGCCACGAGGCAGGGGGCGCGCCCCTGACCCTCGTGGGCCCCTCGTAAGGCGGTTGCTGCCTTCTTTGGCCGCAAGAAAGCTGATTTTCGGAGGAAAAAAAATCTTGGCGAAGGTTTCAATCCAATCGGAGTTACGGATCTCCGGTTATAAAAGAAACGGTGAAAGGGTAGAATCCAGAACGCAGAAACAGAGTGAGACAGAGAGACAGATCCAATCTCGGAGGGGATCTCGCCCCTCCCACGCCATGGAGACCATGGACCAGAGGGGAAACCATTCTCCCATCTAGGGAGAAGGTCAAGGAGGAAGAAGAAGAAGAAGGGGAGGCTCTCTCCCCCTCGCTTCCGGTGGCGCCGGAGTGCCACCGGGGGCCATCATCATCACCGCGATCTACACCAACACCTCCATCATCTTCACCAACATCTCCATCACCTTCCCCCCTCTATCTACATCGGTCCACTCTCCCGCAACCCGCTGTACCCTCTACTTGAACATGGTGTTTTATGCTTCATATTATTATCCAATGATGTGTTGCCATCCTATGATGTCTGAGTAGATTTTCGTTGTCCTATGGGTGGTTGATGAATTGCTATGATTGATTTAATTTTCTTGTGGTTATGTTGCTGTCCTTTGGTGCCCATCGTATGAGCGCGCGCGTGGATCACACCATAGGGTTAGTTGTATGTTGATAGGACTATGTATTGGAGGGCAAGAGTGATAGAAGCTACAACCTAGGATACAAATTGATGCATACGGGATTGAAGGGGGACCAATATATCTTAATGCTATGGTTGGGTTTTACCTTAATGAACGTTAGTAGTTGCGGACGCTTGCTAATAGTTCCAATCATAAGTGCATAGAATTCCAAGTCAGGGATGACATGCTAGCAGTGGCTTCTCCCACATAAAACTTGCTATCGGTCTAGTAAAGTAGTCAATTGCTTAGGGACAATTTCGCAATGCCTACCACCACTTTTCCACACTCGCTATATTTACTTTATTGCTTCTTTACCTAAACAGCCCCTACTTTTATTTACATGCTCTTTCTATTCTTAAAAACCTATCCAACAACACCTACAAAGTCCTTCTAGTTTCATACTTGTTCTAGGTAAAGCGAACGTTAAGCGTGCGTAGAGTTGTATCTGTGGTCGATAGAACTTGAGGGAATATTTGTTCTACCTTTAGCTCCTCGTTGCGTTTGACACTCTTACTTATCGAAAGAGGCTCCAATTGATCCCCTATACTTGTGGGTAATCAAGACCTTTTTCTGGCGCCGTTGCCGGGGAGTCATAGCGTGTGGTGAATATTCTCGTGTGTGCTTGTTTTGCTTTATCACTAAGTAATTTTTATTTGCTGTTCTGAGTTGTTTTCTATCTTTAGTTATGGGTAGGAAACGCAAAATACCAAAAAAATTAGTTGTACCTACTAAACCAATGGTTGAAGAACCACTCAAAATCTATCACACTCCTGAAGCTTTTTACTTGGATCATCTTTGATCCCTTTGTGCTTGTGTTGAAACCCCAACTAGCTTAGTTGAGGGCAAATCTTTAGATGAGCATGCTCGTTATGTGCGACACCGCATATATGAAAAAGTGAAACTTTTACTGGATCAAATTCATTGTTTGCAATGCTATGCTTGGAATTTATGTGAAATATATGATTTTACATGTTGTTCCGAAAACCCTAAGAAACACCTTCCCTATCAACATGAGTTTAGTAATAATGGAATCGTATCTTCGTATGCTAAGGGTGTTTATAATTACTATGATGTTCAACAAATCGAAGAATTTGTTGCTTTTAAGGGTGCTTATGAAATTGCTTCTTTGATTGAAAAGTATGATGCTACTCTTTACAAGTCTGAAAATTTTGCCATACTTGAATATTGTTATGATAATTATGCTTCTAATGCCTATGTTAAACCATATATGGAGGACTCCTCCCCTGTCCAAGAAGAGACTAATATTTTGCAGGAGTCTATGGAAGAAGAAATTGATGAAACTGTGCGCTCCTTGGATGAAAAAGATGATGAGGAGAGCGAAGAACAAAAGGAGGAAGAGCGGATTAGCTACCCGTGCCCACCTTCTAATGAGAGTAACTCTTCAACTCATAGATTGTTTAATTTCCCTTCGTGCTTACCGAAGGATGATTGCTATGATGATTGTTATGATCTGGTTGATTCTCTTGAAATATCCCTTTTTGATGATGCTTGCGATGCTTGTGGCCAAGATGCCAATATGAATTATGCTTATGGAGATGAACTTGCTATAGTTCGTTATGTTAAACATGAAATTGTTGCTATTGCACCCACGCTAGATAGTCCTATTATCTTTTTGAATTCTCCCGATTATACTATATCGGAGAAGTTTGCCCTTATTAAGGATTATATTGATGGGTTGCCTTTTACCGTTGCACATGATGATTTTGATAGATATAATATGCATGTGCTAGCTGCTCCTACTTGCAATTATTATGATAGAGGAACTACATCTCCGCCTCTTTATGTTTCCAACACGAAAAATTGCAAGAAACTGCCTATACTATGCATTGGCCTTTATATGTGTGCATGAATTGTTCTTTTATGACATGCTGATCCATAGGAAGAGAGTTAGACTTCTTCATTGCTTGATATATGTTGTTTTGTGCTCACTACTAAATGCCAAATCATTGTTAATTAAAATTGGCTTTGATATACCTTGGGATCCGGGTGGATCCATTACTTGAGCACTATATGCCTAGCTTAATGGCTTTAAAGAAAGCGCTGCCAGGGAGACAACCCGGAAGTTTTAGAGAGTCATTTATTTCTGTTGTGTGCTTTTATATAGTTTAAAAACAAAAAATAATAAAGAGGGGAACCTAAAACTTTTTCAAAAAGAAAAGCGAAAGTGAGAAAGACGAGCATTGTTAAAGTGGGAGCTAGCCTTGAACTTTGTTCATGCTCACGGAAACTTTCTGAATCTTGATTACAGACACTTTTCAACAAAAATAATTATCCCCTTGTACAATTCCATTGTATTATAATGTGCCAAGGTTTGCCTTTAGGATGTTTACAATGCTTGTTGGCTTGTGCGGTGCAGGACAGATACTTTGGTTGTAGTGCACGATTTTACATTTTTTATTGGAACGTCAATTGGTTCTGAAACTTCTAGCACTATCTTTCTATACAAATTTTTTATTTTTCCTAATTTTGGTAGAATTGTTTGAGTACCAGAAGTATGGTTAATGTTCAGATTGTTACAGACTGTTATGTTTTAGACAGATTCTGTTTTTGATGCATAGTTTGCTTGTTTTGATGAAACTATCAATTTCTATCAGTGGATTAAGCCATGAAAAAATTATATTACAGTAGCTACAATGCCAAAACAAAATATGAATTGGTTTGCAACAGTACTTAGCATAGTGATTTGCTTTATTATACTAACGGATCTTACCGAGTTTTCTGTTGAAGTTTTGTGTGGATGAAGTGTTCGATGATCGAGAAGGTCTCGATGTGAGGAGAAGAAGGAGAGGCAAGAGCTCAATCTTGGGGATGCCCAAGGCACCCCAAGTAAATATTCAAGGATACTCAAGCGTCTAAGCTTGGGGATGCCCCGGAAGGCATCCCCTCTTTCTTCAACAAGTATCGGTATGTTTTCGGATTCGTTTCGTTCATGCGATATGTGCAAATCTTGGAGCGTCTTTTGCATTTAGTTTTCTCTTTTCTTTTATGCACCATGCTGGTATGAGATAGTACTTGGTTGATTTATAGAATGCTCTTTGCACTTCACTTAAATCTTCTGAGTATGGCTTTATAGAATGCTTCATGTGCTTCACTTATATCATTTGAAGTTTGGATTGCCTGTTTCTCTTCACATAGAAAACCGCCATTTGTAGAATGCTCTTTTGCTTCACTTATATTTGTTAGATCATGGGAATATATTTTGTAGAAAGAATTAAACTCTCTTCCTTCACTTATATCTATTTATAGAGATGACAGGAATTGGTCATTCACATGGTTAGTCATAAAATCCTACATAAAACTTGTAGATCACTGAATATGATATGTTTGATTCCTTGCAATAGTTTTGCAATATAAAGATGGTGATATTAGAGTCATGCTAGTGGGTAGTTGTGGATTGTCGAAATACTTGTGTTGAAGTTTGTGATTCCCGTAGCATGCACGTATGGTGAACCGTTATGTAACGAAGTTGGAGCATGAGGTATTTATTGATTGTCTTCCTTATGAGTGGCGGTCGGGGACGAGCGATGGTCTTTTCCTACCAATCTATTCCCCTAGGGGCATGCATAGTAGTACTTTGCTTCGAGGGCTAATAAACTTTTGCAATAAGTACATGAGTTCTTTATGACTAATGTGAGTCCATGGATTATACGCACTCTCACCCTTCCATCATTGCTAGCCTCTTCGGTACCGTGCATTGCCCTTTCTCACCTCGAGAGTTGGTGCAAACTTCGCCGGTACATCCAAACCCCATGATACGATACGCTCTATCACACATAAGCCTCATTATATCTTCCTCAAAACATCCACCATACCTACCTATCATGGCATTTCCATAGCCATTCCGAGATATATTGCCATGCAACTTCCATCATCATCATATACATGACTTGAGCATTTATTGTCATATTGCTTTACATGATCGTAAGATAGCTAGCATGATGTTTTCATGGCTTGTCCCTTTTTGATGTCATTGCTACGCTAGATCATTGCACATCCCGGTACACTGCCGGAGGCATTCATATAGACTCATATCTTTGTTCTAGTATCGAGTTGTAATATTGAGTTGTAAGTAAAGAAAAGTGTTATGATCATCATTATTAGAGCATTTCCCCCCCTAAAGGGGGGGGCAAAGAAGCCCGCAAAAAAAGAAAAAAGAAAGAAAAAGGGGCAATGTTACTATCCTTTTACCACACTTGTGCTTCAAAGTAGCACCATGTTCTTCATATAGAGAGTCTCTTGAGTTATCACTTTTATATACTAGTGGGAATTTTTGTTATAGAACTTGGCTTGTATATTCCGATGATGGGCTTCCTCAAATGCCCGAGGTCTTCATGAACAAGCAAGTTGGATGCACACCCACTTAGTTTCCAGTGTGAGCTTTCATACACTTATAGCTCTTAGTGCATCCGTTGCATGGCAATCCCTACTCCTCACATTGACATCAATTGATGGGCATCTCCATAGCCCGTTGATTAGCCCCGTCGATGTGAGACTTTCTCCTTTTTGTCTTCTCCACACAACCTCCATCATCATATTCTATTCCACCCATAGTGCTATATCCATTGCTTGCGCTCATGTATTGCGTGAGGGTTGAAAAGGCTGAAGCGCGTTAAAAAATATGAACCAATTGCTCGGCTTGTCATCGGGGTTGTGCATGATTTGAATGCTTTGTGTGGTGAAGATGGAGCATAGCCAGACTATATGATTTTGTAGGGATGAGCTTTCTTTGGCTATGTTATTTCAATAAGACAAAATTGCTTGGTTGGTATGCTTGAAGTATTATTGTTTTTATGTCAAAAGATAGACTATTGCTTTGAATCATTCGTGTCTTAATATTCATGCCATGATTAGATTGTGTGATCAAGATTATGCTAGATAGCATTCCACATCAAAAATTATCTTTTTTATCATTTACCTACTCGAGGACGAGCAGGAATTAAGCTTGGGGATGCTGATACGTCTCCATCGTATCTATAATTTTTGATTGTTCCATGCCAATATTCTACAATTTTCATATACTTTTGGCAACTTTTTATATTATTTTTGGGACTAACATATAGATCCAGTGCCCAATGCCAGTTCCTGTTTGTTGCATGTTTTATGTTTCACAGAAACCCCATATCAAACGGAATCCAAACGGGATAAAAACGGACGGAGAATATTTTTGGAATATTTGGAAAATATGGGAAGAAGAATTAACGTGAGACGGTGCCCGGGGTGGCCACGAGCCAGGGGGCGCGCCCCTGACCCTCGTGGGCCCCTCGTAAGGCGGGTTCTGCCCTTCTTTGGCCGCAAGAAAGCTAATTTTCGGAAGAAAAAAAACTTGGCGAAGGTTTCAATCCAATCGGAGTAACGGATCTCCGGTTATAAAAGAAACGGTGAAAGGGCAGAATCCAGAACGCAGAAACAGAGAGAGACTGAGAGACAGATCCAATCTCGGAGGGGCTCTCGTCCCTCCCATGCAATGGAGACCATGGACCAGAGGGGAAACCCTTCTCCCATCTTGGGAGAACATCAAGGAGGAAGAAGAAGAAGGGGGGCTCTCTCTCCCTCACTTCCGGTGGCGCCGGAGTGCCACCGGGGGCCATCATCATCACCGCGATCTACACCAACACCTCCGTCATCTTCACCAACATCTCCATCACCTTCCCCCCCCCCCCTCTATCTACAGCAGTCCACTCTCCCGCAACCCGCTGTACCCTCTACTTGAACATGGTGCTTTATGCTTCATATTATTATCCAATGATGTGTTGCCATCCTATGATGTCTGAGTAGATTTTCGTTGTCCTATCGGTGGTTGATGAATTGCTATGACTGATTTAATTTGCTTGTGGTTATGTTGCTGTCCTTTGGTTCCCATCATATGAGCGCGCGTGGATCACACCATAGGGTTAGTTGTATGTTGATAGGACTATGTATTGGAGGGCAAGAGTGATAGAAGCTTCAACCTAGCATAGAAATTGATGCATACGGGATTGAAGGGGGACCAATATATCTGAATGCTATGGTTGGGCTTTACCTTAATAAACGTTAGTAGTTGCAGACGCTTGCTAATAGTTCCAATCATAAGTGCATAGAATTCCAAGTCAGGGATGACATGCTAGCAGTGGCCTCTCCCACATAAAACTTGCTATCGGTCTAGTAAAGTAGTCAATTGCTCAGGGACAATTTCGCAACGCCTACCACCACTTTTCCCCACTCGCTATATTTACTTTATTGCTTCTTTACCTAAACAATTCCTACTTTTTATTTACGTGCTCTTTATATTCTTGCAAACCTATCCAACAACACCTACAAAGTCCTTCTAGTTTCATACTTGTTCTAGGTAAAGCGAACGTTAAGCATGCGTAGAGTTGTATCGGTGGTCGATAGAACTTGAGGAATATTTGTTCTACCTTTAGCTCCTCGTTGGGTTCGACACTCTTACTTATCGAAAGAGGCTACAATTGATCCCCTATACTTGTGGGTTATCACGTATCTTCAGGACTGAGAAATAGAACACCCCTTTTCTTAGGAGTTTGCTGGAGTTGGTTCCGGAAGTGTCCAATTGTTTTCATTCGTCAGCATATTATTCAATAGAATTTTAGCTTGATCAACACTTCTTTCCCTGAAAACACAACCAGCACGACTATCCAGGTGGTCTCTGGAAGCATCGGTTAGTCCATTATAAAATATATCAAGTATTTCAGTTTTCTTAAGAGGATGATCAGGCAAAGCATTAAGTAATTGGAGAAGCCTCCCCCAAGCTTGTGGGAGACTCTCTTCTTCAATTTGCACAAAATTATATATATCCCTTAAAGCAACTTGTTTCTTATGAGCAGGGAAATATTTAGCAGAGAAGTAATAAATCATATCCTGGGAACTACGCACACAACCAGGATCAAGAGAATTAAACCATGTCTTAGCATCACCGTTTAATGAGAACGGAAATAATTTAAGGATATAGTAGTAACGAGTTTTCTCATCATTAGTGAATAGGGTGGCTATATCATTTAATTTAGTAAGATGTGCCACAACAGTTTCAGATTCATAGCCATAGAAAGGATCAGATTCAACCAAAGTAATTATCTCAGGATCGACAGAGAAATCATAATCCTTATCAGTAACAAAGATAGGTGAAGTAGCATAAGTAGGATCATATTTCATTCTAGCATTCAGAGATTTTTCTTTCAGCTTAGCTAATAATTTCTTAAGATCGCTCCTATCATTGCAAGCAAGAAAGTCTCTAGCAGTTTCTTCATCCATAACATAACCCTCAGGCACAACAGGCAATTCATATCTAGGGGGAGAATCTTCATCATCACTTTCATCAATATTATCAGTTTTAATAATTTCATTTTCTCTAGCCCTAGCAAGTTGTTCATCAAGAAATTCACCTAGTGGCACAGTAGTGTCAAGCATAGAAGTAGTTTCATCATAAGTATCATGCATAGCAGAAGTGGCATCATCAATAACATGCAACATATCAGAATTAATAGCAGAAGCATGTTTAGGTGTCACTAGTAGAAAAGAGGGCTTTGGTTCAGGCCGGGTCAGCCATTAGTCCCGGTTCAGTCCAGAACCAGGACCCATGGGGGCACTAGTCCCGGTTCGTGAGGCCAGGGGCCTGCCGGGCCTCGTGGGGGCATTGGTCCCGGTTCGTCTGGCCCCTTTGGTCCCGGTTGGTGGGACGGACCGGGACCAATGGGCCTCGCTCCTGGCCCACCACCATTGGTCCCGGTTGGTGGCTTGAACCGGGACCACAGGCTGCCCTTTAGTCCCGGTTCATGCCACGAACCGGGACCAATGAGGTGCCTATATATACCCCTCGCCCGCGAGCAGAGCACTCTAGTGCTCTGTTTTTCTCTGGCCGGCGAGGGGAGGGCTTTGTGGTGCTCTAGCTCACCTCCTATGCACATGAGGTGTTCGATGAAATGCCCGAGCCACACTAGTTAAGCTTTCTCCTCTCGAAGCTCGACCTCAAAGCTCCATTTTCCTCGAGATTGTCTAGGTTTAGCGGCCCGTCACGTCCCAATCCCGTCTTCACCGTCGTCGATCGCCCGCGCCGATCTCGTCGCCGGCACCACCGTGGTGAGCCTCTTGTTCTTATCTTCTTTCTGAAAGAAAAAATTCTTACTTTAGATGTATGGTTTAATTAATTAGATGCTCTAGAGAGCCATATGTTGTTAGATGAGAACTATGTATGTACTTTGGTTTTAATGTGATGATGAACTTCTATTAATTTGGTCACTTAATTATCTATTCATGATGTTCTGTAATGGTTTTTGACACACTTAATTATATATAATGCACGCAGATGAATCGGCAATGGATGTACGTTGACAGACACACCTCCGAGTACATTAAGGGCGTGCATGATTTTCTCGAAGTGGCTGAGGCAAACAAGCAGAATGGTTTTATGTGTTGTCCATGCCCTAAATGTGGGAATACGAAGTCTTACTCTGACCGGAAAATCCTTCACACCCACCTGCTTTATAAGGGTTTCCTGCCACACTATAATGTTTGGTCGAGGCATGGAGAAATAGGGGTTATGATGGAAGACGGCGAAGAAGAAGAGGACGATGATAACTATGTGCCCCCTGAATACGGTGATGCTGCAACGGGGGAAGCTGCTGAAGATCAAGAGGAACCAGACGATGTGCCCAATGATGCTGCAACGGGGGAAGCTACTCAAGATCAAGAGGAACCAGACGATGTGTCCGATGATGATGATCTCCGCCGGGTCATTGTCGATGCAAGGATGCAATGCGAAAGTCAAAAGGAGAAGCTGAAGTTCGATCGCATGTTAGAGGATCACAAAAAAGGGCTGTACCCCAATTGCGAACATGGCAACACAAAGCTCGGTACCGTACTGGAATTGCTGTAGTGGAAGGTAGAGAATGATGTGCTTGACAAAGGATTTGAGAAGCTACTGAAAATATTGAAGAAGCTTCCAAAGGATAACGAATTGCCCGACAATACATACGCAGCAAAGAAGGTCGTATGCCCTCTAGGATTGGAGGTGCAGAAGATACATGCATGCCTAATGACTGCATCCTCTACCACGGTGCGTACAAGGATCTGAACGCATGCCCGGTATGCGGTATAAGATGAGACGAGATGACCCTGGTGATGTTGACGGCGAGCCCCCCAGGAAGAGGATTCCTGCGAAGGTGATGTGGTATGCTCCTATAATACCACGGTTGAAACGTCTGTTCAGAAACGAAGATCATGCCAAGTTGATGCGATGGCACAGTGAGGACCGTAAGAAAGATGGGAAGTTGAGAGCACCCGCTGACGGGTCGCAGTGGAGAAAAATTGAGAGAAAGTACTGGGCTGAGTTTGCAGGTGACCCAAGGAACGTATGGTTTGGTTTAAGCGCGGATGGCATTAATCCTTTTGGGGAGCAGAGCAGCAATCACAGCACCTGGCCCGTGACTCTATGTATGTATAACCTTCCTCCTTGGATGTGCATGAAGTGGAAGTTCATTATTATGCCACTTCTCATCCAAGGCCCTAAGCAACCCGGCAACGACATTGATGTGTACCTAAGGCCATTAGTTGAAGAACTTTTACAGCTATGGAATGGAAACGGTGTACATACGTGGGATGAGCACAAACAGGAGGAATTTAACCTGCACCCGTTGCTGTTTGTAACCATCAATGATTGGCCCGCTCTCAGTAACCTTTCAGGACAGACAAACAAGGGGTACCACGCATGCACGCACTGTTTAGATGACACTGAAAGTATATACCTGGACAAATGCAGGAAGAATGTGTACCTGGGCCATCGTCGATTTCTTCTGATCAACCATCAATGTCGAAAGAAAGGGAAGCATTTCAAAGGCGAGGCAGATAACCGGAAGAAGCCCGCCATGCGTACCGGTGATCACGTACTTGCTATGGTCAATGATTTACACGTAATCTTTGGAAAGGGTCCTGGCGGACTAGCTGTTCCGAATGACGCTGAGGGACACTTACCCATGTGGAAGAAGAAACCTATATTTTGGGACCTACCCTACTGGAAAGACCTAGAGGTCCGCTCTTCAATCGACGTGATGCACGTGACGAAGAACCTTTGCGTGAACCTGTTAGGCTTCTTGGGCGTGTATGGGAAGACAAAAGATACACCTGAGGCACGGGAGGACCTGCAACGTTTGCACGAAAAAGACGGCATGCCTCTGAAGCAGTATGAAGGTCCTGCCAGCTACGCTCTTACGATAGAAGAGAAAGAAATCTTCTTTGAATGCCTACTCAGTATGAAGGTCCCAACTGGCTTCTCGTCGAATATAAAGGAAATAATAAATATGCCAGAGAAAAAGTTCCAGAACCTAAAGTCTCATGACTGCCACGTGATTATGACGCAACTGCTTCCGGTTGCATTGAGGGGGCTTCTACCGGAAAACGTCCGATTAGCCATTGTGAAGCTATCTGCATTCCTCAACGCAATCTCTCAGAAGGTGATCGATCCAGAAATCATACCAAGGCTAAGGAGTGATGTGGCGCAATGTCTTGTCAGTTTCGAGCTGGTGTTCCCACCATCCTTCTTCAATATCATGACGCACGTCCTAGTTCATCTAGTCGACGAGATTGTCATTCTGGGGCCCGTATTTCTACACAATATGTTCCCCTTTGAGAGGTTCATGGGAGTCCTAAAGAAATATGTCCGTAACCGTGCTAGGCCAGAAGGAAGCATCTCCATGGGCCATCAAACAGAGGATGTCATTGGGTTTTGTGTTGACTTCATTCCTGGCCTTAAGAAGATAGGTCTCCTAAATCGCGGTATGAGGGGAGACTGACTGGAAAAGGCACGCTAGGAGCGGACTCAATAATATGCAGGGACGGGCATTCTTGGTCTCAAGCACACTACACGTTCTACAGAACTCTACCTTGGTGACCCCGTATGTCGATGAACACAAGAACAGTCTGCGCTCCAAACGCACGGAGCAGTGCGACGACTGGATTACATGTGAACACATCAGGACTTTCAGCAGTTGGTTGGAAACACGTCTCAGAGGTGACAACACTGTTTGTGATGAGCTGTACTCGTTGTCCAGGGGACCATCTTTGACTGTATTGACTTACAAAGGATACGAGATAAATGGGAATACATTTTACACGATCGCCCAAGATCAAAAGAGCACCAACCAAAACAGCGCAGCAACCGAGAGGGGAAAGGACACATATTATGGTTACATAGTGGACATATGGGAACTTGACTACGGACATGATTTTAAGGTCCCTTTTTTTAAGTGAAAATGGGTCAATCTGTCAGGAGGCGGGGTACAGGTAGACCCACAGTATGGAATGACAACAGTGGATCTGAAAAATCTTGGGTACACTGACGAACCGTTCGTCCTAGCCAATGATGTGGCACAGGTTATCTATGTGAAGGACATGTCTACCAAACCGAGAAAAAGAAAAGATAAGGAAGCGAATACATCATACGATGAGCCAAAGCGCCACATAGTTCTTTCAGGAAAAAGGGACATCGTGGGAGTGGAGGGCAAGACAGACATGTCTGAAGATTATGAAAAGTTTCATGAAATTCCTCCCTTCAAAGTCAAGGCTGACCCAAGCATCCTGATAAACGATGAAGATTATCCATGGTTACGGCGCAATAAGAAAATGACACAAGCGAAGAAAAAGTGAAGACTTTCTCCCGCAACTATTATGATGATACCATGCCAACTTTGTAACAAACGAGTATGATACCATTGTCCATTTTGTACACGAAGTGCATCCAGTTTTTGCCGTAACCCTCTCAACTTTCTTGGACATGCTATGTGGATGAAATGATGATACCATGCCAACTTTCAACCTTTTCAGAGTTCATTTGAAATGCTTTTCAATTTCAGGGTCTTATAGCTCAAAATAATCAATAAATGCATGAGAAATAACAAATGAAGTCAAAAAAGGCAGAAAGAACCGGTACTAAAGGAATCAACTAAAAAGCTTTTATAAACCTCTAGTATTATTGAAACTAAAATTATATAGAATTTATGCAACTAAAATTATCAAAGTTTTTTCTGTTCAAAACATTAAAAGAAAAAAGAATTTTCATAAAATAAATACAAAAGCAAAAAAGATAATAAAATAAATAAGTATAAACAAAATAAAATTTTATAAATAAGTAGAAACAAAATAAGATAAAATAAAATAAATAAGTAGAAACAAAATAATTAAAATAAAATAAACTTTTATAAAATAAATAAGTAGAAACAAAATAAAATAAAATAAACTATAATAAAACAAAATAAATAAACCTTAATAAAATAAATAAAATAGCAATAGTAAGTATTTTGTTGTAAGTAGAAACAAAATAAAAAATAAAGCAACAAAGGAAACAAAAAATGGAAAAAAATAATAAAAAATGCCACCTCCTGGGCCACCACGGCCTGAATACGACTAGAAACCCACCTAGTTGGGCCAGGATTCAGGCCCGCAGAAGGCCCAGCGGGCCCACAGGCAAAGCAGTGTCAAATTAGGCCCATAGGCCTGCAGTTCAGAGGAGTTCGAGAGAGAGGAGGCAACAGTGCTTATAAACAGGTAGTCGACGCTCTCAACTAGCGAGGTGGGACTAAACTATCACCACCACGCCGCTGTGCAAGGCCATTGGTCCCGGTTGGTGGCACGAACCGGGACCAATGCCACCCTTTGGTCCCGGTTCGTGGCACAAACCGGGACCGATGCCCCCCCTTTAGTCCCGGTTGGTGCCACCAACCGGGACCAAAGGCCGCCGCTTCCCGCCCTTTGGGCTGCTGAAAAGAGGCATTTGGTCCCGGTTGGTGACACCAACCGGGACTAAAGGGTGGCATTGGTACTGGTTTGTGCCACCAACCGGTACCAATGGGTTTGCTATATAAGCCAGCACTTGTGAAAATTTCGTCAGTTCTTCGATCCCTCCGACGACGCCGCCAGGCTGCCCGAGCTCGCCATGCCTCTGTCGCGCCCCCGACCACGCCGCCGTTGCCCCGCCCCGACCACGCCGTTGTCGCCCCTGCCCCCCGACCACGCCGCGCGCCCTCGCCGTGCCTCTGCCACGCCCCCGACCCGCCCCGTCGACGTCGTCGCCGCCCTCTGCCCCGTCGATGCATAGCCCCTGCCCCGACCACGCCGCCGTCGCCCCTGCCCCTGACCACGCCGCGCGCCCTCGCCATGCCTCTGCCGCGCCCCCGACCCGCCCCGTCGAGGCCGTCGCCGCCCTCTGCCCCGTCGACGCCATCGCCCCTGCCCCGACCACACCGACGTCGCCGCCCTCTACACCGACGTCGGTGCCGTGCCTCTGCCCCTGCCCCGACCACGCCGCACCTCTCCTTGGTCAGGCCGGCGTCGCCCCCTCCCCCGTCCTCTCTTGTGTTTTTTCACATATTTATGATGTTTTTTTTCCAGATTATATGTATATGTGTGAGTAATGTATGTGTGTATATCTAATTATATGTCCTTTTTTAGATTTTTTGTTCATATATATGATGATTTGTTTTTTGCATTTTTATAAAAATGTATATATGTATGTATGTTCTCTGTGCATATAAAAGTTAGATTTTTAGTACATTTGGGTACATTTTAGGTTAGTTTTATCTATATATGTTATCTGATTTAGTACATTTTAGGTTAGTTTCATTTTTAGAAAAGTTTTATATATTTAGGAAAAGAAGGAAGAGAAGGAAGAAGGAAGAAGAAGAAAAAAAATTATATATGCAAAAGTTACATTTTTAGAAATGTATTATATATCTAGCTAGGAAGATAATGAAGAAGAAGAAAAAGAAGGAGAGGAAAAAGGAAAATAAGAAGAAGAAAAAAGAAGAAAAAGAAGAGGAGAAGAAGAAAGGAATAGAGGAGAAGAAGAGAAAATAGAATTCTATTTTCTCTTCTTCTCCTCTATTCCTTTCTTCTGGAAATTATACTTGGAGCAGGAGATTCAATTAAGCGAGATTCGGAAGCTATAATTTCGCCTTTTCTATTTTCTCTTCTTCTCCTCTATTCCTTTCTTCTTCTCCTCTTTTTTTTCTTCTTTTTTTTCTCCAATCTTCTCCTCTATTAATATCTTCTTCTCCTCTTTTTATTTCTTCTTCATCTTCTTATTTTTTATCGGATATGTCGTTGTCGATATACCCCGTGTCCCGATAACTTCAACACGAGGGGGGGTTCGACCTACCCCCTCCCCGATAACATTATTTTCCCATGTATGTATGTCGTCGTTGTCGATATAACCCCCTCCCGGATAACTTCAACCGTGACAACTTATACCACGGGAGCACCCCCCGGCCCTCTCGCTCGACCAAAACTCTAGAGGACACCCAAACCCTAGAAAAAAACGATGTCGGTCTCCTACCCCCTCCCGGCGCGCCCCTACCCTTGAAGCGTTGCCGAGGCCACCCCAAACCCGGAATAAGCTAGGTCTACGTTTGCACTAATATATCCACCTGCTGTCATGTTTGTGTAATAATTGCCATGTTGTAATATTTGCAGAAACAATGGAGCACGGACGAGACGAGGAAGCAGAAGAGGTGTTGGGGGACATAATCTTAGCCGGAGGTGATGTCTTGTCGTATCTTAACGACAATGATGGTCTAGAAGAAGAGGGTGAAGAAGTAGGCTACGGTGATCGAAGAGTGGAGGAGGAAAGACATGATTATGATTGCTCCGGTGACCCAATGCTGGTGCAAGAAGGAGCCCGTGGTGACGGCTTCGGTGACCGAACAGAGTCTGGCCAGGTAAATATATTAGTTAAGCCTGTGCTGACTAGCTAATTGATGCATTCATTGTTTTGGTATGTACACATATTAAATAACTCTCGTCTTTCTTCTTTTTTCTAGCCCTCCAGATCGAGCATGACTTCGGTAAAGAGACGAGGCCCGAAGAAAAAGTTGCGCTCGGATGAAAAGTTTGAGATCACAGCAATCGCGCGCGACGGCCAACCGATTGAACCCATCCGGACAAAGGAAGCATTTGCTGCTCAGTGCGGGGTTCTTGTTAGGGATAAGATCCCGATCAGCATCCACCAATGGGATAAGCCTAAGAAGGAAGACCCTGAGGTGTCTTATGTCAATGATATGCAGAAAGATGATCTTTGGACTGAGCTGAAGGCAAATTTCACCCTACCGCCAGAGGAGGATCCGGAGAAGCCAGTTAAAGAGCAATTAATCAAGTCTCATGCTCTTAAGAAGATGGCAGACCTATTCAGGAGGTGGAAGAATGAGCTGAAAACGTTTGTCGACAAAGAAGAGACACCAGAATTCATCGGCAAATATGAGAAGATCAGAGATCATTGGCCCGCATTTGTGGCCCACAAGACGTCGAAAAAGAGTAAGAAGTTGTCAGCGACAAACCAGAAAAATGCTGCGAAGAAGAAGCTTCACCATCGCACGGGGTCAGGTGGCTACATCAAAGCCCGGCCTAAGTGGGCCAAGGCTGAGAATGATCTGCTTGATAAAGGGATTGAACCAGAGACAATGAACTGGCCAGACCGTTGCCGGACTTGGTTCTTCGGGGCCGGCGGAACCTTGGACCCTATATCAGGGAAGTGTGTTTGGACGGACGAGCAAATGAGAATACCAGTCAAGAGGCTTCATCACTATATCGATGCAGCGTAGCAAGGGACGTTCGTTCCAGACAGAGAGAACGACAAGCTCACAATGGCTCTCGGGAATCCTGAGCACCCTAGACGGACACGAGGCACGCCAGGCTCCGTTCCGTGGAAGGCTGGTTTTCTAGACGCAGGCGGTTACAAATGCCAGGAGAGGAGGAAAAAAGTGGAGCAGACCCAAATTCAGAAGCTGCACGAAAGGGTTAAAGCGCTAGAGGAACGAGACGTAGCTCGCAGCAAGCGACCTGCCGAAACTACCCCCGAAGCTACCCCGCCATCTCAGCGGAGAAGCAGTGTGGCTTCCACCGAGCTGCTTCAGCCGGAGCATGTCTTGATGGCTCCTGCTAGCTACCCCGTGGATGCTATCACGGAGTCTCAACATTGCCACCTTATGACGCAATGGCAGAACTTCAAAGTCAAGGCGGCTATCGGCTCTGTTCGACCTCCTGAACCCGGCGCAACTTTTCACTATCGTCCGATTCCAGAAGGATATGCTAGGGTGACGGTGGACGAAATAACGGAGGGATTTGAGGACCTCCAGCTTGACCACCCTACCGGTGAAGGGGAGACTCGGCTGGGTTCTACTCTAAAGACTCCATGCCTATGTCGGAAGGAGCTCATCAACCTTCCGAACTGGACGCCTCCGCCTCCTCCTCCTCCTCCGGCGAGTAAGGGCACTCCGCCTCCTCCTCCGGCGAGTGATCAGGGCACTCAGCCTCCTTCTCCGGCGCGTGGCGGCACTCCGCCTCCTTCTCCGCCTGCGCCGGCGCGCCCGAGCAGCCAACCTCCTCCTTCTCCGCCTCATCAGCAAGGGCGGAAGAGACCCGCCGCCGCTCCGGGTGCTCCGGCGCGTCGTAGTCCTTCTCCTCTACCTCGTAAGCAAGGAAAGAAGACAGCTGCAGCCGCTCCGTCTGCTCTGCCGGCGTCTAGCAGTACAGTCAGAGGCGGGAGGCAATATAGATTTGGTCCTTCTCTGAAGACTCCAGAGAAGTTACCATACGAGAGGATCGAGGAGGAAACTACGAAGATCGTGCGAGCTGAAGTGACGAACTTCTTTGAAGGGGTGAAAGCAAAGAAACATCCACCTCCGGAGTAGAAGGTAGATCCGGTGAAAGCGAAGCGCACTCTGGCTGCCCTGACAAAACCACCAAAGTCTCCGCCGAAAGGCAACTATGAGCGCATTATTGCAAAGACATTTGTCGAAGCGGAGCGGTCGGGAAGTACTGTCAGTGATCAAAGGTTAAAAGAACGACGAGCTGGGAAAAAAATTGCCCAGCTTGGCGAAAATGCGAACCAATCGTGCCCCCCGCTCAAGGTGTCTAGCGACATCGTCGCTAATGATCCGAGGATGGTGCCCGGTTATAGCAATCTTGGAGATTACTTGCCCGACGATGTACATTATGATTTGTTGGAGGTGGATGAACACAAATACGATAATGGGAAGCCTCTCGTCAAAGATGAAAGATCTCTAACAACGATGATGCGAAGATTACATGATTGGTACATGAAAACCTGCAGAGAGTCTGGGGGAGGAATACTTTGACGCTGAGAGTTATAGAGGAGCATGACCTCATTGGAATTGAACTATTGAATGTTCCATTTGAGGAGTTCTTCCAGTTTTTCAATCAAAAGGCCCTCGATAAATCAACGATCACTTGCTACTGTCTGTAAATAGTACTACTTATGTCATTAAGTCTCTCTATATAGGTCAGCTCTTTATTATGCAGATTGAAGATCGCCGAATTGAAGAAAAGACAAATCGGTGATATTGGATTCATTAACACAAATCTCATAGATGCAACTGAGGTTAAATATCATGCCGAAAATACCGAGGCCAACTTGGTACGATCGTTGGTAATAAATGAAAACGAAGATATAATACTCTTTCCTTACAACTTCAAGTGAGTGTTACTGTCTTGTGCATATTCGGTTTCCCTTATTAGTCCAGGTTATAGCAATGTAATTTATGACTTATGCATGCGTGCGCAGCTTCCACTATATTCTCCTAGAGATTAAGCTTGAGCAGGGACTAGTAACCGTCTTAGACTCGAGACGAAAAGATCCCCAGGACTATGCGGACATGACTCAAATGCTCGAGAAGTAAGTTAAATCGATCATTATCCACCATATCAGCAATTTTGTTCATTTCCTGATATCAAGTAATTGTTTTCTTTGTCTGGCAGGGTTTGGAGAAAATTCACCAAAAAAGCTCCGGGACTGCCGAAGAAGCTGCAATTTAGACACCCGAAAGTAAGTACTATAGTAGCATGTTCCGCGCATCTCCTAGTGATTCAAGCGCTACTTTCATCAATACCATTTAGCATGCTTGCTTATCAGTTTGATTTACCTCTATTTCTTGTAAAGTGGTTGTGGCAGGAACAAGGGAATGATTTCTGTGGATACTACGTTTGCGAGTCCATCCACTACACGACCTGTGAGCGGGGCTACTCTGACGAACAATATGAAGTGTGTAAGCAATAATATTCACAATTTTATTTTATTACCATCATTTGTGTTGAGTTTCATTTATTCATATATATATGTATTGACCCCTTCTTCAAATTAGATCTTTCGGATGCGGGATGAACTCCTACCACTAGATCGTATGCGAGCAATTCAAGAGGAATTGGCGGCATTCTTCCTTGACCACGTGATCGCTGAAAACGGAGAATACTATATGGACCCTGTCACTACAGGAAACAGCTATTTTGCCGTCCGCCACGGCGGACGGCAAAGGCCTTTGCCGTCAGCCGCGGACGGCAAAAGGCTCCGGCAAAGTAGGCTACGGTAAATAGCTACTTTGCCGTCTGCTTCCTGGTGGCTGACGGCAAAGCCCCTTTGCCGTCTGCAGCGGACGGCAAAGAGAGCGGACGGCAAAAATTGTGCTCTCAGTCCGTTAAGTGGCTAACGGCAGGCCTTTGCCGTCCGCCAGCGGACGGCAAATTTTCTAGTGCCTTTGCCGTCCGCTAGCGGACGGCAAACTTTCTAGTGTCTTTGCCGTCCGCCGTATGATGTCATCTACACGTCACCACATGGCAGGCCTTTGCCGTCCGCCGCTGACGGCAAACTCTTTTACTCTTTGCCGTCTGCCACTGTAGGCAAATTGACCAAATTGGTCAGCTCCCAGGAAGCACAGCTGGATGCCACGCGGCCTCTTTGCCGTCCACGGCAGACGGCAAAGAGCCCGTTGCCGTCGGTGGCAGACGGCATAGAGCCTGCATATTGGCTCTTTTTCTGTTTTTTATTAAATCCAACAATTTTCATCACAAATATATATGACATATACAGATATATTTCACAGCAAACATATAAGATATATATGATATATATGACATAGTTCCATCACATAGATATCCAACATGCAGAGTTCCATCATACATAGTTCCATCACATATGTTCCATCCAACTACCAAGTTCCATCATACATAGCATAGTTCATCCAACTACCAAGATACATGCATAGTTCAACGATACAAAAGAAACAGAGAAAGGGATAAGGAGCACTCCATCTATGCAAGCTTTCGTCAAGTGAATGAAATCTGCAAAATGAAAAATAAGAAAGTTAGAAATAGGTGACTAGAACAAGAAGAATACTAGAACAAGAAGAGTATGTCATTTATGGGCTAACTTACGTGAAATGGATCATATATGAGCTAACTAAGTTGAAATGGGTCGTTTATGAGCTAACTAAGGTCAAATGGATCGTTTTTGAGGTAACTAAGGTGAAATGGATCGTTTTTTAGCTCACTTAGGTCAAATGGATCATTTATGAGCTAACTTAGTTGAAATGGATCGTTTTTGAGCTAACTTTGTTGAAATGGATCATTTATGAGCTAATTTAGTTGAAATGGATCATTTATGAGCTAATTTAGTTGAAATGAATCTTTTTCAGCTAACTTAGGTGAAATGGATCATTTAAGAGCTAATTTAGGTGAAATGGATCGTTTTTAGCTCACTTAGGTCAAATGGATCATTTATGAGCTAAATTAGTTGAAATGGATCGTTTATGAGATAACCTAGGTAAGATGGGTCATTTTGGAGTTAACCTACGTGAAATGGGCCATTTTAAAGCTAACGTAGGTAAAATGGATCATTTAGGAGCTAATCTAGGTAAAATGGGTCATTTTTTAGCTAACTTGGATGAACTGCATCATTTATAAGCTAACCTAGGTAAAATGGGTCATTTTGGAGGAAAAGAAGCTAACTCTAGGTCATTATGGTAAGCATATTGGAGGAAATAAAGCTAAGTCTAGGTCTTTATGCATTTGTTAAGCAAAACAGTAGAGAAACTTACCGTGATCAGGGAGGTGTAGGAGCGGGGTGGCTAGTGCCGCTACCTGGAGAAGGATTGTGCGATGCGTTTCTGGAGTTAAGCTGCACCAAAGATCATTTCCAATGTCTCGTTAGAATTATGACACTCAAATGTTAAGACTAGCAAGTAATGTCCATTCAAATTAAACTCACCGTGCTCCCAGGAGCAATCACTGGCATCGGCGGAGCGGGCTGACCGGATTTCTCGCACACAGACTGCACATTTGGTTTTCACAACAGAGTCATACTAGTTAGTAATGAGACTCAAATGTTAAGACTAGCAAGTAATCTGCAGAAGAAACTTACCACAAGGAGCTCGTACATGGCCCTTGCCTGCATGTCATTCCGTGCCCTCTCCTCCTCCATCATCTTTCTCGTCCTCTCCTCCATCTCCCGCTGCCTCTCCGCCGCCTCCTCCAAAAGTTTCTCCGTTCTATCTCTCTCAGTCTGTATAGCAGCCTGCAACACCACTCACATGACCATTTGTAATCATTGATGGAAGCGCACACAATGTAATGGAGAAAGATAACTGAGTACGTATCACTAACCTTGATGGCAAGTTGCACTGGCCGTTCACGAGGCCTTATCTCAGGAGCGGAGCTCGACTGGCGCGCCTTGATCTCCGGGAGAGTGCTAGGACAACGGATAAGTCCATCTCCAATGGCTATGGAACCATGGGACCTCCCGCCACCAGATATCATCACCAGCTCTGGATCAATGGGACCCTGGCTCGGGTTAAAGTCCTCCCCTTTCCTCGCCTTCCCCTCATCTCTATATCTCACGAGCTTGTTGTGGGAGGAGATGTTGGTGAAGTTGTTTGCGTCATCGAGGTCAGACTGAGAGAAAGCCTTGACTTTCTTGAAAGAGGAAGTGTGGGCCATGGCATACAGGTCGTACACCTCTGGCACCTTATCCGCCTTATTGTAGCGTGCCTGAAAGAGAGAAACAATGAAAATTAGTAATTAAAGGGCTCAAGCTAGCATGATGAATGAATTTCATGAATCATGAAGCAAACCACATACCCAGTTGCGCCCGAACTGATATAAGTTGGAGCTGCCTTGATGGTGTGGCACACCTTCCATTTGGGCACGTTTGTCCTTGGCCTCGTTGTGGAGGGCTAGCCATTCTTTTGAGCACCACTCATCGACCAACACCTCCCAACAATCCATCCGATCCGCACACCATCTCGGAGGCGCCTAAGTTAGCAAATAGAAACTTGAGCGCTACGGCTAAGAATTACTAAATGAAGGAACTTAAGTAGAAGGCCTTAAGAATTACCTTCATGTACTGCTCCTTACTCAGGAACTTATCGCGGCACGCCGGCTTGGTCTTCTTGATACCACGCAAGGCGTAGTAGTCTCGAACAGCCTGCACCCGAGCCTCTTGCCGTAAGTTCTGGAGTAGGCGCTTGCAGACGTTCTCGATAACATGTGCCGCGTCCTCCTCGTATCCCTCCTCACACCTATAGAATGTCTGCAATCAAATGAGACAATATTGATTAGTACAATTAATAACTAGCTAGTTGAAGATTTTTAAATGTGTAAAGGAGAAATTACCCAGAACTTTTTGATCACCATGTCTGCCCTCGTGTCGCACACGACACCGTCGATAATCTCATCCGGCGGGGCCGGGGCAGCCACGTAGTGCTCCCAGCTCAATCCAAGCTCTGGAAGCCTACCCTCACCAGGCAACGTGACAAACCCCGGGAAGTTTTTCCGGCAAAGAACTCCAAGGACGGAGTTGGGCCGGCGGACACTATGATGGTGGTCCCAACCCCTGCAGCATGACAAGGCCAACACATTAGTTATTTGAAGAAACGTGAATGCAGAAGGTACAAAAATATTAAATGCACTTACGTACCTCTCCCCATCAGGGAAGATCAACCACCTCTGCTCGCGGGTCGCCGGCACGGACGGGAGCCGTGTAGCACCACGCTGGTAGACGGTGCCACCCTCCTCCTCAAGATCAGTCGGCTCCCCGCCATCATCAGCATGGCCACTCGGCTCCTCGGGCTGATCCGGCCAGGTACCCCATCCGGACGTGTGCTCCTCCGGGGTCTCGTGGGCCGAACTCTCGTGGGCCGAAGGCCAGTCGACCCGAGGCTCATGGGCCCAAGACCCGTGGACCGGAGGCTCGTGGACCGGAGTCCGTGTAGCCTCCTCCTCGGACGAGTCCACCCTAGCAGTCACGTGCTCGGGTGAAACAGCTGGGGGTGGCGGCGAGGAAGGCGCCGTAGCAGTCACCCTACCTCCTCTCCCGCTACGTGAAATGTCCACACCGTATAATTGGGCGTAAAACCACTCTTCTGCAGGTGTTTGCCCATTTCAGCCTCTGTCCTCTTTTCCCAATTGCCGCACCGTAAACAGGGGCACCAGGTTTTCCTCTGGCCATTTGCAAATGCGGCTCGCACAAACCCCTTGGTTTTTGTGAACCATTCAGTGCTCCATTTGTTCTGACCAGTGTGACCGGTGTACATCCACGCACGATCACTCATCTTGACTTTCAGAGCTACTAGACACACAACAAATATATATATAATTCAGCATGTATATATTCATCAGTTGATCTACTTTGTCAATTTTATTACGTCCATGCAACCTACACTCTAATAGGTAATGATAGGTCCTAATCCCACCCGAGTATGTTTAGATTGGGTTCATTTTCCCATGCTATGCTCTGGATCCTACGCAAAATTTCGGCAGCAACTCCCCGCTGTTCTCCTGATACACGTCTCTGCAATAAACAGAGAGGATGTGTACCCAGAGAACAACAGGGGAGGCACTGACGAAATTTATGCGTCGGATCCGGAGAAAAGCATATGGGAAAACGAACCCAATCTAAACATACTCGGGCTGTCCATGGATAGCGTTGGACAATTCGAAAGAATCAAGGTTATAAATATGCAAATGCATGCATATTTATAACTATGACGCTTTCAAACGGGAGACACATATTGGTTACGCATACTGATGATTCAAGACACATATATAGCTAGCTATCAAGTTTCATCGGAATAGATCAAATAATTAATGGGGGAGGAGGACATGTCATTTGTGCTCACCCACGAACGAAGGGGCAGAGCTCGTCAAATGCACGGCGAGGTCGTCGAACACCAAACCTCGCAGCGATGAAACAATTGCACATTTAAAACTACCCGATCAACACAATTATATATGATGTTTTTCATAACAAAATCGAAAAATATATGACCTAACTAATAATTCACAAATATATGACCCCGTCGGCCTCTGGAAGGCCAAAGAACACCTTTTCGGGAGGTGTCGGGGGTCGGGGTGTCGTGTCGGTGTCGGGGTGCCGTGTCGGGGTCGGGGTCTCGGGGTCGGGGTGTTGGGTCGGGGTGCCGGGTCGGGGTCGGGGTGCCGTGTCGGTGTCGGGGTCGGGGTGTCGGGTCAGGCTCGGGGTCGGGGTGTCGGGGTCGGGGTCGGGGTCGGGGTCGGGGTCGGGGTGTCGGGGGTGTCGTGTCGGGGGTCGGGGTGTCGTGTCGGGGTCGGGGTGCTGTTTCGGGGTCGGGGGGTCGGGGTGCCGTGTCGGGGTCAGGGGGTTAGGGGGTCGGGTGTCGGGGTGGAGTCGGGGTCGGGTGTCGGGGTGTGGTGTCGCGGTTGGGGGGTCAGGGGGTCAGGGGGTCTTCTCATTCTTCTACTACTTCTACTTCTCATTCTTCTACTTCTTCTCATCCCCCGTCTTCTACTTCTTTTCTTCTTCTTCTTCTTCTTCTTCTTCTTCTTCTTCTTCTTCTTCTTCTTCTTCTTCTTCTTCTTCTTCTTCTTCTTCTTCTTCTTCTTTCTCCTCCTCCTCCTCCTCCTCTTCTTCTTCTTCTTCTTCTTCTTCTTCCCCCTTCTACTTATTCTACTTTTCGTCTTCTTTTTTCATCTTTTTTCACATCCTTTAATTATGACTATTTAACTAAAACCTAACACTAGTCTAATATAATCCAATCTAATTAATCTAATCTAGCTAACTATATAACCTAAACCTAAACTAAAAACCTAAACTATTTAAACTAATTAAACCTAAACTAATTAAACTAAATAACCTAAACTAATTAATTCTAAACTTAAAAAACTTAAACTTAAAAACCTTATCTAAACAGAAAAGAAAAACAAAAAAACAGAAGAAAAAAATAGGACACAGGGGGGCGGCAGGGGCTCACCGTGGGGGGCGGCGACGGGTCGGGGAGGGGGCGGCGACGGGACGGCAGCAAGGCGGCGCAGCGATGGGGAGGGGAGGGGCAGCGATGGGCGGCGCTCCTCGGGGGGCGGTCGACCCGCGGCTGCAACGGCAGCGGCGGTTGGTCGGGCGTCGGGGGTGGGGACGGGCGCGGCGGTACGGGGCTTGGACGGCCGCGGCGCGGCTGGCCGACGTGGAAGGAGCGGCGGGGCCGCGATGGAGGTTGGGGAGGGGTGCGGGGCGGCGGGGAGGCCGGCTACGCCGGACGGGGTCGGCGGCGGCGGCACGGGCTGGTGTGGGCGGGGCGATGTGGAAGAGGCGGCGAGGGTGCGGTGGAGGTCGAGGCGGCGAGGGTGCGGTGGAGGTCGGGCCGGGGCGGCGGGGCGGGCGGCGGCGGCGGGGTGGGAGGAGAGAACGGCGAGGAGAGAAGAAGTGAGTAACGGGCGGGGGGGGGGGGGGGGGTACGGGCCGTTAGGTAGTGCCCTCTTTGCCGTCCGCCTATCTTTGTCGTCCGCCCTTTTTGCCTCTTTGCCGTCTGCTGGCGGACGGCAAAGAGGTGGGCCGTTAAGTTTTTTCCAAACGGGCGGGGGGTGGGGGCCACCTCACTCTTTGCCGTCTGCCAGCGGACGGCAAAGATTCCTTGCCGTCTGCTGGCTGACGGCAAAGAGCTCGCAGATGGCAAAGAGATTCTTTGTCGTCTGCCGTTTCTTTGCCATCTGCTTTTGGGTAGCTGATGGCAAAGAGCTTCTTTGCCGTCAGCTAGCGGACGGCAAATAGCCGGCAGATGGCAAATTAGCTGATTCCAGTAGTGTGTGTTCATATATAATTAGGAGATTATATTGTAAGAGATAATTATTGTATATATGTAGCCGGTAGTGTCGGATAGATATACGAGAACTTGTTGTTCGACCAATCTCTCGGAGAAGGAGAGGTGGTCGATATCACTTCTCTCTGTATGCATATATATGTTCATGACGATCTTCTGCTTCCTTCATTTGCTTACTAGCTAGCGTGTCTAGTCCTATCTATACGTATATAGTACGTAGCGTCGACCAAGCACGGAGATAAGAGAGGACACTTCTCTCTATTAATTAGCTAGCTAACACAATATATGAAACACCTAAATTAACCCCCCCCCCCCAAAACCCGCAACCCCCCCCTTTAAAAAAAACAAAAACCCCAGCCCCTAAAATGCTGACGCGTGGATGCCTATTGGTCCCGGTTAGTGCCACCAACCGGGACCAAAGGCCCTCCTGCCTGGGCTCGCCGCACCGGCCACGTGGAGGCCCATCTGTCCCGGTTCGTGTAAGAACCGGGACTAAAGGGCTAGGGCATTAGTAACAACCCTTTAGTCCCGGTTCAACAACCGGGACAGGTGACCCTTTTTCTACAAGTGTGTCGCAAGCTTACTCAAAACAGAAGGTGAATCAAGTGCAGAGCTAGATGGCAGTCCCTTACCTCCCCTCGTAGTTGAGGGATAAATTTTGGTTTTCTCGTCTTTCAAGTTCCTCATAGTGATCAGCAGATAAAATCCCAAGTGACTCAAAGAATAGAGCTACGCTCCCCGGCAACGGAGCGAGAAAATAGTCTTGATAACCCACAAGTATAGGGGATCGCAATAGTTTTCGAAGGTAGAGTATTCAACCCAAATTTACTTATTCGACAGAAGGGGAGCCAAAGAATATTCTCAAGTTTTAGCAGTTGAGTTGTCAATTCAACCACACCTGGATAACTTAATATCTACAGCAAAGTATTTAGTAGCAAGGTAGTATGAGAGTAGCGGTAACGGTGGCAAAAGTAACAGTGATAGTTTTGTAGTGGTTGTAACAGTGGCAACGGAAAAGTAAATAAGCGAAGAACAATATGTGAAAAGCTCGTAGGCATTGGATCGGTGATGGAGAATTATGTCGGATGCGATTATTCATGCAACAGTTATAACATAGGGTGACACAGAACTAGCTCCAATTCATCAATGTAATGTAGGCACGTATTCCGAATATAGTCATAGGTGCTTATGGGAAGAACTTGCATGACATCTTTTGTCCTACCCTCCCGTGGCAGCGGGGTCCTACTGGAAACTAAGCGATATTAAGGCCTCTGCGAAGGGCCTATCTATTTACTTTTATGTTGAGTCATCATCCTCTTATTAAAAAGCACCAGTTGGAGAGCACCGCTGTCATTCGCATGGATTGCTATTAATTTACATTGAGTACGACTGTGACTGGATCTCTTTTACCATGAATTACAATGTCTAGTCAGCCCTTGATCTTCAGGGGTGCTCTGCATTTATGTTTTGTGGTATCAGAAAGGGCTAGCGAGATACCATCTTGTTATATCATGTTATGATTGTTTTGAGAAAGTGTTGTCATCCGAGATTTATTATTATTGCTCGCTAGTTGATTATGCCATTGATATGAGTAAACATGAGACCTAAATGTTATTGTGAATATGGTTAGTTCATAATCTTTGCTGAAAACTTGAATGATGGCTTTACATATTTGCAACAACAAGATCAAACAGAGTTTGTAAAAGTTTTTATTTATCACTTTCCGTTTGTCAACTGAATTGCTTGAGGACAAGCAAATGTTTAAGCTTGGGGGAGTTGATACGGCTCCAATGTATCTACTTTTCCAAACACTTTTGCCCTTGTTTTGGACTCTAACTTGGATGATTTGAATGGAACTAACCCGGACTAACGCTTTTTTCAGCAGAACTGCCATGGTGTTATTTTTGTGCAGAAATAAAAGTTCTCGGAATGACCAGAAAATCCACAGAGATACGTTTTGGAATTAATGAAAAATATTGGCGAAAGAATCAGCATCGGGGGGCCCACACCCTTTCCACGAGGGTGCAGGGCGCGCCCCCTGCCTCGTGGGCCCCCTGGGACTCCACCGACCTCAACCCCAACTCCATATATTCACTTTCGGGGAGGAAAAAATGAGAGAGAAGGAGCTATGACTATATTCGGAATACGTGCCTACATTACATTGAAGGAGCTATGACTATATTCGAAGCACGTATTCCGAATATAGTCATCGCGTTTTACGATACGGGGCCGCCGCCAGGCCCTAATCTTCCTCGGGAGGGCTGATCTGGAGTCCGTTCGGGGCTCCGGAGAGGGGAATCCGTCGCCATCGTAATCATCAACCATCCTCCATCACCAATTTCATGATGCTCACCGCCGTGTGTGAGTAATCTCATCATAGGCTTGTTGGACGGTGATGGGTTGGATGAGATTTACCATGTAATCGAGTTAGTATTGTTAGGGTTTGATCCCTAGTATCCATTATGTTCTAAGATTGATGTTGCTATGACTTTGCTATGCTTAATGCTTGTCACTAGGGCCCGAGTGCCATGATTTCAGATCTGAACCTATTATGTTTTCATGAATATATGTGAGTTCTTGATCCTATCTTGCAAGTTAATAGTCACCTACTATGTGTTATGATTCGGCAACCCCGAAGTGACAATAATCGGGACCACTCCCGGTGATGACCCTAGTTTGAGGAGTTCATGTATTCACTAAGTGTTAATGCTTTGGTCCGGTACTCTATTAAAAGGAGGCCTTAATATCCCTTAGTTTCCAATAGGACCCCGCTGCCACGGGAGGGTAGGACAAAAGATGTCATGCAAGTTCTTTTCCATAAGCACGTATGACTATATTCGGAATACATGCCTACATTACCTTGATGAACTGGAGCTAGTTCTGCGTCACCCTATGTTATAACTATTGCATGAGGAACTGCATCCGACATAATTATCCATCATTGATCCATTGCCTATGAGCTTTTCACATATTGATCTTTGCTTAGTTACTTTTACGTTGCCACTGTTACGATTGGTACAAAAAACTACTACTGTTACTTTTGCCACCGTTACCATTACTTCCATACTACTTTGCTACTAAATATTTTGCTACAGATATTAAGTCTTTCAGGTGTGGTTGAATTGACAACTCAACTGCTAATACTTGAGAATATTCTTTGGCTCCCCTTGTGTCGAATCAATAAATTTGGGTTGAATACTCTACCCTCGAAAACTGTTGTGATCCCCTATACTTGTGGGTTATCAGCCGGCCAGAGGGTTGGTGCCTTCTCCATCACTACTGCTGATGAGGACATATACCTGGGGTAGGGTAATAGGCCTAACCTATACGTCCTACCTAAGGTCCTTGTCTTAGAAGCAAAGAAGTTCAAGAGTAAATAGGGAGGGCCCGATAAAGGTGTCGAGTGCAATCCACTCGACCTACCATTCACTCGGAGACCCCTCCTTCTTTAGGTCACTCAACCATTCAACCATTCGACCATGTAAAAGACCACTCGACGTACAGAAGACCTAAAGCCACTCTGCGCAGCAACGGTCGGGCATTTACTCATAGACTTAATGATCATTTATAGCACTTTATTATTGACGTTACTTGTAACGCTCTCGCTTTATGTGCATTGAACCCTGTGTAACAGAGGGGAGCTGGGGTCCTGCCGCACTCTATATAAGCCACCCCCTCCTCTGAGACAAGGGTTCGCACCCCCTGTAACACACACACACGCATAATCCAGTCGACCGCCTCCGAGCTCCGAGACATAGGGTTGTTACTTCTTCTGAGAAGGACGCAAACTCGTAAAACTCGCGTGTACAACTTCGCCATAGCTAGGATCTTGCCTCTACATACCTACCCCCCATTCTACTGTCAGTCTTAGACCCACGACAGTTGGCGCCCACCGTGGGGCAGGTGTCTTAGCGACTTGTTGGAGAAGTTGCGATTTTTCCGATCCCCATCATCATGGTTTCCGGCGGAGGGTTGGCCGAGGGCCGCAAGATCCATCTCGACGCACTCGTGTTCGTCGCCGACGACTCCGCTTGGCTCCAAGAGGCTCCACTCGACGTCGAGGCGCTCCCTGTCCGCGGGGCAACGCACTTTCACGCGTGCGTCTGCGGCGTTCGTCTTCGGCAGCCGTCGACTCAGTATCGGTCGGCTCCTGTGGCGTCCTCGCTCCCTGCTGTTCGTCGGCGCAAGCGTTCCAGTCGGTCCCGGCTCCAGCGGTGGGTGACGCATGCGGTGGCCCGCCACTCGGCCACCCCGCAAGCCGCGGCAATCGAGCCCGACGAAACTCTCTAGGGCCTGTTCGACTGGCTCCATCGAGACTGCATCCGAGTGTGACAGCAGTGACCCTCGGCGGAAGTCCTGATGGTCAACGGACTGTGCAGTCCTCTGGCTTACCCCGCGACGACGGTGGCGATGGCGGCGGCGATCCGTCGCGCGTCCACGAGGAGTACCGCCCCGAGCCCCTCTCTTCACAGCAGAGGGAAGAGCTTCGCCGCCGTAACATGGATGCACTTCACACTCCTATCGTTGGAGAAACCCCCAAAGCCCGGGCATTGGAGGAGGCGCGCCTGGCCAACTTGGTTGAGCGCACTCGACTGGAGAACCTCCAGCACGCACTCGATGAGCATGCTCGTCAGCGGATTCCTGAATCCCGTCGACGACAGCTTTTTCCGCCTCCAACTCAGGTATACCGAACTCCGATTCAGAATCTCACAATTGCAGCCCGAATAGCAGAGTCGATTCAGCCTTCCCAGTCGGAGGCTGGCAGAGGTTTGATGCAGATCCGAGATTTACTCCGGGCAGCGGGAGAGCAGAACACAGCCATATCTCAGTCGCGGAATAGGATTCACAGCAGATCTGTGATGGCAGACACAATTCAGTCGGCTCACAGCCCAAGATCGCCTCCGAAGTGTGAGGGACGTGGAGACCGGCGAGATCAGTACAGAAACCGTGAGCAGTATGATCACCGACTCGACCATGATGACCGTCGTCGAGTGCCCACACCTCCCCCGAGGAGTGGGTCATATGTGCCTCGGCAGCACGATGACAGACGCCCTCACAATGGTGGACGAAGAATTCCAATCGATCCTAGAGAGCCAGGCTTTGATGCGAGATCTATTCTCGTTCAAGGTCTGGTTGACAGGAACGGGGCACACAGAGAGGGCCATGATAGAGATTATCCGATTGGAAGCAGAGTGCATGTTTCAGGTCCCGAGTGTTTCAGCAGAGCCATCAGGGCTGCGGTGATTCCTCCCAACTTCAGGTTGGCTACTGGAATCAGCAAGTTCACTGGTGAGTCCAAGCCTGACACTTGGCTCGAGGACTACCGAGTGGCTGTGCAGATCGGTGGCGGCAATGATGAAGTGGCCATGAAACACCTTCCTCTTATGTTGGAAGGCTCAGCCAGAGCGTGGTTGAATCAGTTAGCACCTGGCAGCATATATAGTTGGGAAGAACTCACCCGAGTGTTTGTCAGAACCTTTGAGGGTACTTGCAAACGGCCGGCAGGGTTAACAAAATTACAGTCCTGCGTGCAGAAACTGAATGAGACCTTGAGAGATTACATCCAGAGATGGATCACATTGCATCATACAGTGGAGAATGTGTCAGATCACCAAGCAGTTTGTGCCTTCAAGGAGGGTGTTAAGTATCGAGAGTTGAATCTGCAATTCAGTCGGACAGGAGATATGTCTCTGTCCCGGATGATGGAGATCGCCACCAAGTATGCTAATGGTGAAGAGGAAGACCGACTCCGGAGCGGCAAACATAAAACTGTCGCCCAGGAAACCGGAGGAGGGAATTCCAATCGGAAGCAGAAGCGCAAGGCCGAACCAGCTGCTCCTGGTGAAGCTTTAGTGGTGGCTCAAGGAAAGTTCAAGGGGAAGCCCAAAGGACCCTGGCAGACTTACTGGCTTTGGAGGTAGATGCATCATGAGTTTCCTCGTTGTCTGGGACCTTGTCGATATCCATATCAGTCGCGGCAGAGGCCGGGCTTGGAAAGGTTCATCATCCACTCGGCCAGTACAAGAGAATCAGTTGGAACAAGAAAATACGGGAAGAACATTTACCCAGAAGCAACAGGAACATCCATCTTGATTCTAGGCAAGGTCTTCCGAGCCTTTGAAGGATTGATCTTGGGCTGCTTGGTGACTTTCTCAGCCAATTCTAGAGTCGAAGACCAAGCACGCTTTTGAGATGGAGCACTTGAGGCCACAGCCTTACCGCGCCTGCCCGTGGGATCATGATGCTGCTTGGATCGACGTTCTGAATGAGGCGGTGAGTCGACTATCTCCTCATCGTCCGACTCGTCGCTCTCATCTTCGTCATCGTCGGCTGGTGACTCCCATTTGCCGCTCTCCTCCACGCTGTCCTCGCCCTCATGGTCCTGCTCCAGAGCTTGTTCGCCATTGGGCATTGAGTACATCTCTGTGTAAATCTACAAGACAAGGAGCCGAGCGGAAATCAGTCGGATTAACAAATAGTCGGAAAACACATCCAAATGCAATCGGTTATAGCGTCCAAACCTTGTCTGGCTGGTTGCTGTCGCTGAAAGGGTTGACTCTCCTGGCGCCCCTGGGGTTGTCCTTGTTCCCGGTGATGCCCCTCAGCCATTGGGCCACTGTTTTAGCCGGCACCTCCTCTAGATGAACACGAGCAGTGTCACCGGCCCCGGAGTACATCCACATGGAGTGGTCACGGGCCTGGAGCGATTGAATGCGCAGACTGAGGAACACCTCCAGCAGATCCATGCCGGTGACACCTTGGTTGATCAGCTGAACCACCCTCTCGACGAGCATGCATGTCTCCGCCTTCTCCGCGGCGGTCACTTTCAACGAAGATGGAGTCTGAACACGATCAAAAGAAAAAGGAGGAAGTCTAGTCGACTGGCCTGGGGTCGCGATATCCTGGCAGTAGAACCAGGTCGACTGCCAGCCCCTGACCGACTCAGGAAGAGTCATCGAAGGAAAGGAAC
Organism: Aegilops tauschii subsp. strangulata; assembly: GCF_002575655.3. Classification (NCBI taxonomy): domain Eukaryota; kingdom Viridiplantae; phylum Streptophyta; class Magnoliopsida; order Poales; family Poaceae; genus Aegilops; species Aegilops tauschii. The sequence goes on from NC_053040.3 coordinate 324,637,674, forward strand.
TCCTCTTCCTCTTCTGGATACCCAGGCCCCCACACATCTGAATAACATGGGTTTTCTCGTCGTTCGAGTTTGCTTTCTTCACTGTTTGGGAGCGGATGGTGAAAATGTGCTTGAAAATACCCCAGTGCGGTTGACACCCCAGGAAATTCTCGCACATGGGCACGAATGCGGCAAGATATGTGATGGTGTTGGGAGTAAAATGATGGAGTTGAGCCCCAAAGAAATTCAAGAAACCTCGAAAAAAGGGTGTGGAGGAAGCGAGAAGCCGCGGTCAACATGGGTGGCGAGCAGAACACACTCACCCGGTCGCGGCTGCGGCTCCGTTTCCCCCTCCGGCAACTGTACAGCCTCATGGACGATCAGCCCTAACTCGGCCATCTCATCCAAGTCTTCCTGCCGAAGTGAAGATCGGATCCAATCTCCCTGGATCCAACCCGACGTCAGCCCCGAGCGCGATGAAGATCCCCGATTCGTCTTCTTGTTTTTCGCCGCCCCCGTCGCCTTCTTCGCGCGTTCCAGTGCCGCCGTTTTCTCCTTCCCCATGGCCGCGGAGCGGCGGCATCGAGAGTGGAGAAGCCAGATGGGGTGAAGGAGCTAGAGGAAGAAGAAGGAGAATGGGCACGCACAGTGCAGACGCCTCGGCCTCGTCGCTTTTAAAGGCCCACTTCCGAGTGGCTGACGCGTGGGTCCGGGCGATCCTGTCAAATCCCTCAACAGTCGCACACGGGATATGTGGCGAAAAAGGTGGCGCGGAAATCGAAACATCCTGTTTATCCACTCCGCTTACCACGGCGCGCTCCGCCTGGCGCGCTTCCACCGAAATTTTGAATCTCGTGAAATCCGAGATCCTCTGCAACCGATCACGCCAAAGATTTCACGTCAAAGACAACACTTGACGGGGGACGTTATAAAAACCAATCGGCAATTTCTGAATCGATCAAGGCGACTGAAACGAAGCCGAAGTTCCAACACTAGCCTCCGTTCAGACATGAATTCTTGAGAAAGGCAAGAGTCAAAGCAAGATCAACTTCAACCTTCTTTTCACTCGGACCTCAATCCATTCGGGGGCTAATGATGAGGACATAGACCTGGGGTAGGGTAATAGGTCTGACCTATACGTCCTACCTAAGGTCCTTGTCTTAGAAGCAAAGAAGTTCAAGAGTAAATAGGGAGGGCCCAACAAAGGTGTCGAGTGCAATCCACTTGACCTACATTCACTCGGAGACCCCTCCTTCTTTACGTCACTCGACCATTCCACCATTCAACCATGTAAAAGACCACTCGACGTACAAAAGACCTAAAGCCACTCTGCGCAGCAACGGTCGGGCGTCTACTGATAGACTTATTGATCATTTATAGCACTTTATTATTGACGTTACCTGTAACGCTCTCGCTTTATGTACATTGAACCCTGTGTAACGAAGGGGAGCTGGGGTCCTGGCGCACTCTATATAAGCCACCCCCTCCTCTGAGACAAGGGTTCGCACCCCCTGTAACACACACACGCATAATCCAGTCGACCGCCTCCGGGCTCCGAGACGTAGGGCTGTTACTTCTTCTGAGAAGGGCCCGAACTCGTAAAACTCGCGTGTACAACTTCGCCATAGCTAGGATCTTGCCTCTACATACCTACCCCCCATTCTACTGTCAGTCTTAGACCCACGAAAACCGCCGCTACCATGCTCCTCTCTACGAATGATACGATCAAGCTACTCACTCGAGAGCCCCCCTTGATAGTATGACTATCGATCCTACAACCCGGTCTCCCAGCTAACATCATGAGACCGGTAAGATGGAAACCTTTCAAGGTTATACCTTTGCCTTGTGCATAGTCCACTAAAATTAGATGATGACAATCTTGACCTCCTCAAGTTGGACCACCTTTCTTGATTGTGCTGACTCGATGGAGACTAGTGAATTGCTCGCCCATACTCCACGATGGATGAGCCTCTCTTTGGCACATTTTCACATGTCCATTATCACCAAAATTGAGGGCAAGCTTCAAGCATGTGATCTCTTCGTGATGCTTCACTTGAACTTGCACAACGCAACCTTGATGAGGGTCACCACTTGAGGTCATCCTCCATAGGTTATATGACATCTTCCTTTTGATGCAAGCCCACAACATACCTAACCCCACAAAGAAACCTTACATAGACCATGGGCTAGTACACAAAGCATAATGGACAATGCTTACTCTCGGTGTTCTGGGAACCAGGGTACCTAGACTTGCCTGCCAGCGGCTCATGGCGTGGCTCCATCGACGGCATGGTACGACCCGTCTACAAGGTCATCAGGAGAAGACCCTCGCGAGGGGCCAAACCTCGCGAGGGGGACGACGCCAAGACCTCCTGAGGGAGCGACCTCCTCCGAAGGCTGCTCCTGAGGAGTGGAGATTCCTATGCAAGCGACCAACCTCATGAGGTTGCGGTGACGCAAGACATGACGACCAAGGCCAGGCGGGCGCCAGCGGGCACAGGGAAGACAATTTTCCCTTTGGTGTTAAGGAGGCAAGCGCAGGTGTGGGTTCCTGAGGAATCAGGCAAAGGTTTCCATTCCAGTGCCACGCGACCAAGACCGCCAGGACAGCAGGAAGGATGTCATCGCCGAGCCCACCGTGGTGTCACAGCTAGGAGCTTTACAGGCGAAAACCACCTTTTGTCAGGATAAGATGTACTACCTGTCCCCTTGCAAATTGACCACTATGGGATCCCTTCCCGCCTAGTTTTTGGAGGAAGAGGACCAAGGCCACTATAAATATAGGTTAGCCACCACCATAAAGGGGATCCATTCCACCCTCACCAGAGCAGACCTCACGAGGTTGTTCATCCTCGGCCCCTCGTGAGGCCAATCCACCACAAAGAAGGAGTATGGTCTTACACCGCAAGGTGGCCCCAACCTGGGTAAACTGCCGAGTCCATCTTCTTCCTTATTCATCGAGCTAGGCCGTGGGGCGATGGGTTGGCTGGCCGGAGAGGTTGAGTTCTTCGCACACGCCACAGAGTTCGAACCTTCCTTGGGTCTGCGGAGCCCTGAATCCGACACTTACCATACCATGAGATCACATGATCCCATTCGGTACATCTTCTATGCTTTGTTTGTTGATCAACTTGAATTCACTCTTTGCAGTTTTACTTGATCAACCTTGTATATTATCATCTCTCCTCATAAATATGATGTCTTGAAGGTAAACATGAAAGATCATACAATGTTCTTCTTCAATACATGTTTGCAATAGGCTCAGCTCTCACATGACAAATCTTTGGACAACTCCTTGAATAACACCTTGGTCATCAAATAATCTTACATTCAACCTTGAAACCAACATATGGTCTTCAAGCATTGCCCATGGACAAACCTTAAAGTATAACTCAAAGACACTATTAGTCTATAGGGATTGGCATTAATTACCAAAATCAAACATAGGGCACCATGCTCTTTGAGTAACTTGTGTCAGGCACGAGAAAGATTTTGCCACTAGTATCATGTCTATCGGTGGCGTACAAAACAAAATACCAGTGGCGGGTGCTACTTTTGCCATGCCGCTAGTAACTACTACCTCCTTCCTGGTTTATTACTCACCATTGTATTTTGAGCCTAAGTTTGACCATATATTTGACTAGCAAAATGTTAATGCATGTCACCAAAATTATATTGTTGAATTTGTTTATAAATGTTTTTCAATGATATTATTTTTCTACATACAACTTATAATTTATTATTTAACATCATGGTAAAATTATTATCAAAAATACGAGGGGGGTTAGTAAACCAGGAGGTAGTAGTTACTAGTAGCAGGTAGGTCATCAGTAACGGGACCTGGTAGGATTTTTGGGCCCACCACTAGTAACCAAATCTGCAATATGATATTGCACCAGGGAGACATGGGTGGTGACCAGATCTACACCACCTCCGACACCGTCGTCGCTAGAGGCCACCGCTGGGTGTTGCCTATACGGTGGCGGCGACGATGATGGGGCTATTCTTCCTCTTTGTTCTAGGGAGAGATGACAATATGGCGGCTCCTTGCGCGGTGACTGGCACACGTGTAACATTGACGTGGTGAGCTGTTGAGCCCTAGCAGCGGTCGCTGGATCGGAAGGCAGTCTTTGTGGCGAACTCTCCCTCACAAATTGGCAGATCGACAAGGTAATGTCAACCTGACAGCAACACCGGTCACATATTGGGTTGTTTGCTTGGCCAACACGTGATCTAGCTGGTGACATTTTCCCTATCCCCGAGTACTCTTTAGGAGGATCCGCTCCATGCCGCCAGCTCCCAGTTGTTGCGTCTGCTGTCTCCTCGCACAAGGATGCACTATGCAGGAACCCGGACAAATTCCACCCTTCCCACGGATATATCCTTTGATTTGTCGATTGATCCTCTGCTTCCATGGCCAATGCACTACAACTCGGCCACCAGGTCACCGAACCACCTCACCGCGGTGGTCCCCTAATGTGGTTGCCGTGACATTCTGCATTGGGTGGCGATGGCTCAAGGATAGGTAATGGTTTGGTCGGCGGCAGTAACAATGTTGTGGCAAAAGCGACTATAGTATGAAGAGGTGCGGCAATGGACCAGGATGGTGCAGTATGAATTGTCATGTCTTGGCGCCGCCGTCTTCGTCAGATCACTAGCTTTGAGTCAAGTGTGCATGATGTTGTTGTTACGATATTGGGCTGTATGTTTTGTGCATCAACTCTTTGTTCGTAGGCATTATCTTAATTGTGTGTTAATGTCCATACCAGGGCTATGAAGATAGTTGGCTGTGTCCGGGCATGTAACCCACGGAATGGTTCAAATTTCAATTTTTTTCATGATCATGGTGTGTGGGTGTGTGCTTTCACTCAGCATTGTCTTCTTCGGTAAGTAGTGATGGCAATACACGAGACATTGAATTGGTGGTGTTGTCTGATTACCGGGTCTCGAGTTCCAATGCAAAATCCCTACATATGACCTTCGGTAGTTGCATTTAGGAATGTCGGCAATTATACGTTGTTTCCTGTTGAAGGTATTGCTTTTCTCGGACGTCCCCTCTGGGTTGAAAATACATGATCTAACCTTCATAGGCCGAATCTGGGGACCACGGTGCATGCGCATCGTTTCATTCGTGGAGGTGTTCCTTTTGGAGAAACTTTCTTGTAGTCATGTATTGTGAAAGAGAGTGGATGGTTGTCACTGCTTGTTTGTTGTGCGTCGTTGGTCGTATCGACTCCCTTTGTTTTTCATTCTTCTTCTTTTTATCATTGTTGCTCGTATACATCCTCAATATGTGAACTTGGTTTGGATACCGTGTCGTTGCAAAGGCTACGTGTAATTGATCTCATCTTGGTAATAATATGTTACTCTGTGAAAATAATGTGAATTATTGGAGCACATACCTAACTACGGGCGCTTTTCTTTTATTCTCCGTATTGCCTTTTGGTTAACGAAATAATGGTCCTCTGGTACTTGCAATCATGCCTAGATTAAAATAACGCATACATTTTTTTCAAAAATATAAATCGGATTTATTATAAAGATTCAATAGAAGTACGAAAAACCTGAAGTATAATACAAATTACATCAAGAGTTCTAGATCTCCAAACGACTACTGCCATCGCTAGAACGAGACGCGAACGCATCTATGTCGCCGCTCTTCTGCGGAAGCCGGCTTGATCTTGTCGATGACAACCGATAAGTCTTCGTGTAGCTGACCCCAGTGACCAGCGTCCTAGAGCTATAGTCGTCGCGAGTGAAGTAAGGAACCATTGAATTGATCTGAAACGCTTGATATAAAAACTCGTTGTCGCACGCGAATGACTATAAACCCTAACTTCGCCGTGCCAAGAAGAGATCATTAACCTACACCGAAGCTCCGTCCAGGACGCTCAGACTGGCGAATTCGAGGAGAATCGGGAGACCAACTCATAAATAAAGCATCGCTTTCAACACGAACGTTGTTGCAAAAAAAAACTAACTTAAGATACTAGCCATCGACAATGTACCTGTAACCTCCTCCCTTCACCAGTCGCCTAAATGGTTGTTGAGGGGAGACGGATCTAGAGGTTCGCCGGCAGAGGAGCTCCCTATCCGTCGCTCAAGACAAGGAAGGAGACGAGACAGAATGCACCGTGTAGTATGAAGAGATCAGGCAATAAAAGAGGAAAAAACGGCGCACACGCGGTTGTCCGAATAAAAAGGCATAAAATGCTGATTTTTTTAACACAGTACAGGCGCAAGCGCTCATGTACACGCGCATACACTCACCCCTATGAACGCACACACGCACACCCTACCCCTATGAGCACCTCCGAAAGACTGAGCAGGCATATTATTTTGAAATTTACGAAGTCAACATAGGCACCTCGTCGTCGACGGAAACGTCTCCTCTCATTGAATGCGCATCACCGGAAATCCTGAAATAAATCCAGAAATAAATGCGAGCACCAGGACTTGAACCCTGATGGCTGGGGATACCACATTCCATTTAACCATCCAACCACAGGTCGGTTCGCAAAAGTTGAATTATTTGGAGGGCAGGGGAAGCGTGGGTGTGGGTGCACGCTTTGGCACCTAAACCTCGTTTTTCTGCTGTGACGATTTCAATTCAGTTTAACCACGAAAGGTGAGAGCGTGAGATTATTTAGTTCACAACATGCCGCGTGCAACCGACGATAAAGCTAAAGTCACCGGACAAACAAAAAACATTTGTCCGTGTCGTTATGCATCCATGACACGTAGGAGTATATTAATATAGGACAAGACACAAGTCCCTACAAAATGTATTGCATCATACTACCGCGTTGAAACTTTACTCGATTTCCAATTGCTAACAGGCCATCAAATCGACATGCATGGATACAAAATGCAACTAGATAAAGAAAGAAGCAACTGCCAGGGTCTTCCACTTGTGGTACACACCAAAAGGCCCGCTACACGGCAAGAGTCCGCAGTGTCGTCACCTAAACAAGTACTACAAGTCAGCCTGAAGCGGTTATGTTATTAGGGCATGTATACAATGATAATGGTAGCATATTGATACAAATGCCCCATAAAAAAAGTAAAGTATTTGAGGCATTTTTTTTTTGCGGGTGAAAGTATTTGAGGCATCTATATTAAAAAAAGTATTTGAGGCATCTATATTAAATGTTTCTCCTCAATGCAAACTAATACTAGTGGTTCATCGAATAAAAAATAAAGACTCTAATACATATTCATTTTTACTTTTCACTCTAACTTTTTCAGTTTTTTACACTGGACCACACTTTTTCTCTTCAAGCACCTGCCTCCCGCAGTGGATCCCGCTTTCTCATGCGAACCTACTTTCCCTGGCATCCAATCATACATGGCATACGAGGAATCACCCTAGGACTATGCATTGGCCATGCCCTCAGGACATCTCCCACGCCCACCCTTAAACCGGATACCGTATTTCTTTATGGAATGGGACCAGGCCGCGAAAACTGATGCGGGAGCCAGCCATTCAAATGTACTCGCATACATTTTAAACCAAATTTCGACTAACCAGACGATTTTCATCAAAACGACATAATTTATCAATGTTCGGATAAAAATAGCACAAATCATCCATAAATAACATGCGAATATGTCAAGTATAGCAATAGTTCAAATTCAACAAGATTAACCGGATGTTGAACAAAGTTATGATTGATGGGTATGAGGAGCCCCAGACGTGCATGACTGCGTCCGACACGACAGACTGGCGTGCGGTAACCACATGGACACCCGTCGTTATCCAGCGGTCCGCTGAGAGCGCCGCTCCGGCGCATCGCACGAGGTGCCAAAATTTTCTATTTAGCCAGACGGTGACCCCGAACCCTAGCTAGAGCTCCATTTACCTTCCTCTGCGATGCCACCACCCATCCGCCCGCAACTACGATAGCCATGGCCCGGCAGCGGATCACCACCTATGCCATTGCTCACTCTTGAGTACGGGTTGCAGCTCCTAGAGGAGATCCAGGCATGGCGCGCCGCTCGGATTGCAATCAACTAGTTTTCGGACTCTTCAGAGCACGACGAGCAGCAGGAGGAGAAGGGGCCGGACGCAAACATGGTGGAGGAGGAAAAGGAGGGGTAGGAAGGCGAGACGAATCTGGCACCTCCTGCTTCCGGATTTGACATGTGCGACGCGCAAGCGGAGTTCGTGGCCGCTCAAGAAGAGGAGATGGCGGGGCAAGATATCGTCCTTGACATCATCCAGTCAAAGGCATAGGTGGAGGCCAACCTCCACCTCTCCACAAGGCGCAAGTGCAGCGTCATGAACCAATGACGATTCTATGTACATTATGTGGGGTCAACTGAACCCGCAACTTTTGAAGTAAACAACCTAAATTTTCTATGCAATTATTGTACACTATGAAGAAAATAATTCTAAAAGTTAGCAATGACCCCACAGATTCTTCTGGCTGGCTTCGCCATTGGTATGAACTGTTCACAGATATGGAGTGTGACGAGGAGCCAGAGCTGTGGCCAGCAACTAACAACCGGGAGGCGGATCCGTCCAGCACTGCTGACACCAAGGTCATCTACATCTCCGACGACTGAGTATTAGTAATCGAATTTGTAGCTAGTAGTACGTAGCTTTTAGTATTGCATGATGTTGTATGGATTTAGGGTGTCAAATTTGAGTTATGTGGTTGTGGCAGAAGAAAATGAGGGGTGACCGGGCCCGGGTGCGTCCACGGACATATGATATGTCAAATTTGTGGTATGCTACTGTAGATGCTCTACATATCAATTTTGAAGCGAACACCCTTCAAGTTGATGACCGGCTAACTCAAAGCGCTCATACCGTATGGCGCCGCCTCCCCTGGTCAACTACTTCAACCCTATGTGATCGGATCTCGTGTGAGACGATGAGAGAGACCACAAATAACTTGCAGGTACATTTCCGTAAACCTCGAGTCATTGAAAATTTCTAAGCTCTATGTGGGATTGATAATGTTATTTCAAAAAGGCACACAACTCAACCCTATGCACATGTACTGATGTTAAATATATACCTAATGGCATACAAACAAACCTAAAATAAGTTGTGCGCCCTTGGATACAACAACGAGATCAAGTGGACATGTCTATCTTTGTTGTCATTGGTCTTGGCGGTGTTTAATAAGGTCTTCTCCGTTTCCTCTAGTGATGAGATAGGGTGGACATATTTGGCTTACCTCTGTGAAGACATGGGAAGGGGGTTGACTGTATCTTTGTTCAGCTGGTGGTGCTTCGGCAGCAAAGGCGTTATTCTGTAGACTCAGGTAGACCTATAGTTGTGACAGAACTAATATCACCTTTGCCTCTAACCATGGATCCTTGTGGACTGACACTTCCTCTCCGTGATCGATGACTTCCCAGCTGCCACCTAAATATGCTTTCTTGTTCTAGCAATAACAAGGAACTCCAGCGATGACAACATTAACGTTCCATGGGCTTGTGCGAGATGGAAAGGATGGAAACCCCACATGTGTTGGATTATATTTTCCCTTTCCTTTAGGGGTTTCATTTGGATTTAATCAAATGTTGGGTCATGCTAATTTACAATTTGAATTTGGTATTTTCTCCACACAAAATGATTTGGTATTGGAAAATGTTGATTTTAAGCTGACTGATTTGGCTCAACTTGATAACACTCGAGAATATGGCGACTCCCACCCTCCCACCCTCCCAAGGCGACTCCCATGGTGATTTTGGTCTTCTGCCCTAATCTCCATCCCCGGCGACCCCAATGGACGGCCTCCTCCATTGGGACTTCTCCCCCGGCCTTAAGGTCGAGGCCCAGGTGCGTCCACGTTTTGGATCTACGGTCCACTTCGTCCCCAACCCCAACTCCAAGGAGTTCTTCCTTGAAGTTTCCTTCTCTTCGGCCTCTTTTCCTCTCTCGGTGGAATCTGTTGGTTTGGCCCTCCAATCTTGTATTGGTGGAACCAGTGATGGCTTTAAGGTGCTCTGTTTGGGTGATCGTCATTTTCGATTTTCGGTGGCATCTAACCATGTTGGTCACATTTATGGCTTAAGAGATTGCATTTGGCCGGACTTCGTATGTCACTTTCATCTTCATCGTGGTGCCAAATCTCACCATAGACGTCATGATTGGCATGCAGACACTGAGATCAATGATTTGGCCTCATCACCAGGCCCGGCTATCAAATCCAAATGGCTATCTTCCAAATCAGATGTGGATCTTGATTCGGCCGACGGTGAGACATTCCGGCGAGGATACCCCACCGGAGATTTCTTTTGGCAGGTTTTCGGTTCCGTTTTCTCGGGATAATCATAATCTTTTTCGTATTGGGGCCGTTAACTTGCCAATTAGATCGGGGTCATCAGATAAGCTGCCATCTTATCAGGGTCATCGGTTTAAGCAACTTTTATGGGATTCCATTCCAGATGATAAATTGCATCATATTCTTGATGGCTGGCAAGCGGGTTATGATAATGATAGTGTTACGCACATGTTGGATATTGGATTAGTGCCATCTAAGGATTATATCTATGCTCGGCTTCAACATTGTTCCATTTGTGATCGATTTGGTCATCCGGAATCAATTTGCACAGGTGCTTTCTGTCAGCGATGTGGTGATATGACTGATACGTGTTCATGTTTGGCATCTTTCAATCGATCAAGGGTTGTTATCGCATCATCAGATGCTGCATGTCATGAGCCATGCATATCGGGCCGGCCTTTGCCACCCCATACATGTTTGGTCTGTTCAGCCTCGGGACACCGGTATGCTAGCTGCCCTAGGCTCTTGAGATGCCCGCGGTGTAAAGTTATTGGCCATTGGGCCCGAAAGCCCAATGTTTGTCATAGGTTACCCAAGCTTTGTTGGGCACCGACCCCACCCCACGCTACCGTATCTAGTGAAATCCTACCCAACAGTGGAAACAGATCTTCTACGGTTTGTAATCCTATGGTGACTCGTACGACCCGTGCTTATCGGGATTCAGGCGCACATATGGTTTGGATTCGGAAGCAAAAAATCCCGCACCCGTCGGACGTGGCATCGTCTCATTGCTTGACGTTACGACTCCCTCCGCCAGGGGTAGTCAAGTCTACCTGCCAAAAACCCCAATCGGGTGCGGAGACGTCCTCCTTGTGTTTGCCACCCCTGCCTCTGCCAAGAACCACAGCTTGCTCCTCTTCGCCGGCCGCCCCTATTCCAATCTGCCACCCTCCCTCATCGGCGGCTATGGCGAACTTTCCGGTGCGTCCCTTCGCCTTTGCTCTGGATGGATCGACGTTTGACCGCGGGCCTGCACATCGCGTCCAGCAACATGTCATGGTGGTGTATGAGCCACCGCTCAACCATGATAGGTACGCCATCGTCACCATCGACCCGCCCGTTCCTAATCATCAAAAGGAGTTTTGGCTTGCTGAGGTCTGCCGCATTATCACAGTCGACCTAGGTTATGATCTGCTTGATGATTTCATTTATCCGCTATGAATTGGTTGCGTTGTTTTTTCTGATATGGAGAGCAGAGATCCAGCGATTAGAGAGTCTCCTCATGCTTTGACTGATGACTCTACTTTCAATCTGGTTCCCCATGATGAGGGTCTGAATATGCGTATGCCTGCATTCGAGTATGAGGTCTGGGTTATGTTACTTGCTTTTCCTATGGATTATCAGACTGAGCATTATGTGCACAAAGCAGTATCTAACTTTGGTAAACTTTTGGTTTGGCCTCACCCCGGGCAAAACAAGGTGCGGGTTCTTGTCAAATGTCATATCAAGGATGTGGCCGAAGTCCCACACAGTCTTTTAGTTACTAGAGTTGGTCTGTTGCCGGGTTTGGGTCGCTCTTGGTCTGTTCCTGTGTATGTGCTCAATGGTCGCAATACTATTCCAGGGCTGATGGGCACGGAGGAACCACCACCCTTGCTCAATGCCTCGCCACACCCGTATGAGCTTCCGTATTATACTGTCATGCAACATGCTCACCTGGATGAGATGGAAGCTCAGCAAGCTCAGAATGATGCTGCTTGGAATGCACCTCCTGCCCAAGAACAGCTTGAGGAGAATGGTTGGAGAGCTTGGCCTGTGATTCCTCCACCGTACACAGGTTTTAGTTTCAGGTCCTTTTTTCAGTATGACGGCCCTTCACTCATGGATGGAGTGGACCTTGAACACAATGTCATTGATAACTTGTCTGATGTTTGGTCCTCTGAAGATGAAATTGCTGCTGTTGAAAGCTTGGCCGACAGTTTCATTGTAGGAAATCTTGCTGCCAGGACTGCTTTTGTCAGAGCTGGGGGAGAGTCCATCAACGTTGATATTGTCATGGACTGTGAACTGCTGTTGTGGATGGGTTCTATGCTGAAACGCATCTATACTCGTGCCCTCACCGAGGTGCCGGCCCAGAACACATGCTTTCCTGTAAACCCCTTCAAGTTTATTCAGAGACAACTGGAGGCAATCAGCGCGGCTTGGATGCTCAACTTACAGCCTGAACCTGACTACTTCTTCAGGATTTTCAGTTCTCAGTTTCAGTTGGGAATTTGCACTGCTTCTCCGCACATGGCCGATGGTAACACTGTGGTTTCTGCTAATGTCTTTGTGAAAGATTCTATTCAGTTTCAGTTGCAGGAGTCCCAGGATGTGGTTTCGGTGCTGGAAACCGATACCTATACCCAACAGGCGGACTCCACTGCCCCACCTCCTGATAATGCCCGTCAACTGATTGCATCTTCCTCGCTGTTCAATGAAGCTGCACCCCGTCATGGCAAAGCTCCACTTGACACCACTGCAGTCCGGAGGAGCACTCGGTCGAACAAGTATGACAGCTTCAAGGTCCACCAGATCACTGATGTCAAGCAGACCCGATCTAGGGTGAAGGCCAGAGTCGCTCCATCTGTCCAAGCAATCCCCATGGCAGCGGCCCCTGTCCAGGCTTCAACCGAAGAGTGCCCGCCCCTACTTCCATTCAGGATCTACAGCAGGTGGGCATTCGATGTGGAATTGCACCCAATGATCTTTCTGAAGATAAGCTGCTAGCTGCCCAGCAGACTACCTCTGATGAGGCTGTCTAATTTTCTTTATGCTCATGAATAAATCTTGGAATGTTTTGTCATGGAATATCAGAGGGATTAACTCTGAAAGTAAACTTTTGGCCATTAGGAATGCGATCGATATTAGTGGCTGTTCGGTGCTGTGTATCCAAGAAACTAAATGGGAATCTTTTGATTTAGCGTTTATTAAATCTTTCTGCCCCAAGCGCTTTGATAAATTTGTGTTTGCACCTTCGATTGGGGCCTCGGGTGGTATTCTCACTGTCTGGAATAGTTCATTTTTTGTGGGCACACCATGGCATGTGGAATCTTTTGCGGTGGGAGTTTCTTTTGTGTCCACACAGTTGAATGATTCCTGGAATTTGGTGAATGTCTATGGACCATGTACTGGTCAGAGACGATTAGATTTTACTTCCTGGTTGTTTGATCTTCATATTCCAGATAATGAAAATTGGCTTATATTGGGAGATTTTAATTTCATACGTTCCACGGATAACAGAAACAGACCAGGGGGTGACGCTGATGATATGTTGCTTTTCAATGAGATAATTCGAGCGCAATCATTGATGGAAATTCCGGTCAAAGGAAGGGCTTTCACTTGGAGTAATATGCAAGATGATCCACTTTTGGAACAACTTGATTGGTTCTTTTCTTCTTCGAATTGGACCACCTCCTTCCCAAACACAATGCTTCTACCATTGGGGAAACCGGTGTCTGATCATATCCCGTGTGTACTCTCAATTGAATCCAAAATCCCAAAGTCAAAGATGTTCCTTTTTGAAAACTTTTGGGTTAACTGCACTGGATTCTCTGAAATTGTTGCACGATCATGGGAAAAACCTTGTTACGCCCCCAACTCAACGGCGATGGTGTGCAAAAAACTTAAGTCACTTAGGTATGACCTCAAGCTTTGGAGCAAAGGCGTCTCTAATCTGAAAGTTATGATCCATAACAGCAATGACGCCCTGACCAACCTGGATGCCCTGGAGGACAAGAGAAATTTGTTTGTGCAGGAAGCAAACTTCAGGCAAATGATGAAAGATCATCTAAACCGTCTCCTGAAAAATCAAAATGAATACTGGAGAAAGAGATGCACAATTAGATACTTTAGGTTTGCTGATGAAAACACCAAACTCTTTCAATCTTTGGCAATGGAGAGGTTTAGGCATAACTCCATTGCTAGTCTGCGAGAGGGCGATGTGGAGATCACTGATCATCTTGGGAAAGAAGGTGTGTTGTTCAACACGTACAAAGAACGTCTGGGTTTTTCTAAACCCACACACATGCGATTTGACCTGCAACGGATCATTAAAAAGGTTGAGGGCCTGGAGGTGTTATCGCCGCCCTTTTCCACTGACGAGATTGATGCTGTTGTAAAGGAAATGCCAGCCGACAGAGCCCTTGGACCCGATGGTTTTAATGGTTGTTTTCTCAAATCTTGCTGGCACATTATCAAGAAGGACATCTATAAGATGTGCCATGATTTGCATGACGGCAACCTTGATATCTCTAGCATTAGTGAGGGACACATCACCCTAATCCCAAAAACCTCCTCCCCGGAGACTGCCAACGATTACAGACCGATCACTCTGCTCAACTGCTGCTTAAAAATCATCACGAAGATCCTGGCCAATCGCCTGCAGAAAGTTATCCTTAAAATCATTCACAGAAACCAGTATGGGTTCCTCAAAGGTAGAACCATACAGGACTGCCTTGCATGGTCTTTTGAATACATTCATTAGTGCCAAGCATCTTCGAGAGAGATTATGTTGCTTAAACTGGACTTTGCCAAAGCTTTTGATACGATCGAACATGAGCTGATGTTGCAGATAATGAAACATACGGGGTTTGATGAAAGATGGCTGGGTTGGATGAAATCCATTATCTCCTCTGGTGTTTCCTCGATGCTGTTGAATGGGGTCCCAGGTAGGAAATTCCCATGCAAGTGTGGTGTGAGGCAAGGGGACCCCATGCCACCCCTCATATTTGTTCTGGCAGCTGATCTCCTCCAAGCAGCAATCAATGACGCTTTCGATCAGGGCTTGGTCGAGTTACCATTCCCGTGCAGCCGAAGAGGTGATTACCCGGTCATCCAATATGCGGATCATATGATACTGGTCATGCCAGCCTGTCCCGATCAAGCCGCCCGCATGAAATCCATCCTAGTTGATTATGCTGACTCTGTTTGTCTGAAGATTAACTTCCACAAGTCCACGTTGATTCCCATCAATCTTGGCTTGCAACAAGCTTCTGCCCTAGCGCAAATTTTTGGCTGTACGGTTGGATCCCTACCCTTCACGTACCTGGGTCTTCCCTTGGGAACGACGAAACCAACCCTGCTTGAGCTCATGCCAATGGTTTGTGCAGTTGAGAGAAAGCTGTCCACGGCACTATCCTTGCTTTCAGCTGGTGCCAAGCTCACTCTGGTAAACTCTACCATTACTTCGATGTTCATCTATGCCATGTGTACACTTAAGCTGCACCCAAAGGTGATTGAACACATTGACAAGCTGCGTAGATACTGTTTGTGGGCCAAAAACACAGAGACGGGAGTTAAAAATAATTCTTTGGCTGCTTGGGAGTTGGTCTGTAGACCGAAGCGCAACGGTGGTCTTGGGGTGATTGACATCAAAACGCAGAATGTCGGACTCCTCCTCAAACACCTTTTCAAGTTCTACAATCATCACGATGTCCCGTGGGTGACTCTAATATGGGACACTTGCTGTGTGGGTCGAGTGCCACATGCAGTAGACCCGATCGGCTCCTTATGGTGGCATGATATCATGCAGCTCAGTAACGTGTTTCGTGGCATCACTCAGGTTGCGATTGGGGACGGATCTTCAGCTTTGTTTTGGAAGGATGTGTAGATTGAACATGATCATGATGCACCACTCTCCGAAGTTTTCCCCGTGCCTTTTCCTTTTGCACAAACGAGGATGAGTCGGTGGGAACTGTTCTGGCGGCTACTGGCCCCGCTATGCTATTCCATCTACCTCTGTCTACCCAAGCAAGAGAGGAGTTCAGAGAAATTCAGCAACGATCCAGGCATGTTGTGCCGGAGAGGGATTCCGCTGATTCTTGGGTTTGTACCCTTGGAGGAAAGTTCTCGGCCAGCAAATACTACAACCACTGCTTCAGGGAAACGATGGCCGATGAGGCCTTTCTGTGGCTTTGGAAAGCCAAGAGCCCCATCAAATTCAAGCTATTTGGCTGGCTATTGCTGGTAGACCGTCTAAACATAAGGAACATGTTGAAACGGAGACACTATACCGTTGTGGACAACAATTATGCATGCATGATGTGCCAAAACCCTCCGGAGGAAACGGTTGAACACCTCTTTTTCTCATGCCCGTTTACCCAGCGATGTTGGGCCAGAGTGGGATTGTTTTGGCCGAATGTGGGTAATAGGGCATCTTTGTTGCATGCTGGTAGAAATCAGTGGAATCAGCTGCTGTTCATGGATATTTTCTTGCTGGCTGCATGGAGCATTTGGAAGGAGAGGAACCATGAGTATTTTAGAGGGGTGCCTCACTCCTTCGCGGCATGGCTAGATAGATTCAAAAACCTACTAAGTCTGCTTGTGCACAACTGTAAAGAAGAGCTTCGCCCCTTCTTAGACTCTTATATACAAAACCTGTAACTTAGATAAACTCTTTTTCTTGCTTGGTCTGAGGGGGGACTTCGAATACCCCTCACTTGTAATGATGTAATTGTTTTGGTGTGAGTAATACAAAGTCAGTGGGAGCCTCTCCCGATGTCGTCACTGTTCAAAAAAAAGCTGACTGAATTTTTGGCATGTAAGTCATCTCGACCGCTCGACACGTGGCACCTTGGGCCACCAACCGCTTATCCCTGTCCAATCTTGTCCCCTGGTAAACCATCCAGATATTTTCCCCCATCTTCATCTTCCCATCAACACACAGCTATCTCTTTCCCCCCGCATGTTGTTGTTGTCACCACCTTCCCAGGGGGACGACTCTCCGCTGAACTCCTAATTATCGCTCACCTGTCGCTGTTGTAGGCTAGGTTGGGAGGGTGCTGATGCCATGACCAGTGGCGGAGCTGCAGTGAAGTAGGCGACGCATGATGGCGTTGCTACCACACTGACGGGGGAGCTGCGGTTCAGCAGGACAGGCCCTGAGTTACTGCCATGGCCGGGGACGGAGCTGCAGTGTAGCAGGCGTTTCACGACGATGTTGTTGTCGCGCTAATGAGGGAGATGCATTGTAGCAGGGAGATGCTCCGAGTTGCTGCCATGGCTGGCGGAAGGCTGCAAGCCGATGGTGGGGCTTCAATGCAACAGGGCGCACCGGTGTTACGGTGCAGACTGTCGGTTGATGTCTCTAATATATCTATAATTTATGAAGTATTCATGTCATGTTTATAATAATTTTATATGGGTTTGGTGCACTATTATATTATTTTTATGGACTAACATATCAAACTAGTGCCCAGTGCCAATTCATGTATTGTGCATATTTTTTGTTTTGCAGAAAAACCATACCAAACAAAGTCCAAACGCGATAAATATTTATGAAGATTTTTTATGAAATATACATGATTTTTGGCAGGAAGAATCAACTCAAGACAGTTCCCGAGGGCCCCACAAGGTAGGCCGACACGCCCTACCCCCTTGGGCGTGCCGGGGTGCCTTGTGGTCAGCACTTAGCTCGGTTAGAGCCCTTCTTTTGCTGCAAGAATTCCGGAGAAAAATCGTGTATTTTTTAGCCCAATCGGAGTTATGGATCTATGGCTATTAAAAAACGGAGAAGGGCCACAAAACATTCACAAAAAATGGACGACAGAAAAGAGATCGATCTAAAGGAGAGTTCCTGATACGGTCTCCAACGTATCTATAATTTTATATTGTTTCATGCTATTATATTATCAATCTTGGATACTTTTTATGTCTTTTTGTGCTATTTTAAATCATTTTTTGGGACTAACCTTTTAACCCAGTGCGTATTGGTAGTTGCTATTTTCTGCTTGTTTTTAGTTTTCCAGAAAATCAGTACCAAATGGATTCCAAACTCTATGAAACTTTTTGACATTTTTTTAGACAAAAGAGACCTTAGAAACTTCGGGAGGAGATCAGAGGACAAACAAGGAGACGACAAGACAACAAGGCGCACCCTTGGGTGGGGGGGTCATGCCCTGTTACCTTTTGGGCCCCTCGAGGCTCCGTCTGACCTAATTCCACTTTTATACATTCTCAATAATGGGAAACCAATAGAGAGCTACCTAGAACCCTTTTTCGCCGCTGCAAGTTTCTGTTCTTCCGCGATCCTAGCTGGATGTCTTTTTCGGTACTCTTCCAGAGGGGGGATCGATCATGGAGGGTTTTTACATCATCCTTGCTCCCTTCAGATGATGCGTGAGTAGTTCACCACACACCTACGGGTCCATAACTAGTAGCTAGATGGCTTCTTCTCTCTCTTTGATCTTCAATACCATGTTCTCCTCGATCTTCTTTGAGTTATATCCGATGTAATCTCATTTGCAGTGTGTTTGTGGGGATCCGATGAATTGTAGGTTTATGATCAGGTTATTCATTGAAAGTAATTGAGTTTTTTCTGAACTTTATTATGCATGATTGTTATAGCTTTGTATTTCTCTCTGATCTATCTGTTTAGTTTGGCCGACTAGATTGATTTATCTTCAGTGGGAGAGGGGCTTTGTGATGGGTTCAATCCTGCGGTGCTCTATATCCTAGTGACAGAAGGGGACAAGACATGTATTTGTATTGTTGCCATTAAGGGTAAAACTATATTGATTGGGTTTCTTTGTCTACATCATGTCATCTTGCTTAGGCGTTACTCCGTTTTTCATGAACTTAATACCATAGATGCATGCTAGATAGCGGTCGATTGGTGGAGTAACACTATTAGATGCAGGCAGGAGTCGTTCTACTTGTTTCAGACGTGATGCCTATGTACATGATCATTGCCGTGAATACGTCATAACCATGTGCTTTTCTATCAGTTACCCAACAGTAATTTGTTCACCCACCGTATGCTATGCGTTTGAGGGAGAAGCCTCTAGTAAAAAATTGTGGCCCCGGGGTCTACTTCTATTATAGTATAAAATTCAAAAATACTTTGCTGCAATTTATTTACTTTTATTTTACTTTAGAATTTATCCATCTATCTATACAAGATTTGATCCTTGCAAGTAACGAGCATTGTTCAAGATATCTTCCGGTATTCTGATAAATTGGTCGATTTACCGCTTAGCAGTGTCTGACTGATAAGATAAATCGGCTGATAAATCAGCCGATATGACGATAAATCGGACGATATGCCGATAAACTAGCCGATTTACCTCTTATCATGGGTCGGACGATAAGTTCCCGATAAGCGATATCCCCAACATTCGTAACGAGTTCAATGGGATTGAAAACCCTCTTTCCCATGTTGGGTGCAAGTATTTGCTTTTGTGTGTGTAGGTGTTGTTCACGAGGCTTTGCGTGATTCTCCTATTGGTTCAGTAAACTTGGGTTCTCACTGAGGGAAATATTTATCTCTACTGTACTACATCTCCCCTGCTCTTCGGGGAAAATCACAATGTAGCTCACAAGTAGCAGTTCCCTCTCTCTCCGGAGGGCCAAGGAAGAAGAAGAAGGAAGGGGGGGTCCTTCCCTCTCCCCTCCGGTGGCGCCGGATTGCCGCAAGGGGCATGTCCTCCATCACCATCACCACCAACTTCTCCTTCGTTCCCATGGTGATGTGTGAGTAGTTCATCCTCGGGGTCGAACGTATGTACGAGTAGCTTTCTGTTTGATCTCTCTCTCTTTCTCGTGATCTTGATAGGACAAGATCTTGATGTACAATGAGTTTTATAAATATAGTTGGATCATATGGTGTTTTTGCCTCTCTATCTTTCTTGTGGTGAATTGAGTCTTGCTCTTTGAAGTTTCATATGTTGGATTGAATATGTTGGATTTGAGTTCACTTGATGTATGTCTTGCTTGTGGATACCTGCTACTGACCCACAAGTATATGGGATCAATTGTAGCCTTTTCAATAAGTAAGAGTGTCGAACGCAACGAGGAGCAGAAGGAAATGACAAGTGGCTTTCAGCAAGGAAATGTCTGCAAGTGCTAAAATTGTAAGTAGCAGAGTAGTTTGATATCAAGATAATTTGTAACAAGCAAGTAACGATAACGGTAACAAAAGTGCAGCAAGGTAGCCCAGTCCTTTTGAGGCAAAGAACAGGCCAAAACGGTCTCTTATAATAAGCAAAGCATTCTTGAGGGTACACGGGAATTTCATCTATGTTGGTTTGATTTGTGTTCGTTACTTTGATAATTTGATATGTGGGTGATCGGTGCTTAGGTGCTGTTCTTACTTGAACAAACCTCCTACTTATGATTAACCCCCTCGCAAGCATCTGCAACTACGAGAAAAGTATTAGGAATAAATTCTAACCATAACATCAAACTTTTGGATCCAATCGGTCCCTTACGGAATAGTGCATAAACTAGGGTCTAAGCTTCTGTCATTCTCGCAACCCATCGTCTAATAACTACTCCACGATGCATTCCCTTAGGCCCAAATATGGTGAAGTGTCATGTAGTCGACGTTCACATGACACCACTAAGGGAATCACAACGTACATACTATCAAAATATCGAACATATCAATTTCACATGATTACTCGCAATATGATTTCTCCCGTGACCTCAAGAACAAAAGTAACTACTCAAAAATGATAATCATGCTCAAGGGTATTAAATAGCATATTGGATCTGAACATATAATCTTCCACCAAATAAACCATATAGTAATCTACTACAAGATGTAATCAACACTACTAGTCACCCACAAGCACCAATCTATAGTTCCGGTACAAAGATTGAACATAAGAGATGAACTAGGGTTTGAGAGGAGATGGTGTTGTTGAAGATGTTGATGGAGATTGCACTCCCCGAGATGGGAGAGTTGTTGGTGATGATGATGACGATGATTTCCCCCTCCGGGAGGGTAGTTCCCCCGGCGGAATCGCTCCGCCGGAGGGCAAAAGTGCTCCTGCCCAAGTTCCGCCTCGAGACGGCGGTGCTCCATCCCGAAAGTCCTCTCCTTATTTTTTCTCGTTCAAAATGACTTATATACCAGAACATGGGCACCGAAGGTGGGCCGAGGGGAGAACAACCCACCAGGGCGCGCCTAGGTGGGTTGTGCCCACCTGGTGGGCTCCCTATGGTACTTATTGGCTCCAATATTTCTCGTATATTCCATAAAATTTCCCCATGAAGTTTCAGCTCATTTGGAGTTGTGCAGAATTGGTGGCCTGATGTAGCTTTTTCAGGTCCAGATTTCCAGCTGCCGGAATTCTCCCTCTTTGTGTGTACCTTGCATATTATGAGAGAAAAGGCATTAGAATTACTCCAAAAAGCATTATTATGCATAAAAAAATTATAAATAACAGTAGGTAAACATGATGCAAAATGGACGTATCAACTCCCCCAAGCTTATACCTCGCTTGTCCACAAGCGAAAACCGAAATCAAAAACATGTCCACATGCTTAGAGAGAGAGAGGTGTCGATAAAAACAAAATACAGACATAGAAGCATCATGTGAATTATTATAACAACAACAAACTTTTAACATAAAACTTTTATCACAGAACTTTTATTATAGACTTGTCATGAATAAGTAACAATTCATCACACTATCGAATTATAAAGTATAAACTCTATTGGAAACCAACAAACTATGTTTTCAGTCAACTTTGCAACTACAATTCATCATCTTTTCAGGAAGGGTCGCGTATCAGAGCCTTTAGGAAAGTCCGCATACTGAACCATCATATAGTCTTCTATGATTGCTAACACTCACCGTATACACATGAGCAAAACGTTTCAACCGGACACATAGAAAGATAGGGGCTTATAGTTTCGCCTCCCAACGTATTCACCTCAAGGTGATGTCAGCAATAATAACTCATGCCACTCATATTCAACTGGACATACGTGCCTAGATCTTTCCTTACCACATGATGCTTGCCAAAGGAGAAAAATAAAAGGAATAGAGAAAAGGACTTTGACTCTCGCATAAAAAGTAAATACATAAAAGTAAAAATAGGCCCTTCACAGAGGGAAGCAGAGGTTGCCATGCGCTTATTTGTTTGTATGCTCAATACCTTAGTGCAAGAGAATGTCACGTAACATTTCCCCTTGTGATGGCAACCTTTATTATGCAGTCTGTCGCTTTTATTCTGTACCATCACAAGTTCGTACAATGCTCAATTTTCTCTTACACTAAATGATCTCACACTTTTAAAACCAATTTTTATTGCCTTATTGTGCAATGACAACTTACTTGAAGGATCTTACTCAATCCTTAGGTAGGTATGGTGGACTCTTGAAAATAAGATTTGGGTTCAAGGGTTTTTGGATGCACAAGTAGTATCTTTACTTAGTGAGGAATTTTTGGCTAGTTAAGATGGGGGCAAGCACCACATGTTGAAGGATCTATGACAATATAATTTCTATGTGAATATGAACAAACATAAATCATTAAGTTGTCTTCTTGTCCAACTTCAACAATTTTGGCATATAATATTTTGATGGGGGCTCAAAATCACAAAAGATTTCAAGAATAGTGTATTTGTATGTGAATCTTCTCTTCCCTTATTAATTCTTTCATGAGTTGCATCATTGACCAATGCTATGTTTGTCAATCTCTAATAAAATTTTCTACTTATACTTTTCCTTATGTGGTGTCATTACCTACCATAAGATTAGCATATGATCTTTTTCATTTATTTCCTTTCTGTTTTTTGGGACGTGAAAGTAAGGAAAGCAAAAACTCAAACTAAACTTAATTATATATCACGCACACGATTACAAGGATAGATAATTAAGCAAAATCTCAAAAAGAAAGGATCAAACTAAACTTTTATTCATCTAAAGCAAAAGATCGAACTGAAATAAGTAAAGGCAAAAGATAGTGGGGGTGATACGATGACGGTGCACCTCCCCCAAGCTTGGCGGAAGCCAAGGGGAGTGCCCATACCCGATACTCAATTCTCTTTTGGTGAAGAAGAAGGAGGTGGTGGTGATATAACTCCCAATATTTCCATGAGTGCCCCCTTCATGCCTTGAACCTCACAAAGGGCTTTATGAAGCAACTCAATATTTTTCTTCACTTTGGCCATAATATGCTTATTCTCCGGCCCCCAAGAACTTGCTCTTGCATCACTTTCTCTTGGACGAGATATGTCCCAATTGGACGGTATGTGCACACGAGGAGTATTTTTGAACCCATAATTGTGAATCAAATTGTGAAAATTGTTACGATGTAACCTGTGTAAAGGCCTCCTTGGTGGGAGCTCTTCTTGAACTTCAAGGTTCTCTTGACTGTTTGATGATCGTATGGCCTGGTGAGGGTTGGAACGAGTGGAGATGCCAGCCAATGTGCCCCTCTCAGAAGCCAGAAAGTGGACTCCAGAAGAGTTTTCCTCATCTTCCTCCATGGCAATCTCCTCAACTCCTTCTCTCCTTAGCTCCCCCTGTAGCAACCAGGCACCACCTTCCTCATGGTTGGAGCGGGGAGAATCCATGGTACTTGGCTTGACAGATCTGACAGAAAACAGCAAGAAAAGAAGACAGAAGATTTCTCTGCGATACGGTGGTCAATAGGTTCGGGGGGTATATAAAGATTTTTTATCTTGGGAAACAAGCAAACGGAAGAGAAACGGAGTCCGGAAGACGCCCGAGGGTGACCTTCCTGGTTGTTTCTTATTTTCCTAATTTTCTAAATATTCCAAAACTGACAGAAAATATTTTTGCGGATTTTTCGGAGTCCGTTTACTTACGGTATCATGTACCTCCTCTTTTTCACGATTATGGAGTGTTCTGAAAGGACTCTTTTATGTGTTCTTTCGGTGTAATAGTTTGGATAATATTACTTTCAACATTAATGGGCGTACCTGACATATAATGTTTTATTTGTTGCCCATTAACAACCTTAGGGTTAGTACCATCGGCATTATTTATTTTGATAGCTCCAGATCGATAAACCTCCTCGATAACATAGGGTCCTTCCCATTTGGAGAGGAGTTATCCTGCAAAGAATTTGAAACGAGAGTTGTACAAAAGAACATATTCTCCAACTTTGAACTCATGCTTTTGGATTCTTTTACCATGTCATTTTTTAACGTTTTCTTGAAATAACTTGGCATTTCATAAGCTTGGGTTCTCCATTCACCTAATGAGCTAATTTCAAATAACCTCTTTTCACCGGCAAGTTTGAAATCATAGTTGAGTTCTTTGATTGCCCAATATGCTTTATGTTCTAACTCAAGAGGCAAATGACAAGCTTTTCCATAAACCATTTTATAAGGAGACATACCCATAGGACTTTTATATGTTGTTCTATAAGCCCAAAGTGCATCATCTAATTTCTTAGACCAATTCTTCTGGGACCTATTGACAGTCTTTTGCAAAATTAATTTTATTTTTGTATTGCTAAGTTCAACTTGACCACTAGTCCGAGGAGGATAGGGTGATGTAATTCTATGGTTAACATCATACTTGGCAAGCATTTTACGGAAAGCACCATGAATAAAGTGTGAACCACCATCAATCATCAAATATCTAGGGACTCCAAACCTTGGGAAAATAACTTCCTTAAGCATTTTAATAGAGGTGTTGTGATCAGCACTACTAGTTGGAATAGCTTCTACCCACTTAGTGACATAATCAACAGCAACCAAAATATGAGTATACCCATTAAAGGAAGGAAAAGGTACCATGTAATCAAATCCCCAAACATCAAATGGTTCAACAGCAAGTGAATAATTCATAGGCATTTCCTGACACTTACCGATATTACCTATTCTTTGGCATTCATCACAAGGTAAGACGAACTTACGGGCATCCTTGAAGAGAGTATGCCAATAAAATCCAGATTGCAATACCTTGTGAGCAGTTCTGTTTCCCGCATGATGTCCTCCATAAGCTTCGGATTGACATTTCCGTAGGATTTGTCCCTGTTCATGCTCAGGTACACAACGTCTAATAATACCATCTACTCCTTCTTTATAAAGATGTGGGTCATCCCAGAAGTAATGTCTTAAATCGTAGAAGATTTTTGTTCTTTTGTTGGTATGTAAAGCTAGTGGTAAATATTTAGCAACAATGTAATTAGCATAGTCAGCATACCAAGGAGTGTTATGAGAAACATTTATTGCAGCTAACTGCTCATCAGGAAAACTATCATCAATAGGTAGTGGGTCATCAAGGACATTTTCAAGCCTAGACAAGTTATCAGCTACGGGGTTCTCTACTCCTTTTCTACTAGTGATATGTAAATCAAATTCTTGTAGCAAGAGAACCCAAGGAATAAGTCTAGGTTTAGCATCTTTATTTTCCATAAGATATTTAATAGCAGCATGGTCGGTGTGAACGATAACTTTAGAGTCAACAATGTAAGATCTAAATTTATCACAAGCAAACACCACTACTAGAAATTATTTTTCAGTAGTAGCATAATTTCGTTGTGCACTATCTAGAGTTTTACTAGCATAATGAATAGCATTCAGTTTTTTATCAACTCTTTGTCCTAGAACAGCACCAACATCATAATCACTAGCATCACACCTAATTTCGAAAGGCAAGTTCCAGTCATGTGGTTGAACAATAGGTGCAGAAATTAAGGCTTTCTTGAGTGTTTCAAAGGCTTCTAAACAATCATCATCAAAAACAAAAGGAACATCCTTTTGCAAAAGATTTGTAAGGGGCCTAGAAATTTTAGAAAGGTCTTTAATAAATCTCCTATAGAAATCAGCATGACCAAGAAACTACGAATACCTTTGATATCTTTAGGGCATGTCATTTTCTCAATTGCATCAACCTTAGCTTTGTCCACTGATACGTCTCGAACGTATCTATAATTTTTGATTGTTCCATGCTATTATATTACCTGTTTTGGATGTTTAATGGGCTTTATTATACACTTTTATATTATTTTTGGGACTAACCTATTAACCGGAGGCCCAACCCGAATTGCTGTTTTTTTTGCCTATTTCAGTGTTTCGAAGAAAAGGCATATCAAACGGAGTCCAAACGGAATGAAACCTTCGGGAGAGTTATCTTTGGAACGGAAGCAATCCAGGAAACTTGGAGTGTACGTCAGGGAAGCAACAAGGTGGTCACCAGGCAGGGAGGCGCGCCACCCACCCTCGTGGGGCCCTCGTGGCTCCCCTGACCGACTTCTTTCGCCTATATAAACATATACCCTAAAAACATCGGGGAGCAGAATAGATCGGGAGTTCCGCCGCAAGCCTCTGTAGCCACCAAAAACCAATCGGGACCCTGTTCCGGCACCCTGCCGGAGGGGGAATCCTTCACTGGTGGCCATCTTCATCATTCCGGCGCTCTCCATGACGAGGAGGGAGTAGTTCACCCTCGGGGCTGAGGGTATGTACCAGTAGCTATGTGTTTGATCTCTCTCTCTCTCTCTCTCTCATGTTCTTGAGGTGGTACGATCTTGATGTATCGCAGGCTTTGCTATTATAGTTGGACCTTATGATGTTTCTCCCCCTCTACCCTCTTGTAATGGATTGAGTTTTCCCTTTGAAGTTATCTTATCGGATTGAGTCTTTAAGGATTTGAGAACACTTTATGTATGTCTTGCATGTGCTTATCTGTGGTGACAATGGGATATCACGTGATTCACTTGATGTATGTTTTGGTGATCAACTTGCGGGTTCCGTGACCTCGTGAACTTATGCATAGGGGTTGGCACACGTTTTCGTCTTGAGTCTCCGGTAGAAACTTTGGGGCACTCTTTGAAGTAATTTGTGTTGGTTTGAATAGATGAATCTGAGATTGTGAGATGCATATCGTATAATCATACCCACGGATACTTGAGGTGACATTGGAGTATCTAGGTGACATTAGGGTTTTGGTTGATTTGTATCTTAAGGTGTTATTCTAGTACGAACTCTATGATAGATCGAACGGAAAGAATAGCTTCGCGTTATTTTACTACGGACTCTTGAATAGATCGATCCGAAAGAATAACTTTGAGGTGGTTTCATACCCTACAATAATCTCTTCGTTTGTTCTCCACTATTAGTTACTTTGGAGTGACTCTTTGTTGCATGTTGAGGGATATTTATATGATCCAATTATGTTATTATTGTTGAGAGAACTTGCACTAGTGAAAGTATGAACCCTAGGCCTTGTTTCCTAGCATTGCAATACCGTTTACGCTCACTTTTATTACTTGTTACCTTGCTGTTTTTATATTTTCAGATTACAAAAACCTATATCTATCATCCATATTGCACTTGTATCACCATCTCTTCGACAAACTAGTGCACCTATACAATTTACCATTGTATTGGGTGTGTTGGGGACACAAGAGACTCTTTGTTATTTGGTTGCAGGGTTGTTTGGAGAGACCATCATCATCCTACACCTCCCACGGATTGATAAACCTTAGGTCATCCACTTGAGGGAAATTTGCTACTGTCCTACAAACCTCTGCACTTGGAGGCCCAACAATGTCTACAAGAAGAAGGTTGTGTAGTAGACATCATCCACCTCAATACCTCTTTTAGAAATTTTATGGCCTAAACCAATACCTTCATTAACCATAAAGTGGCACTTCTCTCAATTCAATACAAGATTTGTTTGCTCACATCTCTGCAAAACTCGATGAAGATTGATCAAAACCTCAACAATCTTTTCACAAAAATCAGAGAATATAGCAGTCATACATCTTTGAAAGGTAGCAGGTGCATTGCATAAACCAAAAGGCATACGTCTATAAGCATAAGTTCCAAAGGGACAAGTGAAAGTAGTCTTTCCTTGATCAGGTTGAGAAACAGGTATTTGTGAAAAACCAGAATATCCATCAAGGAAGAAAAAATGTGTGTGCTTAGACAATATTTCTAGCATTTGATCAATAAAAGCCAGAGGTTAATGATCTTTGCTAGTTGCTTTGTTCAATTTTCTAAAATTAATTACCATTCTATAGCCTGTAACAATTCTTTGTGGGATAAGCTCATTCTTATCATTAGGAACAACAGTAATACATCCTTTCTTAGGGACACAATGAACAGGACTTACCCATCTACTATCGGCTATAGGATAGCGATTATACCTGGTTCCAGAAGTTTTAGTATTTCCGTTCTTAACACTTCTTTCATCTTAGGATTTAACTGACGTTGGTGATCAACAACGGGTTTAGCATCAGGTTCCATATTAATTTTGTGCTGACATAGAGTGTGACTAATGCCATTAAGATCATCAAGAGTATATCCAATAGTAGCTCGGTGCTTCCTTAGAACTTTCAATAGTCTTTCTTCTTCATGTTCTGAAAGGTTAGCACTAATAATAACAGGATATGTCTTTTTCTCATCAAGATAAACATATTTCAAAGTGTCTGGCAATTGTTTCAATTCAAACACAGGATCACCTTTAGGTGGAGGAGGACCTCCTAGAGTTTCGATAGGCAAATTGTGTTTAAGCAGAGGACGCTGTACAAAGAAGATCTTATCTATTTCATTTCTTTCACGTATATGACAATCATTCTCATAGTCTAGCAGATATTGTTCTAGAGGATCAGTAGGAGGCACAGCAATAGAAGCAAGACCAATTATTTCATCCTTACTAGGCAATTCTTTTTTATGAGGTTTTCGACTAAACTTGGAAAAAATAAACTCATGAGACTCATCACCAAAGCTGACACCGACAGTTTGTTTCTTACAATCTATTCTAGCATTAACGGTGTTCAAGAAAGGTCTACCAAATATAATGGGACAAAAATCATCTTGTGGGGAACCAAGAACAAGAAAATTAGTAGGGTATTTTATTTTCCCACACAAGACTTCAACATCTCTAACAATCCCAATTGGCGAAATAGTATCTCTATTAGCAAGTTTAATAGTAACATCTATGTCTTCTATCTCTGCGGGTGCTATGTCATTAACCTCTTGATATAAGGAAAAAGGAATACCACTCACACTAGCACCTATGTCGCATAAACCATGATAACAGTGATCTCCTATTTTAACTGAGACAACAGGCATGCCAACAACGGGTCTATGATTATCTGTTTTATCAGGTTTGACAATTCTAGCAGCTTCATTTACAGAAGTAAATAACATGCCCATCTATATTTTCTTCCAGGAGATCCTTAACCATAGCAACACTAGGTTCTACTTTGATTTGTTCATCAGGATTAGGTGTTCTGATATAACTTTTGTTGACCACAGTTGAAACTTTAGCATGTTCCTTTATCCTAACAGGGAAAGGTGGGTTCTCAATATAAGCAGTAGGAACAACTGGATCAACATTATAAATAATAGTTTCCTCTTTAGCTAGTACTGGTTCTTTAATTTCTTCTTTAATAGGTGGGTGATATTTAAACCACTTCTCCTTAGGGAGATCAACATGAGTAGAAAATGATTCACAAAAGGAGGCTACTATCTCAGAGTCAAGTCCATATTTAGTGGTAAACTTTTGAAAAGCATCAGTATTCATAAAAGATTGAACACAATCATACTTAAGCTTAATACCTAACTCTTTACCTTCGTCGAGTTCCCAATCTTCAGAGTTGCGTTTAATTCTTTCTAAAAGATCCCACCTGAATTCAATAGTCTTCTTCATAAAGGAACCAGTACAAGAAGTATCAAGAATGGATTGATCATCACGAGAAAGCCGAGCATAAAAATTGTGAATAATAATTTCTCTTGAGAGCTCATGATTGGGGCATGAATATAACATTGAATTAATCCTCTTGCAAGCTAGAGCGATACTTTCTCCTTCACGAGGCGAAAAATTATATATGTAATTCCGATCACGATGAACTAGATGCATATGATAATTTTTTTGGTGAAACTCCACTTTCAATCGATTCCAATTCCAAGATCCAATATCATCGCATAGCCTATACCATGATAATGCTTTTCCCTTCAAAGATGAAGGAAAAACCTTCTTCTTAACTTCATCTCCGGGTAAACCTGCAAGCTTAAACAATCCACAAATTTTTTCCACATATATCAAGTGTATATCAGGATGTTCTGTTCCATCTCCTGCATAAGGATTAGCTAGCAGTTGCTCTATCATACCCGAAGAAATTTCATATTCAATATTTTTAGTAGGTGCAGTAGGTTCAGGGGTAACTAATTGTGGTTCTGGTCGAGGTGAACATACCCCGAACAAACCCCTCAAAGGATTGTTTTCCATAGTAACAAGTGACAATAAATTTCAGCACGTAGTAATAAGTTTTCCTTACCAATTTCCACTTACCAAGAGTGCTTCACTCCACGGCAACGATGCCAGAAAAGAGCCTTGATGACCCACAAGTATATGAGATCAATTGTAGCCTTTTAGATAAGTTAGAGTGTCAAACCCAACGAGCAGCAGAAGGAAATGACAAGTGGTTTTCTGCAAGGTAATGTCTACAAGTGCTAAAATTGTAAGTACCAGAGTAGTTTGATAGCAAGATAATTTGTACCAAGCAAGTAAAGGTAACGGTAACAAAAATGCAGAAAGGTAGCCCAATCCTTTTGAGGCAAAGGACAGGCCAAAAGGGTCTCTTATTATAAGCAAAGCGTTCTTGAGGGTACGCGGGAATTTCATCTAGTCACTTTCATCATGTTGGTTTGATTTGTGTTCGTTACTTTGATAATTTGATATGTGGGTGGATAGGTGCTTAGGTGTTGTTCTTACTTGAACAAACCTCCTACTTATGATTAACCCCCTCGCAAGCATCCGCAACTACGAGAAAAGTATTAAGAATAAATTCTAACCATAGCATTAAACTTTTGGATCCAATCGGTCCCTTACGGAATAGCGCATAAACTAGGGTTTAAGCTTCTATCACTCTCGCAACCCATCATCTAATAACTACTCCATAATGCATTCCCTTAGGCCAAAATACGGTGAAGTGTCATGTAGTCGACGTTCACATGACACCACTAAGGGAATCACAACATACATACTATCAAAATATCGAACACATGTCAATTTCACATGATTACTTGCAACATGATTTCTCCAGTGACTTCAGGAACAAAAGTAACTACTCACAAATGATAATCATGCTCAAGATCAGAGGGGTATTAAATAGCATATTGGATCTGAACATGTAATCTTCGACCAAATAAACCATATAGTAATCAACTACAAGATGTAATCAACACTACTAGTCACCCGCAAGCACCAATCTATAGTTCCGGTACAAAGATTGAACACAAGAGATGAACTAGGGTTTGAGAGGAGATGGTGCTGTTGAAGATGTTGATGGAGATTGCCCTCCCCAAGATGGGAGAGTTGTTGGTGAAGATGATGACGATGGTTTCCCCCTCCGGCAGGGAAGTTCCCCCGGCGGAATCGCTCCGCCGGAGGGCAAAAGTGCTCCTACCCAAGTTCCCCCTCGAGACGGTGGCGCTCTATCCCGAAAGTCCTCTCCTTATTTTTTCTAGGTCAAAATGACTTATATACTAGAAGATGGGTACCGGAGGTTGGCCGAGGGGAGCACAACCCACCAGGGTGCGCCTGGGCTCCCTGGCGCGCCCAGGTGGGTTGTGCCCACCTGGTACTTATTGGCTCCAATATTTCTCATATGTTCCATAAAAATTCCCCGTGAAGTTTCAACTCATTTGGAGTTGTGCAAAATAGGTGGCCTGACGTAGCTTTTTCAGGTCCAGATTTCCAGCTGCCGGAATTCTCCCTCTTTGTGTGTACCTTGCATATTATGAGAGAAAAGGCATTAGAATTACTCCAAAAGCATTGTTATGCATAAAAACATTATAAATAGTAGTAGGTAAACATGATGCAAAATGGATGTATCAGCTACTGATACGTCCATTTTGCATCATGCTTTTATATCGATATTTATTGCATTATGGGTTGTTAATACATATTATGTCACAATAATTATGCCTTTTCTCTCTTATTTTACAAGGTTTACATGAAGAGGGAGAATGCCGGCAGCTGGAATTCTGGGCTGGAAAAGGAGCAAATATTAGAGACATATTCTGCACAACTCCAAAAGTCCTGAAACTCCATGAAAGTCACTTTTGGAATATATTAAAAATATTGGGCGAAGAAAGCACCAGAGGGGGGGCACCCACTGTCCACGGGGGTGGAGGGCGCGCCCTACCCCCTGGGCGCGCCCCCTGCCTCGTGGGCCACCTGGAAGCCCCCCGACGCCCATATTCTGGTACAAGGTGTCTTTGCCCTGGAAAAAAATCATAAGGAAGCTTTCGGGACGAAGTGCCACCGTCTCGAGGCGGAACCTTGGCGGAACCAATCTAGGGCTCCGGCGGAGCTGTTCTACCGGGGAAACATCCCTCCGGGAGGGGGAAATCGTCACCATCGTCATCACCATCGATCCTCTCATCGGGAGGGGGTCAATCTCCATCAACATCTTCACCAGCACCATCTCCTCTCAAACCCTAGTTCATCTCTTGTATCCGATCTTTGTCTCAAAACCTCAGATTGGTACATGTGGGTTGCTAGTAGTGTTGATTACTCCTTGTAGTTGATGCTAGTTGGTTTATTCGGTGGAAGATTATATGTTCAGATCCTTTATGCACATTAATACCCCTCTGATTATGAACCTGAATATGATTTTTGATTAGTTACATTTGTTCCTGAGGACATGGGATAAGTCTTGTTATAAGTACTCATGTGAATTTGGTATTCGTTCGATATTTTGATGAGATGTATGTTGTCTTTCTTCTAGTGGTGTTATGTGAACTTCGACTACATGACACTTCACCATTGTTTGGGCCTAGGGGAAGGCATTGGGAAGTAATAAGTAGATGATGGGTTGCTAGAGTGACAGAAGCTTAAACCCTAGTTTATGTGTTGCTTCATAAGGGGCTGATTTGGATCCATATGTTTCATGCTATGGTTAGGTTTACCTTGGTTCTTCTTTCGTAGTTGTGGATGCTTGCGAGGGGGGTTAATCATAAGTGGGATGCTTGTCCAAGGAAGGGCAGTACCCAAGCACCGGTCCACCCACATATCAAATTATCAAAGTAACGAACGCGAATCATATGCGCATGATGAAAACTAGCTTGATGATAATTCCCATGTGTCCTCGGGAGCGCTTTCCTTTATATAAGAGTTTTTCCAGGCTTGTCCTTTGCTAAGGATTGGGCCAGCTTGTTGCACCTTGTTTAATTGTGTTACTTGTTACCCGTTACGAATTACCTTATCACAAAACTATCTATTACCGATCATTTCAGTGCTTGCAGAGAATACCTTACTAAAAACTGCTTGTCATTTCCTTCTGCTCCTCGTTGGGTTCAACACTCTTACTTATCGAAAGGACTACGATAGATACCCTATACTTCTGGGTCATCAGCTACTTCTTGAGCTTGCGTTCATTTTTCCCTTGAAGAGGAAAGGGTGATGCAGCAAAGTAGAGATAAGTATTTCCCTCAGTTAAGAACCAAGGTATCAATCCAGTAGGAGGCACAAGCAAGTCCCCAATATATGCGCCTGCACAAATTAACAAACACTTGCACACAACACAAAAAAGGGGTTGTCAATCACTTCACGGTCACTTGCAAGAGTGAGATCTAATAGAGATAGATATAAAATATAAGTAAATAACAAAACAAAGTAAATATAAATAAATTGCACCAAGGTATTTTTTGGATTTTAGTTTTATAGATCAGAAAAATAATATGATGGAAAATAGACCCGGGGGCCATAGGTTTCACCAGAGGCTTCTCCCTTGAAGAAAGCATACGGTGGGTAAACAAATTACTGTTGAGCAATTGATAGAAAAGTGCAAAGTTATGACAATATGTAAGGCATTGATCATGAATATAGGCATCACATCCATGACAATGACCGAAACGATTCTACATCTAGTACTATTACTGCACACATCGATCGACTCCTGCCTACACATCTAGAGTATTAACGCTTTAAGCAAGATGACATGATGTAGAGGGATAAACTCAACCAATATGATATAAACCCCATTTTTTATCCTTAATGGCAACAATATAATACATGCCTCGCTGCCCCTTCTGTCACTAGGAGAGGACACCGCAAGATTGAACCCATCACAAAGCACTTCTCCCATTGCAAGAAAAACCAATCTAGTTGGCCAAACCAAACCGATATATCGAAAAGAATTACTAAGCTATCTCAATCATGCATAAAAGAGTTCAGAAAAGACTCAAATAATACTCATAGAAAATCTGATCATAAATCCACAATTCATCGAATCTAAACAAATGCACCTCAAAAGAAGATTACATCGAATAGATCTCCAAGAACATCGAGGAGAACATTGTATTGAAGATCAAAGCGAGAAAACAAGCCATCTAGCTACTAGCTATGGGCCATTAGGTCCGTGGTAAACTACTCATGCATCATCGGAAGGACGGCAAGGTTGATGTACAGGCCCTCCGGTATCTCACGAGAACAGAAGCTTGCGGCGGCGGAAAAGTATTTTTGGTGTGCCCTCTTGTATAGGCGGAATACTTGGGTATTTATGGAGTAAGAATTAGGGCTGGAGGGTCTACGAGGGGCCCACAAGCCAGGGGCTCCCCCCTGGGGTGTGCCCCTAGGGTTTTGGCCGCATCATAGGTCTTCTGGCCTCCTCTCCAGGTCTCCTGGGTTTCTTCTGGTCCAAGAAAAATCACCGTAAAGTTTTATTCCGTTTGGACTCCGTTTGATATTCATTTTTTGTAAAAGTCAAAAACAAGGAAAAATAGAAACTGGCAGTGGGCTCTAGGTTAATAGGTTAGTCCTAAGAAAATATAAAATAGCATATTAATGCATATAAAACATCCAAAACAAATAATATAATAGAATGGAACAATCAAAAAATATGGATACGTTGGAGACGTATCAATACCCATGGTGACCATGGGGTAATCTACTGAGATCACTTGATATATGTTTTGGTAATCAATTTGCGGATTCCCGTGGTGATATTGGGGTAATCTAGGCATAAAGATTGATGCCCCGCCGCCCCTCCCCTGCGGCGGCCGCCCGAGCCCCGCAGTGAGGAAGGCCGCGAAACCGCCCCCTCCCCTGCGGCAGACCCCCTCCACCGGGCTGCCCCCCTCCTCCACCGGCCGCCCCCTCCCCTAAAGTGAGCTCCTCCTCCTCTTTTTTCTGTTTTTTAGTTTTAGGTTTATGTTTAGTTTAGATTTAGTTTTAGTTATACTTTTAGGTTAGGTTTACGTTTTGTTTAGTTTAGTTTTAGGTTTAGGTTTAGTTCTGAAAAAAGAAGAATAAAATAAGAATAATTAGAAAAAGAGGAAGAAGAAGAAGAAGAAGAAGAGGAAGAAGAAGAAGAGAAGAGGAGGAGGACGACGACCGGGTTAGGGGGTTCCTCAGCGTCGATGGAACCCTAAATGACGGCTATTTAGGTTAGGGGTGCCTTGGTGTCGACGGGACCCTTAATGACATATATGTTGGTGGCATACTATTGTAAATATTTAGTTAGTTTGATGGCAAAAACAATAGTGCTAAGTTACTCATCTTTTGATTTAAATGTGCAGTTATTTCGTCGCTGCAAGGGTTTGGTGTTCGGCAAGCTCCGCCCCTGCGTTCGTGGGTGATCACAAATGACATCTCCTTCTCCCCCCTTAATTTTTTGCTCTGTTTCGACCTTCGTGCCGATGACACTAGCTAGATAACTACAGCCGTGTAACCAGTATGTGTCTCCCGTCCGAAAGGATTGCATCGATAAATATGCATTCAATTGCATATTTATCACTGTAGCTCATTCGGATTGTCTAGCAATTTCCACGGACAGTCCAAGTATATGTAGATTGGCTACATTCTCTATGCTCTAGCCCATCCCGAGACAAAATTTCGGCAGGGCCTCCCTGTTGTTCTCCGGATGCACATTCTCTCGGCTTTTTGCCGAGACGTGTATTTGGAGAACAGCGGGGAGGTGTTGCCGAAATTTTGTCTCGAAATGGGGTAGAGCATGGAGAACGTACTCAATCTACACATACTCGGGTGGGATTTGGACCCATCTTTACCTATTAGAGTGTAGGTTGCATGGACGTAATAAATTGACAAACTAGATTAACTAATGAATATACATGTTGATTGATACGTCTCCAACGTATCTATAATTTTTTATTGTTCCATGTTGTTTTATTATCAATCTTAGATGCTTTATAATCATTTTATAGTCATTTTATATCATTTTTTGGTACTAACCTATTGACATAGTGCCTAGTGCCAGTTGTTGTTTTTTCCATGTTTTTTACATCGCAGGAAATCAATATCAGACGAAGTCCAAATGCCACGAAACTCCACGATGATTTTTTATGGGCCAGAAGGAAGGCAATGGGCTCTGGTTGCACCTGGGGGTGCCCCGAGGGGGGCACAACCCACCAGGGCGCGCCAGGAGGCCCAGGCGCGCCCTGGTGGGTTGTGCCCACCTCAGGTGCCCCCGGACCGCCTCTTTGCTCTATAAATACCCCCAAAAATACCAGAACCCTAAAGGCATCGACGAAATATTCATCCAGCCGCCGCAGAGTCCAAAACCACCAGATCCAATCTAGACACCATCTCGGATGGGGTTCACCACCTCCATTGGTGCCTCTCCGATGATGCGTGAGTAGTTCTTTGTAGACCTTCGGGTCCGTAGTTAGTAGCTAGATGGCTTTCTCTCTCTCGCTGAATTATCAATACAATGTTCTCTTGGAGATCCATATGATGTAACTCTTTTTGCGGTGTGTTTGTTGCGATCTGATGAACTTTGTGTTTATGATCAGTCATATCTTTTTATATCCATGAAAGTTATTTGAGTTTCTTTGATCTCTTATATGCATGATCTCTTATAGCCTCGTATTTCTTCTTCGATATTTGGGTTTTGTTTGGCCAACTTGATCTATTTATCTTGCAATGGGAAGAGGTGCCCGGTAGTGGGTTCGATCTTACGGTGCTCGATCCCAGTGACAGAAAGGGAACCGACACGTATGTATCGTTGCTACTAAGGATAAAAAGATGGGATCTATATGTACTGCCATATAGATAAACGGATCTTGTCTACATCATGTCATCGTTCTTATTGCATTACTCTGTTTTTGCATGAACTTAATGCACTAGATGCATGCTGGATAGCAGTCGATGTGTGGAGTAATAGTAGTAGATGCAGGCATGAGTCGGTCTACTAATCTTGGACGTGATGCCTATGTAATGATCATTGCCTGGATATCGTCATAATTATTTGAGGTTCTATCAATTGCCCAACAGTAATTTGTTTACCCACCGTATGCTATTTTTCTCGAGAGAAGCCAGTAGTGAAACCTACGCCCCCGGGTCTTATTTCTCACATATTTGCTTGCGATCTATTTTTCCTTTGCATTTTTATTCTGATCTATTAAACCAAAAATACAAAAATGCTTTGCTGCACTTTATTTTATTTGCGATCTATTATTTCAATCTATTACAACTTTCTTCCGTCCAGGCATCGTTTCTGGCACTGTACCCCGAAAGGGATTAACAACCCCTTTAACACGTCGGGTTGCGAGGTGTTGTTATTTGTGTGCAGGGGTTGTTTACGTTGTGTTGCTTGGTTCTCCTACTGGTTCGATAACCTTGGTTTCATTTCTGAGGGAAATACCTACCGCTGCTGTGCTGCATCATCCCTTCCTCTTTGGGGAAATACTGACGTAGCTTCAAGCGACATCACTGATGAGCCTATCTTTACCTATTAGAGTGTAGGTAGGCAATATCTTTACCTAATAATAAAAGGGCTATTGCTTCTTACTCCTAAATTTTCGTCTGTTTCGTACGTCTGATATTTTTCGTCCGTCGTACGTCAGGCTCGATCGAGACGCTCGATCTTTTAAATCCACGTCCTGGTTTCCAAGCCCGGTGAACAGCCCACCTATTTTTTCAGCCCACCCAGCCAAATAATTCAAAAGTAATCGAAGGTGAACAACCCACCTATTTTTTCGGCCCGCCCAGCCCAAAACAGTGCAAAAATAATAGTTGTCGGTGCATGGAATCGAATTCATAACCTCATGCCCAACAACACATGATACGACCAACTAAGCTATAGCTCCCTATATGCTAAAAGGGAAGGTTCATACGGATTTAAAATAGTCCCACATTGCTCCTTTCAATCCAAACTTCGTAGTTTAAAAGATCTTCGAGTTTCCTGGGTATCAAGGAGCAATTTCGGGAATCAGTAAGGAAGGAAATAAGTTGTTCCGGTAAGGAAGGGAAAGAGGGGGAAAATAAGGATGGAAAGGAGGGATTTCAAGTCTGTGACAGAGAAAAGAAAAGGAAAGAGTGAATAGGTAAATAAGGTAGCAATGGAATTGAATGCAAAAAAGGAAAAAAGAGAGATTGAATCCTGCTGCTGAACCAAAAGGAAAGGAGAGGGATTTCGGTCTTGAAGGAATGGTGCAGCCGCGTCTATGTTCAAAGAGGGAGAGGACGTGATTTATATACGTGAGTTGGAAGCATGCACGATGCACGGGGGGACGAGATGTCGGGCTGCATGCATGCCTGCTCGGACGTGCTCGCTAGGCCTTCTCTGCTCTCATGGAAGTTTTTAATTAGAATCCACTTATAATGACTCCTTTTAGTTCTTATAAAAACACCTCTCATTTTAATATTTTTCTTCTGAAAAACCGATTCGTCTAGGACTTGGAGCAGAGCGAGCGACCCGTCTAGAACTCGGAGTAGAACAAAGGACATTCAGCAAAGCGATATCGATGGAAGCTTTCACGTTCGGCTTCTATCTAGAAACGCCGCCCACTTTCAAGCGGATGAAATTTAGCTTTCTTTGAAATATGAAAAGTTTCTGTTGATGCATTTCTTTACAAAAAATTGCATTACTCTTGTCATGCCTATTAGTAAGCTTGTGATTTTCTTAGTGTGTCCACTAATATAAAAACAATAGTTTGACATATTCGAGCAATCTCCACTATCCAAATGCCTAAATAGTAATTAATGGTGTATATCCAGCAAGTACTATGTTTTACCGATGATGCCAAGTTGCATGGCATAAAATCTATTCAGGCCGTTGCATCATTAGTGACAATTAATAATGCTATTTCTTCCTCTTATACTTTTAAATTTCTGTATGCACTAATAATTTGAAGTTTGTGTTTCACCCAGATCAATTGACTCGGGATCATATTTCATGTTCCGAACTACCGTCTTGAATAACCCTACAATAAATCGCCCCATTGTTATTGTCATCAGCAACATGTGCCCCGCGTCCCAGTTTATCGACCTTGCCACCCCTTATTCGTGGTAACATGCATTTTCTCAGTAGTAAAGCACATGTCTCCTAGCTTGATTCACGCCCCTTGAAGTCTTCCGTTGCAACGCACGAGCATATGTGCTAGTGAGTGATCGTGTGTGGATGTACACCAGTCACACTAGTCAAAAAGACATGACCAATGAATGGTTAACAAAAACCAAGGGGTTTGTGAGAGCTGCATTTGCAAATGGCCCGAAGAAAAC
Source organism: Aegilops tauschii subsp. strangulata (assembly GCF_002575655.3). Taxonomy (NCBI): domain Eukaryota; kingdom Viridiplantae; phylum Streptophyta; class Magnoliopsida; order Poales; family Poaceae; genus Aegilops; species Aegilops tauschii. The sequence continues at coordinate 324,677,121 of NC_053040.3, forward strand.
CTGGTGCCCCTGTGTCCGGTGCTTCAATTGGCAGAAGAGGACAGAGGATGAAATGGGCAAACACCTGCAGAAGAGTGGTTTTACGCCCGGATATATGGTGTGGACATTTCATGGTGAGTCTGCCCAACGTGCCAGAGCTGAGGTGGTTCGTCGTCGCACCGACGAGCATGGTACCAAGATGGAAGACATGGTGCAAGACTTTGATGATGCTCGGGATTTGGATGCTGAGATGGAGGAATCTGCAAAGGCCTTCAATGAAATGTTGGAGTCTTCAAAACGTCCTCTCCATGAGCACACTGAGCTTTGTCAGCTGGATGCCATCTCACAAGTAATGGCTCTGAAGGCTCAATTCAACTTGGGCAGAGAATGCTACAACGCGATGATGACAGTATTTGGACGCTTTCTACCCAAAGGCCATGTAATGCCTGCAAACCTGTACAAGTTAGACAAAATCCTCTGTGCACTTAAGATGTCGTATGAGAAGATACATGCTTGTGAGAAAGGATGTGTACCTTATTTAGGCTTGAGTATGCGTACTTGAACTACTGTCCCATTTGCAAGTCTTCCAGGTATGTTGTGGTAGACAACGGTATGGGTGAGACGACATAGACCAAAATCCCTGTTAATGTTCTTCGGTATTTGCCAATCGTACCAAGGCTTCAACGACTTTTCATGGTCGAAGAGACGGCAAGGCAGATGACATGGCATAAAATGGGAAAAAGAACCGAACTAGATGCAGATGGGAAACTGATGATGGTACACACATCGGATGGTTCTGCGTGGAAGTGATTCGATGCTTTACATGAGCAAAAAAAGGCAGTCCAAGGCATCCTCGAGTGGCCACCAGCACAGATGGGTTCAATGTGTTTGGTCTGATGGCAGCCCAATACAGTTTTGGCACGTATTTGTCATTCCGCTCAATCCCCCCCCCCCCCCCGGGACAGATTATGCAAAGAAAGAACATTTTCCTGACGTTGATAATTCCAAGGCCCAACTATCCAGGGAAGAATATGAATGTGTACATGCAGCCGCTCAAGGATGAATTGCAAGAAGGTTGGGATAACGGGTTCAAGACATACGATGCCGCTAGCAAAAAGAACTTCATAATGCGTGTCTAGTACATGTAATCGATGCATGACTTGCTGGCGTATGTGCTATTCGTTGGCTGGTGTGTGCATGGAAGGTTCTCGTGCCCCACATGCAAGTTAGCTCTTGAGTTTCATTGGCTGCAGGTGGGTCGCAAGTTTTCTTGCTTCGACTTGCATAGACAGTTCCTGGATCCTCGCCATAAGTTCAGGAAAGACAAGAAGAACTTCATCAAAGGTAGAGTTGTCAAAAACTTTGCAGCATCTGCGTTGACTGTCCAAGAGACCCTGGATCAGTTAAATGCTATCGAGCCAGATCCAGAGCGTCTAGGGTATTTCAAGGGTATAATTCGGAACACGCCTGGACTCACAAGACATGCTTGTGGGATCTGCCTTACTTCAAATACCTCCTTTGCCCGAAAAACATCGACGTGATGCACACTGAAAAGAATATTGTTGAGGCCCTTTTTGGTACATTGTTCGGCGTAGAGGGGAAGTCAAAGGATAATACTAAGGCTAGAGTCGATCAAGAGGTGCTATGTGATAGAAATTTACGAAACGTGCGTGAACCGAAAGGAAAGCAGAACTGGACGAAGCCAAAGGCATGGTTCAATCTTGGAAGGCCAGCTATGAGGGAAATTATCTTGTGGGTGAAAATGCAGTTGATGTTCCCCGATGGGTATGCAGTGAATCTAAAGAGGGGAGTGAGTCTTGAAAATTGAAAATATTTGGTCTCAAGAGTCATGATTGGCACATATGGACTGAGCGGGGAATGCCGGTGATGTTGCATGGCTTTACCCCTAAGGATGAATGGCTTGTACTGGCAAAGCTGAGCTATTTCTTCCGTGTTCTTTGTGTGAAAGAACTATCGCCTGGCGTGCTGGAAGAAATGGAAGAGTTGGCGCCGAAGTTGATCTGTAAGTTAGAGAAGATCTTTCCGCCGGGTTTCTTTAATCCAATGCAACACTTGATTTTGCATCTCCCAATCGAGGCAAGATTGGGGGGGCGTGCAAAATCATTAGTGCTACGCAACTGAGAGGATGCAGAAGACGCTCCGAGCAAAATGTAAAAATAAACGTGAATTGAAGCATCGATGGCCGACGCATCCATTACTGAGGAGGCGGCAAACTTTGTGACAGCACACTATGAAGCCAAAAATCATCGTTTGCATAATCCGAAGCCTCGGTACAATGCTGGCGACCCTAAAAAAGGTGAATCCAACCTCAGCCTATACAAAGGGAATCTCGCACCAGCCGGTGCTTCAAAACCAATATCGTTGGATGTCAAAGAATGGTGGACCATTTCGCTGTATATCTTCAACAACCTAACAGAAGTGCGGCCATACATCGAGTAAGTTCTCGCGGTACATTGTTTCGCAACTTCTAATTCCTTTGAACTGCTCTTATTCCCGGATATTCTTTTGATACATTCGATACATCGCCAAATTCTTGGATGGAGCGGAGATCGAAAAGGATTCCATCAAAGAGTATGAGCTTCTAGCAAAGCATGGAGGAGGCTTTCCCGGTTTCATCTCTTGGTTCAAACAAATGGTAGTTTCCATTAGACCATTCTCATTTCTTCGTCTAATTTGCGGCTAATTAATGCAACAATCCTTTCATATTAAACTTGTAGGCTAATTCAGAGCCTATGGACGCCGAATTGAGACAAGTAGCTAATGGTTTTGACTATAAAGTCCGTTCATTTGACAAATACGACATCAACGGGTATCGCTTTCGTACCTTCGGCAAGGAGCTATCTATGGCCGACCAAAAGTCTATAAATTGTTGTGTCTCTACTATCGGCGAAAGAGATACCAAGTATTATGGGAGAGTTGAAGCAATTTATGAACTTCTATTCTATGGTGATAATCCACCGAACGTCGTAGTCTTCAAACGTTATTGGTTCCAGCCGAAGGAGACTAGAAGGACTCATAAACATATAGGGCTAGTCGGAATCAAACAATGCACCCATTTAGATGTTCCCGATGTCTATGTTACGGCTCAACAGGCGACCCAAGTTTTCTATCTACCATGGGCCTGCCAAACTGATCCAAATCTGAATGGTTGGGATGTCGTTCATGAAGTGCCGCCACGTGTTAGACCACTACCCCCTAATGAAGAGGATTATGAACCTCACATTAACCCAGACACATATGAAAGTGAATTCTTCCAAGAAACACGTCTTTCCAAAAACGCTTCAAGAAACGCTCTACTTCACCCCAGAACAATGAAGTAGAAAACGATAGTGAATTCGACTTCACCCATGAGTCGGAACAAGAAGAGCCGGAACAAGAAGAGGTTACTGCTGCGGATGACCTATCATTGCTTGACCGATTACATAAAGGTGGCCTTCTACATGTTGATGTTGCTGAACCCGATGAGCACATCATTGATGATAGTGATGATGATGTCGGTGTTCTCGGAATGGGGGTCCCCAGACTTGCCTGCCTGCGGCCCACGACATGGCTCACTACAGGAATCAGCTACTTTGCCGTCTGCCACGGCAGACGGCAAAGGCAAGGATGGCAGACGGCAAAGGCCTTTGCCGTCTGCCGCGGACGGCAAAAGGCTCCGGCAAAGTAGGCTACGGTAAAGAGCTTCTTTGTCGTCTGCTTTTTGAAGCGGACGGCAAAGGGGCCTTTGCCATCAGCAGCGGACGGCAAAGGTCATGGCTCTTTGCCATCTGCTGGCAGACGGCAATGACTGGCTCTTTGCCATCCGCTGGCAGACAGCAATGACTGGCTCTTTGCCGTCTGCGAGCTGATGGCAAAGAGCCTATATTGCCCCATTTAATTCTGTTTTTTCTTATATCAATTCATTTTCACAGAAAATCAAACACACACACACACACACAGAGATATATATATGACCAATAGTCATGAACACATAGTAGCAAGTTTCATCCATACATATACATAGTTTCATCAATATTACACGGTTTCATCCATAGGTAGCAAGTTTCACAAAGTCAAAACAAAAACTATAGACAAGCACTCCATATCTGAAATTACAAGAAATGACCTAAAACTAAATATCTATTTTCCTAAAAACTATCTTATTACTAAGATCTTCTCTGGATCTTCTTCTTTTCTTCCAACCTGCATAACAAAAACACTAAGAAAGAGAGAATGGGTTAGGAGTAGAAATGTAGCATTTCACTTGGTGAAATGCAATGTTCAGTTTTTATGTAAGTTTAACACACGGAAAGCTGGAGAGCATGCTGAGAGTTTTCTTGCCTGAGGACCAGGGTAGCCACCAACGGGCCAGCCAAGGGGCCAGTTCACATCCTTCTGGAGGAGAGTGTACTCCTGCTCAATTCCATACCTGTTTGGGTTCAGAGATAGGCCTAACCAGTGCTAATCTATATTGTACAACTTATTATGTTCTCACGTGTGTATGTGTGTTAAGACACAAGAGCGCTACTACAACTTTTATATGAAACACTGCAACAACAAAAAACTTGAAATATCGACGGAGGTATTCGTACCATCTCTCCTCAGCTGCAACCTTCGAGGTGTTGAAGATCTTGGCAGCATTGTGCCTCTTGTTGGTGGGGATTGGAACACCTTGTGGTGTGTAGCAGTCGCACATAACCTACAAGGAGTAATAAATAGGAAAAGATCAACAAACCAACGACTTTGCGCCAAATACAGTAGAAACTTGGCCTCTGATTTAGCTGAAGCTTTTTTTTCTCAGTTCAAGTATTTAAGATTTGTGTTAGCCAAGTAGGTCAACTAGTGGAATTTGCAGCCTTTCCTTGTATTCAGCTGGAAGTAGAATATTTGCAGCCTTTCCTTGTATTCAGCTGGAAGTTCTTCATAAATCCCCCTCAAGATTGTCATTCCAGGATTGTTATCATCAGATTGTAAAGTGGTGTGTACGTACAAGATGCAGAACGGACCCTCTGGCAACTCGGTGCGGAGCTTGTGAAACACATACCTCTTCAGACGTCCACCATCTATAACAGGAGCTGGAATACAAAAATAAAATGCCATCTGAGTGTTACAGGGAGCGGCAGAAACTAATACTCCCTCCGTTCAAAAATAAGGGTCATGATTTTAGTTCAAATTTGAACTAAAACCACGACGCTTATTTTGGAACGGAGAGAGTATCATATTAGCGGCAAAGCTTGTAGCATCAGAACATCAAGTGCCTGTAGAAGTTGTGAACCTCCCTTGTGTCAAATGGTGATCGTGTCTGTGAGGTGATTTTGAGAAATAATGCAAGGTTATCCAACAGGATGTTAAGCCAATATGACATGGAAAGGAACCATCCACTACTAGCAAAGAAACTACATATAAATTGGCATGTAAGTTCCCTTATAAAATGGTATGATCGAGTCTGCCAACTGATTTTGAGAAATAATAGTACTCCCTCTGTAAACTAATATAAGATCTTTAGATCACTACTTATTAGTAGTTTACAGAGGGAGTACCAATTTGCAGTACTGAATCTGTTATCAAACCTGAAACTACATCAACAGGGGATGGTACCACTAGCAAAGAAGCCACATACAAAGCAAATAACTATCGAAATGAACAATCATGAACCGTGCCTCTCCAAAATCCAGAATTTTCAATTTTTGACAACCGGTCACAATAGAATTGCTAATTTGCTCGAGACATAAATATGCTGAAATCCTAAGTACATCATGCATTTATCACTCCATACCAACTCCAGGAATGCAGCTACGAGCTAACAGCAAAGAATTCATCGAACGACTCGCACCAAACCCTAGACGCGCACCAGCAATCCCCAAATACCACCCGATAAATCCCAGGATGAGGAGAGGACGGGAAGTAACGGGAGGGGTTTGGCGCACCGGGGAAGAACTTGCCGACGACCCGAACGACGGGCCGGCCGGATCTGTCCGCGCCCTGCACGCGGACCACCTGGAGCTCCGGCGAGGAGGAGGCCCGTGCGGTGAGGGGGAGGCCGGATCCGGAGTGGCCGGACCTCCCGAGGCCGGATCCGGGCGCGAGGCAGCGTGGGGCGCCGGCGGCGACGCGGGGACGCGGGCGGGGCGCAGAGGAGCTCGGTGCTCGGCTCCCATGGCGGCAGCGGATCTCGAGGTTGGGGCGACGGGCGACGAGGCTTCCGCGGCGGGGCCGCGAGCTTGTGGGGAGGTGGCGGCGCACAACGCGGCGCGAGGCGACGGGGCTCCTAGGTTCTGGTGAGGTGGCGGCGCGCACCGGCGGGCGGAGGCAAGGTGGCGCAGCGGCACGGGGTCGAGGGAGGCGGGGTCGGGCGGCGCTCGGCTATGGGGCAGGGGCGGAGAGAGAGGGGATAGAGATAGAGGAGGTGGGGGCAACGGTTTTCCTTTTAGCCGAAAAAAAGATAGCCACCCTCTTTGCCGTCCGCCAGCAGATGGCAAAGAATCTTTGCCGTCTGCTGGCACCTCTTTGCCGTCCGCTGGCAGATGGCAAAGATTCTTTGCCATCCGCCAGCAGACGACAAAGAAATGACAGATGGCAAAGACCTTCTTTGTCATCTGCCTGTTCTTTGCCGTCTGTTGTTTGGTAGCTGATGGCAAAGACCTTCTTTGCCGTTCGCAAGCAGACGGCAAAGAACTGGCAGACGGCAAAATCCCTGATTCCAGTAGTGGCTAAGCCAGCAGGCCGTACGGCCCATCTTCATCAACAAGGAATCCAAGACCCTCGCGAGGGGCCAATCCTCGCGGGGCGGATGATGCAAGACCTCCTCAGGAGTGGCCTAGTCAGGCAGGCTCATGAGGAGTGGAGATATCAAGGTGGGGCAAACCTCACGAGGCTCTCGTGACGTGAGCCATGACGATCGACACCAGGCGGGCGTCAGGCGGGCGCCAGCGCGCGCAGCGTCCTTATTTCCTCTTTGGTGCTAAGGAGGCCAGCGCAGGCGAGGAGTACCGAGGCATCAGGCAAAGGTTGCTATATCGGTGCAATGAGACCAAGACCAGGAGGACGGCAAGACGGATGTCATTGTGGAGCCCAAGACGGCGTCACCACCAGAGCCTTTTGCAGGCGAAGACCACTTTTGTCAGGATAGCTTGTACTAGCTGTCCCCCTTCAAATTCGCCCGCCGTTGTTGGCTCCCTTCCCGCTCAATATTTGGGAAGAGGACCAGGGCCTATATAAGTAGAGCTAGCCGCCACAGTAGGGGCATCTGATCACACCTCATCTCGGCTGGATCCCATCTGATCCGATCAAGCAGTTCATCCAGCTCTCACCCGCTAAGTCACCAAGCACAAGAACACCTCAACCTCAGGAGGCTATTCTTCCCTCTGTACTGTTCATCATTAGCCCAAGAGGCAATCCACCACCACCACACTGGAGTAGGGTATTACACCACAACGGTGGCCTGAACCAGTATAAACCCGGTGTCTCTTTGCGTGGTGAGTTCGTCGAGTTCGTCTGTAAGATCTTAATGAGCTAGGGCGTAGATTGGTAGGAGGGAAAGACTTCGCGCGCACCCTAGTGTTCGAACCTTAAGGGTTTGCCGGAACCCCACATCCGACATTTGGCGCGCCAGGTAGGGGTGCACCGTAGCTTCCCTTCCATCAGTTCGTCGCCCCGTCGCTCTGTCGTCTCCATGGCAGATGCTCGCCATGCTCGAGCTGAGCGTCTGGCTGCCCTCACCGCCCGCGTTGCTCAGACAGCTCCCGTCGGCAGGCCACCTCATCGTTCTCCGTCTCCCGCTGCCAGCGCTGCCACTGGCCCGGCGGGGAACGAGCAGCAGGCGTCATCGCTGCATCCTTCGGTGCGACAGGACGGCCGCACCGCCACTCCATCGATGACCCCGGCCGGTTCCTCGTCTCACGCACGCCGCGTTCCCATGGAGGCGCGGGCTGCACTCCTCACCGCAAACGAACTCCTGCACTACTGCCCAGTCGACGACCTCTACGAGGAGTGGCTCGACCGCGTCGCCGAGCTTGTCCACGCCGCAGGGGCTCCCCGGCGCCGTCCCTCTCTCTACCTCACCCTCAACCAGCCACGGGCGATGAGGCTCATGGCACGCCTCCACCACCTCTGCCTCGAGACGGTGCCTTGGCACCAAGGCGCGCGGTTCCGCGGCGCGATCCACCACGCCCGGTGCCCGCGCGCGAAGAGAGAAGCTGCCAAGAAATCCCGCGGCCGCGAGAAGCTGCACCTGCGCTCCCCGCGCCACCTCGTCAAGACCGCGCGCCGCCCGTAGCGGTGCCGCGTGGACCTCGCCAAGACCAAGCTCCACCTCCAAAGTGCGCCCCAGCAACCACGGCCGGCTGCCGCGCCTTCACCCCCGAGCTGCGCAGCGTCGCCTGGCCACGCAAGTTCAAGCCGGATCTGCCTCCTCACTACGACGGCACCGCCGACCCCGCGGAGTTTCTGCAGCTCTATGAGCTGAGCATCGAAGCGGCCAACAGTGATGAGAAAGTCATGGCGAACTGGTTCGCCATGGCTCTCAAGGATGGAGCCCGCTCCTGGCTCCTGAACCTGCAGCACGGCTCGATCTCCTCCTGGGACGAGATGCGCGACCGCTTCGTCGCCAACTTCCAGGGCACTCGCGACCGCCCTCCGGCCGTGGGTGACCTGCGCCGCATCAAGCAACAACCAGGAGAGACCCTCCAGAAGTACATCCAGCGCTTCAACAACACCCGCCTCAAGATCACCAAGGTCACGGACGAGGCCATCATCTCCGCGTTCTCTGACGGCGTCCGCGACGTCAAGATGAAGGAAGAGCTCGCTATCCATGAGGAGTTGTGCACATCCCAGGAGCTGTTCAACATGGCGACCAAGTGTGCAAGAACTAAGGAGGGGCGCCTCTCCCTCCTTGAGCTGCCAGCTGCGGGCACAGAGGAGAAGAAAGCCAAGGTCAAGGACGTGAAGCGCAAGGAAGCAACGGTGCTAGAAGCAGAGCCCGACACCAAGCGGGGCAGAGATCAGCCCGAGTCATCCAAGAATAGCCGACCGTTCTGCGCCTTCCACAACCTGAACACCCACAACACCAGCGACTATCAAGAGCTCAGAGCCATACGAGAAGGACGCTTCGGTCGACGCCCCGAGCGCAGCGACCAGAGCTACGGCCGTGGAGGAGGACGTGGAGGCGGACGCTGGGACGACCGTGGCCCGCGCCAGGAATGGCGCGACAGGCCTCGTGAGGACCGCTGGCAGGACCATCCTCGCGAGGGCGCCTGGATGGACCAGCCTCGTGAGGACCGCGCCCAAGGCAACGCTGGTCTTCCCCTGCTGCCGCCACCAAGAAGGAACGATGACCACCATCAGGACGAGGGAGCTGGGGGCTTCCAGGAGCCGCGTGCAATCGCATGCATCTTGGGCGGCGCCCAGGCCCCAGCCTCTCGGTGCTCCCCAAGCTCAAAGCCACGCACCCGCTCAAGTGGTCCCAATGCGCCATCACTTTCGACTCGGCAGATCAGCTCAAGTGCGCGGCGACCGCCGGCGCCCTCCCGATGTTGTGTTCCCCAATCATCAGCAATGTGCAGGTTACCAAGACCCTCATCAACGGCGGCGCAGGGCTCAACGTCCCGTCCGTCGACACGTTCGATAACCTCCAAGTGCCGTATGAGCAGCTCCAGCCTACCAAACCTTTCTCACGAGTGACTGACGGTTCCACCACGCCGATAGGGCAGGTCCGCCTGCCTGTCACCTTCGGGGAGCGCAAGAAATACCGCACCGAGCTCATCGACTTCGACGTCGCGCACATCCGCCTACCGTACAACGCCATCCTCGGGTATCCGGCCCTGGCCAAGTTCATGGCAGTCACCCATCATGGCTACAACGTCCTCAAGATGCCAGGAGGCGGAGGAATCATTACGGTCCCATGTGAAGAGAGAGATGCGGTGTGCTCCCTTGAGCGCGCCTTCCAATTTGCAGCAATCGACGATCTCGACAGCAGAAGTGAGGGCCCTCCGGAGGCCATCCCCAAGAAGACGCAGCTGCGCCGCGCAGGACCTAAGGAGGATGGCGACGCGGTAGGAGCCTCATCAGGATCAGCGTCCATCCCAGGGGCGCCTCCCTCCATCGCATAGGAAGGCGCGCCCGGCGCCCTCCTCGGGCAAGGCTCGGGGGCTCTCTTCTGGAGGGCCTCAAACCTTGCCAACCTCACGAGGGAGGCGTTTGGGCACCACTTGGAGGTGTGCTTTGCGGCACGTGTCCCTCAGGAGAGCACAGGGCAAGGAGTGCCCACCACCCAGGAGTTCATCACCAAGACCACTCAGGAACTGCAAGACGCAAGAGCCATGCGGGGCGACAGCCGCTCACGAGGCGCAGCTCCCCATCCTGGCGAGGATGCTGGGCTGCGTGTCTGCATCAATGTCCCAGGGCTCAACAGGGCCGCATCTCAAGAGCACTTCTGGCCTTCGCGTGTGGGCTGCTGCAGGGGCCCGCCACACAGCTACGTCTGTAGGGTAACGCGACAGAAAACGAAAATTTTCGGTATAGCGAGCACGCCCAGGACCACTATGGAGACTGCATACAAGGTTTGATCTGATCCGTACCGACTCGAAGCGAAGCGGAAGAAGAGTCTGTGTAGATCGTTGGTGCAGATCCCCGCAGCTAGGATTTACAACCTCCCAACCGCGAGGATGTACTCCCTCTCCGGACAGCCCTTCGGGAGGCGGTCGGACAGTCCCCCGGACAATGTCGCGGACAGTCCTTCGGGAGGACCCTCGAAACTCGGACGGAGACTCGGACAGCCCTTCGGGAGGACACTCAAACAGCCCCTCGGGCAAAAGATCGAAACTACAATCTCTCTACGGGGTTGCACACATACGGTGTCAGCTATCCGGCAGGGCTTCGCCGTCCAGAACTAGTTCCTGCCGGAACCCAGACAGCCTTACGGCTCTACGAAACTCTTTTCGTGGGAGGGAGAGAAGAAGCCAGATAATGCATGGCATGTGTATGAGAGCAAGGGATGAGCTTTGGGCTGCCCACTCCTCCTCTATTTATAGGAAAGCCAAGGGGTAGGGATGGCTCACAAAAACCCAAAATGCCCATGCAAATGTCACACATGAAGGGCATAATGGGGAGGAAGTGGAGCTCCATGGAGCCCCACACATGTGGCCGGCCAACCCCCTTGGGGGGCCCCCATGAGGAGCATGCTTGGCCCCCAAGCCCTTCTAGAAGCCTTTTGGAAATATCCCAAAAGGTGACTCACCATAAAATATCCAAAAAGCACTTTCACTATTCACGACGACATTTTTCAGCGTCCGTTCGAACTAAAAATATTTATGTGGGCTTAGAACATTTCCAGTACCCACCATAATAATTTTCAACGCGTTCCGAAACAATTCCGGTTTTAGTGATTTTCATCTGCGAAACGCATCTGAAGTGGCTCCGGCAGCTCCGGAACATTTCCGGTTTTTATCTCAGAAAATTCCAAAAAGCTTCCAGAATGATTCTGGCACCCTCCAAGAATTATCAGGCATTTGCCGAAACCAATCTAACTTAATGGTATATCCCGAAACAACTTTTCGGTACCATCGAAACTTATCCGATGACCTCTCTCTGCGGTATGATTCCGCTGTCCGAAACCTTTCCGGTGTCCGAAACTTTTTCGGTGATTTTCTCTCATACTCTCTGTCTAGTATTCAGTAGATAGATGACCCTTAAGCGTGTGACCCTATAGGTTCGGTGAAGTATAGACATGACCCGGAACCCCTTCCGATCAATGATCAACATCGGAGCCGTGGACACCCATATTGACCCCTATACCCACACGAATGAATATTCGAGTGAACCTCCAGTTGTAGTGAGCTATTCCTATTGCTTCACGATATGTCACAAACACCCGAGGTGAGATTTATTGCATCCCCGTGGGCGAACAATTTGTCCACCATGCAAGTTACCTCGTTACTGGTTCTGTTCTCTTTTCTCGTTTCCGTGTTCCGGCATCCCAGTGATCAAATCACAAGGTGTCTGGCCAGTCGATTATGGATACCGTAACAGCGAGAGGGCCCGAGAATATCTCTCCATCGTCGGAGGAGCAAATCCCAATCTTGAGCTATCTCGTTACTTGCCATACTTTTCCGTGAACCCGTAAGCCGCCGTAATAGCCACCCAGTTACGAATGACGTTTAACAAACCCCAAAGTTCACAAAGCAAGTACAAAGGAACTCGATACTCTCATGGTCTAAGGAATTATGCAAACATTAACTATCTCTGTGTTATTAACCATAAACTAGTGACGAAAAGAATCTCATAGCATAACATCAATTTGGGTCGATTCAACACAAGTGTTCTACCAACATCGCGCCCTCAGAATTGCCAGCATAGATATGCCCATGATCAGGAAAACAGGATCATCATGCAATACATGAGCCAGTCTTAGAGGCAAGACTAGGAATACATTTTACCGTTTAGTATACCACACGTGCACATGAGTTTCCCTCCGAGCCTCGTGGATATTGCAGACTCGGGAATCATTGCAGTTATAGCATGGAAGCTAAACATTCATTACAAACTTTTGAGATACAAAATAACTGTTATTACTGCCTCTAGGGCATATCTCCTACAGTTCGCATGCCCTTCGGCTTGCCGAGCGTGGCGTCAGCCTATCACCGCAACATGCGGCGTGTCCTGGCGGCTCAGGAGGCCAGGTACCATGCCGTCCTGGAGGAAATGGAGACGGTCTTCAGGGAACCTCCCGAGCCCCCAGAGCCTCCCGAGGCTCAAGGCTCCGGTGGCTCATGAAGAGTCACTACTTCGACGCACGTCTTCAGCTGCACCAACTCTACTTCATCTACAGAACCAGGTGACATCTTCCAAGCTCGTTTAGCTGGGAGCACCCCTCGGGCTGCATCATTCCCAGGCCACATGGGTCCGTCCCTGTGGCATGTATCCCTTTGCTAATGTCTTTAGCTTACCTTGCTGGGGGCGCCCCTCGGGCTGCATCATCCCCAAGCCGCTCGGGCCGGACCCAGTGGCATGAATCTTCCTGCATTTACCTAAGCTGATCTGCTTTCCATACTTAACCTGCCAACTACTATCACCTTCTCGACCATCGCCTCCCACGGGGGCCTCCTCACAGGCACGACGCTGGTGCATGGGTCCGTCCCTGCCACGTTGACAAATCCGAGCGGCCGAGCTCTGGCTCGCGGCACGCCCCGCGCACGTCACCTCACCAGGACCTCAGTGCCTTCACTTCATCCAGAGCAACCAGCGGCAGGCTGGAGGTTATAACGACAAACCATGTTTCTTCTTGTGCCTGTTCACAGGGATCCCGTGGGAAGGATAGCAGGCGGCACCGCGAGTCTCCTTTTCTCTCATGCAATTCGCTTGCACGTTAAAAGGGGGGCTCCTGAGCATCGCGACTCAGGAGCTCTTACTGGCTCTCCAGCCCTCACCCCCTGGCCTTGACCGCGGCATCGCGACCTGGCATACCAGCGGCGGCTGAGCTCGCTCGAGGGCCGGGACCTGAGGACGTAGAGCACTAAGAAGAGCATGGGGGGAGGGAAACTCGTATGGGCCGGCCTAGCTATGCCGCACAAGTAGGCGCGCAGCCCTAGCGCAACGTCAGGAGTCGCCACGAAGTCAACAAGATAAGTCCCGCCCTTGGATCGGCTAAATGTTTGGGCCTAATGGTCACTCACGCCTTGCCGCAACCCTGTTGCGGCCACGTCAACTCCCTTTCTCGCCTTACCATGGCTGCTTGAGCGCTAAGGGGGACCTCCTGAGCATCGCGCCTCAGGGGCTCTTACTAGACCTCGGGCCGCACACCTCCTGGCCTTGACCACGGCACGCGACCTGGCATACCAGCGGTGGTTGTAGCCTGCCTAGGGACCGGGACCTGTCAGCGTAGAGCAACAAGCTATCGCGAGGAAAGAAAGGGGGGACCGAGCCTTAACGGGACATGCATTCACCAAATTCTCATAACAGGGAAGATAGGCACAAAAGACATTACAGACCCTTACATGCCCCCACGGGGCACTTCATGATTCTTCGCAGGGAACAAAAGCTAAAACTAAGGGGGATCCTATCTACACCGTCTCGTGGCAGACGCCATCGTCAACAGTGGGCCACGGGAGACCGGCGCCAACCCCATCCAGATCAGCGGCGGCGACGGCCGAACGCTGCGGCTCTGCTCCGAGCGCGGCGAGAGCTCGGGGCACGTATCTGTCATCGCTCGTATCCGGAGTCTCATGGAGCTCAGGAGAGCTGCAGGACCCCCAAGGGCTGCTGCTGGAGTGGCCGCGAGCGGAGCGCGCGTCAGCTTGACGCCCCTCTCCGGAGCAGCACTCCAGGAGGCGGCCCTCAGCATCAAAGACCTTAAAGAAGAGTCTGAGATGCCGTCGTACTCAAAGTGGATCGCGAGGGCACCCCTCGCACGGCAAACCCGCGCGATCTCGCCCCAGCCGCGAGTCATGAAGATCTTGCCGGCGGGGACCGCTTCGATCTCTGCTCCAGTCGCCGGGGTGCTGCAGTCGGCGTGCTGCAACCAGAGCTCGAGAGGCCCCCTCGGCGGCATCACGTCGGAGAAGAACCGCGGGAAGCGGATCCAGGAGCTTGGAGGCATCGGCGCCTACAGCACCAACTCGCGCGAGGAGTCTGCGGCGTGGATTCCGGGGGCGACGGCACGCGTCGCCGTGGCGTGGCGGTCCCGGACGTGGCGTGGGCGGCGCTGCTCGTCGCTCCGTCCTCCCGAGCCCTTGGCTCGGGCGTACAAGGGTAGCGGGTACCCCGGAGGAGGCCGCTCGCACCAAGGCCTTGTCACCACCTGCATCGCCGCTTCGTCACGACGGTGGACCCCGGGTCGTCCCGGGGAGCCTTTCCCTTCTCTTCGGCGGAAAACCTTCTGATAGGCGCCATTGCTGTTAGCAGTGGAGCAAGGAGGAAGAAGCAAGCAAGCGAGGAAGAAAAGGGTGACGGGGGCTCTGCCCCCCTCCCCATTTATAACGGAAGAAGGACAACCGGCGCCTCCCACGATCGCAAGTAATGATGGTTTTCCTTGCATGTCGCAGGGACTTGTCAAGTCGTGCAGTTGCCGAGGCAGCGTGGGGAAGCGGAGACGCCCACGTCCAATCAACCGCCACGCGTCAACCGAGGCCGCAGGCTTTTGGGTCCCGCGGTGCTCCGTACTTGACCCTTGGCTTCTACGCGAAGCCAAGCCCGAGCGCACCTTGGGCCCGGGGGCTACTGTTGGCGTTCTGGGAACGGGGGTCCCCAGACTTGCCTGCCTGCGGCCCGCGGCCTGGCTAAGCCAGCAGGCCGTACGACCCATCTTCATCAACAAGGCATCCAAGACCCTCGCGAGGGGCCAAGCCTCGCGAGGCGGACGACGCAAGACTCCTCAGGAGTGGCCTAGTCAGGCAGGCTCACGAGGAGCGGAGATATCAAGGCGGGGCAAACCTCACGAGGCTCTTGTGACGTGAGCCATGACGATCGACACAAGGCGGGCGCCAGCGCGCGGAGCGTCCTTGTTTCCTCTTTGGTGCTAAGGAGGCCAGCGCAGGCGAGGAGCACCGAGGTATCAGGCAAAGGTTGCTATATCGGTGCAACGAGACCAAGACCAGGAGGACGGCAAGACGGAGGTCATCGTGGAGCCCAAGACGGCTTCACCACCAGAGCCTTTTGCAGGCGAAGACCACTTTTGTCAGGATAGCTTGTACTAGCTGTCCCCCTTCAAATTCGCCCGCCATTGTTAGCTCCCTTCCCGCTCAATATTTGGGAAGAGGACCAGGGCCTATATAAGTAGAGCTAGCCGCCACAGTAGGGGCATCTGATCACACCTCATCTCGGCTGGATCCCATCTGATCTGATCGAGCAGTTCATCCAGCTCTCACCCGCTAAGTCACCAAGCACAAGAACACCTCAACCTCAGGAGGCTGTTCTTCCCTCTATACTATTCATCATCAGCCCAAGAGGCAATCCACCACCACCACACTGGAGTAGGGTATTACACCACAACGGTGGTTTGAACCAGTATAAACCCGGTGTCTCTTTGCGTGGTGAGTTCGTCGAGTTCGTCTGTAAGATCTTAGCGAGCTAGGGCGTAAATCGGTAGGAGGGAAAGACTTCGCGCGCACCCCAGTGTTCGAACCTTAAGGGTTTGCCGGAACCCCACATCCGACAGATGATGATGCATTTATTGATCCCGGAGCATTTATTGAACCCGACGATCAAGATTATTAGTAGTTCATGTCAGGTATTCAATTTGTGTTACACACACACACACACACACACACACACACACACACACATATATATATATATTGTTAGTTCATGTTAGGTATTCACATTTTTATGTTGTACTTGATTTATATAGGTACTTGTATGATTGTATGATTTATATAGTTACTTGTATGATTGTTTATTATACATAGTGTCATGGTCTTGATATCTGTCCCCGTCATCCCTCGTCTGATTTTATAATTCGGATGTGGTATATTCTCTTTTATAACTATTTGTTGTATTTCGTATTTATGACAATATACCCATCATGTTGACATAGAGATATATTTATCTAGGAGGTATGTGAACCGGAAATTGCAACCGACCCTTTTGTCGAGAAGTTAAATTTATTTGAAAAAGAAAACAAGTATTTGAAAGAAAAAATGAAAAGAATTGAATAAGAGAAGATGAAATTGGAGTTGTATGTTGCCGATGTCATCGATGATCACAAGATCAAGATGGCTGCAATGCGCTTGAAGATGGATGCAATGTGCTTGAAGATTAGTAAGATTAGAAAATATGCCATTGATAATGAGGCTTGGTAAACATTATGCCGTTGGATCAATTGTTATCTTAGTTGCGATCTTGATCGCATTTGTTGTGATGACGGTAAGTTTTCTCTAGTGTTTTGCTTAACAAATGCATACTTAGCTAATTATCCTCCAAAATGATATAATTAGCTTATTTAGTTCATTTATGACATAATTAGCTTATTCATTTCAAAAATGGCATAATAACCTTGGTTCTCTCATAAATGTCATATACTTAGTTTATTTTCCTTCAAAATGGCATAATTACCTAAGTTAGATAAAAAATGAGCTATAGTTACCTAACTTGGCTCAAAAATGGCATCATCACCTAGGTTAGCTCTAAAATGACACAAATAAGGAATAAGAAGAAGAAAAACAAGGAAGAGGAGAAAATGAAAGAATAGAAGAAGAAAGATGAGAAAAGAAGAAGAAGAAAATATCTTCTTATTCTTCCTTTTTCTCTTCTTTCTTTTTATCCATCTTCTACTCCTTATTCTTCTTCTTCTTCTTCTTCTTCTAGTCTTATTCTTCTTCTTCTTCTTCTTCTAACTTTCTTACTCCCAATTTTGCAGGTTTCATTCACATCATGGAAGCAGCATTGATGGACTGCTAGTGTTTAGTTTTTGTTTTCATTTGTATTGATGAACAATGTGAAACTATGTATGTATATATGGATGAACTCCGTGAACTATGTATGTATTGGATCTTTTCATACCCTATGTGTTCTGTTGCATTGATGGACTGCTAGATGTTGGATACATGGGCTATGTTTGAGGTTGAATCTATATATATCATATATGTCTTTTGAAAATGCAGGGATATAACAGAAAACAGAAAAAAAAACAGTAACAAAATAGGCACTTTGTCGTCCGCCACCGAGGGCAAAGAGCCCTTTGTCATTCGCCACAGACGGCAAAGAGGCCACGTGGCAGCAACCTGTGCAATCTGGGAGGTGACCCATTTGGTCACTTTGCCGTCTGTGGCGGACGGCAAAGGCCGGACAGCTTTGCCATCAGTGGCCGATGGCAAAGCACTGGGTGGCGTGACGCATCTGCTGACGTCACAAGGCGGACGGCAAAGCGCTGGGAGGCGTGACGCATCTGCTGACATCACAAGGCCGACGGCAAAGCCTCCCGTTAGCCACCTAACGTGGCTAACGTCAGTTGTTTGCCGTCCACTTTCTTTGTCGTCAGCCACCGACGGCAAAGCGTCTTTGCCGTTCGATGTGGGAAAGCAGACGACAAAGAAGCTGTTTACCGTAGCTTATTGTGCCGGATAGCTTTGCCGTCAGTGGCTGACGGCAAAAAGATTTGCCGTCAGTGGCTGACGGCAAAGAGGTTTGCCGTCAGCTTTCTTGTCCTTTGCTGTCCGCCGTGGCGGACGGCAAAGAAGTTGATTCCTGTAGTGTATGAACCTTAGGCCTTGTTTTAAAGTATTGATATACTATTTTAGTCATTGTTTGTTACTTCTTAACTTACTATTTTTAATTGTTCAGATTATGAAAACATATTTTTACTATCCATATTATACTTGTATCACCATCTCTTCGCTGAACTAGTGTACCTATTCAATTTACCATTGTATTCGGTGTTGGGAACACAAGAGATTTCTTATATTTGATTACAGAGTTGTTTGAGAGAGACCATCTTTATCCTACACCCCTACGGATTGATAAATTTTAGGTCATCCATTTGAGAGAAATTTGTTTTTGTCCTACAAAACTCTGTGGTTGGAGGCCCAACAGAATCTACAAGAACTGTACTACATCGGTGTGAAAGCCGGGATGGTTGTTGCCGCAGTGCTGCTATGCAAACCCCATTGGCGCAACCAGCACTGCTATGCAACACTCGCCAGCGGCCGGTGCTGCAAGCCGGACGGAGTGCAACAACGCAGGGCACACCAGTGCTGCTATGCAGCACTCGCCCGACATTTGTTGGTGCTTCAAGATGGATGGGCGACCTATAGGGGAGCACCAGTGCTACGATGCTAACCTCGTCGATGTTGACGGGGCTGCGATGCAACGCTCCCGACGCTTCAAGCCGGCGTTGCTACGGTGGCTTCCGACGACGCTGCTATTGCAGCTCTGCTGGGGACGATACAACAACATCAACCAACCATGTTGCAAGCGGGACCGTCGAGGTGCTACGATGTTGCTGGCTAGTAGAACAACGGCGGTGCGGGGCGACGGGAGGGAGGCATGCTATGAGTGAGGGCCGGGAGGGTGCATGGGGTGCTTCGTGTTTGCAAGCGCAAACCGAACTGCAAGGCCGAAGCAGAGGTAGATGATCGAAGGGTCATGCGCGGACGGATTGGACGGCCGTGCAAGCGGATGATTTCTTAGCAGCGCTCTTTGGTATTTTTTACAACTAAAGGAGCAACGAAGAAAGGGTTTAGTAAGGTTACTTGAGTAAAACAGACTTTTCGCAATATGAACCTCCGGCTAAAAGGTATTATCAGGCTTTCAGTCTTTGATCATGTCAACCTTTCCGCCCCATCATTTGTCCCTTCAGTTTGACGTCCTGGCCGGAGAAAATTCTCTCGCTATGGCCAGCCAATGCGCACGTGAAACTGAGCCAGCAACAAGGGTCAACTCAGCCAACGAACTACATAAACTTCCGGCCAAAATGGCCCCTTTGTTCGTCCAGTTCCAGGTTCGGCCAGGCCGCTCGCCTGGTCCGCCGCGAATGCTAGCGAGAAATACGAAAATAGCCCAATCTTCTCATTAAAAGTTAAATCTGTGACAAACTCTGTATGTCACTAGCCTGCATGAACAGTGTGACCCAGAAGTCCATCTCATCGTTGCTCGAAGATGGTGCTCCACTATCTACGCCGAAGGTGTCGCTGGATTCCATCCCGGAACCGGAGCTGTCCGCCGACATCGCCAGTGTCTCCGACCAGAAGCTGTCGTCGATCTGGAACTCCTCCGAGGAAGAGCTTCCCGTGTTCTCCAACGACGAGGCCATCGAGTAGCCGGTGGCGGACGACGTCGAGAGGGACTGCCCCGGTGACGACGACGCCGGCTCGGAGGTCGGGCCCTCGAGCGCGCTCGCAGCCACAGCAGGCTTCTTGGCTTTGCGCTTAGGCGCTGCCTGGCCGGAGGGCTTGGACGAGGATTCGAGTCGCTTCTTGAGGTGTGTGTGCCAGACGTTCTTGATCTCGTTGTCCGTCCTGCCAGGCAGCCTGGCGGCAATGGTGGACCATCTGTTGCCGAGCATGGCGTGGAGTTGGATGATGGCTTCTTCCTCGTCGCTGGTGAAGTTGCCGCGCTTGATGTCGGGGCACAGGTAGTTGATCCACCGGAGGCGGCAGCTCTTGCCGCAGCGCAGCAGGCCGGCCTGCTTGGGCAGCGCCCGCCAGTTGCTGTGCCCGTGCTGCTCGATGTGAGCGACCAGGGTCATGTCCTCCTCCGCTGTCCACGGGCCCCTCTTGAGCCCCATCTTCTCGCAGCAAGGAGCCCTCACCATTGCTGTTGCTTACTCTGTATGCTCCTCTGCACTCTTCTCTTCTCTTCGCGCAGGCCCGGATAAGACGCTCGCGCTGTGTGTGTGTGATGGGTCGGAGGCGAGGGAGGGAGTCGGATGCTCGGAGGAAGCTGATGATGGTTTGTGGATTGCGAGGGCATTGGGCTATTTATGCTCGCTCGCGTCGACAGCAAAACGTGGTCAATTGGGGTTCTTGGGCAGCTTCTGGGAAGGATCGAGCCGCATGGCCACACCGCTGGCTGACAAAACGAGGCGGAATAGCAACGTTCGCTCCCAGTTGTTCCTTTTCTATTGTTTGGAGTCCATGTACGGTGTTTGTTTCCTTGTTTATTACTACTCGCTTTGCTTCTACTTTAGTTACTATATACTCCTGTGCCCATTTTAAAATCCACATGTTGGATGCGCATGTGTTTCTGGTGGCATTGTTCTCTCTGAAATGATTAGTGAACTGCTGCCTCGTGTAAGGAGCCTGCTATGGATTCACTCCTCACGAACACCAATTCGAGTTACAAGAACTGATAAAGGGGAATTGCTCAAGAATGAGGAGGAAGAAGCCAGAAGCAGGAGGAGAAGGGGAGCCGCCGCCGTTCGTGCCGTGATCCACTGGATGGTCTCGACGTCGCCTCCTCCCAGGCTCTTATCGCCCTGGTGGTTCCGGAACGGGCCAGGCCCCCTTAGCTGGCCCAAAGGGCCAGCGCAAACACGTGATGGTAGGAGGGCTCCTAACATCCCCCCCTCCTTGAAATGCGGCTTGACCCCAAGCCGACACCACCGAGAACCGCCGGGATCTCATTGCACTCGATGTTCCTTGACTAGGTCGAAGTCATGATGGTAGTCGACGTCGAGGTTGACTTGAACGAGGAGGTTGTAGTAGCCGTGGTCGATGGTGACTCCATCCAAAGAGGCGCCGAGGAAGTGGTCGGTGCCAACATAGTCTTGATCGAAGTTAAGGTAGTACTTGTGGTTGATGGAGCCCTGCACGACGACGACAACAGCACCGGTGATGAAACCCCTCCCTCCTTGAAGAGTGCCTTGATTGGAAGCTGAAGTCCCATAGTCTTCCTGGACAACCGTAAAGCTCCCTAGATCATCAGGTACGCTCGACACACAGATTTTTCCGCTCCTCGTGGACTTGCATGACTGGCAATATAATGGCAGCAAGAATCCCCATAGCTCTATGAACTTGTCAAGTCTGTAATCAAGCTCCCATGTTCCAGGCAAGAAATGAATGGTCATCCACTGATTTAGTTCGCCGCTGGCCATTGGCTTCTCCATTCTCAACTGGGTGCATATAGGAGTCGCATATGCAATCCAGGCTTCAAACAAGTAATGCATCAGGGAAGTCGATGCACATGTACTGCATATATAGCTCGCAAGGCCTCCAGGGTCCCACATTTGCTCAAGGTGATCGCCACTAGCTGAAGTATATGATATTGGTTCAGAAGGGGAACGAGGCAACATAAAAATATGTTGTGAATTTTTGTCCCGCGATTGATGCTTGTCCCACTGCCATTGCATTGTGATACCAGCTGGAGCAAAAGACCATAACGGACAAAATTGCACGAACTGAAGATAGACACTACTCGGGAATGTTGTACACAGAGCACCCAATTGCTGCTTGATGTGAAAGAGCTTGTCATGATTACTGAAATCTGAATCCTTTTTGCCCCGTTTCAAAAACCACGAGCATGAGAGCTGCACTGGAAGTATCCTTATGCAATTCCCAAGGAAAATGGAGCACCGTTCCCATGCATTGTTAGTGTGAAAGTCGATTGAAACACGACCACTGCCTTTAAATTCTTCTTGACTCAAAAAAATCCAGCGCACTGACATATGCATAAGATGAATTATCCCCTGCAATTTGTCAGAAATAGGAATGCAACCCAGAACAGCATAGTCCCAAACCGCTACGTGATGCTCGCAAACACCCATAAACTGGTGTTCAAAATATTCCACCTTAGGCAGTTCGGAACACACTTGCACTGCTCGGCAATTGCAAGAATCAGATGGCCATGGAAGCTTCAGGTGGACATTTGTTTGACTGAATCTGGACTTCAGTTGCAGATTTGGAAAATAACTTGAGAAAGCTCTAAGAGAATTCAGATTACCAGATAAACTCTTCATCGCATAAATGACTTGTGGTACCATCCATGTGTGCTTCAGGGTAACTCCGTCAGGAGAGCAAGCAAATGATGGCCATGGCATAAAACAGGGCCTGCCAGCAGATGTTTTCCTTTTGGAACTGAGTGGCCATGCAACTTTCCATTGGGAATGTTTAGAGCAATTAGGGGAAACAATAGCAGCACAACCTAGTTCATACGGCCCAATTTGCATGTTCTGAAATAAATGTGCCGCCATAGAACAGATAACCAGTCGCCATTCCACAACACCCAGGTTTAGATCACCCATAACTTGCATTATCGGATGACTCAGGACAGTTGTATCTCTTGGCAACATGGAGATCAAACAATGCACTGTAATGGTAGCCGGATCAGAGGACAGTAATGGCTCAAATAGCCTTAACCGCAGACCAAGATTGTGGGAGAGTTCTGTGCTCAGCACACCCATTTGCTTCACATGCCTGAACAATTGCACATAGAAATTTGAATCTGCAGCGTCCTCTGATGGCATACCGATTGGGATCTTCATCACACAAGTAACTTGTGGCAGCAGGCTTTTATGGTTCAGAGTCATGCCTTCATGAGAGCAAGAAAACGACGGCCACGGAGTTGGTCGAACCTCATTCTCCTCTGCACTATGATGCACCAGATATGATGGCCATGGTGTCGGCCGTATCGGCAGCCCTTCGTGCCTTGTCGGCGGCTGGACAGCAAGCTCGATGGCGATGTCTGGAATGGCTTCCACGAGTGCGTACTCGTCCGTCCCAGCAACAACGACACGACGGTTGCTGATTGTGGAAAAAATCGGGAATGTAACCTGGATGTGGGGCGGCAGGCTGATGATGGCCTTCACGGGGATGTTGAGGCCGTCGAACTTGTCGTGGTGACCACAGGTGGCTACACCGATGGCCGCTGTGGTGTTGCAGAGGTCGATCGCGAGCTCGGGACCGAGTGCGGTGGTGGTGTTGTGAACCTCCGCTGCGACGGTGGCGCCGTCATGGGCTTCGTCGACGCTGTCGATGGCATCGACCTGGGTCGAGCACTCCGTCGAACAGGTGACGGGCACCATCGAGATGCAGAGCGGGGTTGCATCATGGGCAAACTTGGGGATCTCCTGGGCCTTGGTGGTGGAGAAGGGGTCGCCGGGGAGGACGGCGAGCTCGGTGACGACTTCTGGATTTGCCGCCACCAATGTGTACTCGGTCGTGCCCGTGACGAGGACGCGGCCGTTGCTGTCGAGGGAAGACTTGGGGGATGTATCCTGGAAGTGAGGCGGCGTGCTAGTGCTGGCCGCCCGCCGTAGGGATGTTGACGGAGGCGTCCAAGATGGTGGAGTGTGCCGATGTAGCAGTATCACCCGCCATGAAGGCATCTGGCGTTGCTGTGCTCGTTGGTGGTGAGGTTCGGGACGGCAACACGTCAGGCGTTGCGTTCCTCATCTGCAGACGACAGCACCGGAAGTAGATGCAGCGGCCGTCCCAGTATGCCGCCGCGTGTGCTGAACAAAACCGCACATCCGCCGCCACACATGGCTGTCCATCCTCTGATATTGTTGGGGGATACACCACCAACTCCTCAATACCGAAGGGACTGAAGAGGGAATACATCACATCAACGGTGATTGGGTAAATTGCTTGCTCCACCACCATGCTGAGAACTTGATCTGAGGACGTTTGGTGGCTAGACATTTTGCCGAACAGGAAGAAGGCGAAGACTGGGAGAGGAAATTTGGGGTGGAAAATCTGGTGGACTGGCTCTGAATACCAGATGTAAGGAGCCTGCTATGGATTCACTCCTCACGAACACCAATTCGTGTTACAAGAACTGATACAAGGGGAATTGCTCAAGAACGAGGAGGAAGAAGCCAGAAGTGGGAGGAGAAGGGGAGCCGCCGCCGTTCGTGCCGTGATCCACTGGATGGTCTCGACGTCGCCTCCTCCCAGGCTCTTATCGCCCTGGTGGTTCCGGAACGGGCCAGGCCCCCTTAGCTGGCCCAAAGGGCCAGCCCAAACACGTGATGGTAGGAGGGCTCCTAACACCTCGTTTGTCTCAGGAGTGGGCGTACTTAGCTTTGCTGCAACAAAAACATCAATGGGATTCTCAGTCAGATTCAGGGTCCCTTGTTATATGTGCAGTGAGTCTATCACAACAGTATTGTACTAGCACTGGTTCCAGCAAAAAACGCTTATTATAAAAAACTAAAATATCGCGTATATCATGTGACACAATATATACCGACACACCTTGATTAAGAGAATACTGCTTGAAAGTGTTTTGTTCTTGATTACTTGATCGATGGTCCTGAACCGCTTTCCTGCTCCCTCCTACTAAACCCTAGGAGCTAGGGCGGCGGTGCCGATCTACCTCTTCCGGGGCTAGATCACATGCCTCCCCTCCTTCCGTCTGCTGCTCCACCGAAGGGAGCGGACACGGACCACGCTGTTTTGGATGGGGGTGGTGATATGGTGAGGCTTTTAGTTTAGGTTTTGATTCCCGGTCCCTGATGATGAGGCGATGGTGCCGCGGTCATTATGGAATAAGTCCACCCTGCCTCATCCTGGTTCATGCCGCGCAGAGGGTGGTGCATCCCCATATCTGGTTCTCTGAGTCAGGTTTTCCCTTATGTATGTTTGTCCCGATGGCTGTCCTACGAGGCGTTTGGCATGCTTGTGCATCTTGGTCCTCAGCAGGAGTGTGTGATAGTTATGTTTTTGGACACAGTCGTGCCACCGGTAGATGCAGGAGGAAGAAGACTTTGGCACCCAAAGATTTGGTATTTTTCAATTTTTCTACTAGCGTATTTAATGGTTTGTGCTACTTAATACATGCCGTTTGGCCTTCCGGGAGAAAAAGGAATATGAACATTTGTAAGCCAAACAGACAGAATATGCATCCAGGTTTTTCAAGCATGTGAACTCTCTCAATACTGTATACATCTTGTCGACACACACTTTACAGCTTTTTGATTGCTGAGCGCATAACGGTGTAGTACACGGTGAAGACTCTCAATAAGTATGCCCAGATCCATAAGCTTTAAGAAGATTTGAAGACCATTTCCTCACGTTTACCATTTCCGGATAGAGCAACTAATTTGGGAAATCAGTGACATAGTCGGCCATTTCATTTCAATGAAGCCGCAAACATTACCCAGAATGCCTGACCAAGAAACTTTTTGGATAAGAAAAACGATGCCGCCCGTAAAAGAAAGCGGAAAGGTGGTGGCAACATTTTACTTTCTTCCTTTCGCTCTCCTTGAGACGAACCGGCCGTATGACGAAGCAAAGTGCGCTGGAGATGTCTGATTAGTTATCAACCACCTCCCAATCTCTCTGAATGGGTTTCAGTTCAGTCAAGTCCAAACCACCTTTTAGCCTTTGGGACTTCTGTGATCAAGTGGGCGATTTTAGACGAGGATGCATGATTCAATCAAGTGGATCTTACGAGCTGATTCGGTCTTTGCTAAGTCGTAGTGAATCGGCGCGCGTTGCTTGCCGTCGACACGACGTCGAGGTGTCATCAGCAATCACTCTTTCAAAATCTTTTGCAGCATATTTTTTACTGAAATACTGATCGATTCTACAAGGAGAGACCCGGCTTCACCTGAAGAAGAAAAGGAGAGACCTAGCTAGCTTTTGCGGCGTTCTTTGATTGATTAAAAGAACATTGTATGTGACAAAATTAAACTTTTACATCATCCATCTTGTTCTCTGGTGACGGTTTCAGTGTTTGTTACTTGTAGTAATTACCACGCAAACTTATGAACTGGTACGCAACGTACAAGATGAATCAGTAATCACATTCGTAGCCCGGCTGTGGATGAACTGGTATCACACCAGCTTTGTCCTGGTCACTCTTACGGTAAATGTGGGTGACGTTAGCTAAGTAGAAGCTCCACCAGATACGTTAACGCTCCATGGTTAGAAAATCAGAGAAAGTTGAATACTATACCAGGTTGATTCATTGGCCATACCGGATGTTACACATATATATGGTGCTCAAAACCTTCATTGCTTTCTTCAAATATAATTAAAACGAGCTTCAGTTGACGTGGTCAACTTAGTAGAGACATTGTCAGTTTGCACCACCTTAATTGGGTCATTGTTTTTTTGACTGGGAAATTGTTGAAATATATTGTCAGTTTTCCTCTATCAGTTCGGACTTTTGAATGAGTTGGCTGATACATGAATTCAATATGATATTAGAGCCAAGAGATCTTGAGTTCAAGACCCTGCCAACGCAATATTAAATAAAACGATTCTCCGGACTAATCTCATTTTTCTAATGAGATAAAGGGATGAGGATAATAAACCAGAGAAGCTAGCTATCAAGATCTTCATAGTTGAAAATGACACCGCCCCGCCACAACGAAGACCTGCTCAAAGCTGCATCGATCAAGTCATCGATTCAAGGAGGAAGGCTAGACGGGTTCTCTGCACTCGCCCCGATAGCGGATCAGTTGTTAATTCGTGCTAGATTAAGTACCTACGCGACCCAATCATGCATACGCATCAGGCAGCAATATCAATGGCGAGAAGTTAAGGATCGGTGCATGCTGCAACGGGGAACGGGGTTGACAGACCAAGTTCGAATTGGAGTCCTTCCGCACGGCACGATGGGTCGATTCGAAATGTTGTGTGACAAGTTTTCAGCTTGATACAGTGAAATGGAGCGGATCTTGTGTTTTTGGATCAATGCTGGGGGTTTCACTGTACATATTGTCGAACATAACTTTGACACTAAACTACCCAGCTAAGCCTCATAAGTCATAGCCATCCGCACCTTTCTCTCGGTTCACACAACACAAGGTGGGCTGGCTAATTTTGTTTTGCTAGTTTGTGTGCCGCTACATGTGAATCCATTCCATACTTTCTCTGGCTACAACACCACTGAGTTAGAGCATCTTCACTCCCCCCCCCCCCACCCCCCCCCACACACCCCACCCCCAACAGGCCACTGAGGGCGCTTTTTTTAGCGGCAGCAAAAAATCGGCCCAGTCGCGCCCCAGGTCGTTGCTTATCGCCGGTTTGGACCGAAATAACAACTAGCGAACCCGAGCCGAACCCAGCGCACCGGGGGCGCCTGGGGCGCCGGAGCAAAAAGGCGCGTGGGGCTGCGCCGTCGGCGACATCATGCATATTCCCGCCGTTTTTACCCGCCTTTTCCCTCCATTCCCCCATTGCTTCCCCCTTCTCCCCCGCCATTCCC
Source organism: Aegilops tauschii subsp. strangulata (assembly GCF_002575655.3). NCBI lineage: Eukaryota > Viridiplantae > Streptophyta > Magnoliopsida > Poales > Poaceae > Aegilops > Aegilops tauschii. Next base: position 324,704,682 of record NC_053040.3, read on the forward strand.
GCCATTCTCCTCATCAGACCCGGGAGCCATGCCGCCGAAGAAGTATGTGGCCCCTTGCGCCGCCGCCGATTCCACCCAGCCGAAGCAGAGGAAGGCGAGGGTGCCGATGGCAAGGCCACCGGGCTTGTCGAACGCTGAGTGGAGGGCGGATGTTCAGCGCAGGGAGGCGGTCACCGCCGACCGGCGGAACAGGCTCATGACCAAGAGGGCCAGGAACGCGGCGGCGGCGGCGTAGCAGGGAGAGGCGCCTCGCGCGGGGATGATGAACCTTCCGCCCGGCCACTGCCCACAAGCCGCGTGGGGAGCCAGCAGAGCGTCGCGTCGCCGACCAACTTCTCGCCGTCCCCGCCGCAATGGGGGTACGCACCCTCGCCTGGCTACTTCTGTTGGAAATATGCCCTAGAGGCAATAATAAAATGGTTTTTATTATTGTATTTCCTTGTTCATGATAATTGTCTATTGTTCATGCTATAATTGTATTAACTAGAAACTGTAATACATGTGTGAATACATAGACCACAACATGTCCCTAGTAAGCCTCTAGTTGACTAGCTCGTTGATCAATAGATGGTTATGGTTTCCTGACCATGGACATTGGATGTCATTGATAACGGGATCACATCATTAGGAGAATGATGTGATGGACAAGACCCAATCCTAAGCATAGCACAAGATCGTGTAGTTCGTTTGCTAAGAGCTTTTCTAATGTCAAGTATCATTTCCTTAGACCATGAGATTGTGCAACTCCCGGATACCGTAGGAATGCTTTGGGTGTACCAAACGTCACAACGTAACTGGGTGGCTATAAAGGTGCACTACAGGTATCTCCGAAAGTGTCTGTTGGGTTGGCACGAATCGAGACTGGGATTTGTCACTCCGTATGACGGAGAGGTATCTCTGGGCCCACTCGGTAATGCATCATCATAATGAGCTCAATGTGACTAAGGAGTTAGCTACGGGATCATGCGTTATGGAACGAGTAAAGAGACTTGCCGGTAACGAGATTGAACGAGGTATTGGGATACCGACGATCGAATCTCGGGCAAGTAACATACCGATAGACAAAGAGAATTGTATACGGGATTGATTGAATCCCCGACATCGTGGTTCATCCGATGAGATCATCGTGGAACATGTGGGAGCCAATATGGGTATCCAGATCCCGCTATTGGTTATTGGCCAGAGAGGTGTCTCGGTCATGTCTGCATGGTTCCCGAACCCGTAGGGTCTACACACTTAAGGTTCGGTGACGCTAGAGTTGTTATGGGAAATAGTATGTGGTTACTGAAGGTTGTTCGGAGTCCCGGATGAGATCCCGGACATCACGAGGAGTTCCGGAATGGTCCGGCGGTGAAGATCGATATATTGGACGAAGGGTATTGGAGTCCGGAAGTGTTCCGGGGGTACCAGGCTATGGCCAGCATGACCGAAAGGTGTTTCGGGAGCTCCCACGTTACTTGGGGAGGTGGGGCGCCTCCACCTGGCTTGGGAGGCAAGCCTCCACCTACTTGGCTTGGGGGGCAAGTCTCCCTAGGATTTTCCCTAGGGAGTTCAATCTGCTTGGCCGCCGCCCCCTAGGGGAAACCCTAGGGGAAACCCTAGGGCGCCTCCCCCTCTCCCCTTGCCCCTATATATAGTGGAGGGGTGGGAGGGCAGCCGCACCTCTTCCCTGGCGCAGCCCTCCCTCCTCATACACCTCCTCCTTCTCCTCCGTAGTGCTTAGCGAAGCCCTGCCGGAGAACCACGAGCTCCATTGCCACCATGCCGTCGTGCTGCTGGAGTTCTCCCTCAACTTCTCCTCTCCCCTTGCTGGATCAAGAAGGAGGAGACGTCCCCGGGCTGTACGTGTGTTGAACGCGGGGGCGCCGTCCGTTCGGCGCTAAATCGGATCTTCCGCGATTTGAATCGCCGCGCGTACGACTCCATCAACCGTGTTCTTGTAACGCTTCCGCTTAGCGATCTTGAAGGGTATGAAGATGCACTCCCTCTCTCTCGTTGCTAGCATCTCCTAGATTGATCTTGGTGACACATAGGAAAATTTTGAATTATTGCTGCGTTCCCCAACAGTGGCATCATGAGCTAGGTCTATGCGTAGATTCTATGCACGAGTAGAACACAAAGTAGTTGTGGGCGATGATTTGTTCAATTTGCTTACCGTTACTAGTCTTATCTTGATTCGGCGGCATTGTGGGATGAAGCGGCCCGGACCGACCTTACACGTACTCTTACGTGAGACAGGTTCCACCGACTGACATGCACTTGATGCATAAGGTGGCTAGCGGGTGTCTGTCTCTCCCACTTTAGTCGGATCGGATTCGATGAAGAGGGTCCTTATGAAGGGTAAATAGCAATTGGCATATCACCGTTGTGGCTTTTGCGTAGGTAAGAAACGTTCTTGCTAGAAACCCATAGCAGCCACGTAAAACATGCAACAACAATTAGAGGACGTCTAACTTGTTTTTGCAGGGTATGCTATGTGATGTGATATGGCCAAAAGGATGTGATGAATTATATATGTGATGTATGAATTGATCATGTTCTTGTAATAGGAATCACGACTTGCATGTCGATGAGTATGACAACCGACAGGAGCCATAGGAGTTGTCTTAATTTATTGTGTGACCTGCGTGTCAATGAAAACACCATGTAATTACTTTACTTTATTGCTAACCGTTAGCCATAGTAGTAGAAGTAATAGTTGGCGAGACAACTTCTTGAAGACACGATGATGGAGATCATGGTGTCATGCCGGTGACGAAGGTGATCATGCCGCGCCTCGAAGATGGAGATCAAAAGGCGCAAGATGAGACTAGCCATATCATGTCACTTTATGATTTGCATGTGATGTTTGTCATGTTTACATCTTATTTGCTTAGAACGACGGTAGCATAAATAAGATGATCCCTCACTAAAATTTCAAGAGATGTGTCCCCCTAACTGTGCACCGTTGCGAAGGTTCGTTGTTCCGAAGCACCACGTGATGATCGGGTGTGATAGGTTCTAACATTCGCATACAACGGGTGTAAGCCAGATTTACACACGCAATACACTTAGGTTGACTTGATGAGCCTAGCATGTACAGACATGGCCTCGGAACACAAGAGACCGAAAGGTCGAACATGAGTCGTATAGAAGATACAATCAACATGAAGATGTTCACCGATGATGACTAATCCGTCTCACGTGATGATCGGACACGGCCTAGTTGACTCGGATCATGTATTACTTAGATGACTAGAGGGATGTCTATCTGAGTGGGAGTTCATTAAAAATTTGATTAGATGAACTTAATTATCATGAACATAGTTAAAAGGTCTTTGCAAATTATGTCGTAGCTTACGCTTTAGTTCTACTAAGATATGTTCCTAGAGAAAATTTAGTTGAAAGTTGATAGTAGCAATTATGCGGACTGGGTCCGTAAACTGAGGATTGTCCTCATTGCTGCACAGAAGGCTTATGTCCTTAATGCACCGCTCGGTGTGCTGAACCTCGAGCGTCGCTTGTGGATGTTGCGAACATACATGTTTTGATGACTACGTGATAGTTCAGTGCGTAATGTTAAAATAGTATAGAATTGAGGCACCGAAGACGTTTTTGAAACGTTGCAGAACATGTGAGATGTTCCAAAGACTGAAATTGGGATTTCAGACTAGTGCCCATGTCAAGAGGTATGAGACCTCTGACAAGTTTCTTAAGCCTGCAAACTAAGGGAGAAAAGCTCAATCGTTGAGCATGTGCTCAGATTGTCTAAGTACTACAATCGCTTGAATCGAGTGGGAGTTAATCTTCCAGATGAGATAGTGATGGTTCTCCATAGTCACTGCCACCAAGCTATTAGAGCTTCGTGATGAACTATAAACATATCAAGGATAGACATGATGATCCTTGAGCAACTCGCGATGTTTGACACCGCGAAAGTAGAAATCAAGTAGGAGCATCAATTGTTGATGGTTAGTAAAACCACTAGTTTCAAGAAGGGCAAGGGAAAGAAGGGATACTTCATGAAACGGCAAATCAGTTGCTGCTCTAGTGAAGAAACCCAAGGTTGAACCCAAACCCGAGACTAAGTGCTTCTGTAATGAGGGGAATGGTCACTGAAGTAGAACTACCCTAGATACTTGGTAGATGAGAAGGCAGGCAAGGTCGACAGAAGTATATTGGATATACATTATATTAATGTGTACTTTACTAGTACTCCTAGTAGCACCAGGGTATTAGATACCGGTTCGGTTGCTAAGTGTTGGTAACTCGAAATAAAAGGCTACGGAATAAACGGAGACTAGCTAAAAGTGAGATGACGATATGTGTTGGAAGTGTTTCCAAGGTTGATGTGATCAAGCATCGCATGCTCCCTCTACCATCGAGATTGGTGTTAAACCTAAATAATTGTTATTTGGTGTTTGCGTTGAGCATAGACATGATTGGATTATGTTTATCGCAATACGGTTATTCATTTAAGGAGAATAATGGTTACTCTGTCTATTTGAATAATACCTTCAATGGTCTTGCACCTAAAATGAATGGTTTATTGAATCTCGATCGTAGTGATACACATTTTCATGCCAAAAGATATGAGATAGTAATGATAGTACCACATACTTGTGGCACTGCCAGTTGAGTCATATTGGTATAAAACGCATGAAGAAGCTCCATGTTGATGGATCTTTGGACTCGCTCGTTTTTGAAAAGATTGAAACATGCGAACCATGTCTATTAGTATATATGCATGAAGAAAGTCCATACAGATGGATCGTTTGGACTCACTTGATTTTGAATCACTTGAGACATGCAAATCATAACACATGGGCAAGATGACTGAAAGGCCTCGTTTTCAGTAAGATGGAACAAGAAAGCAACTTGTTGGAAGTAATACATTTTGATGTGTGTAGTCCAATGAGTGCTGAGGCATGCAGTGGATATCGTTATGTTCTTACTTCACAGATGATTTGAGTAGATGCTGAGTATATTTACTTGATGAAACACAAGTCTGAATTATTGAAAGGTTCAAGTAATTTCAGAGTGAAGTTGAAGATCGTCGTGACAAGAGGATAAAATGTCTGTGATATGATCATAGAGATGAATATCTGAGTTACGAGTTTGGCACACAATTAAGACATTGTGGAAATTGTTTCACAACTAATACCGCCTGGAACACCATAGTGTGATGGTGTGTCCAAACATCATAACTGCACCCTATTGGATATGGTGCATACCATGATGTCTCTTATCGAATTACCACTATCGTTTATGGGTTAGGCATTAGAGACAACCGCATTCACTTTAAATAGGGCACCACGCAATTCCATTGAGACGACACCGTATGAAATATGGTTTAGAGAAACCTAAGCTGTCGTTTCTTAAAAGTTTGGGGCTGCGACGCTTATGTGAAAAAGTTTCAGGCTGATAAGCTCGAACCCAAAGCGGATAAACGCATCTTCATAGAATACCCAAAACAGTTGGGTATACCTCCTATTTCAGATCCGGAAGCAAAGTGATTGTTTCTAGAAACAGGTCCTTTCTCGAGGAAAAGTTTCTCTTGAAAGAATTGAGTGGGAGGATGGTGGAGACTTGATGAGGTTATTGAACCATGACTTCAACTAGTGTGTAGCAGGGCACAGGAAGTTATTCCTGTGGCACCTACACCAATTGAAGTGGAAGCTTATGATAGTGATCATGAAACTTCGGATCAAGTCACTACCAAACCTCGTAGGACGACAAGGATGCATGCTACTTCAGAGTGGTACGTAATCCTGTCTTGGAGGTCATGTTGCTAGAAAACAATGAACCTACGAGCTATGGAGAAATGATGGTGGGCCCGGATTCCGACAAATGGCTCGAGGCCATAAAATCCGAGAGGTTCCATGTGTGAAAACAAAGTATAGACTTTGAAGAACTACTTGATGGTCGTAAGGCTATTGGGTACAGATGGATTTTAAAAGGAAGACGGACAATGATGGTAAGTATCACCATTAAGAAAGCTCAACTTGTCGTTAAGATGTTTTCCGGCAAGTTCAAGGAGTTGACTGCAATGAGACTTTCTCACTCGTAGCGATGCTAAGAGTCTGTTGGAATTATGTTAGCAGTTACTGCATCATTTATGAAATCTTGCAGATAGGATGTCAAAACATTGTTTCCTCGACGATTTTCTTGAGGAAAGGTTGTATGTGATACAACCAGCTGAAGGTTTTGTCAATCCTGAAAGATGCTAACAAGTATGCAAAGCTCCAGCCATCCTTCTAAGGACTGGAGTACGCATCTCGGAGTTGGAATGTACGCTTTGATGAGATGATCAAAGATTTTGGGTTTTACAAAGTTTATGAGAAACTTGTATTTCCAAAGAAGTGAGTGGGAGCACTGTAGAATTTTTGATGAGTATATGTTGTTAACATATTGTTGATCAGAAATAATGTAGAATTTCTGGAAAGCATACAGGGTTATTTGAAAAGTATTTTTCAATGGAAAACCTGGATTAAGCTACTTGAACATTGAGCATCAAGATCTATAAGGATAGATAAAAAAGCTTAATAGTACTTTCAAATGAATGCATACCGTGACAGGATTTGGAAGGAGTTCAAAATAGATCAGCAAAGAAGGAGTTCTTGGCTGTGTTACAAGGTGTGAGTATTGAGTAAGACTCAAGACCTGACCACGGCAAAAGAGAGAGAAAGGACGAAGGTCGTCCCCTATGCTTTAGACGTAGGCTCTACAGTATGCTATGTTGTGTACCGCACCTGAAGTGTGCCTTGCCATGAGTTAGTCAAGGGGTACAATAGTGATCCAGGAATGGATCACATGACAGCGGTCGAACTTATCCTTAGTAACTAGTGGACTAAGGAATTTTCTCGATTATGGAGTTGGTGAAAGAGTTCGTCGTAAAGGGTTGCGTCGATGCAAACTTTGCCACTATCCGGATGACTCTGAGTAGTAAACCAGATTCGTATAGTAGAGCAGTTATTTGGAATAGCTCCAAGTAGCGCGTGGTAGCTGCATCTACAAGATGACATAGAGATTTGTAAAGCACACATGGATCTGAAAGGTTCAGACCCATTGACTAATAACCTCTCTCACAAGCGAGATATGAACAAACCCCATGGGTGATGGATTCATTACAATCACATAGTGATGTGAACTAGATTATTGACTCTAGTGCAAGTGGGAGACTGTTGGAAATATGCCCTAGAGGCAATAATAAAATGGTTATTATTGTATTTCCTTCTTCATGATGATTGTCTATTGTTGATGCTATAATTGTATTAACTGGAAACCGTAATACATGTGTGAATACATAGACCACAACATGTCCCTAGTAAGCCTCTAGTTGACTAGCTCATTGATCAATAGATGGTTATGGTTTCCTGACCATGGACATTGGATGTCATTGATAACGGGATCACATCATTAGGAGAATGATGTGATGGACAAGACCCAATCCTAAGCATAGCACAAGATCGTGTAGTTCGTTTGCTAAGAGCTTTTCTAATGTCAAGTATCATTTCCTTAGACCATGAGATTGTGCAACTCCCGGATACCGTAGGAATGCTTTGGGTGTACCAAACGTCACAACGTAACTGGGTGGCTATAAAGGTGCACTACAGGTATCTCCGAAAGTGTCTGTTGGGTTGGCACGAATCGAGACTGGGATTTGTCACTCCGTATGATGGAGAGGTATCTCTGGGCCCACTCGGTAATGCATCATCATAATGAGCTCAATGTGACTAAGGAGTTAGCCACAGTATCATGCGTTATGGAACGAGTAAAGATACTTGCCGATAACGAGATTGAACGAGGTATTGGGATACCGACGATCGAATCTCGGGCAAGTAACATACCGATAGACAAAGAGAATTGTATACAGGATTGATTGAATCCCCGACATCGTGGTTCATCCGATGAGATCATCGTGGAACATGTGGGAGCCAATATGGGTATCCAGATCCCGCTATTGGTTATTGGACAGAGAGGTATCTCGGTCATGTCTGCATGGTTCCCGAACCCGTAGTGTCTACACACTTAAGGTTCGGTGACGCTAGAGTTGTTATGGGAAATAGTATGTGGTTACCGAAGGTTGTTTGGAGTCCCGGATGAGATCCCGGACATCACGAGGAGTTCCGGAATGGTCCGGCGGTGAAGATTGATATATTGGACGAAGGGTATTGGAGTCCGGAAGTGTTCCGGGGGTACCAGGCTATGGCCAGCATGACCGAAAGGTGTTTCGGGAGCCCCGGCAAGTGTTGGGGGGCCTCATGGGCCAAAGGGGAAGGGGCAAACCAGCCCACTAAGGGGTGGTGCACCCCCCACACCCTTTCCCACGTTACTTGGGGAGGTGGGGCGCCTCCACCTGGCTTGGGAGGCAAGCCTCCACCTGCTTGGCTTGGGGGGCAAGTCTCCCTTGGATTTTCCCTAGGGAGATCCAATCTGCTTGGCCGCCGCCCCCTAGGGGAAACCCTAGGGCGCCTCCCCCTCTCCCCTTGCCCCTATATATAGTGGAGGGGTGGGAGGGCAGCCTCACCTCTTCCCTGGCGCAGCCCTCCCTCCTCATACACCTCCTCCTCCTCCGTAGTGCTTAGCGAAGCCCTGCCGGAGAACCACGAGCTCCATTGCCACCATGCCGTCGTGCTGCTGGAGTTCTCCCTCAACTTCTCCTCTCCCCTTGCTGGATCAAGGAGGAGACGTCCCTGGGCTGTACGTGTGTTGAACGCGGAGGCGCCGTTCGTTCGGCGCTAGATCGGATCTTCCGCGATTTGAATCGCCGCGAGTACGACTCCATCAACCGCGTTCTTGTAACGCTTCCGCTTAGCGATCTTGAAGGGTATGAAGATGCACTCCCTCTCTCTCGTTGCTAGCATCTCCTAGATTGATCTTGGTGACACGTAGGAAAATTTTGAATTATTGTTGCATTCCCCAACAACTTCGACGGCGACGCGCATGGCGGTTTCAACCCCAACATCACCGTCCTGCATGGCGCCCCGCTGCGTGCCTCTCCCTCTAGCCTGAACCCCGACCAGCGTGCACTCCCTCCCCCGCGTTCACCGCCGGCCTCAACACCCGGTACAACTACTTGCCGCCGGCGTTCTCAGCCTCGCCTGTGCCGCCTCTGCCCCGGGGAGCCCTACCATTCGGACATGGCTCGGCGCCATAGTTCAGCAGCACTGACGCTGACATGGACGAGATCATCACGAGCAGCTCGGTCGCCGCCGCTTCCTACCCCCGGTTCCATGCACAAGACGAAATGATGGACACCGCCATCGACATGGACGACGAGCTCGACGACGCAGAGGTGAAGGAGGAAGAACGGGCAGAGGAGGAGGCGGAGCCGGCGCCGGCGCTGAAAGGGAGAAAGAAGAAGCGGGCGGCCAATGCCAGGCCGGGCGAGCCTCACTTCAAGTGGACATGCAAGGAAGACGAGTGCCACGCCAAAGCATGCAAGACCGTCAGCATCGAACCGATCACCGGCTCGAATCAGAACGCCGACATGTACTGGAGAAGGATCAAGACGGCGTTCGATGAGCGCAAGTTGGTCGATCCCTACTTCGCCAACATCCACATGGAGCACGGCGACAAGGCCATGGCGAACCATTGAGCGATCATCCAGGCAGCCTGCAAGAAATGGCATGGGATCGTAGAGGAGGTCGTGGCTCGCCCAGAAAGTGGGGCCAACATTGAGGGTCAGGTATGTCCAGCCGCCGGCTTAGTTATTTTGCCGTGTACTTCGCCGACACTTGTTCTTTAGCTGTGCAGATGGTTCGAATGTTCAACATGTATCGCCTGGACAACAGCGACCAAGAGTTCAAGTTCCTTCACGTGTTCTCCAGGATCGAGTCGTGCGAGAAGTGGAGGGAGGTCCGCCTCACCCTCGCCAAGGCCAAGGAGACGTACAAGTCGGACGCGTCTGCCCCGGGGGCGGCGGATGGGTGCCCTGATGGCAACAAAAGAGCCAAGGTGGCGAGGGACGCGGCACCCGCTGCCGAACGGCTGCAATCATCGATCGAGCAGTGTATCGCCGACACCAAGGACAGCGCCGCAAAGAGAGAGGAGAAATCCGATGCGCAGTGGTCGGCATTGATGACGAAGCAGGACGTGAAGCTCGACCTTCTCAGGACTAACGTCGCCGCGAAGAAGAAGAACACTGACCTGGCGTTCTTGATGGCGGCAGACATGTCGACGATGGACAAGCAGGTCAAGGTGTGGTACTTGGTGGGGCGCGGCCTCATCTTGAACCAGATGCCCGGGCCCGCGTCGACTACCGCCTGATACGTCTCCGGCGTATCTAGTTTTCCTAACGGTTTTCCTCTTGTTTTGGACTCTAGTTTGCATGATTTGAATGAAACTAACCTAGACTGACGCTATTTTTAGCAGAACTACCATGGTGTTGTTTTTGTGCAGAAATAGAAGTTCTCGGAATGTAATGAAACTTTTTGGAGATTTATTTCAGAATAAAAGAAAATTACTGGAGCCAAGAACCACTAGAGGGGGGCCCCTGGGTGAGCACAACCCACCAGGACGCCCCCTCCAGGCATGCCCAGGTGGGTTCTGCCCACCTGGTGGCCCCGCTGACCCTATCTTCAACTCCTTAAATACCCTTATTCGGAGAGAAAAACCAGGGAGGAAGAATTATCGTGTTTCACGAGACGGACAGCCGCCACCTCCTGTTTTCATCGGGAGGCCAAATCTGGAGTCCGTTTGGGGCTCCGGAGAGGGGGATCTTCGATCTTCGTCATCACCAACCATTCTCCATCGCCAATTCCATGATGCTCCCCACCGGGAGTGAGTAATTCCTTCATAGGATCGCAGGCCGGTGAGGAGTTGGATGAGATTCATCATGTAATCGAGTTAGTTTTGTTAGGTCTTGATCCCTAGTATGCATTATGTTCTGAGATTGATGTTGATATGACTTTGCCATGCTTAATGCTTGTCACATTTGGGCCCGGGTGTCATGGTTTCAGATCTGGACCGTTTATGTTATCACCATTATATCTATGTTCTAGATCCGATCTTGGAAATCATATTCACCTATTACGTGTTATGATCCGTAAACCCCGGAGTGACAATAGGCGGGATACTTTCCGGTGATGACCGTGATTTGAGGAGTTCATGTATTCACTATGTGTTAATGCTTTTGTTCCGGTTCTCTATTAAAAGGAGGTCTTAATATCCCTTAGTTTCCATATGGACCCCGCTGCCACGGAAGGGTAGGACAAAAGATGGCACGCAAGTTCTTTTCATAAGCATGTATGACTATTTACGGAATACATGCCTACATTATATTTATGAACTGGAGCTAGTTTTGTATCTCCCTAGGCTATGACTGTTATATGATGAATATCACCCAACGAATTCACTGATCCAGTGCCTACGAATTTCCATATATTGTTCTTGGTAAGTTACTACTGTTGTTGCTACTGTTACACTTGCTACAAAATTATTGCTATCATTTTTACCTTTACTGCTACTATCATCACTACTATCATATTACTGTGCTACTAATCATATTGGTGCAGATATTTAATCTTCAGGTGTGGTTGAATTGACAACTCAACTGCTAAGGAAGGAAATATGCCCTAGAGGCAATAATAAAGTTGTTATTTTATATTTCCTTATTCATGATAAAGGTTTATTATTCATGGTAGAATTGTATTGATCAGAAACCTAAATACATGCGTGAATATATAAACAAACACCGTGTCCCTCGTGAGCCTCTACTTGACTAGCTCGTTGATCAAAGATGGTTAAGGTTTCCTAACCATGGACATGAGTTGTCATTTGATAACGGGATCACATCATTAGGAGAATGATGTGATGGACAAGACCCATCCGTTAGCTTAGCATTATGATCGTTCAGTTTTATTGCTATTGCTTTCTTCATGTTAAAAACATATTCCTTCGACTATGAGATTATGCAACTCCCGGATACCAGAGGAATGCCTTGTGTGCTATCAAACGTCACAACGTAACTGGGTGATTATAAAGATACTCTATAGGTATCTCCGAAGGTTGTTGTTGAGTTGGCATAGATCGAGATTAGGATTTGTCACTCCGAGTATCGGAGAGGTATCTCTGGGCCCTCTCGGTAATACACATTGAAAGTGCATTATATCGACTAGAGGGGGGGTGAATAGGCGATTTTTATGAATTCTTCACTGAGGAATTTGCCAGTGAGGAAATTCCTTAGCGAAGAACTACTTGCAGCGGAATAAGTACTCAAAAGTATGCATAGCAGAACACAAGCATGGTCATCATAATGAAATGAAGACAAGCACAGAGTACAGAAAGCGTAAACACAGGATAACACAGGATGAAGACAATCAGACTGAAGAAATTGAACTGAGGAAATTGAGAAAGTCTTCAGTCAAATTCTTCAAACACAGATATGACAAGCACACAACACAGTAATGAGGAAATGAAAGAGTTGAGGAAATAGAACCAGTAAGCTCGGTGAAGACCAGTTCCAACTGCTGTCTCAGTTGTACATCTGGTTGCAGCGGCTAGGTATTTAAACCTGAGGACACACAGTCCCGGACACCCAGTCCTGAACACACAGTCCAGGACACCTAGTCCTCACCGTATTCTCCTTGAGCTAAGGTCACACAGACCTCACCCAATCACTCGTGGTAAGTCTTCAGGTGACTTCCGAACCTTCACAAACTCGGTCACTCGGCGATCGACAATTTCCTCTTGGATGCTCTAGACCATGACGCCTAACCATCTGGAAGAAGCACAGTCTTCAAAGGTAACAAGCGTCGGATCCACGCAGGATCAATCTCTTCAGTGATGCTCAATCACTTTGGGTTTGTAGGTGTTTGGGTTTGGGTTTTCCTCACTTGATGATTTTCGCTCAAAGTCCTCGGAAGATGGGATGCTCTCAAATGACAAGTGTCAGTTTCTCTTGGAGCAGCCAACCAGCTAGTGGTTGTAGGGGGAGGCTATTTATAGCCTAGGGAGCAGCCCGTCATGATAAGACATAAATGCCCTTCAATGATATGACCGTTAGGTGGGTAGATATTTTGGGACAGCTGGCGCATAGCACAGCAACGGTCGGAACTTTGAGTATCAAATTCCTCAGGGCTATCATGTTCCTCACTGTGTAGGCAATCCGCACTGGCGAATTCCTAACTCCTCAGTCAGAACAAATTCCTCGGAGACCAGAAGAACTTCATCTCTGTTACTGAAGAATATGACTGAACTGTATGAGATTTCCAATGGCTTCACTTGAAGGGATTGGTAGGTGTAGGATTTTGAGTTGAGCATCACATGGAAATTTTTCCTTAGTATTTCCTCGACCCCCTTTAACAGTATGGTGTTTCCTATGACTCAAGAAAGAGAAAATGAAACTACGAAAACAAAAGTCTTCACGCTTCATGTTCCTCAAATGAATAGCAAGTCTTCAAGGTCACACCAATTTCTTCACTTTCAAAGTCTTCAGAAAGTCTTCAGAAATCCAAAGTCTTCAGTCGAAGAACTTCATTTTAGGGGTCGACTTTCTCTGTAAATATCAAACTCCTCATAGACTTATAGACCTGTGTACACTCATAAACACATTAGTCCCTTGACCTATAAGTCTTCAATACACCAAAATCACTAAGGGGCACTAGATGCACTTACAATCTCCCCCTTTTTGGTGATTGATGACAATATAGGTTAAGTTTTCAACAGGGATAAACATATGAAGTGTAAGTACTGATATTGAGGAATTTGATTGCAAGATATAGAAGAACTCCCCCTGAAGATGTGCATAGTGAGGAATTTGCTTTTGAAGCAATGCACACTTGAAGAGTAAAATCATGGAGATCTCCCCCTATATCTTGTAATTCATACACGCATTTGACATAATATATGAAGAATTTGAAATGCATGATGAAATATGGTGATTGATGTAATTCAGCATGCGTGCAATAACATTAACGAGGAATGAGCATGCAGAAGAAATAGCAAAAGTATCAGGCCACCATAGAGTTTAAGTTTACAACTCGATCCAACAAAGTCATCAGAAGAACGAGAGTTGTAACTTAGAAAAAACGCCCATAAAAGATAGACCCGCTTGAAGACTAACTCCAATTTCTCCCCCTTTGTCATCGAATGACCAAAAGATTCGAAAATGAGGACTAACGCCCTTGAAGAATATCAAGTTGATGAAGGAGCGTCAGTGTTGTTGCGATCGTTTGTTGTAGTAGGGCCTGCCGCAGTGTCGTCCAAGTCTTCATGTTCATCGGTGTCACGCGATGAAGAATAGGAGCTGGCCACCAAGGACGGAACCTTGACCTTCTTGTATTTCTTTGGTGGAGGCGTAGACCAGTCAAAGTCCTCCTTGATACCCATTTTCTTCAGATCTTCTGCGCTATAAATGTGCGACAGGACAGCCCAGGTGCGGTTGAGGGTTTCATGAAGGTAGTAATGGTTTTTCTTCACTGCATTGTGGGTAGCAGTCATGTTGTGAAGAATTGAACCAAACTGACGCTTGACCCATTTGTGATTGTGATCAACCTTCTGGTGAAGACTGAGGAGAAGCTCATGGTCAATCATCACCTTGGGAGCTGTGCCTTGAGGATTTGGCTTGGTTGCGTTGGCGGCAGAGTCATGGGTGGCAGAGTCATCATTGGTGGAGTAGGATGCAGCCTTGCGAAATTGACCATCCAATGGACGGATGCCTTCATCAATAACAGCAGTAGCCTTGCCCTTTTCATCAGCTGAGGAAAATGTCCTTTTGAGGACTTCAATCGGGGGCAAGTAGTTGCAATGGTTCAGTGTATCAGCTTTGTAGTTGAGTAAAGACCTTGTTCTGATGAATCTCATAATCCACGGAGCATAAGGCTTCAACTCAAAAGGTGACATTGCGACATTGGCCAGAGTCCTCATGAAGAAATCATGGAAGTTGACGGGAACGCCATGAATGATATTGAAAAGCAGATTCTTCATAATGCCAATGACTTCTTCTTCATTCGAGTCGTGGCCCTTGATAGGACTCAATGTCTTCGTCAGAATGCGATAGACAGTCCAAGGCACATATAACAATTCCTTCACAAGGAATTTTGTTCTTGGGGCCTGACCTGGCTTCAATGGCTTCATCAGCACTTGCATATAGTGATCTGTAAGCTCAGGTTCACTGTAGACGCAACGAGCAGCTTCAAGGGGAGGACTGAGAGGCAAAGCATGAAGCAATTCAGTAGCTGGTGCCTTGTAGTGAGTATTTTCAGACATCCAGTCCAGCACCCATGAATTCACATCTTCAGAGTCTCCGGTGATGTGCAGAGTTGCATAAAATTGAAGAATGAGCTCTTCATTCCAATCACATATATTAGTGCAGGAATTTAACAGTCCAGCATCGTAAAGAACACTGAGGACTGGCACAAAGCATGGCAAAGATTCCATATCCACGTGAGGAATGTGCTCATGATCGAAGACTTTGTCTTTGTTGAACAACACTGAGGAATAAAAAATTTCCTGGCT
Source organism: Aegilops tauschii subsp. strangulata (assembly GCF_002575655.3). Lineage (NCBI taxonomy): Eukaryota > Viridiplantae > Streptophyta > Magnoliopsida > Poales > Poaceae > Aegilops > Aegilops tauschii. Next base: position 324,720,123 of record NC_053040.3, read on the forward strand.
GGCAGTCCATAAATGCCTCTTCCTAATGCGAGCTGAGTCATAGGGGTTGTAATCAGTGAAGAATACGTGCTCGCCGAAGAAATCATCAGCCTTGAATTTTTGCTTCCTTGAGAATGGATCCTTTGGCTTGGGCAGAGGAGTGTCAGTCAGTTGCATTACAACCTCAGGAATCACAATCTCAGGTTCTTCAGGCTGAGGAATTTCTGGTTCCTCTTCAGTTGCAGTATGGGTCTTCAATTCTTCATTTTCATTTTCTTCAGCACTAGTGGCTGGAATTTCTTCATGAGCTTCATCAGATCTCATTTGAACTGTAGTTGCTGGGGACTGAGGAATTTGTTGCAAGGGTGTGAAGAGTGGAGAGTTGGGGTGCTGACTTTCCCAAAAGTCATCATTCAGCACTGGTGTGGTACGGCCAATGTCCACATCTTCATCTTCCATTTCTTCAATGCTAGCCTCTTCAGCAGTAAACTGAGGCATAGGCGAGGAAACTGTGGGGGTTGAAGGGATTTTATCCACTTCACTTTCTTCATCCATCTGCTCTGACGAAGCAGCAGAAGGATTTTCTTCATCAGATCCGCTAGGGATCACATATTCTTCATCAAAAGGGACAATTTCCTTTGATGGCATGGAGGAAACAGGAACAACATCGATTGGATTAGCAAATGAGCTTGTCAATTTCTTCATCTTCTTATGTGCTGAAGAATCTGAAGAAGCTGATGCTTTCCTTTTCTTCACTGCTGCACGTTCTGCAGCCTTGGTCTTCTTCACATCTGATGCAGATGGAAGAATTGGAGTTGGGGTAGGCGCAGGAGGAGCAGAGGAATGTGGTTGATTTTCTTCAGGCACAATTGATGCAGTTGCCTTGACCTCTTCATTTTCTTCAGGCGCACCACTAGTGGATGCCCTGGCAATTTCATCAGCGGCTGGAATGCAGTCATCAGCCCTGGAACTCACATTTTCTTCAGCAGCCTGATTGTCATTAGCGGTGCTGGCATGTTCTTCAGTTGGCTGAGCAGATGCTTCAGTCTGAGGAATTTCTTGTTGCGATGGGGCTGCAACATTGGAGGTGAACATCTTAGTCAGTTTAACAAACCTGACCTTCGCTCCTTTCCAATCAGCATAGTAAGCATTGAAATCATCGCTGAGGACTTTGATTTCAGACTGGATCTTCACAAGTTCATCAGTTGTCATAGAGACAACGTTGTTCTTCAGGAATTTCTCCTTCCTGTACTGCGCTTTCTTGAGCTGCCTGGCCTTCTCAAATTTCCATTTCTCTTCTTGGATGAAGGCAGTCAGCATATGACTTTGGCCAGGAGTCAGCTTGAAGTCAGGCATAGGAGTGTTTGGGTCCTTGTGCCAGAGATCAATGTAATCGAGGATCAACTTTGGATCCAAAAGCAGAGGCACATTTGTGCCCTTGGCTCTAGCGGCCCTGACTTGCCTATCTCTGATGATTTCAGCAAGTTCTTCATCATCAGCTTCGTCTTCTTCAGACGGCACTTGGAAGGTGACCTGCTTCTTGTGAGGACTTGGGCGAGAGCCTCGTCCAGCAGTGGTCTTTGTCTTCAGCAGAGAGGGTCCTGTTAAAGAATTTGGTGCAGCTGAGGAACTAGCTGAAGCTCCTGAGGCAATAGAGATGCCTGTAGTCCTTTGGCACGTGGCAAGATGCACAGGTGCTGAGGATTTGGTCGGAGCAGCTGAGGACTTTGGAGGAGCAGGAGCAGCGTGAGGAATTGGCCGTGAGGGCTTAGCTGAGGAACTTGGCCATGAGGGCATTGAAGAAGAAGCACTTGGCTTATGCGCAGGCTTCTTTGCCATGGATTTCTTTGGCTTTACAGAGGCCTCAGGAGCAGCAGCAGCAGAGTCTTCGTTGAATTTCCTCACTGCATCTTTTGCCTGTTTGGCCAGCTTGGCCTGGCGCTTGGCCCATTCTTCAGGATAATCTTCACCACGCTTGAGGCTGGTGAGATCAGCTTCTTGGCCAGGTGCCAACGGAGGTCTTGAGCATGGAGGATTGAGTGCGAATTTCTTCATGTACTTGGGAGTCACATACCTGTACTCCCTCCACTCACTTGCCCATCTCCTCTCTATCTTCTGAATGCGCAACTTGCGCTGATTTTTATCTTCCTCAGGGGGTGTGCAGTACCCAGCATAGATGTCCTCAGGGATTTCAAATGCAGTGTTGATTTCAGGCCTCTTTCCTCCTTTCTGTGGCTTCTTTCCACCAGCCATTTTCTTCAGTTGAGGAATTTGAACAATTGAATTTTTTGAAGAAGTATGCAATTTTTCTTCGAGGAACGCTGCAAATGAGTTAAGTTGATGAGAACCTAGTGATTCAGCAGCGGACATGAGTACCTGTGAACAGAGTATAGTTGCGAGGAATTTGGAGAGGTCTTATGCGTTCTCAGAAGGTTTTTCAAAAAGAACAAGTTTGAGGAATTTGACCAGATAAGTCTTGAAGAATTTCACTAAGCGTTCTTTGTCTTAGGTTCCAGAGTTGTATAGATCGAAGATCCACACAATTGAGGAATCTTGAAGAAAAATTATTGCTTAGAGAAACGAATCAAGAACAGATGACATGTGAGGTGTTCAGTGTGTGAAGAATAAACACTTTTGAAGATTTTGTAGAAATCATTTGAATCAAAGAGGGCAGTAAAAGTAACTTTTAATTACCCTAGACGAAGAACACAACGAACTGGGAGGTGGAGAAGTGAAGTTCGTCTGTGCAGATCTTCCACGCCCTAACTCGGCGGAGGAAGACGGCTACGGCGGCGGCGGAGTGAAGATTTCTGCGGCCGGCGCGAGTACGGCGGCGACGAGGTCGAGGCAGTGAAGCTCTTCCTCACCGGCGACGATGAAGTAGCGGCGCTAGGGTTTGAGAAGCTCGAGCTGCAGAGAGGTCGAGTGGAGTAAAGGAAGTGAGGAAAGGGAGAGGAGGTATTTATAGCCACGGTGAAAAACTGTTCGCCCGAAGAAATTGGACGAACGTGCCCCTGACCCTTCTCATTCGCTTGACATGTGTCACCCACATACTGAGAAGTGGAGATCGTGGGTGAATAGATAAGTATTTCGTGGGATGCGGAACGGTTTGAGCGGCAAAGCCGAAAATTTGGATAAGATAAGTTAAAAGTTCCGTTCGCAAATTCTTCAGCTGACAAGGACACAGTGAAGATTTTGAACGAGTTTCAAATAGAACGCACATGAAGAATTTGTGAATAGATTGGGTTGATTATAGCATATAGGGGGAAGGGTCCGATCACATTCACTTAGCAGAAAAACCAACTTGAAGAATTAGCCATAAGTGAGTGTTGTAGAGGACATAAACTCATATATATATAGCCAATGAAGGAAAAACGATGGAAACAGTGAAGACAATGCAAAGTTGAAGAACATGAACAACTGAGGAATTTCAAAAACTGAGGAAAAACTCAAATTGAAGATTTTCAACTTTTGTGGTGGCGTGACCCACCGTATAAGAATGATGATTTCAGACACCGCGTACAATTGTCGTAGGGCTCTGAGAATCAAATTCTTCATTAATTTCTTCACACTTAGAGTGTTATTCTTCATTGATTGAAGAAAAAACGTTTCTTCATGTGTTGCACATCTAAGTCATCAATTTTGTATAAGTGTTAGGATGAGTGTCCTTTTCAGAGAACATTCGAAGATTCTAAGATATTTAGCTCACACCGCAACTTGCTAAATCTCTTCTCATCCAAGGGCTTTGTGAAGATATCGGCTAGCTGTTCTTCAGTCTTCACATGCTCAATAGAAATGTCGCCCTTCAACACATGATCGTGAAGAAAATGATGACGAATCTGAATGTGCTTTGTCTTCGAGTGCTGAACTAGGTTGTGAGCAATCTTGATGGCACTCTCATTGTCACAGAAGAGAGGCACATTCTTCACGTTGAGGCCGTAGTCCTTGAGAGTTTGCTTCATCCACAGCAATTGAGCACAGCAAGAACCAGCAGCAATGTACTCAGCTTCAGCAGTAGACAGTGATACGCAGTTCTGTTTCTTCGAGGACCAACAGACCAAAGATCGTCCGAGGAAATGACATGTACCAGATGTTGACTTGCGGTCCACACGATCACCAGCATAGTCAGAGTGAGAATATCCAATGAGATCAAAAGCCGAGCCCTTGGGGTACCATAATCCAAGTGTTGATGTGTGAGCTAGATATCGAAGAATATGCTTCACAGCCTTATGGTGTGATTCCTTCGGTGTAGCTTGAAATAGGGCACACATGCAAACACTAAGCATAATATCTGGCCTAGATGCACATAAATACAATAAAGAACCAATCATGGAGTGGTATACCTTTTGATCGAAGTCAATACCATTTTCATCAGTGCACAGATGGCCATTTGTGGGCATCGGAATTTTGACGCCTTTGCAATCTTGCATGCCGAATTTCCTCAGTACATCCTTGAGGTATTTCTCCTGAGATATGAATATGCCATTGCGCTGTTGACGAATTTGAAGACCTAAGAAGAATTTCAACTCTCCCATCATAGGCATTTGATATTCTTCACTCATCATATAGGCAAATTCATCACTATAACGTTGGTCAGTACAGCCAAAGATAATATCATCAACATATATTTGGCACACAAACAATTCATCATCATAAGATTTAGTGAAAAGAGTAGGGTCGAGTGAACCGGGTTTGAAGCCTTTCTTCATGAGGAATTCCTTCAAAGTATCATACCATGCCCGAGGGGCCTGCTTGAGGCCATAGAGGGCCTTATTGAGTCTGAAGACTTTGTCAGGATGCTTTGGATCTTCAAAACCTGAGGGTTGAGCAACATATACTTCTTCCTCAAGCTTACCATTGAGGAATGCACTTTTCACATCCATTTGATATAAAGTGATATCATGATGGTTAGCATAAGCAAGTAATATGCGAATAGCTTCAAGTCTAGCAACAGGTGCAAAAGTTTCATCGAAATCAATTCCTTCAACCTGTGTGTAGCCTTGAGCTAAAAGTCGTGCCTTGTTTCTCACCACAAGGCCATTTTCATCTTGCTTGTTGCGGTAGATCCACTTTGTGCCAATGATATTGTGCTTGCGAGGATTAGGACATTTAACCAGTTCCCAGACGTTGTTGAGCTCGAATTGATGTAATTCTTCTTGCATGGCCTGAATCCACTAAGGCTCCAGAAATGCTTCATCTACCTTATTGGGCTCTGTGATAGAGACAAAAGCATAGTGCCCACAAAAGTTAGATAAATGTGAAGCTTTTGAGCGTGTGAGAGGACCTGGTGCTTCAATGTCATCGATGATCTTTTCAACTTGCACTTCTTTTGCAACGCGAGGATGAGTAGGTTGTCGTCGAGGAATTTGATCAGCATTTTCTTCAGCACCATTTTCTTCAGCATTTTCTTCACGTGCATTAGCTCGATGTTCTTCACGTTCTGGAATGAATTCTTCAGCAGATTCTTCGGTAGGAATGACATCCTAAGTAGCCTTGAACTTGATAGTTTCCTCAGGTGCTGGTTCATCTATCACAGAGGGTAGGTGCTCTCTTTGCAAGCCATTAGTTTCATCGAACCGCACATCTACAGTTTCAACAACCTTGTGAAGAATGTTGTTGAAGACTCTGTAGGTGTGCGAGTCCTTTCCGTAACCAAGCATAAAACCTTCATGTGCTTTTGGTGCAAATTTAGCATTGTGATGAGGATCTCTAATCCAACATTTAGCATCAAAGACTTTAAAATAACTCACATTGGGTTTCTTGTCAGTGAGGAGTTCATAGGCAGTCTTCTTGAAAAATTTGTGAACATATACCCTGTTGATGATGTGGCACGCAGTATAAATTGCCTCAATCCAGAAGTGAGGAGGTGTCTTGTACTCATCAAACATAGGGCGAGCCATCTCAACAAGAGTTCTGTTCTTGCGCTCCACGACGCCATTCTGCTGAGGAGTATAAGGAGCAGATAACTCATGAGTAATACCAAGTTCATCAAGATAGTCATCAAGACCAAAATTCTTGAACTCAGTTCCATTGTCACTTCTGATGTCCTTGATCTTCACACCAAAGTTGGTTGAAGCCCTCGAGGAGAATCGTTTGAAGACTTCCTGCACTTCATGTTTGTAAGTAACAATGTGTACCCATGTGTATCGAGAGTAATAATCAACAATAACAAAGCCATAGAGAGATGCATCATTTGTGACTGCTGAGTGATGGTTAGGACCAAAGAGATCCATATGAAGCAATTCAAATGGTCGAGTAGTGGCCATGATAGTCTTCACTGGATGCTTAGCCTTGGTCATCTTTCCAGCTTCACAAGCTCCACACAGGTGATCCTTGAGGAATTTGACATTCTCAATGCCAATGACATGCTTCTTCTTCGCAAGCGTGTGCAAATTCCTCATGCCTGCATAACCAAGTCGTCGATGCCATAGCCAGCCTTCTGAAGCTTTTGCAAGTAGGCACACGGCTGGTTGCGGTCCTGTAGAGAAATCAACAATATACAAGTCTCCTCTCCTAAAGCCTTCGAAGACTTTGGAATTGTCAGCTTCCATAACGACAACACAACGATATTTGCCAAAGACAACAACCATATCAAGGTCACAAAGCATTGAGACAGACATGAGGCTGTATCCTAAGGACTCGACAAGCATGACTTTGTCCATGTGTCGATCCTTTGTGATCGCAACCTTACCTAGACCCAATACTTGACTTTTGCCTTTGTCAGCGAAGATGATATGCTTCAGATGCGATGGTGATAAGGGAGCATCCATCAATAGATTCTTGTCACCAGTCATGTGATTTGTACATCCACTATCGCGGACCCACTCAGTGGCTTTGGGTTGATCATCCTGCATATGAATTAGTGCAGCTTACGAACTTCATATACTTCATCAGTGAAGAATATGACATCACAATTCATCAGACCAATTTCATCAAGCAATGCAACAGTTAAAACAGTATGAGGACGTGAGAAATGAAGGTTCATTTCTTCATGATTAGCCTGCGTCCTTTCAGGCACTTTTCAGGTCTCCAGCAAACTCGTCAGACGTTAAAGTACGTCTGGAGACCTGACCCTGCATAAAAGATTAGTTCTTTTTCTTCACCACCCACATCTGAAGGGGTGGCAAAGAGTTCATCACTCTGTGAGCTCCATACGAGAAAGGTGGCATAGAAGCCAATCCATTTCGTTTCACATAAGAGGAGTTAGGGTAAGCATATGAATAAGCAGAGAAATTCTTCGAGGACTTATGAACATAATGATTAGAAGAATAATGCTCATATTCATAGCCCTTAGCTCTTCCCTACGAAACAGAGTTGTTAGCACGATGATGTTCATATGAGGACTTTGATCCTTTTGCGGAATATGATCCACGTGAGGAATTCGATCCGTATGAGGACTTGGATCCATATGAAGAATTTGGTCCATATGAAGAATTTGATCTGGGGTTCCTATTCTTCACAGGTGGTGTCATGGGGATATTCACTTGAAGACTTTCGAGGCACCTTTTGGGATCCCAGATTTTCTTCACAGGAGAACCGTTCCTGCAGTTAGTGCCAACATATCTAGCAAATACTTCACCATTCTGATTTTTAAACAGTTTATAGTTGGAGTCAAATGACTCATCAGAAGAATGAGAAGATTCACATGTAAAGCCAGATAAATTAGATGGATCAACTGGAGGTCCCTTTGCAGCAACCCATGAGGTTTTGGGGTACTGCTCAGGCTTCCAATATGTACCATCAACATTGAGTTTCCTCTCAAAGGCAATACCCTCTTTCCTAGGGTTCCTGTTGAGGATCTGCTTTTTAAGCACATCACAAAGAGTCTGATGCCCTTTGAGGCTTTTGTACATGCCTGTCATGTACAATTCCTTCAGCCCTGCATCGTCAGTGATACTAGCAATGTCCTCAGATGAGGAATTAGTGATAGCAGAGACAGTTGAGAATTTGTAGCATTAGAAGCATTTGAACATTCAGGTGAAGAATTAGCAGATTCACGTTCAATGCATTTCAAACATGGAGGAACAAATTCTTCCTGAGCAGCGCTGATTTGTTGAGCAAGTAATGAATCGCGCTCCTTCTGAAGATCTTCATAACTCACTCTTAGCTTCTCAAGATCTTGCTTTCTTTGAAGAAATTCATAAGAAAGCTTCTCATGATCAGATAAGAGAGTGTTATGTTAATCTTGAAGGGTGTCATACTTAGTATGAAGTCTCTGAAGACTTTCAGCCAAAGCTTTTGACTGATCCATTTCTTCACCCAACATATCATTGCTCTTATTTAGCATGTATTGAACTTTTTCCAAAGCTCTTTGTTGTTTAGTGACAAGGGAAGCAAGTTTGACATGGGTCCAAATTCATCACCAGATTCATCATCACTTGACTCGGATAGGTAGCATTCAGTTACCTCATCACTTTTTGCCATAAGGCATGATGAAGAGGATGATGATTCTGGTTCGAATGTCATCGCTTTGAGAGATTCCTTGAAGTCCTCAAACCAAGGATCATGACGGGTTCGATGACCTTCATAGACCTTAGAGAGACGGTCCCAGATAAGCTTCGCATGATTGAGATGCATGATGTTCCTGAACTGATTTTGAGACAGACAGGAGCAGATGGCGTCCTTCGCCATGAGATTGAGAAGAGTGTACTTGCGAATGTCATCAGCTTCCGCCGTGTTGCACAGATCGGTAAGACCAATCTCAGTGACGGTCCACAGTTTGCTGTTCATCGCCATGAGACGCTTCTTCATCATGGCCTTCCACTTGGGATACTCATGACCGTCAAAGATGGGGCATGTCACTTTCTTCATACCTACGGTCGACATAACTAAAACTCCAGGCGGTTAAACCAAAATCACACAGAACAAGGGAGTACCTTGCTCTGATACCAATTGAAAGTGCGTTATATCGACTAGAGGGGGGGTGAATAGGTGATTTTTATGAATTCTTCACTGAGGAATTTGCCAGTGACGAAATTCCTTAGCGAAGAACTACTTGCAGCGGAATAAGTACTCAAAAGTATGCATAGCAGAACACAAGCATGGTCATCATGATGAAATGAAGACAAGCACAGTACAGAAAGCGTAAACACAGGATAACACAGGATGAAGACAATCAGACTGAAGAAATTGAACTGAGGAAATTGAGAAAGACTTCAGTCAAAGTCTTCAAACACAGATATGACAAGCACACGACACAGTAATGAGGAAATGAAAGAGTTTAGGAAATAGAACCAGTAAGCTCGGTGAAGACAATGATTTGGTAGACCAGTTCCAACTGCTGTCTCAGTTATACATCTGGTTGCAGCGGCTAGGTATTTAAACCTGAGGACACACAGTCCCGGACACCCAGTCCTGAACACACAGTCCAGGACACCTAGTCCTCACCGTATTCTCCTTGAGCTAAGGTCACACAGACCTCGCCCAATCACTCGTGGTAAGTCTTCAAGTGACTTCCGAATCTTCACAAACTTGGTCACTCGGTGATCCACAATTTCCTCTTGGATGCTCTAGACCATGACGCCTAACCGTTTGGAAGAAGCACAATCTTCAAAGGTAACAAGCATCGGATCCACGCAGGATCAATCTCTTCAGTGATGCTCAATCACTTTGGGTTTGTAGGTGTTTGGGTTTGGGTTTTCCTCACTTGATGATTTTCGCTCAAAGTCCTCGGAGGATGGGATGCTCTCAAATGACAAGTGTCAGTTTCTCTTGGAGCAGCCAACCAGCTAGTGTTTGTAGGGGGGCGGCTATTTATAGCCTAGGGAGCAGCCTGTCATGATAAGACATAAATGCCCTTCAATGATATGACCGTTAGGTGGGTAGATATTTTGGGACAGCTGGCGCATAGCACAACAACGGTCGGAAATTTGAGTATCAAATTCCTTAGGGCTATCATGTTCCTCACTGTGTAGGCTATCCGCACTGGCGAATTCCTAACTCCTCAGTCAGAACAAATTCCTCAGAGACCAGAAGAACTTCATCTCTGTTACTGAAGAATATGACCGAACTGTATGAGATTTTCAATGGCTTCACTCGAAGGGATTGGTAGGTGTAGGATTTTGAGTTGAGCATCACATGAAATTTTTTCCTTAGTATTTCCTCGACCCCCTTTAACAGTACGGTGTTTCCTATGACTCAAGAAAGAGAAAATGAAACTACGAAAACAAAAGTCTTCATGCTTCATGTTCCTCAAATGAATAGCAAGTCTTCAAGGTCACACCAATTTCTTCACTTTCAAAGTCTTCAGAAATCCAAAGTCTTCAATCGAAGAACTTCATTTTTAGGGGTCGACTTTCTCTGTAAATATCAAACTCCTCATAGACTTATAGACCTGTGTACACTCATTAACACATTAGTCCCTTAACCTATAAGTCTTCAATACACCAAATTCACTAAGGGGCACTAGATGCCACATTAATATTTTGCACTAGGTATTTAAACATCACATCCCCCTTTCATTGATATATCCAGGCCCCACGCAGCCCGGTGCGGTATCCGGGTTCTCTCTGGGACGGTTTTCGATGCTACATCCATCCATAGGCCCGGGCGGTGTGTGACACTTGTATCATACGCCTCTTATATATGTGGGGATAGACACAGGATGTAATCTATGCCAACATAATTGTGGAGCATATGTAGGGGAGGCGATGGTGTGTGCCGATGCCCAGGTGGCCGGTGTGTGCGGTATTGTGACAGTGTCATGAAAAAGAGCGCTCGCCCCGGAATGTATTCGGATTGGTGAAACTCGTTAACAAACATTGGTGTCGTCCTTGTGTGATTGCGTTTAGTCCTTGTTAGATCGAATAAGCGTCTCAGATTATTCCTCGTGTGATTGTTTTTAGTCCTCAGTAAAATTAGAGGAAAGAAAAGAAATGCAATAGGTAATTATAAGTCCAACTCACCACTAAGCATTGCATGTAATTTGTGCATCCTGCCAAGGCGTTTGAAATTTATTAGGTGCTCTGCTTATAGCCTCCATCGTCAAGGAGCCGTTAGTGGACGGCCAGCAGGTCATGTGGCAGTTATGTTTGCCGTGTATTGTCTATAAGCTGAGTACTTTTTCGTGTCCCTAACAGCTTATTAAGTTGTAAGCCGAGTACTCCATCCGTCCTAAAATAAATGTTTCAAGCTTAATACAATTTTATATTAAGATTCGTACAATGTTATGACCTATTTTAAAACAGAGGGAGTATGATATATAAGCCGAATGTCTGCTCAGAGTGTACATGGGCGTATGAGGAACTAAGCCCAGTTGTATTTTTTCATCGCGTGTTCTCTTGCATATTAAAAAAACTTTCGTCTCACTTTATATATAAAGCAACGATAAACAACAATCCGGTACAAACACACGTCATTACATCACACTCACACACCTAAGATAGGATACATAGACATTAATCGTAGCAACACCATCCTTAGCACTACAAGAGCAACCAGGGGCTCAACCGGGAACACGTCATCGCGAAGAAATGAAACCGCATACGACAAACTGTGGGCTGCAAGGGGCTCCTTCTGGAGGGATACGACACCGGAGCGCCGCCACTGTCCGATCCAAGGATCAGAGTTTTCCCTGGAGCCGCACGACGGGCAGTGAGAGCCGCAACGATGCCTTCAAGAAGGGAAAGAGTTTCGCCTCCACCGGTCCGTCCAAATATAGAGCAGGTTTTCACCTCGGCCAACACTCACCGCCACCGAACGCCACACCCTGGCTACCATGCCGCCCACATGGGCATGGCCATCGGGCAGCACCAAACCACGGGCTCTACCCATGAGCACCACGCTACCACCACACATGGTCGCCGCCCTGGCATCCAAGACCTTGACACCACCTCACCCGAGATCCGCCGCTACCCCAACTAAAGAGACGAGCGTAAAGGTCCCGCCTCTCACACACCTGGGTAGCCCCCAAGGGCCGAGACGCAATAGGCCGGCCAAAGCTGGCCTCCATCGACCAGTCCTGCAGCACCGAGCGCGAGACGAGCTTGGTCCCACGGCACCATGTGTGAGATGAGGTCGGTCCTACCGCACAAAGACCCCGAGGCCCAGCCCCGAGCCGCCCGCCGGCGCCCACGGGCCAGGTCTGAGTCGATCTGGCCGGCAACCATCGCTGCCAGCAGCTGCTGCCGCGCCGCCGTGGGCACGGCCATAGCCAGGACCCCACCAGGTGTTGGGTAACGTAGCAGAAATTCAAAATTTTCTACGCATCACCAAGATCAATCTATGGAGTTTACTAGCAACCAGAGGGAAGGATTGCATCTACATACCCTTGTAGATCGCGATGCGGAAGCGTTGCAAGAACGCGGATGAAGGAGTTGTACTCGTAGCGATTCAGATCGCGGTTGATTCCGATCTAAGCGCCGAACCACGGCGCCTCAACGTTCAACACACGTGCAGCCCGGTGACGTCTCCCACGCCTTGATCCAGCAAGGAGAGAGGGAGAGGTTGCGGAAGACTCTATACAGCAGCAGCACGACGGCGTGGTGGTGGTGGAGGAGCGTGGCAATCCTGCAGGGCTTCGCCAAGCACCGCGGGAGAGGAGAAGGGAGAGGGGTAGGGCTGTGCCAAGAGAGAGGTGTTCTCATGTGTATGGCGGCCCCAAATACCTCAAGTATATATAGGGGAAGGGGAGGGGCTGCGCCCCCATCTAGGGTTCCCTCCCCAGGGGTGGCGGCAGCCCCCAAACCCATCTAGGGTGCGGCCAAGGGGAGGAGAGGGGGGGCGCCACTAGGGTGGGCCTTAAGGCCCATCTGGACCTAGGGTTTGCCCCCTCCCACTCTCCCATGCGCCTTGGGCCTTGGTGGGGGGCGCACCAGCCCACCTGGAGCTGGTCCCCTCCCACACATAGCCCACACAGCCTTCTGGGGCTGGTGGCCCCACCTGGTGGACCCCCGGGACCCTCCCGGTGGTCCCGGTACATTACCGATAGCACCCGAAACTTTTCCGGTGACCAAAACAGGACTTCCCATATATAAATCTTTACCTCCGGACCATTCCGGAACTCCTCGTGACGTCCGGGATCTCATCCGGGACTCCGAACAACATTCGATAACCACATATATCTATTCCCTATAACCCTAGCGTCATCGAACCTTAAGTGTGTAGACCCTACGGGTTCGGGAACCATGCAGACATGACCGAGACGTTCTCCGGTCAATAACCAACAGCGGGATCTGGATACCCATGTTGGCTCCCACATGTTCCATGATGATCTCATCGGATGAACCACGATGTCGGGGATTCAATCAATCCCGTATGCAATTCCCTTTGTCTATCGGTATGTTACTTGCCCGAGATTAGATCGTCGGTATCCCGATACCTTGTTCAATCTCGTTACCGGCAAGTCTCTTTACTCGTTCCGTAACTCACATCATCCCGTGATCAACTCCTTGGTCACATTGTGCACATTATGATGATGTCCTACCGAGTGGGCCCAGAGATACCTCTCCGTTTACACGGAGTGACAAATCCCAGTCTCGATTCGTGCCAACCCAACATACACTTTCGGAGATACCTGTAGTGCACCTTTATAGCCACCCAGTTACGTTGTGACGTTTGGTACACCCAAAGCATTCCTACGGTATCCGGGAGTTGCACAATCTCATGGTCTAAGGAAATGATACTTGACATTAGAAAAGCTCTGAGCAAACGAACTACACGATCTTGTGCTAGGCTTAGGATTGGGTCTTGTCCATCACATCATTCTCCTAATGATGTGATCCCGTTATCAACGACATCCAATGTCCATGGTCAGGAAACCGTAACCATCTATTGATCAACGAGCTAGTCAACTAGAGGCTTACTAGGGACATGGTGTTGTCTATGTATCCACACATGTATCTGAGTTTCCTATCAATACAATTCTAGCATGGATAATAAACGATTATCATGAATAAGGAAATATAATAATAACCAATTTATTATTGCCTCTAGGGCATATTTCCAACAGTCTCCCACTTGAACTAGAGTCAATAATCTAGTTCACATCACCATGTGATTAACACTCACAGGTCACATCACCATGTGACCAACATCTAAAGAGTTTACTAGAGTCAACAATCTAGTTCACATCACTATGTGATTTACACTCAATGAGTTCTGGTTTGATCATGTTATGCATGTGAGAGAGGTTATTAGTCAACGGGTCTGAACCTTTCAGATTCGTGTGTGCTTTACGAATATCTATGTCATCTTGTGGATGCTACCACGCGCTATTTGGAGCCATTTCAAATAACTGCTCTACTATACGAATCCGGTTTACTACTCAGAGTCATCCGGATTAGTGTCAAAGTTTGCATCGATGTAACCCTTTACGACGAACTCCTTTTCACCTCCATAATCGAGAAAATTCCTTAGTCCTCTAGATACTAAGGATAAGTTCGACCGCTGTCATGTGATCCATTCCTGGATCACTATTGTACCCCTTGATCAACTCATGGCAAGGCACACTTCATGTGCGGTACACAGCATAGCATACTATAGAGCCTACGTCTAAAGCATAGGGGACGACCTTCGTCCTTTCTCTCTCTTCTGCTGTGGTTAGGTCTTGAGTCTTACTCAATACTCACACCTTGTAACACAGCCAAGAACTCCTTTGCTGATCTATTTTGAACTCTTTCAAAAACATGTCAAGGTGTGCATTCTTTGAAAGTATCATCAGGTGTCTTGATCTATCTCTATAGATCTTGATGCCCAATATGTAAGCAGCTTTATCCAGGTCTTCCTTTGAAAAACTCCTTTCAAACAACCCTTTATGCTTTCCAGAAATTTTACATCATTACGGATCAATAATATGTCAATCACATATACTTATCAGAAATGTTGTAGCGCTCCCACTCACTTTATTGTAAATACAAGTTTCTAACAAACTTTGTATAAACCCAAAAACTTTGATCACTCCATCAAAGCGTATATTCTGACTCCGAGATGCTTGCTCTAGTCCATGGAAGGATCGCTGGAGCTAGCATACCTTTTAGCATCCTTAGGATCGACAAAACCTTTCTGATTGTATCACATACAACCTTTCTTTACGAAAACTAGTAAGGAAACTTGTTTTGACATCCATTTGCCAGATTTCATAAATGCAGCTAATGCTAACATGATTCCGACGGACTTAAGCATCGCTACGGATGAGAAAATCTCATCGTAGTCAACTCCTTGAACTTGTGAAAAATACTCTTTGCCACAAGTCGAGCTTCATAGACGGTAACATTACCGTCCACATCCGTCTTCTTCTTAAAGATCCATTTATCTCAATGGCTTGCCGATCATCGGGCAAGTTCACCAAAGTCCATGCTTTGTTCTGATACATGGATCCTGTCTCGGATTTCATGGCTTCTAACCATTTGTCCGAATATGGGCCCACCATCGCTTCTCCATAGCTCGTAGGTTCATTGTTGTCTAGCAACATGACTTCCAAGACAGGATCACGCACTCCTCTTAAGTAGTACGCATCCTCGTCGTCCTACGAGGTTTGGTAGTGACTTGATCCGAAGTTTCATGATCACTATCATAAGCTTCCACTTCAATTGGTGTAGGTGCCAAAGGAACAACTTCCTGTGCCTTGCTACACACTAGTTGAAGTTATGGTTCAATAACCTCATCAAGTCTCCACCATCCTCCCACTCAATTCTTTTGAGAGAAACTTTTCCTCGAGAAAGGACTCGTTTCTAGAAGCAATTACTTTTGCTTCCAGATCTGAAATAGGAGGTATACCCAACTGTTTTGGGTATTCTATGAAGATGCATTTATCCGCTTTGGGTTCGAGCTTATTAGCCTGAAACTTTTTCACATAAGCATCGCAGCCCCAAACTTTTAAGAAACGACAACTTAGGTTTCTCTAAACGGTGTCGTCTCAACGGAATTGCGTGGTGCCCTATTTAAAGTGAATGCGGTTGTCTCTAATGCCTAACCCATAAACGATAGTGGTAATTTGATAAGAGACATCATGGTATGCACCATGTCCAATAGGGTGCAGTTATGATGTTCGGACACACCATCACACTGTGGTGTTCCAGGCGGTATTAATTGTAAAACACTTTCCACAGTGTCTTAATTGTGTGCCAAACTCGTAACTCAGATATCTCTATGATCATATCATAGACATTTTAACCTTTTGTCACGACGATCTTCAACTTCACTCTGAAATTACTTGAACCTTTCAATAATTCAGACTTGTGTTTCATCAAGTAAATATTCTCAGCATCTACTCAAATCATCTGTGAAGTAAGAACATATCGATATCCACTGCGTGCCTCAGCACTCATTGGACTGCACACATCAAATGTATTACTTCCAACAAGTTGCTCTCTTGTTCCATCTTACTGAAAACAAGGCTTTTCAGTCATCTTGCCCATGTGGTATGATTTGCATGTCTCAAGTGATTCAAAATCAAGTGAGTCCAAACGATCCATCTGCATGGAGTTTCTTCATGCACATATACCAATAGACATGGTTCGCATGTCTCAATCTTTTCAAAAACGAGTGAGTCCAAAGATCCATCTACATGGAGCTTCTTCATGCGTTCTATACCAATATGACTCAAATGGCAGTGCCACAAGTATGTGGTACTATCATTACTATTTTATTTCTTTTGGCACGAACATGTGTATCACTGCGATCGAGATTCATTTTAGGTGCAAGACCATTGAAGGTATTATTCAAATAAACAGAGTAACCATTATTCTCCTTAAATGAATAACCGTATTGCGATAAACATAATCCAATCATGTTTATGCTCAACGCAAACACCAAATAACAATTATTTAGGTTTAACACCAATCTCGATGGCAGAGGGAGCATGCGATGCTTCATCACATCAACCTTGGAAACACTTCCAACACATATCGTCATCTCACCTTTAGCTAGTCTCCGTTTATTCCGCAGCTTTTATTTCGAGTTACTAACACTTAGCAACCGAACCGGTATCAAATACCCTGGTGCTGCTAGGAGTACTAGCAAAGTACACATTCATATAATGTATATCCAATATACTTCTGTCGACCTTGCCTGCCTTCTCATCTACCAAGTATATCTAGGGTAGTTTTGCTTCAGTGACTGTTCCCCTCATTACAGAAGCACTTAGTCTCGGGTTTGGGTTCAACCTTGGGATTCTTCACTAGAGTAGCAAATGATTTGCCGTTTCATGAAGTATCCCTTTTGCCCTTGCCCTTCTAGAAACTAGTGGTTTTACTAACCATCAACGATTGATGCTCCTTCTTGATTTCTACTTTCGCGGTGTCAAACATCGCGAGTTGCTCAAGGATCATCATGTCTATCCCTGATATGTTATAGTTCATCACGAAGCTCTAATAGCTTGGTGGCAGTGACTATGGAGAACCATCACTATCTCATCTGGAAGATTAACTCCCACTCGATTCAAGCGATTGTGGCACTCAGACAATCTGAGCACATGCTCAACGATTAAGATTTTCTCCCTTAGTTTGCAGGCTTAAGAAACTTGTCAGAGGTCTCATACCTCTTGACGTGGGCACTAGTCCGAAATCCCAATTTCAGTCTTCGGAACATCTCATATGTTCTGCGACGTTTCAAAAACCATCTTAGGTGCCACAATTCTAAACCATTAGCATTACGCACTGAACTATCACGTAGTCATCAAAACGTGTATGTTAGATGTTTCGCAACATCTATAGACGACGCTGAGGTTTAGCACACCGAGCGGTGCATTAAGGACATAAGCCTTCTGTGCAGTAATGAGGACAATCCTCAGTTTACGGACCTAGTCCGCTTAATTGCTACTACCAACTTTCAACTAAATTTTCTCTAGGAACATATCTTTAACAGTAGAACTAAAGCACAAGCTATGACATAATTTGCAAAGTCCTTTTTACTATGTTCATGATAATGAAGTTCATCTGATCATTTAATGAACTCCCACTCAGATAGACATCCCTCTAGTCATCTAAGTGATACATGATCCGAGTCAAACTAGGCCGTGTCCGATCATCACGTGAGACGGACTAGTCATCATCGGTGAACATCTCCATGTTGATCGTATCTACTATACGACTCATGTTCGACCTTTCGGTCTCTTGTGTTCCGAGGCCATGTCTATACATGCTAGGCTCATCAAGTCAACCTAAGTGTTTCGCATGTGTTCCGAGGCCATGTCTGTACATGCTAGGCTCGTCAACACCCGTTGTATTCGAACGTTAGAATCTATCACACCCGATCGTCACGTGGTGCTTCGAAACAACGAACCTTCGCAACGGTGCACAGTTAGGGGGAACACTTTCTTGAAATTATTATAAGGGATCATCTTACTTACTACCGTCGTTCTAAGCAAATAAGATGCAAAACATGATAAACATCACATGCAATCAAATAGTGACATGATATGGCCAATATCATTTTGCTGCTTTGATCTCCATCTTCGGGGCACCATTATCATCTTCGTCACCGGCATGACACCATGATCTCCATCATCATGATCTCCATCATTGTGTCTTCATGAAGTTGTCACGCCAACGATTACTTCTACTTCTATGGCTAACGCGTTTAGCAATAAAGTAAAGTAATTTACATGGCGTTATTCAATGACACGCAGGTCATACAAAAAAATAAAGACAACTCCTATGGCTCCTGCCGGTTGTCATACTCATCGACATGCAAGTCGTGATTCCTATTACAAGAATATGATCAATCTCATACATCACATATATCATTCATCACATCTTCTGGCCATATCACATCACAAGGCACATGCTGCAAAAACAAGTTAGACGTCCTCTAATTGTTGTTGCAAGTTTTTACGTGGCTTGTATAGGTTTCTTGCAAGAACGTTTTGTACCTACGTAAGACCACAACGTGATATGCCAATTTCTATTTACCCTTCATAAGGACCCTTTTCATCGAATCCGTTTCGACTAAAGTGGGAGAGACAGACACCCGCTAGCCACCTTATGCAACTAGTGCATGTCAGTCGGTGGAACCTGTCTCACGTAAGTGTACGTGTAAGGTCGGTCCGGGCCGCTTCATCCCACGATGCCACCGAATCAACATAAGACTAGTAACGGCAAGTAAATTGACAAAATCGACGCCCACAACTACTTTGTGTTCTACTCGTGCATAGAAACTACGCATAGACCTAGCTCATGATGCCACTGTTGGGTAACGTAGCAGAAATTCAAAATTTTCTACGCATCACCAAGATCAATCTATGGAGTTTACTAGCAACGAGAGGGAAGGAGTGCATCTACATACCCTTGTAGATCGCGATGCGGATGCGTTGCAAGAACGCAGATGAAGGAGTCATACTCGTAGCGATTCAGATCGCGGTTGATTCCGATCTAAGCGTCGAACCACAGCGCCTCCGCGTTCAACACACGTGCAGCCCGGTGACGTCTCCCACGCCTTGATCCAGCAAGGAGAGAGGGAGAGGTTGGGGAAGACTCCATACAGCAGCAGCACGATGGCGTGGTGGTGGTGGAGGAGCGTGGCAATCCTGCAGGGCTTCGCCAAGCACCGCGGGAGAGGAGAAGGGAGAGGGGTAGGGCTGCGCCAAGAGAGAGGTGTTCTCGTGTGTATGGCAGCCCCAAATACCTCAAGTATATATAGGGGAAGGGGAGGGGCTGCGCCCCCATCTAGGGTTCCCTCCCCAGGGGTGGCGGCAGCCCCCAAACCCATCTAGGGTGCGGCCAAGGGGAGGAGAGGGGGGCGCCACTAGGGTGGGCCTTAAGGCCCATCTGGACCTAGGGTTTGCCCCCTCCCACTCTCCCATGCGCCTTGGGCCTTGGTGGGGGGCGCACCAGCCCACCTGGAGCTGGTCCCCTCCCACACTTGGCCCACGCAGCCTTCTGGGGCTGGTGGCCCCACCTGGTGGACCCCCGGGACCCTCCCGGTGGTCCCGGTACATTACCGATAGCACCCGAAACTTTTCCGGTGACCAAAACAGGACTTCCCATATATAAATCTTTACCTCCGGACCATTCCGGAACTCCTCGTGACGTCCGGGATCTCATCCGGGACTCCGAACAACATTCGGTAACCACATATATCTATTCCCTATAACCCTAGCGTCATCGAACCTTAAGTGTGTAGACCCTACGGGTTCGGGAACCATGCAGACATGACCGAGACGTTCTCCGGTCAATAACCAACAGCGGGATCTGGATATCCATGTTGGCTCCCACATGTTCCACGATGATCTCATCGGATGAACCACGATGTCGGGGATTCAATCAATCCCGTATGCAATTCCCTTTGTCTATCGGTATGTTACTTGCCCGAGATTCGATCGTCGGTATCCAGATACCTTGTTCAATCTCGTTACCGGCAAGTCTCTTTACTCGTTCCGTAACTCACATCATCCCGTGATCAACTCCTTGGTCACATTGTGCACATCAGGAGTGGGCCCAGAGATACCTCTCCGTTTACACGGAGTGACAAATCCCAGTCTCGATTCGTGCCAACCCAACAAACACTTTCGGAGATACCTGTAGTGCACCTTTATAGCCACCCAGTTACGTTGTGACGTTTGGTACACCCAAAGCATTCCTACGGTATCCGGGAGTTGCACAATCTCATGGTTTAAGGAAATGATACTTGAAATTAGAAAAGCTCTGAGCAAACGAACTACACGATCTTGTGCTAGGCTTAGGATTGGGTCTTGTCCATCACATCATTCTTCTAATGATGTGATCCCGTTATCAACGACATCCAATGTCCATGGTCAGGAAACCGTAACCATCTATTGATCAACGAGCTAGTCAACTAGAGGCTTACTAGGGACATGGTGTTGTCTATGTATCCACACATGTATCTGAGTTTCCTATCAATACAATTCTAGCATGGATAATAAACGATTATCATGAACAAAGAAATATAATAATAACCAATTTATTATTGCCTCTAGGGCATATTTCCAACACCAGGTTGCAGCCCGCCCCCGCGTCGCCCGACGCCCACACGCCCACTAGACCAGATCGGATCTTGTCAGGGCCGCCGCCGCCAAGCGCACACCACAGCCCCGATCACCAGTCGCCGGCCAGCCGGCCAAACCAGCCGGGGCCTCACCGCTGCCACGGACGACCGCCACCACACTACAACCACGGCGCCGTCCGCAACCCTCGTCGCCCGCAGCGCGCATCGCCACGCGGCCAGATCTGGCGGGGCCGCGCTGCGCCAGCCCCGTCTGCCACCCCCGGCCGCCCAGCACACTCCGCCACCACAATGCCCATCGCGCAGCCAGCAAGCTCTCATCGTCGCACAGCTCCGGCGCCCCGCCACGCCGTGGCACCCGCCGCTAGCGCCCAGCCCAGCCGTCCCGTCCCGCGCCCGCACGAGAGGACGAAGTCTCCCGAACGCCGCCGGCAACAGTCGCGCTTCGCCCGGCTGCGCCCCCTGGTAGCAGCGAGGGAGGGAGGGAGGAAATGAGGAGGGGGAACCGCGATGGCGTCGGCTAGGGTTCCCTCCTGGGCGCCCACGGGGGGGGGGGGGGGGGGACGCAGGACGGGACGTGAACCCGTGTTTTGACAGTCGAGGTATGTCTTGATACTAGGTGACGTGATTTTCCTGTAGTGATCAAATGTTCGGGTCATTATTCTAATTTACCTGTAGAATTGTTGGTATTGTATCCACACACAAAATGATCTGGTATTGCAACTTAAGGAACAACGAAGAAAGGATTTAGCAGGTCACTAAGTAAAACAGACTCATCAGGCTAAAAGGTATTATCAGGCTTTCAGTCCTTGATCAAGTCAATCTTTCGGCCCCATCATTTGTCCCTCGGCTACCTGGAGAAAATTCTCTCAGCTATGGCCAGCCAATGCGCACGTGAAACTGAGCCAACAACAAGGGTCAACTCAGCCGACGAACTTCGAGGCCAAATGGCCCCTTTGTTTGTCCACGTTCGGCCGGGCCGCTCGCCTGTTCTGCCGCGAATGCTAGCGAGAAATATGAACATAACCAATCTTCTAATTAAAATTTAAATCTGTGACAAACTCTGCATGTCACCAGCCTGCATGAACAGTGTGACCCAGAAGTCCATCTCATTGTTGCTCGACGACGGCGATAAACTATCTGCGCCGAAGGTGTCGCCGGTTTCCATCCCGGAACCGGAGCTGTCCACCGACATCGCCAGTGTCTCCGACCAGAAGCTGTCGTCAATCTGGAACTCCTCCGACTCCGAGGAAGAGCTTCCCGTGTTCTCCAACGACGAGGCCATCGAGTAGTCAGCAGCGGACGACGTCGAGAGGGACTGCTCCGGCGACATCGAGAGGGACTGCCCCGGTGACGACGACGCCGGCTCGGAGGTCGGTCCCTCGATCGCGCTCCCAGCCACAGCAGGCTTCTTGGCTTTGCGCTTAGGCGCTGCCTGGCCGGATGGCTTGGACGAGGACTCGAGTCGCTTCTTGAGGTGTGTGTGCCAGACGTTCTTGATCTCGTTGTCCGTCCTCCCAGGCAGCCTGGCGGCAATGGTGGACCATCTGTTGCCGAGCATGGCGTGGAGTTGGATGATGGCTTCTTCCTCCTCGCTGGTGAAGTTGCCGCGCTTGATGTCGGGGCGCAGGTAGTTGATCCATCGGAGGCGGCAGCTCTTGCCGCAGCGCAGCAGGCCGGCCTGCTTCGGCAGCGCCCGCCAGTTGCTGTGCCCGTGCTTCTCGATGTGAGCCACCAGGGTCATGTCCTCCTTCGCCGTCCACGGGCCTCTCTTGAGCCCCAACTTCTCGCAGCAAGGAGCCCTCACCATTGCTGTTGCTTAATCTGTGCGCTCCTCTGCACTCTTCTCTTCGCGCAGGCCCGGTTAAGACGCTCGCGCTGTGTATGTGTGATGGGTCGGAGGCGAGGGAGGTAGTCGGATGCTCGGAGGAAGCTGATGATGGTGTGCGGATTGTAAGGGCGTTGGGCTATTTATGCTCGCTCGCGTCGACAGCAAAACGTGGTCAATTGGTGTTCATGGGCAGCTTCTGGGAAGGATCGAGCCGAATAGCCACACCGCTGGGTGACAAAACGAGGCAGAATAGCAACGTTCGCTCCCACTTGTCCCTTTTCTATTGTTTGGAATTGGATGGAGTCCATGTACGGTTTTGTTTCCTTGTTTATTGCTCGCTTTGCTTCTACTTTAGTTACTACTACTATATTCCGAGTACTCACTATATTCGTGTGCCCATTTTAAAATCCACATGTTGGATGTGCGTGTGTTTCTGGTGGCATTGGTCCATCTGAAATGATTAGTGAACTGCTGCCTTGTTTGTCTCAGGAGTGGGCGTAGTTAGCTCTGCTGCAACAAAAACATCAATGGGATTCTCAATCAGATTCAGGGGCCCTCTGCAAGACTAGCACTACATCCATCGGTGAGTAAACTGCAGTTTGCATCAAGCAAATTGCCACTTGTTATATGTGCGGTGAGTCTATCACAACAGTATTGTACTAGCACTGGTTCCAGCAAAAAACGTTTATTTCAAAAAATCTAAAATATCATACATGTATATCATGTGACACAATATATACCGACACACCTTGGTTAAAGAATACTGCTTGGAAGTGTTTTGTTTTTTATTACTTGATCGATGGTCCCGAACCGCTTTCCTCCTCCCTCCTACTAAACCCTAGGAGCTAGGGTGGCGGTGCCGATCTACCTCTTCCGGGGCGAGATCACATGCCTACCCTCCTTCTGTCCGCTGCTCCACCGAAGGGAGCGGACACGGACCATGCTGTTTTGGATGAGTGGTGGTGATATGGTGAGGCTTTTAGTTTAGGTTTTGATTCCCGGTCCCCGATGATGAGGCGATGGCGCCACAGTCATTATGGAATAAGTCCACCCTGCCTCATCCTGGTTCATGCCGCGCAGAGCGTGGTGTATCCCCATATCTGGTTCTCTGGGCTAAGTTTTTCCTTCTGCATGTTTTTCCCGATGGTTGTCCTACGGGGTGTTTGGCACGCTTGTGCATCTTGGTCCTCAGCAGGTGTGTGTGATAGTTGTGTTTTCTGACACAGTCGCGCCACCGGTAGATGCAGGAGGAAGAAGACCTTTGGCACCCAAAAAATTTAGATTTGGATGTATTTTTTAATTTTTGTACAAGCGTATTTAATGGTTTGTGCTATTTAATACATGCCGTTGGGCCTTCCGGAAAAAAAATATGAACATTTGTGAGCCAAACACACAGAATATGCTTTGATCGTCCCTGTCATCACTTGGGCGATTTGGAAGCACCGCGACGCATGTATCTTTGATCATAGGCAACCATCCATCAACCTCCTGCTTGCAGCAATCCAAGACGACGTGCGCGCCTGGGCCAAGGCCGGCGTCAAAGGGCTACAAACGCTAATTGATGTAACGTAGATTAGTATGTAATGGGGCTGAGCACCCCCTCTCCTCTGCTTCCGGGAGCCTCCTACTTGCCTCTTTGCGCACAAGTTGTAGGACCCCAAACCCTGTTACTTTCACTCTACCTATCAATGCAAAGATACACTTAGGCGTATTGGAGAAAAAAAAGGTTTTTCAAGCATGTGAACTCTCTCAATATTGTATACATCTTGTCGACACATACTCTACGGCTTTTTGATTACTTAGTACACGGCGAAGACTCTCAGTTAGTATGCCCACCAGATCCTTAAGCTTTAATAAATTTGAAGACCATTTCCTCACGTTTACCTTTTCCGGGCAGAGAAACTAATTTAGGGAGTCATTGACGTAATCGACCATTTCATTTCGATGAAGCCGCAACTTTTACTATACCCAGAGTGCCTGACCAAGCGATTATTTGGATAAGAAAAACGATGCCGCCCGTAAAAGAAAGCGGAAAGGTGGTGGCAACATTTTACTTTCTTCCTTTCGCTCTCCTTGACACGAACCGGCCGTATGACGAAGCAAAGAGCGCTGGAGATGTCTGATTAGTTATCAACCACCTCCCAATTTCTCTGAATGGATTTCAGTTCAGTCATCAGCATGGTTCCAACTTCCAAGTTCAAACTACCTTTTGGCCTTTGGGACTTGTCTGATCATCATCAAGTGGGCGATTTTAGACGAGCGAGGATGCATGATTTAATCAAGTGGATCTTGTGAGCTGATTCGGTCTTTGCTAAGCCGTAGCGAATCGTCGCGCGTTGCTTACCGTCGACACGACGTCGAGGTGTCATCAGCAACCACTCTTTCAAAATCGTTTACAGTACATTTCTTTTACTGAATACTGATCGATTCAACAAGGAGAGACCCGGCTTCGCCTGAAGAAGAAAAGGAGGGGCCTGGCTTTGCGGCGTTCTTTGATTGATTAAAAGAACATTATATGTGACGCAATTAAACTTTACTTCAGCAATCTTGTACTCCCTCCGTTCCTAAATATAAATCCTTTTAGAGATTTCACTATGGGCTACATACGGAGAGAAATGAGTGAATCTACATTCTAAAATATATCTATATACATCCGTATGTAGTTCGTAGTGGAATCTCTAAGAAGACTTATATTTAGGAACAGAGGAAGTACTCTTGTGACGCTTTCAGCGTTACTTGCACTAATTACCACGCAAAATGTATGAACTGGTACGCAGATGTACAAGATTAATCAGTAATCACATTGGTAAGCTAGCCTGTCTGTGGATGAACTGGTATCACACCAGCTTTGTCCTGGTCTCTCATAAGGTACATGTGGGTGATGTACGTTAGCTAAGTTGAGGCTCAAGCAGATACGTTAACGCTTCAAAGGTTGGAAAATTAGAGAAAGTTGAATATTGTACCAGGTTGATTCAGTGGCCATATATACCGGATGTCACACATATATTTGTCTCCTTCGAGAAGAGAAATGGTGCTCAAAACCTTTAGTTATTTTCTTCAAAAATGAAACGAGCTTCAGTTGACGTGGTCAAATTAATAAAGACTCGCATCTCTGGAATAATGAATGGCGATTTTTCTAATGAGATAAAGGGATGAGGATAATAAAACCAGAGAAGCCATCAAGATCTCCATAGTTGAAAATGACACGGCCCCGCCGCGACGAAGACCCGCACAAAGCAACATCAATCAAGTCATCAACTTGACGAGGAAAGCTGGACGGGTTCTCTGCATTGCCCCCGATAGCGGATCATTTGTTAATTCGTGCTGAATTAAGTACCTATGCGTCCCAATCATGCATGCGCATCAGACAGCAATATCATAGCGAAATGCTACCGGGGAACGGGCTTGACAGACCAAGTTCGAATTGAAGTCGTTACGCACGGCAGGAGGGATCGATTCGAAATGCTGTGTGACAAATTCAGCTTGATACAGCGACATAGAGCGGATCTTATATTTTTGGGTCAATGCTGCGGGTTTCACTGTACGTATCGTCGAACATAACTTTGACACTAAACTTCCCAGCTAATTAAGCCTCATAAGTCATAATTTTGTTTTGCTAGTTTGTTTGCAGCTATGTGTGAATCCATTTCATACTTTTTATCCCTAGAGCTCCACTGAGTTAGGGGAGGCGATTTGTGACGCGCAAGGGGAAGGGGTTTGCCGATTGTGGACCGCCGATGAGTGCCAGGATTCAAAAGTATGTTTATGTATATCGCCTATTTCCCCTCGTACAGGCCCCCCCTCTCTCTCTCTCTTCGTCACCCTGGGTGAAGGATAGTTATTCTTCACCCCCTCTATTTTATCATCAATGCACCGTAATTTTACGTTTCTTAAGTTTTGTCTTATTTCCGACATAAAAAGAGACCGTAAGAAAATGTATAATCATCGTAAAAAATATTTTATGTTATGTAAAACTACAAACGTAAAAACATAGTGTAAAATACACATAAACTGCAAATTTTCTTATCTTATGATCTATATTTTTATTTTCTTATGGCAAATTTTACGTAGTGAATCAATAGAAATGTAACTATTTTAATTCCAAACATAATTTAATTATGAAATGATCATAAGATTACCTCAGGTGAAGAATAACTTATTCTGCACCCTAGGTCGCGCTATTCGTCACCCTGGGTGAGGAATAGTTATTCTTCACCCCCTCTCTATTTTGACATCAATGCACCGTATTTTTACGTTTCGTAAATTTTGTCTTATTTCATACGTAAAAAGAGAGTGTAAGAAAATATATACTTGCCGTAAAAAATATTTTATGTTACGTAAAGTTATGAACGTAAAAACATACATAAAATGCGATATTTCTGGTTTTATAACCTATTTTTTTTTTCTTATACCAAATTTTACGTAGTGAATCAATATGAATGTAACTATTTGTATTCCAAATGTAATTTATTTATGAAGCGATCGTAAGATTACCTCGGACGAAGAATAACTTATTCTGCAACCTGGGTGATGAATAGTATTACTATATATATATATATATATATATATATATATATATATATATATATATATATATCATAAAAGTGAAGCGATATGCATGTTGTGGGGCTGGTTTCATGGGTATAGATATTTCAGTAAATAGTGGATGCAAATTGTTTTGCACAGAAACGGTGGTGTTTTGGGTAAATTATTCATTTTGTTCTTCTTCTTCCTCGCTCTTTGTTCTTCAAATAGGCTATTCATTTCCAACAACTCTTAAGTTCAAAACCAATGTTGTAGAGTAAAAAAGACAGATCCAATTTTGTTGTTAGCGATCGAAAGACGTCGAGGATAGTAACAACAGTAGTAGAGGTATATCCAAACCTTTTGCGGAAGAGATTAGCAATATTTGTATGCTTGCTCAGCACTTGGGTTTCATGTTGTTAGAACCGTTACATACTGTTTAGTATGTGTTTTTATTGTTGATGTTTATGCTTCTAGCTATGTGTGCTTGTACTCGCATGTTATCTTCCATGAACTCGCATGTTGGAACAATTTAATCTTTCAATCTTCGAACTCAAATAAAAATAGATGTACTAAGTCAACTTATGTAAATCGTGTTGTGCTAAGTTTGACGCACCAAAACTTTCATGAATTTGGAAGTACAATTTAGTTACATAAGATGAAACTTAATCTCTATGTTTGTCTCCATTTTATTTAGAGTAAATCCTAGATCTTAGACCTTACGCGGTAAATATTAAAAACCATAAATCGTAACACCTAAACCCAAAACACTAAACCCCTCGTCCCTAAACCCTTGTACAATCAGTAAACCCTTAACCCGAAAAGGTAATTCCATAAGTGTTATAACTTGAACAGTGAAATATTAACATTAAAACCTAAACCCTAAATCATAAATCATCAACACTAAATGTCCTAAACGCTTACAGTAAACGATAAGGCTAAACCTTATATGCTATGAACGTTAAACCATCACCCTAAACCAAACCCTAAAACATAAGAGCCATAATACCGTAAACCCTAAAACGTTAACCCTAAAGACTAAACTGTAACTGTACATAACTTAAAGTATCCTCAAAAACCTAAACCCTAATCTTAAACAGAAACCCTATAGTTTACCCTAGATAATAATGCTACACCCTAAATGGTAAGCACGAAAGTGATTTCAAAACTTATTTAGAAATGTAATATAATCTATGCCGTAACATGATGGTGTCCATTATTTATTAGAATGGTAGTTCTTCTAAACTGAAGGCTTCTGTATAATGTTAAAAACTATAGAGGCGTCACAAAGTAGTATGTAGAACAACTTTAATGATTTGTCGATGTAACATGGTGGTTATCTTGCTAATAGTTGCCAAGTTTCATCGAACAAAACTTATGGATTGTGGGTATACTGAAGATGATATAAAGTATCATTTCATATTTTGAATCTTTATTACAATGGGAATGGGATTAGATTTGAACAGTAGGATAAATAAAGCAAGTAAAAAATCGAAGTATGTTTGAAGAATGCCGATGAATTGAAAATTAGTAAGGAACATCAATGTATTTTATTGAAGGATATAACAGGGTAGTTAAAAGTTCCCACAAGTTTTGCCTCAAAAACAGAAGTAATGAGAAATGTAATTTTACATATAGGTTTATTACATCCCGTCAAAACCTAGCGACTACGTAGGTACCCACCTAGGAAGCACATATTAGTTGTGTAGCAATTGTTGCTTATTACAAGTTGGCCGGTTTGTTGATGTAACAATTGAGTCAGAACGGATCGGGAACAAGTTGTATGCTTCCACCATGTCCTCGATTAAACTTAACCTATGGGTAGGTCATAGAAGGAAAAGTGTAGCTAGGATGGAAGGTAGCAGACTGTATTTGCAGCCTTAGTCAGCTCAGTATTCAATGATAGATCAAGTGAATTTGTTCGTTGTTTGCCATATATAATCTGAATATTTGTTCTTTATCTTCGATGGTGGTGACATACATGTTTTCGTAATTCATAGGATGTTGCTTTGGAGGAGATTCAGATCCCTTGGAGGCCAACACTTCTGAAGGTTATAAAAGACTTAGGGGGTATGTGGCATGTTTACTAGATGGAGGATGCATTGGACAATATGCTTTATGACAAAATTCCATTTTGTATACCACTAGACGGATTGAAGAAGATGTTTGAAACAATAAGTTGTTCTGGGATGAAATGTTGCACATTGTGTGAATCAAAAACTAAAGCAGCAGCTACTGCGCCTTAAATAGGTTACAAGGAGGTGGTTTGCACACAAGTGTCATTGATATAAGAGAAATGAGGCATCAATACATGGAGTATAGCTGCAACAAGCTTTTGTTGAAGGCTGGCGAGATGCCGGGGCACAAAGATACTGCTTTATGATTATGCAGATGCAGCACAAATGATTGACACTTTGTACCATAAGTTGTATCGGAGTGTCGTTGGGGATATTTATCATGGTGCTAATGATGACTACGGTGAAATTAAAGCTGAACTTGTAGACCACCTAGTTCTAATATGAAATTCAAACTATTTAAAGGAGATGGAGTTGGTCAATGAATTAAAGGAAATAAAATATCTTTCTTCAAACACATGTGCTTGGTTGTTTAGGGCCTTTTCCGCAGCAACCCGGTTTGTTTACTGCTTCTTGGGCAGCCTTTGCTTTGCTACAGATTTTGTAGCATTTTTCTTCTCTGCTTTCGGCAGCCTTTTTGTTTGCAGCTACCTCGATAGCAAGTTTATTTGCCTCCTTTGTCCTGCAGGTAGACGCAATTTCCACGGCACATTTTTGTGCTGCAAGTTCTTCTTGGTGAGTTCTACCTCACAGTTTTTCTTGGTTGCGGCTTTCTCAACGGACAATCTTAGTTTCCCGGCCTTCTCATTGACTAGGTGTGCAATGATTGCATTGTAATCTCTAACAGTCTTTGTGGCCAGCTTAATAAACTAGGTCCTGGCCTTGGAGCCAACCTTGTTCATTTTCTTCAAGGCTTCTTATTGGTAGGATAGTTTAGCCTCATGGATTTGCTTCTCTTCCTTGAACATGTTCCCACAAGGAACATGCTGGTCATATTCAGCAGATATGCAATTGAATAGTTTGGCATGTGACTTGAACTACTTCGATTTGAATTCTTGTGTAGCTATATAGTTTGAAAAGACTTCCATTGGGCCATGGGGTAGAGGAATTTCATCAATTCTTACATTGTTCATGTCCTTTACCTAGTGAGCAATGAATGCTTTGATAAGTTCCAAGTCAAGAAGCCCATAAACAAAGGTAGTTGAACCTTCTCCTGTCCCTGAGCTAACATTGCAGATCCATGAGAGAGGAATATTGTCCATGACATCTTCATCATCAGCAGCAGAGGGGGAGCTCGAGACTCGGGAGGAGGAGGGGCATTCTCTTCTGGTACGGTAGCAGCATCTTCATCATTGGGGGTGGCATTTGGAGCTATATTCTTCAACAACAATGTTGCATTTGCTTCATCAGCGTCAGTAAAAATAGCAGGCTCATCATGAGTAAAATAAGTATCTTCTTATAATAGAGAGGGCAGTGTAGAATGATGAATACAACACTTGGTTCTCATTTTCTTTGCCTCTTGGGTTCGAGGGCAATCGGTTGGCGATTTGCCTCGGTGGATAAGTCAGATGACTCATCTATAGGCATGCAGTTGGAGGTGGGGGCACTTGAACTCTTTGTGCGGGCTTAGCCTTCCTCTTCTTCTGGTAGGTAGTGCTGTCGGAATCTCCGTGGGAAGCATTTGCTTTTGCTGTAGACTTGGCTTTCTTCTAGGCTTTGATACATCTCAGATGTATCCATAATTTTTTATTGTTTCGTGCTATTATGTTATGATTCTTACATACTTTGCCACCATTTTATATTATTTTTCTAGACTAACATATTAATCAAGTGCCCAATGCTAGTTGTTGTTTCATGCTTGTTTTTGGTTTTACAGAAAGTCCATATCTATGAAGGTCCAAACACAATGGATTTTTTAATGATTTTTTCTACTCCCTCCGTTCCTAAATATAAGTCTTTCTAAAGATTTCAATATAAACTACAGACGAATGTATATAGACATAGTTTAGAGTGTAGATTCACTCATTTTGCTATGTATGTAGTCCATATTGGAATCTCTAGAAAGACTTATATTTAGGAACAGAGGGAGTAGAACATAAGAAACACTGGAAGCTTCATGAGGAAACCAGAAGACCCACGAGGCTCCCACAAGGGTGGGGGCGTGGCCTGGGGGCTCCTCCTAGGCTTGTGGGGAACCCGTGGCTCTGTTTGCCTTAATTCCTGGCCTATAAATTCACATATGTTCAGAAACCCTTGGAGCGAGACCTGAAACAATTTTATCGATGTCGCAAGCCTCTGTACCGAAGCAACCCCATCTGGAACCCTGTTCGAGAGTTCTGTCGAAGGGGGAAGCCATTGGGGTGGCCATATTCATCAACCTTGCTACCTCCAGCATGGTGTGTGAGTAGTTCCTTTGGGACCTATGGGTCCAGAGTAGTAGCTAGATGGCACTCTCTCACTCTTTTGGATCTTCAATACCATGTTCTCTTTTGAGATCAATGTAATTCTTGTGGTGTGTTTGTTGGGATCCGGTGAATTGTAGATTTATGATCAGATTATTCATTGATTTCTATTGAATCTCTTAAAGTTTATTTGCTGCATAATGAAATAGCTATGTACGCTTTCCGATCTATGAGTCTTTTCTGCCCAAGATAGATAAGTAGTTCTTCAGAGGAAGTGGTGCATTCAATCTAACGGTGATTTCTATATCCTAGTGACAGAAAGGGACAAGACATGTCTTTCTATTGTTGCCACTAAGGATAAAATGACAGGATTTAGTCTTATTGCTACATTTCTTCTTCTCTACATTATGCCATCTTGCTTATTACGTTACTCTCTTTCTTGAAAACTTAATACTTTGAGATGCATGCTAGATAATGATGTCTACTACGCAACTTCATTCTTGTAGACTCGTGTTGGGCCTCCAAGCGCAGAGTTCTGTAGGACAGTACCAAATTTTCCTCAAGTGGATGGCCTAAGGTTTATCAATCCGTGGGAGGTGTAGGATGAAGATGGTCTCTCTCAAATAACCCTGCAACCAAATAATAAAAAAGTCTCTTGTGTCCCCAACACACCAAATACAATGGTAAATTGTATAGGTGCACTAGTTCGGCGAACAGATGGTGATACAAGTGTAGTAATGATAGTAGATATTGATTTTTTTAATAGTAACAATAAAAAACAGCAAGGTAACGAGTAGCAAAAGTG
The DNA here is from genome assembly GCF_002575655.3 of Aegilops tauschii subsp. strangulata. Classification (NCBI taxonomy): domain Eukaryota; kingdom Viridiplantae; phylum Streptophyta; class Magnoliopsida; order Poales; family Poaceae; genus Aegilops; species Aegilops tauschii. The sequence goes on from NC_053040.3 coordinate 324,752,637, forward strand.
AGCACAGATGGTATTGCAATGCTTGAAAATGAGGCCTAGGGTCCGTACTTTCGCTAGTGCAATCTCTCAACAATGCTAATATAATTGGATAACATAACCATACCTCAACATGCGATGAAGAATCACTTCGAAGTTCCTATCTAGCGGAGAACATAAGAAGAAATTGTTTGCAGCTATTCTTTCCGATTGATCTATCCAAGAGTTATTACTAAAATAACACAAATTTATTCTTTCCGATCGATCTATCAAGAGTTCGTACTAAAATAACACAAGTTATTTTTTCCGATCAATCTATCAAGAGTTCGTACTAAAATATCACCAAAAAAAATTCAGATTCATAATACCCAATCCAACACAAAGTACCTCAAAGAGTGCCCCAAGATTTCTACCGGAGAAACAAAGACGAGAACGTGCATCAACCCGTATGCATAGATTACCCCAATGTCACCTCGGGAATCCGCGAGTTGAGTGCCAAAACACATATCAAGTCAATCGATATGATACCCCATTGTCACCACAGGTATTCATAGCAAGACATACATCAAGTGTTATCAAATCCATAAAAGTATTCAATCCGATAAAATGAAATCTCAAAGGGAAAACTCAATGCACAACAAGATAGAGAGGGGAAAACACCATATGATCCGACTATATTAACAAAGCCCGCAATACATCAATATCGTGACATCTCAAGAACATGAGAGAGAGAGAGAGAGATTAAACACAAAGCTACTGGTACAAACCCTTAGCCCCGAGGGTGGACTACTCCTCCTCATGATGCTGGCCGCCGAGATGATGAAGATGGCCACCGGTGATGATTCCCCCTCTGGCGGAATGCCGAAACAGAGTATAGATTGGTTTTTCATGGCTACAGAGCCTTGCGGTGGCAGAACTTCTGATCTAGGGTTACCCCTAATGGTTTCTCTATTTATAGGAATTTTTGGCGTTGGTTTCACACTATGATGGGCCTCGAGGTGAGCACAACCCACCGGGGCACGGGCAAGGGCCCAGGCACGCCCTGGTGTCTTGTGCCTACTCCTTCACCTTCTACTCCTTCCATGAAGCTTCGGGGGTCTCTTTTGTTCCAAAAAAATCGTCAAAAAGTTTCAGCTCATTTGGAGAACTTTCATTTCTGCACAAAAAACAACACCACGGTAGTTCTGCTGAAAACAGCGTCAGTCCGGGTTAGTTCCATGCAAATCATACCAAAACCATATAATTTTTTTGTAAACATGGCATGAATACTTCACAAATTATAGATACGTTGGAGACGTATCAGATAACAGTCTAAAAGATCGAGAAAATGGGTCTAGAGGGGGGATTAGACCCTAAGCAAGATAAAGTTGCAGTTTTTATTTTTCTTTAAGTTGTAGTTGATTTTAGCACATGTTAAGGAGCACAAGGAACATTTCACACAAGCATACAAAGAGTATAAGCAGCAGAAAGAGTAAAGCATGGGAGTGCGAGAATGTAAAGGGTTGGGAATTGGAAAGTACGAATGCAATGGAGACGCGGAGTTTTTTGGCGTGCTTCCAATAGGTGGTGCTATCGTACGTCCACGTTGATGAACACTCAACCCACGAAGGGTAACGGCTGCGCGAGTCCATGGAGGGCTCTGATACGTCTCCAATGTATCTACTTTTCCTAACGCTTTTCCTCTTGTTTTGGACTCTAATTTGCATGATTTGAATGAAACTAACCCCAGACTAACGATGTTTTCAGTATAACTACCATGGTGTTGTTTTTGTGCAGAAATAAAAGTTCTCGGAATGGAACAAAACTTTGCGAGGATTTTTTGTGCAATATATGAGAATTTCTGGAGCCAAGAACCACCAGAGGAGGGCACCTGGGTGGGCACAACCCACCAGGGCGCCCCTTCCAGGCGCGCCCAGGTGGGTTGTCCCCACCTGGTGGCCCCGCAGACCGTGAAACCGACGCTATAAAATCACATATTTCCAGAAAAAAATCAGGGAGAAAGAATTATCGCGTTCCATGAGACGGAGCCGCCGTCACCACCTGTTCTTCATCGGGACGCCAGATCTGGAGTCCGTTTGGGGCTCCGGGAAGGGGGATCTTCGATCTTCGTCATCACCAACCCTTCTCCATCGCCAATTCTATGTTGCTCCCCACCGGGAGTGAGTAATTCCTTCGTAGGCTCGCTGGTCGGTGAGGAGTTGGATGAGATTCATCATGTATTCTAGTTAGTTTTGTTAGGGCTTGATCCCTAATATCCACTATGTTATGAGATTGATGTTGCTATGACTTTGCCATGCTTAATGCTTGTCACTTTGGGCCCGGGTGCCATGAATTCAGATCTGGACCGTTTATGTCATCACAATTATATTCATGTTCTAGATCCGATCTTGCAAGTTATACTCACCTACTACGTGTTATGATATGACAACCCCGGAGTGACAATAGTCGGGACCACTCCCGATGATGACCCTAGTTTGAGGAGTTCATGTATTCACCGTATGTTAATGCTCTGTTCCGGTTCTCTATTAAAAGGATGCCTTAATATCCCTTAGTTTCCAATTGGACCCCGCTGCCACGGGAGGGTAGGACAAAAGATGTCATGCAAGTTCTTTCCATAAGCACGTATGACTATTTACGGAATACATGCCTACATTATATTTATGAACTGGAGCTAGTGCTGTATCGCCCTAGGTTATGACTGTCACATGATGAATATCATCCAACAAATTACTGATCCAATGCCTACGAATTTATCTTATATTGTTCTTGCTAAGTTACTATTGCAATCGTTACTATTGCACTTGCTACAAAACTATTGCTATCACTGTTACCGTTGCTATTGCTGTCGCTACTACTATCAAAACTATCATATTACTTTGCTACTAATCACTTTGCTGCAGATAATTAATCTCCAGGTGTGGTTGAATTGACAACTCAGCTGCTATTACTTGCAAATATTCTTTGGCCCCCCTTGTGTCGAATCTATAAATTTGGGTTGAATACTATACCCTAGAAAACTGTTGCGATCCCCTATACTTGTGGGTTATCAAGGCCTTTTTCTGGCGCCGTTGCCAGGGAGCATAGCTATATTTGTTAAGTCACTTGGGATTATTATCAATTTATCACTATGAAGAATCTGAAGGATGCTAAGACTAAGATTTATCCCTCTAAGACGAGGGGGGTAAGGAACTGCCATCTAGCTCTGCTTTAGATTCACCTTCTGTTATAAGTAAACTTGCAACACCACCACATGCTATTAATCCTAATATGTCGCAAGTTATTGATGATGCTACTTCTGCTATGAATGATACTTATGATGATGCTAGCACCTTGCTTGATGATGATGTGCCACTAGGTGACTTTCTTGATGAACAAATTGCTAGAGTAAGACAACATGATATTGTTGAAACTGATGATGAACTTGAAACTGAAAATCTTGAAACACCTACTAGAACTAGCCCTCCTAGATATGAATTGCCAAAGGTACCGGAAGGATATGTTATGAATGAGGAGACAACTAGAGATATTCTTGCTTGTAAGGATAGAGATGATCTAGAGAAATTATTATGCAAGTATAAAGAAAAATCCTTGAATGCTAGAATGCAATGTGATCCTAAGTTTGCTACTTCACCTATCATTATTGATGATAAGGATTATGAATTCTCTGTCAACCCAGAGTTAATTACTTGGGTTGAATACGATCCTTTCCATGGTTATGAAACTGAAACTGTTGTGGCACATCTTACTAAGTTCAATGACATAGCCACCCTTTTTGCTCATGATGAGAAAACTCACTATTACTATATTCTCAAATTATTTCCGTTCTCATTAAAGGGTGATGCTAAAGCTTGGTACAATACTCTTGCTCCTGGTTGTGTGCGTAGTCCCCAGGATATGATTTATTACTTCTCTGAAAAATATTTCCCTACTCATAAAAAACAAGCTGCCTTACAGGAAATATTTAACTTTGTGCAAATTGAAGAAAAGAGTCTCCCACAAGCTTGGGGGAGGATTTGCCAATTGCTTAATGATCATCCTCTTAAGAAAAATGAAATACTCGATATCTTCTATAATGGACTAACCGATGCTTCTAGGGATTTCCTAGATAATTGTGTTGGTTGTGTTTTCAGGGAACGGACTATTGGGCAAGCTGAAGAATTATTGAATAACATATTGAAAAATTATGATGATTGGACTCTTCCTGAACCACCACCTAAACTCACTCCGAAGAAGAGGGGTATATTATATCTCAGTCCTGAAGATATGCAAGAAGCAAAGAAATCTATGAAGGAAAAAGGTATTAAAGCTGAGGATGTCAAACTTTTACCCCCTATTGAATCTATAGATGGGCTTGATACACCACCACCACCTAAGGTGGTAGAGGTAAATTCTCTAATGAAATTCAATGATAATGACAATCCTCACAATATGCACCCTAGCCAATGCCTTTATGAGTTTGAGAATTATATTAGAAAACAAGACTACCTCAATGCAAATGTTATGAAACAATTGAAATACAATTCTGATATGATTGCTCGCTTGAGTGACTTGTTATTTAGAATCTCAAATGATGTTAGAGGTGTGGGGAAGCATCCTTCAATGGTTCAAACCTAGAACAAGTTGCTAAATTTCATAGGGAGTTGCTTCATGAAATGAATAATAACATGAGTGACTTTGTTGTTAGAGTAGCAACTAGAGGAGGTAAAATGACTCAGGAACCACTTTATCACGAGGGGCATCCAAAAAGAATTTAACAAGACTCTAAAAGAGTTAATACTGATGCACGTAGTCCTTCTAAAAAGAAAAAGAAGAAGAAAAATGATAGGACTTTGCATGCCTCTAGTGAACCTAAAGTAGAAAAACCTCCTGACAATGATAATGAAATTTCTATCTCTGATGCCGAAACACAGTCTGGTAATGAATACTCACCTTCTGATAATGAAAAAGATAATGATGAGGTTCATGAAGACACTCAAACAAATAGTAAAGAACCAGATAATAATGTTGAGATAGAACTTGCAGTTGATCTTGATAACCCACAACCTAAGAATACACGATATGATAAAAGAGACTTTATTGCTAGAAAACACGGTAAAGAAAGAGAACCGTGGGTTCAAAAACCTATGCCTTTTCCACCTAAGTCAACTAAAAAGAAATATGATGAAGAATTTGAACGCTTTGCTGAAATGCTGAGGCCAGACTTTTTGCGTACTCGCTTAACTGATATCTTAAAAATGCCTCCTTATGCAAAATACATGAAAGACATCATCACCAATAAGAGAAAAATACCGGAAGATGAAATCTCCACCATGCTTGCTAATTATACTTTTAAAGATCGAGTACCTAAAAAACTTGGAGATCCGGGAATACCAACTATACCTTGCTCCATCAAAAGAAACTATGTGAAAACTGCTTTATGTGATTTAGGAGCTGGTGTTAGTGTTATGCCTTTCTCTTTATATAAAAGACATGATTTGAATAAACTCACACCTACTGAAATATCTTTGCAAATGGCTGACAAATCAACTGCCATACCTATCGGTATCTGTGAGGATGTGCCCGTTGTTGTTGCTAATGTTACTATTTTGACTGACTTTGTTATACTTGAGATGCCCGAGGACGATAACATGTCGATTATCCTTGGTAGACCCTTTTTGAATACTGCAGGGGCTATTATTGATTGGAATAAAAGAAAGGTCACTTTTCATATCAATGGTAATGAGCATACGGTGCACTTTCTGAAGAAACAATTCCAAGTGAATGGTATTAATGTTATTGAAAAATCTCCGACAATCATTATTGGAAGTTCTCAACTACATCTACCTACTATTAAAAAGAAATATGAAAGGCTTATTGTTGGGGACATTCATATCCCCGTTGAGGTAACTTAGTGATTTACGAAAGTTCTTCGATTTCATGCTAATCAAAAGTGGTTGTTAATAAAACTTGATCAACCTTATTAATAGATCATTTTTGAGAGGTATGAAGTTGATGAATTTAGTAAACACTACCTTCTGTCCCTACCTTTTGTTTTCTGTTTTTGTTAGTTAAATAAAATAAAGTGTCATGTTTTGTCTGTTTTCTGAATTTCCCGTGCAATAAAAAATGACCCAAAAATAAAATTTCTCATAATGCTCCGAAAATTTAATACAATTTTTTTCTGAATATTTAAGAATTTTTGGTGCAAATAATATCAAAGCGAGGTGCACCAGGTGGGCACAACCCACCTGGGCTCGTCAGGACCCCCAGGCGCGCCCTGGTGGGTTGTGGTCCCCACGTGGGCCCCCTCACTTATCTCTTCATCCCACATCACCACCTACCTCCAGAAAAAAAAACCACCATTGCTCTCTCTCTCTCTCTCTCTCTCTCTCTCGTGTTCTTGCTCTCATACCTACGGATTTCGATCTCTTTGCTCGAAGCTCCGTTTCCGAAACTGTTTTGGGGGATTGTTGCTTGGTATGTGACTCCTCTGTTTGTCTAATTAGTTTTTGCTTTAGTGGTTTATATTTTGAATAATTAGCTACTCTTGGCGCTGCTGTAGATGAGCTTGCATGTTGAATTCTTAGAGTTCTAAGTAGTTTGAATGCTTGCTATGGCCTCTATGTATCCCTATGAGTAGTTGCTATCAATCTTGTAAAGTTTTGTTGAGAAAATTTTGTGGACTAAATTTTTTAGAATTTTTGTTCATAGGAAAAACATGAGTATCTTTAGGAAGTTTGCTTCCAAGAAGAACTCCAAGGGAGTGATTGGGGAGTCATCTGATAGTGATCTCTGCATCCGGAGATTGGCGGAGCTACGGCCGTGCGAATGGCCGCATACCCCATTCATGGAATGGGCCAGAATCCTTCAGGAGTTTGCACAATATGCTGCTAATGCCGGCCTCACCGACTTCATCGCAACTGAATGTGAACAGTATCGTCTCCTCACAAATTCCTTTGTGCAAAGTTTTAATTTTCTTCCTAGTAATAATCCCCCTGAGGTGCAGTTTAATTTATATGTTGAACCCCATCAGACACCGCTTACTGAGTTCTGTGAAATATCCTTGCTTCCTTCTGATGGTGGTTTGGTAGAGCCTAGTCCTACGGAGTTTGAAGGCTTTTATCGTACTCTGAAAGTGGGTAATAAGAGAGGGGTGTCGAGTATCACCGTCGCTGGCTTGCATTTTCCCGCTGTTCATTACAAAATGATTGCTTGCTAGAGAGAAGGTGGGTGCACTCAGTGCCCCAGACCTTGTTGTTTTACGTCGTGCACTTGAAGGCGACAACACTTATAGCCTGGGAGCTATTGTGGCACGTTGCCTTCACATTAATAAATCCAAGGGTAAAATACATGGAGGTATTTCCGCACTCATTTGGCGGCTCGCTTTAACGGTCAGATACACTTGCATGATTATCCTTTGCCCAAGGTTTACCTAGATCGCGTGGCCATGGAACACCACCAGTTTATTGCTACTGATTTCCGTAACATCCCTATTCCGTACAACCTAGTTTTCAGTGTGAGAACTCGTGATATTATTCCATTGCATGCACCTGCTTTGTTCGATTTTATTGCCAGGGGTGGATACAGGATTATGCCTGCGGATATCATCGCCTACTGGAATAACCAAGATGTAGCAGAGGAGGAGCCTCAGCAGTGGATCCACAGGTGCCCTCTCCTCAGCAGTTCGACATGGGACCCCATGGTTTCTTCGACTACTGACTGATTACCAAGTTAGGCCAACAGCCTAAGCTTGGGGGAGTACGTATTCCCACCGACATTACATTCATGTTCACACATTTCATTCCAGTTGTCGGTGTTCATATTTTTTCATTGTATTATCCATGCTAGATTTATTTTCTCACTTTCTTCTTGTGTGTTTGAAAAATATTGAGAAAATACAAAAATATTTCCTGCTTCTTTTTATTTTTCTTTCTAGAGTAATTAGTTGTAGCACTAAAAAGAAAACCCAAAAAGATTTCCGTGTGCTTCTTTTGCTTGTTGGGATCTTTCCCGTGTAAATGATTTTTCTCATTTTTTTTCTTTTCCCTTTTATTTGCTTGTTCAATAAAACCAAAAACTCCAAAAATATTTCAGTGTGTTTCTCTGAATTTTGTTTCTTTTTATTGAGTCATACCGAGGAGAAGACCACGATGAAAATATTGAGGGCTCTCATATGCATAATTGTTTATCTAACAAAGAGCCCATATTACCTTGTCTTGTCCCGTTGAATAAAATGTTTGCAGATTCCAACTTAGTCCACGGAACTCTTGCACTTTCATTAATTTCACATCGTTCGGTCGTGCAAGTGAAAGGCAATAATGACGATATTTGATGAACTGGCCGTGGCAGAGAGAAACGGGTATGAACTCGACTTGTTCTGTTTTTGTAAATATGTTTAACCTAGTATCCATGATTCAGCCCATTATGATTAAACATGTTCGCAATGACAGCTAGAGATTATAGTTTCTCATACCATGCATAAGTAGCCAGGGGTGGATAATGATTTATCTTGGATATCAACATTGCGTTAAAATGATTGTGATGTAGTATGATGATCTGGTATCGTCCTCTGAATGTTTGAGTGGCTTGACTTGGCACATGTTCATGCATGTAGTTGAATCAAAACCAACATAGCCTCTATGATATTTATGTTCATGGTGTTCATATCCTACTCATGCTAGTGTCCAATGTTACTTATGGATAATGCATGTTCATGACCGTTGTTGCTCTCTAGCTGGCTGCTTCTCAACGTATTTGCTAGCCTTTGCCTGTACTAAGTGGGATTTTTGCTTGTACATCAAAAACCTTGAATCCAATTTATTCCAGACGAGTCCACCATATCTACCTATATGCGGTATTACCCTACCGTCCCAAGTAAATTTGCATGTGTCATCTGTAAAAACTTCAAATAAATATCCTTTTTGTGTGCCTGGATCGTTCATGGAACGATAGGAGGTAGTCGGTATCTTCCATGCTAAGCGGGTTATTCTCAGGATGAGTGTTTATTCACTCACCATCGCACGAGAAAAGGGCGGTAATAGGGATTCCCAGTCCCAAACTCAAAATTGCAAATAATTAAACAAAACTCCTCTGGGACTGTTGTTGGTATGGACGGCACCCGTTGTTTCGGAGAAGCCGTGGAGTGTGATTGTTGGTGGAGGGGGAGTAAACCTTTACTTTTATCTCTTGGGAACGCCACTAGCATGCTTATCATGGAAGATATTGATAACTGAGGGTCATGAAGTAAACAAGAAGGGTGCATTTCTCAAAATTTCATTTACCTCTGTTTTAAAAACTTGAGCTCTGGCACCGCTGCAAATCACTGCTTGCCTCTACGAAGGGACTTTCTATTTACTTTTATGTTGTGTCATCACCTTCTAAAATAAGCGCCAGAACCTGAGAGCACTGTTGTCATGCTGATGCATTGTATGTAGCTAATGTTGGGTGCATCATCACTGGATCTTTTCTACCAAGAATTACAATGTTTAGTCGCTGCTTGAACTTTGGAGGTGCTCTGCATTTATGTTTTGCGGTCTCAGAAAGGGCTTGCAAGATACCACTATTGTCATATTATATCGTGGTTGTTTTGATAACGTGTTGCTGTTTGAGATATCTCATTATTGCTCGCTAGCTGATTATGGCATTGATATGAGTTAATATAATTTTTAAGAGTTATTGTCGGCATGGTTAGTTATAATGTTGGCTGAAAACCTGGGTGTTGTTTAAGCTTATTTATGCAAACAAGAGCACAGGAGTTCGTAAAAGTTTTTCTTTTTCACTTTTACTTTATCAACTGAATTGCTTGAGGACAAGCAAAGGTTTAAGCTTGGGGGGGGGGGGTTGATATGTCTCCAGTGTATCTACTTTTCCTAATGCTTTTCCTCTTGTTTTGTACTCTAATTTGCATGATTTGAATGAAACTAACCCCGGACTGACACTGTTTTCAACAGAACTACCATGTTGTTGTTTTTGTGCAGAAATAAAAGTTCTCGGAATGGAACGAAACTTTGCGAGGATTTTTTGTGCAATATATGAGAATTTCTGGAGCCAAGAACCACCGGAGGGGGGGCACCCGGGTGGGCACAACCCACCAGGGCGCGCGCCCCCTCCAGGCGCGCCCAGGTGGGTTGTCCCCACCTGGTGGCCCCATAGACCCTGAAACCGACGCTATAAAATCACATATTTCCAGAAAAAATCAGGGAGAAAGAATTATCACGTTCCACGAGACGGAGCTGCCGTCACCTCTCGTTCTTCATCGGGAAGCCAGATCTAGAGTCCTTTTGGGGCTCCGGAGAGGGGGATCTTCGATCTTTGTCATCACCAACCCTTCTCCATCGCCAATTCCATGATGCTCCCCACCGGGAGTGAGTAATTCCTTCATAGGCTCGTGCTACCTCTTGAGCTTGCGTTGGTTTTTCCCTTGAAGAGGAAAGGGTGATGCAGCAAAGTAGCGTAAGTATTTCCCTTAGTTTTGAGAACCAAGGTATCAATCCACTAGGAGACAACGCAACAAGCCACCGAATACCTGCACAAACAAACACCAACTTGCAACCAACGCGACAAAGGGGTTGTCAATCCCTTCACGGTTATTCGCAAAGTGAGATCTGATAGAGATGGATAAACGGTAAAGTAATATTTTTGGTATTTTTGGTTTATGGAACGGAAAGTAAAGATTGCAAAGAAAATAAATAGGAAACTAGAAATGTAGATCGGAAACGTATATGATGGAAAATAGACCCGGGGGCCATAGGTTTCACTAGAGGCTTCTCCCAAGATAGAATTTATTACGGTGGGTAAACAAATTACTGCCGAGCAATTGATAGAAAAGCACAAAGTTATGACGATATCTTAGGCAATGATCATGAATATAGGCATCACGTCCGTGTCAAGTAAACCAAAACGATTCTGCATCTACTACTATTACTCCACACATCGACCGCTATCCAGCATGCATCTAGAGTATTAAGTTCATAAAGAACGGAGTAACACTTGAAGAAAGATGACATGATGTAGATGAATTAACTCAAGAAATATGATGAAAACCCCATCTTTTTATCCTCAATGGCAACAATACAATACAATACATGCCTTGCTGCCCCTACTGTCACTGGGAAAGGACACCGCAAGATTGATCCCAAAGCTAAGCACTTCTCCCATTGCAAGAAAAACCAATCTAGTTGGCCAAACCAAATCGATAGTTCGAAGAGACTTGCAAAGATATCAAATCATGCATATAAGAATTCAGAGGAGATTCAAATAATATTCATAGATAAGCTGATCATAAATCCACAATTCATTGTATCTTGGCAAACACACCGCAAAAGAGTATTACATTGAATAGATCTCCAAGAACATCGAGGGGACACTACTGCAGGATGGTCCAAACGCGACACTACGATCAGAGACCATTCGACGAAACTGTGTGCGATGCCATAATCGCAAACGGGGGTGTAAAAAACTGTCAAAAAAGGTGCAAAACATTTGCGATGACGGATGCATCAAACACGGTTCAGATTTTAGTTGCGTGTGTGATGTAGGGCATACGGTTCAGTCCAATAAACTGTTTGCAACGAGGAGGAACAAAAGAAACGGGCAGCCAGATGAAGGTGTGTGCGATATACAACATACGGTTCACTAGGATTAACTGTGTGTGATTAGGCAACACAATGGAAACGGTTCAACTCAACAAGATGTGTGTGATACGCGGCAAACAGGTCCGTAATCAGAAATTTGTGCGAAGACCAATAATAACACAGACGATTGCTGCTAATTAGCCGTGTGATTTGTTCTGTCTACAGAAGAATAACATGTATATAACTGAAATAAACATCCAATTACATAAGTGACTATACAGATCATTCGCACACACCTCAAGAAACAATTGCATGCATTCTAAAGTAGGAGAAACGATAGTCTAGTCATCTACTTCTTGTGACGCTCCCGCCACTACTCTGTGGCTCGATCCCTCGTCTGGGGCAGGAAGAAGACACTTCCTCATGTCAATGATCCGCCTGTACATCTCGTAGCTTGTGTACGCGTCCTTGGCCGTGTACTTGACATGTTGTTCAACTAGTCTCTCATGCCACACGCTGTACCAGGGAGTTGTTGGCGTTGTTGTCCTTCTTGCTCTCATTCTTCATCTTCATGTAGTAGGGGTCGATGATGGCCGAGGCGAGGTCAACCAGGGAGTTCAGTTTGTTTTTTTCGCTGCCCCAGACCTTATAGTGGTGCTGGATGTTGACAAGATTCGGGCATTTCAAGCCCGAAACCTTGAGCGCTTTTAGATCGTTGGTGGTGTCCACCGTAGCGAAACTATAGTCGGAGCTGTTGTTAAACCTGGAGAAATTCTCACAAGGCCTTGTGGAAAGGTGGTAATGGTATACGAGGACGTAATGTCGCACACACAACTGGGCGACGGCAACCTTCTGATCGTGCCCGGCACGACCGATGGTGTACTCAAGGTCGAAGCCAACCACTTGGTACTTGTCCTCGGCAAGGAACTGCTCCATAGTTTGGATGGAGCTCTCCACCGAGATCGAATCATTCGTGTACACCACCGAGAGGGCCTTCCCCCTCACGTGGGTGTCCACTACGTGATGCGTGGTGAACTGCCCGCCGTTGTCGTCATCGACCGCTGGGAGCGCCATTGGAGCCACGGGGATCCCCATTGGATCCGCTGGATGTCCTCTCTGTATGTGTCGTCGTGGGTGTGTTTATTGTGTCGTGTGACGCGAGAGATGAAGGTAAATGGCAGCAGGAATAAATGGGGGTTGGGCGGCCTTGATTCTCTGCGCGTCCGCATGGCAGTTTTTGCAGCGGGTAACTGCATTGTCGTGCCGCTCCCGCGCAACCGCATGCACACGAACATGCGTGATCGTGCGCCGGCCCCAAACACTGGCAGCGCGTGTGGAGGGACGAGGTCGGAGCACCCGAAAGGACGCGAGAGCAGAGCACGCGCAGCGAGATGCGAGCAGAGCGCGCCGCTGCTGCCTGAACCACAAGCAACCACACGCATAGAGCAGTTGAACACGCAGGAAATGGTCACCTACAAGCCGGCCGACAGTTGCGTCGCTGCGTAGAGAGCAGCCGTGTGCTACTACCTCCGTCTTGGTCTATAGTCCCCTTTATATTCTGTGCCATACTTTGCCCTCAAATTTAACCAACAAAATATTAATGCATGTTATAAAAAAATTATAATTGGAAACTATGTCCAAATACGAATCCAACTATATAATCTTTGGCGACATGCATTCATATTTTATTAGTTAAATCCTACTTGTAAACCAGGATGGGAGTATAGTAGGTAATTAAATCGCAAACATTTTTTATTAACCGTATGTGTACGTGGCTTTTCGGCCTCCTCTCGCACGTCTTGTCACCCCGCTGCCGCAGACGGCTTATTGCGCAAGCCTGCGAAGCACGCGGGGGCGTTCTTTTGGCCAAACGGTGGCACCAATGAATCGTCGATGAGCCCGTTCCCGCACAACCTCGCAGGTTTCCGCGTGTAACACCCACGATGCGGCTATATCTCCCACGTGTCGAGGCACGACTTAGAGGCATAACCGCATTGTGGTTTTGTCACAAGAAGGGTCATCTTCACACATCCCATGTAATGAACAAGAATGGGATAAAGAGTTGGCTTACAATCGCCACTTCACGCAATACATAAATGAATTCATACATCAATCAGAGTACACACATAGGTCCGACTACGGAACCAAAAGAAAAAAAGACAACCCCAAATGCTAGATCCCTGATCGTCCCAACTGGGCTCCACTATTGATCAACAGGAAAAGAAACAACACAACAAACAAGAGCTTCATCGTGCTCCCACTTGAGCTCGGTTGTGTCACCTGCACTGGTATCATCGGCACCTGCAACTGTTTGGAAGTATCTGTTAGTCACGAGGACTCAGCAATCTCACACCCGCGAGATCAAGACTATTTAAGCTTATGGGAAGGAAAGGGTAGTGAGGTGGAGCTGCAGCAAGCACTAAGCATATATGGTGGCTAACATACGCAAATAAGAGCGAGAAGAGAAGCAACGGAACGGTCGTCAACTAGTAATGATCAAGAAGTGATCCTGAACTCCTACTTACGTCAAACATAACCCGAAAGCCGTGTTCACTTCCTGAACTCCGCCGAAAAGAGACCATCACGACTACACACATGGTTGATGCATTTTAATTAAGTCGAGTGTCAAGTTCTCTACAACCGGATATTAACAAATTCCCATCTACCTCATAACCGCGGGCACGGCTTTCGAAAGATAATACCCTGCAGGGGTGTCCCAACTTAGCCCATTATAAGCTCTCACGGTCAACGAAGGATAAACCTTCTCCCAGGAAGACCCGATCAGTCTCGGAATCCCGGTTTACAAGACATTTCGACAATGGTAAAACAAGACCAGCAAAGCCACCCGAATGTGCCGACAAATCCCGATAGGAGCTGCACATATCTCGTTCTCAGGGCACACCGGATTGTCCAAGCTTCCGATAGGCGAGCCCAGAGTTGCCCCTGGTGGCCACCGGCGACTGACAGGTTGGACCAATACTCAGAGGAGCACTGGCCCGGGGGTTTAAATAAAGATGACCCTCGGGCTCGCGAAAACCCAAGGGAAAAGGCTTAGGTGGCAAATGGTAAAACCAAGGTTGGGCCTTGCTGGAGGAGTTTTATTCAAGGCGAACTGTCAAGGGGGTCCCATAAATCACCCAACCGCGTAAGGAACGCAAACTCAAGGAACATAATACCGGTATGACGGAAACTAGGGCGGCAAGAGTGGAACAAAACACCAGGCATAAGGCCGAGCCTTCCACCCTTTACCAAATATATAGATGCATTAATTAAATAAGAGATATTGTGATATTCCAAAATATCCATGTTCCAACATGGAACCAACTTCAACTTCACCTGCAACTAGCAACGCTATAAGAAGGGCTGAGCAAAAGCGGTAACTTAGCCAAACAACGGTTTGCTAGGAAAGGATGGTTAGAGGCTTGACATGGCAATATGGGAGGCATGATATAACAAGTGGTAGGTAGCGCGGCAAAGCAATAGAGCGAACAACTAGCAAGCAAAGATAGAAGTGATTTCGAGGGTATGGTCATCTTGCCTGAGATCCCGCTAGGAAGAAGAACGAGTCCATGAAGAAGACAAACGGATGTAGTCGAACGAATCCTCACAACTCCGGAACGAAACCGAAGCTAGCGAGAGAAGCAACCCGGAAAGAAACAAACAACATAGTAAACAACCACCACATACACATGACATGATGCACAATCAGGTATGATGCATGTCCGATTTAATGAGCATGGCATGGCGAAATGCACAAACAATACTACAAATTAAGTGAAGCTCAATATGCAACGAGTTGCATATTGAAGAAACACCACATCAATTATTTAGTTCTCTCTCGTTTATGTACCCAACAATATTAAATGTTCTTAAACATGGCAAGAGGTAAAGCATAAGTAAACTACCTATTTAAGCAAGTTAAATGAGGCCGGAAATAATAAACAACAATTCCGGAAAATCCTCATGTCCATATTTTAGATTTGGTACTGTTCTGCCTAAAACCATGTTTTATTGTTGTTAAACAGTAAAACAAGGTGCACCAAGTTAATCTATGCATTTTTCTACCCCATTTACATATAAAGTTTATTAAAATCCGAGCTACGGTTATTTAGTTATGAAATAATTCATTTTAGCATGGCATTTGAGCAAATTTAAACAAACAGCATTTTAAACATTTTAAACATGGATGAGTGCTGCATATTATGAAACTAGATGAAATTCTAAGCACTTTTCATATATAATGTTTTTACAAATGATGCATGGTTATTAAGTTATTATATGCATGACAAAGAGGGTTTTTCTGTAAAACTGCAATACTCTGGATAATTAGACAAAATCGCAGACGGAAAAAAAAACATGAACCGGGCCGCATCTGGAGGGGCTGGGGTTCTCACCATTGGCCATGGCCCAGATCGATGGAGGAGGATGCAGGCCAGCTGGCTTGGGGGCGCTGGGCCAAAGCCAGGCTGGGCCGGAGGCGTGGCTGCGGTCCACGTAGGCGAAGGAAGGGCGCGGTCAACGCAGCGAGGCGGTCGTTGCTCGAAGCGGCTTGGCTGCTGGTCGTCTCCTTCCCCAGGGGACAGAACGAAGGCGCGGCAGCAGGGCAAAGCAGAGGTCGACGCGGGACTTGGCGAGGAACCCGGCAAGGCGGACAAGGCGCATGGCGGCGGGGACGGCTGGAGGCGGAGGGAGGCAGACACGACAGCGGCGGCGTCGAAGCCCTGTCCATGGCGACAGAGAGGGAGCAGAGAGATTAGAGACAGAGAGTAAAAGAGAGACGGCAGATGGGGAAGGAAGGGAGCACGGCACGACGGGGAACCCATCTCCGGCGAGGTTGTTGCTGCTGGAGGTCGCCGGCTCGGGCGAGGGTCGCGGGCACAGGGCGCCTGGTCTCGGGAGGCAGGGCACGAATGCGGGAGAAGGAGCTCGGGCTCCTGGCGTGGTGGATGAGGGCGACGCCCTCGTGGTTGAGGTCACTGGTGGTGGTGCTCCGGTGGCCTGCCGGTTCTTCCGACGAGCGACGCGGGGACGAGGTGAGGAGGCGCTCGGGCACCTGCCCGCTGGATCGAGGGCTCGAGGAGCTCCTCTCCTTTGGTGCTGGACACGCACGGGAGCCGGGAGGGGAGGCGGCTGCGA
Organism: Aegilops tauschii subsp. strangulata; assembly: GCF_002575655.3. Lineage (NCBI taxonomy): Eukaryota > Viridiplantae > Streptophyta > Magnoliopsida > Poales > Poaceae > Aegilops > Aegilops tauschii. The sequence continues at coordinate 324,769,301 of NC_053040.3, forward strand.
GCAGTGGTTGGCCTGGTGCTGAATGCGAGGGGGGATTTTGGATCGAGGAGAGGGTGGCTAGTTCGGTGGATCTGGAGGATCCCGAGGAAGATGCTGAGTGGGTGGCGGCGCGGCTAGGGAGGATGGGACAAGTCCCTAGAAGGTAGGGTTTGGTCTAGAAATGCACCGGTTATATATAGTAGGTGGGGTTTAGGGTAGGGGTTAACGCGATCCGTCCGATCGTAATCGGGCGGTCGAGAATAAGTAGGCTAGAGCGTCCAATTGAGAAAACGGAGATGTTTTATAGATGTTTGGGGATGATCCGAAGCCAACGGTAACAACAAACCGGGTCGAGCACGGGACAACTTTCGGACGCGCGGGAGGGGATCGCGGGCTGACGAGAGAGGTTAGTTGGTTTGACAAGAGGGAACCGAAAACACGGTTGGTCTCGGAACGGTCAAACTACGAACGAATGCAAGTTTTAAAAACAAAGACGACAACGAGTGCCGATGCAATGCGGATGATGCCATGATGAAATGCAACAAACAAATAAAACACACGACGACAACGGAAAACATGGAAGGCTTCTGGAGCGTCGGTCTCGGGGCGTTACACCGCGCAAGCTTCCCGCCCGACACGGTGAAATCCCCCAAAATCCCAATGCTTACCGGCCTGCTATATAAACCCTCACGGCCGGCGAGTCATGCGTCGCATTTTCCCCTCCCTCGCTGTAGCTTATCTCGTCTGCTTCTCCCAAATCACCAAAGGCACCGGTCCGTCGTCGTCGCTCAGCCACTCCGTCATCATCAGAGGACAGCTTCAGCTGGAGGCTACACCGCGGCGGCAGCGCAGTCCCCGGCGTAGTGTAGTGCGCGTGGCATCCCTGTTGGGTGTGCGCGGAACACCCACCCACTACAAAAAAAGACACATCCGTGACATTTTGGGTAGAACGAAATTTTTTTCTGTCATGCTTATGACACTTCTATGACGATAATTGTGACAAAACCCGGTATCATCATAGATGTGGTGGGTTCCTACTTCTATGACAAAAATTCATGACAGAAAATGGGCTTTTCGTCCTGGGCGGGCCGGAGACGCAGCTGCATGACATTCTTTGGGCCGTCCATGACGAAGAAAACCGTGGTAGAAGCGAGGGCGAGGAAAATATCGTGGGAGTTCCCGATTACTGTGGGTGGTCGGGGGCCGAGCGATGCGTGTTTCTCTCATACGTACGCGCGTGTGTGCGAGGCGTTGCACTCTAACTGAACCCGAGCAAGGCGTTGGGCTCTAACTGAACCCGAGCGATTGCACTAGTTACGTTACTGAACCCCGATCGATCCCTTGCTGCTAACTGAACCCGAGTGATTCCTTTGCTACTGCTGCTAACTGAAGCCGATCGATGCTGCCTCTGGATGAACAGTGAGCGTTGTTGGGGGTTTGGATGAACAGTTTCCGGTGGGGTTTGGATGAACAGCACCCCGTGGTAGTAGAGGCCGTTGCCGCTAGATGAACAGGACCCCGATCGATCGAGCCGGTGGATGAACAGGACCCTGTGGAGGGATGGATGAACAGGACCCCGTGGAGGGCTGGTTGAACAGTAGCCGGTGGAGGGCTGGATGAACAGTAGTCTGTGGAGAGGGCTGGTTGAACAGTAGCTGGTGGAGGAGCGGTGGAGGTTGGATGAACAGGAGCCCGTGGATGAACAGTCGCAGGTGGAGGCTGGAGGAGGTCGACGGTGGATGAACAGGAGCCCATGGAGGCAGTCGACGGTGGATGAAGAGTAGCCCGTGGAGGCAGTCGACGGTGGAGATGAACAGTATCCCGTGGAGTCCCGTTTTCGGTACACCACACCCCTCCCGATGAACAGGACCCCCGTTTCGACCGTAGCGCTCCAAACACAAGTCCGTTTCCTCCGTTTTACGGTACGCCACACCCCTCCAGATCAACAGGACCCCGTTTCGACCATAGGAGGTTCGTTTACTCCGTTTTGCGGTACGCCAGACCCCTCCCGATGAACAGGAACCCATTTCCACCATGGCCGGTCGAACACAAGGTCGTTTCCTCCGTTCTGCGGTACGCCAGGCCTCGTTTCCATCGGCTGTTCCGTCCAAGCCGGTTGGCTCCCAATGAACAGCACGCGTTCTGTTGCCTCCCGATGAACACGACGCATTCTGTTGCCTCGCCATGAACACGACGCATTCCGTTGCCTCCCCATGAACACGACGACGACGTAGTTTCTCCGTTCCGACCCAGCCATGTACACGAGCCCTGGCCGTATGTATGCGAGAGTAGGCATTCGAGACCAACCCGTATGTACGTATGTGGCCGTATTTAATTTCTTGCACCCTGGCCGCTATACGTATGTGTACATGCTACGTGCGCGCCTCTACTACGGCTGTGCCCTTCCTTACTCGGCCATGGTTCATCGTTGCAGCCTGCAGACAGACCGATCAACCAGTATGTACGTACACGTTCGCGACCTGAATGACAACGCTACGTACGCTTCGACCAGGTGGGTCCCGACTGTCACGCACTTCCTTGCGTGCGAAGATGTAGCTGGTAGGTCCCAACAGTCAGGGGGGCGAATCATTTTTTCCCATAATATGGATGCACTCCCTTGCGTGCGCAGATGTAGCTGCTGGGTCCCAACTGTTAGGGGGAAACATTTTTTTCGTGAAATACGGTGGCCCGTCCGGTGGGTCCCCGCTGTCAGGTGGAGGAATCATTATTTTCTGCGTCATAAGGAGGCACTTCCTTACTGCGGCCGTGGACCCAGCTGTCAGCCTCTCCACGTATAGTACTCTTCCGATGGAAGTCGTTCGTTGACCACATTGACAACGCCACACCGAGAGCACCAGGGTGGTGGACGACGGCGAGGCCTAGGAAGGGGACGATGCGGAGCTGGGGAAGACGCGGCAGTGGATGCCCACGCGGAGAGGAGTACAAGGGTTCACTGGTTCGGCTACGGTGTGTGGCTGCCGTCGCCGCAGGGCCTGGCCAGCGGTGGGAGTAGTAGGGGGCGGTGAGGCCTCAACGGCAGCACTGCCGGCCACTGCAGGCAGGAGCAGCCGGTCTCGCCAGCGCTGGTCTGGGCGGCTGGTGCAAGAAGAGCAGAGATTGAAGAAGCAGCAGGACCGTTCGATTCAAATCTAACGGTCACTGCTGCTAGAATTGTTTGTTGACTAAGTTGACAAAGCCATGCGTACGCGTCAACTTAGTAGGCCCACAGGTCAGCCTCCCAACCGGTGCGCCCCAGATGTCAGTGGGAGGAATCATTTTTTTCGCGTAATAAGGAGGCAGTTGATTGCGTGCGGCCAGGCCAGCGGAGGGAGTAGGGTGGGCCGGTGAAGCCTGTGCGGCATCACAGCGGTCCACAAGAGGAGGGAGCAAGCAGTCCCGCCGGCGCTAGTTTAGGCGGCTGGAGCAGGAAGATCAGAGATTGAAGAAGCACGTCGGCCATTGGATGGACATCCAACAGTCACTGCTTGTGCGTCAACCTTTTTTTTAGGAAAGCCTCAAATATCTGGAAAACAGCATACAACCCATCTGCCATTATTTCTAATAATTTACAGCCCATTTGCTAATTCTTAAAGTTGTTTTGGAGCCCGTATTCTTTTTGTTAGCATTACAGCCCATATTGTTGCCACGGTAAAAAATTATACGAAATTTTGCATATTTCGGCGTGGTCCGAACTGTCTTTATTCCCGAAATTTTGAGTCACATTCAAACTGAACTTAAAAATAAATGTATATCAATATAAAATCCAACAAATTGTCCACGCATAAAAATCAATGGAATTTAAAATCTCCAAATGAAGAAAAAGAAATTTGAAACTAATTGCCGGTTTGATGTGTTTTAAAAATGTACAGCCCATTTCTCATTACTGATAGGCCATTTTCTCGGCCAGTCGAATGAAGCTCTCCTCGTCATGAAAGATTTGCAGCCCAACAGGCCCGACAAAGCGACTTACTTGACAAAGCACAAAAAAACTGGGCTAGACATTTTCAGAAAGAAAAAAAAACTACTGGGCTGGTCTGTGGTAAACATAAAAGAAAAAGGCTGTCTAGACAGGCCAGAGTGCCCCGCACAGCCTAGTTGACACCCTGCTTCCGTCTCAAAAACAAATTAGATAAATGTCACTCCGATTATGGCGATTCATAAAAATGCCACTGCAATTTCCAAACTTTGAAAAATGCCACTGCAATTTTTGCAAACTTTGAAAAATGCCACTGCAATTTTTGCAAACTTTGAAAAACGCCAGTCCAGACTTTGAAAATTGCCCACTAGAAATTGAATTTTTCAAAGTTTGGAAATTGCAGTGGCATTTCTCGGAATCACCAGATTTGGAGTGGCATTTATCAAATTAACCCAAAATAAAAATAACTGGGCAAGCTACTGGGTCCCTGGTGTCAGCCGCTTGTTGTGCAATTCTCTCGTTTATTGACTACGTTGACAATGGCATGGGACCCAGATGTCATAAATCCATTAGGAGGAGCCATTTTTTTATTGTCTTGAAATAAGGAGGCACTTGCTTGCGTACTGCCATGACCTTGGTGGGTCCGTGCTGTCCTCCTCTCCACGTACAATCATCTCCTAATTGTGTATGCGTCAACCTGGTAGGCCCACAAGTCAGTCTCTAAACCCGTGGCAGACATAGAACCCATTTAAAAATATAACAGCCCATTCCATACGTTCAAACGGAAAGTTCAACATTCAGAGCAAAGTAACAGGTCTGATCCAGATATAGAGTACTGAACTTCCACGTTGACAACCATCATAGCCAAGTTAACTATCTACTCCCACTACTACTCTAGTAGTGTACAAGTACTAACTTACTCTTAACTAACTAGACGATGCCGGCCGCCATCTGCGGTACATGCTAAACGCCAGCACCAGCGTCCTCCGCCTCACCTCGGACTTGCCAGAGGTGCGATAGGACGCGTTGCTCGCGCGCGTTGGCCCTTTCCATGCGGGTGTGGTCTACCGAAGCTTCGGCTTCTAAGCGGGAAATCCACTTGACGAGTTGGTAGTAAAATTCGGCGTCGCGAATGCGTGCGTGCCCGACAGCCTCCAGGGCTATTTGCCGAGCACCGGCCTCCATGTAGTCGGCCTAGTTGCGGGCGCTTTGCTCGCGACCCAGAGCGTCGGTGCGCTGCTGCTCCATGTCCCGCTGGCGGCACAAATCGGCGATACGCTGCTCCTCCGCCAGGTGGTCGCACTCCAACAACTCCGCATTGCCATCTAAAGACCGATAGAATGCCTCCTCCCTCCATCTGCCTTCCGGTGAAAAACCGAACACTAGTTCCGGCGGTGACCGCCTCCGGCGTCGCCTATCGCGGACGGGCGGGGGCATGGCGGACATGGCGAGAGCGAGGATAAGTGCAAGCGACGTCTGGCCGGTGGGTGCCACCGGAGAAGCCCGGGAAACAGTAATTATAGGCGGAAGGTAGGTGAACCAGCGTGTCGCGGGAAACGCGACAGCCATCGCAGTCATCGGAATTCAATGCATAAGTAGGCATGGCTTAGCGCGCCAGCTTGCTGTCAAAAACTAGAAAAACTGAAATTATGACTATGCCATCCCGTCCCGTCAGTGGCGCGTCCCGTCCGTGCTGGGTCGCACGTCGGCATGACGGTCAAACGAGTGCACTCGAATCATCCAGATGAGGTACTCCCTCCTTGTCAAAAATGATTCCACCACTCATCATCTACCTTGGTTGGTGAGATTTTTGAATTAAGCCCTGCAAACCGGAAAGGAGGTAGTACGTGCGTGATCCGCTATTTATTCGTGTAGGATCGAGTAGGTCATTTTTTGAATTGAGCCCTGCAAACCGGAAAGGAGGTAGTACGTGCGTGATCTGCTATTTATCCGTGTAGGATCGAGTAGATCGGATAGTGTACGTGTAGGATCGAGTAGGTCGGATGGTGTACGTGTACGATCGCATTAGCTGATGAACGTTCGCTGGGAGATAAGGATCATGTTGTGCATAGCAGTAAGAGTCGATCCGTTTGAAATGTTCACACGAGACTCACAGGCTTGGCATTGTAATATGTTCACATTAGTAGCCCAAATTCAAAACCAACTAGTATGATTCCCATACATAAGATCAACATGTTAATACATCTCAATGATTCACATGCATATACAAATATGTAACTCCAAAAGCAAAGATCTAGAAAAAACATCTGTTCTTCCTACTAACATGGATGCTTCTCTTGGACAACATTCAGTACAGAGTGAAAGACAAATTTGTTTGTGAAGTCTACAATTCCACTTGCAAACGTAAGTGGTTTCACCAACAACTCTTCCTACTAACATGGATGCTTCTCTTGGCCAACATTCAATACAGAGTGAAAGACAAATTTGTTTGTGAAGTCTACAATTCCTCTTACAAATATAAGTGGTTTCACCAACAGCTGGAACCATGAGAATGAACCACACATGATGGAGGAACATCCACTGCAATATGATTTGGTCTTCTCTCGATCACACGGTGAGACTATTTTTGGAATACAAACTTTAACTTAGGCAAAATGATGCCCATTGTATAATCAGACCAAAGCAATGAAGCACCTAGTGTTCGCCAATAAATAGTACAGTACTACTTTTCTGCAGTCCATGAAGTGACTATCCAATCTTTCTGTGTCTATTTTCAAATGGCACTGCATGCATTGACTATACTATTCTCTTGTGCAGTTCAACCAAAATTGTGGTCACTTTGTTTGTTTGCCAAATAGCAACGGGCGAACATCTCTGTCTGCACAAATATCAAGCAGCTAGTAAGCACATACCCCACCTTGTGTTTTCGGTTTAAACACGTCTCTTCCGCTTAGCATCTGTCATGTTTTGCACTGGACAATTTGATACAGTCATGTTTTGCCCCGGACAATTTCATACTGAATTGATTTGCTCGTTCAGAGCAGAAATATAGTGCCTATTCTTCGTTAGACCAAGGATATCCATGTTCGCAGTGATGGAACAGGTGAAATTGATACAACCAAAATTGAGCATCCAACCATTGAATCCTGTCCTGCACCTCCAATGTAGGTCCACCCTACCAATAAATTCACATGCAAACCACTAGTATTACTATCTAATGACAGTACAAAAAGAGTAGCAAGATAGTAGCAAACCATGTACCTTCGTAATGAACAGCTCATAGTGCCACCAATTGGATATAAAGGTTTGGAAGAAAACATGCTCCTAATGTTGAACCATTTGGATTTTTTGTGCAGTTCCACTAAAATCGAGCATCCCTGTTTGCATAGATATTGAAAGTGTGATTACTATAAAAGTGGCACTAGTTGAAGTATAGACTCACAAATATAAGCATTCCAATTTCTTAATGGGAAAAGGTAGCAAGACTGTTTCTAACCACCTATTTGAAGGAATAAATAAGGCAACAACGGCTGATGTCAGGAAGGCATACATAGTTTTTTCTGAAAAATTGAGCCATTCCTAACCTTTCCTCTTCTTTTAGGCATATTTTGTGCAGTTCAACTAAAATAAAATGCCATCACCACCTTGACAATTCAGTGACACTGTACAAAAGGAAATGACTTAACATTACATCATGATGTCAGGTATGTAGTCGACAGGCATTAGAGACAAACATACAGACCTCCTCCGATAACATAATGAACATTAATTTTAACAAAGGTGTGACTAGCTTTACCGGGATAATTTGAGTGAACTCTACACCCTCTGTTCCTTAATGTAAGACGTTTTCGAAGTTCAATTTAAAGTACCCAAACGTCTAGTATTTAGAAAAACAGGTAGTAGTTTTCTTGAGCACATATCTGGGAAAACTTGCCACACTTTATATATGTCCATACGCTAATGCAACACCATTCGAATAGTACAAATATACACTAATACAGTGGCTAGTGCAACAGTAGAGTAGTTATTTTATTACAGGGTACCGTACAATGGTTTTACTAAACAGATTTCCATAAGCTCTAGCACTGGAAGATTTCTATAAGAATTAATAATACAAATATAAAGGTAACAAGTTTCAGCATTGGTATACTAGCTGTGCAAGAGCATTAAACCAAATACAAAATTCTGAAGGTAACTAGCATTATTAACTAATGACAGTATAAACAATTGCAAACCATGTACCTTCAAGGTAAATATCATTTCGAACTCGAGGGGACCTAAAAATTGCTATCCCAATCTTGATAATCGATCAAACATAAAAACTTGATCGAACGAATCAAGAGAACAGCCGGAGGAGGAGGTGCCCACTCTTGACCTTTCCTCTTGTCTTCATAATTTTTTGTGCTGTTTAACCAAAATAAAATGACATGAGCGCCTTCGGATTTTGGTGACACTGTACAAAAAATTTGACTTATCTGATGAAAGTGAGGTATGTAATCTATAAGCATTAACAGTGCAAAAATCTGAAGATAATAACAAGTTTCATCGTTGGTATACTAGCTGTGCAACATCATTAGAATGCCTTAGCTGAAAAATCTTTAATACATCCACAATCAACAGCTAACCCTGAAATAATCCAGTGACATTAAATGGCATTGCTTAAATTTATCGGTGGCATCAGACTGAGTGCGGCATTAGTTAAATGTGGCATCACTTTAGCAGTAGCATTGCTTGACTTGACCGCTGGCGTTATACTAATAGCAAAAAAAGTGGAAATAAGAGCATGGGAGGCCCATTCGGACAGTGGGCGCACCAGTAAAGTGTACCTCCACGGACGCATAGAGTGGTGAGGGAGGTATGGTTGCCCAGGGCAACAATTATCCAGTCAGAATATGTGGATTATGTCCCATTTTTGTTCTCTTTAGCCACCTTCTTCCTATGTGAGGACAACAAACCGATCTAGCTGGTCATTCTCTATTGCGTTGTCATGCCTTTCTACCCTTTTTCACCCTTTTTCAACCAAGAGACACGAGACTCATTCCTTAGCTACTGATTTTCCCCTTTTCAACCTAGATGCGGGTTCCATGCCTAGTCTCTTGCACAGTACAGTCTCCCTTCCGTTCCTTATTCAACCCAGACATTGATTAGTCTGCATGAAGTAGGGTTTCCTTTAATAGTGCAAATTAAGGTTTTCGTCTGCGTGACCAGCAGAGCAGAGGATAGCAAATTGGGAAGATGGTGGAGTGGAAAAAGATCCACATGCAGCGACGTGGCAGATGGGGCCATAGAACAAGGGTATGGTTCGAAAAGAGGTAGCATACCTGAGGGTCGGCGGGAAGTGGCTTCGCTCGTGGTCGTCGTTCTCCGCACACACTACGGCAGCGAGCTTGGGGACGGAGGTCATCCCGTGCGGGCGCTAGGTCTGAGAGGACGACTGTGACGCCCAGATACTTAAGCTACAGTAATCTCCCGCTAATGGCGCCATGTCATCACATTACTGTTGCTAATCCTCAGTTGATCCAAATCATGATTCAAATTCAAAATCAAAATTAAGTGCAAAATTCAAAGTTCACAAACATGGAATCCAAAATGTTGATCATGTGACAAATATTCACTTCTTAATTTTGGTGGTGAACCAACTTTTTGTAAAGTGGCTTAGTGCCCTAAAATAAAAGAAAACATGGGCAATAAATTGAAAAAGGAAAAGGCAGAAAAAAAGAGAAAAGCCTCCCCTGCCCCCCTGGGCCTCGGCCCACCAGGGATAGGCCCAGCCGGCCAGGCCCACCTCCCCGCCCTGGTCGTCTCCCCACTGTTCCCCCGGTGCGCGTCGCTATAGGGGCGTAGGCCCGCTGAACCCACTCACCGTCGCCGGCGAGGGGATAAGGCCACCACGCGCGTGCCTCGATCCCTCCCCCACTGCACTCACACCACTCGCCCGCTCCGCCTCTCCCTCTCCCCACCAGATCCCTCCTCGCTCTGCCCCTCGTTCCCCACCGCATCCGAGCGCCGCCATGAACTTGGCGCCGTAGAAATCGCGGCCACCGCGACCTCCTCGCCTCACCACCGTGTCAGCTCGCTCCGCCTCCGTCCTCTCTGTTGACAGCGTCGAATGGAACGAGCCGGGAAGCCCCTACGCCGCCGCCATCTTCTTCTCCTTCCTCGGATCACCGTCGTCTGTCGCCGTTGATTCCGGATGCTCCGCGCCTCCCGGAGCACACTGCCACCTCCCTACGGCTCCCGGTGAGCCACCGCGTATTTCCCCTTCCTCTCCTGTACGTTTTCGTCGCCCGTAGCCGCCGCTCCGCTAGCACCCGCACGCATCGCCACCGATGAGCTCGCCGCCGTGGCAATCGTCACTGTCACGCGCGGCCGAGCCTCACATCGAGCTCCTGGAGCTCGTGCGAGTCCAACGCCACCACTAGCATGCCTCCCCGTGCTGTGCAGCTCCGGTTCCACCGATGACTGACCTCGTTGTCCGACGGCGACGACCGAGCGCTCGGCACCGGCCTTTTCAGCTCGCGCTCGTGCCGTAGATCGACGCGGAACATAGCTCCCGTACGAACGCGACCAACCGTTGTCATTTTGGCCGCCGGATGGGAATTTCCGACCAACCCCGTCACGCGCCGCCACGCGAAATGCTCGCCGGAACAACTCCGGTGGCCGACGCCGACGTGGCTGCCACGCGGGTTACCCTGGCTCACTGACCAGTGGGCCCAGGGGCCCCAGTTGACCGCGCTGACCAGTCAACGTGCTGACGTGCCAGTGCTGAGTCACTGACATATGGGCCCCACCCCACCTAATCAACGTTTAAAAAAATTAAAACTAACTAGTTACCCTAATAGACAATGACAGGTGGGGCCTACCTATTAAATAACTCTGTTTAGTTAGTTTTAAAACTCTGTTAGCCCTTTGTCTATGACATGCGGGCCCCACTGCCCCCATGGCAGGTTTGACCCTGGTCAGCTAGTCTGTTCACTGCTGATGTCATCCACGCGCAATGCCGACATCATAATTCCTTTTCTCTTAATAGAATAATTCTAGAAAATGTTATAAAATTTAGAAATTCATAGAAATAATTCATAACTCGTATGAAAAAGTTTTATACATGAAAGTTGCTCAGAAAAATTTGACGAATCTGAATACGCTCTCCGTTCATCTATCGCATGCCCCTAGCATAGCGAACATGCAACTTTTCCCCTCCAATTCGTTTGTCCGAAAATGCCAAACTTCGGGAAAACTTTCCCGGATGTTATCCCCCTTCGCCGGTATCGTGTAGCCCTGCGTTAGAACATATCTAGCACCGCGTATCGTCATGTCATGCTTAGTAATGCATCTATGTGCTTGGTATTTACAATTTCTTCCCCCTCTTCTCTCCGGTAGACCCCGAGACCGATGTTGATGCCCCTGTGATCGACTACGTCGACGACGACCCTTCTCCCCTTTCAGTGGAGCTTCCAGGCAAGCCCCCCCCCCTTTGATCATCCCGATATCGCCCATTCCATTCTCTCATGCTTGAATTAGATTTTGCTACTGTAATTGATTGCTCCTATTCTGATGCATAGCCTGCTTTTGTAACCTACTATTGTTACCTACCTGCTTATCCTAAACTGCTTAGTATAGGTTGGATAGTGATCCATCAGTGACCCCCACCTTGTCCATGTTGCCACTGCTTCATCATCGACGACTCGGTCAACGTGATCAACGACCAGAGCCCGACACCTCACATCACATCACGCCCCTTTTGTTGCTCGACTCTGCAGAGCTAGTATCGAGTGCCGAGGGTGAGACCTCACAATGCACTCCCGATGACAACTCTGTAGTGTAGCTATTCGGTCGTGGTCAATGAGGGTGTTTCCTCCTTCACCATTCCCGATACGGCTCTGTCGTCCAACCCCTCAAGTGTGAACCTCGAGGGTGGTTCCTCTTACGTTCACCTCGATGATTACATCGAGTGGAATTCACCGAGGGTGAATCCTCGGGTTTTCCTCCTTGATGTTTTGGACACACGGTTACCCGGACTTTACTTGAGACCATTGTTGAAGTCGGGTCGGCCCTGTGGGGTACCCGCGAGTTGATGCGAAAGTCAGGCGGGCCCGTAGAGCACCCGCGAGTTTTCTACGTGGCACGGCCGGGCAGTCTGGGCCCTTGCCGTAAGTCCACAAGACGGTGCGACGGGGTCACATTATCGTGAGTCTCTGCTCGTCTCCGCGAGCCCCCAATGCACTAACAGGTTTGCGTATATTTTCTGAGTTGGCCTTTGGCCTTTACGCACTAACCACCATGCGAGATAGATATGGGCCTCGATGTCGCATTATCAGCCGAAGCTTTGTCAGACATCCAGTTCAGCCTGGCGGCACAGTCGGATCGTGCTGGCCATCCGAGGCGGTGCTGGTATCCACCCTGCGCGCATCGACCTGGAGAGCAATGGGCGATGGGCCCAAGACCCCGGGCACTTAGGATGTAGACCGGCGGGGACCTCTCTGCTGAGCCTAGGTAGGGTTGCGACGTGTTGATCTTGCGAGGCCGGGCATTGACCCCAAAAAGGTGTGTCCGGCCAGGGTGATCGAGCATGTTGGGTAACGTGGTGCACCCCTGCAGGGAAGATATATATTCGAATACCGTGTCCACGGTAATGGATATTCAGACTTGTATCCTGATATTATATAACTAGAAATGGATACTTGAGACATGTGATGGATATGTGGCTCCGGGATTGCTTTCTCGTAGGGAGTCGAGGAAGGATCTCTGGGCTTTAATGCTACAACATGTTTGTTAAATATAAACTGCTATTCTTTACTCTTCTACATGCTGCAAGATGCTTGGAGTTGCTTGAAGATGCTAGTCTTCGATAGGCTAGGCCTTCCCCTCTATTCTGGCATTCTACAGTTCAGTCCACAGATACAACCCTTCCTTTTAATACCAATGCATACTTAGTATAGATCTGATGCTTGCTAGTACTTTGGATGAGTACTCACGGTTGCTTTGCTACCCCTTTTCCCCCTTCCTTCTTCTTTCCGATTGATGCAACCAGATGGTGGATCCTTGGAGCCAGATGCCACCGCCGACGGATGCTACTACGTGGAGAGCACCGACGACCAGGAATAGTTAGGAGGTCCCAGGCAGGAGGCCTTGACTCTTCGACCGTTGATGTTTGTGCTAGCCTTCTTAAGGCATCCTTGTTTAACTTATGTTTGTACTCAGATATTGTTGCTTCCGCTGACTCTTGTGTATTTGAGCTTCCGTATTCGAGCCCTCGAGGCCCTTGGCTTGTAATATGAAGCTTGTATTATTTTGATTTGTGTCTAGAGTTGTGTTGTGATATCTTCCCGTGAGTCCCTGATCTTGATCGTACACATTTGCGTGTATGATTAGTGTACGGTCGAATCGGGGGCGTCACAACGGCCTTGTCGTCGGTGCGTGACCTCGCTTGCCGACGACGAGTGTGTCAACGCTGCACGTCCTTTTCTTCCCCGGCGGATCTGTGACCACTGGTGAGGTGCGAGAGAGAGGCCGTCTTTTTTAGATCAGGAGAGAGGGTGATAGTGTGAGAAGCAAGTGGGTAGCCCTTAGCAAGAAAGCGTTGAAGCTATAGCCTATATATCTTTTTTATACTACTAGTACTAGAGGTGGAGTAGGGTGGCATGGGCCAGAACAAGCATTCACGTCCAGGAGTACGGCACACGCCACCAGCATGACTTCCATGTGACACCATATTTCTTGGACTCCGTGCTAAAGCTATCTCTTCAACCTCCTTGTTTCTCGGACTGCGCTTTGGTGCCTTAAAGGCACCTACCTTTGGGTCTATGAGAGGTGGGCCAGCCACCTGTTAGGCCCACCTGTCATGGGCCCAAAGGTAGGTGCCTTAAGGCACCGAAGCAACGTCCTCGTTTCTCTAACTCAGCCATCGCGCGGCGGGCGAGGTGGGGGTTTGCCGATAGTCGGTTTCTTCAACTGCGGTCCCACTTGTAAGGCCAACTCCAACGCACGACCCCAAACGGACCTCCGTTTTGCCCAGATTCTATCCGTTTGGGTAGGGCCGGGGCGCCTCTTCGTGTACCGTGGCAACCGTCCATCGACTCTTCGCCTTTCCCTCTCGATTTGGAACTGCTATCGCACGCACTTCCTCCCTCCTCCATTTGCCTTCACCCTTCCTTCTGCCATTGTTCGATCGTCTTCTCCATGGAGGGAACAGGCCAGAAACGACCGCGTTATTCTTGCCCCGATCTGAAAGATGACGTGGTGGAGGAACTCATTGATCGGTGCGACGTCATCACCTCGGCTAGCATGGCAGGTTCGTTCAAGACCATTCTCGACTCAACTAATAACATCATTACAAGGAACCCAAGGGTCCAGGAGCGGTTTGATCTCCCCTATCTTCTTCACCGTGACCCCGCTGATTGGCGCGCGGACGACAGAGGCCTCGCCTTGTGCAAGTTGGTGCTGCTTGATAATGATACGTGTGATGTTAAGATGCCATCGCTTGAGGGTAAGGCTTGGGCAGGCGCAAATGGATATTGGGTTGTTTATATTGGGTACAACTGCGAGTGGGAACTTGTGAATGTGTACGCTCGTCACCGGGTTCCACTTCCAAAAATCTCAGACTGCCCAGAGGTTGAGCACACCGGTATTCTACGTACGTTCAACTACAATCATGGTGACTATCGTCTACAGAAGATAGCAATTTGTCGAGTTCCCGACCGTTCTTGGGATTTAATGGACTATGGAGTTGTTGCTATCTTTGACAAGCTTGTTGCCTTCCTTCATAGTTTGACTGGATGGATATTGCTCAAAAATTAGTTTCTATACACGAATGAGTATTGTCATGCAATTCAATACGAGGATCTTGTGTTTGCTTCCACCACCCGTGGCACTGTTTTTGCATGGAATCCTTATGCTTTCGGTACATTTGTCTTCCACCACAATTACAATTGTTTCATCCACATGCATGCGGGTTAGCTAGTTTCCATTTACCAATTAACCTTCTTGTGTTTCCAAGGTCCTGTGAACATTCCACCACCTATACTTGAAAAAATTTATAACCAAGGAGGAGATGACGATGATGATGATCAGGAGCATGAGGACCCATATACTCAGTGGCGCCTGGCAACATATTCTGATGGATCACCTCTTCTTGCCTGTATACAGGGAACGCAGATGTTACTAAGGAAGCAGGTGTTGTCTCCCATGGTCGCACCCTCCGGACCTATTCCAACATCCGTTGCAGGGTATTCGGGATGGATACTACTGTGCTAGCGCCAACACCTTCTCCCTAGTTTAGTATTGGTACTCTTGGAGGAAACTCGCTCTTCCTTGGACAAAACTATCCAATGATGGTGAAAGGCGATCCAGTTGTTGTTCACTCAATGTTACTACCATTTATGAGAAGCAATTGTATCTATACCTCTGACATTGCTATGGTTCCCTACCGTGGCTATCACAATATGCGTCCCGACATACGCTGATTCAGCCTGGATGATCAGTCATGCGCTGGTCTTGAGATTGACAGTAGCTGCCCCTTCCCAGAGAATCCCTTCTGGTTCAAAGCAAGCGTTTCCAACGCCGACGAGTGGTTGAGCTGAAGTTCATTTCATTGCTTGTTATTTGTTGTGTGGTGAAAACTTTAGTATTTACTAGAATGTTTTGTTGGAACTAATCTATAATCCAACCTGTATCCTCGTTGTACGTTGTGTGTTCATGACTTGTTGTATGTAATGAATGGTACATTTGCATATGCATGTCATAAACTCAATTTATAAATGGTTTTCTACTCACTTCTTGGAGTGTTAGTGCCGTAGTAGTATAGCCAGCATCCGTAGTAGTATGAAGTTGGCACATCACATAGAGCCAACCAATAGTTAGTTCTAGTTAGATCAAATAGAGCTAGGTGTCGCACGGAAGCCGAGAAATATGGTGATAGCATGACTGCGTGAGGTGGGCTTGTACGTAGTATGACGTAGGCACAGGGCTTGTCGTGTTTCCTACTCCTCCGGTCTAAATGTGGAGAAGATTTGGTCGAGTTCTTCCTCCTTTTGCCGACACGTGGGACATCCAGCATCCAGATCGTGTTATGCAAGAAAATGGAGTGGTAGTTGAAGCCACGTGATGTGCATCTTGGGTTAAACTGCAAATAGAATCTTACTACTCTTGAGTAACTCCAAAAGCGGCCACCGAAGAACTTTATTGGATTTGTTTTTCATCACCAGCACGTCGAGGTGAAAGATGTGCAGGTTCAGTGGGTCCTCTTGCGTTTTCACTGACATGTGGGACCGCATGTGAGGAAACAGATGATGGGTTCTACGCGTCTACTGGCTGGCTGAGAAGAGAGATAGAGGAGGGCTGAGCATGGACTCCAGGAAATTTGGTCTACGTAACCAGCACCTCGATATAGGCTCGATATAGTGGGGTGGCATGGGCCATAACTAGCATTCACGTCTAGCAGTACACCACACGCCACCCACACGAGTCCCATCTGACACCAATTTTCTTGGAGTTCGTGCTACAGCCATCTCTTCTCCCTCCTGTTTTCCCAGCCATCGCGCAGTGGGCGGGGTGGGGGTTTGCCGATAGTCAGTTTGCTCAACTGCAGTCCCACTTTTAAGTGAAAATGCAACACATCACGCATTCCCCCTTGAGCGGCGTGCCAGACCAACCGTGTGGGGGTGCGACGCGAACACGGCAGGATTTTCCTTTTGAACTTGTAACTTGTAAAATTTGGTTCTGCTCCATGGCACGACAAATAGATAGAAATAACAATTTTCCCTAGAGTAATGAGAAGTTTGGTTCTGGCGCGGTTCATGCATGGAGTACGTATGGAAATTATGAAGTTGATGCGAAAGGTAAGATAATTACTAGTAGTACCATGTACTACTACATGGATTTGATGGAAAGATAAAGATACATACGGATCCATCAATGACACCCTCACGCCCTAGTGTGCCAGGTCACCAACCGACGTGTGAGGAGCAGCGGCGTTGGCGGCGAGCTCAACGTGCTTCTGAACAATGCCGTCCAAGGTTGCCCTGCGGGTCAAGAAGGCCAGCGACCTATCGTCCTCCTCTAGCACGTAGTAGTCCTTGTGGACGATTTGCGTGTAGACGTGGGTGATTATGTCGACGGTGTCTTGCTGCGCCAGGCGCTGCACGGCGAGCGCGACCTCGATGTGGACATTCTACGGCGCGACGGCGGGTAGTCGCAGGGCCACCAGTGTGTCAAAGAGGTTGTCACCATAGAGGCCGTTGAGGGTGGCGGGCATCGCAGAGCCTGGGCGCGTGGGTTGGAGGCGTATGTCAAGGTCGTCCGCCAGCTTCTTGACGACGGTGAACTTGTCGAGGAAGCCGACGAGGACCTTGTCAAACAAGGAGACGAAGTTGTCGTCCAAGCGGCCTCTCGCCTTGGCGGCCTCAAGCACGACCTGGAGACGTTCCTCAGTGCCGGGCCGCAGGCCAGCATCGTGGACCATCTGGCACAGCCGGCTGATGCTGGCACTCATCGCCTCCATGGGTCTAGCTTCTAGTCAACTGATCTTGCGATTAGAGTGATCACTCTTGCCCTTGGTTAGGGTGCGTAGGTGCGTAGGATTTTGTAGATTGGACTGAGGGGGAGCCTTTATATGAGAAGTGCAGACTGCGTTGCATTCACGTGTGTGTTGGCCATCTACTCCTCGGCCCTCTACTGCACCTGCCTTTGGCTATATGATAGGTGGGCCAGCCACCTATTGGGCCCACGTGTCATTCACCCAAACGCAGGTGTCCCCTCCGTCCCAAAACACTTAGGCACGGTACACTAACTCCCTCCTCATTTCTTCTTTCGTGACATATCAACCAGTGAGAGATGTGGGCCGTGCATGCTTTCAATGACATGAGACTACCAAACATGACATGCAGTGGTTAGTTCATTGCATGTAATCCTATTAATTAGCAAAAATACATTAAGTTCTCTCACTTTCCCCTTCGTCTTGGTCACCGTGCACAACCTAAGAGCATGGTTAATAGTATAGCCAGCTGCTAGCTATATGATGTTGCCATGTCATATAGAGCCATTACTTGTAGCCACTCATAGAATAAGGTTAGCTATAAGGCTGGCTATATGAGTACTACTTTTTCTCATCTTCTCTCTCTCTTTCTTCATATTTATTGTATATCGGCCTAGGAATCCGCATATAGCTAGGCTCTTGCATGAGAGCCCACTCCTCTTTTTCACTTGCTCTAAGACTACCCACAGTGGGAGTAACATAGGTACTAACATCACACATATTTTGATAAAATAGATGATGTGGCAAGCAATAAATGAAGGAATGGAGGAAAGTGGTAACATAGCTAGTTACTAGTAGTATGAGTAACATCAAACATATCAAGGCAAAATGAGACTATAGCCTGATAAATGAAGTGTTACATGTTACCACACATATGTTACTCCCCACTATAGAGGTAGTAACATAGACTAGTAACATGTGCATGTTACTAGTCTATGTTACTACCCATTGTGGCCAGTCTAAGATGACTTAAACACCTAGACGGAGGGAGTAGTCTCAAGTCATTGGATGCATACGCACCCCACGTCTCGTATTGGGTGATTTCTTTTTTCGTAACGTGACTAATGCACCAGTACGGAGGGAGTACAATAGTAGTCTTTGATTGCAATTTTTTGTTGGTAGCTTACAAAGATGAGCGCTCGGTGAGTACAATAGTAGTCTGATTGATGAGACTTCAGATTTGAGCCATCTACCAGAAGGAATAAAACAATACACCATGTATTTATTTACAGAGGGAGTAGTATATTTTTTTACATGCATTACTAGATATTGCTAGTCAAATACTAAATCCAGATGGACGTGGTAGTAATACTAAATCCAGACGGTGGTGCTAGTACTAGTAGTAGTACTACCAATGTAGTAGCACTGTACTACCCGTTGGTCAAATTATTACGTGCTGCTCCTCACAGTGAAGTGACAAGACCCTGCGCCGGAGATGACACCTGAGTATAGGCGCCGTGTTCGGCATACCATAGTCAGCCTCACCGTCTACTGTCACTATCATCATGGCTGTAGAGCTAGCCTGCTTACAACTAGCCGTGTTTGACATAATTTCCCGTGCGTAGATGCTCGTGCATTGCACGGAACACCAAGATTGGGGGTGGACGGCGCCGGCAGCGGCCATCACGCCAGATTTTTCCATGGCCTTCTAGATGTGGTGGGGAGGAGATAAGGCTGATTGTGAGAGACAAGGAGTTGTTTGTAAATAGGGAACAAGTGCGGGCATCTTTTTTGTAAAACTAGAGAAGTTTGGTTTGTATGCGTCAGATCTAGATCCGACGGCTATTGGTGAAAGATGGCAGACAAAACATCATCACCAACTTAGGACCTCTTTGATTCGGAGGATTTTGAAAACGCAGGAATAGGACACGGCAATATTACAAGTTTCAAACTAATATTACAAATGTTAGGAGTAATGCTGCACCTACGAAGAGGGAATCTAGGAAGTTTACGTAAGAACTTTCGTTACTTTAGGTGGATGTAGCAATATCTTACAAACTAAAATCCACCGCCCTGACAAGTCACTAATGGGAAAATAAATTTTCGAGTCTCTGACCACTTGATGTTTCAAAAAAAATTAGCTTCTGCGGAGACTTTGTCATTTAGGCTTAGACGCTTGCGGTGATCAGCACGCCATTCGTTTGTTGCGCCAGAACGCCAAACCTCATTATCTTGAGCACACTTGCCTCCAGAACAAAGAACTTGGCCAATTTAATCTCAGATGTGCTTCCTCGGTAGTCAATCAAATCAATTTATGTAAGATGGAGATCAAGGCATTCGATGAGATTGTTATAGTGCAGCAAATTTTTCACTTTCGGGTCGTTTTTTATCTGCAAAAGAAGAGAACATATTAGAGCAGCTGGTTGTATAAGATTGTCGTGTCACCAAGAGGTACCAATATCATTCGCTCATACGATAGGGTTGGCTGGCTAGTGATATTTTTTCACTCTCTCTCTCTTTCTCTCTCACTCACACACACTCTCTCTCTCTCTCTCTCTCTCTTTCCCCTCATTTACCTAGGAGCACGTGAAGAGCTTGGGCATTTGTTGCCTTCCACTATGTGGCCGATGCCATATTTCTCAAAAGTATGCCACATAATACGCATCGATGTCAAATCAAAAGATTTTGGCACCGCCCTCGCTGTCACATCCAATATTCTGGTCTGGCCTATGCTAGCTTCCATGTGAGCATCATGTTTAAATTCAAATGAAATTTGAATTGAGGAATTTTCAAAAGCCTAAAAAAACCTCTAAAAATAACCAACATTTAAATCTCATCAAATGAGTCCAAGAAAATGTTACTGTTATTCTGTGAAAATATTGGCATGAGGTGAAATTCAAAGCAATATTTTTGGAGTCACAGAAATAATTTACTTTGGGCCTTTGATTACAATTGTATATTTGGGTTGGAATTATTTCTGTTATATAAGAAATAATGTTAAAATATGTTGTAAGTTTGCATTGGAACTTGGAGTAGCTCTCTGAGCTCACATAAAAATTTACAGAAAGTTTTAAAATGGTTTAGTTTCCAAACTAAATCAAAACAAAATAACAGAAATAGAAAAGAAAAATAAAAGAGAGAGAGAGAAGGACTAACCTGGCGCCCACCAACCGGCCCAACTCCTGTGCTGGTCCAGCACTGTTGGCCCAGCCCACTGCTGTAGTGGCCCAGCCCAGCGCCGCCTCCTTCAACCTCGTGCCAGAAGGAACGAGGGCGTGTGCCCGTGGTGCGCCAGCACGCGCACGGCCACCGACGGTCACCTCCTGCTTGCCGCTTTGCCCTAGCCCTCCCTGGTGCAGCCACGCCACCTCCTCGACCCTGTCACACTCTCCCAGTGCCTCCCCCCTCCTCTGGTCCCTCTCCACCTCGCACCCGAGTGCAGCGCAGCGCGCCGACGAGCACCACCGCAGCCATCGCCTCTCCCTCGTCCTCCTGAGTGGTCCAGAAGCTCCGCCGTGACGACCATGACCTCTACAATGAGTCACACGCCTCTGGAAGCCCCGCTTCGTCTTCACCGTCATCCTCTCCAACCTGCGGCTGTCGAGATCGCCTCCGCCGCCCTGTTCGCTCCGGTCCTCCTCCGAGCTCGCCGCATGCACCACTGCAACCGATGTGAGCTACTGCTCCTTCTCCCCCTCTCCGTTTTCTCGGTTGCACACTGTAGCTGCCGCTTCGCCGATGACCGAAACCCAGGCGCACGTCCATCCTGCTCGCCGCATCGCGTAGACGGTTTAGGTTCCGCGCACGCATCGCCTAGGCCACCGCAGCCGCGTTTCCGTGCACACCCGAACGCCGGCCGCCACTTCCGAGCTCGCCGCCGTTGACTTCGGCCACCACAGGCCCGGCCACCACCACCATTCGACGTGCACCGGCAAGGGCTCTCCAACGCGCCCAGCCACGGCTCGAACAGTGCCTCGTAGCGCAATCCTGAGCACCAGCGTTGCCACTGGCCTCGCCGGCGATTAGCCGCCGGCCTAATCCCTGGGTGCTTAGCGCTAATGACGCCCTAACTAACCCCCTAGTTCACTGACACCTGGGGCCCACGCCCTAATTAACCTAGGTTTTATTTCTGTTTAGATTAAACTAACACCACGGGCCCCACTGGTCAATTTGACCTGGCCACGTCACACATTGACCGACCCCACACGTCAGTGCTGACTTGCTGACGTGGCTATTGACCCCACCCCACCTGTCAGCGACACTAACCAGCATTGTGTCAATGACCAGTGGACCCCACTGGTCAGGTTTGACTTGCACCAGCCTCCTTTGACCTGATGACGTCACACCAATGTCATGCTGACGCAGTTAACAATTTCTTGGATTTAAAATAATTCAGAAAATTCTAGAAAATAGTGCTAACTTCTAAAGTTCATATAAATTCAACCATAACTCAGAATGAAATAAGTTATATATGAAAAATGATCAGAAAAATCCAATCTATCCATTTGTATTAGTTTCATGCATGTTAGAGCAACTTAACCTTTCTGTTTAGGTCAAACCTGTTAATGCACTTATATGAACCCATAACTTGAGTTTGTATTTGAATCTTTGGTTCAAATAAGCTCAAAACCTTTCTGGTTGTAGTTGCATTAGCCCAACACACTCATATTGCCATGTCATGATCATGCATCATATGGTGCATTGCATAGATTGTGTTTCCTCTTTGTTGCCGGTATTTGTTCCCCCTCAGTAGACGTTGATCCGGCGATGAGTTCGATGACACTGATGAAGAGCTATTCTATCTTCAGAAGTCCCAGGCAAGCAAAACCCCCTTATTCATTCTGATACAATCCCACTCTCTCGCTTCTGCTCTCTTTTACTGCATTAGGACAACAACGCTTCAACTGTTACCTTCTGCGGTAGTTGAACCCCTTTACTCTGCATGACCTGTCATTGCCACAGTAAATAGATGAAACCCACTAGCATGAGTAGGAGTTGTTTGAGCCCTGATGTGCCTACTCATTCATGCTTGTTTGTCATGCCTGCTACTGCTTAGAGTTGAGTCAGGTCTGATTCATCGGGGATGAATTGGAAAGTGGTGAACATGTCCTTCAATGTATGAGCAAAGTGTGTGAACATGATTTGGTAAAGCTAGCGGTGAGAGTCCATGTATGAGTACATGGTGGGTTGTCTCACTGAAACCGTCCTCGGGAACTGAGTTCTGTGTTTGTGATCCATGAACAGCTACTACCACACGTTGGGCCCTAAAATATGACCCCGCTCGACTTATTAACCGCCCTTATCCTCTGTCCAGGAGTTGCAAGTAGTTTCTGGTGTTTGTAGGATATGTGTTGGAGGCCGTGCGTAGCGCTGACCCTAGGGCTGAGCTATGATGCGGTAGATACACTGTGGCACGGTGTACCGGGCGCCCGTTTGGTGTCTCAGGAACCGTGCACACATCGTTTGGGGCTGTGAGCGAAACCCCGGCCGGATATCCTCGCGGACGGAACCCAAATAGGCGATAAACCTGGACTAGAGACTTGTGTGGTTAGTTAGGTCGTGGTCTACACCCACGTCGGCTTTCGCTTGAAGTCTGCCGATCACATGTCGTGTGCAGACACTAAGTGGTGGAAACATGTGTGAAGAAGTACACCCCTGCAGGGTTATAAATGATCTATTCGAATAGCCGTGTCCACGGTAAAGGACTTCTGGGTTGCCTATAACAGATCATAGACAAGTGAAAGTGGATACTCTAAAATGCGCAAGATAAGTGTGAGTGCTATGGATAGTGTTCTCATAGGAAGACGGGAGCGGATCCATAGTGGTGTATTGATATGGTGAACATGTGGACTCGTGTGAACGACCTCAAAAGAGTTATTTGCAGTCATAGTTTAGGATGGCCACCGAGTCAAAGCTGGCTTGTTGCAGTTAAACTCCACCACCCCCTTTGTTGATACCGATGCATATGTAGTTAGTTCTGATGTAAGTCTTGCTGGGTACATTTGTACTCACGTTTGCTTAATTTATGTTTTTGCAGACAGACTTCAGCCTCACTAGTAGTTCCGCGTGGACTTCGACGTTTAGCTTGTTACCTCAGCTACGATCTTGTGCCCTTGGCAGGATCTGGTAGATAGTCAGGTTTCTCAGCCTTTTTCATTTGTAGATGTCTATAGTCAGACATGTTAAGCTTCCGCATGTGCTTTGACTTGTATGCCCTGAATGTTGGGTCATGAGACCCATGTTTGTAATATCTGGCTCTTTAGAGCCTAATGAATAAATACTTTGAGTCGTAGAGTCATGTTGTGATGCCATGTTGTATTTACACATATCGAGCATACTGTGTGTATGATTGAAATGCTTGGTATGTGTGGGATCCAACAACCTAGTTTCCTATCCTTGGTAGCCTCTCTTATGGGGAAATGTAGTCTGGTGCTTCCACTGAGCCATGGTAGTCTGCTACAGCCCGGGTTACCGGAGTCCTGTTAGCCCAGTTGCTACTGCTCTGGAACACTTAGACTGGCCGGCATGTGTCCTTCTTCGATCCTGTGTCTGTCCCTTCGGGGAAATGTCACGCGGTGTCTTTCGGAGTCCTGTTAGCCTGCTACAGCCCGGATCCCCGGAGTCCTGCTAGCCCAGTTGCTACAGCCCGAATTCACTCGCTAATGACCGACACGTTCGTTGCTGGGTCATGTATGCCTGTCCCTGTAAGTTAGTGCCACTTTGGGTTTACGACTAGTCATGTCGGCCCGTGTTCTCTGTCATATGGATGCTAGCAACACTATCATATACGTGAGCCAAAAGGCGCAAACGATCCTGGGCCAGGTAAGGTGGCACCCATGGGAATACCGTGCGTGAGGCCACAAAGTGATATGATGTGTTACATGCTAGATCGGTGTGACTTAGTATCGGGGTCCTCACAGCTTTGGCATCAGAGCCTGACTTCCTGTAGGATTACCAAGCCAAACTGGTCGAAGTTGAGTCTATAAATGCTTTAGTTATATGTAGGGGAATTGATTGTGGGATGGAACGTAAGGCTCTTTTTACTCCTTATACCTCTTGCCCTCTGATCCGAGTCATCTTATCTTTCCTACGGGGATTTAGAACTAGGGCTTCTCATCTATCTATCAGGATGACGTGTTACTAATCCATAGACCTATAAGATTGTTGGATTTAAGCCCCAGTTCAGTTTCTACTACTTCCGTGTGTTCATAGTTGGTCCCGGAACCTTGATATTGTGCTTCTGACTGGTTATGCCACCATTTTTGCAGGATGTCTCAAATCCTTTGAGCATTTACAGCTGTTATGTTGTCTGAGTCATCCCAGGTTTCTAAACCATCTGATGCATTTGCAAAATCCTTTCCCTCTGGTTTTATTGTTCTTTTAGGCCAGGTTAATCACACTAATTGCTGAGTTGAGGTATTCTATTGCCTCGACATATATGTTGGAGTTATTATTACGACATAGGTGTCTTAAAAGATTACCTAGTAAACTAGCCATGTTTTGTGTTCCCGGTGTGATGATTCTGGCCACCATTCTCAAAAGCATCCCGTGATGCCATTTAGTACTAGGTATTCTACTCCTGGGTTCTTGACCCAAGATTCACTCTACTTACCTCGTGTTGATAGTGTTGCTCATACCTTTAGGATATTAGTAACCTTTGAGATAGTCTTCGAGGTCCGTGGTATATCATTCTTCCAAATACCATGGACCATCCTTGGCATGAGTTCCTTTGAAACAAAAGATCACAATAAGAGTGCTCTTGATGAGTTCTTCGTTCTACATTGTGAATCTGCCAGTTCTACCTTTCTGCATGGGTTATCCAGAAGAAATGTTGAGCTTTTCTCGACATACTAATCTATGCATCCACAACTCAGAACATTAGATGTTCTTTTGAGTTGTCCCTCTTTAGTTGTTTTCTGGCCCTCATCTATCTATTGATAGTAAGGAGTAGTTGGCAATCGTGTTTATCGATGCCTATTACTCTAGTGGTCCGTCAAGCCATTCTATTTCAGAATGACTAGGAGAAACAAACTCCAGTACCTCATCCATTTCTAGGATTGGGTCAAGTAGTTGTATTTCGCAGATCAAAATGCCAATCCAGCTTTTGATTCTGTTCTACCCTGAAGTATTACCGTCTTATGTCAAGAATGTCATGGGAATTGCACACCATCTTATGAATTCTTGATACAGTGATACCTCTCGTCATCGTTGTTCATTCCTCGGTTCCCGTGTTGCTGCGACCGGAATACCGACAAGTGAATCATGATGTGTGAAATCAATACTCGTAGCAACTAGTTGCTTGGTAGTAAATGGACAATATTCTCATTCTTAGCGAGTTGGTTATTGAATCATCATTCTAAGATAGATTGTGCTACCTAGTCCTTATTTCTGGTGCAATCTTCAATCAATAAGTGAGGATTATTCAATCCCTTGCTTATTTGATCATATTGTCTTGCTCTGAAAAGCAAGATTGTTCTCGAGCTTAGTAACATATCGGTGGTTCATGATGTTCCAAATATCCTCTCGGAGGTATTACCAGGTTGTCACCTGACCGCTATGTTGAGTTCGTGATCATGTTGGTTTTCCTCCAAAAAAACCCATTCTCCAAGAATCTGTGTGGGATACCCCCGAGCTAGTTGGTTAAGCCAAGCAACAACTTGGAGAGTTGGAAGATAAAAGCTTGTCTGACTTAGTTCATGTTAAGGGATATCTTTTTGTGTGTGTGTGTGTGTGTGTTGAAGAAAGATGATATCTCCATCAATTGGTCCTCGTGATCAGTTGTTGGATCTATTGCCTTGTCAAAACTTTGACTTGAGTATGGGCTATCGTCAAGTCAAATCAGAACAAACGATGTTCGTAATGTTGTCTTACTCATGGTTGATCGCTCGAGCATACACCATTACATCTTTTGGTCTGACCAATGCTATCACCGTGTTCACATGATGGTGGAAGTCCAGTGATATGGAAATTCCGATGAGTTGTTGTTGAACCCATCAGCAGCATTTTGTCTCCCCCATGATTCATGTTGAACATCAACCTAGTGTTGAAAACTTTGTAAGCAATGCCTTCGTGTTCCGTTCATGAAGCTTATGCTTGGATGGAAGAAGTGACTTCCTCGAATTCATCTGCATTTGGTGCAATTTTCCGCTGTGAGTTCGAGAAATATTGGTTTTGTTTCCTCTGGTACCATCCCAAGTCAGTTATGCATGTGCGAATGTATTCTATGGTTTGGTAGACTAATTACCTACACTCCATATGGATTCCCTAGCACATCAAGCCACTGATTGAATTGTTCAAGGATGAGAAGCTCCTTCTTAAGAGCTAACCCGGGCTTATAAAAGGACTTTGATATCCTCGTTGATGGTTCCCCACCTGAACTCGATAGTGTTTTATTATAAGACTTCTACGTGGTCATGCTCGTCTGGGACAGCGTGTTCACATGTGTGTAGCAGAACCAGCTCATGTTTTGGAGCTTGCTATCGTAGTTCATTTCCCGAGAATCTCGCAACGTCATCTCGTTGATTTGTGTTGCAAAATTTCTTTTCAGAC
This sequence comes from Aegilops tauschii subsp. strangulata, assembly GCF_002575655.3. Taxonomy (NCBI): domain Eukaryota; kingdom Viridiplantae; phylum Streptophyta; class Magnoliopsida; order Poales; family Poaceae; genus Aegilops; species Aegilops tauschii. Next base: position 324,796,177 of record NC_053040.3, read on the forward strand.
ATGCTAAGTCTGAAGTATCATATCACCAATCGGACCTGAATCTTAGGCAGATATGATGGTTGGAACATTCCCAGTATTTGCATTTTGTTCCCAGCTTGCATCACCATTGTGCCGATCTCCCATGGGCTGCCCTTCTCAGTAATTACTATTCAGGATCATCTCCAAATGTGGTCCTACCATGGGTCCCATCCATTTCTGATGATAAGAAAAAATCATCCATTGCGTTGTCTTCAACAAGGTAGTCCACATCATCCATCCTAGTCCGAGTATGTCATTCTTTTGAACTCCTTCAAACGATCATTTGTGAATTTCCTTAGGCTCGTATAGAGAGTTCCAATGACCTCTGTATCAAAACTAATTCTTTTTGCCACTTAAGGGAATAGTTTTACGAGTCACCTCTCCCAAGGTGCCCCGTTATGGGATCATGGTAATTGTTTCCTCGCTACTTTGAAACCCTCGTCAAATTGTTTCTCCGTCCCTCCTGATGCATGTTTTGCCTCTCAGCTCCAGAGATGTTTCTACATCTCATTCCGTGAGTTGATCTTGTGATCATTAAGATGATCCTAAGTTGCTCGAACCTCAAGAAGATTGATTCTTCTAAAATTCTCCCTTTCTTCTCGTTGTCATGTCGGATGTAGTTCTCAAAGCAAGATGTCGAAATCAAGGTGATGCAATGAATCAACATCCTCGAGAAAGACATCTGGATCGTGAAGATTGTATTAGCTTGTGTCCCTTTGTCTTCTTACCTCACGACTTGAATCTCGGGACGAGATTCTTGTTTAGTAGGGGTGAGTTGTCACATCCCTAATTCTGGTCTGACCTATGCTAGCTTCCATGTGAGCATCATGTTTAAATTCAAATGAAATTTGAATTGAGGAATTTTCAAAAGCCTCAGAAAACCTCTAAAAATAACCAACATTTAAATCTCATCAAATGAGTCCAAGAAAATGTTCCTGTTATTCTGTGAAAATATTGGCATGAGGTGAAATTCAAACCAATATTTTTGGAGTCACAGAAATAATTTACTTTGGGCATTTGATTTAAATCAATAATATATTTGGGTCGGAATTATTTCTGTTATATAAGAAATAATGTTCAAATATTTTGTAAGTTCGCATGTGAACTTGGACTAGCTCTCTGAGCTCACATAAAAATTTACAGAAAGTTTTAAAATGGTTTAGTTTCCAAACTAAATCAAAAAATAACAGAAATAGAAAAGAAAAATAAAAGAGAGAGAGAGAAGGACTAACCTGGCGCCCACCAACCGGCCCAGCTCCTGTTCTGGTCCACCACTGTTGGCCCAGCCCACTGCTGTAGTGGCCCAGCCCAGCGCCGCCTCCTTCAGCCTCGTGCTAGAAGGCACGAGGGCATGTGCCCGCGGTGCGCCGGCACGCGCACGGCCACCGACGGCCACCTCCTGCTTGCCGCTTCGCCCTGGCCCTCCCTGGTGCAGCCACGCCACCTCCTCGACCCTCTCTCACTCTCCCAGTGCCTCTCCCCCTCCTCTGGTGCCTCTCCACCTCGCACCCGAGCGTAGCGCAGCGCATCGACGAGCACCACCGCTGCCATCGCCTCTCCCTCGTCCTCTCAAGCGGTCAAGAAGCTCCGCCGTGACGACCACGACCTGTACAACGAGTCACGCACCTCGGGAAGCCCCGCTTCGTCTTCACCATCATCGTCTCCAACCTGCGGCTGCCGAGATCGCCTCCGCCGCCCTGTTCGCTCCGGTCCTCCTCCGAGCTCGCCGTATGCACCAGTGCAACCGCTGTGAGCTGGTGCTCCTTCTCCCCCTCTCCGTTTTCTCGGTTGCACGCCGTAGCTGCCGCTTCACCGACGACCAAAACCCGTCGCCGCCCGTGCTTGCCGCCGACGATGCTCCAGTGACCATTTGGTCACGGGCGCACGTCCATCTTGCTCGCCGCATCGCGTAGACGGTTGAGGTTCCGCGCACGCATCGCCTAGGCCACCGCAGCCATGTTTCTGTGCACACTCGAATACCGGCCGCCGCTTCCGAGCTCGCCGCCGTCGACTCCGGCCACCACCACCATTCGACGCGCACCGGCAAGGGCTCTCCAACGCGCCCAGCCATGGCTCGAACAGTGCTTCATAGTGCAATCCCGAGCACCAGCGTCGCCTCTGGCCTCGCCGGTGATTAGCCGCCAGCCTAATCCCTGGGTGCTTAGCGCTAATGATGCCCTAACTAACCCCTAGCTCACTGACACCTGGGGCCCACGCCCTAATTAACCTGGGTTTTGTTTCTGTTTAGATTAAACTAACACCACGGGCCCCACTGGTCAATTTGACCTGGCCACGTCACACGTTGACCGACCCCACACGTCAGTGCTAACTTGCTGACGTGGCTGTTGACCCGACCCCACCTGTCCGCGACACTAACCAGCACTGTGTCACAGACCAGTGGATCCCACTGGTCAGGTTTGACTTGCACCAGCCTCCTTTGACCTGATGACGTCACACCGACGTCATGCTGACGTAGTTAACAATTTTCTGGATTTTAAATAATTTAGAAAATTCCAGAAAATAGTGCTAACTTCTAAAATTCATAGAAATTCAACCATAACTCAGAATGAAATAAGTTATATATGAAAAATGATCAGAAAAATCCAATCTATCCATTTGTACTAGTTTCATGCATGTTATAGCAAATTAACCTTGCTGTTTAGGTCAAACCTGTTAATGCACTTATATGAACCCATAACTTGAGTTTGTATTTGAATCGTTGGTTCAAATAAGCTCAAAACCTTTCTGGTTGTAGTTGCATTAGCCCAACACACTCATATTGCCATGTCATGATCATGAATCATATGGTGCATTGCATTGATTGTGTTTCCTCTCTATTGCCGGTATTTGTTCCCCCTTAGTAGACGTTGATCCGGCGATGAGTTCGATGACACCGATGAAGAGCTATTCTATCTTCAGAAGTGCCAAGCAACCAAAACCCCCTTGTTCATTCCGATACAATCCCACTCTCTCGCTTCTGCTCTCTTTTACTGCATTAGGACAACAACGCTTCAACTGTTACCTGCTGCGGTAGTTGAACCCCTTTCCTCTGCATGACCTGTCATTGCCACAGTAAATAGATGAAACCCACTAGCATGAGTAGGAGTTGTTTGAGCCCTGATGTGCCTACTCATTCATGCTTGTTTGTCATGCCTGCTACTGCTTAGAGTTGAGTCAGGTCTGATTCATTAGGGATGAATTGGAAAGTGGTGAACATGTCCTTCGATGTATGAGCTAAGTGTGTGAACACGATTTGGTAAAGCTAGCGGTGAGAGTCCATGTATGAGTACATGGTGGGTCGTCTGACTGAAACCGTCCTCGGGAACTGAGTTCTGTGTTTGTGATCCATGAACAGCTACTACCACACGTTGGGCCCTGAAATATGACCCCGCTCGACTTATTAACCGCCCTTGTCCTCTGTCCAGGAGTTGCAAGTAGGTTCTGGTGTTTGTAGGATATGTGTTGGAGGCCGTGCGTAGCGCTGACCCTAGGGGTGGGCTATGATGCGGTAGATACACCGTGGCACGGTGTACCGGGCGCCCGTTTGGTGTCTCGGGAACCCTGCACACATCGTTTGGGGCTGTGAGCGAAACCCCGGCTGGATCTCCTCGCGGATGGAACCCGAATAGGCGATAAACCTGGACTAGAGACTTGTGTGGTTAGTTAGGTCGTGGTCTACACCCACGTCGGCTTTCGCTTGAAGTCTGCCGAGCACATGTCGTGTGCAGATGCTAAGTGGTGGAAACATTTGTGAGGAAGTACACCCCTGCAGGGTTATAAATGATCTATTCGAATAGCCGCGTCCACGGTAAAGGACTTCTGGGTTGCCTATAATAGTTCATAGAAAAGTGAAAGTGGATACTCTAAAATGTGCAAGATAAGCGTGAGTGCTATGGATGGCGTTCTCGTAGGAAGACGAGAGCGGATCCATAGTGGTGTATTGATATGGTGAACATGTGGACTCGTGTGCGCCACCTCAACAGAGTTATTTGCAGCCATAGTTTAGGATAGCCACCGAGTCAAAGCTGGCGTGCTGCAGTTAAACTCCACCACCCCCTTTGTTGATACCGATGCATATGTAGTTAGTTCCGATGTAAGTCTTGCTGGGTACATTTCTACTCACGTTTTCTTAATTTATGTTTTTGCAGAGAGAGACTTCAGTCTCACTAGCAGTTCCACGTGGACTTCGACGTTTAGCTTGTTACCTCAGCTACGATCTTGTGCCCTTGGCAGGATCTGGTAGATAGTCAGGTTTCTCGGCCTTTTTCATTTGTAGATGTCTGTAGTCAGACATGTTAAGCTTCCGCATGTGCTTTGACTTGTATGCTCTGAATGTTGGGTCATGAGACCCATGTTTGTAATATCTGGCTCTTCAGAGCCTAATGAATAAATACTTTGAGTCGTAGAGTCATGTTGTGATGCCATGTTGTATTTACACATATCGAGCATATTGTGTGTATGATTGAAATGCTTGGTATGTGTGGGATCCAACAACCTAGTTTCCTATCCTTGGTAGCCTCTCTTATGGGGAAATGTAGTCTGGTGCTTCCACTGAGCCATGGTAGTCTGCTACAGCCTGGGTTACCGGAGTCCTGTTAGCCTAGTTGCTACTGCTCCGGAACACTTAGACTGGCCGGCATGTGTCCTTCTTCGATCCTGTGTCTGTCCCTTCGGGGAAATGTCATGCGGTGTCTTTCGGAGTCCTGTTAGCCTGCTACAGCCCGGATCCCCGGAGTCCTGCTAGCCTAGTTGCTACAGCCCGAATTCACTCGCTAATGACCGGCACGTTCGTTGCTGGGTCATGTATGCCTGTCCCTGTAAGTTAGTGCCACTTTGGGTTTATGACTAGTCATGTCGGCCCGTGTTCTCTGTCATATGGATGCTAGCAACACTATCATATACGTGAGCCAAAAGGCGCAAACGATCTCGGGCCAGGTAAGGTGGCACCCGTGGGAATACCGTGCGTGAGGCCGCAAAGTGATATGATGTGTTACATGCTAGATCAGTATGACTTAGGATCGAGGTCCCGACACTCGTGATGTGAGAGAGTTGGCATCGCTATGCACACAGACCCACATGTAGAAACAAATCAATCAAACCAACTAGACCAGCCTCTCACTCTCCCAAACAAGTGTTTTTTTATTGCCTCAGTCCTCTCTCTCTCCCACGCAAGTGTTTTTTCATTGCGTGAGGTAATTTGGCACCGGAGCAAAGTAGGTGATCCAGATTGGGGTACCAGTTGAGCAATGGAGGGGCATCGATGCCAAATGCATCACAAGTGAATTTGGCACGTGTTTTGGCCTACATAGTGGAGGGTCGTTATAGCCCACTTTTGTACTACCTCGTATTTGGTGTAAAATTTTGACCATAGATTTACCTAAGAAAATGCCAATGCATGTCACCAAAAATTATACCATTTGAAATTATGTTCAAATACGAATCCAATGATATAATTTTTAGTGACATGTATTAACATTTTGTCAGTTAAATCTATGGTCAAATTTTGATACTACAAAATAGGAAGAGTAAACCAGGACAGAGGTTGTCGGTGTCAAAACCGGCGGATCTCGGGTAGGGGTTCCCGAACTGTGCGTCTAAGGTCGATGGTAACAGGAGACAGGGGACACAATGTTTACCCAGGTTCGGGCCCTCTCTATGCAGGTAATACCGTACTTCCTGCTTGTTTGATCTTGATGAATATGAGTGTTACAAGAGTTGATCTACCACGAGATCATAATGGCTAAAACCCTAGAAGTCTAGCATGTATGACTATGACTATGATAATTCATCCTCTACGGACTAAGCCCTCCGGTTTATATAAACACCGGAGGGGACTAGGGTTGTACAAAGTCAGTTACAGAGAAAGGAATCTTCATATTTGGTCGCCAATCTTGCCTTCCACGCCAAGGAGAGTCCCATCCGGACACGGGAGAAAGTCTTCGGTCTTCGTATCTTCACAGCCCACCAGTCTGGCCCATGTCTAACAGGTCGGACGCCCGAGGACCCCTTAGTCCAGGACTCCCTTAGTAGCCCCTGAACCAAGCTTCAATGACGAGGTGTCCGGCGTGCAGATTGTCTTCGGCATTGCAAGGCAGGTTCCTTCTCTGAATACTCCAACCCAGTCTTCGGACGAAATGAACGTGACCGCTTCTGCAAAACAAATTCCATGCACAACTGCAGAGAGCGTAATATTCCACGAGTTCAATCCGCTGACAAGTTTTGGTAATGTGACTCCACGTCATCACCCGGTCATTATTTTGAACCGATTTTGGCCTGACGCCCATGTTTCGAGACACGGTTTTATTGGCACGTCTTGCCGAAGCAGAGATCGTGTCCCCTTATTGCGGGATTCTCATCAATACGAGCGTGCGTAACCCAACCATTTGGTTGGCGTGATTCCTTAGGAGTAGGCAAGTTTTAAGGCTTAGGAGGAGGCGCTCGATATTCATCGCCTTTATAAAGGGGCCAAGACCCGTCCTTCCCTTCTGCGCCTAACCTTTTCTCAACCTTTCCAACCTCGAGTTCCATCACCCAAGGTTCAGCTTAGTTGCTTCAAGCTCTCCAGTCATGTCCGGATCCAGCCCTCAAGGCCGGCGGGTGGCTTCTTCTGTCACAGAGGAGGATATTGCGAAGCTCCGGGCAGCAAGATACCTGACCGCGGAGATCCCCCACAGGCTTCCTGCCCAAGGGCAAGTTATTCCCACTCCCAGATCTAGTGAGAGGGTTATGATTATCACCCACTTCCTCCGAGGGCTAGGGTTCTCTCTCCACCCCTTTGTTCGAGGGCTCATGTTCTATTACGGGCTAGATTTTCACGATCTAACTCCGGATTCCTTCCTTCATATCTCGGCATTCATTATCACATGCGAGGCCTTCCTCCGTGTTCCCCCACACTTCGGCTTATGGCTCAAGACCTTTAATGTGAAGCCGAAGGTAGTCGACGGGAAACAAATGGAGTGCGGTGGTGCTGCAATGAGCAAACTCATCAACGCTCCTTGGCTTAAAGGATCCTTCTCAGAATCTTCCGACTTATGGCAGCGGGAGTGGTTTTACATCACTGAACCCCGTGGTACCAAGTGGGCAGCTACACCTGCGTTCCGATCTGGCCCTGCAATTCAGCTTGCATCATGGGTTAATAAAGGGATTGGACTGGGGATCAATTGATGAAGTGCAGACTCTGCAGAGCCGCATACGGAGTCTCCTTGAGAAGAACACCAAACTCATCGACGTGATCCAAGTGATGTTAGTCCGTCGGGTCCTCCCGTGCCAGAGACGACCACTCCGTATGTGGGAGTTCAATCCGGAAGGACCACGAACCCTTCAGCACTTCTTCGGTGCGACGCACAGAGGAATGTGGAAGTTATTTTTCGGGACACGAAAACAATGACCGGATACAACAAGGACACAGGCCTCGATTGCAACCATTCGGATACCTCGGTAAGCCCTTGACTCCCGAACACAGGTTGAGTTAAACATCTCATAATAGGATACTGAGAAAACCACCTTTTTCCAGGGCTAGATAAAGAAGGCGGAGCGGATCCGGTGTTCGGCTCCTCTCCCTGAAGACTCGGCTAGTCCCGTGCTGACAAGGATGCTGGTCCCGGCGCCATGCCAAGTGCCGGTGAGGGAGGACAATAAGGAGAGCGAGGGAGTCAAAGGTAGCTTCGGAGGTACACCAAACACTGTGTCCGGGGAGATTAAGGCTCCTTTTTCCGAGGGCAAAAGAGAAGGAGAAGCTGTCATCCTTTCTCCTCATAGTAAGAAAAGGGCCGCCTCCGAGGTTTGGGAGGCAAAGGCTCCTAAGCGAGGCAAGACGCCCCTGTCAAGCAGTTCGGCCTCGGAAGGCGACATCGTCGCACAGTTCCTCCAGAAGGACAAGCCTTTAGCCGAATCATAAGTGAATCAAGGTGTTTTAAACATATCCCATTCCTCCTCCTGTTACCAGGGTGACATTTAATATACATGTTTGCAGTCTGGCGCGCAGTCTTCCTCAACAGTCCTCCTCCTCGGGGGATCTGCTTCCAGAGATGATGGAGAGCGAAACGCCTCCATAGGTTTCCTCGCCCAATAGGGCGGACGACTTCGAGGTGTCGTCCCGGAGGATCCTTCCCAATCAACAAGTGGTGCGAGGGACATCGAAGACAATGCCCGAAGGTGAAACTTCGGTTGCCCAGGGCCTGGGGTGTGCGGCCGTGACGGGGATCGATCATAAAGGTCTCGGGCTATCTGGTTTGCAGCCGGGGGCAACTCCGGAGTCAAGTGAATACGCCCCTTCAAAGGGAGTCTGTGCTCTCACGGCCACCCCCAGGAATCCGGAGGCGCCGGATACCATGATGGGCATGCTGCAACATGCATCCATCTCGGAGGAACATCATACCTTAATGAGTATGGTGGCTGGAAGGATTTTGTCCGCGAAAAGCGGATTGAACGAAGCCTTCATGAGCCTGCTAAGATGCTTCAAGGTACGTACTATAATATTTTCAATTGTGCTCTATACGCAAAATACACCTGTGTATAGGTAGTAGCCCCTGAGACTCTGGTTGGCGTCCAAAGGGAGGCGATTAGAGGATCGAAAAATATGCCCAGGAGATAGTCTAATTAAATGAAACACAGGCTGTTACCTTCATGACGGCTGCCCACGCTACGGAGGTTGCAGGTCTGAAGGAAAAACTTGATGTGGCGGATGATGACATCACGCTTATTAACAGGCGGCTCGACGAGGCACAAGGTATGTGTTCGGGGCAGTCAGTATATGTTTGTATGATAACATGAGCACGAAGCTAGGGTTGTATACGGAGGCATGTATAACTGCAGATGATGCTGCCGCGGTGGAGACCCTTCGGGCTGAGCTTGCCCGAGCCAAGGACCAAGCCTGGATGAGTAATTTGGCTACCAATAAGGCAGCTGATGAGTTAAAAGCCGAACAGGCTGCTCGGCGCCAGTGTGAGGAGAGAATTTCTATTATGGCGCGCAAGCTAAAAGAAACCACTGCCCAGTGCGAATTCCTTGAGATGGATAACAAAGCCAAAGTGGAAGACCTTGACAAGGCCGTACGAGAGGCGAAAGAAGCCCGATCCGAGTCTAGGGCGGCTCGGGAGGAGATCCGGCAAGCTGGGGAGATAGCGGCCGGTAAGCCTTTTTTATTACAGACTAAATTCGGCGATCCGAAGTATGCCCCGCTTAATCAGTTGTGGAGCTCCCCAGACGCATTCTTGGACTTGGCGAAGAGTGCCTCCGATGCGGCACAATTTTACCAAGCGCAGGAAGGGTGTGCAACGGAGAAGCTTTTCTGGTCACAATTCGGCGCGCCAAAGCGTCCGCTGTTACTGAACGAGCAGATGGCCCAGTGGGCCGAGCTCCACAAGATATCCGGCTCTGTCATGAAGGACGTCATAGTCCGGTTGTGGCCAGCTGAGCCAATTCCGAATAGTTATTTCGGTTTGGTGCAGTGACTTGTTGATGCGGTGCCGCGTATCGACGCTGTTAAGCAGTCGACGTGCATTGAAGGTGCACGGATGGCCTTTGCCTGCGTCAAGACGTACTGGGCGAAGATGAAGGCCACCGATATTGCAACGAAGAGTCCACCCAAAGGTAAGGACCATCAAATGCCAGAGCATTATTTCGTGGACGTCTTAGAGGGTGCCCGCTTAATAGAGGGTCAGTGCTCGAAAGATATGATATTCGAGTGAAATGTATTGGGATTGTAGAAACAATATAATACTTTAATTTTGGCTCCTCCTGTGCGGTCGTTTTTTTTGTAATTTGAAAGTTTTCCAATCGTTGGCTTCAGCCCCCTCGCATAAAATGCGGGGGTGTTCGGAAAAGCGCTTGATCACTCTTAATCCAACGTCTTGGTCTGTAAAGGAGGTGTCAATGCGGCGGCGAACTAGGCAATCGGACTATAGGGCTTTAACACTTTCACTTAGCCATAGGAGTTTTATGGTGGGACTACGATATAGCCCCTAGTCTGTACGCACTTTATCCGAATACGGTGCATTACATGGGTGACCTTAAGAACGACCCTTCGTTTAGTACGGAAAGAATCACGAAAGATTCTAGTGAGTCATCGAGTGCTTGACCAGCTCTCGCCATATCATGACAATCAGTTTTCGGCTTTCTCTACTGAGGTGCTCATTCGGATGAACCAGGACACAATTGCAGTAGTTCTCCCTTTACTACCCTAGCCGATATAGCGGAACGTAAGGTAGTAAGCACAGGAGCCGGGCAACCCAACTATTGACCAAAGACATGATTCGGGGCTGGTGCATATAAGGCCAAACTCGTGACGCCGAAGTGTGCTATAAAGCTGTTCGGACTTTGTCGACAACTCATTTGTTCCCATATCGAGCCCTTGGCGATTGTGTCGAGGTGCGAGTGTGAAACAACCAGAAAATTTTAGCTCTTTAAAAGAAGCAAATACTGCATATGGATTATGTTCACTGGAACTTGATTGGTATGTCAATTGCCATTGTACAAATAACAACGCCATGACCCAGGCTATTTGACATGCCAGTGGTCGAAGGCTGAGGGAGAAGGTACTTTACAGGCTCAAAATAGAGAGTATGGTCTACACAAAATTATTTCGACCTCCTGTCGCACGTCTGCGTCGCCCTGCCTCGGTGGAAGGATTCCTTAATAGGAATAACTTTTGGGTGAGAGTATGAAGCCGAACTCCGAAAGACTCCGTAAGATGACCAATGTTCGAGCCACCTGTAATAAGAAATAAAAAGATGGTTAGAAAAGAAAAGGAGGAAATGTGAGTGCTTGTAAGCTTTTCCATATTGTGCCTCCGCTGATGACCAGGGTATTTTGAGTGCGTAATTATGCATGCGCGGTGTAAACCTCCCTAGTGTGTAAGGCAAACGGCGGAGGCCGAACTGCTATTCCAGCTCCGAGATTGATCAGTTCCATTCAATAGAGACCGGCGGCCTAACGGCCAATGAGTTATGCGGCTCAATGAGGCCGTTTTGTACTTCGGCCGTAATAGCCGTAATGTGGTCATCTGTACGGAGGGAGTGCTCCGTATTTCCATTTACTGTTATGACGCCGCGTGGACCGGGCATTTTAAGTTTTACGCAGGCGTAGAGTGGGACCGCATTAAAACGAGTAAGAGCGGTATGCCCCAGAAGTGCATGGTAGCAACTGTGGAGCGGGGCAATATCAAAGGTCAAGCCCTCGCTTCGGGAGTTGTTCGGCAAACCGAAAACGACTTCCAGTGTGATAGAGCCCGTGCAGTGAGTTTCTACGTCGGGTATTGCTCCCTTTAGAATAGTTGTGGTGGGCTTGATTCTTGATCAATGCCCATTTTGCGGACAGTGTCTTCGTAGATTAAGGCTGCTACCGCCGTCCATAAGGACTTTTGTTAGATGGAACCCATCAATAATTGGATCGATGATCAGAGCTGCCAGGCCGTCGGGACGGATATGACTAAATGTTGGAGGGATCCGCTCTATGGCGTATATGTCCCGTGGTGTGCGCGTGCGCTCCCTTGTAGGGGTGTGCCTCGCATATACCATGTTTACGGTTTTTACTTCGGGGGGAAATTGCTTCTGAACCCCGGTGTTCGGCTGGCGAGTCTCTTCGTCATCACTGTCACTGGGCAGCCGCTTCCCCTTGTGTTCGGCATTATGTTTGCCGGCTTGTTTGAAGACCCAGCAGCTTCTGTTTGTGTGAGTGGCTGGTTTATCGGGGGTGCCGTGAATCTCGCAGGGCCGGTCCAGTATCCTGTCTAGATTGGATGGCCCGTCTCTATTTGCCTTGAATGCCTTTTTCCGTTGACCGGATTTGGAGCTGCTAAACCCGGCGTTAAACGCCGTGTCTCGCGTTATTTTGTTATTATTGCGAAGTTTGTGTTTATCGCGTCGTGGCTTGCCTTTGCCGTCTCGGGCTTCTAAAGTGCCCGGATCACTGGCGCTATTGCTTCTACGAACGAGCCAGTTGTCCTCTCCCGCGCAAAAGCGGGTCATTAAAGCGGTAAGGCCTGCCATGGATTTTGGTTATTCTTGACCAAGGTGGCGGGCGAGCCATTCGTCCCGGACACTGTGTTTGAAGGCCGCGAGGGCTTCGGCGTCTGGACAATCGATGATTTGGTTCTTTTTAATTAAGAACCTAGTCCAGAGCTTCCTGGCTGACTCTCCGGGCTGTTGGACGATGTGACTTAAGTCATCGGCATCGTGTGGCCGGACATATGTACCCTGGAAGTTGTTGCGAAAGGCGTCTTCGAGATCTTCCCAGCTGCCAATGGAGTTTTCAGGCAGACTGTTTAACCAGTACCGAGTTGGTCCTTTGAGTTTTAGTGGGAGATATTTTATGGCGTGGAGATCATCACCACGGGCCATATGAATATGGAGAAGAAAATCCTCGATCCATGCCGCGGGGTCTGTTGTCCCATCATATGATTCGATGTTTACGGTTTTAAACCCTTCTGGGAATTAGTGATCCATCACCTCATTAGTGAACTAAAGGGGGTGTGCGGCGCCTCTGTGTCGGGCCACGTCGCGACGTAGATCGGATGGACTCCGTCTGCGGTTTTCGGCCCGGGCGTGCCTAGGTTTGTCACGTCCGAATAGGTAGCCATCATCACGTGTCGGGGCACATCCTCACGATCCGTAGATCGATCTAGTATGTCCTGCTCTATTGTCCAGTTTCTGCCGAAGGTCATATGTATGACCACGAGCTGTTTTATCTCTGCCTTTACGATGAGGCGGGGCGGGCTGGTGTTCGGCTTGAGTTGCCGCTTTATCCCGACCGCGTGGTGGTCGGTCAGCTGCATTGCGTGATGATGGTTTGGGATCCGGCGCCTCATCATCGAACTAAGGTAGTAATTTGTGCTTCGGGTAACTTTTGGCTGGGTGCTTGAGGCTGTATTCTTTGGCTGCTAGGACATCAGTCCATCTGTCGTTTAGCAGGTCTTGATCAGCTTGAAGCTGCTACTGCTTCTTTTTCAGGCTCCTTGCAGTGGCTATTAGCTGGCGCTTAAAGCGCTCCTGTTCGAGAGGTTCCTCAGGCACGATAAAATCCTCATTGCCGAGGCTCACCTCCTCCTCGGAGAGCGGAAAATAAATACTGTCCTCCGAGTCTTCGTTTATGGCCTGTTCATCAGGGCTAACTTGCCCATCTTCCTGATTGTCATGTTCGGCAGTTTGTTCGTCGGGATCTTCTCTGTCTTCGGCACCATCTGGAGTGTTATCGGCTCCTGTGCCGGTGTTGCTGTCTTTGCTGCAGCGTGATTTAGAGCGGCGCCGCTGACGCCGGTGCTTTGGTTGTATCTCAGGAGGTTTATCCTCAACTGGATCTTTCTTGTCATCGTCGCTGTTCTCTTTTGGTGCATCCACCATGTATACATCATATGAGGAAGTGGCCGTCCAACATCCGGTAAGCGACGGATTTTGGGCCTCTTCTTCTCCAGCATCGTCGTCAATATCGTCGATGTCTTTGGAGCCGTAATCGAGCGTGTTGGTTAAGTCCTCGACAGTGGCTATGAAGTGGGCGGTGTCGTGGTTCTAAGTCTGATAGTAGAATGGGGGGTAGGTATGTAGAGGCAAGATCCTAGCTATGGCGAAGTTGTAAACACGAGTTTTATGAGTTCAGGCCCTTCTCGGAAGAAGTAACAACCCTACGTCTCGGTGCCCGGAGGCGGTCGACTGGATTATATGTGTGTGTGTGTTACAGGGGGTGCGAACCCTTGTCACTGAGGAGGGGGTGGCTTATATAGAGTTCGCCAGACCCCTCCGGCCCTCAGTTACACAGGTTTTAAGGTACATTAAGACAGGGCGTTACTGGTAACGCTAATAATAAAGTGACATAAATGGTCATTAAGTCTATGAGTAAACGCCCGACCATTGATATGCTGAGTGACTTTAGATCTTCTGTACGTCGAGTGGTTTTCGTTACGGTCGAGTGACAATCATTCTTCCGAGTGGAATGTTTCTGGTCGAGTGGATGATGGTATCCTTCGAATGTCCCTGGCTTTAGGGTGATGTCCTTGGGGAGGGAATGTCTTGGACAGATCCATGACCCTACCCTAGGTACATAGCTTCATCAGTAGCCCCCGAATGGTTCAGGGTTTGAGTGGAGAAGGAGTTGAAAATACTCCCGACTCAGTATTTGTGCTTCGGAAGCGTCTTGTTAGGATCAGAGAACAACATGATGACTTCAACTTCTTTTTTAGTCGCCTTGATCCATTCTTGATTTTGTCGAGTGAACTTTTGCTGAAAAGCTTCGAGTGTTGATGTGGAGAAAATCTTCTGCCTGACAGGTTGCTCTGCTACTTGCGGATCTTCCGGGATTCGAATTTGGGGAAGCACGCGGGACGGGGGAGGTCGCAGTAATCGGGATGGATTAGGCAAGGTCGTCTCGATCTCCGCGCCCCCTTTTTCGCCACGTACTGCGCGCGCGGCTGTTGTGCGATTTGACAGGATAGCCTGGACCCACAAGTCAGCCACTCGGAACCGAGTCCATATAAAACACCAAATGGGGCTTTTTGCACAGTGCGTTCCCATTCCTTCCCTTTCTCCTCTTCTTCGCCGCATCTGCTTCCTCCTCGGCGCCGCTGCTCTGCCCAAGCTCCGCTCACTGCAATGGGGAAGGAGAGGACAGCGGCTTTGGAGCGCGCAAAAAAGGCGATGGTGAAGGCGAAGGGGAAGAAATCCAGCCGGGGCGGATGTTCGTCGAGGTCCGGCCTGCCGCACAGCTGGATCCAGGGCGATTGGATCCGGTCGACGATTCTCCAGGACGACATCGACGATCTGGCTGAGGAGGGCTTGATTCCTCACGGATCTGCGTAGCTCCCGGGGAATGAGACCGAGCCTTGACCGCAGGAGGGTGAGTGCGTCCTCCTCGCCACTCACGTTGACCGCGGGTTTTCTTTGCCCCCTCATCCTTTTTTCCGAGCTTTCTTGAACTTCTTTGGAGCACAACTTCATCACTTTTCCCCCAACACCATCGTGTATCTCGCCGCTTTCGTGTCTATGTGCGAGAACTTCTTGGGCTGTCGACCGCACTGGGGCCTCTTCAAGCACATTTTCACGTGTCGCTCTCAGTCGGTCAAAAAAGCTAATCCGAGTGACGAGTAGACGAAAGTGATCCAGATGTGTGGGGGTCCTGGGATTCAAATGAGGGGTAAGAGTTCTTTCCCAGCCATAATCATTTCCGAGTCAGTCCGAGGGTGGCAGTCACCTGGTTTTACTGCAAAGACCAGCCGACTCCCGGTCAGTCGACTGGACTTCCCCCCTTTTCCATGGCCCGAGTAGAGAAACCTTCCTCCTTGAAAGTGACCCCAGGGGAGAGAGCGGAGGTGCAGGTGCTGGTTGAGCGAGTGGTCCAGCTCATCCGTGATGGCGTGACCGGCATGGATCTGTTGGAAGTCTTCCTCAGACGACGCATTCAGCCGCTTCAAGCTCGTGAGCATCCAATGTGGATGTATTCGGGCATTGATGATTCCACTCGGATCCACCCAGAAGAGGTCGACGAGGATACGGTGGAGAAGTGGCTGAAGGGTATCACCGGCAACAAGGACAACCCCAGGGGGTCCAGGAGAATCCCTCCACTCGACAACTCGTACAAAACAGACAAGGTCAAATTCTGAATTGCTGAGTGTTGTCTTGATTTACCATGAAATTTCTTTTTGTCGATTGACTGATATTTGTTTTACTTGTTTTCCTCCAGGCCTTCACTGATATGTACTCGGTGCCCAATGGAGAGCAGGAGCAGGACCCTGAAGGGGAGGCGAGTGCAGATGAGAGTGATGAGTGGCATTCTGACGGAGGAGGAGACGAGGAGAGTGACGACTCAAGTGATGGTGAGGAAGTCGACTTGCCTCCTCGCAACGAAAGGCGATACAAGCACTCTCATGATCCGGTGAGTATTCTTGGCAAAGCGACTGGGTCGACTGGGCAAACTTCAAAGCGCCCTTGGACGTCTTCTCTGGCGCCAACTGAGAAGGCCCCGAAGCAGACCAAAGTTTAGGCACCGAAGTCTCGGAAGACTCTGCCCCGAATCAAAATCGACATCCCTGTTGCTTCTGCGTGAGTGTTTTGTCTTTGCTGGAGATTTTGTGCTATCCACCATTTTCTTGATTTGACCAAATGAATCTTGAACCCAACAGTGCTGCTACCTCTGGAACTTCTGCTTACAAGAATGAGGACGAGGAGATAGAAGATGCGGTTACTTCAACCCCAGGTATGATCTTTGTAATTTTATCCCTGTTTTGTCGACTGAACTGCAGTCGACTGACTTTTGACGACTAAGCTTTTGCAGCTCCTCCCAATGTTATTACCCTTCGAGATGACGACGAGGACGTGCCACTAAGGCCTTCGGGAAGAAGGAACAGGAAGACGTCGACTGGAAAGACGCCTCAGTCGATGCCGGTGCTGGAACCAGTGGTCCAGGAGGGCGGTGACGTCAATTGGACTTCTGTCACCTTCGCCATGCCACTCTCGAGTGCTGAGCCTTTAGCGTTGACTGCACAGGCCCCGGTCGATCCTTCTTCGCTCTTCGTTGTGCATCACGTCCCAGAGGACCAAGTGGGTGCCGCCAAGGAGGCCATACGTCAAGCGGGCATCATGATGGAGCAACTGAAGGAGGTTCGAGATGCCAGTCAAGCTGCCTACAATGCTAGCTCAGCTCTCCAAAGCAACGTCCAGGTAGGTTGATTATCGACTGATCTCTTAGCTTGTCATTTGTTCTGTTAGGATATGGTACCTGAAAACTTCTTTTGAAATGTATTTTCATCAGTCTGCTTTTGTGTTTGTACACCCAGTGGGTGTTTGAATTTGCTGCGAATAGTCTTGCTTCTTGGTCGACTAAACGTGTGTCGACTGAGTCTTCGAACCAGTGGGGGCACGCTGAGTGCACCCACTGGGTGTAGTCCCCGAGACCATAGTCGACTGCTGGCAGTCGGTTATGGTCTGAGAACTGAAATTTTCTCACTCATCCTGGACGGACCACGTCGAGTGGAAACTGAACCGGTGGGGGCATGCTGAGTGCACCCACTGGGTGTAGTCCCCGAGAATACCGTTGGATGTTTGATTCGGCAGTAGTCTTAGAGCTTGTTGAATTTCGATCCTTTCACCCGCTGACTGACTATCCTTTGATTGTAGAAGTCTTGTGACCTTGGAGCTCGTTTTGCTGACCTAGAGCAGAAGAAGATTCAGCTGAATCTCGATCTGGAGCTGGCCAAGAAGTACTTGCAGAAGGCCCAGGATGAAGCTGCTGGTAGGAGGAATTCGTTCAACTGTTTTGTTTCTGATCCAGGTGGTATTTGTTTTTATGAGCCTATCGTCATTTCTTTCAGAAAAAATGAACCAAGCTCTAGCGAAGAAGGATCTGGACCTTGCAGCTGCGCAGAAAACAGCTGACGAGCAAACTGCACTCGCCGACCAGAAGCTGGCTTCAGTCGGCACTCTGGAGAAAGAGAATACCAAGCTGAAGACTGCCTTGAATGAAGCCAACAGGGAGGTGACTCGTCTGAAGAAGGACAAGATATCCTTGAATGACAAGATTGAAGAAATCGCCCGCAAGAGGAATGACTTGGAAAATTATCTGGGAGATCTTGCCAAGAAGCTGTTCGTCATGCTTGAAGGTATTTTCTTTCCTTCGACTGACTTGTTGCTGTCAACTCGATGTACAACCGTTGACTCGTCTTTGAATTGTGCATGCAGAATTTTGTCAGAACTTTCAAGAAGAGACTAGGCGTGTTGAGACAAGCTTGGACCCCATCAACTATCCAGTGAAGGATGAAGCTGCCATGAACGTGCTCGGACTGGAATCCCGTGTCGCTGGTGTCGTCGACTATCTTGCTCGCCTGAAGGTTGCGGTGTGAAGGATCGACACAACACTCTGGCCAAGGGCGACTCTTCCGAATGACCTCGAGTCTTTGATGACTCGACTTAATGAGATCCCCAGTTGTGTGCAAGAATGGAAGAAGTCTTCTACTCGGTGCGGTGCTGATGTGGCCCTGTCCCAGGTACGCGTCCACTGCAGGGAGGCGCGAGAAGGCAAGCTAGCCGCAATCAAGGTCGCCAATACCAAAAGGCACGACTTCCAATCCTTCATGGAGACTTTCATCGCTGCTGCCACTAGGATTGCTGACGGAATTGACCTGGATGAGTTTGTTGATCCTGCTAGCCCACCTCCTGAGAACGAACAAACTTTATGCCTCACTTTAAATTTTCCTCGGAATGCCGAGTGATTTTGTAATCGTTAAACTCCTTCGGGTTTGAAGCCCGAGTACTTTAATTCGTGGTCTGGAACTTTTAGGATTTATCCGAACTTGGTTTATCTCTGAATATGCTCGTGTTTGCCGTCGAGTGAATCTTGTTCTTCATTCGGAATAATCTTTGTGCTTGAAATGCAGCTCTGAGGAGGAGGCAGTCGACCTGCACCTCGTTGTCCTTACGGATGGGGATGGAGCGCACGTTATACTTGTGGCGCAGCTCCGAAGAGAAGGTTGCAGTCGACCTGCACCTCGTCGTCCTTGCGGATAGGGATGGAGCGCACGTTATACTTGTGGCGCAGCTCCGAAGAGAAGGTTGCAGTCGACCTGCACCTCGTGATCCTTGCGAATAGGGACGGAGCGCACGTTATACTTGTGGCGCAGCTCCGAAGAGAAGGTTGCAGTCGACCTGCACCTCGTCGTCCTTGCGGACAGAGATGTGTTTCAAACTTAGGCGAGTACTGGACTGCAGCTAAGCCTCCGAGTGGGAGGGTTGCTCACCACTCGGTAGGATTTTTCAAACTTAGGCAAGTACTGGACTGCAGCTAAGCCCCCGAGTGGGAGGGTTGCTCACCACTCGGTAGGATTTTTCAAACTTAGGCGAGTACTGGAATGCGGCTAAGCCCCCGAGTGAGAGGCTTGCTCACCACTTGGTAGGATTTTTTTTAAACTTAGGCGAGTACTGGACTCCAGCTAAGCCTCCTAGTGGGAGGGTTGCTCACCACTCGATAGGATTTTTCAAACTTAGGCGAGTACTGGACTCCAGCTAAGCCTCCGAGTGGGAGGGTTGCTCACCACTCGGTAGGATTTTTCAAACTTAGGCGAGTACTGGACTGCAGCTAAGCCCCCGAGTGGGAGGGTTGCTCACCGCTCGGTAGGATTTATCAAACTTAGGCGAGTACTGGACTGCAGCTAAGCCTCCAAGTGGGAGGGTTGCTCACCACTCGGTAGGATTTTTCAAACTTAGGCGAGTACTGGACTGCAGCTAAGCCCCCGAGTGGGAGGGTTGCTCACCACTCGGTAGGATTTTTCAAACTTAGGCGAGTACTGACTGCAGCTAAGCCCCCGAGTGGGAGGGTTGCTCACCACTCGGTAGGATTTTTCAAACTTAGGCGAGTACTGGACTACAGCTAAGCCCCCGAGTGGGAGGGTTTCTCACCACTCGGTAGGATTTTTCAAACTAAGGCGAGTACTGGACTGCAGCTAAGCCCCCGAGTGGGAGGGTTGCTCACCACTCGGTAGGATTTTTCGAACTTAGGCGAGTACTGGACTGCAGCTAAGCCCCCGAGTGGGAGGGTTGCTCATCACTCGGTAGGATTTTTCAAACTTAGGCAAGTACTGGACTGTAGCTAAGTCCCCGAGTGGGAGGGTTGCTTACCACTCGATAGGATTTTTCAAACTTACGCGAGTACTGGACTGCAACTAAGCCCCCGAGTGAGAGGCTTGCTCACCACTCAGTAGGATTTCTTATACTTAGGCGAAACAGATTCGCGGCTAAGCCCCCGAGTGAGAGGCTTGCTCACCACTCGGTAGGATTTCTTATACTTAGGCGAAACGGATTCGCGGCTAAGCCCCCGAGTGAGAGGCTTCCTCACCACTCGGTAGGATTTCTTATACTTGGGCGAAACGGATTCGCGGCTAAGTCACCCACTGGGGGATTTCAGACACAAGTATAAGCGGCGACAATCAATTTTAGAAGAGTGTAAAACTCTTGTCTCTGATAAACAAACTACAAAGGTATTTCTTATTACATCTCAACAGAATGAGTGCTTAAGTATAAAAGGGGCGGAGCAGCTCCGCATTCCAAGCCCGTGGCTCGTCTTTCTGGTGTTCGACATTGTAAAGGTGGTATGCCCCATTGTGGAGCACTCTGGTGATGATGAAGGGACCTTCCCAAGCAGGGCCGAGCTTGTGTGGTTTCTGCTGATCCACTCGAAGAACCAAGTCTCCCTCTTGAAATGCTCGACCTCTCACGTTTCTGGCGTGGAATCGACGCAAGTCTTGCTGATACATGGTCGACCGGATTAAGGCCATCTCTCTTTCCTCTTCTACGAGATCAACTGCATCTTGCCGGGCCTACTCTGCTTCTTCTTCAGAGAAAGGCTCAACTCCGGGTGCATTGTCAAGCAAGTCACTCGGTAGAACAGCTTCAGCTCCATAGACCAGGAAGAATGGAGTTCGGCCAGTCGACCGATTAGGAGTTGTCCTTAATCCCCAAAGAACTGATGGAAGTTCATCGACCCAGGCACCTGCTGCATGATTGAGATCACGCATCAATCGGGGTTTCAGTCCTTTGAGGATCAAACCATTTGCTCTTTCCGCTTGTCCATTCGACCGAGGGTGGCGACTGAAGCATAGTCGACTCGAGTGCCTTGGGAAGCACAGAAGGCTCTGAACTCATCAGAATCGAAGCTCGACCCATTGTCAGTGATGATGCTGTGTAGAACTCCATATCTGAATGTCAACTCTCTGCTGAAGCTGACGGCAGTACTGGCTTCAAGATTCTTGATAGGCTTGGCTTCAATCCATTTGGTAAACTTGTCGATTGCTACAAGCACATGAGTGAAGCCGCTCCTACCAGTCCACAGGGGTCCAATCATATCTAACCCCCAAACAGCAAAAGGCCAGACGAGTGGAATGGTCTTCAGGGCTGATGCAGGCTTGTGGGACATGTTGGAGTAAAACTGGCAGCCTTCACATTTGTTGACTATATCTTTTGCCATTTCATTTGCTCGTGGCCAATAAAATCCAGCTCGGTATGCTTTGGCCACGATGGTCTGAGAGGACGCATGGTGGCCACACGTCCCCGAGTGGATGTCGTTGAGGATCACTCGACCTTCTTCTGGTGTTATGCATTTCTGGCAGACTCCAGATACACTTTCTCTGAACAGCTAGCCTCTTATCACAGTAAAGGCTTTGGATCGTCGGACGATCTGTCGGGCCTCCTCTTCATCCTCTGGGAGTTCCTTCCTAAGGATATACGCAATGTATGGCACTGTCCAGTCGGGAGTTATGACCAGAACCTCCATGATCAAGTCGACCACGGCTGGGACTTCGACTTCAGTCGGATCTGTGGCACTTTTAGGCTGCGGGGGCTCTTCAGTGAAAGGATCTTCTTGAACTGAAGGTGTATGAATATGTTCCAAAAACACATTGCTGGGAATAGCTTCCCTCTTGGAACCTATTTTTGCCAAATCATCGGCTACTTGATTTTTCAGTCGGGGTATATGATGGAGCTCTAACCCCTCAAATTTCTTTTCCAACTTCCTCACTGCATTACAGTAACCAGTCATAGCTGGGCTTCTGACATCCCACTCCTTCATCACTTGATTGACTACCAAATCTGAGTCACCGTAGACCATGAGGCGACGGACGCCGAGTAAAATGGCCATACGTAACCCATATAAGAGTGCTTCATATTCAGCTTCGTTATTGGAGGAATCAAAGTGAATTTGGAGTACATATCTGAGCTTGTCTCCTCGGGGGGATACCAGCACCACCACAGCACCGGAACCATTCAGCATCTTGGAGCCATCAAATAACATGGTCCAGTGCTCCGAGTGGACTTGAGTCAGCAGCTGCTATTCGATCCACTCAGCAAGGAAATCTGCTATTGCTTGGGACTTGATAGCTTTCTTTGCCTCAAACTTGATATCCAAGGGGAGGAGTTCAATCGCCCACTATGCCACTCGACCAGTTGCATCTCTGTTGTTCAAAATCTCTGATAATGGAGCGTCGCTGATGACTGTAATGGAGTGGTCAGAGAAATAGTGTGCAACCTTCCACGTGGTCATATAAATACCATAGACAAGCTTCTGATAATGTGGATATCTTTGCTTGGATGGAGTCAGGACTTCAGAAACATAGTACACCAGGCGCTGAACTTTATAGGCTTTCCCTTCTTCTTCTCGCTGGACCATGAGTATTGTACTGACAACTTGTCAAGTGGTTGCAATATAAAGCAGTAAAGGTTCTTTGCTGATTGGGGCAGCGAGCACCGGGTGGGTGGAAAGCAGGGCTTTGAGCTCTGCAAATGCTGCGTCATCTTCAGGAGTCCACTCGAACTTGTTAGACTTTTTCATCAGTCGGTAAAGAGGCAATGCCTTTTCACCGAGGCAAGAGATGAATCGACTCAAGGCGGCCAAACAACCAGTAAGCTTCTGAACATCATGCACACGCACAGGGCGTTTCATTCGGAGGATGGCACCAACTTTCTCTGGGTTAGCGTCAATCCCTCATTCGGAAATGAGGAAACCGAGTAATTTTCTGCCAGGAACTCCAAATGTGCACTTTGATGGATTAAGCTTGATATCATACCTTCTGTGGTTGGCAAAAGTTTCAGCAAGGTCAGCTAGCAGGTCGGAACCCTTACGTGACTTGACCACAATGTCATCCATGTACGCTTCCACGTTCCGACTGATTTGAGTGAGCAAACACTTCTGAATCATCCTCATGAACGTGGCTCCGGCATTCTTCAGGCCGAATGGCATGGTGACATAACAGAAGCATCCGAATGGAGTGATGAAAGCTGTTTTAATCTCATCAGGCCCATACAGTCGGATCTGATGGTACCCGGAATAGGCATCTAGAAAAGACAGTCGCTCACACCCCGCAGTAGAGTCGACTATTTGGTCGATCCGGGGGAGAGGAAAATGATCTTTCGGGCAGGCCCGATTGATATGCTTGAAGTCAATGCACATGCGAAGTGAGTCGTCCTTCTTGGGGACCATGACAACATTGGCGAGCCACTCGGAGTGGTAAATCTCTCGGATGAACTCAGCTGGCAGGAGCCGAGCTACTTCTTCACCAATTGCTTTTCTCTTCTATACGGCGGACTGTCGAAGATGTTCCTTGACTAGTTTCACTTTTGGGTCGACTCGCAAACGGTGCTCAGCCAGCCCCGTAGGAACACTTGGCATGTCAGAAGGTTTCCATGCGAAGATGTCCCAGTTCTGACGGAGGAACTGAATGAGCGCTTCTTCCTATTTGGAGTCAAGTGTTGTCGAAATGTGAGTCGAAGCAGCATTGGGATCGGTCGGGTGAATATGAATGGACTTCGTTTCACCAGACGACTGAAATGCAGAGTCTGTGGCAGGCTTCTTGGCTCGGAGCAAATCACTCGGATCTGCATTTTTTCTGATACTCTTGCAATTCTACTACTGCCATTTGTGCATCGGCGATCTTTGAGCCCTTCTGGAAGCACTCTTCCGCCTTCTGCCGATTGCCAGTGATAGTGATCACTCCTCTGGGACCAGGCATCTTCAGTTTGAAGTATACATAACATGGTCGAGCCATAAAACGTGCATAAGCAGGCCTACCCAGAATAGCATGATAAGCACTCTGGAAATCCACAACTTCAAACATCAACTTTTCCTTTCGGTAATTTTTGGAATCACCGAAAACCACGTCAAGGGCGATCTGGCCAAGTGATTCAGCCTTCTTGCCAGGTATGACGCCATGGAAACTCATATTGCTTTCACTGAGCTTGGACATCGGAATGCCCATTCCCTTCAAAGTCTTCGCATACAGGATATTTAGGCCACTACCACCATCCATCAGCACTTTAGTCAGTCGAGTGCCTTCGACAACTGGGTCGACCACCAGCGCTTGCCTCCCAGGGGTGGTGATACGCGTTGGGTGGTCAGACTGGTCGAATGTGATGGCAATCTGGGACCACTTCAGATAACTGGGTGTCGCCGGAGCAACCATATTCACCTCTCCATTTATAACTTCCAATCGACTTTTGCTTTCAACATCAGCAAAAATCATCAGAGTGGAATTGACGTTGGGAAAACCATCATCGTCTTGTTCTTTATCTTCACCCTTGTCCGACTCATTTTCCTTCTCCTTGGGATGTTTCTCTCAGAACTGTTGAATCAGGAGCCGACATTGTCGAGTGGTGTGTTTGGGGTAAATCAGGTTACCCTCCTCATCTTTCTTGGTATGGATGTGACAGGGTAAATCCAACACATCATTTCCATCTTGATCTTTCACTTTCTCGGGATTCCACGGCCCTTTGGGCTTTCCCTTGAACTTTCCTTGAGTCATGGCTAAGGCTTCACCAGGAGTAGCTGGCTCGGCTTTGCACTTCTGCTTCTGACTAGAGTTCCCTCCTCCGGTTTCATGGGCGACTGTTTTGTGCTTGCCACTCCGGAGCCGACCCTCCTCTTCACCGTTAGCATACTTTGTGGAAATTTCCATCATCCGACTCAGAGACATATCTCCAGTCCGACCGAACTTCAGATTCAATTCTCGATACTTGACACCTTCCTTGAAGGCACAAACTGCTTGGTGATCTGACACGTTCTCCACCATGTGGTGCAACGTGATCCACCTCTGGATATAATCTCTCAAGGTTTCATTTGGTTTCTGCACACAAGACTGCAGCTCTCTCAACCCTGCTGGTTGTTTGCATGTACCTTCAAAGGTCCTAACAAACACTCGGGCGAGTTCCTCCCAACTATAAATGTTGTCTGGCGCCAACTGATTCAACCATGCTCTGGCCGAGCCCTCCAACATCAAAGGAAGGTGCTTCATGGCCACTTCATCATTGCCGCCACCAATCTGAACAGCCACTCGGTAGTCCTCAAGCCAAGTGTCAGGCTTGGACTCACTAGTGAACTTGCTGACTCCAGTCGCCAACCTGAAGTTGGGAGGAATCACTGCAGCTCTGATGGCTCTGCTGAAACACTCGGGACCTGAAACATGCACTCTGCTGCCAGTCGGGTAATCTCTGTCATGGCCTTCTCTGTGTGCTCTGTTCCTGTCAACCAAACCTTGAACGAGAATAGATCTTGCATCAAAGCCTGGCTCCCGGGGGTCGACTGGAATCCTTCGCCCACCACTGTGAGGGCGTCTGTCATCGTGCTGCCGAGGCACGTACGACCCACTCCTTGGGGGAGGGGTGGGCACTCGACGACGATCATCGTGGTCGAGTCGGTGATCATAGTGCTCACGGTTTCTGTAGTGATCTCGTCGGTCTCCATGTCCCTCACGCCTCGGGGGCGATCTCGGGCTGTGAGCTGACTGGACTGTGTCTGCCACAACGGATCTGCTATGGATCCTATTCCGCGACTGTGACACTGCTGTATTTTTTTCTCCCGCTGCCCGGAGCAAAGCCCTGATCTGCATCAAACCTCTGCCAGCTTCTGACTGGGAAGGCTGAATTGACTCTGCTATCCGGGCTGCAGCTGTGAGATTCTGAATCGGAGTTCGATATACCTGAGTTGGAGGCGGAAAAAGCTGGCGTCGACTGGACTCAGGAATCCGCAGCCGAGCACGCTCGTCGAGTGCGTGCTGGAGGTTCTCCAGTCGAGTGCGCTCAGCCAAGTTGGTCAGGCGCGCTTCCTCCAAGGCCTGGGCCTCGGGGGTTTCTCCGATGATAGGAGTGTGAAGTGCATCCATGTTACGGCGACGAAGCTCTTCCCTCTGCTGCGAAGATAGGGGCTCGGGGCGATACTCGTCATGGACGCGTGACGGATCACCACCGCCATCACCACCGTCGCCGTGGGGGAAGCCAGGAGGACTGCGCGGTCCATTGACCATCAGGACTTCCGCCGCGGGGTCACTGCTGTCGCACTCGGATGCAGTCTCGACGGAGCCAGTCGACAGATCGAACAGGCTGTTGAGAGTTTCGTCGGGCTCAATTGCCGCGACTTGTGGGGTGGCCGACTGGCGAGCCACCGCGTGCCTCACCCACCGCTGGAGCGGCGAACGACTGGAACGCTTGTGCCGGCGAGTAGCAGGGAGTGAGGACGCCACGGGAGCCAAGCGATATTGAGTCGACGGCTGCCGCAGAAGGACTCCGCGGACGCACGCGCGAAAGTGCGTTGCCCCGCGGACGGGGAGCACCTCGACATCGAGTGGAGCCTCTTGGAGCCAAGAGGAATTGTCGGTGACGAACACGAGCGCGCCGAGATGGATCTCGCGGCCCTCGGCCAATCCTCCGCCAGAAACCATGATGATGGAGATCGGAAAAATTGCAACTTCTCCAACAAGTCGCTAAGACACCTGCCCCACGGTGGGCGCCAACTGTCGTGGTTCTAAGTCTGATAGCAGAATGGGGGTAGGTATGTAGAGGCAAGATCCTAGCTATGGCGAAGTTGTACACACGAGTTTTATGAGTTCAGGCCCTTCTCGGAAGAAGTAACAGCCCTACGTCTCGGTGCCCGGAGGCGGTCGACTGGATTATATGCGTGTGTGTTACAGGGGGTGCGAACCCTTGTCACTGAGGAGGGGGTGGCTTATATAGAGTTCGCTAGACCCCTCCGGCCCTCAGTTACACAGGGTTTAAGGTACATTAAGACAGGGCATTACTGGTAACGCTAATAATAAAGTGACATAAATGGTCATTAAAGTCTATGAGTAAACGCCCGACCGTTGATATGCTGAGTGACTTTAGATCTTCTGCATGTCTAGTGGTTTTCGTTACGGTCGAGTGACAATCATTCTTTCGAGTGGAATGTTTCTGGTCGAGTGGATGATGGTATCCTTCGAATATCCCTGGCTTTAGGGTGATGTCCTTGGGGAGGGAATGTCTTGGACAGATCCATGACCCTACCCTAGGTACATAGCTTCATCAGGCGGTTGGTGGGAAACGAAATTCTCCGTCATCAGCCTCCAGTTCGAACCAGATATAATTCGGCTGTGAGTCCCCCACTAAGGATAGATTTTTTTAATGAGTTTAGCATGTCGCCCAAGGGCGAGTGCTGGAAGATGTCCGCGGAGCTGAATTCGACGATTGAGGTCCGATCAAGCTCGACGTACACGGACGCACAAGGTTCGGAACCTGTGGCTAGAGACGAGTCCATGGTTCCGGTGACACAGATGTTACTTGAAGTTAGGTCTGTGTGCAGCTCCAACGCCGCTGAGTCTGCGGCTTCCGTGGCGGGGTTGAGCTTCCCGTCCTCGGATGGCGCGATCTGCTCCGGATCTAAGGCCAGAGCAGTTACAGGTGCTATCTCCTGGGTATGGTCCAATGATAGATTTACGTCATGTTCATCGTGGTGGCAGGGAGCGGCTGCCGTGGTCTCAAATCCATCGAAGATCAAGTCACAAAGTCGGTTACAGAGAAAGGAATCTTCATATTTGGTCGCCAAGCTTGCCTTCCATGCCAAGGAGAGTCCCATCCGGACACGGGAGAAAGTCTTCGGTCTTCGTATCTTCACAACCCATCAGTCCGGCCCATGTCTAACAGGTCATACGCCCGAGGACCCCTTAGTACAGGACTCCCTCAGAGGTAGTACTTGCTCTTAGGGTAACCATAGAGTTACTAGGAGTAATGCTACACATACATAGGTTTACATGGGTTTTACAAACAGGTGGATTGTGATTGGAGGTTAAGGAGGAGAAGGGGCCCACCCCCATGAAAATCAGGGGGGAGTGTTTAGATAGAAAGAAAGAAGCCTAGTCAGCGTGTAATTGCGTGTAGTTACTTTCCACTATGACTAGCCTAGGCTACTATAGTAGTACAACAAAAAAACGATGCAGGTGATCACGTGAGAAAAAAATACTAAAAACATTTCTTTCGGTGCAGTGCGTAGATGCAGTTTTGAATACCACACTTGTCATCGTAATTTGGGAAAATTATGAATAAATTGAGCTACGTTGTGATTATCGTTTACTAATAGGAAAGAAGTTTGACCTCGATGAGTAGCTTCTCCGTGCACGGAAAGCATGTAAGGAATCCAACAACTTGATCCAGATTGGGGCCGATAGATTTTATTGCCAAGATCTTCACTGTGTGCGTAGACTGGGTCAAGCTTGTGGGAATCATTTTCTGGAAGACGGTCGTAAATATCTCAAGAAGAAATTTAAAAATGTGAATTTCAAGAAGACGGAGAAGAAGATGAGTGTTGTACCTGAACGATACGGATCCAATAAAGAGTTCGGAGAATTTGCCAGACGAGTACACCAACGCTGTCAATTTTGGCGCGTCAATGACCCTGATTTTTGTTGGACCTTCTAGATCAGATACAAGCAATCTCTCAAGGAAAGGCGCATTCTCAATGACCATAACGTGGAACAGCTGGAGTGATCTATTCCCAATTGATGTCTTGTTGCGGGGCCAGCAAGACACATAAATCCATCGGAGATTCGTCGACGTGATGTGGAGGCTAATGAACCCGTGGATCTGCTCCAGACGAAGGTACTCAAGCGCAGTACAGCTGCGGAGAAGGTGCTCCATAGCCTGCTTCGAGATGCCAACGTCGAAGAGGTCGAGCTGCTTGAGTTGAGGGAGAAGAAGGGCGGGCGCGGCGCAGCATTGGCGTGAGGCGGAGCGCGGACAGCGGCACAGAGCGACATCGTCCAACTTCAAAGCTAAGCTCCTCGAGCTGATCCAGGGCAGGGGATAAGAACCACTCGTCGAACTTGGCTTGGACCTTGCAGTTAGTACTGAAAATGCGGATGTCAAGGCGTCTGGCTGGCCTAAGGTGTGATGAAAGGATCTTGGAGACTGCGGCCATGCGTTTGCAATCTCCGTCACAGAGGCAGCTGTCGACGGTGAGGTTGAGGGGGATGCGGTGCCAGAGGGGGCGCCACCGCCGGGAGAGCAGGGCGGTCCGCACGGCAGATTTGGTGGAGAGGAGGCCGATGATAACGAGCAGCATGTCATCGGGGAGGCTGCTGATGAAGTCCAGGCTCACCGGATGCGGTCTTGGCTCGAGCCGCCTCCGCTTGTTGGCTGCCTCGCCATCCATCTCAACCGGCGGCGACGCCGTTGTACACGTGTGCTGGTGTCTGTTGTGTGCTGGCCTGCTGGGTGTGCGCGAGTGCGTCCTTCTGTGCATGTCGCCGCGTAGTGGTGAATTATGCGCGAGTGCGTCCTTCTGTGCATGCCGCTGCGTAGTGGTGAATTATGCGCGAGTGCGTCCTTCACGCGGAAGAAGTGTGTCCTCAATGCTCCCTCAATTTACTAGCGTATGGGGTGCTACCCCGAGTGGTTTCAACTTTGTTTACTTCACCGCGTGTCAGATGGGCCTCTAGTTTACTTATTTTCACCCACTGCCACATGGGCCAGCACACGAAGATAGAGAACACGAGCTGACAAGGCAGCATGTGGACTGGTTGACCGGTCAACTAAACAATATACAGAGCTATACGCTGACACAGTGAGCATATAATCCGTTGGTATAGAGAGTTCGAGTGAGAGGGGAGGCCCGTGAGAGATAGTAGAGAGAGAGAAAGAGCTACTCCCTCCATTCGATAATTTAGTGCCAACATTTTTTTAAAGTCAAACTTTTGAAACTTTGACCAAGTTTATAAAGAAATTACTTATATCTACAATACCAAAGATAAATGATAGTATGAAGTAAGTACATGTTGTGATGAATCTAATGATCGTTCCAGATGTAAATGTTTTCCTCCACATATACCTGGTCAAACTTTTCTGAGGTTTGACTTTTCAAAACATCCATATGCTTATGGACGTGAGAGAGTCCCTAACTAGAGAGAGAGAGAGAGAGAGAGTGTGTGTGTGTGTGTGAAATAGAAAGAGTGAGTGAAAAAAGTGTGTGTGCGTGTGTGAAAGAGACATGGATAACACACGATAAAAGTAGAGAAAAGGCGTGTGTGTCTTATGCAAACATATCACACATGCATCTTCGACAACAGAAGCAAGGTGAGGAGATAGTGTGTGGTTGTTTGCAACCAAGAGAGAAAGACCCCTAGCACGTGGCCAACAGGGGTCTCACAAACAAGGGAGATAGGTCGAGAGAGACGTACAGAGAAAATACAGACATGGGGAGGAGAGAGTGTATGTTTGTCATAGAGAGGTCCCCTGGAGATCGTGATGGGACTACATGGGTGGGAGATCGAGTGACAAGGTGTGTGCACGATAGAAGATACCCCGAGAGATATCGAGATAGACGTATGGATGGAAGGAGACAATACGTGTGTTCCTGATGGCTAGTGAGAGATACTCATACTGAAGGAAATATGCCCTAGAGGTAATAATAAAGTTATTATTTATTTACTTATATCATGATAAATGTTTATTATTCATGCTAGAATTGTATTAACCGGAAACATAATACATGTGTGAATACATAGACAAACAGAGCGTCACTAGTATGCCTCTACTTGACTAGCTCGTTAATCAAAGATGGTTATGTTTCCTAACCATGGACAAAGAGTTGTTATTTGATTAACGGGATCACATCATTAGGAGAATGATGTGATTGACTTGACCCATTCCGTTAGCTTAGCACTCGATCGTTTAGTATGTTGCTACTGCTTTCTTCATGACTTATACATGTTCCTATGACTATGAGTTTATGCAACTTCCGTTTACCGGAGGAACACTTTGTGTGCTACCAAACGTCACAACATAACTGGGTGATTATAAAGGTGCTCTACAGGTGTCTCCGAAGGTAATTGTTGGGTTGGCGTATTTCGAGATTAGGATTTGTCACTCCGATTGTCGGAGAGGTATCTCTGTGCCCACTCAGTAATG
This sequence comes from Aegilops tauschii subsp. strangulata, assembly GCF_002575655.3. Taxonomy (NCBI): domain Eukaryota; kingdom Viridiplantae; phylum Streptophyta; class Magnoliopsida; order Poales; family Poaceae; genus Aegilops; species Aegilops tauschii. Next base: position 324,826,863 of record NC_053040.3, read on the forward strand.
CACATCACTATAAGCCTTGCAAGAATTGTAACTAATGAGTTAGTTGCAAGATGATGTATTACGGAACGAGTAAAGATACTTGCCGGTAACGAGATTGAACTAGGTATTGAGATACCGACGATCGAATCTCGGGCAAGTAACATACCGATGACAAAGGGAACAACGTATATTGTTATGCGGTTTGACCGATAAAGATCTTCGTAGAATATGTGGGAGCCAATATGAGCATCCAGGTTCCGCTATTGGTTATTGACCGGAGACGTGTCTCGGTCATGTCTACATTGTTCTCGAACCCGTAGGGTCCGCACGCTTAAAGTTCGATGACGGTTATATTATGAGTTTATGTGTTTTGATGTACCGAAGGTAGTTCGGAGTCCCGGATGAGATCGGGGACATGACGAGGAGTCTCGAAATGGTCGAGACGTAAAGATCGATATATTGGACGACTATATTCCGACATCGGAAAGGTTCCTAGTGATTCGGGTATTTTTCGGAGTACCGGAGAGTTACGGGAATTCGCCGGGGAGTATATGGGCCTTATTGGGCTTTAGGAGAAAGAGAGAGGAGAGGCTGCACGCCCCCCAAGGCCTAGTCCGAATTGGACAAGGGGGAGGGGCTGCGCCCCCTCCTTCCTTCTCTTCTCTCTCCCCTTTCCTTGACTCCTACTCCTACTACTTGGAAGGGGTGGGGGGAATCCTACTCCCGGTGGGAGTAGGACTCCTCCTAGGGCGCGCCATAGAGAGGGCCGGCCCTCCCCCTCCTCCACTCCTTTATATACGGGGAGGGGGCACCCCTTGGAGACACAACAATTGATCCCTTGGATCTCTTAGCCGTGTGCGGTGCCCCCCTCCACCATAATCCACCTCGGTCATATCGTAGCGGTGCTTAGGCGAAGCCCTGCGTCGGTAGAACATCATCATCGTCACCACGCCGTCGTGCTGACGGAACTCTCCCTCAAAGCTGGGCTGGATCAGAGTTCGAGGGACGTCATCGAGTTGAAGGTGTGATGAACTCGGAGGTGCCGTGCGTTTGGTACTTGATCGGTCGGATCGTGAAGACGTACGACTACATCAACCGCGTTGTGCTAACGCTTCCGCTTTCGGTCTACGAGGGTACGTGGACACACTCTCCCCTCTCGTTGCTATGCATCACCATGATCTTGCATGTGCGTAGGAATTTTTTTGAAATTACTATGTTCCCCAACAGTGGCATCTGAGCCAGGTTTTATGCGCAGATATCATATGCACGAGTAGAACACAAGTGAGTTGTGGGCGATATAAGTCATACTGCTTACCAGCATGTCATACTTTGGTTCGGCGGTATTGTTCGATGAAGCGGCCCGGACCGACATTACGCGTACGCTTACGCGAGACTGGTTCTACCGACGTGCTTTGCACACAGGTGGCTGGCGGGTGTCAGTTTCTCCAACTTTAGTTGAACCAAGTGTGGCTACGCCCGGTCCTTGCGAAGGTTAAAACAACACCAACTTGACAAACTATCGTTGTGGTTTTGTTGCGTAGGTAAGAACGGTTCTTGCTAAGCCCGTAGCAGCCACGTAAAATTTGCAACAACAAAGTAGAGGATGTCTAACTTGTTTTTGCAGGGCATGTTGTGATGTGATATGGTCAAGACATGATGCTAAATTTTATTGTATGAGATGATCATGTTTTGTAACCGAGTTATCGGCAACTGGCAGGAGCCATATGGTTGTCGCTTTATTGTATGCAATGCAATCGCCCTGTAATGCTTTACTTTATCACTAAGTGGTATCGATAGTCGTAGAAGCATAAGATTGGCAAGACGACAATGATGCTACGATGAAGATCAAGGTGTCGCACCGGTGACGATGGTGATCATGACGGTGCTTCGGAGATGGAGATCACAAGCACAAGATGATGATGGCCATATCATATCACTTATATTGATTGCATGTGATGTTTATCTTTTATGCATCTTATCTTGCTTTGATTGACGGTAGCATTATAAGATGATCCCTCACTAAATTATCAAAGTATAAGTGTTCTCCCTGAGTATGCACCGTTGCGAAAGTTCTTCGTGCTGAGACACCACGTGGTGATCGGGTGTGATAGGCTCTACGTTCAAATACAACGGGTGCAAAATAGTTGCACACGCGTAATACTCAGGTTAAGCTTGACGAGCCTAGCATATAACAGATATGGCCTCGGAACATGGAGACCGAAAGGTCGAGCGTGAATCATATAGTAGATATGATCAACATAGTGATGTTCACCGTTGAAACTACTCCATCTCACGTGATGATCGGACATGGTTTAGTTGATATGGATCACGTGATCACTTAGAGGATTAGAGGGATGTCTATCTAAGTGGGAGTTCTTAAGTAACATGAATAATTGAACTTTAATTTATCATGAACTTAGTCCTGATAGTACTTTGCAAATAATGTTGTAGATCAATAGCTCGCGTTGTTGCTTCCCTATGTTTTTATATGTGTTCCTAGAGAAAACTAAGTTGAAAGATGATAGTAGCAATGATGCGGACTGAGTCCGTGATCTGAGGTTTATCCTCATTAGTGCACAAAAGAATTATGTCCTTGATGCACCGCTAGGTGACAGACCTCTTGTAGGAGCAGATGCAGACGTTATGAAGGTTTGGCTAGCTCAATATGATGACTACTTGATAGTTTAGTGCGCCATGCTTAACTGCTTAGAATCGGGCCTTCAAAGACGTTTTGAACGTCATGGACCATATGAGATGTTCCAGGAGTTGAAGTTAATATTTCAAGCAAATACCCGAGTTGAAAGATATGAAGTCTCCAACAAGTGCTATAGCTAAAAAGATGGAGGAGAATAGCTCAAGTAGTGAGCATGTGCTCAGATTGCCTGGGTACTACAATCGCTTGAATCAAGTGGGAGTTAATCTTCCAGATAAGATAGTGATTGACAGAATTCTCTAGTCACCATCACCAAGTTAGTAGAACTTCGTGGTGAACTATAATATGCAAGGGATAACAGAAACGATTCCCAAGCTCTTCGTGATGCTGAAATCGACGAAGGTAGAAATCAAGAAAAACATCAAGTGTTGATGGTAGACAAGACCACTAGTTTCAAGAAAAGGGCAAAGAGGAAGAAGGGGACCTTCAAGAAGAACGGCAAGCAAGTTGCTGCTCAAGTGAAGAAGCCCAAGTCAGGTCCTAAGCCTGAGACTAAGTAATTATACTGCAAAGGGACTGGTCACTGGAAGCGGAACTGCCCCAAGTATTTGGCGGATAAGAAGGATGGCAAAGTGAACAAAGGTATATTGGATATACATGTTATTGATGTGTAATTTACTAGTGTTTATAGCAACCCCTCGGCATTTGATACTGGTTCAGTTGCTAAGAGTAGTAACTCGAAACGGGAGTTGCAGAATAAACAGAAACTAGTTAAGGGCGAGGTGACGATGTGTGTTGGAAGTAGTTCCAAGATTGATATGATCATCATCGCACACTCCCTATATTTTCGGGATTAGTGTTGAAACTAAATAAGTGTTATTTGGTATTTGCGTTGAGCATGAATATGATTTGATCATGTTTGTTGCAATATGGTTATTCATTTAAATTAGAGAATAACTGTTGTTCTGTTTACATGAATAAAACCTTCTATGGTCATACACCCAATAAAATGGTTTGTTGGATCTGGATCGTAGTGATACACATATTCATAACATTGAAGCCAAAAGATGCAAAGTTAATAATGATAGTGCAACTTATTTGTGGCACTGCCGTTTAGGTCATATTGGTGTAAAGCGCATGAAGAAACTCCATGCTGATGGGATTTTGGAATCACTTGATTATGAATCACTTGATGCTTGCGAACCATGCCTCATGGGCAAGATGACTAAGACTCCGTTCTCCGGAACAATGGAGCGAGCAACTGACTTATTGGAAATAATACATACTGATGTATGCGGTCCGATGAATGTTGAGGCTCGCGGCAAGCATCGTTATTTTCTGACCTTCACAGATAATTTGAGCAGATATGGGTATATCTACTTGATGAAACATAAGTCTAAAACATTTGAAAAGTTCAAAGAATTTCAGAGTGAAGTAGAAAATCATCGTAACAAGAAAATAAAGTTTCTACGATCTGATCGCGGAGGATAATATTTGAGTTACGAGTTTGTCCTTCAATTAAAACAATGTGGAATAGTTTCACAAACTCATGCCACCTGGAACACCACAGCATAATGGTGTGTCCGAACGTCATAATTGTACTTTATTGGATATAGTGCAATCTATGATGTTTCTTACCGATTTACCACTATCGTTTTGGGGTTATGCATTAGAGACAGCTGCATTCACGTTAAATAGGGCACCATCTAAATCCGTTGAGACGACACCATATGAACTGTGGTTTGGCAAGAAAGCAAAGATGTCGTTTCTTAAAGTTTGGGGTTGCGATGCTTATAAGTAAAGTTTCATCCTGATAAGCTCAAACCCAAATCGGAGAAATGTGTCTTCATAGGATACCCAAAGGAGACAGTTGGGTACACCTTATATCACAGATCCGAAGGCAAGATATTCGTTGCTAAGAATGGATCCTTTCTAGAGAAGGAGTTTCTCTCGAAAGAAGTGAGTGGGAGGAAAGTAGAACTTGATGAGGTAACTGTACCTGCTCCCTTGTTGGAAAGTAGTTCATCACAAAAATCTGTTCCTATGACTCCTACACCAATTAGTGAGGAAGCTAATGATGATGATCATGTAACTTCAGATCAAGTTACTACCGAACCTCGTAGGTCAACCAGAGTGAGATCCGCACTAGAGTGGTATGGTAATCCTGTTCTGGAGGTCATGTTACTTGACCATGGCGAACCTACGAACTATGAGGAAGCGATGATGAGCCGAGATTCCGCGAAATGGCTTGAGGCCATGAAATCTGAGGTGGGATCCATATATGAGAACAAAGTATGGACTTTGGTTGACTTGCCCGATGATCGGCAAGCCATAGAAAATAAATGGATCTTCAAGAGGAAGACGGACGCTGATAGTAGTGTTACTATCTACAAAGCTAGAATTGTCGCAAAAGGTTTTCGACAAGTTCAAGGTGTTGACTAAGAGGAGAGTTTCTCACTCGTATCTATGCTTAAGTCTGTCCGAATCATGTTAGCAATTGCCGCATTTTATGAAATCTGGCAAATGGATAAACAAAACTGCATTCCTTAATGGATTTATTAAAGAAGAGTTGTATATGATGCAACCAGAAGGTTTTGTCAATCCTAAAGGTACTAACAAAATATGCAAGCTCCAACGATCCATCTATGGACTGGTGCAAGCATCTCGGAGTTGGAATATACGCTTTGATAAGTTGATCAAAGGATGTAGTTTTATACAGACTTACGGTGAAGCCTGTATTTACAAGAAAGTGAGTGGGAGCACTACAGCATTTCTGATAAGTATATCTGTATGACATATTGTTGATCGGAAATAATGTAGAATTATTCTGCAAAGCATAAAGGAGTGTTTGAAAGGAGTATTTTCAAAGAAAGACCTCGGAGAAGCTGCTTACATATTGAGCATCAAGATCTATAGAGATAGATCAAGACGCTTGATAAGTTTTTTCAATGAGTACATACCTTGACAAGATTTTGAAGTAGTTCAAAATGGAACAGTCAAAGAAAGAGTTCTTGCCTGTGTTACAAGGTGTGAAATTGAGTAAGACTCAAAGCCCGACAAAGGCAGAAGATAGAAAGAGAATGAAAGTCATTCCCTATGCCTTGGCCATAGGTTCTATAAAGTATGCCATGCTGTGTACCAGATCTATTGTATACCCTACACTGATTTTGGCAAGGGAGTACAATAGTGATCTAGGAGTAGATCACTGGACAGCGGTCAAAATTATCCTTAGTGGAATAAGGATATGTTTCTCAATTATGGAGGTGAGAAAAAAGGTTCGTCGTAAGGGGTTACGTCGATACAAATTTTGACACCGATCCAGATGACTTTAAGTCTCAATCTGGATACATATTGAAAGTGGGAGCAATTAGCTAGAGTAGCTCCGTGCAGAGCATTGTTGACATAGAAATTTGCAAAATACATACGGATCTGAATGTGGCAGACCCGTTGACTAAACTTCTCTCACAAGCAAAACATGATCACACCTTAGTACTCTTTGGGTGTTAATCACATAGTGATGTGAATTGGATTATTGACTCTAGTAAACCCTTTGGGTGTTGGTCACATGACGATGTGAACTATGGGTGTTAATCACATGGTGATGTGAACTATTCGTATTAAATCACATGGTGATGTGAACTAGATTATTGACTCTAGTGCAAGTGGGGGACTGAAGGAAATATGCCCTAGAGGTAATAATAAAGTTATTATTTATTTCCTTATATCATGATAAATGTTTATTATTCATGCTAGAATTGTATTAATCGGAAACATAATACATGTGTGAATACATAGACAAACAGAGCGTCACTAGTATGCCTCTACTTGACTAGCTCGTTAATCAAAGATGGTCATGTTTCCTAACCATGGACAAAGAGTTGTTATTTGATTAACGGGATCACATCATTAGGAGAATGATGTGATTGACTTGACCCATTCCGTTAGCTTAGCACTTGATCGTTTAGTATGTTGCTACTCCTTTCTTCATGACTTATACATGTTCCTATGACTATGAGATTATGCAACTCCTGTTTATAGGAGGAACACTTTGTGTGCTACCAAATGTCACAACGTAACTGGGTGATTATAAAGGTGCTCTACAGGTGTCTCCGAAGGTAATTGTTGGGTCGGCGTATTTCGAGATTAGGATTTGTCACTCCGATTGTCGGAGAGGTATCTCTGGGCCCACTCAGTAATGCACATCACTATAAGCCTTGCAAGCATTGTAACTATTGAGTTAGTTGCGGGATGATGTATTACATAACGAGTAAAGATACTTGCCAATAACGAGATTGAACTAGGTATTGAGATACCGACGATCGAATCTCGGGCAAGTAACATACCGATGACAAAGGGAACAACGTATGTTGTTATGCGGTTTGACCGATAAAGATCTTCGTAGAATATGTAGGAGCCAATATGAGCATCCAGGTTCCGCTATTGGTTATTGACCCGAGACGTGTCTCGGTCATGTCTACATTGTTCTCGAACCCGTAGGGTCCGCACGCTTAAAGTTCGATGAAGGTTATATTATGAGTTTATGTGTTTTGATGTACCGAAGGTAGTTCGGAGTCTCGGATGAGATCGGGGACATGACGAGGAGTCTCAAAATTGTCGAGACGTAAAGATCGATATATTGGACGACTATATTCGGACATCGGAAAGGTTCCGAGTGATTCGGGTATTTTTCGGAGTACCGGAGAGTTACGGGAATTCGCCGGGGAGTATATGGGCCTTATTGGGATTTAGGGGAAAGAGAGAGGAGAGGCTGCGCGCCCCCCAAGGCCTAGTATGAATTGGACAAGGGGGAGGGGCTGCGCCCCCTCCTTCCTTCTCTTCTCTCTCCCCTTTCCTTGACTCCTGCTCCTACTACTTGGAAGGGGGGGAATCCTACTCCCGGTGGGAGTAGGACTCCTCCTAGGGCGCGCCATAGAGAGGGCCGGCCCTCCCCCTCCTCCACTCCTTTATATACGGGGAGGGGGCACCCCTTGGAGACACAACAATTGATCCCTTGGATCTCTTAGCCGTGTGTGGTGCCCTCCTCCACCATAATCCACCTCGGTCAAATCATAGCGGTGCTTAGGCGAAGCCCTCCGTCGGTAGAACATCATCATCGTCACCACGCCGTCGTGCTGACGGAAATCTCCCTCAAAGCTCGGCTGGATCGCAGTTCGAGGGACGTCATCGAGTTGAACGTGTGCTGAACTCGGAGGTGCCGTGCGTTCGGTACTTGATCGGTCGGATCGTGAAGACGTACGACTACATCAACCGCGTTGTGCTAACGCTTCCGCTTTCGGTCTACGAGGGTACGTGGACACACTCTCCCCTCTCGTTGCTATGCATCAACATGATCTTGCGTGTGCGTAGGATTTTTTTTAAAATTACTACGTTCTCCAACACATACTTAGGGGGGGAGTGCATGCACCTATGATGGAGTGAGGGATTATGGTACTTAGGGGGGTGCATGTCACATAGAGAGAGAACAAGGGCGGAGAGTGTTGGATGGATCTATATGTAGCGCGAGCGAGACATGTGTATGTGTGAACTAGGGAGATATAAAGTTTGAGAGAGATAGAGGAGCCCCGATAAGGCTGAGTGGTGCGTCAGATAGCTGAGAGGGGGAAAGAGATATTCCATCTGCTCGATAATGCAGTGCATGTAAATTTTTTAGAAGTCAAACTTTGGAAACTTTGATCAAGTTTACGCAAGTATTATTTATATCTACAATACCAAAGATACATCATATGAAACTACATCTCATGATGAATCTAATGGTATATGTTTGCCGTTCTAGATGTAAATGTTTTTCTCCACGTACATGGTCAAACTTTGTGATGTTTGACTTTTCAATAAATCTATGTGTTATGGACCGAAGAGAGTGCCTAAGTCGAGAGAGATCAAGTGCGCGTGAAGGAGAATGAGTGAGTGTGCAAAAAGAGTATGTGTGTGAAAGAGAAAGGGTCAACAAACGATAAATTAGAGAGAGAGAGAGTGTGTGTTTTTTCGTTTCTTATGCAAACATATCACGCATGCATCTCCGAGATAGAAAAGCGAGGTGAGGAGATGCACGAAGATAGCTAGTGCATGATTGTTTGCAACAGAGAGAGACACCCCTATAGCACATGTCCAATAGAGGTCTGGCCAACAAGGAACAAAGGTCGAGAGGGACACATGGAGAACATGGACGCATGGGGAGGGAGAGAGGGTGTGTTTGTGATAGAGAGACCCCCTCGAGATCGTGAGGGGACTATATGGGTGGGAGATCGAGGGAGGTGCGTGCGCGATAGAAAGATGCCCCGAGAGAAATCAAGATAGACCATGCACATGTTTGTGATGGAGACTAAGATTAGCTAGTCATATGCATATAGGGGGGACTGCGTGTGCCTACATTTGAGTGAGAGACCATCATACTTGGCTAGGCATGAGATTGTGTGTGTGTGCGTGTGAGATGGAGAGAGAACTAGGGAGAGAGATAGAGTTTTAGATGGTTCTATCGAGTGCGAGTGAGATATGCATGTGTATGTGTGACCCAGGTAGATGGAGAGTTTGAGAGAGAGAGGGAAGAGCTCCGAGACGACAGAGTGGTGCGTGAGAGAGTTACGGGCAACGAGCCAAGGAATTTGTGTGCGTACAATGAGTGCACCCAAGATATTTAGCTTGGACTAGAGAATCATACATAGTTTGCAGAGAGACCTATAGATGGAGTATATATGCATGCGAACTAGAAAGACCCCCCACACACACACACACAAATAGAGAGAGAGAGATGGAGAGAGAGGGAGAGGGACCAAAAAGGTTTGTCTGTTGGTTGCGTGCAACAGAATTGAAGATTGTGGGTGAAAGAGAGAGAGAGCAGGAGTCCGGGAGAGGGGGAGGTCGCGTTTTATGCATCAAAGACTGATATAAACCATGTTTCGATATAAACTTGCATTCAAATATTTAAATTGGAGAACATGTTGTCTGCAATCCACACATGAACGGAGATATGCGTATATCAAACAAGTTCATTAATTTGACTTTCAACATGTTCATGGAGTACTATAATACTGTACAACATGCTACTCGATTGAGGTGTTCAATTTTGGATTTAATTCACTATTTTGACCTGGTGAACGAGCTATTTTATTGAATCGAGATATTTCATTTTGTGTTTGATTCCCGTTTCTGAGTGGGTCAACTATTTGTCATATAGTAAATCGCTAGCAATGAGCATGTAAAAACACATTACTCCCGAGCATCATCTCTCCATCTAAAAAAGAAGTGGCAAGATAATATTTCAAAATTTGATTCGAATCGACTTGGTAAGGTAGACGTGGATGCTCGTTCTCCCAAAATTTGAACGAACCGTTAAACACCCTCTGCTCGGCGGAATTTGCCCGAGCAAATAAATGGGAGACGTGAAATTACCGGACTATGTGGGACATGCATCAATTGGCCCGTTGTACATTGAGGGTAGGTTCGTAACTTCATCCAAGCGCGCCTTCTCCTCGGCCGAAATGACATGTGCCGAATAATTCATAAACCATGGTCGGCAAAACACCCTCTCCTCGCCCGAAATAGCTCGCGCCCACTATTTCAAAACATGCTCTCCTCACCCGAAATCGCTCGCGCCCACTATATTTCAAAACACGCCTTCCTCGCCCGAAATCGCTCGCGCCCACTATATTTCAAAACACGCCCTCCTCGCCCGAAATCGCTCGTGCCCACTACTTGGGAGAAGCAAAGTTACTCTACTATCCCCGACCCTCAGTACACAGACCCAAGCCGAGAAGCCTAAAGGTAGGGGTAGAACTATAACGCCCCCCCCCACACACACACACACATTTCAGACAAATGCGTCCGTAAGACATGGTTCCCCCTCCCAATTCCCCATTCATACCTCGTGGGCGCCAAATCACCTTCTCCCCGGAAGCTCCCTTCTCGCGAGCCGCGAAAACTCAGCCCCTCCTCCATGGCGCCCCCCACCGCACCAAATTCACAGCTGCCCTCCTCACTAATCCCGGAGACGCTGTCCATTTGCCGTCGTGCACTGGGCCGTGTGCCTCTTACTCCGTCCTGCTGAAGCTGCCTCGACGACGGCCGCGTGAACCATACCGGAGCCGATTCACCCCCGCCGTTGTTCACGGTGCCGGAGCGGCTCCAACTTTGGACCCGTCCAGAGCCCCGACACTGCTTCCCCGTAGCCATCGACCATCGCGACATCTCTGCTTCCCTACCGCCGGTAGCCAATGCAACCGCGCCGGCCGCACCGACTCGGCAGCTGGAGCTGCCTACTTCACCGGGCCGCCAGATAGGTCGCACCCTCATCTCAAATCACTTTATTTAGGTGTCAGTTGTTTGAATTTTTATTCTGGGCCAATCGATTCCTAATGGGAAGCAGCACCCCTCGAGCCGGCGGAGCTCCTAGGCTGCCGGTTGGCTGGTGTCTAACGTAAGGGTGCAGGGGCGCAAGTTCACCACGGAAGCAGCGCTTAGATGGCTATCTTAGAGTTGCGTGGGTTGAAGGTACTGCCACCGCCGGATCTGGATGACGGCGAGTCTTTGTGGATTGGCCCGGGGGCGACGCAACCACGGCAGTGCGGTGTTGCGGGGAGCGGGTTTTTGGTCGGGGCCACGGACGGCGGAGGCAGGCTGCTCTTCCGGTGGTCGCTGGCTCTTCGGGGAAGATTCCAAACAGTGTCAGCCAGGAGGCACAAGACGTCCATAAAGCCATTCGGCGTAGATCGGACAGTACCAAAATAAAATAAAATCGTGTGACCCCAATTTAGTCTTCAGTCAACAGACGTGTGACCACTCTCGTACCTTGCTGTTGATCTCTTAGGGTATTTCTTCATATCAGAGAGATGTATCGTTCTTAACATTATGCGTTTTCTGCATCTTCAGCCACACCGTCTTCCGACTCACCGCAGCTGCTCCAACAAGGGAAGCATACACCAGAAGGGAGCTATAGTCCCCACTCAACAGTTCCCTGCATCGAATGCGCGTGCCCGACATGGACAGCCACAACAACTGCAGGGCCATCGACAAGTCAGCACATGATGCTCACTCCTATGGATGGCGGCCAGATAGCTTGTAGTACCCTCATCTTATTTGTGTGCAACATTTATGGCTTTGTTATTCATCTAAGCATGGAAAATAGATTATCACATTTCACTATATATTCATGTTGATCTCTTACAGGTCTTGTTCAGGAGTTAACGCTTTTCCATAGTTCAGCTAAGAGACTTGTTCTTTAGGTAACGTTGTTCCATAGTTATCATCCATCAGCCAATGCTATCCCACAGGCTGGTGACTATAGTGTTATACCACTTCTAGTATAACCTATATTGCTCTTTAATACTTTTTTGTGCCATCTAGTTAATCTCGAGTAGAAACGATACATATTCTATAGCTTTCATCTGTGTTCTCCCTTTAGTTTTTTAGACCTGTTGCTGCTAGTTAACTCCGGTCCTACTATTTATGCCATCTCCTACAGGCACTCATCACATAAGTCTAACTACTAGTTGTCTTCCATGAATGTCAGATATAATTGCACACACTGATTTATCCACAAGAACCTCACGGAGCAATGTATGGCCAACAAATTTGACGACAATGATACCCAATACGATGGGACATGTAAAGGCAGTTCTTCACAAGACTTGCAGAAAGATGATGAATCCTATTCACCCCATAAGGTCCTTGCTCTAACTTGGCCCTTGATATGGGTACAACATGCATATAATGTCCTGGAGTGCATCTACTCTGTTGCAATGCGTTGTGCTTCGCCTGCTGATCATGCATGTAAATATGGGATGCTTTCCTATTTCTCAGTACCTATTCCATTAATGATAACATGTTTTCAAATTCAAGTACTGTCATTCTACTCTATCGCAATGCCATCTGCTTAGTTTGGACATCATGCTTCTCAATATCTTATGCATTGTTATTCATCAGTATGTACTTCATCTGTCTACCATACCATGTTCATTTTTTACATTGAAGTGTTGTTCTAGTGGTCTCTTGCAATGCCATCTTAGTTTCCCAATCATACACGCATATGTTGCCTTAGTGATTTTCTGTAATGTATTCCGCTAGCATACAGTTTTACATTCAAGTAGTGTTTTTTTTACATTGTTTTCCTGTCGTATCCCTAGCTCTTACATCATACTCCCTCCGTCTGGATTACATGTCGCAGAAATGGATAAAACTGGATGTATCTAGAAATGAAATATGCCTAGACCCATCCATTTATTTCCAGATGGAGGGAATACATGTCAATATGTCATGCCTTTCTATTCTTCAGTACCTATTCCATCTCTACTGTAGCATGTTTTATAATTGAAGCACCATTCTTCTATATAAGGCATGCAAGGGGAAGACGGCTATGTTAGAATCTGAAGGGTTACAAACCAGGTCTTTGCAAAAGATCCAAACGCCAGGAGATAATAAACCAACTCCAGTTTTCATAGATACTGCTCCAGCACAGAGAAACCCAACTTCCACTGATAATAAGCAGATTCCAGTGGCCAAAGAACTAGTCCGCTCTAGTCCAGCAAAAATATGTCAACTCCATTCTAAGAAGCGTGTGCGTATCCTCGCATCATGAAATTTTATAGCATTTTGATCATATTTTCCACATGTTTCTTACCCATCTCTCTTTTAGAAAATAAGCTTAAAGGATAGAAGACTTTCTGTACTGGGATCATATTCGAGGAAAGTATCTTGCGGGAATTCTCTGTGCTCCAATGCTGATGTAAGTACCTGCTATATATCACTATATTTTTACATCAACATGTATTTTGTTAATCGGTGTGAATCCAACCTTTATCTGATCTAAATTTAGTTGTAGCAAAATGTTAAAGGCAACAATGTTGGTTTTTGTAAGGAAAACTACCTGGTAGTTTTGCATACTGAGCTACATGAATGTACTATCTCATATCATGCACATTACTGAATTGTAGTGCTGCTCTGTTGCCCATTCATTCATTGTGTCAATGTTGCTTTTGTATTACCTTACCTGGCTGATGATAGATGTGCCATATTGTGTTAATTTGGTGTAGGCTGGTGTGGTCTGGTTGCCCAAACGTTCGTTGTGTCAATGTTGCTTTCCTATTATCTGACATGGCCGATGATAGCAACACTAGTGTGTTAATTTGGTGCGGGTTGCTGAAGATAAGAAGAAAAACTCTAAAAACAGCAAGGCAACCCCATTGTTTCTTTCCAATAAATCTAGGCCAGGTAATATGGCAATAACTAATGATTAATCTGTTCGGTTCCCCTCCTAATTTATGTTATGATGTAGTGGTCGAGACACTCTCCACTATCAATAATACAAGCCTGCCAAAATTGCCATCTGAATCTGTTCTGTTTCCTCTATCTCGAATGCAATGGAAAAATGTATGTTAGTGAACCAATTAATGGCTGAAGCAATGATGGAAATGGTGGAGGAATCAGAGCTGCACATTCGTGCGCAACAACAACTGATCAATGTTTTCAGAGACAGTGTAGAAAAGCAGCAAGAACTTGCCCACATGCTTATGGGCGTCATCCGCGCTGAGGTTGCAGATTGTGACATTGTAGATCATTAGGTTCTATTCATTTATTTGCACTGGCATCAATCTTTGATTGCCCAGTGGATGTAATTTCCTGTAATATATGCTAGATGTGCAACGTTTTTCCCTGTATGCCATACCTTTGCTTGATCGGTTTTGGTCCTGTGCATAATTGCTCGTCGTAATGGGCTCAAATTATCTAATTGGGCCTAAAGACATGTACAAACTTTAGTGTGCCCATTAAGTTAAAGGGTCGTTACCAGGCCGAAAGTTAATGGTCAGCCCTCTTACCTCCCGGGTCGTTAACAGGCCGACATCGAAGCGGGCAACAGATGGGGCCATTTGATTTCACGGGCCGTTAACAGGCTGTTACTAAGGTCGGGCTACATATGGCCCAACTATACTGTTGGCTTTTAGCAGGCCGAAAGAGACAGCGGGCTCGTACTGGACCATGAAGAACATGGGCCGCTAAGAGGCCGAAAGTCAGGTCGTACTGTAAATGGCCCAACTGTGTTGTGGGCCTTGAGCAGGCCGAGAGAGAAAACGGACCAGTATTGGACCATGAAGAGCATGGGCCATTAAAAGGCCAAAACTCAGGTCCGACTACAAATGGCCCAACTCATTTATGGGCCGTCACCAGGCTGAAAGACACACCGGGCTGGGAATCGGCCCAACACTTAAATGGGTCGCTAAAAGGCCAAAACTCAGGTCCGACTACAAATGGCCCAACACATTTATGGGCCGTCAGCAGGCTGAAAGACACACAGGGCCGGAAATTGGCCCAACACTTAAATGGGTCGCTAAAAGGCCGAAGGATGTACATCCTGAAAATTGGCCCATCCCTTGAATGGGCCGTGAACTGGCCGAAATCACATTGTGCCGATATTGAGCCCAAATTTATAGCGGGCTGTTAACGGGCTCGAACTGACGATAGGCTGCAATGGTGTCAAATCTTTAACGGGCCGTTGACGGGCCGAATTGGCACATCTCGTATGGGCCGTGGGCTTAAATGGACCTGACACAAGTAGGCCTTATATGGGTCGGCCTGCTAATTTTTACTGGGCCGGCTTTTTTCACCGGAATGGGCCACTGTTGGGCCGTGCCATGTGTCGACCTATCATAGGCGCCTCCTGTCCAATGAGTGGATGACATCTGTCCTAACGGTGAGCCAACACGTGTTTCCTCCGGCCAATGAGAATTTTACACGTGGAAAATCCTCATTGGTCCGGGCTGTTAACGGGTTATCGGATCCAAAACCAGGCCCGATAGCTTAATGGCGACCCATTACAGTGGATGCCACGTGTCGGTCACCCTTGATGAAAGCACTTTCATGACGCGCCATTTATCGTTATGGAAGTGGACACTTCCATGATGACAATTTTGGTAATGTCATGGAACACTTCTACGACAGCACAGGTATGACTATCTTGATTTTGTCATAAAATCGTCATGGATGTACATGCATGACAAAAAACGTGACCTACTGTGACAAACACGTATCATCACGGAAGTGTATTTTTTTGTAGTGACCACACGCTCCGTCGCCGCTGCCCGTCGGCCGCTGTTGCCAGCCGCCGTTGCCGCCACAGCACCGTCGAAAGCCAGGGCCATCGCCCACTCCACCACCGCGACCCGAAGGCGGGAGGTGGCCGTCGTGGCCGCCACCCCACTGCCGGCCATCGTGGCCATCACCCGCTCCGCCACCGTGGCCCGAAGGCGGGAGGTGGTGGTCGTGACCGCCACCCCATCGTCGGCCGCCGTGGCCGCCAGCCCACCGTCGACCGCCGGGGTCATCACCCGCTCCGGCACCGCCGCCCGAAGGCGGGAGGCGGAGGTGGATGCCCGCACGTGCGTCAGCGACCTTGCGCGCTACACCGAGTTCCTGTGGGAGGAGGAGGAGCGCCTCGTCGAGCACGCAAAGAACCTTACCGTCACCGTGGCCGCGGCACGTCGCCTCAGAGGCGAGGAATCAGGAGATCTACGAGGAGAACCACCACTTCGAGAGGGGTCGTCTAGAGCGGAAGAGGGCATTCAAGGTGAGCGTCGCTGAAGCTGCAACAGCGGCAGACACCGTATTGTAGTTGGCCAGCTCGTGAGCTCCTCCTCCTCTGCCTCTTACTAAGCGCGCTCGACAGAGGAGAGGCAGCCGGAAGTAGTACAAAGCCCCTCCGTAGTAGTAGTAGTATTTAGGGGCTATTTTGTTCAGTTCATCTGACTATAGATGTGGTGGAACTGTACAACGTACTTAAAATTAGCTAGTATATAAAGTAGAACTAGCTATTTCAGTACGTGGTTGGCAACAATTGGTGAAAAGTTTGGTCGGTCCAGCTGTCGAGTTGAACTGTTTGTATAAAGAAAGACTGCTTAATCTATGAATGAAATCTATGCTTAATTACTGAATTTTAGTTGCAAAAATTAGATACTACTAGTGATTTTTAGCTTCATATTTTGACAAATCGCGGTGTTACAAGGTTGACAAATGGCAATGTTACTAGATCAACAAATGTCAATCTTTCCAGTTTCACAAATGGCAACGTACCCAATATGACAGATGCAAATCTTACCAAATTGTTTGTAAGTGGTTGCACACGGGTCATCCAAACTAACCGTTTGCGTTGAAGAAATGCACAAATCCTGCTCTCACTTTGCATACGGGTGTTCTATCTAAAACGTTTGCGATCAAGAGCCGCAAAAATCCTGCTCCGCACATTTTCCCTTGGCTTCCTGGGGAAGCTGTCGGTTTGCATACGGGTGTTCTAACTAAAATGTTTGCGATGAGTGTTTTATATTTAAAAACCATTGACGTTTTTTTTCAAAAGAAAATCGTTTGATAAGTCTGTACATTAAGAGAGAAAAACGCAAGTTCGCTCAAACCATATCTTTCATTCAGCCATACTGCGAATTTATATTCATATGATTGAGGTACAGTATTAAACCCAAGAAAAAAACTATTTCTGGCGACGGCGGAGGCAGCATGCCACGCCGTCGTTGTCGTTGTCATCCTCCGGGACGCCGTTGTTGAAGTCTTCAATGCAGCACATAATGTTCTTCACTTGTAAATAAAACATCATGTCATCGCGCGATCGACGGGCAAGGCGCGGGAGGACGGCAGCTGGAGGCGCTGAGAGGTAGCGGTCGATGGCGGCGTCCCATGCCACTGAGGGGGCGCGCGCACGGGCACGGGCGCGGCGGGTGCAGCCAAACGCACGGGGACCGGCGCCGCAGTGGGTGGAGGGGTGCGCACGGGCACGGGCATGGGCGCTGGCGCTGGCATGTACACGAGCTCGCGCGGGTCCGCGGAGACCTCGCTGACGCCCGCGGCTTCCAGCTCTGCTATAGTGCTAGGCGACCAGCCCATCAATGCTACGGGGATGGTCGTTGGCGCGGGCGCGGGGATGGGAGCTGGGATGGGAGCGGGGATAGCAACCGCCGCGGCCAGCTCATTCTGGGCCATGTCCATGAGGCCCCATTCCTCCTTATTTTCTATCTCCTCCGGCTCGGAGTCGACTTCACCAAACTTGAAGACTAGTGGCAGATGATCCTTCTGTGCCATGGCGTTGCTGGAGGTCTGCACGAGGGAGGAGAATGGGAGGCGAACAGTAAGGCCGCCCGTATTAAGCAGCGGCTTAGGTGCCATTAATGGAGAGGAAGGCGGGCGGCCATGGAAGTCAAAGTGCTCACTTCCCAGTGAGCCTGCACAGCGTACAACTCGCATGCTTCCCAGTGAGCTTGCGCATTGGAGGACAGCTTGCACGCCTCTCGGTCAGCCTGCGCACCGGACTGCGCTCGCAGGCCTCCCGTTCAGTTAAGGTCAAGCAGTTGTCCGCACGGCACCTGATGACCCACAAGTATAGGGGGTCAATTGTAGCTCTTTTCGATAAGTAAGAGTGTCGAACCCAACGAGGAGCAGAAGGAAACGACAAGTGGTTTTCAGCAAAGTAGTGTCTGCAAGTGCTGAAATTGTAAGTAACGGAGTAGTTTGATAGTAAGATAATTTGTAATGAGAAACTAACCATAGTAGTAACAAAAGTGCAGCAATATAGCCCAATCCTTTTGAGGAAAATGACAGGTCAAAACGGTCTCTTATAATAAGCAAAGCGTTCTTGAGGGTACACATGAATTTCATCTAGTCACTTTCATCTTGTTGGTTCGATTTGTGTTCGCTACTTTGATAATTTGATATGTGGGTGGACCAGTGCTTAGGTGTTGTTCTTACTTGAACAAACCTCCTACTTATGATTAACCCTCCCGCAAGCATCCGCAACTATGAGAAAAGTATTAAGAATAAATTCTAACCATAGCATTAAACTTTCGGATCCAATCGGTCCCTTACGGAATAGCGCATAAACCGGGGTTTAAGCTTCTGTCACTCTCACAACCCACCATCTAATTGCTACTCCACAATGCATTCCCTTAGGCCCAAATATGGTGAAGTGTCATGTAGTCGATGTTCACATGACACCACTAAGGGAATCACAACATACATACTATCAAAATATCGAACACATATCAGGTTCACATGATTACTTGCAACATGATTTCTCCCGTGACCTCAAGAACAACAGTAACTACTCACAAATGATAATCATGCTCAAGATTAGAGGGGTATTAAATAGCATAATGGATCTGAACATATAATCTTCCACCAAATAAACCATATAGTAATCAACTACAAGATGTAATCAACACTACTAGTCACCCACATGCACCAATCTATAGTTCTGGTAACAAGATTGAACACAAGAGATGAACTAGGGTTTGAGATGAGATGGTGCTGTTGAAGATGTTGATGGAGGTTGCCCTCCCCAAGATGGGAGAATTGTTGGTGATGATGATGACGATGATTTCCCCCTCCGGCAGGGAAGTTCCCCCGGCGGAATCACTCTGCAGGAGGGCAAAAGTGCTCCTGCCCAAGTTCTGCCTTGAGATGGCGGTGCTCCGTCCCGAAAGTCCTCCCCTTATTTTTTCTAGGTCAAAATGACCTATATACCAGAAGATGGGCACCGGAGGTGGGCCTCGGTGAGCACAACCCACCAGGGCGCGTCTGGGCTCCCTGGCGCGCCCAGGTGGGTTGTGCCCACCTAGTGGGCCCCCTCTGGTAGTTATTTGCTCCAATATTCCTCAAATATTGCATAAAAAATCTTCGTGAAGTTTCATCTTGTTTGGAGTTGTGCAGAATAGGTAGTCTCGCGTAGCTTTTCCAGGTCCAGATTTCCAGCTGCTGGAATTCTCCCTCTTTGTGTATACCTTGCATATTAGGAGAGAAAAGGCATTAGAATTACTCCAAAAAGCATTATTATGGATAAAAACATCTTAAATAAAAGTAAGGAAACATGATTCAAAATGGACGTATCAACTCCCCCAAGCTTAGACCTGGCTTGTCCTCAAGCGAAAACCAAAATCGAAAAACATGTCCACATGCTTTGAGAGAGAGGTGTCGATAAAAACAAAATACAGACATAGAAGCATCATGTTGATTATTATAACAGCAACAAAATTAAATATAAGACTTTTATCATAGAACCTTTATCATAGACTTCTCATGAATAAGTAACAATTCATCACACAATCGAAGTATAAAGCAAAAACTCTATTAAAAACCGACAAACTATGTTCTCAGTCAACTTTGCAACTACAATTCATCATCTTTTCAGGAAGGGTCACGTATCGGAGCCTTTAGGCAAGTCCACATACTCAGCCATCATATAGTTTTCTATGATTTCTAACACTAACCGCGTACACATGAGCAAAATCTTTCAACCGCACACATAGAAAGATAGGGGCTTATAGGTTCGCCTCCCAACGTATCCACCTCAAGGGTGATGTCAACAATAATAACTCATGCTATCTATATTCAACTGGACATATGTGCCTAGGTCTTTCCTCACCACATGATGCTTGACAAAGGAGAAAAATAAAAAGGAATAGAAGGAAAACTTTGACTCTATGCATAAAAGTAAATACATAAAAGTAAATACATAAAAGTAAAAGATAGGCCCTTCACAGAGGGAAGCAGAGGTTTCCATGCGCTTATTTGTTTGTTTGCTCAACCCCTTAGTGCAAAAGAACGTCACGTTGCATTGCCCCTTATGATAGCGACCTTTATTATGCAGTCTGTTGCTTTTATTCTTCACCATCACAAGTTCGTGCAGCGCTCAATTTTCTCTTACACTAAATGATCATACACTTTTAGAAGCAATTTTAATTGCCTTTTGCACCGATGACAACTTACTTGAGGGATCTTGCTCTATCCCTAGGTAGGTATGGTGGACACTTGAAAGTAAGATTTGGGTTTAAGGGTTTTTGGATGCACAAGTAGTATCTCTACTTAGTGCGGAATTTTCGGCTAGCAAAGATAAGGGGCAAGCACCACATGTTAAAGGATCCATGACAATATGACTTCTATGTGAATATAAATAAAAAATCAACCATTAAAGTTTCTTCCTTGTCCAACGTCAACAATTTTGGCATATAATATTTTGATGAGGGCTCACAATCACAGAAGATTTCTAGGATAGTATATTTATATGTGAATCTTCTCTTCCCTTATTAATTCTTTCATGAGTTGCATCATTGACTAATGCTATGTTTGTCAATCTCTAATAAAATTTTATACTTATACTTTTCCTTATGTGGTGTCATCACCTACCATAAGATTAGTATATGATCTTTTCTCCATTTATTTCCTTTCTCTTTTTCTTTCCTATTTCTTTTCTTTTATTTGCAACATGAAAGTAAAGAAAGCAAAAACTCAAACTAAACTTTATTATATAACTTGCACACGATTACAAGGATAGATCACTAAGCAAACTTCCAAAGAAGAAGGGATCGAACTAAACTTTTATTAATCTAAAGCAAAAGATCGAACTAAAATAAGTAAAGGCAAAAAAGATAGTGGGATGATACGATACCGGGGCACCTCCCCAAGCTTGGCGGAAGCCAAGGGGAGTGCCCATACCCGATACTCACTTCTCCTTTGGTGGTGAAGAGGGTGATGGTGGTGATGACAATTGTGCCTTCAACTTTCTCATATTGTAGTTGAGGAGAGAAATTTCCTCCTTTAAATCATCGACCTCCAACTCCAGCTTCAAGATCTTGTCACATAAATCCCCTTTGCTTTTCGTCCTAAAACGAAAAGGAATAGATCGTTTTTAGACCGGTTAGCTCTCTTAGGGAGACTTGACTTCTTGAACTCCACGTGCATATCCCCAGGTTGAGGTAGAGGAACATCCTCCTCCTCCGAGCTTGAATCATCAATCCTCATCAAGTGAGCATCCTCCTCATCATCTGTAATTCGACCATAAGGGGATAGGTCCCCATAGGTCTTTGGGTCAGCAATGAGATGTGAGACATAGCTCTCTCCGTCGGAGTCTTGGGACGACATATTTTCAGAACTGCGCAGAAAACAGCAAGAAAAGAAAACAGAGGATTTCTCTACAATACAGTGATCAACAGGTTTGGGAAGTATATGTAGATTTTTTGTCTTGGGGGACAAGCAAGCTGTAGAAAAACGGAGTCCGGGAGGTGTCCCAGGTGGGCACAACCCACCTGGGCGCGCCAGCCCTGGTGAATTGTGCCCACCAGGGTACGCTTCTTGGAAGTTTATTTATTTCCTAAATTTTTAAATATTCCAAAACTGATAAAAAATAATTTTGCAGATTTTTTGGAGTCCTTTTGCTTTCCGTATCATGTACCTCCTTATTTTCATGATTCCGGAGTGTTCCGGAAGGACTCTTTTATGTGTTCTTCCGGTGTCAAAGTTTGGATAATATTACTTTCAACATTAATGGGCGTACCTAAGATATAATGTTTTATTCATTGCCCATTGACAACCTTCAGGTTAGTACCTTCGGAATTATTTATTTTGATGGCTCCAGACCGATAAACCTCCTCGATAACATAGGGGCCTTCCCATTTTGAGAGGAGTTTCCTACAAAGAATCTGAAACGAGAGTTGTACAAAAGAACATATTCTTCAACTTTAAACTCACTCTTTTGGATTCTTTTGTCATGCCATCTTTTAACTTTTCTTTGAATAATTTTGCATTTTCATAATCTTGGGTTCTCCATTCATCTAATGAGCTAATATCAAATAACCTCTTTTCACCAGCAAGCTTGAAATCATAATTGAGCTCTTTGATGGCCCAATATGCTTTATGTTCTAACTCAAGAGGCAAATGACAAGCTTTTCCATAAACCATTTTATAAGGAGACATAACCATAGGATTTTTATATGCTGTTTTATAAGCCCAAAGTGCATCATCTAATTTCCTAGACCAATTCTTCCTAGACCTATTGACAGTCTTTTGCAAAATTAATTTTATTTCTCTATTGCTAAGTTCAACTTGACCACTAGACTGAGGATGATAAGGTGATGCAATTCTATGGTTAACATCATACTTCGCAAGCATTTTATGGAAAACACCATGAATAAAGTGTGAACCACCATCAGTCATTAAATATCTAGGGACTCCAAACCTTGGGAAAATAACTTCCTTAAGCATTTTAATAGAGGTGTTCTGATCAGCACTACTGGTTGGAATAGCTTCTACCCATTTAGTAACATAATCAACAGCAAACAAAATATGTGTATACGCATTAGAGGAAGGAAAAGGTCCCATGTAATCAAATCCCCAAACATCAAATGGTTCAACAGCAAGTGAATAATTCATAGGCATTTCTTGACGCTTACCGACATTACCTATTCTTTGACGTTCATCACAAGATAAGACGAACTTACGGGCATCCTTGAAGAGAGTAGGCCAATAAAATCCAGATTGCAATACCTTGTGAGCAGTTCTATCTCCAACATGATGCCCTCCATAAACTTCGGAGTGACATTTACGTAGGATTTGTCCCTATTCATGATCAGGTACACGACGTCTAATAATATCATCTACTCCTTATTTATAAAGATGTGGGTCATCCCAAAAGTAATGTCTTAAATCATAGAATAATTTTTTCTTTTGGTGGTAAATATTTAGCAACAATGTAATTAGCATAATCAGCATACCAAGGAGTACTATGAGCAACATTTATTGCAGCTAACTGCTCATCAGGAAAACTATCATCAATAGGTAGTGGGTCATCAGACACATTTTCAAGCCTAGATAAATTATCAGCTAGGGGGTTCTCAGCTCCTTTTCTGTCAATCATATGTAGATCAAATTCTTGTAACAAGAGAATCCATCGAATAAGTCTAGGTTTGGCATCTTTCTTTTCCATAAGATATTTAATAGCAGCATGGTTTGTGTGAAAAGTTACTTTGGAATCAATAATATAAGGTCTAAATTTATCACAAGCAAACACCACTACTAAGAATTCTTTTTCAGTAGTAGCATAACTTCTTTGAGCACTGGCTAGAGTTTTACTAGCATAATGAATAACATTCAGTTTCTTATCAACTCTTTATCCTAGAACAACACCAACAGCATAATCACTAGCATCACACATAATTTCAAAAGGAAAGTTCCAATCAGATAGTTGAACAATAGGTGCAGAAATTAAGGCTTTCTTGAGTGTTTCAAAGGCTTCTAAACAATCATCGTCAAAAACAAAAGGAATATCCTTTTGCAAAAGACTCGTAAGAGGCCTAGAAATTTTAGGAAAGTCTTTTGATAAATCTCCTATAGAAACCAACATGACCTAAGAAACTACGAATACCTTTTATATCTTTAGGACATGGCATTTTCTCAATTGCATCAACCTTAGCTTTGTCCACTCCAATACCTCTTTCAGAAATTTTATGACCCAAGACAATACCTTCATTTACCATAAAGTGGCACTTCTCCCAATTCAAGACAAGATTTACTTGTTCACATCTCTGCAAAACTCGATCAAGATTGCTTAAACAATCATCAAAAGACTTCCCATAAACAGAGAAGTCATCCATGAAAACCTCAACAATCTTTTCACAAAAGTCAGAGAATATAGCAGTCATACATCTTTGAAAGGTAGCAGGTGCATTACGTAAACCAAAAGGCATACGTCTATAAGCATAAGTTCCAAAGGGACAAGTAAAAGAGGTATTTTCTTGATCAGGTTGAGAAACAGGTATTTGTGAAAACCCAGAATATCCATCAAGGAAGCAAAAAAAGTGTGTTCTTAGATAATCTTTCGAGCATTTGATCAATAAAAGGTAGAGGGTAATGATCTTTTCTAGTTGCTTTGTTTAATTTTCTAAAATCAATTACCATTCTATAACCTGTAACAATTCTTTGTGGAATAAGTTCATTATTATCATTAGGAACAACAGTTATACCTCCTTTCTTAGGGACACAATGAACAGGACTCACCCATCTACTATTAGCTATAGGATAGATTATACCTGCTTCCAGAAGTTTTAATATTTCCGTTCTTACCACTTCTTCATCTTCGGGTTTAACCGACGTTGGTGATCAACAACGGATTTAGCATCAGGCTACATATTAATTTTGTGCTGACATAGAGTGGGACTAATGCCCTTTAAATCATCAAGAGTATATCCAATAGCAGCTCGATGCTTCCTTAGAACTTTCAATAATATTTCTTCTTCATGTTCTGAAAGGTTAACACTGATAATAAGAGGATATATTTTCTTTTCATCAAGATAAGCATATTTCAAAGTGTCTGGCAATTGTTTTAATTCAAACACAGAATCACCTTTAGGTGGAGGAGGACCTCCTAGAGTTTCAATAGGCAGATT
This sequence comes from Aegilops tauschii subsp. strangulata, assembly GCF_002575655.3. Lineage (NCBI taxonomy): Eukaryota > Viridiplantae > Streptophyta > Magnoliopsida > Poales > Poaceae > Aegilops > Aegilops tauschii. Next base: position 324,851,712 of record NC_053040.3, read on the forward strand.
GTATTTAAGCAGAGGGCGTTGTTCAAAGAAAATTTTATCTATTTCATTTCTTTCATGCATATGAAAATCATTTTCATGGTCTAGCAAATATTGTTCTAAAGGATCAGTAGGTGGTACATGTCAGTGTTCTGGGAACGGGGGTCCCCAGACTTGCCTGCCTGCGGCCCGCGGCGTGGCTATGCGCGTGGGCCCGTACGGCCCATCTTCATCAACAAGGCGTTCAAGACCCTCGCGAGGGGCCAACCCTCGCGACGCAGACGACACAAGACCTCCTCAGGAGCGGCCTCACCAGGTTGGCTCACGAGGAGCGGAGAGATCAAGGCAGGGCAAACCTCGCGAGGTTCTCGTGACGTGAGCCATGACGATCAAGATCAGGCGGGCGCCAGCACGCGCAGTGTCCTTGTTTCCCCTTTGGTGCTAAGGAAGCAAGCGCAAGCGCGGAGTACTGAGGCGTCAAGCAAAGGTTTCCATATCGGTGCAACGAGACCAAGACCAGCCAGACAGCAAGACGGTGGTCACCATGGAGCCCAAGGCAGCGTCACCACCAGAGCCTTTTGCAGGCGAAGACCGCTTTTGTCAGGATAAGTTGTACTAGCTGTCCCCTTTCAAATTGGTCGTTGTTGGATCCCTTCCCGCTCAATATTTGGGGAGAGGACCAGGGCCTATATAAGTAGAACTAGCCACCACCGTAGGAGATAACTCGTTCGGAGGCATCTCATCTGAGCTTGAGTGATCCTCATCCACAGAGCGCAAGAACACCTCAACCTCAGGAGGCTATTCTTCCCCTTGTACTGTTCATCATCCGCCCAAGAGGCAATCCACCACCACCACACTAGAGTAGGGTATTACACCACAACGGTGGCCCGAACCAGTATGAATCTTGTGTCTCTTGTGTTGTGAGTTCGTTGAGTTCGTCCGCGAGATCTTAGCAAGCTAGGGCGTGGATCGGTAGGGAAAGAACTTCATGCGCACCCCATAGTTTGAACCTTAAGGGTTTTGCCAGAACCCGTGATCCAACATTTGGCGCGGCAGGTAGGGGTGCACCGAAGCTTCCCTTCCGACGCTCCGCGTCACGTTGCTTCATCATCTCCATGGCGGACGCACGCCGCGCCCGCGCCGAGCACCGGGCTGCCCTCGCCACCCGCGTTGCTCAGACGGCCCCTGTTGGCGGGCCACCCCATCGCTCTCTATCGCCTGCCGCCAACGCCGCTACCGGCCCAGTGGGAAACGAGCAGCAAGCATCCTCGTTGCACCCCTCGGTGCGACAGGACGGTCGCACCGCCACTCCATCGCCGACTCCCGCCGGTTCGTCATCTCACGCTCGTCGCGCTCCCATGGACGCACGGGCCGCGCTCCTCATGGCGCACGAGCTCCTGCGCTACCGCCCGGTCGACGACCTCTACGAGGACTGGCTCGACCGCATCGCCGAGCTTGTCAGCGCCGCAGGGGGCTCCCCTGCGCCGTCCCTCTCACTGCCTCGCCCTCTGCCAGCTACGGGCGACGTAGCTCACGGAGCACCTCCACCACCCCTGCGCCAAGGCGTGCAGCTCCGCGACGTGACCCACCGCATCCGGCGCCCGCGCGCGAAGAAAGAAGCTGTCAAGAAGTCCCTCGACCGCGAGAGAACGCTCCGCCACTCCTCGCACCGCCGCGCCAGGATCGGTTGCCGCAGGAAGGCCCCACGCCGCTCGCCGTAGCGGCGCGCGGGCGCCACGACCAAGCTCCGCCTCCAAGACAGGCCCCGGTGACCACGGTCGGCTGTCGCGCCTTCACCCCCGAGCTGCGTAGTGTCGCCTGGCCGGGCAAGTTCAAGCCAGATCTACCTCCTTCTACGACGGCACCCCTGACCCCGCGGAGTTCCTGCAGCTCTACGAGCTGAGCATCGAGGCGGCCAACGGCGACGAGAAGGTCATGGTGAACTGGTTCCCTATGGTGCTCAAAGACAGCGCCCGTTCGTGGCTCCTGAACCTGCCTCCAGGCTCGATCTCCTCCTGGGACGAGATGCACGACCGCTTCGTTGCCAACTTCCAGGGCACTCGCGACCGCCCACCGGCCACGGGTGATCTGCGCCGCGTCAAGCAACAACCAGGAGAGACCCTCTAGAAGTACATCCAGCGCTTCAACAATGTTTGTCTCAAGATCCCCAAGGTCATGGACGAGGCCATCATCTCCGCGTTCTCCGATGGCGTCCATGACGTCAAGATGAAGGAGGAGCTCGCTATCCACCAGGAGTTGTGCACATCCCTGGAGCTGTTCAACCTGGCGACCAAGTGCGCAAGAGCTGAGGAAGGGCGCCTCTCCCTCCTTGAGCTCCCGGTTGCGGACCCGGAGGAGAAGAAAGCCAAGGCCAAGGACGTGAAGCGCAAGGGAGCAGCCATGCTCGTGGCGGAGCTGGACACCAAGCGCGGCAGAGATCAGCCCGAGTCATCCAAGATCAGCTGACCGTTCCGCGCCTTCCATAACCTGCATACCCACAACACCAATGACTGTCAAGAGCTTAGAGCCATTTGGGAAGGACGCTTTGGTCAACGCCCCGAGCGCAACGACCGGGGCTACGGCCGAGGAGGAGTACGTGGTGGCGGACGCTGGGACGACCGTGGCCGGTGCCAGGAGTGGCGCGACCGGCCTCATGAGGACCGCTGGCAGGATCAGCCTCGCGAGGGCGCTTAGAGGGACCAGCCTCGTGAGGATCTTCCTGAGGGCAACGCCGGTCTTCCCCCACTACCACCACCGCCAAGAAGAAATGACGACCACCATCAAGACGAGGGGGCTGGGGGCTTCCAGGAGCCGCGTGCTATCGCTTGCATCTTGGGTGGAGCTCAAGCCCCAGCCTCGCAGTGTATCTTCAAACAGTTTGCTCGTGAAGTGAATGCAGTCCTCCCCAAGCTTGAGGCCACACGCCCGCTCAGGTGGTCCAAGTGTGCCATCACCTTTAGTTCGGCAGATCAGCTCAAGTGCGCAGCCACCGCAGGCGCCCTCCCGATGCTTTGCTCCCCAGTCATCAGCAACGTGCAAGTTACCAAGACCCTCATCGACGGCGGCGTAGGGCTCAACGTCCTGTCCGTCGACATGTTCAACAACATCCAAGTGCCGTATGACCAGTTTCAGCCCACCAAGCCTTTCTTAGGAGTGACCGACAGCTCCACTACCCCGATCGGGCAGGTCCGCCTTCCCGTCACCTTCGGAGAACGCAAGAACTACCGCACCGAACTCATCGACTTTGACGTCGCGCACATCCGTCTGCCGTACAATGCCATCCTCGGGTATCCAGCACTGGCCAAGTTCATGGCGGTGGCCCATCACGGCTACAATGTCCTCAAGATGCCAGGAAGCGGCGGAATCATCACAGTCCCATGCAAAGAAAGAGATGCGGTGTGCTCCCTTGAGCGTGCCTTCCAAGCTGCAGCAATCGACGACCACGACAGCAAGGGCGAGCGCCCTCCTGAGGCCACCCCCAAGAAGAAGAAGCAGCTGTGCCGCGCAGGACCTCAGGAGGATGGCGTTGCGACAGGAACCTCGTCAGGATCAGCCCCCTCGCCAGGGGAGCCTCCCTCCATCGCATAGGAAGGCGCGCTCGGCGCCCTTCTCGGGCAGGGCTCGGGGGCTCTCTTCCGAAGGGCCTCAGACCTTGCCAACATCACGAGGGCGGCGCTTGGGCACCACTTGGAGGCGTGCTTCACGGCACGTTTCCCTCAGGAGGACACAGGGCAAGGAGTGCCCACCGTTCAGGAGTTCATCACCAAGACCACTCAGGAACTGCAAGACGCAAGGGCCATGCACGGCGGCCGCCGCTCACCAGGCGCAGCTCCCCATCCAGGCAAGGATACTGGGCTGCGCGTCTGCATCGATGTCCCAGGGCTCAATGGGGCCGCATCTCACGAGCCCTTCTGGCCTTCGCGCGTGGGCCGCTGCGAGGGTCCACCGCACAGCTACGTTCGCATGCCTTTTGGCCTGCCGAGCATGGCGACCACCTATCAGCACAACCTGTAGAGCATTATGGCGGCTCAGGAGGCCAGGCACCACGCTGTGTTGACGGAGATGGAGACGGTCCTCAAGGAACCGCCTGGACCCCCAGAGCCTCCCGAGGCTCAGGGCCCCGGTGGCTCGTGAGGAGCAACCCCTTCACCGCATACCTTCAGCTTCCCCAACTCTCCTTCATCAACAGAACCAGGTGACATTTTCCAGGTTCATTTAGCTGGGAGCGCCCCTCGGGCTGCATCACTCCCAGGCCGCGTGGGTCCGTCCCTATGGAATGTATCCCTTTTATGTCTTTAGCTTACCTTGTCGGGGGCGCCCCTCGGGTTGCATCATCCCCAAGCCGCTCGGGCCTGACCCAGTGGCATGTATCTCCCTTGCATTTATTTAAGCCTGCTGCTTCCATGCTTAATCTACCTGTGATTATTACCTGCTCGATCGCCACCCACCATGGGAGTCGCGCGCCGGCCGTCTTTCTTCAGGACCCTTCGCGTGAGTAAGTAAGCACGGCGTATGTGCTCGGTCCCGTCCCTGCAGTGTTGATAAATCCAGCGGCTGAGCTCTGTCTGGCGGGCCGACCCCGTTCACGTCACCTCCTAGGGCCGTTGGTGCTTGTCTTTCTCACGCGATAACCTTAGGAGATTCGTTCGGCGCAGGTTGTCTGACCACCTCGCAGGACTAGCACAGCGAACAAGAACCAAGACCAAGCGCAACCCGCCTTGAGGTAGCGCCTCGTGAGTCCCGCGCGCTTGTCTTTCTCACGCGATAACCTCAGGAGATTCGTTCGGCGCAGGTTGTCTGACCACCTCGCAGGACTAGCACAGCCAACAAGAACCAAGACCAGGCGCAACCTGCCTTGAGGTAGCGCCTCGTGAGTCCCGCGCTGGCTCACGAGTGCCCAGATACATCTCGTCTAGCCCTGCCGTGCAAGCCACGTGTCAGGGTGGGGCTGTACACACCCCGGGGGCTCTCCGCAGTAGGGAGTCCCCCTCCCACGTACCAGTGGAAGCACCATGCTCCACGCTGGCCGTCGACACTGCCGAGGAGCGGCTATGCCCGTGCACAAGCGGAAGCACTATGGTCCGCGCTGGTGATAAACAACTGAGGGCGGCCTCACGGCCGTACCTACCTCAGGGAGCCCCAGAGCTTAGTGTCTGGCCTCACCGCAACGCCCCCCCCCCCCCGGAGAGTCGCGCGAGGGGGCTGGGCAGGGGGGCTGCGCTCGAGCCACGCCCAAGTGTACGCCGCCCAAGCCAGGTCCCTTGGACCTGGTCGTCGCACGCCCCTCCCGAGCCGAGCCTCGGCGAGGGCAAAAGGTATGGAGATTTTTTGCACGTCAAGGGGGACTCCTGAGCATCGCGACTCAGGAGCCTAACTGGTCACGTAGCCCCTCACTCCTTGGTCCGTCCTGGTCTTCGGTCGGCCCAACGGCGGTTGAGGTATGCGCGGGGCCGGGCCCTGCCAACGTAGAACATTAACCTGTCCTCGCATATCCTTCCTATAAGCTGTTTGTGCGTCAAGGGGGACTCCTGAGCATCACGACTCAGGAGCCTAACTGGTCACGTAGCCCCTCACTCCTTGGTTCGTCCTGGTCTTCGGTCGGCTCAACAGCGGTTGAGGTATGCGTGGGGTCGGGCTCTGCCGACGTAGAACATAAAGCAAATAGGAAGAAAATCGCAAAATCTCAAAGCAAATATTACAAGACATATTGTTCTCACAATATCAAGCTGGAATTTAACGCCTCCACGAGGCATGGTGCATGTTGCAGCAATAAAACGGAAAAGTAGCCGCAGGTCACCCCTGAATACTGCCATCGCCCACAAGAGGTGCTCCTTCCTTGGTGGCATCGCCTTCACCTGCACCACCAGCTGGAGCCGCGGGATCGGTGACACTACTGGTCGAAGGCGCGGGGGTGAAGCCGCGGAACTTCTTCAGCAGGGCCTCCACTTGACCTTTCACGGTTGCGGAGGCAGCTGTGCAGTGTTCATCAGCCACGGGCTCCAGCAGCTCGTCAAGACGAGCGCTGGGGTCACGAAGGTGCAGATGGCTGAAGACACGCGTCAGTGCGGATGAAGAAAGGACGCGGGCCTCTGCCTCTGCCATGGGACCGATGCCCTCCACGACTTCCTCGAGCGCCTTCACCAAGAAGGGAAGCAGCTGAGCAGGGCCATCCTTGTTGGTGGTCAGCGGCTTCTCCAAGCCCTTCTCGTACAGTGTCTTCAGCGCCTCACGGGACCTCTCCTCAAGGAGCGAGAAAGCCACACGGTCTTCAGCCAGGACCTTCGCCCTGGCGTCAAGATCGACCTTCTCCGCCTCCACCTTCCGCTCCAGCTCCTCCATTCGGCCGCGTTCGGTGGCCTGCGTCTTCGCCAGCTCCCCCAGCTCAGCGTTGTGGTTCTTGATGGCGTCCTCCCGAGCCCTCATCTCCTCCTCCTTCGCCCGGTGGCCACGAGCTTCTTCTGCGTGCTCATCGCGCAGGCTCTTTAGCTCTTTCTCCTACGCCCGGAAGCGGTCGTGGGCGGCCTTGGCATCCCTCAGCGCCGCCTCGCGATCGGCCGCAGCCTGCGCGGCGGCTCGCTTCTCCCTCTCGAAGGACGTTGCGGCCTGATCCAACACCGCTTGGACCGCCGCGTCAGACTGAAGCCAGCCAGATGCCAGCTCCAGGCGCCCGGCCACCAGGCGCGGATCCGCGCCCCGGAGATCTTCCCACAGCTGGGTCATCTCTGAAAGGGCACGCTCCAAGATAGCAGAGGAGGCAGAAGAACCTGAGAACAATGGCGCGGCAGGAGAAGGAGGCGACGCCATCACCAGGGCCTGGGAGACCAAGGGCTCCTGAGCCTTTGGAACCTCGGCGGCTGAGCCGGACATCGGCACTTCCGGAGCCAGCGGGGCCTTGGGGCTGACTCCTCGTGATGATGCTCCCCTGGTCTCACGAGGGCGACCGGGCCGGGGAGGTGCGAGTGATGTCGCCTCCCTTCTCCGCGGAGAGGGGCGCAGTCGCCGCATCCTCCTTCCTCCTCTTCGCCGAAGATAGCGGCCTGGTCAACCAAGGACGAACGTCAGGAAACAGCAGTATAAGCATAAACAAGACGAGGCTCAAGCACTTACTGATCCACCGCGGCGTAGTCCACCCTCCGCTTGGTGAGCTTGAAGCCCGAGAGCCTCGAGGCTTGAGGCGCGGGCGCGCCGGCTCCCGAGGCAAAGGACGGTGCAACAGAAGGGCCGGAGGCAGCTCTGGGCGGCGTCAAGGCGGGGGCAGCATCTCGAGAGACTAGCGACGATCTGCCCCTTGTCGGGATGACAGGCAGCTCCCCCTTCTCCTGGCGGGTGTCGATCTCGGCGTTGTCTAGCAGGGCGCGGAGGATGTCGGCTTTGCTCAAGGAGGAAGTTTCCCCCATCTCCTCGGGGGTCACCTCCGAGTCCTCCCCCTCTTCTTCCTTCCCACGGGACTCGTCAGAAGACAGCTCCACCGGCTTCGGCGCCGCAGGGGCCCCGGAGGGCGCAGGCGGCATCAGCCCGCGCCCGTCGAAGGTAGGCCTGGCGGCCACGATCTGCTCCCAGTCCTTGCGGCGGAACAAGGGAATGAAGGCACTCGGCGGGTACTCTTGGTTGTCCCTGACCAAGAGGCGCAAAATTGCAGACAACTCATCGTCAGGCAAGGCCTCCAGGCTCAGGCGAATCTTGTCCTCTTCATCCCCGAGCCTCCACAAAGGGCGCGCACGCGCCTAAAGAGGAGCGACGCGCGGCATCAGGAATTCCCTCAGGAGCATGGCCCCCGTCACCTTCGCCGCTTTCGCGTTGCCCGGCTTCAGGTCGGTTTGCATCTGCTCCAACACCGACGACGCCCGCTCATCAGTGAGCCTCACGCAAGACCACCCCTTGTACGACTGGGGCATCTCCGTCGGCAGCGCCAGGCGCGGGTGGACACACTTGGCGCCCATCATGACCCATTTGGCCCTGAGGTTGTCGGCCTTCTTCCCGGTGTTCGAGATCGAGTTGGCCTTGCCGGTTGCAATGAAATTGGCGCACCCGGAGATATGGTCGTCGCTGACACGGAGGAAGAAGAAATGGCGCAGCAGAGCCATGGACGGCATCACGCCCTGATACGCCTCGCAATAGTAGGCGAAGATGGACAGGAGAAGGACGGAGTTGGGATGAAGATGCAGCGCCTGCAGCCCGTAGTGGCCGAGGACCTCATAGAAGAAGTCAGAGAAGGGGGGAACCAACCCCGTGGCGATACTGCTCGTGAAGAAGGGGAAGAAGGTGCTCCCCTCGGGCTCCGGCACGTCGGAGGCCACCCAGAGCTCCGTCTTCCCCATCTTGTTGCTCTCCCCCGCCGCCAGCAAGCACGTGGCGGCGAGATTCTTCTCCAAGACATTGGGCGCGTCGAGAGCTGGCTCGTACCAAGCCGGCGACGAGGAGGGCTTGACCTTGCGCGGTGCCATTGGTCGCAGGGGCGAAGGAGGATGGAAGCAGATCTGGGGATTTCGGAGGCAAGGCGCAAGGAAGGGGATCTGAGCGAGGCAAAGGGAAGCAGTGAAGACAAGCGTTGTACACGCCAGGGACTTCTCAAGTCGAGTAGTTGCCGAGGCGGCGTGGGGAAGCGGATACGCCCACGTCCAATCAACCGCCACGCATCGACCAAGGCCGCAGGCTTTTGGGGCCCGCGGCGCTCCGCGCTTGACCTTTGGCTCCGCCTCGAAGCCAAGCCCGAGCTCGCCTTGGGCCCAGGGGCTACTGTCGGCGTTCTGGGAACGGGGGTCCCCAGACTTGCCCGCCTGCGGCCCGTGGCGTGGCTTTGCGCGTGGGCCCGTATGGCCCATCTTCATAAACAAGGCGTTCAAGACCCTCGCGAGGGGCCAAGCCTCGCCAGGCGGATGACACAAGACCTCCTCAGGAGCGGTCTCACCAGGTTGGCTCGCGAGGAGCGGAGAGATCAAGGCAGCGGAAACCTCGCGAGGTTCTTGTGACGTGAGCCATGACGATCAAGATCAGGCGGGCGCCAGCACGCGCAGTGTCCTTGTTTCCCCTTTGGTGCTAAGGAAGCAAGCGCATGCGCGGAGTACCAAGGCGTCAAGCAAAGGTTTCCATATCGGTGCAACGAGACCAAGACCAGTCGGACGGCAAGACGGAGGTCACCATGGAGCCCAAGGCAGCGTCACCACCAGAGCCTTTTGCAGGCGAAAACCGCTTTTGTCAGGATAAGCTGTACTAGTTGTGCCCTTTCAAATTGGCCGTTGTTGGCTCCCTTCCCGCTCAATATTTGGGGAGAGGAGCAGGGCCTATATAAGTAGAACTAGCCACCACCATAGGAGATAACTCATTCGGAGGCATCTCATCTGAGCTTGACTGATCCTCATCCACAGAGCGCAAGAACACCTCAACCTCAGGAGGCTGTTCTTCCCCTTGTACTGTTCATCATCCACCCAAGAGGCAATCCACCACCACCACACTGGAGTAGGGTATTACACCACAACGGTTGCCCGAACCAGTATAAATCTTGTGTCTCTTGTGTTGTGAGTTCGTTGAGTTCGTCCGCGAGATCTTAGCAAGCTAGGGCGTGGATCGGTAGGGAAAGAACTTCGCGCGCACCCCTGAGTTCGAACCTTAAGGGTTTTGCTAGAACCCGTGATCCGACAGTACAACAATAGAAGCAAGACCAATTAATTCATCTTTACTAGGCAGTTCTTTTTCATGAAGCTTTCTACTAAACTTGGAAAAATTGAACACATGAGATTCTCACCAAAACTAACACCGACAGTTTGTTTCTCACAATCTATTTTAGCATTAACGGTGTTCAATAAAGGTCTACTAAAGATAATGGGACAAAAGTCATCTTGTGGGGAACCAAGAACAAGAAAATCAGTAGGGTATTTTATTTTCCCACACAAGACTTCAACATCTCTAACAATCCCAATTGGTGATATAGTGTCTCTATCAGCAAGTTTAATAGTAACATCTATGTCTTCTATCTCTGCGGGTGCTATGTCTTTCATAATTTCTTGATATAAAGTGTAAGGAATAGCACTCACACTAGCACGTATGTCACATAAACCATGATAACAGTGATCTCCTATTTTAACTAAGATAACGGGCATGCCAACAACAGGTCTATGTTTATCCTTTTTATCAGGTTTGGCAATTCTAGCAGCTTCTTCACAGAAGTAAATAACATGCCCATCTACATCTTATTCCAAGAGATCTTTAACCATAGCAATACTAGGTTCTACTTTAATTTGTTCATTAGGTTTAGGTGTTCTATTATAGCTTTTGTTAACCACAGTTGAAACTTTAGCATGTTCCTTTATCCTAACAGGGAAAGGTGGTTTCTCAATATAAGCAGAAGGAATAACTGGATCAACATTGTAAAGTATAGTTTCTTCTTTAACTGGTACCGGTTCTTTCATTTCTTCTTTAACAGGTGGGTGATATTTAAACCACTTCTCTTTAGGGAGATCAACATGAGTAGCAAATGATTCACAAAAGGAGGCTACTATCTCAGAGTCAAGTCCATATTTAGTGCTAAACTTTTGAAAAGCATCGGTATCCATAAAAGATTTAACACAATCATACTTAAGCTCAATACCTAACTCTTTACCTTCGTCAAGTTCCCAATCTTCAGAGTTGTGTTTAATTCTTTCCAAAAGATCCCACCGGAATTCAATAGCCCTCTTCATAAAAGAACCAGCACAAGAAGTATCAAGCATGGTTTGATCATTACGAGAAAGCCGAGCATAAAAGTTCTGGATAATAATTTCTCTTGAGAGCTCATGATTGGGGCATGAATATAACGTTGACTTAAGCCTCCCCCAAGCTAGATCGATACTTTCTCCTTCACGGGGCCAAAAATTATATATATAATTCCAATCACGATGAACTAGATGCATAGGATAAAAAAATTTGGTGGAACTCCAATTTCAATTGTTTCCAGTTCCATGATCCAATATCATCGCGTAGCCTATACCATGCCAATGCTTTTCCCTTCAAATATAAAGGGAAAACCTTTTTCATAACTTCATCCCTGGGTAAACCTGCAAGCTTAAACAATCCACAAATTTGTTCCACATATATCAAGTGCATATCAGGATGTTCGGTTCCATATCCTGCATTAAGGATTAGCTAGCTGTTGTTCTATCATACCCGAAGGAATTTCATATTCAATATTTTCGGTAGGTGCAGTAGGTTCAGGGGTAGCTAATTGTGGTTCTGGTCAAGGTGAAGATACCCTGAACAAACCCCTCAAACGATTGTTTTCCATAGTAACAAGTGACAATAAATTTCAGCACACTATATAAATGTTTCCTTACCAAATTCCACTTACCAAAGGTGCTTCACTCCCCGGCAACGGTGCCAGAAAATAGCCTTGATGACCCACAAGTATATGGGATCAATTCTAGCTCTTTTCGATAAGTAAGAGTGTCAAAACCAATGAGGAGCAGAAGGAAATGACAAGTGGTTTTCAGCAAGGTAGTGTCTGCAAGTGCTAAAATTGTAAGTAACAGAGTAGTTTGATAGCAAGATAATTTGTAACGAGCAAGTAACGATAGTAGTAAAAAATGTGCAGCAAGATAGCCCACTCCTTTTGAGGCAAAGGACGGGCCAAAACGGTCTCTTATAATAAGCAAAGCGTTCTTGAGGGTACACGGGAATTTCATCTAGTCACTTTCATCATGTTGGTTCGATTTGTGTTCGCTACTTTGATAATTTGATATGTGGGTGGACCGGTGCTTAGGTGCTGTTCTTACTTGAACAAAACTCCTACTTATGATTAACCCTCCCGCAAGCATCTGCAACTACGAGAAAAGTATTAAGAATAAATTCTAACCATAGCATTAAACTTTTGGATCCAATCGGTCCCTTACTGAATAGCCCATAAACTGGGGCTTAAGCTTTTGTCACTCTCACAACCCACCATCTAATTGCTACTCCACAATGCATTCCCTTAGGCCCAGATATGGTGAAGTGTCATGTAGTCGACGTTCACATGACACCACTAAGGGAATCACAACATACATACTATCAAAATATCGAACGCATATCAAGTTCACATGATTACTTGCAACATGATATCTCCCGTGACCTCAAGAACAAAAGTAACTAATCACAAATGATAATCATGCTCAAGATCAGAGGGGTATTAAATAGCATAATGGATCTGAACATATAATCTTCCACCAAATAAACCATATAGTAATTAACTACAAGATGTAATCAACACTACTAGTCACCCACAAGCACCAATCTATAGTTCCGGTAACAAGATTGAACACAAGAGATGAACTAGGGTTTGAGATGAGATGGTGTTGTTGAAGATGTTGATGGAGATTTCCCTCCCCAAGATGGGAGAGTTGTTGGTGATGATGATGACGATGATTTCCTCCTCCGGGAGGGAAGTTCCCCCGGCGGAATCGCTCCGCCGGAGGGCAAAAGTGCTCCTGCCCAAGTTCCGCCTCGAGACGGCGGCGCTCCATCCCGAAAGTCATCCCCTTGTTTTTTCTAGGTAAAAATGACCTATGTACCAGAAGATGGGCACCGGAGGTGGGACTCGGTGAGCACAACCCACCAGGGCGCATCTGGCTCCCTGGCGCGCCCAGGTGGGTTGTGCCCACCTGGTGGGAGCCCTCTAATAGTTATTTGCTCCAATATTCCTCAAATATTCCATAAAAATCTCTGTGAAGTTTTAGCTTGTTTGGAGTTGTGCAGAATAGGTAGCCTGACGTAGCTTTTCCAGGTCCAGATTTCCAGCTGCCGGAATTCTCCCTCTTTGTGTATACCTTGCATATTATGAGAGAAAAGGCATTAGAATTACTCCAAAAAGCATTATTATGGATAAAAACATCTTAAATAACAGTAAGAAAACATGATGCAAAATGGATGTATCAGCACCTCCTACAGCCATTAAAACCAAGACACGTGGCGTCACGTGAATGGTTAACAGAACGCACACGGTTTGAATTATACAAACATTTGAGATATTAAAGTGGCAGCTATTTTTTCAAAATGCCTTTGTTGGTTGTTATTCGAGTGCGCCTTCTCTCAAAATGGACACGAAAAATACCACAGCATGTCGGGTGCCATTCCATGATTGCATGCCAATTTTCATGAATTTCAGACGAGTTTTGGATTTACTAGGATTTAAAAACAAAGTATCTCAACGTTTTGCCTTCATTTAATGGTGCCCTGGTATTTGAAATTCATTCCCATTTCTTGCATGGGACCTAAGCATGCACCCAAGGACAAAGATTTGATTTTCCAACCAAATTATATGCACTGGAGCATGTGCATGTAGTTCAAATTTGAATTATGCACATAAATGCATTGAAAACTCAATTAATGCATAAAAATCTCCAAACGAACCCCGAAAAATCCCAAAAATTGACACAACACTCCTGTTGTTCTATGTTGACACGAGAAAACATTTGAAAGCAATAAGAGCCAATGGATATCGTTTCGTCCCCAAAGGTGGGACGTTCCCTACCGAAACCATCATGCTTGTTGTAAGAAGCTCTGGTTTGTGAGAAGCATATACCCAAACCTGCCCCAAATGGGATAGAAAATTTTCCACGGCATGTTGATGCCGCTCCATGATAGCATGCCAAGTTTCATGAATTTCAGACGACTTTTGGATTTACTAGAATTTAAAAACCAGGTATCTCAATGTTTGCGGCCGAGTGACGGTGGATGGGTGTTTGACATTCATTCCCATTTCTTGCATGGGACCTAATCATGCAACCAAGGACACAGATTTCGATTTTCAACCAATTTATATGTATTAGAGCATGTGCATGTAGTTCAAATTTGAATTATGCATATGAATGCATTGAAAACCCAGTTAATGCATAAAAATGTCCAAACAAACCCCAAAAAATCCCAAAAATCGACACAACACTCATGTTGTTCTATGTTGACACGAGAAAAAATTTGAAAGCAATAAGAGGCAATGGATATCGTTTTGTCCCCAAAGGTGGGACGTTCCCTACCGAAACCATCATGCTTGTTGTGAGAAGCTCTGGTTTGTGAGAAGCATATACCCAAACCTGCCCCAAATGGGACAAAAAATTTACCACAGCATGTTGAGGCCGCTCCATGATAGCATGCCAAGTTTCATGAATTTCAGACGAGTTTTGGATTTACTAGAATTTAGAAACCAGGTATCTCAATGTTTGCGGCCGAGTGACGGTGGCAGGGTGTTTGACATTCATTCTCATTTCTTGAATGGGACCTAAGCATGCAACCAAGGACACAGATTTGAATTTTCAACCAATTTATATGCATTAGAGCATGTGCCTGTAGTTCAAATTTCAATTATGCACATGAATGCATAGAAAACTCAGTTAATGTATAAAAATGTCCAAGCGAACCCCAGAAAATCCCAAAAATTGACACAACACTCCTGTTGTTCTATGTTGACACTAGAAAAAAATTGAAATCGAGAAGAGGCAATGGATATCGTTTCGTCCAGAAAGGTGAAACATTCCCTACCGAAACCATCAGGCTTGTTGTAAGAAGCTCTGGTTTGTGAGAAGCATATCCTCAAACCTGCCCCAAATGGGACAAAAAATTACCACGGCATGTTGATGCCGCTCCATGACAGCATGCCAAGTTTCATGAATTTTAGACGAGCTTTGGATTTACTAGAATTTAAAAACCAGGTATCTCAATGTTTGCGGCCGAGTGATGGTGGCAGGGTGTTTGACATTCATTCCCATTTCTTGCATGGGACCTAAGCATGCAACCAAGGACACAGATTTGAATTTTCAACTAATTTCTATGCATTAGATCGTGTGCCAGTAGTTCAAATTTGAATTATGCACATGAATGCATAGAAAACTCAATTAATGTATAAAAATGTCCAAGCGAACCCCGAAAAATCCCAAAAATTGCACAACACTCCTGTTGTTCTATGTTGACACTAGGAAAAAAATTGAAATCGAGAAGAGGCAACGGATATCGTTTTGTCCAGAAAGGTGAAACGTTCCCTACCGAAACCATCACACTTGTTGTGAGAAGCTCTGGTTTATGAGAAGCTTATACCCAAACCTACCCCAAATGGGACAAAAAAATTACCATGGCATGTTGACACCGCTCCATGATAGCATGCCAAGTTTCATGAATTTCGGACGACTTTTGGATTTACTAGAATTACAAAAGCAAGTATGTCGACGTTTGCCGGAGAGCCACGGTGTCGTGGTGTTCGAAATTAATCCCCATTTCTTGCATGGGACATAAGCATAAACCCATGGACACATATATGATTTTACAACCCATGTTGGTGCACCGGAGCATGTGCATGTAGTTTAATTTTTGAATTGTGCACCTGAAATGGCTAGAAAACCAATTTAGTGTATAAAATGTCCAAACGAACCTTGAATAATTCCAATTCTTTTACGACACACTTATAGTTGCATGTTCACTGCAGATAAAAGGTCTAGCAATTCAAACACCGTCCATTGCCGTTGTGACCCCATTACGTAATTCAAATCAAGATGAAAAATCCAGTAGATCCCACACAATTTAGTATCACCAACCGTGTGAGATGCAACACAAAATATCCTGGAGCACCGTCGGTGTATAGTATGCCTATGGCTTACGCGAGAAGTTGCGTCGGCTACAATCCACAGTCGGCGTGTCAAGCACACTAGGTCGCTCCCCAAATATCATTTCACTGTTAAATCATCGCCGGTGAAAGATGGGGACGTGGACCCGCGTCATGAGGGCAACTTCGGCAGCCCACTCCGGCAAGAGCACGGCCACAGCCGCCATGCACGTTCTAACAAGGTGCATGAGCGCGGCCGTAATCTGCGACTGGGTGGCCAAGGCGGCCCAAACAGCCGTTGTTGCTTCTCAGGTGGCGGCAGTAACATCTGCCTCGGGGATAGCAACTGGCGAGAGCGGCACAGCAGCTGTCCGTTCCACAACGACGGCCATAGCCCTGGTGGAGGACGCCCACGACCATGTCGAGGCCGCCCACACCCAGCTCGTGGCGGTCACTGCACAAATTGAACGAAGCTTCTCCGACAACGGTCGGCAACCCACCGCCGAAGAGTTGGCAATCGCCAAGAGTGTTCGAGCAGCCGTCCGTTCCTCCGCCGCATACCTTGCGACGATGGAGCCCGTCCAAGCCCAGATCACGGCTGCCCATGCCCAGCTCGTGGCGGCCTTTTCCAAAGAGATGGCGGACGCGGATGGCGAGATGCTTGTCGAGTATGGTGCGATGGATGCCATGAGCCCCTTCCCCAGGAGACCGTTGGGCGTGAGCTGGACATGGAGGTGGCGGCGGAGATCGACGAGCACCAGCCGTGGTAGTACTCTTTGTTTTATTTTATTAAGAGTGCCGGTCTTTAATTTGTTAGAGTAATGTTTAGGTCAGCTAGCTTCGTTTAATTGTTGAACTTGCTCGATTAAGAAGTGTGGGTGTGCTGTAGTCTCCTTTGTGTACCCAAATTATGCAATGACGTGGATGACAACTGTAACCAGGGAAATTCGAACCAAAATTTTTGACGTTCAAACTCATCACACACGGGTTAAGCTATCTGAATCGTTTGTGATGTTCACATATCGTACACAGTTCTGAATAAGGGACCATGTCTGATGACACTTTGCGCGCCAGTTTTTTCGCTGAAGCGATTCCAAATTTTCGGCTTTCGTAGAAATATCTACCTCCCCGCCCCCTCCCCCTTACCAAAAGCCACATTTCCTCTATTTCCGCCTTCCTTTCCAAGTTCAAACCTTCACACCTTGCTTGCAGCGCCGCCTCCTCGCCGGCGACCCTCCTTCACGCTGCTCGGCCTCGTCTATCCAGGCAGGTAATCCACACTCGACCCCCATCCCCCTCCTCCTTCCACATCCCACATGCCCCGACCGCCGGCGCGACACCTTCCACCCAAATCACTGACCCCTCCACCAAATAAGCGCCTCCCTAAGCAATGGTGCATGCAGTATAGCCAGGAGCTCAAGGAGCATTTGGCAGCGGAGAAGCAAATCGCGGCCGCACGTGTGGATGAGGTCGCGATGGCTGCCATTCATGCCGACCCCCAGATCTTGGAGGAGCACCTTGCCATTTTCTAGCTACGCCGGTTAAGCAT
The DNA here is from genome assembly GCF_002575655.3 of Aegilops tauschii subsp. strangulata. Taxonomy (NCBI): domain Eukaryota; kingdom Viridiplantae; phylum Streptophyta; class Magnoliopsida; order Poales; family Poaceae; genus Aegilops; species Aegilops tauschii. The sequence continues at coordinate 324,868,772 of NC_053040.3, forward strand.
GCTCGGTTTACCCGTTGCATGTGCTGCTCCTGTCTTTCCTTCACAAATTCTAGTGAATTGTGCTATCTAATTTTACCATGCAATATGTTGCTCTAGTGTATATGTTCTATATGTCATGCAGTGTGGTGCTCACTTATTAACTGTTTGGTTAATTAGTTGTCGTCTTTAGTTAACTGTTTGGTTCAATTCTGCAAATGTGATGTTCAATTCTTCAGGTTGCAATTTTTGTATTGTCTTCCATGTGAGAAATAAATCGAATTTATCTTTACAAAATACATGAGAAGCGAATACAATTGCTATATTTCCAAGTTGTCAAGCATGCTTGGCTTGGTTATACATTGTGCAATGTGGTGCTCAGTTAACGTTTGGTTCATTTGTGTTGTCGTGTTTAGCTAACTGTTTGGTTCAATTCTGCAATGCGATGTTCAATAGTTGTGGGTGCATTCTGCTATTGTATACCATGTGAGAAATAAATTTAATTTGGCTGTAGTAAATACATGAGAAACAAATACAATTGCTATATTTCCATGTTGGTAAGCATGCTTGGTTTGGTTAACTGTGTGATCTTCTATTAGGAGTATGTTATATTATGCAATGTGGTGCTCAGTTAATGTTTGGTTAATTTTTTTGTGGTGTTTAGTTAACTGCTTGGTTCAATTCTGCAATGCGATGCCCAATTGTCGTGGGTAGAATTTTGTATTGTTGTGCATGTGAGGAATAAATCAAATTTGGCTGCACTTAATACATAGAAACATATACAAGTGCTATATTTCCTAGTTCTTAATCATGCTTGGTTTGGATAAATGGGTTTTCCACGTGGCTTGAATTAATCTCATGAATCTACAATGTGCTTATTTTTCCTCAACATATTTTACTGATAGCATGCGAACCCTTACTTAACCTGATGACTAACTACCTTATATGTGTTGCAGGAAAACAATGGGTAGCACTGAGGTTTACAATCGAGGTTAGCACATGCATTGTCCGTTGTCTAATAGCACATTATTGTGCAATTGCAGGAACCATTCTAATATTTAGGTTTTTAATAGTTTGGTCTTGCACATGTAGGTCCTGCTGTCAGAGGTTTTGACCCACTGTTCAACCCTTTTTGCCGGGGACTGACTGTGTGGGATGTTGTCGGTGTCAAAACCGGCGGATCTCGGGTAGGGGGTCCCGAACTGTGTGTCTAAGGCGGATGGTAACAGGAGGTGGGGGACACGATGTTTACCCAGGTTCGGGCCCTCTCGATGGAGGTAGTACCCTACTTCCTGCTTGATTGATCTTGATGACATGAGTATTACAAGAGTTGATCTACCACGAGATCGTAGAGGCTAAACCCTAGAAGCTAGCCTATGGTATGATTGTTGTTGTCCTACGGACTAAACCCTCCGCTTTATATAGAGACCGGAGGGGGCTAGGGTTACACAGAATCGGTTACAAGGGAGGAGATCTACACATCCGTATTGCCAAGCTTGCCTACCACGCCAAGGAGAGTCCCACCCGGACACGGGACGAAGTCTTCAATCTTGTGTCTTCATAGTCCAACAGTCCGGCCAAAGGATATAGTCCGGCTGTCCGAGGACCCCCTAATCCAGGACTCCCTCAGTAGCCCCCGAACCAGGCTTCAATGACAATGAGTCCGACGCGCAGATTGTCTTCGGCATTGCAAGGCGGGTTCTTCTCCAAGTCCTGAGTACCTGTCGAGTAGTGTCCGGCTTCCCATGAATGTTGCACTCCTCGGCTTCTGCGCCTAATAATGGATATCCTCCACGTGTCGAGCGAATGCGAGAAGTCGAGGCATTTTTGCACTTGCCACCCTAACCATGTGAGTAAATCATCTATTTAAGGGACCGGGGATCCTCAGATCCAGATCACACCATCCTCCCTCAGCAAGTATCCATCGGAGCGCGCCCGGAAAAATCCATCCTATCATGGCCGGTCGTCGCAGCTCCTCCTCTCGCTCCCGTAGCCCTAAGCCAGGAAACTGGAAGAAGTTTTCCGTCTCCCAGATATAGTTGGTAGAGTTACAAACCCAGGGGTTTCTTCCTCCTGCGTATATGGTCCCCGTCCGAGCTGGACTAGCCACTTACAATGGCGGGGAACAAGCGGAGAGCTTTCCCAACCCATCCATGGGGGAGCGGGTATGCCTTGTCCCGTACTTGTTAAGGGGACTTGGATTTCCAATCCATCCGTTCCTCCGTGGGCTCCTGGAGTTCTACGGCCTCCAGCTGCATAATTTTACTCCTGCCTCCATATTACACATCGCAGGCTATGTCACCCTTTGCGAGCTGTTTTTGGGCTGTGAAACTCATTTCGAGCTATGGAAGAGGCTATTCTGCCTTGTACCCCGTACACAAGAGGGGTCGATATATCAAGTGGGCTTCCTTGACCAATAGGGTAAATCAAGAAAACAGCAGTAGCAGCTGCAACAGGAGCTAAATATGCAACCTCAGATTTTTCGGCACATCAGAATACCGTGTTGGATATCAAGGCGAGCCGAGATATGGCGCATCGCCGGGACCGGATATCTGTCTAGTACTCCGAAGAAGACATCCGAAGACTGGCCTTCGGAGTGGTTTTATATGGAGGACGTCCCCCTTCCGGACCCTGTTCGGATGGGCCTTCCTGAGTTTAATAACGCCCCTTTGAAGAAACGCCGCAGCTGGCGCCCTCGTAGCCCCCAGGGGGAAGATAACAGAGAGATCCTTTACCTGATGGGTCGGATACAAACGCTGGCCAAATCAGGATTGACAATAGTCAAGGTTATGTCAATATGTATAATGTGGGGGGTGCAGCCACTTCAATATCGGGGACAACCCATGTGGCACTTCAATGGAGAAGACGATGCCACCCGCTGCGGTCGTAAAGGTCCGGACTCCGTCGCTGCTCTAGCGAAAATACTGTCCGATTTATACAAAGGAGAGGAAGAGGAGCCAAACTGGGTGAGTTGCTACTTTTTACTCCAGACCTTCCCGCATTCTTTGTCATAAATATTTACCTTGCTATTTCATAGCAGGAACTACGAAAAGCTGTGAGGGAGGTCCACAGCCCGCCTCCACAACCAGAGGACCCTGACCGGGCCCTCGACCCCGGACTCGAAGAGGATCCGGACACATATGTGGAGCTTATTGACAGGACGTTCTATCAATTGAGCTGCGATGATGCCATGGTGGCCATCATAGCCGATTATCCTGGACTACTCCCTGCATCGCATGTAAGTAAAACCGGAGTCCCAACTTCCGAGAAGGATCCCTTTTTCTGCACTTCACCTACCGCACACATATGGTGTCTTACAGGGAAGGCCCTCGGGACGCCATGCCAAACCCGCAATGACTCACCAACAAGGGGCACCGAAGCCGGGTAGGCTTAAAAGGAAGGCGGTCAGGACTGAGACGCCATCGCAGAGGTATGAAACAGAACCCTGCTCCGTGGTTGTCGTCTTTTAAAATATAATAACGTCCATGTTTCCTAGTAGGAAAAACGCTCGCCGGACTATATCCGGAGAGGTTGCCGGCCACGCCTCCACCAGCCGGGCTCCAGAGCCGGACCTAGAGGCGGACGCTAACATAGGGCCAACACCGGATGTTCCTCCTACAGAGGATGCGGATAGGCTGTCCACTACGAATTCCGAAGTGGAGAGTGCCATGAATCACAGGCGCCGTCGGGCCGTACTCCGCGACGCTTGTTTCTCCCAAGAGGCGTTCGACGCCTTTAACTCAGGAGACGCGTACATCCGAGCTGCTCAAAATGGTCTTGCCAAAGCCATGGACCAGTATGTAAAGGATATATGGGTAATAAAATCTAATAATTATGTATATCAATAGCCCCTAAGACTTGAAACAGTTGGCACAACTGATTTAAGGATCATTGTTTGCATAGATTCTTACGGAGAAGAATACCCGGTTGTCTCAAGAGCTGGAGGAGTGCAAAGCCCAGCTTCAGGCCGCAATTGCCGCAGTAAAGGAGTCCGAGAAGGCCCCATCTGGTAACACTTATTTCTATTGCAAAGAATGACATGTACCAGGTAGTATGCGGCATGCATGCAAATCTAACAATAGATTATGCAGATGACTCCGGAGTGAATCCGGAGGTCGTGATAGGGGATGAGCCGCATGCTCAATGACAGCTAAAGGCTAGCGAGCGCGTGCTTATACGGGTTAGGCAGGAGAAAAACGATCTCCAAGACACCAATATCCGGTTGGGCGTGGAACTGAAAGATGTTCGAGCCCAGCTTGCTGACTCCGTAAAGGAGAATAAGAGGCTTCGACGCGGCATTTTCAGTAAGTGCTTGAGCGAACTTTCAAAGAGTTCGACGAAGAAACCGGCTGGCAGAGTTATATCTGCAGGTATGCTGACGGGTCGTCCCGTGGAGGAGATGCCCGGGTCTGCGGGTGATCTTCTGCCAGAGCTCTCACAACTGCACGAACAAGTTCGGCAAGTGATGCAGGGCATTGCCCAAGCCTTGTGGCCATCCGCCTCCCTGCCAGGAGGCATGGGGGAGCTTGTACAGAAGCTCAAGGGAGCGTGGCGGCGCTTCCGATTATGGAAGATATCAGCCTGTCGACAAGGTGCAAGGGAAGCCTGGGCCATGGTGAAGACGCGATATACCAAGGCTGACCCGAACCACATGGCCGAGGTCGGACCTGTGGGGTCTGATGGGAAAGAGATCCCCGTCAGTTTAGTGTATGATCAGGTAGAATTAGCCGCAAAGTATTCTCAACGGGATTGTAGGCTAGACAGCCTGTTGGATGGTATAGAAGAAGAATTTAGTCAGTCTAAGTGACTGTGTACTTCAAGTGACATGTATTGTCCCTAGCCGGATTGTAAATCATTTGTCATGGCGGACCTTTTCGCTTCGACCTCTGGACCCGACAGTCCGGAGTGTATCTGAATACCCGCTCAGTTATGTAAAAACCGGGGTACGCGTGGAAACCGGGCGTAGGGGTCATAAGTGCTTGAACAGACAAGTACAAACTAGTTATGTTATATTACATGGATAGTAAGAAACATCTTCTAGGGAGAATAGTTCCGTTAAGGGTTCCTTTCCCTGGGTACGCATGCCCCAATGTGCATGTCCGAGCTACGAAAAGAGACGCAGGATATAAACATTTGGGGGCATGTATTACAATAAATAAAGATCATCTTTTGTTCACCGGCCGAATATTCCCTTAAGAACGCTAGCTTTCAGCTTCACCCAGTCTGAGGTACACATCCGGCTGACCCGGCAGTAACAATCGCAGAGGTGCTCCCCTTATGCCCTAGCCGAATTAACGGGAACGTAGGGCATAAACACAAGAGCTAGGCAACCCAACTTGGCCAAAACTTAAGTCATATCGATGCATATAATGGCGAAAAAAGGTACATGTGGAAGAATAACACATGTGTGGGGCATAGAGCCCAGAAAATAGTTATATTAAGCTTCTGTATAAGAAGCCCCCAGGTATAATGAGCGCGGCTAGCGCGTCAAGATTGTGTAGTCAAGACACATTTTAGGCTTTTAAGGCCTTGAAGAAAAAGGGAAGAAAGAAAGAAATAAAAGACAGATGACGGATATATAAAAAATTGACGGAGGTAAGGAGACGAACATAGAGTCCGGCACTAGGCGTAGAACCTTCGGAGTCTGGCTACGTTCCATGGGTTTGGCTCGAGTCGATTGTCCGATGCATCCCGCGGACGATATGCTCCACCGGTCAGAACTTGGTCAATAATGAAGGGACCTTCCCATTTGGGCTTGAGCTTGTTCTTTTTCTTCTCCGGTAGGCGTAGAACGAGTTCGCCAACGTTATAAGTTTTGGCCCGTACTTCTCTGCTTTGATACCTTCGAGCCTGTTGCTGATAGAATGCGGAACGGGCTTTTGCCACGTCACGCTCCTCCTCCAGGGCGTCCAAACTGTCCTGCCGATCAAGCTCGGCTTCTTTCTCTTCGTACATGCGCACTCGAGGTGAGTCATGAATTATGTCGCAGGGCAGTACCGCCTCTACGCCGTACATCATAAAAAACAGTGTGTATCCGGTAGTGCGATTCGGCGTGGTCCGCGGCCCCCATAGTACGGAGTCGAGCTCCTCTACCCAGTGCGTATCGGATTCCTTCAAGGATCGCACTAATCTGGGTTTAATGCCGCTCATGATAAGACCATTTGCTCGCTCGACTTGACCGTTAGTTTGCGGGTGATAGACAGAAGCATAATCGAGCTTGATGACCATGTTGCTGCACCAAAGTTTTACCTCGTCGGCTGTAAAGTTCGAGCTGTTATAGGTGATGATGCTGTGAGGAAGACCATAACGGTGTACAACCCCGGATATGAAGTCTATCACTGGTCCGGATTCGGCCGTTTTAACTGGTTTGGCTTCTATCCATTTGGTGAATTTATCCACCATGACCAATAAGTATTTTTTCTTATGGCTTCCCCCTTTAAGGGGTCCGACCATATCAAGCCCCCAGACCACAAAGGGCCAAGTGATGGGGATTGTTTGGAGAGCGGTAGGCAGAATATGGCTTTGATTTTCAAAAAGGTGGCAACCGATGCATCGTTGAACAAGATCCTGTGCGTCTGCTCGGGCCATCGGCCAGTAAAAACCTGTACGGAAGGCCTTGCTTACCAGGGCCCGGGCTGCGGCGTGGTGGCCGCCAAGTCCAGCATGAATTTCTGCCAAAAGTTGTCGTCCTTCCTCTTCGGAGATTCACCTTTGAAGGACTCCGGTAGCGCTTTTCTTATAAAGCTCTCCCTCGTGGACCTTGTAGGCTTTAGACCGCCGCACAATGCAACGTGCCTCGTTTGGATCCTCTGGTAGTTTCTGCCTAGTTAGGTAGGCCAAGAAGGGTTCTGTCCACGGGGCGATGACAGCCATAATCACGTGGGCGGAAGGTGTTATTTCGGTGGTAGGGCCTCCGATTACGTCAGGGTGTTCGGGATCTGGCGTTGTGTCCGGGTCCAGACAATTATTTCTGGTCTCTCCTTCCCATACCACAGATGGCTTAAACAGCCTTTCCAAGAAGATATTAGGTGGGACCGGGTCGCTCTTAGCGCCGATGTGGGCAAGGATATCTGCCGCCTGATTGTTTTCCCGGACCACATGGTGGAATTCAAGCCCCTCGAACCAAGCTGCATTTTGAGGACGGCGTTGCGATAAGCCGCCATTTTTGGATCCTTGTCGTCAAAGTCTCCATTTATTTGAGATATTGCGAGGTTCGAATCCCCACGCACCTCTAGGCGTTGAATGCCCATGGAGACTGCCATCCGGAGACCATGTAACAGGGCCTTGTATTCTGCTGCATTGTTGGAGTATGTGTATAGTATCTGGAGTACGTATTGGACTGTATCTCCGGTGGGGGATGTCAGGATGACACCAGCCCCCAGACCAGCCAGCATTTTAGAGCCGTCAAAGTGCATGATCCAATTGGAGTATGCGCCGTACTCTTTAGGGAGTTCGGCCTCTGTCCATTCGGTGACGAAATCAGCCAGTACTTGTGACTTAACGGCTCGCCGTGGTTTGTATATTATGTCGAACGGGAGGAGCTCAATAGCCCATTTAGCAATCCGGCCTGTGGCCTCGCAGTTGTTTATTATGTCATTGAGTGGTACTTCAGAGGCCGCCGTAATTGAACACTCTTGAAAGTAGTTTCGCAGTTTCCGGGATGCCATGAAGACCGCGTATGCTATCTTTTGATAATGTGGGTACCGTGATTTGCATGGAGTGAGGATAGTGGATACATAGTATACCGGCTTTTGAAGCGGGAACTTATGTCCGTCCGTCTCTCGTTCGACGACGAGCACTACACTTACAACTTGCTGTGTTGCCGCTATATATAACAGCATTGGTTCGCCGACATTTGGCGCGGCCAAGATTGGGTTTGTGGCCAAAACGGCTTTTATTTCCTCTAGTCCGGCCGTGGCCGCATCCGTCCACTCGAAGTGTTCGGTGCGTCGAAGAAGGCGATAAAGAGGCGGTGCCTTTTCTCCTAATCGGGAGATGAAGCAGCTTAAGGCAGCCACGCATCCAGTTAGTTTCTGGATTTGCTTGAGGTCTGTTGGGATGGCCAACTGTGACAGAGCTCTGATTTTAGCCGGATTTGCTTCAATTCCTCTGTTGGAGACGATGAAGCCTAAGAGCTTTCCGGTGGGCACGCCGAAGACGCATTTTTCCGGATTGAGCTTAGTGTCGTGTATTCGGAGATTGTCGAACGTGAGCCTCAAGTCGTCTATTAAGGATTCGACGTGTCTGATTTTAATGACCACATTGTCTATGTATGCCTCCACTGTTTTGCCGATCTGTGTCTCCAAGCATGTCTGAATCATGCGTTGATAGGTTGCACCGGCGTTTTTTAGCCCGAAAGGCATGGTGTTAAAACAGAAGGGGCCATATGGAGTGATAAATGCCGTTGCGGCTTGATCGGACTCCGCCATCTTAATTTGATGGTATCCGGAGTATGCGTCGAGGAAACACAATGAGTCGTGTCCTGTGGTAGCGTCGATAATTTGATCGATGCGAGGGAGGGGGAAGGGATCCTTGGGGCAAGCCTTGTTAAGGTCCTTGAAGTCGACACATAGGCGCCAGGATTTGTCCTTCTTTGGTACCATCACTAGGTTTGCTAGCCAGTCCGGATGTTTTATTTCTCGGATGAATCCGGCCTCCAGTAACTTGGCTAGCTCTTCTCCCATGGCTTGTCGCTTAGGTTCAGAGAAACGCGGAAGAGTCTGCTTGACCGGCTTGAACCCCTTTAGAATGTTAAGGCTATGCTCGGCCAGCCTGCGTGGGATTCCTGGCATGTCTGAAGGATGCCAGGTGAAGATGTCCCAATTTTCGCGCAAGAACTCCCGTAGTGTGGCGTCTACTATGGGGTTTAATTGTGCCCCGATGGATGCTGTTTTGGTAGGGTCCGTTGGGTGGACTTGGAATTTGACTATTTCATCCGCTGGTTTAAAAGAGGTGGATTTGGATCTTTTGTCGAGTATCATCACGTCCCTGTCCACTGTGGAGTGCAGCGCCGTCAGTTCTTCGGCCGCGAGGCTTCGGATAACGCCTCGAGGGCTAGTGCGGCGGTTTTATTCTTGGCGCGGAGTGCTATGTCCGGATCACTAGCTAGAGTGATGATTCCATTGGGCCCGGGCATTTTGAGCTTCATGTACCCGTAATGGGGTATAGCTTGGAAGATCGTGAATGCCTCCCGCCCTAAAAGGGCATGGTATCCGCTACTGAACGGGGCCACTTGGAATGTGATTTCTTCAGACCTATAATTCTCCGGCGTGCCGAATACCACGTCTAGTGTGATTTTTCCCGTGCAGCGTGCCTCCCGACTAGGGATGATTCCTCTGAAGGTTGTGCTGCTTTGCTCAATGCGGCTCCTGTCTATTTCCATTTTGCTAAGAGTTTCTTCATAGATGAGCTTTAATCCGCTGCCGCCGTCCATGAGCACTTTAGTAAGCCGGAAGCCGTCCACAATTGGACTAAGGACCAAGGCGGCTGCTGCTCGGGCTGTTTGGAATTTAGGTTCGTCACTGGCATTGAAGGTGATAGCCGTATCACTTCATGGATTTATTGCTGCTACGTGGCAGACTTCGGCAAGGCTGCGGAGTGCTCGCTTACGCCTATTATTTGAGGCGAAGGTCTCGAAGACTGTCAATACTGTATTGCTCTTTTCCGCGGGATGGTGCTCTGCGGTATTGCTGATGAGGAGATCCTCACCGCTCTTGGCCACCTGCCGGAGTACCCAACATGCTCTAAGGCTGTGTGTCGGCATGGTATCCGCTGTACTGTGAATTTTGCATGGCCCGTTAAGCCATCCCTCCAATACAGTTCCGCGCTCTGTAGTGGGCTTTTGTTTCTTTGTAATCGGATCGGGTGACTTACGAGAGTACACCCTTTTAGTTCGGACGGGGGGTTTTGTGAGAGCCGGAGGATCCCAAATTTTTTTTTGGGTTTTCCAGGCGCTTTCCATTGCACAGTACTTCCGTACTATGGCCGCCAAGTCGGCGAAGTGTGCTATGTCACGGCGACTTATGGCGTTAAGGATTCCCTTGTCCGTGCAATTATTGCAAAAGAATGAGATTGCATCTTCCTCGCGACAGTCCTTAACCTTGCTCATTACAAGGAGGAATCTGGCCCAATAGTGGTGTACTGTCTCTTGGGGCTCTTGTCTAATGTGGGAAAGATCGCTTATATCTGGGTGGGTGGGTGGATTTAAGTCCGAACCCTGACCCGATCTGAGACCCAGGGGCGGAGGAGTCTCCGAGCTTGGCAGTTCGGGCTCCGGGATGTTGCTCAACAGGTCTGGCCCGCTGCCTGATTCTAGGTTCAAGGTTTGGGCCAAGTCCTCCCGTAGATGGGTATCCGGCTCGGAGAGCTCGGGAATCCGGACATAGTTTGTCCTCAAGATAGAGGAAGAATCGTTGCATTGCTCCTCCACCACCGCTATCTGATGGGTGACCGGCAGGGAGTTAATCTCCCTTTGGTCGGGTTTAAGCCTGATCTGATCATAGTCCGTAGCGACACCCAAGGCGGTGATACGATCCAGGAGCTCGTTCAAGGAAGAGAGCTCCATTGGATCCATCTGCTCGGCGAATTCCGAGCCGACGCAGAGGCTGTTTTCGATGACCCGAGAAGTCAACGTCGGCGCAGTGGCCGAATGGGCGGTCATGACGAAACCGCCTAGCCGGAGAGTTTGGCCTACAGCCAGGGCTCCCCCAGAGGTGATGTTGTCCTTGACAACAAGACGAGCCATCCAGCCTTATGATGACGGCACAGTGGAACTCTCAATGAAATCACCAATGTCGGTGTCAAAACCGGCGGATCTCGGGTAGGGGGTCCCGAACTGTGCGCCTAAGGCGGATGGTAACAGGAGGCGGGGGACACGATGTTTACCCAGGTTCGAGCCCTCTCGATGGAGGTAATACCCTACTTCCTGCTTGATTGATCTTGATGATATGAGTATTACAAGAGTTGATCTACCACGAGATCGTAGAGGCTAAACCCTAGAAGCTAGCCTATGGTATGATTGTTGTTGTCCTACGGACTAAACCCTCCAGTTTATATAGACACCAGAGGGGGCTAGGGTTACACAGAGTTGGTTACAAGGGAGGAGATCTACACATCCGTATTGCCAAGCTTGCCTTCCACACCAAGGAGAGTCCCACCCGGACACGGGACGAAGTCTTCAATCTTGTGTCTTCATAGTCCAACAGTCCGGCCAAAGGATATAGTCCGGCTGTCCGAGGACCCCCTAATCCAGGACTCCCTCAGATGTACTTGCGACCGGAAACGATTTCGCCTGTATAATTGTATTTTTAGCTCTATTGTATGTATTACCGTATTTGAGCGCTCGCCAGTCGCACACGACCTCATTTTTGCCGAGCGTGTGTGCCAGGAGGGCATGTCCCCGACGGTTTCTGGGTCGTGTGGGAAGGACCACCCCTATCGCCGTCACTCACTAGGCGATGGTTCCAAATGCCGTCGTGGAAAGGGGTTAAAAACCGTTTGTATAGCACTGACGCGTACCAGTGAGAACTTTGTATTGATAATCAAAGAGAGAGAAGAAGCCATCTAGCTACTAGCTATGGACCCGTAGGTCTGAAGTAAACTACTCACGCTTCATCGGAGAGGCAATGGTGTTGATGTAGAAGCCCTCCGTGATCGAATCCCCCTCCGGCAGGATGCCGGAAAAGGCCCCCAGATGGGATCTCACGGGTACAGAAGGTTGCGGCGGTGGAAAAGTGGTTTCGTGGCTCCCCTGGATGTTTTTGGGGTATAAGAGTATATATAGGAGGAAGATCTAGGTCAGGGGGTCTACGAGATGCCCACAAGGTCGGGGGCGCGCCCTCCACCCTTGTGGCCGCCTCGTGGCTCTTCTGACTTGCACTCCAAGTCTCCTGGGTGTCTTCTGGTCCAAGAAAAATCATCACGAAAGTTTTATTCCGTTTGGACTCCATTTGGTATTCCTTTTCTGCGAAACTCTAAAACAAGGAAAAAAACGGAAACTGGCACTGGGCTCTAGGTTAATAGTTTAGTCCCAAAAATCATATAAAATAGCATATTAATGCATATAAAACATCCAAAACAGATAATATAATAGCATGGAACAATGAAAAATTATAGATACATTGGAGACGTACCAAGCATCCCCAAGCTTAATTTCTGCTCGTCCTCGAGTAGGTAAATGATAAAAACAGAATTTTTGATGTGGAATGCTACCTAGCATATTTATCCATGTAATTCTCTTTATTGTGGCATGAATGTTCAGATCTGTAAGATTCAAAACAAAAGTTTAATATTGACATAAAAACAATAATACTTCAAGCATACTACCAAAATAATTATGTCTTCTCAAAATAACATGGCCAAAGAAAGCTTATCCCTGCAAAATCATATAGTCTGGCTATGCTCCATCTTCATCACACAAAATATGTAAATCATGCACAACCCCGATGACAAGCCAAGCAATTGTTTCATACTTTTGACGTTCTCAAACTTTTTCAACTTTCACGCAATACATGAGCGTGAGCCATGGACATAGCACTATAGGTGGAATAGACGGTGGTTGTGGAGAAGACAAAAAGAAGGAGATAGTCTCACATCAACTAGGCGTATCAACGGGCTATGGAGATGCCCATTAATAGATATCAATGTGAGTGAGTAGGGATTGCCATGCAACGGATGCACTAGAGCTATAAGTTTATGAAAGCTCAAAAAAGAAACTAAGTGGGTGTGCATCCAACTCGATTGCTCACGAATACCTAGGGAAATTTGAGGAAGCCCATCATTGGAATATACAAGCCAAGTTCTATAATGAAAAATTCCAACTAGTATATGAAAGTGATATCATAGGAGACTCTCTATCATGAAGATCATGGTGCTACTTTTAAGCACAAGTGTGGCAAAAAGGATAGTAACATTGTCCTTCTCTCTTTTTCTCTCATTATTTTTTTGGGCCTTCTCTCATTTTTTGGCCTCTTTTTTTCGTCTGGAGTCTCATCCCGACTTGTGGGAGAATCATAGTCTCCATCATCCTTTCCTCACATGGGACAATGCTCTAATAATGAAGATCATCACACTTCTATTTACTTACAACTCAAGAATTACAACTCGATACTTAGAACAAAATATGACTCTATGTGAATGCCTCCGGCGGTGTACCGGGATGTGCAATGAATCAAGAGCGACATGTATACAAAAATTATGAACGGTGGCTTTGCCACAAATACGATGTCAACTACATGATCATGCAAAGCAATATGACAATGATGGAACATGTCATAATAGACGGAACGGTGGAAAGTTGCATGGCAATATATCTTGGAATGGCTATGGAAATGCCATAATAGGTAGGTATGGTGGCTGTATTGAGGAAGGATAGTGGTGGGTTTATGGTACCGGCAAAAGTTGTGCAGTACTAGAGAGGTTAGCATTGGCGGAGAGGTGAGAGTGCGTATAATCCATGGACTCAACATTAGTCATAAAGAACTCACATACTTATTGCAAAAATCTATTAGTCATCGAAACAAAGTATTACGCGCATGCTCCTAGGGGGATATATTGGTAGGAAAAGACCATCCTCATCCTCGGCCGCCACTCATAAGGAAGACAATCAAAAAATAAATCATGCTCCGACTTCATCACATAACGCTTCACCATACGTGCATGCTACGGGACTCACAAACTTTAACACAAGTATTTCTCAAATTCACAACTACTTACTAGCATGACTCTAATATCACCATCTTTATATCTCAAAACAATCATAAGGAATCAAACTTCTCATAGTATTCAATGCACTTTATATGAAAGTTTTTATTATATCTCTCTTGGATGCCTATCATATTAGGACTAATTTTATAACCAAAGCAAATTACCATGCTGTAAAGACTCTCAAAATAATATAAGTGAAGTAGGAGAGTTCATCAATTTCTATAAAATAAAACCACCGCCGTGCTCTAAAAAGATATAAGTGAAGCACTAGAGCAAATTTTGCCTAGCTCAAAAAATATAAGTGAAGCACATAGAGCATTCTAATAAATCACGATTCATGTGTGTCTCTCTCAAAAGGTGTGTACAGCAAGGCTGATTGTGGGAAACTAAAAAGCAAAGACTCAAATCATACAAGACGCTCCAAGCAAAACACATATGATGTGGTGAATAAAAATATAGCCTCAAGTAAAGTTACCGATAGACGAAGACGAAAGAGGGGATGCCTTCCTGGGGCATCCCCAGGCTTAGGCTTTTTGACATCCTTGAATATTACCTTGGGGTACCTTGGGCATCCCCAAGCTTAGGCTCTTGCCACTCCTTATTCCATAGTCCATCAAATCCTTACCCAAAACTTGAAAAGTTCACAACAAAACTCCAACAAAAAATCTCGTAAGCTCCGTTAGGATAAGAAAATAAATCACCACTTTTGGTACTGTTGTGAACTCATTCTTTATTTATATTGGTGTAATATCTACTGTATTCCAACTTTTCCATGGTTCATACCCCCCAATACTAGCCAAAGATGTATCAAAATAAGCAAACAACACGCAAAAAATAGAATCTGTCAAAACCAGAACAGTCTGTAGCAATCTGAATATTTCGAATACTTCTGTAACTCCAAAAATCCTGAGCAAATAGGAAATCCTAGATAATTTGTTTATTAATCTTCTGCAAAAATAATCAGTATTTTATCACGTTCCTGCTAAAAATAAGAATTGTTTTCGTGAGCGTAAAAGCTTCTGTTTTTCAGCAACATCAAATCAACTATCATCGTAGGCTATCCCATAGGTCTTACTTGGCACAAACACTAATTGAAACACAAAACCACATCTAACCAGAGGCTAGTTTATTTTATTCAAAGCAAAACAGGACCTAAAAATCATGAACAAAAATAAAATTGGGTTGCCTCCCAACAAGCGCTATTGTTTAACGCCCTTAGCTAGGCATAAAACACGAATAGATCTAAGTATTCTCATCTTCGGTATTCAATTCTTTTCTCATCAAGTCTTCCAAAACTCGTCTAAGTAATTCTTTTCTTTCTTTTATCTCCCTCCTAGTAGATTAACTTTGATCATGAAAGGGACTTTGCTTGGTAATCTTAACATTCATAAACCCATAATCGGGATCATCCTCGTAAATATCATCATATAAAATACGTAGCTCGTTTCTAACGGGTTCCTTCGTCATTTTATTCAACCAATCCCTATTAAATCCTACATAAATTCCTCTAGCTATCGAATCAAATTCTTCAAAAGTTTCAAGATACAAAGTTTGAGAGATCTCAGAATGGGGAACCCTTTTCCTAAGATTTTCACTATAGGATTGATAATCCCTAGAATCCAAACTACGCATACTTTCTTTATCATGAAGGATCTCTATAATTGGAGGGTGTTCAACATCCTTTTTATAGAAAGAAAAAATATCCCTAGCTTCTTGGATAATAAAATCAAATTCACGCATAAGAATAATAGTGGCAATCTTTTTAGCTATAGGGTGATTGATTTTAGGGACTTCATAAAACACTGTTTGCAAAGCAGGATGAAGATGCACAAATTTTCTTTCTAATTTCTCAACAAGCATCACAATAGCATCCGCATAACAATTTGTGTCAAGAAGAATAGTTCTTTTATTAATAGGCAAGGATCCGGTACAATCAAAGAATTCTTGAATAATACTTTTCCCTATAATATTACCATCTCCTATACGAAAGATTTTAGTTTTGTAATTAGGAGGCTTTTCAGCTCCGGGATCCAAAGAGCATGTTTCAAGATTCTCCTCAAGATTTTCAGTGAAAACATCCCTAGTTTCAGACATGGTGGCGACAAACGAGCAAACAGAAAAGACGAACGAAAGAGAGGCGAAGAAAAGGCAAATCTTTTCGAAAATCGTTTTAGATGTGGGGGGAGGAAAACGAGAGGCGGATGGCGAATAATGTAATGTGAGGGATGAGAGTTTATGATGGGTACTTGGTATGTCTTGGCTTGGCGTAGATCTCCCCAGCAACGGCACTAGAAATCCTTCTTGCTACCTCTTGAGCTTGTGTTGGTTTTTCCCTTGAAGAGGAAAGGGTGATGCAGCAAAGTAGCGTAAGTATTTCCCTCAATTTTGAGAACCAAGGTATCAATCCAGTAGGAGACAACGCAACAAGCCACCGAATACCTACACAAACAAACACCAACTTGCAACCAACGTGACAAAGGGGTTGTCAATCCCTTCACGGTTATTCGCAAAGTGAGATCTGATAGAGACGGATAAATGGTAAAGTAATAATTTTTGGTATTTTTGGTTTATGGAACAGAAAGTAAAGATTGCAAAGAAAATAAATAGGAAACTAGAATTGTAGATCAGAAACGTATATGATGGAAAATAGACCCGGGGGCCATAGGTTTCACTAGAGGCTTCTCTCAAGATAGAATTTATTATGATGGGTGAACAAATTACTGCCGAGCAATTGATAGAAAAGCGCAAAGTTATGACGATATCTAAAGCAATGATCATGAATATAGGCATCACGTCTGTGTCAAGTAGACCGAAACGATTCTGCATCTACTACTATTACTCCACACATCGACCGCTATCCAGCATGCATCTAGAGTATTAAGTTCATAAAGAACGGAGTAACTTTTTAAGCAATATGACATGATGTAGAGGAATTAACTCAAGCAATATGATGAAAACCCCATCTTTTTATCCTCGATGGCAACAATACAATACGTGCCTTGCTGCCCCTACTGTCATTGGGGAAGGACACCGCAAGATTGAACCCAAAGCTAAGCACTTCTCCCATTGCAAGAAAAACCAATCTAGTTGGCCAAACCAAATCGATAGTTCGAAGAGACTTGCAAATATATCAAATCATGCATATAAGAATTCAGAGGAGATTCAAATAATATTCATAGATAAGCTGATCATAAATCCACAATTCATCGAATCTCGGCAACCACACTGCAAAAGAGTATTACATCGAATAGATCTCCAAGAACATCAAGGAGAACTTTGTATTGAGAATCAAAGAGAGAGAAGAAGCCATCTAGCTACTAGCTATGGACCCGTAGGTCTAAAGTAAACAACTCACGCTCCATCGAAGAGGCAATGGTGTTGATGTAGAAGCCCTCCGTGATCGAATCCCCCTCCGGCAGGATGCCAGAAAAGGCCCCAAGATGGGATCTCACGGGTACAGAAGGTTGCGGCGGTGGAAAAGTGGTTTTGTGGCTCCCCTGGATGTTTTTGGGGTATAAGAGTATATATAGGAGGAAGATCTAGGTCAGGGGGTCTACAAGGGGGCCACAAGGTCGGGGGGTGCTCCCTACCCCCCTGGGCGCGCCCTCCAGTCTTGTGGCCGCCTCGTGGCTCTTCTGACTTGCACTCCAGGTCTCCTGGGTGTCTTCTGGTCCAAGAAAAATCATCGCGAAAGTTTTATTCCGTTTGGACTCCGTTTGGTATTCCTATTCTTCGAAACTCTAAAACAAGGAAAAAACAGAAACTGGCACTGGGCTCTAGGTTAATAGGTTAGTCCCAAAAATCATATAAAATAGCATATTAATGCATATAAAACATCCAAAACAGATAATATAATATCATGGAACAATCAAAAATTATAGATACGTTGGAGACGTATCAGCTCGCTGGTCGGTGAGGAGTTGGATGAGATTCATCATGTAATCTAGTTAGTTTTGTTAGGGCTTGATCCCTAGTATCCACTATGTTCTGAGATTGATGTTGCAATGACTTTGCCATGCTTAATGCTTGTCACTTTGGGCCCGGGTGCCATGAATTGAGATCTGAACCGTTTATGTTATCACAATTATATCCATGTTCTAGATCTGATCTTGCAAGTTATAGTCACCTACTACGTGTTAGGATCCGGCAACCCCGAAGTGACAATAGTCGGGACCACTCCCGGTGATGAACGTAGTTTGAGGAGTTCATGTATTCACCGTGTGTTAATGTTTTGTTCCGGTTCTCTATTAAAAGGAGGCCTTAATATCCCTTAGTTTGCAATTGGACCCCGCTGCCACGGGAGGGTAGGACAAAAGATGTCATGCAAGTTCTTTCCATAAGCACGTACGACTATTTACGGAATACATGCCTACATTATATTTATGAACTGGATCTAGTGTCGTATCGCCCTAGGTTATGACTGTCACATGATGAATATCATCCAACAAATTACCGATCCAATGCCTACGAATTTATCTTATATTGTTCTTGCTAAGTTACTTTTGCTATCGTTACGGCTGCACTTGCCACAAAACTACTGCTATCAGTGTTACCGTTGCTATTGCTGACGCTACTACTATCAAAACTATCATATTACTTTGCTACTGATCACTTTGCTGCAGATAATTAATCTCCAGGTGTGGTTGAATTAAGAACTCAGCTGCTAATAGTTGCAAATATTCTTTGGCTCCCCTTGTTGAATCTATAAATTTGGGTTGAATACTCTACCCTCAAAAATTGTTGCGATCCCCTATACTTGTTGGTTATCAAGCTCCACCCACGTAGGGTCCATGAAGAAGCAACCTTGTCTATCCCACCATGGCCATTGTCCACGAAGGACTTGCCTCACTCGGGTAGATCTTCACGAATTAGGTGATCTCCTTGCCTTAACAAACTTCTTGGATCAACTCCACATCATATCAGAGGCTCCCAAGCGACACCTAACCAATCTAGGAGACACCACTCTCCAAAAGGTAATAGACGATGTGTTGATGGTAAACTCCTTGCTCTTGTGCTTCAAATGATAGTCTCCCCAACACTCAACTCTCTCTCACAGATTTGGCACTGGTGAAAGAAGGATTTGAGTGGAAAGCAGCTTGGGAGGCTAGCAATCAAGGTCCAGATGGTAGGAATGGAAATTCTTGATCTCAACACATGAGTAGGTGGTTCTCTCTCAAAAAATGAGTAGTTGAAGTGTAGGCACGTTTTGATGGCTCTCTCACTAAGTAAGAGGAGGGTGGAGGGGTATATATAAACTCCACACAAAATCCAACCGTTACACACTTTTGACCCAACTCGGTGGCACCGATCAGAAATCTAGGTGGCACTGTAAAAATATGAATGTTAGGAATCTCAGTGGGACCGACTGGGAACAACTCGGATGGGCCGATGTGCAATGGCTAGGGAAAACCTCGTTTCAGTGGAACCGATTGCATCAACTCAATAGGAACGAAGCGAAGCAATAAGGCAACAGAACGTTGGCAAGCCACTCGTCAAAGTTAAAACTAAACCAGCAAGACATCCCGACGTGCCAACACCCTGATAGGACTGTGCATATCTTGTCTCAGGCCACGATCGGATGAGAAGTTCGTACAACTAAAACCATACCTCGAGTTTCCCCATGGTGGCACTGCAAGGGGGCTCTAGTTAGGACCAACACTCATGAGAAGCACTGGTCGGGGTTGTTGATTAATTATCCGAGGGGTCCGGAAAGTCCCTATGTAAATTTTAGTTGTTATTAGGCAAATGTTAACATCAATGTTGGGCCTTGCTAGAAGAGTATTATCCTAAAACGAATGACCAGGGTCCCCATAAAACCCACACATGTTAGAAGCACTCATCATGGAACATAACACCGGTATGATAGAAATGAGGGCAGCATGAGTGGAACAAAACACCACGCAAAAGGTTGAGTCTTCCACACACAAGCAAGTATATAGATGCAATAACTAAATAAGGGATATTGTGATATCCCATGATATCCATGTCACAATATGGAACAACCTGAAACTGCACCTACAACTAGCAACACTATAAGAGGGGTTGAGCAAAGCGGTAACATAGCCAATAAAGAGTATGCTAGATAGTGGAAGTTAGAGCCTTATCATGGCATTTTGGGAGGCTGACAAACAAGTGGTAGGTAGTGAGACATAGCGATAGCAATGAGGTAACTATCAAGCAAAAATAGTAGTGATATCCAAGGTAATTGTCATCTTGCCTGGAGTCTCGCTTGGAACAAGATCGAGTCCATGAAGTAGTCAAACGAATCCTCACACTCGCAACGATACTAGAACTAGAAGAAGCATGACCGGAAAGAAGCAAACAACACGGTAAACAAACATCACATAATCATGGCATGATGCACATGTCCGATTTAATGAGGCATGGCATGGCAAGAGCAAGAGCAACAATCAAGTACTTAAAATTAAGTGAAGCTCAATATGCAACGGATTGCATATTGGCAAAACTCCACATAAAATATTTACTTCACTCCTACTTATGCTATACATCCACATTAAATATTGGTAAACATGGCAAGAGGTGAAGCATAATTAATCTACCTATCTTGGCAATTTAAATAAGTCCGGAGGCAACAAATAACAATTTCGGAAAATCCCCATATGCAATTTTCAAATTTGATACTGTTCTGCCTAAAACACAATTCAATTGTTGTTAAACATGCAAAGTAAGTGCACCATGTTAATCTACACATTTTTCTACTCCATTTACATATAAATAATATTTAATTCGGAGCTACGGTTATTTAGTTATGAAATAAACCATTTTAGCACGTCATTTATGCAAATTAATGCAAACATCAACTTTAAACATTTTCAACATGGATGAAATTTGGATATTGCGAAACTGCATGAAATTCTAATCAGTTTACATATAAAGTTTTTTTAATTCCCATTCATGGATATTTAGTTATTAGCAATTTAAGACAGTGGCATTTAATGTAAATATGCAATGCAATGGCTATTTGATAAAATCGGAGAGAGAAAAACATATACGGGCCGCATCTGGAAACAGGGCTGAATAGGGCAGCGGGCATGGGATAGCGGTGCAGCACATAGGGCATCACAAAGGCAACAAAGGAGGTGGGTTGGGCTAAGGCTCGCCTCGCGGGCTCGGCCCGAGTTGGTGAGGCTGGACGGCACAGTCCAGGTGGATGGCGGGGTGCGGCAGTGCCGTTTAAATCGCAGGACGACATGATAGCGGGTTGCCAAGGCACAGGTGAGGGGTCGAGGCCGGTTCGGACGAACCAGTTCGGTCCGGCTGGGTTCGGTTGAACCGTCGATTCTTGGCGGTTCGCGACGGCTGGGGCGAGTGAGCAGGGGCACTGGCTGAGGTCGGTCCTCGCCGGAGAAGACGATCGGCGTCGTGGCGGGGAACGCATGGGAGGCCGAAGGCAGGGCACCGACGGCGGATCCGAGCGCGGGCGACCGTATCGGGGCTCAGGCACGGTTGAGGGAGGTCCGACGACGACGACACGTGCGGGTCCGGTCGAGGCAACGCCAGATCCTGGCAGGCAGCGAGCTCCATCGGGAGGCGTCGGAGGTTCCCTGAAAGAGAGAGGACCAAGGGGTGAGAGAGAATGGTAGAGGAGGGGAAGAAGGAAGGTAGGGGCGGCGAGGATGGCCTGGAGGTAGCCGGTGGCGGCGCGGGGCGAGGCCATCGAGCAGGGGTGGCTCAGAGGATGAGCTCCGGGCTCATGAGCGGCGGCGTACGGATGGCGCGGGCTTGGCGGGCCATGGCTAAGGGGTGGAGGCGCGGTGCAGGTGGAGGTGTTGGTGAAGGAAATATGCCCTAGAGGCAATAATAAAGTTGTTGTTTTATATTTCCTTATATCATGGTAAATGTTTATTATTCATGCTAGAATTGTATTAACCGGAAACTTGATACATGTGTGGATACATAGACAAAACACCGTGTCCCTAGTAAGCCTCTACTAGACTAGCTCGTTAATCAAAGATGGTTAAGTTTCCTAACCATAGACATGTGTTGTCATTTGATGAACGGTGTCACATCATTAGGAAAATGATGTGATGGACATGACCCATTCGTTAGCTTAGCATAATGATCGTTAAGCTTTATTGCTATTCCTTTCTTCATGACTTATACATATTCCTTTGACTATGAGATTATGCAACTCCCGAATATCGGAGGAACACCTTGTGTGCTATCAAACGTCACAACATAACTAGGTGATTATAAAGATGCTCTACAGGTGTCTCCGAAGGTGTTTGTTGGGTTGGCATAGATCGAGATTAGGATTTGTCACTCCGAGTATCGGAGAGGTATCTCTGGGCCCTCTCGGTAATGCACATCACAATAAGCCTTGCAAGCAATGTCACTAATGAGTTAGTTGCGGGATGATGCATTACGGAACGAGTAAAGAGACTTGCCGGTAAGGAGATTGAACTAGGTATGAAGATAGCGACGATCGAATCTCGGGCAAATAACATACCGATGACAAAGGGAATGACGTATGTTGTTATTGCGGTTTGACCGATAAAGATCTTTGTAGAATATGTAGAAACCAATATGAGCATCCAGGTTCCGTTGTTGGTTATTGATCGGAGATATGTCTCGGCCATGTCTACATAGTTCTCGAACCCGTAGGGTCCGCACGCTTAACGTTCGATGACGATTTGTATTATGAGTTATGTGTTTTGGTGACCGAAGATTGTTCGGAGTCCCGGATGAGATCACGGACATGACGAGGAGTCTCGAAATAGTTGAGAGGTAAAGATTTATATATTGGATGATAGTATTTGGACACCGGAATGGTTTCGGGGCGTTTCAGATATTTATTGGAGTACCGAGCGGTTTCCGGAACCCCCCGGGGAAGTAATGGGCCAACATGGGCCATAGGGAAGAGAGAGGGGAGCCCACAAGGGGTGGCGCCTCCCCCATGGGCTGTCCGAATTGGACATGGGGAAGGGGGCACGGCCCCCTTTCCTTTCCCCCTCTCCCTCTCCTTCCCCCTTTTCCCCCTCCATGAGAAGGAATAAGAGGGGGAGCGAATCCTACTAGAACTGGGAGTCCTAGTAGGACTCCCCTCTCATGGTGCGCCCCCTAGGGCCGGTCTCCTCCCTCTCCCTCTTTTATATACGTGGGCAGGGCACCCCTTGGAGACACACCAATTGTTCCAAGCCGTGTGCGGTGTCTCTCTCCGCGGTTTACAGCTCCAGTCACATTCACGTAGTTGTTGGGGAACGTAGTAGTTTCAAAAAAATTCCTACGCACACGCAAGATCATGGTGATGCATAGCAACGAGAGGGGAGAGTATTGTCCACGTACCCTCGTAGACCGAAAGCGGAAGCGTTAACACAACGCGGTTGATGTAGTCGTACGTCTTCACGATCCAACCGATCAAGTACCGAACGCACGGCACCTCCGAGTTCAGCACACGTTCAGCTCGATGACGTCCCTCAAACTCCGATCCAGCCGAGTGTTGAGGGAGAGTTTCGTCAGCACGACGGCGTGGTGACGATGATGATGTTCTACCGACGCAGGGCTTCGCCTAAGCACCGCTACGATATTATCGAGGTGTAATATGGTGGAGGGGGGCACCGCACATGGCTAAGAGATCAATGATCAATTGTTGTATCTATGGGGTGCCCCCCTGCCCCCGTATATAAAGGATCAAAGGGGGGAGGTGCGGCCAGCCTTGGGGCGCTCCAGGAGGAGTCCTACTCCCACCGGGAATAGGACTCCCCCCCCCCCTTTTCCTAGTTGGATTAGGACTTGGGAGGGGGGAAAGAGGAGAGGGAGAAGAAGGAAGGGGCGCCGCCCCCTTCTCCTTGTCCTATTCGGACTAGGGGGAGGGACGCGCGGCCCAGCCCTAGCCGCCTCTCCTCTCTTCCACCTAGGCCCACTAAGGCCCATTATGTTGCCGGGGGGTTCCGGTAACCTCCCGGTACTCCGGTAAAATCCCGATTTCACCCGGAACACTTCCGATATCCAAACATAGGCTTCCAATATATCAATCTTCATGTCTCGACCATTTGGAGACTCCTCGTCATGTCCGTGATCACATCCGGGACTCCGAACAACCTTCGGTACATCAAAACATATAAACTCATAATATAACTGTCATCGAAACGTTAAGCGTGCGGACCCTACGGGTTCGAGAACTATGTAGACATGACCGAGACACGTCTCCGGTCAATAACCAATAGCGGAACCTGGATGCTCATATTGGCTCCCACATATTCTACGAAGATCTTTATCGGTCAGACTGCATAACAACATACGTTGTTCCCTTTGTCATCGGTATGTTACTTGCCCGAGATTCGATCGTCGGTATCTCAATACCTAGTTCAATCTCGTTACTGGCAAGTCTCTTTACTCGTTCTGTAATACATCATCTCGCAACAAACTCATTAGTTGCAATGCTTGCAAGGCTTAAGTGATGTGTATTACCGAGAGGGCCCAGAGATACCTCTCCGACAATCGGAGTGACAAATCCTAATCTCGAAATATGCCAACCCAACAAGTACCTTCGGAGACACCTGTGGAGCACCTTTATAATCACCCAGTTACGTTGTGACGTTTGGTAGCACACAAAGTGTTCCTCCGGTAAACGGGAGTTGCATAATCTCATAGTCATAGGAACATGTATAAGTCATGAAGAAAGCAATAGCAACATACTAAACGATCGAGTGCTAAGCTAACGGAATGGGTCAAGTCAATCACATCATTCTCCTAATGATGTGATCCCGTTAATCAAATGACAACTCATGTCAATGGCTAGGAAACATGATCATCTTTGATCAACGAGCTAGTCGAGTAGAGGAATACTAGTGACACTTTGTTTGTCTATGTATTAACACAAGTATTATGTTCCCGGTTAATACAATTCTAGCATGAATAATAAACATTTATCATGATATAAGGAAATAAATAATAACTTTATTATTGCCTCTAGGGCATATTTCCTTCAGTCTCCCACTTGCACTAGAGTCAATAATCTAGATTACTCAGTAATGATTCTTACACCCATGGAGCCTTGGTGCTGATCATGTTTTGCTCGTGGAAGAGGCTTAGTCAATGGGTCTGCAACATTCAGATCCGTATGTATCTTGCAAATTTCTATGTCTCCCACCTAGACTAAATCTCGGATGGAATTGAAGCGTCTTTTGATGTGCTTGGTTCTCTTGTGAAATCTGGATTCCTTTGCTAAGGCAATTGCACCAGTTGGACCCGATGCACTAGGTATGACACCTAGATCGGATATGAACTCCTTCATCCAGACTCCTTCATTTGCTACTTCCGAAGCATCTATGTACTTCGCTTCACACGTAGATCCCGCCACGACGCTTTGTTTAGAACTGCACCAACTGACAGCTCCACCGTTCAATGTAAACACGTATCCGGTTTGCGATTTAGAATCGTCCGGATCAGTGTCAAAGCTTGCATCGACGTAACCATTTACGATGAGCTCTTTGTCACCTCCATAAACGAGAAACATATCCTTAGTCCTTTTCAGGTATTTCAGGATGTTCTTGACTGCTTTCCAGTGATCCACTCCTGGATTACTTTGGTACCTTCCTGCTAGACTTATAGCAAGGCATACATCAGGTATGGTACACAGCATTGCATACATGATAGAGCCTATGGCTGAAGCATAGGGAACATCTTTCATCTTCTCTCTATCTTCTGCAGAGGTCGGGCATTGAGTCTTACTCAACTTCACACCTTGTAACACAGGCAAGAACCCTTTCTTTGCTTGATCCATTTTGAACTTCTTCAAAACTTTGTCAAGGTATGTGCGTTGTGGAAGTCCAATTAAGCGTCTTGATCTATCTCTATAGATCTTGATGCCCAATATATACGCAGCTTCACCGAGGTCTTTCATTGAAAAACTCTTATTCAAGTATCCCTTTATGCTATCCAGAAATTCTATATCATTTCCAATCAGCAATATGTCATCCACATATAATATCAGAAATGCTACAGAGCTCCCACTCACTTTCTTGTAAATACAGGCTTCTCCAAAAGTCTGTACAAAACCAAATGCTTTGATCACACTATCAAAGCGTTTATTCCAACTCCGAGAGGCTTGCACCAGTCCATAAATGGATCGCTGGAGCTTGCATACTTTGTTAGCTCCCTTTGGATCGACAAAACCTTCCGGTTGCATCATATACAACTCTTCTTCCAGAAATCCATTCAGGCATGCAGTTTTGACATCCATTTGCCAAATTTCATAATCATAAAATGCGGCAATTGCTAACATGATTCGGACAGACTTAAGCATCGCTACGGGTGAGAAGGTCTCATCGTAGTCAATCCCTTGAACTTGTTGAAAACCTTTCACAACAAGTCGAGCTTTATAGACAGTAACATTACCGTCAGCGTCAGTCTTCTTCTTGAAGATCCATTTATTTTCAATGGCTTGGCGATCATCAGGCAAGTCAACCAAAGTCCATACTTTGTTCTCATACATGGATCCCATCTCGGATTTCATGGCCTCAAGCCATTTTGCGGAATCTGGGCTCACCATCGCTTCTTCATAGTTCGTAGGTTCGTCATGGTCTAGTAACATAACCTCCATAACAGGATTACTATACCACTCTGGTGCGGATCTTACTCTGGTTGACCTACGAGGTTCAGTAACAACTTGATCTGAAGTTCCATGATCATCATCATTAACTTCCTCACCAATTGGTGTAGGCATCACAAGAACCTGTTTCTGTGATGAACTATTTTCCAATAAGGGAGCAGGTATTGTTACCTCATCAAGTTCTACTTTCCTCCCACTCACTTCTTTCGAGAGAAATTCCTTCTCTAGAAAGGATCCATTCTTAGCAACGAATGTCTTGCCTTCGGATCTGTGATAGAAGGTGTACCCAACAGTCTCCTTTGGGTATCCTATGAAGACACATTTCTCCGATTTAGGTTCGAGCTTATCAGGTTGAAGCTTCTTCACATAAGCATCGCAGCCCCAAACTTTAAGAAACGAAAACTTTGGTTTCTTGCCAAACCACAGTTCATAAGGCGTCGTCTCAACGGATTTCGATGGTGCCCTATTTAACGTGAATGCAGCCGTCTCTAAAGCATAACCCCAAAACGATAGCGGTAAATCAGTAAGAGACATCATAGATCGCACCATATCTAGTAAAGTACGATTACGACGTTCGGACACACCGTTACGTTGTGGTGTTCCGGGTGGCGTGAGTTGCGAAACTATTCCGCATTGTTTCAAATGTAGACCAAACTCGTAACTCAAATATTCTCCTCCACGATCTGATCGTAGAAACTTTATTTTCTTGTTACGATGATTTTCAACTTCACTCTGAAATTCTTTGAACTTTTCACATGTTTCAAACTTATGTTTCATTAAGTAGATATACCCATATCTGCTCAAATCATCTGTGAAGGTGAGAAAATAACGATATCCGCCACGAGCCTCAATATTCATCGGACCACATACATCTGTATGTATGATTTCCAACAAATCTGTTGCTCTCTCCATAGTTCCGGAGAACGGCGTTTTAGTCATCTTGCCCATGAGGCACGGTTCGCAAGTACCAAGTGATTCATAATCAAGTGATTCCAAAAGTCCATCAGTATTGAGTTTCTTCATGCGCTTTACACCGATATGACCTAAACGGCAGTGCCACAAATAAGTTGCACTATCATTATCAACTCTGCATCTTTTGGCTTCAACATTATGAATATGTGTATCACTACTATCGAGATTCATTAAAAATAGACCACTCTTCAAGGGTGCATGACCATAAAAGATATTACTCATATAAATAGAACAACCATTATTCTCTGATTTAAATGAATAACCGTCTTGCATCAAACAAGATCCAGATATAATGTTCATGCTCAACGCTGGCACCAAATAACAATTATTTAGGTCTAATACTAATCCCGAAGGTAGATGTAGAGGTAGCATGCCGACGGCGATCACATCGACTTTGGAACCGTTTCCCACGCACATCATCACCTCGTCGTTGGCCAGTGTTCGCTTAATCCGTAGTCCCTGTTTCGAGTTGCAAATATTAGCAACATAACCAGTATCAAATACCCAGGTGCTATTGCGAGCTCTAGTACGGTACAGATCAATAACATGTATATCACATATACCTTTGTTCACCTTGCCATCCTTCTTATCCGCCAAATACATGGGGCAGTTCCGCTTCCAGTGACCAGTCTGCTTGCAGTAGAAGCACTCAGTCTCAGGCTTAGGTCCAGACTTGGGTTTCTTCTCCTGAACAGTAACTTGCTTGCTGTTCATTTTGAAGTTCCCCTTCTTCTTCCCTTTGCCCTTTTTCTTGAAACTAGTGGTCTTATTGACCATCAACACTTGATGCTCCTTTTTGATTTCTACCTCCGCAGCTTTTAGCATTGCGAAGAGCTCAGGAATCGTCTTATCCATCCCTTGCATGTTATAGTTCATCACGAAGCTCTTGTAGCTTGGTGGCAGTGATTGAAGAATTCTGTCAATGACGCTATCATCCGGAAGATTAACTCCCAGTTGAATCAAGTGATTGTTATACCCAGACATTTTGAGTATATGCTCACTGACAGAACTATTCTCTTCCATCTTGCAGCTGTAGAACTTATTGGAGACTTCATATCTCTCAATCCGGGCATTTGCTTGAAATATTAACTTCAACTCCTGGAACATCTCATATGCTCCATGATGTTCAAAACGTCGTTGAAGACCCGGTTCTAAGCCGTAAAGCATGGCACACTGAACTATCGAGTAGTCATCAGCTTTGCTCTACCAGACCTTCATAACATCTGGTGTTGCTCCTGCAGCAGGCCTGGCACCCAGCGGTGCTTCTAGGACGTAATTCTTCTGTGCACCAATGAGGATAATCCTCAAGTTACGAACCCAGTCCGTGTAATTTCTACCATCATCTTTCAACTTTGCTTTCTCAAGGAACGCATTAAAATTCAACAGAACAACAGCACGGGCCATCTATCTACAATCAACATAGACAAGCAAGATACTATCAGGTACTAAGTTCATGATAAATTTAAGTTCAATTAATCATATTACTTAAGAACTCCCACTTAGATAGACATCCCTCTAATCATCTAAGTGATCACGTGATCCAAATCAACTAAACCATAACCGATCATCACGTGAAATGGAGTAGTTTTCAATGGTGCATCACTATGTTGATCATATCTATTATATGATTCACGCTCGACCTTTCGGTCTCACTATTCCGAGGCCATATCTGCATATGCTAGGCTCGTCAAGTTTAACCTGAGTATTCTGCGTGTGCAAAACTGGCTTGCACCCGTTGTAGATGGACGTAGAGCTTATCACACCCGATCATCACGTGGTGTCTGGGCACGACGGACTTTGGCAACGGTGCATACTCAGGGAGAACACTTTTATCTTGAAATTTAATGAGAGATCATCTTATAATGCTACCGTCAATCAAAGCAAGATAAGATGCATAAAAGATAAACATCACATGCAATCAATATAAGTGATATGATATGGCCATCATCATCTTGTGCTTGTGATCTCCATCTCCGAAGCACCGTCATGATCCCCATCGTCACCAGCGCGACACCTTGATCTCCATCGTAGCATCGTTGTCGTCTCGCCAACTATTGCTTCTACGACTATCGCTACCGCTTAGTGATAAAATAAAGCAATTACATGGTGATTGCATTGCATACAATAAAGCGACAACCATATGGCTCCTGCCAGTTGCCGATAACTCGGTTACAAAACATGATCATCTCATACAATAAAATTTAGCATCATGTCTTGACCATATCACATCACAACATGCCCTGCAAAAACAAGTTAGACATCCTCTACTTTGTTGTTGCAAGTTTTACGTGGCTGCTACTAGGCTTAGCAAGAACCGTTCTTACCTACGCATCAAAACCACAACGATAGTTTGTCAAGTTGGTGCTGTTTTAACCTTCGCAAGGACCGGGCGTAGCCACACTCGGTTCAACTAAAGTTGGAGAAACTGACACCCGCCAGCCACCTCTGTGCAAAGCACGTCGGAAGAACCAGTCTCGCGTAAGCGTGCGCGTAATGTCGGTCCGGGCCGCTTCATCCAACAATACCGCCGAACCAAAGTATGACATGCTGGTAAGCAGTATGACTTATATCGCCCACAACTCATTTGTGTTCTACTCGTGCATATAACATCAACGCATAAAACCAGGCTCGGATGCCACTGTTGGGGAACATAGTAATTTCAAAAAAAATCCTACGCACACGCAAGATCATGGTGATGCATAGCAACGAGAGGGGAGAGTGTTGTCCACGTACCCTCGTAGACCAAAAGCGGAAGCGTTAACACAACGCGGTTGATGTAGTCGTACGTCTTCACGATCCGACCGATCAAGTACCGAACGCACGGCACCTCCGAGTTCAGCACACGTTCAGCTCGATGACGTCCCTCGAACTCCGATCCAGCCGAGTGTTGAGGGAGAGTTTCGTCAGCACGACGGCGTGGTGACGATGATGATGTTCTACCGACGTAGGGCTTCGCCCAAGCACCGCTACGATATTATCGAGGTGTAATATGGTGGAGGGGGGCACCGCACACGGCTAAGATATCAATGATCAATTGTTGTGTCTATGGGGTGCCCCCCTGCCCCCGTATATAAAGGATCAAAGGGGGAAGGTGCGGCCAGCCTTGGGGCGCGCCAGGAGGAGTCCTACTCCCACCGGGAGTAGGACTCCCCCTTTTTCCTAGTTGGATTAGGACTTGGGAGGGGGGAAAGAGGAGAGGGAGAAGAAGGAAGGGGGGGCGCCCCCTTCTCCTTGTCCTATTCGGACTAGGGGGGAGGGGCGCGCGGTCCAGCCCTAGCCGCCTCTCCTCTCTTCCACCTAGGCCCACTAAGGCTCATTATGTTGCCGGGGGGTTCCAGTAACCTCCCGGTACTCCGGTAAAATCCCGATTTCACCCGGAACACTTCCGATATCCAAACATAGGCTTCCAATATATCAATCTTCATGTCTCGACCATTTGGAGACTCCTCGTCATGTCCGTGATCACATCCGGGACTCCGAACAACCTTTGATACATCAAAACATATAAACTCATAATATAACTGCCATCGAAACGTTAAGCGTGCGGACCCTAAGGGTTCGAGAACTATGTAGACATGACTGAGACACGTCTCCGGTCAATAACCAATAGAGGAACCTGGATGCTCATATTGGCTCCCACATTTCTACAAAGATCTTTATCGGTCAGACCGCATAACAACATACGTTGTTCCCTTTGTCATCGGTATGTTACTTGCCCGAGATTCGATCGTCGGTATCTCAATACCTAGTTCAATCTCATTACCGGCAAGTCTCTTTACTTGTTCTATAATACATCATCTCGCAACAAACTCATTAGTTGCAATGCTTGCAAGGCTTAAGTGATGTGTATTACCGAGAGGGCCCAGAGATACCTCTCCGACAATCGGAGTGACAAATCCTAATCTCGAAATATGCCAACCCAACAAGTACCTTCGGAGACACCTGTAGAGCACCTTTATAATCACCCAGTTACGTTGTGACGTTTGGTAGCACACAAAGTGTTCCTCCGGTAAACGGGAGTTGCATAATCTCATAGTCATAGGAACATGTATAAGTCATGAAGAAAGCAATAGCAACATACGAAACGATCGAGTGCTAAGCTAACGGAATGGGTCAAGTCAATCACATCATTCTCCTAATGATGTGATCCCGTTAACCAAATGACAACTCATGTCAATGGCTAGGAAACATAACCATCTTTGATCAACGAGCTAGTCAAGTAGAGGCATACTAGTGACACTTTGTTTGTCTATGTATTCACACAAGTATTATGTTTCCGGTTAATACAATTCTAGCATGAATAATAAACATTTATCATGATATAAGGAAATAAATAATAACTTTATTATTGCCTCTAGGGCATATTTCCTTCAGTAGTGCTTAGGCGAAGACCTGCGCAGATCACATCACCATCACCGTCACCACGCCGTCGTGCTGACGAAACTCTCCCTCGACCCTCTGCTGGATCAAGAGTTCGGTACTTGATCGGTTGGGTCGCGAAGACGTTCAACTACATCAACCGCGTTAACCTAATGCTTCCGCTTTCAGTCTATGAGGGTATGTGGACACGCTCTCCCCTGCCGTTGCTATGCATCTCCTAGATAGATCTTGCGTGATCGTAGGGAATTTTTTGAAATTGCATGCTACGTTCCCCAATAGTGGCATCCGAGCCAGGTCTATGCGTAGATGATATGCACGAGTAGAACACAAAGAGTTGTGGGCGATAATAGTCATACTGCTTACCACCAACGTCTTATTTTGATTCGGCGGCATTGTTGGATGAAGCGGCCCGGACCACCTTACATGACCACGTTCATGAGACCAGTTCCACCGACAGACATGCAACTTGTTTTGCATAAAGGTGGCTGGCGGGTGTCTGTTTCTCAAACTTTAGTTGAATCGAATTTGACTACGGCCGGTCCTTGTTGAAGGTTAAAACAGCACACTTGACGAAAAATCATTATGGTTTTGATGCGTAGGTAAGAACGGTTCTTGCTAGAAGCCCGTAGCAGCCACGTAAAACTTGCAACAACAAAGTAGAGGACATCTAACTTGTTTTTGCAGGGCATGTTGTGATGTGATATGGTTAAGACATGATGTGATATAAGTTATTGTATGAGATGATCATGTTTTGTAAAAGTTATCGGCAACAGGCAGGAGCCTTATGGTTGTCGCTTCATTGTATGAAATGCAATCGCCATGTAATTGCTTTAGTTTATCACTATGCGGTAGCGATAGTTGTAGAAGCAATAGTTGGCGAGATGACAACGACGCTACGATAGAGATCAAGGTGTCAAGCCGATGATGATGGAGATCATGACGGCGCTTTGGAGATGGAGATCAAAGGCACAAGATGATGATGGCCATATCATTTCACATATTTTGATTGCATGTGATGTTTATCTTTTATGCATCCTATTTTGCTTAGTACGGCGGTAGCATTATAAGATGATCCCTCACTAAATTCCAAGGTATAAGTGTTCTCCCTGAGTATGCACCGTTGCTACAGTCATGCCGAGACACCATGTGATGATCGGGTGTGATAAGCTCTACGTTCACATACAACGGGTGTAAGACAGTTTTGCACATGCAGAATACTCAGCTTAAACTTGACGAGCCTAGCATATACAGATATGGCCTCGGAACACTGAGACCGAAAGGTCAAACGTGAATCATATAGTAGATATGATCAACATAGAGATGTTCACCATTGAAAACTACTCCATCTCACGTGATGATCGGACATGGTTTAGTTGATTTGGATCACGTGATCATTTAGATGACTAGAGGGATGTCTATCTAAGTGGGAGTTCTTAAGTAATATGATTATTGAACTTAATTTATCATGAACTTAGTCCTAATAGTTTTTGCATATCTATGTTTTAGATCAATAGCTCGCGTATAGCTCCCCTGTTTTATTTTTGATATGCTCCTAGAGAAAACTAAGTTGAAAGATGATAGTAGAAATGATGTGGATTGGGTCAGTGATCTCAGGATTATCCTCATTGCTGCACGGAAGAATTATGTCCTTGATGCACCGCTAGGTGACAGACCTATTGTCACGACCGGTTTTTCAATAAAATAATTATTGAGAAACCAATCCCTGTTACGGACCAGCGAGGAAGAATTCCTTCTCACTGATAGACAATATATTGGTCACAGAGGAAAAATACCAGGAGTACTAAATATAATACAAGGTTGAGCAGAGACTGCCCAACAATTTATTACACGCACGCCGATAAAACTATACGGCGGATAGGGTGGCAAACTACTAACTCACGATAAAAAACGGTGGTGGAAATATCATCGCGAAGCGAGTGACATGATTCCAGAACACTACAACTCTTCGAGCGTCGGAGTGAGGCTCGAGAGGACTTATTGCGGGTGGCGGAAGCGTAAACGATACAAGTGACCAATATCCGGGATCGCGCAGGACTGACTGGGACTCCTCTAGGCGTCGGACGCGCTATCAAACTCTTCATCCAAGAGATCGCCTTCGTCAACATCTGGCCAAATCAACAAGCCAGGTGAGTACTATGAAAGTACTCGCAAGACAGTTCGGACATAAGGTATAACAAATGCAAACATGAAACACATGAACAAGTTAACCAGAGCGATCAGACATAGAGATAATAAATACTGGGTGCCAAGCGAGGGTCTGAATGACGCCTCGAGCGGAAACTGCAGAATAGTAATGCGGGTGCCAAACGAGTGTCTGAAAGACTCCTCGAGCGGAAAATGCGGAATAATAATACTGGTGCCAAACGAGTGTCTGAAAGACTCCTCGAGCGGAAAATGCGGAATAATAATACTGGTGCCAAACGAGTGTCTGAAAGACTCCTCGAGCGGAAAATGCGGAATAACAATGCCGCAGTCGGGCGTCGGGGCGACACCACATAAAGGGCTTATAACAGAAAATAAAGACAGTACATGCCACAGTCGGACGTCTGAGCGACATCGCATAAAGGGCTTATATTTAAAGTGAGAAACGAGTACACGCCACAGTCGGACGTCTGCGCGACGTCTCATAAAGGGCTTATATTGTAACACAACAATACAATAGTTCTGGAATATAACTTATCACAAGCACGAGACAAATATAATGTTAGTCCATCCACAGGAATAACAATGAAATTGAATTTACCACTTGAGCTTGTTCACCGGGGGCAAGATTTTCACACGGATAGATTTGGATGTAAAGTCTACATTACTGATCATGGATACGATGATTTGGAAAGAATTGACTCTGCAGAGTTTGTACTTAACCACAGCCAACGGATTTCAGTAGTCACGGGGACTAGTTCCGTCTACGGTGTTCTGGAAGGAACACGTCTAACCAGTACACACCCAATTTAACCATCCGAAGCCAGGGATCACCCTCGGCAACATTCAGGAAAAACCCTGAGTCGGGGAGGCTACAACCTCGTGTAGCATGGGATCAAATTTCTATACGCGCGCTATAAGGGGGTGCCCCCCCTCTCGGTCCCAACCGGAAACACCCATGCCCCCTGACCGAATGACTGGCTTTAATCCTGGGCCAAGGTACCATCATCCCGGCCTCTCTGTTTGGTGTGCACACGGAAAGAGGTTACCAACTTACTAAACCGTATCCTGGCAATGAGACATGTGGTAGCACGGAAAGGGGAAGGGACGATAACACGGCTCCAACCATGTTAACGTCGGAAAAGTCGGATGACACAAGGCTGGCATGCTACAACAGTACCACCTTGCTGCCCTTCATGTCACCACATGATTAGGCCACCTCTCAGCAGAGGTCATCGCAACTTTGGAACATGCGGGAAAAGATCGATAACGTGGCTCCAACCACGTTAACGTCGAAGAAAGTCGGATGACGCAAGGCTGGCATGCTACAACAGTACCACCTTGCTGCCCTTCATGTCACTACATGATTAGGCCACCTCTCATCAGAGGTCATCGCAACTTCGGAACAACCAGGTCGTTGCCTTACAAGCAACGAGGTATTTATCGACACTCACAAGCCACGCACAAACTTTCACATGAACATGCAAAACATCTGCCATATCAAATGTTCAAACATGCTTGCCTGGTTCGGAGAAGTCGGAGTCTAGCTCGGCGAAGTTCGCGGCTCCGTCCCCTCTCCCGGAACCTACGGCAATCACGAAACGGGGTACTAACGTGAAAACCAACACATGCACAGAAACTTTGCCAAATATTTTTCAAAAACATCCCATAAAAAACTAGACAAAATTTGGAGATTGACAGAAAAAGAATCACTCAAAAATACCTTTCCATTAAAACGTTATAAAGGTTTCTGTCCAGGGACCTTTCTGTAATGAAACAGAAAAGTTCCAGGGTTTTAACTGAGAAAACAGAAAACGCTTCGGCTGGGAATGCGCAAGCGCAAGGAGAAAACGTATTTTGCCCGAAGGCGCCAACAGAAAACGGTTCGGGGAAATAAAACAGAGGCTGACACGCGGGGCCCGCATGTCAGGTCTGAAAGCTCGCCGGCGCCCGAAGACGGCGGTGGACGCCGGCGTCGAACCACGGCGAGTTAGGAGAAACGGAGGGTACCAAGAGCTTCAGTGTCCTCTTCCGCGTCGGTGGGTGGTGGACTCGTCCAACGGGGAGCACCACGTCGACGGCGACACTATCTCCGGCGGACGGCGGTTCGGGTGAGGTTGGGGAACTCCGGTGGAGGGCTGCAAAGTACGAATTGAGGCGCGGGTCAGAACGGGTGATGCAAGGAGAAGCTACTGGCAAGAGAATGGGGGCTGCGGAGCACACACGGGGGCGAATCGGGCTGGATCCCGTGGCGGGTCGCGGCGGCCGGAGTCGAGGAAGGAGACCCCCTCGCGGCTCTTCCAGTGGCTGGGCATGCTCTAGGGGAAGTGTAGGGCTGGTGGGTGCTCGAGTTGAAGCTCGGGACCTCTATTTATAGGCAGATCGACGGGGTGGCCGTGAACGGAGAATCTCCGGCGAGCGATTACGGCGGAGCGGTGGGTTGGCAGAGGGTTTGAGCGGTCGGGCAGCATCGGTGGATGTTACGGGACTCGTTTTGCAGCTAAACGGAGCTGGTCTTGGCGTAATGGCGTCTGCCCACGGTGAGGTGACCGCACGGGCTCAACGGCGGCAGAGAGCGCGCTCCGCGCCCTGGGGTTCACGATGAGAGCGGCAGCGCATTCGGGGGAGTGGACGGCCACGCGGCGGTCTCCGGTGGTTTGGACGGTGCTGGGTGGAGTCGGCGGCGCCGTGTCTCCCGCTGGCGCCCGCAAAGCCGCCGCCGGCGTCGGTCACGGGGCGGCGCACCTTCTGCTGCTCGTCGCCGACGCCCGCAAGATGCCAGGCACTCGTGCGGTGCAGGAACGAGAGGGCGAGGACGAGGAGCAAGGCGACGCGAGGGTACTGGCAAGATCGACGCCCGTTTCTGAAGAAAACGACAGCAGCCACTTGACTGAACTCTGAACTTACTGAATCTTGACAGTGACCAAGCATTGCAGGTGTTCGACAGTAGGTTTTGGTAAAGAGATAAATTTTTCTGGAGCTGTAACTTGGTGAGATGATCACTCAAAGCACCCAGGGGCTGCATGAATTTACTTGGAATTTTTGGAGAAAGTTTTGAATGAATTTCACCAAATTTGGCAAATCTGGTCCAAACTTGCAGTTGATGTAGTTTGAAATTTTTGAACTGGAGACCAGTGGATCTTCATGGTTCCAGGTTGAGGGTTCAAAGGACTAGGAGGGGAAAAAGGTTTGGTGGCAAAAATCAAAACAGAAAAAGGAGTTCCTTTGTAAATCTCCAAGTGCTATAAGAGAAGACAGAAATTTATTTGAATAGAATTTGAATGGAAAATAAATACATGGGGAGGTTCAACTTGCTGGATTTGATGCAAATCATGATCCAGAGGTGAGGGAGTGTTTAGGAGAGAGGATTTGCACTAGTGCCATGGCAAGAAGGAATAGTTGAAAGTGGCAAAGTACTTTCCAAAAGCCATAGTGCATTCTCAAAAATATTTCAAAGGTTATTTTCTCAAATGAAAAACATTTTGTCTTGAGTCCAATGAAAAGCAAGAACCTCCAAGACCAAAGGAAGATCTTGGGTGAATCCAAATAAAATTTTTGCCATAAAGAAAAATATTTGAGAGTGAGAGTCCTCTCGAAGAAAATTTTTAAATCACTCCCTTCAAGTCAAATAAAATCTTTTTGAAAAATTCCAAATAAGAACTTGGGTGTCACACCTATTGCAGGAGCAGATGCAGACGTTATGAACGTTTGACAAGCTCGGTATGATGACTACTTGATAGTTTAGTGCACCATGCTTTACGGCTTAGAACCAGGACTTCAAAAAAAATTGAACGCCATGGAGCATATGAGATGTTCCAAGAGCTGAAAATGATATTTAAGACTCACGCCCGTGTTTAGAGGTACGAGACCTCTAACAAGTACTTTGCCTACAAGATGGAGGAGAATAGCTCAGCTAGTGAGCATGTGCTCAGAATTTCTGGGTACTACAATCGCTTGAATCAAGTGGGAGTTAATCTTCCAGATAAGATAGTGATTGACAGAGTTCTCTAGTCACTATCACCAAGTTACTAGAACTTCATGATGAAATATAATATGCAAGGGGTGACGAAAATGATTCCCAAGCTCTTTGCTATGCTGAAATCGGTGAAGGTGGAAATCAAGAAATAGCATCAAGTGTTGATGGTTAACAAGACCACTAGTTTCAAGAAAAAGGGCAAGGGAAAGAAGGGGAACTTCAAGAAGAATGGCAAGAAAGTTGTCACTCCCGGGAAGAAGCCCAAGTCTGGACCCAAGCCTGAAACTGAGTGCTTTTACTGCAAAGGGCCTGGTCACTGGAAGCGGAACTGCCCCAAGTATTTGGCAGATAAGAAGGATGGAAAAGTGAACAAAGGTATATTTGATATAAATGTTATTGATGTGTACTTTACTAGTGTTCATAGTAGCCCCTAGGTATTTGATACCGGTTCAGTTGCTAAGATTTGTAAATCGAAACAGGAGTTGCAAAATGAACA
Organism: Aegilops tauschii subsp. strangulata; assembly: GCF_002575655.3. Lineage (NCBI taxonomy): Eukaryota > Viridiplantae > Streptophyta > Magnoliopsida > Poales > Poaceae > Aegilops > Aegilops tauschii. The sequence goes on from NC_053040.3 coordinate 324,907,013, forward strand.
TATACTAGTTAAGGGCGAGGTGACAATGTGTGTTGGAAGTGATTCCAAGGTTGATAAGATCACCATCGCACACTCCCTTTACCTTCGGGATTAGTGTTGAACCTAAAATAAATGTTATTTGGTGTTTGTGTTGAGCATGAATATGATTGGATCATGTTTATTGCAGTACAATTATTCATTTAAGTCAAAGAATAATTGTTATTCTGTTTACATGAATAAAACCTTCTATGGTCATACACTCAATATAAATGGTTTATTGAATGTCGATCATAGTGATACACATATTCATAACATTGGTGCCAAAAGATGCAAATTTGATAATGATAGTTTAACATATTTGTGGCACTGCCGTTTAGGTCATATTGGTATAAAGCGCATAAAGAAACTCCATGCGGATGGACTTTTGGAATCACTTGATTATGAATCATTTGATGCTTGCGAACCATGCCTCATGGGAAAGATGACTACGACTCCGTTCTCCGAAACAATGGAGCGAGCCACTAACATATTGGAAATAATACATACCGATGTATGCGGTCCGATGAGTGTTGAGGCTCGCGGCGGGTATCATTATTTTTTAACCTTCACAGATGATTTGAGCAGATAGGGGTATCTCTACTTAATGAAAAACAAGTCTGAAACATTTGAAAAGTTCAAAGAATTTCAGAGTGAAGTGGAGAATCATCGTAACAAGAAAATAAAGTTTCTACGATCTGATCGCGGAGGCGAATATTTGAGTAACGAGTTTGGCCTTCATTTAAAACAATGTGGAATAGTTTCACAACCCACGCCACCTGGAACACCATAGCGTAATGGCGTGTCCGAACGTCACAACCGTACTTTATTAGATATTGTGCGATCTATGATGTCTCTTACCGATTTACCACTATCATTTTGGGGTTATGCATTAGAGACAGGTGCATTCACTTTAAATAGGGCACCGGCTAAATCCATTGAGACGACACCGTATGAACTGTGGTTTGGCAAGAAACCTAAGCTGTCGTTTCTTAAAGTTTGGGGTTGCGATGCTTATGTGAAAAAGCTTCAGCCTGATAAGCTCGAACCCAAATCGGAGAAGTGCGTCTTCATAGGATACCCAAAAGAAACTGTTGGGTACACCTTCTATCACAAATCCGAAGGCAAGATCTTTGTTGCTAAGAATGGATCCTTTCTAGAGAAGGAGTTTCTCTCAAAAGAAGTGAGTGGGAGGAAAGTAGAACTTGATGAGGTAATCGTACCTTCTCTCGAATTGGAAAGTAGCTCATCACAGAAACCGTTCCCGTGATGCCTACACCAACTAGAGAGGAAGCTAATGATAATGATCATGAAACTTCAGATCAAGCTACTACCGAACCTCGTAGGTCAACCAGAGTACGTTCCGCACCAAAGTGGTACGGTAATCCTGTTCTGGAAGTCATGTTACTAGACCATGACGAACCTACGAACTATGAGGAAGCGATGATGAGCCCAGATTCCGCAAAATGGCTTGAGTCCATGAAATCTGAGATGGGATCCATGTATGAGAACAAAGTATGGACTTTGGTTGACTTGCCCGATGATCGGCAAGCCATCAAGAATAAATGGATCTTCAAGAGGAAGACAAACACTCATGGTAGTGTTACTACCTACAAAGCTCGACTTGTCGCAAAAGGTTTTCGGCAAGTTCAAGGTGTTGACTATGATGAGATTTTCTCACTCATAGCGATGCTTAAGTCTGTCCAAATCATGTTAGCAATTGCTGCATTTTATGAAATATGGCAAATGGATGTCAAAAACTGCATTCCTTAATGGATTTCTTAAAAGAAGAGTTGTATATCATGCAACTAAAAGGTTTTGTCGATCCTAAAGGTGCTAACAAAGTGTGCAAACTCTATCAATCCATCTATGGACTGGTGCAAGCATCTCAGAGTTGGAATATACACTTTGATAAGGTGATCAAAGCATATGGTTTTATACAGACTTATGGTGAAGCATGTATTTACAAGAAAGTGAGTGGGAGCTCTGTAGCATTTCTGATATTATATGTGGATGACATATTATTCTTTGGAAATGATATAGAATTTCTGGATAGCATAAAAGGATACTTGAATAAGAATTTTTCAATGAAAGACCTCGGTGAAGCTGCTTATATATTGGGCATCAAGATCTATAGAGATAGATCAAGACGCTTGATAGGACTTTCACAAAGCACATACCTTGGTAAAGTTTTGAAGCGGTTCAAAATGGACCAGTCAAAGAAAGGGTTCTTGCTTGTGTTACAAGGTGAGAAGTTGAGTAAGACTCAAAACCTGACCACGGCAGAATATAGAGAGAGAATGAAAGTCATTCCCTATGCCTCAGTCATAGGTTCTATAAAGTATGCCATGTTGTGTACCAGACCTCTTGTGTGCCTTGCCATGAGTTTGGCAAGGGGGTACAATAGTGATCCAGGAGTAGATCACTGGACAGCGGCCAAAATTATCCTTAGGTACCTAAAGAGGACTAAGGAAATGTTTCTCGGTTATGGAGGTGATAAAGAGTTCTTCGTAAAGAGTTACGTCGATGCAAGCTTTGACACCGATCTGGATGACTTTGAGTCTTGGTCTGGATACATATTGAAAGTGGGAGCAATTAGCTAAAGTAGCTCCATGCAGCGCATTGTAGACATAGAAATTTGCAAAATACATATGGATCTGAATGTGGCAGACCCGTTGACTAAACTTCTCTCACAAGCGAAACATGATCACACCTTAGTTTTCTTTGGGTGTTAATCACATAGCGATGTGAACTAGATTATTGACTCTAGTAAACCCTTTGAGTGTTGGTCACATGGCGATGTCAACTATGGGTGTTAATCACATAAAGATGTGAACTATTGCTGTTAAATCACATGGCGATATGAACTAGATTATTGACTCTAGTGCAAGTGGGAGATTGAAGTAAATATGCCCTAGAGGCAATAATAAAGTTGTTATTTTATATTTCCTTATATCATGATAAATGTTTATTATTCATGCTAGTAACCAGAAACTTGATACATGTGTGGATACATAGACAAAACACTGTGTCCCTAGTAAGCCTCTACTAGACTAGCTCGTTAATCAAAGATGGTTAAGTTTCCTAACCATAGACACGCATTGTCATTTGATGAATGGGATCACATCATTAGGAAGATGATGTGATGGACAAGACCCATTCGTTAGCTTAGCATAATGATCGTTAAGTTTTATTGCTATTGCTTTCTTCATGACTTATACATATTTCTTTGACTATGAGATTATGCAACTCCCGAATACCAGAGGAACACCTTGTGTGCTATCAAATGTCACAACGTAACTAGGTGATTATAAAGATGCTCTACATGTGTCTCTGAAGGTGTTTGTTGGGTTGGCATAGATCGAGATTAGGATTTGTCACTCTGAGTATCGGAGATTTATCTCTGGGCCCTCTCGGTAATGCACATCAAAATAAGCCTTGCAAGCGATCTGACTAATGAGTTAGTTGCGGGATGATGCATTACGGAACGAGTAAAGAGACTTGCCGATAACGAGATTGAACTTGGTATGAAGATACCGACGATCGAATCTCGGGCAAGTAACATACCGATGACAAAGGGAATGACGTATGTTGTTATTGCGGTTTGACCGATAAAGATCTTCGTAGAATATGTAGGAACCAATATGAGCATCTAGGTTCCGTTGTTGGTTATCGATCGGAGATATGTCTCGATCATGTCTACATAGTTCTGGAACCCGTAGGGTCCGCACGCTTAACGTTCGATGACGATTTGTATTATGAGCTATGTGTTTTGGTGACTGGATATTGTTCGGAGTCCCGGATGAGATCACGGACATGACGAGGAGTCTCGAAATAGTCGAGAGGTAAAGATTGATATATTGGACGATAGTATTAGGACACTTGAATGGTTTCGGGACGTTTTGGATATTTATCGGAGTACCGAGGGGTTACCGGAACCCCCCGGGGAAGTAATGGGCCAACATGGGCCATAGGGGAGAGAGAGGGGAGCCCACAAGTGGTGGCGTCCCCCCATGGGTTGTCCCAATTGGACAAGGGGAAGGGGGCGCGGCCCCCTTTCCTTCCCCCTCTCCCTCTCCTTCCCCCCTTTCCCCCTCCATGAGAAGGAATAAGAGGGGGGATGAATCCTACTAGGACTGGGAGTCCTAGTAGGACTCCCCCCTCATGGCGCGCCCCCTAGTGCCGGCCTCCTCCCTCTTCCTCCTTTATATACATGGGCAGGGCACCCCTTGGAGATATGCCAATTGTTCCAAGCCGTGTGCGGCGTCTCTCTCCACGGTTTACTCCTCCGGTCATAGTCACGTAGTGCTTAGGCGAAACCCTGCGCGGATCACATCACCATCACCGTCACAACGCTGTCGTGCTAACGAAACTCTCCCTCGACCCTCTGCTGGATCAAGAGTTCGAGGGACGTCATCGAGTTGAACGTGTGCTGAACTCGGAGGTGTCGTACATTCGGTACTTGATCGGTTGGATTGCGAAGACGTTCGACTACATCAACCGCGTTAACCTGACGCTTCCGCTTTCGGTATACGAGGGTACGTGGACACACTCTCCCCTCTCGTTGCTATGCATCTCCTAGATAGATCTTGCGTGATCGTAGGAATTTTTTTGAAATTGCATGCTACGTTCCCCAACAGTTGGATCTATATCTAGCGGTCCATATCACGGCGACGAGGCTGTCAGCTGCGATGTTGTAGGTGGTGGCACATCTGATGGTGGCCTGGGAGGTGGGAGGAGGCTAGAACACTAGGGTTGCCCAAAATGGCAAGGGAAGTGGGCTTAAATGGGGAGGGTCCAGGGTTAGGAGGGTTTCCGGACCCTCCGATCGCGATCCGATGGTTCCGGTCGAAGGGGTAGGCTAGGCGGGTTGTGTAGGCCGTGTACATGGGCTAGGCTGAGATGAGACGAAAAAAGGACAGTCCTGCAATAGGTTTGAAAATACCGAAAACGTCTGTCCAGCTATAGTGTCGCTATAGTTTAATGGTTCGGGTACCAAACGACCTCCGAATGCGACGAAATTTGGTAGGCGGTCTACTTACAATATAACCAGGACGCACGCTAGCTTTCAACCCATCCCAAGAACATTTTTATCCCACTTAATATTCAGAGATGCCGCAGGCGCGTGCGAGTGTGTTTGGTCTTGAACCGGTCCGCGAAGGCAACAGGGAGAAACGGAAACCACGAACGGATGCAAGTTTTGAAAAAATGGCAACAACGGAGTGCCGATGCAATGCCAATGATGCGATGATGAATGCAACAAACAAATAATTAACACAGCCATCATGAAAAAATATGGAAGGCATCTGGAGCATCGGTCTCGAGCTGCTACACCAAGTAAAGAACTTAAAAGTAAATGTTTGAAAATAAACTATCGGTTTGTCTACAATAGAGAGGTTAGACGCGGAGATGTCAAATAATGGTGTGCAAGAAGTGTGTCGTTTCAGCTTTAATAGCAGACCTTGTGATTTGATTCTACATCATTCATTATGCATTCAGTAGATGGTTCAACCTTGATTAGTTTAACTCCTACATGTAGGGATTGTTCTCCTCTATTGTCCTACATCAATGTTGTCATATGCATGGTCATTTCAACAATTAAGTTCGTGAGACCGGACAGACGCTTTAAGTGTTGTAGATTTCTGTTATCCTCACATTGTTTCGCTCCTCGTAGATACCAACACCTAGAGGTCATAGATTCGCTGAACAATATGTGTTACCTTTGTAGGTCTTTCAATCATGTTGCATGAGCCCTTAATTGGACAACACGCATTACACACTCAACAGATAATCAACTTAATAATCAATCATACAACTTGTTTCACAAATGACAACATCAAGAATAGAAAGAAATGAATTCACCACCCAAAACTCCTATGGGGGATTACTCATGCATCAGAGAGGAATAACCAACAAACACTATAAGATCAAATAGGGGAAACCATATCAATGATATTGCAAATTACCGCAATAAGATGGATGATCAGTCTGATCTCAATCTCTGATAAAGTATGAATAGAGTTACAAATCCTAGCCTTACAAGGTGGAACTACTCTCTGGTTATGATGTAGCCTAATGAAGGGGGTGATGTGGAGAAAGCCCCAATGGATCTAACTGAAGTTCCTCTCTCTCGGATCTCTTCTCCAATGTTTTGATGGTGATTGTGGCGTCTTCCTCTCCTTTCTGTGTATGCCTCCCTTCACAAAAGTTGTTTGTATCGATGATAAGGAGGCCACAAAGGTTGGTACGAGCGCAAGCGCTCATACTAGGTGTCTCCTTCTTTCCTGGTGCGCCTGATGCAGTTTCCCTTAAAAGGGAAAATATCACTGATGTCCGATTTATCTGGATATTACTCCATTCCCTTACAAAAGTGTTTGGGCATACACAACAATTAAGAAAACATGTTTCTTCCTTTTTGAAGTGTTGTCGTTAGTAAAAAGGAGAGAACCGACAAAAACCCTTTGCAAAAAACGGATGAAAATACTCATTTGGAAGTGTCAAATTATAGAGCCACCAACTTCCCCAAGCTTAAAGTGTTACTCGCCCTCGAGAAAATAAGAAACATAAAATCGAAGGAGAATTTTAAATTGGGTGAAAAGGATTGCCAGCTCGTGAAGATATAATATGCTCATTCTCATAAATCCTGCAATCTTAATTAAGAGAATATTTGCATTTGAGTGGTTCCACCAAAGCTCGATGCCTAGCCACAAATAGTTTTTATAACTCCCAAAAATGCTTAGAGGGTAGGACTATCTGCATGCGTTCATAGGGGTGATTATATGTGTGTATGTCTGATATATTATTCAAGTAGAATATAGATTATAAGGCGTACACTTGTTTTCAAACAAAAGGAAAAAGGTCTCCATTGCCTACTTTGATGTCACCAGATACAAAGGTCTATCAGTTAGGGCATCTCCAACACCGACCCTCAAACCGCCCGCATCCATTCGAATCGTGTTGTCCAGACCGCAAAAGCCATCGAACGCAGGCCTGCATCGGTCCGCCGAGCGGTCCGGGCTTGTTTCCTCCTGCAAACTGGAAACAAACATGGGGGAGGGGTTGCAGGAGTCCGGATACGAGAAACATCGCTCTCTGCCCCCCTGGAACACCCAAAAAACGCAGAGCCTGCGCTTTTGTAGCAACCCGCACTATTTCCGTGCCAAAATCCTCACTCTCTTCTTCCATCCCCCGCCGATGTCCGCCCAATTCCCGCTCTTTTATCCCACCATCTCCTTCCTTCCGCCGCCGATGCATGGAACTGTCGAAGAACCTGTCGAAGATGGAGGCGGCGGAGGTGCCGGAGGATATGAGCATCATGCTCGCCTGGAAGATCAGCTCGGCTACGCGGCAAACTCAATGCGTCAAAGAGAATGCTGCAAAGGAGGAGGAGCTCAATAAAGGTTGGCCGCTGGTGGGCGTGGTGGTCGCAGTGGTCGTCGCGGACGTGGTGGACCTCACCAGACGGGCATGCCCACAGTACAGACATCGTCGGAGGAGGAGGAAGCTACGAGGAAGGGCAGGTCGAAGAATCGGATCCCACCTAGTCCGGCAACTACCAGCAGCAGTCCTACAACTAGACGGCCATGCAACAATCCTACACCCAGACTGGCGTGGACACACCGCAACAACAACATTGGGTCGCTCGACAGCAGCTGCCGGAGGGGAAGGAGGAGGAGGGGTGGAGGACGGTGAGGGCGATGATCCGGCTGATACAGCCGGTGATCCGAAGAAGAAGGGTAGCAGAGAAAGCTTCAACATGCGAGAGGACGAGCTGTTGTCCGATGCATGGTTGGCCACTAGCCAGGGTCCTCTCCATGGCATGGAGCAAAAGGGCACAACCTTTTGGAACAACATTCACATATGGTTTCATGAACACAAGCATTTTGCGCCCTACTCTGACGATGTCATCCACAACCGTGAATGGAAGTCCCTCAACTATTGATGGTACGCCATCCAAGAGGCGGTGTCCAAGTATTGCGGCACTTGAATCATCTCGTCGCATGGTGGCCTAGCGGTGCACAAATCACCGAGCAAGTAAGTTGATCACTAATCGGACATGAACTCTTTTGTTGCTCACTAGCCGGACATGCATTGTTTTGTTGATCACTAGCCGGATATGCTTAGTTTTGTGGATAACTAGCCGGACATGCATTTGTTTTGTTGCTCATTAGCCAGATATGCTTAGTTATGTTGCTCACTTGCCGGATATGCATAGTTTTGTTGATCACTAGTCGGACATGCATTTGTTTTGTTGCTCACTAGCCGGATATGCATTGTTTTGTAGCCTTCTCGTGCTTGTTTGGTGTACAAGAAGTTGGAGAAAAAAACTTCACCGTCACGCATTGTTGGTTGAAGTTAAATGGGCAACCGAAGTGGAACCTTTTCATAGCCAAGACCGTCGGCCAAGCCAATGACGAAGAAACCGGTGATCCTGCCGACCCAACCCAAGAACCATCAAAGAAAGTTAGAAAAATTTACGGGGGAAGAAGTGGAAGGAGGAGAGGGCGAAGCGACAAGGTGCGGCTGCCAAGCTGCCGGAGAGGTTCGAGGACATCTTGTCGACGAAGGAGGAGGCATGCGTGAAGTGCTCGGACCTCAAGGAGGAGAAAAAGGTGGAGAGGTTCAAATTGTTGATGGGGCGACGGACAAGAAGCTCAAGCTCGAATAGAGGCGGACCATGATCGAAGAGAGGAAGGCCGCGCCCGAGGAAAAGAATGTAAAGATCGCCGCCAATGTAGAGGACGCCAAGATGTTGACCTTAAATGTGTACTCTTTGGATGCCGACGCATGAATGATCGTGCAATCCGTCAGCTACCAGATGTTGCGGCAGCAGAAAGATCATTTGGCGGCGGCAGAGAACGAGGACGCAGCCGAGGCGGAGGTGGAGTCTGTCTACGCGGCGGCGGCACCTTGATCGGGGAACAGATGGCTAGGATTGCCGGTCCGGCAGGGTAGAAAATTACATGGATTATCGGATTGATATTCTTTTGGATTCGGACATGTAAAAACTAAGCATACTTGCCTCTTTTTAGTTGTGATCGGGCATGCGATCCGGCACTGGTATGATCCGGCACGCTGTGTGGGTCGGACTAAATTTGAATTTAAATTTACCCTTTACTGACGGACATATATAGGATAGCATTGGATGGTGGCCTCCCGCATTCGTGTGAGCGGATTGGTCCTTTTGTTTGCGGATGGATGCGGAAGGAAATTTACGGGTCACCATTGGAGATGCCCTCAGACAATATAAAATTGAATACAACTATAGTTGAAAGACAAACTTAGACGCGTAAATAGGCGGGTCACGCTAGAGGTGAAAGGTTCATACGTTGAAAACAAGGACGCTGAGCATATACAAATTTCAATGTATTATAGTATTTCTAAATTGACCGAGCACTAAATAGAACCTTGTTTGGACGCTAGCACGCATGTGCGCATGTAGATAATATTATTGACCAAAGAACCTATGCGGCTGCTAGGGCAATGGTCAAACTGCGAACGGGCCGCCATATGTGCGCCCAAGCGAGTCAAACTACCTTGCAAACGACGCTCTCCTACTGGTGGATGCGACGAGAAAATTGATGATGCCGCTTCAAACATTTGCTCCTACGACTGACGGATGTCATGTTCATACACAGGAGACAGGACACGAGTCGTCCATCAACGATCTGTAGTGAAGTGTTGACAAAGGCCGTATGATCTCGCTTTCGTGTGCGATATTCTGCCGGGCCAGTGTCATTAAGTAAGTCTAGTTAAGTTCATGAGCAGTACTAGTAGTAGGAGATACGTATGTTCCGTCTGGAGAGAAAGTTGACGCTTGCGAGCTCGTTTTTCTTGCGCGGGGACTTGGGTGCTTCAACCGCAGAAGCCAAAGGGGAAGGGGCAGTACATGTAGTCCACGCATGAAACTGACGATGAAACCGGTGCATCCGGACAAAACTGAACACTCATTCCTCTGGACCGTAGATAAAACTAGTACTACCAAAGGATAACAGTCCTGCTCGAATATTCTACATCCACGGTAGGATCCAGCACAGGACAAGACACGAGCCCGTGCGCAATATACAAGTCGTACGCATGCCTGCCTTCCCCTCTCCATCTCGTTGCCAACTTGACATACATCAAGTAATCAAAACCGATGCATCCATGCAAACGCAACTACCAGGCTCTTTCCATTCCAAATTTAATACACTACTGACCCACAGCAATTAGCAGTAATCATGAAAGGGGCCGGCACGCCCCACGACAAGATCCGCGACGTCTGTCACCCCAGGCATGAAAGCGGTTCTCAGCACAGCAGGAAGTCACAATCTTGCTCTGTTAAAATACAGAAAAGAACACAGTAGCCTCGTGCAGGGAAGCGAATGGTATTGTACCAGCCAGTAGTCCATTGTATATGTACTCTATATAGTGCTAGTATTACTAGGTCGTATTGACTGGCATGCGTCCTTACTAAGCTTGACAAATAGAGTCGCGTAGAGCGTAGAGCCAGTCCAAGCAAGTAGGACTGCAGGCAAGTAGGACCCGCTGCTGCAACTGCAAGAGGCGCGTATTCACACCAGAGCTTCAAGAGGCCTAGTAGTAGATTTATAAAAATCTAAGTAGGATTTGACTACTATTAACAAGCTTATAACAGGACGAGGCCGTTGTCTTATAAAGAAGAAAGATAAGAAACGAGTAGGGGAGTTAGCAGGACATTATTTAGGACATTATTTAGGAGGTGCATATGTTCACACATGCGAGCGCGACTGAAGGAGTTTTTCATACGTGCAAAGCAAAACATGCAGTATCTAAGAGCAAGTGGGATGTGTTGTCGACAATCCGTCAGGTCGTCGTCACCCTTGGCATCGTGGAATTAGGTCCATCACGGCCGTTGAAAAAACAGGCCGTTCCCGTCCCGGTCCACTGCTTACGAGTGAGTGCTGAATCTTGTTGGCTTTACGACATTTGCGATTTGGGTACGACCTTACCGTACAGAAAGAGCAGTCTGACGCAACTTAACAGTCCCAAAAGCTCTTGATGCAAGGTTATAAAGCCACCTGAACCAGCATCAAGTTGCCAACATGTTGATTATACTGTAGACAACCGCATTCTGCTCCCTTCCTTTCCAACCGCAGAGTTGATTTCGGGCGAAACTCGGCTTGTGCTTTACATGTGTGTTTTTATTTCGTTTTTGTGCGGGAGAATGCTTTACATGTGTTCAAAGTAAGAACGACGATGTGATGGTAATAAAGTGAAAGGTACCATACATCATACGGTTCAAAAGAAAATGCCATGGAAGGGGACTAATATCTTACTACTACATAGTTGGGAATGTAGAAAGATAGCTCCGGGTCAAAAACTCAACATTGTGGTATCCAGTTCAAAAAAAAAAACATTGTGAGCGGTCTTGACAGGGCGAGAACGTATTCACGTTTCACCGTATTCTCCAAGACAGAAAAGCAAAGCTTGACCGGATCAAGAAAACAAGTTAAACATTCGGCCGGCACGACATGCAACTGCTAGTAGTAGTATACATGTGCAGGTCGCCGTCGTAAATCTGATTCGGTTTTACTATGACTCAACCATAAAGACTTGGCCAAACAGAGGCTGCTCAGCATAGATTCTTACGACTGGTAAATTTTTGTCTCTGGTACGTGACTAGCATTTATTTTCCCTCATCGAGTTAATCGTCAATTTAGCTTAAAAAAAGAGTTAATCGTCAATTTTGTGCCAGTGTTGAACTCGCAGAATTTTGGACAAAGTGAATGAAGCTGGCCCAACCTGCCAGCCCATTTATTTGCCCGTTCCCTCGACCGAAAAACTGAATGAAGTAAGGGAAACGTTTTCCGTCGGTGCGCCCGCCGAATGATCGGCCGGTGGCGTGCGAGTGGTATGACTCCACTCAAGCAAACGGTGCCTGATTGGCTGCCCACGATTGTTAGCCCAACCCTATTGGCCCATCACCGCTCATTCCTCTCGACCCTTATCCCGTACAGACTCTTCTCGACCACTCATTCATCCCTTTTCTCATCCCCTACCTTCAGCGAGCGGCCAAAGCAAGCCACCGGAAAAATCACCTCCGCTTCCTCCCGTAGAACCTTGCAACTCCGGTGACCCTCGACTGGACGGTGGCGAAGGCATTGCAGAACCTGTTGCATGCGCTCATGCTACAACCGCTAACCAAAAAGCTTCGAACGAGATAAAAAAAGCTTTCAACCAGATATATGAAAAGCTGCAAGCAGTCATTGCCATGGCGGAATGCTACAACCGTTGACATAAAATGCTACTCCTACAACCCTTGATGAAAAAAGCTTCAACCGAAACGATAGAGAAAGCATTAACCAAGACTGCTACAAAGAAAAATAGCTACAGCCGTTGATAGAAAAGTTTCGACCGTAGATGAAAAAAGCTACAACCATGGAAAGAGAAAGCTACAACCATACACTGCATAATCATAAAAGTTGCATCCGTTGTAGAGAAAGCTTCAATGATATGTGCGAAAAGCTTCAACCGGCGTGCGTTGTCACTGGAGCTGCAATCACAGTTGATGGCCTGGTGGCCGTCGTCAACGCAATTTCGTGCAACGATGAGCATCAACGGCGAGGGGCGGCGGCGGAGCTACAACCGGGGAGAGCTACAAGCATCGCCGCTGCAAGCTACAACCGCAGATGCAGTTGTTTCATGCGTCGCGGCGACGATGAGGACGGCCAGCGAGGGTTGAAAGCGGCGACGGGGACGGGCGGCGAGGGTGGAGACCGGCGACGGGGATGGCCATCGAGGGTGTGGACCGGTGACGAGGACGGCTACCAGAAGGGATAGGTGGCGCAGCGCCGCGCAGCCCGAGCGAGGGGATCGAGCCCGAGGAAGAAGAAGCTGGGGCGATTATTTTTTGCTCCAGATCCAACCGCCGCACGGCTCGTATCGAACGGCCAGGGCTGGACCGGCCGAAATTTTCGGCCGGCGCACCGGCGCCTAGCGGTGCCCATGAAGTAAACGAGCGCGGCGACGGCAAATCCCAAACGGCGCCCGTTTTAGTTCTTTTCACTAATGGCCGCATACCCCCGCAGCGGCTTGGGCTCGGCCCGTCTATGTTCTTTTTTCTGCTTTCATCCCGCAAAAAAAAGCACAAGCGTGGGTGGGAATGGAACCATCACTTCTTCGGTCTATGTAAGTCGCAGTAACCAACCGGACAACCAGATCGTATGTGTTCATTTACATCCTCTTCTTTCTTTTGTTCTTTTTCTTTCTTTTTCTTTTTTCCTTTTCTCTTTTAATTTCTTTTTCTTTGTTAAATGCGTGAACGTTTTTCAATTTCTTGAAGTTTTTTTTCAAAATCCGATGAACCTTTTTCAAATTTGTGAACTGTTTTTCCAAATCGATGAATTTTTTTAAAGCTGATGAACTCTTTTTCAAAACCGATGAACTCTTTTTCGAAATCGATGAACTCTTTTTGAAAATCGATGAACTCTTTTCAAAATCGATGAACTATTTTTCAAAATCGATGAACTCTTTTTCGAAATCGATGAACTTTTTTGAAAATCGATGAACTCTTCTCTAAATCGATGAACTTTTTTTCAAGATCGATGAACTCTTTTTTGAAATTGATGAACTCTTTTGAAAATCGATGAACTTTTTTTTCAAAATCAATGAACTCTTTTCAAAATCATTGAACTCTTTTCAAAATCGATGAACTTTTTTCAAAATCAAGTTTTTTTAAAAAAATCAGTGAACTTCTTAAAAAGATCTATGAACTTTTTCTTAAAAATTGATGAACGTTCTAAAAATCGATGGTCTTGTTTTCAAATTAACCTTTTCTTTTTTCAAGAGATTTTATATTGGTTCTTACTAAAGAAAACGTTAAATAGGATGGTTTCATAGTACTAGTCAGAAGAACTAGCTTGGTCTAGTGATTAATGCATTAAGCTGCGGATTGGGTGGTTCTGGGTTTGAATCCCAGCCATCCCATACCATATTTTTCAATTACGATTAGTTTTTTTTATTCTTCGCGTTCGCTTGCTGAGTCGGTTGGTGGGCCGGCGCCTGAAGCGCTGGTTAGGAGCACCCCGACGTGATCTACTTGAAGGAAGTGCAGCTGGTATTCCCCAGCAATTCTTTTTTTCGTTTTCTGTTATTTCTTTTCTTTTTCCTTCTCCATTTTTTCATTCTTGTTGCATTTGTTGCTTTGTTTTCTTTTATTTTTATTTATTTCTCTTTCTTTTTTTCTTCTTTGGTTTTTATTTTTTTGTTTCCTTGGTTTCCATTCTACATTTTTTTGTACATGTCAACAACATTTTTCCTATACACACTTCAAAACTTTTTTAAATGCATGATTAACATTTTTTAAATACAAGATCAACATTTTTTTAATACATGGTCAACATTTTTTCTAAGCACATTTAACATTTTTCAAATGCTTGATTAACATTTTCTAAATGCAATATTAACAATTTTTGGAACATACTGTCAACATTTTTTCTACGCACAACATTTATGAAATGCTTGATTAACATTTTTCAATACTTGTTCAACATTTTCTCAAATGCTTGATTAACATTTTTATATACTTGATCAAAGAAATGCATCATTTTTTAATACATATTCAACATCTTTGTGTACATATTTAACACTTTTTAAATGTTTGATCAACATTTCACAAATACTTGTTTACCATATTTTCAAATGCTTGATTAACATTTTTATATAAATGTTCAAGAAATTTCATCAATTTTTTAATACATGGTCAACAATTTTTCTGTACACATTTAACATTTTCAAGTGTTTTGTCTAAGATTTTTTAGATACATTTTCAACATTTTTTTCAAATGCTTTGATTAATATTTTTATATACATGATCAAAAGAATTCATCATTTTTTTAATACATGATCAACATTTTTTTCATACACATTCAACATTTTTCAAATGCATCACTAATATTTTTCAAAATATTATGTAAAGTCTTCTTTTGTAATATATATGTTTATGCTACTTGAAAGTGTAACAAGATTAAAAAATGGAATCAAGAAACAAAATAAAAACGTGAAAAAAAACAGAAAAGAAAATGAGGCAGTGTAGTACCCGCAAACCTGGCCGATCACATAGGCGCTCCCGTAAACCGAGCTCTTGAGATAATTCTAAAGAAAAGTAAACAAGCTCTGGTTGGCCCAGGAGAGCCAGGGGCGGTGCTATACACCGCCACGACGACAATTTCTCGCATTCAGCGAAACAATAGGATGTCTTGTTGAAGCATTTTCAGTTATCGGGCCGGCTCATTCACGCACAATTCAAACAAATAGAGAAGGGGAAAGGGGAAAAGGAGAGCTGCAGGGTTCGAACCCTGCTTTCCAAGATTATCACCCACACTACTAGCCACTACAGTCAGGTACACTACATGATAAGTACCTCGGGGCGAGGATTACTTCAGGTTAACGGAGGCGGTTTTTCCACCGGTATTTTAATATATATTTTCCTATTTTTTCACGGGGTTTTCTTTGGTTTTTTCCTCCGGGTTTATTCATTGAATAGATTTTTTTTATTAGAGTGTCGGCAAGAAATCTTGGTTATTCACTCTATTTAAGTAAACCATGCACAATGCATAGGATTACCGCCCCCCCCCCCCCCATTTTCAAATTGTGAATTTAAAATACTTTAATTGTTTTTAGTCCTTTTAATTGACATAGACACAAATACTGTACTGGAATGAGTTTCTCTTTTCTTTCCTTTTTCTTTGTTTCTCTTCAGTTTTCTTTATTTCTTTCTCTGGTTTTCATTGGTTTTTCTTTTCTTTCCCTTTTCTTCATTTTCTCTTCGGTTTTGTTTCTTTCTTTCTCGCTTTTCAAAAGTTTTCTTTGTCTACTTTCGGGTTTCATTTTTTCGTACTAATTGAGAAGTATTTTTCTAACACATTTTTTTACATACTAATGCATTTTTCTAACACATGTTTCACATTTTTTAATGCTTGATTACATTTTTTTATACCAAACTAAAAAATAGTCCACGGGCAACATTTTTTCTATACATATTTAACAGTTTAGTTTTTGAAATGCTTTATTAAAATATTTCAAATACAAGTTTAAAAAAATTAATACATGGACAACATTTTTTTATACATATTCAACTTTTTCAAATACAAGTTTAACATTTGTTGAATATACTGTCAACGTTGTTAGTATACATATTTAACATTTTTCAAATACAAGTTACACATTTTTCTAAATACATGGTCAATATTTTTTAATACACATTTAACATTTTCCAAATACAAGTTTAACATTTTTGGAATACATGGTCAACATTTTTTCTATACAAATTTAAAATTTTAAAATGCAAGTTTAACATTTTTTAATACATGGTCAACATTTTTCTATATACATTTATCTTTTTATAAATACAAGTTTAACATTTTTTAATACATGTGCAACATTTTTCTATACACATTTAACATTTTAAAATCAAGCTTACCATTTTCTTAATGCATGGTCAATGTTTTTTCTATACGCATTTAACATTCTTGAAATACAAGTTTAACATTTTTAATACACATTTAACATTCTAAAATGCAGTTTAATATTTTGTTAATACATGGTCAGCATTTTTTCTATTCACATTTAAGTTTTTTAAATAACTGACAAAAATTTAAAATATAATTTACTTATATTTTTGTAATATATATGTTTATTATTTTCGGAAGTGTAAACAAAATTAAAAAAGAAACAAAAATAAACTTGAAAGGAAAACAGAAGAAAAAACAGAGGATGTGTCCTCCAAAGCACGTGGGCTGGTCCATATGGAGCTACCCTGACGCGAGGGTTTCCCTAGGTCTCGCTTAAAGCGGGAGTCGTAATCTCGCCAACTAACAATCGCTAGTCCAATATGTGTTTCTTTCAGAGTCTTGTTGGACACCGAGTACTTGGCCGGAGTGGCAGAGAAGCAACCAAATAGAGAAAGGAATTTTGAAGTGAGATGGTTAGGAGAGGAAACAGTGAACGAGATTGTCACCACGGCTTGGCAGAAAGCACTACACCGCGGTCTCTGTCCTACCACCATGGACAAGATTAATGCCATTCACAAAGATCACGCTTGGGACCGTAGTGTGTTGAAGCAGCCGCATGCCAGAATGAAAAAGGCGAGATAGGAACTCGAGAGCTTGATGAGAGAACCGTACTCAGCTGAGATAAAGATGAAACAGAAGGAACTTTCAGTCCTAGTTGAAAACTTATTAGAACATGACGAAATATATTGGGCCCAAAGAGGCCGGGTGAATTGGCTAAAGAAGGGAGATCGCAAATCTTCGTACTTTCAGCATTGTGCGTCAGCGAGGAGGAGGAATCTTATAAAAAACTGAAGAATGATAGTCACAATTGGGTGGAAGGTAATGACAATTTGAAGCCACTAGTTCATGACTACTTTGGCAGTCTTTTTACTTCTTGTGCAGAAGATATAGGTCATGGTTTATTATCTTCTATAAAACCCATCGTAACAATGACATGAATGAATTTTTGGTTGCTCCGTATACAGGAGGACGTGTGCAAGGCCCTTTTTTCAAATTGGGGACATGAAGGCGCCAGGGCTTGACGGGCTACATGCCATCTTTTTCAAAAGGTTCTGGCATATATTGGGAGAGGAGCTTACAAAGGAGGTTCTGGACACAATAAATAATAAGAAGATACCGACTGGATGGAATTCCATTAATATTGTTTTGATACCCAAGGTTGTGTCCAGAGGTAATATCTCAGTACAGGCCTATCAGCCTTTGTAATGTAGTTTATAAGATTATTGCGAAGATGATTGCTAACAGGCTAAAGAGGATCCTACCATAGATTATTTGTCCTACACAGAGTGCATTTGTTTCAGGTAGGTCGATCACCCACAACGTACTGGTGGCCTATGAGTGTTTCCACACACTGAAGAAGAAGACACATGGGAACTCTGGGTTTTGTGCAGTAAAGCTTGATATGAATAAAGCTTATGATAGAATGGAATGGGGCTTCTTGGAGAGGATGATGAGGAGAATGGGATTCAATGAGCAATGGATTGGGTTGATAATGGAATGGGTTTCTTCTGTCAGCTATAGGGTCCGTTTTAATGATACAGAGACAGAAGGGCTCTCTAGTATGCTAACTCATGAGGAGGAGGTGGGACACCTGGAGGGAATTAAAGTTTGTAGAAGTGCCCCCACTATCTCACACCTTCTTTTTGCACATGACTCTCTAATCTTAATGAAGGCTAATATGCTAAGTGCTAACACATTAAAAAGAGTTTTGGATACTTATTGTGGGAGCTCAGGTTAGATGGTAAGCAATGCCAAATCTAGTATATTTTTCAGCCCAAATACTCCAGTTGGTACAAGAGAGGATGTTTGTGGGGAACTACATATTGTAACTGAAGCCCTCTCAGATAAGTATTTGGGGTTGCCCACTATAGTTGGTGTTGATAGAAGTGATTATTTTCAGCACCTTGTTGACCGAGTTTGTCAGCGTCTCAAAGGGTGGAAGGAAAAATTCCTTTTAGTGCAGGGCAAGGAAATCTTATTAAAGTCAGTGGCCCAACAATTCCATCTTATGCAATGTCAATATTTAAACTCCCTAAAGGAATTTGCAAAACAATCACTGATGAATTAGCTGGTTTTTGGTGGGGTGATGGTGAGGAGAAGAAACAAATGCATTGGTGTGCATGGTGGAAAATGTGTGTACCGAAGAAGAAGAAAGGGGGCTTGGGATTTAGATACCTTCACAGTTTTAACCTTGCTATTTAGCAAAATAGTGTTGGAGACTAATCCAGAACCCAGACTCTCTGTGTGCATGTGTTTTGAGCGCAAAATATTATCCCGACAGAAACATCTTGCAAGTTGTACCAAAGAACGGGTCGTCATTTACTTGGCAGAGCATAGTTGCAGGTATTCAAACTTTCCAGAAGGGGTGCAGTTGGTGTGTATGTACAGGAGCACAGATTGATATATGGCCGGATCCCTGGATCCCTTCGAGTCCTTCAAGGAAGGTAATCACCCCTAGAGGTGCAAGGATGCTCAAATTTGTGGAAGACCTTATTGATCCACACATTGGACAGTGAGATGAAGTGCTCATCAGAGATGTATTCTCTCTTGTTGATGCTCATAGGATCCTTCAAATACCTTTGAATGTATGGATTATGGAGGATTGTATTGCTTGGAACTACATGCGATCGGGAACCTTTTCGGTAAGATCGGTGATACGTCTCCGTCGTATCTACTTTTCCAAACACTTTTGCCCTTGTTTTGGACTCTAACCTGCATGATTTGAATGGAACTAACCCGGACTGACGCTGTTTTCAGCAGAATTGCCATGGTGTTATTTATGTGCAGAAACAAAAGTTCTTGGAATGACCTGAAACTCCACGAAACTTATTTTTGGAAAATAATAAAAATACTGGAAGAAGAATCCACGTCAGGGGGCCTCCACCTGTCCACGAGGGTGGGGGGCACGCCTGCCTCCTGCCTCGTGGGCCCCCTGACGCTCCACCGACCGCAACTCCAACTCCATATATTCATGTTCGGGGAGAAAAAAAATCAAGGAGAAGGATTCATCGCGTTTTACGATACGGAGCCGCTGCCAAGCCCTAAAACCTCTCGGGAGGGCTGATTTGGAGTCCGTTCGGGGCTCCGGAGAGGGGAATCCGTCGCCGTCGTCATCATCAACCATCCTCCATCACCAATTTCATGATGCTCACCGCCGTGCCTGAGTAATTCCATGCTAGACGGTGATGGGTTGGATGAGCTTTATCATGTAATCGAGTTAGTTTTGTTAGGGTTTGATCCCTAGTATCCACTATGTCCCGAGATTGATGTTGCTATGACTTTGCTATGCTTAATGCTTGTCACTAGGGCCCGAGTGCCATGATTTCAGATCTGAACCTATTATGTTTTCATGAATATATGTGAGTTCTTGATCCTATCTTGCAAGTCTATAGTCACCTACTATGTGTTATGATCCGGCAACCCCGAAGTGACAATAATCGGGACCACTCCCGGTGATGACCGTAGTTTGAGGAGTTCATGTATTCACTATGTGTTAATGCTTTGGTCCGGTACTCTATTAAAAAGAGGCCTTAATATCCCTTAGTTTCCGCTAGGACCCTTCTGCCACGGGAGGGTAGGACAAAACATGTCATGCAAGTTCTTTTCCATAAGCACGTATGACTATATTCAGAATACATGCCTACATTACATTGATGAATTGGAGCTAGTTGTCTGTCACCCTATGTTATGACTGTTACATGATGAACCGCATCCGGCATAATTCTCCATCACCGATCCAATGCCTACGAGCTTTTCACATATTGTTCTTCGCTTATTTACTTTTCCGTTGCTACTATTACAATCACTACAAAACCCAAAAATATTACTTTTGCTATCGTTACCGTTACTTCCATACTACTTTGCTACTAAATACTTTGCTGCAGATATTAAGTTATCCAGGTGTGGTTGAATTGACAACTCAATTGCTAATACTTGAGAATATTCTTTGGCTCCCCTTGTGTCGAATCAATAAATTCGGGTTGAATACTCTACCCTCGAAAACTGTTGCGATCCCCTATACTTGCGGGTTATCAAGACTATTTTCTGGCGCCGTTGCCGGGGAGCATAGCTCTATTCTTTGAGTCACTTGGGATTTATATCTGCTGGTCACTATGAGGAACTTGAAAGACGAGAAAACAAAAAGTTATCCCTCAACTACGAGGTCAGGTAAGGAACTGCCATCTAGCTCTGCACTTGATTCACCTTCTGTTTTGAGTAAGCTTGCGACACCTAAACCTGCTTCTGCTATTAATTCTGATATGTCGCATGTTATTGATGATGCCACTTCTGCTATGCATGATACTTATGATGAAACTACTTCTATGCTTGATAGTACTGTGCCACTTGGTGAATTTCTTGATGAACAACTTGCTAGGGATAGAGAGAATGATATTATTGAAACTGATAATATTGAAGATAGTGATGATGAAGACTCTCCCCCTAATAAATATGAATTGCCTGTTGTGCCTGAGGGTTATGTTCTGGATGAAGAATCTGCTAGAGCCATTCTTGCTTGCAATGATAGAAGTGATCTTAAGAAATTATTAGCTAAATGGAAGCAGCAATCTCTTAATGCTAGAATGAAACCTGACCCTGCTTTTGCTACTTCACCTATCTGTGTTACTGATAAGGATTATGAATTCTCTGTTGATCCTGATATAATTACTTTGGTTGAATCTGATCCTTTTTATGGCTATGAATCTGAAACTGTTGTGGCACATCTTACCAAATTAAATGACATAGCCACCCTGTTTCACTAATGATGAGAGAACTCGCTACCTTTATATCCTTAAAATATTTCCGTTCTCATTAAAGGGTGATGCCAAGATATGGTTTAATTCTCTTGATCCTGGTTGTGTGCGTAGTCCCCAGGATATGATTTATTACTTCTCTGCTAAATATTTCCCTGCTCATAAGAAACAAGCTGCTTTAAGGGACCTATATAATTTTTTGCAAATTGAAGAAGAGAGTCTCCCACAAGCTTGGGGGAGGCTTCTCCAATTACTTAATTCTTTGCATGATCATCCTCTCAAGAAAAATGAAATACTTGATATCTTTTATAATGGACTAACCGATGCTTAGAGAGATAACCTGGATAGTTGCGCTGGTTCTGTTTTCAGGGAAAGAACACCGGATGAAGCTGAGATTCTATTGAATAATATGTTGACAAATGAAAATAATTGGACACTTCCTGAGCCAGCTCCTGAACCTATTCCTAAACCAACTCCGAAGAAAAGAGGTGTTCTATTTCTCAGTCCTGAAGATATGCAAGAGGCAAAGAAATCTATGAAAGAAAAGGGTATTAAAGCTGAAGATGTCAAGAATTTACCTCCCATTGAAGAAATACATGGTCTTAATTTACCGCCTGTTCAAGAAATATATGATCTTAATCCTTCACCTATTGAAGAAACACATGGTCTTGATAACCCGACACAGGTAGTAAAGGTAAATTCTCTCTATAGATTTGATGAAGGTGATATTCCTCACTATAAGTCTGCTAGACAATGCTTAGAAGAGTTTGATAATTTTATTGTCAAAGAAGAAAACTTCAATGCTTATTTTGGTAGACAATTGAAATACAATTCCGATACGCTTGAACACTTGGGTGATTATATGTCTAGAGTTAAAGGTGAACTTAAACTCATTACTAAACATGCTTCTATGGTTACCACTCAAGTAGAACAAGTACTTAAAGCTCAGAATGATTTGCTCAATGAATTGAACAGTAAGAATAATGATTATGCTGTTAGAGTGGCTACTAGAACTGGTAAAATGACTCAGGAACCTTTGTATCCTGAAGGCCACCCTAAGAGAATTGAGCAAGATTCTTAGAGAAATAATATTGATGCACCTAGTCCTTCTAAAAAGAAGAAAAAGAAAAATGATAGGACTTTGCATGATTCTAGTGAACCTATTGCTGAAACACCTGAGAATCCAAATGATATTTCTATTTTTGATGCTGAAACACAATCTGGTAATGAACATGACCCTAGTGAAAATATTAATGAAGATGTTCATGATGATGCTCAACCTAGCAATGACAATGATGTAGAAATTGAACCTGCTGTTGATCTTGATAACCCACAATCAAAGAATCAACGTTATGATAAGAGAGACTTTGTTGCTAGGAAATATGGTAAAGAAAGAGAACCATGGGTTCAGAAACCCATGCCTTTTCCTCCCAAACCATCCAAGAAAAAGGATGATGAGGATTTTCAGCGCTTTGCTGAAATGATTAGACCTATCTTTTTGCGTATGCGTTTGACTGATATGCTTAAAATGAATCCTTATGCTAAGTATATGAAAGAAATTGTCACTAATAAAAGAAAGATACCGGAAGCTGAAATTTCCACCATGCTTGCTAATTACACTTTTAAGGGTGGAATACCTAAGAAACTAGGAGATCCAGGAGTACCAACTATACCATGCTCCATTAAAAGAAACTATGTTAAAACTGCTTTATGTGATCTTGGAGCCGGTGTTAGTGTTATGCCTCTCTCTTTATATCGTAGACTTGGCTTGAATACGTTGACACCTACTGAAATATCTTTGCAAATGGCTGATAAATCAACTGCTATACCTGTCGGTATTTGTGACGATGTGCCTGTTGTGGTTGCAAACGTTACTATTTTAACGGACTTTGTTATTCTTGATATTCCCGAGGACGATAGTATGTCTATTATTCTTGGAAGACCTTTTTTGAATACTGCAGGGGCTGTTATTGATTGCAACAAAGGCAATGTCACTTTTCATGTTAATGGTAATGAGCATACGGTACACTTTCCGCGGAAACAACCTCAAGTCCACAGTATCAATTCTATTGGAAAAATTCCATCGATTATTTTTGGAGGTTTTGAATTTCCTCTACCTACTGTCAAGAAGAAATATGATATTCTTATTATTGGGGATGTGCATATCCCCGTTGAGGTAACATAGTGTTATTCGAAAGTTCTCCGGTTCCATGTTAGTCGGAATGAGTTTGTTAACAAGACTTGATCAACCTTGTTAGTGGATTCCTTTTGATGAGCATGAGATGGATGAAACTATAAAGCACAACCTTCTGTACCCTCCTTTTACTTTCTGTTATTTAGTTGAAATAAAGTAAAAATAGTATTTTCCTGTCTGTTTTCCGAATTATCCGTGCAATATAAAAATACCCCAAAAATAAAAGTTCTCCAAATGCCCTGAAAATGGAATATGATTTTTTCTGGAATATTTGAGAATATCTGGAACTGAGAACACAGCAGGGGGAGCAAGCACCTGGCCACGAGGGTCCAGGGCGCGCCCCCCTGCCTCGTGGGCCCACGGTGGCTCCCCTCCACTTATTCCTGCATCCACACACTTCTTCTTCCTCCCAAAAAAATCACCATCCAGCTCAAGCACGAGTTCTAGCTCATTTTGCTGCAATTTTCGATCTCCTTGCTCAATGCACCTCTCACAAAACTGCTTTGGGAGATTGTTCCTTGGTATGTGACTCCTCCATTTGTCCAATTAGTTTTTGTTCTAGTGCTTGATTCATTGCAAATTTATGCTGCCTAGGTGACCATGTTCTTGAGCTTGCATGTCAAATTTATATGGTTCCAAGTAGTTCTAATGGATGATATAGGCTCTAGGCACTTGTAGGAGTAGTTGCTATCAATTTTGTTGAGCTTGGTTCACTTTTATTTGAAGTTACTAAAAAATTCAGAATTTTTCAGAAAATAATGAAGAGATTTTTTAGGGGCTCATCGAGCCGAAGCTCGAAGGAAAAGCAAAGTGAAGAAGCAGACAGGTGCTACCTCTTGAGCACTGCGTTGGTTTTCCCTTGAAGAGGAAAGGGTGATGCAGCAAAGTAGTGTAAGTATTTCCCTCCGTTTTTGCGAACCAAGGTATCAATCCAGTAGGAGGTCAAGCAGGAGTCCCTCGCACCTACACAAACAAATAAATCCTCGCAACCAACGCGATAAGGGGTTGTCAATCCCTACACGGTCACTTACGAGAGTGAGATCTGATAGATATGATAAGATAATATTTTTGGTATTTTTGTGATAAAGATGCAAAGTAAATAAAACAAAATAAAAACGGCGAAAGAAATAGCTGAGTGTTGGAAGATTAATATGATGGAAAATAGACCCGAGGGCCATAGGTTTCAGTAGTGGCTTCTCTCGAGAGCATAAGTATTTACGGTGGGTGAACAAATTACTGTTGAGAAATTGACAGAATTGAGCATAGTTATGAGAATATCTAGGTATGATCATGTATATAGGCATCACGTCCGAGACAAGTAGACCGACTCCTGCCTGCATCTACTACTATTACTCCACACATCGACCGCTATCCAGCATGCATCTAGAGTATTAAGTTCATAAGAACAGAGTAATGCTTTAAGCAAGATGACATGATGTAGATTGATAAACTCATGCAATATGATATAAACCCCATCTTGTTATCCTCGATGGCAACAATACAATACGTGCCTTGCTGCCCCTACTATCACTGGGAAAGGACACCGCAAGATTGAACCCAAAGCTAAGCACTTCTCCAATTGCAAGAAAGATCAATCTAGTAGGCCAAACCAAACTGATAATTCGAAGAGACTTGCAAAGATAACCAATCATACATAAAAGAATTCAGAAGATTCAAATATTGTTCATAGATAAACTTGATCATAAACCCACAATTCATCGGTCTCAACAAACACACCGCAAAAGAAGATTACATCGAATAGATCTCCATGAGAGAGGGGGAGAACATTGTATTGAGATCCAAAAAGAGAGAGGAAGCCATCTAGCTAATAACTATGGACCCGAAGGTCTGAGGTAAACTACTCACACTTCATCGGAGAGGCTATGGTGTTGATGTAGAAGCCCTCTGTGATCGATGCCCCCTCCGGTGGAGCTCCGGAACAGGCCCCAAGATGGGATCCCACGGGTACAGAAGGTTGCGGCGGTGGAATTAGGTTTTTGGCTCCGTATCTGGTAGTTTGGGGGTACGTAGGTATATATAGGAGGAAGGAGTACGTCGGTGGAGCAAAGTGGGGCCCTCGAGGGTGGAGGGCGCGCCTGGGGGGGGGGGTAGGCGCGCCCCCTACCTCGTGGCTTCTTGGTAGCTTTCTTGACATAGGGTCCAAGTCCTCTGGATCATGTTCGTTCCGAAAATCACGTTCCCGAAGGTTTCATTCCGTTTGGACTCCGTTTGATATTCTTTTTCTGCGAAACTCTGAAATAGGCAAAAAACAGCAATTCTGGGTTGGGCCTCTAGTTAATAGGTTAGTCCAAAAATAATATAAAAGTTTATAATAAAGCCCAATAATGTCCAAAACAGAATATAATATAGCATGGAACAATAAAAAATTATAGATACGTTGGAGACGTATCAAGCATCCCCAAGCTTAATTCCTGCTCGTCCTCGAGTAGGTAATGATAAAAAAACAAAATTTTTGATGTGGAATGCTACTTGGCATAATTTCAATGTAATTCTTCTTAATTGTGGTATGAATATTCAGATCCGAAAGACTCAAGATAAAAGTTCAATATTGACATAAAAATAATAATACTTCAAGCATACTAACTAAGCAATTATGTCCTCTCAAAATAACATGGCCAATGAAAGTTCATCCCTACAAAATCATATAGTTTAGTCATGCTCCATTTTCGTCACACAAGAATGCTCTCATCATGCACAACCCCGATGACAAGCCAAGCAATTGTTTCATACTTTAGTAATCTCAAACTTTTTCAACCTTCACGCAATACATGAGCGTGAGCCATGGATATAGCACTATGGGTGGAATAGAATATGATGATGGGGGTTATGTGGAGAAGAAAAAAAAGGAGAAAGTCTCACATCAACGAGGCTAATCAATGAGCTATGGAGATGCCCATCGATTGATGTTAATGCAAGGAGTAGGGATTGCCATGCAACGGATGCACTAGAGCTATAAATATATAAAAGCTCAACAAAAGAAACTAAGTGGGTGTGCATCCAACTTGCTTGCTCACGAAGACCTAGGGCACTTGAGGAGGCCCATTGTTGGAATATAGAAGCCAAGTTCTATAATGAAAAATTCCCACTAGTATATGAAAGTGACAAAATAAGAGACTCTCTATCATGAAGATTATGGTGCTACTTTGAAGCACAAGTGTGGTAAAAGGATAGTAACATTGTCCCTTCTCTCTTTTTCTCTCATTTTTTTGGGCCTTCTCTTTTTTTATGGCCTTTCTCTCTCCTTTTTTTATTCCTCACTTGGGACAATGCTCTAGAAAATGATGATCATCACACTTCTATTTATTTACAACTCAATGATTACAACTCGATACTAGAACAAAGTATGACTCTATATGAATGCCTCCGGCGCTGTACCGGGATATGCAATGAACCAAGAGTGACATGTATGAAAGAATTATGAACGGTGGCTTTGCCACAAATACTATGTCAACTACATGATCATGCAAAGCAATATGACAATGATGAACGTGTCATGATAAACGGAATGGTGGAAAGTTGCATGGCAATATATCTCGGAATGGCTATGGAAATGCCATAATAGGTAGGTATGGTGGCTGTTTTGAGGAAGATATAAGGAGGTTTATGTGTGAAAGAGCGTATCATATCACGGGGTTTGGATGCACCGGCGAAGTTTGCACCAACTCCCAATGTGAGAAAGGGCAATGCACGGTACCGAAGAGGCTAGCAATGATGGAAATGTGAGAGTGCGTATAATCCATGGACTCAACATTAGTCATAAAGAACTCACATACTTATTGCAAAAATCTACAAGTCATCACAAACCAAGCACTACGCGCATGCTCCTAGGGGGATAGATTGGTAGGAAAAGACCATCGCTCGTCCCCGACCGCCACTCATAAGGAGGACAATCAAAGAGCACCTCATGTTTCAAATTTGTTACATAACGTTTACCATACGTGCATGCTACGGGACTTGCAAATTTCAACACAAGTATTTCTCAAATTCACAACTACTCAACTAGCACAACTTTAATATCACTACCTCCATGTCTCAAAACAATCACCAAGCATCAAACTTCTCTTAGTATTCAACACACTCATAAGATTTTTTTTTACTAATCTTGAATACCTAGCATATTAGGATTTTTTTTAAGCAAATTACCATTCTATTTAAGACTCTCAAAATAATCTAAGTGAAGCATGAGAGATCAATAGTTTCTATAAAACGAATCCACCACCGTGCTCTAAAAGATATAAGTGAAGTACTAGAGCAAAAACAATATAACTCAAAAGATATAAGTGAAGCACATAGAGTATTCTAATAATTTCTGAATCATGTGTGTCTCTCTCAAAAGGTGTGTACAGCAAGGATGAATGTGGTAAACTAAAAAATAAAGACTCAAATAATACAAGACGCTCCAAGCAAAACACATATCATGTGGTGAATAAAAATATAGCTCCAAGTAAAGTTACCAATGGAAGTAGACGAAAGAGGGGATGCCTTCCGGGGCATCCCCAAGCTTTGGCTTTTAGGTGTCCTTAGATTATCTTGGGGGTGCCATGGGCATCCCCAAGCTTAGGCTCTTGCCACTCCTTGTTCCATAATCCATCAAATCATTCACCCAAAACTTGAAAACTTCACAACACAAAACTCAACAGAAAATCTCGTGAGCTCCGTTAGCGAAAGAAAACAAAAGACCACTTCAAGGTACTGTAATGAACTCATTCTTTATTTATATTGGTGTTAAACCTAATGTATTCCAACTTCTCTATGGTTTATAAACTATTTTACTAGCCATAGATTCATCAAAATAAGCAAACAACACACGGAAAACAGAATCTGTCAAAAACAGAACAGTCTGTAGTAATCTGTAACTAACGCAAACTTCTGGAACTCTAAACATCAGCCAAAATAGGATGACCTAGACAATTTGTTTATTGATCAGCAGCAATTGGAATCAATATTTTATGACGTTCTGGTGATTTTTAACAATTATTTTCGTGAACAGAAAGTTTCTGGAATTTTCTGCAAGATCAAATAACTATCATCCAAGAAGATCCTATAGGTTTAACTTGGCACAAACACTAATTAAAACATAAAGACACATCTAACCAGAGGCTAGATCAAAGATTTATTCCTAAACAGAAGCAAAAATCAGAAAACTATAAATAAAATTGGGTTGCCTCCCAACAAGCGCTGTCGTTTAACGCCCCTAGCTAGGCATAAAAGCAAGGATAGATCTAGGTGTTGCCATCTTTGGTTTTCAATTTTTTAGCGGAATCAAGCTCGAATCCGGGAGGTCTTTACGTTTCCCTTCATATTCAGAAATTTTTAGATCTAAAGAATCCAACCACTTATTGCAAAGAGTAATCAACATATTCATACGGTGAATATTTCCGCTAACGTTCTTAAGAGGTTCAAGAGACTTCTGTAAAATCTTAGTTACTTCGCAAATTTTTTCAAAAACTTGTGTCTCTTCCTGGGTATGATGAGACCCCTTTTGTTGACGTAGTGTTCCCACTATACCTTCTATAACTTCATGCACAATATGGGGGTCAATTTCAATAAAATTGCCTTTGGCAACGCAATCCAAGAGTTGTCTATGAGACATATTTAATCCAACATAAAATTGCGAAGCAAAATTCTAAGGTTCGCTTCAAAGGTACAATTACGGTTAGACTCCATCATTCTAAACCAGGCATCTTTTAAGTTTTCTCCTTGTCTTTGTTTGAAGTGAAAGACTTCAAACTCAGGGGACAACGGAGTTGATAAGGGACTAGCCATAACGACAAGCAAATGAAAAAGTGACGAACGGAAAAGAGAGGGCGAATAAAACGGCAAGTGTGGGGGAGAGGAAAACGAGAGGCAAATGGCAAATAATGTAATGCGGGAGATAAGGGTTTGTCATGGGTACTTGGTATGTTGACTTTTGCGTAGACCTCCCCGGCAATGGCGCGAGAAATCCTTCTTGCTACCTCTTGAGCACTGCGTTGGTTTTCCTTTGAAGAGGAAAGGGTGATGCAGCAAAGTAGCGTAAGTATTTCCCTCAGTTTTTGAGAACCAAGGTATCAATCCAGTAGGAGGCCATGCACGAGTCCCTCGCACCTACACAAACAAATAAATCCTCGCAACCAACGCAATAAGGGGTTGTCAATCCCTACATGGTCACTTATGAGAGTGAGATCTGATAGATATGATAAGATAATATTTTTGGTATTTTCGTAATAAAGATGCAAAGTAAAGAAAAAAATAAAAACGGCGAAAGAAATAGCTAAGTGTTGGAAGATTAATATGATGGAGAATAGACCCGGGGGCCATAGGTTTCACTACTGGCTTCTCTCGAGAGAATAAGTATTTACGGTGGGTGAACAAATTACTGTTGAGCAATTGACAGAATTGAGCATAGTTATGAGAATATCTAGGTATGATCATGTATATAGGCATCACGTCCGAGACAAGTAGACCGACTCCTGCCTGCATCTACTACTATTACTCCACACATCGACCGCTATCCAGCATGCATCTAGAGTATTAAGTTCATAAGAAAAGAGTAATGCTTTAAGCAAGATGACATGATGTAGAGGGATAAACTCATGCAATATGATATAAACCCCATCTTGTTATCCTCGATGGCAACAATACAATACGTGCCTTGCTGCCCCTACTGTCACTCGGAAAGGACACCTTAAGATTGAACCCAAAGCTAAGCACTTCTCCAATTGCAAGAAAGATCAATCTAGTAGGCCAAACCAAACTGATAATTCGAAGAGACTTGCAAAGATAACCAATCATACATAAAAGAATTCAGAAGATTCAAATATTGTTCATAGATAAACTTGATCATAAACCCACAATTCACCAGTATCAACAAACACACAGCAAAAGAAGATTACATCGAATAGATCTCCACGAGGGAGGGGGAGAACATTGTATTGAGATCCAAAAAGAGAGAGGAAGCCATCTAGCTAATAACTATGGACCCGAAGGTATGAGGTAAACTACTCACACTTCATCGGAGAGGCTATGGTGTTGATGTAGAAGCCCTCCGTGATCGATGCCCCCCTCCAGCGGAGCTCCGGAACAGGCCCCAAGATGGGATCTCACGGGTACAGAAGGTTGCGGCGGTGGAATTAGGTTTTTGGCTCTGTATCTGGTAGTTTGGGGGTACGTAGGTATATATAGGAGGAAGGAGTACGTCGGTGGAGCAACGTGGGGCCCACGAGGGTGGAGGGCGCGCCTGGGGGGGGGCGGGTAGGCGCGCCCCCTACCTCGTGGCTTCCTGGTAGCTTTCTTGACGTAGGGTCCAAGTCCTCTGGATCATGTTCGTTCCGAAAATCACGTTCCCGAAGGTTTCATTTTGTTTGGACTCCGTTTGATATTCTTTTTTTGCGAAACTCTGAAATAGGCAAAAAACAACAATTCTGGGCTGGGCCTCCGGTTAATAGGTTAGTCCCAAAAATAATATAAAAGTGTATAATAAAGCCCAATAATGTCCAAAACAGAATATAATATAGCAGGGAACAATAAAAAATTATAGATACGTTGGAGACGTATCAAGAGGCCCAAATATAATTTGCCTCGCACCGCGGAGGTCCGGCCGTGTGAATGGCCTTCCATTGATTTCTTGAGAGCAGCCGGGATTTATGATGATTTTTATGAATTGGCTGAGAATGCAGGCCTCACCGACTTCCTCCGCGACCAACGCGAACAGTATCTCTTACTCACCAATACTTTTGTGCAAATCTTCTACTATTATCCTAAGGAATCACCTCCTTCAGTAGAGTTTCATTTATATGATGTGGTTAAGAAGATGTCACTAGATGAATTTTGCAAGGCTTGCAATACCTTTCGAGGGTAGCTTAGAAGAACCACATCATAAAGATGTGGACGGGTTTATTAACACTATTACTGTAGGGGAAACTAGGAAGGTTTCCGATGCAAGAATCACTAGCATACATTTTCCTGTTTTACGCTACTTTGCCATATTTGCTAGTCGTTTCTTAATTGGTCGCGGAAACTGTGGAAATCTTAGTGTTCCTGATATTATTATTTTGTTCCATGGTTTATTATGTGATAATACTGTTAGTATGGGCGGTATTGGGCCAAATGGTTAACTTTGAGCCGTACAAAGGGCCCCATCTTTGGAGGTATTTACGCTTCTCGCCTTGCTGCACACTATAACATACCTATTAGGCACTATGAAAAAGAAGAAAAATTGCTGCCCAATGTTTATTTAGATTATAAGAGTATGGTAGCACATGACTTTATTGTTAAGAATAGGGAAGGGGCGCTTAAATACAAATTGTTCTTTGATAAACATCACCCTGAGATTATTACCTTGCCTGCTCCTTCCTTGTTTGATTTATCTGCAGGTCCGTATCTCGTTCCGCTGGCGGCCATTCACGCCTACCGGAACCCTACATCAGTCACGGAGCCGGAACCACAATTTGAACCTCCACGACAGTCTAATTACCAGTGGGATCCGGAGATGATTGCCAACCAGTACGACCCCGGCTACAACTATGGATATCCGCCAGGCCATCCGTGGCAATAAAGCAACTTAGGCTAAAAGCCTAAGCTTGGGGGAGTACATATTTCTCACCGATATTACATTTATGTTCACACACTCATTACTAGATGTCAGTGCTCATACTCTTTCATTGTAATATCCATGCTAGATTATTTTCCTTTTTCTTGCTTTCTTCTTGTGTGTTTAATAAACCTTAAGAAAAACCAAAAAAATTAGTGTAGCTTTTAGTTTGTTTACTTTTCTTGCTGTAGTAGTAATAATTAAAAAAAACCCAAAAAGGTTTCTTGTTCTTATTTTGCTTGTTGGGAGCTTTCCCGTGTAAATAGTTTTATTTTCTTTTCTTTCCTTTGGGGGTCGATAGGAGAAGACCATGATTAAAATTATTGAAGTGGCTCTTATATGCATTATTGTTGAATTATCCAAGAGCCCATATTGCCTTGTCTTCTCCTGTTTATTGAATGCTCGCAGATTCCAGCTTAGTCCAATGCACGTGCACTCTTATTATTTTCACATCGTTCGGTCGTGCAAGTGAAAGGCAATTATGACGATATATGATGGACTGACTGAGATGAGAGAAGCTGGTATGAACTCGGCCTCCCTTGTTTTTGTAAATATGATTAGTTCATCGTTCCTGATTCAGCCTATTATGAATAAACATGTTTGCAATGACAATTAGAGATCATAGTTGCTTATGCCATGCTTGATTAGCTAGGAGTTTATAATGGTTTACCTTACGTGCCAACATGCTATTAAAATGGTTGTGATGTGGTATAGTGGGGTGGTATCCTCCTTTGAATGATTTAAGTGACTTGAGTTGGCACATGTTCATACATGTAGTTGAAACAAATCAACATAGCCTTCACGATATTTATGTTCATGGTTGATTATATCCTACTCGTGCTTGCACTCAATGTTCATTAATTTTAATGCATGTTCATGACTGTTGTCGCTCTCTAGTTGGTCGCTTCCCAGTCTTTTTCTAGCCTTCACTTGTACTAAGCGGGAATACTGCTTGTGCATCCAATCCCTTAAACCCCAAAGTTATGCCATATGAGTCCACTATACCTTCCTATATGCGGTATTTACCTGCCGTTCCAAGTAAATTTGTATGTGCCAAACTCTAAACCTTCAAATGAAATTCTATTTTGTATGCTCGAATAGCTCATGTATCAACTAGGCCTGTCCGTATCTTCCATGCTAGGCGGGTTATTCTCAAGAGGAGTGGACTCCGCTCCTCACTCACGAGAAAATGGCTGGTCAGCGGGATGCCCAGTCCCATGCTTTATGCAAATCAAATCAAAATAATTGCAAACAAAACTCCCCCTGGGACTGTTGTTAGTTGGAGGGACTCGTTGTTTCGAGCAAGCCATGGATTGATGCTTGTGGTGGAGGGGGAGTATAAACTTTACCATTCTGTTTGGGAACCGCCTATAATGTGTGTAGCATGGAAGATATCGCCATCTCTTGGTTGTTATGTTGACAATGAAAGTATGCCGCTCAAAATATTATTTATCTCTGCTTTAAAATCGAGCTCTGGCACCTCTACAAATCCCTGCTTCCCTCTGCGAAGGGCCTATCTATTTACTTTTATGTTGAGTCATCACCCTCTTATTAAAAGCACCAGCTGGAGACCACTGCAGTCATTTGCATACATTACTATTAATTTATATTGGGTATGACTATGACTGGATCTCTTTTACCATGAATTACAATGTCTAGTCAGTCCTTGATCTTTAAAGGTGCTCTGCATTTATGTTTTGCGGTCCCAGAAAGGGCTAGCAAGATACCATCCTGTTATATCATATTATGATTGTTTTGAGAAAGTGTTGTCATCCGAGATTTATTATTATTGCTCGCTAGTTGATTATGCCATTGACATGAGTAAACATGAGACCTAAGAGTTATTGTGAATGTGGTTAGTCATAATCTTTGCTGAAAACTTGAATGCTGGCTTTACATATTTACAACAACAAGAGCAAACAGAGTTTGTAAAAGTTTTTCTTTATCACTTTCAGTTTATCAACTGAATTGCTTGAGGACAAGCAAAGGTTTAAGCTTGGGGGAGTTGATACATCTCCGTCGTATCTACTTTTCCAAACACTTTTGCCCTTGTTTTGGACTCTAACTTGCATGATTTGAATGGAACTAACCCGGACTCACGCTGTTTTCAGCAGAATTGCCATGGTGTTATTTATGTGCAGAAACAAAAGTTCTCGGAATGACCTGAAACTCCACGGAACTTATTTTTGGAAAATAATAAAAATACTGGAAGAAGAATCCATGTCAGGGGGGCCTCCACCTGTCCATGAGGGTGGGGGGCGCGCCTGCCCCCCTGGGCGCGGCCCCTGCCTCGTGGGCCCCCTGACGCTCCACCGACCTCAACTCCAACTCCATATATTCATGTTCGGGGAGAAAAAAAATCAAGGAGAAGGATTCATCGCGTTTTACGATACGGAGCCGCCGCCAAGCCCTAAAACCTCTTGGGAGGGCTGATTTGGAGTCCGTTCGGGGCTCCGGAGAGGGGAATCCGCCGTCGTCGTCATCATCAACCATCCTCCATCACCAATTTCATGATGCTCACTGCCGTGCGTGAGTAATTCCATCGTAGGCTTGCTGGACGGTGATGGGTTGGATGAGATTTATCATGTAATCGAGTTAGTTTTGTTAGGGTTTGATCCCTAGTATCCACTATGTTATGAGATTGATGTTGCTATGACTTTGCTATGCTTAATGCTTGTCACTAGGGCCCGAGTGCCATGATTTCAGATCTGAACCTATTATGTTTTCATGAATATATGTGAGTTCTTGATCCTATCTTGCAAGTCTATAGTCACCTACTATGTGCAAGGTTGGAGAAAGCGGTAGGCGTAAGAGAGGCGGTTCGCCTTTGCCTAGTGCCTAGGAGGTGCTTAAGCGCCCTAGGCGCGGCCTAGACGGTAATATAGCTTCTACTATCAAGGTTATTGGGGTTATTATATGTGTATTGATGTTAATTTAGGGCAGATAAATAAGAAAACTACTAGCTACTACCATTTGAATGTGTCATGTTTGGCATTTTAGTGCAATATATCATGATTTCTCGCTTGGGTAAACAATTTGTTACTTACCCTGCCTAGACTCCCATTTATGCCCTAGGCGAGGCGTTTGGCCATCGCCTAGCACCTAGGCGTGCCTAAGCGCTTCCTAGGCACTGCCTTTTCCAACAGAGACTATGTGTTATGATCCGGCAACCCTGAAGTGACAATAATCGGGACCACTCCTGGTGATGACCGTAGTTTGAGGAGTTCATGTATTCACTATGTGTTAATGCTTTTGTCCGGTACTCTATTAAAAGGAGGCCTTAATATCCCTTAGTTTCCGCTAGGACCCCGCTGCCACGGGAGGGTAGGACAAAAGATGTCATGCAAGTTCTTTTCCATAAGCACGTATGACTATATTCGGAATACATGCCTACATTACATTGATGAATTGGAGTCAGTTCTGTGTCACCCTATGTTATGACTGTTACATGATGAACCACATCTGGCATAATTCTCCATCACCGATCCAATGCCTACGAGCTTTTCACATATTGTTCTTCGCTTATTTACTTTTCCGTTGCTACTGTTACAATCACTACAAAACCCAAAAATATTACTTTTGCTATCGTTACCGTTACTTCCATACTACTTTGCTACTAAATACTTTGCTGCAGATATTAAGTTATCCAGGTGTGGTTGAATTGACAACTCAACTGCTAATACTTGAGAATATTCTTTGGCTCCCCTTGTGTC
Source organism: Aegilops tauschii subsp. strangulata (assembly GCF_002575655.3). Classification (NCBI taxonomy): domain Eukaryota; kingdom Viridiplantae; phylum Streptophyta; class Magnoliopsida; order Poales; family Poaceae; genus Aegilops; species Aegilops tauschii. The sequence goes on from NC_053040.3 coordinate 324,942,811, forward strand.
GAATCAATAAATTCGGGTTGAATACTCTACCCTCGAAAACTGTTGCGATCCCCTATACTTGTGGGTTATCAATCGGCATATCACAGGGAGTTCGAGCACCAATATGGGCGGCGTCTTACTAGAACGGATGGACATGGAAATATACAGATGAATACGATATGGAAGGAAGTGTGGAACCTAAAACTCCCAGGAAAAATTAAGCACTTTATTTGGAAGACACTGAATGGCTCATTGCCTTGTTTTGGTGTACTGGCTAATAGGCATATTCCAGTAGTGCCGCAATGTCCTTTTTGTTCTATTGGGCTGGAAGACATCTAGCATCGCTTGTTCACATGCAAACGGGCGAAGGAAGTCTGGACTGAATTGGATTTGCAGGAAATCATCTCGGATGCGGTTGGCTAGGATCGCTCAGGTTTGATTACAGTTGAGGTTCTTACCGGATTAAAACGGCCAGGGAGGATCTACCCACTGCAGAATGTATTATGGTGGCTGCTTGGTACTTGTGGTGGTAGCGCTACCAACACGTGAAGGGCGAAGCAATCCAAACTGCGGACAGAGCTGCTACATCGATTAGAGTTTTAGCTACAAATTTCATTAGAGCATAGATGAACAAGCAGCCGGATAGAAGCCATGATCACATGTGGAAGCGTCCGCTCAGCGACGTGACTCAAATCAATGTCGATGCGGCCTTCCAAGATGAAACTTTGTCAGGAGCAACAGGTGCGATCGCCCGCGACAGTCGAGGGAAGTTTATCGCTGCAGCAACTTGGTACATCCCTCAGGTTAGCACTGTTAACTCAGCGGAGACAACGACAATCCGTAATGGCCTATACTTAGCAGGGAAGATCGGATGCAATAAGGTCCCAATTGAATCAGACAATATCTTCGTGGTTGAATCAGTATAAAACCCGAATGCTCATGCTGGACTTGATGCGGTTATGGTGGCAGAGTGTGAGCAACTAGCTCTAGATTTCGATAGCATTGATTATTCACATTGCTTCCGCGAGGCGAATGAGGTGGCACACACATTAGCGCCAAAATCCTTTAGTGATAAATCTTCTATTTTCTGGGAATCGTTTATCTCTGACTTTATTTCTCACTCCATTGTAAATGACTTGGCTATTATTTGAGGAATAAAGTCTTATTGGTTAAAAAAAGCTTCTATAACCAGTTGTAATGACTTTTGTAAGATTTTGCGTGGCTTTTATTATTATTACTATTGTGTGTTTTCTGATATTGGTTTTCATCGAGGTTTTTTGGGTTTTCATTTAAGTTTCTTTTCGTTTCTCTTTGTTTTTCTTCCTTTTTACTTTTTAGGTTTACTTTTTTTTCAACACATGTCCACATTTGCCAATACACATTAAAAAAATTGTATGCATATGAAATATTTTTATACATGCTGAACATTTTTCAAGTGAATGATTAAGTATTTTTCAAATACATGTTGTGAACACTATTTTGATTAATACATAGAACTTTTTTAAAACTAGGAGAACAATTTTACATTGTACAAATATCTTAAAATTTCATTAGCATATTTTAAAATGTATAATATGTACTCCCCCATGAGCAACCCTACCATGGATCTGTCGTTTTCTATACACATAGTGTCCATATTATTTTTTGTTATTTGTAGGTTCATGAGCATACATTTTTAGTTCATTATTGTTGATGTCGATTGTATGGATGTTCAAAATATCAGTCGATTCAATGATTAATTGGCTGATTTATCGCTACTCGGTGGGTGACAGATAATATTATGACTTATCTTTGCTATTTATCATTTGGGCTGATTTATCGCTCTGACAAGCCATTTATCAGGAATCTAGCAATAAATTAGGCTCGACCCCTGTGGGCAGAAACCCCTACCCGACAGGGTTTGATCACTTGCCCAATGCCGCCATGCTTCGATTCACCCGCCGCCGCCGCCCTATTCGCCTCTGGCACTGGAGCTAGCCCCATGTAAGCTGCCCGCCCTTTGTATATGCCCCTCGTCTTCCACAAGAGCTCAATCACCGCGCCCCACATCTCCCCATCTCCCAACCCATTCAAGACCAAGAGAGAGATGCCGACGACTGGAGCGATCGCCGCCGCCACCCCTTCCTCCGGCAACACGAGAGCCGCGCCACCCTTCCTCCAGCAGCAAGACACCGATGGCTAGAGCAACTCATCGCCGCCACCCATTCCTCCGGCAACAAGACATCAACATCACTATCTGTACAACGCGAGCGTGAAAGATCCATGTCATAAGAACATCAATGAAAGACGATGCGACAAAGCGCCCATTTGCTTCTAGTAGGATTATATTCCTGCAAGCCAAAGGACTCTAAGAAAAAAATTCCTATAGAAATCCTATTATATGAATTTCTATTAAATTCATAAAGTGTGAGAGGTGTTGTATGGTTTCTTTGTTGATGTATGGCTGGTGTGTCGTATTTGTGTTGTGGTGATATCGGTTATCAGGTTTGGCTGCCATGCTTGCCTAATGTACGAAGAACTGGAACCTTTCTATTATTAGTTGTTGTTGCGGTGAAATTGAGGCTATGCCCTCACCGCCGATCACATTAATGAAAGACGATGCGACCAAGCCCCCATTTGCTTCTAGTAGGATTATATTCCTGCAAGCCAAAGGACTCTAAGAAAAAATTCCTATAGAAATCCTATTATATGAATTTCTATTAAATTCATAAAGTGCGAGAGGTGTTGTATGGTTTCTTTGTTGATGTATGGCTGGTGTGTCGTATTTGTGTTGTGGTGATATCGGTTATCAGGTTTGGCTGCCATGCTTGCCTAATGTACGAAGAACTGGAACCTTTCTATTATTAGTTGTTGTTGCGGTGAAATTGAGGCTATGCCCTCACCGCCGATCACATTAGTAAAATAGAGAGTTAGCTTTTTTTCCTCATGTCCTCAAAAATTCGTAAGAGGGAAGAACCTGCAGTTCCTCTTATCTGTGTCGATTTGCATAGAAGCACTTTTTTGGAAATATTTCTAGCGTCTGGCTTTAAATTAGTGAAGCCCTAATAACCAACGACACAACACAACATCACACCACACAACAAAGGAGAAAAAAAATTGGCATGATACAAGGGTGCTCAAGAGCAACAACAATGCATAGAAGACAAACAATGAGTCTTCAGAACCCTCAAACATGTTTGTGAAGGAAATATGCCCTAGAGGCAATAATAAAGTTGTTATTTATATTTCCTTATATCATGATAAATGTTTATTATTCATGCTGGAATTTTATTAACCGTAAACTTAGTACATGTGTGAATACATAGACAAACAGAGTGTCCCTATTATGCCTCTACTAGGCTAGCTCATTAATCAAAGATGGTTAAGTTTCCTAGCCATAGACATGTGTTGTCATTTGATGAACGGGATCACATCATTAGAGAATGATGTGATGGACAAGACCCATCCATTAGCTTAGCACTATGATCGTTTAGTTTATTGCTATTGCTTTCTTCATGACTTATACATGTTCCTATGACTATGAGATTATGCAACTCCTGAATACCGGACGAACACTTAGTGTGCTATCAAATGTCACAACGTAACTGGGTGATTATAAAGATGCTCTAGAGGTGTCTCGATGGTGTTTGTTGAGTTGGCATAAATCGAGATTAGGATTTGTCACTCCGATTGTCGGAGAGGTATCTCTGGGCCCTCTCGGTAATGCACATCACTATAAGCCTTGCAAGCAATGTGACTAATGAGTTAGTTACGGGATGATGCATTACGGAACGAGTAAAGAGACTTGCCGGTAACGAGATTGAACTAGGTATGGTGATACCGACGATCGAATCTCGGGCAAGTAACATACCGATGACAAAGGGAACAACGTATGTTGTTATGCGGTTTGACCGATAAAGATCTTCGTAGAATATGTAGGAGCCAATATGAGCATCCAGGTTCCGCTATTGGTTATTGACCGGAGAGGTGTCTCGGTCATGTCTACATAGTTCTCGAACCCATAGGGTCCGCACGCTTAACGTTCGATGACGATTGGTATTATGAGTTTATGTGATTTGATGTACCGAAGGTTGTTCGAAGTCCCTGATGAGATCACGGACATGATGAGGAGTCTCGAAATGGTCGAGAGGTAAAGATCGATATATTGGAAGGCTATATTCGGACATCGGAAATATTCCGAGTGATTCGGGTATTTTTCGGAGTACCGGAGAGTTACGGGAATTCGCCGGGGGAAGTAGTGGGCCTTAATGGGCCATACGGGAAAGGAGAGAAGGGCCTCAAGGGGTGGCCGTGTGCCCCCCATGGGTTAGTCCGAATTGGACTAGGGGGAGGGGCGGCGCCCCCTCCTTCCTTGTCCTTCCCCTCTCCTTCCTTCTTTTCCTAGTAGGACTAGGAAAGGGGGAATCCAACTCCTACTAGGAGTAGGATTGCCCCCTTTGGGCGCGCCCTATAGGGCCGGCCGGCCCCCTCCTCCACTCCTTTATATACGGGGGAGGGGGGCACCCCATAGACACACAAGTTGATTCTTAGCCGTGTGCGGTGGCCCCCTCCACATATTTCCTCCTCGGTCATATTGTCATAGTGCTTAGGCGAAGCCCTGCGTCGGTAACTTTGTCATCAGTGTCACCAGGCCGTCGTGCTAACGAAACTCTTCCTCGACCTCAGCTGGATCTAGAAGTTCGAGGGACGTCACCGAGCAGAATGTGTGCAGATCGTGGAGGTGCCGTGCGTTCGGTACTTGATCGATTGGATCGGGAAGACGTTCGACTACATCAACTGCGTTACTTAACGCTCCCGCTTTCAGTCTACAAGGGTACGTGGACACACTCTTCCTGCTCATTGCGATGCTTCTCCTGGATAGATCTTGCGTGATCGTAGGAAAATTTTGAAATACTACGTTCCCCAACAGTGGCATCCGAGCCAGGTCTATGCGTAGATGTTATATGCACGAGTAGAACACAAAGTGTTGTGGGCGATAATAGTCATACTGCTTACCAGCATGTCATACTTTGATTCGGCAGTATTGTTGGATGAAGCGTCCCAGACCGACATTACATGACCGCGTTCATGAGACTGGTTCTACCGTCATGCTTTGCACACAGGTGGCTAGTGGGTGTATGTTTCTCCAACTTTAGTTGAATCGAGTGTGACTACGCCCGGTCCTTGTTGAAGGTTAAAACAGCACACTTGACGAAAAATCGTTGTGGTTTTGATGCGTAGGTAAGAACGGTTCTTGCTAAGCCCGTAGCAGCCACGTAAAACTTGCAACAACAAAGTAGAGGACGTCTAACTTGTTTTTGCAGGGCATGCTGTGATGTGATATGGTCAAGACGTGATGATATATAATTTGTTGTATGAGATGACCATGTTTTGTAACAGTTATCGGCAACTGGCAGGAGCCTTATGGTTGTCGCTTTATTGTATGAAATGCAATCGCCATGTAATTGCTTTACTTTATCACTAAGTGGTAGCGATAGTCGTAGAAGCAATAGTTGGCGAGACGACAACGACGATTCGATGGAGATCAAGGTGTCAAGCCGGTGAAGATGGTGATCATGACGGTGCTTTGGAGATGGAGATGAAAGGCACAAGATGATGATGGCCATATCATATCACTTATATTGATTGCATGTGATGCTTATCCTTTATGCATCTTATTTTGCTTAGTACGGCGGTAGCATTATAAGATGATCTCTCACTAAATTTCAAGGTACAAGTGTTCTCCCCGAGTATGCACCTTTGCTACAATTCGTCGTCCTGAGACACCACGTGATGATCGGGTGTGATAAGCTCTACGTTCACATAGAATGGGTGCAAGCCAGTTTTGCACATGCAGAATACTCGGGTTAAACTTGACGAGCCTAGCATATGCAGATATGGCCTCGGAACACTGAGACCGAAAGGTCGAGCGTGAATCATATAGTAGATATGATCAACATAGTGATGTTCACCATTGAAAACTACTCCATCTCACGTGATGATCGGACATGGTTTAGTTGATATGGATCATGTAGCATCCCAAATGTTCAATTTGGAATGTTATACATTAGATCATCATTACATAGCATATTTTATTGCATTTTGGCAAAATCCTCGAAAATCCTAAGCAACTCAAGGACCCTCGGAGAGATTTGGGGATTTTTCACGGTTTTCATATTTGACTTTTATCAAATAATGAAGCGAGGATTTTTGGTTTTAATAATTTTTCTCTCCGAAAAATATTTCGTATTAAAATAAATGAGAGGAGAAAATATGACTTCTCCAAACTAATTGAAATATTGGAGGAAAAATATTAAAATCAAATATTTGATTTTATTCGGATTTTATTTGCAATTTTAATTGCATTAGAAAAATTGCACGTTTTCAAAACTGCATTTTTGGGCCAAGAAAATGTTCATCTCGTTCTAATTATTTTAATTAGACGGCGAAAATTTGTTTTGGCATTTTTTGTTTTTTATTTGTTTTTCTATGATTTTTTTAGGTTTGGCGAAATTATTAAAAAAAAACGCGCGAGCGCTGACTGGGCCGAAGCCCAGCCGCGCGGCCCAGCCCACCGCCCGAGCCGTCCCCGACCTGGAGACCGCCGTCGCCCGAGTCCCGCTCGTCGCCGCCGCCCCTTGCCCCTCCCCCAAGGCAGCACCCCCCTCATATATACTCCCCACCCCGCCGCCGCCCTCACCTCACCCCGCCCCCGACCCGAAGCCGCCAGGAGCTGCGCCGGAGCCGCCCGACCCCGCCGCCGAAGGAGCTCGCCGCCCGGAGCCCGAACGCCGCCGCCCGGAGCCCCCTCGACGACCCCGCCGCCTCCCGTCGCCTCCCCGCACCCCGCCGCCCCCGAAGACCCCGCCGGAGCCCCGTCCCGCCCGCCGGAATACCTCGCCGGAGGTATAGCCGAGCCGCCGCCGCCGTGCCGGTTTTTTTAAAACCGTTCGGTTTATTTATTTATTTATTTTCCGAAACCCTAGATTTGTTTTAAATAGATCGGTTTTTTTTCGGTTTAGTTAGTTAGTGAACGTTCACCGATCCGTTCGTTTTAACGAACGTATTCGCCGGTTAGTCGCAGTTAACGAACGCCCGTTCATTTAACTGTTCGTCAGTTTTCTTTTTCGTCGGATTTTCCGCGATTATTCCAGATTCCGATTTCTGATCAGATTTTCGTTCTGGTATATCTTTTAGCTCGTTAGTCGGAATCAGGCGATTCAAGTGCCTAGAGTTTCGTCTCGAAATTCTCTTTCTGTTTAACCTACAAACAAGTTTTTGCTACTGTAAAAATTTGACTTAGATCCAGATTAGTAAATGAAGCTTGTTTCTTTCGCCGTTTGACTTTCGTTGCTTCGTTTGATTCGATTCTTTTTGCAAACCGGAGTTCTTAAGTTGAACTTTCTGGTTAGATCTTTATTTGAGTTTTACCTGTGCATTAGATGAGTGCTTATTGTTTGCGATAGAGTACCCGGAGTGCGCCGCTTGCTACTTCGAATCTCTAGGTTTCACGGATCATCAGCAAGGCAAGTAACACTTTGATCATACTTCTTTTACTACCCAGTTTTATTGCATTAGACCAATCCTCAAACATTGCATGATTAGGATCTAATTAAATTATGGTATTGGGAAGTAGTTGAGGTAGTACCTATTACCTGTTTATTATCAAACCTTTGGGAGTTACTTCTACGTTTGCTCATATTGCTATGCTATGCTAGTAGACGTGGATTGGGTTTGAGTGTTACCATGACACATGTGAGATTGTTAATTAATGGTTAACCTTAAGGTGGCAACTAAAACTCACATCTGGGTGGATTGAGGTACCTGGGTATTCCAGGATTGCCTGTTTTTCTTTTGGACCGCCACCCAGGTTCAAAGGGATCATGAGATTATTCATGCTAGAAACTTCCATGTGCAGCCACAAGCTATTATGGGCTCTAGCATAGTTGAGTAGGTTACATGATCTCTTGAAGAGGTGGGCTAGCAGATGTAGGGGAAAGTAGGTGTAACTGTCCACCCGGAGTAAAGAGTTATTGTTTCTGAAAGACTGTGTCTCGGTCATCCGTTTCTCAAACATCATGTAGTGCGAGAATCAAGCGGAGGCGATCGAGTCTTGTGGGGAAAAGTGTACAAACCTCTGCAGAGTGTATAAACTAATCATGGTTAGCCGTGTCCCCGGTTATGGACATCTTGAGTATCTGGTACTTGGATTATCATGTGAATCTCATCATGTTACTTTAATTAATTTTGTTGGGTTTGATGATGACACTTAATTGGGATTGAGAATGCTGTCAACCATTCTCAATGTTTAACAACCACCATGATAGTTAAATAAAATTTATTCCTTTGCAGTAGGGAAAAATTGGCTTTTCGCAAAACTGTAACCATAGAGCCTTCTACCAGCCATATATGCATGTAGTATAGCATTATTATGTTCATTACTCTCTATGTGTTACATTGCCAGCATATTCCATGTGCTGACCCGTTTTCGGGCTGCAACGTTTCTTGTTGCAGACTTTTCAGACGACAAGTAAGGTGCCTTAGGTCGTGGTCTTATACTCAGTGATGCCGTTGGAGTTGATGGACCCACTTATCTTCCAAGTCTTCCGCTGTTATCGTTTTTAGATGGCCTTAAGCCATATTTGTCATACTTATTTCTCTCTTGAGATACTCGTGTAATAAGTGTGTGATTGCTACTCTGTTATAAATCCTCCAAGTACTGTGCGTGTCAGCATTACTGATCTAGGGATGACACTGGTGCACGGTAGATCAGACTATTTGAGGTCTGGTCGCTACAAAGGTGGTATCAGAGCACACGCTGACTGTAGGACACGACCAGTAAGCTTAAACCCTAGAACACTACTCTCTTCTCATTACTGACTCCTCTCCACTTTCTACTCTTTTAGGAATGGCGGATGCAAGGAACAAGTTCATGCAACCGGATGAAGATACACCTTTTGGACGACACTTGAAGGAAGTCACTAAGTACCTGAACATCGGAATACCAAGCTTCACCGGGACTTTCAAAGCAACACTACCAGAAGAGGAGCGCTGGAAGATTCAAGTTCAAGTTCCAGGAAGGACGTTTACGCCAGTCACTGAGCCTATAGAGTTTTCCTTTGATGCACCAACCTGGAGTTTAGGGAAGAGCATGGCAGCCCACATCTCTATGGGACGCATTGGAGAAGTCTACCACAGGGAGCTTAAGGATACTATTTATCAGATTTGTGGACGCCGAGATGAGCAATGGGAGATGATCAGCACCAAGAAGGATGGATCAATTGCAGCTTTCATCCAGGAGTAAAACCAACACATTCGTCGCCAGGAGAACCAGATGTGCGCAGACATGATAGATCTGAAGAAGGCATTGACCAAGATCACGGAGTTGGAGGAAGAACTCAAGGCTACACGCGAGGATTATATGGAGGAAATCGTCGCACTAGTGAGGAAGAACGGCGACCTGACACAGAAGATCGGAGTATTCATGGGAGACCCAGCACCAGGAGGAGAAGATGACGATTCTACTTGCCCGGATAACTACAACATCATCGACGACACCGACTCGGACCCCAGTGAAGAAGATTTTGTTGATGAAGTTGGAGCAGATATCATGGAGTCTTCGACTGATCAAAATTTCTAGTAGACCCCATAATCAGTAGTAGTATTTTCCCCATGTATATAGTATAGTCCGAGCACTTTGTAATGATAGTTAGATCGATTGTATGCCTTGTTTGATTGAGTGATATTGTTTGTGTTTGTCTCATGTGCATATGGGTAGTGTTTTCCCTCTAGACCTCATTCTATTCTAAATTCTCATCTCTTCTAAACCTATCAGATGCCTCCGAGATGCGACACCGGATTTGTTTTCTCACCGGAGATCACTCAGTTGATTCAGCAGCAGAATGCCCTGCTGCAAGTGTTAGTACAGAACCAAGGCAACAACAACAACAACAACCCACCACCACCACCTGTTGATCACTTAGCCCGTTTCTTGAGGCTAAATCCGCCGGTGTTTTCCAGCAGCACCGAGCCGATTGTTGCACATGATTGGCTCCGCAAAGTTGGAAGGGAGTTGACCACTGCAGGATGCACAGATGCGGAGAGAGTGCGATTTGCCGCACATCAGTTTGATGGACCCGCAGCATCATGGTGGGAGAATTACACAGCCACACACCCTATTGACACTGTCACATGGGACCAGTTTCAGCAAGCTTTCCGTACTGCCCATGTTTCAGCAGGAGCTATGGCCATGAAGAAGCGTGAGTTTCGCAACCTACGCCAAGGAGGACGCACCGTAGGCCAGTATGTGGAGGACTTTAGTAAGTTAGCACGTTATGCTCCAGATGACGTTGCTACAGATGCAGCCAAGCAGGAGAAGTTTCTGGAAGGACTGAATGATGAGCTGAGCATGCAGTTGATGGTAGCAACCTTCAACAACTACCAGGAGTTGGTAGATAGAGCTCTCATGATTGAAGGGAAGCAGCAGCAGATTGAAAACCGTAAGAGGAAGTATGGACAAGGGAAGTACAATTCTGGAGCTCAGCAGAAGCCACGTTTTACCCCAAAATCGGGAGGACAGTTTCAGCATACCCATGGAGGAGGTAGTTCGCACAACCATAATGGCCCCAAGAATGGTAATGGGAATGGAGGAAGCAACGGACAGAACCGTACCAACCCTTCAACCCCAGCTAAGAGAGACCTGAGCCAAGTCACTTGCTTTAAGTGCCAGAAGACTGGACATTATGCCAATGAATGTCCTGAAGCCTAGAATGGAAATGGCAATGGAAGCTCTGGGAAGAAGCCGAACCCTTTCAACAAAGGACATGTGAACCACGTTAGCATGGAGGAGGTTGAAGCTCAGCTAGATGCAGTAATGGGTAAGTTTTTGGTTAAGTCATTTACTGCAATCGTTCTTTTTGATACTGGTGCATCACATTCATACATATCAAGGGGATTTGTGGATAAGTTTAAGTTGCCCACCAAAGTTCTCAGAACACCTATGTTAGTAACCTCGCCAGGAGCAGAATATATGGCAAGCCAAGGATGTTTTCAGATGCCATTGGCCATAGGTAGGCATGTTTTCCCCTCAGACCTAATAGTTTTGGAGTCGCAAGGTTTGGACGTAATATTGGGTATGGATTGGCTATCGATGTATGGGGGAAACATCGATTGCGCCAGTAAGACGATTTTTCTTACCACCCCAGAAGGAAGAAGGATTAAGTATGTATCCCGGCATATGCCGAAGAGGACTCAGGTGAATTCCTTATCAGGAGTTGTACAGGAGGAAGTACCAGTGGTGAAGGATTACTTGGATGTATTTCCAGAAGAGTTGCCAGGCATGCCACCAGATAGAGACATAGAGTTTTTTATTGAACTTTTGCCAGGCATAGGGCCGATATCTAAGAGACCGTACAGGATGCCCGCTAAGGATTTGGAAGAAATTAAGAAGCAGATTAAGGAGTTACTGGATAAAGGCTATATTTGCCCAAGTTCTTCACCTTGGGGATCACCCGTACTTCTAGTGGAGAAGAAAGATGGATCGTTGAGGATGGTTGTTGATTACCGTGGATTGAATGAAGTGACCATCAAAAATAAGTACCCACTGCCGATGATCAATGATTTGTTTGACCGATTACAAGGAGCTAAGGTATTTTCCAAGATCGATCTACGATCAGGATACCATCCGTTAAAGATTCGAGAGCAGGATATACCTAAGACGGCTTTTACCACCAGGTATGGGCTATATGAGTATACCGTTATGTCATTTGGTCTGACTAACGCACCTGCCTATTTCATGAACCTGATGAACAAAGTGTTTATGGAGTTTTTGGATAAGTTCGTCGTAATGTTCATTGATGACAGTTTAGTCTACTCCAAGAATGAAGAGGAGCATAAGGAACATTTGCGTTTGGTACTTGAGAAGCTCAGAGAACATCAGTTATACGCCAAGTTCAGCAAATGTGAGTTTTGGTTGAAGGAAGTTGGATTCCTTGGACATGTTATATCCGGAGAAGGAATAGCAGTAGACCCCACCAAAAGTCGGCACTGTGACAAACTGGGAATCACCCGCATCAGTTGGAGAGATCCGGAGTTTTCTTGGACTTGCAGGATACTACCGGAGGTTCATTGAGAATTTCTCAAGGATTGCTAAGCCCATGACAGAGCTGTTAAAGAAGGACACCAAATTCAATTGGACTGAGGAACGTGAAGCTAGTTTCCAAGAGTTGAAGAAACGTTTGGTTACATCACCAGTGCTGATTCTATCAGATCAACGCAAGGATTATGAAGTATATTGCGACGCTTCACGTCGAGGACTTGGAGCAGTGCTAATGCAGGAGGGAAGAGTTGTTTCATATGCTTCACGACAACTTAAACCCCATGAGAAGAATTATGCCACCCATGATTTGGAGTTAGCACCCGTAGTACATGCGTTGAAGACATGGAGACATTTTCTCATCGGAAATCACTGTGAGGTGTACACGGATCACAAGAGTTTGAAGTACATTTTCACGCAGAAGGAGTTGAATCTCAGGCAAAGGAGATGGTTGGAGCTCATTAAGGATTATGATATGAGATTGCATTATCACCCAGGAAAGGCTAACGTAGTAGCTGATGCGTTGAGCCGCAAGAGCCATGTTAACACCCTCATGACCGGAGAGTTACCGAAATTATTAGCCGAGGATCTTCGCGAGCTATGCTTGGAGATAGTTCTAAGAGGCTATTTAGCAACGTTGGAGATTCAGTCTACCCTGATGGAAAAGATCAGAGAAGCTCAGAAGACAGACAAGGAGATTGACGAGATAAAGGAAAGGATGAGCAAAGGAAAAGCCAAGGGATTTCGTGAGGATGAGCACGATACCTTATGGTTTGAGGACCGCGTTTATGTGCCCAATGATCCGGAGATCAGGAAGTTGATCTTGCAAGAGGCCCATGATTCACCGTATTCGATTCACCCAGGAAATACCAAGATGTATTTGGATTTGAAGGATACTTTCTGGTGGACCGGAATGAAGAAAGATATTGCGGAGTATGTAGCAGTTTGTGATGTATGTCAGAGAGTGAAGGCAGAGCATCAGAAGCCAGCAGGATTGCTACAGCCATTGCCGATACCCGAATGGAAATGGGATAAACTAGGCATGGATTTTATCATGGGATTGCCCAGGACTCGTTCAGGCTATGACTCAATATGGGTTGTAGTCGATCGTTTGACGAAAGTAGCTCATTTCATCCCTGTGAAGACCACTTACACCAGTGCTAAGTTGGCAAAGATATACATGACCAGGATCGTATGTCTGCATGGAGTTCCGAGGACCATTGTATCAGATAGAGGAACCAGTTTACTTCAAAGTTTTGGAATCAGTTACATGAAACTTTGGGTACCAGGCTAGAGTTCAGTACAACCTTTCACCCACAGACAGACGGACAGACCGAGAGAGTCAATCAGATTTTGGAAGATATGCTGAGAGCTTGTGCGCTAGATTATGGATCTAGTTGGGACGACAATTTGCCGTATGCAGAGTTTTCTTACAACAACAGTTATCAATCCAGTTTGAAGATGGCCCCTTTCGAAGCTTTGTATGGAAGGAGGTGTAGAACACCCTTGTTGTGGAACGAAGTTGGAGACCGCCAGTTGTTTGGACCAGACTTGATTAAGGAATCATAACAGAAGGTGAAATTGATTCGCGATAGGTTAAAGGTAGCCCAGTCCAGGCAGAAGAGTTATGCGGATTCTAAACGCAAGGAGACAGTTCACGAAGTCGGAGACAGAGTTTACCTACGAGTATCACCACTTCGAGGAGTTAAGCGCTTTGGAGTTAAAGGAAAGTTAGGGCCACGTTTTGTAGGACCATACAAAATTTTGGAGCGTATGGGAGAAGTTGCTTACAAACAGGGAATTGCCTGAAGGATTGTCAGGAGTTCATGATGTATTTCACGTTTCCCAGTTGAAGAAGTGCCACGCAGGGATGGCTGAGATACCACTGAGAGATACGGTGCCATTGGAAGCGATTCAGCTGGATAGTGACTTGACCTATGAGGAGAAACCAGTTAAGATTCTTGAGTATGCCAGCCGAGTCACCCGCAGCAAGGTTATCAAGCTTTGCAAAGTTCGGTGGAGTCACCATACCGAGGACGAAGCCACCTGGGAGCGAGAGGAAGATCTACGGAAGAACCACTCTCACCTATTTTCTAGCCAACCCGAATCTCAAGGGCGAGATTCATCTGAAGGGGGTAGGTTTGTAACATCCCAAATTTTCAATTTGGAATGTTATACATTAGATCATCATTGCATAGCATATTTTATTGCATTTTGGCAAAAATCCTCGAAAATCCTAAGCAACTCAAGGACCCTCGGAGAGAGTTGGGGATTTTTCGCGGTTTTCATATTTGATTTTTATCAAATAATGAAGCGAGGATTTTTGGTTTTAATTATTTTTCTTTCCGAAAAATATTTCGTATTAAAATAAATGAGAGGAGAAAATATGACTTCTCCAAAATAATTGAAATATTGGAGGAAAAATATTAAAATCAAATACTTGATTTTATTCGGATTTTATTTGCAATTTTAATTGCATTAGAAAAATTGCACGTTTTCAAAACTGCATTTTTGGGCCAAGAAAATGTTCATCTCGTTCTAATTATTTTAATTAGACGGTGAAAATTTGTTTTGGTATTTTTGGTTTTTTATTTATTTTTCTATGATTTTTTTAGGTTCGGCAAAATTATTTAAAAAAAACGCGCGAGCGCCGACTGGGCCGAAGCCCAGCCGCGCGGCCCAGCCCACCGCCCGAGCCGTCCCCGACCTGGAGACCGCCGCCGCCCGAGTCCCGCTCGTCGCCGCCGCCCCTTGCCCCTCCCCCAAGGCAGCACCCCCCTCATATATACTCCCCACCCCGCCGCCGCCCTCACCTCACCCCGCGCCCGACCCGAAGCCGCCAGGAGCCGCGCCGGAGCCGCCCGACCCCGCCGCCGAAGGAGCTCGCCGCCCGGAGCTCGAACGCCGCCGCCCGTCGCCCGCTCGACGACCCCGCCGCCCCCTCGACGACCCCGCCGCCTCCCGTCGCCTCCCCGCACCCTGCCGCCCCCGAAGACCCCGCCGGAGCCCCGTCCCGCCCGCCGGAATACCTCGCCGGAGGTATAGCCGAGCCGCCGCCGCCGTGCCGGTTTTTTTTTAAAACCGTTTGGTTTTTTCTAAAACCCTAGATTTTTTTAAATAGATCGTTTTTTTTCGGTTTAGTTAGTTAGTGAATGTTCACCGATCCGTTCGTTTTAACGAACGTGTTCGCCGGTTAGTCGCAGTTAACGAACGTCCGTTCGTTTAACTGTTCATCAGTTTTCTTTTTCGTCGGATTTTCCGCGATTATTCCAGATGGCGATTTTTGATCAGATTTTCGTTCTGGTATATCTTTTAGCTCGTTTATCGGAATCAGGCGATTCAAGCGCCTAGAGTTTCGTCTCGAAATTCTCTTTCCGTTTAACCTATTCAAACAAGTTTTTGCTACTGTAAAAATTTGACTTAGATCCAGATTAGTAAACGAAGCTTGTTTCTTTCGCCGTTTGACTTTCGTTGCTTCGTTTGATTCGATTCTTTTTGCAAACCGGAGTTCTTAAGTTGAACTTTCTGGTTAGATATTTATTTGAGTTTTACCTGTGCATTAGATGAGTGCTTATTGTTTGCGATAGAGTACCCGGAGTGCGCCGCTTGCTACTTCGAATCTCTAGGTTTCACGGATCATCAGCAAGGCAAGTAACACTTTGATCATACTTCTTTTACTACCCAGTTTTATTGCATTAGACCAATCCTCAAACATTGCATGATTAGGATCTAATTAAATTGTGGGTATTGGGAAGTAGTTGAGGTAGTACCTATTACCTGTTTATTATCAAACCTTTGGGAGTTACTTCTACGTTTGCTCATATTGCTATGCTATGCTAGTAGACGTGGATTGGGTTTGAGTGTTACCATGACACATGTGAGATTGTTAATTAATGGTTAACCTTAAGGTGGCAACTAAAACTCACATCTGGGTGGATTGAGGTACCTGGGTATTCCAGGATTGCCTGTTTTTCTTTTGGACCGCCACCCAGGTTCAAAGGGATCATGAAATTATTCATGCTAGAAACTTCCATGTGCAACCACAAGCTATTATGGGCTCTAGCATAGTTGAGTAGGTTACATGATCTCTTGAAGAGGTGGGCTAGCAGATGTAGGGGAAAGTAGGTGTAACTGTCCACCCGGAGTAAAGAGTTATTGTTTCTGAAAGACTGTGTCTCGGTCACCCGTTTCTCAAACATCATGTAGTGCGAGAATCAAGTGGAGGCGATCGAGTCTTGTGGGGAAAAGTGTACAAACCTCTGCAGAGTATCTGGTACTTGGATTATCATGTGAATCTCATCATGTTACTTTAATTAATTTTGTTGGGTTTGATGATGACACTTAATTGGGATTGAGAATGCTGTCAACCATTCTCAATGTTTAACAACCACCATGATAGTTAAATAAAATTTATTCCTTTGCAGTAGGGAAAAATTGGCTTTTCGCAAAACTGTAACCATAGAGCCTTCTACCAGCCATATATGCATGTAGTATAGCATTATTATGTTCATTACTCTCTATGTGTTACATTGCCAGCATATTCCATGTGCTGACCCGTTTTCGGGTTGCAACGTTTCATGTTGCAGACTTTTCAGACGACGAGTAAGGTGCCTTAGGTCGTGGTCTTATACTCAGTGATGCAGTTGGAGTTGATGGACTCACTTATCTTCCAAGTCTTCCGCTGTTATCGTTTTTAGATGGCCTTAAGCCATATTTGTCATACTTATTTCTCTCTTGAGATACTCGATGTAATAAGTGTGTGATTGCTACTCTATTATAAATCCTCCAAGTACTGTGCGTGTCAGCATTACTGATCCACGGATGACACTGGTGCGCGGTAGATCAGACTATTTGAGGTCTGGCCGCTACAGATCATGTGATCACTTAGATGATTAGAGGGATGTCTATCTAAGTGGGAGTTCTTAAGTAATATGATTAATTGAACTTTAATTTATCATGAACTTAGTCCTTATAGTATTAGCATATCTATGTTGTAGATCAATAGCTCGTGATGTAGCTCCCCATTCATTTTTGATACGTTCCTAGAGAAAAACTATGTTGAATGATGATAGTAGCAATGATGCGGACTAGGTCCGTGATCTGAGGATTATCCTCATTGCTGCACAGAAGAATTATGTCCTTGATGCACCACTAGGTGATGGACCTATTGCAGGAGCAGATGCAGATGTTATGAACATTTGGCAAAGCTCGATATCATGACTACTTGATAGTTTAGTGCACCATGCTTTACGGCTTAGAACCGGGACTTCAAAAACGTTTTGAGAGCCACAAAGCATATAAGATGTTCCAAGAGCTGAAATTTGTATTTCAGACTCATTCCCGAGTTAAGAGGTATGAGACCTCTGACAAGTATTTCGCCTACAAGATGGAGGAGAATAGCTCAACCTGTGAGCATGTGCTCAGAATGTCTGAGTGCTACAATCGCTTGAATCAAGTGGGAGTTAATCTTCCAGATAAGATAGTGATTGACAGAGTTCTCTAGTCACTATCACCAAGTTACTGGAACTTAGTGATGAACTATAATATGCAAGGGATGACGAAAATGATTCTCCGAGATCTTCGCGATGCTGAAATCGGCGAAGGTAGAAATCAAGAAAAGCATCAAGTGTTGATGGTTGAAAAGACCACTAGTTTCAAGTAAAAGGGCAAGGGAAGGAAAGGGAACTTCAAGAAGAATGGCAAGCAAGTTGTCACTCCCATGAAGAAGCCCAAAGCTAGACCCAAGCCTGAAACTGAGTGCTTCGACTGCAAAGGAAATGGTCACTGGAAGTGGAAAAACCCCAAATACTTGGCGGATAAGAAGGATGGCAAAGTGAACAAAAGTGTATATGATATACATGGTATTGATGTGTACTTTACTACTATTCATAGTAGCCCCTGGATATTCGATACTAGTTCAGTTGCTATGTTTAGTAACTTGAAACAAGAGTTACAAAATGAACAAAGACTAGTTGAGGGCGAGGTGACGATGTGTGTTGGAAGTGATTCCAAGGTTGATAAGATCACCATCGCACACTCCCTTTACCTTCGGGATTAGTGTTGAACCTAAAATAAATGTTATTTGGTGTTTGCGTTGAGCATAATATGATTGGATCATGTTTATTGCAATACGGTTATTCATTTAAGTCAAAGAATAATTGTTATTTTGTTTACATGAATAAAACCTTCTGTGGTCATACACCCAAGGTGAATGGTTTATTGAATCTCGATCGTAGTGATACACATATTCATAATATTGATGCCAAAAGATGCAAAGTTAATAATGATAGTGCAACATATTTGTGGCACTGCCATTTAGGTCATATTGGTGTAAAGCGCATGAAGAAACTCCATGCTGATGGGCTTTTGGAATCACTTGATTATGAATCACTTGATGCTTGCGAACCATGCCTCTTGGGCAAGATGACTAAGACTCCGTTCTCCGGAACAATGGAGCGAGCAACTGACTTATTGGAAATAATACATACTGATGTATGCGATCCAATGAGTGTTGAGGCTCACGGCGGGTATCGTTATTTTCTTACCTTCACAGATGATTTGAGCAGATATGGGTATATCTACTTAATGAAACACAAGTCTGAAACATTTGAAAAGTTCAAAGAAATTCATAGTGAAGTTAAGAATCATTGTAACAAGAAAATAAAGTTTCTACGATCTGATCGCGGAGGCAAATATTTGAGTTACGAGTTTGGCCTTCATTTAAAAACAATGTGGAATAAGTTTCACAACTCATGCCACCTGGAACACTACGGAGTAATGGTGTGTCTGAATGTCGTAATCATACTTTATTAGATATGGTGCGATCTATGATATCTCTTACCGATTTACCACTATCGTTTTGGGGTTATGCATTAGAGACAGCTCCATTCACGTTAAATAGGGCACCATCTAAATCCATTGAGACGACACCATATGAACTGTGGTTTAGCAAGAAACCTAAGCTGTCGTTTCTTAAAGTTTGGGGCTGTGATGCTTATGTGAAAAAGTTTCAACCCGATAAGCTCAAACCCAAATCGGAGAAATGTATCTTTATAGGATACCCAAAGGAAACTGTTGGGTACACCTTCTATCACAGATCCGAAGGCAAGATATTCGTTGCTAAGAATGGATCCTTTCTAGAGAAGGAGTTTCTCTCGAAAGAAGTGAGTGGGAGGAAAGTAGAACTTGATGAGGTAATTGTACCTGCTCCCTTATTGGAAAGTTGTTCATCACAGAAATCAGTTCCAGTGATTTCTACACCAATTAGTGAGGAATCTAATGATGATGATCATGAAAACTTCTGATCAAGTTACTACCGAACCTCGTAGGTCAACCAGAGTAAGATCCGCACCAAAGTGGTACGATAATCCTGTTCTGGAGGTCATGTTACTTGACCATGACGAACCTACAAAATATGAGGAAGCGATGATGAGCCTAGATTCCACGAAATGGCTTGAGGCCATGAAATCTGAGATGGGATCCATGTATAAGAACAAAGTATGGACTTTGATTGACTTGCCCGATGATCGACGAGCCATTGAGAATAAATGGATTTTTAAGAGGAAGACGGACGCTGATAGTAGTGTTACTATCTACAAAGCTCGAATTGTTGCAAAAGGTTTTCAACAAGTTCAAGGTGTTGACTACGATGAGAATTTCTCACTCGTATCAATGCTTAAAGTCTGTACGTATGCATCTCGGAGTTGGAATATACGCTTTGATAGTGTGATCAAAGCATATGGTTTTATACAGACTTTTGGAGAAGCCTATATTTACAAGAAAGTGAGTGGGTTAACATATGGTTGTATACAGACTTTTGTAGCATTTCTGATATTATATGTGGATAACATATTGCTGATCGGAAATGATACTAAATTTCTGGATAGCATAAAAGGATACTTGAATAAGAATTTTTCAATAAAGACCTCGGTAAAGCTGCTTACATATTGGGCATCAAGATCTATAGAGATAAATTAAGACACTTGATAAGATTTTTCAATGAGTGCATACCTTGACAAGATTTTTGAAGTAGTTCAAAATGGAACAGTCAAAGAAGGAGTTCTTGCCTGTGTTGCAAGGTGTGAAGTTGAGTAAAGACTCAAAACTCAACCACGGCAGAAAATAGAAAGAGGATGAGAAGTCATTCCCTATGCCTCAGTCATAGGTTCTATAAAGTATGCTATGTTGTGTGCCAGACCTATTGTATACCTTAGCATGATTTTGGCAAGGGAGTACAATAGTGATCTAGGAGTAGATCACTGGACAGCAGTCAAAAATTATCCTTAGAAGACTAAGGAAATATTTCTCGGTTATGGAGGTGATAAAAGAGTTCGTCGTAAAGAGTTACGTCGATACAAGATTTTGACACCGATCTAGATGACTCTAAGTCTCGATCTAGATACATATTGAAAGTGGGAGAAATTAGCTAGAGTAGCTCCATGTAGAGTATTGTAGACATAGAAATTTGCAAAACACATATGGATCTGAATGTTGCAGACCCGTAGACTAAAATTTCTCTCACAAGCAAAACATGATCATACCTTATTACTCTTGGGTGTTAATCACATAGCGATGTGAACTAGATTATTGACTCTAGTAAAAACTATTGAGTATTGGTCACATGGCGATGTGAACTATGCGTGTTAATCACATAAAGATGTGAACTATTGGTGTTAAATCACATGGTGATGTGAATTAGATTATTGACTCTAGTGCAAGTGGGAGACTGAAAGAAATATGCCCTAGAGGCAATAATAAAGTTGTTATTTATATTTCCTTATATCATGATAAATGTTTATTATTCATGCTAGAATTGTATTAACCGGAAACTTGATACATGTGTGGATACAGAGACAAAACACCGTGTCCCTAGTAAGCCTCTACTAGACTATCTCATTAATCAAAGATGGTTAAGTTTCCTAACCATAGACATGTGTAGTTATTTGATGAACGGGATCACATCATTAGGAGAATGATGTGATGGACAAGAACCATCCGTTAGCATAGCATATTGATCGTTCAGTTTTATTGCTACTGCTTTCTTCATGTCAAATACATATTCCTTCGACTATGAGATTATGCAACTCCCGGATACTGGGGGAATGCCTTGTGTGCTATCAAACGTCACAACGTAACTAGGTGATTATAAATATGATCTAAAGGTATCTCCGAAGGTGTTTGTTGGGTTGGCATAAATCGAGATTAGGATTTGTCACTCCATTGTCGGAGAGGTATCTCTGGGCCCTCTCGGTAATGCACATCACTATAAGCCTTGCAAGCAATGTGACTAATGAGTTAGTTACGGGATGATGCATTACGGAACGAGTAAAGAGACTTGCCGGTAACGAGATTGAACTAGGTATGGTGATACCGACGATCGAATCTCGGGCAAGTAACATACCGTTGACAAAGGGAACAACGTATGGTGTTATGCGGTTTGAGCGATAAAGATCTTCGTAGAATATGTAGGAGCCAATATGAGCATCCAGGTTCCGCTATTGGTTATTGACCGGTGAGGTGTCTCGGTCATGTCTACATAGTTCTCAAACCCGTAGGGTCCGCACGCTTAACGTTCGATGACGATTGGTATTATGAGTTTATGTGATTTGATGTACCGAAGGTTGTTCGAAGTCCCGGATGAGATCACGGACATGACGAGGAGTCTCGAAATGGTCGAGAGGTAAAGATCGATATATTGGAAGGCAATATTCTGACATCGGAAATGTTCCGAGTGATTCGGGTATTTTTCAGAGTACCGGAGAGTTACGGGAATTCGCCGGGGGAAGTAGTGGGCCTTAATGGGCCATACGGGAAAGGAGAGAAGGGCCTCAAGGGGTGGCCGCGTGCCTCCCCATGGGCTAGTCGGAATTGGACTAGGGGGAGGGGCGGCGCCCCCTCCTTCCTTCTCCTTCCCCTCTCCTTCCTTCTTCTCCTAGTAGGACTAGGAAAGGGGGAATCCAACTCCTACTAGGAGTAGGATTGCCCCCTTTTGGCGCGCCCTATAGGGCCGGCCGGCCCCCTCCTCCACTCCTTTATATACGGGGGAGGGGGGCACCCCATAGACACACAAGTTGATTCCTAGCCGTGTGCGGTGCCCCCCTCCACATATTTCCACCTCGGTCATATTGTCGTAGTGCTTAGGCGAAGCCCTGCGTCCGTAACTTCATCATCACTGTCACCACGCCGTCGTGTTGACGAAACTCTTCCTCGACCTCAACTGGATCTAGAAGTTCGAGGGACGTCACTGAGCTGAACGTGTGCAGATCACGGAGGTGTCGTGCATTCGGTACTTGATCGGTTGGATCGCGAAGACGTTCGACTACATCAACCGCATTACTTAACGCTTCCGCTTTCAGTCTACGAGGGTACGTGGACACACTCTCCCCGCTCGTTGCTATGCTTCTCCTAGATAGATCTTGCGTGATCATAGGAAAATTTTGAAATACTACGTTCCCCAAGAGTTCAGAGGACCGACATAGAGAGGAGGCCAACTTAAAAAGGTGACCAACCGTCAATGGATGCCATGCCATCGTCATCGCATGGGTGTCCATCACAACAAAGCCATCCAATTCCATTACCAAAAGGAGCCCCCTACTCCCTCGATCCGACTCAAAGGGTGCCATGTTGTTGCACGATGGAATTGCGCACCCTAGAGCCTAGATGGAAATTGACGCCAATACCCCAATGGGAGGCCTTCAGGCAGAACCACCTCGTCGAACCTAGCTCCCCTTGAGAGTACCACCATCAAAGCATGGAACCGTCAACGTCCAATAAATCCACCTCGACAACCAGCAAATTTCGACCTTGCTTACGAGAAGCAGCCTCCAAGGAGGGAACGACACCTCAATGCCGCCACCACCTTGTCTAGAAAATGCCAGATCAAGGATTTTCACCTAGAGCCTAGAGTGGGGGAGGACAACCCACGACGCCGCCTCCAAGAAGGGGAACGATGCTCAAAAGTGTCGTGTCTCTAACACCAACACAATCGAGCAGGTTTTGCTCGGAACACAAGTCCCAACACTCAAGTTCATCAGCCACATCACGGTGGAGGGAGAGTCATACGCTGCCAAGAACCGAATGAAGGTGGACACAATGGCCACGCCCGCACGATAGACGCGCCCCATGTGAGCCACCTCGCCAGCCGCACGACCGAGCTAACACTCCATCACCCGCGCAACGACACCTGCCGCAATGGCACTGCCATGCCCACCTTCTAGAGCCGCCATTCCAATGATCGTTGAGATCCAACCTCAGCCATCGCCCACCGGACAGGGGGGCGGAAGCACGCAGTCGACCGCATCCACGTGGAGACGAATCATGACATAGATCTAGACTGTCGGGGCACCGAGATGGAGCAACCAAAAGGGATTCCGACGAAGGCAAGGCATTGCCCATGATAACAAATGAGATAGGCCAAGTGCGTCAGTGATGCTAGCATCCAGCGGCGGCCGAGAACACCATATGTGACCACCGGCCCAAACGCACCATCGCAAAAGGGCCTTCCCTAGGACGCGCCGCCACCGAGGAAGGTCATGGGCGACTGCAATGGGGCTTTCCGCTCAGACGAGATCCATGTCTCACTACTAGGAAGGGAGACGAGAGGATGATGTAATGAACCAGCAGAGAGGAGGGGATCGGGATCGAGTAGGTGAGAGAACAGAGGAGAGGAGGGGAGACTTGGATAGGAAGAAGATACTTTCAGAGGGATGATTAGGTGAGAGTACAGTCTGTCGATCACGTGTGCCTCTCGCTGCCAGAGGCGGCAAGCTTTAAACCCAAGTCTCTCACACACATGCACACCTACAGGTGGGGCCCGATTGCGGTTGCCAAGTTACACTGGACAAGTGGCCAGGTGTGACATTCTCCCTCCCTTAAGACTGAGCTCCCTCTTGAGTACTTGCTTCATCGTCATCCCAGATGGGTGCCTCGGGAAAGCGTTGCTGGAGAACCTTGTAATCCTCCCATCTCGTGGCCGGAGGAGAGCTGTCACTCGATTGCACCTTGATCTGCACAATTGTTGAATTGCCCCGTTTCATCATGCACCACTCCAGGAGGCGCGTTGGTGTTGTGCTTGCCACAGACAGGTCAGGAACCGCGGCCGTTCCGCTTACACCAGTGTGTAATCCAGCGTGAATGGCTTCAATTGGGAGACATGGAAGACCGGGTGCACGCGGCTGGACTCCGGAAGATCGAGCTTGTACGCCATGAGTCCGATGTTCTCGACGACGGTGTATGACCCGAAGAACTTGAAGGCGAGCTTGGCGCAGGGACGACTGATGATGGACTACTGGACGTAGGGCTACAGCTTTAGAAGCACCTTTTCCACCACTTGGAACTGGCGCTCCGTGCGGTTGCGGCCGACCTACTTCTTGAAGCGTCGCTGGTCGCGTTCTAGCTACTCTCGAATGTGCGCGGTGTGTGCCGCCCAGTCCATGTCATCGCCAGTGGGTGCCAAGCCACGCCGCCATTGCCCCCATGTTGGCCTCCTTGCCGTATAGCGCCTTGAATGGGGTGCAGTTGAGCGAGGAATGGAAGCTCAAGTTGTACCAGAACTCCGCCTTGGGAAGCCAGCGACGCACTTGTGCGGCGTGTCGTGCACCACGCATCGGAGGTACATCTGCATGACTGGTTGACGCGTTCGCTCTGCCCGTCCATCTGCAAGTGGGAGTCGGTGGAGTAGAGCAGTTTTGTGCCGTGCCAGCGAGCAGCTCCCGCCAGAGGTTGCTGGTGAACACCTTGTCGCGGTCGAAGATGATCGAGGCTGGAATGCCATGGAGCTTGACCACATTATCCCAAAATGCCTGCGCCACTTGTGTCGCGTGGAAGGGGTGGCGCAGGGGGATGAAGTGGGCGAACTTGGTGAAGCGATCCACTATGACCATGATTGTGTCGAAGCCCTCGGTCGGTGGCAGCCCCTCCACAAAATCCATCGTGAGATCCTCCCATGGCATAGTTGGAATTGGAAGGGGTGCCAGGAGTCCCGCCGGCTTAGAGTGCTCGTGCTTGGCCTGCTGGCAGGTCAAGCACTACTGCACAAATTCTTCGATGTCGTGCTTGAGGCCGCGCCACTCGAAGTGCTTGCGCACGCGCTGGTATGTCGCCATGGTGCCCGAGTGGCCACCGACCGCGCTGTTGTTGAGCGTGGCGATGAGCTTGGTGCGGATCGCCGTGTTGGCGCCGATCCACAGCCGACCGCCGTGGCAGATGACGTCGTGGTACAGCTCATATCCGTCGTCGTCGGGGCTGGTGATGGCGAGCTTCTGAAGGCGATCTTGGGCGTCTGGATCGGTGGAGTAGGAGTTGAGCACCTCCTGAATCCATGCCAGCTGGCACGCCGAGAGTGCGGCCAGATCAAGTTGCTTGCCGACACGCGACAAGGCATCCGCGGCGCCGTTGTCCAGTCGGCGCTTGTACTAGAATTTGAATTGCAGCCCGACCAGCTTCGCCGTGGCCTTTCGCTGCAATTTTGTCTCCAAGTGCTACTCGCCCAGGTTGCAGAGTGACTTGTGATCGGTGAGGATGTCGAAGGGGCCGCGTTGCAGGTAGGGGCGCCACTTGTCGATCACCATCATCACTGCCAAGAACTCCTTCTCGTACGTCGAGAGCTTCTGGTTGCGTACACCGGGCGCCTTGCTGAACAAGGCGACGGGGTGGCCCTCCTGAACGAGTACCGCGCCAATGCCGGTGTCGCAGGCGTCATTCTCGATCGAAAAGGGCTTGTCGAAGTTGGGCAGGGCGAGCACTGGTGTAGTTGTCATTGTCGTCTTGAGCGTGTCGAAAGCCACTTGCACCTGATCGTTCCATGCAAAACCCTTCTTGGTTAGTAGCTACGTGAGGCTTTTGATGATGACGCCGTAGTGTGGCACGAATTTCCTATAGTAGCCAGTGAGACCCAGGAAACCGTGCATTCTGATTTGTCCAGCTTGTGATGCGTCTTGAACGCGGTCTTGGATTCGTCCTCTTTGCGCATTCTTATTTGATGGTACCCCGCGCGAAGATCAAGCTTGGAGAAGGCGGCCGCGCCTGCCAACTCGTCGAGGAGTTCGTCAACAACGGGTAGAGGGAACTTGTTTTTAATGGTGGCGTTGTTCAGCCAGCGATAGTCGACGCAGAACCGCCACGTGCCGTCCTTCTTCTTGACCAGCAACACCGGGGCTGCGTACGGGCTGACGCTATGCGTGATCACGCCGGCGTCAAGCATCTCCTTGACCTACCGCTCGATCTTGTCTTTCTGGAGCGGGGAGTACCGGTAGGGGCGCGTCTTCGTGGGGACTGCGCCCTCTACCAGCGTGATGGCGTGGTCACATTGGCGGTGTGGAGGAAGGCCATGCGGTGTTGCGAAGACGTCGACGAATTCCCCTAGCAGATCGCTGAGGGGTGTGTTGCTGACACGCTTGCGAGGTGGCGACGGAGCGTGCCCGCAGGTGTTGAAGGAAATATGCCCTAGAGGCAATAATAAAGTTGTTATTTTATATTTCCTTATTCATGATAAAGGTCTTTTATTCATGCTAGAATTGTATTGATCTAAAACTCAAATACATGTGTGAATACATAAACAAATACCGTGTCCCTAGTAAGCCTCTACTAGATTAGCTCGTTGATCAAAGATGGTTAAGGTTTCCTAACCATAGACATGTGTTGTCATTTGATAACGGGATCACATCATTAGGAGAATGATGTGATGGACAAGACCCACCCGCTAGCTTAGCATATTGATCGTTCAGTTTTATTGCTATTGCTTTCTTCATGTCAAATACATATTCCTTTGACTATGAGATTATGCAACTCCCTGATACCGGAGGAATGCCTTGTGTGCTATCAAATGTCAAAACATAATTGGGTGATTATAAAGATGCTCTACAGGTATCTCCGAAGGTGTTTGTTGAGTTGGCATAGATCAAGATTAGGATTTGTCACTCCGAGTATCGGAGAGGTATCTCTGGGCCCTCTTGATAATACACATCATAAGCTTGTGATGTCTACTAGAACTACGTCGGTATTTCCCCAAAGAGGAAGGGATCATGCAGCACAACAACGGTAGGTATTTCCCTCAGTGATGAGACCAAGATTATCAAACCAGTAGGAGAACCACGCAACACTACGTGAACGGCACCTGCACACAAATAACAAATACTCGCAGCCCGACGTGTTAAAGGGGTTGTCAATCCCTTTCATGCAACGGCGCCAGAAATTGGCAAGTAGACAGGATAAAAATATGATAGATTGGATAAATAGATCTCGCGGGAACGCGAGATAAAATAAATAAGAATAAATTGCAGCAAGGTATTTTTGGGTTTTTGGAAATATAGATCCGAAAATAAAAGCAAATAAAAATATATCACAAAGGCAAATATAATAAGGAAGAGACCCGGGGGCCGTAGATTTCACTAGTGGCTTCTCTCGAGAAAAATAGCAAACAGTGGGTAAACGAATTACTGTTGGGCAATTGATAAAACTTCAAATAATCATTAAGATAAATAGAAAATGATCATTATATAGGCATCATGTCTAAGATTAGTAGACCGACTCCTGTCTGCATCTACTACTATTACTCCACACATCGACCGCTATCCAGCAGGCATCTAGTTTATTAAGTTCATGGAGAAACAGAGTAATGCAATAAGAATGATGACATGATGTAGACAAGATCTATTTATGTAGAAATAGACCCCATCTTGTTATCCTTAATAGCAACAATACATACGTGGCGGTTCCCCTTCTTCCACTGGGATCAAGCACCGTAAGATCGAACCCATCACAAAACACCTCTTCCCATTGCAAGATAAATAGATCAGTTTGGCCAAACAAAAACCAAATATCGGAGAAGAAATACGAGATTATAAGCAATCATGCATATAAGAGATCAAAGAAGACTCAAATAACTTTCATGGATAAAAAGATAGATCTGATCATAAACTCAAAGTTCATCGGATCCCAACAAACACACCGCAGAAAGAGTTACATCATATGGATCTCCAAGAGACCATTGTATTGAGAATCAAAAGAGAGAGAGGAAGCCATCTAACT
This sequence comes from Aegilops tauschii subsp. strangulata, assembly GCF_002575655.3. Lineage (NCBI taxonomy): Eukaryota > Viridiplantae > Streptophyta > Magnoliopsida > Poales > Poaceae > Aegilops > Aegilops tauschii. The sequence goes on from NC_053040.3 coordinate 324,970,889, forward strand.
ACTAACTACGGACCCTCAGGTATGCAAAGAACTACTCACGCATCATCGGAGAGGCACCAATGGACATGATGAACCCCTCCGTGATGGTGTCTAGATTGGATCTGGTGGTTCTGGAACTTGCGGAGGCTGGAATTGATTTTCGTCGACTCCCCTAGGGTTTCTGGAATATTGGGGTATTTATAGAGCAAAGAGGCGGTCCAGGAGGCCACCGAGGTGGGTACAACCCACCAAGGCGCGCCTGGGCCTCCAGGCGCGCCCTGGTGTCTTGTGCTCACCTCGGGCTCCCTCTTTGGTACTTCATTGGCCCACTGGATGTCTTCTGGTCCAAAAAAATGCACAAAAAGTTTCGCTGCATTTGGACTCCGTTTGGTAGATTTCCTGCGATGTAAAAAACATGCAGAAAATAGCAACTGGCACAGGGCACTATGTCAATAGGTTAGTACCAAAAAATTATATAAAATGATTGTAAACATCCAAGAAATGATAATATAACAGCATGGAACAATCAAAAATTATAGATACGTTGGAGACGTATCAGCATCCCCAAGCTTAATTCATGCTCGTCCTCGAGTAGGTAAATGATAAAAATAGAATTTTTGATGTGGAATGCTGCCTAACATGCTCATCTCATATTCTTTTCTTTGTAACATGGACATTTGAACTTTTATATGGTTCAAATAAATAGTCTAGTTTTGACATGAGGACTTCAATACTCAAGCATATCAACAAGCAACCATGTCTTTCAAAATATCAGCGCTAAAATAAGTTATCCCTAGCTCATTATGCTCAATCATTGATCCATTCATGAAACACACTCGCATATTAGCTACACCCAGTGCTCAAGTACGATCATAGTGCCCCTTAGTTGGTGCTTTATAAGAGAAGATGGAGACTCAAATAAAAATAAAAATTGCATAAAGTAAAAGAAGGCCCTTCGCGGAGGGAAGTAGGGATTTGTAGAGGTGCCAGAGCTCAAAGCGAAAAAGACAGAGATAAAAACATTTTGGGAGGCATGCTTTTCCCGTCAATGAAAACGATCGAGTAATTCCCAATACTTTCCAAGCTAGATATATCATAGGCGGTTCCCAAATAGAAATTAAAGTTTATTCCTTTTTCAACCATACTTTCACTTTTCATGGCTAGCCGTATCCACGGGTGCCTTCCATACCAACACTTTCCAAGGAATTTATTATTTGACAACATAAAGTAAATTCATTTTTTCATTTCGGGACTGGGCATCCCTAATACCTTTGCCCTACTCTCGTGCAATGACAAGTGAATAAACACTTATCTTGAGAATAACATATCTAGCATGGAAATATATTAGCCACCCCCTACCATTTCATGAGCAGTACAAGCACACAAAAGAGAAATTTATTTTGAAAATTAGAGATGGCACATAAAATTTGCTTAGAATGGCAAAATAATACCGCATATAGGTAGGTCTGGTGGACTCATATGGCAAAACTGGTTTAAAGGATTTTGGATGCACGAGTAGTGATCGTACTTAGTGCAAAATGAAGGCTAGCAAAAGATTAAGAAGCGACCAATCAAGAAATGAAAAATCTCATAAGCGAGCATTAAGCATAATTAACACCGAATAATGCACCACAAGTAGGATGTAATTTCATTGCATAACTATTGACTTTCGTGCTTGCATAGGGAATCACAAACCTTAACACCAATATTCTTACTAAAGCATAATTACTCATCAACATGACTCACATATCACATCATCATATCTCAAAACAATTACCAAGAATCAAGTTTATTTTGTCCAATGATCTTCATGAAAGTTTTTATTATATCCTCCTTGGATATCTATCACTTTGGGACTAATTTTCATGTGTTACTTTTCTTTCTCTCAAATTAATTTAAGTGAAGCAAGAGAGAAATTCTAATTTTTTTACTAACTCTCAAATAAATCTAAGTGAAGCAAGAGAGCATTTCTTCAAAAATACTATAGCACACCGTGCTCAGAAAGATATAAGTGAAGCACTAGAGCAATTCCATTGCTCATAAAGATTTAAGTGAAGCATAGAGAGCAATTTTAACAAGTCATGGCATAATTTTGATTCCCTCAAATAGGTGTGTCCAGCAAGGATTCATGACTTAAAACAAAAAGCAAAACAAGCAAAGACTCATATCATACAAGACGCTCCAAGCAAAACTCATAGTATGTGACGAATAAAAATATAGCTTCGAGTAAAATACCGATGGTCGTTAGAAGAAAAAGGGGATAGCACTCGGGCATCCCCAAGCTTAGTTGCTTGCTTCTCTTTGGATAATAGCTTGGGATGCCATGGGCATCCCCAATCTTAGGCTCTTCTTACTCCTTATTCCTTCATCCATCGTAACATCACCCAAAACTTGAAAACTTCAATCACACAAAACTCAACACAACCTTCGTGAGATCCGTTAGTATAAGAAAGCAAATCACTACTATAAGTACTGTTGCAAACCCATTCATATTTTATTCTTGCATTATATATATCTACTATATTCCAACTTTTCTATGGCAAAACCTCTTCAAAGAAACCCATAGAATCATCAAAACAAGCACACAACGCAAAGAAAACAGAGTCCGTCAAAAACAGAACAGTCTGTGGCAATCTGGATATTTCGAATACTTCTGAAACTCCAAAAATTCAGAAAAATTAGGACCACGTGAGAAATTTGTATATTAATCTTCTGCAAAAAGAATTGGTATTTTATCACGCTTCTATGAAAAATGAGAATTATTTTCGTGAGCACAAAAGCTTCTGTTTTTTAGCAAGATCAAATCAACTATCACCCAACAAGATCCTAAAGGCTTTGCTTGGCCCAAACACTAACCAAAACACAATCATAAAGGTAGAATAATTATGCAAACACTCAAGAACAGAAAGCAAAAGAAAAAAATAAATTTTATTCATTGGGTTGCCTCCCAACAAGCGCTATCGTTTTACGCCCCTAGCTAGGCATAAAGCAAGGATCTAAGTATTGTCATCTTTATTTCTAGATCCATAAGATGCCCTCATGATTGATTCATATGGTGGCATAATTCTTGTTATAGGGAAGTGTTCCATACCCTTCCTTAGTGGAAATTGAAATTTAATATTGCCTTCTTTCGTATCAATCACGGCACCAATAGCACATAAAAACGGTCTACCAAGAATAATTGGACAAGACGGATTGCAATCAATATCAAGAACAATAAAATCTATGGGAACATAGTTCCTATTTGCAAGAATAAGAACATCATTAATTCTTCCCATAGGCTTTTTAATAGTAGAATCTGCCAAGTGCAAATTTAAAGAACATTCTTCAATATCGGTAAGACCAAGCACATCACATAAAGATTTCGGAATTGTAGAAACACTAGCACCCAAGTCACATAAAGAAAAACACTCATAATTTTTAATCTTGACTTTCATAGTAGGTTCCCACTCATCATGTAATTTTCTAGGAATTGAAGCTTCTAATTCCAACTTTTCTTCCAAGGCTTTCATCAAAGCATCAACAACATGTTTAGTAAAAGCTTTATTTTGTCCATAAGCATGGGCTGAATTTATCATGGATTGCAACAAAGAAATACAATCAATCAAAGAGCAACTATCATAATTAAAGTATTTGTAATACAAAAGAGTGGGCACATCACTACTTAAAGTTTTGACCTCTTCAAACCCACTTTTATCAAAATTTTCAACAAGATTTTCACCCTCCGAATTATCAGGATGCATTCTAGGTAAAGTTGACTCTTCTTCAGTCCCTTTATTATCAATCTTAATTTTACTAAACAAAGAATCAATAGAAGAAACACCAATCATTTTAAGATCTTCATCACTTTTATGAAAGCAATCACTAGAAAATGATTTTCATAGAAATTCTCTTCTAGCTCTAAGCATAGCGGTTCTTTTCTAACTTTCATCCATAGAGCTTTAATTGATTCCTCAACCTTAGGCACAAAAAATTTCATCTTAACATTTTCTACATCATGAGAAATTCTATCAACACTTCTAGAGAAATCATCAATCTTATTCAACTTTTCTTCCATTGTAGCATTGAAAACTTTCTGAGTGTTGATAAATTCTTTAATATTATTCTCAAGATCAGTGTGTCGGTGTCAAAACCGGCGGATCTCGGGTAGGGGGTTCCGAACTGTGCGTCTAAGGCGGCTGGTAACAGGAGGCGGGGGACACAATGTTTACCCAGGTTCGGGACCTCTCGATGGAGGTAATACCCTACTTCCTGCTTGATTGATCTTGATGATATGAGTATTACAAGAGTTGATCTACCACGAGATCGTAGAGGCTAAACCCTAGAAGCTAGCCTATGGTATGATTGTTGTTGTCCTAAGGACTAAAACCCTCCGGTTTATATAGACACCGGAGGGGGCTAGGGTTACACAGAGTCGGTTACAAGGGAGGAGATCTACATATCCGTACTGCCAAGCTTGCCTTCCACGCCAAGGAGAGTCCCATCCGGACACGGGACGAAGTCTTCAATCTTATATCTTCATAGTCCAACAGTCCGGCCAAAGGATATAGTCCGGCTGTCCGAGGACCCCCTAATCCAGGACTCCCTCAGTACCCCCTGAACCAGGCTTCAATGACGATGAGTCCGGCGCGCAGATTGTCTTCGGCACTGCAAGGCGGGTTCCTCCTCCGAATACTCCACAGAAGTTTTTGAACACAAGGATAATGTCCGGCTCTGCAAAACAAATTCCACATACCACCGTAGAGAGAATAATATTTCCACAAATCTAATCTACTGACAGCTTTTCATAACGTGACGTACTGCCATGGTCTGGTCATGACGAACCGTTTTTCCGAGCCTGCCACTACACGTGTTGCGAGGCGGTTTTTATTGGCACATCCTGTCGAAGCAGAGATCGTGTCCCTTTTTTCACGGGATTCTCATCAATACGGGTATGGGTAACCCAATTGTGCCTGTTGGTATGACTCCTCGATTTTAGGCAAGTCCCAAACGGCCACGCGGAGGACGCTTGATATTCATCCTCTTTATAAAGGGGCCTAGCTTCGTATTCATCTCCCACTTCCTCCGAGGGCTAGGTTTTAGTCTGGATCCCTTTGTCAGAGGGCTCATGTTCTACTATGGGCTCGATTTCCATGATCTGGCTCCGGATTCCATCCTTCACATCTCGTCGTTCATCGTCGTGTGTGAAGCCTTCCTCCGCATTACCCCACACTTTGGCTTATGGCTCAAGACCTTCAATGTGGAGCCAAAGATGATTGAGGGGCGACACGCAGAGTGCGGAGGTGCCGTAATAAGCAAAGGCGCCGATGTTCCATGGCCAAAGGGTTCCTTCCCGGAGGTGTCCAGTTTATGGCAACAGGAGTGGTTTTATATCACAGCTCCCCGGGGTACTAAGTGGGTAGCCGCCCCTGCCTTTTGTTCGGCCCCCCCGCCACAACTGGCGTCATGGGTCAACAAGGGGCTGGACTGGGGGCCAGTAAATGATGTGCCGACATTGCAGAGTCGCATCCGAGATCTCCTCGAGGGAGATGTCAGCCTTGTTAAGGTAATGCAAGTCATGCTAGTTCGTCGAACCCTGCCTTGCAAACGTCGACCTCTCCGTATGTGGGAGTTCAACCCGGAAGGACCGCGAACTATTCAGCACTTCTTCGGCGTGACGCTCAAAGAGATGTATAGATCGTTCTTCGGATCACAAATAGAGTGTCCGGACACCTCCGAGGATGCGGGCCTGAACTGCAATCGTCCAGACACTCAAGTAAGTAATTCCGCGGCTGAACACGTTGTCTTTTAATTTATCACAACATCATTCTGAAAAGTCGCCTTTTGACCAGGGCTGGATAAAAAAGGCGAAGATGATCAGGTGTCCGGCCCCCCTTCCCGAAGGCTCACCGGATCCTGTACTAGCTAGGATGCTTGAGCTTGCGCCTTATCAAGCGCCATCAGGGGAAGATAAAGGGAGGAACAAAGAAGCCGAGAGCGAGCCTCACTCACTATTCATCCGAACCGGGGGAATTAGTGCCTCCGCGAAGGAGGATAACCGGGGGGAAGAATCTAAAATTCCCTCTCCCCAGGGAAGGAAGAGGACCGCCTCTGAAGACTTGGAAGCAATGGTCTCCAAGCGAGGGAAGAAACCTTTGTCAGAGGGTCCTACCCTGGGGCATCCTTACCGTACAGTACCCGCAAGGGGACTAGCCCTCCACCGAGCTGTGAGTAAACAAAAGTACTTTCGATAAATATATCCTGCTTCATTTCTGAGAATGATAGCCGAGACATATGTCTTGCAGTCCGGATCGTAGCCCTTCTCGACAGAGTTCGTCTTCGGGGGATCTTCTTCTGGAGATGATGGAGAGCGAAACGCCTCCCCATGCCTCCCCGCCTCATGAAGCGGACGACCCTGAGGTGTCGTCACGGAGGATTTCTCCTGATCCGCCAAGGCCAGAAGGTAACCCTTCGGCCACCCGAAGTCCGGAGTATCTGGTTCCTAAGGAGAGCAACAGAAAGAGTCCGGGACCGACCGGTGCGCGACCAGACGCACTGATGAATCTTCTGGAGCGAGCGGCTATCTCAGAAGCGCATCGTACGCTAATGGCTACGGTGGTTGAGAGGATTTCATCCGCCGAAAGCGGGTTGCATGAAGCTTTTATGAGCCTGCTGAGAGGCTTTGAGGTACGCAAAGTAATATATATTTTGATGGTACCGCACACGCTAGGTGTGCCCTATGCAGATAGTAGCCCCTAAGACTCTGGTTGCCGTCGAACAAGACGGCAACTAGAGGATCATAGTCCCAGGTAATAACCGTGCTGCCTTTACGTGCAGGCGGCCGAGGGTCCGGTGGCTAGCCCGACTGGTGAATTTGCCGAACTGAAGCGGCAACTTGATGCGGCAGATGCCGACATCGTGCTTGTAAACAAGCGGCTTGACGAAGCACAGGGTATGTATTCTCCTATGCTATGACTGTAGATGGTGCTGTCGCCGTGGAGACCCTTCGGGCGGAACTTGCCCGGGCCAAGGAACAAGCCAGTAAGAGTGATGCGGCCGCCCTGAAGGCGGTCGAAGAGCTAAGGGCCGAACAGGCTGCGCATTGCCAAAGCAAAGAGAAAATAGCCAAGATGGCTGTTGAGCTGAAAGATGCCGCCAGCCGGTATGAGCTTCTTGAAAAGGAAAGCCAAGCGAAGGCGGCAGACCTGAAGGAGGCCATGGAAGCGGCCAAGGAAACCCGCTCGCAAGTCAGAGCGGCAAAGGAGGAACTCCGTCAAGCCGGAGATATAGCGGCTGGGAATCCCTTTTTGTTGCGGACTAGGTTTGGAGACCCGAAGTATGCCCCTCTGGATAAATTATGGAGTTCTGCAGACGCATACTTGGATTTAGCAGCGAGTGCCGCTGATGCGACCAAGTTTTTCAAAGATCAGAAATATCATGTAGTGAAAAGGTTGTTCTGGTCACAGTTCAGCACTCCAACGTGTCCGCTGCTATTAAATGAACAAATGGCCGAGTGGGCCGAGCTCCATAGGTTGTCCGGACTTGCTATGAGGTCAGTCATGGATCACCTTTGGCCGGAGGGACCGAGGCCGAATAGTTATTTTGGTCTAGTGCAACGATTCCTTGGTGCTGTGCCGCAAATTGACGCTATAAAGAGGTCGGCGTGCATAGAGGGTGCGCGGATGGCTCTTGCCCGTGTTAAGACATACTGGGCGGAGATGGAGGCCACCGCTATTGCAACCCGAGGCCCGGCCGCAGGCCAGGTCCCGGCCGAGCACTATTTTGAAGAAGTTCTAGAAGGCGCTCGTGTAATAGAGGCTCAGTGCTCGAAGAGTATCATGTTCAAGTGACATGTATCCCGATTGTAAAAATGATGCTATTAAATTATAAAGGCTGCGTTTATACTTTTGCCTGAAAGTATTATGATGCCTCCTGTGCGGCCGTTTATGTGTATATGTATATAACCTAAAAGTTTGCAATCGTCGGCTTCAGCCCCCACGCATATAATGCGGGGGTGTTCGCAAAAACGCGTATTCACACTTGATCCAACGTCTTGGTCCATTAAGGAGGTGATAGCGCAGCGAATGAGGCAATCGAACTATATTGCTTTAACACTTTCACTTAGCCATAGGAGTTTGACGGTGGGACTACTATATAGCCCCTGGTACCTCCGCGCTCATCCGAATACGGGGCGCGTACATACATGACTGGGAAACGGCCCTTCGTTAATGTGGAGGAATCCCGAAGATTCCGCTAAGTCATTGAGTGGTTGACCAGTCTCGCGCTTTATCATGACAGTCAGTTTTCGGCTTTCTCTACTGAGGTGCTCGTCCGGATGAACCAGGGCACAATCGCAGTAGTTCTCCCAGTGCCACCTTAGCTGATAGAGCGGAACGTAAGGTAGCAAAACGCGGGAGCCGGGAAAACCCAACATTTGACCAAAGACATGATTCGGAACTGATGCATATAAGGCCAAACTCGCGACGCCGAACACTCCCTAAGGTATTCGGTCTTTACAACATATACCGGGCTGAATAACGCCCTTGATAATGATCCCTGAGTGTCTAGGTACGTGCATCATTCTAACGTGGCGAAATGCCAATAACATCAGCATCGCTCTCGGTTATGCTGAGTATCCAGAGGATGTGAAGCAATATGAGACAGTAAAAAAGGTTTACGCAGGGTCTTAATCTAAAAAGAAACCTTTGAGCGGGGCCCTGCTGCACGTCTGCGCCTGTGTCTCCGTTGTGCCGTATCCTGGAAGGGTGTAGCACGATTACCATCTGTAAAAGAGAAGAACTTAGGTGAAAGTTGTTGTGCGAAAAATTGGTTATTCTCAATAAACCATTAAAAATCAAGATAAGTAAGGTCGAGCCGAGTTGTAGTCCTTTTACATGCGGGAAGCCCCTGGTACCGCCTATGAGGGTAAATCCATCGAACCAATCTTAGGTATATCTAAGCTGTTACAACTAGTGATGCACCGGACTCGTCTAGCCGTGTCCGCGGACTTGACGACCGATCATTTATTCTGGTTGGAGAGGCCGTTTAGTGTTCGGCTGCTAAAGCCGCCACACGTTCTTCCGCACGTAAGGAACGCTCGATGTTTCCGCTAATTCTGATGATGCCACGTGGACCGGACATCTTAAGCTTAAGAGAAGCGTAATGCGGTACTGCATTAAAGCGAGCAAAAGCTGCTTTTCCGAGTGGTGCTTGATAGCCACTTCGGAATGGAGTGATGTCGAAGGTTAACTTTCGCTTCGGAAGTTGTCGGGAGAACTGAATACAACCTCTGGTACTAGAGAGCCCGTACAGCGGGCCTCTGGGCCTGGTACTACTCCCTTAAAGGTAGTATTACCGTGGCTGATTCTTGTCGGGTCTATCCCCATTTTGCGGACTGTGTCCTGATATATCAGATTAAGACTACTGCCGCCGTCCATAAGGACTCGTGTGAGATGGTATCCGTTGATTATTGGGTCTAACACCAAGGCAGCCAATCCTCCGTGCCGGATACTTGTCAGGTGATCCCTGCAATAAAGAGTGATCGGGTAGGCCGACCAGGAGTTGAACTTAGGGGTGACGGGCTCTACGGCGCGTGTGTCTCGGAGTGCCTGTTTGCTTCTCCTCTTCGTCACGTGAATCATGTTCACTGTTTTGACCTCTGGTGGGATTTTTTTCTGTCCCCCAGTGCTTTGCTGGCGAGGCTCGTCCTCGTCTTCACTTGGTGTCTCCCTCCCCTTGTGTTCGGCGTTTAGCTTACCGGCCTGCTTGAAGACCCAGCATTCTCTGTGGGTGTGATTTGCAGGTTTATCGGGGGTGCCATGAATCTGACATAATTTGTCTAGAATCTTGTTTAGGCTGGACGGTCCATCTCTGCTGCCTTTGAAAGGCCTTTTCCGCTGACCGGGTCGAGAGCCCTTGAATCCGGCGTTTTACCGCCGTGTTGTCTGGGCTGTCTTCGTTATTTCGACGCTTGCTTTTACTGCGTCGTGGTTTTCCATTGCCATCCCTGACTTCGGATGTGCCTGGGTCGCTGGTGCTACTACGGGCTAGCCAGCTATCTTCGCCCGCGCAAAAGCGGGTCATGAGGCTTGTTAGGGCTGCCATTGTTCTCGGTTTTTCTTGGCCGAGGTGTCTGGCGATCCATTCATCTCGGACGCTGTGTTTGAAAGCTGCTAAGCCTTCGGCGTCCGGGTAGTCGGCGATTTGGTTCTTCTTAGTGAGAAATCTGTTCCAAAGCTTTCGGGCTGACTCTCCGGGCTATTGAATTATATGACTTAAATCGTCTGCATCCGGAGGTCGGACATAGGTCCCTTGAAAATTAGCCCTAAAAGCATCCTCAAGCTCCTCCCAACTTCCAATTGAATTTTCGGGGAGGCTCTTCAGCCAGTGCCGAGCTGGTCCTTTCAGTTTGAGGGGCAAGTACTTGATGGCATGGAGATCGTCTCCGTGAGCCATATGGATATGGAGGATAAAGTCCTCAATCCAGACCCCAGGGTCTGTCGTTCCATTGTACGCCTCTATGTTCACGGGTTTGAATCCTTCTGGAAATTCGTGATCCAGCACCTCATCGGTGAAACATAGGGGGTGTGCGGCCCCCCTGTATTTGGATGTGTCATGGCGTTCTGATGGTTGTAGTGTTCGGTTTTGGTTGTGCGCTGGAGCGCGCTTCCTAGATCCGTAGATGGATCTGGTCACGCCGGCCTTCTGATGCAAGTCCTCACGTGAATCGTGTGCTGACTTATGTGCGGCCTTGTTAGGCGCTCTATCGCGGCCACGAGGTGGTCGATCCGACCGGTCGACCGTTTTGTTTTTCGGCTGTGTGGGCTCTAAGGCCTCATCATCGAATTCAGGCAACAACTTGCGCTTTGGATAGCTCTTTGTGTTGTAACTACCACCATACTTTTCTTCAATGTCGAGCACTTTGTTCCATCTACTGTTCAGCGTATTCTGCGCGGCCTTAAGCCTTTGCTTCTGCTTCTTTAGGCTCCTCGCGGTGGCAATAAGCCTTCTGCGGAGGTTCTCTTGTTCCAAGTGCCCTTCCAGGATGATGTGTGCATCGTCGTCCGGACTATTTTCCTCTCCGGAGAGAGGTGGATTAGCTTTATCCTCGGTGTCGCCCTGATCGGACAGCGGCTACGTACTATGTTCGCCGTTTGCTGGTTCGTCCTGCTCTGTCGGTGGGTCCGTGTGGTCGTCGTTTCCTCTGGAGTCGACCGGGCTGTTATTTTTTCTTGCGCTATTATCGCTGTTTTTGCCGAGGCGAGATTTGGAACGGCGCCTACGCCGTCGCTTTGGTGCTTCTCGAGGGAGCTATCCTTCGCTGCATCCTTCCGTTCCTCGTCATTGTTTTCTTTGGGTGTATCCACCATGTATATGTCATGTGATGAAGTGGCTGTCCAGCGCCGTGTGGGCGATGGTTCCTCTTCCTCTCCTGCATCGTCGTCCATGCCGTCGATGTCTTCGGATTCGAAATCGAGCATGTCGGTTAAATCGTCGACAGTGGCTACTAAGTGGGTGGTGGGTGGGGAGCGAATTTCTTCGTCGTCCGCATCCCATTCTAGCCGGATATAGTTTGGCCAAGGTTCTCCTGACAAGGAGAGAGACCTTAATGAATTTAGCACATCGCCAAAAGGCGAGTGCTGAAAGATATCCGCGGAGGTAAACTCCATGATCGGCGCCCAATCAGATTCGATAGGCACGGACGCGGGCAGCTCGGAGCCCATGGCCGGGGACGAATCCAGTGGTTGCAGCACGGGTCTCGTAGGAGGTGAAGTCGGTATTCGGCTCTATCGCCACCGAGTGTGCGGCCTCCGTGGCGGGGTCCATCCACCCGTACTCGGATGGCGCAATTTGTTCCGGATAGAGGGCCGGAGTAGTTGCAGGTGTGATCTCCCGAACACTGTCCGATGGCAGAGCTAAGTCATGCCCGTCGTGATTGTGCGGCGCACCTGACATGGGCTCGAATCCGTCGAAGATCAAGTCTCCGCGGACGTCGGCAGTATAGTTCAAGTTTCCGAACCTGACCTGATGGCCAGGGCATAGCTTTCGATCTGCTCCAGATGGCCAAGCGAGTTGGCCCGCAGTACGAAGCCGCCGAATACGAAGATCTGTCCGGGGAGGAAAACCTCACCCTGGATCGCATCGTTGCCGATGATCGAAGGAGCCATCGAGCCTTATGGTGACGGCACAGTGGAACTCTCAATGGAAGCACCAATGTCGGTGTCAAAACTGGCGGATCTCGGGTAGGGGGTCCCGAACTGTGCGTCTAAGGCGGATGGTAACAGGAGGCGGGGGACACAATGTTTACCCAGGTTCGGGACCTCTCGATGGAGGTAGTACCCTACTTCCTGCTTGATTGATCTTGATGATATGAGTATTACAAGAGTTGATCTACCACAAGATCGTAGAGGCTAAACCCTAGAAGCTAGCCTATGGTATGATTGTTGTTGTCCTACTGACTAAAACCCTCCGGTTTATATAGACACCGGAGGGGGCTAGGGTTACACAGAGTCGGTTACAAGGGAGGAGATCTACATATCCGTACTGCCAAGCTTGCCTTCCACGCCAAGGAGAGTCCCATCTGGACACGGGACGAAGTCTTCAATATTGTATCTTCATAGTCCAACAGTCCGGCCAAAGGATATAGTCCGGCTGTCCGAGGACCCCCTAATCCAGGACTCCCTCACAGAGGTGTTCCTATTATTATAAGAAGGATTACCATAGGAATTACCATAATTATTAGAGGGATTACTAGGAAAAGGCCTAGGATTAAAATTACCTATATAAGCATTGTTATTGAAATTGTTTGTGCTACCTCTTGAGCACTGCGTTGGTTTTCCCTTGAAGAGGAAAGGGTGATGCCGCAAAGTAGCGTAAGTATTTCCCTCAGTTTTTGAGAACCAAGGTATCAATCCAGTAGGAGGCCACGCACGAGTCCCTCGCGCCTACACAAACAAATAAATCCTCGCAACCAACGCAATAAAGGGGTTGTCAATCCCTTCACAGTCACTTACGAGAGTTAGATATGATAGATATGATAAGATAATATTTTTGGTATTTTTATGATAAAGATGCAAAGTAAAGAAAGCAAAATAAAGACGATGCTAGAAATAACTTGTTGACGAGATATTAATATGATGCAAAATAGACCCGGGGGCCATAGGTTGCATTAGTGGCTTCTCTCAAGAGCATAAGTAGTACGGTGGGTGAACAAATTACTGTTGAGCAATTGACAGAATTGAGCATAGTTATGAGAATATCTAGGTATGATCATGTATATAGGCATCACGTCCGAGATAAGTAGACCGACTCCTGCCTGCATCTACTACTATTACTTCACACATCGACCGCTATCCAGCATGCATCTAGAGTATTAAGTTCATAAGAACAGAGTAACGCTTTAAGTAAGATGACATGATGTAGAGGGATAAAATCATGTAATATGATATAAACCCCATCTTGTTATCCTCGATGGCAACAATACAATACGTGCCTTGCTGCCCCTACTGTCACTGGGAAAGGACACCGCAAGATTGAACCCAAAGCTAAGCACTTCTCCCATTGCAAGAAAGATCAATCTAGTAGGCCAAACCAAACTGATAATTCGAAGAGACTTGCAAAGATAACCAATCATACATAAAAGAATTTAGAGAAGATTCAAATATTGTTCATAGATAAACTTGATCATAAACCCACAATTCATCGGCCTCAACAAACACACCGCAAAAGAAGATTACATCGAATAGATCTCCACAAGAGAGGGGGATAACATTGTATTGAGATCCAAAAAGAGAGAAGAAGCCATCTAGCTAATAACTATGGACCCGAAGGTCTGAGGTCAACTACTCACACATCATCGGAGAGGCTATGGTGTTGATGTAGAAGCCCTCCGTGATCGATGCCCCCTCTGGCGGAGCTCCGGAAAAGGCCCCAAGATGGGATCTCACGGGTACAGAAGGTTGCAGCGGTGGAATTAGGTTTTTGGCTCTGTATCTGGTAGTTTGGGGGTACGTAGGTGTATATAGGAGGAAGAAGTACGTCGGTGGAGCAACGTGGGGCCCATGAGGTGGAGGGCGCGCCCAGGGGGTAGGCGCGCCCCCCTACCTCGTGCCCTCCTGGTTGATGTCTTGACATAGGGTCCAAGTCCTCTGGACCACGTTCGTTCCGAAAATCACGTTCCCGAAGGTTTCATTCCGTTTGGACTCCGTTTGATATTCTTTTTCTACGAAACTCCGAAATAGGCAAAAAACAACAATTCTGGGCTGGGCCTCCGGTTAATAGGTTAGTCCCAAAAATAATATAAAAGTGTATAATAAAGCCCAATAATGTCCAAAACAGAATATAATATAGCATGGAACAATCAAAAATTATAGATACATTGGAGACGTATCAAGCATCCCCAAGCTTAATTCCTGCTCGTCCTCGAGTAGGTAAATGATAAAAATAGAATTTTTGATGTGGAATGCTACTTGGCATAATTTCAATGTACTTATCCTAATTGTGGTATGAATATTCAGATCCGAAAGATTCAAGATAAAGGTTTAATATTGACATAAAAATAGTAATACTTCAAGCATACTAACTAAGCAATTATGTCCTCTCAAAATAACATGGCCAAAGAAAGTTCATCCCTACAAAATCATATAGTTTAGTCATGCTCCATTTTCGTCACTCAAGAATGCTCTCATCATGCACAACCCCGATGACAAGCCAAGCAATTGTTTCATACTTTAGTAATCTCAAACTTTTTCAACCTTCACGCAATACATGAGCGTGAGCCATGGATATAGCACTATGGGTGGAATAGAATATAATGATGGGGGTTATGTGGAGAAGACAAAAAAGGAGAAAGTCTCACATCAACGCGGCTAATCAATGAGCTATGGAGATGCCCATCGATTGATGTTAATACAAGGAGTAGGGATTGCCATGCAACGGATGCACTAGAGCTATAAATGCATGAAAGCTCAACAAAAGAAACTAAGTGGGTGTGCATCCAACTTGCTTGCTCATGAAGACCTAGGGCATTTGAGGAAGCCCATTGTTGGAATATACAAGCCAAGTTCTATAATGAAAAATTCCCACTAGTATATGAAAGTGACAAAACAAGAGGCTCTCTATCATGAAGATCATGGTGCTACTTTGAAGCACAAGTGTGGAAAAAAAGGATAGTAGCATTGTCCATTTTTAGGCCTTTATTATTATTATTATTTGGCCTTTCTCTTTTTTGGGGGGGGACAATGCTCTATGAATGATCAGTATCACACTTCTATTTATTTACAACTCAATGATTACAACTCGATACTAGAACAAAGTATGACTCTATATGAATACCTCCGGCAGTATACCGGGATAGCAATGAATCAAGAGTGACATGTATGAAAAAATTATGAACGGTGGCTTTGCCACAAATACGATGTCAACTACATGATCATGCAAAGCAATATGACAATGATGAGTGTGTCATAATAAATGGAACGGTGGAAAGTTGCATGGCAATATATCTCGGAATGGCTATGGAAATGCCATAATAGGTAGGTATGGTGGCTGTTTTGAGGAAGATATAAGGAGGTTTATGTGTGAAAGAGCGTATCATATCACGGGGTTTGGATGCACCGGAGAAGTTTGCACCAACTCTCAATGTGAGAAAGGGCAATGCACGGTACCGAAGAGGCTAGAAATGATGGAAGGGTAAGAGTGCGTATAATCCATGGACTCAACATTAGTCATAAAGAACTCACATACTTATTGCAAAAATCTACAAGTCATCAAAAACCAAGCACTACGCGCATGCTCCTAGGGGGGTAGATTGGTAGGAAAAGACCATCGCTCGTCCCCGACCGCCACTCATAAGGAGGACAATCAAAGAACACCTCATGTTTCAAATTTGTTACATAACGTTTACCATACGTGCATGCTACGGGACTTGCAAACTTCAACACAAGTATTTCTCAAATTCACAACTACTCAAATAGCACAACTTTAATATCACTACCTCCATATCTCAAAACAATCATCAAGCATCAAACTTCTCTTAGCATTCAGCACACTCATAAGAAAGTTTTTTACTAGTCTTGAATACCTAACATATTAGGATTAATTGCCTAATTTAAGAAAATTACCATGCTGTTTAAGACTCTAAAAATAATATAAGTGAAGCATGAGAGAATAATAGTTTCTATAAAACAAAACCACCGCCGTGCTCTAAAAGATATAAGTGAAGCACTAGAGCAAAACTATATAGCTCAAAAGATATAAGTGAAGCGCATAGAGTATTCTAATAAATTCCGAACATGTGCGTATCTCTCAAAAGGTGTGTACAGCAAAGATGATTGAGGTAAACTAAAAAACAAAGACTCAAATCATACAAGACGCTCCAAGCAAAACACATATCATGTGGTGAATAAAAATATAGCTCCAAGTAAAGTTACCGATGGAAGTAGACGAAAGAGGGGATGCCTTCCGGGGCATCTCCAAGCTTTGGCTTTTTGGTATCCTTAGATTATCTTGGGGTGCCATGGGCATCCCCAAGCTTAGGCTCTTGCCACTCCTTGTTCCATAATCCATCAAATCTTTTACCCAAAACTTGAAAACTTCACAACACAAAACTTAACAGAAAATCTCGTTAGCTCTGTTAGCGAAACAAAACAAAACACCACTTCAAGGTACTGTAATGAACTCATTATTTATTTATATTGGTGTTAAACCTACTGTATTCCAACTTATATATGGTTTATAAACTATTTTACTAGCCATAGATTCATCAAAATAAGCAAACAACACACGAAAAACAGAATCTGTCAAAAACAGAACAGTCTGTAGTAATCTGTAACTAACGCAAACTTATAGAACTCCAAAAATTCAGCCAAAATAGGAAGACCTAGACAATTGGTTTATTGATCATCAGAAATTGGAATCAATATTTTATCACGTTCTGATGATTTTTAACAATTATTTTCGTGAACAGAAAGTTTCTGAAATTTTCAGCAAGATCAAATAACTATCATCCAAGAAGATCCTATAGGTTAAACTTGGCACAAACACTAATTAAAATATAAAAACAAATATAACCAGAGGCTAGATCAAATATTTATTCCTAAACAGAAGCAAAAAGCAAAAAACTAAAAATAAAATTGGGTTGCCTCCCAACAAGCGCTATCGTTTAACGCCCCTAGCTAGGCTTTGATAATTCTAACGATGCTCACATAAAGACAAGAATTGAAGCGCAAAGAGAGCATCATGAAACACGTGACAAACACATCTAAGTAACATACTTCCTATGCATAGGCATATTATAGGTAAACAAATTTGCAAGGCAAGCAAAAACTAGCATATGCAAGGAAGAAGAAAGTGACGATAGCAATCTCAACACCACGAGAGGTAATTTAGTAAGATAAAAGTTTCTAAAACCATATTTTCCTCTCTCATAATAATTACATGTAGGATCATAAGAAAATTCAACAATATATCTATCACATAACATATTCTCTTCGTGATCCACATGCATGCAAAGTTGACACTCTTCCGAAATAGTGGGATTAACATTAATTAAAGTCATGACCTCTCCAAACCAACTTTCATCAAAAATTTCATAAGATTGAATATTCTCCAAATATGTGGTATCTAAAGTTGACACTCTTCCAAACCCACTTTCAATATTATTGCAAATACTATTATCAATCTCATATTCATCATGGGGCTTAAATAAACTTTAAAGATCATAAGAAGAATCACCCCAATCATGACCATTGCAACGAGTAGTAGACATAGCAAAACTAGCATCCCCAAGCTTAGGGTTTTGCATATTGTTAGCACAATTGACATCAAGAGAATTTATAGTAAAATCATTGCAATCATGCTCTTGATTTAAGGAACTATCAAGTATAGGGGCAATAGCAATACTCTCATGTTTATCATAAGGAATTATAGCAAATTCATCTTCATAAATATTGGCATCATGGCCACAAGAATAGCAAGCATCATGTTCATCAAGGGATATTTCAATCAAATCATCTGAATCATCATTATCTATAGATTCATGCATATCATTATTTTCTTCCAAAGCAACGGTCATTCTCTCGATAAATTCTTTGACATAGGCATTATGAGCATAGTTTTCATAGCAATATTTAAGTATGTCAAAATTTTCAGATTCGTAGAGAGTAATATCATACTTTTCAATCAAAGAAGCAACTTCATAAGCACCCTTAAAAGAAACACATTCTTCAATTTGTTCGATATCATAGTAACTATAAACACCCTTTGCATAAGAAGATAAGATTTCATTTTCATTAAACTCACATAGGTAGGGAAGGTGTTTTTTAGGGTTCTTAGAGCAACAAGTAAAATCATGAATTTCACAAAGATTCCAAGCATAACACAGCAATCTGTTTATTTGACTCCATAAGAGTTTCCCTTTTTCTGACAAACGGTGACGCACAAAATGAGCATGCTCATCTAAAGATTTCCCATCAACTAGGCTAGTTGGGGTTTCAGCACGAGCGCATAAGGATCGAAGATGATCCAAGTAGAACACTTTAAGTGGATCCATATCAATAGGTTTTTAGCAAGCAAAGATGCAAGGAAATAGAAGGCACGTGGAAACAAAAAGACATACGGGAAGAAGGCGAACGGAAAAAGGGCGAATAAAACAGCAAGGGTGAAGTGGGGGAGAGGAAAACGAGAGGCAAATCGCAAATAATGTAATGAGGGAGATAAGGGTTTGTGATGGGTACTTGGTATGTTGACTTTTGCATAGACTCCCCGGCAACAGTGCCAAAAATCCTTCTTGCTACCTCTTGAGCACTGCGTTGGTTTTCCCTTGAAGAGCAAAGGGTGATGCAGCAAAGTAGCGTAAGTATTTCCCTCGGTTTTTGAAAACCAAGGTATCAATCCAGTAGGAGGCCACGCACGAGTCCCTCACACCTACACAAACAAATAAATCCTCGCACCAATGCAATAAAGGGGTTGTCAATCCCTTCACGGTCACTTACGAGAGTGAGATCTGATAGATATGATAAGATAATATTTTTGGTATTTTTATGATAAAGATGCAAAGTAAAGAAAGCAAAATAAAGACGACGCTAGAAATAACTTGTTGACGGGAGATTAATATGATGGAAAATAGTCTCGGGGGCCATAGGTTTCACTAGTGGCTTCTCTCAAGAGCATAAGTATTACGGTGGGTGAACAAATTACTGTTGAGCAATTGACAGAATTGAGCATAGTTATGAGAATATCTAGGTATGATCATGTACATAGGCATCACGTCCGAGACAAGTAGACCGACTCCTGCCTGCATCTACTACTATTACTCCACATATCGACCGCTATCCAGCATGCATCTAGAGTATTAAGTTCATAAGAACAGAGTAATGCTTTAAGTAAGATGACATGATGTAGAGGGATAAACTCATGCAATATGATATAAACCCCATCTTGTTATCCTCGATGGCAACAATACAATACGTGCCTTGCTGCCCCTACTGTCACTGGGAAAAGACACCGCAAGATTGAACCCAAAGCTAAGCACTTCTCCCATCGCAAGAAAGATCAATCTAGTAGGCAAAACCAAACTGATAATTCGAAGAGACTTGCAAAGATAACTAATCATACATAAAAGAATTCAGAGAAGATTCAAATATTGTTCATAGATAAACTTGATCATAAACCCACAATTCATCGGTCTCAACAAACACACCGCAAAAGAAGATTACATCGAATAGATCTCCACAAGAGAGGGGGATAACATTGTATTGAGATCCAAAAAGAGAGAAGAAGCCATCTAGCTAATAACTATGGACCCGAAGGTCTGAGGTAAACTACTCACACATCATCAGAGAGGCTATGATGTTGATGTAGAAGCCCTCCGTGATCGATGCCCCCTCCGGCGGAGCTCCGGAAAAGGCCCCAAGATGGGATCTCATGGGTACAGAAGGTTGCGGCGGTGGAATTAGGTTTTTGGCTCTGTATCTGGTAGTTTGGGGGTACGTAGGTATATATAGGAGGAAGAAGAACGTCGGTGGAGCAACATGGGGTCCCACGAGGGTGGAGGGCGCGCCCAGGGGGGTGTGACGCCCCCGATTTGACCGTACACTAATCATGCACGCAAATGTGTACGATCAAGATCAGGGACTCATGGGAAGATATCACAACACAACTCTAAAACATAAATAAGTCATACAAGCATCATAATACAAGCCAGGGGCCTCGAGGGCTCGAATACAATTGCTCGATCACAGACGAGTCAGCGGAAGCAACAATATCTGAGTACAGACATAAGTTAAACAAGTTTGCCTTAAGAAGGCTAGCACAAACTGGGATACAGATCGAAAGAGGCGCGGGCCTCCTGCCTGGGATCCTCCTAACTACTCCTGGTCGTCGTCAGCGGGCTGCACGTAGTAGTAGGCACCTCCAGTGCCGTAGGAGTCGTCGTCGACGGTGGCGTCTGGCTCCTGGACTACAGCATCTGGTTGCGATAACCAGGTAGAAAGGAAAAGGGGAAAAGAGGAAGGAAAGCAACCGTGAGTACTCATCCAAAGTACTCGCAAGCAAGGAGCTACACTACATATGCATGGATATATGTGTAAAGGGCCATATCAGTGGACTGAACTGCGGAATGCCAGAATAAGAGGGGGATAGCTAGTACTGTCCTAGACTACGCTTCTGGCAGCCTCCATCTTGCAGCATGTAGAAGAGAGTAGATTGAAGTCCTCCAAGTAGCATCGCATAGCATAATCCTACCCGGCGATCCCCTCCTCGTCGCCCTGTTAGAGAGCGATCACCGGGTTGTATCTGGCACTTGGAAGGGTGTATTTTATTAAGTATCCGGTTCTAGTTGTCATAAGGTCAAGGTACAACTCCGGGTCGTCCTTTTACCGAGGGACACGGCTATTCGAATAGATAAACTTCCCTGCAGGGGTGCACCACATAACCCAACACGCTCGATCCCATTTGGCCGGACACACTTTTCTGGGCCATGCCCGGCCGCGGAAGATCAACGCTTCGCAGCCCCACCTAGGCTCAACCGAGAGGTCAACACGCCGGTCTAAATCCTATGCGCGCAGGGGTCTGGGCCCATCGCCCATTGCACACCTGCACGTTGCGTACGCGGCCGAAAGCAGACCTAGCCTAGCAGGCGTTCCAATCCAATCCGGCGCGCGCTGCTCCGTCGCTGACGTCAAGAAGAGCTTCGGCTGATACCACGATGTCGAGTGCCCATAACTGTTCCCGCGTAGTTGGTTAGTGCGTATAGACCAAATGGCCAGACTCAGATCAAATACCAAGATCTCATTAAGCGTGTTAAGTATCCGCGAACGCCGACCAGGGCCAGGCCCACCTCTCTCCTAGGTGGTCTCAACCTGCCCTGTCGCTCTGCCACAAAGTAACAGTCGGGGGCCGTCAGGAACCTAGGCCCACCTCTACCGGGATGGAGCCACCTGTCCTTTCAGCCCCCTCATCAGAATCACTTGCGGGTACTCAATGAGCCGACCCGACTTTAGTCACCACATGTGTCATGTATATAAAGTATATAGCATATACCCGTGATCACCTCCCGAAGTGATCACGGCCTAGTAGTATAGCATGGCAGACGGACAAGAGTGAAGGGCCACTGATGGAACACTAGCATCCTATACTAAGCAGTAGGATAGCAGGTAAGGGTAACAACTGTAGCAACAATGACAGGCTATGCAGCAGAATAGGATTAACCGAAAGCAGTCACATGCTACACTCTTCTAATGCAAGCAGTATATAGAAGAATAGGCGATATCTGGTGATCAAGGGGGGGGGCTTGCCTGGTTGCTCTGGCAAGAAGAAGGGGTCGTCGTCGATGTAATCGATCACAGGGGCATCGGCAACGGTCTCGGGGTCTACCGGAAAGAAGTAACGGAGGGGGAACACAATAAATAACAGAGCAATCAAAGCATCACAAAGCATAATAGGGCAATACGCGGTGCTAGGTGTGCCCTAACGCGGTGGTAGGTGATACTGGCGAAGGGGGGAAACATCCGGGAAAGTATTCCCGGTGTTTCGCGTTTTCGGACAAACGGACCGGAGGGGGAAAGTTGCATGTTTGCTATGCTAGGAATGTGTGGCGGACGAATGGGCTGCGTATTCAGATTCGTCTCGTCATTCTGAGCAACTTTCATGTACAAAACTTTTTCATCGGAGCTACGGTATATTTTCTACGATTTTCCAAAGTTTTAACAATATTCTAGATTTTCTAAATTACTTTTAATGCGAGTTGACCAAGTCAACTTGACTGGTCAAAAGTGGAGGTGGTAGCCCACATGTCATAGACTATTTACCTAAACAAATAAATAAACCTGACTTATTTAATGGGGCCTACATGTCATCTACTACTAGACTAACTTAGCAATAATTAATACTAGCTACACCTAGTAGTACTAATCTAAGCAGTACTAATCTAATCAAGGGCTGGCCATTAGTGGACAGAGCCCAGCCGAGCCACTCACACACAAAAGCGCACACACACCTACAGAACACACACACACACACATAGTACGCAGCAGCGTAGCAGCAGAAAACAGGAGCGGGAGCAAGCAGCGACCGGAGCAAAGCGGCGGCGGCAGCATCAACTATGAGCAGCAACTGTAGCGAGCAGCCAGCAGCAGTTTAGCAGGAGCTAGCAAAGCAGCAGCTAAGCAGCAAGCAGGCAACAGCAAGCAAAGCAGTAGCAGGTAGCAGCGCTGCGCAGCAGCAACAGAGCAAGGGCGCGGCCGCCACGCGCAGAGGCGCGAACGGGCGTGGGCGGCGCTTGGGGAGGCACGGCCACGACGCGGCAGGGGAACCCAGAGCGCGCACGGAGCAGCCGGGGCGCGGGGCCAGAGCGGCGCGGGCGCGGCAAAGTCGCGGTGAGCACGTCCATGCAGTGAGATGGGGCGTTTGGCTACGGCGGCTACGGCGGTGGATTGAGCGGGGAATAGGGGGAATCGGCGCAGCTCACCGAGAGGGAGGTCGGGGACGTGCTTGTGACGGCGGGGGTGGTGCGGTGGTGTACATCGACGTTGAGATGCCGCGGCCATGGCGGAGAAACCGGCTCGATCCCGAGCGTACGGTGCGGCTTGGCTCGGGTTCTTCGGTGGGGACGAAGGAGACGAGCGCGGGGAGGCTTCTGGACACCTTGGTGCAGCAAGGGGAGGCCAGCGGCCGCGATGACGACTATGGCGCGGCGCCGGAAGCTTCGGCTCCTCTTCCAGATCGAGTGCGAGGGGGAAACGAGGGAACTTGGCGTCTAGGGTTTGTCCTGGGCTTGGGGGTGGTCTTGTACATGGCGGGGACTCGCCGGATGGTCGACACGGCGGTCATGGAGGCGTGGATGTGCCCCACGCACAGGTCTCTGCCTCCTGTACAGAGAAGATGGAGAAGGCCCTGGTGGGCTTGGGCCGCGCTACTGTAGCACTAGGCTTCTAGTGCACAGTGTGCACTTGGCCCATTTTCTTTTGTAAGTTTTCTGCTTTATTAATTTCGTACCGTTTTCTACTTAATTGCCAAAGTAATTAAATTTAGTTCAACTTGAAAGTTGGCACATAATTAGTAGGCAATATTTTGAGACCACACACAATGTTTCACATCATTTGGAAAATTATAAATATTTGCTTATTTTGAAAAAGGCCAATTTAAATGAGTTTGGACCACTTATTAATTTCCTAGGAATTTATTTGTGAGTCAAACCAAGTTGGTTTCACATGACATTGAACAGGGAAATTGTATAGAACTATTCAAACATTTTAGTTTTATAGCTTGAGAGAAATAATTTTGAATTTTCTTCTAAATTTGAATTTAAGGTCGCTTTGGGACAAGGTGATGATTAGCAAAATTTAATAATGATGATGTGGCACCATTAATAGGAGTTTACTGTAGCTTAATTATCCGGGCGTCACAAGGGGTAGGCGCGCCCCCTACCTCGTGCCCTCCTGGTTGATGTCTTGATGTAGGGTCGAAGTCCTCTGGATCACGTTCATTCCGAAAATCACGTTCCCGAAGGTTTCATTCCGTTTGGACTCTGTTTAATATTCTTTTTCTGCGAAACTCTGAAATAGACAAAAAACAGCAATTCTGGGCTGGGCCTCCGGTTAATAGGTTAGTCCCAAAAATAATATAAAAGTGTATAATAAAGCCCAATAATGTCCAAAACAGAATATAATATAGCATGGAACAATAAAAAATTATAGATACGTTGAAGACGTATCATTTCGCGAGATAAAATTCACATCTATGGCATCACTATTTTTCTCAATAAAAGTAGACAAAGGCATATCATTGAAATCAATAGGAGCACTTTTATTAGCAACCAATTTCATGAGAGCATCAAATTTTTCACTCAAAGAAGAAACTTCTTCAACCGAATTAATTTTTTTACTAGTAGGAGCTCTTTCGATATGCCATTGTGAATAATTTGCCATGATATTATCAAGCAATTTGTTGGCTTCACCCAAAGTAATTTACATAAAAGTACCACCCGCGGCGGAATCTAAAAGATTACGAGAAACAAAATTCAAATCCGCATAAAAGTTTTGTATGATCATCCAAATATTTAACCCATGAGTTGGGCAATTTCTTAGCATCAATTTCATCCTTTCCCAAGATTGTGCAACATGCTCATGTTCAACTTTCTTGAAATTCATGATCTGGGTTCTAAGAGAAATAATTTTCGCAGGCGGAAAATACTTAGTGATAAAAGCATCCTTGCACTTATTCCAAGAATTGATACTATTCAAGGCAACGAAGAAAACCAAAATTTTGCACGATCTCGCAAAGAAAACGGAAATAATTTCAACTTCACAACATCATTGTCCACATCTATTTTCTTTTGCATATCGCATAAATCCACGAATGTGTTAAGATGGGACGCGACATCCTCATTAGGAGTACCGGAAAATTGATCTTTCATAACAAGATTCAGCAAAGCAGTATTAATATCACAAGAATCCGCACTAGTGGCGGGAGGAGGAATCGGAGTGCTAATAAAATCATTATTGTTGGTATTGGATAAATCACACAACTTGGTGTTCTCTTGAGTCATTGTGACTTCGCAGCAAGATTGCACTCAAAAACAGATCTGGCAAGAAACGGCGAACGAAAAAGAGGGCGAATAAAACGGAAAATTTTGTGAAGTGGGAGAGAGAAAAACGAGAGGCAAATGGCAAATAATGTAAATTGCAAGGAGATGAGATTTGTGATTAGGAACCTGGTAGGTGTTGATGATGTCTCCCCAGTAGCGGCGCCAGAAATTCCTTTTGATGTCTGCAAGAACTACGTCGGTATTTCCCAAAGAGGAAGGGATGATGCAGCACAACAAAGGTAGGTATTTCCCTCAGTGATGAGACCAAGGTTATCGAACCAGTAGGAGAACCATGCAACACTACGTGAACGGCACCTGCACACAAATAACAAATACTCGCAACCCGACATGTTAAAGGGGTTGTCAATCCCTTTCGGGCAACAACGCCAGAAATTGGCAAGTAGACGGGATAAAAATATGATAGATTGGGTAAATAGATTTCACGGGAACACGAGATAAAATAAATAAGAATAAATTGCAGCAAGGTATTTTTGGGTTTTTGGAAATATAGATATGAAAATAAAAGCAAATAAAAATAGATCGCAAAGGCAAATAATAAGGAAGAGATCCAGGGCCATAGATTTCACTAGTGGCTTCTCTCGAGAAAGTAAGCAAACGATGGGTAAACGGATTACTGTTGGGCAATTGATAAAACTTTAAATAGTCATGACGATATACAGGCAATGATCATTATATAGGCATCACGCCCAAGATTAGTGGACCGACTCCTGCGTGCATCTACTACTATTACTCCACACATTGACCACTATCCAGCATGCATCCAGTGTATTAAGTTCATGGAGAAACGGATTAATGCAATAAGAACGATGACATGATGTAGATAAGATCTATTTATGTAGAAATAGACCCCATCTTGTTATCCTTAAATAGCAACGATACATACGTGTCGGTTCCCGTTCTGTCTCTGGGATCAAGCACCATAAGATCGAACCCATCACAAAGCACCTCTTCCCATTGCAAGATAAATAGATCAAGTTGGCCAAACAAAACACAAATATCGGAGAGGAAATGCGAGGCTATAAGCAATCATGCATATAAGAGATCAACGAAGACTCAAATAACTTTCATGGATAAAAAGATAGATCTGATCATAAACTCAAAGTTCATCGGATCCCAACAAACACACTGCAAAAAGAGTTACATCATATGGATCTCCAAGAGACCATTATATTGAGAATCAAAAGTGAGAGAGGAAGCCATCTAGCTACTAACTACAGACCCGTAGGTCTACAAAGAACTACTCACGCATCATCGGAGAGGCACTAATGGACATGATGAACCCCTCCGTGATGGTATCTAGATTGGGTCTGGTGGTTCTGTAACTTGCGGCGGGTGGAATTGATTTTCGTCGACTCCCCTAGGGTTTCTGGAATATTGGGGTATTTATAGAGAAAAGAGGCGGTGCGGGAGGCTACCGAGGTGGGCACAACCCACCAGGGCGCGCCTGGGCCTCCAAGCGCGCCCTGGTGTCTTGTGCTCACCCCAGGCTCCCTCTTCAGTACTTCTTTGGCCCATTGGATGTCTTCTGGTCCAAAAAATCCACAAAAAGTTTCGCTGCGTTTGGACTCCCTTTGGTTTTGATTTCCTGCGATGTAAAAAACATGCAGAAAACAGCAACTGGCACTGGGCACTATGTCAGTAGGTTAGTACCAAAAAAGATATAAAATGATTGTAAAACATCTAAGAAGGATAATATAACAGCATGGAACAATAAAAAATTATAGATACGTTGGAGATGTATCAGCTTGGAAGCAAATGACTAAGGAGTTAGTCACGAGGTGATGTATTAAGGAACGAGTAAAGAGCCTTGCCGGTAACGAGTTCGATTTAGGTATAAAGATACGAACGATCGAATCTCGGGCAAGTAACATTCCGACGGGCAAAGGGAATTACGTATGTTGTCATAACGGTTCGACCGATAAAGATCTTTGTAGAATATTTAGGAGACAATATGGGCATCCAGGTTTCGCTATTGGTTATTGACCGTCGAGGTGTCTTGGTCATGTCTACATAGTTCTCGAACCTGTAGGGTCTGCACACTTAACATTTAATGACGATATAGTATTATATGAGTTATGTGATTTGGTGACCGAATGTTGTTCGAAGTCTTGGATGAGATCATGGACATGACGAGGAGTCTCGAAATGGTCGAGAGGTAAAGATTGATATATAGTACGATGGCATTTGGACACCGGAAGTGTTTTGGGGGGTACCGGGTACTTATCGGGTCACCGGAAGGGGTTCCGGGCACCCCCGACAAAAGATATGGGCCTTATGGGCCAAGAGGGGAAACGCACCAGCCACAAGGGGCTGGTGCGCCCCACATATGGGCCGGCCAAGGTGGAGAAGGATAGGGGAAGGAGGAAAGGAAAGAAAGGGAATAGGATTCCCCCTTCCTTCCCGCTTCCCCCTCCGATAGATATGGCAGGGGGCGCGTGGCTTGGGAGGAGCCCAAGTAGGATTCGGTCCTACTTGGGGCGCCTCCTGGCCTCTCCCCTCCCCCTCCCACCTATATATATGTGGGGGGTGCCTACCACACCCAAGACAATTGTTTGGCCATGTGCGGCGCCCCCCTCCACCGTTTACACCCCTGGTCATATTTTCGTAGTGCTTAGGCAAAGCCCTGCGAGGATCACTTCATCATCATCGTGACCATGCCGTCGTGCTTATAGAACTCATCTACTACCTCGACGTCTTGCTGGATCAAGAAGGCAAGGGACTTCACCGAGCTGAACATGTGCAGAACGTGGAGGTGCCGTGCGTTTGGTACTTGATCGGTTGAAGCGCGAAGAAATTCGGCTACATCAACCGCGTTGAGAGGGGGGCCCGCACACGGCTAGGTAACTGTCTGGTGTGTGCTAGGGGTGCCCCCCCCCCACATATATATAGGTGGGAGGGGGAGGGGAGATGGCAGGAGGCGCCCCAAGTAGGACCGAATCCTACTTGGGTTCCTCCTTGGCCGCACCCCCCTTTCATATATGCCTGAGGGGGAAGGAAAGATGAGGGGGGAGAAAGGGAAGGGGGAGGCCGAATCCCCCCTTTCCTTTCTCTTCCCCTCTTTCCTTCTCCCCCTGGTTTGGCCCATATGGGGGGCGCACCAGCCCCTGGTGGCTGGTGTGTTTCCCCTCTTGGCCCATAAGGCCCATATCTTTTGCCGGGGGTGCCCGGAACCCCTTCCGGTGACCCGATATGTACCTGGTACCCCCGGAACACTTCTGCTGTCTCGTGATGTCCGTGATCTCATCTGGGACTCCAAACAATATTCAGTCACCAAATCACATAACTCATATAATACAATATCGTCATCGAACGTTAAGCGTGCGGACCCTACGGGTTCGAGAACTATGTAGACATGTCCGAGACATCTCTCCGGTCAATAACCAATAGCGGAACCTGGATGCCCATATTGGCTCCTACATATTCTACGAAGATCTTTATCGGTCGAACTGTTATGACAACATACGCACTACAAAAAAAATACACTTCCACGATGATACGTGTTTGTCACAGTAGATCGCGTTTTTTTGTCATGCATGTACATCCATGACGATTTTATGACAGAATCAAGATAGTCATACCTGTGCTGTCGTAGAAGTGTTCCATGACATTACCAAAATTATCATCACGGAAGTGTGCACTTCCATGACGATAAATCGCGCGTCACAGAAGTGCTTTCGTCAAGGGTGACCAACACGTGGCATCCACCGTAACGGAACGCCGTTAAGCTATCGGGTCGGGTTTTGGATCCGATAACCCGTTAACAGCCCCGACCAATGGGGATTTTCCACGTGTAAAATCATCATTGGCTGGAGGAAACACGTGTCAGCTCATCGTTGGGACAGATGTCATCCACTCATTGGACAGAAGGCGCTTATGATACGTCGACACGTGGCACGGCCCAACAGAGGCCCATTCCTGTGAAAAGGCCGGCCCGTTTGACTTGGTCAGAAGGTGGCGGGCCGGCCCATGGAAAGCCTGTTAACGGCCTGTTCGCATATAGCCCATTTACAGCCCGCTAACCCAAGGCCCGTTACGCCCTATCCGAATTAGGCCCAGTAGCGTCATCTGGGCCATCCAATATGATTCCAGCCTGTTTTCACTTCTGGCCCATGTATGGCCCATGACGTCTTTCGGCCCATATGAGGCCCTATGTAACTCTTGGCCTATTAACGGCCCATGGTGAAACTGGCCCGTAATGAACAGTGTATCACTTTACACCCATTAAGGGCCCGTGGTGAAACTGGCCCGTAATGAACAGTGTATCACTTTATACCCATTAACGGCACGTTATTCCGTTGGGCCGTTTCCAACCCATGTTATCTTTCGGCCTTCTCAGAGCCCATTTATTCTTGGGCTCATTTCCAGCATTCGTTTACTTACGGCCCGTTACTGTCATTTTCTGCTTGTGGGCCAAATTCAGCCTGTGGTTACAGTCGGCCCGTTTGTGGTCCGTTAATACGTTGGGCCGTTTTCATAGCGTCATCAAATACGGCCTATTAACGATGGCCCATTATGGTCGGCCCATGAACGGACGATTCCAACTCTAGCCCGTTTACGGCCATAATGCGGCCTGTTATTGGCCCATGTTTGGCCAATCTATCATACGGCTCGTATAAGGCCCATTGATGATACGGCCCATAGAAGGCCCATTGTTTCTACGGCCCGTAGAAGGCCCATTGTTTCTATGGCCCGTAGACGGCCTACTGTTTCTACGGCCCGTAGAAGGCCCACTGTTTCTACGGCCCGTAGGAGGCCCAGTGTCACTACAGTAAATATTAGCCCATGGTTATTGCGGCCTAGTTTTTAAAAATAGGTTATTGCAGCCACTAGCAAACCGCGGAAAAAGAACTGCACTGACTACAAGCAAACAAATAAACAAGACAACAAGGAAATAAATAAGCAAGCAACTTATGCTAGGCTATCACGGCTATTACACATATCACATCCACTGGGCATCAAAGTTCGCCACCAGTGCAAATATAGGGAACAAAGCAGCATATAAACACCGCAACAAAACAAGTCCAGAACTGAAACCACTTCAGAAGAGTTCAAGAAACAATATCCTGGGTACCCATAATGCTGGCAAGATGCTTAGCAAGCTTATTAACTTTCTCTTGTTGGCACTTCAATCCTCCAGCGCTTGCTGTTGCACAAGAAAGTACGCATCTGAATTCTGCAGGGACTTCCTTAGTCCTTCGGCTTCTTGCCGCATCACAGTTGACTGATGCCTTTCAGCTTGTAGCTGAGACTGAAGAAGCCGAAGTGATTCAGGCAGCGAGTTCGAAGAGCTTGTGCCAGCGGTACTAGCCAGTAACTCGAACACTACATCAACGCAAGACTGTGGGGTTTTCTCACTGTCTACAAGATCGTTTTTATCACCTTTCTTGGAGACCAACAGGGTTGTCTCACTATCTTGAACCTTATCTGCATTACTTTCTCTACCATTGCATAGTGGGGTGCTCTTCTCCAATATTCTGTTTGCATACTACAAGAGAAACAAGCAGACACATCACAGGTTTAGCTTGTAGTATACGAAACTCATTTTGGTAAACCGGTTCAGTAGTAAGGTGGACAGCATAACAGCATGAAACAAACATATATCTATGTACTATGGTCGCTGTATTGTCCATATCATTCTAGTTTATGTTCCCTAATCAAGATAGAGACACAGTTCAACTCATATATTTTTTAAGACACAACAGCATAGACAGAATATAAGTGTGAGAAACTACACAGCATTGGCAGCACTTGTAATGTGCATCACATGAGAACATAACTGTTTATACAACTTAAACTGAAATCAACATAGAGCAAGAAGTTAGAACAGCAATCCAGTTAAAGAAATAGGTTTAAAACATACCTGTTGCACCATTGGAGTTTCAATTGGATCCTTCAAATTCGAAAGTAGTTGGTATGAGTAAATACAGTGATGCAACAGCAAAGGAGTATGGACCATAGCTACGGAATCTGGCCTGAGAATAGTTGATCTTCTGCTTTAAACGTGGAGTTTGGGTTAGCTGTGGTGGTCTTCGTGCTTTGGGCACTGCAGTAGCTTTACAAACTACTCGTGTGGGGGTACTCTGTGGTGGACATGGTGCTTTGTCAACTATAAGTGGGTTTCTATCCGCTAGGGTTGCGGTTAGATGGGTTGTAGCTGGTTCTCTGCCCAACGGTGTAAGTGTGCAATCTGGAAGAGTCTCGATTATGTGTGGTGGGGCTAGTTTGTGGGCCAGTACAACCATAATTCTATCTGCATCGACGGGTAGCACTGTCTTTTGTGAAGAACGGGTTTTTGCTCCCTTAGATACTGCCATCACCCCCTCCAATTCAAATGGCTGATAAACAAGAAAAGAAATTGAACGTACAGACATTGTATGATAGACAGATGTGGTAATTCACATATATGTTGTCTAACCAAACAGGACAGCATGACACAATTTCACATATATGATGCCTAACTAAACAGGATAGCATGACACAGTTTCAGATATATGATGGATAACTTAACAGGATATAATGGCATAATTCAACATATGATGAGTACCTAAACAGGATGACATGACAAAACTATATGATGTCTTTCTAAAATAGGTTGGGATGAAATAATTCACATACATGTTGTCTAAGTATACAGGATGACATGATATAATTGACATAATTGATTCATATAGTAAGCAGCTGGCACTCGCATGTATGATCTCTAAACTAAGTAGATAGAATTCAATATTGTGCATATGATGTCTAAACTAAGCAATGCAAGACACCATATGCATCATATGAGAAATATAAACATTGCAACTTAGAGCATACACCTCAGGTGGGATATAGGACTGGTCATCTGTCTCTGAATCCTCCTCTGAGGAGCTCCCTGTAACCATCGAGATATATTCTTCAAAAGGTACCATTGCCTGCTCTGAAGACCTTGTTTTCACTCCAGATTTTTCCATAACCGGCTCAAATGGCTGATACACATGAAGAGTAGTTCAATATACACAGATTGTCGACAAATGGAATACGTAATGAAAAAAAGATGGCATGAGATAATTCACATATATGATGCCTGGCTCCATGGCGGTGCATAATTCACATATATGATAACTGGCTGAAAAACATGGCATTGCATAATTCACATATCTGATATAGAAAGCAAACATGAGGCATTCACACAAAGCATGTCTAATCTAAGAAGATGGCATGGCAATGCAAGACACCATATGCATGATATGAGCAATATAACCCAGCCAAGTTAGAGCACGCACCTCGGGGGGGGGGGTTAATACGACTGGTCATCTCTCTCTGAATCCTCCTCTGAGGAGCTATCTGTAACCAGCAAGAAATCTGGATCGACAGGTAGCACTGACTGCTCAGAAGACCTTGTTTTCACTCTAGATTTTCCCATGACCGACTCAAATGGCTGATGCACAGGAAGAGTAGATGAATGTACAAACATTGTTGACAAATGGAATACATTATGGAAAAAATATGGCACAATACAATTCACATATACGATGGCTGGCTAAACAGGATGGCATTGCATGATTCACGTATATGATGCCTGGCTAAAGAAGATGGCATTGCATAATTCCCATATACTCCCCCCGTTCCTAAATATTTGTCTTTTTAGAGATTTCAAATGGACTACCACATACGGATGTATATAGACATATTTTAGAGTGTAGATTCACTCATTTTGTTCCGTATGTAGTCACTTGTTGAAATCTCTAAAAAGACAAATATTTAGGAATGGTGGGAGTATGATATAGAAACCAAACAGGTGGCATTCACACAAAGCAAATCTAAACTAAGATGATGACATGTAAGATGTATAATGTAAGCAATGCAAGGCGCCATATGCATGATATGACCAACATCAGCATGCGAGGTTAGAGCAAACACCTCAGGTGGTAAACAGGCGTGGTCGGCTCCTTCTGAATCTCCATCTGAACAGTTATCTTCCTCTGGAATACAATCTGGAAATGCAGGAGGGGGGGGGCACTTCGCCAACCATGGAGCGGCATCTACATGACATTATATTCGCACGCAACAGTCTTCTCTTTTTCTCTACATGTTCAGTACGATTGTGTACAATATCTGACATGCATAATAAAAAAATAGTTAGATTTTGTAAGGCCTAAGGGGTGCATGCAAAAATCAAGACTGATGGTAGCAAACGAGTGGATGGATCCAAAACTAATGATAGCAGGTAGATTATAGCTTCAATTTAAAAAGATAGACAATGGATCATCTATTGTTTGTTGCCCACCCAACATGAACCACATAGAAGACCCCAGATGAACCAGATAGTAGACATATACTATTCGTTGCTGGCTCGATATGAGACCCATGGGCAATTCAAAACTCAAGATTGAACGATAAAGTAGCAGGTAATAATAACCGATGTATAACGTAAGCAAACATGAAAGACTGCGACCTCTCTTCCGGAACTGTATAGTCCTCAGGTTCATCTGCTCAGTCGATGATGGTAATGTAGTTGGCGTGGCTGCCGGCAACGGGGAAGATGATCTGAGGCGGCGAAAGGAAGTCTGCAGGGGGATCTCTGCTGCAGTGAACGCTTCTGTCGATGGTGCACCTCAGGTGGGGTGGATGACGGCACGGCAGGAGCAGGACATAACACACAGAGTTTTCTTTGACGCCTATCTGAAAATGAAGTAAATCTGTAAGGGCTCCTTAGAATTGGAGGATTCTATAAATGCAGGGACAGGAAAAACACATGAATAGGATAGGAATGCACGTGCAAAACAGAGCATTTGGAAACATAGGATTTCAGTCAACCTGGGTGTTTGGCTCACATGAATTGGAAGAACAGAGGAATGGAGAAACAAAGTGATGCGACGAGTGTACAACCTCTTTGGCATAGCCTTGTGGACCTCAGCATCATTGGGTTGGACGTGGAGGATGGTGATGATGCTGGTGTGACTGTCGGAGGAGGGGGAAGAAGATCCGAGGCCTCTGGAAACGGCGCCGAGGGTACTGCTCCGCTGTGATGGATGATTCCATCGTTGGAGCAGCTCCGCTAAGGTGTACGGCGACGAGGCTGAAGCATGACAAGACAGACAACGTTAATCTGAAGTGGGACCCTAATATCATCTGCAATAGATGATGTAAAATACATCACCAAAAAGTGCTAGATGTAAAACGCATCAGCCGCGCCACGGCCGCTCCGACAGATGTTGTAAGTACTGTTCACTCTGAACTTAACTGAAGAAAATGAACTTCACAGTCAAAACTGAATTTTACTGTCGAAACTGATTGAACTAGTAACAGAGCATTGCAATAGATGTTTAGGGCATTCAAGCACTAGTCGCAGAGAAGTAGTGATCTAAATCTGCAGACGCTCGAGCAGGGAACGCACTAGCAGAGAGCAAGTCGTGCAGTAGCACCGCGAGCGAGTGCTAAAGCAGCAACTCCTGTAGCTGCCGGAGGTCGTGCAGCAGCAGCAGCAGCAGCGCAAGCGAGAGCAAGAGCAGAGCAGCAGCACGAACGAAAGCAGGAGCAGTTCAGCAGCGCGACCGACATCAAGAACAGAGCCGCAGCGCGAGCGAGAGCCGGAGCAGCTGCAGCTAGTGCCGTTGTGGAAGTCACCGCCGAGGAAGCAACGACATGGGGGAGAGACGCCGTGGATGATGCGGTCGGCGACGGCGCCGTCGATGGAGACACGCCATGTCTGCTCAGTATCGAGCACCGGCAGCCCTGTGAGATCGAATAAAAGATAAAATGCAGCAGTGAGTGCAGAACCTCCTTGGTGGCGCCGAGTTGGCCTCGGCTTCATCGGAGGAATTGGTGAGGGTGCTGCGGTTCCGGTGGGGCAGGTCAAGACGGCGCTGTGGGGATTGAGGTGGCGCGATAGATGAGGCGAACGTCGGGGCAGCTCCTTGGAGGTAGAGGACGGGGCGGCTGATCCGGCGGGACGACGAGATCGACAACGGATCCTCATCCGGTGCGGTGGATGAGGGACGGCGAGCTGTTGCGGTGGACGACGTAGTCGGGGAAGAGTCTCCGGCTGGGCGGCGGTCGGGAGGCCGACGGAGGAGCGTGGGGTTTCGCGGGTTTTGGCGGCCTCGGTGTACGAATGGGGGGGGCGAAGGGGGAGGGGGGAGCCAAACTTAGGGACGCGCTTGTCCGAAATGTAGGGTAAGTTACCAGCGTACCCCCACCGGTTTTGACACCGCGACGTGGAGCTTCATTTCCGGCTGAGGGGTAGAAGGGGGATTTCGCGTGTCTGGGCTGCGGGAGCGATTTCGGATGAGGAGGGAGTTCTCGCGCGCGTCCAAATTTCGGAATAACAAGGCGCGGCGCGGGTTGAAGAAGCAGGAGTTTCAAAGCAGGTGAGACAAAAGATACTCGAGCTTGAAAATTTCGAGATAACAAGGTGCGGATTCCTTGTTCGGCAGAACAAACTTAACGTGTAAAAAAACAATTCATACAAGACACAAGAGAGTCATGTCCCCTTTTACTATATTTCTATAGATGCCATTGAAAAAACTACAAGAAAAATGTAAAAAAATCGGGAGAACAAGATTACCCTGCACAGTACCAAATCGATTCGCACTTCCCTCAACAACAACAAAAAACAAATCAATTCCCACCAAATAAAGAGTAATGTCCCTTTTTATATGATTACAGATGCCATGATCTCGAATTTCAATTTTTGAATCCACGTTATGTTGAATTCGAATATATCGTTAGGTGACCTTGCGGTTTATAATTGATGTAGTCGTACATTTTGATCTTCCATCATACATGAACATTTTACTCCACCATGTGAACATATATATTGTCGTCTACCATATGGACTAAATTTGAATCAATTTTCCTTATTTGAATACGATTGTTGTCAAGTTATATAATAATTTAAATATTATCTTGATAACAAAAAAGATACATATAGCAGTAATCATATTTCACTATGAACTACATGTACCATATGCTCTCCAATTCAAATATTTGTATCCATTTTATGTTGAATTCAAATCATAGTACATTATTGGTCTAGGTAGCGAGATGTTTGGGATAATCTAAACCCTGTTTTCATACGTATAATTTTTGGCTGAATTGGGACAAGTTTTGGTATAAGCCTCTTGCAAACCCGGAGATTCTCTCAACAAGCATCGTGGTTCCGAGAGGGAACCTGTCACCTTTGTGTGCGAAATGATATACGCTGCCTCCCCCCCCCCCCCCCCCCCCGATTTTATTTACAGAGGCAACATAGAACTATATGAGTGCCCTGTTAAATTTTGGAATTATTTCGGGTTCATTTGGCGTTTTTATACATTAATTGAGTTTCTGGACTTTTAATGTGCATAATCTAAATATGGATTGCATGCACATGCTCCGGTACACCAAAGTGGGTTGAAAAATCACATGTGTGTCCTTGGTTGAATTTCTAGGTCCCATGGAAGAAATGAGAATGAAATTCAAACATCTGGGCATCATGACTCGGCCGAGAACATCGAGAAACTTTGATTTTAAATTCATGTAAATCCAAAACTCACCTGGAAATCATGAAACTTGGCATGGTGTCATGTCATGGCACTAACATGTTGTGGTAAAAAATTGGGCCGATTTGGAAGCTCGTAGTTCTAAGAGGGAACGTGCCACCTTCGAGTGTGAAACGATATACGCTGGCCCCCTTGAGTTTCTTAACAAAGGCAACATAGAACTACATTAGTGCCCTGTTAAATTTTGGAATTATTCCGGGTTCGTTTGTCGTTTTTTATACATTAATTGAGTTTCTGGTCATTTAATGTGCATAAGTCAAATTTGAACTACAAGCACATGCTCTCGTGCACCAAAGTTGGTTGAAAAAATCACATTTGTGTCCTCGGGTGAATTTCTAGGTCCCATGCAAGAAATGAGAATAAAATTAAAACATCTGGGCATCGTGGCTCAGCCGAGAACATTGAGAAACTTGGTTTTAAAATTCTTGTAAATCCAAAACACGTCTGAAAATCATGAAACTTGGCATGGATGTCATGTCATGGTACTACCATGTTGTGGTAAAAAAATTGGCTGAATAGGAACAGATTTTGGTATAAGCTTCTTGCAAACCGAAGCTTCTCTCAAGAAGGCTCGTGGTTCTGAGAGGGAACGTGCCACCTTTGAGTGCGAAACGATATACGTTGTCCCCTTTGAGTTTATTTACAAAGGCAACATAGAACTACATGAGTGCCCTATTAAATTTTGGAATTATTCCGGCTTTGTTTGGCCTTATTTACACATTAATTGAGTTTTTGGTCATTTAATGTGCATAATTCAAATTTGAACTACAAGCACATGCTCCCGTGCACCAAAGTTGGTTGAAAAATCACATTTGTGTCCTCGGGTGAATTTCTACTCCCTCCTTCCATCTATATAGGTCCTAATGCGTTTTTCGAGGCTAACTTTGACCAAACGTTAGAGCAATAATATATGACATGCAACTTACACAAAGCATACCTTCAAATTTGTATGTCAAAGGAGCTTCCAATAATATAATTTTCATAGTATACATCTCATGTGCTATTAATCTTGTCAATAGTCAAAGGCTGTCTTGAAAAACACATTAGGCCCTATATAGATGGAAGGAGGGAGTAGGTCCCATGCAAAAAATGAGAATAAAATTCAAACATCTGGGCATCGTGGCTCGGCCGAGAGCATTGAGAAACTTGGTTTTAAAAGCATGAAACTTGGTTTTAAAAGCATGAAACTTGGCATGGTGTCATGTCATGGTAGTACCATGCCGTGGTAAAAAAATTGGCCGAATAGGAACAAATTTTGGTATAAGCTTCTTGCAAATCAGAGCTTCTCTCAAGAAGGCTCGTGGTTCTGGGAGGGAATGTGTCACCTTTGTGTGCATAATTCAAATTTGAAATACAAGCACATGTTCCAGTGCACCAAAGTTGGTTGAAAAATCAGATGTGTATCCTCGGGTAAATTTCTAGGTTCCATGCAAGAAATGGGAATGAAATTCAAAATTCTGGGCGTCGTTGCTGGGTTGGAAACATTGAGAAACTTAGTTTTTTAATTCCTGTAAATCCAAAACACACATGAAAATAATGAAACTTGGCTTGGTGCCATGACATGGTACCAACATGCTGTGGTAAATTTGCAGTCTGATTTGCGAAGGCGCACACATTAACAATCAACAAAGTCATTTTGGAACAAGTGCTGTCACGTTACAATCGGAAACACAAGTATTATTGAAACCATGGGCGTTCTACTTACTAGTACCATTTACGTGCCGCCACACGTCCCCATTTTTTATTAGCTAGGAGGCGCCATGCAGGGTAGCAATTTGAGTACGAGAGGCGTGCGGTCAGACCCCTGCGCGTGCTTATCGGGAGGAGAGCCCTTTGACCTCCATCTTCCGTCCACCTCTCTCCCAAGGTCTCCATTAATGGCGCCCGAGCCTCTGTTTAATGGCGTGGCTATGTCTCACTCGACTGAGATTTAAGAGAGAAAAAAGAAAATCTGAAAGCGCGGATCTTGATGTAAGATCCGATGGACCTATATAGCATCTACTGCGACTTATAGCAAGACTGATGAATATATAAGGACGATTAATTTTTTTATCAAAGAAGGGCTTGCCCCTTCCGATTTTCATTACTGAAAACCACCACAATTCACAAGAAGTTCAGCACAACTCCAGCCTAACACGAAGGACTAAAAGCTACCAGATTGAAATCGCAACATCCCAAGAGGCCAACAAAGGCCAAACATCCACGCTAGAACCCAACATTTCACAACCGACGACACAATCCACATCCTAAACCGATTATTACATCAAAAGAAACCAGGAAACTGAAGGAAGCCCAGCAGCAACTAGAAGAACAGCAACGCCAGGGTCACCACAGCAAGAGTTTTCTTCATTCCAGCCTCGCAACATTGATCTTCCACAGAAAGATAAGGACAATTAATTGTCTTACATAATTAGAAAGATAATTAAAAAAGCCACATGCGGCTACGCCCGAAATACACAAGGGAAAAATAAGAAGGAAGACAAGGATCTGGCTCGCTGATCTCTACTTTCTTGATGCGTTGCTGTAGGCCGCGGGAACTAGTCTCCGCGGCGAGCGGCGATGAGCTCTTTCGTGTCCTCAAGACGCTGCTTGAGAACATCCACGGATTCCTCCACCAGCCTTTGGCGCTCGTTGCGGAGCATGTCATTCTCGTCCATAAGTTTCTTGACGATGACGCCGGTCCTCTTCAACAAGGCACTGGTCTCCTCCTGCTGGTCTGCACTTCAGACGATCTTCTCCCTCAGCAGGTCGCGCTCGGCCCGGAGCCTCTCATTGCCCTCCCTTAGTTGCCGGATGACACCGGTAGCCTGTTCAAACGAGGCTTTCATGTCGTCCTGCAACCTCGCCCAGCCGGAGATCTGATCCATCTGGCTATGGACGATCACATGCATGCGCCTGTAACAGTCGTCGCCTGCCCGCGAGAAATTTTCCGAGGCCGCCGCGGCGCGGCGGGACATCTCTGCTGCATTCGTGGCGCGGCGGGACATCTTTGCTGCTTCCGCGGCACGGCCGGACCAGTCTGCTGCATCGACGGCGCGGCGGGACCTCCGTGCTGCTTCAGCGGCGCGGCGGGACCTCCGTGCTGCTTCAGCGGCGCGGCGGGACCTCCGTGCTGCTTCAGCGGCGCGCGGGACCTCTGTGCTGCTACTTCCGCGCGGCGGGACATGTCGGCTGCTCTCGCAGCGAGGCGGGACATCACAACCATCTCTCGACTTGGGCCGGGGTATTACAAAGCTTTACCGTCACATATTTTATACTACTTCAAGGTGCATTAAATCAACACATGCAAGTATCAAAAGGAGAGTCACGACATGCATGCATGCGTTGTAATTAATGCATCGGTAAACGCAAATTATTGAAATATATCGAGTGCAGTGCTTTGATGTGTCGCGTCAACTCGTACATCAATGAGAAGTTTGATTATCCTCTCCCTCGCGGACTTAACTGCACCTGCCTTTGGCTGTATGACAGGTTGGCCACACACCTGTCGGGCCCACCTGTCATACACGCAAAGGCAGGAGCGTCCCTCCCTCGCCCATGAGCGTGGTGGCTGGCAAGACTAGGAGAAGCTTTCGCTACATGCTCTCCCTCCCGCACGCGGTGGACATGCAGCAGTTCAATCTGTGTCAGATGGCCAGAAGCGTACTGTAGTACTCCTCCAGTGCAATAGTACTCCATCATTGTTCGACTTCCCAAAGAGGCGAAGAGCCAAGCGCAGCCCGGACGCTTGTGTGGCAGTTTCATGTGTAGAGTAGTCTAGGATAGCGTGTACCGTGCCTGTAAGCTTAAAATCGTTGGGGTCGGCTCCATGCTATGTGGCCATCTCGAAGTTTAAAAAAATAATTAAAATAGTCTTCTGGCCCTACCTGACACCCTGGTGATTGTAGTTTGCACGCTCATCTGGTCAAGACAGGAATATATATATTTTAATTTGTTTTTTTCGAAAAGGGGGGACTCCCCGGCCTCTGCATCAGAACGATGCATACGGCCACATATATTTTAATTTGTGGTGGGTAAATGTTAGAGGTTGCAGCAAATATATTGTACACTGCGAGTGTTTCAGCCAAGTTTAGAGGCAAGCATGTGGGGCCAGTGCTATGATGTGTCGCGTCAACTCATACAACGAGGAGAAGCTTGATTTTACTACACACCTTCTCCCTCACCCATGCGCGTGGTTGCTCGCAAACGAGGACAGGCTTTTGCTTAGTAGTACTTCTACAACAAGCTATCCATCCCGCTCGCGGTGGATGGACATGCAGCAGTGGATTCGACACTGTAGAAGCAGTAGTAGTAACATCATTGTTCGTCTTCTCGAAGAGGCGAAGAGCCAAGCGCAAACCGAACGTTGCAGTTGCGAACATTGGAGCATGCATATAGCCAGGCTCTTGCATGAGACAAAATTGCTATGTGAGCCCACTATTGTACTAGTACGTACAACTACTTGCTAGTATAGCCCTGTAAACCAGAAAGGAGTATTTGCCCTTCTAGATATTTCAACAAGTGACTAGACTACACCTTAACGGAGTACATATGGAGCAAAATGAGTGAATCTGCACCGTAAATAAATACGTACTAGTTCTATCGTTTTCCTCTCCGAGGTGCACAATATTGAGTATACTGACTGGTCTCTTTTTGACACGCATTTACGTTTTTTACACAGTACAGACGCAAGCGCTCATATACACGCGCATACACTCACCCCTATGAACACACACACGCACGGCACTATCATCTTGAAATTTACGAAGTCACCATAGGCACCTCGTCGTCGACGGGTCCATAGGTGCTTGAATGCCAAGGAGGGAGAGGGTAGCGGTTCCCGAGACGTTGAACGGTCAATGATGCATCCTCAATTACATGCAGAGGGAATTAATTGGAGAAGCATAATAGAGCCAGCACGATGTGAATGCAACAGAGTTTGGACTCTCATATAATAAAGGCGCCCCACCACTCCAATCCATCTACTCCCAAGTCTCTGCGCAACACTGCTCACTCCAATCCAAGACCAAGTGACCAGAATCCACAAGCACCTATGGAGGCGATGGACGCGAGCGGCAGTCGGCTGTGCCAAATCATCCAAGGCGCCGGCCTGCGGCCCCGCACCGCGCAGCGTTTCCAGACGGTGCTGGCGACCGCAGGCATCGTAGCCCTCGCCGACGCCGGCTTCGCCTCTCGCATGGACGACATGATGGTCAACTCCATCCGCAAGTTCACCGCCGTCAAGGAGCGCGCGGACGACCTTGCCGTACTGCTCCAGCCCGCGCGCCCAGGCTCCTCATTGCCTGCCACCCTCATCGGCCTCCATGGTGACGAACTCTTTCAAGCCCTGGTGGCCCTGCAGGTGCCGGAGGTCGCGACGAAGAATGTGCACCTCGAGGCCGCGCTCGCCGCGCAGCGCCTCGCCATGCAAGAAACCGTCGACCTGCACATCCACGTCTACAAGGAAATCGTCTACATAGGCCACTACAAGGCAAGCAAGGACAGAAAGACGTTGGCCTTCTTCCAGCGGCTGGAATCTTTGGATGCCATTGTTCAGAAGCACGTCGACCTGGCCATGAAAGCCGCTGCTACTTAGGCGCCGTTCGGTGGGCCGGCGCCCTGAGTCGAGGAGGTGGACGTCGTCGATGGATGCATCTCTTCTTGCCTCCTATAACCAGCACTGCATCGCCTCGTGGCCTTAATGTTTTATTAGTATAGTACTCCCTCCATTCCCAAATATAAGTCTTTCTAAAGATTCCAGCAAGTGACTACTACATACGGAGCAAAATGAGTGAATCTACACTCTAAACTATGTCTACATACATCTGTATGCTGTATTCCATTTGAAATAGTATCTAAAAAGGCTTATATTTATGAATGGAGGGAGCATATGGCATTTTTATTCTAGTCGTAACGTTTTCACTGTGAGGTGGGGCCGCAGTTGAGCAAACCCACCCCGCCCACCGGGCGTCGGCCGAGTTTAGAATTAGAAGAGAGAAACGAGGGAGGAGAGCTAGCTGTAGCACGGACACTGTTGTCAGATGGGACTCGTGTTTATAGAATAGGAGTACTGAGCACTCGTGCCTCTTTTTTTTTGAGGGAAAAATTAGTCATATGTCTAGTACCACTAGTTGGGTGCGTGCGACCTATAGCTATCATCACTTTAGGTCTCCTTTTCGAACCGTGGCTACGCTTCACAGTACATATTATTTCACGCATTTATCCTCCTATATGTACTCCTAGGCTATTTCCACGTGCTCCCATTCGTCGACATGTGGGACATAGAGCATCTGGGTCGTAGTGCATGCACGACTCGGAGCATATGCCGGGGTAGTTTACATTTTAGACCTCACGAATTACATGCAAACCCCCCGCAGAAGAATAAATAAATGAATGAATTAC
This sequence comes from Aegilops tauschii subsp. strangulata, assembly GCF_002575655.3. Classification (NCBI taxonomy): domain Eukaryota; kingdom Viridiplantae; phylum Streptophyta; class Magnoliopsida; order Poales; family Poaceae; genus Aegilops; species Aegilops tauschii. The sequence continues at coordinate 325,013,852 of NC_053040.3, forward strand.
TACATGAAACCGGATTATTTTCTTGGAAACCGGAGCACGTTCATTAAATTTTGGACATAACACGTTTATAAAAAATGACCGGACCGAAACGAGTCTAAGGGCCTCTTTGATTTTTCCTGCAAAAAAAGGGCCTCTTTGATTCGCAGGATACTGAAAACACAGGAATGGGGAAAGTATGATGGCGATGAACCGAGATGAGGAGAACTCTAACTCAGTTAGAGGTTAGAGTTAGATTCTAACCCTGAACTAACTCTAAACCAAAGAGGTGTATGGATGGCAGGGTTAGATTGACAATAAATGCTCTATCTCAATCATTTGACTTCTTTGGACCCTATTTCCAGCCGGATTTGGAGGGTGCTTGGATACGTTTTAGTTCCATGACTAAAAGTAGTGGGACTAAAACTTGCTAGCCTCACCCATGCTTGGATCCAAATACTAAAGAGACTAAAATCAAGTTAATGAGCATTTTTTATCCTCCAAACCCGCCAATCCAGAACTTGCCTGTGTTAAAGGAGAGGAGTTAAATGAGGAGAGAGAGGACTAATCCACATTTTAGTAGGGGTACCCCTGACTAAATTTTTTTTAGTCTGAAGACTAGTTTTAGCCCCTCTTTAGTCAGGGGTGCTTGGAACTTTAGCCTCTTAAAGACACTATTTTTAGTCAGACTAAAATAAGTCCCTTGGATCCAAGCACCCTCTTGGTGTGGCCGGCTCTTCTGTGGCCTCCTCCCGCTCACAATTGACATAAACAAACCATCTATACAAATCAAGCATGCAAAACATGATAATTTTTTCTTTGTCCATACAAATGAGATATCCCACTTAAACATACAAGTCGTCAATCAAGCTTCACAAAATAAAAAAACACTTCATGAAACAAAGAATGAGATAACTCATCACGGAAGTCATTCACGATAGGGAGGGAGCCCGGAGCCCCTCACGCACCGAGGGAGGAGCTCGCCATCGTCGCTCTGGAGGAAGGCTTTGTAGAGCCCAAGCCCCGGGAACCCCTCCGACGCCGGCCCTTGCGAGTTGAGGTCGACACCGGCATGGGTAGCAGGGCCGCTTGCCGCCGACTGGGAACTTAATCTTTGGGCCTCTAGAAATAATGCAAGCCTGTAACTAAAATACCTAGAAAGGTGAACTGAATCTTTGGGCCTCTAGAAATAATGCAAGCCTGAAACTGAAATACCTAGAAAGGTGAACTAAATCTTTGGGCCTCTAGAAATAATGCAAGCCTGAAACTGAAATACCTAGAAAGGTGAACTGAATCTTTGGGCCTCTAGAAATAATGCAATCCTGAAACTAAAATACCTAGAAAGGTGAACTGAATCTTTGGGCCTCTAGAAATAATGCAAGCCTGAAATTGAAATACCTAGAAAGGTGAACTGAATCTTTGGGCCTCTAGAAATAATGCAAGCCTGAAATTGAAATACCTAGAAAGGTGACCTGAATCTTTGGGCCTCTAGAAAGATTTATTACCTCCTCAAGCAGCATCAAACAATTCCATGCGTGCACCACAAATCTATACCAAGTTTGATCAGGATCTACTTTTCCAAATCAGAATTAGCGCTAGAGCAAGAAAGATCAATGATATGGCCGTGAGACAGAGAAGGAACGAACAAACTCACCCCTCTCGCGACCTCCCTGGTAGATGCGCCGCCGCCGCGCACGACAGAGGGAGAAAAACGACTGGTGAAGGGGGAGCGGGGCGACCTTCGAAGGCCGGAGGGAGAGGGCAGCCGTAGTAGGGCGGCGGAGGCCGGAAGGAGAGGGCGGCCGGAGGAGAGAGAGGGCGAGCTGCCCTATGGGGAACAGAGAGGAGTCGTGCGAGAGGGGGGAGCGATCTGGTGCGGGCAGGGGAGATTTTTTTAGTTCTCTTTTAGTGGGCCCGAGGATAACTAACCCAATTAGAACCTCTCCACCGGGCTAGTTTTTTTAGCTAGGTTAGAGCAAACTAGCTCAAACTAACCCCTCTTGTTTCGATAATTTGAGGCTATTTCAACCCAAACTAGCTCTAACTCAGGGATCCAAACAAAGAGGAGTGTTACTGTACATGCTATAGTGTGGACTATAGCACATTGTTTTTTATGGCCATATCACCACATTGTTTTCTACTGCTGGTTCACTGGGCTACCGTGGTTCGCACTGCTGGTTCACTGGGCTGCCGTGGTTCGCACTCCTCCGACCTGAGTAGTACTCCCTCCGTTCCTAAATTTAAGTCTTCGTAGATATTTCACTGTGGACCACATACGAATGTATATAGATGCATTTTATGTGTAGATTCACTCATTTTTCTCCGTATGTGGTCCATAGTGAAATCTCTCCAAAGACTTATATTTAGGAACGGAGGGAGTAGTATAGTACTAGTATATACCGCATCATTCTTTGCTCCTTCTTACTACTCCGACATGTGGGAGAGCCAGCATCCGGGTCGACGTGTCATGCACCAGATTAGAGCGCGGAACGGAAGGGGGGCATCACCCCGGTCGGAGCGCCAGTAATTCATGACTATAGTGAGTGGTCATATCACAAGTCTTTCCAGCAGTAACGCGCCGTCAAATCGCACAGCCCCACTTGCTCACCCTCCTCGCCTCTCTGTCAAACCGCCTACCCGAAAACTGTCGCGCGTACTGCCCGGGAAAAGCCCCGCCCTCAACTTTTAACTACGCGAAAATAGTTCGAGCTTGTTCGTTCTATATAAATACAGTACTTACTGTATGTTTATTCACCCGTGGGGTTGTTCAATGAATGGAGGGGCGGGGAGCACAAGTGAAAAATACTGTAGTACTACTAGTAGTACGTAGGAGTCGTACAGTAGTCACCTTAAATAGAGAGTTTCTTTTCTTTAATGCCACGTACACAAATTGAAACGCTTGTTGTGGAGAGAAAAAAGATAATCACTCCACTATATATGGACGCAGGGGCCTCAGCGCTTGCTTTATTGGGTTGCTCTCTTCATTCTCTCATCCTCTCCAGATATAAACAAGACAGCGGTAGCGACATTTTCTCTCTGCTCACCGCTGGTCACAGATCCGGCCGGATCCCTTCGGCCGGTGTGTGTAGAGGACTAAAAGGTGCATCATTCACGCGGTCATCGCCGCCCAGGGAGGAAACCCACAGCTGCCGGAGGGGCCCGATCCTCTGCCCGTGCCGTTCTCTCCGACACAGCGCCGGCTCGGGAGGTCCTCCGACCCTTCTTCCTCCCTGCCGTATTGTCCGTAGATCCGACCTACCGCCGCCGACATCCCGGCGACCCTCAGGTATAAGTTCTTCGAAAGCGGCCTTGCTCTACTGCCCCAGCTCCCCACGTGTCTGCATGTGCATCTTTTTCTACTCCCATCAGCTCTTCCAAAGCCACCTAAATTTTTAGTATTATTAGAGGTAAAGCTACTTCATGCATTCGAATCTAGGGCTTTGTTCAAACAACGAAGAAAGGGGGAAAGTTGTAGCATGAATCTAGGACTTGATTCAAAGAGGAAATAATATGGTGAAAGTAGTAGAGACCGGATACCCAACCGGTCTCTTGGTTGAAAAGGGAAATAATGGGAAAACGCAATACAAACTGGATAAGGAACAGATCTATTATTGGTTGAAAAAAGGATAGAAAGTGGCGGTTGGTGGACAAGTCAACAGAGTATGTCCAGGATTAGATTTGCTGCCATCACATAGTAAAAGGTCTCCAGGATTAGATTTGCTGCCCTCACATAGTAAAATGTCTCAGGATTAGATTTGCTGCCCTCACATAGTAAAAGGTCTCAGGATTAGATTTGCTGCCCTCACATAGTAAAAGGTCTCCAGGATTAGATTTGCTGCCCTCACATAGTAAAAGGTCTCCATGATTAGATTTGCTGCCCTCACATAGTAAAAGGTCTCCAGGATTAGATTTGCTGCCCTCACATAGTAAAAGGTCTCCAGGATTAGATTTGCTGCCCTCACATAGTACAAGGTCTTCAGGATTAGGTTTGCTGCCCTCACATAGCATGAACAAACTCGGCATCACCACTTTATGCCTCCTTGTAGGTACATTGTGCTGATGCGTCCACTGTCGCATGTCCTTATACCAACCTTTTGCTGTTGTTAATGTAAGGGCGCATGTAAAATGAAGCGATCACACTGTTACCTTAGGGACATGTCTAACCAGTGTTATTGTTAATCTAATGCCTCCAGTGATAAGATGCAATTAAACTGTGTTACAAATGGCACTCCTGCTGTTTTCCCCAGTATGATAAGTAAGTTGCTCCTTTACGCTGCTGAGTGTCCTGGTGTCCCCACAGTCCCATGCCCTTAAACCAACTCTTTAGCTGCTGTTGATTTACTGTGTCTGGTAAACAAGCAATGCCACCATTAAAGTAATCCCATATTTGAGGAATCTCATTGTTGATCGTAATGCTTCTGGTAACATGAAGCATTGCTGACGTTTTAAAATTTCTACTGTCCTTGCATGATTGCCATGAACATAATTAAGATGCTTCTTTTCATTTTGTATATGTTTTGTATATTCTTATTGACCATCAACTGTTTACTTTCTATCTTTTTGTGCAGATAGGGATATCCATTTCACCTTGTTGCTATTGTGACCTTTTGGTGAACTGCACAAAACACTTTTTTTGGAATGAGTGTCTTGTGCAGTTCAACTAAAATGTCACGTGGGCAACATCTCTCAATTTTGGTGGAACTGCACAAAATGGTGATTGGAGTTTCCAAAATCTCCGTCAAGTTCTGCTGGTAATCTCGTGCAACATTTTATTAGCCTTTGCAAGATGGAGCCGTCACCACAATGGCACTTTATTTTAGTGGAACTGCACAAAAGGATAAGAAAATTATAGTTGCACCTTACATGAGTCGGACAGCCAACCTTAATGTTCCTCAATTTTAGTGCAACTACTAAAGAAGAACCTGCCAGCTCACAAGAGAAAGTACCTCTTGCTAGCTGAATGATGCAATCTTTGCTTCATTTTAGGTGAACTGTAGAAAAAGGCGCATGAATTGAATCATGGAACACCAGGCAGACCTCATCCAAGTAGAGCTGGAGGTTGAGTTCAAGGAGGCCGCTATTAAAGCGAATCATGCTCTCCCGTCTCCTTGTTTGTGCTGTGCAAACATGCTGTGCAAACAGGAATACTCAACTACAGATGTTGTGACGGTCAAGAGCATTCGCCAAGTTCTTCGATTGTATGACATGGCTAGCCAAGATGGATTTAATCCCGATATTCACTTTATCAAAAGGCTCTAATGGGTTGGTTCTGAATCTTGCAAGTTGGGAATCAGTGAGATGTGTAGGCATCTTTGTTGTACTTATTATTTGAATCTTATTTGTTGGTTCTGAATCTTGCAAGCTGGGAATCAATGAGATGTGTAGGCATCTTTGTTGTACTTATTATTTGGATCTTATTTGTTGGTTCTGAATCTTGCAAGCTGGGAATCAATGAGATGTGCAGGCATCTTTGTTGTACTTATTATTTGGATCTTATTTGTTGGTTCTGAATCTTGCAAGCTGGAAAACACGGCATGATGATGCAGAGGACAACAACCATAACAAACAGTTCAAACTTGGTAGTATTATCTTTGTGAAAGTGCAACAAATGTGCTGATCGTGTGCGCCCCGAGAATAATAATTCTAATTGTTGTGCATGTTGATCTTGTGGCACTGATAGAACGAGCGAATGCATTGCTTGTTTTAAGTATAAATTTCTATTAAAGCTAATTAAATTTAAGTAAAGTGACCACTAACTCCTGTTATTACAGTACCAATACAGACCCGCTCGTGAACCGACGTGTGGCCGAGGGTGCATCTTCTGCCGGGCGTGCAGCGGACGAGGGAGGGGTAGTAACTGTTGTCGCCTGTACACACTCAGCTTACTGTTGAATCCAGTTCCCCAGGAGCTGAAAAACGAACTGCTGCCGCCGCCTACACACTCGTTCACTCGAAGAGACTCCAATGGCGATCCGAGGGGCGAGCCTGCTGGATATGGACTTCAGCAAGGAGTTCCCCTTTGAGTTCGCCGTTCAGTCCTATGGCTGCACCAAGTTGAATGTGATGTACACCAACGATACGGACTCGGTGAAGCTCTGCCTCGCCTCAGTCATGGCTGCACCAGGTTCTGGAGCATTCGCCCGTTTCATCGGCAGCGCCGACTGCACCTTCGCTACGGTGGAGAGAAGGAAGAACGCGATGATTCGGCCATCTGGTGCAACAAGCTTGTCGACATCCAGAAGCAATACAAGATCATCAGCAACGGGCAGGAGAAGGACTCCGTGGTTGACCTTGCTGAGACCATCATCGACCCCTGATACGCCAACATGAAAGAAGACGACCTGAACACGTGGGAGGTACCTCTGAATCTAGCCTACATAACCTACGCGGCCAAGGATGCATACGCATGCTACGACATGTACAGGCAGATCTTGGACATGAGGGTGTGTCTGCTTCCCATAACCGACGAGTACATGGACAACCGCAGCGTCATGATCAAGTGTGCCAGGAAGGTCTAGATGTTGTACTTTATCTGTTTATAAGCACCTTTATCATCTGAGTGTTTCATGCATTAGCCTATGTGTCGTAATTATCTGTTTTGTCCGAAATATTTCTTTTAAGAACCCATTAACCTGATTGCTTTTTTTGTGGCTATTTGCTTATGTATGTAAACTAGTTCACTTGTCCGTAAAAAAACTAGTTCACTAGGCTGCCGTGCTTTGAATCTCCTTCCTCCCAACATATTCCCCTCCTCAGGTGGACCCAGTAGGTCTCTAAATTTTCTCCCACTTTCTTTTTCGATGTAAACTGAGTTTTCTCCCAGTACTTTCCCCTAGAACCAACTCAACTGTCCCACGTCTAGCCTAAATAATAATAATACCCCACGTACTATTAACTCATCAAACTAAAATGATATTTTATTTCGTAAGTTGAAAGTTCTTACAAAATAATAATAATAATTGTTTATATATAACTTGGCAAGTTAACTCCTAGTGATTGCGTACATAAGCTTGCAAAGATTTTACTGACGTGCAATCATGTGTTTATGTTTTTATAACATTTCTCCGTCTAGCCCAACATGATATTTTCACCCAGCCCAGCAAGTCCGCGGAATTCAAGAAAAATGCAAATGGGATTTAAACGGGCTGCATAGATGCTACATCATTGTTTCACCCAGCCCACCAAATGGACTAAAAAACAAATGGACTGGCTGACATGTGGGCCAGTAGGTCGAAGCCTAAGAAGCGTTGGATTTACATTCAACGGCTGGCATTCTTCTTCAATCTCTCGTCTTCTTCCCCCACCGCTGCCGGAACCGCCTGCTCCAGCCTTCGGCGTCCAGCAGTGTTGTTTTGCGCTCCTCAGCGAAACGCTACCCCATCGACGGCCAGGCCATCCCTCCACTCCGCACCTCCTATTATTCTCTGCCGAGTGTAGGCCCACCCCGCACCCGAACCAGTCAAGTTTCCCACTCCTCTCCGTCTGCGACTCCACTGCCACGTCTTCCCCATCTCCGGGTCGTTCCAGTCTGGGGCCTCGCCATCGTCCACCACCTCGGTGTGCTCGGCGCGGCGTGGTCAACATACGAGAGTCATCGGAAGAGGACTGTACGTGGAGAGCCTGACGACTGGGACCCATGAGGTCCATGGTCGCACGCAAGGAAAGTTCCTCCTTATTACGCACTGTACGTGGGAAGGGCTTCTGTATTTCGTGAAAAAAATGTTCCCCCCGCTGACAGGTCGGACCCACCAGCCATATCTTCGCACGTAAGGAAGTGCCTCCTTATTACGCACCAAAAAATGAATACCCCCTGCTAGCTGGGACCCACCATAGTGGGTGGCTGACTTGTGGGCCTACTAAGTTGATGAGGACGGAGGGCTTTGTCAACTTAGTCAATATGAACGATTTTAGCTCCAGTGACCGTACGATGTCCATCCAACGGCCATAGTGCTTCTTTAACCTCTGGTCTTCTTGCTCTAGCCGCCCAAAGTAGCGCCAGTCGTGCCGCGTGCTCCTGCCTCTCGTGGCCGGCTGTGATGCCGCGGAGGCCTCACCGCCCCCTACTACTCCCACCGCTGGCCCAGGGTATCCCTCTATTCACCCACACCCCCTGTTATTCTACGGCGACGGCAGCCTCACGCCGCAGCCGAACCAGTGAACCCTCGTACTCCTCTCCGCGTGGGCATCCACTGCCGCGTCTTCCCCGGCTCCGCGTCGTCCCCTTCCTAGGCCTCGCCGTTGTCCGCCGCCTTGGTGCTCTCGGCGCGGCGTGGTCAATGTGGCCAATGACCGACTTCCATCGGAAGAGTACTGTACGTGGAGAGGCTGACAGCTGGGTCCACGGCCACAGCCCAGTTTTTTGTGATTTGCCAAGTAAGTCGCTTTGTCGGGCCTGTTGGGCTGCAAATCTTTCAAGACGAGGAGAGCTTCATTCGGCTGGCCGAGAAAATGGCCTATCAGTAATGAGAAATGGGCTGTACATTTTTAAAACACATCAAACCGGCAATTAGTTTCAAATATCTATTTTTCATTTCGAGATTTTAAATTACATTAATTTTTATGAATTTGTTGGATTTTATATTGATATACATTTATTTATAAAATCAGTTTGAATGTGAGTCGAAATTTCGGGATTAAAAACAGTTCGGACCGCACCGAAATATGCAAAATTTCGTATAATTTTTTAACCGTGGCCACAATATGGGCTGTAATGCTAACAAAAAGAATATGGGCTCCAAAAAAACCTTAAGAATTAGCAAATGGGCTATAAATTATTAGAAATAATGGCAGATGGGCTGTATGCTGTTTTCCACTGATTTGAGGCTTTCCTAAAAAAAGGTTGACGCACAAGCAGTGACTGTTGGATGTCCATCGAACGGCCGTCGTGCTTCTTCAATCTCTGCTCTTCCTGCTCCAGCCGCTCAAACAAGCGCCGGCGGGACTGCCTGCTCCCTCCTCCCCGCGGCCGGCTGTGGCCCGGCGCAGGCCTCACCGCCCCACCGTACTCCCATCGCTGGCCTAGCCATCCCTCTACTCACCCACACCTGCTGTTATTCTCCGGCGACGGCAGACGAACCAGTAAACCCTCGTACAGTCGTACTCCCCTCCGCGTGGGAAACAACTGCCGAGTCTTCCCTGCCTCCGTGTCGTTCCCTTCCTAGGCCTCGCCGTCGTCCACCGCCCTGGTGCTCTCGGCGCGGCCTGGTCAACGTGGTCAACGACCGACATGCATCTGCAGTGGACTGTACGTGGAGAGGCTGACAGTTGGGTCCATGGCCGCACGCAAGGAAATGCCTCCTTATTACGCGCAAAATAATGATTCCTCCACCTGACATCAGGGACCCACCGAAAGGGCCTCTGTATTTCGCGAAAAAAACGTTACCGCCACTGACAGCTCGGACCCACCAGCTATATCTTCGCACGCAAGGAAGTGCCTCCTTATTACGCACAAAAAAAATGAATACTCCCCCTGTTAGCTGGGACCCTATATAGTGGCAGGCTGACTTGTGGGCCTACTAAGTTGACGGGGACGGAGGGCTTTGTCAACTTAGTCAATATGCACGATTCTAGCTCCAGTGACCGTACGGTGTCCATCCAACGGCCGTAGTGCTTCTTCAACCTCTGGTCTTCTTGCTCCAGGCGCCCAAACCAGCGCTGGTCGTGCCTCGTGCTCCTGCCTCTCGTGGCCGGCTACGACGCGGCGGAGGCCTCACCGCCCCCTACTACTCCCACCGCTGGCCAGGCCATCCCTCTCCTCACCCACACCCCCTGTTATTCTGCGGCGACGGCAACCTCACACCGCAGCGAACCAGTGAACCCTCGTACTCCTCTACGCGTGGGCATCCACTGCCGCGTCTTCCCCGGCTTCGCGTCGTCCCCTTCCTAGGCCTCGCCGTCGTCCACCGCCCTGGTGCTCTCGGCGCGGCGTGGTCAACGTGGTCAAGGAACGGCTTCCATCGGATGTGGACTGTACGTGGAGAGGCTGACAGCTGGGTACACGGCCGCAGCAAGGAAGTGCCTCCTTATTACGTGCAAAATAATTATTCCTCCACCTGACAGCGGGGACCCACCGGACGGGCCACCGTATTTCGTGAAAAGAATGTTTGCCCCTAACTGCCGGGACCCACCAGCTACATCTTCACACGCAAGGAAGTGCGTCCGGGCAAACAAAAATGATTCGCCCCCCTGACTGCTGGGACCCACCAGCTACATCTTCGCAGGCAAGGAAGTGCCTGACAGTCGGGACCCACCTGGTCGAAGCGTATGTAGTGTTGTCATTCTGGTCGCTAACGTGTACGTACATATATACTGGTGGATGTAGAGGCGCGCACGTGTCGTAGTAGAGGCGCGTACGTGTCGTAGTAGAGGCCTTCACGTAGCATGTACACGTACGTACAGCGGCCAGCATGCAAGAAAGAAAATACGGCCACGTATGTGTACATACGGGCGACTCCTCGAACGCCTACTCGCGCATACGTACGGCCAGGGCTCGTGTACATGGCTGGGTCGGAACGGAGAAACAACATCGTCGTCGTGTTCATGGGGAGCCAACCGGATTGCGTCGTGTTCATGGGGAGGCAACGGAATGCGTCGTGTTCATCGGGAGGCAACGAAACGCGTGGGAGCCAACCAGCTGGGTCGGAACGGAATGCGTGGTCGTGTTCATCGGGAGGGCTTGGACGGAATAGGCGATGGTAACGAGGCCTGGTGTACCGCACAATGGAGGAAACAGACCCCCTACGTTCGGAAAGGGGTCCTGTTGATCGGGAGGGGTGTGGTTGAAGGAAATATACCCTAGAGGCAATAATAAAGTAATATATATTTCCTTATATCATGATAAATGTTTATTATTCATGCTAGAATTGTATTAACCGGAAACATAATACATGTGTGAATACATAGACAAACAGAGTGTCACTAGTATGCCTCTGCTTGACTAGCTCGTTAATCAAAGATGGTTATGTTTCCTAGCCATAGACATGAGTTGTCATTTGATTAACGGGATCACCTCATTAGGAGAATGACGTGATTGACATGACCCATTACGTTAGCTTAGCACCCGATCGTTTAGTATGTTGCTATTGCTTACTTCATGACTTATACATGTTCCTATGACTATGAGATTATGCAACTCCCGTTTACCGGAGGAACACTTTGTGTGCTACCAAACGTCACAACGTAACTGGGTGATTATAAAGGTGCTCTATAGGTGTCTCCAAAGGTACTTGTTGGGTTGGCGTATTTCGAGATTAGGATTTGTCACTCCGATTGTCGGAGAGGTATCTCTGGGCCCACTCGGTAATGCACATCACTATAAGCCTTGCAAGCATTGTGACTAATGAGTTAGTTGCGGGATGATGTATTACGGAACGAGTAAAGAGACTTGCCGGTAACGAGATTGAACTAGGTATCGAGATACCGACGATCGAATCTCGGGCAAGTAACATACCGACGACAAAGGGAACAACGTATGTTGTTATGCGGTCTGACCGATAAAGATCTTCGTAGAATATGTGGGAGCCAATATGGGCATCCAGGTCCCGCTATTGGTTATTGACCGGAGAGGTGTCTCGGTCATGTCTACATAGTTCTCGAACCCAAAGGGTCCGCACGCTTAAAGTTACGATGACAGTTTTATTATGAGTTTATATTTTTTGATGTACCGAAGGTTGTTCGGAGTCCCGGATGTGATCACGGACATGACGAGGAGTCTCGAAATGGTCGAGACGTAAAGATTGATATATTGGACGACTATATTCGGACACCGGAAGTGTTCCGGAGAAGTTTCGGATTAAACCGGAGTGCCGGAGGGTTACCGGAACCCCCCGGGGAAGTATTGGGCCTTAGTGGGCCTTGAGGGAAGAGAGAGGGAAGCAGCCAGGAGGTGGTGCGCCCCCTCCCAGGAGGAGTCCTAGTTGGACTAGGAGAGGGGGGCGCAGCCCCCTTTCCCTCTCCCTCTCCCTCTCTTTCCTTCCCCCCCTTCTTTTCCTAGTAGGACTAGGAAAGGGGAGTCCTACTCCTACTAGGAGGAGGACTCCCCCCCCCTCTCCTTGGCGCGCCCATAGGCAGCCGGCCTCCCCCTTGCTCCTTTATATACGGGGGCAGGGGGGCACCTCTAAACACACTTGATATACGATATTTTAGCCGTGTGCGGTGCCCCCCTCCACCAGATTACACCTCGATAATACCGTCGCGGAGCTTAGGCGAAGCCCTGCGTCGGTGGAACATCATCATCGTCACCACACCATCGTGCTGACGAAACTCTCCCTCAACACTCGGCTGGATCGGAGTTCGAGGGACGTCATCGAGCTGAACGTGTGTAGAACTTCGGAGGTGCCGTGCGTTCGGTACTTGATCGGTCGGATCGTGAAGACGTACGACTACATCAACCGCGTTGTGATAACGCTTCCGCTGTCGGTCTACGAGGGTACGTGGACAACACTCTCCCCTCTCGTTGCTATGCATCACCATGATCTTGCGTGTGCGTAGGAAATTTTTGGAAATTACTACGTTCCCCATCAGTGGCATCCGAGCCAGGTTTTATGCGTTGATGCTATGCACGAGTAGAACACAAGTGAGTTGTGGGCGATATAAGTCATACTGCTTACCAGCATGTCATACTTTGGTTCAGCGGTATTGTGAGATGAAGCGGCCCAGACCGACATTACGCGTACGCTTACGCGAGACTGGTTTCACCGTTCGGAGCACTCGTTGCTTAAAGGTGACTGGCGGGTGTCTGTCTCTCTCACTTTAGTTGAACCGAGTGTGGCTACGCCCGGTCCTTGCGAAGGTTAAAACAACACCAACTTGACAAACTATCATTGTGGTTTTGATGCGTAGGTAAGAACGGTTCTTGCTAAGCCCGTAGCAGCCACGTAAAATATGCAACAACAAAGTAGAGGTCGTCTAACTTGTTTTTGCAGGGCATGTTGTGATGTGATATGGTCAAGACATGATGTGATATAATGTGTTGTATGAGATGATCATGTTTTGTAACCGAGTTATCGGCAACTGGCAGGAGCCATATGGTTGTCGCTTTATTGTATGAGATGCAATCGCCATGTAATAGTTTTACTTTATCACTAAGCGGTAGCGATAGTCGTAAAAGCAATAAGTTGGCGATCCGACAACGATACTACGATGGAGATCAAGGTGTCGAGCCGGTGACGATGGTGATCATGATGGTGCTTCGGAGATGGAGATCACAAGCACGGTGCTTCGGAGATGGAGATCACAAGCACAAGATGATGATGGCCATATCATATCACTTATATTGATTGCATGTGATGTTAATCCTTTATGCATCTTATCTTGCTTTGATTGACGGTAGCATTATAAGATGATCTCTCACTAAAATTTCAAGATAAAAGTGTTCTCCCTGAGTATGCACCGTTGCAAAAGTTCTTCGTGCTAAGACACCACGTGTTAATCGGGTGTGATAGGCTCTACGTTCAAATACAACGGGTGCAAAACAGTTGCACACGCGGAATACTCAGGTTAAACTTGACGAGCCTAGCATATGTACAGATATGGCCTCGGAACACAGAGACCGAAAGGTCGAGCGTGAATCATATAGTAGATATGATCAACATAGTGATGTTCACCATTGAAATTACTCCATCTCACGTGTTAATCGGACATGGTTTAGTTGCTTTGGATCACGTAATCACTTAGATGATTAGAGAGATGTCTATCTAAGTGGGAGTTCTTAAGTAATATGATTAATTGGACTTAAATTTATCATGAACTTAGTACCTGATAGTATCTTGCTTGTCTATGTTAATTGTAGATATATGGCCCGTGCTGTTGTGCCGTTGAATTTTAATGCGTTCCTTGAGAAAGCTAAGTTGAAAGATGATGGTAGCAATTACACGGACTGGGTCCATAACTTGAGGATTATCCTCATTGCTGCACAGAAGAATTACGTCCTGGAAGCACCGCTAGGTGCCAGGCCTCCTGCAAGAGCTACGCCAGAAGTTATGAACGTCTGGCAAAGCAAAGCTGATGACTACTCAATAGTTCAGTGTGCCATGCTTTACGGCTTAGAACCGGGACTTCAACGACGTTTTGAACGTCATGGAGCATATGAGATGTTCCAGGAGTTGAAGTTAATATTTCAAGCAAATGCCTGGATTGGGAGATATGAAGTCTCCAATAAGTTCTATAGCTGCAAGATGGAAGAGAATAGTTCTGTCAGCGAGCATATACTCAGAATGTCTGGGTATAATAATCACTTGATTCAACTGGGAGTTCAACTTCCGGATGATTGCGTCATTGACAGAATACTTCAATCACTGCCACCAAGCTACAAGAGCTTCGTGATGAACTATAACATGCAAGGGATGGATAAGACGATTCCCGAGCTCTTCGCAATGCTAAAGGCAGCGGAGGTAGAAATCAAAAAGGAGCATCAAGTGTTGATGGTCAGTAAAACCACTAGTTTCAAGAAAAAGGGCAAAGGGAAGAAGAAAGGGAACTTCAAGAAGAACAACAAGCAAGTTGTTGTTCAGGAGAAGAAATCCAAGTCTGGACCTAAGCCTGAAACTGAGTGCTTCTACTGTAAGCAGACTGGCCACTGGAAGCGGAACTGCCCCAAGTATTTGGCGGATAAGAAGGATGGCAAGGTTAACAAAGGTATATGTGATATACATGTTATTGATGTGTACCTTACTAATACTCGCAGTAGCACCTGGGTATTTGATACTGGTTCTGTTGCTAATATTTGCAACTCGAAACAGGGGCTACGGATTAAGCGAAATTTGGCTAAGGACGAGGTGATGATGCGCGTGGGAAATGGTTCCAAAGTCGATGTGATCGCCGTCGGCACGCTACCTCTACATCTACCTTCAGGATTAGTTTTAGACCTAAATAATTGTTATTTGGTGCCAGCGTTGAGCATGAACATTATATCTGGATCTTGTTTAATGCGAGACGGTTATTCATTTAAATCAGAGAATAATGGTTGTTCTATTTATATGAATAATATCTTTTATGGTCATGCACCCTTGAAGAGTGGTCTATTTTTAATGAATCTCGATAGTAGTGACATATTCATAATGTTGAAGCCAAAAGATGCAGAGTTAATAATGACAGTGCAACTTATTTGTGGCACTGCCGTTTGGGTCATATCGGTGTAAAGCGCATGAAGAAACTCCATACTGATGGAATTTTGGAATCACTTGATTTTGAACACTTGGTACTTGCGAACCGTGCCTTATGGGCAAGATGACCAAAACACCGTTCTCCGGAACTATGGAGAGAGCAACAGATTTGTTGGAAATCATACATACAGATGTATGTGGTCCGATGAATATTGAAGCTCGTGGCGGATATCGTTATTTTCTCACCTTCACAGATGATTTGAGCAGATATGGGTATATCTACTTAATGAAACATAAGTCTGAAACATTTGAAAAGTTCAAAGAATTTCAGAGTGAAGTTGAAAATCATCATAACAAGAAAATAAAATTCCTACGATCTGATCATGGAGGAGAATATTTGAGTTACGAGTTTGGTCTACATTTGAAACAATGCTGAATAGTTTCGCAACTCACGCCACCCGGAACACCACAGCGTAATGGTGTGTCTGAACGTCGTAATAGTACTTTATTAGATATGGTGCGAACTATGATGTCTCTTACTGATTTACCGCTATCGTTTTGGGGTTATGCTTTAGAGACAGCTGCATTCACTCTAAATAGGACACCATCGAAATCCGTTGAGACGACGCCTTTTGAACTATGGTTTGGCAAGAAACCAAAGTTGTCGTATCTTAAAGTTTGGGGTTGTGATGCTTATGTGAAGAAACTTCAACCTGATAAGCTCGAGCCTAAATCGGAGAAATGTGTCTTCATAGGATACCCAAAGGAGACCGTTGGGTACACCTTCTATCACAGATCCGAAGGCAAGATATTTGTTGCTAGAAATGGATCCTTTCTAGAGAAGGAGTTTCTCTCGAAAGATGTGAGTGGGAGGAAAGTAGAACTTGATGAGGTAACTGTACCTGCTCCCTTATTGGAAAGTAGATCATCGCAGAGATCAGTTTCTGCGACACCTACACCAAGTAGTGAGGAAGTTAATGATAATGATCATGAAACTTCATATCAAGTTATTACTGAACTTCGTAGGTCAACTAGATCAAGATCCGCACCAGAGTGGTACGGTAATCCTGTTCTGGAGGTCATGTTACTAGACCATGGCGAACCTACGAACTATGAAGAAGCGATGGTGAGCCCAGATTCTGCAAAATGGCTTGAAGCCATGAAATCCGAGATGGGATCCATGTATGAGAACAAAGTATGGACTTTGGTTGACTTGCCCGATGGTCGGCAAGCCATTGAAAATAAATGGATCTTCAAGAAGAAGACTGACGCTGATGGTAATGTTACTGTCTATAAAGCTCGACTTGTTGCGAAAGGTTTTTGACAAGTTCAAGGAATTGACTACGATGAGACCTTCTCACCCGTAGCGATGCTTAAGTCTGTCCGAATCATGTTAGCAATTGCCGCATTTTATGGTTATGAAATTTGGCAAATGGATGTCAAAACTGCGTTCCTGAATGGATTTCTGGAAGAAGAGTTGTATATGATGCAACCGGAAGGTTTTGTCGATCCAAAGGGAGCTAAGAAAGTGTGCAAGCTCCAGCGATCCATTTATGGACTGGTGCAAGCCTCTCGGAGTTGGAATAAACGCTTTGATAGTGTGATCAAAGCATTTGGTTTTATACAGACTTTTGGAGAAGCCTGTATTTACAAGAAAGTGAGTGGGAGCTCGATAGCATTTCTGATATTATATGTGGATGACATATTACTGATTGGAAATGATATAGAATTTCTGGATAGCATAAAGGGATACTTGAATAAGAGTTTTTAAATGAAAGACCTCGGTGAAGCTGCATATATATTAGGCATTAAGATCTATAGAGATAGATCAAGACGCTTAATTGGACTTTCACAAAGCACATACCTTGAAAAAGTTTTGAAGAAGTTCAAAATGGATCAAGCAAAGAAAGGGTTCTTGCCTGTACTACAAGGTGTGAGATTGAGTAAGACTCAATGCCCGGCCACTGCAGAAGATAGAGAGAAAATGAAAGATGTTCCCTATGCTTCAGCCATAGGCTCTATCATGTATGCAATGCTGTGTACCATACCTGATGTGTCCCTAGCTATAAGTTTAGCAGGGAGGTACCAAAGTAATCCAGGAGTGGATCACTGGACAGCGGTCAAGAACATCCTGAAATACCTGAAAAGGACTAAGGATATGTTTCTCGTATATGGAGGTGACAAAGAGCTCATCGTAAGGGGTTACGTTGATGCAAGCTTTGACACTGATTCGGACGATTCAAAATCGCAAACCGGATACGTATTTACATTGAACGGTGGAGCTGTCAGTTGGTGCAGTTCCAAGCAAAGTGTCGTGGCGGGATCTACGTGTGAAGTGGAATACATAGCTGCTTCGGAAGCAGCGAATGAAGGAGTCTGGATGAAGGAGTTCATATCCGATCTAGGTGTCATACCTAGTACATCGGGACCAATGAAAATCTTTTGTGATAATACTGGTGCAATTGCCTTAGCAAAGGAATCCAGATTTCACAAGAGAACCAAGCACATCAGAAGACGCTTCAATTCCATCCGGGATTTAGTCCAGGTGGGAGACATAGAAATTTGCAAGATACATACAGATCTGAATGTAGCAGATCCGTTGACTAAGCCTCTTCCACGAGCAAAACATGATCAGCACCAAGACTCCATGGGTGTAAGAATCATTACTATGTAATCTAGATTATTGACTCTACTGCAAGTGGGAGACTGAAGGAAATATGCCCTAGAGGCAATAATAAAGTATTATATATTTCCTTATATCATGATAAATGTTTATTATTCATGCTAGAATTGTATTAACCGGAAACATAATACATGTGTGAATACATAGACAAACAGAGTGTCACTAGTATGCCTCTGCTTGACTAGCTCGTTAATCAAAGATGGTTATGTTTCCTAGCCATAGACATGAGTTGTCATTTGATTAACGGGATCACCTCATTAGGAGAATGACGTGATTGACATGACCCATTACGTTAGCTTAGCACCCGATCGTTTAGTATGTTGCTATTGCTTACTTCATGACTTATACATGTTCCTATGACTATGAGATTATGCAACTCCCGTTTACCGGAGGAACACTTTGTGTGCTACCAAACGTCACAACGTAACTGGGTGATTATAAAGGTGCTCTACAGGTGTCTCCAAAGGTACTTGTTGGGTTGGCGTATTTCGAGATTAGGATTTGTCACTCCGATTGTCGGAGAGGTATCTCTGGGCCCACTCGGTAATGCACATCACTATAAGCCTTGCAAGCATTGTGACTAATGAGTTAGTTGCGGGATGATGTATTACAGAACGAGTAAAGAGACTTGCCGGTAACGAGATTGAACTAGGTATCGAGATACCGACGATCGAATCTCGGGCAAGTAACATACCGATGACAAAGGGAACAACGTATGTTGTTATGCGGTCTGACCGATAAAGATCTTCGTAGAATATGTGGGAGCCAATATGGGCATCCAGGTCCCGCTATTGGTTATTGACCGGAGAGGTGTCTCGGTCATGTCTACATAGTTCTCGAACCCAAAGGGTCCGCACGCTTAAAGTTACGATGACAGTTTTATTATGAGTTTATATGTTTTGATGTACCGAAGGTTGTTCGGAGTCCCGGATGTGATCACGGACATGACGAGGAGTCTCGAAATGGTCGAGACGTAAAGATTGATATATTGGACGACTATATTCGGACACCGGAAGTGTTCCGGAGAAGTTTCGGATTAAACCGGAGTGCCGGAGGGTTACCGGAACCCCCCGGGGAAGTATTGGGCCTTAGTGGGCCTTGAGGGAAGAGAGAGGGCAGCAGCCAGGAGGTGGTGCGCCCCCTCCCAGGAGGAGTCCTAGTTGGACTAGGAGAGGGGGGCGCAGCCCCCTTTCCCTCTCCCTCTCCCTCTCTTTCCTTCCCCCCTTCTTTTCCTAGTAGGACTAGGAAAGGGGAGTCCTACTCCGACTAGGAGGAGGACTCCCCCCCCTCTCCTTGGCGCGCCCATAGGCAGCCGGCCTCCCCCTTGCTCCTTTATATACGGGGGCAGGGGGCACCTCTAAACACACTTGATATACGATATTTTAGCCGTGTGCGGTGCCCCCCTCCACCAGATTACACCTCGATAATACCGTCGCGGAGCTTAGGCGAAGCCCTGCGTCGGTGGAACATCATCATCGTCACCACGCCGTCGTGCTGATGAAACTCTCCCTCAACACTCGGCTGGATCGGAGTTCGAGGGACGTCATCGAGCTGAACGTGTGTAGAACTTCGGAGGTGCCGTGCGTTCGGTACTTGATCGGTCGGATCGTGAAGACGTACGACTACATCAACCGCGTTGTGATAACGCTTCCGCTGTCGGTCTACGAGGGTACGTGGACAACACTCTCCCCTCTCGTTGCTATGCATCACCATGATCTTGCGTGTGCGTAGGAAATTTTTTGAAATTACTACGTTCCCCATCAGTGGTGTACCGCAAAACGGAGGAAACAGACCTCCTACGGTCGAAACGGGGGTCCTATTGATCGGGAGGGGTGTGGCGTACCGCAAAACGGACGAAACGGACCTCCTACGGTCGAAACGGGGGTCCTGTTGATCGGGAGGGGTGTGGCGTACCGCAAAACGGACGAAACGGACCTCCTACGGTCGAAACGGGGGTCCTGTTTATCAGGAGGGGTGTGGCGTACCGCAAAACGGGACTCCACGGGATACTGTTCATCTCCACCGTCGACCTCCTCCAGCCTCCACGGGCTACCGTCGACCTCCTCCAACCTCCACGGGCTCCTGTTCATCCAGCCTCCACCGCGCGCTACTCCACCGGCTACTGTTCAACCACCCCTCCACGGGCACCCCTCCACCATCTACTATTCATCCAGCCCTCCACACCACGGGGTCCTGTTCAACCACCCCTCCACGAGCACCCCTCCACCGTCTACTATTCATCCAGCCCTCCACCACACCACGGGGTCCTGTTCATCCAGAGGCAACGCCACCGCTCACTGTTCATCCAACCCCCCCCCCCCCCGCAACGCTCACTATTCATCTCGGAGATAGCATCGATCGGCTTCAGTTAGCAGCAGTAGTGAAGTAATCGCTCGATCGGGTTCAGTTAACAGCCATCGACCGATCGCTCGGGTTCAGTAACGCGTAGCCTGCAGTGCAATCGCTCGGGTTCAGTTAGAGCCCAACGCCTCGCCCGGGTTCAGTTAGAGCCAACGCCTCGCACACACGCGCGTACGTGTACGAGAGAAACGCGCATCGCTCGGCCCCCGACCTCCCACCGTAACCGGGAACTCGCCAAAATTTTCCTCGCCCTCGCTTCTACCATGGTTTTTTCCGTCATGGACGGCCCAAAAAATGTCATGCAGCTGCGTCTCCGGCCCGCCCAGGACGAAAAGCCCATTTTCTGTCATGATTTTTTGTCATAGAAGTAGGAGCCCACCACATCTATGATGATACCGGGTTTTGTCACAATTATCGTCATAGAAGTGTCATATGTATGACAGAATTTTTTTTCGTTCGGCCCAAAATGTCACGGATGTGTCTTTTTTTTTGTAGTGACGCTATTCCGTTTATCTATCGGTATGTTACTTGCCCGAGATTCGATCGTAGGTATATTCATACCTAGTTCAATCTCATTACTGAGAAGTCTCTTTACTCGTTCCGTAATACATCACCTCGTGACTAACTCCTTACTCGTTTGCTTGCAAGCTTATGATGTGTATTGCCAAGAGGGCCCAGAGATACCTCTCCGATACTCGGAGTGACAAATCCTAATCTCGATCTATGCCAACTCAACAAACACCTTCGGAGATACCTATAGAGCATATTTATAATCACCTAGTTACGTTGTGACGTTTGATAGCACACAAGGCATTCCTCCGGTATCTGGGAGTTGCATAACCTCATAGTCGAAGGAACATGTATTTGACATGAAGATAGCAATATCAATAAAATTGAATGATCATTATGCTAAGCTAATGGATGGGTATTGTCCATCACATCATTCTCCTAATGATGTGATCCCATTATCAAATGACAACTCATGTCAATGGTTAGGAAACATTAACCATCTTTGATCAACGAGCTAGTCTAGTAGTGGCTCACTAGGGACACGATGTTTGTTTATGTATTCACACATGTATTAAGGTTTTTGATCAATACAATTCTAGTATGAATAATAAACCTTTATTATGAATAAGGAAATATAAAATAACAACTTTATTATTGCCTCTAGGGCATATTTCCTTCAGTCTCCCACTTGCACTAGAGTCAATAATCTAGTTAACATCGCCATGTGATTAACACCAATAGTTCACATCGCCATGTGATTAACACCCATAGTTCACATCGCCATGTGACCAATACCCAAAGGGTTTACTAGAGTCAAAAATCTAGTTCACATCGCCATGTGATTAATACCCAAAGAGTACTAAGGTGTGATCATGTTTGCTTGTGTGAGAGGTTTAGTTAACGGGCCTGCCATATTCAGATCCGTATGTATTTTGCAAATTTCTATGTCTACAATGCTCTGCACAGAGCTACTCTAGCTAATTGCTCCCACTTTCAATATGTATTCAGATTGTGACTCCGAGTCATCTGGATCAGTGTCAAAGCTTGCATCAATGTAACCCTTTACAATGAACTCTTTGTCACCTCCATAACCGAGAAACATTTCCTTAGTCATCTTTAGGCACCTAAGGATAGTTTTGACCGCTGTCCAATGATCTACTCCTGGATCACTATTGTACCCCCTTGCCAAACTCATGGCAAGGTACACAATAGGTCTGGTACGCAGCATGGCATACTTTATAGAACCTATGGCTGAGGCATAGGGAAGGACTTTCATTCTCTCTCTATCTTCTGTCGTGGTCGGGTTTTGAGTCTTACTCAACTTCACACCTTGTAATACAGGCAAGAACCCCTTCTTGGACTGAACCATTTTGAACTTCTTCAAATCTTATCAAGGTATCCGTTTTGTGAAAGTTCTATTAAGCGTCTTGATCTATCCCTATAAACCTTGATGCTCAATATGCAAGTAGCTCTACTAAGGTCTTTCATCGAAAAATCCTTATTCAAGTATCCTTTTATGCTATCCAGAAATTCTATATCATTTCCAATCAACAATATGTCATCCACATATAATATCAGAAATGCTACAGAGCTCCCACTCACTTTCTTGTAAATACAGGCTCCATCGTAAGTCTGTATAAAACCATATGCTTTGATCACCTCATCAAAGCATATATTCCAACTCCGAGATGCTTGCACCAGTCCATAGATGGATCACTAAAGCTTGCACACTTTCTTAGCACCTTTAGGATCGACAAAACCTTCTGGTTGCATCATATACAACTCTTCTTTAAGAAATCCATTAAGGAATTCAGTTTTGACATCCATTTGCCAGATTTTATAATCATAAAATGCGGCAATTGCTAACATGATTCGGACAGACTTAAGCATCACTACGGGTGAGAAAGTCTCATCGTAGTCAACCCCTTGATCTTGTCGAAAACCTTTTGCGACAAGTCGAGCTTTGTAGACAGTAACATTACCATCAGCGTCAGTCTTTTTCTTGAAGATCCATTTATTCTCTATGGCTTGCCGATCATCGGGCAAGTCCACCAAAGTCCACACTTTGTTCTCATACATGGATCCTATCTCAGATTTCATGGCCTCAAGCCATTTGTCAGAATCTAGGCTCGTCATAGCTTCTTCATAGTTTGTAGGTTCGCCTTGGTCTAATAACATGACTTCCAGAACAGGATTACCGTACCACTCTGGTGCGGATCGTGCTCTGGTTGACCTACAAGGTTCAGTAGTAACTTGATCTGAAGTTTCATGATCATCATCATTAGCGTCCTCTCTAGTTGGTGTAGGCATCACAGGAACGGAATTCTCTGATGTGCTACTTTCCAAATTGAGAGAAGGTACAACTACCTCATCAAGTTCTACTTTCCTCCCACTCGCTTCTTTCGAGAGAAACTCCTTCTCTAGATAGAACCCATTCTTAGCAACAAAGATCTTGCCTTCGGATTTGTGGTAGAAGGTGTACCCAATTGTTTCCTTAGGGTATCCTATGAAGAAGCACTTCTCCAATTTAGGTTCGAGCTTATCAGGCTGAAGCCTTTTGACATAAGCGTCGCATCCCCAAACTTTAAGAAACGACAACTTAGGTTTCTTGCCAAACCACCGTTCATACGGTGTCGTCTCAACGGATTTAGATGGTGCCCTATTTAACGTGAATGAAGTTGTCTCTAATGCATAACCCCAAAACGATAGTGGTAAATCAGTAAGAGACATCATAGAACGCATCATACCTAATAAAGTACGGTTACGACGTTTGGGCACACCATTATGCTATGGTGTTCGAGGTGGCGTGAGTTGTGAAACTATTCCACATTGTTTTAAATGAAGGCCAAACTCGTTACTCAAATATTCGCCTCCATGATCAGACCATAGAAACTTTTATTTTCTTGTTACGATGATTCTCCAATTGACTCTGAAATTCTTGAACTTTTCAAATGTTTCAGACTTGTGTTTCATTAAGTAGACATACTCAAATCATCCGTGAAGGTCAGAAAATAACGATACCCACCGCGTGTTTCAATACTCATCGGACCGCATACATCATATGTATTATATCCAATAAGTCATCAACTCGCTCTATTGTCCAGAGTTTTAGTCATCTTGCCTATGAGGCATGGTTCGCAAGTATCAAATGATTCATAATCAAGTGATTCCAAAAGTCCATCTGCATGGAGTTTCTTCATGCGCTTTACACCAATATGACCAAAACGGCAGTGCCACAAGTATGTTGCACTATCGTTATCAACTTTGCATCTTTTGGCATAAATATTATGAATATGTGTATTACTACGATCGAGATTCAATAAACCATTTACATTGGGTGTATGACCATAGAAGGTTTTATTCATGTAAACAGAACAACAATTATTCTCTAAATTAAATGAATAATCGTATTGCAATAAACAAGATCGAATCATATTCATGCTCAACGCAGACACCATATAACATTTATTTAGGTTCAACACTAATCCCGAAGGTAGAGGGAGTATGCGATGGTGATCTTATCAACCTTGGAATCACTTCCAACACACATCGTTACCTCGCCCTCAAGTAGTCTCTGTTCATTTTGTAACTCATGTTTCGAGTTACTAATCTTAGCAACTGAACCGGTATCAAATACCCAGGGGCTACTATGAACACTAGTAAAGTACACATCAATAACATGTATATCAAATATACCTGTGTTCACTTTGCCATCCTTCTTATCCGCCAAGTATTTGGGGCAGTTCCGCTTCCAGTGACCATTTCCTTTGCAGTAGAAGCACTCAGTCTCAGGCTTGGGTCTAGCTTTGGGCTTCTTCATGGGAGCGACAACTTGTTTGTTGTTCTTCTTGAAGTTCCCTTTTTGTCCCTTGCCCTTTTTCTTGAAACTAGTGGTTTTGTTAACCATCAACACATGATGCTCTTTCTTGATTTCTACCTTCGTCGATTTCAGCATCGCGAAGAGCTTGGGAATTGTTTTCGTCATCCCTTGCATATTATAGTTCATCATGAAGTTCTAGTAGCTTGGTGACAGTGACTAGAGAACTCTGTCAATCACTATCTTATCTGGAAGATTAACTCCCACTTGATTCAAGCGATTGTAGTACCCAGACATTCTGAGCACATGCTCACTGGCTGAGCTAGTCTCCTCCATATTGTAGGCAAAGTAATTGTGAGAGGTTTCATACCTCTCGACACGGGCATGAGTCTAAAATACCAATTTCGGCTCTTGGAACATGTCATATGCTCCGTGGTGTTCAAAACATTTTTTGAAGTCCCGGTTCTAAGCCGTAAAGCATGGCGCACTAAACTATCAAGTAGTCATCATATCGAGCTTGCAAAATGTTCATAACGTCTGCATCTGCTCCTGCAACAGGTTTGTCACCTAGCGGTGCATCAAGGACATAATTCTTCTGTGTAGCAATGAGGATAATCCTCAGATCACGAACCTAGTCCGCATCATTGCTACTATCATCTTTCAACTTAGTTTTCTCTAGGGACATATCAAAAATATATATAGGAGCTATCTCGCGAGCTATTTATCTACAACATAGATATACAAATACTATCAGGACTAAGTTCATGATAAATTAGGTTCAATTAATCAAATTACTTAAGAACTCCCACTTAAATAGACATCCCTCAAGTCATCTAAGTGATACATGATCCAAATCAACTAACCCATGTCCGATCATCACGTGAGATGGAGTAGTCATCAATGGTGAACATCTCTATGTTGATCATATCTACTATATGAATCACGTTCGACCTTTCAGTCTCTAGTGTTCCGAGGCCATGTATGTACATGCTAGGCTCGTCAAGTTTAACCCAAGTATTCTGCATGTGCAAAATTGTCTTGCACCCATTGTATGTGAACGTAGAGTCTATCACACCCAATCATCACGTGGTGTCTCAACACGGCGAACTGTAGCAACGGTGCATACTCAGGGAGAACACTTTTACCTTGAAATTTAGTTAAGGGATCCTCTTATAATGCTACCGTCGTACGAAGCAAAATAAGATGCATAAAAGATAAACATCACATGCAATCAAAATATGTGACATGATATGGCCATCATCATCTTGTGCTTTTGATCTCCATCTCCAAAGCATCGTCATGATCTCCATTGTCACCGGCTCGACACCTTGATCTCCATCATTGCGTCGTGGTCGCCTACCAATTATTGCTTCTACAACTATCGCTAACGCATAGTGATAAAGTAAACAAATCACATGGCGTTTGCATCTCATACAATAAAGAGACAACCATAAGGCTCCTGCCGGTTGCCGATAACTTTTGCAAAACATGATCATCTCATATAATAACGTATATCACATCATGTCTTGACCATATCACATCACAACATGCCCTGCAAAAACAAGTTAGACGCCCTCTACTTTGTTGTTGCAAGTTTTACATGGATGCTACGGGCTTCTAGTGAGAACCGTTCTTACCTACGCATCAAACCACGACGGTGTTTCGTGAAGTTTGCTGTTTTAACCTTCTTCAAGGACCGGCTGCAGTCAAATTCGATTCAACTAAAGTAGGAGAAACAGACACCCGCCAGCCACCTTTATGCAAAACTAGTTGCATGTCTGTCGGTGGAACCGGTCTCATGTGCGTGGACATGTATGGTTGGTCCGGGCCACTTCATCCCACAATACTGCCGAATCAAAATAAGACATTGGTGGTAAGCAGTATGACTATCAGCGCCCACAACTCTTTGTGTTCTACTTGTGCATATCATCTATGCATAAACCTGGCTCATGATGCCACTGTTGGGAATCGTTGCATGGAAAACAAAAAAAATTCTACACACACGCAATGATATATCCATCGAGATGCATAGCAACAAGGGGGAGAGTGTGTCTACGTACCCTCATAGACCGTAAGCGGAAGCGTTTCTCAACGTGGTTGATGTAGTCGAACTTCTTCGCGTTTCAACCGATCAAGTACCGAATGCACGTCACCTCCGCATTCTGCACACGTTCAGCTCGGTGACATCCCTCGCCTTCTTGATCCAGCAAGACATCGAGGTAGTAGATAAATTCCGTCAGCACGACGGCATGGTGACGGTGATGGTGAAGTGATCCTTGCAGGGCTTCGCCTAAGCACTACGAAAATATGACTGAGGGTGTAAATGGTGGAGGGGGCGCCGCACACGGCTAGGAAATTTTCTGGTGTGTGCTAGGGGCGCCCCCCACATATATATAGGTGGGAGGGGGAGGGGAGAGTTCAGGAGGTGCCCCAAGTAGGACCGAATCCTACTTGGGTTCCTCCTTGGCCGCCCGCCCCCCTGCCATATATGCCGGAGGGGGAAGGAAAGAGGAGGGGGAGAAAGGGAAGGGGGAGGCCGAATCCCCCCTTTCCTTTCTCTTCCCCTCTTTCCTTCTCCCCTTGGTTCAGCCCATATGGAGGGTGCACCAGCCCCTGGTGGCTGGTGTGTTTCCCCTCTTGGCCCATAAGGCCCATATCTTTTGCCGGGGGTGCCCAGAACCCTTCCGGTGACCCGATATGTACCTGGTACCCCCCGGAACACTTCCGGTGTCCGAATACTATCGCCCTATATATCAATCTTTACCTCTCGAACATTTAGAGACTCCTCGTCATGTCCGTAATCTCATCCGGGACTCCGAACAGGTCACCAAATCACATAACTCATATAATACAATATCGTCATCGTATGTTAAGCGTGCGGACCCTACGGGTTCGAGAACTATGTAGACATGACCGAGACATCTCTCCGGTCAATAACTAATAGCGGAACCTGGATGCCCAGATTGTCTCCTACATATTCTATGAAGATCTTTATCGGTCGTACCGTTGTGACTACGTTATTCCCTTTGTCTATCGGTATGCTACTTGCCCGAGATTCGATCGTTGGTATCTTCATACCTCTAGTTCAATCTCATTACAGGCAAGTCTCTTTAATCATTCTATGATACATCACCTCGCGACTAACTCCTTAGTTGTTTGCTTGCAAGCTTATGATGTGTATTACCAAGAGGGCCTAGAGATACCTCTCCGATACTCGGAGTGACAAATCCTAATCTCAATCTATGCCAACTCAACAAACACCTTCGGAGATACCTGTAGAGCATCTTTATAGTCACCCAGTTACATTGTGACAATTGATAGCACACATGGCATTCCTCCGGTATCCGGGAGTTGCATAATCTCATAGTCGAAGGAACATGGATTTGACATGAAGAAACCAATAGAAATAAAACTGAACAATCATTATGCTAAGCTAACGGATGGGTCCTATCCATCACATCATTCTCCTAATGATGTGATCCCATTATCAAATGACAACTCATGTCATTGGTTAGGAAACCTTAACCATCTTTGATCAACGAGCTAGTCTAGTAGAGGCTCACTAGGGACACGGTGTTTGTTTACGTATTCACACATGTATTAAGGTTTCCGATCAATACAATTCAAGCATGAATAATAAACCTTTATCTTGAATAAGGAAATATAAAATAACAACTTTATTATTGCCTCTAGGGCATATTTGCTTTACCTTCCCCCTTCCCCCTCATTTCTTCCCCCTCCGATAGATATGGCAGGGGGGCGCGCTGCTTGGGAGGAGCCCAAGTAGGATTCTGTCCTACTTGGGGTGCCTCCTGGCCTCTCCCCTCCCCCTCCCACCTATATATATGTGGGGGACGCCTAGCACACCCAAGACAATTGTTTCGCCTTGTGCGGTGCCCCCTCCACCGTTTACACCCCCGGTCATATTTTCGTAGTGCTTAGACAAAGCCCTGCGAGGATCACTTCACCATCATCGTCACCACGCCGTCATGCTGACAGAACTCATCTACTACCTCGACGTCTTGCTGGATCAAGAAGGCGAGGGACATCACCGAGCTGAATGTGTGCAGAACGCGGAGGTGTCGTGCGTTCGGTACTTGATTGGTTGAAGCGCGAAGAAGTTCGACTACATCAAATGCGTTGGGAAATGCTTACGCTTACGGTCTACGAGGGTACGTAGACAAACTATCCCCCTTGTTGCTATGCATCTCCATGGATAGATCATTGCATATGCATAGATTGTTTTCCATGAAACGATCCCCAACAGGTGTCCACCATGTCCAAGTCCCAAACATCATTTCCCGCGATCATCTTGCGCAGCTCGTCGGGTTTGACTGCCTTGAGTGTTGTGGTAACCTTTGTTGGCACGCCGCGGAGTGTGACCTCTTCGCCCTCGTGCGTGAACTTGACCCACTTGTCCTGCCAGTGGCATGTCATCGGGCTATGCTGGGCGAGCCAGTCCATCGATGTCGTTGCACGCGCCAATCTCTAGCTCGCACATGGGTGTGGTGAAGGTGTGCCCCTGCATCCACCACTTGAGCTCGGGCACTATGCGGTGGAAGGTGAGTCGACCGCCATTTGCGACGCGTACATCCACTGGCGCCATCCCCTTTGTGGCGACGCCGATGCATTCAATGAAGGACTTGTTCACAAAGCCGTGCGTGCTGCCGGAGTCGAGAAGAAGCAACACCACTTGGTTCCCCACCAACGCACACAAACGGATGGTCGTAGACGAGTCCGTGTCGTCGAGTGCCTGGGACAAGAGGAGGCAGCACTCTGGCGCGCCCGCGGCCGAAGCGGGCCGCGGGGCGCTCGGGCCTGGGTCGTCCAGGAGCTCCATGGCATGGATGGTTGATACGTCTCCAACGTATCTATAATTTTTGATTGTTCCATGCTATTATATTATCTGTTTTGGATATTTTATATGCATTTATATGCTATTTTATATTTTTGGGACTAACCTATTAACCTAGAGCCCAGTGCCAGTTTCTGTTTTTTCCTTGTTTTTGAGTTTTACAGAAAAGGAATATCAAACGGAGTCCAAACGAGCTGAAAATTTACGGTGATTTTTTATGGACCAGAAGAAGCCCCCGAAGCTAAATAGTTTGGCCAGAAGAGTCCCGAGGCAACCACAAGGGTGGAGGGTGCGCTCTACCCCCCGGGAGGGTGATCCACCCTTATCGTTGACTCGTGGACCCCCCCTGACATGAAACCAAGCCAAAAATTCCTATAAATACAGAAACCCCCGAAAAGAAACCTAGAGCGGGAGTTCCACCGCCGTAAGCCTCTGTAGCCTCAAAAAACCAATCTAGGCCCTCTCTGGCACCCTACCGGAGGGGGCCATCATCACCGAAGGCCATGGAGGAGGATCTCGGAGGGGGCCATCATCGCCATGGAGGCCAAGTACTAGAGGGAGAACCTCTCCCCATCTAGGTAGGAGGCCATCGAGGAGGAAGCACAAGGGGGAGAACCTCTCCCTCTCTCTCTCGGTGGCGCTGGAGTGCCATCGGGGGAACCATCGCCGCGATGATTTTGTTCATCAACATCACCATCTTCATCTCTTTTACGCGGTCCACTCTCCGGCACCCTGTTGTAATCACCTACTTGAACATGGTGCTTTAAGCCACATATTATGATTCGATGATGTGTTGCCATCCTATGATGTTTTGAGTAGATTTCTTTTGTCCTTTGGGTTGATTGATGATCTAGATTCGTTTGAGTTGTATGTTTTATTTTGGTGTTATCCTATGGTGCCTTCCGTGCCGCGCACACGTGAAGGATTCCCACTGTAGGGTGTTGCAATACGTTCATGATTCGCTTATAGTGGTTGCTTGAGTGACAGAAGCAGAAACCCGAGTAAGGGGGTTGTTGTGTATGGGATAAAGGGGACTTGATACTTTAATGCTACAGTTGGGTTTTACCTTAATGATCTTTAGTTGTTGCGGATGCTTGATAGAGTTCCAATCATAAGTGCATATGATCCAAGAAGAGAAAGTATGTTAGCTTATGCCTCTCCCTCATATAAAATTGCAATGACGACTACCGATCTTGTTAACAATTGCCTAGGATAATTCCGCACACCGATCCATCATTATTCCACACTAGCTATTTATAATATATAGAAATATATTCTAACTTTATGTTAATAGCACCTATTTTTATATTTTAGTTCTCCGCTATAATGCAAATCTATCCTCTTCATACCCGCAACATTGTTTTATTTCTCGTTTCTAGTTGGAAGCAAACGTTCGGTGTACATAGAGTCATATCAGTGGCAGATAGGACTTGAGAGAATATTGATCTTACCTTTAGCTCCTTGTGGGTTCGACACTCCATACTTATCACTTCCATCTTTGGAAATTGCTATGATGATTCCTTGCACTTGGGGATTATCAATGGTGTCGTCGGAGAGGACCTCGTCGTGGTCCCCAACGTGGATGGTGAGCAGCTGGGCAGGTGGGGCGCAGCGGGGCTCCCACGAGTAGCGATCGCCACATTAGAAACAGAGGTTGTTGGCGCGACGAAAGTCACGGAGCTGTCATTCGCGCATGTAGTCGTCCCCTGATACGTCTCCAACGTATCTACTTTTCCTAATGCTTTTCCTATTGTTTTGGACTCTAATTTGCATGATTTGAATGAAACTAACCCCGGATTGACGCTGTTTTCAGCGGAACTATGATGGTGTTGTATTTGTGCAGAAATAAAAGTTCTCGGAATGGAACGAAACTTTGCGAGGATTTTTTATATCAATAATAAGAATTTCTGGAGCCAAGACCTGCCGGAGAGGGGCACCTAGGTGGGAACAACCCACCAGGGCACGCCCCCCTCTCCTAGCGCGCCCAAGTGGGTTGTCCCCACCTGGTGGCCCCGCAGACCCTGATTCCAACGCTATAAAATCCTATTTGCAGGAAAAAAATCAGGGAGAAAGAATTATCGTGATCCACGAGAAGGAGCCACCGCCAAGCCCTGTTCTTCCTCGGGAGGGCAGATCTGGAGTCCGTTTGGGGCTCCGGAGAGAGGGATCTTCATTCTTCGTCATCACCAACCCTTCTCCATTGCCAATTCCATGAGCTCCCCACGGGGAGTGAGTAATTCCTTCGTAGGCTCGCTGGTCGGTGAGGAGTTGGATGAGATTCATCATGTAATCGAGTTAGTTTTGTTAGGGCTTGATCCCTAGTATCCACTATGTTCTAAGATTGATGTTGCTATGACTTTGCCATGCTTAATGCTTGTCACTTTGGGCCCGGGGGCCATGAACTCAGATCTGAACCGTTTATGTTATCACCACTATATCCATGTTCTAGATCCGATCTTGCAATTTATAGTCACCTACTACGTGTTATGATCCGGTAACCCCGGAGTGACAATAACCGGGACTTCTTCCGGTGATTACCGTAGTTTGAGGAGTTCATGTATTCACTATGTGTTAATTCTTTGTTCCGGTTCTCTATTAAAAGGAGGCCTTAATATCCCTTAGTTTCCAATATGGACCCCGCTGCCACGGGAGGGTAGGACAAAAGATGTCATGCAAGTTCTTTTAATAAAGCATGTATGACTATTTACGGAATACATGCCTACATTATATTGACGAACTGGAGCTAGTGCCGTATCGCCCTAGGTTATAACTGTCTCATGATGAATATCATCCAACAAGTCACCGATCCAATGCCTACGAATTTATCCTATATTTTTTCTGCTAAGTTACTGCTGCTATCATCACTGTTACACTTGCTACAAAATTACTCTATCACTGTTACTGTTACTGTTGCTACTGTTACTACTATCAAAACTATCAAACTACTTTGCTACTGATCACTTTGCTGCAGATAATTAATCTCCAGGTGTGGTTGAATTGACAACTCAGCTGCTAATACCTTCAAATATTCTTTGGCTCCCCTTGTGTCGAATCTATAAATTTGGGTTGAATACTCTACCATCGAAAACTGTTGCGATCCCCTATACTTGTGGGTTATCAAGACCTTTTTCTGGCGCCGTTGCCGGGGAGCATAGCTATATTTGTTGAGTCACTTGGGATTATTATCATATTATCACTATGAAGAATCTGAAGGATCCTAAGACTAAGATATTTTCCTCAAGGACGAGGGGAGGGAAGGAATTGCCATCCAGTTCTGCTTTAGATTCACCTTCTGTTATGAGTAAACTTGCAACACCACAACATGCTATTAATTCTGATATGTCGCAAGTTATTAATGATGCTACTTCTGCTAAGGATAATGCTTATGTTGATGCTAGTACCTTGCTTGATAATGATGATGTGCCACTTGGTGAATTTCTTGATAAAAAAATTGCTAGAGTAATACAACATGATGTTGTTGAATCTGATGATGAGCTTGAAACTGAATCTCCTGAAACACCTGCTAGAACTAGCCTTCCTAGATATGAATTGCCTAAGGTACCAGAAGGTTATGTTATGATTGAAGAAAAACTAGAGATATTCTTGCTTGCAATGATAAAGATGATCTAGAGAAATTATTACACAAGTATAAGGAAAAATCTCTGAATGCTAGTGAAAGTGCTAGTTATCGACTAGAGGGGGGGTGAATAGGCGATTTTTATGAAAGTCTTCAAAACATGAGAGTTTCGAAGACAAACAATATAAATGAACCTATTCACATGCAGCGGAAGGTAGACTACACTAGACAAGCCATAGTCAAGTAAGCAATGAAGTGAATGCACGAAGACTATTAGCAGCTAGGTAGTATGGATCAGGGTGGAAGATGGTATGAAGCCAAACAACAATAGTCGTCACACAGTGAAGTCGAACAGATCAGGCAAGCAGGCAAAGACTTCACGAAGACAAACTGTAAGTAAGGAAAGGGAGGAGATAGAACTAGTTGTTTGGAGAGGACAGGGATTTGTTGGACCAGTTCCAGTTGCTGTGACAACTGCATGTCTGGTTGGGAAGGCTGAGATTCAACTCAGAAGACCGCGTCTTCACCTTATTCCCCTTGAGATAAGGACACTTAGTCCTCGCCCAATCACTCTGGTAAGTCTTCAAGGTACACTTCCGAACCTTCACAGACTTCGTGCACCGGCAATCCACAATGACTCTTGGATGCTCAGAATGCGACGCCTAACCAGCTGGAGGATTCACAGTCCTCAAGTGTAACAAGTCTTCAGATCACACGGACAGAAAGACTTCAGTGATGCCTAACACTCTTTGGCTCTCGGTGTTTTGGGCTTTGTCCTCGCAAGGATCTCTCTCTCTCAAATGCTTCAGAGGTGGGTTTCTCTCAAACGACAAAAGCCGTGCACTAACTCTGAGCAGCCACCAATTTATGGTGTAGGGGGTGGGCTATTTATAGCCAGGAGGCAACCCAGCCTGATTTGTCCGAAATGACCCTGGGTCACCAAGGAACTGACACATGTCTAACGGTGAGATTTCAAACACACACGGCAGCTTGACTTGGGTACAAGTAAAGCTGACTCATCCAGCTCTGGATAAGATTTGCTCTCAATGTCTTCACTCGAAGACATAGGATTTGGTTGAGCATCACTTCAGTCACTCTGACTTTGTTCACTTGGACCCCACTTAACAGTGCGGTGGTTCCTATGAATCAACAAAGAAGAAAAGGAAACTATGAAACAACTATGTCTTCGCACTCCATAGTCTTCACGCGAACGTTTTCTCGAGTCATAATCTTCGTTGTGAATATCTTCACATACCACCATTGTCTTCAATGTCTTCACACATTTTTAGGGTCCATCTCCGGTAGGTAAACCGAATCAATGAGGGACTACTACCTGTGTTATCCTGCAATTCTCACAAACACATTAGTCCCTCAACCAAGTTTGTCGTCAATACTCCAAAACCAACTAGGGGTGGCACTAGATGCACTTACAATCTCCCCCTTTTTGGTGATTGATGACAAACTGGTTGAAGTTTTCAACAGGGATAAAAGTATGTGAAATTGTAAGGGTTAAGGCATTGTCTTCATAAGTAGCGAAAGGCTCCCCGTGAAGATGTGTATATTAGTAGTTTGCGTTTGAATGAAAATGCACATGGTAGGTTTTACTTTGTGGAGATCCTTTGTAACATATGAAGACAATTCATCATGCATATAAAGATATAACGAATATAATGACATGCATAATGAAAAATGGGCGTATGCGGAATGACTTCATGCGGAATTTATCATCGCATCACAGAATAGCAAATAAAGTAGCAGGTGACCATCAAGTTTAAGTGTTACAACCCAAAGAACCAAATGTATCAAAAATGAGAGTTGTAACCACTTGGCAAAAAATATAGCAACCACCCATATGGACTCGCTTGAAGACTATCAACTCATATGCTTATCCCCCTTTTGTCAGTAAGCACCAAAAAGGTTTGAAGACATAGAGCATCTACTCGTTCCCATCAGGAGTAGATAAAGGTGCAAGGTCAACGTTGGTGTCCGGTGGTGCAGAGGGGCCTGGTGCAATGTCGAGACGCGGCGAAGTCATGGTTGGAGAGGTGGCATCGTATTCTTCATCGACGACTCTCGCAACAACAGTTGCAGTCGAACATGAATACTCCGAGTCTTCTAAGGAAGGAGTACGATGCAAGGCGACATTCCTAGGAGGCGTGGAATCAAATTTGTAGCGCTCTGTAAAGCCATTGATACGTCTCCAACGTATCTATAATTTTTTATTGCTCCATGCTATATTATCTTCTGTTTTGGACATTATTAGGCTTTATTATTCACTTTTATATTATTTTTGGGACTAACCTATTAACCGGACGCCCAGCCCAGAATTACTGTTTTTTGCCTATTTGAGAGTTTCGCAGAAAAACAATATCAAACGGAGTCCAAACGGAATGAAACCTTCGGGAACGTGATTTTTGGAACGAACATGATCCAGAGGACTTGGACCCTACGTCAAGAAAGCCACCAGGAAGCCACGAGGTAGGGGGGCGCGCCTACCCCCCTGGGCGCGCCCTCCACCCTCGTGGGCCCCACGTTGCTCCACCTACGTACTCCTTCCTCCTATATATACCTATGTACCCCCAAACGATCAGATACGGAGCCAAAAACCTAATTCCACCGCCGCAACCTTCTGTACCCGTGAGATCCCATCTTGGGGCCTGTTCCGGAGCTCCGCCAGAGGGGGCATCGATCACGGAGGGCTCCTACATCAACACCATAGCCTCTCCGATGAAGTGTGAGTAGTTTACCTCAGACCTTCGGGTCCATAGTTATTAGCTAGATGGCTTCTCTCTTTTTGGATCTCAATACAATGTTCTCCCCCTCTCTTGTGAAGATCTATTCGATGTAATCTTCTTTTGCGGTGTGTTTGTTGAGACCGATGAATTGTGGGTTTATGATCAAGTTTATCTATGAACAATATTTGAATCTTCGGAATTCTTTTATGTATGATTGGTTATCTTTGCAAGTCTCTTCGAATTATCAGTTTGGTTTGGCCTACTAGATTGATCTTTCTTGCAATGGGAGAAGT
Organism: Aegilops tauschii subsp. strangulata; assembly: GCF_002575655.3. Classification (NCBI taxonomy): domain Eukaryota; kingdom Viridiplantae; phylum Streptophyta; class Magnoliopsida; order Poales; family Poaceae; genus Aegilops; species Aegilops tauschii. Next base: position 325,049,760 of record NC_053040.3, read on the forward strand.
GCTTAGCTTTGGGTTCAATCTTGCGGTGTCCTTTCCAAGTGACAGTAGGGGCAGCAAGGCACGTATTGTATTGTTGCCATCGAGGATAACAAGATGGGGTTTTTATCATATTGCATGAATTTATCCCTCTACATCATGTCATCTTGCTTAAAGCGTTACTCTGTTCTTATGAACTTAATTCTCTAGATGCATGTTGGATAGCGGTCGATGTGTGGAGTAATAGTAGTAGATGCAGGCAGGAGTCGGTCTACTTGTCTCAGACGTGATGCCTATATACATGATCATACCTAGATATTCTCATAACTATGCTCAATTCTGTCAATTGCTCAACAGTAATTTGTTCACCCATCGTAAAATACTTATGCTCTTGAGAGAAGCCACTAGTGAAACCTATGCCCCCCGGGTCTATTTTCCATCATATTAATCTCCCGACAACAAGCTATTTCTGGCGCCGTTTTTATTTTGTTTACTTTACTTTGCATCTCTATCACAAAAATACCAAAAATATTATCCTATCATATCTATCAGATCTCACTCTCGTAAGTGACCGTGTAGGGATTGACAACCCCTTATCGCGTTGGTTGCGAGGATTTATTTGTTTGTGTAGGTGCGAGGGACTTGCGGGTAGCCTCCTACTGGATTGATACCTTGGTTCTCAAAAACTGAGGGAAATACTCACGCTACTTTGCTGCATCACCCTTTCCTCTTCAAGAGAAAACCAACGCAGTGCTGAAGAAGTAGCAAGAAGGATTTCTGGCGCCGTTTTCGGGGAGGTCTACGCAAAAGTCAACATACCAAGTACCCACCACAAACCCTTATCTCCCGCATTACATTATTTTCCATTTGCCTCTCGTTTTCCTCTCCCTCACTTCACCCTTGCCATTTTATTCGCCCTCTCTTTTCCGTTTGCCTCTTTTTTGCCCGTCTCTTGTTTGCTCGTGTGTTGGATTGCTTGCTTGCCACGATGGCTCTACCTAAATTTGGTGATCTTCACCTTAAAAGGTTGGAAGAGATCGAAGGCAATGTCAGGAGTTTTATGGTCTTACAATTTGAGCATAATAATTTCTTTAGAAACGATCTTAAGGAACAAAAAAGCTTTATGAGTTATATGAATAAAGATCTCGATGATATGTCTAAAGAATTTGATGTTTTGAGATCCCAAATTGCTCACCTTGAGAAGTTAATAGCTGAAATATCGGATAAGCAGGCCACATTAGTTAATAAGATGGCCGCTAAGCCGGAAAACATTGAAAATAAAGATGAAGATATAAAAGTTATTGATGTGTCCCCTATTAAATCTTTGTTTTGGAATATGAATCTTGATAATGATGGGACTGAATATGATCCACCTTTACCTAGAAGGCTTTCCAAAAATTCGGAGTTTTTAGATCTTGATGCAAAAATTGTTAAAAGTGGGATTGAAGAAATCAAAACATTAGATGTTAATAAACCCACTATTTTGGATTTCAAGGAATTTAATTATGATAATTTCTCTTTGATAGATTGTATTTCCTTGTTGCAATCCGTGCTAAATTCTCCTCATGCTTATAGTCAAAATAAAGCTTTTACCAAACATATCGTTGATGCTTTGATGCAATCTTATGAAGAAAAGCTTGAGTTGGAAGTATCTATCCCTAGAAAACTTTATGATGAGTGGGAACCTACTATTAAAATTAAGATTAAAGATCATGAATGCTATGCTTTGTGTGATTTGGGTGCTAGTGTTTCCACGGTTCCAAAAACTTTGTGCGATTTGTTAGGTTTCCGTGATTTTGATGATTGCTCTTTAAATTGCACCTTGCGGATTCCACTATTAAGAAACCTATGGGAAGAATTAATGATGTTCTTATTGTTTCAAATAGGAACTATGTGCCCGTAGATTTTTCGTTCTTGACATAGATTGCAATCCTTCATGTCCTATTATTCTTGGTAAACCTTTTCTTAGAACGATTGGTGCAATTATTGATATGAAGGAAGGGAATATTAGATTCCAATTTCCATTAAAGAAAGGCATGTAACACTTTCCTAGGAAGAAAATAAAATTACCATATGTATTTATCATGAGAGTCACTTATGGATTGCCCACCAAAGATGGCAATACCTAGATCTATCCTTGCCTTTATGCCTAGCTAGGGGCGTTAAACGATAGCGCTTGTTGGGAGGCAACCCAATTTTATTTTTAGTCTTTTTGCCTTTGCTTCTGTTTAGGAATAAATATTTGATCTAGCCTCTGGTTAGATGTGTTTCTATGTTTTAATTAGTGTTTGTGCCAAGTTAAACCTATAGGATCTTCTTGGATGATAGTTATTTGATATTGCTGAAAATTGCAGAAACTTTCTGTTCACGAAAATAATTGTTAAAAATCATCAGAACGTGATAAAATATTGATTCCAATTGCTGCTGATCAATAAACAAATTTTCTAGGTCGTCCTATTTTGGCTGATGTTTTTGGAGTTCCGGAAGTTTGCGTTAGTTACAGATTACTACAGACTGTTCTGTTTTTGACAGATTCTGTTTTTCGTGTGTTGTTTGCTTATTTTGATGAATCTATGGCTAGTAAAATAGTTTATAAACCATAGAGAAGTTGGAATACAGTAGGTTTAACACCAATATAAATAAATAATGAGTTCATTACAGTACCTTGAAATGGTCTTTTGTTTTCTTTCGCTAACGGAGCTCACGAGATTTTCTGCTTTGTTTTGTGTTGTGAAGTTTTCAAGTTTTGGGTGAAAGATTTGATGGATTATGGAACAAGGAGTGGAAAGAGCCTAAGATTGGGGATGCCCATGGCACCCCCAAGATAATCTAAGGACACCAAAAAGCCAAAGCTTGGGGATGCCCCGGAAGGCATCCCCTCTTTCGTCTACTTCCATCGATAACTTTACTTGGAGCTATATTTTTATTCACCACATGATATGTGTTTTGCTTGGAGCATCTTGTATGATTTGAGTCTTTGCTTTTTAGTTTACCACAATCATCCTTGCTGTACACACCTTTTGAGAGAGACACACATGATTCGGAAATTATTAGAATACTCTATGTGCTTCACTTATATCTTTTGAGTTATATAGTTTTTGCTCTAGTGCTTCACTTATATCTTTTAGAGCACGGTGGTAATTTTGTTTTATAGAAACTATTGTTCTCTCATGTTTCACTTAGATTATTTTGGGAGTCCTACAAAACATCATGGTAGTTTGCTTTAACAATAATAGGCATACAATATTAGTAAAAGAAAAATTATTATGAGTGTGTTGAATACTATGAGAAGTTTGATGCTTGATAATTGTTTTGAGATATGAAGATGGTGATATTAGAGTCATGCTAGTTGAGTAGTTTTGAATTCGAGAAATACTTGTGTTAAAGTTTGTGATTCCCGTAGCATGCACGTATGGTGAACCGTTATGTGATGAAGTCGGAGCATGATTTATTTATTGATTGTCTTCCTTATGAGTGGCGGTCGGGGACGCGCGATGGTCTTTTCCTACCAATCTATCCCCCTAGGAGCATGCGCATAATACTTTGTTTTGATAACTTGTAGAGTTTTGCAATAAGTATATGAGTTCTTTATGACTAATGTTGAGTCCATGGATTATACGCACTTTTCCTCCTTCCACCATTGCTAGCCTCTCTAATACCACGCACTTTTCACCGGTATCATACACCCACCATATACCTTCCTCAAAACAGCCACCATACCAACCTATCATGGCATTTCCATAGCCATTCCGAGATATATTGCCATGCAACATACCACTGTTTCGTTTATTATGACACGCTTCATCATTGTCATATTGCTTTGCATGATCATGTAGTTGACATTGTATTTGTGGCAAAGCCACCATTCATAATTCTTTCATACATGTCACTCTTGATTCATTGCATATCCTGGTACACCGCCGGAGGCATTCATATAGAGTCATATTTTGTTCTAAGTATCGAGTTGTAATTGTTGAGTTGTAAGAAAATAAAAGTGTGATGATCATCATTTTTAGAGCATTGTCCCAAGTGAGGAAAGGATGATGGAGACTATGATTCCCCCACAAGTCGGGATGAGACTCCGGACGAAAAAAAAGAAAAGAAAAGAGGCCATAAAAAAGAGTTGAAAAAGGCCCAAACAAAAAAAATGAGAGAAAAAGAGAGAAGGGACAATGTTACTATCCTTTTACCACACTTGTGCTTCAAAGTAGCACCATGATCTTCATGATAGAAAGTCTCCTATGATATCACTTTCATATACTAGTGGGAATTTTTCATTATAGAACTTGGCTTGTATATTCCAATGATGGGCTTCCTCAAAATGCCCTAGGTCTTCGTGAGCAAGCGAGTTGGATGCACACCCACTTAGTTTCTTTTGTTGAGCTTTCATATACTTATAGCTCTAGTGCATCCGTTGCATGGCAATCCCTACTCACTCACATTGATATCTATTGATGGGCATCTCCATAGCCCGTTGATACGCCTAGTTGATGTGAGACTATCTTCTCCTTTTTGTCTTCTCCACAACCACCATTCTATTCCACATATAGTGCTATGTACATGGCTCACGCTCATGTATTGCGTGAAGATTGAAAAAGTTTGAGAACGTCAAAAGTATGAAACAATTGCTTGGCTTGTCATCGGGGTTGTGCATGATTTAAATATTTTGTGTGGTGAAGATAGAGCATAGCCAGACTATATGATTTTGTAGGGATAACTTTCTTTGGCCATGTTATTTTGAGAAGACATAATTGCTTAGTTAGTATGTCATTATATTCTATTCCACCCATAGTGCTATATCCATGGCTCACGCTCATGTATTGCATGAAGGTTGAAAAAGTTTGAGATTACTAAAGTATGAAACAATTGCTTGGCTTGTCATCGGGGTTGTGCATGATGAGAGCATTCTTGTGTGACGAAAATGGAGCATGACTAAACTATATGATTTTGTAGGGATGAACTTTATTTGGCCATGTTATTTTGAGAGGACATAATTGCTTAGTTAGTATGCTTGAAGAATTACTATTTTTATGTCAATATTAAACCCTTATCTTGAATCTTTCGGATCTGAATATTCATACCACAATTAGGAGAATTACATTGAAATTATGCCAAGTAGCATTCCACATCAAAAATTCTGTTTTTATCATTTACCTACTCGAGGACGAGCAGGAATTAAGCTTGGGGATGCTTGATACGTCTCCAATATATCTATAATTTTTTATTGTTCCATGCTATATTATATTCTGTTTTGGACATTATTGGGCTTTATTATACACTTTTATATTATTTTTGGGACTAACCTATTAACCGGAGGCCGAGCCCAGAATTGCTGTTTTTTGCCTATTTCAGAGTTTCGCAGAAAAAGAATATCAAACGGAGTCCAAACGGAATGAAACCTTCGGGAACGTGATTTTCGGAACGAACATGATCCAGAGGACTTGGACCCTACGTAAAGAAAGCCACCAGGAAGCCACGAGATAGGGGCGCGCCTACCCCCCCCCCCCCCGGGCGCCCTGCACTCTCATGGGCCCCACGTTGCTCCACCGACGTACTCCTTCCTCCTATATATACCTACGTACCCCCAAACGATTAGATACGGAGCCAAAAACCTAATTCCACCGCCGCAACCTTCTGTACCCGTGAGATCCCATCTTGGGGCCTGTTTCGGAGCTCCGCCAGAGGGGGCATCGATCACGGAGGGCTTCTACATCAACACCATAGCCTCTCCGATGAAGTGTGAGTAGTTTACCTCAGACCTTCGGGTCCATAGTTATTAGCTAGATGGCTTCTTCTCTCTTTTTGGATCTCAATACAATGTTCTCCCCCTCTCTTGTGAAGATCTATTCGATGTAATCTTCTTTTGCGGTGTGTTTGTTGAGACCGATGAATTGTGGGTTTAAGATCAAGTTTATCTATGAACAATATTTGAATCTTCTGAATTCTTTTATGTATGATTGGTTATCTTTGCAAGTCTCTTCGAATTATCAGTTTGGTTTGGCCTACTAGATTGATCTTTCTTGCAATGGGAGAAGTGCTTAGCTTTGGGTTCAATCTTGCAGTGTCCTTTCCCAGTGACAGTAGGGGCAGCAAGGCACGTATTGTATTGGTGCCATCGAGGATAACAAGATGGGGCTTTTATCATATTGCATGAATTTATCCCTCTACATCATGTCATCTTGCTTAAAGCGTTACTCTGTTCTTATGAACTTAATACTCTAGATGCATGCTGGATAGCGGTCGATGTGTGGAGTAATAGTAGTAGATGCAGGCAGGAGTCGGTCTACTTGTCTCGGACGTGATGCCTATATACATGATCATACCTAGATATTCTCATAACTATGCTCAATTCTGTCAATTGCTCAACAGTAATTTGTTCACCCACCGTAAAATACTTATGCTCTTGAGAGAAGCCACCAGTGAAACCTATGGCCCCCGGGTCTATTTTCCATCATATTAATCTCCCGACAACAAGCTATTTCTGGCGCCGTTTTTATTTTGTTTACTTTACTTTGCATCTCTATCACAAAAATACCAAAAATATTATCCTATCATATCTATCAGATCTCACTCTCATAAGTGATCGTGTAGGGATTGACAAACCCTTATCGCGTTGGTTGCAAGGATTTATTTGTTTGTGTAGGTGCGAGGGACTTGCGTCTAGCCTCCTACTGGATTGATACGTTGGTTCTCAAAAACCGAGGGAAATACTCACGCTACTTTGCTGCATCACCCTTTCCTCTTCAAGGGAAAACCAACGCAGTGCTCAAGAGGTAGCAGCCATCTTCGTGAAGATCGTCTTCGGAGCTTAGCAAAGTCAGACTTTTCCAGGATCTCCGACAGGCTTCATGAGACACGAATGCGTTCTTGGTGGCAATTGCGAATGCGATTAACATCCACCAAGAGTCTCTGCATCTGACGCTTTAGCCAGTCATGGTGCCATCCTGTTTCTGATGTAAGGCCACAAGAAGCTCTCGGTCATTGAGTACACAAGATCACTTCCGAGGCCTTTGAGCAATGGCACTTTCAGTGGCTTCAGTGTTTGCACGATGAGGTGCACGTGTATTTCCAGCCAGAGGATAAACAGGAGTGGCAGCATTTGGAACATGAACCCCTTCAATTGGTTGCGTGAAGCTTTGGCGATCGACATCATGAAGATATCTTGGCTGCTTGGTAGGTTCAGGGTAGATGGCTTCGACAGACATATCAACCTCAGGCAAGAAGATAAGATGGTTGCGTGCAGAGGGCTGATAGTTGACAGAAGAGTGGAGCTTGATTAAGCGCATCACCCATGGAGCATAGAACTTCAAGCCAAATAGATCAATTCCAGATGCAGCAAGTTGCCTGATGAAGAAATCTTGAGCATTGAAACTGATGCCATTGAGAATATAGAACACCAATGTCTTCATTGTGCCTTCAAGCTTGGCTGCAGGAGAATGTCCTTTGATGGGCCATAGAGTTCGCCTTACAATGTGATAGATGGTATGGGGCAGATACTCGAGGTCTTTGACAAAGAATTCTTTAGGATATTCAACATCTTGTGGTAGTGGCTTCATCATGCTGAGCATCTGACTCATGTTGGGCCCAGGCTTCTGAAATATGCTCTCCAAAGCATTCCTGTGAAGCTGACAACCAGGTTCATAGAGCTCACCTGGAGTGCGTAGCGAAGTAAGCTCAATGATATCTTGAGCTTTGGCTTCATTGTGCACATCACCTGTCATCCACTCAAGGACCCAAGTCTTCGGATCCCTATTGTAGCCACAAATGTGTAGAGTGGCATAGAATTGCAGCAGAAGCTCCTCATTCCAATGCTCTTTGTCAGTCAGGAACAGCAGAAGGCCAGCATCTCTGAAACAGTCTAGAGCTTCTTCCAAGTAGGGCAGACCAGCAATGGGTTCACAATCCAGACGCATGTGAGGAAAGATTCGCCCTTGAGTGTATAAGACACATGAGTAATAACAGCGCTGCTGATAGCTCCAGAAGCGGTCAGATGAGATCTTTGGCTTCGAGTATGGGTTCTTGGCACTGTCAAATAATTTGTTGTGTGCCCTGGAGCTGTTTGCAAAGCCTGTGGAATGCAGGTGTAGCTTGTCGTGATGGGGTGGTCTGCACCATGTAATTTTCATCATCAAGCACCGGAGTGGTGACTTGAGGTGGTGGAGTTCTTGGGGTTTCATCATGAATGGGGGAGTCTTGAGGGCGATCGGCCCATGAATCATCCTGAGCAATTGGCGTCAAGGGACGACCAATGCTGATGAGTTTGTTGTTCGTACGAACAGGCGATGATACCGGTTGGTGCTCGATTTGAGGAAGGATTTCATCATCATCTACATTGTCTTCACGACCAATGTCTTCAGCTATGATGGGGTCAACAGCAGGAACTTCTTTATCTTCATGAGCCTCTGTGGGAGCAGGCTCGTGTACGACAAGACGACGCTCTTGGTTGATGGAGGCAGGACGAGCAACTGAGATGGGCTCGACAACAAGTGGCTATGTGGCAGCAGCACGCTCTTTCCGCGAAGACTTTGTCTTCGGCTTCTTTGTTGATGGAGCACCATCAGAGGCAATCTTGTGCTTGCAGTTCTTGGGTTCGGCCTCAGCTGCCCTTGTCTTCTTCAGTTCTGAAGCTGCTGAGGGGACCTTAGGCTTCGAGCCTGTCATGCTGGCAGGGAAGACAATGCGAGGTGCTTCCTGCCTTGATGCTTCAGCTTGGGCCACAGCAGGCTTCTTTTTCTGTTTGGCAGCCATCTTGGGGTCGATGCCTGGATGCCCAAGTGCCTTGTGCTTCTCAGCCTCATTGCGAGCTCGAACGCATTTCACGGCGAAGTACTTCATCCGGTCCCTTGAACCTTTTGCATCTTCACGTTTCTTGTGAAACTCTTCCTTGAGGTCATGCAACATCTGCTTGAAGCTTTGAACATCAACCATGCTGAGCTTGGCCATGTGCTTCTTGAATTGAGCCTTCTCATAGTCAATTTTGTTCTTCAGCTCGACCATCTTCTGAGCCAGAGCTAGCACATTAGCAATGGCTCCATGGAATGTGACGCTGATGTCCACCGGGAGCTGAAGATCATCAATACTGAGGTTTGGGTTATCAAACCACTCATCGATGAAGTTATTGAGAATATCCACATCAAAGAGGGGCAGATCGTTGAAGATCTCCGCCTCTTGTGTGCTCTTTATCAGCAACTCAAGAGCATCATCACCAAGATCTTCGTCGCTTGACAGATCGATATGGTTTCATCTTCGTTCCTCAGAACGGCAGCTGGGGTTAGTTCTTGCCCGGAACTCTTGATGGGCTTCTTCTTGGGCTTCTCAGTCTTTTTGGAGACACGAGAAAGATCTTCAAATTGCATACTGGATGCAGGAGGAGCAGTTGCCAATGGCTTCGCATGAGAAGTACTTGGTGCAGCAGAGGGATTTGGAGCCTTCAATTTATTTTGCTTCTGTGGCTTAGGTGGAGCTGGCGCTTCATCAGAATCAGCGTTATCAGCTGAGTGCTCCACGGCTGCCCCTTGAACAGCAATGTGAGTGAGAAGACCTTCGAGATTATAGAAGGGGCCGATGACATTTGGTTCAGCGTCACATGTGCCATCAGTCCTTGGAGCAGATGGACCAGGGTTGAAGTCAAGTCCAAAAGCTTTCTTGTTCTTCACAGCAGAATCCTTGGCAAAGTTATAATTGCACTTGAACAAATTGTCATCGCGACACCATAGCAGAGAGGATGGGTCGGCATTCTCGGGCTGTGGTCCTCGGACCATGCAAGGATAGAAGCCTTGAGCAATGGCTTCGGACTTTGACTTGGGTTGAAGATTTTTGTATAAGATATCTCCCCATGGTCGCTTGATTGCATTCTTCTCAGCATATGCAGCAGTGACATATCTGTATAGGAACCATTGTTCCGCCCAATATCTTTGAATCCATTGGATTCGAGTCTTGTGCTGGCCATAGATCTCTTCAGGATCTGTCTTGTACAACTCATACAGATCAGGAGGTAAATCCTTAGATGTATCTCCATGGCGCTGCATGCCGCCCTTTCTAGCTGACTTCTCTGTAGCCATTATATTCAAGCTGAATGGCTTCAAGACTATGAATGGCTTCCTTTTGCTGGTCAGACAGGAACTGGCTTCAGGAGAATTAATGTGTCACTGTAAGAATTCTGCAAATGAATGCAGACTATGAGAACCAAGGGATTCTCCCACGGACATGTACCTGTGACAGCATTAGAGATGCGAGGGAAGGGGAAGAGGTCATATGCATTCTCAGAAGATTTTGAAGATAAATCAGTTTGAAGACATTGACCTCATAGCGCGAAGACATTCACTTATTTGGTGAGAGTTGGTTCCAGATTTGTACGAATCCAAGAATAAGTACAAGTGAGGAATCTAACTAGTTGTGAAGCATAAGTGAATATACTAGGCAAGATATGATATTCAGAACAAGATAGATCCACATATGGAAGTTAAGAAACCACTTTTGGGTAAAGTGGATGGATCAGATGGATCAAAAAGGCAGTAAAAGTAAGATTTAATTACCGCACGAAGAACTGCTAGACGAAGTTGAGAGGGAGGCCGAGCAGTTCAATCTCCCGCGCCCTAACTTGGCGGCGGAAGACACCTACGGTGACGGCGGAGAGGACGAGGTCCGCGGCCGGCGTGAGGACGGCGTCGGAGAAGTCGCGGCAGCTAAGCGCTTCGTCTCCGGCGTCGACGCGAGCTAGCGGAGGCGCTAGGGTTTGTGCAAGGTGGTGGGGTGGGAGAAGAGATTGTGACCGCGGTGAGTTGAGTATTTATAAGGAAAGGGACAGCACAGCGTAATTACGCAGGTGCCCCTGGTGGTTCACATCTGAAGGACACGTGGCAAGCATGCAACACATAGGAAGTTGTTCCATGTTCCCACGCACGCCTTGACTGTCGGGTGGTCGTTCCGGCTTCTCCGGGTTTCAGGCAATAAGGATATATCATTAAAACAGATTCAACTTTTGTCTCTACATCTTCTGCTGACAAGGACGCAGAGAAGACATTCGACAGTTTCAATAGAATGCATATGATTTGGATAGATAGAATCTGAGGTAGAAGCATAGAAGGGGTTAGGGTCCGATCACATTCACTTAGATCAAAAGATTCAACATGAAGACATAGTTATAAGTGAATGTTGTAGAGGACAGAACACAAATACATGTATATATCAGAATAAGACCAAATCAACATTGTCAAGATAAACATGTAGTTAAATCATTGTTGAAGACAACCCAAATGCGAAGACTATGCAAATGTGACGCCAAATGAAACACTTCAAACAAGGGTTTGATGGTGGCGTTACCCACCGTATAGGAAGTATTAGACCCATACACGACGCACAATTATCGTGACGCTCCGAAGTCAAATTCCGCGTTAATGTATTCGCACTTAGAGTGTATGTCTTCATTGATTTGAAGATATACGTTACTTCGTGTGTTTCACATCTAAGTCATCAACATGCATAAATGTTTGGATGTGTGTCCAATTATAGGACATTTGAGGATTCTAAGATATTTAGCTCACACCGCAACTTGCAAAACCTTTTCTCATCCAAGGGCTTTGTGAAGATATCTGCCAATTGCTCTTCAGTGTTGACGTGAATGATATCAATATCTTCCTTCATGACGTGATCTCTAAGAAAGTGATGACGAATTTCAATGTGCTTTGTCTCGAGTGCTGAACTGGATTGTTGGCAATCTTGATGGCGCTTTCATTGTCACAGTAGAGTGGCACATGCTTCAGGTGAATACCATAGTCCTTGAGAGTTTGCTTCATCCACAGAAGCTGAGCGCAGCAAGATCCAACAACAATATATTCAGATTCAACAATGGAGAGAGACACACAGTTCTGCTTCTTTGAAGACCAACAGACAAGTGATCGTCCCAGAAAGTGACATGTGCCTGATGTGGACTTGCGATCAACCTTGCCACCAGCATAATCAGCATATGAGAATCCAACTAGATCAAACTCTGAGCCCTTTGATTCCCATAATCCTAGTGTTGGGGTGTAAGCCAAATATCGAAGAATTCGCTTCACAGCTAAGTGATGCAATTCCTTTGGTGCCGCTTGGAATCGGGCACACATGCAAACACTAAGCATTATATCTGGCCTAGATGCACATAAATAGAGTAAAGAACTAATCATGGAGTGGTATACCTTTTGATCGAACTCTTTACCATTGGCGTTAGGACTCAGATGACTTTTGGTTGGCATTGGCGTCATGTATCCTTTACAATCTTGCATTCCAAACTTCTTCAGGCAATCTTTGAGGTATTTTTCTTGAGATATGAAGATGTCGTTACTTTGCTGACGAATTTGAAGACCAAGGAAGAATTTCAGCTCACCCATCATGGACATCTGATATTGCTCTTGCATCATATGTCCAAACTCATCACTATATCTCTTGTCAGTGCAGCCGAAGATAATGTCATCCACATAGATTTGACACACAAACAGTTCTCCATCATATGTCTTCGTGAAGAGTGTAGGATCTAGAGATCCAGGTTTGAAGCCTTTGCTCTTCAGGAAGTCTTTGAGTGTGTCATACCAAGCACGAGGAGTTTGTTTGAGGCCATACAATGCCTTGTTGAGCTTGTATACCATATCAGAGTGTTTTGGATCTTCAAAGCCAGGTGGTTGTGCAACATACACTTCTTCTTCAATCTTGCCGTTGAGAAAAGCACTCTTCACATCCATTTGATACAAAAGGATGTTGTGATGGTTGGCATAGGCTAGCAGTATGCGAATGGCTTCAAGCCTAGCCACCGGAGAAAATGTTTCATCGAAATAAATCCCTTCAACTTGAGTGTGTCCTTGAGTAACAAGACGAGCCTTGTTTCTGACAACTTGACCATGCTCATCTTGTTTGTTGCGATAGATCCATTTGGTGCCTATGATGTTGTGCTTGCGAGGGTCAGGACGCTTGACTAATTCCCACACATTGTTCAGCTCGAACTGTTGAAGCTCTTCTTGCATAGCTTGAATCCATTCAGGTTCCATGAAGGCTTCAGCAACTTTCTTTGGTTCAGATATAGAGACAAATGCAAAGTGCCCACAGAAATTTGCTAGTTGTGTTGCTATTGAACGAGTAAGTGGACCAGGTGCATTAATGATATCAATTATCTTCTCAATCTGTACTTCATTTGCAACACGAGGATGAACTGGACGAAGACTTTGCCCTTGCTAATCATTGTCTTCATTTTGAGCATTGGCTTCAGGCTGAGCATTGTCTTCAGGTTGATTAGGCGCAGAAATGATAAGTTCCTCTTCAGCCTGTGCCTCTGAAGGTATGATTTCTCCAGTACCCATAAGCTTAATCGATTCACTAGGAGGGACTTCATCTAGTACATTTGGCAAGTGCTCTCTTTGCGAGCCGTTAATCTCATCGAACCGCACATCCACAGTTTCAACCACTTTATAGTGAAAGAGGTTGAAGACTCTGTAGGAGTGCGAATCCTTTCCGTAACCAAGCATAAAACCTTCATGTGCTTTCGGTGCAAATTTTGAAGTGTGATGTGGATCCTTGATCCAGCACCTAGCACCAAATACTCTGAAGTAACTGACGTTTGGCTTCTTACCAGTCAGGAGCTCATAGGATGTCTTCTTTAGAAGCTTGTGAAGGTGAACACGGTTGATGACGTGACATGATGTATCAATGGCTTCAGGCCAGAACTTCCTTGGAGTCTTGTATTCATCAAGCATCGTCCGAGCCATCTCAATGAGTGTCCTATTCTTGCCCTCCATGATGCCATTCTGTTGAGGTGTATATGGAGCAGAGAACTCATGAGTGATGCCCAATGTATCAAGCTAAGTGTCGAGGCCTGTGTTCTTGAACTCTGTGCCATTGTCACTTCTGATGTGCTTGATCTTGATGCCATAGTTCGTCATGGCACGATTGGCGAAGCGTGTGAAGACATCCTGCACTTCATTCTTGTAGAGGATTATATGCACCCATGTATATCTTGAATAATCATCAACAGTGACGAAGCCATAGAGGCAAGCAGTGGTAGTAAGAGTAGAGTAGTGAGTAGGGCCAAATAAGTCCATGTGAAGCAGCTCGAAGGGTTGAGATGTCGTCATGATTGTCTTGAGGGATGCTTGGCCCTAGTCATCTTTCCAGCTTCGCAGGCACCACACAGATGATCCTTCTTGAACTTGATGCCCTCGATGCCTACGACATGTTTCTTCTTCGCGAGATGTACAAGTTCCTCATGCCAGCATGCCCTAGCCTCCGATGCCAGAGCCAGCACTCTAAAGCTTTTGCTAGAAGACATACGGCCAACTGTGGTCATGCTGAGAAATCTACCATATACAGATCATCTTTCCGATACCCTTCAAAGACTAAAGACTTGTCAGATTCCATTAGAAAAAGGCAATGATATTTTCCAAATATTACAATCATGTTCAAATCACAAAGCATTGAGACAGAAATTAAGTTGAAACCAAGGGATTCAACAAACGTCACTTTATCCATGTGCTGATCCTTTGAGATTGCAACTCTACCTAGACCCAATACCTTGCTTTTACCAGTGTCAGCAAATGTGATGTGACTCTTGTCAGATGGACATAAGGTTGAGTACATGAGAAGACTTCGATCACCAGTCATGTGATTAGTGCATCCACTGTCCATAATCCATTCTCAAGCATGTGGTGTCATACCCTGCAGTACAGTTAGGGGGATAGGCTTCACCAAGGGTATTGTGAAGCATAAACATTTAACGAACAAGCGGATTATCAAAGCTCAGATCCAGGATAGGGCTGATAGGATGATTGGCAAGCGATTCAGGAACAAAATACATAGTAAGACCATTCGGGCATTTTATCTTGCGCCCCACAAGATGTTTTAGGTCCCCAGCATAAGCATCAGACGCCTTTGATTTCCGACTGGAGACCTTTCCCTGCAAAAGCGAGTTAAGTTTTCTGAACCACCCACATTTTCAGGGGTGGCTTCGAAGCAATGAGTCTAAGTGCAGCATCTGAGAACTTCGGCTTTGGAGCCCTAGCAAATAGCCTTGCAGGAGGTGAATAATACTCATATGAATAAGCAGAAAAGTTCTTAGTTTTATGAACATAGCGGTTTGAGGAAACACGCTCATATTCATAGGTCTGAGTATGATTTCCCTGCAAAACATTGGCGTTAGGGTGACACTGTTGAGTCCTCTGTCTGTATGAAGCCTTTGGACCATATGAAGCCTTTGGTCTGGGGTTTGTCTTCTTCCCAGGTGGTGTCATGATGACATTCACAGGAAGATTCTCAAGACAACTTTTGGGTACCCAGATCTTCTTCATAGGTGGCCCATTCCTGCAGTTAGTACCAATATACCTGGCAAACACTTCACCGTTCTGATTCTTAAATAGTTTATAGTTTGCATCAAAAGATTCATCAATGATAATCGGGTTAGCACAAGTGAAGCCAGATAAGGTGGATGGATCCACTGAAGGTCCCTTTGCAGCAACCCATGTGGTTTAGGGGTACTGCTCAGGCTTCCAGTAGGAACCATCAACATTCATTTTCCTCTCGAACCCAACACCCTCTTTCCTAGGGTTTCGGTTCAGTATATGCTTTTTGAGGACATCGCATAGTGTCTGATGCCCTTTGAGACTTTGGTACATTCCAATCTCAAGCAACGTCTTCAACCTAGCATTTTCATCAGCAATAGTAGTGGTATCGTCAGCAGAGGGGTTAGTTACCACATTAGCAGTTGAAGATATTGCAACAGCAGCAGGAGTAGAACATTCAGCAACAGAGGTAGTGTTATCACGCTCAAGGCATTTTAGACATGGTGGTTCAAATCCTCCCTGAGCGGAACTGATCTATTGAGTGCGAAGTGAATCGTTCTCTTTTTGAAGATCTTCATGAGCCGCTCTCAATTTCTCAAGTTCTTGCTTCCTTTGAAGATAATCGTAGGAAAGCTTTTCATGAGTTGTTGAGAGCATTTCATGACGACTTTCAAGTTCCTCGTACTTAACATTAAGATTTTTGATGTCTTCAATTATGGACTGAGACCGGGTCATTTCCGTGTCCAACAGGTCATTGCTTTTGTCTAGCAATTTTTGAATATGTTCCATAGCTTTCTGTTGTTCAGTTGCAATTTTAGCAAGTGTTTTATAGCTAGGTTTGGGTTCACAATCTGAGTCATCTTCACTTGATGTTTGAAAGTAAGCATCGCGTGAGTTTACCTTGGCACCACATGCCATGAAGCAGTAGGTGGGAGCAGAGTCGTCCTTGTCATTAGCATCAGTGTTGGTGATGGAGCCATTGTCTTCAGTGTTGAAGATGGACTTGGCAACATAGGCTATAGCTAGAGCCAGACTTTCAATGCCAGAGTCGGACTCCTCCTCAGACTCCACCTCTGCCTCCTCAGAAGCAGACTCCTCCTCTGAATCCATCTCCTTGCCAACAAAAGCACGAGCCTTGCCAGATGAGCTCTTCTTGTGTGATGAGGACTTGGACGAAGACTTGGAAGAAGACTTTGAGGATTTCTTCTTCTTCTTGTCATTAGAATCATATTCCTTGCTCTTCTTCTTGTTGTTGTTGTTCTCATTGTCCCACTGAGGACACTCAGAGAGGTAGTGACCAGGTTTCTTGCACTTGAAGCATGTTCTCTTCTTGTGGTCATGAGTAGAAGCTTCATCATTTCTCGAGCTGGATCTTGAAGACTTTCTGAAGCCTTTCTTCTTGGTGAATTTCTGGAACTTCTTCACAAGCATAGCAACCTCCTTTCCAATGTCTTCAGGATCCCCAGAACTGCAGTCAGATTCTTCTTCAGATGAGGAAATATCCTTCGCCTTCAAAGCGCGAGTACATCCATAGCTAGGACCATAGATATCTCTTTTCTCAGATAACTGGAACTCATGTGTGTTGAGCCTCTCAAGTATGTCAGACGGATCGAGAGTCTTGAAGTCAGTGCGTTCTTGAATCATCAGGGCTAGGGTGTCAAATGAGCTGTCAAGAGATCTCAGGAGTGTATTGACGATTTCATGCTTGGTGATCTCAGTGGCACCGAGTGCATGAAGGTCATTTGTGATATCAGTGAGGCGATCAAATGTGAGCTGCTTAATCTCATTGTCATTTCTCTTGAAGCAGTTGAAGAGGTTGCGAAGAACACTGATCCTTGAGTCTCTCTGGGTTGAGACGCCTTCGTTGACCTTGGAGAGCCACTCCCAAACTAGCTTCGAAGTTTCAAAAGCACTCACACGACCATACTGTCCTTTGGTCACATGACCACATATGATGTTCTTGGCAGTAGAATCTAGTTGAACGAACTTCTTGACATCAGCAGAGGTGACACCTTCACCAGTCTTGGGAACACCGTTCTTGACGACATACGAGAGGTCGACATAAATGGCTTCAAGATGCATGCGCATCTTATTCTTCCAGTAGGGGTAATAAGTGCCATCGAAGACAGGGCACGCAGCGGAGACTTTGATTATCCCTGCAGTCGACATAGCTAAAACTCCAGGTGGTTAAACCGAATCACACAGAACAAGGGAGTACCTTGCTCTGATACCAATTGAAAGTGCTAGTTATCGACTAGAGGGGGGTGAATAGGCGATTTGTATGAAAGTCTTCAAAACATGAGAGTTTCAAAGACAAACAATAGAAATGAACCTATTTACATGAAGCGGAAGGTAGACTACACTAGACAAGCCATAGTCAATTAAGCAATGAAGTGAATGCACGAAGACTATTAGCAGCTAGGTAGTACGGATCAGGGTGGAAGCTGGTATGAAGCCAAACAACAATAGTCGTCACACAGTGAAGTCGAACAGATCAGGCAAGCAGGCAAAGACTTCACGAAGACAAACTGTAAGTTAGGAAAGGGAGGAGATAGAACCAGTTGCTTGGTGAGGACAGGGATTTGTTGGACCAGTTCCAGTTGCTGTGACAACTGTACGTCTGGTTAGGGAGGCTGAGATTCAACTCAGAAGACCGCGTCTTCACCTTATTCCCCTTGAGCTAAGGACACTTAGTCCTCGCCCAATCACTCTGGTAAGTCTTCAAGGTAGAGTTCCGAACCTTCACAGACTTCGTTCACCGGCAATCCACAATGACTCTTGGATGCTCAGAACGCAACGCCTAACCGGCTGGTGGATTCACAGTCCTCAAGTGTAAAAGTCTTCAGATCATGCGGACAGAAATACTTCAGTGATGCCTAACACTCTTTGGCTCTGGGTGTTTTGGGCTTTGTCCTCGCAAGGATCTCTCTCTCAAATGCTTCGGAGGTGGGTTGCTCTCAAGCGACAAAAGCCGTGCACTAACTCTGAGCAGCCACCAATTTATGGTGTCGGGGGTGGGCTATTTATAGCCAGGAGGCAACCCTCCCTGATTTGTCTGAAATGACCCTGGGTCACTAAGGAACTGACACGTGTCTAACGGTCAGATTTCAAACACACACGACAGCTTGACTTGGGCTACAAGTAAAGCTGACTCATCCAGCTCTGGATAAGATTTGCTCTCAATGTCTTCACTCGAAGACATAGGATTTGGTTGAGCATCACTTCAGTCACTCTGACTTTGTTCACTTGGACCCCACTTAACAGTGCGGTGGTTCCTATGACTCAACAAAGAAGAAAAGGAAACTACGAAACAACTATGTCTTCGCACTCCATAGTCTTCACGTGAACGTCTTCTCGAATCATAATCTTCGTTGTGAATATCTTCACATACCACCATTGTCTTCAATGTCTTCACACATTTTTAGGGGTCATCTCCGGTAGGTAAACCGAATCAATGAGGGACTACTACCTGTGTTATCCTGCAATTCTCACAAACACATTAGTCCCTCAACCAAGTTTGTCGTCAATACTCCAAAACCAACTAGGGGTGGCACTAGATGCACTTATAATCTCCCCCTTTTTGGTGATTGATGACAAACTAGTTGAAGTTTTCAACGGGGATAAAAGTATGTGAAATTGTAAGGCTTAAGGCATTGTCTTCATAAGTAGCGAATGGCTCCTCCTGAAGATGTGCATATCAGTAGTTTGCGTTTGAATGCAAATGCACATGGCAGGTTTTACTTTGTGGAGCTCCTTTTCAACATATGAAGACAATTCATCATGCATATAAAGATATAACGAAGATAATGATATGCATAATGAAAAATGGACGTCTGCGGAATGACTTCATGCGGAATTTATCATCGCATCACAGAATAGCAAATAAAGTAGCGGACGACCATCAAGTTTAAGTGTTACAACCCAAAGAACCAAATGTATGAAAAACGAGAGTTGTAACCACTTGGCAAAAAAATATAGCAACCACCCATATAGACCCGCTTGAAGACTATCAACTCATATGCTTCTCCCCCTTTTGTCAGTAAGGACCAAAAAGGTTTGAATACATAGAGCATCTACTCGTTCCCATCGGGAGTAGATAAAGGTGCAGGGTTGACGTTGGTGTCCGGTGGTGCAGAGGGGCTTGGTGCAGTGTTGAGACGCGACGAAGTAATGGTTGGAGAGGTGGCATCATCTTCTTCATCGATGACTCTCGCAACAATAGTTGCAGTCGAAGATGAATACTCCGAGTCTTCTAAGGAAGGAGTACGACGCAAGACGACATTCCGAGGAGGCGTGGAATCAAATTTGTAGCGCTCTGTGAAGCCATCTTCATGAAGATCGTCTTCGGAGCTTAGCAAAGTCAGACTTTTCCAGGATCTCCGACAGGCTTCATGAGACACGAATGCGTTCTTGGTGGCAAGATTGCGAATGCGATTAACATCCACCAAGAGGCTCTGCATCTGACGCTTTAGCCATTCATGGTGCCTATCCTGTTTCTGATGTAAGGCCACAAGAAGCTCTCGGTCATTGAGTACACGAGATCGCTTCCGAGGCCTTTGAGCAATGGTACTTTCAGTGGCTTCAGTGTTTGCATGATGAGGTGCACGTGTATTTCCAGCTAGAGGATAAACAGGAGTGGCAGCATTTGGAACATGAACCCCTTCAATTGGTTGCGTGAAGCTTTGGCGATCGACATTATGAAGATATATTGCCTTCTTGGTAGGTTCAGGGTAGATGGCTTCGACAGACATATCAACCTCAGGCAAGATGATAAGATGGTTGCGTGCAGAGGGCTGATAGTTGACAGAAGAGTGGAGCTTGATTAAGCGCATCACCCATGGAGCATAGAACTTCAAGCCAAATAGATCAATTCCAGATGCGGCAAGTTGCCTGATGAAGAAATCTTGAGCATTGAAACTGATGCCATTGAGAATATAGAACACCAATGTCTTCATCGTGCCTTCAAGCTTGGCTGTAGGAGAATGTCCTTTGACGGGCCATAGAGTTCGCCTTACAATGTGATAGATGGTACGGGGCAGATACTTGAGGTCTTCGGCAAAGAATTCTTTAGGATATTCAACATCTTGTGGCAGTGGCTTCATCATGCTGAGCATCTGACTCATGTTGGGCTCAGGCTTCTGAAATATGCTCTCCAAAGCATTCCTGTGAAGCTGACAACCAGGTTCATAGAGCTCACTTGGAGTGGGCAGGGAAGTAAGCTCAATGATATCTTGAGCTTTGGCTTCATTGTGCACATCACCTGTCATCCACTCAAGGACCCAAGTCTTCGGATCCCTGTTGTGGCCATGAATGTGTAGAGTGGCATAGAATTGCAGCAGAAGCTCCTCATTCCTATGATCTTTGTCAGTCACGAACGGCAGAAGGCCAACATCTCCGAAACAGTCTAGAGCTTCTTCCAAGCAGGGCAGACCAGCAATGGCTTCACAATCCAGACGCATGTGAGGAAAGATTCGCCCTTGATTGTATAAGACACATGAGTAATAACTGCACTGCTGATAGCTCCAGAAGCGGTCAGATGAGATCCTTGGCTTCGAGTATGGGTTCTTGGCACTATCAAATAATTTGTTGTGTGCCCTGGAGCTGTTTACATTGAATTAGCATGGCCATGTTGCAGCACCGGGGAACCTTGGCAGTCTGGGCTTTGGCTTCTGGACCTGAGGCCTTTGCTCCACATGGTATTCAAATTGTGGTCCAGGAGCAGTGGGAGCAACCATGATGGGCCGCCTTACTGTGACAAGTTCACCACGATTATAGGCCTGCTCAATTGTGTGAGGCCTTGGGGCTGGAACAGTAGCTTCAGCATTGACAGTGGCTTCAGGTGCAATATTAGCTTCAGGCGCCACAATAGCTTCAGGCGCCACATTAGCTTCAGGCGCCACAATGTCTTCAGCCATGACAACGTCAGTGGCGTAAGTAGAGTTGTTTGTGGCCGCCTCAATGTTTTCAACCTCCGTTTCAATAACAAGAGGGTCGGGCACTGACACGTTCTCCTCGAGAACAACTTCTTGAGTGACTGGGGGTGTGGCAACTCTTTCTTCTTCTCTTGGTTCTTGATTGTCATCAGCTGATGCAGCCGGAATGTCTTCAGCAGCTTTTGCTTCGGACTTAGAGACATTCGCAGTGGGAGTGGCTTCAGAAAACAGTTGGCGTGCTACTGAACTTTGTTGCACTTCTCCCTCTGGAATGCTCGACATGGCGACCTGTGGCCTAGGGCCTTTGCAAAGCCTGTGGAATGCGGGTGTAGCTTGTGGTGATCGGGTGGTCTGCACCATGTAATTGTCATCATCAAGCACCGGAGTGGTGACTTGAGGTGGTTGTGTTCTTGGGGTTTCATCATGAATGGGGAAGTCTTGAGGGCGATCGGCCCATGAATCATCCTGAGCAATTGGCGTCAAGGGACGACCAATGCTGATGAGTTTGTTGTTCGTACGAACAGGCGATGATACCGGTTGGTGCTCGATTTGAGGAAGGACTTCATCATCATCTACATTGTCTTCACGACCAGTATCTTCAGCTATGATGGGGTCAACAGCAGGAACTTCTTTATCTTCATGAGCCTCTGTGGGAGCAGGCTCGTGTACGACAAGACGACGCTCTTGGTTGATGGAGGCAGGACGAGCAACTGAGATGGGCTCGACAACAAGTGGCTCTGTGGCAGCAGCACGCTCTTTCCGCGAAGACTTTGTCTTCGGCTTCTTTGTTGATGGAGCACCATCAGAGGCAATCTTGTGCTTGCGCTTCTTGGGTTCGGCCTCAGCTGCCCTTGTCTTCTTCAGTTCTGAAGCTGCTGAGGGGACCTTAGGCTTCGAGCCTGTCATGCTGGCAGGGAAGACAATGTGAGGTGCTTCCTGCCTTGATGCTTCAGCTTGGGCCACAGCAGGCTTCTTTTTCTGTTTGGCAGCCATCTTGGGGTCGATGCTTGGATGCCCAAGTGCCTTGTGCTTCTCAGCCTCATTGCGAGCTCGAACGCATTTCTCGGTGAAGTACTTCATCCGGTCTCTTGAACCTTTTGCATCTTCACGTTTCTTGTGAAACTCTTCCTTGAGGTCATGCAACATCTGCTTGAAGCTTTGAACATCAACCACGCTGAGCTTGGCCATGTGCTTCTTGAATTGAGCCTTCTCATAGTCAATTTTGTTCTTCAGCTCGACCATCTTCTGAGCCAGATCTAGCTCATTAGCAATGGCTCCATGGAATGTGACGCTGATGTCCACTGGGAGCTAAAGATCATCAATACTGAGGTTTGGGTTATCAAACCACTCATCGATGAAGTTATTGAGAATATCCACATCAAAGAGGGGCAGATCGTTGAAGATCTCCGCCTCTTGTGTGCTCTTTATCAGCAGCTCAAGAGCATCATCACCAAGATCTTTGTCGCTTGACAAATCGATATGGTTTCATCTTCGTTCCTCAGAACGGCAGCTGGGGTCAGTTCTTGCCCGGAACTCTTGATGGGCTTCTTCTTGGGCTTCTCAGTCTTTTTGGAGACACGAGAAAGATCTTCAAATTGCATACTGGATGCAGGAGGAGCAGTTGCCAATGGCTTTGCACGAGAAGTACTTGGTGCAGCAGAGGGATTTGAAGCCTTCAATTTATTTTGCTTCTGTGGCTTAGGTGGAGCTGGCGCTTCATCAGAATCAGCGTTATCAGCTGAGTGCTCCATGGCTCCCCCCTGAACAGCAATGTGAGTGAGAAGACCTTCGAGATTATAGAAGGGGCCGATGACATTTGGTTCAGCGTCACGTGTGCCATCAGTCCTTGGAGCAGATGGACCAGGGTTGAAGTCAAGTCCAAAAGCTTTCTTGTTCTTCACAGCAGAATCCTTGGCAAACTTATAATTGCGCTTGAACAAATTGTCATCGCGACACCATAGCAGAGAGGATGGGTCGGCATTCTCGGGCTGTGGTCCTCGGACCATGCAAGGATAGAAGCCTTGAGCAATGGCTTCGGACTTTGACTTGGGTTGAATATTTCTGTATAAGATATCTCCCCATGGTCGCTTGATGGCATTCTTCTCAGCATATGCAGCAGTGACATATCTGTATAGGAACCATTGTTCCGCCCAATATCTTTGAATCCATTGGATTCGAGTCTTGTGCTGGCCATAGATCTCTTCAGGATCTGTCTTGTACAACTCATACAGATCAGGAGGTAAATCCTTAGATGTATCTCCATGGCGCTGCATGCCGCCCTTTCTAGCTGACTTCTCTGTAGCCATTATATTCAAGCTGAATGGCTTCAAGACTATGAATGGCTTCCTTTTGCTGGTCAGACAGGAACTGGCTTCAGGAGAATTAATGTGTCACTGTAAGAATTCTGCAAATGAATGCAGACTATGAGAACCAAGGGATTCTCCCACGGACATGTACCTGTGACAGCATTAGAGATGCGAGGGAAGGGGAAGAGGTCATATGCATTCTCAGAAGATTTTGAAGATAAATCAGTTTGAAGACATTGACCTCATAGCGCGAAGACATTCACTTATTTGGTGAGAGTTGGTTCCAGATTTGTACGAATCCAAGAATAAGTACAAGTGAGGAATCTAACTAGTTGTGAAGCATAAGTGAATATACTAGGCAAGATATGATATTCAGAACAAGATAGATCCACATATGGAAGTTAAGAAACCACTTTTGGGTAAAGTGGATGGATCAGATGGATCAAAAAGGCAGTAAAAGTAAGATTTAATTACCGCACGAAGAACTGCTAGACGAAGTTGAGAGGGAGGCCGAGCAGTTCAATCTCCCGCGCCCTAACTTGGCGGCGGAAGACACCTACGGTGACGGCGGAGAGGACGAGGTCCACGGCCGGCGTGAGGACGGCGTCGGAGAAGTCGCGGCAGCTAAGCGCTTCGTCTCCGGCGTCGACGCGAGCTAGCGGAGGCGCTAGGGTTTGTGCAAGATGGTGGGGTGGGAGAAGAGATTGTGACCGCGGTGAGTTGAGTATTTATAAGGAAAGGGACAGCACAGCGTAATTACGCAGGTGCCCCTGGTGGTTCACATCTGAAGGACACGTGGCAAGCATGCAACACATAGGAAGTTGTTCCATGTTCCCACGCACGCCTTGACTGTCGGGTGGTCGTTCCGGCTTCTCCGGGTTTCAGGCAATAAGGATATATCATTAAAACAGATTCAACTTTTGTCTCTACATCTTCTGCTGACAAGGACGCAGAGAAGACATTCGACAGTTTCAATAGAATGCATATGATTTGGATAGATAGAATCTGAGGTAGAAGCATAGAAGGGGTTAGGGTCCGATCACATTCACTTAGATCAAAAGATTCAACATGAAGACATAGTTATAAGTGAATGTTGTAGAGGACAGAACACAAATACATGTATATATCAGAATAAGACCAAATCAACATTGTCAAGATAAACATGTAGTTAAATCATTGTTGAAGACAACCCAAATGCGAAGACTATGCAAATGTGACGCCAAATGAAACACTTCAAACAAGGGTTTGATGGTGGCGTTACCCACCGTATAGGAAGTATTAGACCCATACACGACGCACAATTATCGTGACGCTCCGAAGTCAAATTCCGCATTAATGTATTCGCACTTAGAGTGTATGTCTTCATTGATTTGAAGATATACGTTACTTCGTGTGTTTCACATCTAAGTCATCAACATGCATAAATGTTTGGATGTGTGTCCAATTATAGGACATTTGAGGATTCTAAGATATTTAGCTCACACCGCAACTTGCAAAACCTTTTCTCATCCAAGGGCTTTGTGAAGATATCTGCCAATTGCTCTTCAGTGTTGACGCGAATGATATCAATATCTTCCTTGATGACGTGATCTCTGAGAAAGTGATGACGAATTTCAATGTGCTTTTTCTCGAGTGCTGAACTGGATTGTTGGCAATCCTGATGGTGCTTTCATTGTCGCAGTAGAGTGGCACATGCTTCAGGTGAATACCATAGTCCTTGAGAGTTTGCTTCATCCACAGAAGCTGAGCGCAGCAAGATCCAACAGCAATATATTCAGATTCGGCAACGGAGAGAGACACACAGTTCTGCTTCTTTGAAGACCAACAGACAAGTGATCGTCCCAGAAAGTGACATGTGCCTGATGTGGACTTGCGATCAACCTTGTCACCAGCATAATTAGCATCTGAGTATCCAACTAGATCAAACTCTGAGCCCTTTGGATACCATAATCCTAGCATTGGGGTGTAAGCCAAATATCGAAGAATTCGCTTCATAGCTAAGTGATGCGATTCCTTTGGTGCCGCTTGGAATCAAGCACACATGCAAACACTAAGCATTATATCTGGCCTAGATGCACATAAATAGAGTAAAGAACCAATCATGGAGCGGTGTACCTTTTGCTCGAACTCTTTACCATTGGCGTCAGGACTCAGATGACTTTTGGTTGGCATTGGCGTCGTGTATCCTGTACAATCTTGCATTCCAAACTTCTTCAGGCAATCTTTGAGGTATTTTTCTTGAGATATGAAGATGTCGTTGCTTTGCTAACGAATTTGAAGACCAAGGAAGAACTTCAGCTCACCCATCATGGACATCTGATATTGCTCTTGCATCATATGTCCAAACTCATCACTGTATCTCTTGTCAGTGCAGCCGAAGATAATGTCATCCACATAGATTTGACACACAAACAGTTCTCCATCATATGTCTTCGTGAAGAGTGTAGGATCTAGAGATCCAGGTTTGAAGCCTTTGCTCTTCAGGAAGTCTTTGAGTGTGTCATACCAAGCACGAGGAGCTTGTTTGAGGCCATACAATGCCTTGTTGAGCTTGTATACCATATCAGGGTGTTTTGGATCTTCAAAGCCAGGTGGTTGTGCAACATACACTTCTTCTTCAATCTTGCCGTTGAGAAAAGCACTCTTCACATCCATTTGATACAAAAGGATGTTGTGATGGTTGGCATAGGCTAGCAGTATGCGAATGGCTTCAAGCCTAGCCACCGGAGCAAATGTTTCATCGAAATCAACCCCTTCAACTTGAGTGTATCCTTGAGCAACAAGACGAGCCTTGTTTCTGACAACTTGACTATGCTCATCTTGTTTGTTGCGATAGATCCATTTGGTGCCTATGATGTTGTGCTTGCGAGGGTCAGGACGCTTGACTAATTCCCACACATTGTTCAGCTCGAACTATTGTAGCTCTTCTTGCATAGCTTGAATCGATTCGGGTTCCATGAAGGCTTCAGCAACTTTCTTGGGTTCAGATATGGAGACAAATGCAAAGTGCCCACAGAAATTTGCTAGTAGTGTTGCTATTGAACGAGTAAGTGGACCAGGTGCATTGATGATATCAATTATCTTCTCAATCTGTACTTCATTTGCAACACGAGGATGAACTGGATGAAGACTTTGCCCTTGCTGATCATTGTCTTCATTTTGAGCATTGTCTTCAGGTTGATTAGGCGCAGAAATGATAAGTTCCTCTTCAGCCTGTGCCTCTGAAGGTATGATTTCTCCAGTACCCATAAGCTTAATCGATTCACTAGGAGGGACTTCATCTAGTACATTTGGCAGGTGCTCTCTTTGCGAGCCGTTAGTCTCATCGAACCGCACATCCACAGTTTCAACCACTTTATAGTGAAAGAGGTTGAAGACTCTGTAGGAGTGCGAATCCTTTCCGTAACCAAGCATAAAACCTTCATGTGCTTTCGGTGCAAATTTTGAAGTGTGATGTGGATCCTTGATCTAGCACCACCAAATACTCTGAAGTAACTGACATTTGGCTTCTTACCAGTCAGGAGCTCATAGGATGTCTTCTTTAGAAGCTTGTGAAGGTAAACACGGTTGATGACGTGACATGATGTATCAATGGC
Organism: Aegilops tauschii subsp. strangulata; assembly: GCF_002575655.3. Taxonomy (NCBI): domain Eukaryota; kingdom Viridiplantae; phylum Streptophyta; class Magnoliopsida; order Poales; family Poaceae; genus Aegilops; species Aegilops tauschii. Next base: position 325,076,870 of record NC_053040.3, read on the forward strand.
TTTAGGCCAGAACTTCCTTGGAGTCTTGTATTCATCAAGCATCGTCCGAGCCATCTCAATGAGTGTCTTGTTCTTGCGCTCCACGATGCCATTCTGCTGAGGTGTATATGGAGCAGAGAACTCATGAGTGATGCCCAATGTATCAAGATAAGTGTCGAGGCCTGTGTTCTTGAACTCTGTGCCATTGTCACTTCTGATGTGCTTGATCTTGATGCCATAGTTCGTCATGGCACGATTGGCGAAGAGTCTGAAGACATCCTGCACTTCATTCTTGTAGAGGATTATATGCACCCATGTATATCTTGAATAATCATCAACGGTCACAAACCATAGAGCCAAGCAGTGGTAGTAAGAGTAGAGTAGTGAGTAGGGCCAAATAAGTCCATGTGAAGCAGCTCGAAGGGTTGAGATGTCGTCATGATTGTCTTCGAGGGATGCTTGGCCCTAGTATCTTTCCAGCTTCGCAGGCACCACCCAGATGATCCTTCTTGAACTTGACTCCCTCGATGCCTACGACATGTTTCTTCTTCATGAGAGTGTACAAGTTCCTCATGCCAGCATGCCCTAGCCTCCGATGCCAGAGCCGGCACTCTGAAGCTTTTGCTAGAAGACATACGGCCTACTGTGGTCCAGCTGAGAAATCTACAATATACAGATCATCTTTCTGATACCCTTCAAAGACTAGTGACTTGTCAGATTCCATTAGAACAAGGCAGCAATATTTTCCAAATATTACAATCATGTTCAAATCACAAAGCATTGAAACAGACATTAAGTTGAAACCAAGGGATTCAACAAGCATCACTTTATCCATGTGCTGATCCTTTGAGATTGCAACTCTACCTAGACCCAATACCTTGCTTTTACCAGTGTCAGCAAATGTGCTGTGACTCTTGTCAGATGGACGTAAGGTTGAGTAGATGAGAAGACTTCGATCACCAGTCATGTGATTAGTGCATCCACTGTCCATAATCCATTCTGAAGCATGTGGTGTCATACCCTATAGTACAGTTAGGGGGATAGGCTTCACCAAGGGTATTGTGAAGCATAAACATTTGACGAACAAGCGGATTATCAAAGCCCAGATCGAGGTTAGGGCTGATAGGATGATTGGCAAGCGATTCAGGAACAAAATACATAGTAAGACCATCCGGGCATTTTATCTTGCGCCCCACAAGATGTTTTAGGTCCCCAGCGTAAGCATCAGACGCCTTTGATTTCCGGCTAGAGACCTTTCCCTGCAAAAGAGAGTTAAGTTTTCTTAACCACCCACATTTTTAGGGGTGGCTTCGAATCAATGAGTCTAAGTGCAGCATCTGAGAACTTCGGCTTTGGAGCCTATCAAATAGCCTTGCAGGAGGTGAATAATACTCATATGAATAAGCAAAAAAGTTCTTAGTTTTATGAACATAGCGGTTTGAGGAAACACGCTCATATTCATAGGTCTGAGTATGATTTCCCTGCAAAACATTGGCGTTAGGGTGACTCTGTTGAGTCCTCTGTCTGTATGAAGCCTTTGGACCATATGAATCCTTTGGTCTGGGGTTTGTATTCTTCCCAGGTGCTGTCATGATGACATTCACAGGAAGATTCTCAAGACAACTTTTGGGTACCCAGATCTTCTTCATAGGTGGCCCATTCCTGCAGTTAGTACCAATATACCTGGCAAACACTTCACCGTTCTGATTCTTAAACAGTTTATAGTTTGCATCAAAAGATTCATCAATGATAATCGGGTTAGCACAAGTGAAGCCAGATAAGGTGGATGGATCCACTGAAGGTCCCTTTGCAGCAACCCATGTGGTTTTGGGGTACTGCTCGGGCTTCTAGTAGCAACCATCAACATTCATTTTCCTCTCGAACCCAACACCCTCTTTCCTAGGGTTTCGGTTCAGTATCTGATTTTTTAGGACATCGCATATTGTATGATGCCCTTTGAGACTTTGGTACATTCCAGTCTCAAGCAATGTCTTCAACCTAGCATTTTCATCAGCAATAGTAGTGGTATCCTCAGCAAAGGGGTTAGTTACCACATTAGCAGTTGAAGATATTACAACAGCAGCAGCAGTAGAACATTCAGCAACAGAGGTAGCGTTATCACGCTCAAGGCATTTTTGACATGGTGGTTCAAATCCTCCCTGAGCGGAACTGATCTGTTGAGCGCGAAGTGACTCGTTCTCTTTTTGAAGATCTTCATGAGCCGCTCTCAATTTCTCAAGTTCTTGCTTCCTTTGAAGATAATCGTAGGAAAGCTTTTCATGAGTTGTTGAGAGCGTTTCATGACGACTTTCAAGTTCCTCGTACTTAACATGAAGATTTTTGATGTCTTCAATTAAGGACTGAGATCGGGTCATTTCCGTGTCCAACAGGTCATCGCTTTTGTCTAGCAATTTTTGAATATGTTCCATAGCTTTCTGTTGTTCGGTTACAATTTTAGCAAGTGTTTTGTAGCTAGGTTTGGATTCACAATCTGAGTCATCTTCACTTGATGTTTGAAAGTAAGCATCGCGTGAGTTTACCTTGGCACCACGTGCCATGAAGCAGTAGGTGGGAGCAGAGTCGTCCTTGTCATTAGCATCAGCGTTGGTGATGGAGCCATTGTCTTCAGTGTTGACGATGGACTTGGCAACATAGGTTGCAGCTAGAGCCAGACTTGCAACGCCAGAGTCGGACACCTCCTCAGACACCACCTCTGCCTCCTCAGAAGCAGACTCCTCCTCTGAATCCATCTCGTTGCCAACAAAAGCACGAGCCTTGCCAGATGAGCTCTTCTTGTGTGATGAAGACTTTGAGGATTTCTTCTTCTTCTTGTCATCAGAATCATATTCCTTGCTCTTCTTCTTCTTTTTGTTCTCATTGTCCCACTGAGGACACTCAGAGATGTAGTGACTAGGTTTCTTGCACTTGTGGCATGTTCTCTTCTTGTGGTCATGAGTAGAAGCTTCATCATTTATCGAGCTAGATCTTGAAGACTTTCTGAATCCTTTCTTCTTGGTGAATTTCTGGAACTTCTTCACAAGCATAGCAAGCTCCTTTCCAATGTCTTCGGGATCCCCAGAACTGCAGTCAGATTCTTCTTCAGATGAGGAAACAGCCTTCGCCTTCAAAGCGCGAGTACATCCATAGCTAGGACCATAGATATCTCTTTACTCAGATAACTGGAACTCATGTGTGTTGAGCCTCTCAAGTATGTCAGACGGATCGAGAGTCTTGAAGTCAGGGCGTTCTTGAATCATCAGGGCTAGGGTGTCAAACGAGATGTCAAGAGATCTCAGGAGTGTCTTGACGATTTCATGCTTGGTGATCTCAGTTGCACCGAATGCATGAAGCTCATTTGTGATACCAGTGAGGCGATCAAATGTGAGTTGGACAATCTCATTGTCTTTTCTCTTGAAGCGGTTGAAGAGGTTGCGAAGAACACTGATCGTTGAGTCTCTCTGGGTTGAGATGCCTTCGTTGACCTTGGAGAGCCAGTCCCAAACTAGCTTCGAAGTTTCCAGAGCACTCACACGACCATACTGTCCTTTGGTTAGATGACCATAGATGATGTTCTTGGCAGTAGAATCCAGTTGAACGAACTTCTTGACATTAGCAGGGGTGACACCTTCACCAGTCTTGGGAACACCATTCTTGACGACATACCAGAGGTCGACATAAATGGCTTCAAGATGCATGCGCATCTGATTCTTCAAGTAGGGCTAATCAGTGCCATCGAAGACAGGGCACGCAGTGGAGACTTTGATTATCCCTGCAGTCCACATAGCTAAAACTCCAGGTGGTTAAACCGAATCACACAGAACAAGGGAGTACCTTGCTCTAATACCAATTGAAAGTGCTAGTTATCGACTAGAGGGGGGTGAATAGGTGATTTTTATGAAAGTATTCAAAACATGAGAGTTTCGAAGACAAACAATAGAAATGAACCTATTGACATGCAGCGGAAGGTAGACGACACTAGACAAGCCATAGTCAATTAAGCAATGAAGTGAATGCACGAAGACTATTAGCAGCTAGGTAGTATGGATCAGGGTGGAAGCTGGTATGAAGCCAAACAACAATAGTCGACACACAGTGAAGTCGAAAAGATCAGGCCAGCATGCAAAGACTTCATGAAGGCAAACTGTAAGTAAGGAAAGGGAGGAGATAGAACCAGTTGCTTGGTGAGGACAGGGATTTGTGGGACCAGTTCCAGTTGCTGTGACAACTGTATGTCTGGTTAGGGAGGCTGAGATTCAACTCAGAAGACCGCGTCTTCACCTTATTCCCCTTGAGCTAAGGACACTTAGTCCTCGCCCAATCACTCTGGTAAGTCTTCAAGGTAGACTTCCAAACCTTCACAGACTTCGTTCACCGGCAATCCACAATGACTCTTGGATGCTCAGAACGCGACGCCTAACCGGCTGGAGGATTCACAGTCCTCAAGTGTAACAAGTCTTCAGATCACGCGGACAAAAATACTTCAGTGATGCCTAACACTCTTTGGCTCTGGGTGTTTTGGGCTTTGTCCTTGCAAGGATCTCTCTCTCAAATGCTTCGGAGGTGGGTTGCTCTCAAACGACAAAAGTCATGCACTAACTCTAAGCTGCCATGAATTTATGGTGTAGGGGGTGGGCTATTTATAGCCAGGAGGCAACCCGACCTGATTTGTCCGAAATGACCCTTGGTCACTAAGGAACTGACACGTGTCTAACGGTCAGATTTCAAACACACATGGCAGCTTGAATTGGGCTACAAGTAAAGCTGACTCATCCAGCTCTGGATAAGATTTGCTCTCAATGTCTTCACTCGAAGACATAGGATTTGGTTGAGCATCACTTCTGTCACTCTGACTTTGTTCACTTGGACCCCACTTAACAGTGCGGTTGTTCCTATGACTCAACAAAGAAGAAAAGGAAACTACGAAACAACTATGTCTTCGCACTCCATAGTCTTCACGTGAACGTCTTCTCGAGTCATAATCTTCGTTGTGAATATCTTCACATACCACCATTGTCTTCAATGTCTTCACACATTTTTAGGGGTCATCTCCGGTAGGTAAACCGAATCAATGAGGGACTACAACCTGTGTTATCCTGCAATTCTCACAAACACATTAGTCCCTCGACCAAGTTTGTCGTCAATACTCCAAAACCAACTAGGGGTGGCACTAGATGCACTTACAGCTAGAATGAAATGTGATCCTAAGTTTGCTACTTCACCTATCTTTATTGATGATAAGGATTATGAATTCTCTGTCGACCAAGAGTTAATTACTTTGGTTGAATATGATACTTTCCATGGTTATGAAACTGAAACTATTGTGGCACATCTTACTAAGTTGATTGATATAGCCACCCTTTTTACTCATGATGAGAAGACTCGCTATTACTTTATTCTCAAATTATTTTCTTTCTCATTAAAGGGTGATGCTAAAGCTTGGTACAATACTCTTGCTCCTGGTTGTGTGCGTAGTCCCCAGGATATGATTTATTACTTCTCTAAAAAATATTTTCCTGCTCATAAGAAACAAGCTGCCTTACAGGAAATATTTAACTTTGTTTAAATTAAAGAAGAGTCTCCCACAAGCTTGGGGAGGCTTTGCCAGTTACTTAATGCTTTACCTGATCATCCTCTTAAGAAAAATGAAATACTTGATATCTTCTATAATGGACTAACCGATGCTTCTAGGGACTTCCTAGATAGTTGTGCTGGTTGTGTTTTCAGGGAACGGACTGTTGGACAAGCTGAAGAATTATTGAATAATATATTGAAAATTTATGATGATTGGACTATTCCTGAACCACCGGCTAAACCCACTCCAAAGAAGAGGGGTATATTATATCTTAGTCTTGAAGATATGCAAGGGGCAAAGAAATCTATGAAGGAAAAAAGTACTAAAGCTGAGGTTGTTAAAGATTTACCTCCTATTGAAGAAATACATGGGCTTAATACACCACCACTGCCTAAGGTGGTTGAGGTCAATTCTTTAATGAAGTTCAATGATAATGACAATCCTCACAATATGCACCCTAGTCAATGCCTTTATGAGTTTGAAAACTATATTAGAAAACAAGATCACTTCAATGCAAATGTTATGAAACAATTGAAATATAATTCTGATATGATTGCTCGCTTGAGTGACTTGTTATTTAGAATATCAAATGATATTAGAGGTGTTGGAAAACATGCTTCTATGGTTCAAACTCAATTAGAACAAGTTGCTACATCTCAAAGAGAATTGCTTGATGAAATGAATAACAACATACATGACTTTGCTGTTAGAGTTGCAACTAAAGGAGGTAAAATGACTTAGGAACCACTTTATCCTGAGGGACACCCAAAAAGAATTGAACAGGATTCACTTTATCCTGAGTTTACATTGATGCACCTAGTCCTTCTAGAAAGAAAAAGAAAAAGAAAAATTATAGGCCTTTGCATACTTCTAGTGAACCTGAAATAGAAAAACCTCCTAATAATGATAATGAAACTTCTATCTCTGATGCTGAAACTCAATTTGGTAATGAACACTCACCTAGTGATAATGAAAAAGATAATGATGAGGTTCATGAAGACTCTCAACCAAATGAAAAAGAACCAGACAATGATGTTGAGATAGAACCACCCATTGATCTTGATAACCCACAACCTAAGAATAAAATATATGACAAAAGAGACTTCATTGCTAGAAAACACGGTAAAGAAAGAGAACCGTGGGTTCAAAAACCTATGCCTTTTCCAGCCGTCAACTAAAAAGAAAGATGATGAAGAATTTGAACACTTTGCTGAAATGTTGAGGCCAGTCTTATTGCGTGCTCACTTGACTGATATCTTGAAAATACCTCCTTATGCAAGTATATGAAAGACATCATCACTAATAAGAGAAATACCGGAAGCTAAAATCTCCACTATGCTTGCTAATTACACTTTTAAAGATGGAGTACCTAAAAAACTTGGATATCCGGGAATACCAATTATACCTTGCTCCATCAAAAAGAATTATGTGAAAACTGCTTTGTGTGATTTAGGAGTTGGTGTTAGTGTTATGCCTTTTTATTTATATAAAAGACTTGTTTGAATAAACTCACACCTACTGAAATATCTTTGCAAATGGGTGACAAATCAACTGCCATACCTATCGGTATCTATGAGGATGTGCCCGTTGTTGTTGCTAATGTTACTATTCTAACTGACTTTGTTATACTTGAGATTCCAGAGGACGACAACATGTCGATTATCCCTGGTAGACCCTTCTTGAATACTACAGGGGCTGTTATTGATTGCAATAAAAGCAAGGTCACTTTTCATATCAATGGTAATGAGCATACGGTGCACTTTCCGAAGAAACAATTCCAAGTGAATGGTATTAATGTTATTGAAAAGTCACCGACAATCACTATTGGAAGTTTTCAAATACCTCTACCTACTGTCAAAAAGATATAAGAAATGCTTATTGTTGGGGAAATGCATATCCCCATTGAGGTAACTTAGTGATTTACGAAAGTTCTTCGGTTTCATGCTAATCGAAAGTGGTTGTTAATAAGACTTGATCAACCTTATTAATGGATCATTTTTGAACGGTATGAAGTTGATGAATTTAGTAAGCACTACCTTCTGTCCCTACTTTTAGTTTTCTGTTTTTATTAGTTAAATAAAATAAAATGCCATGCTTTGTCTGTTTTCTGAATTTCCCATGCAATAAAAAATGACCCAAAAATAAAAGTTCTTAGAATGCCCTGAAAACTTAATACGATTTTTTTATGAATATTTCTGAATTTCTGGTGCAAATAATATCAGAGGGAGGTGCACCAGGTAGGCACAACCCACCTGGGCGCGCCAGGACCCTCAGGCGCGCCCTAGTGGGTTGTGGTCCCCACGTGGGCCCCCTCACTTATCTATTCGTCTCACATCATCACTTACCTCCAAAAAAATGTCCATTGCTCTCTCTCCCCTGTTCTTTCCCTCAAACCCACGGATTTCGATCTCTTTGCTCGAAGCTCCGTTTCTGAAACTGTTTCGTGGGATTGTTCCTTGGTATGTGACTCCACCGTTTGTCTATTAGTTTTTGTTTTAGTGGTTTATATTTCAAATAATTAGCTACTCTTGGTGCTGCTGTAGATGTGCTTGCATGTTGAATTCTTAGAGTTCTAAGTAGTTTGAATGCTTGATATGTCCTCTATGCATCCCTATGAGTAGTTGGTATCAATTTAATAAAGTTTTGTTGACAAATTTTTGTCACCCCAAAAAATTTCAGAAATTGTACGTGGACATTATGAACCTATTTGGAAGGAGTTCTTCGAGGAGGCGATCCTCGGGGACATCTTCTAGTGATAGTTCTGCCCGTCGGTCTTATGTTGAACCAAGTGAAAGTTCCACACTTTCTGTTGGGGAAGAAGAAGGGAAAAGAGGGGTTTGCGGCAGTTAAGGCGGACATGAGTAAGGCGTATGATCGATTAGAATTGAGCTTTTTGTCTGCCACGATGAGCAAGCTGGGATTCAAACAGTGTTGGGTGGATCTAACCATGAAGTGCGTAACCTCAGTTAAATATCAAATTAAAGTGAACGGCGTGCTATCTCAACAATTCAGTCCTGCTTGTGGGTTGCGGCAAGGCGATCCTATATCGCCCTACCTCTTTGTCATTTGTGCGGAGGGGCTCTCGGCACTTCTCCATGATGCACAAAGGAGGGGTCGTATTAGCGGGGTGAAGATCTGCACGAATGCACCGGCTGTGTTTCATCTTCTATTCGCTGATGACTCCATGCTCTTGCTTAAGGCGTGTTCGGAGGAGGCCACAGCGTTATGAGGAGTCCTTGAGCTGTATGAGCAGTGCTCGGGACAGTGCATCAACACGGAAAAGTTGGCTGTAATGTTCAGTCCAAACACGCCGGCGGCGACATGGAACTTGGTTAAACAGACCATACAAACCAGAGAGAGAATTGGAATGAAAAGTACCTAGGCCTCCCAGTACATGTGGGCAAATCAAAGAAGAAAGCCTTTGCTTACATTAAAGGCTCAATGGCGGGGAAGGTTTATGGCTGGCAGGAGAGGTTGATAGTGAAAATGGGGAAGGAGACCCTGGTGAAAGCAGTTGCGCAGGCCATCCCAACATTCGCCATGTCATGCTTCTATCTGACCAAGTCATTTTGCTAGGAGTTGAGCTCGCTTATGGGAATGTATTGGTGGAGTCAGCAAGAAAAGGAGAACACTCTACACTGGATCAGTTGGGACAAGCTAACGATGTCAAAAGCTCAGGGGGGCTCGGGTTTAGGGATATGCATAGTTTCAACATAGCTATGCTGTCAAGGCAGATTTGGAGGTTGATCCAAAACCTGGAGTCCCTTTGTGCACAGATCCTGAAGGCTCGGTATTTCCCCCACACCCATGTTCTAGATGCTGTGGTAAAGGATGGTATTTCTTATTCTTGGAGAAGCCTCCTTCATGGTTTGCAACTTTCAAAGAAGGATACATTTGGCGAGTTGGGGATGGCACTCAGGTGCGGATCTGGTCCGACCCTTGGCTGCCTAGGCCGGGTCGAGGAAGGTTGTAACACCTAGAGGGGCCTGCTTGCTTCAACATGTCTGCGACCTGATCAGCCCCATAACCGGAGGTTGGGATGAGCAACTCGTCCGTGAGACCTTTTAGCCTGTTGATGCAGCTACGATCCTGCAGATCCCATTGCGTGAAGGTGTTGAAGACTTCATTGCCTGGCAATTTGAACCAAAAGGAGTACGCACAGTCAAGAGTGCATACAAGCTACACGTCTAGTTGGAGAAAATGGAACATGATGGCAATGCGAGCAGCAGCACGGGTCTACCGGGGAACCTTGACATGTGCAGTGATGACTCATGGAAGAGGTTGTGGAAGTTACCTTGTCCCAGGAATATTCACATGTTTGCATGGCAGACAAAGCATGAGTCGCTGGCTTTGCGGACAAACCTTGTGCGAAGAGGGGTGCAAGTCGAGGACAAATTGTGTCTATTCTATGGACGAGTAGAGGAAGACGGGGTACACTTGTTTGTCAAGTGTAAGCTAGTGAAGGAAGTATGGAGGGATCTCTCATTGGAGAAAGAAAGAATGGCGCTGGAGCGGATCACGTCTGTGCATGTGATGTTTGACTTCCTTTGGGGGCTAGATGAGAAAAAGTGCATCCTAATTCTGACATTCTGGTGGCTTTGGTGGAGCAACCAGAATAAAGTGAGGGAAGGAGAGTTAGCGGACACGGCTGCGGACGTGGTGAGACAGGCGAGATGCTGCGCATTAGAGTACCACCAAGTCTATGCACAAGGAGTGGCGAGTCCAGACAGAACATCCTGGAAGTATCCTCCGAGCGACAAGATCAAATTCAACCTCGGCGGATTGCACGTGCCAGGTGAGTCACATGCAGGATGGGTCTTGGTGGCGAGAGACGCAGACGACACTGTCCTATGTGCAAGAGCAGGACGGAAGGAGTACATCGCTGACGCTTTCGCTGCCGAAGTCCACGCTATGGCTGAAGTTGTCTCCTTTGCTGCGGACATGGGTATGTTGCGAGTTATATTCGAGACCGATTCCCAACTGCTAGCGGATGCCATGGATTTGCGGAAGGTAGACTCCTCTGCGTACTCGGCGATCATTGAAGACACAAAGCTCCAACTCAAGCTGTGGTTTTCACACCATGAAATAACGTTTTGTAAGCGGCATGCGAACTCTGTAGCTGACGAACTTGCTAAGTTTGGTCGTTTATGTGATGTAAACCACTCTGTGCAGTGGGAGTCGGATGTACCAGCCTTCGTGGCTGCATGTGCTCTGGGCGATTTGCCTGGGCACCAGTAATAGACAAGCTATGCTTGACCCTCAAAAAAGTGAAAGTTCCACACGAGATTTCGCCACCAAAACCAGCTTATGGCCTTGCAATGAGTATATGGTGCATGTGGGCATTAAGGAGGAATTTGAGCAATATGTTCACAATGCCGGTCTCGGTCCCTACCTTTCAGATAAGTGCGACCAGCGCCAACTTCTCACTGAATCATTTCTCAAAGGATTTAAATTTTTCCCCCGTGAGTCTAGGGTGTCTTTTATGCTTTATGATAGTCCTTTTACCATTTCACTAGAGAATTTTGCTTACCACTGCAAGCTCCCGTCTTGGGGTTCGCTTGGCGAACCACCAAAGGCTGAGTTCGAAACATTCTTGACTAGTCTTTGTTACGGTGAAAGGAGGGGAGTAACACAAGGTAGAATAAAGAGCATTCATTTTCATGCAATTTAGTACTTTGCATTATTTAACGGGAAATGCATAGTAGGCAAGCAAGACTGTAGTACACTTTGTGCTCCAGACTTGAGCCTCATACACACTGCTCTCGCCGGTGAAAGGAATTATAACCTTGGAGCAATTGTTGCACGCAGACTTCAGCACAATGCTAACGGTGGCTGGTTCTATGGTGGAATTTATGCCACACGTTTAGCACGAGGGTTGGGTGTTTCACCTTTGCCCTTTGATCCTATCCTACCTACACAGTATTTAGATTTTAACACCTTAAAAGACCATAAGATCCTTAAGGGAAAGATTGATAACTTCACATACAGCCTATAGTTTAAACAATCGTCTGTTGTGCAAACATATTTGCATGCGCCTGCTCTTTTTGACTATCACAGAAAGGGAAGATATTTTGTTCTTGACAGTGAGGCCCGAGCTCACAACGCAGCAGTGGAGGCAGCACGGTAGGCCAAGGCGTCCGCACCGAGAGCCTCCGTGAGCTACCACGCCGACTACTATCCAGGCTACTGATCGACTACCAAGTTAGGCCAAAAGCCTAAGCTTGGGGGAGTACGTGTTTCCACCGACTTTACATTCATGTCCACTTGTTTTGTTAGTCGGTGTTCACACTTTTTCATTGTATCATCCATGCTTAGATTTATTTTCTTGCTTTCTTCTTGTGTGTTTGAAAAACTTTAGAAAAAACCAAAAAAAATCAGTTGTAGCTAGTTTACTTTCTATGCATGCTTAGTAGTAATATTAAAAAGAAAACCCAAAAAGAATTCCTTGTTCTTCTTTTGCTTGTTGGTAGCTTTCCCGTAAAAATAGTTTTTTTCGTTTTTGCTTTTCTCTTTTATTTGCTTGTTCAAGAAAAACAAAAACTCCAAAAATATTTTAGTGTGTTTTTCCAAATTTCTTTTCTTTTTATTTGAGTTGTGACGAGAAGAAGACCACGATGAAAATGTTGAGTGGCTCTTATATGAATATTTGTTGAACTAATAAAGAGCACATTTTACCTTGTCTTCTCCTGTTGAATCATTTTTTTGCAGATTCCAGCTTAGTCTACGGCATTCTTTCACTATTGTTATTTTCATATCGTTCGGTCATGCAAGTGAAAGGCAATAATGACAACATTCGATGAACTGGTCATGGTAGAGAGAAACGGGTATGAACTCGACTTGTTCTGTTTGTGTAAATATGTCCTAGTATCCATGATTCAGCCCATTATGATTAAACATGTTTGCAATCACGATTAGAGATTATAGTTTCTCATGCCATGCATAAGTAGCTGGGAGTGATAATTATTTATCTTGGATATCAACATTAAGTTAAAATGATTGTGATGTAGTATGATGATATGGTACCCTCCTCTGAATGTTCGAGTGGCTTGACTTGGCACATGTTCATGCATGTAGTTGAATCAAAACCAACATAGCCTCTATGATATTTATGTTCATGGTGTTCATATCCTACTCATGCTAGTGTCCAATGTTACTTATGCATAATGCATGGTTATGACCGTTGTTGCTCTCTAGATGGCTGCTTCTCAATCTAATTGCTAGCCTTCGCCTGTACTAAGTGGGAATTCTTCTTGTACATCAAAAACCTTGAACCCAAAGTTATTCCAGATGAGTCCACCATACCTACCTATATGCGGTATTACCCTGCCGTCCTAAGTAAATTTGCATGTGCCACCTCTAAAAACTTCTAAATAAATATCCGTTTTGTGTGCCTGGATCATTCATGGAACGATAGAGGTGGTCGGTATCTTCCATCCTAAGCGGGTTATTCCCTGGTCGAGTGTTTATTCACTCGCCAACGCACGAGAAAAGGGCGGTAATAGGGATGCCCAGTCCCAAACTGCAAAATACAAAAAGAGTTAATCACTCGAACAATCAAACAAAAACTCCCAATGGAGTTAAAACCTTTACTTTTATCACTTGGGAACCGCCACTAGCGTGCTTAGGATGGAAGATATTCATAACTGATGGTTGTGAAGTAAATGAGAAGGGTGCATGTCTCAAAATATCATTTACCTCTGTCTTAAAAATTGAGCTCTCGCACCTCTGCAAATCACTGCTTCCCTCTGCGAAGGGACTATCTATTTACTTTTATGTTGTGTCATCACCTTCTAAAACAAGTGCTAGAACCTGAGAGCATAGCTGTCATGATTTATGCATCGTGTGTAGCTAATGTTGGGTGCATCATGACTGGATCTTTTCTACCATGAATTACAATGTTTAGTCGCTACTTGAACTTTGGAGGTGCTCTGCATTTATGGTTTGCGGTCTCAGAAAGGGCTAGCGAGATACCACTTGTCATAATATGTTTAGTCGCTACTTGAACTTTGGAGGTGCTCTGCATTTATGGTTTGCGGTCTCAGAAAGGGCTAGCGAGATACCACTATTGTCATAATATATCATGGTTATTTTGACAACGTGTTGCCATTTGAGATACCTTATTATTGCTCGCTAGCTAATTATGTCATTGATATGAATCATTATAATCTTTAAGAGTTATTGTCGGCATGGTTAGTTATAATGTGGCTGAAAACCCGGGTGCTGTTTAAGCCTATTTTATGCAAACAAGAGCAAAAGAGTTCATAAAAGTTTTTCTTTTTCACTTTCAGTTTATCAACTGAATTGCTTGAGGAGAAGCAAATGTTTAAGCTTGGGGGAGTTGATACGTCTCCAACGTATCTACTTTTCCTAACGCTTTTCCTCTTGTTTTGGACTCTAATTTGCATGATTTGAATGAAACTAACCCCGGACTGACGCTGTTTTCAACAGAACTACCATGGTGTTGTTTTTGTGCAGAAATAAAAGTTCTCGGAATGGAACGAAACTTTGCGAGGATTTTTTATATCAATAATAAGAATTTCTGGAGCCAAGACCTGCAGGAGAGGGGCACATGGGTGGGCACAACCCACCATGGCGCGCCCCCTCTCCTGGCGCGCCTAGCTGGGTTGTCCCCACCTGATGGCCTCGCAGACAGTGATTCCAATGCTATAAAATCCTATTTTTGGAGAAAAAATCAGGGAGAAAGAATTATCGCGATCCACGAGAGCCAAGCCCTATTCTTCCTCGGGAGGGCAGATCTGGAGTCCGTTTGGGGCTCCGGAGAGGGGGGTCTTCGTTCTTCGTCATCACCAACCCTTCTCCATCGCCAATTCGATGATGCTCCCCACTGGGAGTGAGTAGTTCCTTCGTAGGATCGCTGGTCAGTGAGGAGTTGGATGAGATTCATCATGTAATCGAGTTAGTTTTGTTAGGGCTTGATCCCTAGTATCGACTATGTTCTAAGATTGATGTTGCTATGACTTTTCCATGCTTAATGCTTGTCACTTTGGGCCCGGGTGCCATGAACTCACATCTGAACCGTTTATGTTATCACCATTATATCCATGTTCTAGATCCGATCTTGCAAGTTATAGTCACCTACTACATGTTATGATCCGGTAACCCCGGAGTGACAATAACCTGGACTTCTTCCGGTGATTACCGTAGTTTGAGGAGTTCATGTATTCACTATGTGTTAATGCTTTGTTTCGGTTCTCTATTAAAAGGAGGCCTTAATATCCCTTAGTTTCCAATATGGACCCCGCTGCCACGGGAGGGTAGGACAAAAGATGTCATGCAAGTTCTTTTAATAAAGCATGTATGACTATTTACGAAATACATGCCTACATTATATTGACGAACTGGAGCTAGTGTCGTATCGCCCTAGGTTATAACTGTCTCATGATGGATATCATCCAACAAGTCACCGATCCAATGCCTATGAATTTATCCTATATTGTTTCTGCTAAGTTACTGCTGCTATCATCACTATTACACTTGCTACAAAATTACTACTATCACTATTACTGTTATTGTTGCTACTGTTACTACTATCAAAACTATCAAACTACTTTGCTACTGATCACTTTGCTGCAGATAATTAATCTCCAGGTGTGGTTGAATTGACAACTCAGCTGCTAATACCTTCAAATATTCTTTGGCTCCTCTTGTGTCGAACCTATAAATTTGGGTTGAATACTCTACCCTCAAAAACTGTTGCGATCCCATGTACTTGTGGGTTATCATCCCCTTGCATGCGGTTCGGTGCAACTGCTCTTGGTTGCTGTGTTGTGGTCGTCGTCGGAGGCTGCTGATACGTCTCCGGCGTATCTATAATTTTTGCTTGTTCCATGCTGTTATATTATCATTTTTGGATGTTTTACAATCATTTTATAGCAACTTTATATCATTTTCTGGGACTAACCTATTGACATAGTGCCCATTGCCAGTTGTTGTTTTTTACTTCAAAGAAAATCAGTACAAACAGATTCCAAACGCAGCGAAACTTTTTGGAGAATTTTTTTGGCCCAGAAGACACCTGATGGGCCAAAGTACCAGAGGGGGGCTCCGAGGGGAGCACAACACACCAGGGCGTGCCCAGGAGCCCAGGCACGCCTAGGTGGGTTGTTATAACATCCCAAATTTCAATTTGGATGTTATCATTAGGTCATCATATGCATCCATGATTTGTGCATTTTCGAATTTGGTTTATTTGGACATTTTGATCCTAGTAGCCTTAAGCAACTCAAGGACCAATTGAGAGAGTTGGAGGTTTTCACAAAAATCCAATTTTGAATTTTTCTCAATTAGTAATTTGGATCAAAGTGGTTGTATTCAAATTAATTTTCCAATTATTTCAATTGAAATAAAAGAGAGAAGATAATATGACTTCTTCAAAACAGCTAGGAAATGTTGGAAATTTAATTTTAAATAAAATTATATTTTATTTGAATTTTATCTGAAATTTTATTCATTTAAATTAGGGAAAATGTGCATTTTAAAAAATTGCATTTAGCCGAGAAAAATGTTCACTTTGTCCTAAATATTAGGAGAGGACGGTGAAAATTGTTTATGGAATTTTAGGATTTTTATTTTATTTTACTTGGATTTTTCTTCATGGCGAAATTATTAAAAAAAAAGGTTTCGGACCGAACTGGGCCGAAGGCCCAGCCGACCCAGCGTGCCACCGCCTTCCCCGCCGTGCCCGAGCCAGACTCCGCCGGAGTCCGAGCCGCCGCCGCCTCGCCTGTCGCCCCTCCCCCAAGTCGGACCCCCCGACCTCCTTATAAGCCGCCGCCCCGCCACCCCGTCCTCCTCATCAAGCCGTCACCGCCGCCCACGCAGCAGTAGCAGCAGCAGTCGCCGCCGCCACCGAAAGCGCCGCCGCCGCCGTCGTTCGCCACGCCGTCTGCCGCGCCACCCCGCCATGCAGCCGCCGTCGCCCGCGCCGCCGCCGGAGCCGCCGATCCAATCCGATGTGATCCACCACCGGTTTTTCTCGCGAACCGGTATAACCGCCGAAAACCCGCCCCGGTTTTTTTAAGTTTCGGTTTTCTTTTTTAGATCGGTTAATTTTATTAGGTTAGTTTAATTTGTGAACGTTCGTTCGTTTAGATCTGTTAGTGAATGTTTTCGTTCATTAGGTTCTGTTAGCGAACATTAATTTGTTAGATTTTTCTTTTTAGTTTTATGTTCGGCCAGTGACCTATCCGCAATTAGTTTTCTTACAGATTAGTCCCTGATCTTTAAACCATCACAACTTTTTGCTCGCTTATCCAAATCCAACGGAACCAACGCCAAATTCTTCGTCTTGATCCCCTCTATTCAGATAAACAACTGGAACATGATTTTGCAAATTTAAGATTTGGTTTCACGCAGATTTGAATTCGAACTTCTTTTGATCGTAGTTTGAGTTTCGTAATTCCGATTTGATCGATTCTTTTTGCAAATCGAAGTTCTTCGCTTATGCTTTCTGTTTAGATCTTTTATTTTGGTTTTACCTCTGCATCTTATGCTTGAGTGCTTATGTATGCTATTGTTTGTCCACGATAGAGTTTACGGAGTGCGAAGCTTGCTACTACGGATCTCTAGGGTTTTCCGATCGTCAGCAAGGCAAGTAACACTTTGATCATATCCCTTTATTACCCAATTTTTATGCATTAGTTTCAACCCTCAAACATTGCATGAGTAGGATTGGTAACATGTGTATATGGGAAGTAGTTGTTGAGGTAGGAACCTATTGTCTTTTATCAACCCTAGAATTATACGTTATGCTCATACACTACAAAAAAATACACTTCCGTGATGATACGTGTTTCTCACAGTAGGTCACGTTTTCTGTCATGCATGTACATCCATAATAAATTTATGACAGAATCAAGATAGTCATACATGTGCTGTCGTAGAAGTGTTCCATGACATTACCAAAATTATCATCACGGAAGTGTCCACTTCCATGACGATAAATCGCGCGTCATAGAAGTGCTTTCGTCAAGGGTGACCGACACGTGGCATCCACCGTAACGGAACGCCGTTAAGCTATCGGGTCCGGTTTTGGATCCGATAACCCGTTAACAGCCCCGACCAATGGGGATTTTCCACGTGTAAAATCATCATTTGCTGGAGGAAACACATGTCGGCTCACCGTTGGGACAGATGTCATCCACTCATTGGACCCAAAGCGCCTATGATACATCGACACGTAGCACGGCCCAACAGAGGCCCATTCCTGTGAAAAGGCCGGCCTGTTTGACTTGGTAAAAGGGTGGCAGGCCGGCCCACGACAAGCCTCTTAACGGCATGTTCGCATATAGCCCATTTACATCCCGCTAACCCAGGGCCCGTTTACGGCCTATCCGAATTAGGCCCAGTAGCATCATCTGGGCCGTCCAATATAATACCAACTCATTTTTAACTTCCGGCCCATGTATGGCCCATGACGTCTTTCGGCCCATATGAGGCCCTTTGTAACTCTCGGCCCATTAACGGCCCGTGGTAAAACTGGCCCGTAATGAACAGTGTATCACTTTTTACCCATTAACGGCACGTGGTGAAACTGGCCCGTAATGAATAGTGTATCACTTCATACCCATTAATGGCCCATTATTCCATTGGGCCGTTTCCAGCCCATGTTAACTTTCGGCCTTCTCAGGGCCCATTTATTCTTGGGCTCATTTCCAGCATTCGGTTACTTACGGCCCGTTACTGTCATTTTCTGCTTGTGGGCCAAATTCAGCCCGTGGTTACAGTCGGCCCGTTTGTGGCCCGTTAATACATCGGGCCGTTTTCATGTCAAAAAAACCTGTTGGGTTGTTTTCATATAGTTATCAAATACGGCCTATTAACGGCCCGTTATTGTCCACGAATAGTAGGCCCATGATTGGCGAAATGATGATAAACCCCGTAGAAGGCCCATGGATCCTACGACCCATAAAAGGCCCATGGATCATATAGCCCGTAGAAGGCCCATGGATCCTACGGCCCGTATAGAAGGCCAATGAATCCTATGGCCCGTAGAAGGCCCATGGATCATACGGCTCGCAGGAGGCCCATGGTTACAACAGTCCGTGTGTTGCCATGATTCTTTTGGCCTAGTTTCCAAAAATAGGTTATTGTGGCCACTAGAAAAACACAGAAAAAGAACTGCAGTGACTGCAAGCAAACAACTAAACAAGACAATAAGGAAATAAATAAGCAAGCAATTAACGCTAGCCTATTACCGCTATTACACATATTACATCCACTGGGCATCAAAGTTTGCCACCAGTGCAAATATAGGGAACAAAGCAGCATATTACATACACTGGCCGTCAAAATTGGCCACCAGTGCAAATAAACGCGGCAGCAAAACAAGGGCATAACTGAAACAACTTCAGAAGAGCTCAAGAAACGTTATCCTGGGTATCCACCATGCTGGCAATAAGCTTAACAAGCTTATTAGCTTTGTCCCATTTGGCGCTAAGATCCTCCAACGCTTGCTGTTGCACCAGAAAGTATGCATCTGAATGCTCCAGGGACTTCCGCAGTCCTTCCGCTTCTTGTCACAGCACAACTGATCGATGTCTTTCAGCTTGTAGTTGAGACTCAAGAAACTGAACTGATTCAGACAGTGAGTTTGAATAGCTTGTGCAAGCAGTAGTGGCCAGTAACTCGAACACTAAACCAAGACAGGACTTTGGGGTTGTCTCACTGTCTTCGAGATAGTCTTCCTTAGCTGTTTTATCAGCTTTGTTGGAGACCAACAAGGATGTGTCACTATCCTGAACCTTATCTGCATTACTTCCTTTACCATTGCTTAATAAGGCACTCTTCCCCAATATTCTGTCAGCATTCTAAAAGAAGAAACAAGCAGACACATAACAGGTTTAGCATGTACTAGTATATGAAACTCATTTCGGTGAACCAGTTCATTAGTAAGGTGGACAGGATTAAACTACCAAGTCTTCTATTGCCAAGTACTAGTACATAATAAAAGCATCAAACAAACATATATCTATGTCCTATGGTCACTGCATTGTCTTGCCAAATCAAAATAGAGACACGGTCAAATCATATCAGTTCAAGACAAAGCAGCAGTGAAAGAATACAAAGCGTGGGAAACTACATGGCACAACAAGATTTCAGATGGGTACCACGGGTCTACATGTACAACAACACTATTGGCTCTGTTGTGATGCTAGTAATGTGCATGATATGAGAAGTCAACTGTATACACAATTGAAATTGAAATCAACAAAGCTATTGATAAGAGCAAGCATGTTAAAGAAACATGCGTGAACATACCTGCTGTGCCATTGGAGTTTCGATTGGATCCTTCAATTTAAATATAAGTTTGTATGAGTAAATACAGTGATACAAGAGCAAAGCAGTATGCATGATAGCAATCATAGTTAAAAAAAGGCGCGCCTAAGTGAGCGCTTAAGCGCGCCTAGGCTCTAGGCGTTGGCAAAACACATTGTGCATAACTGCGCATAAGCATGCGCTTTGGTCAGTAAAGCACAAGGCGGTGGCAAAATACACAATTAACACCTAGCGCTTTTTTGAACTATGATAGCAATGGAATCTTAAATTAGAACAGTTGTTCTTCAGGTTTAGGCACTTGTTCTACATGAACAGAGTACAGTAAGACGCAACAATATAGTACTTAAAAATAGAAAATGAGCTCATAGACCTTACCACATTCTTGGTTCGGGACCAGTACAGAACAAGGCATTCCCAGTCATCGTCCAGTAAATGTGTCTCAGGAGAACGTAAGGGAATTTGATGAGTTTCTTTGCCGGTGAAGTACGTTTTCTTCAGGTAATTCCGATACTGTCACCAAGCATTCTTGAAGGTAGCAGAGGTATTAGCACAGGTTACCTCATCCTGAGTTTCCAAATTGGTCCTTCTCTATAGAGAAAAATGGGAAAATTTGTTGTATTATAACCATCATGGAGGTAGGATGTATGGGACAAAGCAAAGTAATTGCCATGAATAACATGACTTACACATAACTCCTGGACAAACACCTGCAACTGGCATTTTCCTTCATCTTCAGTATAATATTTCCAAGATGGGAAGATACGCACATACGATTTAACAACATCAAATGCGATAGATGCTAAACTACGACTAGCTGGTTGTGCTTCCTCCACAGGAATAGGCATACTAACTGGTGGAGTTGGGGTTCGCCGTGGTAGTATTGGCCCTTTGGGCACTGGAGCTGCCTTACTAACTGCTCTTGTTTGGGAGCTCTGTGGTGGAGATGGTGCTGTGTCAACAGGAACTGGGTTACTATCTGCTGGGGTTGGGGTTAGATTGGGTGAAGCTGGTTCTCTGTCCATCGCAGTAGGGGTACAATCTGCGAGAGTTTGGGTTATGTGTGGTAGGGCTGGTTCTCGTGCATGTACAACCGGAGTGCTATCTCCACCAAGAGGTAGCCTGTTTTATTTGAAGACCGTGTTTTTAGTCCGCTAGATGCTGGCATCACCCGCTCCAATTCAAATGGCTGATAAACAGGAAACATAGTTGAATGTACAGACATTGCATGAGAGACAGATGCAATAGATAGTGTGGAAAAAACAGGACATGAAATAGTTGACATGTATATTGTTTAACTAAAACGGATAGCATGACATAATTTCACATATATGATGTCTATCTAAACTGGATAGCATAGCATAACATAATTCAAAGATATGATGAATAACTAAATAGGATCGCATGACATAATTCACCTACATGTTATCTAAGTAATCAGGATCACATCATTTAATTCACATATGTGATTTATATGCTAAACAAAGGGCATTAGATATGATGTCTGAACTAAGAACATGGTGTTGAATATAATGTATATGATGTCTAAACTATGCAATGCAAGACACCATATGCATGATATGAGCAGTATAACCGTGCCAAGTTAGAGCATACACCTCGGTGGGGGAATAGGACTTGTCATCTGTCTCTAAATCCATCTCTGAGGAGCTATCGGGACCCAACAAGAGATCTGCTTCGACAGGTAGCACTGTCTGCTCGAAGGCCTTGTTTTCACTCTAGATTTTTCGATCTCCCACCCAAATGGCTGATTCACAGGAAGAGTAGTTTAATGTACAGACATTGTCGATAAATGGAAATGTAATGAAGAAAAGGATGGGCAAGATATCATTCAAATATATGATGCCTGGTTAAACAGGACGGCATTGCACATTTCACATATATTATGGCTGGCTAAAAGACATGAGACTGCATAATTCCCATATATGATATAGAAACTAAACAGGTGGCATTACAGAACATGTCTAAACTAAGCAGATGACATATATGATGTCAAAAGTAGGCACTGCAAGGCAACATGTGCATGATATGACTAACATCATCATGCCAAGGTAGAGCAAACACCTTGGGGGGTAAATAGGAGTGGTCAGCGGCATCTGAATCCGCCTCAGAACAGATATCTTCCTTTGGATTACAATCTGGAGAGGGGTGGGGAGGGTTTGCCATTGAACCCACCATGGAGCGATGTCTGCATGACATTGTATTGCCGCACAAAACTCTTCTCTTTTTCTCTACATGTTCAGCATGACTGTGTACAATATCTGACATGCATACGAAAAAATATGATGAGATTATGTAAGGAGAGCATGCAAAAATTTAGAGTGATGGTAACAACCAGTGGATGGATCCAAAAATAATGATAGCAGGCTGATGATTGCTTTAATTTAATAAAAAGACAGATGATGATTGCTTTACTATTTGTTTCCCACCCAAGATGAACAACATAGGAATACCCTAGGTGAACCAGATATTAGACAGAGATATTATTCATTGCTTCCTCGATATGTGCCCCACAACTAATTTAGAACTCAAGTTTGAACATTAATTTGGACCTGACTTGGAGTCCAAGAGGTGAACAGGACGATAAACTAGCAGGCAATTTTAAGCAATGCATAACATAAGCAGAAACAAAAGAGTGCGACCTCTCTTGTGGACCCGTGTACTCCTCAGGTTCTGCTGAGTCGATGATGGTGATGCCGTTGCGGTGGGTGTCGGCGGCAGGGAAGGAGATCTGAGGCGGCGAAAGATGTTCAAGAGTCGTGATGTCTGGTTTGGTGGATGTTTCTGTCGATGGATCAGCTCAGGTGAGGTGGACGACGTCGTGACAGGAGCAGGACAAACCACACAAAGTTCCCTTCGACACCTACCTGTAACTGAAGTAATTCTGTAAGGGCTCATTTGGCTTGCATGATTCTAAAAACGCAGGGATAGGAAAAACACCAGAATAGGATAGGAATGCACATGGTAAACAGAGCATTTGTAAACACAGGATTTCTGTCAACTTGGGTGTTTGGTTTACAGGAATTGGAAGAGCATAGGAATGCAAAGAAACATGGCCAAAATAAAGTGAAACCATATGAAAGCGTGTACAGTTAGAATGTTATTCTGCCACTAATGCACTTGGTCTTGTTTTCATGCATAGGATTTTGAAAAGTAGGTCCAGGTGGATGTTTTGCTTCATTCCTTTCAACGAAATAAATGAATAATTGAATAGTAGAGTGCCATTGGAAAATTCCCTATTGCTATGTTTTTCCATTGAACCAAAATAGCCCTAATGGATCGACATGAATGTATAGTAATAAGTGATGCAACAAGTGTACAACCTCTTTGCCGTAGCCGTGTCGACCTCAGCATCATTGGGTTGGTCTTTGAAGCAGTTGAGGCAGAGGTGGCTGTCGGAGGTGTGGAGCCGATTATACCTCTCTTCGATTCTATGGACACCTCAAGCCGATGATACCTCCACTCTCTTCTCGTGGATCGCCCCCTCTATATATATATGATATATCCAGGACTCTATTTCACACACATTGCATATGTTACATTTTTTGATTGAACCCCCCCCCAAAAAAAACTCTCACGAGCCCACACACTATATCTCTCTACGTTTGTATCTCTCACACACAACCCCACGTAGGTGTTGTACGTACACAAGAAGAGAATAGGCGCACCGTGCACGTACTCATGCTTCGTGCCCAGCCACACCCGCGCGGGTACACGGTGGAGCTCATTTCTGTACGAAATGGCAGCGCACGTGCTAATTTGAACGCGTGTAGCGGTTGTTTACCTACGGAGGTCGTGTACCACGCATGCACGAAACAAAGTTCAACTTGATGCGCTGGCGTGTTATTTTTAAATAAAGTTATATCGCTCAATGGCACGTATACAGAATATAAAACGATTTTTATGGAGAAAAAGGTAGTGCGCTCCACTATATACAATGGAGCCTGCCTACCTGGTTTGTCTCTCTTCAGAGTATCTCACACAAGGCTGTGGTGGCCTCTCTCTCTCTCACCGTTGGTCACTGGTCCGGCCGCATCCCGTCCGCCGGCGGAAAGGGAGGACGTGCATCGTTTCTTTGTTCGACGGCGCCGAGGTAGCACGTCCCGATCTGCGGTACACGCCGTTCTCTCTGACCAAGCTCCGGTGCGGTAGGGCCTACGCCACCTGCTCGATGCCGCAGTATGGGCAGATTCCGCCCGCCGCCGCTCACCTAGTTACATCCCGACGACCTCTAGTTATCCCCTCCGGCCTTGCTTCATTGCCCGTCTTCCCACGTCGCTACATGTGGATCTTCCATAGTTCTTTACCCAAAACGTAGCTCGTCCGACGTACTTTCCATATTGCAATCTTGTCCTCACACCGTTTTAGACAAACACAACCGTGTTGTTATCTTCCCTTAGGACAAGGAATATGCTTCTTTTTTGTCGTCGCATGTGTCATCAACTGTTATTGGCCAGTAATTGTTTCCTTTCTACCTCTTTTTTGCAAACAGGGCTATCCATTTCACCTCGTTGCTATTGCGACCTTTTGGTGAACTGCACAAATCACTTTTTTTCTTAAGAGTGTTTTGTGCAGTTCTACCAAAATGTCACACACGCAACGTCTCTACATTTCAGTGCGACTGCACAAAGGGAGATTGGTTTTGCTCTATCCTTCTCATCCAACTCCGAGCCTAATCTTCTCCAACTAGTTAGTCTTAAGAGAGACTGCAAAGGTGACCGGCTTCTATTTGTGTGTTTATTGTTTCATCAGCAGTCCTCTATTATCGTAATCACACTTAATATCTTTGGAACAGGGACGCGCAGCTCTATTTTAGTGGAACCGCACAAAATGATCGGAATGTTGCATGCTCCAGACAGCTACTTTTTTCCCAACATGCCTTGTTGATTTAGACAGAGCTGGGGAGCGTTGCTGCCAATGAAAGCATGGATCAATTTTAATTTAACACCTTCTCACAACTTTGTCTTCAGTTGTGATGTAAATATTAGCTCTAATCTGCTAATAATTGAGATGCATTAGCAAGGAAGTTAGTTTTTTATTGTTTTCGACAGAGCATCGATGGCAAGACACATGAAACAAAAGCTGAAAGCTCACACCATTGTACAATTTCATGTCGCTGGAAAATTATTTGTATAGTACGTCAATTATGTAAACAAATGCTGGAAGCTTGATAGCATTGCCAGAAGCCTCTTCGGCATCCGGGTCCATGTGCCATGCACAAAATTATACTCCTTCGTTCATAAATATTTGTCTTTTTACAAATTTCAAATGGGCATATTTTAGAGTGTAGATTCACTCATTTTGCTTCATATGTGTACTCCCTCCATTCCTAAATATTTGTCTTTCTAGAGATTTCAACAAGTGACTACATACGGAGCAAAATGAGTGAATCTACACTCTAAAATATGTCTATATACATCCCTATGTAGTAGTCCATTTGAATCTCTAAAAAGACAAATATTTGAGTAGTCACTCGTCGAAATCTCTAGAAAGACAAATACTCCGGAGTATATTTAAGAACCGAGGGGGTAGTGCACAACCGCAAGGGAGACTCAGCCCGGTCGTTGCGCCGCATTAATAGTGAGTAATGAGCAGTCAAATCATAAGACCCACCTTTCCCACTGTAAGTTGCTCAGAAGAAGCAACCATCAATACGCTCTTCTTTGAATCCGCTCATACTACTCCATCCGTCACTATTTATAGAGCGCGCTTCAGAAAAAGAAAAAATCTCTGGGACCAAGGCGACTAGCGATCGGCCTGAAAAATAGCATTAGTAGTTATAGCATGACGTCTATTACTAGAGGAAATAATGCGTACACACATGGATGCAGTGCTTCCACCCCGGGTACACACATGCATGCACTTACTCCACTCCGTAGTACATCGAGAGAAAATTGTGGACTTGATTGCGGTTACCATGCCCTAATTAATTGAGCATTAAACTAAACGCGTGTAAAGTCTCTCTGGTGGTGGAAATGCATTGAGAGAAATGCATCATAATGAAGCACGCCCTGTAAACTGTGATGGAGGGAGGAGTAGTATGAAGGTGCAAAACCAAGTACGCGTATGGCCAGTCGGTCAACGCACCTCCTCTTGGCATATCACTGATATGTGGGACCGGGGTGTGAGCAAACCGATCTCAATTGACGGCAAAATGGCCAACCCGTCGTTCCTTGAGAGAGACGAGGAGCCAGAACACACAGACGGGCTCGCACGAAGGCCAAGATATATTCGAGCATGGTTGATCGATATCATCTTTACATGTTGGGCTGCCGTTTTCCGTCCTTCTCCGGAATAAATGTGTACTTTATCAGAGATTAAAACAATAAGTGTACAGAGGCTCCACCATGCGGTTCTAGTAGTAGTACTACTCGTACTACTAAACCTTGTGCTTGGCTCTTCGCCTCTTCGTGAAGTCGAACAATGATGGTACTCCGCATGTTCGGTACTACAGTGTATGCCTTTGGCAATCTGACACCGAATGAACTGATGCATGTCCACCGCCTGGGCGAGGGTACGTTGCATTAGTCAAAAGGCGTAGGCGAGCTTCACCTTGTCCTGCAAGCTTCTCCTCGTTCTGCGAGTTGACAGGACACACCAAAAAGTAGTGCTAGTCCATACTCCCTCCTTTCCGGTTAATATGACTTAATCTTTTTTGCGGGTAAATGAGAGAGCTTTATTCATATATAAGCATTCTTAGGACGATCAGCCAAGACACTGGTCACTAGGAAGCGAGGTACCCCGCAAAAAAAGAAGTAGTAAGCAAGGTGTTTCATCAAGCCAGCTCTCGGCCACATTCAAAGTGCAGCAAGCACGGTTCGCACAAAGATGCGCCGCAAGGTTTGCTGACCTGTTTACATGCTGAATAACAAAAAAAGGAAATATTACCGAGCGCTCCTATTTGTAATAGGATATGAGCCAGAATTAAGCGAGAATTGTGGCGAGTGTTCCATGCAATCAACTTCCATTATCACATGCGAGAACCCTTGAAGAGAACCAAATGTGTTGAAGATTGCTTTATCACATTTTAAAAATATAATAAGAGTGCAGACGCTCCTCCATCCGGTTCCTAGTACTAGTATAGTACATACCTCTATAGACTATAGTAGTACTAGTACTAGTAAACTTTGCGCTTGGTTGTTCGCCTCTTCGGGAAGTCGAACAATAATAGTACTAGTATAGTGTATGCTTCTCGCAATCTGACACCGAATTACCTGTTGCACGTCCACCACCTGAGCGAGGGAGAGCTTGCATTAGTCAAAAGTTTCTCCTTGTCCTTCGAGCCACCGCACGCAAGCTTCTCTTATCCTGCAAGCTTCTCCTCGTTCGGCAAGTTGACGGCACATAGCAAAGTAATGCTAGTCCATACCGCCTCCTCTCCGGTTAATATGGCTTAATTTCAAACGAGATAAATACACTATCTGTCACTGTATATTTGTAAAAATACGGTCAGTGGACTTCATAATACGCTCATTGCGCTCAATATATACATTTTCCGGTGTTTATACGGTCACTAGCTCACCCTGGCTGAGTATGTGTGTGAATGCACGTGTAGGTTGAGCACTTGAGCGTGACCGTGTGTGTTCCATCGTGTGCTCGGACATGCATGCGTTAGGGCGTCGCGCACGTTTTTGCGTCCATGTGTACGTGTGACTGTTGCATAAACGTAGGGGGAGTACGTGTAGGGGCCACTAAAGGAGCAGTCAAATCACACAGTAAGTTAGTCGGAAGAAGCAACCATCATTTCACTCTTCAATGACACGTACGCAATATAAAATGGTTGATATGGAGAGAAAAAGAAAACCACTATATATACACTAGCAGGAGCCTAAGCTACAAGCCTGCTTGCTTGGGTTGCTCTCTTCACAAGCATAGAACGACGGTGGCCACACCACTGGTCACATATCCGGCCTGATCCCGCAGCTGGGGGAAGGGAACAATGTTCTGCGTAGACGCGGTCGACATCGGCGAGGGAGAAAATCCACAGTTCGTGCGTCCCAATCGGGGGTCACCGTGGTATGGGCCGATGCTGCGTCCCAACCGCCCTTCTAGCTACAGCCCGACGTCCGTTTCGAAAATATTAGTGCATGTCAACAAAAATTATACTATCATTGTTCCGTTTCGAAAAAAAAGCATATAAGATGTTACTTCTTACCCAAAGGATCTTTATATCCAACAGACACAAAATATCCATTCGACTGTTCGAAATTACTTCCACTGCTGATCTGATGTCGAGGTAATTGCTGCATCGCCACCAAAACCCACCATCTCTTAAGCTAAAGTAGACCGAGCTAACCCCTATATTAGCATATTACTAAGATAAACAGAAGGCACTGTAGAATCATTTAGGACGCGAGCCTGTCAATCTGAATGTGGAGGGACACCAGCTTAGCCCCGGCCAGCAGGTTGGGCGAAACTGTGAAGAAGGTCAGCTCCTGCACGGCGACGTTGCCGGGATCCCTGCTGCTTGTCACCTCCATTTCCACCTTGATGGCGTCGGTCCTGCCTTTGGGCTCCCCCGGCGGGCCGTTCGCCCACAGCTTGGCCACGTAGTGCGGCAGTGGGATGCCCCCGCTCTGATGCAGACGACCGACACGGCGATAGGCGCGCCGATGTCGAGCACGCCGCCGACCAAGAAAAACACCCAGTCCTCCTCCTCCGCGAATAGAAAGAGCCGTGGCTCTGACAGTGGCACTTGCAGCTGGAGCGCCTTGCCATACTAGATCCTGTGCACGGGCATGGGATGCACGGTGCTGATGTGGTGGGAGAGCACCGGCGGCGGGCCTTCGTAGCTGCAGACGGGCACGGGGCATTTGCAGGGCGTGAGCGGACACACGCTCTGGTGATCGGCGAGCTTGTGGTTAGTGACGTAGAGCCCACAGCCTTCATGCGGGCACTCCACCCTCACCGAGGAGAGGAGAGCGTCCACCGCCGTGTTCCGCACGTCGAAGCCACCGCCGCGCTCGCACTTCTGGCACTGTCGCTGGTTCCCGGGGCGCTCGACGCGGCAGTCCGCGCAAGCCAGGTGCCCTCCCTTGCACTGCACAAATCAATCGAACAACACATCAATCAAGAAACCTGCACCTTGCTCGATCAGTCGAACGGACGAGGTGTATTCGTACCTCATACACTGGAGGCTTCAAGGGGTGGAGGCACAAGGGGCAGTGGAGCAAGGTGAGGTCCATCGAGACCATAGAGAGCTCCATCGTCGGGTCCTGTTCCGTCTGCATGATCTCCCCCTCCTCGTGCACAACCATCTCTCGCTTTATTAGGGCTGGGGCATTACAAAGCTTTACCGTCACATATTCATACTACTTCAAGGTGCATTAAATCAACACATGCAAGTATCAAAAGGAGAGTCACGGCATGCATGCATGCGTTGTAATTAATGCATCGGTAAACGCAAATTATTGAAATATATCGAGTGCAGTGCTTTGATGTGTCGCGTCAACTCGTACAAGACCGAGAAGTTTGATTACTACAACGCCCTCTCGCCTTAACCGCACCTGTCTTTGGCTGCATGACAGGAGGGCCACCGACCTGTTGGGCCCACCTGTCATAGACGCAAAGGCAGGAGCAGTAAGTGAATGAAGTTGTGTCCCTCCCTCGCCCATGAGCGTGGTGGCTGGCAGGACTAGGAGAAGCTTTCGTTCGCTACACGCTCTCCCTCCCGCACGCGGTGGACATGCAGCAGTTCAATAGGTGTCAGACGGCCAGAAGCATACTGTAGTACTCCTCCACTGCAGTAGTACTCCATCATTGTTCGACTTCCCAAAGAGGCGAAGAGCCAAGCGCAGCCCGGACGCTCGTGTGGCAGTTTCATGTGTAGAGTAGTCTAGGATAGCGTGTACCGTGCCTGTAAGCTTAAAATCGTTGGGGTCGGCTCCATGCTATATTTTTTTATTAAAATAATCTTCTGGCCCTACCTGTCATCCTGGTGATTCTAGCTTGCACGCTCATCTGGTCAAGACAGGAATATATATTTTAATTTGTGGTGGGGTAAATGTTAGAGGTTGCAGCAAATGGAGTATTGTACACTGCGGGTCTTTCAACCAAGTTTAGAGGCAACCATGTGGGGCCAGTGCTATGATGTGTCACGTCAACTTGTACAACGAGGAGAAGCTTGATTTTACTACTACACGCCTTCTCCCTCACCCATGCGCACGGTGGCTCGCAGACGAGGACAGGCTTTTGCGATACTGTAGAAGCAGTAGTAGTAACATCATTGTTCATCTTCTCGAAGAGGCGAAGAGCCAAGTGCAACCCGAACGTGGCAGTTGCGAACCTTGGAGCACGCATATAGCCAGGCTCTTGCATGAGACAAAATTGCTATGTGAGCCCACTGTTGTAGTACTTGCTAGTATAGCCCTGTAAACCAGAAAGGAGTATTTGCCTTTCTAGAGATTTCAACAAGTGACTAGACTACACCGAGACGGAGTATATATGGAGCAAAATGAGTGAATCTACACCATAAATAAATATGTAGTTCTCTCGTTTTCCTCTCGGCCTTGGTCGCGGTGCACAATATTGAGTATACTAGTACTATCATCTTGAAATTTATGGAGTCACTATAGGCACCTCGTCGTCGACGGGAACGTCTCCTGACACGTGATAGACACGAGCGGTAGTCGCCTCCATAGGTGCTTGAATGCCAAGAAGGGAGAGGGTAGCGGTTCCCGAGACATTGAACGGTCAATGATGCATCCTCAAATTACATGCTGAGGGAATTAATTGGAGAAGCAGAATAGAGCCAGCACGATGTGAATGCAACAGAGTTTGGATTCTCATATAAAGGTGCCCCACCACTCCAATCCATCTACTCCTTAGTCTCTGCGCAACACTGCTCACTCCAATCCAAGACCAAGTGACCAGAAGCCAGAAGCACCTATGGAGGCGATGGACGCGAGCGGCAGTCGGCGGTGCCAAATCATCCAAGGCGCCAGCCTGCGGCCCCGCACCGCGCAGCGTTTCCAGACAGTGCTGGCGACTACCGGCATCGTAGCCCTCGCCGACGCCGGCTTCACCTCTCGCATGGACGACATGATGGTCAACTCCATCTGCAAGTTCGCCGCCGTCAAGAAGCGTGTAGCGAAAGCTCCTACTAGTCCTGCCAGCCACCACGCTCATGCGCGAGGGAGGGATGCAGCTTCATTGACTTACTGCTCCTGCCTTTGCATCTATGACAGGTGGGCCCAACAGGTGGTTGGCCCACCTGTCATGCAACCAAAGGCGGGTGCAGTTAAGGCACCGGAGCTCAGTCCTCGAGGGAGAGGGCGTTGTAGTAATCAAACTTATCGGTCTTGTACGAGTTGACACGACACATCAAAGCACTGCACTCGATATAAGTCTTTTTACACATTTCAAATGGACTACAACATACGGATGTATGTAGACATATTTTGCTTCGTATGTAGTCACTTGTTGCAATCTCTAAAAAGACTTATATTTGGAAACGGAGGGAGTACAACGCATGCATGCATGACGTGACTTCCCTTTTGATACTTGCATGTGTTGATTTGATGCACCCTGCCAAATTTTGACTATAAATTTAACTAACCAAATTTTCATGCATGTCACAAAAAATTACGGGGCTGTTTCGATTGTGACTATGTTTGTCTTATGTTGCCACATTATTTTTCCCACACTTGCCACACTTGCCTAACTTGAGTTGCTCAAATTGTTAGACACACTTTGGCTTGCCTAAGGGAATCTTGCCACACTTTTTGTGTCTATGACATGTGGGGTTCACTGCTAATAAAAAAATTCTTGTCTTAGGTGTGGCTAATAAAAAAGACTTATATTTAGGAACGGAGGGAGTAGAAAATATAAATAATAATGCATGTTGGGGCAATCCACGTTTCCGATAATTTTAGCCGTGGGCTTGTTCACAATTTTTACGAGGGGTGGTTGTTCATTTAATGGAGGGACTTGTACCAGACTTGAACGATACAAAGTGCGACCTGGCACACCGTAACACCACTTGGAACAAGCGGGTAGCTATCTCAAAAAACAATCAACAACTAAGAAAAGGCGACCTGGCACGTAGTACACAATTTTAAACGATTGTTTTGATGGAGTGAAAAAGGAAAACTACCCCACTACGTATATATAGGCCGGAGCCTCCGCGCTTGCTTGCTAGGGTTGCTCTGTTCACACACTCTCATACTCTCCAGATCTAAACAAGATAGGGGTGGTAACACTGTCTTTCTATCCTCACCGCTGGTTACAGATCCGGATGTCGGAGGAGGGGCAGTGTTTAGGCTGTCGTCGACAGCGAGGGAGGAGACCCACTGCCGGCCGCACCGTTTTCTCTGGCCGAGTGCTGGCGCGGGAGGTCCTCCGATCCCTTCGTCGTTGCCCTAGTGTGGGCGGATCCGGCCTCCCGCCGCCCACCTATCCAAATCCCGACGACCTTCAGGTATATCTTCCTTCGAAACCGCCTTAGCTCTACTTCCCCAGCTCGCTACGTCGCTGCATGTGCATCATTTTCTACCTCTCAGCCCCTCATGATCGGATGGTCCAACGTCACCTATTTTTTTTCTTCTATTGTTAGAGGTAAAGCTACTTCATGGAGTCGAATCTTGTACTTGGTTCAAGCAAGAAATAAAGTGGGGGTGGGGTAATTTAGTATGTAGTACTCCCTCCGTCCGAAAAAACTTGTCATCAAAATGGACAAAAAAGGTGTATCTAGAACTAAAATACATCTAGATACATCCCCTTTTATTCATTTTGATGACAAGTATTTCCGGACGGAGGGAGTACATCGGACTTGGTACAAACAGGAAGGAAAGGGGGTGAAAGTAGTACAGACTGGTCATCCAACCGGTCTCTTGGTCGAAAAGAGAAATATAGGGGTAACGCTGTACACAGTGGTATGACCAGGATTAGATTTGCTATCCACACATAGGAGTAGGTGGCTAGAGTGAACAAAATGGGACCACCCCAGATATGTTTCTTGGATGTTTGTTTCTCAGGGCAACAAACTATGAATCACCACTTTATGCCCCTGTTTAGGTACATGGTGCTGGACTGCTGGTGCACCCACTGTCCCATGCCCTTATACCAAATATTTAGTTGTTCTTAATCTAATTCCCCTAGTAAAAATGAAGCCATGCCACTGTTATAAGCCATGACAAGTTCAGCCAAATGTTTTTGCCTGTAATTGTTTGAGACTCTCACTGTTTCCTCTGTAGCTTTTTGTGCAAACAGGGATATCCATTTCACCTGGTTGCTGTTGTGACCTTTTGGTGCACTGCACAAAACTCTTCTTAAAAGAAGCGACTTTTGTGCTGTTTAACTGGAATGTCAGAATGGAACAGTTGGTTCATTTCGGTGGAACTGCACAAAGGGATATCTGTGTTCCAATCCTCATCATCCATATTGGCACCATAACCTTCCTTTAGGTAAGAATGATATTTAATGCATGTGTTCATCTCTATTTTGCGACTGCCATGAGAAAATAATGCTATTTTTTACTAGTACACTTGTACTCCCTCACTGACAAAACCAATTCTCAAATAGAAGGCCAATCATGTACTTGGTTTCACCAACTGGTGAGGAGAATGAGAAACAGAGCATGAAGAGGAAGAAGAAGAAGAGTAAACAGTGCCAAGGCGATCTTGCTGAAGCCAGAGGCCTCAGTCGAGGCCATTCAAGGGCTCCGGCAACGACTACCTTACATGTGAGACGATCCTCCAGTGAGCCCTTCCACTTTTGCTATCTCACTTAATTAATTAGGAGTATTAAGTACCACTAATTTATTGCTGCCTAATTTTCCTGTTGGAGTTAAACAAATCTTTAGTAGCACCCTATGCTGAATCATGTACGTGTGTATGTTTGTCTATGGGGGTGAATCATGTGGTGGAGCAGGGAGGGAATGCTAACTTTACCCATTAAGATAATGAGGGTGCTTCTATTTGTTTTGTTAGTGTATGTTTCATCAACTAGTCCCACTATTACAGTAATCTCACTCTCTCAATATATGTGGCAACAGGGATGCTCGATTTTGGTGGAACTGCACAAAAACTTTTGGGTGCTTCATTGCCTCGACAACTTCCTTCCTTTCCTGTTAGTCGCTAATCTCAGCATGCATTCTTCCTTTGTTGTCAGTCGCTTGGCTTATCTCGGCTTCCAGTCAAAGGAAATAGTAATTGATATGCTACCTCACACAGGTTTGTACTGGTCTTTATCCTGATTATTGTGCTTGTCATATGTATTGGTAATTTGGTATTGTGCTACTATTTGCCGATTTCATAGAGTAACTTGGATCCTGAACTCGCAGGCAAATCATTACATCGGGTGATTTCAGTAGAACTGCACAAAAAGATTAGATGGACAGGTACTTATGTTGCTGCTATGTACTCCAAAGTTCACTCAGACAAGCATCGATCTTGACAAGAAGAAGTGCCTATATTCATTTGAGTATCAACCGGCGTTAACCAATTGTCAAACTCCAAGTATTAGGAGAGTGAACGCCAAAAATATTGCTTGGCGCATAGCCCAGAAAAACGCAGTCCAGTCTTTGGTCCCAACTTGTGCCTTTTGGTTATTGGCACATATGGTAGCGAACTGTATGGCATGGAATCTAAAGATTCCAGACAAGTTGGTTGACGCGTATATTCATCTGGCACTTAATCAGTCTGCACGCCAGGGATGCTGCATTTCAGTTGAACTGCACAAAAAATTTGGGTGGTTCATTTTCTCAACCGCCTCCTTTCTCGTCTGCAATGTAGAATTTTGGCGAGGTACAGGACCAAGATGAGCCAGTAAACTAGTTGGATGAAAGTAGTGGCCAAGTTGCTCAAACCTCCCTCGGCACGAGGCCACTATTTGAGGATAAACCTACAAGCAAAGTTCAGATTGTCTGTGTTGCCTCTTATGTACTGGAAACTTTACTCGTACAAGCATTAATTTTAGCAAGAAGTACCTCCGACTGAACACCATTTACCAGTCTGTACCCTAGGTAATTAAAGTTCGTCCATGGATCATATTGGCTGTGATCTCAATCATTTGGATGCATAAACATATTGAACATGTGTATATCTGAATCTTTTTGTGAATTATCTATGAATATTGTTGTGTGATCTATCAATCATTTGAATCCATAGACATGTTGAACTTGTGCATATATGAATCTTTTGAGTTGTTGATAGTGAATGTTGGCTATGAATATGAACGTGCCCTGTGAACCTGAGTTTGATACGAATGTTTACCTTTTTTGTTGTGCTTGTGTGTGAACTTGTTAGTATGCCTACTGTGGGGTATGTGATGTGTGGGTGTCAATGGCACACCTTCTTCCCGAGAAGAATTGCACCTGCTTTGTTAGGGTAGCAACGGCGCATCAGCTCTTTTTAATCTTTTTGCTCTGTCTTGCCCCCTCCCCCGCTCAACCCCTGCCGTAATGTTTTCGGCATCAAAACAAACATAGTACTGCATTGTTTTTGGGGCTTGATGAAAAATCGAGTGCTGGTTTCTGTAGGTTGGCCCGCCCAGCAAATGCGCTGCTGGTCCACCACGGACTGGGAGGCTAAAAATACAAGTTGTATGGTGCAGAGGCAAGTAAAAAAAATGCCATCGAGAGCCATCCACTGAAGAAGAAAAATCACTCCTGATGTGCTTCTTCAGTCGTGCCGCCGGCCCCCTCTTTAATCCAGTTCGCTCGAGGACCTGGTATCATTTTTTTCCAGAGGGCGAACAAGTATCATCTAGGCCTAGGTTTTGTATTTTAACATGCGTAGCCCACGACATACGGTGACAGTGGTTTCAACTTATTTTTTCATGTCCATACCGGCCTATGGGCTTTTTCTTAAAGATCGGCAGCCCAATGTATTTTTTAACCACATTATATATATTTATATTATTACTATTATCTTATATTTTATAGAGACTTATATATATATTATAAAAACATCCCATGTGTTATTAACTTCTAAAAGTAAATGTTTAACAGAAGTTGGCAAGGAAAATCCTGGTTGTTTTTGACTCACTGGCAAGGAAAATCCTGCTGATTGCGTACAAAAGCTTGCGAAGATTTTAAGGACCAATGTAATAATAATGCGCTCATTTTTATTTTGAGCAATAACTCTCTAATTTGTTAATTATGTATATAAAAAATGTGCCTCTCTGGTTTATTTTTTGATATTAATTGCTCCTTCTAACATAACATTATATATATAACGAGCCCAACTAATTCGTGTATTTGAAAGAAGTGCAAATGGGCTGGGATTTCTTAGATAATATAAATGGGCCGCATTGACGCGAAATTATTTGTTCACCCAGCCCAGCAAATGGACTGTACATTCTATAAAACATGGGTTAAATACATGCCACATTTTTGCAGGCTGACATGTGGGCCAATAGGTCGAAGCCTAAGCAGGGCGTTGTCAACTTGGTCGGCATGCACCTTCAATCTCTCGTCTTCTTCCTCCAGCATCGCCGGGACCACCTGGTCCGGCCTCCAGCGGCTAGCAGCTCTGCTTAGCACGCATCGCTGTGAAGCGCTACCCCACCGCCGGCCAGGCTATCCCTCCACCCCTCCACACCTCCTGTTATTCTCCACCGACTGTAGCCCCACGCCGCACCAGAACCAGTTATAACCTTCTCCTCCACTCAATCTGCGACTCCACTGCCGCGTCTTCCCATCTCCGAGTCGTTCCCGTCCGGGGCCTCGCCGTCGTCCACCGCCTTGCTGCGCTCGGTGCGGCGTGGTCAACAAACGAGAGTCATCGGAAGAGGACTGTACGTGGAGAGCCTGACGGCTGGGACCCACGAGGTCCATGCTCGCACGCAAGGACAGTTCCTCCTTATTAAGCTGAAAAAAATGTTTCCTCCACCTGACAGTGGGGACCCATCGGCTGTATCTTCGCACGGAAGGAAGTGACTCCTTGTTATGCGAAAAAAAATATTCCTCCCGTTGCCAGCTGGGACCCGTCAGATTTGGTGGCTGACTTGTGGGCCTACTAAGCGGACGTGTACGCAGGGCTTTGTCAACTTAATCAACAAATGATTCTAGCAGCTGGACCGTTGGATGTTAATCCAACAGACGTGCTCCTTCTTCAACCTCTGTTCTTGCTCATGTCTCCCGTGCGCGGCACCGTGGCTGTGCTGCCGCGCACCCGAACCAGTGAAGTTTCCCACTCCTCTCCATCTGCGACTCCACTGCCCCGTCTTCCCCATCTCCGGGTCATTCCAGTCTGGGGCCTCGCCGTCGTCCACCCGCCTTGGTGCGCTCGGCACGGTGTGGTCAACATGGTCAACAACCGAGAGTCATCGGAAGATGACTATACGTGAGAGGCTGACAGTGGGGACGCACCACGCCCATGGACGCATGCATGCAACGGAACGCGGCGTGGTCAACGTGGTCAAGGAACGACTTCCATCGGAAGTGTACTGTACGTGGAGAGGCCGACAGCTGGGTCCACGGCCGCAGCAAGGAAGTGCCTCCTTATTACGCGGAAAATAATTATTCCTCCACCTAACAGCAGGGACCCACCGGACGGGCCACCGTATTTTGCAAAAAAAAAGTTCCCCCCTGACTGCTGGGACCCACCGGACGGGCCACCGTATTTCGTGAAAAAAACGTTTCCCCCGCTGTCAGCTCAGACCCACCGGAAGTGCCTCCTTATTACGCAGAAAAAAATGAATACTCCCCCTGCTAGCTGGGACCCACCTTGGTGGGAGGCTGACTTGTGGGCCTACTAAGTTGACGGGGATGGAGGGCTTCGTCAACTTAGTCAATATGAATGATTCTAGCTCCAGTGACCGTACGATGTCCATCCAACGGCTGTAGTGCTTCTTCAACCTCTGGTCTTCTTGCTCCAGCCGCCCAAACCAGCGCCGGTCGTGCCTCGTGCTCCTGCCTCCTGTGGCCGGCTGCGATGCGGCGGAGGCCTCACCGCTCCCTACTACTCCCACCACTGGCCAGGCCATCCCTCTACTCACCCACACCCCCTGTTATTCTGCGGCGATGGCAGCTGATACGTCTCCAACGTATCTATAATTTTTGATTGTTCCATGCTATTATATTATCTGTTTTGGATGTTCATGGGCTTTATTAAACACTTTTATATTACTTTTTGGACTAACCAATTAACCCAGAGCCCAGTGCCAGTTCCTGTTTTTCCCTTGTTTCAGTGTTTCGAACAAAAGGAATATCAAACGGAGTCGAAATGCAATGAAACCTTCTGGAGAAGTTATTTTTGGAAGGAAAGCTACCCGATAGACTTGGAGTGCACGTCAGGAAAGAAACGAGGGAGCCACGAGGTAGGGGGCGCGCCCACCCCCCTAGGGCACGCCCTCCACCCTCGTGGGCCCCTCGTGGCTCCCCTGACGTACTTCTTCCTCCTATATATACCCATATACCCTAAAACGATCGGGGAACATAATAGATCGGGAGTTCCGCCGCCGCAAGCCTCTGTAGCCACCAAAAGTCAATCGGGACCCTGTTCCGGCACCCTGCCGGAGGGGGGGAACCCTCACCGGTGGCCATCTTCATCATCCCGGCACTCTCCATGACGAGGAGGGAGTAGTTCACCCTCGGGGCTGAGGGTATGTACCAGTAGCTATGTGTTTGATCTCTCTCTCTCGTGTTCTTGAGGTGTTACGATCTTGATTTATCGTGAGCTTTGCTATTGTAGTTGGATCTTATGATGTTTCTCCCCCTCTACTCTCTTTTAATGGATTGAGTTTTCCCTTTGAAGTAATCTTATCGGATTGAGTCTTTAATGATTTTAGAATACTTGATGTATGTCTTGCCGTGCGTATCTGTGGTGACAATGGGATATCACGTGATTCACTTGATGTAAGTTTTGGTGATCACCTTGCGGGTTCCGCCCATGAACCTATGCATAGGGGTTGGCACACGTTTTCGTCTTGATTCTCCGGTAGAAACTTTGGGGCACTCTTTGAGGTTCTATGTGTTGGTTTAATAGATGAATCTCAGATTGTGTGATGCATATCGTATAATCATACCCACGGATACTTGAGGTGACATTGGAGTATCTAGGTGACATTAGGGTTTTGGTTGATTTGTGTCTTAAGGTGTTATTCTAGTACGAACTCTAGGGCTGTTTGTGACACTTATAGGAATAGCCCAACGGATTGATTGGAAAGAATAACTTCGAGGTGGTTTCGTACCCTACCATAATCTCTTCGTTTGTTCTCTGCTATTAGTGACTTTGGGTTGACTCTTTGTTGCATGTTGAGGGATAGTTATATGATCCAATTATGCTATTATTGTTGAGAGAACTTGCACTAGTGAAAGTATGAACCCTAGGCCTTGTTTCCTAGCATTGCAATACTATGTACGCTCACTTTTACCACTTGCTACCTTGCTGTTTTTATATTTTCAGATTACAAATACCCATATCTACCATCCATATTGCACTTGTATCACCTTCTCTTCACCGAACTAGTGCACCTATACAATTTACCATTGTATTGGGTGTGTTGGGGACACAAGAGACTCTTTATTATTTGGTTGCAGGGTTGTTTGAGAGAGACCATCTTCATCCTACGCCTCCCACGGATTGATAAACCTGAGGTCATCCACTTGAGGGAAATTTGCTACTGTCCTACAAACCTCTGCACTTGGAGGCCCAACAACGTCTACAAGAAGAAGGTTGCGTAGTAGACATCAAGCAGTTTTCTGGCGCCGTTGCCGGGGAGGTGAGTGCTTGAAGGTATATCTTTAGATCTTGCAATCGAATCTTTTTGTTTCTTGTTTTAGCACTAGTTTAGTTTATAAAAGAAAATTTAAAAAAATATGGAATTGAGTTTGTCTCATACACTTCATCTTTTTAATATCTTTCGTGAGTATGATGGAAAGGAAAATTGTGCCAAAGTGTTAGAAGAAGAATACATTAAAATGTTTGGCACTAAATCTTTGAATGATGAGCATGATTGCAATGTTGTTAGTATGAACTCCTTGAATATCTATGGTACTAATGATGATTGCACTAGTTATGATGAAAATGCCTCCTATAAACATGTCAATTTTTGTGGAGTGCATTGGGTTTGCAAGTACACACCAAATAGGGAAGATAGATATTGCAAGAGGCATAAGCATTTAGAAACTAAATTGTTGCAAGAATGGCTAGATGATTGTGCTGAAAATTTAAATTTTCTTGGCAGTACTTGTGAACTTTGCAATGAAAGTGGTCATTTAGCTATCCGATGCAAATTGTTTCATGATCTAATCATGTCCAAAAATTGTGATGAGTTGATTTCCCTTGCACATTATAATGAACTTAACTTGCTTATGGGTTGCGAAGAAATGAAACATATAACTAGGCATCTTCTAGAATTTGTCTGTTATAAACTTCTTGGTTTTGATCTAGAAGAAATTTATATGTATTGTGCGGTGAATTGCATTGAAAATCCTTATATTGCCAATTACATAAAGAAAAGAAAAGAAATAGAAGATGAAGAAAATACTAATGAAAGGGAAGAGACTTCCCAATATCCTCCTATTATTTCTTATGATGAATCAGGTAACGAGGAGGAGCCTTCTATTCAACCAATCTCATTAATAAGGAGCTCCAAAAGGAGGATTGAACCCACACATGATGTGGTGAAGAAGAAGAAAAGAAAAAGGAAGAGAGGTAAAAAGATATCTCTCCCAAATAATGTTGCTCCTATTATTGTTGTGCCTCATGAAAATGAATCAAAAATAATTGTGGAAGATGATGCACTTGATGATGATCTCGTTATGCCTATTGCTTGTTGTGATGATTATGATTGGGAAGATAATGATACTTCTTATGATCTTGAAAATCTTTTTGGCACTTGCTTGGAA
This sequence comes from Aegilops tauschii subsp. strangulata, assembly GCF_002575655.3. NCBI lineage: Eukaryota > Viridiplantae > Streptophyta > Magnoliopsida > Poales > Poaceae > Aegilops > Aegilops tauschii. The sequence continues at coordinate 325,117,528 of NC_053040.3, forward strand.
GAATATGATAATTGTTATACTATTGGTGCTATCCATACTATTAATGATGAGAGTGATTATGCTTATGATATGAAAAGGCCCAAGATTGGGGATGCTATGTTTGATGAAGATGATGTTTTTGAGAATATATTTGCTGCAATTAATGTTTGTCCCAAGCTTGGGGATGCTACGTTTAATGAAGATGAAAATTTTAGCCTCCCAAGTTTTGATATGCAAATTTATAATGATGATAGCATGCCTCCTACTTATGATGATTATATTGATGAAAGTGGGTTTGGAAGAGTGTCAACTTTAGGAAGTAATGATCCCATTATTTTGGAGGATGTTGAATCTTATAATATTTATGAAAGTGGATTTGGAGAGGTCATGACTTTATTTAGTGATGTATCCACTATTTCGGAAGACATTTCAATCGATTATGATGAGAACAAAGTTGCTACTTATGATGATTATTGTGATGAAACTTATGCTATAAAGAGTAGTGATGATTATATTTATAAAACTTGTCATGATTATGAGTACCGTTTCTCTAAACATTACTCTTTTAATGTGGAAACAATTTATAGTATTCAAGTTTCTTATGATACTCCCACTATTCCGAATGAGAAGAATTTCACTTATGTGGAGAGTAATAAAATTTCTATGCTTGTAGATCATGAAAAGAATGCTTTAGGTGCTGGTTATATTGTTGAATTCATTCATGATGCTACTGAAAATTATTATGAGGAAGGAATTTATGCTTGTAGGAATTGCAATAATATCAAGTTTCCTCTCTATGTGCTTAAAATCTTGAAGTTATGCTTGTTTTACCTTCCTATGCTAGTTGATTCTTGTTCCCATAAGTTATTTGCTCACAAAATCCCTATGCATAGGAAGAGTGTTAGACTTAAATGTTCTAGTCATATTCTTCATGATGCTCTCTTTATGTTTCATTTCTTATCTTTTTGTGAGCATCATTGAAATCATCATGCCTAGCTAGGGGCGTTAAACGTTAGCGCTTGTTGGGAGGCAACCCAATTTTATTTTACTTTATTGATATTTGGTTCTGTTTAGGAATAAATAATCCATCTAGATTCTGTTTAGATGTGGATTTATGTTTTAATTAGTGTTTTTGCCAAGTAGAACCTTTGGGAAGACTTGGGTGAAGTCTTTATGATCATGCTGTAAAAAACAGAAACTTTAGCGCTCACGAGATTAGTTAAAACTTTTTACTGGAGAGTGATATTTAGTTGATTATTTTTGCAGATGATTACTAGACAAATTACTCAGGTCCATAAATTTATTTTGGAATTTTTGGAGTTCCAGAAGTTTGCGTTAGTTACATATTACTACAGACTGTTCTGTTTTTGACAGATTCTGTTTTTCGTGTGTTGTTTGCTTATTTTGATGACTCTATGGCTAGTAAAATAGTTTATAAACCATAGAGAAGTTGGAATACAGTAGGTTCAACACCAAAATAAATAAAGAATGAGTTCATTACAGTACCTTGAAGTGGTGTTTTGTTTTCTTTCGCTAACGGAGCTCACGAGATTTTCTGTTAAGTTTTGTGTTGTGAAGTTTTCAAGTTTTGGGTAAAGATTCGATGGACTATGGAATAAGGAGTGGCAAGAACCTAAGCTTGGGGATGCCCAAGGCACCCCAAGGTAATATTCAAGGACAAACAAGAGCCTAAGCTTGGGGATGCCCAGGATGGCATCCCCTCTTTCGTCTTCGTTCATCGGTAACTTTACTTGGAGCTATATTTTTATTCACCACATGATATGTGTTTTGCTTGGAGCGTCATTTTATTTTCTTTAGCTTTACTTGCTGTTTGAATAAAATAGTAAGATCTGAAATTATTAAATGAGAGAGTCTTCACATAGTTGCATAATTATTCGACTACTCATCGATCTTCACTTATATCTTTCGGAGTAGTTTGTTGTTTGCTCTAGTGCTTCACTTATATCTTTTAGAGCACAATGGTGGTTTTATTTTGAAGAAATAGATGAACTATCATGCTTCACTTATATTATTTTGAGAGTCCTAAACAGCATGGTAGTTTGCTTTGGTTATGAATTTAGTCCTAATATGATGGGCATCCAAGATGGGTATAATAAAAACTTTCATACAAGTGCATTGAATACTAAGAGCAGTTTGATACTTGATAATTGTTTTGAGATATGAAGATGGTGATATTAGAGTCATGCTAGTTGAGTAGTTTTGAATTTGAGAGATACTTGTGTTAAAGTTTGTGATTCCCGTAGCATGCACGTATGGTGAACCGTTATGTGATGAAGTCGGAGCATGATTTATTTATTGATTGTCTTCCTTATGAGTGGCGGTCGGGGACGAGCGATGGTCTTTTCCTACCAATCTATCCCCCTAGGAGCATGCGCATAATACTTTGCTTTGATAACTTGTAGATTTTTGCAATAAGTATATGATTTCTTTATGACTAATGTTGAGTCCATGGATTATACGCACTTTCTTCCTTCCACCATTGCTAGCCTCTCTAATACCGCGCACCTTTCGCCGGTATCATACATCCACCATATATCTTCCTCAAAAGAGCCACCATACCTACCTATTATGGCATTTTCATAGCCATTCCGAGATATATTGCCACGCAACTTACCACCGTTCCGTTTATTATGACACGCTCCATCATTGTCATATTGGTTTGCATGATCATGTAGTTGACATTGTATTTGTGGCAAAGCCACCGTTCATAATTCTTTCATACATGTCACTCATGATTCATTGCACATCCCGGTACACCGCCGAAGGCATTCATATAGAGTCATATTTTGTTCTAAGTATTGAGTTGTAATTGTTGAGTTGTAAGTAAATAAAAGTGTGATGATCATCATTTTTAGAGCATTGTCCCAGTGAGGAAAGGATGATGGAGACTATGATTCCCCCACAAGTCGGGATGAGACTCCGGACTAAAAAAAGAGGCCATAAAAAAAAGAGAAAAGGCCCAAATAAAAAAATAAAAAAATGCGAGAAAAAGAGAGAAGGGGCAATGCTACTATCCCTTTACCACACTTGTGCTTCAAAGTAGCACCATGATCTTCATGATAGAGAGTCTCCTATGTTTTCACTTTCATATACTAGTGGGAATTTTACATTATAGAACATGGCTTGTATATTCCAATGATGGGCTTCCTCAAAATGCCCTAGGTCTTCGTGAGCAAGCGAGTTGGATGCACACCCACTTAGTTTCTTTCGTTGAGCTTTCATATACTTGTAGCTCTAGTGCATCCGTTGCATGGCAATCCCTACTCACTCACATTGATATCTATTGATGGGCATCTCCATAGCCCGTTGATATGCCTAGTTGATGTGAGACTATCTTCCCCTTTTTGTCTTCTCCACAACCACCATTCTATTCCACCTATAGTGCTATGTCCATGGCTCACGCTCATGTATTGCGTGAAGATTGAAAAAGTTTGAGAACATCAAAAGTATGAAACAATTGCTTGGCTTGTCATCGGGGTTGTGCATGATTTAAATACTTTGTGTGGTGAAGATAGAGCATAGCCAGACTATATGATTATGTAGGGATAACTTTCTTTGGCCATGTTATTTTGAGAAGACATGGTTACTTTGTTAGTATGCTTGAAGTATTATTATTTTTATGTCAATATTAAACTTTTGTCTTGAATCTTATGGATCTGAATATTCTTGCCACAATAAAGAAGATATCATTGGTAAATATGTTAGGTAGCATTCCACATCAAAAATTCTGTTTTTTCCATTTACCTACTCGAGGACGAGCAGGAATTAAGCTTGGGGATGCTGATACGTCTCCAACGTATCTATAATTTTTGATTGTTCCATGCTATTATATTATCTGTTTTGGATGTTTACGGGCTTTATTAAACACTTTTATATTACTTTTTGGACTAACCTATTAACCCAGAGCCCAGTGCCAGTTCCTGTTTTTCCCTTGTTTCAGTGTTTCGAAGAAAAGGAATATCAAACGGAGTCAAAGCGGAATGAAACCTTCTGGAGAAGTTATTTTTGGAAGGAAAGCTACCCGATAGACTTGGAGTGCACGTTAGGAAAGAAACGAGGGAGCCACGAGGTAGGGGCGCGCCCACCCCCCTAGGGCACGCCCTCCACCCTCATGGGCCCCTCGTGGCTCCCCTGACGTACTTCTTCCTCCTATATATACCCATATACCCTAAAACGATCGGGGAACATAATAGATCGGGAGTTCAGCCGCCGCAAGCCTCTGTAGCCACCAAAAGTCAATCGGGACCCTGTTCCGGCACCCTGCCGGAGGGGGAACCCTCACCGGTGGCCATCTTCATCATCCCGGCGATCTCCATGACGAGGAGGGAGTAGTTCACCCTCGGGGCTGAGGGTATGTACCAGTGGCTATGTGTTGATCTCTCTCTCGTGTTCTTGAGGTGTTACGATCTTGATGTATCGCGAGCTTTGCTATTGTAGTTTGATCTTATGATGTTTCTCCCCCCCTACTCCCTTGTAATGGATTGAGTTTTCCCTTTGAAGTAATCTTATCGGATTGAGTCTTTAATGATTTGAGAATACTTGATGTATGTCTTGCCGTGCGTATCTGTGGTGACAATGGGATATCACGTGATTCACTTGATGTATGTTTTGGTGATCAACTTGCGGGTTCCGCCCATGAACCTATGCATAGGGGTTGGCACACGTTTTCGTCTTGATTCTCCGGTAGAAACTTTGGGGCACTCTTTGAGGTTCTATGTGTTGGTTTAATAGATGAATCTCAGATTGTGTGATGCATATCGTATAATCGTACCCACGGATACTTGAGGTGACATTGGAGTATCTAGGTGACATTAGGGTTTCAGTTGATTTGTGTCTTAAGGTGTTATTCTAGTACGAACTCTATGGCTGTTTGTGACACTTATAGGAATAGCCCAACGTATTGATTGGAAAGAATAACTTTGAGGTGGTTTCGTACCCTACCATAATCTCTTCGTTTGTTCTCCGCTATTAGTGACTTTGGAGTGACTCTTTGTTGCATGTTGAGGGATAGTTATATGATCCAATTATGTTATTATTGTTGAGAGAACTTGCACTAGTGAAAGTATGAACCCTAGGCCTTGTTTCCTAGCATTGCAATACTATTTACGCTCACTTTTACCACTTGCTACCTTGCTGATTTTATATTTTCAGATTACAAATACCCATATCTACCATCCATATTGCACTTGTATCACCTTCTCTTTGCCGAACTAGTGCACCTATACAATTTACCATTGTATTGGGTGTGTTGGGGACACAAGAGACTCTTTGTTATTTGGTTGCAGGGTTGTTTGAGAGAGACCATCTTCATCCTACGCCTTCCATGGATTGATAAACCTTAGGTCATCCACTTGAGGGAAATTTGCTACTGTCCTACAAACCTCTGCACTTGGAGGCCCAACAACGTCTATAAGAAGAAGGTTGCGTAGTAGACATCAGCAGCCTCACACCGCAGCGAACCAGTGAACCCTCATACTCCTCTACGCGTGGGCATCCACTGCCACGTCTTCCCCGGCTCCGCGTCGTCCCCTTCCTAGGCCTCGACGTCGTCCACCGCCCTGGTACTCTCGGCGCGGCGTGGTCAACATGGTCAAGGAACGGCTTTCATCGGACGTGGACTGTACGTGGAGAGGCTGACAGCTGGGTCCACGACCGCAGCAAGGAAGTACCTCCTTATTACGCGCAAAATAATTATTCCTCCACCTGACAGCGGGGACCCACCGGACGGGCCATCATATTTCGTGAAAAAAAATGTTTCCCCCTGACTGCTGGGATCCGCCAGCTACATCTTCTCACGCAAGGAAGTGCGTCCGGGCAAAAAAACGATTCGCCCCCTGACAGCTGGGACCCACCAGCTACATCTTAGCACAAAGGAAGTGGCTGACAGTCGGGACCCACCTGGTCTAAGCGTACGTAGCGTTGTCATTCTGGCCGCGAACGTGTACATATATACTAGTCGATGTAGAGGCGCAAACGTAGCATGTACACGTACGTACAACGGCCAGTTTGCAAGAAAGAAAATACGGCCACGTACGTACATACGGGCGGGGTCTCGAACGCCTACTCGCGCATACGTACGGCCAGGGCTCGTGTACATGGTTGGATCAGAACGGAGAAACTGCGTCGTTGTCATGTTCATGGGGAGGCAACGGAATGCGTCATGTTCATCGGGAGGCAGCAGAACGCGTGGGAGCCAACCGGCTTGGACGGAACAGCCGATGGAAACGAGGCCTGGCGTACCGCAGAACGGAGGAAACCGACTTGTGTTCGACCGGCCACGTTCGAAACGGGATCATGTTCATCGAGAGGCGTATGGCGTACCATGAAACGGAGGAAACGGACCTCGTACGGTCGAAACGGGGTCCTGTTGATCGGGAGGGGTGTGGTGTACCGCAAAACGGAGGAAACGGACTTGTGTTGGAGCGCTACGGTCGAAACGGGGGTCCTGTTCATCGGGAGGGGTGTGGCGTACCGCAAAACGGGACTCCACGCGATACTGTTCATCTCCACCGTCGACCCCCTCCAGCCTCCACGGGCTACTGTTCATCCACCGTCGACCTCCTCCAGCCTCCACCTGTGACTGCTCATCCACGGGCTCCTGTTCATCTAGCCTCCACCGCATGCTACTCCACCGGCTACTGTTCAACCAGCCCTCTCCACGGGCTCCTGTTCAACCACCCCTCCACGGGCTACTGTTCATCCAGCCCTCCACCGTCTACTGTTCATCCAGCCCTCCACGGGGTGGTCCTGTTCATCCAGCCCTCCACGGGGTCCTGTTCATCCAGCCCCAACCAGCTCGATCGATCGGGGTCCTGTTCATCCAGAGGCAACACCACGGGGTCCTGTTCATCCACCCCCACCGGGAACTTTTCATCCAAACCCCCCAGCAACGCTCACTGTTCATCCAGAGGCAGCATCGATCGGCTTCAGTTAGCAGCAGTCGCGAAGGAATCGCTCGATCGGGTTCAGTTAACAGCCATCGATCGATCGCTCGGGTTCAGACGCGTAGCCTGCAGTGCAATCGCTCGGGTTTAGTTAGAGCCCAACGCCTCGCACCCCCGCGCGTGCGTGTACGAGAGAAACACGCATCGCTCGGCCCCGACCACCCACCGTAACCGGGAACACCCCGATATTTTCCTCGCCCTCGCTTCTACCATGGTTTTTTCCGTCATGGACGTCCCAAAGAATGTCATGCAGTTGCGTCTCTGGCCCGCCCAGGACGAAAAGCCTATTTTCTATCATGATTTTTTGTCATAGAAGTAGGAGCCCACCACATCTGTGATGATACCGGGTTTGGTCACAGTTATCGTCATAGAAGTGTCATAAGTATGACAGAAAAAAAATTCGTTCGGCCCAAAATGTCACGGATGTGTCTTTTTTTGTAGTGATATTGTTTGCTATGCTCGTAGACGTGGATTGGTATGTGAGATTCATGAAAGTTGTGAGAGATATTAACTAAGGGAAACCTAAGGTGGCTACTTTAATACACATCTGGGTGGATTGGTTGCGGGCACCTGGAGCAATCCAGTGTTGTCCTAGGATATCCCGGAGTACCCGTGTGATCATCTTATGGAATGCCACCCAGGCTCAAAGGGATCATAAGATTATTCATGCTAGAAACTTCCGTGTGCAGCCACAAGCCATTATGGGCTCTGGCATAGTTGAGTATGTTGTGTGACCTCTTTCAGTGGTAGGCTAGCAGATGTAGGGGAAAGTAGGTGGTATTGTCTACCCAGAGTAAAGAGTTAATGCTTCGGAAAGACTGTGTCTCGATCATCCGTTTCTCAAACATCATGTAGTGCAAGAAATTCAACGGAGGAGATCGAGTCTTGTGGGGAAAAGTGCGCAAACCTCTGCAGAGTGTATAAACTAATCATGGTTAGCCGTGTCCCCAATTATGGACATCTTGAGTATCTGGTACTTGAATTACTGATTTGATCTCATCTCATCACATAATGAATTTTGTTGGGTTATTAATAATATTTTGGGATTGAGTTGGAGGAACCTTCTCATTAATGACATAAACTTGGTAGTTAAATAAAATATATTCCTTTGTTGTAGGAAAAAATTGGCTTTATGCAAATGTTAAACTTAGAACCTCCACCAGCCATATATGCATGTAGAGATAGTTGTTTTTGCATCATTACCTCTATGGTGTTATTTTGCCAGCATATTCCATGTGCTGACCTACACGGCTGCAACGTATCATGTTGCAGAATTTTCAGACGAAGAGTAAGGTGTGCTAGGTCGTTGTCATGCACTCAGTATTGTCGTGGAGTTGGATGGACTCATTTATCTTCAATGCTTCCGCAGTTATCTTATTTAGATGGCCTTCAGCTAGATTATTGTAATAAGTACTCTTTTTGAGACACTCGATGTAATAAGTGTGTGATTGAACTCTGTTATAAATCCTCGAGTATTGTGTGTGTCAGCAATACTGATCCAGGGATGACACTTCAGCACAGAGACTTCGATCCATTCGGGTCGGGTCGCTACAAGATGGTATCAGAGCACACGCTGACTGTAGGACACAACCACTAGGACAAGCCACAGGATACTCTGCTCTACTCATTTCTAACTCTTCTCCATTTCTACTATATAGATGGCGAACCCAAGGAACAAGTTCACACAACCAGATGACGACACCCCTTTCGGACGACACTTGAAGGAAGTCACTAGGTACCTGAACATCGGCATACCAAGCTTCACCGGAACCTTCACCACCACTATACCAGAAGAGGAGCGTTGGACGATTCAAGTTCGTGTTTCAGGAAGGACTTTTGCACCAATTACCGAGCCCATCGAATTTTCCTTTGACGCACCAATCTGGAGTTTAGGTTAGAGCATGGCCGCCCACATCGCCATTGGACGCATAGGCAAGGTGTACAACAAGGATCTTAAGGACACCATCTACCATATATGTGGATGCCGAGATGAGCAATGGGAGATGATTTGCACCAGGAAGGATAAATCTATTGCATCCTACATACAGGAGTTGAATCAGCACATTCGTCGTTATGAGAACCAGATGTGCGCTAACATGATTGACACGAAGAAGGTGATGACCCGAAACATGGAGCTAGAAGAGGAACTCAAGGCTACACGTGATGGATACGAAGAGGAAATTGATGTACTACTGGAGAAGAATGAAGACCTGAAGAAGAAGCTAGGAATATCCATGGGTGATCCTGAACCTGAAGAGGACATCCGTTCTGAAGACTACATCATACTAGACGGCACAGACTCCGACCCCGACAGTGATGATGATTATGAAGATGAAGCTTGAGCAGATATTATGGAGTCTTCCACCGATCAAAATTTCTAGTCGACCACCATATTGCCATTAGAAGTTCTTCCATGTATATAGTAATAGTCCGCGAGATTTTGTAACGGTAGCTTAGATCGGTTGTATGCTTCTTTTTTGATATTGAGTGGTGTGGAATGAAGATTTTTGTCTCATGTGCATATGGGTAGTGAAATATCACTTTAGACCCTACTCTATTCTGTTCTCACCCCTCTAAACCTATCAGATGCCTCCGAGACGTCACCCCGGATTCGTTTTCCCGCCGGAGCTCACTCAGTTGATCCAACAGCAGAATGCCTTGATGCAGTTGCTAGTCCAAAACCAAGGCAACAACAACAACAACAACAACAACAACAACCCACCGCCGCCACCCCCAGTTGACAACTGAGCCCGCTTTCTAAGGTTGAATCTGCCAGTGTTCTCTAGTAGCACCGAGCCGATTGTTGTTGATGACTGGCTCCGCAAGATAGGAAGGGAGCTGACCACCGCAGGTTGAACAGATGCTGAGAAGGTGCGCTTTGCCGCACATCAACTGGATGGACCCGAAGCCTCATGGGGGGAGAACTACACCGCCACTTTCCCCATGGCCAATGTTACTTGGGATCAGTTTCAACAAGCCTTCCGCACCGCACACGTTTCAGCTGGAGCCATGAATATGAAGAAGCGTGAGTTCCACAACTTACGCCAAGGGAATCGTACGGTGGCACAGTACGTGGATGAGTTCAGCAAGTTAGCACGCTACGCCCCAGATGATGTGGCCACAGATGCTACGAAGCAGGAGAAGTTTCTGGAGGGACTGAATGATGAGCTGAGTATGCAGTTGATGGTGGCAACATTCACCAACTATCAGGAGCTGGTAGACAGGGCCCTCATGATTGAAAGCAAGCAGCAGCAGATAGAGAGTCGCAAACGGAAGTATGGACAAGGAAAGTACAACTCTGGAGCTCAGCAGAAGCCTTGCCATACCCCGTACTCGGGAGGACACACTCATACCCATGGGGGACATAACCATGGAGGCTACTCCCACAATGGAGGAAATTCACACAACCACAATGGCCCTAAGAATGGTAATGGGAGTGGAGGAAACAATAGTCAGAACCGTCCCAACCCCGCTACACCCGCTAAGAAGGATCTGAGTCACATTACTTGTTTCAAATGCGGGAAGACTGGACACTACGCCACCGAGTATCCTAAAGCAAAGAATGGTGATGGTAATGGGAGCTCAGGAAAGAAGCCAAACCCCTTTACCAGAGGTCAAGTGAACCACATCAACGTGGAGGAAGTTGAAGAGTAGCCTGACACAGTTATTGGTAAGTTTTTGATTAAGTCATTTACAGCCCTTGTTCTTTTTGACACTGGTGCATCGCATTCATACATATCAAGGGGATTTGTGGATAAGTTTGAGTTGGAAACCTTAGCCTTTAGGTCACCCATGTTAGTGAGCTCACCAGGAGCGGAATATATAGCTAGCCGATGGTGTTGTCAGTTGCCACTGACCATAGGTAAGCACGTTTTCCCCTCAAACCTCATTATTTTGGAATCACAAGGATTGGATATAATAGTAGGCATGGATTGGCTATCAAAGTATGGAGGAAACATCAATTGTGCTAGTAAGGCAATACTTCTCACCACCCCACGCCAAGGGGGACTCAAGTAAATTCACTCTCTGGAGTTGTTCAGGAGGAAGTGCCAATTGTGAAGGATTATCCCGATGTATTCCCAGAGGAATTACCAGGCATGCCACTAGGCCGAGACATAGAGTTTTTGATCGAACTATTGCCAGGAACCGGACCAATACCTAAGAGACCGTATCGGATGCCCGCAAATGATCTGGAGGAAATTAAGAAGCAGATTAAGGAGTTATTGGAGAAAGGTTATATTCGACCAAGTTCATCACCATGGGGAGCCCCAGTGCTCTTAGTTGAGAAGAAGGATGGATCCTTGAGAATGGTTGTTGATTATCGTGCATTGAATGAGGTGACAATCAAGAACAAAATACCCTCTACCGATGATCAATGATTTGTTTAACCAGCTGCAGGGAGCTAAAGTATTCTCCAAGATCGATCTTCGATCAGGATATCACCAGCTGAAGATCCGAGAACAGGATATACCCAAGATAGATTTGACCACAAGGTATGGGCTATATGAGTACACGGTCATGTCTTTTGGTTTGACTAACGCCCCTGCCTACTTTATGAGTATAATGAATAAGGTATTCATGGAGTTCTTGGATAAGTTTGTTGTGGTGTTCATTGATGATATATTGGTGTACTTGAAGAATGAAGAAGAGCACAAGGAACATTTGCACTTGGTTCTTGAGAAGCTCAGGGAACATCAGCTATATGCCAAGTTCAGCAAATGTGAGTTTTGGTTGAAGGAAGTCAGATTTCTCGAACATGTTATATCTGGAGAAGGTATATCAGTAGACCCTTCCAAGGTTAAATCTGTCACCGAGTGGTTGGCACCCACCTCAGTTGGAGAGATACGTAGTTTCCTTGGACTCGCAGGATATTATCGGAGATTCATTGAGAATTTTTCCAAGATTGCGAAGCCCATGACGGAGTTATTGAAGAAGGACACTAAGTTCAAATGGACGGATGAGTGTGAAGTCAGTTTTCAGGAGTTGAAGAAACGTTTGGTTACAGCCCCAGTGTTATTTCTTCCGAATATACGCAAGGATTTCCAAGTATATTGCGATGCTTCACGCCAGGGCCTTGGAGGTGTTCTTATGCAAGAAGGAAGAGTTGTTACATATGCCTCACGTCAACTTCGACCTCATGATTTGAATTATGCCACGCATGATTTGGAGTTAGCAGCCGTAGTGCATGCACTCAAGACCTGGAGACATTTTCTCATTGGAAACCGTTGTGATGTATAAAAGGATCATAAGAGTTTGAAGTGCATCTTTACGCAGAAGGAGTTGAACCTCAGGCAGAGGAGATGGTTGGAGCTCATAAAGGATTATGACATGAAACTACATTATCATCCAGGAAAGGCCAATGTTGTAGCAGACACATTGAGCCGCAAGAGCTATGTTAATACCCTAATAACCGGAGGATTACCCAGGAGTTAGCCGACGATCTTAGAGAACTTCGCTTGGAGATAGTTCCGAGAGGTTTGTTGCAGTGTTGGAAGTATAGTCCATGTTGTTGGGAAAGATTAGAGAAGCTCAGAAGACAGATAAGGGAATTCCAGAGATAAAGGAAAAGATGAGTAAAGGAAAGGCCAAAGGTTTTCGTGAGGATGAACACAAAAATTTATGGTTTGAGGATCGTATCTGTGTGGCCAATGACCCAGAGATCAGGAAGTCAATTCTTCAGGAGGCTCATGATTCGCTATATTCGATTCATCCGGGAAACACCAAGATGTATTTGGATTTGAAGGAACGTTTCTAGTGGACAGGTATGAAGAGGGACATTGCCGAGTATGTAGCAGTATGTGACATATGTCAGAGAGTTAAGGCAGAGCATCAGAAGCCTGCAGGATTACTTCAACCTTTGCCGATACCCGAATGGAAGTGGGATAAGCTTGGCATGGATTTCATCACCTGATTACCCAGGACACGATCAGGATATGACTCCATCTAGGTAGTAGTTGATCGCTTGACCAAAGTGGCTAACTTTATCCCCATGAAAACCACTTATACAAGCGCGAAGTTGGCCAAGATATATATGACCAGGATCGTATGTCTGCATGGAGTTCCGAGGACCATCGTATCAGATAGAGGAACACAGTTTACCTCAAAGTTTTGGAATCAGTTGCATTAGACTTTGGGTACCAGGCTAGAGTTTAGTATAGCCTTTCATCCGCAGACAGATGGACAGACCGAGAGAGTCAACCAGATTCTGGAGGACATGTTGAGAGCTTGTGCGCTAGATTATGGATCTAGTTGGGATGATAATTTGCCTTACGCAAACTTCTCGTACAACAACAGCTACCAAGCCAGTTTGAAGATGGCCGCTTTCGAAGCCTTGTGTGGAAGGAGGTGCATGACACCATTGATGTGGGATGAAGTTGGAGATCGACAGTTGTTCGGACCAGATTTAATCAGAGAATCGGAGGAGAAGGTCAAGTTGATTCGCGATAGACTGAAGGTTCTCAGTCCAGGCAGAAGAATTATGTCGATACTAAACGCAAGGAGGTAACATACGAAGTAGGAGACATAGCATATCTTCGTGTGTCACCACTTCGATGAGTTAAACGATTTGGAGTCAAAGGAAAGTTAGCACCCGATTTGTAGGACCATACCGAGTTTTGGAACGTATGGGAGAAGTTGCCTACAAGTTGGAGTTACCCGAAGGTTTGTCAGGAGTTCATGATGTGTTTCACGTTTCCCAGTTGAAGAAGTGTCATGTAGAGATGGCCAATATTCCTCTGAGAGATACAGTGCCCCTGGAAGCAATTCAGTTGGAGAGTGACCTGACCTATGAGGAGAAACCCGTCAAGATTCTCGAGTTTGTCAATCGAGTTACACGCAGCAAGGTCATCAAGTTTTGCAAAGTTCAGTGGAGCCACCATACCGAGGAGGAAGCCACCTGGGAGCGAGAAGAAGACCTCCGGAAAGACCACCCACACCTATTTGCTAGCCAACCTGAATCTCGAGGGAGAGATTCGTCTTAAGGGGGGTAGGTTTGTAACATCCCAATTTTCAATTTGGATGTTAATCATTAGGTCATCATATCCATCCATGATTTGTGCATTTTTGAATTTGGTTTATTTGGATATTTTGATCCTAGAAGCCTTAAGCAACTCAAGGACCAATTGAGAGAGTTGGAGGTTTTCACAAAAATCCATTTTTGAATTTTTCAAAATTGGTAATTTGGATCAAAGTGGTTTTATTCAAATTATTTTTCCAATTATTTCAATTGAAATAAAAGAGAGAAAATAATATGACTTCTTCAAGACAGGTAGGAAATGTTGGAAATTTAATTTTGAATAAAATTATATTTTATTTGAATTTTATCTAAAAATTTATTCGTTTAAATTAGGGAAAATGTGCATTTTTAAAAATTGCATTTAGCCGAGAAAAATGTTCATTTTGTCCTAAATATTAGGAGAGGGCAGTGAAAATTGTTTCTGGAATTTTAGGGTTTTTATTTTATATAGATTTTTTCTTCGCCGCGAAATTATTTAAAAAAAAGGGTTTCAGACCAAACTGGGCCGAAGGCCCAGCCGGCCCAGCGCGCCAACGCCTTCCCCGCCGTGCCCGAGCCGGACTCCGCCGGAGTCCGAGCCGCCGCCGCCTCACCCTTCGCCCCTCCCCTAAGTCGGACCCCCCCCCCCCCGACCTCCTTATAAGCCGCCGCCCCGCCACCCCGTCCTCCTCATCAAGCCGCCGCCGCCGTCGCCGCGCCTCCTGCCGCGCCAACCCGCCCTGCAGTCTCCGTCGCCCGCGCCGCCTCACGCCGGAGCCGCCGATCAGATCCGCCGCCGGATTTTCTCGCGAACCGGTATAACCGCCGAAAACTTGCCCCAGTTTTTTTTCAGTTTCGGTTTTCTTTTTTAGATCAGTTAATTTTATTAGGTTAGTTTAATTTGCGAATGTTCGTCCGTTTAGATCTGTTAGTGAACGTTTTCGTTCGTTAGGTTCTGATAGCGAACGTTCGTTTGTTAGATTTTTCTTTTTAGTTTTATTTTCGGCTAGGGACCTATCTACGATTAGTTTTCTTATAGATTAGTCCCTGATCTTTAAACCCTCACAACTTTTTGCTCGCTTATCCAAATCCGACGAAACCAACGCCAAATTCTTCGTCTTGATCCCGTCTGTTCAGATAAACAACTTGAACATGATTTTGGAAATTTAACATTTGGTTTCAAGCAGATTTGAATTCGAACTTCTTTTGATCGTAGTTTGAGTTTCGTAATTCTGATTTGATTGATTCTTTTTGCAAATCGAAGTTCTTCGCTTATGTTTTCTGTTTAGATCTTTTATTTTGGTTTCACCTTTGCATCTTATGCTTGAGTGCTTATGTATGCTATTGTTTGTCCACGATAGAGTTTCCGGAGTGCGAAGCTTGCTACTACGAATCTCTAGGGTTTTCCGATCGTCAGCAAGGCAAGTAACACTTTGTTCATATCCCTTTATTACCCAGTTTTTATGCATTAGTTTCAAACCTCAAAAATTGCATGAGTAGGATTGGTAACATGTGTATATGGGAAGTAGTTGTTGAGGTAGGAACCTATTGTCTTTTATCAACCCTGGGATTATACGTTATGCTCATATTGCTTGCTATGCTCGTAGACGTGGATTGGTATGTGAGATTCATGAAAGTTGTGAGAGATATTAACTAAGGGAAACCTAAGGTGGCTACTTTAATACACATCTGGGTGGACTGGTTGCGGGCACCTGGAGCAATCCAGTGTTGTCCTAGGATATCCCGGAGTACCAGTGTGATCATCCTATGGAATGCCACCCAGACTCAAAGGGATCATAAGATTATTCATGCTAGAAACTTCCGTGTGCAGCCACAAGCCATTATGGGCTCTGGCATAGTTGAGTATGTTGTGTGACCTCTTTCAGTGGTAGGCTAGCAGATGTAGGGGAAAGTAGGTGTTACTGTCTACCCATAGTAAAGAGTTAATGCTTCGGAAAGACTATGTCTCGATCATCCGTTTCACAAACATCATGTAGTGCGAGAAATTCAACGGAGGAGATCGAGTCTTGTGGGGAAAAGTGCGCAAACCTCTGCATAGTGTATAAACTAATCATGGTTAGCCGTGTCCCCGGTTATGGACATCTTGAGTATCAGGTACTTGAATTATTGATTTGATCTCATCAAATTACATAATGAATTTTGTTGGCTTATCAATAATATTTTGGGATTGAGTTGGAGGAACCTTCGCATTAATGACATAAACTTAGTAGTTAAATGAAATCTATTCCTTTGTTGTAGGAAAAAATTGGCTTTATGCAAATGTTAAACTTAGAGCCTCCACCAGCCATATATGCATGTAGAGATAGTTGTTTTTGCATCATTACCTCTATGGTGTTATTTTGCCAGCATATTCCATGTGCTGACCTACACGGCTGCAACGTATCATGTTGCAGAATTTTCAGACGAAGAGTAAGGTGCGTTGGGTCGTTGTCATGCACTTAGTATTGCCGTGGAGTTGGATGGACTCATTTATCTTCAGTGCTTCCGCAGTTATCTTATTTAGATGGCTTTCAGCCATATTATTGTAATAAGTACTCTTTTTGAGACACTCCATGTAATAAGTGTGTGATTGAACTCTGTTATAAATCCTTGAGTACTGTGTGTGTCAGCAATACCAATCCAGGGATGACACTTAAGCACAGAGACTTCGATCCATTCAGGTCGGGTCGCTATAGTGGTGCCCACCTCAGTGGCATCCCGCACCGCCTCTTCACCCTATAAATCCCCAAATATTCTAGAAACCCTAGGGGAGTCGACGAAACACAATTCCAGCCGCCGCAAGTCCAGAACCACGAGATCCAATCTAGACACCATCATGGATGGGTTCATCATCCTCATTGGTGCCTCTCCGATGATGCGTGAGTAGTTCATCATAGACCTACGGATCCGTAGTCAGTAGCTAGATGGTTTCCCACTACTGCAGGATGCTGCTAACGCGACACTACGATCAGAGGCCCTTCGACAAAACTGTGTGCGATGCAATAATCGCAAACGGCGGTGTAAAAAGACCGTCAAAAAAGGTGCAAAACGTTTGCGATGACGAATGCATCAAACACGGTTCAGATTTTAGTTGCGTGTGCAATGTAGGGCATACGATTCAGTTCAATTAACTATTTGTGATCAGGAGGAACAAAAGAAACGGGCAGCCAGATGAAGGTGTGTGCGATGTACAGCATACGGTTCACTCGGATGAACTGTTTGTGATTAGGAAACACAAAAGAAATGGTCAGCCAGATCAAGGTGTGTGTGATATACGGCATGCGGTTCACTCAGATGAACTATTTGTGTTGAGACAAGAGAGCAGAAATGGCCGCATGTAACTGCATTGCGTGGCAACGCGCGCGGCTCAACCGCATGCATATGGGGCCCCTGACATGATCGTGTGCACGCCCAACCGCTAGCAGAGCGCGCCCAAATTCAAAATTGCATCGGGATGCCCATGTATCGATTAGACAAAACATCCAATTACGTTATATAACAAATATCATAAATATTGCAAGGTTCAAATTCAAAGATTACAACGCCCAAATTCAAACATTGCAAACATCGTCATTTCTGAAAATGGATCAGCCGCTGACAAGTCATGTATGGCTTTGACACAGTGACTTCCAATTGTTTTGCCATATGCTCTTCCAATACGAAGTTTAGATTTTTTGGAGCCTCTTCCATTCTGTAGTACCTGCCAGCTCTGATCAACATACCATTCATCTTTCCTAATTAAATGCGTGTTCAACTTCAGTACCCTCAGCACTTTGGTCTGGCAAGAAAGAACCTGGCGAGTGTAATCTCTGGTAAGGTCCCTCAGTAGGAGTTTAGAGTAATATTTGAGAGATGCAGATCCAGGCATTCGATGTGATTGTCGTTATAAACATTATCCACCTCCGGGCCTCTTATTATCTGCAAAAGAAGAGAACGTGTTAGTGCCTACATGCAGTTTTGAAAACACTGCTACGCCCATTTGGTTTGCGGGATTTGTAAAATGCACCAACGTGCCATCTTCGATCTGACATGATTAACATGGGCATTTGATTACAATCTAGAAACATGTAGCCTTCTTCACAAGAGGTTGGATTGGATGAAAAATTCCCTAAGAAAACTAGTACAGATGAATCCAAAGGAGAAATGCTTATGGATTGTAACCATATGAATCAAGAACCCAATATGGGGTGGGGGTGTATGTCCTGAAATCCTCCAAAATTCCTTCAGAAATCGTAGTACATTGTCATTGTAAACTTGGGAAAAGGTGCAAAAAATTGAACTCCCTTATGGTTAACATTTAATAGGAAAGGAACATCACCTCGATATACAGCTTCTTCAGGCATGGAAAGCATCTCAGGCAACTGACAACTTGGTCCAGGTTGGGGCCGATAGATTCTAGTGCCAAGACCTTCACTGTGCCCAGAATCTGGGTGAAGCTTTGCTGGATGACAGACGAACATACATCTTCAAAACTAGAAATACTGTTGATATCAAGAAGGAGAGGTATAAGGTGACTGTTGTACCTGAAAGTAGTAGTATTTGATAGATGAGTAGCCCACCACTGTTAATTTCGGCGCAGAAATGACATTGATTCTTGTTGGACCTTGTTGATCAACTACAAGTAATCTCTCAAGTGAAGGTGTGTCCTCCTTGACCATATTGTGGTCCACCTTTTGTGATCTCTTGTTGCAGCACCAGCAACACACATAAATAGTTCGGAGAGTCCTGGAGGTGATGTGCAAGGTACTCGACCAATTCATCGTCTGAAGACGAAGGAACTCGAGTGCAGTACAGCCGCAGAGCAGGCGCTCCATGTCATCCTTTGGGATGCAGACGACAACGAGATCGAGGTGCTTCAGTCATGGTAGAAAAAGAGCTGGCGCATCATTAAGGGGGGACGGCAGTTCATGAACTTCATGAGGCGCAGCATGGGCGCGAAGCGAGGTGCGGACGTTGGCAGCAAGCGCATATGCCCATCATTAAAATTGAGCTTCTCGAGCTGATATATGGCAGGGGATCAGAACCACTCGTCAAGCTTGTCTCGGTCCTTGCCATTGGAACGGAACTTGCCCGTGATAAGGCCTTTGATTGGGCCATGGTGACTGTCGAGGATCTGGGAGAACGCATCCAAGCTTTGGTGATAACCATGGCAGAGCTCGTGGGCGTCGAGGAGGTCGACAGGGGTGAGGAGCCATAGGGGCGCCATCGCCGGGAAAGAGCGGATGTCCTCACCTGATATTTGATTGGGAGGAGGGATATGATGACTCTCAACATACAATCGAGGAGGTTGTTGATGAAGTCTAGGCCTGCTGGAGTTGCTTGCGGTTCTTTCTCGACCCGCCTCCGCCTGTTGGCAGCCTCGTTCTCCACCTCGTCGGCGGCGACAGAAACCTCTGTCTCCATATTCATGCCGTGCTCCGGTGCTTCAGCATCCCCGGCGTCGCCACTCCCTCAGATGGGGCGCTTCGGCGGCATCCTCATACACTGACCGCTTTGAGGACTCTGAGCAGCGTCGAGGATGTGGGCAGAGAGAAAGGATTGTGTGTGTGGCGAGGATGGGGGGTGCGGCCGTTAATACAGACCAGTGGGAGCGAGGCATGCGGTGGTCCAAGGCTGTCTCGCTTCCCGGTGAGAACGACTACTTAATCTATGAATGAAATCTATGCTTAATTACTGAATTTTAGTTGCAAAAATTAGATAGTGCTAGTGATTTTTAGCTGCATAATTTGACAAATCGCAGTGTCTCTTGGCTTAGCAACGAAGTCTGGCTTTAATTTGCATACCGTAATCTGAACCGTTTGCGTTGAACAGCTTGCACGCTTCCCAGTGAGACTGCGCACCGGACTGCGCTCGCACGCCTCCCGTTCAGTCAAGCAGCTGTCCGCACGACACCTCCTATAGCCGTTAAAGCCAAGACACGTGGGGTCACGTGAATGGTTAACAGAACGCACATGGTTTGAATTATACAAACGTTTTCAGATATTAAAGTGGCAGCTATTTTTTCAAAATGCCTTTGTTGGCTATTATTCGAGTACGCCTTCTCTCAAAATGGACACAAGAAATACCACAGTATGTCGGGTGCCATTCCATGATAGCATGCCAAGTTTCATGAATTTCAGACGAGTTTTGGATTTACTAGAATTTAAAAACCAGGTATCTCAACGTTTTGCCGGCAATCAACAGTGCCCTGGTCTTTGAAATTCATTCCCATTTCTTGCATGGGACCTAAGCATGCACCCAAGGACACAGATTTGATTTTTCAACCAATTTATATGCACTGGAGCATGTGCATGTATTTCAAATTTGAATTATGCACATAAAATGCCTAGAAATCCTAGTTAATGTATAAAAATGTACAAATGAACCCTGAAAAATTCCAAAACTTAACACAACACTCCTGTTGTCCTACGTTGACACTAGAAAATTTTGGAAAGCAATAAGAGCCAACGGATATCATTTTGTCCCCAAAGGTGGCACGTTCCGTACCGAAACCATCAGGCTTGTGAGAAGCTTATACCCAAACCTGCTCCAAATGGGACAAAAAATCTACCACGGCATGTCGGGTGCCGCTCCATGATAGCATGCCAAGTTTCATGAATTTCAAATGAGTTTTGGATTTACTAGAATTTAAAAACCAGGTATCTCAACATTTTGCCGGCAATCAACACTGCCCTGGTGTTTGAAATTCATTCCCATTTCTTGCATGGGACCTAAGCATGCACCCAACGACACAGATTTGATTTTTCAACCAATTTATATGCACTGGAGCATGTGCGTGTATTTCAAATTTGAATTATGCACATAAAATGCCTAGAAAACCCAGTTAATGTATAAAAATATCCAAACGAACCCCGAAAAATTCCAAAACTTAACACAACACTCCTGTTGTTCTATGTTGACACTAGAAAATTTTGGAAAGCAATAAGAGGCAACGGATACCGTTTCTTCCCCAAAGGTGGCACGTTCCCTACCGAAACCATCAGGCTTGTTGTGAGAAGCTTATACCCAAACCTGCCCCAAATGGGACAAAAAATTTACCACGGCATGTCGGGTGCCGCTCCATGATACCATGCCAAGTTTCATGAATTTTAGACGAGTTTTGGATTTACTAGAATTTGAAAACCAGGTATCTCAATGTTTTGCCGGCAATCAACAGTGCCCTGGTGTTTGAAATTCATTCCCATTTATTGCATGGGACCTAAGAATGCACCCAAGGACACAGATTTGATTTTTCAACAAATCTATATGCATGGGAGCATGTGCATGTATTTCAAATTTGAATTATTCACATAAAATGCCTAGAAAACCCAGTTAATGTATAAAAATGTCCAAACGAACCCCGAAAAATTCCAAAACTTAACACAACACTCCTGTTGTTCTATGTTGACACTAGAAAATTTTGGAAAGCAATAAGAGGCAACGGATATCGTTTCGTCCCCAAAGGTGGCACATTCCCTACCGAAACCATCAGCCTTGTTGTGAGAAGCTTATACCCAAACCTGCCCCCAATGGGACAAAAAAATTACCACGGGATGTCGGGTGCCGCTCCATGATACCATGCCAAGTTTCATGAATTTCAGACGAGTTTTGGATTTACTAGAATTTAAAAACCAGGTATCTCAACGTTTTGCCGGCAATCAACAGTGCCCTGGTGTTTGAAATTCATTCCCATTTCTTGCATGGGACCTAAGCACACACCCAAGGACACATATTTGATTTTTCAACCATTTTATATGCACGGGAGCATGTGCATGTATTTCAAATTTGAATTATGCACATAAAATGCCTACAAAACCTAGTTAATGTATAAAAATGTCCAAGTGAACCCCGAAAAATTCCAAAAGTTAACACAACACTCCTGTTGTTCTAGAAATTTTTTGAAAGCAATAAGAGGCAACGGATATCATTTCATCCCCAAAGGTGGCACGTTCCCTACCGAAACCATCAGGCTTGTTGTGAGAAGCTCTAGTTTGTGAGAAGCTTATACCCAAACCTGCCCCAAATGGGACAATTTTTTTACCACGGCATGTTGATGCCGCTCCATGATACCATGCCAAGTTTCATGAATTTCAGAAGAGTTTTGGATTTACTAGAATTTAAAAACCAGGTATCTCAATGTTTTGCCGGCAATCAACAATGCCCTGGTGTTTGAAATTCAATCCCATTTCTTGCATGGGACCTAAGCATGCACCCAAGGACACATATTTGATTTTTCAACCAATTTATATGCACCGGAGCATGTGCATGTAGTTTAATTTTGAATTGTGCACCTGAAATGGCTAGAAAACCAGTTTAATGTATAAAATGCCCAAACGAACCCAGAATAATTCAAATTCTTTTACGACAGACATATAGTTGCATTTTCACTTTAGATAAAAGGTCTAGCAATTCAAACACCGCCCATTTCTGTTGTGACCCCATTATGTAATTCAAATCAAGATGAAAAATCAAGTAGATCCCACACGGTTTATTATCACCAACCATGTGAGATGTAGTACAAAATATCCTGGAGCATCGTCGGTGTATAGTACGCCTATGGCTTCCGCGAGAAGGTGTGTTGGCTACAGTCCACAGCCGGCGTGTCAAGCACACTAGCTCGCTCCCCAAATACTCCAGCCTCTGCATCCCTCGCAATCTCGAAAATATTACTGCCTCATAATCTTGAAAATATCTACCGCCTGGAAGGTTTTAATATTTGATAGCACACGATTAGTATGTGAGGACCGTGTGCGATGTCTGTTACTCCCGCTCTGCTTCAGCCCCTTGATTCAAATTTTCAGTAGCCCCGGCATTTTACTCCCGCCTCTGCATCCCTCGCAATCTCAAAAATATCTGCTCGCCCTTGATCCAAATTTTCAGTAGCACTGCCTTGTTACTCCCGCCTAGTGAAATTTTCAGTTGCCGCAGTATTTCCTCAAACACCACCTTGCCCCCCTCCACACACACCACACACTCCCCAAAACCTCCGCTCACACAGACACACACCACCCTCGAAACCATTGGTAGGTCATCGCCATCACCGGCGCCTCCATCCTCAACCTCTGCATGTGTGCCGGGGAGCTCGAGGAGCTAATGGCCAAAAAGAGGTTTATCGCGGCCTTTTCGCCCGACGCCGGCGAGGTGTCCCCGTCGTCCACCGTAGGCTCGATCCGCCATCGCCGGTCCCCCGATCCGCCCGCCGCCGCGCCCCTACGTTGGTTCAAGGACTTCCCCATCCTTCCTCGGACCCGGCAGCCGAGGAGGTCCTACCTTGGGGTCCGGCAGCGGCAGTGGGGGACGTGGGTCACCGAGATTACAGATCGGGAGACCTACACCCGCCGGTGGCTCGGTAGCTTCCACACGGTCGAGCTCGCGACCATGGAGTACGACCTCTGGCAGGTCCGCTACCACGGCGCGGCGGCTAGGCTCAATTTCCCCTTCGGCACACATCCGTTCGACCTTGTTCTACCGGAGCCAGGGTGGTGAGCTCGGCTATGGCACGGGAGGACCGCGAGGCATGGGAGCGCCTCGAGGCCAAGGCCGCTGATGAGGACTACATGCAAGAGCTCCGCCGGCAGCACCCGGAGCTCTTGGAGGCGGAGCAGGCGATCTTTGCCGGCGCGGAGGGCGGCAAGGTTATCGCGCTCTCCTCCGATGACGAGGTCGAAGGCGGTGAGGACGGCGGCGTGGAGGGCGGCGAGGTTATCGCGCTTTTCTCCGATGACGAGGTCGAAGGCGGCGACGACGGCGGCGCGGAGGGTGTTGAGGTGGGCCCCGAGGACGAGGAGATCAACGTCGATGAGTGGAGGAGTGCCTTCCCCAACAACCCCGACGACGGCACCCGCCTGGACCCGGCTCGCGGCACATCGTCATGACTAGGAAGGATTGGCTCGACCTCTACTTTGACCGAAAGTAGTTTAGCTTACTTTAAATTTATGTTTTATGTTCAATTATGCAAAACTATCTATGCTTATGTTTGAATGCATGCTATTTTCGGTTGAACCTGCTTTGAACTTGATCAAATTGAAGCTTACAATGTTAAGTTTAGGGGATCGGCTAGAAAAGGCCAAAAATTGATGGAGTATATATATATATCCACTAAGGGTTTAGTCCTTTAACTTTTAAACGATCGGCTAGGGATGGCCTTATGACTTGTTTATTTCAGTTCTTCACAATGTGATGCTCTATATGTGCAATTATTTGCCGTGCAGTTCAATTTCATCAATAACAGTCTCAACAATACCACTATGAATTACGATATTTGGTTGCTGTTAAGGATATTGCAGTTAACATGCCTTTTCATTTTTTTAACAATAACTAGTGTACTTTAGACCTGCACAATACCAGTTTGAATGGCTATTTTCTTGTTTTTAAATGTTACGCCTGATGCAGTTAACACACCTTTCCACTTCTTGTTTTGCTTAACTAGCGTGTTTAAGCCTGCACACTGAAGCTATCATTTGTAGATTATGTTGTCTACCATGGATATATTTGGTTGATGTTTAGCCTGTTGTGCTTAACATGCCTTTGTATGTACTCATACAGGACAATATTGAGAACAATGTTGTTTTCCATCAAGGTTAGTTTCATCGCATTGCTTATATGTACTCACTGTTCAGGATATCGGTAGCTGGTACCATATAGCCTGGGGCTGATAAGGGATTAATCATCGAATCAGACATTTCACTGAATATATATGTAACCCATTTATCAGTAGGTTAACTAGGGACATATTTGATATATCTGAGGCTACATAGCAACATGCATTGTACTGAATGACTAAATAGCAATCCCAGGCTACATAGCAACAAGGAAGAGTGTTACCTTAATGTTCTGATGATGTCTAGATATACATGTAATAAAATCTTATATAATGGGATGGAGGGAGTGTTTTTACTACATCATTTTTCAATTGTTGTTTAGCTTCTAATATTAACTTGGTGCTTTTAGGTACATATATCATTGCCAAAGATCCACACTTTGACCCTTTCTGCGTATGGGGCAATGAGATATTCATGAACCAGCATCAAGTGAGGAAACTGATAAAGATTGTTATTAAAATGGGTCAAAAGACGTCATCAAACTATTTGTTTACACTTTATGAAAGACAACAGTGAACTGCAGGATGGTAAGTAAGAACCCTGTAGCCTTCTTTTTACTGCCCGTAATGAGTGGTGTTAGATGACAATGTGTGAATCTTTTTTCTTTTGCACTGGATCCTGAAGCAGTTTACTCAAGATTACCTCTCAAACTACATTGGCGGCCGACCATCACAAGGGGTTGGACTAGAGTCCTGCATGCCTTCTGCATCCAGGAGAGCACAATAGGGCCATTCCGCTTCACCTTGTTCAGCAACCGGAATGTCTGTCGCCTCTTTCTTTACCATCTGTAATAGTACAAGTATAGAACCCTGGTTCATCATTCTTTATTTGGTGCTTATGTAATTATTAAACATATGTACCTGTGAATCTAATAATGCATTGGTTGTTTGAACCTAATGGATATGAATAAAGTTATATCCTACTTTCAAGTTTAAATTAGGTACAATTTTAAATAGCAACAATTAAATTAGGGTGAAATTATGGTGTGCATGTCATTACGGCGCACACGGTTAATAAAGCACATCGTGTGCGATATACATCATAGTCCGACACGCTTCACGAAGAGGAAACGTGTGTAACAATGCACACAGTTGCCATTTGCAAAGCGTGTGTGATGTCAGACACTATCACATACGGTGCGGGAAAACTAAATGTGTGTGATTGTCTACCTATCATACACGGTTTATAATCATGAACTGTTTGTGATGTGCCAGGCATCGTAAAACTCCCGTGCCTGGAATCTGCCTGGAAAACTCCCGTGCCTGGAATCCGCCTGGTTTTAGGTAAAACCACAAAACTCCGACTGTGATGGCAATGCGAGCACAAACGAGTAGCAAAGATGAAGCATTTGGGATATTCGAGATATCGAAAACGGTTATATAGCGACAACTGTATGCATCAAGGCTCCCTATCCCCGACGGTTTCTGGGTCGTGTGGGAAGGACCCCCATATCGCCGTCACTCACTAGGCGACGGTTCCAAATGCAGTCGCGGAAAGGGGTTAAAAACCGTTTGTATAGCACCAACGCGTACCAGTGTCCTCTCTCTCTGTAGCGACCAGACCTCAAATGGTCTGTGCTGCTGTGCACCAGTGTCATCCCTGGATCAGTAATGCTGACATGCACAGTACAAATGGAGGATTTATAACAAAGTAGCAATCACACACTTATTACAACGAATATCTCCGAGGGGATTAAGTGTGATAAACATGGCTTAAGGCCATCTAATAACGATAACAGCGGAAGACTTGGAAGATAAATGAGTCCATCAACTCCAGCGGCATCACTGAGTATAAGACCACGACCTAAGGCACCTTACTCGTCGTCTGAAAAGTCTGCAACATGAAACGTTGCAGCCCGAAAACGGGTCAGCACATAGAATATGCTGGCAATGTAACACATAGAGAGTAATGAACAATAATAATGCTATACTACATGCATATATGGCTGGTGGAAAGCTCTATGGTTTAAAGTTTATGCGAAAAGCCAGTTTTATCCTACTACAAAGGAATAAATTTTATTTAACTATCATGGTGGTTGTTAAACATTGAGAAGGTACCTCCAACTCAATCCCAATTAAGTGTCATCAATAACCCAACAAAATTAATTAAAAGTAACTTGGTGATGAGATTCAAATGATAATCCAGGTACTAGATACTCAAGTTGTCCATAATCGGGGACACGGCTAACCATGATTAGTTTGTACACTCTGCAGAGGTTTGCGCACTTTTCCCCACAAGACTCGATCGCCTCCGCTTAATTCTCGCACTACATGATGTTTGAGAAACGGATGACCGAGACACAATCTTTCAGAAACCATCACTCTTTACTCTGGATGGACCGGTACACCTACTTTCCCCTACATCTTCTAGCCCACCTCTTCAAGAGATCTTGTAACCTACTCAACTATGCTAGAGCCCATAATAGCTTGTGGCTGCACACGGAAGTTTCTAGCATGAATAATCTTATGATCCCTTTGAGCCTGGGTGGCGGTCCTTATACAAACAGACAACACTGGGTTCTCCAGGTGCCTCAATCCACCCAGATGTGAGTTTTAGTTGCCACCTTAAGTTGAACCGTTAATAAACATCTCACATCTGTCATGAATATCACTCAAACCCAATCCACGTCTACGAGCATAGCATGGCAATATAATAGCAACGTAGAAGTAACTCCCAAGGGTTTGATAAAATAAATCAGGTAATAGGTACTACCTCAACTACTTCCCAGTACCCACAATTTAATTAGATCCTAATCATGCAATTGTTTGGGGAATAGATCTAATGAAATAAAAACTGGGTATGGAAGGTATATGATCAAAGTGTTACTTGCCTTGCTGATGATCCGCAAAACCTAGCGAGTCGAAGTAACAAGCGGCACACTCCGGGTACTCTATCGCAAACAAACAAGCATACAATCAGTACTCATCTAATGCACAGGTAAAACTCGAATGAAAGATCCAACCAGAAAGTTCAACTTAAGAACTCCGGTTTGCACAAAGAATCAACTCGAAAGAAGCAACGAAAGTCAAACGGTGAAAGAAAGAAGCTTCGTTTACTAATCTGGATCTAGGTCAAATTTTACTGTAGCAAAAACTTATTTGAGTAGGTTAAACGGAAAGAAAAATTCGGGACGAAACTCTAGGCGCTTGAATCGCCTGATTCCGATAAACGAGCGAGAAGTTAAACAGAAACGAAGATTCGATCAGAAATCGAATCTGAGAAAAAATAGCGGAATAATCCGACGAAAAAGAAAAACGGACGAATGGTTAAAGAACGGACGTTCGTTAACAGAGAAAAACCGACGAACGCATTCGTTAAAACGAACGGTTCGGTGAACGCTCGTAAAATAATAAAACCGAAAAAACCGATCTAGGGTTTTTTTTAAACGAAAGGTTTTTTTTAACAAAAACTGGCAACGAACGAGCGGGGCAGCGAGGCAGTACCTCGTCGGGGCAGTCCTCCGGCGGGGCTCCGGCGGGGGCGCGGGGGTGCGGGGGTGCGGGCGAGGGCGAGGGCGAGGGGCGGCGACTCCCGGCGGCGGTGGCGGCTCCCGTGCGGCGGCGGCGGCGGGCAAGTGCGGCGGCGGCGGCTCGGCGAGGCGGGCAAGGCGGGCGGCGGCGGCGAGATGAGGGGAGAGGGGGGTGCGGGGGTTTATAAGGGGGGAGAGCTCGGCTTGGAGAAGGGGGCGGCCGGGCGGCGTGCGGCGGCGGGACTCGGCTCCCGTGCGCGAGGAGGAGGACGCGCGGGCAGGCCGGCGGCCTAGCGCGGCTGGGCTTGGCCCAGCACGGGCGCGCGCGTTTTTTTTAAAATTAGTTCCGCGGAAAATAATTCGTAGAAAAATAAATAAAAATCAGAAAAATATAAAATAAATTTTCCCCGTCTAGTTAGAAAATCTAGAATAGGGTGAACATTTTTTTAACACAAAATAAATATTTTGAAAACATGCAATATTTTAATGCAATAAAAATTGCAAATAAAATCCAAATAAATTCCAATAAATGATTTTAACATTTTTCCTCCAGTATTTCAATTGTTTTGGAGAAGTCATATTTTCTCCTCTCGTTTATTTTTAAAAGTGAAATATTTTTCCGGAGAGAAAATAATTAAAACCAAAATCCTCGTATTATCATTTGATGAAAATCAAATATGGAAATTTAAGAAAATCCCCAACTCTCTCCGAGGGTCCTTGAGTTTCTTAGGATTTATCGAGGATTTTTCAAAATGCAATAAAACATGATATGCAATGATGATCTATGTATAACATACCAAATTGAAAATTTGGGATGTTACACTCTCTTTTGATTCTCAATACAATGGTCTCTTGGAGATCTATTTGATGTAGCTCTTTTTTGCGGTGTGTTTGTTGGGATCCGATGAACTTTGAGTTTATGATTAGATCTATATCCATGAATATTATTTGAGTCTTCTTTTGATCTCTTATATGCATGATTATTTATAGCCTCGTATCTCTTCTTCGAATCTTTAGTTTAGTTAGGCCAACTAGATCGATTTTTCTTGCCATGGGAAGAGGTGCTTTGTGATGGGTTCGATCGTGCGGTGTTCTTTCCCAGTGACAGAAGGGGCACCAAGACACGCATGTATCATTGCTATTAAGAATAACAAGATGAGGGCTATTCCTACATGAATAGATCTCGTCTACATCATGTCATCGTTCTTATTGCATTACTCCATTTCTCCATATACTTAATACACTAGATGCATGCTAGATAGCGGTCGATGTGTGGAGTAATATGATACGTCCATTTTGCGTCATGTTTTCTTACTTTTATTTATAATGTTTTTATCCATAATAATGCTTTTTGGAGTAATTCTAATGCCTTTTCTCTCATAATTTGCAAGGAACACACCAAGAGGGAGAATTCCGGCAGCTGGAAATCTGGACCTGGAAAAGCTACGTCAGGCCACCTATACTGCACAACTCCAAATAAGTTGAAACTCCACGGAGATTTTTTATGGATTATTTAAGAAATATTGGAGCCAATAAACACCAGAGGGGGGCCACCAGGTGGGCACAACCCACTTGGGCACGCCCTGGTGGGTTGTGGCCTCCTCGGCCCACCTCCAGTGCCCATCTTTTGGTATATAAGTCATTTTGACCTAGAAAAAATAAGGAGAAGGCTTTCGGGACGGAACGCCGCCGTCGCGAGGCGGAACTTGGGCAGGAGCACTTTTGCCCTCCGATAGAGCGATTCTGCCGGGGGAACTTCCCTCCCGGAGGGGGAAATCATCGTCATCATCATCACCAACAAATCTCCCATCTTGGGGAGGGCAATCTCCATCAACATCTTCACCAGCACCATCTCATCTCAAACCCTAGTTCATCTCTTGTATTCAATCTTGTTACCGGAACTATAGATTGGTGCTAGGGGGTGACTAGTAGTGTTGATTACATCTTGTAGTTGATTACTATATGGTTTATTTTGTGGAAGATTATATGTTCAGATCCATTATGCTATTTAATACTCCTATGTTCATGAGCATGTTTATCATTTGTGAGTAGTTACTTTTGTTCTTGAGGTCACGGGAGAAATCATGTTGCAAGTAATCATGTGAACTTGATATGTGTTCGATATTTTGATAGTATGTATATTGTTATTCCCTTAGTGGTGTCATGTGAACGTCGACTACATGACACTTCACCATATTTGGGACTAAGGGAATGCATTGTGGAGTAGCAAATAGATGATGGGTTGCGAGAGTGACAGAAACTTAAACCCTAGTTTATGCGCTATTCCGTAAGGGGCCGATTGGATCCTACAGTTTAATGTTATGGTTAGAATTTATTCTTAATACTTTTCTCATAGTTGCGGATGCTTGCGGGAGGGTTAATCATAAGTAGGAGGTTTGTTCAAGTAAGAACAACACCTAAGCACCGGTCCACCCACATATCATATTATCAAAGTAGCGAACACAAATCGAACCAACATGATGAAAGTGACTAGATGAAATTCCCGTGTACCCTCAAGAATGCTTTGCTTATCATAAGAGACCGTTTTGGCATGTCCTTTGCCTCAAAAGGATTGGGCTACCTTGCTGCATACTTGTTATTATTATTGTTACTTGCTCGTTACAAATTATCTTGCTATCAAACTACTCGCTACTTACAATTTCAGCACCTGCAGACAATAACTTACCGAAAACTACTTGTCATTTCCTTCTGCTCCTCGTTGGGTCCGACACTCTTACTTATCGAAAAGAGCTACAATTGATCCCCTATACTTGTGGGTCATCATAATAGTAGTAGATGCAGGCAGGAGTCGGTCTACTAATCTTGGACCTGATGCCTATATATTGATCATTGCCTTATTCGATCTTCTATCAACTGCCCAACAGTAAATTGTTTACCCACCGTATGCTATTTCTTGGGAGAAGCCACTAGTGAAATCTACGGCCCCCGGGTCTATTCTTTATCATATTTGCTTTGAGATCTATTTTTATTTGCTTTTGTTTTCAGATCTATTATTCCAAAAACCCAAAAATACCTTGCTGCACTTTTTATTTGCATCTTTTATTTCATGTTTTATCGAGATATATTTATCCAATCTACACAATTTTTATCGCGTCAACTTGACAATCTCTGGTGCCGTTACCCGAAAAAGGGATTGACAACCCCTTATAAGCGTCGAGTTGCAAGTATTTGTTCATTGTGCGCAGGTACCGTTTAGATAGTGTTGCTTGGTTCTCCTACTGGATTGATACCTTGGTTTCATAACTGAGGAAAATACCTACCGTAGTTGTGCTGCATCATCCCTTCCTCTTTGGGGAAATACCGACATAGTTCAAGCGACATCAAAAGGAATTTCTGGCACCGTTGCCGGGGAGACATTGTCAACATCTATCAGGTTCCTAATCACAAATCTCATCTCCTTGCAATTTACATATTTGCCATTTGTCTCTCGTTTTCATCTCCCCCACTTCAAAAAAATTTCCATTTTATTCGCCCTCTTTTTGTGTGTGATCTTGTTTGCCTACTTTATCGTTATGGCTAGTTCTTCCTCTATTACTTGTACCCCCGAGAATGAAGTTCTTAATTTTAAACAAAGGGGAGGGGAGGATCTAAAAGATGCTTGGTATAGAATTTGCAATGCTCATAATAGATCTATTCATAAGCAATCTATCGTAGTTCTTCTTTGCAGTTTTTATGTGGCATTGCCACCTGGTATATATAGATTCATCCTTGACACGATTACCGGTGGGAATTTCTTGATGTGTCCATCTTTGGATGCTTTTAATGCTATGGGAAATCTAGTGGGTTCACCACCTCTCACCATCAATAAAACTGCTTCACACTTGAGCATGTTATGCAAAGGCTTGATGCTATTGAAAATAAAATGCTTACCGAAGAACATATTGAAAACTTGGATAAAAATGCATAATCTTGCTAATAAAATTGGGTCAAAAGCAGGAGAGGTTTTTAAGTTGCTAAAAGAAAAAGGAACCGTAATTCACGAAAGAATTGAAGAAAGTCCTTCTCGGATTGATAAGTTGGAAGAAATTTTTAGTAATTTAAGTTCGGCTTTTGCTACTGCTAAAACTATTTAAAAAATCCCATAAAAACTAGCAAGATTACTCAAATCATTAAGAACAAGGGGGCAAATTCTAATAATAACAAATAAGATCTTAAGATGATTAGTATTCACCCCGACTTTGTTGAAGTTGTGAGAAACCCTGCTTGCAAGAATGATTTTTTTCAATCTCATTTGTAGGAGTATTGTTATTGAAAATATATACGCTAAATATTTGAAGAATATTGGGTGTGTGATTGAGGAATTGGAAACTAAAGATGACATTATTTGAATCTATGCATTATGCCTAGCTAGAGGCATAAAATGATAGTGCTTGTTGGGAGGCAACCAAATGAATAAAATTTATTTTTGCCTTTTTCTTTCTGTTGTTGAGTGTTTGCACAATTATGCTACTATTATGATTGTGTTTTTTATGTTTCAATTAGTGGTTGTGCCAAGTAAAGCCTTTGGGATCATGTTGGATGATAGTTGATTTGATCTTGTTGAAAACAGAAACTTTGTGCGCCAGTAGCAGAATTGTTTAAAATTACAGAAACACGATCAAATTCTGAAATTTTAACACAAGAGTTATATAAAAATTGCCGACGTTTTCCTAATTTTTCAAAAAAAATTGGAGTTACAGAAGTATTCAAAGTTTTCAGATTACTACAAACTATTCTATTTTTGACAGATTTCGTTTTTTGCGTTGTGTGCTTATTTTGATGAATCTATGGATTGTATTGGAGGTATAAGCCATGGAAAAGTTAGAATGCAGTAGATATAATGCAAAAATAAAATATGAATGGGTTTGCAACAGTACTTAGAGTAGTGATTTTCTTTGTTATACTAAAGGATATCACAAAGGTTTTGTTGAGTTTTGTGTGATTGAAGTTTTCAAGTTTTGGGTGAGATCGCGATGGATGAAGGAATAAGGAGTGAAAAGAGCCTAAGCTTGGGGATGCCCATTGCACCCCAAGTTAATATTCGAAGAGAAACAAGCAACTAAGCTTAGGGATGCCCCGAAAGGCATCCCCTCTTTCTTCTAACGGCCATCGGTATTTTACTTGCAGCTATATTTTTATTCGTCACATATCATGAGTTTTCCTTGGAGCGTCTTGTATTATATGAGTCTTTGCTTGTTTTGTTTTGTTTTGTGTCAAGTATCCTTGCTGAACAAACCTTTTTGAGAGAGCCAAAATTATGCTATGATTTGTTAGAATTGCTCTTTATGCTTCACTTAATTTTTTGAGCTATGGAATTGCTCTAGTGCTTCACTTATATCTTTTTTTAGCACGATGTGCTTTAATATTTTTGAAGAAATGCTCTCATGCTTCACTTTGATTAATTTGAGAGTTAGTAAACTTTTGAAGAAATTCTCTCATGCTTGACTTATATTATTCTGAGAGCCAATTTTTTTATGCTCATGTTCTTCACTTAAATTTGTTTGAGCTTATCAAAAGCAACATATAAAATTAGTCCCAAAGTGATAGATATTCAAGAGGGATATAATAAACACTTTCATGAAGATCATTGGACAAAATTAACTTGATTCTTCGTAATAGTTTTGAGATATGATGATAGTGATATGTGAGTCATGTTGGTGAGTAATTATGCTGTAGTAAGAATATTGGTGTTAAGGTTTGTGATTACCTATGCAAGCACGAAAGTAAATAGTTGTGCAATGAAATTACATCCTACTTGTGGTGCATTATTCGGTGTTAGTTATGCTTAATGCTCGCTTATGTGATTTTTCGTTTCTTGGTTGGTTGTTTCTCAATCTTTTTGCTAGCCTCCACTTGTACTAAGTAGAAATACTACTTGTGCATCCAAAATATTTAAACCCGGTTTTGTCATATGAGTCCACCATACCTACCTATATGCAGTATTCACATGCCATTCTAAGCAAATTTGTATGTGCCATCTCTAATTTTCAAAATAAATTTCCTTCTTGTGTGCCCGTACCACTCATGAAGAGGCAGGGGTGGCCAATTTTTTCCATGCTAGATGTGTTATTCTCAAGATGAGTGTTTATTCACTTGTGATTGCATGAGAGTGTGGCGGTAATAGCGATGCCCAGTCCCGAAATGACAAAGAAATTTACTTTATGTTGTCAAATAATAAATTCATTGGAAAGTGTTGGTATGGAAGGCACTCGTGGATACGGCTAGCCATGGATTGTGAAAGAATGGTGGAAAAGGGAATAAACTTTATTTTCTGTTTGGGAACCGCCTATGATATGTCTGGCATGGAAAGTGTGTGTTGGGAATTACAGTTGACGGGAAAAGTATGCCTCTCAAAAATTTTATCTCTCAATTTTTGCTTTGAGCACTGGCACCTCTACAAATCCCTACTTCCCTCTGCAAAGGGCCTATCTATTTACTTTATGCAATTTTTCTTTTTATTTGAGTCTCCATCTTCTCTTATAAAGCACCAACTAGGGAGCACTATGATCGTACTTGAGCATTGGATGTAGCTAATATGCGAGTGTGTTTCATGAATGGATCAATGATTGAGCATGATGGGCTAGGGATAACTTTCTTTAGTGTTGATATTTTGAAGGACATGGTTGCTTGTTGATATGCTTGAGTATTGAAATCTTCATGTCAAAACTAGACTATTGCTTTGAACCATATAAAAGTCCAAATGTCCATGCTACAAAAGAAAAGAATATGTGATGAACATGTTAGGCAGCATTCCACATCAAAAATTATGTTTTTATCATTTACCTACTCGAGAACAAGTAGGAATTAAGCTTGGGATGCTGATACGTCTCCAACGTATCTATACTTTTTGCTTGTTCCATGTTGTTATATTATCATTCTTGGATGTTTTACGATCATTTTATAGTAACTCTATATCATTTTTTTGCACTAACCTGTTGACATAGTGCCCAGTGCCAGTTGCTGTTTTTTGCTTGTTTGTTACTTCGCAGAAAATCAGTACCAAACGGAGTCCAAATGTAGCAAAACTTTTTGGAGAATTTTTCTGGGCCACAAGACACCTGATGGGCCAAAGAAGTACCAGAGGGGGGCTCCAAGGGGAGCACAACCCACCAGGGCGCGCCTAAGAGCCTAGGCACGCCCAGTTGGGTTGTGCCCACCTCGGTGGCCTCCTGCACCGCCTCTTCACCCTATAAATCCCCAAATATTCCAAAAACCCTAGGGGAGTCGACGAAACACAATTCCAGTCGGCACAAGTTCCAGAATCACGAGATCTGATCCAGACACCATCACGGAGGGGTTCATCATCCTCATTGGTGCCTCTCCGATGATGCGTGAGTAATTCATCATAGACCTACGGGTCCGTAGTCAGTATCTAGATGCCTTCATCTCTCTCTTTTTATTCTCAATAGAATGGTCTCTTGGAGATCTATTTGATGTAACTCTTTTTTTGCGGTGTGTTTGTTGGGATCCGATGAACTTTGAGTTTATGATCAGATCTATATCCATGAATATTATTTAAGAATTCTTTTAATCTCTTATATGCTTGATTATTTATAGCATTGTATTTCTTCTTCGAATCTTTGGTTTAGTTAGGCCAACTAGATCGATTTTTCTTGCCATGGGAAGAGGTGCTTTGTGATGGGTTCGATCGTGCGGTGTTCTTTCCCAGTGACAGAAGGGGCACCAAGACACGCATGTATCGTTGCTATTAAGAATAACAAGATGGGGGCTATTCCTCATGAATAGATCTCGTCTACATTATGTCATTGTTCTTATTGCATTACTCCGTTTCTCCATGAACTTAATACACTAGATGCATGCTGGATAGCGGTCGATGTGTGGAGTAATAGTAGTAGATGCAGGCAGGAGTCGGTCTACTAATCTTGGACCTGATGCCTATATAGTGATCATTGCCCTGAATATCGTCATAATTATTCGATCTTCTACCAATTGTCCAACAGTAATTTGTTTACCTACCTTATGCTATTTCTTGAGAGAAGCCACTAGTGAAATCTACGGCCCCGGGTCAATTCTTTATCATATTTTCTTTGTGATCTATTTTTATTTGCTTTTGTTTTCAGATCTATTATTCCAAAAACCCAAAAATACCTTGCTGCACTCTTTATTTGCATCTTTTATTTTGCGTTTTATGGAGATCTATTTATCCAGTCTACACAATTTTTATCGTGTCAACTTGACAATCTCTGGCGTCGTTACCCAAAAAGGGATTGACAACCCCTTATAAGCGTCGGGTTGCAAGTATTTGTTCTTTGTGTGCAGGTACCTTTTACATAGTGTTGCTTAGTTCTCCTACTAGATTGATACCTTGGTTTCATAACTGAGGGAAATACCTACCGTAGCTGTGTTGTATCATCCCTTCCTCTTTGGGGAAATACCGACGTAGTTCAAGCGACATCAGCCACCCCGAGGGTGTGATGCGCGGGTGTGCCCTTGTCGTGCCCAGCTCTTCTTCCTGGATACGTGCTACCTCTTGAGGTTGTGTTGGTTTTCCCTTGAAGAGGAAAGGGTGATGGAGCAAAGTAGAGTAAGTATTTCCCTCAGTTTCGAGAACTAAGGTATCAATCCAGTAGGAGATAACGCGCAAGCCACCGAATACCTGCACGAACAAACACCAACCTTGCACCCAACGTGATAAAGGGGTTGTCAATCCCTGCACGGGTATTTGCAACGTGAGATCTGATAGAGATGGATAAATGGTAAAGTAATATTTTTGGTATTTTTGGTTTATGGAACGGAAAGTAAAAGATAGCAAAGAAAGTAAATCGAAAACGGAAATTGTAGATCTGAAACTTATATGATGGAAAATAGACCCGGGGGCCATAGGTTTCACTAGAGGCTTCTCTCAAGATATAAATTATTACGGTGAGTGAACAAATTACTGCCGAGCAATTGATAGAAAAGCGCAAAGTTATGACGATATCTAAGGCAATGATCATGAATATAGGCATCACGTCCGTGTCAAGTAGACCAAAACAATTCTGCATCTACTACTATTACTCCACACATCGACCACTATCCAGCATGCATCTAGAGTATTAAGTTCATAAAGAACGGAGTAACGCCTTAAGCAAGATGACATGATGTAGAGGAATTAACTCAAGCAATATGATGAAAACCCCATCTTTTTACCCTCGGTGGCAACAATATAATATGTGCCTTGCTGACCCTGTTGTCGCTGGGAAAGGACACCGCAAGATTGAATCCAAAGCTAAGCACTTCTCCCATTGCAAGAAAAACCAATCTAGTTGGCCAAACCAAATCGATAGTTCGAAGAGACTTGCAAAGATATCAAATCATGCATAAAAAAATTCAGAGAAGATTCAAATAATATTCATAAATAAGCTGTTCATAAATCGACAATTCATCGGATCTCGGCAAACACACCGCGAAAGAGTATTACATCGAATAGATCTCCAAGAACATCGAGGAGAACTTTGTATTGAGAATCAAAGAGAGAGAAGAAGCAATCTAGCTACTACCTATGGACCCGTAGGTCTGTGGCAAACTACTCACGCTTCATCGGAGAGGCAATGATGTTGATGTAGAAGCCCTCCGTGATCGAATCCCCCTCCGGCAGGATGCCGGAAAAGGCCCCTAGATGGGATCTCACGGGTACAGATGGTTGCGGCGGTGGAAAAGTGGTTTCGTGGCTCCCCTGGAAGTTTTTGGGATATATGAGAATATATAGGAGGAAGATCTAGGTCAGGGGGTCACCGAGGGGCCCACAAGGTCAGGGGCGCACCCTACCCCCTTGGCGCACCCTCCACCCTTGTGGCCGCCTCGAGGCTCTTCTGACTTGCACTCCAAGTCTCCTGGGTGTCTTCTGGTCCAAGAAAAATCATCGCGAAAGTTTTATTCCGTTTGGACTCTGTTTGGTATTCCTTTTATGCGAAACTCTAAAACAAGGAAAAAACAGAAACTGGCACTGGGCTCTAGGTTAATAGGTTAGTCCCAAAAATCATATAAAATAGCATACTAAAGCATATAAAATATCCAAAATAGATAATATAATAGCATGGAACAATTGTAGATACGTTGGAGACGTATCAAGCATCCCCAAGCTTAATTCCTACTCGTCCTCGAGTAGGTAAATGATAAAAACAAATTTTTTGATGTGGAATGCTACCTAGCATATTTATCCATGTAATTCTCTTTATTGTGGCATGAATGTTCAGATCCGTAAGATTCAAAACAATTGTTTCATACTTTTGATGTTCTCAAACCTTTTCAATTTTCATGCAATACATGAGCGTGAGCCATGAACATAGCACTATAGGTGGAATAGACAGTGGTTGTGGAGAAGACAAAAAGAAGAAGATAGTCTCACATCAACTAGGCATATCAACGGGCTATGGAGATGCCCATTAATAGATATCAATGTAAGTGAGTAGGGATTTCCATGCAACGGATGCACTAGAGCTATAAGTTTATGAAGGCTCAAAAAGAAACTAAGAGGGTGTGCATCCGACTCGCTTGCTCACGAAGACCTAGGGCATTTTGAGCAAGCCCATCATTGGAATATACAAGCCAAGTTCTATAATGAAAATTCCCACTAGTATATGAAAGTGATATCATAGGAGACTCTTTATCATGAAGATCATGGTGCTACTTTGAAGCACAAGTGTGGAAAAAGGATAGTAACAAGTGTGGGAATCATAGTCTCCGTAATCCTTTCCTCTCTTGGGACAATGCTCTAATAATGAAGATCATCACACTTTAATTTACTTACAACTAGATACTTAGAACAAAATATGACTCTATGTGAATGCCTCTGGCGGTGTACCGGGATGTGCAATGAATCAAGAGTGACATGTATGAAAGAATTATGAACGGTGGCTTTGCCACAAATACGATGTCAACTACATGATCATGCAAAGCAATATGACAATGATGGAGCGTGTCATAATAAACGGAACGGTGGAAAGTTGCATGGCAATATATCTCGGAATGGCTATGGAAATGACATAATAGGTAGGTATGGTGGCTGTTTTGAGGAAGGATATGTGGTGGGTTTATGGTACCGGCGAAAGTTGCGTGGTACTAGAGAGGCTAGCAATGGCGGAAAGGTGAGAGTGCGTATAATCATGGACTCAACATTAGTCATAAAGAACTCACATACTTACTGCAAAAATATTAGTCATCGAAACAAAGTACTATGCGCATGCCCCTAGGGGGATAGATTGGTAGGAAAAGACCATCGCTCGTCCCCGACCACCACTCATAAGGAAGACAATCAATAAATAAATCATGATCCGACTTCATCACATAACGGTTCACCATACGTGCATCCTATGGGACTCACAAACTTTAACACAAGTATTTCTCAAATTCACAACTACTCACTAGCATGACTCTAATATCACCATCTTCATATCTCAAAACAATCATAAGGAATCAAACTTCTCATAGTATTCAATGCATTTTATATGAAAGTTTTTATTATATCCCTCTTGGATGTCTATCATATTAGGACTAATTTTATAACCAAAGCAAATTACCATGCTGTTCTAAATACTCTCAAAATAATATAAGTGAAGTACGAGAGTTCATCAATTTCTGTAAAATAAAACCACCGCCGTGCTCTAAAAAGATATAAGTGAAGCACTAGAGCAAAATTGCCTAGCTCAAAAGATATAAGTGAAGCACATAGAGCATTCTAATAAATCACGATTCATGCGTGTCTCTCCCAAAAGGTGTGTACAGCAAGCATGATTGTGGCAAACTAAAAAGCAAAGACTCAAATCATACAAGACGCTCCAAGCAAAACACATATCATGTGATGAATAAAAATATAGCCTCAAGTAAAGTTACCGATAAATGAAGATGAAAGAGGGGATGCCTTCCCGGGGCATCCCAAGATTAGGCTCTTTGGCCTCCTTGAATATTACCTTGGGGTTCCTTGGGCATCCCCAAGCTTAGGCTCTTGCCGCTCCTTATTCCATAGTCCATCAAATCCTTACCCAAAACTTGAAAACTTCAACAGAAAATCTCGTAAGCTCCGTTAGTGTAAGAAAATAAATCACCACTTTTGGAACTGTTGTGAACTCATTCTTTATTTATATTGATGTAATATCTACTGTATTACAACTTTTCCATGGTTCATACGCCCCGATACTAGCCATAGATGCATCAAAATAAGCAAACAACACGCAAAAACATAATCTGTCAAAAGCAGAACAGTCTGTAGCAATATGGATATTTGGAATACTTCTGTAACTCCAGAAATCCTGAGAAATTAGGAAGTCCTAGATAATTTGTCTTTTAATCTTTTGCAAAAAGAATCAACTAAAAATCACTCTTCAGCTAAAAATGAGAATTTTTTTCGTGAGCGCAAAAGTTTCTATTTTTCAGCAAGATCAAATTAACTATCACCGTAGTCTATCCCAAAGGTCTTACTTGGCACAAACACTAATTAAAACACAAAACCACATCTATCCAGAGGCTAGATGAAATATTTATTGCAAAACAGAACCTAAAAAGCAAAAACAAAAATAAAATTGGGTTGCCTCCCAACAAGCGCTAGTGTTTAACGCCCTTAGCTAGGCATCAAAACATGAATAGATCTAAGTATTATCATCTTTGGCATGCAATCCATAAGTGACTCTCATAATAGACACATAAGGCAATTTAATTTTCTTTCTAGGGAAGTGTTCCATGCCTTTCCTTAACGGAAATTGAAATCCAGTGTTTCCTACTTTCATATCAATAATTGCACCCATCGTTCTAAGGAAAGGTCTACCAAGAATAATAGGACATGTAGGATTGCAATATATATCAAGAACAATGAAATCTACAGGCACATAATTCCTATTTACAACAATAAGAGCATCATTAATCCTTCCCATAGGCTTCTTAATAGTGGAATCCGCAAGATGCAAATTCAAGGACCAATCATCAAATTCACGGAAACCCAACACATCACATAAAGTTTTTGGAATCGTGGAAACACTAGCACTTCAATCACACAAAGCATAGCACTCATAATCTTTAATTTTAATCTTAATAGTAGGTTCTCATTCATCATAAAGTTTTCTAGGGATAGAAACTTTCAATTCAAGCTTTTCCTCAAAAGATTGCATCATAACATCAACGATATGTTTAATAAAAGCTTTGTTTTAATTATAAGCACGAGGAGAATTAAACATGGATTGCAACAAGGAAATACAATCTATTAAAGAACAATTATCATAATTAAATTCCTTGAAATCCAAAAGAGTGGGTACATTGCCACTTCAAGTTTTGACCTCTCCAATCCCACTTTTATCAATTTTTGCATCAAGATCTAAAAACTCCGAATCATTGGGATGCCTTCTAACTAAAGTTGACTCGTCTCCAGTCCCATCTTTATCAAGATTTACATTGCAAAACAAAGATTCAATAGGAGTCACATCAATCACTTTAAGATCTTCATCATTATTTCCAGCCTCGGGTTTGGCAGCCATTTTGTTCACTAGAGTAGCTTGTTTATCAGAAATTTGTCCTACCAAATTTTCAAGATGCGCAAACTGAGATCTCAAACCATAAAATTCTTTAGACATATCATCAAGATCTTTATTCATGTCTTCCACTAAACTTTTCTACTCCTTGAGCTCGTTTCTAAAGAAATTGTTATGCTCAAACTGCAAAGACATGAAGCTTCTAACATTATTTTCAATTTCGTCTAACCTCCTAAGGTGAGGGTCAATGATATTTGGAGTAGTCATGAAGACTAGGCAAGCAACACACGAGCACACAAGAAGCAAACGAAGAAGACGAACGGAAGAGGGGCGAAGAAAAGGCGAATCTTTTTGAAAATCGTTTTAGAAGTGGGGGAGAGGAAAACGAGAGGCGAATGGCGAATAATGTAATGCGAGGGATGAGAGTTTATGATGGGTACTTGGTATGTCTTGGCTTGGCGTAGATCTCCCCGGCAACAGCGCCAGAAATTCTTCCTGCTCCTCTTGAGCTTGCGTTGGTTTTTCCCTTGAAGAGGAAAGGGTGATGCAGCAAAGTAGAGTAAGTATTTCCCTCAGTTTTGAGAACCAAGGTATCAATCCAGTAGGAGATAACGCGCAAGCCACCGAATACCTGCACAAACAAATACCAACCTTGCACCCAACGCGATAAACCACTACAAAAAAAAGACACATCCGTGACATTTTGGGCCGAACGAAAAATTTTCCTGTCATACTTATGACACTTCTATGACGATAATTGTGACAAAACCCGGTATCATCACAGATGTGGTGGGGTCCTACTTCTATGACAAAAAATCATGATAGAAAATGGGCTTTTCGTCCTGGGCGGGTCGGAGACACAGCTGCATGACATTCTTTCGGCTGTCCATGATGGAAAAAACCGTGGTAGAAGCGAGGGCGAGGAAAATATCGGGGTGTTCCCGGTTACGGTGGGTGGTCGGGGCCTAGCGATGCACGTTTCTCTCATACACACACACGCGTGGGTGCGAGGCGTTGGGCTCGAACTGAACCCGAGCGAGGCGTTGGGCTCTAACTGAACCCGAGTGATTGCACTGCAGGCTACGCGTTACTAAACCCGGGCGATCGATCGATGGCTGTTAACTGAACCCGATCGAGCGATTCCTTCGCTACTGCTGCTAACTGAAGCTGGTCGATGCTGCCTCTGGATGAACAGTGAGCGTTGCTGGGGGGGTTTGGATGAACAGTTCCCGGTGGGGGTGGATGAACAGGACCCCGTGGTGTTGCCTCTGGATGAACAGGACCCCGATCAATCGAGCCGGTTGGGGCTGGATGAACAGGACCCTGTGGAGGGCAGGATGAACAGGACCACCCCGTGGAGGGCAGAATGAATAGTAG
Organism: Aegilops tauschii subsp. strangulata; assembly: GCF_002575655.3. NCBI lineage: Eukaryota > Viridiplantae > Streptophyta > Magnoliopsida > Poales > Poaceae > Aegilops > Aegilops tauschii. The sequence goes on from NC_053040.3 coordinate 325,160,349, forward strand.
ATGGTGGAGGGCTGGATGAACAGTAGCCCGTGGAGGGGTGGTTGAATAGGAGCCCGTGGAGAGGGCTGGTTGAACAGTAGCCGGTGGAGTAGCGCGTGGTGGAGGCTGGATGAACAGGAGCCCATGGATGAACAGTCGCAGGTGGAGGCTGGAGGAGGTCGACGGTGGATGAACAGTTGCCCGTGGAGGCTGGAGGGGGTCGACGGTGGAGATGAACAGTATCCCGTGGAGTCCCATTTTGCGGTACACCACACCCCTCCCGATGAACAGGACCCCCGTTTCAACCGTAGCGCTCCAACACAAGTCCGTTTCCTCCGTTTTGCGGTACGCCACACCCCTCCCGATCAACAGGACCCCCGTTTCGACCGTAGGAGGTCCGTTTCCTCCGTTTTGCGGTACGCCAGACCCCTCCCGATGAACAGGATCCCGTTTCAAACGTGGCCGGTCGAACACAAGGCTGTTTCCTCCGTTCTGCGGTACGCCAGGCCTCGTTTCCATCGGCTGTTCCGTCCAAGCCCTCCCGATGAACACGACGACGCATTCCATCCGACCCAGCCGGTTGGCTCCCCATGAACACGACGAAGACGTTGTTTCTCCGTTCCGACCCAGCCATGTACACGAGCCCTGGCCGTACATATGCGCGAGTAGGCATTCGAGACCCTGCCCGTATGTACGTACGTGGCCGTATTTTCTTTCTTGCACACTGGCCGCTGTACGTACATGTACATGCTACGTGCGCGCCTCTACATCGACCAGTATGTATGTACACGTTCGCGACCAGAATGACAATGCTACGTACGCTTCGACCAGGTGGGTCCCGACTGTCAGGCACTTCCTTGCCTGCGAAGATGTAGCTGGTGGGTCCCAGCAGTCAGGGGGGCGAATCGTTTTTTTTTTGACCTGACGCACTTCCTTGCGTGCGAAGATGTAGCTGGTGGGTCCCCGCAGTCAGGGGGAAACGTTTTTTTCACGAAATACGGTGGCCCGTCCGGTGGGTCCCCGCTGTCAGGTGGAGGAATAATTATTTTGCGCGTAATAAGGAGACACTTCCTTGCTGCGGCTGTGGACCCAGCTGTCAGCCTCTCCATGTACAGTCCATGTCCAATGGAAGCCGTTCTTTGACCATGTTGACCACGCCGCGCCGAGAGCACCAGGGCGGTGGACGATGGCGAGGCCTAGGAAGGGGATGACGTGGAGCCGGGGAAGACGCGGCAGTGGAAGCCCGGGCGGAGAGGAGTACGAGGGTTCACTGGTTCGGCTGCAGTGTGAGGCTGCCGTCGCCGTAGGGCCTGGCCAGCGGTGGGAATAGTAGGGGCGGTGAGTTCTCCGTGGCAACACAGCCGGCCACGGGAGGCAGGAGCATGCGGCACGACCGGCGCTGCTTTGGGCGGCTGGAGCAACAAGAACAGAGGTTGAAGAAGCACTACGGCCGTTGGATGGACATCATACGGTCACTGGAGCTAGAATCGTGCATATTGACTAAGTTGACAAAGCCCTCCATCCCCGTCAACTTAGTAGGCCCACAAGTCAGCCTGCCACTATACTGGATCCCAGCTAGCAGGGGGAGTATTCATTTTTTTGTGCGTAATAAGGACGCACTTCCTTGCGTGCGAAGATATAGCTGGTGGGTCCGAGCTGTCAGCGGCGGTAACTTTTTTTCACGAAATACAGAGGCCCTTTCGGTGGGTCCTAGATGTCAGATGGAGGAATCATTATTTTGCGCGTAATAAGGAGGCATTTCCTTCCGTGCGGCCGTGGACCCAGCTGTCAGCCTCTCCATGTACAGTCCACTTCGGATGCATGTCGGTCGTTGACCACATTGACCAGGCCGCGCCGGGAGCACCAGGGCGGTGGACGACGGCGAGGCCTAGGAAGGGAACGACACGGAGGCAGGGAAGACTCGGCAGTTGTTTCCCACGTGGAGGGGAGTACGACTATACGAGGGTTTACTGGTTCGTCTACCGTCGCCGGAGAATAACAACAGGTGTGGGTGAGTAGAGGGATGGCTAGGCCAGCGATGGGAGTACGGTGGGGCGGTGAAGCCTACGCGGCAGCACAGCCGGCCGCGGGGAGGAGGGAGCAGGCAGTCCCGCCGGCGCTTGTTGGAGCGGCTGGAGCAGGAAGAGCAGAGATTGAAGAAGCACGACGGCCGTTGGATGGACATCCAACAGTCATTGCTTATGCGTCAACCTTTTTTTAGGAAAGCCTCAAATCTGTGGAAAACAGCATACAACCCATCTGCCATTATTTCTAATAATTTACAGCCCATTTACTAATTCTGATGGTTTTTTTTGGAGCCCATATTCTTTTTGTTAGCATTACAGCCCATATTGTGGCCACGGTTAAAAAATTATACGAAATGTTGCATATTTCGGTGCGGCCCAAACTGTTTTTAATCCCGAAACTTTGAGTCACATTCAAACTGATTTTAAAAGTAAATGTATATCAATATAAAATCCAACAAATTGTCCACGCATAAAAATTAATGCAATTTAAAATCTTGAAATGAAAAAAAGAAATTTGAAAGTAATTGCCGGTTTGATGTGTTTTAAAAATGTACAGCCCATTTCTCATTACTGATAGGCCATTTTCTTGTCCAGCCGAATGAAGCTCTCCTCGTCTTGAAAGATTTGCAGCCCAATAGGCCTGACAAAGCGACTTACTTGGCAAATCACAAAAAAACTGGGCTAGCCATTTTCAGAAAGAAAAAAAACTACTGGGCTGGTCTGTGGTAAACATAAAAGAGAAGGCTGTTTAGACATGCCAGAGTGCCCCGCACAGCCCAGTTGACACCCTGCTTCCGTCTCAAAAACAAATTAGCTAATTGCCACAACAAATATGGCGATTCATAAAAATGCCACTGCAATTTCCAAACTTTGAAAAATGCCACTTCAATTTTTGCAAACTTTGGAAAACGCCACTGCAATTTGCAAACTTTGAAAAACGCCACCCCAAACTTCGAAAAATGCCACTGGGGATGGCATGAAATGGCATTTTTCAAAGTTTGGAAATTGCAATGGCATTTCTTAGAAACACCAGATTTGGAGTGGCATTTATCAAATTAACCCAAAACAAAAATAACTGGGCGAGCTGCTGGGTCCCTGATGTCAGCCGCTCGTTGTGCAACTCTCTCGTTTATTGACTACGTTGACAATGGCATGGGACCCAGATGTCAGAAATCCATACGAGGAGCCATTTTTTATTGGATTGAAATAAGGAGGCACTTTGCTTGCGTACTGCCATGACCTTGGCGGGTCCCTGCTGTCATCCTCTCGACGTACAATCATCTCCTGGTTGTGTACGCGTCAACTTGGTAGGCCCACAAGTCAGCCTCTAAACCCGTGGAGGACAAATACAACCCATTTAAAAAAATAACAGCCCATTCCATATGTTCAAACGGAAAGTTCAACATTCAGAGCAAAGTAACAGGTCTGATCCACATATAGAGTACTGAACTTCCACGTTGACAACCATCATAGCCAAGTTAACTATCTACTTCCACTAATACTCTAGTAGCGTACAAGTACTAACTTACTCTTAGCTAACTAGACGCCGGCCGCCATCCGTGGAACACGCTAAACGCCGGCACCGGCGTCCTCCGCCTCGCCTCGGACTTGCCAGAGGTGCGATAGGGCGCGTTGCTCGCGCGTGTTGGCCCTTTCCATGCCGGCGTGGTCCACCGAAGCTTCGGCTTCTAAGCGGGAAACCCACTTGACGTGCTGGTAGTAAAAATCAGCGTCGCGAACGCGTGCGTGCCCGACAGCCTCCAGGGCTATTTGCCGGGCGCCGGCCTCCACGTAGTCGGCCCACGTGCGGGCGCTCTGCTCACGACTCAAAGCGTCGGTGCGCTGCTGCTCCATGTCCCGCTGGCGGCGCAAATCGGCGATACGCTGCTCATCCGCCAAGCGGTCGCGCTCCAACAACTCCTGCTCTTCCGCCAGGCGGTCGCACTCCAACAAGTCCTCGATCTCCGCATTGCCATCTAAAGACCGATAGGATGCCTCCTCCCTCCGTCTGCCTTCCGGTGAAAAACCGAACACTAGTTCCGGCGGTGACCGCCTCCGGCCACGCTTATCATGGACGGGCGGGGGCATGGCGGACGTGGCGAGAGCGAGGATAAGTGGCGAGCAACGTCGGGCCGGTGGGGGCTTATGAGGATAGGGCGAGTTGGGTCACGGTGCCACCATAGAAGGCCGAGAAACAGTACTTATAAGCGGAAGCAGGCATGACTTAGCGCGCCAGCTTGCCATGGAAAACTAGAGAAACTGAAATTCTGACTGTGATGTCCCGTCCCGTCCGTGCTGGGTCGCACGCCGGCATTACGGTCAAACGAGTGCACTCGAATCATCTCCCTCCTTGTCAATAATGATTCCACGGATTTAAAACGCCCGCAACAATTAAAACGCATCTTTTTTCGCATCAGTTAGCTGCCTTAATTACGGCCGGCTGCATGCGGGCACTCAAAATCGCTCGCAGCCAGTACGCGGAGCAGCATGCAACGAGTCGCAGCCGAGGGCATTAATTGATGAACTTTAGCTGGGAGATAAGGCATTTGCGAACGTTTTTGCTAGCAGTTTCTTCAGATTCGCATGGCATTTTCTTCAGAGCAGCTTGTTAGTTTCTTCAGAGGTAGGCATTTTTATTCAAAAAACTGCCACTTCGGATCTTGCGTCGCAACTAAAACAGCCAGGAGCGCATTAGTAGGCTAGCTAGTGATCGATCGGTAACTTGTAAACACTGAGCGAACAGATATAAGGAACTGTTAATGCATCTCAATGATTCACAGATCATATACAAATATGTAGCTCCAAAAGCAAAGATCAGCCACAACTAAAACCAACTAGTACGATTCCCATACATAAGATCAACATGTTAATGCATCTCAATGATTCACAGATCATATACAAATATGTAGCTCCAAAAGCAAAGATCTAGAAAAAACATATGTTCTTCCTACTAACATGGATGCTTCTCTTGGCCAACATTCAATACAGACTGAATGACAAATTTTTTTGTGAAGTCTAAAATTCCTCTTGCAAACGTAAGTGGTTTCACCGACAGCTGGAACCATGGGAATGAACCACACATGATGGAGGAACATCCACTGCAATATGATTTGGTCTTCTCTTGATCACATGGCGAGACTATTTTCGGAATACAAACTTTAACTTAGGCAAAATGATGCCCATTGTATAATCAGACCAAAGCAATGAAGCACCTAGTGTTGGCCAATAAATAGTACAGTACTACTTTTCTGCAGTCCATGAAGTGACTATCCAATCTTTCTGTGTCTATTTTCAAATGGCACTGCATGTAGTGACTATACTATTCTCTTGTGCAGTTCAACCAAAATTGCGGCCACTTTGTGTGTTTGCTAAATAGCAACGGGCAGACATCTCTGTCTGCACAAATATCAAGCAGCTAGTAAACATATACCCCACCTTGTATTTTCGGTTTAAACATCTCTCTTCCGCTTAGATCTGTCATGTTTTGCACTGGACAATTTGATAAAGTCATGTTTTGCCCTGGACAATTTCATACTGAATTGATCTATACCTCGGACATTTTGGTGGTTCCCTACCCTGGTCCTAATATATGCCGCTTCAGCCTGGATGATCAGTCCTGTGTTGCTCTCGATATTGACAATAGCTGGCCCTTCCCAGAGCACCTATGGTTCAAAGCAAGCGTTTCCAATGCCGAGGATTGGTTGAGTTGAAGTTCATTTCATTGCTTGTTATTTGTTGTGTGATGAAAACTTTAGTATTTGCTAGAATGTTTTGTTGGAAATAATCTATAATCCAACATGTATCCTCATTGTCGTTGTGTGTTGATGACTTGTTGTATTTAATGAATGGTGCATTTCAGTTGCGAATGCATGTCATAGACTCAATTTATGAATGGTTTTCGAGTCACTTCTTGGAGTGTGAGTACCGTAGTAGTATAGCCAGCATCCGGTTAGTATATGAAGTTGCCACATCACATAGAGCCAACCTAATATTGGAGTATGCTAGCCCTCCACCGGCACACCGCTTCAAATGGCGGAGGAAGTGAGAGGTCGCGTCACCTTGCGTTCAGATCTAAGATGCCACGTGTACGAGATGAATGACTCCAAGTTCGACCACCGTGATGCTAGGTGCGAGCCAAGGAACACTGTTGGAGAGACCCCCCTCATAATTTTCCTACATTGGTCGTTTGATTCATAGGATAGAATGCTATAGGATTTTTTTTCCTATGTAATCATGTTTTAATTGGCAATCTAGCATCCACTCCAACTTTTGTTTCACTTCCTTTGTTCCTACAAAGAGAGTACTTGCTCTAAATGATGTGCCGCTGCAAGAGCCGCCTATATTAATTAACCATGCTCTAAAAAGGTGGACCAACTTTGGCTATAGTAGTACTGTACTAGGTTAGTAGGTGACCTTTCGCTTGGCTCTTCTCCTCTTCCGGAAGTCGAACAATAATTATGGTACTACAGTAATACTTTTGGCAATCTGACACCAAATGAACTGCTGCACGTCCACCGCTTGTAAGCAAAAGTTTCTCCTCGTGCTACGAGCCACCGTGCACGCGTTGGCGAGGGAGAAGGCGTAGTAAGCAAGCTTCTCGTCGTCCTGCGATTTGACGGGACACATCAAAGTTATTTATTAGTACTCTCTTCAAAAAGGGCCGACCATGTCCATGGCTACCATCCCGTGCTCTGTCATTGAGTACGTGCACTATTCATGTGCCATCGAGGAGAAAAAATATTGCGCAGTACTAGGTGCCATCGAAGTGCACGACTCACTTACGCACTGCATATCTCCATTTTCTTGCATGACACGCCACCTTGATGCTAGATGTCCCGCGTGTCATGGAGGCATATAGTATGATTTTGTAAAATGGAGGCATATAGATGTCCCGCGTGTTGGCAACAGGATGAACAAAGCTCATGTCTTAAACGAAAGAGTGGAAGAACATAGATTCCCGACGGCCGAGAAGGAGCTACAAACCTCGGGGTGGAGCGTGTGCACTCATAATATTTTATATTATTCAGCGATATAAAATCAACCAAATCTCTCCACGTTCCTATACCATTCTATAGAATGAGAATAACTTTGAACGTAAGCCATTGATCCACTCTATCCAATGGTCATAGTTGGAAAATGCAAACAAAACCAAGCATTGGATCAACTCTTTTTTCCAGATCAACTCTTTTAGCACTTAGATTGTTGCCGCCTGCCCACCTAGCCCATCTATATATCCGCTCACGTGTGATGACAACAGGAGCTACCCACTCAGATTGTATGTTAAAAAATAAAAGGTCGATAACTAATGCGGCCCCTCGGGCCAACGCGGCCAGATCGCATTTTGCACGAGAAATTACACACCATGTTTCGTCGACATGTGGTCCCGTTCCAACATGTCAGTGAGAAGACAGTGAGTCCTTTTGTACAATTTCCAAAAGGACGTGTAGGCCGGGGCGCCTCTTCGTGTACCGTGGCAAACTGGCAAAAACCGCCCACCGACTCTTCGCCTTTCCCTCTCGATTTGGAACTGCTGTCGCACGCTCTTCCTCCCTCCTCCATTTGCCTTCACCCTTCCTTCTGCCATTGTTCGATCGTCTTCTCCATGGACGGCGGCAAGTAGGAAGCGTGGCTGACGGTGCTCCCGTTGTCGGCCGCCAGCGTGGCCACCGCTTGTGCGGCGACTTGAGCGAGGGCGGCGACCTCGAGCTTCATCCCCGAAGACAAGCTCTCCCGCAGAGCGTTCGCGCTTGCGGTCATGGCGGATGTGGTGCCAGGTAGGAGGACGATGCGCTATGGTGTGGAGGTTAGCTGGGCGTTGCCGCTTTAAGTAGCGCATTCCGGTGAGGCCAAGCGTCCGGGTGCGTCATTAAGTCGCCGGAGTTGGTTCCTCGGGCACCGAGCCTCTTAACGACAACATACGAACGGACGACATGAATGCGGGCAGCTGGCACTGGCTGGGAACGCACCACGCGACGGCGCGAGGGACGAGGGTTTTGGTGTGCCAGGGTAGTCAGCTGCGGTCGTGGCAACGTTGGAGATGCCCTTTGCTCACATGAGATCCCCGCATGTCATTGAAAAAGCAAGACGACCCGGCATGGTCTCAGGTCCAGAGGATGCAGTTGGCCGTGCTGCACCACTCCGCGGATGTGTCGCGGCGCCCCGTGCATCCTCGACGAGCTGGGTGTTGGGGTGTGTTTGGATTGTGGCCAAAGTGTACCTTACCAAAATTTTGGTCATGACCCAAAGATTGGTCTTTGTCTGGATGGTTGCCATTTTTTTGGCATGCCAATGAACTCTAGCCAACTCTAGTTCATTTTTCTTGCCAATGTCGGCCAAATCATGGGCAACCAATACCTCAACCAAAATTTTGGTCATGACCCAAAGATTGGTCTTTGTTTGGATGGTTGCCATTTCTTTGGCATGCCAATGAACTCTAGCCAACTCTAGTTCATTTTTCTTGCCAATGTCGGCCAAATCATGGGCAACCAATACCTCAACCAAAATTTTGGCTACCCAATGCTTTGATGGGGCAACCTTGGGCACAAACCAAACATACCGTTGGTCGTGCCACAACACTAACGCCACCCTCGGCACACTGAAACCGACCGTGTCTAGTGATGATATGAGTGTGTTGCTCACCGCGGTCGCCGTGTCCAGAGGCGGTGCTGGAGCTGCGCCCCGTTGTTGGCCCCAATGACCCACATGAACGGTTGTCGGTGGCGAGGAGGTCATGGGTCAGCTCCTCCATTGGACTAGTCTGCGCTATGTCATCCCGATGGGTGTGCCCCACATGTCGGTTTCCTTGTTTTCCCGGCCATATTCGAGCGTCAGTGCTCCGCGTTGCGCATTAGGCCTTTCACTATGTAGGCCAAGCGAGACAACTTATTGTTTATTTGAGCCGTTCAAGTATAATCATGTGGCGTTTGCTTATTTCTCATTCCTCTCCAACCCTCTTCTCCATCGATCATGTCACCCTCCGGTCGAGTCCATCCTCCCGCATGCCTCATTTGAACATTCCGCCGAGTATCATTCGCATGTGCCCACCCTAGTCCTCTTTCAATGGATCTCCGGACCCCGAGAAGAAATCGAGAGGGAACGAGTGGGGGCACGTGATACCTAAGGCGGATTCAAAATTTTCAACCGGTGATCATAGCATCCGCAAATCATATATAAAGGGTATTCAATGTTCGTTTCGTTTTTGAACGTCCAATATACTCCCCCTATCCTTTCTAGTTTACATATAAGTTTTATGTGTAGTCAAAGTATCTCTACTTTGATAAAAAAGGTATCAACATTCAACAACGCCCAATCAATATTGTTAGATTCGTACGTACTCCTAGATTTGTACTCGAGATGGTTTCCAATTTGACTATTGACAAGATTAATAGTACATGAGATGTATAATGTGAAAATTATATCATTGGAAACTCCTTTCACATACGAATTTGACCGTATGCTTTGTGTAAGTTGCATGTCATATATTATTACTCTAACATTGGGTCAAAGTTAGCCTTGAAAAACGCATTAGACCCTGTATGCTTTGTGTAAGTTGCATGTCATATATTATTACTCTAACATTTGTGTAAGTTGCATGTCATATATTATTACTCTAACATTTGGTCAAAGTAGTATAGTGGAAGTGGATCCTCTGACGTAGGTATCCCTGCCTTACCCTCCCTTTCGGTCACTTACTGGCAGACCCCATGCTTGCTAGGCCCCGCATGTCAGTTACTCAATGGGTTCGGCCACGTCAGGGGATCCTCATCCGTAGTATACTCCCTCTGTTTTTATTTACTCCGCATAAAACAGAGGGAGTGGTGGTATAATAAATGACGCGGGCGGGGGAGGGGGAGGGATGTCGGTTTGCTCTCAACTGCGGTCCCACAAGCGAGCGAAAACGCAAGACGAAGCGCGTTCCATTCGGTGAGCGACATGGAGGGTCCAGCGTGCTGGGCTGCAACGCAAACGCGACAAGAGCGATGTACAGTCAAAACCGATTGACTGGTCGTCACCGGAACCACTATTCACACCAGAACCTTCGCTGCTCGGCCTACGCCAGCCACTGCCCTAAAACCACACCAAATCTCCAGCCCATTCCCCCACCTTTCGATCCCCTAGCCCGCATCAAGCGTCCCCTAGTTCGCCGGAAAGCCATGGTGCGCCGCAAGATCACTTACTACAAGATGCTGACGCCGGAGTGCCGCGCAGAAATCGCGGCGGCGGTCGGCGCCACAGACCTCCGTTCCCAAGCTCGCTTTGCGGCGGGCCAATCCCCAAGTTCTCTGGAGCCAAGCTACGAGGAGGAGGAAGCCGATCCAATGTTCATGGCGGAGGTCGCGGCGCAGAAGGCCCCCGATGGGTATGAGACGATGGACGTCGACTTCGTGCCGGCGTCTGAGTCCCCCATGGTGCAGGCGGACCAGCGGTTCAACATGGCGATACTAAAGGAGGACCGGGAGGCAGAGGCTCAACTCGACGCGGAGCGCGCGCATGCCGCTGCCATCGAGGCTCTCCTGCAGGCGGAACCGGATGTCGTGGATGTGAACTGGGCGGCGGAGGCTTAACTTGAGGCGGAGCGCGCGGATGCCGCTGCCATCGAGGCCCTCCTGCAGGCGGAACTGGACGTCCTGGACTTGAACCGAGCGGCAGAGGCTCGACTCGACGCAGAGCGCGCGGATGCCGCTCTCATCGACGCCCTCCTACAGGCGGAACCGGACGTCCTGGACTTGAACCGGGCGACGGAGGCTCGACTCGACGCGGAGCGCGCGGATGTCGCTGCCATCGAGGCCCTCCTACAGGCGGAACCGGACGTCCTCGACTTGAACCGGGCTGTGCTCTCGTCCGTGCAGAGCACCCGCACACTCCGCTTGAACGAGTAGCTGGAGGCCGAGGACAACCACGGTGCGGAGACACACGTCGGCAGCGACGGCTGGTTCGCGCCGGCAGCCAAAGACGACGAGGCCGTCTCTTTCCGCGAGCAGTGATAGTTTTTCTTTATGTTGTTGTTTTTATGGATCTTTTGTTGTGTAAAAACATATATTTGTTATGAAAGTCGCCTGACTTGGGTCAGTCTACCATTTCAGGCGGTTGGATGAATATCCTACGTCTCCTAACCCTTCTTTCCTTCTTCCTCACCTCTTCTTCTTCCCCAAAAGACCACCGCACGGGCCGTACGGATACTCCCCAACATGCGGTTGGATAAACATACTCTATGAACGAAAATTATGTGTCAGCGATAGGATGGCTGAGTTTGGTTTGTTCACATGCGATAGCACGTGTCAGTGAGGGTGTGTTCCCTTGGTTGGGTTTGCGGCGTGCAGGAGCGACTGTGTGAGGGTGCGGTGCGACCGCGGCGTGCAGGAGCAACCGTGTGAGGGTGCGGTGCGACCGCGACAGCCGTGCGCAAGTGTACCTCCTTCTCATTTTGAAAACTTTAGGCAAGCTTGGCAAAAATGTGTGGCGAAGTTTGGCAATGCAAGGCCTAGACCCAAACAGGATAAGTACGTACGTACTAGGAGTACTAGTGTTAAAAAAGAAAGGCGGGGTTTTCCTTCGCGGGATTTGATCAATACAAATCCTCGTTTCACGTGTCAATTAATGCATATTTTTTCTCCAAAGACCAAAGGGCTAACCATCTCACTCCTCATCGCTTGATTAATGCAGCGCCATGCAAACCAACCTTCTCACTTCCGCATGCATGCATGGGATATTAATGTCCTTGGTTGCTAACCCCATCAATTTTGCCTTGATTAGTGTTAGTGGCCCTTTGCAAATTGTAATTTTGATATACCGGCCTTGTGTACAAAAAACTGGAGGTAGTAACTATATTTGACTTCCTTCCCCATTGCGGTGACGTCGACGATATCTTTTTTTTGGTGGTTTGGCGAAGTGCGTTCGACGGAGAACACCATTGAGGGAGACCACGGTAATTCGTTCGCAAGTGCCGCCTGCAAGCCGAGACAACCGCCTTATTTGCATCTAGGAAGTCCTTTACTAGTACTACTAGGAGTACTAGTGCAGTGAGATGGTTTCTCGAAGAAGACGAGAGAAGCGGAGTCAGCGAAGAGTGAAATGATGGTTGCTTTGTCTGTGCTTTTGTGATTTGACGCCTCACTGCTTTGTGATTTGTGATAGAAGGGACAGGGGAGTAGACTCTGTGCTCTATACTGTACTACATGCGTCCAAGCATGGGAGAAAGAGGAGAGACGTTGCATTTTTCTATTCCTTCAATCAATCAATCAGGGAGCTTCGGTTCCATCTTTTTGGCCTTGGCAACACCGTCCACAATGGTTCCCACGATGCCAAAAGCTATTTTCACATTTGGCTACACATTGTGGATGCCCTTAACCGTACCACTTGGTTTTGCTCCTATGTGCTATCTATACAAATGTCAATTATATTGATCTAAAAAATTATAGAATCAAGATTAGTAAAAAGGAGGTGATTTTGCAGCGCGGATGGCGGGGGAGGTTTCTTATTTGAGCAATGCTACATCCACGTAATGGTTTACGTAAAGTTGCGAACTGATGTGATGTGGGACTATTTGATTGGATTAAAGGAGAGGATTAGGCCGACCCCACCTGAAAATCAGGGGGGCATATATAGATTAGATGGAAAGTATACGTAGCAGCTACGTAGCCCTTTGTAAGTCTAGGATTAGGCTTCTTATTTTCGAAGGACGTTGTCCTGGCGGTTTGCTAACATGCGGTCCCACGTGTCAGTGCTTTACCAAGCCGATCCGCGTCCCACATGAGGCAGAACAACGGCAGAAGCAACACGTGGTTAAGTTGAAGAAGATGAGGGAGAAGCGGATTCAGCAACGAGTGAAATGATGGTTGCTTCGTCCCTCCAACTTAACTGCGAGAAAGGTGCAGCTTTGTGATTTGACGCCTCATTGCTCATTACTACGCCGGCGCCATGACTGGGGTGCTTCACCCCGGCTGCTCTGCACTGTATTCCGGTATGGCACGTGGACCCGGTAGCTTGATGTCCCACATGTCGGCGAAAGGGACTAGAAGATTTATGAAAGCGAGCGCTCCACTCTTACGACGGAGGAGTAGACGACACGACGGGCCAGTGAACTGTCACTTGTAGTACTGTATAGTACTATAGTTTTGCTGTTTCGCACGATCCATCGGTACAAACCCGATTAAACAGGAAAGGGCGGGATTTTTCCCGCGCGGTAGATGATACTGGCCATACATTTCAAAGGCAATTTTAATGTATGCAAACTGAATAATTATAAGTAACAATATGATATCTAGTAAAACTAAAAACACATATGATTTATTGTGTTAGAGTGTAGTAGTAGTGCTGTATTGCATAGTTGTTAGATGTAACATGCGAGAACGTGTAGAGATGTAGTTTTGGAGGGCCTACAGAGAGAAAAGCGTAATATGGTCACCGAACTTCAGAATAAGCTGATTACGGTCACTATATACGTTTTGCGGTGATTATACGGTCACTTGCTCACAGTTCAGCATCGGATTGCACTCTGTTGATTGGCCAAATAGTCTGCATGGAGCCATGTTGACTAGTTAAATTGACCACGTTCCTTGTGGGTCCCACCTGTGAGATCGCATAGGCAAAAGGTCAGATAAACACAAATTTACGCAGGCGCGACAAGGCTCCAACCCGTGCGCGGGAATCACCTGGTTGTGTATGTGTCTGTCAGGGCCTGATGTGTGCGCATGCACGTATAGGTTGAGCACTTGAGCATGAGAGTGTGTGTTGGTCGTGTGGTGTACTAGTGTGTGCATGCATGCGTTCGTGTGTGCGTGTGAGTGTTGCGTGCGTGCGTGTGAGTGTTGCGTGCGTGCGTGGCTGCGTGTGTACGTGTGAGTGTTGCGTGCGTGCGTGGGTGCATGTGTTTGTGTGAGTGTTGCGTGGATGCAGTTCATGTGCATGCGTGCGTGTGTGTATAATCACCACACCAGCTCATGTGTGTTAAAACAGAGGACTCAGCATACCAATAATGTTGGAAATATGCCCTAGAGGCAATAATAAACGGTTATTATTATATTTCTTTGTTCATGGTAATTGTCTATTATTCATGCTATAATTGTATTGTCCGGAAATCGTAATACATGTGTGAATACATAGACCACAAAGTGTCCCTAGTAAGCCTCTAGTTGACTAGCTCGTTGATCAACAGATAGTCATGGTTTCCTGACTATGGACATTGGATGTCATTGATAACGGGATCACATCATTAGGAGAATGATGTGATGGACAAGACCCAATCCTAAGCATAGCATAAAAGATCGTGTAGTTTCGTTTGCTAGAGCTTTTCCAATGTCAAGTATCTTTTCCTTAGACCATGAGATCGTGCAACTCCCGAATACCGTAGGAGTGCTTTGGGTGTGCCAAACGTCACAACGTAACTGGGTGACTATAAAGGTGCACTACGGGTATCTCCGAAAGTGTCTGTTGGGTTGGCACGGATCGAGACTGGGATTTGTCACTCCGTGTGACGGAGAGGTATCTCTGGGCCCACTCGGTAATGCATCATCATAATGAGCTCAATGTGACTAAAGCGTTAGTCATGGGATCATGCATTGCGGTACGAGTAAAGATACTTGCCGGTAACGAGATTGAACAAGGTATTGGGATACCGACGATCGAATCTCGGGCAAGTAACATACCGATTGACAAAGGGAATTGCATACGGATTGATTGAATCCTCGACACCGTGGTTCATCCGATGAGATCATCGTGGAACATGTGGGAGCCAACATGGGTATCCAGATCCCGCTGTTGGTTATTGACCAGAGAGGCGTCTCGGCCATGTCTGCATGTCTCCCGAACCCGTAGGGTCTACACACTTAAGGTTCGGTGACGCTAGGGTTGTAGAGATATATGTATGCGGAAACCCTAAAGTTGTTCGGAGTCCCGGATGAGATCCCGGACGTCACGAGAGGTTCCGGAATGGTCCGGAGGTGAAGAATTATATATAGGAAGTCCAGTTTCGGCCACCGGGAAAGTTTCGGGGGTTACCAGTATTGTACCAGGACCACCGGAAGGGTCCCGGGGGTCCACCGGGTGGGGCCACCTATCCCGGAGGACCCCGTGGGCTGAAAGTGGAAGGGAACCAGCCCATAGTGGGCTGGGGCGCCCCCCTTGGGCCTCCCCCCATGCGCCTAGGGTTGGGAACCCTAGGGGGAGTTCCCCCTTGCCTTGGGGGGCAAGGCAACCCCTTTCCCCCTTGTGGCCGCCGCCCCCCCTTGAGATCTCATCTCTTGGGGCCGGAGCCCCCCCCCAGGGGGCCTATATAAAGGGGGGAGGGAGGGCAGGACACAACAGCCTTGGGCGCCTCCCTCCTCCCCTGCAACACCTCTCTCTCTCTCTCGCAGAAGCTTAGCGAAGCCCTGCCGAGACCCGCTACATCCACCACCATGCCGTCGTGCTGTTGGATCTCCATCAACCTCTCCTCCCCCCTTGCTGGATCAAGAAGGAGGAGACGTCGCTGCACCGTACGTGTGTTGAACGCGGAGGTGCCGTCCGTTCGGCACTCGGTCATCGGTGATTTGGATCACGGCGAGTACGACTCCGTCATCCACGTTCATTGGAACGCTTCCGCTCGCGATCTACAAGGGTATGTAGATGCACTCCCTTCCCCTCGTTGCTAGTAGACTCCATAGATGCATCTTGGTGAACGTAGGAAAATTTTAAATTATGCTACGATTACCAACAGTGGCATCATGAGCCAGGCCTATGCGTAGTTACTATGCACGAGTAGAACACAAAGCAGTTGTGGGCGTTGAGTTTGCCAATTCTTCTTGCCGCTACTAGTCATTTCTTGTTTTGGCGGCATTGTAGGATGAAGCGGCCCGGATCGACCTTACACGTACGCTTACGTGAGACAGGTTCCACCGACTGACATGCACTAGTTGCATAAGGTGGCTAGCGGGTGTCTGTCTCTCCTACTTTAGTCGGAACGGATTCGATGAAAAGGGTCCTTATGAAGGGTAAATAGAAATTGGCAAATCACGTTGTGGTCATACGTAGGTAAGAAAACGTTCTTGCTAGAAACCTACAAACCACGTAAAAACTTGCAACAACAATTAGAGGACGTCTAACTTGTTTTTGCAGCAAGTGCTATGTGATGTGATATGGCCAGAAGATGTGATGAATGATATATGTGATGTATGATATTGATCATATTCTTGTAATAGGAATCACGACTTGCATGTCGATGAGTATGACAACCGGCAGGAGCCATAGGAGTTGTCTTTATTATTTTGCATGACCTGCGTGTCATAGAATAACGCCATGTAATTTACTTTACTTTGTTGCTAAACGCGTTAGCCATACAAGTAGAAGTAATCGTTGGCGTGACGACTTCATGAAGACACAATGATGGAGATCATGATGATGGAGATCATGGTGTCATGCCGGTGACAAAGATGATCATGGTGCCCCGAAGATGGAGAACAAAGGAGCATGATGATATTGGCCATATCATGTCACTATTTGATTGCATGTGATGTTTATCATATTTTTGCATCTTATTTGCTTAGAACGATGGTAGTAAGTAAGATGATCCCTTATAATAATTTCAAGAAAGTGTTCACCCTAACTGTGCACCGTTGCGAAGGTTCATTGTTTCGAAGCACCACGTGATGATCGGGTGTGATAGATTCTAACGTTCGAATACAACGGGTGTTGACGAGCCTAGCATGTACAGACATGGCCTCGGAACACACGCAATACACTTAGGTTGACTTGACGAGCCTAGCATGTACAGACATGGCCTCGGAACACGGAGGACCGAAAGGTCGAGCATGAGTCGTATAGAAGATACGATCAACATGGAGATGTTCACCGATCTTGACTAGTCCGTCTCACATGATGATCGGACACGGCCTAGTTGACTCGGATCATGTTTCACTTAGATGACTAGAGGGATGTCTATCTGAGTGGGAGTTCATTAAATAATTTAATTATATGAACTTAATTATCATGAACTTAGTCTAAAATCTTTACACTATGTATTGTAGATCAAATGGCCAACGTTGTCCTCAATTTCAACGCGTTCCTAGAGAAAACCAAGCTGAAAGATGATGGCAGCAACTATACGGACTGGGTCCGGAACCTGAGGCTCATCCTCATAGTAGCCAAGAAAGATTATGTCTTAGAAGCACCGCTAGGTGAAGCACCAATCCCTGAGAACCAAGACGTTATGAACGCTTGGCGGCAGCGTGCTGGTGATTACTCCCTCGTTCAGTGCGGCATGCTTTACAGCTTAGAACCGGGTCTCCAAAAGAGTTTTGAGAAACATGGAGCATATGATATGTTCGAGGAGCTGAAACTAGTTTTTCAAGCTCATGCCCGGGTCGAGAGATATGAAGCCTCCGACAAGTTCTTCAGCTGTAAAATGGAGGAGAACAGTTCTATTAGTGAGCACATACTCAGAATGTCTGGTTTGCACAACCGCTTGTCTCAGCTGGGAGTTAATCTCCCGGATGACGCGGTCATTGACAGAATCCTCCAGTCGCTTCCACCAAGCTACAAGAGCTTTGTGATGAACTACAATATGCAGGGGATGGAAAAGACCATTCCCGAGGTATATTCAATGCTGAAATCAGCGGAAGGGGAGATCAGAAAAGAACATCAAGTGTTGATGGTGAATAAAACCACTAAGTTCAAGAAGGGCAAGGGTAAGAAGAACTTCAAGAAGGACGGCAAGGGAGTTGCCGCGCCCGGTAAACCAGTTACTGGGAAGAAGTCAAGGAATGGACCCAAGCCCGAGACTGAGTGCTCTTACTGCAAGGGAAGTGGTCACTGGAAGCGGAACTGCCCCAAATACTTAGCGGACAAGAAGAAGGCCGGCAACACCCAAGGTATATGTGATATACAAGTAATTGATGTGTACCTTACCAGTACTCGTAGTAGCTCCTGGGTATTTGATACCGGTGCGATTGCTCATATTTGTAACTCAAAGCAGGAACTACGGAATAAACGGAGACTAGCGAAGGACGAGGTGACGATGCGTGTCGGGAATGGTTCCAAGGTTGATGTGATCGCCGTCGGCACGCTACCTCTGCATCTACCCACGGGATTAGTTTTAAACCTCAATAATTGTTATTTAGTGCCAGCTTTGAGCATGAACATTGTATCTGGATCTCGTTTAATTCGAGATGGCTACTCATTTAAATCCGAGAATAATGGTTGTTCTATTTATTTGATAGATATGTTTTATGGTCATGCCCCGCTGGTCAATGGTTTATTTTTGATGAATCTCGAACGTGATGTTACACATGTTCATAGTGTGAATACCAAAAGATGTAAAGTTGATAACGATAGTCCCACATACTTGTGGCACTACTGCCTTGGTCATATTGGTGTCAAGCGCATGAAGAAGCTCCATGCAGATGGACTTTTGGAGTCTCTTGATTACGAATCATTTGACACGTGCGAACCATGCCTCATGGGTAAGATGACCAAGACTCCGTTCTCCGGAACAATGGAGCGAGCAACCAACTTATTGGAAATCATACATACCGATGTGTGCGGTCCAATGAGTGTTGAGGCTCGCGGAGGATATCGTTATGTTCTCACTCTCACTGATGATTTAAGTAGATATGGGTATGTCTACCTAATGAAACACAAGTCTGAAACCTTTGAAAAGTTCAAGGAATTTCAGAGTGAAGTTGAGAATCAACGTGACAGAAAAATAAAATTCTTACGATCAGATCATGGTGGAGAATATTTAAGTCACGAATTTGGCACACACTTAAGAAAATGTGGAATAGTTTCACAACTCACGCCGCCTGGAACACCTCAGAGAAATGGTGTGTCCGAACGTCGTAATCGCACTCTATTGGATATGGTGCGATCTATGATGTCTCTTACCGATTTACCGCTCTCATTTTGGGGTTATGCTTTAGAGACTGCCGCATTCACTTTAAATAGGGCTCCGTATAAATCCGTTGAGACGACACCGTATGAATTATGGTTTGGGAAGAAATCTAAGTTGTCGTTTCTAAAAGTTTGGGGATGCGATGCTTATGTCAAGAAACTTCAACCTGGAAAGCTCGAACCCAAATCGGAAAAATGCGTCTTCATAGGATACCCTAAGGAAACTATTGGGTATACCTTCTACCTCAGATCCAAAGGCAAGATCTTTGTTGCCAAGAACGGGTCCTTTCTAGAGAAGGAGTTTCTCTCGAAAGAATTGAGTGGGAGGAAAGTGGAACTTGATGAGGTGATAGTCACCCCTTCTGAACCGGAAAGTAGCGCAGCGCGGGAAAATGTTCCTGTGGTGCCTACACCGACTGGGGAGGAAGTTAATGATGATGATCATGAAACTTCAGATCAAGTTACTGAACTTCGTAGGTCCACAAGGACACATTCCGCACCAGAGTGGTATGGCAACCCTGTCCTGGAAATCATGTTGTTAGACAACGGTGAACCTTTGAACTATGAAGAAGCGATAGCGGGCCCGGATTCCGGCAAATGGCTAGAAGCCATGAAATCCGAGATAGAATCCATGTATGAAAACAAAGTATGGACTTTGACTGACTTGCCCGATGAGCGGCGAGCCATAGAAAACAAATGGATCTTTAAGAAGAAGACGGACGCAGATGGTAATGTGACCATCTACAAAGCTCGACTTGTCGCTAAGGGTTATCGACAAGTTCAAGGGGTTGACTACGATGAGACTTTCTCACCCGTAGCGAAGCTGAAGTCCGTCCGAATCATGTTAGCAATTGCCACATACTATGATTATGAGATATGGCAGATGGACGTCAAAACGGCATTCCTTAACGGCTTCCTTAAGGAAGAGTTGTATATGATGCAGCCGGAAGGTTTTGTCGATCCTAAGAATGCTAACAAAGTATGCAAGCTCCAACGCTCAATCTATGGGCTGGTGCAAGCATCTCGGAGTTGGAACATTCGCTTTGATGAGATGATCAAAGCGTTTGGGTTTACACAGACTTATGGAGAAGCCTGTGTTTACAAGAAAGTGAGTGGGAGCTCTGTAGCATTTCTCATATTATATGTGGATGACATATTATTGATGGGAAATGATATAGAATTCTTGGGAAGCATAAAGGCCTACTTGAACAAGTGTTTTTCCATGAAGGACCTTGGAGAAGCTGCTTATATATTAGGCATCAAGATCTATAGAGATAGATCAAGACGCCTCATTGGTCTTTCACAAAGTACGTACCTTGACAAGATATTGAAGAAGTTCAATATGGATCAGTCCAAGAAGGGGTTCTTGCCTGTATTGCAAGGTGTGCAATTGAGCACGGCTCAATGCCCGACCACGGCAGAAGATAGAGAAAAGATGAGTGTCGTCCCCTATGGCTCGGCCATAGGGTCTATTATGTATGCCATGCTGTGTACCAGACCTGATGTAAACCTTGCCGTAAGTTTGGTAGGAAGGTACCAAAGTAATCCCGGCATGGAACACTAGACAGCGGTCAAGAATATCCTGAAGTACCTGAAGAGGACTAAGGATATGTTTCTCGTTTATGGAGGTACGAAGAGCTCGTCGTAAAGGGTTACGTTGATGCTAGTTTCGACACAGATCTGGATGACTCTAAGTCACAAACCGGATACGTGTATATTTTGAATGGTGGGGCAGTAAGCTGGTGCAGTTGCAAGCAAAGCGTTGTGGCGGGATCTACATGTGAAGCGGAATACATGGCGGCCTCAGAGGCAGCACAAGAAGCAATCTGGGTGAAGGAGTTCATTACCGACCTAGGAGTTATTCCCAATGCGTCGGGCCCGATGACTCTCTTCTGTGACAACACTGGAGCTATTGCCCTTGCCAAGGAGCCCAGGTTTCACAGGAAGACCAGGCATATCAAGCGTCGCTTCAACTCCATTCGTGAAAATGTTCAAAATGGAGACATAGATATTTGTAAAGTACATACGGACCTGAATGTAGCAGATCCGTTGACTAAACCTCTCCCTAGAGCAAAACATGATCAACACCAGAACTCTATGGGTGTTCGATTCATCACAATGTAACTAGATTATTGACTCTAGTGCAAGTGGGAGACTGTTGTGTTGGAAATATGCCCTAGAGGCAATAATAAAATGGTTGTTATTATATTTCCTTGTTCATGATAATTGTCTATTGTTCATGCTATAATTGTGTTATCCGGAAAGTATAAAGGCCTATTTGAATAAGTGTTTTTCAATGAAGGACCTTGGAGAAGCTGCTTATATATTAGGCATCAAGATCTATAGAGATAGATCAAGACGCCTCATTGGTCTTTCACAAAGTACATACCTTGACAAGATATTGAAGAAGTTCAATATGGATCAGTCCAAGAAGGGGTTCTTGCCTGTATTGCAAGGTGTGCAATTGAGCACGGCTCAATGCCCGACCACGGCAGAAGATATAGAAGAGATGAGTGTCATCCCCTATGCCTCGGCCATAGGGTCTATTATGTATGCCATGCTGTGTAACAGACCTGATGTAAACCTTGCCGTAAGTTTGGTAGGAAGGTACCAAAGTAATCCCGGCAAGGAACACTGGACAGCGGTCAAGAATATCCTGAAGTACCTGAAGAGGACTAAGGATATGTTTCTCGTTTATGGAGGTGACGAAGAGCTCGTCGTAAAGGGTTACGTCGACGCTAGCTTCGACACAGATCTGGATGACTCGAAGTCATAGACCGGATACGTGTATATTTTGAATGGAGGAGCAGTAAGCTGGTGCAGTTGCAAGCAAAGCGTCGTGGCGGGATCTACATGTGAAGCGGAGTACATGGCAGCCTCGGAGGCAGCACAGGAAGCAGTCTGGATGAAGGAGTTCATTACCGACCTAGGGGTGATTCCCAATGCGTCGGGCCCGATGACTCTCTTCTGTGACAACACTGGAGCTATTGCCCTTGCCAAGGAGCCCAGGTTTCACAGGAAGACCAGGCATATCAAGCGTCGCTTCAACTCCATTCGTGAAAGTGTTCAAAATGGAGACATAGATATTTCTAAAGTACACACGGACCTGAATGTAGCAGATCCGTTGACTAAACCTCTCCCTAGGGCAAAACATGATCAACACCAGGACGCAATGGGTGTTCGATTCATCACAATGTAACTAGATTATTGACTCTAGTGCAAGTGGGAGACTGTTGGAAATATGCCCTAGAGGAAATAATAAATGGTTATTATTATATTTCTTTGTTCATGGTAATTGTCTATTATTCATGCTATAATTGTATTGTCCGGAAATCGTAATACATGTGTGAATATATAGACCACAAAGTGTCCCTAGTAAGCCTCTAGTTGACTAGCTTGTTGATCAACAGATACTCATGGTTTCCTGACTATGGACATTGGATGTCATTGATAACGGGATCACATCATTAGGAGAATGATGTGATGGACAAGACCCAATCCTAAGCATAGCATAAAATATCGTGTTGTTTCGTTTGCTAGAGATTTTCCAATGTCAAGTATCTTTTCCTTAGACCATGAGATCGTGCAACTCCCGGATACCGTAGGAGTGCTTTGGGTGTGCCAAACGTCACAACGTAACTGGGTGACTATAAAGGTGCACTACGGGTATCTCCGAAAGTGTCTGTTGGGTTGGCACGGATCGAGACTGGGATTTGTCACTCCGTGTGACGGAGAGGTATCTCTGGGCCCACTCGGTAATGCATCATCATAATGAGCTCAATGTGACTAAGGCGTTAGTCACGGGATCATGCATTGCGGTACGAGTAAAGAGACTTGCCGGTAACGAGATTGAACAAGGTATTGGGATACCGACGATCGAATCTCGGGCAAGTAACATACCCATTGACAAAGGGAATTGCATACGGATTGATTGAATCCTCGACACCGTGGTTCATCCGATGAGATCATCGTGGAACATGTGGGAGCCAACATGGGTATCCAGATCCCGCTGTTGGTTATTGACCAGAGAGGCGTCTCGGTCATGTCTGCATGTCTCCCGAACCCGTAGGGTCTACACACTTAAGGTTCGGTGACGCTAGGGTTGTAGAGATATATGTATGTGGAAACCCGAAAGTTTTTCGGAGTCCCGGATGAGATCCCGGATGTCACGAGAGGTTCCGAAATGGTCCGGAGGTGAAGAATTATATATAGGAAGTCCAGTTTCGGCCACCGGGAAAGTTTCGGGGGTTACCGGTATTGTACCGGGACCACCGGAAGGGTCCCGGGGGTCCACCGGGTGGGGCCACCTATCCCAGAGGACCCCGTGGGCTGAAAGTGGAAGGGAACCAGCCCATAGTGGGCTGGGGCGCCCCCCTTGGGCCTCCCCCCATGCGCCTAGGGTTGGGAACCCTAGGGGGGAGTGCCCCCTTGCCTTGGGGGGCAAGGCAACCCCTTTCCCCCTTGTGGCCGCCGGACCCCCTTGAGATCTCATCTCTTGGGGCCGGCGCCCCCCCCAGGGGGCCTATATAAAGGGGGGAGGGAGGGCAGGACACAACAGCCTTGGGCGCCTCCCTCCTCCCCTGCAACACCTCTCTCTCTCTCTCGCAGAAGCTTAGCGAAGCCCTGCCGAGACCCGCTACATCCACCACCACGCCGTCGTGCTGTTGGATATCCATCAACCTCTCCTCCCCCCTTGCTGGATCAAGAAGGAGGAGACGTCGCTGCACCGTACGTGTGTTTAACGCGGAGGTGCCGCCCGTTCGGCACTCGGTCATCGGTGATTTGGATCACGGCGAGTACGACTCCGTCATCCACGTTCATTGGAACGCTTCCGCTCGTGATCTACAAGGGTATGTAGATGCACTCCCTTCCCCTCGTTGCTAGTAGACTCCATAGATGCATCTTGGTGAACGTAGGAAAATTTTAAATTATGCTACGATTACCAACATTTAACTGGTCAACTAGTCATGTCATGAGCAAATACAGAGTTGTACGGTGAGCCCGTGACTGTATAATAACCACTAAACGTAAATGGTGACCGTAATGAGTGGATTCTGAAGTCCAATGTACGTATCGTGCTTTCGCTTCAAATACAATGATCGTCATTGCATATATCGCGAGAGAAAGATGAAACATGCGTGAATTTTCTGGGGGCTTACTTTTAGAGGACCTGGAGATAGTTTTGTGTGCATACGTGAAAGGGGCATATAGGGGGGGTATGCGATGGAGAGAGAGATGCTCTTCGTTTCTCTTTATTATGACTAACTTTGTATATAGTATAAAAATATACAAATTCACAGTGCGGAATAAATATCATTGTGGGCACCATGCAATGCAAATTAGCGTTCGTACTCCTCCATATAACTTTGTAATGTTGTATATATGTAGAAACTCTAAAATAATTTTTTGGCCACACTTTATTCAAAAGGAATGTTGTGTGCGAAATAAACGTGAAGAGAGGGCTTTTTAGATCAATGGGGTACGTGATGTAACATGTGTGAATGTGTAGTTGATGCATTTGGCGGGGCCTAGAGAGGTATGTGTGTGTATTACGTATTCGAGAGAGGCATGGATAGAGGGGCCGACGGGGGGGGCGTGGGAGAGATAGCACGAGAAATGAGAGTGGTCTAGAGAGAGAGAGACGAATATGACGTCACGACAAGAGATTCCATTCCCTTGAGTGTGTATATGCAAGGGGGAAGGGAATAGAGGCACCAGGAGAAATTTTCTGTGTGTGTGGTGTTTGTGTTGGTATGTGTGGGTGTGAGAAGGTAATGAGACGTGGGGGCAGAGGGTGTGTCACCGCGTGAGGTCCGGTGGGTCGAGGTGAGGCCCTTCGTTCGGTTCCGTCCTGCGCCACATTGGTCGGCCCGTGACGCATTTAGGAAGACCCATGGATGACTAGTCGTACAAGACAAAGATAGCAGAATTGTGAAGGACTCTGTGTCCACTGACAAAGTCGGCTCGGATTTGTAACCCTAGGTTCTCGGACTAAGGTATCCCCTTTCTCTGATATTACTATTCATCCAACCTAACTTTAAGGGGTATCCTACAGAATGCTCTGCTAGAATCATACTCGTCGATTAGGAAGAGAGGTGTGAGACAATGCGTGAGAGACAGGCGTAAAGATAATGTGCGTACATGAGACACGTAAGCAGGTCCATGTATATAGAAAGGGTCGATGAGGATTGTGCGTGTGTATGTTTGCGAGAGGAAGAGTGCTTGTGATAAAGGTTAGTGAAAACAGTTGTAAATGGTTACGAGAGGGAGGGAGGGTTATATCTAGAGCATGTGTGAGAGAAAGACACCTCGGGAGAGAGTGTGTGAGCATGTGTGAGAGACCACCGATGGAGAGTGAAACTACACATAAAAGACTGCTCTACACATTGATTAAAGATATAAATTGTATCCAAATATTAGGATGGGATCATGATATTTGCAATTCGCGTAAGGAGTGGTCATTGATCCATCAGACATCTAGATTCTATCGAATTTGAGCATGTCTATGTTATTATTCGACACAATTGATCCGCATAGTTAGTATTTTGAACTCCAGACAATGCATCGCTTTAGCAATCGAATATAAATGTGAGTATAATTCATGTTGTGTGTGTAAAGCACATTATACATACGAAAGTTACACAATGGACATTATAAATAGCTACCTATGAACTAGCATACATTTGAATTCAACTTAAGGTGGTTTAAAAAAATCGAATTCAACATGAAGTTCATTCAATTATTTGAATTTGATATCATGGCATTTGTAAACCATACCTAAATTATGGGGGCACCAATCTTTGCTCTGATTTTGTACATAATAGCATATGTAGTCGTGTACAAAATAGATTCAAATTTAGCTCCTCCATTCCAAAATAATCGTAGTTATAGGATTTTACAGTGTCAAAATTTCAAAAAGAAGCGGATAATTTAATGAGGTTTTCAAACATACAAGGTCAAATATAACGTTGTCTATTTAGGTCAATCCTCGTAGTTCAAGAGTACTCTAAACGTGAATGCTTGTGTTTCAAAATTTCGAACGAAGCGCCAAAAGAGCCTCTACTCGCCCGAAACCGCGTGAGACCAATGTTTGGTAGTACAAGGAAATTACTTTTCTAATAACTCCGACCCATGAAACCTACCGGCCCGACGTCCAAAGGTCTAAACCGGGATAGGTTTGTAGCTTCATCTAGACGCCACGCAACCGCATCCGAAAAACATTCATACACAATGGCCGCCTAAGCACACATGCGCGCGGCCGAAATCGCTCCCGCCCACTATTTGGGACATCTGGGATTACCATCCTACCCCCGACCCGCAGTAGGTCTAAAATTTAAGAGGGGGGCAAAGTTTGTACTTTCCCCAAATTTCAAACAAGCGCGTCCCATCTTCTGTTCAAAAAAGCCAAAACAAGCGCGTCCCAGACCGAAACATGGTTCCCCCCCACCCGTCTGATTCCCCATTCGTACTCCGTGGGCGCCAAACTACCTCTCCACCAGCCGCGAAACCCCGGCGTCCTCCGTCCGCCACCCCATCCCACCCATCAACCGCCGCCCTCCTCCATCACGCCGGATCCGATACCCCGACGTCGTCGTCCACCGCAACCTCAACTGCAACGCCCTCCACGGCTAGTAGTTGAAGCCAAGGCCGAGCCGTCCGTACCCGAGCCAGTTCAACCACGCCGTCCTGCGCCTCACCGCTGCCGCTCCAACTTTGCCACCCTCCGCCGCACCGGAGTTGTCCCTGCTACGCCGTCCTTCGCCGCCTTGGATCTGCTTCCCCTCCGCCGACATACGGCCACGGCAACACAGTCAACAATTTGGCCATGGGTTCGTCCAAGCCTGCACCCTCCAGAACATCGGTTTCCCCAGTAAAAAGAAGAAGATCGGCGCGACATGTGGAGGTGACCACACCGGCAACCGAAAAAGGTACTCCTCTTCCCTTATTCGTGCAAATCTTACGTCTCTGCTTGCACGGTATTCATCCCACAGAAGACACTAGTTGACCGCTTCTTCTTGATACTAGATGTTCCTAGTAACTCGCGATGCACAAGGTTTCTCCTCATATACTATTTCACCTTAGCTAGAAGTCCGTCGCCCCCCTGAATTTCAATTTCCGGCCAGTTGATTCCCAATTAACGGAAGCATTCCCCGGCGTAACAGGCGCTAGTACGCCTATTACGCCGGGGAAGCAGCGCCTTGGTGTTTATCTTAGGGGCGTGTGCGGCCTAGAGCTACTGGCGCCCGATCTGGAGGTCGGCCGGGATTAAAGGGATGGCCTGGGGGCGCTGCCAAGCACGGCGGTGGTGCGAGGTCGATGGGAGGGCGGGGCGGCGGAGGCAGGGGTCTGGGCCGGTGGTCGCTGGCAGTTCGAGAAAGATCGTCAACAGTGACTGGCGGGAGGTAGACGAAGGCCATCTGCCCATTCCTTATAGATCGGATGGTTCATTAAAAAAATCGACTGACCTATTTATTTTCAGTCGACTGTTATCTTAGATATGACCACATGTGGTGGTGTGCTGGAGGAGTACCTGCATTTCCTGTGCTCATATATTACAAAATCATACGGAGTAGAATCTAATTTTGTTTTCCATGCAATGTTGTAGAGCTATCATATGTCTCCTGTCATTCATTTTTCAGCCACGTGCTATCTGCTACTTTTACAGTGCACTAGTTCTGCACACACTTCACCCTTACTCTCACTATTGTGTTTTATGCAAGGGTATTTGAGACTCTGCTGCCATGAGAGAAGCCAAAAAGAAAAGAGAGAAGTCGCTCCAGCTTCGTATGCGGGTAGGCAAGACACGTTACAGCGCTATAAAGGGTGCAGTGTCAGCAGATGGAGACGATAAACGTAGCTCTGGAGTTGATGACCTCGCTCGCAATGAACCACCATCCCAGGTGCTTGCTTTAACTTTGCGGTGTCATATGTGGTTGCATGTTCCATATGGTGTCTAGCTTGTATTCGAAAGGCCGAAGTCGGTAAGATAAGGAAAGATATTTTTTTACATGAACCACCATCCCGTGAGCACCAGAAGACAAATAGCTAGTCAGGGCACTGGCCGAGCCAGTGACAAGCCCAGCAA
The DNA here is from genome assembly GCF_002575655.3 of Aegilops tauschii subsp. strangulata. Classification (NCBI taxonomy): domain Eukaryota; kingdom Viridiplantae; phylum Streptophyta; class Magnoliopsida; order Poales; family Poaceae; genus Aegilops; species Aegilops tauschii. The sequence goes on from NC_053040.3 coordinate 325,188,300, forward strand.
AGATAGGCATCACCTGGAAGCCAACTAAAAAGCTGCGATGGTGGCGAAGCAGCCCGCCTCCCACCAGGCTCTCAGGTCCTAGATGATCATGCTCACCACTCCAGCCGGATGTCTAGCTTGTATTGCTTCCAATTTGGTTAAATTGCATCTGCTTAGCTTACACATTATACCTTTGAATATGACATGCCTTTCTGTTTTTGGTACATACTAGTACATCTGTGTATTAACCATGTTCTTACATCAAACTAATGTTCTTGTGTATCCCTCATCAATCACTTATGACGAGGCAGGCAGGCAAGGGGACTACTCCTCATTTAAAGAATGCAGCGTCAGCCTCCTGACATGATTCTCAAGAAACAGAAATGCTAGATGAAGATAGTGAACATAGCTCTGTAGTTGATTACGGCATTTCCCCTACACTAGCATCGCAGGTGCTTGCTCTAACTTGGCAGCGTGATATGTGGTTGCATGTTGCATATGGTGTCTAGATTGTAATTCTTCCTATCTGGTTAAACTGCATGTGCTAGTCTGCTTAGCTTATACATTATACCTGTTAATGTGACATGCCTTCCTGTATTTAGTACATAGTACATCTGTCTATTAAGCATGTCCTTACATAAAACTATTGTTTTTTTGTATCCCGCATCAATCAACATGACGAGACACCTTTAGTATATGCAGTGCGATATTAGTTGCATCTTTCATATGATTTATAGCATGCGCTGCTTCTAATTTGTTGAAATTCCATTTATGATGGGACGCTTTTAACTTGGCAGAGTCATATTGGTTGCATCTTTCATGTGGTGTCTAGCTTGCATTGCTTATTATTTGCTGGAATGGTTTCTGCTTAGTTTACACAAACAGTTGTGAACATGCCATGCCGTCCTGTTTTTCGTACATATTCCATCCTGGTATCATGTGTTTGCCTTACATCAAAGTAGTGATTGTCGGTATCATGCATGAATGAGTTCCGAAGAGAGAATTTTGTTGCTTTTTCTTGTCCGTTTTACTTGACAATTCAAAATCAATAAAGCGGAAGGAAGTTAGCAAGGCAGCGGATAAAGGTGCTCCTTCCGAACGGAGGGCCTCTATAGTTTCTACTCCTCCACACCCCCAAGATGATTTCCAAGACAACACATGCATAGACACTCAACAAAGTTGTGTTTATGATGAGCACGTCTCCCCTAGTGCAGCATCACCGGTGCTCCCTCTAACTTGGCACTGTTATATGTGGTTGCATGTTATGTGTGATGTCTAGCTTGTATTGCTTCTAATTTTGTCGAATTCCATCTGCTTACTTTACACATTATACTTGAATAAGACACGTGTTCCTGTTTCTAGAACATACAATATCTGTCTATCACACCATGTTCTTACATCAAATTACTACTGTTGTGTAACCTGCAACAATCACTTATCATAAGACACGTTTGACTTCGGAGTGTGATATAGGTTACATCTCACATTCTTTTCTAGCTTGTACTACTAATTTGTTGAAATGGCACTTATGAAGAGACAGTTTTAACTTGGTAGAGTGATATTCGTTGCATCTTTCATATGGTGTCTAGCTTTCCTTGCTTCTAATTTGTTGAAATGCCTTCTCCTTAGTTTACACATCATAAGCTGTGAATATGCAATGCTGTGAATATGCAATGGCACTAATGACGAGAGACCTCTAACATGGTAGTGTGATGTTGTTTGCATCTTGCATATGATTTATTTCTTGTACTGCTTCACATTTGTTTAAACGCCATTTATGATGAGACACTGTTAACTTGGCAGAGCGATATTTGTAGCATCTATCATATGGTGTCTACCTTCCATTGCATTGCTTCTAATTTGGTGAAATGTCTTCTTCTTAGTTTACACATCATAGTTCTGGTTATCTCTTCCGTCCTGTTTTTCATACATATTACATCCTCCTATCATGTGGTTGTCTAACATCAAAGTTCAGTTCGTCTGCATCACGCATCAATTTGTTTTGAAGAACTAAATTGTTATTCGTTTTTCTTGTCGGCTTGACTTAACATGGCACAGAGAAAGAGGAACAAACACAGAATGGTAGGGAATGAGAAGCGGATGAATCCTGCAGATTCTGCTGGTACTAATGGTGCAATAGAAGGTCAAAGTCCAGCGGAAAATTCTCCAAACACGGCATCCCATGCTACACGAGTTGCAAAAAAAGCCAAACAGAAACAAATAGCTGCCAAACAAGCAGAGACAGCCCTAGTTCTTGCAACACCTACCACAGTACTACCAGCTGCACGACTTACTCGTGCGTCAACTGAGCTAGCAGCACGTTCCCAAGCTCCCTTGCCACCTGACACTACTTCCCAAGCACTCTTGACACAAGACGAGTTGGCAATATCAGATGAACCTTGTGAGCTTCAACAGCAAGAAGGTAGTTCCTGGAGTCAAGTTACAGTTGCATGCTTCTTTATATGTAGTCTCACAGTTTGATGTAAACTAACACTTCCTATGTTCGTTGTTGGACTAGCACCTAGGCGCAAGAGGAAACAAACATCAGGGATAATGCTCGATAGGTTAACTAAATCTAGAGGAGGAAGAATGGAGATCCGTTTTGAGGCAGGTTTAAAAAGGCCACGTGATGCTACAGAGTCAGCCAAGTTAGTATCAGAGGCAGCGGTTGCCGTTAGGTGTCATGTACGTATCCTCCCAACATGGATTCAGTACAGGAATGACAAAGACGAAACCCAGTTCAACACCTTCCTCGACCATTTATCTGTAAGTATGGTTATGTATGGAAACTAGTAATATCGTCTTGCTCTGTCCCATACTTTCTAGGTTGCTGATAATGAGACTCCCATAATTTTCAACATATGAGGTTCAAATTGGATAGCCAAGATGATGCAACCAGACAAGCTTGCACCCATGTTTTCAAGTCTGCTCTGCGACAGTATCGGTATAACTTGAGGAAAACTCACTTTGAAGGCAAGGCTAACAGTGAACTTTCCCAAATATCTCCAGTGGAAAATATATTGGATGAAGACTGGAGGGGCCTTGTTAAACACTGGTCTGATCCGAAGTATCAGGTACATTATATATATGTGATCAGATCACATGTTGAAGTCCTATTTACGCATGTGCCACACAAATCTATCTTCTTGTAGGTGAAATGTTCAAAGAACAAGGCCAACCGTACGAAAGTGAAATTCCAACAGACGACAGGATCTCATAGCTATATTGCACACTGCGAGGCTCTTGTAATTAGCTGCTGTTTCACTCTTTTCGTTGTACCATATTATCAGATCTATATTGACTTGTTCGAAATGCAGAGGAAAGCCCGCAAGGACCAAAAAGTACCTGAACCAAATGCTGTGGAAATCTTCAAGGACTGTCACACCAGCAAGAAGAAGGGCATGACTACACCAGTCAAAGCCGCTGTTGTAAGTCCTTAATCCTCATGCCTTTTAACTACTACTTACTCTGACTTGTGCCTTGAACTGCATGGTTTGCAGCCAATGTCTATTACTCTTTTCAATTTTATACACAATTGTCTTAGTGTATCATTGCACCTTACAAGGTTTAAAAGAGAGGAGTGATGTTCCTTTGATCTTGACCCGTAATCTAGTTCCGTGCTGGACTTGCCCACACAACGTTACAATTGCCTGTTTGTCTGTTCTCAGTTGTTTTGTGATATGAATGATGTCATACTATGCTTACCGTATTATAAACTTCGTCTCTTTATCCTTAGCCCTCAATACAATGTGAAGAAATAGACAATACATTAGCGATGGTACATGGTCATATGTTTGGAACCTGGTTTTATTATGTACTTTGCAATAAAATACAACTAATATTTTACATGGGTTCACCAGAATAAGTTCTGTATATAGACCATGTTGGAAATATGCCCTAGAGGCAATAATAAAATGGTTGTTATTATATTTCCTTGTTCATGATAATTGTCTATTGTTCATGCTATAATTGTGTTATCCGGAAATCGTAATACATGTGTGAATACATAGACCACAACATGTCCCTAGTGAGCCTCTAGTTGACTAGCTCGTTGATCAAAAGATAGTCATGGTTTCCTGACTATGGACATTGGATGTCATTGATAACGGGATCACATCATTAGGAGAATGATGTGATGGACAAGACCCAATCCTAAGCATAGCACAAGATCGTGTAGTTCGTTTGCTAAAGCTTTTCCAAATGTCAAGTATCATTTCCTTAGACCATGAGATTGTGCAACTCCCGGATACCATAGGAGTGCTTTGGGTGTGCCAAACGTCACAACGTAACTGGGTGGCTATAAAGGTGCACTACGGGTATCTCCGAAAGTGTCTGTTGGGTTGGCACGAATCGAGACTGGGATTTGTCACTCCGTATGACGGAGAGGTATCTCTGGGCCCACTCGGTAATGCATCATCATAATGAGCTCAATGTGACGAAGTGTCTGGTCACGGGATCATGCATTACGGTACGAGTAAAGTGACTTGCCGGTAACGAGATTGAACAAGGTATTGGGATACCGACGATCGAATCTCGGGCAAGTAACGTACCGATTGACAAAGGGAATTGTATACGGGATTGATTGAATGCTCGACCTCGTGGTTCATCCGATGAGATCATCGTGGAACATGTGGGAGCCAACATGGGTATCCAGATCCCGCTGTTGGTTATTGACCGGAGAGTCGTCTCGGTCATGTCTGCATGTCTCCCGAACCCGTAGGGTCTACACACTTAAGGTTCGGTGACGCTAGGGTTGTAGAGATATTAGTATGCGGAAATCCGAAAGTTGTTCGGAGTCCCGGATGAGATCCCGGATGTCACGAGGAGTTCCGGAATGGTCCGGAGGTGAAGAATTGTATATAGGAAGTCCAGTTTCGGCCACCGGGAAAGTTTCGGGGGTCACCGGTATTGTACCGGGACCACCGGAAGGGTCCCGGGGGTCCACCGGGTGGGGCCACCTATCCCGGAGGGCCCCATGGGCTGAAGTGGGAGGGGAACCAGCCCCTGGTGGGCTGGTGCGCTCCCCTTGGGCCTCCCCCTGCGCCTAGGGTTGGAAACCCTAGGGGTGGGGGGCGCCCCACTTGGCTTGGGGGGCAAGCCACCCCCTTGGCCGCCGCCCCCCTTGGAGATTGGATCTCCTAGGGCCGGCACCCCCCCAGGGGCCCTATATAAAGAGGGGGGAGGGAGGGCAGCCGCACCCAAGCCCCTGGCGCCTCCCTCTCCCTCCCGTGACACCTCTCCCTCTCGCTGAGCTTTGCGAAGCCCTGCTGAGATCCCCACTGCTTCCACCACCACGCCGTCGTGCTGCTGGATCTCCATCAACCTCTCCCTCCCCTTGCTGGATCAAGAAGGAGGAGACGTCTTCCCCAACCGTACGTGTGTTGAACGCGGAGGTGCCGTCCGTTCGGTGCTCGGTCATCGGTGATTTGGATCACGACGAGTACGACTCCATCAACCCCGTTCTCTTGAACGCTTCCGCTCGCGATCTACAAGGGTATGTAGATGCACTCCTTCCCTCTCGTTGCTAGTAAACTCCATAGATTGATCTTGGTGATGCGTAGAAAATTTTAAATTTCTGCTACGATCCCCAACAGTGGCATCATGAGCTAGGTCTATGCGTAGTTTCTATGCACGAGTAGAACACAAACTTGTTGTGGGCGTAGATGTTGTCAATTTTCTTGCCACTACTAGTCTTATCTTGTTTCGGCGGCATCGTGGGATGAAGCGGCCCGGACCGACCTTACACGTACGCTTACGTGAGACAGGTTCCACCGACTGACATGCACTAGTTGCATAAGGTGGCTAGCGGGTGTCTGTCTCTCCCACTTTAGTCGAATCGGATTCGATGAAAAGGGTCCTTATGAAGGGTAAATAGAAGTTGGCATATCACGTTGTGGTTTTACGTAGGTAAGAAGCGTTCTTGCTAGAAACCTATAGAAGCCACATAAAAAAAACATGCAACAACAATTAGAGGACGTCTAACTTGTTTTTGCAGCATATGCCTTGTGATGTGATATGGCCAAAAGGATGTGATGAATGAAATATATGTGATGTATGAGATTGATCATGTTCTTGTAATAGGAATCACGACTTGCATGTCGATGAGTATGATAGCCGGCAGGAGCCATAGGAGTTGTCTTTATTTTGTATGACCTGCGTGTCATTGAATAACGCCATGTAAATTACTTTACTTTATTGCTAAACACGTTAGCCATAGAAGTAGAAGTAATCGTTGGCGTGACAACTTCATGAAGACACGATGATGGAGATCATGGTGTCATGCTGGTGACGAAGATGATCATGGCGCCCCGAAGATGGAGATCAAAGGAGCAATATGATACTGGCCATATCATGTCACTATTTGATTGCATGTGATGTTTATCATGTTTTACATCTTATTTGCTTAGAACGACGGTAGCTTAAATAAGATGATCCCTCACAATAATTTCAAGGAAGTGTTCCCCCTAACTGTGCACCGTTGCGAAGGTTCGTTGTTTCGAAGCACCACGTGATGATCGGGTGTGATAGATTCTAACGTTCGAATACAATGGGTGTAAGCCAGATTTACACACGCAATACACTTAGGTTGACTTGACGAGGCTAGCATGTACAGACATGGCCTTGGAACACGGAAGACCGAAAGGTCGAGCATGAGTCGTATAGAAGATACGATCAACATGAAGATGTTCACCGATGTTGACTAGTCCGTCTCACGTGATGATCGGACACGGCCTAGTTGACTCGGATCATGTTTCACTTAGATGACTAGAGGGATGTCTATCTGAGTGGGAGTTCATTGAATAATCTGATTAGATGAACTTAATTATCATGAACTTAGTCTAAAATCTTTACAATATGTCTTGTAGATCAAATGGCCCACGCTAATGTTGCCCTCAACTTCAACGCGTTCCTAGAGAAAACCAAGCTGAAAGATGATGGCAGCAACTATACGGACTGGGTCCGGAACCTGAGGATCATCCTCATAGCTGCCAAGAAAGATTATGTCCTAGAAGCACCGCTAGGTGACGCACCCATCCCAGAGAACCAAGACGTTATGAACGCTTGGCAGCAGCGTGCTGATGATTACTCCCTCATTTAGTGCGGCATGCTTTACAGCTTAGAACCGGGGCTCCAAAAGCGTTTTGAGCAACACGGAGCATATGAGATGTTCGAAGAGCTGAAAATGGTTTTCCAAGCTCATGCCCGGGTCGAGAGATATGAAGTCTCCGACAAGTTCTTCAGTTGTAAGATGGAGGAAAATAGTTCTGTCAGTGAGCACATACTCAAAATGTCTGGGTTACACAACCGCTTGACTCAGCTGGGAGTTAATCTCCCGGATGACGCGGTCATTGACAGAATCCTTCAGTCGCTTCCACCGAGCTACAAGAGCTTTCTGATGAACTTCAATATGCAGGGGATGGAAAAAAAACCATTCCTGAGGTATATTCAATGCTGAAATCAGCGGAGGTGGAGATCAAAAAGGAACATCAAGTGTTGATGGTGAATAAAACCACTAAGTTCAAGAAAGGCAAGGGTAAGAAGTACGGCAAGGGAGTTGCCGCGCCCGGTAAGCCAGTTGCCGAGAAGAAGCCAAAGAATGGACCCAAGCCTGAGACTGAGTGCTTTTATTGCAAGGGAAGTGGTCACTGGAAGCGGAACTGCCCCAAGTACTTAGCGGACAAGAAGGCCGGCAACACCAAAGGTATATGTGATATACATGTTATTGATGTGTACCTTACCAGCACTCGTAGTAGCTCCTGGGTATTTGATACCGGTGCGGTTGCTCATATTTGTAACTCAAAGCAGGAGCTGCGGAATAAACAGAGACTGGCAAAGGACGAGGTGACGATGCGCGTCGGGAATGGTTCCAAGGTCGATGTGATCGCCGTCGGCACGCTACCTCTACATTTACCTACGGGATTAGTTTTAAACCTCAATAATTGTTATTTAGTGCCAGCTTTGAGCATGAACATTGTATCAGGATCTCGTTTAATTCGAGATGGGTACTCATTTAAATCCGAGAATAATGGTTGTTCTATTTATATGAGAGATATGTTTTATGGTCATGCCCCGCTGGTTAATGGTTTATTCTTAATGAATCTCAAACGTAGTGTTACACATATTCATAGTGTGAATACCAAAAGATGTAAGGTTGATAATGATAGTCCCACATACTTGTGGCACTTCCGTCTTGGTCACATTGGTGTCAAGCGCATGAAGAAGCTCCATGCTGATGGACTTTTAGAGTCTCTTGATTACGAATCATTTGACACGTGCGAACCATGCCTCATGGGTAAGATGACCAAGACTCCGTTCTCCGGAACAATGGAGCGAGCAACCAACTTATTGGAAATCATACATACTGATGTGTGCGGTCCAATGAGTGTTGAGGCTCGCGGTGGCTATCATTATGTTCTCACTCTCACTGATGACTTGAGTAGATATGGGTATGTCTACCTAATGAAACACAAGTCTGAGACCTTTGAAAAGTTCAAGGAATTTCAGAGTGAGGTTGAGAATCAACGTGACAGGAAAATAAAATTCTTACGATCAGATCGTGGAGGGGAATATTTGAGTCACGAATTTGGCACACACTTAAGGAAATGTGGAATAGTTTCACAACTCACGCCGCCTGGAACACCTCAGCGAAATGGTGTGTCCGAACGTCGTAATCGCACTCTATTGGATATGGTGCGATCTATGATGTCTCTTACCGATCTACCGCTCTCATTTTGGGGCTATGCTTTAGAGACTGTCGCATTCACTTTAAATAGGGCTCCGTCAAAATCCGTTAAGACGACACCGTATGAATTATGGTTTGGGAAGAAACCTAAGCTGTCGTTTCTAAAAGTTTGGGGATGCGATGCTTATGTCAAGAAACTTCAACCTGAAAAGCTCGAACCCAAGTCGGAAAAATGCGTCTTCATAGGATACCCTAAGGAAACCATTGGGTATACCTTCTACCTCAGATCCGAAGGCAAGATCTTTGTTGCCAAGAACGGGTCCTTTCTGGAGAAAGAGTTTCTCTCGAAAGAAGTAAGTGGGAGGAAAGTGGAACTTGATGAAGTACTGCCTCTTGAACCGGAAAGTAGCGCAGCTCAGGAAGATGTTCCTGTGGTGCCTGCACTGACTAGAGAGGAAGCTAATGATGATGATCAAGGTACTTCGGATCAAGTTACTACTGAACTTCGTAGGTCCACGAGGACAAGTTCCACACCAGAGTGGTATGGCAACCCTGTCCTGGAAATCATGTTGTTAGACAACGGTGAACCTTCGAACTATGAAGAAGCAATGGCGGGCCCAGATTCCAACAAATGGCTTGAAGCCATGCAATCCGAGATAGGATCCATGTATGAAAACAAAGTGTGGACTTTGACAGACTTGCCCGATGATCGGCGAGCGATAGAAAACAAATGGATCTTTAAGAAGAAGACGGACGCGGATGGTAATGTTACCATCTATAAAGCTCGACTTGTCGCTAAGGGTTATCGACAAGTTCAAGGGGTTGACTACGATGAGACTTTCTCACCCGTAGCGAAGCTGAAGTCCGTCCGAATCATGTTAGCAATTGCCGCATACTATGATTATGAGATATGGTAAATGGACGTCAAAACGGCATTCCTTAACGGCTTTCTTAAGTAAGAATTGTATATGATGCAGCCGGAAGGTTTTGTCGATCCTAAGAATGCTAACAAGGTATGCAAGCTCCAGCGCTCCATCTATGGGCTGGTGCAAGCATCTCGGAGTTGGAACATTCGATTTGATGAGATGATCAAAAATTTGGGTTTACACAGACTTATGGAGAAGCCTGTGTTTACAAGAAAGTGAGTGGGAGCTCTGTAGCATTTCTCATATTATATGTGGATGACATACTGTTGATGGGAAATGATATAGAATTCTTGGGAAGCATAAAGGCCTACTTGAACAAGTGTTTTTCCATGAAGGACCTTGGAGAAGCTGCTTATATATTAGGCATCAAGATCTATAGAGATAGATCAAGACGCCTCATTGGTCTTTCACAAAGTACGTACCTTGACAAGATATTGAAGAAGTTCAATATGGATCAGTCCAAGAAGGGGTTCTTGCCTGTATTGCAAGGTGTGCAATTGAGCACGGCTCAATGCCCGACCACGGCAGAAGATAGAGAAAAGATGAGTGTCGTCCCCTATGGCTCGGCCATAGGGTCTATTATGTATGCCATGCTGTGTAACAGACCTGATGTAAACCTTGCCGTAAGTTTGGTAGGAAGGTACCAAAGTAATCCCGGCATGGAACACTAGACAGCGGTCAAGAATATCCTGAAGTACCTGAAGAGGACTAAGGATATGTTTCTCGTTTATGGAGGTGACGAAGAGCTCGTCATAAAGGGTTACGTTGATGCTAGTTTCGACACAGATCTGGATGACTCTAAGTCACAAACCGGATACGTGTATATTTTGAATGGTGGGGCAGTAAGCTGGTGCAGTTGCAAGCAAAGCGTTGTGGCGGGATCTACATGTGAAGCGGAATACATGGCGGCCTCAGAGGCAGCACAAGAAGCAATCTGGGTGAAGGAGTTCATTACCGACCTAGGAGTTATTCCCAATGCGTCGGGCCCGATGACTCTCTTCTGTGACAACACTGGAGCTATTGCCCTTGCCAAGGAGCCCAGGTTTCACAGGAAGACCAGGCATATCAAGCGTCGCTTCAACTCCATTCGTGAAAATGTTCAAAATGGAGACATAGATATTTGTAAAGTACATACGGACCTGAATGTAGCAGATCCGTTGACTAAACCTCTCCCTAGAGCAAAACATGATCAACACCAGAACTCTATGGGTGTTCGATTCATCACAATGTAACTAGATTATTGACTCTAGTGCAAGTGGGAGACTGTTGGAAATATGCCCTAGAGGCAATAATAAAATGGTTGTTATTATATTTCCTTGTTCATGATAATTGTCTATTGTTCATGCTATAATTGTGTTATCCGGAAATCGTAATACATGTGTGAATACATAGACCACAACATGTCCCTAGTGAGCCTCTAGTTGACTAGCTCATTGATCAAAAGATAGTCATGGTTTCCTGACTATGGACATTGGATGTCATTGATAACGGGATCACATCATTAGGAGAATGATGTGATGGACAAGACCCAATCCTAAGCATAGCACAAGATCGTGTAGTTCGTTTGCTAGAGCTTTTCCAAATGTCAAGTATCATTTCCTTAGACCATGAGATTGTGCAACTCCCGGATACCATAGGAGTGCTTTGGGTGTGCCAAACGTCACAACGTAACTGGGTGGCTATAAAGGTGCACTACGGGTATCTCCGAAAGTGTCTGTTGGGTTGGCACGAATCGAGACTGGGATTTGTCACTCCGTATGACGGAGAGGTATCTCTAGGCCCACTCGGTAATGCATCATCATAATGAGCTCAATGTGACCAAGTGTCTGGTCAAGGGATCATGCATTACGGTACGAGTAAAGTGACTTGCCGGTAATGAGATTGAACAAGGTATTGGGATACCGACGATCGAATCTCGGGCAAGTAACGTACCGATTGACAAAGGGAATTGTATACGGGATTGATTGAATCCTCGACATCGTGGTTCATCCGATGAGATCATCATGGAACACGTGGGAGCCAACATGGGTATCCAGATCCCGCTGTTGGTTATTGGCCGGAGAGTCGTCTCGGTCATGTCTGCATGTCTCCCGAACCCGTAGGGTCTACACACTTAAGGTTCGGTGATGCTAGGGTTGTAGAGATATTAGTATGCGGAAATCCGAAAGTTGTTCGGAGTCCCGGATGAGATCTCGGATGTCACGAGGAGTTCCAGAATGGTCCGGAGGTGAAGAATTGTATATAGGAAGTCCAGTTTTGGCCACCGGGAAAGTTTCGGGGGTCACCGGTATTGTACCGGGACCACCGGAAGGGTCCCGGGGGTCCACCGGGTGGGGCCACCTATCCCGGAGGGCCCCATGGGCTGAAGTGGGAGGGGAACCAGCCCCTGGTGGGCTGGTGCGCCCCCCTTGGGCCTCCCCCTGCGCCTAGGGTTGGAAACCCGAGGGGTGGGGGGCGCCCCACTTGGCTTGGGGGGCAAGCCACCCCCTTGGCCGCCGCCCCCCTTGGAGATTGGATCTCCTAGGGCCGGCGCCCCCCAGGGGCCCTATATAAAGAGGGGGGAGGGAGGGCAGCCGCACCCAAGCCCCTGGCGCCTCCCTCTCCCTCCCGTGACACCTCTCCCTCTCGCTGAGCTTTGCGAAGCCCTGCCGAGATCCCCGCTGCTTCCACCACCACGCCGTCGTGCTGCTGGATCTCCATCAACCTCTCCCTCCCCTTGCTGGATCAAGAAGGAGGAGACGTCTTCCCTAATCGTACGTGTGTTGAACGCGGAGGTGCCGTCTGTTCGGCGCTCGGTCATCGGTGATTTGGATCACGACGAGTACGACTCCATCAACCCCGTTCTCTTGAACGCTTCCGCTCGCGATCTACAAGGGTATGTAGATGCACTCCTTCCCTCTTGTTGCTAGTAAACTCCATAGATTGATCTTGGTGATGCGTAGAAAATTTTAAATTTCTGCTACGATCCCCAACAGACCAAAGCTATTTTGTTTGGTTTTGTTGCCTCCTTAATATCTTCTGTTTTGGTACTACTAATGTAAAACCTCAACTTTTCAGCGAGCTATGGAAAAAAATGGTGGAACCGCCACCTTCTGAAGGTGGCGAGGCAACTATAACCGCAATGTCAGCTCTTGCTGCAGTGGGTCAGTACCTATCCACTAACAGTGCCAAAAGCACGTTCCTGCGTAATACTGGGTTGGTTGTTAAGGCAATATCGTCCAAATTGCCTCATGATCAAGATATGCAAGCTCAAAGCAATGTTGTATCTGCGCTCCAGACACAAGTCCATTCCCTAACAGAGACCCTTTGTGAAACAAGGAGAAACATTGCTCAATGTCGTCAAGATATGCATGGTTTTGAAACCAGACTATCAGACATTTGCTATGTTGTTCAGGAGCCTAGGGGAAATGAAGGCGAGGGTTATGGTGCTCCATCGGACAATACATCATGAAAACGTAACAGTCAGGTCAAATGAACTGAGCTTCTGAACTTCTGGTGGTGCATTTATCTGCTAGACTGTTAAGTTTTATGCCAACCTTCCTTTTGTTATATAGTTGTAATTTGTTTTGGTGCGATACAAAATTTATTCTTAACGTGCAGCCACTGGCTGAAGAAAACAGCAAGCCATTTTTGTATAGTGTAGGGTGTTCCCTATATTTGCACTGGTGGCGATCTTTGATGCCGAGTGGATGTAATCTGTGCAATCGCCTTAATAGCCTAGCGTTAGTTTCGGCCTTATTTATTTCCTAGTCTTCTTTTTCCCTGGTTTGCTAGTGGCCGCAACTACCATGGGCCATATACGGGTCGTAGGATCCATGGGTCTCCTACGGGCCGTCGATAAATGGGCCTGTAATCGGTGGGCCTCGGGCCGTCGGATAAATGGGTCTACATGGGCCGTAATCGGGCGTAATTGGTATCGGCCCAGCACGGTAACAGGCCGTTAACGGCCGTAGGACAGCAAAGGCTTAATTCTGTCACAGGCATAACGGGTCGTTAATGGGCCAGAATATAGGACGGGCTGGAAACGGCGCAACGGGTTAACAGGCCAGAAACGGGCCGACTCTTGCCATGGGCCGAATTTGGCCCATTAGGGTAACAGGCCAGTAACGGGCCGACTCTTGCCATGGGCCGAATTTGGCCCATTAGGGGAACAGGCCAGTAACAGGCCGACTCTTGCCATGGGCCGAATTTGGCCCATTAGGGGAACATGCCAGTAACGGGCCGGAAGTAATCGAGGGCCGAAAAGGAGCCCAAGAACGTATGGGCCGTCAATAGGCCGAAAGCTAACACGGGCTGGAAACGGCCCATGTAAATCACGGGCCGTTAACGGGTATAAAGAAAATTACTGTTCATTATGGGCTAGAGTCACCGTGGGCCTGTAAAGGGCCAAAAGATACGAAGGCCTCATATGGGCCGAAAGACGTCGTGGGCCATACATGGGCCGAAAGTGAAATGGGCTGGTGTTATATTCGACGGCCCACATGACGTTGTTGGGCCGATTTCCTTTAGGGCCTAACGGGCCGTGAGTTAACGGGCCGTAAAATGGGCTATTTGCGAAGAGACCGTTAACAGGCTTTTCATGGGCCAGCCCGTTAACTTTTGACCAAGTCAAATGGGCCGTCTTTGTAAGCTAAATGGGCCAGTGGTGGGCCGTGGCACGTGTCGACATATCATAGGCGCCTATCTGACCCACTGACGAGCTGACATGTGTTTTGTCCGGCCAATAAGAATTTTACACGTGGAAATTTCCCATTGGTCGGGGCTATTAACGGGTTATCGGATCCAAAACCCGACCCGATAGCTTAACGGCGTTCCGTTACGGTGGATGCCACGTGTCAGTCACCCTTGACGAAAGCACTTCTGTGACGCGCGATTTATCGTCATGGAAGTGGACACTTCCGTGATGATAATTTTGGTAATGCCATGGAACACTTCTACGATAGCACAGGTATGACTATCTTGATTCTGTCATAAAATCGTCATGGATGTACATGCATGACAAAAAACGCGACCTACTGTGACAAACACGTATCATCACGGAAGTGTATTTTTTTGTAGTGAAGGGGTTGTCAATCCCTTCACGGTTATTTGCAACGTGAGATCTGATAAAGATGGATAAACGGTAAAGTAATGTTTCTGGTATTTTTGGTTTATGGAACGGAAAGTAAAAGATTGCAAGGAAAGTAAATCGGAAACGGAAATTGTAGATCAGAAACTTATATGATGGAAAATAGACCCGGGGGCCATAGGTTTCACTAGAGGCTTCTCTCAAGATAGAAATTATTACGGTGGGTGAACAAATTACTGCCGAGCAATTGATAGAAAAGCGCAAAGTTATGACGATATCTAAGGCAATGATCATGAATATAGGCATCACGTCCGTGTCAAGTAGACCGAAACGATTGTAGATCTACTACTATTACTCCACACATCGACCGCTGTCCAGCATGCATCTAGAGTATTAAGTTCATAAAGAACGGAGTAACGCCTTCAAGAAGATGACATGATGTAGAGGAATTAACTCAAGCAATATGATGAAAACCCCATCTTTTTACGCACCATGGCAACAATACAATACGTGCCTTGCTGCCCCTGCTGTCACTAGGAAAGGACACCGCAAGATTGAACCCAAAGCTAAGCACTTCTCCCATTGCAAGAAAAACCAATCTAGTTGGCCAAACCAAATCGATAGTTCGAAGAAACTTGCAAAGATATCAAATCACGCATAAAAGAATTCAGAGAAGATTCAAATAATATTCATAGATAAGCTGATCATATATCCACAATTCATCGGATCTCGGCAAACACACCGCAAAAGAGTATTACATCGAATAGATCTCCAAGAACATCGAGGAGAACTTTGCATTGAGAATCAAAGAGAGAGAAGAAGTCATCTAGCTACTAGCTATGGACCCGTAGGTCTGTGGTAAACTACTCACGCTTCATCGGAGAAGCAATGGTATTGATGTAGAAGCCCTCCGTGATCGAATCCCCGTCTGGCAGGATGCCGGAAAAGGCCCCTAGATGGGATCTCACGGGTACAGAAGGTTGCGGCGGTGGAAAAGTGGTTTCGTGGCTCCCCTGGAAGTTTTTGGGATATATGAGAATATATAGAAGGAAGATCTAGGTCAGGGGGTCACCGAGGGACCCACAAGGTCGGGGGCACGCCCTCCACCCTTGTGGCCGCCTCGTGGCTCTTCTGACTTGCACTCCAAGTCTCCTGGGTGTTTTCTGGTCCAAGAAAAATCATCGCGGAAGTTTTATTCCGTTTGGTATTCCTTTTATGCGAAACTCTAAAACAAGGAAAAAACAGAAACTGGCACTGGGCTCTGGGTTAATAGGTTAGTCCCAAAATCATATAAAATAGCATATTAATGCATATAAAACATCCAAAATAGATAATATAATAGCATGGAACAATAAAAAAATTATAGATACGTTGGAGACGTATCAATACGGCCAACACCGAGGCGCGCGTGATGCTCGACAGCGCTTGAAGACAAACCGCGGCCCGGAGCTCGTCCTTCAACCCCAGGAGGAACTGCGTGATGAAGAACTTGGTGTTGATGGACGGATCCAAAGCCAGCAAGTGGTACATCTGTTCGTCGAAGGCGGCGCGGTACCCGGTGACGGTGCGTGTCTGCCTGAGTTGGAGTAGCTTGTGCATGACCACCTCAAACTTGTCCGTGCCGAATTCCTCAAGGACCGCCGCGGTGAAGAGCTCCCACGTGATCTTGCGGTGTGTTTGCCGAAATGCCTGCAACCAGTGCGCGGTGGCCACCCAGTGCTGCGATGCAACCTTGTAGAGCGAAGTAGGCGAGGCAGTGATCGAGCCACAAATATGGCGTGGTGCCGTCGAACTTAGGGAAATCGTGCTTCGGTGGCTTTGTGGTACTCATTGTTGTTGTAGCCCGTTGGTGAAGAGGCGGTCGACGTCGCGAGGAAGCCGCCGTGCGGGGGAACTGGGATGAGCGGTGGGCGATTATCCCTCAGACGCGCGTGGGAGGAAGACGGGCGGACCGAATCTGGGGCGGGACGCGGCGACGGTGGAGGAGGTGGTGGTGGTGGCTGCTGCTGCGACGCGGGCTGGTGTAGCAGTGTGGTGACCGAGCCCACCGGGGACGCCGAGCCCTCGACCGCCTTGCGCGCCGCGTCGGCGTCTGCCTGGGTCAAATCGATCTGCTTGGCGAGCCCGCGCACCTCCTGCCTGATCTGTGCGTTGAAGGCGGCCTGCATCTCGATCTGCTTGTCGTGCGCGGCCTTCTGCTCATCCACCTTGGCGAGGAGCGACTTGAGCATCTTGGTGATGTTGCTGTTGCCCTCGTCCATGGTGGCCAGCACTTGCTGTGTCGCCGCCGAAGCTTTTTGGGGCGCCGTCGCCCTGCTCTGGAAGAGATCGAACCCCGCGACGGATTTCGTGCGGCTTGCCGGAGCTGCTCGCACCGGCGCGGTGGATGTTACCGATCTGCGACCAACAACAGGGAAGAAAAAATTCTGGCGATTTGGCTCTGAATACCAATTGTAATGAACCAACAGAGAGGAGGGGATCGGGATCGGGTAGGTGAGGAAATAGAGGAGAGGAGGGGAGACTTGGAGAGGAAGAATATACTTTCAGAGGGATGATTAGATGAGAGTACAGTCTCTCGATCACGCGTGCCTCTTGCTGCCACATGCGGCAAGCTTTAAACCTAAGTCTCTTTCATACACACGCACACCTACAGATGGGGCCGATCGCGGTTGCCAAGTCACACTG
The DNA here is from genome assembly GCF_002575655.3 of Aegilops tauschii subsp. strangulata. Taxonomy (NCBI): domain Eukaryota; kingdom Viridiplantae; phylum Streptophyta; class Magnoliopsida; order Poales; family Poaceae; genus Aegilops; species Aegilops tauschii. Next base: position 325,205,641 of record NC_053040.3, read on the forward strand.
GACAAGTGGCCAGGTGTGACACATGCCAAAGAAGCAGAGAAGGGGAAGACAGAGGTGGCGGCGGGCCGGCGGTGACAACGGGGAGAGAAGAGCGGACGAGAACGGAGTTGGGATGGCGGCGGAAATCATCCAGGAGCCGCATGAGAACTCACGGGGCGCTAGGGTTTTCTTTCCGCATAGAAGCACTTTCGTCGTACGTACATTCCGAAGTGTATACGTGCCTCCGGCCGAAGCTTATTGTGTGTTGGTCCAGAGAAGCAAAACATGTGCCGTGCAGCCGTCCGACCTTTCCAGCTCGGTTCCATGTTCCTTCTCTCAAGCCAACGAGATCCACCTGTAGGCGCACGCGCTCGCAGAGTTGTAGCCATCGCCGTTCGTCCTGTACTTGAACGGCCAACGAAAATTCCAAACTCCACACTCTCTTTGACGGAAAGGAAAACGAGCCAACAGACGAGGCGCTGCGGGAAACCGTCGTTGCTCCTTCCGCCGCTTCCTCGGCTCTTCGCCGCGCTTTCCCCCCTCCACCGCCTCTCTCTCTCTCTCCTCCCCGCGGCAACCGATCCGGCCCGACCCGGCTCGCGATGCGGTGGAGGCCGCGCAAGCTGGGGCTCTGGGCCGCCCTCCTCGCCGCGGTGGCCCTGCTGGCCGTCGGCGGCGGAGGCGGGGTGGCGGCCGCGGCGGGGGCGGAGGAGGCCTACGTGACGCTGCTCTACGGGGACGAGTTCGTCCTGGGCGTGCGCGTCCTCGGGAAGTCCATCCGCGATATGGGCACCCGCCGGGACCTTGTCGTGCTCGTCTCCGACGGCGTCTCCGACTACTCTCGGAAGCTCCTCGAGGTATGCGCGCACATCTGTGCTTCAGTCGACAAGTCAGCGGGATTGGTACTATGAGCTTGCGTGCTGATCGGTTCTATGTCTTAGTTTAATGTTGGACCGGGCCACCGAGGAATTTGGCATTAAAATGAATGATCTACAAGCTGGAAGATGGAGCTCGCAGCTTATGTTTCTAGTTAGAACTTAGGCTCGTCTCTCTCTCGTACTTCAGTAATTCACTTGTGCAGTTGTGCTTCATCATGATGTAGAATCAAATAACTGTGCGTGTACTGTGCAGTAATTTCTCATTGGTGCAGAAAGCTCACGGATAGAAATACAACCCATCTCAATTCTCAAATTTACTTGCATTTTTGAAGTGCATGCTTTGGCACTTAACTGACGAGTGCATCTATCTTTTCCTGCAATATGTGTAGTGTGGTGTGAAGATGAAGTGCAGGGCTGGGAACAAACCCTGTGAATTGTGACTGCGCAATATTGGTGTAGTGAGTATGCTGATGAAGCAAACTCGTTTTACAGGAACACAAGTAAATATTTGACACATTTAGTAGGTCTAAGGAAATCTGTTAAAAGGAGATATGGTTCTATTTGTGTCAATCCCAGGATGAGTGTAGCAGTCATTAGTACCACTATTTAGAGGGAAGACTATGATGGTGCAAATCCATCCGCTCTGGTAGACTTTACGGGATTTTAAGTTCATTACTTCATTTGGTAGATTGTGGCTGTGAGGGCATTTTTATTTCTTTCTAATCTAATCTTTGACTACAGTAAGATTAAGGAGTACCTACGTGTTATCATAATAAATACTTCAGCAGATCCCCGCCTGATTTGCTTTAAATCATATTCCCCACCCACACAGTTTCTACACTTTGTGATCAGGGTCTTAAGTTCACCTGCGTCTATGGAATGCCCTTTTAAGTTATAATGAGGAAGCTTAGGGCATCTCACTTAATATGGATCACCAAATATCCGCGGACAGCCCAACCATCCAACCGTATTCATCAAATCCGGACGAGTAAATTGCAAAACACCACCACAATTGGGTCCAAGTTATCAATGCTTCAGGAAAAAACCACCAGAAAACATGCATTTTGGTGTTTCACGACTTTTGCGCAATTGTGGTTGTTTTTGCAATTTACTCAATCCGGACTGTAGGCTATGACTGACAGTGGGCCAGGCGGACTGAGAGGAAAAGGAGATGACTAGGACACATGGGCTGTACGAATATGTGGTCCAACTGACAGTGAGCCAGACGGACATCTGGACTCCCGCAAACCTCCCCTCGATTTGGTGCCAGTTTGTAGGATTTTGGACGTCCGGACCGGTCCAGACTGATTTGGTGACCCGGGTTGGATGGCTAGAAGTGTCTGGACTGTCCGGTCCGGACAATTTGGTGACCCGCGTTGGAGTTGCCCTGAGAGCTTGAGAGGTTGTAGGGATAAGACACCGGAGGAGGGGCTGTACTCTACACTTTGGTGAGTGATCAGGTGCTGTGAATGGTGGCAGGGAATAGACAGAGAAACTAGAGGGGTATGTTAATGCTCTAGGAAGTGACTAGTCGTTCTTGTTCTTGTTTAAGACTCATATTGTGCAACACTTGATACTTTATTGGTACTCTCTTTGGTAATTTGAGAAAAATTCTAGAATCTACATCCCTCCTGTGTCTTCTTTGCTATACATACAAACCATATATACATGGGCCTCATGGGCCTAGCTCTAACACACAAAGATGATTGCTTACCTCTTATCACACCAAAGCTTCAATAGTCATCCCCTTGGTAGCCTTAACTCTGATAGCAGACCTCACGGTCATATCATCTCACTCAAGCATAACATAGCTCATTACTCCCTTAAGCTGTTTACAGGGACACTGCTGATTGTTTCTTGCTCCTCTAGGATACTAGATTTCCACCAAAAACAAAAAAATATGTTTAATAACACGCATGCACGCACACGCATTATCTTAGCTCTGAGATTATATTACGTCAGTGGTTAGCGATTCAGAGTATGTATAAAAATAAAAAAATATCGAAAGGTTATACCTTAAATACTGTATCATTAGAGCTTTATGTGCCTAAAACCTCCACGGCCATCCACTAACTGGAAACAGGTCCTAAGTGAGATACAATGTGGACCCTGTTATAGTTCTTTACTTTGGAATTTGACATGATTTTTGGAGGCAACTTCACTCAGCAGACCAAAGAGACCCAGCATTGTCTTTATTTTTGTGACATCAATTTTTTTTCAAATTCTGTTGCAGATTAGTACCCACTTCATTTTTGATATATGACAGGCTGACGGTTTTATAGTGAAGCATATAATATTGCTGGCGAATCCTAATCAAGTGAGGCCAACAAGGTTTTGGGGTGTGTATACCAAATTGAAAATATTCAACATGACTACCTATAGAAAAGGTATGCTTGGACAACACTTCATCTACTCTTTCATGATTATTTTTATTTTTGTTTCATATCTTTTTGGTTTAATTAGATATATGCTATTCTGATTCAGTTTTACTTTGTTATTTTTTAGAGGTAATAACACCAATGGTGCTTGAACTTGCCACGGATGTTCACTTTAGTACCTGAACTTGAAAAATACGCCGAACTGGTTCTAAACTTGACATTAACGTGCAAATATGGTGCTAATCCCATTTGTAGACGTAAAGTGTGCTGAGGTGGCACACTCCATTTTTACAGACAAAAGAGGATTTTAGTTTAATATTATGTTGTACACAAAATAAATATATAGACGTGTTCAATAAAATAACTTACTAAAAATGTTCCTGTAATTTTTGAAATATGCGCTTATAATTTTGAAAATACTATTTTAAACATAGTCAATACAAACATTTTTATAAATGCATGGGTTATAATTTAATTTATAAATATTTAGGGATAACAACATTTACTAAATATTTACGAATATTCACTGCTGTATAATTTGGATCATATTCTTATTGTTTATATAATGTAAATATAATGAATGAGTAAATATTCATATATACATTTTAAATTATACAAACATTTTCTTAAACAACATACTTATGAATTATAAAAAATGTGAGTATAATTACTTAAATGTTTGAATAATGCAAATAATGTTTATGAACTTTAATTTTAAAATTATTGGTATTATTTTATATTGTATAAACATTTTTAAAATTCATATATATTATTTCAATTATATGAATGTTTTTAAAATAATACGTATATGAATATTTATTAAAAGTTAGTGTTTTAGTTGCATGTATAATATTTATAACTATTAATGCCACACGAATAGTTGAACTTTATGTGTATTACTGTGATTTAAAATTTACAGACTTTTTATAGAGTTTTTTAGGAAAAATTAACATCTGTTAAATGGGCCACACAGACTACAATCCAGTACCTCAAACTTTTTCGGTGGAGTGTCTAGCACGGCTCACTTGATCACTTGACGTCGCAGGTTTGATCGCTGTCTGTCAGACATATATTCAACTAAAATCTTGTTTCGTCTCTACAATTAGACCACCTTGCCAGATTACGGTGCCACGTCAGCACACTTTACGTGTATAAATGGTTTTAGCACTGTATTTGCGGTAATGCCAAGTTTTAGAACCAGTACGGCGTATTTTTCAAGTTCAGGCACTAAAGCGAACGTCTGTGGCAAGTTCAAGCATCACTGATGTTATTACCTCTATTTTTTATTATTGTGACACAACACGTTTCTCATAGTTTACTGTTTTCCAGTTGTTTATCTTGACGCAGACACCGTTGTAGTGAAAAGTATCGAGGATCTTTTCAACTGTGGAAAGTTCTGTGCAAACTTGAAACATTCTGAGAGAATGAATTCTGGAGTAATGGTTGTTGAGCCATCTGAAACTCTTTTCAAGGATATGATGAGCAAAGTTGACAGCTTACCTTCTTACACGGGAGGTAAGTGCATTACCGTACTTATCGTGCATGTTTTTCTTGCTATTTTGTTTCCCTTTTTCTTTTTGAACTAGACTTGAGTAACTCATTGCTCTATATTCCTCCAACTGAGAATGACCCTGCACCTTCTGTCCTTTGGGACATGGTATGTCAAGGAAAACATTAGTCCTTGTTTGAGTAATCGAGATGAACAATATGAAGAAAGTGCTTTTGCTACTCAATATTTGTATTACTTGCTTAGAGATTTCTGCATACTCTGGGAACCTCTTTTCCCTCAATCACGTGATAGTTGGAGCTTTCAGTAAATTTAGAGGAGCTGTTGGTGCTGCATATGTACATATGTGAAATGTGTTTGTTGTTGTCCTTTCTGTTCTACCCCTATCATTTTTTCATGTTTTATATCTTTTTAACACTGAATTAGTATATTGACTTGATCATGCAGGAGATCAAGGTTTTCTCAATTCTTATTATGCTGAGTTTGCCAATTCCCGTGTTTTTGATCCCAATAAACCTTTAACGCCTGAACCTGAGACGCAACGCCTCTCCACGTTGTACAATGCTGATGTCGGTCTTTACATGCTTGCGAATAAGGTATATACTATGCACTCACATATTGATCATATATTTGTTTTGCATTCTCTGATACTGACATTGTTGTTACTACCCTTCCCCGGACCCTACGCAAGCAGGAGCTACGTGCACCGGGCTGCCCCCTTACTATTACATTTTTTAGGCAGCATAACATTAGGTGCCCTGTATACTCAATCCATCATTCAAGTTTATTCTCTTGTGTTAACAAAGAAAAAAAAATCTCCTAGAATTCTAGTAATACATATTAGATTATCTTTTATCCTGGAGTATGTACATATTCAAATATGTTAACAATACATTGAAAAGGTTTTTATTCGCTAAGCATTTGATGTTCTGTTTGAAGCCTTCTATCGTATCTTATTTGATGTTCTGTTTGAAGCCTTCTATCGAATCCTCACTTCCTCCTCTATGTATATGCCAAGGGGTTTCTTCCTCTTCAGCCTTCATTTTACGTGTCTTCGGAAAATTCAACTTAACCTAAAACTGACCGAACCTAATTTCTGACTTGGTTAGAAGGAATACACCTATTATTTTGTGAAAAACATATGGAACCAAGTTTTGTTTTCTGTTTTTACGTATAACAGTATGATTGGAAGCATCTCACCTGTTGATTTTCCAAATCCCGGCCCTTTCCTGTGGATCTGCCTACTGGCAGTAACTGGCTTCCTGGCAGCGGTTCTTCCATCCCTGTTTTTGAGATAGTGTTGTCTTATGTTTCTGTAGAGCTTGATTAATGTACAAATGTGGCATTAGTGCTCAAAGCACCAATGTTTCAGATTTTGAAACAAACTTTTCAATATCGCACTAACACTATCACGAGATTTAGGACACAAAATCCTTGCGTGAATTTGTTGTCACATACCATCGATGCCCACCTGTTGATTATTTGTGAAACTCACCTTCTTACATTTGCTTCAGTGGATGGTCGATGAGAAAGAACTTAGGGTTATTCACTACACACTTGGACCTCTTAAGCCGTGGGACTGGTGGACAGCTTGGCTTGTTAAACCAGTAGCTGTATGGCAGGTAATAAGCTACTTCTCGTGTGGTTCAAAATGAAACGTTAAGTAGCAGCATGATACCAATGAACTTGTGTTATTTATGGTTGCAGGATGTTAGGCAAAATCTTGAAGAATCTCTTCCTGGAACTGGTGGAGGGAAAAACCCTCATGACCAGTTGGTGGTCAAAATTCTCTTCATTCTTCCCTTTTGCATGCTGTTATGTGGTTATTATGGGTCATGCTTTCAGGTTAAAGTCCTTTTCTTGCTGAAAATATTTCCTTTAATTTCATAGATATTTGCACTTAAAAGCTGATGCTTGTTTTATGTTTTTTTGACAGACTAATAAGGAGCTGTTGAGTATGAGAACTCTGTGTGCTTTTGCTAGACAAGCTCGCTATAAATACAAATCTGAAGAGGCACTTCCATCTTATTCAACAGTTGGAGTGGCTTCATCTTCCTTTGGTATATCAAATCAAAAGGTTGGTTCCTTTTCAACTGTAAATGGTGGATTGTAATTCTTGCTACTAAATAAGCACACAATGGTGTCTTGCTATAGCCAATTGAGTAAAGTTAAAGAATATAAATGGCCATTATTGTCCTATAAGAAAACATTTTTTATCAATTTTCCCTAGCCACTTTTAAGTAGTAGCCCTTTATGTGCTGTTAGTAAATGCTAGCATGCTAAACAGCTGTGGCATCAATATACCATTCAACCTTCTTGTTTATGATAATAATTTCGTCTATTGGAAACCTGTAGATTCATATGAATGGCAAGGTTTTGTTTTCTTAAACAAACTATTCAAGTGTTCACATGGTCACAGACAGAGGAGCTATCTTTATACCGCTTTCACTATTTCAATTTAGTCCTGACTATGATCACACGTATCATATCTCGTTCCATCTTTCTAGTAAACAAGGTTACATTCATGACCATATCTTGATGACTTCTTAACTCTCGCAGTTATCTACTGGAGCACATCTGAAGTTGCCTTCTTATTTTGGTGCAATCGCTGTGGTAGTCTGTTTCATTTGTGCATTGATATCTCTTGCATTTGCCTTCCTTGTTATTCCACGGCAAGTGATGCCATGGACGGGTTTGCTGCTGATGTTCGAGTGGACCTTTGTGACATTCTTTTTGTTGTTCGGGGGCTACCTTCGTTTTGTATACAAATGGGGAAGTTTTAGTGCAAATCATGCTGGGTATGGCAGTTTGGATTCATCGGAGAATCATACTGGCACAGGTACGTTAGCTTCTAGAAATTTCGTGTCAACTTATAGTTTCTTGTTCAAGCTGAGCTAACGGATGCTCTGGTCTGTTTGCAGGCCATCAGGGGAATACGTCTGATTGTGACACAGCTTCAGCTTTCTATTGGATGGGGATGGCTACCATCTCTACGATAGCACCATTATCACCAACCGTCCTCGGCATAACTGCCATTTTTGCAAAGTAAGATACTAGGTGGCTTCTTGTCTATGTCTATGCTTCTTCATTTCAGGGTACGACAAAATAATTTGGCTTTAACTTGGAAATTCTTTTAGTCCGCTTTGAACCCGTCCAAACTGTACTCAGTTGTGATTAAATTCAAAATGTGGAAGTTGCTCCTGAGCATGAGATATCTTAATTTGACACTTCGCCATAGGACTTATTACATGGACAATTGCAAGCTTTGCAACCGTGATGTTTTTGTCATGTGTTTGTACTGTCTTAACAAGATTCCGTTTCCTTTGGCAGACTTGGGTTGATGGTAGCGGGTGGTGTGGTGCTGGCGTCATTTATGACATACGCTTCGGAGCATCTGGCTGTGTCTGCCTTTGTCAAGGGTCAAAGAGGTAGATCGAAAATACCCGAGAGGTAGAAGCAATTTTTTTGTATTATGTGTTCCATGTGCCCATGTTGTATCATAAGTCTGTAAACACAATGTTCTATATGATTCATTTATTAGTAGAAAAATGCCCAGGAAATTGGATAGTTGCACTCATGTGCAACTTTAGTTTTAAGGTGTATTTCTTGTTTTAACTCTAGCTCTCGCAGCGAGTAAAGGGAATGGCAAAGCGACGCAAAACACACGCTCGACAGGAAACAACACCAAAGGAAAGCCAAACAAAGGTAAAGCAGACCTGGTGAAAATCAAAATGAACGAACAAAATCGTCAATCCCCTAGAGGGTTTCGTTTTCCCTCCGCCGGCGGTAACCTGGCCGAGAGTGGTTTCTCAGCTGATCTCGTCCTGCCTCTCGTCCGCCGTTTGTTTGGTCTCTCTTGGCTGATTGGAAAGGAAGACAGATTCAAGACGATATATGGCAGACGACGTAGAAGCTAGTGGATCTCATGAGACATGGAGAGTAAAAGCTAGTGGATCTCATGAGACATGGAGAGTAGACTCTGGATTGCTTAGTACTCCCTCCGTTCCGAATTACTTGTCGCAGGTACGGATGTATCTAGATGTATTTTAGTTTTAGATACATCCATTTCTGCGACGAGTAATTTGGAACGGAGGGAGTACATTGAATTTGTTCGAGGAATAAGTTGATGGCTTCGTGTGGGAGGATGAAGTGCCTGAGGTCAAGTCCAATTGGCTGGCTATTGCCAAAGTACACACAAAGTAACTAGGGTTTAGCCTGGAGGGGGCATTGTTCGACGACATGTGATCTGCATGATTCGCAAAAAAAAAAAAGACATGTGATCTGCATGGAATCTGGCAAGGGACGTCACCCCGAAGAAAGTGGATGGCAATTTGTTTACATTCCAATTCAATTGCTTCGCAGATTGGGGTAAGGTGTTGTACAGGGGTCGTTACATGAATATGACGGGCTCTCAAACCCTGGTTGATAAAGCTCGATAAAACCACGGTCTGGACCCAAATTTACAAGTTTTCGGCAACTTTTTGAAGGAGGAAGTAATTAGAGGTATGGCTAAAGGTATTGGTGTGGTTAAACCGTTAAGGAAGTCCAGATCAAGCTGAGCTTTGTAGGGCAGTTCGTGTTGAGTTAAGGTGAAGTTGGATATTAACTGGAAGTTGAGTCGTTTTGTGTCAATAACGAAGGATCAGAAGTAGGAATTTTTCCAAGTACGAGAAGCTATCGATTTTGTGGTAAATGTGGGCCGGTCGAGCATTTGTATCAAGAGCGCGATCGGGTGAGCATGATCCAAGCAAGCTTGAATAGGGAGATTTCATTATGGCTAGTGGAGGTAGAGGCTGTGGTCGAAGCAATGGCTATGGGCGAGGTGGTCGAGAACATGGAGGGAGATGGAGTGGTCAAACTGGATGGGGTTATGGCCGGCAGAGGGGATATTCAAACCCTACATATGATGAGGAGGACCCAAAAGTGGATACAAATGGGACAGAACTTGATTGAGCGTGGAAGGGGGAGGTTTGGAAAGGCTTGTTATTGTTTCTTTAGCTAAGGAGCTACCAAATAAACAGAACTAAGATCTGGAGAAGAACAAGAAGGTGGCTGCTATGGTGGGACTTTTTGAAGATGTCGATAACGTTGATAAAGAAATTGATGGTGATGGTACACCCTAGAAGTCATTTCGCAATAAGTGAAAGATTAGTGGCGGGGACGATGATATAAGTCAAAACAATGAGATATCAGGGAGCAATAGAAAAACTAAAATTGGAACTCTCAAAACAATGAGATATCAGGGAGCAATAAAAAAACTAAAATTAGAACTGCCACGGGTTGAGCTCAGCCCGAGCAGTTCGTGCGCTCCTAGAGGTACATAAGCAAATATAGTCGGATGTAACTTTCTTGTCTGAGACACATATGTTGAAAGCTAAGGCGGGAAAAATTCCGAGTCATACAGGGTTCCATCACATGCTTATTGATGAGAGTGATGTGAAAAGTGGCGATCCTTTGATGTTGTGGTGGAATCATGTGAAAATAACCGAGTTAAGTATGCCAAATCAACATATAGATGTTATCGTGGAAGAAAGAGAGAAATGGAGGCTCATGGTGTATACGCTGAGGCCCAATTAGGAATTCAAGGGAAGAACACAGAGAAATCAATGAACCTACATGCATTGTTCAACATCCCATGGATGGTCCTAGGGACTTCAACAAAATTTGATTAAATAGAGAAAAGGAGGGAGGGGGGGGGGGGGGGGGCAATTCAAGACATCCCAAGTTCACGGAAGCTTTCCAAGATTGCTTGGATCGGTGTGGCCTAATGTATATGGACTATATTGATGATAGGTTTACTTAGAGAAGAGGAAAGATAAAAGAGAGGCTTGATAGAGTCATCGGTGACGATGTTCTGGACTAGGGGGTACTCATCACGTCGTCTCTCGACCAGGTGGATCGGGCCGAGGACCCCCATGGCGGTTGACTGATGGGCCACTTCGGGCAACCCATGACGCATACAAGGAGGATTCCACAAGACTTGGCGATCAAGACGAGGACTCCTCTCCGCCAACGTATTCGGCTAGGACTCTTATTATCCTAGGCCTATGGTATATTATATAAGCCGAGGCCAGGCTAGTCGATAGAGATATGCTAGATCATCAGAATCATACACAACATACGATCTCGAGGTAGATCAACTCTGTACTCGATACGTCATCATCAATATAAAGAATATCAGGACGTAGTGTTTTACCTCCATCAACAGGGCCCGAACTTGGGTAAACACCGTCTCCTTCGTCTCCTATTCCCCATCGATCTAAGGTCCACAGCTCGGGACCCAGTACCCCGAGGTCTGCGCCGTGAGCCAACCCATTTGGTCGGTTATATTAACCCCGATACAAAGGGCTGGGTTGACCGAGTCTGTTTTAAAAAAAAAACTAGCAAAAAAATGTTCTAGAATTTGAAAAAACTAGGGAAGAACACCTGTCTAGAAAATCGACTGAAAACACATGCAACACCAACCAACCAGGTGCTCTACGCATGAGCACGAATCACAAAGTAATAAAATGGACGGTACCAGATTTAACTTGAAAGCTAAAAAGATAAAGTTGCCTCACAAATAAAACCGGTTGGTCACCCCTGCATTCAACAAGACACTATCATCCCGTGCCGTATGTTGCGCATTGCGCCGGCCCTACGATGAACCCTTCGCTGCATACTGGCGCCTTGGAGTTTCCACCCCCTTTGTTCGTTCTCCCAGCATTCAGCAAGTTCATTGTCTTGTACATGCACATGCTACAAGATAGCCACATGCAGCCATACCACCCTCGTATCTTGCTATTGTTTCCATTTGGCACATCTAGACGAAGCAAAGCAATAAGCCGGCTTATATAACCCCCGTGCTCGCCTATGGTTACTTGGCTCACATTCCCTGTACACACACGATCGACGGCCGTCCTGAATCCTGTTTTGCACCGGCCAAGAAGTGTGGACGTGGAGACGGCCGGCGATGGCACGGCAGCAGCTGCAGGTGCTTCACGCGCTGGACGTGGCGAGGACGCAGAGGTACCACGCGTGGGCGGTGGTGATCGCCGGCATGGGCTTCTTCGCCGACGCCTACGACATCTTCTGCATCACCCTAGTCACCAAGCTCCTCGGACGCATCTATTACCAAGTCCCGGGCCAACGAGAGCCCGGGATGCTCCCCCGGCGGATCGAGGCGGCCATCAACGGCGTCACCTTCTGCGGCATGATCGTGGGCCAGCTCTTGTTTGGCTGGCTCGGCGACAAGGTCGGCCGGAAGATGTTCTACGGCAAGACCATCATGCTCATGATCATGGGCTCCTTCCTCTCCGGCTTGTCGTTCGGGAACACGGCCGACGGCGTTATGGCCACGCTCTGCTTCTTCCGCTTCTGGCTCGGCGTCGGCATCGGCGGAGACTATCCGCTCTCCGCGACCATCATTTCCGAGTACTCCAACAAGAGGACGCGCGGGAGCCTCATCGCGGCCGTGTTTGCCATGGAAGGGTTTGGCATCCTTGCAGGTTGCATTGTCACCTTGGTCGTCTCCGCCACGTTCCAGGCGCGCTTCAACCCTCCGGCGTACGCAGAAGACCACATGGCCTCGGTCCCGCCGCAGGCTGACTACGTGTGGCGCATCATCCTCATGGTGGGCGCCATCCCAGCCGTCTTCACCTACCGCTGGAGGGTGATGATGCCGGAGACGGCGCGCTATACGGCGCTGGTCGCGCGCGACGCCGAGAAGGCCGCGCGCGACATGTCCAAGGTGCTCAAGGTGGAATTCAGCGGCGAGCAGGACAAGATCGAGGGCTTCACCAAGGACAGGGACTACGGCGTCTTCTCCCGCCGTTTCGCCCGCCGCCACGGCTGGCATCTCGTCGGCGCCGTTGCGTCCTGGTTCGTGCTCGACATCGTCTTCTACTCCCAGATCATTCTCCAGGAGGAGATCTTCAGGGACATCAAGTGGATCCCCGAGGCAAACAGCATGAGCGCGCTCGAGGAAGCGTACCGCGTCGCCCGTGCGCAGGCGATCATCGCGCTCTGCGGCACACTACCTGGCTACTGGTTCACCATCGCCTTTGTGGACGTCGTCGGGCGGAAGGCCATCCAGTTCCTCGGCTTCACCATGATGAAGGGTCTCATGCTCGTCGTGGCCGGCTTCTACCACCAACTGACGCAGCCTGGCCGGCGAATCTGGCTGGTGGTCATGTACGCCTTCACCTTCTTCTTTGCCAACTTCGGGCCCAACAGCACCACCTTCATCATACCGGCCGAGATTTTTCCGGCGCACGTCCGGACGACTTGCCACGGGATATCATCAGCGGCAGGCAAGGTCGGCGCCATTGTCGGGACGTTTGGCTTCCTGTACGCCTCGCAGAGGGCGGACGGCAGCAATGAGACGGAGACCGGGTACCCGTCGGGTATCGGCGTGCGTGCCTCACTGTTCGTGCTGGCCGCGTGCAATGTGTTGGGAATAATTTTCACCTGTCTCCTGCCTGAGCCGAACGGGAGGTCGCTGGAGGAGGTGTCCGGCGAGCCCATCAACGGAGAGGACGCAGATTTGGGTGATTCCAAGGTTCTTCCCTTGTAGAACCTGCGTGAACGTAGGCTGTGCGCACCACTCCATGAAAAAGAGTCATTTTACAGTGCATCCGGACGATATGGACCGTCCGCCGGAGCGAATTCGACGGTCCAGATCCGATGCAATACGCTGATGTCAATCAGACCCCGAGGGGCATTTTCGGGAGAAAAAAATATTTCGAACTGATCTGATTTTCCCTCCCAAATATTTCGAGGGTATTATCGGTACGAATTTCAGGGCTATTTTCGGTTCGATATTTATCCCGTTCGCTAGGGTTTATTCCTCGCCGCCGCTACGGTTTTAATCCTCGCCGGCAGGATCTAGCCGCTCGTCGCGGCCCCTCCCTCCCTCGTTGCCGGCAGGATCTAGCCGCGCGTCGCGGCCCCTCCCTTCCTCCACCCCAATTCCCTCGCGATCTCGCACCACCTTTTCAACGAACACGAGAGGAGGCCCACTGCCCTCCCCGCGGCGGCCGCCGGCGAAGAGTCGGCGCCATCCCACCTCCCAGTCCTCCATGCGGGTGCCTATAGCCACAAGGTTATAGGCAACCTCTTTCCCACACCCCAATTGGTTGTTTGCGTCCTCTACATATCATTTCTCAGCCATGGCTGCAGCTTTGATCTGGCCATGCATCTCGTCCGATGGCAAGGTGGTTGGGTATGGATCATGTTCTGCGGGACTAGATGAAGCCGGCCGCCGGCCTCGACGGCCAGCCCCATTCGTCCAGCCCCGATTGCTTGATCTACGAACGTTCGATCGTTGCATTCAACATGTATTCTTTCAATTTGGCTGATAGGTGAGATTTGGAGATCAATAGAGATGATAAGCTATTAACTTTGGAATGTACTATAAACAATTCATAGCTTATGTTGCTCAATATTTATGATGCTCGCTTCTTCTTGTGCAATTGCTGGACTGGGATCAACAGACTTGGCATGTGCTTTATATGAAAAATTAGATTCACATGGGATATCCACCTTTTCAAGATTGCTGTTAAGTCTTATTATGATGTTTTAGCCTTGTTAAAGGGAGAGTAATGGTCCTCGCAAAAAGCAGAGAGAAAGGAATGAGCATTTGATTCTTCCATATGTTGCATTTCATTCTTCCGTGTTTAGTTATGTCCAACATTTGTTACATGCACACACTTGACAAGGTTAGTACAAGTAGTAATTTTTCCTCTGTTTTGCAGGGCTATGACAGAACATGCTATGTGATTCCCTGAGGCAGGATGGATGTACCATGGCCACACCACTGTGCTCCTGAAGGTGATCGCTTCAATTCAGCGTTGCAGCACCTGCAGAGGCCCCCTATGGTACGTACTTTTACTCTTGTTATCTTATGCTCTATTTTTCTGGCTTTGCGGCCTGCCTACGAGACATAGCTGGGATTGTGTGTTGAATCAGGCAGTATTTTTGACTTCTGTTGTGAGGCTATGCTCATGCTTTAATAAATTTTTCTCTCGTATGAAAATAGACATATCATAATCCATTATTCTTCTAGGGTTGCCCCAGGCACCATTACTGTCACATGGTAGTAAAAAACAAATATAGATTTCTACGAGATCCCGTAGAGACCAAATTTATTTCAAGCAAAATATAGTAACCAATATTATTGAAGTTTTACAACTTGACTCATGTGCAATGGACTAAGAACACGGCTAGGAAACCTTCTTCGGGACTAAAACCCAACCACACCCTACTCTATCGCTTTATGGCCAAGTGTACACTCCACATGTAAGAATGAATCACAATGCTGGACTAACTGCTTGCATCCTCGTCGTCTTCAACCGCAGCTGCATCCGATTGCCTAGCATGGTACTGCTTGAACCTATTCCTGTATTTCATTTTGTTGTAGGGTGAATCGACAAGCACAACAGGTAGCTCTCTTCTGAATTTGTCGATGTAGGCCTGCATGCGAGGATATGTTAGTATCGTTCCATATATTTCAGAAAGTGACAGAATTTTAGGTGTTACTCTACGTATTTCGTCATATTACAACCTCAGTTTTACTCCCGTAAATAATTCGATGTTCTTCAGCATGTACAGTGCACAACAAGAACTGCAACATTTTATGTTGTTAGATCAGCATTTCAGATATTAACAATCTAAAACAAAAACAAAAGCTAATATTGTTGGCTGACGTCTCATCGAATTTTGCAACATTAATATTCCGTACTGGCCATTGCGTCACGTTAATGTCTTCCCATGCATTGCTTTCAATCCCATTGACTCACATCGCTGCTCTCAGATGTGCTTCCATCCCATGTACCTGCAAGCCCAATGGGATGAGAAGTTGCCTACGACTAATACTTACATACGATGTTAAATCCTTTCTTATAATTAAATATGTTGAAATTCTCACCACGTTATTTACTTCTCTGGGTATCATACAGTGGAAAAGTGAATCAAGAACCTGAATCTCCTTCCTTCTGGGGTTTACGACCACAAGGAACCAGTGGGTGTTTAAACTATTCGTAGGTAGGAAAACCTGGAGTACACAGATAATTAGATCAACGTGCATAGTAATAAAAAAATCTGTTCTACGTCAGCTTAAAATACCATCTCATGTTTCAGGTAGGTGGTGCCTTGTGTTGTTCCAGGAATGCCTGCCAAAGCGTCCTCGTAGCACTCCTCTATCCTACCATCTCTTTCGAGCTTAGCGACGCCGGCCACCCTCTCAATGTAAACCAGTTGGCCGTCCCTTGTGTCAATTGGTTGATCATGACGCATGAGCTGGATCGCAGCATCAACCACCTACAACAATAATCAAGTTAGTTGTATTGTACAAAAATGAAACTTCATAAACTAATTTGTGAAATACTATCTTACTTCGTCACCCAACCATACGCCATCTTCAGATTCATCTTTATGGGTGAGGCATTGCAAATGCTTTGATAGCACGACAATGTCATCAACTAAGACCATTTGTTTTTCAGGATTTGTAGTGTTGATCAGTGACGCCACAAAATCCTGTCGAACCACGTTTAGCTGGTCCCTCTGGGTTTCAGGAACTTCTGACCTCTTTTTTAAGTTGCTAGAGCCGATTTTCCTCTTTTTACTGTTCGTGTCCTCGGAATCATTTGTACACTCTGATGGAGTCTTGTTTTTCCTTTTTTTTCTCAGTGTCGTACGAAGCATACTCGTCATTCTTAAATAATTGCAATACCACCCTTTTCTTTTCGCCCCCATGATTTGGTGGCGTCGATTCAACCACACTTACTTGTTGCTGCTTTTGAAAGGATTCATCATGGCTGTCATCATCTGTGAAGGCACGGGGCTCTTCAGGATCTCGCGATCCCGTATCGTTCACATAGTGCTGCTTACTCCGCCTGTTGAACGGATTCTGTCAGACGAAATAAATCGCGTGTTAGCCTTTAGCAGATTCTTGCTCAATTATAGGTAAAATGTGCATCACCTGGAAATGTTCAAGGCTTGTGGTGGCTTTGGAATGCATTTGCTTATCAAAACTAGGAGCTCCCTGGATATCATCCACCTCTTTCAAAAGCTTATGAACACCACTGAGATCCTGTTTGATTTTTGCAGCAGCTCTTTCGAATGCTTCATCCTGTACGTGGAAGATCAAATGTTATTTCTGAAACGACAATGATTGTTTCATAATTAAGTTGACATGCGTACGCCAAAATCTTCATCAAGGTTCTTCATGGGGGGCTCCATGTCATCATTTTTTATTCCCTGCTTACAATCGTGCTTAGCAGTGACCTCCGTGACATCCTTTTGTTTCCCCTGGTCAGAAGCCTGCTGAGCATTCTCATCAGAGGCCTCCATTGGGTGTGAAGGTGCCCCGAGGTCAGATAGATGTATGTCCTCCACTCCTGGAAATATTTCATCATGTTTTTTCTTTAGAAAATACATGTTAGTCTGGGGTGTTTTGATAGTAAACTAAATTAGAAAAAAACTTGTACACGTAAATTTCCAATTATATGTACTAATCTCATAATTCTAGGCTTACCTTCAATTCTTTGATGAGGTCCTCCGTGAGCTTGCCATTTGTACCGGTACGCCTAAGGCACTCATCCATTTTTTTTTCAAGGGTGCACATCCTATGGTTTTGTTCTGTACCGGACTCCCGCACGAGGGAGGCAACTTCTTGCAAATCAGTCAATACACGTCCGACGAGTACCTTAATCTGAGACTTTGAAACAATTAGAATCATATAACTTCATACTAGTTGGAATGTTACAATATATATTTGTGCCTGGTGTAACTCATTTACCTGAGCGCCAGTCTTCGGTTTGACCAGCGTACCATCTCGTGCTGGAATGAAAGGCCTCATCAGGTCCTCAACATACTGCAATTTAGTGTCGTTAGTATGATTTAGAAAATATATATGTTACATAATCCAGGCAATGTGCTGACATTTTACCTCTCCAACTCCCAGATAATTATTCTGTATTATATTGTCAACCTTTTTTGCCTTCTCCTCGCTCCAGTTCTGGATCAGCGGCCTTAACCTTGATTCATACGAGATGCTAGAGTCCAATTGGTGCACTCTGAACTTCTCGTAGTACCATGTCTGCATGACAACAAAAGCAGTTTACAAACATTCCCGTACATTATGTAATGTATGTT
This sequence comes from Aegilops tauschii subsp. strangulata, assembly GCF_002575655.3. Taxonomy (NCBI): domain Eukaryota; kingdom Viridiplantae; phylum Streptophyta; class Magnoliopsida; order Poales; family Poaceae; genus Aegilops; species Aegilops tauschii. The sequence goes on from NC_053040.3 coordinate 325,223,517, forward strand.
AGGTAACTGATAATTGTACTACTACAAATTACCTGTAGCAGTGGTAGATTCCCCTCCAAAATTGCCTCACCATTTACAAAATTCTTCACGCTATCCATAAGATAGTCAAGCGTTAGCTGTCCAAGATTTGTGCCCTCTATCGTCTCAACGTTTCTAACAATCCCAATATATTTGTTATCCACATACTCCTCTTTTGTTCGGCATACATATTTGCCTATGGTGTACAAGACAAATGGCCTGACAAAATTTGGTGTGCTATCGACTTTCATCTTGGCTAGCAAGCCTTTGAAAGTTATTTTGGTGTCATTACGGTCTTTCAGTTTCTTCCACAACTCCATATTATCATCAAGATTTGAAGGGACGTGCTTCTTCCCATGGCAGGGCATGCCTGTTATATGCGCTACATCTTCTAGTGTGATCCTACATGGTCTCCCATTGATGATAAAGGCATCCTGCTCTGCATCATATGAATTAGCGATGGCCAGGCAGAGTACATGTCTAATTTTGATGCTAGGTGTCTTGAGAAGTCCACCCAGTCCTATCAACTGGATATACATCCTTTGCTGCGTGTTTAATCCGTTTATGAACTCCTCATATGGCGGCAAAGAAGCATCCTGGGTTCAATGGATGTGCAAGTGTGATTAGATTCAGCATGGTATACAATTTAAACACTCATACAGACGAATACAACTTATATATACCAACATAAAAATTGTGCTCTACGCTACTGCATGAGGTACAAGCATGTTGAGTTCCATGTATGTGCAAATACTATCATGTGATTCAGCTTGGTTATGTTTGAACGGTCATCTAAGGTAATCTCCATTGCAAGGCACTTATCTGAAATAAAATAAAGATTGAAAAATAAAAAACTATCCAATCGTGGTCTCCTCAACTCTAGGCGCTAATCATGGTCAGTAGTATGTAATTAAAACATGGGCCATCGATGCCTTCCATAACTCGTGCGGAAGGAAAAAAAAGAAGGCAAGCGCCCGCTACACTAATTGGCATGAACAAGACCATACGCTAAGATTTAGCCTGGAATTAATCAATGAACTGCCAATCTGGTAGGAAACAAATCCTAGCGCCCTCCCCTAACGCCCCCAACTTAATTTGTTTAAAAACGTGCTGAGTTACATGAATATGCAAACAACGAGTGGGGTCACATCAAGAGATCATGGGAGGAAGATCGTGGCACGAAAAATAGCAGCGGCTGAGATCGTGGGGAGTTACTAGAGGATTCATGTTTGGCTCCGTCGTTCGGTCTTGCTGGATTCCTGGGTTGCTCCGTCCTTCTGTCTTGCTGGTTTGGGCGGCGCAGAAGGACGAACTATGATCTACGAGGTTTCAAAGGATCCCTATTTATAGGGATCGTAACAACCCGGGCATATATCTATGTATAGATTTCTTTGGTTGGAGGAATCAAGGAAGGGGACCCACCTGGTTGAATATTAGGGGGGGGGGGGCGTGGAGAGTTTAGCAAAGGTAAGTTATGGTTTAAAAAAACCAAGGTAAGTTGCGTAACAACACGTAGGTCTCCTGAGAATCACGATCATCAAAAAAATATCGTTTCCGTTTCTTTGAAAATCAGCCACAAGAACTGGACCGCTTTTATTATTGCTTATAAGTAGTTCACTGGACCTCTTTTAGGATGAAAACTGGTTCTAAAGTCAACTAAGATTGAGTCTTCACACGTGAAGTATTTTACTCTCTTGTGAAGCTATTTTATTGCCCATCCGATCTTGCATGCTCATGCTCATACCTTTTTTCCTCGTATATGTGAGACCAAATTTTGTTAATAATACTGAATCATGTCTCGTGCTGCTCAAGATGGCACGACACCATGGTTTTCACTTCGGTGAGATTTCGATGAAATAACTGAGCTTCATTCATTTCAGCACTCACTGCAATATTTGCCTTTCAGCCAAAATATTTCAGCCTCACTGAATTTCGGCCAAAATATTTCAGCACTCGCTGAAATTTTTCTGAAACTTCTAACTAGCGATGCCAAAATATTTCAGCACTCGCTGAAATTTTTCTGAAACTTCTAACTAGCGATGTTAAAAGAATTCTGAAACTTCTAACTAGCGATGTTACAAAAATTCTGAAACTTCTAACTAGCGATGTAATTGTTCTGAATCTTGTCCAGACTCCGATGACACTTAAATATAAATTTAAGAATTCAGTTAAACTTCCTAAGCTTCAAAAGTTCTGGTTGTAAAAAGCAAATATATGTTTTAGCGTCTCCCATGCAGACCAAATTTATTTCAAGAATAGTATTTGGAACCAGTACTGTGAAATATTACAACTTGATTAATCCGCACTGGACTATGAACATGGCTAGGAAACCTTCTTCGGGACTAAAACCAAACCACACCCTACTCTACCGCTTCATAACCAAGTGTACACTCCAGATCTAAGAATCAACCACTGCTGGACTAACTGCTTGCATCTTCATGATCTTCAATCGCAGCTGCATCCGATAGGCTAGCATTGTACTTCTTCGGCCTTTTCATGGACTTCAATTTGTTGTAGGGCGAATTAAGAAGGACAACAGGCAGCTCTCTTCTATAATTGTCAATGTATGCCTGCATGGGAGGATATGTTAGTATCGTTCCATATGTTTACAAAATTGACAGAATTTTAGGTGTTACTCTACGTACTTGGTCATAACGCAGCGTAAGATCTTCTCCCGTAAAGAATTCGATGTTCTTCAGCATGTAGAGTGCACAAGAAGAACTACAACAATTAATTCTGTTAGCACCATTTCACGTATTAACAATGAAAAACATATTTAGAAGCTAATACTGTTGACTGACTTGTCATCTTGTCTTGGCACAGGAACATGCTTTACTGTCCATTGGGTCACGTTAATGTCTTGCCATGCATGGCTTTGTGGTCCATTGATTCGCAGCGATGCTCTCAGATGTGCTTCCACCCCACGTATCTGCCAAAGTCCATGGTATGAGAAGTTGCTCACGGTTCAAGGTTAGGTATGATGCTAAATGCTGTGTTATATTGAAAGACGTTTAAAATCTCACCATGTGAACCACTTGTGTGCTTACTACGTAGCTGAAAAGTGAATCAAGAATCTGAATCTCCCTCCTTTTGGGGTTTACAACCACAAGGAACGAGTGGGTGTTCGCCATGTTCATAGGTAGAAAAACCTGGACAACAAAGATGATTACATCAACATGCATAATAATTAGAAAAATAAATGTGTTTATGTCATGGTTAGATGGTACCTGATCATGTATGAGGTAGTTGTCTCCTTTTGTTGTTCCATGACTGCCCGCCAAAGCGGCCTCGTGGCAGTTTTGGATCAGTGTCCTTAACCTTGATGCATACGAGATGGTATAGTCCAATTGGTGCACCCTCCACTTCTCGTAGTACCGCGTCTGCATTACAACAAAAACAACTTAGAAAATTTTCCATAAAATTAAATGTATGGTATGTTAATAATGATTGTATTACTTGCAGCAGTGCTAGGTTGCCCTCCAGATTTGCTCCACCATTTACTAGTCCTTCCTTCCCATATCGTTGCACGTAGAACTTTCCAGCACGAAAATTAGCGCAAGTTTCATTACAAAGAGAGGCATTCACGACTAAAAACTGAAGGCATGCACGATCTCCCTTAAGTTTTGCTAAAGCACATCTAGATGTGCTCTAAGTATTGCTTATCTAAGTCCTATGTCATTGATTTTATGCTAAGATTCGTGCAAGCCTTTTTTTGTCCTTTTTTCTTTTCTTCCTAGACACACTCATATCCCTTCGGTATAATGGGATTGCATGCAGACTTGGGAAGGAGGGAGTATACATAATACAAGGATCTCGATCGTTACCGGAGGATTCTCTCGATGGCGACCGGCTCCATTGCCGTTCGCTTTCATTTTTTGCTTCGCCGGCTTCTCCGACGTCACCGACCTGGGAGCTACTTTGGGCGGCGTGCGGTGGTAATTCGGTGTAGTCATGGAAGGCTAGGTGTGGGGTGGAAGTATATGATCTATGCCGTGAAAAGCTTCGTATTTATAGGGGATTCTCTAGCAACCGATCACAAGGAAATATTGGGAATTTGGGATCTCATGAAGAGGTAGTTTTAGATCACGTAATGTTTATTTATAGGGGATTCTCTAACAACCCACCACAAGGAAATATTGGGAATTTGGGATCTCACGAAGAGGTAGTTTTAGATCACATAATTTTTTTAGCTAGTTTTTTTATTTTGCGATTTTTTAGCAAGTTTAGATCAGTAATCTCAACCGTGAAGCATTTGGGCTTCTTGTGCTTTCTTATACGGGCCTATTATAATGGGATGAGCCCATTTGAAATGTGAACATGAGAAAGGAAGCGAGGACTCCAACGGCTGCGACGAGCCTCGTAACAATTATTTGTGAAGTATTTTACTCTCTTGTGAAGCTATTTTATTGCCCATCCGATCTTGCATGCTCAAAATCATACCTTTTTTCCTCGTATCTGTGAGACCAAATTTTGTTAATAACACTAAATCATTTCCGGTGCTGCTCAAGAGGGCACGACACCATGGTTTTCACTTCGGTGAGATTTCGATGAGATAACTGAACTTCATTCATTTCAGCACTCACTGCAATATTTGCCTTTCAGCCAAAATATTTCAGCACTCGCTAAAAAATTTCTGAAACTTCTAACTAGCGATGTTAAAAAAATTCTGAAACTTCTAACTAGCAATGTTAAAAAAATTCTGAAACTTCTAACTAGCGATGCAATTGTTCTGAATCTTGTCCAGACTCCGACGACACTTAAATATAAATTTAAGAATTCAGTTAGCCTTCCTAAGCTTCAAAAGTTCTGGTTGTAAAAAGCAAATATATGTTTCAGCGTCTCCCATGCAGACCAAATTTATTTCAAGAATAGTATTTGGAACCAGTACCGTGAAATATTACAACTCGATTAATCCGCACTGGACTATGAACATGGCTAGGAAACCTTCTTCGGGACTAAAACCAAACCACACCCTACTCTACCGCTTCATAACCAAGTGTACACTCCAGATCTAAGAATCAACCACTGCTGGACTAACTGCTTGCATCTTCATGATCTTCAATTGCAGCTGCATCCGATAGGCTAGCATTGTACGTCTACAGCCTTTTCATGGACTTCAAGTTGTTGTAGGGCGAATTAAGAAGGACAACAGGCAGCTCTCTTCTATAATTGTCAATGTATGCCTGCATGGGAGGATATGTTAGTATCTTTCCATATGTTTACAAAATTGACAGAATTTTAGGTGTTACTCTACGTACTTGGTCATAACGCAGCGTAAGATCTTCTCCCGTAAAGAATTCGATGTTCTTCAGCATGTAGAGTGCACAAGAAGAACTACAACAATTAATTCTGTTAGCACCATTTCACGTATTAACAATGAAAAACATATTTAGAAGCTAATACTGTTGACTGACTTGTCATCTTGTCTTGGCACAGGAACATGCTTTACTGTCCATTGGGTCACGTTAATGTCTTGCCATGCATGGCTTTGTGGTCCATTGATTCGCAGCGATGCTCTCAGATGTGCTTCCACCCCACGTATCTGCCAAAGTCCATGGTATGAGAAGTTGCTCACGGTTCAAGGTTAGGTATGATGCTAAATGCTGTGTTATATTGAAAGACGTTTAAAATCTCACCACGTGAACCACTTGTGTTACTACGTAGCTGAAAAGCGAATCAAGAATCTGAATCTCCCTCCTTCTGGGGTTTACGACCACAAGGAACTAGTGGGTGTTCGCCATGTTCGTAGGTAGAAAAACCTGGACAGCAAAGATGATTACATCAACATGCATAATGATTACAAAAATAAATGTGTTTATGTCATGGTTAGATGGTACCAGATCATGTCTGAGGTAGTTGTCTCCTTTTGTTGTTCCATGACTGCCCGCCAAAGCGGCCTCGTGGCAGTTCTCTACCTTACCATCTCTTTCGAGCATAGCGACGCCGGCCACCCTCTCAATGTAAACCAGTTGTCCGTCCCTTATGTCCTTAGGATGATCATGACGCATGATCTGAATCACAGCATCAACCAACTAAAACAAAATTCAAGTTAATTGTACTGTGCAAAAGAAAATTGATAAAATAATTTGGCAAATATCTTACTTCGTCACCCAACCATTTGTCATCTAAAACTCCATCTGTCATGGTGAGGCATTGCAAATGCTTCTGTAGCAGAACAATGTCATCAATTACCACCAATTGTTTATCAAGATCTGAGGTGTTGACAATTTCGGCCACGTAATTCTGTGGAAACTTGTCAAGGTCGGTCTCCAGCCTCGAAGCACCTGTGTCTGTATCTTTAAAAATGCTTGCACAGTTTTTCCTCTTTGTATTATTTGTGTCCTTGGAATCGTTGGTAGACTCCGATGGAGTCCTATTTTTCTTTCTCTTCTTTTCACTATCGTACAGAACATAATCTTCATTGCACAATAATGAAGATGCCACTCTTTTCCGGATGCTCGTACGAGTTGGTAGCATGGAATCAACCACACTATCTTGTCGCTGCTTTGCTAAAGAATCATCATAGTTGTCCTCATCAACTGGGAAGACATGGGTCTCTTCCGGCTCCCTTATTGCCTTAGCCTTGGCAGACCGGTGTTTGCTTTTGGTACCTGCCTCTCCCCCCACCTCAATACTGACATCTTCATCATCTTGATCTCTTCTTTCTTCAGCCTTTCACACATTCTCATTGTGCCTCAAATTCAGAGGATCATGTGATTCGAAATAAAGCACTTGTTAGCTTGCAATCTGCACGAAATAAAAAAACAAAACCAGTTAACTGTAAAATGTGCATCACCAGGAAAGCTTCAAGGCTTGTGGTGGCTTTGGAATGCTTTCACGAATCCAAACTCGGAGCACCCCGCGAAGCATCCAGCTCTTTATAAAGCTGTGAAACATTCTTGAGACTCTCCTTGCAAGCTGCAGCAACATCTCTGTCTTCTTCATCCTGAATGTGGAAGATCATATGTTAGCTACGAATCTGCATTAACTTAAAACAAAATCAGTTAGATGTGAAATGTGTATCACCATGAAAGCTTCAAGGCTTGTGGTGGTTTTTGAATGCTTTCGCGATTGCAAACTAGGAGCAGGCTGCAAATCTTCAACTACGTTCTTCATGGGGGCATCCATGTTATCTTTTTGTATTCCCTTAGCAGAAATGCCTTTGGCAATGACCTCCGTGTCTTTTTTTTGTTTTTGCTGGTGAGTAGTACTCTCTCTTGGGACCTCCATTGGGTCCGCAGGTACTCCCAGGTCAGATAGCTGTATGTCCTCTACTCCTGGGCGATCAACATCAAATATTCCATAGCGGTGGTTCTTTAAAAAAAATGTGTTAGTGTGGAGAGTATTGCTACTAAAAATATTTATAGAAACTCATAATGGTATACTTACATTGAATTCTGTGATGAGGTCGTCCGTGCGTCTGCCGTTCGCAAGTGTACACCTAAGGCACTCGTCCATTTTTTTCAAGGGTGCTCATCCTATCAAATTGTTGTGCACTGGCTTCCCGCACAATGGAGGCAACTTCTTTCAAATCAGCCAATACACGGCCCATGAGTGCCTTATCCTGCAAATTACAAGCAGTTAGAAGCATATGACTTCGATTGTACTTGCAAAGTTACAATATATATTTGTGCCTGATGTTCATCATTTACCTGAACGTCAGTCTTTGGTATGACCGGTGTCCCAACTGGTGGCGGATTGAAAGGCCGCAGCAGGTCATCGACATACTGTATGTTAGTGTCGTTAGTATCATTCAAAACATATGGCAGATAATCCAGGCACACAGTACTAACACTTTACCTCTCCAACCCCTATATAATTTTTGTTGATTATGTTGTCAACCTTCTGTGCCTTCTCGTCACTCCAGTTTTGGATCAACGGCCTTAACCTTGATGCATATGAGATGGTAGAGTCCAATTGGTGCACCCTCCACTTCTCGTAGTACCACGTCTGCATTACAACAAAAACAGCTTAGAAATTTTTCCATAAAATTAAATGTATTGTATGTTAATAATGATTGTATTACTTGCAGCAGTGGTAGGTTGCCCTCCAGATTTGCTCCACCATTTACAAATTTCCTGACGCTAGTCATAAGATGGTCAAGTGTAAGCTGTCCAAAATTGGTGCTCTTTATTGTCTCAACGTTTCTAACAATCCCAAGGTATCTGTTGTCCACATACTGCTGTGTTGTCGGGCATACATATTTGCCTATGGTGTACAAGACAAATGGCCTGACAAAATTAGGTGTGCTATTGCCTTTCATCTTGGCTAGCAATCCTTTCAAAGTTACTTTTGTGTCATTGGGGTCTTTCAGTTCCTTCCACAACTCCAAAGTATCGTTGTGATTTGAAGAGACGTGATTCTTCCCCATGTAGGGCAGGCCTGTTATATGCTCCACATCTTTTAGTGTGATCCTGCATGGTCTCCCATTAATTATAAAGGCATCTTGCTCTGCATCATATGAATAAGCGATGGCCTGGCACAGTAGACGTCTCATTCTCATGCCAGGAGTCTTGAGAAGTTCACCCAGTCCAATCAAATTGATGTACGTCAGTTGCTGTGCGTTTAATTCTTTTATGAACTTCTCGTATTGCAGCAATGAAGCAACCTGAGTTCCCTGAATGTACAAATAGTGTGATTAGATTCTGTATGGTATTCATTTAAACACACATAGAACCGACTAGATCTAATCTATGCCAATATCAAAATTGTGCTCTACAGTACTGCATGAAATTATAGAGCTTCTAGGCCATATAATGAACACCAGACATAGAAAAACAAGCTATCTCTGTCGGCAAATTGACTGATAATAGTATAGATTTTTAGTAGAAAGAGCAGACTTTGGTCTATGTACACTACTAAAGTTTCAGGCGTCACGCTTACGAAAATAATTGCATACATGATCACAAGATCAATAGTTTATAGATAATCACCATATTAGGAATGTAACATGTGATCCTACTGTCCATCTTTCTCTTTAGTTTTCTCCTTTCTTTCTCGTCAACCTAAAATTTAATATAGTACATACATTTGATGTTCTCAATGCCAAATAAGTGAGGCGTGCAACTTACGTAGAAAACTACTTTGTATTCTGTCTACTGCGTATTTGATTAGGCATTTAGGAGTACTACAATTATTTTGTTGATTCGGTTGCCGGTTTTAAACAAAGTTGAATTACTAGTCCTTCCTTTCCATATCGTTGCACGTAGAACTTTCCAGCACGAAAATTAGCACAAGTTTCATTACAGAGAGAGGCATTCACGACTAAAAACTAAGAGAGGAAGGTATCCACGATCTCCCTTAAGTTTTGCTAAAGCACATCTAGATGTGCTCTAAGTATTGCTTATCTAAGTCCTATGTCATTGATTTTATGCTAAGATTCGTGCAAGCCTTTCTAGACACACCCATCTCCATTTGGTAAAATAGGGATAGTTCGTTATGGCTGTAACTAAACGAGATCAAAAAGAAGTGCGCCCTAAATAATGGGATTGCATGCAGACTTGGGAAGGAGGGTGTATACAGAATACAAGGATCTCGATCGTTACCGGAGGATTATCTCGATGGCGACCGGCTCCATTGCCGTTCGCTTTCATCTTTTGATTCGTCGGCTTCTCCGACGTGCCCTTCTCTTTCGTCGGCTTCTCTAACGTGCCCTTCTCTTTCATCTCAGGATTCGCCGACGCAGGCTTTGAAGATGACGGCTCCGTCGGCTTCACCGACCTGGGAGCTACTTTGGGCGGCGTGGGGTGGTAATTTGGTGTAGTCGTGGAAGGCTAGGTATGGGAGGCGTGGGGTGGGAGGCGTGGGGTGGAAGTATACGATCTATGCCGTGAAAAGCTTCGTATTTATAGGGGATTCTCTAACAACCTATCACAAGGAAATATTGGGAATTTGGGATCTCAGGAAGAGGTAGTTTTAGATCACGTAATGTTTATTTATAGGGGATTCTCTAACAACCCACCACAAGGAAATATTGGGAATTTAGGATCTCACGAAGAGGTAGTTTTAGATCACGTAATTTTTTTAGCTAGTTTTTTTTTATTTTGAGAATTTTTTAGCAAGTTTAGATCAGTAATCTCAACCGTGAAGCGTTTGGGCTTCTTGTGCTTTCTTATACGGGCCTATGGGATGAGCCCATTTTAAATGTGAACATGACAAAGGAAGCGAGGACTCCAACAGGCGGGACGAGCCCCGTCCCAATTATTTAGGACGGGCATGCGCGAGGGCGCTTCGTCCTCACTGCCACGACTCTCCAAAAACGGTTCCTCTGCCTCTGCGTCCTCTCGATTACCTCTTCCACTGCGTCGCCCACTCTCCCAACAATCTGGCTTCTGGAACGGTGAGTTCTCCTTCCTGTCAATTTTGTTAGTAGTTCTCTAGTAGCAGCACAAACGATGGCCTTCTTCTTGTCAATTTCTTGTTCTCCTGCTTCTTTATTTTGTGCGGACAGATTCATCTGCCTGCAACATGTAGTCCGTTGCCTTATGAGAATTTTGCACACAGATTCATCTGCATGCAACATCTAGTCCGTTGTCTTGTCAATTTCTTGTTTTTGTCCCGCTTCTTTAGTTTGTACACACAGTTTCATCTGCATGGGCGATGAACAATTCATAGATACATGTTTATTCTTGATTGTTGATGCAGTTGTTTAGATAAATATTTCAAGAGCGTAAATTTTGATTGTTAATTCACATATACTCCCTCTGCAAGGAAATATAACAACTTTTGGTTCACTGCTTTAGTGATTTCTTTACAGAGGGAGTACTTGTTTAGTTTAAATTGTTCATGCACTTGTTTACATAAATTTTCAATAGCGCCAGAATTCCTATACTATCTGCCGTCATATTCATCTCGGCTTATTGTTATCATGTTATTGTCATGCTTCATGTCTTATACCAGTTTCATCAATTACAGTCCTTCGGCATGGCGTTCGAGGATGATTATGCTGCTAGGGCAGATGGAAATACCGAAATTTGTGTGAAGTACACGAACAAGGCTAGCTGTGTTGAGTACTGCATTGGCAGATTCAAATACTGGCTGTGGAACGACGACCAGAAGATAGTTGCACTAGATGTGGAGTACACCTGGCCTCGTGGTCCGACACAGATGGCGGCCGTGGTCCAGTTATGCGTTGGCATCTACATCCTCGTGTACCACATAAGCGTTGCTGATGAGCACTTCGGCCTGCTTGTCGCCTTCCTGCTCGACGAGGAGTACACCTTTGTTGGGGTGGACATCAACAATGACGAGAAAAAACTAAAGCATGTTGGTCTGGTGGTACAAAACTTTGTGGATATCCAGAATATGTGGAGAGTGCCTGATCCAGTGACGATTAAGCCAAAGTATGGCTTGGCTGACTACGCTGGTTCCATCATCCACCACAGCTACAACAAGATGAAGGACGCTCTCACAGAAGATGACCACCATATATGGGCAGAAGCGCCCTTGCCCTTGAAGAACATCTATTATGCTTCCATGGACGCGTATGCCACCTACGACATATACATGCGGTTGGTGAACTTCTAGAAGGGGTTCGAGAGTCAGCGCTAGCATCTCGCCAAACCATCTAGGCGGTCAAAGAAGTCCGGAAGGAAGAATGAATCAACCTAAAATGTTTCTTCTATTTATCTAATTGATAGTCTGTAAACTTTATTATACTGCTAATAAGTCGTAAGTTCAAATTTCCTGCAAGTTGAATCATCCTTTATTCTAGCTGTCTTGCCTAATTTGATCCATGTTCACGAGATATTATACTTAAGACGTTTATTTTGTTTCGGTTTCGCTAGCTATGATACAGAATGCAATAGCCATTTTTACCAAAATATTATTTCAGATTTATAATGAATACTGTTCTCAACTGGGTTTGAATAAAGAAATTTTTATTTTTTAATTGCATAGAGAAAGTTCATTTTTTTAATCAAAAGAAGGGTCGCCCCCTCTGATTTTCCATTAACAGAAACCACATGGTCTTTCAAGCCCCTGATTCAAACTACAGCTAGAAACTAAAGTAATCAACTAGCAGCACAAATCATACATGGTAGCAAGCCCAGCCAGACTTAACATGAAGGTCCAAAAAATTAAACTACGGCAGAGATGCGCAGGCGACACCGCAGTACCCTGTGACTCCACACTTGCGATGAACTGTACAATTCACCTGCTACATGCTCTAGCCTGCGCATATAGACCATCAGCACCTCTTTGCTCCCAACATTAGCACCTCTTTGTTTACCACCTTCATCTGCAATATAGACCATCCCATGATCCACAAGCAAATTAGCTAAACAAGAATCATAAGATCACTATACCATTTATTTTGTAATCTCACATTATTCCTGCATTGCCAAAGAGTCCAGAACACAACTGATGCCCTTACCGCATCTCCTACGCAAACACTCATAGGTAGTTCTACCATCTTAACTCCATGATTTAAAATATTAATAAAACCCCCTTAACGATTCCATTTGCATTACCATCGTTCATGATTATAGCCAGGGAAACAGCAGCCAATAAAGCAACCACCTGTGAAAGACCTATTTTGAGTCCTGAATAGGGCCGAATCCTAGCATTTACTCTAACTGCAACATCTCCTCCTCTCATAGTCATCATCACCCAAGACATAATGAAGACGTAACCCCATAGATGCATAACTGCTATCAAAATAGTTTTCGCACTATACCTAGTGTAAAGGACACTCTTGCGTTGTCGTGCTACATTTGTGGCTCCTCGGTCAGCATGTTCATAACCACCTCGATCTGAAGATCTTCACGAGTGGTGGTCTTGAAACCGAAAAGAACGGCTTTATGAACCTTAAGCTCTTCACTGTCAACAAAATCACTCCATCCCTTGCCGAAGATGATGCGGCCATCATCACACTTGTGGTACTTGACCGGCATGAAACTGTCCTTGCACAGCCGAATGCCAGCAAGCCCATCTCCCGGTATCTCCCCATCTCCTGGGGTCTTCAGGGCGTCGACAACTTTCACCGGTAATCTCTGTATGCACCGTCATAGGAAGAAAAATTATCAAATATGTGAAGGAGCAGTAAACAAAAGGATCTTCAGCTACATCTACATATATTACATAAGGATCTTCAGTTATGGGAAACAAAAGGATATGCAAAAACACACATCAGTGTATCCACTGGTTTCAGCTAAGCATATCATTAAACTTTCTCTCCATGAAAAAACAAAGAAAATTGCATACAAAATAGAAAATACTAGTACACCAAAAACATACCATCGTCTTTCCTACTATGTTCGACTTGGTGAAGCGGTGGACAAAAAATGCACCTATATAACCTTTCTTCGTCGCCAAAAGGTCATGTAGGTTACGCTCCTCTTGCTTCGTAAGATTAATTCCCTTCGTTATGACAGCTAATTCTAGAGGATCTTTACGCTCTTCGTTTTGATCGCATGTCCTTGGCAGGTTGCAGCAGTACACCATAGGAATGTCTTCAGTCAAATCGAAGGAGACAAGGTCGCCTTCTCGCAGGTCGAAGTCTTCAACAAACCTGCACCAGTTTTCACCAGAGATGACCGCCCTTGAATTCCCTTTGTACACGCCAAAATCATACATGCGGCTCCCTCTCGCTTGAAAAAGCAATGAACTGTCTGGGATGGCGCTGAACTGGTGCCTTGCGTAGCATGGCACGATCTGTAGATGTAGAATTTAATTGCTATTTATTTCCTACATATTGTTAATCTTCAAAGTAGAGGGGAACAACCACAATACAAGTAAAAATTGACATGATTATTTATACCAGAGCTGAAGTGTCCCCATCTAGCCTGATGGTAAATGTCAACCCATCAGCATTGGGCCTATTGCAGTCCTGTCGACAGGTTATGCACACCACCTGTATAAACAAAATAAAATGAAGAAAAACAAATGATGAGAATTTAAGAAAAGGGCTTATGCATGTAAACACACTAGGCAACAATCATACAGTATAATCAACGTAGGTACTGCATCAGTAATCAACAATCATACACTTGAACTGAGCGGGTGGCTCGCCCTCCACTCCTCATAACCCCGCAACGCAGCGCGTGCCCGCCGCACCACAGCTTGTTCAGACATGTCCTTTTCTTCATCCTCGACCGGCAACATGGGCTCACCCCGAGCGTCAACGCGCGGCATTGGCCCCTCTTCCTCTGCAGCACAACTGAGGTAGTGTCTAAGACTGAGCAGTAATCTCCGAGAAAAGTCCTATGAAAACATAAATCCTACTACTGCTGTTACTCAGCCCACCCGAATGTACACACGCACACCTTCAACTTACAGCCCATCTACATACATCCGCATCCAACAATATGTTCCTTGAGAAAGAAAGGAAAATCTTTTCTGGACGGACGAAGGATCGTCAGGGTAACCAACTCAATTAGCCACTTGTCTGTCATGTTGGAGAAAATGAACTTACTTCACTTTTTCCTAGTACTACATAACCACACAAAATAAAGACTAAAATAATTCCTAAAAACTCTGATATATTGTACGCCCTCACATTTATAATCTTTAAAATATGAACTAATTTGGGCAACAAAATTAAGAGTTTATTGTTATTTCCCTACAAAGATACAAATATTTGGACCAAAATTTCATATTCTGCAAAAAAAAACACCGCAGTAAATATTATTCTGAGAAATGTTTAGTTGACTTACAATCTAGGACTACAAGTTAATGGCTACCTTACTAAACCCAACCTAATTTCGGCCTAAAAAGGAATTTAATCCACTAGCCCAGCTTATAAGTTTTGAGCCCACCCTCTGGTTTCTTCCTGGATTCGCCACTGCACAAGGCCAATATTTTTTAAAGTTTTTAAAGGACTGTTTGCTGAAATTTGCTGCTATTGTGTTACGCATCTGCACTTGTTCATTGTTATGAAAACCCTGGAATACCGAAACCCTAGAAAAAAATACCCAGCTAGCCACCGATGTAGAAAACTTCCTTCAATCTCTGCATCGCCTTCCACCTAACCTCCGATTTAAAAATCCTAACTATCTAATCTCTGACTTTGAAAACCATATCCAACTCCCGAAACGGCAACACAACAAGGAACAAAGAAGTCGAAGATTACAAGTTAGGGTTTCTCACTTCACCTAGTCGCCGGTAGTCGCTAGGTGCTTGCTGGCGGCCTCCCAATCTCACTCCGCGCTCTTCTACTCCAACCGTCGAGAGTGGCTAGGCGAGTAGGCGGAGGGGTCGCGGCGGGGTGGTTTGTGGGGAGGGTGGGGTGAGGGGGCGGGGGTGTGTGGGCGATGTGGGTGATGACACGGACCCTATCCGTGTCAAGCACAGAAAATAACGGCCCGTGGGTCCAGTTCGTAAAGAAACAACCAAACAGGCCCACATGCCGCTTACCAGTCACAAAGTAAAACCCTATGTTACTAATAAAAAACACAAAGCAAAATCCTTTTGTCTAAAAAACAAAAACAAAGGAAAATCGTAAAAAAGAGGGAAATCCTTTTTGGGTTTCAACGTGAACGTGATGGTGAGAGGCTCAAGGAGGAGTTTCGTCCGTTTACAACACCTTTGTTTTAGAGAAAAAAATGCACCTTACAATGTGAAATTATAAAATAGTTATTAATAAGTGCTGAAAATTCCTTATTTATAAAAAATTGTTTCTTTCCAGAAAAAACAAACTTCAATAATGGGGGTAGGTAATTGCGTCGCCTTTCTCGCCCCCCTCGCATATGCGGGCCATTTACCGCATTTCTATGGTTGTAACCTCGAAAGTTCAAGATCTTATGCGGCCACCATGAAATCATAGCAGGGAATGGGATGAGTGCCCCATGTTAAGCTCTTTGGTCCATATATGTGCCATATGCTACCAACGGGAGGTGTGGCCTCGAAGCCGTTCTCTACAGCTATGATGCCCGTCCGCTGTCGTTATAATCAATGCAAATTCGTGAGGGGCTAAAAATTCATCGGACCTGGTGTGGTGTCATCGTACAACCCCTAGAGGGTGTGGTAAAACATCGAGAGCAGCATGCATTGGCCCTCACATAGGCTGTGTGCAAACGGGACCATATCGCATGTCGGATCAAGCCATCGAGAGAGAATGCGTCCGACCTGTGAAAGAGTGTGGGGCCCGTTCCTTCATTTGCCTCAAATCTCGATGCCACGTGATGTTAGACCTAGTAACCAAGGCAAGTCTCGTGCATCGCACTCAACTGGACCCACAACATGCATGCACACGTGTCCACGTATGAGTCTAAACGGCGGGGATGCATGGTTCAGGGACTGGCGTAAGTGGTGTGAGTCCAGTTTGGATCTAGCTACCAAGAGGTAACGCATGAGTCTAAACGTCTACCAAGAGGATGCATGTCCACGTATGAGTCTAAACGTCTACGTGATGCTCCACATGTGGGTCTAGACGGCAGGTCTGCATGTGCTTTGGATATAGCTACCAAGAGGTAACGCGTCCGGTTTGTGTCTAGGCGGTGCTTCACGGGGCCTGGCGTGGTCTCGTCGTATAACCCATGAAGGGTGTGGTCAAACACCGAGAGCGGCACGCATAAGCCCTAACGCGGGCTATGTGGAAGGCATGCCATATCGCATGCTGGATCTAGCCAATGGAGGGAACGAGTTCGGCATGCAGACGGAGTGTGGGGCCCGTTCCTTCATTTTCCTCAAAATTCGTTGCCGCTTCATGTGGGCCCTATCCAAAAAGGCCCGTCCAGTGCATCACACACAGCTGGATTCACACCATGCATGCACACTTGGCCACGTAGACACCCACCGTAAACCTTTAGCCAAGTTGACCCACACCATCCATCCACCCTTGACCCCACCTCGGTTCGTTGGATCTCCGACGAGTCCGTTCCCTCGGTATGCCAAGCATGTTAAAATGACACACGGCTACATGTCTTGTACACCAAGATTGGCGCATCATGCACTAGTGCCAACGAACATGTCCAGCTGAGCATCTTTGCCCATTATCTAGATCGAGGCGGCTAGCGGTGCATGTTGTCGGCCCGGTTGCCTAGCGGTGCATGCTATGGGTAGACATGAATGGTATCACATCGGATCAAGATTCCCCTCTCTTGTACCGGACGCCGGAGCAGCACACATGCATGGTAGAAGAATCTGCGTGGTTGATGTGGGAGCTTGGATGAGACGCCATGGGATAGGTGCATGCTGAAATTCAAGATTTAGGAATTGATAACAAAATGAAAACGACAATTCAATTATTTGTGCAGGTGTACAACATGTATTAAGGAAAATGTGGAATATGACACGTTCACATGCATTTTGGCAACAAGTGCACTTTTCGAGGGGGAAAAACAGGTAGCCTCCGTTCCTCCCATGATTTTTGTTCCATGTATTTCGCCACAAATATTGGAGGAAAAAAGAAAAATGTATTTTCCCCTCAAAAAACAACTTGGGAAGAAAATCTGAAGTAACCATATTTAGCTACTCTGTGGAGGTTGTCCCCCATGGGGAGATTCGATCTACCTCTCCTTGATTTTAGGGCAAGTTTGACCAACTTAAGTGAGTGTTTGGTTCCAGCCACACCTTAGGCAAGCCACACTTGGGTCCCACATGGCATACACACAAAAAGTGTGGCAAGGTTCCCTTAGGCTTGCCAACTTGTGGCTCTCATTTTGATGAACTAACCTTAGGCAAGCTTGGGAAAAATGTATGGCAAAATGTGGCAATGCTAGTGCTCTCTTCGACATGTATGGTTGATCCTTCATTTTTTTACTATATATGGTACTATCCCATTTAGTTGCTTATGCAGCAACTAATAAGTTATGCATTATTATTTTCAACGTCATTTGAAGATATTTTACGCTGTCATCAATTACATTATGTTTCATAGACTATGTGCCTGCTGAATTATCATATTAAATATACTTACACAACATTTTGTACTACATGTAGGTCCTAAGTGACGATGTCGACAGCGAACCAGAAACCCAGGGGATCTACAGGAGGCAGAAGGTGAGGGAGCTGGACAGTGGTGTGCTCGAGAAACGTGTCAGGCCAAGAATCGGAAGGGGGGGCTACGGATGCCCTTACTGCAACAAGCTGATGAAAGGCAACCTGTCGAGTACCATCAACCATGCAGTCAGAACATCCCAAGGCAGCATCAAGAATGGCTACGTTTTCAGGGTGAAGCACGCCGCGTATGCCGACTACTTGATGAGGCTTCTTTGAGGCTTTAGGGAAGTGCGCACCCTCGCAGCTAGAACTGATGCTCTTTTGGTTTTAACTATGCTAAGTACTACCCTATGCTATACTTTGTTGGTGAATGTTTATGGTCGAACTATGTGCACCAGTACTACTAAGTGGTGCTTGCTTTTGTATATATGGAAGCGTTGAACTAAGGTAGAACTATGTTAATTGGTGTGTGGTTTGACATCTCTGCTTGTTAAAATCGTGCTCATTAATCATCGACTCATTTAGATTAAGTAGCATACAACCCTGATTGGCTAGGTTCATTTGAAGCTAGTTAAGCTTGTGAGCGCTCGTTAACAGATTCTGATGTGTTATGGTATACATGATGAGTGTGTACATTTGGTTTTCAAGAAGGAAGATGGTGATTCAAAAAGGAAATGCACTAGTTTGCTGCCTAAGGTGTTGATCCAAGTAATACTAGAACCATCGTGTTTGTGGCGTGGCTACATGATGATCACAAAGTCTCGATCCAAGTAATACTAGATCACTTGATGACAATTTGATCTGATGTTTTCACAAGTCTTGAGCATTGGGGTTTATGTACACAATTTTCAACCCCCAACCCATCCACCCCGGACACGATCTTTGGATTGCATCACGTAGATGTACAAAATCCAGTTCCTAGCTCCTGCCCCAAGCGCCTACGCTTGTGATTTTTTTCCAGGATCCTAATTAAGCGCCTAAATAAGCGCCGCTGCATTGAAGGTGCCCAACGCCGACCAATCAATTTTTCTCATAAGTATTTCCGCTATAGTAGGTAACTACCAATTACTCCCCGCATCTCTCCCCCTAGGGTACGCTCTAAAACCATCGCCGCCGCTCACACGCCCGCCTCCCTGCCGTTGGATATGAAATCCACTCGTGGAGGTTGATTGGCCGTCGTGACAGATCGTGGCCATGGACGTGAGGGGCCTGTCATGGACGCCGTCGTGACAGATCGTGGACTTGCGGGGCTAACCACCGACGTCGTCGTCCATCGCATGGATCAGGATCCCCATGAGAAAGCTTTGGACTACTCGGTGTCTGACCCAGAGAAGCATCGTGTCAACGAGTCCAATACTCCGTCGTCGATCACAAGCAGCAACACATGCACGACATGGACTGGAATTCCGTTACGGTAATTTTAATTTTTTAACCCTAGATCTGTCTTCAAGTTTAAGGTTAGAGGTTAATCATTAAACCATCAATACATTGTTGAATTGGCATAATGGAATCTAGCTCTAAATATAATGTTGATCATCAGTACATAATGATCATTATTTATTCAATCAATCTTTGAGAAATTAATGGTTCATCCACTCCACAATTTAGTGCGTTTTGGTTTTATGCTAAAAGTCAGACATCATAAAGGTTGTGCATGTTTATTGACAATTTTTTTTAAAGTACATCATATGATTTATGCTTTCATATGGATTTGATATCGCTTTTTTCTCCTTAAATTTTCAAAGTTAATAAATATTTACTTTAAAAATAATTTATAGGCACTACAGTATGAAACTTAGGGAATATTAGGTACTGTAAACAATGGTGCACCTTATATCATACATAATTTAAACTTGCAGCCTTATTCTCATGATTATGCGGACATTTCCGAAGGAGAGATGGATGCACACACTCAGAAAACCCTTGAAGAATTGCAAAATGGACAGTGCAACGTGCTTAAGCGTATGGCATATTGTTGCACGTTCTATGGCAAATATCTGGACCCGGCTTTCGTTAGTATTCTTGAGCACGCCGAAGGAGTTGCCAAAGGATACCAAATGAAGCATGGTGTGAGGGCGAAACACAAGGCGCTAGCCCAATATCTCAGGAATTTGTCGGACCAAGAGAAGGTCCGAAGAAGGCGTTATGAGAACCAGCATGCCAAAGAATAGATGAATAAACGAAACCCTGAAGAAGTTCTGGTTGGCATAAGTAGTCATTTGCGGTTTTTTTAAATACCAATGAATATTTTAATTATCATAGTTTTTGGAAAAATGTTACATTTATTAAATTTAATCATAAAAATGCATACAATTCAATTATTGATTTTTTCAAATATTTGTAACCTTGCATCTAATAGTTTACCATTTTATTGGTTAACCATTATTTTCATATATATACTGTGGAGTGCTTAAAATTATTCAAGATCAATTGGTGTACTGAAAGACTCATCCACATGCAATATGAACAACAGTGTATTTTTAGGGTTTCTTCAAAAGAACACCTGTGGTCATGCTGATCTTTTCTGTTTGGCCAGAATTGGTAAAGCTGGCAAATCTGCATCTGATCCGGCCCAACACTTTGTTCCTTTTGTGGGCCTGCACAAGTGGGAGGCAGAGAGAAAAGTGAGCGATGGCCCCAACCGCAGCCCCACCCCCATTCCCAATCCCACCACACTTCGTTCTTTGTAGAGACAGAGAGGCGACGTGGAGGGCGATGGCTAGGGTTTGCCAAGTCGTCACCTTGGTCGCCCCCGTTGTCGTCAAATCGGCCGGATCCGCGAGGCCACCCACTCCCCCCTGCTCCGGCCATGATTCTCCACTGCTTCATCGACAGCAAGGTCCGACAACGGCACCTCTTCTCCCCAATCCTGGTCGCGCCGCCCGAAGCTCCGGTGGTGCCAGCTTCGAACAAGTCTACTCCAGCCCCATCTGGTACCACTTCGCGGGTAAGATTGATCTTCCCTGCCCTTCGAATGTCGATCTTACCTTAATTTTGCGATCTAGCAGCACCGCCCAAGTTAAAATCTGACACTTGCTTGTGTGCATGTTTCGGGTATTCGCAGATTTACTGTCAACTAGTAGGTCATATTGTAACAAGTAATTTTACAGCAAGATAATCTGACAATGTACTGCGTAATCATGGTTTTACTTGTTCGTATGGGTAGTAATGGGTAAACACTTTCGTGCAAGTAAGAGAAAAAGGTGGGTGTTGGCCAGCATACCTTGCTCGTCGACATAGCCTTCACTATGCTATCATCTTGCTTGACAGATGCTATCAAGTACTTTTTCCCCCCTGGAAAATGGCCCCCCACTGCTAGATATAGAAAAAGTATATTCACAGGAGCATACACATGTTTTGGTTTGTTGGGATAGTTTGAAGACTGTGTATATGTATTTGCGGATGCTTAGTTATTAAAAACTAAAAAGGCGGCACAGAAGCAGTCCATGAGGAAATTTGTAATGATGGAATGAGGATCAGTTATAGTTTCATGTATTACTCGATGGTAGTATGATGATTAGTGCATATTTTGTAGGATTTGTCAAGTATAGACTGCTCTTGATTGGTGCATGTTTTTGATGATATGTGCACACATGTAATATTTTTGGTTGGTGCATATTTTTGCTGATTGTTGTTACCGCTTACTTGAATTATGTCAGCCTATCTCCAAGATATGGTATGGGCTTGTTGGGGTCAATGAAAATTTCCTGTGAGCTAGTAGTACACATTGCAACAAATTCCTCACTGTTGGATTTTCTGCCATTATACTTCATAATCATGATTTTACTTGTTGGTATGGGTAGTAATGAGTAAATAAATAGCAAGTATACAAAAGGGTGACTATTGGTCAGCATACCTTGCTCGTTCTCATAGCCTTCACTATGATGTCATCTTGCTTGAGAGATTCTATCATGTCCTTATTCTCACTGGAAATTGGAAAATTAACCTCCACAGCTACCTCTAAAAATGTTATGTACAGCAGCAAATGCATTATTTGTTTTGTTGGGACAATTTAAAGACTTTATTTTTATTACCTGATAGTACCAAACAACAGCCCATCAGGAAATTTGCAGTGATCAAAGGCAGATCAGTTATAGTTTCACGTATTGCTCGATGAGAGCAGTCAATCATGGTTCATTTTTACATGGCTACTAATTGGTTGGTTACCAAGTTTTCTTGTCCAGCTCACAAAATTGTAACCTTGAAATATCCTAATTGGTTATGTCTGCCCAATGATTATGAGTCTAACCACTAGTCCTGACTAGTCGTGCGAATAGTTGTCGACTAGCTTTTTCGTGTAGATGTTTATACATGAACTACGTACTTAGCAAGAAGTATGCGAAACTATTATTCACATTGTATATGGTGCTAACAAGTCCTAATGGAAGACTGATTTCATATATCAATAACTAACATTTGTTCATTGCAATGCATGCAACAGGTTTGAATGGCAAGGGAAACCATCCTCATCAGCAGTGAAGAGAGTGATCACCGGACCACCTCAGATGATGCTTCAGATGGCACTTCACGTGGGAGTGACGGCTATAGCGGTGATGACGACACCTCTAGCGACTATGACACTGATGATAGTTCTGATGGAGATGGAGATGTGGACCATGATCCTATCTTGGCACTACAGGGTAAAGTTCTATTTGGCTGGTCAGATATTAAATGAACCGTGAAATATCGAAAGTTGATGTTTGAGTGACACTTGATTACCACACATTACTCTGTTTGGGTTCTAGATGACCTTCCAAATCAACATTGACTGAACTAGAGCTTACATAGAGCAGTGTTTAGTTGTTAGTTTAAATAAATCAAATATTCAATTTGCCCATGTTTCTACGAGATATTGCTGGGTGGATGTGATTGGGTTATCTATGTCCTTCATTTCTTGATCATTGGAGTAGGCATTGATCATTAACCCAGTGCTGATGTTCTAGATCTTACGTATGAAATTATTTACTACTCTGTCATCTTAATTTTTTTTATACAGGTCCGGGATACCTTGTGAGAAAAGGAACTTTCGAGGATCGCATCTTCTATGGCAACCATGTATCGCTAAACAAGGATCGGTGGGACTGTCTCAAATCCATAGTAAAGCAGTGCCAACCTCCCATACCATACTATGTCAGCACCGTCACTCGCTCGGCAGTCATCAGAGGGAAGAGCAAGATGGTAAACACTTGGAATTTTCTTTTTGCAAATCATACTTCACTAGTGAAAATGCCATCATGTAGAGACAGAGAGGAGGACGGGCGTGGTTGTGCAAATCATACTTACTTTTTTTTGTGCAAATCATACTTCATTTTTTATGTAACATTATTTATTTCCCTGTGCAATCAGTGCTTCTCAAAGGATTACAGTCAGGCCTACCTCAAAGATTATCTGCGAAAGCCCATGGTTGTGCGTGTCACCAACCAACATTTTGAAGGTAATAAAAAGGTCTTGTTCAAGATGGGCAAGAAGGACGGGCGTGCGATCATGACGAAGAACTGGAGAGAAGTCGTTGAGGGCGCCAGAATGAAAGAAGATCAAATGGCTATCTTCAGGTTCATGGAAAGGAGTGGAGGTGGGCTTAGGGTGAACATGGTTAGTGGCATGAGGATTCGTTGACCCATGGCAATAGTTTGACGCTAGTTTTATAATCTGTATGTACTAGCCAGTAACTGCAAGTTGGTAGTATCAGCTTTTGGGTCCAGTAAGTACAACTTAGTAGTAATTGGTACTTGGTAGTAACTGGTACTTTGGTGGTATAACTTTTGGGTCCGACTGGATATGAAGATCGTCCAGTAAGTGGAACTTGGCAGTAACTTGGTTCTAGTATGAACCCTATGTGGCGTAAGGTACTTGCTATGCAAGTCTATATATATAAGGCACCCTGGTACCCTCCTTGATATAATTACCTTTATGGACTGCAATTATATTTCCTTTTTTTGCCACAGTGATGCTAGTATTTTTAGAATCAAATCTAGCCGGGTTTCAAATGGATTAGACACTACTTTCATTTTTGAACGAGGTTTTTGTGTTGGCTAGTACGAGTTATTTTGAAAATGCGGTTTGTATGTGTGTCGCACAAAAAAATGCAATGCAAAACAAAAACTTGCGGGTCGAAATGCAATGCAAAAAATGATGTTTCTGTTACTTTCGAGATGGCATGCTATTTTCAAAATGATGTTTTTAAATTTGAAAAACAGTATATACTAAGGAAACATGCTATCTTTTAAAAATGGGACAATTGCATTTTTACCCCTAGTTGGTTCCTACCCACGGGTTTTGCCCTTACTTTTCGAGCTTGCTCAGTTTTGCCCTTACTTTTTCCGTCGAGGTCCCTCGAATGCCCTTTAACCGTTTGATCAAAACTTTGAAAATTCATAACTAATTCATATGAACTCAGAAAAATGCAAATAAGATATCAAAATGTTCAGATAAACATTACCTTTATGTGCACATCATTTGCATTCAGGATAAAAGCACCCTTTAAACTACCTGAGGTAATTAACATTATTAACATTATTAAAAATAAGAAGGTATAAACAATATTTTTTCATGAATAAAAATTACATGCAAATGGAGGTGATGTTTTCTGAACATCCTGATATCTTATTTGCATTTTTCTGAGTTCGTATCAACTTGTTATGAAGTTTCCAAATAATGGTCAAAGTCGTTAGAACATTCTTAACAAGATGATACGAACTCAGAAAAATGCAAATAAGATATCAGGATGTTCAGAAAACATCACCTACATTTGCATGTAATTTTTATTCATGAAAAAAATATTGTTTATACCTTTTTATTTTTAAAAATGTTAATAACGTTAATTACCTCAGGTAGTTTAAAGGCTGCTTTTGTCCTGAATGCAAATGATGTGCACATAAAGGTAATGTTTATCTGAACACTTTGATATCTTATTTGCATTTTTCTGAGTTCATATGAATTAGTTACGAATTTTCAAAGTTTTGGTCAAACGGTCAAAGGGCATTCGAGGGACCTCGACGGAAAAAGTAAGGGCAAAACTGAGCAAGCTCGAAAAGTATGGGAAAAACCCGTGGGTAGGAACCAACTAGGGGTAAAAATGCAATTGTCCCTTTAAAAATCATAATTAAAAAAAATGATGTTTTCAAAATCAGCACGCTGCTTTCAAAACAGCATATTTAAAAAAGCATGTAATTTTTGAAATCAGTTTAAAAACAGCGTTATATTTTTCAAAACAGCGTTATATTTTTAGAATGAGGCTGTTATTTTGAAATCAGCATGCTATTTTTAAAAACAACATATTCAAAAGACATGATTTTTTTTGAAATCAGCATGCTATTTTTGAAATCAGCATGCTATTTTAAAAGTAGCATATTGAAAGAACATTATATTTTTAAAATAAGCATGCTATTTTTAAAATTAGCATGATATTTTTGAAAACAGCATGCTATTTTAAAAGTAGCATATTGAAAAGAGCATTATACTTTTAAAAGTACCATGCTATTTTTAAAATTAGCATGATATTTTTGAAATCAGCATGTTATTTTAAAAGTAGCATATTGAAAAGAGCATTATAATTTTAAAAGTAGCATGCTATTTTTAAAATCAGCATGCTATTTTTAAAATCAGCATGCTATTTTTAAAATCAGCATGCTATTTTTAAATCAGCATATTCATTCTATTTTATTTTCAATTGAACATGCTTTTTTCAAATGAGTATGCTATTTTTAAAATATCAGTATGCTTATCTTCTATTTGAAAATAAACGATTTTCAATGTTATTTGAAAACGAGGTTTCCATTAACGTTCTATTTTCTTATATATATAAATTTTTGGTTTCTATTTTATATTTCAAGTATGAAATTTGACTACACTTTGAACAAATTTCAGCAATATATTATGTAAAAAATGAAAAAAAAATACAGAAAACCAACTTCACTAAAAATGCATTGTTTCATCGATGTTGATAAATCATAACTAGCCTACCATGTCGACCCGTCCATAATAAAATGAGGGTGTACCAATCAAACGAGGAATTCAGAAAAATAGTGGCAGTCCATCTAATAGGTCTAATACATGAGAAACAAGGTGGATCATGGCATGGAAAACTGTCTAATTTGGTTTGTTCTCAATTTTTCGACCCCAGAAATCGTTTTGTTTTCTCTGCTTGACCCTGTGCATCTAAACATCCTGTCTCGACTTCACTTTAGCTTTCCTGCATGAAACAACGTTTGTTAATAGGATAGCAAAGAAGATTTGAGCATATACAGTACACTATAATAGAAAAAACACTAACTTCACTGATTTTCTCTTCATAGCTACAGAAGCTAACTTGACAGCTCTTATTCGCTCAGCCTGTGGTACATTCCTAGCAGGCCTTTTTGTCTTCATCACCCCTTTGTCCTGTTCTTTACCGCCCTTACTAGAGTCTTTCCTAGAAAAGTTAAGAAACGTCAACACAGTACTAGAAAATACCCAACTTCTAGAGCGGACATGTAAGTACAGACACTAACTTCACTGGTTTTCCTCGCGCACCCTTGTCATCGTTCTTTTTCGTCCTCCCAGCATTGACATTTGGAGCGCCCTTGCGTTTCCTACAAAAAATGAAATAGATGAATCTGTAGCCAGCATTTGAAAACATGTTTAAGTACGCACAATTGTGCTAATGCCCACTTGTTTGGTTTTGCGTAATCCTCTTCTGCAACCTCCAATGGTCTCTTTCTAGCCCTCCTCAGCCCACCATCTTCTGCATCTGAACCTTCCTCTTCTTCCACATCTGAATCTCCCTCTTCTTCTGCATCTGAATCTCCCTCTTCTTCTGCATCTGAATCTTCCTCTTCTTCTATACCTGAATCTTCCTCTTCTTCTCTATCTGCCTCTGTCTCTTCTTCTGTATCTGCCTCTGTCTTTTCTTCTGTATCTGACTCTGTCTCTTCTTTTTGCTTCTTCCTCCTTGTGCTATTTGATTTCCCCAATTTTTCTTGCATAAATTGAAGAAAAACATGTGAACACTCTCCGGGAGAACATATTAACACTGTAAGCATGTATGGAAATAAACAATGAGATTAACATGTGCACTAACTTCGTTGCTTTTTTTGAATCTTCCTCTTCTTCTATATCTGAATCTATGTCTTCTTCTGTCTCTGAGTCTTTCTCTTCTCGCTTCTTCCTCCTTGTGACCTTTGATTTCCCCGATTTGTTCCTGAGTAAATTGAAGAAAATGAGAGAACATATTAACATTGTAAGCATGTATGGAAATGAACAATGAGATAAACATGTGCACTAACTTCGTTGCTTTTTTCCCTCTCATCCGCTCGCGCCTGGATTTAATCCTCTTGTTCGATTCTTCGGTAGTTGGTCTACCTTTTGGAACTATTTTGATTGGATTTTCCACGTCATCAGTGCAGCATTCGCGAGCAGCAGAGAAGTATGCCGGCAAAGGAACGAACGATTTATGGCCTTCATCCAAATCAGTTTTTTCTCCATCAACCAATATACTTCGGAGGAGCTCCATCACCTGTTCTGACTGTGAATCGCTAGTTGCGGCTGTGAATAAAGCGTCACTAGCCATGTTGCGTAGTTGATGATACTTATTCATGTGATCAGACCATACATGAGTATTTGCAGTCCTCGAAGAAGGGAACGCTGGCTTGGCATGCATTGTCCATCTTTTCTTGACATTTTTTTTGTAAATGTGCGTACACCAAGATGATCCAGAACGCAGAATATATGTGCGCATGGGTAATCCTAACTTTCCAACTTTTTACATTTACAAGCTGCATCATCCAGTCTTGCTCCTGTAAACAGACAAGTCACGTGATATATAAAATCCACAGGCTTAGCATCCACGCCTTGTGCATCCAACTTTTTTGCATCCAACTCCTCACTATCCTTACCTTCCAAGTGATTGGGATCCTTAGCATCCAGGTTTTTGGCATGCAAGTCCACACCATCCTTGCCTTCCAAGTCATTGGGATCCTCAGCATCCAAGTTTTTTGCATGCAAGTCCTCAGCATCCTTACCTTCCAAGTCATTGGGATCCTCAGCATCCAAGTTTTTTGCATGCAAGTCCTCAGCATCCTTACCTTCCAAGTCATTGGGATCCTCAGCATCCAATTTTTTTGCATGCAAGTCCTCAACATACTTACCTTCCTTACCTTGCAATTCTCTAGCATCCCTGCCATATGGGACTTTATCATATGGGGCTTTGCGCAAAACTCCAAACACGACCAAACCATCACACGCTACCCGGTCTGTGACCTGCCAATTTGTTCCTTCGACAATCTGACGCTTTACCCGTGGAAACATCATAGTTGTATAAATATAAGAGGCAGCAATCTCCAGAGGGTGTGCATTCAGCTTAGTGAAGGGTATCGTATGTGTCGCTACTGCGTCTAATGCTGCTTCATTCTTACGCATTATGGATACACAATGCTCAACATGCTGCAACAAATCAACAAGCTGCATCTTCCTGTTCAGGTGCACATGAAGCCTTGAGTTGAGAGACTCACTCCTCTGATTACTCATCATGCCTAGGAAATATCTACCCTTTGTGTACACAGTAGCCCATTTGTGTCGCAACTCGTACATCATGTTAACCCATGACGACCTCCTGCCTGTTGGTTTTATTTTGAACAGAACCTTATAAGCCTCCCATCTTTTCTCAAACTCATCAACATCCCAACGACGGTAAATGAATTCACTAAATTCCTCAAGCTTTTTCTTGCGGAGGTGCATCACCATATTCTCCTCGATATGCCACGTGCACAAACGATGATCTGTTCCGGTCCAGACAGTAGCTATTGCTTTAGCCATTGCACCGTCCCCATCGGTGATTGCTGAAATTGGTGCCGTCTGGGACATTGCCTCCAAAAATACATGAAGAAGCCACTGGTATGATGCAACTGTCTCGTCTGACACTAGACCGACCCCAAACAAAACTATGCTGCGGTGATGGTTCGGACCAACAAATGGAACAAACGGAAGCCTGTACTTGTTAGACCGATATGTACTGTCGAAGACCACGACACCACCAAAAGGCAACATAGTCAATGCGGGATTGTGAGTCAGCCCAGAATATGTTCCTCAAATGGCCTTTGCTGTCTTTTGTGTATTTGAAAAAGAATTCCGGGTCTGCTTTTTTCTGTGCAATCATATAGGTGAGCAAATATCTAGCGTCACTGCCTTCTATCTTGCGCTTCTTCTGGATTGAAACATGGTTGTATAGGTCTCGATCTATAAGTCCAAGCTTGTCGGGACCTCCGGCATTCTTCTCCATTACATTCATAATCTGATGTGTTCGAAGTCCACCGACAGCATACTCGATGACATCGGCCTTTTGTGCATCAGTCATTCTACGATGAGCCGATAAGTAGGGAGTCAGGTCAGCAGGGACAAACAGATGGTTATGCTTGTCCACAAAATTCATGACGAACCAGAGGCCACTGCTATCTTGTAGCTCAACCTGAAAAAGAGCGGGACACCCACACCGAGAAAGACCCCTCGGTGTTCTTTTCCTTTCAGCTCTGTTAAAGTGCTTAAGGGCCCACCATCCTTGTTTGCAGCACTTGTATGTCCTTCTGTATGCATTTTGTTTCGGACCCGGACTCCTGTACTTCAGATCATCCTTTCTAACACCAAACCCTTTTTTTCTCGCATAGCCTACGTAGAGCATGTAGGCTTCTTCCTCAGTCCTGAAAGTCTTCTTCACAATCTCTAAATATTCCATACACTCATTCAGGTCTGAACCAGCCATGCCTTTATTATCAATTCCTTTACCTTGCATATGTACATCATCCATGTCTATGCCATCCTTGCCTGCATCCTCATTATCCTTATCATCCATGCCTTTGCCTTCGTTGCCTCTATGACCCATGTCCTTGTCATCCGTGCCTGTATCACCCAAGTTTTTGCCATCGTTGCCTTTATCATCCATGTCGTTATGCTGCCAGCGAAAGCAGATAGTCAATGTTACGGATGGATAGCATACGTTACCGAAATTATGCACTAACTCGGTCCTTCAAAATCTGTAAGTAAATATGCCCTGACTAAATCCAGAAATTTTTAATTGACTGTAGTAGCTGTAACTGATGATCTCCTAAATAAATCCAAAGTACACGAGTCCTTCAAATGCCCTGATAGATCCACCCTGATAGATCCACCCTGATAGATCAATTATCTCCAAACTCCATTCAAAATTATCTCCTAACTAAATCCAAATTATCTACTAAATCCAAAAGTATCTCCTAACTAAATCCAAATTATCTCCCAACTAAATCCAAAATAAGTCCAAACTCCATACAAAATTAATTATCTCCTAACTAAATCCAAAATATCTCAAAACTCAATTCAAATGTATCTCCTAACTAAATCCAAAATAACTTTCTTTGAATCCAAATCTGCTGACAACTTTCTCATGCCACAAAACCCTAACTAAGTCCTTCAATATGTCCTAGCTACATCTGAATTACACTTCCTTTCAATCGTAATCTCGTCAGAACTTTCTGAAAACATAAACCCTAAACCTTACATGACATATCCTAAACCC
Source organism: Aegilops tauschii subsp. strangulata (assembly GCF_002575655.3). NCBI lineage: Eukaryota > Viridiplantae > Streptophyta > Magnoliopsida > Poales > Poaceae > Aegilops > Aegilops tauschii. The sequence goes on from NC_053040.3 coordinate 325,253,938, forward strand.
TAACAAAATCCGGTCGAAATCTTGTCACAACTTTCTGAAACGATAAACCTAAACCTCACATGACATATCCTAAACCCGAATCAAATCCGACCCCTATTGGTACTATATGCACAAGTGACCAGAAAAGATTTGAGAGGGCTAGGCACTTACAGCGAAGATCCGGCGTGAAAAAGTTGATGCACGTCGATGAGGATGATGTGGCCTCTCGGGTTGGGGAAGGTGGCGTCCGCTCGGGGAAGGAGTGGATTAGCGGCTCGTCGGAAGATCTGGCGCCGCGACCCGACTGGGGTGACTTGCGATGGAGGGAGTGAGGGGGAGTAGGAGCAGGAGGGGTAGACACGGCGAGTGCGATCGGCGCCGGGGGCGATCGGCGGCGATCGAGGGCGCCGGAGGCGATCAGCGGCGATCGAGGGGGCCCGAGGTTAGGGCTCGAGAGGAGGAGAGAGGACGAACTGCTCGAACCGAAATTCAAAAGAGTACGCACGATGATTGGACCTCTATAATGAAGTGCTTTATTAGTGCAATTAATTTAATTGAAAATTTTAGGACGAGAATACCCCTGGACCTAATTGGGCCGATTAAAGTTTAAAAAAAATTAGGTCAAAAATACCCTTGGGCTAAAAAAGGCCCAGTTATTCTCATCCGTTAGATCGCCCATATAATACATGTGCTCTGGTGTATTATAATGCACCGTAAAATTTCCCAAAAGAAGTTATTTGAATGTGTGTTGTGCAAGGACCCTACGTACACGGCATTTTCGCGGAGGGGAAATGTGAATTAAGAGGAAGGAATTGTCGAGATTAGACTTATTTCTCATTTTACTAGTAAGCGTGCGTGTGCAACTCACGTTTTGATCGATACACAATTTTTTTGGATACATGGTCTAGAATCAATCCAATTGGATATAAGAGCATCTCCAGCCGTTGTGTCCCCCCAGGGACGTTTTTTCGTCCGGCTGGGGCTGCGCCGGCGTAAATTTTGTGCTTGGGGGAGAAAATTTTCCATCCGTCTCCACCCCAAGCATCTCTGCACCTCGACGAGGAGGACGCGTGGCACGCAGCGAAGAAGAGACGGATGATGAGCACGGCCACAACGGAGGCGACGAGCCCTACCCCCGCCTTGCCCGCACGCCCCGCGTCGCTACCTCCGCCCGGCCACGCGCGCGCCAAGGCCGCCCCCGCGTTGCCTGCATGCCCCGCCTCGCCAGCTCCGGCCAGCGCCCGCCCCGCGCCTTGCCTGCTCACCCCGCCTCGCCAGCTCCGCCCAGCGCTCGCCCAGCGCCCGCCCCACGCCTTGCCCGCTCGCCCCGCCTCGCCAGCTCCAGCCAGCGCCCGCCCCGGCCTCGCCCGTCCCGGCCATGCTCCGGTTGCCGACGAGGGCGCCGTGGAGTGCGCGGACGCCGACGTCGATGGTCCGAGCCGGCGCAGTGCCCGCGCTTGTGCTCGCCGTGGCGGCCGCACCCATGGCCGCGGCGAGGAGCCACTTCCGCTGACCACGCCCTCTGCTCCTTCTCGCTGCTACTATGCCATGCTCGCCCCCGCCGCTGCTGCCCCCCTGCTGACGCCGCTGGCTGCCATCGCCGTCGTGCCCGCCTCTAGCCGCAACTCTCCCCTGCTGCTCCCCCGTGCCGCCCAAGCCCGCTGCCGATCGGTGTTGTCGATCCTGAACCAGAGGCGGTGGAGCAGAGGAGGAGACACAGCTTCACCGGCGGGGCGGGGCGGAGGAGGAGGGGCGGCGAGGGAAGCGGAGTGGGGCGGAGGAGGCGGGGCAGGGCTGGGAGGAAGGAAGGCGGGGTGGGCCAGCAGCGAGGAAAAGAAGCGCCGGCACGCCCAGCTGCCCCCCGGGGGGCTGGGTTCGGGGTGGGACTGCCGGCGTTGTTTTTCTTTACATCCGGCGAAAAGTGACGATTTGGGAGCGCGAGTGGGAGGATTTTTTGACGCCGGTGCTAAAAAAGTGGCCTGGGGGCGTTCCCGGGGGCGTGGGTGGAGATGCTCTAACACAAGTATGCAAGCCAAATGTGCGCATATCAGTACTATTCCCGTGTCCCTTCTTTCTCTTGATGCTTGATATTGTTTCTCCTCTTTGATATTGACCACACCACTTCTGCCTCCACAACTCTCATCACCATATGCAACCATTTGTGCTCCCATCGAGACCTAACTTTTTTCCCTTGTTGTTATGTCTCCCGCCTCGTTAGCCACAATGTAATCCCAACTGCCGGTACAAATTTGGACGATGAAAGAAAAGATGTAGAAAAAGAGAAGATACATAATTGCAGCATATTGGGAAGCCTTTGGACTTCTGTAGAATATTCCTTTGGCAACTCATTACATGAAAGAAAATGGTACTATTCAAATTTGCAACGCATTACATGAAAAACATAGGAAACAACAAAAGCTTATCAGTTGATCACTGAAATGAAAGTACTGGAAGATTCTTTACAAATAGCATCAGATAAATTCATTTGTCGTACTTCAAGTAATCAACATCACCTTATTCCACATATGAAGTCAACAAAAGTCAAGACTAGTCAACCCGAGTCTAAAAGATCAATAATAGTCCAAGAAAGCTCCCATGGGTCCAGGCAAGCCACTCCAGTCAACAATAGTCCAAGCTAGGTTTCAAGGTCAACAAGTCAAAGGAAAAAGACTGCATAAAAAAACAGGTAAAAGGAGAAGGCAAGAATAAACAAATTCAAGCCCAAGCAAGCACCCCCCCCCCCACATGATGTAGGGATTCTCCCCTCAATGGGCTACAACCCACCTCCTAGCCCAACAAAGAGCACACACATGTGCCGAAGGACGGAAAACTACCCACCTGCTTAGTTCAACAAAAGTCAAGACTAGTCAACCCGAGTGTGTGCTTCCGTACTTCAAGTAATCAACATCACCTTATTCCACATATGAAGTCAACAAAAGTCAAGACTAGTCAACCCGAGTCTAAAAGATCAATAATAGTCCAAGAAAGCTCCCATGGGTCCAGGCAAGCCACTCCAGTCAACAATAGCCCAAGCTAGGTTTCAAGGTCAACAAGTCAAAGGAAAAAGACTGCATAAAAAACAGGTAAAAGGAGAAGGCAAGAATAAACAAATTCAAGCCCAAGCAAGCACCCCCCCCACATGATGTAGGGATTCTCCCCTCAATGGGCTACAACCCACCTCCTAGCCCAACAAAGAGCACACACATGGGCCGAAGGACGGAAAACTACCCACCTGCTTAGTTCAAGGGTAGCCTTAGAGCATCTCTAGCAGACCCCGCAAACCGAGCCATCTGGCATAATAGCTGCCGGTTTACGGAACGGAGCCCGTAAACCCGACCCGAACAGATCCCCCAAATTCGGCCGTCCAGATTTTTTTTGTGGGATCTCGAATCCGCAAGCCCATTTCCTCCATATCTACGAGATTTCACCCAATTTTGCCGGTCCCCCGTTTCCTTTGGCGTGAACGCATTTCTGCCGGCTTCACTTCCCGCCTCCACCCCCCCCCCCCCCCCCCGCCGTCGCCCATTCTTGCTGCCACCTGGCTGCCCTGCGCCGCCCGAAAGCTCCGCCACCCCGATCCACATCCATTCCACCAAGTTTCACCGCGAGGGTGGCCATTTGTGTCCGGGGCTCGCGGCCGCCGCCAACGCCATGGATCCGCCCTGGAGCTTGGCGCGCGGCTGATACGTCTCCAATGTATCTATATTTTTTATTGTTTCATGCTATTATAGTATCAATCTTGGATGTTTATTATGAAATTATATATCATTTTTTGGGACTAACCTATTAACCTAGTGCCCAGTGCCAGTTGCTGTTTTTGACATCTCAGGAAATCAATATCAAACAAAGTCCAAATAGAGAAAAAAAACTTTGGAATAATTTAATCTGGACCAGAAGAGACCCTAGAAGGTTCGGGAGAAGACCTGATGAGCCACGAGGGAGAGTTGGCCAAACAAAATCAATAGATCGAAGAAAAATACTAAGCTATATAAATCATGCATAAAAGAGTTCAGAGAAGACTCAAATAATATTCATAGATAATCTGATCATAAACCCACAATTCATCGGATCTCAACAAACGCACCGCAAAATAAGATTACATCGAATAGATCTCCAAGAACATTGTATTAAAGATCAAAGAGAGAGAAGAAGCCATCTAGCTATGGACCCGTAGGTCTGCGGTAAACTACTCACACATCATTGGTAGGGTAGCGAGGTTGATGTAGAAGCCCTCCGTGATCGAATCCCCCTCCGGCAGAGTACCGGAAAAGGTCCCCAGATGGGATCTCACTAAGACAGAAACTTGCGGCGGTGGAAAAGTATTTTTGGTGTGCCCTCTGGTATTTGGGGAATATTTGTGTATTTATAGAAGAAGAATTAGGGTTAGAGGAGCCAGGGGGGCACAAGCTTGGGGGCGCCCTCCCTAGGGCGCCCCCCCTGAGCTTGTCGCTGCCTCGTGGCCCTTTTTGGCCTCCTGTCGAAGCTTCTAGGGTGTCTTGTGGTCCAAGAAAAATCGTCAAAAAGTTCGTTTCATTTGGACTCCATTTGGTATTGATTTTCTGTAGCGACAAAAACAAGGAAAAACAGCAACTGGCATTGGGCACTAGGTTAATAAGTTAGTCCCAAAAAATGATATAAAATAGCATAACAATGCATATAAAACATCCAAGATTGATAATATAATAGCATGGAACAATTAAAAAATTATAGATACCTTGAAGATGTCTCATCTTGCAGGCCATCATACTGGTCCTTTGGGCCTTAGCACAACGACTCCCCGACTGTCTACTACAAGAAAGCTTGACCGGCTCCAGTGAGAGAGGGGCGATGATGGTGGCACACCTTTGGCTCGCTCCAGTGCTTGTACTTGTCGCTAGGTGGTCTACGGAGATGGATGTAATTTCTATTTTTTTCTTGTGTTCTTTGTGCTGCCATGATATTTGATGAATAGATCGAAAGTTTGCCTTGCATAAAAAATTATAAGCCACAAAAACATCATCATGGAAAAACTAAAAAGTGGTAGAACTCTAGACTTTGCACAAAGGACCACTAGCCAAGAAAGCAAAACACAATAAAGACCGGAGAATCCCCTAAACTTGACGCCAACGGCCATCACCTGCCTCTGGCACCACGACAACAGCAACAAAAAGTGATGGATCACCTCTTCACCCAAGCTCTACAAGGCGTCATTACTGATATGCAGTTTTTTGACCTTAGAAATAGCTTGCCAAAGACGAAGCCATTTGTCTTGGAAGAAACTAACCGGTGCAGCACCCCGGGCACGCCATCAAACTCCTGATCTGGCACCCTCACTATGATGTCAGCGGAGGAAACCATACCTGCCAGCCGCCAACCACGAACCCAACACATGATTCATCGTCGTTTAGTTGCCATCAACGCAGAACACTATCTGCATCCACTCATGCACCGTTCAGTTTCTGATGCTGCACCAAATTTCGTCGTAATAGCGGACCATAAGGACATAAGTCCACCATAGGGATGTTGCCACAGCCACACCATCCCCATTTGAATAGACTAGCAACTAGATACTGTTGGAAATATTCTCTAGAGGCCATAATATTTGTATTATTATATTTCCATATTCATAATTAAGAGTTTACATTCTATGTTATAACTGCTATGATTCTGGAATGTGCAATTCAGTGGGAAACTCATATGCATGTGTGGAATGATAAACGGTAAATAACAGGTTCCTAGTGTCACCTCTAAGACTAGCTCAAGTGTGTTGTTAGTGATCACGTTTTCTGGATCGTAGGATATCGTAAAGTGTAACGATGATCCTAAAACAACATTGAGATTATGACGTTGGAGGAATGGTCATGTTGAAGTGACCCAAACTTATTTTTTTGAATTGGATTAATATCGTCTGTATTCAATTGTAATAACACGGAGTTTTAACTTGTGATATTGCTCCTTAGATCATATGAGAGTATCACAATCACTTTTTACTGTATGGTGGACTTTGGGGTTGCTCAAATGTCACCTATAACATGGTGATCATAACGACAACTTTCAGATTCATCGAAAAGTTTGACTAGTGGTCGGATAACCCAAGAGTGGGATTTGCTCATTTGACAATGGAGAGATATTCTTAGGGCCCTCTCGGGGTGACGACGTCGATCATCGTCTAGCCAGACACATGTGACTTCGTCATGGGGATGCCGGAACACAATAACGAGAAAGAAGAACAAAACCAGTAACGAGGATTACGGTATAGTGAGCATGGTGATGACTCAGGAGGATACCGATGCATCCCGGGTTTTGTGAAGTATTGCAAAGCAAAGGGAACATCACATGATAACCAAAGGTTCACTCGACTATCATTCGTGTATTCACAGGGACCAATATGGACGTCCACGGTCCCGATGTCGATCATTGGACGAACGGTTTCGTCCATGTCTGTGAGTTACCGAACCTATGGGGTCACAAGCTTAAGGCAATCACGATCTACTGAGTGCTAGTAAGATAGGAGTCATGAGAATATATTTGTGAAATTATTTCATGAATATTCGGAATAGTTCCGAGAAGACCCGGAAGCGTTTCGGGGTCACCGGAAGGGTTTCGGTTAGTATCAGGTAATACCGGGTGTTACCGATAAATCATATATAGGTGGAAAAAGTTTCCAGAGATTTTAAAGTATATATATATAATGGTCTAGGAGTATTTAGAACATTTTATAATTAATTTAAATATCAACGGGCCTAAAATGGCCCAGAGGTGGAAGGCAACTTTGGCCAAAAAGGCCCAAGTGGGAAAGTGCCGCCTTGCCTAAGGAAGGAGGCCAAATTGGGAGAGGAGGAGGAGTCCTACTGAAGGAAATATGCCCTAGAGGGAATAATAAAGTTGTTATTTATATTTCCTTATATCATGATAAATGTTTATCATTCATGCTAGAATTGTATTAACCGGAAACTTAGTACATGTGTGAATACATAGACAATCAGAGTGTCCCTAGTATGCCTCTACTTGACTAACTCGTTCATCAAAGATGGTTAAGTTTCCTAGCCATAGACATGTTTTGTCATTTGATGAACGAGATCACATCATTAGAGAATGATGTGATGGACAAGACCCATCCGTTAGCTTAGCACTATGATCGTTTAGTTTATTGCTATTGCTTTCTTCATGACTTATACATGTTCCTATCACTATGATATTATGCAACTCCTGAATACCGGATGAACACTTAGTGTGCTATCAAACGTCACAACGTTACTGGGTGATTATAAAGATGCTCTACAGGTGTCTCCGATGGTGTTTGTTGAGTTGTCATAGATCAATATTAGGATTTGTCACTCCGTGTATCGGAGAGGTATCTCTGGGCCCACTCGGTAATGCACATCATTATAAGCCTTGCAAGCAATGTAACTAATGAGTTAGTTGCGGGATGATGCATTATGAAACGAGTAAAGAGACTTGCCGGTAACGAGATTGAACTAGGTATGATGATACCGACGATCGAATCTCGGGCAAGTAACATACCGATGACAAAGGGAACAACGTATGTTGTTATGCGGTTTGACCGATAAAGATCTTCATAGAATATGTAGGAGCCAATATGAGCATCCAGGTTCCGCTATTCGTTATTGACCAGAGATATGTCTCGGTCATGTCTACGTAGTTCCCGAACCCGTAGGGTCCGCACGCTTAACGTTCGATGATGATTTGTATTAGGAGTTATGTGATTTGATGACCGAAGTTTGTTCGGAGTCCCGGATGAGATCACGGACATGACGAGGAGTCTCGAAATGGTCGAGACATAAAGATTCATATATTGGAAGGCTACATTAGGACACCGGAATAGTTCAGGTCGTTTCGGAGTACCTGGGGTTACCGGACCCCCCAGGAAGTTATTGGGCCTCATGGGCCTTAGTGGAGAAGAGAGAGGGATGGCCAGGAGGTGGCGCGCGCCCCCTTGCCCCAATCCGATTTGGACAAGGGGTGGGGGCTGATACGTCTCCAACGTATCTATAATTTATGAAGTGTTCATGCTATTATATTATCTGTTTTGGATGTTTAATGGGCTTTATTATACACTTCTATATTTTTTTGGGACTAACCTATTAACCAGAGGCCCAACCCAAATTGATGTTTTCTTGCCTATTTCAGTGTTTCGAAGAAAAGGAATATCAAACGGAGTCCAAACGGAATGAAACCTTTGGGAGAGTTATTTTTGGAACGGAAGCAATCCAGGAGACTTGGAGTAGACATCAGGGAAGCTTCGAGGTGGCCACGAGGCAGGGAGGCGCGCCTGCCCCCTGGGAGTGCCCCCACCCTCGTGGGCCCCTGACCGACTTCTTTCGCCTATATATGTCCATATACCCTAAAAACATCAGGGAGCAGAATAGATCGGGAGTTCCGCCGCCGCAAGCCTCTGTAGCCACCAAAAACCAATCGGGACCCTGTTTCGGCACCCTGCCGGAGGGGGGAATCCCTCACCGGTGGCCATCTTCATCATCCCGGCGCTCTCCATGACGAGGAGGGAGTAGTTCACCCTCGGGGCTGAGGGTATGTACCAGTAGCTATCTGTTTGATCTCTCTCTCTCGTGTTCTTGATTCAGCACAATCTTGATGTATCGCGAGCTTTGCTATTATAGTTGGATCTTATGATGTTTCTCCCCCTCTACTCTCTTGTAATGGATTGAGTTTTCCCTTTGAAGTTATCTTATCGGATTGAGTCCTTAAGGATTTGAGAACACTTGATGTATGTCTTGCATGTGCTTATCTGTGGTGACAATGGGATATTCACGTGATCCACTTGATGTATGTTTTGGTGATCAACTTGCGGGTTCCGTTTGTGAACTTATGCATAAGGGTTGGCACACGTTTTCGTCTTGACTCTCCGGTAGAAACTTTGGGGCACTCTTTGAAGTTCTTTGTGTTGGTTGAATAGATGAATCTGAGATTGTGTGATGCATATCGTATAATCATACCCACGGATACTTGAGGTGACATTGGAGTATCTAGGTGACATTAGGGTTTTGGTTGATATGTGTCTTAAGGTGTTATTCTAGTATGAACTCTTGAATAGATTGATCCGAAAGAATAACTTTGAGGTGGTTTCGTACCCTACAATAATCTCTTCGTTTGTTCTCCGCTATTAGTGACTTTGGAGTGACTCTTTGTTGCATGTTGAGGGATAGTTATATGATCCAATTATGTTATTACTGTTGAGAGAACATGCACTAGTGAAAGTATGAACCCTAGGCCTTGTTTCCTAGCATTGCAATACCGTTTACGCTCACTTTTATCATTAGTTACCTTGCTGTTTTTATATTTTCAGATTACAAAAACCTATATCTACCATCCATATTGCACTTGTATCACCATCTCTTCGCCGAACTAGTGCACCTATACAATTTACCATTGTATTGGGTGTGTTGGGGACACAAGAGACTCTTTGTTATTTGGTTGCGGGGTTGTTTGAGAGAGACCATCTTCAACCTACGCCTCCCACGGATTGATAAACCTTAGGTCATCCACTTGAGGGAAATTTGCTACTATCCTACAAACCTCTGCACTTGGAGGCCCAACAACGTCTACAAGAAGAAGGTTGCGTAGTAGACATCAAGCTCTTTTTTGGCACCGTTGCCGGGGAGGTGAGTGCTTGAAGGTATATCTTTAGATCTTGCAATCGAATCTTTTAGTTTCTTGTTTTATCACTAGTTTAGTCTATAAAAGAAAACTACAAAAAATGGAATTGAGTTTGCCTCATACGCTTCATCTTTTTAATATCTTTCGTGAGAATGATGGAAAGGAAAATTGTGCTCAAGTGCTAGAAGAAGAAGTCTATAAAATGTTTGGCACTAAATCTTTGAATGATGAGCATGATTGCAATGTTCTTAGTATGAACTCTTTGAATATCCATAGTACTAATGATGATTGCACTAGTCATGATGAAAATGTCTCTTATAAGCATGTCAACTTTTGTGGAGTGCATAGAGTTTGCAAGTACACACCAAATAGGGAAGATAGATTTTGCAAGAGGCATAAGTATTTAGAAACTAAATGGTTGCAAGAAAGGCTAGATGTTTGTGCTGAAAATTTAAACTTTCTTTGCCGTCCTTGTGAACTTTGCAATGAACGTGATCATTTCAATACCCAATGCAAATTGTTTCATGATCGTATCGTGTCCAAAAATTGTGATGACTTGATTTCCCTTGCACATCATAATGAACTTAGTCACCACATGATATGTGTTTTGCTTGAAGCGTAATTTTATTTTGTTAATATTTGCTTGCTGTTATTTAGAATATTGTTTTTCATCTCTATTTTCCATAAAATGTCAAGGATAGCCTTTACCATGCTTATTTTGCAAGTATACATGTTGGTGTTTCAAAACAGAAAGTTTACCGCTGTTGCAAAAATTCCCTAGAAAAGTCAGAATATGATAAAATGTTGAAAACTTTTGCATAATAAGCTCTGATAAATTTACTACAGTGGGAAATTTCTTTCATAATTTTTGGAGCTAGGTAAGTATGGATCTTGTTGCATTCTTTACAGATTGTCCTGTTTAGTCAGATTGCTGTTATGTTTGCATTGTTTGCATATGTTTGCTTGTTTAATGATTATATTTGAGGATAGGACTATTAAATATGTGGAGGCATTTAGTATGCAATGTTGAATAATAATTTTAGTGATTTGCTACAGTAGAGTATGATAAGGTTTTTGCATTGGTTTATACTAACTTATCTCGCGAGTTCTTGTTGAGTTTGGTGTGGATGAAGCTTTCGAGATTTAGGAAACCATGATATGAGAGGAATTAAGGAGACACAAAAGCTCAAGCTTGGGGATGCCCAAGGCACCCCAAGATAATATTTCAAGAAGTCTCAAGCATCTACGCTTGGGATGCCCCGGTAGGCATCCCACCTTTCTTCTTCAACAATTATCGGTTAGTATCGGTTGAGCCTAAGTTTTTGCTTCTTCACATGATGAGTGCTTTCCTTGAAATGTCATTTTATTTTGTTTTGCTTGCTGTTTGAATAAAATACCAAGATCTGAAATTCTTAAATGAGAGAGAGAGTCTTCACATAGCTAAATAATTATATAACTACTCATTGATCTTCACTTATATCTTTTTGGAGTAGTTTGCCATTTATCTTTTTGGAGTAGTTTGTCATTTACTCGTGTGCTTCACTTATATCCTATGAGTACATGGTTGAATGATTTGAATGTCATAAATCTGAAATTATATATGTTTCATATGCTTATCCCATGGGGAGTAATGACTTCACATATAAGAAGTAGAGGTGGTAAATTTATTGAAAGTTAGCGAACATTGTATTAGTCACTTGAACAATTCATGAAAGAATATTGAGGGAAGAGAGATTTCACATATAAATATACTATCTTGGACATCTTTTGTAATTGTGAGCACTCATTAAAATATGGCATGCTAAAAGGTTGATGTTGGACAAGGAAGACAACGTAATGGGTTATGTTTTCTTATATCCGAAATAAAGTATATTGTCATGGATCATTCAACATGCTGAGCTTGCCTTTCCCCCTCATGCTAGCCAAATTCTTTGCACCAAGTAGAGATACTACTTGTGCTTCCAAACATCCCTTAAACCAGTATAGCCATGAGAGTGCACCATACCTACCTATGGATTGAGTAAGATCCTTCAAGTAAGTTGTCATCGGTGCATGCAATAAAAATTGCTCTCTAAATATGTATGATCTATTAGTGTGGAGAAAATAAGCTTTATACGATCTTGTGATGTGGAAGCAATAAAAGCGACGGACTGCATAATAAAGGTCCCTATCACAAGTGGCAATATAAAGTGACGTTCTTTCGCATTAAGATTTTGTGCATCCAACTATAAAAGCGCATGACAACCTCTGCTTACCTCTGCGAAGGGCCTATCTTTTATTCTTGTCTTATACCTTATGCAAGAGTCATGGTGATCTTCACCTTTCCTTTTTACATTTTATCCTTTGGCAAGCACATTTTGTTGGAAAGATCCTGATATATATATCCAATTGGATGTAAGGCATCATGAACTATTATTGTTGACATTACCCTTGAGGTAAAAGGTTGGGAGGCGAATCTATAAGCCCCTATCTTTCTCTGTGTCTGATTAAAACTTTGAACCCATAAATATCGCGTGAGTGTTAGCAATTGTGAAAGACTAAATCATAGTTGATTATGTGAAGTTTGCTGAATCAAAGCTCTGACATAGACTCTTCCTGAAAATAAGATGAATTGTAATTGTTTGATGACTAATAACACGGTTTGTTAGTTTTCAAGAAAGTTTATGATCTATACTTTAACATGTGAATAGTTTGTTACTTGATCATGAAAAGTTTTATGAGATGAGCTACTGTATGACATATGATGATGCTAGAAAAGGTGATTGAAATTATCATTGATCAAACTTGTGCACCTGCTAGCATTCACACTTCATAAATTATCTCTTTTATCATTTACCTACTCGAGGACGAGCAGGAATTAAGCTTGGGGATGCTGATACGTCTCCAACGTATCTATAATTTATGAAGTATTCATGCTATTATATTATCTATTTTGGATGTTTAATGGGCTTTATTATACACTTTTATATTATTTTTGGGACTAACCTATTAACTGGAGGCCTAGCCCAAATTGTTGTTTTCTTGCCTATTTCAGTGTTTCGAAGAAAAGGAATATCAAACGGAGTCCAAACGGAATGAAACCTTCGGGAGAGTTATTTTTGGAACGGAAGCAATCCAGGAGACTTGGAGTAGACGTCAGGGAAGCTTCGAGGTGGCCACGAGGCAGGGAGGCGCGCCTGCCCCCTGGGCGCGCCCCCACCCTCGTGGGCCCCTCGTGGCTCCCCTGACCGACTTCTTTCGCCTATATATGTCCATATACCCTAAAAACATCAGGGAGCAGAATAGATCGGGAGTTCCGCCGCCGCAAGCCTCTGTAGCCACCAAAAACCAATCGGGACCCTATTCCGGCACCCTGCCGGAGGGGGGAATCCCTCACCGGTGGCCATCTTCATCATCCCGGCGCTCTCCATGACGAGGAGGGAGTAGTTCACCCTCGGGGCTGAGGGTATGTACCAGTAGCTATGTGTTTGATCTATCTCTCTCTCGTGTTCTTGATTCGGCACGATCTTGATGTATCGCGAGCTTTGCTATTATAGTTGGATCTTATGATGTTTCTCCCCCTCTACTCTCTTGTAATGGATTGAGTTTTCCCTTTGAAGTTATCTTATTGGATTGAGTCCTTAAGGATTTGAGAACACTTGATGTATGTCTTGCATGTGCTTATCTGTGGTGACAATGGGATATTCACGTGATCCACTTGATGTATGTTTTGGTGATCAACTTGCGGGTTCCGTTTGTGAACTTATGCATAGGGGTTGGCACACGTTTTCGTCTTGATTCTCCGGTAGAAACTTTGGGGCACTCTTTGAAGTTCTTTGTGTTGGTTGAATAAATGAATCTCTGATTGTGTGATGCATATCGTATAATCATACCCACGGATACTTGAGGTGACATTGGAATATCTAGGTGACATTAGGGTTTTGGTTGATATGTGTCTTAAGGTGTTATTCTAGTACGAACTCTTGAATAGATTGATCTGAAAGAATAACTTTGAGGTGGTTTCGTACCCTACAATAATCTCTTCGTTTGTTCTCCGCTATTAGTGACTTTGGAGTGACTCTTTGTTGCATGTTGAGGGATAGTTATATGATCCAATTATGTTATTACTGTTGAGAGAATATGCACTAGTGAAAGTATGAACCCTAGGCCTTGTTTCCTAGCAATGCAATACCGTTTACGCTTACTTTTATCATTAGTTACCTTGCTGTTTTTATATTTTCAGATTACAAAAACCTATATCTACCATCCATATTGCAAATGTATCACCATCTCTTCGCCGAACTAGTGCACCTCTACAATTTACCATTGTATTGGGTGTGTTGGGGACATAAGAGACTCTTTGTTATTTGGTTGCAGGGTTGTTTGAGATAGACCATCTTCAACCTACGCCTCCCACGGATTGATAAACCTTAGGTCATCCACTTGAGGGAAATTTGCTACTGTCCTACAAACCTCTGCACTTAGAGGCTCAACAATGTCTACAAGAGGAAGGTTGCATAGTAGACATCAGGGGCGGCACCCACCTCCTTCCTTCTCTCCTCCTCCTCCTTCCCCCTTCTCCCACTTGGAATAGGAAAGGGGGGCAAATCCTACTAGGTTTGGAGTCCTAGTAGGACTCCCCCCCATGGCGCGCCTCCTCCTTGGCCGGCCTCCTTCTCCCCCTCCTTTATATACGTGGGGAGGGGGGCACCCAAAGGCACAACAGGCAATCTCTTAGCCATGTGCGGTGCCCCCCTCCACAGTTACACACCGGTCATATCGTCGTAGTGCTTAGGCAAAGCCCTGCGCCGGTAACTTCATCATCACCGTCGCCACACCGTTGTGCTGACGGAACTCTCCCTCGGCCTCAACTGGATCAAGAGTACGAGGGACGTCATCGAGCTGAACGTGTGCTGAACACGGAGGTGCCTTACGTTCAGTGCTAGGATCGGTCGGATCGTGAAGACGTACGACTACATCAACCGCGTTGATATAACGCTTCTGCTTTCGGTCTACGAGGGTACGTGGACACACTCTCCCGCTCGTTGCTATGCATCACATAGATAGATCTTGCGTGATCGTATGATTTTTTTTTTTTGAAATTACTGCATTCCCCAACACCTACTCCTACTCCCTTGGCCGACGCACCAAGGAGGGACTTTCCCTCCTTGGTGGCAACCCTCCCTCTCCCCTTCAACCTATATATACATGATGATTTGTTCTCTTTTGATCATACAAGTTTTGGAGCCTCCTCTAGTTCTTCTCGTTCTAATTTTAGTTGGTCCTAGTTGACTAATTAGAGCTAGGCTAATCCTCTTGTCCTCATAATTTGAAGCCCTGTGTGGTTCTAATCTCCTCCCTCTAGTTCTCCGGCGACGATTAGCTCTGGACGACGAAGCGCTGCCGGCTCGTGAAGGTTGTAGGCTTGCAACCAAGTAGAGAGGTCGTGCTTTCGGTCTTCGGTTAGAGGGACTGTTCGTGGGCGATACGAGGGATCGTTCATTGATGGTTCGAGGGACTCCAAGTATGATCTACACCGACACATTCTTCTTCTGCTGCAACTCGGTGGCGGTAATGATCTTGATCCCAACTAGTTATGCATCTTCATATTGATCTTGGGTGATCGTATGTATTTTTTGTTTTCTACTATGTTTTCCAACAGATACATCACCCACCGACGAACAACACGCCATGTTGAGGAAGGATCTGAAGTTTTATTATTCGCCACCGCCATCGCCCTTGTCGAAGCCATGCCATCGAATGACCAAAAACCTAAGTTACTAAGGCACTATATCGTAAAGCTACATGATCTGTACGTGAGGGATTCCCCTCTCCCCTCACTACCGATGATAGAGAGGTCTGCGGCAGGCGAGAGGCGCTGAAGGACGGCACGGGAAGATGATTCTCCTCCAAACCCTAGTCACCATAGCCACCGCTAGAGGTTTAGGTTGTCGAGGAAAAGACGTCTCTCTTCACATGTCCATATCCAATGCTAAATTCGTTAGGGAATCTGCAAAGGCAACTCTCAAATCACCCGCATACATCCGGACCGCGCGGTCCAGACCGTGGAAGCCATCCAATGTGGGCCTGTATTGGTCCGTAGGGCAGTCCAGGTGCACTTTCTCCCGCAAACCGGAGACAAATGTGGGGGGACTTTGCGGGCATCCGGACAGCACCCACGCCCGATTCTAACCACCCTGGCCCACCCTAACCCCCTCCTCCTTGCCCGTGTGTGTTCCCGCCCGGCGCTAGCTGCCCGCATTCATGCCTCTGTGGAGCAGCTGAAGGAAATATGCCCTAGAGGCAATAATAAAGTTGTTATTTTACATTTCCTTATATCATGATAAAATGTTTATTATTCATGCTAGAATTGTATTAACCGGAAACTTGATACATGTGTGGATACATAGACAAAACACAGTGTCCCTAGTAAGCCTCTTCTAGACTAGCTCGTTAATCAAAGATGGTTAAGTTTCCTAACCATGGACATGTGTTGTCATTTGATGAATGGGATCACATCATCAGGAGAATGATGTGATGGACAAGACCCATCCGTTAGCTTAGCATAATGATCGTACAATTTTATTGCTATTGCTTTCTTCATGTCATATACATATTCCTTTAACTATGAGATTATGCAACTCCCCCGATATCGGAGGAACACCTTGTGTGCTATCAAACGTCACAACGTAACTGGGTGATTATAAAGATGCTCTACAGCTATCTCCGAAGGTGTTTGTTGGGTTGTCATAGATCGAGATTAGGATTTGTCACTCCGAGTATCGGAGAGGTATCTCTAGGCCCTCTCGGTAATGCACATCATAAGAAGACTTGCAAGCAATGTGACTAATGAGTTAGTTGCGGGATGATGTATTATAGAACGAGTAAAGAGACTTGTCGGTAACGAGATTGAACTAAGTATGAAGATACCGATGATCGAATCTCGGACAAGTAACATATCGATGACAAAGGGAATGACGTATGTTGTCATTACGGTTTGACCCATAAAGATCTTCATAGAATATGTAGGAGCCAATATGAGCATCCAGGTTCCGATGTTGGTTATTGATCGGAGATGTGTGTCGGTCATGTCAACATAGTTCTCGAACCCGTAGGGTCCGCATGCTTAACGTTTGCTGGCGATTTGTATTATGAGTTATGTGTTTTGGTGATCGAAGATTGTTCGGAGTCCCGGATGAGATCACAGACATGAAGAGGAGTCTCGAAATGGTCGAGAGGTAAAGATTGATATATTGGATGATAGAATTCGGGCACCTGAAGTGTTTCGGAATGTATCAGGTACATATCGGAGTACCGAGGGGTTACTGGAATCCCCGGAGGGGCGATATGGGCCATAGGAGGGAGGCAAGGCAGCCCACAAGGGGTGGCGCCCCCCATGGGGAGTCTGAATTGGACTAGGGGAGGGGGCGTCTCCCCCCTTTCCTTCTCCCTCTCTGTCTCCTTCCCCCTTTCCCCCTCCGATAAAAGGAAGGGGGCCGAATTGGACTAGGAGCCCAAGTGGGACTCCTCCCACTTGGGACGCCCCTAGGCTGGCCTCCTCCCCTCTCCCTCCTTTATATACGGCGGCAGGGGGCACCTCTAAGACACATCAATTGTTCATAGCCGTGTGTGGCGCCCCCCTCCACCGTTTACTCCTCCGGTCATATTGTCGTAGTGCTTAGGTGAAGCCCCTGCACGGATCACTTCACCATCACCGTCACCACACCGTCGTGCTGACGAAACTCTCACTTGACACTTTGCTAGATCAAGAGTTCCAGGGACGTCATCGAGCTGAACGTGTGTTGAACTCAGAGGTGTCGTACGTTCGGTACTTGATCGGTTGAATCGCGAAGACGTTCGACTAAATCAACCACGTTAAACTTACGCTTCTGCTTTCGGTCTACGAGGGTACGTGGACACACTCTCCCCTCTCCTTGCTATGCATCTCCTAGATAGATCTTGCGTGAGTGTAGGAAAATTTTGAAATTGCATGCTACGTTCCCTAACACAAAGGTGTTTGTTGAGTTGGCATAGATCGAGATTAGGATTTGTCACTCCGAGTATCGGAGAGGTATCTCTGGGCCCTCTCGGTAATACACATCATAAGAAGCCTTGCAAGCAAAGTGACTAATGAGTTAGTTGCAGGATGATGTATTACAGAACGAGTAAAGAGACTTGCCGGTAATGAGATTGAACTAGGTATGAAGATACCGATGATCGAATCTTGGGCAAGTAACATACCGATGGATAAAGGGAATAATGTTTGTTGTCATAACGGTTCGACCGATAAAGATCTTCGTAGAATATGTAGGAGCCAATATGAGCATCCAGGTTCCACTATTGGTTATTGACCGGAGAGGTGTCTCGGTCATGTCTACATAGTTCTCGAACCTGTAGGGTCCGCATGCTTAACGTTCGATGACGATATTGTATTATATGAGTTACGTGATTTGGTGACTGAATGTTGTTCGGAGTCCCGAATGAGATCACAGACATGACGAGGAGTCTCTAAATGGTCGAGAGGTAAAGATTAATATATTGGATGATAGTATTTGGACACCGGAAGTGTTCCGGAGTGTATCGGGTATTTATCGGAGTACCGGAGGGGTTACCAGAACCCCCCGGGGGAATATATGGGCCATATGGGCCATGAGAGGGGAGCACACCAGCCCACAAGGGGTGGCACGCCCCCCTATGGAAGGAGGCTGAGTGGGAGAAGGGAAAGAGGGGGTTCGCCCCCCTTTCCTTCTCTCCTTCCCCTTCCCTTTTCCCCCTTCGGCAATTATGGAAGGGACAATTGCATTTTTACCCCTAGTTGGTTCTTACCCATGGGTTTTGCCCTTACTTTTCGAGCTTGCTCAGTTTTGCCCTTACTTTTTCCGTCGAGGTCCCTCGAATGCCCTTTGACCGTTTGACCAAAACTTTGAAAATTCATAACTAATTCATATGAACTCAGAAAAATGCAAATAAGATATCAAAATGTTCAGATAAACATTACCTTTATGTGCATATCATTTTCATTCAGGACAAAAGCACCTTTAAACTACATGAGGTAATTAATGTTATTAACATTATTAAAAATAAAAAGGTATAAACAATATTGTTTTCACGAATAAAAATTACATGCAAATGTAGGTGATGTTTTCTGAACATCCTGATATCTTATTTGCATTTTTCTGAGTTCGTATCAACTTGTTATGAAGTTTCCAAATAATGGTCAAAGTCGTTAGAACATTCTTAACAAGATGATACGAACTCAGAAAAATGCAAATAAGATATCTAGATGTTCAGAAAACATCACCTACATTTGCATGTAATTTTTATTCATGAAAAAAATATTGTTTATACCTTTTTATTTTTAATAATGTTAATAACATTAATTACCTCATGTAGTTTAAAGGGTGCTTTTGTCCTGAATGCAAATGATATGGACATGAAGGTAATGTTTATCTGAACATTTTGATATCTTATTTTAATTTTTCTGAGTTCATATGAATTAGTTATGAATTTTCAAACTTTTGGTCAAACGGTCAAAGGGCATTCGAGGGACCACGATGGAAAAAGTAAGGGCAAAACTGAGCAAGCTCGAAAAGTAAGGGCAAAACCCGTGGGTAGGAACCAACTAGGGGTAAAAACGCAATTGTCCCATTATGGAAGGGGGGAGGCCGAATTGGGGAGACCCCAAGTAGGATTCAGCCTACTTGGGGCGCCCCTTGGCTACCTCTCCTCCCCTCCCACCTATATATATGTGGGGAGGGGGCGCCTAGAACAGATAACATCAACTGTTAGCCGTGTGCGGCGCCCCCCTCCACAGTTTACACCCCCGATCATAATTTCGCGGTGCTTAGGCGAAGCCCTGCGAGGATCACTACACCATCACCGTCACCACGCCGTTGTGTTGACAGAACTCATCTACAACCTCGACACCTTGCTGGATCAAGAAGGTGAGGGATGTCACCGAGTTGAACGTGTGCAGAACTCGGAGGTGCCGTACGTTCGGTACTTGATCGGTGGAGCTCGAGGAAAGTTTGACTACATCAACCACGTTGTGAAACGCTTCCGCTTACGGTCTACGAGGGTATGTAGACACACTATCCCCCTCGTTGTTATGCATCTCCATGGATAGATCATTGCGTGTGCGTAGATTTTTTTTGTTTTTTCATGCAACGATTCCCAATAGTGGCATCATGAGCCAGGTCTACGCGTAGATGATGTGCACGAGTAGAAGAGTTATGGGTGGTGATAGTCATATTGCTTACCACCAACGTCTTATTTTGATTCGGCGGTATTGTGGAATGAAGCGGCCCGGACCAACCTTACATGTCCATGCACATGAGACCGGTTCCACCGACAGACATGCAACCAATTTTGCATAAAGGTGGCTGGCGGGTGTCTAATTCTCCTACTTTAGTTGAATTGAATTTGACTGCGGCCGGTCCTTGAAGAAGGTTAAAACAGCAAACTTGATGAAACACTGCTGTAGTTTTGATGCGTAGGTAAGAACGGTTCTTGCTAGAAGCCCGTAGCAGCCATGTAAAACTTGCAACAACAAAGTAGAGGACATCTAACTTGTTTTTGCAGGGCATGTTGTGATATGATGTGATCAAGACATGATGTGATATACGTTAATGTATGAGATGATCATGTTTTGTAAAAGTTATCGGCAACCGGTAGGAGCCTTATGGTTGTCTCTTTATTGTATGAAATGCAAACGCCATGTAATTGCTTTACTTTATCACTATGCGTTAGCGATAGTGGTAGAAGCAATAGTTGGCGAGATGACCACGTGCAATGATGGAGATCAAGGTGTCGAGCCGGTGACGATGGAGATCATGACGGTGCTTTGGAGATGGAGATCAAAGGCACAAGATGATGATGGCCATATCATGTCACATATTTTGATTGCATGTGATGTTTATCTTTTATGCATCTTATTTTGCTTAGTACGGCGGTAGCATTATAAGATGATCCCTTACTAAAATTTCAAGGTATAAGTGTTCTCCCTGAGTATGCACCGTTGCGACAGTTCGTCGTGCTGAGACACCACGTGATGATCGGGTGTGATAGGCTCTACGTTCACATACAACGGGTGCAAGATAGTTTTGCACATGCGGAATACTCGGGTTAAACTTGACGAGCCTAGAATGTACAGACATGGCCTCAGAACACTAGAGACCGAAAGGTCGAACGTGAATCATATCATAGATATGATCAACATAGAGATGTTCACCATTTATGACTACTCCATCTCAAGTGATGATCGGAAATGGTTTAGTTGATTTGGATCACGTATCATTTAGATGACTTGAGGGATGTCTATCAAAGTTGGAGTTCTTAAGTAATATGATTAATTGAACTTAATTTATCATGAACTTAGTCCTGATAGTTTTTGCATATCTATGTTGTAGATCAATGGCCCGTGCTACCGTTCCCTTGAATTTTAATGCATTCCTAGAGAAAGCTAAGTTGAAAGATGATGGTAGCAATTACATGGACTGGGTCCGTAACTTGAGGATTATCCTCATTGCTGCATAGAAGAGTTATGTCCTTGATGCACTGCTAGGTGAAAGGCCTGTTGCAGGAACAGATGTTATGAACATGTGGCAAGCTCGATCCGATGACTACTCGATAGTTCAGTGTGCCATGCTTTACGGCTTAGAATCGGGACTTCAAATACGTTTTGAACGTCATGGACCATATGAGATGTTCCAGGAATTGAAGTTAATTCAAGCAAATGCCCGAGTTGAGATATATGAAGTCTCCAACAAGTTCTATAGCTGCAAGATGGAGGAGAACAGTTCTGTCAGTGAACGCATACTCAAAATGTCTGGGTATCATAATCACTTGACTCAGTTGGGAGTTAATCTTCCAGATGATAATGTTATTGACAGAGTTCTCCAATCACTGCCACCAAGCTACAAAGGCTTCGTGATGAACTATAATATGCAAGGGATGGATAAGACAATTCCCGAGCTCTTCGCAATGCTCAAAGCTATGGAGGTAGAAATCAAGAAGGAGCATCAAGTGTTGATAGTTAACAAGACCACTAGTTTCAAGAAAAAGGGCAAAGGAAAGAAGGGGAACTTCAAGAAGAATGGCAAGCAAGTTGCCACTCCCGGGAAGAAGCCCAAATCTGCACCTAAGCTTGAAACTGAGTGCTTCTACTGCAAAGGGACTGGTCACTGGAAGCAAAACTGCCCCAAGTATTTGGCGGATAAGAAGGATGGCAAAGTGAACAAAGGTATATGTGATATACATGTTATTGATGTGTACCTTACTAATGCTCGTAGTAGCGCCTGGGCATTTGATACTGGTTCGGTTGCTCATATTTGTAACTCGAAACAGGGCCTATGGATTAAACGAAGATTGGCTAAGGACGAGGTGATGATGCGCGTCGGGAATGGTTCCAAGGTCGATGTGATCGTCGTCGGCACGCTACCTCTACATCTACCTTCGGGATTAGTTTTAGACCTGAATAATTGTTATTTAGTGCCAGCGTTGAGCATGAACATTATATCTGGATCTTGTTTAATGCGAGATGGTTATTCATTTAAATAAGGGAATAATTGTTGTTCTATTTATATGAGTAATATCTTTTATGGTCATGCACCCTTGAAGAGTGGTCTATTTTTGTTGAATCTCGATCATGGTGATACACATATTCATAATATTGATGCCAAAATATGCAAAGTTGATAATGATAGTGCAACATATTTATGGCACTGTCGTTTAGGTCATATTGGTGTAAAGCGCATGAAGAAACTCCATGTGGATGGACTTTTGGAATCACTTGATTATGAATCATTTGATGCTTGTGAACCATGCCTCATGGGCAAGATGACTAAAACTCCATTCTCCGGAACAATGGAGCGAGCCACTGACTTATTGGAAATAAAACATACCGATGTATGCGGTCCGGTGAGTGTTGAGGCTCGTGGCGGGTATCGTTATTTTCTGACCTTCACAGATGATTTGAGAAGATATGGGTATATCTACTTGATGAAACACAAGTCTGAAACATTTGAAAAGTTCAAAGAATTTCAGAGTGAAGTAGAGAATCATCGTAACAAGAAAATAAAGTTTCTACGATCTAATCGCAGAGGCGAATATTTGAGTTACGAGTTTGGCCTTCATTTAAAACAACGTGGAATAGTTTCACAACTCACGCCACCTAGAACACCACAGCGTAATGGTGTGTCCGAACGTCGTAACAGTACTTTATTAGATATGGTGCGATCTATAATGTCTCTTATCGATTTGCCGCTATCGTTTTGGGGTTATGCATTAGAGACAACTGCTGATAACCCACAAGTATAGGGGATCAAATGTAGCCTCTTTCGATAAGTAAGAGTGTCGAACCCAACGAGGAGCTAAAGGTAGAACAAATATTCCCTCAAGTTCTATCGACCACCGATACAACTCTACGCACGCTTGACGTTCGCTTTACCTAGAACAAGTATGAAACTAGAAGTACTTTGTAGGTGTTGTTGGATAGGTTTGCAACATAATAAAGAGCGCGTAAATAAAAACTAGGGGCTGTTTAGATAAAGACACAACTAAATTAGTTTTAGTACAGAGATTTTTGTCACGAGGAAGTTATTTGTCCCTAGGGCAATCGATAACTAGACCGGTAATCGTTATTGCAATTTTATTTGAGGGAGAGGCATAAGCTAACTTACTTTCTCTACTTGGATCATATGCACTTATGATTGGAACTCTAGCAAGCGTCCGCAACTACTAAAGATCATTAAGGTAAAACCCAACCATAGCATTAAAGTATCAAGTCCTCTTTATTCCCATACGCAAACAACCTACTTACTCGGGTATATGCTTCTCTCACTCACGCCACCCACCATAAGCAAATCATGAACATATTGCAAACCCTACAGCAGGGATCCCTCATGCTTGCGCGACACGGAGAGCACCATAGGACAGCACCAATAATAAAACATGCAACTCAAACCAATCACGATCATCAATTAACCCATAGGACAAAACGGATCTACTCAAACATCATAGGATAGCCATACATCATTGGGAAATAATATATAGCGTTGAGCACCATGTTTAAGTAGAGATTACAGCGGGTAAAAGAGGGGTTACACCGCTGCATAGAGGGGGGAAGAGTTGGTGATGACGGCGGTGAAGTTGTTGGTGAAGATTGCGGTGATGATGATGGCCCCGGCGGCGTTCCGGCGGCACCAGAAGAGAGGGGCAGAGGGGCCCCCTTCTTCTTCTTCTTCTTCCTTGACCTTCTCCCTAGATGGGAGAAGGGTTTCCCCTCTGGTCCTTGGTCTCCATGGCATGGGAGGGGCGAGAGCCCCTCCGAGATTGGATCTGTCTCTCTGTCTCTCTCTGTTTCTGCGCTCTGGGATTCTGCCCTTTCACCGTTTCTTATATATCCGGAGATCCGTAACTCCGATTGGATTGAAACCTTCGCCCAGATTTTTCTCCGAAAATTAGCTTTCTTGCGGCCAAAGAAGAGCAGCAACCGCCTTATAGGGGGCCCACGAGGGTCAGGGGCGCGCCCAGGGGCAGGCGCGCCCCCTGCCTCGTGGCCCCCTTGGGCACCTTCACGCGTTGATTCTTCTTCCCATATTTCACAAATATTCCAAAAATATTCTCCGTCCGTTTTTATTCCGTTTGGACTCCGTTCGATATGGGGTTTCTGCGAAACATAAAACATGTAACAAACAGGAACTGGCACTGGGCACTGGATCAATATGTTAGTCCCAAAAATAGTATAAAAAGTTGCCAAAAGTATATAAAAGTTGTAGAATATTGGCATGGAACAATCAAAAATTATAGATACGACGGAGACATATCAGCATCCCCAAGCTTAATTCCTGCTCGTCCTCGAGTAGGTAAATGATAAAAAGATAATTTTTGATGTGGAATGCTACCTAGCATAATCTTGATCATGTAATCTAATCATGGCATGAATATTAAGACACGAGTGATTCAAAGCAATAGTCTATCATTTGACATTAAGACAATAATACTTCGAGCATACTAATAAAGCAATCATGTCTTTTCAAAATAACATGGCCAAAGAAAGTTATCCCTACAAAATCATATAGTCTGGCTATGCTCCATCTTCACCACACAAAATATTCAAATCATGCACAACCCCGATGACAAACCGAGCAATTGGTTCATACTTTTTAACGCGCTTCAGCCTTTTCAACCCTCACGCAATACATGAGCGCAAGCCATGGAACTAGCACTATAGATGGAATAGAATATGATGATGGGGGTTATGTGGAGAAGACAAAAAAAGAGAAAGTCTCATCAACGCGGCTAATCAACGGGCTATGGAGATGCCCATCAATTGATGTCAATGTGAGGAGTAGGGATTGCCATGCAACGGATGCACTAGAGCTATAAGTGTATGAAAGCTCAAACTGAAACTAAGTGGGTGTGCATCCAACTTGCTTGCTCATGAAGACCTCGGGCATTTGAGGAAGCCCATCATCGGAATATACAAGCCAAGTTCTATAATGAAAATTCCCACTAGTATATGAAAGTGATGAAATAAGAGACTCTCTATCATGAAGAACATGGTGCTACTTTGAAGCACACGTGTGGTAAAAGGATAGTAACATTGCCCCTTTTTTTTGCGGGCTTCTTTGGCCCCCTTTTTTTATTTAGGCTTCTTTGGCCTCTCTTTTTTTGGGGCAATGCTCTAATAATGATGATCATCACACTTTTATTTACTTACAACTCAATATTACAACTCGATACTAGAACAAAGATATGACTCTATATGAATGCTTCCGGCGGTGTACCGGGATGTGCAATGATCTAGCGTAGCAATGACATCAAAAAAGGACAAGCCATGAAAACATCATGCTAGCTATCTTACGATCATGCAAAGCAATATGAAAATAAATGCTCAAGTCATGTATATGATGATGATGGAAGTTGCATGGCAATATATCTCGGAATGGCTACGGAAATGCCATGATAGGTAGGTATGGTGGTTGTTTTGAGGAAGATATAATGAGGCTTATGTGTGACAGAGCGTATCGTATCACGGGGTTTGGATGTACCGGCGAAGTTTGCACCAACTCTCGAGGTGAGAAAGGGCAATGCACGGTACCAAAGAGGCTAGCAATGATGGAAGGGTGAGAGTGCGTATAATCCAGGGACTCACATTAGTCATAAAGAACTCATATACTTATTGCAAAAGTTTATTAGCCCTCGAAGCAAAGTACTACTACACATGCCCCTAGGGGGATAGATTGGTAGGAAAAGACCATCGCTCGTCCCCGACCGCCACTCATAAGGAAGACAATCAATAAATACCTCATGCTCCAACTTCGTTACATAACGGTTCACCATACGTGCATGCTACCGGAATCACAAAATTCAACACAAGTATTTCTACAATCCACAACTACCCACTAGCATGACTCTAATATCACCATCTTTATATCGCAAAACTATTGCAAGGAATCAAACATATCATATTCAGTGATCTACAAGTTTTATGTAGGATCTTATGACTAACCATGTGAATGACCAATTCCTGTCATCTCTCTAAATAGATATAAGTGAAGCAAGAGAGTTTAATTCTTTCTACAAAAGATATGCCCACGCTCTAACAAATATAAGTGAAGCAAAAGAGCATTCTACAAATGGCAGTTTTCTATGTGAAGAGAAACAGGCAATCCAAACTTGAAATGATATAAGTGAAGCACATGAAGCATTCTATAAAGCCAGACTCAAAAGATATAAGTGAAGTGCAATGAGAATTCTATAAATCAACCAAAGACTATCTCATACCAGCATGGTGCATAAAAGAAAAGTGAAAACTAAATGCAAAAGACGCTCCAAGATTTGCACATATCGCATGAACGAAACGAATCCGAAAACATACCGATATTTGTTGAAGAAGGATGGGATGCCTTCCGAGGCATCCCCAAGCTTAGACGCTTGAGTCTCCTTGAATATTTACTTGGGTGCCTTGGGCATCCCCAAGCTTGAGCTCTTGCCTCTCCTCCTTTTCCTCATATCGAGACCTCCTCGATCTTCGAACACTTCATCCACACAAAACTCAACAGAAAGCTCGGTAAGATCCGTTAGTATAATAAAGCAAATCACTACTCTAAGTACTGTTGCAAACCAATTCATATTTTGTTTTTGCATTGTAGCTATTGTAATATAAATTTTCCATGGCTTAATCCACTGATAGAAATTGATAGTTTCATCAAAACAAGCAAACTATGCATCAAAAACAGAATCTGTCTTAAACAGGACAGTCTGTAATAATCTGGACATTCACCATACCTCTGGTACTTCAACAATTCTGCCAAAATTAGGAAAAAAAATTGTATATAAAGACAGTGCAAAAAGGTTAAAAACCATTTGTCGTTCCAGTAAAAAATGTAAAATCGCTCACTACAGCCAAAGTTTCTGTCCTGCACCGTACAAACCAACAAGCATTGTAAACATCCTAAAGGCAAGGCTTGGCACATTATTTTTATAATACAATGGAATTGTACAAGGGGATAATTATTTTTGTTGAAAAGTTTCTGTAATCAAGATTCACAAAGTTTCCGTGAGCATGAACAAAGTTCAAGGAGCTCCCCCACTTCAACAATGCTTGTCTCTCTCACTTTCACTTTCCTTTTTGAAAAGTTTTGGGTTCCCCTCTTTATTTTTTGTTTTTGTTTTTAAACTTTATAAAAGCACTCAACAGAAATAAATGACTCTCTAAAACTTCCGGGTTGTCTCCCTGGCAGCGCTTTCTTTAAAGCCATTAAGCTAGGCATATAGTGCTCAAGTAGCGAATCCACCCGGATCCCAAGGTATATCAAAGCCAATTTTAATTAGCAATGATTTGGCATTTAGTAGTGAGCACAAAGTAACATATATCAAGAAATGATGAACTCTAACTCTCTTCCTATGCATTGGCATGCCATAAAAGAACAATTCATGCACACATAGTAAAGGCCAATGCATAGTATAAATAGTTTCTTGCAATTTTATCATGTTGGAAACATAGAGAGGTGGAGATATAGTTCCTCTCTCATAATAATTGCAAGTAGGAGCAGCAAGCACATGCATATTATATTCATAAAAATCATCATGTGTAGTAGTAAAAGGCAACCCATCAATATAATCCTTAATAAGCACAAACTTCTTCGATATAGTGTAGTTTGGAGAATTCAAAACGATAATAGGACTATCACGCGTGGGTGCAATAGCAACAAATTCATGTTTAACATAAGGAACTATAGCAAGTTCATCTCCATAAGCATAATTCATATTGGCATCTTGGCCACAAGCATAGCAAGCATCATCAAAAAGGGATATTTCAAGAGAATCAACGGGATCATAACAATCATCATAACAACGTATGAGTTGAAGAGTTACTCTCATTAGGAGGTGGGCACGGGTGATCAATCCGCTCTTCCTCCTTTTGTTCTTCGCTCTCCTCCTCATCTTTTTCATCCAATGAGCTCACAATGTCATTAATTTCTTCTTCCATAGGTTCCTGCAAAATATTATTCTCTTCTTGGACAGCGGAGACTTTCTCAATAAATTCATCAATATCGGAATTGAATTCATAATTCTCATAGCAATATTTAAGGATAGCTAAATTTTCAGGTCTATAAACAGCATCATAAAGATTTTCACACTCTTTGAACAAAGATTCAATTTCATAAGCACCCATAAAAGTAACAAATTCCTCTATTTGTTCCACATCATAGTAATCATATATACCATTAGCATAAGAAGCCAAGGTTGTATTATCATTAAATTTGCATAAAAAGGGAAGGTGTGGGGCCTTCATCCTAGAGCAACAAGTATAATCATAACTCAAGCATACTTGCCGAGCATACCACTTCAACATATAAATTTTATCCCATAATAGTTTCCCTTTTTGAGCCAAGCGATAATCCCTAAAGTATTCACGTTGATCCAACGTGTCTCCTATTACTAGATTGAATGGGGTTTTCTCAGGATTATCGAAGTAGTACATAATATCTGTCACATAACGAGCATCAAGGGTTTTAGGAGGTTCCCCATCTCCATGAGTAGCAAGTACACCTAATTTTTTGGGTATTTCGTGTTCCATATCCATAACTAAAGATAAAGAACAACTAAGAACAACAAATAAAAATTACTTAGTGATAAAGCAAACAAGCACACACGAGAATATTCACCCCATGCTATGACGCCCCGGCAACGGCGCCAGAAAAAGGTCTTGATAACCCACAAGTAAAGGGGATCAATTGTAGCCTCTTTCGATAAGTAAGAGTGTCAAACCCAACGAGGAGCTAAAGGTAGAACAAATATTCCCTCAAGTTCTATCGACCACCGATACAACTCTACGCACGCTTGACGTTCGCTTTACCTCGAACAAGTATGAAACTAGAAGTACTTTGTAGGTGTTGTTGGATAGGTTTGCAAGATAATAAAGAGCGCGTAAATAAAAACTAGGGGCTGCTTAGATAAAGACACAACTAAATTAGTTTTAGTAGAGAGCTTTTTGTCACGAGAAAGTTATTTGTCCCTAGGCAATCGATAACTAGACCGGTAATCGTTATTGCAATTTTATTTGAGGGAGAGGCATAAGCTAACATACTTTCTCTACTTGGATCTATGCACTTATGATTGGAACTCTAGCAAGCGTCCGCAACTACTAAAGATCATTAAGGTAAAACCCAACCATAGCATTAAAGTATCAAGTCCTCTTTATTCCCATACGCAAACAACTACTTACTCGGGTATATGATTCTCTCACTCACGCCACCCACCATAAGCAAATCATGAACATATTTCAAACCCTACAGCGGGGATCCCTCACGCTTACGCGACACGGAGAGCACCATAGGACAGCACCAATAATAAAACATGCAACTCAAACCAATCACGATCATCAATTAACCCATAGGACAAAACGGATCTACTCAAACATCATAGGATAGCCATACATCATTGGGAAATAATATATAGCGTTGAGCACCATGTTTAAGTAGAGATTACAGTAGGTAAAAGAGGGGTTACACCGCTGCATAGAGGGGGGGAAGAGTTGGTGATGACGGCGGTGAAGTTGTTGGTGAAGATTGCGGTGATGATGATGGCCCCGGCGGCGTTCCGGCGCCACCGGGAGAGAGGGGGAGAGGGCCCCCCTTCTTCTTCTTCCTTGACCTTCTCCCTAGATGGGAGAAGGGTTTCCCCTCTGGTCCTTGGTCTCCATGGCATGGGAGGGGCGAGAGCCCCTCCGAGATTGGATATGTCTCTCTGTCTCTCTCTGTTTCTGCGCTCTAGGATTCTGCCCTTTCACCGTTTCATATATATCCGGAGATCCGTAACTCCGATTGGATTGAAACCTTCGCCCAGATTTTTCTCTGAAAATTAGCTTTCTTGCGGCCAAAGAAGAGTAGCAACCGCCTTACGGGGGGGCCACGAGGGTCAGGGGCGTGCCCAAGGGGGCAGGCGCGCCCCCTGCCTCGTGGCCCCCTCGGGCACCTTCTCGCGTTGATTCTTCTTCCCGTATTTCACAAATATTCCAAAAATATTCTCCGTCCGTTTTTATTCCGTTTGGACTCCGTTTGATATGGGGCTTCTGCGAAACATAAAACATGAAACAAACAGGAACTGGCACTGGGCACTGGATCAATATGTTAGTCCCAAAAGCAGTATAAAAAGTTGACAAAAGTATATAAAAGTTGTAGAATATTGGCATGGAACAATAAAAAATTATAGATAAGATGAAGACGTATCAACTGCATTCACCTTAAATAGCGCACCATCTAAATTCGTTAAGAGGACAACACATGAACTATGGTTTGGCAAGCAACCTAAGCTGCCGTTTCTTAAAGTTTGGGGTTGCGATGCTTATGTGAAAAAACTTCAGCCTGATAAGCTCGAACCCAAATCGGAAAAGTGCGTCTTCATAGGATACCCAAAAGAAACTGTTGGGTACACCTTCTACCACAGATCCGAAGGCAAGATCTTTGTTGCTAAGTATGGATCCTTTCTAGAGAAGGAGTTTCTCTCGAAAGAAGGGAGTGGGAGGAAAGTAGAACTTGATGAGGTAATTGTACCTTCTCTCGAATTGGAAAGTAGATCATCACAGAAAACTATTCCCGTGATGCCTACACCAACTAGCTAGAGAGGAAGATAATGATAATGATCATGAAACTTCAAATCAAGTTAGTACCGAACCTCGTAGGTCAACCAGAGCATGTTCCGCACCAGAGTGGTACGGTAATCCTGTTCTGGAAGTCAGGTTACTAGACCATGACGAACCTATGAACTATGAAGAAGCGATGATGAGCCCAGATTCCGATAAATGGCTTGAGGCCATGAAATCTGAGATAGGATCCATGTATGAGAACAAAGTGTGGACTTTGGTTGACTTGCCCGATGATCGGCAAGCCATTGAGAATAAATGGATCTTCAAGAGGAAGTCGAACGCTGATGGTAGTGTTACTATCTACAAAGCTCGACTTGTCGCAAAAAGGTTTTCGACAAGTTCAAGGTGTTGACTATGATGAGATTTTCTCACTCATAGCGATGCTTTAAGTCTGTTCGAATCATGTTAGCAATTGCCGCATTTTGTGAAATCTGGCAAATGGATGTCAAAACTGCATTCCTTAATGGATTTCTTAAAGAAGAGTTGTATATGATGCAACCAAAAGGTTTTGTCGATCCTAAAGGTGCTGACAAAGTGTGCAAACTCCAGCGATCCTTCTATGGACTGGTGCAAGCATCTCGGAGTTGGAATATATGCTTTGATAAGGTGATCAAAGCATATGGTTTTATACAGACTTATGGTGAAGCCTGTATTTACAAGAAAGTGAGTGGGAGCTCTGTAGCATTTCTGATACTATATGTGGATGACATATTGTTGATTGGAAATGATGTTGAATTTCTGGATAGCATAAAAGCATATTTGGATAAGAATTTTTCAATGAAAGACCTCGGTGAAGCTGCTTACATATTGGGCATCAAGATCTATAGAGATAGATCAAGACGCTTGATAAGACTTTCAATGAGTACATACCTTGACAAGATTTTGAAGGAGTTCAAAATGGATCAGTCAAAGAAGGAGTTCTTGCCTGTATTGTAAGGTGTGAAGTTGAGTAAGACTCAAAACCCGACCACAGCAGAAGATAGAGAGAGAATGAAAGTCATTCCCTATGCCTCAGCCATAGATTCTATAAAGTATGCCATGCTGGACCAGACCTATTGTATACCTTGCTATGATTTTGACAAGGGGGTACAATAGTGATCTAGGAGTAGATCACTGGACAGCGGTCAAAATTATCCTTAGTTACCTTAAAGAGGACTAAGGAAATGTTTCTCGGTTATGGAAGTGATAAAGAGTTCGTCATAAAGAGTTACGTCGATGCAAGCTTTGGCACTGATCTAGATGACTCTAAGTCTCAATCTAGATACGTATTAAACGTAGGAGAAATTAGCTAGAGTAGCTCCATGCAGAGCATTGTAGACATAGAAAATTGCAAAATACATACGGATCTGAATATGGCAGACCCGTTGACTAAACTTCTCTCACAAGTGAAACATGATGACACCTTAGTACTCTTTGGGTGTTAATCACATAGTGATGTCAACTAGATTGTTGACTCTAGTAAACCCTTTGGGTGTTGGTCACGTGGTGATGTGAACTATGGGTGTTAATCACATAAAGATGTGAACTATTGGTGTTAAATCACATGGCGATGTGAACTAGATTATTGACTCTAGTGCAAGTGGGAGATAGAAGGAAATATGCCCTAGAGGCAATGATAAAGTTGTTATTTTATATTTCCTTATATCATGATCAAATGTTTATTATTCATGCTAGAATTGTGTTAACCAGAAACTTGATACATGTGTGGATACATAGACAAAACACCGTGTCCCTAGTAAGCCTCTACTAGACTAGCTCGTTAATCAAAGATGGTTAAGTTTCCTAACCATGGTCGTGTGTAGTCATTTGATGAACGGGATCACATCATTAGGAGAATGATGTGATGGACAAGACCCATTTGTTAGCTTAGCATATTGACCGTTCAGTTTTATTGCTATTGCTTTCTTCATATCATATACATATTCCTTTAACTATGAGATTATGCAACTCCCGGATACTGGAGGAATACCTTGTGTGCTATCAAACGTCACAACGTAACTGGGTGATTATAAAGATGCTCTACATGTATCTCCGATGGTGTTTGTTGGCTTGGCATAGATCGAGATTAGGATTTGTCACTCCGAGTATCGAAGAGGTATCTCTGGGGCCTCTCGGTAATGCACATCATAAGAAGCCTTGCAAGTAATGTGACTAATAAGTTAGTTACAGGATGATGTATTATAAAATGAGTAAAGATACTTGCCGGTAACTATATTGAACTATTTATGAAGATACCTACGATCGAATCTCGGGCAAGTAACATACCGATGACAAAGGGAATAACGTATGTTGTCATTACGGTACGACCAATAAAGATCTTCGTAGAATATGTAGGAACCAATATGAGCATCCAGGTTCCGCTGTTGGTTATTGACCGGAGAGGTGTCTCGGTCATGTCTACATAGTTCTCGAACCCGTAGGGTCCGCACGCTTAACGTTCGATGACGATTTTGTATTATATGAGTTATGTGATTTGGTGACCGAATGTTGTTCAGAGTCCCGGATGAGATCACAGACATGACGAGGAGTCTCTAAATGGTCGATAGGTAAAGATTCATATATAAGACGATGATATTCGGACACCGGAAGTGTTCTGGGGGTACCGGGTACATATCGGGTCACCGAAAGCCCCCCCCCCCCCCGACAACTATATGGGCCTAATGGGCCAAGAAGGGGACAGACCAGCCCTAAGGGGCTGGTGCACCCCCATATAGGCCGAAATAGGAGGAGAAGGAAAGAGGGGTAGGGAGAAGGAAACATGAGGATTCGGCCTCCCCTTCCTTCCCTACCCCCTCTCTTTCCTTCCCCTTCGATGAATAAGGAAGGGGGCCGAATTGGGGAGGAACCCCAAGTAGGATTCTAGTCCAACCCCTTGTGATGGCCGGCCGCCAATCATGTGGTTTGAGAGGTAATCTTGAGTAAACTGCTTCAGGATCCACTACAAAAGAAAAAAGATTCAGATATTGTCATCTAACACAACTCATTACGGGCAGTAAAAAGAAGGCTACAGGATTCTTACTTACCATCCTGCAGTTCACTGTTGTCTTGCATAAAGTGTAAACAAATAGTTCGATTGACATCTTTTGACTCATTTTAGTAACAATCTTTATCAGTTTCCTCACTTGACGCTAGTTCATGAATATCTCATTGCCCCATGCGCAGAAAGGGTCGAAGTGTGGATCTTTGGCAATGATATATGTACCTAAAAGCACCAAGTTAATATTAGAAGCTAAACAACAATTGAAAAATGATGTAGTACAACATTCCATCCATCCCATTATATAAGATTTTATTACATGTATATCTAGACATCATCAGAACATTAAGGTAACACTCTTCCTTGTTGCTATGTAGCATGGGATTACATATTTAGTCATTCAGTACAATGCATGTTGCTAAACAACAATTGAAAAATGAAAAGGCAAGTTAACTACAATATCCTTAACAGCAACCAAATATCGTAATTCATAGTGGTATTGTTGAAACTGTTATTGATGAAATTGAACTGCACAGCAAATAGTTGCACATATAGAGCATGACATTGTGAAGAACTGAAATAAACAAGTCATAAGGACATCTCTAGGTGATCCTTAAAAAGTTAAAGGACTAAAAACCTTAGTCGATATATATATACTCCAGCAATTTTTGGCCTTTTCTAGTCGATCCCCTAAACTTAAGGTTGTCAACTTCAATTTGATCAAGTTCAAAGCAGGTTCAACCGAAAGTAGCATGCATTCAAACATAAACATAGATAGTTTTGCATAACCGAACATAAAACATAAATTTAAACTAAGCTAAAATACTTTCGGTCAAAGTAGAGGTCGAGCCAATCTTTCCTCGTCATGTACGGTGTGCCGCGAGCCGGGTCCGGGCAAGTACCGTCGTTGGGGTCGTTGGGGAAGTCACTCCTCCACTCGTCGATGTCGATCTCCTCGTCCTGGGGGCCCACCTCGACGGCCTCCGCGCCACCGTCGCCGCCGCCTTCGACCTCGTCATCAGAGGAGAGCGCGATAACCTCGCCGCCCTCCACGCCGCCGTCCTCGCCGCCTTCGACCTCGTCATCGGAGGAGAGCGTGATAACCTCGCCGCCCTCCGCGCCGGCAAAGATCGCCCGCTCCGCCTCCACGAGCTCCGGGTGCTGCCGGCGTAGCTCTTGCATGTAGGCCTCGTCGGCGCCCTCGGCCTCGAGACGCTCCCACGCCTCGCGGTCCTCCTGCGCCATAACCGAGCTCACCACCCCTGGCTCCGGGAGAACGAGGTGGACCAGACGTGTGTCGAACGGGAAATTGAGCCTAGCCGCCGCGCCATGGTAGCGGACCTGCCAGCGGTCGTACTCCATGGCCGCGAGCTCGGTGTGGAAGCTACCGAGCCACCGGCGGGTGTGGGTCTCTCAATATGTACTCTCGGCGACCCACGTCCCCCACCGCCGCTGCCGGACCCCGAGGTAGGACTCCGTCGGCTGCCGGTCCGGGGGAGGACGGGGAAGTCCTCAAACCGGCGTAGGGGCGCGGCGGCGGGCGGATCAGGGGACCGGCGACGGCGGACCGGGCCCGCGGAGGACGACGGGGACACCTCGGCGGCCACCTCGCCGGCGTCGGGCGAAAAGGCCGCGATAAACCTCTTTTTGTCCATTGGCTACTCGAGCTGCCCGGCACACATGCAGAGGTTGAGGATGGAGGCGCCGGCGATGGCGGCGACCTACCAATGGTTTCGAGGGTTGTGTGTGTTTGTGTGAGCGGAGGTTGTGTTTGAGGAAATACTGCGGGAACTGAAAATTTTACTAGGCGGGAGTAACAAGGCGGGGCTACTGAAAATTTGGATCAAGGGCGAGCAGATATTTTTGAGATTGCGAGGGATGCAGAGGCGGGAGTAAAATGTCGTGGCTACTGAAAATTTGAATCAAGGGACTGAAGCAGAGAGGGATGCAGAGGCGGGAGTTTTGGGGGAGCGAGCTAGTGTGCTTGACACGCAGGTTGTGGACTATAGCCGACGCACCTTCTCGCGTAAGCCATAGGCGTAGTATACACCGACGGTGCTCCAAGATATTTTGTACTACATCTCACACGGTTGCTGAGAATAAACTGTGTGGGATCTACTTGATTTGAATTACAAAATGGTGCATACAAATAGGTTGAAAAATAAAATCTGTGTCCTTCAGTGCATGCTTAGGTCCCATGGAAGAAATGGGAAGGAATTTTTCGGGGTTCGTTTGGCCTTTTTTATACATTAACTGGGTTCTCTAGGCATTTTATGTGCATAACTCAAATTTGAACTACAAGCACATGCTCCAATGCACAAAAGTTGGTTGAAAAATCACATGTGTGTCCTTGGGTGAATTTCTAGGTCCCATGCAAGAGATGGGAATGAATTTCAAACACCAGGGCACTGTTGATTGCCGACAAAACGTTGAGATACGTGGTTTTTAAATTCTAGTAAATCCAAAACTCGTCTGAAATTCATGAAACTTGGCATGCTATCATGGAGCGGCATCAACATGCCATGGTGAAAATTTTGTCCCATTTGGGCCAGGTTTGGGTATGAGCTTCTCACAAACCAGAGCTTCTCACAACAAGCATGATGGTTTCGATAGGGAACATACCACCTTTGGGGACGAGACGATATCCATTGCCTCTTATTGCTTTCAAAAAATTTCTAGTGTCAACATAGAACAACAGGAGTTTTGTGTTCAATCTTGGAAAATTTTCGGGGTTCGTTTGGCCTTTTTTATACATTAACTGGGTTTTCTAGGCACTTTATGTGCATAATTCAAATTTGAACTACAAGCACATGCTCCAATGCACCAAAGTTGGTTGAAAAATCACATGTGTGTCCTTGGGTGAATTTCTAGGTCCCATGCAAGAGATGGGAATGAATTTCAAACACCAGGCCCTGTTGATTGCTGGCAAAATGTTGAGATGCCTGGTTTTTAAATTCTAGTAAATCCAAAACTCGTCTGAAATTCATGAAACTTGGCATGCTATCATGGAGCGGCATCAACATGCCGTGGTGAAAATTTTGTCCCATTTGGGGCAGGTTTGGGTATAAGCTTCTCACAAATCAGAGCTTCTCACAACAATCATGATGGTTTCGATAGGGAACATACCACCTTTAGGGGCGAGACGATATCCGTTGCCTCTTATTGCTTTCAAAAAATTTCTAGTGTCAACATAGAACAACAGGAGTGTTGTGTTCAATCTTGGAATTTTCGGGGTTCGTTTGGCCTTTTTTATACATTAACTGGGTTTTCTAGGCACTTTATGTGCATAATTCAAATTTGAAATACAAGCACATGCTCCAATGCACCAAAGTTGGTTGAAAAATCACATGTGTGTCCTTGGGTGAATTTCTAGGTCCCATGCAAGAGATGGGAATGAAATTCAAACACCATGGCACTGTTGATTGCCGGCAAAACGTTGAGATGCCTATTTTTTAAATTCTAGTAAGTCCAAAACTCGTCTGAAATTCATGAAACTTGGCATGCTATCATGGAGCGGCATCAACATATCGTGGTGAAAATTTTGTCCGATTTGGGGCAGGTTCGGGTATAAGCTTCTCACAAACCAGAGCTTCTCACAACAAGCATGATGGTTTCGATAGGGAAAGTACCACCTTTGGTGACAGGACGATCTCCGTTGCCTCTTATTGCTTTCAAAAAATTTCTAGTGTCAACAGAGAACAACAGGAGTGTTGTGTTCAATCTTGGAATTTTTCGGGGTTCGTTTGGCCTTTTTATACATTAACTGGGTTTTCGCGGCATTTATGTGCATAATTCAAATTTGAACTACAAGCACATGCTCCAATGCACTAAAGTTGGTTGAAAAATCATATGTGTGTCCTTGGGTGAATTTGTTGGTCCCATGCAAGAGATGGGGATGAAATTCAAACACCAGGGCACTGTTGATTGCCGGCAAAACATTGAGATGCATGGTTTTCAAATTCTAGTAAATCCAAAACTCGTCTGAAATTCATGAAACTTGGCATGCAATCATGGAGCGGCATCAACATGCCATGGTAAAAAAATTGTCCCGTTTGGGGCAGGTTCGGGTATAAGCTTCTCACATACCAGAGCTTCTCACAACAAGAATGATGGTTTTGATAGGGAATGTCCCACCTTTCGGGACGAAACGATGTCCATTGCCTCTTATTGCTTTCAAATATTTTCTAGTGTCAACATAGAACAACAGGAGTGTTGTGTCATTTTTTGTGATTTTTCAAGGTTCGTTTGAACATTTTTATGCATTAACTGGGTTTTTTTCTAGGCATTTTATGTGCATAATTCAAATTTGAAGTACAAGCACATGCTCCAATGCACTAAGGTTGGCTGAAAATTCTAATATGTGTCCTTGGGTGAATTTCTAGGTCCCATGCAAGAGATGGGAATGAAATTAAAACACCAGGGCACTGTTGATTATCGGCAAAACATTGAGATGCCTGGTTTTAAATTCTAGTAAATCCAAAACTCGTCTGAAATTCATGACACTTGGCATGCTATCATGGAGCGGCATCAACATTACGTGTTAAAAAATTTGTCCCATTTGGGGCAGGTTCGGGTATATGCTTCTCACAAACCAGAGCTTCTCACAACAAGCATGATGGTTTCGGTAGGGAACGTCCCACCTTTGGGGACGAAACGATATCCATTGCCTCTTATTGCTTTCAAAAAATTTATCGTGTCAACATAGAACAACAGGAGTGTTGTGTCAATTTTTTGGGATTTTTCGGGGTTCGTTTGGACATTTTTATGCATTAACTGAGTTTTCAATGCATTTATGTGCATAATTCAAATTTGAACTACATGAACATGCTCCAGTGCATATAAATTGGTTGAAAAATCAAACCTGTGTCCTTGGGTGCATGCTTAGGTCCCATGTAAGAAATGGGAATGAGTTTCAAACACCAGGGCACCGTTGATTAACAGCAAAACATTGAGATGCCTCGTTTTTAAATTCTAGTAAATCCAAAACTCGTCTGAAATTCATGAAACTTGGCATGCTTTCATGGAGCGGCATCAACATGCCGTGGTAAAAGTTTTGTCCCGTTTGGGGCAGGTTTGGGTATATGCTTCTCACAAACCAGAGCTTCTCACAACAAGCATCATGGTTTTGGTAGGGAACGTCCCACCTTTGGGGACAAAACGATATCCATTTCCTCTTATTGCTTCCAAAATTCAGGAGTGTTGTGTCAATTTTTGTGATTTTTCGGGGTTCTTTTGGACATTTTATGCATTAACTGAGTTTTCAATGCATTTATGTGCATAATTCAAATTTGAACTACATGCACATGCTCCAGTGCATATATATTGGTTGAAAAATCAAATCTGTGTCCTTGGGTGCATGCTTAGGTCCCATGCAATAAATGGGAATGAATTTCAAACACCAGGGCACTGTTGATTGCCGACAAAACATTTAGATGCCTGGTTTTTAAATTCTAGTAAATCCAAAACTCGTCTGAAATTCATGAAACTTGGCATTCTATCATGGAATGGCACCCGACATGATGTGGTATTTTTCATGTCCATTTTGAGAGAAGGCGCACTCGAATAATGACAGCCAACAAAGGCATTTTGAAAAAATAGCTGCCACTTAATATCTCAAACATTTGTATAATTCAAAACGTGTGCGTTCTGTTAACCATTCACGTGACGCCACGTGTCTTGGTTTTAATGGCTGTAGGAGCTGCCGTGCGGACAGCTGCTTGACCTTGACTGAACGGGAGGCGTGCGAGTGCAGTCCGGTGCGCAGGCTGGCCGAAAGGCGTGCAAGCTGTCCTCCAATGCGCAGGCTCACCAGGAAGCGTGCAAGCTTTACACTGCGCAGGCTCATTGGGAAGCGAGCCCTTTGACTTCCATGGCCGCCCGCCTTCCTCTCCATTAATGGCGCCCGAGCCGCTGTTTAATACGGGCGGCCTTACTGTTCGCCTCCCATTCCCCTCCCCCCTGCAGACCTCCACCGCCATGGCACAGAATGATCATCTGCCACTAGTCTTCAAGTTTGGTGAAGTCGACTCCGAGCCGGAGGAGATAGAAAATAAGGAGGAATGGGGCCTCATGGACATGGCCCAGAACGAGCTAGCCGCGGCGGTTGCTGCCCCCGCTCCCGTCCCAGCTCCCATCCACGTGCCCGCGCCAGCGACCATCCCCGTAGCATTGATGGGCTGGTCGCCGAGCACTATCGCAGAGCTGGAAGCCGCGGGCGTCAGCAAGGTCTCCACGGACCCGCGCGAGCTCTTGTACATGCCAGCGCCAGTGCCCGTGCCCGTGCGCGCCCCTCAACCCACCGTGCCGCCGACCCCCATGCATTTGCTTGCATCCGCCGCGCCCGTGCGCGCCCTTCCACCCACCGCGGCGCCGGTCCCCGTGCGTTTGGCTGCACCCGCCGCGCCCGTGCCCGTGCGCGCCCCCCCTCAGCGGCATGGGACGCTGCCGTCGACCGCTACCTCTCAACGGCGCCAGTTGTCGTCCTCCCGCGCCCCGCCCGTCGATCGCGCGATGACATGATGTTTGATTTACAAGTGAAGAACATTTTGTGCTGCCTTGAAGACTTCAACAACGGCGTCCCGGAGGACGACAACGACAATGACGGCGCGGCACGCCGCCTCCGCCGCCGCCGGAAAGAGTTTTTTTGGCGTTTAATACTGTATCTCGAATTCTCGATCATATGAATATAAATTCGCAGTGTGACTGAATGAAAGATATGGTTTGAACGAACTTGCGTTTTTCTCTCTTAATGTACAAACTTATCAAACGATTTTCTTTTGAAAAAAACGTCAACGGTTTTAAATATAAAACACTCATCGCAAACGTTTTAGTTAGAACACCCGTATGCAAACCAATAGCTTCCCCAGGAAGCCAAGGGAAAATGTGCTTCGCAGGATTTCTGCATCCCTTCAACGCAAACGGTTGTTTTGCATGACCCGTGTGCAACCACGTACAAACAATTGGGTAAGATTTGCATATCTGTCATTTTGGGTATGTTGCCATTTCTCAAACTGGAAAGATTGACATTTGTTTATCTAGTAACATTGCCATTTGTCAACCTTGTAAGACTGCGATTTGTCAAAATATGCAGCTACAAATCACTAGCACTATCTAATTTTTGCAACTAAAATCACTAGCACTGTTCATATGGACACCACTAGCAGGCGTGAGTTGATGGACGCATATGCAAATGTACCATTGATTACATACAACAAGTCATCAACCCACAACGACAACGAGGATACACGTTGGATTATAGATCATTACCAACAAAACATTCTAGTAAAGTTTTTCTCACACAACAAATAACAAAGCGATGAATTGAACTTCAGCTCAACCACTCGTCGGCGTTTGAAACGCTTGCTTTGAACCAAAAGTGATTCTCTGGGAAGGGCCAGCTACTGTCAATCTCGAGACCAACGCAGGACCGATCATCGAGGCTGAAGCGGCCTATGTCAGGACCCATATTGGGACGGTAGGGAAGCATAGTAATGTCCGAGGTATAGATACAGTTGCTTCTCATAAATGGTAGTAACGTTGTGTCAACAGCAGCTGGATCGCCTTCCATCATCATTGGATAGTTTTGTCCAAGGAAGAGCGAGTTTCCTCCAAGACTTTCAATACTGAACCAGGGAGAAGGTGTTGGCGCTAGTACACTAGTATCCATCCCGAATACCCTGCAACGGATGTTGGAATAGGTCTGGAGAGTGCGACCAAGCGAGACAACACCTGCTTCCTTAGTAACATCAGCAGTACCTTGTATACAGACAAGAAGAGGTGATCCATCGGAATAAGTTGCCAGGCGCCATTGAGTATATGGGTCCTGCTCGTCCTCATGCTCGTGATCATCAGCATCGTCATCTCCCCCTTGGTTATAAAAATTTTCAAGTATAGGTGGTGGAATGTTCACAGGACCTTGGAAACACAACAAGGTTAATTAGTAAAGGGAAACTAGCTAACCCGCATGCATGTGGTTGAAACAATTATAATTACGGTGGAATACAAACGTACCGAAAGCATCAGGATTCCATGCAAAAACAGTGCCATGAGTGGTGGCAGCAAACACAAGACCCTCATATTGAATTGCATCACAGTACTCATCCATGTACAGAAATTGATTTTTGAGCAATATCCATCGAGGCGTGGAAGTAAGGACGGCAACAAGCTTGTCGAAGATAGCAACAACTTCATAGTTCGTGTAATCCCAAGAGTGGTTGGGAACTCGACAAGTTGCTATCTTCCGTAGACGACAGTCAGCATGATCGTATTTGAACTCACGTAGAATACCGGTGTACTCAACCTCTGGGCAGTCGTCTGAGATTTTTGGAAGTGGAACCCGGTGACGAGTGTACACATTCACAAGTTCCCACTCGCAGTTGTACCCAATATAAACAACCCAATCTCCATTTGTGTCTGCCCAAGCCTTACCCTCAAGCGATGGCATCTTAACATCATACGTATCATTATCAAGCGGCATCAACTTACACAAGGCGAGGCTTCCCTCGTCCCCGCGCCAGTCAGCAGGGTCACGGCGAAGAAGATAGGGGAGATCAAACCGCTCCTGGACCCTTGGGTTCCTTGTAATGATGTTATTAGTTGAGTCAAGAATGGTCTTGAACGAACCTGCCATGCTAGCCGAGGTGATGACGTCGCACCGATCAATGAGTTCCTCCACTGCATCATCATTTAGATCGGGGCAAGAATAACGGGGTCGTTTCCGGCTTGTTCCCTCCATGGAGAAGACGATCAAACAATGGCAGAAGGAAGGGTGAAGGCAAATGGAGGAGGGAGGAAGAGCTAGCGTGCGACAGCAGTTCCAAATCGAGAGGGAAAGGCGAAGAGTCGGTGGATGGTTGCCACGGTACACTAAGAGGCGCCTGGGGAGCGAACGGTTGCCACAGAGGTCACACACTGACAACAAGGGCCGAGTGAACCGCATGCAATCCCATCACACAACACACATGACTTGTTAAGTTGAACCATTTATGTTCTCTTGTATCAACGCAAACAGTTCATCCGAGTGAACCGCATGTCATATATCGCACACACCTTGATCTGGCTGACCGTTTCTTTTGTGTTACCTAATCACAAACAGTTCATCCGAGTGAACCGTATGTTGTATATCGCACACACCTTCATCTGGCTGCCCGTTTCTTTTGTGTTGCCTAATCGCAAACAGTTCATCCAAGTGAACCGTATGCTGTGTATCGCACACGCCTTCATCTGGCTGCCCATTTCTTTTGTTCCTCCTCACCGCAAACAGTTAATTGAACTGAACTATATGCCCTTCATCGCACACGCAACTAAAATCCGAACCGTGTTTGATGCATCCTCCATCGCAAACGTTTTCACCTTTTCTGACGGTTTTCATACACCACCGTTTGCGATTATTGCATCGCACACAGTTTCTCGAACGGTCTCTGATCGTAGTGTCGCGTTAGCAGCATCCTGTGATGTCGGACATGGTTTAGTTGATTTGGATCACGTGATCACTTAGATGATTAGAGAGATGTCTATCTAAGTGGGAGTTCTTAAGTAATATGATTAATTGAACTTAAATTTATCATGAACTTAGTCCTGGTAGTATTAGCATATCTATGTTGTAGATCAATAGCTCGCGTTTAGCTCCCCTGTTTTATTTTGATATGTTCCTAGAGAAAACTAAGTTGAAAGATGTTAGTAGCAATGATGCGGACTTGGTCCGTGATCTGAGGATTAACCTCATTGCTGCACAGAAGTATTATGTCCTTGATGCACCGCTAGGTGACAGAACTATTGCAGGAGCAGATGCAGACGTTACGAACGTTTTGACAAAAGCTCGGTATGATGACTACTTGATAGTTTAGTGCACCATGCTTTACGGCTTAGAACCGGGACTTCAAAAATGTTTTGAACGCCACGGAGCATATAAGATGTTCCAAGAGTTGAAATTGGTATTTCATACTCGTGCCCATGTCGAGAGGTATGAGACCTCTGACAGTACTTTGCCAATAAGATGAAGGAGAATAGCTCAACCAGCGAGCATGTGCTCAGATTGTCTGAGTACTACAATTACTTGAATCAAGTGGGAGTTAATCTTCCAGATAAGATAGTAATTGACAAAGTTCTCTAGTCACTATCACCAAGTTAATAGAACTTCGTGATGAACTATAATATGCAAGGGATGACGAAAGTAATTCCCGAGCTCTTCGTGATGCTGAGATCGGCGAAGGTAGAAATCAAGAAAAGAGCATCAAGTGTTGATGGTTAACAAGATCACTAGTTTCAAGAAAAGGGCAAAGGGAAAAAAGAACTTCAAGAAGAACGGCAAGCAAGTTGCTGCTCAAGTGAAGAAGCCCAAGTTTGGACCTAAGCCTGATACTGAGTGCTTCTACTGCAAAAAGGACTGGTCACTGGAAGCGGAACTACCCCAAATAATTGGCGGATAA
Organism: Aegilops tauschii subsp. strangulata; assembly: GCF_002575655.3. Lineage (NCBI taxonomy): Eukaryota > Viridiplantae > Streptophyta > Magnoliopsida > Poales > Poaceae > Aegilops > Aegilops tauschii. The sequence goes on from NC_053040.3 coordinate 325,298,069, forward strand.
GAAGGATGGCAAAGTGAACAAAAGTATATTTGATATACATGTTATTGATGTGGACTTTACTAGTGCTTATAGCAACCCCTCGGTACTTGATACTGGTTCAGTTGCTAAAGAGTAGTAACTCGAAACGGGAGTTGCATAATGAACAGAAACTAGTTAAGGATGAAGTAACGATGTGTATTGGAAGTGGTTCCAAGATTGATATGATCATCGCACACTCCCTATACTTTTGGGATTAGTGTTAAACCTAACTAAGTGTTATTTGGTGTTTGCGTTGAGCATGAATATGATTTGATCATGTTTATTGCAATACGATTATTCATTTAAGTTAGAGAATAATTGTTGTTCTGTTTACATGAATAAAACCTTATATGGTTACACACCCAATGAAAATGGTTCGTTGGATCTCGATCGTAGTGATAGACATATTCATAATATTGAAGCCAAAAGATGCAAAGTTAATAATGATAGTGCAACTTATTTGTGGCACTGCCGTTTAGGTCATATTGGTGTAAAGCGCATGAAGAAACTCCATGTTGATGGACTTTTGGAATCACTTGATTATGAATCACTTGATGCTTGCGGACCATGCCTTATGGGCAAGATGACTAAGACTCCGTTCTCCGGAACAATGGAGCGAGCAACTGACTTATTGGAAATAATACATACTGATGTACGCGATCCGATGAGTGTGGATGCTCGCGGCGGGTATCGTTATTTTCTGACCTTCACAGATGATTTGAACAGATATGGGTATATCTACTTGATGAAACATAAGTCTGAAACATTTGAAAATTTCAAAGAATTTCAGAGTGAAGTGGAAAATCATCGTGACAAGAAAATAAGGTTTCTACGATCTGATCGCGGAGACAAATATTTGAGTTACGATTTTGGTCTTCAATTAAAACAATGTGGAATAGTTTCACAAATTCGTGCCACCTGGAATACCACAACATAATGGTGTGTCCGAACGTCATAACCGTACTTTATTAGATATAGTGTAATCTATGATGTTTCTTACCGATTTACCACTATAGTTTTGGGGTTATGCATTAGAGACAGCTAAATTCGTTTGAGACGACACCGTATGAACTGTGGTTTGGCAAGAAACCAAAGTTGTCGTTTCTTAAAGTTTGGGGTTCCGATGCTTATAAGAAAAAAATTCATCCTGATAAGCTCAAACCCAAATCGGAGAAATGTGTCTTCATAGGATACCAAAAGGAGACAGTTGGGTACACCTTCTATCACAGATCCGAAGGCAAGATATTCGTTGCTAAGAATGGATCCTTTCTAGAGAAGGAGTTTCTCTCGAAAGAAGTGAGTGGGAGGAAAGTAACTTGATGAGGTAACTGTACCTGCTCCCTTATTGGAAACTAGTTCATCACAGAAATCTGTTCCTGTGACTCCTACACCAATTAGTGAGGAAGCTAATGATGATGATCATCTAACTTCAGATCAAGTTACTACTGAACCTCGTAGGTCAACCAGAGTGAGATCCACACCAGAGTGGTACGATAATCCTATTCTGGAGGTCATGTTACTTGACCATGACGAACCTACGAACTATGAGGAAGCGGTGATGAGCCCAGATTCCGCGAAATGGTTTGAGGCCATGAAATCTGAGATAGGATCCATGTATGAGAAAAAAGTATGGAGTTTGATTGACTTGCCCAAATGATCGGCGAGCCATTGAGATTAAATGGATCTTCAAGAGGAAGACGGACGCTGATAGTAGTGTTACTATCTACAAAGCTAGAATTGTCGCAAAAGGTTTTCGACAAGTTCAAGGTGTTGACTACGATGAGAGTTTCTCACTCGTATCTATGCTTAAGTCTGTCCGAATCATGTTAGCAATTGCCACATTTTATGAAATCTGGCAAATGGATAAACAAAACTGCATTCCTTAATGGATTTATTAAAGAAGAGTTGTATATGATGCAACCAGAAGGTTTTGTCGATCCTAAAGGTGTTAACAAAATGTGCAAGCTCCACCGATCCATCTATGGACTGGTGCAACCATCTCGGAGTTGGAATATACGCTTTGATGAGTTGATCAAAGCATATAGTTTTATACAGACTTGCGGTGAAGCCTGTATTTACAACAAAGTGAGTGGGAGCACTACAACATTTCTGATAAGTATATGTGAATGACATATTGTTGATCGGAAATAATGTAGAATTATTCTGCAAAGCATAAAGGAGTGTTTGAAAGGAGTTTTTCAAAGAAAGGCCTCGGTGAAGCTGCTTACATATTGAGCATCAAGATCTATAGAGATAGATCAAAACGCTTGATAAGTTTTTTCAATGAGTACCTACCTTGACAAGATTTTGAAGTAGTTCAAAATGGAACAGTCAAAGAAAGAGTTCTTGCCTGTGTTACAAGGTGTGAAATTGAGTAAGACTCAAAGCCCGACCACGGCAGAAGATAGAAAGAGAATGAAAGTCATTCCCTATGCCTCAGCCATAGGTTCTATAAAGTATGCCATGCTATGTACCAGATCTATTGTATACCCTACACTGATTTTGGCAAGGGAGTACAATTGTGATCTAGGAGTAGATCACTGGACAGCGGTCAAAATTATCCTTAGTGGAATAAGGATATGTTTCTCGATTATGGAGGTGACAAAAGGTTCATCGTAAAAGGGTTACATCGATACAAGTTTTGGCACTGGTCCAGATGACTCTAAGTCTTCATCTGGATACATATTGAAAGTGGGAGTAATTAGCTAAAGTAGCTCCGTGCAGAGCATTGTAGACATAGAAATTTGCAAAATACATACGGATCTGAATATGGCAGACCCGTTGACTAAACTTCTCTCACAAGCAAAACATGATCACACCTTAGTACTCTTTGGGTGTTAATCACATAGCGATGTGAACTAGATTATTGACTCTAGTAAACCCTTTGGGTGTTGGTCACATGACGATGTGAACTATGGGTGTTAATCACATGGTGATGTGAACTATTGATGTTAAATCACATGGCGATGTGATCTAGATTATTGACTCTAGTGCAAGTGGGAGACTGAAGGAAATATGCCCTAGAGGCAATAATAAAGTTATTATTTATTTCCTTATTTCATGATAAATGTTTATTATTCATGCTAGAATTGTATTAACCGGAAACATAATACTTGTGTGAATACATAGACAAACAAAGTGTCACTAGTATGCCTCTACTTGACTAGCTCGTTGATCAAAGATGGTTATGTTTCCTTACCATAGACATGAGTTGCCATTTGATTAACGGGATCACATCATTAGGAGAATGATGTGATTGACTTGACCCATTCCGTTAGCTTAGCACTTGATCGTTTAGTATTCTACTATTGCTTTCTTCATGACTTATACATGTTCCTATGACTATGAGATTATGCAACTCCCGTTTACCGGAGGAACACTTTGTGTGCTACCAAACGTCACAACGTAACTGGGTGATTATAAAGGTGCTCTACAGGTGTCTCGGAAGGTACTTGTTGGGTTGGTGTATTTCGAGATTAGGATTTGTCACTCCGATTGTCGGAGAGGTATCTCTGGGCCCACTCAGTAATGCACATCACTATAAGCCTTGCAAGCATTGTAACTAATGAGTTAGTTGCGGGGGATGATGTATTACGGAACGAGTAAAGAGACTTGCCGGTAACGAGATTGAACTAGGTATTGAGATACCGACGATCGAATCTCGGGCAAGTAACATACCGATAACAAAGGGAACAATGTATGTTGTTATGCGGTTTGACCGATAAAGATCTTTGTAGAATATGTGGGAGCCAATATGAGCATCCAGGTTCCGCTATTGGTTATTGACCGGAGACGTGTCTCGGTCATGTCTACATTGTTCTCGAACCCGTAGGGTCCGCACGCTTAAAGTTCGATGACGGTTATATTATGAGTTTATGTGTTTTGACGTACTGAAGGTAGTTCGGAGTCCCGGATGAGATCGGGGACATGACGAGGAGTCTCGAAATGGTCGAGACGTAAAAATCGATATATTGGACGACTATATTCGGACATCGGAAAGGTTCCCAGTGATTCGGGTATTTTTCGGAGTACCGGAGAGTTACGGGAATTCGCCGGGGAGTATATGGGCCTTAATGGGCTTTAGGGGAAAGAGAGAGGAGAGGCTGGGCGCCCCCCCCCCCCAAGGCCTAGTCCGAATTGGACTAGGGGGAGGGGCTGCGCCCCCTCCTTCCTTCTCTTCTCTCTCCCCTTTCCTTGACTCCTACTACTTGGAAGGGGGGAATCCTACTCCCGGTGGGAGTAGGACTCCTCCTAGGGCGCGCCATAGAGAGGGCCGGCCCTCCCCCTCCTCCACTCCTTTATATACGGGGAGGGGGGCACCCCTTGGAGAAAAAAACAATTGATCCCTTGGATCTCTTAGCCGTGTGCGGTGCCCCCTCCACCATAGTCCACCACGATAATATCGTAGCGGTGCTTAGGCGAAGCCCTGCGTCGGTAAAACATCATCATCGTCACCACGCCGTCATGCTGACGGAACTCTCCCTCAAAGCTCGGCTGGATCGGAGTTCGAGGGACGTCATCGAGCTGAACGTGTGCTGAACTCGGAGGTGCCGTACGTTCGGTACTTGATCGGTCGGATCGTGAAGACGTACGACTACATCAACCGCGTTGTGCTAATGCTTCTGCTTTTGGTCTACGAGGGTACGTGGACACACTCTCCCCTCTCGTTGCTATGCATCACCATGATCCTGTGTGTGCGTAGGATTTTTTTTTTGAAATTACTACGTTCCCCAACAGCTATGCGTGGATCACTTCACCATCACCGTCACCACGCCGTCGTATGACGGAACTCTCCCTCGACACTTTGCTGGATCAAGAGTTCGAGGGACATCATCAAGCTGAACGTGTGTAGAACTCGGAGGTGTCGTACGTTCGGTGCTTGATCGGTCGTAACGAGAAGAAGTTCGACAACATCAACCGCGTTGTCAAACGCTTCCGCTTTCGGTCTACAAGGGTACATAGACACACTCTCCCCTCTCGTTGCTATGCATCTCCTAGATAGAGCTAGCGTGAGCGTAGGAAAACTTTTGAAATTGCATGCTACGTTTCCCAATAGTAGCCACTCCACATTGAAGCTGGCCCAGAGCGGACACGACCTCTCACTGCCTCCGCCATTGAAGCAGTACGCCGGCCGAGGGCGCCGCCTGCGATACATCTATCAGGTTCAGGGTTCCGCAGACCCTTGAGAGGTTCAAACTCTGGGGTGCGCATGAAGAACTCTCTCTCTCCCTAGCCTGCTTACTCAACGATTCCACGACCTAGCTCGACGAACCCAAGGAACAAGAGATGCAGGGATTTATCCTGGTTCGGGCCACATTGCGATGTAATACCCTACTCCAGCTTTGTGGTGGATTGCCTCGAGGGGCTGAGGATGAACTAGTACAGTGGATGAACAACCTCAGGAGGTGAGGTGTTCTTCAGCTCTATGAGCTGGTGAGGTGGTTTCGGTGGAATCGATCCTCCCAAGATGGTGGTGGCTAAGTCCTATTTATAGTGGCCTTGGTCCTCTTCCCAAGTATAGGTGGGAAGGGATGCCACAACGGCCAAATTTGAAGGTAGACAACTACTACAAGCTATCCTGACAAAAGTAGTCTTCGCCTGCCAAAGGCTCTGGTGGTGACACTGCTGTGTGATACGTCTCCAACGTATCTATAATTTTTGATTGCTCCATGCTATATTATCTTCTGTTTTGGACATTATTGGGCTTTATTATTCACTTTTATATTATTTTTGGGACTAACCTATTAACCGGAGGCCCAGTCCAGAATTGCTGTTTTTTCGCCTATTTCAGAGTTTCGCAGAAAAAGAATATCAAGCGGAGTCCAAACGGAATGAAACCTTCGGGAACGTGATTTTTGGAACGAACATGATCCAGGAGACTTGGACCCTAAGTCAAGGAAGCTTCCAGGAAGCCACGGGGTAGGGGGGCGCGCCTACCCCCCCCCCCCCCCCCAGGTGCGCCCTCCACCCTCGTGGGCCCCACGTTGCTCCACCGACGTACTCCTTCCTCCAATATATACCTACGTACCCCCAAACGATCGGATACGGAGCCAAAAACCTAATTCCACCGCCGCAACCTTCTGTACCCACGAGATCCCATCTTGGGGCCTGTTCCGGAGCTCCGCCGGAGGGGGCATCGATCACGGAGGGCTTCTACATCAACACCATAGCCTCTCTGATGAAGTGTGAGTAGTTTACGTCAGACCTTTGGGTCCATAGTTATTAGCTAGATGGCTTCGTCTCTCTTTTTGGATCTCAATACAATGTTCTCCCCCTCTCTCGTGGAGATCTATTCGATGTAATCTTCTTTTGCGGTGTGTTTTTTGAGACCGATGAATTGTGGGTTTATGATCAAGTTTATCTATGAACAATATTTGAATCTTCTGAATTCTTTTATGTATGATTGGTTATCTTTGCAAGTCTCTTCGAATTATCAGTTTGGTTTGGCCTACTAGATTGATCTTTCTTGCAATGGGAGAAGTGCTTAGCTTTGGGTTCAATCTTGCGGTGTCCTTTCCCAGTGACAGTAGGGTCAGCAAGGAACGTATTGTATTATTGCCATCGAGGATAACAAGATGGGGTTTTTATCATATTGCATGAATTTATCCCTCTACATCATGTCATCTTGCTTAAGGTGTTACTCTGTTCTTATGAACTTAATACTCTAGATGCATGCTGGATAGCGACCGATGTGTGGAGTAATAGTAGTAGATGCAGGCAGGAGTCGGTCTACTTGTCTCGGACGTGATGCCTATATACATCATCATACCTAGATATTCTCATAACTATGCTCAATTCTCTCAATTGCTCAACAGTAATTTGTTCACCCACCGTAAAATACTTATCCTCTGGAGAGAAGCCACTAGTGAAACCTATGGCCCCCGGGTCTATCTTCATCATATTAAACTTCCAACACTTAGTTATTTCCGTTGCTTTTTACTTTGCTTTTATTTTACTTTGCATCTTTATCATAAAAATACCAAAAATATTATCTTATCATATCTATCAGATCTCACTCTCGTAAGTGACCGTGTAGGGATTGACAACCCCTTATCGCGTTGGTTGCGAGGATTTATTTGTTTGTGTAGGTGCGAGGGACTCGCGCATAGCCTCCTACTGGATTGATACCTTGGTTCTCAAAAACTGAGGGAAATACTTACGCTACTTTGCTGCATCAACCTTTCCTCTTCAAGGGAAAACCAACGCAGTGCTCAAGAGGTAGCAAGAAGGATTTCTGGCGCCGTTGCTGGGGAGGTCTACGCAAAAGTCAACATACCAAGTACCCATCACAAACCTTTATCTCCCGCATTACATTATTTGCCATTTGCCTCTCGTTTTCCTCTCCCCCACTTCACCCTTGCCGTTTTATTCGCCCTCTCTTTTTCGTTCGCCTCTTTTTCGCTTGCTTTTTGTTTGCTCGTGTGTTGGATTTCTTGTTTGTCACGATGGCTCAAGATAATACCAAATTATGTGACTTTACCAATACCAACAATAATGATTTCCTTAGCACTCCGATTGCTCCTCTTACCGATACTGAATCTTGTGAAATCAATGCTGCTTTGTTGAATCTTGTCATGAAAGATCAATTCGCCGGCCTTCCTAGTGAAGATGCCGCTACTCATCTAAATAGCTTCGTTGATTTGTGTGATATGCAAAAGAAGAAAGATGTTGATGATGATATTGTTAAATTGAAGCTATTTCCTTTTTCTCTTAGAGATCGTGCTAAAGCTTGGTTTTCGTCTTTGCCTAAAAATAGTATTGATTCTTGGAATAAGTGCAAAGATGCTTTTATCTCTAAGTATTTCCTCCCGCTAAGATCGTCTCTCTTAGAAACGACATCATGAATTTTAAGTAGCTTGATCATGAACATGTTGCACAAGCTTGGGAGAGGATGAAATTAATGATACGTAATTGCCCTACACATGGTTTGAATTTGTGGATGATTATACAAAAAATTTATGCCGGATTGAGTTTTGCTTCTAGAAATCTTTTAGACTCGGCCGCGGGAGGCACTTTTATGGAAATCACTTTAGGAGAAGCTACTAAACTCCTAGATAATATTATGGTTAATTATTCTCAATGGCACACTGAAAGATCTACTAATAAAAAAGTGCATACGATAGAAGAAATTAATGTTTTGAGTGGAAAGATGGATGAACTTATGAAATTATTTGCTACTAAGAGTGTTTCTTCTGATCCTAATGATATGCCTTTGTCTACTTTGATTGAGAATAATAATGAATCTATGGATGTGAATTTTGTTGGTAGGAATAATTTTGGTAATAACGCGTATAGAGGAAACTTTAATCCTAGGCCTTATCCTAGCAATTCCTCTAATAATTATGGTAATTTCTACAACAATTCTTATGGAAATTTTAATAAGATGCCCTCTGAATTTGAGACTAGTGTTAAAGAGTTTATGAATTCGCAAAAGAATTTCAATGCTTTGCTTGAAGAGATATTGCTTAAAGTTGATGAATTGGCTAGGAACGTTGATAGAATTTCTCTTGATGTTGATTCTTTAAAACATAGATCTATTCCTCCTAAGCATGATATCAATGAGTCTCTCAAAGCCATGATAATTTCCATTGATGAGTGCAAAGAAAGAACCGCTAGGATGCATACTAAGAAAGATTGCTTTATGAAAGAGTGTTCTTCAAATTTCTATGAAAATAAAGAGGAAGATCTGAAAGTTATTGATGTGTCCCCTATTAAATCTTTGTTTTGCAATATGAATCTTGATAATGATGGGACTGAGTATGATCCACCTTTACCTAGAAGGCGTTCCAAAAATTCGGAGTTTTTAGATCTTGATACTAAAATTGATAAAAGTGGGATTGAAGAGAACAAAACCCTAGATATTAATAAACCCACTATTTTGGATTTCAAGGAATTTAATTATGATCATTGCTCGTTGATAGATTGTATTTCCTTGTTGCAATCCGTGCTAAATTCTCCTCATGCTTATAGTCAAAATAAAGCTTTTACCAAACATATCGTTGATGCCTTGATGCAATCTTATGAAGAAAAGCTTGAGTTGGAAGTTTCTATCCCTAGAAAACTTTATGATGAGTGGGAACCTACTATTAAAATTAAGATTAAAGATCATGAATGCTATGCTTTGTGTGATTTGGGTGCTAGTGTTTCCATGATTCCAAAAACTTTGTGTGATTTGCTAGGTTTCCGTGATTTTGATGATTGCTCTTTAAACTTGCACCTTGCGGATTCCACTATTAAGAAACCTATGGGAAGAATTAATGATGTTATTATTGTTGCAAATAGTAAATATGTGCCCGTAGATTTTATCGTTCTAGATATAGATTGCAATCCTTCATGTCCTATTATTCTTGGTAGACCTTTCCTTAGAACGATTGGTGCAATTATTGATATGAAGGAAGGGAATATTAGATTCCAATTTCCATTAAAGAAAGGCATGGAACACTTACCTAGGAAGAAAATAAAATTACCATATGAATCTATTATGAGAGCCACTTATGGATTGCCCACCAAAGATGGCAATACCTAGATCTATCCTCGCTTTTATGCCTATCTAAGGGCGTTAAACGATAGCGCTTGTTGGGAGGCAACCCAATTTTATTTTTAGTTTTTTTGCTTTTTGCTTCTTTTTAGGAATAAATATTTGATCTAACCTCTGGTTATATGTGTTTTTATGTTTTAATTAGTGTTTTTGCCAAGTTAAACCTATAGGTTCTTCTTGGATGATAGTTATTTGATCTAGCTGTAATTTCCAGAAACTTTCTGTTCACGAAATTAATTGTTAAAAATCACCAGAACGTGATAAAATATTGATTCCAATTGCTTCTGATCAATAAACAAATTGTCTAGGTCGTCCTATTTTGGCTGATGTTTTGGAGTTCCAGAAGTTTGCGTTAGTTACAGATTACTACAGACTGTTCTGTTTTTGACAGATTCTGTTTTTCGTGTGTTGTTTGCTTATTTTGATGAATCTATGGCTAGTAAAAGAGTTTATAATCCATAGAGAAGTTGGAATACAGTAGGTTTAACACCAATATAAATAAAGAATGAGTTCATTACAGTACCTTGAAGTAGTCTTTTGTTTTCTTTCGCTAACGGAGCTCACGAGATTTTCTGCTGAGTTTTGTGTTGTGAAGTTTTCAAGTTTTGGGTGAAAGATTTGATGGATTATGGAACAAGTAGTGGCAAGAGCCTAAGATTGGGGATGCCCATGGCACCCCCAAGATAATCTAAGGACACCAAAAAGCCAAAGCTTGGGGATGCCCCGGAAGGCATCCCCTCTTTCGTCTACTTCCATCGGTAACTTTACTTGGAGCTATATTTTTATTCACCACATGATATGTGTTTTGCTTGGAGCATATTGTATGATTTGAGTCTTTGATTTTTAGTTTACCACAATCATCCTTGCTGTACACACCTTTTGAGAGAGACACACATGATTCGGAAATTATTAGAATACTCTATGTGCTTCACTTATATCTTTTGAGTTATATAGTTTTTGCTCTCGTACTTCACTTATATCTTTTAGAGCACGGTGGTGGATCTGTTTTATAGAAACTATTGATCTCTCATGCTTCACTTAGATTATTTTGACAGTCTTAAATAGCATGGTAATTTGCTTAAATAATCCTAATATGCTAGGTATTCAAGATTAGTAAAAACTTTCTTATGAGTGTTTTGAATACTAAGAGAAGTTTGATGCTTGATGATTGTTTTGAGACATGGAGGTAGTGATATCAAAGTCGTGCTGGTTGAGTAGTTGTGAATTTGAGAAATACTTGTGTTGAAGTTTGCAAGTCCCATAGCATGCACGTATGGTAAATGTTATGTAACAAATTTGAAACATGAGGTGTTCTTTGATTGTCCTCCTTATGAGTGGCGGTCGGGGACGAGCGATGGTCTTTTCCTACCAATCTATCCCCCTAGGAGCATGCGCGTAGTGCTTGGTTTTTGATGACTTGTAGATTTTTGCAATAAGTATGTGAGTTCTTTATGACTAATGTTGAGTCCATGGATTACACACACTCTCACCTGTCCATCATTGCTAGCCTCTTCGGTACCGTGCATTGCCCTTTCTCACATTGATAGTTGGTGCAAACTTCGCCGGTGCATCCAAACCCCGTGATATGATACGCTCTTTCACACATAAACCTCCTTATATCTTCCTCAAAACAGGCACCATACCTACCTATTATGGCATTTCCATAGCCATTCCGAGATATATTGCCATGCAACTTTCCACCATTCCATTTATCATGACACGTTCATCATTGTCATATTGCTTTGCATGATCATGTAGTTGACATGGTATTTGTGGCAAAGCCACCGTTCATAATTCTTTCATACATGTCACTCTTGGTTCATTGCATATCCCGGTACACCGCCGGAGGCATTCATATAGAGTCATACTTTGTTCTAGTATCGAGTTGTAATCATTGAGTTGTAAATAAATAGAAGTGTGATGATCATCATTTTCTAGAGCATTGTCCCAAGTGAGGAATAAAAAAAGTGAGAGAAAGGCCAAAAAAAAGTGAAGGCCCAAAAAAATGAGAGAAAAAGAGAGAAGGGACAATGTTACTATCCTTTACCACACTTGTGCTTCAAAGTAGCACCATAATCTTCATGATAGAGAGTCTCTTGTTTTGTCACTTTCATATACTAGTGGGAATTTTTCATTATAGAACTTGGCTTGTATATTCTAACAATGGGCCTCCTCAAGTGCCCTAGGTCTTCGTGAGCAAGCAAGTTGGATGCACACCCACTTAGTTTCTTTTGTTGAGCTTTCATATATTTATAGCTCTAGTGCATCCGTTGCATGGCAATCCCTACTCCTTGCATTAACATCAATCGATGGGCATCTCCATAGCTCATTGATTAGCCTCGTTGATGTGAGACTTTCTCCTTTTTTGTCTTCTCCACATAACCCCCATCATCATATTCTATTCCACCCATAGTGCTATATCCATGGCTCACGCTCATGTATTGCGTGAAGGTTGAAAAAGTTTGAGATTACTAAAGTATGAAACAATTGCTTGGCTTGTCATCAGGGTTGTGCATGATGAGAGCATTCTTGTGTGACGAAGATGGAGCATGACTAAACTATATGATTTTGTAGGGATGAACTTTCTTTGGCCATGTTATTTTGAGAGGACATAATTGCTTAGTTAGTATGCTTGAAGTATTATTATTTTTATGTCAATATTGAACTTTTATCTTGAATCTTTCGGATCTGAATATTCATACCACAATTAAGAAGAATTACATTGAAATTATGCCAAGTAGCATTCCACATCAAAAATTCTGTTTTTATCATTTACCTACTCGAGGACAAGCAGGAATTAAGCTTGGGGATGTTTGATACGTCTCCAACGTATCTATAATTTTTGCTTGCTCCATGCCATATTATCTTCTGTTTTGGAAATTATTGGGCTTTATTATTCACTTTTATATTATTTTTGGGACTAACCTATTAACCGAAGGCCCAGCCCAGAATTGCTGTTTTTGCCTATTTCAGAGTTTCGCAGCAAAAGAATATCAAACGGAGTCCAAATGGAATGAAACCTTCGGGAACGTGATTTTTGGAACGAACATGATCCAGGAGACTTTTAAGTCAAGGAAGCTTCCAGGAAGCCACGAGGTAGGGGGCGCGCCTACCCCCCCACGCGTGTCCTCCACCCTCGTGGGCCCCATGTTGCTCCACCGACGTACTCCTTCCTCCTATATATACCTATGTACCCCCAAACGATCAGATATGGAGCCAAAAACCTAATTCCACCGCCGCAACCTTCTGTACCCACGAGATCCCATCTTGGGGCCTATTTCGGAGCTCCGCCGGAGGGGGCATCGATCACGGAGGGCTTCTACATCAACACCATAGCCTCTCCGATGAAGTGTGAGTAGTTTACCTCAGACCTTCGGGTCCATGGTTATTAGCTAGATGGCTTCCTCTCTCTTTTTGGATCTCAATACAATGTTCTCCCCCTCTCTCGTGGAGATCTATTCGATGTAATCTTCTTTTGCGGTGTGTTTGTTGAGACCGATGAATTGTGGGTTTATGATCAAGTTTATCTATGAACAATATTTGAATCTTCTAAATTCTTTTATATATGATTGGTTATCTTTGCAAGTCTCTTCGAAATATCAGTTTGGTTTGGCCTACTAGATTGATGTTTCTTGCAATGGGAGAAGTGCTTAGCTTTGGGTTCAATCTTGCGGTGTCCTTTCCCAGTGACAGTAGGGGCAGCAAGGCACGTAATGTATTGTTGCCATCGAGGATAACAAGATGGGGGTTTTATCATATTGCATGAATTTATCCCTCTACATCATGTCATCTTGCTTAAGGCGTTACTCTGTTCTTATGAACTTAATACTCTAGATGCATGCTGGATAGCGATTGATGTGTGGAGTAATAGTAGTAGATGCAGGCAGAAGTCGGTCTACTTGTCTCGGACGTGATGCCTATATACATGATCATACCTAGATATTCTCATAACTATGCTCAATTCTGTCAATTGCTCAACAGTAATTTGTTCACCCACCGTAAAATACTTATGCTCTTGAGAGAAGCCACTAGTGAAACCTATGGCCCTCGGGTCTATCTTCATCATATTAATCTTCCAACACTTAGTTATTTCCGTTGCTTTTTACTTTGCTTTTATTTTACTTTGCATCTTTATCATAAAAATACCGAAAATATTCATATCTATCAGATCTCACTCTCGTAAGTGACCGTGTAGGGATTGACAGCCCCTTATCGCGTTGGTTGCGAGGATTTATTTGTTTGTGTAGGTGCGAGGGACTCGCGCGTAGCCTCCTACTGGATTGATACCTTGGTTCTCAAAAACTGAGGGAAATACTTACGCTACTTTGCTGCATCACCCTTTCCTCTTCAAGGGAAAACCAACGCAGTGCTCAAGAGGTAGCACTGTGGGCTCCGCGATGACCTCTGTCCTACCGTCCTGGCGGTCTTGGTCTTGTTGCACCGATAATGAAAATTTTGCTTGATTCCTCGGAACTCCGCGCCCGCGCTTGCCTCCTTAGAACCAAAGAGGAAACTGGTACACTGTGCGTGCTGGCGCCTGGCTGGCTTTGGTCGTCATGGCTCACGTCATATGAACCTCGCGAGGTGCTCCTTGCCTAGGTATCTCCGCTCCTCGGGAGCCATTCTAGTGATGCCGCCCCTAGGGAGGTCTTGGTGTCGTCCGCCTCACGAGGCTTGGCCCCTCGCGAGGGTCTTGAGCTATTGCTGCTGAAGCCGGGTCGTACCAGGCCATTGATGGAGCCACGCCACGGGCCGCAGACAGGCAAGTCTGGGTACCCCCGTTCCCACGACGCCGACAGTAGCCCCCGGGCCCAAGGCGCGCTCGAACTTGGCTTCAAGGCGAAGCCAAAGTACAAGTGTGGAGCGCCGCGGGCCCCAACCGCCCGCGGCCTCGGTCGACGCGTGGCGATTGGTGGTACATGGGCGCCTCCACTCCCCCATGCAACCTTGATATCCGCCGGGCTAGGCGGCCGTCATTGTCAACACAACTCCGCCTCCATTGCTGGCTGCACGCTCCCACAACTCCTCATGTTCCAGAAAAATAGTGGTTTCCTTCCCTGGCCTGACCCGTCACCGATCCTCCCCATCGCTATGGTGCCGAGACAGAAGAAGGGAAAGGGGAAAACCCGCACCTCAGCAGAAGCGCCGCCGGTCTTCGAGCCCGCGTCGAGCGGTCGGTGGTGGTCAATAGGGAGGGGCTGGACAAGGTTCGCCCAGCGCTCGCCGCCGATTCCAATGAATGGAAGGCGATGGTGGCTTGGCCTGCTTCCCGCGCCATGGTTGATATGGCAGCCACTGAGATCCCCATCCATCTTCACGCCCTCTGGGCCGGCTTGATTCCCCCTTTCTCTGAATTCTTCAACGCCGTGCTCTCGAATTACCAAGTTCATGCGCTGCATCTGGATCCCCAGTCCATCATTCTCCTCGCCGTCTTCACCTTCGTGTGCGAGGCCATGGTGGGCATAGCCCCTTCCGTGGCCTTGTTCCGCCATTTCTTCTCACTCCATCTGACCGACGCTCGCCAGTGCTCTGGGTGCATGACCTTCCAGGCCGTAGTGGCGACGGCTGGCTCGGGGATTGACTTCGAGCTGTCATGAGTCGTAAGTGGATTTCGGAAGCGGTGGGTGTTTGTGGATGTTGGCGTGCTCAGTCCTCTGCTCTTGCTCCCACGGGCACCAGCCGCTCCTAGCTCTGGCTGGGGGCATGCGAGGCTTGTTGACCAGCGGCTCGCCCACGTCTGGCATCGGCTGGCCAGGTTGAAGGACCTTGGGGTGACAGCGCCTATGGTGGTGAAGGAGTTCTTCCAGTGCCGCATTGCTCCACTCCAGCGTCACTCTCGACCGATGTGGACCTTCTCTGGCAGCAAGGACCCCATCAAGCTTCACGTGCTCGTGCTTCCCCCCGAGGCTCTACGGACGGTGCTCGAGCTCTTGACGGGCGACCCGGCGCCAGCCAACCTGCCGGGGGAGGGTTGCCTCTTATACTGCTGCTCGAACAAGGTGGAGTTCGCGAGGCAGATGCCCCTTTTCGATGAATGGGGACTGCGCGTGGTCGGCCTTGAAGGGCCCCGCGAGAACCCCGTCCTCGTGGTTCATCTACCTGCCGTCACCTCGGCGCTCACCCTGGAAACGAGCGCGGGGGGGGCAAGCACCGTCGAACACCAGCGAGGTGGCTGCTGAAGAAGCGACGTTAGTTGTGGCTCCCGAGGTGAGAACTCCCGGGGCTCGGGCGAGCTGTCCTGAGGCGGCGGCCGGAGGGCCGACGTGGTCTGAGGCTCCTAGGGTGGAAGCCCCTGAGGCTCGGGCGAGCTGTCCTGAGGCGGAGGCTGAGGGGCCGACGCTCCCAAGGTCGTCCCCTCAGGGGCCCCGCCAACTACCCCAGGCGATGGCGGTCACGCCCAAGGCTTCGGCCAGCTTCGCCTGAACTTTGGAGCACTTCGCAAGAGGAAGGGGTCTCCAAGCTGAAGTGGTGACGCCTACCGGCCGTTGAAGCAGAGGAAGTACATAGTCATAGACGGATAAGTACCTCATCTTCGTGATTTCCTGAGTGCTGCATCCCCTCCTAACCACAACTCTTTAGGATCCCTTCGGCTGGAGCGGTGAAATCTCCTCAGAAGCGGCCTCCGCCCGTTCCGAGCTCACCACTGACCTTGAGCACTCCTTGCCGAACTGCTGCGCGCGGCACGAGGCCTATTGAAGCGGCGGACGTGCCGACCGGGGGTCTTGATCCTGCGTTCTTGCCGTCCCTCCTTCACGGTCCTATCTGGGGCGCAGGAGGCGTGCCTAGGGCTCCTCCATTGGTCATCACCCGCAGCTGGGCGACCCCAGCACTGGCATCGTCTTCAAGAGGCGAGGCCTCGCCCTGCAGCGCCTCCGCTGAGGCCCGGAAGGCGGCGGGGAAGGCGCCAGCTTCCAGCCCCCTGCTAGGAGCAGGCAGGCCATCTCAAGCTTCCCCGACGATTCCCGGCGCGAAGGATGGACTCGGCCACGCGCTTGAGCTCGCGCGCGGGTGTGGTGTTTTCCGCCATGAGCTTTTCCGGGAGGCGATGGATGCGCTGAGCCGGCTTGGAGAAGAGCTTGTTGATGTTGACGCTCACCTTGAGTCGGAAGACCTCCGGCTGGCGGACGAGTGGCATCAGCTGAAAGTGGCTATCAACCTCGGGCACCTTCAGCATGAGCGCGCCAAAGAGAAGGCCGAGGTGTCCCTTGCGACCTCACGAGAGGCTTGTGCCCGGGCCTTGGAGGAGGCCAGGGCCGCTGACCTTCGCCGCGAGGCTGCCGACGAGCGCGAGCGGGAAATCCAGGCCTTGAACACTACCCTCAAGCAGGGGATCGAGGCGTGCAGGGCCGTCTTGGCGTCGATGAGGGGAGCGCCTTCCGAAGAGAAGGAGATCCAGAAACGCGAAGAGGTGTTGATGTTGGAGGCCTCGGAGTGGAGCCTGGACCTCAAGCGGCTGGAGGTGAGGGAGCACCAAGTGACCGTGGCTGAGGACGCCGTCTCCGCGCGAGAAGCTAAGGTCTAGGAAGAGATTGGCCGGAGGGTGGCGAAGGCTCGTGCTGACCTCGCCGAAGAGCACCGGTCGGCGTTGTTGCTCCTGGAGGCTGAGGCTGAGGGAAGGACCGCCGCCCTTAGGACAAAATTGGATGAGGCGGAGCAGCGGGAAAGGGCCGCCAAAGCAGCCCACACCTCTGCTCTGGCTGACCTAGCCTCCGTCCGTGCTGACCTGCTCTCACTTCAGCAGCAGATCGACGATGCTACATCCCTTGCGAAGAAGAATGCCGATGAGGCGTGCCGTCGGCAGACGTTGTAGCACCAGCATGCCTCTATGCTCCAGGCCCTCAGGGCGAGGGCCAACTGAGCCTTGAGTTCCATCTGCGAGGAGAGCGCCCCTCATCCGCGCGAGGAAGACTATGCCACCTCCGCTTCTTTACCGAGATCGTGACGCGCCTGGAAGGCTGGGCCGCGAGGGCTCGCGAGCTCGTTGCGGAGAGGAGCCGGGGCCTCCTGGGGCGCGTGTTCTCGCGTGTCTTCAGTTACCTTCAGAGCCTTGACCCCCATTTTGACTTCGAT
Source organism: Aegilops tauschii subsp. strangulata (assembly GCF_002575655.3). Taxonomy (NCBI): domain Eukaryota; kingdom Viridiplantae; phylum Streptophyta; class Magnoliopsida; order Poales; family Poaceae; genus Aegilops; species Aegilops tauschii. The sequence continues at coordinate 325,315,695 of NC_053040.3, forward strand.
GCCGCCATAGCCCCCGTGCCTTGGGTCGTCCGCAACAATCTGTCGAACTGGGTGAATGACCATGTGGACGCCTTGGTCGAGGAGTTTGCCCCCGAAGACGATGCAGCCGCGGTGGAGGTTGAAGAAGGCGGCATGGACAGCAATGATGAAGACGACGATAGCAACAGCTCAGGTGGCGAAGATGAAGACGATGGGACCAGCGTGGGAGGCAGCGCCTCCGGTTAATCCTGCATTTCCCTTGCTTTTGTAAGAGAGAACGACTCCGGCCGTGGTCTTGCGGAGTGTAAAAGCATTTTGAAAGGGGAGGCCCCTTGGAATGTATGAAATAGAATGTATGAACTGATGACGCGCCTCTTAAAGACGGGGCTTAGGACGCACCCTCGCACGCCCGCTAGGCTCCCGAGCGGGGCAGTTGTTACGCCTTACCTTGAATCCGCAAGTCCCGGCTAGTTCTGATATCCTAGTCATACCTTCCTCCCGAGGTCGGCCCCTAGGGGCTCACGAGGTTTTAAATCTCCCGAGGAGCCTGCTGGTCTACCCAAGAGCTCGCGAGGAGCGAATGCCGGACTACGGGTGTGCGCATGGTGGTCCTGCGGCGATTGTACTCTTGATCCTGGGGGGGTTTGTCGCCACCCGGGCTTGCCCGAGCGCGGTCGACGTGCGCATACCACGCCCAGCCCCCGCTCGCGAGGCGCTCGAAAGGGGAGGGGTAGCAGGCATGAGCCTCGAAATAAAGCACGCAACCAAAACGCAAGAGATCAACACGAACAAGAGAAGACTCCCCCCACGCTTGACAACAAAAAAGACTTCAACTTCAGTCCAAAAAGGCGGCGAATCGAGTTACAGAAAAAGGGATGAAAGCAAATGGCCGCGTCCGGCACCTAGCTAGTCTTCTTGTCTTCCCACTAGCGCGGAGCTAAGTGCTTTCACCGGATGTGAGCATAGTCATTGGGGGATGATATGTCTCCAATGTATCTATAATTTATGAAGTATTCATGCCAATATTTTATCATTCTTGGATGTTTTACAATCATTTTATAGCAGCTTTATATTTTTTTTGGACTAACCTATTGACCCAGTGCCCAGTGCCAGTTGCTGTTTTTTGCTTGTTTTTACATCGCAGGAAATCAATATCAAACGGAGTCCAAACACCGCGAAACTTTTGGAGATTTTTTATGGACCAGAACACCCAAGAAGGGCCCGAGCTACACCTGGGGGGTTCCCCGAGGGGGGCACAACCCACCAGGGCGCGCCAGGGGCCCCTGGCGCGCCCAGGTGGGTTGTGCCCACCTCGGTGGCCTCCCGCACCCCCTCTTTGCACTATAAATTCCTAAATATTCTGAAACCCTTCGGGGTTACCCTAGATCAGAAGTTCCGCCGAGGCAAGGTCTTTGTATCCACGAGAACCAGTCTAGACCCCGTTCCGGCACCCTGCCGGAGGGGGGAATCATCTCCGGTGGCCATCTTCATCATCCCGGCGGCCACCACGATGAGGAGGGAGTAGTCCACCCTCGAGGTTGATGGTTTGTACCAGTAGCTATGTGTTTAATCTCTCTCTCTCGTGATCTATATCATGGGCTTTGTTAATATAGTCGGATCATAGTGTCAACCTCAGTTCTGGTTCTTTATCTTGGAATACTCTCCGTTGTCCTGGAAGCAATGCTTGAAAGAAAGCGTAAGGAAGCGTCAAATCAGTTGTTAGCGTGGGTTTCTCAGCCTTTGCTTCTTTAGGAAAGCAAGGCTGAAACCCACTCAATCTGTGCTGCGTAAATAGCACGGGCACACATACGCGTGCGGGATTAGACCGCACGCACCACTCGCGCTCGGTTTTCTTGAAACTTGGCTTTGGCTGCATTTGGTTCGAGAACCATCTAATGGGACGAAGTTCCTTTATAGGGAGCTCACTTCCTTGCTTGGTTGGTTGGTTGAACTTGCTTTTTAGGTGCGATTCCTATTCAAGGACTGGTCCAATTCTCTTCATTCACCATATTTAAGGGGATGCTTGGGGGCCCATGACATCCTTCCTAAACAGGAGCTATTGATCCAACACCTGAGCTCACTTCGCTACTCAGCAAGGGTGAAAGAATGACAAAGAGACTGACATCACAGAGGATGGGAAGGACCTAATCGCCTGCCTCTTTCTTGGTCCACCCCCCTGGTGGATGTTTCTCCCCTCTATACTCGTGTTGTGATGAATTGAGTCTTTACCCTTTGAAATTTTGTCTTGTCGGATTGAATATTCAGAGATGAGAACACATGATACATGTCTTGCAGTATGAATACTTGAGGTGACAATTGGGGTATCATATTGATTCACTTGATATGTGTTATGGCATTCAACTCGCGGATTCCCGTAGTAATATTGGGGTAATCTATGCATAGGAGTTGATGCACATTTTTATTATCTTTTCTCCGATAGAAATTTTGGGGTCTCCTTGTAGTTCTTTGTGTGGATTGAGTATTATGAATATGAATATGCTTTGGTGTTATTCTAGTACAAACTCTAGGATAGATTGAACGGAAAAAATAGATTTGCGTTATCTTAGTACGAACTCTTGAATAGATCCAGCGGAAAGAATAGCTTTGAGGTGGTCTCGTACCCTACAAACAATTTCTATCTTTTGTTCTCCGCTAATAGGAACTCGGGAGTGATTCTTTTTTGCACTTTGAGGGATAATCATATGATCCAACTATGTTAGCACTGTTGACAGGTTGCATTAGCGAAAGTACAGACCCTAGGCCTCATTTTTTAGCATTGCAATACCGTTTTTGTGCCCGTTTACTATTTGCTACCTTGCTGTTTTTATTTATCCATCCATATTACACTTTTATCACTATCTATTCGCTGAACTAGTGCACCTATACAATTTGCCATTGTATTGGGTGTGTTGGGGACACAAGAGATTTCTTGTATTTGGTTGCAGGGTCGCTTGAGAGAGACCATCATCATCCTACACCTCCCACGGACTGATAAACCTTAGGTCATCCACTTGAGGGAAATTGCTACTGTCCTACAAAACTCTGCGCTTGGAGGCCCAACACGTGTCTACAAGAATAAAGTTTCATAGTAGACATCAAGCTCTTTTCTGGCGCTGTTGTCGGGGAGGTGAGTGCTTAAAGGTATATCTTTAGATCTTGCAATTGAATCTTTTAGTTTCTTGTTTTATCACTAGTTTGGTTTATAAAAGAAAACTACATAAAAATGGAATTTAGGTTGCATCATATTATTGATCATCTTTATAATATCTTTCTTGAAAATGATGGTTCAGAAAATTGTGCTCAATTGTTAGAAGAAGAAGTCAATAAAATGTTTGGCACAAAATATTTGAATGATCAGCATGATTGCAATGTTGTTAGTGTGAATTCTTTGAATATCCAAAATGCTAATGATGATTGCACAAGTCATGACAAAAATGTTTCTTATAAGCATGTCACTTTTTGTGGAGTGAATTGGGAGTGCCTTTGCACACCAGAAAGGGAAGATAGATTTTGTAAGAAGCATAAATATTTAGAAACAAAAAAGTTGCAAGAGAGGCTGGATGATTGTGCTGAAAGATTTAACTTTTTTTGCCATCCTTGTGAACTTTACAATGAACATGGTCATTTAAATCTCCAATGCAAATTGTTTCATGATCAAATCGTGTCCAAAAATTGTGATAACTTGATTACCCTTGAGCATCATAAAGAGCTTAGTCTTCTTTTGGGGTATGAAGAAATGAAACGTATAACTAAGGGTATTCCAAAATTTAATCTCAAGAGATTTCTTGATTTTGATCTAGAGGAAATTTATATGTTTTGTGTGATAAATTGCATTGAGAATCCTTATATTGCCAACTATATAAAGTCAAGAAAACAAATAGAATATGAAGAGAGTACTAATGAAAGGGAAAGTATTTCCCAATACCCTCCTAGTGTTTATTATGATGAATCAGGTAACGAGGAGGAGCTTCCTATCCAACCAATCTCATCAATAAGAAGCTTGAAAAGATTAATTAAACCCACACATGATGTGGTGAAGAAGAAGAAAAGAAGAAAGAAGAGAGGTAAAAAGGTATCTCTCCCAAATAATGTTGCTCTTATTATTGTTGTGCCCCATGAAAATGAATCAAAAATTATTGTGGAAGATGATGAACTTGATGATGATATTGCTTCTATGTCTTATGGCACAATGTCCGAGAGCACTATTGATGATGACTTTGCTATGCCTATTGCTTGTTGTGATGATTATGATTGGGTAGATAATGATACTTCTTATAATCTTGGAAATCTTTTTGGCACCAACATGGGAAATTATGATGATAGCAATTGTTATACCGTTGGTGCTATTCATACTATTAATGATGAGAGTGACTATGCTTATGATATGCAAAGCCACAAGCTTCGGGATGCTATATTTAATGAGAATGACATGTTTGAGAATTTATTTGCTGCAATTAATGTTTGTCCCAAGCTTGGGGAGGCTATGTTTAATGAAGATGATCTTTTTAGCCCCCTTACTTTGAATGATCAAATTTGCTATGATGATTCCATGCCTCCTACTTATGATGATTATTGTGATGATACTTATGTTATAAAAAGTAGTGATAATTATTGTCATGATTTTGATTATCCCTTTTCTGAACATTACTCTTTTAATGTGGGAAAAATTTATAGTATTCGAGCTTCCTATGATACTCCCACTATTATGAATGAGAATAGAATTACTTATATGGAGAGTAATAAATTTTCTATGCTTGTGGATCATGAAAAGAATGTTTTATGTGATGGTTATGTTGATGAATCTATTCATGATGCTACTGAAAATAATTATGAGAGAGGAACTTATGCTTCATGATGCTCTTGTTATGTTTCAATTCTTATCTTTTATGCGAGCATCATTGAAATCATCATGCCTAGCTTAAAAGGCATTAAAGAAAAGCGCTTGTTGGGAGACAACCCAACACTTTTACCTACTGTTTTTGTGTGTTCATATGATTAAGCTACTGTATTAATCATATTTTATTTCTTTTGTTTCAATAAAGTGCCAAGTAAAGCCTTGGGGATCATGTTGGGTGATAGTTGATTTGACCCTGCTGAAAAACAGAAACTTTTGCGCTCACGGAAATAATTCTTATTTTTAATAGAAGAGTGATTTTGAGTTGATTCTTTTTTCAGAAGATTAATATACAAATTTCTCACGTGGTCTATTTTTTCAGAATTTTTGGAGTAGCAGAAGTATGGTTTTAGTGCAGATTACTACATACTGTTCTGTTTTTGACAGATTCTGTTTTCAATGCATAGTTTGCTTGTTTCCTAGTTTCTATGGCTTATATTGCTCAATATAAATTGTGGAAATGATATGCTACAGTAGGAATTGTGTGAGAACAATTATGAATCTTGTCCTTGACAGTACCAAAGTGAAATGGTTTGCTCTTTATCATACTAACCTATCTCACGAAGTTCCGTTAAGTTTTTGTGTGATTGAAGTTTTCAAGTTTTGGGTGAGATGTCGATATGAGGAGAATAAGGAGTGACAAGACCCCAAGCTTGGGGATGTCCAAGGCACCCCAAGTTAATATTCAAGGAAGATCCAAGCAACTAAGCTTGGGGATGCCCCGGAAGGCATCCCCTCTTTCGTCTCCAACATTATCGGTAACCTCACTTGAAGGTATGTTTTCATTCGTCACATGATATGTGTTTTGCTTGGAGAGTCAATTTATTTTGTTAGGATTTGCTTGATGTTATTTAGAATAATGTTTTGCATCTTTCATTTCACTAAAAATACCAAGGATAGCCTTTACCATGCTTATTTTACAAGTACACATATTGCTCTTTGAAAACAGAAAGTTTACCGCTGTTGCAAAAATTCCCTAGAAAAGTCAGAATGTGATAAAATGTTGAAACTTTTTGCAAAATAAGCTTTGATAAATTTTCTACTGTGTGGTAAATTTTCATAATTTTTGGAGTTAGGGAAGTATGATGAATCTTGCATTCTTTACAAACTGTACTGGTTTGGCAGATTGCTGTTATGTTTGCATTGTTTGCATATGTTTGCTTGTTTAATGATTCTATTTGAGGATAGGAGTATTAAATATGTAGAGGCATTTAGTATGCAATGTTTAATAATAATTTTTGTGATTTGCTACAGTAGAGTATGATAAGGTTTTTGCATTGGTTTATACTAACTTATCTCACGAGTTCTTGTTGAGTTTTGTGTGGATGAAGCTTTTAAAATTTAGGGAAACCGTGATATAAAAGGAATTAAGGAGACACAAAAGCTCAAGCTTGGCGATGCCCAAGGCACCCCAAGATAATATTTCAAGAAGTCTCAAGCATCTAAGTTTGGGGATGCCCCGGTAGGCATCCCACCTTTCTTCTTCAACAATTATCGGTTAGTATCGGTTGAGCCTAAGTTTTTGCTTCTTCACATGAGTTGTGCTATCCTTGAAATGTCATTTTGTTTTGTTTTGCTTGCTGTTTTAATAAAAAAACTTAGATGTGAAAGTTTTTAAATAAAATAGAGTCCTCAAATAGTTGCCAGGGAGGCTAGGTAAGCGGCATTCACATCTCGTCAACGAAGCATTTTTCTATGGAATTGCTCTAGTGCTTCACTTATATATTTTTGAGCACGGTGTGCTTTAGTATTTTTGAAGAAATTCTCTCTTGCTTCACTTAAATTAATTTGAGAGAAAGAAATATTATGCTTATGATCTTCACTTATATCTTTTTGGAGTAGCTTGTCATTTACTCTTGTGCTTCACTTATATCCTATGTGTAAATTGTTGAATGAGTTGAATATCATGAAGTTAAAATTATATGTTCATATCATGCCTAGTAGTAGCTTCACATTGAGTTTAGAAAGTGAAATCTTTTGACGCTTGACAATCACAATATTGGTCATACAAGCAGTTCATGAATGATTAGTAGAAGGAAGAGAACTTTCACATGCAAATAGACTATCTTGGAAATATTTTGTGATTGTGAGCCCCCATCAAAATATTATATGCCAAAATTGTTGATGTTGGACAAGGAAGACAACATAATGATTTCTGTTTGTTCATATTCACATAGAAGTTATATTGTCATATATCCTTCAACATGTGGTGCTTGCCCCCCATCTTTGCTAGCCAAAAATTCTGCACCAAGTAGAGATACTACTTGTGCATCCAAAAACCTTAAACCCAAATCTTATTTTCAAGAGTCCACCATACCTACCTATATGCTGTATTTCCGTGCCGTTCTAAGCAAATTTGTATGTGTCATCTCTAATTTTCAAAAATAAATTTCTCTTTTGTGTGCTCGTATCGCTCGCGAGGCGGTGAGGGGTGGCCAATATTTTCCATGCTAGATGTGTTATTCTCACGATGAGTGTTTATTCACTTGTCATTGCAAGAGAGTAAGCAAAGGTTTTAGGGATGCCTAGTCCCGAAATGACAAATGAATTTACTTTATGTTGTCAAATAATAAATTCCTTGGAAAGTGTTGGTATGGAGGGCACCCGTGGATACGGCTAGCCATGGAAAGTGAAAGTATGGTGGAAAAAGGAATAAACTTTATTTTCTATTTGGGAACCGCCTATGATATATCTAGCATGGAAAGTGTTGGGCGCTCTAAGTCGTTTTCGTTGGTGAGAAAAGTATACCTCTCAAAAATTTTTTATCTCTCAATTTTTGCTTTGAGCTCTGGCACCTCTACAAATCCCTACTTCCCTCTGCGAAGGGCCTATCTTTTACTTTTATGTATTTACTTTCATGCAAGAGTCAAAGTTATTCTCTCTATTCCTTTTTATTTTTCTCTTTTGGCAAGCATCATGTGGTGAGGAAAGATCTAGGCACATATGTCCAGTTGAATATGGGCAGCATGAGTTATTATTGTTGACATCACCCTTAAGGTGGATACGTTGGGAGGCAAAACAATAAGCCCCTATCTTTCTATGTGTCCGGTTGAAACATTTTGCTCATGTGTATGCGGTGAGTGTTAACAATCATAGAAGACTATATGATGGTTGAGTATGTGGAGCTCTTACTTAGACTCCGTTGAATAAGTTGAATTGGAATTGCTTGGTGACTAAGAACTTAGGTTGTTGAGTTTCAAGAGAGTTCATTGTTTGAACCTTAACATGTGAATTGGTTGCCACTATAACATAAGAAAGTTTATGAGAAAGAATTGCTGTTATGATGCTAGGAAATGTGCACTTTGCTAGTATTCACACTTCATAAATTATTTCTTTTATCATTTACCGACTCGAGGACGAGTAGCAATTAAGCTTGGGGATGCTGATACGTCTCCAACGTATCTATAATTTATGAAGTATTCATGCCAATATTTTATCATTCTTGGATGTTTTACAATCATTTTATAGCAGCTTTATATCATTTTTTGGGACTAACCTATTGACCCACTGCCCAGTGCCAGTTGTTGTTTTTTGCTTGTTTTTTACATCGCATGAAATCAATATCAAACGGAGTCCAAATACCGCGAAACTTTTTGGAGATTTTTTATGGACCAGAACACCCAAGATGGGCCTGAGCTGCACCTGGGGGGTGCCCTGGCGCTCCCAGGTGGGTTGTGCCCACCTCGGTGGCCTCCCGCACCCCCACTTTGCACTATAAATTCCCAAATATTCCGAAACCCTTCGGGGTTACCCTAGACCAGAAGTTCCGCCGCCGCAAGGTCTCTGTATGCACGAGAACCAATCTAGACCCCGTTCCGGCACCCTGCCGAAGGGGGGAATCATCACCGGTGGCCATCTTCATCGTCCCGGCGGCCACCACGATGAGGAGGGAGTAGTCCACCCTCGAGGTTGAGGGTTTGTACCAGTAGTTATGTGTTTAATCTCTCTCTCTCTCTCATGATCTATATCATGGGCTTTGTTAATATAGTCGGATCATATGATGTTTCTCCCCTCTATACTCTTGTTGTGATGAATTGAGTCTTTACCCTTTGAAGTTTTGTCTTGTCGGATTGGATATTCAGAGATGAGAACACATGATACTGAAGGAAATATGCCCTAGAGGCAATAATAAAGTTATTATTTATTTCCTTATATCATGATAAATGTTTATTATTCATGCTAGAATTGTATTAACCAGAAACATAATACTTGTGTGAATACATAGACAAACAAAGTGTCACTAGTATGCCTCTACTTGACTAGCTCGTTGATCAAAGATGGTTATGTTTCCTAGCCATTGACATGAGTTGTCATTTGATTAACGGGATCACATCATTAGGAGAATGATGTGATTGACTTGACCCATTCCGTAGCTTAGCACTCGATCGTTTAGTATGTTGCTATTGCTTTCTTCATGACTTATACATGTTCCTATGACTATGAGATTATGCAACTCCCGTTTACCGGAGGAACACTTTGTGTGCTACCAAAAGTCACAACGTAACTGGGTGATTATAAAGGTGCTCTACAGGTGTCTCCGAAGGTACTTGTTGGGTTGGCGTATTTCGAGATTAGGATTTGTCACTCCGATTGTCGGAGAGGTATCTCTGGGCCCTCTCGGTAATACACATCACTTAAGCCTTGCAAGCATTGCAACTAATGAGTTTGTTGCGAGATGATGTATTACAGAACGAGTAAAGAGACTTGCCGGTAACTAGATTGAACTAGGTATTGAGATACCGACGATCGAATCTCGGGCAAGTAACATACCGATGACAAAGGGAACAACGTATGTTGTTATGCGGTCTGACCGATAAAGATCTTCGTAGAATATGTGGGAGCCAATATGAGCATCCAGGTTCCGCTATTGGTTATTGACCGGAGACGTGTCTCGGTCATGTCTACATAGTTCTCGAACCCGTAGGGTCCGCACGCTTAACGTTTCGATGACAGTTATATTATGAGTTTATATGTTTTGATGTACCGAAGGTTGTTCAGAGTCCCGGATGTAATCACGGACATGACGAGGAGTCTCGAAATGGTCGAGACATGAAGATTGATATATTGGAAGCCGATGTTTGGATATCGGAAGTGTTCCGGGTGAAATCGGGATTTTACCGGAGTACCGGGAGGTTACCGGAACCCCCCGGCAACATAATGGGCCTTAGTGGGCCTAGGTGGAAGAGAGGAGAGGCGGCTAGGGCTGGGCCGCGCGCCCCTCCCCCCTAGTCCGAATAGTACAAGGAGAAGGGGGGGCGCCCCCCTTCCTTCTTCTCCCTCTCCTCTTTCCCCCCTCCCAAGTCCTAATCCACCTAGGAAAAGGGGGGAGTCCTACTCCCGGTGGGAGTAGGACTCCTCCTGGCGCGCCCCAAGGCTGGCCGCACCTCCCCCCTTTGATCCTTTATATACGGGGGCAGGGGGGCACCCCATAGACACAACAATTGATCATTGATCTCTTAGCCGTGTGCGGTGCCCCCCTCCACCATATTACACCTCGATAATATCGTAGCGGTGCTTAGGCGAAGCCCTGCGTCGGTAGAACATCATCATCGTCACCACACCGTCGTGCTGACGAAACTCTCCCTCAACACTCGGCTGGATCGGAGTTCGAGGGACGTCATCGAGCTGAACGTGTGCTGAACTCGGAGGTGCCGTGCGTTCGGTACTTGATCGGTCGGATCGTGAAGACGTACGACTACATCAACCGCGTTGTGTTAACGCTTCCGCTTTCGGTCTACGAGGGTACGTGGACAACACTCTCCCCTCTCGTTGCTATGCATCACCATGATCTTGCGTGTGCGTAGGATTTTTTTTGAAATTACTACGTTCCCCAACAGTGGTATCAGAGCCTGGTTTTATGCGTTGATGTTATATGCACGAGTAGAACACAAATGAGTTGTGGGCGATATAAGTCATACTGCTTACCAGCATGTCATACTTTGGTTCGGCGGTATTGTTGGATGAAGCGGCCCGGACCGACATTACGCGTACGCTTACGCGAGACTGGTTCTTCCGACGTGCTTTGCACTGAGGTGGCTGGCGGGTGTCAGTTTCTCCAACTTTAGTTGAACCGAGTGTGGCTACGCCCGGTCCTTGCGAAGGTTAAAACAGCACCAACTTGACAAACTATCGTTGTGGTTTTGATGCGTAGGTAAGAACGGTTCTTGCTAAGCCTAGTAGCAGCCACGTAAAACTTGCAACAACAAAGTAGAGGGCGTCTAACTTGTTTTTGCAGGGCATGTTGTGATGTGATATGATCAAGACATGATGCTAAATTTTATTGTATGAGATGATCATGCTTTGTAACCGAGTTATCGGCAACTGGCAGGAGCCATATGGTTGTCGCTTTATTGTATGCAATGCAATCGCCATGTAATTGTTTTATTTTATCACTAAGCGGTAGCGATAGTGGTAGAAGCAATAGTTGGCGAGACGACAACGATGCTACGATGGAGATCAAGGTGTCGCGCCGGTGACGATGGGGATCATGACGGTGCTTCGGAGATGGAGATCACAAGCACAAGATGATGATGGCCATATCATATCACTTATATTGATTGCATGTGATGTTTATCTTTTATGCATCTTATCTTGCTTTGATTGACGGTAGCATTATAAGATGATCTCTCACTAAATTTCAAGATAAAAGTGTTCTCCCTGAGTGTGCACTGTTGCCAAAGTTCGTCGTGCCCAGACACCACGTGATGATCGGGTGTGATAAGCTCTACGTCCATCTACAACGGGTGCAAGCCAGTTTTGCACACGCAGAATACTCAGGTTAAACTTGACGAGCCTAGCATATGCAGATATGGCCTCGGAACACTGAGACCGAAAGGTCGAGCGTGAATCATATAATAGATATGATCAACATAGTGATGTTCACCATTGAAAACTACTCCATTTCACGTGATGATCGGTTATGGTTTAGTTGATTTGGATCACGTGATCACTTAGATGATTAGAGGGATGTCTATCTAAGTGGGAGTTCTTAAGTAATATGATTAATTGAACTTAAATTTATCATGAACTTAGTACCTGATAGTATCTTGCTTGTCTATGTTGATTGTAGATAGATGGCCCGTGCTGTTGTTCCGTTGAATTTTAATGCGTTCCTTGAGAAAGGAAAGTTGAAAGATGATGGTAGCAATTACACGGACTGGGTTCGTAACTTGAGGATTATCCTCATTGCCGCACAGAAGAATTACGTCCTGGAAGCACCGCTGGGTGCCAGGCCTGCTGCAGGAGCAACACCAGATGTTATGAACGTCTGGCAGAGCAAAGTTGATGACTACTCGATAGTTCAGTGTGCCATGCTTTACGGCTTAGAACCGGGTCTTCAACGACGTTTTGAACGTCATGGAGCATATGAGATGTTCCAGGAGTTGAAGTTAATATTTCAAGCAAATGCCCGGATTGAGAGATATGAAGTCTCCAATAAGTTCTACAGCTGCAAGATGGAAGAGAATAGTTCTGTCGGTGAGCATATACTCAAAATGTCTGGGTATAACAATCATTTGATTCAACTGGGAGTTAATCTTCCGGATGATAGCGTCATTGACAGAATTCTTCAATCACTGCCACCAAGCTACAAGAGCTTCATGATGAACTATAACATGCAAGGGATGGATAAGACGATTCCCGAGCTCTTCGCAATGCTAAAAGCTGCGGAGGTAGAAATAAAAAAGGAGCATCAAGTGTTGATGGTCAATAAGACCACTAGTTTCATGAAAAAGTGCAAAGGGAAGAAGAAGGGGAACTTAAAAAAGAACAGCAAGCAAGTTACTGTTCAGGAGAAGAAACCCAAGTCTGGACCTAAGCCTGAGACTGAGTGCTTCTACTGCAAGCACACTGGTCACTAGAAGCGGAACTGCCCCAAGTATTTGGCGGATAAGAAGGATGGCAAGGTGAACAAAGGTATATGTGATATACATGTTATTGATGTGTACCTTACTAGAGCTCGCAGTAGCACCTGGGTATTTGATACTGGTTCTGTTGCTAATATTCGCAACTCGAAATAGGGACTGCGGATTAAGCGAACACTGGCCAAGGACGAGGTGACAATGCGCGTGGGAAACAGTTCCAAAGTCGATGTGATCGCCGTCGGCACGCTACCTCTACATCTACCTTCGGGATTAGTATTAGACCTAAATAATTGTTATATGGTGCCAGCGTTGAGCATGAACATTATATCTGGATCTTGTTTGATGCGAGACGGTTATTCATTTAAATCAGAGAATAATGGTTGTTCTATTTATATGAGTAATATCTTTTATGGTCATGCACCCTTGAAGAGTGGTCTATTTTTAATGAATCTCGGTAGTAGTGATACACATATTCATAATGTCGAAGCCAAAACATGCAGAGTTGATAATGATAGTGCAACTTATTTGTGGCACTGCCGTTTAGGTCATATCGGTGTAAAGCGCATGAAGAAACTCCATACTGATGGACTTTTGGAATCACTTGATTATGAATCACTTGGTACTTGCGAACCGTGCCTCATGGGCAAGATGACTAAAACGCCGTTCTCTGGAACTATGGAGAGAGTAACAGATTTGTTGGAAATCATACATACAGATGTATGTGGTCCGATGAATATTGAGGCTCATGGCGGATATCGTTATTTTCTCACCTTCACAAACGATTTGAGCAGATATGGGTATATCTACTTAATGAAACATAAGTCTGAAACATTTGAAAAGTTCAAAGAATTTCAGAGTGAAGTTGAAAATCATCATAACAAGAAAATAAAGTTTCTACGATCAGATCGTGGAGGAGAATATTTGAGTTACGAGTTTGGTCTACATTTGAAACAATGCGGAATAGTTTCACAACTCACGCCACCCGGAACACCACAACGTAACGGTGTGTCCGAACGTCGTAATCGTACTTTACTAGATATGGTGCGATCTATGATGTCTCTTACTGATTTACCGCTATCGTTTTGGGGTTATGCTTTAGAGACGGCTGCATTCACGTTAAATAGGGCACCATCAAAATCCGTTGAGACGACGCCTTATGAACTGTGGTTTGGCAAGAAACCAAAGTTGTCGTTTCTTAAAGTTTGGGGCTGCGATGCTTATGTGAAGAAGCTTCAACCTGATAAGCTCGAACCTAAATCAGAGAAATGTGTCTTCATAGGATAACCAAAGGAGACTGTTGGGTACACCTTCTATCACAGATCCGAAGGCAAAGACATTCGTTGCTAAGAATGGATCCTTTCTAGAGAAGGAATTTCTCTCGAAAGAAGTGAGTGGGAGGAAAGTAGAACTTGATGAGGTAACAGTACCTGCTCCCTTATTGGAAAATAGTTCATCAAAGAAACAGGTTCCTGTGATGCCTACACCAATTAGTGAGGAAGTTAATGATGATGATCATGGAACTTCAGATCAAGTTGTTACTGAACCTCGTAGGTCAACCAGAGTAAGATCCACACCAGAGTGATACGGTAATCCTGTTCTGGAGGTTATGTTACTAGACCATGACGAACCTACGAACTATGAAGAAGCGATGGTGAGCCCAGATTCCGCAAAATGGCTTGAGGCCATGAAATCCGAGATGGGATCCATGTATGAGAACAAAGTATGGACTTTGGTTGACTAGCCCGATGATTGGCAAGCCATTGAAAATAAATGGATCTTCAAGAAGAAGACTGACGCTGACGGTAATGTTACTGTCTATAAAGCTCGACTTGTTGCGAAAGGTTTTCGACAAGTTCAAGGGATTGACTACGATGAGACCTTCTCACCCGTAGCGATGCTTAAGTCTGTCCGAATCATGTTAGCAATTGCCGCATTTTATGATTATGAAATTTGGCAAATGGATGTCAAAACTGCATTCCTGAATGGATTTCTTGAAGAAGAGTTGTATATGATGCAACCGGAAGGTTTTGTCGATCCAAAGGGAGCTAACAAAGTGTGCAAGCTCCAGCGATCCATTTATGGACTGGTGCAAGCCTCTCGGAGTTGGAATAAACGCTTTGATAGTGTGATCAAAGCATTTGGTTTTGTACAAACTTTTGGAGAAGCCCGTATTTACAAGAAAGTGAGTGGGAGCTCTGTAGCATTTCTGATATTATATGTGGATGACATATTGCTGATTGGAAATGATATAGAATTTCTGCATAGCATAAAGGGATACTTGAATAAGAGTTTTTCAATGAAAGACCTCGGTGAAGCTGCGTATATATTGGGCATCAAGATCTATAGAGATAGATCAAGACGCTTAATTGGACTTTCACAAAGCACATACCTTGACAAAGTTTTTGAAGAAGTTCAAAATGGATCAAGCAAAGAAAGGGTTCTTGCCTGTGTTACAAGGTGTGAAGTTGAGTAAGACTCAATGCCCGACCACTGCAGAAGATAGAGAGAAGATGAAAGATGTTCCCTATGCTTCAGCCATAGGCTCTATCATGTATGCAATGCTGTGTACCAGACCTGATGTATGCCTTGCTATAAGTCTAGCAGGAAGGTACCAAAGTAATCCAGGAGTGGATCACTGGACAGCGGTCAAGAACATCCTGAAATACCTGAAAAGTACTAAGGATATGTTTCTCGTTTATGGAGGTGACAAAGAGCTCATCGTAAATGGTTACGTCGATGCAAGCTTTGACACTGATCCGAACGATTCTAAATCGCAAACCGGATACGTGTTTACATTGAACGGTGGAGCTGTCAGTTGGTGCAGTTCTAAACAAAGCGTCGTGGCGGGATCTACGTGTGAAGCGGAGGACATAGCTGCTTCGGAAGCAGCAAATGAAGGAGTCTGGATGAAGGAGTTCATATCCGATCTAGGTGTCATACCTAGTGCATCGGGTCCAATGAAAATCTTTTGTGACAATACTGGTGCAATTGCCTTAGCAAAGGAATCCAGATTTCACAAGAGAACCAAGCACATCAAAAGACGCTTCAATTCCATCCGGGATTTAGTCCAGGTGAGAGACACAAAAATTTGCAAGATACATATGGATCTGAATGTTGCAGACCCGTTGACTAAGCCTCTTCCACGAGCAAAACATGATCAGCACCAAGGCTCCATGGGTGTAAGAATCATTACTGAGTAATCTAGATTATTGACTCTAGTGCAAGTGGGAGACTGAAGGAAATATGCCCTAGAGGCAATAATAAAGTTATTATTTATTTCCTTATATCATGATAAATGTTTATTATTCATGCTAGAATTGTATTAACCGGAAACATAATACTTGTGTGAATACATAGACAAACAAAGTGTCACTAGTATGCCTCTACTTGACTAGCTCGTTGATCAAAGATGGTTATGTTTCCTAGCCATTGACATGAGTTGTCATTTGATTAACGGGATCACATCATTAGGAGAATGATGTGATTGACTTGACCCATTCCGTTAGCTTAGCACTCGATCATTTAGTATGTTGATATTGCTTTCTTCATGACTTATACATGTTCCTATGACTATGAGATTATGCAACTCCCGTTTACCGGAGGAACACTTTGTGTGCTACCAAACATCACAACGTAACTGGGTGATTATAAAGGTGCTCTACAGGTGTCTCCGAAGGTACTTGTTGGGTTGGCGTATTTCGAGATTAGGATTTGTCACTCCGATTGTCGGAGAGGTATCTCTGGGCCCTCTCGGTAATACACATCACTTAAGCCTTGCAAGCATTGCAACTAATGAGTTTGTTGCGAGATGATGTATTATAGAACGAGTAAAGAGACTTGCCGGTAACGAGATTGAACTAGGTATTGAGATACCGACGATCGAATCTCGGGCAAGTAACATACCGATGACAAAGGGAACAACGTATGTTGTTATGCGGTCTGACCGATAAAGATCTTCGTAGAATATGTGGGAGCCAATATGAGCATCCAGGTTCCGCTATTGGTTATTGACCGGAGACGTGTCTCGGTCATGTCTACATAGTTCTCGAACCAGTAGGGTCCGCACGCTTAACGTTTCGATGACAGTTATATTATGAGTTTATATGTTTTGATGTACCGAAGGTTGTTCGGAGTCCCGGATGTGATCACGGACATGACAAGGAGTCTCGAAATGGTCGAGACATGAAGATTGATATATTGGAAGCCTATGTTTGGGTATCGGAAGTGTTCCGGGTGAAATCGGGATTTTACCGGAGTACCGGGAGGTTACCGGAACCCCCCGGCAACATAATGGGCCTTAGTGGGCCTAGGTGGAAGAGAGGAGAGGCGGCTAGGGCTGGGCCGCGCGCCCCTCCCCCTAGTCCGAATAGGACAAGGAGAAGGGGGCGGCGCCCCCCTTCCTTCTTCTCCCTCTCCTCTTTCCCCCCTCCCAAGTCCTAATCCAACTAGGAAAAGGGGGGAGTCCTACTCCCGGTGGGAGTAGGACTCCTCCTGGCGCGCCCCAAGGCTGGCCGCACCTCCCCCTTTGATCCTTTATATACGGGCGCAGGGGGCACCCCATAGACACAACAATTGATCATTGATCTCTTAGCCGTGTGCGGTGCCCCCTCCACCATATTACACCTCGATAATATCGTAGCGGTGCTTAGGCGAAGCCCTGCATCGGTAGAACATCATCATCGTCACCACGCCGTCGTGCTGACGAAACTCTCCCTCAACACTCGGCTGGATCGGAGTTTGAGGGACGTCATCGAGCTGAACGTGTGCTGAACTCGGAGGTGCCGTGCGTTCGGTACTTGATCGGTCGGATCGTGAAGACGTACGACTACATCAACCGCGTTGTGTTAACGCTTCCGCTTTCGGTCTACGAGGGTACGTGGACAACACGCTCCCCTCTCGTTGCTATGCATCACCATGATCTTGCGTGTGCGTAGGAATTTTTTTGAAATTACTACGTTCCCCAACAGATACATGTGTTGCGGTATGAGTACTTGAGGTGACAATTGGGGTATCATATTGATTCACTTGATATGTGTTATGGCATTCAACTCGCGGATTTCGGCGGTAATATTGGGGTAATCTATGCATAGGAGTTGATGCACATTTTTATTATCTTTTCTCTGATAGAAACTTTGGGGTCTCCTTGTAGTTCTTTTTGTGGATTGAGTATTATGAATATGAATATGCTTTGGTGTTATTCTAGTACGAACTCTAGGATAGATTAAACGGAAAAAATAGCTTTGCGTTATTTTAGTACGAACTCTTGAATAGATCCAGCGGAGAGAATAGCTTTGAGGTGGTCTCGTACCCTACAAACAATTTCTATCTTTTGTTCTCCGCTAATAGGAACTCGGGAGTGATTCTTTGTTGCACTTTGAGGGATAATCATATGATCCAACTATGTTAGCATTGTTGAGAGGTTGCACTAGCGAAAGTACGGACCCTAGGCCTCATTTTTAAGCATTGCAATACCGTTTTTGTGCCCGTTTACTATTTGCTACCTTGCTGTTTTTATTTATCCATCCATATTACACTTTTATCACTATCTATTCGCCGAACTAGTGCACCTATACAATTTGCCATTGTATTGGGTGTGTTGGGGACACAAGAGATTTCTTGTATTTGGTTGCAGGGTCGCTTGAGAGAGACCATCTTCATCCTACACCTCCCACGGATTGATAAACCTTAGGTCGTCCACTTGAGGAAAAATTGCTACTGTCCTACAAAACTCTGCGCTTGGAGGCCCAACACGTGTGTACAAGAATAAAGTTGCGTAGTAGACATCAGGGGACAGTGTCGATGGCCAGCACGGAGCATGGTGCTTCCACTAGAACGTGGGCGGGAGCCCCCGAGGCCCGAGGGCGGCACTCCGCAGACTCCGGGGCATGTACAACCCCACTCATTATTACGTGAGAGTGTCACAAGCGGAGACCTTCACAGGCGCGAGCCTTGATTCATATCGCCAGACAAGGGCCCCGCCCCGCGCCACGCCTGACCACCGTTGGGGTGTCCCGAAACCAGGACGAGACCAAGGGGCAAGGGGAACGCTAGCGGCGCCCTCGGCGACCACGGGCCCACTGCCGGGGGGAAGGGCTCACCGGCGCCTGATACGTCTCCAACGTATCTATAATTTTTTTATTGTTCCATGCTGCTTTATTATCAATCTTGGATGTTTTATAATCATTTTATAGTCATTTTATATCATTTTTGGTACTAACCTATTGACATAGTGCCAAGTGCCAGTTGTTGTTTTTTGCATGTTTTTTACATCGCAGGAAATCAATATCAGACTCAGTCCAAATGCCACGAAACTTCACGGAGATTTTTTATGGACCAGAAGGAACATGTTGGGCCCTGGTTGTGCCTGGGGGAGTCCCGAGGAGGGGACAATCCACCAGGGCGCGCTAGGAGGCCCAGGCGCACCCTTGTGGGTTGTGCCCACCTCGGGTCCCCCCGGACCGCCTCTTTGCTCTGTAAATACCCCAATATTCCAAAAACCCTAGGGGAGTCGACAAAATATCCATCCAGCCACCGTAGAGTCCAGAACCACCAGATCCAATCTAGACACCATCTCGGATGGGGTTCTCCACCTCCATTGGTGCCTCTCCGATGATGCGTGAGTAGTTCTTTGTAGACCTTCGGGTCCGTAGTTAGTAGCTAGATGGCTTCCTCTCCCTCGCTGAATTCTCAATACAATGGTCTCTTGGAGATCCATATGATGTAACAATTTTTGCGGTGTGTTTGTTGGGATCTGATGAACTTTGAGTTTATGATCAGTTATATCTTTTTATATCCATGAAAGTTATTTGAGTTTCTTTGATCTCTTATATGCATGATCTCTTATAGCCTCGTATTTCTTCTCCGATATTTGGGTTTTGTTTTGCCAACTTGATCTATTTATCTTGCAATGGGAAGAGGTGCTTTGTAGTGGGTTCGATCTTACGCTGCTTGATCCCAGTGACAGAAAGTGAAATGACACGTATGTATCGTTGCTACTAAGGATAAAACGATGGGGTCTATCTCTACATAGATAGATCTTGTCTACATCATGCCATCGTTATTATTGCATTACTCCGTTTCTCCATGAACTTAATACACTAGATGCATGCTGGATAGCGGTCGATGTGTGGAGTAATAGTAGTAGATGCAGGCAGTAGTCGGTCTGCTAATCTTGGACGTGATGCATATATAATGATCATTGCCTAGATATCGTCATGATTATTTGAAGTTCTATCAATTGCCCAACAGTAATTTGTTTACCCACCGTTTGCTATTTTTCTCAAGAGAAGCCACTAGTGAAACCTACAGCCCCCGGGTCTTCTTTCTCATATTTGTCTTTGCGATCTACTTTTCCTTTGCATTTTAGATCTATTAAACCAAAAATACAAAAATACCTTGCTGAATTTTATTTCTATTTATTTTACTTGGCGTTCGATCTATCAATCTACTACAATTTATCTCACATCCTTTTGCCTATCTTGAGGCGCCGTACCCCGGAAGGGATTGACAACCCCTTTAACACGTTGGGTTACGAGGATTTGTTATCTGTGTGCAGGGGTTGTTTACATTGTGTTGCTTGGTTCTCCTACTGGTTCGATAACCTTTGTTTCATATCTGAGGGAAATACCTACCGCCGATGTGCTGCATCATCCCTTCCACTTTGGGGAAATACCGACGTGGCTTCAAGTGACATCAAAAGGAATTTCTGGCGCCGTTGCCGGGGAGGATCTTCAACATATACCAGCTTCCTAATCACAATTCTCATCTCCTCGCAATTTACATTATTTGCCATTTGCCTCTCGTTTTCCTCTCGCCCACTTCACAAAAATTTGCCGTTTTATTCGCCCTCTTTTTCGTTCGGTCTTTTTTCTCGTTCGATCTCTTGTTTGCTATCTTTGCTTGTGTTGCCATGTGTCTTCTATTTGCTTGCATCTTCGCTTGCTAAAAATTTATTGATATGGATCCTCATCCACTTGTTAATCTTTTTAAGAGATCCAATTATCATGAACCAAATTGCTAGTGATTTGAGTGCACTAGATTATCTCTATGAAGTTTTGCTTGAGATTCGTGAATCTGAAAATTGTGATGAAGAAATTTGTAAAGGGATTCATGACAGCTCCTTGAATGAAAAGCATGATTGCAATGATGTTATTATAAATTCTATTAATGTCAATTGTGTTAGTGATATGCAAAACCCCAAGCTTGGGGATGCTTGTTTTGCTATGTCCACTACTTGTTGCAATGATCATGATTGGGGTGATTCTTCTTATGATCTTGAAAATTTATTTAAGCCTCATGATGAATATGTTTGCAATAATATTGAAAGTGGCTTGGAGAGGCCACGACTTTATTTGATGATAACCCCACTATTTTGGAAGAGTGTCAACTTTGCATGCATGTGGATCATGTAGAGAAAATTTTATATGATAGCTATATTGTTGAATTTGAGTATTATCCGACATGTTATTATTATGAGAGAAGAAAATATGGTTGTGGAAATATTCATGTTACTAAATTACCTCTCGCTTTGTTGAGATTTTTAATGTTTGATTCCTCTCCTTTGCATAAGCTAGATATTTGTTGTCTTGATAATTTGTTTGCCTATAAAATGCCTATGCATTGGAAGAGAGTTAGACTTAAATGCGTTTGTGAAATGTTTTATGATGCTCTCTTTGTATTCCAATTATTATCTTTCATGTGAGCATCATTGAAATCTTATGCCTAGCTAAGGGCGTAAAACTATAGCGCTTGTTGGGAACCCAATGAATAGAATTTATTTTTGCTTTTTGCTTTCTGTTCTTGTGTGTTTGCACAATTATGCTACTGGTATGATTGTGTTTTTTATGTTTCAATTAGTGTTTGTGCCAAGTAAAGCCTTTGGGATCTTCTTGGGTGATAGTTGTTTGATCTTGCTGAAAAACAGAAACTTTTGGGCTCACGAAAACAATAGTTAAAAATTACCAGAGCGTGATAAAATGCCAATTCTTTTTGCAGAAGATTAATATACAAATTACCCTGGTCGTCCTAATTTTTCAGAATTTTTGGAGTTACAGAAGTATTTGAAATAGTCAGATTGCTACACACTATTCTGTTTTGACAGATTCTATTTTCTTTGTGTTGTGTGCCTATTTTGATGGCTCTATGGTTTTCTTTGATGAGTTTTTGCCATATAAAAGTTGGAATACAGTAGATATAATACAAAAACAAAATATGATTTAGTTTGATACAGTACTTATAGTAGTGGTTTGCTTTCTTATACTAACGGATCTCACGAAGGTTTTGTTGAGTTTTGTGTGATTGAAGTTTTCAAATTTTGGGTTATATTACGATGGATGAAGGAAGGATAGAAGAGCCTAAGCTTGGGGGTGCCCCGGCATCTCAAGCTATTATCCAAGAATGAGCAACCAACTAAGCTTGGGGATGCCCCCGAGTGGCATCCCCTCTTTCTTCTAATGACTATCGGTATTTTACTCGAAGCTATATTTTTATTCGTCACATGATATGTGTTTTGCTTGGAGCGTCTTGTATGACATGAGTCTTTGCTTGTTTTATTTTGTGTTTTAAGTCATTAATCCTTGCTGGACACACCTATTTGAGAGAGCCAAAATTATTTCATGACTTGTTAGAATTGCTCTCTATGCTTCACTTAAATCTTTTATGAGCTATGACTTGCTCTAGTGCTTCACTTATATCTTTTTGGGCACGGTGTGCTTAGTAATTTTGAAGAAATGCTCTCTTGCTTCACTTAGATTTATTTGAGAGTTAGTAAATTTTTTGAAGAAATTCTCTCTTGCTTCACTTAAATTATTTTGAGAGAAAGAAATTTCTTTATGCTCATGATCTTCACTTATATTTGTTTGAGCTTATGAAAAGCAACACATGAAAATTAGTCCCAAAGTGATAGATACCAAGAAGGATAAGTAAAAAATCATGAAGATCATTGGACAAAATAAACTTGATTCTTAGTAATAGTTTTGAGATATGATGATGTGATATGTGAGTTGTGTTGATGAGTAATTATGCTTTAGTAAGAATATTGGTGTTAAGGTTTGTGATTCCCTACGCAAGTACGGAAGTCAATAGTCATGCAATGAAATTATATCCTACTTGTGGTGCATTATTCGGTGTTAATTATGCTTAATGCTTGCTTATGAGATTATCGTTTCTTGGTTGGTCGCTTCTCAATCTTTTTGCTAGCCTTCATTTTGCACCAAGTATGATCTCTACTTGTGCATCCAAAATCCTTTAAACCAGTTTTGCCACATGAGTCCACTATATCTACCTATATGCGGTATTCTTTTGCCGTTCTAAGCAAATTTGCATGTGCCATCTCTAATTTTCAAAATAAACTTCGCTTTTGTGTGTTTGTTTCGCTCGCGGAGCGGTGACGGGTGGCTAATATTTTCCATGTTGGATGTGTTATTCTCACGATGAGTGTTTATTCACTTGTCATTGCACGAGATTAAGGCAAAGGTTTTAGGGATGCCCAGTCCCAAAATGCAAACATGAATTTACTTTATGTTGTCAAATAATAAATTCCTTGGAAAGTGTTGGTATGGAAGGAAATCGTGGATACGTCTAGCCATGGAAAGTGAAAGTATGGTGAAAAAAGGAATAAACTTTATTTTCTGTTTGGGAACCGCCTATGATATATCTAGCATGGAAAGTGTTGGGAACTCTAAGTCGTGTTCGTTGGTGGGATGGATACACCTCCCAAAATGTTTTTATCTCTATTTTTCGCTTTGATCTCTGACACCTCTACAAATCCCTACTTCACTCTGCGAAGGGCCTTTCTTTTACTTTATGCAATTTTTATTTTTGAATTTGAGTCTCCATCTTCTCTTACAAAAGCACCAACTAAGAGGCAATACGATCATACTTGAGTATTGGGTGTAGCTAATATGCGAGTGTGTTTCACGAATGGATCACTGTTTGAGCATGATGGGCTAGGGATAACTTATTTTAGCGTTGATATTTTGAAAGACATGGTTGCTTGTTGATGTGCTTGAGTATCTAAATTATTATGTCAAAACTAGACTATTGCTTTGAATCACATAAAAGTCCAAATGTCCATGCTATAAAGAAAAGAATATGATATGACATGATAAAGAGCACTCCACATCAAAAATTCTGTTTTTATCACTGACCTACTCGAGGACGAGCAGGAGTTAAGCTTGGGGATGCTGATACGTCTCCAACGTATCTATACTTTTTTATTGTTCCATGCTGTTTTATTATCAATCTTGGATGTTTTTAATCATTTTATATTCATTTTTTGGTACTAACCTATTGACATAGTGCCAAGTGCCAGTTGCTGTTTTTTTGCATGTTTTTTACATCGCAGGAAATCAATATCAGACGGGGTCCAAATGCCACGAAACTTCATAGAGATTTTTTATGGACCAGAAGGAACATGTTGGGCCCTGGCTGTGCCTGGGGGAGTCCCGAGGAGGGGACAACCCACCAGGGCGCGCCAGGAGGCCCAGGTGCGCCCTGGTGGGTTGCGCCCACCTCGGGTGCCCCCGGACCGCCTCTTTGCTCTATAAATACGCCAATATTCCAGAAACCCTAGGGGAGTCGACGAAATATCCATCCAGCCGCCGCAGAGTCCAGAACCACCAGATCCAATCTAGACACCATCTCGGATGGGGTTCACCACCTCCATTGGTGCCTCTCCGATGATGCGTGAGTAGTTCTTTGTAGACCTTCGAGTCCGTAGTTAGTAGCTAGATGGCTTCCTCTCTCTCGCTGAATTCTCAATACAATGGTCTCTTGGAGATCCATATGATGTAACTCTTTTTGCGGTGTGTTTGTTGGCATCTGATGAACTTTGAGTTTATGATCAGTTATATCTTTCTATATCCATGAAAGTTATTTGAGTTTCTTTGATCTCTTATAGCCTCGTATTTCTTCTCCGATATTTGGGTTTTGTTTGGCCAACTTGATATATGTATCTTGCAATGGGAAGAGGTGCTTTGTAGTGGGTTCGATCTTATGGTGCTTGATCCCAGTGACAGAAAGGGAAACGACACGTATGTATCGTTGCTACTAAGGATAAAACGATGGAGTATATCTCTACATAGATAGATCTTGTCTACATCATGTCATCGTTCTTATTGCATTACTCCGTTTCTCCATGAACTTAATACACTAGATGCATGCTGGATAGCGGTCGATGTGTGGAGTAATAGTAGTAGATGCAGGCAGGAGTCGGTCTGCTAATCTTGGACGTGATGCTTATATAATGATCATTGCCTAGATATCGTCATGATTATTTGAAGTTCTATCAATTACCCAACAGTAATTTGTTTACCCACCATTTGCTATTTTTCTCGAGAGAAGCCACTAGTGAAACCTATGGCCCCCGGGTCTTCTTTCTCATATTTGCCTTTGCGATCTACTTTTCCTTTGCATTTATTTTCAGATCTATTAAACCAAAAATACCTTGCTGCGTTTTATTTCTATTTATTTTATTTGGCGTTCGATCTATCAATCTACTACAATCTGTCTCATGTCCTTTTGCCTATCTTGAGGCGCCGTACCCCGGAAGGGATTGACAACCCCTTTAACACATCGGGTTGCGAGGATTTGTTATCTGTGTGCAGGGGATGTTTACGTTGTGTTGCTTGGTTCTCCTACTGGTTCGATAACCTTGGTTTCATATCTGAGGGAAATACCTACCGCCGTGTGCTGCATCATCC
This sequence comes from Aegilops tauschii subsp. strangulata, assembly GCF_002575655.3. Classification (NCBI taxonomy): domain Eukaryota; kingdom Viridiplantae; phylum Streptophyta; class Magnoliopsida; order Poales; family Poaceae; genus Aegilops; species Aegilops tauschii. The sequence goes on from NC_053040.3 coordinate 325,341,131, forward strand.
CTTCCTCTTTAGGGAAATACCGACGTAGCTTCAAGCGACATCAGCGCCTCCCCTGGCAGAGGACCTACCTCCATGCGGCACCTTGCTTCGTGCGGCGCGGGGGAGGCCCTGGCTCCGGGCCCCTCCCGCGCAGCCCCCAGTGCACCACTCCCGCCGGGGGCGGAGCCACCGCCCTGGGGTCTTCGACTGCTGTCGTGGTCTGGTTCACCTGCAGCCCATGGTTAGCGTAAGCTTGCTCCCGAGATATTGGTTGTACCCCGCCGTCGTCGTCGCTGAAGGGGTCGGCGAAGCCTTCGGGCGACTCATGGAAGACCCCCGCCTTGGGCGTTCCGCCCGCCCATCCTGGCTCGGGGAACGAGTTGGGGCCTTCCCCCGGCATGTACTCCAGGTTCACCATGCGGGGCACGTAGGCGTCCGCGGTTGCCCCGCTGGAGCCATCACCTGGGTGCCCCGCGCCTTGAGCCACTAGCCGCGGCGCCTGGCCCTGGTGGCCGTTGGGTGGCATCCCAGCGCGGCCTCGCGGTGGACTGCCAGTGCTTGTCCCTCCCGATGGCGGCGCTGTCGTGGTAGGACGGGCTACGCCGTGGTCTATGTTGGTGTTGTCAGGCCCCCAGCGCTTCAGGGGCCGCGCGAGCTCACTGGGGCCTCGCGCGCGCTTCTGCCACGACCTGAGGCGTGGGCGAGGAGCAGAAAGGCGTTGTACCTCTGCAGGCAGCGTCCAGTAGTTCGGCGACGCGCTCCAGCAGCGTGTCGCGGCCGCTCTCCGCCAACCTGCATCGCAGCAGCTCCCACGCCACGATGAGTGCGGCTCACATGTTCGCCTGCTCCCGTCGGGTGTGCGGTGCCGCTGCCGCAGCGTAGCCTGAAGATCGCGTGGTGGTGCGCGTGCGCCGCGGCGCGAGGGTGGAGGGCGCTGGTCCACGCCGCCCGAGTCCGGCGGTGTTGGGCAGTGCGCGGGCCGCCTGGAGTGCGGAGTTGAGGTCTTCTTGAGCAGACGACGCCGCCCGGGCGGGCCAGGCAGCCCAGTGGTCGGCATAAGTCCTCGAATCGTCAGCCATCGGAACCGCAGGGTGACAGCGGGTCGATCGATGGAAGAGAGGCTTCGGCGCACCCCTACCTGGCGCGCCAAATGTCGGATTCGGGGTTCCGCAGACCCTTGAGAGGTTCGAACTCTGGGGTGCGCATGAAGAACTCTCTCTTCCCAGCCTGCCTAGTCAATGATTCCACGTCCTAGCTCGACGAACCCAAGGAACAAGAGACGCAGGGATTTATCCTGGTTCGGGCCACCTTGCGGTGTAATGCCCTACTCCAGTTTTGTGGTGGATTGCCTCGAGGGGCTGAGGATGAACTAGTACAGTGGACGAACAGCCTCAGGAGGTGAGGTGTTCTTCAGCTCTATGAGCTGGTGAGGTGGTTTCGGTGGAATCGATCCTCCCAAGATGGTGGTGGCTAAGTCCTATTTATAGTGGCCTTGGTCCTCTTCCCAAGTGTAGGCGGGAAGGGATCCCACAACGGCTAAATTTGAAGGGAGACAACTAGTACAAGCTATCCTGACAAAAGTAGTCTTTGCTTGCCAAAGACTCTGGTGGTGACGCTGTTGTGGGCTCTGTGATGACCTTCGCCCTGCCGTCCTGGCGGTCTTGGTCTTGTTGCACTGATAGGGAAACCTTTGCTTGATTCCTCGGGACTCCGCGCCTGCGCTTGCATCCTTATCACCAAAGAGGAAACTGGTAGGCTGGTGCCCGCCTGGCTTTGGTCGTCATGGCTCACGTCATATGAACCTCGCAAGGTGCTCCTTGCCTAGGTATCTCCGCTCCTCGGGAGCCAGCCTAGTGAGGCCGCCCCCAGGGAGGTCTTGGTGTCATCCGCCTCGCGAGGGTTGGCCCCTCGCAAGGGTCTTGAGCTATTGCTGCTGAAGCCGAGCTGTACCGGGCCGTTGATGGAGCCACGCCACGGGCCGTAGGCAGGCAAGTCTGGGTACCCCCGTTCCCAGGACGCCGACAACATCCGCGGTGTCCGTGCTTGTTCAATGCCAGAGACGCGTTACTGGACGGGACGGGACGGATATCTACCATGCTCGTTCAATGCCCTGTATGTCCGTATGCTTCCATTAAGCAGGCTCGCCGGCTGAGAAACCCACTTTGACGCCGCGCATTGACGCACCCGGACGCTTGGCCTCACCGGAATCCTCTATTTAAAGGCGGCCACACCTAGCTAACTCCACACCACAACACAAGCTGCTCCCCATCCCCCTCCCTTGCACCGCATCCGCCATGAGTGCAGGCGGTGAAGCTCTATGGGAGACCTTTTCCACGGAGATGAAGCACGAGGTGGCTGCCCTTGCGGCCGCTAGGCAGAGCCGCCGTGTCAGGCGGATCGGGGCTGGCTTGCCGGCCAGCTCGCCCGAGGTCTCTGACAACGAGGACGACCCTACAATGGAGACAGGTTCCAACGACACTACCCTGGCGCTGGCGCCTGTGCACGCTGGCTTCACCATGGAGCAGGCGCAAGCGCAGGCACACTACGACGCCCCCATGGCGAAGGTGCAGCCTGCGCTGGCACCTATGTCAGCGTTCCAGCAGGCGCAAGAGGAACAACGGTACAACCTGTTCCTCCTGGAGCAACACTGGCCAGAAGAGGGCTAGATCTACTACGAGAGCACGCGCGAGGAGGCTATGGCAAACCCCAACTTCATCGTGGAGCTGTGTGCCATCTACGATGCCGTCCGCGCTCAAGCTGCTACTCGCCAGGAAGCGGCCGCTGCGGGGGCGTAACTCCAAGCGATCGCGGAGGAGAACAACACCAGGTGCGCCTCCTACGCGTCGCCGACGAACTATCCGGCGGCTCGGTGGGACGACGACAATGCACGCGATACCATTTCCATCGTGGACTTCACGTCCACCTGCGAGGGACAGGTCACGGACTCCTCCGAGGATGAGTAGGGCGTAGGAGGCGGCAGGGCCTTGTGTCCCATGTGAGCCGGTTCGTCTCACGTGCTCTACTCTTCCTCGCCGGAGACCGCACCTTCACTTCACGGGTCTTATCATCGGTGCTCATGGAGATGGCGGGGAGGAGGCGGTCCCAGCAAGGAAACAACAAGGGCTTGGACGCCAACGACCGTCGTAGTTTTTTTTCTTCATAAATGTTTGACATGTAATAAAAACCCCTCATGTTTGCATGAATGATATTGGTTTATGTAAATTGTATCTGAACTTGAATGAAATCATGCCACGTTTGCATAAATTTTGTTCGGTTAATTCGAATGCGGGTTGAAATGTATGTTGGCAGGGTTGGATGTCAGCCCCTCGCATTCGTATCCGCGGAAGAAAATTTGCGGGTCATAAAGTATCAATCCGTTTAGTGATCATTTCTTCTACGGAAGTCCTTAGCCAATTGAGTGGTGTCATTTTCATTTGTTCTAGTACAAAAGTTGGGTCCCGCCCTTGGAAAGGGCCAAAGGGACCTTTTTTACGCTAACCAGTAAGGGCATGGCCAATGCATAGCTTCAAGGTGATGCCTCGCATTCCATGTAGGATCGAATGTCAGAAAAAGTAGGTTCGAATGGGGAAATGGGATCTTCTGCAGGAGGCGGGTGCTTGGAGAGAAAAAAATATGGTCCGATGTAAAAAGCTAAAAAGGTTGAAGCGAAAAGTAGAAATGCAAGTGTACTAGAGTCTTTACTTTCTCCTTAACGACACCCACAAGTGGTAGCTTGCACTAAAGAAAAAAAATAGTGCCTCAACTACTTTTTCTCATGAGTCTGGCCATATAGTGGGGTAACATAACTGATATCATGCACTTGGGACACGCAAACATGCTTATGTGGCAGACAATTAAAGAAGAGGGAGAAGGTTATAATAACATAGGTAGATATAGTATCATAATAAATGTTATAATACTATGTGTCATGCATGACAATAAATGAGACCACTTATGATACTAGGTACATATGTATGTAGACATATTTTAAAGTGTAGATCCACTCATTTTGCTCCATATATAGTCACTTGTTGGAATCTCTAGAGAGACTTATATTTGAAAACGGAGGAAGTGGTATCATACACTAGTATCATATGCATGATACTACTTCCTCCATTCCACAATGTAGTGCGCCCGCGTTTTTCGAGATCCAAGTTTGATAAAAAATTTAACAAACGAGACCGACTGCGACGGGGCAAAAGTTATACCACTGAATTCACATCTTGATACAAACTCAGTGGTATTTTATCCCGCCGCAATTGGTCTTGTTAGCTAAATTTATGGCCAAAATTAGATCTCGAAAAGCGTGAATGCACTACATCATGGAATGAAGGGAGTAGTACGACCAGCGTGAGGCATATGTATAGCGATAGCTTTTTTTTTTAACTAACGTGGCTGATAGCTTTGGGAAAAGGCAACCGAAAGCACGATCGAAATCTTTTCATCCGGACACGTCGTCATACATTTTGCGTCGGCTGTCGCTACGCGTGGTAGTACCGTGCATTTGCATGAACACCGTGCAACCCCTCCTGGTCCCCATGCAAATTTTCGCCGAGTCACTTTCCATGCCTATTTTGCCGTACGCCTCTTTAATCACGACGTACGTCCGGTGCCGGTAGCGGTACTAATCACGTCACGATACTCCCGCCCGCTAATTAATCCCGAGCGATGAATACGGTAAGTAAGTAAGCCGTGACCGTTTGAAAGCGGAAGAGGAAGACAACATTGGCAATCTGCTTGCTCGTGCGATCGAATACGTATTCGCTTTGATAACCTGCCATGCACGTCGGCACGGTAGATACTACTTCTTCTACTCTCTCCGTAGAAAAATACAAGAGTATTTAGATCACTACTCTAATGATTTAAACACTCTTATAGAGGAAGTACTATTTAGCTTCGAAAAGTCGTCTAGCGAGAGTATTTTGTTATGTGTAGTGTAGATAACTCAGAAGCACGCCCGCATATCCTTACCACTCTCTGGAAACACCGCTCTTGTCACGGTGCGAGACAAGCCGGTCAGGTCACGGGAACAGGAGCGAAACTCGAAACTTGTTCTGATCCGAGGGAAGCGCGATGACGAGCGCGTGCGATATTAACGGCGTCGACACAAAGAGAAGAGAAGAGAAGAGAAGGAATGAGCCGTGTCTTTGACTGTGAGAAAGAAACAAAGGAAAAGGAGAGGCATGAGCAGGTCCATTGAACGAACGACGCATGGTGCACACGAGGGGAGCGAGGCGGTGGCCAATGGCCGCGGGCCACGTCCATGTGGCCGGCAAGTGCTCCACATGCATGCACGCACGCCGCTGCCGGAGGAGAGAGAGGATCATCATCGCGTCGGGAGCCTGGTCCGATCCGATCCGATCCATCCAAATATGGCAGCTCGGCCGGTGAAAAGTCCAGCGCACCCCTCGAAATAGCAAAATCACGCCCATCGAGTGGCAACCAGGGATGGGTTCCCAGACCGGTCCCCGGCGCCACGGCCGCGTCTGCACGCACGCACCCCCACTAATCCTTTCTTTCTTTGGACGCTTGCGCCGCTAGCTCTTCCTCCCCATGGCCATGGGGACTGGGGGCGGGGAGTCGATAAAAACACGTACTGCCGCTGGTCCTTGCTAGGAGGGTGCGAAAGCGAAGCCCCACGCCCATGCCGCGCGCAGATTGTTGTCGAGCTCGCGGTCCTTCCTTCGCTCCTCGCCACAGCCCGCGATTCGGTTGGTGCCCCGTGCCCTCCCTCGCACTGACTAGCTCTTGGACTCTTGCGCCACCTGCTCCCCGTCCTCATCTCTCAGTCTTGTCGCCTCCCCGTCCATCCCTTGCTGCCATCAAGATCCAGCGTTTGTTTGCCCTCTGATCTCCCACTCGCTGCAACTTGCCAGCTACCTCACCGGCGGTTTATTGGTGCATACGTCCTGCTCGACGTAATGCTCGTGAGAGCCTTTTGCTACCGGTGAGCTAACTAGCCAGCAGCTTTTCTTGGGCCGGGTCATGGTGGATTGATTGAGCGTCCACGACGATGGGCCGGTCGGAGAGGACCGTTGTGTGGTTCAGGAGGGACCTCAGGATCGACGACAACCCGGCTTTGGCCGCCGCTGCCAGGGACGGCGCGGTGCTCCCTGTCTTCATATGGTGCCCGGCCGAGGAGGGGCGCTTCTACCCCGGCCGCTGCTCCCGGTGGTGGCTCAAGGAGTCGCTTGCGCACCTTGCCAGGTCGCTGGAGGCGCTCGGCTGCCCGCTCGTGCTGATCCGAGCTCAGAGCACTCTTGCCGCGCTTCTGCAGTGCGTTGATTCCATCGGCGCCACCAGAGTGGTCTATAATCATCTATACGGTATGTTTACTTGCCCATCTCATTTGATACTAGTATCTCACTACTGATTCCTCTTTTAACGCGGCATCGTTTTCAAATGAGACTTAGCAGTTATAACATCCTCGAAATTTTAGCCAGTCAAAACTATATGCAACTTTCGGTCCAAACCTTTGGAGACAACATTATAACACTTCATGTCACTTGTATTTTCACATCCTATGCTAACTGTTAAGTATTGATTTGACAAGGAAATATATTCATTATGTTTCCTCAACCTGTGCGATCAGTTTTCCTAATGCCGTAATGCTTAGGGTATCCTCCACGCAAATGATGAAACAATTCGGATTAATTGATAAAATACTTAGAAAATTGCAGTAACCAGAAACACATCATGATTTTTTATTTCCAAATTTAACTCTATAAAATTCAGTATAGCTGAGTTTTAAACATTTTCAATAAGCATATACTAATAAATAATCTGAATTTCTGAAATAGTAATTAGGCCAATGACTTCTTTAAAATACTATTCCTTGGGTAAATCTAACCCACCATGATGTGGCCTCACACGAAGTGATATATTTTCTGTCCAAGCCAGTACATGGATGCTATGAAACACAGAAGTAGTGTTTTCATCCTCAAAACCTATGCCTGTAAAGTTTGTATAAGGTGTACATGCTCTAGTTCGACTCGACAATTGCTCTATTCTGGTACCAGTTGATTTACTGCTGACTCTTTTTTGTCCTTTTAATTATGTTATTTTGATCTTATTTATTCTCACTTCCTATGCTATAGACCCTATTTCACTTGTGCGGGATGACAAAATCAAGAATGAGCTTTTGGGCCTTGGAATTTCTATGCAGAGTTTCAATGGTGATCTGCTATATGAGCCATGGGAAGTTTATGATGAGAATGGGCTTGCATTTACAACGTTCAATAAGTATTGGGAAAAGTGCATGAAATTGCCTATCGAGATATCACCATTTCTTGCCCCTTGGAGGTTGGTGCCTGTCTCAGGTTGGAGCCTGGCATCATCATTTTGAGTTCTTGAGCATTTGTCATTTGCCTCTACTTGTGGAACATTGTTGCTTGTTTTTGTCCATTTCATGTGATGCAGCTTCCTTACCTATGTTAAGGAATTAGTTTGCTACTGTATAATAGCATGTTGAAATTTAAAAATAATAATGTAGGTAAAGCTGTTTTATACTCCTTCAGTTCCATAATGTAGTGCGTATAGATTTTCTGAAAAGCCAAAATAAGCAAACTTTGACCTAGTTTACAGAGAAAACTATTTATATATACAATTCCAAACATATACATCATGAAATATAACTGATGATGTATCAAATGATATGCATTTGGCATTTTAAATGTACATATTTTTGTCTATAAACATGGCCAAAGTTTGTAGTGTTTGACTTCTGGAAAAATCTATATGCACTACATTATGGAATGGAGGGAGTACTAGAAAAGTAGAAAGCATTGCTTTGTCCACATATACAGCCATACAGGTTTAGTAATTGGCGATCCAATCTTATACTCAATTTCTAATCTGTCAAGCTATTGCTGCTTTAATACTTAACATTTTTCGGTTTCACATTCAGGTATAGAAAACATTTGCAGTAGTTCAATTGATAACCTAGGTCTTGAATCAAGTAAGGATGAGGAATCAAGCAATGCTTTGCTAAGCAGGGCTTGGTCTCCTGGCTGGCGCAATGCGGAGAAGACACTTGAGGATTTCGTGTCTCATGGTCTCCTAGATTATTCAAAAGACAGAATGAAGGTTACCGGAACTACAACATCGTTATTGTCACCATATCTTCATTATGGTGAGGTGAGTGTAAGGAAAATCTATCAACTTGTCAGGATGCAACAGATCAAGTGGGAAAATGAGGGGAAATCCGGAGCTGGGGAGAGTGTTAACTTGTTCCTGCTGTCAATTGGTCTCCGAGAATATTCACGTTATTTGTGTTTCAACTTTCCATTCACACATGAAAGGTCGCTGCTGGGGAACTTGAAACACTACCCCTGGCGAGCAGACGAGGACCGGTTCAAGTCCTGGAGACAGGGAATGACAGGATACCCGTTAGTAGATGCTGGCATGAGGGAGCTATGGGCTACTGGCTGGACACATAATCGTATAAGAGTAATAGTTTCAAGTTTTGCTGTGAAATTTCTACTAATTCCGTGGACTTGGGGGATGAAGTACTTTTGGGATGTGCTGTTGGATGCTGATATAGAAAGTGATATTCTTGGCTGGCAGTACATATCTGGGTGTTTGCCTGATGGACACGAGCTTGGTCGTCTTGATAATCCAGAGGTATGCAACTGTTAGATCAAAGCACTGTAGCACCATTTCATATTTGACATATCTGCTAATCTTAATTAAGAACACAAATGAAGATTGTAGCCTCCGTTTGTAATTGGATTTTAAAGGCACTTCTGTTCATGTGGTAGTTCATAAATGATTAGCTAATCATCTGACTCAAAAAGAGATAAGATGGTGAGCCAAGAATATTTTATCACACTTGACAGTTTCTTATAAACAACATAGGAGATACAAGCATGAAAGTTCATGGCTTTATGTTTTTGCGTTGTTATGATTTTTCATTCTTAAAGTTGATGTTTTATATTCTGCAGAACATACTGTTTGTGTTATGATTCCGTCTTGCAGCTGTCAACCTTATGGTATCCTTGTTGTAGAAGCATCTAGTTATATGTACCTGAGCACCACGTAATTTATCTATCTGTGTCTCACGAGAGATTTATCTATTTCTCATTTGTGCTTTCCTGCATGCAAAACTAGGTTCAAGGTCAAAAGTATGACCCAGATGGTGAATACGTAAGAACTTGGATTCCAGAGCTAGCTAGAATGCCAGGGGAATGGATCCATCATCCGTGGGATGCACCGAGCTCTATACTAGAAGTTGCTGGTGTTGAGCTAGGCTTTAACTATCCTATGCCCATAGTAGAACTTCACATGGCTCGGGAGTGCTTAGATGATGCCATCTCCACGATGTGGCAATTGGATACAGCCGAAAAACTTGCAGAATTAGATGGTGAGGTTGTTGAAGACAACTTGAGCCATATCAAGAGTTTTGATGTCCCAAAAGTTGTTTTGAAGGAACTATCTCCAAGTGCTCCTCGCTGTGATCAAAAAGTGCCCACTGATAATGGCAGGAATCTTGAGTTACAGCCTAAGGAACTGAAGGGCACAGATAAACAGACCATTTGTGTTAATGTGATCAAGGCCTCAAAGATGGAAGACTCAGGCTCCATGGCAAACTCTCCGATATCAAGGAAAAGATCCAGCAGCGGGAGTGTGTTTAATGTCCCATCTTATTCATCTTCAGTCGAAGTGCGCTCACAGAATCAGCATCCTGGTGGTTATTCAGTTGGGTCGTCAGGATATATCGTGCAGAACGCAGAGAGGAACTGTGTTGGCAAGGTAAGTTCAGTTATCATATTTGGAAGGCATGTCTTGCACAAGAAAATCATATGAATTTGCCGTCTTTTTTGGGTTTAAGCAAACAGCCAAACACCCCATGCCAACACCGTTATAACCTTAACAAATAGCAGTCGGTCTCTAAGGAACTAGGTTCAATTGGTTTTCTGAACACACACCATCACATACATGCAATGCTGTTTGGGGTCGTATGGAGAAAACAAAAACATACATGCCATGCAAGTTTCTATAATTTTTCTGCTCCTTTCAATGCATTGCAAGAGGCATGGTGAGACTCGTGCATAGGTGTAAAACTTCACAACCCAGGTTTGAATCCTCTTGGCAGGGGCATTATTTATTTTAAAGCTGGACACTTGATGTCTTTCGCCTAAAAAATCCTCTGGTTTGGATTTGAGTGTCTATTTTTGTTGCTTGATATGGTGCCAAGTTCATTTGTTTATTGGGCTGCATGGAGCACTTGCGGCTGCAGTCTTTGTGCCTTAATTCTGGATACAGCTTATGTTATTCTTACAAGATATAGGATTTTGCTGCAAGCGAGGAAAAATAGCTCACACAAAATCATCTAGGTGGTAGGCATGGGTAGTTAAAAAGGGTGCATCGCTGTTTGTATACCAATTCTGGACATGGACACATGGTCAATTAATAAGTGTGGTGGGGCATTTCATGTTCTATTTCTTAGTGAAAGAGAGTGAGTTTTTGTAGAGTGAATCTGGAAAAACATCTAGGACAGGAGTAGTAGATTGTAGATAGAGCTCAAGGAAAAGCCTTCATTGCAGAATGTTGACCAAAGCGTTTCCTCTTGCATTTGTTCTATGCATTTCTCAAGATATTTTCTTCTCATCCACCATAAGCACAAATTGTGATAACTCAGCCACATGTCCTATCCGGACTGTATCCATGCCATTTATTTTCTTCTTTATTTAGGAATGTGTCATTTTGATACTTGTTGACACCCAAACTATTGCATCTTTGCAGGCAGAAGATGATGACAGTGCCGATAGCTGTACAAACACCTCAAGAGCATCCAAGAGACCTGCCGCCTGACAAGGGTGATTGTGAAGACTGTAGGGCTGAACTATGGAGTGGACAAGGGCAACACTCATCTTCCTGCATCCCGTTCTCACCAGAAGAAATTTTTGTACATTTTGTTATCTGGTTATTTTTGTCAAATCTGTTATATGTAACCTATAATTAGTTGCAACACTTACACGAAACGGTTTTGTTCTTGGGGGAAAGAGTCGTTTACTTGCTTATTCTTTTCTGCGATGGGAGCAAAAGTTTCAGATTCTTCCTCGTTTTCTGCTTATTCTGTGGTGATTTGGATCGGATGATCGCATATTTTTGTGAAAACCTTGTCAGGAGCGTAGGTTCCTGCAATTGGATTGAGAAGAGAATTGGTCCAGTTGGGGAGGAAAGTCGGGCCCCAAAGCCTTACAAAACCCGGTACCGATGCAGATTTCGCAGGCTGGCTCAGTTGGTTTTGCAGAAGCTGTGCCAAAAATGTATGAACTCGAAACGGCTCAGGCCGTCGTGGCCGGAGGAAGATTTGCGTAGCCCGTTGTTGTAGCAGCTGCATGTGGAAGATCACGACCGCCCGCCTTCCATCGGACGATTCATAGCACTCGAGGAGCAGATCTCATTGCCCCATTCTCGCCGGTCCTACCTGTCAGTCCAGTGCTCTCCCATGGCGAACTCCCAGCCCTCCTCCTGGCTCGCCGCCGTGGCGGCCAATGCCGCCGCCAGACCAACCATCCTCCACCGCGCCCACGCCGCCCTCATCACCTCTGGGCACCTCTCCTCCTGCACCTTCGTTAACTCCCTCCTCCGCGCCGCTCGCATCCCCGCTGCCTGCGCCCTTCTCCTCCGCTTCCTCCTCCTCCACCGCCTCCCGCCCGACCACCTCTCCCTCTCCTTCTCCCTCCACTCCTGCACCCGCTCCCCCTGCCTCCCCGTCGCGAGCCTCCTCCACTCGTTCGCCGTCAGGCTTGGCCATGCCCGCGACGTCTACGTCCTCAACGCTGCCGTCTCTGCCTACTTCAGGGCCACCGACGTCGCCTCCGCCGAGCGGCTCTTCTCCTACACAAAGGATGTCGCCGACGTTGTCACCTGGACGACCATGGTCACCGGGCATGCCAACGCCGGCGACGTTGCGCGTGCGAGGTGGTTCTTCGACGCCATGCCTGAGAGGAACGTGGTTTCCTGGAATACGATGCTGGGCGCGTACGCGTCCGCCGGGATGCTGTCCAAGGCGCGGAAGGTGTTCGATATAATGCCCAGCCGGAATGCTGCCTCGTGGAGCTCGATGGTTACCGGGCTCGTGCAGTCCAATCAGTGTGAGGAGGCGTTGAGGGTGTTCAGTGAAATGATCGGAACAGGTGTCGTGCCGAATGAGGCTGCACTGGTGAGCGCTGTCTCAGCGTGCTCGCTGCTGCGGTCAATAGAGCACGGCATGTGGGTACATGCGTATGCCAAGCGGGAGCTGAATGGGATGAGCGTCATCCTCGCCACAGCGATTGTTGACATGTATGGTAAATGTGGGGGTATCCATAATGCCGTCAGGGTGTTTGCTGCAATGCCAGTGAAAAACATCTACTCATGGAACTCGATGATTACTGGGCTCGCCATGAACGGCAGGGAAATGCAGGCCTTGTCACTCTTCTGGAAGATGCAGATGGCTGGTGTTCGACCTAATGATATAACCTTCATCGGGTTGCTGGGCGCTTGTAGCCACTCAGGTCTTGTCGATGAGGGCCGCTGGTTGTTCAACAAGATGGTTAATGGCTTTGGAATCCAGCCACTCCAAGAGCACTACGGCCTAATGGTTGATTTACTCGGTCGGGCGGGTCATGTTAGGGAGGCAGTGGATTTTGTCAACAGCATGCCGGTGGAGCCGCATCCGGGCTTGTGGGGTGCGCTTGCTGGCGCCTGCAAGATCCATGGTGAGGTGGAGCTTGGTGAGGAGATTGCCAAGAAGCTCATTGAACTGGAGCCCCGTCATGGTAGCCGGTACATCCTCCTGTCAAACATATATGGTGCATCAAACAGATGGGATGACATGGCCACTGTGCGCAGGCTCCTTAAGGAGCGCAAGATCCCCAAGGGCACTGGCAATGCCATGGTTGGTAATGATGGTCAGTCTATGAAATCCATGCTAGGTTAGTATTCCTGTAGACAGTGACATGTCAGGAGCTTACTGACTGGGTGGCATGAGGTTGATTACCCTCCATCCACCTTGGAGACATCATTGTGCTGAAACAAACCTCCATAGGGGAGAAATGTTTGATTTATGTGTTAGTATATGCCTGATTTTTTATGCTGCACACTGAAATCAACATGGGGCAGAGCTGCAAAATCCTGTCAAGAAGCCAATTGTTCTTTGTATTTAAATACTGTCCTGAAGATGCAGAAGCTCAGAAAATATGCACCTAAGGACTACGGCATGCATATTTGTAATAGAATTATGATGGGAAGAGGCGGGAGCAGAAAAGCCATCATGAGGCTCAGGTTCATTGAATAATTTCTTGCAACCTTTCCGTATGCTTTTTTTTACTCTATGCTTGAATCAGATGTATGCAAACCACTCGAGTATTGTCGTGGATATATGATGTTTATGTTCTATCCTGCCATTACATGTGTTTATCAAAGTTTCTAACATTTTAACAGAATTGAAGTTCAGTTCAGCTTAGGGCCTCGTTGATTCATTAGGATTTTCATAGGGAATTTCCTAAGTTGGCTGTTTGATTTAGAGGATTGAATCCTATGGGTAAATTTTCCGAAGTATTCCTCAGGAAACTTTCCATTTACTCAAACCTCTTGGAAAGATTCATTTGTTTTTTGAGTGCAACGAAACAAACGTGTCCATGACATTGCAGTCTTGCAACTTCCCTATTTATGTGTTTTTGCGATCATGCGAATCAAAGAGAGGCTGACATGAGAGAAGCTATGCTTACTTTGGTTTTCCTTTTTATATACTTGAGTATCAAGTTAACTGTTTGTTTGCCTCTGTTTCGGGAGGGAGATATTTTCCCCCCACTAAGGTCCCAAGTAAAACATTGGGGAAGTTGAATCCCTGAGACAGACAAGGTTCCAACATAATGGGTGCATCATCCATGGGATGGACGAGGCTCTGTCCTCTAATGGCTGGAGTTTTATGTGGATTAACTATCCCACAATATTAGTATGAAAACCCTAATTAAAGAGAGGGCAACACGGATGGCTTGCGGTCCACGGCTCAGGTGCGACACGCGGCTCCGATGCGACTTCGTCCCTGATCTCGGGGCGTCCCTGCTGGAATTCCGGCCGGGCTTCCTTCTCCGGCGAGGGCGGCGGCTGGTCCTCCTCAACGCCGAGGAGGTGACGGTGGATGCACGTGGATGGCGCAACGACGAGGGGTTCATCACAGGTTAGGTGGTTCAGTTTCCGTGTCACCTAGCGAGGGTTGCGGCGGCAGCGGGTGGGGTTGGTCACGTCGCGAGGCCCGAGGCGAGTAATGGCGATCAGGGGGAGGGGAAGGAGTATTTTAGTCTTCCGACTGCCCCGACTCCTCACATTTCTCCCTCTCGCGCACCGCACTCTCCGCCCCCTTGTGTCCCGTCGCGTCGAGAGCTAGGATTACATGACGACCCGCGAGCAGCAGATGGCGGCGCTCGCCGACGGCGACGAGATGATGATGGGGAGGTTGAAGGAGATCGACAGGTGGTTTCTGTCGGATTAGGGTTCCGCAGACCCTTGAGAGGTTCGAACTCTGCGGTGCGTGCGAAGAACTCGTCCTCCCCAGTCTGCCTACTCACCGATCCCACGGCCTAGCTCGATGAACTAAATGTAGAGGGGACACAACAGTTTATCCTGGTTCGGGCCACCCTGTGGTGTAATACCCTACTCCAGCTTTGTGGTGGATTTGCCTTGAGGGGCTGTGGATGAACTAGTACAATGGTCGAACAACCTCGGGAGGTGAGGTGTTCTTGTGCTCGATGAGCTGATCAGGGTGGAATGGATCCCATCCCCTCTACAGTGGTGGCTAGGTCCTATTTATAGTGGGCTTGGTCCTCTTCCCAAATGTAGGCAGGAAGGGATCCCACAACGGCCAAATTCATAGGGAGACAACTAGTACAACTTATCCTGACAAAAGTAGTCTTCGCCTGCAAAAGCATCTGGTGGTGACGCCGCGGTAGGCTCCGCGATGACCTCCGTCCTGCCGTCCTGGCGGTCTTGGTCTTGTTGCATCGAAATGGAAACCTTTGCTTGATTCCTCGGGACTCCGCGCCTGCACTTGCCTCCTTAGCACCATAGAGGAAACTGGTACTCTGCACCTGCTGGCGCCCGCCTGGCCTTGGTCGTCATGGCTCACGTCATATGAACCTCGCGATGTGCAGCTTGCATAGATATCTCCGCTCCTCGGGAGCTAGCCTGGGGAGGCCGCCCCCCAGGGAGGTCTTGGTGTCGCCCCCCTCGCGAGGGTCTTGGGTTGTTGTTGCTGAAGCTGGGCCGTACCGGGCAGTCGGCGGAGCCACGCCGTGGGCCGCAAGCACGCAAGTCTAGGTACCCCCGTTCCCAGAACGCCGACAGTTGCCCCCGGGCCCAAGGCGCGCTCGAGCTTGGCTTCGAGGCGAAGCCAAAGGGCAAGCGCGGAGCGCCGCGGGCCCTAACCGCCTGTGGCCTTGGTTGACGCGTGGCGATGGATGGGACGTGGGCGCCTCCGCTTCCCCACGCTGCCTCGGCAACCGTTCGACTTGACGAGACCCTGCTGCATGCAGAGAAAATCGTCAACGCGTGCGATCGTGGAGGCCGGAGGTTGGCCTCCCTCCGGCTATAAATGAGGGGAGGGGCGGAGCCCCCCTTGCTCATCCCCATCTTCTCGCCATCTGCTCCTTCTTCTTTCTCTCTGCCTTGCCGTCCTGCTGCAGTTCTCATGGCGCCGACGAGGAAGTTCTCCGCCGCCGAGAAGGGGTAGGCCCCCAAGAGGGGACCCGGCTCGCCGCCGCCCAAGAGAAGGCGAGGCCGCCCTCGCAAGCACGTCGCGACCCCTGCAGTGGCTCCTTAGGGGCGCGGGCGCACTCCTTCGGGGGCCGGCGTCGCCTTGGGCGGCCGTTGCGGTGCTTCTTCTTGTGGCGGGAGCCGCCAAGGGCGAGGCAGCCCCTGCGACGAGGGGAGGCGTGCCATGGTTGCCCGGCCCCCTCAGCCGCGCTTCCACTCGGTGGAGGTGCTCCCGGAGTTCGTCGTGTGGTCGGAGAGGCCGTCCGGCACCTGGCTCCCGCTCCCCCGCTTCTTTGCGGGGGAGCTGCCAGTCTCGGGGCCTGACGGCCTCTGGCTGTAGGCCAGCGGCTGCTGCAGCAAGGCTTCGTGGGTTGGGGTCAAAGTTACCGCCGCCAGTAACGTGTCCCTGGCCCGCGGCTGGCAGGCGTTCGCCCGCGCGTGCGGCCTGAGCAGGAGGTGCACCCTCCACTTCAAGTTCGATGGCCTCGCGACCCTTTACGTGAGGGTGTTTGGGAAGGACAACCGTCGTGTAGGGTGCTGCCCTGAAGACGGCGGCGGCGATGATGAGCATGGCCTTGACGACAGCCGCGAGGACGCCGAGGGTGAGCTTGCCCTTGGTGACGGCCGCGCTTCCTTCAGTAGCGGCGGCTCCTCCTCAGGCGAGAGCACGAGCAGCGGCGGTTACGATCAGTCGCCACGTCGCCGGGCCCGCATCGGGGAAGGTGGCGGGGCGTCTCGTCGCCGTGCTTCGGTGAAGCGTGAGGAAGGCTCCGACTGAGCCCACGAGCCACCGGAGCCAGGCCTCGGGAGCTGCTGCGGTCGCACGGGCCGCTTTTGTTTAACCTTTCCTTTCTCCTACATTTTGAAAAAGGTAGAAGACCCTGCTTGGGCGTGTAATGAACCATGGTACTTATGCCACTATGCTATGTTTATTGTTCTGTTGTTATGATGTGATGTTCATGTTCTGAGTAGGTGCGGTAGTGATAACTTAGCTTGGTACACTCGCGGTAGTTTCCCACCTCGTGAGGGCGCGCCCTTCAGTATCTGGTGAGGCCCCCTTGCGGCCGACTCAGGAGCCGTCGGCCTCAGGAGACATCATGAAGCTGCAAAATTGTTAGAAAGCTTGTCGGGTGTTTTGTTCTTCCTTGCGTGAGCCCTCAGGCATGGGCTAGTCGTGGCTTAGTGCACTGCATCGCGGTACCCAGGTGGCACGGACTTAAGAGGGTGCGCAAATCACAAGCTCGTTCGAGGGCGCCTCGCGAAGATCAAGGAGGCCGAAGCTCTGGAGTGACAGGGCTTTGGCAAGGTGTGTTTGCGGCGTGCGCGAGCCCAACGCACACACACACACACACCTGCCCAGCCCCCGCGCGAGGCGCACGAGGAAGAGCGACAGGCAACTGCCGTTCTCCCTGATCCAAGACAAAAAGGCGAGCAGAGCAAAAGGAGAAAAACCCAACTTGGCAATCGAGAAATGCTAGAACTCAAAATTCTATTAAAAGGTTGCAAACCAGCTATAGAAAGCAAGCAAATGAACAGCCGCGTCCGGCACCTAGTCTAGTCTTCTCACCAGCCGGAGCTAAGTGCTGCCACTAGGACGTGGGAGGGAGCCCCCGAGGCCCGAGGGCGGCACTCCGGAGACTCCGGGGCGTGTACAGCCCCACTCATTATTACATGAGAGTGTCACAAGCGGAGACCTTCACAGGCGCTGGGCCTTGCTTCATGGGTAGAACTTCCGGAGGTGCTGGATGTTCCAAGCGTTCTGGATGGGGATCCCGTCCTGCGTCTCAGGCGCGCAACGTCAGGCCTGGAGACGCGGGCAATCCTAAACGGGCCCTCCCACATGGGAGAGAGCTTATGCAGCCCCTCCCCCGAGAGCACCCGCCTCAGGACAGGATCACCCACCTCGAGCGTCCTGGAGTGGATGTTGTGACAGTGGTACCGCCGCAACGCCTGCTGGTACCTTGCCGCCCGGAGCGAGGCTTGACGGCGGCGTTCCTCCCCCAGCACGAGGTCCATCCCCCGCGTGGCGTCCTGGCGTGCCTCGTCAAATGCCAAGACCCACGCGGAGCGATGCTTGACCTTGTGTGGGAGAACCGCTTCGGCTCCGTAGATGAGGAAGAATGGAGTTTCACCGGGTGGCTTGGTCGCGGTGGCGCGGATGGACCACAGCATGGACTGGAGCTCGTCCAGCCAGCCCAAGCCGCATGCCTCGAGCTTCTTCTTGAAAGTTCTTGCCTTGAGGCCCCTCAGGACCTCCGCGTTTGCGCGCTCGTCTTGGCCGTTGCTCCTGGGGTGTGCCACTGAGGCGTAGCATATCTGCGTTCCAAGGTTAGCACAATATGTTTTGAAGAGGTTGCTAGTGAACTGCGAGCCGTTGTCGGTGATGATACGATTTGGGACCCCGAACCGGCTCACGAGGCCCTTGATGAACTTGACTGCCGAGCCGGCTGGGATGGTGCGGACAGCCTCCACCTCCGCCCACTTGGTGAACTTGTCGATGGCGACGTAGAGGTAGCGGTAGCCCCCGGGCGCTCTAGGGAATGGGCCCAAGATGTCCAGCCCCCAGACCGCGAACGACCACGAGAGCGGGATGGTCTGGAGACCCTGAGCAGGCTGGTGTATTTGCTTGGCGTGGTACTGGCAAGCTTCGCAGGATCTCACTTGCTCGGTGGCATCGTTGAGTGCCGTGGGCCAATAGAATCCGCTGCGGAACGCCTTTCCCACGAGGGTGCGCGATGACGAGTGATGCCCGCAGTCCTCACTGTGTATGTCGGTCAACAGCTCACACCCCTGCTCCCTGGAGATGCATCGCAAAGAAACATCATTTGGCCGTTTCCGGTAGAGCTCACCGTCCTGAATGCAGTTGGCAGTGGCTTGCCGAGCCACGCGTTCCGCGTCTTCTTCCTTCTGAGCAGAGTTCCCTGAAGCAGGTATGCCTTGAACTCTTCGGTCCAACACCCCTCCTGAGGCTCGAGCGCGAGGAGCAAACGCGCTCCTGAGGTCGGGCCACAGGCGGGGGCCCTTGATGGTGAGGCGCTTCACTCCCAAGGCTGCCGCAGCCTTGAGACCGGCGATCAAGCCTTCGTACTCCGCGATGTTGTTGGAAACCTTCTCGCCCTGCTGGAAGCAGAGCCGCACGGCGTAGTAGAGCTTGTCCTGGGTGGGCGAGATGAGCACGGTTCCAGCCCCCGCGCCCTGGCGCGCGAAGGCGCCGTCGAAGTACATGACCCAGCCGTCTGGTGCCTCGCTTCCTGGTGAGAGGGGTCGGTCCTCGCCTGCTTTGGGGCTGGGGACGTCGGTCCATTCTGCCACAAAGTCGGCGAGCGCCGCACCCTTGATGACCCTGGTGGTGCTGAACTCCAACTGGAACGCCTGCAATTCAATGTTCCATTCGGCGACTCTCCCCGCTGCATTGGGGCTCTGGAGCACCCTCTCCAGTGGATAAGCCGAGACGACTTTGATGGGGTGGCCTTGGAAGTAGTGGCGCAGCTTGCAGGAGGCGACGAGAAGTGCGAGCAAGAGCTTTTGCGGCATGGGGTAGCGCGCCCGCGCGTCGCGCAGTACCGTGCTGAAGAAGTACACTTGGTGCTCGACGAGAGCGGAAGTGCTGGTGAGGTCTTGTACCTCCTGAGGCTGGGGGGCCTCAGGAGCTTGGCCATTGGTTGGGGCAGCCAGGTCCCCAGGAGCACCGTCTTGGGGGCCTGGTCATCTGTTGGGGCCACCAAGGCCTCAGGGGCGCCGTCCTGAAGCTGCGCCATCTTGGGCGGGTGCGCGGCGTCGCGTGGCTGGCCCTTGGCTTGGTGCTCCTCTCGGACGGCCACCAGCTCTGCGCTGGCAGAGTGAGGCGTGGTGGCCAGGTAAAGCACCAGGGGCTCAAGAGGACGCGGCGCCACCATTACCGGCGGGCTGGTGAGGTATCTCTTGAGGTCTTGAAACGCCGCGTCAGCCTCCGGAGTCCACTCGAACGGCCCCTTCTTCTTCATCAGCTTGAAGAACGGGAGGGCGCGCTCCCCCAGCTTGGAGATGAAGCGCCCCAGCGAGGTCACACAACCTGCCAGCTTTTGCATTTCCTTATGAGTCTGTGGCGGGCCCATCCTTTCTATTGCCTTGACCTTCTCTGGGTTTGCCTCGACTCCCCTGTGCGACACCAGAAAGCCCAACAGCTTGCCGGAGGGGACGCCAAAACACACATTTATCCAAGTTGAGCCGCAGGTCCACCTTGCGGAGACTGGCGAACGTTTCTTCCAGGTCCTCAATGAGGGTCCTTGCCTCCTGAGACTTCACCACTATGTCTTTGACGTATGCCTCGGCGTTCCTCTCGAGCTGCTGGCCCAGAGCCATGTGCATCAGCCGCTGGAAGGTTGCTCCGGCATTGCGCAGCCCGAAGGGCATGCAGGTGTAGCAATACACCCCGCATGGGGTCAGGAAGGCCGTCTTCTCAACATCTTGCACCGCCATCTTGATTTGGTGATACCCTGAGAATGCGTCCAGGAAGCACAGCAGGTCGCACTCGGTGGTGGAGTCGACGATCTGGTCTATGCGCGGAAGTAGAAAGGGGTCTTCAGGGCAAGCCTTGTTAAGGTAGGTGAAATCGACGCACATGCGTTCCTTTCCGCCTTTCTTGGGGACGATGACCGGGTTCGCCAACCATTCTGGGTACCGCACCTCCCGAATGACACCAGCATCTTGCAGCTTGCGGGTCTCTTGGACGATGAATGACTGCTTCTCCGTGGACTGCCGCTGCGCCCTCTGCTTCACTGGGCGTGCGTTGGGGCACACCCTCAGGTGGTGCTCGATTACCACCCTTGGGACTCCAATCAGATCCTTGGGCTCCCATGCGAACACCTCCTTGTTCGCACGTAAGAAATCGACCAACGCCCTTTCTTGATCTGGAGCGAGGTTTGCACCTATGGTGAAGGTGGCTCCTGATGCCCCATCCTTGTCAACCGACACCTGCTTCGTCTCGGCCCGATCTTGAGAGAACAACTGCTTCTTCTTTGCCGGCGCAGCCCTCGGGACCTCAGGAGCCCTTTCATCAGCTGGGCGCGCCGCCGCCGCGGCCCCGGAGGCGAGCTTGAGGGCCGTCAGGGCCTCCTTGGTGTCTCCGGCCATGGTGAGGACGCCGCAGCTCTCCGACATCTTCATGAGGTTGTAGGTGGGGTGAGTCGCTGCCATGAACTTGGCCAGGGCCGGGTACCCGAGGATGCGTTGTACGGGAGGCTGATGCGGGCGATGTCAGAGTCGATAAGCTCTGTGCGGTATTTGTCGTGGGTGCCAAAGGTGACTGGGAGGCGGATCTGCCCCAGGGGCTGGTGGAGCCGTCGACAACCCCGGAGAATGGCTTGGTGGGGCGGAGCCGGCCATGTGGCACGTGAAGCGGGCCGAAAGCTTCCACGAAGAGCACGTTGAGGCCGGCTCTGTCGTCGATGAGGGTCTTGGTTACCGCTACGTTGCAGATGGTGGGGGTGCAGAGCATCGGGATCGCGCTTGCGCCCGCGATGGTCGCGGGGTGGTCCCTCGAGTCGAAGGTGAGGTCGGCCTTGGGTGCTGCCCATCCCGGAGGAGCTCCCTGCTGCACGCGGGCGGCGCTTGTCGGTGTCAAAACCGGCCGATCTCGGGTTGGGGGTCCCGAATTGTGCGTCTGAGGATCGAAGGTAACAGGAGACAAAGGGGACGTGATGTTTACCCAGGTTCGGGCCCTCTTAATGGAGGTAAACCCTACTTCCTGCTTGATTGACTTTGATGAGTATAGGGGTTACAAGAGTTGATCTACCTCGAGATCGTAATGGCTAAACCCTAGATGTCTGGCCTATATGAATTCTGATAGCCCCTACGGACTAAACCCTCCGGCTTATATATACACCGGAGGGGTACAAAGGCGGTTTACAAGGGAAGGAAATAATACATCCGGACTCCAATCTTGCCCTCCACGCATCCAGGAGTCCTACCCGAACACGGGGAATAATCTTCCGTTCTATCTTCACGGCCCATCAGTCCGGCCCATGCTTGAATAGGCCGAACACCCGAGGACCCCCGAATCCAGGTCTCCCTCAGTAGCCCCCGAACTTGCCTTCAATGTCGACGTAGTATCCGGCTTATGTCTTCGGCTTTGCAAGGCGGGTTCTTCATTATACTTCGGACCAACGATAGTCTGGTTCTCACCTCCATGTTCTGTATTTATTATTTCCCCTGCCGTCGCTTCGATTTCCGCATGCCGGGCGAATACGAATGGTTCATGTCTTTTTGCAAATAAACCCCTCGCCATGCTCGCGCGGCTCCTATATAAGGAGATTAGATCCCCAAACACCATCTCACATCGCGCAAAGGAAAAGTCATCACGGTTAGCCACGAAAAAGCCCTCCATCATGGCCAGCGCCCCAGGATCCTCTTCGCGCCCCCATGGCCCTCAAGAGGGCAATTGGCAGAGTTGCTCAGTGCCTCATCTTCAGCTGAGTCGACTCCAGATGTAGGGCTATCTTCCCCTCGCGGATCTAGTCTCCGTTCGAGCAGGATTAGCCTCAATCGGCAACGACGTGATGGCTGAAAACTTCCCCAACCCCAATAAGGATGAGAGGGTGTGCTTCGTCCCATTCCTATTGCGGGGGCTAGGATTTCCAATCCATCCCTTTCTTAGGGGTCTATTGGAATTTTACGGCATCCAACTGCACAACCTTACACCAGGTTCGATTCTGCACATATCAGGTTTCGTTGCCCTCTGCGAGCTGTTTTTAGGCATCAAGGCCCATTTTGAACTATGGAGGAAGTTCTTTTGCCTCGTTCCCCGCCATCGAGGAGGCTCCATATTTGAAGTGGGTGGTGCTGAAGTATGGCGTATAGCCAGATCCGGATACCTCATAGGAACTCCCAAAGAAGTATACTCACAGTGGTCTTCGGAATGGTTCTATATGGATGACATCCCACTGTCGGACCCAGTTCGGTGCGGCCTTCCTGAATTTTCCAGTGTTGCTTTAAAGAAGCGTTTCAACTGGAGTCCCCGAAGTCCCAAGGAGGAGGACAGTGCGGAGATAAAAAGGTTGGTTAGCAAGGTCAGATTACTAGCCCATATCGAGCTCTCGATAATCGAGGTTATGGCCATTGCAATAAAGAGCTGCTTCCAGCCTCTTCAATCTAGAGTAACCCCCTTATGGTGTTACAACGGAGAAGATGATGCGTCCCACTATAGACGCAAGGGTCCGGATACCCCTGCCGAACAAGCCACAATTTTGCTCGATCTGTATAAGGGTGAAAAGAAGGTTTCCTCCGTTAAAATTGCCAGGAAGGCTATTCCATGTATAATCCAATTGAATGGGTAAGATTTTGATTGCCTGTGCTGCCTTATTGCTGTCACGGCATGCTAATCCAGTTCGTTCTTTATTAAAACAGTCATGGCGGAAGAAGACCGAGGACGTTCACTGTCCTGCCCCACAGCCAGAGGATCATAATCGCGATGGAGATCCTGGCTTTCACGAGGATCCGAATATCTACATAGAGTTCGATGATGGGGTATCTTATCAAGCGAGCCTTGACGCCTCGGAAGTGGCTATCACGGCCGACTACCCCCACCTCTATCCCTTCTGCATCGTAAGTGTTCGGAGGGCTCTTTTAAAAGGAAGACCCTACCTGTACCTTTGTCCATTATACTAATCCGGACTTTAATAGGATCGGCGCTCGGCGGACCGTACCTCCTCCAGGGCGGCCCCTACGCAGGGTAGTCGTTCAAAACGGAAAGGGGCCGGGAGTGCTGCAGAAACCTCGCAGTCTTCCGAGAGGTATGTCCGCTCAATACATGCCTGGGTACAAGTCCGGATTGTTTGAAGTCTCCTTTCATCCTTGATGTCAGGAGAAACATGCGGCGGACGGTGGGAAAACGTCCTGTTAGTCGAATGTCCACCAATCCGGTGCCGGACCCGCCAACTAGGACGAGAGCCGATGCAATGCCAGCTCCGCCGCCTCATGACGATTCAGACAACGTATCTGTCACAAATTCCGAAGTGGAGAGCGTGATGAATCACCGTCGATTGAAAGAGGCCATGCACGTTCCGGCCTTTTCCGAGCAAGAATTTACCGCACTCAGCTCGGTGGATGCATATATCCAAGCCGCTCGAGACGGACTTGCTGGAGTCACCCAGTTATTCTCAAAGGATATACAGGTAAAAGTTTAAGCAAATTTGATAGTCATATGCTAGTAGCCCCTGAGACTTGAAGCAGTGCGGCAAACCAATTTAAGGATTGATATGACCCGCAGGTTCTCAAAGAGAAGAATATGGTGCTATCCCAGGAGCTAGAGGTAAACCAGACGTAGCTGAGTGCCATCACCGCCGACCTGGCAGAGATGAAAAAGGCCGCACTGAGGGCTTCTGGGAAGAAAAAACACGAAGAGGAAAAAGACAAATAATCCGAAGAAATAGAGAGCTTAAAGGCTCAGTTATCAGCCGTGCAAAAAGAAAATGAGAAGCTGAAGGGCGGCATGTTCGGTATGTCTTCCTTGATTTTTGTTAAAATCACCCTAAGGGCTCATGTTTAGTCCATAATTCAGAATGTCATGACTCTGTTGCTACAGGTCTGTTAACTGGTCGACCGAAGGAAGACTTATTCGGGTTTCAAGGCGACGTGCTGAAGGAACTGTCCGTGGTACATGCTCGGGCCCGAAAAGCCATGAAGAGTATGGTCAAGGCATTGTGGCCAGCCGATACTCCTCCAGAGAGTATGGAGGGCTTGGCAAACCTGTTCAGAGGTGCCCGGTCGGTTTGAGCTATGGAAGACATCCGCCTGCCATGAAGGCGCACGAGAAGCCTGGGCCATGGTGAAAACTCGTTTCACCAAGCTAGACCCGAATCATATGTCCCGAGTGGGACCATAGGGACCACACGGGAAAGAAATTCCAGTGAATGTGGTTTATGACCAAGTAATGATCGCTGTGAAGTATTCGCAGGAAGACTGTAGGTTAGACAGTATTATAGATGGAATAGATAAGGAATAGGCAGTTGATGCGATGTATTAATGTACTTTATGATCAACATGTACCTTTATCCGAACATATGGAAAGTTTGTCAACGCAGGCTTTCGGCTTTAACCTCTGAACCAAAATGGTGGAGTGTTTCCGGATACTATTCGGAATGGAAGGAAGCATTCAGTATGTCCGGAAACGAGGCAACCTAGTCATAGTGCTCGAACAGACAAAATTTTCAGTTTGGGGTGTATGTTATATTACATATGTAAGAAACATCTTCCAAGGAGAACAGTTCCGTTAAGGGTTCCTTTCCTTGGGACGGCATGCTATAATTGTGTGTGCCTGCACTTTGGTCCGTACGACGAAAAAACCATCCCGCAGTGTTAGAGTGGTTACAATAATGTAACAATCTGTCGTTTGGTTGCCGACCAATTATTCTCTTAAGAACGCTAGCTTTGGGCTTCACCCGTCTGAGGTACATGTCCGGATGACCCTGTTGTAACAATCGCAGAGGTGCTCTCTTTACGCCCTAGCCGAACAATCGGGAACGTAGGGCATAAACATAGGAGCCAGGCAACCCAGCTTGGCAAAAACTTAAGTCATAGAGGTGCATATAATGGCAAAAAAGGGTGTATATGAACAAACAACGCATATATTGTGAGCTCCAAGCTCGGAATAATAATAAGCTTCGGTTAAAGAAGCCCCCAGTCATGGTGGGGTGTGTACATTTTAGGATGTGTAGCCCTCAAGTGTTAGGCTTATCCGAACACAACCTGAAAATTGTATAAAAAATGAGAAAACAAAAAACGGAATGAAGAGAAGAAAAAGGAACGAAAAAGAAGTATGGCCGAACTTATGCGTAGAATCTTCGGAGCCGAGCAGCGTTCCATGGATTCGGCTCTAGGCGGTTATCCGATGCATTGCGAAGGCAATAGGCTCCTCCTGTGAGAACTTCTTCTATAATGAATGGACCCTCCCATTTTGGTTTGAGTTTGTCCTTCTTTTTCTCTGGGAGGCGTAAAACAAGTTCACCGACATTATAAGTCTTGACCCGCACTTCTCTGCTTTGGTACCTCTGAGCCAATTGTTGATAGAATGCGGAATGGGCTTTTGCAATATCGCGCTCCTCCTCCAGGCCGTCTAGGTCGTCCTGCCGATCGAGCTCGGCTTCTTTCTCTTCATACATGTGTGAATCATGTATAATGTCGCAGGGCAAGACAACCTCTGCGCCGTACACCATGAAAAAAGGGTCTGTATCCGGTCATGCGATTGGGCGTGGTCCGTAGTCCCCAGAGTACGGAATCAAGTTCCTCGACCCAGTGTTTATCTGACTCCCATAGGGATCGCACTAGTCCGGGTTTAATGCCGCTCATTATCAGGCCATTAGCCCGTTCGACCTGACCGTTTGTTTGAGGGTGGTATACGGAGGCGTAATCGAGCTTGATGCCCAGTTTAGCACACCAATTTTTCACCTCATTGGCTGTGAAGTTAGAGCCATTGTCAGTAATGATGCTATGCAGGACACCCTAACGGTGTACCATGCCGGATATAAAGTCGATCACCGGCCCAGCTTCAGCCGTTTTTACTGGTTTGGCCTCTATCCACTTAGTGAATTTATCCACCATAACCAGCAGATATTTCTTCTTGTGGCTGCCTCCTTTAAGGGGTCCGACCATGTCGAGCCCCCAGACTGCAAAAGGCCATGTAATGGGGGTTCTTCGTAGGTCGGTGGGCGGCATATGACTTTGATTGGTGAAAAGCTGACAACCTACACAACGCTGTAAAAGGGCCTGTGCATCTGCTCGGGCCGTTGGCCAAAAGAAACCTGTACGGAAGGCCTTGCTTGCGAGAGCCCGAGCTGCGGCGTGATGGCCACCGAGACCAGCATGTATTTCGGCCAAGTGTTGTCGTCCCTCCTCTTTGGAGATACATCTCTGAAGAACTCCAGTAGTACTTTTCTTGTAGAGTTCGCCCTCATGAACTTTGTAGGCTTTAGAGCGTCGAACTATGCGACGAGCCTCATTCTGGTCATCAGGTAGTTCCTTCCTATTAAGGTAGGCCAGTAAAGGTTCGGTCCATGGTGCAATGACCACCATGATTACATGGGCAGAAGGTGTCATTTCGGTGCTCGAGCCCCCGATGATATCAGAATCGTGTTCGGCATCTGGGGATATGATCGGCTTCGGACTAGTATTTCCGCTCTCGCCATGCCATACCACGGATGGCTTGAAGAGCCTTTCCACAAAGGTGTTAGGCAGGACGGGGTCGTGTTTAGCACCCATTCGAGCAAGGATGTCCGCTGCCTGATTACTGTCTCGAGCAACGTGATGGAACTCGAGTCCCTCAAACCGAGCTGATATTTTGAGTACGACATTTCTGTATGCCGCCATCTTTTGATTCTTTGCATCAAATTCTCCATTTATTTGGGATATTGCGAGGTTCGAATCTCCACGCACCTCTAGGCGATGTATGCCCATAGAAACAGCCATTCGGTGACCATGCAGTAGTGCCTCATATTCGGCCGCGTTGTTGGAGTCCGTATACATGATTTGTAATAAGTAGTGGACTGTGTCTCTAGTAGGGGATGTTAAGATGACACCAGCCCCCAATCCGGCTAACATTTTAGAGCCGTCGAAGTACATTACCCAGTTGGAGTACGTGATGTACTCTTTAGGGAGTTCGGCTTCCATCCATTCGGGACAAAGTCGGCCAACACCTGGGATTTAATAGCTCGGTGTGGCTTGTATGTTATTTGAAATGGTAAGAGCTCAATAGCCCATTTGGCTATGCGGCCGGTGGCGTCCTGATTATTTATGATGTCATTGAGTGATACTTCAGATGCCACCGTGATAGAACACTCTTGGAAGTAGTGCCGTAGCTTCCGGGATGCCATGAAGACCGCGTATGCTATCTTTTGATAGTGTGGGTATCGAGATTTGCATGCTGTAAGGACCGTCGATACATAGTACACTGGTTTCTGGAGTGGGAATTTGTGTCCCTCCTCTCGCTCGATGACGAGTACGGCGCTCACCACTTGGTGAGTCACAGATATGTAGAGTAACATAGGTTCGCCAACGCTTGGTGCGGCAAGGATTGGGTTGCTTGCTAACTAAGTTCTTATTTCTTCCAATCCGGCTGTAGCCGCATCCGTCCATTCAAAGTGGTCAGTGCGTCGGAGCAGTCGATAAAGCGGCAGCGCCTTTTCTCCTAATCTGGAGATAAAGCGCGGCTCAAGGCTGCCACGCACCCAGCTAGTTTCTGGACCTGCTTTAGGTTCGTTGGCGCTGCCAATTGTGATAGGGCTCGGACTTTGGCTGGGTTCGCTTCGATTCCTCTATTGGAAACAATGAACCCGAGTAGTTTTCCGGCTGGAACGCCGAAAACACATTTTTCCGGATTGAGCTGTATGTCATATGTTCGGAGGTTGTCGAATGTGAGGCGGAGATCGTCCACCAATGATTCGACATGTTTAGTCTTGATGACTACATCATCTATGTATGCCTCCACCGTCTTGCCAATTTGCTTTTCCATACATGTTTGAATCATGCGTTGGTAAGTGGCGCCAGCGTTTTTGAGTCCGAAAGGCATAGTGTTGAAGCAGAAAGGCCCATACGGGGTGATGAATGCCGTTGCGGCCTGGTCGGACTCCTTCATCTTAATTTGATGGTATCCGGAGTATGCATAGAGGAAACACAGTGAGTCATGTCCTGCGGTCACGTCAATGATTTGGTCAATGCGGGGCAGCGGGAAGGGGTCCTTAGGGAAAGCCTTATTGAGGTCTTTGAAATCGACATAGAGGCACCAGGATTTATCCTTCTTCGGCACCATAACCAGGTTCGCTAGCCAATCTGGGTGTTTGATCTCTCTGATGAACCCGACTTCAAGTAGTTTGGCTAGCTCCTCCCCCATGGCTTGTCGTTTGGGTTCGGAAAATCACCGTAGCGTTTGCTTGACTGGTTTAAACCCCTTTATTATGTTGAGGCTGTGCTCGGCCAGTCTTCGTGGGATTCCTGGCATATCTGAAGGGTGCCAGGCAAAGATGTCCCGATTCTCGCGCAAGAATGCTCGTAAGGCGGCGTCGAATGTCGGATCCAGCTGTGCTCCAATGGAGGCTGTCTTGTTAGGATCTGTCGGGTGTACTTGAAATTTGACTATTTCATCTGTGGGCTTGAAAGAAGTGGACTTGGGCCTCTTGTCAAGGATCACATCGTCTTTGTCCACTATGGAGCGCAGAGTGGTTAGCTCCTCGGCCGCGAGGGCTTCAGATAGTGCCTCGAGGGCCAAGGATGCAATTTTGTTTTCGGTGCAGAGTGCTATATCCGGGTCACTGGTGATAGTGATGACTCTGTGGGGCCCTGGCATTTTGAGCTTCATGTACCCGTAATGGGGTATGGCTTGAAAGCGTGTGAAGGCGTCTCGCCCCAACAGGGCGTGATATCCGCTATTGAAAGGTGCCACGTGGAAAAGCAACTCTTCGGACCTGTAGTTCTCCGGCGTGCCGAATACTACATCAAGTTTAGTTTTCCCCAAGCATCGTGCTTCTCGACTGGGGATAATACCTCGAAGGGTGGTACTGCTTTGCTCGATGCGACTCTTGTCCATTTGCATTTTATTGAGCGTGTCTTCGTAGATGAGGTTTAGTCCGCTGCCGCCGTCCATGAGCACTTTGGTGAGTCGAAAGCCATCCACAATTGGGTTTAAGACCAAGGCGGCTGGTGCTCGGACTGATCGGGCCCTTGGTTCGTCGGCGGCGGTAAAAGTTATTGCCGTATCGTTCCAAGGATTTATTGCGGCTATGTGGTTAACTTCGGCGAGGTTGCGGAGTGCCCTTTTACGCCGATTATTTGAAGAAAAGGTCTCGAAGACCGTAAAGACATTGAGATCGACATCTTCCGAAGAGTGCTTCTCTTCGGTAGTGTTAGTGAGGATGGCCTCACCGCTCTTAGCCACCTGCCGAAGTACCCAACATGCCTGAAGGCTATGCGTTGGTTCGGTATTCGGCATCGTGTGTATCTGACAGGGCTTGTCGAGCAACTCGTCAAGGACAGTTCTATGTCCCATGAAGGGCTTGATTTTCTTGTCGATAGGATGATGATCGGGTGCCCTGTAAGGGTGCACCCTTTTTGTCCGTCCGGTGGGCTGCTTAAAGGCAGGAGGTTCCCACCGGGCTGTCTAGGCTTTTCAGGCGCTTTCCATTGCGTAGTACTTTTGTACTAGGTATGCCAAATCCGCAAAGTGCAGTATGCGGCGGCGGCTAAGGGCATTGAGGATTCCCTTGTCCGTACAGTTGCGGCAAAAAACTGAAACCGCGTCGTCGTCGCAGCAATCTTTAATCTTGTTTTTAACAAGGAGGAACTTGGCCCGGAAGTGATGGACCATTTCCTGAGGTTGCTGCTGTACATACATTAGGTCACATACATCTGGAGTACCTGAATTGCTTAGGGAATAAAAATTGTTTTTGGTGGGTGGGCGGGCTGAAATCCGAACCCTGACCCACTATTGGATCCAGAGTTTGAAGAATCTCTGAGGTCACCAGTTCAGGATCGGTAAGGTCCTGAAGACTTCCGGACTTAATGCCCGATCCTGTGTTCGGAGGACACGAGGTCTCTTCTCGAGGATAGGTATCCGGCTCGCAGGGCTCGGAAATCTGAACATAGCTGGTGTTTAATTTAGGGGGAGAGGCGTTCTCAGCTTGTTCCTCAACGACCACTACCAGATGGGTGACCGGCGGGGACTTGATTTCCCTCTGATCGGGTTTAAGCCCAATCCGATCATAGTTTGTTGCGATCCCCAGGGCGGCGATGTGATCTAGCAGCTCGTTCAAGGACGAGACATCCGCTGGATCCATCTTTTCGGAGTGTTCGAGGCTGACATGGGGATGATGTTTGGCGATTGTGGGGGCCACCGTTGGCTTGATGGCTGAGCGAGTGCCCATGGTAAAACCGCCGAGCTGGAGGACCTGCCCTGGAGTTAAGGCCCTTCCAGAAGTAATATCGTCATTAATGACAAGGCAAGCCATCGATCCTTTTGTCGATAACACAAAGGAACTCTCAATGAAAGCACTAATGTCGGTGTCAAAACCGTCCGATCTCGGGTAGGGGGTCCCGAACTGTGCATCTGAGGATCGAAGGTAATAGGAGACAAAGGGGACGCGATGTTTACACAGGTTCAGGCCTTCTTAATGGAGGTAAAATCCTACTTCCTGCTTGATTGACTTTGATGAGTATAGGGGTTACAAGAGTTGATCTACCTCGAGATTGTAATGGCTAAACCCTAGATGTCTAGCCTATATGAATTCTGATAGCCCCTACGGACTAAACCCTCCGGCTTATATATACACCGAAGGGGTACAAAGGCGGTTTACAAGGGAAGGAAATAATACATCCGGACTCCAATATTTCCCTCCACGCATCCAGGAGTCCTACCCGAACACGGGGAATAATCTTTCGTTCTATCTTCACGGCCCATCAGTTCGGCCCATGCTTGAATAGGCCGAACACCTCAGGACCCCCGAATCCAGGTCTCCTTCAGCGCCCACCTAGCGAAAGAACTGTGTACCGATCCGACCTCAGACGGTCAAGTCTCTGTGCTTAAGTGTCATCCCTGGATCGGTATGCTGACACACACAGTACTCGAGGATTTATAACAGGGGTAAATCACATGTATAAAGTAACATAAATACTATTACCTCAATCCATATAGCGGAAGTAACAACAAAGTTGTGGAGTTCCCAACAACGCCAACGACAAAGTTGAGTGTAGACATCGTAACCCTAACGTATCACTTACTCGTCGTAAGATTCCTGCAACATAAGACGTTGCAGCCATGTAGGTCAGTACATTGAATGTACTAGCAAATTCACACCACAGGTCAATGATGAACAATATGTATCACTACATGCATATTTGGCTGGTGGAGGCTCTAAGTTTAATTTTTGCATAAAGCCAATTTTTCCCTACAACAAAGGAATATATTTTTTCTACCAAGTTGATGCCATTATTGAGAAGGTAACCCCAACTCAATCCCAAAATAAAATTAACAACCCAACAAATTAATTAGGTAAAGTGATGAGATCAAACCAATAATTCAAGTACCAGATACTCAAGATGTCCATAACCAGGGACACGGCTAACCATGATTAGTTTGTACACTCTGCAGAGGTTTGCGCACTTTTCCCCACAAGACTCAATCTCCTCCATTGTATTTCTCGCACTACATGATGTTTGAGAAACGGATGATCGAGACACAGTCTTTCCGAAGAGGTCCCCTTAACCGATAGATAGGCCGGTACACCTACAATCCCCTACATCTGCTAGCCCATCATGGAAAGGTTTCGCACAACATACTCAACTATGCCAGAGCCCATAATGGCTTGTGGCTGCACACGGAAGTTTCTAGCATGAATAATCTTATGATCCCTTTGAGCCTGGGTGGCAAACCATAGGATGATCGCACGGTAACCCCGGGATCTCCTAGGACAACACTGGATTCCCCAGGTGCCCGGGCAAGCCACTGGTATCCCCAGGGTGCCCCAACCAATCCACCCAGACGTGTATTAAAGTATCCACCTTAAGTTTCCCTTAGTAATATTGCTCTCGCAACTTTCATGAATCTCACATACCAATCCACGTCTACGAGCATAGCAAAGTAGTATAGGCATAACGTAATAAACCCAGGGTTTGATAGAAGACAATAGGTTCCTACCTCATCAACTACTTCCCAATACCCACATGTTATAAGATCCTAACCATGCAGTGTTTGAGGATTGAAAATAATTCATAAAACTGGGTAATAAAGGGATATGATCAAAGTATGAACTTGCCTTGTACTGTTGATGAAGATCCTTCGCACTCATAATTCCTGATACTTCTACTCGTCACACTCCATTCAATCTATTGTGAGCAAGCAATTACATACATAAGCACTCATGCAAAAGAATCGAAGAAAAGATCTCGGAAAACTTCAAAAACAAGCAATTAACTCTTGCAACAGAAAGCAATTTCTAACAATACCAAAATTAAGTGAATTTGGCCTTATCAGAAAGTTTAGGTCAAGAGCTTCGATTTGCAAAAAGAATCATCTCAAACGAAGTTATAAAATTCAAGTTACGATCAAACGAAGTTCAAATACAAATCTGTTTGAATCCGAATTTTAAATTTTCCAAAATCCTGTTCAAGTTATTTATCTGAACAGAGGGGATTGAGATGAAGATTTTGGTGTTGGTTTCACTGCATTTGGATAAACGAGCAAAATGTAAAGAGGGTTTGAAGATCGGGGACTAACCTGTAAGAAAAATATTCACCGATAGGTCCCTGGCCGAAAAAAATAAAAAGAGAAAAATCTACGGAACGAACATTGACAGAACTAAACGAACGAACATGTTCTCTAACAAAGAGAAACAGGTGAACGTTCGCTAACTAGCGAACCCTAAAAAAATAAAACCAATCTAAATGAATAACCGAAAAAAACCGGGGCTGGTTTTCACGGTTTTTACTGGTTCGACGGAAAACCGGCGGCGGATCCGGACGGTGGCGGTTGCGGCGGCTCCGGCGAATGGGCGAGGTAGCGGTGGCAGCGGGGCGAGGCGGCGGCGCGGGGCGGCGGCTCGGCTGCGGCGGCGGCGGTGCGGGGCGGCGGCAACAGCGGCGGCTGCGAACGGCGGCGCAGGGCGGCGGCTTGGCTGCGGCGGCAGGGCTGCGGGTTTGGTGGAGGGGGAGGGGGCGGTGGCGGCGGCATTTAAAGGAGGGGCAAGCGGGGCGGCGGCAAGGCGGACTCCCAGCCGGAGTCCGGCTCGGTCACGCGGCGGCGCGCGCGCGAGGAAGGCAGCGGCGCTCGGCTGGGTCGTGGCCCGGCTCGGCTGGGCCGGCCCAGGAAACTTGTTTTTAAAATAAATTTCACCGCGAACAAAAATCCAAATAACATATAAAAAAATCTAAAAATTCCATAAACAATTTTCACCGTGCAAACCTAATATTTAATACAAGATGAACATTTTTCTGGACTAAAATGCAATTTTTGAAAATGCATGTTTTTCTCATTCAAATAAAATAGCAAATAAAATATCAATAAAAATAATTTGATTTTAAAATTTCTTCTCCAATATTTCTCCTCTGTTGAAGAAGTCATATTATCTTCTCTCATTTATTTTTGTTATTGGAAATATTTGTAGAGAAAATATAAAAATCAAATTGTCGTCTTTTCAAATTTGAACTAAATTCAAATATGAAAATTTGTGAAACCTTCAACTCTCTCCTTGGGTCCTTGAGTTTCTTAAGATTTCTAGGATCACAACCAAAATGCAAATAAAATATGATATGCATATGATGATCTATGTATAACATCTAAATTGAAAATTGGGATGTTACAAACTGCTTGACATGGCGATCCGAGGGGGGCGCCTGCGAACCACCTAGGAGGGCTTCGACGGCCTGAGGCGCCGGTGCCACAAAGCATGCGCTGAGGATGCCTCGCAGCTCCTCCCAGGAGGCCACAAAAGATCCTGGCAGGTTGAGAAGCCAGGCGCGCGGCGCGCCCGCAAGGGCCATGGGAAGCCCGTTTGCCATGACCTTGTCGTCACCGCTGGCCGCCCAGACAGCCTCCTCGTACGCCTGGAGGAAGCCTGCCGGGTCCGCCGCACCGTCGTATCGGGGTGGCAGGTCCGGCCTGAACTTGGGTGGCCACTGCACCCGCCGCAGGGCAGGGGTAAAGGCTCGGAGGCCCTTGGCTTCTCCGAAAGCGCGCGCCGACCTGGTTGATGGAGGAGCGTCCGCCATGAGGGCCAAACGGCGGAGCGTAGCGGATGGGCGGCAGATCTTTGACGCACCCCAAATGTCGGATTCAGGGTTCCGCAGACCCTTGAGAGGTTCGAACTCTGGGGTGCGTGCGAAGAACTCGTCATCCCCAGTCTGCCTACTCACCAATCCCACGGCCTAGCTCGATGAACTAAATGTAGAGGGGACACAGCAGTTTATCCTGGTTCGGGCCACCCTGTGGTGTAATACCCTACTCCAGCTTTGTGGTGGATTTGCCTCGAGGGGCTGTGGATGAACTAGTACAATGGTCGAACAGCCTCGGGAGGTGAGGTGTTCTTGTGCTCGATGAGCTGGTGAGCTGGTCAGGGTGGAATGGATCCCATCCCCTCTACAGTGGTGGCTAGGTCCTATTTATAGTGGCCTTGGTCCTCTTCCCAAATGTAGGCGGGAAGGGATCCCACAACGGCCAAATTCATAGGGAGACAACTAGTACAAGTTATCCTGACAAAAGTAGTCTTCGTCTGCAAAAGCATCTGGTGGTGACGCCGCGGTGGGCTCCGCGATGACCTCCGTCCTGCCGTCCTAGCGGTCTCGGTCTTGTTGCACCGAAATGGAAACCTTTGTTTGATTCCTCGGGACTCCGCGCCTGTGCTTGCCTCCTTAGCACCAAAGAGGTAACTGGTACTCTGCACCCGCTGGCGCCCGCCTGGCCTTGGTCGTCATGGCTCACATCATATGAACCTCGCGAGGTGCAGCTTGCATAGATATCTCCGCTCCTCGGGAGCTAGCCTGGGGAGGCCGCCCCCCAGGGAGGTCTTGGTGTCGCCCGCCTCGCGAGGCTTGGCCCCTCGCAAGGGTCTTGGGTTGTTGTTGCTGAAGCTGGGCCGTACCGGGCCGTCAACGGAGTCACGCCATGGGCCGCAGGCAGGCAAGTCTGGGTACCCCTGTTCCCTGAACGCTGACAGTTTCCAAAGGCGAAGGCGCTCAACGACGCAGTGGAGATAGTTCGGGAGCTGCTGAACAAGGAGGAGATCTTGCGGTGCTTCCCCAACTACAACAGGCAACCGGCGATGAGGGTTCTTGAAAGTGCAACTAATCCCCGGGTGGTTTTAGTAATTCGTAACAACATATAGCTCATTGAACTAATATCCATTCAAGTTGAATATTTCAGAAAGTTCATTGATTGGCATGGCATGGACTAGAGATGTGGACCCCTCAAAATGCTAAGGACAAATATTGGCAAAAGCTCAAGACTCTACATTTCTATTTTAGTGATCCAAGATCACATTGAGTCCATAGGAAAAGCCAATACTATTAAAAGGGGATGAGGTGTTGCTTAATGGTCTACTTGTTCAAAATGCTTACTGATACGCTCCAAAGCCCTCAACCACTTTCTCAAATCCAAATATGTCCCAAACCTAAAGTCAAACTTGGCCCTGCCGATTTGATCTATCCGGCGCCACCGAGTTCCTTTGACATAGCCATAGCCAGAAACCCTAATCAGTTCGGTCTTACCGATAGGAATTTCGGTCTCACCGAGATGGGATTGCAAACTCTCTGTTTCCCTTCGTAACGTTTCAGTCTTACCGAAATGAGCAATCGGTCCCACCGAGTTCGCATTGCAAACTCTATGTTTCTCTTCGTAACGTTTCGGTCTTACCGAAATGAGCGATCGGTCCCACCGAGTTTGCCTGACCAACTCTCCGTTTGCTCATTGCTAAAATAGGTCTCACCGAGTTCATGCAATCGGTCACACCGAGATAAGGTTTTGCCCTAACCCTAGCGCATCGGTCCCACCGATTTGATCATGTCGGTCCCACCAAGAATCCTAACGTTCACACTTGGAACTGAATCGGTCTCGCCGAGTTCACTTATTCGGTCTCACCAAGTTGGGTCAAATATGTGTAACGGTTAGATTTTGTGTGGAGGCTATATATATCTCTCCACCCCTTCTCTATTCAGAGAGAGCCATTAGAACGTGCCTGCACTTCCACTACTCATTTTCTGAGAGAAAACCACCTACTCATGTGTTGAGACCAAGACATTCCAATCCAACCACAACAATCTTGATCTCTAGCCTTCCCCAAGTTGCTTTCCACTCAAATCATCTTTCCACCATAGCAAAATCTATGAGAGAGAGAGAGTTGAGTGTTGGGGAGACTATCATTTGAAGCACAAGAGCAAGGAGTTCATCATCAACACACCATCTATTACCTATTGGGGAGTGGTCTCTCCTTGATTGGTT
Organism: Aegilops tauschii subsp. strangulata; assembly: GCF_002575655.3. Classification (NCBI taxonomy): domain Eukaryota; kingdom Viridiplantae; phylum Streptophyta; class Magnoliopsida; order Poales; family Poaceae; genus Aegilops; species Aegilops tauschii. Next base: position 325,377,798 of record NC_053040.3, read on the forward strand.
AGGTGTCACTTGGGAGCCTCCGACAAGATTGTGGAGTTGAACCAAGAAGTTTGTAAGGGCAAGGAGATAGCCTACTTCATGAAGATCTACCCAAGTGAGGCAAGTCCTTCGTGGGCGATGGCCATGGTGGGATAGACAAGGTTGCTTCTTCATGGACCCTTCGTGGGTGGAGCCCTCCGTGGACTCGCGCAACCGTTACCCTTCATGGGTTGAAGTCTCCATCAACGTGGACATACGATAGCACCACCTATCGGAACCGCGCCAAAAATCTCTGTGTCTACATTGTGTTTGCCTTCTCCAAACCCTTCCCTTTACCTTCATAGCAATGTTTTACTTTCCGCTGCTATACTCTTAGAATTGCATGTGTAGGTTGAGTGCTTGACTTGTGCTAAGTTGCTAAAATCTGCCAAGACTTAAAATTGGGAAAAGGCTAGATTTTTATTTGGTCAAGTAGCCTAATCCCCCTCCCCCTCTAGACCTACTTTAGATCCTACAAGTGGTATCAGAGCTTTGGTCTCCATTTGCCCATATTTCCATAGCGTTGGTGATCGTAGCTTTGGTTTCTCAACCTAGGAGAGTATGGCGTCTAGCGAGGGAAACACCACCTTAGAGGTCTTTACTTTGATGGTACTAATTTTGCTAGTTGGAAGCATAAGATGAAAATGCATATTCTTGGACATAACCCCGTTGTTGGGCTATTGTATGTATTGGTTTGCAAGGTGAATTCTTCGAAGATGGAAGAGAACCAAATTGTGAAGCAACCGCGGAAGAATTGAACATGTTGCAATACAATGCTCAAGCTCGCGATATCCTCTTCAACGGATTGTGCCCCAAAGAATTCAACAAAATCAGCCACCTTGAGAATGCAAAGGAAATTTGGGATACTTTGGTTCATATGCACGAAGGTACCGAGTCCGTCAAGGAAGCCAAATTGGATGTTCTTCAAAGTCAACTTGAGAAGTTCAAAATGAAGGATGGTGAAGGAGTCGCTGAAATGTACTCTAGGCTTGCTCTCATAAAAAATGAGATTGTCGGCTTAGGAAGCGAAGAGATGACTAATAGATTCATCATCAAGAAGATCCTAAGAGCCTTGGATGGAAAATATGATACCGTGTGCACTTTGATCCAAATGATGCCCAATTACAAAGATCTCAAGCCAACGGAAGTCATTAGAAGAATTGTTGCTCATGAGATGTCACTCAAGGATAAGGAAGCGCTTCACAACAAGTCCAGTGGTGCTTAAAAAGCTACAGGTGATGCTCCTACAACATCAAGTGAGAAACAAGTCTTCAATGAAGAATTGAGCCTAATGGTGCAGAACTTCAACGAGTTCTACAAGAGTAGAAGCAAAGAGAGAAGTTCCAAGTCAAGGTCCTACAATGACAAAAGATCTTCTAGTCGTGATCGCAATTTCTACAATTGTGGAAGACCCGGACACTACTCTAGTGAGTGTACGGCTCCCTACAAAAGAAGAGAAGACTCACCTAAAAGGAGAAGTAAAAGAGAGGAATCACCACCAAGAGAGAGAAGGAGTAGAGATGATCGTTATGAACGAAGACCCTCTTGAAGAAGCAAAGATTTGGAAAGGAAGGACAAGTCATCAAAGAGCTACACAAGACGAAGACATCAAGCTCATATTGGTGAATGGGTATCCGGTTCCGACTCCGACAACTACTCCGAGAAAAGCTATCACCCCGACTCCGAATATACTCAAGATGAAGGTGTTGCCGGTCTTGCACTTGTGTCATCCAACTCCTACGACATATTCGATTCACCAAATGAAGGGATTGGAAGATGCTTCATGGCTAAAGGCCCCAAGGTATCACACCCCGACTATGTTGATTTCAATAGTGATGAAGATGATTTGCTAGGTGATGATGATTTACTTGTTGACAACTCTAGTGATGAAAACTATGATGAAACTGCTATTAATCATGCTAATCAAGATGAAACGAATGACAATGATAAGAAGGAGATTGAGAGTCTAACTAAAGAACTAAACACTCTTAAGTTAGCTCATGAAACTATCTTAGAGGATAATCGAGAGCTTTTAAAGATTCATGAGAAGCTACGCTTTGAAAATCTCAATCTGGAGCAAGAGCATGGGTTCTTAAAAGCAATCAATGATGATCTTCGTAAGAAAAGTTCTTCTTACATTGCCAAGCATTTACTCTTGTCTACTTACACGCCACAAGTAAAATCTAGAAATAAGAACAAGAAAGATTCTTCTTCTAGTAGTAACAATAATCATGTTAAATCCAATATTGTTGCTTCTAGTAGTTCTCTTGATTCCACTAATGATTCTCTTAGCCAAGTTACACTTGAGCAAGAAAATAGCTTATTGAAGGGAATTACAGAGAAAGGTGTTTACAAGAGCCTTACCGGAAGTAAGAAATTTGAGGAAATTGTACGCAAGCAAGGAAGGCACCGGAAAACTCAAGGTGTTGGTTTTGAACGCAAGTTAAATGCCAATGGAGTTGAGTGGGAAGAAGATCAACACCCCAAGGCGAAGTTTTTCCTCAACAAGAGAAGTATGATCCCACTTCTTTGGAGGGAACTCAAGCTCAAGATGATCTTCCACCACAAGACCACAAGCTAAAAGGCAAGGTCAAGCTTCAAGAAGAGATTGATGCATTTGAAGAAGCTCCAAATTAAGGCCTTGGTCAAGTGGATTCCCAAGACTACATCAAGTTCTACTTCATCAAGTATGAATACAACTCCAAGGATTCCCATCAAGATGATGTGGATCCCAAAGAAGAAGAACTAGAGAGTTCTTGAGGGTGACTCCGCCAACATACTTCACTCATATTCATTTTGGCAAGGACAAATGCAATCAACTTTCACATCTTGCACTAGTTCAAGGAGTCACAAACCCTCTTGTTGGTAAGACAAGGGACAAGGTAACTTAATGCTCTCATGGACATCATCATATGTGAATTTGACTCTATGTCTATGGATATTATTGTGTGTTCCTTGTGGGACTAACCCATGTAGGTATTGAAAGTGCAACTCACTCCAATGGAATGTTCCAAATGATCTACATCAACATTGAGCATCTACATCTTCAACACCTACATGAAGTCATCATCGACAAAACCCAAGGTTAGTTCATCCCTCTTAGGGGTGATATCACATCTAGGGGTAGCTTTGCTCTAAGAATTGAGCTAAAGCAACTCTAATGGTGTGAACACAACAATGCTTTATGTAAAAGTGGTAACCCCACTTGTGCTTAAACGATGAGTATGACCTACGATCAAATGTTCTCATTTGACTCCTCAGTCAATATACTCATATATAGATGACCTAGTCATCGCCAATTGCTTAATAGATGCTAGAGTGTTTGTGCATGCTTTGCCACATATTTCTTTTGCTATCTTATTGTGTGAGCATGTTGGTTGCATATTTTTCCCATTCGAGGACATCCATTTGTTGCTTTGGTTGTTTGGCTTTTCTTTTTGCCAAATGGATGGACAAGAATGCCTAAGTACTCCCTCTAGCTATCTATGATTTTCTCGTCTCAAACTCTATTCATGCTACATCACAAAGTCTGATCAAGTCGAATTCGGACCCTCCGGGTGAGGAGCACTCGGAGCCACCGATCCGTCAAGGGCTTAAACTTCCAAAACCTATTAATGGCTTTCGGTTTGACTGGTTCATTCCTTTCGGTCTCACCAAAATCATTGAGTTGATCTAGGTTTTCACCTCGGTGCAACCGATTAGAACTGTTCAGTCTCACCGAGTTGCAGAAACCGCTTGCGATTTTGCATCTCGGTGCCACCGAGTCGTTCCACTCGGTCACACCGACAGTGACTGGGTATATATATCTGCGGGTTGAATTTTGGAAATTACTTCAAATCTCCAACCACGCCTGCCTAGCTCTGCCGCCCCTCCTGGTCTCCGGATCATCTCCATTGTTGCCAGCGCCCTCCTGACGCTGGTCTCCGCCGCCGTCAGCGGGAATCTTCACCACCGTTGTCCCCGTAGCGAGTTCGTCACGAAGTTAGGGTACAAACTCGATCCCTTTGTGGAATCCTTAACTCCGATTCTTGCACAAAGGATAATGCCATGTTTCTAGCTACGATTGAGATCACTCTATCCAACCAAAACTTCCTCTAGATTAGTTTTGATGCAAAAACTTAGGGTTAGGTTTCCACCGAACTCATCTCGGACCGACTGATTTGAAGTATTCGGTCTCACCAATTTGGCCCAGGCCATTGCACATGTACTACTCGGTCTGACCGAAGTGCACAAATCGGTGTGACCGAGTTTACTTTCTCTGTGAAATCCTAGCATCTCGGAGTCACTGAACTGTGTCTAGGTCTGACCGGATTCACATGTTTAGACTCTGAAGTTGCTTCGGTGTCACCGAGTTTGTCATATCGGTAGCTCCAAAATGCTTTCTGCAGAAAACTAAAATTAAGTTTTTGAGTCAACTTTTTGCCAAAATAGCTATGTTTGTGATGCTCATCTACTCTACCTATACCTATCTATTCACAGGGCCAGTGTCCGCCATGTCAGACAAGAATGACAGCCAGAACAGGTCAGAGGAGTATGCAAATCACAGTGAGGGTACTAGTCCCTCCAATAGCAGCTACGATGAGGGTAGCAGAAGCACACCAAGCAATCTGCCTAAGGCTGCTACTAGGCAAAGGAAGAAGAGAAACTCTGAATCTGAAGATGAAGACATTATGGATGATGAGGAGGTCACCTCAAAGAAGAAAGTGATCAAGAAAGAGCAAGCTGCTGCTGCTGCCATCAAGCCTGGCATGCAGAATAAGGCTCCTGCAAGGAGGAAGCCCATGTCCAAAGTTAGAACCTCCACTCAAAAACCATGAAGTTCACTTTGGAACAATAAGATGATGATGAGGCTGCTGGCAAGAAGAAGAAGAGGGCAAGAACCACAATAGCAAAAGTGCTTGGAAGACCTACCATGGTGGAAAATGCAGAAGAAGAGGAGGAGGAGGAAGAAGAAGCTGCTGCACCTCCACCAAAATCTCATAAACTCATGGGAGATGCTATCAAGTCTGGGGCTGCTTCATCTAAGCCCAAGACAGCACCCAAGCCATTTGCACAAGCTCAAGCTCCAAAGTCAACAACACCCAAGAGATCCACAAGAAACATCCCAGCTGCAGAGAAGAACAAGGCCCCAGTGCCTTAAGTTAAAGAGGATGAGGAGCAGCAAGTGCTCAGGAAGCTTAAACCAAAAATTCTAGATCATGATGACAATCATCCTGTTGTTGTGAATATGAAAGAGAGAAAGGATGTAGGTCTCAGACTATGGAGAGAAATAGACCCATATGATGTGAGGAGAAAGACTGCTGTGGACTACATATTTCACACCAAGGAGTAGCAAGACTTCTATGAGACAGTTCTTTTGGACAAGAAGCCCATAGTCAGTGACATGAGGTGGGTTGACTGGAAATTCATTGATGACAATGAAGATTACTTCCCAGGAGTTTATGAGAGTTTTAGGATGAACGGAGTTGACAAGTTTGTTGGTCAGAAGCTGACAAAATGGAATGATGAGATGGTCATGCAATTTTATTCAACTGCCCACTTCTATCCAGATGGCAAGATAGTCTGGATGACTTCTGGCACAAGGTACCAATCATCCATTGCAAAATGGGCCAAGTTGATAAATGCCCCTGGAGAAGCTGAAGATGACACAAATGTTTATGCCAAGCCTAGGAAAGATCATAACTCCATGGCTCATATGTACAAGGAAATTCCTGATGATGCCTTGGAGACACACAAGTTTGGGTCAATCTACTATCTGCTGGCACGTCTGACCACAATAAACACCATATTGAGGCACACTCAGCTGCCCAAATCAGGAGATCATAGGATGATCTGTGGTCATTCAATCAACCTACTACGTATGTTTGATGTGCCAGAGAAGTTCAAGGTGATGACCTTGATTGTTGAAACTATCAAGAGGAATGCTGCTGACCAGAAGAGGTCATGTGGATATGCCCCCCACATTCAGATGCTCATCAACTCCAAGATGGGGACAGGAACATATCTACTAGACAAAGAGCACCTTCCCCTCAGGCTAGACTTTGAGGACAATGTTGTTGTCATGGATGCATCCCATCCAAATTCTGTAGAGGCTCAGGAGAAGCGAGAGAAAGCAAAGGCAGCAAAGGCTTCCCAGATACCAGATGTCTCAGCTGTAAATATCAAGACCAAGCAGGATCAGCTCAGCTATCCTCTTGAGGCAACGGTGAGAATAGAGAAAGGACTAGCCACCCTGACTCGAAATCAAGAGAGCCTTGAGAGGATCTTTGAGACAAAGCTTCATGACTTACATGTGAAGGTCACTGAGATTTAGACCTCAGTAGAGAAGATACAGGAAGACCTTGAGGACAGGAGTGACAGGCCAACTACCGATGCATTTCAAAGAGTGCCAAGAGCACATAGGTACAGCTGTGCTAGTTGACAAAGACTCCAGAGCTACTGCCTCAGCACCTGCTGCAACTGCCACTGTTGTACCTCCAGTTGCAACTCCTCGAGCTCCTCAGACATCAGCATAAGCTTTTGCAGACGGTCTCCTCTCCACGCCATCTACGCACACCGGAGCCACCAGCCAGAAGACCACTTCAGGAGCTCCCGGAGATCGTGCTTAGAGTGCCGCATAACGCTATGCATTTTCAAGCTTTTTGGTAACTTGTTGCCAAAGGGGGAGAAAGTGTATAGATCATAGGCTTCGAGAGAGAGAGTGTGTTTTGCCTTTTGTTTGCCTCTCTTGCTACTTGTTCATTTGATCGTTTGCTTGCTACAATATTTGTGCTTGTGTGAGACACTCTTATGATCATGTGTTTGATCATATCATGCTTTAATGTGTGCTTGAATGATGATATCTTGATACTTGTGTATGATCAATCATGTTTTCCTTGGTGATGAGTGCATATTCTTTATATTCTATCATTTTGAGTGCTCCACCAAGATGTATGTGACATGGAAGAGTAACCCATGATCCTAATCGATTGTGCATTTGCATTCAAAAGCAAATTTTAAATAACGCACAAATTTAGGGGGAGCTCTTGCTTATCACATACTTCTCAAAGCGACGATGTATTTCATTCATATTATCATTTATCATTTGTCGAAGCTTTGATGTATATGTTGTCATCAATTACCAAAAAGGGGGAGATTGAAAGTGCAACTAATCCCCAGGTGGTTTTGGTAATTCATAACAACATATAGCTCATTCAACTATTATCCATTCAAGCTGAATATTTTAGAAAGTTCAATGATTGGCATGGCATGGACTAGAGATGTGGACCCCTCAAAATGCTAAGGACAAATATTGGCAAAATCTCAAGACTCTACATTTCTATTTTAGTGATCCAAGATCACATTGAGTCCATAGGAAAAGCCAATACTATTAAAAGGGGATGGGGTATTGCTTAATGGTCTACTTGTTCAAAATGCTTAGTGATATGCTCCAAAACCCTCAACCACTTTCTGAAATCCAAATATGTCCCAAACCTAAAGTCAAACTCGGCCCTACCGATTTGATCGATCCGGCGCCACCGAGTTCCTTTGACACAGCCATAGCCAGAAACCCTAATCAGTTCGGTCTCACCGAGTTCATGCAATCAGTCACACCGAGATAAGGTTTTGCCCTAACCCTAGCGCATCGGTCCCACAGAGTTGATCGTGTCGGTCCCACCGAGAATCCTAACGTTCACATTTTGAACTGAATCGGTCTCACCGGGTTCACTTATTCAGTCTGACCGAGTTGGGTCAAATGTGTGTAACGGTTAGATTTTTTGTGGAGGCTATATATACCTCTCCACCCCCTTCTCTGTTCAAGAGAGAGCCATCGGAACGTGCCTACACTTCCACTACTCATTTTCTGAGAGAGAACCACCTACTCATGTGTTGAGACCAAGACATTCCAATCCAACCACAAGAATCTTGATCTCTAGCCTTCCCCAAGTTGCTTTCCACTCAAATCATATTTCCACCATAGCCAAATCTGAGAGAGAGAGTTGAGTGTTGGGGAGACTATCATTTGAAGCACAATAGCAAGGAGTTCATCATCAACACACCATCTATTACCTTTTGGAGAGTGGTGTCTAGATTGGTTAGGTGTCACTTGGGAGCCTCCGACAAGATTGTGGAGTTGAACCAAGGAGTTTGTAAGGGCAAGGAGATCGCCTACTTCATGAAAATCTACCCAAGTGAGGCAAGTGCTTCGTGGGCGATGGCCATGGTGGGATAGACAAGGTTGCTTCTTCGTGGACCGTTCGTGGGTGGAGCCCTCCGTGGACTCGCGCAACCGTTACCCTTCGTGGGTTGAAGTCTCCATCAACGTGGACGTACGATAGCACCACATATCAGAACCACACCAAAAATCTCTGTGTCTACATTGTGTTTGCCTTCTCCAAACCCTTCCCTTTAACCTTCATATGCAATGTTTTACTTTCCGCTGCTATACTCTTAGAATTACATGTGTAGGTTGATTGCTTGACTTGTGCTAAGTTGCTAAAATCTGCCAAGACTTAAAATTGGGAAAATGCTAGATTTTTATTTGGTCAAGTAGTCTAATCCCCCCTCTAGACCTACTTTTGATCCTACAGTTTTGCTCTGGGAGATGCTCAAGGCGGAATCCCTGATCCAGGAGCAGAGGCACAAGTGGAGGGTCTTCAGATCCCTCCGCTACCGCCAGATCCAGCCGGAGGCGCCACCGCCGATGGAGGTGGTGATGGGGCTCCCTGCCCTGGGCTAGCAGATGGCGTCGATTATGATAGAGGAAGACGACGAGGAGATGGTGGTGCCAAGGAAGAAGCAGAAGCGGGCGACCACGGAGCTTCCTCAGCATTCTCGGCGCTTCCCAAGGCGCTCGCCACGCCTCCGCACCCTTTCCCACCTGCAGTAGGGGCCTTGCCGGCCGGTTGTCGCTTTTGGCTGCTAGCCGGGGAGGACTCCGACGAGGAGGGGGAGGGGACGACTTCTCCAACTTCTTCAGGTTCGACTAGGATGAAATATTTGACCTCTACTATGTCGATTGGTGTAGATGAGGTTGATTGGGAGGAACAGAGGAGGTTAGGTAATACCAGAAAAAAGAGAAACATCTTAGGAAAATTTCTAAGCTCCAAAATGATGAAGATGGAGAAAAGGAAAAAGAAGGAAAAGAAACTATAAGAAAAAACAACAGTATGAACAGGATAGATTGGGATGATACCAAATCTAGAGTTGTTGGAGCTAAAATGGTTCAAAAGCATATGAGGCATTGCTACTTCTTGAGCATGCGTTGGTTTTTCCCTTGAAGAGGAAAGGGTGATGCAGCAAAGTAGAGATAAGTATTTCCCTCAGTTTGAGAACCAAAGTATCAATCCAGTAGGAGACAACGCACAAATCACCAATACCTGCACAAACAATCAAACAACGTGCACCCAAGGCGATAAAGGGGTTGTCAATCCCTTCACGGTTACTTGCAAAAGTGAGATTCGATAGAGATAGATAAACGGTAAAGTAAATATTTTGGTATTTTTGGTTTATAGATCAGAAAGTAAAAGATTGCAAAATAGTAGATCGGAAACTTATATGATGGAAAATAGACTCGGGGGCCATAGGTTTCACTAGAGGCTTCTCTCAAGATAGCAAATAATACGGTGGGTGAACAAATTACTGCTGAGCAATTGATAGAAAAGCGCATAGTAATGACGATATCTAAGGCAATTATCATGAATATAGGCATCACGTCCGTGTCAAGTAGACCGAAACGGTTCTGCATGTACTACTATTACTCCACACATCGACCGACTCCTACCTGCATCTAGAGTATTAAGTTCATGAAGAACATAGTAACACATTAAGTAAGATGACATATGTAGATGAATTAACTCAAGCAATATGATGAAAACCCCATCTTTTTATCCTCGATGGCAACAATACAATGCGTTCCTTGCCGCCCCTACTGTCACTGGGAAAGGACACTGCAAGATTGAACCCAAAGCTAAGCACTTCTCCCATTGCAAGAAAAATCAATCTAGTTGACCAAACCAAACCGATAGTTTGAAGAGAATTACAAAGATATCAAATCATGCATAAAAGAATTCAGAGAAGATTCAAATAATATTCATAGATAAGCTGATCATTAATCCACAATTCATCGGATCTCGGCAAACACACCACAAAAAAGTATTACATCGAATAGATCTCCAAGAACATCGAGGAGAACATGGTATTGAGAATCAAAGAGAGAGAAGAAGCCATCTAGCTACTAGCTAGGCACCCGTAGGTATGTGGTAAACTACTCACGCTTCATCAGAAGGGCAATAGAGTTGATGTAGAAGACTTCCGTGATCGAATCCCCCTCCGGCAGGGTGCCAAAAAGGGTCCCTAGATGGGATCTCACGGGTATTGAAGATTGCGGCGGTGGAAAAGTCGTTTCGTGGATGCTTCTGGTGGTTTGGGGATATTTGGGAATATATAGGCGAAAGAATTAGGCCAGGAGAGTCGCGGGGGGCCCACAAGGGTGGGGGCGCACCCTCCGTCCTTATGGCCGCCTCGTGGCTCCTCCGACTTCATCTCCAAGTCTCCCGGTGGTCTTCTGGTCCAAGAAAAATCATCGCGAAGGTTTTATTCCGTTTGGTATTCCTTTTTGCGAAACTCAAAAACAAGGAAAAAAACATAAACGGGCACTGGGCTCTAGGTTAATAGGTTAGTCCCAAAAATAATATAAAATAGCATATTAATGCATATGAAACATCCAAAACAGATAATATAATAGCATGGAACAATCAAAAATTATAGATACGTTGGAGACGTATCAAGCATCCCTAAGCTTAATTCTTGCTCGTCCTCGAGTAGGTAAATGATAAAAACATAATTTTTGATGTGGGATTCTACCCAACATATTTATCCGTGTAATTTTCTTTATTGTGGCATAAAAACAAAAGTTTAATATTGACATAAAAACAATAATACTTTAAGCATACTAACAAGGCAATTATGTCTTCTGAAAATAAGATGGCCAAAGAAAGCTTATCCCTACAAAATCGTATAGTCTGGCTATGCTCTATCTTCATCACACAAAATATTTAAATCAGGCAAAACCCTGATGACAAGCCAAGCAATTATTTCATACTTTTGGTGTTCTCAAACTTTTTCAACTTTCACGCAATACATGAGCGTGAGCCATGGACATAGCACTATAGGTGGAATAGAATATGGTGGTTGTGGAGAAGACAAAACGAAGGAGATAGTCTCCCATCAACTAGGCGTATCAACGGGCTGTGGAGATGCCCATCAATAGATATCAATGTGAGTGAGTAGGGATTGCCATGCAACGGACGCACTAGAGCTATAAGTTTATGAAAGCTCAAAAAGAAACTAAGTGGGTGTGCATCCAACTCGCTTGCTCACGAAGACCTAGGGCAATTTGAGGAAGCCCATCACTTGAATATACAATCCAAGTTCTATAATGAAAAATTCCCACTAGTATATGAAAGTGACAATATAGGAGACTCTCTATCATGAAGATCATGGTGCTGCTTTAAAGCACAAGTGTGGTAAAAGGATAGTAACATTGTCCCTTCTCTCATTTCTCTCATTTTTTTAATTGGGCCTTCTCTCATTTTTTTTGGCCTCTTTTTTTCGTCCGGAGTCTCATCCCGACTTGTGGGGGAATCATAGTCTCCATCATCCTTTCCTCACATGGGACAATGCTCTAATAATGAAGATCATCACACTTTTATTTACTTACAACTCGTTACTTAAAACAAAATATGACTCTATATGAATGCCTCCGGCGGTGTACCGGGATGTGCAATGAATCAAGAGGGAAATGTATGAAAGAATTATGAACAGTGGCTTTGTCACAAATACGATGTCAACTACATGATCATGCAAAGCAATATGACAATGATGGAACATATCATAATAAACGGAACAGTGGAAAGTTGCATGGAAATATATCTCGGAATGGCTATGGAAATGCCATAATAGGTAGGTATGGTGGCTGTTTTTTTTAATATTTATGGTGGCTGTTTTGAGGAAGGTATATGGTGGGTGTATGTTACTGGCGACAGTTACCGGCACTAGAGAGGCTAGCAATGGTGGAAGGGTGAGAGTGTGTATAATCCATGGACTCAACATTAGTCATAAAGAACTCACATACTTATTGCAAAAATCTAGTAGTTATCAAAACGAAGTACTGCGCGCATGCTCCTAGGGGGATAGATTGGTAGGAAAAGACCATCGCTCATCCCCGACCGCCACTCATAAGGAAGACAATTAATAAATAAATCATGATCCGACTTCATCACATAACGGTTCACCATACATGCATGCTACGAGAATCACAAACTTTAACACAAGTATTTCTCAAATTCACAATTACTCACTAGCATGACTCTAATATTACGATCTCTATATCTCAAAACAATCATAAGGAATCAAACTTCTGAGAGCATTCAATGCACTTTATATGAAAGTTTTTATTATATCCCTCTTGGATGCCTATCATATTAGGACTAAATTTATAACCAAAGCAAATTACCATGTTGTTTAAAGACTCTCAAAATAGTATAAGTGAAGCATGAGAGTTCAACAATTTCTATAAAATAAAACCACCGTCGTGCTCTAAAAAGATATAAGTGAAGCACTAGAGCAAAATTGCCTAGCTCAAAAGATATAAGTGAAGCACATACAGTATTCTAATAAATCACGATCCATGCGTGTCCCTCTAAAAAGGTGTGTACAGCAAGGATGATTGTGGCAAACTGAAAATCAAAGACTCAAATCATACAAGACGCTCCAAGCAAAACACATATCATGTGGTGAATAAAAATATAGCCTCAAGTAAAGTTACCGATAGACGAAGACGAAAGAGGGGATGCCTTCCAGGGCATCCCCAAGCTTAGGCTCTTGGTTGTCCTTGATTATTACCTTGGGGTGCCTTGGGCATCCCCAAGCTTAGGCTCTTGCCACTCCTTATTCCATAGTCCATCAAATCCTTACCCAATACTTGAAAACTTCACAACACAGAACCCAATAGAAAATCTCATAAGCTCCGTTACTATAACAAAATAAATCACCACTTTTGGTACTGTTGTGAACTCATTTTTTATTTATATTGGTGTGATATCTAATTTATGCAAAATTTTCCATGGTTCATACCCCCTGATACTACCCATAGATTCATCAAAATAAGCAAACAACACATAGAAAACAAAATCTGTCAAAAACAAAACAGTCTGTAGTAATCTGTAACTCTCGAATAATTCTGTAACTTCAAAAAAATTTAAAAATTAGGACAACAGAGGGAATTTGTATATCAATCTTCTGAAAAAAGAATCAGTATTTTATCTCGCTTCTGTGATTTTTAACAATTCTGGGACTAAGCGCAAAAGTTTCTGTTTTTCAGCAACATCAAATCAACTATCACCGTAAGCTATCCCAAAGGTCTTACTAGGCACAAACACTAATTAAAACACAAAAACACATCTAACCAGAGGCTAGATGAATTATTTATTCAAAAACAGGAAGGATAAATATTGGGTTGTCTCCCAACAAGCGCTTTTCTTTAAAGCCTTTTAGCTAGGCATTGATAATTTTAATGATGCTCGCATGAAAGATAGCAATTGAAACACAAAGAGAGCATCATAAAACATGTGACAAACAAGTTTAAGTCTAACATGCTTCCTATACATAAGGATTTTATAAGCAAACAAATTATCAAGACAAGCAAAAACCACCATATGCAAGGAAGAAGAAAGAGGCAATAGCAATCTCAACATAACGAGAGGTAATTTAATAACATGAAAATTTCTACAATCATATTTTCCTCTCTCATAATAATTACATGTAGGATCACAATCAAATTCCAAAATATATCTATCACATAACACATTTTCTAGATGTTCCGAATGCATGCAAAGATTACACTCTTCCAAGATAGTGGGATTAACATTAACTAAAGTCATGACCTCTCCAAACCCACTCTTATCAAAAAATTCATAAGATTGATGATGCTCCAAAGTAGTGGGATCATTATTACCTTGATTTGACACTCTTCCAAACCAACGTTCAATATTATTGCAAACATATTCATCATGATGCTTAAATAAATTTTCAAGATCATAAGGAAAATCACCCCAATCATGATCATTGCAACAAGTAGTGGACATAGAAAAATTAGCATCCCCAAGCTTAGGGTTTTGCACATTATTAGCACAATTGACATGAATATAATTTATAATAAAACCATTGCAATCATTCTTTTCATCCAAGGAGCTATCGTGAATCACTTCATAAATTTCTTCTTTTAACACTTCATCACAATTTCCAGATTCAGGAATTTCAAGCAAAACTTCATAAAGATAATCTAGTGCACACAGCTCACTAGCAATTGGTTCATCATAGTTGGATCTTTTAAAAAGATTAGCAAGTGGATGAGGATCCATACACTCTTTGCTTCTGATTTTCAATAAACACGCAATTATACCAAGCAAATGAGGAAACAAACCAAGTAAGACATAAGGGCAAATGAAAAGACGAACGAAAGAAGGGCGAATCAAAAGGCAAATATTTTCGCAAATCGTTTTAGAAGTGGGGGAGAGGAAAATGAGAGGCAAATGGCGAATACTGTAGTGCAAGAGATGAGAGTTTTATGATGGGTACTTGGTATGTCTCGACTTAGCGTAGATCTCCCCGGCAACGGCGCCAGAAATTCTTCCTGCTACTTCTTGAGCTTGCGTTAGTTTTTCCCTTGAAGAGGAAAGGGTGATGCAGCAAAGTAGAGATAAGTACTTCCCTCAGTTTGAGAACCAAGGTATCAATCTAGTAGGAGACAACGCACAAATCACCAATACCTGCACAAACAATTGATACGTCTCCAACGTATCTATAATTTATGAAGTATTCATGCTGTTATATTATCATTCTAGGATGTTTTACAATAATTTTATAGCAACTTTATATCATTTTTGGGACTAACCTATTGACCCAGTGCCCAGTGCATGTTACTATTTTTTGCTTGTTTTTTACATCGCAGGAAATCAATATCAAACAGAGTCCAAACACCATGAAATTTTTTGTGGAATTTTTATGGACCAGAAGACATCCAGTGGGCCACAGAAGCACCTGGGAGGTGCCCCGAGGGGGGGCACAACCCACCAGGGCGCGCCTAGGGGCCAAGGCATGCCACCTCAGTGGCCTCCCGCACCCCCTCTTTGCCCTATAAATCGTCAAATATTGCAAAAACCTTCGCGGAGACCCTAGATCACAAGTTCCATCGCCGCAAGGCTCTGTAGCCACGAGAAACCAATCTAGACTCTGTTCCGGCACCCTGCCGGAGGGGGAGATCATCACCGGTGGCCATCTTCATCATCCCGGCGGCCACCACGATGAGGAGGGAGTAGGCCACCCTCGGGGCTGAGGGTTTGTACCAACAGCTATGTGTTTAATCTCTCTCTCTCTCTCTCTCTCTCTCTCTCTCTCTCTCTCTCTCTCGTGTTCTTGAGATGTCACGATCTTGATGTATCACGGGCTTTGTTAATATAGTTGGATCATATGGTGTTTCCCACTCTCTATCTTGTTGTGATGAATTGAGTTTTTCACATTGAGATTTCGTTCTTATCGAATTGAATAGTTTTATGGATTTGAGAGCACTTGTGTAACATCCCAATTTTTCAATTTGGATGTTATACATAGGTCATCATATGCGTATCATATTTTATTTGTAGTTCGTTTGCGATCCTAGAAAATCCTAAGCAACTCAAGGACCCACTGAGAGAGTTGGGGATTTCATTATTTTCATATTTGAATTTTTCTCAAATTTGAAAAGAGGATCATTTTGGTTTTAGTAATTTTTCTCTCTGAAATACTTCCGATATCAAAATAAATGAGAGGAGATAAAGTGACTTCTCCAAAATAAAATAAATATTGGAGGAAAAATTTTAAAATCAAATAAATATTTTTCTGGATTTTATTTGCTATTTTATTTGAATTAGAAAATATGCATTTTTCAAAATTGCTTTTTTAGGCGAGAAAAATGTTCACTTTGTTCTAAATATTTTATTTTGACGGTGAAAATTATTCTTGGCATTTTTAGAATTTTTTTATATAATTATTTAGGATATTTCTTCGGTGGAATTTTTTTTTAAAGTCGCGCGCCTGACTGGGCCAAAGGCCCAGCCGAGCCAGGCCGCCGCCGCAGCCCACCCCCTCGCCCCGACCGACCCCGGGCGGGAGTCCGGCCGGCGCACGCCACCGCAGCCGAGTCCGGGGAGGAATCCTCCCGGCGACCCCCTCCTCAAGCCGTCTCGCCCCCCAGCCGTTAAATAGGGCCAAGGCCCGCCGCCTCCTCCCACCGAGCCGCGCCGCTGCCGCCGCTAGAAGCCGCCGCCGCTGCCAGCTGCCGCCGCCCACCGACGCCGTCCCGCCCCGCCACCGCCCCGCCGGAGCCGCCACCTGCCGCCGACCGCGAATCGGTAAAAACCGTCGTCGGTTTTTTTGGTTTAGATCTAGATCGTTTTTTTAGTATTAGGGTTTTCTCGGTTTTTCCGGTTTTCTCCGAGCAGTTCTATTTAGAGGACGTTCGCCCGAACGCTTCTGTTCGCGAACGCGTTCGTTCGTTTGTCCCGGAGAACGAACGTTCGTTTGTTAGCCTTTTCTTTTTTTTTTCTGCCAGGGACCTATCCGCGACTATTTTTATCTCAAATTAGCCCCTGATCTTCAAACCCTCGCAACTTTTTAACCATTCGTCCAAATTCAGTGAAACCAACGCCAAAATCTTCGTCTCGAACCCCTCTTTTCAGTTAATCAACTTGAATTGGGTTTTGACAAATTAAAATTTGGTTTCAAGAAGATTTGAATCCGAACTTCTTTCGATCGTAGTTACACTTCCGTATCTCCGATTTGATTGATTCTTTTTGCAAATCAAAGCTCTTCAGTTGAATTTTCAGTTTGGACTTTCTCATCTGAGTTTTACCCTTGCATCTATGCTTGAGTGCTTATGTATGCTATTGTTTGTTTGCAATAGAATTTCCGGAGTGCGAAGCGTGCTACTACAAGTCTCTAGGGTTTGCATTTCGTCAGCAAGGCAAGTAACACTTTGATCATATCCCTTTATTACCCTTTTTGCATTAGTTTCAACCCTCAAACATTGCATGAGTAGGATCTGATTAATATGTGGGTTTGGGAAGTAGATGATGAGGTAGAACCTATTGTCTTTTATATCAAACCATGGGAGTTACTTCTACGTTATGCTTATACTGCTATGCTATGCTCGTAGACGTGGTTATGTTGAGTGGTCCATGATAGATGTGAGAGATGTTAGTGGTTAACTTAAGGTGGCTACTTTAATACACATCTGGGTGGATTGGTTGCGGGCACCTGGAGAATCCAGTGTTGTCCTAGGATATCCCGGAGTACCCGTGTGATCATCCTACGGTTTGCCACCCAGGCTCAAAGGGATCATAAGATTATTCATGCTAGAAACTTCCGTGAGCAGCCACAAGCCATTATGGGCTCTGGCATAGTTGAGTATGTTGCGTGACCTCTTTCAGTGGTAGGCTAGAAGATGTAGGGGATATAGGTGGTACTGTCTACCCAGAGTAAAGAGTTAATGCTTCTGAAAGACTGTGTCTCGGTCATCCGTTTCTCAAACACCACGTAGTGCGAGAAATCCAACGGAGGAGATCGAGTCTTGTGGGGAAAAGTGTGCAAACCTCTGCAGAGTGTACAAACTAATCATGGTTAGCCGTGTCCCCGGTTATGGACATCTTGAGTATCTGGTTCTTGAATTATCATGTTGATCTCATCACTCTAAATTAATTTGTTGGGTTCTTAATATTGTTTAATTGGGATTGAGTTGGAGGAACCTTCTCAATGTTTATCAACCACCATGGTAGTTAAACAAAATATATTCATTTGTTGTAGGAAAAAAATTGTCTTTTCGCAAAAACATGATAACCGTAGAGCCTCCACCAGCCATATCTGCATTTAGTGTTAGCATTTATTTTGTTCTTTGCTCTATAGTGTTATTTTGCCAGCATATTCCATGTGTTGGCCCATTTCGGGCTGCAACGTATTATGTTGCAGACTTTTCAGACGAAGAGTAAGGTGCGCTAGGTCGTTTGTCGTGCACTCAGCTATGCCGTTGGAGTTGATCGACTCATTTCCCTTCGATGCTTCCGCAGTTATCTTATTTATATGGCCTTAAGCCATATTATTGTACTAAGTTCTCTTTTGAGACATTCAATGTAATAAGTGTGTGATTGCACTCTGTTATAAATCCTTGAAGTACTGTGTGTGTTAGCATTACCGATCCAGGGATGACACTTATGCACAGAGATTTGACCGTTTGAGGTCGGATCGCTACAAGATGGTATCAGAGCACACGCTGATTGTTGGAGGCGACCACTAAGATAAGCCATAGGTCACTCTTCTCTACTCATTTCTGACTCCTCTCCTTTTTTCCACTCTATAGATGGCGGACCCAAGGTACAAGTTTGCTCAACCGGATGAAGACATACCTTTTGGTCGACACTTGAAGGAAGTCACTAGGTACCTGAACATCGGAATGCCAAGTTTCACCGGGACCTACACCACCACTTTACCAGAAGAGGGGCATTGGATGATTTGAGTTCAAGTTCCAGGAAGGACATTCACGCCAGTTACTGAACCCATAGAGTTTTCCTTTGATGCACCAACCTGGAGTCTAGGTAAGAGCATGGCAGCTCACATCACCATGGGACGAAGTTTTTCACAAGGATCTTAAGGACACTATCTACCAGATATGTGGGTGCCGAGATGAGCAATGGGAGATGATCAGCACCAGGAGGGACAGGTCCATTGCAGCCTTCATCTAGGAGTTAAACTAGCACATTCGTCGCCAAGAGAACCAAATGTGCGCAAGCATGATAGATCTGAAGAAGGTGATGACCAGGAACATGGAGCTTGAAGAGGAACTCAAGTCTACACGCGATTGATATGAGGATGAAATCGCAATACTGGTAGAAAAGAATGACGACCTGACAAGGAAGCTAGGAGTATTCATGGGAGACCCCGCGCCAGGAGGAGATGACGACCATCCCGAGGACAACATCATCATCGACGACACCGACTCCAACCACTACAGGAGTGATGATGATTACAAAGACGAAGCTGGAGCGGATATCATGGAGTCTTCCACCGATCAAAATTTCTAGATGACTACCATATTATCAGTAGAATTACCCCCATGTAAATAGTAGTAGTCCGAGTATCTTTATAACGGTAGTTAGATCGTTTGTATGCCCTTGTTTGAACTGAGTGGTGTGATATGATTGTGTTTGTCTCATGTGCATATGGGTAGTGCTATTCTCTTTAGACCTCATTCTATTCTAATCTCTTCCCTCTAAACCTATCAGATGCCTCCGAGACGTGACACCGAATTTGTCTTCCCACCGGAGCTCACTCAGTTGATCCAACAGCAGAATGCCTTGATGTAGTTGCTAGTTCAAAACCAAGGCAACAACAACAACAACCCACCGCCACCACCTCCAGTTGATAACTTAGCACGTTTTCTAAGGTTGAATCCACCGGTGTTTTCCAGTAGCACCGAGTCGATTGTTGCTGACGACTGGCTACGCATGATTGGAAGGGAGTTGACCATTGCAGGTTGCACAGATGCTAAGAAGGTGCGTTTTGCCGCACATCAACTAGATGGACCCGCAGCCTCATGGTGGGAGAATTACACAACCACTTTCCCCATAGCCAATGTCACTTGGGATCAGTCTCAGCAAGCTTTCCGCACTGCATATGTCTCGACTGCAGCTATGAGCATGAAGAAGCGTGAGTTTCGCAACTTACTCCAAGGAAATCGTACTGTAGGGCAGTACATGGATGAGTTCATTAAGTTAGCTCGCTATGCCCCGGATGATGTGGCCACAGATGCCGCGAAGCAGGAGAAGTTTATGGAAGGGCTGAATGATGAACTGAGCATGCAGTTGATGGTAGCAACATTTGCTAACTACCAGGAGTTGGTAGACAGGGCTCTTATGATTGAAGGGAAGCAGCAGCAGATAGAGAGCCGCAAGAGGAAGTATGGACAAGGTAAGTACAATTCTGGAGCAGCGCAAAAGCCCCGCTTTACCCCGAACTCGGGAGGATATACCCATAACCATGGAGGCCACACTCACAATGGAGGAAGTTCACATAACCATAGTGGCCCCAGGAATGGAAATGGGAATGGAGGAAGCAACAGCCAGAACCGTTCCAACCCAGCAACACCCGCCAAGAAGGATCTAAGTCACATTACTTGTTTCAAGTGCGGGAAGACTGGACACTACGCCACTGAGTGTTCTGAAGCAAAGAATGGAAATGGCAATGGAAGTTCAGGGAAGAAGCCCAATCCTTTCACCAGAGGTCAGGTGAACCACATCAACGTGGAGGAGGTTGAATATCAGCATGATGCAATGATTGGTAAGTTTTGGTTAAGTCATTTACCGCTCTCGTTCTTTTTGATACTGGTGCATCGCATTCATACATATCAAGGGGATTTGTGGATAAGTTTAAATTGCCAACACTAGCCCTTAGGTCACCCATGTTAGTAAGCTTGCTAGGAGCAGAGTATATGGCTAGCCGATGGTGTGATCGGTTACCCTTAACCATTGGCAGCCATGTTTTCCCCTCCGACCTAGTAATTTTGGAGTCACAAGGATTGGATATAATACTAGGCATGGATTGGCTATCGAAGTATGGAGGAAATATTGACGGTGCTAGCAAGTCAATTCTGCTCACCACCCCGGAGAGAAAAAGGATCAAGTACGTATCCAGGCATGCGCTAAGAAGGACCCAAGTGAATTCCCTCTCAGGAGTTGTTTGGGAGGAAGTGCCTGTAGTGAAGGATTACCCGGATGTATTTCTAGAGGAACTACCAGGCATGCCACCGGATCGAGACATTGAATTTTTGATAGAGTTGTTGCCAGGCACCGGACCGATATCAAAGAGACCATATCGGATGCCCGCAAATGATCTGGAGGAAATTAAGAAGCAGATTAAGGAGTTATTGGAGAAAGGTTACATTCGGCGAAGTTCATCACCGTGGGGAGCCCCAGTGCTCCTGGTTGAGAAGAAGGATGGATCTTTGAGAATGGTTGTTGATTATCGTGCATTGAATGAAGTGACAATCAAGAACTAGTACCCACTACCGATGATCAACGATTTGTTTGACCAGCTGCAAGGAGCTAAAGTATTCTCCAAGATCGATCTGCGATCAGGATATCACCAGCTGAAGATCTGAGAACAGGATATACCTAAGACAGCTTTCACCACAAGGTACGGGCTATATGAGTACATTGTCATGTCATTTGGATTGACTAATGCCCCCGCCTACTTCATGAGTATGATGAATAAGGTGTTCATGGAGTTCTTGGATAAGTTTGTAGTGGTGTTCATTGATGATATTTTGGTATACTCGAAGAATGAGGAGGAGCACAAGGAGCATTTGCGTTTAGTTCTCGAGAAGCTTAGGGAACATCAGTTGTATGCCAAATTCAGCAAATGTGAGTTTTGGTTGAAGGAAGTTGGATTCCTTGGACATGTTATATCAGGAGAAGGTATAGCAGTAGACCCTTCCAAGGTCCAGTCAGTCACTGAGTGGTTGGCACCCACCTCAGTTGGAGAAATCCAAGTTTTCTAGGACTCGCGGGATATTATCGGAGATTCATTGAGAATTTCTCCAAGATTGCCAAGCCCATGACGGAGTGGTTGAAGAAGGATACTAAGTTCAAGTGGACCGAAGAGTGTGAGGCCAGTTTTCAGGAGTTGAAGAAACGTTTGGTTACAGCCCAGTGCTAATTCTTCCGGATATACGCAAGGATTTCCAATTGTATTGCGACGCTTCTCGCTTAGGACTTGGAGGTGTACTTACGCAGGACGGAAGAGTTGTTTCATATGCCACACGTCAGCTTCGACCGCATGAATTGAATTATGCCACGCATGATTTGGAGTTAGCAGCCGTAGTGCATGCGCTCAAGACCTGGAGACATTTTCTTATTGGAAGCCGATGTGATGTGTACATGGATCACAAGAGTCTGAAGTACATTTTTACGCAGAAGGAGCTGAATCTCAGGCAGAGGAGATGGTTGGAGCTTATAAAGGACTATGATATGAAGTTGCATTATCACCCACGAAAGGTCAACGTCGTAGCAGACACTTTGAGCCGGAAGAGTTATGTCAATACCGCCGTAAGCGGAGGATTACCAAAGGAGTTAGCCGATGATCTCGGGGAGCTTCGTTTGGAGATAATTCCTAGAGGTTTTGTTGCAGCAATGGAGGTTCAGTCAACATTATTGGGAAAGATTCAAGAAGCTCAGAAGGATGATAAGGAGATTGCTAAGATAAAGGAGAAGATGAGCAAAGGAAAAGCCAAGGGTTTTCGTGAGGATGAGTACGAAACTTTACTGTTTGAGGACCGTGTTTATGTACCCAATAACGCGGAGATCATGAAGTTAATACTTCAGGAAGCTCATGACTCGCCATACTCGATACACCCCGAAAACACCAAGATGTATTTGGATTTGAAGGAGCGTTTCTGGTGGACCGGTATGAAGAAAGATATTGCCGAGTATGTAGCCGTATGTGATGTATGTCAGCGAGTGAAGGAAGAACATCAGAAGCCAGCAGGATTACTGCAACCTATGCCGATACCCGAATGGAAGTGGGACAAACTTGGCATGGATTTCATCACCGGATTACCCAGGACCCGATCGGGATATGATTCTATCTGGGTAGTAGTGGATCGTTGGACCAAAGTGGCTCACTTTATCCCAGTGAAAACCACCTATACGAGTGCAAAGTTTGCCAAGATATATATGACCAGGATCGTATGTATGCATGGAGTTCCGAGGACCATCGTATCAGATAGAGGAACACAGTTTACCTCGAAGTTTCGGAACCAGCTGCACCAGACTTTGGGTACTAGGCTAGAGTTCAGTATAGCCTTTCATCCGCAGACAGATGGACAGACTGAGAGAGTCAATCAGATTCTGGAGGACATGTTGAGAGCCTGTGCATTAGATTATGGATCCAGTTGGGATGATAATTTGCCGTACACGGAGTTCTCATACAACAACAGTTATCAAGCCAGTTTGAAGATGGCACCTTTTGAGGCTTTGTATGGGAGAAGGTGTAGGACACCATTAATGTGGGATGAAGTTGGAGACCGTCAGTTGTTTGGACCAGATTTGATCAAAGAGTCAGAAGAGAAGGTTAAGTTGATTCGAGATAGACTAAAGGTAGCTCAGTCCAGTCAGAAGAGTTATGCAGACTCAAAATGCAAGGAGGTAGTCTATGAAATCGGAGACAGGGCATATCTTCGTGTGTCACCTCTGCGAGGAGTTAAACGATTTGGAGTTAAGGGAAAGTAAGCCCCGAGATTTGTAGGACCATACCGAGATTTGGAACGTATGGGAGAAGTGGCCTACTAGTTGGAACTACCCGAAGGACTGTCAGGAGTTCATGATGTGTTTCACGTTTCCCAATTGAATAAGTGCCATGTAGAGATGGCCGATATTCCTCTAAGAGATATAGTCCCCTGGAAGCACTTCGGTTGGATAGTGATTTGACCTATGAGGAGAAACCCGTCAAGATTCTCGAATTTGCCAGCCGAGTTACGCGCAGCAAAGTTATTAAGTTTTGCAAAGTTCAATGGAGCCACCATACTGAGGATGAAGCCACCTGGGAACGGGAGGAAGACCTACCCAAAGACCACCCACACCTATTTTCTAGCCAACCGGAATCTCGAGGGCGAGATTCATCTTAAGGGGGGTAGGTTTGTAACATCCCAATTTTTCAATTTGGATGTTATACATAGGTCATCATATGCGTGTCATATTTTATTTGCAGTTCGTTTGCGATCCTAGAAAATCCTAAGCAACTCAAGGACCCACGGAGAGAGTTGGGGATTTCATTATTTTCATATTTGAATTTTTCTCAAATTTGAAAAGAGGATCATTTTGGTTTTAGTAATTTTTCTCTCCGAAATATTTCCGATATCAAAATAAATGAGAGGAGATAAAATGACTTCTCCAAAATAAAATAAATATTGGAGGAAAAATGTTAAAATCAAATAAATATTTTTTTGCATTTTATTTGCTATTTTATTTGAATTAGAAAAATATGCATTTTTCAAATTGCATCTTTAGGCCAGAAAAATGTTCACTTTGTTCTAAATGTTTTATTTAGACGAAGAAAATTGTTTTTGGCATTTTTGGAATTTTTTATATATTTATTTAGGATTTTTCTTTGGCGGAATTTTATTTAAAAAAAGTCGCGCGCCCGACTGGGCCAAAGGCCCAGCCGAGCCAGGCCGGCTCCGCAGCCCACCCCCTCGCCCCGACCGACCCCGGGCGGGAGTCCGACCAGCGCACACCGCAGCCGAGTCCGGGGAGGACTCCTCCTCCCGGCGACCCCCTCCCCAAGCCGCGTTGCCCCCCAGCCTTTAAATAGGGCCGAGGGCCGCCGCCTCCTCCCACCGAGCCGCGCCGCCGCCGCCTTTAGCCGCTGTCGCGGCCGCCTCGCGCCGCGCCGCCACAGCCCTGCCGGAGCTGCCGCCCGCCGCCGTTAACCCGGCGACCGCGATTCGGTAAAAACCGTCGCCGCTTTTTTCGGTTTAGATCTACATCGGTTTTTTTAGTATTAGGGTTTTCTCGGTTTTTTTGTTTTTCTCCGAGCGGTTCTATTTAGTGGACGTTCGCCCGACGCTTCTGTTCGCAAACGCGTTCATTCGTTTGTCCCTAATAACGAACGTTCGTTCGTTAGCCTTTTCTTTTTATTTTATTTTCGGCCAGGGACCTATCCGTGATTATTTTTATCGCAGATTAGCCCCTGATCTTCAAACCCTCGCAACTTTTTAACCGTTCATCCAAATTCAGTGAAACCAATGCCAAAATCTTTGTCTCGAACCCTCTTTTCAGTTAATCAACTTGAACAGGGTTTTTACAAATTAAAATTTGGTTTCAAGCAGATTTGAATCCGAACTTCTTTCAATCGTAGTTTCAGTTCCGCAGCTCCAATTTGATTGATTCTTTTTGCAAATCGAAGCTCTTAAGTTGAATTTTCAGTTTAGACTTTCTCATCTGAGTTTTACCCTTGCATCTATGCTTGAGTGCTTATGTATGCTATTGTTTGTTTGCGATAGAATTTCCAGAGTGCGAAGCGTACTACTACGAGTCTCTAGGGTTTGCAGATCGTCGGCAAGGCAAGTGACACTCAAATATTGCATGAGTAGGATCTGATTAATATATGGGTTTGGGAAGTAAATGATGAGGTAGAACCTATTGTCTTTTATATCAAACCATGGGAGTTACTTCTACGTTATGCTTATACCGCTATGCTATGCTCGTAGACGTGGTTTGGTTGTGTGATCCATGACAAATGTGAGAGATGTTAATGGTTAACTTAAGGCGGCTACTTTAATACACATCTGGGTGGATTGGTTGCGGGCACCTGGAGAATCCAGTGTTGTCCTAGGATATCCCGGAGTACCTGTGTGATGATCCTACGATTTGCCACCCAGGCTCAAAGGGATCATAAGATTATTCATGCTAGAAACTTCCGTGAGCAGCCACAAGCCATTATGGGCTCTGGCATAGTTGAGTATGTTGCGTGACCTCTTTCAGTGGTAGGCTAGCAGATGTAGGGGATGTAGGTGGTACTGTCTACCCAGAGTAAAGAGTTAATGCTTCTAAAAGACTATGTCTCGGTCATCCGTTTTTCAAACACCACGTAGTGCAAGAAATCCAACGGAGGAGATCGAGTCTTGTGGGGAAAAGTGTGCAAACCTCAGAAGAGTGTACAAACTAATCATGGTTAGCCGTGTCCCCGGTTCTGGACATCTTGAGTATCTGGTTCTTGAATTATCATGTTGATCTCATCACTCTAAATTAATTTTTTGGGTTCTTAATATTGTTAAATTGGGATTGAGTTGGAGGAACCTTCTCAATGTTTATCAACCACCATGATAGTTAAACAAAATATATTCCTTTGTTGTAGGAAAAAAATTGGCTTTTCGCAAAAACATGATAACCGTAGAGCCTCCACCAGCCATATCTGCATTTAGTGTTAGCATTTATTTTGTTCTTTGCTCTATAGTGTTATTTTGCCAGCATATTCCATGTGCTGACCCGTTTCGGGCTGCAACATATTATGTTGCAGACTTTTCAGACGAAGAGTAAGGTGCGCTAGGTCGTTTGTCGTGCACTCAGCTATGCCATTGGAGTTGATCGACTCATTTCCCTTCGATGCTTCCGCAGTTATCTTATTTAGATGGCCTTAAGCCATATTATTGTACTAAGTTCTCTTTTGAGACATTCGATGTAATAAGTGTGTGATTGCACTCTATTATAAATCCCTCAAGTACTGTGTGTGTCAGCATTACCGATCCAGGGATGACACTTATGCACAGATATTTGACCGTTTGAGGTCGGATTGCTACAACTTGATATATGTCTTGCATATGAATACTTGTGGTGACAATGTGGTATCGTATTGATTCACTTGATATATGTTTTGGCACTCAAATCGCGGATTCCCGAGGTGACATTGGGGTAATCTATGCATAGGGGTTGATGCACGTTCTTGTCTTTGTTTCTCCGGTAGAATTCTTGGGCCACTCTTTGGGGTTCTTTGTGTTGGATTGAGTATTATGAATATGAAATTTTCATGTTATTTTAGTACGAACTCTTGGATAGATCGATCGGAAAGAATAGCTTCGAGGTGGTTTCGTACCCCACAAACAATTTCTTCTTATGTTCTCCGCTAGATAGGAACTTTGGAGTGATTCTTCGTCGCACTTTGAGGGATGGTTATATGATCCAATTATATTAGCACTATTGAGAGATTGCACTAGCGAAAGTACGGACCCTAGGCCTCATTTTCAAGCATCGGAATACCGTTTGTGCACCGTTTTATCAATTGCTACCTTGCTGTTTTTTATTGTTACTATTACAAAAATCAATATCTACTCTCATTACTACACTTGTATCACCATCTCTTCACCGAACTAGTGCACCTATACAATTTAACATTGTGTTTGGTGTGTTGGGAACACAAGAGACTTTTTATTATTTGGTTGCAGGGTTGTTTGAGAGAGACCATCTTCATCCTATGCCTCCCATAGATTGATAAACCTTAGGTCATCCACTTGAGGGAAATTTGCTACTCTCCTACAAAACTCTGCGCTTGGAGGCCCAACACGAGTCTACAAGAACAAGTTGTGTAGTAGACATCAAGATCTTTTCTGGCGCCGTTGCCGGGGAGGTGAGTGCATGAAGGTATATCTTTAGATCTTGCAATTGAATCTTTTAGTTTCTTGTTTTATCACTAGTTTGGTTCGTAAAAGAAAACTACAAAAAAATGGAATTGAGGTTGCATCATATTATTCATCTTTATAATGTCTTTCGTGAAAATGATGGAAAGGAAATTTGTGCTCAATTGATAGAAGAAGAGTTCTATAAAATGTTTGGCATAAATGATGAGCATGATTGCAATGTTATTAGTGTGAATTCTTTGAATATCCAAGATGCTAACGATATGCAAAGCCATAGGCTTGGGGATGCTATATTTGATGAACATGATAATTTAGTCCCCCAAGATTTGATGTGCAAATTTGTTATAATGATTGCATGCCTCCTATTTATGATGATTATAATGATGAAAGTGGATTCGGAGAGGTCATGACCTTATTTAATGATGAATCCACCATTTTGGATGAGGCTTCAATTGACTATGAGAACAAGGTTGGTATCTACGATGATTATGGTAATAACATGTATGCTATATTGAATAATGATAACTATGAAACTTGTCATCGTGATTTTCATTTTCAATCAAATGATAGTTATTTTGTTGAGTTTGCTCCACTACTATTTATGAGAATAAATTTGCTTATGTGGATAGTAATAAAATTTCTATGCTTGTGGATCACAAAAAGAATGCATTATGTGATATTTATATTGCTGAATTCATTCATGATGCTACTGAAAATTATTATGAGAGAGGAACATATGCTTGTAGGCTTCTCACTAATATCAAGTTTCCTCTCTATGTGTTGAAAATCTTGAAGTTTTGCTTGTTTTGCCTTCCTATGCTAGTTGATTCTTGCTCCCATAAATTATTTGCTCACAAAATCCCTATGCATAGGAAGTTTGTTAAGCTTAAATATGCTTTCCATGTGTTTCATGATTCTCTTGTTATGTTTCGATTCTTATCTTTTATGCGAGCATCATTGAAATCATCATGCCTAGCTAAAAGGCATAAAATAAAAGCGCTTGTTGGGAGAGATCCCAACATTTACCCTAATGTTTTTGTGTGTTCACATGATTAATCTACTGTAGTAATCATGTTTTATTGCTTTTGTTTCAATAAAGTGCCAAGTAAAGCCTTTGGGATAGTGTGGATGATAGTTGACTTGATTCTGTCCAAAAACAGAACCTTTTGCGCTCAGTCCAGGAATTTGGAAAATTCACTGGAATGTGCTTTTGATCTGAATTTTTTACTGGTGATGGATATACAAATTCCCTACGTTGTCGTAATTTTTCAGAACTTTTGGAGTAGCAGAAGTATGGTTGGAGTACAGATTACTACGGACTGTTCTGTTTTGACAGATTCTGTTTTCAATGCATAGTTTGCTTGTTTTCTAGTTTCTATGGCTTATATTGCTCAATATAAATTGTGGAAATGATATGCTACAGTAGGCATTGTGTGGAAACAATTATGACTCTTGTCTTTGACAGTACCAAAGTGAAATGGTTTGCTCTTTATCATACTAACCTATCTCACGAAGTTCCATTAAGTTTTGTGTGATTGAAGTTTTCAAGTTCTGGGTGAGATGTCGATATGAGGAGAATAAGGAGTTACAAGACCCTAATCTTGGGGATGCCCAAGGCACCCCAAGGTAATATTCAAGGAAGATCCAAGCAACTAAGCTTGGGGATGCCCCGGAAGGCATCCCCTCTTTCGTCTCCAACATTATCAGTAACCTCACTTGGAGCTACATTTTTATTCGTCACATGATATGTGTTTTGCTTGGAGTGTCATTTTCTTGTTAGGATTTTCTTTCTGTTATTTAGAATAATGTTTTGCATCCTTCCTTTCAATAAAAATTTCAAGGATAGCCTTCACCATGCTTATTTTGCAAGTATATGAGTTGCTATTTAAAAACAGAAAGTTTATCGTTGTTGCAAAAATTCCCGAGAAAAGTCAGAATGTGATAAAATGTTGAAACTTTCTGAAAAATAAGCTCTGATAATTTTTCTAAAATGTGGTAAATTTTCATAAATTTTGGAGTTAAAGAAGTATTGATACTCTTGCATTCTTTACAGACTCTACTGTTTTGGCAGATTGCTGTTATGTTTGCATTGTTTGCATATGTTTGCTTGTTTAATGATTCTATTTGAGGATAGGAGTATTAAATATGCAGGGGCATTTAGTATGCAATATTTAATAATAATTTTAGTGATTTGCTACAGTAGAGAATGATAAGATTTTGCATTGATTTATACTAACTTATCTCACGAGTTCTTGTTGAGTTTTGTGTGGATAAAGTTTTTAATTTTTAGGGAAACCGTGATATAAAAAGAATTGAGGAGACACAAAAGCTAAAGCTTGGGGATGCCCAAGGCATCCCAAGATAATATTTCAAGAAGTTTCAAGCATCTAAGCTTGGGGATGCCCCGGTAGGCATCCCACCTTTCTTCATCAACAATTAGCGGTTAGTATCGGTTGAGCCTAAGTATTTGCTTCTTCACATGATGTGTGCTATTCTTAGAATATCATTTTATTTTTCTTGCTGTTTTAATAAAAATACTTATATCTGGAATTTAAATAAGAGAGAGTCCACAATTAGCTACCTATTTACTTAACTACTCGCTTAATCTTCACTTATATCTTTTTGAAGTAGCTTGTCATTTATTCTTGTGCTGCACTTATATCCTATGAGTAAATTGTTGAATAAATTGAATGTCATGAACTTAAAATTATATCATGCCCAGTGGTAGCTTCACATTGGGTTTAGAAAGTGAAATCTTTTGAAGCTTGACAATCACAATTTTGGTCATAAAGGGAATTCATGAATGATTACTATAAGGAAGAGAACTTTCACATGCAAATACACTATCTTGGAAATCTTTTGTGATTGTGAGCCCCCATCAAAATATTATATGCCAAAATTGTTGAAGTTGGACAAGGAAGACAACGTAATGATTTATGTTTGTTCATATTCACATAGAAGTTATATTTTCATAGATCCTTCAACATGTGGTGCTTGCCCCCCATCTTTGCTAGCCAAAAATTCCGCACCAAGTAGAGATACTACTTGTGCATCCAAAAACCCTTAAACCCAAATATTATTTTCAAGAGTCCACCACGTACCTAAGGATTGAGTAAGATCCTTCAAGTAAGTTGTCATCGGTGCAATAAGGCAATAAAAATTGCTTCTAAAAGTGTTAGATCATTTAGTGTAAGAGAAAATTGGGCGTTGTACGAACTTGTGATGGCAAAGAATAAAAGCGCAGACTGCATAATAAAGGTTGCTATCATAAGGGGCAATATAACGTGACTTTCTTTTGCACTAAGGGGTTGAGCATACAAACAAAAAGCGCATGGCAACCTCTGCTTCCCTCTGCGAAGGGCCTACCTTTTACTTTTATGTATTTACTTTCATGCAAGAGTCAAAGTTTTTCCCTTTATTCCTTTTTATTTTTCTCTTTTGGCAAGCATCATGTGGTGAGAAAAGATCTAGGCACATATATCCAGTTGGATATGGGTAGCATGAGTTATTATTGTTGACATCACCCTTGAGGTGAATACGTTGGGAGGCGAAATTATAAGCCCCTATCTTTCTATGTGTCCGGTTGAAATGTTTGGCTCATGTATATGCGGTGAGTGTTAGCAATAATAGAAGACTATATGATGGTTGAGTACGTGGAGCTCTTACTTAGACTCTGTTGAATAAGTTGAATTGCAATTGCTTGGTGACTAAGAACATAGGTTGTTGAGTTTCAAGAGAATTCATTGTTTGAACCTTAACATGTGACTTGGTTGCTACTTTACCATGATGAGTTTTATGAGAAAGAATTGCTATTATGATGCTAGTAAAAGTGATTGAAATTATCATTGATCAAACTTGTGCACTTTGCTAGCATTCACACTTCATAAATTATTTCTTTTATCATTTACGTACTCGAGGACGAGTAGGAATTAAGCTTGGGTATGTTGATACGTCTCCAACGTATCTATAAATTATGAAGTATTCATGCTGTTATATTATCATTCTTGGATGTTTTACAATCATTTTATAGCAACTTTATATCATTTTTTGGGATAACCTATTGACCCAGTGCCCAGTGCCAGCTGTTGTTTTTTATATCGCAGGAAATCAATATCAAACGGAGTCCAAACACCGCGAAACTTTTTCTGAATTTTTTATGGACCAGAAGACATCTAGTGGGCCAGAGAAGCACCTGGGGGGTGCCCCGAGGGGGGCACAACCCACCAGGGTGCGCCTCGGGGCCCAGGCGTGCCTAGGTGGGTTGTGCCCACCTCGTGGCCTCCCGCACCCCCTCTTTGCCCTATAAATCGTCAAATATTCCAAAAACCCTCGTAGAGACCCTAGATTAGAAGTTCCGCCGCCGCATGGCTCTGTACCCATGAGAAACCAATCTAGACCCTATTCCGACACCCTGCCGGAGGGGGAGATCATCACCGGTGGCCATCTTCATCATCCCGGCGGCCACCATGATGAGGAGGGAGTAGTTGTTGGGAATCGTAGCATAATTTTAAAATTTTCCTACGCTCACCAAGATGCATCTATGGAGTCTACTAGCAACGAGGGGAAAGGAGTGCATCTACATACCCTTGTAGATCGCAAGCGGAAGCGTTCCAATGAACGTGGATGACGGAGTCGTACTCGCCGTGATCCAAATCACCGATGACCGAGTGCCGAACGGACGGCACCTCCGCGTTCAACACACGTACGGTGCAGTGACATCTCCTCCTTCTTGATCCAGCAAGGGGGAAGGAGAGGTTGATGGAGATCCAGCAGCACGACGGCGTGGTGGTGGATGTAGCAGGTCTCCGGCAGGGCTTCGCCAAGCTTCTGCGAGAGAGAGAGAGGTGTTGCAGGGGAGGAGGGAGGCGCCCAAGGCTGTAGGTTGCTGCCCTCCCTCCCCTCCCCCCTTTATATAGGCCCCCTTGGGAGGGGGGGCCGGCCAAAACCCATCTAGGGTTGGGGGGGCGGCGGCCAAGGGTGGAAAGGGGTGCCTTGCCCCCCAAGGCAAGGGGGAAGTCCCCCCACCATAGGGTTCCCAACCCTAGGCGCATGGGGGGAGGCCCAGGGGGGCGCCCAGCCCACTAGGGGCTGGTTCCCTTCCACTTTCAGCCCATGGGGCCCTCCGGGATAGGTGGCCCCACCCGGTGGACCCCCGGGACCCTTCCGGTGGTCCGGTACAATACCGGTAACCCCCGAAACTTTCCCGGTGGCCGAAACTTGACTTCCTATATATAATTCTTCACCTCCGGACCATTCCGGAACCTCTCGTGACGTCCGGGATCTTATCCGGGACTCCGAACAACTTTCGGGTTTCCGCATACATATATCTCTACAACCCTAGCGTCACCGAACCTTAAGTGTGTAGACCCTACGGGTTCGGGAGACATGCAGACATGACCGAGACGCCTCTCCGGTCAATAACCAACAGCGGGATCTGGATACCCATGTTGGCTCCCACATGTTCCACGATGATCTCATCGGATGAACCACGATGTCGAGGATTCAGTCAATCCCGTATACAATTCCCTTTGTCAAACGGTATGTTACTTGCCCGAGATTCGATCGTCGGTATCCCAATACCTTGTTCAATCTCGTTACCGGCAAGTCTCTTTACTCGTACCGCAATGCATGATCCCGTGACTAACGCCTTAGTCACATTGAGCTCATTATGATGATGCATTACCGAGTGGGCCCAGAGATACCTCTCCGTCACACGGAGTGACAAATCCCAGTCTCGATCCGTGCCAACCCAACAGACACTTTCGGAGATACCCGTAGTGCACCTTTATAGTCACCCAGTTACGTTGTGACGTTTGGCACACCCAAAGCACTCCTACGGTATCCGGGAGTTGCACGATCTCATGGTCTAAGGAAAAGATACTTGACATTGGAAAAGCTCTAGCAAACGAAACTATACGACCCTTTATGCTATGCTTAGGATTGGGTCTTGTCCATCACATCATTCTCCTAATGATGTGATCCCGTTATCAACGACATCCAATGTCCATGGTCAGGAAACCGTAACCATCTATTGATCAACGAGCTAGTCAACTAGAGGCTTACTAGGGACATGGTGTTGTCTATGTATCCACACATGTATCTGAGTTTCCTATCAATACAATTCTAGCATGGATAATAAACGATTATCATGAATAAGGAAATATAATAATAACCAATTTATTATTGCCTCTAGGGCATATTTCCAACAGTCTCCCACTTGCACTAGAGTCAATAATCTAGTTCACATCACCATGTGATTAACACTCACTAGTCACATCACCATGTGACCAACATCTAAAGAGTTTACTAGAGTCAACAATCTAGTTCACATCACTATGTGATTAACACTCAATGTGTTCTGGTTTGATCATGTTATGCTTGTGAGAGAGGTTATTAGTCAACGGGTCTGAACCTTTCAGAACCGTGTGCTTTACGAATATCTATGTCATCTTGTGGATGCTACCACGCGCTATTTGGAGCCATTTCAAATAATTGCTCTACTATAAGAATCCGGTTTACTACTCAGAGTCATCCGGATTAGTGTCAAAGTTCGCATCGACGTAACCCTTTACGACGAACTCCTTTCCACCTCCATAATCGAGAAAATTCCTTAATCCACTAGGTACTAAGGATAAGTTCGACCGCTGTCATGAGATCCTTTCCCGGATCACTATTGTACCCTCTTGACCAACTCATGGCAAGGCACACTACATGTGCGGTACACAGCATAGCATACTATAGAGCCTACGTCTAAAGCATAGGTGACGACGTTCGTCCTTTCTCTATCTTCTGCTGTGGTCAGGTCTTGTGTCTTACTCAATACTCACACCTTGTAACACAGCCAAGAACTCCTTCTTTGCTGATCTATTTTGAACTCTTTCAAAATCATGTCAAGGTGTGCTGTCTTTTGAAAATATCATCAGGCGTCTTGATCTATCTCTATGGATCTTGATGCCCAATATGTAAGCAGCTTTATCCAGGTCTTCCTTTGAAAAACTCCTTTCAAACAACCCTTTATGCTTTCCAGAAATTTTACATCATTTCGGATCAACAATATGTCATTCACATATACTTATCAGAAATGTTGTAGCGCTCCCACTCACTTTATTGTAAATACAAGTTTCTAACAAACTTTGTATAAACCCAAAAACTTTGATCACTCCATCAAAGCGTATATTCTAACTCCGAGATGCTTGCTCTGATCCATGGAAGGATCGCTGGAGCTAGCATACCTTTTAGCATCCTTAGGATCGACAAAACCTTTCTGATTGTATCACATACAACCTTTCCTTACGAAAACTGGTAAGGAAACTTGTTTTGACATCCATCCGCCAGATTTCATAAATGCAGCTAATGCTAACATGATTCCGACGGACCTAAGCATCGCTACGGATGATAAAAACTCATCGTAGTCAACTCCTTGAACTTGTGAAAATACTCTTTGCCACAAGTCGAGCTTCATAGACGGTAACATCACCGTCCATGTCCGTCTTCTTCTTAAAGATCCATTTATCTCAATGGCTTGCCGATCATCGGGCAAGTTCACCAAAGTCCATGCTTTGTTCTGTTACATGGATTCTATCTCGGATTTCATGGCCTCGAGCCATTCGTCGGAATATGGGCCCACCATCGCTTCTCCATAGCTCGTAGGTTCATTGTTGTCTAGCAACATGACTTCCAAGACAGGATCACGCATTGCTCTGAAGTAGTGCGCATCCTCGTCGTCCTACGAGGTTTGGTAGTGACTTGATCCGAAGTTTCATGATCACTATCATAAGCTTCCACTTCAATTGGTGTAGGTGCCAGTGGAACAACTTCCTATGCCCTGCTACACACTAGTTGAAGCGACGGTTCAATAACTTTATCAAGTCTCCACCATCCTCCCACTCAATTCTTTCGAGAGAAACTTTTCCTCGAGAAAGGACTCGTTTCTAGAAGCAATTACTTTTGCTTCCAGATCTGAAATAGGAGGTATACCCAACCTTTTTTGGGTATTCTATGAAGATGCATTTATCCGCTTTGGGTTTGAGCTTATCAGCCTGAAACTTTTTCACATAAGCATCGCAGCCCCAAACTTTTAAGAAACGACAACTTAGGTTTCTCTAAACGGTGTCGTCTCAACGGAATTGCGTGGTGCCCCTTTTTAAAGTGAATGCGGTTGTCTCTAATGCCTAACCCATAAACGATAGTGGTAATTCGATAAGAAACATCATGGTATGCACCATATCCAATAGGGTGCAGTTATGATGTTCGGACACACCATCACACTATGGTGTTCCAGGCGGTATTAATTGTGAAACACTTTCCACAATGTCTCAATTGTGTGCCAAACTCGTATCTCAGATACTCATCTCTATGATCATATCACAGACATTTTATCCTCTTGTCACGACGATCTTCAACTTCACTCTGAAATTACTTGAACCTTTCAATAATTCAGACTAGTGTTTCATCAAGTAAATACACTCAGCATCTACTCAAATCATCTGTGAAGTAAGAACATAACGATATCCACTGCATGCCTCAGCACTCATTGGACTGCGTACATCAAAATGTATTACTTCCAATAAGTTGCTCTCTTGTTCCATCTTACTGAAAACAAGGACTTTCAGTCATCTTGCCCATGTGGTATGATTTGCATGTCTCAAGTGATTCATAATCAAGTGAGTCCAAACGATCCATCTGCATGGAGTTTCTTCATGCATATATACCAATAGACATGGTTCGCATGTCTCAATCTTTTCAAAACGAGAGAGTCCAAAGATCCATCTATATGGAGCTTCTTCATGCGTTTTATACCAATATGACTCAAGTGGCAGTGCCACAAGTATGTGGTACTATCATTACTATCTTATATCTTTTGGCACGAACATGTGTATCATGGCGATCGAGATTCATTTCAGGTGCAAGACCATTGAAGGTATTATTCAAATAAACAGAGTAACCATTATTCTCCTTAAATGAATAACCGTATTGCGATAAACATAATCCAATCATGCTTAACGCAAACACCAAATCTCGATGGTAGAGGGAGCATGCGATGCTTGATCACATCAACCTTGGAAACACCTCCAACACATATCGTCATCTCACCTTTAGCTAGTCTCCGTTTATTCCGCAGCTTTTATTTCGAGTTACTAACACTTAGCAACCGAACCGGTATCTAATACCCTGGTGCTGCTAGGAGTACTAGTAAAGTACACATTCATATAACGTATATCCAATATACTTCTGTCGATCTTGCCTGCCTTCTCATCTACCAAGTATCTAGGGTAGTACTGCTTCAGTGACCGTTCCTCTCATTACAGAAGCACTCAGTCTTGGGTTTGGGTTCAACCTTGGGATTCTTCACTAGAGCAGCAAACGGCTTGTTGTTTCATGAAGTATCCCTTTTGCCCTTGCCCTTCTTAAACTAGTGGTTTTACTAACCATCAACAATTGATGCTCCTTCTTGATTTCTACTCTCGCGGTGTCAAACATCGCGAATAGCTCAAGGATCATCATAACTATCCTTGATATGTTATAGTTCATCACGAAGCTCTACTAGCTTGGTGGCAGTGACTATGGAGAACTATCACTATCTCATCTGGGAGATTAACTCCCACTCGATTCAAGCGATTGTGGCACTCAGATAATCTGAGCACATGCTCAACGATTGAGCTTTTCTCCCTTAGTTTGCAGGCTTAAGAAACTTGTCAGAGGTCTCATACCTCTTGACGTGGGCACTAGTCTGAAATCCCAATTTCAGTCTTCGGAACATCTCACATGTTCTGCGACGTTTCAAAAACGTCTTTGGTGCCACAATTCTAAACCGCACTGAACTATCACGTAGTCATCAAAACGTGTATGTCAGATGTTTCGTAACATCTACAGACGACGCTGAGGTTCAGCACACCGAGCGGTGCATTAAGGACATAAGCCTTCTGTGCAGCAATGAGGACAATCCTCAGTTTACGGACCCAGTCCGCATAATTGCTACTACCAACTTTCAACTAAATTTTCTCTAGGAACATATCTTAACCAGTAGAACTAAAGCGCAAGCTATGACATAATTTGCAAATACCTTTTTGACTATGTTCATGATAATGAAGTTCATCTGATTATGAACTCCCACTCAGATAGACATCCCTCTAGTCATCTAAGTGAAACATGATCCGAGTTTAACTAGGCCGTGTCCGATCATCACGTGAGACGGACTAGTCAAGATCGGTGAACATCTCCATGTTGATCGTATCTTCTATACGACTCATGCTCGACCTTTCGGTCCTACGTGTTCCGAGGCCATGTCTGTACATGCTAGGCTCGTCAAGTCAACCTAAGTGTATTGCGTGTGTTCCGAGGCCATGTCTGTACATGCTAGGCTCGTCAACACCCATTGTATTCGAACGTTAGAATCTATCACACCCGATCATCACGTGGTGCTTCGAAACAACGAACCTTCGCAACGGTGCACAGTTAGGGTGAACACTTTCTTGAAATTATTATAAGGGATCATCTTACTTACTACCGTTGTTCTAAGCAAATAAGATGCAAAAACATGATAAACATCACATGCAATCAAATAGTGACATGATATGGCCAATATCATCATGCTCCTTTGATCTCCATCTTCGGGGCACCATGATCATCTTCGTCACCGGCATGACACCATGATCTCCATCATCATGATCTCCATCATTGTGTCTTCATGAAGTCGTCACACCAACGATTACTTCTACTTCTATGGCTAACGCGTTTAGCAACAAAGTAAAGTAATTTACATGGCGTTATTCAATGACACGCAGGTCATGCAAAATAATAAAGACAACTCCTATGGCTCCTGCCGGTTGTCATACTCATCGACATGCAAGTCGTGATTCCTATTACAAGAATATGATCAATCTCATACATCACATATATCATTCATCACATCTTCTGGCCATATCACATCACATAGCACTTGCTGCAAAAACAAGTTAGACGTCCTCTAATTGTTGTTGCAAGTTTTTACGTGGTTTGTAGGTTTCTAGCAAGAACGTTTTCTTACCTACGTATGACCACAACGTGATTTGCCAATTTCTATTTACCCTTCATAAGGACCCTTTTCATCGAATCCGTTCCGACTAAAGTAGGAGAGACAGACACCCGCTAGCCACCTTATGCATCTAGTGCATGTCAGTCGGTGGAACCTGTCTCACGTGAGCGTACGTGTAAGGTCGGTCCGGGCCGCTTCATCCTACAATGCCGCCGAAACAAGAAACGACTAGTAGCGGCAAGAAGAATTGGCAAACTCAACGCCCACAACTGCTTTGTGTTCTACTCGTGCATAGTAACTACGCATAGACCTGGCTCATGATGCCACTGTTGGGAATCGTAGCATAATTTTAAAATTTTCCTACGCTCACCAAGATGCATCTATGGAGTCTACTAGCAACGAGGGGAAAGGAGTGCATCTACATACCCTTGTAGATCGCGAGCGGAAGCGTTCCAATGAACGTGGATGACGGAGTCGTACTCGCCGTGATCCAAATCACCGATGACCGAGTGCCGAACGGACGGCACCTCCGCGTTCAACAAACGTACGGTGCAGCGACGTCTCCTCCTTCTTGATCCAGCAAGGGGGGAGGAGAGGTTGATGGAGATCCAGCAGCACGACGGCGTGGTGGTGGATGTAGCTGGTCTCCGGCAGGGCTTCGCCAAGCTTCTGCGAGAGAGAGAGAGGTGTTGCAGGGGAGGAGGGAGGCGCCCAAGGCTGTAGGTTGCTGCCCTCCCTCCCCCCCTTTATATAGGCCCCCTTGGGAGGGGGGCGGCCAAAACCCATCTAGGGTTGGGGGGGCGGCGGCCAAGGGTGGAAAGGGGTGCCTTGCCCCCCAAGGCAAGGGGGAAGTCCCCCCACCCTAGGGTTCCCAACCCTAGGCGCATAGGGGGAGGCCCAGGGGGGCGCCCAGCCCACTAGGGGCTGGTTCCCTTCCACTTTCAGCCCATGGGGCCCTCCGGGATAGGTGGCCCCACCCGGTGGACCCCCGGGACCCTTCCGGTGGTCCCGGTACAATACCGGTAACCCCCGAAACTTTCCCGGTGGCCGAAACTTGACTTCCTATATATAATTCTTCACCTCCGGACCATTCCGGAACCTCTCGTGACGTCCGGGATCTTATCCGGGACTCCGAACAACTTTCGGGTTTCCGCATACATATATCTCTACAACCCTAGCGTCACCGAACCTTAAGTGTGTAGACCCTACGGGTTCGGGAGACATGCAGACATGACCGAGACGCCTCTCCGGTCAATAACCAACAGCGGGATCTGGATACCCATGTTGGCTCCCACATGTTCCACGATGATCTCATCGGATGAACCACGATGTCGAGGATTCAGTCAATCCCGTATACAATTCCCTTTGTCAAACGGTATGTTACTTGCCCGAGATTCGATCGTCGGTATCCCAATACCTTGTTCAATCTCGTTACCGGCAAGTCTCTTTACTCGTACCGCAATGCATGATCCCGTGACTAACGCCTTAGTCACATTGAGCTCATTATGATGATGCATTACCGAGTGGGCCCAGAGATACCTCTCCGCCACACGGAGTGACAAATCCCAGTCTCGATCCGTGCCAACCCAACAGACACTTTCGGAGATACCCGTAGTGCACCTTTATAGTCACCCAGTTACGTTGTGACGTTTGGCACACCCAAAGCACTCCTACGGTATCCGGGAGTTGCACGATCTCATGGTCTAAGGAAAAGATACTTGACATTGGAAAAGCTCTAGCAAACGAAACTATACGACCTTTTATGCTATGCTTAGGATTGGGTCTTGTCCATCACATCATTCTCCTAATGATGTGATCCCGTTATCAACGACATCCAATGTCCATGGTCAGGAAACCGTAACCATCTATTGATCAACGAGCTAGTCAACTAGAGGCTTACTAGGGACATGGTGTTGTCTATGTATCCACACATGTATCTGAGTTTCCTATCAATACAATTCTAGCATGGATAATAAACGATTATCATGAATAAGGAAATATAATAATAACCAATTTATTATTGCCTCTAGGGCATATTTCCAACAGTCTCCCACTTGCACTAGAGTCAATAATCTAGTTCACATCACCATGTGATTAACACTCACTAGTCACATCACCATGTGACCAACATCTAAAGAGTTTACTAGAGTCAACAATCTAGTTCACATCACTATGTGATTAACACTCAATGTGTTCTGGTTTGATCATGTTATGCTTGTGAGAGAGGTTATTAGTCAACGGGTCTGAACCTTTCAGAACCGTGTGCTTTACGAATATCTATGTCATCTTGTGGATGCTACCACGCGCTATTTGGAGCCATTTCAAATAATTGCTCTACTATAAGAATCCGGTTTACTACTCAGAGTCATCCGGATTAGTGTCAAAGTTCGCATCGACGTAACCCTTTACGACGAACTCCTTTCCACCTCCATAATCGAGAAAATTCCTTAATCCACTAGGTACTAAGGATAAGTTCGACCGCTGTCATGAGATCCTTTCCCGGATCACTATTGTACCCTCTTGACCAACTCATGGCAAGGCACACTACATGTGCGGTACACAGCATAGCATACTATAGAGCCTACGTCTAAAGCATAGGTGACGACGTTCGTCCTTTCTCTATCTTCTGCTGTGGTTAGGTCTTGTGTCTTACTCAATACTCACACCTTGTAACACAGCCAAGAACTCCTTCTTTGCTGATCTATTTTGAACTCTTTCAAAATCATGTCAAGGTGTGCTGTCTTTTGAAAATATCATCAGGCGTCTTGATCTATCTCTATGGATCTTGATGCCCAATATGTAAGCAGCTTTATCCAGGTCTTCCTTTGAAAAACTCCTTTCAAACAACCCTTTATGCTTTCCAGAAATTTTACATCATTTCGGATCAACAATATGTCATTCACATATACTTATCAGAAATGTTGTAGCGCTCCCACTCACTTTATTGTAAATACAAGTTTCTAACAAACTTTGTATAAACCCAAAAACTTTGATCACTCCATCAAAGCGTATATTCTGACTCCGAGATGCTTGCTCTGATCCATGGAAGGATCGCTGGAGCTAGCATACCTTTTAGCATCCTTAGGATCGACAAAACCTTTCTGATTGTATCACATACAACCTTTCCTTACGAAAACTGGTAAGGAAACTTGTTTTGACATCCATCTGCCAGATTTCATAAATGCAGCTAATGCTAACATGATTCCGACGGACCTAAGCATCGCTACGGATGAGAAAAACTCATCGTAGTCAACTCCTTGAACTTGTGAAAATACTCTTTGCCACAAGTCGAGCTTCATAGACGGTAACATCACCGTCCATGTCCGTCTTCTTCTTAAAGATCCATTTATCTCAATGGCTTGCCGATCATCGGGCAAGTTCACCAAAGTCCATGCTTTGTTCTGTTACATGGATTCTATCTCGGATTTCATGGCCTCGAGCCATTCGTCGGAATATGGGCCCACCATCGCTTCTCCATAGCTCGTAGGTTCATTGTTGTCTAGCAACATGACTTCCAAGACAGGATCACGCATTGCTCTGAAGTAGTGCGCATCCTCGTCGTCCTACGAGGTTTGGTAGTGACTTGATCCGAAGTTTCATGATCACTATCATAAGCTTCCACTTCAATTGGTGTAGGTGCCACAGGAACAACTTCCTGTGCCCTGCTACACACTAGTTGAAGCGACGGTTCAATAACTTTATCAAGTCTCCACCATCCTCCCACTCAATTCTTTCGAGAGAAACTTTTCCTCGAGAAAGGACTCGTTTCTAGAAGCAATTACTTTTGCTTCCAGATCTGAAATAGGAGGTATACCCAACCTTTTTTGGGTATTCTATGAAGATGCATTTATCCGCTTTGGGTTTGAGCTTATCAGCCTGAAACTTTTTCACATAAGCATCGCAGCCCCAAACTTTTAAGAAACGACAACTTAGGTTTCTCTAAACGGTGTCGTCTCAACGGAATTGCGTGGTGCCCCTTTTTAAAGTGAATGCGGTTGTCTCTAATGCCTAACCCATAAACGATAGTGGTAATTCGATAAGAAACATCATGGTATGCACCATATCCAATAGGGTGCAGTTATGATGTTCGGACACACCATCACACTATGGTGTTCCAGGCGGTATTAATTGTGAAACACTTTCCACAATGTCTCAATTGTGTGCCAAACTCGTATCTCAGATACTCATCTCTATGATCATATCACAGACATTTTATCCTCTTGTCACGACGATCTTCAACTTCACTCTGAAATTACTTGAACCTTTCAATAATTCAGACTAGTGTTTCATCAAGTAAATACACTCAGCATCTACTCAAATCATCTGTGAAGTAAGAACATAACGATATCCACTGCATGCCTCAGCACTCATTGGACTGCGTACATCAAAATGTATTACTTCCAATAAGTTGCTCTCTTGTTCCATCTTACTGAAAACGAGGACTTTCAGTCATCTTGCCCATGTGGTATGATTTGCATGTCTCAAGTGATTCATAATCAAGTGAGTCCAAACGATCCATCTGCATGGAGTTTCTTCATGCATATATACCAATAGACATGGTTCGCATGTCTCAATCTTTTCAAAACGAGAGAGTCCAAAGATCCATCTATATGGAGCTTCTTCATGCGTTTTATACCAATATGACTCAAGTGGCAGTGCCACAAGTATGTGGTACTATCATTACTATCTTATATCTTTTGGCACGAACATGTGTATCATGGCGATCGAGATTCATTTCAGGTGCAAGACCATTGAAGGTATTATTCAAATAAACAGAGTAACCATTATTCTCCTTAAATGAATAACCGTATTGCGATAAACATAATCCAATC
Source organism: Aegilops tauschii subsp. strangulata (assembly GCF_002575655.3). Taxonomy (NCBI): domain Eukaryota; kingdom Viridiplantae; phylum Streptophyta; class Magnoliopsida; order Poales; family Poaceae; genus Aegilops; species Aegilops tauschii. Next base: position 325,420,918 of record NC_053040.3, read on the forward strand.
ATGCTTAACGCAAACACCAAATCTCGATGGTAGAGGGAGCATGCGATGCTTGATCACATCAACCTTGGAAACACCTCCAACACATATCGTCATCTCACCTTTAGCTAGTCTCCGTTTATTCCGCAGCTTTTATTTCGAGTTACTAACACTTAGCAACCGAACCGGTATCTAATACCCTAGTGCTGCTAGGAGTACTAGTAAAGTACACATTCATATAACGTATATCCAATATACTTCTGTCGATCTTGCCTGCCTTCTCATCTACCAAGTATCTAGGGTAGTACTGCTTCAGTGACCGTTCCTCTCATTACAGAAGCACTCAGTCTTGGGTTTGGGTTCAACCTTGGGATTCTTCACTAGAGCAGCAAACGGCTTGTTGTTTCATGAAGTATCCCTTTTGCCCTTGCCCTTCTTAAACTAGTGGTTTTACTAACCATCAACAATTGATGCTCCTTCTTGATTTCTACTCTCGCGGTGTCAAACATCGCGAATAGCTCAAGGATCATCATAACTATCCTTGATATGTTATAGTTCATCACGAAGCTCTACTAGCTTGGTGGCAGTGACTATGGAGAACTATCACTATCTCATCTGGGAGATTAACTCCCACTCGATTCAAGCGATTGTGGCACTCAGATAATCTGAGCACATGCTCAACGATTGAGCTTTTCTCCCTTAGTTTGCAGGCTTAAGAAACTTGTCAGAGGTCTCATACCTCTTGACGTGGGCACTAGTCTGAAATCCCAATTTCAGTCTTCGGAACATCTCACATGTTCTGCGACGTTTCAAAAACGTCTTTGGTGCCACAATTCTAAACCGCACTGAACTATCACGTAGTCATCAAAACGTGTATGTCAGATGTTTCGTAACATCTACAGACGACGCTGAGGTTCAGCACACCGAGCGGTGCATTAAGGACATAAGCCTTCTGTGCAGCAATGAGGACAATCCTCAGTTTACGGACCCAGTCCGCATAATTGCTACTACCAACTTTCAACTAAATTTTCTCTAGGAACATATCTTAACCAGTAGAACTAAAGCGCAAGCTATGACATAATTTGCAAATACCTTTTTGACTATGTTCATGATAATGAAGTTCATCTGATTATGAACTCCCACTCAGATAGACATCCCTCTAGTCATCTAAGTGAAACATGATCCGAGTTTAACTAGGCCGTGTCCGATCATCACGTGAGACGGACTAGTCAAGATCGGTGAACATCTCCATGTTGATCGTATCTTCTATACGACTCATGCTCGACCTTTCGGTCCTACGTGTTCCGAGGCCATGTCTGTACATGCTAGGCTCGTCAAGTCAACCTAAGTGTATTGCGTGTGTTCCGAGGCCATGTCTGTACATGCTAGGCTCGTCAACACCCATTGTATTCGAACGTTAGAATCTATCACACCCGATCATCACGTGGTGCTTCGAAACAACGAACCTTCGCAACGGTGCACAGTTAGGGTGAACACTTTCTTGAAATTATTATAAGGGATCATCTTACTTACTACCGTCGTTCTAAGCAAATAAGATGCAAAAACATGATAAACATCACATGCAATCAAATAGTGACATGATATGGCCAATATCATCATGCTCCTTTGATCTCCATCTTCGGGGCACCATGATCATCTTCGTCACCGGCATGACACCATGATCTCCATCATCATGATCTCCATCATTGTGTCTTCATGAAGTCGTCACACCAACGATTACTTCTACTTCTATGGCTAACGCGTTTAGCAACAAAGTAAAGTAATTTACATGGCGTTATTCAATGACACGCAGGTCATGCAAAATAATAAAGACAACTCCTATGGCTCCTGCCGGTTGTCATACTCATCGACATGCAAGTCGTGATTCCTATTACAAGAATATGATCAATCTCATACATCACATATATCATTCATCACATCTTCTGGCCATATCACATCACATAGCACTTGCTGCAAAAACAAGTTAGACGTCCTCTAATTGTTGTTGCAAGTTTTTACGTGGTTTGTAGGTTTCTAGCAAGAACGTTTTCTTACCTACGTATGACCACAACGTGATTTGCCAATTTCTATTTACCCTTCATAAGGACCCTTTTCATCGAATCCGTTCCGACTAAAGTAGGAGAGACAGACACCCGCTAGCCACCTTATGCATCTAGTGCATGTCAGTCGGTGGAACCTGTCTCACGTGAGCGTACGTGTAAGGTCGGTCCGGGCCGCTTCATCCTACAATGCCGCCGAAACAAGAAACGACTAGTAGCGGCAAGAAGAATTGGCAAACTCAACGCCCACAACTGCTTTGTGTTCTACTCATGCATAGTAACTACGCATAGACCTGGCTCATGATGCCACTGTTGGGAATCGTAGCATAATTTTAAAATTTTCCTACGCTCACCAAGATGCATCTATGGAGTCTACTAGCAACGAGGGGAAAGGAGTGCATCTACATACCCTTGTAGATCGCGAGCGGAAGCGTTCCAATGAACGTGGATGACGGAGTCGTACTCGCCGTGATCCAAATCACCGATGACCGAGTGCCGAACGGACGGCACCTCCGCGTTCAACAAACGTACGGTGCAGCGACGTCTCCTCCTTCTTGATCCAGCAAGGGGGGAGGAGAGGTTGATGGAGATCCAGCAGCACGACGGCGTGGTGGTGGATGTAGCTGGTCTCCGGCAGGGCTTCGCCAAGCTTCTGCGAGAGAGAGAGAGAGGTGTTGCAGGGGAGGAGGGAGGCGCCCAAGGCTGTAGGTTGCTGCCCTCCCTCCCCCCCCCTTATATAGGCCCCCTTGGGAGGGGGGCGGCCAAAACCCATCTAGGGTTGGGGGGGCGGCGGCCAAGGGTGGAAAGGGGTGCCTTGCCCCCCAAGGCAAGGGGGAAGTCCCCCCACCCTAGGGTTCCCAACCCTAGGCGCATAGGGGGAGGCCCAGGGGGGCGCCCAGCCCACTAGGGGCTGGTTCCCTTCCACTTTCAGCCCATGGGGCCCTCCGGGATAGGTGGCCCCACCCGGTGGACGGGACCCTTCCGGTGGTCCCGGTACAATACCGGTAACCCCCGAAACTTTCCCGGTGGCCGAAACTTGACTTCCTATATATAATTCTTCACCTCCGGACCATTCCGGAACCTCTCGTGACGTCCGGGATCTTATCCGGGACTCCGAACAACTTTCGGGTTTCCGCATACATATATCTCTACAACCCTAGCGTCACCGAACCTTAAGTGTGTAGACCCTACGGGTTCGGGAGACATGCAGACATGACCGAGACGCCTCTCCGGTCAATAACCAACAGCGGGATCTGGATACCCATGTTGGCTCCCACATGTTCCACGATGATCTCATCGGATGAACCACGATGTCGAGGATTCAGTCAATCCCGTATACAATTCCCTTTGTCAAACGGTATGTTACTTGCCCGAGATTCGATCGTCGGTATCCCAATACCTTGTTCAATCTCGTTACCGGCAAGTCTCTTTACTCGTACCGCAATGCATGATCCCGTGACTAATGCCTTAGTCACATTGAGCTCATTATGATGATGCATTACCGAGTGGGCCCAGAGATACCTCTCCGCCACACGGAGTGACAAATCCCAGTCTCGATCCGTGCCAACCCAACAGACACTTTCGGAGATACCCGTAGTGCACCTTTATAGTCACCCAGTTACGTTGTGACGTTTGGCACACCCAAAGCACTCCTACGGTATCCGGGAGTTGCACGATCTCATGGTCTAAGGAAAAGATACTTGACATTGGAAAAGCTCTAGCAAACGAAACTATACGACCTTTTATGCTATGCTTAGGATTGGGTCTTGTCCATCACATCATTCTCCTAATGATGTGATCCCGTTATCAACGACATCCAATGTCCATGGTCAGGAAACCGTAACCATCTATTGATCAACGAGCTAGTCAACTAGAGGCTTACTAGGGACATGGTGTTGTCTATGTATCCACACATGTATCTGAGTTTCCTATCAATACAATTCTAGCATGGATAATAAACGATTATCATGAATAAGGAAATATAATAATAACCAATTTATTATTGCCTCTAGGGCATATTTCCAACAGTCTCCCACTTGCACTAGAGTCAATAATCTAGTTCACATCACCATGTGATTAACACTCACTAGTCACATCACCATGTGACCAACATCTAAAGAGTTTACTAGAGTCAACAATCTAGTTCACATCACTATGTGATTAACACTCAATGTGTTCTGGTTTGATCATGTTATGCTTGTGAGAGAGGTTATTAGTCAACGGGTCTGAACCTTTCAGAACCGTGTGCTTTACGAATATCTATGTCATCTTGTGGATGCTACCACGCGCTATTTGGAGCCATTTCAAATAATTGCTCTACTATAAGAATCCGGTTTACTACTCAGAGTCATCCGGATTAGTGTCAAAGTTCGCATCGACGTAACCCTTTACGACGAACTCCTTTCCACCTCCATAATCGAGAAAATTCCTTAATCCACTAGGTACTAAGGATAAGTTCGACCGCTGTCATGAGATCCTTTCCCGGATCACTATTGTACCCTCTTGACCAACTCATGGCAAGGCACACTACATGTGCGGTACACAGCATAGCATACTATAGAGCCTACGTCTAAAGCATAGGTGACGACGTTCGTCCTTTCTCTATCTTCTGCTGTGGTCAGGTCTTGTGTCTTACTCAATACTCACACCTTGTGTCCTTGATCATACAAAACTTTTATGCAGGATTGAATTTTGCTTCTAGAAACCTTTTAGATTCGGCCGCGGGAGGCACTTTTATGGAAATTACTTTAGGAGAGGCTACTAAACTCCTAGATAATATTATTGATAATTATTCTCAATGGCACACTGAAAGATCTTCCACTAGTAAAAAATTGCATGCGATTGAAGAGATTAATGTTTTGAGTGGAAAGATGGACGAGCTTATGAAATTATTTTCTAGCAAGAGTGCTCCTATTGATCCTAATGATATGCCTTTGTCAACTTTCATTGAAAACAATAATGAATCTATGGATGTGAATTTTGTTGGTAGGAACAATTTTGGTAATAACGCGTATAGAGGTAATTTTAATCCTAGGTCGTTCCCTAGTAATTCCTCTAACAATTATGGTAATTACTACAACAATTCTTATGGAAAGTATAATAAGATTCCCTCCAATTTTGAGAATAGTGTTAAAGAATTTATAAGTTCGCAAAAGAATTTCCATGCTTCGATTGAAGAAAAAATGCTTAAGATTGATGATTTGGCTAGGAACGTGGATAGAATTTCTCTTGATGTGGATTCTTTGAAACTTAGATCTATTCCACCTAAGCATGATATCAATGAGTCTCTCAAAGCCATGAGAATTTCCATTGATGAGTGCAAAGAAAGAACCGGTAAGATGCGTGCTAAAAATATTGGTTTATAAAAGCGTGTTCTTCTAGTTTCTGTGAGAATAATGATGAAGATATTAAAGTGATTGATGTGACTCCTATTGAATCTTTGTTTTCCAGTCTAAATCTTGATAAATATGGGACTGGAGATGAGTCAACTTTAGTTAAAACGTGTCCCAATGATTCGGAGTTTTTAGATCTTGATGCAAAAATTGATAAAAGTGGGATTGGAGAGGTCAAAACTTTAAATAACAATGAACCCACTCTTTTGGATTTCAAGAACTTTAATTATGATAATTGTTCTTTAATAGATTGTATTTCCTTGTTGCAATCCATGTTGAATTCTCCTCATGCTTATAATCAAAACAAAGCTTTTACTAAACATATCGTTGATGCTATGATGCAATGTTTTGAAGAAAAGCTTGAATTGGAAGGTTCTATCCCTAGAAAACTTTATGATGAGTGGGAACCTGCTATTAATATTAATATTAAATATTATGAATGTCATGCTTTGTGTGATTTGGGTGCTAGTGTTTCCGCGATTCCAAAAACTTTATGTGATGTGTTAGGTTTCCGTGAATTTGATGATTGTTCTTTAAATTTGCATCTTGCGGATTCCACTATTAAGAAACCTATGGGAAGAATTAATGATGTTCTCGTTGATGCAAATAGTAATTATGTGCCCGTACATTTCATTGTTCTTGATATATATTGCAATCCTATTTGTCCTATTATTCTTGGTAGACCTTTCCTTAGAACGATTGGTGCAATAATTGATATGAAAGAAGGAAACATTAGATTTCAATTTCCGTTAGGGAAAGGCATGGAACACTTTCCAAGAAATAAAATGAAATTGCCTTATGAATCTTTTATGAGAGCCACTTATGGATTGCATACCAAAGATGATAATATCTAGATCTATTCGTGTTTTATGCCTAGCTAAGGGCGTTAAACAATAGTGCTTGTTGGGAGGCAACCCAATTTTATTTTATGTTTTTACTTTTTAGGTTCTATTTTGCTTTGAATAATTGATCTAGCCTCTGGTTAGATGTGGTTTTGTGTTTTAATTAGTGTTTGTGCCAAGTAAGACCTTTGGGATAGCTTACGGTGATAGTTAATTTGAGAAATACTTGAGATATAAAGATGGTGATATTAAAGTCATGCTAGTGAGTAGTTGTGGATTTGAGAAATACTTGTGTTAAAGGCTCCCTAGTTGATCTCCCTGACAATGGCGCCAGAAATTCTTCCTACTACTTCTTGAGATTGCGTTGGTTTTTCCCTTGAAGAGGAAAGGGTGATGCCGCAAAGTAGAGTGAGTATTTCCCTCAGTTTTGAGAACCAAGGTATCAATCCAGTAGGAGATAACACACAAGTCACCGAATACCTGCACAAACAAACACCAACTTGCACCCAACGTGATAAAGGGGTTGTCAATCCCTTCATGATTATTTGCAAAGTGAGATCTGATAGGGATGGATAAACGGTAAAGTAATATTTTTGATATTTTTTGTTTATGGAACGGAAAGTGAAAGATTGCAAAGGAAGTAAATAGGAAACTAAAATTGTAGATCGGAAACTTATATGATGGAAAGTAGACCCGGGGGCCATAGGTTTCACTAGAGGATTCTCTCAAGATAGAAAATATTACGGTGGGTGAACGAATTACTGCCAAGCAATTGATAGAAAAGCTCAAAGTTATGACAATATCTAAGGCAATGATCATGAATATAGGCATCACGTTTGTATCAAGTAGACCGACTCCTGCCTGCATCTACTACTATTACTCCACACATCGACCGACTCCTGCCTGCATCTAGAGTATTAAGTTCATGAAGAACAGAGTAACACATTAAGTGAGATGACATGATGTAGAGGAATAAACTCAAGCAATATGATGTAAACCCCATCTTTTTATCCTCGATGGGAACAATACAATACGTGCCTTGCTGCCCCTACTGTCACTGGGAAAGGACGCCGCAAGATCAAACCCAAAGCTAAGCACTTCTCTGATTGCAAGAAAAACTAATCTAGTTGGACAAACCAAATCGATAGTTCGAAGAGACTTGCAAAGATATCAAATCATGCATATAAGAATTCAGAGGAGATTCAAATAATATTCATAGATAGTTTATCATAAATCCACAATTCATCGGATCTCGGCAAACACATCGCAAAAAGTACTACATCGAATAGATCTCCAAGAACATCGAGGAGAACATGGTATTGAGAATCAAAGAGAGAGAAGAAGCCATCTAGCTACTAGCTATGGACCCATAGGTCTGAGGTAAACTACTCACGCTTCATCGGAAGAGCAATGGTGTTGATTTAGAAGCCCTCCGTGATCGAATCCCCCTCCAGCAGGACGCCAGAAAAGGCCCCTAGGTGGGATCTCACGGGTACAGAAGGTTGCGGCGGTGGAAAAGTGTTTTCGTGGCTCTCCTGGTAGGTTTTGGAATATTTGAGAATATATATAGGCGGAAGAAATAGGTCGGTGGAGTCACGAGGGGCCCATGAGGGTGGGGGGCGTGCCCTACCCCCCTGGGTGCGCCCTCCGTCCTTGTGGCCGCCTTGTGGCTTCCCTGACGTGTACTTCAACTCCTCTGGATGTCTTCTGGTCCAGGAAAAATCATCGCAAAAGTTTCATTCCATTTGGACTCCGTTTGATATTCCTTTTATGTGAAACTCTAAAACAAGGAAAAAAACAAAAACTAGCACTGGGCTCTAGGTTAATAGGTTAGTCCCAAAAATAATATAAAATAGCATATTAATGCATATAAAACATCCAAAACAGATAATATAATAGCATGGAACAATCAAAAATTATAGATATGTTGGAGACATAGCAAGCTAATGCCTGAATATGTTGGGTATGCTACAAAGGGATTGGGAGTGCTGCTGGTGCAAAGTTACAAAGATGTTCTAATTGCTGAACACATGAATCCTTTAGGAGTGGTGGTCATAAGAGATGGATAGATCAATGAAACTAGGTTAATACAAGTCTTCAATGAAATGTTTGACTGGTTGTGGCAGTGGAGAATAAAAGAATATGGGAAAAATTGCTACATGATGAGGTTTTCTAATAAAGCAAAATTAGTGGAACTGGCAAAGTTCAATGACTTTAACCTAGGAACTGGAGTTGTTATCAAAGTGCAGCCCTGGTCTCTTGATCATCTGGCAATTAGGAAAATGCATACTGTCTGGGTGAAGTTTGAAAAGGTGCCAGAATGCTTTAGACACTTCTTTGGGATGTGTGAGGTGGCTGCTAATATAGGGCATGTGTTAGAAATAGATATGGACACTATCAATGAAGAAAAGGTGAAAGTGAAGTGTGGAGTTAGAGATGTTGGAAAGATTCCATCACAGGTAGAGATCACATCACCAGATTTTGCTGATGTTCAGGATTGGAACAGAGCTTGGTAAGGTGACTGAGATGGGGTGGTATAAAGAAGAAAAAAGAAAACCTGATGTTGTCTCTCAAATGGAGGATGGAGAAGATGAGGAGGAAAAAAGGAAAAAAGCAAAGCTAACTGGAGCAGACAGAAAAGGAATGTCATTGGGAAGCTTATCTCTGAAACAAAATGAAGAGATTGATAAAAAGAATGAAATGATGAAAAACTCTTTGGAGGAAATCATTGGACACTTGGGTAAAGAAATGACTGCAGAAAGTGGGAAAATGCGAAAGGAGATAGATATTATGTTCAGGAAAATTCAGAGCCTAGAAGAGGAAAAAGCTAGACAAAATGCTTTATGGACCAAAGCTGATAAAAGGATAAAAGACCTGGAGACCGCAATGCCTGGAGAGTCTGATGGAATAACAACAAGGAGAGATTCTGAGATTGGAACAGGAGGCTGCAAACAAAGAGCAATATGAGATGGAGCTAGCCAATCTAGAAGTTGAAGACTTTGAAAAGGAAACCCGGGAAAAGAAAGAAGAGACTAGATCTCGAAAATACAATGAACCTACTGGCTACAATGCAAGTCAAGAATCAGTGGGAACTTTTGGTGAGAAATTGGCAGAGTTACATGGTGTGGAGATGTTGAAAAAAAATGAGGATGATAAAGAAATTGAATTGAAGAGAATCATGAGGAACAGGGGGAAGGAAGATGAAAAAGTGGAGGAAATGGCCAAAATGAGGGCTGAAGAAAGAGATAACTATGGTAAGGGATCTGATTTAAATTGTGCTAACTCTTCCTTGTTACACATTAGTTCTCTGGTGGGGATTGATTTGGGGTGCTCAATTGATATGGTAGATAGAAATTTAGAAATCATTAGAAAAATGGAAATGGCAAGAAGAGAGATTTATTTTCAAAACATGGTGGAAGAGAGGAATGAAAAGGAGAGAAACAGTAACATGGGTAGTGAAGAGAAAAACGCACCAGTGCACATCCACACTGGAGATGTTGATTTGGAGGAACTTTGCTCAGACTTAGAACATTCGGATGCTGAAATGGAAGAACAACAATTTTTGAAACTGAGAAATATATTCTCAGGAAAATTATAATAATAAAAGGAATGGATCACCAGCATTAAGCTGTGTGAAGCAATCTGTTGGGATTGGTGTCCTCAGAAGGAAAAAGAAATAAAGAAAGAGAGATAAATCTGCTTTGAGGCAGTTTATTATAGATCAAAACATAGATAAAAAGGGATAAAAATAAATAAAAATGAGAGGTGTCTTCTGGAATGTGAGAGGATTGGGACAAGATCATAAAAAGAGGTATGTAAGAGAGATGATCGTTGATTATAAATTGGATTTTATAGGGATTTCAGAAACTATTAAACAAAAAATTTCTAAGAGTGAATTACACAACCTATGTGGGAGGATAAATTATGAATGGTGTTGGAATGAACCTAGGGGGATGTCTGTAGGGACTTTAATGGGAGTAAATCAAGATAGATTCAATGTAGAACATGTAGAGAAAGGGATATACTTTGTAAGGATGTTGATTTATGATAAAATCATCAAAATGCACTGGAATTTAATTACTGTATATGGTGATGCACAGCTGGAAGGAAAAAGCTTGCTTCTTAGCAGAGCTAGCCAGACTGTACCATGATAACCCTTTGCCTTGCCTGGTAGGGGGGGACTTCAATATTATTAGAAATGAAAAGGAAAAAAACAAACCTGTCCATAATGAGCAATGGACTTTTATGTTTAATGCTATCATTGAACAAGCTGGACTGAGAGAACTACCTCTAAATGGGAGGAAGTGTACATGGGCCAATAATTTGGCTGATCCCACCTTTGAAAAACTTGATAGGGTGCTGATGTGTCCAACTTGGGAAGAAAAATATCCTGTAACAATGTTAGGAGCATTTGCTAGGGAAGTATCAGATCATACCCCATTATTCCTAGACAAGGGAGAGGGGCAAACTAATAGATATATTTTTAGATATGAAAATGCTTGGGCCTTGAGGGAGGGATTTAAGGAACTGGTACAAAAAACATGGAATGAAAAATATTATGGGGATATCTTAGAAAGATGGCATCTTAGAATGAAAAATTTGAGGAAGAAAGATAAGGGATGGAATAAAAATGTGGATGCTTGGTATAAGAAGATCAAAATAGATATTGTTAGGAGATTAGAGAGATAGATAAAAATATTGAAACTATGGGAATAATTGCTGCTGACAGAAAAGAACAAAAAGAGTTGAGAGAACAGCTGAAAAGAGTGATGTTATGATACGTCCATTTTGCATCATGCCTTTATATCGATATTTATTGCATTATGGGCTGTTATTACACGTTATGTCACAATACTTATGCCTATTCTCTCTTATTTTACAAGGTTTACATAATGAGGGAGAATCCCGGCAGCTGGAATTCTGGGCTGGAAAAGGAGCTAATATTAGAGACCTATTATGCGCAACTCCAAAAGTCCTGAAACTCCACGGAAGTTATTTTTGGAAATAATAAAAAATACTGAGCGAAGAAAATACCAGAGGGGACCCACACCCTGGGCACGAGGGTGGGGGGCGCGCCCTACCCCCTTGGGCGCGCCCCCTGCCTCGTGGGCCCCCTGGTGGCCCTCCGGTGCCCATCTTCTGCTATATGAAGTCTTTCGTCCGAGGAAAAATAATAAGCAAGCTTTCGGGACGAGACTTCGCCGCCACGAGGCGGAACCAATCTAGGGCTCTGGCGGAGCTGTTCTGCCGGGGACACTTCCCTCCGGGAGGGGGAAATCATCGCCATCGTCATCACCAACGCTCCTCTCATCGGGAGGGGGCCAATCTCCATCAACATCTTCACCAGCACCATCTCCTCTCAAACCCTAGTTCATCTCTTGTATCCAATTCTTGTCTCTAAGTCTGGGATTGGTACCTGTAGGTTGCTAGTAGTGTTGATTACTCCTTGTAGTTGATGCTAGTTGGTTTATTTGGTGGAAGATCATATGTTCAGATCCTATATGCATATTAATACTCCTCTAATTATGAACATGAATATGATTTGTGAGTAGTTACGTTTGTTCCTGAGGACATGGGAGAAGTCTTGCTATTAGTAGTCATGTGAATTTGGTATTCGTTCGATATTTTGATGAGATGTATCTTGTCTCTCCTCTAGTGGTGTTATGTGAACGTCGACTACATGACACTTCACCATTATTTGGGCCTAGAGGAAGGCATTGGGAAGTAATAAGTAGATGATGGGTTGCTAGAGTGACAGAAGCTTAAACCCTAGTTTATGCGTTGCTTCGTAAGGGGCTGATTTGGATCCATATGTTTCATGCTATGGTTAGGTTTACCTTAATACTTCTTTTGTAGTTGCGGATGCTTGCAATAGGAGTTAATCATAAGTGGGATGCTTGTCCAAGTAAGGACAGCACCCAAGCACCGGTCCATTGTCCAGGCTTGTCCTTTGCTATAAAAAGGATAGGGCCACCTTGCTACACTTTATTTACTTTTGTTACTTGTTGCTCATTACAAATTATCCTATCACAAAACTATATGTTACCTATAATTCCAGTGCTTGCAGAGAATACCTTGCTGAAAACCGCTTATCATTTCCTTCCGCTCCTCGTTGGGTTCGACACTCTTACTTATCGAAAGGACTACGATAGATCCCCTATACTTGTGGGTCATCAAGACACTTTTCTGGCGCCGTTGCCGGGGAGTGAAGCGCCTTTGGTAGGTGGAATTTGGTAAGGAAAAATTTATATAGTGTGCTGAAATTTACTGTCACTTGTTACTATGGAAAGTAATCCTCTGAGGGGCTTGTTCGGGGTATCTTCACCTCGACCAGTAGAGCAAAGAGTTGCTCCTCAACCTACTGAACCTACTGAAAATGAAAATGAAAATGTCTACTTTGAGATTCCTACGGGTATGATAAAAAACATCTAGCTAATCCTTTTGCAGGAGACGAAACATTACATCCTGATGAGACCTAATATATGTGGATGAAGTTTGTGGATTATTTAAGCTTGCAGGTATGCCCGATGATGTTATCAAGAAGAAGGTCTTCCCTTTATCTTTGAAGGGAGATGCATTGACATGGTATAGGCTATGTGATGATATGGGATCATGGAACTACAAACGATTGAAATTGGAATTTCATCAAAAGTTTTATCCTATGCATCTTGTTCATCGTGATCGTAATTATATATATAATTTTTGGCCTCGCGAAGGAGAAAGCATCGCTCAAGCTTGGGGGAGGCTTAAGTCAATGTTATATTCATGCCCCAATCATGAGCTCTCAAGAGAAATGATTATTCAAAAAATTTATGCTCGGCTTTCTGACAACAATCGCACCATGCTCGATACTTCTTGTACTGGTTCTTTTATGATGAAGACTATTGAATTCAAATGGGACTTATTGGAAAGAATTAAATGCAACGCTGAAGATTGGGACCTCGACGAAGGTAAGGAGTCAGGTATAACACCTAAGTTTGATTGTGTTAAATATTTTATGGATACCGATGTTTTCCGTAAATTTAGCACTAAATATGGACTTGACTCCGAGATAGTAGCTTATTTTTGTGAATCTTTTGCTGCTCACATTGATCTCCCTAAGGAGAAGTGGTTTAAATATCATCCTCCCATAGAAGTAAAAGTAGTTGAACCTATTAAAGTTGAAGAAAAGACTATCACTTATAATGATCCTGTTGTTCCTACTGCTTATGTTGAGAAACCACCTTTCCCTGTTAGGATAAAGGATCATGCTAAAGCTTCGACTGTGGTTCATAAAAGTAATATTAGAACTTATACACCTCCTGAGCAAGTTAAAGTTGAACCTAATATTGCTATTGTTAAACATATCTTGGCTGATAATATTGATGGGCATGTTATTTATTTCTGTGATGAGACTGCTAGAATTGCTAAACCTAGTGCTAAAGATAAACATAGACCTGTGGTAGGCATGCCTGTTATTTCTGTTAAAATAGGAGATCATTGTTATCATGGCTTGTGTGATATGGGTGCTAGTGCTAGTGCAATACCTATTGACTTATACAAAGAAATTATGCATGATATTGCACCTGCTGAGTTAGAAGAAATCGATGTTACCATAAAGCTTGCCAATAGAGATACTATTTCACCAATGGGAATTGTTAGAGATGTTGAAGTCTTGTGTGGGAAAACTAAATATCCTGCTGATTTTCTTGTTCTTGGTTCCCCACAAGATAGCTTTTGTCCCATTATATTTGGTAGACCCTTCTTAAACACTGTTAATGCTAAGATAGAGTGCGAAAAGGATGTTGTTACTATTGGTCTAGGTGATATGTCTCATGAGTTTAACTTTTCTAAATTTCGTAGACAACACCGTGAAGAAGAATTGCCTAGTAGAGATGAAATTATTGGTCTTGCTTCTATTGCCGTGCCTCCTAGTGATCCTTTAGAACAATATTTGCTAGACCATGAAAATGATATGTTTATGAATGAAAGAAGGGAAATAGATGAAGTATTCTTTAAACAGGGACCTATTTTGAAACACAACTTGCCTGTCGAAATCCTAGGGGATCCTCCTCCACCCAAGGGTGATCCCGTGTTTGAGCTTAAACCATTGCCTGATACTCTTAAATATGCTTATCTTGATGAAAAGAAGATATATCCTATTATTATTAGTGCTAACCTTTCAGAGAAGGAGGAAGAAAAATTATTGAAAACTCTGAAGAAGCACCGTGCTGCTATTGGATATACTCTTGATGATCTTAAGGGCATTAGTCCCACTCTATGTCAACACAAAATAAATTTGGAGAAAGATGCCAAACCAGTTATTGATCATCAATGACGGCTGAATCCTAAGATGAAAGAAGTGGTAAGAAAGGAAATACTAAAGCTTCTTGAGGCAGGTATAATCTATCTTGTTGCTGATAGTCAGTGGGTAAGTCATGTACATTGTGTCCCTAAGAAGGGAGGTATTACTGTCGTTCCTAATGATAAAGATGAATTGATCCAGCAAAGAATTATTACAGGTTATAGGATGGTAATTGATTTCCGCAAATTAAATAAATCTACTAAAAAAGATCATTACCCCTTGCCATTCATTGATCAAATGCTAGAAAGACCATCCAAACATACACATTTTTGCTTTCTAGATGGTTACTTTGGTTTCTCTCAAATACCTGTGTCAGCTGATGATCAAGCAAAGACCACTTTTACTTGCCCTTTCGGTACTTTTGCTTATAGACGTATGCCTTTTGGTTTATGTAATGCACCTGCTACCTTTCAAAGATGCATGATGGCTATATTCTCTTATTTTGTGAAAAGATTTGTGAGGTTTTCATGGACGATTTCTCCGTCTATGGATCCTCTTTTGATGATTGCTTAAGCAACCTTGATCGAGTTTTGCAGAGATGTGAAGAAACTAATCTTGTCCTGAATTGGGAAAAGTGCCACTTTATGGTTAATGAAGGCATTGTCTTGGGGCATAAAATTTCTGAAAGAGGCATTGAAGTTGATAAAGCCAAGGTTGATGCTATTGAAAAGATGCCATGTCCCAAGGACATCAAAGTATAAGAAGTTTCCTTGGTCATGCTGGTTTTTATAGGAGGTTCATGAAGGACTTCTCAAAAATTTCTCGGCCTCTGACTAATCTATTACAAAAAGATATACCACTTGTCTTTGATGATGATTGTGTAGAAGCATCTGAAATACTTAAGAAAGAATTGATTTCTGCACCTATTGTTCAGCCACCTGATTGGAATTTACCCTTTGAAATTATGTGTGATGCTAGTGATTATGCTGTAGGTGCTGTTCTAGGGCAAAGAGTTGATAAGAAATTAAATGTTATTCAATATGCTAGTAAAACCCTAGACAATGCTCAGAGAAATTATGCTACTACTGAAAAAGAATTCTTAGCAGTTGTATTTTCTTGTGATAAGTTTAGGCCTTATATTGTTGATTCTAAAGTAACTATTCACACTGATCATGCTGCTATTAAATATCTTATGAAAAAGAAAGATGCTAAACCTAGACTTATTAGATGGGTTCTCTTGCTACAAGAATTTGATTTACACATTATTGATAGAAAGGGAGCTGAGAACCCCGTTGCAGACAACTTGTCTAGGTTAGAAAATGTTCTTGATGACCCACTACCTATTGATGATAGCTTTCCTGATGAACAACTAAATGTCATAAATGCTTCTCGTACTGCTCCATGGTATGCTCATTATGCTAATTATATTGTTGCTAAATTTATACCACCTAGTTTCACATACCAGCAAAAGAAAAAGGTTTTCTATGATTTGAGACATTATTTCTGGGATGACCCACATCTTTATAAAGAAGGAGTAGATGGTGTCATTAGACGTTGTGTACCTGAGCATGAACAGGAACAGATCCTACGCAAGTGTCACTCCGAGGCTTATGGAGGACACCACGCTGGAGATAGAACTGCACATAAGGTATTGCAATCTGGTTTTTATTGGCCTGCTCTCTTCAAGGATGCCCGTAAGTTTGTCTTATCTTGTGATGAATGTCAAAGAATTGGTAATATTAGTAGACGTCAAGAAATGCCTATGAATTATTCACTTGTTATTGAACCATTTGATGTTTGGGGCTTTGATTATATGGGACTGTTTCCTGCCTCTAATGGATATACACATATTTTAGTTGCTGTTGATTACGTTACTAAGTGGGTAGAAGCTATTCCAACTAGTAGTGCTAATCATAACACCTCTATTAAGATGCTTAAAGAAGTCATTTTTCCGAGGTTTGGAGTCCCTAGATATTTAATGACTGATGGTGGTTCACATTTTATTCATGGTGCCTTTCGTAAAATGCTTGCTAAGTTAATTTTTGTCTCTAAGTCTGGGATTGGTACCTGTAGGTTGCTAGTGGTGTTGATTACTCCTTGTAATTGATGCTAGTTGGCTTATTTGGGGGAAGATCATATGTTCAGATCCTATATGCATATTAATACTCCTCTGATTATGAACATGAATATGCTTTGTGAGTAGTTATGTTTTTTCCTGAGGACATGGGAGAAGTCTTGCTATTAGTAGTCATGTGAATTTTGTATTCGTTCGATATTTTGATGAGATGTATGTTGTCTCTCCTCTAGTGGTGTTATGTGAACGTCGACTACATGACACTTCACCATTATTTGGGCCTAGAGGAAGGCGTTGGGGACTAATAAGTAGATGATGGGTTGCTAGAGTGAAAGAAGCTTAAACCCTAGTTTATGCGTTGCTTCGTAAGGGGATGATTTGGATCCGTATGTTTCATGCTATGGTTAGGTTTACCTTAATACTTCTTTTGTAGTTGCGGATGCTTACAATAGGAGTTAATCATAAGTGGGATGATTGTCCAAGTAAGGACAGCACCCAAGCACCGGTCCACCCACATATCAAATTATCAAAGTACCGAACGCGAATCATATGAACCTGATGAAAACCAGCTTGACGATAATTCCCATGTGTCCTCGGGAGCGCTTTTCTCTATATAAGAGTTTGTCCAGGCTTGTCCTTTGCTATAAAAAGGATTGGGCCACCTTGCTGCACTTTATTTACTTTTGATACTTGTTGCTTGTTACAAATTATCCTATCACAAAACTATCAGTTACCTATAATTCCAGTGCTTGCAGAGAATACATTGCTGAAAACAGCTTATCATTTCGTTCTGCTCCTCGTTGGGTTCGACAATCTTACTTATCGAAAGGACTATGATAGATCCCCTATACTTGTGGGTCATCATGTTATAGGAAGAGATTAAGATAATTTAAAGATACAAAGATAAAGAAATTACAGATGGAGACGGGAACACTAGATATTATCATGCCAAGGTGAATGGAAGGAGAAGAAAAAATAGAATTATATCTCTAGAGCAAGAAGAAGGGGTGATAGAGGGAGATGAGAAACTTATGGAGTATATTACTAACTTGTACAAAAATCTGTTTGGACACCTTGAAGAAACATAGATTTTGATGAGAAACATGCAAAAAAATCAGTGAGGAGGGGAAAGAGAGGCTGATGAGTCCCTTCTCCCTAGAGGAGAACAAAAAGGTGGGATTTGGAATGAAAAAAAAGCCCCTGACTAGATGGTCCTGCTGATTTTTACCAGGAGTTATTGGATCTGGTTAAATGGGACCTTAAAGCCCTAATAGAAGAGTTTTCTAAAGGAAAAATTGATATTGCTAGGTTGAACTATGGCATAATTACATTAGTACCTAAAACTGCTCATGCTAAACAAATTCAGAAATTTAGACCAATATGTTTGTTGAATGTTAGCTTCAAAATTATAACAAAAGTATTAATGAACAGACTAATACTATGTGTGTCCCCTGTCATATCCAAAACTCAAACAACATTTATTAAAGGGAGATATATTATGGAGGGAGTGGTGATCCTACATGAAGCATTAAACACTTTCCACAAAAAGAAGCAAGATGCACTAATTTTCAAAGTAGATTCTGAAAAATCATATGACAAAATCAAGTAGCCTTTTGTGATACAGATGCTGAAAGCCAAAGAATTCCCTGATAAATGGTGTAATTGGGTTATGGAAACTATGAGAGGAGGACATGTTGGGGTGAAAGTAAATGATGAAATTGGACCTTATTTTAGAACGCATAAAGGGCTTAGACAGGGGGATGCTATGTCTCCCCTACTCTTTGATCTAGTTGTTGATGTGTTAGCCATACTAATGTATAATGCATTGGAAAATGATTTAGTCAAAGGAGTCTGGGGGAATGAAAAAAATAAAGGAGTTAACATGCTGCAATATGCAGATGACACAATCTTCCTAATCAAAGATGATGTAGATAGTGTGCAAAAGTTGAAATTTATATTGGCAGCCTTTGAACAAATGTCTGGTCTCAAGATTAATTTTCACAAAAGTGAATTGATGTTATTTGGGAAGGCTAAAGAGAAACAAAGTTTATATCAAGAGATATTGACTTGGAAAATGGGTGTAATTCCTATGAAATATTTAGGAAAGCCAGTTTCTGATTCCAGGCTTAAAAATGTTCATTGGAACTGTGTCACTGAGAAAGTTGAAAATAGATGTGGATGCTGGCAAGGGAAATTGTTGGGATCTATTGCAGGGAGAATTACCCTAGTCCAGACTTGCCTCACTAATATACCTCTCTTTATGATGTCCTTTTATCCTATACCTAAAGGGGTGATTAAAAAATTGACTTCTACAAAGCTAGGCTAGTGTGGCAAGAAGGTGAGGATAATAAGAAATATCACTTAGTAAAATGGGAGACTTGTTGTTTACCCAAACAAGTGGGGGGCCTAGGGATTATTAATCTAGAATTGATGAATATATCTTTGTTAGCTAAGTGGTTCTGGAAAATGGAAACAGCGGAGGGATTGTGGCAAGATATTATTAGTAGAAAACATGGAGGCGAGGGGTGCTTGTCGAGGGCCACAAAAAAACCTGAAGATTCTCATTTTTGGTCTAGGCTAATGAAGATCAAAGAAATCTTTTATAGATTTGTTAAGAAAGAATTAGGAGATGGACAAAATACTAGATTTTGGGAAGATATTTGCGTAGATGATAAAAAGCCTCAAGGAAGCTTATCCTAGGCTATATGATATGTGCTTTGATCACAACATAAAAGTGGCTGAAGCCATCCAAAAAGGATGGCAGGATTTTAGGTTTAGAAGGACTTTGTATGGGGAAACTTTAGGACTATGGAATAGTCTAAAAAGTAGATGTGAGGAGATTGAAATGAAAGGTGGAAATGACAAAATAATATGGTCTCTTAGGGCTGGTGGTAAATTTACAGTTAAATCTATGTATAGAAAGTTGGCGGTTGATGAGCTTAGATTCCCGCAGAAATTTTTGTGGAAAATCAAGGTACCAGCCAAAATTAAAGTGTTCCTTTGGTTAGTCATTAAAAAAGCATACTCATAAGAGATTCATTACTAAAAAGGGGATGGAAAGGGGGAAAGAATTGTGTGTTTTATGGGAAAGATGAATCAGATGATCATTTCTTTTTACATGTTCGGCTGCCTCTTTAGTGTGGAGTTTAATCAAATGTTCATTTGGGCTAAGAAAAACACCATCATCAGTCCAAGAATGTTTTGGGACATGGTTAGACACATTCAAGGGAGATGATGGAAAAATGGTGTTAGTGGGGGTTGCCTGTGACGCCCCCGATTCAATCGTACACTAATCATGCACGCAAACGTGTACGATCAAGATCAGGGACTTACGGGAAGATATCACAACACAACTCTAAAACATAAATAAGTCATACAAGCATCATAATACAAGCCAAGGGCCTCGAGGGCTTGAATACAAGTGCTCGATCATAGACGAGTCAGCGGAAGCAACAATATCTGAGTACAGACATAAGTTAAACAAGTGTGCCTTAAGAAGGCTAGCACAAACTGGGATACAGATCGAAAGAGGCGCATGCCTCCTGCCTGGGATCCACCTATCTACTCCTGGTCGTCGTCAGCGGCCTGCACGTAGTAGTAGGCACCTCCAGTGTAGTAAGAGTCGTCGTCGACGGTGGCGTCTGGCTCCTGGGCTCCAGCATCTAGTTGCGACAACCAGATAGAAGGGAAAGGGGGAAAAGAGGGAGAAAAGCAACCGTGAGTACTCATCCAAAGTACTCGCAAGCAACACTACATATGCATGGGTATATGTGTAAAGGGCCATATCGGTGGACTGAACTGCAGAATGCCAGAATAAGAGGGGGATAGCTAATCCTGTCGAAGACTACGCTTCTGGCCACCTCCATCTTGCAGCATGTAGAAGAGAGTAGATGGTAAGTTCACCAAGTAGCATCGCATAGCATAATCCTACCCGGCGATCCCCTCCCCGTCGCCCTGTTAGAGAGCGATCACCGGGTTATATCTGGCACTTGGAAGGGTGTGTTTTATTAAGTATCCGGTTCTAGTTGTCATAAGGTCAAGGTACAACTCCGGGTCATCCTTTTACTGAGGGACACGGTTATTCGAATAGATAAACTTCCCTGCAGGGGTGCACCACATAACCCAACACGCTTGATCCCATTTGGTCGGACACACTTTCCTGGGTCATGCCCGGCCTCGGGAGATCAACACGTCGCAGCCCTACCTAGGCACAACAGAGAGGTAAGCACGCCGGTCTAAATCCTATGGCGCAGGGGTCTGGGCCCATCGCCCATTGCACACCTGCACGTTGCGAGGGCAGCCGGAAGCAGACCTAGCCTAGCAGGCGTTCCAGTCCAATCCGGCGCGCGCCGCTCCGTCGCTGACGTCACGAAGGCTTCGGCTGATACCACGACGTCGAGTGCCCATAACTGTTCCCGCGTAGTTGGTTAGTGCGTATAGACCAAATGGCCAGACTCAGATCAAATACCAAGATCTCGTTAAGCGTGTTAAGTATCCGCGAACGCCGACCAGGGCCTGGCCCACCTCTCTCCTAGGTGGTCTCAACCTGCCCTGTCGCTCCGCCACAAAGTAACAGTCGGGGGCCGTCAGGAACCCAGGCCCACCTCTACCGGGATGGAGCCACCTGTCCTTTCAGCCCCCTCATCAGAATCACTTGCGGGTACTCAACGAGCTGACCCGACTTTAGTCGCCACATGTGTCATATATCATGTATATAAGTACATACCCGTGATCACCTCCCGAGTGATCACGGCCCGATAGTTTAGCATGGCAGACGGACAAGAATGTAGGGCCACCGATGGAATACTAGCATCCTATACTAAGCATGTAGGATTGCAGGAAAAGGTAACAACAGTAGTAGCAAGGACAGGCTATGCATCAGGATAGGATTAACGAAAGCAGTAACATGCTACACTACTCTACTGCAAGTAGTATAGAGAAGAATAGGCGATATCTGGTGATCAAGGGGGCGGCTTGCCTGGTTGCTCTGGCAAGAAGGAGGGGTCGTCAACAGCGTAGTCGGTCGGGGCACCAGCAGCGGCGTCGGTCTCGTAGTCTACCTGAGAGAAGAGGGGGAAGAAACAATGAATACAATGCAAACAGATGCATAACGATGCATGACATGGCAAAGCGTGATGCTAGGTGTGCCCAAACGCGGTAGTAGGTGATACCGGCGAAGGGGGAAACATCTGGGAAAGTATCCCCGGTGTTTCGCATTTTCGGACAGATGAATCGGAGGGGGAAAGTTGCGTGTTTGATATACTAGGGTTGTGTGGCGGACGAACGGGCTGCGTATCCGGATTCGTCTCGTCGTTCTGAGTAACTTTCATGTACAAAGTTTTTTCATCTGAGCTACGGTTTATTTTATATGATTTTCTAAAGTTTTAAATCATTTTTAGAATTTATTTAATTATTTTGAATTCGACATTATCCAGAATAGTGCATGCTGATGTCGTCATGAGGTCAGGATGACGTCAGCAGTCAACAGAGGTGTTGACTGGTCAACCTGACGTGTGGGTCCAGTGGGACCCACCTGTCATACTCTGTTTAGGTTAATTAGGGTTTAGCTAAACTAATTACTGTTTAATTAAACTAACAAGTTAATCAGATTAATTAAATAGGATTATTTAAGTTAATTAAATAATTAATTAATATTTTGTTTACTATTTATCTTTTTTTAATCTTTTATATATTTATTTATTTATTTTCTTAAATCGTTCTAGGCTGGGCCCACATGTCTGTGGCCCAGAGGGGCCATAGCGGTTCGGGCGGTAGCGGGTGCGGGCGCACCCGAGCGAGCGCTCGCCCGCAGGGCAGGACGAGGCCAGCGAGGCCGGGCGGTCACCGGAGGGGGACGCCGGCGGGAGAGCAGCAGGGCGGCGCCGGAGTGGGGCTGCGGGCCAGAGGGGGAGTGGCCGTGGCCGAGCCAGACGGCCGGGACGAGGCACGAGCGCCAGGGCGCGGGGGAGGTCGACGCGGCCGCGGGTCGAGCTCGCGTCCATGGTGGATGGCGGGCGAGATGGCGCAGAGAGGAGGAGGTTGTGGGTGCGGTGAGCGCGGTGAGCGCGGTCGCGGGCGCGACCAGGGGCGGTGGTCAGAGGCATGCGCCGGTGCGATGAGCACGTTCGGGGCCCGGTCGGCGAGTGTGCACGGCGATGGAGGGGAAGAGGAGGAGGGGGAAGGCCCGGGGCCTCACCGGGGTTCGCAGGGTCAAGGGCAGCGGTGCTTGAGGTGGGGGGACGGGGACAACGTGGGCGGCGTGGAGGCAGACCAGTGGGGAGGAGGAAGCAGGTCGTCGAGGGAGCTCCGGCGTCGTGGCCTCCGGCGAGGTCCTCGGCGGCGGCGACGGCGCAGTCGGTCTGGGCGGCGGGGTCGTTCCCTGCCCCGATCCAGATTGGATCGGGGGGAGGAGACGAGGGAGCGAGAGGGGGAGAGATCGGGGGGAGAGTGGGGAACGTGGGGAGGGTTAGGGTTTGGCTGCGGGTGGGATTATCCAGCCGGGGTGGGCCAGCTGGGCCGCGTGGGTGGCCAGCTGGGCCAGTTGGCCCAGTTGGCCGGGGGGTGTCCTTTTCTTTCTATTTTTATTTTGTTTTGTCTTTCTCTTTTTATTTAATTTAATTTTCTATTTTATTAAATTTTAGCTTTTATAGAATACAAAAGTTGTACCTAAAAGAGCATTAATAATTATGCCACTACCACAATTAGCTCCGCAACTAAAACAAAATAGTTTAATATTTTATCAATTTGAAAAGGGTAGTTAGTTAAATGTTTTGCTGCTGTTTTAAATATTTTAGTGCACTTAAACCTTTTATAAAATTGTGGTTTCTCCACAATAATTACCTATGCATTATTTGGCAACACCCCAACATTTTAGTTTTAATATTTGAAAATATTTTATTATTTGCTTGATTTTAAATTTGAATTCGAACCGGTTTCGAACTAATGCGAGATTAGCAACAGTAATCGAGGTGACGTGGCATCATTAACGTGGGATTACTGTAGCCTAATTATCCGGGCGTCACAATTCTCCTCCACTACAAGAAATCTCGTCCCGAGATTTAAGAGGTAGTGAAAGGGGGGAAGGTTTAGTGACGAAATTCTAACGGATCTTCTCGCCCTTGGTTACTCTTCTCGAAGAGGTCGATCCATTAAGTTGATGCCTTCATTCCTCTTCTCCAGGTCATTATGATGAAGTTGCCATCCTTCCTTCAGGATCTTCACCGTACTTACGAAAGGTTAAGAGGGGAAAACTCTATAAGCACGGATTCTAACAGGATTGAGCATCAGACGGTTAACTCGGGGGAAGAAGCATAAGTATCTCTCGAATTGAAACTTAAGAAGATATCGAGAGCAAAATAAGAAGGTACCATGAGAAGTTTCAAATGGATAGGTAATGGTTCGATGCCTGAAACCAAGTGCGAAAGGGGTCCAGAGCAACGAGATTAAGTATTGCGTCTGTTACGAAAATAGATCACTAGGAAGGTGGCCCGTGAATTACATACGAGGCCACGCGCGAGGAACAACCTTGGGAACAGGGGGTGTACAGGAGAGTCAGGTTTCGATCCTGTGGAACTGTGGGTTATGGGCCTACAATGTGGGTTAAAATTAGAAAGGGGGCTGACATGTTGCACGGTCATGATAGCTAGGCATGTCAGAGGGTAGCCTGCCAGCTATGTTGGCAACAACGTTGGTACCAAGGGCGAGGGACGAAGAGAACCATTTTCCTGCTCATTGAACGAGGCGGACCAATAGGCAAGGTTCTCGTCCATCGGTGGCTACCGGAATGTCATCAACAATAGTAACAGGGTCTTATTGATAGAGTAGTACACCGAGGTGTTTACATAAGCAGTGAATTATTACTGCTTAGATCATATAGATCACAAGAAAGATTAAATAAAATAATGGAAAGGAAAAGGGTGATCATCAGATTAAACAGAACAATGGAAAGGAAAATGTGTTTAAACACATATTTCAAGGGTATATCCTTCCCAAGGACAAGCAGAGTATCATATCCATGACAGGATAGAAAGTAGAATACCATTTAGGTAAGGGGAGAGAAATTTCATGACATTACCCATACAACGGTGTTTGGATAATTGAGCAAGAATCATTTAGCATTGGGCTTCAAATGTTCTTGTAAAAAAATCGGAGTACCACAGACATGCTTCGAGATAGCATTAGCATGGTATTCAAGCAAAGGTCAGACTTTGGATACAAAGGATCCATCAGGAACAACTTGTAGAATAAGTTTTACAATTTCCACATGGAAGAATGGATAACCTTGCTGAAAGGAAGAACTATAACAATAGGTCCTCCGGTCAAGTGTGCTAGGCATGACATCACCTTACCGGGTCATATAAAGACCAATGTTATAACTCTTGAAAATGTGCTCCAACCATCATAGCTGACCGAGATTCAGATCTAATCGGTGTTAGGAAACCTCAGACTCAGGATGCCTGAGAAGAAAAGGTGCCAGACAAATTGACGGGATGACACTGTAAGATTCTCGGGAAATGAACTATGAAGTGATTTCCGTTAACAAGAGTTCATCATTAACCCAAGGAGAGGACAAGGAGGTGGCTGATGGGCTAAGGACAATTCATCGAGATTTCCAAAAGATGGATTTCCACAATTATGTGAACAAGGAGATAACACTTGTCAATTCGAATGATATAATGTTGTATGCTCTAGGAAAACATACACCATCAATCATTAGTCGAAAGGTGTGCCCGGAATACGACCTTAGGCAGCAAGATCAATGTTAGAGTGACGATTCAATAACCAGCGGTCTAAGAACGAACTGTCGATCGTTAACTTCAAAGCAATAGGGTTGCTAGAAGTACAAAACTCAAACAACATCGTTAGCATATTGGTATCCTAGTTAAAAACAACACGGGGACCAAGGAAGAATGGTGATGGTGAGAAGTATCATCATACCGAGAATTTCTAAGAGGTGGAGAAATGCTCACGACATTCTTGACATCAAAGATGGTAATACTCCACGGTAGAACATAACATAAGTTGGATAGCAAGGAACTCAAGGTACAACACAAAACAAGAACAAGTTTTTGTGTTGGGGGGGAATGCAATAATGTTGTCGATGATAACCCAAACCATCGAGGGCAAAGGATGGTATTTCTCATCAAAATTCGATAGATCTCTTGGAAGAGCTCAGAATGTTGATGATATTCATGACACATTTGTCGCGAGATTACCTAAAGATGTAATCGATCGGCGATGACATCAAGTCAAAGGAATGGTGAAGCGAAAGGTTATTGGAACCAAGGGTACGACATAAACTCGAAACTAAGCTCGCTGTTCAAGGCGAAATGATATGACGAGGAGGATCGACGTAAGGTTAGTTCATCATCGAAAATTGTGCTCCGGGAAGAAGGACCAGGTAGCACAGTTAAAATTTAGCATGGTAATGATATAGCCGATCAGGCTAGGGATGTCGTGATCGAGTACAAACTCGTAAGCAAAGAAGATTACTAAGAGTTGTTTAATCGCGATGCGGACTCGATTCAGTTATCGATGTCCTTGAGTGTTTAATAACTCGAAGCCCGTGAAAATTTGGAATCAATGAGAATGTAGCACTTGATGGAGAACTCATAAGAAGTTTTGCAGTTCCGTGATAATCTCGAGATACCGGGGGGGGGTAATACTCGACGACAAACCAAAGTAGAGGTTGGACTGGGGTATTGCTCTGCAGAAGACAAGTGCTTAAACTTGTACGATAAATGGTATTTAAAGGAGAACATGGTCCGAACCATGATTGCAAAAGGCCAGATCCCAGATATAAGATGAACTTATACCAAGGGAATACTTAATTTAAGAGAAGCTTTTAATGATAAGATCTACATCGTGTCCATGGGCATGAACACAAAGTTCAAGGTCGACTCCCACTTCTCTAATGCATAACCTTTCATTCACTTCTCATTTTCAAAGAAGTTGTAATGTTGAATTTTATCTAGCAAAATACCAGAAGAGTATGACTCGTGAAAACTTTCGAGGTCACACATATTAAGGAAGGCCTAGGTTCAACCCATCGGGGCATCGTGGAAACATATATCACAAACTTCAGGGGTAAATAACTCAAGCTCGATAGTAGAGCATGGGTGACAAAACGAGAGGATACAATTTACTGAAGGCATTGTGTATCAAGGAAAGAACTTCTCGAGGTTTTTGTATACGAAAGACACTGTCGGATGATATTCCAACAAAGGATCCGACGGTCCATAGTGGAGCTGATGTGAGTATCGGCACACAATCAGAGGAAGAAACAATGTGAAGGCATTGGATTATAGAAGCAACTAACTAATTCAAAGCTCACATGTAAAGGAATTATAGTTTCCAAATCAAAGGATCAGAAGCAAATGCTCTGATTAAGGATGGATAACTTGAGTAAGCTTAGGGGTACAAACGACGACAATTTGATTGGTCGAGATCCAGCTCATGTTAAAAATGACGTCTGAGCCGGAAGGATGAATTCTAGGATATGATTGAGGATTGCGAGCATTTGCAACATATTGAATCAATGGACTCAAAATGATATTTGACGAAGGATGCCAATAAGATTACCAGACTTATGGGATTAACCATAATGCAAGC
This sequence comes from Aegilops tauschii subsp. strangulata, assembly GCF_002575655.3. Taxonomy (NCBI): domain Eukaryota; kingdom Viridiplantae; phylum Streptophyta; class Magnoliopsida; order Poales; family Poaceae; genus Aegilops; species Aegilops tauschii. The sequence continues at coordinate 325,448,157 of NC_053040.3, forward strand.
AAGCAAGAATTTCAAGAGCAAGAGGATGCTCAGGAATTTTGGAAGATCAAATGGTATTTCGAAAACTTTTGTGAAACACATGAACAACTGGGAAAGAGCGGATACTCGATAAGCGCGAGGAATTATCCGTAAGGGTATTCATGAGGCAAGAACTGTATAGCAGTAGGCTCAAAGGATTCTTGGAACAACGGAGAGCGGTTCGGGGCATCTTGTATGAACAAGATCAACTTGGAATAAAATTAAGAACGACGGGTGTAAGTATTTATCCATAGGGATAGATCAGTGGTAGGGAATTGCAAAAGCAACGAGCACAAAGTCTCGAGAACATCGGAGAGTATCTTCGAAATCCTTCGGTGCACCAAGCAATCATCTGGAGTGAGGGGCTCTCCGGGAGGAAGTAGTTACGAGAACCTAGAGTCAGAGTTAGTAAAATCATTCCACCCGAATAGAAGAGAGGTCAGAGTCCCAGAGTATAGGTCGAGGAATAAAAGATCCTAATACCACCCAATGGCAACGTGGGCCCGTAAGCCACACAGCCATGTTAGTAAAAGTTTTTTTTAATGACTAGACTCGACTTCGGCCAAGGAGTTGGAAAGGGGATTCCTACATGCAGTCGGCTCTGATACCAACTTGTGACGCCCCCGATTCAATCGTACACTAATCATGCACGCAAACGTGTACGATCAAGATCAGGGACTCACGGGAAGATATCACAACACAACTCTAAAACATAAATAAGTCATACAAGCATCATAATACAAGCCAGGGGCCTCGAGGGCTCGAATACAAGTGCTCGATCATAGACGAGTCAGCGGAAGCAACAATATCTGAGTACAGACATAAGTTAAACAAGTTTGCCTTAAGAAGGCTAGCACAAACTGGGATACAGATCGAAAGAGGCGCATGCCTCCTGCCTGGGATCCACCTAACTACTCCTAGTCATCGTCAGCGGCCTGCACGTAGTAGTAGGCACCTCCAGTGTAGTAAGAGTCGTCGTCGACGGTGGCGTCTGGCTCCTGGGCTCCAGCATCTGGTTGCGACAACCAGATAGAAGGGAAAGGGGGAAAAGAGGGAGAAAAGCAACCGTGAGTACTCATCCAAAGTACTCGCAAGCAACACTACATATGCATGGGTATATGTGTAAAGGGCCATATCGGTGGACTGAACTGCAGAATGCCAGAATAAGAGGGGCATAGCTAATCCTGTCGAAGACTACGCTTCTGGCCACCTCCATCTTGCAGCATGTAGAAGAGAGTAGATGGTAAGTTCACCAAGTAGCATCGCATAGCATAATCCTACCCGGCGATCCCCTCCTCGTCGCCCTATTAGAGAGCAATCACCGGGTTATATCTGGCACTTGGAAGGGTGTGTTTTATTAAGTATCCAGTTCTAGTTGTCATAAGGTCAAGGTACAACTCCGGGTCATCCTTTTACCGAGGGACACGGCTATTCGAATAGATAAACTTCCCTGGAGGGGTGCACCACATAACCCAACACGCTTGATCCCATTTGGCCGGACACACTTTCCTGGGTCATGCCCGGCCTCGGGAGATCAACACGTCGCAGCCCTACCTAGGCACAACAGAGAGGTCAGCACGCCGGTCTAAATCCTATGGCGCAGGGGTTTGGGCCCATCGCCCATTGCACACCTGCACATTGCGAGGGCGGCCGGAAGCAGACCTAGCCTAGCAGGCGTTCCACTCCAATCTGGCGCGCGCCGCTCCATCGCTAACGTCACGAAGGCTTCGGCTGATACCACGACGTCGAGTGCCCATAACTGTTCCCGCGTAGTTGGTTAGTGCGTATAGACCAAATGGCTAGACTCAGATCAAATACCAAGATCTCGTTAAGCGTGTTAAGTATCCGCGAACGCCGACCAGGGCCAGGCCCACCTCTCTCGTAGGTGGTCTCAACCTGCCCTGTCCCTCCGCCACAAAGTAACAGTCGGGGGCCGTCAGGAACCCATGCCCACCTCTACCGGGATGGAGCCACCTGTCCTTTCAGCCCCCTCATCAGAATCACTTGCGGGTACTCAACGAGCTGACCCGACTTTAGTCACCACATGTGTCATATATCATGTATATAAGTATATACCCGTGATCACCTCCCGAGTGATCACGGCCCGATAGTATAGCATGGCAGACGGACAAGAATGTAGGGCCACCGATGGAATACTAGCATCCTATACTAAGCATGTAGGATTGCAGGAAAAGGTAACAACAGTAGTAGCAAGGACAGGCTATGCATCAGGATAGGATTAACGGAAAGCAGTAACATGCTACACTACTCTAATGCAAGCAGTATAGAGAAGAATAGGCGATATCTGATGATCAAGGGGGGGCTTGCCTGGTTGCTCTGGCAAGAAGGAGGGGTCGTCAACAGCGTAGTCGGTCGGGGCACCAGCAGCGGCGTCGGTCTCGTAGTCTACCTGAGAGAAGAGGGGGAAGAAACAATGAATACACTGCAAACAGATGCATAACGATGCATGACATGACAAAGCATGATGCTAGGTGTGCCCAAACGCGGTAGTAGGTGATACCGGCGAATGGGGAAACATCTGGGAAAGTATCCCCGGTGTTTCGCATTTTCGGACAGATGAATCAGAGGGGGAAAGTTGCGTGTTCGATATGCTAGGGTTGTGTGGCGGACGAACTGGCTGCGTATCTGGATTCGTCTCGTCGTTCTGAGCAACTTTCATGTACAAAGTTTTTCCATCTGAGTTACGATTTATTTTATATGATTTTCTAAAGTTTTAAATCATTTTTAGAATTTACTTAATTATTTTTAATTCGACATTATCAAGAATAGTGCATGCTGATGTCGTCATGAGGTCAGGATGACGTCAGCAGTCAACAGAGGTGTTGACTGGTCAACCTGACGTGTGGGTCCAGTGGGACCCACCTGTCATACTCTGTTTAGGTTAATTAGGGTTTAGCTAAACTAATTACTGTTTAATTAAACTAACAAGTTAATCAGATTAATTAAATAGGATTATTTAAGTTAATTAAATAATTAATTAATATTTTATTTACTATTTATCTTTTTTTAATCTTTTATATATATATTTATTTATTTATTTTCTTAAATCTGGGGCTGGGCCCCACATGTCTGTGGCCTAGAGGGGCCATAGCGGTTCGGGCGGTAGCGGGTGCGGGCGCACCCGAGCGAGCGCTCGCCCGCAGGGCGGGACGAGGCTAGCGAGGCCGAGCGGTCACCGGAGGGGGACGCCGGCGGGAGAGCAGCAGGGCGGCGCCGGAGTGGGGCCGCGGGCCAGAGGGGGAGTGGCCGTGGCCGAGCCAGACGGCCGGGACGAGGCACGAGCGCCAGGGCGCGGGGGAGGTCGACGCGGCCGCGGGTCGAGCTCGCGTCCATGGTGGATGGCGGGCGAGATGGCGCAGAGAGGAGGAGGTCGTGGGTGCGGTGAGCGCAGTCGCGGGCGCGACCAGGGGCGGTGGTCAGAGGCATGCGCCGGTGCGGTGAGCACGTTCGGGGCCCGGTCGGCGAGTGTGCACGGTGACGGAGGGGAAGAGGAGGAGGGGGAAGGCCCGGGGCCTCACCGGGGTTCGTAGAGTCAAGGGCAGCGGTGCTCGAGGTGGGGGGACGGGGACGACGTGGGCGGCGTGGAGGCAGACCGGTGGGGAGGAGGAAGCAGGTCGTCGAGGGAGCTCCGGCGTCGTGGCCTCCGGCGAGGTCCTCGCCGGCGGTGACGGCGCAGTCGGTCCGGGCGGCGGGGTTGTTCCATGCCCCGATCCAGATTGGATCGGGGGTAGGAGACGAGGGAGCGAGAGGGGGAGAGATCGGGGGGAGAGTGGGGAACGTGGGGAGGGTTAGGGTTTGGCTGCGGGTGGGATTATCCAGCCGTGGTGGGCCAGCTGGGCCGCGTGGGTGGCCAGCTGGGCCAGTTGGCCCAGTTGGCCGGGGGGTGTCCTTTTCTTTCTATTTTTATTTTGTTTTGTCTTTCTCTTTTTATTTAATTTAATTTTCTATTTTATTAAATTTTAGCTTTTATAGAATACAAAAGTTGTACCTAAAAGAGCATTATTAATTATGCCACTACCACAATTAGCTCCGCAACTAAAACAAAATAGTTTAATATTTTATCAATTTAAAAAGGGTAGTTAGTTAAATGTTTTGCTGCTGTTTTAAATATTTTAGTGCACTTAAACCTTTTATAAATTTGTGGTTTCTCCACAATAATTACCTATGCATTATTTGGAAACACCCCAACATTTTAGTTTTAATATTTGAAAATATTTTATTGTTTGCTTGATTTTGAATTTGAATTCGAACCGGTTTCGAACTAACGCGAGATTAGCAACAGTAATCGAGGTGACGTGGCATCATTAACGTGGGATTACTGTAGCCTAATTATCCGGGCGTCACATTGCCATAGTATGTTAGGCTTTATGGAAATCCAGAAACGGGGTCATATTTGAAAAGAAAAGAATTTCTGACCCTATGACCTTAATCAAACTAATGACACATTTGCAGATAAAGGAGCAATGAAAAAAGGTGCTGGAGTTGGGGGCAAGACTGCTAGAACGGGTAGCAAGTGAGGTGTACGCAGTCTCGCAAGGGTGGAGAATAAACATGGGGCGGCTGGAATGACAAAACTCTTCCTTGGGTGCGGCTGACTTGCTTCTATCTACCTGTTTCTTTGCTTTTAGTGCCGTGTCTTTTGGGATTTGAGGCCCTTAGCTTGGATGAATGTAATACTGATATGCTTGAACTTAGTACTTGATTAGATGATGTATGCTTGAACTTAGTACTTGATTAGATGATGTAGTTGAGGGCGTTGGTAGTTCTAGTGTTGCTGTCCCAGCCTGGTAAATGTCCCTGCGGAGGATTGCTGGAGCTGGGAGCAGCTCCGTTTGTCGTCGTCTTTTCTTTCTTTTGTCCTTATAGCTCCAAACTCTATTATTTTCATTAATAAAAATCGGAAGCGTGCGAAGCCCTTCTTTTATGAAAAAAACTTCCTAATTCAGCAGCTGGGCTTGATATTGATGCCTCTGCAAGTTTTATTCTCAACTGCTTCTTGAATATTTATTTTAGGTGCACCAGATGAACATTTTCTTTCTAATCATATGCAAGATCAAGAGGGATAACCAGGCAATACTAATTAAATCATTGAGTCTTCCTACACTAAAATGCATGTGTGCCTTCAGAATTTGGGTCTGTAACTCTGGGCGGCGTGGATTGACGGTCATTCTGACTCTATAAGAATGTTTGATGGGTATATAACGCAAAATATCTTCACGCATTTTGGATGGAACGCCTTTCATTAGAGACAAATATAAGTAGGTTACATCTCTTCACCCAATTGTCAAAACTATGTTTGTTGTGTGTTTGTGTGAGACCATGTTGTTAGCTTTGAATGTAAGCTGGGCGAAGCAAATTTGCTGATAGTTTCAAAAAAGGAAAACTATAAGCTACTGGTGACAAATAGTGTGTTTATTTTTTCCGTACTCATACATCTTCCTTTCCCTAGAAGAAGACGACACATTATCAACACGAAGCAATCCACATCTGTAGAAAGCCGCCTTGAACAAGTGCTCTCCCAGATCCCATCTTCCAACACCCAGCCGCCGGTCCACCTCGCCCCTGATACCGGGCCTCGCATGCGGGAGGGCTCCTGTTCCATGCTTAGTTAGGTTTTGTGTCTTTTTCGGAGAGGCGGTGATGTACTGGAACTAGAATATAACGTCCTTCCTGCTTTGTCACCAGTCCGATGGTGCGTCCTGTGTTGGTGAAGGGTGTGGATGTTATGTTTTGTTGAATCAGGTTGGATCACGCGATGTGTGTTGATGCAGTTAGCACTGGATTGTCGGGGTATGTGAAGTTCTATTTATGAGGAGAGATTTGTGAAGTTGTGCTTGCGATGGGTGGTCGTTTCTTCCTCTGGGGCAGGTTACTCTTGTGTTTTTTCCCATGGTGACGATGCTTTGGACTGGTTGGCGAAAGTTGTTGAGCTTATGTATTTCTTCTGCAATTGCTGCTATGGACATGGGATGAGAGAGTGTGATGGAGAAGACAACGAAGTTGAAGGCGGCACTCTATGTGGGTAATTTCTCTTTTTTGTAGAGGCCTCTTTGCAATGTTCAGTTGTCCTACTCCACCTTGGTTTGTGTTACTTAATCTTTCTAAGATATAATGAAATGCCCTTTGGGTTTTATCATAAAAATGACAAAATGCATATGTGCGACAAGAACAAAGAATCGTCCAAGTAAGTGCAACAGCAGATCACCAAGTCGTCTCTAGATGTCTGGACCAGACGGTCCGAATATTTGTGCCATCCAACCTTGGTCATCAAAATTGTCCGGACCAGTCCAGACGTCCGAAATCCGAGTGCTCCTATGTGGCGCCTTAAACGCCACTTGGGGAACTGACGCTCCCGCACCCCTTCTCATGGGCCGGCCCATGTAGAGGGCGAGCGCTCAATCGCTTGACAGGTTTCCCTCACTTGATCACATTTTGACCAGTCTGGTCAATAGTTGATTTTTAAAAGAAATAAGAAAAATAATAAAAATCAAGAATTCAAAATGTTCATGAATTTTGAAGGAAAAAAGTTCATAAACTTAAAAAATCATGAATTTAAAAAAAAATGTGCATCAAATTTGAAAAAAAAAATCACCAAATTGGAAAATATCTCATCAAATTTGAAAAAAGTTTGTCGATTTTAGAAAAAGTTCATCGGATTTGAAAAAAATCATAAAATTAGGAAAAGTTATCAATTTTGAAAAAAGATTATGATTTTTTTAAGAAAAGAAGAAAACCGACCAAAAAAATAAAAAAAACAAGTTAGCAATGATTATTTGAAGAAGTATAAAAGAAGGAAATTAGCAGAACCTGAAAGTTGTATGGTTGGTTACCCGAGTTGGCACACACCCTACTCGTGTAGAGTTCTAATCTCCATGTGTCCCCTTTTTTGAAGCTTTTTACAAAAAGAAAAAAATGTAAGATGGGCCGACCCAAGTGGAGGCGGGGGTGTGCGCCCGTTTGCATGTGTTGAATAAACGGGCGCACGAGCTCCCGGACGGCCGTGTGGCCCATTGTTAGTTGGACCATGTCACTCCAAAACCCATGTGCAATTGCTGGCCCAATCTGTCTCTTTTTAAGTCCGTCATAGCACACGGTCCAGATTTGATGCTGCGGTTGGATGACCTCCGTCTCATATACTGTGTTCATGGACATTTGGTGTGTCGGTTTCCATGACTCTAATTGAAGTTGCCCTAATAGATTCTGGCAAGGGAGGTTGCAGGACTGTACTGTGCGATCTGTTGTGAAGGGGGCATATAAACAGGAGACGATAAGATGTTCCACTACGTGTGAACTTCAACCTTTTGCCCATCTCAGCTTGGTTTTCCCCTGATTGTAGCCTCAAAATAAGATAGAGGGTAAGGGCATATATGGTTGATAAGATAGTCTTATCTTAAGTCTTGTATATATTTAAGAGATGACAAAAAAACATGTCTACAATGGGTCATCTCTTAGTCTTATCTTCAATAACTAGCTATTCCTAAAAACGTGCTGAGACATATTGTGCTAAGAGATCATCTCTTGTCTTCTCTTAAATAAGAGAAGACAAGCATTTTTTTATAAATTCTCTCTCCTCCACCTCATCATTTATTCTATATGGCATTGCTAAGATAGAACCATTGTACATGCCACTAATGGCATGCAGACAAAACTGCACGAATCGTCCTCGCGCGCGCACCGGCAGCCAACCGGTTCGCCCGCCGCGCCCTCGTACAAGTTGCGGATGGAACGGAGAAGGGAGAACGCGGGGAGTCGCCGTCCATATGGCGCGGGTGCTGGATGCGTGCGGCGATTATGCGACGATGTTCGGCCGTCGACACGCCGCGCGGCTTGGACCGGACGTTGAGACGTACGGCCGAGCGTCCACGCACGCCCGCGCGTAAAAACAACCGCGCTCGCGTTGCGTGCAAGATCGGCTCTGCGCGTGCAGTCGCTTCGGCGACGCGGAAGGCCAACCGCGGGAGGTACTCTCCATCACTCCATGTATGAGGGAGATAAACCGACACGTACCACTGCTCCGATAGAAGAAAGAAACACGTACTAGGAACATTCGTTGATGATTCCGCCGAAGAAACTTCCATCTCCGTATGGAAAATGTAAACCTTCGACGAAATGATTGCACGTGCCGCACCAGCACTCTTAAGAGCTCTGTTGAGATGCATGGGACTATGGGAGACATGAGTGGGAAATGTTCATCGTCAGAAACTCCTTCGTCTGGCCGTAATGAAAATTATCATCAAAATATATGCACGCAAACCAACCGATCGATGCTTCTTCTACTCTCCAAATTAACTGTCAAATACATACTGCCGTAAGTCGTGGAGCACGTACGGAGATGCTTTGATTCACGGGCATATGCTTTCAAAGGTTACCCGTATGCGTCTCAGTCAAACCGTAGCAACAGCGACTGATCGGGATGCGATCTTTTCGCTATGCGTGTCGTAGCAGTCAATCCGTAGAGTTTGAACTTGTGATGCCAACATTCCCAATCGATTCCCGGGGACGCCATGTGCGCCATGTTGCGCGACAGCGACCGGCGTTTGCACCGGCGAATCGGGCATGTGATGGAGAGCGTCACGCCAGTCGTCGCCAGGCCAGCGGGGCGGGCGACCATTGCGGCGTCATGTGTGAGATCAGCTGAGCTACCAGTCAAAGTGATACGTTGAAAGTTTGAGGCTTGGCGAATGCCACACGTAGAGGCACCACGCCGGGTAATAATTAATTAATCAAGCGTTGAGTACAGAAGAAGGGAGAACATAGCATGAAACCAACATTCAAAGAAAACTTCGTGAAAAAACCATATTTGAAAGTTGTGCATGTGTATGTGTTCTTGTTTCTTGATACGCACTTCCATGAGCCAAACTTGTGACTCTTTTTGCAGATTTTTTTGGGCTGGAGTGTACCTACCGTTGAATGGCGCAAAAAATCTTATGTAATAAGTACAAGTTACAACGAAATCATCGCATTGGTAGACTTTTGAAGTCTGCTCCATAATAATATGAAGGTTGCTGAAACGATGCGCAAAGTTATAATCGACATATTGGCAGCATTCTTTTTTTGTTGTTGTTGCATCAAATCATTGGTCACACACTCAAGTTGAGAATTACATTACAAAGTTTTCACTTAGGGGGACAAAAGACAATTAACGACATAGCATCTCATATAGTGAGATAAAATTTAGTTTTCAAATTTATATGGGCATTAGGTGAGATACCCCTTTCTCGGACAAAGAAAGGTGAGATGTCAACAGATTTCAATGGGTCTCTCAATTTGGACAATGTCAATCCTGCCCCTCCTCATTGGCGATGAGTGTGGCTGCCTCATGCGCTTCCTCCCCGTCCACGACCCGCTTCATCTCCTTTGAGAGCGGCACTCAATCTGTCCGGGGAGGAAACAACATGATGAATGTTGTGGCCGTGGGCGGCAGAGATATGAGCTAGCTCGAACATCATTACGACCTTTATATAACCGCCGGCGATGGGAAAACGTGGCGGTCAACGGGAAAAAGTGGTGGGAAACGTGGCACCCCGGGCTATTGGCATGCATCGGGCATAATTAAATTGTCCGCTTCCCCTCGAGATGAGTGTGTAGTCGTTTGCACCATTGGCTGAGAGGGAACACGGGGTGTGTGGAAGGATGAGGATGAGATGAAACCTCCCTCTTGTGAGAGTGGTTCCCGACGCAGGCATGCTCGAATGCAACACCCCCATAGCCTTCAAATATGAGGGCTCGCGGGCTCGATTTGAAACTGTCTCCATAAATTATGGCAATCCAGGGTGGGATGGCGAATTTGCTAGACCGCACATTCTAGCCAAAATCATCAAGTTGATAGTTATTATCATGATCTAAAGAGTATAGTGAGTATGTTATAGTTGCTTTAAGGACAACTCCAACACGAGTCACCTATTGGACATCACCAAATGTCCGTGGACACGGACAGATCTTTCCATGGACAGTGGGTCAAGTGAAGACCATCGAACCATATCCATGAAATGTCCATCCTAGGGAAGAGAAAAATGAGTTTGTGGTGGGGTCCAAGGTGGAATTGACGGTGTTTGCGTCGTGCCCGGACATACTTGAACTCTGTCAAAATTGAGGATGATTTGGGACTTCTGGACCGGTCCAAACAAATTTAATAAGCCGCATTTAATGACTAAAAGTGCTCAGACCATCTGGTCCAGACATTTGCAGGCATTTAGGTGAAGCTGGTTCGAGTTGCCCTAATGCTAGTTAGTATCATATGGTTGCTTGCCAGACGTAAAGGCATCTCTAATGCGGATCGCCAAAATATATCATTAAATGTCTGTGACATATAAGAACGTCCAAAATCTCATAAATCGACAGCAAATAGGGGGAGTTTGAGAGAATTCGCACGATCAGGGAACACCGCCAACTCAAGCCTCGGCCCCCATCAAAACCCACATTTCTCTTTTCGCTCTTCTCTCCCGGTTAGCGTAGGCGCGTACAAATAAGGGATTTTTTTTGGGGTAGTGTTGGATGACCTTCGATCCTTGATGATGCCGGTGGACACATCCGAAGTGTTCGCGGAGATTTAGCGCTGCTTGTCACAGATGCATGTAGCACTAGCACGAGTTAGGTTAACCGTCACTAGTTCGCTGAAACATAAAGTGCGTGTGTCATGCCTTAAGTCAGTCTAAGCAAATCGATGGTTCCGGTGTGCAGTACTCGATTGCGACCCTTTGTGAGGCAGCTAAGGTGCATCTTGGTTGGCGGATAAGCTTGAACCACAGCTTGGAGACATCTATCTGGTTGCTTGGAGGACAGGATACACGGAAGGTACCCATCCAGGGACCAAACATTGTCCTCTTCTTAACAACCACGGTTATACTCCTAATTGATTTTTAAGAAGCTGATCATCGATGAAGATTACAACAAGGAGGAAGTTCCCACATTCATCTCCAAGTTAATTCAGATTCTGCTACTTCTCCTCTGCCGAGCATAATAAGCGGCGATTGTTAGTTTTACTTTTACACATTTGCCACTACTGTCTTCACATGTCGAGAAGATACGTGCACATCCATGAACTTCACGCAAGAATATGCGCTCGCCCGTCCACCGCACCGCCTTTTCTGCCACGATCAGTCCACCACACTACCTTGCCCAGCGCTCCAGCCACACCACTCTGCCGTACGACTCACAAAAGCAACACCGGCCGGGACAGGTGCATGTGCATCGGCCACGTACGTACGGCACGGCTTATATAATTGCCCGCTCGTATCAAACGCCTCGCCGTCACCGTTAATTTCCCGCGACGTGGACGGGCGGGACGGGACAAGGCGGTCCGTCACACGCGGCCACCGTCGCGGACGCGTGTGCTCGCCCGATTGGCTCGGGCCCTGTCACGGACACCGACGTGCCGCCCCGCGATTGGTGGCCGCGCTCGGCCGTGCTTTGCCGCCCGGAAAGGGTCCGCGCGGGACGGCCGCAGGGCTCCCCGAAAGGCCGTTACGAATGGGGCCCTTACAGTTGGCCCACTCACTCACATGGCCAGTCGGCCACTAGGGCGGGCATTGGCGCATCTGCTTATCGCCATTATCGCCATTAATCCTCCGCCCGAGGCGGGCCCCGCCGAATTAAAGCCGTCCGCGTCGAGGTGTCTCGCGTCCTCCCACCAAGCCACCGGACGCGGGTGCAGGCAGGCAGATCAACAGAGTCAAGTTGCAATAAACAACCTTGTTTTTGTTAGCAGACGGACAACAATGTCATTAGCTACCACCCAACCGGATTCCCTCGTATTTTAATCTGGTGGTTGCAGCGCAATCTACTCTTGTATTGTATACACACAGTAGACGTACCCGTCGACACAGATCTTTTCTAGAACGCCGGCTGACCTGATGAACTGAATGTAAAACGTAAATAGTCCATGCTTACTCCTGCACTCAAGAAACTTCAAATGGAGCAGCAGAAGTCAGATGTCGTGTTGCTGACTGTGAATGCTGTTTTGTGTCTATGCCCTAGTGCTCTTTTTCACCGTCGGTCAGATCACATTTTCCTGGATCATTCTTTGGTTGCTTGAATTTTAAACTGTATTATTAGGGCTGCATCATTGGGTGATGGGCTCCAGTTGCCACTCAAACACGTACTGTACACCTGTAGAAGCATCAGCACTAGATAACCTCGCCATTAAGCGAGAGTGGCCCGCAATCAACAGATGTTGAGGGCGATGTTTGACGGTATCCATAATCCATGTCCTCTTTTCCAGTTTTTTTCTCTCCAAGAAAATCCTGCTATAAGGAATCCTTGCCTCGCTCCAACCAATGCCTATGGCTACCAGTATTGCACGCACCCCAGTGCACACTCTACGAACTTGAGTTCCATCCCTGCCCCCAGTTCATAAGGAATATTCGTTCTCTTATTTTTCCAGAAAACCCCACAGTAGAAGCTGAAAATAAAATGAGCAGCATCCTGTATTTTTTTTTGTCCTTGGCTTATAACTTTAGGTTTCTTTATTTTGCTTTTCAAAAGGAAGATGTCCTAGTAACTCAATTTTCTTAACGACTATCCACTGCATCTTTTAGCTCAGTGCACTAAAATAATTTTATCGATTTTTTCCTTTCCTAGGTTGATGTTGGTAAAAATTAAAACGTACTATCTCTGTTTATTTTTATAAGACGTTTTAGACTTTCAGACACTGTTCAAAACAATACAAATCAAACTGTCTGAATGTCTTATAAAAACAAACGGAGGGAGTATTTAACTTTACAACTGGTCTCATTATGTTTTACTATAAATATGCTTTCACTGATTCATTGTTGCTTATATGCTCCACACCTAATTCTCCCTTTTCGGAATGTTTGTCTTGAGGAAAAGATTTATTGCATCCTAAAAGAAATTCTTGTTTTTTTTAGCCCGAACGCCCTGCTGACCTGGTAGAGGGTAAAAACGGGAAGAGGAGCAAATGCGGTGTCCCGGACAGGCAGGATCCGAATATTCCGCTCGCCCGTAGGTTGGCCCGTGTCGTTAAATAGGCCACCCCCTCCGTCCAATGGGGCTAACCCGAAATTCACAGGAAAAATCACTGAACTATGAGTGCAGACCTAAACCGAGACTACGAGATTGGCGAGGAGATCGGGCGCGGGCGGTTCGGCGTCGTCCACCGCTGCACGTCGCGCTCCACCGGCGAGGCCTTCGCCGTCAAGTCCGTGGACCGCTCCAACCTCGCCGACGACCTCGACCGGGAGCTGGCGGAGATCGAGCCCAAGCTGGCCCAGCTCGCCGGCGCGGGGAACCCGGGCGTCGTGCAGGTGCACGCCGTCTACGAGGACGACACGTGGACCCACATGGTCATGGACCTCTGCTCCGGCCCGGACCTGCTCGACTGGGTCCGCCTCCGCCGCGGCGCGCCCGTGCCGGAGCCCGTCGCCGCGGACATCATCGCGCAGCTCGCCCAGGCGCTCGCGCTCTGCCACCGTCGCGGGGTGGCCCACCGCGACGTGAAGCCTGACAACGTCGTCCTGGACGTCGACGACGACGGTGAAAACAGCTCCCCGCGCGCGCGGCTCGCGGACTTCGGGTCGGCCGCGTGGATCGGCGCCGACGGCGGCCGCGCCGAGGGCCTCGTGGGCACCCCACACTACGTCGCGCCCGAGGTTGTTTCCGGCGGCCACTACGGCGAGAAGGCGGACGTGTGGAGCGCGGGCGTGGTGATGTACGTGCTGCTCTCCGGCGGAGCGCTCCCCTTCGGCGGCGAGACGGCGAAGGACGTGCTCTCGGCCGTGATGCGGGGCAGCGTTAGGTTCCCCCCGAGGCTGTTCTCCGGCGTGTCTCCGGCCGCCAAGGACCTCATGAGGCGGATGATGTGCCGCGACGAGTGGCGACGCTTCTCCGCCGAGCAAGTTCTCCGTAAGCACGCGCTAATCCCTACCACATCTTTGTCTTTGAACCGGAAAAATCATGTCCTCCCCAGTTTTCATCCGAGATTAGATCCAGGAATTAACATTTGGTCGTGTTTGTAATGCAGGCCACCCGTGGATCGTGAGCGGCGGAGGAGCCCGGGCGATGGAGCAGCCAACCTGAACAGCCACCGGATCCGAGACACGCCAGAGCAGATCGAGGCAGATTTAGACCATGCCGCCCGTGGGACCCCGGCTCCGCAGAGAAGTAGAAATAGTCGGCGATCGAGACGCACCGGCCGACGCTGTCAATACGGTTTTTGTACACAAGGCCGCGCAGATACATACGGTAGTACGTATCGCGCTACGGCAGTAGATCGAGTGAATCTTAGAAGAAGAGCAGTAGCAGCTCCTCTTGGACCTGTTTTTGTCCAGCTTTATCCTTTGTTGTGTGCGATGCTGCATGTCATGATGGATGATGCAGCAGGAGTTTTTGTATATATTCTAGCGTGCGTACGTCTTGTACAAACTAATGGAGTTGGAATAATATAAGATGATCTATAAGCCTAGCTTGTGCTTTGCTTCCCTTTTAATTCAAGCTTGCAATGTGCCTCTCGGCCGTCCCCCGCCGTATCGAGGATATTCTAACAGCTTTAGGTAACACTCCACTCGCTAAGTCTCAAGTTGCAACGAAATCTTCAGTCAGCTGTCATACAAGTTTCTCCTTATTCAAATAGGAGTAATAAACAAGGAGAAACAATCGAAGAGCTGCTAAGACAGCCCTGGTTATGTACTCCCTCCTTTCGTAAATATACAAGTCTTTCTAGAGATTTTAACGTGTGAGTATGACATGGCTCGGGGAGGACACATGATGTACTAGGGTAGGAGCAGAGAAAGACCATGGAAATTGTATAACCCGCTCCTCTGCAGCCTCAAACTCTTTGGATCAAGCTCGAGTGTCTATTTCCCAAGCAACAATAAACTCAAAAGGAGCAGTACAACTGCAACTCTCTCTTGTATCCAGACCAGACCTTCGACGGCCCGGCGAAAATGACCTGACATCCGACTGATGAGAAACCATCCTTTGCCCTGCCTTTTCTTCCGTTCCACGACTCTCCCTCTCGCTGCAAGTACGCGCTGTACGTACGAGTGGTACAACGTCAGGAGTGGGGTATGCCGACCTGTCACGCATCTGGGAGCCTCGCTGCCTCCGCCGGACGATGAGCATATTCGCCGGCTTATTCCCACCCCGGCCCTGCCGCGTACTCGGACAGCTGTCGCAGCCCGCGGTTTCTTCGCCGTGATGCTACCTTCGTCCGCAAGCGAACCGGAATCCAGTGGAGGTGGATGTGGAGCCGGCCGGGCGGCAGCGAAGCGCACGCGGTACGGCCGAACGTGGCCGGGTCGTACGGGCCGGGCCCAACGTGGGCGCCTCCGCCTCGCACGCCTTGACTTTGCTATAAGCGGTTGGGGGAGTAACGTGATAGGCTCTCCGCCTTATTCGATCTCTCCCCTCCTCTCTCCGATGGCCTTGGCGTGTAGAGCGGGGATTCATTTGGCGCTTCCTCTATCGGGTTTCCGTTTGTTAGTACTATGAGCGACCTTCTAGAATGCGTGTCCAATAATTTAGGTAGGTCAGTGCTATGCGCTCATAGGAATGAAGAGATGACCGGACCAACTTGATTGACCGGCAGCGGGCATGGGACCGGACCAACTCGTTCGGCCCCAGCAGCGGCTGGCGCTATTTCGGACCATCGCCCGACCCTTTTTAGGCTCTGGGGCCGATCTAGGCCCCTGTCACGTCGCCAGGGGTCGGCCACAAGACGTTTAAATTCAAACTTCACGTTTCTCGCTACCAAAAAAGTCACAAGTCCGGCGATCAGCGTCACAAGTCCGGCATCACCATGCCACAGTTCGACGATCAAATGACATAAAAGTTCGATGTTCAAAAGGAAGGATGCGTAGGCAATTCATCAAACGGAGGTGCCGTCCAGCGGCGCGTCCAGTTGCGTCGGACTTGCGGGAATCAGCGTGCGCGGGCTGGTCGGCGTCGGCGAGGCTTCTGTGCTTGACGTCGCTCGGGCTTGGCGGTGTCGGCTTTCTAGGAACCAGGGTATCCGGACTTGCCTGCCTGTGGCCCACGGCACTCCATCCGCGGCCTGGTACGGCCACCTTCAGCATCGACAACGCAAGACCCTCGTGAGGGGGCCAAGCCTCGCGAGGCGGACGACGCCAAGACCTCCAGAGGGAGTGGCCTCACTAGGCTGGCTCCTGAGGAGCGGAGATTCCTATGCAGGCGCCCACCTCGTGAGGTTAAGGTGACGCAAGCCATGACAACCAAGGCCAGGCGGGCGCCAGCGGGCGCAGTATAGCAGGTTTCCTCTTCGGTGCAAAGGAGGCAAGCACAGTCGCAGAGTCCCGAGGAATCAGCCAAAGGTTTCCATTTCCGTGCTACAAGACCAAGAAATGGCAGGACGGAGGTCATCGCCGAGCCCACCATGACGTCACGACCAGAAGCTTTGCAGCGAAGACCACCTTTCGTCAGGATAAGATGTACTATTTGTCTATCTTCAAAATTGGCCGTTGTGGGATCTCTCCCCGCCTTCATTTTGGGGAAGAGGACCAAGGCCACTATAAATATAGGTTAGTCACCACCATAGATGGGGATCGAGCCATCCGAACCCTCACCAGCCCATACCAACACAAGAACAGGCCTCCTGAGGTTGTTCTTCCTTTGTACTAGTTCATCCTCAGCCCACCTCGAAGCTAATCCACCACAAAGCAGAAGTAGGGTCTTACACTGTGATGACCCACAAGTATAGGGGATCGCAACAGTTTTCGAGGGTAGAGTATTCAACCCAAATTTATAGATTCGACACAAGGGGAGCCAAAAAATATTTGAAGGTATTACCAGCTGTGTTGTCAATTCAACCACACCTGTAGATTAATTATCTGCAGCAAAGTGATCAGTAACAAAGTAATATGATAGTTTTGATAATAGTGACAGCAGTAACAGTGATAGCAGTAGTAGTAACTTAGCAAGAACAATATAAGATAAATTCGTAGGCATTAGATCGGTAATTTGTTGGATGATATTCATCATGAGACAGTTATAATCTAGGGCGATACGGCACTAGCTCCAGTTCGTCAATATAATGTAGGCATTTATTCCGTAAATAGTCATATGTGCTTATGGAAATAACTTGCATGACATCTTTTGTCCTACCCTCCCGTGGCAGCGGGGTCCTATTGGATACTAAGGGATATTAAGGCCTCCTTTTAATAGAGAACCGGAACAAAGCATTAACACATAGTGAATACATGAACTCCTCAAACTACGGTCATCACCGGGAGTGGTCCCGACTATTGTCACTGCGGGGTTGCCGGATCATAACACGTAGTAGGTGACTATAACTTGCAAGATCGGATCTAGATCATGAATATAATGGTGATAACATAAACGGTTCATATCCAAATTCATGGCACCCGGGCCCAAAGTGACAAGCATTAAGCATGGCAAAGTCATAGCAACATCAATCTTAGAACATAGTGGATACTAGGGCTCAAGCCCTAACAAAACTAACTCGATTACATGATGAATCTCATCCAACTCCTCACCGACCAGCGAGCCTACGAAGGAATTACTCATTTCTGGTGGGGAGCATCATGGAATTGGCGATGGAGAAGGGTTGGTGATGACGAAGAACGAAAATCCCCTCTCCGGAGCCCCAAACGGACTCCAGATCTGGCCTCCCGATGAAGAACAGGAGGTGACGGCGGCTCCGTCTCGTGGATCGCGATAATTCTTTCTCCCTGATTTTTTTCTGAAAAAGAAGGATTTTATGGCGTCGGTTTCAAGGTCTGCGGGGCCACCAGGTGGGGACAACCCACCTGGGCGCGCCAGGAGGGGGCGCGCCCTGGTGGGTTGTGCCCACCCAGGTGCCCCCCTCCGGTGGATCTTTGCTCCAGAAATTCTTATTTATTGTATAAAAAATCCTCACAAAGTTTCGTTCCATTCCAAGAACTTTTATTTCTGCACAAAAACAACACAATGGTAGTTCTGCTGAAAATAGCGTCAGTTCGGGGTTAGTTTCATTCAAATCATGCAAATTAGAGTCCAAAACAGGAGGAAAAGTGTTAGGAAAAGTAGATACGTCGGAAACGTATCAACTCCCCCAAGCTTAAACATTTGCTTCTCCTCAAGCAATTCAGTTGATAAACTGAAAGTGAAAAAGAAAAACTTTTATGAACTCTTTTGCTCTTGTTTGCATAAATAAGCTTAAACAGCACCCAGGTTTTCAGCCAACATTATAACTAACCATGCCGACAATAACTTTTAAAGATTATATTAACTCATATCAATGACATAATCAGCTAGCGAGCAATAATAAGATATCTCAGACAACAACATGTTGTCAAACAACCATGATATAATATGATAATAGTGGTATCTCGCTAGCCCTTTCTGAGACCGTAAAACATAAATGCAGAGCACCTCCAAAGTTCATGCAGCGACTAAACATTGTAATTCATGGTAGAAAAGATCCAGTCATGATGCACCCAACATTAGCTACACACAATGCATAAGCATGACAGCAGTGCTCTCAGGTTCTGGCGCTTATTTTAGAAGGTGATGACACAACATAAAAGTAAATAGATAGTACCTTTGTAGAGGGAGGCAGTGATCTGCAGAGGTGCCAGAGCTTAAGTTTTTAAAACAGAGGTAAATGATATTTTGAGACATGCACCCTTCTCGTTTACTTCACGACCATCAGTTATCAACATCTTCCATGCTAAGCACGCTAGTGGCAGTTCCCAAGCGATTAAAGTAAAGGCTTTGACTCCATTGGGAGTTTTTGTTTGATTATTTGTAAGCTTTTTCTGTTTGCAATTTGGGACTGGGCATCCCTATTACCGCCCTTTTCTCGTGTGATGGCGAGTGAATAAACACTCTACCTGAGAATAACCCGCTTAGCATGGAAGATACCGACCACCTCCTGTCATTCCATGAACGATCCAGGCACACAAAAAAGATATTTATTAGAAGTTTTTAGAGGTGGCACATGCAAATTTACTTAGGACGGCAGGGTAATACCGTATATAGGTAGGTATGGTGGACTCATCTGGAATAACTTGGGTTCATGGTTTTTGATGTACAACAGAATTCTCACTTAGTATAGGCGAAGGCTAGCAAATAGATTGAGAAGCGGCCAGCTAGAGAGCAACAACGGTCATGAACATGCATTATGCATAAGTAACATTAGACACCAGCATGAGTAGGATATGAACACCATGAACATAAATATCATAGAGGCTATGTTGGTTTTGATTCAACTACATGCATGAACATGTGCCAAGTCAAGCTACTCGAACATTCAGAGGAGGATACCATATCATCATACTACATCACAATCATTTTAACGCAATGTTGATATCCAAGAAAAATCATTATCCACTCCTAACTACTTATGCATGGCATGAGAATCTATAATCTCTAATTGTCATTGCAAACATGTTTAATTATAATGGGCTGAATCATGGATACTAGGTTAAACATATTTACACAAACAGAACAAGTCGAGTTCATACCCGTTTCTCTCCGCCGCGGCCAATTCATCGAATATCATCATTATTACCTTTCACTTGCAAGAGTGCCATGGACTAAGCTGGAATCTGCAAACATTTTATTCAAAAGGAGAAGACAAGGTAAAATGGGCTCTTTATTAGATCAACAGTTATTCATATGAGAGCCACTCAACATTTTCATCGTGGTCTTCTCCTCGGTGCAACTCGAATAAAAAGAAAAGAAGTTCAGAGAAACACACTGATTTTTTTTGGAGTTTTTGGTTTTCCTGAACAAGCAAATAAAAGGGAAAAGCAAAAACGAGAAAAACTATTTACACGGGAAAGCTCCCAACAAGCAAAAGAAGAAAAAGGAAATCTTTTTGGGTTTTTTTAAGTACTACAACTAAGCATGCATAAAATGTAAACTAACTACAACTATTTTTTTTGTTTTTATAAAGTTTTTCAAACACACAAGAAGAAAGCGAGAAAATTAATCTGAGCATGGATGATACAATGAAAAAGTGTGAATACGGACAAATGAAAATAAGTGAGCATGAATGTAATGTCGGTGAGAAACCCGTACTCCCCCAAGCTTAGGATTTTGGCCTAACTTAGTAAAAAGTTAGTAGCCTGGATGGTAGTTGGGGTACTAAGGAGCAGGCATCCACTCATCCCACTGCTAGGGGTCTTCCTCTGCTACAGCCTGGTTGTTCTGGTAGGCGATGATGTCCGCAGACATAATCCTATATCTGCCCCTAGCAACAGGATCAAACAAAGCAGGAGCAGGCAATGGAATAATATCACGAGTCCTCACACTAAAAACTAGGTTATATGGAATAGGGATGCCAGGAGAGTTGTTATCAGTGAAATGGTGGTGATCCATGGCTGCGTGATCTAGGTAAACTTTGGTAAGAGGGTGATCATGAAGGCGTATCTCAATATTGAAGTGAGCCGCCAAACGAGTAGCGAAAATCCCACCATGTATTTTACCCTTGGACTTATTAATGTGGAGGCGACGAGCCACAATAGCTCCCAAGTTATAAGTGTTGTCACCCTCTAGTGCACGACGTAAAATAGCAAGGTCTGGTGAACTGAGTGCACCCACCTTCTCTCTAGCAAGCAAGCATTTTGCAATGAAAAGAGCAAAGTAATGAACAACAGGAAAATGCAAGCCAGTGGTAGTGATAGCTGACACCCATCTCTCATCTCCCACTGTCAAGGTGCGATAAAAGGCCTCAAACTCTGTCGGCCTAGTCTCGGCTAAGCTCCCGTTAGAAGGGATCATGCATATGTTACAAAATTCAGTAAGTGGTATCTGACGGGTTTCAACATATAAGTTAAACTGCACCTTAGGAGGATTATTCCTAGAAAGGAAATTAAAACTTTGAACAAAGATGTTTGTGAGGAGATGATACTGTTCACATTCATCTGCAATGAAGTCGGTGAGGCCAGCATTGGCAGCATATTGTGTGAACTCCTGAAGGATTCCAGCCTCTTCCATGAACTGGGTATGCGGCCATTCGCACGGCCGTACCTCTGCCAACCTCCGAGGATGGAGATCACTGTCAGACGACTCCCCAATAACACCCTTGGAGTTCTTCTTAGAAGCAAACTTCCTAAAGATATTCATCCTTTTCCTATGAACATTCTGAAATTTTAGGTCATAAATTTTTCTCAACAAAACTTCACAAAATTGATAGCAACTACTCATAGGGATACATAGAGGCCATAGCAAGCATTCAAACTACTTAGAACTCTAAGAATTCAACATGCAAGCTCATCTACAGCAGCACCAAGAGTAGCTAATTATTCAAAATATAAACCACTAAAACAAAAACTAATTGGACAAACGGTGGAGTCACATACCAAGCAACAATCCCCCGAAATAGTTTCGGAAACGGAGCTTCGAGCAAAGAGATAGAAATCCGCGGGTTTGAGAGCAAGAACACAGGAGAGAGAGCAATGGAGAATTTTTTCTGGAGGTAAGTGATGATGTGGTGTAAAGAGATAAATGAGGGGGCCCACGTGGGGACCACAACCCACCAGGGCGCGCATGGGGGTCCTGGCGCGCCCAGGTGGGTTGCGCCCACCTGGTGCACCTCCCTCTGATATTATTTGCACCAGAAATTCTTAAATATTCAAAAAAAAATCGTATTAAATTTTTAGAGCATTCTGAGAACTTTTATTTTTGGGTCATTTTTTATTGCACGGGAAATTCAGAAAACAGACAAAACATGGCATTTTATTTTATTTAACTAATAAAAACAGAAAACAAAAAGTAGGGACATAAGGTAGTGCTTACTAAATTCATCAATTGCATACCGCTAAAAAATGATCTATTAATAAGGTTGATCAAGTCTTATTTACAACCACTTTCGATTAGCATGAAACCGAAGAACTATCGTAAATCACTAAGTTACCTCAACGGGGATATGAATGTCCCAAACAATAAGCATTTCATATTTCTTTTGGACAGTAGGTAGAGGTATTTGAAAACTTCCAATAGTGATTGTCGGAGATTTTTCAATACATTAATACCATTCACTTGGAATTGTTTCTTCGGAAAGTGCACTCTATGCTCATTACCATTGATATGAAAAGTGACCTTGCTTTTATTGCAACCAATAACATCCCCTGCAGTGTTCAAGAAGGGTCTACCAAGGATAATTGACATGTTGTTGTCCTCGGGCATCTCAAGTATAACAAAGTTAGTCAAAATAGTAACATTAGCAACAACAACGGGCACATCCTCACAGATACCGATAGGTATGGCAGTTGATTTGTCAGCCATTTGCAAAGATATTTCAGTAGGTGTGAGTTTATTCAAGTCAAGTCATTTATATAAAGAGAAAGGCATGACACTAACACCAGCTCCTAAATCACACAAAGCAGTTTTGACATAATTGTTTTTGATAGAGCAAGGTATAATTGGTATTCCCAGATCTCCAAGTTTTTTAGGTACTCCATCTTTAGAAGTATAATTAGCAAGCATAGTGGAGATTTTAGCTTCCGATATCTTTCTCTTATTGGTGATGATGTCTTTCATGTAGTTTGCATAAGGAGGCATTTTCAAGATATCAGTCAAGCGAGTACGCAAAAAGACTGGCCTCAGCATTTTAGCAAAGCGTTCAAATTCTTCGTCATCTTTCTTTTTAGTTGACTTGGGTGGAAAAGGCATAGGTTTTTGAACCCACAGTTCTCTTTCTTTACCATGTTTTCTAGCCACAAAGTCACTTTTATCATACTTTTTATTCTTAGGTTGTGGGTTATCAAGATCAACAGGTGGTTCTATCTCAACATCATTGTCTGGTTCTTTATTATTTGTTTGAGCATCTTCATGAACCTCATCATTATCTTTTTAATTATCAGAAAGTGAGTGTTCATTACCAGACTGAGTTTCAGCATCAGAGATAGAAGTTCCATTATCATTATCAGGAGGTTTTTCTATTTCAGGTTCACTAGAAGCATGCAAAGTCATATCATTTTTCTTCTTCTTTTTTCTTTCTAGAAGGACTAGGTGCATCAGTGTTAACTCTTTGTGAATCTTTTTCTATTCTTTTTGGGTGTCCCTCGGGATAAAGTGGTTCCTGAGTCATTTTACCTCCTCTAGTTGCAACTCTAACAGCAAAGTCATGTATATTACTCATTTCATTTCATCAAGCAATTCTCTTTGAGATTTAGCAACTTGTTCTAACTGAGTTTGAACCATAGAAGCATACTTTCCAACACCTCTAACATCATTTGAGATTCTAAATAACAAGTCACTCAAGCGAGCAAGCATATCAGAATTATATTTCAGTTGTTTCATAACATTTGCATTGAAGTGATCTTGTTTTCTAATGTAGTTTTCAAACTCATAAAGGCATTCACTAGGGTGCATATTGTGAGGATTGTCATTATCATTGAACTTCATTAGAGAATTTACCTCTACCACCTTAGGCAGTGGTGGTGTATTAAGCCCATGTATTTCTTCAATATGAGGTAATTTTTAACATCCTCAGCTTTAATACCTTTTTCCTTCATAGATTTGTTTGCCTCTTGCATATCTTCAGGACTGAGATATAATATACCCCTCTTCTTTGGAGTGGGCTTAGGCGGTGGTTTAGGAAGAGTCCAATCATCATAATTTTTCAATATGTTATTCAATAATTCTTCGGCTTGTCCAACAGTTCGTTCCCTGAAAACACAACCAGCACAACTGTCTAGGAAATCCCTAGAAGCATCGGTTAGTCTATTATAGAAGATATCAAGTATTTCATTTTTCTTAAGAGGGTGATCAGGCAAAGAATTAAGTAGCTGGCAAAGCCTCCCCCAAGCTTGTGGGAGACTCTCTTCTTTAGTTTGCACAAAGTTAAATATTTCCTGTAAGGCAGCTTGTTTCTTATGAGCAGGAAAATATTTTTTAGAGAAGTAATAGATCATATCCTGTGGACTACGGACATAACCGGAAGCAAGAGTATTGTACCAAGCTTTAGCATCACCCTTTAATGAGAAAGGAAATAATTTGAGAATAAAGTAATAGCGAGTTTTCTCATCATGAGTAAAAAGGGTGGCTATGTCATTCAACTTAGTAAGATGAGCCACAACTATTTCAGTTTCATAACCATGCAAAGGATCAGATTCAACCAAAGTAATTAACTTTGGGTCGGCAGAGAATTCATAATCCTTATCATCAATAAATATCGGTGAAGTAGCAAACTTAGGATCATATTTCATTCTAGTATTCAGAGATTTTTCTTTATACTTGCATAATAATTTCTCTAGATCATCTCTATCCTTACAACCAAGAATATCTCTAGTTGTTTCCTCATTCATAACATAACCTTCCGGTACCTTAGGCAATTCATATCTAGGAAGGCTAGTTCTAGCAGGTGTTTCAGGAGTTTCAGTTTCAAGCTCATCATCAGATCCAACAACATCATGTTGTATTACTCTAGCAATTTGTTCATCAAGAAATTCACCAAGTGGCACATCATCATTATCAAGCAAGGTACTAGCATCATCATAAGTATTATCCATAGCAGAAGTAGCATCATCAATAACTTGCGACATATCAGAATTGATAGCATGTGGTGGTGTTGCAAGTTTACTTATAACAGAAGGTGAATCTAAAGCAGAACTGGATGGCAGTTCCTTACCTCCCCTCGTCTTAGAGGGATAAATCTTAGTCTTAGCATCCTTCAGATTCTTCATAGTGATAAATTGATAATAATCCCAAGTGACTCAACAAATATAGTTATGCACCCTGGCAACGGCGCCAGAAAAAGGTCTTGATAACCCACAAGTATAGGGGATCACAATAGTTTTCGAGGGTAGAGTATTCAATCCAAATTTATAGATTTGACACAAGGGGAGCCAAAGAATATTTAAAGGTATTAGCAGCTGAGTTGTCAATTCAGCCACACCTGGAGATTAATTATCTGCAGCAAAGTGATCAGTAACAAAGTAATATGATAGTTTTGATAATAGTGACAACAGTAACAATAACGGCAACAGTGATAGCAGTAGTAGTAGTAACTTAGCAAGAACAATATAAGATAAATTCGTAGGCATTGGATCGGTAATTTGCTGGATGATATTCATCATGAGACAGTTATAACCTAGGGCGATACGACACTAGCTCCAGTTCGTCAATATATGTAGGCATGTATTCCATAAATAGTCATACGTGCTTATGGAAATAACTTGCATGACATCTTTTGTCCTACCCTCCCGTGGCAGCGGGGTCCTATTGGATACTAAGGGATATTAAGGCCTCCTTTTAATAGAGAACCGGAACAAAGCATTAACACATAGTGAATACATGAACTCCTCAAACTACGGTCATCACCGGGAGTGGTCCCGACTATTGTCACTCCGAGGTTGCCGGATCATAACACATAGTAGGTGACTATAACTTGCAAGATCGAATCTAGAACATGGATATAATGGTGATAACATAAACGGTTCAGATCTGAATACATGGCACCCGGGCCCAAAGTGACAAGCATTAAGCATGGCAAATTCATAGCAACATCAATCTTAGAACACAGTGGATACTAGGGATCAAGCCCTAACAAAACTAACTCGATTACACGATGAATGTCATCCAACTCCTCACTGACCAGCGAGCCTACGAAGGAATTACTCACTCCCGGTGGGGAGCATCATGGAATTGGCGATGGAGAAGGGTTGGTGATGACGAAGAACGAAGATCCCCCTCTCCGGAGCCCCAAACGGACTCCAGATCTGGCCTCCCGATGAAGAACAGGAGGTGACGGCGGCTCCGTCTCATGGATCGCAATAATTCTTTCTCCCTTATTTTTTCTAGAAAAATAGGATTTTATAGCGTCGGTTTCAGGGTCTGCGGGGTCACCAAGTGGGGACAACCCACCTGGGCGCGCCAGGAGGGGGGGCGCCCTGGTGGGTTGTGCCCACCCAAGTGCCCCCCTCCAGTGGATCTTGGCTCCAGAAATTCTTATTTATTGTATAAAAAATCCTCGCAAAGTTTCGTTCCATTCCGAGAACTTTTATTTCTGCACAAAAACAACACCATGGTAGTTCTGCTGAAAACAGCGTTAGTCCGGGGTTAGTTTCATTCAAGTCATGCAAATTAGAGTCCAAAACAAGAGGAAAAGCCTTAGGAAAAGTAGATACGTTGGAGACATATCACACCGCAAGGTGGCCCGAACCTGGGTAAACAGTCGTGTCTCTTTTGTTTCCCGTTCATTGAGCTAGGCCGTGAGAGCAACGAGTTGGTAGGCTGGGGAGATTGAGTTCTTCGCACGCACCCCACAGTTCAAATCTTTCTTGGGTCTGCGGAGCCCTGAATCTGACATTTGGCGCGTCGGGTAGGGGTGCGTCGAAGTTTCACCTCCTCGTCTGCTGTACCTCATCGTCACTGTCCGGTTCCCATGGCGAGCGTCGCTCCACTGGCCGGGCCACCGGGCGCGTCCGGAAGCGCCACGGGTCACCGGGCTTTCTCCCCCACCCTACGGCAAGTGCGATGGCCGCCAAAGTTCAGGCCGGAGTTGCCACCTCGATTCAACGGCACGGCGGATTTGGTGGGGTTTCTCCATGCGTATCCAGAGGCTGTCTGGGCAGCCGACGGCAATGACAAGGTCATAGCGAATTGGCTCCCTATGGCCCTTACGGGAGAGCCGTGTGCCTGGCTTCTGGTCTTGCCGGAGTCTTCGGTGGCCTCCTGGGAAGAGCTGTGCGGCCTCTTCATCGCACGCTTTGCGGTGCCGGCGCCCCATGCCGTCGCGGCCATCCTCGGCGGGTCGCAGGCGCCAGCCTCGGACCGCCACGTCAAGCAATTCTTCTGCCAGGTGGGCGCCACCCACGCGCAGTGGGGAGCTCCTCCGGGCTGGGTGGCGCCTAAGGCCGACCTCACCTTCGACTCAAGGGACCACCCCGCGACCACGATCGGCGCCGACGCGCTCCCAATGCTCTGCACCCCCACCATCTGCAACATAGCAGTCACCAGGACCCTCATCAACGGTGGCGCTGGCCTCAACGTCCTCTCCGTGGAGGCGTTCGGCCTGCTTCTTGTGCCCTATGGCCGGCTCCTCCCCACCAAGCCTTTCTCTAGGGTCGTTGATGGCTCCATCTGCCCTCTAGGGCAGATCCGCCTCCCCGTCACCTTTGGCACACGCGATAACTACCACACCGAGCTCATCGACTTCAACATCGCCCGCATCTGCCTCCCATACAACGCCATTCTCGGGTACCCGGCCCTGGCCAAGTTCATGGCGGCAACCCATCCTCGCTACAACCTCATGAAGATGCCGGGAAGCAGCGGTGTCCTCGCCGTGGCGGGGGATACCAAGGATGCGCTCTCGGCCCTCAAGCTCGCCTTCAGGGCCACGGCGGCTGCGTGACCTAGCAGTGAGGGGGGCTCCAAAGGGCCCGGGGGCTGCGCCAGCAAAGAAGAAGCAATTGTTCTCTCAAGACAGGGCCGAGATGAAGCAGGTGTCGGTCGACGAAGAGCGGGATCGGGCTCTACCTTCACCATAGGCGCCAACCTCCCTCCAGACCAGGAAGAGGCGCTGGTCAGCTTCCTCCACGCGAACACAGACGTGTTTGCATGGGAGGCGGCGGACCTGGTCGGGGTTCCGCGTGGGGTAATTGAGCATCCCCTGATGGGGCCACTACTGGAATCAGCAGATTTGCCGTCTGCCCACTCTTTGCCGCAGCGAATGGCAAAGGTAAGCTTTGCCATAAGCCAACAGAAAGCGGACGGCAAAGAGGCAGCGGACGGCAAAGGCTGGCTTTGCCGTGGGCCAACTCTTTGCCGTCAGCTAGCGGACGGCAAAGAGGGGGTTTGGCCCACTTGTTGTCAACCCCTAACGGGGCCCCTCTTTGCCGTCCGCTAGCTTCAAAATTGACTTAACGGCCGCGCCCCCGCCGTCGCCCTCTCTCTCTGTCTCCTCTCCTCTTTCTTCCTCCCTCGTGCCACCCCGCGCCGTCCCCGCCACACCCTCCCCGCGCCGTAGCAGCTGCACCCTCCCCGTGCCGTCGCTGCCCCCTCCCGGCACCTCCCTGCCCCCCTCCCGAGCCTCCCCGCCGTAGCCGCGGGTCGACCGCCCCCCGAGGAGCGCCGCCCGTTGCCGCCCCCTCCCCGCCCTGTCGCCACCCCGCCTCGCCGCCGCCGCCCCCTCCCCGACCCATCGCCGCCCCCCACGGTGAGCCCCTGCCACCCCATGTCCTTTTTTTCTGTTTTTTTCTATTTAGTTTAGGTTTTTTAGTTTAAGTTGTTTTAGTTTAGTTAGTTTAGGTTTAATTAGTTTAGGTTATTTAGTTTAATTAGTTTAGGTTATTTAGTTTAAATAGTTTATTTTAATTAGTTTAGGTTTAGGTTTAATTAGTTTAGGTTATATAGTTAGCTAGATTAGATTAGATTATATTATGTTCAGATTAGTGTTAGGTTTTAGTTAAATAGTCATAATTAAAGGAAGTAAAAAAAGAAGAAAAAAGAAGAAAAAAGAAGAAGAAAAGTAGAATAAGTAGAAGGGGGAAGAAGAAGAAGAGGAGGAGGAGGAGAAGAAGAAGAACAAAAAGAGGATAAGATGAGAAGAAAAGAGGAAAAAGGAAAAGAAGGAAGAGGAAAAATAAGAAGAAGAAGAGGAGGAGGAGTTCTGTTTTTTTCTGTTTTAGATAATAGATATATTAGATATATGGTTAGCTAGATTAGATTATATTAGATTAGATTAGTGTTAGGTTTTAGTTAAATAGTCATAATTAAAGGAAGTGAAAAAAAGATGGAAAAAGAAGAAGAAAAGTAGAATAAGTAGAAGAAGAAGAGGAGGAGGAGGAGGCGGCGGAGGAGGAGGAGGAGCAGAAGAAAAATAGGAGAAGATGAGAAGAAAAGAGGAAAAAGGAAAAGAAGGAAGAAGAAGAAGAAGAAGAAGAAAAAGAGGAGGAGGAGGAGGAGGAGAAGGAAAGAAGAAGAAGTTTAGGTTAGTGGGTGGTTTAGGTTAGTGCTAGCTAGGTCGAGGGGTCGAGGATCGAGGGGAATATATATTATTAATTAGTTCATGTTATTAATTTTTTTATTATGTTTATGTTGTACTAATTTTGTTTACTCTTTGTCATTGCAGGTGTTGACAGATGGTGGGCGCGGATCGAGAGCGCTCCGAGCCTCCTTCTTCCTCGGCGCGTGCTAGGAGGGGTGCTGTTATTCCAGCCCAGCACCTTCGGAGAGCGCTGGTAGACAGCATGCAGACACCGGCGGGCACTTCTTCTTCGACCGGGAGAGGTCGGGGGAAGACGAAGAGGGGTGCAGCTAGAGGTGGACGTGGCATCGGGAGAGGTAGGAAGGCTGTTGTGACTTCCTCGCCGCCACCCCCAGCTGATTCTCCGAACCACCGGAGTGCTCTCTCTCAGGTGGAGCCGTCAGACTTGGACCCGTCTCGGACTCTAGTCCACGAGCCTCGGGCTGACTAGCCTCGGGTCGCCGAGCCTTCGTCCCACGAGACTCGGGCCCCAGAGTCTTTGTCCCACGAGACTCGGGTCCCAGAGTCTTCGTCCCACTTGACTCCAGAGACTAGTGGCCATGCTGATGGCGAGGAGACCTGGTCTGACGATAGTTTTAGCGAGGGTGAGCTGGTTGAGCAGGGCAAGAAGGTCTACCAGCATGGTGGTATGAAGCTCCCGGCCGTGCCGGCGACCCGCGATCAGAGGTGCTTGATTCAGCCTAACGGGGAGAAGTAAGTGCATTTACTTTTTTTAACCTTTGTACTTCATGTTTCTTCAAATTAATATCTAATGTGTTGGCCTTGTCATACTGCAGGGGTTGGATACACGCCGATGGTGTCCGCAGGCCCAACCAAGTCCTTGGTGTGATTTGACGGCAGCACTTCCCGGGGTGGGTCACGTTGCCCGGTGAGGGTCAGGTTCCACATCTAGCACTGAACTGGGAGCTGTGCGTGGCTGCCCCGGCCCCACCAGAGGAGAGGGTCGACGGTGTCTTGTGCGAGATGGTGGCCGACATTGTGAGGCGGCGGTTTTGGGTAATTTCTCCTTTACAGAATTAAAAATCAACATTACCTAGTGATTGTACTAATCAGTGTTGTCTTGTTCGACTGCAGACCTTCTACAGGTGTTCTAAGGAACAAGAGGCGGAGGCGGCTAGGGTTTGAAGGAAATATGCCCTAGAGGCAATAATAAAGTTATTATTTATTTCCTTATATCATGATAAATGTTTATTATTCATGCTAGAATTGTATTAACCGGAAACATGATACATGTGTGAATACATAGACAAACAGAGTGTCACTAGTATGCCTCTACTTAACTAGCTCATTGATCAAAGATGGTTATGTTTCCTAGCCATAGACATGAGTTGTCATTTGATTGACGGGATCACATCATTAGGAGAATGATGTGATTGACTTGACCCATTCCGTTAGCTTAGCACTTGATCGTTTAGTATTCTGCTATTGCTTTCTTCATGACTTATACATGTTCCTATGACTATGAGATTATGCAACTCCCGTTTACCGGAGGAACACTTTGTGTGCTACCAAACGTCACAACGTAACTGGGTGATTATAAAGGTGCTCTACAGGTGTCTCCAAAGGTACTTGTTGGGTTGGCGTATTTCGAGATTAGGATTTGTCACTCGGATTGTCGGAGAGGTATCTCTGGGCCCACTCGGTAATGCACATCATTATAAGCCTTGCAAGCATTGTAACTAATAAGTTAGTTGCGGGATGATGTATTACGGAATGAGTAAAGAGACTTGTCGGTAACGAGATTGAACTAGGTATTGAGATATCGACGATCGAATCTCGGGCAAGTAACATACCGATGACAAAGGGAACAACGTATGTTGTTATGCGGTTTGACCGATAAAGATCTTCGTAGAATATGTGGGAGCCAATATGAGCATCCAGGTTCCGCTATTGGTTATTGACCGGAGACGTGTCTCGGTCATGTCTACATAGTTCTCGAACCCGTAGGGTCCGCACGCTTAACGTTCGGTGACGATTTGTATTATGAGTTTATGTGTTATGATGTACCGAAGGTAGTTCGGAGTCCCGGATGAGATCGGGGACATGACGAGAAGTCTCGAAATGGTCGAGACGTAAATATTGATATATTGGACGACTATATTCGGACATCGGAAAGGTTCCGAGTGGTTCGGGTATTTTTCGGAGTACCGGGGAGTTACGGGAATACGGGGGAAGAAGTATATGGGCCTTATTGGGATTTAGGGGAGAGAGAGAGGCAAGCCGCGCGCCCCCCCAATGACTAGTCTGAATTGGACTAAGGGGAGGGGCGGCGCCCCCTCCTTCCTTCTCTTCCCTCTTCCCCTTCCTTGTCTCCTACTCCTACTACTTGGAAGGGGAGGAATCCTACTCCCGGTGGGAGTAGGACTCCTCCGGGGCGCGCCATAAGGGCCAGCCCTCTTCCCCTCCTCCACTCCTTTATATACGTGGCCAGGGGCACCCCATAGACACACAAGTTGATCTATTGATCTATTCCAGCCGTGTGCGGTGCCCCCTCCACCATATTCCACCTCGGTCATATCGTAGCGGTGCTTAGGCGAAGCCCTACGTTGGTAGCAACATCATCACCGTCACCACGCCGTCGTGTTGACGGAACTCTCCCATGAAGCTCTGCTGGATCAGAGTTCACGGGACGTCATCGAGCTGAACGTGTGCTGAACTCGGAGGTGTCGTACGTTCGGTACTTGGATCGGTCGGATCGTGAAGACGTACGACTACATCAACCGCGTTGTGCTAACGCTTCCGCTTTCGGTCTACGAGGGTACGTGGACAACACTCTCCCCTCTCGTTGCTATGCATCACCATTATCCTATGTGTGCGTAGGAAATTTTTTGAAATTACTACGTTCCCCAACAGTGGCATCCGAGCCTGGTTTTATGCGTAGATGTTATATGCACGAGTAAAACACAAGTGAGTTGTGGGCGATACAAGTCATACTACTTACCAGCATGTCACACTTTGGTTCGGCGGTATTGTTGGATGAAGCGGCTCGGACCGACATTACGCGTACGCTTACACGAGACTGGTTCTACCGACGTGCTTTGCACACAGGTGGCTGGCGGGTGTCAGTTTCTCAAACTTTATTTGAACCGAGTGTGGCTACGCCCGGTCCTTGAGAAGGTAAAAATAGCACTAACTTGACGAACTATCGTTGTGGTTTTGATGCGTAGGTAAGAACGGTTCTTGCTCAGCCCGTAGCAGCCACGTAAAACTTGCAACAACAAAGTAGAGGACGTCTAACTTGTTTTTGCAGGGCATGTCGTGATGTGATATGGTCAAGACATGATGCTATATTTTATTGTATGAGATGATCATGTTTTGTAACCGAGTTATCGGCAACTGGCAGGAGCCATATGGTTGTCGCTTTATTGTATGCAATGCAATCGCCCTGTAATGCTTTACTTTATCACTAAGCGGTAGCGATAGTCGTAGAAGCATAAGTTGGCGAGACGACAACGATGCTACGATGGAGATCAAGGTGTCGCGCCGGTGACGATGGTGATCATGATGGTGCTTCGGAGATGGAGATCACAAGCACAAGATGATGATGGCCATATCATATCACTTATATTGATTGCATGTGATGTTTATCTTTTATGCATCTTATCTTGCTTTGATTGACGGTAGCATTATAAGATGATCTCTCACTAAAATTTCAAGATAAAAGTGTTCTCCCTGAGTATGCACCGTTGCGAAAGTTCTTCGTGCTGAGACACCACGTGATGATCGGGTGTGATAAGCTCTACGTTCAAATACAATGGGTGCAAAACAGTTGCACACGCAGAATACTCAGGTTAAACTTGACGAGCCTAGCATATGCAGATATGGCCTCGGAACACCGAGACCGAAAGGTCAAGCGTGAATCATATAGTAGATATGATCAACATAGTGATGTTCACCATTGAAAACTACTCCATCTCACGTGATGATCGGACATGGTTTAGTTGATTTGGATCACGTGATCACTTAGATGATTAGAGGGATGTCTATCTAAGTGGGAGTTCTTAAGTAATTTGATTAATTGAACTTTAATTTATCATGAACTTAGTCCTGGTAGTATTAGCATATCTATTTTGTAGATCAATGGCTCGCGTTTAGCTCCCCTGTTTTATTTTTGATATGTTCCTAGAGAAAACTAAGTTGAAAGATGTTAGTAGCAATGATGCGGATTGGATCCATGATCTGAGGATTATCCTCATTGCTGCACAGAAGAATTATGTCCTTGATGCACCGCTAGGTGACAGACCTATTGCAGGAGCAGATGCAGACGTTATGAACGTTTTGACAAAAGCTCGGTATGATGACTACTTGATAGTTTAGTGCACCATGCTTAACGGCTTAGAATCGGGACTTCAAAGACGTTTTGAACATCATGGATCATATGAGATGTTCCAGGAGTTGAAGTTAATATTTCAAGAAATACCCGAGTTGAGAGATATGAAGTCTCCAACAAGTTCTATAGCTAAAAGATGGAGGAGAATAGCTCAAGCAGTGAGCATGTGCTCAGATTGTCTGGGTACTACAATCACTTGAATCAAGTGGGAGTTAATCTTCCAGATAAAATAGTGATTGACAGAATTCTGTAGTCACCATCACCAAGTTAGTAGAACTTCGTGATGAACTATAGTATGCAAGGGATGACGAAAATGATTCCCGGGCTTTTCATGATGATGAAATCGATGAAGGTAGAAATCAAGAAAGAGCATCAAGTGTTGATGATTAACAAGACCACTAGTTTCAAGATAAGGGCAAAGGGAAAGAAAGGGAACTTCATGTAGAATGGCAAGCAAGTTGTCACTTCTGTGAAGAAGCCCAAAGCTAGACTAAAGCCTGAAACTGAGTGCTTCTACTGCAAAGGAAATGGTCACTGGAATCGGAAATGCCCTGAATATTTGGTGGATAAGAAGGATGGCAAAGTGAACAAGGGTATATTTGATATACAGGTTATTGATGTGTACCTTACTAGTGTTTATAGTAGCCCCTGGGTATTTGATACTTGTTCGGTTGCTAAAAAAATTAGTAACTCGAAACAGGAGTTACAGAATAAACAGAGACTAGTTGAGGGTGAAGTGACGATGTGTGTTGGAAGTGGTTCCAAGATTAATATGATCATCATCACACACTCCCTATACTTTCAGGATTAGTGTTAAACCTAAATAAATGTTATTTGGCGTTTGCGTTGAGCATGAATATGATTTGATCATATTTATTGCAATACGGTTATTCATTTAAAGTCAGAGAATAATTGTTGTTCTGTTTACATGAATAAAACCTTCGATGGTCATACACCCAATGAAAATAGTTTGTTGGATCTCGATCGTAGTGATACACATATTCATAATATTGAAGCCAAAAGATGCAAAGTTAATAATGATAGTGCAACTTATTTGTGGCACTGCCGTTTAGGTCATATTGGTGTAAAGCGCATGAAGAAAATCCATGCTGATGGGCTTTTGGAATCACTTGATTATGAATCAGTTGATGCTTGCGAACCATGCCTCATGGGCAATATGACTAAGACCCCGTTCTCCGGAACAATGGAGCGAGCAACAGACTTGTTGGAAATAATACATACTGATGTATGCAGTCCTGTGAGTGTTGAGGCCCGCGGCAGGTATCGTTATTATCTGACCTTCACACATGACTTGAGCAGATACGGGTATATCTACTTGATGAAACATAAATCTGAAACATTTGAAAAGTTCAAATAATTTCAGAGTGAAGTGGAAAATCATCGTAACAAGAAAATAAAGTTTCTACGATCTGATCGTGCAGGAGAATATTTGAGTTACGAGTTTGGTCTTCATTTGAAACAATGCAGAATAGTTTCGCAACTCACGCCACCCGGAACACCACAGCATAATGGTGTGTCTGAACGTCATAATCGTACTTTATTGGATATAGTGCAATCTATGATGTCTCTTACCGATTTACCACTATCGTTTTGGGGTTATGCATTAGAGACAGCTGCATTCACGTTAAATAGGGCACCATCTAAATCCGTTGAGACGACACTATATGAACTGTGGTTTGGCAAGAAACCAAAGTTGTCGTTTTCTTAAAGTTTGGGGTTGCGATGCTTATGTGAAAAAGTTTCATCCTGATAAGCCCAAACCCAAATCGGAGAAATGTGTCTTCATAGGATACCCAAAGGAGACAGTTGGGTACACCTTCTATCACAGATCCGAAGGCAAGACATTCGTTGCTAAGAATGGATCCTTTCTAGAGAAGGAGTTTCTCTCGAAAGAAGTGAGTGGGAGGAAAATAGAACTTGATGAGGTAACTATACCTGCTCCCTTATTGGAAAGTAGTTCATCACAGAAATTTGTTCCTGTGACTCCTACACCAATTAGTGAGGAAGCTAATGATGATGATCATGTAACTTCAGATCAAGTTACTACCGAACCTCGTAGGTCAACCAGAGTGAGAACCGCACCAGAGTGGTACGGTAATCCTGTTCTGGAGGTCATGTTACTTAACCATTATGAACCTACGAACTATGAGGAAGCGATGATGAGCCGAGATTCCGCGAAATGGCTTGAGGCCATGAAATCTGAGATGGGATCCATGTATGAGAACAAAGTATAAACTTTGATTGACTTGCCCGATGATTGGTGAGCCATTGAGATTAAATGGATCTTCAAGAGGAAGATGGACGTTGATAGTAGTGTTACTATCTACAAAGCTAGAATTGTCGCAAAAAGGTTTTTGACAAGTTCAAGGTGTTGACTACGATGAGAGTTTCTCACTCGTATATATGCTTAAGTTTGTCCGAATCATGTTAGCAATTGCCGCATTTTATGAAATCTGGCAAATGGATAAACAAAACTGCATTCCTTAATGGATTTATTAAAGAAGAGTTGTATATGATGCAACAAGAAGGTTTTTTCAATCCTAAAGGTGCTAACAAAATATGCAAGCTCCAGCGATCCATCTATGGACTAGTGCAAGCATCTCGTAGTTCGAATATACGCTTTGATAAATTGATCAAAGCATATAGTTTTATACAGACTTGCGGTGAAGCCTGTATTTACAAGAAAGTGAGTGGGAGCACTACAATATTTCTGATAAGTATATGTGAATGACATATTGTTGATCGGAAATAATGTAGAATTATTCTGCAAAGCATAAAGGAGTGTTTGAAAGGAGTTTTTCAAAGAAAGACCTCGGTAAAGCTGCTTACATATTGAGCATCAAGATCTATAGAGATAGATCAAGACGCTTGATAAGTTTTTTCATTGAGTACATACCTTGACAAGATTTTGAAGTAGTTCAAAAATTGAACAGTCAAAGAAAGAGTTCTTGCTTGTGTTACAAGGTGTGAAATTGAGTAAGACTCAAAGCCCGACCACGGCAGAAGATAGAAAGAGAATGAAAGTCATTCCCTATGCCTGAGCCATAGGTTCTATAAAGTATGTCATGCTGTGTACCAGATCTATTGTATATCCTACACTAATTTTGGCAAGTGAGTACAATAGTGATCTAGGAATAGATCACTGAATAGCGGTCAAAATTATCCTTAGTGGAATAAGAATATGTTTCTCGATTATGGAGGTGACAAAAGGTTTGTCGTAAAGGGTTACGTCGATACAAGTTTTGGCACTGATCCAGATGACTCTAAGTCTTAATCTGGATAAATATTGAAAGTGGGAGCAATTAGCTAAAGTAGCTCCGTGTAGAGCATTGTAGACATAGAAATTTGCAAAATACATACGGACCTGAATATGGCAGACACGTTGACTAAACTTCTCTCACAAGCAAAACATGATCACACCTTAGTACTCTTTGGGTGTTAATCACATAGCGATGTGAACTAGATTATTGACTCTAGTAAACCCTTTGGGTGTTGGTCACATGATGATGTGAACTATGGGTGTTAATCACATGGTGATGTGAACTATTGATGTTAATCACATGGCGATGTTCTCTAGATTATTGACTCTAGTGCAAGTGGGAGACTGAAGGAAATATGCCCTAGAGGCAATAATAAAGTTATTATTTATTTCCTTATATCATGATAAATGTTTATTATTCATGCTAGAATTGTATTAACCGGAAACATGATACATGTGTGAATACATAGACAAACAGAGTGTCACTAGTATGCCTCTACTTGACTAGCTCGTTGATCAAAGATGGTTATGTTTCCTAGCCATAGACATGAGTTGTCATTTGATTGACGGGATCACATCATTAGGAGAATGATGTGATTGACTTGACCCATTCCGTTAGCTTAGCACTTGATCGTTTAGTATTCTGCTATTGCTTTCTTCATGACTTATACATGTTCCTATGACTATGAGATTATGCAACTCCCGTTTACCGGAGGAACACTTTGTGTGCTACCAAACGTCACAACGTAACTGGGTGATTATAAAGGTGCTCTACAGGTGTCTCCAAAGGTACTTGTTGGGTTGGCGTATTTCGAGATTAGGATTTGTCACTCCGATTGTCGGAGAGGTATCTTTGGGCCCACTCGGTAATGCACATCATTATAAGCCTTGCAAGCATTGTAACTAAATAAGTTAGTTGCGGGATGATGTATTACGGAACGAGTAAAGAGACTTGCCGGTAACGAGATTGAACTAGGTATTGAGATACCTACGATCGAATCTCGGGCAAGTAACATACCGATGACAAAGGGAACAACGTATGTTGTTATGCGGTTTGACCGATAAAGATCTTCGTAGAATATGTGGGAGCCAATATGAGCATCCAGGTTCCGCTATTGGTTATTGACCGGAGACGTGTCTCGGTCATGTCTACATAGTTCTCGAACCCGTAGGGTCCGCACGCTTAACGTTCGGTGACGATTTGTATTATGAGTTTATGTGTTATGATGTACCGAAGGTAGTTCGGAGTCCCGGATGAGATCGGGGACATGACGAGAAGTCTCGAAATGGTCGAGACGTAAATATTGATATATTGGACGACTATATTCGGACATCGGAAAGGTTCCGAGTGGTTCGGGTATTTTTCGGAGTACCGGGGAGTTACGGGAATACGGGGGAAGAAGTATATGGGCCTTATTGGGATTTAGGGGAGAGAGAGAGGCAAGCCGCGCGCCCCCCCAATGACTAGTCTGAATTGGACTAAGGGGAGGGGCGGCGCCCCCTCCTTCCTTCTCTTCCCTCTTCCCCTTCCTTGTCTCCTACTCCTACTACTTGGAAGGGGAGGAATCCTACTCCCGGTGGGAGTAGGACTCCTCCGGGGCGCGCCATAAGGGCCAGCCCTCTTCCCCTCCTCCACTCCTTTATATACGTGGCCAGGGGCACCCCATAGACACACAAGTTGATCTATTGATCTATTCCAGCCGTGTGCGGTGCCCCCTCCACCATATTCCACCTCGGTCATATCGTAGCGGTGCTTAGGCGAAGCCCTACGTTGGTAGCAACATCATCACCGTCACCACGCCGTCGTGTTGACGGAACTCTCCCATGAAGCTCTACTGGATCGGAGTTCACGGGACGTCATCGAGCTGAACGTGTGCTGAACTCGGAGGTGTCGTACGTTCGGTACTTGGATCGGTCGGATCGTGAAGACGTACGACTACATCAACCGCGTTGTGCTAACGCTTCCGCTTTCGGTCTACGAGGGTACGTGGACAACACTCTCCCCTCTCGTTGCTATGCATCACCATTATCCTATGTGTGCGTAGGAATTTTTTTGAAATTACTACGTTCCCCAATAGGGTTCTCGAAGCCGAGTGCAAGTGCCTACTTCAGAACTTACGCCACGAGGCTAGGGTGCAGGTTGTTTGAGACTACTACGCCTCGACTAACATTAGGAGGGCCAAGAAGAAGTGCCGCTACAAGTATCTGAGTAAGGAGAAGTACATGAAGGTAATTAACTATTCTTAAGGCCTTGTACTTAGTTTCCTTGATTTCATTCGTAGGCGTAGCGCTAAAATTTCTCTTTGCCAAACTTAGGTGCCCTCGAGATGGTGTGCGAATATGATGGACTGTTGGGAGGCGTTGGTGGATGAGTGGTGCTCTCCCCAATGGCTAGCCGAACACAACAAGGCCAGGGATAAGCGTGCCCAAATGCGAGGTGTGCCACACCATCAAGGTAGCTCCAACCTGTTTGAGTACGGGGATCACTGGGTATGTGGTTTCAGCCCTTAATGATTCATGCAATTTCATTCTTCATGCTAGCTTCAGCCCTTAACTAATATGTTGTTCCTCTCTTTTAGGCAAAACACAACAAGAAGGACGTGCCACCGTTGTACGACCTCTATGCCATGGCCCATATGGCCCCGTACAAGAAGGCCAAGGCATTCTCTAGGGATGACCTCGATCATCCAGAGAGCTTCACCAACATCTCCTCCCACAACAAGCTCGTGAGGTACATAGACTTTGGGAAGGCGACGAAAGGGGATGACTTCAACCCGAGCCAGAGTCCTTTTACAGAGCTCGTGATGCTATCTGGTGATGGGAGGAAACATGGCTCGGTATCCATTGGGGATGGACTGATACGTTGTCCTAGAAGTCTCCCGGAGATCAAGAAGCGCCACACGAGGTCTCTTCCTGAGATACCGCCTCGACCACGGCCAGTGGAGCTTGCCATCGAGGCAAGGGCCCAGGAGCTTCTGGCGGAGGCAAACAGGCAGGCCAAGCAGAGGGAGATCGAGCTGGAGGAGAGGACGGCTAGTCTGTTGGAGGCGGAGAGGAACCAGAACAACGCGTCTCACCGGGCCCTATATGAGCTCCTCGTGGTAAGTTTCTCCTGCTTATTAGCCAAATCATGCATGTAATGTTCGTTTCATTACTAACTAATATGACTGACTCGTGAAAACAAAATGTGCAGTCCGTGTGCGAGAAAAACGGTCAGACCCCACCGTCGATGCCCCAGATTGGTATAGCAGGCACGGTGAGTTTCATTTGAATGGTCATTAGTTACTAGTATTCACATTTCAGTTGCATCATGCTAATGAGACATTGCAAATGATCTTTAGTGCAGCATGCCTCCCGACAAGCATCGAGCGATCCTTCTCTGTCTCGCACTGGCGCAACCCCGACCCCGATCGGTCCATCTCCGTTTGGCACTGGCGCATTACCGACCAGTCCTTCACCTCCGTGATGACGGTAAGTTTTCTCTAGTGTTTTGCCTACCAAATGCATAAAGACCTAGACTTAGCTTTATTTCCTCCAAAATGCTTACCATAATGACCTAGACTTAGCTAATCTTCCGCCAAAATGACATAATTAGCTTACTTAGCTCCAAAATGATCTATACTTAGCTTCGTTTCCTCCGAAATGACCTAAGTTATCTCTAATATGCTTAGTTACCTAGGTTTGCTCAATAATGACATACACTTAGCTTACTCATGTAAAACATGGCATAATTAGCTTACTTAGGTTTGAAATGGCATAACAATCTTGGTAACCTCATATATGTCATATAGTTAGCTTATTTTCCTCGAAACTTACATAATAAGCCTAATTAGCTCCAAAATGATCAATTTACCTAACTTAGCTCCAAAATGACCTAAGTTAGTTCTAAAATGCTAAATTAGCTCTAATATGTTTAGTTACCTGGGTTAGCTCAATAAAGACCTATAATTAGCTTACTTATGTCAAAAATGGTATAATATGCTTAGTTAACTCAAATATGGCATAATTAGCTAGGTTAGCTCCAAAATGACTGAGTTTACCTAGGTTAGCTCCAATATGATCCATTTTACCTAGGTTAGCTCCGAAATGACCTATTTACCTAGCTTAGCTCTAAAATGACCTACACACTTAGCATTTTTACCTAGCTTAGCTAAAAAATGGCCTTTTTTCCTACCTTAGTTAGAAGAAGAAGAAGATAAAGAAGAGGAGAGGAGACTAAGAAAGAGTAGATAAATTCTACTTCTTCTTCTTCTTCTTCTTTTTCTTCTTCTTTTTCTTCTTTTTCTAGCTAGCCTTCTTTTTCTTCTAACTTTCTTCTTTCCCAATTTGCAGATTTGCTTTAGATGAGGAGCTTGCTTTCATGGAGTCTACTCTTTTTGTTTTGATTTTGTACGATGAACTTTGTTGGAGGGAACTTCTTATTGGATATGTAGTGTTGGAAACTTGTTGGATATGCTTGTCTATATATATCTTCAAATGTTTATATATATATATATGTGAAATTCGGTGAAATTGAATGAATTTAAGAAAAAACAGGGGCTATACAGCCTCTTTGCCGTCTGCTGGCAGACGGCAAAGAGCTTTGCCATTAGCCAGCAGACGGCAAAGCTGCCACATGGCAGCTACCTGTGCAACCTGGGGCACTGGCTGTCCTATTTGGTTACTTTGCCGTCTGCTGGCAGACGGCAACAACCGTTGCACCTTTGCCGTCTGCCAGCGGACGGCATAGCATGCCACATGGCAGCACCTTGGGGCTGGCCTATTTGGTTACTTTGCCATCCGCTAGCAGACGACAAAGGTGCAATGGTCTTTGCCATCTGCCAGCGGACGGCAAAGCACGCCGTTAACCCCCTAACGGACCTAACCTGCCACGTGTGCCGTCCAGGCTCTTTGCCGTCTGCTGGCGGACGGCAAAGACCATTTCATCTTTGCCATCCGCCAGCAGACGGCAAAGAGCCCATCGACATAGCCTATTCAGCCGGACCTGTTGTCGTCTGCTGGCGGACGGCAAAGGCCTTTGCCGTCCGCCAAGCATGCCTTTGCCGTCAGCCATGGCAGACGGCAAAGTGCCTGATTCCTGTAGTGTGTGAACCAACGCACGCCCAGTAAAGCAGAAGGCGCGGCAGCAAGCCCCGGAGAAGCAGTCATTCATCATCCAGGAGACCCGCAAGTTGCAAGAGGTCGGCGTCATTCGGGAAGTACGACATCAAGATTGGTTGGCAAACCCGATTATCGTCCCCAAGAAGGGCGGGAAGGAGTGCATGTGCGTCGATTTCACCAACCACAACAAGGCTTGTCCTCAAGACCCGTTCCCTCTCCCACGCATCGATCAGATTGTCGACTCCACCGCCGAGTGCGATCTACTGTGCTTCCTGGACGCCTTCTCGGGCTATCACCAAATAGAGCTGGCGGTGCAGGATGTTGACAAGACGGCTTTCCTGACCCCGTGCGGGGTGTACTATTACACCTGCATGCCGTTCGGGCTGCGCAATGCCGGAGGAACCTTCCAGCGGCTGATACACATCGCCCTGGGCCAGCAACTCGGGAGGAACACCGAGGCATACGTCGATGACATAGTGGTGAAATCTCGGGAGGCAAGAACCCTTATCGAAGATCTGGAGGAGACATTTGCCAGTCTGTGCAAAGTGAACCTGCGGCTCAACCCGGAAAAATGTGTGTTCGGCGTCCCGTCCGGCAAGCTGCTGGATTCCTGGAGTCACATAGGGGGATCGAGGCCAACCCAGAGAAGGTCAAGGCAATAGAAAGGATGAGTCCGCCGCAAACCCCCAAGGAGATGCAGAAGCTGGCGGGTTGTGTAACCTCACTCGGGCGTTTCATCTCCAAGCTAGGTGAGCGCGCCCTCCCTTTTTTCAAGCTGATGAAGAAGAAGGACCCGTTCGAGTGGACTCCAGAGGCTGAGGTGGCCTTCCAAGACCTCAAGAGGTACCTCACCAGCCCACCAGTGATGGTAGCACCGCGCCCCCTCGAACCCTTGGTGCTCTACCTGGCCGCCACGCCTCACTCTGCTAGCGCGGCGCTCGTGGCGGTCCAGGAGGAGCGTCTAGTCAAGGGCTCACGGAGCAGCACCTCGCACCCGGCCGAGACACCGCGGCCTCAGGACGGTGCTTCTGAGGCCTCGGCCACCCCTCCGGTCAGCGGGACTCCTGAGGATGGCGCACCTGAGGCCACGGCTGCCCCGACAGATGACAAAGCTCCTGAGGTCCCCCAGTTTCAGGAGGTACAGGACCCCGCCAATGCCTCCACCCTCATCGAACACCCAGTGTACTTTGTCAACACGGTGCTACTTGATGCGTGGGCGCGCTACCCCATGCCACAAAAGCTTTTGCTCGCACTCCTAGTCGCCTCCCGGGAACCGCGTCACTACTTCCAAGGCCACCCCATCAAGGTTGTCTCGGCTTACCCCTTGGAGAGGGTACTCCGGAGCCCTAACGCCGCGGGAAGGGTCGCCGAATGGAACATTGAACTACATGCGTTCCAGTTGGAGTTCAGCACCACCAGGATCATCAAAGGTGTGTCCCTCACTGACTTTGTGGTAGAATGGACTGATGCCCCTGACCGAGAAGTGGGCGAGGACCGTTCCCTCGCG
This sequence comes from Aegilops tauschii subsp. strangulata, assembly GCF_002575655.3. NCBI lineage: Eukaryota > Viridiplantae > Streptophyta > Magnoliopsida > Poales > Poaceae > Aegilops > Aegilops tauschii. The sequence goes on from NC_053040.3 coordinate 325,491,325, forward strand.
CCCGGAAGGGAAGCATCAGATGGTTGGGTCATGTACTTCGACGGAGCATTCGCATGTCAGGGCGCGGGGGCTGGAGCCGTGCTCATCTCGCCCGCCCAGGACAAGCTCTACTACATCGTGCAACTCTGTTACCAGGAGAAGGTCTCCAACAACATCACGGAGTACGAGGGCCTAATCTCCGGCCTCAAGGCTGCGGTGACTCTGGGGGTGAAGCGCCTCACCATCAGGGGCGACTCCCAGCTCCTCGTCAACTTCTCCAACAAGGCATACAAGACAAAGGACGAGCACATGGAGGCATACCTTGAGGAGGTACGCAAAATTGAGAAACGATTCTTAGGCTTGGAGTTGCAGCACGTGTCGCGTGGCACGAACAAGGAGGCAGACGACATCGCCAAGAGGGCGTTCCGGCACCAGCCTCAGGAGCCTGGCGTCTTTGAGGAGCGACTCTTCAAGCCGTCGGCAGCTCCCCCCGCCGCGGGAACCGCATCGCCTCAGGAGGAGCTCCCCCTGCTGCGGGACCCACATCGCCTCAGCAGGAGCTCCCCCCCCCCGGCGCCCCTCTCAGGCACACCAGCCCGCGGCCCAACCTCGGGGGCCCGCCTGCTCCTTGCGCTCGAGCCTCAGGAGGGGTGCTGGTCCGAGGAGTTCAAGGCGTACCTGCTCCGAGGCGTCTTGCCGGAAAAGGAGGAGGAGGCGGAGCGTGTGGCCCGCCAGGCCACTGCGTACTGCATCCAGGACGGTGAGCTCTAACGAAAGCGCCTGAACGATGTTTCTCCACGATGCATCTCCAGGGAGCAGGGATGCAAGCTGTTGGCCGACATACATGGCGGGGACTGCGGGCATCACTCCTCGTCGCGCACCCTCGTGGGCAAGGCATTCCGCAGCGGATTCTACTGGCCCACGGCGCTCAATGATGCCACTGAGTTGGTAAGATCATGCGAGGCCTGCCAGTTCCATGCTAAGCAGATCCACTAGCCTGCTTGGGGCCTTCAAACCATCCCGCTCTCCTGGCTGTTCGTGGTCTGGGGGTTGGACATCCTGGGCCCGTTCCCTCGAGCGCCCGGGGGCTACCGTTACCTCTATGTCGCCATCGACAATTCACCAAGTGGGCGGAGGTGGAAGCCGTCCGCACCATCCCAGCTGGCTCGGCCGTCAAGTTCATCAAGGGCCTCGTGAGCCGCTTCAGGGTTCCTGGCCGCATCATCACCGACAATGGCTCGCAGTTCACCAGCAACCTTTTTAAAATATATTGTGCTAACCTTGGAACGCAGATATGCTACGCTTCGGTGGCACACCCACAGAGCAATGGCCAGGCTGAGCGCGCCAACGCAAAGGTCCTAAGAGGCCTCAAGGCGAGGACCTTCAAGAAGAAGCTCGAGGCCTGCGGCAGGGGCTGGCTCGATGAGTTCCAGTCCGTGCTGTGGTCCATTCGCACCACCGCGACCAAGCCGATGGGCGAGACTTCGTTCTTCCTCATCTACGAAGCCTAAGCGGCCCTCCCTCACGAGGTCAGGCATCGCTGTGTGCGGGTCTTAACGTTTGACGAGGCACACCAGGACGCCTCGCGGGGGATGGACTTCGTGCTGGGGGAGGAACGCCGCCACCTAGCCTCGCTCCATTTAGCGAGGTACCAGCAGGCGCTGCGGCGGTATCATGGCTGCAGCGTCTCTCCAGGACTCTCGAGGTGGGTGACCTCATCCTGAGGTGGGTGCTCTCCAAAGAAGGGCTTCATAAGCTCTCGCCCATGAGGGAGGGCCTGTTCAGGATCGCCCGTGTCTCCAGGCGTGGCTGCGCACGCCTGGAGACGCAGGACGGGATCTCCATCCAGAACGCGTGGAACATCCAGCACCTCCGGAAGTTCTACCCATGACCAAGGCCCTACGCCTGTGAAGATCTCCGCTCATGACACTCTCACGTAATAATGAGTTGGGGCTGTACATGCCCCGAAGTCTCCTGAGTGCCGCCCTTGGGCCTCACGGGGGCTCCCACCCACGTCCTAGTGGAGGCCCCATGCTCCATGCTGGTGGGAAGACAAGAAGACTAGTCTAGGTGCCAGACGTGACTGTTCTTTTGCTTGCTTTCTGTAGCTGGTTTTCGACTTCTTGAATGAAATTTGGAGCTTTCATGTCTTTCGTTCGCAAGGGTTGGAAAATTTATCTCTTTTCTCTCCCTGCAGTGTTCTCCCTTTCCAGTCTTGTCTTAGGAAGAGTGGCAGTTGCCCGTCGCTCTTCCTCGCGCGACCCGCGTGCGGGGGCTTGGTACGGTGTGTGCGCCTGGGTTCGCCCGCGACCACACCTCACCAAAACCTTGCTGCCCCAGCTTTGGCGCCTTAATCCTCGCGGGACGCTCTCAAATGAGCTCATGGGCATGCGCTCCCTCTCAAGTCCGTGCCTCCGGGTATCGCGACGTGGCGTACTAGCCACAACCAACCCAAGCTCGGGGGCTTGCGCGAGGTATGGTGCCTCATGAGGTTTTCTAACCCTGCAACCACAGGACGCCTCCGAAAGTTCAACGTTCCTCGAAATCTCAAGAAGGAAGCCCTTGGAAGACGCCCCTGAAAGGGCATGCCCTCGCATCATGGAGGTCTACCGCGAACACATTGAGCTAAGTCACCCTAACCACACCCAGTAGCAGCACGGACATCACGACATAATATAAAAATAACGAGCATATCATAATGGCGCAAGTGCCATGGTTCATTACACGCCCCAACAGGGCCCTCTACTCTTTTTTGATGCAGGAGAAAGGAAGAAACAAAAGCAAGCCGCGCGACCACAGCAGCCCCCGAGGCCCGGCTTCAGCGGCAATCGAGCTCAGTCGAAGTCTTCCTCTTGTTTCACTGGGGTGCGCCGGCGATGCAGCTCATCGCCCTCCCCGGTCCGAGCCCTGCGGCGTGGCGGCTCGTCGTAGTCGCGATCGCTCGTGCTCTGCCCAGGAGAGGAGCCCCCGCTGCTGGAGGCGGCGCGGCCATTGCCAAGGGCAAGCTCACCGCCAGCGACGGCGCCGTCGTCGTCGTCCTCGTTGTCGCTGTCGCTCTACGGGCAGCACCCCAGGCATCGGCCGCCTTCCCCAAAGACCCTGAAGTAGAGGGTCGCGACGCCGTCGTACCTGAAGTGGAGGGTGCACCTCCCATGCAGGCCGCGCGCGCGGGCAAACGGCTGCCACCCGCGGTTCAGGAACACATTGCCAGCGGCGGTGATCTCAACATCCACCCATGAGGCTTGCTACAGCTGTTGTCGGCCTGCAGCCAGAGGCCACCAGGCCCTCCGGCCGGCAGCGCGCTCGCGAAGGAACGCGGAAGCTGGAACCAGATGCCCGCTGGCCTCTCCGACCACATGACGAATTCCGGAGGCACGTCGGCTGAGTGGGAATGCGATCGTGGCGGCCGAATGATCATCGCGCGCCTTCCCCTGTCGCCAAGGTCGCCCCGTCCGCGGCAGCCCCTGCCGCGGGAAGAAGCTCCGCCACGACCGCTGGAGGAGCGCGCCCGCGCCCCCGAGGGTCCGCCGTCGGGGTCGTCGCGTGCTTTCGGGGCCGCCCGCGGCCTCTCTTGGGCGGAGGCGAACCTGGCCCCTCCTTGGGGGCCTTCCCCTTCTCCGCCGCGGAAAACCTCCTCACCGGAGCCATGGATGCTTCTACGAGACGGCAAGATAGGAAGGAAGAAGAACGAGCAAGCAGCGGGAAGATGGACATGAGCAGCCCCCCTCCCCATTTATAGCCAGAAGGAGGCCAACCGCCGGCCTCCATGATCCGCAGTAATGATGATCTTTTTTGCATGCAGCAGGCTGTTGTCAAGTCGAACGGTTGCCGAGGCCGCGTGGGGAAGTGGAGACACCCATGTCCCATCAAGCGCCACGCGTCGACCGGGTCCGCATGCGGTTGGGGCCCGCGGCACTTCGCCCTTGCCCTTTGGCTTCGCCTTGAAACCAAGTCCGAGCGCGCCTTGGGCCCGGGGCTACTGGCGGCGTTCTAGGAAGCAGGGTACCCAGACTTCCTGCCTGCGGCCCACGGTGTGGCTCCATCAGCGGCCTGGTACGGCCACCTTCAGCATCGACAACACAAGACCCTCGCGAGGGGGCCAAACCTCGCGAGGCGGACGACCCCAAGACCTCCAGAGGGAGTGGCCTCCCTAGGCTGGCTCCTGAGGAGTGGAGATTCATATGCAGGCGCCCACCTCGTGAGGTTAAGGTGAGGCAAGCCATGACGACCAAGGCCAGGCGGGCGCCAGCGGGCGCAGTACAGCAGGTTTCCTCTTCGGTGCTAAGGAGGCAAGCGCAGGCGCGGAGTCCCGAGGAATTAGCCAAAGGTTTCCATTTCCGTGCTACAAGACCAAGACTGCCAGGACGGCAGGACGGAGGTCATCACCGAGCCCACCACGACGTCACGACCAGATGCTTTGCAAGCGAAGACCACCTTTCGTCAGCATAAGGTGTACTATTTGTCTCCCTTCAAAATTGGTCGTTGTGGGATCCCTTCCCGCCTTAATTTTGGGGGAAGAGGACCAAGGCCACTATAAACATAGGTTAGCCACCACCATAGAAGGGGATCGAGCCATCCGAACCCTCACCAGCCCATATCAACAGAAGAACGGGCCTCCTGAGGCTGTTCTTCCTCTCTACTAGTTCATCATCAGCCCACCTCGAGGCTAATCCACCACAAAGCAGGAGTAGGGTCTTACACCGCAAGGTGGCCCGAACCTAGGTAAACGGCCGTGTCTCTTTCCTTTCCCGTTCATCGAGCTAGGCCGTGAGAGAAACGAGTTGAGTTCTTCGCACGCACCCTAGAGTTTGAATCTTTCTTGGGTCTGCGGAGCCCTGAATCCGATAGGCGGCGGCGTTGGGGTCAGAGTGGGAGTTGGCGTCGCCGTCGATGTCATCTGGTTCAGGATGAGGCCACGCTCCGCCAGGTACCACGCCTTGACCTGCTCATCCATCGTTGCCATGTCCACCCCCCATCAGGAAAGCCAGGTCGGTGTTCCCCTTCTTCGCGGCGACATTGGTCCGAAGCAGGTCGAGCTTGACGGCGCTGTTCGTCATCAACACCGACCATCGCGCCTCGGTTTTCTCTTCCCTCTGGGCGGCTCGGGTCTTGGCATCGGTGATGCAATGCTCGATGGACTCTTGCAAACGCGCGGTAGCCGGCTCGGCGTGTGTCGCCTACTTGGCCCGTTTGTTGTCGTCCGGGCGCCCGTCGGCCGCGCCCGGCGTCGGCGTGTCCGGCTTGTACGTCTCCTTGGCCTTGGAGAGGGTGCGCCGGACTTCCACCCACTTCTCGCACTTCTCGATCCGGGAGAACACGTGGAGGTACTTGAAATCTTGGTCGGTGTCGCTGTCCTGCTGAAACATGGCGAACATCTGAACCATCTGCGCCGAGGAACAAGTGTCGACGGCGCACACACACGGTGAAAATGAGCAAGAGACCGGCGGCATACCTGACCCTCGATGTTGGCGTCGCTCTCCGGGCGAGCCGCGATCTCCTCAACGATCCCATGCCATTTGTTGCACGCCGTTTGGATGAGCCCCCAATGGTTCGCCATGGCCTTCGAGCCGCGCTGCATGTGGACGCCGGTGAAGTACGGGTCGACCAGTTTGCGCTCATCGAACTCCGACTTGACACGCTCCCAGTACGTGTCGGCGCTCTGGTTCGTGCCGATGATCGGGTCGAGGCAGACGATCTTCCATGCTTCGACGAGGCACTCGTCTTCTTTGGACATCCACTTGACGCGCGGCTCGCCAGTCCTGGCTGCACGCTTCTTTTTCCCTCTCCTCACCGGAGCAGGCGCCGGCTCCTCCTCCTCCTCCTCTTCTGGATCCTCCTCGCCGTAGTCTAGCTCGTCGTCCATGTCGTCGTCCAGGTCTATTGTATCTTCTTGGGCATTGAACTCGGGGGAGGCGGCGACGGTGGCCGAGCCGGTCGTGATGATGTCGTCCATGTCAGCCTCCGTCGCGTCGGGGTTGCCGAGATGCGACGATGAGCCTTGTGAGAAGAGCCCGCCATGGCACAAAGGCGGCGTCGTGGAGGATGCGTAAGCCGGTGGGGAGTAGGTGTACGGGGGTACTGGACGCCGGCGAACGCGGGCGAGGGCGTGCGCTGGGCGGGGTGGCCATGTGGAAAGGTGATGTTGGGGTTGAACCCGTCGTGCGCGTCACCGTCGGCGTAGCCAGGCGAGGTCGTGCAGCCCCAGGGAGACGCCGAGAAGCCAGCCGGCGACCCGACGCTCTGCTGGCTCCAGGGAGCGTGTGGGCCGTGGCCACAGGGCGTATTCATCATCCCCGCGTGAGACGCCTCTACCTGTTCCGCCGCATGATCCGCCTGCTCCGCCACGGCAGCCGCCGCCCTGTCTCGGGCCTTCTTGGCGTTGAGCCTGTTCTGTCGGTCGGTGGTGACAGCCTCCCGGCGCTGAACCTCCGCCTTCCAGTCGGCGTTTGACATGCCCGAGGGTTTGGACGGCGGCGCCCTCTGCTTCGATTGGGCAGCGTTGGCATCAGTAGCGGCGCGAGGGGCGGCATACTTCTTCGGCGGCATGGCGGCCGGATGGAGGGGAGATGGAGGAGAATGGCGGGAGAAGGCGGGAGAAGGGGAGATGGAGGGAAACGGAGGGGGGAAAGCGGGAGGATCGGCGGGAAAAGGTCTTTCTCTCGCCGACAGAGCGGACCCACACGCCTTTTCGCTTCGGCCGGCGCCCCTAGGCATCCCCCGGGGGCTTGTGTTCGGCTCGGGTTCGCCGGTTGTTATTTCGGACCAAACCGACGATAAACGAGATCCTGAGGGCGCGATTGGGCCGATTTTTGGGCGCCGGCGCTAAAAAATGGCCTGGGGGTCTGTTGGGGGCGCGGATGGAGATGCTGTTACTGAGCTAAGCCTGGTCGGGCCTCGGCCCGCGGGCCGGGCCTCTTCCTTAAACGGCAAAAACGCAGGCCCGGGCCCGGCCCGACCCGTGCTTCGGGCTCAAATCCTAGGCGTGAGCCCGGCCCGTGGACTAGGTCGGGCCGGGTCGGGTCGGGCCGACCGGGCAGGGCTGCCCATGGCCAGGACTACTCGCGTGCTTGGCTGCCCAAGCCGGGATCCTCAAGCCCATTAGGGCGCGGACGGCCTCCTGCAGGGTTTCTCTCTATGCAGACGATGTTGGCATTTTCGCCAACCCATTCAAAGATGAGATCGACGCAATCGCTAAGATCCTTGCCTGTTTTGAGGATGCATCGGGCCTCATCACAAATGTCAGCAAAACTGAGGTGTTCCCCATTCGCTGCCAAGACATCGATCTCCCGGCAATCCTCTCAGCCTTCCCGGCCAAGCTGGCCTCATTCCCCGGCCGATACCTTGATCTCCCACTGCATACCAGGCGGCTCAGAAGGGTTGACCTCCAACCTCTTCTAGACAAGGCCATGGGCAGGTTGCCGGGCTGGAAGGGGAAGAACCTGGCGCGACTGGGCAGGGTCTCCCTTGCAAAGTCCGTGCTATGCGCCATCGCAAATCATCACCTCACGGCTTTCGCGCTTCCCGCTTGGGCAATCCAGAAGCTCGGTAAGATCACTCGTAACTTCATCTGGTGTGGGAAGACTCAGAAAACGCATCTGGCGGACACTCTCTGGTCAACTGGAAGACTGTCTGCCGGCCTAAGCCCATAGGGGGTATGGGAATCACGGACCTCGAGAGATTTGGTTGGGCGCTCCAACTTCGCTGGCCTTGGCTTATGTGGACTGATCCTGGCCGCCAATGGGTGGGCTCTGCGGTGCCCTGCGATGGCACGGATATGGCGCTCTTCAGGGCTTCTACCACCATCTCCTTGGGCAATGGGAGAAAATCCTTATTCTGGCATGACGACTGGACAGGACGGGGTCCCCTGTCTCGGGCCTTCCCGGAGCTGTACAAAATTGCCACCAGGAAGAGGAGAACTATGATGAAGGAGCTCCAGGAGGAGAACTGGATCAGATCGGTGGCCCGTCTTTCATCGCATGCCCACCTACAGGAGTTCATTGCCCTCGCATCAGCTATCTCTCAGGTTGTGTTGAACCCGTACCAGGAGGACTCCATCACTTGGCGATGGACCCCCAATGGCATATACTCTGCTGCTTCGGCCTACGCGGCCCAGTTCCCTGCATCCTACCCCAGGTTCTCCCCAACCAAGATTTGGGAGGCACACGCTGAGCCAAAATGCAAGTTCTTCGCCTGGCTTGTGCTCCATAGAAAAATCCTCACGGCCGACATGCTTGCCATTCGTGGATGGCCGCACGACCCTCGCTGCCCCCTTTGCCTGGGGGCACCGGAGACGGCCACTCATCTCTGCAAGGACTGCCCGTTTGCTGCCGCAGTTTGGTCTCACGTCCAGGTGTGGACGGGAGAGGACTCTGGGGCCACGCCCACGTTGCCCCCTTCGATGGGGATTTCGGACTGGTGGGATTCGTTCACCACCAATTTGCCCAAGGATGACAGAAGAAGGCGTAGCGGGCGTTTTCTTTACACCATCTGGAACATCTGGAAGGAGCGAAACCGACGCATCTTCAATGGAACTCGCCTCACGCACCTAGATGTAGCAGCTATTGCCTTCGACGACATCAAGCAAAGGACTTTGGCCTTTGGCCGCGCACAAGTGGCAGCCGGTATCGGTTTATTAGTGCCATCGTGCTGTTTTTTTCTAGGGGTTTTTGTCCGGTTTCTCTAAAAAAACCGGATCTCTGTTGTACATAAACTATCTTCTTCGTATATGAAACGGCAGTGCTCCTGCCGGATCCTCAAAAAGAACCTGGCCTGACCTAACCTTCTCGATGATAATTTGAGACTATCAATTTCAAGAGTAATTAGATATACGCTGAAGGCCCCTTACAGTTAATCTAATGAGTTCTGTTCTAAAAAGAGGTTTTCAAAAATAAAATCTAATGAGTTCTATTCTGGGGCTAGTTGCGCCGCTAGTTAGGTCAACATGGAGAGCATACAAAATTGACCATGGCTTCGCTCATCGGTACCACTACTGGTACAAATGGCTTAATTTAAGATCCAAGAGTGGTTTTTTAAGTAACAAAGTGTTGAATTCATGTGCTTAGTAGAACTACGAGAGACTGCATGTTACCATGGTCGCCTTGGAATACGGGATTCTCTGGACGGCTGGTTTTTCTATTCTTAGAACTCACTTTGTATAAATTAATTAGTGTACCCATCTCTTTCACGAAACAGGCAGCTTTCAACGGAAGTATACAAATTGAAGCCTGATATGTCCAAATTAAAGCTGGCTTGACGTATCAATTCGATATGTTGTTTTTTCAAATGATGTGTGATCGTACATCTACGCAGGCACATCAATTATATACGTGGGGGACATGATTGAAGAACAATCCAGCTAGTGGACTAGTCAGTCATCAACTTCATTTCTTCAAGGAGAAGCCATGAAAAAGAGTATTATGATTGATTTGATTGAGCAACCTCTCATTAGAAAACAATGGCAGTTTTACGGTCTTTCAGTTAGCCAGAATGCTAGATGACCACAAACAACCTATATATTATGTCTTGTGGACACAATATAGACGATGCCAAACATAATATTTTGCGAGAAATAATTTGGACTAGATATATGTGCAGGACATCAAACACATCATCACTTTAAACTATCAAGGGAGTCAGGTTATATTTCAAGTCGACATCCTTAGCCATTTAATTAACATCTTTTCATCCTTTGTGCATGTACGTATCTCATATGAAGTATCAAGTATTGTTCCGAAGGGTTGTTTTGGCTCTGGTGAGCATATGCTTCTGGATGAACAGTAAATAAATTTATAAAAACTGGGTTTTTTATGGATGTTCATGTTAGTCTAACAAAGCGTGTTTGACAATTTTCACGCGAAACGAGGTAGCAGTGCTTCGTCATCGTCAGTAAAAAGAAAAACAAATTAAAGTGTAACATTTGGCATTCGATTTATTTTTTTCACACAAGTGAAAATGCTTAAGCTTTGCCAGTAAAAATTTGCAGGTAGCATTGGGTGTGACAATGAACACATCTAATTTTATTTGATTTTTTTTTTACATTTGCAAAAAATATTTTTGGCGGAACGGAGCATATGCTTTCAAAAGCCGAATTGGATTTCTAGAATTGTTCATTTATCTTCTAAATTTGATGTCACGCCAGTACGTGGATAGATGAAGAGATCGGACCTTGTTCTGTACCATGGAATCTGCACCGTGGAGTCCCCTCCATGTGATGGATGGGGCAGCAGCGCGGAGGGGGGTGGCATGTCACGTTGAGGGTTGAGTGAGGGGTGCTTCTCACGGACCGGCAAGACACGTGGTGGTGGACTGGTGGTGCTGCTACACACCGGTGTCGCTGGCGGAGCGGAGGTGTACACGAATGTAAAGCGCTCCCAGGTGCAGCCAACATGCACGGTCGGTATCTTTCCGTCAGTCAGGAACGTGATGAGACAGATCCTTATCTCTTCTTCTTCCTTGGGCCGCCCTTATCTTGGACAGCATGATTGCGCTACGCTCCATAATACGGAGTATGTGCTCTGAGATAGTACTAGCTTAGCTTTTCCGAGAGTGAGGGGATTGTCTACAAGTGCTCGCCCTTATCTTAAACAACATCATTGCGCTACGTGACCTACCTAGCTAGAGTGAAAGTATGAACTTGTCAATAAGTCATGAGTACCTTGCCGGTTATGCCCAGTGACACCGGCACTCCGGCAGCTCGGTTGAACGATGCCTAACCTAAAAAGCATCTAAAAGCGGATTGGATTAACTTGATCGGATTGAAGATGCTATAACTATGAGCAGTTTCTGTAAGGGTTAGGAAGTGAGCAGTCCATTGCTCGAGAAAATAGAGTATGGTAGAGCGATGCAACTTTCAACTTTGCTATGGGAAACCTTGCATGTGCCGTGTTCGTCAGTGTGCTCCGGTGTCGCCTCAAGATAACCCTTCGTCGGACACATGGCCAACAACAACAAATAGGTGTGTCGCGCGCCCATTGGGACCTCGCACACTCGTACTAGCTCCGACGTCCCTGTCATTTGTTGCGTCGCGCTACAAAGGCGCTCGTTAGTACGTGGTGGGTATTGCGTGTATCGCCACTCACTCGCGCGCCTGGCAACGCTGTCCCTTATCTTCTGAAGATGAAGAGGGCAAACGGGGTAACAAGTCATGATGAGCCTCCGGAATGTGGCTCCGAAGACTGCCCCCACACCCCACCCCACGAGCACACTCGCACGGCAACGGACCGTACCGTACTACCGTTTGTTGGAAGTTGGAGCTGACCTACTAGCTGTCTCGTCGAAGGCAATGGTAGGTACTCCCTCCGTTTCAAGATACTTGTCCTGAAAATGGATAAAATAGATGTATTTATAACTAAATTAAGTCTAGATACAATCATTTTTAGGACAAGTATTTTCGGATGGAGGGAGTAGTACGGTTTTGCTCCGTCGACAACCGGATATGCATCATGCATACGTCCAGGGGCTTCTTTTGCAACAAGCGAACAAACAGAAAATTAGGTCTTTGCTGGAGCCGCCCGCGTACGTTCAGGTTCAGGTTCGGCGCGGTGCAGTGCATCTCCTGATGCATTTCTGGTCACCTGACCTCCGTATGCCCCTTTAAACCTAACCCCGTGCCTTTTGATGTGTGCCCGATGTGATTGATCCATCATACACGTTCTAAGAGTCATTATTGTAGAAAAAAAAACTCTTTCGGTAACCTTATCCCGTACCTTCGACGTGCAAGTGATGTGATCGATTCATCAACCACATGTGGATAGTTATTACTGCGTTGAGCAAGAAAAGTGTGGAGTATTTCGAAAGGCAAGTTAGGTAAAAGTGACGTGCTCCATACTGTCAGTTAGTTAGCGTGCTACAGATTGTCAGTTAAACGTCATCGGTATCAAGGATTAGAAGTTTATTGTGGGATACGTGAATTGCCAGCGGGAGGCCAATGAAAAGATAAGTGATAATTGACCTTCTAAATTTCCTTTTCCCGTCCCCCTGCTCAACTCTCTTCAAATTTCTATTCCCCATCACTGCCTCCCCACAACCAAAACAAAACATAGTTTATGGAACGAACAACACATTTGATTCTTTTTAATCAACAGTTATTTAAAACGGAGTCAGCCAAGATTAAGCACGCAGTTTGACATAAGGGAAACAAACCTAGCACAGCGAACTATATATAGTTGGAACCTGTACTTGTAGCAGGCAGCAGGGGCTTCTTGGTCTCGAGTCTGAACACGCAGTTTGTCACAAGGAGCGACTTACATTCGCACTGCACTATTTCTAGCCACGACAGGCAAATAATGCCCTTGGTTCACTGACAGACATGCCATTAGCCACATAAGCCTGTAGCCACGCTCTGCCATACTTCTCACAAAACAAACACGTCCATAGAATTCCACTGCATTCAAGCACTATCGTGGTCTGACCACGCTTCCGCATATACTTGGATAAGACAGCCACAAGTAACACCCCATATAATGGCAACCATGCCTTATACCAAAGATAAAAGGTACCAATTATAGCAGTACAACAGATATCCACGGCCTTAAAATATAGGCCGGATCAGATGGAAAGCCTCAAAATAATACAGGGAGAACAAGCCGAACCATTAAGTGGTTAAGTGTTGCTTTCCGTACCATCGCCGAATTTGGTTGGTCTAGTTGAAGTCAGGCTTCTCAGGGTAAGTGCAGCCAGACTGCTGGATGATAACGTTTGCTGCGTAGCAACCGGCCTTTACGCAGTCCTCGATGCTCTTCCCTTGCACCAACTGAGAGAGGAAGCCTCCAACAAACGCATCACCTAATAAGAAACGGGGTGTAACAAGTCAGGGGCAGCAGCAAAATCACAACTGAAACCCAGTATCCAAATTTCAAATCAGATTGTTGTTTCTGCAGCAATTTTAATGAATATATTCACCAAGCATGCACCTGTCTTGGATTGTCATGAATGCTGAATACTCAATATTAAAAATCTCAATCTCAGGTAATTGTGCAGCTAGATCTACGGATGAATATCCGGGAGGAGAGTTGTATACGTTATGCAACTCTACATCTTAGAATTGTGACTCAAAATATAGTGGCATTTCTTGCACAGCTGAAACAGCTCAATTATACATTTGATCAATCAGTGCCATTAACAACTGGTGCAGATGTTCCTTTTTTATATTATCATGAGAATTTCAGTTTTTTTTGCGAAATCATGAGAATTTAGTTAATTAGCTTACGTCAACATTGTTTTGATAAATACTCCCTCCGTAAAGAAATATAAGAGCGTTTAGATCACTACTTTAGTGATCTAAGTGCTCTTATATTTCTTTACAGAGGGAGTACATAACATCATTTTAGTAAGAAGATACCCCCCCCCCGATCCATATTAATTGTCGCGACATGGATCGGAGGGAGTATTAGATTTACATGGGCTTTTTCAATATTTCAAGGCATATAATATACATGAAAACTAGAACCCATCAATATTATTTAATGAAAGCAACTTTTTAAGCAGTGTCCTTATAACAGTGGCTAGTTCTGAAGCAACCAGAAAAATTAAATCAACTCATTATACAAAAGAAAAAGCATACCAGCGCCATTGGTGTCAACAAGCTTCTCCTTGGGCAATAGGATGACAGGGAATGTTTTCACCTATTCAAAAGATAATAATATTTAGGTTTAGCATATTATCTTAACATAGATTGACTCAACTAAATTCTACATGAAGATTTAAGTGCCCGTTCCTTGATGAATAAAATTTTTGATGTGACATTTGAATAAGCAAACAACTGTGACAAAAACAGATTGCTTTGCAAATAGGCCCACAACAGCAGATTTATTGTCAAAGGAAAGAATTAGCTATCCTTAAAATATGCAATTCTCCTATTTTGCCCTACAGCCTATAATTGGACAAAATCCAACTTAAGTATATAGGTTATTTACTTTCAAACAAGCAGTTGCATACCAGCAGGTTGCTATAACCAAATATGTATGAATAAAGGATAAGCCTATAACGCAACTGCCATGCAGCAAACTGAAAAAAATATACCTTCCCATCCTCGGCCACAACTACTGGATCAGCACCCTGAGTAATCACAGCAATCCTCTTTTGTTTTCCAGAAGCCAGAGGCAGTTGTGAGATCTTCAAAGCGATCTCCTCGACATTCTCAGTCTACAAAGTTACACATGTAAATTTTCAGCAGCACAATAAGCAAATAAAATTATTTTACGAGGATTGAGTAATTACCTCCCACCCTCGGACTTTAGAGAAGATCCTTGCCTCAGTTTCATTTCCAAAGATATAGTCCGCATACCTAAAGTGGTAATACACATAAAACATGTCTTAAACAAATGAGCCAAGATCTCTATAAACTACCAAACTTTAACAGGCTGAAAGATTAGCATGTGGCAAAAATAGGAACATCTCTTGACATTGCTTATGCATTTTGAGTTAAAGCTCATGTAAAGTATCTCAAATAATGTCCAAAACATTTAGCATCACAGAGGAGCAGGTAAAACTTACGGAAGAACCTTCTCTTGGGCATCACGGAAAAACTCGCAGATAAAGGGAGCGGAGAGGTTCATCAAGAAAACCTGAAACAACGTCAATTACAAACACTGGCAACCACCACTTCACAGGGAAGTTTTTTGTTTCGAACCTTTACCTTGTTATTGGCAGCAGCATGCTCAGCAACAAGCTGAATAGATTCAGGGGACACCGTAAGGAAAAAGCCAGCAATGTAGATGTATTTTGCTTTCTCAACTGTCAACAGCAAATGTCACGGTTGTCAGGAACTGTCATCCACCAAATTACAATAATATAGCGAAGTAGAAGATGATGTACAACTCAACTACAGTTTCCACACAAAAAAGACACCTCAATTAGTCATTCAGGAAACAAAATATTAATGCTGTGTTTGGATGTATGTGTATATTCAGCCCCCGAATCTTGAATTGGTATTCGCAAACCTCTAATACAGCCGTTTGGATGGTCACGGTATTGAATGATGGAAACTTGGCTCAATTTCAAGCGGCACTCCCGCACAGTTGAACGCTCTTTCCCTCGTTACAGAGATGCCGACCTCCGTATTGCACTAAAATTGCTCGTCCTGTAAAACTTACCGTTCCGTTCACCCTCCATAAGAAACAATAAGGGGCTCGACCACGGCAGCCAGGAGCTCGACAATGGACGACACTCCCGCGTCGGAAGGAGAAGAGAGGCAGAGGCCAAAAGCTCGACCACGCCGATCAGACAGACACAGAGATGAGGGCCAGGGGACGGAGGCCAGGTTGTGTACGCAAGAATGAGGGGTATGGAGATGACTTAGTAAGAAATTTGCAATACAATACTCTGGGCATCCAAACAGAAATTAGAACTGGTTGCACTCTTTAGATATCAGCTATGCAGTATATGTACATCCAAACAGAAATCTTAAATCACAGTCCATTTCTTTAGAAAATTGCACTGTGGTTACAAGCTATCTAAGCTAATGTCAGCGTCAATTCAGCAATGAGGAACATAATCCAAGCTAAGAGTTCACAAGAGCTCAAAACAAATACTATACCTAGTGCCCAGTTCTCTGGCTTCTTTAGATGCTCAGATTTGTAGCAGTTCGCAGCAGATAAGTTTGCAATCAATGACCTGACCAGATAAAAAGAATATATATTTCAGATATTGTTAGAGAAGATGCTCAGGATCTAAATGTTGTAGAAGTATGGGACAGAATAATCACATTTAAGTAATTAAGAAATAAACGATGTGAAGACTTGTGTGTTTATGCCTTACAAAAGCTATATTGCATTTCGTTTTAAAACTACGTGCATCGCTGAAATTAAATAACTTTGCGCACTGTTCTCATCATATACACGTCCCTCCCAAGTCCCGACAAGATTGAAACTTAACTTCATTGAATTGCAAAATGACATGCACCACAGGATAGTTCAATAGATAGCACACATGTTTGACAGTGTTAAACAGTTTCCCTAATTAAAGCGAGATGCACATACAACTATTACCATTTATACAGAACCTGGATGAATGTATTACATCATCATTCAGAATAGATGTGTACTACTCCCTCCGTCCGGAAATACTTGTCATCAAAATGAATAAAAGGGGATGTATCTAGATGTATATTAGTTCTAGATACATGCCTTTTTATCCATTTTGATGACAAGTTTTTTTGGACAGAGGGAGTATCATAGAGCATATACTAAGTTTTCTGGTGAGTCTTAATTAAGTGAGTTAGTAAAACAACTAAACGTTACAAATATGTAATGAATCATCAAAGAAAAATGATTTCAAATAAAACAGTGTAAAGCCACAAAATAGAAGGAGACACAATAGCTGGTAAGAGGTATTATCATAGGTGGCATACCTTTCGCCACCAACAACACATACAGCACATGTGCCTGTAGGAGCAGCCTCATCCTCATAGTAATGAGCCTAGATGAATACGTGACAAGACCAAGTCAACATCAGTCCGTTAAGGCGTTAACCAATAGAACAGAAACATTTATATGATAAAATGGAAAAGAAAAAAAGCTCAAGAACTAACAGTAACTCCTGCAGCTTTAGCGGCGCTCTTCATCTCCTCACCATACTTGTCCTTTCCAATGCAACCCATGTAACTTGTTGCACCAGGAGTTTGAAGCATCCACTGCAGAATACATGATATAAAGTAAACAAACAGATCTGGCAAAATCTTTTGGCTGGTCATGGTTTACTTGTGTTTTGAGCTTACTTGGGCAACCCTGATAGAGTTCTGCGTGGCTCCTGGAACATCATGGAACATCAAAAAGAAGATATAATCAATCAGAAAAATCAACAAGATGAAAAGAAATAGCACATTATACATGTTAAAAAAACATTACCTCCAGCAATGTATTCAACATTTTCCTTGCTGGACAACTCATCGTACCTGCCAAAAATCACAGTAT
Organism: Aegilops tauschii subsp. strangulata; assembly: GCF_002575655.3. Classification (NCBI taxonomy): domain Eukaryota; kingdom Viridiplantae; phylum Streptophyta; class Magnoliopsida; order Poales; family Poaceae; genus Aegilops; species Aegilops tauschii. The sequence goes on from NC_053040.3 coordinate 325,508,214, forward strand.
GAGGTAAGAAATTATGTCACTGTACAAAATAACGGCACTGGGATACCTATGGTTGGTAACGGCATAGATGCTTACATAGGCAAGTGCTTGTCCTCGGCGAGAATGGCATTGTTCGGCTTGACATCATACCTAAAACAGGGGAGGGAGCATGTCAGCACAGTCATGATTACAACACAAGTTACATAATACTCAAACAACAGTATAGCATCAAAGCCAAGCATGAAGCACTGCGTCAAACCCCTGATCAGCATTCCAGCGTCAATTGCACGAACTTACACAGCATATCAAGCGGCTATATCTGGAGAACTATGCCAACAAATTCGGCAAAAAAAAAAAACAGGAACACTAGCGAAACCTGTCGCGCATGAAATTGGTGAAAAGAGAAATCGCCGGTGATTGACGAGATAACTCATTGATCCATTGCATAATTTTGCATAACTTTGGATAAGAGACATGATATATCTTTCGACTGTCAAAAATGAAATTATTCGTTCGACTCTTGGTCCCGTGCTGCGCCCGTACGAACTCGCGAAGCACTTTTTGTCGTCTCGGATCTGACGAGGAGAGGCGACGAATCCATCGAAGCTAACAAGAGTAGACCGTACAGATCCAAAGACTAACGCGAACGGAGACAAAAAATTCGAAACCACAGATCGGAACGCAGAAAGCGGGCGGGAGAGATCGGCGCGTACTTAGCGAGGAAGGCCTCGTCGACGACGGCGGAGATGTCGAGAAGGGGGTTGCCCATCCCCAGGAGCACACCCTCGAGGTTGCTCGCCGCCATTTTCTTGCTCCTCTCGACGACGGCTGCGCAAGGAGGCGAGAGCGAGATCTGAGGTCTGCGTTGGCGACTGGCGAGAAGTCCGTTGCAGTGGTGGTGTGGTGGTGGGATGATGGGTGCCGCGGGGGTTTTAGTCGGCCTCGACCAAACCTCGCGTGGCCCACCTGTCAGCCTCCGTGGCTCTGCGTGGTTGGTGAGTGTTGCATTTGCAGGTGGATGGGCAGCGGAAGAAGATCTATCCTACCCATCACGTGGTACTGCTACCAACTCTATTTCTCGTATGCTCGCTGACGTGCGGGTCCGAGATTGACACGCCGCAGCGTTTGATTGGTGCGCAGTAGCGATCTGCACTGTGAGTGGAGAGCGGCGAGATTGCTCTTGGTGGGGCAATCGATGCGTGGGTCCTTTTCGCCCACCAACCGCGTAGAGATCGGTCGGTGCTCGGGAGTGGTGCGGGGGTGGTCCCGCTTAAATAAAGAGCAAAACCCCAACCCGGTTGATGGTCTGTGCGGCCCAGCCCAGCGCAGCAATTTTAGGTTCGTGAATGGCTCAACTCAATGCTGGCCAAACGGGTCGGGCCAACCAGGCCGGCCCGCGAGCACGCCGCACGGCCCGCCACGGGCCAGGCATGGCACGGGCTAAACGGGCCGTGCCCAGCACGCGGCACGCCTTGGGCCATGCTGGGCCTGGATGCAAGGCACGCGGGCCGGCACGGCACGACCCTTTTTTTGAAATATATAAATATATATGTCCAATATAAATACCTATAATACTCTAATATGTTCAACATTTTGTAGTGCTTGCATATTTTTGTAGTGCTTGGATCTTAGTTGTACTATTGCAAAGTAGTCTTTGTAGTTTTTGACCTTTCTGTAATTCTAGAGCATGTTTTGTATTTTTTTTACTTCTTGAAGATGGAAAGTTTTAATGATGTAAGCACTTAAAATTTTCAACATTTTTCTGGGTCTTTCCCCCTGTTTTACTAAGGTATTTCGCGGAAAAGAAAACGTGTCGGCGTACCTAAGCATGCCACGGGCCGACCCATTTGCCTCTTATGTCGTTCTTGGTCTGCTGCCTGCAGCGCGTGGGCCGGCACAGCCCGGCCCGGCTATTAATCGTGCCCTGACGAGCCGGGCCGTGCCAGGCACATTTATGGAGGGCTGGGCCGGGCCGTGCCAGGCTGGCCTGTTTGGCCAGCTCTGGCTCAACTGAGGGCCCTGCTATACATCGCCTGTAGCGACACATTCACGTGGGGCGCCTCTATGTCTCGTTTACAGCGAGACAGACGGCTGCCTCGCACCCAATGGCGGAGCCTATTGGAGGCCAAAGGGGGCCATGACCCCCCTTTCAAATGTGCAAGTACTTTTCTACTACCTACTAGAACAATGCTCGTGCATTGCAATGGGATATAAATATTCTAGTGCATTAGCTTGTGATTTACCTGTCCATAATAATGTGATTGTGTAAATAAATGTTCATCAAATTCTGCCTGTGAATTACCTCATAATTTGATTAGATGTTTGGTAAGTAATTTAAAATGAAATTGGTTCAAAAGATACGTGAATTTAGGTGATTGATTATCATGTATATAAACATGAAAGGTTGGACGAAGGGGTAATGGGAAGAAAGGTGAAATGTGAACCTTACATTCTTTTTAAGTAGTAGAGATAGTAGAGATACTGCCTATTCTTTTCTAGCCCATCAACGCAGAGCTCACCTCCACATAACAATTACGCAGAGGCAGGCAAGTAATTCTCTCGAAAAAAGCATGTAGCATGTTGTGAGCTTGGACATATTTTCATGCATATTTCGCAGATTGACCCCCCCCCCCGGCCCAGTTCCTTGTAACGCTCCGCTCACACCTCGTGCAAGCTTACAAGGAGTAGGTCATGGGCTAGGAACGTTGGTTATGCTAGCCAAATTTTGTTTTCCTTCCCTTTTTATATTTTTATTTAAAATTTAAACGCATATTATTATTTTTAGTTTAAAAAGTGTAAAAACCATGAGTTTGAAGAAAAAAACTTAACATAGTATAAAAAAATATTAGCGCAGTCTTTTATTAACACAGTACAAATGCAGAAGCTCACATACACATGCATAGACTCTAATCTCTGAAATACTGAACCAGTATAGTATCTTGAGATTGACAAAGTTGCTATAGACGCCTTCGTAGTCGACAAGAACATATGGCCTAACATAAATTAGGAAAAATGCGACCACCAATGCGAAGTCTGGACTTGAACCATGGTGGGTTGGTTCAACGACAATGAACCTAACCATGTAAGCTACGCTTAGTTCGTGTTATCGCAGTCCTAAAATGTTGATAACTTGCACAAAAAAAGTATTCCTTACAACGAAAAAAATGTTCCCATGTTTAAAAAAAAGTAAAATTTTCTTAAAATGTATATACAATGTAAAAAATGTTTGTGTGATGTAAAATGTGTTTCATACAATTAGATAAATGTACATGGCATGTCAAAGAAATATTCTCACATCTCAAAATGTAGCGACCCGACCCGAATGGATCAAGTCTCTGTGCTTAAGTGTCATCCCTGGATCGGTATGCTGACACACACAGTACTCAAGGATTTATAACAGAGGTAAATCACATGTATAAAGTAACGTAAATACTATTACCTCAATCCAAAAAGCGGAAGTAACAAGGTTGTGGATTCCCATGAACACCAACGGCAAAGTTGAGTGTAGAAATCGTAACCCTAACGTATCGCTTACTCGTCGTAAGATATCCTGCAACATGAAACGTTGCAGCCCGAAAACGGGTCAGCACATGGAATATGCTGGCAAATTCACACCATAGAGAAATGATGAGCAAAGGCTATCACTACATGCATATATGGCTGGTGGAAAAGCTCTATGGTTATAATGTTTTTGCGAAAAGCCAATTTTTCCCTACTGCAAAGGAATAAATTTTATTTAACTATCATGGTGGTTGTTGAACATTGAGAATGGTTGACAGCATTCTCAATCCCAATTAAGTATCATCATCAAAACCCAACAAAATTAATTAAAGTAACATGATGAGATCAACGGGATAATCCAAGAACTAGATACTCAAAATGTCCATAACCGGGGACACGGCTAATCATGATTAGTTTGTACACGCTCCAGAGGTTTGCGCACTTTTCCCCATAAGACTCGATCGCCTCCGCTTGATTCTCGCACTACATGATGTTTGAGAAACGGATGACCGAGACACAGTCTTTCAGAAGCGTTAGCACCTTACGATGGGTAGACCGGTACACCTACATCCCCTACATCTGCTCTACCACTGTAAGAGTTCACACAACTTAATCAACTATGTTAGAGCCCATAATAGCTTGTGGCTGCACACGGAAGTTTCTAGCATGAATAATCTCATGATCCCTTTGAACCTGGGTGGCGGTCCAAAAGAAAACAGACAATCCTGGAATACCCAGGTACCTCAATCCACCCAGATGTGAGTTTTAGTTGCCACCTTAAGTTTAACCATATATTAACAATCTCACATCTGTCATGGATATCTCTCAAACCCAATCCACGTCTACAAGCATAGCATAGCAATATAAGCAACGTAGAAGTAACTTCCAAGGGTTTGATAATAAAACAGGTGATAGGTACTACCTCAACTACTTCCCAATACCCACAATTTAATTAGATCCTAACCATGCAATGTTTGAGGGTTGATCTAATGCAACAAAACTGGGTAGTAAAGGGATATGATCAAAGTGTGAACTTGCCTGCAATGTTGATGAAGATGATTCGCACTCATAACTCTTGATAGTTCTACTCGTCACACTCCGTTTAATCTATCGTGAGCGAGCAATAGTAACCACACATAAGCAATCACTCAAAAGATCGGGAAGAACGAAGAAGACAGTTCGGAAAACATCAAAACCAAGCAAATAACTCTTGTAACATAAAACAATTTCTAACAGTACCAAAATTATGTGAATTTGGCCTTATCAGAAAGTTTAGGTCAAGAGCTTCGATTTGCAAAAAGAATCAACTAAATCGGAGTTACGGAACTCAAGTTATGTTCAAAAGAAGTTTGAATATGAATCTGAACAAAATTCGAAATTTAAAAATTCCAAAAAGTTGACGTGACAGGTCAACTAGATAGGTGAAAACAAGGCGAAACTATAGGCGCTGGTTTATCTAATTTGGATGAACGAGTAAAAAGTTATGGCTATTTGAAAAATCAGGGCCAAGTTGTTTTATAGAAGAAAAATAGCTACTGCTAAAAGAATTTTAGGTCTAACGTATAAATGCAGAGAACGAATAAATATACCTTTATAAGGTATAGAAAAGACGACTTCGGAGTGAGGAGACAACTTCCAAAAGTCCCACCGGAGAGGAGAGATATTTTTTTTTCTTTAATAAATCTAGTCAAACCAAAATATTGATTTAACCCGAATCAGATGATTTTTTAAGTCTCTATGGGTCTATATTTATTTGTGGAAAAAAGACTTAAAGTCAAAGGCTAGGCAATGTGGGACTAAACGTAGACGAAAAACAAAAAAAGAAGAGAAAAGCGCATGGGCTAAAGCTTCGGCCGGCCGCGCGCGTGCGTGCGTGCGGCAGTTTTTTTTTCCAAACACTAAAAAAGGAAGAAAAAAAATTTAAGAAAAAGAAAAATATTTTTTTTTTCTGCAAACATAACCAAAAAAAACAACATGGGCCGGCATGGGTGCACTGTGCACGTAGGCCGCGTATAAAATTTGGGCGGCACGTACAGTTTCTTTTTTATTAAAAACAGAAAGGAAAACTGTATAACGAAAATAAAATTAAAATTGTGCATAGGCATATTATATATCAAAATTTTCAGAAAAGATTTTCTATGATATGATCATTTTTCTAGCGTCCAATAAATTATACAAAAATTCAGATAAAGCAAAGAGTGCTACTGCTGCAATAAAACCTCATAAAAATCATTTTAAAAATAACAAAATGATTTCAAATTAATTTTTCTCCAATTTTCTATTGTAGGGAATCATGTTACCCTATTTTCCATATATATTTGTTTTGGAGAAAAATAATTTGAATAAAACCCAAATACTCCAAATTGAAAATAATTTCCAAAAAAACTTTAAATTAGATCCTTTTAAACTTCCAACTCATATTTCATATGTTTTGAAGAAGTCATTTTATCTTCTCTCATGAAAATCATTGAGTTGCTTGAAGTTTCTGAATTGGAAATATTTTCAAATGATATTCAAATATTTACAACACCCCTTTTCATTTAAATAAATGGAAGAAGTCATGTCATCTTCTCTCCAGGGTTTTGTGATGAAAAGAATTTGAATTCATGGAGATCATAAAAGCAAAATGAAAGTTTGGGAAAGTCCTTTTATTCCCTCTCATTTAACTTTCAAAAGATTTTGAATTCACTCACTTCCAGTCAATCAATCACACAACAATCCAACAAACAATCAAATCTATCTATTTATTATAACATTCCAAAATTTAGAATTTTGGGATGTTACACAAAAAATGTTCATGACATTTAAACAAATGTTAGTGCAACATAAAAAAAGTTCGCATAGGTTAGGAAAATGTTTATTTCCATTGAAAAAATGAACGCCGCATTTTAAGGAAAATGTTCACATGTGTGGCACAAATGCCTAGGAACTTTTGAGAAAAATTATGCAAGGTAAAAAAATCATTGTGTATTTTAAAAATGTTTATTGCCATTAAAAATACACAATGTGTATTTGTATAATGTAACCATGTATTGCAAAAAGTGCTTAAATCATTTATTTTAAAGAACGTACATCATGTATTTGAAAAATTGCCAATGTGTATCAAAAAATGTGTATAATGAAGATACCGAGTAAACAAAAAAGGAAATAAAATAAAACCCAAGGAACAAACAAAAAATCAAGGAAAACCCAAGAAAACAAAACAAACCCATGAAAGAAACGTAACAACCAAAGTATAATGAGGAAAGAAAGAGAAAAACCGAAGAAAACCAGTGAAAAACAAAGACAACCAAAGTTAAACAAAGAAAGAGTAAAAAAAATCAGAAAGAGTGGTGAAAAACATAATAAAACAAAGAAGCAAAGCGACCTGCTCTAATGGTCCAGCCCGATAGTCGACCGTCTGTAGGCCATTCCTCATAGACATGAAATCGGTACGGGCGAGACATAGCTCTCACGCAAGGGTATAGGAGATGTTCACGGTCACGGGAGCTCATATACGACATTTCTTTTGTTTTGAGACAGACGATCGTTGCGTATAAAAAGTAGGGACGCAACGCACAGTGGGTTTTCCTATTTTGGCCGGCCCATTGGCAGGCAGTAAACCATTGATCTGCTGGCTTTTACTTTAGCACCGGTTTACTGTAGGGGATATTAAAAAAAATGCGGCCAAATTTTATAAAAAAAATGAAAACGCGAAAAGGAATGATCATGTATGGTTTTGAAAATAATTTTTTTCCAAAAAAAGGAACAAAATTTTGAGTTTCATACATTTTAATAAAAAAATGAACATATCTTAGAAATTGTCAACAATTTTGAAAAACCTAAATATTTTTTTAAAACGTGAAACATTTTTGATATTCTGGAAACATTTGTTTTCGTTTATTTTTATGATTTTAAACAGTTTCCAAAAGTGAGCAATTTCTAAACTTCCAGTCATCTTTAAAGAACGCAATTGGTTTGGAAAACATACATAAAATTTAGAAATTCTGAATATTAATTGAAAGTGCAAACATTTGTTTTGAACTTTGGAAAAAAATTCAAGTTGAATATTTTTGGAATTGATGAATTGTAAACAAGTGAAGAAAGAAACAGGAAAAAACAAAATAAAATACAAAAGGAAAACAGAAACGCCAGGAAAAGAAAACCAGTAAAAGCCAAACAGAATCTTCTAGAATGTTCCTTTTTTTCTAGGCTCTTCAGAATCTTCCTAAAACCGCATTATTGTGCTAGTGTTAAATGGGCCAGCGCACACTTTGCTCGGTTAGTCGCTCCCGCTTGTGCGTTATGCATATTATTTGACCTGAATCCTATTTAGCACTTAAGGCACCGGTTTTAGGTAATTTGGCAAACCGGCACACACCCCCTCTACTTCACTAATTTCTATATAGGAAACGGCATGCAGTTTTTTTCCCATTGGCTCAAGTTCAGCTGTTATTTTCTCGGCATTTTTCCTTTCGGTGTTTTATATTCTTAGTCTTCGCTCATATTTTCATTTTTCCTTTTTTTTCATTATTGTTCATATTTTTGTTTCTTTTCTTTTTTCAAAGCAAGAATTTTTTAAAAAATTGTGATTTTTTTGCAAAACACATGAACTTCTCTTAAATTTGTGACCTTTTATTGAATATGCGGAATGTTTTCTTCCAAAATCCGTCAACTTTTTATAAAAATCATTTTTTTTCACAATTGATGAACATTTTAAACATTATTGAACCTTTTTTAAACCCATGAACGTTTTTAAAATTTGAGAACTTCTTTTCAAAATATGTGAACTTTTCTTCAAATCCGCAAGCTTTATTTTGAATTCATGAACTTTTTTTTTCTGAAATTCACGTTTTTTCCAAGCTTTATTGGTGAATTTTTTCCACATCTCCGAACTTTTTTCAACATATGAACTTTTTACAAAACACACGAGCTTTTCTACAAATTCGTGATTTTTTGTGCAAAATCGATGAACTATTTCCATACCCACGATTTAGTTTCAAAACCCGTGATGTCTTTTAAAATTCGTGAATTTTTTTATAACATGTGAACTTTTCTTCAAGTCCAACAACTTTTTTTGAAATCACAAACTTTTTTCCAAAATCCATTAACTTATTTCTAATAATTGATGAACTTTTTCCAGATTTTACATTCTTTTTCTTGTTCAACTTTCCAAATTCATGATTTCTTTAAATTCAATGAACTATTTTTTAAATCCACTAACTTTTTTCCAAAATCCACAAACTTATTTAAAGTCAACGATCTTTTTTTAAGTCACGAACTTCATTCGAATTCGATGAACGTTTTTGATTTATTTTTAGAAAAATATCTCCAAAAGTTAATCGGTTAATGGCTACAGGCAAACCAGGCAAACCGGCGAGCGATCGATTGCTTGCTTTGTTGGGCCGGCCTATGGAGTGCGCATGAGCGCCAGCTCTTCCTGGTGCGTAAGGCGGTGGGGAGAAGCTCTCACTTTTGACGCAACACGTGTGAATAAGGATCTCTACTCTTAATGGACGACTTGGTGAATAGTCCGCGCGGTTAATTTTCGCTGGTTTATTTTCATCATACTCCCACCGCTGATTTTTTTTCGTCATCGCACCACCTCTGCCTTACTCAAAAAACCGGTGCAAACAAAACCGCACGTAAGAAAACAGTCAACGAGGCTCATCAGATCTCGATCTGCTTCATCTCTCAAACGACGCCCCAGCCCCGAGAGGAGCCGCCGCCGCCGCCAGGGAACGAGAGGAGCCGCCGCCTCCAGGTCACCGCTGCCCTCGCACTCGCATCCATACCTTCGCCGCCCTCGCGCTTGCGGATCCCTGGAATGCCGCCGATCCGAGACGAGCCGCCGCCGCCGAGGAACGAGACGAGCCGCCGCCTTCATTGCAGACCTGGGCTAGGGTTCCATACGCCGCCGCCGGTGTCTCGCCCCCTCACCACTCCTTCGCGGGCGCCACCCAACCACCGCCACCCTCTCCACGCACCCGCACACACTCACCCAACTCTCTCTCCGCAGCCGCCATCTAGATCTCGGCCGGTTGATTCCGACGGCGCGCATCACACTCCTCCTGTGCTCGCCTCGCGCCGCTGCGTCCACCCATCCGGCTGGATTCGCCGCTCCCCGGTGGCAAGGGCTTTAGTCGCCTCCAACTCCGGCGACTCCGGCGGTTCATCTCCGACGCCTACCCAGCCCCCGCGCGCAGCTCTGTCTCCTGGATGAATTTGTCCTGCTCGAGGACGACCAGTTCTTCCTCAACCTCCAAGGACGCCCGCCATCGTCGAGCCTCCCTCCGTGGGATGCCATGGAGATGAAACTCCCCTCGACCAGGGTAGGTACCAATCCCTCCTCCCCTACCCTTGTCTTCTTCTTCATCTCCAACATCTGATGTCTGCTTGTATTGTGTCAAGGAATTCAAGGGCATGTGGGAGAGAGAGGAGGTCCATGGAGAAGATGCTCTGCTCCAACCCTCCCTGCCTCCTACTACAAGATGTCTTTTTTGTGTGTGCTTGTATTGCAGCAGCCATGTGCGTATCAAAAAAGGGTCCAGTTTGCAGCAGTCACATGATGTGAACATGTTTTTTCATCACAATTGGATTTTTGGATTTACTAGGCCAATTGGTGGTTGTTGTTGTTGTTGTTTTAGCAGCAGCAGCAGCAGGCCGAGTGACGGTGGTGGCTGTGTGCAGGCCATGGAGGCGATGATGAGCACGAGGGGAAGGCTGCTGCTTCAACCCCGTTAAGGTCTGCTGCTTCGAATTGTCCCAGATCGGTTGATTTCTTCTTGCTTTCCCGTTAAGGATTTCTCCTTGATGTTTATATTATTGGATTGCCTGTATGTTTTGTAACCCGTGGAGTTAGTATGACCTGCCTGGCAACCTGTATTTTACTGAAGAAAATGTTGAACAGTAGGCTTGTTATTTTGAATGCTTGCGGCAAAGGGATGGGCTTGCACCTTTTATGTTCTAGACTAGGCATGCTAATGAAAACATTCCCGTGCATGTAGGTCATGTGCATATAAACTCCAGTCCGCCTCGTTCGTAATGCTTTGCCTGATTCAGTTATGGATTACCCTTTCCGTTTATAAGTTGATGTACTTTATTGAATTGGTTTCTTAGTAACCAACCATGTTGGATTCTGCTGTTGTGTGGAGAAAGTTTGATTGAAATTTAACCACGCATAGAGTTCACCTTTATCGCCCTTTCATTCAGTACATTCTGATCGTTGCAATTTGGAATGATAACCAGGTTCCGTAAGAAGCACAATAAAGTCGGTATGAAGGCTATGAGAGGATGGGCAATACAGATATTGACAGGGCTGGAATATCTTCAGAGTCAGGAACCATCCATTATTCATAGGGATTTAAGGTGTGACAACATATTCATAAACGGTCATGATGGACAAGTGAAGATTGGTGACTTTGGTCTGGCGACATTTTTGCATCAACGGAAAACGAGAAGTATCAAAGGTGTGTGGAATTGTGTTTTTCTAACAACTACAGATGTGTGAAATATATACATATATTCTGTTTACTGTAGATCTACTCTTAATGATACGACACACTCACAACGTACTTTGTCTTAGAAATAACATTTTTAGGAAGGCTTGTACTAACAAGAGTTGTGTCATCAAAATGCAGGCACATTAGAGTTTATGGCACCAGAACTCTTCACTGGGAATTACAACGAGTTGGTGGATATATATTCATTTGGGATCTGCATGCTTGAAATGGTGACATGTGAATAACCATACAGTGAATGCGAAGGCAAGCCATGGATATACAAGAAAATTTGTGAAGTAAGTGCTTTGGGGTCCACAGAGTACCCATCCTTTTTGAAAGATTATCTATGAAACAACAACTGATTTTCTTCCAATGCTTTTTTATATAGGGTATAAAACCAGCTGTGCTTTCCAAGGTTGAAGATGCAGAAGTAAGAGGTTTCATAGAAATTTGTTTGGCTCCGGCAGCTGAAAGACTTTGTGCAAGTGAGCTCTTGAAGTACTGTTTCCTCCAGAAAGACAAGCCTATCCCAGCGCCTCCTATTTCAGTCTCCCTGGTCTCGAGTGTGACTAAAGATGGGCGGCAGTCTGCCAGTTTCATGCTATGGAAGGGTGAATTCTCACTAAAAGGCGACATGCATGTCAGCGACCATGTTAATTTATCGCTAAGATTTCCTGATCCCAGTGGTAAGTAGAGCACCCAAGAAACCTCTTTTCGACGAACTTGACACTTCATCCTACACTGACACGTCAAATTGTTTTAGGTTGTTTTAAGAATGCCGAGTTCCCGTTCGATGTGGACCAAGATACCAGCCTTTCTATGGCTCTGGAAATGGTCGACACTTTTGGACGGTGGCGGCGGCGGCAGAGGCTATGGCTCGATAGCGAGACGAGTCTGTTGAGAATAGCCAGCGACGGGTTCTTTTCTTTCGCTTGCTCTGTTTTAAAAAAAGAAGAAGACAAGGGTTCCTTTTTTTATACAGAGAATTTACCACAGTATTGGAAATACTTTGGTTTTGATAATACAGTTTTTAGTGCTAACCAAACAGGTCACTGTAAATAAAACCATGGTAAGTAAAAAAAACTGCAGTATTCTAAGAATACTTAAAAAATACTTTGCTATCAAACAGGGCCTCAAAGTAATTAAAACCATGGTAATCCTAAAAACGGTAGTATTTCCAGAATACTTAGAAAATATAGAGCTATCAAACAGGGCCTGAATCATCAATTGGAGGTGGTAGTATGAGATTTTAAAAATCTGACGGTGTAGGAGATATCTAACTCCATGGCAATGTTCGATGGATGTTCTGCGAATTGCTTGCAAGCCATGAAAAATTACAGTTTAACACAGCATATATATTGTCTTACACACTCATGATCTGGTGATAGTTTTAATTGCCTTGATCTTTGTTTTGTAGTACAGACAAGAATAGCTTCAATGACAGCATCTCGAATCATCAAGTTGTGTGACTTCCCTCTTGAGTGGGTGTTGTATTTTAGCAGGCCTATATTTGAAATAGTTGAGAGCCACTTTTGTTGTTTCTATATGGGTGCACACCAAATTATACCTTCCGAGAAGATTAATGTGCTCATGATTTACCTTCTGAAAAAAGGAACTTGTGATCCATCTGCGCGCAATGAGCTGGAGATGGGGGGCACAAAAGGACACTAAGCCACCCCAGATTGTTACGGCACAGTGGTGCCACTGCGTGGGCATCAACACGAGGAGTTGATGCAACTTCAACACAGGGCGGCAGCGGCATGATGACTTCAACACGAGTCCTGGTGAGAAGAACGCGGGAGCTAGGATATAGAGCCAGATGTTGTGTATGTGTAAGAATTTCATCTACGCTTATATTATTTTTGCAGGGTCCTAATGCATTCACTACTCTAATTTCTCCTGGATGCATCAGAACACACTGCTACCAAGTGTAATACTCTTGAAACGAACACATATAGTTAGTATTCTAGGAAATAAAGGAAACTATGGAATAATGAGGACCCTGATCTTCTATGTAAACTAGATATTGATCCTACACGGAATTTCTATGTAAAAATTACTGACATAGTGGAGAAGCGCACCACTTGATGTCCCGAGCCTTCGCACAGCCAGCAAGTGCTTTGGCTGGGCTTGTGTTGGATGGTAGAAAGTTTTGACTCAGGTTGTTGTTTGTTCATTTGGCATGACTACTTGTAGGCGGTATTTTATTGTTAGTTTCAACATTATTTCAACTCTGTTGTTTTGGTCTGTGCTTATTATAGTATTCTGGCTAGATGGTGTTCACATTGTAGTACCTAATACATCACATGTACTCCCTCCGTCCCTTGATTTAGTACAACTTTAGTATAGTTACACATGCTGACATGTGTTGTTAGTCATTCTTTCCTGTGTATGAAGGACGATAGGATTCTTGTAATAGTTAAGAGTACCATTTTGAAAAATTTGGTGAATTACTGTAAAGATGTTGCAATTTTGCTAGATTATAACCTCTCTCCTCTTGAGTAAGTGATGCAATCTTTTCATATTGGTTGAGCCTTAGTACCTCCAATGTTGACAATTGTCATTGGCATCATATATTAGTATCATTAATTGCAAATGGAATTAGTTCAATTATTTTGTTCCAAAATAATCAAAACTGGAAGTCCTTTCAGTGGCACTTTGTGTAATACACTTCTAGGTTGCCATTCTCTAAGCAATGTTTGTCACTTTGATTTTAATTTGTCTAAATATGATTAGCAATATTTGTTCCTTGGGGTTTGCATGCCCTTGAAATCTGGTATTGTTGTAAGATGATGTATGTTCAAGCAATCCAACTCACTATACAAAGTTCAACATGTCTTTATTCATGCGTCCCAAAATCATTTGTGTAGTCTAGGGACGTGAATATGCCCAATGACAAAAATTAAATGTGAAGCATTGTCTTCCCCAATTCCACATGCACATATGTATAATTTAGTGCAATTGCTATTTCATAGGCAACTAAACTTTCAATTGTGTCGGTTGATTCTTGTGAAAGCGGCACAAAGCCTCATAACAGAAGACGATGGTGTCGTGGTGAGCACCAGCGAGATGCGGGGACGCCGGCAAGGTATCGGCCAGGAGTGACCTGGAGCCGGCGATGACATGTAGAAGCGGCCCAGGTGGAGGGGATTCAAATCTTGATGTTTCCGGTGGGGTGTGTGTGTTTTCCTTAGAAAATTTGATGCCCAAGGAGGTGTAGAGGGGATGGTCGCCGGCGGTGGTAGCACGACGGAGGAGACGAAGATGGCATGTTGGTGAGGCAGCACCATCGATCGTAGGGAACAAGAGCAGCTGGTTGGGCTGGTGACACATGGGGAGGGGGGAGGAATGGGCAAATCATGTTGCGGAAGGAAGTTGTTATTCCTCGTCTAAGGAAAAATATTTTATGTTAGTAGAAAGATGTCCAACTATTTGGTTCAGATTTCATTGACAGACAACTCACGAGAATCGAATGACCCATTTTTCTCCAGGCACTTAGGTGGTTTCAGATCCCAAAAAAGCACCGCACCTAAATATATTATTATGTGTATAATTGAGCAATGAATTAATTGAAGCGAGAAATCTGAGAGGATGGACAAGTAAGATGCACAAGGTAGAAAATAAGCAGAGAGGGTTCATAGTTCGAGACCGAGATAGATGGATAGAGGGTGGTGGAGGAATAAGAATAGTGACTTAATGATAAAGGAAATGGTGTATGTGAGTGACTTAATGATAAAGGAAATGGTGTATGTTAGATCAAATTGGTGTTTTTTGGAGGACTGATGCAATTGGTGTTGAAATAATAAAATATGCATGCTCTTGTTGCAACATATAGGTTATGTATGCCCCTGTTGCAACATACATGTCTCATTGGTATCTATCGGTCGTCAATGCCAAAAAATACGAGATTCAAGTATTGGCCTCAGTTGATGCTCGGTCAAACGGAGTGACCTTGCTGCTGTTGTAACCACAAACATAAACTAAAGCAGGTGTTGGATTTCAAGCTGGTGTTAAAGATCTATCCGTTATTTTTGGTCCTCTTTATATAACTTTTGTTTGCCTCAAACTCTACTCTATTTTTCATATAAAATAGTTACTGGGACTTGAGAAGCGTTGAACTTTAGACAAGAGTCTGGATATTATTAATTAATTCAATTATAAGGATGTACCTGGCTATATTGTTTTTGATTTCATGCTCTCATGGAATGATGAAGAATTGCTTCGTTCGGTTTGCAAGGTGAGTATTCTCGTTGCACATTTTTAGATCTTCCACGTGAAATATTAGTGCTAACTACATATATTGCCTATGCAGGATGGTTATCAGTTGAGAAAGAAGTTCTATTATACTTGCTCAAATATCATGCAAATGAAGCTAAAGACAACATTCCTGATATTGCGCAAGAATGTCTTATACACGTCAAGTAGATCTTAGTTCATAACAAATTATTGTTGGATCTTCACTCTCTATGTATACATCGTCAAATTACTTTACGCTATCAACTTACATTGTAAGTTTAGTAGATTTAAATTATTGTGATTATGATCGGTGCTGCTGCCAGTTATAACAAGAAATAAACTTTGCCTTCTCTTTCCTCTTCCACAAGAAAAGATCTCAAGCTTTCCTCTTCCTCTCGTCGGCGCCGCCGCCGATCCTCCCCGTTTCCGGTGGTCTTTTGGGCCATGGAGGTGCCAAGGATCTCGGCCCCACGCCGGCGGGAGGGATCTCGTTCTCGTTCTTGTTAGGTTCATAGTCTTTGTTGGGACTGTGTGCCGCGGCGATGTCCCTCGGTAGGAATAATGTCTCCCACGTTCTATCCATATCCCGGTGGTGCGTCTAGCGTCGTCGGAGGGCGCACGGAGGTGTGTCTCCGTCGGATCTCGCGGGATTCGGTCGGTGCAGGTCTTTGGTGAATCTTTTTGGATCTGGTCTGTGTTCATCTTTATTTGGATGTTTACAGGTTTGATTCTTCCGTTCTACAACTTTCTTCATCGGGCGATGGTTGTTGCTCTGGTGCCCTTGTGCTATGTGGCCTTAGCACGACAACTTCTCGACTGGCAACTATAATAAGGTTTGCACGGCTCCAGCGAGGGAGGGGCGATGACGGCGGCGTTGTGTTCATCTTCATTTGGATGTTTACACGTTTGATTCTTCCGATCTACGACTTTCTTAATCGGGCGATGCTTGTTGCTCTGGTGCCCTTGTGTTATGTGGCCTTAGCACAACGACTTCTCGACTGTCAACTATAATAAGGTTTGCGCGGCTCCAACGAGGGAGGGGCGATGACAGTGGCACACCTTCGTCTCGCTCCAGTGTATGTAGTCGTCGCTAGGTGGTTTGTAATTTCTATTATCTCCGATGTTCTTTATACCACCATGTTTAAAGATGAATAGATTGAAAGTTTCCCACACAGAAAAGTAGTTTTCAATTATTACCATTGTTGCTATTTTTTCTATACATATGAAATTTAACATGCATTATATTTATATATAGAACTCCAACAAAATATTTCAAATGCCCGTGGCAACGCACGGGCATTGTACTAGTACCCCTAAAAAAAGTGTGAATAAGGAAATGTCGCCACGGCGTCGCTCAAGTTGGCCGGCCCATGAAACTGCAGCACTTGCATTCATCAATGCAAATATATGGGACTTTAAAAATATATTATGTTTCGGCGAAATTTTATAAGTATATTCCCATTTTAATATAGTTTAGTTCAATTACCCAGTCGTCCGCACCCAGCCGAAGAGGGACTCTTCGTACGCACCCAGGCCGAAGAGCTACTCTTCTTACACCACCCGGATGAAGAGGCTCTCTTCGTACACATGTAGCCGCTCTGTTCGCCGAATATATGCGCGGTGAATAGTGAGAATATATGTGTGGTTCGCTCTGTTCAAAGAAATATAATGTATTTTGAAATCTTTAAATGAGAATATAGTTTTAAAATTCCATAAAACAAATCAAATATATGCATGGTCCGTTCAAACAGGTATAATGTGTTTCGTAACAAATGAGTGCACATATGTACCAAAATAACAACATGTTTTTCTTTTCTGAAAACCATTAGTGGTATTTTGGTTAAACTGTGAATCTAAAAACTGTTCACGAATTCAAACAATCTTCATGGATTTTAAAAATGCTCATGAATTTGAAAATTGTTCGTGAATTTGGAAAATATTCATGAATTTGGAAATAATATTCATTATTTCAAATTTTAAGTGAATTTAAAAATATTCGTGAAGTAGTGAAATATTCATGAATTTAGAAATTGATCAAGAATTAAAAGAAAAAGGGAACGAGAAAATGAAAAACAAACACAGAAAAGGAAAAGGAAAAAAATAAAATAGATAAACATAAAGAAAATAATAAACCAATAAAAAAGAATAAGAAACAATAAACTGAATGGAAGGATCCGAAAACCGAGCGGAACATCCCCAAAACCATTTCGCTCGTTAATCCTATTCCGCGCATAGCATGATAGGAATCGACCAAACGTGCACCCTCGACTTGCTTTCACTTGTTATTGGGTCGGCCCAGCTTGTTCTTTTCCCACCTGTTTTGGAAAAGTTCTAAAACCTTTCCTCAATCGAATTTTCCTTTTTTGTGTGTTTTCTTTTACCGATTTTATAGTTTTTTTGTCTTTGTTTTTGCAAAATTTCCTTTTTTTGCAGTATCAATCTGTGGATTATTTTTTGAAATACAAGAACATTTTGTAAAACTCAATAACATTTCTTGAAATTCAAGGATCATTTATGAAATTCAGGAATATTTTTAAATTTTTTTAAATCCACATATATTTTTAAATTCACAATATTTGTAAAAACCAGGACGATTTTTTTGAAGTTCATAGACATTTTCTAAATTTGTGGAGATTTCTTATATTCATTATTATTTCATTTTGCAAAAATGAGGACATTTATATTTTTTTGGAACACTTTACATGTTCTCTCCATTTCATTCAATTATCCTTTCTCTCTATTTATTTTCCCTTCGCTTAACCAGGTGAGCCGAGGCCCAAGTAGGTCGACTACCAAACAGCCGAAGCGAGTGTCATGGGGCGTGCACGTTTGGTCTTCGTTCGACGCATTGCACAATGAGTAGGAGCTCCTGTTCCATAGAGCTCCTGGTCGGCTACTTCGGTGCCCCTAGTGGGCCGACCCAAGTCAGGATGGTAGTGGGCCAGCACTATTCTTAAGGTGCCATTTTCTATTTGACACATTAGACACTGAAATGCATATAGAGAGAGAGGGGGGCGAATAAGGTAAATGTGACAGCCAATTTTACGTAGGAAACATGTCTGAAAGTACTAGTTATCGACTAGAGGGGGATGAGTAGGCGATTTTCATGAAAGTCTTTGAAACAGACAATGCATTCGAAGATGCGGAAGTTAAACAGTAACTAAACAGGATAGAGCGGAAGATAAGCTACACTAGACATGCTGACAGAACAACACAATGGATGTGAAAAGTGAAGACAGATAGCAAACTAGGTAGCAATGAACAGTAGTAACAGTTAACGTGAAGACAAAGACATGATCAAAGAGATTGTCTTCACGCAATGTCTTCAAACAAGATTAGCAAGCAAAGGCTTCACGATGCAAAAAAGTAAGTACAGAGGTGAAGTGATATAACCGGATAATCGAAGAAGACAAGTGATTTGTTTGACCAGTTCCAGCTGCTCTGACAGTTGTACTATTGGAAATATGCCCTAGAGTTAATAATATTTATATTATTATATTTCCGTATTCGTAATTAAAATGTTTATAATCTATGTTATAATAGTCATGATCATAAAATATGCGATTCAGTGAAAAAAATCATATGCACGTGTGGGATGATAAATGGTTAAATAACGCAAGGAAGTGCCTGCTTATCCCCCTGACAGTTGGGACTCACCAGGTCGAAGCGTACGTACCATTATCTGTCTGACGCGAATGTGTACGTACATACTAGTCGATCGGTTTCTCTGCAATGATGAACCGTTGGCATGTAAGGAGGGGCACATGTCGTAGTAGAGCCCCCGACGTAGCAGTTCAGGCAGCCCCGTTTAAATCATGTACACGTATGTACAACCACGCTGCCAAAAAATACGACCATGTACGTACATACCGGCGGGATCTCGAACGCCTACTCGCGCATACGTATGGCCAAGGCCCGTGTACACGATCAGCAGCAACGGCTTCCTGTTCATTGGCAGCCAACCGGCTGGGTTGGAACGGAGAAACAACGCCGTGTTCATCTGGAGGCAATCGACTAGGTCGGAATGCGTCCTGTTCAACGGGAGCCAACCGACTTGGACGGAACAGCCGAAGTGGAGCCTGACGTACCGCAATAGAGGAAACATACTTCTGTTCGACCGCCTACTGTCGAAATGGTGTCCTGTTCATCGGGAGAAGTGTGGCGTACCACCAAATGGAGGAAACAGACTTCTCGCCAACCGCCTATGGTTGAAACGAGGTCCTGTTCATCGGGACGGGGTGTGGCGTACCGCAAAATGGGACTTCACGGGCTACTGTTCATCCACCGTCTACTGCCTCGCTCCATCCTTCACGAGCTACTGTTCATCCACCATCGAGTTCCTCTAGCCTCCATCGACTACTGTTCATCCAACCTCCACGGGGGCCTGTTTCTCCACCCCAACTGGCTGGGGTGTGGCGGCCTCCTCGGGGTCCTATTCATCCTGCGACAATCGCCTACTACCATGGGGTCCTATTCATCCAACCCCATTGGGAACTTTTCATCCACACTCAACCAACCGGCTAGGTCAACTTACCATGTCTCGACTCGTTCTACGTAGCGCGCGCAGTAGCAACGTGCACTCTTCATCGAGAGGCAACCCAACTGGCTATGTCTCGCACGGGGGCTCAATCGATCGGCTTTAGTATGCAGCAGCACAACGATCGATCGCTCGGGTTCGGTTAGCAGCAGCAGCAAAGAAATCGGTCGGGTTCAGTTAGCAGCGAAGGAATCGCTCGGGTTCAGTTAGCAGTGAAGGGATCGATCAATCGGCTTCAGTATGTAGTGGTATCGATCTCTCGTGTTCAGTAGTACAGCTAGTGCGATTGCTCGGGTTCAGTTAGCCAACGCCTTCCGCACACACGCGCGTACGAGAGAAACGCGCAAACCACACTGTATCGCTTGACCCCGACCACCTATCGTAACCAGGAACGTCCCAAAATTTTCCTCGCCCTCACTTCTACCACGATTTTTTACGTCATGGACGGCCCAAAGAATGTCATGCAAGTGCGTTTCCGACCTGCCCAGGACGAAAATATCATTTTTTGTCATAATTTGTTGTCATAGAAGTATGAGCCCACCACATCTATGATGATACGTGTTTTTGTCACAATTATTATTGGGAAACATAGTAGAAAACAAAAAAGGTCCACATCTACAACCACCCAAAATCAATATCAAGATGCATAACGGGTTGGGATCACGATCGTTACCATCACCGAGTTGCAGCGGAAGAAGAACGTGTCGGTGTAGATCGTACTTGGAATCCTTCGAATAATCGATGAACAATCCCTCATACCGCCCATGAGTAGTCCCTCGAACTGAAGACCGAAAGCATGACCTCTCTACTTGGTTGCAAGCGTGCAACCTTCACGATCCGACAGCACTTCATCGTTAAGAGCTAATCGTCGCCGGAGAATTAGAGGAAGGAGATTATAACCACACTAGGCTTCTAATTATGAAGACAAGAGGGTTAGTCTAGCTCTAATTAGTCAACTGGGACCAACTAGAACTAGAACCGTAAGAACTAGAGGAGGCTCCAAAACTTGTATGAACAATAGAGTAAAAAACCCTAGTATATATAGGTCGGAGGAGGAGGAGAGCGCAGGCACCAAGCGGGGAAAGTTCCCCCTTGGGGCGCCCGCCATAGGGGGGTAGTTGGACTCCTCCCCTAGTCGAATTCCCCTCCCCCCACACACAAGGAAAGGGGGCGCCACTTCCTTATGGGCCTATGTGGCCCATAACTCCCTCCATCTCTTGGCCTTTTTAGGCCCATTGATATTTAAATTAAATATAAAATGTTCTAAATACCTCTAGACCATTTCATATATATTTTGACATCTTTGGAAACATTTTCCACCTATATATAATTTATCGGTAATACGCGGTATTACCCCATACTCAGCGAAACCCTTCCGGTGACCCCAAACGCTTCTGAATCCCCTCGAAAATATTAATAAAATATTTACACAAATATATTCTCACGCTCCCGTCCTACTAACACTCAGCATATCGTGATTTCCTTAAGCTTGTGACCCCGTAGGTTCGGTAACTCATAGACATGAACGAACCGTTCGTTCAATGACCGACAACGGGACCGTGGACGTCCGTATCGGTTCCTATGAGAACACAAGCGATATTCAAGTGAACCTTAGGTTATCATGTGAGGTTCCCTTTGCTTCTTGATACTTCACAAAACCCGGGATGCATCAACATCCTCCTGAGTCATTACCATGCTCACTATACCGAAATCCTCGTTACTGGTTTTGTTCTTCTTTCTCGTTATTGTGTTTTGGCATCCCCGTGACGAAGTCACGTGTGTCTGGCCAGACGATGAGCGATGCCGTCACACCAAGAGGGACCTAAGAATATCTCTCCATCATCGGAGGAGCAAATCCCACTCTTGAGCTATCCGGCCACTTGTCAAACTTTCCGATGAGCCTGTAAGTTATCGTTATGATCATGGTGTTGCATGTGACGTTTGAGCAACCCCAAAGTCCACAGTATGATAAGAAGTGACCACGATACTCTCATGGTCTAAGGAGCAAAATCACACGTTAATGCTTTGTGTTACTACAATTAAAATTGATTATAGAGGATATTATCTCAATTCATAACAAACAAGATTGGGTCAATCCAATATGATCTTTCTTCCAACGTCATAATCTCAATGTTGTTTTAGGATTACTGTTACACTTAACGATATTCTAAGATCCGAAAAACGTGATCACCAACAACACTTGAGCTAGTCTTAGAGGCGAGACTAGGAACTTTTATTTAATCTGTTTACCATTTCACACGTGCATATGAGTTTTCCACTGAATCACATATTCCAGGATCATAGCAGTTATGGCATAGAATATAAACACTTAATTATGAACATGAAAAAATAATAATAGGATATTATTGCCTCCAGGGCATATTTCCAACAGTTTCCCACTTGCACTAGAGTCAATAATCTAGTTAGCACTTTTAACTTTTACACCAATGGCAATCCGATGTGGTATAGACTTTGTCCAATCAAATATGAAACTTTTTAGACCCGTGTGTATCATTTGCATTTCAATGCATCTGTCATGCTTTCAGATGAATTCATAATTTATGTGAAACAAGCTTAGTATATATTGAATCACTGGCGAGACCTTTGATTGCTTAGATTGAGCCATAGAACCACTATTGAGAACAATGTTCTGTTTTGCACAATCATCTAGAAATCATACTAAGTTCATCAATGAACCTTTTGATTCATCACCCTCTATTGTTGCTTCTAAAGCGACAATATACTTAGCCTTCCGTTGTAGAATTCACCACAATAACTTTCTTGGACCAATTCCAACTTACTGTGCCACCATAAATCATTCAACTGAAATCGATTTGCTTGGAGCACCGATCGAAAAATCACCACAATAATTGATGTGACTCCTTATAACAATCTCTTCATTTTCTCTGTATGCGAGAAACATGTTGTTAGTACTCAACGACATTTGTACTGTTGTCCTATGACCAACAATTTGACCATTCCGGTAACTTTAGTCACAACTTACTTGGAGTACTGGACATATCTAGTTATTTACATACCATGGAATTAACTCAAGCGTGATTGAAATCATGTATTTCATTCATCAGTATTTCAAGATACCGATTCTTGCTAAGAACTCCTTCCATGTGACTTTGTCAAGAAACTCTTCTTGGCATTTTTCTTACTAAACTTTAGTACTTTGTGTAAGTGCATCTAGTGCCACCCCTAGTTGGTTTTGGAGTATTGACGACAAACTTGGTTGAGGGACTAATGTGTTTGTGAGAATTGCAGGATAACACAGGTAGTAGTCCCTCATTGATTCGGTTTACCTACCAGAGATGACCCCTAAAAATGTATGAAGACATTGAAGACAATGGTGGTTCGTGAAGATATTCACTCGAAGATAATGACCTGTGAAGACATTCACTTGAAGACTATGGAGTGCGAAGACATAGCTGTTTTGTAGTTTCCTCTTCTTGTTTATTGAGTCATAGGAACCACCGTACTGTTAAGTGGGGTCCAAGTGAACAAAGTCAGATGACTGATGTGATGCTCAACCAAAATCCTATGTCTTCAAGCGAAGACAATGAGAGCAAATCTTAGCCAGAGTTGGATGAGTCAGCTTTGCTTGTAGCCCAAGCCAAGCTGCCGTGTGTGTTTGAAATCCGACCGTTGGACACGTGTCGGTTCCATAGTGACCTAGGGTCATTTCAGACATATCAGGTCGGGTTGCCTCCTGGCTATAAATAGCCCACCCCTACACCATAAATCGGTGGCTGCTCAAAATTAGTGCATGACTTTTGTTGTTCGAGAGCAACCCACCTCCGAAGCCTTTGAGAGATAGAGATCCTTGCGAGGACAAAGCCCAAAACACCCAGAGCCAAAGAGTGTTAGGCATCACTGAAGTCTTTCTGTCCGCGTGACCTGAAGACTTATTACACTTGAGGACTGTGAATCCTCCAGCCGGTTAGGCGTCGCGTTTTGAGCATCCAAAAGTCATTGTGGATCGCCGGTGAACGAAGTTTGTGAAGGTTCGGAAGTCTACCTTGAAGACTTACCAGAGTGATTGGGCGAGGACTGGGTGTCCTTAGCTCAAGGGGAATAAGGTGAAGACGCGGTCTTCTGAGTTCAATCTCAACCTCCCTAACCAGACGTACAGTTGTCACAGCAACTGGAACTGGTCTACCAAATCCTTGTCTTCACCAAGCAACTGGTTCTATCCCATACTTCCTTTACTTTTCAGTTTGTCTTCGTGAAGTCATTGCTTGCTTGCCTGATCTGATTGACTTCACTGTGTGAAGACTATTACCTGTTTGGCTTCATACTGTCTTCCATTCTGATCCACACTACCTAGCTGCTGATAGTCTTCGTGCTTTCACAATACTGCTCATTTGACTATGGCTTGTCTAGTGTAGCCTATCTTCCGCTGCATATCAATAGGTTCATTTCCTCTATTTGTCTTCAAAGACCTCGTGTTTTGAAGACTTTTATAAAAATTGCCTATTCACCCCCCGCTAGTCGATAACTAGCACTTTCAATTGGTATCAGAGCAAGGTGCTCCCTTGTTCTGTGTGATTCGGTTTAACCACCTGGAGTTTTAGCTATGTCGACTGCAGGGATAATCAAGGTCTCCACTACGTGCCCAGTCTTCGATGGCACTGATTACCCCTACTGGAAGAATAAGATGCGCATGCATCTTGAAGCCATTGACATTGACCTCTGGTTTGTCGTCAAGACAGGCGTTCCCAAGGTCGGTGAAGGTGTCACCGCTGCTGATGTCAAGAGGTTCGCTCAACTGGACTCGATCGCCAAGAAGATCATCTGTGGTCATCTGACCAAAGGACAGTATGGCCATGTGAGTGCACTGGAAACTACGAAGCTAGTCTGGGACTGGTTGTCCAAGGTCAACGAAGGCATCTCAACTCAGAGAGACTCGAGGATTAATGTTCTTCGCAATCTCTTCAACCACTTCAAGAGAAACGACAATGAGAATGTCCAGCTCACATTTGATCGTCTCACTGATATCACAAATGAGCTTCGCGCTCTTGGCGCCACTGAGATCACTGAGGGAGTCCTGGATTAAGGGGTCCTCGGACGTCCGGGCTATGTGACGTGGGCTAGACTAATGGGCCATGAAGATACAAGATAGAAGACTTCCTCCCGTGTCCGGAAGGGACTCTCCTTTGCGTGGACGGCAAGTTTGGCATTCGGATATGTAGATTCCTTCCTCTGTAAACCGACTCTGTACAACCCTAGGCCCCTCTGGTCTATATAAACTGGAGGGTTTAGTCCGTAGAGGCAACAACAATCATACAAGCTAGACATCTAGGGTTTAGCTATTACGATCTCATGGTAGATCAACTCTTGTAATCCTCATATTCATCAAGATCAATCAAGCAGGAAGTAGGGTATTACCTCCATCAAGAGGGCCCGAACCTGGGTAAACATCGTGTCCCCCGTCTCCTGTTACCATCAACCTTAGACGCACAGTTCAGGACCCCCTACCCGAGATCCACCGGTTTTGACACCGACATTGGTGCTTTCATTGAGAGTTCCGCTGTGTCATCGCCAGAAGGTTCGATGGCCCCGTCGATCACCTGCAACGATGCGGCCTTGAGGGAGGTCTTTCTCCCTGGCCAGATCTTCTTATTCGGCGGCTTCACACTGCGGGCCAACTCGCTTGGCCATCTAGAGAAGATCGGTAGCTACGCCCCAGGTCACCAAATCAGTTTTGGAAACCTAGATTATGTCGCTGATATCCGAGGAGACTTGATCTTCCAAGGGTTCACGACCCCAACCTCCACTCTGGCCTTAGATCCAGAGCGCGTTGCCAGGTCCGAAGACGGATTTCTTGAGTCCGCCGGACTATCTGCGGCCACCAGGCCCATTACGGGAGCGCCGGAGGAAGTTGTGTCGCCGGCTACCATTAGAAAGCCGAACTCTTCCCCGGACACTGGCTCCGAACCCTCGGAGTCAGCATCGTGTGAGCTCGGCCAAGGAGTCTCTTCCTCGCCGTACTCCACGGACTCTCTCCTCCCTGGCCAAAACTCGCCTTTAAGCGAGGCTCTGGACTTGATGCGATCCCTTGTCATTACAGAGGAGCAACGTCCGAACTACGCCCGGCCCGGATTAGGGGCTGAAAGCAGGGACTTCTATGTCCCACCCACCATCCACTTCGTAGCCACTATCAAGGACTTAACTGACATGCTCAATTATGGCTCCGAAGACATCGACGGTATGGACGACGATGCCAGAGAAGAGCAGGCCCAAACCCCGCCGTTTACCGGACGCTGGACGACCACCTCTTCATATGACGTGTACATGGTGGATACACCCAAAGAGGGTGACGGCGATAACGAGAAGAATGCAGTCGAGGATAAACCTCCTGAAGTACAACCAAAGCGCCGACGTCAGCGGCGCCGCTCTAAATTACGCCGTGGAAAAGACAGCGATACCAGCACAAGAGACAACAATACTCCGGACGATGCGGAAGACCAAGAAGAACCCGTCGAGCCAACCTCCGAACAAGACGATCGGGAAGATGGGCAAGTTAGCCCTAATGAACAGGCCGTAAATGAAGACTCGGAGGATAGCAATTATCTTCCACTCTCCGAGGAGGAGGCAAGCCTCGGCGACCAAGACTTTATCGTGCCTGAGGAACCACTCGAGCAGGAGCGCTTTAAGCACCGGCTAATTGCCACTGCAAGGAGCCTGAAAAAGAAACAACAACAGCTTCAAGCTGATCAAGATCTGCTCAACGATAGGTGGACTAACATCGTGGCAGCCGAGGAATACAGCCTCGAGCGCCCAACCAAAAGCTACCCGAAGCGTAAACTACTACCTCAATTTGACGACGAGGCACTTGAGCCCGTACCGTCAGCACGTAATGCGGCTGACCGACCACCACGTGGCCGGGATAAACCGACAACTCAAGCCGAACACCAGCCCATACTATCTCGCCGTAAAGGTCGAGACACAATAGCTCGGGGATACACATATGACCTACGACAGGACCTGGAGAATAGAGCAGGTCCGACCAGGTCGATCTATGGATCGCGGGGGCGTGCCCCGACGCGCAATGATGGCCATCTAGCCGAACGTGACAAGCATAATCACGTCCGGGCCGAAAACCGCAGACGGACTCCATCCGAGCTACATTGCGACTTGGCCCGATATAGAGGCACCGCACACCCCCTCTGCTTCACTGATGAAGTAATGGAACAAGAATTCCAAGAAGGGTTTAAACCCGTAAATATCAAATCATATGATGGAACAACAGATCCGGCGGTATGGATTGAGGACTTTCTTCTCCATATTCATATGGCCCGTGGTGATGATCTTCACGCCATCAAACACCTCCCACTAAAAATCAAGGGGCCAGCTCGGCACTGGTTGAATAGCCTGCCTGAAAACTCTATTGGCAGCTGGGAGGACTTGGAAGATGCCTTCCGCGACAACTTCCAAGGTACATACGTCCGACCTCCGGATGCCGATGACTTAAGTCACATAGTTCAACAGCCCGGAGAGTCAGCCAGGAAATTCTGGACTAGGTTCCTAACTAAAAAGAACCAGATTGTCGACTGTCCGGATGCCGAAGCCCTAGCGGCCTTTAAGCATAGCATTCGTGATGAATGGCTCACCCGACACCTCGGCCAAGAAAAGCCGATGTCCATGGCAGCCCTCACGACACTTATGACCCGCTTTTGCGCGGGCGAAGATAGCTGGCTAGCCCGTAGCAATAATAATGCAAGCGAATCGGGCACCTCTGAAGCCAAGAATAGCAACAGCAAGCCCCGACGCAACAGTCATAAGCGTCGAAACAATGGTGACAATACTGATGACACGGCGGTCAACGCCGGATTCAGTGGCTCCAAGTCCGGTCAGCGGAAGAAGCCATATAGAAGGAACAATCCGGGCTCTTCTAGCTTGGACCGCATACTCGATCGTCCATGTCAGATCCACGGCACCCCCGATAAACCAGCGAATCATACCCACAGAAGCTGTTGGGTCTTTAAATAGGCCGGCAAGGTAAATGCCGAAGACAAGGAGAAGGGGTCGCAAAGTGAGAACGACGATGATGAGCCCCGTCCGCCGAACACAGGGGGACAGAAGAAGTTTCCCCCCCCAGGTTAAAATGGTGAACATGATATACGCTACCCATATCCCCAAGAGGGAGTGCAAGCGCGTGCTCAGGGACGTCTACGCGATAGAGCCAATCGCCCCAAAATTCAACCCATGGTCGTCTTGTCCGATCACCTTCGATCGCAGGGATCATCCGACCAGTATCCGTCACGGTGGTTCAGCCGCACTGTTCCTCGACCCAATCATTGATGGATTCCACCTTACGCACGTCCTCATGGACGGCGGCAGCAGCCTCAACCTGCTCTACCAGGATACAGTCCGCAAGATGGGCATCGATCCGTCAAGGATCAAGCCCACAAAAACTACCTTTAAAGGAGTGATACCAGGTGTGGAGGCCCGCTGCACGGGCTCAGTCACTTTGGAAGTCGTCTTCGGATCTCCGGACAACTTCCGAAGTGAAGACTTGATCTATAACACCCCGGATGTAACTTTCCATATTTGTAACTCCAACTCTTGCCATTTTCGGCTATGTTTTATGATATTCCCTCCGTGGTTGGGTTTTTTTTCGTTTTGCATTTTGTTCTTGTCATGCATCTCATATCATGCCATCATGTGTATCTCATTTGCATACGTGTTCGTCTCATGCATCCGAGCATTTTCCCCGTTGTCCGTTTTGCAATCCGACACTCCTACGTACACCGGCGCACCCCTCTTGTTTCTTTTCGTGAGCGGGTGTTGAACATTCTCAGAATGGACCGAGTCTTGCCAAGTGGCCTTGGTATACCACCGGTAGACCACCTGTCAAGTTTCGTTCCATTTGGAGGTCGTTTGATGCTCCAACGGTTAACCGGGTAACCGCAAAGTCCCTTTGTGTGTTGCAGCAAAAACCCCTCCAAACAGCCCAAAACCCACCTGTCGTGGAATTGTCACGACAGATGTCCTCGTGCAAGGACTTAGTCGTGGAGCCATCGCAACTAGGAAGCTTAAAGGGGTTAAACGGGACAAAGGACACGAGGATTATACTGGTTCGGCCCCTTACGGTGAAGGTAAAAGCCTACTCCAGTTGAGGTGGAATTACTTGGGGTTTCGATGACCAGGGAGCTAAACCGCTTTGCCTGGCTATCGATCTGATGTTACTTGCCCTGAACCGTCGCCGGGTCATCCCTTTATATAGAAAGGTTTAACGCCCAGCGGCTCTCAGAGTCCCGGCCGGCTCATAAACTGTGTCCGGCTTGGACTCTTAACTATTCTTGCCTTACACTACAAGTCATGCCACAACGGCGGTTTACCACCACGGGCCTTAAGTCGCCTCCGGGCCTTAGACCTATTACTAAACCGCCATCCTTAACCTGTCCTTCGGCTTCTGAATGAAGAGCTGTCGCAACGTAACCCGGCCCATCTCAGGCGGGTTACACCAGTGGCTATATCCTCAACATTAGGCCCCAGATTGATTTGATCCGGTTCATGTCAATCTTCAATACCTTAAGAGAAAATCTTCCGGCTTCTGTTTGCGCGAAGGTTATAACCCGCCATGACGTCATCCTCTGGATTCTTGGTAACCCGCCGTGACGTCATCCACCATTAATACGTGTTCTGTCCAACGCATCTCATCGGATCCTTATCTTAATAACTGTCCCGAAAATCGAGGCGCCTTTGCAGTGGATAATCACGTTTTCAGCCTCCTCGTTTCTCGCGCCCACTCATCAGCCGTCCCTTATAAATAGGCCCGACCGGGTCCTCTCTCACTCTTCCCTTTCCATCGTCTTCCTCCTCTCAACGCTCCAGAACCCGAGCTCCGCCGCCGCCGCCGCGCCTCTCGTCTTCCTCAGCCTCGGCCGCTGCATCAACCTGAGCTGGTCCAGAGAACGGCGACGACTCTCCGCAGTGAACCTGCAACCGTAAGTCTTCTTCTTCTCGAACGTCAGATCCGCATTAGGGTTCCACGCTTTCTCCGTGTTCTTCGTAGTTCATCTCGGTTCCTTCATAGTTCCTCCACCGCGATTCCTTTTGATTCGAAAAACAGTACAGACCTCCTGCGGTAGTTGTTTCGCACCCATTTTCAACACTAGTAGATCCCTTTTGTTTGCAAAAAGACCTCATTTAGAGCTCTCGAACTTCTCTGTATCAGTTTTTAGGTCTAGAAATATTCCTTTTCTGGACGATCGTTTGATCCAAAATAATCCCTGCAATCTGTGAAACTTGTTTGTGCAACACTTGGGCAAAAAATTGCATCTGTTAGCCATGGCGGCTCATATCGCCGACTTAAAAGAGGCCATGCTTTGTGAAATTTCTGGATTATTCGTAATAGAGTTAAATAACTTAATTGCTCATGATATCCACGACGGCTTAAGTAACCTGACATAATTAACCATATATCATTAGGCCCTTTCATAAGCCGCCATCTTGAATACTGAACTGAAATTTTCCTCCGGCTTAAGTTTGAAGCGGAAATTTTATTTTGTCATAGGCTTCCATCTTTCACAATGCCGCCCAAAGCTCCCAAGGCGCCCATTACGTGCAATTGGGTTAGATCCAACGTTACTGATAGCACCTTGGCTGACTTCGTGAAAACGGGTTACCTGCCCAAGAAAGAAGTCATGTCCTATCGTGCTCCTGACCCGTCCGAAGAGAGACCTCAACCCAAGGACGGAGAGGTTGTCATATTTGCTGATCACATGAGCCGGGGCTTTGCTCCTCCCGGCTCGAAATTCTTCAGAGATGTTCTGCACTTTTTCGACCTGCGACCTCAAGACATTGGACCCAATTCCGTGTCAAACATTTGTAACTTCCAAGTGTTCTGTGAGGTGTACCTTGGAGAAGAGCCCAGCTTGCTACTCTTTAGAGAGTTATTCTATCTGAACCGCCAAAATGAATGTGCCAATGGGCCCAGCCTGGAGCTCGGTGGAATTTCAATCCAACGACGGAGAGATTGTCTCTTCCCCTATGCTGAGCCGCCAAGCCACCCAAAAGATTGGAACCAGACGTGGTTCTACTGCCAAGACACTTCTCTGGCTGACGAGAACCCTCTGCCCGGCTTTCGCGCTCTGCGTCTGGAGTCAAATCACCCCTTGCCAGATAAACTATCTCAAGCTGAACGTCTGCCACTTACTCCCACCATTAACAAGATCAAAGCTCTTCTGGGGAACAACCTAAATGGCATTGATCTAGTCTGGGTCTGGATTGCTTGGCGGGTGATTCCTTTAAGCCGCCGCCCCGGCTTAATGTGCGATTACATGGGCCGGAAGGATGATCCTCTTCGGCACAGTCCCAACGACTTACCTGAGGACGTCATTGATGACATGACCAAGTCTCTTCTGAACGAGAGCCTGGCAGATTGCGGGAGAACAGGCTTAAGTCCTTTCTGCAAGGCTAACCCGGCCCCAGCGGTAAACTATTGACCTGAACACCTCTCCTTCCATTTTAACGATTTCGTCTTAACTTCAAGGACCTTTGTTGTATTTTACAGGCTAATGATAAATTCTGGAAGGTCAAGTATGACCATGAAGCTGCCAAGAAAGCCAGAAAGGTTAAGAAAGCCGCCAGGAGAGCCGCTCCCCGTAAGAAGGGGAGTAAACCTAGCGCCTCGGACCTGCTTCGTCTGGAAGACACCTCCGAGTCAGAGGTAGCTCTTGATTCTTTAGGCTCTTTTCTTAATCATCTTATTGACATGGATTATCAGCAGGAGGACACCGGAACGAGTCATGAAGTGAATGAAGAGGTAACTATAATTTCCTCCGACTCCGAGCCTTTGCCGAGACGGAAAGTCCGAAGAGTAACCCGGAAAGTAAGATTTTCACATCCTTTAGCTTATCAAGATCCTCAATTTCTTTTGAAGCGACAGATTTATGAGAGCCGGAGGCAGACCCGGACCAGCAAAGATGCAGACCTCTCCTCCGGCTTACCCGAAGCATCAAGAAAGCGCCGGACTGAGGTTATCTCCGACTTATATCCTTTTCATCCTTTGGCGGGCGTCACTCGTCAACCACTCAATTCTTCTGATCCAAACTACCAGGGAACTTCTCCTTCCTCCGGCGACTCAATGCAGTCTAGCTTGCCGGCTTTCAAAACCGCACCCAGGTAATGATGATTAGCTTATTTTCTGCTTATCTTACTCATGTTTTTGCGCCAACCCTTTGACTTTCAGTGTACAAGTAAAGCCCAGCAAGAGGACAAAGAAAAATAAGCCGGCCAAAGAGCCGGTCCTGACTGAACCTGATGCTTCTGCTCATGAGCCGCCGTCTGCACCAGCTCCTGGAACCGCCACTGCTCCATCTGATGAACAAGTTATGGAAGGTTCTGATAACCCGGAGATCCCCAACCCGGCTCATCCAGATGATCCGGACGTTGTAATCACCCGGACCGAGTTTGTCGAACCGGGAAGACCCACCGTGTTGGCTAGATGCTCTGCCAAGGAAGAACTTCTGGAACGCCGCAGGGCCAGGCTGGACATCACTGATTATGCTAATCTGAGCATTGGAGATATTGTCTCTGGCTATATTAATCAAGTGCACAACAGTCGGGACCTGGAAATTGATATGGTGAAGCAAATACAGCAAAAGTCTGAGGTATGTCTCTCTTGCTTACTCCATAGTTATCCTTACCATGCCAGCCCCCAAGTCTATTACTTATGATGAAATATGTTATAGACTTAATACCGGCTTAATAATCACTGCAAGAAAACCGGCTTACCTGGAACACTCAAGGGCCGGTTTAAACAGCATAGTTGAACCGGTCCTTACCTTATTTTAATTCAAGTAGTTGAGCAACTTTATGCATTAGCCCCCAAGTGCCAAGTACCTTTGCCTGCAAAGTGCTTGGGACTTATTTTCATGAACTGGCACTGTAAATAGAGCTTTTCAGCATACATTAGCCCCCAAGTGCCAAGTGTCTTTGCTTGCAAAGTGCTTGGGACTTAATGTTGCATTATAATCACCCTAACTGTAACCCGGAATTTGTACAGGCCACCTGTAAGAAATTTGAATCGGAAATCTCTGATCTAAAGAACCGCCTAAAGACTCAGGAAAGTGAGACCCAAAAGGCCAACTCCAAATTTGAAGTCAGCATATCTGCACAAGAGAAACTGAAGAAGAAGTTTGAAGCAGAAAGAAAAGCCTGGGCGGATGAAAAAACTGCTTTGCTCAGCCGGGCCGAACAAGCGGAGGCCACTCTTACTGAAAGAACCGCCGAGCTATCCGGCTTAAAACGCCATGTATCTCAGATGGTCTCCGCAATCTTTGGTAAGTTACTCTGTAAGTTTCTAGCTAGTTTACATCGTTCATTTCCCATAAGTATCTCAATTGCCATCAGCTCACCTGACTTTGTAATGCAGGTCCCAGGAGTTCCAATCTCAACCAGAACGTGCTGACCAAGCTGAAGGCGGTTTATACCCAGGTAGAACAACTTTACACCGGGTCACAACGTGCCTTAGCCATTGTGGCTCTGTCAAACGAAGTTCCCACTCATCTGGCGGATGTACTCAGGCGGCTTGCCGTGCTTCCGCAATGCTTCCAAGAGTTAAGACGACCTTCTGCAAGAGCCGGAGCCATAGCTGCTCTAAGCCGGGCCAAGGAATTTATATCGGAGCTAGACCCGGCTGACATCGCCCTTGGGTATCCTAGCTTGAAGGAAGGTGGCACTCCCTTTGACCAGAAAGACTTCGCCGCTTGTGTGAAGAGCATACGCCCGGTGGCCACTTTGATTGGTAATGACACAGACCTTACCAAATATCAACCGGGCTATGACGCGGAGAATCAGAGGATCCCAACACCTCGTTATGAAGCAGTCAGCCTGATTCCTCCGACTCGTAAGCATACCTTCGCCCCTGAAGTTGACCCGACCGGGTTAATTGATGATGAAGCTCAATTTGAAGCCTTGAGTGGCATTGACTGGAAATCATCAACCTTCCAGGACATGGAAACAGCTGGAGGAGCGGGGAGGGATGAGCCGGAAGCTTCAGCCCAACAAGCACCTTTGATTTCTTAGGCGGCTCATGGTTATGTCTCAAAAACAATGCCTCACCTTTTGGACTCGGGGAGTCCTGTAATAGAGTAGGACGAACACTTAATTTTGTCGTGCCATCGTGCACGTGTGTAGCGCTTAACTCTATTTAAACTGCCCATTTATATTCTTCCGGGTTATGTTTGACCCTCTGCTTTCCTTAAGTTTAAAGAGCTGTCTTTAACTGTCCTGCAGAGAAAACAAATCACAAGTCTCTAGGCGGCTTACCGCATGGAGAGTCATATATTTTACATATAACCCGGAATATGAATGAAAGTCATAATAAACCGGCTCTCAATTATGTCTTTGAGATAACCATAACAGCATACTTGCGAGCCTTCAAGTACACTTTCGGCTTATGTAACCCGAATAATGAGGTTGAGAACTCAACTCCGGTTCACCAGCACATATAATGCCTATTATGTGCTATCAACATTATTAATCAAGGTTAAGCCGGTGGAATAAGAACCACCCTTGAATACTTTTGGTATCATCAAAAGAACTGGTTTGCAAATCAAGAGATCTCAAAAATTTAGGGGCTTCTGATTCGAATACGACCAGAGAACCGTCCCAAAGGGGTTAAGCTAAGATTCGAATGCGATCATATAGCCCCCAGTGGCTTTGGCGTTGCCGATCAAGAGGGTATCGACAGCTATGTTCTCTTTGGTTCAAATACGACCTATGTTTGAACAGGAAGCCCCCAAATGACCTTGAGAGTTGTTTAACGACGCTGATTCGAATACGATTCACGTCGGTTCCCAAAGGGGGTTGAGCTATGATTTTATTTGATCAAGAAAAACTCCCCAATGAGCTCGGCAATATGCCAATCAAGTGGGCATCGACAACTATGTTCTCTTTGGTTCGAATATGACCTATGTTTGAACAGGAAGCCCCCAAGTGATCATATTTTTAACGGCTAGATTCGAATACGATCATAAGCCGGATCAACCTCCAAGTGACCACGTAATATTACAATGAAAGTAACAATGATACATTTACCTTTGGAGGGGAAAAAGGACAGAGGTCCTGCTTTATTATTTATCATAATATATACATGGCTATAGAAATATGTACATCATGAGAGCCGGTGGCTCAAGTGTAATAAGGCCGAAGCTGAGCTATGTTCCACGGCCGGCGGGTCTCCTCCTCCGACTTACGTGAATCTTTGTGCTCCCGAACATCGATAAGGTAGTATGACCCGTTGTGCAAATTCTTGCTGACCACAAAGGGCCCTTCCCAAGGTGGGGATAGCTTGTGTGCATCTGTTTGATCCTGGATGAGCCGGAGCACCAAATCACCTTCCTGAAAGACCCTGGACTTAACCCGGCGGCTGTGGTAGCGGCGCAGGTCTTGTTGGTAAATCGCCGAGTGAGCTGCTGCTATGTCACGCTGTTCGTCCAACAAGTCAAGAGCATCTTGACGCACTTGCTCATTATCTGCCTCGACATAAGCCGCCACTCGAGGCGAATCATGACGGATGTCACTAGGGAGGACCGCCTCAGCTCCGTAAACCATGAAGAAAGGCGCGTAACCCGTAGACCTGTTAGGAGTAGTATTGATGCTCCATAATACGGAGGGTAACTCCTCCACCCAACAACCTGGCGTCCGTTGCAAAGGGACCAAAAGCCGGGGCTTGATGCCCTTCAAGATTTCCTGATTGGCTCTCTCAGCTTGACCATTGGATTGAGGGTGAGCCACTGATGAAACATCAAGCCGAATATGCTCTCGTTGACAAAATTCCTCCATGGCGCCTTTAGACAGATTGGTACCATTGTCAGTTATAATGCTGTGTGGAAAACCAAAGCGAAATATCACCTTTTTCATGAACTGGACCGCCGTGGCTGCGTCACACTTACTAACTGGCTCTGCCTCTACCCACTTTGTGAACTTGTCAACCGCCACCAAGAGGTGGGTCTTCTTATCCTTGGACCTTTTGAAAGGCCCAACCATATCAAGCCCCCAGACTGCAAATGACCAAGTGATTGGAATCATCCTCAACTCTTGAGCCGGCACGTGAGCCCGTCTTGAGAACTTTTGACAACCGTCACACTTACTGACCAAGTCTTCTGCATCAGCATGAGCCGTTAGCCAATAAAAACCATGGCGAAAAGCTTTGGCCACAAGGGATTTTGAGCCGGCATGATGGCCACAATCCCCCTCGTGAATCTCACGTAGAATTTCTTGACCTTCCCCAGAGGAAACACAACGCTGAAAAGCTCCCGTGACACTGCGATGATGCAGCTCGCCATTGACAATTACCATTGACTTAGACCACCGGGTTATTTGTCTGGCCAAAGTTTCATCCTCAGGCAATTCTCCCCTGGGTCATATAAGCCAAGTATGGCACTATCCAATCTGGGATAACGTGGAGAGCCGCCACCAACTGTGCTTCTGGGTCAGGAACAGCCAAGTCTTCCTCTGTGGGCAACTTGACAGAAGGGTTATGCAGAGTATCCAAGAAAGTATTAGGCGGCACCGGCTTTCGCTGAGAGCCTAGCCGGCTTAATTCATCAGCCGCCTCGTTCTTTCTGCGATCAATGTGCTCTACTTGGTAACCCTAAAAATGTCCAGCAATGGCATCAACTTCGCGGCGATAAGCCGCCATGAGGGGGTCCTTGGAATCCCACTTGCCTGATACTTGTTGGGCCACCAAATCTGAGTCACCAAAGCATCTTACCCGGCTTAAGCTCATCTCCTTGGCCAGCCGAAGACCATGGAGCAAGGCCTCGTACTCAGCTGCATTGTTAGTATAGGGAAACATCAACCGTAGGACGTAACAAAATTTGTCACCTCGAGGGGAAGCTAACACGACTCCAGCCCCCGAGCCCTCCAATTGCCTGGACCCATCGAAGTGAATAGTCCAATATGTATTATCCGGTTTC
The DNA here is from genome assembly GCF_002575655.3 of Aegilops tauschii subsp. strangulata. Classification (NCBI taxonomy): domain Eukaryota; kingdom Viridiplantae; phylum Streptophyta; class Magnoliopsida; order Poales; family Poaceae; genus Aegilops; species Aegilops tauschii. Next base: position 325,544,888 of record NC_053040.3, read on the forward strand.
TCTTCAGGCACCTGCAGCTCTGTCCAATCGTTGATGAAATCCACCAATGCTTGAGATTTGATAGCAGTGCATGGCACGTACTTTAGACCATGAGGCCCGAGTTCTATGGCCCACTTAGCAACTCTTCCTATGGCTTCTCTGTTTTGGATGATATCTCCTAGGGGAGCAGAACTAACCACAGTGATAGGTGGCCCTGGAAATAATGCTTAAGCTTCTGGCTTGCCATGAACACCCCATAAACAAGCTTCTGCTAATGTGGATATCGTTGCTTAGACTCAATAAGCACTTCACTGACGTAGTAAACCGGCCGTTGAACCGGATGTTCCTTACCCGCCTCCTTACTCTCCACCACCACAGCCACACTGACGGCTCGTGTGTTAGCGGCTACATACAACAACAAGGGCTCTTTATCGATAGGAGTAGCAAGGACTGGCGGCTCAGCTAGCTATCTTTTCAAATCCTCAAAAGCAGCATTAGCAGCGTCATTCCAGACAAAATCATCTGTTTTCTTCATCATCTGATATAGTGGCATGGCTTTTTCGCCCAACCGGCTTATAAACCGACTCAAAGCAGCGATGCGACCCGCCAGACGCTGGACGTCATTTACGCACGCCGGCTTAGCCAGAGAGGTGATTGCCTTGATCTTCTCCGGGTTAGCTTCGATGCCTCTGTGAGAAACTAGAAAACCCAAGAGCTTGCCTGCAGGAACACCAAAAACACACTTGGCCGGATTAAGCATCATCTTGTAGACCCGGAGATTATCAAAGGTCTCTTTCAGATCATCTACCAAGGTTTCCTTCTCTCTGGATTTTACCACAATATCATCCACATAAGCATGAACGTTGCGCCCAATCTGATTATGGAGACAATTCTGCACGCACCGCTGGTAAGTCGCCTGTGCACTCTTGAGCCCAAAAGGCATAGACACATAATAGAAGGCTCCAAAGGGAGTGATGAACGCCGTCTTCTCTTGGTCCTTAACTGCCATTTTGATCTGATGGTATCCAGAGTAAGCATCCAAAAAACTTAAACGCTCACAACCTGCCGTAGCATCAATAATTTGATCAATACGGGGGAGAGCAAAAGGATCAGCCAGACAAGCCTTGTTTAAATCTGTATAGTCCACACACATACGCCAGGTGCCGTTCTTCTTGAGCACGAGCACCGGGTTAGCTAACCATTCTGGATGAAAGACTTCAACGATAAACCCGGCCGCCAAGAGCCGGGCTACCTCCTCACCAATGGCTTTCCACCTCTCCTCATTAAACCGCCGGAGGAATTGCCTGAGTGGCTTAAATTCGGATCAATATTGAGAGTGTGCTCAGCGAGTTCTCTTGGTACACCCGGCATGTCAGAAGGTTTCCATGCAAAGATGTCCCTGTTCTCACGGATGAACTCGATGAGCGCGCCTTCCTATTTCGGATCCAGATTGGTACTGATGCTAAACTGCTTAGATGAGTCACCTGGAACAAAGTCAACAAGTTTAGTCTCATCGGCCGACTTAAATTTCATTACCGGCTCATGCTCCGTGGTTGGCTTTTTCAAAGACGTCATATCTGCCGGATCAACGTTATCCTTGTAAAACTTCAACTCCTCTGTCGCACAAACAAATTCAGCGTAAGCAGCGTCACCTTCCTCGCACTCCAAAGCTATCTTTCGGCTTCCGTGAACCGTAATGGTCCCATTGTGACCCGGCATCTTGAGCTGCAAGTATACGTAACACGGCCGTGCCATGAACTTGGCGTAAGCCGGCCACCCAAATAGAGCATGGTACGGGCTTCTGATTTTAACCACCTCGAAAGTCAGTTTTTCCGCCCTGTAGTTGTACTCATCTCCAAAGGCTACTTCCAGTTCGATCTTACCAACTGGGTACGCCGACTTACCGGGCACCACACCATGGAAAACAGTGTTGGACTGGTTGAGGTTTTTATCAGTCAACCCCATACGACGGAAGGTCTCATAATAGAGGATGTTGATGCTACTGCCTCCGTCCATGAGCACCTTAGTGAATTTATACCCCCCAACCTGAGGAGCCACCACCAAGGCCATGTGACCCGGATTATCAACCCGGGGAGGGTGATCTTCCCTACTCCATACAATAGGTTGTTCAGGCCATCTCAAATAATGTGGAACCGCCGGCTCAACAGCATTCACAACCCTCTTATGAAGCTTCTGGTCTCGCTTGCACAGACTGGTAGTAAACACATGATACTGTCCACTATTGAGCTGCTTTGGATTGGTCTGGTATCCCCCCTGCTGCTGCTGCTGATTACCCTGGCCAGATTGCTGATTAAAACCTCCTTGATTCCCTTGAAAATTCTGAGGATTGGAATTTGAGCCGCCCCCCGGGCCATGAAAGCTGCCGCCGCCTGAGCCGCCGCCCTGCCCATTGTTGCCATTAAAAGCGTTGGAATTTTTGAAGGCTTTCATGATTGCGCAGTCCTTCCATAGATGAGTGGCCGGCTTCTCCCTAGAGCCATGCCTTGGGCAGGGCTCATTCAACAATTGCTCAAGCGTCGGGCCTGACCCGCCGGATCGGGGAGGTTGTCTCCCTTTACGTCGGTGGTTGTTACCCTGCGCATTGGTGTTGGACACAAACTCCATAATGCCATTAGCCTTACGTTTGTTACCTCCCTGGTTCGCCGGGTTATGCTGAGGGCCCTTGCCGTTGCCATTCTTCTTTCCCTTCCCTGTCCTTTCATCATCGGACGCGGGATCCTTGGTACTATCAGAGTCAGCGTACTTGACCAGAGCCGCCATCAGCGTACCCATATCATTGCAATTGCGCTTGAGCCGCCCAAGCTTCATCTTCAGGGGCGCAAAACGACAATTTTGCTCCAACATTAAGACTGCAGAGCCGGCATCCATCTTATCAGACGAATGTATTATCTCTTTGACCCGGCGTACCCAATGGGTTGTGAACTCGCCCTCTTGTTGCTTGCAGTTAGTCAAATCCACAATTGACATAGATTGCCTGCATGTATCTTTGAAGTTTTGGATGAACCGGGCTTTTAGCTCTGCCCATGACCCAATAGAATTAGGCGGCAATCCTTTCAACCAAGTGCGGGCAGTCCCATCCAACATCATGGTGAAGTATTTGGCCATCGCCGCTTCGCTGACCTCCAGCAACTCCATAGCCATCTCGTAGCTCTCAATCCACGCTCCGGGCTGTAAATCCGCCGTGTAATTAGGTACCTTCCTAGGTCCTTTGAAATCCTTGGCCAGACGTTCGTTACGGAGAGCCGGTACAAGACAGGGGACACCTCCGGTCCTCGTAGCTATGCCTGCCTCGGTAGAGGCCGCTGGATAAACCGGGAGGGGTTGGTAAGCCGTCAGCTGAGCCGCCTGCTCCGCCTCTTGACATGCTCTGTCTCGGTCTACTGCGTTAAAGGCTCCATTATGCGCTGGGCCATGGCCAGCTGGCAAGTCACGGCGCCGGACGTTGCTTGAGCCGGTCGCGGAAACCATGTGTCTGCTATAACTTGGGCTCCGGCTTGGACGCGGGGTCGAATGAATCCTGTCCCGGCTATACGAATATGCCTCCTGTTGAGCCAGAGCCGTCTGAAGAAGTTCTCTGACCCGACGGGTTTCGACCGCCGTCGAAGAGTCGCCCTCAACTGGGAGAGCCGCCAGTCGCGCCGCCGCAGCGATCATGTTCTCCAACGGATTGGAATAGTGACCCGGTGGTATTGGTACATATTGAGGTGGGGCAGTATTCACACGGGGAGGCCCCATCACTTGCGGCTGAACCGGCGTTCCAGCCCCGGGTGCCGTGGTTTCTGGCGGGTTACTGGGCCCTGCACCAGGCGTATTGAAGAGGTTTCGAGGATCGTAAACTGGAGGGAGTCGAGATTGAGCCTTCTGATGCCTCCTTCTCATGATCTCATTGGATGCGTTCTGATCCATCGTGAGCCGGAAAGACTGCGCCTGAATCAGTTGAGTCTGGGCGTCTAGAGCCACCCGTTCTGTAGCCATCCTGATCCCTTCCGCTGCTAGATCCTCCTTGGCTCGTGCTATATCCAGCTTTAACTGTGCCACTTCTGCATCATGTTGAGCTTGATCCGCCGGGACGACCGTGGCAGTTAACAGGGCCGTCATCTTATCTGTGAGATCCATTAGCACCTGAGCTGGCGAGTGCGCAGGGCCCCCTACCCCAGCGGCGGGGTTTTGAACAGGTTGTGTGCCGGCCATGAAGATTCCAACCCGGCTGGGCGGCTCAAAGGGGTCCGGAATACTGTCGCCATCGGAACAACCCCTGAGCCTGCCATCTTGAAGTTGATATAACGAGTTGGTCTCATCTATGGACGACTCGCCATCAAGCGAGCGGCCGTCTCATCGCCAGATCCAGATTCTTCAGAAGACCCTCCATGGACGCATCCCACGAAAGCACGTTTCAAAGCGGGCAGAGCCCGGGCGGGTCTCGCACGCTGAGCCGTCTCGATGAGGTCGGTGCCGATGTCCGGCTCAGGGCCCGGCTCACCAATCTTGCCGATGAACACGTGGATTCCGCCGAGGGGGCCCGGTACCCGTACTCGATTGAGCCGGCCTCGGGGCCCAGTCTGCGTCGTTGATGTAGAGCTTGCCGCGACGACTCTTGGTCATCCGGCCCACAGCGTATTCCTTGAGCCCTTCGAAGCTGCCCTTCAAGAACTCAAATCCACCGTGCGCTGGCCCCACGGTGGGCGCCAACTATCGTGGAATTGTCACGACAGATGTCCTCGTGCAAGGACTTAGTCGTGGAGCCATCGCAACTAGGAAGCTTAAAGGGGTTAAACGGGACAAAGAACACGAGGATTATACTGGTTCGGCCCCTTAAGGTGAAGGTAAAAGCCTACTCCAGTTGAGGTGGAATTACTTGTGTTTTCGATGACCAGGGAGCTAAACCGCTTTGCCTGGCTATCGATCTGATGTTACTTGCCCTGAACCGCCGCCGGGTCGTCCCTTTATATAGAAAGGTTTAACGCCCAGCAGCTCTCAGAGTCCTGGCCGGCTCATAAACTGTGTCCGGCTTGGACTCTTAACTATTCTTGCCTTACACTACAAGTCATGCCACAACGGGGGTTTACCACTACGGGCCTTAAGTCGCCTCCGGGCCTTAGACCTATTACTAAACCGCCATCCTTAACCTGTCCTTGGGCTTCTGAATGAAGAGCTGTCGCAACGTAACCCGACCCATCTCAGGCGGGTTACACCAGTGGCTATATCCTCAACACCACCTAAGTCCCCTCTATGCTCTCGGTCGTTCGATCACGATCGTGTGGGCGAAAACCGCACTCCATTTGGAGTCTCCTAGCTCCCTCTACCTATAAAAACACCCCCCTCCGAAATTTCGGATCAAACCCTAGATCAAATCGTCCTCTGCGCCGCCGGACGCGTCCACTCCGCGCCAGACGGAATCCCGCCGCCGCGCCCGGCCAACCGCGCAGCACCACGTGTCGCTTCCCCGCCGGCTCCCGCGCCGCGGCTCGCCAGGCCCGCCGCCGGCCCCCGCGGGCCCAGTTCTCGCGCCGCCCGCACCCCGGTCGCGCCGCCCCGAGCGCCGCCCGCTCCTCCGCCGTCCCGTCCGCGTCGCCCGGCCGCCGCTCGCCGCCACCTCGCCGACCACCACCGCCGCCGCCCGTCGCCTCGTCCAGCGCCGGCCGGCCCCGCCGCCGCCGACGGCCGGCTCCGCCCGTGCCGCCTCCACCGGATCTGGGGAGCTCCGGCCTCCCCGTCCCTCCTCGCCGGCGCCCCGTCCCCTCCCTCCGGCGGCCTCGTCCCGCAGCTCCGGCCCCGCCTCGGAAACCGCGCCAGATCTGGATCCAGCGAACCCTAGGTTGACCCCGAAATCCTCTTAAGTCATTTTTCTGTCACAATATCTTGCTCTATTCATCACATCATAACTCTCTGCATATAGCTCCATTTCGTACGTGTAATATATCGAAATGTTCGTCTCGAGATGCTCTTCATTTTGTTCCATTATGCCATGTTCATTTGAGTCCATATTGATGCCCAAATCTCTGATGCAAGAGTGCTTTATGCTGTTACCTGCTGTTACTTACCAGAACTTGAGGATTTGTTATTTTTGTTGCATTTGATGTGTGCATCTTATGGGCATGAGCTCTACATGTGTTTTGATGTATGCCATGCCGTCTTTACAGAGGTGTATGCCATGTATTTTTTTGATCTCTGTGGTGACTAGCACAAGCATGCAAACTAGGCTTCGTGATGTTTCCGATTTCAGGGACTTAGTAATTTTACTGTCTGTGACTGCTGTTATTTTGTTGCTACGTATCCATGTGGCTACGGAGAGATCCATACTCCTTTTGGAGATGTTCAGTAAGGATGTTTTGTAGATATGGTTGTGCTCTATCCATCCATTCCCCTGTTTGCAATTATGGAGTGCCTTAGCATGTCTTAATCTTGCTCTACGTTTGCTATAAAATATTTCTGGCAGATTGTCTACATGTTATTCAATTTTGCCAAGCTTGTGGTAGTTGATCCATACATGCTATGTATTTTCTCTTGCCATGGATAGCTTCATAAACATGCCATCTTGCTGTAGGTATGCTTGTTTTGTCATGCATTTCTTTGTGGTGAGTGCATCAAGCTCACATAGATGCCTTCATGATACTGTTTCTGCCATGCTCTGTTTTCTGCCAAGTCTGAAACCTGTTAACGAAACTTGCTATGTTTACATGGTTGCCATCATATCTTCTGATCCTTTTTGGCTCATGGTCAGTAAGGGACTTTTGTTATATGCATTTAGTAGATTCATGCCATGCCTTGTTTTGCTATGTTAAGTTCTTGTAGCATGTTGATTGCTTGCTCTGAACATTGCTACCTGATGCTATTTCTGCCATGTCCAGTAATTTCACCAAGTCTGTGAACCTGATATATTTTGCACTTTTGTCATGCTTGTTTGAACCTGTTATGTTGTGATCTAGCCGTAGCTCATTGTTCATCTTTTGTCAAGCATCGTCTGTAGATTATTGACATATGCTTTGTTGCTATGTTGGAGTGCTGTAGCATAGTTACTTGTTGCATTCTAAGTGCTATCATGCTGTTAATCGCAGAATCGTGTCATTCTTGTTTTGCTTGCCATTTGCAAACCGTGCATCCGTTTCCGGTGATCTTTATATCGATTTCGACCGAAATCATCTCATCTTTCCAGTGGCATACTTGGTTTGCCAAGTTACTGCCTTGTTCATCCTTTTTCTTCCGGAGCACGCATATGCATCGCATACCACATCTCGCATATCATACATGTTTTGCATCATGTTGCTTGTGCATTTCCCGTGATTGATTGTGGTTCCATTGCTTGTGTCTTGCTGTGGGTAGAGCCGGGAGACGAGTTCGTGAACGAGGAACCTGTTGAGTACGCTTACGAGGATCAAGCTTTCGACAACTCTGAGAACCTTGCAGGCAAGATGACCATACCCTCGAAATCACTTCTATCTTTGCTTTGCTAGTTGTTTGTTCTATTGCCATACTTCGCTACCTACCACTTGCTATATATCATGCCTCCCATATTGCCATGTCAAGCCTCTTACCATCCTTTCCTAGCAAACCGTTGTTTGGCTAAGTTACCGCTTTTGCTCAGCCCTTCTTATAGCGTTGCTAGTTGCAGGTGAAGTAGAAGTTGGTTCCATGTTGGAACATGGATACTTTGGAATATCACTATATCTCTTATTTAATTAATGCATCTATATATTTGGTAAAGGGTGGAAGGCTCGGCCTTATGCCTGGTGTTTTGTTCCACTCTTGCCGCCCTAGTTTCCGTCATACCGGTATTATGTTCCTTGAGTTTGCGTTCCTTACGCGGTTGGGTGATTTATGGGACCCCCTTGACAGTTCGCCTTGAATAAAACTCCTCCAGCAAGGCCCAACCTTGGTTTTACCATTTGCCACCTAAGCCTTTTTCCCTTGGGTTTTTGCGAGCCCGAGGGTCATCTTTATTTAAACCCCCGGGCCAGTGCTCCCCTGAGTATTGGTCCAACCTGTCAGTCGCCGGTGGCCACCAGGGGCAACTCTGGGCTCGCCTATCGGAAGCTTGGACAATCCGGTGTGCCCTGAGAACGAGATATGTGCAGCTCCTATTGGGATTTGTCGGCACATTCGGGCGGCTTTGCTGGTCTTGTTTTACCATTGCCGAAATGTCTTGTAAACCAGGATTCCGAGACTGATCGGGTCTTCCTGGGAGAAGGTTTATCCTTCGTTGACCGTGAGAGCTTATGATGGGCTAAGTTGGGACACCCCTGCAGGGTATTATCTTTCGAAAGCCGTGCCCGCGGTTATGAGGCAGATGGGAATTTGTTAATGTCCGGTTGTAGAGAACTTGTCACTTGACTTAATTAAAATACATCAACCGTGTGAGTAGCCGTGATGGTCTCTTCTCGGCGGAGTTCGGGAAGTGAACACGGTTTGTGTTATGCATGAACGTAAGTAGTTTCAGGATCACTTCTTGATCATTTCTAGCTTCGTGACCATTGCGTTGCTTCTCTTCTCGCTCTCATTTGCGTATGTTAGCCACCATATATGCTTAGTGTCTGCTGCAGCTCCACCTCATTACACCATCCTTTTCCTATAAGCTTAAATAGTCTTAATCTCGCGGGTGTGAGATTGCTGAGTCCTCGTGACTCACAGATTCTACCAAAACAGTTGCAGGTGCCGACGATGCCAGTCCAGATGATGCAACCGACCTCAAGTGGGAGTTCGATGAGGAACGTGGTCGTGACTATGTTTCTTTTCCTGATGATCAGTAGTGGAGCCCAGTTGGGACGATCGGGGATCTAGCATTTGGGGTTATCTTATTTTCATTTGGATTTTGACCGTAGTCGGTCTATGTGTGGATCTTGGATGATGTATGAATTATATTTATGTATTGTGTGAAGTGGCGATTGTAAGCCAACTCTCGTTATCCCATTCTTGTTCATTACATGGGATTGTGTGAAGATAACCCTTCTTGCGACAATACCACAATGCGGTTATGCCTCTAAGTCGTGCCTCGACACGTGGGAGATATAGCCGCATCGTGGGCATTACATGATCTTCGATATAGTCCCCTTCCGCAGTGGCTATCACGCACTGCTCGGACGAACTGCATTTGCTCGATTCAATGCGGTGCCACACTATGCTTACCTCAAACTCAAGATGCCCGGAACACGCGGTGTCATAACAGCCAATGGAAACATGGAATGCTCCCTCCATACCGAGGAGCACACCGCGGCCCTGGCAGTAGAGGTACAGAGTGGCCTTATCAAGCAGAATATTAATTCAGCGGCCAAGCTCCCGGACACTGTCAAACGAGTCCGGACTACTCTGCAGCAGGACACCCCAGCTCGTCATGAGCTCGACTAGCAATTCAGCCTCCGTCTCAGTCCCGACCAAATGGCGGCGTACGTACCGCGCATACATAACTACGCACTCAAAATACCATGGGCAACGACGGAGGCACAACTTGATAGTGGTCCATAATACGGCTCGACCTTCCTCGGACACACTTACTTTCTGCTTTCTTTTTATCCTTTTAGTTTTCTTTTCCACAGGCCCCTCACGACGGCCCGAGCATTGATCCTTTCAAAGGATGGATATACCAAGATGGCAAGCAGCATAAACGTGTGGGGGAATCTCTAGGTGTTCTTCTGGACGATCACTCTACCTGTTTTCCGGAAAGGCACACAACTCCCCCTTGGTCTTGGCATGTTAAATAGCCATGTTGCTCATCGCACTATTTTTACAAATACGCTTTGACGTATTGATCAAATTATAATGGAAACAGTTTGCGGCCCAACTTATGGGGCACTGGCTTACTACTTCATTCTATTTTGCTGTTCTTATAGATTGCACCCGTACACTCTGGTACGCTTTCGTTTGCCAGGGGCTTCATTGCACCCCATACTATGGCATAAAGTCCGAACACTTTTTATAGTATAGTTCGGCACCCCGAATTTAGCATTATATGCATCGGCTCCGAATCATGTATTTGGTCAATAGTTGGGTTGCCCGACTCCTGTGCTTACTACCTTATGTTCCGTCCTATCGGCTAGGGTAGTAAAGGGAGAACTACTGCGATTGTGTTTCTGGTTTATCCGAGCAAACACCTCAGTAGAGAAAGCCGAAAACTGACTGTCATGATGCGGCGAGAGCCGGTCAGCTATTCGGAGGTTAAAATCTCTCGCGCTTTTTTCCCACATTATGCGACGGATCGGCCTTCACCCGATCAGGTGTCTACAGCACCCTAGTCCAGATTAACAAATATTAACTAGGGGTTGTGCCTACATTTCTATTGTCAAACTCCTATGGCTAAGTGAGGGTGATAAAGCCACATAGTCCGATTGCCTGGTTCGCTGCGCTAAACACCTCCTTCAAGGACAAAAATCTTGGATCAAGAGTGTTTAGGTTTCAACCCGAACACCCCCGTACTACCTACGTGGGGGCTGAAGCCGACGACTGGCCAACTCTCAGATTTAATAAAACGGCCGCACAAGAGGTTAAATTTGAAATAAACAGCAAGCATTATATTACATATCGGCCTTATTCTCATAATACAGGATGGGATACCATGAATGTATTTATTCAAAGATAATATCTTTTGAGCATTGGCCCTCTACAATGCGGGATCCCTCCAGGACATCATCAAAATATCGCTCGGGCGTGCGGTGCTCCTTGCCCACGGGCGGTCCCTCGGTCGCGAGCTTAACGGTGTTCATCTTCGCCCACTGCACCTTGACGCAGGCGAAGGCCATCAGCGCACCTTCGATGCAGACCGACCGTTTGATGGCATCAAACCGAGGGAAGGCATTGACCAGCCGCTTCATGAGCCTGAAGTAGCTGTTGGGTATGGCTTCAGCAGGCCATAAACGGATTATCAAATCCTTCATGGCCAATTCGACCACCCTATGCACTTCGATCAGCTGTTTCAGCTGATCGCTAAAGGGCACTGGATGCTCTGGCGCAAGGTATTGAGACCAGAACAGCTTCTCCGTTGAGCTCCCCTCTTCGGCCCGGAAGGACTCTGCAGCGTCAGCAACACTGCGCGGCAGATCCGCAAACGCTCCTGGAGAACTCCAAATCTGAGTCAGTAAGAGGTACCTTTTCTTCACATATTTGCTCTGCATAATAAAGGCCTTACCCGCCGCGATTTTCCTGGCCTCTTGGATCTCCTGGAGGGCGCCCTGGGCCTCGACCCGGGCATCTTGTGTGCTTTGGCGAGCCTTAGCAAGTTCAGACTCTTGGTCCGAAATCTTGCGCTCCAAGGACTCACACTTCTTTACGGCATCCTGGAGCTCCTGCTGGACCTCCCCGACCCTTGCCTCGTGCTTCTCATGGGTGGCTTGTTCCTTCGCCGCTCTCTTTTGGGCCTCGGCCAGCAACTTCTCGAGAGTCTCCACCTCGGTCCCAGCTCCTGCGCAATATCATGATCACATGATCAATACAAACAATTCGTATCTTTCTACACCTAAAATAGACCATTGCACACCTTGCTGGTCCTCTAGTTGTTTTTTCATGCGGCCGGGCTCTTTCTCGGCCTGCTCCAGATTCTGCTTCAGCTTGGAGACTTCGACAGAATGGGAGGTCGCAGCTAGCATCGACGCCTGTTTATTCACATAGACATATATGGTTAGTCTAGTGCGAAAATTATTTGATCCTCTGTCCGGCTTTTCTTTCCGAACACTGGACAGAGTCTCAGGGGCTACTGTCTATACTATGACATTCTTTTTACATAATTACATACCTCAAAGCCTGTTAGAAGGCTGGTGCAGGCTTCGGTCAGTCCGCTTCTAGCGGACCGAACCCTCTCAACCACCGTACCCATAAGGGTGCGGTGCTCTTCAACAATGGAAGCACTTTGCAGTGCTTCCAGTAATGTATCCGGTGCCTCTGGATAGACAGAGGCCACCGGCGGAATAGGTGCACCTCCTTCTTGCGAAGGAGGTTGCTTACCCGATTCCGGAGCCGTATATGCCTCCGGAATAGTATTCGGCTGGGGGCTGAATTGGATGTTGCCCCCAACGCCAGTCTTCGGGGGGATTTGCTCCCCCGTATGTCCGGTGGCCGAGGTATCACCCTTTGGCGCCACCCTGACGGCCTCCTGTTCCTCTCCCTTGCCTGGGAAGGTCCTTCGGGACAACACCTCGGTGTCGTCTGTGGCCCTGGGAGAGGAGGCCACCGGAAGTGATCCGCTGTCCATCACATTTGGATCCAGTGAGTTCCCCAAAGATGAGGATCACTGGGGGCGGGCGTGGGCTAAACTGCAGCACACGATTCGACACATTAAAACCACAAAATAAATAAGTTGGATATGTGTGTACAAGTGCCCTGGAGTACTTACGATTCGCCCAGGGGCTTCTCCCTGGGGCGCCACTCGGAGCTGCTATCAGTGTCCAATGCGGGATCGTCCGCGAGGGAGACCTTCCCCTTCTTGGATGCCTCTGCCTCCAGGTTTGTGGAGGCCGCCCTTTTCTTTCTTCCCCCCTTGGGGGGAGAGTTGCTTTCCTCCTCTTCCTCATCGTCGTCGGTGGCGGGGGAGGAATGGGTTTCGGCGTCTTCGGACGTCATGTCCGAAGTGCCTTTACGGCGGAGGCCACTTCGGGTCTCCCTGGCCTTCTTCTCCGGCGCCCGGTAGGGCGCCGGAACCAACATCTTCGTCAGAAGTGGGATTGCTGGGTTTTCGGGTAGCGGAGCCGGACAATGGATTCGCTCCGCCTTTGCTGTCCAGCCCTGAAAAGGCAGATAGGGAGGCTCAGGCATCTTCCTTGAATGTACAGGTGAAGGATACCCCTTGAAATACGAAAAACTTACCGGACTGGCGGGATGGGTCAGATTGTACCCACGGTCCTCGGTCGTCTTCGGCCACGTCTCATTGGCCTTGAAGAGCACCTTCTAGATGCCTTCGTGCGTAGTGCCGAAGAACTGTTGCAAGGTGTGGTGCTGGGCCGGATCAAACTCCCACAGATTGCAAGTTCGGTGCTGGCAAGGAAGGATCCGGCGAAATGGCGTCGCGAGCCTCTGTGACGTAGAACCACTGCTGCTGCCACCCTTTGACAGTCTCCACGAAGGTGCCTTTGGGCCACGTGACGTTGGACAATTTGCTCACCATAGCGCCTCCGCACTCCGCGAGTTGGCGGTCCACCACCTTCGGCTTCACATTAAAGGTCTTTAACCACAATCCGAAGTGGGGTGGGATGCGGAGGAAGGCCTCGCACACGACAATGAATACCGAGATGTTGAGGAAGGAATTTGGGGCTAGATCATGGAAATCTAGCCCGTAGTAGAACATGAGTCCGCGGACGAAAGGGTGGAGAGGAAACCCTAACCCGCGGACGAAGTGGGGGATGAACACCACCCTCTCATGGGGCTCCGGGGTGGAGACGATCTGCCCCTTGGCCGGAAGCCGGTGGGCGATTTCCTGTGCCCAGTACCCCGCGCTCCCGGAGCTTCGTGATGTCCTTCTCCATGACGGAGGAGGCCATCCACTTGCCTTTCGCTCCAGATCCGGACATGGTCAGAGTGCTTTTTTTGAGGCAGAAAGGATGAAAGCTTGGGCACTGGAGCTCGAGAATGGGTGGGCAGAGAGGAAGAAGGCGTGGATGAAAGGGGTGAATCCTTATCTCCTTATAAAGGCAGCGAATATCAAGCGCCTCCCCACTCGCCTTAAAACTCGCTTATTCCCCAAGGGCCGTGTAGACTGCGCGGTTGGATTACCCATGCCCGTATTGATGAGAATCCCGTAATAAGGGGACATGCTTTCTGCTTCGACAAGACATGCCAATGAAAACTGCATCTTGGAACGTGGAGCGGGAGGCTAAAAAACGGTTCGAAATGATGACCGGGCAGGGACGTACTGTCTCACTACAAAAGTTGTCAGTAGATTGGACTCGTGAAATATTATACTCTCTGCGGTTGTGTGTGGTAGAGCCGGACATGTTTTATGTGTTCGAAGGCTGTTTTGGAGTATTCGGAGGAGGAACCCGCCTTGCAATGCCGAAGCCAATCTGCGCGCCGGACACATCGTCATTGAAGCCTGGTTCAGGGGCTACTGAGGGAGTCCTGGATTAAGGGGTCCTCGGGCGTCCGAGCTATGTGACGTGGGCCGGACTAATGGGCCATGAAGATACAAGATAGAAGACTTCCTCTCGTGTCCGGATGGGACTCTCCTTTGCGTGGACGGCAAGTTTGGCATTCGGATATGTAGATTCCTTCCTCTGTAAACCGACTCTGTACAACCCTAGGCCCCTCCGGTGTTTATATAAACCGGAGGGTTTAGTTCGTAGAGGCAACAACAATCATACAAGCTAGACATCTAGGGTTTAGCTATTACGATCTCATGGTAGATCAACTCTTGTAATCCTCATATTCATCAAGATCAATCAAGTAGGAAGTAGGGTATTACCTCCATCAAGAGGGCCCGAACCTAGGTAAACATCGTGTCCGCCGTCTCATGTTACCATCAACCTTAGACGCACAGTTCGGGACCCCTACCCGAGATCCACCGGTTTTGACACCGACAATCACCAAGCATGAAATCGTGAAGAAGCTTCTGAGATCACTTGACAGCTCATTTGACACTCTAGCCCTGATGATACAAGAACGTCCTGACTTCAAGGATCTCGATCCGTCTGACATACTTGAGAGACTCAACACACATGAGTTCCAGCTATCTGAAAAGAGAGACACCTATGGCCCCAACTATGGCCGAACCCGTGCTCTGAAGGCAAAGGCCGTTTCCTCATCTGAAGAAGAATCTGACTGCAGTTCTGAGGATCCTGAAGACATTGGAAATGAGTTAGCTATGCTCATGAAGAGGTTCCAGAAGTTCTCCAAAAAGAATCGCTTCAGAAAGTCTTCAAGATCCAACTCAAGAAATGATGAGGCTTCCTCTCGTGACCACAAGAAGAGAACATGCCACAAATGCAAGAAGCCAAGCCAATACATCTCTGAGTGTCCTCAATGGGACAAGGAATCTAAGAAGAAGAAGAAGAAGAAGAAGAAGAAGAGCAAGGAATATGATTCTGGCGACAAGAAGAAGAAATCCTCAAAGTCTTCTTCAAAGTCTTCATCAAAATCTTCATCTCACAAGAAGAGCTCATCCAGCAAGGCTCGTGCATTCATTGGCAAGGAAATGGATTCATAGGAGGAGTCCGCTTCTGAGGAGGAGGAGGTGGAGTTTGAGGAGGAGTCTGATTCAGGCGTGGCAAGCCTGGCTCTAGCTTCAGCATTTGTCGCCAAGTCCATCTTCAACACTGAAGACAATGGTCACGTCGCCGACACTGAAGCTGATGACGAGGACGACTCTGCTCTGACCTACTACTTCATGGCACGAGGTGCCAAGGTAAACTCACGCGATGCTTACTTTCAAACATCTAGTGAAGATGACTCTGAATGTGAATCCAAACCTAGCTACAAGACTCTGGCTAAAATTGCAACTGAACAACAAACTGCTATGGAACATATTCAAAAGTTGCTAAACAAAAGCGATGACCTGTTGGACGCGGAAATGAATCGAACTCAGTCCTTAATTGAAGACATTAAAAATCTTCATGTTAAGTATGAGGAACTTGAAAGTCATCATGAAACACTCTCAGCTACTCATGAGAAGCTTTCCTATGATTATCTTCAAAGGAAGCAAGACCTAGAGAATCTGAGAGCATCTCATGAAGATCTTCAAAAAGAGAACGATTCACTTCACGCTCAACAGATCAGTTCTGCTCGGGAAGACGGGTTCCGGTAACCTCCCAACCAATGGAGACCCCCACCTCCACCTCCACCTCCACCTCCACCTCCACCCACGGTGAACTCCTCTAACTCCGGTGGCCATGACCCCTTCTTCTACACCATGGAAGGGCTCCTCCATTGGGACTTCAACCCCGGCCTCAAGGTCGAGGAACAGGTTCGTCGACGGTTCAAATCTTCGGTCCATTTCTCCCCTTCACCTACCTCCAAGGAGTTTTTCTTGGTGGTCACCTTCTTTTCTGCCTCCTTTCCCCTATCTTGTGATTCGGTTGGTTTGGCACTCCAATGTTGTATTGGAGGGCATGCGTCCGGATTCAAGGTTGTTCATATTGGATCACAAAGTTCTCGGTTTTCTGTGGCCTCAAACAAGGTGGGTCACTTTATTTATGCCCTACGGGATAGAGTTTGGCCAGACTTCGTGTCCCATTTTGGTCTGTTTAAATAGCCTTGGACTGCTCCTTTTAATGGTTCTTATGGATGGAGCACGTCACATGAAATCCAGGCAATTGGATCACGTTCACCCAAGGCTGCTCGCCATACTCTTGGTTTTCTTGAGCAAAGTGCGGCCAAGGATGATTCATCTTGGCAGGAGTTGGCCAAATTTGGTTTCTCAAAGAACATCTCAACTAACTTATTACGTTCTTTTGATGATGTATCCTCTCATCGGGATGATCATGGTTCTGATCGTGTTCATGAGGAGCTTCCTTCGCGTGCATCTCTGAACTCGGAAACCTTACAATTTGGTAGTTTGGCATTTCCGCTATCCCTGGAGAATCATAATTTCCCTACCAAAAAATATTTTGGCAAGAATCGTAATGCACGCAATTGGTGCAACATTCCCCCACACATTTTGGAGGAGATCTTAGACTTACGGCAGGCTAATTATGAGGAGATCAATATCCGTCAGATCTTTGGTTTAAATGATCTGCCTTCCTCGGAGATCATATTCGAGATCCTTGGGGCAATGTTCCCGTTGTTTTGCTCAGGGTCACACATCATCTAATTGCCATGCTATACTTTGCGGTTCATGCCATAACTTTGAGCGGGCTTGCTTATGTTTTCACCGGCCAAAGGGCCCAGCATCGCCAAATTGCACCATCTGCAACAGTTTGGCCCATGAACGTATTGGATGTCCGGGCCTTCTTTGGTGTTCCAAATGACAGATGCTGGGTCATGTCGTGCAGCGCTGTGATTCCAAAAATATTGCACGATTTTTTTGGCAAAGAAAGAAGCTGGACCGGCAAGCGATCACCACCACAGATTACCTGCACTCCCTGCCCCAGTCAACAGCGCTGCCACGCGGACGTAAATCCCACCTTCCTAAGGGTAAAAAGATTTGGCGTCCCAAACGTCTAGTGACTGACGTTGGGCCCTCCCCCACCAACTCGATTAGCCTGGCGATTCCGCTCCAAGCTCAGCACTAGTTCCCTATTCCGCCACCCCTGCCAGCCAATGAGCAGAGAGCCATTACCCTGCTTTGCACTTCGCCTCCTCCGGCTCTGACGAAAGTCTCACCCACCACCGCCATGGCCAACTTCCCAGTCAGGCCGTTCCAGTTTGTGCCGATGGGAGCGCAGACCGAGCGCAGACTGGAGAATCGCTTGGCGCGTAATATGATTGTGGTGGATGACCCGCCACTCAGCCATGAGAGGTATGCTCTCGTCACCGTCACACCCCCGGTTCCTGACCATCAGAAACATCTAGTTCTCAATGAGATTGTCCGCATAATGGTTGAGGATTTCCATCTTGAGGTACCCGATGCTTTTGTTTATCCGATTGGGGTGGGGATGGTGGCGTTTGCGGATGTTGCTCTCAGAGATCAGTTTATTCTCGAAAGCCCGCATCAGTTAGATCCTGTTGATGATGATATGACTTTCTCATTTGTACCTCATGACGAGGGTGAAAACATGCGCCAGTGCCCGTTCCAGTATGTAGCCTGGGTCCTATTCTTAGCCTTTCCTATGGACTACCAGATTGATCACTACATTAACAAAGCAGTGTCCTGTTTTGGCAAGTTGGATCTTTGGCACAGGCCGGGGTAGAACAAAGAGCGTGTGCTGGTTCGTGTGATACTTAGTAACATTGCACAGGTGCCCCATAGTCTGGTGGTAAAGAGGGCTGGCACTTTGCCAGGCATGGGTCGATCTTGGTCAGTCCCTGTCTATGTGCTTAATGGAAGAGATACTATACCTGGCCTTGTTGGTAATGAAGATGATGCACCTCCCATGAATGCTCCCCCCACCCCTTTGAGTTGCCATACCTGACTGCTGCGCAACAGTGGACACTGGAACACCAACAACTGATGCAGCAGTAGATTGACGCTGCTTGGGAGCAGCAGGCTTCACAACAGCAGCAGTTGCAGTCGGACGGTTGGGGTGTGTGGCCAGCTGCACCACAACCTTTCAGTGGAATCAGTCTTCGCGCCTTGTTTCAGTATACTGGCCCCTCCCTCATGGATGGGGTGGAGCGGGAGAGCAATACTACTGATGATCCGCAAGATGAATGGTCGGTTTACTCTGACATCGAAGAAGCAGCTGACGCCTTGATCCACGGTCGCCAGTCTCCTGGCATGCAGTTTGTTCGAGCCACAGGCCGTCCACACGCGGTGCAGATTCAGTTAGAGGAAGGTCTGTCTTTTCTGGAGTTCCTCTGGCTGATCTCCTTTGGCAGGTTCACTAGATGTCTCGCTGCACCTGACACACCTGGCCAGAACCTGAACCATGGCATTCTGCCGCTCAATCCCCGCGCTTTTCTCTTGGCTGTCACTAGTGCTATCATTCAGGAAAGGTGTTCTGCGGGAGCCAACTTATCTCATCTGCATGATCTTCTCTACCGTTTTTCGGGCCCTTTTTTCATATCAGCTGAAACTTGGATGGAGTTTGCCCATCAGACCCATATGATCAGTACTGGACCTGACACTCTGATGCAAGGGGACTGTCTCATCGCATCACAGACTCATATGTCCTTGGCACATGATGATACTGAACTTTCTGCTGATGATAAGGGGTCTGAATATTTCAAGAACATGTTGGTGGGAGAGAAAGCTCCGATTGACACGGCTAGGCTGCGCCGTAGTAGCCGATCCACGAGGTATGATGGTTTTAAAGTGCCACAAGTCACTGATGTGAGGAAGGCACAATCCAAAGTCAAGCCCAGGGGGGCGCCATCAATTGCCTGTTCGTCTAAGGCCACTGCTCCATGTGCCAAGCTCGTTCTAAACCCGCTGGCTAGCACCACCGATGACTTGCCGCCGCCGACGCCAATTCACCAGCTGCAGTATGTGGGCAATGTCCTGTGCGGAGTGCCGCCTGATGACCTCACCCCTCAGAAGCTCATGGCACCTGTTCGTGGGGAGGGAATGGAGAACCCCTAGCTTCAATGTCACCCAATAAACAGTGGAATATCCTTTGTTGGAACGTACGAGGGATCAATTCCGAGAAAAAAAACAGCTAGCGATCCGTAATGCAATCGATGTTAGTGGTTGTTCCGTAGTTTGCCTTCAAGAAACTAAACGTACTTCTTTTGATGCTTCGTTTGTTAAACTTTTCTGCCCTAAAAAGTTTGATATGTTTGCTTGGGTGCCCTCCTCTGGGGCGTCTGGGGGCTTAATCACTGTGTGGATGAGTTTAGTATTCACTGGTGTCTCGGTGTTCTCTGAATCTTTTGCTCTTGGCGTCAGGCTTACTTCTACTCAATCCGCCGATTCGTGGACTCTGGTCAATGTGTATGGTCCCTGTGCGGACCCGAATAGAGCGCTGTTTGTTTCGTGGTTGTTCGATATTGATATACCACGTGGTGATGACTGGCTCCTCATGGGTGATTTTAACTTCATCAGAGCACCGGACAATCGTAATGGGGGGGGGGTGGGGACGCTAATGACATGTTGATCTTTAATGAATTCATCCGTAGGCAGTCATTGGTAGAACTACCAATCAAATGGCGATCGTACACATGGAGTAATATGAAAAATAACCCCCTGCTCGAACAACTCGACTGGCATTTCACTTCGATTGATTGGGCAGTTAAATACCCGAACACTGTTGTGCTACCATTGGATAAACCCACATCAGATCATGTACCCTGCTATGTTTGCATCCAGTCCAAGATTCCAAAATCCAAGATATTTTGTTTTGAGGATTTTTGGATCGGGCAGCCTGGTTTCTTTGATGTGGTCCATCGCTCGTGGAACCGAAGCTGTTATGCCCCGAATGCTGCCGCGACCCTATGCAAAAAATTTAAGAACTTGCGATACGATCTGAAACAATGGAGTAGGAAGATCTCTAAGTTGTCTGGCCTAATTGAAAACTGTAACAAAATCCTGTTAGAGATTGATGGGCTGGAAGAAAGGAGGAGACTGTCTATCCCTGAAGTTAACTTTAGGGAGATTTTGAAAAAGCATCTTCTTCACTTGTTGGAGTGCAAGAAGCTATATTGGAAAAAGCGATGTACCGTCAGATTCTTCAAGTATGGTGATGGCAACACCAAGTTCTTTCATAGAGTAGCGACCGAGAGATTTCGAAGGAACAACATTGCTTCGCTGCGTCTGCCTGATGATTCGATTATCCATGATCATGTGGGAAAAGAGGCAGTACTCTTTCAGACGTACAAAGAAAGACTAGGGCGATCCAGTCGGACTGACATGCGTTTTGACCTGCGGAGAATCATCAAGAAAGTGGAGGGGTTACAAGCCTTGTGGAGCCCTTTCACACGCAATGAGATTGACCAAGTGGTCAAGGATTTGCCGTCAGACCGTGCTCCAGGACCTGACGGTTTCAATGGCAGTTTTATTAAATCATGCTGGCATATTATCAAAGAGGATTTCTACCGCCTGTGCTCTGATTTCCATGCAGGTAACCTTGATCTCGAGAGCTTGAATTCTGGTTTCATTACTCTCATCCCGAAAACCCAATCGCCAGAGACAGCGAACGACTATCGCCCGATTACTCTCTTGAACTGCTGCCTCAAGATTTTAACCAAACTACTAGCTAATCGCCTACAGCATGTCATCCTCAAGATCATACACCGTAATCAGTACGGCTTCCTGAAAGGGAGATCTATACAGGACTGCGTGGCATGGGAGTTCGAGTTCATACACCAATGTCAGTCCTCGGGGAGAGAGGTGGCTATTTTGAAGCTTGATTTCGCCAAGGCATTCGATACCATCGAACATGCCCCCATGTTGGAGATTATGAAATGATGGGATTTGATGATCGTTGGCTTGGATGGATTAAATGTCTCTTCTCGACGGCCAAGTCTGCGATCCTCCTCAATGGGATTCCGGGTAGACAATTCTTTTGTTTTAGAGGGGTGCGTCAAGGTGATCCTCTTTCCCCGCTCATCTTCGTATTGTCGGCAGATCTCTTGCAAGCGGCTATTAACGACGCGTATCGGGCCGGAGCCCTCCAGCTCCCCATCCCTATACCTGACAGCGACTACCCCGTCATTCAGTACGCCGACGATACGATCCTGGTGATGCCAGCCGACCTCTCTCAAGCTGAAACGATCAAACGCATCCTACTGGACTATGCAACATCGGTGGGCCTGAGTATCAACTTTCAAAAATCAACCTTGATCACTGTCAATTCTTCGGTGGAAGCAACCTCGAGGCTTGCTCAGATCTTCGACTGTGCGATTGGAACCATGCCGTTCACGTACCTTGGGTTGCCCATGGGCACTACACGCCCGACTGTGGCTGATCTCATGCCCCTCGTTGCCTCGGTTGAGCGTAAACTCTCTTCGGCGGCCGCTTTGCTGGACCTTGGATCAAAACTCACGTTGGTCAACTCGGTGATCATATCTCTCGCGATATACGCCATGTGTTCCATCAAGATCCCGCCTAGAGTCCTTGAGCATCTTGATAAACTCCGGAGATATTGCCTCTGGGCAAAGAGTTCGGACGAGGGGACCAAGGCCGTATCCCTGGCTGCATGGGAGATGGTTTGCTGTCCCAAAAATAAGGGCGGTCTAGGAGTGATCGACCTCAAGATTCAAAACCAGGGCCTACTCCTAAAGATGCTTCATAAATTCTACAATCGAATAGATTTGCCGTGGGTCAATCTGGTTTGGTCGGCATACTATGTGGACTCTATACCGCATGCAAGTGACCCGTGTGGCTCGTTCTGGTGGCGCGACGTGATGCAACTATCGCCGATCTACCGTGCTGTCACAACGGTGCAGGTGGGGGATGGTAGCACTGTACTCTTCTGGAAGGATCTGTGGCACGATGCCATTCTTTCAGACAATCACCCCCGCTTGTATTCGTTTGCGATGAACGAGGACGTGTCGGTGCG
Source organism: Aegilops tauschii subsp. strangulata (assembly GCF_002575655.3). Taxonomy (NCBI): domain Eukaryota; kingdom Viridiplantae; phylum Streptophyta; class Magnoliopsida; order Poales; family Poaceae; genus Aegilops; species Aegilops tauschii. The sequence goes on from NC_053040.3 coordinate 325,566,892, forward strand.
CGATCTTCTGATGGCCCCTGCCCTTGGACAAAATTTTAGCCTCCCACTTTCGATCCAGGCTAGAGGTGAACTGCGAGATCTTCAAACCAGTCTGGCCGATACGGATCTGACAGGCAACAGAGACACCTGGAGATGTGTTACCTCCACTGCTTTCGCGATGAAGTGGCGGATAAGGGTTTCGAATGGATTTGGAAATCCAAGTGCACAAACAAATGGAAAGTCTTTGCATGGCTCTTGTTGGCTGACAGATTAAACACACGCAACTTATTGAAGAGGAAAGGCATGAAGCTCAGAGACGATGACTACTCTTGCTTGCTTTGCTCAACCAGCCTGGAGGAAATGGTTGAACACCTTTTTTTCGAGTGTGATTTTAGTAAGCTGTGTTGGGGGGAGTTGGGGATCTCGTGGCCGGTGACTGGCAACAGGCTACAGCTGGTACATGCTGCGAAGGAGGTCTGGACGCAACCCATGTTCATGGAAATCTTCGTTATAGCAGCTTGGAGCATCTGGAAAGAGCGTAACAACAAGCACTTTCGAGGGATCGTCCCCACGAGGAATGGATGGAGCCAGAGATTTCAAAATGATTTTGGAATGATGAAGCATCGTGTGAAGGAAACTCTGTGGCCTTTTATTAAGCTAGTGGTCGGCCCAAACGACCCTACTGTGTAGTGCGATGTTAAAATGTACTTGTACCCCTCCTTATACCTGCGTATAAGGTTTCTCCCTTTCTCTATACCCATGTAAAACCCTTGTGTAATTTGTGCTCTCGGTTTTAATATATAAGTCAATGAGGGGGTGCCCTCACTGTCCACTGTTCCTCAAAAAAAAAACTTTGTGCCACCATGTTTGAAATGTCTTGAACGTGATAATGTTGTCTCTATTGCTGAATGTTCTACTGCTGCTAATATTGCAATGTCTTCAACTGCTGATGTGGTGACTAACCCCTCTACTGAGGATACCACTACTATTGCTGATGAGAATGCTAGGTTGAAGACATTGCTTGAAACAAGCATGTACAAAAGCCTCAAAGGGCATCAAACACTATGTGATGTCCTCAAGAAACAGATTCTGAACCGAAACCCTAGGAAAGAGGGTGTTGGGTTCAAGAGGAAAATGAATGTCGATGGTTCGTACTAGAAGCCTGAGCAGTACCCCAAAACCACATGGGTTGCTGCAAAGGCCCCCTCAGTGGATCCATCTACCTTATCTGGCTTCACTTGTGCTAATCCCATCATCATTGATGAATCCTTTGGTGCTAATTATAAGCTGTTTAAGAATCAAAATGGTGAAGTGTTTGCCAGGTTTATTGGTACCAACTACAAGAACGGGCCACCTTCGAAGAAGATCTGGGTTCCCAAAAGTTGTCTTGAGAAGCTTCCCGAGAGTGTCATCATGACACCACCTGGGAAGAAGACAAACCCTAGACAAAAATCTTCATATGTCCCAAAGGCTTCATACAGACAGAGGACCTCACAAGGTCACCCCAACGCCAATGTTTTGCAGGGAAACCATACTCAGACTTATGAATATGAGCGTGTTTCTTCAGACCGCTATGTTCATAAAACAAAGAACTTTTCTGCGTATTCTTATGAGTATTATTCACCTCCTACAAGGCTATTTGCTAGGGCTCCAAAGCCAAAGTTCTCAAATGCTGCACTTAGACTCATCGCTTTTAAGCCACCCCTGAAGATGTGGGTGGTTAAGAAGAATTGACTTTCTTTTGCAGGGAAAGGTCTCTAGCCAGAAATCAAAGGCTTCTGGCACTAATGCTGGGGACCTAAAACATCTTGTGGGACACAGATAAAGTGCCAAAATGGTCTTACTATGTATTTCGTCCCAAGGTTTCTTGACAAACATCCTATCTACCCTAACAAGGATCTGAACTTTGATAGTATGCTTGTTCGTGAAATGTTTATGCTTCACAATACTCTTGGTGAAACCTATCCCACTAACTGCACTGTAGGGTATGGCTCCAAAGATTACTGAGTGGATTATGGACAGTCGCTGCACTAACCACATGACTGGTGATCGAAGTATTCTTATGGATTCAACCCTACGTCCGTCTGACAAGAATCACATCACGTTCGCTGACACTGGTAAAAGCAAGGACCACAACTTGTCGAATGTCTTCTAGCAAAAGCTCCAGAGTGCTGGCTCTGGCATCGGAGGCTAGGACATGCAGGCATGAGGAACTTGCACACTCTCGTGAAGAAGAAGCATATCATTGGCATCGAGGGCGTCAAGTTAAAGAAGGATCATCTATGTGGTGCCTGTGAAGTTGGGAAGATGACAAGGGCCAAGCATCCCTCGAAGACAATCATGACTACGACACGACCCTTCGAGCTGCTTCACATGGACTTATTTGGCCCTACTCATTACTCTACTTTTACTACCACTGCATGTTTCTATGGCTTCGTTATTGTTGATGATTACTCAAGATACACATGGGTGCACATAATTCTCTACGAGACAGAAGTGCAGGATGTCTTCATACGGTTCGCCAATCGTGCCATGACCAACTATGGCATCAAGATCAAGCACATCAGAAGTGACAATGGCACAGAAATCAAGAACACTGGCCTCGACACTTATCTTGATACATTGGGCATCACACATGAGTTCTCTGCTCCATACACACCTCCGCAGAATGGCATCGTGGAGCGCAAGAACAGAACCCTCATTGAGATGGCACGTACGATGCTTGATGAGTACAAGACTCCAAGAAAGTTCTGGCCTGAAGCCATTGACACTGCTTGCCACATCATCACACTACAAAAAAGTACACTTCCGTGATGATACGTGTTTGTCACAATAGGTCACGTTTTCTGTCATGCATGTACATCCATGACAATTTTATGACAGAATCAAGATAGTCATACCTGTGTTGTCGTAGAAGTGTTCCATGACATTACCAAAATTATTATCATGGAAGTGTCCACTTCCATGACGATAAATCGCGCGTCATAGAAGTGCTTTCGTCAAGGGTGACCGACACATGGCATCCACCGTAACGGAACGCCGTTAAGCTATCGGGTCCGGTTTTGGATCCGATAACCCGTTAACAACCCGGACCAATGGGGATTTTCCATGTGTAAAATCATCATTGGCTGGAGGAAACACGTGTCAGCTCCGCGTTGGCACAGGTGTCACTCATCCAATGGGCAAGATGCGCCTATGATATGTTGACACATGGACCGGCCCAAAAGTGGCCCATAAAGTTTAAATGGGCCGGCCCAACTAAAGGCCCACAAGATTTTGTGGACCATAATGGGCCGGCCCAGCTAAAGGCCCACGAGATTTTGCGGACCATAATGGGCTGGCCCAGCTAAAGGCCCACAAGATTTTGCGGGCCATAATGGGTCGGCCCAGGTAAAGGCCCACAAGATTTTTGCGGGCCATAATGGGCCAGCCCAGGTGAAGGCCCCCAAGATTTTTGGGGACCATAATGGGCCGGCCCAGCTAAAGGCCCATGAGATTTCGTCGACATTAATGGGCCGGCCCAGCTGTAGGCCCACAAGATTTTGAGGACCCTAGTAGGCCGGCCCATTAACTGGCTGCCATGTTTTGGGCCAAATGCCGGCCCATATTTGATCCAGTCCATTAATGGCCTACCACGTTCCGGGCCTAATAATGGCCCATATGAGATCCGGCCCGTTAAAAGCCTACCACGTTCTGGGCCAAATTACGACCCAGATCAGGTCCGGCCCTTTAAGAGGCTTTGGGCTAAATTATGGCCCATATCAGATTCGGCCCGTCAACTGGACGCTATGCTTTTGGGCCCACTTGCTAAAGGCCCATTTAGTAATTCGGCCTGATATTAGTTTCGGCCTGTTAAGGGACGTTTAACATTTCGGCCCTATATTAATTTCGGCCTATTAAAAGCCCGTCATATAGTTGGGCCTAACTACGGCCCGGTTTGCATCCGGCCTGCTCGCAGCCGATAATCTGATTGGGCCAAACAAGGACCGGGACAATTTTGGCCTGTTAAAAGCCCGTGATTTGATTGGCACAATCATGGGCCGGGGTCCATTTCGGGCTGCTGCCGGCCCGTGAGCTGTTCGGCATGTTTCAGGCCCAACCTACTTCTCAGCCTCCTAAAAGCCCATTGAGTTTTCTTGCGAAAAGAGGGCCGGCGGTTTACTCGGCCTATTAAAGGCCCGAATCTACTAGTGGGCCAGTTTACATTTAGGCCTTTTAACGGACCAAGATGATGGGGCCCATGATGCGGATCATACATCGTGATTGCATGACGGCCCGATTATGTACCGTAATTTTACGGTTTGGCCGGTTTACTGCGAAGACATGATATATATATAGTAAAATAACTGCAACATCGTGAATAAGAAAAAACCTAGACTATACAATAAACAAATTACGACATATTACATCCACTGGGCATCAAAGTTTGCCACTATGATAATAAAGCACAAGCAGACAGCAGATTACATACACTGGGCATCAAAGATCGCCACCAGTGCAAATAAACACGCCGACAAAATAATATACAAAACCGACATCACTTCAATAGAGTTCAAGAAAGGTTAGCCCTGCTGGGGAGCTGCAGCGCAAGCAGCTGAGCAAGCTGATGAGACTGCGCTTGTCTAACACTTATATCCTCCTCACTCTGAAAGATAAACAAGCAGATAGATGACAGGTTTTGCACATAAAAGTATCAGTGCTGACAATTCATCACATTTCTTACTGACGAATAAAGTGACACAGCTTAAAATTGCATTAACACAATATGGTATTGTTCAGGTCAAGACATGGCAGGAAATGACATTGTGAAGGAGTTGGCAGCTTCACGACACCACTGGATTACAGATCAAGAACTCATAAGTATCAATGGATAGTGTGCTGTCAATTTATCCCATTTCAGATTGGCAAATAAAGAGATGGTTTAAATAATAGTAGAATGATATGACATTGTTCATAGTTAAGACATTGCAGAATATGACATTGTGCTGTAGTGGGTAGGTTCACCACACCACTGGATTACGGATCAAGAACAGAAGCATACATGTAGTGCAAAAGAAGACCACTTGCTCTGTATAGTTTAATTTACATGGTATGAAGAAGAAACTTGGTTGTACAACTGAAAACTTAAATTGAGAAGGACAAACTTTTGTTTATGAACTACATAATAAACTTTAAACATGCAATTTGATGCAAACACAAAAAATAAATAGTTGTTGCAGTCATGCCTAACCAAATATACACAGGAAAGTTTGAAGGCTTGAGAAGGACAAACTTACATTATTGGTGAAGACAGGCTCTATAAAGCCCTTGTCCATGCTGATGGGGGGGGGCAATTCAAGAAGTTTACCACAAAATCTTCTTCATAAGCATTGCCTTTATTCTACATTTTGTTAAGAGTAAATATAGATGTGATAATATAAGAAAAAATGGAGAATATTTAAGATAAGATGAAGAGTGATGCTACATAACCAAGTAGCTATAAATGTAAGTACAGCGATACAGGCAAAAGGTACAACCAAGAGCAATGCACAACTAAACTTCTTCAGTACCATCGGTGTTATCCAACCTTATGGTAAGAGTAAATATAGATCTGATGTGTAGAAAATGGAGGGCAAAGGAAAATAAGCTGCAGAGTGATGGTACATGAACAACTACCTGCCAATATAAGTACACTGATAAAGGACATCAAGTACTTACAAGAACAATGCAAAGCTAAAAAAATTCATTGGCATTGGATATATTCTACACTAATGTAACCATTTATACATATCAGATAATTTGGAGTGAACAATTGATAAGCAAGCTATCATGCATACTGCTGTCACATAATGAACCAGGTATGTATGCAAGTACAGTGATACAGGACAACAGGTACTAACAAGAGCAAAGCAGCGGGCAACATATTTGCGATATCCTGTCGTTCTTTTCAAACCGGAATTCTTCTTCGAGTAGATTTCCTGCAAAAAAGATCCGTATGGCACATGCGGAAAAGTAGAAGTTCAAATTGTCATGTGATTTCATAGACAGTACCTCATCATGGGAACGAGGCCAGTGCATAACAAGGTTTTTCTATTCAATGTCTTCTAAATTTAGCACAAGAGACTTCACCGGAAATTCGTTTATAGACTTGCCATCAAAGTGTGATTTCCTCAAGTAACACCGATACTGCTGCAATGCTTCCTTGAAAAGCACAAGCAAGCTTTGTTCGTCATGATTACCCAGATTGACCCTCGCCCACTTACAACAATGTAATGTAAATCATTGATGTGTTCAATAAGCAGAAAACAGGAAATAATAACCATGAATAATAGCAGTTACACGTAAGTTGGACAGGAAGATGTGAAAATGGTGTTTGTCTTCACTATAATCTTCCCATGATGGGAATATATGCGCGTAGTCCCTAACAACATTGAAAGCATTGTCTTTTAAACTGGGAATAACTAGAATGGGGTTCCAATCTGCAGGAATTGGCCGTCTCTGCAGTTGGGATAGGTCTTCGGCCGGTGGACTTGCTGTACTTTTTGCTGGAGTGGGATTTTTCTGTGGTACGGCTAGTGCTATGGCAACTGAAATCGGTATACCTTTTGCTGGAGTGCAGGTCCTGTGTGGTGGGGCTAGTGGTGTGGCCAGTGAAGTATGGGTACAGTCGGCTGGAGTCGGTCCTACGTTTTGTGTCACTGGTTGTACAACCAATATAAGCGGGGTGCTGTCTGATTTCCCGGCACCACCACGTTTTTCAAGGACTTTGCTGGTGCTCCTTCAGGTTCGGCAATCACCCTCTTCCTTTTTGATGTCCGATGCACAAGAACATCATTTGAGTGGAAAAACATGGTATGATGACAGATGGAATATGTATTGATAATGGATGGGCATGGCATCTTGACATATATGATGAGTAAACTAAGCAGATGGCGGTGCAACAAAGTAGAAGAAATGCAAGACAACATATGCAAGATACGCGCAATCAATAAAACCTTGCCAAATTAGAACAGGCACCTTGATGGGTGAACAGGACAGGCCATCTGCCTTTGACTCCTCGAGGTTAGAATAGTCATTAGGATCATATTCTGAACAAGAATCAACAGGTGGGGAGCGTATGAGTTTCATTGCATCCAGAATGACACTCAATGCCTTGGTGCCAATTTTGTAAGTCATTGCAGTGTTTAGCTTCAAGAGTGGACTGCTGCTAGTGCGACACAAAGTAGCTACATAGATCATAGTGTAGATATAACGGGAAAACCGTAAGCATCAGAGTAAAATCAGCAAAGTGGAACAAGCGTTTCAATCTTCCATGGCGTCTCTCCTCTCCCCCATCCTCTGCACCTGCACCTTCCACCAAATCCTACCAATCTTCCATGGCGTCTATTGATCTAAGCCTCCATGGATGGGCTTCTACATTGGTATTTCTCCCCCGGCCTTGCGGTCGAGGCGCAGGTGCGTCGTCGTTTTGGCTCTACTGTTTACTTCTCCAATTCTGGTGCGTCCAAGGAATTTTTCTTGGTGGCCAGCTTCTCTTCAGCCTCTTTCCCTCTCAATGAAGAATCAGTGGCTATTGCTTTGCAATGTTGTATTGGGGGTCTACCCTCGGGATTTCATGTTTGTCATTTGGAGGGCAGAAAGTATCGTTTCTCAGTTGATTCCAATCGGGTTGGTCATTTCATCTATGGTCTCAAGGATAGAGTGTGGCCGGACTTTGTTTGTCACTTTAGTCTCTTCCGACAGGCCATTCATGTGCCCATTGAGAACCCTGCGTCGTGGCATTTGGATCAAACCAACCAGGAAGTGTTGGCTAGATCGCCTATGGCTATCAAATCGCGTTACCTATCAACTTCCCAAGTTGATGCTATTATGGACTCATCTCTGGTGACTCTCTCTAAAGTGGGTTTTTCTCCGGTGGGTATTCGGTCTTGTGTCCCGTCGGAGACGGCCAACCGACAATCGCCGGCGATCAGACATGATCTGGAGGTTTTGGATCAATTACCGTCTCATAATGACCACTTATTACAAAATTCACTGGTTTTTGGAACCTTCCAAATCAACATTAATGAGCGGCCATCTGAGGAAGATTCTGTATCTATCAGGCGCTTCGAGGGAGAACAATTCAAATCTTATACGTGGAATCAGATCCCACCTTTTACGCTACGACACATTCTAGATCATCATCGTGCGGGTATCTCAGAGGAATATATTGCTTCATTATGGAAAATCCCTTCTGTTCCGCCCCCTGATTAATTTATGAGAAATTGAATATTTGCCATAAGTGCAACGGTATGATCATGTGGCCACTAATTGCCCGAATCGTAATTGCCTAGTTTGTTCTTTCAATCCTTGTACGTGCTCCAACTCGGGCCATGCATGCAGGCAACAACTTACGGAGCGGGCCTGTAATATTTGTGACTCTAAAGCCCACCAATCGCTTGCTTGCTCGGCCCAATTCGTTTGCAGCCTATGTGGTTTTTTGGGCCATCATAACAAGGCCTGTAAAGTGGCAGGGATTATTCGAATGATATGGAAACAAAAAGATTGCACATGCGCGGTTTCCTTTTCTCCAAATGACCCCCCCCGTAATATTATCATTCCGGAGAAGCCAACACATGGAAACAATATTTCAAGCGATAAGGATCCAGTCTTTTCAAGGGCACAGTACCAGGAAGTAAATGATCTTCCCCTTAATTTGGGGCAGGTTGCTCGACGTGTGTTAACCGTGCGATGTAAATCTTGCGGCCGTAAGGGCCACAGGGAGACGGCATGCGTCAGGTGGGTGCACCGTAATCGAGGAGTTTGGAGACCAAAGACTAGACCTGAGCCTGCCGATACGCATTCTTCCCTCTCGCTGTCTGTGCCATTCTCTGCTCCATCCTCTGCCCCTACTGCATCCTCCGAGGCCATGGCCAACTATCCTCTCAATGTCGTCCCCTACCTTCCGCCGGGGATGACGATCGAGCTCGGACCAGCAGATTGGAAGGTTCGGGATGACATGGTGGTCAGCGCCATCCCTCCGCCACGCCATGACTTTCTGGCCATTGCAGAGGCCAACCGATTCATCCCGCACCATCAGAAGGCAGACATTCGCAACATCATCGAAGGTTTGCTCCACGAGTCCCACTATTTCCCTACTGAAGTGTCAGATCATCCTCTCGGTGTGGGTATTTTTGGATTTACCAACTCAGTAGTCAGAGATACTGTGGTAGGTACAACCTTTGAACTAGATGAGAATGAAGTTGAGGAACATACGGTGATTTCTTTTGTCCCACATGATGCTGCACTGAACATGCGTCTCACTACCTTTGGGCCTGAAGTTTGGCTTCTGTATGTTGGATTTCCGTATGATTATCAGACGCAACACTACATGCACAAGTCAGTTGACAAGTTTGGTGCCTTAGTTGATTGGAATAACCCGAGAGGGGATAGAAGGTTTGTGCTCATTAAGGCTAGAATCATCCACATGCGCCTGGTCCCTAAAAGTCTAGTTGTTCGTCAGCTTGGCGGTGCTCGTGAGAGTTGGACTGTAGCTGTTACTATGCTACGCAGCAGTGACTGGAATGCTCACTTGCCAGAGGTGCTGCCGGCCGGAGAAGATCCACCTCCAGAGGATGGAATCCCACACCCTCTGCATGGTGATGGTCTTAATGCTGAACAGATGTACCAGCAGCAGTTACACAATTGGTTGGCCCAAAACGCTGTCGCCAACAATGCTCAGAATCAGGATGATGATAATGTTGTTGTGGATCAGGATAATGATATCGATATTCATCCTGAATGGGGTGTCTGGCCTCCTCCTCCCCCTCAAGAGCCTCCAATGCTCTACAATTTCCAGGAATGGCTTGCCGGTGAAGGTTTGCAGGTGAATCATGGGATCGTGCCTCCTAATAACACTCATGATAGCCCTGCTGCTGCTTGGAATGACTCCATTTCTATGAGTACTACTTCTGATTCGAGTGCCAATGTGTCAGACTCCTATGTTTTGGTGCCCCTCAATCTCATGAATCAATTCTGGCCGCAGGAGGCTACTAGCTCAGCTCCACCTGAACCTGCATCTTCCGAACTGCTGCCAAGTGACACTGTTCTGCCTAATAACAGTCTAGACATTTCCCTCACTGTTTCTGATGCTGGTCTGCATGTGGACATGATCACCCATGGCAACTTTACTCCTGCTATGCTGTTAAGAGATTGCATTCCAATGACTAGGCTTAACTCTTACCTTGCTGCAGCTGTTAGACCTATAATTGCATCCTTTGGCCCCTGGAATGGTCACTATGGTTTCAGACAAAGTTCTGTGACTTTTAATGTTTCTGTTGCAGAAAATGCAGGCACTCTGAGTATTACCTCTACTTCTACAGTCCCCACACAGTTTGGCACATCTTCTGTGAATATTGAAGCAATTGCCGAGGCCTCTAATTGGGAGTTAAATGAGTCTCTGGAGATGTATATCAGTGATGGGACTGTTGGATAGCTGAACAATCCACATGATATCTCTGACGTCCTTGTCACCACGGTTCAGGATCAGCAGGAGGTTTCTGTTGTCAGTGATGAAACTTGTTGGGGATATTACCACCGGGCGTAAACCGTCCAGGAGAGGCCGGGTTAACCCCATAAGTAGTTCATCTGTATCTGAAGTCCATGAAGACAGACGGTGACGTTTCATGAAGGCCCAGGGCCCAAATTCGGTTTAAGGCCTGTCGACATAAACCGGCATCGATATGTAAACTTGTGTTGTAAGATAGAAGTAGCAGAGACCGAGCTGTACACGATTATGAGCCGGCCTCGGGATTCTGTAAACCGGCGGGCGTCAACCCATGTATATAAGGGGACGACCCGGCGGCGGTTCAGGGACGAGAGACAACAACTCAAGACTCAGGCAAAGCGTATTCGCTCCTTGGTCATCGAAATCCCAATCAATTCCATTACAACTAGACGTTGGCTTTTACCTTCATCGTAAGGGGCTGAACTAGTATAAAACTCTCTTGCATCCCTTGTCTTCTTTAACCCCTTTAAGCTAACCCGTAGCGATGGCTCCATGACTAAGCCCTTTCTCTAGGACATCTGCCATGAAAAAACCACGACAGTTGGCGCCCACTGTGGGGCTATCGCACGATGGTTTCAAGTTCTTGGAGGGCAACTTCGAAGGACTCAAGGGTTACGCTGTGGGCCGGATGACCAAGAGTCATCGCGGCAAGCTCTACATCAACGATGCAGGCTGGGGCCCCGAGGCCGGCTCAATCGAGTACGGGTACCGGGTCCCCTTTGGTGGCATACACGTTTTCATTGGCAAGATCGGCGAACCGGGCCCTGAGCCGGACATCTGCACCGACCTCGTCGAAACGACTCAGCGTGTGAGATCTGCCCGGGTCAAGCCTGTCATGAAGCGTGCCTTCGTGGGAGTTATCCATGGAGGGAAATCTGAGGATAGATCGGAATCTGGTGGTGAGACCGTCGTTTATTCCGGCGACGAGTCATCGACCGGAGAAACCCAGTCATTATATCAGTTACAAGATGGCCGGATTGGGGGCTGTTCCGATGGCGACAGTATTCCGGACCCCTTTGATCTGCCAAACCGGGTCGCGATCTTCATGGCCGACACGCAACCGGCGCTCCACTCTTCGACCGCAGCGGCGATGATTTCCGGATCGGCAGCAGTGGCAGCGGCCGGGGCAGGAGGCCCTGTGCGACCGCCAGCTCAGGTTCTATCTGATTTGTTTGACGCGTTGGCAACGCTGATGGCGGAGGTTAACCCGGCGGATCAGGATGCACACAATGCGGAAATCACGAAAGTGAAAGATCAGATCACCCAGGCCAAAGCCGACTTAGCAGCTGAGGATACCAGGATAGCCGCGAAGCGGGCCGCTTTGGATGCACAAGCTTATCGGATTATGCTGGATCAGAGTGCATCGAACGAAGTCCTGAAGAGGAGGCACCGATCTCGCCTGCCGCCGGTTTATGACGCTAGAAATCTCTTTAACACCCCAGGAGCAGGGACCAGTAATCCACCGGTGGTAAACCAGGCGGAGGCACCTGGAGCAGGGGCGCCGGTTCAACCACGTTTGGCGGATCCACCTCGTCAGAACAACATTGTAACACAGCATGTCCCCACGCCGCCGGGTCATTACACTAACCCGATGGACAACATTGTCGCTGCCGCTTCACGGCTGGCGGCCATCCCGATCGAAGGCGATTCTCCAGCGGCGGTCGAGACACGTCTGGTTAAGGAGCTTCTTCAGACAGCCTTGGTTCAACAGGAGGCTTATTCATATAGTCGCGATCGGATTCATTCCACTCCCCATCCAAGCCGAAGTTACAGCAGGCGTATGGCTGAACCGGCAGTGTCAAGCAATGCGCGGAACCGTGATCCGCCCCGTGGCAATAACCCGGCGGGTGGTGCTGGTGATGCTCAGGAGGTGGTGGACCGGGCTCGGGCACGCAGAGAGGCCGAGTTAGCGGCGCAGCATGAAGCCCGTCAGCTTACTCCGGTTCGTCCAACCACATCGGTGGAACCAGGAGTTACCTCTAGTTCTTTGGGAGTGCCATGCCTTGTCCCAGCGTTGCGCAATGTGCACCTGCCCAAGGATTTTAAGGCCCCGCGCAAGGTGCCGAAGTACACCGCCGATTTATCCCCTGAAACATGGGTTGAAAGCTATGAGATGGCCATGGAGATGTTGGATGTGGATAATGCGGCATGTGCGAAATACTTCACCATGATGCTAGAAGGGACAGCCCGCACTTGGTTAAAGAGCTTACCGGCTAATTCTATCAGGTCATGGGCCGAGTTGAGAGCCCAGTTTATTCAGAATTTCAAGGATACATGCAAGCAGCCCATGTCAATTGTGGACTTAGCTGCCTGTGTCCAGGAGGAAGGAGAGTCAACAACCCATTGGGTGCGCCGGGTTTCGGAGATTTTGCATTCATTAGATCGCATCAACGCTGACACCGCAGTTTTAACATTGGAAGGCAATTGCCGGTTTGAACCCCTGAAGTTGAAGTTGGGACGGCTCAAACGTCATTGTAATGACATGGGAACCCTCATGGCTGCACTGGTGAAGTATGCTGACTCTGATAGTACCAAGGATCCCGAGTCTGACGATGATAAGACAGGGAAGGGAAAGAAGTGCGGCAACGCCAAGGGGCAGCACCACAACCCGGCGGGTCATGGAAACGGCGGCAAGCGTAAGGCGGACCACGGTTTAGACTTTGTGGCTAAAACTAATACACATGACAAGGGCCAGCGGCGTAAGGGTAAACCGCCCCAGCGCGGTGGAAGGCCAAGTCCTAATCCGGACCGTTTGTCTTATCTGTTGAACCAGCCCTGTCCAAAGCATGGGACGAAGGAGGACCCATCCACGCACCTCTGGAAAGATTGTTACATCATGCAAGAGTTCAAAAATTCTGATTCTTTCCGGTATGATCATGGACTAGGAGGCGGTTCGGGCCCCGGGTCTCATGGGCCGGGTTATGGTGGAGGAAATTCCGGTTCAGGCTTCCACGGTAATCAGGGTGGGCATCACAATCAAAGTAATCAGGGTAATCAAGGTGGCTATAATCATCAGGGCAATCAGCAGCAGCAGCAGTCGGGTTACTAGAGCAACCCAAAGTAGTTGAATAGCGGACAGTATCATGTCTTCACCACTAGCTTGGACAAGCGCGATCAGAAGCTTCATAAAAGGGTGGTGAATGCCGTTGAACCGGCGGTGCCCCGTTATTTGCGTTGGTCCGAGCAGCCGATTGTGTGGAGTAGAGAAGATCATCCACCCCGGGTTGACAATCCGGGTCATCTGGCTCTGGTGGTGGCACCTCAGGTGGGAGGTTATAAGTTCACTAAGGTACTCATGGATGGAGGGAGTAGTATCAATATCCTTTATTATGAAACTTTCCGTCGCATGGGGTTAACAGATAAAAATCTTAAACCGTCCAATACGGTGTTCCATGGTGTAGTGCTTGGTAAGTCGGCATATCCTGTTGGTAAGATAGCTCTGGAGGTGGCTTTTGGAGATGAGCATGACTCGAGATCAGAAACCTTGACCTTTGAGGTGGTGAAAATTAGCAGCCCGTATCATGCCCTATTTGGATGGCCAGCTTAAGCTAAGTTTATGGCACGGCCTTGTTATGTCTATCTGTAGCTCAAGATGCCGGGTCACAAGGGAACTATAACCGTGCATGGGAGCCGCAAGATTTCTCTGGAGTGTGAAGAAGGTGATGCGGCTTATGCTGAGTCGGTTTGTGCAACAGAAGAGTTGAAGTTTTACAAGGACAATGTTGATCCGGCAGATATGACTTCGTTGAAGAAACCAACTACAGAGCATGATCCGGCCCTGAAGTTTAAATCGGCTGATGAGACTAAGCTTGTTGACTTCGTGCCTGGCGATTCGTCCAAGCAGTTTAGCATCAACGCTAACTTGGATCCAAAATAGGAAAGCACGCTCATCGAGTTCATCCGTGAGAATCGGGACATCTTTGCATGGAAGCCTTCCGACATGCCAGGTGTACCGAGAGAACTCGCTGAGCACACTCTCAATGTTGATCCCAAGTATAAACCGGTCAAGCAGTTTCTCCGCCGGTTCAATGAAGAAAGACGCAAAGCTATTGGAGAAGAAGTAGCCAGGCTCTTGGCGGCTGGATTTATCGTTGAAGTATTCCATCTTGAGTGGTTGGCTAATCCGGTGCTGGTCCTTAAGAAGAATGGCACTTGGCGTATGTGTGTGGACTACACAGATCTCAACAAAGCTTGTCCAGCAGATCCTTTTGCCCTTCCCCGTATTGATCAAATTATTGATGCTACGGCGGGTTGCGAGCGTTTAAGCTTTTTGGATGCATACTCTGGTTATCATCAGATCAAAATGGCAGTTAAGGACCAGGAGAAGACAACCTTCATAACTCCCTTTGGAGCCTTCTGCTATGTGTCCATGCCCTTTGGGCTCAAGAGTGCCCAGGCGACTTATCAACGGTGTGTGCAGAATTGTCTGCATAAACAGATCGGCCACAATGTTCACGCCTATGTGGATGATATTGTGGTAAAATCAAGGAAGAAGGAGACATTGATTGATGACTTGAAGGAAACTTTTGATAACTTAAGGGTTTATAAAATGATGCTTAATCCGGCCAAGTGTGTCTTTGGTGTACCTGCAGGCAAGCTCCTTGGTTTTTTGGTGTCTAACAGGGGCATTGAAGCTAATCCGGAAAAGATCAAGGCCATCACCTCCTTGGCTAAACCGAAATGTATCAATGATGTTCAACGCCTGGCAGGCCGGATTGCCGCGTTGAGCCGGTTTGTCAGTCGCCTTGGCGAGAAGGCCATCCCTTTATATCAGATGCTAAAGAAAACGGATAACTTCGTCTGGAGTGACGTCGCTAATGAAGCATTTGAGGACTTAAAGCGGAAGCTGGCTAATCCGCCGATTCTCGCTGCTCCAGTGGACAAAGAACCATTGTTGCTATATGTGGCAGCTAATGCTCGGGCTGTTAGTGTGGCTATTGTGGTGGAGCGCAAGGAGGCAGGAAAGGAATATCCGGTTCAGCGGCCGGTTTACTATATCAGTGAGGTACTTATTGAGTCCAAGCAGAGGTACCCGCATTGGCAAAAATTGGTGTATGGGGTTTTCATGGCAAGCCGGAAGCTTAAGCAGTATTTCCAAGGTCATCCCATCATGGTGGTCAGCTCTGCTCCTTTGGGGGATATAATCCAGAACAGGGAAGCAACTGGTCGGATTGCTAAGTGGGCTATCAAGCTCGGGCCTCACAGGTTGAAATACATACCCCGAACGGCGATCAAATCTCAGGCACTTGTGGATTTCATCAATGATTGGACAGAATTACAAGCGCCAGAGGAGAAGCCGGATCACACTTATTGGACTATTCATTTTGATGGGTCCAGGCAATTGGAGGGCTCGGGGGCCGGAGTTGTATTAACTTCCCCACGAGGTGATAAGTTTTGTTATGTTCTCCGTTTAATGTTCCCTTGCACTAACAATGCAGCTGAATATGAGGCTTTACTCCATGGTCTTCGGATGGCTAAGGAGATGAACCTAAGCCGAGTTAAGTGCTTTGATGACTCGGATCTGGTGGCTCAACAAGTGTCCGGCACTTGGGATTCCAAGGACCCACTAATGGCAGCATATCGTCGTGAGGTGGATATTGTCGCAGGTCACTTTAAAGGTTATCAGGTGGATCATGTGGACCGGCGGAAGAATGAAGCGGCGGACGCTTTAAGCCGCCTGGGTTCCCAACGTAAACCGGTTCCATCTAATGTCTTCCTGGATGTTTTGCATAATCCGTCCGTCAAGCTCCCTAGTGAAGAGGATTTGGCTGTTCCTGATCCGGAGGCTCAGTTGGTGGCGGCTCTTCATGTTATCCCGGATTGGACGGTTCCATATCTGGCGTATACAAACCGGGGCGAGTTACCAGAGGATGAAACTTTGGCGAGGTAGATAACCCGATGGTCCAAGTCAATGACTATTATCAATGGAGAGCTACATCATTGCAGTGTGACAGGGGCGTTTCAACGCTGTGTATCTCCTGAGGAGGGCCGTGAAATTTTGCGTGAGATCCACGAAGGAGATTGTGGTCACCACGCCGGTTCAAAATCTTTGGTGGCCAAGGCGTTTCATCACGGTTTCTATTGGTTGACAGCTCATGCTGATGCCGAGGACTTGGTCAAAAGATGTGATGGCTGTCAGAAATTCTCAAGGCGCGCTCATGTACCAGCTCAAGAATTGAGGATGATTCCAATCACCTGGCTGTTTGCAACTTGGGGGCTGGATATGGTTGGGCCTTTCAAGAGGTCCAAGGACAAGAAGACCCACCTTTTGGTGGCGTTTGATAAGTTTACGAAGTGGGTGGAGGCAGAGCCAGTTAGTAAGTGTGACGCAGCCACGGCGGTTCAATTCATCAAAAAGGTGATCTTCCGGTTTGGTTTTCCACACATCATTATAACAGACAATGGTACCAATCTGTCAAAGGGTGCCATGAAGGAGTTCTGTCAACATGAGCACATCCGGCTTGACGTGTCATCAGTGGTTCACCACCAGTCCAATGGTCAAGCGGAGAGGGCCAATCAAGAGATCTTGAGAGGTATCAAACCCCGACTTATGTTTCCTTTGCAACGGACACCGGGTTGTTGGGTTGAGGAGTTACCTTCTGTGTTGTGGAGCATCAATACCACACCCAACAGGTCGACATGGTACACACCATTCTTCATGGTTTATGGAGCGGAAGCAGTTCTTCCTAGTGACATCCATCATGACTCGCCTCGTGTAGAGGCATATGTTGAAGCTGACAACGAGAAGGCACGACAGGAAGCTCTTGACCTGTTAGATGAGGAACGTGACATGGCGGTAGCCCGTTCGGCGATTTATCAGCAAGATCTGCGTCGCTATCATAGCCGCCGGGTTAGAACCAGAACCTTTCAAGAAGGTGATTTGGTGCTTCGGCTCATCCAGGATCAGACGGATATGCACAAGCTATCCCCCCCTTGGGAAGGACCCTTTGTGGTCAGCAAGAATCTGCACAACGGGTCATAATCGATGTTCGAGAGCGCAAAGACTCACGTAAATCGGAGGAGGAGACCAACCGGCCGTGGAATATTGCTCATCTTCGGACCTACTATACTTGAGCTACAGGCTCTGCTTATGTACATATTATGACATTGTATATATTATGATCAATATAATAAACCGGAACCTCAGCTAAAGCGGGGTATCTGTTGTTTTCTTACATCATGTGTGGTTACATGGAGCTTACAAAGCGGCGTCCGGTTTACCCCTTGATTTAGCTTCTCAAAGCTTGATATTAAATCACTAGGGGGCTTGGTCGAACCCGAACCATAACTACACCTCTTGATCGGCGCAATGCCACAACATCACTTGGGGGCTTGGTCAAACCCGAACCATAGCTACACCTCTTGATCGGCGCAATGCCACAACATCACTTGGGGGCTTGGTCGTATCCGAACCATAGCTACACCTCTTGATCGGCGCAATGCCACAGCATCACTTGGGGGCTTGGTCGAACCCGAACCATAGCTACACCTCTTGATCGGCGTGATGCCACAACATCACTTGGGGGCTTGGTCGAACCCGAACCATAGCTACACCTCTTGATCAAATTTGGGGCCTGGCAGCCCGTGAAAAGCCTCGACTACAACGGTTTTTTTATTTGCCTTTTGCTGAGTTTTCTTTGTTTTAATAAGATTTGTGACATTTTTAAACCGGTGTTTATCAGCCCGGTTAGGCTATCAACTACAAGTTGACAGTATACAATCTATCAGCCCGGTCTGGTTTTGACTCAAAGTCGCCAGTATGGAATAAACTGGTGTTTATCACAGCCCAGAACGGTTTTCTGATAAACCGACATCATATAACAGGAGTTACTTCTACTCTGGATTAGGGTTATTACCCTCATTACAAAGTTGGTCAGCCAACACTATGCCTAAAGGTCACAGGTACCATATATTTCCATATTTGGTTATCTTTTACCTTGGTTATAAACCTTGGTCATATATATATTTGGGTATCATGACCCTCCCGGTGGTAAACCGCCAGGGCGCTTTAAGCTTCTTATCTGCAGGAACAACTTGAATAAATAGCTATGGATTATGAACATCATATCTTAAGCATGGCGGATTAACACACATCAGTTGCAGATAGATATGCACGAAGGCATAACAGACCAAGTGTTTTAACTAGCCTATTACAAGGCATTTCAGTGCCCAAAGGGATAATTGTTTCTGTAAGCATTACATCAAGTGGAAGACTAAACCGGCCCCCGGATTATGATTGCTTATCAGCTTGACCTAACGGCTGCGGATCATCTTGCACCGGTTCATCTTCGTCCCTACCCAGCGGCTGGAAGTCAACAGTTGTCCAGTCGATCCCAGTTAAAGCTTGGAACACAACTTCGTCGCTTATAAGGGTGGACGGTTCAATGTCAGGGGCATAAGTGTGCTTACGGATTGGAGGGATCAGGTTTTGAGCCTCAGGAGTTGGTGCAGCAACCCGCTTGTTATTGGTATCATAACTCGCCTGGTAAAATGAAAGATCAGCCTCTTCAGCAAGTTGACAAGCCAGTGGACGTACTTCCCGGTTTATGGCGCGGAGATCTTCAGTGCAAAATTTTGATCCGTCTTCTTTTAAGCTTGGGTAGCCTTTAGCCACGTCCGTCGGATCAAGATCAGGCACCCATGCTTTTGCCCGGGTTAGTGCGGTCAGAGCGTCAGCCCTTGCAGTAGACCTCTTTAGCTCTTCTACCCGGGCAGGCAGCATAGATAGCCTGTCTAAGGTATCCTTGATTAACGTCGGGGGCGGCTTATTGTGAGAAGCGATGAGATAATTCATTATGCACCGGTATACAGTTGTTCTATCAGCGTGTAGGCAGCCTTCAGCTTCTTCTGAACATCAGAGCCCAGATGACTAATGCGAGTTCCTGCATCTTTGCAAACATCAGCAAACCGGCAACGCATGGGAAGATATGTTGAAAGTATAAAGCAAGGATGCTTACCGAACATAGCGGCAGTCATGGCATGTATCTGCCGCTTTACACCAGTCAGCTCGTCTACCACCGGTTTGAGAGCTGCTTCAGCGTCTTCAGCTCTTTTCCGCAAAGCGGATTTCTCTGTGTTCCAATCCGCCCGCTCCTTGGCGAAGTTCTCCTTTAGCTTTTCCATAGTGGCTAAGGCGCTCGTCAGCTCATCTTTTGCTTTGGAAGTTTTGGCCTGTTGGGACTTGATGTTCTCTTGCAGATCAGTGGTTTGGCTTTCCTTCTTGCTCAGTACAGCCTATAAAGAGATAGATACATAATGAGTTGACAGTACATATTTGAAGTACCAAGCACATAACAAGTTATGCCCTTGATACTTGGGGGCTAATGCATATTTTCTCCTTATCAGAAATTTCTACAAGTCCCAAGCACAATACAAGTATTAATCTTGGCACTTGGGGGCTAATGTGTGTTTGCTCAAAAACTGTTGGTATGGAAATTCTTATACAGTCCCGGTTCATCTTTATAAAGTTAAACCGGCCCTTGGGGGCTATACCGGTGAAAGAGCAGTATGGAAAATTTTAAGGAACCGGTTCATCATAAAGAAGTAATCTGGTCCCTGGAGGCTAAATATGCAAAGTTAAGTTATGACAAAGTCCTGGTTTAGATTGGTATCATAAACCATCACTTGGGGGCTACTAGGAGTTGATAAACTGCAATTAGGCAAAAGAGAAAAATAGTAGTTACCTCATATCGCTCCTTCATCAAGTTTACCAAACTAGCTTCATAGTCACGGCTGGTATACAGACGGTTCAAGAAGCCAGAGTGAATGTCTTGAGCATTGAGATGGGCGTAGCTTGAGAAATCAGCATTCCATTTGCCTTTGCCGATAGCAGAGAGCTCGTCCTTGGCAGTATGCTTTGACAAAGCGACAGGGTTGCCAGGAGTGGTGTGGCCAGTGCCAGTAATCATAATGTCATCATCTTGATCATCAGCAGCCTTCGCTGGAGTTGGCGGTTTGTCAGTATCCTTAACCGGATTGGCCGGTTTGTCATTAGGACAGGGCTGGTTGGCCGGTCTGCATGGCTTGTAGTGTCAACTTGCACTTGTTCGGCAAGGAAGTCATGGTCTTGAGGCGGCAGATCGTTAAGCATGTCGTCATCGTCGGTTTCTTCCGGATCTGGAGTTGTTTCCGGTTCAGCAACTACATTATCATCAGCCGGTTTGCTTAACCGAGCCTTCTTGCTGGGTCTTGGCTTGGCGCTGAGAAAGATAGACATAAGGATCAGTACAGTATGTAAAGATAACACATCAAGAATAAATACACGTGCATAGCTCACCCAGGAGCTGTTTTGAGGGGTGGAAGCTGCGTGGCCGATGACTCGCCAGAGGATGAGTGAGAAGTACCCTGATAATTTGAATCAGACGGGTTAAGAGGCTGGCAGAAACAACCTGCTTTTGGGCATGAAGTATCAATGGGATAAGTGACCTCTGATCGGCGTTTCCGAACCGGACTGTTCGGTAAACCGGCGGAGGTAACTACCTGGCCACTGTGCCGGGTTGTATGGCGAGCTTCGTGCTGCTGCGTCTTCAAAAGAAAGTTTGGGTCCAAGTAAGCAAGAGGGTGAGAAAATTTTACTTTCCGGTTTGCTTGACGGATTTTTGATGTTGGCAGAGGATCTGAATCGGAGGAAAGAATGGTTACCTCTACGTCCTCAACATGACTGCCTTCAGCGTTGTCCTGATAATAATCATTGTCAATGAGATGTACGAAAAATGAACCAAGAGAGTCAAGTTCTACCTCTGGTTCCAGGTTACCCACATCGTCATCAACTGGTGGATCGGAGGATGCAGTGGTCCTTCTCTTGGCAGGTTTTTTAACAACCTTAGTCTTTGGACGAACTGGCTTGACCGATTTATCTTGCGGCTTCGCCGGTTTGTCTTGGGATGGTTTCTTGTTCCAGAACGGATCATCACCCTGCCAGAAAATAATCACACTTTCAGAGAATATTTGGACAGAAGCAACTTCAGATAAAAAGATTATATGATTCTTACAGCTGGTGGTTTGTTGAAGGTGCAGAAAGGGAGTAGTCCGGTTTGGGCACAGACAGCCTCCGGTTCGTTCAGTATCTTTTTTACAGCCTCAGTGACTTCTGCATCTGTAAGCTGAATGTCAATGTGCCGCTGAGCATCCTTCAAACTCCCCGTATACTCACACATCAAACCGGAGCGTCGGCTTAAGGGCAGAATACTCTAGCTTATCCAGCAACGAGCAAGATCAACTCCTGTCAAACCGTTCGCCATGAAGGCTCTAAGCTTTGATAATTGGGGAGCATAGTTGGCCCTTTCTCTTGCCGTCAACCTCTGAGGAAAAGGATGTGTGTTGCTAAGGCGTTCAGGGCGGTAACCCGGCAGGGGGTTTTCATCAGATGGAGATGTATCCATACAGTAAAACCAAGTCCGGTTCCACTCTTTGGGGTGACTGTGGAGTTTGGGATGGGGGAAGGTGACTTCCTTCCTTTTCTGAACCGCCATTCCGCCCAGTTCCGTATTGGGTCCATCCGAGAACTCTGTGCGACAGTTTAAGTGAAAGAAATCCCTAAACAGTTTGACTGAAGGTTCCTCTTGCAGATAAACCTCACAAAAGACTTGGAAGTGGCAGATGTTGGTTACAAAATTGGGACCGATGTCTTGAGGGCGCAGTTGGAAACTAGCCAGTACATCCCAGAAATTTTTTGAACCGGGAGGGCTAAAACCTCGTCCGAGATGATCAGCGAACACGACTACCTCTCCATCCTTGGGTGTAGGAGGATTTTCCGGGCCGGGGACCTCCAGTGGATGACATCTTTTTTAGCTAAAGCGCCCGTTTTAACAAGATTGTTTAACTGCTCTTCGATTACTCGAGAGGGAGCCCAATTGCATTCATAGACTTGCTTGGCCATGGCAATGGAAATCTGAAACATGATTATTGCCGGTTTAAGATTTACAGTGGACAACTACACAGCAGTATAAGGATACAAGCATATTGATAAACCGGAATTGGTTATTTGTAAACCGGAGTCTGACAATGGAAACAGTACAATGATGAAAGCATTGGCGGTTCAACAAGGGACTAATGGTATCTACTGGGTCATCATTTTGTATATGAAGTTAAACCGCCCAATCTAGTATTAAAGATGTATAAGTGAAGGGAAAAACAGGTTTCACAAGTTGGCATTATAATTTTGGATCTACCGCATTTCAGAAAATGAAAATATATTCAGACCTAAATATTGGTACTGAAGCAGTTGATGAAGGTTCAGATGGGATTTTCTACTTAAACGAGATGCATGGATGGAAAAGAAGGGCTATGGCTATCGCCGTACAGGATAAATATCAAGGTTTGAATCAAAGAGCTATTGTACAACGACGAACACCGACGAACACCGATGAACACTGAAACCCTAATGACAGATTTATGGCGGAAGGAAAGAAGGCTTACCGATGCTGATGGAAGAGCGGAGAGGCGCCGCGATTCTCTGGTGCGTTCAGGGTGATGCAGCGGCCGGAGTTGGGGTAGAAGCGAAGGTCGACGGTGGCGGTGGAGCTCCAAAGGTCGGGCAGCGCAAGGAAGAGGACGAGGTGAAGGATACGGGGGGGAATGGAAAGACCCCCTGGCCCTATTTATTAGGGCAGAAAGATAAGCGTCATGCGCGAAAATCAAGGAGCCTAAATTTTGGATATGAGGCGGAGCTGTCGCTTCGATTGTCGGAGGCTCGTTAATGACAGGTGACGTCACGACGGTTTACCATGATCCTAGAAGATGATGTCACGGCGGTTTATAAGATTGTGTGAAGATGTTGAAGAAGAAATTTTCTTAAGTACTGAGGATTGACATGAACCAGTTCAAATCAATCTGGGGCCTAATGTTGGGGATATTACCACTGGGCGTAAACCGACCAGGAGAGGCCGGGTTAACCCCAGAAGTAGTTCATCTATATCTGAAGTCCATGAAGACAGACGATGACGCTTCATGAAGGCCCAGGGCCCAAAGCCGGTTTAAGGCCTGTAGACATAAACCGGCATTGATATGTAAACTTGTGTTGTAAGATAGAAGTAGCAGAGACCGAGCCGGACACGATTATGAGCCGGCCTCGGGATTCTGTAAACCGGCGGGCGTCAACCCATGTATATAAGGGGATGACCCGGCGGCGGTTCAGGGACGAGAGACAACAAATCAAGACTCAGGCAAAGCGTATTCGCTCCCTGGTCATCGAAATCCCAATCAATTCCATTACAACTAGACGTAGGCTTTTACCTTCATCGCAAGGGGCCGAACTAGTATAAAACTCTCTTGTGTCCCTTGTCCGCTTTAACCCCTTTAAGCTAACCCGTAGCGATGGCTCCACGACTAAGTCCTTTCTCTAGGACATCTGCCGTGACAAAACCACGACAAAACTGCTGTAACTGAGGAAAATGCACTGTCTGAAAGTACAATGACCTCTGGCCACCATACATAGACTGATCTAGCCGTGGTTAATTCTAAGGAAGGGATGGGCTCCTCTGCTATGGTTGCTAATCGTAAGGGTAAGAATGTTCTACCGACCAGCTCTGTCTCTCTTCGTAGGAGTACCAGGTCCAATAAATATGATGGTTTTAAGGTCCCAGCTATAACTGATACCAAGCCAAGAACCTCCAAGGTGAAGCCAAGGATCATTCCATCAGCCAAGTCCTCAGTGGTTATTATTGAACTTGAAGATGCTTCTGAAGTCCCACCTTCGACACCCATCGCAACGATCCAACTAGTGGGAACTATCAAGTGTGCCATCCCTGCTGCGGAGCTCTCTGAAGATGCTCTCAATGAAGTTCGGGAGAACACTTCTCCTGATCCTTCCAGTGCTTAAGATCTCTTATTTATCTTATGGTTCTTTTGGTTAATTGGAATGTGCTTTGTTGGAACGTTCATGGTTTAAATTCAGAACCTAAGCAACTTGCTCTGTTTAATGCTATCAACTCTAGTGGATGTGCCGTTATATGCTTGCAAGAAACTAAGAAGCAAGACTTTGATAATAATTTTATTAAGTCTTGCTGCCCACGTCGTTTTGATAAGTTTGAATTTATTCCTTCTCGTGGGGCATCAGGCGGAATTGCCACTATATGGAACAACTCTATTTTCACGGCCACTGTACTTATAACCACTGATTTTGCTCTGGTCATTAGATTCCAGTCCACACAATCAGCACAATATTGGACCCTAGTAAATGTATATGGACCGTGCCAAGGGGATGAATGCAGGGAATTCGTTCAATGGCTCTTTGACCTGAATATTCCTCTCGATGAAGATTGGCTCATTTTGGGAGATTTTAACTTCCTTCGCAGCCCAGACAACCGTAATAAACCTGGTGGAAACTTTGGGGACATGATCACTTTTAATGATTTCATCCGTACACAGAGTCTAATTGAACTCCCAATCAAAGGCAGAGCTTATACCTGGAGTAATATGCAACTTGACGCTCTACTTGAACAAATTGATTGGTTTTTCACTAGCAACAACTGGACATCCACTTACCCTAAAACCCTGGTTAAACCTTTAGGCAGGCCAGTTTCTGATCACATCCCTTGTGTGGTCATCATTGAGACTTCCATCCCTCGGTCCAAAATATTCAGATTTGAATCCTATTGGGTGCACCACCCTGGTTTTCTAGATATAGTTAATAAAGCTTGGTCCAAACCCGTTCGATCCAATAATATGGCCACGGTCATATCTCGAAAACTTAAGTTTCTGAGGCATGAGCTTAAAGCCTGGAGTAAAGGTATATCCAAACTCTCCATTGCTATTGAAAACTCAAACAGAGCACTCTTTGAAATTGATGAACTCGAAAACAAACGTCATCTCACCGTACCAGAGACCAATTTTCGGCGCATACTTAAAAAGCATATTTTGAGGCTTCTGGCTTATCAGAAAGAATACTGGAGACGACGATGCACCATACGTTGGGTCAAGTTTGGTGATGAGCAGCCTAAGTTTTTCCAAGCTATGGCTTCGGAAAGATACAGAAGAAATAATATTGCATCACTTACCACGGAGGATGGAATTTGTGTAGAGGACCATGCAGGGAAGGAAGCAGTCATTTTTCAAGCTTTCAAAAAACGCCTTGGCTCCTCTGCAAAACATGAGATGAAATTTGATCTGGCCAGAATCATTAAACGGGTAGAGGACCTCGATCAACTCACCGTGCCATTCACACACCAGGAAATTGATGATGTAATAAAATATATGCCTGCAGAAAGAGCTCCAGGCCCAGATGGTTTCACTGGACATTTTCTTAAAACCTGTTGGCATGTGATCAAAGAGGATTTTTACAAATTATGCAATCAATTCCATGATGGCAATCTAAACCTTGAGAGCATCAATGAGGGCTTCATTACCTTGATACCAAAAATCAATGCACCAACTTCAGTTAATGATTTCAGGCCCATCACACTACTTAACTGTTGTCTGAAGATAATCACCAAGCTACTTGCAAACTGACTACAAAGACTCATACTGAAGATTGTGCATCGAAATCAGTACGGGTTTTTGAAAGGTCGATCGATCCAAGACTGTTTAGCTTGGGCGTTTGAGTATATCAATGCCAATCCTAAAAAAAAAACCAATAGTCCTACTTAAGCTTGACTTCGCCAAAGCATTTGATACAATTGAACATGATGCCATGTTAGAAATAATGCAACACATGGGATTCAATGCTAAGTGGCTAGATTGGATCAAGGCCATTCTGTCTTCTGGTAAATCTTCAGTTCTGCTTAATGGAGTGCCAGGTCGTCAGTTTCATTGCAAAAGTGGTGTGCGCCAAGGAGATCTGTTATCTCCTTTAATTTTTGTGTTGGCAGCCGACTTACTTCAAGCTGTCATTAATGATGCTTTCATCCAAGGGGCGATTCAGTTACCTTTCCCGTGTGCCACACAAAAGGACTACCCCGTTATACAATATGCCGACGACACAATCATTGTCCTCCCTGCTTGTGAAATGCAAGCATCAACGATCAAGCAAATCTTGTCGGATTATGCAACTTCTATTGGCCTGAAGATGAATTTTCACAAATCAACTCTGATCCCAATCAACTGCGATGACACCCTAAGTGGAAACATAGCTCAGATCTTTGGTTGCATCATTGGTAAAATGTCGTTCAAATACCTAGGTCTGCCTTTGGGGTCAACATGACCTTCCATGCTTGATCTAATGCCGATGGTATGTAAAGTGGAAAGACGCCTTACAGCTGCTCTCAATATGATCTCTTATGGAGCAAAACTATCTCTAGTTAACTTAGTGATCACATCGTTGGTTATCTTTGCCCTATGCACACTTAAACTGCCTGCAAGCATACTTGAGCTGCTAGACAAGATCAGAAGGAAATGTCTATGGACCAAAAAAACAGAACAAGGTGAATCATGCAACTCTCTGGCGGCCTGGGACATGATTTGCAAGCCCAAGAATTGTGGAGGGATGGGTATTCTGGACCTTCGCACACAAAGTGAAGCTTTGCTACTAAAATATCTCCATAAATTCTACAACCATTGGGACTTGCCTTGGGTGGAACTGATCTGGAATACTTACTATACTACGAAAATTCCACATGCAACAGATACATGTGGCTCCTTCTAGTGGAAAGATATCACCAAGCTCATGCCTATCTACAGAGGTATAACCAAGACCCCAATCCAGGATGGGCGCAATACTTTGCTTTGGAAGGACTTATGGAAAGATGATATCTTGGCAGATAGATTCCCAAGAGCCTTCTCCTTCACCAGAAATGAGGATATCTCAGTTCAAGAATTTCTAACAGCAGAAACGCTGGGGGAAACGTTCCACCTCCCTTTATCTGAGCAGGCACATGAGGAATTATTGACAATGCAACAGCTGTTGGCACGTACTAATTTGATTCAAGGAGAGGACAAGTGGACATGCACTTGGGGAAAAGGAGAATATACAGCCAAGCAATACTACTCATACTACTTCAGAGAGATGGATGCCCACCAGACCTACAAATGGCTTTGGAAATCCAAAGTTACTATGAAAATCAAGGTGTTTGGATGGCTTCTCCTATCTGATAGACTCAACACAAGAAATATGCTCAAAAGGAGACATTACAACATTGGAGACAACTACACTTGCCTTCTGTGCGACTCCCCTCCAGAGGAAACCTTGGAACATCTATTCTTTACTTGCCCATTTAGCCAAGACTGCTGGACACACCTCAACATAAGCTGGCTCACGCAAGGAT
The DNA here is from genome assembly GCF_002575655.3 of Aegilops tauschii subsp. strangulata. NCBI lineage: Eukaryota > Viridiplantae > Streptophyta > Magnoliopsida > Poales > Poaceae > Aegilops > Aegilops tauschii. The sequence goes on from NC_053040.3 coordinate 325,594,594, forward strand.
CAAGGCTCCATTGGATAGAAAAGGCAAAAGCTATATGGAACAAACCCATGTTCATGGATATCTTTCTGCAAGCTGCGTGGAGTATATGGAAGGAGCGAAATAATAAACACTTCAGAGGGATCATCCCTTCAAAACAATCTTGGATGGCTAGGTTGAAAGAAGACCCCCCTGCTTTGTTATAGGGTGGGAGTAAAGCACAAACCCTTTCTGATCTCCTTCTTAGAAACTTTGTAGTTTCACTCTTAGTCTTACTGGACTCTCCCCCCTCCCACCCCTCCCTATATCTATACAATGGCAATGGATGTAAGGTTATGTCTTTGTAAGACCTTTTTGATACTATTTTAATACATACAGTAGGAGCCTCTCCTACTGTCTTAAGTGTAAAAAAAAATCAGCAAAGTGGAACTTGCTGGAATATATGTGCTAGTATTGCCGGTACGGCTAGAAAGGCTTCGGATACCAGCTCTCTTCAACTGAAGGTGTGGTACTGTTAATATCAGTGTAACTCTCAAAGGCGACACAGCTCCCCGCATTTCCTTGCTATTCTTATAGGATTCAAGTGGGCAGGCCACTACAAATCCTATTCCCATGTTTACAAAATCCTACAAATCAAAGAGGCCCGAAGAGTTCAAAGTGTCCATCACAACCGACCGTATAGACCTCTACACTGCAAATGTCCCTGCTCATCTTCACTACAAGGAACATACTGTACTACTATCATACTCCCTCCGTTCCAAAATATAAGTCTTGGTAGAGATTTCTACTATGGATCACATACAGATGTATCCAGATACATTTTAGAGTGTAGATTCACTCATTTTGCTCCATATGTAGTCCATGGTGGAATCTATACAAAGACTTGTATTTAGGAACGGAGAGAGTACTTATTAAAGAAGACGGAAGTGGAACATGCTAAAGAAGAGCAAGCAAATTTTGGATAATAAAATGTTCGTTGCGCAGTGCCCACACATGATGAACTAGAGCGCATTAAGAAAGCAACTCCCTGCTGTCTCTCTATATGTGGTGCACGTGCTTTTCGAAAGTAAAGTAGGAACATTAGCTGACCAATTAAATGTTATCTATTTTAGTAATATCAGCATCATATCAGATTCGTACTTGAGCAACAAGTTTGGAATTATGAGTGGCACATTGTTTAGCTTGATGGATTCAAGAGCAGTGCTAAGCAGGTACAATGATGGTACTGAATATAAAGGCATGTCTGCATGCAAGTCATGTGACTTTTGTCATTTGGGTCAGTTGACCATTTCAGGCGGTTGGATGAAGATCCTACGTCTCCTAACCCTTCTTCTTCCTTGTCTCTGATTCTTCCCATACAAAACACCGTACGGGCCGCCGGCCGGACCACCGGCCCCCACCGCCTGTGTTCCTCCGCCACCCCACCCCCACCCCCACCCCCACCCGCGTCGAGTTTTCTTCGTTCGGCGAGGCCCCACCACCGCCCCCCACAACCACCGTCCCCACCCGAGCCCCTTCGTTCGCACCGGCGAACTCCGACGAGCTCTGAAATATCGACTAACCCAATTTTGAAATTTAGTCTATTGTGATTTAACTAGTGTGGAATATAAAAGGGGAAAACCATAAGCATTGGGAGTATAGTGTTGAGCGTGCCATGGCGGTTCTGAAGGTGCAAACCGGACAAAGGCAACTTCGCAACCAATGTTTGCTTTCAACTAGCAAGTAAGTGATGGACAAGAAATCATAGTAAAGCAGTGGCGATCTATTTTCTTGCTGCGATAAATAAGTTGAGCAGATACGAAAGAGTACCGCCTCTGGTGCGGTGCCGTGTATGCATCTGCTGAGAATTTGACGGTGCTGCGGTAGCGATGGCTGTCGGCGGCGTGGAAGCAGATCTAGGAGGGTAGACGGTGGCGGCAGGGCACGGTGGACGAGACGGTCGTAAGAGCGGCGCCGATAAGGTGGACGACGACGGGGATGAAGCGAGAGGACGGGATGCAAGGATCCCGGTCCAAAGCCGTGGATGAGATAGGTTGATCTCTTGTAATGGACGGCGGCATCGGGGTATCAGCTCTGGCATGGTGGAGGAGGATGGCGGTGGATGGGGTGGCGGACGGAGGAGGCTGGGGTGGAGAGGGTGTTTCGGCGCCCACGGAGTACGAATGGGGAAATGGAGGTAGAGAGGAAGGGGGGAACCATGTCTTCAGGGCGCGCTTGTCTCAAATGCGAGGAAATTTACAAACTTAGCCCCCATTTCAAATTTCCTATATCACAACAATATTAGTCGGTTGGGGATAGGACGGTAATCTCGCATACACCGAATATTTGCCGACGAGAATTTGTTTTTGGCGCCCACCGTGTATGAATCGGGGAGGGAGTCGATTTCGGCCGAGGACACACTGTGTTTTGGCGCCCACCGTGCATGAATCCGGGTGAGAGGCGGTTATGTCATGTTTGAGTGAAATTACAAACCTACCCCTATCGAAACCTATAGAAATCGAGCAGATAGACTTTGCGTGGCAGGGATAGGCAGTAGTAATTTCCATCTCGCAGATTTTGGTTTCGGGCGGTTACTGCGACTTTCCCCGCTTCGTTCAAATTTTGCAGAGTGCACGTTTACCGTGCCAACTCAATTCGAATCCTGTTTGTATTCTATGTTTTTTCGGGCGGGATCCATTTTCGATTGGAATAAAATTCCATATACATCATTTTTGTATATATAGTTTCAAAAGCACAACAAAGAATTCTGCTCCTTTATATGTATAATATGATTTACAAATACAATGATCTCAAAATCATAAGGTTGAATTCAAAAAAATTAAACCAAATTATGTTCTACTAAAATGTATGGATCAGTAATATCTACATATTAAATAACATAGATGCGCGTGAATTCATATGAGTATGCATGTTTGATAGATCAATTTTGGTTCGAGTATGGATTACATGTATCATCATCTCGAATTCAAATATTTGAATCCCTTTTATGTTCACTCTTTTCACGCCCATCTCTCTCGCATGCATGCTCCTTCATGTAGCTATCACTCTCTTTTCTCCAGCTCACCCGCATGCTCACTTCATGTTTCTCCTATCCTCGCAAACATGGTCTCTCGATGTCTCCCTTGAGAAGTGTCACACTCTCCCTATCATTATACATTACACGGTTTTCATTATCTCTCACGTCTCTACCGTTCTCTAGTATCACTAGGTACCTAAGCTTTCCTTTTCACCGCCACACACACAGTCTCCACTCGTCTTTCACTTTGTTTTTCTCTCTATGGGATTCTCTCACACACCCTATATGTCTCTAGATATGACTCATACCACTAAAATTACTCTCTCTCTCTCTCTCTCTCCTGTAGACACAACATTTGTTACGGCCTCCTTTACGTCTCCATCCCAGACTGACATTATTCATTTGTTTACCGATCAGACAAACTCCCCCTCTCTCTCTCAGACACACACACAACTCCTGCTTCCACTCCCCTTCCCGACTACCGTCTCTCTCTCTCACACAAAACTCTCGCTTTCGCACCACGACTCATATTTCTCTCACAAACATTTATCGACTAGCCTCTAGATAGGTTTATACACCCGCACACTCGTGCTTCCACTATCGCATACATGTCTCTCTCCCGCTCCTTGTATCTATCTAGATTTTTCTTCCCTTCTTGAGACACGCCCTCTCGATCGTGCACACACACACACTATCGCCTCATTTTAAGCTGATACCTCTCGCACACATACTCTTTGTGTCTTTGTCACACATGCACTCTGTCCTCCTCCTCTCTCCCTCTCTCTCTCACACACATGGGCTTTTTGCAACAACTAGCAAGAAGCCCATGCGTTGCACGGAACATCAAGATGCGTTTGTATGAGTAGTTTATCTTGTGGGAGAAAAGGATGAACGAGGGAAGGCCTTATTTGCAGAGAGGGGTGTGTGTATCTTTTTGCAAAATTACCGTAGTTTCCTTCCTATCCGCCAGATATAGATCGGACGGCCTATATTGCAGGATGGCAGGCACACGATCATCACCGACTATGCTTTTTATAAGAGTAGGGATAAAAAACAGAGTTGGTGATGATGGTGGGCCTGCCATCCTGCAATATAGGCCGTCCGATTTATATCTGACGGATAGGAAGGAAACTATGAAAATTTACCCGCACTCCTCTCCACATTTGCAGATAAGGCCTTCCCTCGTTCATCCTTTTCTCCCACAAGATCTTGATGTTCCGTGCAACGCACGGGCATCTTGCTAGTAAGAGTAGAAATTAGACATATACCACTTCTCGAATCTTGAAACTGACAACATTCCTCCCTTATCTCATCAAAACCGCCAAAGGAATATATTTTGAGTGAAACATAACATATTTTTAGTGATATACGTATTTCAAAACTAGACTTTTTTCTATCAAATCGGTGAATATGTATTAATCTACTCTGATCGTGTGGCAACGCATTGGCACATTGCTAGTAGTTATTATAATTTTTTGGACACCAGACAAACGGTGGAGTACATATACGAAGAGAAGAGGCGCACGCACGCAGTCGGTCTCTCGCTGTCTCGCACACATGAGTGTTACGTAAAGGCAACATTAACAAATAAACCCTAAAACCCTAGGTGCACGATTGCTGCATTCGCGGGTACCGGGTACGTGGTGGAGCGCACCTTTGTAGGAATAGTTAGCTCGCGTGATAATTTGATCCGTAGGAGTTGATGGCCAGGACCACAGGTGAACGACTTGGAGGCGGTGGCTCGCCAGTTGCCACAGATCGAGTAGCCACGTTTAAAATATCATTTTTTAGCGGGGTTAAGAGTTCCGATTTTCAATGGCGCGTTATAAGTACTAAGTAGTTTTAGAACGATTGGTATGGAGCGAAAATGGAATTCATAGTACTACGTACCTCCTTGGCGTATGGTTGTATGGGTTTATGTTGCGAGATGTTGAACCTGGTAGTTCTAGGGCAAATACTATGGTTTAGATATAGATGTTGGTTTTCAGTAATGAAAATCGGAAGGGGGAAACCCTTCTTTGATAAAAAATACTACTACCTCCATTCTGGTTTACTAGTCCCCATCGTATTTTGGGTCAAAGTTTGTCCATGAATTTTACTTGTAAAATGTGAATGGAAAACGAGATTTTGTTATACCCAAACAAAAAAGGACTGGAGGGAGTGATTGCTCTGACACGGACGCGACCTCTCATAGCACAGGCATTGAACCGGCGCGCCGGCCAAGAGGGCCCCACTCGCTGCAGGCCCGGCTGAACACGCCTCCTCGCCGCATGCAACCGGCTTCAGACTGCCCCGCCTGCCTTCATTGAATCCGCGCGTGTGCCGGCAACACGTCCTTCCGCGAGCCGGCCGGCATTTTAGAACACAAAAAATGACCAAAATACAATTAATTACGCATGGTCTTGACTTGTTGTGCTCGCACTGGTAGCAGGAACTAGAGGTTTTTCTTTATTTATAACTCTCCTCAATTTTTTTTGGCTTTGAAGTGAATCATGGTTGTGGACATTATGTATGAATGTGCAGATATCTGTGAACATGAGTTTGATGTGGAAGTTGAACATGGAATGTCGGGCTTGCGCGTGAACTATACCATGTCCAATGCTTCGTCTGTTATTGTTTGGAAAGTAATTGCTGTTATTACATGACCCGAAAAAAAAAGTTGTGCCACAACAGTAGATGCACGGACATCACAACATGCATGATGACTGGATAAACATTTGAACCTAGTTATTATGAAGGAAATTTTGTATTGACAACAGTTTTAGATAGCAGGAGACGCCTAGCCTGCTCTGCTAGCTTATTTCTGGCTTCTTCCATCTCTTCTTTGGCATGGGTGAAGAGAGCATCTGATTGCTCTTTTCACTTCTTCATGAACTCAACTACATTCTCAAGGGTTGTTGCCCGCTTTCTTTCAGCCTTTACTAGAGCCACGAGGACACGAACAACTGACGACTCCACCTGGCTTGTGTGTAATCCAGCATCATCTGGGAATTTGCACCTTGTGTCTAATCCAGCATCATTAGGGAAATGGCACCTTGTGTGTAATCCAGCCTCATTTTGGAAACATGATCTCGAGGTTGACCATACTTTCCTCCTCGCAGGAACTGCATCCTGACATGAAGTTACTTCTTTTTTAGATCAATACTCAGAGCAACCCAGATCCATTTAGTAGAAGCCAGATAAACAAAACTCGGAGAAGTGAATTCAAAAGGAAAAAATTATAAAAACAGACTACAAGGTGAGAACACCCACTTCCTACATCAAGCTAAAAACGAAAGCATTAGGACGATTAAGACTCTTCTTATTACACATCGAAGAACACGAGGCTTAAGAGAAACAGAAACTACAACATATACACATCGAAGAACACGAGGCTAAACGAAAGTAATTGAAAGGGTGTTACTTACCAAAGCTCGTTTTACAGGTTCGGTGCAGCTCCTCTTTAACTTGCCACGCTCCTTGAAGATGTCCCCAATATCCCGTATTTGGTCTTCATTGCTCCTCTGCATGTTCGCACTCGTGGTTTTAAAATCTCAACATGGCAAGAAAAATATACTACTAGTAATACTTGCGCATCTTGTGGGAAACATTGAAGCACTCGTCTGCCATGTTAGAGCATCTCCAACAGAATCGCAACGTGCGGCACTTTAAAAAAGCGTTTACAATGCTGAGATCGAGAAGTAGAGATAGAGAGTAGAGACTAGAGAGTAGAGGATAGTTCTCAGCATAGATAGATAAAAAATAGATTATTCAACTACTCCTCGTCGTCCGACTCCTCCTCGGTGATGTCCTCCTCCGACATCTGACTGTAGGCATGAAGATACCGATCGTCGTCGGATTCCCAGGGTGACGCTGCTCCTAGCCTCATGTTGAATTGAGCGTCCGCTTTTCGCCTACGTTTGTCCTCGCGATAGGCGGCTCGCTCCGCCCTCCTCTTGTCCCTCTCCGCCCTCCTTTGCACGTAGAACTCGCGCTCGTGATGATGTCCTGCGGGAAGCATTGGCGCCACATCGCCATGGCTTCCTCGTCCATCTTGGCGATGCCGAGACGGTGCTCCCGCCTCCGGTTGTCGCGACAATCCTCGTCGGTGATAAGCCGTGGCAGCGGCACGAGCTCCTGTGCCCGCTCCCGCGTTGGCACGTTGGGGAAGTTCAATGTTCTATGCGGCCACTAGAGGCGCCACGCCGCCGCGTCGTACGTGCGGGCGGCCTCGTTGGCGGTGTCAAAATTGCCGAGGCCGAGGCGCATCCCGCGGAACCGGATCTCGGCGGAGAAGCCGCCGGAGGGGCACGCGCGGACGCCGCGGTATCCCCAAGTTTCCCGACGACGCGGCGACATGGTGGCGCGGCGGCGGCGAAGCGAGAAAGAGCGGGAAGAGAGCGGTGGTGAGGCACAGAGCGGGGAGAGAGCGGTGGCAAGGCACAGAGCGGTGGGAGGGCGTTGGATTTTATAAAGCGCGCCGAACGCCGCGCGCCAAAACTAGCACACGCCCGACCGCTTTTTCCCGTGCGCGCGCAATCCTTTCCCGACGTCTCTGCTATCTCCACTCTCTTCTCTACTGTTATATTTATTTTATATTTTATATTTATCTCTACTTCTCTACTCTCTACTTTTTTTCTCTACTTTTTTCTTATAAAAAACAGAGTTGGTGATGATGGTGTCCCTGCCATCCTGCAATATAGGCCGTCCGATTTATATTTGACAGATAGGAAGGAAACAATGGCAATTTTGCAAAAAGATACCCACACCCCTCTCCAGATTTGCAAATAAGGCCTTCCCTCGTTCATCCTTTTCTCCCACAAGATAAACTACTCATACAAATGCATCTTGATGCGTGCAACGCATGGGCATCTTGCTAGTTCTAAAAAACTTTCCATCATTTGCCACACTACTGGTTGCAGATGAAAAACCTACCCAAGCACAGCGCGATACAGGAGCGACGCACAATTACAAGCTGATATTCTGTTGGACAATGGAGGCTATAACCAGTTACTTTACGGGAACAATAGCACCCAGGAAATTTGAAGGGTAGGTATGAACAAAATTGGAACTGCACATGTACTGCTAACTGATTCAATACACACATTACCAATCGAGGAGGAGAACGATGGTCGCGGCGGCCTCTGTGAGTCATGGTCTACAACGGGAGTCAGTTCATTGTCCACGACGGTGGTTCTTCTGCGCTTGGCGTCGGCTTCCGGGAAGCAGATCCGAAACCGTGGAAGACGGTGCCGAGGAAGAGGCTCCGTGTACGACGACGACGGTGGACCGGCTCCAGTGTGGCGTACGAGGTCGTCGATGAGGCAGATGCGCTGCGGTGGACGAGTGCGCCGATGTAGAAGGGGAGGAGCACGAAGGCTGCGGTGCTATGGAGAAGTCTATTTTGCGGTGGGGATAGAAAATGGGGAGTATTCAGGTGTACTACTCTGGGTGCCGGGGTGGGTTGGCTGGGTAGGGTGAACCTGAAGTTACGAAAACAGCCCCCAACCAACCGTCATCCGTAGGCCTGTTCCGAAGGCTATGATGGTAACTTCCCACTGCTCGAATTAGGGTCACGGGAGATTTTCCCGCCGACCTCAAAATTTTGTTACACTGAACTCCCCGTGTGGCGTGTTGGGTGATTCGGCTAAGCAACTAGCGAGTAGTACTAGTAAACTCTGCATATTAGGTTTGACCGAAGTCAAACTTCCTAAAGTTTGACCAAGTTTATAGAAAAATATAAACATTTACCATAACAAATATGTCTGATGTGAAAGTACATTCAATAATGAATCTAATGGTATTTATTTGTTATTGTATATGTTAATACTTTTTGTTATAAACTTTCTGAGAGTTTACAAAACTTGACTTTGACAAATGCTAATACGCGGACTTAAATAAAAACGGAGGGAGTACACATTTGTTTTCTTAGTATGTAGTGAATTAATCATTTGTTGAAATTGTGAAATAAATATATTAGGCTACTGACTTCGAATGTAATGGTCTATACAATTCAATAGTTACAATCATTGTCGAATTCCAAGATGTATACGAGGTCTATAGTACTTCACAACATGCTCAAACTCACATAATCCCAGTCAAATGACAATCAAAATGCATTTCATAGTTATTACTTTGTAGGATGCAACAAAACCAACAATAACTCTATATCAACCATTATAAAAGCAACATTATGAACATATCCCAATGTGTGAATGAAACATGCAGAGAGAGCTTGCGAAGATGGAGCAGATAGGGTGGGAAAGATTGTATGTATGTGGACAAGAGGGTAGGAGACAAACCTAATGAAACAGAGAGAGAGATAGAGAGAGAAAGAGAGAGGAAGAAGTTAGGTCTGTGAGAAAGATGGAGACATGTAATATACGTGAGATGCGTGTGCATCCGGATTCTGTACACGTGGAAGGAGAAGAGACAACAGGTTTGATGAGAGAGCTGGAAAAACATGGACGAGAGGGGAAGGATCTCGTGGGTTGAGGGATTGATAATTTTGTGCGGGGGAGAGAGGGATTGGTAATTTTGTGCGAGAGAGAGGGTGGGGGGAGGAGTCAATCAGCCGTCGTCACATCATCCTGCTTCCAAATGGCCCCGCACTCTCTAGCGCAGTGTGGTCGCCGTCTTCGATCTCCTCGATTCCTCTTTGAAGATTGAGGTGTTGTGCATGTTGGGGTGCAGAGAAGCACAAGCAAGAGTGGTCGCCATATAACCTTGGATGGGGATGAATTGTGTGCTCGGGGGAGGGGGTGTGTGTGCTGTGTGTGTGTGTGTGTGTGTGTCAGATATTGAGAGAAAACAAACCTAAGGAGAGAAATGTGTGTGTATGCGACGGAAAGCTACATGCTAAACAGGGTATTCACAAGGAGATTGTGTGTGCGAGATAGAGAGCGATGTGCGGGCCTTGAGGTGGGCAGGGGCCGGGTGAGGGTGTCAAAATGTGCGTGTTGATGCATGTGTTACATGCGATCATGCAAGGGACGGACAAATCGAGAGAGATGGTTGTTGTGTTACGGATGCTCCTCTCTCTCTCTCACACACACACAAGTAAAATAGAAGAACGTTCTCTCATGTATATACAACGTATCGGCATCTGTCTATGTCGCACTCATGCATGATCATTTGCACATTCACACCTCTCTATGTCTCTATCACACGCACACCGTCTCCACATTGCCCTTCCGCCACAACACACATATGGACACATACACACGTTCTCTCTCAGTCACACACACAAAATCAGTATTAAAAAAATAGGGCGCACCTAAAATGTCCAAATCCAAATAAACAAGAACTAGAGCTAAATTCAAATATATGGAAATATTGTAGTGTCAAGAACTTTTCCAGGAAAAAAAGTTGAGTAATATTCAGGGATTGCTTTCACACACACAAAAAGGTTCGGTGGATGTCCTTCGAGCGCGACACGGTGATGCACCGTTCGATCGACCGCGCGGCCGCGGTTCACGCGCTTGCACAGGGTTCCGTATCGTGGCTGTGGTAACTAATAAAAGCGCTGCCTAAGTCTAATGTTTACGTGTACTAGTACAGTTTTCTTTTAAGTTTGACCAACCCTATATAAAACTAAACTAAGCTCCCATACGCACACTCATCAATATGCCGCCGCCGCTGTTGCGCATGCCGGCGCCCGCCTGCTCCGGCCAACAATTTCTCGCCCATCACCGCCGTGTCTCCGCCATCCCTGTGCCATGAAGCCGAAGGCTCGCCCGCCAACATCGTCTGCAGTCCCTCCTCGCGATGCCGCCGCGCTGCCAAGCACGCGAGCAGCTGGTGGAGCCGCGTCTATGCACGCAACGTACGAAGAGGAGGACGAGCGCGTGCTCCAGCACACAGGCGAGGAGGAACTAGTGTGTCATTGTCGTCTTCGCCCGCGCGGAGGAGGCGCGCATGGTGGCTGTCACGGCGGAAGCCGGTCGCGCGCGCGTCGAGCCTGCAAATCGGATGCGGACGCGGAATCTACCTTCGAGACCTTGAATGCCACGTGGATCCTGCAATATGAAGGAGCAATTTGGGTCAGTCGACTCTTGTGAGCTGTTTGATGCAACATGGATGGCTAGAAGGGCTTCTTCAACCTCCGAAATTGATGCACGATTCATCTTCTCAGCCCGCCACACGCCTAACCGCCTGCCCCGCCGCCGCGCCCTCCCCTGAACCGCCTGCCACCGCCATGCTCCCCCCACCCCCGCCATCCGTTTAACCCCGGGCACGATCCATTTTTTTCCGGCGAACTGCATTCCACACCCAACACTCATAAGATAGATCATGGGCACCCTGCCACCCTAATATAGATACTGGGGTAGCTTCTCTGCCGTCTTCTTCCTTCGCTCCGTCGAACTTCTTTCACAAATTGACTGACCCAAATTATACTACTAGTACGAACATATTAAGTACAGTAGGAACACAAAGATACGAGCAGTAGTACCAACTGCAAGAAGAACAGTAGTAAGACATAGTACTAGTACTACTGTACGTACTAAAGAGTTCAAATAACGAGAAAGAACATAAACATAGTTCTGCTGGGGCCTCAGCACAACACACCCTTCAAAATAAACCAAGCAACTAGTCCGGTTGACACTGCAGTAGAACCAGCATGAGCGACGACACTGCCACCTAGTCGGAGTCCGAGTCCACGTCCTCGACTTCGTCCTCGTCCCTCTTCCTCTTCCTCTTCGCCAACGCTTCTTTGCTTGAACCGGACACTGGGCTCTGCTTCTTCATCCAACCCTTGTAGATATTTAAACAAAGTTAGGCATCCATTGCTGCGTACAGGATGTGATCTTCATCTAATGTCTTCGACTCCCATGCATGATGAAACTCGTGGTGAGGTTTCTTCAGTTTAGCGTACGAAGGATCAATCATGGCTGCTGCCAGGGTCAGCATTGAAGGCTGAGAGGAGGACACCAAGCTTGCCTTCTGGAGATCGAAGGGCTGGCCTACAACGAGGCCTATCCGACCCAGGATATCCCTGTCGTTCCTAAAGTCTACAGTAACGAATTTCACTCTTTCGTCCTTGAGGAAGTTCTTAAAATCCTGGCACTCAACGTCGGCATGGCATATGTGGTAGACCAAGCACACGTTATGTACGCAAACCTGGATCACGACGGGCTTCTTCTTCTCTGCCTCCTTTAGAATCTTCTCTCTTTGCAGGACTGTGGTGTACTCAACATCTAGCCCAGCGACCCACTCATCGTTGAACTGTTGAACATGCGTAGGAAGCGAGCAAGGCATGCTTTCACCGTCGCGGATCCACGTGTGTAGATGATGATGAACTCATCACCGGTGATGGCTCTAACCTGGTACTCAGCGGAGACCATGGAGATTTGGGAGGCCATGGATTTTGGAGGAGGGTTAGGAGAAGTTGAACTGGTGTAATGTGAAAGGACGGGACGACTGGGAGCGAACTGTTGTAAGGTACTGTACTAGTGGAAGTCGGGGACGAGTAGGGCGTGCGAACGGCGTGGGGTTGCTGGCTTGCCTGGTGGATAAATGGCTGCAAGCCCCCAAAGAGTTCTCGAGAACTATGCGGGACCCACTAGATGTCATGTCTACTAGACCCATATCGTAGGACTGACAGTATAGCTTCCGCCTGTTCGCACGCCATCCCGGCGCGTGGGTAACTTCACTTAATTCCGTCAACCGTCGCGCCTCCCACGACCTTCGCCTCCCTCGCGCAGTCGCGCCCTTTGAGACTTCGACCGGCTATAAATGAGCAATTTTTTTGCCTACTCCGCATGCATGATACTCCCTCTGGTCCTTTTTACTTCCGTCAACCGTTTGCAAAGTGTTTGACCAAATTTATACTAAAAATATCAATATCTACAATACTGATTATAATGAGTATAAGAACTATGTTTTATAATGAGTATAAAAATATTGATTTGACATTGTGAATGTTGATACATTTTTCTATAAGTTTGGTCAAAGTAGAGGTACATTGACTTCAGACATAGCTTAAATGCACAATGCAGACTAGTTCCTCCGTCCAGGTGCGTGCCATGTCCTATCTTGTCATCACAACAAGGTTAGCTATTAGAATACTACTACCTCACTTCTAGTTTAAAGGGCTCGATTCAAAATTTTCACCTACTCTTAGCAAGATAGAGGCGGTGGAATACTTTTTGTAGTCTGCAAAAGTACTCAACTAATGCTGTCGTTCTTCACAAAAAATGTGTTTACCAATGCATGCATGAACACTAGTTACTCTAACCCCCTCTCTTCTTTAATTCTTTGCCACATCAGCATGTTTGCTATTCCCGTGTGCATGATACCAGCTAAGATACCACCATTATGGTCAGCCTTAATCATCGCATGCAATAATTTAGTGCACCTTGAAATATGAACATGTGTGGGGCGTGTATGTTTTTAATGACTTGAGACTATACCTAGCCCAGCATGCAAGATGACTTATTATGCACCATTCCCCATACCTACAGGAAGCCCGTTCGTCTCCAAATCTTTTCCTCTCCAAGTGTGGAAACAATATGCCTGCCAGATTCTCCTTCTCGCTTCGGCGGTCCCACCACTCCACCCCGTGTGGAAAAAAATTGCATGCATGACTCTCCTCCCCCCGCGCTCGTCCAATCCGTTGTGACCAGCAATATTTCCACCCCTTCCCTCCCCCGTAATTTACTCCAACAAATATGCCCACGTAGCTGTTATGTTAATCACGCAACATATCTTCCGGGACGCTGCTTCAGTTACTTAACTGCAGGTGCATTGGGTCACTGACATATGGGCCCAACAGGGGTCTGGCCCACATGTCAGTGACGCAACTGGACCTGCAGTTAAGTCAGTGCAGCTCAGTCCATATCTTACGTAGGTGTGCCAGTGCTCGCTATAAATACTGCGCCTCCCACAGAATTCGGAAGATCGCTCACGTTCATCGCTATCTCCTCCCCCTCCCTCTCACGTCGACCACCATGGCATCGCCCCTCCCAAGCCCTAGGCGCCCCTCGTTGCACCGCCTGGACGATCACGCATCGCCGTTCCGTTCCTCGCCACCACTAGTCGAGGAGGACGCGTCGGTGTTCCACTCCTCGCCGCGATGCGTCGAGGTGGACGCGTCGGTGTTCCCAATCTCGCCAGCACGCGCGTGATACGTCTCCAACGTATCTATGATTTTTGATTGTTCCATGCTATTATATTATCTGTTTTGGATGTTCAATGGGCTTTATTATACACTTTTATATTATGTTTGGGACTAACCTATTAACCGGAGGCCCAGCCCAAATTGCTGTTTTTTTGCCTATTTCAGTGTTTCGAAGGAAAGGAATATCGAACGGAGTCCAAATGGAATAAAACCTTCAGGAACGTGATTTTCGGAACAAACGTGATCCAGAGGACTTGGAGTGGACGTCAAGCAATCAACGAGGCAGCCACGAGGCAGGGAGGCGCGCCTGCCCCCTGGGCGCCCCCACCCTCATGGGCCCCTCGTAGCTCTCCTGACCGACCTCTTGCCTATATATACTCATATACCCTGGAAACATCAGAACAGGAGCAAAAACCCTATTTCCACCGCCGCAACCTTCTGTACCCGTGAGATCCCATCTTGGGGCCTTTTCCGGTGCTCCGCCGGAGGGGGCATTGATCACGGAGGGCTTCTACATCAACACCATAGCCTCTCCGATGATGTGTGAGTAGTTTAACTCAGACCTTCGGGTCCATAGTTATTAGCTAGATGGCTTCTTCGCTCTCTTTGGATCTCAATACAAAGTTCTCCTCGATTCTCTTGGAGATCTATTCGATGTAATCTTCTTTTGCGGTGTGTTTGTCGAGATCCGATGAATTGTGGGTTTATGATCAAGATTATATATGAACAATATTTGAATCTCCTCTGAATTCTTTTATGTATGATTGGTTATCTTTGCAAGTCTCTTCGAATTATCAGTTTGGTTTGGCCTACTAGATTGATCTTTCTTGCAATGGGAGAAGTGCTTAGCTTTGGGTTCAATCTTGCGGCGCTCGATCCCAGTGACAGTAGGGGAAACGACACGTATTGTATTGTTTCCATCGAGGATAAAAAGATGGGGTTTATATCATATTGCTTGAGTTTATTCCTCTACATCATGTCATCTTGCTTAAAGCGTTACTCCGTTCTTATGAACTTAATACTCTAGATGCATGCTGGATAGCGGTCGATGTGTGGAGTAATAGTAGTAGATGCAGGCAGGAGTCGGTCTACTTGTCACGGACGTGATGCCTATATACATGATCATACCTAGATATTCTCATAACTATGCTCAATTCTATCAATTGCTCGATAGTAATTTGTTCATCCACCGTAATACTTATGCTATCTTGAGAGAAGCCACTAGTGAAACCTATGGCCCCCGGGTCTATTCTCCATCATATTTATCTCCCGTCAACTAGCTATTTCTATCGCCTTTTATTTTGCAATCTTTACTTTTTATCTTTATCATAAAAATACCAAAAATATTATCTTATCATCTCTATCAGATCTCACTTTGCAAGTGGCCGTGAAGGGATTGACAACCCCTTTATCGCGTTGGTTGCAAGGTTCTTATTTGTTTGTGTAGGTACAAGGGACTTGAGCGTGGCCTCCTACTGGATTGATACCTTTGTTCTCAAAAACTAAGGGAAATACTTACGCTACTTTGCTGCATCACCCTTTCCTCTTCAAGGGAAAACCAACGCAGTGCTCAAGAGGTAGCAAGAAGGATTTTTGGCGCCGTTGCCGGGGAGTCTACGCACAAGTCAAGACATACCAAGTACCCATCACAAACTCTTATCCCTTGCATTACATTATTTGCCATTTGCCTCTCGTTTTCCTCTCCCCCACTTCACCTTTGCCGTTTTATTCGCCCTTCTTCTGTTCGTCTTTTCGTCTGCCTTGATGTCTTACTTGGCTCGTTTGCTCGTTTGGTTGGAATAGTTGTATATTTATTGCTAAACAGAGAACCCAAGATCTATGGATCCTCATCTGCTTGCTAATCTTTTTAAGAGATCCAATTATGATGAACCAATTGCTAGTGAGTTTTTTGCACTAGATTATCTTTATGAAGTTTTGCTTGAAATTCGTGAATCTGAAAATTGTGATGAATAAATTTATGAAGAGATTCACGATAGCTCCTTGAATAAAAAGCATGATTGCAATGATTTTACTATAAATTCTCTTGATGTCAATTGTGCTAATAATATTCAAAACCCTAAGCTTGGGGATGCTAGTTTTGCTATGTCTACTACTTGTTGCAATGATCATGATTGGGGTGATTCTTCTTATGATCTTGAAAGTTTATTTAACCCCCATGATGAATATGAGATTGATAATAGTGTTTGCAATAATATTGAAAGTGGGTTTGGAGAGGTCATGACTTTAGTTAATGTTAATCCCACTATTTTGGAAGAGTGTCAACTTCACATGCATGTGGATCGTGTTGAGAATATGTTATGTGATAGCTATATTGTTGAATTTTCTTATGATCCTACATGTAATTATTATGAGAGAGGAAAGATATGGTTATAGAAATTTTCATGTTACTAAATTACCTCTCGTTATGTTGAGATTGCTATTGTTTCTTTCCGCTTCCTTGCATATGCTAGTTTTTGCTTGCCTTGATAATTTGTTTGCCTATAAGATGCCTATGCATAGGAAGTATGTTATACTTAGATGTGTTTGTCACGTGTTTAATGCCCTCTTTGTGCTTCAATTCTTGTCTTTCTTGTGAGCATCATTGAAATCTCAATGCCTAGCTAAAAAGGCTTTAAAGAAAAGCGCTTGTTGGGAGACAACCCAATATATTTCCTTTCTGGTGTTGAATAAATATTTGATCTAGCCTCTGGTTAGATTTGTTTTTATGTTTTAATTAGTGTTTGTGCCAAGTAAAACCTATAGGATCTTCTTGGATGATAGTTATTTGATCTTGCTGAAAAAATCAGAAACTTTCTTCTCACGAAAGCAATTGTATAAAATCACCAGAACATGATAAAATAATCATTCCAATTGAAGTAGATCAATAAACAAATTATCTAGGTCGTCCTATTTTGGTAGATTTTTCTGAGTTGCAGAAGTTTGCGTTAGATACAGATTACTACAGACTGTTCTGTTTTTGACATATTCTGTTTTTCGTGTGTTGTTTGCTTATTTTGATGAATCTATGGCTAGTAAAAGAGTTTATAAACCATAGAGAAGTTGGAATACAGTAGGTTTAACACCAATATAAATAAATAATGAGTTCATTACAATACCTTAAAGTGGTGGTTTGTTTTATTTCGCTAACGGAGCTCATGAGATTTTCTGTTGAGTTTTGTGTTGTGAAGTTTTCAAGTTTTGGGTAAAGATTTGATGGATTATGGAACAAGGATTGGCAAGAGCCTAAGCTTGGGGATGCCCAAGGTACCCCAAGGTAAAATTCAAGGACAACCAAAAGCCTAAGCTTGGGGATGCCCCGGAAGGCATCCCCTCTTTCGTCTTCGTCTATCGGTAACTTTACTTGGGGCTATATTTTTATTCACCACATGATATGTGTTTTGCTTGGAGCGTCTTGTATGATTTGAGTGTTTGCTTTTTAGTTTATCAAAATCATCCTTGCTGTGCACACCTTTTGAGAGAGACACACATGATTCGGAATTTATTAGAATACTCTATGTGCTTCACTTATATCTTTTGAGCTATATAGTTTTTGCTCTAGTGCTTCACTTATATCTTTTAGAGCACGGTGGTGGTTTTATTTTATAGAAATTATTGATCTCTCATGCTTCACTTATATTATTTTGAGAGTCTTAAACAGCATGGGAATTTGCTTTAATTGTGAAATTAGTCCTAATATGATAGGCATCCAAGATGAGTGAAATAAAAACTTCCATATTGAGTTCATTGAATATCGTGAGAAGTTTGATACTTGATTAGTGTTTTGAGATATAAAGGTGGTAATATTAGAGTGTGCTAGTTGAGTAATTGTGAAATTGAGAAATACTTGTGTTAAGGTTGGCAAGTCCGTAGCATGCATGTATGGTAAAAGTTGTGTGACAATTTTGACGCATAAGGTGTTCTTTTATTGCTTTCCTTATGAGTGGCGGTCGGGGACGAGCGATGGTCTTTTCCTACCAATCTATCCCTCTAGGGGCATGCGTAGTAGTACTTTGCTTCGAGGGCTAATAAACTTTTGCAATAAGTATATGAGTTCTTTATGACTAATGTGAGTCCATGGATTATACGCACTCTCAAACTTCCACAATTTTCTAGCCTCTACGGTACCGTGCATTGCCCTTTCTCGCCTTGAGAGTAGGTGCAAACTTCGCCGGTGCATCCAAGCCCCGTGATATGATACACTCTATCACACATAAACCTCCTTATATCTTCCTCAAAACAGCCACCATACCTACCTATCATGGCATTTCCATAGCCATTCCGAGATATATTGCCATGCAACTTTCCACCGTTCCGTTTATTATGACACGCTCCATCATTGTCATATTGCTTTGCATGATCATGTAGTTGATATCGTATTTGTGGCAAAGCCACCATTCATAATTTTTCATACATGTCAGTCTTTATTCATTGCATATCCCGGTACACCGCCGGAGGCATTCACATAGAGTCATATTTTGTTCTAAGTATTGAGTTGTAATTCTTGAGTTGTAAGTAATAAAAGTGTGATGATCATCATTATTAGAGCATTGTCCCCTATGAGGAAAGGATGATGGAGACTATGATTCCCCCACAAGTCGGGATGAGATTCCGGACTAAATAAAAAAAAGAGGCCAAAGAAAAAAAAGAAAAGAGAAGGCCCAAGAAAAAAAACAAAAAATGAGAGAAAAAGAGAGAAGGGACAATGTTACTATCCTTTTTCCACACTTGTGCTTCAAAGTAGCACCGTGATCTTCATGATAGAGAGTCTCCTATGCTGTCACTTTCATATACTAGTGGGAATTTTCCATTATAGAGCTTGGCTTGTATATTCCAATGATGGGCTTCCTAAAAATGCCCTAGGTCTTCGTGAGCAAGCAAGTTGGATGCACACCCACTTAGTTTCTTTTGTTGAGCTTTCATATATTTATAGCTCTAGTGCATCCGTTGCATGGCAATCCCTACTCCTCTCATTGTCATAAATTGATGGGCATCTCCATAGCCTATTGATTAGCCGCGTCAATGTGAGACTTTCTACCTTTTTTGTCTTCTCACATAACCCCCATCATTATACTTTATTCCACCCATAGTGCTATATCCATGGCTTGCGCTCATGTATTGCGCAAGGGTTGAAAAGGCTGAAGCGCGTTAAAAAGTATGAACCAATTTCCCGGCTTCTCATCGGGGTTATGCATGATGAGAACGTTTTGTGTGACGAAATTGAAGCATGGCCTAACTATATGATTTTGTAGGGACAAGCTTTCTTTGGCTATGTTATTTTGATAAGACGTAATTGCTTGGTTAGCATGTTTGAAGTATTATTGTTTTTATGTCAACATTAAACTTTTATCTTGAATCTTTCGGATCTAAATATTCATGCCACAATAAAAAGAATTACATTGAAAATTATGCTAAGTAGCATTCCACATCAAAAATTCTGTTTTTATCATTTACCTACTCGAGGACGAGCATGAATTAAGCTTGGGGATGCTTGATACGTCTCCAACATATCTATAATTTTTTGTTGTTCCATGCTATTATATTATCTGTTTTGGATGTTCAATGGGGTTTATTATAAACTTTTATATTATTTTTGGGACTAACCTATTAACCGGAGGCCCAACCCAAATTGCTGTTTTTTTTGCCTATTTTAGTGTTTCGAAGGAAAGGAATATCAAACGGAGTCCAAACGGAATAAAACCTTCGGGAACGTGATTTTCGGAATAAACGTGATCCAGAGGACTTGGAGTGGACGTCAAGCAATCAACGAGGCGGCCACGAGGCAGGGAGGCGCGCTTGCCCCCTGGGTGCGCCCCCACCCTCGTGGGCCCCTCGTAGCTCTCCTGACCGACCTCTTTCACCTATATATACTCATATACCCTGGAAACACCAGAACAGGAGCAAAACCCTATTTCCACCGCCGCAACCTTCTGTACCCGTGAGATCCCATCTTGGGGCCTTTTTTGGCGCTCCGCCAGAGGGGGCATTGATCACGGAGGGCTTCTACATCAACACCATAGCCTCTCCGATGATGTGTGGGTAGTTTACCTCAGACCTTCGGGTCCATAGTTATTAGCTAGATGGCTTCTTCTCTCTCTTTGGATCTCAATACAAAGTTCTTCTCGATTCTCTTGGAGATCTATTCGATGTAATCTTCTTTTGCGGTGTGTTTGTCAAGATCCGATGAATTGTGGGTTTATGATCAAGATTATCTATGAACAATATTTGAATCTCCTCTGAATTCTTTTATGTATGATTGGTTATCTTTGCAAGTCTCTTCGAATTATCAGTTTGGTTTGGCCTACTAGATTGATCTTTCTTGCAATGGGAGAAGTGCTTAGCTTTGGGTTCAATCTTGCGGCGCTCGATCCCAGTGACAGTAGGGGAAACGACACGTATTGTATTGTTTCCATCGAGGATAAAAAGATGGGGTTTATATCATATTGCTTGAGTTTATTCCTCTACATCATGTCATCTTGCTTAAAGCGTTACTCCGTTCTTATGAACTTAATACTCTAGATGCATGCTGGATAGCGGTCGATGTGTGGAGTAATAGTAGTAGATGCAGGCAGGAGTCGGTCTACTTGTCACGGACGTGATGCATATATACATGATCATACCTAGATATTCTCATAACTATGCTCAATTCTATCAATTGCTCGATAGTAATTTGTCTCCCGTCAACTAGCTATTTCTATCGCCTTTTATTTTGCAATCTTTACTTTTTATCTTTATCATAAAAATACCAAAAATATTATCTTATCATCTCTATCAGATCTCACTTTGCAAGTGGTCATGAAGGGATTGACAACCCCTTTATCGCGTTGGTTGCAAGGTTCTTATTTGTTTGTGTAGGTACAAGGGACTTGAGCGTGGCCTCCTACTGGATTGATACCTTGGTTCTCAAAAACTGAGGGAAATACTTACGCTACTTTGCTGCATCACCCTTTCCTCTTCAAGGGAAAACCAACGCAGTGCTCAAGAGGTAGCAGCGCGTCGGAGGACGCGTCGGCTCCCTGCTACGAGGAGTACGCCGCGCCGCCCGCCGAGCCCCCCAGCCTTGAGGAGCTTTGGAAAGAAATGGATGTCGCCATGTGGGAGGCTTTGCCGCCGGCAGATCACGCCAAAATAGAGGCGGAGAAGAAGGCCGAGGAAGAGAAGCGCGCCGCGGGGCAAGCTGCCTGGCAAGTCTATGTCGCGTCCGAGAGAGTCAGGCAATTGGCTCTTTGGCAGAAGGCTCATGCAAGGGCCGTGAGGGTGGCGGAGGACGCCCGTGCCAAAGCCCTGAGTGCAGTCGGGCCCAAGCGCCTCATCTACGCTTGGCGGTACGTGGACCGGGTGCACGCTTCCAGCAAGGAGGAGTACCTGTTGGCGCCGGATCACCAGACCGGTGAGATCGCGCTCACTCACCGGCAAGCCGCCAATCAGCACCTCGCGAGTTGCGAGGCTGAGGAAGAGGCGTTGTGTCGGCGTGCTGGGAAACGACCGCGCACCAGGGCACTCGTGGCGCTCCACAAGCGCTCCTGCGAGCGCCATGGCTTTTAGTAGGAGTATAATTTAGTTTCGTAAGGTGATCTCATTGGTTTTGGGACGCAAATGATAAATCCCGAACGTTCGGGAATTATTAGCGTCCTTAATTAAGTATGTAAGAGGGAAAGTTTGGAAACCTTGTGTATCCGTACGCATTTTGTAAGTAGGTGCATATAGCACAAACTTTACTATATACTATCGCACTACACGTCTCTCTCTATATATGCTTGCAGACTGTGCTACTCCCTCCGTCCACGTGAATAACTCATCTTTGGTTGTGCACCGTGACCAATAAGGAGGGAAGACTTTATACACCTAGACGGAGGGAGTACTACTATTACTTATGTACGTGCAAATGCACGTTTTAACATTACGGTGAGTTTTTTGTAAAAGTAGAAAAACAACACTAGTCAAGCTTGTGAAACGATTCAATGCAAAACAAATGCAAAAATGCTCATTTGATTGTTTACTTTTAGCTTCCTTCTCTGTGATTATTTCTCTGTCGTACTTTGTACGGAGTATGTCACTGGTCGGGAAGGCATGCAAATTCCCAAACCGCTTCCTACACCCTGTATCGATTTTTTGCCTAACAAGTTGTGTCGTACAATTGGAATTCCAACTTGAGTAGTAGTACTACTAGTAGGAGTACCAGGGGCCAGTTTGTTTAGGCTTCTAGATTAGTAGTAATCCCATTACTACTAGCTCCGTCCTGGTTTATTGGTCCCCATTGTAATCTGTGTCAAATTTTGATCATAAATTTAACTAATGAAATGTTTGTGCATGTCACATGCACTAACATTTTATCAGTTAAATCTTTGATCAAAATTTACCACAAATTGCAATGGTGACGAATAAACCAGGACGGAGGTACTAGTAGTAGTTTAGAAGCCCAAATAAATGAGTGAGGCGCCTTAATGTTACTCTCCACTGTGACTAGTCTTATGGGAAAAGCTGGGGAAGAGACGGCTTATTTTTTAAGCCGCCAAAAGAACTGGCCCTAGGAGTACTAGCTAGGGATACTAGGAGTAGTAGCTAGGGATCGAGTGTGCGAGATGAACCAGAGAAAGTAAATGTAGAGAGATGAAATGCAAAAAAGACGGAGGGATGTGATGGTTGCTTGTCCGTTTATTTTACCAGGCCACTTATTACTGGCAGTGGTTGGGTTTTGTGATATGACGGCTTTACTGCCGTGCCACGAGCGGGGTGAGAGTGAGACTCCCGTGCAGCGCCGCCCTCTACACTTGTACTACATCGGTCGTGGTTTATTAGTCCCCCATTGAATTTGACTGAAGATTTAACTGACAAAATGTTAGTGCATGTCAACAAAAACTATATCATTGGATTCGTATTTGAACATAGTTTTCAATGATATAATTTTAGGTGACATGCATCAGCATTTATCGTACTATATATAATGTTAGTTCAATTTTGGTCGTACTAATCTATAGTAGTAAGGTGCCTGTGCGTTGCACGGAAGAGTGAAATGCATTGATCGGGGAGTTGTTTATTTTGACAAAGGATGTGGGGGTCATCTCTAGAGCTCACAAACATCCGGGTGAAATAGATAAAAAGGTATCTTTGGCAAACAAAAGCGTTCAACTGTTCAACCTGCATCCAAAACTTGTGAAGAAATAAGACTTATTGTGCTTTGCAAGAAATGATCTTTAAGAATTAGTTTTTGAGTATCATTGTTATACATGTTGGCTACAGATGACATGGCACTTTCTTATAGTCAACAGTTGGCTATACTATTAAGTATTAACCATGCCCTTATACACCTAGACGGAGGGATTAAATCAGGATGACTTGGAAGGGGCAGAGGAGATGTAAGAAATGGTTCATAGTAAGTCTTTCACCAGTACTGTAGTAAAAATTCATACAAGGAAGATTCTAGACTAAACTATAAATGTATACACTTTTATTCATGCGTGACACTCCAATAGAGCAAGATCATGCATGGAAGTCTCCACATGCTTAGACAGCGGATTACACTGAGCGAAGACTAATGATCAGCATTTAACTTGATAATGCGTATGTCCAGGTGAAACTCCTTGGAGTCCCCGTGCACCGCGTTGGGGGGTAAATCATACCATGCGTCTTCCATGTCCACATCGGCGGGAAGGTCCCAGCTCTGCACAGTCCTAGTCAGCATGATGGAGCCGGTGTCGCCGCCCACGTACCTTGGAGGGGTAGTAATAGTGAGCACGCACCCGTACATCGGCCTTGTGTCAGTGTCAGCGTCAGCGGCGTCGCCCCTGACGCACACTACAGAGACGGGGCGGCGGCCTGCGTGGGCCTCGCCAGTGCCCACGATCAAGAGAGGAAGACGCTGCCGTCCTCCTCCGAGACTAGCAGGCGGCGGTGATCCTCTAGCGACTCCGGCATGGTGAACGGGTAGCACGTCTCGTACTTGATGTTCTCCGCCAAGGGCCAGTAGTGACCGCTGCACGCATCCGTGAGGTGATGCACGATGTCCGCCGGCGAGCCCCAAAATGGCATCGGGTACTCATAGCAGTAGACGAAGGGCTCCTTGGAGGCATCGACCAGGCCGTCCATGAAATGGGAGTGGCTGTAGGGGACGTTGCGCCAGTTGAATATATGATCAAGTTACTACGAGATTTAATCCGAATAAGCACAAAATAAATCATGATGGCTATAACAGAGATTAAACTAATCATGTGGACTAGCATAGTAGATGAACAGATAGAATCTAGTAGGATACAGAGTAGAAACATGAATTCTACCATGATTTCGAACAGGAAGGACAGAAACACATACGGTGCAACGGGAGCAGCACCGTTGGCGCTGAGGTTGTCTCCCATGTCGTTGAGGAAGAGGTTGCCGAGGTCGGGGAAGAAGTCGTCGTCGATGAAGTCATGGCTGCCAGCAGTCGCGAGAGTGCGCTCCCCAAATTTCAACAGCGCCCGCCGAATGGAGCGCAGGAGGGAGTGGCTGTAGGGGATGTTGCGGCCGCCGAATGGAGTGCAGGAGTAGCACACGAAGCAGTAGATGGTGCTCCGGTGCCCAGAAATTTTTGTTTGGCATCACTTGGGCAATGTAAGGCATCGGTGCCAAATACCCAAAAAGCAAATTTAGCACCGCTTTTGGCCTACATAGTGGAAGGCCTAAGTCTCTATCTCTACTACTCTTCTTTGTTTTTTATAACAAATCGAATAGTACTGCGCCGTCCGCTGCACGCCCGGCTGAACACGCCTCCTCGCCTCCATCATCACCAACTGAGTCTTTTATAGGAGCAGGAGTAGAGAAAAAACCGAGTTGGTGATGATGGTGTGCCGTGCAATGCACGGGCATCTTGCTAATTTTTTTGCATATAATTCCAAACACCACATAGACACGGTCTTTGACCATTTTACAACTATGTTAGTATCATTGTTAGTGGTCAGCCGGTGCAAGTTATAGCCCCGGGTGTTTAACCTTTTTTTAGTAATGATATCTGGCGATTGTTCGGCACGAGCTCAATCCTGGTGAATCCCACGTAACTGTCAGATTTGCATCCGACGGTGGCCTGTTTTTAAGCCATAGTATTTGACAAAACCGCCACCCTTACACACGTACTATAACTGCATCGCGGGCGTTTGCAACTGCCATGTCTCCCAGCGAACGTTTGCTAGGGATTGGAGTTAGCACCAATGGCGGTTCGTAGTCGTTCCACGCTCGGGCATTGAAGTTTGTAACTATTTTAGATTAGAATATACTACTCCTCCGGTGCTAGTAGTAGAGCAGAGTCCTACTCCACTACTACTCTACTCAAGCAAGTTAGGGCATAGTAGTAGGTACTTTAGGGAGTACCAGTACTGTGATCACTCAAGCAAGTTGTCTGACTTTGATACGACCCTACGCTGCTGGTATGTGTCTCTAAGTCAAGCGGCGTGCTGTAGGCATCATCACCTGTCCACTTCCCGCAGCACATATTCGCTTCTCCATCTTTGTCCGCTCTTCCATCCCCGCTAAGGCGCCTCCCCCCCTCGTCCAATCTTCCATCCCCGCTAAGGAGCCTCCCCCCTCGTCCGAAACCCAAGCACTAAAAATGGCAGAACCGAGCAGCGTCCGCCGAAAGAGTGGCTCGAATTCGCTCCCCACAGAGGTAATCAAGCTCATTGTTTCGCATGTGGACAATCTCAGTACCATGCCGCTCGTCGGGGCTGTACCGTTTACTCAAAGCCCTCAGGCCGGAGCTTTTTAAGCCAGCTCCTTGCTTGCTGATGCCGCCTGATCTTCAGAAACAGCGTGTCACGTAGCATAACGATCGTAGGGTGGCGAACATCAACCCCCTTGACTGCGATCCGATCCCCGTCACCCTCAACTACATTAACGATATGTACTGGGTCGGCATGAACACGTCTTGGATGGTGCTCGTCGATGGTCGCGGCAGCTGGATGCTTGTGGAGGTCTGCACCCGGCGATTGATCCCCCTTCCTTCGATTAACACTGCACTGCTTTGGCATCACGACCCAGAATACTCGGAATCTTACAGTAGCCAACATGATACCAAGTTTGATTTGCTCAAGGTTGTAATCTGCCAAGTGCCCACAAGATCTGCGAATTATAAAGACTTCAGGCTAATTGCGTTCTTCAACCGCGGTCTCGCCTATCTGACAGGTCACTGCGGTAAGTGGATAAATCTGCACGTCCATCGCAGGATCATACATCCTCCATGGTTCTCTGATGCCATTGAACACAAGGGCTTCATTTACGCTGTCGACTCCTTCTATGGCTGGATGTATTGCTGGCCTACTCGAGTCATCGCTACAAACGGCTGTTACAGCAGTATGTTACTTTCCTATGATATCATGATGGCTTGCTTATATTACTGTCAACATTTACTGAAAAAATATTCATGCTCATAACATGCTGTTCTTCAGATTGACTACATCAAGATTATATGACTCCAACTTGATATGATATTGTAGGCCGCCTGGTGTCCCTACCCTTCCTAATCCCAGAACCTTTCAAAGAAAAGCAGCATGGCAGTTGCAGGCAGTTCCTGGCTCGATCAGACGACGGCGAACGATTGATGATCGTTCGCATGTACCGGACGTGTTGTTTCGCGGAATACAATCACAGTCACTGCAAGGTCTTTGAGCAGGATCCCAGCTTCTCTGGGCCTTCAGGAATTTTTAACTGGAGGTTGGTAAGTAGCCTTGGTACACGCTCTCTGTTTGTCGGACTAAATTATCCGATTAAGCAGGAGATAACCGATGGCAAGGATCATGATGGCAGCGCGGTTTCGTTCATCAGGCAAAACTGTGTGTACATAGCGTACCATGCGTCTCTGCATGCACCATACCCTGATATGTGTCGCCATGCTCTGCAGCCCAAAGTAGGAGAGAGGGTCGCAAGTATCAGACTTCGACCTGCTGGCTGGAGTTTCCCCCGTCAGGCACCCATCTGGTTCAAGTCGTCAGCCAATCTCCACAGCTTAATAAATAGTAAAGTCTAACTGAGCCAGTTAGTTAGATGTGTACACTTGGTGTAGTAGGATCTTTATTTAGTTTGATGCATACACTTGTTCTTTTTTGGTAGCCCTTTTGTAATGATGGCTGATGTTTGGTTTGGAAGAGAGAGCTGCGTCTTCACTCTTTTGGCCTGCTTACTGCTTCTGTTGCACCCCCAGCCCTGGTTGTTGCTGCTGCTGTTTTCAATGTACAATCAGTAGTATATTTCGTCTGTTGGTTGAATAAATGTGTTGTTAGAACGACAAACACAATGTTTTGGAAGTCGTTGCACGGTTTGATCCTTTAGTGCCCCTGTACCGTACGTAGCGCATACTATTTTTTGTACGGAACACATTTTCCACTTGTTGATAACATGCAGCCCACTGATGAAGGCCCAATAGAGGAGCCCATAATTAACTGGAAGGGAGGCTCTCACATGAATCCGGCCCAGGTACATGCTCATGGTCCCCTAAACATAAATAAGTAAATAAATAAATAAAGCTAAATGCTCATGCACCAGTTCTTTAAATTCACGATTTAACAGGAGGATATTATTTCCTATGATAGTGTCGTTACATTCAGTCGATATTATTCTTAGGCAAAGATAGCGACCAGTCTTCTTTCTCCCAGCATTTTCTTCCTGCAACCAGCGGACCCATGCAAATCGTAGTCAACGTCATAAATAGTTCCGGTCCATTTTTATTTTTCAATAAGAATGTCCAACCCAGCCCAGCACATTGGTGACATCACTTTATCCTCTGCCTTGGTGCGCTCGCCGGGGCACCGCCGTCCGGCCCTATCAACATAGTTTTTTTGAAATGGTCCCTGTCAACATAGTGAATCGGGATAGGATTGCAGTTCTGAGTATGACAGTACGGACCCACCAGGTCCACTCCTGAACACAAGCAAGCGCCTCTTTTACTACTCAAATGAACCCCTCGTTTTTTACTCTAATCCACCCTGCTGATATCTGGGACCCACATCATTTTCAACGTATAGTCAATTAACGACAGAATTGCACAACTTTTTTTTGAGTAGTAATTCGGAGGAGCAGGCTATAAACTGGGTTGTGCGGTCTCTGTGGCCCGTCTAACAACATGACCAGCCTAACAGTTTTTTCTTTGGGAAATAGGTAGCCCAGTATTTCTTTTTGAAGAACACCCAAGCTAGGCCTATTTGTTTTCTCCGACTTACTGGGATGCAAATCTTTCAAGACAAGGAGGGATGCATTCCGGCCTGGCCAAAGAGTATGGTCAGTGTCTGTTAAAAGTAATATCAAAAGGGGTTGAAAATTCCAAAAAAACTATAGCAAATGGGATATTAGTTTCTTTTTTGTTTTTGTTCTTCACTGATATCTTATACTCCCTCCGTCCCAAAATTCTTGTCTTAGATTAGTCTAGATACGGATGTATCTAATACCAAAACGTGACTTGATACATCCGTATTTAGACAAATCTAAGACAAGAATTTTGGGACGGAGGGAGTATTTCATTGGATTTAACATGACATAGTACTAATTTATTTTTAAATTTGTTTTAGTATGGCTACTTATTTTTGGATTAAGAATATTTTGTTCCCCAGCAAAAATTTGCGAAATTTCAAAATTTCTCACATATTTAGTTAATTTTTTTAACCCTGGTACTGACCAGAAAATGGGCAGCAATTCTAAAAATGGAAACGGGCTGCAATAAATTCCATATGAATTAGAAAATGAGTAAAAATTATAAAAAATAGCAAATGGGCTGTACACGCCACAGATTTCGAGGCTGACTTGTTTACGCAAGGCTTTGTCAGTCAACACACGATTCTAGCAGCAGTGACTATTGGATGTCCATCCAACGGCCGACGTGCTTCTTCAATCTCTTATCTTCCTGCTCTAGCCGCCTAAAGTAGCGCCGGCGGGACTGCCTGGTCCCTCCTCTTGTGGCCCGCTGTGATGCCGCGCAGGCTTCCCCGGCCCACCCTACTCCCTCCGCTGGCCTGGCCGCACGCAATCAACTGCCTCCTTATTACGCGAAAAAATGATTCCTCCCACTGACATCTGGGGCGCACCGGTTGGGAGGCTGACCTGTGGGCCTACTAAGTTGACGCGTACGCAGGGCTTGTCAACTTAGTCAACAAACGATTCTAGCAGCAGTAACCATTGGATTTGAATCGAACGGTCCTGCTGCTTCTTCAATCGCTGCTCTTCTTGCACCAGCCGCCCAAACCAGCGCCGGCGAGACCGCCTGCTCCTGCCTCCAGTGGCCGGCTGTGCTGCCGTTGAGGCCTCACCGCCCCCTACTACTCCCACCGCTAGCCAGGCCCTGCGGCGACGGCAGCCTCACACCGCAGCCGAACCAGTGAACCCTTGTACTCCTCTCCGCGTGGGCATCCACTGCCGCGTCTTCCTCGGCTCCGCGTCTTCCCCGGCTCCGCGTCGTCCCCTTCCTAGGCCTCGCCGTCGTCCACCACCTTGGATGCGCTCGGCGCGGATTGGTCAACGAACGACACCATCGGAAGTAGACTGTGCGTGGAGAGGCTGACAGCTGGGTCCACGGCCGCACGCAAGGAAATGCCTCCTTATTACGCGCAAAATAATGATTCTTCCACCTGACAGCTGGGACCCACCGGAAGGGCCTCTGTATTTCGCAAAAAAACGTTCCCACCGCTCATAGGTCGGACCCACTAGCTATATCTTCGCACGCAAGGAAGTGCCTCCTTATTACGCACAAAAATATGTATACTCCGCTGCTAGCTGGGACCTACAATAGTGGGAGGCTGACTTGTGGGCAAACTAAGTTGATGGGGACGGAGGGCTTTGTCAACTTAGTCAATATGAACGATTCTAGCTCCAGTGACCGTACGATGTCCATCCAACGGCCGTAGTGCTTCTTCAACCTCTGGTCTTCTTGCTCCAGCCGCCCAAACCAGCGCCAGTCGTGCCTCGTGCTCCTGCCTCCCGTGGCCGGCTGCGATGCCGCGAAGGCCTCATCACCCCTACTACTCCCACCACTGGCCAGGCCATCCCTCTACTCACCCACACCCCCTGTTATTCTGCGACGATGGCAGCCTCACACCGGAGCCGAACCAGTGAACCCTCGCACTCCTCTCCGCGTGGGCATCCACTGCCGCGTCTTCCCCGGCTCCGCGTCGTCCCCTTCCTAGGCCTCGCCGTCGTCCACCGCCTTGGTGCTCTCGGCGCGGCGTGGTCAATGTGGTCAACGACCGACTTCCATCAGAAGAGTACTGTACGTGGAGAGGCTGACAGCTGGGTCCACGGCAGCCGTAAGGAAGTGCCTCCTTATTACGCGCAAAATAATTATTCCTGCACCTGACAGCGGGGACCCACCGGACGGGCCACCGTATTTCGTGAAAAAAAAGTTCCCCCCCAGACTGCTAGGACCCACCAGCTACATCTTCGCACGCAAGGAAGTGCGCCCGGGCAAAAAAAATGATTCGCCCCCCTGACTGCTGGGACCCACCAGCTATATCTTCGCACGCAAGGAAGTGCCTGACATTCGGGACCCACCTGGTCGAAGCGTACGTAGTGTTGTCATTCTGGTCACGAACGTGTACGTACATACTGGTCGATGTAGAGCGCGCACGTGTCGTAGTAGAGGTGCGCATGTAGCATGTACACGTACGTACATCGGCCAGTGTGCAGGAAAGAAAATACGGCCACGTACGTACATACGGGCGGGGTCTCGAACGCCTACTCGCGCATAAGTACGGCCAGGGCTCGTCTACATGGCTGGGTCGGAATGGAGAAACAACATCGTCGTCGTGTTCATGGGGAGCCAACCGGCTGGGTCGGAATGGAATGCGTCGTCGTGTTCATTGGGAGGGCTTAGACGGAACAGCCGATGGAAATGAGGCCCGGCATACCGCAGAACGGAGGAAACGGCCTTGTGTTCGACCGGCCACATTCAAAACGGGAACCTGTTCATCGGGAGGGGTCTGGCGTACCGCAAAATGAAGGAAACGGACTTGTGTTGGACCTCCTATGGTTGAAACGGGGTCCTGTTGATCGGGAGGGATGTGGGGTACCGCAAAACGGAGGAAACATGCTTGTGTTGGAGCCCTACGGTCGAAACGGGGGTCCTGTTCATCGGGAGGGGTGTGGCGTACCGCAAGACGGAGGAAACGGACTTGTGTTGGAGCACTACGGTCGAAACGGGGGTCCTGTTCGTCGGGAGGGGTGTGGCGTGCCGCAAAACAGGACTCCACGAGATACTGTTCATCTCCACCGTCGACCTCCTCTAGCCTCCACAGACTACTATTCATCCACCATCGACCTCCTCCAGCCTCCATCTGCGAGTGTTCATCCACGGACTCCTGTTCATCCAGCCTCCACCGCGCGCTACTCCACCGGCTACTGTTCAACCAGCCCCCTCCACGGGCTCCTGTTCAACCAGCCCTCTACGGGCTACTGTTCATCCAACCCTCCACCGTCTACTGTTCAACCAGCCCTCCACGGGGTCGTCCTGTTCATCCATCCCTCCACGGGGTCCTGTTCATCCAGCCCCAACCAGCTCGATCGATCGGGGTCCTGTTCATCCAGAGGCAACACCACGGGGTCCTGTTCATCCACCCCCACCGGGAACTGTTCATCCAAACCCCCCAGCAACGCTCACTGTTCATCTAGAGGCAGCATCGATCGGCTTCAGTTAGCAGCAGTAGCGAAGGAATCGCTCGATCGGGTTCAGTTAACAGCCATCGGTCGATCGCTCGGGTTCAGTAACGCGTAGCCTGCAGTGCAATCGCTAGGGTTCAGTAGGCGAATGCCTCGCTCGGGTTCAGTTAGAGCCCAACGCCTCGCACCCACGTGCGTGCGTGTACGAGAGAAACGTGCAAACCTCCATGCATCGCTCAGCCCCGACCACCCACTGTAACCGGGAACACCCCGATATTTTCCTCGCCCTCGCTTCTACCACGGTTTTTCCCATCATGGACGACCCAAAGAATGTCATGCAACTGCATCTCCGGCCCACCCAGGACGAAAATCCCATTTTCTGTCATCATTTTTTGTTATAGAAGTAGGAGCCCACCACATCTATGATGATACCGGGTTTTTTCACAATTACCGTCATAGAAGTGTCATAAGTATGACATAAAAAAAATTTCGTTCGGCCCAAAATGTCACGGATGTGTCTTTTTTTGTAGTGTCAACAGAGTCTATCTTCATAAGTTCCTAAAGAAGACATCCTATGAGCTCCTGACTGGTGAGAATCCAAATGTCAGCTACTTCAGAGTCTTTGGTGCTAGGTGCTGGATCAAGGATCCACATCACACGTCAAAATTTGACCGAAAGCACATGAAGGTTTTATGCTTGGCTATGGAAAGGATTCGCACTCCTACGGAGTCTTCAACCTCTTTCACTATAAAGTGGTTGAAACTGTGGATGTGCGGTTCAATGAGACTAACGGCTCACAAAGAGGGCACCTGCCAAATGTGCTAGATGAAGCTTCACCAAGTGAATCTATCAAGCTAATGGGTACTGGAGAAATGATACCTACAGAGGAACAGACTGAAGAGGAAATCATCATTTCTGCACCTAACCAGCATGAAGACAATGCTCAGCCTGAAGCCAGTGCTCAAGATGAAGACAATAATCAGTAAGGGCAAAACCTTCGTCCAGTACATCCTCGGGTTGCAAATGAAGTCCAGGTTGAGAAGATAATTGATAGTATCAATGCACCTGGTCCACTCACTCGTTCAAGAGCAACACAACTAGCAAACTTCTGTGGACACTTTGCATTTGTGTCCATATCCAAACCCAAGAAAGTTGATGAAGCCTTCATGGAACCTGAATGGATTCAAGCTATGCAAGAAGAGCTTCAACAGCTTGAGCTGAATAATGTATGGGAGCTTGTGAAGCATCCTGATCCTCGCAAGCACAATATTATCGTCACCAAATGGATCTATCGCAACAAACAATATGAGCATGGTCAAGTTGTCACAAAAAGGCTCATCTCGTTGCTCAAGGTTACACACAAGTGGAAGGAATTGACTTTGATGAAACCTTAGCTCCTGTGGCTAGGCTTGAAGCCATTCGCATACTGTTAGCCTATGCCAACCACAACAACATTCTTCTGTATCAAATGGATATAAAGAGTGCCTTCGTCAACGAAAAAATTGAAGAAGAAGTGTATGTCGCACAACCACCTGGTTTTGAAGACCCAAAGCATCTTGACATGGTATACAAGCTCAACAAGGCACTGTATGGCCTCAAACAAGCACCTCGCGCTTAGTATGACACACTCAAAAAGACTTCCTGAAGAGCAAAGGCTTCAAACCTGGTTCTCTAGATCCCACTCTCTTCACGAAGACATACGATGGTGAACTGTTTGCATGCCAAATCTATGTGGATGACATTATCTTCGGCTGCACTGATAAGAGATACAGTGATGAGTTTGGGCGTATGATGCAAGAGCAATATCAGATGTCCATGATGGGTGAGCTGAAGTTCTTCCTTGGTCTTCAAATCCGCCAGCAGAGAAATGACATCTTCATATCACAAGAGAAGTACCTCAAAGATTGCCTGAAGAAGTTTGGAATGCAAGAGTGCAAAGGGTACACGACGCCAATGCCAACCAAAGGCCAATTGGGCCCCGACGACAATGGTAAAGAGTTTGATCAAAAGGTATACCGCTCCATGATTGGGTCTTTACTGTACTTATGTGCATCTAGGCCTGATATAATGCTTAGCGTTTGCATGTGTGCCCAATTCCAAGCGGCACCAAAGGAATCGCATCAACTAGCAGTGAAGAGAATTCTTCGATATTTGGCTCACACCCCAACACTAGGGTTATGGTATCCAAAGGGCTTAGAGTTTGATATAGTTGGATTCTCAAATGGTGATTATGCTGGTGACAAGGTTGATCGCAAGTCCACATCAGGCACATGTTGTTGGGAAACGTAGTAATTTCAAAAAAATTCCTACGCACATGCAAGATCATGGTGATTCATAGCAACGAGAGGGGAGAGTATTGTCTACGTACCCTCGTAGACCGTAAGCAGAAGCATTATGACAACGCGGTTGATGTAGTCGTACGTCTTCACGATCGACCGATCCTAGCACCGAAAGTACGACACCTCCGCGATCTGCACACGTTCGGCTTGGTGACGTCCCACGAACTCATGATCCAGCAGAGTGTCGAGGGAGAGCTTTGTCAGCACGACGGCGTGATGACAGTGATGATGAAGCTACCGGCGCAGGGCTTAGCCTAAGCACTGCAACGATATGACCGAGGTGGATTATGGTGGAGGGGGGCACCGCACACGGCTAAGAACAATGTCTGTTGTGTGTTCTAGGGTGCCCCCTGCCCCCGTATATAAAGGAGCAAGGGGGGAGGCCGGCCGGCCTAGGGCACACCAAGAGAGGGGGGAGTCCTCCTCCTAGTAGGAGTAGGACTCCCCTTTTCCTAGTCCAACTAGGAAGGGGAAGGGGCAAGGAAGGAGAGGGAGAGAGGGAGGGAAAGAGGGGGCGCCACCCCCCTCCTTGTCCAATTCGGACTCCCAAGGGGGGGGGCGGCCATCCCTAAGGCCCCCTCCTCTCTCTCTCACAAGGCTCATGTTGGCCCATTAGTTCCCCCCGGGGGTTTCGATAACTCCACGGCACTCCGATAATTATCCGATGACCCCCGGAACACTTCCGGTGTCCGAATATAGTCGTTCAATATATCAATCTTTTTGTCTCGACCATTTCAAGACTCCTCGTCATTTCCATGATCTCATCCGGGACTCCAAACTACCTTCGGTACATCAAAACACATAAACTCATAATACCGATCGTCACCGAACGTTAAGCATGTGAACCCTACGGGTTCGAGAACTATGTAGACATGACCGAGACACGTCTCCGGTCAATAACCAATAGCGGAACCTGGATGTTCATATTGGCTCCCACATATTCTACGAAGATCTTTATCGGTCAAACCACATAAGAACATACGTTGTTCCCTTTATCATCGGTATGTTACTTGCCCGAGATTCGATCGTCGGTATCTCAATACCTAGTTCAATCTCATTACCGGCAAGTCTCTTTGCTCATTCCGTAATGCATCATCCCGCAACTAACTCATTAGTCACATTGCTTGCAAGGCTTATAGTGATGTGCATTACCGAGAGGGCCCAGAGATACCTCTCCGACAATCGGAGTGACAAATCCTAATCTCGATCTATGCCAACTCAACAAACACCATCGGAGACACCTGTAGAGCACCTTTATAATCACCCAGTTATGTTGTGACGTTTGGTAGCACACAAAGTGTTCCTCCGGTATTCGGGAGTTGCATAATCTCATAGTCATAGGAACATGTATAAGTCACGAAGAAAGCAATAGCAATTATACTAAACGATCAAGTGCTAAGCTAACGGAATGGGTCAAGTCAATCACATCGTTCTCTAATGATGTGATCCCGTTAATCAAATGACAACTCATGTCTATGGCTAGGAAACTTAACTATCTTTGATTCAACGAGCTAGTCAAGTAGAGGCATACTAGTGACATTCTGTTTGTCTATGTATTCACACATGTACTAAGTTTTCGGTTAATACAATTCTAGCATGAATAATAAACAATTATCATCATATAAGGAAATATAAATAACAACTTTATTATTGCCTCTAGGGCATATTTCCTTCAGTCTCCCACTTGCACTAGACTCAATAATCCAGATTACACAGTAATGATTCTAACACCCATGGAGTCTTGGTGCTGATCATGTTTTGCTCGTGAGAGAGGCTTAGTCAACGGGTCTGCAACATTCAGATCCGTATGTATCTTGCAAATCTCTATGTCTCCCTCCTTGACTTGATCGCGGATGGAATTGAAGCGTCTCTTGATGTGCTTGGTTCTCTTGTGAAATCTGGATTCCTATGCCAAGGCAATTGCACCAGTATTGTCAGAAAATATTTTCATTGGACCCGATGCACTAGGTATGATACCTAGATCGGATATGAGCTCCTTCATCCAGACTCCTTCATTTGCTGCTTCCGAAACAGCTATGTACTCCGCTTCACACATAGATCCCGCCACGATGCTTTGCTTAGAACTGCACCAACTGACAGCTCCACCGTTCAATATAAATACATATCCGGTTTGTGACTTAGAGTCATCCGGATCAGTGTCAAAGCTTGCATCGACGTAACCATTTACGACGAGCTCTTTGTCACCTCTATAAATGAGAAACATATCCTTAGTCCTTTTCAGGTATTTCAGGATGTTCTTGACCGCTGTCCAGTGATCCACTCCTGGATTACTTTGGTACCTCCCTACTAAACTAATAGCAAGGCACACATCAGGTCTGGTACACAGCATTGCATACATGATAGAGCCTATGGCTGAAGCATAGGGAACACCTTTCATTTTCTCTCTATCTTCTGCAGTGGTCGGGCATTGAGTCTGACTCAATTTCACACCTTGTAACACATGTAATAACCCTTTCTTTGCTTGATCCATTTTTAACTTCTTCAAAACTTTATCAAGGTATGTGCTTTGTGAAAGTCCAATTAATTGTCTCGATCTATCTCTATAGATCTTGATGCCCAATATATAAGCAGCTTCACCGAGGTCTTTCATTGAAAAACTCTTGTTCAAGTATCCTTTTATGCTATCCAGAAATTCTATATCATTTCCAATCAACAATATGTCATCCACATAACATATTATAAATGCTACAGAGCTCCCACTCACTTTCTTGTAAATACAAGCTTCTCCAAAAGTCTGTATAAAACCATATGCTTTGATCACACTATCAAAACGTTTATTCCAACTCCGAGATGCTTGCACCAGTCCATAAATGGATCGCTGGAGCTTGCACACTTTGTTAGCATCCTTTGGATCGATAAAACCTTCAGGTTGCATCATATAAAACTCTTCTTCCAGAAATCCATTTAGAAATGCAGTGTTTACATCCATTTGCCAAATTTCATAATCATAAAATGCGGCAATTGCTAACATGATTCGGATGGACTTAAGCATCACTACAGGTGAGAAGGTCTCATCGTAGTCAACTCCTTGAACTTGTCGAAAACCTTTCGCAACAAGTCGAGCTTTGTAGACAGTAACATTACCGTCAGTGTCAGTCTTCTTCTTGAAGATCCATTTATTCTTGATGGGTTGCCGATCATCGGGCAAGTCAACCAAAGTCCACACTTTGTTCTCATACATGGATCCCATCTCAGATTTCATGGCCTCAAGCCATTTCGCGGAATCTTGGCTCATCATCGCTTCCTCATAGTTCGTAGGTTCGTCATGGTCAAGTAAGATGACCTCCAGAACAGGATTACCGTACCACTCTGGTGCGGATCTTACTCTGGTTGACCTACGAGGTTTGGTAGTAACTTGATCTGAAGTTATATGTTCATCATCATTAGCTTCCTCACTAATTGGTGTAGGAGTCACAGGAACAGATTTCTGTGATGAACTACTTTCAAATAAGGGAGCAGGTACAGTTACCTCATCAAGTTCTACTTTCCTCCCACTCACTTCTTTTGAGAGAAACTCCTTCTCTAGAAAGGATCCATTCTTAGCAACGAATGTCTTGCCTTCAGATCTGTGATAGAAGGTGTACCCAACAGTCTCCTTTGGGTATCCTATGAAGACACATTTCTCCGATTTGGGTTCGAGCTTATCAGGTTGAAGCTTTTTCACATAAGCATCGCAGCCCCAAACTTTAAGAAACGACAACTTTGGTTTCTTGCCAAACCACAGTTCATAAGGTGTCGTCTCAACGGATTTAGATGGTGCCCTATTTAACGTGAATGCAGCCGTCTCTAAAGCATAACCCCAAAACGATAGCGGTAAGTCAGTAAGAGACATCATAGATCGCACCATATCTAGTAAAGTACGATTACGATGTTCGGACACACCATTACGTTGTGGTGTTTCGGGTGGCATGAGTTGCGAAACTATTCCGCATTGTTTCAAATCAAAACCAAACTCGTAACTCAAATACTCTCCTCCACGATCAGATCATAGAAACTTTATATTCTTGTTACGACAATTTTCCACTTCACTCTGAAATTCTTTGAACTTTTCAAATGTTCCAGACTTATGTTCCATCAAGTAGATATACCCATATCTGCTCAAATCATCTGTGAAGGTGAGAAAATAACGATACCCGCCACGAGCCTCAACATTCATTGGACCACATACATCAGTATGTATGATTTCCAACAAATCTGTTGCTCGCTCCATTGTTCCGAAGAACGGAGTTTTAGTCATCTTGCCCATGAGGCATGGTTCGCAAGTACCAAGTGATTCATAATCAAGTGATTCCAAAATTCCATCAGAATGGAGTTTCTTCATGCGCTTTACACCAATATGACCTAAACGGCAGTGCCACAAATATGTTGCACTATCATTATCAACTCTGCATATTTTGGCTTCAATATTATGAATATGTGTGTCACTACTATCGAGATTCAACAAGAATAGACCACTCTTGAAGGGTGCATGACCATAAAAGATATTACTCATATAAATAGATTAAGCATTATTCTCTGATTTAAATGAATAACCGTCTCGCATCAAACAAGATCCAGATATAATGTTCATGCTTAACGCTGGCACCAAATAACAATTATTCTGGTCTAAAACTAATCCCGAAGGTAGATGTAGAGGTAGCATGCCGACCGCGATCACATCGACTTTGGAACCATTTCCCACGCGCATCGTCACCTCATCCTTAGCCAATCTTCGCTTAATCCGTAGTCCCTATTTCGAGTTGCAAATATTAGCAACAGAACCAGTATCAAATACCCAGGTGCTACTGCGAGCATTAGTAAGGTACACATCAATAACATGTATATCACATATACATTTGTTCACCTTGCCATCCTTCTTATCCGCCAAATACTTGGGGCAGTTCCGCTTCCAGTGACCAGTCCCTTTGCAGTAGAAGCACTCAGTCTCAGGCTTAGGTCCAGACTTGGGCTTCTTCACTTGAGCAGCAACTTGCTTGCCGTTATTGTTGAAGTTCCCATTCTTCCCTTTACCCTTTTTTGTTGAAATTGGTGGTCTTGTTGACCATCAACACTTGATGCTCCTTCTTGATTTCTACCTCCGCAGCCTTTAGCATTGCGAAGAGCTCGGGAATTGCCTTATCCATCCCTTGCATGTTATAGTTCATCACGAAGCTCTTGTAGCTTGGTGGCAGTGATTGAAGAATTCTGTCAGTTACACTATCATCAGGAAGATTAACTCCTAGTTGAATCAAGTGATTGTTATACCCAGACATTTTGAGTATATGCTCACTGACAGAACTATTCTCCTCCATCTTGCAGCTGTAGAACTTATTGGAGACTTCATATCTCTCAATCCGTGCATTTGCTTGAAATATTAACTTCAACTCCTGGAACATCTCATATGCTCCATGACGTTCAAAATGTCGTTGAAGTCCCGGTTCTAAGCCGTAAAGCATGGCACACTGAACTATTGAGTAGTCATTAGCTTTGCTCTGCCAGACGTTCATAACATCTGGCGTTGCTCCTGCAGCGGGTTTGGCACCTAGCGGTGCTTCCAGGACGTAATTCTTCTGTGCAACAATGAGGATAATCCTCAAGTTACGGACCCAGTCCGTGTAGTTGCTACCATCATCTTTCAACTTAGCTTTCTCTAGGAATGCATAAAAATTCAACGGAACAACAGCATGAGCCATCTATCTACAACAACATAGACATGCAAATACTATCAGGTACTAAGTTCATGATAAATTAAATTTCAATTAATCAAATTACTTAAGAACTCCCACTTAGATAGACATCCCTCTAATCATCTAAGTGATCATGTGATCCAAATCAACTAAACCATGTCCGATCATCACGTGAGATGGAGTAGTTTTCAATGGTGAACATCACTATGTTGATCATATCTACTATATGATTCACGCTCGACCTTTCAGTCTCAGTGTTCCGAGGCCATATCTGCATATGCTAGGCTCGTCAAGTTTAACCCGAGTATTCTGCGTGTGCAAAACTGGCTTGCACCCGTTGTATGTGAACGTAGAGCTTATCACACCCGATCATCACGTGGTGTCTCGGTACGAAGAACTTTCGCAATGGTGCATACTCAGGGAGAACACTTGTACCTTGAAATATAGTGAGAGATCATCTTATAATGCTACCGTCGAACTAAGCAAAATAAGATGCATAAAGGATGAAAGGCTGAAATGCCAACGGACCTCTGTCTATTCTCTAATTCACCCGGTTTACAACTTTTATGATCTCTTCCCGAACCAAACATGAATCTTTCGATTCATTTGGAAAGATCTTTAATACTGTGCCCAATTCCGAAGTTAGTTCGATACATGTGACCGGCAATGAGAAAAATAAATGCAATAGCTAAATGATGGTGAGCCATATCGGTCAGCCACAAACTTTCAATATAAGTGATATGATATGGCCATCATCATCTTGTGCCTTTGATCTCCATCTCCACAGCACCGTCATGATCACCATCGTCACCGGCTTGACACCTTGATCTCCATCGTAGCATCGTTGTCGTCTCGCCAACTATTGCTTCTACGACTATCGCTACCGCTTAGTGATAAAGTAAAGCAATTACTTGGCGATTTCATTTCATACAATAAAGCGACAACCATATGGCTCCTGCCAGTTGCCGATAACTTCATTATAAAACATGATCATCTCATACAATAAAATTTAGCATCATGTCTCGACCATATCACATCACAACATGCCCTGCAAAAACAAGTTAGACGTCCTCTACTTTGTTGTTGCAAGTTTTACGTGGCTGCTACGGCTTCTAGTAAGAACCGTTCTTACCTACGCATCAAAACCACAACGATTTTTCGTCAAGTATGTGTTGTTTTAACCTTCAACAAGACCGGGCGTAGCCACACTCGATTCAACTAAAGTTGGAGAAACTGACACCCGCCAGTCACCTGTGTGCGAAGCACGTCGGTAGAACCAGTCTCGCGTAAGCGTACACGTAATGTCGGTCCGGGCCGCTTCATCCAACAATACAGCCGAATGAAAGTATGACATGCTGGTAAGCAGTATGACTATTATCGCCCACAACTCACTTGTGTTCTACTCATGCATATAGCATCTACGCATAAACCTGGCTCGGATGCCACTGTTGGGAAACGTAGTAATTTCAAAAAAATTCCTACGCACACGCAAGATCATGGTGATGCATAGCAACGAGAGGGGAGAGTGTTGTCTACGTACCCTTGTAGACCGTAAGCGGAAGCGTTATGACAACGCGGTTGATGTAGTCGTACGTCTTCACGTCGACCGATCCTAGCACCGAAAGTACGACACCTCCATGATCTGCACACGTTCAGCTCGATGACGTCCCATGAACTCACGATCCAGCAGAGTATCGAGGGAGAGCTTCGTCAGCATGACAGCGATGATGAAGCTACCGGCGCAAGGCTTCGCCTAAGCACTGCAACGATATGACCGAGGTGGATTATGGTGGAGGGGGGCACCGCACACGCCTAAGAACAATGTCTATTGTGTGTTCTAGGGTGCCCCCTGCCCCTGTATATAAAGGAGCAAGGGGGGAGGCCGGCCGGCCTAGGGCGCGCCAAGGAGAGGGGGGAGTCCTCCTCCTAGTAGGAGTAGGACTCACCTTTTCCTAGTCCAACTAGGAAGGGGAAGGGGGAAGGAAGGAGAGGGAGAGAGGGAGGGAAAGAGGGGGCGCCCCCTCCTTGTCCAATTCGGACTCCCAAGGGGGGGGGCGGCCAGCCCTAAGGCCCCCTCCTCTCTCTCTCACAAGGCCGATGTTGGCCCATTAGTTCCCCCGGGGGTTCCGATAACCCCCCGGCACTCTAATAATTATCCGGTGACCCCCAGAACACTTCCGGTGTCCGAATATAGTTGTCCAATATATCAATCTTTATGTCTCGACCATTTCAAGACTCCTCGTCATGTCCATGATCTCATCCAGGACTCCGAACTACCTTCGGTACATCAAAACACATAAACTCATAATACCAATCGTCACCGAACGTTAAGCGTGCGGACCCTACGGGTTCGAGAACTATGTAGACATGACCGAGACACGTCTCCGGTCAATAACCAATAGCGGAACCTGGATGTTCATATTGGCTCCCACATATTCTACGAAGATCTTTATCGGTCAAACCGCATAACAACATACATTGTTCCCTTTGTCATCGGTATGTTACTTGCCCGAGATTCGATCGTCGGTATCTCAACACCTAGTTCAATCTTGTTACCGACAAGTATCTTTAATCATTCCGTAATGCATCAACCCGCAACTAACTCATTAGTCACTTTTCTTGCAAGGCTTACAGTGATGTGCATTGTCGAGAGGGCCCAAAGATACCTCTCCGACAATCGGAGTGACAAATCCTAATCTCGATCTATGCCAACTCAACAAACAAAGTCGGAGACACCTGTAGAGCACCTTTATAATCACCCAGTTATGTTGTGACAT
Organism: Aegilops tauschii subsp. strangulata; assembly: GCF_002575655.3. Classification (NCBI taxonomy): domain Eukaryota; kingdom Viridiplantae; phylum Streptophyta; class Magnoliopsida; order Poales; family Poaceae; genus Aegilops; species Aegilops tauschii. The sequence continues at coordinate 325,637,085 of NC_053040.3, forward strand.
TTGGTAGTACACAAAGTGTTCCTCCGGTATTCGGGAGTTGCATAATCTCATAGTCATAGGAACATGTATAAGTCATGAAGAAAGCAATAACAATTATACTAAACAATCAAGTGCTAAGCTAACGGAATGGGTCAAGTCAATCACATCATTCTCTAATGATGTGATCCCGTTAATCAAATGACAACTCATGTCTATGGCTAGGAAACTTAACCATCTTTGATTCAACGAGCTAGTCAAGTAGAGGCATACTAGTGACACTCTGTTTGTCTATGTATTCACACATGTACTAAGTTTCCGGTTAATACAATTCTAGCATGAATAATAAACATTTATCATGATATAAGGAAATATAAATAACAACTTTATTATTGGCTCTAGGGCATATTTCCTTCACATGTCACTTTCTTGGATGATCTCTTGTCTGTTGGTCTTCAAAGAAGCAGAACTAAGTATCACTCTCCACTGCTGAATCTGAATACATTGCTGCTGGATCTTGCTGCGCTCAGCTTCTCTGGATGAAGCAAACTCTCAAGGACTATGGCATCAACATGAAGCATGTGCCACTCTACTGCGACAATGAGAGCGCTATCAAGATTTCTCACAATTGTGACAGCCTGGTTTTTGCCCTCTTCTCTTTGCCTGATTTCTGTTGGTTTGATTTTGAAATTTGGAGTTTTGAATCTTTTCAAATGGACTTAAACACTTGGGTACCCCTTGAATTTCACCCAAGTGCCTCATTTCCCTCTCTAACTATAATTTCCTCTCTGGTTCACCTCAAAAAAATATTTTGAATATTTTTCTTAAATGAAATTTTTTCATTTCCGTCTCTTAAACCCTAGCTAGCTCAATGTGCTCCAAAGCAACCCCAATTTTTCTTGCCCAAAAAAATTTGAGGAAATTCAAAAATATTCTTTGAACCCTAGGGCACCTTCCTGAGCAAAAATATTTCATCACTTTTTGGAATATTTTTGCTACAGAAAATATTTTCTATTCTGGACAGAAATGGTAGTTTCTACGGCAAGTACCATTTTACTTGCTCCATTGTGGCTGATTTTTCTTGTGCATCATCACCTTAGTAGATGATTGCTAACCTCCAAAGACCAGCTCCCAACTCCCAGTAGTTTGACCATAGTAAGCTCTCAAAGTTACTGTCCAGAAACTTACCAGGCGGTCGAAATCTATTCTACTGCGCCTGCGATCAAACCCAAGCGTGGTAACCACTAAAACTACCATGAACAACATGCCAGACATGAAGTTTGGGCTTAGGTCGTCCTGAGGTCAGAGTTCACGCGGTGACCACGCGTGTGCACGATGCCAACCTGCATGTCGCCGCGCTCTGAGTGCCGCTGAGCGCTCTGTTGCGCACATGCTCGCTGCCCCGACTGCCTCAACTTGCCAAACTTCGCCACAATCTTCATCCAAACCCTCTTAACTCCCTCCTGGCTCTCGCCGATGCCGGAGCTCGCCGCAGCAAGCACGGGCGCGGTCTGGCCAACGTAACACTGCGTTGCACACTGTGCTCGTTGTCACCCCCATGCCCCTATGCTCGTCCCTGCTTGCCCACAGTTCCCGCGTGAGCTGCGTCGCCTTCTCCCCCTCTCACTGACGCCGTTCGTCACTGGGTGCCGTGTCCAGGTGTCTACCGGCGGAGCCCGATCCCCCCTCGACGCTCAGCTACAAATAGACCCCTCCCCAGCCTCCTCGAGCACCATCCACTCCTCCCACACACTCCAGATCTCGTAGAAAGCCGTAACCCGGCCGGGCAGGCCGCGGGCCGCTGTCCCCGAGCTCGAGATCGCCGGCGATCCCCTTGGGTCGTCTCCGTAGCTCCAGCCCCTCCCAGGCTCGGGCCTCCCTTCCAGGGCCTCCGCCGTGCCTCGGTGGTGCTGTTCCGCCCGGTTGGAGGCCCCGGAGTCGCCTCTGGTCGCCGTCGTCTTCATCTCCGGTGACCTCCGCTCTCTGTCTCCGCTAGAGAGGTTGTTTCCGACGCCGTCCAACCACCCCTAGCTACTCTACGGGTACGAGCAGGTGCCCCTCCGTCTCCTCTTTCAATCCCTCCCTCTCGTTCTGGCCAAGAAGCTTTCCTCGCCGGCGTGTGCTCCGTTGAAGCCGTGCCGTCCTCTGTTTCCCTCTCCCCCTCCCTCTCACTTGACTAGCAGGGCCCGCTAGTCAGCCATTGAGTACGCGCGTGAAGCGGTACGAGTGGTGGCGCCCGTGAGGCTTTACGCCTTCGACGTCACCCCCCTCCAGTCTGTTTTTATTTCAATTTAAATTTCATTTTTCCAGAGAGCTTCAAATAGCCAAAACTCTTTAACCATAAGTCCAAATGAATTGATTCTTTTTGCATTATGTTCTTTGTGAAGAAATCTAGTAGCTCACCAAAAATGAGATTTTTCTCTGCTGTCTAGATTTTTTGGTGAATTTCCGAAGGGTTCTTGATGTTTTCTTTTTGTGTTTATAAATATTTTCAGAAAGTGAAGCTTGTCTTGAGGATCACCAGGAGGCTTGTGAACCTCAGCTGCACTAAGGCAAGCCATAGCAACATTTTCATGGTGCCATTATAATATTTGTGATTTTACAACTTGAAGGAATGATTTAATGCATGCATTTAAATCACTATTATATTAGTTATATTCTGTTGGTTGTTTGTTTAAGTTGTCATGTTTAGTTTACAGAAAGTTGGAAGCTAACTAAGTTGGTAAAGTAACTAGAAGTAAATTTTGTTATGAAGAAGTAATATAGTTATGAATATAAGTAATTATTTGGAGTTATTTTTCTTGCATGAGAAAAATGATAAATTTGCTAGAAAAGATTCTCTTTAAAGTGAGGTTTAATCCTAACCAGAGTAGTGTCATGAGTTGTTGATGTTTATGCTTAGTGTGGATATAGTTGACCCAGTTATTTCCGATGATATATGATGCATATGTTAGTGTTGCTCTTGCATGGCATGTTATGACACCGGTTACTTTCACGTTAAGCTGAACCTGTTAATAACCCAACTTGAATATATCGTTGACCGGGTCACGGTGCCACTGAATCGAGCTTTTCCCAGTGCAACCACATTTGCCTTTATGGGAAGGCCTTTATTCGGTCCGTTGTCATGCCTCTAGTCGGTGCCTCTAACGAGGGAAGGTTATGGGCGTGCGGTACCCTGGCCCGGTAAGCATACATAACCTTGTGTGCCCGTTGCTGAGATTATGGTACCTTGTCCCCGTGTGGGACGTTTATGTTTTGGCCATGACGGTGGTCATTGGTGTCTTTGGTAGACACGGGGCCACCCAGGACTAGCCCAGTGGGGAGTGAGTTGGAGTGGCTGGGAGAGTGTCATGGCAGTGGAGGGGTTTCGTCGGAATGCCGTTGGTCCACCCAAATGGGAGTGCGAGGCCATGGGTTCCGTGGTGTGGGTACATTGCGCTACCTCTGCAGAGTGTAATAAATCTATCGATAGCCGAGTCCACTGTTACGGACACGCTCGAAAGTAGGTCACACCATGGGTCAACGTTTAATAAATTTTGCACACTAAGTCATGAACTTTGCACTGTTGATGATGGTGGGAAGGCCATCTGGATGTTTGAGACCAAGTGTTGCTCGTGGCTGTGATCGCCGGAAAGATCATGAGGTAACCCGAGTTAAGACCACGAGGTTGGTACGTTTCTGATCCAAGAGCGATCACCATTGGTAGCCAGTACAAGGGACTTTTCTCACAAGAGCATGATCACAACATGTTGGATATATTGTTGCATTATTAATAATTGGTTAATTATCATGATATTTCTTGTCATTATGTTTATGCTTGTTGTGAGCTTGCAAGTACATTCAATGTACTGACCTGGCGTGTCATGCCAGATTTCAGGAAAGTCTCGTTGGAAAGGAGTGCTGTTCGAGTCTAGATCGTGTCCACATCGGTGTCCCTGTGCTATGAAGTTCCGCTACGACGTTGTTCCGCTGCCGCGTAGTTGTTATGATCGAGGCCCCTTTATGTTCACTAAATAATGCACATACTGTTTAGCCGCACCGTGTGTGCCGCTTGGCCTCGCCACCTGTTGTAATATAAACTTTGATCCACTAGCATCAATAAAGCGGTTGTTTTCTGTACCAAGATGTTGTGTGTTGCCAGAAGACATGGTCTCTGGGCTGGCAATGCATGGTAAACGGGTTGCTCTGAGCCGGGGTGCCACAATGATTGTATCAGAGCCGCGCTGACTGTAGGACACGCTAGACTACGACGTGTTAACTGGACGTTAGATACGAGTTTAAGTTGAGTGCCGATAGCATTTGTAGCTGGTTGTTGCATTGCATGCGCTTGTTTTATTTTTATGCTAACCTACTAATGGTTGTGAGTGTAGATGGTTCCGGTGCCGTATCCGTGCCAGTTGCAGCTGATGCCGTACACGTCGCCGCATCTCCTTCGTAACATGTGGCGTCGGCTATACCCCCTCGGTGACGACCCAGTCTACCGTGTGTATCGGGAGCGTCTAGCAGACTCAGTGTATGAGTACCACGCAGTGGTTACTCTGCGCACCAGTTCCGATTCCAGCACTTACACTCGTACCTCTCGGAGCGGTTTCGCTTCTACCGATTCTCAGGCTGTCCAGTTTGCTACATTCGAGGTCCTTGTAGAGCTTTGTTACAATAAGGTCCGGATGCAGAACCACCCAGGTTTCTACTACTATCCTTCTCTGCACGACAATGGTCGTTTCCGTTTCCCTATCATTGATCCGGAGTCTGATAGTGTTGCTAGCCACCTTTCCCGTTATATCATTGCTAGCTATCTTATGATCCACGAGCTGACTCGAAAGCTGACTCGTGCTCGTACTGCTTTAGCCTCTACTAGGTCTGTCACTGCTCCATCCTCCCTAGGATTTACTCCTTATATTCCAGCCAGTTCTAGCTCCCCTATTTCACTGGTTACTTCTCCGAGTAGCTCGGGCGCCTCGACTGTGAATCCTCTCAGTGCTCCTGCTGAGTGGGTTTCACTTTTCACTACTCCTATAGCCCCGATGCTTCACCCTACACCTGCCCCGGAGGGAGAGCCCTCGAGGCAGTGCCGTCGTGTTACCTTTAACCCGGAGATCTCAGTTAACCCCGTCAGTTCAGGATCCGAGCCCGCTTCAGGAGAGGACCCCGCAGCACCATCAGAGCAGTAGAGCTTCTGAGTATTCGCAGTCATCAGGATGGTGTACGGATGTAGTCGTACGAGTCATGATGTTTCGTTTCCTGTATAAGAGTAGCTGAACCTGGCATGTTGTTTACCTTTCATGTACGAGTCTATGTATAATTATGTTGGAACTCTATTTTATTCGCCGTATTTTCTTCGTTATTTCGGTTTTTCTCGGGCTTTGTTGCTGGCTTTTCCCCAAATTTATTTTGGATGTTTCTCATCTCGGTTGCGTTGTCTTGGAAAACATCCACAATAGGATGTCGCGGGGAGGCAGCAGTAGCAACGCTCATGAGGATGCTCCTGTTCATCGTTTCGCACAACAGGCAGGACACTCTCCCGAGCCGTACATACCACCACCGCCTCCATCGCCAAATCCGCCCTCCACCGAGCAAATTCTGCGTATGTTTGAGGAAAGGAGGAATAATGATCTGATTGAAATATTAAGAAGTGGGCAAGCTGTCGTTGGACAGAATGGAAATCAGAACGGTCATCACTCCAAGCTGTCTGATTTTCAGAGGACCAAGCCTCCCAGTTTCAGTCAGGTTATTGATCCCTTGGATGCAGACTATTGGTTGCGAACCATTGAGAGGAAGCTTGAGATTGCTCGTACTGAAGAAGATGATAAAGTTCCATTTGCAACTCATTATCTTGAAGGCGCTGCTGCCATATGGTGGGAAAATGCAAAAGCCATGTGGCCTGCTGATGAGGAGATCACCTGGTCAAAATTCAAGGATCAATTCCGGAAATATCATATCCCTACTGGAATTATGAAGGCTAAGCAGCATGAATTTCTCACGCTCATCCAAGGAAATCAGTTTGTGGGTGAATATTTGCAAAAATTCAATCATCTGGCCCATTACTCCCTTTATGACGTGGCCATAGAAGAAAGAAAGATTGACAGATTTCTTGGGGGATTAAACCCGCAACTCCGGTGTACCATCAGTATGTTCGATTTCCCAGATTTCCAAACTCTGGTGAACAAAGCTTTCATTGCTGAAAGGGAGCACAAGCTCGTATCGGACAACAGGCCTGCTAACAACGACCACAAGTGCAAGTTTGAGCCAAGGAAGGAAGGGCAACCCGTGCAAAAGGCTCATACCTGGCAGCAGACTCAGGTGGAATACAAGCCCAATTGGCAACAGAATGTTAACAAGACCACCACCCAAGTCAAGAATGTCGTGACCAACCCAGTGCACGAGGAGCGCCAGCGCAACAATTTTTGCTTTAGTTGTGGGCAAAATAGACATTATACCAGACAGTGTCCCAAGAACGGCAAGGCAAGTGCACTAATCAGGCCACAAGTCAACTTTATGGAGTCATGCCCGAACCAGCAAAATATCATTGGGCACGTTCATCACCTCTCCGCAGATGAAGCCCAAGAGAACCCCGAAGTCGTCATTGGTATGTTTTCTGTTAATAACATACCTGTCGTAATTTTATTTGACTCTGGGGCTTCCCACTCTTTTATTTCTCGGAGTTTTGTTGCCCAAAACAAATTTCCTTGTTCGCTTTTGGGCAAGAATATGCTGGTACAAACCCCGGGATCCTTAGCAAGAGCAATCTGGTCTGTCGTAATCTAGAAATCAATATCAACGGAGTCTGTTTTCCAACTTCATTAATAACCATCGAGTCTGTAAAGTTGGATGTTACCTTGGGTATGAATTGGTTGACCCAATATCAAGTACGCATAAATTGCGCGACCCGAGAAGTCACTTTGACCAGTCAGAAGGGGCAGACTACCAAATTCTATGCTCGCAGAAGCATACCCAAGAAAGAAATGGTCTTCACTGCTGTGGCTGAGTTGGAATTAATTCATGTGGTCAGTGAGTTTCCTGATGTATTTCTAGAAGAACTGCCAGGCATGCCACCCGATCGAGAGCTTGAGTTTGCAATAGATCTTGTGCCCGGAACCGCACCGTTATACAAGAAGTATTACCGGATGCCCTCATCAGAATTAGTGGAGCTAAAGAAACAACTTGATGAAATGCTCCAGAAAGGATATATCCGTCCCAGCTCTTCACCATGGGGATCACCTGCTATCTTTGTTGACAAAAAGGATGGCAGCCTCCGCATGTGTGTGGATTACCGTCAGCTGAATGATGTCACCATCAAAAATAAATATCCGCTGCCAAGGATTGATGACTTGTTTGATCAGCTCAGTGGGGCCAAGGTATTCTCCAAGATTGATTTACGGACAGGATATCATCAACTCAAGATTAAAAAGGAAGATATTCCTAAGACCGCATTCACCACTCGATACGGTCTTTATGAATATACAGTTATGTCCTTTGGTCTCACCAATGCCCCTGCCTTCTTCATGCATATGATGAACAAAGTATTCATGGACTTCCTCGATAAGATCGTGGTAGTCTTCATCGATGACATACTTATTTAATCAAAAAGTGAAGAAGCTCACAAAGAACACCTCCTAGCAGTGCTACAACGACTCCGCGACCATCAGCTATACACCAAATTCAGTAAATGCGAGTTTTGGCTCAAGCAAGTTGGATTTCTTGGACATGTGCTATCCGCCGAAGGTATAGCCGTGGACCCGAGCAAAGTAAAGGATGTGCTCGATTGGTTGCCGCCCACAACCGTATCACAGATCCGGAGTTTTCTTGGATTAGCCGGATACTACTGTCATTTCATTGAAGGGTTTTCCAAGATTGCTAAACCCATGACAGAGCTGCTCAAAAAGGATAAGAAGTTTGAATGTACTGAGGACTACGAGAAAAGTTTCAATGAGCTAAAGATACGGCTGACAACTGCACCTGTGTTGACTCTTCCAGATATCTACCGCAGTTTTGATGTGTACTGTGACGCCTCCAGACAAGGACTTGGATGCGTACTTATGCAAGACGGCAAGGTGGTAGCATATGCATCACGACAGCTACAACCCCACGAGGGAAATTATCCTACTCATGATCTGGAATTGGCCGCGGTGGTTCATGCTCTAAAAATTTGGAGACACTACCTCATCGGGAAGAGGTGACAAATTTTTACCGATCACAAAAGTCTCAAGTATATATTTACTCAGCTAGATTTAAATCTCCGTCAACGAAGATGGCTTGAGTTAGTCAAGGATTATGATCTTGGAATAAATTACCACCCGGGTAAGGCCAACGTGGTTGCCGATGCACTCAGTCGAAAGCCTGTCAGCCTAAATGTCATATTGAAATCCTTGCCTCCTGAACTTCAAGAGGAGATTGCTCAGCTCAACCTGGTCATAGTTGATGCTGGCCTAGCTAATATTTTGGAAGTTGCCCCCACACTTGAGGAAGAGATCCGCAAGGCCCAGCCAGCTGACACCATCCTGCAGAAATGTGCCAAGAATATGGTAGCAGGACAGACTTCAGATTTCTCAAAGGATCAATTTGGTACCCTCCGATTCCGTGGAAGGAGTTGTGTACCCAATCAGGCGGATTTAAAGCAGAAAATCCTGTCAGAAGCACATGAATCTTCGTATTCCATTCAACCTGGAGGTACAAAAATGTATGAAGACCTTCAACAAATATTCTGGTGGGATGGAATGAAGAAAGACATTGCCTATTTTGTGGCCTGTTGCGACATATGCAACAAGGTGAAGGCAGAGCATCAGAAGCCAGCCGGACTTCTCCAACCGCTGCCAGTTTCACAATGGAAATGGGATGATGTCTGCATGGATTTCATCACAGCGCTACCTAAGACACAGCGAGGCAATGATGCAGTCTGGGTCATAGTGGACACCTTAACCAAGGTTGCTCACTTTATGCCGATCAGAACCACATATCGAGCGGATCAATTTGCACAGCTGTATGTATCCAGAATAGTCAGTCTGCATGGAGTACCCCGAACCATAACTTCTGACCGAGGTTCACTTTTTACCTCCACTTTCTGGCCACGTCTCCATCAAGCCTTGGGGACGGCGCTAAAATACAATACCGCTTATCATCCTCAGATTGATGGACAGACAGAGCGGGTAAACCAAATACTCGAAGATATGCTACGAGCCTGTGCTTTGGCCCAAGGACCTAAATGGGAAGACTGCCTGCCGTATGCCGAGTTCTCTTACAACAACAGCTTCCAGACCAGTCTAAAGATGTCACTGTATGAGGCTTTGTATGGCCGTAAGTGCCGCACTCCTTTAAATTGGTCTCAAACTGGAGATAGCCATATCTTCGGAACGGATCTCATGATGGAAGCCCATAAGCAAGTCAAGGAAATCAGAGACAGATTGCAATTGGCCAAATCTCGACAGAAGAGTTATTATGATGCAAAGCACCGACAGATCAATTTTGAGCCCAGAGAACACGTATACCTCCAAGTCACTCCTATGAAAGGAGTTAAGAGATTCCAGACTCGTGGAAAGTTGGCACCCAGATTTATTGGTCCATTTCCAGTTATGTCCCGAGTGGGTACTGTTGCATATCAGTTGGAGCTACCCCCTGAATTGTCGGAAGTGCACAATGTGTTTCATGTTTCACAGTTGAGGCGATGCATATCGCCACCTGAGAAAAAGACTGCTATGACTGAAATAGAGTTGGCAAAGGATTTAACATATGAAGAGAGGCCAGTTAGAATTTTGGATCAGATGGAAAGGGTCACTCATAGTAAAGCAAGGAAGATCTACAAAGTTCAGTGGGAGCATCACACAGAGTCAGAATCAACTTGGGAATGGGAAGAATTTCTAAAGGCACATTATCCAGAATGGTTTTCCCAAGCAAACGAGATTCATTCTAAGTGGGGGAGGTTTGTGACAGCTTGGTTTTTGCCCTCTTCTCTTTGCCTGATTTTCAGTTGGTTTGATTTTGAAATTTGGAGTTTTGAATCTTCTCAAATGGACTTAAACACTTGGGTACCCCTTGACTTTCACCCAAGTGCCTCATTTCCCTCTCTAACTATAATTTCCTCTCTGGTTCACCTCAAAATAATATTTCGAATATTTTTCTTAAATGAAAAATATTCATTTCCCTCTCTTAAACCCTAGCTAGCTCAATGTGCTCCAAAGCAACCCCAATTTTTCTTGCCCAAAAAAATCCGAGGAAATTCACAAATATTCTTTGGACCCTAGGGCACCTTCCTGAGCAAAAATATTTCATCACTTTTTGGAATATTTTTGCTATAGAAAATATTTTCTGTTCTCGACAGAAATGGTAGATTCTACGGCAACTACCATTTTACTTGCTCCATTGTGGCTGACTTTTCTTGTGCATCATCACCTTAGTAGATGATTGCTAACCTCCAAAGCCCAGCTCCCAACTCCTAGTACTTTGACCACAGTAAGCTCTCAAAGTTACTGTCCAGAAACTTACCAGGCGGTCAAAATCTATTCTACTGCGCCTGCGATCAAACCCAAGTGTGGTAACCACTAAAACTACCACGAACAACATGCCAGACATGAAGTTTGGGCTTAGGTCGGCCTGAGGTCAGAGTTCACGCGGTGACCACGCGTGTGCACGATGCCAACCTGCATGTCGCCGCGCTCTGAGTGCCACCGAGCGCTCTGTTGCGCACGTGCTCGCTGCCCGGACTGCCTCAGCTTGCCAAACTTCGCCACAATCTTCTTCCAAACCCTCTTAACTCCCTCCTGCCGCTCGCCGATGCCGGAGCTCGCCGCAACGAGCACGGGCGCGGTTCGGCCAACGTAACAGTGCGTTGCGCACTGTGCTCGTCGTCACCCCCGTGCCCTTGTGCTCGTCCCCGCTCGCCCACAGTTCCCGCGTGAGCTGCGTCGCCTTCTCCCCCTCTCACTGACGCCGTTCGTCGCCGGGCGCCGTGTCCAGGTGTCCACCGACGAAGCCCGATCCCCCTCGACGCTCAGCTATAAATAGAGCTCTCCCCAGCCTCCTCGAGCACCATCCACTCCTCCCACACACTCCACGATCTCGTAGAAATCCGTAGCCCGGCCGGGTTGGCCGCGGGCCGCCTTCCCCGAGCTCGAGCTCGCCGGCAATCCCCTCGGGTTGTCTCCGTAGCTCCAGCCCCTCCCAGGCCCGGGCCTCCCTTCCAGGGCCTCCGCCGTGCCTCGATGGTGCTGTTCCGCCCGGTTGGAGCCCCCGGAGTCACCTCTGGTCGCCGTCGTCTTCATCTCATGCGACCTCTGCTCTCTGTCTCCGCTATAGAAGCTATTTCCGACGCCGTCTAACCACCCCTAGCTACTCTACGGGTACGGGCAGGTGCGCCTCCGTCACCTCTTTCAATCCCTCCCTCTCGTTCTGGCCAAGAAGCTCTCCTCGCCGGCGTGTGCTCCGGCGAAGCCGCGCCGTCCTCTGTTTCCCTCTCCCCCTCCCTCTCACCTGACTAGCGGGGCCCGCTAGTCAGCCACTCAGTACACGCGCGAAGCGGTATGAGTGGTGGCACCCGTGAGGCTTTACACCTTCGACGTCACCCCCCGCCAGTCTGTTTTTATTTAAATTTAAATTTCATTTTTCCAGAGAGCTTCAAACAGCCAAAACTCTTTAACCATAAGTCCAAATGAATCGATTATTTTTGCATTGTGTTCTTTGTGAAGAAATCTAGTAGGTCAACAAAAATGAGATTTTTCTCTGCTGTCTAGATTTTATGGTGAATTTCAGAAGGGTTCTTGATGTTTTCTTTTTGAGTTTATAAATATTTTCAGAAAGTGAAGCTTGTATTGAGGATAACCAGGAGGCTTGTGAACCTCAGCTAAACTAAGTCAAGCCACAACAACATTTTCATGGTGCCATTACAATATTTGTGATTTTACAACTTGAAGGAATGATTTAATCCATGCATTTAAATCACTATTATATTAGTTATATTATGTTGGTTGTTTGTTTAAGTTGTCATGTTTAATTTACAGAAAGTTGGAAGCTACCTAAGTTGGTAAAGTAACTAGAAGTAAATTTTGTTAGGAAGAAGTAATATAGTTATGAATATAAGTAATTATTTGGAGTTATTTTTCTTGCATGAGAAAAATGATAAATTTGCTAGAAAAGATTCTGTTTAAAGTGAGGTTTAATCCTAACCAGAGTAGTGTCATGAGTTGTTGATGTTTATGCTTAGTGTGGATATAGTTGACCCAGTTATTTCTGATGATATATGATGCATATGTTTGTGTTGCACTTGCATGGCATGTTATGACATCGGTTACTTTCACGTTAAGTTGAACCTGCTAATAACCCAAATTGAATATATCGTTGACCGGGTCATGGTGCCACTGAATCGAGTTTTTCCCAGTGCAACCACATTTGCCTTTATGGGAAGGCCTTTATTCGGTCCGTTGTCATGCCTCTGGTCGGTGCCTCCAACGAGGGAAGGTTATGGGCGTGCGGTACCCTGGCCCGGTAAGTAGACATAACCTTGTGTGCCCGTTGTTGAGATTATGGTACCTTGTCCCCGTGTGGGACGTTTATGTTTTGGCCACAACGGTGGTCGTTGGTGTCTTTGGTAGACACGGGGCCACCCAGGACTAGCCCAGTGGGGAGTGAGTCGGAGTGGCCGGGAGAGTGTCATGGCAATGGAGGGGTTTTGTCGGAATGCCGCTGGTCCACCCAAATAGGAGTGCGAGGCCATGGGTTCCGTGGTGTGGGTACAGTGTGCTACCTCTGCAGAGTGTAATAAATCTATCGATATCCGAGTCCATGGTTACGGACACGCTCGAAAGTAGGTCACACCATGGGTCAACATTTAATAAATTTTGCACACTAAGTCATGAACTTTGCACTGTTGATGATGGTGGGAAGGCCATCTGGATGTTTGAGACCAAGTGTTGGTCGTGGCTGTGATCGCCGGAAAGATCACGAGGTAACCCGAGTTAAGACCACAAGGTTGGTACGTTTGTGATCCAAGAGCGATCACCGTTGGTAAGCCAGTACGAGGGTCTTTTCTCACAAGAGCATGATCACAGCATGTTGGATATATTGTTGCATTATTAATAATCGGTTAATTATCATGATATTGTTTGTCATTATGTTTATGCTTGTTGTGAGCTTGCAAGTACATTCAATGTACTGACCTGGCGTGTCATGCCAGATTTCAGGAAAGTCTCGTTGGAAAGGAGTGCTGTTCGAGTCTAGATCGTGTCCACATCGGTGTCCCTGTGCTATGGAGTTCCGCTACGATGTTGTTCCGCTGCCACGTAGTTGTTATGATCGAGGCCCCTTTATGTTCACTAAATAATGTACATACTGTTCAGCCGCACCGTGTGTGCCGCTTGGCCTCGCCACCTGTTGTAATAAAAACTTTGATCCGCTAGCATCAATAAAGCGGTTGTTTTCTGTACCAAGATGTTGTGTGTTGCTAGAAGACATGGTCTCTGGGCTAGCAATGCATGGTAAACTGGTTGCTCTGATCCGGGGTGCCACAACAATCCAGTTCAACACTCGAAGACAAAACACATTCAAATCCGTCATCATTTTCTTACGGATCATGTTTTGAAGGAAGACATTGATATCATACACGTCAACACTGAAAGCAATTGGCAGATATCTTCACAAAGCCCTTTGATGAGAAAAGGTTTTGCAAGCTGGGTGTGAGCTAAATATCTTAGAATCCTCAAATGTCCTGTGAATGGACACACATTCTAACGCTTATGCATGTTGATGACTTAGATGTGCAACACACAAAGTAACGTATATATTCAATTCATGAAGACTTACCCTCTGAGTGTGAATACATTAATGTGGAATTTGACTCCGGAGCGCCACGATAATTGTGCGCCGTGTCTGGGTCTAATACTTCCTATACGGTGGGTAACGCCACCACCAAACTTTCTCGAAGATTTTCATTTGACATCATGATTGCATTATCTTCATATTTGGTTTGTCTTGAACATTGATTTGACTTCAGAGTTTATCTTCGCAATATAGATTTGGTCTTTTCTGATATATCAATATATATGTGTTCTGTCCTCTACAGCATTCACTTATAGCTATATCTTCAAACTTGCCGTTTTCACTAAGCGAATGTGATCGGACCCTAACCCCTTATGTGCTTCTTCCTCAAATCCTTCCTGTCTATTCATATGCATTCTATTGACACGTGTCGAATGTCTTCGCTGTGTCCTTGTCAGCTGAAGATACAGAGGCACACATTTAAAACTGTATTTACTGCCTTATCTCTTTTGCCCGAAAACCGGAGAAGCCGGAACGACCACCTGACAAACCAGGCGCGTGTGGGAACATGGCTCAACTCTCAATAAGTTGCATGCACGCCACATGTCCACCAGATGTTGTAACATCCCAAAATTCTAAATTTTGGAATGTTATATTAATTAGGTGATAATGATTGCTTGAGTGATTTATTGTGTGAAATTGAGTGGAATCTGAATCTTTTTCTTTTTGAAAGTTGAATGAGAGGGTATGAAATGACTTTCCCAAAACTTTCACCTTGCATTTATGATCTCCATGAATTCAAAAATAATTTCTTAGCAAAACCCTAGAGTGAAGATGATATGACTTCTTCCATTTAATTAAATGAAAAAGGGTTTTGAAAAGGTTTGAATTCCATTTGAAAATATTTCAAATACAGAAACTTTATTCAACTCAATGAGTTTCATGAGAGAAGATAAAATGAATTCTTCAAATGCTAAGAAAGAGAGTTGGAAGTTTCAAAGAATCAAATTGAAAGTCCTTTTGTAGTTATTTTGAAACCCACTTTCAATTTCGAGTTATTTGGTTTTTATTCAACTTACTTTTCTCCAAAAATAAAATATATGGAAATTTGGGTAAAATGATTCCCTACTGTAGAAAAATGGAGGGAAATGAGTTTGAAATCATTTTGGTATTTTAAAATATTTTTATTTGGTTTTTAAATGAGCCAGCACCACTGTTTGCTTTATTGAATCTTTAGGGGTATTTATTTGCCGCTGAAAATATGTTCATGTTTTAGAAAATCTTTTTCTGAAAATTTTGATATATAATATGCCTATATTATATTTTATTTATTTTATTTGGTTTTATTTTCTTTTGTCGTGTCCGCGTTTCAAAAAAATATCTTTCCCGCCGAACCGGGCCGGCCTAGCTAGTCGCCAGGCCACGGCCCAGCCCAGCGCCCGAGCGCCCGTCGCCCCGACCACGGGATGGAGTCCACCCCGAAGCCGACGCCGTCCGCCGCCGTGCCACCGTAGGACTCCCGCGCCGACCCGGACTCCTTCGCCCCCTCCTCTAAGACAAGGCCGCCCCCTCCTCCTATATATATCCCCGCCCCGACCCCCTCTCTCTCCTCCCAAAGCAGCAGCAGCAGCCGTCGCCGCATCTCGCAGCCACCGCGACAGCAAAACCCCACCGCCGCCGCTCGCCTCGCCGCCGTCCGCAACCATCGCCGCCATCAACTTCCCCGCCCCGTGCCGCATCCGCAGCTGCCGGAGCCGCCGTCCCCACTGAACCCGCCGTAGTTCCGCCTCGCCGTCGACCTCCGCCACCGCCGCGGTAACCATCGCTTCCCCTCGCCCGTCCGATCTGGATCTGATGATCCAGATCGATTTATTTTTCATTTTTTTCGAAACGTTTTTCTCTAAGTAGCGAACGTTTGTTAGTCTAGTTTCTGTAGTGGATGTTTTCGTCCAGTATAAATCTGACACGTGTCCAGTGACTTAGTTGTAGTTTTGTTTTTTTTCAGATTAGCCCCTGATTTTCAAACCCTCACAACTTTTAAACTGTTTGTCCAAATTCAGTGAAACCAACGCCAAATTTTTCATCATGATCCCCTCTATCCAGATAACTAATCTAATAATATTTTTGAAAGTTTTAAAATTTGAATTAGATCAGCTTCAAATTTAAACTTGTTTTGGCTATAACTTGAGTTTTACAACTCCGATTTAATTGTTTCTTTTTGCAAATCGAAGCTCTTGACATGTACTCTCTGTTAAGGTCAAAATCACATAATTTTGTTACTGTTAGAAATATGTTTCTGTCCAGAAGCTTTATTTGATGGTTTTGAAGTTTTCTGAAGTATTTTCTTTGTTCTTTTGGATCTTTGATTGATTGCTTATGTGCGCAAATAATTGCTTGCTTACGATAGATTGATCGGAGTGTGACGAGTAGAACTACCAGAAATTATGAGTGTGAAGAATCTTCATCAACAGTACAAGGCAAGTTCACACCTTGATCATACTTTTCTATACCCAGTTTTTACTATGCATTAGTTCACCCTTACAAATTGCATGAGTAGGATTGGGAATTGGGGCATTGCTATGTAGTTCATGAGGTAGGAACCTATGATCCTTGAAACACCCCGGGAATATTCGTTATGTCATATATTGCTTAGCCATGCTAGTAGACGGGGATTGGCATGTGCGATTCATGAAAGATGAGAGAGATAAAATAATTAAGGGTAACTTTAAGGTGGCAACATTAACACACATCTTGGTGGAATGGTTGGGGCACCCTGGAGAAACCAGTGTCTTGCCCGGGCACCTGGAGAAACCAGTGCTTGCCCAAGGGAATCCCAGAGTACCCGTGTGATTACCCTATAGAATGCCACCCAGGCTCAAAGGGATCATACGATATTTCATGCCTAGAAACTTCCGTGTGCAGCCACAAGCTAATATGGGCTCTGGCGTAGTTGAGTAAGTTGCGGGAAACCTTTCCATGATAGGCTAGCAGATGTAGGGGATTGTAGGTGTACCGGCCTATCTATCGGTTAAGGGGACCTCTTCAGAAAGACTATGTCTCGATCATCGGTTCTCAAACATCAGGCAGTGCGAGAAATTCAACAAAGGAGATTGAGTCTTGTGGGGAAAAGTGCACAAACCTTTGCAGAGTGTACAAACTAATCATGATTAGCCATGTCCCCGGTTATGGACAACTTTGAGTATCTAGAAGTGAATTATTGGTTGATCTCATCACTCTATTTAATTAATGTATTGGGTTATTAATAATTTGGGAATTTTGGGATTGAGTTGGAGGAACCTTCTCAATATTGGCATAAACTTGGTAGTAAAATAAAATTTATTCCTTTGTTGTAGGAAAAAATTAGCTTTATGCAAAAATTAAACTTAGAGCCTCCACCAGCCAAATATGCATCTAGAGATAGATATTTTCATTATTATTCTATGGCGTGAAATTGCTAGTACATTCAACGTACTGGCCTACACGGCTGCAGTGTCTCATGTTGCAGGAATCTTACGACGAGTAAGTGATACGTTAGGGTTATGATGTCTACACTCAACTTTGCCGTTGGTGTTGTTGGAACTCCACAATTTTGATGTTACTTCCGCTATATGGATTGAGGTAATAGTATTTACATTACTTTTTACATGTGATTGCACTCTGTTATAAATCCTCGAGTACTGTGTGTGTCAGCATACCGATTCAGGGATGACACTTAAGCACAGAGACTTGATCCATTTGGGTCGGGTCGCTACAAGATGGTATCCGAGCACATGTTGACTGTAGGACGTGACCCCTAGAAACTGGCAAGCCCTTAGGAAAAGATTTCTCTAAAACTTTATTTTCAAAGGAGATCCCTTAACTCTCATGTTTTCTAAAGCTTTACCAAGTATTTCCCCTCACCTCAAGTAGTTAGCCTATACCCATTTTTCCCCTTTTGACCACACGAAGATTCTACTGATGAGACCACTCTGAGAAGGACAAGATATCAGACAACGGAGACCACTTCGGAATAAAAAGGATTTTACCGTGCATTAGAATAATTGAAACTACAACGATTGAAGACTCCGAAGACTCAGAGAATTAGAAGGCTCTAAAGAATTCCCAGATTGATATGACTTAGGAAGGCTCTGATAGGATCCACTTAAGTTATTCTCGTACCCTTCTGAATTCCTGGCTTCAAAATTTTAGATGAAGAGCTTCACCCTGAACCAAAGACAACACTATGAAGACTATCCCTGTGGTCCAGCACTTATGGAACTTGTCAGACTATTGAAGCTGCCAATACCTGAGATCAAGGTGTGTCAGAGGAAGACCAGAACATGGAGCGTCAAAACTCAAATTTTTGGTCGTCAAGAAAGCCCCAAGACAGGAGATATCAACTATGGAATGATAGCTCATGGCAGAGACATGGGCATAAACAAGGCTATCCATGATGCTATCGCTCGCTTGTGCTATCGTCACCGTACTGAGTTAAGCATGCATTTCTCTGGAAGGATTGGATGGCAGAAGGCTAGTGGAGCACCTATCGCCTTGACGAACGAGCAAAAGATGAAGTTTTCACCTCAGCTGGTGTATCACCAGGATCTGGAGTATTACATCAAGAATCTTCATATGGACCTTCTGGAAGCCTTATTCAACAAGGAAGCATTTCGTAAAGAGCTCAGAACCAAGAAGCTGAAAGTAGCCAAGCTGGAGGAGCAAAACCTCAAGATACCGAAGATTCGGCAGGAACTGAAGGACAGTAGGACCATGGTTCATGCCAAGGATGTTGAAATCCAGAAGCTTCAAATGCAACTCCAGGATATTTAAGGACGTCACAAGAGACTCCGCGTCAATAGAGATGATCTAGCAGAAGAACTTGAGAAGATCAAGCATGATCAAAAGCAGCCAGCAGAGACATGAACCAGGACATGAAGAATCTAATCTAGTTATATCCCACCATGAGTGAATAAATATAAACATTTTGGTGATTAGAGTATTTGACCATACCAACTCATGTGGGTGGAAGTACTATAGGATTGATTGAACTGAATGAATGTGTGGAGTTATTCCATATTTTAGCTGTTGTGTCTTTTGTTGGTATGGGTACCTTTCCCCCTCTCTCTCCAAACTTATCTCGTCCTTACCCAAAACCCTTGGACTCAATAGATGATGAATGGAGATGAACTCACATTTTCTGGATCAATGACTCAATTGGAGACGGACAAATGGATTCAGAACATGGAAGATCACATGAGGAATAACACTATAGCCGGAAAGGATATGGCCCAGCATGTTCTTCAGTACTTTGAAAAAAGTGCTACTACTTGGTTGAGTATGTATCAAGCTATCAATGGATGGCAAGGAGCAACCACTTGGGAAGAATTTAAGTTGACTCTCTGATACGTCTCCAACGTATCTATAATTTTTGATTGTTCCATGTTGTTATATTATCAATCTTTGATGTTTTATAATCATTTTATATCTTTTTTGGTATTAACCTATTGACATAGTGCCAAGTGCCAGTTGCTATTTTTTCCATGTTTTTTACATCGCAGAAAATCAATATCAGACAGAGTCCAAATGCCACGAAACACCACGGAGACTTTTTATGGGCCAGAAGGAACTCAACGAGCCCTGGCTGCGCCTGGGGGGGGTGCCCCGAGGGGGGCACAACCCACCAGGGTGCGCCAGGAGGCCCAGGCGCGCCCTGGTAGGTTGTGCCCACCTTGGGTGCCCCCTGGACCGCCTCTTTGCTCTATAAATACCCCAATATTCCAGAAACCCTTAAGGCATCGACGAAATATTCATCCAGCCGCCGCAGAGTCCAGAACTACGAGATCCAATCTAGACACCATCTCGGATGGGGTTCACCACCTCCATTGGTGCCTCTCCGATGATGCGTGAGTAGTTCTTTGTAGACCTTCGGGTCCGTAGTTAGTAGCTAGATGGCTTCCTCTCTCTCGCTGAATTCTCAATACAATGGTCTCTTGGAGATCCATATGATGTAACTCTTTTGCGGTGTGTTTGTTGGGATCGATGAACTTTGATTTTATGATCAGATCTATCTTTTTATATCCATGAAAGTTATTTGAGTTTCTTTGATCTCTTATATGCATGATTGCTTATAGCCTCGTATTTCTTCTCCGATATTTGGGTTTTGTTTGGCCAACTTGATCTATTTATCTTGCAATGGGAAGAGGTGCTTTGTAGTGGGTTCGATCTTACGGTGCTTGATCCCAGTGACAGAAAGGGAAACGACACGTATGTATCATTGTTACTAAGGATAAAATGATGGGGTCTATCTCTACATAGATAGATCTTGTCTACATCATGTCATCGTTCTTATTGCATTACTCCGTTTTTCCATGAACTTAATACACTAGATGCATGCTGGATAGCGGTCGATGTGTGGAGTAATAGTAGTAGATGCAGGCAGGAGTCGGTCTACTAATCTTGGACGTGATGCCTATATAATGATCATTGCCTGGATATCATCATGATTATTCGAAGTTCTGTCAATTGCCCAACAGTAATTTGTTCACCCACCGTTTGCTATTTTTCTCGAGAGAAGCCACTAGTGAAACCTACGGCCCCTGGGTCTTCTTTCTCATATATTTGCCTTTGCGATCTACTTTTCTCTTGCATTTATTTTCACATCTATTAAACCAAAAATACAAAAATACTTTGCTGCATTTTATTTATATTTATTTTATTTGCGATCTATCTTTCAATCCACTACAAATTTATCTCATGTCCGTTTGCCTATCTTGAGGCGCCGTACCCCGGAAGGGATTGACAACCCCTTTAACACGTCGGGTTGCGAGGATTTGTTATCTATGTGCAGGGGATGTTTACGTTGTGTTGCTTGGTTCTCCTACTGGTTCGATAACCTTGGTTTCATATCTGAGGGAAATACCTACCGCCGCTGTGCTGCATCATCCCTTCTTCTTTGGGGAAATACCGACGTAGCTTCAAGCGACATCACTCTCCTAAGGTCTCGTATTGTGCCCCCAAAACTAAAGCCTTGTGGAAATGATATGAAGAAACCTTGTGCATGCAAGCTTTGTGGAGAAATAGGACACAACCATAAAGAACACAAGGATGAATGCCCTCATTGTGAAGAAAGCCATCGAGCTGAAGAATGCCCCACTAGGCATATTACTTGTTTCTTGTGTGAAGGGACTACGCACTACCCTACTCAGTGTCACATTTACCCCATGGTACAATGAACTATCCAATAGAAGAAAGAAGCGATGAAAGAAGCCCTCAGGGAAATTTTAGAAAAACCCACGATGAAGGAAGATTTTGAGGACACACACGAAGAAGACCCAATTAAACCCTGCACCAAGTCATGCTATTCATGTGGATAAGAAGGACACATCTCCAGAATTGTTCGAAAGAGGATCTAGTAGAATTCCCGACAGAGGAAGTAGAGTATGACCCATAAGAGATAGAAGCCCTGACTGGTACGAAAAAGTCCAGGAAGAGAAATAGAATGTATCTCCAAAATAAGCCAATTTCTACAAAGAAGGACCTGAGTCATATCACATGTTTCGGGTGTAAAGATTCAGGGCACTACTTCAGCGGTTGCCCAAAAAGGAAGCCGGAGACCCAAGGAGGCTATGTAATCACAAGGAAACCTCGAGACTTGTCAAAAGAAATATGTTTCCGCTGTGATGAAGCAGGGCACTTTGCTAGAGATAGTCCCAATGAGGAGACTTGTGCTAAATAGTTGAGTTTGTAAAAAAATGCACCAGGTAGTGGGAACACTCTTATATTGAGGTGTTGAGTTGAGGCATGTAATGGAAATGCAGGAGATTGTAATAATTTGAGAATCAATAAAGTTAGCATCATTGATATTGATTTGGATTTTATGTGTTGTTACAATATAGGCAGTGAGTGAAATCATGATACATGGAATAAGATGTTGAACAAATTAGTGTCTATTCATTTTATGGGTGGTAGGACCCAACACCATTACTCGAATAAAAGAGCTAGTAATTAGCTACGTCAGATGTTGGAATGGACCATTCAATGATGAGTTTGAGTAATCACGTCTTAGTTTAGTACCAATAGAAGGAAGGGAGACAGTACAATTGGATGGATTTAAGAATGCTAGGAAGCTGGATCTTGGAATAATGATCACTTCCAACCCGATGATGAGTTCAAGGTTTACAAGTGATGAGATGGTCCATAACCCACAGGCTCCAGGACCTGACAAGAAGCAAGCACACTCTTGCTGAAGGAAAAACCCTGGAAGAAGTTACGACTTTATCAACAGACGATCTTATAGGAGTTTACGCAAAACCTGGGAGTTGTGAAGAAACGATAGATGTTTGTTTGGCTTGCAGAATCAATGGATTTATCCGAACTTAGTTCATCGACAAGAGAAATTCTGCAATGCTTGTGAGGAGACCGAGTGTTAATGCGAGATTCACTAAACCATATACAAGGTAATGATTTGGGTGCGGAATGGATTGATCACCATGCTGACTTACTCTTATTATTCGCCTCTGCTATATGGGATGGTAAATCTGAGTGACTTACCCATAGTAGAGAGACGACGATATCAAAACCTTGTTTGAACCTTAGAATGGTATGACCGTTTTCCATTTGTATAAGTCAGTTATTGCCAACCGTAGGATATACGGTGAGATTCAGCCAGACCCATTTTTTTCTGCAGGAGAAACCATAAATTGTTGACCGCCATGAGATATCGATAGTTGTTTAGTATTGGCGCCAGACCTATCAGCTAAGAAGACCCAGTCTCGGAAGAACCTTACCAAGATGAAAGAACACAAGAATTGAGAAAAAGGTTGCGCCATTACCAGAAAAGTCCAGAGTAGGAATTTTTCCGAGGATCTCAGAAGACTGACCCTGTCAACAATAAGGATGGAGTACATGAGTTTTGATGGAGCCGTAACCATGTTTCTAAGGGTGGTAGCAGCCCAGACCTTCGTGTCAATCGATGAATTGTGAGGAGACCCCCGAACCTAACCCTTTTTCTTTCTATCCTCTTCGAATCTCGAGGGCGAGATTCATTTTAAGGGTGGTAGGTTTGTAACATCCCAAAATTCTAAATTTTGGAATGTTATATTAATTAGGTACAATGATTGCTTGAGTGATTTGTTGTGTGAAATTGAGTGGAATCTGAAACTTTTTCTTTTTGAAAGTTGAATGAGAGGGAATGAAATGACTTTCCCAAAACTTTCACCTTGCATTTATGATCTCCATGAATTCAAAAATCATTTCATCACAAAACCCTAGAGTGAAGATGATCTTCCATTTAATTAAATGAAAAAGGATTTTGAAAAGGTTTGAATTCCATTTGAAAATATTTCAAATTCAGAAACTTTATGCAACTCAATGAGTTTCATGAGAGAAGATAAAATTACTTCTTCAAATGCTAAGAAAGAGAGTTGGAAGTTTCAAAGAATCAAATTGAAAGTCCTTTTGTAGTTATTTTGAAACCCACTTTCAATTTGGAGTTATTTGGTTTTTATTCAAATTACTTTTCTCCAAAAATAAAATATATGGAAAATAGGATAAAATGATTCCCTACAGTAGAAAAATGGAGAGAAATGAGTTTGAAATCATTTTGGTATTTTAAAATATGTTTACTTGGTTTTTAAATGAGCCAGCAACACTGTTTGCTTTATTTATTTTTTGTTGAATTTATTTGCCGCTGAAAATATGTTCATGTTTTAGAAAATCTTTTTCTAAATTTTTTGATATATAATATGAATATATTATATTTTGTTTATTTTATTTGGTCTTATTTTCTTTTGTTGTGTCCGTGTTTAAAAAAAATATCTTTCCTGCCGAACCGGGCCGGCCGAGCTAGTCGCCAGGCCACGGCCCAGCCCAGCGCCCGAGCGCCCGTCGTCGTGACCACGGGACGGAGTCCCGCCCGAAGCAGACGTCGTCCGCCGCCGTGCCACGGCCGGACTGCCGCGCCGACCTGGACTCCTTCGCCCGCTCCTCTAAGCCGAGGCCGCCCCCTCCTCCTATATATAGCCCCGCCCGACCCCCTCCCTCTTCTCCCAAAGCAGCAGCCGTCGCCGCATCTCGCAGCTGCCGCCGCAGCAAAATCTCACAACCGCAGCAACAAGCTAAATCTGACACATGTCCAGGGACTTAGTTGTAGTTTTTTTTCAGATTAGTCCCTGATTTTCCAACCCTCACAACTTTTAAACCGTTTGTCCAAATTTAGTGAAACCCACGCCAAATTTTTCATCCCGATCCCCTCTATCCAGATAACCAATCTAATAATATTTTTGAAAATTTTAAAATTTGAATTAGATCAAATTCAAAGTTAAACTTGTTTTGGCTATAACTTGAGTTTTACAACTCCGATTTAATTGTTTCTTTTTGCAAATCGAAGCTCTTGACATGTTCTTTCTGTTAAGGTCAAAATCACATAATTTTGCTACTGTTAGAAATATGTTTCTATCCAGAAGATTTATTTGATGGTTTTGAAGTTTTCCGAAGTATTTTCTTCATTCATTTGGATCTTTGATTGATTGCTTATGTGTGCAAATAATTGCTTGCTTACGATAGATTGATCGGAGTGTGACGAGTAGAACTACCAGAAATTATGAGTGCGAAGAATCTTCATCAACAGTAGAAGTCAAGTTCACACCTTGATCATACTTTTCTATTCCCAGTTTTTACTATGCATTAGTTCACCCTTACAAATTGCATGCGTAGGATTGGGAATTGGGGCATTGCTATGTAGTTCATGAGGTAGGAACCTATGATCCTTGAAACACCCCGGGAATATTTGTTATGTCAAATATTGCTTAGCCATGCTAGTAGACGGGGATTGACATGTGTGATTCATGAAAGATGAGAGAGATAAAATAATTAAGGGTAACTTTAAGGTGGCAACATTAACACACATCTGGGTGGAATGGTTGGGGCACCCTGGAGAAACCAGTGGCTTGCCCGGGCACCTGGTGAAACCTGTACTTTCCCAAGGGAATCCCGGAGTACCCGTGTGATTACCCTATGGAATGCCACCTAGGCTCAAAGGGATCATGCGATATTTCATGCCTAGAAACTTCTATGTGCAGCCACAAGCTAATATGGGCTCCGGCGTAGTTGAGTAAGTTGTGGGAAACCTTTCCATGATAGGCTAGCAGATGTAGGGGATTATAGGTGTACCAGCCTATCTATCGGTTAAGGGGACCTCTTCGGAAAGACTATGTCTCGATCATCCGGTTCTCAAACATCAGGTAGTGCGAGAAATTCAACGAAGGAGATCAAGTCTTGTGGGTAAAAGTGCGCAAACCTCTGCAAAGTGTACAAACTAATCATGATTAGCCGTGTCCCCGGTTATGGACAACTTTGAGTATCTAGAAGTGAATTATTGGTTGATCTCATCACTCTATTTAATTAATGTATTGGGTTATTAATAATTTGGGAATTTTGGGATTGAGTTGGAGGAACCTTCTCATTATTGGCATAAACATATTAACCATACAGCCTCCACCAGCCATATATGCATGTAGTGATAGCTTTTTTTGTTCATTACTCTCTTGTGTTACATTGCCAGCATATTCCATGCGCTGACCCGTTTTCGGGCTGCAACGTATCATGTTGCAGACTTTTCAGACGACGAGTAAGGAGCCTTAGGTCGTGGTCTTTCACTCAGTGATGCCGTTGGAGTTGATGGACTCACTTTATCTTCCAAGCCTTCCGCTGTTATCGTATTAGATGGCCTTAAGCCATATTTATTGTAATAAGTTCTCTTTTGAGACATTCAATGTAATAAGTGTGTGATTGCTACTCTGTTATAAATCCTTCAAGTACTGTGCGTGTCAGCATTACCGATCCAGGGATGACACTTATGCACAGAGATCAAACTGTTTGAGGTCTGGTCGCTACAATTTACTATTATCGTTACTTGCTTGTTACAAATTACCTTGCTATCAAACAACTTGTTACCGACAATTTCAGTGCTTGCAGACATTACCTTGCTAAAAACCACTTGCCATTTCCTTGTGCTCCTCGTTGGGTTCGACACTCTTACTTATCGAAAGGACTGCGATTGATCCCTATACTTGTGGGTCATCACCTATAAATTAGCACTTATTTCAACAAATTTGATGGCACTCTTTTTAGTGTAAAAGCCATAGTCTCTAAAGCATCACATTAAAAGTATATTGGCGAAATAATTAATGTCATATTTGATCGCACCATGTCATACATAGCTTGATTACATCTACTCGAAACACTCTACTCTTAGTAGTGTTTCTAGGAGGTGCAAGCTATAAAATATTTTTCACAGCTCATCAGACATTCGCTAAATTTGTAACTCAAATATTCTTTTTTGCAATCCAATTGTACAAACATAATTTTCTTGTTACAATAATTTCTACTTCATTCTGAAAATCTTTTGAAACATTTTAAAAGATCCAGATTCATGTTTCATTTAGTAAATATAAATATCTACTTGAGTCATCCTTGAAGATAGATAAATCCACTACTTGCAACAACACTTATTGGACAACATACATCAATATGCATATTTCCAATTTACTTTGTTGCTCGTTCTTTATGGGCTATGAATGGTATTTTAGTTGCTTCACTATTTGGACGAAAGTTGCAAGTGTCAGATGATTCATAATCATGTGACTCGAAAATCCATCACTATGGAATTTCTCCATGCGGGTTTCTCCAATGTGACTAAATGCAGTGCCACACATATGTGGTAATCTTTTAGTCTTGCGACATTAAGCGTTTGTGTTATGGATGTTCAATTTTATAATCAATATTCATAACTTAAATCCTATTCATAATAGGAGTATGGCCCTTTTGTTCATTGCATCAAACAACTATTGTTCTCTTATGAAAAACCTTCTTGCAATTTCTATGCAATGGGTTAGAGTGCACAAAACTCTAAAATGAATCATGACAATAAATTCAGAGGCAATATGTTGATGAAAAAGTATCAAAACTATTACAAAAATTTCAACACATATTTTAACCTCATTAATTTATTGGTCATTAGGCCATAGTAATTCTTGCATCGATTCGCAACAACATGCAATCGAGTCGATATCCTTGTGATCAACTTTTAACCACAATTCCCGAAGAATTTAGTGTTTAGCAATTATAGTTACAATTCTCAAGAATTACGCTTTATTTGACCGACTTTATCTACATCTTATAACTTGTATGACATTCATACCTGAGCTGGACATTTCAGTCTTCTTTTCTTTCCCCCTCTAAACTTCTTATTATTTAACTTCCAATATTTCTCCCACTCAAAAGAAGAATCATCTAACCTTTTAAGAGTGGCATGAGCCCCGAACTTCCCTAGGTATGTAAGTCTTATTACATCCTTTGGTTTTGTTCTTTCTCTTTAAGTTCTCACCATCAACTCATGACTGGTGTTCTTCCGGATCTTATGCATTTCAGTCTTAATCATAGATCTTGCAAACAAAATACTTCTTTAGATATCGCATATCTTTTAATCTTGTGTTTGTTTCTGAAAACAATTTTTAGTTCCAAGAATATCACATAACTATCCCAAACATTTTGAAGTTCGGGTTTCTTGGAAGCAAGTAGACCATAATGCAATCTAGCTTTTCGATTGAAGGACATGAGTCTTATCATCCATAGCACTAGCAAGAGAGCATTACAAGCATGCAGTAGGACAAAATCCTTCTTGTCACTCTTAGAGGACAATCCTCTCAATCATAAAATATTCAACCAGATAAATAACAGTCAATCAATTTCAACAAGAATTTTAATCGGCAGGCAAACTATTGCCGATCATATCACCATATGATTCTCGTTCATCTTTTGATGCTTTGTGCACCGAGCTCATAACAATTCTGCCAGAACTTCAAGACAACCGAGTCCTATCCGCCGACATGGTCTGACCAGTCCCATCTTACACCTCACGCCCATTTGTACTCATGTGGACATGACGCACTCCAAAACGCTACATGTTATAGACGGTTGCAGCACTAGGAAGAGCACCTTTTAACTTGATATTAACTATGAGAGATCACCCTAATAATTGACTACTACGCAATCAAAGGGTGCAAACAACAATGGGATAAACATCTCAGGCAGTTCATAAAAGCATGATATGGTATAGCCCTGGGTGTCGGAAATCTCCATGATCATCTTCAATCTCCAATTGAAGCATTGTGACGGCCAATATTCCGTTGCCGTGGCAACCGTTTGAAAAACGTCGCCCTAGCGGCAATTTCAGAAAATGTTGCCATGGCGAATATTTCAGAAAACTTTGTCGTGGCACCAAATTCAGAAATTCCACCGTGGCACGAAATTATAGCTCCTCATCCCACGCCTAGTACACCTTCTCCACGTCAGGGTCCTTCGTGTACGGTTGCCATCGTCTTCTGTAACCTGTAAGCTATCTCTATGATATTTACATTAACCTGGCAATCTCATAGCTCCAACCATCATGCTGTGATGCGCAGGCCACTTAACATTAAAACATATAACGATCTCATACATAAAATCATTATCATGAAGAAGGCTATACCATATCATATGCATACCCCGCAAAACCAAGTTAGACGTCCTCTAATCGGTTTTAGCAATATTTTAGTTATGCGGTTAACCAGTTTTAACAAGTAATACTAGCTATCTACATCCACAATTTAGGCAATGATTCTTGACGCTAGATTAAGTTTAGGGGTGTGTGAAACAAGAGACTTAATTAAAAATCTCTATACCCACACTAAACTTCATCAAATATGCGTGACCCCTTAGAAGATCATCCATCTTCGGCACCCTTTTGTGTACGTGACGGTTCACTATTCTCAACTATGGTGAAGCCGAGGGAACTGTTAGAAGATCGTCAACAACCACAATCGATCAATTGTCAGAACCTTGTAAAAAGCTACATCATGCCATCGACGAATTGAACCGAAGCAACACTCAACGGAAGCATAGCAGGAACATCAACCCTCACAATCACATTTGATCTAGATCTCAACCTACACCTACTCATGTAACTGCTCATGATGCCACTGTTGGAACACATAGTAGAAAACAAAAAAAATTTGCACCTACGATCACCCAAAAGATCAATATGAAGATGCATAATGGGTTGGGATCACGATCGTTACTGTTACTGAGTTGCAGCGGAAGAAGAACATGTCCGCATAGATCACACTTGGAGTCCCTTGAACCGTCGATGAATGATCCCTCGTACCGCGCATGAACAATCCGTCGAACTGAAGACCGAAAGCACGACCTCTCTACTTGGTTGCAGGGGTGTAGTCTTCACGATCCGACAACGCTTCATCGTCCAGTTCATGGGAGGTCCTATTCAGCGCTGTAAGCGCCGGTTCGCACGGCTGATGCTCGCATGCGACGTGCAACGGCCTGGCCCAACAACCTACTCAAAAAAGCAAAACGCGAAGCAAAACCTCCAGCCTTATTTCAAGAGAAGTGGGACTCGAACTGCGGTGGAAAGGTCAACCCACACGCGTTAACCATTAAGCCATCCTAGTTTGTTGATTACTGCATGAAACAAACGCTATTTGACCCTTCTTTCAGTACAAACATTAAACATATAATAGTACTATATAACCACTATAAATTATTAGAATAAAGGAAAATGTAAATTGGAAAATGCATTCACAAAAACCATGAATTGAAAACAAATCAAAAGTTTCAAGAGGTTTGCACCAATTGAAAAAAGTTTGCAAAAATGGGAAAAGTTAGTGAATTTGGAGAAAGTTCATCTTGAAGACTTAATCAAATCGAAAAAAAATCACCGCATTTCAAAAAAGTTCATCGAATTTGAAAAAGTTCATCGCAATTGAAAAAAGTTCATCGGATTTGAAGAAAAGTTCTTCAATTTTTTAAAAAGTTCATCGAATTTGAAAAAAGTTCGTTGAAATTGAAAAAAGTTCATCGGTTTTGAAAAAGTTTATCGAATATGAAAAAAGTTCATCAATTTCTTAAAAAAAGTTCACAAATTTGAAAAAAATATATTGAATTTGAAAGAAAGTTCATTGATTTTGAAAAAAAAGTTAATCGGTTATAAAAAAGTTCAGTCGATGTGAAAAAATCATCAAATTTGAAAAAAAATCATCAATTATTTTAAAAAAGATCAAAAATAAGTTCATTGTTTTTGAAAAAAAATTCACGAATTTGAATAAAAATGCATAGATTTTGGAAAAAAAAGGTTCATCAATTTTGAAGAAAAAGTTCATGGATTTAAAAGAATACACACATTAAAAAAAGGAAAAACGAATAAAAGGGAAAAAGAAAAAATGAATAAAAACATTTTGGAAAAAGCCATGAACTGGTCAAAGAAATAAAAGGAAAGAAAAATTAGTTGTTTCCCAACCGGTGGGTTAGCTGAGTGGTTAGTGTGCTTCACTTCAAACATACGTTGCAAGTTCGAGTCATGTTGCTTGCATAGTTTTTTGGGAGTTTATAGTAATATGGGCCGGCGCATGTAAGAGTGCCTTCAACGCTAGTTAATAGAATGCACCTTAAGGAAGGTGCGGAATAGGAAATGCCCCAATTCCCCCCCCCCCCCAAGGAAAGGGGGGCGCCACTTCCTTATGGGCCTATGTGGCACATAACTCCCTCCACCTCTTGGCCTTTTTAGGACTATTGATGTTTAAATAAAATATAAAATGTTCTTAATACCTCTAGACCATTTCATATACATTTTTATCATCTCCCGAAACATTTTCCACCTATATATAATTTATTAGTAACACCCGATATTACCCGATACTCACCAAAACCCTCCTGGTGGTCCCGAAACGCTTCTAGACCCTCTCGGAACTATTCCGGATATTCATGAAATATTTCCACAAATATATTCTCATGACTCCCTTCCTACTAACACCCAACATATAGTGATTGCCTTAAGCTTGTTACCCCGTGTCGTGGAAACGAAACCTATGGGATGTGACGCCCTCGATTCAATCGTACACTAATCATACACGCAAATGTGTACGATCAAGATCAAGGACTCATGGGAAGATATCACAACACAACTCTAGACACAAATTAAAATAATACAAGCTTTATATTACAAGCCAGGGGCCTCGAGGGCTCGAATACATAAGCTCGAATACACAAGAGTCAGCGGAAGCAACAATATCCGAGTACAGACATGAGTTAGGCAAGTTTTCCTTAAGAAGGCTAGCACAAAAGCAACATCGATCGAAAAGGCAAGGCCTCCTGTCTGGGAGCCTCCTAACTACTCCTGGTCGTCGGCGGCCTCCACGTAGTAGCAAGCATCGGCGGCGGCATCTGGCTCCTGGGCTCCGACATCTGGTTGCATCAACCGGAAAGAAGAAGAAAGGGGGAAAAGGGGGAGCAAAGCAACTGTGAGTACTCATCCAAAGTACTCGCAAGCAAGGAACTACACTACATATGCATCGGTATCAATGAAATGGGCTGTATATGTGGACTGAACTGCAGAAATGCCAGAATAGAGGGGAGAACCTAGTCCTATCGAAGACTAGCATCTTCTGGAAACCACCATCTTGCAGCAACAGGAGGGAGTAGAGTAGCATAGTAGTAGTGTTATCAACCTCGGCCAGAGATCCTTTCTCGACTCCCTGCGAGAAAGAAATCCCAGAGCCGTACTATCCATTTCTCATCACAATCCAATTCTCATCACAAATATCCAGTTCTAGTTGTATCGATCGGGATACAACTCCAAGTGTCCGTTACTGCAGGACAGGCTATCGATAGATGTTTTCTTCCCTGCAGGGGTGCACCAACTTACCCACCACGCTTGATTAACTCCGGCCGGACACACTTTCCTGGGTCATGCCCGACCTCGGTCAAACAATACGCCGCAACCCGACCTAGGCTTAATAGAGAGGCCAGCACGCCAGACTAAACCTATGCCCCCAGGGGCCATGGGCCATCTCCCGGGGAACTCCTGCATGTTGCGAGGGCGGCCGGTGAGCAGACCTAGCTACCTCCTTCAACAAGGTAGGTGCTTACGCAGTCCAACCCGGCGCGCGCCGCTTAGTCGCTGACGTCTATTAAGCTTCGGCTGATGCATACGACGCAGAACGCCCATACTATGCCCACGTGATGGTTAGTGCTATCAGGCCAGAGGCCCCTCGGATCAAATATCCAAATCGTAGTGGATTAGGAGCACGCGGTAACAAGCAGAGACTCACGAAAGATGTGACCCTGTTGCCCCGTCTCAAGGACTTGCAGCAAGGGCTAGGAATGCCCGGCCACACCTCGTAATTATCTCGCGGGCACCCTCCAGGTCAACCCGTCTCCACATCACTCGCAAATATGCTCGCGCGGGTACCCCTCAAGGCGGACCCATCTTTAGTAACAGTGGTAAAGTCCAAGTATCCGTGTGTCCAAACATCAAGGGGAAAACCCGAGGAATCACCTCCGGTGAATTCCACTCGATGTAATCATCAAGGTGAACGTAAGAGGAACCACCCCGAGGTTCACACTTCAAGGGTTGCACGACAGAGTCGTATCGGAAGTGGTTAAGGCAGAATCACCCTCGATGACCACGACCGAATAGCTACACTATAGGGTTAACAACAGAAGTGCTGTAGAGGTCTCACCCTCGGCACTCGATAGTAACCCAGTAGTGTCGAGCAACTAAGGGGAAAGTGATGTGCGGTGCCGGGGCCTGGTCTTCGATCCCGTTGATCGGGTCTTCGATGATGAGGCAGGGGCAACAAGGACAAGGTGGGGGTCACTGATGGATCACTAACCAACCTATACTAAGCAGTTTAGGATAAGCAGGTAGGTAACAATAAGCAGGTTACAAAAGCAGGCTATGCATCAGAATAGGAGCAAACAATAACAGCAGCAAAATCTAATGCAAGCATGAGAGAATGGAATGGGCAATATCGGGATGATCAAAGGGGGGGCTTGCCTGGTTGATCTGGCAAGAAGGATGTGTCGTCAACACCGTAGTCGAACTGGGGGTCGCCGGCAGTCTCGGGGTCTACCGGAAAGAAGTAACGGAGGGGGAACACAATAAATAATAGAGCAATCAAAGCAACACAAAGCATACCATGGCAATACGCAGTGCTAGGGGTGACCTAACGCAGTATTAGGCGATACCGGTGAAGGGGGGGAACATCCGGGAAAGTATCCCCGGTGTTTCGCGTTTTCGGACAGATGAACCGGAGGGGGAAAGTTGCGTGTTCTCTATGCTAGGGATGTGTGGCGGACGAACGGGCTGCATATTCGGATTCGTCACGTTTTTCTGAGCAACTTTCATGTAGAAAACATTTTCATCCGAGTTACGGTTTATTTCCTATGAATTTCTAAAGATTTAACCATTTTCTGAAATTATTATTAAATAATTTAATTCGAAAACAGAATTATTGCACCATCACAAGGTGAGCATGACGTCAACAGGTCAAGAGGTTGACTAAGTCAAACCTGGCACATGGGGCCCGCTGTCATGGACTGTCGGCTAATTAGCCTAGTTAACTAGTTTAAAAAGACAGGTCAATTAAGTTAAGATAATTAACCTAAATTAATTAATTAATCTATTCAATTAATTTTAATTCTATTATCTTTTACTTCTCTCCAGGGGCGGGCCCCACGTGCCATAGGCACAAGGGCCATAGCGGGCGCGGGCGACGGCTACGGGCGCTGGGGCATGCGAGCGCCCGAGCGGAGGCCGACCCCGGGCGGCGACGGGCACGGTAGCCCGAGGCGGGGGAAAGAGCGGCGAGGCCGGGCCGAAGGCTCGCGGGCGGAGCAGTGGTGGGGCAGCGGTTGCAGTGGTGGGGCGGCAGGGCGCGACACGGTGTGGCCGGCGATGCGGGGCGAGGATGGCGGGCGAGGCGGGGCGAGCGGCAGTGGCGGCCCGTGACGGCGTGGCCAGAGGAAGGGGGGGCGGCCGACGCGAGCGTGCGCAGCAGCAGCAGGCGTCAGCGGGGAGCAGCAGCAGCAGTTCACAGCGGGCGTGGTAGCGGCGGGACAGGGGCGGAGCGAGCACGGGCGTGCAGGGAAGGTGCGGGTCATGGCCAGGCCACGGAGGGGTGTGCGCGCGGGCAGGGCTTGCTGCGGGGGGCTGCAGGTGGTGGTGGCGGCACGCAGGGGTGCTAGCAGTGGCCATAGTTACGCAGTAGAGCAGCAAGTAGTAGAGCTATGGTGGCAGCGCAGAGTAGGGGCGGGCGGAGGTGCACGCGGTCGGGCAAGGTGCAGGCGACGTTGGGACAAACGGGGAAGAACAAGGGGAACGACGTGGCTCACCGGGTAGGCGCAAGGAGGCCCGACGAGTGACGGGAGCGCAGTGGCGGTGGACGGAGTCGATGGAGGCGGTGGGGTCCCGAGGAGGAAGACGGCGTTGCGGTAGCTCCGAGCTCGAGCGTGCTCACGTAGTCAAAGTAGGCGACGCAGGCGGTGCCCCTAGCGCGGTCTCTGACAGCAGGGAGGGCAGCGGCTAAGGCTACGCCGGCGACACGTCCATGGCAGCGCTCGGGAAGGAGAGGGATCTAAGGAGGGGAGGCGGAGAGGGAGAGCAAGTGGGGCGGGGGTTAGTGGGAGAGTAGGCGTCCCCGAGGTGCCAGGGTGGCGCCCCTATCCCTCCCCGGTGCTGTAGCGGCCAGGGGCGGCGAGCCGGTTCGGCGGCGACCGTGGGCAAGGTCAGAGGAACAGGGAGGGGGAAGGAGCGACCCAGGAGGGGGCGTGGGCCGGCCTAGCTGGGTCAGCTAGCTCAGGTGGGCCGAAGCCCATGCGGGGGGGGGGGGGCTCTTTCTCATTTTCCCTTTTTCATATACTTTTGCTCTTTTCTTTGTACAGAAATTGCTTTGCAATATTTGAGCTACCGAAAAGTATTCTGAAAAAAAATGTGAGACTTGGCCACATAATTCCATTGCAATAGTTGGCACTGCCACAAAAGATTGTGAGGCTTTTGAAATAGTTTGCAATTTTTATAAATTAAAAAGGCATTTAATCTATTGTTTTAGCCACTATTTTAAATAGTTTAGTGCACTTAAACACTTTGCCAAATAGTTGGTTCACTACCAAAATTGGTTATGGATTATTTGGCACACGATGAACATTTTAGTTCCTCTGTTTGGAGAATAAAAGTTTGACTTGCAATTTAAATTTGATTTTGAACTTGATGTTTTGGACAAGTGGCAATTAGCAAGGTAATCATGATGACATGGCATGATTAGTGGGAGATTACTGTGTCATGATTCTCGGGGTGTTACATGGGATCACTGGAATCCCTTCTACGGTTGGCGGGCGCGGGGTTGTGAGAAGAGCAGGTTTAGGAGCTAGCACAAAGATCGTTTACCCAGGTTCGGGCCGTGAGGATGCGTAATACCCTGGTCCTGCTTTGGTGTGTATTTCAGAGTGTTCTTGAGCTCTCGAACTAGCTACGGTGGCTGCGTAGTTCCAAAGAGCCGAATCCCTCTCCGGTATGCCTCGGGCCTCCTTTTATAGTTGAAAAGGGGTTGCCACAGTGGCACATAGGAGGTGGAAAGGTGTACAGTGCGTGAGCTTATCGCCTGGCATTACGGGACAAAGCGCATTAAATGCGCCACTTAGGTGTCCATTAGCTTTATCGGGGACGGGAACGAGGCCCGTCCCGTCCGTCGCTGCTCTGCCTCGCTTCGACACACGCCCAGGCCAGTGATGTGTGCAGCGCCATGTAGGCAGGCAGGCTGCTGAGGTGGCGCGGTGGCAGGGCCTTCACGAAGATCTGCATGCCACCACACAGGTGCTTGCTGAGTTGGCCTGGAAGCCACATGTTGCCACACAGGTGCCTGCCCAGCTGGTTGGGCTGGCAGCTGCATGCGAACGGCGGCGAAGTCTTGGTTGATGCGGGCCTGGCTGTGGACCCGCCGGCGTCCTCAGCAAGTGTCTTGCCGGGGCCCCGGCAAGGGTCTTGCCGCGGTAGCATGGTTGTCCCCGGCAAGGATCTCGCCGGGGGTCTTGTGGATCTCCTTGGCAAGGATCTTGCCAAGGATCGTCGTCTTCTAGTCCTCATCTGATCCTGTGCATTTATGATCTTGACAAAGATTTGCATGCCACCACGGAGGTGCTTCCCGAGCCCTGGTTCCAATGTAGTTGTTTACGGCGTTTGGAACCCTTGGGCTCAAGGGTGGCTCACTCTTCCGGTGATGGGCAAGTTGCCCCGGCAAAGCTCTTGCCGGGGCCGCGGAGGTCGTCCCGGCAAGGGTCTTGCCGGGGGGGTCCACCTCGCCCCTTTGCTCTTTGTGTTTCTGGTCTTGGCGTTGCCTCGGTTGTCTTGTGCCTTCGGCTTCCCTCCTCCGCCCTGCTTAGTGTGGCCGTGGGCGCGGCTTCGACTGTCCGTGCACAAGTAAAGGGGTAAAAAGGAGTGCCCCTACTTTTGTACACCGACATGAGCCCCCGGGCCTGGGCCACACATAAGCGCGACACGTTGTTGGGCAGTCGGGGCGGGATTTTTTCTGTGGTAACTTCTCGTCTGCTGCGCTTCTCCACGACCCGCGTTGAACGCGCGACGTGGAGAGTCGTGCGTGACGTGGGGGTCATGCGTGTGGCGGTTCCCGCACGCATGCGTCACATCGCAGTTAATGGGAAAAGAGGCGGCCCGCGCCTTCCCCGTAAAAAGGTATAACCGCGGGCGCGCTACTCATTTACCCTCCGTGCTTTCCCCAATCTCAGAACCGCCGTGCCCTTCTTCCTCCTTCTCAAGCTCTTGCCTTCGCTCGCCACCGCCGCGCCTTCGCCATCCTCCATTCCTCGCCTCCCGCAGCCGCCATGGCACCCAAGACCAGCAGAGGCAAGGGAGTGGCCAAGGACGCCGGGGAGAAGGAGCCGCTGGAGAGCGAGTTGGCGGTGCGGCGGACACAGCACGCCAACTTCCCGTCGACGGTCGATGCGGTCGAACTCCGGGACTACTTCAAGCACCTGTGGGGGTGCAAGACGGGAAGCGAGACAATGGGGCATCCGGCCACGCGTCTCATCCCCGCCGCCTTGGCCGAAGCCGGCCCGAATCGGTACCCATTCTTTGTCGATTACTTCTCCTGCAGGCTCTGTCCCCCTTTCTCCGATTTCTTCAACGATGTCATGCATACCTATGGCTTCCGCCTTCTGGATTTTACTCCGAATGATGTGGCGTGCATGGCCCTTTTCGCTCATTTCTGTGAGGGCTTCGCCGGAGTGCATCCCAACACGGCGCTCTTCCGCCACTACTTCTTCCCTCGCATCCAAAAGGGGGGCGCCATTTCCGGTTGTGTCGCCTGGATCCCAAGGACCCAGGAGAAAAGGACATATCCGGACGGTGCCCAGAAGGAGAGGTGGGAGGAGTGGTGGGGCCGGTGGTGCTGGATTGAAGAGAAGGATCCGCAGGACTTTTGCTGGGTCCGCCATGCACCGCCGGTCCGCAGGAACGACTGGAGTGATGTCGACGTCAACGACAAGAAGCTCACGGCCGCCACCACCCAGATTCTTTGTCTCACCGAGCCCTGGCTCACCCTTGAGATGATCGGGGCGGATTTCATCCGCCGCCGAATCACTCCGCTGCACAACAAGGGGAGGCCGGCCTGGCTCTTCATGAACGCCGCCGACATCATGAGGCTCCGCCCCGGCTTGGACCACAACCTCACGGTGATGGGGCACGCCCACTTCTGCCAGCGGCTCTTCCAGCTCGACGTGAACCACGAAGGCAAGGTCGAGCGGTCCGGCAAGGCCGCGAAGGCCGCCAAGGTCGCCAAGGGGCCCTTGTTTGGGTTGCCGGCGGGTGTGGTCCTGATAACCCACAAGTATAGGGGATCAATTGTAGCCTCTTTCGATAAGTAAGAGTGTCGAACCCAACGAGGAGCTAAAGGTAGAACACATATTCCCTCAAGTTCTATCGACCACCGATACAACTCTACACACGCTTGACGTTCGCTTTACCTAGAACAAGTATGAAACTAGAAGTACTTTGTAGGCGTTGTTGGATAGGTTTGCAAGATAATAAAGAGCGTGTAAATACAAACTAGGGGCTGTTTAGATAAAGAAACAATAAAGTAAATATAGCAAGTGTGGAAAAGTGGTGGTAGGAGTTGCGAAATTGTCCCTAAGCAATTGACTACTTTACTAGACCGATAGCAAGTTTTATGTGGGAGAGGCCACTACTAGCATGTCGTCCCTGACTTGGAATTCTATGCACTTATGATTGGAACTATTAGCAAGCATCCGCAACTACTAACGTTCATTAAGGTAAAACCCAACCATAGCATTAAGATATATTGGTCCCCCTTCAATCCTGTATGCATCAATTTCTATGCTAGGTAGAAGCTTCTGTCACTCTTGCCCTCCAATACATAGTCCTATCAACATACAACTAACCCTATGGTGTGATCCACGCGCGCGCTCATATGCTGGGCACCAAAGGACAGCAACATAACCACAAGCAAATTAAATCAATCATAGCAATTCATCAACGACCGATAGGACAACGAAAATCTACTCAGACATCTTAGGATGGCAACACATCATTGGATAATAATATGAAGCATAAAGCACCATGTTCAAGTAGAGGGTATGGAGGGTTGCGGGAGAGTGGAGCGCTGTTTATAGAGGGGGGAAGGTGATGGAGATGTTGGTGAAGATGGAGGAGGTGTTGGTGAAGATCGCGGTGATGATGATGGTGGCCACGACAGCGTTCCGGCGCCACCGGAAAAGAGGGGGAGAGGGCCCCCCTTCTTCTTCTTCCTTGACCTCCTCCCTAGATGGGAGAAGGGTTTCCCCTCTGGTCCTTGGCCTCCATGGCATGGGAGGGGCAAGAGCCCCTCCGAGATTGGATCTGTCTCTCTGTCTCTCTCTGTTTCTGCGTTCTGGTCTTCTGCCCTTTCGCCGTTTCTTATATATCCGGAGATCCGTAACTCCGATTGGGTTGAAACCTTCGCCAAGTTTTTTTTTCCAAAAATTAGCTTTCTTGCGGCCAAAGAAGAGCAGGAACCGCCTTACAAGGGGACCACGAGGGTCAGGGGCGCGCCCGGGGGCAGGCGCGCCCCCTGCCTCGTGGCCACCTCGGGCACCGTCTCGCGTTGATTCTTCCTCCCATATTTCCCAAATATTCCAAAAATATTCTCCATCCGTTTTTATTCCGTTTGATATGGGGTTTCTGCGAAACATAAAACATGCAACAAACAGGAACTGGCACTGGGCACTGGATCAATATGTTAGTCCCAAAAATAGTATAGAAAGTTGCCAAAAGTATATGGAAGTTGTATAATATTGGCATGGAACAATAAAAAATTATAGATACAATGGAGATTTATCAGCATCCCCAAGCTTAATTCCTGCTTGTCCTCGAGTAGGTAAATGATACAAAAGATAATTTTTGATGTGGAATGCTACCTAGCATAATCTTCATCATATATCTAATCGGCATGAATATTAAGACACGAGTGATTCAAAGCAATAGTCTATCTTTTGAAATTAAGACAATAATACATCAAGCATACTAATAAAGCAATCATGTCTTTTCAAAATAACATGGCCAAAGAAAGTTATCCCTACAAAATCATATAGTCTGGCTATGCTCCATCTTCACCACACAAAATATTCACATCATGCACAACCCCGATGACAAGCCGAGCAATTGGTTCATACTTTTTAACACGCTTCAGCCTTTTCAACCCTCACGCAATACATGAGCGCAAGCCATGGACATAGCACTATGGGTCGAATAGAATATGATGATGGAGGTTGTGTGGAGAAGACAAAAAAAGAGAAAGTCTCACATCGACGCGACTAATCAACGGGTTATGGAGATGCCCATCAATTGATGTCAATGTGAGGAGTAGGGATTGCCATGCAACGGATGCACTAGAGCTATAAGTGTATGAAAGCTCAAACTGGAAACTAAGTGGGTGTGCATCCAACTTGCTTGCTCATGAAGACCTCAGGCATTTGAGGAAGCCCATCATCGGAATATACAAGCCAAGTTCTATAACGAAAATTCCCACTAGTATATGAAAGTGATAACTCAAGAGACTCTCTATATGAAGAACATGGTGCTACTTTGAAGCACAAGTGTGGTAAAAGGATAGTAACATTGCCCCTTTTTTTTGCGGGCTTCTTTGCCCCCTTTTTTTATTTATGCTTATTTGGCCTCTCCCCTTTTTTGGGCAATGCTCTAATAATGATGATCATCACACTTTTATTTACTTACAACTCAATATTACAACTCGATACTAGAACAAAGATATGACTCTATATGAATGCCTCCGGCGGTGTACCGGGATGTGCAATGATCTAGCGTAGCAATGACATAAAAAACGGACAAGCCATGAAAACATCATGCTAGCTACTCTTACGACCATGCAAAGCAATATGACAATAAATGCTCAAGTCATGTATATGATGATGATGGAAGTTGCATGGCAATATATCTCGGAATGGCTATGGAAATGCCATGATAGGTAGGTATGGTGGCTGTTTTGAGGAAGATATAATGAGGCTTATGTGTGACCGAGCGTATCATATCACGGGGTTTGGATGCACCGGCGAAGTTTGCACCAACTCTCGAGGTGAGAAAGGGCAATGCACGGTACCGAAGAGGCTAGCAATGATGGGAGGGTGCGAGTGTGTATAATCCATAGACTCACATTAGTCATAAAGAACTCGACAATCAATAAATAAATCATGCTTCGACTTTGTTACATAACGGTTCACCATACGTGCATGCTACGGGAATCATATTCCTCAACACAAGCATTTCTACTAATCCACAACTACCCACTAGCATGACTCTAATATCACCATCTTTATATCGCAAAACTATTGCAAGGAATCAAACACATCATATTCAGTGATCTACAAGTTTTATGTAGGATTTTATGACTAACCATGTGAATGACCAGTTCCTGTCATCTCTCTAAATAGATATAAGTGAAGCAAGAGAGTTAAATTCTTTCTACAAAAGATATGCCCACGCTCTAACAAATATAAGTGAAGCAAAAGAGCATTCTACAAATGGCAGTTTTCTATGTGAAGAGAAACAGGCAATCCAAACTTCAAATGATATAAGTGAAGCACATGAAGCATTCTATAAAGCCATACTCAAAAGATTTAAGTGAAGTGCAAAGAGCATTCTATAAATCAACTAAGGACTATCTCATACCAGCATGGTGCATAAAATAAAAATGAAAACTAAATGCAAAAGACGCTCCAAGATCTACACATATCACATGAACGAAACGAATCCGAAAACATACCGATACTTGTTGAAGAAAGAGGGGATGCCTTCCGAGGCATCCCCAAGCTTAGACGCTTGAGTCTCCATGAATATTTACTTGGGGTGCCTTGGTCATCCCCAAGCTTGAGCTCTTGCCTCTCCTTCTTCTCCTCACATCGAGTCCTTCTCGATCATCGAACACTTCATCCACACAAAACTTCAACAGAAAACTCGGTAAGATCCGTTAGTATAATAAAGCAAATCACTACTCTAAGTACGATTGCAAACCAATTCATATTTTGTTTTTGAATTGTAGCTACTGTAATATAACTTTTTCATGGTTTAATCCACTGATATAAATCGATAGTTTCATCAAAACAAGCAAACTATGCATCAAAAACAGAATCTGTCTAAAACAAAACAGTCTGTAATAATATGAACATTCACCATACTTCTGATACATGAAAAATTCCGACAAAATTAGAAAAAATAAACAATTTGTATAGAAAGACAGTTCAAAAAGTTTCAGAACCGTTTGACGTTCCAGAAAAAAATGTAAAATCGCGCACTACAGCCAAAGTTTCTGTCCGGCACCGCACAAACCAACAAGCATTGTAAACATCCTAAAGGCAAACCTTAGCACATTATTTTTATAATACAATGGAATTGTACAAGGGATAATTATTTTTGTTTAAAAGTTTCTGTAATTAAGATTCACAAAGTTTTCGTGAGCACGAACAAAGTTCAAGGCTAGCTCCCACTTTAACAATGCTCGTCTTTCTCACTTTCGCTTTTCTTTCTGAAAAGTTTTAGGTTCCCCTCTTTATTTTTTTGTTTTTAAACTATATAAAAGCACTCAACAGAAATAAATGACTCTCTAAAACTTCTGGGTTGTCTCCCTGGCAGCGCTTTCTTTAAAGCCATTAAGCTAGGCATATAGTGCTCAAGTAGTGAATCCACCCGGATCCCAAGGTATATCAAAGCCAATTTTAATTAGCAATGGTTTGGCATTTAGTAGTGAGCACAAACTAACATATATCAAGCAATGACGAAGTCTAACTCTCTTCCTATGCATCGGCATGTCATAAAAGAACAATTCATGCACACATAGTAAAGACCAATGCATAGTATAAACAGTTTCTTGCAATTTTATCATGTTGGAAACATAGAGAGGTGGAGATATAGTTC
Organism: Aegilops tauschii subsp. strangulata; assembly: GCF_002575655.3. NCBI lineage: Eukaryota > Viridiplantae > Streptophyta > Magnoliopsida > Poales > Poaceae > Aegilops > Aegilops tauschii. Next base: position 325,679,104 of record NC_053040.3, read on the forward strand.
CTCTATCATAATAATTGCAAGTAGGAGCAGCAAGCACATGCATATTATATTCATCAAAATCATCATGTGCAACGGTAGAAGGCAACCCGGCAATATAATCCTTAATAAGTGCAAACTTCTCCGATATAGTGTAGTTTGTAGAATGCAAAAAGATAATAGGACCATCATGCGTGGGTGCAATAGCAACAATTTCATGTTTAACATAAGGAACTATAGCAAGTTCATCTCCATAAGAATAATTCATATTAGCATCCTGGCCACAAGCATAGCAAGCATCATCAAAAAGGGATATTTCAAGAGAATCAACGGGATCATAACAGTCATCATAGCAATCATCCTTCGGTAAGCATGAAGGGAATTTAAACAATGTATGAGTTGAAGAGTTACTCTCATTAGAAGGTGGGCACGGGTGATCAATCCGCTCTTCCTCCTTTTGTTCTTCGCTCTCCTCGTCATCTTTTTCACCCAATGAGCTCACAGTTTCATCAATTTCTTCTTCCATAGACTCCTGCAAAATATTAGTCTCTTCTTGGACAACGTAGACTTTCTCAATAAATGCATCAATATCGGCATTGTATTCATAATTCTTATAGCAATATTTAAGGATAGCTAAATTTTCAGGTCTATAAACAGCATCATAAAGATTTTCACACTCTTTAAATACAGATTCAATTTCATAAGCACCCATAAAAGCAACAAATTCTTATATTTGTTCCACATCATAGTAATCATATATAACTCTAGCATAAGAAGCCAAGGTTTCATTATCATTAAATTTGCATGAAAAGGGAAGGTGTGGAGACTTCATCCTAGAGCAACAAGTATAATCATATCTCAAGCATAGTTGCCTAGCATACCACTTCAACATATAAATTTGATCCCATAATAGTTTCCCTTTTTGAGTCAAGTGATAATCCCTAAAGTATTCACGTTGATCCAACGTGTCTCCCATTACCAAATTGAATGGGGTTTTCTCAGGATTATCAAAGTAGTATGTAATATCTATCACATAACGAGCATCGAGGGTTTTAGGAGGTTCCCCATCTCCATGAGCAGCAAGTACACCTATTTTTTTTGGTATTTCGTGTTCCATATCCATAACTAAAGATAGAGAACAACTTAGAAAAGCAAATAAAAATTACTTAGTGATAAAGCAAACAAGCACACACGAGAATATTCACCCCATGCTATGACTCCCAGGCAACGGCGCCAGAAAAAGGTCTTGATAACCCACAAGTATAGGGGATCAATCGTAGCCTCTTTCGATAAGTAAGAGTGTCGAACCCAACGAGGAGCTAAAGGTAGAACAAATACTCCCTCAAGTTCTATCGACCACCGATACAACTCTACACACGCTCGACGTTCGCTTTACCTAGAACAAGTAAGAAACTAGAAGTACTTTGTAGGTGTTGTTGGATAGGTTTGCAAGATAATAAAGAACGTGTAAATAAAAACTAGGGGCTGTTTAGATAAAGAAACAATAAAGTAAATATAGCGAGTGTGGAAAAGTGGTGGTAGGAGTTGCGAAATTGTCCCTAAGCAATTGACTACTTTACTAGACCGATAGCAAGTTTTATGTGGGAGAGGCCACTGCTAGCATGTCGTCCCTGACTTGGAATTCTATGCACTTATGATTGGAACTATTAGCAAGCATCCGCAACTACTAACGTTCATTAAGGTAAAACCCAACCATAGCATTAAGATATATTGGTCCCCCTTCAATCCCGTATGCATCAATTTCTATGCTAGGTAGAAGCTTCTGTCACTCTTGCCCTCCAATACATAGTCCTATCAACATACAACTAACCCTATGGTGTGATCCACGCGCGCGCTCATATGCTGGGCACCAAAGGACAGCAACATAACCACAAGCAAATTAAATCAATCATAGCAATTCATCAACAACCGATAGGACAACGAAAATCTACTCAGACATCATAGGATGGCAACACATCATTGGATAATAATATGAAGCATAAAGCACCATGTTCAAGTAGAGGGTATGGCGGGTTGCAGGAGAGTGGAGCGCTGTTTATAGAGGGGGGAAGGTGATGGAGATGTTGGTGAAGATGGAGGAGGTGTTGGTGAAGATCGCGGTGATGATGATGGTGGCCACGACAGCGTTCCGGCGCCACCGGAAGAGAGGGGGAGAGGGCCCCCCTTCTTCTTCTTCTTCTTCTTCTTCCTTGACCTCCTCCCTAGATGGGAGAAGGGTTTCCCCTCTGGTCCTTGGCCTCCATGGCATGGGAGGGGCAAGAGCCCCTCCGAGATTGGATCTGTCTCTCTGTCTCTCTCTGTTTCTGTGTTATGGTCTTCTGCCCTTTCGTCGTTTCTTATATATCCGGAGATCCGTAACTCCGATTGGGTTGAAACCTTCGCCAAGATTTTTTTCTAAAAATTAGCTTTCTTGCGGCCAAAGAAGAGCAGCAACTACCTTACGAGGGGCCCACGAGGGTCAGGGGCGCGCACAGGGGGGCAGGCACGCCCCCTGCCTCGTGGCCACCTCGGGCACCTTCTCGCGTTGATTCGTCCTCCCATATTTCCCAAATATTCCAAAAATATTCTCCATCCATTTTTATTCCATTTGGATTCCGTTTGATATGGGGTTTCTGCGAAACATAAAATATGCAACAAACAGGAACTCGCACTGGGCACTGGATCAATATGTTATTCCCAAAAATAGAATAAAAAGTTGCCAAAAGTATATGGAAGTTGTATAATATTGGCATGGAACAATAAAAAATTATAGATACGAGGGAGACGTATCAGCATCCCCAAGCTTAATTCCTGCTCGCCCTCGGGTAGGTAAATGATAAAAAAGATATTTTTTGATGCGGAATGCTACGTAGCATAATCTTCATCATATATCTAATCATGGCATGAATATTAAGACACGAGTGATTCAAAGCAATAGTCTATCTTTTTAAATTAAGACAATAATACATCAAGCATACTAATAAAGCAATCATGTCTTTTCAAAATAACATGGCCAAAGAAAGTTATCCCTACAAAATCATATAGTCTGGCTATGCTCCATCTTCACCACACAAAATATTCACATCATGCACAACCCCGATGACAAGCCGAGCAATTGGTTCATACTTTTTAATGCGCTTTAGCCTTTTCAACCCTCACGCAATACATGAGCGCAAGCCATGGACATAGCACTATGGGTGGAATAGAATATGATGATGGAGGTTGTGTGGAGAAGACAAACAAAAGAGAAAGTCTCACATCGACGCGGCTAATCAACGGGTTATGGAGATGCCCATCAATTGATGTCAATGTGAGGAGTAGGGATTGCCATGCAACGGATGCACTAGAGCTATAAGTGTATGAAAGCTCAAACTGGAAACTAAGTGGGTGTGCATCCAACTTGCTTGCTCATGAAGACCTCGGGCATTTGAGGAAGCCCATCATCGGAATATACAAGCCATGTTCTATAATGAACATTCCCACTAGTATATGAAAGTGATAACTCAAGAGACTCTCTATATGAAGAACATGGTGCTACTTTGAAGCACAAGTGTGGTAAAAGGATAGTAACATCGCCCCTATTTCTTTTTTTGCGGGCTTCTTTGCCCCCCCTTTTTTTATTTAGGCTTCTTTGGCCTCTCCCTTTTTTTATTTAGGCTTTTTTGTGGGAGGCCGAGGCTATCGATCCCCGAGCCCCGGGGAGAGGGCGAGTCCTACGGCAGGCCAGCTCCGGCGAACCGGTCCGGCCCGGCAGGGCTGCGCAACCGCAGCAGACCCACGAGGTGTCCGTGCGCCAGACAAGGGCCGCGGCGGCGAGGAAGTTGGTGAAGGCCGCGGTGGCGAAGAAGAAAGCAACTGCTTATTCTTCGTCCAAGCGTGTTCGGACTCCACCTTCTTCCCCTCCTCCGGCAGACATCGATGCGGAGATCGTTTTCGACTTCGGGTCCCTCAGCCCAAGGAGGAAGAGGAAGGCGACAGAAGAGGAGGTGGAGGATGAGTAAGCATCTTGCTCCTTTTTGTCATCTCCGTCTCCTCAATCTGTGCCGCTTGTCTTGATCTGTTCTTCTTCTTTGCAGGGATGCGGAGACACTGGCCCAGAGGGTGAAGAGGGCCAGGGCTTCGGCGAGCGGCCAGCCCCCGGCAGGTACTTTCGGTACACCGCCGGTGGTGTTGAGCAGCCCGGACAGCAGCCCCCGGCACAGCCCCCAGCGTAAGTTCATCACTCACCCCTCGTCGACGTGTGTTGGGGGTACGATCCCTTGGCGCTGACCTTGCCGTTGTTGCAGGAGGAGGACAGCAGCAGGAGGAGCCACTGGGGGCTACCCCCAACACGTCGCCCCCATCGACCACGCCACCCCGAGGGGCGTCCCCAGCAAGGGCGCCAAGCACCGAGCCCATGCACACGGAGGAGGAGGAGGCAAACTCTGGTGCTGGTGGCTTCGCCTCGGTGCCAGATGTTGGCGGGGAAGGGGCCTCTTCTTCCCAGCCCGGCACGGGTAAGTCACTTGGCTTCCGTCTCTGCTCTTTTTCTCTTTGAATCTTGGTCTTGGCTGCATCTCATCCCTTTCTTGATATCCAGACCCTCCCTCGGCGGACCGGGAGGACACAGACACCGTCATCGTGGATGTCGCCAAGGATGCCGCGGCGGAGGCCGAGAAGATCGCCACCGAGGAGGCCGCCAAGGATGCTGCTGGGGACGCCGCCAAGGGGTCTGCCGGGGAGCCCGACAAAGCTACCGCCGAGGAGGCCGACAAGGGGCCTACCGGGGAGGCCGGCAAGGCCACTGCCGAGGAGGAGGTGGTTGACGACCAACCTTCCTCCTCCGCTGCCTCTGGCTCAGGCAGGTACCTGAGGGTGAGCGATGATCTGTTTGTCTACCTCCCAGGGACGGCGAGCACCGGGGCGCCCGTCGAGGGGGAGGTGTTCGATGATGAAGTGCTCGCCACCGCCGGGCTTGAGGTTGTTGACGAGCCAAGCGCCAGTGGCGGCGGTTCCCAGGAAGAGCGGCTCCTCCAGGCCATGGGTGCCAACTTCCGGAAGCTCCGGGCGCTTCACCGCACTCGCCTGGACAAGGCCATGTCCAGGATGGCAGTGGTGGACAAGGCGGAGGCATACCTCGAGGGGCATGTTGCTGAGGTGCAGGCTTGGTTCCGCCAGGCCCACAAGGATCTGAAGGCCGCCCAGGACGCGCTGGCTGAGCACGACCTATCGCTCATCATGAAGCAGGCAGACATTGAGAAGGCCCAGGAACTGGCGAAGCAGGAGGCCGCTCAGGCCGAGGCCGCTCGGCACCAGCAGCAAGCGGCGCTAAACTCCCAGGAGGAGGACCTTGCCGTGTGTGAGGAGAAGCTCGCCGCAACGCTCCGCGGCAAGGACGAGGAGGTGGAGAAGCTCGTCGTGCAGCAGACCCAAGAGCTGGAGCAGAGGCACAGGGAGGCACTCAATGCCCAGGCTCTGGTTCACGCCGGCAAGGTGAAGGAGCTGGAGGTGGAGCGGGACGGGCTGAAGGACCAGACCCTGAAGCTGGCCAAGGAGAAAGACACGCTCAACGGTGCCCTGGCGGAGGCGCAGGGCGCAGTCCTCGGCAAGGCCGAGCAGCTCTCCAAGGCCAACGACTCCATCAAACACCTGAAGCGGAAGCTGGAGGGTCTTGAGGAGACGCTCTCGGAGGCCAAGTCCCGGGAGGAGACCCTGGCCAAGAATCTGGAGGCCGAGAAGCAGCAACGGAAGAACAAAGCCGCCAACCACAAGGATTTTGTGGAGGGCGAGACCCGCTGGATCGGCCGCCTCGAAGACGTCGCCAGTAGGATCACCATGCAGCTTGCTACCATGGGGATGCCAAATGTGAGGTACACCCCGGAGCGCAACGTGAGCCCCAAAGCCAAGCTGACCCTATTCTTTGAGGGTGTTCTTGGAGCCCTAGAGCATCTTCACTCCAATCGGGCGGCCTCTCTGGCCGATGAGGCCCGGAGGCTTTGTCGGGGTGCCATGACCAAGGTCCTCACCAAGGTGGTGCACTGGAATCCCAACCTCGACTTTGACGCCGTGCTGGAGAGCTTGCCGGAGGATGCGGACCTCGCGGTGCTCAAGGAGCGTATCGAGCCCATCATCAGCCGTATTGACGGAATCCAGAGGATAGAGGGCCAGCGTCGGGACTAGGCACCCCGTTTCTCACCGCTACTGCAGGTTCATGACCAAGACAATTTTTATCTTTAGTTAGAACCGCAGCAACAATTGATGTAATATAACTCTGCGGTACTTTTAAATTGACGCATATTATTTTCCTGTTCAATCTCTCTCTGTATGTCCACCCTATGTTTCTTTGGGTAGGCTGGCCGGCGCATAAACCCAAGCTGCGGCGCCTTGAGGACGGATCCTCGATAGCCTGCCAGGTGTGCTTGCTGCTAGGCAAACCACCTTACCACTCTCAACGCGGCCGCTCGAACTGTCGAGCTTGACTCGAGTCAGAATCGAGAGCGTTGCCAATTACGGAAGGCTACCGTGCCATTCTCGACGCGGCCGCTTAAGCTGTTGAGAAGACTCAAAATAGAGTAAGGGCGTTGCCAATAGCGGAATGGCCCCATTGCGTGCAGGTTTTCCCTACAAGGAACGAGATCTCCGAGGGGAATAACCTTATATAAAAAGGAAATATTTAAAGTTCGGCATGACTTAGCTTTCTTGTCGCCGCACTGGCGCCCTTCGCGCTTGCAGGCGGCGCCGTTCTCTTGGCCGTCTTCTTCTTTAGAAGCCATGGCCACGAGGAACTGCTAAGCTGGCTGCTAAACCAGATTATCACAACTGCGCCCCCTACCAAGCGTGCCAAAGATGTCGGGGAAACGGCACCTATGGGATCACTGGAATCCCTTCTACGGTTGGCGGGCGCGGGTTGTGAGAAGAGCAGGTTTAGGAGCTAGCACAAAGATCGTTTACCCAGGTTCGGGCCGCGGGGATGCGTAATACCCTAGTCCTGCTTTGGTGTGTATTTCAGAGTGTTCTTGAGCTCTCGAACTAGCTACGGTGGCTGCGTAGTTCCAAAGAGCCGAATCCCTCTCCGGTATGCCTCGGACCTCCTTTTATAGTTGAAAAGGGGTTGGCACAGTGGCACACAGGAGGTGGAAAGTTGTACAGTGCACGAGCTTATCTCCCGGCATTACGGGACAAAGCGCATTAAATGCGCTACTTAGGTGTCCATTAGCTTTATCGGGGACGGGAACGAGGCCCGTCCCGTCCGTCGCCGCTCTGCCTCGCTTCGACACGCGCCCAGGCCAGCGATGTGTGCAGCGCCATGTAGGCAGGCAGGCTGCTGAGGTGGCGCGGTGGCAGGGCCTTCACGAAGATCTGCATGCCACCACGCAGGTGCTTGCTGAGTTGGCCTGGAAGCCACATGTTGCCACACAGGTGCCTGCCCAGCTGGTTGGGCTGGCAGCTGCATGCGAACGGCGGCAGTCTTGGTTGATGCGGGCCTGGCTGTGGACCCGCAGGCATCCTCGGCAAGGGTCTTGCAGGGGCCCCAGAAAGGGTCTTGCCACGGTAGCATGGTTGTCCCCGGCAAGGATCTCGCCGAGGGTCTTGTGGATCTCCTTGGCAAGGATCTTTCCGAGGATCGTCATCTTCTAGTCCTCATCTGATCCTGTGTATTTATGATCTTGACAAAGATCTACATGCCACCACGGAGGTGCCTCCCAAGCCCTGGTTCCAATGTAGTTGTTGACGGTGTTTGGAACCCTTGGGCTCAAGGGTGGCTCGCTCTGCTGGTGTTGGGCAAGTTGCCCCGGAAAAGCTCTTGCCGGGGCCGCGGAGGCCGTCCCGGCAAGGGTCTTGCCGGGGGGTCCACCTCGCCCCTTTGCTCTTTGTGTTTCTGGTTTTGGCGTTAACTCAGTTATCTTGTGCCTTCGGCTTCCCTCCTCTGCCCTAAGCACCCTGCTTAGTGTGGCCGTGGGCGCGGCTCCGACTGTCCGTGCACAAGTAAAGGGGTAAAAAGGAGTGGCCCTACTTTTGTACACGTATAGCAAGCCTTGGAGAGCTCTTGCTCGAGGAACCACCTTGAAACATTTTCCTAAGCATTTTCTTCCTCTAAAGAATTTCTGAAATTTTAAGTGACTCAAAATAGAAGTGAAGAAAACTCAATGAAATTGATAGCAACTACTCCTGCAAGTGTCTAGAAGCTATATCATGCATCAAAACTACTTTGGACCATATAAATTCAACATGCAAGCTCAAAAACATGGTCACCACAACAACAAAAAATTGCAATATATAAAGCACTAGAACAAAAACTAATTGGACCATTGGAGGAGTCACATACCGAAGAATAATCTCCCAAAGCAGTTTCGTAAATGGAGTTCCGAGCAAGGAGATCGAAAATTGCAGGCAAAGGAGCAAGAGCACGGGTTTGAACGAGCTAGTGATTTTTTCTAGAGGAAGAAGAAGGGAATGGGCGGCTGGGATAAGTGAGTGGGTCCCTACGGGATCCACAAGCCCACTAGGCGCGCCCTAGGGGGGGGGGGGCGCACCCTGTGAGTATGTTCAGTGCCAAAAATTCTTAAATATTCTACAAAAAAATCATCAGGGCATTCTGAGAACTTTTATTTTTGGGTCATTTTTTATTCCACGGAAAATTTAGAAATAGGATAATCTATCATGGCATTTTTACTTTATTAACTTTAAATAATAGAGAGTAAATAGTGGGTAGAGTAGGTTGTGCTTACAAAATTCATCGACCACATGCCCCTAAAAAAGAATCCATTAATAAGGTTGATCAAGTCTTATTAACAAACTATTTCTGAGTAACATGAAACCGAAGAACCTTCGTATAACACTAAGTTACCTCAATGGGGATATGCATCTCTCCAACAATAAGAGTTTCATATTTATTTTTGACAGTAGGAAGAGGGAGCTGAAAACTTCCAATAAAAATTGTCGAAGCCTTTTCAATAAAATTAATACCATTCACTTGAAATTGTTTCTTTGGAAAGTGTCGTGGAGTTGACACGGCAGATGTCCTAGCGGAAGGACTTAGTCGTGGCGCCATCGCAACTAGGTTTGCTTAAAGGGGTTAGTCAGGACAAAGGACACAGAGAGTTTATACTGGTTCGGCCCCTTGCGGTGAAGGTAAAGGCCTAATCCAGTTTGGGGTTGTATTGCTTGGGTTTCGATTACCAGGGAGCGAATACGCTTGACCTAGTTCTCGATCTCTTGTTTCTTGCCCCGAACTCGCCACCGGGTCACCCCTTTATATACACAGGTTGACGCCCGACGGCTTACAGAGTCCCGGCCGGCTCATACACATCGTGTCCGGCTTGGTGACTAACTAAGCTTGCCTTACAATACAAGTTATTCATGTGGCGGTTCATCCCCTTGGGCCTCAAGTCGCCTCTGGGCCTTGGGCCGTCAATGGGCTTTCTATGACCCGTTAATCTTCATTGATAAGTCGCCAGTGGTATAACCCGGCCCCTCCTGGGCGGTTCATACCCAATAGTTATATCCCCAATATTAGGCCCCAGGTTGATTTGAACTTGTTCATATCAATCTCCAATACCTAACTTGTCAAAATCTTGCATCGCTTGTTTTGATAAACCTTGGCGTAACCCGCCATGACGTCAGCTCACAGAATCTTCTTAAACCGCCATGACGTCATTCCGCATTAATTTTGCACGAGGTCCAGCACATCTTAATTGATCCTTATCTTAATGTACATCCCGAAAATCGAGGCGTCCATATAGCCACATGATGATTTCGGCCTCCTCGATCCCCACGCATGCCTTGTATCTATCCAGCTTATAAATAGGGGCGGGGGTTCTTACATTTTCCCCCTTGCCTCATCTCCTTCATCTTCCTTTGCCGCCCGAGCTCCGCCGCCGCGACCTCCGACCGCTGCACCAACTCAGGCCGCTACATCGACCAGACCAGACCAGAGGACGCCGGCACTCCACCGCAGTCTATGTGCAACCGTAAGTGCTCATCTCCCTCAGCTTCAGATCTACATTAGGGTTTCATCTGTTCGTCAATGTTCTTCGCTGTTCTTCATTGTTTGCTTCAACTCCCATACCTTTTGATCTGAATGGGTCATAAACTTTGCGCAGTAGTAGTTTAGCATTCAGTTTCATCATCATCATAGCATCTCTCCATAGAAGATCTCATCGGAGCACCCAAACTGTTCTACTGCCGCCACCTTAGGTTTAGAATTTTACTGCTTTTTCTGAATTGTGGTAGATCCAAAATTATTGCTCCAACTTGCAAAATCTATTTGTCCAACACTTAGCAAAATTTCTACTGATAGATTTGAAGTACCATAACTGTCATGGCGGCTTATACCGTAAGCCGTGACCCACCATATAACACTAGGCTTTGTTTAAACCACTGTCATACACTTCATAACTTGCCTGACCCGGCAATACCCATCTGATTTAGTCATGCTCGCTTATAATTTGATTCTGCATAATACTTGCCTTTTAAACTCTATCTGGCTTAACATCTGAATCCTTAGTCCGGTAGGTACCATTAGTCCCCTTTTAAGCCGCCAATATGAATATTTGCATACTTCCATGTTCATTTTCCGGCTTAATCTGTTAGCCTGTTTATAACATTTTTGCCTTTGAATCAATGGTCCGGCTTAATAGCATGATCTTAAGCTGGTAATATTTCTTTCTTTTAGGCCTTTTCCTCCAAAATGGTCAAGACCGTCACCGCCTGCAACTGGGTCGTTTTCCGGGTCACTGAGGAAGACCTGAACGAATATGTTTAGACTGGCATTTTAGCCAAAAAAGACGCCATCCATTGGAGGGTTCCAGGCAATGAAACTCATCCTGAGCCCAAGGACGGTGAAGTAATTGTATTTACTGATCACATAAACCGGAGCTTCAGCCCTCCCGGTTCAAAATTCTTCTGTGATGTGCTGCATTTTTTCAAGCTCCATCCACAAGATATCGGACCCAACTATGTTTCAAATATCTGCGACTTCCAAGTATTCTGCGAGGTGTATCTTCAATAGGAGCCCACCGTAGAAATATTCAGAGAGTTCTACTACTTAAACCGACAGAACGAGTTCACAGATGGCCCCAGCCTAGAACTAGGCGGCATTTCCATACAGCGCCAAAAAGAATCCACCTTTCCAGCTGCCACTCTTCCCAGTCACCCCAAAGACTGGAACCAGACTTGGTTTTACTGCCAAAATACTTCACCAGAAGGGGAAAATCCCTTGCCGGATTATCGCGCCAGCCGGCTTAGCAACAGACACCATCTTCCAGACCGCATCAGCACAGCAGAGCCGAAGAAGTACATGCCGATTTTTTAAAAGATCCGGGCCTTGATGGCCAACGGTTTGACCGAAATTGATCTAGTCCAATGCTGGGTCGCCTGGAGAGTCTTGCCTCTAAGCCGCCGGCCCGGCTTAATGTGCGAGTACACCGGCGAGTTAACAGACCCTCAGCGCCATTATCAGATCGAAGTGACTGATGAAGATATCAATAATATGACCAAAACTCTGCTGAATGAAAGCTTGGAAGACTGCAGCCAAGTCGGATTGACTCCTTTCCGCGTCCTTAATAAACCACCAATTGTAAGTTTTGAATCCATTTCATACTTGAATCATGTTTCCATTTGTACTACCTATTCATACTCATTCAATGTTTACTGGCTGATTCACCTTTTTGGACCAAGAAACTGCAAGATAAGCCGGCCAAGAAGACCCGGACGAAGAGCAAGGCTACCAAAAAGCCTGCTAAAAAGAAGACCAATCCTGCCGAATTATTCAATTTGGATGATAAAGATGATGATGACGAGTTGGAGGTAGAACTTGATTCCCTTGGCTCGTTTTTGTATATCTTATTGACAATTACTATTATCAGGATGATGCGGAGGCTAGTCGTGCAGATGATGAAGAGGTAATTACTCTTTCCTCCGGCTCAGAACCTCTGCCAACACAGAAAACTCGACAAGCAAGCCGAAAAGTAAGATTTTCTCACCCTTTAGCTCACTTGGATCCCAACTTTATTTTGAAGAAGCATCAACATGAAGCTCACCGCACAACCCGGAACAACGGTGGTGGACTTTTATCCTCCGGCTTACCGAACACCCCAACACCTCGCAAATGTCGACCGGAGGTTTCAAATATTTCTGACTTATTTTATCCCAAGGCGGGTCTGTTTCGACAACCTCTTAACCTGCCGATTCAAACTATCAGGGAACATCTCATTCCTCCTCCGGCGACTCGACGGGAACTCAAATCCCAGCCTTCAAGATTGTGCCTGGGTAAGGGTGTATTCATCACTTGAAACTTCCATGCTTGATTGATATGCTGACATCATTGTATTTCTTATTTTCAGTGGCATGGCCAAGCCTAGCAAGAAGGCGAAATTGAACAAACCGGCTGAAGAATCCAACCCTTCTAAGCTAGAAAAACAATTGCCAGAGGACTCTCAACCAATCGCTGAAGCTACCACTGATGACCCGCCACCAGAAGAGCATGACATCACTTTGGATCAAATAGATGTTGAGTCGGTCATCTCTAAGCCGCCAAGTCCCATCAAGCCCACTGAAGAGAAAGCTGACGATGTCATTATCACCGGGCTTGGCTATACAGCGCCGGGTAACCCTAGTGCCTTATCCAAGCACATCGCCAAGGAAGAATTTTCTGCTGCTGATAAAGGCAAGTGGAAGGTAGACTTGGAGAGCTACGCCCAAGAGATCCACTCCGGTTATTTGAACCGTTTGTATACCAGCCGTGATTTTGAAGCCGGCTTGGTCAACTTGATGAAGGAGCGCTATGAGGTAATCCAACAAAATTGTCCTCATAACTATATCTCTATCAGCCGCCAAGTCTATAGAATATGATAGAATTAAATATGTTGTAGACTTTCAAATAGTCATAAATAAACGAACATCATCGCTAATAGGCCCCAAGGGCCGGCTTAAACTGTCAAGTTAAGCCGGGACTTTAATTTGTAGTAATCAACTTTGCATCTGTAGCCCCCAAGGGCTGGTTTAATAAGTATGAATAAACTGGGACTTATCACCATTGCTGAAACCAATATCCCAATATGTAGCCTTTATAAACCGGATCATATCATTTTGCCCGGGTCATTAGATAGATTTGTCTTGAAAAGAGAAAATAGGCATTAGCCCCCAAGTGCCAAGGAAAATACTTGTATTGTGCTTGGGACTTCAAAAACAATCATAATCATAATACCTTCCATGTTTGTTCATGTCACAGGCTGAACTAACTGAGAAGGACTCACAGATCAATGGTCTGTAGGCCAATATTAAAACTGAGCAATCTGAGACGTCCAAGGCCAAGTCAGAACTAAAGACTGCACTGGAAAACATTGAGCAGTTGAAATAGGGCTTCAGTGCTGATAAAACCGGCTGGGAGACCGAGAAGGCGGCTCTATTAAAGAGAGCGGAGGATGTCGAGGCAGCCCTTAAACCGGTGACTGATGAGCTGTCCGATTTAAGGCATCAGATCAACAGCATGACATCAGCCATCTTCGGTAAACAATAAAATGACTCCTTTACACCACCAGACATATCATAATCATCTACCGGTTTATTAATAACTTTACTGATATAGGCTCTCGGAGTGTCAAGCTGGGTTCAGACATGCGCATCAAGCCGAAGGCTGTCTACACTCTAGTAGAACAGCTATACACTGGCGCTCAATGGACCATTGCTGCTGCTATGCATAAAAAACATCCGCCTACCCTCATCAAGGATACATTGGAGAAATTATTAGTGCTGCCCCAAAGGATCGACGATTTAAAGTGAGCATCTGCCAGAGTCGGTGCCTTGACTGCTTTAAGCCGGGCAAAAGCATTGCAAGCTGATCTTGATCCAGAAGACTTGGCCAATGGTTGCCCAAGTGTAAAACAAGATATGTCTCTCTTCAGCGCTGATGACTTTGTAGAAATAGCAAGAGCAATGCGTCCATTAGCAAGCAAACTGGCTGAGGAGACCAATCTATCCCAATACCAGGCGGCTTTTATGATGCCGAGAACAAGAAGATAAAGGCGACGGTTCATCAAGAGGTGGATCTCATCCCGCCGATGCGTAAGCACACCTTCCTCCTGACATTGATCCATCCAACCTTATTGATGACGACGCTGTGTTTAGAGCTTTGACCGGTATCAACTGGTCTACGCCTGACTTCCAGCCAATGGATAATCAAGGAGCTGAAGAAGAAGAGGCTCAGGATGATCCGGAGGCTTCAACCCGCCAAGACTCATGAGCCGGCTTACCAGTCATAGCGTTTTGATGCTATGTCCCCAAAAACACTTGTCCTTTTGGGCCATCGGATGCCTTGTAATAGGCTAGTTAAACAATTCTAATCTGTCACGCCATCGTGCGTGTTTACTTGCATAACACTGTCGATCCATCATTGAAAGATCCACCATTTATGCTTTAAAATATTATCAATTATGCAGGTCAGACTTATTATTTTTCCTGCACACATAAACAGATAAAAAGTGCCCTGGCGGTTTACCCCAGGGCAGGTCACAATACCCCATATAAAAACCACTAATGACTAAATAGTCCATAACCAGGGCCGGTTTAACAAAACCTCATATAATCATAACAAAAATATCATACCTGTGATATTTGTTCACACTGCCGGCTTATCATACCTTGTGCAGTAAGGGTAATGGCCCAAAGATGAGAGCACAACGCCCTCTTCAATTCATTCATACCGCCGACTTAGCACGCCATATGCAGCAAGGGACAACATCCCAAGCTTAGAGCCAGAACTCCAAAGCACAAAATCATCATATACTGGTGACTTGAACGTTCAAAGCCAGTCCGGGTTAACAAAATTCCGGATAAATTCATATATGAACTGTAAGGCAACATGGACCTAATCAGTTTTTAACCATATATCAATATGGCCCAAAAGGTGAACCTCAAAAAATGTTCAAGCAAAATATAAAGCAGACAAAACAAAAAACAAGGCATTCATAGGCTGCCAAGCCTTCATGTCAAGCGTTATTCAAGGGCCACGCAGCCGCTGAGTTAAACCTTAATTCAAACCTCGTAAGCCGGACCTCACATGACCAATCACTATTTAAACTTTGACAAATTCAGGGTCTTTAAAAGATTGATTGTCAAGAGTACTGCGAGTCATTCCAGGATTACCTGGTCGGAGTGGCAGGCAAACAAAAGGCAGGATAACCCGGATTTTTTGGTGAATATACATGGCGTCCAAGCCTATTACAAGGGTCAACAAAGCTCTGTTCATTAACAAAGAGCCCCCAAGTAGTATGTCATTCCAGGCGTATAAGCCGGATCAACAGGGTGGTCATAGCTATGCTCGATAAGCAGGAAGCCCCCAAGTATTTTGTAATCATGGCGGACAAGCCGGATCAAGAGGGTAGTCATAGCTATGCTCAGCAGGAAGCCCCCAAGTGATCGTATGAAGTAACAATAAAGACTCATATTCTCAGAAATGAAATGATAGAGGCCCTGAATTATCAGGGGTGCCGGCTTTATTATATTCATCATAATATATACATTGACAGAAGTATGTACATCACAAGAGCCGGTGGCTCAAGTGTAATAAGGCCGAAGATGAGCAATATTCCACGGCCGGCGGGTCTCCTCCTCCGACGTGCATGAGTCCTTGTGGTCTCGAACATCGATAAGGTAGTATGACCCGTTGTTCATATTTTTGCTGACCAGAAAGGGCCCTTCCCAAGGTGAGGATAGCTTGTGCATATCAGTTTGATCCTGGATAAGCCGGAACACCAAATCGCCTTCTTGAAAGGTCCTGGTTTTAACCCGGCAGCTATGATAACGACATAGATCTTGCTGGTAAATCATCGAACGAGCCGCCGCAAGGTCACACTCCTCATCCAACAGGTCAATAGCATCCTGACGTGCTTTTTCATTATCAGCTTCAACATAAGCCGCCACACGGGGCGAGTCATGACGGATGTCACTAGGGAGAACCGCCTCTGCTCCGTAGACCGTGAAGAAAGGTGTGTAACCCATAGATCTGTTGGGGGTAGTATTGATGCTCCATAACACTTAGGGTAATTCCTCCACCCAACAACCTAGTGTCCTCTGCAAAGGGACCATAAGCCGGGGCTTGATGCCTCTCAAAATTTCTTGATTGGCTCTTTCAGCTTGGCCATTGGACTGAGGGTGAGCCACTGATGATACATCAAGATGAATATGCTCTCGTTGACAGAATTCTTTCATAGCCCCCTTGGACAGATTAGTGCCATTATCAGTTATAATGTTGTGGGGATAACCAAAACGGAAATTCACCTTTTTGATGATTTGAACCGCTGTCGCCGCGTCACATTTACTGACCGGCTCTGCCTCAACCCACTTTGTAAATTTGTTCACCGCCACCAAGAGGTGGGTCTTTTTTATCTTTGGACCTTTTGAAAGGCCCAACCATATCAAGCTCCCAGACTACAAATGGCCAAGCGATTGGAATCATCCTCAATTCTTAAGCCAGCACATGAGCTCGCCTTGAAAATTTCTGACAACCGTCACATTTACTGACCAGATCTTCTGCATCAGCATGAGCCGTCAGCCAATAAAACCCATGACAAAAAGCCTTGGCCACGAGAGATTTAGAGCCGGCATTATGACCACAATCTCCTTCATGAATCTCTCATAAAATCTCACGGCCTTCCTCAGGAGAAACGCAACATTGAAACACCTCTGTGACACTGCAGCGGTGCAACTCTCCATTGACAATAGTCATTGACTTAGACCGCCGGGTTATCTACATGGCCAAAGTTTCATCTCCAGGTAACTCGCCCCGGGTCATATAAGCCAAATATGGAACTGTCCAATCAGGAATAGCATGAAGAGCCGCCACCAATTGTGCCTCCGGGTCAGGAATAGCAAGATCTTCCTCTGTGGGCAATTTGACTGAAGGGTTATGCAGAATATCAAGGAAAATGTTAGGTGGCACCGGCTTACGCTGGCACCCTAACCAGCTCAAAGCATCAGCCGCCTCATTTTTTCTACAATCGACATGTTCCACTTGATAACCTTTGAAATGACCAGCAATAGTATCAACCTCGCGGCGGTAAGCCGCCATAAGTGGGTCCTTAGAATCCCCAAGTGCCTGAAACTTGCTGAGCCACCAAATCCGAGTGACCAAAACACCTCACCCGGTTTAGATTAATCTCCTTAGCCATCCGAAGACCATGGAGTAAGGCTTCATAATCAGCTACATTGTTAGTAGAAGGGAACATCAACCTTAAAACATAACAAAACATATCACCTCGTGGGGAAGCCAAAATAACTCAGCCCCCGAGCCTTCCAACTGCCTGGATCCATCAAAGTGAATAGTCCAATATGTGCTATCCGGCTTCTCCTCAGGCATCTGCAGCTCTGTCCAATCATTGATGAAATATACAAGTGCTTGAGACTTGATGGCTATGCGAGGCATATATTACAAACCATGGGGTCCAAGTTCAATGGCCCACTTGGCTACCCGACCTGTGGCTTCTCTGTTTTGAATAATATCCCCTAAAGGAGCAAAACAAACCACAGTGATGGGATGACCCAGAAAATATTGCTTGAGCTTTCGACTAGCCATGAACACCCCATATACCAGCTTCTGCCAATGTTGATACCTCCGTTTGGACTCAATGAGCACCCCACTGATGTAATAAACCGGCTGCTGAACCGGAAATTCCTTGCCAGATTCCTTCTGTTCCATGACAATCGCCACACTGACAGCTCGGCTATTAGCAGCCACATATAACAACAAGGGCTCCTTATCAATAGGAGCTGCAAGGATCGGCGGCTCAACTAACTGTTTCTTCAAGGCTTCAAATTCCTGATCAGCAGCATCACTCCAGACAAAGTGATCTGTTTTCTTCATCATCTGGTATAAAGGGATAGCCTTTTCACCCAACCGGCTTATAAACCGCTTAAGGCCGCAATACGACCCGCCAGACGCTGAACATCATTAATACACGCCGGTTTAGCCAAGGAAGTAATAGCCTTGATTTTTTCCGGGTTAGCTTCAATGCTCCGTTCAGAAACCGGAAAACCTAAGAGCTTGCCAGCTGGCACACCAAAGACACATTTGGCCGGGTTAAGCATCATCTTGTAGACTCGAAGGTTGTCAAAGGTCTCTTTCAAATCATCTATCAAGGTCTCCTTCTTCCTTGATTTCACCACAATATCATCCACATAGGCATGAACATGGCGCCCAATCTGATCATGAAGGCAATTTTGCACACACCGCTGGTAAGTCGCCTGGGCACCCTTGAGCCAAAAGGCATAGACACATAGCAGAAGGCTCCAAAGGGAGTGATGAAGGTCGTCTTCTCCTGGTCCTTAACTGCCATCTTGATCTGATGATACCCTGAATAGGCATCCAAGAAACTCAAACGCCCACAACCCACTGTAGCATCAATAATCTGATCAATACGTGGGAGAGCAAAAGGATCGGCTGAACAGGCCTTGTTAAGGTCTGTGTAATCAACACACATCCGCCAAGTACCATTCTTCTTGAGTACCAGCACCGGGTTAGCCAACCATTCAGGATGAAAAACTTCAATAATAAACCCAGCTGCCAAAAGCCGGGCCACTTCTTCACCAATGGCCTTACGCCTCTCTTCATTAAAGCGACGAAGGAATTGCTTAACCGGTTTAAACTTAGTATCAATATTGAGAGTGTGCTCAGCGAGTTCCCTCGGCACACCTGGCATGTCTGAAGGCTTCCATGCAAATATGTCCCGGTTCTCACAGATGAACTCGATGAGCGTGCTTTCCTATTTAGGATCCAAATTAGCACTGATACTGAACTGCTTGGATGAGTCGCCAGGAACAAACTCAACCAACTTAGTGTCGTTCACCGACTTAAACTTCAACAAGGGGTCATGTTCTGTGGTTGGCTTCTTCAGAGGCGTCATATCCGCCGGGTCAACATTATCTTTATAAAACTTCAACTCTTCTGTTGCACAAACAGACTCAGCATAAGCAGCGTCACCTTCTTCACATTCCAGGGCTATCTTCCTATTGACGTGCATAGTGATGGTGCCCTTGTAACCCAGCATCTTGAGCTTCAGATAAACATAACAAGGACTTGCCATAAATTTGGCATAAGCCGGCCGCCCAAACAAGGCATGGTAAGGGCTCTTAATCTTAACCACTTCAAAGGTTAATGTCTCCACTCTGGAATCATGCTCATGTCCAAAAGCCACTTCCAAAGCTATCTTGCCCACTGGATACGCCGACTTACCAGGCACCACACCATGAAAAACAGTGTTAGACGGCTTAAGATCTTTGTCAGTCAAATTCATACGACGAAAAGTTTCGTAGTAAAGGATATTGATGCAGTTGCCGCCATCCATGAGCACCTTAGTGAACCTGTACGTTCCAACCTGAGGTGCAACCACCAAAGCCAACTGACCCGGATTGTCAACCCGGGGCGGGTGATCCTCACGGCTCCAAAGAATAGGATGTTCAGACCATCTCAAGAAACGGGGAACCGCCGGCTCAACTACGTTCACCGCCCTTTTATGAATCTTCTGATCTCGCTTGCATAAACTCGTGGTGAACACATGATATTGTCCACTATTCAGCTGCTTCGGGTTACTCTGATAACCAAATTGCTACTGTTGATTGCCTTGACCATATTGCTGATTAAAACCACCTTGATTGCCTTGGCCCTAGAAACCAGAGTTTGAGCCGCCACCACCAAAGCCAGGCCCATGAGAGCCGGATCCTGAACCGCCATTCGGGCCATGATTGTTCTGGAAAAAATTGGAATTTTTGTACCCCTCATGATGAAGCAATCCTTCCATAGATGATTGGCTGGCTTCTCTTGCGTTCCATGCTTCGGGCAAGGCTGATTCATCACTGCCTCCAGGTTGAAATTTGGCCCACCAATCCGGGGCGACTTTCCCTTCTTACGTTGATTATTGCTCCGTGTATTGGTGTTGGCCACAAAGTCTAAACTGCCCTTAGCTTTGCGCTTACCATTTCCACCGTGACCCGTCGTGTTATGCTGCGGTCCCTTCGCACTGCCACTCTTCTTCCCCTTACCCGCTTTCTCCTCATCAGAGTCGGGGTCTTTCGTACTATCAGAGTCGGCTTATTTGACGAGAGCCGCCATGCGCTCCCCCATGTCATTGCAGTGGCGTTTAAGCCGTCCCAGTTTCTGCTTAAGGGGGAGAAAACTGCAATTCTTCTCCAACATTAGGACTGCTGAACCGGCATTGATACTGTCTGATGAGTGTATAATAGCGGAGATTCGGTGCACCCAATTGGTTGTTGACTCGCCCTCACCTTGGACACAAGAATCCAAATCCAGGATCGACATAGGCTGCTTGCACGTGCCTTTAAAATTTTGGA
Organism: Aegilops tauschii subsp. strangulata; assembly: GCF_002575655.3. Taxonomy (NCBI): domain Eukaryota; kingdom Viridiplantae; phylum Streptophyta; class Magnoliopsida; order Poales; family Poaceae; genus Aegilops; species Aegilops tauschii. The sequence goes on from NC_053040.3 coordinate 325,699,402, forward strand.
TAAAAACGAGCTTTCAACTCTACCCATGATCTAATGGAGTTAGCGGGCAGCCATTTCAACCAAGTACGAGCCGACCCATCCAACATCATGGTGAAATACTTAGCACATGCAGCATCACTAACATCCAACATCTCCATAGCCATCTCGTAGCTCTCAACCCAAGCCTCAGGGGGCTGATCCGCCATGTAATTAGGCACTTTACAAGGACCCTTGAAATCCTTAGGTAAGCGCTCATTACGCAGAGCCAGCACTAAACATGGCACGCCCAAGGCCATAGAGGTCACTCCTGCCTCCACAGATGCTAACGGATAAACCGGGGATTGCTGCTGTGCCCCCAGTTGAGCCGCTAGCTCCGCCTCCCGGCACGCCCTGCCCTGATCCACCAAAGTCTGGGCATCGACACCACCAAGCGCCGGGTCATGCCCATGAGGCTGGTTACGACGTTGTTCACTGCTTGAAACTGCTAGTGAATCAATGTGCTGGCTGTAACTCCGGTTTGGTCGAGGGGTTGAGTGAATCCTTTCACGGCTGTACGAATAAGCCGCCTGTTGATCCAGTGCTGTCTGAAGAAGCTCTCTGGCCTTCCGTGTCTCTATCGCAGCTGGAGTCTCACCTCCAACTGGGAGAGCCGCCAATCATGTCGCTGTAGCAATCATATTATCCAAAGGGTTAGAATAATGACCCGGCGGTGTTGGAACATGCTGAGGTGGAGTATTATTCAAACAAGGCGGATCCATCACACGTGGCTGAACCGGCGCTCCAGTCTCGGGTGCCTCAACCGCCCGGTTCACCAACGGCGGGTCACTGGTCCCTGCTCCAGGCGTGTTGAATAGGTTTCTCGCATCATAAACCAGGGGTAAATGACTCTGGTGCCTCCTTCTCATGATCTCATTTGAAGCGTTTTGATCCAAAGTGAGCCGGAAAGAGTCTGCCTGAATCCGCTATGCCTGAGCGTCCAAAGCAGCTCGCTCCGTGGCCATCCTAGCATTCTCCGTCGCCAGTTCCTCCTTAGCTTGAGCTATCTCATCCCGTAACTTCACAACATCCACCTTGTGTTGTTCCTGGTTGTCCGGGGTCACCTCAACCCCCATCAAAGTTGCCAAAGCCTCCAATAATTCTGTCAGAACTTGAGCCGGCGGGCGTGTAGTGCCACTAGCACTAGCAGTCGCCGCAGCTGTTGAGCTGGAGGTCATAGCCGCGGTGGTCATTGAGCCGAGCACCGGTTGTGTGCCGGCCATGAAGATTTCCACCCTGTTCGGCGGCTCATAGGGGTCCGGAATAATGTCGCCATCAAAACAGTCCCCAAGCCGGCCGTCTTGCAGTTGATACATTGAATTGGTCTCGCCGGTTGACGACTCACCATCAGAGTAAATGGCCGTCTCACCACCAGACACATATCCTTCCTCGAACTCCGCCCCATGGATAAAACCAACAAAGGCATGCTTCACAGTGGGTTGAACCTGGGCGGATCGTGCATGGTGAGCCGTCTCGATGATGTCGGTGCAGGTGTCCGGCTCAGGGTCCGGTTCGCCGATCTTGTCGATGAAGATGTGGTGTCGCAGGATATCCGCGGCCACCTATGGGACCGGGTGGCCCCTTGCTGGTTCGGTGGGGGGACGTCGCGTTGCATAAAGAGCAGACCAGCGCACGATAGCACAACAGAGAGCACACAAGCAATTTACGCAGGTTCGGGCCACCGCGAGGCGTAAGACCCCACTCCTGCTTTGGTGGATTGATGGTGGAATGAATGTGGTGGTGCGTAGTACACTTGCCCGGCAAGGGCTGCCTCGGGGCAGCAGCGACTACGCCCGTATAGTGGCTTGGGCTTGTCAACTTTCCAACCCTCTAACCCCTCCTACGAGTGCCATGGGCCCCCTTTTATAGATTAAGGGGTCACCACAGTGGCAAAGTGGTCATTATCCCCTGATATGATAGCAAACAGTGCTATCATACCTAACTCTGCGGGTTGACAGGGTGCATTAAATGCACCGCTTAGTGTCACATCACTGGTTATCCGGCAAGGCCTGCCGGGCTATCTCGTTAGCTCCGCATCTGTTCTCTTAACACGTCGCAGGACGGGTGTCATCTGTGGGTTTCTTCTGTAGGAAATGGCTGCCATGTGGTGAATGGCTGCCACTTAATCATCTTCCGGTTTGACACTGCACCGATTGGCGATGTGGGTTGCACTTGAGTGGTTGGCGGGGTGTTTCAGCCCCCGCGAGCCCCGGGAGGCTCTGCCGGGGAGTCTTGGTTGCTTGCTTCTGGTGGTGGCCTCGCCCCTTGCTGGGATCGCCTGCCCAGCAAGGGAGACCCTTCTCTTGCCGATATCCTATTCCTTTGGCTCAATCTCAATCTCTTTGAGCTGCATGTTGGTTCTTCAAGTCTCTTGGCTCTTCGACCTCTGACTTAAGCTGGTGCTTTGGTCTCGACCTTGTGCCTGTCCATGCACGAGTCAGGGGAAAATGCCTGCCCCTGTATATTTTCCCCGACACGTGGATTCCGCCGAAGGGGACCTGGTACCCGTACTTGATTGAGCCGGCCTCGGGGCCCCAGCTTGCATCGTCGATGTAGAGCTTGCCACGATGACTCTTGGTCATCCGGCCCACAGCGATCCCTTGATCCCTTCGAAGTTGCCCTTCAAGAACTGGAAACCACTGTGCGCTGGCCCCACGGTGGGCACCAACTGTTGTGGAGATGACACGGTGGATGTCCTGGTGGAAGGACTTAGTCATGGAGCCATCGCAACTAGGTTAGCTTAAAGGGGTTAGTCGGGACAAAGGACACAGAGAGTTTATACTGGTTCGGCCCCTTGCGGTGAAGGTAAAGGCCTAATCTAGTTTGGGGTTGTATTGCTTGGGTTTCGATTACCAGGGAGTGAATACGCTACACCTAGTTCTCGATCTCTTGTTTCTTACCCTTAACTCATCGTCGAGTCACCCCTTTATATACACAGGTTGATGCCCGGCGGCTTACAGAGTCCCGGCCGGCTCATACACATCGTGCCCGGCTCGGTGACTAACTAAGCTCGCCTTACAATACAAGTTATTCATGTGGCGGTTCATCCCCTTGGGCCTCAAGTCGCCTCTGGGTCTTGGGCCGTCAATGGGCTTGCTATGACCCGTCCATATTCATTGATAAGTCGCGAGTGGTATAACCCGGCCCCTCCTGGGCGGTTCATACCCAATAGTTATATCCCCAACAAAAAGTGTACTGTATGCTCATTACCATTGATACGAAAAGTGACCTTGCTTTTGTTGCAATCAATAACAACCCCTGCGGTATTTAGAAAGGGTCTACCAAGGATAATCGACATGTTGTCGTCCTCGGGCATATCAAGTATAACAAAATCTGTTAAGATATTAACATTTGCAACTACAACGGGCACATCCTCACAAATACCGATAGGTATGGCAGTTGATTTGTCAGCCATTTGCAATGATATTTCAGTATGTGTGAGTTTATTTAAATCAAGTCTTCTATACAAAGAGAAAGGCATAACACTAACACCGTCTCCTAAATCACATAGAGCAGTTTTAACATAATTTCTTTAATGGAGCATGGTATAGTAGGTATTCCTGGATCTCCAAGCTTCTTAGGTACTCCATGCTTAAAAGAATAATTTGCAAGTATGGTGGAAATTTCAGATTCAGGTATCTTTCTTTTATTAGTGACAATATCATTCATGTATTTAGCATATGAGGCCATATTTAAAATATCAGTCAAACGAGTACGCAAAAAGACTGGCCTAAGCATTTCAGCAAGCGTTCAAATTCTTCCTCATCCTTATTCTTAGGTGGCTTAGTTGGAAAAGTCATAGGTTTCTGAACCCATGGTTCTCTTTCTTTACCATGCAATGAAATCTCTTTTATCATAACGTTTATTCTTAGGAGGTGGGTTATCAAGATCAACTGCAGGTTCTATTTCAATATCATTATCAAGTTCTTTATCATTGTCTGGTTGAACATCAACATGAACATTATCATTATCATTATTGCTAGGTAAATGTTCATTATCAGATTGTGTCTCAGCATCAGAGATAGAAGCATCATTACTATCCTCAGAAGGTTTCTATACCTTATTTCCACTAGAAGCATGTAAAGTCCTATCATTTTTCTTTTTCTTCTTAGAAGAACTAGGTGCATCAATATTAATTCTCTGAGAATCTTATTCAATTCTTTTAGGATGACCTTCAGGATATAGTGGCTCCTGAGTCATTCTACCTCCCCTAGTCATTACTCTAACAACACGATCATTCATATTACTATTCATTTCATTAAGCAAATCATTTTGTGACTTAGCAACTTGTTCTAACTGAGTTTGGACCATGGAAGCATGTTTTCCTAGACCTTTAACATCATTGGCAATTCTAAACATCAAGTCACTCAAACGATCTATCATGTAAGCATTGCGTTTCAATTGTTTCATAACATACGCATTAAGATGTTCTTGCTTAACAATGTAATTATCGAATTCATGCAAGCATTGACTAGTAGATTTATTATAAGGAATATTACGTTCATCAAATCTTACAAGAGAATTTACATCGACTACCTGTGTCGGGATGTCGAGCCAATGTATTTCTTCAATAGGTGGTAAATTCTTAACATCTTCAGCTTTAATACCCCTTTCTTTCATAGATTTCTTTGCCTCTTGCATATCTTCAGGACTGAGAAATAGAATACCCCTCTTCTTCGGAGTGGGTTTAGGTGATGGTTCATGAGGTGTCCAATCATTATCATTTTTTAGCTTGTTCTTCAGTTCGTTCCCTGAAAACACAACCAACACAACTATCTAGGTAGTCCCTAGAAGCCTCGTTAGTCCATTATAAAAGATATCAAGTATTTCATTTTTCTTAAGAGGATGATTAGGCAAAACATTAAGTAACTGGAGAATCCTCCCCCAAGCTTGAGGAGACTTGAGTACATGGGTATGGGCACTCCCCTTGGCTTGTGCCAAGTGTTGGGGATATAACCCCACGATATAACCCGCCATATAAAGGCAGAGTCCTGTTACTGGCGATTCTTGGAGCTAGGCTTCATATGGGTCAGAGCGATCAAGACATAGGACTGGAAGGACGGCTCACAAGATGGGCCAGCTTAGGGCCCGGAACTAGAAGACGGCGGTCGGCCCAGAGGCGTAAGCCGCCATGCGGTGTCTTTTCATAGAAGGAAGGCGACTTAGAGTTAGATTCAGTCACGGGTCATGATACAACCCAGACTCTTGTAAGCCGGAGGCCTCGACCTGTATATAAAGGCGAGTCCCCAGCACAGATAGATCAGGTGACAATCAATCGATAGCTAGGTCAAGCGAATCCGCTCCCTTGTAATCGATACTCAAGCAATAAGCAGAAAAGCAAGAGTAGGATTTTACCTTCACCATGAGGGGCCGAACCTGGGTAACTCGTGTCTCTCGACTTGCTCAACCCTGACATGCTAATCACCTAGTTGCGATGGCCTCATGTCTAAGTCCTCACACTAGGACATCTGCCATGACAAAACCACGACAGTTGGCGCCCACCATGGGGCCAGCACACGGTGGTTTCGAGTTCTTGATGGGCTCTTTCCTAGGGATCAAGGGATACGCCGTTGGCAGGATGACCAAGAGTCACCGTGGCAAGCTCTACATCGACGATGCTGGCTGGGGCCCCGAGGCCGACTCAATCAAGTACAGGTACCGGGTCCCCTTTGGCGAGATCCACATCTTCATCGACAAGATCCGTGGATCTGAGCCTGAGCCAGACATCTGCACCGACCTGGTCGAGCCGGCTCGGCTCATGCAACCCGCCCAGATCCAAGCCGGCCGAAAGCACACCTTCGTTGGTTTTACGCAAGGTGCGGAACTTGCAGAAAACTCCGCGTTTGGAGGAGAGACTCTCGTCTACTCAGGTGATGAGTCCTCGACCCGAGAGACAAAGTCGATCTACCAACTTCAAGACGACGGGCTTGGGGGATGTTCTGATGGCAACATTATTCCGGGACCGTATGAGCCACCGATCCGAGCCGCCATCTTCATGGCAGGAACGACGCCGGAACAATACAATGGCCGGGGCAACAGCGACAGCGGATCCTTCAGGGTCCGGCTCAGTTAGGCCTCCGGCTCAAGTTCTGTCTGAATTGATGAATACCCTGACAACCTTGCTGGCAACAGAGGTTGCTCCGAAGAATCAGACGGAGCGTAATGCGGAGATTGCAAAGATCCGAGAGCAGATGACCAAAGCTCAGGAGGATATCAACACTGAAAACACACGGCTGCCGAATTACAAGCTCATGTTTATGCAGAGGCAGAACGTCTGAAAACGTAGGCTTGGCGTCTAAATCTTGAGCAGAATGCTTCCAATGCAGTTCATCAGCGGAGATACCAGAGCCGTCTGCCTCCGGGTTATGAGCCGACACGATTGTTTAACACGCTCGGGGCATGCCCGGGTACTCTAGGAGCACCGGTTATACCCCAGTTAACCGTGGAAGCACCAGGGAACAGAGCGGCAGCCCAACCGCACCAACCAGAGCCGGCCCGAAGGGAAGAGCCACGGCCTAACCTGCCCCCTGTACGGATGCCACCGCACTTTCCAACACCACTGGGTCACTTCTCCAATACAGTGGATAACATGGTGGCAGCGGCGACCCGGCTCACTGCACTTCCCATCATCAGCGAGTCACTGGTCGCGGTTGAAACCCGAAACAAAAATGAGCTGTTGCAGACGTCGATTGCTCAGCAGGCCAATTATTCATACATCCGGCATCGTGTGCACTCTACACCACTGCCGAGTCGCAGTTATAGCCGGCACGCTGAGTCACCAGCGGTTTTGAGCAACGAACGACGCCGTAATCCGCACCAGAATAACCCACCCCTCAACCCAACGACTGATGCTCAAGCCATTGTGGACGGCGCACGGGCCCGTCGAGAGGCTGAAGCAGTAAACTAGGGTCTTATCAGCCGCCCCCGGTCGTTCCTTCAGCGTCGGTGGGGGCTGGTTCGAATATCAGGACCATTGGAGTGCCGAGCCTAGTGCCGGCCTTATGTAATGAGCGCATGCCCAAGGATTTTAAGGGTCCTCGCAAGGTGCCCAATTACACGGTAGATCTCCCTCCAGAGGCTTGGATTGAGAGTTATAAGCTGGCCATGGATATGTTGGATGTGAGTGATGCGGTATGCACCAAGTATTTCACTATGATGTTGGAGAGGCCGGCTCACACTTGGTTGAAAAACCTGCCCCCCCCCCCCCCAATTCTATCAACACCTGGGCGGAGTTGAAGGAGCACTGCATAAAAAAATTCAAGGAACCTGCAAGCAGCCAATGACAATTGTGGATTTGGAGCACTGTGTGCAGCGTGAGGATGAGTCGGACCATCATTGTGCCTGCAGAGTCGCCACCATTATCCATTCCTCTGAAAACATTGGGGCGGCTCAGGCCGTTTTGATCCTTGAGAAGAACTGTCGCTTTGAGCCCCTTAAGCAGAAGTTAGGGCGGCTTAAGCGCAAGTGCATGGAGATGGGAAATCTTATGGACGTTGTCCGATTCAGGGTTCCGCAGACCCTTGAGAGGTTCGAACCTGCGAAGAACTCGTCCTCCCTAGTCTGCCTGCTCACCGATTCCACGGCCTAGCTCAACGAACCAAGTGGACAAGAGACACGGCAGTTTACCCAGGTTCGAGCCACCTTGCGATGTAAAACCCTACTCCTGCTTTGTGGTGGATTGGCCTCGAGGGGCTATGGATGAACTAGTACAATGGCCAAACAGCCTCAGGAGGTGAGGTGTTCTTGTGCTCGATGAGCTGGTGAGTTGGTCAGGGTGGAATGGATCCGATGCCCTCTATGGTGGTGGTTAGGTCCTATTTTTAGTGGCCTTGGTCCTCTTCCCAAATGTAGGCGGGAAGGGATCCCACAACGGCCAAATTCAAAGGGAGACAACTAGTACAAGTTATCCTGACAAAAGTACTCTTCGCATGCAAAAGCATCTGCTGGTGACGCCACAGTGGGCTCCGCGATGACCTCCGTCCTGCCGTCCAGCTAGTCTTGGTCTTGTTGCACCGGAATGGAAACTTTTTTCTTGATTCCTCGGGACTTTGCGCCAGCGCTTGCCTCCTTAGCACCAAAGAGGAAACTGGTACACTGCGCCCGCTGGCGCCCGCTTGGCCTTGGTCGTCATGGCTCACGTCATATGAACCTCGTGAGGCGCAACTTGCATAGATATCTCCTCTCCCTGGGAGCCAGCCTGGGGAGGCCGCCCCCTAGGGAGGTCTTGGTGTCGTCCGCCTCGCGAGGCTTGGCCCCTCGTGAGGGTCTTGGGTTGTCATTGCTGAAGCTGGGCCGTACCGGGCCGTTGATGGAGCCACGCCGAGGGCCGCAGGCAGGCAAGCCTGGGTACCCCTGTTCCGAGGACACCGACAGTAGCCCCCGGGCCCAAGGCGCGCAAGAGCTTGGCTTCGAGGCGAAGCCAGAGGGCAAGTGCAGAGCGCCGCGGGCCCTAACCGCCTGTGGCCTTGGTTGACGCGTGGCGATTGATGGGACGTGGGCATCTCCGCTTCCCCACGCTGCCTTGGCAACCGTCCAACTTGACGAGACTCTGCTTCATGCAGAGGAAAAATCATCATTGCGTGCGATCATGGAGGTTGGCGGTTGGCCTTCCTCTGGCTATAAATGAGGGGAGGGGCAGAGCCCCCTTTCTCACCTCCATCTTCTCGCCACCCGCTCCTTCTTCTTCCTTCTTGCCTCGCCATCTTGTCGTAGCACCCATGGCACGAACAAGGAAGTCCTCCGCTGCCAAGAAGGGGAAGGCCCCCAAGGAGGGGCCCGGCTCGCCGCCGCCCAAGAGAGGACGAGGCCACCCCCGCAAGCATGTCGCGACTCCTGCGGTGGCTCCTCGGTGGCGCGGGCGCACCTCGAGCGGCTATGGCCGTGCTTCTTCTCGCGACGGGAGCCGCCAGGGGCGAGGCAGCCCCTGTGGTGGAGGGAGGCGCGCCGTGGTCGTCCGGCCTCCTAGGCCGCGCTTCCATTCGGCGGAGGTGCTTCCGGAGTTTGTTGTGTGGTCGGAGAGGCCGACCGGCACGTGGCTCCCGCTCCCTCGCTTCTTTGCGGGCGAGCTGCCGGTCGCGGGCCTTGGCGGCCTCTGGCTGCAGGCCGACGGCTGTTGTAGCAAGCCTTCATGGGTCGGGGTCGAAGTTTCCGTCGCTGGGAACGTGACTTTGGCCCGCGGCTAGCAGGCTTTTGCCAGCGCGCGCGGCCTAAGCCGGAGGTGCACCCTCCACTTCAAGTACGACGACCTCGCGACCCTCTACATGAGGGTGTTTGGGGAAGATGGCCGATGCGCAGGGTGCTGCCCCGAAGATGGCGGCGGCAACGATGAGCTTGGCCTTGACGATAACCGTGATGACGCTGAGGGTGAGCTTGCCCTTGGCGACGGCCGTGGCTCGTTCCGTAGCGGCGGCTCCTCCTCCAGCGAGAGCAAAAGCAACAGCGGCTACGACCAGCCGCCACATCGCCAGGCTCGCTTCGAGGAAGGTGGCGGATCGTCTCGTCGCCATGCTCCGGTGAAGCGGGAGGAAGGCTTGAGCTGAGCCTGGGGGGCCTCCGGAGCCCGACCTCGGGAGCTGCTATGATCGTGCGGGCCACTTTTCCTTTCTCCTACATTTTGAAAAAAGTAGAGGGCCCTGCTAGGGCGTGTAATGAACCATGGTACTTATGCCACTATGCTATGCTTATTGTTCCGACGTTATGTTGTGGTGTTCATGTTCCGAGTAGGTGTTGTAGGATAACTTTGCTCGATACACTCGCGGTAGTTTCCCACCTCGCGAGGGCACACCCTTCAACATCTAGTGAGGCCCCCTTGCTGCCAACTCAGCAGCCGTTGGCCTCAAGAGACATCATAAAGCTGGAGAATTGTTAGAAAACTTGTCGAGTGTCTTGTTCTCCCTTGCAAGAGCCCTCAGACATGGGCTAGTCGTGGCTTAGTGCACCGCGTCGTAGTACCCAGGGGGCACGGACTTTAGGAGGGTGCGTAAATCACGAGCTCATTCGGGGGCGCCTCGCGAAGATCAAGGAAGCCGAAGCTCTGGGGCGAGAATGCTCTGGCGAGGTGTGTTCGCGGCGTGGGCGAGCCCAACGCACGCACACACCTGCCCAGCCCCCACGCGAGGCGCACGAGGAAGAGCAATGGGCAACTGCCGTTCTCCCTGATCCAAGACAAAGAGGTGAGGGGAGCAAAAGGGAAAAACCCAACTTGGCAATCGAGAAACGCGAGAACTCCAAATTCCATTAAAAGGTTGCAAACCAACTACAGAAAGCAAGCAAATGAACAGCCGCGTCCAACACCTAGTCTAGTCTTCTCACCAACGCGGAGCTAAGTGCTGCCACTAAGACATGGGAGGGAGCCCCCGAGGCCCGAGGGCGGCACTCGGGAGACTACGGGGCGTGTACAACCCCACTCATTATTACGTGAGAGTGTCACGAGTGGAAACCTTCACAGGCGTGAGCCTTGCTTCATGTCGCCTGACGAGGGCCCCGCCCTGCACCTCCGCCGACCTCCGTTGCATTGCCCAGACTATGCACAGACCCAAGAACAAGATTGCAACACCAACATCAGACCAAGCACGAAGGGATAACCTCTTTGAAGAACCAGAGAGCTGGTCGAGAAGACCAAGTCAAGCCAGAGAAGCAAGATATCACTAAGGGAAAAACCTCCATTGCCGGGCAGGCGAGCCTGGTGAGGTTGGGGTTGCCCTGGAAGCAAGCCTCTAGATCGTCCCGGCAGGCCTACCGGGGCTTGCGGAGGCAAACTGCTCCACCTCACCACCTCACAACGATGCAAGTCATCGATCGGTGCGGTGTCAAGCTCCTAAGTAACTAAGTGGTTCCTGCCACATGGCAGCCACTTCCTAAGAAAACACCTCCATATGACACCCGTCCTAAGACGTGTCAAGCAAGCAGGCGCGAAGCTGGCGAAACAGCCCGGCAAGGCTTGCTGGGCGCACTGTGATGTGACACTGAGCGGCGCATTTAATGTGCTCTGTCCACCTACAAAGTTAGGTAAGATAGCACTGTTTTCTATCTAATCAGTGTGTAAAAGACTGATTTGCCACTGTGGTGACCCCTTTGTCTATAAAAGGAGGCCCATGGAAACCGTAGAAAGGATTCAGACCCTCGTACATTCATACGCGCGTAGCCACTCTCGCCCCGAAGCAACCTTGCCGGGCAAGAGCGCCGTGTTCACCATTATCCACCATCAATCCACCAAAGCAGGAGTAGGGTTTTACGCCTTGCGGCGGCCCGAACCTAGGTAAAAAAGCCCGTGTGATCTCTGTAGTGCTGTGTTACGCTTCTCCGCTCTTTGTGCAACGTGCCCATCCCCCCGCCGAACCAAAAGGGGCTCATGGCCCCATAGGTGGTCGTGGTTTCCCACGACATCTTTGGTGCGCCAGGTAGGGGGATCACTTGCGCGGACCCAGAGAGCGTAGGCAGCACGTCATCTTGATCGCCATTTTTATCTTCGACAGCTCCATCAACTATGGCGCCCAAGAAGAAGCCTGGTGCCGCAGCTCACCTGTCCACCTTGAAGGCCCCGCCACCCGCGACGGCCGATGTTGGGGGGACCGCGGGGACTCATGGAGATGTGGATGCTGCGGGGGACATGGTCGACGCAGGCGACATTCTTACCGCCTCCCCCGCGGCCGGAGCAGGAGCGGGAGGCACCGGGGAAGGACAACATCAACAACATCCGAGCGGCCACGCTCCACGAGCTACGGGTGGAGAGATTATTCTGTCTGCACCCCTCCACCCAGCCGAAGGGCACAACCGCTATGGTGGTGCTCGTTCTCGGGTGAATCGCAACTCTTCGGCCGCTCCCACTACGGGCGCGACCGCAGGGCATGCACCACCCCTGGAGCGGGCTGACCTAGCTGCTATGCCCAACGAAGCCACTGGCCCTCAAGCGCCCCCACCTCATAACCACGTCATCCAAGCGGCTGGTTCGCAACAATGATGGCACGACGCGGTCGCTACCAGCACCATCAGAAGCCAAGCGATGATGCGATCTACATCGTCATCACCTATGCCAAGCACCACCTCAGAGGCCATGGCGCGGGATCTTCCAACTCTCCTTCCTGCACACTCGCATACAAAGCAGCCTCATAAACTACATTTTGTAACTGAACCTCCACAGTTTTCAAACCTAAGGGTGGATCAAAAGGCACCGGTATTCTCTAATCTAACTTGAATTCAGATCAATAATCAAGGGGCACAAGAAGAAGGCAAGAGCGCGGTTCCGGCTAAAACCAACTCTGCGAGGAAAGCAGAACTCAGCGGTGACTGGTCCGCTCAAACCACACTACTTACTTAAGCTCACTTATGAGAGCTCCCCTGACTTTGATCTCTGATCTAACTTCACCTCACACCATAAACGGAATCCCAACATGAGCGCAACTGTATTTACAAGTTCAGTAGCCTGAGTGAGCTTTCTCCTCAATATGGATGTGGTGATTGTTCATAAACTCCTTGAAAATCAGACAGACTTAGCCCAACTGTTGTTGAGATTTCAGCCGGCAGCCAATCAGATGGGTGAGTGGCGAGCCACCATCCAAAGCCTGATTGGTTTCGCCGAGGCGGGAGGATCACAGCAAGCTGGCCCGCCACGGCCTCCCCAGGCAACGACAACGGCCCGCGCTGCTGGCCGTACTGAGGGGGCCACCCCCACGGTGAAATCCCCACCGCGGCAACCAGCATGGGAGCCACGCAACCAAGAACCCGACGACGTCTCGATGGCCTCATCGGACCCTCGAGCGCGTCGAGGCCAACGGTGGGCCCCGGAGGACAAGCAGATGGAAGGCACGCGCGTCACCATCGGGCAATGCCATGACGGCCTCCAAAAGTCCGCTGGGCGCAACGGTCCCGACATCGATGAGATCGCACTCGGCAGGGGCGGGCACCTGCCTTTCGAGTTTGGGTGCCCCGCCTTCACTCGAGAGTTGCGACAAGTCCGTTGGCCGTCCGCCCGCACGTTCAAGCCAGAGATACCAGAGAAGTACGATGGGAAGCTGAACCCGGCAGAGTTCTTGAGCATCTACACCATCGCTATTCAAGCTGACGGGGGAAGAGATGAGAAGGTATTCACCAACTACTTCCCTTTGGCACTCAAGCCCAATGTGAGGTCTTGGCTGATGCACCTGTCGGAGAACTCCATTTCGACCTGGGCTGACCTGTGCCATGAGTTCATTGGCGCCTTCACGGGCGGCCATCAAGAACCAGGGCGGCCCAGCGAGTTGTAGCTTCTCTGGCAGAAAGAAGGAGAGACTCTACGGAAGTGCAGAGGTTCCGCCGAGTCCACAGAAATATTCAAGATATCCACCCGGCAGCTATGATAGCCGCGTTCCAAACCAACGTGCACAACCGTCGGATACGTTCCAAGATGAACGTTCGGTTGCCCAAGACTGTGAAGGAACTTTACACCTTGGTGGACAAGTGTGCTCGGGTGGAGGAGGGGAGGAAACTCCCCGGAGAGGAAGATGGCGTCGACATCAATTCACAGGATGATGACGAGGCCACCAGTCAGAAGAAGAAGAAGAACAAGAAGCACAACAAGAAGCGCAAGGATAAGGCAGTAATGATCGTTGAGGGATCAGGCATGCCTAGTACCGGCAAGAAGGCTAAGGCTGAAGCTCCCGGCAAGGAAGTTGCCGTGTGCACTGATTGCCGGGAGGCTGCGGCTGCCGAGAAGGCTGGGAAAGGTGATGGGCCGTACTGCAAGATTCATCGGACCAAGGGCCACGATCTCCAGGAGTGTCATCAGGTTGAACAGCTCATCAAGAAGCAGAGGGTTGAGTATGAGAAGCATGATAAGGAAAAAGGTCAGAATGGCGCTGGCGGGAAGGGCCGAGGCGGTGAAGCAAATCACCCCAGCAAGGCTCCTCGGAACCAAGGAAAACCCGCTAGGGGTCGTGAGAAGGAGGATTGCAATGGTGAAAGTGATGAAGGGGATGAAGAGGAAACCAGTGAGCAGGAATTCCAGAAGGCCACTAACGCCTTGTGCATTGATGGGGGTGCATCTCTGCACCCCTCTCACCGCTAACTTAAACAGTGGGCGCATGAAGTTAATGCCGTGGAGCCAGCGGCAGAATCTCGGAAACTGCTCAAGTGGTCACGCACGCCCATCATCTTTGACGAAGAGGACCACCCTGACCGCCCCACCGCGGTAGGGTGCTTGCGGTTGTTGGTCTCACCAACGATCCGCAACCTAAAAGTCACAAAGATGTTGGTTGATAGCGAGGCCGAGTTGAATTTGATTTCCCCAAAGGTCATCAGCAAACTTCGGATAGCAGAGGAAGAGCTCAAGGTCATGGGCGCGTTTCAAGGAATCAACCCCGGCAGGAGTCGTCCTAAAGGGAAAGATCACGTTGCCAGTGACATTCGGGGGAGAGTGGAATTACTAGGCTTAGAAGGTTGTAATTGATGTGGTTGACCTCCCCTTGCCGTACAACGGAATCCTTGGACGCCCAGCTCTGGCCAAATTCATGGTGGCATCCCACTATGCCTACAACACCTTGAAGATGCCAGGGCCGATGGGCATCATTTCCATTCCGTCAGACGAGAAGGACGCAATTATTTGCGTGGATAACATGTACCGGGACGCAGTCGCGGCAGAGACCGCTGAAGCCACAGTTCCCGCCAAGGAAAGCAAGGGAAAGAATAAGGCTAGCAGGGACGCCAACAAGGAATCCTGGGAGTGTACCTCTTCGGAGTATGCTGCGCCTCTTGATGACTTGCTGGAGAGGTCCAAGGCTACTGCACCCCATGTGAAAAAGGTCTCGGCAGGGCTGGCTGGCGCTGATGGTACTTTTACTATTAGTGCCACCCTCGATGACAAATAGGAAAGCGCGCTCGTTGCCTTCCTGTGGGCGAATATCGATGTGTTTGCCTGGCAACCATCTGATATCCCCGGTGTTCCCAGGGAGGTAATCGAGCACCACCTTGCTGTCTGCCCACATGCCCGACTCGTCAAGCAGAAGGTCCGAAAGCAAGCCTTGGAGCGACAGTAGTTCATTGTCGAGGAAATCAAGAAATTCAGGGCAGCTGGTTTGGTCAGAGGGGTACTACATCCAACGTGGCTAGCAAACCCAGTGGTCGTGCACAAGGCTAATGGGAAATGGAGGCTTTGCATAGATTTCATGGATCTGAACAAGGCATGCCCGAAGGACCCATTCCCCTTGCCGCGCATCGACCAGATTGTGGATTCCACTTCTGGGTGTGATTTTCTCTCCTTTCTGGATGCATACTCTAGATACCATCAAATCTTTATGTCCAAGGAAGACGAAGAGAAGACCTCATTCATCACCCCATGTGGCACATACTGCTTCGTGGGAATGCCTTTCCGGTTGAAGAGTGTCGGATCCACTTTTGCAAGAGCAGTCCAGATTGGTTTTGAATCATAGTTGCACAGGAACATTGAAGCTTACATGGATGATATTGTGGTCAAGACCAAGGACAGATCAACCCTCATCCAGGACTTAGAAGAGACATTTGCTAATTTGCGCAAGATCGACTTGAAGCTGAACCCGAAGAAGTGTGTGTTTGGCGTTCCCTCCGGCAAGCTACTTGGTTTCTTTGTGTCCCATCACGACATAGAGGCCAACCCCGATAAGATCAAGGCTATCGAACAGATTCAGGCACCTAAGACAGTTAAGGATGTGAGGAGTTCGACAGGGTGCATTGCCGCTCTTAGCAGGTTCATCTCCAAGTCTGCCGAGTGCGCCTTGCCGTTCTTCAAAATTTTGAAAAAGGCAGGACCCATGAAGTTGACTCCAGAAGCATACGTAGCACTACAAGATTTGAAGACCTACTTGTCTTTTGTGCCCACTTTGGTTGCTCCCAAACCGCAAGAGTCGTTGCTACTATACCTGGTGGCAACTAATCAAGTGGTTAGTGCAGCACTAGTGGCGCAGCAGGAAGTGGAGGAAGTAGTAGCCTCGTCCTTCCGGGGGAGAGAATGAGCATAGCCCGGCAAGGCCGGACGTGGATCAAGATAGAGAAGAGCACGACAGCGGAGGCAACCCCAAGGACGCGGCAAGGAAGAAAGTGGTGCAGCGCCCAGTATACTTCGTCACCTCCCTATTGCAGGGGGCTAGATCCAGGTATTCTGGCATGCAAAAATTGATTTTTGGCCTAGTCATGGCCTCAAGGAAACTGCGCCACTACTTCCAAGCCCATGAGATCATGGTTGTCACCTGCTTCCCTTTGCAAAGGATACTCCGAAACCCTAAAGCTACCGGCAGAATAGTGGAGTGGGCATTGGAGTTATCCAGCTTTGGCTTAAAGTTTGAAAGCACATCAACAATTCGGAGCACGGCACTGGTAGAGTTTATTGCAGAGTGGATGCCAACCCCTGATGAAGAGATACTAGAGACAGTTATTTCCGGTAAGGAAGCACCCCAAGAATGGATCATGTATTTCGATGGTGCCTTCTCCCTACAAGGTGCAGGGGCCGACGTGGTGCTCGTTGGTCCCACTGGAGAGCACATGAGGTACGTTGTCCAAATGCATTTTCCCAAGGAGGAAGCTACCAACAATACTGCAGAGTGTGAAGGGCTCCTTGCCGGGCTCAGGATTGCCACAGAATTGGGGATCAAGAAGCTGATCATTCGAGGAGATTCACAACTTGTGGTGAAACAAGTCAACAAGGATTACCAAAGTCCATTGATGGAGGCATACGTTGAGGAAGTGAGAAGTCTGGAGGAGCGCTACGACGGATTGCAAACAGAGCACGTACCCCGTGCGGAAAACAGCATTGTTGATCATTTGTCGAAGTGCGCTGTGCAGAAGCTTCCTGTGGAACCAGGAACTTTTGTTCTCCATCTTACTCAGCCCTTTGTATCCCCGGCAACAATGGCCCGGAAGAGGAGGAAACTAAACTCCGGCAAGCCTCTCCCGGTAGAGCCTCCCGGGGCTCCCGGCAGAGAGCTTGACGGGAACAACTCTCGTTCAGCTGCTGAGCTACCCCCTCCCACCAGACCACCGGTCCTCGTGGTCGAGGGGTGTGCTCCCACGAAGGAGGAGGTGCCGCTGGTCCTCGTTGCCGAGCCCCAGGTTCCATCTTGGGCACGACACATAGTTCATTTCCTCCAAACTGGAGAACTTCCCAAAGAGCAAGAAGAAGCTGAAAGAGTAGCCCAGAGGGCCAATATGTATCAGTTTGTCGATGACACACTATACAGAAGAAGGCCCAATGGTGTGAAATTGAAGTGCATTTGCCGGGAAGAAGGAAAGGAACTGTTGACAGAAATACACAAAGGCATGTGCAGCTCCCACATTGGATCAAGGGCTTTGGTTGGGAAAGCATTCCGGCAAGGATTCTATTGGCCCATAGCCCTCCAAGATGCAGTCGAGCTAGTCACCAAGTGTGAAGCCTTCCAGTTCCATTCCAAGAATATCCATCTGCCTGCCCAAGCTCTTCATACAATCCCTTTGTCATGGTCATTTTCGGTCTGGGGGCTCGATATCCTCGGCCCTTTCCCCTGTGCTTCCCGAGGCTTTGAATTCTTGTTCGTTGCAATCGACAAGCTTACAAAGTGGCCAGAAGTAGAAGCCGTGAGAAAGGTGACTGCTCGGTCAGCTATCAAGTTCTTGAAAGGATTGGTGTGCCGCTTCGGGGTCCGTGCCCGGATCATCACTAACAACGGCACCCAATTCACGAGCCGTGCCTTCATGCAATATGTTCATGCCCTCGGAAGCAAGATCTCATTTTGAAAGCACAAGTGCTCCCTAGGTGGTTTTGGTAATTAATGTCAACATATCTCTTGTTGGACTAATGTTTTCATCTAGCATATTTCAGACAAGTTCAACAGATGGAGTGGCATGGACTAGAGGATGTGGAACCCCTTCAAGATGATAAGGACAAAGGATTGGCTCAAGCTCAAAATATCAAGACTCTGCATTTTCATTTTAGTGATCCAAGATCACATTGAGTCCATAGGAAAGCCAATACTATTTTAGTTATCCAAGATCACATTTTCATGTGGAAGCTTCCACCTCACGACAAGGTGAACCAAGACTTGATACGGAAGCATCCACAAGTGGGACACACCAAGATGAAGAAAACGAGGAAGTACACCAAGATGACCCTCATCAACCTCCTTCTCCACTACGACAAGGGAACGACAACGTCAACAATGAAGAAGGCCAAGAAGAAGAACAAGAGGATGAAGAAGATGTTCCACCCCGATCAAAACAAAAGCTCTCACGAGTTCGAGCAAGAGTCGCCAGAGACCATCCCGTCGAACAAATCTACAATGATATCCAAACCGGGAGAATCACTCGCTCTAAAACTCGTTTGGCTAACTTTTGTGAACATTATTCATTCATCTCAAGCATTGAAACTATGAAGGTTGAAGAAGCATTGGAAGATTCGGATTGGATAAATGCCATGCACGAAGAGCTACACAACTTTGAGAGAAATCAAGTGTGGACATTGGTTGAGAAGCCCGACAACAACCACAACATCATTGGTACCAAATGGGTGTTTCGCAACAAGCAAGATGAAGATGGTCAAGTCGTCCGCAACAAAGCACGTCTCGTCGCCCAAGGCTACACTCAAGTCGAAGGTATGGACTACGGTGAGACATATGCCCCCATTGCTAGACTTGAGTCCATCCGCATCTTACTTGCCTATGCTAATCACCATGATATTACCTTGTACCAAATGGACATTAAAAGTGCCTTTCTAAATGGTGAAATTGAGGAGGAAGTTTATGTTAAACAACCTCCCGGCTTTGTCAATCCTAAGAAACCCGATCATGTTTACAAACTTCACAAAGCTCTTTATGGTCTTAAACAAGCTCCTAGAGCATGGTATAAATGCTTGACCAAGTTTCTTATTGAGAAAGGCTTTGAGATTGGAAAAATGATTCTACTCTTTTTACTAAAAGGGTTAATGGTGAATTATTTGTGTGCCAAATTTATGTGATGGTATCATATTTGGTTCGACTAACCCTCATTTCAGTGAAAAGTTTGGAAAGCTAATGTCTAAGAAGTTTGAGATGTCTATGATGAGTGAACTCAAGTTCTTTCTTTTTTTGAAAATCAAGCAAACTAAGGAAGGCACCTTTGTTTCTCAAACAAAGTACACCAAGGACTTATTCAATATGTTCAACATGCAAGAAAGCAAAGGTATGAAAACACCCATGCCTACTAGTGGACATCTTGACTTGACCAAGGATGGAAAATCGGTTGACCAAAAGGTTTACCGTTCTATGATTGGTTCATTGTTATATCTATGTGCCTCCCGTCCCGATATTATGCTAAGTGTGTGCATGTGTGCACGATATCAAGCGGCCCCCAAAGAATGTCATCTTAAGGCTGTGAAAAGGATAGTGAGATACTTAATACATACACCAAATTTTGGCATTTGGTATCCTAAGAGGTCCTCTTTTGATCTTGTTGGCTACTCCGATTCGGACTATGCCGGAGACAAGGTTAATAGAAAGTCCACTTCGGGTACTTGTCAATTTCTTGGTAGATCTCTTGTGTCTTGGTCCTCCAAGAAACAAAACTCGGTATCCTTATCCACCGCCGAAGTGGAATACATTGCCGCCGGTTCATGTTGTGCTCAATTAATTTGGATGACCCAAACTCTTAAAGATTATGGGATCAATGTGAAACATGTTCCATTGCTTTGTGACAATGAGAGTGCTATTAAGATTGCTCACAATCCCGTGCAACATTCTCGAACTAAGCATATTGAAGTTCGTCATCATTTCATTCGAGATCATGTTGCTAAAGGGGACATTGATCTTAAGCATGTTCGTACTGATAAGCAATTGGCGGATATATTCACCAAACCGCTTGATGAGAAAGTCTTTTGCCATTTGAGAGGTGAATTGAACATCATTGATGCTTCAAACTTGGAGTAGGAACTCCATTTGGTTACATGCAAGGCATGAGCCTATGACTAATCCTTAATATTTCTTTCATGATGCTATCCATATGTCTTGGATATACTTGCACCCTTGCATGCTATCTAACCCTTGTAGGTACTTGGATGAATCTAAATCTATGAGATTGCAACTCACTCACATCTTGAGCAATCTCTACATCACCAAGTCTCTACAACATGGTGGTTGAAGACAAGGAAGCACGAAATTCAAACATATCCTTTGAAAAATTCTATACCAAGTTTCATGATTGTCATTTTGGATACACAAGTGCTCTTCCTTGCAAAACTAACCCATGTAGGTAGATGAACTCAACTCCACGTGGTGCTCCCAATCATTGATGTGCTACATCAACCTCGAGACATCCACACAAGTTCAACTACATGATCAAGTTCAACACCACTACCAAAGGTATGATATTCCATCTTAAAGAAGCTTTACCCCAAGATATGGGTCAAAGCAGCTCAACAAGATGCGAATACATCAAATGCTTGAACGAAAAATGGTAACCCCATTTTGAGCTTAAACGATGAGTATGACTTATGATCAAGTGTTCTCACTTGACTCCTTAGTCTATACTCTAACATAGGTGACTTTGTCACCGCCCAATTCTAGATGAAGTTCTCTAGTGTTTCTCTGAGTTTTTGCATTTGTCCTTTGCATATTTATTCCCCTTCTCTAGATTTTCTTTTATCTGTTTTGTTCTGCATTTTCTGCATCCAATTCTTTGCAAATCCTTCAGTTAATTCCTTGCAAATCCTTGTGAGATCTTATTTGCCTAGTGAGCTGAGGTGACAAGCGTTCTCTCTGTGTTGAACTCGGTCACACCGGTTTGCTACTTTCGGTCCAACCGACCCATTTCGGTGCAACCGAAGAACACAACTCGGTGTCACCGGATTCACTGCAGAGAAGACAACTTGCCACTTGTTCCTGCACTTTTATTCCAGCTCCACTCAATGATTCTTGTCCTCTACCAGCATCACATTCTACATGCTGCTTTGCTCTGTGACTCAAGGACCAAACCTATTTTGACTCACACTCCAGAAGATCCCTTCTTGGGAATTGATGTCAAAGGGGGAGAGAGAGATCGCATCAAAGCTTAAATCCTTCAAAAGGGGAGAGAATACTTCAAACAGGAGGAGAGAGGCAATCTCATCAAATGCCCCAGATGCTTGGTGTTCAAGAGGAGAGAAGTCACATGTCTTTAAGAGGGGAAAGACATGATTATGTTATGATCTGTTTTGCTCTGATGTTGTTTCCCTATTTTCTCCCATTATCCAATATAAGATTCATAGGGAGAAAGACTGCTAGGGAAGGAAGTCTTTGAATTCATTGCATATCTTTTATCTTTGGGGACATGTCTATATCCAATAGAGTACTTAGTACTCACTCTCTACATGTCATCCCAGTCTTGGTACTCTTGTGGTTTCGTGTGTTTGCTCAGTTTAGTAGATGTATCTGTGTTATCTAACCTTGTTTACTCAGGTTCATCTCTTCCTAAGCCAGCTCAAGACCACAAGGTAAGTATATGCATCACACTCATGTGCATGAGGATTTCTTGCTAATGTACATATTGTTTGCAAGAAGAATCATGAGCATGAAGTTACACTTCATATCATTTGCTCTAATGCATATAGCCAAGATACATGTAACACATTGCCTGCTCTGTCATGATTATGCATTCACATGCTCTCACATTCCATATTGACATGATTGCATACATGTAGGGGGAGCCTATGCATGTTACATGTCTTTCCAAAGCTTTACTAGTTATTCTCTTTATCTTTATCTAAAGCTTTGATGTATGTTGTCATCAATTACCAAAAAGGGGGAGATTGAAAGCACAAGTGCTCCCTAGGTGGTTTTGGTAATTAATGTCAACATATCTCTTGTTGGACTAATGTTTTCATCTAGTATATTTTAGACAAGTTCAACAGATGGAGTGGCATGGACTAGAGGATGTGGAACCCCTTCAAGACGATAAGGACAAAGGATTGGCTCAAGCTCAAAATCTCAAGACTCTGCATTTTCATTTTAGTGATCCAAGATCACATTGAGTCCATAGGAAAGCCAATACTATTAAAAGGGAATAGGCGTTGCTTAATGGCTTGCTTGCTCAAAGTGCTTAGTGATATGCTCCAAAGCCCTCAATCAATTTCTCATACCACATATGTCCCAAACCAAAAGTCAAACTCGGCCCCACCGAATCTTTCCACCCGGCGCCACTGAGTTCAGTTGACATAGCCACTGCCATAAACCCTAATCAATTCGGTCTCACTGATGGGATCTCGGTCTCACTGAGATGGGCTTGCAAACTCTCTGTTGCCTATTGCAATAATCTCGGTCTCACCGAGTTTGCTTGGCCAACTCTCTGTTTCACTTATTACCCAAATCGGTCCCACCGAGTTTGTGTAATCGGTCAAACCGAGATGATGCTTTACCCTAACCCTAGCACAGCGGTCCTACCGAGTTGATCATATTGGTCCCATCGAAATGCCTAACAGTCACATTATGAACTAAATCGGCCTGACCGAGTTTTCTGATTCGGTCCCACCGAGTTTGGTAAATTGCGTGTAACGGTTAGATTTTGTGTGGAGGCTATATATACCCCTCCACCCACTCTTCATTCGTGGAGAGAGCCATCAGAACATGCCTACACTTCCAACATACATTTTCTAAGAGAGAACCACCTACACTTGTGTTGAGGTCAAGATATTCCATTCCAACCACATAAATCTTGATCTCCAGCCTTCTCCAAGTTGCTTTCCACTCAAATCATCGTTCCACCAAATCCAATCCTATGAGAGAGAGTTGAGTGTTGGGGAGACTATCATTTGAAGCACCAGAGCAAGGAGTTCATCATCAACACACCGTCTATTACCTTTTGGAGAGTGGTGTCTCTTAGAATGGTTAGGTGTCACTTGGGAGCCTCCGTCAAGATTTTGGAGTTGAACCAACGAGTTTGTACGGGCAAGGAGATCGCCTACTTCGTGAAGATCTACCCTAGTGAGGCAAGTCCTTCATGGGCGATGGCCATGGTGGGATAGACAAGGTTGCTTCTTCGTGGACCCTTCGTGGGTGGAGCCCTCTGTGGACTCGCGCAACCGTTACCCTTCGTGGGTTGAAGTCTCCATCAACGTGGATGTACGATAGCACAACCTATCGGAACCACGCCAAAAATCTCCGTGTCTCCAATTGCGTTTGCACACTTGTCAGACCACGGGTTCCGGCAAAACCCTCAAGGTTCGAACACTGGAGTGGGCGCGAAGATCTCTCCCTAGCGATCCACGTCCTAGCTTGCTTAGATCTCAAGGACTAACTCGACGAACTCACAAAACAAAGAACACGAGATTTATACTGGTTCGGGACACCGTTGTGGTGTAATACCCTACTCCAGTGTGGTGGTGGTGGATTGCCTCTTGGGCTATGGATGAACAGTACAAGGGGAAGAACAGCCTTCTGAGGTTGAGGTGTTCTTGTGCTCGAGTGTGACTAAGGGTTGGCTCAAGATCAGATGCCTGAGGCTCAGTTGTCTCTTCACCAGTTGCCTCCTATGGTGGTGGCTAGTCCTATTTATGGGGGCCCTGGTCCTCTCCCCAAATATTGAGCGGGAAGGGAGCCAACAACGGCCAATTTGAAAGGGGACAACTAGTTCAGCTTATCCTGACAAAAGTAGTCTTCACCTGCAAAAGGCTCTGGTGGTGATGCCGCCTTGGGCTCCATGGTGACCTCCGTCTTGCCGTCCTGCTGGTCTTGGTCTCGTTCACCAATATGGAAACCTTTGCTTGACGCCTCGGTACTCCGCGCCTGTGCTTTCCCCCTTAGCACCAAAGAGGAAACAAGGACACTGCGCGCGCTGGCGCCCGCCTGGTCCCGGTCGTCATGGCTCACGTCACGAGAACCTCGCGAGGTTTGCCTTGCCTTGATCTCTCCGCCCGTCGCGAGCCAACCTGGTGAGGCCGCTTCCGAGGAGGTCTTGTGTCGTCTGCCTCGCGAGGGTCTTGAATGCTTGTTGGTGAAGATGGGCTGTATGGGCCCGCTCGCAGAGCCATGCCGTGGGCCGCAGGCAGGCAAGTCTGGGGACCCCCATTCCCAGAACGCCGACAGTAGCCCTCGGGCCCAAGGCACGCCTGGGCTTGGCTTTGAGGCAAAGCCAAAGGTCAAGTGCGGAGCGCCGCGGGCCCCAATAGCCTGCGGCCTTGGTCGACGTGTGGCGGTTGATTGGACGTGGGCGTCTCCACTTCCCCACGCTGCCTCGGCAACTGCCCGAGACTTGACAAGTCCCTGCGACATGCAAGGAAAAACCATCATTACCTGTGATCGTGGGGGGCGCTGGTTGGCCTTCTCCTGCTATAAATGGGGGGGCACAGCCCCCGTCGCCCATCTCTTCCCATTCCGCTTGCTTCTTCCCCCTTGCTCCATTGCTAGTAGTGACACCAATGGCGTCGTCGAGGAGGTTCTCTGCCGCGGAGAAGGGGAAGGCCCCTCGCGAGGGGCCCGGCTCCTCGGCGCCCAAGCGTGGACGTGGCCGTCCCCGTAAGCACACCGCGACCCCCGCCGCGGCCCCCCGTTCCCGTGGTGGTGCCACTGCACGTGGTAGGGGTCGTTCTAGTAGTGGTAGCCCTGTTGATGAAGGGAGACGTGCCATGGTTGGACGGCCTCCCCGTCCACGCTTCCACTCGGCGGAGGTGCTGCCGGAGTTCGTCGTCTGGTCGGAGAATCTGGCCGACAACTGGCTTCAGCTCCCGCACTTCTTCGCCGACGAGCTGCCAGCCTCCGGTCCAGGTGGGATCTGGCTGCAGGCGGACGGTTGCTGCAGCAGGGCTTCTTTGGTTGCAGTCGAGGTCTCCGTCGCGGGCAACATAGCTCTGGCCCGCGGTTGGCAGACGTTCGCCCGCGCGCGCGGCCTGGGCAGGCGGTGCACCCTCCATTTCATGTACGACGGTGATGCGACCCTCTACGTAAGGGTGTTTGGGGAAGATGGTCGCCGCGCCGGGTGCTGCCCCGAGGTGAACGACGGCGAGGAGGTGCTCGGTCTTGGCGACGGTTGGGACGAGGAGGAGGGCGAACCCGCCCTTGGTGTCGACCGCGTCTCGTCCAGCTACGGTGGCTCTTCCCCTGGCGACAGCTCCAGCAATGGTGGCTATGACCAGCCGCCACGCCGCCGCGCCCACTTCGAAGGTGGCAGTGGGTCGTCTTGTCGCCGCGCCTCCGTGAAGCGCGAGGAGGGGTCTGGCTGAGCTCAGGACGTCGCCAAGAGCCCGCCCCCCTGGACCATTGTGGGGGCAGGTGCCTCTTTTATTTTGTTCTTCCTTTCCTTCCTGTATCAAAAAGAAACCAGTATGGGCCCCGGAGGGGCGTGTATCGAACCGTGATTCCTCAATCACTATG
Organism: Aegilops tauschii subsp. strangulata; assembly: GCF_002575655.3. Lineage (NCBI taxonomy): Eukaryota > Viridiplantae > Streptophyta > Magnoliopsida > Poales > Poaceae > Aegilops > Aegilops tauschii. Next base: position 325,724,703 of record NC_053040.3, read on the forward strand.
TTATTCTTATCGTTTCTGTGCTGTGTCGTTGTTTTGTGTAGAGACAACTTAGCTTGGCACGTTCGGGGCAGCCTCCTCTTCACGAGGCACTTGTTTCCTGGTGCCTGTCAAGTCCTTCCTTGACTCAGTGGGCGCCTAGGAACTGCAAAAAATTCGTTAGAAAGCTCGCTAGGAGGCTTATCGTTCACCCAAGCCTTGACCCGGTGCTTCATATCACGGTACCCCAGGGGCACGGATTAGGAGAGATGTGCCAGCTTGTGGGCTCGAACGAGGGTGCCTCGCGAAAAAGCAGACGGAAGGTAGAGAAAAGGAAAAAGCTCGTGAGGGCACCTACCTAGCCCGCTCGCGAGGTATGCGAGATAGAGAACAGGTTAAACTGGAGTCGGAAATAGCGGCAAAAGGTGACTAAACCAAATCAGCAAGGAACACTAGAAGCAAACTTCAATTAAAAGGAGGCGAGCCAACTACGGAAAGCAAATGAAAAGCCGCGTCCGGCACCTAGTCTAGTCTTCAAGTCTTCTCACCAGCGCGAAGCTAAGTGCTGCCACTAGGACGTGGGAGGGAGCCCCCGAGGCCCGTGGGCGGCACTCCTGAGACTCCGAGGCGTGTACAGCCCCACTCGTTATTACGTGAGAGTGTCACGGGCGGCGATCTTCATAGGCACTGGGCCTTCTTCACAGGCACCGGGCCTTTCTTCATGGGTAGAACTTCCGGAGGTGCTGGATGTTCCAGGCGTTCTGGATGGGTACCCTGTCGGGACCCCGATTCCAAGTCACACCGATCTAGCCTGTAACACCTCATATCACTTTGCGGCCTCACGCACGGTACTCCCACGGGTGTCGCCTTACCATGGCCCGGGACCGTTTGCGCCTTTTGGCTCGCGTATATGACAATGTTGCTAGCATCCATATGACAGTGAACCCGGGACGACATGGCTAGTCGTGAACCCAAAGCGGCACTAATGTATGGGGACAGGCATACATGAATCAACATCGAACGTGTCGGTCATCAACGTGCGAATCCGGGCTGTAGCACTGGGCTAACAGGACTCCGGGAACCCGGGCTGTAGCAGGCTAAGCAGGACTCCGGATGTCACCGCGTGACATTTCCCCGAAGGGACAGACACAGGAACGAAGTGAATCATATGCCGGCCAGTCAAGTGTTCCGGAGCAGTAGTGCTGGGCTAGCAGGACTCCGGTGAACCGGGCTGTAGCGGACTACTATGGCTCAAGGAGGCACTAGACTACATTTCCCCATAAGAGAGGCTGCTAAGGATAGACAACTAGATTGTCGGATCCCACACATACCAAGCATTTCAATCATACACACAATATGCTCGATATGTGCAAATACAACATGGCATCACAACAAGACTCTACGACTCAGAGTATTTATTCATTAGGCTCCGAAGAGCCAGATATTACAAACATGGGTCTCATGACCCAACATTCAGAGCATACAAGTCAAAGCACATGCGGAAGCTTAACATGTCTGCGTACAGACATCTACAAATGAAAAAGGTTGAGAAGCCTGACTATCTACCAGATCCTGCCGAGGGCACAAGATCGTAGCTGAGGTATCAAGCTAAACGTCGAAGTCCACACGGAACTACTAGCGAGACTGGCGTCTCTCTGCAAAACATAAAATAGGCAAACGTGAGTACAAATGTACCCAGCAAGACTTACATCAGAACTAGCTACATAAGCATTGGTATCAACAAAGGGGGGTGGTGGAGTTTGATTGCAGCAAGCCAGCTTTGACTCGGTGGCTATCCTAAACTATGACTGCAAGTAACTCTTTGAGGTGGCGCACACGAGTCCACATATTCACCATATCAATACTCCACTATGGATCCGCTCCCGTCTCCCTACGAGAACGCCATCCATAGCACTCACACTTATCTTGCGCATTTTAGAGTATCCACTTTCACTTGTCTATGAACTGTTATAGGCAACCCAGAAGTCCATTTCCACGGACACGGCTATTCGAATAGATGATGTTACCCCTGCAGGGGTGTACTTCGACACACACGCTCTCACCACTTACCGCCGTTTACACGACATGTACTCGGCAACCTTCAAGCGGAAGCCCAGCGAGGGTGTCGGCCACAGCCTACCTAGACACTCAAGTCTCTAGTCCAGGTTTATCACCTATTCAGGTTCCATCCGCAGGGAGTCCGGCCGAGGTTTCCACATACGGCCCCGAACGATGTGTGCGGGGTTCCGGGACACCAAACGGGCGCCCGGCATGCCCGGCCACGTGCCTACCGCATCACAGCCCACCCCTCGGTCAGCGCTGTCCACGGCCTCCAGCATACTACAAACACCAGAAACTACTTGCAACTCCTGGACAGAGGACAAGGGTGATTAGGAAGCCGAGAGGGTCCATTGGTTTCGGGCCCAATGCGTGGTAGTAACTGTATCATGGATCACAAACACAGAACTCAGTTCCTGAGGACGGCTTCAATGAGACAACCCACCATGTACTCCTACATGGCCTCTCACCGCTACCTTTACCAAATCGTGTTCACACACTTAGCTTACACACAGTAGGACATGTTCATCACCATTCCAATTCATCCCCGATGAATCAGACCTGACACAACTCTAAGCATAGCAGGCATGACAAACAATCATGAATGAGTAGGCACATCAGGGCTCAAACAACTCCTACTCATGCTAGTGGGTTTCATCTATTTACTGTGGCAATGACAGGTCATGCAGAGGATAAGGGGTTCAACTACCGCAACATGTAACAGTTGAATCAATGTTGTCCTAATGCAGTAGAAGAGGGCAGGAGCGAGAGAATGGGATTGTATCGGAATGAACAAGGGGGTTTTGCTTGCCTGGCACTTCTGAAGATATTATAGTTCTTCATCGGTGTCATCGATCACGTCATCGGAGCATCGGCTACTGAGAGGGGACGGTTACCGGCAAACAGGGAAGGACACAATCAATGCAATGCGACAATATGATGCATGAACGTGACATGGCAATATGCTGTGAATTGAGCTAATCCAGCTAGCAACAAGTGCAAGGGAGTCCATTTGAACCAAAGGTTCAAATGCAAACTCTAGTTTGAGCATGTAAAATGCCATTTGAATGTTTTCACTTATACAGCAGGTATAAGTTGGTTTTTCATGCATGAAAGTAGCATAAATGGATAGATTGGATTTTTCTGATAATTTTTCATCTATAATTTATTTCATTCTGAGTTATAGATTATTTTCTATGATTTTTTGAAGTTTATACTATTTTCTGGAATTTTCTGAATTATTTTAAATCCAGAAAATGCTTTACTGCGTCAGCCTGACGTCAGTGTGACGTCAGCAGGTCATCTAACCTCGTCCAGGTCAAACCTGACCAGTGGGGTCCACTGGTCAGTGACACAGAGCTGTCTGGGTCACAGACATGTGGGGTCAGGTCAACAGCCACGTCAGCACGGTCAGCTCTGACGTGTGGGTCCCGTTGGATTATAAACTAATCTAAATAGAAATTAAATTAACATAAATAGGCACTGGGGCCCACATGGCAGTGGCTCTAGTGGTGTTTAGTATGGTAATTAGTGCTAATTAAACCGGCGCCACGTCAGCAGTTGACGCCGGCAACTACAGCAACGACGGGGACTCGCCGGAGTTGCTCGGCACGGCGCTACAGATCACCGCTTCACGCGTAGTTTGCGGCTATGGCGAGCTGGCGGGGCGGCGCATCTTATGGAGCAAGTAGAGGGGGCTGGGGTGGTCTGTGGTGTCGGCAGCAGCGAGCTAGGCGGCGGCCGGAGTTCGGGCGCCGATGGAAACGATGGCTACAGCAAGCGCTAGGCCGCGGGGTTAAGGGGAAACGACGGCGAAGCTCACAGTGATCGCGAAGAGGGGCTCGGCTTGCTCGGGGATGTCCTGTGGCTGGCGAATCGACGACGGCGGTGGTCGGCTCCCGAGGACGAGGACGACGGCGATGGCGAGGATGAGGGGCTCCCGGGCTTGTTTTGGTTCTCCTCGTCGATGTGCAGAGCCGCGGCGGACCCTAGCGATACGGTAGGGAGGTCAGGCGAGCTCGGTGGGCGCGTTGGCAGTGAGCGGCGGCGACGGGCTAAGCTCAGGTGGTCGCGGGAGAGAGGGCAGAGAAGGGGAGGAGTTCCAGAGAGAGGGGAAGGACCAGGGGGGCTCGGGCGTCTCCAAGCGCCCGTCGAGGACGGGGAAGGAAGCAGGAGGTGGCGGGGAGACGTGGCCGCGGTCGGCTGTGATGCGGGCACGCAGCAGCTCCTACTGGCAGGAGCTTGAAGAAGCTCCTAGCGGTTGGGCTAGTGGGTTGGGCTGAGGGAAGCTGGGCTAGGCTACAGGGAGGCCAGGTGAGGTATCTGCCCTTTTTTTAACTTTCTGTTTTGTTTTCTTTTGATTAACATTCTGCCACTGTTTAAAATTCAGAACAATTTCAAAACAGTGACAAAAACCCTTTGGATATTTTTTATGTTGTTGGATGGACTTTTCCAATAGTACATAAAGCATTTCAAAGTTATTTGAAACATATTCCATATATTATGAATATAATTCCAAATTCAAATACAATAATGATTTAAATTCAGTGCCCAAAATATTCCACAAAAATGTTCACCATTTTTGGTTTGGACTCAAAGCCTTGCCAAAATATCAAACATTGATGAAGGCATTTTGGGTTCATTGAATGCAATTTTCAGTTGAACCTAGTTGATTTAATTTAGGTGCTAGGGTTTAGGCAATCCCCGTTTCAAGTTTCTTTCAAAGTTTAAACATGATGCACACATGAAGTTAGCCTAGTGCAATGTCAGGAGCTAGGGATGTGACAACTCACCCCCACTAAACAAGAATCTCGTCCCGAGATTCAAGACGTGAGGTAAGAAGACAGAGGGGGTACGAGCTAACATGATCTTCATGATCCAAGTTGCACTTCATAAGAACGTTGATTCGATCACCATCTTTGCGATGTCTTGCTCTGAGAACTCCAACCGACAAGACAACAAGAGGAAAGGGAGAACTCTAGAAGGATCGGTCTTCTCGAATATCGAACAACTCAGGATCAACTCATGGAGGGAGGCATTGAAACATCTCTCGAACTGAGAGGCAAAACATGCACCAGGAGGGACGGAAGAAACAATTTGACGAGGGTTTCAAAGTAGCGAGGAAAAAATGCCATGATTCCATAACGGGGCACCTTGGGGAGGGTGACTCGTAGAGTTATTCCCTTAAGTGGCAAAAAAATTACTTTTGATCCTAAGATCATTAAAACTCTTTATACTAGCCTAAGGCAATCACAACAATCGTCTGGCGGAGTTCGGGAGAACGACACACTCGGGCTAGAATGGACGATGTGGAATACCTTGTTGAAGACAACACAAGGGGTGATTTGCTTATCACCGGAAATGGTCGGAACCCCTGGTGGGACCACTTTTGAAGATGGTCCTTATCAGTAATTACTGGGAAGGGTAATCCAAGGTAGGATGGCACAATGACGGTGCAAACTGGGAACATAATGCAAATGCTGGAATGATTTTAGTAACAGGGGAGAAGCTCAACAGTAGAGAGTGAATCCACTGTTTGAAAGGTTTAGCATAACCGAAGGAAACTGGGAGCAATTCCAGTTAGTGCCAATGATAACACCTAGTGCTTGTGCGTGCTCTCAAGAACTTGAGCATTTCCATATTCATCAAGGTTTTACCAACATCCGTGTCGAGGATCCTGGCAACACATCATACTACCATGATGATTAGTGATGGAGGATGCAGGTGCAAAGGAGGACAACACTTTCTCAGATTTTTCCTTAGCAATGCCAAAGAAGCAATCTGGATGATCGACCGAGAGACATTTAGCACTCCACTTCTAATGTTCTCCTTGATGTGCTAGCGTAACCCATTTATTGATATGGTTTGGTATCTAGAACATCAAGTAAAAGGTCGGACTTCAGGAGCACAAGAATCCATAAGGAATAACTACGGAAGTAAATCCTACGAAATCCTTATGGGGAGGTGGCCAACTTCCTTAATCAAGATACTACAATAATAGGTCTTCCGGCTGGGTGTGTTGGCCACGACATCCACTTTACTGATTAACAAGAGACCAATATTGTAGTTCTTGGGAATGTTCCAACAATCATGTCTGCCTGAGATTTAGATCTGGTTGGTGTCAGAATATTCCAGACTCGTCAAGTCTAGGAAGAAAAATGAAGGTTTGCAACACAAATGGACGAGATGACGTTGCGAGATTCTCAGGGGATGAACTACGATAGCAAGCTCCAAAACACGAGCTGGTTCTGCTACAAACCTGTGAACACACTGTCCAAGACAAGCATGACCACAAAGTAGTCTTACAACAAAACGCTACCGAGTTCAGGTGGGGAACCATCATTAATGACATCGAAGTCTCCACGCGTGGAAGTCCAAAGAATTCACCTTAGAACAGACTCCTTTATCTTGAACAAATCAATCAGTGGCTTGGTGTGCTAGGGATGCATATGGAATGAAGATGATCAGTCTATCATACCACAGGATACTTGCACGTGCATGATTGACTTGGGATGATTCCAGAGGAAACAACATTGACTTTCCGGAATTCACGGCGGCAACTTACACCAAGTGCACCTGGATTAGAGGAAGTCACTCCTTTCATCCAAACATAGGCTTCATGAACTAGCACAAAGAAAATGCTTTCAAAAAGTTTCCAACACTAACTTAGATGTTCAACATGAATCATGGACAAGATGAAAATGTTGTCAATGGGCTTAACAACAATTCATCCAGGTTTCCATATAAATGTAATTCCATAACTATGTGAACATGGTGATAGCACTGGTCATACCAAAGGATGTAATGGTGTATGCTCGAGGGATCAACCACGAGTAAGACAACATTATGCATATCGTTGGTTCTGACTTGATTTGGTGATAGCCCATACGCAAATCAAAGTTTTGGGTAAGACAATAGATCCAACAATTGATCACGAGGATCAATCAATGAAGATATCATCTTTCTTCAACACACACACAGACACAAGATATCCCTTTGGAAGTGAACTAAGTTAGACACCCTTTTATCTTCCAACTCTCTAAGTTGTTGTTTAGCTTGACCAACTAGCTCAGGGGTATCCAGCACAGATTCTTGGAGAAGGGGTGGTTTATTGGAAAACCAACTTGTTCACAAACTCAACATATCGGTCAGGGACAACCTGGTGGTACTTCCAAGAAGATATTTGGAAAATCACGATCCACCGACTTGTTCTTAAGATCGAGAACAATCTTGCTTTTCAGGGCAAGACGATATGACCGAATAAGCAAGGACTGACACTATCCTAACTCATTGATCGAAAAGTACACCGGGAATATGGACTAGGTAGCACGATCAACCTCAGGATGGTGATTCAATAACCAACACGCTAAGGATGAAATTATTGTCCTTTAACTACCAAGCAACAGAGTTGCTAGGAGTATAGATTTCACACACCACGATTCACTTGTCAGTATTCCGGTTACAATAACACGGAGACCGAGGAATGAATAACGATGGCCAGAAGTATCACTGCAACAAGAATTCATAAGGGTTGGTGCAATCCTCATGAGATTCCTGACATAAAGAGGGGAATACTCGTAGGTAGAACAGAACAAAAGCTGGTTAGGCATTTGATCTGCGGAATACAACTACTTTGACCCAATCCCAGAGATGGACGAGGTACTGGAGTTTGTTTCTCCTAGTCATTCCGGATTAGAATGGCTTGACAGACCACAAAAATAATAGGCATCGATAACACAAATGCACAATTACTCCTGACTATCAATTGATAGACGAGGGCCAGAAAATAACTAAAGAGGAACAACTCAAGGAGCATATGTTTCTGAGTTGTGGATGCATAGATTAGTATGTCGAACCAAGTCCAACAAGTTTCTTCTAGATAACCCATGCAGAAAGGTAGGACTGGCAGAGTCACAATATGAATGGAGTACTCCTCAAGAGTGCCCTGGTTGTGATCTTTTGGTTAAAAGAACTTCTGCCATAATGGTTCATGGTATTGGAAGAAGGACATACCTCGGACCTCGAGGACTAATGCAAGGTTACTAATAACCTAAAGGAACGAGCAAACACTAGCTACACGAGTTAAGTAGAGTGAATCTTGGGTTCAAGAACCCAGGAATAGAATGCCTACCAACTAAATGGCATCACGGGATGCTTTCGAGAATAGTGGCCAGAATCATCACACTGGGACACACAACATGGCTAGGTTACTAGATGATCCCCTAAGACACCTAGGGTCATAATAATAACTCCAACATATATGTCGAGGCAATAGAGTACCTCAACTCAGCAATTAGTGTGATTAACCTGGCCTAAAGGAACATCGACCAGAGGGAGAAGATTTTGCAAATGCATCGGATAGTTTAGAAACCTGGGATGACTCGGATAGCATAACGACTGTAAATGCTCAAAAATACTTGAGACATCCTGCAAAATAGTGGCATGACCAGTCAACATCACAATATAAACTTCCGGGATCAATGGTCAACATACGGAAGTAGTAGGAACTGAACTGAGGCTTAAATTCATCAATCCTATGAGTCTACGGATTAGTAACACATGATCCTGATAGAAAGATGAGAAGGCCTAGTTCTTAATCCCCGTAGAAGAGAAGAGGGTGACTAAGATCAGAAGGGCATAAGGTAAAGGAGTAAAAAGAGCCTTACGTTCCCTCCCACAATCAATTCCCTTATATAACTAGAGCATTTCTAGACACAACTTCGACCAGTTAGGCTTGGTAATCCTACAGGCAGTCAGGCTCTGATACCAACGCTGTCGGGACCCCGATTCCAAGTCACACCGATCTAGCCTGTAACACCTCATATCACTTTGCGGCCTCACGGACGGTACTCCCACGGGTGTCGCCTTACCATGGCCCGGGACCGTTTGCGCCTTTTGGCTCGCGTATATGACAATGTTGCTAGCATCCATATGACAGAGAACCCGGGCCGACATGGCTAGTCGTGAACCCAAAGCGGCACTAACGTATGGGGACAGGCATACATGAATCAACATCGAACGTGTCGGTCAGCAGTGTGCGAATCCGGGCTGTAGCACTGGGCTAACAGGACTCCGGGAACCCGGGCTGTAGCAGGCTAAGCAGGACTCCGGATGTCACCGCGTGACATTTCCCCGAAGGGACAGACACAGGAACGAAGTGAATCATATGCCGGCCAGTCAAGTGTTCCGGAGCAGTAGTGCTGGGCTAGCAGGACTCCGGTGAACCGGGCTATAGCGGACTACTATGGCTCAAGGAGGCACTAGACTACATTTCCCCATAAGAGAGGCTGCTAAGGATAGACAACTAGATTGTCGGATCCCACACATACCAAGCATTTCAATCATACACACAATATGCTCGATATGTGCAAATACAACATGGCATCACAACAAGACTCTACGACTCAGAGTATTTATTCATTAGGCTCCGAAGAGCCAGATATTACAAACATGGGTCTCATGACCCAACATTCAGAGCATACAAGTCAAAGCACATGCGGAAGCTTAACATGTCTGCGTACAGACATCTACAAATGAAAAAGGCTGAGAAGCCTGACTATCTACCAGATCCTGCCGAGGGCACAAGATCGTAGCTGAGGTATCAAGCTAAACGTCGAAGTCCACACGGAACTACTAGCGAGACTGGCGTCTCTCTGCAAAACATAAAATAGGCAAACGTGAGTACAAATGTACCCAGCAAGACTTACATCAGAACTAGCTACATAAGCATTGGTATCAACAAAGGGGGGTGGTGGAGTTTGATTGCAGCAAGCCAGCTTTGACTCGGTGGCTATCCTAAACTATGACTGCAAGTAACTCTTTGAGGTGGCGCACACGAGTCCACATATTCACCATATCAATACTCCACTATGGATCCGCTCCCGTCTCCCTACGAGAACGCCATCCATAGCACTCACGCTTATCTTGCGCATTTTAGAGTATCCACTTTCACTTGTCTATGAACTGTTATAGGCAACCCAGAAGTCCATTTCCGCGGACACGGCTATTCGAATAGATGATGTTACCCCTGCAGGGGTGTACTTCGACACACACGCTCTCACCACTTACCGCCGTTTACACGACATGTACTCGGCAACCTTCAAGCGGAAGCCCAGCGAGGGTGTCGGCCACAGCCTACCTAGACACTCAAGTCTCTAGTCCAGGTTTATTGCCTATTCAGGTTCCATCCGCAGGGAGTCCGGCCGAGGTTTCCACATACGGCCCCGAACGATGTGTGCGGGGTTCCGGGACACCAAACGGGCGCCCGGCATGCCCGGCCACGTGCCTACCGCATCACAGCCCACCCCTCGGTCAGCGCTGTCCACGGCCTCCAGCATACTACAAACACCAGAAACTACTTGCAACTCCTGGATAGAGGACAAGGGTTATTAAGAAGCCGAGAGGGTCCATTGGTTTCGGGCCCAATGCGTGGTAGTAACTGTATCATGGATCACAAACACAGAACTCAGTTCCTGAGGACGGCTTCAATGAGACAACCCACCATGTACTCCTACATGGCCTCTCACCGCTACCTTTACCAAATCGTGTTCACACACTTAGCTTACACACAGTAGGACATGTTCATCACCATTCCAATTCATCCCCGATGAATCAGACCTGACACAACTCTAAGCATAGCAGGCATGAAAAACAATCATGAATGAGTAGGCACATCAGGGCTCAAACAACTCCTACTCATTCTAGTGGGTTTCATCTATTTACTATGGCAATGACAGGTCATGCAGAGGATAAGGGGTTCAACTACCGCAACATGTAACAGTTGAATCGATGTTGTCCTAATGCAGTAGGAGAGGGCAGGAGCGAGAGAATGGGATTGTATCGGAATGAATAAGGGGGTTTTGCTTGCCTGGCACTTCTGAAGATATTATAGTTCTTCATCGGTGTCATCGATCACGTCATCGGAGCATCGGCTACTGAGAGGGGACGGTTACCGGCAAACAGAGAAGGACACAATCAATGCAATGCGACAATATGATGCATGAATGTGACATGGCAATATGCTGTGAATTGAGCTAATCCAGCTAGCAACAAGTGCAAGGGAGTCCATTTGAACCAAAGGTTCAAATGCAAACTCTAGTTTGAGCATTTAAAATGCTATTTGAATGTTTTCACTTATACAGCAGGTATAAGTTGGTTTTTCATGCATGAAAGTAGCATAAATGGATAGATTGGATTTTTCTGATAATTTTTCATATATCATTTATTTCATTCTGAGTTATAGATTATTTTCTATGATTTTTTGAAGTTTATACTATTTTCTAGAATTTTCTGAATTATTTTAAATCCAGAAAATGCTTTACTGCGTCAGCCTGACGTCGGTGTGACGTCAGCAGGTCATCTAACCTCGTCCAGGTCAAACCTGACCAGTGGGGTCCACTGGTCAGTGACACAGAGCTGTCTGGGTCACAGACATGTGGGGTCAGGTCAACAACCACGTCAGCACGGTCAGCTCTGACGTGTGGGTCCCGTTGGATTATAAACTAATCTAAACAGAAATTAAATTAACATAAATAGGCACTGGGGCCCACATGGCAGTGGCTCTAGTGGTGTTTAGTATGGTCATTAGTGCTAATTAAACCGGCGCCACGTCAGCAGTTGATGCCGGCAACCACAGCAACGACGGGGACTCACCGGACTTGCTCGGCACGGCGCTACAGATCACCGCTTCACGCGTAGTTTGCGGCTATGGCGAGCTGGCGGGGCGGCGCATCTTATGGAGCAAGTAGAGGGGGCTGGGGTGGTCTGTGGTGACGGCAGCAGCGAGCTAGGCGGCGGCCGGAGTTCGGGCGACGATGGAAACGATGGCTACAGCAAGCGCTAGGCCGCGGGGTTAAGGGGAAACGACGGCGAAGCTCACAGTGATCGCGAAGAGGGGCTCGGCTTGCTCGGGAATGTCCTGTGGCTGGCGAATCGACGACGGCGGTGGTCGGCTCCCGAGGACGAGGACGACTGCGATGGCGAGGATGAGGGGCTCCCGGGCTTGTTTTGGTTCTCCTCGTCGACGTGCAGAGCCGCGGCGGACCCTAGGGATACGGTAGGGAGGTCATGCGAGCTCGGTGGGCGCGTTGGCAGTGAGCGGCGGCGACGGGCTAAGCTCAGGTGGTCGCGGGAGAGAGGGCAGAGAAGGGGAGGAGGTCCAGAGAGAGGGGAAGGACCAGGGGGGCTCAGGCGTCTCCAGGCGCCCGTCGAGGACGGGGAAGGAAGCAGGAGGTGGCGGGGAGACGTGGCCGCGGTCGGCTGTGATGCGGGCACGCAGCAGCTCCTACTGGCAGGAGCTTGAAGAAGCTCCTGGCGGTTGGGCTGGTGGGTTGGGCTGAGGGAAGCTGGGCCAGGCTACAGGGAGGCCAGGTGAGGTATCTGCCCTTTTTTTAACTTTCTGTTTTGTTTTCTTTTGATTAACATTCTGCCACTGTTTAAAATTCAGAACAATTTCAAAACAGTGACAAAAACCCTTTGGATATTTTTTATGTTGTTGGATGGAATTTTCCAATAGTACATAAAACATTTCAAAGTTATTTGAAAAATATTCCATATATTATGAATATAATTCCAAATTCAAATACAATAATGATTTAAATTCAGTGCCCAAAATATTCCACAAAAATGTTCACCATTTTTGGTTTGGACTCAAAGCCTTGCCAAAATATCAAACATTGATGAAGGCATTTTGGGTTCATTGAATGCAATTTTCAGTTGAACCTAGTTGATTTAATTTAGGTGCTAGGGTTTAGGCAATCCCCATTTCAAGTTTCTTTCAAAGTTTAAACATGATGCACACATGAAGTTAGCCTAGTGCAATGTCAGGAGCTAGGGATGTGACATACCCCGTCCTGTGTCTCCAGGCGCGCGGCCCCAGGCCTAGAGACATGGATGGGTGAGAGCTTATGCAGCCCTTCCCTAGAGAGGACCCGCCTCAGGACGAGGTCACCCGCCTCGAGCGTCCTGGAGCGGATGTTGCAGCAGTGGTATCGCCGCAGCGCCTGCTGATACCTTGCCGCCCACAGTGTGGCTTCACGGCGACGTTCCTCCCCCAGCACGAGGTCCATCCCCCGCGTAGCGTCCTATTGCGTTTCATCAAACGCTAGGACCCGTGCGGAGCGATGCTTGACATCATGAGGGAGGACCGCTTCTGCTCCGTAGACGAGGAAGAACGGGGTCTCGCCCGTTGGCTTGGTGGCGGTGGTGCGGATGGACCACAGCACGGACTTGAGCTCATCGTACCAGCCCCTGCCGCAGGCCTCGACCTTCTTCTTGAGAGTCCTGGTCTAGAGGCCCCTCGGGACCTTGGCGTTGGCGCGTTTGGCCTGACCATTGCTCCTGGGGTGCGCCACCGAAGCGTAGCAGATCTGGGTTCCAGGGTTAGCACAGTATGTCTTGAAGAGATTACTAGTGAACTGCGAGCCGTTATCGGTGATGATGCGGTTGGGGACCCCGAAGCGGCTCACGAGACCCTTGATGAACTTGACTGCGGAGCCAGCTGGTATGGTGCGGACGGCTTCCACTTCCGCCCACTTGGTGAACTTGTCAATGGAGACGTAGAGGTAGCGGTAGCCCCCAGGCGCTCGAGGGAATGGTCCCAAGATATCCAGACCCAGACCGCGAACGGCCATGTGAGTGGGATGGTCTGGAGGCCCTGAGCCGGCTGATGGATCTGCTTGGCGTGGAACTGGCAGGCTTCACAGGACTTCACCAACTCCGCTGCGTCGTTGAGTGCCGTGGGCCAGTAGAATCCGCTGCGGAATGCCTTGCCGACGAGGGTCCATGATGATGAGTGGTGTCCGCAGTCCCCACCATGTATGTCAGATAGCAACTCCTTCCCCTGGTCTCTGGAGATGCAATGCAGTGAAACGTCATTTGGTCGCTTCCTGTATAACTCACTGTCCCGAATGCAGTATGCTGTGGCTTGCCGGGCCACGCGCTCCGCGTCCTCCTCCTTCTCCGGCAGCGCCTCTTGCATTAGGTATTCCTTGAATTCCTTGGTCCAACATCCCTCCTGGGGCTCAAGCGCCAAGAGCAGGCGCGTTCCCGAAGTCGGGCCACATGCTGGGGTTCCTGTGGCAGGCGGCTGCGGGAGTTCCTCCCGAGGCTGAGCTGTCCTTGAGAGTGGTGGTGTCGCTGATGGCTTGAAGAGCCACTCCTCGAAGACACCAGGCTCTTGGGGCTACCACTTGGATGCCCTCCTGGCAATGTCGTCAGCTTCCTTGTTGGTGCCACGGGGCACGTGCTGCAACTCCAGGCCCAGGAACTGCTTCTCCATCTTGCGCACCTCCGCGAGGTAGGCTTCCATGTGCTCGTCCTTCGGCTCGTACACCTTGTTGGAGAAGTTGACGAGGAGCTGCGAGTCGCCCCTAACGGTGAGGCGCTTCACCCCCAAAGCTGCCGCAGCCTTCAGGCCAGCTATGAGGCCTTCGTATTCTGCGATGTTGTTGGAGACCTTCTCGCCCTGCTGAAAGGAGAGCTGCACGGCGTAGTAAAGCTTGTCTTGAATGGGCGAGAAGAGTACTGCTCCAGCCCCCGCGCCCTGGTGCGCGAAGGCGCCATCGAAATACATGACCCAGCCGTCAGGCGCCTCACTTCCCGGCGAAGTGGACCGGTCCTCGCCTACTTCAAGCGTCGGGGCATCCGTCCATTCTGCCACGAAATCAGCGAGTGCGGCTCCCTTGATGACCCTGGTAGTGCTGAACTCCAACTGGAACGCCTGCAACTCAATGTTCCACTCAGCGACCCTTCCAGCAGAGTTGGGGCTCTTGAGAACTCTCTCCAATGGGTAGGCTGAGACGACCTTGATGGGGTGGCCCTGGAAGTAGTGCCGCAACTTACGCGAGGCCACCAAGAGCGCGAGTAAGAGCTTCTGAGGCATGGGATATCGTGCCCTTGCGTCCCGCAACACCGTGCTGACGAAATACACCGGGTGCTCGACGAGAGCTGGAGCGTTGGTGAGGCTCGCATCTTGCGGAAGTTGGGGCGTCTCCTGAAGCAATGGGGCTCCTGACGCTTGATCGCTAGTTTGGATCTCGGCGGTGTCGTCCTGCCGAGCTTGGTCCTCTGTTGATGCTGCTTTGGCTCTTGCGGCGCCTTCCTGATCTTGCGTCATCTCGGCTGGCGGCGTGGCTTGGCACAATGCGCCTTTGTCTTGGCATTCTTCGTGAACCGCCACAAAGCCGTGCTGTCAAAGTATGGGGTGGCGGCAAGATAAAGCACTAGGGGCTCGAGAGGTCGTGGCTCTACCATCACTTGAGGGCTGGTCAGGTATCTCTTGAGGTCTTGAAAAGCTCGGTCGGCCTCCGGGGTCCATTCGAATGGGCCCTTCTTCTTCATCAGCTTGAAGAAGGGTAGGGCGCCCTCTCCCAGCTTGGAGATGAAGCGCCCCAACGCAGTTACCTGACCAGCCAGCTTCTCCATTTCCTTAAGGGTCTATGGTGGGCTCATGTCTTCAATGGCCTTGATCTTTTCTGGGTTCACCTCGATCCCTCTGTGGGACACGAGGAAGCCCGACAGCTTGCCGGAAGGGACGCCAAACACGCACATCTCCGGGTTAAGCCGCAAGTTCACCTGGCGTAGGCTCGCGAAAGTCTCCTCCAGATCTTGGATCAAGGTTCTCACCTCCCGAGACTTCACCACAATGTCGTCGACATAGGCTTCCGCGTTTCTCCCGAGCTGCCGCCCTAAGGCGATGTGCATTAACCGCTGAAAGGTTGCGCCCGCGTTGCGCAGTCCGAAAGGCATGCAAGTGTAGCAGTACACTCCACACGGGGTCAGGAAGGCTGTCTTCTCCACATCTTCTACCGCCATCTTGATCTGGTGATACCCTGAGAATGCATCCAGGAAGCACAGCAGGTCACACTCGGCGGTGGAGTCGACGATCTGGTCGATGCGTGGGAGCGGGAACGGATCTTGGGGGTAGGCCTTGTTGAGGTTGGTGAAGTCGACGCACATTCGCTCCTTCCCGCCTTTCTTCGGCACAACGACGGGGTTTGCCAGCCATTCGGGGTACCGAACCTCATGAATGGCACCCGCCGCCTCTAACTTGCGCGTTTCTTGGACGATGAAGGCCTGCTTCTCCGTGGACTGCCGTCTCGCCCGCTGCTTCACAGGGCGTACATTGGGGCACACCCTTAAGTGATGCTGAATTACCTCTCTCGGGACCCCCCAACTTCTTGCGTTCCCATGCGAATATCTCCTTGTTGGCGCGCAAGAACCTCACCAATGCTTCCTCTTGGCTCGGGTCGAGGTCGGCGCCTATGGTAAAGGTGGCTCCTGAGGATCCGTCCTCATCGACCGGCACCTGCTTGCTTTCTGCCTTGTCTTGGGTGAACAACTGCTTCTTCTTGGTTGGTGCGGCTCCCTTGGCCTCGGGGGTGCCCGCGCCGGCGGGCTGCGCCACCGTGGCGCTCTTGAGAGCAAGCTTGAGCGCCGTCAAGGCCTCCTTGGCGTCCCCCTTGATGGTGAGGACGCCTTTGCTTCCAGGCATCTTCATGAGGTTGTAGGCCGGATGGGTCGCTGCCATGAACTGGGCCAGAGCTGGGTACCCGAGGATGGCGTTGTATGGGAGGCCGATGTGGGTGATGCCGAAGTCGACCAGCTCGGTGCGGTAGCTGTCGTGCGTGCCAAAGGTGACAGGGAGGCAGATCTGCCCCAGGGGGTGGGCGGTGTCACCGCCACTCCTGAGAAAGGCTTGCCGAGGCGGAGTCGCTCGAGCGGCACGTGAAGATGGTTGAAGGCTTCCACGGAGAGCATGTTGAGGCCGGCGCCACCGTCGATGAGGGTCTTGGTGACGCCCACGTTGCAAATGGTGGGCGTGCAAAGCATCGGGACATACCCGCGCCGGCGGTGGTGACGGGGTGGTCATCTGAGTCGAAGGTGAGGTCGGTCTCGGGCGCAGCCCAGCCCGGCGGAGCCCCCGAGCGCTTGGAAGCGGTGCCGATCTGGCGAAGGATCGGCTTGATATGGAGATCTGAAGGCGGTGCTTGAGAGCCGCCCAGCAGGGCTGTGACCGCGTGGTGCGCCGGTGCCGCGTAGCGCGCGGTGAAGAGGTCGCGCAGCTCCTCCCAAGACGCCACTGTGGACCCGGGGAGGCTTAGCAGCCAGGCGCGCGGCGCATTAGTGAGGGCCATGCAAAGCTAGTTGGCCATGACCTTGTCGTCACCCCCGGCCTCGAGGATGGCCTCCTCGTACGCCAGCAGGAAAGCTGACGGGTCCGCCGCGCCGTCGTAGTGCGGCGGCATCTCCGGCTTGAACTTGGGCGGCCACTGCCCTGCCGCAAGGCCGGGGCCAGGGCTCGGAGCCCCCTGGCCCCGTCTTCGGCGCCAGTCGTCGGAGCCCGGAGCGTGATGCCTGCCATGAGGGTGGAGCGCGGTGGTAGAGGAGCGCAGATCAATGGAAGGAAAGCCACAGCGCACCCCTACCTGGCGCGCCAAATGTCGGATCATGGGTTCTGGCAAAACCCTCAAGGTTCAAACACTGGGATGCGTGCGAAGATCTCTCCCTACCGATCCCCGTCCTAGCTTGCTAAGATCTCAAGGACTAACTCAACGAACTCACAACACAAAGAACACGAGATTTATACTGGTTCGGGCCACCGTTGTGGTGTAATACCCTACTCCAGTGTGGTGGTGGTGGATTGCCTCTTGGGCTATGGATGAACAATACAAGGGGAAGAACAACCTCCTGAGGTTGAGGTGTTCTTGTGCTCGAGTGTGACTAAGGGCTGGCTCAAGATCAGGTGTCTGAGGCTCAGTTGTCTCTTGACCAGTTGCCTCCTACGGTGGTGGCTAGTCCTATTTATGGGGTCCCTGGTCCTCTCCCCAAATATTGAGCGGGAAGGGAGCCAACAACGACCAATTTCAAAGGGGACAGCTAGTTCAGCTTATCCTGACAAAAGAAGTCTTCACCTGTGAAAGGCTCTGGTGGTGATGCCGCCTTGGGCTCCATGGGGACCTCCGTCTTGCCGTCCTGCTGGTCTTGGTCTCATTGCACCGATATGGAAACCTTTGCTTGACGCCTCGGTACTCCGCGCCTGTGCTTGCCCCCTTAGCACCAAAGAGGAAACAAGGACACTGCGCGCGCTGGCGCCCGCCTGGTCTCGATCGTCATGGCTCACGTCACGAGAACCTCGCGAGGTTTGCCTTGCCTTGATCTCTCCTCCCCTCGCGAGCCAACCTGGTGAGGCCGCTCCCGAGGAGGTCTTGTGTCGTCCACCTCGCGAGGGTCTTGAATGCTTGTTGGTGAAGATGGGTCGTACGGGCCCGCTCGCATAGCCACGCCGTGGGCCGCAGGCAAGCAAGTCTGGGGACCCCCGTTCCCAGAACGCCGACAACACTCCAATCCCATCCCTTTACATTCTGGCAAATTGCATGCTTTATTTTCCGCTGCTCATATACTCTTGCCATGCTTGCTTGAATGTGTTGTGAATGTTTAAACTTGTGCTAAAACTCTACCTTAACTTCAAGAAAATAAAAACTGCAACTTTTCTTTGTTAAGAGTCTATTCACCCCCCTCTAGACACCTCTTCTCGATCCTTTCACATTTTCCTCTGTTGCACATCCTAGAAGCAATGGGCAAGCTGACAGGGCGAATGCTGAAGTGTTGCGAGGACTCAAGACAAGAACATTTGATAAGCTGCAGAAGTGCGGTAGGCGATGGATCGACGAGCTACCGGTGGTTCTTTGGTCCCTCAGAACGACACCAAATCGAGCTACTGGGACACTCCCTTCTCCCTAGTCTATGGGGCAGAAGCAGTTATCCCAACTGAACTCATTTACGGGTCACCTCGAGTGCTTGCCTATGATGAAGTAGCACAGGAACAACACTGGCGTGACGATGCTGTGCTTCTCGAGGAGAACCGTCTCCGAGCTGTTACGTGTGCTGCACGCTACCAGCAAGCCCTGCGTCGCTGCCACAGCCGCAGGGTTCATGCCCGGTGTTTTGAGGAAGGCAACTTTGTCCTTAGGCGCATTCAGTCCGCCTAGGGTACAAACAAGTTGACGCCAAACTGGGAAGGCCCTTACCGGGT
Organism: Aegilops tauschii subsp. strangulata; assembly: GCF_002575655.3. Classification (NCBI taxonomy): domain Eukaryota; kingdom Viridiplantae; phylum Streptophyta; class Magnoliopsida; order Poales; family Poaceae; genus Aegilops; species Aegilops tauschii. The sequence goes on from NC_053040.3 coordinate 325,743,769, forward strand.
AGTATGAGTCACCAGACCTGGCGCAGTCCATCTGGAGATCGTAGATGGCATTCAGTTGCAAAACTCATGGAATATTGAGCATCTCCGCAAGTTCTACCCGTATGACATGACTGTTGGGCCCTACCCAGCAGCCACCCTTTTGTACAGGCCTTGCCTCAGTTGCATGTAACCCCTTGTACAAAGCCAGGCGCAGACCCTGAGCAACAGAGAGATAAATGAAGCGCTGGGGGCCAGACAAGTTGCATGCATGCATAAGCATATCATGAGCATCACATGTTCATGTAGATAAGATTGCATATGGCATCATTTTTCATCTGCATAAACTGCAGGCTCCTGCCATGGACTTGGTCCCCAAGAGGAGATGAGAAGACGAGCCTACATTGCGGTCTCCGGCAAGCCAAACAGATAAGTTCTCTATCTTATCCATACGTGTTCTGTAATTAAGGACTTGTGCATAAGAAAACCTCGCTGCCCTTCGAAACTTAGGTGCTCCAATCCCTTGACTCGAATATTGCTTCGCTTAGGATGGTCGCAGTGGCCCTTGACGAAAAAATGATTGGCGGGGGGCTGGTCCCTCTTCACGATTTGTGCCCGATAGGCCTTACTCCGCGGCAACAAAACTGAGGGTACCGGCAAAATAGCCTGCCGGGGGGAACTTGTTTACTTAAAAGTATAGAGGCATCCCACCTCTGCATGGACATACTACATGCACGAGTCCCCGACAAGGTTTATCTTTTTGTCGGCGTCCTGGGAACGGGGGTCCCCGGACTTGCCTGCCTGTGGCCCACGGCGTGGCTCCACCAGCGGCCCTGTACGGCCCACCTTTATCAGCAAACACTCAAGACCCTTGCGAGGGTCCGAGCCTCGCGAGGCGGACGATGCAATACCTCCTCGGGGTGGCCTCACCGGGCTGGCTCGTGAGGGGCGGAGAGATCAAGGCAAGGGGCACCTCATGAGGTTTCCGTGATGCAAGCCATGACGACCGAGGCCAGGCAGGCGCCAGCGCGCACAGTGTCCTTGTTTCCTCTTTGGTGCTAAAGAGGCAAGTGTAGGCGAGGAGTCCCGAGGCATCAAGCAAAGGTTTCCGTATAGGTGCAACAAGACCAAGACCAGCAGGACGGCAGGACGGAGGTCACCATGGAGCCCAAGACGGTGTCACCACCAGAGCCTTTGGCAGGCGAAGACCACCTTTAGTCAGGATAACTTGTACTAGTTGTCTCCCTTCAAATTTGTCCGTTGTTGGATCCCTTCCCGCCTACATTTGGGGAGAGGACCAGGGCCTCTATAAATAGGACTAGCCACCAAAGTAGGAGGTAACTGATCCAAGGGATATTCAGATCATCCTCATCCACACAAGCTCACCTAGGACAAGAGCACCTCTCCTCAGGAGGCTGTTCTTCCCTTGTAACTGTTCATCCTCAGCCCAAGAGGCAATCCACCACACCACACTGGAGTAGGGTATTACACCACATTGGTGGCCCAAACCAGTATAAACCTTGTGTCTCTAGTTCTGTGAGTTTGACGCGCTGAGCTTTAAGATCGTGGTGAGGGCGTGAGCTAGGGGGAGGAGAGATCTTCGTGCGCACCCCAGAGTTCGAACCTTAAGGGTTTTGCCGGAACCCGAAATCCGACATTTGGCGCGCCAGGTAGGGGTGCGCTGAGGCTTCCCTTCCGTCGATCCGCGTCCCATCGCTCCACCGCATCCATGGCAGACGCGCGTCGAGCCCGCGCTGAGCGCCGGGCCGCCCTCGCCGCCCGTGTCGCTCAGACAGCTCCTGTCGGCGGGCCTCCCCGTCGTTCCCCGTCACACGCCGCCAACGCCGCCACTGGTCCGGTGGGAAACGAGCAGCAAGCGTCCTCGCTGCACCCCTCTACGCGGCGGGACGGCCGCACCGCCACTCCGTCGCTAACCCCAGCCGGCTCATTGTCTCACACTCGTCGCGCGCCCACGGAAGCGCATGCCGTGCCGATCATGGCACGCGAGCTCCTGCGCTACCGCCCGGTCGACGACCTCTACAAGGACTGGCTGGACCGCATCGCCGAGCTCGTCAGCGCCGCTGGGGGCTCCCCCACACTGTCCCTCTTGCTGCCTCGCCCTCCACCATCTGCGGGCAACGTAGCTCACGGAGCACCTCCACCACCTCCGCACCAAGACGGCGCTCTGGCGCCAAGGCGCGCGGCCCCCCGGTGTGATCCACCGCCCCGGGCACCCGCGCGAGAAGAAGGAAGCTTCCAAGAAGTTCCCCGGCCACAAGAAAACGCTCCTGCGCTCCCGGTGCCACCATGACAAGACCGCGTGCCGCCCGCGGTGGCGGTGCGTAGACACCAAGGGCAGGCCCCGCCTCCACAAAGGGCCCCGGTGGCCACAGCAGGCTGCCGCGCCTTCACTCCAGAGCTGCATAGCATCATCTGGCCGGGCAAGTTCAAGCCAGACCTGCCTCCTCGCTACGACGGCACCCTCGACCCTGCGGAGTTCTTGCAGCTCTACGAGCTGAGCATCGAGGCGGCCAACGACGACAAGAAAGTCATGGAGAACTGGTTCCCCATGGCTCTCAAGGATGGTGCTCGCTCGTGGCTCTTGAACCTGCCCCCGGGCTCGATGTCCTCCTGGGGTGAGATGCGTGACCGCTTCCTCGCCAACTTCCAGGGCACTCACGACCGCCCTCCGGCCGCGGGTGACCTGCGCCGTATCAAGCAGCAGCCAGGAGAGACCTTGCAGAAATACATCCAGCGCTTCAAGAGCGTTCATGTCAAGATCCCCAAGGTGACGGACGAGGCCATCATTTCGGCGTTTTCTGATGGCGTCCGCGACGTTAAGACGAAGGAGGAGCTTGTCATCCACGAGGAGCTATGCATGGCTCTAGAGCTGTTCAACATGGCAACCAAGTGCGCAAGAGCTGAGGAAGGGCGCCTTTCCCTCCTCGAGCTCCCTGCCATCGATCCAGAGGAGAAGAAAGCCAAGGCCAAAGACGTGAAGCGCAAGGGGGTGGCCGTGCTCGCAGCGGAGCCTGACACGAAGCGCGGCCGGGATCATCCCGAGTCGTCCAAGAGCAGCCGTCCGTTCTGCGCCTTCCACAACGTACACAGCCACAACACCAATGACTGTCAAGAGCTCAGAGCCATTCGAGATGGACGCTTCGGTCAACGCCCCGAGCGCAACGACCAGGGCTACGGCCGAGGAGGGGGACGAGGCGGAGGACGTTGGGACGATCGCGGCCCCAGCCAGGAGTGGCGCGACCGGCCTCGCGAAGACCGCTGGCAGGACCAGCCTCGTGAGGGGGCATGGAGGGATCAGCCTCGCGAGGACCGCCCTCAGGGCAATGCTGGTCTCCCTCCACTGCCGCCACCGCCAAGAAGGAACGACGACCTCCATTAGGACGAGGGGGCTGGGGGCTTCCAGGAACCATGTGCTATTGCTTGCATCTTGGGTGGAGCTTAGGCTCCAGCATCTCAGCGTATCTTTAAGCAGTTTGCCCGCGAGGTGAACGCATCCCTTCCCGGGCTCGAGGCCACGCGCCCGCTCAGCTGGTCCAAGTCCGCCATCACCTTTAGCTCGGCGGACCAGCTCAAGTGCGCGGCCACTGCTGGCGCCCTCCCGATGCTCTGCTCGCCCGTCATCAGCAACGTACAAGTCACCAAGACTCTCATCGACGGTGGCGCAGGGCTTAATGTCCTGTCCGTTGAGACATTCGACAGCCTCCAAGTGCCATACGATCAGCTACAGCCCTTCTCAGGAGTGACCGACAACTCCACCACGCTGATAGGGCAAGTCCGCCTCCCTGTCACCTTCGGCCAGCACGACAACTACCGCACCGAGCTCATCGACTTCGACGTCGCCCACATCCGTCTGCCGTACAATGCCATCCTCGGGTATCCTGCATTGGCCAAGTTCATGGCAGTGACCCACCACGGCTACAACGTCCTCAAGATGCCAGGAAGCGACAGGATCATCACAGTCCCCTGCGAAGAAAGAGATGCGGTGTGCTGCCTCGAGCGCGCCTTCCAAGCCGCAACAATCGAAGACCCCGACAACGATGGCGCGGACTACCCTCCTAAGGCCATCCCCAAGAAGAAGAAGCAACTACTCCGTACGGGGCCTCAGGGGAGTGGCGCCTCTAGCGGTGCCCCATCAGGATCGGCGCCCGCGCCTCGAGCGCCTCCCTCCCTCGCACAGGAAGGCGCGCCCGGCGCCCTCCTCGGGCAGGGTTCGGGGGCTCTCTTCTGGAGGGCCTTAGACCTAGCCAGCATCCCGAGGGAGGAGCTCGGGCACCACGTGGAGGCGTGCTTTGCGGCACGTTTCCCTCAGGAGGACAACGGGCGAGGAGCACCCGACGCTCAGGAGTTCATCGCCAAGACCACTCAGGAGCTACAAGATGCAAGAGCCATGCGCGGCCACCGCCGCCCACCTAGCGCAACCCCCCATCCAGGCGAGGATGGCGGGCTGCGCGTCGGCATCGACATCCCAGGGCTCAACAAGGCCGCATCTCAGGAGCGCTTCTAGCATTCGTGCGTTGGGCGGTGTGAGGGTCCACCCCACACCTATGTCCGCATGCCGTTTGGCCTGCCGAGCATGGCAGCCGCCTTCCAGCGCAACCTGCGGAGCGCCCTAGCAGCCCAGGAGGCCAAGCACCACACGGTCCTCGCGGAGATGGGGATGGTCCTCAAGGAACCGCCTGAGCCCAGAGCCTCCCGAGGCTCAGGGCCCTGGCGGCTGATGTGGGGCGGTGCCTTCGCCATGCACCTTCAGCTACCGCGACATCCCTTCGACAACGGAACCAGGTGACATTTTCCAAGTTTATTTAGCTGGGAGCGCCCCCCGGGCTGCATCATTCCCAGGCCACATGGGCCTGTCCCCGCGGCATGTATCTTTCTGCATCTTTAGCTTACCCTACTGGGGGTGCCCCTCGGGCTGCATCATCCCCAAGCCGCTCTGGTCCATCCCAGGGGCATGTATCGTTCTCGCGTTTATCTAAGTTAGCATGTTCCATCTCATAAGCTATTTATGGTTATCACCAGCTTGATTGTCGCCCATCGTGACCGCCCGCGTCGCCGATCTGCCCCTCGCTCATCCCGCAACAGGAGCTACTCACGCTGGCATGGCGCTTGTGCTCGGGTCCGTCCCTGCAACGCTGACAAATCTAAGTGGTCGAGCTCTGACTCGTGGCACGCCTCGCACACGTCACCTCACCAGGCCCTCAGTGCCTTCATCTTCTTATGGAACGACCAGTGGCAGGCCGTCAATCGTAGTGGAAATTTGTGTCCCTCCTCGCGCTAACCTGTAGAAACCTCCTGAGGACAACAGCAGGCGGTACCGCTGGCTCCGTTTTCTCCCATGCAATTCTCTTGCGCGTTAAAAGGGGGGCTCCTGAGCATCACGACTCAGGAGCTCTTACTTGCTCTCCAGCCCTCACCCCCTGGGCTTGACCATGGCATCGCGACCTAGCATACCAGTGGCGGCTGGGCCCGCTCGAGGGCTGGGACCTGAGGACATAGAGCACCTAGAAGAGCGTGAAGAAGAGGGGGAGGCTCGCACGAGCCTAATCTAGCTACACTAAGGCTGTCGACGCGCGAGTCTGGCGTGGCACAAGGGATCGACTCAGGACTGCCAAGATAAGTTTCGCGCCCGGGTCGGCCAAGCGCTACGGCATAGGAATCTCACTTGTTGCAGCCTTGTTACGGCAATGTCGCCTCCCTTTCCTACCTCTCGGTGGCTGCTTGCGCGCTAATGGGGACCTCTTGAGCATCGCGCCTCAGGAGCTCTTACTGGACCTTGGGCCGCTCACCTCCTGGCCTTGACCACGGCATCGCGACCTGGCATACCAGCGACGGCTGCAGCCCGCCTGGGGACCGGGACCTGTCGGCGTAGAGCATCAAGCTGTCGCGAGGTCGGAAAGCGGAGACCGAGCCGGGACAGGACATGTGCTCGCAAATTTTCATAATAAAGATCATATCAACAAAAGGCATTACAGACCCCATACACGCCCCACAGGGCCCGTCTCGATTCCTCGCAGGGAGCAAAAGAAGGGAGTTTCTAGGAGCCCTATCTACACGCGCCAGTGCGGCCAACGTCATCATCAACAGTGGGCCACGGGAGGCTGGCGCCAACCCCATCCAGATCAGCGACGGCGGCAGCCGGACGCTGTGACCTTGCTCTAGGCGCGGCGAGAACTCGGGAGCACATAGCTGTCGTCGCTCATCTCTGGAGTCTCGTAGGGATCAAGAGAGTCACTGGACTTCCAAGCGCCGCTGCTGCTGCTGGGGTAGCTGCTGGCGAAGCCAGCGGCAGGCTCGGTGTTGGCCGCTACGCCATCCTGACGATCCCCTCTGGGGCAACACTCCAGGCAGCGGCCTTCCTCGTCGAAGACTTTGAAGAACATCATGGAGGCGCCTTCGTACACAAAATGGATGGTGAGGGCGCCCTCCGTATGGCAGACTCGAGCAACCTCGCCCCAGCCACGGGTCATGAAGATCTTGCCTGGGGAGACGACTTCATCCTCCGCTCCAGTCGCCGGGGCATCGCAGTCGGTGTGCTGCAGCCAAAGATCGAGGGGGCCCCTCGGCGGCATCTCGGCGGAGAAGAACTGCGGAAAGCGAATCCAAGTGCGAGGAGGCATCGCCGCCCACATCACGAGTTCGCGCGAGGAGTCCGCGACATGGGCTCCTGGGGCGACTGCGTGCGTCACCACGGCGCGGCGACCACGGCCGCGGCGTGGGTGGCGCTGCTCACCGCCTCTCCTTCTAGAGCACTCGGCTTGGGCGTACATAGGCAGCGGATACCCAGGAGGAGGCCGCTCGCATCAAGGCCTCGACTCCTCCGGCCTCACGACTACGTCGCGGTGGTGGGCCAGCCTCTTCTTCGGCGGGAGAGGCCCGATCTCGTCGTGGGGGGCTTTTCCCTTCTCAGCGGCTGAGAACCTCCGTATCGGCGCCATGGGTGTCGCTGCTAGCAATGAAGAAAGGGAGAAGAAGCGAGCGGAGCAGGAAGAGATGGGTGATGGGGGCTCCACCCCTCCTCATTTATAGCGAGAGAAGGCCAACCGGCGACCCCCACGATCATAGGTAATGATGATTTTTCTCTGCATGCAGCAGGGACTCATCAAGTCGGGCGGTTGCTGAGGCAGCATGGGGAAGCGGAGACGCCACGTCCCATCAATCGCCACGCGTCAACCGAGGCCGCAGGCTGTTGGGGCCCGCGGCGCTCCGCGCTTACCCCTTGGCTTCGCCTCGAAGCCAAGCCCGAGCGCGCTTTGGGCCCGGGGGCTACTGTCGGCGTCCTGGGAACGGGGGTCCCCAGACTTGCCTGCCTGCAGCCCATGGCGTGGCTCCACCAGCGGCCCTGTACGGCCCACCTTCATCAGCAAACACTCAAGACCCACACGAGGCGGACGATGCAAGACCTCCTCGGGGGTGGCATCACCAGGCTGGCTCGCAAGGGGCGGAGAGATCAAGGCAAGGAGCACCTTGTGAGGTTTCCAAGCCACGACGACCGAGGCAAGGCTGGCGCCAGCGTGCACAATGTCCTTGTTTCCTCTTTGGTGCTAAAGAGGCAAGCGCAGGTGAGGAGTCCCGAGGCATCAAGCAAAGGTTTTCGTATCGGTGCAACAAGACCAAGACCAGCAGGACGGCAGGACGGAAGTCACCATGGAGCCCAAGACGGCGTCACCACCAGAGCCTTTGGCAGGCGAAGACCACCTTTAGTCAGGATAACTTGTACTAGTTGTCTCCCTTCAAATTTGGCAGTTGTTGGATCCCTTCCCACCTACATTTGGGGAGAGGACCAGGGCCTCTATAAATAGGACTAGCCACCATAGTAGGAGGCAACTTATCCAAGGGATATTCAGATCATCCTCATCCACACAAGCTCACCTAGCACACGAGCACCTCTCCTCAGGAGGTTGTTCTTCCCTTGTAACTGTTCATCCTCAGCCCAAGAGGCAATCCACCACACCACACTGGAGTAGGGTATTACACCACATCGGTGGCCCGAACCAGTATAAACCTTGTGTCTCTAGTTCTGTGAGTTCGACGCTCTGAGCTTTGAGATCATGGTGAGGGCGTGAGATAGGGGGAGGAGAGATCTTCGTGCGCACCCCAGAGTTTGAACCTTTAGGGTTTTGCCGGAACCCGAAATCCGACACTTTTTCATTAATATGCTGAGCAAACAAGTACAGACCTTACAAGACACAAACATGGATTAAAGAGATTACATAGTTTGAACTAAAATTTGGCAAGTGCCTACAGATTTAAGATTTAAAAAAAATAAGTGCCCCATAATCTCCTCTTTTCGCTCTTCCTCTGCCAGGTATTTCGGTGGGAAGAGAAGAGGACTAAAGGAACGCCCATGCAGAAGCCCACCCCGGTCCCGTCATGGCCTGCCGGGCGTAGCCTGACAAGATCGTGAGTGGCGAGGCTGCGAAGGAGGGGCACGGGAAGCAGCTCGGCGGTGCCCTAGTCACCACCTCCAGGACCAACAAGCACTACAAAAAAAATACACTTCGTGATGATACGTGTTTGTTATAGTAGGTCACGTTTTCTGTCATGCATGTACATCCATGATGATTTTATGACAGAATCAAGATAGTCATACCTGTGCTGTAGTAGAAGTGTTCCATGACATTACCAAACTTATCATCACGGAAGTGTCCACTTCCATGACGATAAATCGTGCATCACAGAAGTGCTTTCATCAAGGGTGATCGACACGTGGCATCCACCGTAACGGGTCGCCGTTAAGCTATCGGGTCCGTTTTTGGATCTGATAACCCGCTAACAGCCACGACCAATGCCGATTTCCACGTGTAAAATTCTTATTGGTTGACGGAACCACGTGTCAGCTCCGCGTTGGCACAGGTGTCACTCATCCGATGGGCGAGATGCGCCTATGATATGTTGATAGGTGGACCGGCCCAAAAGTGGCCCATAAAGATTAAATGGGCCGGCCCAACTAAAGGTCCACAAGATTTAGCAGACCATAATGGGCCAGACCAGCTAAAGACCCACAAGATTTTGCAGACCATAACGGGCTGGCCCAGCTAAAGGCCCAACATTCTCAGTTAAGGCCCATACGGCTAGTGTCAAATCGGCCCATCAACGGCCCGTCCTAAACTTGTCATCATCGCAGCCCATGGTCACTTATGGCCCGTTAAGAGTCCGCTAAGTATTCGGGCCGAATTACGGCCCCGTGTGTTTTTGGCCTGTTAAATGTCCTGCTTCATTTGGCCCCATTTATAGGCCATTGAAACTTTCGGCCCATAAACGACCGTGAAGGATTTGGGTCATATTCGGCCATGTCTGACATTTGGCCTGTTAGAGGCCCACTATAGATTTGGGCCACTTTCAGCCTGTTGTGACTTTCGGCCTGTTAACGTCGGACGAAATCCATGGGCCATATGTGGCCCAACGTCACATCGGGCCTACTAGCGGCCCATATACAAATGACACTAATCAAGCCCGACCAAAATTCCGGCCTGTTAAAGGCCAGTGTAGTCGGTCGGCGCATTTACGACCCGTCTGAATTTCGGCCTGTGGACGATCCGCATTGTAAATGGGCCACCATTTTGGCCTGCTAAGACCAGTGGGTTACTTGGCACAATCAGGGCCCAATCTCAGTTTTGGCCTATTAAAGGCCCATGTTTTTTATGGGCTCGAGATATTTACACGTGTAAACGGCCTATTATTACTGAGGGACCAAATTATCTTTAGGCCTGTTAAAGGCCCACTATGGGGACAGACCTACCAGAAAAATATGAAAGCTTATGCTGATTTAGGCCCAGATATTTTTAGTGGGCTACATGGAAATTTTGGCCCATAATCGTTTTTAGCCCAATTAGAATGGGCCCGACGAATGTTGGCATGTTGGGCTCCTACGAAGCTTTCGGCCGAATACATTACTAAGATAAACCTACACTATACAAAAATAGCGTCGTAATTACTGCAGCCTTTGGCAGCATCATAAATGATTTATCACAACAAAATAAATTCCAACCATACAACAAAAGGCATGTTGGCATGAAGTTTACAGTCCTTGCAGATAAAAGCACCATCAGATGTATAGAAGCACATATCATTTGACTTTAGTGCTAATGTTTCAGGCTATAGAATCTGATGGAGCAGCACAATCTTCCCCTTTTTTCTGCCATTGCTCTTGAACAACGAAGCAAATGTCTGATAGTCTGGTTTCAAAACCATTCATATCTTCATGACATTTGTCAACCACTATTCTTATTTCTGAAACAACGTCCACTAGGGATTGGACTTATGTCTGGAGCACAAATATATCACTCTGGCTAGGCGGAAGATTTTGTTCAGTAGGCGATTTGGACGAGGTTACCTTGACAACCAACCCAGAATTACGCAGGAAGGTGCTTTTTGCACTGTTAGTGGAGAGATACTGACGCACAGCAGCAAAAGGTGACATTGTGCCTGTGGTAGCCTCGTCACCTTCAGGTGGTTGTGGCTGTTCAATCATTTGTTCCATAGCTTGCTGAAAGTTTGAACTTATATATTAGTGTACCAGATAAATTACTAATGAGACAAAAACAAACAAAGTTGGTTTCACGTTTATACATAACTTATTTTGGTGAACTACTGTAATACATTAGCATGTATTGTAGTGCCAACTACATAATAAAATCACTTTTGGAACATATGTCCATGTAGCATGCCTACTGTATTGTCTATTTCCTCACATTTGTTGACATCTAAGGATAAAGAGACATGGTTTAAAGTAGGATGAACATAGTATGACATCATTCATATCATGGGCAAACAGATATAAAACAAACAGGCTATTGTATCATTGTGTGCACACGTGAACATCACAACTAGATTACAGATCAAGACCAAAAGAATACCCTTTATCTCTTTTAAACCATGTAAGGTGAAATGATACGTTAAGACAACTGTGTATAAAAGTGAACAGAGTAACTAACATTGGCTACAAACCAAGCAGTTAACTGAACAAATCACAGTACCAATCAGTTCAAAGGCAGGAGGAGTAAGGACTTACAACAGCGGCTTGAACTGGTGTGCTCATGCCCTTCATCTTGGTGGTGTGGAAATCCTTGAAGATTTGCATGACATTCGGTTCAGGTTCTTTTTGGTCCGCACGGGTTTTCCTCTGTATTTGGAACAAGTCAATATAGATACGATAATATGGCACAGAAAAAGAAGGAACTAGCAGCTATTTACAAGAGCCTCGCAGTGTGCAATATAGCTACGAGATCCTGTTGTCTGCTGGAATTTCACTTTAGAATGGTTGGTCTTGTTCTTCAAACAATTAGCCTAGAAGAAGATACACTTTTAAGGCACATACATAAATACAAGTTCAATATGTGGTTTGATCAAATACATATACCCTACCTGATACTTTAGATCAGACCAGTGTTTAACAAGGGTTGTCCAGTCTTCATCTGCAATATATTCCACTGGAGATCTTTGGGCGATTTCATTGTTAGCCTTGCCTTCAAAGTGAGATTTTCTAAGGTGGTACCGATACTGTCGTAGAGCAGACTAAAAAACATGAGTGCATGCTTGTTTAGTTGCATCATCTTTGGGATCCAACTTGAACCTCATCTGTCGAAAAAAGAATGTGAGTCTTATTAGGAGGAAGCTAGAAAGTATGGCATGGACCAAGACAATATTACAAATTGCGATGAATAACATTACTTACGGATAAATGGTCAAGGAAGGTGTTAAACTGTGTACTGTCTTTCTCATTCCTGTACTAGATCCACGTTGGGAGGATACGTGGATGACACCTAACGGCAACGGCTGCCTCTGATACTAACTTGGCTGACTCTGTAGCATCACGTGGCCTTTTTAAACCTGCCTCAAAATGGATCTCCATTCTTCCTCCTTTAGATTTTGTTAATCTATCAAGAATTATCCCTGATGTCTGTTTCCACTTGCGCCGTGGTGCTAGTTCAACAATGAATATGGAAAGTGGTAGTGCACATCAAGCTGTGAGAGTACATATAAAGGAGCCTGCAACTGCAACTTGACTCGGTCAGGTACCGTCTTGGTGTTGATGCTCATGAGGTTCATCTGATCTTGCCAAGTCCTGTTGTGTCAGCAATGCTTCGGAAGTAGTGTTAGGTGTGAAGGCAGCTTGGGAACTAGCCAGTTCCGGAGCAAACAAACGAGTAACTCGTTGAGATGCTAGTACAATTGAAGCGGATGCTGCAACTGGTGGAGCAGGTGATACTGTGTTTGTAGATTTAGCCGGTGGACTTGGACCGTCTACTACACTATAAGTACCAGCAGAATCTCGAGGGCAGATCCTTTTCCGTTTCATCCGACGAGTAACACCATTCCTGTCACATCCCTAGCTTCTGGTACTGCCTAGTGTTTGCATCTTGCTTGCATCATGTTTAACTTTCATGAAATTTTGAAATGGGGATGTTCAAACCCTAGCATCAAATGGAATTCAAATAGATTCAACCTAAAAATATTTTCAATGAACTCAAAATGCCCTTTAAAATGTTCATCATTTTTGGATTAAGGTGGAAGCATCTACCAAAAATGGTTTACCTTATTGCAGGACATATTTGGGCTTTGAATTAAATCAATTGAGTTCGGGCTATAAAATTCTGTAAATATTTATACAGCTCCAATATTTCTGAAAATTGTAGAGGGTCTCTGGAATAAGTCCATCTTGCACCCACTACTTTTCTCAGAATTTACCAAATTGATTTAGTGGTTAAACTGAATCAAAACAAAGGTAGAAAAATAGAAAACAAAAATAAAAAAGAGAGAGAAAGGACCCAGACCCACTTGCCTGACTGGACCGGCCCACCTGGCCTGTGCTAGTCACCCCCTACCTCTGCCAGTAGGCAGAGGCGTGTCGGCGCGCGCGCGCCCGAGGCCTCCACCTCCTGCTTCCTTCCCGCCCTCGTTCGAGCGCCTGGAGACGCCCAGAGCCCCCTAGTTCCTTCTCCTTCACTCTCTGTTCTCTCCCTCGCCCTCTAGTCCCCATCCCGAGCTCACCCGAGAGCGCTCCGCCGTTGCCGTGCTTCACCCGCGTCGCCATCGCCCCCTTTCGCCGCGCCGCTGTGTCTGGCATCTCCGTCGTCGAGCACCATTCCTCCACGCCGAAGGAAACAAGTCGGAGAGCTCCACTTCGCCGCCATCTGGTCGTCTTCAACCTCGGCACCCGCCGGACGCCGCTCGTCGATTCGCGCGTGAGAGGTCGTCCCCGAGCCTGCTGAACCGCTCTCCGACCTTCCTGTGAGCCACCGCATCTCCCCTTCTCTTTCTGCTGCTGGTTGCGCACTCTAGCTAGCCCACCACCTTACCCGAGAACCCCTCGCCGCCGGCCATGGCGCCTCCGCGGCCACAGCTGCTGCCTCTCGCGTCCGAACACCACCACTAGTTCCTCCTCCCGTGCTTTGTGGCACCGTCTTCATCGACGCCCGAGCTCCGGCCGCCACCCAACTCGCCGCCGCCGCTACGGACCGCCCCATGACCTTCAGCTGCCTCCGCTGGATGCGCGGGAGCACGAGCTTCCTCCTGGTGCCCTCAGCGCACCCAGCCGCTGCCCCTAGCGCCACTCCGGCGAGCCACCGCCGCTCTGGGTCGTCGCCGTCGTCTAACCATAGGCGCATCTGATGTGGCCGTCATTAGTGCTAATCCCCCATAATCAGCCACCTCACTGTCACTGACAGCGGGCCCCACCGCCGGTCAAACCCAGTTAGCGCTGGATTTGACCGGGTTTTGTCCAGTGTGTCACTGACCAGTGGGCCCCGCTGGTCAGGTTTGACCTAGAACGACCCTTTGACCTGCTGACGTCATTCACATGCCATGCTGAGGCAGTAATTCATTTCTGGAATTTAAAATAAATCAGAAATGATTTATTTATTTCAGAAAGTATCCAAAACTTCTAAAATTCATAGAAAATCAACCGTAACTCCAAATGGAATTATTTATATATGAAAACTGATCAGAAAAATCCAATCTATCCATCTGTACCATTTTCATGCATGTTAGAACAACTTTTGGCTACTGTTTAGGACAAATCAAATGAATGGCATTTAAATAACCACATGTGGAGTTTGAATTTGATCCTTGGGTTCAAACCAACCCCACTTAATTGTGTTGCTAATTGCATTAGCTCAATGAACATCATATTGCCATGTCACATTCATGCATCATATTGTTGCATTGCATTGATTGTGTTCCCTCTTATTTGCCGGTGTTTGTTCCCTCTCAGTGGACGGTGTTCCGACGTTGTGATCGTTGACACCGATGAAGAGCTATTGCTATCTTCAGAAGTGCCAGGCAAGCAAAACCCCCTTGTTCATTCCGATACAATCCCACTCTCTCACTCCTGCTCTCTTTTACTGCATTAGGACAACAACGATTCAACTGTTACATGTTGTGGTAGTTCAACCCCTTTCCTTTGCATGACCTGTCATTGCCACAGTAAATAGATGAAACCCACTAGCATGAGTAGGAGTTGTTTGAGCCCTGATCTGCCTACTCATTCATGCTTGTTGTCATGCGTTCTACTGCTTAGAGTTGAGTCAGGTCTGATTCATCGGGAATGAATTGGAATGTGGTGAACATGTCTTACTATTGAGAGCTAAGTGTGTGAACACGATTTGGTAAATGTAGCGGTGAGAGGCCATGTAGGAGTACATGGTGGGTTGTTTCATTGAAACCGTCTTCAGGAACTGAGTTCTGTGTTTGTGATCCATGAACAGTTACTACCACACATTGGGTTCCGGTAACTCGACCCCTCTCGACTTATTAATCGCCTCGATCTCTGTCCAGGAGTTGCAACTAGTTTCTGGTGTTTGTAGGACATGTGTTGGGGGCCATGCACAGCGCTGACCCTATGGGTGGGCTATGATGCGGTAGAGACACGAGGCACGGTGTACCGAGATGCCCGTTTGGTGCCTCGGGAACCCTTCTCTCATTGTTTGGGGCCGTGAGCGAAACCTCGGCCGGATCTCCTTGCGGATGGAACCCGAATAGGCGATAAACCTGGACTAGAGACTTGTGTGGTCAGTCAGGTCGTGGCTGACTCCCTCGACAGGCTTCCGCTTGAAGGTTGCCGAGATACACGACATGTACATGGTGGTAAGTGGAGAGAGCGTGTGTGAAGAAGTACACCCCTGCAGGGTTATAAATGATCTATTCGAATAGCCGCGTCCGCGGTAAAGGACTTCTGGGTTGCCTATACAGTTCATAGACAAGTGAAAGTGGATACTCTAAAATGCGCAAGATAAGCGTGAGTGCTATGGATGGCGTTCTCGTAGGGAGACGGGAGTGGATCCATAGTGGTGTATTGATTGGTGAATATGTGGACTCGTGTGCGCCACCTCAAAAGAGTTACTTGCAGTCGTAGTTCAGGATAGCCACCGAGTCAAAGCTGGCTTGCTGCAGTTAAACTCCACCACCCCTTTGTAGATACTGATGCATATGTAGCTAGTTCTGATGTAAGTCTTGCTGGGTACATTTGTACTCACGTTTGCTTAATTTATGTTTTTGCAGAGAGACTTCAGTATCACTAGTAGTTTCGCGTGGACTTTGACGTTTAGCTTGTTACCTCAGCTACAATCTTGTACCCTTGGGAGGGTCTTGTAGTTAGTTAGGCTTCTGAGCCTTTTTCATTTGTAGTTGTCTATACTCAGACATGTTTATGCTTCCGCTTGTTGCTTGTATGCTCTGTATGTTGGTTCATGAGACCCATGTTTGTAATACTTGGCTCCTCGGAGCCTAATAATAAATACTTGAGTTGTAGAGTTTTGTTGTGATGCCATGTTGTATTTGCACATATCGAGCATATTGTGTGTATGATTTGAAATGCTTGGTATGTGTGGGATCCGACAACCTAGTTGTTTATCCTTGGTAGCCTCTCTTACCGGGAAATGTCTCCTAGTGCTTCCACTGAGCCATGGTAGCTTGCTACTGCTCCAGAACACTTAGGCTGACCGGCATGTGTCCTTCTTCATTCCTGTGTCTCTCCCTTCGGGGAACTGTCACGCGGTGTCTGCCAGAGTCCTGTTAGCCTCCTGCAGCCTGGATTCTCCGGAGTCCTGTTAGCCCAGCTGCTACAGCCCAGATTCACTCGCTGATGACTGACACGTTCGTTGCTGGGTCATGTATGCCTGTCCCTGTAAGTTAGTGCCACTTTGGGTTTACGACTAGTCATGTCGGCCCGGGTTCTTTGTCATATGGATGCTAGCGACACTATCATATACGTGAGCCAAAAGGCGCAAACGGTCCCGGGCCAGGTAAGGTGGCACCCGTGGGAATACCGTGCGTGAGGCCGCGAAGTGATATGATGTGTTACATGCTAGATCGGTGTGACTTAGGATCGGGGTCCTGACAATTCCCTACTATATTCTTTTCCTTGCTCTTTTTTGACTTTGCCATGTCAAGCCGTACCCACAACACAAAAGAATAAAATTGCTCTTCAGAACTCATTGATGGATGATACAGACAAGCAATACTTTGATGTAAGACAACCGTATGAGGATGGAATATGTAAGAAAAACAAGACGGCGTGACATATTCACAACTACGATGTGTAAACTAAGCAGAAGAATTTTCAAGAAAATAGAAGTAACGCAAGCTAGACACCATATGAAAGATGCAACCAATATCACTATACCAAGTTAAAAGTGTCTTGTCATAAGTGGCATTTCGAAAAATTAGAAGCAGTACAACGTAGAAGTCAATGCAAGATGCAACCACTATCAAACTGCCATGTTAAAAGCGTCCAATCATGAGTGACTGATGCGGGATACACAATAGCAGTACTTTTATGTAAGAACATGGTATGATTCATAGATGCAGTGTATTCTAGACACAGAAAGGCATGTCATATGCACATGTATAATGTATAAACTCAGCGGGTGCAATTTAATCAAAATAGAAGAAATACAGGCTAGACAACATATGCAACATGAAACCAATGATCACACTATCAACTTAGAGCAAGCACCTGCGATGGTGGAGCACGGGAGATGAACTCATCATGTGGATTTGGGAGTTCAACTTCATTAGCAGTAGCAGTGGCAAATCTAGAGAGTCTCTGTTTGCGTCGGCCCGGAGAACCACCAACATCCCCTAAGTTACTCTTTTCCTTCCTATTTTCTGATATTGCCTTATGAAGTCAAAACCAAAAGAAGATGAATAAAATTAGCTCTGCATAACTGGTTGATGCATGATACAGACGAACACTACTTTGATGTAAGGCAAGCGCAGGATAGGAGGATGGAATATATACAAAAAAAGACAACATTGCATATTCAGACATACGATAGGAGGATGGAATATGTATGAAAAATAGTAAGCAGAAGGCATTTCAACAAAATGAGAAGAAATGAAAGCTAGGCACCATATGAACATGCAACCAATATCACTCTATCAGGTGAAAAGTGTCTCATCGTAAGTGCCATTTCAAGAAATTAGAAGCAGTACAAGCTAGAAGACAATGCAAGATGCAACCTACATCACACTCCCAAGTTAAATGTGTCTTATGGGTAAGTGATCATTGCAGGTATAAGTTGTAAGCTACACAGGTGCAATTCAACAAAATCAGAAGCAATACAAACTAGACATCATACAGAACACGCAACCACATATAACAGTTCCAAGTTAGAGCAAGCACCTATGATGGTGGAGTAGGGGAGATGTGCTCATCATCTACACGTTTGTTCTGGAAACAGGAACATGTGTCATATTCACAGCCATTATGTGTAAAGTAAGCAGATGCAATTCAACAAAGTTAGAAGCAACACAAGCTAGACATCATACGCAACATGCAACCACATATAATAGTGCCAAGTTAGAGCAAGCACCTGTGATGGTGGAGTAGGGGAGATGTGCTCATCATCTACACAGCTACGTTGACTGTCCAGCCTTGTGTTGTCTTACGAATCTTGTTGGGATGATGGCGGAGTAGAATCTGTAGAGACCCTCTGTTTGAGTTGCTCCGAAGGACCACCATCATCCACTACCGGACTAATTTCCATCAGCTATATTGATTTTTCATTGTGAAGTCAAACCGATAAGAAAAAGGAATAAAATTCGCTCTTCAGAACTCATTCATGCATGATACTGACGAACATTACTCGGATGAAAGGCAAACACATGATACGAGGATGGAATATGTATGAAAAGCAGGATGACATGGCATATTCACACCTATGATGTGGTAACTAAGCAGAAGGCACTCCAGCAAATTAGAAGCACTGCAAGCTAGACACCATATGGAAGGTGCAATCAATGTCACTCTGCCAAGTTAAAACTGCCTTGTCATAGGTGGCGTTCATCAAACTAGAAGCACTACATGCTAGAAATCATATTGAAGACGCAAACCAATATCACACTGCCAACTTAAAGGTGTCCCATCATAAGTGACTGATGCAGGATACACAAGAAGAGTAGTTTCATGTAAGCACATGGTGTGATAGACAGATATAGTATGTACCAAAAACATGAAAGTGTGTCATATTCACACATATCATGTGTAAGCTAAGCAGATGCAGTTTACACTAATTAGGAGCAATACAAGCTAGACACCATATGCAACATGCAACCAGATATCACACTGCCAAGTTAGAGCAAGCACCTTGGATGGTGGAGTAGGGGAGCAGAGACTTGGAACTTGTAATGCACTAGCAGTACAA
The DNA here is from genome assembly GCF_002575655.3 of Aegilops tauschii subsp. strangulata. Taxonomy (NCBI): domain Eukaryota; kingdom Viridiplantae; phylum Streptophyta; class Magnoliopsida; order Poales; family Poaceae; genus Aegilops; species Aegilops tauschii. The sequence continues at coordinate 325,762,410 of NC_053040.3, forward strand.
GGAGAATCCGTACAGATGCTCCGTTTACGTTGCTGCAGAGGACCACCATCATCGCCTTCCTTACTCTTTTCCTTCCTCTTTTTGATTTTGCTTGTCAAGTCAAACCCACAAGAAAAAGGACTAAAATTTGCTCTTCAGAACTCATTGATGCATGATACCGACGAACACTACTTTCATGTAAGGCAGCCGCATGATAGGAGGATGGAATATGTATGAAAAACAGGACGGCATGACATATTGACATGTATGATGTATAAGGTGTAAACTAAGCACAAGGTGTTTGAACTAGTTAGAAGCAATGCAAGCTAGAAACCATATGAAAGATGAAACCAATATCACTCTGCCAAATTAAAAGGATGGCCTAACAAATGTATTTGACCAAATTAGAAGCAATACATAGCAACAAGCTAGAAATTATATGCAATATGCAACGAATAAAGGTGTCTCATCGTAAGTGATTGATGCAGGATACATAAGAGAGGTAGTTTCATGTAAGAACATGGTTAACACATAGATGTAGTGTGTACCAAAAATAGGAAGGCATGTCATATTCACAGGTATAATGTGTAAACTAAGTAGATGCAATTACCCTAATTAGAAGCATTACAAGCAAGACACCGTATGCAACATGCAACCACATATCACACTGCGAAGTTAGAGCAAGCACCTGCGATGGTGGTGTAGGGGAAGTGCGGTCTTCAAGTACAGAGCTACGTTCAATATCTTCATTTAGGCTTGCTGTTTCTTGAGAATCATGTGGAGAGGATGAAACTGCACTCTTTATAAGAGTAGCGCGTCTCATACTAACCCACGGGTGTGATTGTCTCATCATAAGCGATAGATGCAGGATACACAAGAACAATAGTTTGATGTAAGAACATGGTGTGATAGGCAGATGTAGTATGTACCAAAAACAGGAAGGCGTGTCATATTCACATGTATAATGTTTAAGCTAAGGAGATGCAATTTAACGAATTAGGAGCAATACAAGCTAGGAACCATATGCAACATGCAACCAGATATCACACTGCCATGTTAGAGCAAGCACCTGGGTTGTGGAGTAGGGGAGATGAGATTTGGAACTTGCACTGCAGTAGGAGTAGCAGGAGAATCTGCAGAGATCATCTGTTTCGGTTGCTCTAGAGGACCACCATCATTCCGTGCCTTCGTCCTTTTAGATTTTGCCTTGTCAAGTAAACAGACAAGAAAAAGGAATGAAATTCGCACTTCCAAATTCGTTGATGCATGATACTGATGAACACAACTTTTATGTATGGCAACCACATTGTAGGAGGATGGAATATGTACGAAAAATGTTAAGCAGAAGGCATTTCAACAAATTGGAAGCAATGCAATCTAGACACCATATGAAAGATCCAACCAAAATCACTCTACCAAGTTAGATGTGTCTCATTATAAGTGGCACTTCAACAAATTAGAGGCAATACATGTTTGAAATGATATGCAAGATGCAACCAATATTACACTGTCAACTTGAAGGTGTCTCGTCAGAAGTGATTGATGAGGGATACACAAGAAAAGTAGTTTGATGTAAGAACATGGTTAATGGAAAGACGTAGTATGTACCAAAAACAGGAAGGCATGTCATATTCACAAGTATAATGTGTTAAGTAAGCAGATGCAATTTACCCTAATTAGAAGCATTACAAGGTAGACACCATATGCAACATGCAACCACATATCACACTGCCAAGTAAGAGCAGGCACCTCCGATGGTGGTGTGGGGGAATTGCAATCATCAACTAGAGAGCTACGTTGACTATCTTCATTTTGCCTTGCTGTTTCTTGAGAATCATGTGGGGAGGATGACACTGCACTCTTTAAACGAGTAGCGCGTCTCATAGTAACCCACTGGGGTGACTGTCTCATCATAAGTGATTGATGAGGGATACAAAAGAGGATTAGTTTGATGTACGAACATGGTTAATAGACATATGTAGTATGTATCAAAAACAGGAAGGCGTGTCATTATCAAAGGTATAATGTGTAAATTAAGCAGATGCAATTTAACCAAATTGGAAGCAATACAAGCTAGACACCATATGCAACATGCAACCACATTTGACAGCGCAAAGTTAAAGCAAGTACCTGGGATGGTTGTGTGTGGCAATTGAGATCATCAACTGCAGAGCTACGTTTACTGTGTCCATCTGCCGGCACTGCAACCTTTAGAGCGCTGAAACGCTTAGTGCTTATCTTCGAATTACACTGGAGCGACTTCTGTCTTTTCTTTTTTGTATTCATCAACACCGCGTCGGAGTCTGAAATACCCATGCATAAAAAACAATAGTGTGAGTATGGGTGAAGTGTGTGCACAAGTAGTACAGTGTAAAGGTAGCAGATAGCAGGTCGGTGAGAAATAAATGACGGGAGACATATGATAGCTCTACAACATGCATGGCACACGAAATTACTAGATTCTAGGATTTTGAAATATGAGCACAGGGATGGCTGGGAAATGCAGATGCTCCTCCAGCACACCACAAGGTGTGGTCCTATGAAAATAACAGTCGACTGAAAACAAATAGGCCAGTCCATTTTTTCTGCACCATCCGATGTACAAAGAACGGGCACATCGCCTTCATCTACCTCCATCCAGTCAGTGTTAGAATCTTCCTCGAAACTCCAGCGACCACCGACACAGTCCCCTGCCTCCGCCCTCCCCTCGACCTCACCGCACCGGCGTGCTTGGCACCTCCCCTCGGCCATCCCTTCAAGCCCCGCCGACCTCCAGATCGGGCGCAAGTAGCTCCTGCGCCCCACACCCCTATGATAGACACCGATGCGCCGCTTCCCCGGCGAACACGCGGACTAGGTGCTCCGCACGCCTAAGCGGGTGCTGCTTCTTTAATTGCGATTCGACTGACCCTCAATTGAAATCCAGGCGGGCTACTGACCTCTAGCAAAGGTGAAATAGTAAATGGGAGGTAACCTTGTGCATTTAGTATCACGAAGAAGATGCAGTAAGAAGCGCTCAACTAGTTTCTTTCGTGGGATGAATACGGTGTGAGCAAAGACATAAGATTTGCACGAATAAGGGAAGAGGAGTACCTCTTTCTGCTGGCAGTGTTGTGTCCTCCTTCTGTTTTTCCAACGATCTTATTGTGGTTCGCTGGAAATGAGAAGTTGTGGAGGACGGTGGAGCCTTGGACGAACCCATGGCCAAGTTGTTGAGTGTGGTGCGGTGGCCGTCTGTCAGCGGTGGGGAACCAGATCCGAGGCGGCAAACGACGGTGTAGCGGGAATAGCTCCGGTGCGGTGGACGGTTGCGAAAGTGGAGCAGCAGCAGTGAGGCGCAGGACGGCGTGGTCGAAGTGGTTCTGGCACGACACACGTCGGCGTCGGCGTCGTGGAGGCAGCTCTGCCTCGGCTTTAGCTGCTAAGTCCTTGAGGGCGTTGCGGTTGCGGTTGCGTTGGACGACGACGTCGGGGTACCGGCTCTGGCTTGATGGAGGAGGGCGGCGGTGGATTAGGCACGATGGGGTGGAGGACGGAGGAGGCTGGGGTTTCGCGGCTGGTGGAGAGGGTGTTTTGGTGCCCACGGAGTATGAATGGGGAAAAGGAGGGAGGGGGAACAATGTTTCGGTTTGGGACGCGCTTGTTTGAAATTTGGGGAAAGTTACAAACTTTGCCCCCATCTAAAATTTCGGACATATTACGGGTTGGGGGTAGGACAGTAATCTCAGGTGTCCTAAATGGTGGGCGGGATAGATTTCGGCCGAGCGCATGGGTGTTTAGGCGCCCACGGCGTATGAATGCTTCTCGGAGGCGGTTGAGACTGGCGTCTTGGTGAAGTTAGAAACCTACCCCGGTTTAGACCTTTGGACATCGGGCCGATAGGCTACACGGGCCAGAGTCAGGACAGTAATTTCCTACCACCAAACATTAGTCTCGCGCAGTTTCAGGTGACCAGAGGCTTATTTGGCGCTTCGTTCAATATTTGGGAGCAGAAGCATTAACGTTTTCGGTTCTCTTGAATTGAACTTTCAGGATTTGTCAAACTTCACAAATCTTTACTCTTGAAAATCCTAAAACTATGATTATTTTGGAATGGAGGTGGTACATTTGAATATACATTGTACACGAGTATATATTCAAAAATATGCAACTTACCTCAGTTCATGCATGGTTCCAGATATAATCTCCTTGGATGCAAAAAATAGTTAGACATGCGTATGAATATATAGCATGTTCAAACGCACAACAAAGATTGATGCCCCCTTTTAGATCTGATTTACAAATGCCATTATCTCGGGTTCAAATAGATGAATGCACTTCCTATGAATTCGAATCTTCGAAACCCCCTTTATGTTGAATTCAACATGTATTCTATTTCGTAGCTAGCAATTTGGAATGTATCCATGTAAGTGACAAATGTATAAAGTGCTTCACACTAACAACATGGAGTGCACTAATTAATGTTGATGTATGAATTGCAAAACCGCTCCCACTCTATGGATCGATAATATGAAATAAACACATGCACATGCTAGAATTCAATAGAGTATGGGTGCCTGATGGACCGATTTTCGTTCATACGCAAATTGCAAAATTCATGATCTCATCCAAAAATAATAATGTCATTTATATTTTAATTTAATGCGTAGAACCGCCTTTTACACGTAGATGCACTATGCCTCGGCCCGTTCTCACAAACTCGCTATATCTCTCTCTATCTAACGCATAAGTGCACACACTTTATATACATCGGCATTTCTCTTTCACACATGCTGACAATCTCTCCCGGGGTGTCGGGGTTTCTCACGCACACACTCTCTCTCTATCTCTCTATCTCTCTCTCTCTCTCTCTCTCTCTCTCTCTCTTTCTGACTACTATGTACCACTCTTTTCACTAATCTTAGTTGGAAAACACTATTTCTCTCACATGCATATATACATACGCACGGTCTCTACTAGCCCTCTATACGCACATATATGTGCCTACGTGTCTCCTGCACACACATTATCTTTAGGCCTCTCTCGCACACATTGCCCCCCCCCCACAGACACACCTCTCTCTTAGTAGTTGGCAGATATGATTCCATCAGATCATTCGGTAGGATATCCCTAACTGTTAGGCTGGATGGTAATATGAGGCAAAGTTTTACCCAAGTTCGGACCCTTGCAGTTGAGGAAAAAGCCTACTCCTGGTACTGTATATTAGTGATAGGGGTGTGTACAAAGTACACGTGAATACCAGGCATTGTGCGTGTGTGTATACTATCGACGAACTAGCCCCCAGGCTTCTATAACATACTCGGGGCCTAGGGTTACAAATCATATATAGTCGGCTTATCACCAGTGGGGATAGAGTCCTCCACGACTCTGGTAGCTTCGTGTTGCACACTGAGTCCTCCACATGGGTCTTCGTATAATGCGTCTCGGTCCAACCTATGTGGCGCAGGATGGAACTGACCCATGTGTCCTCATGTTGACCCACCACAACTAGAAATGATGTGCCCACCTCAACTAGAAATGATGTGCCCACCACACCACACATGCAATCAGCCACTAAGAAAATAAGCATATACAATAATACAATGTTATACATGAAAGTTAATTGCATGGTGCATCCAAAAATATTTGTTCTGCATTGTGAATGTTTATATTTTCTCCTAAAATATTAGTCACGGGAAAGAGAAATGAAGGGCATATCTCTCCTTGTCTCCACTGGACACCCCCTCTTTCTACACCACTTTCACGTACGCACACAAACTATATCTCGGCCCTCTAAAAGTATGCATGCCCATGACACATTCACGCGTGACTGTCACTGTATTTCAAGCGAAAGCACTATACGGTCATTGGACTTCACAATATGCTCATTACGGTCACCGTATACATTCTCGTGGTGATCATACGGTATCTAGCTCATGATACATCTCCGTATTTTGTTGATGACACTAATGGACATTGTATTTGATGTGTGCTCCGTATTTTGTTGACGACACTTACGGTCATTGTATTTGAAGCGAAAGCATGATATGGTCACTAGACTTCAGAATAAGCTCATCACGGTCACCAGATACATTTTGTGGTGCTAACCAACCTGTGGTTGGATGGTTAGGAGGACAGTGGTTTCCCGAGCCCACCAGGATTAAAGTCCTGGTGCTCGCATTTATCCCGGGTTAATTTCGGTATTTTCCGGCGATGTGCGTTCAGTGGGAGGAGACGTTCCACTCGACTACGAGGCACCTATGGTGACTTCGTAAAATCTCAAGATCATATGCTGGCTCACTCTCTCGAAGGTGCTCATAGGGGTAGGGTCTCCGTGTGTGCGCTTATAGCGGTGAGTGCTTCCGCGTATATATGAGCGCTTGCTTCTGTACCGTGTTAAAAAAATACATGTCGTGATTATACGGTCACCGATGTCTACTACGCAACTTTATTCTTGTAGACACGTGTTGGGCCTCCAAGCACATAGTTTTGTAGGACAGTAGGAATTTTCCCTCAGGTGGATGACCTAAGGTTTATCAATCCGTGAGAGGTGTAGGATGAAGATGGTCCCTCTCAAACGACCCTGCAACCAAATACAAGAAATCTCTTGTGTCCCCAACACACCCAATACAATGGCAAATTATATAGGTGCACTAGTTCGGCGAAGAGATGATGATACAAGTGTAATATGGATGGTAGAAATATATTTTTATAATCTGAATAAATAAAAACAGCAAGGTAGCAAATAGTAAACGGGCACAAAAACGGTATTACAATGCTTGAAAATGAGGCCTAGGGTCCGTACATTCGCTAGTGCAATCTCTCAACAATGCTAATATAATTGGATCATATAACCATCCCTCAATGTGCAACGAAGAATGATTCCAAAGTTCCTATATTGCGGAGAACATAAGACGGAATTGTCTGTAGGGTACGAAACCACCTCAAAGCTATTCTTTCCGATCAATCTATCCTAGAGTTTGTACTAAAATAACACGAAGCATTCTTTCTGATTGATCTAACCAAGAGTTCATACTAAAATAACACCAAAGCAAATTCAGATTCATAATATTCAATCCAACACAAGGAACTTCAAAGAGTGCCCCAAGATTTCTACCGGAGAAACAAAGACAAGAACATGCATCAACCCCTATGCATAGATTACCCCAATGTCACCTCGGGAATCCGCGAGTTGAGTGCCAAAACATATATCAAGTGAATCAATACGATACCCCATTGTCACCACGAGTATTCAATTGCAAGACATATATCAACTGTTCTCAAATCCATAAACGGATTCAATCCGATAACAACGAAATCTCAAAGGGAAAAACTCAATTCATCACAACAAGATAGAGAGGCGAAACACCATATGATCCGACTATATCCTCCTTCACTATTTTGTCCACTCTTACAATGGCTTATGAAGAGTAGTTATCTCGCATCCAAGCCGGCGCGTCCCAAGCCCGCCGGATACGAGCTATGCAGCTCGCTGATCCACCTCCCTCCCCTCGCCCGACGGAGCCAGTTGCCGCCCCAAGCCGACGCGCGGTTCAGCAACTCGCTGCTCCAGGCCAGCTCGAAGACGAGTGGCGCACGGGCGTCGTCGCTGCTGTCCATGCCGCCACCTCGTACCGCGCCTCCCGTGTCTGCGACCGCGTCTCCCGTTTCTGTGGCCGAGACTCCCATGCCGGCGGTCGCGCCATGCAAGCAGAGACAGAAGCCGGGTGCACGGAGAGCGACGAGTCGGTGGCCAGCGCCTCCGCGTCCGCCGCCATCATCGAGGAGAAGTAGAACACGGGAGGCCGCCGCTGCTTGGGTCCCATGAGGGCCACCGTGGAGGCGACGCCGGCGTACACAGCAGGTGTCTTGCCGGATCCTTTTGTTGCGAGGACCTTCGTCGACCCCGCATGGGCTCCAAGGGAACGGAGAATCCCCCTTCCACCATCATCTTGGGCATCAGCCAACGATATCAGTTGGGCAGTGAGGAAGCCAGCCGTCCTTTGCGCTGAAGCATTTACCTCTAGGGCTCCCGGCAGTCCGGTGATCGTGCTGCCGGACATGAGGAACACAAATGGATCGGCGGGCGACCATTTAGGCCAGGTATTATATACTTGTGTTGTCCAGAACTAGCACCGTTTAGTTGATTTGAATGTAATGAAATCCATCATGTTTGTATGAAAATCCGATATTTTATATGAATTCTGTCATTGTTTATATGAAATATTTCCATGTTTGCATGAATTTCGTCCGGTTGGTTGAGTTGCTGTCAGAATGTGTGCGGCTACGGTTGGATGGCGTAATTTGCGGGTCGTCGGTCGGTCTGCGGCCGGCTCCGGCGGCATGGTGGGACAAAAAAAGCACAGCTCGTGCGAGCTCGTCTCCAACGTGCGCGTTGGAGGATGCATGTGCACCCGAGCCATTCCTCGTTCATCGGTGGCAAAGGCACTGGTGGACAAAAGGCTCGCCAATATTTTGGCTACCCCAGGCAAGATCCAAACAGCCCCTCCCAGCAGATTCAAATCCCTCGTTCGCCGTGAAATTTTGCCATGTGTTGTTTTCATGGACTAGCAAGATGCCCGTGCATTGCACGGAACATCAAGATGCATTTTTTTACAAAACACCTGTTGTGATTGACCCATGCAGGAGTAATCCCATGTGTAAAAACTAATGATATCTCAAGAATTTTATCGGAAAAATGGTATCTCGAGAATTTCATCGAAAAAATGATATCTCGAGAAAGATGAGAGATAAGGTGAGGAGGAGTGGGGCGAGTTGGTGACTGGTGGTCAGACTGGGCGGAGGCATGGGGATGGACGGCGCATTATGTCTAGGTTTGTATCTCTCTCACACACACCCACGTAGGTGGGGGACGTGCATGAAGAGAAGAGGTGCACGCACGGCGCACGTACTCCCGTCTCTTTCCCAACCACACCCGCGCGGGTACATGGTGGAGCTCATTTCTATACGAAAAGGCAGCCCACGTGGTAATTTGACACGTGTACTGGTTGTCCACTTGATGGAGGATCGTCTCCCACGGGTGAACAAACAAATTGCGACTTGACGCGTTCTGTTAAAAAAGAGGCAAACCATGTGGGGCCTACCTTAGAGGCAAGGCTCTATACAGTGGAGTACTTTTGATGTGTCCCGTCAACTCGCAGAACGAGGAGAAGCTTGCTTAGTACGCCATCTCCCCCGCCCACGGGCGCGGTGGCTCGCAGGATCAGGTGAAGCTTGCTTACTACGCCTTACGGCCGCTCCCTCGCCCACGCGCGCGGTCGCTCGCAGGACGAGGAGAAAATTTTACTACTCCCTCTGTTTACTCCTCGTCCCTACCTTGGTTAGAGATATTATCATATTGTTTGAAATATATGTATTTTAGTAGTAGGAGTAGTACAGTGGTATATAGGAGTAGTACTACCTCCGTCCTGGTTTATAGGTCACCTTTGTAGTTCGTGCCAAATTTTGACCAAATATTTAGCTAACAAAATGTTAATGCATGTCAACAAAAATTATATCGTTGGATTCGTATTTCAACATAGTTTTCAATGATATAATTTTTGGTAACATGCATGAACGTTTTGTTAGTTCAATCTATAGTCAAAATTTGACACAATATACAATGGGGACCAATAAACCAGGACGGAGGTAGTACTACTACAGCAATTTCCTTGGAGTCCGTGGTGCAGCAAGCTACCCTAGGCTATGTTAAAACTCCCTCCTTTCTGGTTTATGACTCAATTTCAAAGTCTCTCCAACCAAGGTAGACGGTCAGTGGTGGAATTAATTTCATAGTTTGCACAAGTAATTAGTACGCTCATTTTTCACAAGAAGTTATGTTTACCGAGGCATTAATTAGAACGAATGCATGCATGACCACTAATGCATTGGTGAGTTTTCTCTTGACACTGCTTGCATGGGGTGATTTAACTCACCTCGAAATCCAAACATGTGATGGTACTACTACTAGTGGAATTGAGACTTATAAAATGAAAAAATAATTTTTTTAGATGAGCCCTATAAACGGGAAAGGAGGGAGTAGTAAGTAGTACTACCTCCATAGTGGGTACGTACTCCGTAAAGTCAGATTTTCCCAAAACTAAGTCGCTCAACCATTATTTGCTTGTTTGCCTTCCTGCCTCGTTGCCTCGAACAGACTATGCCAAACTCCCCTGCCTGCCGCGCGGGAAAAGACCCACCCTCGCCTTTTTTATTCCGGGTTTGTATCGATGGATCACGCGAAGTAGCAAAAACCAAGTCGTGTCTTGTACTCCTCCATCGACGCTCGCTTTCATGAATTATGTACTTCCTCTCGCCGACATGTGGGACATATAGCAACTGGGTCGATGTGTCATGCACCAAATAACAGTGCAGAACAACAGGGGGGACGCACCCCAGTCGTACCGCCCCAGTAGTAGTAATGAGCAATGAGACGTCAAATCACAACGCCGCACCTTCCCAGACGGACGATGCAACCATTATTTCACACTTTGCTCCGCCATCATCTCCTTCTGCCATTGTTCGGCCTCAAGAGGGACACGTGCATCGCCTTGGTACATCATGACATGTGGGACCGCATGACAGGCCATGCTCCCCCGCCCATCGCTCGGTAAAATCACCTCATTTTTACTACTTCCTCCGTATCAGTTTACAGGGCATGCACGTCATTCTAGGTTGAGAATTTAACTGGCTATATATGTGATGAACAATATATGTTTAGAAACTACATCTACTTAAGAATCCAATGATATTCTTTTTGTGACATAGTGATACGTCTCCAACGTATCTATAATATATGAAGTATTCATGCTATTATATTATCCATCTTAGATGTTTTATATGCATTTATATGCTATTTTATATGATTTTTGGGACTAACCTATTAACCTAGAGCCCAGTGCCAATTTTTGTTTTCTCCTTGTTTTTGAGTTTTGCAGAAAAGGAATACTAAACGGAGTCCAATTGACGTGCCAATTTTTGATGATTTTTATGGACCAAAAGAAGACCACGGAGCATCGGAGTTGGGCCAGAAGAGTCCCGAGCTGCCCACGAGGGTGGGGGGCACGCCCACCCCCCAGGGCACGTGGGCCTGCCTCGTGGACAGCTCGGGCACCTCCTTGACGTGAGACCGACGCCAAAAATTCCTATAAATACAAAAACCTCGGAAAATTAACCTAGATCGGGAGTTCCGCTGCCGCAAGCCTCTGTAGCCACGAGAAATCAATCTAGTCCCTCTACGGCACCCTGCCGGAGGGGGCCATCATCACCGGTGGCCATGGAGGAGTATCCTGGAGAGGCCATCATCGCCATGAAGGCCAAGGACCAGAGGGAGAACCTTTCCCCATCTAGGGGGGAGGCCATGGAGGAGGAAGCACAAGGGGGAGAACCTCTCCTCCTCTCTCTTGGAGGCACCTCAGTGCCATTGAGAGGGGAATCATCGCCGCGGTGATCGTCTTCATCAACATCACCAACATCATCACCATCCTCATCTATTTTACGCGGTCCACTCTCCCGCACCCCACTGTAATCCCTACTTGAACATGGTGCTTTATGCCACATATTATGATCCAATGATGTGTTGCCATCTTATGATGTTTTGAGTAGATATCTTTTGTCCTTGGGTTGATTGATGATCTAGATTGGTACGAGTTGTATGTTTTATTTTGGTGTTTTCCTATTGTGCCCTCCGTGTCGCGCAAGCATGAGGGATTCCTGCTGTAGGGTGTTGCAATACGTTCATGATTCACTTATAGTGGGTTGCTAGAGTGACAGAAGCTTAAACCCGAGTAAGGGAGTTGTTGCGTATGGGATAAAAGGGGACTTGATGCTTTAATGCTATGGTTGGGTTTTACCTTAATGATCTTTAGTAGTTGCGGATGCTTGCTAGAGTTCCAATCATAAGTGTATATGATCCAAGTAGAGAAAGTATGTTAGCTTATGCCTCTCCCTCATATGAAATTGCAATGACGACTATCAGTCTTGTTAACAATTGCCTAGGACAATTCCGCACACCGACCCATCATTATTCCACACTCGCTATTTATAATATTTAGTAATATATTCTAACTTTATGATAAAAGCACCTAATTTTATGTTTTAGCTCTCCGATATCATACAAAGTTATCCACTTCATACCCACAACATAGTTTTATTTCTCGTTGCTAGTTGGAAGCAAACGTTCGGTGTACGTAGAGTCGTATCAGTGGCAGATAGGGCTTGAGAGAATATTGATCTTACCTTTAGCTCCTCGTGGGTTCGACACTCCATACTTATCACTTCCACCTTTGGAAATTGCTATGATGATTCCCTGCACTTGGGGATTATCACATAGTAACTCATATTTAGTTAGTCAAATGGATGACTAGAACTACGTGCACTCCCTATAAACCGAGACGGAGAGGGTTGTACAGTATCTTTTTAGATCAATATAGTCGGGATTCACCAAGGAGCAAAACCAAGTGGTAGGCTGCTCCTATCGTGTTGGCATAGCAACTCAAGATGGGTCAGTCCACACACGAAATGGCGACACACTTAACAGGGTCCCTTTGGCCGACATGTGGCTCATCCACCGTCTTGTTCCACGTGCGATGCACCAAATTACAGTTCGGAGCAGCGGTTGGACTTGGAGGCACCCCGGTCGTAGCGCCGCAGTAGTAGTAAATGAGGGATGAGGGGTCAAATCACAAAGCCCCACCTTTCCTGCATTAAGCTGGACGAACGAAGCAACCATCATTTTACTCTAGGGCGCAAGAGCATAAAGAAAAGAGAAAACCAATGATGCGTGCGGCAGCTAGCTTGGGCACCCTAGGGTAGGGGCCTCCACTACAAATCCTTTTTTTGAAAGCGCCTCCACTACAAATCCGCTTCTCCCTCGTCCTCTTGAAGGAAGCAGATGACGCGTGCGGCGGTAGGGTTTGTAGGAGTACTACGGCATGCGGGGCCACGTCGTAGTAAATGGGAGAGGGATTGAGTTTGATTCGACGCCTTAATATGTGTGGGCCGCTTGGTTTTACTGGAACGAGACAACATTTTGGGTTCAGGGACCAGTGGAGATATACGTACAAAAAATTGTGGACGTAGGTTCGACCGAAAGGCAATGATGCATGGGCCCTGCATTTTGATATACCCGCGGCCGCGTGAAATTTTCTACTCCACTCAAAACTAGTAAGGTACACATGCATTGAACGCATGAGATTTGGAAACCAAATTATGAATAAATACACACTATAGCATGTAAGCTTTGAGTCATATATGCATGATGTAGATATTCGTTTAGTTCTTATAGTTCATCTCATTCAAAATCAATTAGTTTTATAAAAAGGTTAAGACTCATGGGATTGTGCATTGTAAAGCATAAAGTAAAAAACAAATAATGGCAATTCATTTAAAAAAAAGTTTGGGCAATTATGATACAGAAGATTCTAGAACAAAGGAGAAGTGCTTGTGTTTTGAGGTTTGTGCATGATGCTTAAGTTCAACCATGGAGTCTTCTAGATTGTACATGTGGCAGAATCTGGTGGAATGTTGATAATATCCAACGGCCAGTAGTGCTCGGATTTGCCATCTCTGCATTGTCGGATTAGCTTCATCCAATGACCATCTTTCAAAGTTATTCGCACACTATATAGGGGTATAGATAATGCATAAAAGTTCCTCCAAAATGTATACTTAAAGAAAAAATGTAATACTCCCTCCTTCTAGGTGTATAAGTCATCTTAGGTTTTTTGCTAGTTAATAGCATTCTATGCAATGAATTAACCACTTCATGTCATGTTTGAAAGTCTCAAGCCATTGAAAGCATGCACGGCCCGCATTTCTTATTGATTGATATGTCACGAAACAAGAAACGAGGAGGGAGTTACTATACAGTGCCTAAGTGTTTTGGGATTATTTGGTTTTTGGAAGATGACTTACACACCTAGACGGAGGGAGTACAAAGAGAAAAAATGAATTGCAGTTAAAAGAATGACATTTCTAACAAAAATGTGAATGTGAACTACATATGTGTGCACGTGACCAGCACATACGTTGTCAATACAAAATTTAATGCAAGAAATAACTTATGAGTAACATGCACGAATTGATGATGTGGTGCTTGCATGCATAGAGTTCAAAAACAATGTGATTACTAAAAACAGGTCCATCGTCGGCTTCAACCAACCCCGCCGCCGATCTCCTCTTCCCCAGCCCCTCCCAGGCGACCTCCTCCTCCAACTCCACAGCCCTATCCCCCCCTCCGCCTCCCGGGTCGCACACGCGTGCGGCTCCGAAGGCCCCCCATCCCTCCGTGGCAGAGCTCCAGATCCGCGGCTCCTCGGCCGCTGCCGCCGCCGGCGCTGGCGGTGGTGGCGGCGCCCGGCCGTCAAAGGCGGCGGGCAGGGGTGGCGCGCCCCGACGCACCTCCTTCGCGCGGGGAGCTGCGTCTAGCGGGCGGCGTGGCGGCTGGTGGCGCGCTGCCTAGGCGCGGGTGGCGTGGTCTAGCGCGGCGTTCTTCTCGCGGGCGGCGCGGGGGCTCGCGGTGCAGTTGGAGGTACTGCGGGGGCACGGCGAGGGCGTTCTGCGGATCCTGGCGAGGAGCGCTATTGGTAGGTGGCTGCAGATGGAGCGCCAACAACGGCGGTGGCGGCGGCGTTGGATCGCCATGGGGGCGGCGGCGCTGAGGTGGCACTGCCAGGAAGGTGTCCTGGCGTGCAGCGGGCTTCCGGCCGCCTCCGTGTGAGGGGATCGCGGCGATGCCCCGATGGAGATGGCGCCGGAGTGAGGTTGGAGGGGGGGGGCAGATCGAATCTGGCGGCAGTCTCTCGGTGTCGATGAAGGCCAATGGAGTGGATCTGGCTTTTGCTCCGCTTGGAGGATGTGGTTGCTTCTCGACGGCGATGTTGGTGGAGGTCTGGTTCGCGCTCTCTCGGCAGTGCGGGTGGTGTTGGACCACGGCTATGCGGCTTCGGCGGATTTGCTGTGGTGACGGCGGTGCGAGGCTTCAGGAACGGTGCTGCCCGGTACCTCGTCGGAGTGGAGATGCGCAACATTATGGATGAAAATCCTGTCCGGTTTTGGCCGGCCGGCGTCGATGGCACCCGCGGGTGTCGTTCCCCTCTCTGGAGGCGACGTCGAGTGTGTCGCCATCTCCCTCGTGCTTGGTGTTGGCAGTTGTCTCCGGGCGAAAGCCTTGGTCCTCTGGAGCGGCATGATGGCGGCGTCTACGACATCGTTTCTTTTTTGGGAGCATCATGCGAAGAGACTGAGTTTCCTATTGGTGCTCATCCGGTGTTCGTCGTGGCCCTGACCGCTCACCTCCGGTGCTATGTATGGTCGTCGCGGATGAATCCAAAGGAAGCTGGAGTTGCTTTTCTTCGGAGGTATTCGGCGTTGATCAAGACGCGGCAAGGTGTTTCGGTTTTGGGCAGGTTTTTCCGTGTTGTAGTTGTGTTGTTGTGTGTGGCTGTCCTGAGGATAGCCGGATGTGGTGTTGTGCTACGCTCTTTGTTCGCAGTGAGTGATAGATGTCATGTACTAATTTTCTCTCCTTCTATAAAGCTATGGTACGCAATTTGCGTACTCTCGAAAAAAAAACAATGTGATTTATGACTTGCATGCATGACGTGTTCTTGTGCCATAGTTGCATGTATAGGAAAAAAGCTATACTAGCTATTTAGGAATAGAAGATGTATACATGTAAGTTGTAGGGAAAGAGATGACATGTATCTCAATTCCTATGAGTAGGGACTGGAAAAGAGATGTCATTTGGTTCACATCATAGGAACTTTTCTATTGAATCTAGAGATGACATGTATCTCAATTCCTATGAGGAGCGATTAGAAAAGAGATGTCATCTGGTTCACATCATAGGAACTTTTCTATTGAATATACGCTAATGTTTATTTTCCTCTGAAATTATGGGAGTATAGGAATCCATTCATATGAACCAAGTGGCTCTAAAGCTATAAAAATGATGTCATGTTTATTTCCTTTGAAATGTGGAGTATATGGATCTATTCCTATGAACCAATTGGCTCTAAAGGAAAAAAATCCTATAAAAATCATATCATATAGAGTCCCTACGATATTCCTGAAGGAAATATGCCGTAGAGGCAATAATAAAGTTGTTATTTATATTTCCTTATATCATGATAAATGTTTATTATTCATGCTAGAATTGTATTAACCGGAAACTTAGTACATGTGTGAATACATAGACAAACAGAGTGTCACTAGTATGCCTCTACTTGACTAG
Source organism: Aegilops tauschii subsp. strangulata (assembly GCF_002575655.3). Classification (NCBI taxonomy): domain Eukaryota; kingdom Viridiplantae; phylum Streptophyta; class Magnoliopsida; order Poales; family Poaceae; genus Aegilops; species Aegilops tauschii. The sequence goes on from NC_053040.3 coordinate 325,778,602, forward strand.
CTCGTTGAATCAAAGATGGTTAAGTTTCCTACCCATTCCGTTAGCTTAGCACTTGATCGTTTAGTATAATTGCTATTGCTTTCTTCATGACTTATACCTGTTCCTATGACTATGAGATTATGCAACTCCCGAATACCAGAGGAACACTTTGTGTGCTACCAAACGTCACAACGTAACTGGGTGATTATAAAGGTGCTCTACAGGTGTCTCCGATGGTGTTTGTTGAGTTAGCATAGATCGAGATTAGGATTTGTCACTTCGATTGTCAGAGAGGTATCTCTGGGCCCTCTCAGTAATGCACATCACTATAAGCCTTGCAAACAATGTGACTAATGAGTTAGTTGCGGGATGATGCAATACGGAACGAGTAAAGAGACTTGCCGGTAACGAGATTGAACTAGGTATTGAGATACCGACGATCGAATCTCGGGCAAGTAACATAGCGATGACAAAGGGAACAATGTATGTTGTTATGCGGTTTGACCGATAAAGATCTTCGTAGAATATGTGGAAGCCAATATGAACATCCAGGTTCCGCTATTGGTTATTGACCGAAGACGTGTCTCGGTCATGTCTACATAGTTCTCGAACCCGTAGGGTCCGAACGCTTAACGTTCGGTGATGATCGGTATTATGAGTTTATGTGTTTTGATGTACCGAAGGTAGTTCGGAGTTTCGGATGAGATCATGCACTACAAAAAAAGTACACTTTCGTGATGATACGTGTTTGTCACAGTAGGTCGCGTTTTTTGTCATGCATGTACATCCATGACGATTTTATGACAGAATCAAGATAGTCATACCTGTGCTGTCGTAGAAGTGTTCCATGACATTACCAAAATTATCATCACGGAAGTGCTTTCGTCAAGGGTGACCGACACGTGGCATCCACCGTAACGAAACGCCGTTAAGCTATCGGGTCGGGTTTTGGATCCGATAACCCGTTAACAGCCCCGACCAATGGGAAATTTCCACGTGTAAAATTCTTATTGGCCGGACGAAACACGTGTCAGCTCGTCAGTGGGTCAGATAGGCGCCTATGATATGTCGACACGTGCCACGGCCCACCACTGGCCCATTTAGCTTACAAAGTCGACCCGTTTGACTTGGTCAAAAGTTAACGGGCTGACCCATGAAAAGCTTGTTAACGGTCTCTTCGAAAATAGCCCATTTTACGGCCGTTAACTCACGGCCCGTTAGGCCCTAAAGGAAATCAGCCCAACAATGTCATGTGGCCGGTCGAATATAACACCAGCCCATTTCACTTTCGGCCCATGTATGGCCCACGACGTCTTTAGGCCCATATGAGGCCTTCGTATCTTTCGACCCTTTACAGGCCCACGGTGACTCTAGCCCATAATGAACAATAATTTTCTTTATACCCGTTAACGGCCCGTGATTTACATGGGCCGTTTCCAGCCTGTGTTAGCTTTCGGCCTATTGACGGCCCATATGTTCTTGGGCTCCTTTTCGGCCCTCGATTACTTCCGGCCCGTTACTGGCCTGTTCCCCTAATGGGCCCAATTCGGCCCATGGCAAGAGTCGGCCCGTTACTGGCCTGTTCCCCTAATGGGCCAAATTCGGCCCATGGCAAGAGTCGGCCTGTTACTGGCCTGTTACCCTAATGGGCCAAATTCGGCCCATGGTAAGAGTCAACCCGTTTCTGGCCTGTTAACCTGTTGCGCCGTTTCCAGCCCGTCCGATATTCTGGCCCATTAACGACCCGTTATGCCTGTGACAGAATTAAGCCTTTGCTGTCCTACGGCCTGTTAACGGCCTGTTACCGTGCTGGGCCGATACCAATTACGCCCGATTACGGCCCATGTAGACCCATTTATCCGACGGCCCGAGGCCCACCGATTACAGGCCCATTTATCGACGTCCCGTAGGAGACCCATGGATCCTACGGCCCGTATATGGCCCATGGTAGTTGCGGCCACTAGCAAACCAGGGAAAAAGAAGACTAGGAAATAAATAAGGCCAAAACTAACGCTAGGCTATTAAGGCGATTGCACAGATTACATCCACTCGGCATCAAAGATCGCCACCAATGCAAATATAGGGAACACCCTACACTATACAAAAATGGCTTGCTGTTTTCTTCAGCCGGTGGCTGCACGTTTAGAATAAATTTTGTATCGCACCAAAACAAATTACAACTATATAACAAAAGGAAGGTTGGCATAAAACTTAACAGTCTAGCAAATAAATGCACCACCAGAAGTTCAGAAGGTCAGTTCATTTGACCTGACTGTTACGTTTTCATGCTGTATTGTCCGATGGAGCACCATAACCCTCGCCTTCATTTCCCCTAGGCTCCTGAACAACATAGCAAATGTCTGATAGTCTGGTTTCAAAACCGACATTGAGCAATGTTTCTCCTTGTTTCACAAAGGGTCTCTGTTAGGGAATGGACTTCTGTCTGGAGCACAGATACAACATTGCTTTGAGCTTGCATATCTTGATCATGAGGCAGTTTGGACGATATTGCCTTAACAACCAACCCAGTATTACGCAGGAACATGCTTTTGGCACTGTTAGTGGATAGGTACTGACCCACTGCAGCAAGAGCTGACATTGCGGTTATAGTTGCCTCGCCACCTTCAGAAGGTGGCGGTTCCACCATTTTTTCCATAGCTCGCTGAAAAGTTGAGGTTTTACATTAGTAGTACCAGAACAGAAGATATTAAGGAGGCAGCAAAACCAAACAAAATAGCTTTGGTCTATATACAGAACTTATTCTGGTGAACCCATGTAAAATACTAGTTGTATTTTATTGCAAAGTACATAATAAAACCAGGTTCCAAACATATGACCATGTACCATCGCTAATGTATTGTCTATTTCTTCACATTGTATTGAGGACTAAGGACAAAGAGACGAGGTTTATAATACGGTAAGCATAGTATGACATCATTCATATCACAAAACAACTGAGAACAGATAAACAGGCAGTTATAACGTTGTGTGGGCAAGTCCAGCACGGAACTAGATTACGGGTCAAGATCAAAGGAACATCACTCCTCTCTTTTAAACCTTGTAAGGTGCAATGATACGCTAAGACAATTGTGTATAAAATTGAAAAGAGTAATAGACATTGGCTGCAAACCATGCAGTTCAAGGCACAATTCAGAGTAAGTAGTAGTTAAAAGGCATGACGATTAAGGACTTACAACAACGGCTTTGACTGGTGTAGTCATGCCCTTCTTCTTGCTGGTGTGACAGTCCTTGAAGATTTCCACAACATTTGGTTCAGGTACTTTTTGGTCCTTGCGGGCTTTCCTCTGCATTTCAAACAAGTCAATATAGATCTGATAATATGGTACAACGAAAAGAGTGAAAGAGCAGCTAATTACAAGAGCCTCGCAGTGTGCAATATAGCTACGAGATCCTGTCGTCTGTTGGAATTTCACTTTCGTACGGTTGGCCTTGTTCTTTGAACAGTTCACCTACAAGAAGATAGATTTGTGTGGCACATGTGTAAATAGGACTTCAAAATATAATGTACCTGATACTTCGGATCAGACGAGTGTTTAACAAGGCCCCTCCAGTCTTCATCCGATATATTTTCCACTGGAGATGTTTGGGAAAGTTCACTGTTAGCCCTGCCTTCAAAATGAGTTTTCCTCAAGTTATACCGATACTGTCGCAGAGCGGACTTGAAAACATGGGTGCAAGCTTGTCTGGTTGCATCATCTTGGCTATCCAACTTGAACCTCATCTGTTGAAAATTATGGGAGTCTCATTATCAGCAACCTAGAAAGTATGGGACAGAGCAAGACGATATTACTAGTTTCCATACATAACCATACTTACAGATAAATGGTCGATGAAGGTGTTGAACTGGGTTTCATCTTTGTCATTCCTGTACTGAATCCATGTTGGGAGGATACGTACATGACACCTAACGGCAACCGCTGCCTCTGATACTAACTTGGCTGACTCTGTAGCATCACGTGGCCTTTTTAAACCTGCCTCAAAACGGATCTCCATTCTTCCTCCTCTAGATTTAGTTAACCTATCGAGCATTATCCCTGATGTTTGTTTCCTCTTGCGCCTAGGTGCTAGTCCAACAACGAACATAGGAAGTGTTAGTGTACATCAAACTGTGAGACTACATATAAAGAAGCATGCAACTGTAACTTGACTCCAGCAACTACCTTCTTGCTGTTGAAGTTCACAAGGTTCATCTGATATTGCCAACTCGTCTTGTGTCAAGAGTGCTTGGGAAGTAGTGTCAGGTGGCAAGGGAGCTTGGGAACGTGCTGCAAGCTCAGTTGACGCACGAGTAAGTCATGCAGCTGGTAGTACTGTGGTAGGTGTTGCAAGAACTAGGGCTGTCTCTGCTTGTTTGGTGGCAGCTATTTGTTTCTGTTTGGCTTTTTTTGCAACTCGTGTAGCATGGGATGCCATGTTTGTAGAATTTTCCGCTAGACTTTGACCTTCTATTGCACCATCAGTACCAGCAGAATCTGCAGGATTCATCCGCTTCTCATTCCCTGCCATTTTGTGTTTCTTCCTCTTTCTCTGTGCCAAGTTAAGTCAAGCCGACAAGAAAAACGAATAACAATTTAGTTCTTCAGAACAAATTGATGCGTGATGCAGACGAACTGAACTTTGATTTTAGACAACCACATGATAGGAGGATGTAATATGTATGAAAAATAGGACGAAAGAGATAACCAGAACTATGATGTGTAAACTAAGAAGAAGACATTTCACCAAATTAGAAGCAATGCAATGGAAGGTAGACACCATATGAAAGATGCTACAAATATTGCTCTGCCAAGTTAACAGTGTCTCATCATAAATGGCGTTTAAACAAATGTGAAGCAGTACAAGAAATAAATCATATGCAAGATGCAAACAACATCACACTACCATGTTAGAGGTCTCTCGTCATTAGTGCCATTGCATATTCACAGCATCGCATATTCACAGCTTATGATGTGTAAACTAAGGAGAAGGCATTTCAACAAATTAGAAGCAATGAAAGCTAGACACCATATGAAAGATGCAACGAATATCACTCTACCAAGTTAAAACTGTCTCGTCATAAGTGACATTTCAACAAATTAGTAGTACAAGCTAGAAAAGAATGTGAGATGTAACCTATATCACACTCCAAAGTCAAACGTGTCTTATGATAAGTGATTGTTGCAGGTTACACAACAGTAGTAATTTGATGTAAGAACATGGTGTGATAGACAGATATTGTATGTTCTAGAAACAGGAACACGTGTCTTATTCAAGTATAATGTGTAAAGTAAGCAGATGGAATTCAACAAAATTAGAAGCAATACAAGCTAGACATCGCACATAACATGCAACCACATATAACAATGCCAAGTTAGAGGGAGCACCGGTGATGCTGCACTAGGGGAGACGTGCTCATCATAAACACAGCTTTGTTGAGTGTCTATGCATGTGTTGTCTTGGAAATCATCTTGGGGGTGTGGAGGAGTAGAAACTGTAGAGGCCCTCCGTTCGGAAGGAGCACCTTTATCCGCTGCCTTGCTAACTTCCTTCCGCTTTATTGATTTTGAATTGTCAAGTAAAACCGACAAGAAAAAGCAATAAAATTCTCTCTTCAGAACTCATTCATGCATGATACTGACAATCACTACTTTGATGTAAGGCAAACACATGATACTAGGATGGAATATGTACGGAAAACAGGACGGATGGCATGTTCACAACTGTTTGTGTAAACTAAGCAGAAACCATTCCAGCAAATAAGAAGCAATGCAAGCTAGACACCACATGAAAGATGCAACCAATATGACTCTGCCAAGTTAAAAGCGTCCCATCATAAATGGAATTTCAACAAATTAGAAGCAGCGCATGCTATAAATCATATGAAAGATGCAACTAATATCGCACTGCATATACTAAAGGTGTCTCATCATGTTGATTGATGCGGGATACAAAAAAAACAATAGTTTTATGTAAGGACATGCTTAATAGACAGATGTACTATGTACTAAATACAGGAAGGCATGTCACATTAACAGGTATAATGTATAAGCTAAGCAGACTAGCACATGCAGTTTAACCAGATTGGAAGAATTACAATCTAGACACCATATGCAACATGCAACCACATATCACGCTGCCAAGTTAGAGCAAGCACCTGCGATGCTAGTGTAGGGGAAATGTTGTAATCAACTACAGAGCTACGTTCACTATCTTCATCTAGCATTTCTGTTTCTTGAGAATCATGTCGGGAGGCTGACGTTGCATTCTTTAAATGAGGAGTAGTCCCCTTGCCTGCCTGCCTCGTCATAAGTGATTGATGAGGGATACACAAGAACATTAGTTTGATGTAAGAACATGGTTAATACACAGATGTACTAGTATGTACCAAAAACAGAAAGGTATGTCATATTCAAAGGTATAATGTGTAAGCTAAGCAGATGCAATTTAACCAAATTGGAAGCAATACAAGCTAGACATCCGGCTGGAGTGGTGAGCATGATCATCTAGGACCTGAGAGCCTGGTGGGAGGCGGGCTGCTTCGCCACCATCGCAGCTTTTTAGTTGGCTTCCAGGTGATGCCTATCTTTGCTGGGCTTGTCACTGGCTCGGCCAGTGCCCTGACTAGCTATTTGTCTTCTGGTGCTCACGGGATGGTGGTTCATGTAAAAAAATATCTTTCCTTATCTTACCGACTTCGGCCTTTCCAATACAAGCTAGACACCATATGGAACATGCAACCACATATGACACCGCGAAGTTAAAGCAAGCACCTGGGGTGGTGGTTCATTGCGAGAGGTCATCAACTCCAGAGCTACGTTTACCGTCTCCATCTTTTGACACTACACCCTTTATAGCGCTGTAACGTGTCTTGCCTACCCGCATACGAAGCTGGAGCGACTTCTCTCTTTTCTTTTTGGCTTCTCTCATGGCAGCAGAGTCTGAAATACCCTTGCATAAAAACACAATAGTGAGAGTAAGGGTGAAGTGTGTGCAGAACTAGTGCACTATAAAAGTAGCAGATAGCAGGTGGCTGAAAAATAAATGACAGGAGACATATGATAGCTCTACAACATTGCATGGCAAACAAAATCAGATTCTACTCCGTATGATTTTGTAATATATGAGCACAGGAAATGCAGGTACTCCTCCAGCACACCACCACATGTGGTCATATCTAAGATAACAGTCGACTGAAAATAAATAGGTCAGTCGATTTTTTTAATGAACCGTCCGATCTATAAGGAACGGGCAGATGGCCTTCATCTACCTCCCACCAGTCACTGTTGACGATCTTTCTCGAACCGCCAGCGACCACCGGCCCAGACCCCTGCCTCCGCCGCCCTGCCCTCCCATCGACCTTACACCACCGCCGTGCTTGGCAGCGCCCCCAGGCCATCCCTTCAATCCCGGCCGACCTCCAGATCGGGCGCCAGTAGCTCTAGGACACACACGCCCCTAAGATAAACACCAAGGCGCTGCTTCCCCAGCGTAATAGGCGTACTAGCGCCTGTTACGCCGGGGAATGCTTCCGTTAATTGGGAATCAACTGGCCAAAATTGAAATTCAGGGGGGCGACGGACCTCTAGCTAAGGTGAAATAGTATATGAGGAGAAACCTTGTGCATCGCGAGTTACTAGGAACATCTAGTATCAAGAAGAAGCGGTCAACTAGTGTCTTCTGTGGGATGAATACCGTGCAAGCAGAGACATAAGATTTGCACGAATAAGGGAAGAGGAGTACCTTTTTCGGTTGCCGGTGTGGTCACCTTCACATGTCGCGCCGATCTTCTTCTTTTTACCGGGGAAACCGATGTTCTGGAGGGTGCAGGCTTGGACGAACCCATGGCCAAATTGTTGACTGTGTTGCCGTGGCCGTATGTCGGCGGAGGGGAAGCAGATCCGAGGCGGCGAAGGACGGCGTAGCAGGAACAGCTCCGGTGCGGTGGAGGGTGGCGAAGTTGGAGCGGCAGCGGTGAGGCGTAGGATGGCATGGTTGAACTGGCTCGGGTACGGATGGCTCGGCCTCGGCTTCAACTACTAGCCGTGGATGGCGTTGCGGTTGAGGTTGCGGTGGACGACGACGTCGGGGTATCGGCTCCGGCGTGATGGAGGAGGGCGACAGTTGATGGGTGGGATGGGGTGGTGGACGGAGGACGCCGGGGTTTCACGGCTGGTGGAGAGGTAGTTTTGGCGCCCATGGAGTACGAATGGGGAATCGGACGGGTGGGGGGAACCATGTTTCGGTCTGGGACGCGCTTGTTTTTGGCTTTTTTGAACAGAAGATGGGACGCGCTTGTTTGAAATTTGGGGAAAGTACAAACTTTGCCCCCCTCTTAAATTTTGGACCTACTGCGGGTCGGGGGTAGGATGGTAATCCCAAGTGTCCCAAATAGTGGGCGGGAGCGATTTCAGCCGCGCGCATGTGTGCTTAGGTGGCCATTGTGTATGAATGGTTTTCGGATGCGATTGCGTGGCATCTAGATGAAGCTACAAACCTACCCCGGTTTAGACCTTTGGACGTCGGGCCGGTAGGTTTCACGGGTCAGAGTTATTAGAAAAGTAATTTCCTTGTACTACCAAACATTGGTCTCACGCGGTTTCGGGCGAGTAGAGGCTCTTTTGGCACTTCGTTCGAAATTTTGAAACACAAGCAATCACGTTTAGAGTACTCTTGAACTATGAGGATTGACCTAAATAGACAACGTTATATTTGACCTTTGTATGTTTGAAAACCTCATTAAATTGTCCGCTTCTTTTTGAAATTTTGACACTTGAAAATCCTATAACTACAATTATTTTGGAATGGAGGAGCTAAATTTGAATCTATTTTGTACACGACTACATATGCTATTATGTACAAAATCAGAGCAAAGATTGGTGCCCCCATAATTTAGGTATGGTTTACAAATGCCATGATATCAAATTCAAATAATTGAATGGACTTCATGTTGAATTCGATTTTTTGAACCACCTTAAGTTGAATTCAAATGTATGCTAGTTCATAGGTAGCTATTTATAATGTCCATTGTGTAACTTTCGTATGTATAATGTGCTTTACACACACAACATGAACTATATTCGCGTTTATATTCGATTGCTAAAGCGATGCATTGTCTGGAGTTCAAAATACTAACTATGTGGATCAATTGTGTGGAATAATAACATAGACATGCTCAAATTCAATAGAATCTAGATGTCTGATGGATCAATGACCGCTCCTTACGCGAATTGTAAATATCATGATCCCATCCTAATATTTGGATACAATTTATATCTTTAATCAGTGTGTAGAGCAGTCTTTTACGTGTAGTTTCACTCTCCATCGGTGGTCTCTCACACATGCTCACACACTCTCTCCCGAGGTGTCTTTCTCGCACACATGCTCTAGATATAACCCTCCCTCCCTCTCGTAACCATTTACAACTGTTTTCACTAACCTTTGTCACAAGCACTCTTCCTCTCCCAAACATACACACACACAATCCTCATCGACCCTTTCTATATACATGCACCTGCCTACGTGTCTCATGTACGCACATTATCTTTACGCCTGTCTCTCACGCATTGCCTCACACCTCTCTTCCTAATCGACGAGTATGATTCTAGCAGAGCATTCTGTAGGATGCCCCTTAAAGTTAGGTTGGATGAATAGTAATATCAGAGATAAAGGGGTTACCTTAGTCCGAGAACCTAGGGTTACAAATCCTAGCCGGCTTTGTCAGTGGACACAGAGTCCTTCACAATTTTGCTATATTTGTCTTGTACGACTAGTCATCCATGGGTCGTCCTAAATGCGTCACGGGCCGACCAATGTGGCGCAGGACGGAACCGAACGAAGGGCCTCACCTCGACCCACCGGACCTCACGCGGTGACACACCCTCTGCCCCCACGTCTCATTATCTTCTCACACCCAAACATACCAACACAAACACCACACAGAGAGAAAATTTCTCCTGGTGCCTCTATTCCCTCCCCCCTTGCATATACAAACTCAAGGGAATGGAATCTCTTGTCGTGATGTCATATTCGTCTCTCTCTCTCTCTAGACCACTCTCATTTCTCGTGCTATCTCTCCCACGCCCCCCCGTCGTCCCCTCTATCCATGCCTCTCTCAAATACGTAATACACACACATACCTCTCTAGGCCTCGCCAAATGCATCAACTACACATTCACACATGTTACATCACGTACCCCATTGATCTAAAAAGCCCTCTCTTCATGTTTATTTCGCATAAAACATTCCTTTTGAATAAAGTGTGGCCAAAAAATTATTTTAGAGTTTCTACATATATACAACATTACAAAGTTATATGGAGGAGTACGAACGCTAATTTGCATTGCATGGTGCCCACAATGATATTTATTCTGCACTATGAATTTGTATATTTTTATACTATATACAAAGTTAGTCATAATAAAGAGAAACAAAGAGCATCTCTCTCTCCATCGCATACCCCCCCTGTACGCCCCTTTCACGTATGCACACAAAACTATCTCCAGGTCCTCTAAAAGTAAGCCCCCAGAAAATTCACGCATGTTTCATCTTTCTCTCGCGATATATGCAGTGACGATCATTGTATTTGAAGCGAAAGCACGATACGTACATTGGACTTCAGAATCCACTCATTACGGTCACCATTTACGCTTAGTGGTTATTATACAGTCACGGGCTCACCGTACAACTCTATATTTGCTCATGACATGACTAGTTGACCGGTTAAATGCTCCACGTGGAACCTCTAGTGTTGCATCACATTATCTCACTACCATCGTGCCCACCTGTCGACTTGTATCTACTCTACAGCTACACTTATAAAATACATAAAATACACTCTTATAAAAACAGACTTGGTGATGATGGTGTGCCTACCATCCTGCAATATAGGCCGTCCGATTTATATCTGACGGATAGGAAAGAAACTATGGCAATTTTGCAAAAAGGTACCCACACACCTCTCCACATTTGCAAATAAGGCCTTCCCTCGTTCATCCTTTCCTCCCACAAGATAAACAAGTCCTACAAATGCATCTTGATGTTACATGCAACGCACGGGCATCTTGCTAGTAAGAATGAAAACAAACGACAAAAAAATATTTGGACGGTGGTTCGAAGTCATGACCGCGGGCACAGCGGACAAGGTGGCCTTGTATTGGTATGCTGAGCCGTCTGTTTTAACACATAGGAGCTTGTGTGGTGATTATACTGTTGGGGAACGTAGCAAGAATTCAAAATTTTCTACGCATCACCAAGATCAATCTATGGAGTCATCTAGCAACGAGAGAGAGGAGTGCATCTACATACCCTTGTAGCGAGCGGAAGCATTCAAGAGAACGGGGTTGATGGAGTCGTACTCATCGTGATCCAAATCACCGATGATCCTAGCGCCGAACGGACGGCACCTCCGCGTTCAACACGGCTTCGCCAAGCGCTGCGGGAGGAGGGAGATGTGTCACGGGAGGGAGAGGGAGGCCCCAGGGCTTAGGGTGCGGCTGCCCTCCCTTCCCCCCACTATATATAGGGCCAAGGGAGAGGGGGGGCGCAGCCTTGGCCCTTCCTCCAAGGAAGGGTGCGGCCAGGGAGGAGTCCATCCTCCCCAAGGCACCTAGGAGGTGCCTTCCCCCTTTAGGACTCTCCCTGTCCCTTATCTCTTGGCGCATAGGCCTCATGGGGCTGGTCCCCTTGGCCCATATAGGCCAAGGCGCACACCCCTACAGCCCATGTGGCTCCCCGGGGCTGGTGGACCCCCTTGGTGGACCCCCCGGACCCCTTTCGGCACTCCCAGTACAATACCGATAATGCGCGAAACTTTTCCGGCGACCAAAACAAGACTTCCCATATATAAATCTTTACCTCCGGACCATTCCGGAACTCCTCGTGACGTCCGGGATCTCATCCGGGACTCCGAACAACTTTTGGGTTACCGCATACTAATATCTCTATAACCCTAGCGTCACCGAACCTTAAGTGTGTAGACCCTACGGGTTCGGGAGACACGTAGACATGACCGAGACGACTCTCCGGCCAATAACCAACAGCGGGATTTGGATACCCATGTTGGCTCCCACATGCTCCTCGATGATCTCATCGGATGAACCACGATGTCGAGGATTCAATCAATCCCATATACAATTCCCTTTGTCTATCGGTATGTTACTTGCCCGAGATTCGATCGTCGGTATCCCAATACCTTGTTCAATCTCGTTACCGGCAAGTCTCTTTACTCGTTCCGTAACGCATGATCCCGTGACTAACTCCTTAGTCACATTGAGCTCATTATGATGATGCATTACCGAGTGGGCCCAGAGATACCTCTCCGTCATACGGAGTGACAAATCCTAGTCTCGATTCGTGCCAACCCAACAGACAGTTTCGGAGATACCTGTAGTGCACTTTTATAGCCACCCAGTTACGTTGTGACGTTTGGTACACCCAAAGCATTCCTACGGTATCCGGGAGTTGCACAATCTCATGGTCTAAGGAAACGATACTTGACATTAGAAAAGCTCTTAGCAAACGAACTACACGATCTTGTGCTATGCTTAGGATTGGGTCTTGTCCATCACATCATTCTCCTAATGATGTGATCCCGTTATCAATGACATCCAATGTCCATGGTTAGCAAACCATAACCATCTATTGATCAACGAGCTAGTCAACTAGAGGCTTACTAGGGACATGTTGTGGTCTATGTATTCACACATGTATTACGGTTTCCAGTTAATACAATTATAGCATGAACAATAGACAATTATCATGAACAAGGAAATATAATAATAACCATTTTATTATTGCCTCTAGGGCATATTTCGAACAGTCTCCCACTTGCACTAGAGTCAATAATCTAGTTCACATCGCCATGTGATTAATACCCAAGAGTTTACTAGAGTCAATAATCTAGTTCACATCACCATGTGATTGTAATGAATCCAACACCCATGGGGTTTGTTCATATCTCGCTTGTGAGAGAGGTTATTAGTCAACGGGTCTGAACCTTTCAGATCCATGTGTGTTTTACAAATCTCTATGTCATCTTGTAGATGTAGCTACCACGCGCTACTTGGAGCTATTCCAAATAACTGCTCTACTATACGAATCCGGTTTACTACTTAGAGTCATCCGGATTAGTTTCAAAGTTTGTATCGACGTAACCCTTTACGACGAACTCTTTTACCACCTCCATAATCGAGAAAATTCCATAGTCCACTAGTTACTAAGGATAAGTTCGACCGCTGTCATGTGATCCATTCCCGGATCACTATTGTACCCCTTGACTAACTCATGGCAAGGCACACTCCAGGTGCGGTACACAGCATAGCATACTGTAGAGCCTATGTCTAAAGCATAGGGGACGACCTTCGTCCTTTCTCTCTCTTCTACCGTGGTCAGGTCTTGAGTCTTACTCAATACTCACACCTTGTAACACAGCCAAGAACTCCTTCTTTGCTGATCTATTTTGAATTCCTTCAAAATCCTGTCACGGTATGCATTCATTTGAAAGTATTATTAAGCGTTTTCGATCTATCCTTATAGATCTTGATGCTCAATGTTCAAGTAGCTTAATCCAGGTTTTCCATTGAAAAACACTTTTCAAATAACCCTGTATGCTTTCCAGAAATTCTACATCATTTCTGATCAACAATATGTTAACAACATATACTCATCAAAAATTCTATAGTGCTCCCACTCACTTCTTTGGAAATACAAGTTTCTCATAAACTTTGTATAAACCCAAAATCTTTGATCATCTCATCAAAGCGTACATTCCAACTCCGAGATGCTTACTCCAGTCCTTAGAAGGATTGCTGGAGCTTTGCATACTTGTTAGCATCTTTCAGGATTGACAAAACCATCTGGTTGTATCACATACAACCTTTCCTCAAGAAAATCGTCGAGGAAACAATGTTTTGACATCCTATCTGCAAGATTTCATAAATAATGCAGTAACTGCTAATATAATTCCAACAGACTCTTAGCATCGCTACGAGTGAGAAAATCTCATCGTAGTCAACTCCTTGAACTTGTCGGACAACATCTTAACGACAAGTCGAGCTTTCTTAATGGTGACACTTACCATCATTGTCTGTCTTCCCTTTTAAAATCCATGTGTACCCAACAGCCTTACGACCATCAAGTAGTTCTTTCAAAGTCTATACTTTGTTTTTATACATGGATCCTCTCGGTTTTATGGCCTCAAGCCATTCGTCGGAATCCGTGCCCACCATCGCTTCTCCATAGCTTGTAGGTTCATTGTTGTCTAGCAACATGACTTCCAAGACAGGATTGCGTACCATTTTGAAGTAGTACGCATCCTTGTCGACCTACGAGGTTTGGTAGTGACTTGATCCGAAGTTTCATGATCACTATCATAAGCTTCCACTTCAATTGGTATAGGTGCCACAGGAACAACTTCCTGTGCCTTGCTACACACTAGTTGAAGTGACGGTTCAATAACCTCATCAAGTCTCCACCATCCTCCCACTCAATTCTTTCGTGAGAAACTTTTCCTCGAGAAAGGACCCGTTTCTAGAAACAATCACTTTTGCTTCCAGATGTGAAATAGGAGGTATACCCAACTGTTTTGGGTATTCTATGAAGATGCATTTATCCGCTTTGGGTTCGAGCTTATCAGCCTGAAACTTTTTCACATAAGCGTCGCAGCCCCAAACTTTTAAGAAATGACAGCTTAGGTTTCTCTAAACCACAGTTCATACGGTGTCGTCTCAACGGAATTGCGTGGTGCCCTATTTAAAGTGAATGCGGTTGTCTCTAATGCCTAACCCATAAACGATAGTATTATTCGATAAGAGACATCATGGTATGCACCATATCCAATGGGGTGCAGTTATGATGTTCGGACACGCCATCACACTATGGTGTTCCAGGCGGTATTAGTCGTGAAACAATTTCCACAATTTCTTAATTGTGTGCCAAACTCGTAACTCAGATATTCATCTCTATGATCATATCACAGACATTTTATCCTCTTGTCATGACGATCTTCAACTTCACTCTGAAATTACTTGAACCTTTCAATAATTCAGACTTGTGTTTCATCAAGTAAATATACTCAGCATCTACTCAAATCATCTGTGAAGCAAGAACATAACGATATCCACTGCATGCCTCAACACTCATTGGACTGCACACATCAAATGTATTACTTCCAACAAGTTGCTCTCTTGTTTCATCTTACTGAAAACGAGGCCTTTCAGTCATCTTGCCCATGTGGTATGATTTGCATGTCTCAAGTGATTCAAAATCAAGTGAGTCCAAATGATCCATCTGTATGGAGTTTCTTCATGCATATATACCAATAGACATGGTTCGCATGTCTCAATCCTTTCAAAAACGAGTGAGTCCAAAGATCCATCAACATGGAGCTTCTTCATGCGTTTTATCCCAATATGACTCAAATAGCAGTGCCACAAGTATGTGGTACTATCATTACTATCTTATATCTTTTGGCATGAACATGTGTATCACTACGATCGAGATTCAATAAACCATTTATTTTAGGTGTAAGACCACCGAAGGTATTATTCAAATAAACAGAGTAACCATTATTCTCCTTAAATGAATAACCATATTGCGATAAACATAATCCAATCATGTCTATGCTCAACGCAAACACCAAATAACAATTATTTAGGTTTAACATCAATCTCGATGGTCGAGGGAGCATGCGATGCTTGATCACATCAACCTTGGAAACACTTCCAACACATATCGTCATCTCACCTTTAGCTAGTCTCCGTTTATTCCGTAGCCTTTTATTTCGAGTTACCAACACTTAGCAACCGAACCGGTATCTAATACCCTGGTGCTACTAGGAGTACTAGTAAAGTACACATTAATATAATGTATATCCAATATACTTCTGTCGACCTTGCCTACCTTCTCATCTACCAAGTATCTAGGGTAGTTCTGCTTCAGTGACCGTTCCCCTCATTACAAAAGCACTTAGTCTCAGGTTTGGGTTCAACCTTGGGTTTCTTCACTAGAGCAGCAACTGATTTGCCGTTTCATGAAGTATCCCTTCTTTCCCTTGCCCTTCTTGAAACTAGTGGTTTTACTAACCATCAACAATTGATGCTCCTACTTGATTTCTACTTTCACGGTGTCAAGCATCGCGAGTTGCTCAGGGATCATCATGTCTATGCCTGATATGTTATAGTTCATCACGAAGCTCTAATAGCTTGGTGGCAGTGACTATGGAGAACCATCACTATCTCATCTGGAAGATTAACTCCCACTCGATTCAAGCGATTGTAGTACTTAGACAATCTGAGCACATGCTCAACGATTGAGCTTTTCTCCCTTAGTTTACAGGCTTAAGGAACTTGTCAGAGGTCTCATACCTCTTGACATGGGCACTAGTCTGAAATCCCAATTTCAGTCTTTGGAACATCTCATATGTTCTGCGACGTTTCAAAATGTCTTTGGTGCCTCAATTCTAAACCGTTCAACATTACGCACTGAACTATCACGTAGTCATCAAAACGTGTATGTCAGATGTTCGCAACATCCACAAACGACGCTCGAGGTTCAGCACACCGAGTGGTGCATTAAGGACATAAGCCTTCTGTGCAGCAATGAGGACAATCCTCAGTTTACGGACCCAGTCCGCATAATTGCTACTATCAACTTTCAACTAAATTTTCTCTAGGAACATATCATAAACAGTAGAACTAAAGCGTAAGCTACGACATAATTTGCAAAGACCTTTTGACTATGTTCATGATAATTAAGTTCATCTAATCAAATTATTTAATGAACTCCCACTTAGATAGACATCCCTCTAGTCATCTAAGTGATACATGATCCGAATCGACTAGACCGTGTCCGATCATCACATGAGACGGACTAGTCATCAACGATGAACATCTCCATGTTGATCGCATCTACTATTCGACTCATGTTCGACCTTTCGGTCTCTTGTGTTCCGAGGCCATGTCTGTACATGCTAGGCTCGTCAAGTCAACCTAAGTGTTTTGCTTGTGTTCCGAGGCCATGTCTGTACATGCTAGGCTCGTCAACACCCGTTGTATGCGAACGTTAGAATCTATCACACCCGATCATCACGTGGTGCTTCGAAACAACGAACCTTCGCAACGGTGCACAGTTAGGGGGAACACATCTCTTGAAATTTTAGGGAGGGATCATCTTATTTATGCTACTGCCGTTCTAAGCAAATAAGATGTAAACATGACAAACATCACATGCAAATCATAAAGTGACATGATATGGCCAATATCATCTTGCGCCTTTGATCTCCATCTTCGAGGCGCGGCATGATCACCTTCGTCACCGGCATGACACCATGATCTCCATCATCATGATCTCCATCATCGTATCTTCATGAAGTTGTCTCGCCAACTATTACTTATACTACTATGGCTAACGGTTAGCAATAAAGTAAAGTAATTACATGGCGTTTTCATTGACACGCAGGTCATAATAAATTAAGAAAAATCCTATGGCTCCTGCCGGTTGTCATACTCATCGACATGCAAGTCGTGATTCCTATTACAAGAACATGATCAATCTCATACATCACATATATAATTCATCACATCCTTTTGGCCATATCACATCACATAGCATACCCTGCAAAAACAAGTTAGACGTCCTCTAATTGTTGTTGCATGTTTTACGTGGCTGCTATGGCTTTCTAGCAAGAACGTTTCTTACCTACGCAAAAGCCACAACGGTGATATGCCAATTGCTATTTACCCTTCATAAGGACCCTCTTCATCGAATCCGATCCGACTAAAGTGGGAGAGACAGACACCCGCTAGCCACCTTATGCATCAAGTGCATGTCAGTCGGTGGAACCTGTCTCACGTAAGAGTACGTGTAAGGTCGGTCCGGGCCGCTTCATCCCACAATGCCGCCGAATCAAGATAAGACTAGTAACGGTAAGCAAATTGAACAAATCATCGCCCACAACTACTTTGTGTTCTACTCGTGCATAGAATCTACGCATAGACCTGGCTCTGATACCACTGTTGGGGAATGTAGCAAGAATTCAAAATTTTCTACGCATCACCAAGATCAATCTATGGAGTCATCTAGCAACGAGCAATAGGAGTGCATCTACATACCCTTGTAGATCGCGAGCGGAAGCGTTCAAGAGAACGGGGTTGATGGAGTCGTACTCCTCGTGATCCAAATCACCGATGATCCTAGCGCCGAACGGACGGCACCTCCGCGTTCAACACACGTACGGAGCAGCAACATCTCCTCCTTCTTGATCCAGCAAGGGGGGAGGAGAGGTTGATGGAGATCCAGCAGCACGACGGCGTGGTGGTGGAAGTAGCGGGATTCCAACAGGGCTTCGCCAAGCGCTGCGGGAGGAGGGAGATGTGTCACGGGAGGGAGAGGGAGGCGCCAGGGCTTAGGGTGCGGCTGCCCTCCCTTCCCCCCACTATATATAGGGCCAAGGGAGAGGGGGGCGCAGCCTTGGCCCTTCCTCCAAGGAAGGGTGCGGCCAGGGAGGAGTCCATCCTCCCCATGGCACCTAGGAGGTGCCTTCCCCCTTTAGGACTCTCCCTTTCCCTTGTCTCTTGGCGCATGGGCCTCTTGGGGCGGGTGCCCTTGGCCCATATAGGCCAAGGCGCACACCCCTACAGCCCATGTGCCCCCCCGAGGCTGGTGGACCCCCTTGGTGGACCCCCGGACCCCTTTCGGCACTCCTAGTACAATACCGATAATGCGCGAAACTTTTCCGGCGACCAAAACAAGACTTCCCATATATAAATCTTTACCTGCGGACCATTCCGGAACTCCTCGTGACGTCCGGGATCTCATCCGGGACTCCGAACAACTTTCGGGTTACCACATACTAATATCTCTATAACCCTAGCGTCACCGAACCTTAAGTGTGTAGACCCTACGGGTTCGGGAGACACGTAGACATGACCGAGACGACTCTCCGGACAATAACCAACAGCGGGATCTGGATACCCATGTTGGCTCCCACATGCTCCTCGATGATCTCATCGGATGAACCACGATGTCGAGGATTCAATCAATCCCGTATACAATTCCCTTTGTCTATCGGTATGTTACTTGCCCGAGATTCGATCGTCGGTATCCCAATACCTTGTTCAATCTCGTTACCGGCAAGTCTCTTTACTCGTTTCATAACGCATGATCTCGTGACTAACTCCTTAGTCACATTGAGCTCATTATGATGATGCATTACCGAGTGGGCCCAAAGATACCTCTCCGTCATACGGAGTGACAAATCCCAGTCTCGATTCGTGCCAACCCAACAGACACTTTCGGAGATACCTGTAGTGCACCTTTATAGCCACCCAGTTACGTTGTGACGTTTGGTACACCCAAAGCATTCCTACGGTATCCGGGAGTTGCACAATCTCATGGTCTAAGGAAACGATACTTGACATTAGAAAAGCTCTTAGCAAACGAACTACACGATCTTGTGCTATGCTTAGGATTGGGTCTTGTCCATCACATCATTCTCCTAATGATGTGATCCCGTTATCAATGACATCCAATGTCCATGGTCAGGAAACCATAACCATCTATTGATCAACGACCTAGTCAACTAGAGGCATACTAGGGACATGTTGTGGTCTATGTATTCACACATGTATTACAGTTTCCAGTTAATACAATTATAGCATGAACAATAGACAATTAACATGAACAAGGAAATATAATAATAACCATTTTATTATTGCCTCTAGGGCATATTTCCAACATATACACACACGCACGCATGCACACGAACTGCATCCACGCAACACTCACACAAACACATGCACCTATGCACGCACGCAACACTCACACGTACACACGCAGCCACGCACGCACACACGCACGCATGCATGCACACACCAGTACACCACACGACCAACACACACTCTCACGCTCAATTGCTCAACCTACACGTGCATGCGCACACATCAGGCCCTGACAGACACATACACAACTAGGTGATTCTCGCGCACGGGTTGGAGCTTGGTCGCGCCTGCGTAAATTTGTGTTTATCTGACCTTTTGCCTATGCGAACTGACAGGTGGGACCCACAAGGAACGTGGTCAATTTAACTAGTCAACATGGCGCCACGCGGACTATTTGGCCGGTCAATAGAGTGCAATCCGATGCTGAACTGTGAGCAAGTGACCGTATAATCTCCGCAAAACGTATATAGTGACTGTAATCAGCTTATTCTGAAGTTCGGTGACTGTATTACGCTTTTCTCTCTGTAGACCCTCCAAAACTACATCTCTACACGTTCTCGCATGTTACATCTAACAACTATGCAATACATCACTACTACTACACTCTAACACAATAAATCATATGTGTTTTTAGTTTTACTAGATATCATATTGTTACTTATAATTATTCAGTTTGCATACATTAAAATTGCCTTTGAAATGTATGGCCAGTATCATCTACTGCGCGGGGAAAATCTCGCCCTTTCCTGTTTAATCAGGTTTGTATCGATGGATCGTGCGAAACAGCAAAACTATAGTACTATACAGTACTACAAGTGACAGATCACTGGGCCGTCATGTCGTCTACTCCTCCGTCGTAAGAGTGGAGCGCTCGCTTTCATAAATCTTCTAGTCCCTTTCGCTGACATGTGGGACATCAAGCTACCGGGTCCACGTGCCATACCGGAATACAATGCAGAGTAGCCGGGGTGAAGCACCCCAGTCATGGCGCCAGCGTAGTAATGAGCAATGAGGCGTCAAATCACAAAGCTGCACCTTTCCCGCAGTTAAGTTGCAGGGACGAAGCAACCATCACATCATTTCACTCGTTGCTGAATCCGCTTCTCCCTCATCTTCTTCAACTTAACCAAGTGTTGCTTCTGCCGTTGTTCTGCCTCATGTGGGACGCGGATCGGCTTGGTAAAGCACTGACACGTGGGACCGCATGTTAGCAAACCGCCAGGACAACGTCCTCTGAAAATAAGAAGCCTAATCCTAGACTTACAAAGGGCTACGTAGCTGCTACGTATACTTTCCATCTAATCTATATATGCCCCCCTGATTTTCAGGTGGGGTGGGCCTAATCCTCTCCTTTAATCCAATCAAATAGTCCCACATCACATCAGTTCGTAACTTTACGTAAACCATTACGTGGATGTAGCATTGCTCTAATAAGAAACCTCCCCCGCCATCCGCACGGCAAAATCACCTCCTTTTTACTAATCTTGATTCTATAATTTTTTAGATCAATATAATTGAGATTTGTATAGATAGCACACAGGAGCAAAACCAAGTGGTACGGTTAAGGGCATCCACAATGTGTAGCCAAATGTGAAAATAGCTTTTGGCATCATGGGAACCATTGTGGACGGTGTTGCCAAAGCCAAAAAGATGGAACCGAAGCTCCCTGATTGATTGATTGAAGGAATAGAAAAATGCAACGTCTCTCCTCTTTCTCCCATGCTTGGACGCATGTAGTACAGTATAGAGCACAGAGTCTACTTCCCTGTCCCTTCCATCACAAATCACAAAGCAGTGAGGCGTCAAATCACAAAAGCACGGACGAAGCGACCATCATTTCACTCTTTGCTGACTCCGCTTCTCCATCGTCTTCTTCGAGAAACCATCTCACCGCACTAGTACTCCTAGTAGTACTAGTAAAGGACTTCCTGGATGCAAATAAGGCGGTTTTCTCGGCTTGCAGGCGGCACTTGCGAACGACTTACCGTGGTCTCCCTCAATGGTGTTCTCCGTCGAACGCACTTCGCCAAACCACCCAAAAAAAAGATATCGTCAACGTCACCGCAATGGGGAAGGAAGTTAAATATAGTTACTACCTCCATTTTTTTGTACACAAGGCCAGTATATCAAAATTACAATTTGCAAAGGGCCACTAACACTAATCGAGGCAAAATTGATGGGGCTAGCAACCAAGGACATTAATATCCCCTGCATGCATGCGGAAGTGAGAAGGTTGGTTTGCATGGCGCTGCATTAATCAAGCGATGAGGAGTGAGATGGTTAGCTCTTTGGTCTTTGGAGAAAAAAATATGCATTAATTGACACGTGAAACGAGGATTTGTATCGATTAAATCCCGCAAAGGAAAACCCCGCCTTTGTTTTTTTACACTAGTACTCCTAGTACGTACGTACTTATCCTGTTTGGGTCTAGGCCTTGCATTGCCAAACTTCGCCACACATTTTTGCCAAGCTTGCCTAAAGTTTTCAAAATGAGAAGGAGGTACACTTGCGCACAGCTGTCGCGGTCGCACCGCACCCTCACACGGTCGCTCCTGCACACCGTGGTTGCACCGCACCCTCACACAGTCGCTCCTGCACGCCGCAAACCCAACCAAGGGAACGCACCCTCACTGACATGTGCTGTCGCATGTGAACAAACCAAACTCAGCCATCCTATCGCTGACGCATAATTTTCGTTCATAGAGTATGTTTATCCAACCGCATGTTGGGGAGTATCCGTACGGCCCTTGCGGTGGTCTATTGGGGAAGAAGAAGAGGTGAGGAAGAAGGAAAGAAGGGTTAGGAGACGTAGGATATTCATCCAACCGCCTGAAATGGTAGACTGAACCAAGTTAGGTGACTTGCATAACAAATATATGTTTTTACACAACAAAAGATCCTTAAAAACAACAACATAAAGAAAAACTATCACTGCTCGCGAAAAGAGACGGCCTCGTCGTCTTTGGCTGCCGGCGCGAACCAGCCGTCGCTGCCGACGTGTGTCTCCGCACCATGGTTGTCCTCGGCCTCCAGCTACTCGTTCAAGCGGAGCGTGCGGGCGCTCTGCACGGATGAGAGCACAACCCGGTTCAAGTCGAGGACGTCCGGTTCCGCCTGCAGGAGGGCCTCGATGGCAGCGGCATCCGCGCGCTTCGTGTCGAGTCGAGCCTCCGCCGCCCGGTTCAAGTCCAGGACGTCCAGTTCCGCCTGCAGGAGGGCGTCGATGAGAGCGGCATCCGCGCGCTCTACGTCGAGTCGAGCCTCTGCCGCCCGGTTCAAGTCCAGGACGTCCGGTTCCGCCTGCAGGAGGGCCTCGATGGTAGCGGCATCAGCGCGCTCCGCCTCAAGTTGATCCTCCGCCGCCCGGTTCACATCCATGACATCCGGTTCCGCCTGCAGGAGAGCCTCGATGGCAGTGGCATGCGTGCGCTCCACGTCGAGTTGAGCCTCTGCCTCCCGGTCCTCCTTTAGTATCGCCATGTTGAACCGCTGGTCCGCCTGCACCATGGGGGACTCGGACGCCGGCACGAAGTCGACGTCCATCGTCTCATACCCATCAGGGGCCTTCTGCGCCGCGACCTCCACCATGAACATTGGATCGGCTTCCTCCTCCTCGTAGCTTGGCTCTAGAGAACTCGGGGATTGGCCCGCCGCAAAGTGATCTTGGGAACGGAGGTCTGTGGCGCCGACCGCCGCCGCGATTTCTGCACGGCGCTCCGGCGTCAGCATCTTGTAGTAAGTGATCTTGCGGTGCACCATGGCTTTCCGGCGAACTAGGGGATGCTTGATGCGGGCTAGGGGATCAAAAGGTGGGGGAATGGGCTGGAGATTTGGTGTGGTTTTAGGGCAGTGGCTGGCGTAGGCCGAGCAGCGAAGGTTCTGGTGTGAATAGTGGTTCCGGTGATGACCGGTCAATCGGTTTTGACTGTACATCGCTCTTGTCGCGTTCGCGTTGCAGCCCGGCACGCTGGACCCTCCACGTCGCTCACCGAATGGAACGTGCTTCGTCTTGCGTTTTCGCTCGCTTGTGGGATCGCAGTTGAGAGCAAACCGACGTCCCTCCCCCTCCCCCGCCCGCGTCATTTATTATACCACCACTCCCTCCGTTTTATGCGGAGTAAATAAAAACAGAGGGAGTATACTACGGATGAGGATGCCCTGACGTGGCCGAACCCATTGAGTAACTAACATGCGGGGCCTAGCAAGCATGGGGTCCGCCAGTAAGTGACCGAAAGGGAGGGTAAGGCAGGGATACCTACGTCAGAGGATCCACTTCCACTATACTACTTTGACCAAATGTTAGAGTAATAATATATGACATCCAACTTACACAAATGTTAGAGTAATAATGTATGACATGCAACTTACACAAAGCATACAGGGTCTAATGCGTTTTTCGAGGCTAACTTTGACCAAATGTTAGAGTAACAATATATGACATGCAACTTACACAAAGCATACGGTCAAATTCGTATGTGAAAGGAGTTTCCAATGATATAATTTTCACATTATACATCTCATGTACTATTAATCTTGTCAATAGTCAAATTGGAAACCATCTCGAGTACAAATCTAGGAGTACGTATGAATCTAACAATATTGATTGGGTGTTGTTGAATGTTGATACCTTTTTTATCAAAGTAGAGATACTTTGACTACACATAAAACTTATATGTAAACTAGAAAGGATAGGGGGAGTATATTGTACGTTCAAAAACGAAACGAACATTGAATACCCTTTATATATGATTTGCGGATGCTATGATCACCGGTTCAAATTTTTGAATCCGCCTTACGTATCACGTGCCCCCACTCATTCCCTCTCGATTTCATCTCGGGGTCCGAAGATCTATTGAAAGAGGACTAGGGTGGGTACATGCGAATGATACTCGGCGGAATGTTCAAATGAGGCATGCGGGAGGATGGACTCGACTGGAGGGCGACATGATCGATGGAGAAGAGGGTTGGAGAGGAATGAGAAATAAGCAAACGCCACATGATTATACTTGAACGTCTCAAATAAACAATAAGTTGTCTCGCTTGGCCTACATAGTGAAAGGCCTAATGCGCAACGCGGAGCACTGACGCTCGAATATGGCCGGGAAAATAGGGAAACCGACATGTGGGGCACACCCGTCGGGACGACGTAGCGTAGACTAGTCCAATGGAGGAGCTGGCCCACGACCTCCTCACCACCGAGAACCGTTCATGTGGGTCGTTGGGGCCAACAATGGGGCGCAGCTCCAGCACCGCCTCTGGACATGGCGACCGCGGTGAGCGACACGCTCATATCGTCGCTAGACACGGTCAGTTTTAGTGTGCCGAGGGTGGCGTTAGTGCTGTGGCACGACCAACGGTATGTTTGGTTTGTGCCCAAGGTTGCCCCATCAAAGCATTGGGTAGCCAAAATTTTGGTTGAGGTATTGGTTGCCCATGATTTGGCTGACATTGGCAAGAAAAATGAACTAGAGTTGGCTAGAGTTCATTGGCATGCCAAAGAAATGGCAACCATCCAAACAAAGACCAATCTTTGGGTCATGACCAAAATTTCGGTTGAGGTATTGGTTGCCCATGATTTGGCCGACATTGGCAAGAAAAATGAACTAGAGTTGGCTAGAGTTCATTGGCATGCCAAAAAAATGGCAACCATCCAAACGAAGACCAATCTTTGGGTCATGACCAAAATTTTGGTAAGGTGCACTTTGGCCATAATCCAAACACACCCCAACACCCGGCTCGTCAAGGATGGACGGGGCGTCGCGATGCGTCCGCGGAGTGGTGTAGCGTGGCCAACTGCATCCTCTGGACCTAAGACCATGCCGGGTCATCTTGCTTTTTCAATGACATGCGGGGATCGCATGTGAGCAAAGGGCATCTCCAACGTTGCCACGACCGCAGCTGACTACCCTGGCACACCAAAACCCTCGTCCCTCGCGCCGTCGCGCGGTGCGTTCCCAGCCGGCGCCAGCTGCCCGCATTCATGTCGTCTATTCGTATGTCGTCGTTAAGAGGCTCGGTGCCCGAGGAACCAACTCCGGCGACTTAATGATGCACCCGGACGCTTGGCCTCACCGGAATGCGCTACTTCAAGCGGCAACGCCCAGCTAACCACCACACCATAGCGCATCGTCCTCCTACCTGGCACCACATCCGCCATGCCCGCAAGTGCGAACGCTCTGCGGGAGAGCTTGTCTTCGGGGATGAAGCTCGAGGTCGCCGCCCTCGCTCAAGTCACCTCTCGCGACGCAATAGCGGCGTAGCCGGACGCGGACGCGGCCGCACAAGCGGTGGCCACGCTGGCGGCCGACAACGGGAGCACCGTCAGCCACGCGTCCTACTTGCCGCCGTCCAACGTCCGGCACCGCCGAGGTCGGGGATTCCTCCGAGGATGAGTAGGGCATGGGAGGCGGTAGGGCATGGTGTGCCAACTGGCCGGTCCGTATCCCGTGTTCTACTCTTCCTCGCCGGAGACCGCACCTTCACTTCACGGGTCTTGAACCCCGCCCCCATACATATAGATCGCAGATGGAGGACGTCGGTCGCCGCCGTAGAATAGGTTTAGGGTCGGGTTTCTTTTATTTTTCTGTCCTATAAAAGTTCAAAATGTAATGAAAATCTGCCGTGTTTGAATTAATCTCGGCCGGTGTATATGAACTTTCACAATAATATACATATTGTAGGAGTACTAGCAAGATGCCCGTGCGTTGCACGGAAGATCAAGATCTTGTGGGAGAAAAGGATGAACGAGGGAAAGCCTTATCTGCAAATGTGGAGAGGAGTGCGGGTAAATTGTCATAGTTTCCTTCCTATCCGTTAGATATAGATCGGACGGCCTATATTGCAGGATGACAGGCACACCATCATCACCAACTCTGCTTTTTATTGAAAAGAGACAAATCTAACATGTGAAGTAAAATAAACACATAGGGTCTATACATACACAAATTATCTTAGGCACTCCAATAGTACGTCCACTACACATTCACGCATTTCACATCTTTCTACATCTACGGGAACCTACAAAAGGGTTAACGTAAATTGCCTCTCTCTCTCCTCCCCTGATTTTCATGGTGGTGGGCCCCTCCCTCCCCCCAATCTACAATCAACAGCTCACATGTTTCACATTACGTTAATTACGTAACTGGGATTACGTAGGTGTAGCATTACTCGTCCTAAAAAACCCCAACTAAGCCAACCTCTCAGCATATCGCGCGGGAAAAGACCCGGCCGTGCCGTTTTAGTCGGGATTACCGGATTACTAGTAGTAGTATCGATGGATCGCGCGAAGCAACAAAATTTTTTTGAGGGGGCGAAGCACCTATTTTAAAAGGAAAAAAGGTGGTACATTCACAGCACTCCTGTCACGATCGCATTGCACCCCACACACGTTCGGTCCTGCACACGGCTCACGCAAACGGAACGCGCTTCGGCTTGCCTCTTCACTGACACGTGGGACTGCACTTGGAGAAACCGACCATGCGCCAAACTCCCCCCGCCCACCGCGCGAAAATCCTCCCCCCCCCCCACACCCAAAAATTCCCCCCAAATCCAATTCAACCGCCCTTCGGCCAACTAGCCATATTCCCCAAACCACCTCCCCCTGTCCCCCTCCACTCCATTCGCTCCGCCCAAGCCGCCCTCCCCGCCGCGCCGATACGTCGGCGCCGCGGTTCGGCGATCCTCTCGCTCCCATAGTACGCTCTCGTAGACTGCCGTCCTCTAGCCGCGCCGCCACCTCTGGCTACGTTCTTGTGGAGGCGCACGGCGGTCAGCGCTGCCACCGCTGGCGACGTTCGTGTGGAGACGCACGGCGGTCAGCTTCTCCCACGGTACGCGCATTCTAGACTGAGGCCCCGTTCATGTCGGTGTAGCGCTGAATGTTAGCTGATAGACGCTGTTAATCTCACTGTTTGCCGAAGTAGTTTACTATCAATATGCTCTGCTTAAGAAGCTTCCTTGCCCTGTTTTGCACTCAATCTGCTTAGCTGAGATGGCATGCCAAGGCCGATTAGTTGCTAAAATATCCTGCCATATATTTATTGTGACGTAGATTGCCATGGTCTAGTAGCCAATCTGTTAGGTGAAATAGCTCTACACCGTTTTATACTCGATCTTTGTTGCTGCGATGGCCTTCGATAGTTTGATGGCTGTGTGCTCGGCCTCATTGACTGCTGAAATAGCCTGCCATAATTTGGCACTCAAATCCGTTTGCTGAATTAGCTTTACATATATTTCGTTACTTAGATCTGCTCGTCCAAATATCTTGCCATAGCTTTAGACATCGACCTAGGTATTTTTTCTGGAATTCATAAAAAAGCATATATGTTTTTCCTGTAATATCTAGTAGAAGAACTAATTTGTATGTCTAACAGATGGATAGGACTTGGATAACTTCTGCTCGAAGATTCTCCGCTGCATATGTCGAGGGGGTTGAAAACTTCATGAACTTTATCAGAGCTGAGTACTATGGTCCGAAATCAGATGTGCTCTGCCCGTGTAGCAGTTGTATGAATTCAGTTACAAGAGCCCAGTCAACTGTGCAAAATCATCTACACTTGTATGGGATGTCGGTCACATATACTAGGTGGGTTCATCATGGTGAAGCTGTGAACGTCAATGTTATTGACTACGTGGAAGCAGCAGATCACCATCTTGATCTGCCTGATGCTCAGGTGGAAGAGGAGGAGGAGGTGGTGGTGGTGGAGCCAGTGAGTTTGACCAACATTGAAACAATGCTACGAAATGCTCATGCATTCCGTGAACTTTCACCTGCAGAAGAAAAACGGTGGGCCCGCATGTTGGAACAATGCAACGTTGCTGTCACCCCAGGAAATAAGCTGTCAGTATTCTCAGCTATGGTCGCCTTTCTTCAGGTGAAGACATCTGAGCGGATGACCAACAAATCATTCGATGCGATGTTGGCTGCTTTTCGCAAATCTTTCCCAGAAGCGTCTGAGCTGCCACACACCTACAGTAAAATGAAGAATTTCCTTCGTGCAGTTGGAATTGGATATGATATGATCCATGTTTGTAAGAATAATTGTGTTCTGTTCCGGAAGGATTATGCCAACTTAAGTGAATGCCCGAAATGCAAATCATCAAGATGGAAAGATGGCGATGCTGTGAAGAGGATTCCTCATAATGTTCTGAGACATTTTCCAATTACACCAAGATTGCAGAGGTTGTTTCATGATGCTGAAACAAGAGAGGATGTACTGTGGCATTCTAGGAACCAGGAGTACAGAGATCAGAATGTAATGAGCCATCCATCTCATGGTAGTGAGTGGAAAAGATTCAATGATAAACACAAAGAGTTTGCTGCTGACCCGAGAAACATTAGACTTGGCTTAGCTTCAGATGGATTTAACCCATTTGGCCACCAGAGCGCCACATATAGCATGTGACCAGTGCTTGTTATCCCTTACAACATGCCTCCAAATGTCTGCAGCAAAGAATCAAACTACATGATGGCCTTGCTCATCCCAGGTCCAAAAAGTCCTGGAAAGGATTTTGATTTGTTCATGGAGCCTCTTGTGGAGGAACTTCAACAGCTATGGAAGGGTGTTCTCACTCGAGACATATATAGCAGCCCACCAGCTGATTTCTTTCTGCGTGCTGTTATAATTTGGTGCATCCATGATTATCCGGCTTTGGGCACTATGTCAGGGCGAACGACACATGGTTACAAATCATGTGTTCGCTGTGACAGGAATCCGCTGTCATACGCAATACTTAGCAAGATCTGTTACATTGGACACTGCCGTTTCCTTGCCAAGGACAAGCCGCATCCTAGAAAATACTGAAGACATGTGTTCAATGCAAAGCATGAAAACCGTGATGCGCCAAAGAGGCTCACCGCCGATGAGTTGCAAGTGGAATTAGAGAAGGTCAGGCATATTACACCAGGAAAACATCCTTGTAATGGTAGCGGGAAAAGGAAGCGTGGCAGGGTAGAAGAGAGATTATTGTTTACCCGCAGGTCCACTTTGTGGGACTTGGAGTATTGGAAAGATTTGGATCTGCGGCATAATCTTGATGTGATGCACATCGAGAAAAATATATGTGACAGCATTATCGGCACACTTCTTAATATTGAAGGCAAGACGAAAGATACCTTAAAATATAGGATTGATTTGACACACCTGGGTATCAGAAAGGATTTGCAGGTGCAAGATGAAGGTAAACCACGGGATATGGCACCAGCTGTGTACGTCTTGGACAAGGTAAAAAGAAAAGAATTCTGCGAGGTCCTGTCACGTGTGAGATTCCCACATGGATTTGCTTCCAACCCTGAAAGGAGAGTTAGTGCAGATGGAAACAAGGTACAAGGGTTGAAAACTCATGACTGCCACGTCCTACTTCAAAGGGTTTTACCTGTTATCCTTAGAGGATTGGGCCGCCCTGACTTATACAAAGCAGTTGCAGAGTTGGGACAATTCTTCAGGGAACTCTACAGTAGGAATTTCAGGATAGATGATTTGGAGCGTCTTAGAGATAAGATACCAACTATCCTATGCGACCTTGAGAAGATATATCCTCCAGCCTTCTTTGATGTGATGGTGCATTTGGCTGTTCATCTACCTGATGAGGCACTACTTAGAAGTCCAGTACAGTATGGCTGGATGTACCCTATTGAAAGGCGGCTAGGCACTTTCAAGGGCTATGTTAGGAACAGAGCTAGACCCGAGGGTTCCATTGCAGAGGCCTACATTGCTACAGAAGCGATGACATTCTGCTCAAAATACATTGAAACAGCTGATCAGCTTAGCAAAGAGGTGGGTGAAGACAATCCCGGGCTCAATGTTTTCGATTATTTTGTTCGAGTTACAGGGAAGAGTCGACAAGAGGACAAACCTAAAGATTTGGACAAAATGGTTTGGTATGTGTTGAATAACTGTCCTGAGATACTACCTTATATCAAGTAAGTGCATTACTGCAGCTTATACATCGTAATCTACTAAACTTGCAGCACATTCTTATATATTTAGATGTTTGACGCGATCACTATGTTGTGCAGCATCTACAAAGAGGAGTTACTACCGCAAAATCCAAGAAACATTGACAAACTGGTTATGGCAGGATTTGCGAAATGGTTCAAGAACCATGTAAGCTTTTGAAGTGCACTGTCAGTTTTTTTTAATATATTGAGTACATAAGATGATCAGCTTGTCTATTTTCTAACCATAGGTTAAGAAGATGCGGGAGGATGGGCAGGCAGTTGATGATGCCCTTTACTCACTAGCAATGGGCCCTGATACTCGGGTAAGACATTATGAATCTTGCATTGTTGGAGATGTGCACTACAACACCCTTGCACGAGACGAAGGCAGGAAGAAACAAAACAGTGCCATCATGAGCACGGATACGTATGACAAAGAGACAACTGAAATGTATGCTAACATAACAGACATTGTTCAGTTGCAGTATATCTCCAGTTTCGAGGATCATCGGTGTGTGGTTCTGTTGTGCTATCGTTGGTATAACATGTTTTCCAGGATCGCAAAACCCAGAGCTGATGATTATTTCAAATCCATCAATGTCAAGGCGGCGTACCAGACCAACAAGCCTTTTATTTTGGCAAATCAAGCAACACAGATATTTTTCTTGGAAGACACATTTGCACGTAGCGATGACTGGAGAGTATTGCAAAGGTTTGAGCAGAGGAATTCGTTTAATGAAGTTGCACAACAAGATGATGCTTACACTGCTCCTGATGTACAAGATAACACAAATGTTCCTAATATCTTTGAGAACCATCACGTCAATGCCACCGGCGAAAAGATTGCCTGTCGTGCTGTGGACATACAAGAGTTGATCAAGAAGAAGCCAACGTTTGAGGACGTTGAGGACGAGGAAGAAGATGACACCGTGGGGAATTACGATTCGGACTGATACACATGGCAAAGATGTTGACGCTGCTGCTGCGGATGATGATTACATTGCTTTTGTCATATTTGCCTGTCAGAAGACGTTTTTTTATCTACTATGTGAAATTGTGTTTGCTATGACAACTGAAACCTGATGAACATGTTGTTTAGTATTTTGTTGTGAGAACATCACTTGTTATGTATGCTGATTTGTGTTTGGTGATTGTATGACAACTAAAACATGACGACATTGTTGTTTAGTTGTACTCATATTTGGCTGTGAAACTTGAATTTGATGACATAGTTTGCTGTTGGACTGCAATTTGCTCGACGTCTTTGAATGAGAACAAAGCTGACCCGACAGGGCCTCTGCTATTTATTTATTTATATGAGCAAAAGGGGATACCCCCTGATTTCCATTAATAGAAATCATTAGATGTTCACAACACTACGCCCAGCCTGCTACACAAGTTTCATTCATTACTAGTTTCAGCAAAGTGCTCATGTCGTAGCCACTGGATACATCACGAGTGCTACATACACTGCAAATAAAGAGACAATCATCCTACAGAGCACATCGATTTTGCCCATTATCTTCACAAGCTCTTTCATCTCCTCATTGCTGTCAAGGCCGTTCAGCAGCTGTTGCTTGGCCATGATCAGAGGAACTGCATCTTTAACCTTCTGCTCTGCATCTTCCTCTTCTGCCGTTCCTTCAGTTACTTGTCCAACACCCCAACCTGCTGGTATTGGGATTCCTCAGCTAACCAAATAATCAGCGTAGTTGCATTCCCCCACATCAGCAACTTCCCAGAAATACAAATCACACGAATCTTCCCTTTTCTGCACGAATCAAATTGGAAGATCATCAACCAAACTATTAAAAAAAATCAGCAACTGAAAGCAGCACAACAACACTTAAACATATTATTACCCCATGATTCGGGCATTTGTAGAAGACTCGGCCAGGGTTGCGGATTGTGGTTGAGACGCGACGGATGACTCTGCGTGATTTGCAGCAGTGGCCCCACACCAATGGCAGCGGGTTGCGATGAGCAATCGGCTGCGATGCGCGTGCCGGCGGGGGTGTGATGAGACCCACATGCGATGGTACGGGTGGCGACTTGGTGCATATCTGGTTGTTGCCTGCTGAAGAGCAGGTGGACGAGCAGCCAGCGGACATGGTTGCTGCGGCCAGAGCTTCTGATGCTAGGCAGAGTAAGTAGAGAAGAGGAGAAGCGAACGTTGGATATGTCAGTTTCATTACTTGCAGAGTAGCATAGCACCATATATAGTCATAGTCTAGGTTTGGATTCGAACCAGCTACAGGAGCACGTCTTTCTTTTTTCTAAAACTCGGCAACGTCTCTTTACTGGTACACTAGCTTGTTCTGTATGCCTTCCCAAGTCTTTGATTTTCTTTCCCTTTTTTTGTGAGGAAGGAAGGAGGACAAAATTGAGAGTTCCTGGGACTCGAACCCAAGACCTCTCGGTTGAAAACCAAGGGTGCTAGTCACTTATGTGGCGAACATTCCCTGTGAGGAGGACGGCAGACGAACGCATTTTCCTCACAGTTTTCTTCCTATATATATAAAAGTATGCTACTTGGTGTCCGCTTAGTCAACAAACGATTGTGCCAACCTTGACCGTTGGATTGACATTCAACGTCTGTCGCGTTTCTTCAGTCTCTTCTTCCTCGAGCCGCCAAAGCCAAACCAGCGCCGGCGGGACCGCCTGCTCCCGCCACCCACGGCTGGCTGTGATCTTCCCCGGCTCCTGTTCGTTCCCATCCGAGGCCTCACCATCGTCCTCCGCCTTGGTTCGCTCGCCGCGGCGCCGCCCTCCGGTGTTGTCAACATGGTCAACAACCAAGAGGAATAAGGAGATGACTGTACATGGTGAGGATGACAGTAGGGACCCAGCAGCGCGTGCAATAATTTTGTTTTTTCGGGACGGAGAAGGGTATCAACTGGGTTGTGCGGGACCCATGGCTCGTCTAGCCCAGGCTTTTATTTCATATGTTTAGCACATGACCAGCCCAATTTGTTTTTTTCCTTTCTGAAAATGGCTAGCCAGCTATTTTGTTTTTTGCAGAATAACCAACGTAGGCCTACTTGCTTTTCTACGCCGTGCTGGGCCGGAAATCTTTCAAGACGAGGAGGGATGCATTTTGCCCAGAAAATGGGCTATAAGTAATAAGAAATGGGCTATAAGTAATAATAAATGGGCTGTAAAATGAAAAAATACAGCAAACAGGCAATTAGTTCCAAAATACTGTTTTCTTTCGGATTTTGATATTTTAAATTTCATTGTTTTTGTGCGGGTAAATTTTCATTGAATTTAAATTAAGGTATATTTAGATTTAAAATTAATTGAATCTGGCTAGAAATTTCTGGTTGTATGCTGTTTGGGACAGATTTGGAGGCTGACTTGTGGGTCTACTAGGTTGACGTGTACTTTGGCTTTGTCAACTTAGTCCACAAACGATTCTAGCAGCAGTGACCGTTGGATGTTAATCCAACGGCCGTGCTGCTTCTTCAATATCTGATCTTCTTGCTCCAGCCGCCCAAACCAGCTCCGGTGGGACTGCCTGCTCCCGCCTCCCGTGGCCGGCTGTGCTGCCGCACAGGCCGCACCGCCCCACCCTACTTCGTTGCTGGCCAGGCCATTCCTCTACGCACCCACACCTCCTGTTATTTTCCGGCGACGGCAGCCGGACCAGTAAACCCTCATACTCCCCACCGCGTGGGCAACCATTGTCGAGTCTTCCCCGGCTCCCTATCGTTCCCTTCCTAGGCCTCGCCGTCGTCCACCGCCATGGTGCTCTCGGCGCGGCCTGGTCAACGTGGTCAACGAACGACATCCATCGGCCATGGACTGTACGCGCAAAATAATGATTCCTCCACCTGACAGCTGGGACGCACCAGAAGGGCCTCTGTATTTCGCGAAAAAAATGTTCCCCCCGCTGACATGTCGGACCCACCAGCTATATCTTCGCACGCAAGGAAGTGCCTCCTTATTACGCACAAAAAATGAATACCCCCCTGCTAGCTGGGACCCACCATAGTGGGAGGATGACTTGTGGGCCAACTAATTTGACGGGGATGGAGGGCTTTGTCAACTTAGTCAATATGAACGATTCTAGCTCCAGTGACCGTACGATGTCCATCCAACAGCCGTAGTGCTTCTTCAACCTCTGGTCTTCTTGCTCCAGCCGCCCAAAGCAGCGCCGGTCATGCCGCATGCTCCTGCCTCCCGTGGACGACTGTGCTGCCGCGGAGGCCTCACCGCCCCCTACTATTCCCACCGCTGGCCAGGCCCTGCGGCGACGGCAGCCTCACACCGCAGCCGAACCAGTGAACCCTCGTACTCCTCTCTACGCGGGCTTCCACTACCGCGTCTTCCCCGGCTCCGCGTCGTCCCCTTCCTAGGCCTCGCCGTCGTGCACCGCCGTGGTGCTCTTGGCGCGGCCTGGTCAACTTGGTCAAGGAACGACTTCCATCGGACGTGGACTGTATGTGGAGAGGCTGACAGCTGGGTCCATGGCCGCAGCAAGGAAGTGCCTCCTTATTACGCGGAAAATAATGATTCCTCCACCTGACAGCTGGGACCCACCGGACGGGCCACTGTATTTCGCGGAAAAAACGTTTCCCCCTGACTGCTGGGACCCACCAGCTTCATCTTCGCATGCAAGGAAGTGTGTCCGGGCAAAAAAAACGATTCGCCCCCCTGACTGCTGGGACCCACCAGCTACACCTTCGCACGCAAGGAAGTGCGTTCGGGCAAAAAAATGATTCACCCCCTGACTGCTGGGACCCACTGGCTACATCTTCGCACGCAAGGAAGTGCGTCCAAAAAAACGATTCGCCCCCCTGACTGCTGGGACCCACCAGCTACATCTTCGCAGGCAAGGAAGTGCCTGACAGTCGGGACCCACCTGGTCGAAGCGTACGTAGCGTTGTCATTTTGGCGCGAACGTGTACGTACATACTGGTCGATGTAGAGGAGCACACGTGTCGTAGTAGAGGCGCGCACGTAGCATGTACATGTACGTACAGCGGCCAGGGTGCAAGAAAGAAAATACGGCAACGTATGTGTACATACCGGCGGGGTCTCGAACGCCTACTCGCGCATACGTACGGCCAGGGCTCGTGTACATGGCTGGGTCAGAACGGAGAAACATCATCGTCGTCGTGTTCATGGGGAGGCAATGGAATGTGTCGTGTTCATGGGGAGGCAACGGAATGCGTCGTGTTCATGGGGAGGCAACGGAATGCGTCGTGTTCATCGGGAGGCAACAGAACGCGTGGGAGCCAACCGGCTGGGTCGGAACGGAATGCGTGGTCGTGTTCATCGGGAGGGCTTGGACGGAACAGGCGATGAAACGAGGTCTGGCGTACCGCAAAACAGAGGAAATGGACGTCCTACATTCAGAACGGGGTCCTGTTGATCGGGAGGGGTGTGGCGTACCGCAAAACGGAGGAAACGGACCTCCTACGGTCGAAACGGGGGTCCTGTTAATCAGGAGGGGTATGGCGTACCGCAAAACGGACGAAACGGACCTCCTACGGTCGAAACGGGGGTCTTGTTGATCGGGAGGGGTGTGGCGTACCGCAAAACGGACGAAACGGACCTCCTACGGTCGAAACGGGGGTCCTGTTGATCGGGAGGGGTGTGGCGTACCGCAAAACGGACGGAACGGACCTCCTACAGTCGAAACGGGGGCCCTGTTCATCGGGAGGGGTGTGGCGTACCGCAAAACGGGACTCCACGGGATACTGTTCATCTCCACCGTCGACCTCCTCCAGCCTCCACGAGCTACCGTCGACCTCCTCCAGCCTCCACGGGCTCCTGTTCATCCAGCCTCCACCGTGCGCTACTCCACCGGCTACTGTTCAACCACCCCTCCACGGGCACCCCTCGACCGTCTACTGTTCATCCAGCCCTCCACACCACGGGGTCCTGTTCAACCACCCCTCCACACCACGGGGTCCTGTTCAACCACCCCTCCACGGGCACCTCTCCACCGTCTACTGTTCATCCAGCCCTCCACACCACGGGGTCCTGTTCATCCAGAGGCAATGCCACCGCTCACTGTTCATCCACCCCCCCCCCCCGCAACGCTCACTGTTCATCCAATCGATCGGCTTCAGTTAGCAGCAGTAGCGAAGGAATCGCTCGATCGGGTTCAGTTAACAGCCATCGATCGATCGCTCGGGTTCAGTAATGCATAGCCTGCAGTGCAATCGCCCAGGTTCAGTTAGAGCCCAACGCCTCACTCGGGTTCAGTTAGAGCCAACGCCTCGCACACACGCGCGTACATGTACGAGAGAAACGCGCATCGCTCGGCCCCCGACCTCCCACCGTAACCGGGAACTCCCCAAAGTTTTCCTCCCCCTCGCTTCTACCACGGTTTTTTCCGTCATGGACGGCCCAAAGTATGTCATGCAGCTGCGTCTCTGGCCCGCGCAGGACGAAAAGCCCATTTTCCGTCATGTTTTTTTGTCATAGAAGTAGGAGTCCACCACATCTATGATGATACCAGGTTTTTTCACAATTATCGTCATAGAAGTGTCATATGTATGACAGAAAAAAAATTCGTTCGGCCCAATATGTCACGGATGTGTCTTTTTTTTGTAGTGATGAACATGACGAGGAGTCTCTAAATGGTCCAGATATAAAGATTGATATATTGGACGACTATATTCTGACACTGGAAGTGTTCCGGGGGTCACAGGATAATTATCGGAGTGCCGGGGGGTTATCGGAACCCCCAGGGAACTAATGGGACAACATGGGCCTTGTGTGTGAGAGAGTAGGGGGCCTTAGGGCTGGCCGCGCCCCCCCCTCTTGGGAGTCCGAATTGGACAAGGAGGGGGGGCGACGCCCCCTCTTTCCCTCCCTCTCTCCCTCTCCTTCCTTTCGCCTTCCCCTTCCTATTTGGACTAGGAAAAGGGGAGTCCTACTCCTACTAGGAGGAGGACTCTCCCCTCTCCTTGGCGCGCCCTAGGCCGGCCGGCCTCCCCCTTGCTCCTTTATATACGGGGGCAGGGGGCACCCTAGAACATGCAGCAGACATTGTTCTTAGCCGTGTGTGGTGCCCCCCTCCACCATAATCCACCTCGGTCATATTGTTGCAGTGCTTAGGCGAAGCCCTGCGCCGGTAGCTTCATCATCACCGTCATCACGCCATCGTGCTGACGAAGCTCTCCCTCGACACTCTGCTGGATCGTGAGATCGTGAGATGTCACCGAGCCGAACGTGTGCAGATCACGGAGGTGTCGTACTTTCGGTGCTAGGATCGGTCGATCGTGAAGACGTACGACTACATCAACCGCGCTGTCATAACGCTTCCGCTTATGGTCTACGAGGGTACGTAGACAACACTCTCCCCTCTCGCTGTTATGCATCACCATGATCTTGCGTGTGCGTAGGAATTTTTTTGAAATTACTACGTTTCCCAACAGTGGCATCCGAGCCAGGTTTATGCGTAGATGTTATATGCACGAGTAGAACACAAGTGAGTTGTGGGCGATAATAGTCATACTGCTTACCAGCATGTCATACGTTGATTCGGCGGTATTGTTGGATGAAGCGGCCCGGGCCGACATTACGCGTACGCTTACGCGAGACTGGTTCTACCGACGTGCTTCGCACACAGTGGCTGGCGGGTGTCAGTTTCTCCAACTTTAGTTGAAATGAGTGTGGCTACGCCCGATCCTTGTTGAAGGTTAAAACAGCACATACTTGAGGAAAAATCATTGTGGTTTTGATGCATAGGTAAGAACAGTTCTTGCTCAGCCCGTAGCAGCCACGTAAAACTTGCAACAACAAAGTAGAGGATGTCTAACTTGTTTTTGCAGGGCATGTTGTGATGTGATATGGTCAAGACATGATGCTAATTTTTATTGTATGAGATGATCATGTTTTGTAACAAAGTTATCGGCAACTGGCAGGAGCCATATGGTTGTCGCTTTATTGTATGAAATGCAATCACCGTGTAATTGCTTTACTTTATAACTAAGCGGTAGCGATAGTCGTAGAAGCAATAGTTGGCAAGACGACAATGATGCTACGATGGAGATCAAGGTGTCAAGCCGGTGACGATGGTGATCATGAGGTGCTTTGGAGATGGAGATCAAAGGCACAAGATGATGATGGCCATATCATATCACTTATATTGATTGCATGTGATGTTTATCCTTTATGCATCTTATTTTGCTTAGTTCGATGGTAGCATTATAAGATGATCTCTCACTAAATTTCAAGGTACAAGTGTTCTCCCTGAGTATGCACCGTTGCGAAAGTTCGTCGTGCCGAGACACCACGTGATGATCAGGTGTGATAAGCTCTACGTTCGCATACAACGGGTGCAAGCCAGTTTTGCACACGTAGAATACTCGGGTTAAACTTGAGGAGCCTAGCATATGCAGATATGGCCTCGGAACACTAAGACCGAAAGGTCGAGCGTGAATCATATAGTAGATATGATCAACATAGTGATGTTCACCATTGAAAACTACTCCATCTCACATGATGGTCGGACATGGTTTAGTTGATTTGGATCACGTAATCACTTAGATGATTAGAGGGATGTCTATCTAAGTGGGATTTCTTAAGTAATTTGATTAATTGAACTTTAATTTATCATGAACTTAGTACCTGATGGTACTTTGCATGTCTATGTTGTTGTAGATAGATGGCCCGTGCTGTTGTTCCATTGAATTTTAAGGCGTTCCTAGAGAAAGCTAAGTTGAAAGATGATGGTAGCAACTACACGGACTGGGTCCGTAACTTGAGGATTATGCTCATTGT
Source organism: Aegilops tauschii subsp. strangulata (assembly GCF_002575655.3). Lineage (NCBI taxonomy): Eukaryota > Viridiplantae > Streptophyta > Magnoliopsida > Poales > Poaceae > Aegilops > Aegilops tauschii. Next base: position 325,817,977 of record NC_053040.3, read on the forward strand.
TGCACAAAAGAATTACGTCCTGGAAGCACCGCTAGGTGCCAAACCCGCTGGAGGAGCAACGCCAGATGTTATGAATGTCTGGCAGAGCAAAGCTGATGACTACTCGACAGTTTAGTGTGCCATGCTTTACGGCTTAGAACCGGGACTTCAACGATGTTTTCAACGTCATGGAGCATATGAGATGTTCCAGGAGTTGAAGTTAATATTTCAAGCAAATGCCCGGATTGAGACATATGAAGTCTCCAATAAGTTCTACAGCTGCAAGATGGAGGAGAATAGTTCTATCCGTGAGCATATACTCAAAATGTCTGGGTATAACAATCACTTGATTCAACTAGGAGTTAATCTTCCGGATGATAGTGTCATTGACAGAATTCTTCAATCACTGTCACCAAGCTACAAGAGCTTCATGATGAACTATAACATGCAAGGGATGGATAAGACAATTCCCGAGCTCTTCGCAATGCTAAAGGCTGCGGAGGTAGAAATCAAGAAGGAGCATCAAGTGTTGACGGTCAACAAGACCACTAGTTTCAAGAAAAAGCGTAAAGGGAAGAAGGGGAACTTCAAGAAGAACGGCAAGCAAGTTCCTGCTCAAGTGAAGAAGCCCAAGTCTGGACCTAAGCCTGAGACTGAGTACTTCTACTGCAAAGGGACTTGTCACTGGAAGTGGAACTGCCCCAAGTATTTGGCGGATAAGAAGGATGGCAAGGTGAACAAAGGTATATGTGATATACATGTTATTGATATGTACCTTACTAATGCTCGCAGTAGCACCTGGGTATTTGATACTGCTTCTGTTGCTAATATTTGCAACTCAAAACAGGGACTATGGACTAAGCGAAGATTGGCTAAGGACGACGTGACGATGCACGTGGGAAATGGTTCCAAAGTTGATGTGATCGCGGTCGGCACGCTACCTCTACATCTACCTTCGAGATTAGTTTTAGACCTGAATAATTGTTATTTGGTGCCAGCGTTAAGCATGAACATTATATCTGGATCTTGTTTGATGCGAGACGGTTATTCATTTAAATCAGAGAATAATGGTTGTTCTATTTATATGAGTAATATCTTTTATGGTCATACACCCTTGAAGAGTGGTCTATTCTTGTTGAATCTCGATAGTAGTGACACACTTATTCATAATATTGAAGACAAAAGATGCAGAGTTGATAATGATAGTGCAACATATTTGTGGCACTGCCGTTTAGGTCATATTGGTGTAAAGCGCATGAAGAAACTCCATTCTGATGGACTTTTGGAATCACTTGATTACGAATCACTTGGTACTTGCGAACCATGCCTCATGGGCAAAATGACTAAAACTCCGTTCTCCGGAACAATGGAGCGAGCAACAGATTTGTTAGAAATCATACATACTAATGTATGTGGTCCGATGAATGTTGAGGCTCGCGGCGGGTATCGTTATTTTCTCACCTTCACAGATGATTTGAGTAGATATGGGTATATCTACTTGATGAAACATAAGTTTGAAACATTTCAAAAGTTCAAAGAATTTCAGAGTGAAGTGGAAAATCATCGTAACAAGAAAATAAAGTTTCTACGATCTAATCGTGGAGGAGAATATTTGAGTTACGAGTTTGGTCTTCATTTGAAACAATGCGGAATAGTTTCGCAACTCAGGCCACCCGGAACACCACAACGTAATGGTGTGTCCGAACGTCACAATCGTACTTTACTAGATATGGTGTGATCTATGATGTCTCTTACTGATTTACCGCTATCGTTTTGGGGTTATGCTTTAGAGATGGCTGCATTCACGTTAAATAGGGCACCATCTAAATCCGTTGAGACGACACCTTATGAATTGTGGTTTGGCAAGAAACCAAAGTTGTCGTTTCTTAAAGTTTGGGGCTGCGATGCTTATGTGAAAAAGCTTCAACCTGATAAGCTCGAACCCAAATCGGAGAAAAGTGTCTTCATAGGATACCCAAAGGAGACTGTTGGGTACACCTTCTATCACAGATCCGAAGGCAAGACATTCGTTGCTAAGAATGGATCCTTTCTAGAGAAGGAGTTTCTCTCGAAAGAAGTGAGTGGTAGGAAAGTAGAACTTGATGAGGTAACTATACCTGCTCCCTTATTGGAAAGTAGTTCATCACAGAAATCTGTTCCTGTGACTCCTACACCAATTAGTGAGGAAGCTAATGGTGATGATCATATAACTTCAGATCAAGTTACTACCGAACCTCGTAGGTCAACCAGAGTAAGACCGCACCAGAGTGGTACGGTAATCCTGTTCTGGAGGTCATGTTACTTGACCATGACGAACCTACGAACTATGAGGAAGCGATGATGAGCCCAGATTCCGCGAAATGGCTTGAGGCCATGAAATCTGAGATGGGATCCATGTATGAGAACAAAGTGTGGACTTTGCTTGACTTGCCCGATGATCGGCAAGCCATCGAGAATAAATGGATCTTCAAAAAGAAGACTGATGCTGACGGTAATGTTATTGTCTACAAAGCTCGACTTGTTGCGAAAAGTTTTCGACAAGTTCAAGGAGCTGACTACGATGAGACCTTCTCACCTGTAGCGATGCTTAAGTCCATCCGAATCATGTTAGCAATTGCCGCATTTTATGATTATGAAATTTGGCAAATGGATGTACAGACTGCATTCCTGAATGGATTTCTGGTATGATGTAACCTGAAGGTTTTATCGATCCAAAGGATGCTAACAAAGTGTGCAAGCTCCAGCCATCCATTTATGGACTGGTGCAAGCATCTCGGAGTTGGAATAAACGTTTTGATAGTGTGATCAAAGCATATGGTTTTATAAAGACTTTTGGAGAAGCCTGTATTTACAAGAAAGTGAGTGGGAGCTCTGTAGCATTTCTAATATTATATGTGGATGACATATTGTTGATTGGAAATGATATAGAATTTCTGGATAGCATAAAAGGATACTTAAAGAAGAGTTTTTCAATGAAAGACCTTGGTGAAGCTGCTTATATATTGGGCATCAAGATCTATAGAGATAGATCGAGACGCTTAATTGGACTTTCACAAAGCACATACCTTGATAAAGTTTTGAAGAAGTTCAAAATGGATCAAGCAAAGAAAGGGTTCTTGCGTGTGTTGCAAGGTGTGAAATTGAGTCAGACTCAATGCCCGACCACTGCAGAAGATAGAGAGAAAATTAAAGGTGTTCCCTATGCTTCAGCCATAGGCTCTATCATATATGCAATGTTGTGTACTAGACCTAATGTGTGCCTTGCTATTAGTTTAGCAGGGAGGTACCAAAGTAATCCAGGAGTGGATCACTGGACAGCGGTCAAGAACATCCTGAAATACCTGAAAAGGACTAAGGATATGTTTCTTGTTTATGGAGGTGGCAAAGAGCTAGTCGTAAATGGTTACGTCGATGCAAGCTTTGACACTGATGCGGATGACTCTAAGTCACAAACTGGATACGTATTTATATTGAACGATGGAGTTGTCAGTTGGTGCAGTTCTAAGCAAAGCGTCGTGGCGGGATCTACATGTGAAGCGGAGTACATAGCTGCTTAGGAAGCAGCAAATGAAGGAGTTTGGATGAAGCAGTTCATATCCGATCTAAGTGTCCTACCTAGTGCATCGGGTCCAATGAAAATCTTTTGTGACAATACTGGTGCAATTTCCTTGGCAAAGGAATCCAGATTTCACAAGAGAACCAAGCACATCAAGAGACGCTTCAATTCCATCCGCGATCAAGTCAAGGAGGGAGACATAGAGATTTGCAAGATACATACGGATTTGAATGTTGCAGACCCGTTGACTAAGCCTCTCTCACGAGCAAAACATGATCAGCACCAAGACTCCATGGGTGTTAGAATCATTACTGTGTAATCTAGATTATTGACTCTAGTGCAAGTGGGAGACTGAAGGAAATATGCCCTAGAGGCAATAATAAAGTTGTTATTTATATTTCCTTATATCATGATAAATGTTTATTATTCATGCTAGAATTGTATTAACCGGAAACTTAGTACATGTGTGAATACATAGAAAAACAGAGTGTCACTAGTATGCCTCTACTTGACTAGCTCGTTGAATCAAAAATGGTTAAGTTTCCTAGCCATAGACATGAGTTGTCATTTGATTAACGGGATCACATCATTAGAGAATGATATGATTGACTTGACCCATTCCGTTAGCTTAGCGCTTGATCGTTTAGTATAATTGCTATTGCTTTCTTCATGACTTATACATGTTCCTATGACTATGAGATTATGCAACTCCTGAATACCGGAGGAACACTTTGTGTGCTACCAAACGTCACAACGTAACTGGGTGATTATAAAGGTGCTCTACAGGTGTCTCCGATGGTGTTTGTTGAGTTAGCATAGATCGAGATTAGGATTTGTCACTCCGATTGTCGGAGAGGTATCTCTGGGCCCTCTCGATAATGCACATCACTGTAAGCCTTGCAAGCAATGTGACTAATGAGTTAGTTGCGGGATGATGCATTACGGAATGAGTAAAGAGACTTGCCGGTAACGAGATTGAACTAGGTATTGAGATACCGACGATCGAATCTCGGGCAAGTAACATACCGATGACAAAGGGAACAACGTATGTTGTTATGCCGTTTGACCGATAAAGTTCTTCGTAGAATATGTGGGAGCCAATATGAACATCCAGGTTCCGCTATTGGTTATTGACCAGAGACGTGTCTTGGTCATGTCTACATAGTTCTCGCACCCTTAGGGTCCGCACGCTTAACATTCGGTGACGATCGGTATTATGAGTTTATGTGTTTTGATGTACCGAAGGTAGTTCGGAGTCCCGGATGAGATCATGGACATGACGAGGAGTCTCGAAATGGTCGAGACATGAAGATTAATATATTGGACGACTATATTCAGACACTGGAAGTGTTTCGGGGGTCACCGGATAATTATCGGAGTGCCGGGGGGTTATCGGAACCCCGGGGGAACTAATGGGCCAACATGGGCCTTTTGTAAGAGAGAGGAGGGGGCCTTAGGCCTGCCCCCCCTTGGGATTCCGAATTGGACAAGGGGGGCCCCTCTTTCCCTCCCTCTCTCCCTCTCCTTCCTTTCCCCTTCCCCTTCCTAGTTGGACTAGGAAAAGGGGAGTCCTACTCCTACTAGGAGGAGGACTCCCCCCTCTCCTTGGCGTGCCCTAGACCGGCCGGCCTCCCCCTTGCTCCTTTATATATGGGGGCAGGGGGGCACCCTAGAACATACAACAGACATTGTTCTTAGCTGTGTGCGGTGCCCCCCTCCACCATAATCCACCTCGGTCATATCGTTGCAGTGCTTAGGTGAAGCCCTGCGCCGGTAGCTTCATCATCACCGTCATCATGCTGTCGTGCTGACGAAGCTCTCCCTTGACACTCTGCTGGATTGTGAGTTCGTGGGACGTCACCGAGCCGAACGTGTGCAGATCGCGGAGGTGCCGTACTTTCCATGCTAAGATCGGTCAATCGTGAAGACGTACGACTACATCAACCACGTTGTCATAACGCTTATGCTTACAGTCTACGAGGGTATGTAGACAACACTCTCCCCTCTCGTTGCTATGCATCACCATGATCTTGCGTGTGCGTAGGATTTTTTTTTAAATTACTACGTTTCCCAACAATTCCTCCACACCTAAGGATGGTTGAAATTGCTGCAGGTCACTACTGCAGGATGTTGCTAACGCGACACTACGATCAGAGACCCTTCGAGAAATTGTGTGCGATGCAATAATCGCAAACGGTGTTGTATGAAAACCGTCAGAAGTGTATAAAACGTTTGCGATGATGGATGCATCAAACACGGTTCAGGTTTTAGTTGCGTGTGCGATGAAGGGCATACGGTTCAGTTCAATTAACTGTTTGCGATGAGGAGGAACAAAAGAAACGGGCAGCCAGATGAAGGCGGGTGCGATGCACAGCATACGGTTCACTCGGATGAACTGTTTGTGATTAGGCAACACAAAAGAAACGGGCAGCCAGATCAATGGTGTGTGCGATATACGACATGCGGTTCACTCGGATGAACTGTTTTCGTTGAGACATGAGAACAGAAACGGTTCAAATGAACAATATGTGTGTGATACGAGGCAAAAAGGTCTGTAATCGGGAACGTGTGCGAAGACCGATAAGAACACATACGATTACTGCTAACAAGCCGTGTGTGTTGTGAGCAAATGATTGCTGGTATACAATTGTGAGTGGTTGATGAAAACATCACCGACGTGTTCCATTGTTTAGTCCGTGTGCGATGTGATTTTCTTTGTCCACACACCATCTACGCTCTGTCTATAGAGCATCAACATATATACTTAAAAAGACATCATTGCATAACCAAATTAAGCATACAATTACACAAGTGACTACACACATAACATTTGCACACACCAAAGTAAGCAATTACGTTCATACTAAAGTAGGAGAAACGAGGATCTAATCATCTACTTATTGTTGTGACGACGCCTGCCATTGCTCTGCTTCCGGCTGGATCCCTGGCCGTTTTGGGGAAGGAGGCACTTCCTCATGTCAACGATCCGCCTGTACATGTCGTAGCTCGTGTACGCCTCCTTGGCCGCGTACACGACGTGAGCTTTGTCGAGTTTCTCCATCCAGGCCGAGTGCCAGGCACACTTGTCCTTGTTGCATGAATCCTTCATGTCTCTGTAGTAGGGGTCGATGATGGCCTCGGCGAGGTGAACCAGTGAGTCCTTCTCATGCTCCTTGCTGCCCCAGATCTTGTATTGGCCCTGGATGTCGACAAGATTCTGGCAGGCGATGCCCGAATTCTCGAGCGCCTTTACATCATTGGTGATGTCCACTGTAGCGAACATGTAGTGGGGGCTGTTGATAAACCTGGCAAAACGCTCGCAAGGCCTTGTGGCCAGGCAGTAGTGGTAGACGAGGACGTGGTGGCACACGCACATCTGGGCGACGGCGACCTTGGGACGAGACCCGGCACGAGCGCGGGTGTACTCGAGGTCGAACCCAACCACCTTGTACTTATCCTCGGCAAGCAATAGCTCCATGATGTGGATGGAGTGCTCCACCTAGACCGGGTCGTTGGTGTACACCACCGAGAGGTCCATGAACCTTCTGTGACTGTCCACCACGGCACGCCTGGTGAACTGCTGCTCGTCGTCGGCAGCCGCTCGGAGCACCATTGGAGCCGCGCAGGATACCCTCTAAGAATTTCTCATGGTGGGTGTGCTTCTTGCAATGGTGGGGCGCGATCGAAAGGTTGAAGAGTAACAAGGGTAGATTAAATGGCCGCTGTAATAAATGGGGGCCGGCCGGCCTGTAATCGTCACGTCTTGTCATGGCGTTCATAGCGGAGGATTCCAGTGCACGCTTGGCAACACCGCACCGCACGTGTGGGCTTGAAGAGGCGCCAAATGTATCGTCGGTGGGCCTATTCCCGCGCTACTGCACTGTTTACCGTGCAAGCTTCCTGCCCGGCTAGTTTGGCCACGCGTCGGCTAGAAGAGGGACAAATCGTGGGCGTTTATTGGCAAAAAGCTTTGTAAAAACGAAGTGTGTGGAATGACTTCAGTCATAACTGTACCCTTCGGTGATAGGTCTAAGTTACACAGAAGCGTGATGATGGACACTCGAGTATGATAATTGATTCTGCGCTCTACAGTGCAAACAGTGGAAGAAACCAACCGTGTGCAATAATGTCGAAGATCGCAGTCGAGTTAGCTATACAGATCGTGTATTGTGAGATCGACAAGGTAAACTGATTTGAGATTGGTTAATAAAATCTAAGACCAATGCATATTAAGGTCAAAATAGTGCTAGCAATATACGAGTCTCATACGATGCCATTTCAACGATTGTACCAGAAAAGCTCGAAATGTTACAAGGTTCAAATTCCGGAGTTATATGGCTCAAATTCAAAGATTACAAGGTTCAAACTGATATTAGAAATGAAATTCAGCTCATCAGCTGCAAACGCTCGCACTGATCCACTGAACATGGATATCAGAGAGGTTCAAACTAATATCACCTCCTCTAAGTCTGGCTTCGAAACCTCACAATTTTTGCAAAGCGGTCAGCCACTGAGAAGTCATGTATGGGGTTGACACGATGACTTCCGATTAGTCTATCATCTGAAGTTCCAAAATGAAATTCAGCATTTTTGGAGCCTACTCCATTCTGCCGCAGGCGCCGGCGCTGATCAACAAACCATTCATTTTTGCGAAATAAATGTAGGGCAAACCTCATTGCCTTCAGCACCCTTGCTCTGAGAACAAAGAACCTGGCGAATATAATCTCCGGTAAGGTCCCTCGGTAGGAGTTCAAAGTAATTTCTGAGAGATGCAGATCTAGGAATTCGACGTGATTGTTATATTGTATCACATTATCTACCACTGGGCCTAATCTTATCTGCAAAAGAAGAAAACGTGTTAGTGCCTACATGCAGTTTTGAACATTACTACAGGCCTAGCTGTTTGGTTTGCAGGATTTGTAAAATGCACTAACATGCCATCTTCGATCTGACATGATTAACATGGGCATTTGATTACATTCTAGAAAAATGTAGCCTTTTTCACAAGAGGTTGGAGTGGATGAAAAGTTCCCTAAGAAAACTAGTACAGATGAATCCAAAGAGAAATGCTTATTGATTGCAACCATATAGATCAAGCAACCAATATGGGGGGGACATGTATGTACTGAAATCCTCCAAAAGAACCTTCAGAAATCGTAGTACATTGTCATTGTAAACTTGGAAAAAGGTGTCACAAATTGAACTCCCTTATGGTTAACACTTAACAGGAAAGGAAAATCACCTCGATATATAGCTTCTCAAGGCACGGAAAGCATCTCAGGAAATTGACAACTTGCTCCAGGTCGGGGCCGATAGATTCTAGTGCCAAGACCTTCACTGTGCGCAGTTTCGGGGTCAAGATTGTCGGAATGATTTTCTGAATGACAGACGAACAAACATCTTCAAAATTAGAATATTGGTAATTTGTAGAAGGAGAGGTAGAAGGCGGCTGTTGTACCTGAATGGATGTGGATCCAATAACAAGTTCGGAGTATTTGTCAGACGAGTAGCCCACCATTGTCAATTTCGGCGCAGAAATGACATTGATTCTTGTTGGACCGTCTTGATCAACTACAAGTAATCTGTCAAGTGCAAGTGTGTCCTGATGACCATACCGTGGTCCACCTTTTGTGATGTCCTCCTGCCGCACCAGCAACACACATAAATAGTCCGGAGAGTCATGGAGGTGATGTGGAAGGTACTCAACCCATTGATCGCCTGAATATGAAGTTATTCAAGTGCAGTACAGCCACGGAGCAGGCGCTCCATGTCACCCTTTGAGAGGCAGACGATGACAAGCTCGAGGTGCTTCAGTCGTGGTAGAATAAGAGCGGGCACGTCATTAAGGGGCAGGAAATGGTAGTTCCTGAACTTGGCGACGTGCAGCGTGGGCGCGAGGCGGAGTGCGGACGTTGGCAGCGACCGCATATGCCCATCATCAAAAGTGAGCTCCTCGAGCTGATCTAGGGCGGGGGATCAGAACCAGTCGTCAAGCTTGGCTCGGTCCTTGTTGTTGGAACAGAACTTGCCCATTCTAAGGCCTTTGGTTGGGCCAAGGTAACTGCCGAGGATCTTGGAGAATGCATCCAAGCTTCTGCGATAGCCAGGTAGAGCTCGTGGGTGTCGATGAGGTCGAGAGGGCTGGAGTTCCATAGGGGGCGCCACCGCCGGGAAAGGAGGGTTGTCCGCGCCCCATATTTGATTGGGGGGATGGAGATGATGACTCTCAACATATCATCGGGGAGGTTGCTGATTAAGTCTAGCCCTGCTGGAGTCGCTTGTGATTCTAGCTCGCCCCACCTCCGCTTGTTGGCAGCCCCGTTCTCCACCTCCAGAGTCTCCTTGTCAGCGGCGCTTTCTGATAGAAATGGGAGTACAGGGAATATTTAGTTAAAACAGGGCAATAGAAAAGTGTATTGGTAACTAGAAGTTATTAGGTAGGAATATAGTAAGAAAAGGGAATAACAATTGGTTGCTTAAATACTACACAATTCATTTGACATTGCTGGGTAAGTCAACATATGCAGATAGTTGTAAAGAAAACTTACTTTGAACAAAGTCTGGACGGATGATTTTGTCGGGGATGTTAGCATATATCTCATAACCAGGCCCTTCTATGTGCAGTGCAATTTTAGTGCCAGCTTTCAGTACATAAAACTTTGCAAATTCATTCCAAAAGCCAGTGGCAAAATGGGAGTCACCACGTTCATCAAGTCTTACAGTAGCAGCAATTGTAAATCCATGGTTTGTGTGCAGTATGACATCCGTGGAGCATTGATCTATGTAAAGGGAAAAATTGTGCACTACATAATCTGTTGCATAGCGAGGGATGTCCTGTAGAAAATGGTAGGATTGTTAAAGAAAATATGGTAACATGCAAATATGGGCCCAAATTGAAAGAACTGTACAGCAGTTGAAATCGAAGGACAAAAATCTATAATTAAACAGAAAGGGTAAACATGATGTCATGGAAAAATGAGAGTAATCGAAAGAACAATACATCATTAATTTGCCTAAAATAGAAAGAAGAGGGGGAAAATCCCCTTTGACGTATATGGTGCATGTGGCACCTTTTATCCAAATGTAGCAATATTTAGAATATGTTCAGGAAAGTAGGCCATGCCAACCGATTTAGGGTGAGATTGAACATACCACGCGCGTCCTCAAGTTATCTGGTACGATGAGATGGAATCTCTGGCGGCGGCCCCCAAGTTCTGAAGTGTCGGCGCACTGTACATTCTATGAATGAAAGAAAACCCTCAAATCAGCTCGAATAAAAATGAATTCACGGTGTTTTCCGCCGAGTGATTAAAGGAGGCAGATGAACTGGGATGAGAGATGAGATAATATCTCGTTAAATTAGTTACCTCATTGTCCATGAGAAAGAACCCTCAGTACGGCAGATTCCCCAACCGAGCGGAGCTGGTTCGACCGTGAGCAGCGTCGAGAAAGTCGATGGCTATAGGCGGCGGCAAGCGGAAGTGGCGAAATGCGGTGGGCTTTGTCGGCAGCCTGGCGGCGGCGACATGCGTCGAGCTAAGTGTTTACCGCCGCGATAGGCGGTGTCATGGCATAGACACGGAGGAGCTTGTGCAGGTGTGAATGGGGACCGTACCGGAGGGGGTGGCAGGCGGGGTGAGGGTTTTTGTGATGTGGGGATGGTGAGGTTTTTTTTTCATTTTTGAATTGGGTGGTGAGGGTTTTCTGTCCCACAAAGAATTTTGGGGGCGACGGTTTGCTAGAGCGAACCATGTGTGATTGACGCAACAGGAAAAATGAAAGCCATTGCACACGGTTCCAATTTTGGGAACCGTGTGTGATTGACGTACTACCTCCGTTTCCTGGTTTATTGGTCCCCCTTTGAAATTTGTACCAAATTTTGACCAAATATTTAACATACTCAGACATAGATAATAAGCGTACACATACATAAGCATAGTTCAACCATAAGTACATAGTTCAACCATCATTAAGCATACTCAAGCGTACATAGTTCGATCCATCCCACATCTCATCTCACATGCGGCCGGCACGATCCTGAAGTGTCTCCAGGTACTCGGCGTACGCGTCGTGCTCCACCCTGCGAGAATACTTCTGCTTGAAGGAGCCAACGGCCCGTCCTCTTGCATGCGCCAGAACACTTAGATACGCGTCATGAAGCTTGTGGTTGGAAAATGGGCATCCATAGCCGTCGTTCTAGGTCCTAATATGCCTGTTATGCATTCCCGCATAAAGCTCCCTCGGGATTCGCCTCTTGTACCTCCTCTGGGCATATTCATCCTTGCTGTCCACATCGTCAGACATCACCTATACAAATAGTAAAACAAATTTGGCATCAAATCACTGATTACATGTCGTGAAGTAGGATTAGGAATTTATGGCTATTTATTTATGCATATCCAGAGATTATGGTTCGATTTTTAAGCACAGTCGTCTATGTATAGACCAATCTTGAAGAAAATAATGGCACAAACATATGTAGGTCATTCAAAATCAATTGTCAAGTCCTGGCTAGGAATTATTAGCACGAACACTAACCCTAGTCGGATTACTAGCAGAAATCATTTGCACAGATGAAACAACTAATCACTTATCACCTGTACCATTCAAACAATCAATACACTACACGGGTGAAAGCACAAGTGCTCCCAGGGTGATTTTGGTAATTAATGTCAACATATCTCTTGTTGGACTAATGCTTCTACCTAGTATGTTTTAGATAAGTTTAACAATGGAGTGGCATGGACAAGAGGATGTGGAACCCCTTCAAGATGCTAAGGACAAAGGATTGGCTCAAGCTCAAAGCTCAGGACTCTACATTTTCTATTTTAGTGATCCAAGATCACATTGAGTCCATAGGAAAGCCAATACTATTAAGAAGGGATGAGGTGTTGCTTAATGGCTTGCTTGCTCAAAGTGCTTAGTGATATGCTCCAAAGCCCTCAACCACTTTCTCACTTCCACATATGTCCTAATCCAAAAAGTCCAACTCGGTCCCACCGATTCTTTCTATCCGGAGCCACCGAGTTCAGTTGACATAGCCACTGCCAGAAACCCTAATCAGTTCGGTCTCACCGATGGGATCTCGGTCTCACCGAGATGGGCTTGCAAACTCTCTGTTGTCTGTTTCAATAATTTCGGTCCCACCAAGATTTACAACCGGCCCCACCAAGTTTGCTTGGCCAACATTCTGTTTCACTTATTACCCAAATCGGTCCCACCGAGTTTGAGTAATCGGGCAAACCGAATTTTGGATTTACCCTAAGCCTAGCACATCGGTCCCACCGAGTTGATCCAGTCGGTCCCACCGAAATGCCTAAGGGTCACATTATGAACCAAATCGGTCCGACCGAATTCTCTGAATCGGTCCCACCGAGTTTGGTGATTTGTGTGTAACGGTTAGATTTTGTGTGGAGGCTATATATACCCCTCCACCCACTCTTCATTCATGGAGAGAGCCATCAGAACATGCCTACACTTCCAATACATATTTTCTGAGAGAGAACCACCTACACTTGTGTTGAGGTCAAGATATTCCATTCCAACCACATGAATATTGATCTCTAGCCTTCCCCAAGTTGCTTTCCACTCAAATCTTCTTTCTACCAAATCCAATCCTATGAGAGAGAGTTGAGTGTTGGGGAGACTATCATTTGAAGCACAAGAGCAAGGAGTTCATCATCAACACACCATTTGTTACTTCTTGGAGAGTGGTGTCTCCTAGATTGGCTAGGTGTCACTTGGGAGCCTCCGACAAGATTGTGGAGTTGAACCAAGGAGTTTGTAAGGGCAAGGAGATCGCCTACTTCGTGAAGATCTACCCGAGTGAGGCAAGTCCTTCGTGGGCGACGGCCATGGTGGGATAGACAAGGTTGCTTCTTCGTGGACCCTTCGTGGGTGGAGCCCTCCGTGTTCTCGCGCAACCGTTACCCTTCGTGGGTTGAAGTCTCCATCAACGTGGATGTCCGATAGCACCACCTATCGGAACCACGGATAAAAAATCTCCGTGTCTTCAAATTGCGTTTGCACACTCCAATCCCATCCCTTTACATTCTTGCAACTTGCATGCCTTACTTTCTGCTGCTCATATACTTTTTGTATGCTCGCATGCTTGCTTGATATGTATTGCGAATGTTTAAACTTGTGCTAGTACTCCAGTTCAACTCAAGAGATTAAAAACTACAACTTTTCTTGATTAGAGTCTATTCACCCCCCTCTAGACACCTCTTCTCGATCCTTTCAACGGGTCTAACGAAACTTACTCAGATTTCATGGATTGGGAGAATATAACCACAGGATTCCTATTCCAAAAAGGGGAGGCAGGAGTAACCAGAGAAACCCTATGATCTATTTGACACATAAATGAGTATAGATGACTAACCAGCTGCCCGTCGTCGTCGGAGTCGTCACCGGAGTGGTCGTCGGAGTTGTTGCCAGAGTGGTCGTCGGAGTCGGTGTGGAACTCCGCCTCCGACTGTGGAAGCTCGACGCCGTCGACGACGTCAGGGTGCAGCGATAACTCACCGGTAGTGACGGCAACCTCTGTCTCCATCTCCACGCCGTGCTCCGGTGCTTTAGCAGCCCCGGCGTCGCCACTCCGTCCGATGGGGCGCTTCGGCGGCATCCTCATACACTGACGGCTTTGAGGACTGAGAGCGGCATCGAGGATGAAAGCGGAGAGAGAGGATTGTGTGTGCGTAGCGAGGATGGGGGGTGCGGCCGCTCGGGCGCACCATTAATATGGAGTAGTGGGAGTTGTGGGAGAGAGGCGGGCCGCGGTCAAACCGATGGCTCGCCTCCCGGTGAGCCTGCGCACTGGACTGCTGGCATGCCTACCAAAGTTTCACACAGCTACTCGCACGCCTCCCGATGACACTGCGCAGCGAGCACGCCTCCATCAATTCACACACCTGCACGCACGCCTCCCCGTCTGCCTGCGTGGTGGACTGCTCGCATGCATCCCGTCAACTCACACCTGCTCGCACGCCACACGGGTCGCGCGGCAGCATGTATATTGTTTTTCTATTTGGATGATTAATGCTGCCGCTTTATTGCTTAGCGAAAGCATGGCACGTATCCATTGTTGGTCTAATGCTCACGGTTCGAATAAATAATCTGTTTGGGATATTGGTTCCCAATTATTAATAATCTCCCATTTGTAATTAGATAAAGATTACATCAAAACTGGTCTCAAATTTGACAAAAAAAGTACAATGCCACTTTGTATTGGTGTCCATATGACAACACGATAAGTTTCATGAACTTCAAATAAGTTTTGGGTGTACTAGAATTTAAAAATCAAGATTCTCAACGATTGAAATTTGTTGCACGGGGAGTAAACATGCACCCAATGAGACACATGTGTTTTTGCAATCCATTTAGGTGCACTGTCACGTGTGCATGTAGCTCAAATTTGTTTTTTGCACATTATACCCATAGAAAATCAATCAATCAATGTACTAAACGTCTTAATGATCTCTGTGATTTTTTTGAAATTAAAACGTCCCTCCTTTGGTTACATGTATGTTCACCGCGGGATAATTAATTTAACATGCATCGTAGTTGCGGTGGATTCGCGGTGTGTGTGTGGGTGTGTGCGTCTGGGGGTGGCGGGTGGCTCGCAGTACACTACGAGTTGTGAGCCACCGTGTGGGTTGGCCGTTTTGTTAGGCAGGCCAGTGCCACATCAGAGTCGTGAAAATCGTTATTTAAAACATTACACAACCCTTTCATACATAAATATTTTGGCCACATGCAGTCGATGGTTGTCCTACACGACACTCGATACTCGCGTGTGACGCTTTCTGTGGGCCCGCGAGGTCGTCGTCCATCACTTTGACGAACAGCCGACAGTGAGGTTGATTTGGCCAGCAAGGTAGAATCTTTTTTGTTTGTGTTATGGTGGTATATAGTACGCGTCGAAGAGGTGGGAAGGGACTAGCATATATACTATACGTACGCCTCCGTGAACAAGTACACCTCACTCAGTGTCGGGACTTTTTGGTTACCGAGGCACGTGCCACATCAAAATTATGAAATTGGTTATTCAAACATCACACAACACCTTTTTGGGCCACATGCATATCCTAGCTAGGACACTCACGTGTGACGCTTCAATCTGTGGGCCCACGAGGCCATCTTTGATGCATGCATGCATCACTTTGACCTACATCGGGAGAGGTTAATTAATTTCACCATCGATGAGGATTATTTTTGGGTTGTACATATATTACGGCAGGAGCATATAGTATGTGGTGAAGAGGGGGGAAGGGGACCATCATATGTATTACGCTTGATATGAACCTCACTCTGTGTGGGTTCATGGTTTACCGTTTTTGAGGCATGTGGCACATCAAAGTTGTGCATTTTGGGTATTCAACATATATATGTTTGGCCCACATGTAAAGCGCTGGTGGTTGTCCTCTCGCACCCACTTAAGCGGTTATCAGCTATATGGATGCTTTCTGTCAGTGTTCTGGGAATGGGGGTCCCCAGACTTGCCTGCCTGCGGCCCACGGCGTGGCTATGCTAGCGGGCTTGTACGGCCCATCTTCATCAACAAAGCATTCAAGACCCTCGCGAGGGGCCAAGCCTTGCGAGGCGGATGACGCAACACTTCCTTAGGAGTGGTCTCTCCAGGCTGCCTTGCGAGGAGCGGAGATATCAAGGCGGGGTAAACCTCGCGAGGTTCTCGTGACATGAGCCATGATGATCGACACCAGGCGGGCGCCAGCGCGTGCAGCGTCCTTGTTTCCTCATTGGTGCTAAGGAGGCAAGCGCAGGCGCGGAGTACCGAGGCATCAGGCAAAGGTTTCCATATCAATGCAACGAGACCAAGACCAGCAGGCCAGCAGGACGGAGGTCACCGTGGAGCCCAAGACGGCGTCATCACCAGAGCCTTTTTGCAGGCGAATACCGCTTCTGTTAGGATAGCTTGTACTAGTTGTCCCCTTTCAAATTGGCCGCCGTTGTTGGCTCCCTTCCCGCTCAATATTTGGGAAGAGGACCAGGGCCTCTATAAGTAGAACTAGCCACCACCAAAGGAGGCAACTTGATCTCATCTGATCGAGAGCCAACCCTTAGCGACACCGAACACAAGAACACCTCGACCTCAGGAGGCTGTTCTTTCCCTTGTACTGTTCTTCATCAGCCCAAGAGGCAATCCACCACCACACACTAGAGTAGGGTATTACACCACAATGATGGCCCGAACCAGTATAAATCTTGTGTCTTTGTGTTGCTAGTTCGTCGAGTTCATCCGCGAGATCTTAGCGAGCTAGGGCGTGGATCGGTAGGAGGGAAAGAACTTCGCGCGCACCCCAGAGTTTGAACCTTAAGGGTTTTGCCGGAATCCCAGATCCGACATTTGGCGCGCCAGGTAGGGGTGCGCCGTTGCTCCTCTCCACCAGCCTACGCTGCGCGCCACCGCACTTCGCCCCCATGGCAGGTGCCCCACCACCTGCTCCTGCGGCCGGTGATGCCGCCGTGCTACGACGGCGTGGCAGACCCGTCAGCTTTCTTGTTGGCGTACGAGGAGGCCGTCCTCAAGGCCGGGCGCGACGACAAGGTCATGGCCAACTGGCTCCCCATGGCCCTCGCCGGCGAGCCATGCACCTGGCTGCTCAACCTCCCTGGATCCACGATGGCATCCTGGGGGGAACTACGCGACCTCTTCACTGCTCGCTACGTGGTACCGGCGCACCACGAAGTCGCGGCCCTGCTGGGCGGCTCTCAAGCACCGCCTTCAGATCGCCACGTCAAGCCGTTCCTCCGCCAGATTGGTGCCGCTTCCAAGCGCCCGGGGGCTCCGCCGGGTTGGGCTGCGCTGGAGGCCGACCTCACCTTCGGCTCAGAGGACTACCCCGACTCCACCGTCGGCTCGGGCATGCTCCCAATGCTCTGCACGCCCACCATCTGCAACGTGGCTGTTACCAAGACCCTCATCGATGGCGGTGCCGGCCTCAACCTGCTCTCCATGGAGGCCTTCAGCCTTCTTCACGTGCAACTCGAGCGGCTCAGCCTCAGCAAGCCTTTCTCAGGAGTTGGTGGTGGCACTACCCGCTCTCTGGGACTGATCCGCCTTCCCGTCACCTTCGGCACGCGTGACAACTACCACACCGAGCTGGTCGACTTCGACATCGCCCCCATCGGCCTCCCGTACAACGCCATTCTCGGGTACCCGGCTCTAGCCCAATTCATGGCAGCGACTCATCTGGCCTACAACCTCATGAAGATGCCTGGGAGCAAGGGCGTCCTCACTGTCAAAGGGGATGCCAAGGAGGCCCTGGCGGCGCTCAAGCTCGCCCTCAAAACCGCCACGGCGGCGCAGCCTGCTGACGCGGGCACCTCCGAGCCCAAGGGAGCCATACCGACCAAGAAGAAGCAATTGTTCACACAAGACAAGGCAGAAACCAAGCAGGTGCCAGTCAACGAGGACGGGCCCTCAGGAGCCACCTTTACCATAGGTGCCAGCCTCAACCAAGGCCAAGAGGAAGCTTTGGTGAAGTTCTTGCACGCAAACAAGGATATATTCGCATGGGAGCCCAATCAGCTGGTACGAGTTCCGAGAGAGGTGATTCAACATCATTTAAGGGTATGCCCCAAGGCACACCCCGTGAAGCAGAGGGCGAGACGGCAGTCCACTGAGAAGCAGGCCTTCATTGTCCAAGAGACCCGCAAGCTGGAGGCGGCGGGTGCCATTCGCGAGGTTCGGTATCCCGAATGGCTGGCGAACCCCGTCGTAGTGCCGAAGAAAGGCGGGAAGGAACGGATGTGCGTCGACTTCACCAAACTTAACAAAGCCTGCCCCCAAGATCCGTTCCCGCTCCCACGCATCGATCAGATCGTCGAATCCACCGCCGAGTGCGACTTGCTGTGCTTCCTGGATGCGTTCTCAGGATATCACCAGATCAAGATGGCCGTAGAAGATGTGGAGAAGACAGCCTTCCTGACCCCGTGTGGTGTGTACTGCTAGACCTGCATGCCCTTTGGATTGGGCAACGCGGGCGCAACCTTTCATCGACTGATGCACATCGCCTTGGGGCGGCAGCTCGGGAGAAACACAGAGGCCTACGTCGATGACATTGTGGTGAAGTCTCGGGAGGCAAGGACCTTGATTCAAGATCTGGAGGAGACCTTCGCGAGCCTGCGCCAAGTGAACTTGCGGCTTAACCCGAAGAAGTGCGTGTTCGGCGTCCCTTCCGGCAATCTGCCGGGCTTCCTCGTGTCCCACAGAGGAATCGACGCAAATCCAGAGAAGATCAAGGCCATCGAGGACATGAGCCCGCCGCAGACCCTTAGGGAGATGCAAAAGCTGGCTGGCCGGGTAACTGCGTTGGGACGCTTCATCTCCAAGATAGGGGAACGCGCCCTACCCTTCTTCAAGCTGATAGCGAAGAAGGGCCCATTCGAGTGGACCCAGGAGGCCGACCGAGATTTTCAAGACCTCAAGAGATACCTGACCAGCCCTCCGGTGATGGTAGCGCCACGACCCCTCGAGCCCCTAGTACTCTACCTCGCTGCAACCCCGTACTCTGCCAGCGCAGCACTGGTGGCGGTTCAGGAGGAGCACCAAGCCATGGGTGCGCTGTGCCGGGCTACAACTGAAGCAATGCAAGATCAGGAAGGCGCCGCAAGAGCCGTGGCAGCGCCGATAGAAGACCAAGCTCAACAGGACAACGCCGCCAAAATTCCCGCAAACAATCAGGCATGAGGAGCCCCGTCACCTCACGAGGTATCTCAACTTCCGCAAGACACGAGCCTAGACACCGCGCGAGCACTCGTCGAACACCCGGTGTATTTCGTCAGCACCGTGTTGCGAGATGCGAGGGCGCAATATCCCATGCCTCAGAAGCTTCTGCTCGCACTCTTGGTGGCCTCGCGCAAGCTGCGGCACTACTTCCAGGGGCACCCCATCAAGGTTGTCTCAGCCTACCCATTGGAGAGGGCGCTCAGGAGCCCCAATTCTGCCGGAAGGGTCGCCTAGTGGAACATCGAGCTGCAAGCATTCCAGTTAGAGTTCAGTACTACCAGGGTCATCAAGGCAGCCGTGCTCGCAGATTTTGTGGCAGAATGGATGGACGTCCCGACACTTGAAGTAGGCGAAGACCGGTCCACCTCGCCAGGAAGTGAGGCACCAGATGGTTGGGTCATGTACTTCGATGGCGCCTTCGCGCACCAGGGCGCAGGGGATGGAGCAGTACTCATCTCGCCCACCCAGGATAAGCTCTATTATGCCGTGCAGCTCTGCTTTCAACAGGGCGAGAAGGTCTCCAACAACATCGCGGAATACGAAGGCCTCATAGCTGGCCTGAAGGCCGCGACAGCTCTGGGGGTGAAGCGCCTTACCGTTAGAGGCGACTCGCAGCTCCTTGTCAACTTCTCCAACAAAGTATACGAGCCAAAGGACGAGCATATGGAGGCATACCTCGCGGAGGTGCGCAAGATGGAGAAGAAGTTCTTGGGCCTGGAGCTGCAGCACGTGCCCCGGGGCACCAATAAGGAAGCCGACGACATCGCCGGGAGAGCATCCAAGCGGCAACCACAAGAGCCCGGTGTCTTTGAGGAACGACTCTTCAAGCCATCGGCGACACCACCACTTTCAGGCATAGCTCAGACTCGGGAGGAGCTCCCGCAGCCTCCTGCCATAGGAGCCCCAGCATGTGGCCCGATATCAGGAGCTCGCTTACTCTTGGCGCTTGACCTCAGGAGGGATGCTGGGCCAAGGAATTCAAGGAATATCTGATGCAAGGGGCGCTGCCAGAGAAAGAGGAGGATGCAGAGCATGTGGTTCAGCAAGCCACGACGTACTGCATCCAGGATGGTGAGTTGTACAGGAAGCAGCCAAACGACGTTTCCCTGCGCTGCATTTCCAAGGACCAGGGGAAGGAGCTGCTAACTGACATACACGGTGGGGACTACGGGCACCACTTGTCATCACGGACCCTCGTCGGCAAAGTATTCCGCAGTGGGTTCTACTAGCCCACTGCGCTCAACGACGCAGCTGAGCTGGTAAAGTCCTACGAAGCCTGCCAGTTCCATGCCAAGCAAATTCATCAGCCGGCTCAGGGCCTCCAGACCATTCCGCTCACGTGGCCGTTCGCGGTCTGGGGGCTGGACATCTTGGGCCCGTTCCCTCGAGCGCCTGGGGGCTACCGCTACCTCTACGTCGCCATCGACAAGTTCACCAAGTGGGCGGAAGTGGAAGCCGTCTGCACCATCCTAGCTGGCTCTGCTGTCAAGTTCATCAAGGGCCTCGTGAGCCGCTTCGGGGTCCCCAACCGCATCATCACAGATAACGGCTCACAGTTCACTAGTAACCTCTTCAAAACCTACTGTGCTAACCTTGGAACGCAGATCTGCTACGCTTCGGTGGCGCACCCCAGGAGCAATGGTCAGGCCGAACGCGCCAACGTGGAGGTCCTGAGGGGCCTCAAGACCAGGACCTTCAAGAAGAAGCTCGAGGCCTGTGGCAGGGGCTGGTACGACGAGCTCCAGTCCGTGTCGTGGTCTATCCGCACCACCGCCACCAAACCAACGGGCGAGACCCCATTCTTCCTTGTCTACGGAGCTGAAGCAGTCCTTCCTCATGAGGTTAAGCATCGCTCCGCACGGGTCCTGGCGTTCGATGAAACGCCGCAGGACGCCACACGGGGGATGGACCTCGTGCTGGGGGAGGAGCGTCGTCGCGAAGCTGCACTGAGGGCGGCAAGGTACCAGCAGGCACTCTGGCGATACCACTGCCGCAGCGTCCGCTCCAGGACGCTCGAGGTGGGCGACCTCGTCCTGAGGCGGGTCCTCTCCAGGGAAAGGATGCACAAGCTTTCACCCATGTGGGAGGGCCCGTTCAGGGTCGTCCATGTCTCCAGGCCTGGCGCCGCGCGCCTGGAGACGCAGGACGGGATACCTATCCAGAACGCCTGGAACATCCAGCACCTCCGGAAGTTCTACCCATGAAGCAAGGCCCGGTGCCTGTGAAGAATCGCCGCCCGTGACACTCTCACGTAATAATGAGTGGGGATGTACATGCCCCGGAGTCTCAGGAGCGCCGGCCTCAGGCCCTGGGGCTCCCTCCCACGCCTAGTGACAACACTTAGCTCCACGCTGGTGTGAAGTCTTGAAGACTAGATTAGGTGCTGGACGCGGCTTTTCATTTGCTTTCCGTAGTTGGCTCGCTTTTCCTTAATCAAAGTTTGCTTTTGGTGTTCCTTGCTGATTCAGTTCCCTCGCCTCTTACCACATTTTCCGGCCCTGGTTCGCTCGTGTTCTCTCTCTCGCATACCTCGCGAGGGGGGCTGGGCAGGTGCCCTTGCGAGCGTTTTTCTTCTCTCCGCCTTCTCGCGAGCCACCCTCGTTCGAGCCCGAAAGCTGGCGCATCTCTCCTAATCCGTGCCCCACGGGTACCGCGATACAAAGCGTCGGGTCAAGGCTTGGGTGAACGACAAATCTCCTGGCAAACTCCCTAATGGATTTTTTGCAGTTCCTGAGCAATCGCAGACCACAAGGTCATGATGGACACGAGGAAATGAACGCCTCGTAAGGAGGAGGGCCCCCCGAATGCACCAGGCTAAGTTATCTTTACGCAAAATAGCCACACAACATTGAAACAACAAGCGTAGCATAATGGTTAATAAGTTATGGTTCGATACACGCCCCTCCGGGACCATGCTGGTTTCATTTTGATACAGGAAGGAAAAGGGGAACATAACAAAAGCGGCGATCAACACCCAACAAATTCGTTTACTAGTGACATGATAGGCGCTCCCACCCCCACCCCGGCGATCGCCACCACCTCCGGTGATCTCCTCCCCTAGCCACCAAATTTCATTTCCTCCCCAATAGATCTCTCCGGCGCACTGAGATCTACGTCCTAATACCCATCTCTATGGGTTTTGCTGATGGATCCACCCTTGGCTTGGACTTCTCCAAGGGTCTGGTTTTTGCAGAAAAGGTTTTTCAATCTACGGGTTTTCCGGTGCACCCCATGGATGACATGGGCTTCTTCACCATGGTAATTTCTTTTGGCTGGCACGATTTTCGTTTGACTGAGGATTCGGTGGCAGCGGCACTTGAGGCGGCCATCGGAGGTTCTGCTATTGAGTTCATGGTTTTTATGATCACGGATAGGGTTTTTGGTTTTCAAGTTTCTTGCAAGGCTATGGCTTTGATCATTCTCAAGCTCCGTTCTTTCTCTTGTGATCATTTTAAATGTTTCTTTCATCTTTGGGGTAATGGTGGCCCAAATTGGGGCCGTGAGTTTAAACTTTGGAAATTGGAATGTGATGCCGAGTGGATCATTGTTAGTCCTTCCAAACGTCGAGCTACCCTTGGCATGTTGGCTATGCACACCAAGCCCCGTAAATCTTCGATAAGATCATCTCATGCTCCTGCCAAGAAGCTTTCATTTTCAAAGTTCCAGAATTATCCTGCTTGCCGTGGTTATCGTTATCCGGCCATGCAAAATTGCATTCAAACTGTTGAGGATGCGGGGTACACGCTTTCTGCGCATGAAAGGGTGGTCATCCACCCCCCGCCGCCGGCTGAACTCCGGTGGACATCGACTACTCCCTCCATTTCTTCCGGAACGGTTAGGGATCTTCAAACAGCTGCGAATGGGTCGCCGTCTATCTCAGGCGGAATTTTTGGCTCTCCGAATGTGGACGTGCCATCCCATGTTGGGCCGTCATCTTCACGTTCCACGGTCCAGGTGGAGCCGGTGTTATCCTCTGGGCCTTCCATTCCTTCCTCTCAGCAAGCAGAAGAAGATTTTGATAACTTGGTAGCGGGTATGGTGGACGAAATTTTAACGTGTCAGATTTGCTTGTCTAAGGGCCATTTTGCTGCGGCGTGCACGTCTAAATTACGTTGTACCTCTTGTCTGCGAGTGGGGCATGGTAAAAAGGATTGCAACAAGTTTGCAAGGATTTTGTGTCTGGTTTGGAAACCAAAACCCGGTAACGTTGCAACTTCCGAGGATCGCTCAGCTCCCACCGAGAATATCTCTCTGACACAGCTTTTACCAAACTTGGACTCCTCTTGCACTTCCGCATTTACTGCTTCGCCCTGTTCCGTCAGTCCTGGTCCCAAAACACCTTCGACCGCGCCGCCTGAGACCCCTCCTCCGCCGGAGTTCTTGCCGTCTGCTTCTAGCCCGGGTTGTACCCCTCCGATGGCCAACTTCCCTCTCGATCCCTTGCTGTATGTGCCGGCTGGCCATCACATTGTGGATGGCGGTGATGCTCGTTTGCCTCGGACCTATGTGACGCCACATACCCCACTTGTGCGCCGCCATGAGGAATTCAGGCTAGCTGAGGTAATGCCCATCCCCCCTCCCGATCAGATTGGTGCTGCTAGAGAGGAAGTGGTTCAATGGTTGCAAGCTCATGGGGTGTTGGTGAGGTCTGCTCAGCCTTGGATTAGATCGGTGGGTCTTTTTGAGCTTCAGGATGCTGCAGTCAGGTTTTCTCTTCTTCAGATGCCGCCCCAACCTCTTGGCAACGATCGTTTTGTGCGTTTTATGAAACACGATGAGGGTGAATCTTTTAGAGGTGCTCAGGGTTTCCGTCAGGGACTGCTCATGTTCTTGGGGATTCCGCTTGATCTTCGCAATGAGGATAGTATTCGGGCAGCGGTCAACACATTTGGGAAGTTTCATCATTGGATTAGTGAGGATCCATACCTTGTGCGCACTTTGGTCTTTGCGTCTTTTCCAGAAGATATTTTGGTGCCAAGAGATGTGGTGTTCATGGATTATGCTGCCTGGGGTGGTGCCAGGGTGTCTTGGACGGCGCCTCTGTACATCCTTGGGGCCAATTTTGCTGAACAGATGCCCCAAGATGAAGACTGGATGCCCATCAATGGCAATCCTCATCCCCTGCCTGGTGTACCCTTCCCGGAGATGCCACCTTTTATTTTGCCTCCATTCCCGGCTCTGGGGTGGAACGATGTGCCGCCACCTCCGCCTGAACCTGCACATAATGAGGTGCATGAGGACAATTGGGGCAACTGGGAGGAGCCTGCTGCGGAGCCTGCTGTGGAGGATCAAGAATCCGTGGTGTTGAATGCCTCGGCTCAACCCAGTTCGGCTCACCAAAGTTCTGAAGCTCAACCTCAGGTGCCCCCTGCACCTATTGTTCTTATTGATGGGGCTCCACCTGACAACCTGAATGATCTGATGGAGATTGCACCGGACCTGGAGGATGCTCGTAATTGGGAATTGTGGTCTATCAACCTCCTCTTTTTGATGTCCAGGCTTTGGATCAGCCTGTGGTTAAGATCCCCTTTGGTCCCCCTCTGCCCCCTGAAATGATTTGGAGGTGCTCGTTTGAAAACCTGCTGAATGCTCCAATGGTGTTTGAGGTGCCAAAACCTCTGCTGCCTAAACCCATGTCGCCTGTCATTTTGACCAAGAGAAACTGGGACTTTGCTTTCCAGCAGGATGAACTTCCTTTGCTGACATGGAAGGAGCCGGTACCTGCCCGACCTGTGGCTAGAGCGTTATTTGTGGATGATGCTGAGAGGGCTACACCTATTGTCCCTTCTCCTCCTGCGCGTGCACCCACGAGGAGGCCACGCAAAACTCTGGCGCCAACGCCTCTTGTTGAAACATCTGTTCGAAGGTGTACCAGAAGTTCGGCCCAGCGGGATGGGTTTAAGCCCACTTTCCATGAGCTGGTTCTGCAGCCCAAGAAGAAGAAGCCCAAGGCCAAGCCCCTTTCTGCAGAGATGTCTGATGACCCTGCATTTGGAGATGTTCCTCCACCTACTCCCATCAGTCATCTGCAAGCTATTGGCAAGGAGCTGGAGATTGATGCAACTCTGCTCACGGAGGATGCACTTATGGTGGACCCTGTTGCTGCTGCAAATCAAGCCTCCAATGAATAGTGTGCTCCTCTTCTGCAGGGTTTGGCAAGCCCATAAATCTGCTTTATGCGTTTGGTTTTCATTTTCTGATCCTTGGATATGTAATAATGTTGGTTCGGAACTATTATGTGCTTTTGGGCATCTGACACTGTGTGTCATGTGCATGGGAGACTTGTTTATGTTATTCCTTTATGAATAATCACTATAGAAACTGGAATGTCCTGTGCTGGAATGTCAGGGGTTTAAACTCTGAGGCTAGACAAAGAGCTGTTAGACAAAAGATTGACGAAAGTCACTGTGCTATTGCTTGTCTGCAAGAAACTAAATGTGCTTCATTCGATTCCAGAACGATTAAAAGCTTTTGCCCCAAGAGATTTGACAGCTTTGCTTTCTCTCCTTCCTTGGGGGCCTCTGGTGGAATTCTAGTTGTTTGGAACTCGTCTATATTTGGTGGGACTTTATTGCAAGTCCAACAATTTGCAGTGGTGATCGAGTTTGTTTCTACGCAAAACAATGAGCGGTGGACTCTTGTGGTGGTTTATGGACCTTGTGAGGGGGAAGCTAGGGATAATTTTGTAACCTGGTTGTATCACCTGAACATTCCTGTGGATGAGAATTGGCTGTTACTGGGGGATTTTAATTTCTTACGTTCTATGGATAACAGAAATCTACTTGGTGGTGATTTGAATGACATGTTCATCTTTAATGAGATTATTGGACACCTCGGCCTTTTGGAATTGCCCATCAAAGGCAGGTCCTACACTTGGTCCAATATGCAGGATACTCCACTCCTTGAGCAGCTTGACTGGTTCTTCACTTCTGTTGATTGGATATCTGATTATCCCATGACTGAGGTGCTACCTCTTGCCAGAACTGCTTCTGACCATGTGCCTTGTATGGTTACAATCAAAACTTCTATTCCCAAGTCTAATATCTTTAGGTTTGAGAATTATTGGTTGGAGTTGGAGGGTTTTATGGACTGTGTTAATTCCTCATGGCAGAAACAATCCAGAAAGGGCCATATTACTGCCAGAATAGCTGACAAATTTAAGTCCTTGAGAATGTGTCTAAAGAGATGGCAGAAGAACATTTCCAAACTGAAAACTCTAATTTGTAAATTCAATAGTGTTATCCTGCTCTTGGATGAGCTTGAGGAATATAGAACACTCTACAGACATGAATCAAATTTCAGGATAGTGGTTAAATCCCATGTTGAGAAATTGCTCCACCTTCAATGTCTCTATTGGAGGAAAAGATGTACTATCAGATACATAAAAGTGGGTGGTGAGAACACCAAGTTATTTCATGCTATGGCCACGGAGAGGTATCGAAGGAATTCTATTGCTAGCTTAAAATTGCCTGATGGTACGGTGGTGACTGATCATTCACAAATGGAGGGTATTATCTGGAATTGTTTTAAGAACAGAATGGGTTCTTCCAGGGAATTAACATGGGTTTCGATCTTTCTTCCCAAATTGAACCAGTTGTGGGATTGGATGTTCTCACTAAGCCTTTTGAGAAGGAGGAAATGGACTTGATTGTCAAGCATATGCCAGTTGATAAAGCTCCAGGTCCAGATGGTTTTAATGGTCTTTTCTTCAAAAGGTGCTGGCACATAATTTCTCAGGATTTTTATGAACTGGCCCAGGCTTTCTTTGAGGGTACTCCTCATCTGGAAAACATCAATGACTCTTACATAACTCTGGTGCCTAAGAAGCCCTCCCCTGAGGAGGTGGGTGACTTCAGACCTATCTCTTTAACAGGAATGGGTCTTAAGTTCTTGTCTAAGATGGCAGCCAATAGGTTTCAAGAGGTGATTATGCAGTGTGTCCACAAGAACCAATATGGTTTTATAAAAAGTAGAACAATTCAGGATTGTATTGGGTGGACCTTTGAGTATTTACACCAGTGCCACCAGTCCAAGAGACCTATTGTGATTCTAAAGTTGGATTTTGAAAAGGCTTTTGACTCCCTTGAGCATGAGGCCATTGTGCAAATTTTGAGATATAAGGGCTTTAATGAGAAGTGGATCCTCTGGATGAAGCAACTTCTATCCACAGGTACCTCATCTGTTCTGCTCAATGGAGTCCCTCGTAGGAAGTTCAGATGCAAAAAGGGTGTCAGACAGGGTGATCCAGTCTCTCCCCTCCTTTTTGTCCTAGCTGCTGATCTCCTGCAGACTATAATTAATGACATGTTCAGAAGGGGCATTCTTCAGTTACCTATACCTTGTCATGATCAGGATTACCCTGTGATTCAGTATGCTGATGACACTCTTATTATCTTGCCTGCTGACAAGGACCATCTCATAGCTCTCAAGGATATGCTCAGGGTCTTCTCTGTGTCCACTAGTCTAGATGTGAACTATCACAAATCCTTTATTATTCCCATCAATGTGGACACTGCTGTCATGTCTGAATTAGCTTCTGCATTTGGCTGCCAGATTGGGAAAATGCCATTTACCTACCTTGGGTTGCCAGTGGGAACTACAAGGCCTAAAATGGTGGATTTTATGCCATTGGTTGACTGCATGGAGAGGAGAATGACAGCTAGTTCATCTTTTTTGAATCAGGGGGAAAGGCTGCAGTTTCTTAACTCTGCTCTGTCATCTATGCCCATTTTCTTCCTATGCAGTTTGGCTGTCCTAGCTGGAATTCTTAAACAATTGGAAAGAATCCAGAGACAATGCCTCTGGAGGAGGAATAGGGGTCAGCCTGCCCCCACCCTAGCTGCGTGGGACCTTATTTGCAGGCCAAAAAACAGGGGAGGTCTTGGTATTCTCAACCTTGGTTCTCAGAACGTTGCACTTCTGATCAAACATGCGAATAACTTCCTTAATAAAAAGGATCTCCCTTGGGTTTCTTTAATTTGGGATACCTACTATCATAATAGGGTCCCCCAGGGAACTTCTGATTGTGGCTCATTCTGGTGGAAGGATATTTGCAAGGTCATGCATCATTTTAGGGAGTGTGCTTGGGTTCAGATTAATGCAGGGGACACTGCCCTCATGTGGTCAGATAACTTGCAGTTTGATGGTCAGGTGTCTAGCCTTCAACTCAGATTTCCCAGGCTCTATTCCTATGTTAAGGACCCCTGGGTCACTATTCTTGAGTTCTTGGACTCTCAGGACATTTTCCAGCACTTCCACCTTCCTTTGTCCAGCCAGGCTTTTGATGATCTGACTATTCTCCAGTCAATGTTGGGTGGCCTTAATAGAGCACCTGGGTCCAAGGATATATGGTTTTGGAAGGGCACTGCCAAGGGATACTCACCAAAGTTGTTTTACTCACATACTTTTGTATCAGCATCTTTCAACCCTTTGACAGCTTGGATCTGGAAGTCCTCTTGTACAATGAAAATCAAAGTTTTTGCTTGGATGCTTATTATGGACAGGTTGAACACCAAGGACATGGTGGATAGGAGGCATTGGCATTTGGAGGATGGAGTAAACTGTGTCCTTTGTCCTTTGCAGACTAGGGAAACAAGGGATCATCTGTTCTTCAATTGCAACTTTAGTGTCAGAGTTTGGAACTATCTGCAAATTGATTGGTCTTCTGGTCACTCCATGGCTCATTTGGTTCTTAATGCTAGTAGGAGTTTTAGGAAGCCCTTCTTCACCGAAGTGGTGTTCATTGCTTGCTGGAATATCTGGATCATCAGGAATGCTAAGGTCTTCAGGCATGAGAGAGCTAGATTTAATAAATGGAGATCTGCTTTCATCCGTGACATCAGCTTAATGCAATATAGAGTGAAAGCTGCCTACAAAGATGATCTTCTACGCTGGATTTCATTTCTGCCACCTTGAGGCAAATAGTCTGTATCTTTTAACTTGTTTTTTCTCCTTCTTCCCCTAGCTACTTTGATTACCTCTTGTAATCCCCCTTTGTACTTGTACTGTATCTCTTTTTCTCAATAATGTTTTGATATGCTGTGGGGGTTTCCCCTACAGTTCCCAGTCAAAAAAAACAAAAGCGGCGATCGCCCCTGCAGCAGCCGGCGGGGGAAGGGCCTTGGCGACGTCCCGGGTCTAGTCGGACCCCTCCTCGCGCTTCACCAATGCGCGGCGACGAGACGACCCACTACCACCTTCGAAGTGGGCGCGGCGGCTGATCAAGGCCACCGCTGCTGGAACTGACGCCAAGGGAGGAGCCACCATAGCCAGACGAGGCGCGGCCGGTGGGTTCGTCCTCCTCCTCGTCCCGACCATCGCCAAGGCCGAGCACCTCCTCGCGGTCGTTCACCTCGGGGCAGCATCCGGCGCGGCGACCGTCTTCCCCGAACACCCTCACGAAGAGGGTCGCGCCACCATCGAACTTGAAGTGGAGGGTGCACCACCTGCCCAGGCCGCGCGCGCGGGCGAACGTCTGCCAACCACGGGCCAGAGCTATGTTGCCCGCGACGGAGACCTCGACCGCGACCCAAGAAGCCCGGCTGCAGCAACTGTCTGCCTGCAGCCAGAGCCCTCCTAGACCGGAGGCCGACAGTTCATCGGCAAAGGAGCGGGGAAGCTGGAGCCAGCTGCCGGCCAGATCCTCCGACCAGACAACGAACTCCGGCAGCACCTCTGACGCATGGAACCGCGGTCGGGGAGGTCGCGCAACCACGGCACGTCTCCTCTCGTCGACAGGACTGCCGCGACTAGAGCGACTCCTGCCGCGCACTGCGGCACCACCCCGAGAGCCGGGGGCCACAACGGGGGTCGCGGCATGCTTGCGGGGACGGCCACATCCCAGCTTGGGCGCCGGGGAGCCGGGTCCCTCCCTGGGGGCCTTGCCTTTCTTCGCGGCGGAGAACTTCTTCGACGGCGCCATAGCTGCTAGCGGTGGAGCAAGGAGGAAGAAGCAAGTGAACCAAGAAGAGATGGGCGACGGGGGCTCCGCCCCCTCCCCATTTATAGCGGAAGAAGGCCAACCGGCGCCTCCCACAATCACAGGTAATGATGATTTTCCTTGCATGTCGCAGGGACTTGTCAAGTCGAGCAGTTGCCGAGGCAGCGTGGGGAAGTGGAGACGCCCACGTCCAATCAACCGCCATGCGTTAACCAAGGCCGCAGGCTTTTGGGGCCCGCGGCGCTCCATACTTGACCTATGGCCGCGCCTGAAAGCCAAGCCCGAGCACACCTTAGGCCCGGGGGCTACTGTCGGCGTTCTGGGAACAGGGGTCCCTAGACTTGCCTGCCTGCGGCCCACGGCGTGGCTATGCTAGTGGGCCTGTACGGCCCATCTTCATCAACAAAGCATTAAAGACCCTCGTGAGGGGCCAAGCCTCGCGAGGCGGACGACGCAAGACCTCCTCAGGAGCGGCCTCTCCAGGCTGCCTTACGAGGAGCGGAGATATCAAGGCAGGGCAAACCTCGCGAGGCTCTCGTGACGTGAGCCATGAGGATCGACACCAGGCGGGCGCCAACGTGCGCAACGTTTTTGTTTCCTCTTTGGTGCTAAGGAGGCAAGCGCAGGCGCGGAGTACCGAGGCATCACGCAAAGGTTTCCATATCAGTGCAACGAGACCAAGACCAGCAGGCCAGCAGGACGGAGGTCACCGTGGAGCCCAAGACGGCGTCATCACCAGAGCCCTTTCGCAGGCGAAGACCGCTTTTGTCAGGATAGCTTGTACTAGCTATCCCCTTTCAAATTGGCCACCGTTGTTGGCTCCCTTCCCGCTCAATATTTGGGAAGAGGACCAGGGCCTCTATAAGTAGAACTAGCCACCACCAAAGGAGGCAACTTGGTCTCATCTGATCGAGAGCCAACCTTTAGCGACACTGAACACAAGAACACCTCGACCTCAGGAGGCTGTTCTTCCCCTTGTACTGTTCTTCATCAGCCGAAGAGGCAATCCACCACCACACACTGGAGTAGGGTATTACACCACAACGGTGGCCCGAACCAGTATAAATCTTGTGTCTTTGTGTTCCTAGTTCGTCGAGTTCATCCGCGAGATCTTAGCGAGCTAGGGCGTGGATCGGTAGGAGGGAAAGAACTTCGCGCGCACCCCAGAGTTCGAACCTTAAGGGTTTTGCCAGAACCCCAGATCCGACACTTTCCATCTGTGGGCCCGCTTGGTCCATCACTACTTTTTGCCTGACAACAAGAGAGGTTAATTTGACTTAGGAGGGGATTATTATTTTTTCTTTGGGATGACATGCATGATACAGTTTGAGCACACACACATGCATGTGTACGCATGAATCCCTCCCATCTAGTCGAAGTGGCTAGTACAACGACACATCATGAACCGATCTTGCTCTGTGTGGGGAGCTAGTGTACGATTTTTGACACACGCGCCACATCAATGTTGTGTATTCAAACATGCATGCACGCATCACCTCCATACATATGCATGTAGCGGTTGCCTTCGAACGATACACTCCCTCGCGTGGTTATCGGTGACAAGCCTATGTATTCATGGGCCCGCGTGGACATCCATGATCACCTTGACCAACAACAAGATAGGTTACCATGGCAGATTCTTCATTTGGTTCGTGTTATCGTAGTATAGGTCATGGTGAGATTCAGACCTAATTAAGTTTGAGCGCATATACTATGCACGCACGCATGCATGAATCCCCGTCGTTGGCTTGAAGTGTGGTGTAACATACATATGCATCGTCAACCTAACCCTCACTCAGTGTGTGGATTTCTAGTTCGCAATCACGGTGCCACATCAAAGTTGATCCATTGTTACTCAAAAACACACCTCTCCATACATATGTTTGGGCCACATGCATGCAGTGGTTGTCTTCGGGGTCTAGCTACTTGCGTGATTATTGGCGAGCTAGCCCATCTTCGGGGTCGCATGGACGGCCATCACTTTGACCAACAACAAGAGAGAGGTTGTACAACCAAGGTGGATTATTCTTGGTACGTTTTATGATCCATCTTGGTGAGATATATGCCTCTCTGGCCCGCCGACTGAAAGTGTCCGTGTGTGTGGGGGGGGGGGTTGGTACTTCGCACTTTGCTAGGTGAACCTAGGTTGGGGGGGCATGCATTCATAGCTTAGGATTCCCTTCATGGCGACATGAGGGGGGTGGGGGCTGCTAGCTACTTCGCACTTTGCTAGGTGAACCTCGGTTGGGGGGAGGGGGGCATTGAGGGAGTCTTGGATTAAAGGGTGTCAGTGTCAAAACCGGCGGATCTCGGGTAGGGGGTCCCGAACTGTGCGTCTAGGATCGATGGTAACAGGAGACGGGGGACACGATGTTTACCGAGGTTCGGGCCCTCTCTATGGAGGTAATACCCTACTTCCTGCTTGATTGATCTTGATGAATATGAGTGTTACAAGAGTTGATCTACCACGAGATCGTAATGGCTAAACCCTAGAAGTCTAGCCTATATGAATATGGTAATGAGTCTGTCCCTATCCGGACTATGCTCTCCGGTTTATATAGGCACCGGAGATATCTAGGGTTACATGGGGTCGGTTACATTAGAGGGAATCTTCATGGTCGGTCGCCTAGCTTGCCTTCCACGCCAAGGAGAGTCCAATCCGGACAGGGGTATAGTCTTCGGCCTTCATATCTTCACAGCCCATCAGTCCGGCCCATGGATAGTAGGTCGGACGCCTGAGGACCCCTTAGTCGAGGACTCCCTCAGTAGCCCCTGAACCTGGCTTCAATGACGAGGAGTCTGGCATGCAGATTGTCTTCAGCATTGCAAGGGGGGTTCCCCTTCTTCCGAACTCCAAGATAGTCTTCTGATGTGATGATTGTATCCGGACCTGTTACACACACCATACACAACCGCAGAGAGAATATATATATTTTACACGAGATCTATCCGCCGACAGCTTTTTACAACACGACATCACGTCTGCCCGATCATAATTTCGAACCGTTTTTCTTCTGCCATCCTGTGTTTCAAGACGCGGTTGCTATTGGCATGTCTTGTCGAAGCAGAGATCGTGTCCCCTTATTACAGGATTCTCATCAATGCGGGTATGGGTAACCCAACCATGTCGTTTATATAGCCCTTGGGAATAGGCGGATCTTAAGGCGAGTGAGGAGGGGATAAGGATTCCCTCTTCCTCTTCTCACGCTCTTTCTCTGTCTCCGCCTTTCCAATCTCGAGCTCCAGCGCCCAAGTTCTCATCTCCTTTCCACTCGAGCAACCATGTCCGGATCCGGTGATCAGGGCAAGTGGATGGTCTCCTCCGTCAAGGAGGAGGACATTACCGAGCTCCGAGCGGCCGGATATTTGGCGAAGGGAATCGCCCACCGCCTGCCGGCCGAGGGACAAATTGTCCCCACGCCGGAGCACAACGAGAGGGTAGTATTCCTCCCTCATTTCTTCCGCGGGCTAGGGTTTCTACTCCGCCCTTTCGTCCGCAGGCTAATGTATTATTACGGGATAGATTTCCATGATCTGTCCCCGAATTCCTTCCTCAACATCTCGGCGTTTATCGTCGTGTGTGAGGCCTTCCTCCGCATCCAACCCCACTTCGGGCTGTGGCTCAAAGTCTTCAACGTGAAGCCGAAGGTGGTGGATGGCCAGCACGTCGAGTGCAGAGGAGCCATGGTGAGTAAGCTGTCCAATGTCTCTTGGCCCAAGGGCACCTTTGTGGACACGGTAAAGGAGTGGCAGAAGCAATGGTTCTATATTACTGAACCTCGCGGCACCACCTGGGCCGCAGCTGCCGAATTCCACTCCGACGCTCCCATGCGACTCACCTCCTGGGTCGAGAAGAGTCTGGACTGGTGTTCTCCTGACAAGCTGATAGTGCTGCAGACGCGTGTTCAGAGTATGGTAACCAAGAGCGTCAAGCTCGTTGATGTGATCCAGGTGATGTTAGTTTGCCGGATCCTTCCGTGCCAGCACCGAAGCCGCCCGCTGTGGGAGTTCAATCCGAAAAAGCACTAGACCCTGGTGAGGCTCTTCGAGACTACACACGAAGGCGCATGGAAGTTGCTCTTCAAGGGCAATGAGAAACCGTCAGCCGCAGATTCAGATCGCGGAGACGACGCTAAACACCCCGCTAGCGAGGTATGTCGTTTTCCATGTATTCTCCACTTGTTTGTTTTCAATGATGATGCCTGAGCTTTTATTGTTGCTTTCTCAGGACTGGATGGAGAGGGCAAAGCGGATCCAGTGTCCGGCTCCGCTGCGTGAAGAACCAGTCATCCCGCGTTTGGCGAAGATGCTGGTGCCGGCGCCATATAAGGCGCCGGAGAAGGAGGCCAAGAAGAAGGCAAAGGGGGCCAAGAGTGGCCCCCGTCGCAAGGGCACTTCGGACGTGATGTCCGAAGACGACGAAGCTCATTCCTCCGTCCCTAAGGACAATGACGAGGAAGTGGATGAGGATGAAGAGAACAATCCTCCCCCTGAGGAGAGGAAGAAGAAGAGGGCGGCTTCGGCGCATCTGGAGGCGGAAGTGCCCAAGAAGGAGAAAGGCGTCCCAGCGGTCAACACCGCGTGGGACGTTGACAGTACTCCGGAACGACTCCCCCGCACCAAGCCCCCGGCCGCATCGTAAGTGACATGGCTCGCTTGTGCGCACATCCGGCCCTTTCTCTCTATTATCTTGATATAGTTAACTGTATTATTGCAGTCCGGCCAGCGACCTACTCCAACGATCCTCGTCTGGAGGTTCGTTGGCTCCGTCGGAGATGGCGAGCATGTCGCCACCGCCTGCTTATTCCCCGGGGCCAGGGATGACATTGAAGTGTTGTCCCGGAGGGCCGCTCCAGACCGGGGAGGAGCCTAGGATGCTGTCCGGGAGGCACCACGAGGTGAAGCCTCCGCTGCCGAACACATGGGGGAGACGATCCCCATGGAGACTGGTGAAGAGGGCCGCATCCAGTTTGGCCCTCAGCCGAATACGACTCCGGAGACCCATATGGCTCCGGAGTCGGGCGAGCAGCCCCCTTTGAAGGAGGGGGGTGCGCCGCTTCCGCCGGTGGTCCCTGTCCATCCAGGGACGCCGGATAACCTGATGGAGGTGCTACGAGGCGCCTCCATTATGGACGAGCACCGTGTCCTTATGGGCGCGGTGATCGAGAAGGTTCAGTCCGCCAAGAGTGGACTAAACGAAGCCTGCAGCAACCTGTTGACAGGTTTCGAGGTAAGTGACATAGAAAGAGAAAAAACCCATGTAGTCAGTAGCCCCTGAGACACTGTCCGGTGTTCGGCGAGAAGAACCGGACAGTGGATCAATCCTCTATTGTAGGAGACTAACGTAATATGTATGCATAAGCAGGTGTCGCTGTTGGCCGCAACCTCACATGCTGCCGAAGTCTCTGAATTGAAGCAGAGGCTGGAGCGGACCGAGAACGAGCTCGGCGAGGTTACAATTCGGCTTCAGGAGAAGCAAGGTGAGTAACGTCTTGCTGTGTGTTCGGAAAGCATAGGCGCCGTGTATTGACTGTAACGTCGTAATATGTGCAGGAGCCGTGACCGAGGTCAAGGCCCTGAGGAAGGCTTTGGGCGAGGCCGAGGAGAAAGCTGTCCAGCAGCAGGCCGCTCGTAAGAAGCTCAAGGCCCGGGTCAAAGAAGTCCAGTAGGAGCTCCAAGATGCAGTGAGAAAATGTGAGACCTTGGAGAATGATGCGTCGGCTCAAGAGGCCGAACTCACCAAGGCTCGTCAAAGCGCGGAGACCGCACGGAATGAGGCCCAGGCCGCCCTCCAGGAGATCCAGGAGGCCAAGAAGATCATGGGGGTAAGGCATTTAAGATGCAAAGCAAGTATGCAGAGAAGCAATACCTTTTACTAACCCGGGTTCGGAGTTCCCGAGGGGCTTTTGTGGATCTACCACGCAGCGTATCAGACGCTGCAGAGTTCTACCGAGTCGAAGGAGGAGGTTCTACGGAGAAGATATTCTGGTCGCAGTACGCGACGCCACAGCATCCCGTGTCCTTCA
Organism: Aegilops tauschii subsp. strangulata; assembly: GCF_002575655.3. Taxonomy (NCBI): domain Eukaryota; kingdom Viridiplantae; phylum Streptophyta; class Magnoliopsida; order Poales; family Poaceae; genus Aegilops; species Aegilops tauschii. Next base: position 325,854,228 of record NC_053040.3, read on the forward strand.
CCGATCAGCTGAAGCAGCTAGTGGAGCTGCATAGGGTGGCCGAACTAGCCATGAAGGATTTGACAATCCGGCTATGGCCAGCCGAAGCTATGCCCGGCAGCTACTTCGGACTCATGAGGCGGCTAGTGGAAGCCTGTCCGCGGTTGGACGTCGTCAAGCGCTTTGCCTGTATTGAAGGTGCCCGTATGGCCTTCGCTCGTTGCAAGATGTGGTGGGCGAAGATGAACGCCGTTGAAGTTGCCAGCGGGCCGCCGGAGGGCAAGGAGCACCGCACACCTGAGAGATATTTTGCGGATGTCACAGAAGGGTCTCGACTTGTGGCAGCTCAATGTTAGCATGATATTGTATTTGAATAAATGTATTCATGTTGCCCTTGCATTGTATTATGGAAACAAAGCCTGTAATGTAATTTTGTTATGCTTTAACTGTTTCCACCTGTGCGGCCGTATTGTTTGTAATTTGAGGGTTGGCCAGTCGTCGGCTTCTGCCCTCGTGTAGGTAGTACGGAGGTGTTCGGGATGGGATCTAAACAATCTTGATCCAATTATATGGTCCTTTGGAGGAGTTGTTTAGCACAATGAACAAGGCAATCAGACTGTATGGCTTAAACGCCCTCACTTAGCCATAGGAGTTTTATAATTAAGCAAGTGCGCAGCCCCTTGTCCGAGCCAGGGTGCTGTGAGCATCTGATCGGGAAGCGCCGATCCTTCGCATGACGCGGAAAAAATCTCCAACGATTTTGTAACCCTCGGACAGCTGACCGGCTCTCGCCGTATCATGACAGTCAGTTTTCGGCTTTCTCTACTGAGGTGCTCATCCGGTCAAGGGCAGGGCACAATCGCAGTAGTTCTCCCTTTACTACCCTAGCCGATAGAGCGGAACATAGGGTAGCAAGCACAGGAGCCGGGCAACCCAACTATTGACCAAAGACATGATTCGGGGCCAATGCATATAATGCTAAATTTGGGGTGCCAAACTTATACATAAGAAGTGTTCAGACTTTGCTGCCGTATTGTGGGGCGATAAGTAGCCCCTGGCGAATATGAGACGTACCAAAGAGTACCGACGCAGCCGATAAGCAGATCGAAATAAAATGAAGAAGAGGCGAAAACCACAGAAACTGGGCCGCAAACCATTTTCATTATAACTGGATGGATACATCAAGGCGTATCTTGTACAAATAGCGTGATAGGCCTCCGGGCCATTTAACATGCCGGAATCAAGAGGGCGCAGCGTGCGGATCCCGAGAAATAACTATAAATACCGTCAAGAAGACGTATAGAGGTTACTCTACGCACCTATGCTGCTTGCATCCTTTATATGCCGATCCTTCAAAGGGACCGGTCAGCAGGCCCATGGGAAAAGGAACCTGAAAAAAAATGTGAAAGTATGTATGTCCGGGATCGGTCTAGCCGAACTGTAGATCTCGGGTTAGCTTTTGCCTCCGTCGATGTCCATGGGATTTTGAGTGCGTAATTATGTACGCGTGGTGCGGATGACACTATTTCAACGGGACTGGGACGGAGGCCGAATTGCTAATCGAGCTCTTGACGAGCCGCGCTGTCCTGCTGCAGTGTAGTCCGGAACCTCTTGATGGTGTCCAGGGGCTCGACAGCCGCACTATGGTACTGCTTGAGAAGGCCGCTCTGTACCTCTGCTGCTAGGGCGGCGGTGTCCTCCTCTGTTCGGAGGGAGCATTCCGTATTGCCATTGACTATTATGGCGCCGCATGGACCAGGCATCTTGAGCTTGAGATAAGCATAGTGTGGCACTACATTGAATCTAGCAAACGCTGTTCGTCCAAGCAGTGCGTGGTAGCTGCTGTGGAAGGGGACGATGTCGAAGATTAACTCCTCGCTTCGGAAGTTGTCCGGGGAACCGAAGACGACTTCCAGCGTGATTCAGCCCGTACAACGGGCCTCTACGCCTGGTATGACTCCTTTAAAGGTCGTCTTTGTTGGTTTGATTCGTGAGGGGCCAATGCCCATCTTCCGCACTGTGTCTTGATAGAGAAGGTTGAGGCTGCTACCACCGTCCATCAGGACTCGTGTTAGGTGAAACCCGTCAATTATTGGGTCAAGGACTAGTGCGGCTGAACCGCCATGGTGGATACTAGTTGGGTGGTCTCGACGATCGAAGGTGATCAGGAACGACGACCATGGATTGAATTTTGGGGCGACTGGCCCTACCGCGTAGACGTCCCTAAGTGCTTGCTTACGCTCCCTTTTGGGGATGTGTGTAGCGTATATCATGCTCACCGTTTTGACTTGAGGGGGAAATTTCTTCTGCCCCCCATTGTTTGGCTGCCGGGGCTCTTCGTCCTTGTCCTCACTTTGTGATCCCTTTTCTTTGCTTTCGGCATTTAACTTGCCAGCCTGCTTGAAAACCCAACAATCCCTGTTGGTATGATTGGCTTGCTAATCCGGGGTGCCGTGTATCTGGCACGGACGGTCGAGTATGCGGTCCAGGCTGGAAGGTCCTTCATTGTTTCTTTTGTAGGGCTTCTTCCGTTGGCCGGACTTGGAGCTAGTGAATCCAGCGTTGACTGTGGTGTCATCGGTGTTGTTGCCATTGCTTCGGCGTTTGTGTCTATTGCGCCGGAGCTTGCCAGTGCTATTCTTGGCCTCAGAGGGGCCTGTCTCGCTAGCTGTGTTGTTACTACGAGCTAGTCAACTGTCCTCTCCCGCGCAAAAGCGGGTCATGAGTGCCGTGAGGGCTGCCATGGACTTCGGCTTTTCTTGGCCGAGGTGGCGTGCTAGCCATTCATCACGTATGCTGTGTTTGAAGGCTGCTAAGGCCTCGACAGCTGGACAATCAACAATCTAGTTCTTTTTGGTTAGGAACCTAGTCTAGAATTTTCTGGCTGATTCTCCAGGTTGTTGAACTATGTGGCTTAAGTCATCGGCGTCTGGTGGCCGGACATAGGTTCCTTGGAAGTTGTCCAGGAAATCTTCTTCTAAGTCCTCCCAGCTGCCGATAGAGTTTTCAGGCGGGCTGTTAAGCCAGTGCCGAGCTGGCCCTTTGAGCTTTAGTGGGAGGTATTTGATGGCGTGGAGGTCATCTCCTCGAGCCATATGGATATGGAGAATGAAATCCTCGATCCATACTGCGGGATCTGTTGTGCCGTCCTATGATTCGGTATTCACGGGCTTGAACCCCTCGGGGAATTCGTGATCCAGTACTTCATCTGTGAAGCAGAGAGGGTGTGCGGTACCTCTGTACCGAGCCACGTCGCGGCGTAGCTTTGATGGCGTCCGTCTGCGGCATTCGTCCCGGGCGTGGCTAGGTTTGTCACGTCCGAATAGGTAGCCATCGTCGTGCCTCGAGGCATGGCCTCGCGATCCATAGATCGATCTTGTGTGTCCTACTCTACTGTCCAGTTCCTGCCGGAGATCGTATGTATGGTCCCGAGCTGGTCTGTCCCTGTTTTTGCGAGGCGGTGGGGTGGGCTGCTGTTCGGCCTGAGTTGCCATTTTATCCCGACCGCAGGGTGGCCGGTCCGCCGCTCTATCCCGACCACGTGGTGGTTGGTCCACGTTGCTCGTGGGAGGTATGGGATCTGGTGCCTCCTCATCAAACTAAGGTAGCAGTCTGCGTTTTCGGTAGCTCTTGGCTGGGCGCTTGAGGCCGTATTCTTCAGCTGTCAGGACATCAGTCCATCTGTCGACGAGCAGATCTTGTTCGGCTTGAAGCTGCTGCTGTTTCTTTTTCAGGCTCCTTGCAGTGGCAATGAGCTGAAGCTTAAAGCGCTCCTGCTCCAGAGGATCCTCAGGCACGATGAAATCATCGTTGCCGAGGCTTGTCTCCTCCTCGGAGGGTGGACGGTAACTATCGTCCTCCGAGTCATCTTCTGTGGCCTGTTCATCAGGGTTGTCTTGCCTGTTGTCATGTTCCTCCTGTTCGGATGTTGCTCCGACAGGGTCTTCGTTTTTTCGGCCTCGCCCGGAATACTATTCTTTCCAGTGCCAGTGTTGCTATCTTTTGAGCGACGAGGCTTAGAGCGTCGTTTGGGGCGCCGGCGCTTGGACTGCGTCTCACAGGGTTTATTCGCGTCTGGCTCTTCTTTGTCGTTGCCAGATCCTTTAGGTGTATCAACCATGTACACGTCGTACGAAGAGGTGGCCGTCCAGTGTCCAGTAAATGGCAGGTCTTGGCCTTGCTCCTTGTTGGCATCGTCGTCCATATCGTCGATGTCTTCGGAGCCATAGTCAAGCACGTCGGTTAAGTCATCGACGGTGGCTATGAAGTGGGTGGCGGGTGGGAAGCAAAATTCCTCGTCGTCCGCTGATAATCCCCAAGTGCAAGTAATTATCGTAGCAATTTCCAAAGGTGGAATTGATAAGTATGGAGTGTCGAACCCACAAGGAGCTAAAGGTAAGATCAATATTCTCTCAAGCCCTATCTGCCACTGATACGACTCTATGTACACCGAACGTTTGCTTCCAACTAGCAACGAGAAATAAAACTATGTTGTGGGTATGAAGAGGATAACTTTGTATGATAGCGGAGAGCTAAAATATAAAAGTAGGTGCTGTTATCATAAAGTTAGAATATATTACTAAATATTATAAATAGCGAGTGTGGAATAATGGTGGATCGGTGTGCGGAATTGTCCTAGGCAATTATTAACAAGACTGGTAGTCGTCATTGCAATTTCATATGAGGGAGAGGCATAAGCTAACATACTTTCTATACTTGGATCATATGCACTTATGATTGGAACTCTAGCAAGCATCCGCAACTACTAAAGATCATTAAGGTAAAACCCAACCATAGCATTAAAGCATCAAGTCCTCTTTATTCCCATACGCAACTATCCCTCTTACTCGGGTTTGTGTTTCAGTCACTCACCAACCCACTATAAGCGAATCATGAACGTATTGCAACACCCTACAGCGGGAATCCCTCACGCTTGCGCGACACGGAGGGCACCATAGGACAACACCAAAATAAAACATACAACTCGTACCAATCTAGATCATCAATCAACCCAAGGACAAAAGATATCTACTCAGAACATCATAAGATGGCAACACATCATTGGGTCATAATATGTGGCATAAAGTACCATGTTCAAGTAGGTATTACAGCGAGGTGCGGGAGAGTGGACCGCGTAAAAGAGATGAGGATGGTGATGATGATGGTAATGTTGATGAAGACGATCACCGTGGCGATGATTCCCCTCCCGATGGCACTCCGGCGCCACCGGAAGAGAGGAGGAGAGGTTCTCCCCCTTGTGCTTCCTCCTCCATGGCCTCCCCCTAGATGGGGAAAGGTTCTCCCTCTGGTCCTTGGCCTTCATGGCGATGATGGCCCCTCCGAGATCCTCCTCCATGGCCTCTGGTGATGATGGCTGTCGGGTGGTTGGTGCGACATATGCCAAGGGGTGGCTTATCATTGTGGGAGCCAATAAAATGTCGCCGGTGCCCGAAAACGGGATGAGGCGAAGACATGCACGCCGGCGAATCTTACCCAGGTTCGGGGCTCTCTGATTAGATAACACCCGTAGTCCTGCTCTGCGGGGTCTCCGCATGATCACTAGATCGAGAAGGGGTAGCTACAATCGCTCCTCGAGCTGTTGAGATCAAGGGAGAAGAAGAACAAGGCTAGCTCTTGCTTCTCTCTATCTATGGTGGGTGTGCTATGCTTAGAAGGCAGCTCTATGCTCAGAGGCCAACTATGCTTGGGTGCGAACCCTTTGCATGGGTGCTCCGGGGGGTTTATATAGGCCTACCCCCTGGGGGTACAATGGTAATCCGGCTGGGCTCTGGCCCCAGCCGTCAGCGTCTACGCTCGCCGGCTTCTCCGCCGGCTGGTGGGTCCCGCTGGCTGGTGGGTCCCGCCGGCTGCCGGCTACTCGGCCGACAGGCCGACCCCACCGCATAGGGTCTTGTCGGCGGCTGCTTACTGTAGCCTCGCCTGTGATGACGAGGGCTTAACGAGGTAAGCGTGGCTACAGTGGGCCGCCTCGGGGGCTATCACTGTATCCTCACCTCGTCTTGTCTCCTTAATGGGGCTCCTGCTTCGAGGAAGGGAGTAGCCGGCTTCTGGAGGCCGGCTACGCTCTTGGCCGACTGGGAAAGGCCGGGCCGCCTTCACGCCTCTCTCTGGCCGAAGGGGCCCGCCGCCCGCGGGCCGTACGGGAGTCGGTCGTGGGTGACGTCGAGGCCAACATGGCCACAGTGCCGAGCTGCACGGGAGACGTCCGTCCCGTACGGCCTCCTGTAGCCACGCCCGCCTCGGGCTTCGGGGGTAGTGGGCCGCACTGTGGCCACACCCCATCACGTCGCCGTTATGTGGGAGTGGTTTGGAGTGGTTGTGGTCTCGGCCGGCTCCTTGGAGTCGGCGTCCTTCTTGGCCGGCTACCTGGAGTCGGCCACCCCGTAGTCGTCCTGGGGAGGAGTTGGTGAGGCTGGGTCGCCTTCCGAGAGTCGGCTTTTAGTGGTAGCCGGCCAGGGAAGGCGGCCCAATGCTCGGAGTGCTTGGAGGCCCGAAGGCCTGATAATTTTTTCAGAAGAACCAGGGGCAGTCGGTTAGGCTACCCGTGGCCATTTACTCCGACAGTACTCCCCGAAGCTGATTGGGCTTCGAGGTGGAGTGGGGTTTGAGAAGCTCGATCAGCTTCCTATCGTGACAAGCCGGCAGCTGGGAGCCGGCCTTGGTCAGGCGCGCCGCCTGAGTCGAAGTCTTCCGGAGTCGGAGGGCAGGAACCCGCTGGCGCGTGTACCGGGCCGCGGGCCGGCCATGGGCCGTCGGCGAGCCATGTGGCCGGAAAGCCTGCCAGCCCACGCGCATGACGGGACGTCGCCGCAGGGAGGGGGCCCGCCACGTCCGCGCCCCAGCCCAGGCGCGGATCCTTTGTATCCCGAAACCGCCCGCACGTTCCATGCGGCAGTTTCGGCTCACATTTATGCGCAGTTATTGCGGGACGTGGGGGGAGTGGGCGCAGTTAATCCCACGTCTCCCCCCACGTCCGGCCTCTTCGGCCTTGTGAGGCTATAAGTAGGGGGAGGTGGAGGGCGGCAGGCCCTCGCACGCTCCTCCTACTTCCACTGTCTTCTTCGCTCGCCCGTTCTCGCGACAGCGCCTCGCCGCCGCGCTCTTCCACCGCACGCTTCTCCGCCACCGTGCTAGCTCTCGCCATGCCTCCCCACATAGAGCAGCTTGGCAGGGATTGGGACGGCTCCATCGTCCATGACGACCACGTCGACTTCCTTCGCGACACGCGGCGGCTGCCCGCCGCGGATAAAGTGGTGGTCCGCCTTGCGCCGGCGAGGGAAATCAGGCCGGAGTCGCGGGAGGGCGAGCGGGTGGTCTTCCGTTCGCATTTCCTGCGCGGCTTCGGCCTGCCAGTGAGCGCCTTCTTCCGCTCCTGGCTGGAATTCTATCAGCTCCAGCCGCACCATCTCACCCCCAACGCGGTGGTGCTGCTGTCTGCCTTCGTCACCCTGTGCGAGGGCTACCTCGGCGTCCTCCCCACCCTTGAGCTCTGGGGGAGTTCTTCCAGTCGAAGCTGGGCATGTGCATGCGGGGCGTGCCGGCTCAGACTGGCGCCTTCATCGCGTCGCGGAGATCGGGCGCCGAAAACCCCTTCCCCGTCATCACGCTAATCCAATCGGTGAAGAAGTGGCAGAAGTCATACTTCTACGTGTGGAACATCGCTCCGCGGGGCGACTACATCAACCTGCCGGCTTGCGTAGCCGGCCCACCGGCGGGCAGGCTGCCCCAGTGGTCCTTCCAGGCTGTGACGCTGTCGCAGGCAGGAAACGCCGCCATCGCCCGACTGCGGGTGATGGTCCAGTCGGAGGGCCTGACGGGGCCCGACCTCCTGGCCGCGTTCGTCACGCGCCGGGTTCTCCCGCTCCAAAGCCGGCCTCATCTGATCTGTCAGATGAGCGGCCAGCTCGATCCGAGCCGAATGTGCACCCAGGAGATGCCGCGCCACCAGGTCGCCTACATGGTGAACTACCTCGCAAACTGCCAACTCTCTGAAGAGTGGCAATTCGGCAAGGAGCCATATAGCCGTGCCAATCCTCCGCCTACGGTACGCTCCCCTTGTCTCTTTTTCTCTCTCTCTCTCAGCCTTGCTGCCGAGTATCTCTTGGCCGACTCTGACTTGGTCGGCTTGTTCTTCATCAGAGCCCTCTGCTTCGGCCAGCCGGCGGGTCAGACGCGGAGTGTCGCTTCGTCCCCGACCGGACCGAACACGACCTGGAGGACCCCGACCTGGGGGCGGTCCATATGGACGATGCCGTCGAGCCGGCCGGTGGCCAAGCCAGCGGTGAAGCAGGCAGCTCCGGGTTCACTGCTACCTTCGACGACTGGCCGGACGAGAATGAAGTCGAAGCCGTCCCGCGCCGCCAGCCCGCATCCGGACGCGGCGCGGGCTCCTCCGGCGCGCAGCCTGCTCGGGGTGGAGGCCAGAAGCGCTGCGCCGCCCAGGGCTTGTTCGGCAGCCGAACGAAGAAGCCCAGGGGCGGGGCAGCAGCCACCAGGCGGGAAGAGGCGGCCGCGAAGGCGGCTCGCTTCCGCAAAGTGGTGAAGCAGCCGCAGACCGTGTCGGCGTAAGCTCTCTTTCTCTGTATATTCTCTTTCTTTCTTTTCTTTTCTTTGGTCTTGATTTCTCTCGTGGGGGCGCGTCAGCGCACCCACTGGGTGTAGTCCCCGAGTTCCGAGTCGGCTGCTGAGCAGGCGGCTTGGAACTTCTTGGAGGTTTTGTCTTTGCTGTTTTTGTTCTCACTTCGGTCTTCTGTCCGTCTTGCAGGACTACCACAACCTCTGAGCGGCCGCCTTCAACTCCCAGGCTCGGGAGCTGACTCAGAAGACCGCCGACCTTACTGAGAGCCGAGGTATGTGACTTGATCTTTATCTCATGTGGGGGCGCGTCAGCGCACCCACTGGGTGTAGTCCTCGAGATTCGGGCCGACTGCTGAGCAGTCGGCTCGGATCTTCCTTGATGACTTCTTATTGTTCTTCTTCTTCTGTCGTCTCTGCAGCGGCCAACGCCAGTCTGAGGGCACAGCTGGGGGAGTTCCAGACTACTCTTCGTGCCAAGGACGCCGAGCTCGCCGCCTTGGTGCACGAGCGCGACCGCCTGGTCAGGAAGCTAGCCGACCAGGAGGAAGGCCACAAGGCGGCACTGAAGGCGGCGCAGGACCGCGAGGCCACTCTCCAGGCCGAGTTCGAGACGGAGGCGGCCGGCTGGGCAGAGGCCAGGCAGACTCTGGTCTCCGGCTATGGCCAGATCGAGGATCAGGTTGACGGTAAGCCGTCTATCTCTTCGTCCTTTCTTGCTATCTGCCACTTTGGCTTGTTTTCTGATTTTGGTGCTCTTCTCTTCCTTTCTTCTCCGCGCAGAGTATTTCCCTGGCTATTCGACTGCCGCCAACCAAGCCATCGAGGCCCGTCGTCAAGTGAAGAGGCAGGCCGGCTTCGAGATCTCGCCAACCGCCGGCCGCTCGCTGGAGGAACAGCTCCTGGCGATCCAGGCTCGCATCCAGCCGGCTCACCGGCTGCTCCGCCGGCTTCAGCGTGCCGGGGCGCAGGTCTTGGCCGCCCTCGGGCCCGGCCAAGCGGTCCCTCGCACTCCCAGTCGGACCGCCGACTGGCTGGAGGTAGTAGTCGGCCGCTTCGAGGCTTGGAAGGCCTCGGCGGCTTGCTCCGGCGCCAGGCGGGCGCTGGAGTTCGTCAAGGCCTGGTATCCCGGCCTAAACCTGGACCAGCTGGCCACCTGGCGGCAGCAAGCCGACACGGAGCTGGAGTCGGCGCGGCCGGCCATCATTCGGCGAGCTTCGGCGATCGCCGATTACACCGACACCAGCGTCTTCGCCCCCGAGGTGGACGACAATGGAGTCGCCCAGCCGGAAGATTGGTTCGGGCTGGACCCGGCGTACGGCGAGGACTCGGCGGAGGAGATTGACTCCAGTGACGAGGGCGAAGAGGAGGAGGAGGAGGGTGAAGACGCCGGGCCGGCTGGTGGAGTAGCCGGCCAGCCTCAGCCTGACCGCACCTCCAGCACTACGTCGCGCGCGAGTGCGTCTCCTGCCCCCGGAGGTGGTCAAGCCAAGACCCGCTAGGCGGCCACTCCTTCAGCCGGCGAAGCCGCCTTCGCCGACCAGCTCGGCCTTCATGTCGCGCCCTAGTCTTCTTTCTTTTGTTTTCCTGTCTTGTTACTTTTGAACAATGTTTGGTTAAGTCTGCACAATTCCACCCACTGGGTGTATTCAAACTTATGTCTGTTGCCGCCTGTTGGGGGCTTTATGTATATATAGTTTATGCAATTTGGCCTTTCCTTGTACTTTTTGCTTTTTGTCCTTCTGCTTTTTCCTTTGCCGCCCTCCCTTGGTTGCCGCCTCCCCAGTCAAACAGTTGCTCTGCAATCTGTAGCCGGGGAGTGCCTGGCCGATTGGGGAGGGGGAAGTACTTTAGCTCTGTTGGACTAAAGCTAAGTTTTTTAGGAAGCCGGCCAGCCGGCTGCTCTGGTAGCCGGCAGGCATGTTTGGAGGCCGTCTCTTTGCTGTATAGGTTCGTTGCTCCTTAGCCGTTTTTCGTGTGGGCGTCCTTTCTGTCTTGCCTCTTGCTAGTCGGGCAGTCAGTTCTTTGAGCTGCGACTTGCAGCAAGAGGGGACTCGGGAGCCGGCGCACTACTTTTCTGACTTTAGGAAAAACTTGCGATATAGCTTAAGGCGGCCAGTCCCCGGGCCGACTAGTCTAACCCGGTGCCGGACAAAAATTCGAAATGTAATAATACATTCATGGATATGACACTAGTCATTCATAGATAAACAAAGGCAGTCCCCGAGTACTGTTCGGGGGGCCTGTTGGTTTGTACTTAATACAAAAAAGGCTAGCGTGATACATACTGCTTCTCAGCTGTAAAATCGTCTTAGGAGGTTTGCGTTCCATGGTCGCTCCGACTCCTTACCGGAGTCGTCTCTCTTGCGTGCTCTTGGTTTTTGCGCGTCGATCAAGTAGTAGGAGTCGTTGCCGAGTGCCTTGCTGACGACGAAAGGGCCTTCCCAAGGGGCCGAGAGCTTGTGCTGGCCGGCTGTTCGCTGGATCAGCCGGAGCACAAGGTCGCCCTCTTGGAAGGATCTTGGCTTGACCTTGCAGTTGTAGTAGCGGCGCAGCCCTTGCTGGTAGATGGCGGACCGGCTGAGGGCTAACAGCCGGCCTTCTTCCAGTAGGTCGACGCCGTCTTCTCTTGCTTCTTTGGCTTCCTCCTCCGTGTACATGGTGATCCGAGGCGAGTCGAACTCGATGTCTGTTGGGAGGACAGCCTTGGCACCGTACACAAGGAAGAATGGAGTGAAGCTGGTTGACTTGTTGGGTGTAGTGCGCAGACTCCAGAGGATAGCCGGCAGCTCTTCGAGCCAGCAGCCGGCCGATCGCTCCAGTGGTACAACCAGTCGGGGCTTGATGCCGGAGAGGATGAGTCCATTTGCTCGCTCGACCTGGCCATTTGACTGCGGGTGGGCAACGGACGCTAAGTCCAGTCGGATGCCCTGCGTCGCGTAGAAACGTGCCAGTGCTCCTTTGGCGAAGTTCGTGCCGTTGTCGGTGATGATGTTGTGCGGCACGCCGTACCGAGTAGTGATGTCGGTGATGAATGTCACGGCAGTCGGCCCATTCAGCTTCTTAATCGGCTTGACTTCAATCCACTTTGTGAACTTGTCCACAGCAACGAGTAGATGTGTCAGGCCACCGCGGGCTGTCTTGAAAGGGCCCACCATGTCCAGTCCGTAGACGGCAAAAGGCCAGGTGAGGGGAATGGTCTTGAGTGCAGAAGCCGGCAGGTGTTGCTTGGAGCTAAAAACTTGGCATCCTCTGCAGCTCTTGACTATTGCTTTAGCATCCTCCACGGCAGTCGGCCAGAAGAAACCGTGGCAGAAAGCTTTGGCCACGAGGGATCTTGAGGCTGCGTGATGGCCGCATTCGCCTTGGTGGATGTCTTTGAGGATTGCCACTCCTTTTTCTGGCTCGACGCAACGCTGGAAGACTCCAGTGACGCTGCGCTTCACAAGCTCCCTGTTGATTATTGTGTATGTTGCGGCTCGTTGTTGCACTAGTCTTGCTGAGATCTCATCAGCCGGCAGCTCTCTGCTGACTAGGAACTTGAGGATGGGCTGGGCCCATGAGGGAGTTGTGACTTCTTCTTCTGTTAATGTGGCCACCATGACTCGGGCGGGTGGGTTGGGTGTTGCATTGGAGTCGGCCACCGCTTCTTGTGTCGTTGCAGTCCCCGGGCCGACTGCTGCAGTCCCCGGGCCGGGTTCTGAAGTCCCTGGGCCGGGTGCGACTACGTCAGTCCCCGGGCCAGTCGTCGAAGTCCCCGTGCCGCCTGTGGGGTTTCTCGAGCCGGATCCGGACAGTACTTTGAGACAGTGGGCGCCAAATGTCGGGTGGGCGCCAATTGTCGGGTGGTTTTGCTTTGAGCTGGACAGTACTTCGCTGAGATAGTAGACCGGCCTCTGGACTAGCTGGGCTCGGCCTTCCTCCGGGCGCTGGACCACAACAACAGTGCTGACGACTCGGCTTGTCGCGGCGATGTAGAGGAGCATGGGCTCCTTCTCAGTCGGCGCGGCCAGGACAGGCGGAGTGGTCAGCATTTTCTTCAACTCATGGAAGGCTTGGTCGGCTTGATCATTCCACTCAAAGTGAGTGGACTTCTTCATGAGTCGGTACAGAGGGAGAGCCTTCTCTCCTAGTCGGCTGATAAAACGGTTCAGGGAGGCTAAGCAGCCAGTGAACTTCTGCACATCTCGCAGCTTGGTGGGAATCTCCATCCTCTCGACGGCCTTGATCTTGACAGGGTTGCACTCAATGCCGCGTTCGGAGACCAGGAAGCCTAGCAGCTGGCCGGCTGGCACTCCGAACACGCACTTCTCGGGGTTGAGCTTCATCTGGAATCGGCGCAAGTTGGCAAATGTTTCTTTCAAGTCTTCCAGCAAGGTACCGCGCTTCTCTGTCTTCACCACAATGTCGTCTACGTAGACGTGGGCATTTCTGCCGAGTTGTTTCAAGAGGCATTTCTGCATGCAACGCTGAAAAGTGGCACCGCTCAAGCTGAATGTCATTGTCAGGCAGCAGAAAGCTCCAAAGGGTGTGATGAAGGCAGTCTTCAGGCGGTCAGCCGGGTCCAACTTGATCTGATGATACCCTGAGTATGCATCCAAAAACTTAACAGCTCGCATCCGGCTGTGGAGTCTATCACTTGATCAATCCGTGGCAGAGCAAACGGATCCTTTGGGCAGGCCTTGTTCAAACTTGTGTAGTCTATACACATGCGCCACTTGTTATTCTTCTTCAGAACCAGAACTGGGTTGGCAAGCCATTCTGGAAAGAACACTTCCATAATAAAGCCGGCTGCAAGGAGCCGGGTTATCTCTTCTCCCACGATTCTTCGCTTCTCTTCTGATAGTCGGCGGAGGGGTTGCTTGACCAGCTTCGCATCAGCTCGGACATGTAATTTGTGCTCGGCGAAATCCTTCGGGACACCCGGCATGTCCTTTGGGGACCATGCGAAGATGTCTCGATTCTCACGGAGGAAGTCGACGAGCTCGCCTTCCTATTTACTGTGCAAGTTCGCCCCAATCACAGCGAACCTCTCCAGGTTCTCCGGGTCCAGAGGTATCTTCTTCGTCTCTTTGGCAGGCTAGAAGAAGCCCTGCGCATCACAATCCTTGGGGTTGGGGGACAAGGCCGGCTGCTTGCCGGCCATGGCCACAACCCGTTCCAACATCTTCTTCTCTTCTGCCACCATGAGGGACTCGGCCAGCCGGCTGCTGGCCATGGCACACTCGATGGACTTCTTGTAGTCGCCGGCTACCATGATGATCCCCTTCGAGCTCGGCATCTTCATCTTCAGGTAGGCGTAGTGGGGCACAGCCATGAACTTGGCCAAAGCAGGTCGGCCAAGTAGTGCATGATAGGGGCTCTCTAAATCCACCACCTCGAACCATATTGCTTCCCGGCGAAAATGATCCTTGTCTCCGAAGAGAACATCCATTTTGATCTTGCCGATTGGAGAGCAAGATAGGACGGGTACGATACCATGGAAGACGGTGCGGCTCGGCATGAGCTGCTTCGCTTTGATGTTCAGCTTGTCCATGGTGTCGCGGTACAGTATGTTGATACTGCTTCCGCCGTCTATCAGGACGCGGGAAAATCTGGCAGCTCGCCTCTCCATCGCAAGGGTGACGTCCAAGACCATAGCATAGGAGCCGGGTGAAGGCATCACCTTTGGGTGGTCGGCCTGGCTCCAGCTGATTGGCTTTTCCGACCAGTGCATGAACTCGGCGGTGCTAGAGGCGAGTGCGTTCACTTCTTGGTGCTGCCGGCGTCGGCTGCGCTTGTCGTCGGCTTGACTTGTGAAGACGACGTAGGCGGCGTGCTCTTCGGGGAATTCGTCTTGGATGGCGCCGACTGCCGGCCGGGCCGCCGACTGCCGGCCGGGCCGCCGGCTGCTGGGGAACTGGAGGCGGCGGGCCGGGAGGCGGAGGCGGCACCATCCCTTCAGCCTTGGTGATGCGGGTGAGCCAGTGGCACTTCCGTGTTGTATGGTTGGACGGCTTCGCGCCGCTGTGGAACTTGCAGGGAGCATCGAGTGCTTGTTCGTAGGAGAAAGACGGCTGCCAAGGTGGCCGGCCACCCTTCTTCTTGGGAGCGGGCCGCTCTTCGGGCTGCTCGTCTTCAATTGTGGCCACCTGCCGACTGGAGGAGGTCGGCATGGGGCCCTTGCGCTTGTGGTCGTTCTGGTAGGGGCGCCGGTTAGGGTCGCCAGCCGGCGTCTTGGGAGCCGGAGCAACTACTTTCCCCGAGGCGTCCACTCAGAGCTCGGTCTTCATTGAGGAGTCGGCAGTGGCGTACTTGTCAGCGATGACTAGTAGCTCGTCGAGGGTAGCCGGCTCGTCGCAGAGGAGTCGGTGCTTGAGGAGGGTGCCCTCTCGGCACCCGGCAGTGAAGTACTCGATGGCCTGGACCTCATGCACTCCCTCGCAGGAGTTGCGGAGCTCGGCCCATCGCGTGAGGTAGTCGCGGGTCGACTCGTTGGGCCCCTGGACGCAGAGGGAGAGCTGGCGAGGCTTGGGAGGCCGCTTGTAGGTGCTAGTGAAGTTGCGTACGAATACTTCGGTGAAGTCCAGCCAACTGTTGATGCTGTAGGGCTTGAGGCTGTTGAGCCATGTGCGCGCCGTGCCCTGCAGCATCAGGGGGGCGTACTTCACGGCGACGCGCCGATTGCCGTTGGCGATGCTGACGGCCGTGGAGTAGTCGATGAGCCAATCTTCCGGCTTCACCGAGCCGTTGTACTTGGGCGTGTCTCTGGGGAGCGAGAACCCTTTGGGGAAGGGCTCGTCGCGGATGCGGGGGCCAAAGCATGGCGGGCCGACATCGTCTTCTTCTTCTAACGCCAAGGATCGAGCAAGGCGGTCGATCCTGTGGCGGGCGTCATTCTCGCCGACTCCTTCTCGGCGGCCGAGTCGGTCGCCGAGAGTCGGATGTGTGACAGGCGGCGGAGTGAGGCGTCTTTCTCTTCGAAGCGGGGGAGGAGGCAGATTTCCTTGGTGCTCTACAGCTCGAGGGCGGCCATCCGCGTCGTGCTCAATGGTGATGCGAGTCCGGCTGCAGCTGGCAGCTGGCTCCTTGTCTTTCTTCTGGCGCGCGCCGCTCGCAGCCGGCGAGCGGGACGTCGCGGCGTGCTCCCGGCGCGGGGGATGGCTATCAGCACGGGCGCCGGCTTCGTGCCGTTCTGCAGCTGCGTCGATCAGCTGCTGGATCCGTCTTGTCATGTAGGGGAGCTCATCGGCTCCCAGCCCATTGAGCTCCTCTGCAGCCGCCTGAGCGGCTCGCAGATTCTCGAGGGGGGTGGCGTAGACGGGGCGATCTGCGCCCAGCATGCTGGCAACGGCTGCGCCACGCTTCTCGACAAAGCCGGCTCGGCTCGGGCCGCTAGGCGGCGGCGTGCCGAAGGCGGCGCGGTCGACTTCGCGTTGGTGGGCCTCGGTGAGGCGTCTCATCGAGGCTATCTTCTTGCCCTCTGCGATGAGGGCAATGCGGCGTGCCTCCAGGGTCTCGGCGTCGGCGTCGGCCGGGATGCGGACGGAGAGGTCGTGCATCGCCACTTGCTGAGCGTCGCGGGCGTTCTCGCCCGAGTTGGAGACGTGGCTGATGACCAGCACTTCGGTGACAGCGCTGCTGCCGCTGTCAGCTCGAGGGAGGGGGTCGTCGAAGACCACCACGTCGGAGGGGTAGGCGTTGAGCGACGCGGTGTCGGAGTCGATGAGCATCGGGTCGGTGGAGCCGACAGACTCCACATCCGCAGCAGGCTCGCTGGAGATGTGAAGTTGATCGAGGAGGCTGACGAGACGGCTCTCGGGGTAGTCGGTGCCTGCGTCGGACGCAGGCTCATCGGAGATGCGAGTCTCGCCGAGCAGATCGGCGAGGCAGCTCGCTGCGCAGGCGTCGTCGACGCCTCGCAGCGCGTCGAGGCAAACGCCATCGGGCGCAGCAGGCTGGCTGCGCTCGCGGGGGAGGAAGAGGGTTCCGGTCCAGAACAGGTCTCTGGACGACGGTGCACCTGGCCCCACGGTGGGCGCCAAATGTCGGGTGGTTGGTGCGACATATGCCAAGGGATGGCTTATCATTGTGGGAGCCAATAAAACGTCGCCGGTGCCCGGAAACGGGATGAGGCGAAGACATGAATGCCGGCGAATCTTACCCAGGTTCGGGGCTCTCCGAGGAGATAACACCCCTAGTCCTGCTCTGTGGGGTCTCCGCATGATCACTAGATCGATAAGGGGTAGCTACAATCGCTCCTTGAGCTGTTGAGATCAAGGGAGAAGAAGAACAAGGCTAGCTCTTGCTTCTCTCTATCTATGGTGGGTGTGCTATGCTTAGAAGGCAGCTCTATGCTCAGAGGCCAACTATGCTTGGGTGCGAACCCTTTGCATGGGTGCTCCGGGGGGTTTATATAGGCCTACCCCCCGGGGGTACAATGGTAATCCGGCTGGGCTCTGGCCCCAGCCGTCAGCGTCTACGCTCGCCGGCTTCTCCGCCGGCTGGTGGGTCCCGCTGGCTGGTGGGTCCCGCCGGCTGCCGGCTACTCGGCCGACAGGCCGGCCCCACCGCATAGGGTCTTGTCGGCGGCTGCTTACTGTAGCCTCGCCTGTGATGACGAGGGCTTTGTCGAGGTAAGCGTGGCTACAGTGGGCCGCCTCGGAGGCTATCACTGTAGCCTCACCTCGTCTTGTCTCCTTAATGGGGCTCCTGCTTCGAGGAAGGGAGTAGCCGGCTTCTGGAGGCTGGCTATGCTCTTGGCCGACTGGGAAAGGCCGGGCCGCCTTCACGCCTCTCTCTAGCCGAAGGGGCCCGCCGCCCGCGGGCCTTACGGGAGTCGGTCGTGGGTGACGTCGAGGCCAACATGGCCACAGTGCCGAGCCGCACGGGAGACGTCCGTCCCGTACGGCCTCCTGTAGCCACGCCCGCCTCGGGCTTCAGGGGTAGTGGGCCGCACTGTGGCCACACCCCGTCACGTCGCCGTTATGTGGGAGTGGTTTGGAGTGGTTGTGGTCTCGGCCGGCTCCTTGGAGTCGGCGTCCTTCTTGGCTGGCTACCTGGAGTTGGCCACCCCGTAGTCGTCCTGGGGAGGAGTTTGTGAGGCTGGGTCGCCTTCCGGGAGTCGGCTTTTAGTGGTAGCCGGCCAGGGAAGGCGGCCCAATGCTCGGAGTGCTTGGAGGCCCGAAGGCCTGATAATTTTTTCAGAAGAACCAGGGGCAGTCGGTTAGGCTACCCGTGGCCATTTACTCCGACAATGGCCCCCTCCGGCTGGGTGCCAGAGAGGGCCTAGATTGATTTCTCATGGCTACAGAGGCTTGCGGTGGCGGAACTTCCGATCTAAGTTTCTTTCTGGAAGTTTGGGTATATATAGAAGAGTTTTGCGTTGATTTCACGTCAGGGGGTCTCCGTTTGGTTTTCCTTTTCTGCGATACTCTAAAACAAGGAGAAAACAAAAACTGGCACTGGGCTCTAGGTTAATAGGTTAGTCCCAAAAAATCATATAAAATATCATATAAATGCATATAAAACATCCTAGAAGGATAGTATAATAGCATGAATACTTCATAAATTATAGATACGTTGGAGACGTATCAGCATCCCCAAGCTTAATTCCTGCTCGTCCTCGAGTAGGTAAATGATAAAAGAAATAATTTATGAAGTGTGAATGCTAGCAAGTGCTTAAGTTTGATCAATGATAATTCCAATCACCTTTTCTAGCATCATATGTCATAACGGTAGCTCATCTCATAAAACTTGTCATGATAAAGTAACAAGCTATCCACATGATAAAGTATAGATCGTAAACTTTCTTGAAAACTAACAAACAATATTCTCAGTCATCAAACAATTGCAATCCATCTTATTTTCAAGAAGAGTCTATGTCAGAGCTTTGATTTAGCAAACTCCACATACTCAACTATCATTTAGTCTTTCATAATTTCTAACACTCACGCGATATTTATGGGTTCAAAGTTCTAATCAGACACATAGAAAGATAGGGGCTTATAGATTCGCCTCCCAACCTATTACCTCAAGGGTAATGTCAAAAATAATAGTTCATGATGCCTTACATCCAATTGGATATATATATCAGAATCTTTCCAACACATTGCGCTTGCCAAAGGATAAAATGTAAAAAGGAAAGGTGAAAAATCACCATGACTCTTGCATAAGGTTAAGAGATAAAAGTAAAAGATAGGCCCTTCGCAGAGGGAAGCAGAGGCTGCCATGTGCTTTCAGGGTTGGATGCACAAAATCTTAATGCGAAAGAACGTCACTTTATATTTCCACTTGTGATATGAACCTTTATTATGCAGTTCGTCGCTTTTATTTCTTCCACATCACAAGATTATATAAAGCTTATTTCCTCCACACCAATCAATCATACATATTTAGAGAGCAATTTTTATTGCTTGCACCGATGACAACTTACTTGAAGGATCTTACTCAATCCATAGGTAGATATGGTGGACTCTCATGGCAAAACTTGGTTTAAGGATATTTGGAAGCACAAGTAGTATCTCTACTTGGTGCAAAGAATTTGGCTAGCATGAGGGGGAAAGGCAAGCTCAACGTGTTGGGTGATCCATGACAATATACTTTATTTTAGATATAAGAAAACATAACCCATTAAGTTGTCTTCCTTGTCCAACATCAACCTTTTAGCATGTCATATTTTAATGAGTGCTCACAATTACAAAAGATGTCCAAGATAGTATATTTATATGTGAAATCCCTCTCCCTTCAATATTCCTTCATGAATTGTTCAAGTGACCAATTCTATGTTTGCTAACTTTCAACAAGTTTACTACCTATAATTATTATGTGTGAAGTCATTACTCCCCATATTATAAGCATATGAAACATATATAGATTCAGATTTATGACATTCAATTTATTCAACCATTTACTCATAGGATATACGTGAGGCACATAAGTAAATGACAAACTACTCCAAATGATATGAGTGAAGAACACTGAGTAGTCAAATAATTCACTAGCCATGGGAGGATTCTTTTTCATTAAATATTTCAGATCCAATGATTTTATTCAAACAGCAAGTAAAATTGAAAATACGCTCCAAGCAAAACACATATCATGTGATGAATAAAAATATAGCTCCGAGTACGGTATACCGATAGTTTTGAAGACGAAAGAGGGGATGCCTTCCGGGGCATGCCCAAGCTTAGGCGCTTGAGTCTTCCTTGAATATTACCTTGGGGTGCCTTGGGCATCCCCAAGCTTAGGGTCTTTCCACTCCTTATTCTCCTCATATCGATATATCACCCAAAACTTGAAAACTTCAATCACACAAAACTTAACCAAACTTCGTGAGATAGGTTAGTATGATAAAGAGCAAACCATTCACTTTGGTACTGTCAAAGACAAGGTTCATAATTGTTCTCATACAATGCCTACTGTACCATATCATTTCTACAATTTATATTGAGGAATATAAGTCATAGAAATTAGAAAACAAGCAAACTATGCAATGAAAACAGAATCTGTCAGAAACAGAACAGTCTGTAATGATCTGAACATAAACCATACTTCTGCTACTCCAAAAATTATGAAATAAATTGGTGGACGTGAGGAATTTGTCTATTAATCTTCTTCAAAAATAATCAACTCAAAAACACTCTTCTGTAAAAAATGACAGCTAATCTCGTGAGCGCAATGTTTCTGTTTTTTACAGCAAGATCACATTAACTTTCAACCAAGTCTTACCAAAGGTCTTACTTGGCACTTTATTGAAAAAGCTATAAAACATGATTACTACAGTAGATTAATCATGTAGACACACAAAAACAGTAAGGGTAAATATTGGGTTGTCTCCCAACAAGCGCTTTTCTTTAATGTCTTTTAGCTAGGCATGATGATTTCAATGATGCTCGCATAAAAGATAGGAATTGAAACACAAAGAGAGCATCTTGAAGAATATGACTAGCACATTTAAATATAACCTACTTCCTATGCCTAGGGATTTTGTGAGCACACAATTTATAGGAACAAGAATCAACTAGCATAGGAAGGCAAAACAAGTATAACTTCAAGACTTTAAGCACATAGAGAGGACACTTGATATTATTGCAACTCCTAAAAGCATGTATTCCTCCCTCATAATAATTTTCAGTAGCATCATGGATAGAAACTTTGTTATCATACTCAATTGGAACCTCTTCCGAAATAGTGGAATCATTACTAGCTAAAGTTGACACTCTTCCAAATCCACTTTCATAAATATCACACTAAGATTCAACACCCTCCAAAATAGTGGGATCACTAATTCCTAAAGTTGACACTCTTCCAAACCCACTTTAAATGATAGTATTATTCCTACTCCAAAGGATATAAGTGAAGTTCATGGAGCATTCTACAATTAATATAGACTAACCAAGCTCAAAATGTATAAGTGAAGCACACGAAGCATTCTATAAAACCATACTCAAAAGATTTAAGTGAAGCACAACGAGCAATTCTATAAGATCATTCTTAAAAGGTATAAGTGAAGCACATGAAGTATTCTATAAATCAATGAAGGGATATCTCATGCTAGCATGGTTCTTAAAGGAAAACCAAAACACAAAGGACACAAATCATGTGAACAAAACAAAAACCGAGGTATACCGATAATTGTTGAAGAAGAAAGATGGGATGCCAACCGGGGCATCCCCAAGCTTAGATGCTTGAGTATCCTTTGAAATATTTACTTGGGGTGCCTTGGGCATCCCCAAGCTTGAACTTTTGCCTCTCTTTATTCTTCTCACATCGGTAACTCCTCGTTCTTCGAACACTTCATCCACAAAAACTTAACAAAAATTTTGTGAGATCCGTTAGTATAACAAAGCAAATCACTACTATAAGTACTGTTGCAAACCAATTAATATTTTATTTCTGCATTATAGCTACTGTAATATAACTTTTCCATGGCTTAATCCACTGATAGAAATCGATAGTTTCATCAAAACAAGCAAGCAATGCATCAAAAACAGAATCTGTCTTAAACAGGACAGTCTGTAGTAATCTGGAAGTTTAGTAAACATCTGTAACTCCTAAAATTATGAACTAAATTTGACAATTTGAAAAATTTGTACAGAAGTAATGGGCAAAAAGTTTCAGACCCATTTGACTTTCCAGTAAAAAATGTAAATTCACGCACTACAGCCAAAGTTTCTGTTTTTGTTCTGCACATAGTAAACAAGCAATCTAATCATCCTAAAACCAAAGCTTGGCACATTATTTTTATAATACAATGGATATATACACGGGGATAATTATTTACGGAGAAACTTCCATGAAAAATTCTACATTGTTTCCGTGAGCATGAACACAAGTGCTCAAGGTCGACCCTCACTTCTTCAATGCATAACTTTCCAATCACTTCTCTTTTTGAAAAACTTTTTAGGCATGAGAGGCAAATAATTTTTTTTGTATTTTCATTCTTTTAATTTTTTTATGTTTCACCCACAATTAAACAGAAACAAAAAGGAAAAACAAAATTTACTTAGTGAAGAAAGCAAACAAGCACACATGAGAATATCAACCCCACGCTATTGTTCCCCGGCAACGGCGCCAGAAAAGAGCTTGATAATCCCCAAGTGCAAGGAATCATCGTAGCAATTTCCAAAGGTGGAACTGATAAGTATGGAGTGTCGAACCCACAAGGAGCTAAAGGTAGGATCAATATTCTCTCAAGCCCTATCTGCCACTGATACGACTCTACGTACACCGAACGTTTGCTTCCAACTAGCAACGAGAAATAAAACTATGTTGTGGGTATGAAGAGGATAACTTTGTATGATAGCGGAGAGCTAAAATATAAAAGTAGGTGCTGTTATCATAAAGTTAGAATATATTACTAAATATTATAAATAGCGAGTGTGGAATAATGGTGGATCGGTGTGCGGAATTGTCCTAGGCAATTATTAACAAGACCTGTAGTGCTCATTGCAATTTCATATGAGGGAGAGGCATAAGCTAACATACTTTCTCTACTTGGATCATATGCACTTATGATTGGAACTCTAGCAAGCATCCGCAACTACTAAAGATCATTCAGGTAAAACCCAACCATAACATTAAAGCATCAAGTCCTCTTTATTCACATACGCAACAATCCCTCTTACTCGGGTTTGTGTTTCAGTCACTCACCAACCCACTATAAGTGAATCATGAACGTATTGCAACACCCTACAGCGGGAATCCCTCACGCTTGCGCGACATGGAGGGTACCATAGGACAGCACCAAAATAAAACATACAACTCGTACCAATCTAGATCATCAATCAACCCAAGGACAAAAGATATCTACTCAGAACATCATAAGATGGCAACACATCATTGGATCATAATATGTGGCATAAAGCACCATGTTCAAGTAGGGATTACAGCGGGGTGCGGGAGAGTGGACCGCGTAAAAGAGATGAGGATGGTGATGTTGATGAAGACGATCACCGTGGCGATGATTCCCCTCCCGATGGCACTCTGACGCCACCGGAAGAGAGGAGGAGAGGCTCTCCCCCTTGTGCTTCCTCCTCCATGGCCTCCCCCCTAGATGGGGAAAGGTTCTCCCTCTGGTCCTTGGCCTTCATGGCGATGATGGCCCCTCCGAGATCCTCCTCCACAGCCTCTGGTGATGATGGCCCCCTCCGGCAGGGTGCCAGAGAGGGCCTAGATTGATTTCTCGTGGCTACAGAGGCTTGCGGCGGCGGAACTTCCGATCTAGGTTTCTTTCTGGAAGTTTGGGTATATATAGAAGATTTTTGCGTTGATTTCACGTCAGGGGGGTCTCCGTTTGGTTTTCCTTTTCTGCGATACTCTAAAATAAGGAGAAAACAGAAACGGGCACTGGGCTCTAGGTTAATAGGTTATTCCCAAAAATCATATAAAATATCATATAAATGCATATAAAACATCCTAGAAGGATAGTATAATAGCATGAATACTTCATAAATTATAGATATGTTGGAGACGTATCATCCGCCTCTATCTCGAACCGGACATAGTCCGTCCGTGAGTCTTCCTCCAAGGACATGTTCTTCAAAGAGTTTAGTACGTCACCCAAAGGTGAATGCTGGAAGATGTCTGCGGTGCTAAATTCAAAAATCGATAACCGATCCAGCTCGGTGTCCACAGGCGCACCTGATCCAGAACGTGTAGCCTGAGACGAGTCCGGGGTTCCATTGACGCAAGCATTGCTGGATGCTGAGTCCGTGTGCGGCTCCAACGCCGCGGGCTTTGTGGCCTTGGAGGGCACGATCTGATTCGATTCTGAGGCCGTTGCAGCAACAAGATCCATCTCCTGGATGTGATCCGATGACAGATTTAAGTCATGTTCATCGGAGAGAGGGGGAGCGATCGCCATGGTCTCAAATCCGTCGGAGATCAAGTCTCCACGGATATCTGTGACTTAGTTCAAGCTTCCAAATCTGACCTGATGGCCAGGGACGTGGCTATCGACCTACTCCAGATGGCCAAGCAAGTTGGCCCGCAGTACGAAGTCGCCGAACACAAAAATCTGTCCGGGGAGGAAGACTCCTCCGTGGACGATGTTATTATCGACGATTGAATGGGCCATCGAACCTTTCGTCGACGGCACAGTGGAACTCTCAATGAAAGCACCAATGTCGGTGTCAAAACCGGCGGATCTCGGGTAGGGGGTCCCGAACTATGCGTCTAGGATCGATAGTAACAGGAGACGGGGGACACGATGTTTACCCAGGTTCGGGCCCTCTCCATGGAGGTAATACCCTACTTCCTGCTTGATTGATCTTGATGAATATGAGTGTTACAAGAGTTGATCTACCACGAGATCGTAATGGCTAAACCCTAGAAGTCTAGCCTATATGAATATGGTAATGAGTCTGTCCCTATCCGAACTATGCTCTCCGGTTTATATAGGCACCGAAGAGATCTAGGCTTACATGGGGTCGGTTACATAAGAGGGAATCTTCATAGTCGGTCGCCTAGCTTGCCTTCCACGCCAAGGAGAGTCCAATCCGGACAAGGGTATAGTCTTCGGCCTTCATATCTTCACAGCCCATCAGTCCGGCCCATGGATAACAGGCCGGACGCCCGAGGACCCCTTAGTCCAGGACTCCCTCAAGGGGTCCTTGGGCGTCCGGCCTATGTGACGTGGGCCGGACTGATGGGCCATGAAGATACAAGATAGAAGACTTCCTCCCGTGTCCGGATGGGACTCTCCTTTGCGTAGATGGCAAGCTTGGCGTTCGGATATGAAGATTCCTTCCTCTGTAAACCGACTCTGTACAACCCTAGGCCCCTCCGGTGTCTATATAAACCAGAGGGTTTAGTCCGTAGAGGCAATCATAATCATACAGGCTAGACTTCTAGGGTTTAGCCACTATGATCTCGTGGTAGATCAACTCTTGTAATCCTCATATTCAGCAAGATCAATCAAGCAGGAAGTAGGGTATTACCTCCATCAAGAGGGCCCGAACCTGGGTAAACATCGTGTCCCCGTCTCCTGTTACCATCAACCTTAGACGCACAGTTCGGGACCCCCTACCCAAGATACGCCGGTTTTGACACCGACATTGCTGCTTTCATTGAGACCTCCGCTGTGACGTCGAAGACAGGATTGATGGCTCGCCTTGTTATCAAGGACAGTATCACCTCTGGAAGAGCCCTGGCCTTAGGCCAAACCCTACGGCTGGGCGGCTTTACCATGACCGCCCGTTCGGCTGTCAGGCCGATGATGACTTCTCAGGTCATCGAAAATTGTCTCCGTATTGACTCCGAGTATTCCAAGCAGATGGATCCGGCGGAGTTGTCGTCTTTAAACGAACTCCTGGATCGCATCGCCGCCATGGGGGTCGCTATAGACTATGATCAAATTGGACTTAAACCCGATCAGAGAGAAATCAAATCTCCGCCGATCACCCATCAGATAGCGGTCATGGAGGAGCAAAACAACAACTCTCCCCCTATGTTGAAGACGAGTTATGTTCGGATTTCCGAGCTCAAAGAGCCGGATACCTGTCTGCGGGATGACACTCCCGGCCCTCCGAATCTAGAATCGGGGGCTGAGCCTGGAAAATCATCTAACATCCCGAAGCCCGAACTAATAAGCTCGGAAGTTTTTCAAACTCCGGACTCCAAATTGGGTCAGGGTTCGGATTTAAAGCCACCCACCCACCACAAGCAATACTCACCAAGCAATTCTGGTCCTCCGGAAATATGCGACCTCATGTACGTACGACAGCAGTCTCAGGAAACAGTCCATCACTTTTGGGCCAGATTCCTCCTTGTCAAGGACAAGATTAAAGATTGCCGCGACGAGGACGCAATTTCAGTATTCTGCAATAATTGCGCGGACGAAGGAATCCTCAACGCCATCAACCACTATCGCGTATTACACTTCGCTGACTTGGCGACCATAGTACAGAAGTACTGCGCAATGGAAAGCGCCTGGAAAACCTAGACAGCTCGCTGGAAACCACCGGTCTCCACTCAACCCCTCTGGCGGGCAAAAAGGATGCACCCTCGCGGGGCACTCGACCCCATAGTGCAGAAAACTAAGCCCATTACAAGACATGGAACTGTTATGGAGGGATGGCTCGATAGGCCATGCAAAATACACACAACACCGGATACCGTACCAACCTATAGCCTTAGAGCATGTTGGATACTCCGGGAGGTGGCCAAGAGCGGCGAGGATATCCTCACCAAAAACACCTCAGAGCAACGCCCCCCGGAGGACGACGACCTCAGAGTATTGACGGTCTTCGAGACTTCCGCTTCAAATAATCGGTGCAAGAGGGCACTCCGTGACCTCACCGAAGTCTGCCAAGTCGCAGTAATAAACCCCTGGAACGACATGGCCATAACTTTGAATGCCAGTGATGAACCAAAATCCCAGTCAGTCCGGGCACCAGCCGCCTTGGTCCTCAATCCAATTGTGGATGGCTTTCGGCTCACTAAAGTGCTCATGGACGGCGGCAACGGGCTAAACCTCATCTACGAGGACACACTCAATAAAGTGCTCATGGACGGCGGCAGCGGGCAAAGTAATACAACCTTCCAAGGAATCATTCCCAGCCGGGAGGCGCGATGCGCGGGGAAAATTACAATCGACGTGGTATTCGGCAAACCGGAGAACTATCGGTCCGAAGAGATAACCTTCCAGGTGGCCCCTTTCAACAGTGGATATCACGCCCTGTTGGGGCGAGACGCATTTATGCGCTTTCAAGCTATACCTCATTACGGGTACATGAAGCTCAAGATGCCCGGGCCCAACGGTATTATCACTCTCGTTAGTGATCCGGACATAGCACTCCACGCCGAAAACAAAACCGCATCCCTGGCCCTAGAGGCACTGTCCGAGGCCCTCGCGGCCGAAGAGTTAATCGCACTACGATCCATGGTGGATAGGGACGACGTAATCCTTGATAAGCGGCCCAAATCCACCTCCTTCAAACCAGCAGACGAAATAGTGAAATTTCAAGTCCACCCGACGGACCCCAAGAAGACAGATTCCATCGGGGCACAGCTGGACCCAACGGTCGACCCCGCACTACCAGCGTTCCTACGCGAGAACTGGGACATATTCGCCTGGCACCCTTCTGATATGTCATGGATCCCACACAGGTTGGCCGAACACAGCCTCAATATATTGAAGGGATATAAGCTGGTCAAGCAAACACTGCGGTGCTTTTCTGAACCCAAACGACAAGCTATGGGGGAGGAGCTAGCCAAGTTAATTGAGGCCAGATTCATCAGAGAAATAAAACACCCGGACTGGCTAGCAAACCTGGTTATGGTGCCAAAGAAGGATAAATCTTGGCGCCTGTGCGTCGATTTCAAAGACCTCAACAAGGCCTGCCCCAAGGATCCCTTCCCCCTCCCCCGCATTGATCAGATTATTGATGCTACTGCAGGACACGACTCACTGTGTTTCCTCGACGCATACTCCGGATACCATCAAATCAAAATGAAGGAGTCTGATCAAGCCGCAACGATATTCATTACCCCATACGGGCCTTTCTGCTTCAACACTATGCCCTTTGGGCTTAAAAACGCCGGCGCCACCTACCAACGCATGATTCAAACATGCCTGGAGAAACAAATCGGCAAGACAATTGAAGCATATGTGGATGACGTCGTCATCAAGACTAGGCACGTCGAGTCATTAATAGACTACTTACGTCTCACATTCGACAACCTCCGTACATATGACATCAAGCTCAATCCAGAAAAGTGTGTTTTCGGCGTTCCCGCTGGAAAACTGCTGGGCTTCATCGTTTCCAATAGAGGAATTGAGGCGAATCCAGCCAAAATCAGAGCTTTGTCACAATTGGCTACACCAACAGACCTTAAATAGGTCCAAAAACTAGCCGGATGCGTGGCAGCTTTAAGCCGCTTTATCTCCAGACTAGGGGAAAAACCACTGCCACTTTATCGCCTTCTCCGACGCACCGACCACTTCGAGTGGACATATGTGGCAACGGCCGGACTGGAAGAAATAAAGGCTCTTTTAGCGAGCAACCCAATCCTGGCCACGCCGAACGCTGGCAAACCGATGT
Organism: Aegilops tauschii subsp. strangulata; assembly: GCF_002575655.3. Lineage (NCBI taxonomy): Eukaryota > Viridiplantae > Streptophyta > Magnoliopsida > Poales > Poaceae > Aegilops > Aegilops tauschii. Next base: position 325,882,328 of record NC_053040.3, read on the forward strand.
TATTATACATCTCTGCAACACACCAGGTGGTGAGCACGGTGCTCGTTGTTAAGCGAGAGGAGGACGAACACAAATTCCCACTTCAGAAACCGGTATACTATGTATCCACTGTCCTCACACCATGAAAATCCCGGTACCCTCATTACCAAAAGATAGCATACATGGTCTTCATGGCATCCCGGAAGCTACGGCACTACTTCCAAGAGTTCTCAATCATGGTGGCTTCCGAAGTACCACTCAATGACATAATCAACAACCGCGACGCTATGGGCCGGATTGCCAAGTGGTCCATTGAGCTCCTGCCATTCGACATAACATACAAACCACACCGAGCTATTAAATCCCAGGTATTGGCCGACTTCGTCGCTGAATGGACAGAGGCCGAACTCCCTATAGAGTACGGCACATATTCCAACTGGGTCATGCACTTTGATGGCTCTAAAATGCTGGCCGGCTTAGGTGCGGGCGTTGTCTTAACGTCCCCCACTGGAGATACAGTCCAGTACTTACTCCAAATATTATACACAGACTCCAACAATGCAGCCGAATACGAGGCCTTATTGCACGGTCATCGGATCGCTGCCTCCATGGGCATACAACGCCTGGAGGTGCGCGGGGATTCAAATCTCGCAATATCCCAAATAAATGGAGACTTCGACGCCAAAGATCCGAAGATGGCGGCCTATCGTAATGCCAAAATCAAAATATCAGCTCGGTTCGAGGGACTCGAGTTTCATCATGTGGCTCGAGAAAGTAATCAAGCGGCGGATGTCCTTGCTCGCATTGGCGCCAAGCATGACCCCGTCCCACCTAACATCTTTCTGGAAAGGCTCTTCAAGCCGTCCGTGGTGTGGCAGGGTGAAAGCAGCAACACCAGTCCGGATCCGATTATACCCCCAGATTCTAAACACAATACCGATATCATCGGGGGCTCAGCCACCGAAATAACACCATCGGCCCATCTAATAATGGCAGTAATTGCCTCATGGACCGAACCCTTCTTGGCCTACCTTAATAGGCGAGAGCTCCCTGAGGACCAGAATGAGGCTCGCTGCATTGTTTGGCGCTCAAAAGCCTACAAGGTCCATGATGGAGAGCTCTACAAGAAAAAGCGCTACCGGAGTCCTTCAAAGATGTATCTCCGAAGAAGAGGGAAGGCAGCTCCTGGCCAAAATCCATGCTGGTCTCGGCGGGCACCACGCCGCGGCTCGGGCCCTTGTGAGTAAAGCCTTCCGTGCAGGTTTCTTTTGGCCGACGGCCCGAGCAGATGCACATGACCTTGTCCAACGTAGTGTCGGATGCCAGCTTTTCACCAATCAAAGCCATATGCCACCCACCGCTCTGCAAACAATCCCCATTACCTGGCCTTTCGCGGTCTGGGGGCTTGATATGGTCGGACCCCTTAAAGGAGGAAGCCATAAGAAAAAATATCTACTGGTCATGGTAGATAAATTCACCAAGTGGATAGAGGCCAAACCAGTTAAAACAGCCGAAGCCGGACCAGTGATAGACTATATATCCGGTGTCGTGCAACGTTATGGTGTCCCACAGAGCATCATCAGCGGTAACGGCTCCAATTTCACAGCCGATGAAGTGAAAACCTGGTGTGCTAACCTGGGCATTAAGCTCGATTACGCCTCCGTCTATCACCCACAAACAAACGATCAAGTCGAACAAGCTAATGGTCTTATCATGAGCGGCATTAAGCCTAGACTAGTGTGGTCTTTGAAAGAATCAGACAAGCACTGGGTTGAGGAGCTAGACTCCGTACTCTGGGGGCCGTGGACCACGCCCAATCGCACTACCGGATACACACCATTCTTCATGGTGTACGGCACAGAGTCCGTTCTGCCCTGCGACATCATTCATGACTCACCTCGAGTGCGCATGTATGAAGAGACAGTGGTCGAGCTTGACCGGCAGGACAGTCTAGATACCCAGGAGGAGGAGCGCGACGTTGCAAAATCCCGTTCTGCATTCTACCAACAACAGGCTCGCAGATACCAAAGTAGAGAAGTGCCGTCCAAGAGTTATAATGTTGGTGAACTCGTTCTACGCTTGCCAGAAAAGAAGAAGGACAAACTCAAGCCCAAGTGGGAGGGTCCCTGCATCATAGATGAAGTTCTCACTAGAGGAGCGTACCGCCTGCGTGATGCATCGGACAATCGCTTAGAGCCGAACCCGTGGAATGCTGCAAGACTCCGAAGATTCTACGCCTAGAGCCGTACTCTTTGTTCGTCTTATCCTCCCTTTGTTTCCAGTTTTTCCTCTCTTTAATTTTTTCTAGCTCTATAGCTCTTGTGCGGCCAAACCGCACACCTATCACGTACACATCCTTAAATGTATATGCTCATAATACCTGGGGGCTTCTTTACAGAAGCTTATTATTATTTTCCGAGCATCAAGCTCCCCACACATGTGTCCTTTCCTCATATGTACCTTTTATCCACCATTATATGCACCGATATGACTTAAGTTTTGGCCAAGCTGGGTTGCCTGGCTCCTGTGCTTATGCCCTACGTTCCCGTTTGTTCGGCTAGGGCATAAAGGGAGCACCTCTGCGATTGTTACAGCCGGGTCATCCGGACATGTACCTCAGACTGGGTGAAGCCGAAAGCTAGCTTTCTTAAGGGAATATTCGGTCGGCGGACTAAAGACGTTATACCCTAATTACATTGTGAACCCCCAGATGCTACGTATACTTCGATTTTTCAATCACAGTTCGGGCATGCATACTAACGCATGTTCACCGAGGGAAAGGAACCCTTAACAGAACTATTCTCTCTAGAAGATGTTTCTTACAATTAACAAGTAATATAACATAGCTAGCCGGATACAACTTGTCTGTTCAAGCAACTATGACCCCTATGCCTGGTTTCCACGCATACCCCGGTCTATATTGCCGATCCAGTATTCGGAAACACTCCGCACCTTCGGGTCCAGAGGTCGAAGCAAAAAGGTCTGCCATGACAATCGTTTTACAATCCGGCTAGGGACAAAATTGTCAAGATTGAAGTACATAGTCACTTGGACTCAAAAAACTTCTTCCTCTATGCCGTCTAAAAGGCTATCTAGCTTACAATCCTGTTGGGAAAACTTGGTGACTATCTTTACTTGGTCATATACCAAGCTAACTAGAATTTCTTGTCCATCTGACCTCCGAGGTCCGGCCCGGGCCATATCATTCGGATCAAGCTTGGTGTACCATGTTTTCACCATGGCCCAGGCCTCCCGCGCACCTTCTCGGCAGGCCGATATTTTCCATAATCGAAAGAGCCGCCGAGCTCCTTGGAATGGCTTCACAAGCTCCTCCACACTTCCTGGAGGGGAGGCGGATGGCCACAAAGCCTTGGCAACGCTCCGCATTGCTTGCCGAGCTCGCTTTTGCACCTGGGACAGCTCTTGCAGCAGATCGCCTTGAGATCCGGACACTTCCTCTTCAGGACGGCCAGTCAGCATACCTGCAGACATAAATCTGTCAGCTCATTTCTTTGTCGAATTACACGGAGGTAAGTTCAAAAGCATATTGAATATGCCGCCTTGTAGCCTCCTATTTTCCTTTACGGCATCCGCTAGCTAGGCTCGTACATCTTTTAGCTCTTCGCCTAGCACGGTGTTGGAATCCTGCAGCTTGTTCTTATCATCTCTGACCCGTGTCAATACACGTTCGCCTGTGGCCAGTTGCCTTTCGGCCTGTTGTTCACCCGCCTGCGCGACCTTCAGTTCCTGTTTCAATTGATCTACTGATCCTGTCAGCAGAAACGTAACAGTATTAACATTACGGGTACATGATTATACTTTTTATGGATGGAGGGGAACATTACCAGGCGGTGCCTCCATGGACTTCTCCAGTTCGGCGGTAGCAACAGCTAGCTGAGTCCGGCACTTTTCTAGCACATGAGACATCATGTTGTTCTTCTCTGTGAGTAAGGATGGCAATGGGTCGGGTTTGGACCGGGTTGAACAATATCAAATCCATATCCATATCCATGAAGACAGTCATTGCCCGTCCATGAAAAAATCCATGGGTGAAAAATTGTGTCCATGTCCAAACCCGATGGATATCCATACCCACTGGATATCCATTGGATTCTCTCAAGGCATATAAATAAGACATAACACAATGTTAACATAACCTCTTCCATTATTCACCTCATTACAGGCTAGGCTTCACTTATGGTAAAATAAACCAATGATATAAATCAATGTCCACTAACAACCTAAGATCATTTATTTTTTTCTAACAGATGAGATGACGAGTCATTTAACAAGGAGAGATAAAAATAAGGGAAGGGGCGTTGGATGTTACGGAGGGGATTGAATGTCAACTAATTAAAGTTACGACGGAGATTGTGTAATTTCTTTTGCATGTTTTAGATAGCAAAGTGTGAAATTACAGTGGAACATTTGACTGCGGGTAGGGATAGCAGATTTTTGCCCATTAAGTCATACTATCGGGTCGGGTTTGGGTATACCCACGGGTACAAGATTATATCCATGCCCTACCCACGAGCAATCGGGTTGGGTTTGGGCGTCACCCATGGACACAAAAGCATATCCAAACCCTATCCATTCGGGTCGGATATCCATGGATATCCATGTCCATGGGTAAAATTGCCATCCTTATCTGTGAGTACCTGGTTATACAACGATCCTTCAATCAGTTGTTTCAACTGTTTCAAGTATCGGGGGCTACTAGTATATGATTAAAATACGTACGTACCCACATATCTTTCAAATGCTGGTCAGTGGCTCTGGTAAACCCATCCCGAGCAGCCTGGATGTACGCATCAGCCGAGCTGAAGGCGTCAAACACCTCTTTAGTAAAGCCGGGATCGCGAAGAGCGGCCCTCTGGCGCCGATGATTCATGGAGCTCTCTACTTCAGAGTTCATGACGGGTACATTATCCGCATCCTTTGAGGGAGGACAATCCGGCATTATTCCTGTGTCTGCCCCCGCCCTAGAGGCAGGGTCTGGAACCTGATTGGTGGAGGCGCGACCGGCAGGCTCCTCGGACATAGTCCGGCGAACGCTCTTCCTGATAAAACACAGCGGACAATTTCATGGTTCAATGTGACTGCCATAAGGCATATTTGAAGCTATACCTCTTTGATGAAGGTTCTGCCAAATTGCTATTTGCCTTCCTCTTCGAAGACCCGCCCGGTGCAGGCGCAGCTCTCTTCTGAGATGCTTCTGGTGCAATATGATGAGGCGAGCGCCTCCCCTTTGGAGCACAAGACAGTGCGGTGGGTGAGGCATAATGAGGAAGCTCCTTCGGAGGAAATGTATCCTGACTACTTACATATGAGGCGGGAAGGAGGCCAGAGTAATCGGCCATAATAGCCACTTCTGTGCCATCATAGCTCGCCTGGTAGAAAACTCCGTCCTTGAGCTCTACAAATATATCCGGATCTTCTTCGAATCCGGGATCGAGGTCCCGGTTATGTTCCTCCGGCTATGGAGCGGGGCTATAGATCCCCGCGGTAACCTTCTGCCATTCCTATTGACGGACGGGTTAATGTCGGATAAACATGACTAGGGGAGAGGATTGAATAAAGTGGTGGGATTAAAACTCACCCAGCTAGGAGGATTGTACATGGAAAATCCCTCTCGGCGCGTAAGACAAGTGAATTCCTCTTTCTCCCCTTTCGTCCGCAGCATGAGGATTGTACAGATCGGCTAGTATGGTGGCCAGGGCAGTGAGGGAATCCAGACCCTTTCGCCCATAGCATGAGGCGTCATCATCCCCATTGTCGTACCACATAGGGAGCCCCCTGAATCAGAGCGGCTGCACACCTCGCGCTATGGAAGTTTCCATTACCTCGATTATTGATAATCCGGACTGGGCAAGTGTCCTTATCTTGCCCGTCAATTGCCGAACTTCCGCGTTGTCTTCCTCCTCGAGGCTCCGAGGACGCCAGCTGTGGCGTTTCTCCAACGGAGCGCTGGAAAATTCGGGAAGACCCATTTGGACTGGGTCGGGGAGAGCGATGTCTTCAATATAAAACCACTCCAAGGGCCAGTCTTCGGATGCCTTGTTCGGCGTGCCAGACAAGTATCCGGTCCCGGATATGCACCATATCTCAGTGCCGTCCACCTCGAATATTGGATCCCTTTTGGGTATGAGGGATGAGGCAGGAAAGTTTCCTCCATAGATCAAAGTGGGCCTCGCAGCCCACGAATAGCTCGCAAAGAGCGACAAAACCCGCGATATGCAGGATGGAGGCCGGTGTGAGGTTGTGTAGTTGGAGGCCATAGTACTCCAGGAGACCTCAGAGGAAAGGGTGGATTGGAAACCCGACACCTCTTATTAAGAAGGATATGAAGCACACTCGCTCCCCCTAGTTGGATTGGGGAAATTTTCCGTCAGGTATTCGCCTGCGAAAGTGGTTAACCCTTCCCGGACGGGGACTAGATTCGCGGGGGGAAGGAATCCATGCGTTTGAAGCTTACTCAGCTGGTCGTGGGATACTGAACATTTCTCCCAATCACCTTTTTCGGAGCCATGGGGGCGGGAGGAAGAACTGGGAACGCTAGCCATGCTGGAATGGCTTCTCCTAGCGAGCTCTAAGGATTCTCCGCCTGGTGTGAGATGGCATCTGAGATCCAATCTATTTAAATATACGCCTTTCTTACATGGCCAGGGTGTTATGTGCAAAAATACTCTGACCTTTCGTGTTCGCTCGACACGTGGAAGCCAAAGCAATGGAGGTGCAGAACCCGAGGGGTACAACACTAAATGGAAAGCCGGGTATAACTCTTCAGACACTTTGAAGTATTCGGAGGAAGAACCCGCCTTGCAATGCCGAAGACTATCAGCGCGCCGGACACATCGTTATTGAAGCCTGGGGGGCTACTGAGGGAGTCCTGGATTAAGGGGTCCTCGGGTGTCCGGCCTATGTGACGTGGGCCAGACTGATGGGCCATGAAGATACAAGATAGAAGACTTCCTCCCGTGTCCGGATGGGACTCTCCTTTGTGTAGATGGCAAGCTTGGCGTTCGGATATGAAGATTCCTTCCTCTGTAAATCTACTTTGTACAACCCTAGGCCCCTCCGGTGTCTATATAAACCGGAGGGTTTAGTCCGTAGAGGCAATCATAATCATACATGCTAGACTTCTAGGGTTTAGCCACTACGATCTCGTGGTAGATCAACTCTTGTAATCCTCATATTCATCAAGATCAATCAAGCAGGAAGTAGGGTATTACCTCCATCAAGAGGGCCTGAACCTGGGTAAACATCGTGTCCCCTATCTCCTGTTACCATCAACCTTAGACGCATAGTTCGGGACCCCCTACACGAGATCCACCAGTTTTAACACCGACAGGCATGCATTCATAGCTTAGGATTCCCTTCGTGCCAACATGAGGGGGGGCTGCTAGCTACTTCGCACTTTGCTAGGTGAACCTCGGTTGGGGGGAGGGGCATGCATTCATAGCTTAGGATTCCCTTTGTGCCGACATGAGGGAGGGGTGGCTGCTAGCTACTTAGCACTTTGCTAGGGTGAACCTCAGTTGGGAGGGGGAGGGCATGCATTCATAGCTTAGGATTCCCTTCGTGCAGACACGAGGGAGGGGGGCTGATAGCTACTTCACACTTTTCTAGGTGAACCTCGGTTGGGTGGGGGCATGCATTTATAGCTTAGGATTCCCTTCATGCCGACACGAGGGAGGGGGGCTGCTAGCTACTTTGCACTTTGCTAGGTGAATGAACCTCGGTTGGTGGGGGGCATGCATTCATCGGAGAGGCTATGGTGTTGATGTAGAAGCTCTCCATGATCGATGCCCCTTCCGGCGGAGCTCCGGAACAGGCCCCAAGATGGGATCTCGTGGGTACAGAAGGTTGTGGCGGTGGAATTAGGTTTTTGGCTCCGTATCTGATCGTTTGGGGGTACGTAGGTATATATAGGAGGAAGGAGTACGTCGGTGCAGCAACGTGGGGCCCACGAGGGTGGAGGGCGTGCCCGGGGGGGTAGGCGCACCCCCTACCTCGTGGCTTCCTGGAAGCTTCTCTTACGTAGGGTCCAAGTCTCCTGGATCATGTTCGTTCCAAAAATCACTTTCCTGAAGGTTTCATTCCGTTTGGACTCCGTTTGATATTCTTTTTCTGCGAAACTCTGAAATAGGCAAAAAACAGCAATTCTGGGCTGGGCCTCCGGTTAATAGGTTAGTCCCAAAAATAATATAAAAGTGAATAGTAAAGCCCAATAATGTCCAAAACAGAAGATAATATAGCATGGAGCAATCAAAAATTATAGATACGTTGGAGACGTATCAAGCATCCCCAAGCTTAATTCCTGCTCGTCCTCGAGTAGGTAAATGATAAAAACAAATTTTTTGATGTGGAATGCTACTTGGCATAATTTCAATGTAATTCTTCTTATTGTGGCATGAATGTTCAGATTTGATATGATTCAAGATAAAAGTTTAATGTTGACACAAAAACAATAATATTTCAAGCATACCAATTAAGCAATTATGTCTTATCAAAATAACATGGCCAAAGCAAGTTATCCCTACAAAATCATATAGTATGGCTATGCTCCATCTTCCCCACACAAAACATTCATATCATGTACGACCCCGGTTTTAGCCAAGCAATTGGTTCATACTTTTAACGTGCTTCAACATTTTCAACTCTTACGCAATACATGAGCGCAAGCCATGGATATAGCACTATGGTGGAATAATGGTAGGGGTTATGTGGGAAGACAAAAAAGGAGAAAGTCTCACATCAACGAGGCTAATCAACGGGCTATGGATATGCCCATCAATTGATGTTAATGCGAGGAGTAGGGATTGCCATGCAACGGATGCACTAGAGCAATAAGTGTATGAATGCTCAAAAAGAAACTAAGTGGGTGTGCATCCAACTTGCTTGCTCACGAAGACCTCGGGCATTTGAGGAAGCCCATCATTGGAATATACAAGCCAAGTTCTATAATGAAATTTCCCACTAGTATATGAAAGTGACAAAATGAGAGACTCTCTATTATGAAGATCACGGTGCTACTTTGAAGCACAAGTGTGGTAAAAGGATAGTAACATTGTCCCTTCTCTCTTTTTCTCTCATTTTTTTTGGGCTTTTTCTCTTTTTTTATGGCCTCTTTTTTTTAGTCCGGAGTCTCATCCCGACTTGTGGGGGAATCATAGTCTCCGTCATCCTTTCCTCACTAGGGACAATGCTCTAATAATGATGATCATCACACTTTTATTTACTTACAACTCATGAATTACAACTCAATACTTAGAACAAAATATGACTCTATATGGATGCCTCCAGCGGTGTACCGGGATGTGAAATGAATCAAGAGCGACATGTATGAAAGAATTATGAACGGTGGCTTTTCCACAAATACAATGTCAACTACATGATCATGCAAAGAAATATGACAATGATGGAGTATGTCATGATAAATGAAACGGTGGAAAGTTGCATGGCAATGCATCTCGGAATGGCTATGGAAATGCCATGATAGGTAGGTATGGTGGATCTTTTGAGGAAGATATAAGGAGGTTTATGTGTGATAGAGCGTATCATATCACGGGGTTTGGATGCACCGGCGAAGTTTGCACCAACTCTCAAGGTGAGAAAGGGCAATGCGCGGTACCGAAGAGGCTAGAAAATTGTGGAAAGGTAAGTGTGTGTATAATCCATGGACTCACATTAGTCATAAAGAACTCATATACTTATTGCAAAAATTTATTAGCCCTCGAAGCAAAGTACTACTACGCATGCTCCTAGGGGAAGGGTTGGTAGGAGTTAACCATCGCGCGATCCCGACCGCCACACAAAGGAAGACAATCAACAAATAATTCATGCTCCGACTTCGTTACATAACGGTTCACCATACGTGCTTGCTACGGGAATCACAAACTCCAACACATGTATTTTTCAATTCCACAATTACTCAACTAGCACAACTATCATATTACCACCTTTATATCTCAAAACAATTATCAAGCATCAAATTTCTCATGATATTAATTAAAGCAAATTGCCATGCTATTTTAAGACTCTCAAAATAATATAAGTGAAGCATGAGAGATCAATAGTTTCTATAAAACAAATCCACCACAGTGCTCTAAAAGATATAAGTGAAGCACTAGATCAAAACTATATAGCTTAAAAGATATAAGTGAAGCACATAGAGTATTCTAATAAATTCCAAATCATGTGTATCTCTCTAAAAAGGTGTGTACAGCAAGGATGATTGTGGTAAACTAAAAAGCAAAGACTCAAATAATACAAGACGCTCCAAGCAAAACACATATCATGTGGTGAATAAAAATATAGCTCCAAGTAAAGTTACCGATGGAAGTAGACGAAAGAGGGGATGCCTTCCGGGGCATCCCCAAGCTTTGGCTTTATGGTGTCCTTAAATTATCTTGGGGGTGCCATGGGCATCCCCAAGCTTAGGCTCCTGCCACTCCTTGTTCCATAATCCATCAAATCTTTCACCCAAAACTTGAAAACTTCACAAACAAAACTTAACAGAAATTCTCGTGAGCTCCGTTAGCGAAAGAAAACAAAAGACCACTTCAAGGTACTGTAATGAACTCATTCTTTATTTATATTGGTGTTAAACCTACTGTATTCAAACTTCTCTATGGTTTATAAACTCTTTTACTAGCCATAGATTCATCAAAATAAGCAAGCAAAACACGAAAAACAGAATCTGTCAAAAACAGAACAGTCTGTAGTAATCTGTAACTAACGCAAACTTCTAGAACTCCAAAAAATCAGCCAAAATAGGACGGCCTAGGCAATTTGTTTATGATCAGCAGCAATTGGAATCAATATTTTATCACGTTCTTGTGATTTTTAACAATTATTTTCGTGAGCAGAAAGTTCTGGAATTTTCTGCAAGATCAAATAACTATCATCCAAGAAGATCCTATAGGTTTAACTTGGCAAAAACACTAATTAAAACATAAAAACACATCTAAACAGAGGCTAGATCAAATATTTATTCCTAAACATAAGCAAAAAGCAAAAACTAAAAATAAAATTGGGTTGCCTCCCAACAAGCGCTATCATTTAACGCCCCTAGCTAGGCATAATAGCAAGGATAGATCTAGGTATTGCCATCTTTGGTAGGCAATCCATAAGTGGCTCTCATGATAGATTCATATGGTAATTTTATTTTCTTCCTAGGGAAGTGTTCCATGCCTTTCTTTAATGGAAATTGGAATCTAATATTCCCTTCCTTCATATCAATAATTGCACCAATCGTTCTAAGGAAAGGTCTACCAAGAATAATAAGACATGAAGGATTGCAATCTATATCAAGAACGATAAAATCTACGGGCACATAGTTCCTATTTGCAACAATAACAACATCATTAATTCTTCCCATAGGTTTCTTAATAGTGGAGTTCGCAAGGTGCAAATTTAAAGAGCAATCATCAAAATCACGGAAACCTAGCAAATCGCACAAAGTTTTTGGAATCGTGGAAACACTAGCACCCAAATCACACAAAGCATAGCATTCATGATCTTTAATTTTAATTTTAATAGTAGGTTCCCACTCATCATAAAGTTTTCTAGGGATAGAGACTTCCAACTCAAGCTTTTCTTCATAAGATTGTATCAAAGCATCAACGATATGTTTAGTAAAAGCTTTATTTTGACTATAAGCATGAGGAGAATTTAGCACGGATTGCAACAAGGAAATACAATCTATCAAAGAGCAATTATCATAATTAAATTCCTTAAAATCCAAAATAGTGGGTTTATTAACATCTAATGTTTTGATTTCTTCAATCCCACTTTTATCAATTTTAGCACCAAGATCTAAAAACTCCGAATTTTTGGAACGCCTTCTAGGTAAAGGTGGATCATATTCAGTCCCATCATTATCAAGATTCATATTGCAAAACAAAGATTTAATAGGGGACACATCAATAACTTTTAGATCTTCATCTTTATTTTCATAGAAATTTGAAGAACACGCTTTCATAAAGCAATCTTTCTTAGCACGCATCCTAGTGGTTCTTTCTTTGCACTCATCAATGGAAATTCTCATGGCTTTGAGAGACTCATTGATATCATGCTTAGGAGGAATAGATCTCAGTTTCAAAGAGTCAACATCATGAGAAATTCTATCAACGTTCCTAGCCAATTCATCAACTTTAAGCAATTTTTCTTCAAGCAAAGCATTGAAATTCTTTTGCGAATTCATAAATTCCTTAACACTAGTCTCAAATTCAGAGGGAATCTTATTAAAGTTTCCATAAAAATTGTTGTAGGAATTACTAGGATAAGGCCTAGGATTAAAGTTTCCTCTATACGCGTTGTTACCAAAATTATTCCTACCAACAAAATTCACATTCATAGATTCATTATTATTCTCAATCAAAGTAGACAAAGGCATATCATTAGGATCAGAAGAAACACTCTTAGTAGCAAATAATTTCATAAGTTCATCCATCTTTCCACTCAAAACATTAATTTCTTCTATGGCATGCACTTTTTTATTAGTAGATCTTTCAGTGTGCCATTGAGAATAATTAACCATAATATTATCTAGGAGTTTAGTAGCTTCTCCTAAAGTGATTTCCATAAAAGTGCCTCCCGCGGCCGAATCTAAAAGATTTCTATAAGCAAAATTCAATCCGGCATAATTTTTTTGTATAATCATCCACAAATTTAAACCATGAGTGGGGCAATTATGTATCATTAATTTCATCCTGTCCCAAGCTGGTGCAACATGTTCATGATCAAGTTGCTTAAAATTCATAATATCATTTCTAAGAGAGATAATCTTAGCGGGGGGAAAATACTTAGAGATAAAAGCATCTTTGCACTTATTCCAAGAATCAATACTATTTTGAGGCAAAGATGAAAACCAAGCTTTAGCACGATCTCTAAGCGAAAAAGGAAATAGCTTCAATTCAACAATATCATTGTCAACATATTTCTTCTTTTGCATATCACACAAATCAACGAAGCTATTTAGATGAGTAGCGGCATCTTCACTAGGAAGGCCGGCAAATTGATCTTTCATGACAAGATTTAACAAAGCAGCATTGATTTCCCAAGATTCAGTATCGGTAAGAGGAGAAATCGGCGTGCTAAGGAAATCATTATTGTTGGTATTGGTAAAGTCACATAATTTGGTATTATCTTGAGCCATTGTGACAAACAAGCAATCCAACACACGAGCAAACAAAAAGCAAGCGAAAAAGAGGCGAACGAAAAAGAGAGGGCGAATAAAACGGCAAGGGTGAAGTGGGGGAGAGAAAAAGGAGAGGCAAATGGCAAATAATGTAATGCAGGAGATAAGGGTTTGTGATGGGTACTTGGTATGTTGACTTTTGCGTAGACCTCCCCGGCAACGGCGCCAGAAATCCTTCTTGCTACCTCGTGAGCACTGCGTTGGTTTTCCCTTGAAGAGGAAAGGGTGATGCAGCAAAGTAGCGTAAGTATTTCCCTCAGTTTTTGAGAACCAAGGTATCAATCCAGCAGGAGGCTACGCGCGAGTCCCTCACACCTACACAAAACAAATAAATCCTCGCAACCAACGCGATAAGGGGTTGTAAATCCCTACACGGTCACTTACGAGAGTGAGATCTGATAGATATGATAGGATAATATTTTTGGTATTTTTATGATAAAGATGCAAAGTGAAATAAAAGCAAAGTAAAAAGCAACGGAAATAACTAAGTGTTGGAAGATTAATATGATGAAGATAGACCCGGGGGCCATAGGTTTCACTAGTGGCTTCTCTCAAGAGCATAAGTATTTTACGGTGGGTGAACAAATTACTGTTGAGAAATTGACAGAATTGAGCATAGTTATGAGAATATCTAGGTATGATCATGTATATAGGCATCACGTCCGAGACAAGTAGATCGACTCCTGCCTGCATCTACTACTATTACTCCACACATCGACCGCTATCCAGCATGCATCTAGAGTATTAAGTTCATAAGAACAGAGTAACGCCTTAAGCAATATGACATGATGTAGAGGGATAAATTCATGCAATATGATAAAAACCCCATCTTGTTATCCTCGATGGCAACAATACAATATGTGCCTTGCTGCCCCTACTGTCACTGGGAAAGGACACCGCAAGATTGAACCCAAAGCTAAGCACTTCTCCCATTGCAAGAAAGATCAATCTAGTAGGCCAAACCAAACTGATAATTCGAAGAGACTTGCAAAGATAACCAATCATACATAAAAGAATTCAGAGAAGATTCAAATATTGTTCATAGATAAACTTGATCATAAACCCACAATTCATCGGTCTCAACAAACACACCACAAAAGAAGATTACATCGAATAGATCTCCACGAGAGAGGGGGAGAACATTGTATTGAGATCCAAAAAGAGAGAAGAAGCCATCTAGCTAATAACTATGGACCCGAAGGTCTGAGGTAAACTACTCACACATCATCGGAGAGGCTATGGTGTTGATGTAGAAGCCCTCCGTGATCGATGCCCCTTCCGGCAGAGCTCCGGAACAGGCCCCAAGATGGGATCTCGTGGGTACAGAAGGTTGCGGCGGTGGAATTAGGTTTTTGGCTCCGTATCTGATCGTTTGGGGGTACGTAGGTATATATAGGAGCAAGGAGTACGTCGGTGGAGCAACGTGGGGCCCACGAGGGTGGAGGGCGCGCCCAGGGGGGTAGGCGCCACCCCCTACCTCGTGGCTTGCTGGAAGCTTCTCTTACGTAGGGTCCAAGTCTCCTGGATCATGTTCGTTCCAAAAATCATGTTCCCGAAAGTTTCATTCCGTTTGGACTCCGTTTGATATTCTTTTTCTGCGAAACTCTAAAATAGGCAAAAAACAGCAATTCTGGGTTGGGCCTCCGATTAATAGGTTAGTCCCAAAAATAATGTAAAAGTGAATAATAAAGCCCAATGATGTCCAAAACAGAAGATAATATAGCATGGAGCAATCAAAAATTATAGATACGTTGGAGACGTATCAATGTATCGCGAGCTTTGCTATTATAGTTGGATCTTATGATGTTTATCCCCCTCTACTCTCTTGTAATGGATTGAGTTTTCCCTTTGAAGTTATCTTATCGGATTGAGTCTTTAAGGATTTGAGAACACTTGATGTATGTCTTGCATGTGCTTATCTGTGGTGACAATGGGATATTCACGTGATCTACTTGATGTATGTTTTGGTGATCAACTTGCGGGTTCCGTAACATTGTGAACTTATGCATAGGGGTTGGCACACATTTTTGTCTTGATTCTTTGGTAGAAACTTTGGGGCACTCTTTGAAGCTCTTTGTGTTGGTTGCATAGATGAATCTGAGATTGTGTGATGCATATCGTATGATCATACCCACGGATACTTGAGGTGACATTGGAGTATCTAGGTGACATTAGGGTTTTGATTGATTTGTGTCTTAAGGTGTTATTCCAGTACGAACTCTATGATAGATCGAACGGAAAGAATAGCTTCGTGTTATTTTACTACGAACTCTTGAATAGATCGATCTGAAAGAATAACTTTGAGGT
The DNA here is from genome assembly GCF_002575655.3 of Aegilops tauschii subsp. strangulata. Classification (NCBI taxonomy): domain Eukaryota; kingdom Viridiplantae; phylum Streptophyta; class Magnoliopsida; order Poales; family Poaceae; genus Aegilops; species Aegilops tauschii. The sequence goes on from NC_053040.3 coordinate 325,897,818, forward strand.
GGTTTCGGACCCTAAAATAATCTCTTCGTTTGTTCTCCGCTATTAGTGACTTTGGAGTGACTCTTTGTTGCATGTTGAGGGATAGTTATATGATCCAATTATGTTATTATTGTTGAGAGAACTTGCACTAGTGAAAGTATGAACCCTAGGCCTTGTTTCCTAGCATTGCAATACCGTTTATGCTCACTTTTATCGCTTGCTACCTTGCTGTTTTTATATTTTCAGATTACAAATACCCATATCTACCATCCATATTGCACTTGTATCACCATCTCTTCGCCGAACTAGTGCACCTATACAATTTAACATTGTATTGGGTGTGTTGGGGATACAAGAGACTCTTTGTTATTTGGTTGCAGGGTTGTTCGAGAGAGACCATCTTCAACCTACGCCTCCCACGGATTGATAAACCTTAGGGCATCCACTTGAGGGAAATTTGCTACTGTCCTACAAACCTATGCACTTGGAGGCCCAACAACGTCTACAAGGAGAAGGTTGCATAGTAGACATCATGCACGCGCACACACACACACACACACACACACACACACTCATTTGAAACCCTAGCAAGATCCCCGTCGCCGCTGGCGCCGCCGCCGCAAGGCCTCCATTGTCAACATCTGGCGGTTTGCCCGTGCAGCTTACCCACCGATCTCATACACATGCCGCCCTGAGTTTCTTAGATGACGCCTGCCAAACGCCCCCTTTCCCACAGATCCCTATCCCCATCTCCCACTACAGAGCATCGCAGCCTAAGCCCGGCTATGCTTCCCGTGGAGCTCGAGGAGCGACTGGCCCAAAAGAGTTGTATAGCGGTCTCTTCGCCCGACATCGCCGAGGAAGCTGACGACCATTACTGGCGGCAGGCACTCAAGCAGCGGGCTAGAGTATGCGGGCATGTCTCGGCCATGGGCTACGACATCGAGGTCATCGACAGCGACGGCCTAAGGCGGGCTGTGTCACAGGTTAAGTGGCCCACCCGGACCCCTCGGGTTCAACCGCCGTCGATCTCATCCATGGCCCCACCGCTGATCTCCTCTGGCTCGCTATCAACAATTTGCCATTCTACATCGCCATCGAGCCCCTTTTGTCATTTCTGAAGGACACGTTCTGTGACGCTGGCTTGGGATCCACAGCGTCCAAGTCAGACCTCATCGACAGCGACCACGAGGAGGGCACCATCTCCGGCTCTTCCAAGGGGAAAGAGCCCATCTGCTCTTCCAAGGGGAAAGCGCCCGTCTGCAACATCAGGGAGGGAACCCTACAGCCGTGCTCTTCTAAGAGGAAGGAGCCCATCTACGACAACATGGAGCGCATCCAGGGTCCGTGCTCTTCCCACGGGAACGAGCCCATCTGTGACAAGTGAGGAAACCCATGATTTGTTTATTTCAGTTGTTCACAATGTGATGCTCTATATGTGCAACTGTGCAGTACATTTCATCAATCCAGTTTTAAACATACCGATAGGAATGCATATATGTTTGCTTGTTGTTAAATGTTAGGCCTGTTGCAGTTAGCACACATTTCCAAGACAACAGCGAACTGCAGGATGGTAAGTAAGAACTCTGCAGCCTTCTTTTTACTGCCCATAATGAGTTGTGTTAGATGACAATGTCTGAATCTTTTTCCTTTGCAGTGGTTGCCAAAGCAGTTTACTCAAGATTACCTCTCAAACTACATGATTGGCGGGCATGCAAAGGTTAAAGTATTTCTACCAGAACATGATGATTATCTAGATGTTTTCATGAAGACCGTGAAGGATGGGCGGTCGGCCATCACAAGGAGTTGGACTAGAGTCGTACGTGCCTTCTGCATGGAGGAGGGCACAATATGGGCATTCCGCTTCACCTTGTTCAGCAACCAGAATATATTTCGCCTGTTTCTTTACCGTCTTTAATAGTACAAATATACACCTATGGTTCATCATTCTTTATTTGGTTCTTATGTAATTCTTGAACATATGTACCTATGAATCGAATAATGCATTGGTTGTTTGAACCTGATGGATCTGAATAAAGTTGTAGCATACATTCAAGTTCAAATTCAAATCCAAATCCGGTACAATTTGGAGAAGCAACAATTAAATTACGGTGAAATTACACTCTCCAGGTTGTTACGGCACACACGGTTGGTCAAACACAAACGTTTGCGATATGCACCATAATCCGAGACGGTTCACAGAGAGGAAACGTGTGCAAGCATGCACACAGTTGCCGTTTGCAAAGCGTGTGCGATGTCAGACAATATCACAAACGGTGCAGGCAAACTAAATGTTTGTGTTAGTTGCCTTATCGTACACGATTCGCAACCATGAATTGTTTCTGATGAAGTATGCATCGTAAACGTTGCACCACAGAATAGCGTGTGCGATAGTTGTCGTGTACGACGATGTTACGACGGTCCGACGTTTCATAATCATGTCCGACACTCGTACGACGATTAGCTAATCTTCTTAACGGTGAACCGTTTGTGATGGGCCGCGCATCATACACGTTCTATAATAGTGAACCGTTTGTGATGGGCCGCGCATCGTAAACGTAGCACCACAGAATACGGACTGTGATGGCAACGCGAGCAGAAACGAGTAGGAGTGCTGTAGGGGCCCTATCCCCGACGGTTTCTGGGTCATGTGGGAAGGACCCCCCTATCTCCCAAACTCACTTGGCGACGGTTCCAAATGTCGTCTTGGAAAGGGGTTAAAACCCGTTTGTTTAGGACCGACGCGCACCAGTGGGTGATACGACGGTCTTTCTTTGTAGACTCCTCCCCCATCTTTATAGTTACCTGTCGAAGATGAATGAAATGTTATATACTGGGTATTCTATATGTGCATTTTGGTACACGAAAACTCGGTAAAAGTTTGCGAGGTTCTAATTTTCAATAAAGGTATATGCACTGCATTTTGGAACAGAGGGAGGAGCATACAGCAGTTGCTAACACTCACGTGGAAGATTTTTGTGTAGGAGGAGTGGCTGCTCTGTTAAATGACATGGCAAAACTGACACTGTCGGATGCCGATCTAACGGTTCTTACGGCGTTCGTAAGGAAACGGCTTGTGGCAAACGTTTGTCGGATAATGATTTACGGTCACATGCATTGCATTGATACGTGCCCCTTCTCTCTCACGCACACACGCACCCTCACGAGTCACGACTCTCCCGAGTCCTCTCGCACCCACCGTCTATCTGCAGGTAGACGTCACACACATATGTGCTCTTCGCACCCTACCCTCAGAACTTCTAAAAAACAAAACACGTCGCGCACCTTTTATTTTAGCTCACACGTCACACACTTATACTATTACTCTTGTGGCGAACGTTCTTTGGGCATAGTATATTGTACTTTCACGAAGAGAAGCGATGCACGCACGCACTAATTCTCTCACACCCACTCGCGGGTACACGTAGGAGCGCATTGTTTGAAGCTGGTACAACAAAATCACTCCACTATATATAAGCAGGAGCCTTAGTGCTTGCTTTACTAGGGTTCCTCTCTTTCACTCTCTCATGCTCTCCAGATCTAAGCAAGACATAGGTGGCCACACTCTCTCTCTGCTAATGGCTGGTCACAAATTCGGCCGGACCACCTCAACCGGGGCAGGGGTGTAGGTGCATTGTTCACGCTGTCGTCAGCAGCGAGGGAGGAGACCAACAGCTGCCCCGCGCGTCCCGATCGGCGGCCGTGCCGTTCTCTCCGAGAGAGCGCCAGCTCGGGAGGGCCTCCGACCTCTTCTTCCTCCCTGCGGTATTGTGGCCAAGATGCGGCCTCCCGACGCCGTCTTTTCCACATGCCGACGACCCTCAGGTATATATTCCTTCGAAACCTGCCTTGCTCTACTGCCCTAGCTCCCCACATGGCTGCGTGTGGATCTTTTTCTACTTCCGTCGGCTATTCCAAAGCCACCTAGACTTTTACTATTATTAGAGGTAAAGCTAGTTCATATAGTTGAATCTAAGAGTTGGTTCAAACAGGGAAGAAAGTGGGAAAGCTGTAGCATGAATCTAGGACTTGGTTCTAAGAGGAAACAGGGGTAAGTAGTAGATACTGGCTACCCAACCGGTCTCTTGGTTGAAAAGGCGAAGAAAGCATGGTGGATGGCGAAGGGTGGGGGGAAGTGGACCTCTCTCTTGGTTGAAAAAGGAATAAAAGTGAGGGGTGTTGGGGGACAACGCAAATGAGAATGAGCAGGTCTAGATTTCCTGTGCTCACATAGGAAAATGTCGCTGAGGAGATAAAAAATGGGACAAATGCTGACATGCTGCCTGAGTGTTTGCCGCTCTCGGCAACCACATCTGCCTCACCAGTTTATGCCCCTACTGTCCCTACGCCCATATTGCTACCGTTAATGTAAAATCACATGAAGCATTAAGCAATGCCACCTAATGTCACTATAAGTAATGGTCTAGTGCCGTCGATAAATTGAAGCAATGCCACCACCATTTTATGAAGTGCTTCCGTCTTGCTTTATTTCCCATGAATTGTGTTTTTGCAGTTTCACTTAAATCTCACACCGCTAATATTGCTTCATCCCAATGGAACTGCACAAATTTGATTGCACATTTACTGACCATGTGCTACTCTCATGACAGTAGTACTAATGCTATTATTCTGCATGTTAATCTAGTGGCAGTGTTGATGTGATGTGATGCTACTTACTTAAGGGCAATTTCATATTGTTAATCTAGTGCCAATTATAACACAATAGATGCTGCTGTTAATCATACACCACTGCAAATATCGGTCACTGTTTAAATAACTGTATTTCGTATTTGCGCAAATAGGGATGTCTGTCTCCATATCATTTCTATCTGCGTAATCAAAAGTACACACCTCAGTTTTAGTACAACTGCACAAAATGAGATGGCTATTCCTAGCTGCCGCCCTCTAACCACCAGTGTTCCAGGTATTCCTACATTGGTAGTAACTAGGTAGAATGACCAACGTAATCTAAAAGAAGCTGATTCGTACGTTTTACTTCCTGATTGCAGTGAAGGGACGAGCGAAAACAACTGCATCCTAGTACGGAATGCACTTTCTACGAGTTGATCCATGGACCGAGGACTAGCTGGCACGGCTACACGGAGGTTTTTGGGACAGGTGCACCGACAAGAGGCATTGTGGTCTGCTTATTTCTGCAAATAGCGGTGCTTAAATTTAGTGGAATGCACAAAAATTTCAGCTGGTCAGTACACTACATGGTTCAATTCAGCATTCCAGCTGAGAACACAATTATAATTGGTTATTCTGGAATGAGAGAACCTAACCCTGGATGGTGGCAACAAGAAAAAACCAGAGTGAACTCCAGGAAATTTAAGCCTGCCGGGAGGCCCTTTGCTCAGAGAAGCCTTGCTTGTTTTTTCCTAATTTGTAAACCTTCTCACAACTTTATCTTTTGCTGTGATCTAGTATATGTTTGTTATGTTCTATGAATCATTGAGATGTATAAAATTGCTTAACTTATGCTTTTCAAGTTTTTTATGAAGCCGAGTTTAATGTGAGTGTTACACATGAATGCTGGACTAGCGTGTGAACGTTTGGAATTTACATCGTGGCCTCAGTTAACTGCATGGACCACTGTAACAAGATACATAGGAGTAGTTGCTTATATGTCAGACATCAGATTATTGATTGTTAGCTGGTCGATAGCCTAGTGTTGAAGTGAGCTGAGCCAATGTGCGGTGTTTTGCACAACTGCTTACAAGTGGGGTAGCACCAACAGTGCTTACAAGTACTTATGTATACGTCAGCGCACAGTTCTCGAACAAGTACTCTATTTCATCAAACACACACTGCTCGTATGATAAACCGTGACAACTTATGTCTTACCATGCCATATTCATGAAAAAACTAGTGAGGACGCATCTGTTTCGGCAACAATTACGATGGTTCTCACATGATTCACGGGCACACAAAAGTAGCAGCAGTTCCCATAGACGGATTCAAACAGAGTACTAGCCCTAGAGGGCTCAATAATAGGCAAGGTTCGGATAATTAGACACAATCCAAACTACTATTAAACACTAGCTGGGGCAACTATTTCATGGCTCGATCTAATTTGGGCTGGACACAAGACGGACCTTTCCATGAACATCATCGAGGACGTCCAGCAATAGCTCAATCCTGTGAACCTTCATGAAGATAACCTTGTGGCCTTGCCACTCATAAACTTGTTTGTAGAGGCATGCCATGTCATCTTCCTGCGTAAGCTTGACAAGAACAGTATGCCTCACAAACGAAGGAGTAGCTTTGAACTTCTTGTGCTTGAGTCACTATTCAAGAAATCTTCCGATTCACCGATTAATCTTCCGATTTATCGCTAATCGTGGGGTGACCGATAAGATTATGCCTTATCTTTGCCGTTTATCTTCTGGACCGATTTATCGTTCTAACAAGCGATTTACTGGGAATCTACCGATAAATCAGACCTATTCATAGCACTATGTTTGCAAAAACTATGTTTATTTATGTTTTGTGGACCTTGTTATGCAATATGTACTATTGTCCTATTTTGTTTGTTATTATATGAGGATTCAAAGGCTAGAAATCAAGGTAACACTTCTGTCAAATATTCTTTTGGTGTTGAATATAGCGTATTTTAGTGTTGGGAACTTGAGATTTGCAAACAAATATCCGATTAATAGTCGACCGATAAAATCGATTAATCGGCCGATTTCCGATTAATCTCTAATACCTAGCTAACCGAGACGATAACGATAAGCGATATCCTCAACATTGGCTTGAGTACACCCTGGACAACACGCCTGACAACAGTGAGGCTGGAATACAACTCGACATTGGTATAAGCGCAAATGGCTTCCAGGATCCAACAGCCTAAGAACTCGGTTCTCCCAGTGCGTATATTCAGGTCATCCGCCTCATAGCGAGTGACATGTACAACCACACAATCCTTGTCTGCATCAGGGCTCTAATTGAAACAGAAACAAATTCTGAATTACTTTCCAGTATAAGAAACACAAGTTATTTAAACTACTATGTATAGCATCGCATCGAAGCTAATAGAATTTTGCATTATTCATCACCACATACTTAGATGAAAAACCACAATCGAGATCGGCAAAGAAGAAAATCACCTTGGGCAGCTCAGCGCGGGGGGGGGGGGCACATCCTCGAAGGGGGAAAACTGCTCCTGCAGGGCCATGGGGGTTGTAACCTCAAACAGGGTGTTGACCATCTCAGTAGTGGTCGTGAGTGTATCTGGGGTCGGCTCGGTGGCTGCCTCCATCTTCTTGGAGCTCTCTGTCTTGTGGGGATCAGCCTCCCGTGCCTGCTCCAATATCGGCAGATCTTTGCCTGGTTCTCCTTGGTCCATCATGAAACTGACGAATACTAGGAGACCACTGAAAGGAAAACACAATCGCAATGACAATGAAATAAAAAAAGAGTGAGGATCGGTTACTGCTTTGCAAAAGTTCTTTTTTTCTCTGAACGAAAAAATACCAACATCATGGATTCGCTTACCTTCCCTTCGTTGGGAGAGAAGAACAGTGGCAGATGCGAATGTTGGCTTTCTTGAAGACGGTGAGGGAGAAGGGGATTCAGCGAAGAGTGAAATGATGGTTGCTTCGTCCGTCAAACTTAGACTGCGGGGAGGTGGGGTTTTGTGATACGACGGCTCGTTACTACCGCGCTACGACCGGGGTGACTCTCCGCCTGCATACTGCCTTCTAATTTGGTGGATGGCATTTGGGCCCACGCGCTGCATGGCCCGCATGTCGGTGAACAAAAGTAAAATGACATTCAGTAGAGGGAGACGTTTCGATGACCCAGGAGGAGCCAGAAGCGGTAGTTTATCCACTGTACTAGTAGTAATTGTTTTTCTAGGTAGCTGTAGAGTGTCTCCACTGTACTAGTAGTAATTGTTTCTCTGGGCCCAAGACAAAACAGCCCATCCACCCTAGTAAATAATAAAATCAATTGAAAATCCCATATATTTACTTAATGAGAGGCGCTACCCACACCCAGCACACTGCCCCCCAAACAAACCTGGGTTCTCTTCTTCCTCCTCACTCCCACCCACCTCACACTGCTAGAAAAAAGGCTGTTAGTGGCGCACCTATTTTTGCTATTAATGGCGCACTATAGGTGCACCACTATTAACACGCCACTAGTAACAAATAGTAATGGCGCACCTCTGGTGCGCCATTAGTATCCCAGATAATAGTGGCGCACCACATAGTGCGCCATTACTATGTCCAACAGTGCGCCATTACTATGCCTCCTAGGGGGCCATATTTACCTTCATGTATGCTCCCATGTGCGCCATTACTGTGCCCAATAATGCGCCACTGGTATTTAGCCTTGGTGCGCCACTAATTCTCAATATGGTGCGCCACTACTATGAATATTAGGAATTATTATTTTTTGCTTTTCTGGTATTTGCACAGGTTACAAAATATCTGGTATTTGCCCAGGTTACAAAATACGTTACACAACACAGAATATAAACATCACACAATAGAATTCATCATATTAGTCTCCAAATTCGAAATAGCGAACAAAGTTCAAACATTAGCCAAGTTTAGGTCTCGAGACATTAGCAAAGTTCATCATATATATTAGCCGAGTTTGTCGTCACATTACAAAGTCGATATCGATCATCTAAACCACCATCACATAGAAGAGAGCTGCGGTCACGATGAGCATCATCGCGATGAAACTGGTCTTCATCTGGTTCCTCCTCCGCTCCCTCCTCTCTCCCGCTAGATAGCGTGCATATCTAGCTTCCGCCTCCGCCCTAGTGGTGTACCCTTTGTAACTGTTATCGCTGAAACGGTGAACCTGTCTCCGACACTCCTCCCAGTCATCGTAGACTTCGGGAACCTTACCCTTGTAAACCACATACGATGGCATCTCTATGCACTAGACAAACAAAATGTTAGTAGCAATTCACAGACAATATATAAGTATGCAACAAAAGGATCGGAAGAGAAAAGCAACACATTAATAGCACGATTCATGGTCCTACTAATAAATAGCATCGATTACATTTAAGTTGAACGACTGTCCAAACTAAAGAGACATACAAGTTCATTAAAGTTTAATTACAACATGAGCTAATTGATATTTTAGAACTACATAGCATCATTACTTTCGACTCGACTCAGGGACCGGAGCGTGGATGAAGCCGCCGTCTTTCGTGATGGTCATGAAATTGTGATCGTTGTCAGCCTGCATTTGTAGCGTTGTTTCTATTTCACTGTTGGACTGTTGATATTTGAGGTAGAACTACCCCAAGGTACGAAGGACATCTTGATAGATGATTTCCGCAAACTCCGACTGGATGCGAAAGAATTCTTGTCTGATGTCTGCGTCCTGGATTGCCGACAAGCGTGCGACCCAATCTTTGAGATTAGTTGGTAGCAGATGGTGATTATGGTCCCGTACGATTGCCCGCATGTGATGGAGGGCGTAGTAGGCATCCTTATGACTGTCAGGCGGCTGCTTGACGCAGGGTAACGTCGTTACGTGGGTGAACACGTGCTTGCCATACCTACAAATTGGCCTCCTGAAGGTGCCTCTAGATTTGGCGTAGCCGAGGAGAGCATCATCAAGAACTTTCTTGATATTTGTGTAGTCTTTCTTCGACTGACGGTCCGAGTCGAAATACGTGGCCATGGAATATTTCGGGCTTAAGAGGATGAGTGTGCAATGTGTGTCACTGCACAAAACACGGAATGTTAGAAAAAAAGAATGATCGAAATCTAAGAAATCATATGTTACGGGGTAGTGAGGGGATGACTTACTCGGGAAAGTAAGGCACGAGGAAGTTATCCTTATCTGGGTTCGCCAGAATGACGCCTTCAAGGTATGAACTCGCGACTTGCCGGTCCCCAGCACTGCCCAAGATCTTGGCACGCATGTAGAAGGGGTCGACTATCACGATGTCCGGGGTCTTGTCTCTAATGATCCGCATCTCCATACTGAGCGAAAATAGCCGAATGAAGGTGTAGTGCAGCGGATGAAGGTTAAACATAGAGAAGATGTCATAAACCACAGGACGATCGTACCCCCGATGGTGCTATCGACAAAGCCCTTGCCCTCTGGCACCTTGGCCACAAAAACCGGGTATGACACATCATTCTCGGAGAGACGCCGCTTCTCCATAGAAAGAACACTGTCATGCAGACTCCGCATAGCACCGGTTGCAGCATTGAGCAGATTAGTCGGTAGCATCGGCCTACCCGCCACATGCACCCTCCTCGAGATATCCTTAGGTGAAGGTGGCCTGTCCTGAGCACGGATCGTACTCGGTGCCGGCTGGCTCGCACCCCTGTTATTTTTTCTTTTCCGTCCCTTCTGCTTCTTCTGCTGTAATGGGATCGAGTTCTGCTCAGAGACCACCTTCTTGAGTGTGTTAGGGCTGATAATATTTCGCACCTCGGCTATCTAAGGCTCGGTGAAGGCGGCAGCTGGAGGCGTCTCCTGAGAACTGAACGCCAGGCGACGCCTGTTGCACTTGGGTTTCTCCGCGGTACCAGCTAGATCGCGATCATCGTTTGCAGGGTTGGGTTCTTGAGAAGGAGGCCCCAAGAATTCGTCACCGTACCCATGTTCGTTGAAGTACTTATCGACGTTGGTAAATGTACCATCGTCATCGTCCGGATCCTGTGCCATATGCATGTCCAGATCAGCTGACGGCGATAGCATTGCGGCGGTCTTGCCATGGCTTGGCACTGGCACGACTGGCGGTGTTGTCTGTGGGGTGGTGTCCCCCGCCCCCAAATGAATCTGGCTCTTCGGCCAAAGCATGGACCAGCTTATGTAGGCGCTGAGGGTCATCACATCATCTTCGTCGGCCCCAGGGGGTCGATACGGAGGTAACAAGTCGTCGCAGCCCCGCAGCAACCGAACCAGTTGAACCCTATACACGGTGGGTGGCATCGGATTACCGTGGAACACACGGTTGCCCAGTTGAACGATTCTGGCCTTGGAGACATCGATCAACTCGCCGTCCACGAAGTGCAGGAGAGTGCTTGGAACATCAGCGGCGCCCTGCGAAAACATGTAGGGCGTCAGGGATGCCCAGTCAAAGCCAAGGAGATGAAATCATCGGCCGAGAGGCTTAGTTACCGTGATGGTGTCGAGCTCGGCTAATGTCGAGGCACCGCCAACGGCGGGCGTGCAAGTGACGGAGGGGCCGCTTGCTGCCGAGGTGCCGGCCGGCGTATTCTTCCCATACCCGGGTGCATTAAGCTCCAATGCCGGCGCCGACGCCGGAGACACCAATGCCGCCTCCGCCGGAGACACCAATGGCACCGGTGCGTTGTGCGAGTTGCTGCCCGTGAAGCTGGGAATCGGGGGCGGCCCCTGTTGGCCGCCCGCAATCCATGCCTGCAGCCCCTCAATCAAGGTAGGCACAATGGCGGTGATTGTCGCTCCTAGTTGGTCTCGCACTTGCTCTTCGACTATCTCCGGAATCCGCGCCACTTGTGCCTTGAGTTCTTGAACCTCGCGCTCCTGGCTTTCCGAGCTGGTCTTTCTCTCCTTTCGCCCAGCGTTATAGTATTCCGACCATTTTGTGGACAAGCCTTTGCCGGCCACACGACCAGCTGATGACGGCTTACTGAACTTATCCTTGTGTTTCATTATGTTCAACGCCCTATTTATAGTGGTGTCCCAAGGGGAGCTCTGAGACGACCCCGCGCTACTGCTTTCAGTGTCCTGCGGAAGGAACGTGAACCATTTAGAAATTTGGCTTCATTAATTAGAATGCAACCATATGGAGCTAATTACGCGGGGGTGTATTCCTTACTAGAACAAGCTCAAGCGCCTTGGTCTTCGGATCCATGGTAAGCTCCTTTGTTACCGGGTCCACCTTGTACCGGGCCCTGACATAGTTCCTGGTCTGCTTGTCATGGTATTTATCGAAGAGGGGCGGTAGGCCTTGCTCGGCACGCTCCGCGTCCTCCTTGTCCCATATAGGTTCCGCCACTCTGTAACCGCCGGGACCGAGTTTGTGGACCCCTAAGTTCAAGTCCTGCATATCTTTCCCCCACTGACTTGATTCCACAGATGCGTTGCTCTCGCACTTGATCTTGAACTCCAGGTAGTCAGCTTCGCCGATCGAAGGATTTGTCTCCTTGATCTTCTCATAACTATCACCTCTTAGAATCCTTCTCTTCACCGCGGCTCTCCAAGTAGCCAAGGCCATGCTCATCTTCGTGAGGGCGGAACTGTTCACTTTATTCCCTGAGAGGCCTGTGTTTGCGAAGTCACCGGGGAACTTGTATCGTTCGTGCAGCTTCGTGAAGAGGAGGTTGCGCAAATTCCCTCGGTCACGATGCCTTAGGTTCTCGGTGTTGATCGAGACGGTGCTCCGGAGAATGCACCAGAGTTGTCCCGCATACCCACTGACTAATTCTTTGGGTGTCGTTGGATGCCCACTGTAGGACACTTCAGTAAATTCCTCCTTGACAGTGCCGAGCACGTTCGGGCGCCGGTCCTTCCGTTGCCTCTTCGGTTGGCTGCCATCTATGCGTGCGCTGCCATCATCAGTGGTGTCATCCTCGGCGGCACCATCAGTGGTGTCATCCCCGACGCCACTAGGGGTTGTGTAGTCGGGATCGGTGTCTTCCGCGGCGTCCTCATAGCGGTGAGGTTCTTCCTCCATCTCCTGGGACAGCTCCCAGAATTGCTTGCCCGAACCGCCGGCCTAAATAGGAAAAAAGGCTACTAGAATTATTTCTTAAATGCAGTCTAGGGAAAAAGTAGGAAAATGTTCGCTCATGTCCACTTGAAAAATCAAGAAGGTGCACTTGTGATTGTTATTTTCTTGCATTTATATAGATGCTTGCATCAGAATCTATCTATCTCATGTTAGGCATCTACTAGAGTAAACAAATTAGGCATCTTCTAGGTCAAACTATAAATGTTGATTAATTTTTGTTTCGGTTGAGAATCGGGCACCTTCTAGGTCAAGAAAATTGGGCATGACCTTTGCTAATTTTCTTGACCTAGGAGTGCCCCATTCTCAACCGAAACGGAAATTAATCAACATTTTAGGAGAAAGGGGTCATTTCACATCAGGAGAAACGGATCATTTCATCTAGCTCATGCCAGGCAATCAACCAAACCAAATCTGTACAGGAAAGGTTCATCAACATCAGTCAAGTAAGATACTACACCATAAGCTTCATCCAGCACATGCCAGGCAACCTAGCAAATCATCACTTCTGAATCAAAATACCATGCCGGTGTAGCCACAGGCCCACATTAGTCTAAAATCCTGCTTTATTTATCACAACAGAAAGGTCAAAACAACAATAAAAAGGAACAGTGAAGTATGGACATCCATGTGCAGCGCAACATTCTAACATTGGGTAATGATAGCAACCCCATAGTTCACAGAGTATTTTCACAAGACTTGATGGATTCAACTAGAATCAAAAAACGGTGAAATGCTGAAGAAGAGCAATCTGGTCTAATTGATCCCTGGAAATTACAGAATGTTAAACTATGCATGAAAAAACAACAATCAGTATAGGGAAAGTACTATGCAGCTAATAGTCTTTAAGCACTGAAACACAGCTAAGGTTAGGCCTGAAGTTTAGCTGCTGGGACCAAAGCAAACACCATCTCAGTGTTGCTATTGCCCTAACTTGTTAGCTATAGCTTGTAAGTAACCCCAGTTCACTAGTAGCAGCAGTAGAAGCACTAGTAGCACTAGTAGTAGTAGTAGTAGTAATAGAATTGTACTTCTAAGTTGGAACCCTGGATCTGGCATTATCTTGAACCCTTGTAGCCATGCTGCCTGCCTTGCCCCATTTCAATCATGCCATGATCCTATCTATGCATATGCCATGATCTCTCTCCTGATTGGGTCAATGCAAGAATCCTATGCTTCCTAGAAACCTAGCTAGTAAGTTTAAAAATGCTGAAATGGAAGCTTTCATATTGTTCTGACTTGAAAATTCATGCGTGGATGGGTAGATGTCATGTGATGTACCTAACCTAGCCCTGTGTCTGTGCGCTTAGCTTGATTCCAAGCTGAATTTAAACCATGGTTTGTCCTTGAACCTATACATGACATGATTCCAAGCTGAATTTAAACCATTCCAAGCTGAATTTAAACCATGATTACTTAAATCTTGATTGCTTTTCATCAGTAAATAGATGTAACTAATGGAAACTTTCAGTAGCTTGTTGAATATGGCTCTAACTGTCATCTCAAAAGAAAGGTACACTTGGCTATGGCTCGAACTGAATTTTCAAAGGAATGATGGTAATTTCTGATTCTACACATGACATGCAAAACTAATAATTCTCAGGTTATAATATCTTCATTAGCAGGATGACAAGAAATTTGGTACCCCATTCTCAGTAACAGTTGTACTGAATGTACAATGATCATCACAAGCAGCAACTGTTGTACAACAGCAGTTCTACTGAATTTACAATAATCATCATCATGACTGGCAGCATGACATATTGTTCTGAAAATTTCTGTAACCTAGACAACTGTATATACAATCTTGACCCAAGTAGTGCCAACAACTATATCCATAGTGCCAACAACAGTAGAAACAACCTAGAACCACTTGAACTACATACAGTAGGCAGCAGCAAGCAAAGCAGCGGCAACGGCTCAAGTAGCAATAGCGGCGGCGGCAACAGGCAGCTGAGACGCGCGCGAGGGGCAGCGGCCGAAGGGCGTGGCGCTGGCCGCGGCTGGGCAGGAGCAGGCGAGCGGGAAGCGCGGCGGCGCAGCCAGGCGAGGCACATCAACAGCAACACACAGCAGCAGGAGAACCGAAGGGGAAAAGGAGGGGATCGACAGAGGAGCTCACCATGACCTGCAGGTGAGCAAAGCGGGCTCGGGGGAGAGCTCGCCGGAGCGAATTGTCGACGGAGTCCGCCGGGCCGAGGAGGAAGCCGGTGGCGGGGAAGGCGTCGCGGGGGCATCCGGCGTCCTACGTCTTGTCCGGGGAGACGTAGTCGAGGGAGTGGAGTGCTTGGGCACGTCGGTGTGGCACGAGGTCAACGGTTGCCACGGCGGTGTGAGGTGGCCGGCGACAGGCGCGTCCCGCGTGGGTTGCCGACGCGGATCTGGGGGAGAGGAGAAGGCGGAGAGGGCGAGGGGAAGCGCGAGGGGGCAAGTGGGGAGGGGGGCCGAGGAGGCAGGGCGGCGGCGGTGGAGCTGGCGCGGGCAGACGGCGGAGTGCTCCCGCGGGGGTCATCGGGTTAGGTGTGGGGCGAGGTGGATCTGGCGAGGGAGGGAGAGAGGCCAGAGGGAGAGGGGAGCAAGTGGAGTGGGGGAGGGTTAGCAATGGCGCACCTTTTAGGGGTGCGCCATAAAAATACGTATACCAATGGCGCACCTTCTAGGGGTGCGCCATAAACACTATGATAGCAATGGCGCACCTTCTCCTGGTGCGCCATTAGTAACTTTTTTTTACCAGAATAAACATAAATAAAAACAATTAAAATACCAGAAGAAAACACAAAGAAGCCCAAGTTGCCTGTAAATGATGATTTGCAACAAAACAAGAGGGAGAAGCACAAAATTTCCAAATCCAAGAAGAAAGTGGTTGATACTTCAACTTGGTGATGGAGAAGTTACAAAATATTAAAGGAAGGTAAGTACAGACAACATTAATCCCCACTGTTTTGAAATGCCATTTCCATATGTCGAAATACAATCAAGAAATGAAGACTACAATTTAAATACATTCGATCTTAGCTATCTTTTCACAATCTTCTTGCCCTTCTTTTTCGCTAATGGAGTTCTTCTCTTGAATAGACGTCCTTTAGGTAGGGTGGTCCTGCTTCTTCTTGTGGTGTATGGTACTTCATCGTCGTCGTCATATTCCATCTTTGGGTCGTCGTACTTGTTGAAGTCTTGCTCATTGGCGACTCCATCCATTCTGATGATCTTCCTTTTGCCTCTCCTCACGACAACACGATTGGGCTTTGACGGGTCGGTAATGAAGAAGCATTGGTCCACTTGGGAAGCCAGTACCCATGGCTCATTTTTCGCGGTGACGTTTGCGCCCGCGGTCTTGGATTTGGCTTCGGGTATAACCATGGTGGTGAAATACCGGTCTTCTTTTAGGACGCTCTTGGCCCATCTGACACGGAACATCGGGACCTTCTCTCCAACGTAGCTCAGCTCTCAGATCTCCTCGATCCTTCCGTAGTATCTGTCCTTGTCGTTACTGGTGTAGGATTCCATCGTTACCCCGGAGTTCTGATAATCATCGCTCTTCATGTCCTTTTCCTCGGTGTAGAATGTGTAGCCGTTGATATCGTACGCCTCATAGGTCATCAGGTTGTGCTCGGCGCTCTGTGACAAGGCGAATATGAGTTTTTCTTCCGCGGAAGAATCCTCATGTAAAGGGTATGACAGAAGCTTCTCCTTGAACCAACGCGTGAAACATGAGTTGTGCTCTTTGATTATATCTCCGTCCGTCCTCTGTTGGCCTCGGTCATTGTACGTCTTCTCAATAAAGGTTTTGTGCTCTACCACCCAAGGATCGACCACGTCTATGTGTTGTAGCGCGACTAGGTTTGCTCTTTCATAGTCGGCGAGTCGACCCTTGAAGTCGACATGCATTTCGCGGCGAACCTCGCGGTGACCCCATCCAGCGAGCTTGCCGAGGTGCCTGTTGATGGGCAGACCAACGGGGTTCTCGATGCCTAGATAATTCGTGCAGTAGGAGATGCACTCTTCGGTCAGAAAGCCCTTGGCTGTGCTTCCCTCTGGACGTGACATGTTGCAAATGTATCCTTTGATGACACCATTCATCCTTTCGAACGGCATTATGCTGTGCAGGAACATCGGCCCGAGTTGGATGATATCCTCCACGATATGGACCAACAGATGCACCTTAACGTCAAAGAATGTGGGTGGGAAGTACATCTCAAGCTCGCATAGTATCACCACGGTCTCTTCCTGTAGCCTTCTGAGTTGCCTCACGCCAACCGACTTCCGAGAGATGACGTCAAAAAATTTGCATAGGCCAAATAGCGTTTCACGGACGTGCGCGTCCATGATCCCACGGATTGCGACTGGAAGTATCTGCGTCATCAGCACGTGACAGTCGTGAGACTTCATCCCACTGAACTTCTGCTTCGCTGAGTCTAGGTATCTGCTTATCTTCCCTGCGTAACCGTAAGGAAGTTTTACTCCTACGAGGCGGGTGAAAAACTGCTCGATCTCCTCCTGACTTAGAGTGAAGCACGCGGGAGGGCAGTCATTTCCGATCTTCTTGGCCTTTTTGCCTTTGCGACGACTTTCCGTGTCCTTCGCCTCATCATCATCATCATCATTAGCGTGAAGCTCCTCCCTGATGCCCATTGATTTCAAGTCTGCCCTTGCTTTCGGCCCATATTTGGTCCTCTCTGGCATGTTGAGCAGGCTACCAAGCAGACTCTCGCACACGTTCTTCGTGATATGCATGACATCAAGGCTGTGAGGCACACGGAGGATCTTCCAGTATGGCAAGTCCCAGAAAACAGACCTCGTTTTCCATACCTTCAGCAGCGGCTCTGGCGCCTTTCGCTTCTTTCCCGGCGGTGGGCACTCTTTCCAAATTTTCAATAGCTCGTCTATTTCCTCGCCTCTCCTCGTACGCGGGCGTCTTCGGGGTTTGGTTTCACCATCGAACAGATCCTTGCGTTTTCTCCATGAGTCATCATCGTGAAGCCACCTTCGATGTCCCATGAACACGGTTTTCGAAGACCCGGGATCTCTATCTAGCTGGCGATACGTTGTGTCATCCATGCACCTGACGCATGCACAAAATCCGTGGACCACCTGCCCCGCGACATCTCCGTAACCGAGGTAGTCGTGCACCGTCGTGAGCAGTGCGGCTCTCATAGGGAAATATTCTTTCTCTGCGGCATCCCACATATTGGCTGGCGTTTTCCAAGCGTGTCTAGCTCCTCTTTCAGCAGCCCCAGATACAGATTGATGTCGTTCCCTGGTTGTTTCGGCCCTTCAATTAGCATACTCATGTGAATGTACTTCCTCTTCATGCACAACCAGGGGGGAAGGTTGTACATCCACACAAACACAGGCCAGGTGCTATGTGTGCTTCTCTGGCTGCCAAACGGATTGACTCCATCGGTGCTCGCGCCCAGCACGATGTTCCTTGGATCGTCCCCAAATTCTGGGTGTTCGAAGTTCAACGCTTGCCACTGGCTCGCATCCTTAGGGTGACTCAGCATCTTGTCTTTTTTATTTATCTCCGGATCATTTCCGTCATCTTCTCGCTTCTTCTCCTCCCTGTCCGCGTGCCAACGCAGGAGCTTTGCTAGCTTAGGGTCCGCGAAATACCGCTGCAGACGAGGAGTGATCGGAAAGTACCACACCACTTTTTGAGGAGCTTTCTTCCTCTTCTTGTATCGAGTGACGCTGCACACCGGACATATGGTAGACTCCGCGTGCTCGTCCCGATAAATGATGCAATTGTTCATGCACACATGGTATTTCACATGCGGTAAATCTAGAGGACACACGATTTTCTTAGCCTCCTCGAAACTGGTCGGGCACTTGTTCCCCTTGGGAAGACGTTCGTGCCAGAATGACATGTTCTCGTCGAAGCATGCGTCGGTCATATTGTGTTTTACCTTCATCTCCAGAGCCATGAGTGTTACTTTCAGGCGGGTATCCTCGGGCCTGCATCCTTCATACAATGGAGTAACCGCGTCCATCTCCAGTTGATCCAGCTTGGCTTTCTCTCGGGCGGCAGCTCTTGCGTTACCCGTCTGCTTGAGAAGCAGCTCTTGAATATGAGGGTCCTGCACCCAGCCCATCGATGGTCCATCGTCGTCTGCTGCGGCATCTTCATCTTCATGGTGACTGTGTCCTGCATCATCATGTCTGGCATCTTCTACATGATGACTGTGTCCTGCATCTACTTTGTGATCATGTCCTGGAGATTCTTTGTCTTCTCGCCCGCCCTCGCCGCGGTTGTCTTGTTGCCCTTCCTTATTTCTTGCCCGGCCCCCATGGACGACTTCATAATCATCTTCATCACCTTGCCACCGATAGCCATCCATGAAACCACGCAAGAGCAGGTGGTCCCGCACCTGCCCGGAATTCGGGTCCATAAGGCTCTTTAGCTTGCATCTTCGACATGGACATCTTATCTCCGTCTTGTTCTTTTGAAGCATCTCAGCCTTTGCGGAGCTCAAAAACCTATTCACAATGCCTTCGGTCATCGTGCGGACCATGGTCGCCTGCGGGGTAGAGCAAAACGATATTTTAGAACCAAAATTTTTTTTGGCATGACTTTGCCTAAAAATAGGACCAAAAGGAATGCATAGTGCCAAATTCTCGCCGAAACGGAAATGAATCAACATTCCGGCAAAATATTGGCAACTATCGCATTTCAAATACTGGTACCTGCAAACACAAACATATGCAACACCACAAACATACGTAGATCTAGGCCATAAAAAGCGTGTACGTTGTTGGAGGGAGAAAAAAGTAGATCTAGAACATAAAGAAAGCTTTCCCCTTACTTACCTATCAAAAAAAGGAAATTTAACCACTTAATTTGGGTGAATCTATGGTGCAAATGAGGTGAGGAGGAGGAGGCAGCTATTAGTAACCAAGATAAAAAAAATTTAGCAGTGGCGCACCAGGGATAGTAATGGCGCACTATCCACTGGTGCGCCACTACTAACATTTTTTTTATTTTTTTCAAAACTAGTAATGGCGCACCACACACCAGGTGCGCCATTAGTAATGTGGCCAATAATGGCATACCTATATCTGGTGCGCCACTGCTATATAGCAGTGGCACACAACATACATGGTGCGCCATTAATGTCCATATTAGCTATAGCTGTTTTCCTAGTAGTGTCACATCAACTCGCTCCACTCGTACCCCCAGATTCCTCATCTCACTCCTACAGAAAACCCCAGCTCCCCTTCTTCCTCACTACTATAGAAAAACCCCACCTCCCTTCTTCTTCACTCGCACTATAACTAGGCTCGTCATTCGTTACTCTGCTCAAATCTGTGAGTGCGACGCGACGCCCTCGAGGAAAATGGAGTCGGCTGACCTCGGCGCCAAGAAGATGAGGCTCCCGCCAGCAGCGACGCCTGTTGTAGATCCCGCACCCGGCAGCGCAGGGAGAAGCAGCGACTGTCGGTGTCAAAACCGGCGGATCTCGGGTAGGGGGTCCCGAACTGTGCGTCTAAGGCGGATGGTAACAGTAGGCGGGGGACACGATGTTTACCCAGGTTCGGGCCCTCTCGATGGAGGTAATACCCTACTTCCTGCCTGATTGATCTTGATGATATGAGTATTACAAGAGTTGATCTACCACGAGATCGTAGAGGCTAAACCCTAGAAGCTAGCCTATGATTATGATTGTTGTTGTCCTACGGACTAAACCCTCCGTCTTATATAGACACCGGAGGGGGCTAGGGTTACACAGAGTCACTTACAGGGGAGGAGATCTACATATCCGAATTGCCAAGCTTGCCTTCCACGCCAAGGAGAGTCCCATCCGGACACGGGACGAAGTCTTCAATCTTGTATCTTCATAGTCCAACAGTCCGGCCAAAGTATATAGTCCGGCAGTCCGAGGACCCCCTAATCCAGGACTCCCTCAGTAGCCCCTGAACCAGGCTTCAATGATGATGAGTCCGGTGCGCAGATTGTCTTCGGCATTGCAAGGCGGGTTCCTCCTCCGAATACTCCATAGAAGATTTTGAACACTAGGATCGTGTCCGGCTCTGCAAAACAAACTCCACATACCACCGTAGAGAGTATAATATTTCCACAAATCTAATCTGCTGACAACTTTTCATAGCTTGGCGTTCTGCCGAGGTCTGGTCATGACGAACCGTTTTTCCCAGCCTGCCACTTCACGTGTTGCGAGGTGGTTTTATTGGCACGTCTTGTCGAAGCAGAGATCGTGTTCCTCTTATCACGGGATTCTCATCAATACGGGTGTGGGTAACCCAATCGTGCATGTTGGTATGACTCCTCAATTTAGGCAAGTTCCAAATGGCCACGCGGAGGACGCTCGATATTCACCCCCTTTATAAAGGGGCCAAGGCCTGTCCTTTTCTTCTCGCGCTCGATCCTTCCCTTCCCCCACCTCGAATTCCAACACCCGAGGTTCCGGCTAAGTGCTTCGGACCTTCAATCATGTCCGGATCCAACCTTCAAGGCCGGTGGTTGGCCTCCTCTGTCATAGAGGAGGACATCAAGAAGCTAAGAGAAGCCAGATATCTGACCGCTGAAATCTCGCACAGGCTGCCTGCTCCAGGGCAGGTCATCCCTACTCCCGAGTCCAACGAGAGTGTCGTATTTGTTTCCCAGCTCCTCCGAGGGCTGGTCTTTAGTCTTGATCCCTTTGTTAGAGGGCTTATGTTCTTCTACGGGCTCGATTTCCATGATCTGGCTCCGGATTCCATCCTTCACATCTCGTCATTCATCGTCGTGTGCGAAGCCTTCCTCCGCATCACCCCACACTTCGGCTTATGGCTCAAGACCTTCAATGTGAAGCCGAGGATGACAGATGGGCGACACGCAGAGTGCGAAGGTGCCATAATAAGCAAAGGCGCGGATGCTCCATGGCCGGAGGGTTCCTTCCCGGAGATGTCCAACTTATGGCAGCGGGAGTGGTTTTACATCACGGCTCCCCGAAGTACTAAGTGGGCAGCTGCCCCCGCCTTCCGTTCGGGCCCCCCGCCACAACTGGCATCGTGGGTCAACAAGGGGCTGGACTGGGGGCCGGTTAACGACGTGCCGATACTGCAGAGTCGCATCCGAGATCTCCTCGAGAGAGATGTCAGCCTTGTCAAGGTAATGCAAGTCATGCTAGTTCGTCGGGTCCTGCCATGCCAACGTCGACCTCTTCGTATGTGGGAGTTCAACCCGGAAGGACCGCGAACTATTCAGCAATTCTTCGGCGTGACGCTCGAAGGGATGTATGGATTGTTCTTCGGACCACGAATAAAGTGTCCAGACACCACCGAGGATGCGGGTCTAAACTGCAATCGTCCAGATACCCAGGTAAGTAATTCTGCGGCCGAACACGCTGTCTTTATCACAACATCATTCTGAAAAGTCGCTCTTTGACCAGGACTGGATAAAAAGGCGAAGATGATCAGGTGTTCGGCTCCCCTTCCCGAAGGCTCACTGGATCCTGTACTAGCCAGGATGCTTGAGTATGCACCTCACCAGGTGCCATCAGGGGAAGATAAAGGGAGGAATAAGGAAGCCGAAAGCGGGCCTCACGCATTACTCATCCGAACTAGGGGAATTAGTGTCTCCACGAAGGAGGATAACCGGGGAGAAGAATCTAAAATTCCCTCTCCCCAAGGACGGAAGAGGACCGCCTCTGAAGATTGGGAAACGAGGGTTTCCAAACGAGGGAAGAAACCTTCGCCAGGGGGTCCTGCCCTGGAGGGCATCCTTACCGCATAGTGCCCGCATGGGGATCGGCCCTCCACCGAGCTGTAAGTGAACAAGAGTACTTTTGGTAAATATATCCTGCTTCATCTCTGAGGACAATAATCGAGACGTATGTCTTGCAGTTCGGATCGTAGCCCTTCTCGACAGAGTTCGTCTTCGGGGGATCTTCTTCCGGAGATGATGGAGAGCGAAACGCCTCCTCCTGTCTCCTCGCCTCATGAGGCGGACGACCCTGAGGTGTCGTCGTGGAGGATTTCTCCTAATCCGCCAAGGCCGGAAGGTAACCCCCCGGCCATCCGAAGTCCAGAGTATTCGGCTCCTAAGGAGAGCAACAGAAAGAGTCCTGGACTGTCCGGTGCACGACCGGACACACTGATGAGTCTTCTGGAGCAAGCGGCTATCTCAGAGGCGCATCGTACTTTAATGGGTACGGTGGTTGAGAGAATCTCATCCGCCGAAAGTGGGTTGCATGAGGCTTTTATGAGCCTGCTAAGAGGTTTTGAGGTACGCAAAGTAATATACATATTTTTTGACGGTACCGCACACGCTAGGTGTGCCCTATGCAGACAGTAGCTCCTGAGACTCTGGTTGCTGTCCAAAGGTGGCAAACAGGGGATCATAGTCCCAGGTAATGATCATGTTGTTTTTATGTGCAGGCGGCTGAGGGTCCGGTGGCTAGCCGAACTGGTGAGTTTGCCGAACTGAAGCGGCAACTTGATGCAGCAGATGCCGACATCGTGCTTGTAAACAAGCGGCTCGACGAGGCACAGGGTATGTATTCTCCGGTGGTCAACAGATATGTAAGAGAAGCATGATGCTAGTATCTATAATTTGGTGTGACTGCAGATGGAGCTGCCGCCGTGGAGACCCTTCGGGCGGAGCTTGCCCGAGCCAAGGAACAATCCAGGAGAAGTGATGTGGCCGCCCTAAAGGCGGTCGAAGAATTAAGAGCCGAACAGGCTGCTCATCGCCAGAGCGAAGATAAAATAGCCAAGATGGCTATTAAGCTGAAGGATGCCGCCGACCGGTATGAACTTCTCGAAAAGGAAAGTCAAGCGAAAGCGGCGGACCTGGAGAAAGCCATGGTAGCAGCCAAGGAAACCCGCTCGAAAATCAGAGCGACGAAGGAGGAGCTTCGTCAAGCCGGAGATATCACGGCTGGGAAGCCCTTTTTGTTGCGGACGAAGTTCAGAGATCCGAAGTATGCCCCTCTGGATCAATTATGGAGTGCTGCAGACGCGTACGTGGACTTGGCAATGAGTGCTGCTAATGCGACTAAATTTTTCAAAGATCAAAAAGATCATGAAGTGGAAAATTTGTTCTGGTCGCAGTTCAGTGCTCCAACGCGTCTGCTGCTGCTGAATGAGCAACTGGCCGAGTGGGCTGAGCTCCATAGGTTGTCCGGGCTTGCCATGAGGTCTTTCGTGGATCATCTTTGGCCGGAAGGACCAAGGCCGAATAGTTATTTTGGTTTAGTGCAACGATTCTTTGGTGCTGTGCCGCATATCGACGCTGCAAAGAGGTCAACATGCATAGAGGGTGCGCGGATGGCTCTTGCCCGTGTTAAGATATACTGGGCAGAGATGGAGGCCACCGCTATTGCAACCCAGAGTCCGGCCGTAGGCCAGGCATCGGCCGAGCACTATTTTGAAGAAGTCCTAGAAGGTGCTCGTTTAATAGAGGCTCAGTGCTCGAATAGTATCATGTTCTAGTTACATGTAACCCGATTGTAAAAACAATGCTATTAGGATTATAAAGGCTGTGTTTATACTTTTGCCTGAAAGTATTGTGATGCCTCCTGTGTGGTCGTTTATGTATGTATATAACCTGAAAGTTTGCAGTCGTCGGCTTCAGCCCCCACGCATATAATGCGGGGGTGTTCGGAAAAGCGCGTATTCACACTTGATCCAACGTCTTGGTCCATTAAGGAGGTGATAGTGCGGCGAACAAGGCAATCGGACTATATTGCTTTAACACTTTCACTTAGCCATAGGAGTTTGACGGTGGGGCTACTATATAGCCCCTGGTACTTCCGCGTCTATCCGAAGACGGTGCGCGTACATACATGACCGGGAAACCGGTCCTTCGTTAATGCGGAGGAATCGCGAAGATTCCGATGAGTCATCGAGTGGTTGACCAGTCTCGCGCTGTATCATGACAGTCAGTTTTATGCTTTCTCTACTGAGGTGCTCGTCCGGATGAACCAGGGCACAATCGCAGTAGTTCTCCCAGTGCTACCTTAGCCGATATAGCGGAACGTAAGGTACCAAAACATGGGAGCCGGGCAAACTCAACTATTGACCAAAGACATGATTTGGAGCTGATGCATATAAGGCCAAACTCGCGACGCCGAACACTCCCTAAGGTATTCGGTCTTTACAACATATACCGGGCTGAGTAATGCCCTTGATAATGAACCCTGAATTTCCAGGTACGTGCATTAGTCTGGCGTGGCGAAATGCCAATAACGCCAGCATCCCTCTCGGTTGTGTTTAGTATCCGGAGGGTGTAAAGCAACAAGAGACAGTAAGAAAGGTTTACATAGGGTCTTAATCTAAAAAGAAACCTTTGAGCGGGGCCCTGCTGCACGTCTGCGCCTGTGTCTCCGTTGTGCCGTATCCTGGAAGGGTGTAGCATGATTATCATCTGTAAAAGAGAAAAACTCAGGTGAAAGTATTCGTGCGAAAAATTGGTTATTCTTAATAAACCATTTAAATTCAATATAAATAAGGGCAACCCGAACTGTAGTTCTTTTTTACATGCGGGAAGCCCCTAGCGCCACTTATGGGGATATATCCATCAACCCAATCTCAAGTGTATCTGTTACAGCCAGTGTTGCGCCGGACTCGTCTAGCCGTGTCCGCGGTCTTGACGACAGATCATTTATTCTGGTTGGAGAGGCCAGCCAGTGTTTGGCTGCTAAAGCCGCCACACATTCTTCCGTACGCAAGGCTATGCGTTTCCGCTAACTATGATGGTGCCATGTAGACCGGGCATCTTAAGCTTAAGATAAGCATAATGCGGTACTGCGCTAAAACGAGCGAAGGCCGTTCTTCCGAGTAGTGCTTGATAGCTGCTTCGGAATGGAGCGATGTCGAAGGTTAACTTTTCACTTCAGAAGTTGTCGGGAGAACCGAATACAACCTCTAGTACTAGAGAGCCCGTGGAGCGGGCCTCTGGGCCTGGTATTACTCCTTTAAAGGTAGTATTGTTTTGGTTAATTCTTGTCGGGTCTATCCCCATTTTGCAGACGGTGTCCTGTTATATCAGATTGAGACTACTGCCGCCGTCCATAAGGACTCGGGTGAGATGGTATCCGTTAATTATTGGGTCTAGCACCAAGGCAGCAGATCCTCCGTGCCGGATACTATTCGGGTGATCCCTGCGATCGAAAGTGATCGGGCAGGCCGACCAGGGGTTGAATTTGGGGGTGACGGGCTCCATGGCACATACGTCTCGGAGTGCGCGTTTTCTCCTCCTCTTCATTATGTGAATCATGTTCACTGTTTTGACCTCTGGCGGGAATTTTTTCTGTCCCGCAGTGTTTTGCCGGCGAGGCTCGTCCTTTTCTTCACTTGGTGTCTCCCTCCCCTTGTGCTCGGCGTTTAGCTTGCCGGCTTGCTTGAAGACCCAGCATTCTCTGTTGGTGTGATTTGCAGGTTTGTCGGAGGTGCCATGAATCTGACATAATCTGTCTAGAATCTTGTTTAGGCTGGACGGTCCATCTCGGCTGCCTTTAAATGGCTTTTTCCGTTGACCGGGTTGAGAGCCCCTGAATCCGGCGTTTACCGCCGTGTTGTCTGGGCTGTCTTCATTGCTTCGACGCTTGCTTTTATGGCATCGCGGTTTCCCATTACCATCCCTGACTTCGGATGTGCCTGGGTCGCTGGTGCCGCTACGGGCCAGCCAACTATCTTCGCCCGCGCAAAAGCGGGTCATAAGGATTGTCAGGGCTGCCATTGTCCTTGGTTTTTCCTGGCCGAGGTGTCTGGCGAGCCATTCATCCCGGACATTGTGCTTAAAAGCTGCTAAAGCTTCGGCGTCCGGGCAATCAACGATTTGATTCTTCTTAGTGAGGAATCTATTCCAAAGCTTTCGGGCTGACTCTCCGGGCTATTGAATTATATGACTTAAATCGTCTGCATCCGGAGGTCGGACATAGGTCCGTTGAAAATTAGCCCTAAAAGCATCCTCAAGCTCTTCCCAACTTCCAATTGAGTTTTCAAGGAGGCTCTTCAGCCAATGCCGAGTTTGTCCTTTCAACTTGAGGGGCAAGTATTTGATGGCATGGAGATCATCTCCGCGAGCCATATGGATATGAAGGATAAAGTCCTCAATCCAGACCCCAGGGTCTGTCGTTCTGTCGTACACCTCTATATTCACGGGTTTGAATCCCTCTGGGAATTCATGATCCAGCACCTCATCGGTGAAGCATAGGGGATATGCAGCACCCCTGTACTTGGATGTGTCATGACGTTCTGATGGTTGTAGTGTTCGGTTTTGATTCTGTGCCGGAGCGCACTTCCTAGATCCGTAGATGGACCTGTTCATACCGACGTCGTTAGCCGCCCTATCACGGCCACGGGGTGGTCGATCCGGGTGATTGGTCGTTTTATTTTTCGGCTGTGTGGGCTCTAAAGCCTCGTCATCGAATTCAGGCAGCAACTTGCACTTTGGATAGCTCTTTGTGTGGCGACTGCCATCGTACTTTTCTGCAGTGTCGAGCACTTTGTTCCATCTACTGTTAAGTGTATTTTGCGCGGCCTTGAGCCTTTGCTTATGCTTCTTTAGGCTCCTCTCGATAGCAAGAAGCCTTCTATGGAGGTTCTCTTGCTCCAAGTGCCTTTCCGGGATGATGTGTGCATCGTCGTCCGGACTGTTCTCCTCTCCGGAGACAGGTTGATTAGCTTTACCCTCGGCGTCACCGTTGTCGGACAGCGGCTTCGTACCATGTTCGCCATCCGCTGGTTCATCCTGCTCTGTCGCTGGGTCCATGTGGTCGTTGTTTCCTCTGGAGTCGTCCGGGATATTATTCATTTTTGCGCTGTTACCGCTGTTTTTGCCGAGGCGGGGTTTGGAGTGACGCCTGCGCCGTCGCTTTGGTTGCTTCTCGAGGGAAATGTCCTTCGCTACTTCTTCCTGTTCCTCGTCGTTGCTTTCTTTGGGGGTGTCCACCATGTATATATCGTATGAAGAGGTGGCAGTCCAGCGCCCTGTGGGCGGCAGTTCCTGTTCTTCTCCTGCATCGTCGTCCATACCGTCGATGTCTTCGGAGCCGAAATCGAGCATTTCAGTTAAGTCGTCGACAGTGGCTACCAAGTGGGTGGTGGGTGGGGAATGAATTTGTTCGTCGTCCGCCTCCCACTCAAGCCGGACATAGTTCGGCCGAGGGTCTCCAGACAAGGAGAGAGACCTTAATGAATTTAACACGTCGCTCAGTGGTTAGTGCTGAAAGATATCCGCTCTATCGCCGCTTAGTGGAGAGAACTCCATGATCGGTGCCCAATTAGATTCGATAGGCACGGATGCAGTCGGTTCGGAGCCTGTGACCGGGGACGAATCCAAGTGTCCGGCAACATGGGTCTCATAGGAGGTGAAATCAGTATTCGGCTCTATCGCCGTTGCGTGCGCGGCCTCCGTGGCGGGGTCTATCCACCCATCCTCGGACGGCACGATCTGCTCCGGATTGAGCGCTGGAGTAGCTGCAGGTGTGATCTCCCGAACACTGTTCGACCGTAGAGCTAGGTCATGCTCGTCGTGATTGTGCGGCGCACCTGACATGGGCTCGAATCCGTCGAATATCAAGTCTCCGCGGATGTCGGCAGTACAGTTCAAGTTTCCAAACCTGACCTGATGGCCAGGGGTGTAGCTTTCGATCTTCTCCAGATGGCCAAGCGAGTTGGCCTGCAGTACGAAGCCACCGAATACGAAGATTTGTCCGGGGAGGAAAGCCTCGCCCTGGATCACATTGTTGCCGATGATCGAAGGAGCCATCAAGCCTTTATCGCGATGGCACAGTGGAACTCTCAATGAAAGCACCAATGTCGGTGTCAAAACCGGCGGATCTCAGGTAGGGGGTCCCGAACTGTGCTCTAAGGCGGATGGTAACAGTAGGCGGGGGACACGATGTTTACCCAGGTTCGGGCCCTCTCGATGGAGGTAATACCCTACTTCCTGCTTGATTGATCTTGATGATATGAGTATTACAAGAGTTGATCTACCACGAGATCGTAGAGGCTAAACCCTAGAAGCTAGCCTATGATTATGATTGTTGTTGTCCTGCGGACTAAACCCTTCGGCTTATATAGACACCGGAGGGGGCTAGGGTTACATAGAGTCGGTTACAGGGGACGAGATCTACATATCCGAATTGCCAAGCTTGCCTTCCACGCCAAGGAGAGTCCCATCCGGACACGGGACGAAGTCTTCAATCTTGTATCTTCATAGTCCAACAGTCCGGCCAAAGAATATAGTCTGGCAGTCCGAGGACCCCCTAATCCAGGACTCCCTCAGCGACCCCGCCCCCACCGGATCCCAGGAACCCATAGAATCTCAGGTGGACCGCATGAGCGATCTCCCGGACGCCGTCCTTGGGGACATCATCTTGGTTCTCCCAACCAAGGATTGCTTCTGCACCCAAGTCCTCTCAATTTGATGGCGCCCTCTATGGCGCGTCATGCCCCTTAATCTCGAGTGCCGTCAGCTATCTCTCTTCAACAATTTTGAAATCCCCAGAGCCATCATCTCCTCCCACCAGGGCTCCGTTCAAAGCCTCTGCATCCCTTCATGCTACCTGAGCAAGCATACCATGCCCTGCATGGTGGACGCCTGGTTGAAATCCCCTGAATTCACAGAACTACAGCTGCTTGAGTTCTACTATTCCCTTGGAAATCACCTACCAGATACCGAACGCCATGTACTTGTGCCCTCAACACCGATGTCCATCTCGTGGTTTTCCTCCTCTCTCTACACCGCCACCTTTGCGTTGAGCTACCTACCAGACAATCTGGTACTAAACCTTCGACTCCCATTTCTCAAGAAACTTTCACTTGTGTGGGTTTGTATATCAGAGGCCTCATTGCACAACATCATCCACTCCAGTTGCCCTGCCCTGGAGTGCTTGGTGCTTGTTTTCACAGTTAGAATCGGTTGTCTCCAAATAAAGTCGCCTAACCTTGTAAGAATTGGAATTTCTTTTGACGGAAGGTAGCTCATCATCCAAGATGCCCCTTCACTTCAAAGGTTGATCCTTGATTCTAGTTATTCACCATCGCAAATAACCGTCCATTCTGCACCTAAACTGGAGACCTTGGGTGTAATACATGATCTCTGTGCTCATTTCAAAATGGTGTTTGGCTCCATAGTTCTTCAGGTACTTTATATTATCATCTACACTTGTAACCATAAGCTGCATTTTAAATTTCTGCGCATATGTTATATATCAAATTGGAGTACACATTTTGTACTAATATTATGTTCTATGCTCAATGAAGAGTTTCTCCATGGATTGCCTATCAATGGTGCTGGATTCTGTCAAGATCTTATATATCCAAATGAATAGTTTTGATCTGAACAAGATTATTGGCTTGCTGCAATGCTTTCCATGTCTGGAGAAGTTGTATATAAAGGTGATAATTTCACGCACATTGGAAGCCCGCATATAGTGTACTAGAATTAACCGTTCAGCTGTTGCTCTTTCGACACTCTTTTTTTAGACCTTAACTATTTTCAATCTTCATGTCTATTTAGGCAACAGGACAGGGTAAGAAAGTTATAACCAATCGGTGGATTCGTAAGCACCGGGATTTTCTCACTTCTCATGACATTCGATTGAAGACAATAACGCTAGAACGATATGTAGCCAACCATGCAAACCCTAGATTTGTCACATTCTTCCAGCTGAATGTGAGGTTACTATTGTCCATCAGGCTTAAGTTTATCAGCAGCATGGTTTTGATGGATGGGTATGTCGAAGAGCAAAAGAAGGAGTTTCAGGTGGGCAAAAGAGCTTCTGAACGTGCCGGGCTTCTATTCACAACATATTGTGGTCATAATCCAGTAAATTTTATGACCCAGGATGTTCATTCTATGGACCTGACCGATCCATTTGACTGTGACTTCCGAAAACAGTTCTGGAGTTGGATGTTGTTTCCCTTTTCAACCTGGGTTTTGTCTAAACCTGATAAACAATTAACCCTTGTGCTTTCGTACAGTTTGTAATCTGGAGTTAGATGTTCTTGCCCGTTTCAACTCGGATGTGACTGTCATATTTTCTTTGAAACAAGGCAAATGGCTTCCATTCGTTTAATTTAGAGTGAAATATTGTAACAAATCCCAACCAAGGGAAATAATGTGGCACCCTGGCTCAGAGCAACCGGTTTACCTTGCATTGCCAGCCCAGAGATCAAGTCTTCTGGCAATACACAACAACATGGTACAGAAACAACCGCTTTATTGATGCTAGCGGATTACATAAGTCTGATATTACATCGAGATACGAGGCCAATCAGCACACACGGTGCTGCTGAACAGTATGTACATTATTTAATGAACATGATGAGGGCCTCGATCACACGAACTACGCGGCAGCGGAAGAACGACTAAGTGGAAACTCCATAGCACAGGGACATTGACGTGGACACGGCCTAGACGCGAGATCCGCTCCGATGCGAACCGACTTGCCTGAAAGCTGGCATGACACGCCAAGTCAGTACATTGAATGTACTTGCAAGCTCACAACAAACATAAGCACGATGACAGACAATATCATGACAATTAATCACATTAATTCAAAGCAAGAACTACTAAAGATGCAATGAAACCAATACGCGCACCGAGTCTCACATGTCGGATCACGGGTTCCGGCAAAAACCCTTAAGGTTCGACTCTGGGGTGCGCGCGAAGTTCCTTCCCCCTATCGATCCACGCCCTTTCCAAGATCTCGCGGACGAACACGATGAACACACAACACAAGAGACACAAGATTTATACTGGTTCGGGCCACCGTTGTGGTGTAATACCCTACTCCAGTGTGGTGGTGGTGGATTGCCTCTTGGGCTGATGATGAACGGTACAACGGGAAGAACAGCCTCCTGAGGGTGAGGTGTTCTTGTGCTCGGTGAGCGGCTAAGGGTTGGCTCAAGATCAGATGCCCCCTACTGTGGTGGCTAGTTCTACTTATATAGGCCCTGGTCCTCTTCCCAAAAATTGAGCGAGATGGGAGCCAACAACGGCCAATTTGAAAGGGGACAGCTAGTACAGCTTATCCTGACAAAAGCGGTCTTCGCCTGCAAAAGGCTCTGGTGGTGACGCCGCCTTGGGCTCCATGGTGACCTCCGTCTTGCCGTCCTGCTGGTCTTGGTTTCATTGCACCGATATGGAAACCTTTGCTTGACGCCTCGGTACTCTACGCCTGCACTTGCAACCTTAGCACAAAAGGGGAAACAAGGACACTACGTGCGCTGGCGCCCGCCTGGTGCCTGCCTGATCTTGTTCGTCATGGCTGACATCATGAGAACCTCGTGAGTTTTGCCGTGCCTTGATCTCTCCGCTCCTCGCGAGGCAACCTGGTGAGGCCGCTCCTGAGGAGGTCTTGTGTCATCCGTCTCACGAGGCTTGGCCCCTCGTGAGGGTCTTGAATGCCTTGTTGATGAAGATGGGTCGTACAGGCCTGCTAGAACAGCCACGCCGTGGGCCGCAGGCAGGCAAGTCTGGGGACCCCCGTTCCCAGAACGCCGACAGTAGCCGCCGGGCCCAAGGCGCGCTTGGGCTTGGCTTCGAGGCGAAGCCAAAGGTCGAGTGCGGAGCACCGCGGGCCCCAAAAGCCCGCGGCCTTGCTCGACGTGTGGCGGTTGATTGGACGTGGGCGTCTCCGCTTCCCCACGCTGCCTCGGCAACTGCCCGACTTGACAAGTCCCTACGACATGCAAGGAAAACCAGCATTACCAGTGATTGTGGGAGGCGCCGGTTGGCCTTCTTGCGCTATAAATGGGGAGGGGGCAGGGCCCCCGTCGCCCATCTCTTCCCCGTCTGCTTGTGCCTTGCTCCACCGCTAGTAACAATGGCGCCCATCTGAAAGTTTTTGGGTGCGGAGAAGGGAAAGGCTCCCCGCAACGAGCCGGGGCCTCTTCCGCCGAAGAAGAGGCGGGTTCACTGCAGCGACGCAGCGGCGATGCAGGTGGTGACGAGGCCTTGGTGCGAGCGGCCCCCTCCTGGGTATCCGCTACCCCTGTACGCCCAGGCCAGGGGCTCTCGAGGAAGGGGCGACGAGCGGCGCCTCCCGCGGCCCCCGCGTGGTGGCGATACGCGCCATCGCCCCCGGAACGCATGCTGCGGACTCCTCCCGCAAGCTCGTGCTATGGGCGGCGATGCCCCCAAGCACCTGGACCCGCTTCCCGTGGTTCTTCTCCAACGTGATGCCGCCGAGGGGACCCATCGAGCTCTGGTTGTAGCATGCTGACTGCGACGCCCCTGCGACCGGAGCAGAGGTTGAAGTGGTCTCCTCCGGCAAGATCTTCATGACCTGCGGCTGGGGTGAGGTTGCGCAGGTTTGTCGTGCTGAGGGCGCCCTCGCGATCCACTTCAAGTATGATGGCGCCTTCACGCTGTTCTTCAAGGTCTTCGACGCGGAGGGCCGCCGCCTGGAGTGCTGCCCTGGAGGGGTGCGTCAGGACGATGCGCGCCCGGCCTGTGATACCTCCAGCAGCAGCGACCTTTGGGCGTCCAGCAGTTCTCCCGAGCTCTACGAGACTTCGGAGACGAGAGACGACAGCTACGTGCCCCGAGCTCTCGCCGCGCCCGGAGCAGGGCTGCGGCGACTAGCCACCGCCGTCGTTGATCTGGATGGGGTTAGCGCCGGCCTCCCGTGGCCCACTGTTGATGATGGCGTCGGCCATGGGAGGGTGTAGATAGGATTCCCCTAAGTTCTCATCTTTTGTTCCCTGCGAGGAATCGAGGAGTACCCCGCGGGGGTGTGTAAAGGGTCTGTGACGTCTTTTGTTTATATTATCCTCGTTATGAAAATTTGTGAATGCCTGCTCTGTTTAGGCTCGGTCTCCCCTTTCCAACCTTGCAACGACTTGTTGCCCTACGCTGACAGGTCCCGGTTCCCAGGCAAGCTGCAGCCGTCGCTGGTATGCCAGGTCACGTGCCGTGGTCAAGGCCAGGAGGTGAGTAGCCCGAGGTCCAGTAAGAGCCCCTGAGGCGCGATGCTCAGGAGGTCCCCTTTAGCGCTCAAGCAGCCATGGTAAGGCAAGAAAGGGAGGCGACGTTGCCGCAACAGGGCTGCGGCGAGCGTGACCCTTAGGCTCCAATGATTTAGCCAATCTGAGCGCGAGACTTATCTTGGTGGTTTGGGGTCGACTCCTTGCGATGCGCCGCGCTAATGCGTAGCTAGGCCAGGTCCACACAAGCTTCCCCCTCTTCTCCACGCTCCCCTTTATGCTCTACCTCCTCAGGTCCCGGCCCTCGAGCGAGCTCAGCCGCCGCTGGTATGCCAGGTCGCGTGCTGTGGTCAAGGCTAGGGGTTGAGGGCTAGAGAGCCAGTAGGAGCTCCTGAGTCGAGATGCTCAGGAGCCCCCCTTTTAACGCGCAAGCAGATTGCATGGGAGAAGAGGGAGCTCGCGGCGCCGTCCGCTGTCATTCTCACGAGATTCCTGTGAGCCAGTACAAGGGGAAACATAGTTTGCCATTATGGTTGCCAATCCGCCACCGGCTGCCCTGCGAGGGGACGAAGGCGCTGAGGGCCTGGTGAGGTGACGTGCGCGGGGCGTGCCGCGAGCCAGAGCTCGACCGCTCAGGTTTGTCGACGCGCCAGGGACGGACCCGTGCACCAGCGTCGTGCCGGTGTGAGTAGCCCCCGTGGGAGGTGAGAGTCAAGCAGATGAGATAGGTTAAGCATGGAAAGCATACTGGCTCAGGTAAATGCAGGGAAGATACACGCCACTTGGTCAGGCCCGAGCGGCTTGGGAATGATGCAGCCCGAGGGGCGCCCCCAGCAAGGTAAGCTAAAGGCATAAAAAGGGATACATGCCACAGGGACGGACCCTCGCGGCCTGGGAATGATGCAGCCCGAGGGGTGCCCTCAGCAAGGTAAGCTAAAGGCATAAAAAGGGATACATGCCACAGGGACGGACCCTCGGCCTGGGAATGATGCAGCCCGAGGGGCGCTCCCAGCTAAATAAACTTGGAAAATGTCACCTGGTTCTGCCGACGAAGGAGAGTTGGGGCAGCTGAAGGTATGCGGCGAAGGAAATGCTCCTCACGAGCCATCGGGGCCCTGAGCCTCGGGAGGCTCTGGGGGTCCAGGTGGTTCCCTAAGGACCGTCTCCATCTCCGTCAGCACAGCGTGGTGCCTGGCCTCCTGAGCCGCCAGGACGCGCCGCAATTTGCGCTGATAGGTGGACGACACGCTCGGCAGGCCAAAAGGCATGCGAACGTAGATGTGCGGTGAACCCTCGCAGCGGCCCACGCGCGAAGGCCAAAAGGGCTCCTGAGATGCGGCCCTGTTGAGCCCTGGGACATCGATGCAGACGCGCAGCCTGGCATCCTCGCCTGGATGGGGAGCTGCGCTTCGTGAGCGGCGGTCGCCGCGCATGGCCCTTGCGTCTTGCAGTTCCTGAGTGGTCCTGGTGATGAACTCCTGAGCGGTGGGTGCTCCTTGCCCTGTGTTCTCCTGAGGGAAACGTGCCGTGAAGCACGCCTCCAAGTGGTGCCCGAGCGCGTCCCTCATGATGTTGGCAAGGTCTAAGGCCCTCCAGAAGAGAGCCCCCGGGCCCTGCCCGAGAAGGGCGCCGGGTGCGCCTTCCTATGCGATGGAGGGAGGCGCCCCTGGAGCGGGCGTTGATCCTGACGAGGTTCCAGTTGCGACGCCACACTCCTGAGGTCCTGCATGGCGCAGCTGCTTCTTCTTCTTGGGGGTGGCCTCAGGAGGGCATTCGCCCTTGCTGTCGGGGTCATCGATTGCTGTAGCTTGAAAGGCACGCTCAAGGGAGCGCACCGCATCTCTTTCTTCGCATGGGACCGTGATGATTCCGCCGCTTCCTGGCATCTTGAGGACATTGTAGCCGTGATGGGTCACCGCCATGAAATTGGCCAGTGCTGGATACCCGAGGATGGCATTGTACGGTAGACGGATGTGTGCGACGGCGAAGTCGATGAGTTTGGTGCAGTAGTTCTTGCGTTCCCCGAAGGTGACAGGGAGGCGGACCTGCCCTATCGGTGTGGTGGAGCCGTCGGTCACCCCCGAGAAAGGCTTGGTGGGCTGAAGCTGATCATACGGCACTTGGAGGTTGTCGAACGTGTCGACGGACAGGACGTTGAGCCCTGCGCCGCCGCCGATGAGGGTCTTGGTGACTTGCACGTTGCTGATGACTGGGGAGCAAAGCATCGGGAGGGCGCCTGCGGTGGCCGCGCACTTGAGCTGATCCACCGAACTGAAGGTGATGGCGCACTTGGACCACCTGAGCGGGCATGTGGCCTCAAGCTTGGGGAGGACTGCATTCACTTCACGAGCAAACTGTTTGAAGATACGCTGCGAGGCTGGGGCCTGAGCTCCGCCCAAGATGCAGGCGATAGCACGTGGCTCCTGGAAGCCCCTAGCCCCCTCGTCTTGATGGTGGTCGTCATTCCTTCTTAGTGGTGGCGACAGTGGAGGAAGGCCTGCGTTGCCCTGAGGACGATCCTCACGAGGCTGATCCCCACAGGTGCCTTCGCGAGGCTGATCCTGCCAGCGGTCCTCACGAGGACGGTCGCGCCACTCCTGGCGTGGGCCACGGTCGTCCCAACGTCCGCCACCACGTCCTCCTCCTCGGCCGTAGCCCCGGTCGTTGCGCTCGGGGCATCGACCGAAGCTTCCTTCTCGAATGGGTCTGAGCTCTTGACAGTCGCTGGTGTTGTGGGTATGCAGGTTGTGGAAGGCACAGAACGGTCAGCTGCTCTTGGATGACTTGGGCTGATCTCTGCCGCGCTTGGTGTCCGGCTCCACCGCGAGCACGGCTGCTCCCTTGCGCTTTACGTCCTTGGCCTTGGCTTTCTTCTCCTCCGGGTCCGCTGTCGGGAGCTCAAGGAGGGAGAGGCGCCCTTCCTCAGCTCTTGTGCACTTGGTCGCCAGGTTGAACAGCTCCAGGGATGTGCATAGTTCCTCGTGGATA
This sequence comes from Aegilops tauschii subsp. strangulata, assembly GCF_002575655.3. Taxonomy (NCBI): domain Eukaryota; kingdom Viridiplantae; phylum Streptophyta; class Magnoliopsida; order Poales; family Poaceae; genus Aegilops; species Aegilops tauschii. The sequence goes on from NC_053040.3 coordinate 325,934,371, forward strand.
GCGAGCTCCTCCTTCATCTTGACGTCACGGACGCCATCGGATAACGCGGAGATGATGGCCTCGTCCGTCACCTTGGGGATCTTGAGGCGGACGTTGTTGAAGCGCTGGATGTACTTCTGGAGGGTCTCTCCTGGTTGTTGCTTGACGCGGCGCAGGTCACCCGCGGCCGGCGGGTGGTCGCGAGTGCCCTGGAAGTTGGCAACGAAACGGTTGTGCATCTCGTCCCAGGAGGAGATCGAGCCTGGGGGTAGATTCAGGAGCCACAAACGGGCGCCGTCCTTGAGCGCCATAGGGAACTGATACGTCTCCAACGTATCTATAATTTATGAAGTATTCATGCTATTATATTATCCATCTTGGATGTTTAATGGGCTTTACTATGCACTTTTATATTATTTTTGGGACTAACCTATTGACCCAGAGCCCAGTGCCAGTTCCTGTTTTTTCCCTTGTTTCAGTGTTTCGAAGAAAAGGAATATCAAACGGAGTCAAACGGAATGAAACCTTCTGGAGAAGTTATTTTTGGAAGGAATGCAACCCGGGAGACTTGGAGTGCACGTCAGGAAAGCAACGAGGGAGGCACCTGGCAGGGGGGCGCGCCCACCCCCCTTGGGGGCACCCTCCACCCTCGTGGGCCCCTCGAGGCTCCCCTGACGTACTTCGTCCGCCTATATATATCCATATACCCTAAAACGATCGAGGAACAGAATAGATCGGGAGTTCCGGTGCCGCAAGCCTCTGTAGCCACCAAAAACCAATCGGGACCTTGTTTCGGCACCCTGCCGGAGGGGGGATCCCTCACCGGTGGCCATCTTCATCATCCCGGCGCTCTCCATGACAAGGAGGGAGTAGTTCACCCTCGGGGCTGAGGGTATGTACCAGTAGCTATGTGTTTGATCTCTCTCTCTCGTGTTCTTGATTTGGCACGATCTTCATGTATCGCGAGCTTTGCTATTGTAGTTGGATCTTATGTTGCTTCTCCCCCTCTACTCTCTTGTAATGGATTGAGTTTTCCCTTTGAAGTAATCTTATCGGATTGAGTCTTTAATGATTTGAGAACACTTGATGTATGTCTTGCCGTGTGTATCTGTGGTGACAATGGGATATCACGTGATTCACTTGATGTATGTTTTGGTGATCAACTTGCGGGTTCCGCCCATGAACCTATGCATAGGGGTTGGCACACGTTTTCATCTTGATTCTCCGGTAGAAACTTTGCGGCACTCTTGGAGGTTCTATGTGTTGGTTGAATAGATGAATCTGAGATTGTGTGATGCATATCGTGTAATCATACCCACGGATACTTGAGGTGACATTGGAGTATCTAGGTGACATTAGGGTTTTGGTTGATTTGTGTCTTAAGGTGTTATTCTAGTACGAACTCTAGGGCTGTTTGTGACACTTATAGGAATAGCCCAACGAATTGATTGGAAAGAATAACTTTGAGGTGGTTTCGTACCCTACCATAATCTCTTCGTTTGTTCTCCGCTATTAGTGACTTTGGAGTGACTCTTTGTTGCATGTTGAGGGATAGTTAGATGAGCCAATTATGTTATTATTGTTGAGAGAACTTGCACTAGTGAAAGTATGAACCCTAGGCCTTGTTTCAACGCATTGCAATACCGTTTGTGCTCACTTTTATCATTACTTACCTTGCTGTTGTTATATTTTCAGATTACAAAAACCTATATCTACCATCCATATCGCACTTGTATCACCATGTCTTCGCCGAACTAGTGCACCTATACAATTTACCGTTGTATTGGGTGTGTTGGGGACACAAGAGACTCTTTGTTATTTGGTTGCAGGGTTGCTTGAGAGAGACCATCTTCATCCTACGCCTCCCACGGATTGATAAACCTTAGGTCATCCACTTGAGGGAAATTTTCTACTGTCCTACAAACCTCTACACTTGGAGGCCCAACAACGTCTACAAGAAGAAGGTTGCGTAGTAGACATCAGGAACCAGTTCACCATGACTTTCTCATCGCCGTTGGCCACCTCGATGCTCAGCTCGTAGAGCTGCAGGAACTCCGCGGGGTCGGGGGTGTCGTCGTAGCGAGGAGGCAGATCTGGCTTGAACTTGCCCGGCCAGGCGATGCTACGCAGCTCGGGGGTGAAGGTGCGGCAGCCGGTCGTGGTCACCGGGGCCCGTCTTGGAGGTGGAGCTTGGTCTTGTCGCCCGCGCGCCGCTACGGCAAGCGGCGCTGGGTACTACCGCGGCAGACGATCCTGGCGCGGCGGTGCGAGGAGTGGCGGAGCGTTCTCTTGTGGTCGAGGGACTTCTTGACAGCTTCTTTGTTCACGCGCGGGCGCCGGACGCGGCAGGTCGTGTCGCGGAGCCGCATGCCTTGGCACCAGGGCGCCGTCTTGGTGCAGAGGTGGTGGAGGTGCTCCGTGAGCTACGTCGCCCGTAGCTGGCGGAGCGCGAGGCAGTGAGAGGGATAGCACAGGGGAGCCCCCTGCGGCGCGGACAAGCTCGGCGATGCGGTCGAGCCAGTCCTCGTAGAGGTCATCGACCGGACAGTAGCGTAGGAGCTCGTGCGCCATGAGGAGCGCGGCCCGTGTGTCCATGGGAGCGCGACGAGCGTGAGACGACGAACCAGCGGGAGTCGGCGATGGAGTGGCGGTGCGGCCGTCCTGCCGCACCGAGGGGTGCAACGAGGATGCTTGCTGTTCGTTCCCCACCGGGCCGGTGGCAACGTTGGCGGCAGGCGACGGAGAACGACGGGGTGGCCCGCCGACGGGAGCCGTGTGAGCGACGCGGGTGGCGAGGGCAGCCCGGCGCTCGGCGCGGGCGCGGCGTGCGTCCGCCATGGAGACGACGAAGCGAGGCGACGCGGAGCGACGGAAGGGAAGCTTTTGCCCACCCCTACCTAGCGCGCCAAATGTCGGATCACGGGTTCCGGCAAAAACCCTTAAGGTTCAAACTCTGGGGTGCGCGCGAAGTTCCTTCCCCCCTACCGATCCACGCCCTTGCTAAGATCTCGCGGACGAACACGACGAGCTCACAACACAAGAGACACAAGATTTATACTGGTTCGGGCCACCGTTGTGGTGTAATACCCTACTCCAGTGTGGTGGTGGTGGATTGCCTCTTGGGCTGATGATGAACGGTACAAGGGGAAGAACAGCCTCCTGAGGGTGAGGTGTTCTTGTGCTCGGTGAGCGGCTAAGGGTTGGCTCAAGATCAGATGCCCGCTACTGTGGTGGCTAGTTCTACTTATATAGGCCCTGGTCCTCTTCCCAAAAATTGAGCGGGTAGGGAGCCAACAATGGCCAATTTGAAAGGGGACAGCTAGTACAGCTTATCCTGACAAAAGCGGTCTTCGCCTGCAAAAGGCTCTGGTGGTGACGTCGCCTTGGGCTCCATGGTGACCTCCATCTTGTCGTCCTACTAGTCTTGGTCTCGTTGCACCAATATGGAAACCTTTGCTTGACACCTCGGTACTCTGCGCCTGCGCTTGCTCCCTTATTAAAAAAGGGGAAACAAGGACACTGCGTGCACTGGCGCCCGCGTGATCTCGTTCGTCATGGCTCACGTCACGAGAACCTCGCGAGGTTTGCCCTGCCTTGATCTCTCCTCTCCTCGCGAGGCAACCTGGTGAGGCCGCTCCTGAGGAGGTCTTGTGTCGTCCGCCTCGCGAGGCTTGGCCCCTCGCAAGGGTCTTGAAAGCCTTGTTGATGAAGATGGGTCGTACATGCCTGCTAGCACAGCCACGCCGTGGGCCGCAGGCAGGCAAATCTGGGGACCCCCGTTCCCAGAATGCCGACATCACAGACTCGCTTACCAGACGAGTTACCTCGTAACCAAACGGTGACCATACCTGGGTCACAACTTAAACCAACCACTCATGAACAACTCAAGAGGTCATGAATCACCACGAAACACAATGCATCACAACAATCATTTAGTTTGCAAGATTAATTATAAAAGTTGATCCATGGTGTGACTTACTCCCGAGCTACGCCCATAGCCGAGGACGCGGCTATCGATAGATTAAATACACTCTGCGGAGGTAGCGCACTTTACCCACACTACGGAACCCCTGGCCTCGCACTCCCATTCGGCTGGACCAAAGCGTTCTGACAAAACTCTCCCTTTGTCATGGCACTCTTCCGGCCACTCCGACCAACTCCCTCTCAGGGCTAGGTCTTGGGTGGCCCCGTGCCTACCAAAGGCACCAACGGCCACCGTTGTGGCAAAACAGTCCCAAACAGGGACAAGGTACCATAAAAACAAAAACGAGCACACAAGGTTATGTCTGCTTACCGGGACAGGGTATGCACACCCATAACCTTCCCTCGCGGGAGGCACCGGTGAGAGGCACAACAAAGGACCTAATTAAGACCTTCCCACAAGGTAAATGTGGTCGCACTGAACAAAAACTGGATTCAGTGGCACCATGATGTGATCAACATCATATTCAAGTTGAACTTAATCAAGTTTAACTTTGACAAAACTTTTTATAAATAACAATGATACTTTGACATAATCAAGCAAAACCGACATGCAAAGCAAACAACACGTGGATATGGATCAAACTTATCAACATAATTATCTTGCAATACTCAGATCAAAAACTTCACTGGTCCTAATTCATTTTTATTATCAAGCAATATTTTTATTAGCTCATCATTTATATGAAAATATCACTTAATAAAAGAACTATCATTATCTACCATAGCAATATAACTAATGCAAAATTTTATTCTACTTGACCAAACAAGTCCATGCAATTTACCAGTAACTAAAACAAGCATATCAAGCATGATAAAGTAACTAGCAATTAACAAAATTTATTTATCAAATTTTTAATTGCAAATAAAAACTCATATTCAAGTAGAAAATCATAGACATTGAAACAACACCATCCAAATGCTGGTGTGGCTTGCCTTAGTGTAGAGGAGGATCACACCCCTCTTGGTTTGCTTCAAGACAAGCTTCTCCTTCTAAAAATAATTAAAATCCACAAAAACAAATATCAAAAACGTCTCTGAATAGCACCAGAAATTCTAGGCCGCAAGGAAAAATCCACCTTTTGGTGTGCTGCTAGAGCTTTCTGAAACAAAGACAATGCAAAAAGAATCAAATCATTTGGACTTATGGTTTAGAAATGGTGGCTGGTCAAAGTTTGGGTTAATTTTTGATTAAATTTGAATTAAATAGAAATTCCTCGGGGGGTGACATCGAAGGTGTAAAGGGGAAATACGCCTCCACTCGTACCGATTCGGGCGCGAGTGGTGAGGCTGACGGGTGGGCCCCGCACGTTAGGAGAGAGAGGGGGGAGCGAGATCAGAGGGTGACGGTGCTTCGCCGGAGCTCATGCCGGCGAGGAAGGGGTTTGGGGGGGCTAGATGAGAGGGATAGAAATGAAGCTGGGTTCACGGCGCACCTGCCCGTACCCGTGGCTTGCCGTGGGATGGCCGGAGCTCCTCGGGGTCAAGCTCGCAAGCTGCGGTGGCGGACGGGATTCGCCGGAGTGGAAGAAGACGATGGCTAGAGGCAGCTCCGGGGGCTCAGCAGCATCCAGGCAGCACCAAGGGACCTCCAATGCCATGCCCGAGCAGTTGGTCGAGCTCAAGAGGCACCGGAGCGAGGTGGCCGAGCTGCGGAGGTCGCCGGAGTTCTCTGGTCGGCGCAGACGGCCAGAGGCCTGCCCGACCGGGCTGTGGCCCTTCTACGTGTTCGTGGAGATGGTGAGGAGTGATGCGTGGCTAGGAACCGAGGAGGGAGGCCCTATTTATAGCCGGAGTGAGGGGGTATCGTGTTGCCGCCGGAGTTCTCTGGAAGCCGGCGAACGGCAACGAAACGCTCCAGTGCGAGGGGGCAAGCGTGCAACGTCAATGCGGGAGCTGTCCACGCTCGTGGACGAGCAGAGGACACAGGGGGAAGAGGACAAGGGCACGCGCGCACTGTGGCTTTTGGCCGCGACGTGCCCGTGCTCGCTGCAGCATCTCTGGCATAGACGAGCGCCAGGGAGAGGTCAAGGGCGATGGGTCGGGGCTGTAGGTGCGGCGCGGCAGTCATCAGCGAGCGCTGGCTCAAGCACGCGCCGAACAGAGGCGTTGGCGCTACCCAGGCAACGTGTCCTCACGCGGTCACCGCCCTGGCATGGTCAAGACGACGTCCAAGCCCTGCCAAACCTTGTCTACACTCTAGTCCATGCAGTGTTTAGTCTAGTAGCGTTGAGAACACCTATCCAGGCCGACCAGACTTGACGCAACCAAGTTGGCGAGTTTCTGACCAGAAACTTGGTCACCAAGTTAAGCTGGCTTCTAGATGGCCATTTGGGCAGATCTCCTCGGGTTTAGGTTTTCTTAGGAGGGTAATTAAGCTCAAGAAAGATCAGGGCCAAAAGATCAAGGAAAAATGCACTTGCTGTACAAAGTGCATTTCTGGTCCAGAATAGAAATGATTTTCTTTAGAAAAAATATTACAAAAAGTCATGCAATATTTTTGCTTGGCAAGGTGTGCCAAGGTGCAAACAATATTCAGGGATTATTTCAGAATTTTTGGAGCAAGAAAAATGGATGTTGCTTTGGAGCACAAGTTTCTCAAAAGAGTTTCAGAGAGGAAAATGAATATTTTTCCTTTAGGAAAAATATTCCTTTGATTATTATGGGGATTTATCAGAGAAAAATAATGTTGAATGAGGAGAAGATAGGTCACTTGGGTGAATGTCTAGGGTATGCCCAAGTGACAAGTCCATTTGAAATGATTCCAAAATCCAAATCAAGGCAAGGCAAAAACCAAGTCCGAAAACAGAGAGAAGGCAAGTCCGGAAAAAGAGAGAAGGCAAAATCCAGGCTGTCACAAACCTCCCCCACTTAGGATGAATCTCGTCCTCGAGATTCGGTTGCTTGGGAAAACAATTCTGGGTATGCAGTCCTTAAAAATTCCTCTCTTTCCCAGGTTGCTTCCTCTTCGGTGTGATGCTCCCACTGAACCTTGTAAAACCTTATTTCTTTGCCGCGAGTGACCTTTTCTGTCTGATCCAATATTCTGATTGGCTTTTCCTCATAAGTCAAATCCTTAGCCAATTCTATCTCTGCCATATCAGTCCTTTTCTCCAGTGGCGAGATGCATCTTCTCAGCTGCGAGATATGAAACACATTGTGTACTTCTGACAGTTCCGGTGGCAATTCCAACTGATATGCAACTGTTCCGACTCTGGCCATGACTGGAAACGGACCGATGTATCTGGGTGCCAATTTTCCGCGGGTCTGAAACCTCTTGACTCCTTTCATAGGGGTGACTCGGAGATATACGTGTTCTCCGGGTTCGAAGCTGATCTAACGGTGTTTGGCATCATAGTAGCTCTTATGTCGTGATTTGGCCAGCTGCAGTCTGTCTCGGATTTCCTTGACTTGCTTCTCCGCTTCGAGCATTAAATCAGTCCCGAAAATACGGCTATCTCCGGTTTGAGACCTGTTCAACGAAGTGCGGCATTTCCGGCCATACAGAGCTTCATAAGGTGACATCTTTAAGCTGGTCTGGAAACTGTTGTTGTAGGAAAATTCGGCGTAGGGCAGACAGTCTTCCCACTTGGTTCCTTGGGCCAATGCACATGCCCGGAGCATATCTTCGAATATTTGATTTACTCGCACAGTATGTCCATTTGTCTGGGGATGATAAGCCGTGCTATACTTTAGAGCAGTCCCCAAGGCTTGATGTAGTCGGGACCAAAATGCGGAGGTGAAGAGAGATCCCCTGTCGAAAGTGATAGTCTTGGGTACTCCATGCAGACTGACAATTCGTGGCACATATAATTGCGCAAGTTGATTTGCACGGTAGGTGGTTCGGATGGGAAGGAAATGTGCCACCTTTGTTAAGGTGTCCACTATGACCCATGTTTCGTCATTTCCTCGGTGAGACTTTGGTAATCCGGTGATGAAATCCATGCAGATATCGTCCCATTTCCATTGGGATACTGGCAGAGGTTTGATACATCTCCAACGTATCTATAATTTTTTATTGTTCCATGCTATTATATTATCTATTTTGGATGTTTAATGGGCTTTACTAAGCACTTTTATATTATTTTTGGGACTAACATATTAACCGAAGGCCCAGTGCAAATTGCTGTTTTTTGCCTATTTCAGTGTTTCGCGGAAAAGGAATATCAAACAGAGTCCAAATGGAATGAAACCTTTGGGAGAGTTATTTTTGGAACAAACATGATCCAGAGGACTTGGAGTGGACGTTAAGAAACGAGTGAGCAGGCCACGAGGCAGGGAGGCGCGCCTGCCCCCTGGCGTGCCCCCACCCTCGTGGGCCCCTCGCAGCTCCACCGACCTACTTCTTCCTCCTATATATATCCATATACCCCGAAAACATCCAGGACCACCACTAAACCCTATTTCCACCGCCGCAACCTTCTGTACCCGTGAGATCCCATCTTGGGGCCTTTTCCGATGCTCCGTCAGAGGGGGCATCGATCACGGAGGGCTTCTACATCAACACCATAGCCTCTCCGATGATGTGTGAGTAGTTTACCTCAGACCTTCGGGTCCATAGTTATTAGCTAGATGGCTTCTTCTCTCTCTTTGGATCTCAATACAAAGTTCTCCTCGATCTTCTTGGAGATCAATTCGATGTAACTCTTTTTGCGGTGTATTTGTCGAGATCCGATGAATTGTGGGTTTATGATCAAGATTATCTATGAACAATATTTGAATCTGCTCTGAATTCTTTTATGTATGATTGGTTATCTTTGCAAGTCTCTTCGAATTATCAGTTTGGTTTGGCCTAATAGATTGACCTGTCTTGCAATGGGAGAAGTGCTTAGCTTTGGGTTCAATCATGTGGTGCTCGATCCCAGTGACAGAAGGGGAAACGACATGTATTGTATTGTTGCCATCAAGGATAAAAAGATGGGGTTTATATCATATTGCTTGAGTTTATCCCTCTACATCATGTCATCTTGCCTAATGCGTTACTCTGTTCTTATGAACTTAATACTCTAGATGCATGTTGGATAGCGGTTGATGTGTGGAGTAATAGTGGTAGATGTAGAATCGTTTCGATCTACTTGTCGCGGACGTGATGCCTATATACATGATCATGCCTAGATATTCTCATAACTATGCACTATTCTATCAATTGCTCGACGGTAATTTGTTCACCCACCGTAATACTTATGCTATCTTGAGAGAAGCCACTAGTGAAACCTATGGCCCCTGGGTCTATTTTCCATCATATTAATCTCATGTCAACTAGCTATTTATGTCGCCATTTATTTTGCAATCTTTTCTTTTCAATCTTTATCATAAAAATACCAAAAATATTATCTTATCATCTCTATCAGATCTCACTTTTGCAAGTGGTCGTGAAGGGATTGACAACCCCTTTATCGCGTTGGTTGCAAGGTTCTTATTTGTTTGTGTAGGTACGAGGGACTTGCGTGTGGCCTCCTACTGGATTGATACCTTGGTTCTCAAAAACTGAGGGAAATACTTACGCTACTTTGCTGCATCACCCTTTCCTCTTCAAGGGAAAACCAACACATGCTCAAGAGGTAGCAAGGTTGGAGGAGTCCGGTGGGTTTTTGGTGTTCCGCCTTTACCTTGTTGCATATATCGCAACAGGCCACAAAGTATGCGATGTCTTCCTTCATTCCATCCCCGACCCAACGAAGGTCTTCATACATTTTGGTACCACCTGGGTGAATTGAGTATGGCGCTTCATGTGCTTCTGCCAATATCTTCTTCTTCAGACCTTCGAGGTTGGGTACGCAAATCCTTCCTCGGAACCTTAGCGTACCTTGTTGATCCCTAGAAAAATCCGGTGCATGCCCTTTGTGCATCTTCTGGACATATATTTTCAATAGTTTGTCATCTGCCTGAGCACTGCGGATTTCTTCTTCGAGAGTAGGGGCAACTTCCAATATGTTGGCAAGACGGACATCGGTGATCACCAAATTGAGCTGAGTGATTTCTTCATAAAGCTCAGGAGGCAATGTATCCATGAGAGCATTAAGGTTGGCTGGTTTGCGGCTGAGGGCATCAGCCACTACATTAGCTTTGCCCGGGTGATAATTTATTCCGAGGTCGTAGTCCTTAACCAACTCGAGCCATCTTCGTTGTCGAAGGTTCAAATCGGGCTGAGTGAATATATACCTGAGACTCTTGTGGTCGGTAAATATCCGGCACTTCTTTCCAATCAGATAGTGTCTCCAGATCTTCAAAGCGTGCACCACTACGGCCAATTCCAAATCATGAGTGGGATAGTTTCCTTCGTGTTGTCGCAGTTGTCGGGATGCATAAGCCACAACTTTGCCATCTTGCATGAGTACACATCCAAGCCCTTTTCTGGATGCGTCGCAGTAGACATCAAAACTGCGGTAGATGTCTGGAAGAGTCAATACTGGTGCTGACGTCAGCCTGATTTTTAACTCATTGAAACTCCGTTCGCAGTCGTTAGTCCATTCAAACTTCTTATCCTTCTTTAGGAGCTCGGTCATTGGCTTGGCAATCTTGGAGAATCCTTCAATAAAACAGCGATAATATCCGGCTAGTCCAAGGAAACTCGGGATTTCTGAGACTGTCGTGGGTGCGGACCAATCAAGTACATCTTTCATCTTGCTTGGATCCACTAAGATTCCTTCTGCCAAGAGGACATGCCCGAGAAATCTAACTTCCTGGAGCCAAACTCACATTTGCTGAACTCGGCATAAAGCTGATGGTCACGAAGCCTTTGCAAAACTGCTCGGAGATGTTCCTCATGTTCGTCTTTGCTCTTGGAGTAAATGAGGATGTCATCAATGAACACCACCACAAATTTGTCTAAGAAATCCATAAACACCTTGTTCATCATATGCATGAATAAGGCTGGGGCGTTGGTGAGGCCGAAGGACATAACGGTATACTCATAAAGACCGTACCGAGTGGTGAACACGGTCTTGGGAATATCCTCCTTCTTTATCTTGAGCTGATGATATCCGGTCCTCAAATCAATTTTGGAGAATACTTTGGCCCCACTGAGTTGATCAAACAGATTGTCAATCCGTAGCAGCAGATACTTGTTTTTTATGGTGACATCATTCAGCTGTCGGTAGTCCACACACATTCGTAGACTGCCATCCTTTTTATCCACGAATATCGCCGGTGATCCCCATGGTGAAGAGCTTGGGCGGATATATCCTTTCTGCAGCATCTCATCCAGCTGTTTCTTTAATTCCACCAATTCTGAGGAAGGCATCCGATAATATTTCTTGTGTATTGGTGCGGTTCCAGGCACCAAGTCAATTGCAAACTCCAGTTCTCTGTCTGGTGGCATGCCTGGTAATTCTTCAGGAAATACATCTGGATACTCACTAACCACTGGAATTAGTTCCACCTCTTCTTCCATGGCTGTGAAAAACATATCCTTCTTGGGTATGCTCTTGCGGGCATACAAACTTGTGGTGCGACCTTCCGTATTTGTCATGGTAACTTCTCTGGTCTCACAGTTGATGCATGCTTGGTATTGGGTTAACCAATTCATTCCCAGAATAATTTGCTAGAATCGATGATTATTAGAGATGTTGGAAACTTGACGCCCTTGATGTCAATTTCCAAATTGCGGCAGACCAGATTGCTTCTGAGCAGGGATCCCGGGGATTGTACCAGCATGTGTTTTCCCAAAATCGAGCAAGGAAATTTGTTTTGGGCACCAAAAATCCGCGAAATAAAAGAGTGGGAAGCCCCAGAGTCAAATAAAATTATGGCGGGTATGTTATTAACAAGGAACATACCAATGATGACTTCCGGGTCCTCTTGGGCTTCGTCTATGGAGATATGATGGATTTTCCCTTGGATGGTACTTGGGACGGAATACGGCTCCATGTAGTTGACTTGCGGATGGAATGGAGCTGTTGGTTTGTTGTTCTTGGGGCACTGCCTGGCGTAATGTCATGTTTGCCCACAGCTGAAACATGAATTGTTGCGCTGACAATCTTCGCGCACTTGGCTGGTCAGGATATTCTTGACTTGAGTGGTGGTCTTGTTGACATTTTGCTGCCAATTGGGTTTGTACTCCACCTGAGTCTGTTGCCAAGTACGAGCCTTCTGCACTGGTTGCATCTCCTTCTTTGGTCGAATTTGCACTTGTGGTCATTAATAGCTGGCTTGTTGTCGTGTAGGAGCTTGTGTTCCCTTTCTGCGATGAGGGCCTTGTTCACCAGAGTCAGGAAGTCCAGAAAATCATACATGCTGAGGGTGCACCTGAGATGCTGATTCAGTCCTCGAAGAAATTTGTCAATTTTCCGTTCTTCTGTGGCCACATCGTAGAGAGAATAGCGGGCCAAATGGTTGAATTTATTCAGGTACTCGTTGACTATCATGCTGCCTTGAGTGAGGGTGAGGAATTCGCGCTGCTTGATTTTCATAATCCCGGTGGGAATATGATACTTGGGGAAATGATCCTTGAATTTAGTCCAAGTAATTTCCTCGTCAGCGGGACATATGGCCTTAGCATTATCCCACCATATAGCAGCAGCTCCTTAGAGATAATGCGTTGCAAAGGGAACCTTGTCTCCCTCTTTAGTGTGAGCAATCTCCAGTTTCCCCTCAATAGTCCTTAACCAATCATCGGCGTCCAATGGATCAATAACTTGGCTGAAGCTGGGAGGCTTGGTTCGCTGAAAATCTGATAGCTTGGAGTGATGATCATTCTGGTTTCCATTCTGCCCAACCATAACTTGCACACTTTTCAATATTTCTAGCAGATCGTTGCTCCTTCTTTCTTCAAACATTCGCAGGATTTGCTCAGTGGAAGGCGGATGTGGCGGTGGAGACGGAGGTGGCTGGTATGGCTCGGGGGAATGTCCTGCCTGCCTTGTGGAGCGATGGATAGGGACATCCTCACAAGCTTGGCTGCTGCTGCCTCCACGCGTCATCCTATTATTCGTTTTCCCAATACATAGCAACCATGATGAGAAAATTCCAGAATGGGAGGAAAGCCATCGACAAAACCCGGAAGAAAACAACGAATGAAAACCAAAGCAAATAAAAGATTACAACATGATTATACATAGACTCAACATGAAAGTAAACATCACAATGGGTCTACTACCCTCATACATGAAACTAAGCATCATGACACGTGCGATTACACCCATACATCATACTCATGACGAAAACGATACTCTAGCAGTCTACTGCTCGGACTGTGCTGTTGCGGGCTCCTCTCCTGAGCCGGACCCGGATCCTGAACTGAAGTAGAGACCTCCGGGTTAAAAGAGACGCGACGGCGCTGCCTCTAGGGCTCTCCCTCAGGGGCAGGCGCAGGATGGGATCTAAGCATAGGAGCGGCAGGAGTAGCGACAAGGGAAGCCCACGCAGCAGGAGCACTGCGAGGGGAAACCATCAGAGGGTTAACGGTACCCTGCGAAGTCACCGGGGGAATGGAGGCGGAAGGAACTGGAGTAGTGTAGATGACAGTGGGAAGAGGGTTCCTAGTACGAGCAGCATGGAGAGCTGTCCGGGCGCGTGAAAGCTCCCGAGCTAACTCGTAGTTCAGGAGATAACTGGCAGTGATATAGCGGGAAAGGTGGCTAGTGGGACGATCGCACGTCGGATTAATCAAAGGAAAGCGGATATGCCCATTCTCGTGCAGAGATGGGTAGTAGAAGAGACCTGGGTGGGTGTGCGTGCGAACCTCGTTGTAGCACAAGTCTACAAGAACCTCGATAGCAGCAAACTGAACCGCGTGAGATGGCGTAGAAGCAAGACCACCCTTAGTAGAACGAGTGTAAGTGCCGGAAGGGGAACTGTGGTGTAGAGTGACCTCAGCATAATACTCATACAATGCACCGGCCAGATGCTCTCGATACACCCGATAATCTCGATCAGCACCCTCTGGGTAGAGCGTCGCCACACGTTCTATAGCAGGTGCGGCGATGCGTACGGAGCTGGCTCAGGATGGTACAAGATCGGTACTGGAGCCATCTACACTCCCAAACCATACGGTTAGTAATAACAACAAATAATCATGCATGCAATGCAGCAACCAATTTCTATGACTACTGGCACTCAGACGAAGCTATCTACCGTTCCACTAATGCACTAACGGCCTAGCGTGTCCTACAATTAGCGCGGCTCTGATACCAAGCGTTGAGGCACCCCGGCTCAGACCAACTGGTTTACCTTGCATTGCCAGCCCAGAGATGAAGTCTTCTGGCAATACACAACAACATGGTACAGAAACAACCACTTTATTGATGCTAGCGGATTACATAAGTCTGATATTACATCGAGATACGAGGCCAAGGGGCACACACGGTGTTGCTGAACAGTATGTACATTATTTAATGAACATGATGAGGGCCTTGATCACACGAACTACGCGGCAGCGGAAGAATGATGAAGTGGAAACTCCATAGCACAAGGACACCGACGTGGACACGGCCTAGAGGCGAGATGCGCTCCGATGCGAACCGACTTGCCTGAAAGCTGGCTTGACACACCAGGTCAGTACATTGAATGTACTTGCAAGCTCACAACAAACATAAGCACGATGACAAACAATATCATGACAATTAATCACATTAATGCAAAGCAAGAACTACTAAAGATGCAATGAAACCAATACGCGCACCGAGTCTCACAGACTCGCTTACCAGACGAGTTACCTCATAACCAAACGGTGACCATACCTGGATCACAACTGAAACCAACCACTCATGAACAACTCAAGAGTTCATGAATCACCACGAAACACAATGCATCGCAACAATCATTTAGTTTGCAAGATTAATTATAAAAGTTGATCCATGGTGTGACTTACTACCAAGCTATGCCCATAACCGAGGACGCGGCTATTGATAGATTAAATACACTCTGCAGAGGTAGCGCACTTCACCCACACTACGGAACCCCTGGCCTCGCACTCCCATTCGGGTGGACCAAAGCGTTCCAACGAAACCCTCCCTTTGTCATGGCACTCTCCCGGCCACTCCGACCAACTCCCTCTCAGGGCTAGGTCTTGGGTGGCCCCGTTGAGGGAGTCCTGGACTAAGGTGTCCTCGGGCGTCCGGCCTGTTATCCATGGGCCGGACTGGTGGGCCGTGAAGACATGTAGGCCGAAGACTCTACCCGTGTCCGGATTGGACTCTCCTTGGCGTGGAAGGCTAGCTTGGCGATCAACTACGAAGATTTCTTCCTATGTAACCGACTCTATATAACCCTAGATCCCTCCAGTGTCTATATAAACCGGAGGGTGTAGTCCGGATAGCATATACTCATTACCATAGTCATACAGGCTAGACTTCTAGGGTTTAGCCATTACGATCTCGTGGTAGATCAACTCTTGTAATACTCATATTCATCAAGATCAATCAAGTAGGAAGTAGGGTATTTCCTCCATAGAGAGGGCCCGAACCTGGTAAACATCGTGTCCCGCGTCTCCTTCAACCATCGACCTTAGACGCACAATTCGGGACCCCCTACCCAAGATCCGCCGGTTTTGACACCGACATTGGTGCTTTCATTGAGAGTTCCACTGTGTCGTCGACGAAAGGTTCGATGGCCCCTTCGATTGTCCATAGTGACGCTGTCAAAGGAGAAACCTTCCTCCCCAGACAGATCTTTGTGTTCGGCGCCTTCATAATGCGGGCCAACTCGCTTGGCCATCTGGAGCAGATCGATAGTTACGCCCCTGGCCATCAGGTCAGATTCGGAAGCTTGAACTACGTCGCGGACATCCGCGGAGACTTGATCTTCGACGGATTCGAGACCGCGACGATTGCTCCCCCTCGCTCCAATGAACATGACTTAAATCTGTCATCGGGTCACATCCAGGAGATGGTTCCTGTTGCTGCAACAGCCTTAGAGCTGGAGCAGATCATGCCATCAGAGGCCACATAGTCCGCGGTGTTGGAGCCGCACACAGGCTCGACACCCTACAATATTTGCGTCAACGGAACCCCGGACTCATCTCCGGTTATAAGTTCTGGACCATGGACGCCTATGGACACCGAGCTGGATTGGTTATCGATTTTCGAATTCAGCGCCGCAGACATCTTCCAGCAGTCACCTTTGGGTGATGTGCTAAACTCTTTAAAGAATTTGTCCTTGGAGAAGGACTCACAGCCGAACTATGTTCGGTTCGAGCTAGGGGCTGATGACGGGTAATTTTGCTTCCCACCCGCCACCCACTTCATAGCCACTGTCGATGACTTAACCGACGTGCTTGATTATGGCTCCGAAGACATCGACGGTATGGACGACGATGCCGACAAGGAGCATGGCCAAGACCCACCATTCATTGGACGATGGACGGCCACCTCTTCATACGATGTGTACATGGTTGACACACCTAAAAAAACTAGCGACAATGACGAAGAAGATCCAGTTGCAAATAAACCTTCTGAGACACAGTCCAAGCGTCGGCACCCTAAATGTCGTTCTAAGCCTCATCGCTCAAAAGATGGCAACACTGGCACCGGAGAAAATAGTACCCTGGGCGACGCCGAAAACAATGAAGACCCTATTGGAGCTGCATCCGAACAGGAGGAACAAGACAACGGGCAAGTTAACCCTGATAAACAGGCCATGCCCAATGACCCGGATGACGATAGTTATCGTCCAGTCTCCGAGGATGAGGAGAGCCTTGGCAGCGAGGATTTCATCATGCCTGAGGCACCCCTCGAACAGGAGTGCTTCAAGCGCCAGCTAATAGCTACTGCTAGAAGCCTGAAGAAAAAGCAGCAACACCTCCAAGCCGATCAAGACCTACTCATTGACAGATGGACTCATGTCCTGGCAGCCGAAGAATACGGCCTCAAGCGCCCAGCCAAGAGTTACCCGAAGCGCAGACTGCTACCTCAGTTTGATGAGGAGGCACGAGATCCCGTACCTCCCTCACGCAATGCGGAACGGTCACCACGTGGTCAGGATAGTGCGGCAGACCGACCACCCCACGGTCGGGATAAAACGGCAACTTGGGACGAACAACAGTCCGCCCCACTGCCTCGTCAAAACAGAGACATAACAGCTCGGGACCATACATACGACCTTCGGTAGGACCTGGACAGTAGAATAGGATACACCAGATCAATCTATGGATCGCGAGGACGCTTCCCGACTCGGGATGACAGCTACCTATTCGGACGTGACATACCTAGTCACGCCCGGGCCGATAGCCGCAGACGGACTTCACCGGAGGTGCGCCGTGACGCGGCCCGATATAGAGGCACCGCACACCCTCTCTGCTTCACAGATGAAGTACTGGATCACGAATTCCGCAAGGGGTTCAAGCCCGTCAATATTGAATCATACGATGGCACAACCGATCCCGCAGTGTGGATCCAAGATTTTATTCTCCACATCCATATGGCCCGAGGAGATGACCTCCACGCCATCAAATACCTCCCACTAAAATTAAAAGGGCCAGCTAGACACTGGCTAAATAGCCTGCCTGAAAATTCCATCGGCAGCTGGGAGGACTTGGAAGAAGCTTTTCTTGACAACTTCCAAGGTACTTATGTCCGGCCACCAGACGCTGATGACTTAAGTCATATAGTTCAACAACCTGGAGAATCAGCCAGAAAATTTTGGACTAGGTTCCTAACCAAAAAGAACCAGATCGTTGACTGTCCGGATGCCGAAGCCCTAGCGGCCTTCAAACACAGCATTTGCGACGAATGGCTTGCCCGCCACCTCGGCCAAGAAAAGTCGAAGTCTATGGCAACCCTCATGGCACTCATGACTCGCTTTTGTGCGGGTGAGGATAGTTGGCTGGCTCGTAGTACAAACACAGCCAACGAGGCAGGCCCCTCTGAGGCCAAAAATAGCACCGGCAAGCTCCGGCACAATAAACACAAACGCCGAAGTAATGGCGATAACACCGATGACACGACAGTTCACGCCGGATTCAGCGGCTCCAAGTCCGGCCAGCGGAAGAAGCCCTACAAAAGGAACAATGAGGGACCATCCAGCTTGGACCGCATACTCGATCGTCCGTGCTAGATACATGGCACCCCAGACAAACAAGCCAATCATACCAACAGAGATTGTTGGGTTTTGAAACAAGCTGGCAAGTTAAATGCCGAGAGCAAAGAAAAGGGATCACAAAGTGAGGACGAGGACGAAGAGACTAGGCAGCCGAACACTGGAGGGCAGGAGAAATTTCCCCCTAAAGTCAAAATAGTGAACATGATATACGCTACACACAACCCCAAAAGGGAGCGTAAGCAAGCACTCAGGGACGTCTACGCGGTAGAGCCAGTCGCCCCAAAATTCAACCCGTGGTCGTCATTCCCGATCACCTTCGATCGTCGAGATCACCCAACTAGTATCCAGCATGGCGGTTCGGCCGCACTGGTCCTCGACCCAATCATCGATGGATTTCACCTAACACGAGTCCTAATATACGGTGGTAGCAGCCTCAACCTGCTCTATCAGGATACAGTGCAGAAGATGGGCATTAATCCCTCACGAATCAAACCCACAAAGACTACCTTTAAAGGAGTCATACCAGGCGTAGAGGCCCGTTGTATGGGCTCAATCACGCTGGAGGTGGTCTTCGGTTCTCCGGACAACTTCCAAAGCGAAGAGTTAATCTTCGATATTGTCCCCTTCCGCACTGTCTACCACGCACTGCTCGGACGAACTGCGTTCGCTAGATTCAACGTAGTGCCCCATTATGCTTATCTAAAGCTCAAGATGCCCGGTCCACGCGGCATCATAACAGTAAATGGAAACACGGAATGCTCTCTGCGTACAGAAGAGCACACTGCCGCCCTGGCAGCAGAGGTACAGAGCGGCCTTCTCAAGCAGAATCATAATCCGGCTGTCGAGCCCCCGGACATCATTAAGAGGGTCCGGACCACACTGCAACAGGACAGCTCGGCTCGTCAGGAGCTCGACTAGCAATTCGGCCTCCGTCCCAGTCCCGATGAGGAAGTGGCATTTGTACCACGCATACATAATTACGCACTCAAAATTCCGTGGGCATGACGGAGGAACAACTAGCTTGTGATCCACAGTTCAGCTAGACCGACACCGGACTCGCATATACCTTCACTATTTTCTTTCCCCTTTTTAGGTTTTACACAGGCCTCCCTCGAGGGCCTGATTACCGGTCCTGTCAAAGGACAAGTACACCAGATTGGCGCAGAGCACAGGCATATAGGGGAAGCCCTAGAGGACAATCCAACGACTACTCTAGCTGTTTTCAAGTACCCAAATGCAGCTCTCCTCTGGTTCTGGCATGTTAAATAGTCGGTTGCTTATCGCATTATTTGTATAAATGCGCTTTGACGCATTAACCCAACTATAATGGAAACAGTTTACGGCCCAAGTCAAGGGGCCCCAGACACTACCTCTGCTCTTTTTCTGTTTCCCGTTGCAATTAATTACTTATATCCTCGCACCCATGCACTTTGGTACGTTTCATATTCGCCATGGGCTCCATATCGCCCCATAATACGGCAACAAAGTCCGAACACTTATTATAGATAAGTTCGGCACCCCGAATTTAGCATTATATGCATTGGCTCCAAATCATGTCTGTGGTCAATAGTTGGGTTGCCCGGCTCCTGTGCTTGCTACCCTACGTTCCGCTACATCGGCTAGGGTAGTAAAGGGAGAACTACTGCGATTGTGCCCTGGTCTAAACAGGATGAGCACCTCAGTACAGAAAGCCAAAAACTGATTGTCATGATGCGGCGAGAGCCGGTCTGCTGTTCGGAGGTCCCAAATCATTGGAGATTTTTTCCGCATTCCGCGAAGGATCGGTACTTCCCGATCAGGCGCTGACAGCACTCTGGTTCGTGTACCAGGGGTTGCGCCTATATTTTATTATAAAACTCCTATGGCTAAGTGAGGGCGTTTAAGCCGCATAGTCGGATTGCCTGGTTCGTTGCGCTAAACAACTCCGTCAAGGACCATATAATTGGATAAAGATTGTTTAGATTCCATCCCGAACACCTCTGTACTACCTACGTGAGGGCAGAAGCCGACGACTGGCCAACCCTCAGATTTCATACAACACGGCCGCACAGGAGGAAACAATTAAAACATAACATGCATTCTATTACAAACCGGCTTTGTTTTATCATAAAATGCATGGACAAAACACGAGTGTATTCATTCGAAAATAATGTCCTGCTCGCACTGCGCTACCGCAAGTCGAGACCCTTCTAGGACATCCGCAAAATATCGCTCGGGTGTGCGGTGCTCCTTGCCCTCTGGCGGCTCCCTGGCCACCTCGACGACGTCCATCTTTGCCCACCACTTCTTGCAACGGGCGAAGGCCATGCGGGCACCTTCAATGCAGACTGATCGCTTGACGATGTCTAGCCGAGGACAGTCCTCCACCACCCGCTTCACGAGGCCAAAATAAGTGCTGGGTATCGCCTCGGTTGGCCACAGCCGGATTATTAAGTCCTTCATGGCCAGTTCGGCCACCCTGTGCAGCTCAACCAGCTGTTTCAGCTGATCGGTAAAGGACACCGGATGTTCTAGCACAGCGTACTGCGTCCAGTACAGCTTCTCCGTGGAGCTCCCTTCTTTGGCTCGGAAGAACTCCGCCGCATCGGACATGCTGTGTGGTAGATCCGCAAAAGCCCCTGGGCAACTCCAAATCCGGGTTAGTAAAAGGTACTTCCTCTCTGCATACTTGATTTGCATGTTAAATGCCTTACCCGCTGCGATCTTCTTGGCCTCCTGGATCTCCTGGAGAGCACCCCGGGCCTCATTCTGTGCGGCCTCCGCGCACTGGCGAGCCCTGGTAAGTTCGGTCTCTCAAACCGAAGCTTCGCGCTCCAAAGCCTCACACTTTTTCACCGCGTCCTGGAGCTCCTACTGGATCTCGTCGACCCGGGCCTTGAGCTTCTTACGGGCGTCTTGCTGCTGGACAGCCTTCCCCTCGGCTTCGGTTAGGGCATTTTTTAGGGCCTTGACCTCGGTCGCCGCCCCTACACATATTATGATACTCCGGTCAATACTCACCACTTATTCTTTCCGAATACACAGCAAGTCGTCACTCACCTTGCTTCTTCTGGAGCTTCATCTTCACCTCGCCGAGCTTGTTCTCGGCTAGCTCCAACCTCTGCTTCAGTTCAGAGACTTTGGCAGCATGCGAGGTCGCGGCCAACAGCGACGCCTGCTCATTCATATATATCAAGTTAGTCTCCTACAAACGGTTGATCCCCTGTCCGGCCTTTCTTTCCGAACACCGGACAATGTCTTAGGGGCTACTGTCAGCATGGGGCGTTCTCTTCCTACGTGACTTGCCTCAAAACCTGTCAACAGATTGTTGCAGGCCTCGTTTAGTCCGCTCTTGGCGGACTGAATTTTCTTGATCACCGTACCCATAAGGACACGGTGCTCGTCCACAATGGAGGCGCCTCGTAGTGCCTCCATCAGGTTATCCGGTGCCCCTGGTTGGACAGGGGCCACCAGTGGAATCGGCGCACTCCCTTCCTTCGAAGGAGGCTGCTCACCCGATTCTGGAGCCATATGGGTCTCCAGAATCGTATCCGGCTGTGGGTCGAACTGAATACGGCCCTCTCCGTCGGTCTCCAAGGGGATTCGCTCCCCCATCTGTCCGGCAGTGGAGGTTTTGCCTTGTGGCGCCTCCTGGACAGCATCCTGGGCTCCTCCCTGGCTCAGAGCGGTCCTCCGGGACAACACTTTGGTGTCATCCTGGGCCTCGGGGGAGTGAGCGGTCGGCGGTGACGCACTGGCCATTTCCGCCGGATCCAGCGAACCTCATTTTCCGCCGGATCCAACGAACCTCCAGATGAGGTTCGCTGGACGCTGTCACTGGCCGGACTACAATAGCACAATTAACCATGTCAAGACGATAAATAGGAGAGGCCGGATATACGGGTAGATATGAGTCATAGTACTTACGATGCGGCCTGGGGTTTAGTGCGGGGGCGTCGCTCCGGACTGCTGTCAATGTCCTACGCGGTGTCGACCACAGGGGCACCCTTCCCCTTCTTGGGCGTTCCCGCCTCTAGATTCGTGGAGGCCCCCTCTTCTTCTCCTTAGGGGGAGGTTTCTTCTTCTCCTCCTCCTCCTCCTCTTCCTCGTCGTCGTCCTCAGGGACGGAGGAATGGGCTTCCTCGTCTTCAGACGTAACGTCCGAAGTGCCCTTGCGATGGGGGCCGCTTTTGGCCCCCTTGGCCTTCTTCTTGGCCTTCTTCTCCGGTGCCTTATATGGCGCTGGCACCAGCATCTTCGCCAGGCGTGAGATGACCCGCTCTTCAAGCAGCGGAGCCGGACACTGGATCCACTTCGCCCTCTCCATCCAGTCCTGAAAAAGCAATGATAAAAATTCAGACATCATCCTCGAAACAAACAAGTAGGGGATACGCAAAAAATAACATACCTCGCTGGCGGGGTGTTTACAATCGTGACCACAGTCTCAATCCGTGGCCGGCGGTTTCTCGTTGCCCTTAAAGAGCAACTTCCAGCCACCTTCATGAGTAGTCTCGAAGAGCCTCACCAGGGTCTGGTGCTTCTTCGGATTGAACTCCCACAAAGGGCGGCTTCGGCGCTGGCACGGGAGAATCCGGCGAACTAGCATCACCGGGATTACATCAACGAGCTTGACGTTCTTGGTTACCATGCTTTGAACGCGCGTCTGCAGCGCTATCAGCTCATCAGGTGAACACCAGTCCAGACTCTTCTCGACCCAGGAGGTGAGTCACATGGGAGCACCGGAGCGGGATTTGGCAGCTGCGGCCCAGGTGGTGCCGCGGGGTTCTGTGATGTAGAACCACTGTTTCTGCCACTCCTTTACTGTGTCCACAAAAGTGCCTTTGGGCCAGGAAACGTTGGACAACTTACTCACCATGGCCCCTCTGCACTCCGCGTGTTGGCCATCCACCACCTTCGGCTTCACGTTGAAGACTTTGAGCCACAGCCCGAAGTGGGGTTGGATGCGGAGGAAGGCCTCACACATGATGATAAACGCCGAGATGTTGAGGAAGGAATTCGGGGACAGATCATGGAAATCTATCCCGTAATAATACATCCACCCGCGAACGAAAGGGTGGAGTGGAAACCCTAGCCCACGGAAGAAATGGGGGATGAATACTACCCTCTCGGTGGGCTTCGGCGTGGGGACGACTTGTCTCTTGGCCGGCAGACGGTGGGCGATCTCCTTCGCCAAATATCCGGCCGCCCGAAGCTCAGTAATGTCCTCCTCCTTGACGGAGGAGACCATCCACTTGCCCTGACCTCCGGATCCGGACATGGTTGAGTGCTTGCTTGAGTGGAAAGGAGATGAGAACTTGGGCGCTGGAGCTCGAGATTGGAAGGGCGGAGACAGAGAGAGGGCATGAGAGAGGAAGAGGGAATCCATATCCCTTTATAAAGGCAGTAAATATCAAACGCCTCCCCACTTGCCTTGGAATTTTCCTATTCCCAAGGGTTGTATAAACGGCGCGGTTGGATTACCCATGCCCGCATTGATGAGAATCCCACTATAAGGGGGCACGATCTCTGCTTCGATAAGACGTGCCAATAGCAACCGCGTCTCGGGACATGGAGCATCGGGCACAAAACGGTCCGGAGTTATGACCGGTCGGACGTGATGTCATGCAACCGAAATTTGTCAGCGGATTGAACTTGTGCAAAATTATATTCTCCTGTGGTTGTGTATGGTGTGTGTGTGTGACAGGTCCGGATACCATCATCGCGTCTGAAGACTATCTTGGTGTTCGGACAGAAGGGAACCTGCCATGCAATGCCGAAGACAATCTGCGCGCCGGACTCCTCGTCATTGAAGCCAGGTTCAGGGGCTACTGAGGGAGTCCGAGACTAAGGGGTCCTCGGGCGTCCGGCCTGTTGTCCATGGGCCGGACTGGTGGGCTGTGAAGACATGAAGGCCGAAGACTCTACCCGTGTCTGGATTCGACTCTCCTTGGCGTGGAAGGCAAGCTTGGCGATCAACTATGAAGATTTCTTCCTATGTAACCGACTCTATGTAACCCTAGATCCCTCCGGTGTCTATATAAACCGGAGGGTGTAGTCAGGATAGCATATACTCATTACCATAGTCATACAGGCTAGACTTCTAGGGTTTAGCCATTACGATCTCATGGTAGATCAACTCTTGTAATATTCATATTCATCAAGATCAATCAAGCAGGAAGTAGGGTATTGCCTCCATAGAGAGGGCCCGAACCTGGGTAAACATCGTGTTCCCCGTCTCCTGCAACCATCGACCTTAGTCGCACAGTTCAGGACCCCTTACCCGAGATCCGCCGGTTTTGACACCGGCACCCGTGCCTACCAAAGGCACCAACGGCCACCGTCATGGAAAAACGGTCCCAAACGGGGACAAGGTACCATAAAAACAAAAATGAGCACACAAGGTTAT
The DNA here is from genome assembly GCF_002575655.3 of Aegilops tauschii subsp. strangulata. Classification (NCBI taxonomy): domain Eukaryota; kingdom Viridiplantae; phylum Streptophyta; class Magnoliopsida; order Poales; family Poaceae; genus Aegilops; species Aegilops tauschii. The sequence continues at coordinate 325,958,693 of NC_053040.3, forward strand.
GTCTGCTTACCGGGCAAGGGTATGCACACCCATAACCTTCCCTCGCGGGAGGCACCGGTGAGAGGCACAACAAAGGACCTAATTAAGACCTTCCCACAAGGTAAATGTGGTCGCACTGAATAAAAACTGGATTCAGTGGCACCATGATGTGATCAACATCATATTCAAGTTGAACTTAATCAAGTTTAACTTTGACAAAACTTTTTATAAATAACAATGATACTTTGACATAATAAAGCAACTAACCGACATGCAAAGCAAACAACACATGGATATGGATCAAACTTATCAACATAATTATCTTGCAATACTCAGGATCAAAAATTTCACTGGTCCTAATTCATTTTTATTATCAAGCAATATTTTTATTAGCTCATCATTTATATAAAAATATCACTTAATAAAAGAACTATCATTATCTACCATAGCAGTATAACTAAAGCAAAATTTTATTCTACTTGACCAAACAAGTCCATGCAATTTACCAGTAACTAAAACAAGCATATCAAGCATGATAAAGTAACTAGCAATTAACAAAATTTATTTATCAAATTTTTAATTGCAAATAAAAACTCATATTCAAGTAGAAAATCATAGACATTGAAACAACACCATCCAAATGCTGGTGTGGCTTGCCTTAGTGTAGAGGAGGATAACACCCCTCTTGGTTTTCTTCAAGACAAGCTTCTCCTTCTAAAAATAATTAAAAACCACAAAAACAAATATCAAAAACCTCTCTGAATAGCACCAGAAATTCTAGGCAGCAAGGAAAAATCCACCTTTTGGTGTGCTGCTAGAGATTTCTGAAACAAATACAATGCAAAAAGAATCAAATCATTTGGACTTATGGTTTAGAAATGGTGGCTGGTCAAATTTTGGGTCAATTTCTGATTAAATTTGAATTAAAAAGAAATTCCTGGGGGTGGCGTCGAAGGCGTAAAGGGGAAATACGCCTCCACTCGTACCGCTTCAGGCGCGAGTGGTGAGGCTGACGTGTGGGCCCCGCACGTCAGGAGAGAGAGAAGGGGAGCAATATCAGAGGTGACAGCGCTTCGCCGGAGCTCACGCCGGCGAGGAGGGGGTTTGGGGCTAGATGAGAGGGATAGAAATGAAGTTGGGTTCATGGTGCACCTGCCCGTACCCGTGGCTTGCCGTGGGATGGCCGGAGCTGCTCGCGGTCAAGCTCGCAAGCTGCGTTGGCGGACGGGACTCGCCGAAGTGGAAGAAGATGACGGCTAGAGGCAGCTCCGGGGGCTCAGTAGCATCCAGGCAGCACCAAGGGACCTCCAATGCCACGCCCGAGCAGTTGGTCGAGCTCGAGAGGCACCGGAGCAAGGTGGCCGAGCTGCGGAGGTCATCGGAGTTCTCTGGTCGGGGCAGATGGCCAGAGGCCTGCCCGACCGGGCTGTGGCCCTTCTACGTGTTCGTGGAGGCGGTGAGGAGTGATGCGTGGCTAGGAATCAAGGAGGGAGGCCCTATTTATAGACGGAGCGAGGGGGGTATCGTGTCGCCGCCGGAGTTCTCTGGAAGCCAGCGAACGGCGACGAAACGCTCCAGTGCGAGGGGGCAAGCGTGCAGCGTCAATGCGGGAGTTGTCCGTGCTCATGGACGAGCACAGGACGCAGGGGGGAAGAGGACAAGGGCACGCGCGCACTGTGGCTTTTGGCCGCGACGTGCACGTGCTCGCTGCGGAGTCTCCGGCATCGGCAAGTGCCAGGGAGAGGTCAAGGGCGATGGGTCGGGGCTGTAGGTGCGGCGCGATAGTCGTCGGCGGGCGCTGGCTCGAGCACGCACCGAACAGAGGCGTTGGCGCTACCCAGCGCGCGTCGAACGCATGCCAGGCGCCGTGTCCTCACGCGGTCACCGCCCTGGCATAGTCAAGACGACGTCCAAGCGCTACCAAACCTTGTCTACGCTCTAGTCCACACAGCGTTTAGTCTAGTAACGTTGAGAACACATAGCCAGGCCGACCGGACTTGACGCAACCAAGTTGGTGAGTTTCTGACCAGAAACTTGGTCGCCAAGTTAAGCTGGCTTCTAGATGGCCATTTGGGCTGGTCTCCTGGGGTTTAGGTTTTCTTAGGAGGGTAATTAAGCTCAAGAAAGATCAGGGCTAAACGATCAAGAAAAAATGCACTTGCTGTACAAAGTGCATTTCTGGTCCAGAATAGAAATGATTTTATATAGCAAAAATGTTACAAAAAGTCATGCAATATTTTTGCTTGGGAAGGTGTGCCAAGGTCCAAAGAATATTCAGGAATTATTTCAGAATTTTTGGAGCAAGAAAAAAGGATGTTGCTTTGGAGCACAAGTTTCTGAAAAGAGTTTCACAGAGGAAAATGAATATTTTTCCTTTATGAAAAATATTCCTTTGATTATTATGGGGATTTATCAGAGAAATAATGTTGAATGAGGAGAAGATAGGTCACTTGGGTGAAAGTCAAGGGTATGCCCAAGTGACAAGTCCATTTGAAATGATTCCAAAATCCAAATCAAGGCAAGGCAAAAACCAAGTCCGGAAACAGAGAGAAGGCAAGTCCGGAAAAAGAGGGTAGGCAAAATCCAGGCTGTCACAAATAACATCACTCTCGCCAGCTGCTTGACCTCACTATGCATTACAGAAGCCAAGTGATTAGCCCCCACCAGCAACCACAAACTAATTTTGAACTAGCACACCAAATGGGCTGTAAATTCTCATAGGAAAGGCTGCATGACCGTGACAGATTTGGATTCTGACATTTGGGACCCACGAGGAAATAGCCTATCCAAGGTGGTGCCGACTTACTAACTAGTCAACAAACGATTCTTCCTACCAGCCGTTGGATTGACAACCAACATCTGTCGTGTATCTTCTATCTCTTGTCTTCTTCCTCCAGCCGCCCAAACCAAACCACCCCGTCAACTCCGCCTGCTCCCGCCTCCCATGGTTGGTTGCGCCTCCGCCGCCCTACTGTACCCTCCAACGTTCGCCAGTCCCTCCCTCTATTCCCCCACACGTCCTGTTATTCTCCGGCGACGTCATCCCCAACACGCACCCGCACCCGAACTATTCAACCCTCGTACTCCCCTCCGCCTGTGACTGGACCGGCGCATCTTCGAGGGCTCCTGTTCCATCCATCCGAGGCCTCGCTGTCGTCCTCCGCCTTGGTTCGCTCGCCGTGCGTGGTGCGCCGCCCTCTTGCGTTGTCAATGTCGTCAACAACCGAGAGGAACAAGGACATGACTGTACGTGGAGAGGATGACAGTAGGGACCCACCAGCTTCATGGCAGTACGCAAGTAAGTGCCTCGTTATTACAAGCCCAAAACATGGTTCCTCCTAATGGTTGGACATCTGGGGCTCACGCCATTGTTAACGTATTCAATAAACAAGAGAATTACACAGCGAGCGGCTGACACCAGGGACCCAGCAAGTCGCGCAGTTGTTATTTACTTTTTTTTGAGGAACAAGCAGTTGTTATTTATACTAGTTTTAGCGACGGATCAGGGTAACCACGGGGCTATGCGGGGGCTGTGGCCCGTCTAGCCAGGGTTTTATTTATGTTTATCATATCATGAGCCCAGTTGTGTTTTTTTCTTGCTAAAAATGGCTAGACCAGTTCTATTTTTTTTAAGAATACCCAAACGAGGCCTACTTGCTTTATCAGCCATGCTGGGCTGCAAATCATTCAAGACGACGGTTTGCCTAGAAATGGGTTGTACATTATTAAAACACATCAAACCGAGAATTAGTTTCAATTTTTTTTATTACAAGATTTTAAATTCCATTGATTTTTATGCGTGCAAAATTATTTGGATTTTATATTTATATAAATTATTTTTCAAAATACTTTGAATGTGACTCAATATTTCGGGATTAAAAACAGTTGACCACACCGAAATATGCAAAATTTCGTATAATTTTTAACCATGGCCACGATATGGGGTGTAATGCTAACAATAAGAAGATGGGCTCCAAAAAAATTCTTAAGAATTAGCAAATGGGCTCTAAATTATTAGAAACAATGGCAGATGGGCTGTATGTTATTTTCCACAGATTTGTGGCTGACTTGTGCGCCTACTACAGGTTGACGCGTATGCTTTCGTAAAAAAAGGTTGACGCACACACAACGTCGTGTCAACTTAGTCAACACACGAGAGCAGTGACTGTTGGATGTCCATCCAACGGCCATCGTGCTTCTTCAATCTCTGCTCTCCCTGCTCCAGCCGCTCAAACAAGCACTGGCGGGACTGTCTGCTCCCTCCTCCCATGTCGGCTGTGCTGTCGCGCAGGCCTCACCGCCCCACCGTACTCCCATCTCTGGCCTAGCCATCCCTCTACTCACCCACACCTGCTGTTATTCTCCGGCGACGGTAGACGAACCAATAAGCCCTCGTACTGCCCTCCGCATGGGAAACAACTGCCGAGTCTTCCCTAGCTCCATGTCGTTCCCTTCCAAGGCCTCGCCGTCGTCCATCACCCTGGTGCTCTCGGCACGGCATGGTCAACATGGTCAAAGAACGACATCCATCGGAAGTGGACTGTACGTGGAGAGGCTGACAGCTGGGTCCACGGCCGCACGCAAGGAAATGCCTCCTTATTACGCGCAAAATAATGATTCCTCGACCTGACAGCTGGGACCCACCGGAAGGGCCTCTATATTTCAAGAAAAAAACATCCCCCCTCGCTGACAGGTCGGACCCACCAGCTATATCTTCGCACACAAGGAAGTGCCTCCTTATTACGCACAAAAAAATGAATACTCTCCCTGCTAGTTGGGACCCACCATAGTGGGTGGCTGACTTGTGGGCCTACTAAGTTGACGGGGACGGAGGGCTTTGTCAACTTAGTCAAATATGAACGATTCTAGCTCCAGTGACCGTATGATGTCCATCCAACGGTCGTAGTGCTTCTTCAACCTCTGTCTTCTTGCTCCAGCCGCCCAAACCAGCGCCGGTCGGTGGTCGTGCCGCGTGCTCCTGCCTCCCGTGGTCGGCTCTGATGCTGCGGAGGCCTCACATCTCCCTACTACTCCCACCGTTGGTCAGGCCATCCACTCACCCACACCTCCTGTTATTCTGCGGCGACGGCAACCTCACACCGCAGCCGAACCAGTGAACCCTCATACTCCTCTCTGCGTGGGCTTCCACTGCCACGTTTTCCCTGGCTCCGCGTCGTCCCCTTGCTAGACCTCGCCTCGTCCACCGCCCTGGTGCTCTCGGCGCGGCGTGGTCAACGTGGTTAAGGAACGACTTCCATCTGAAGAGTACTGTACGTGGAGAGGCTGACAGCTGGGTCCACGGCCGCAGCAAGGAAGTGCCACCTTATTATGCGGAAAATAATGATTCCTCCACCTAACAGCAGGGACCCATCGGACGGGCCACCGTATTTCACAAAAAAATGATTCGCCCCTGACTGCTGGGACCCACCAGCTACATCTTCGCACGCAAGGCTGCGTCCATATTACAGGCAAAAAACGATTCGCCCCCTGACTACTGGGACCCACCAGCTACATCTTCGCACGCAAGGAAGTGCCTGACAGTTGGGACCCACCTAGTCGAAGCATACATAGCATTATCATTCTGGTCGCGAACGTGTACGTACATACAATCGGTCTGTCTGCAGGCTGCAGCGATGAACCGTGCCCGAGTAAGGAAGGGCACCTGTCGTAGTATGTACACGTACGTACAACGGCCAGGGTGCAAGAAAGTAAATACTGCCACGTACGCACATACGGGCGGGGTCTCGAATGCCTACTCGTGCATACGTACGGCCAGGGCTCGTGTACATGGCTGGGTCGGAACGGAGAAACTGCGTTGTCGTCGTGTTCATGGGGAGGCAACGGAATGCGTCGTCTTCATCGGGAGGCAACGGAATACGTCGTGTTCATCGGGAGCCAACCGGCTTGGACGGAATAGCCAATCGAAACGAGGCCTGGCATACCGTAGAACGGAGGAAACGACCTTGTGTTCGACCGACCACAGTCGAAACAGGATCCTGTTCATCGGGAGGGATCTGGAGTACCGCAAAACGGAGGAAACGGACTTCTCTTGGACCTTCTACGGTCGAAACGGGGTCCTGTTGATCGGGAGGGGTGTGGCGTACTGCACAACGGAAGAAACGGACTTGTGTTGGAGCGCTACGGTTGAAACAGGGGTCCTGTTCATCGGGAGGGGTGTGGCGTACCGCAAAACGGAACTCCATGGGATACTGTTCATCTCCACCATCGACCTCCTCCAACCTCCACGGGCTACTGTTCATCCACCGTCGACCTCCTCCAGCCTCCACCTGTGATTGTTCATCCACGGGCTCATGTTCATCCAGCCTCCACCATTCCTCCACCGGCTACTGTTCAATCAGCCCTCTCCACAGGGTCCTGTTCAACCACCCCTCCATGGGCTACTGTTCATCCAGCCCTCCACCGGCTACTGTTCAACCAGCCCTCCACGAGGTCGTCCTGTTCATCCACCCCCCAACCGGCTCGATCGATCGGGGTCCTATTCATCCGGTGGCAACGACCTCTACTACCACGGGGTCCTGTTCATCCAACCCCCCACTGGGAACTGTTCATCCAACCCCCCCCCCCCACAATGCTCACTGTTCATCCATACGCAGCATCGATCGGCTTCAGTTAGCAGCAGTAGCTAAGGAATTGGTCGGGTTCAGTTAACAGCAAGGGATCGATCGCTCGGGTTCAGTAATGTAGCTAGTGCAATCGCTCGGGTTCAGTTAGAGCCCAACGCCTTGCCCGGGTTCAGTTAGAGCGCAATGCCTCGCACACACGCGCGTACCTGTACGAGAGAAACGCGCATCGCTCGGCCCCCGACCACCCATCGTAACCGGGAACTCCCCGATATTTTCCTCGCCCTCGCTTCTACCATGGTTTTTTCTGTAATGGACGGCCCAAAGAATGTCATGCAGCTGCGTCTCCGGCCCGCCCAAGACGAAAAGCCCATTTTCTATCATGATTTTTTGTCATAGAAGTAGGAGCCCACCACATCTATGATGATACCGGGTTTTGTCACAATTATCGTCATAGAAGTGTCATAAGCATGACAGAAAAAATTTCGTTCGGCTCAAAATGTCACGGATGTGTCTTTCTTTTGTAGTGAAGAAGCCCCAGCTCAAGCACCGGTGGGAGAAACCACCAAAGCTCAGCTGGAAGACTGCTGGAGGGGGCGAAGGCACCAAGGGAAGATCCCTCCCCGGCTATCACCCAAAGAGACTAGTGATGATGGTGCCGGGGAGGGAGGGGAAGAGCGAAAAGACGAGGCGGCAGGTCGCCAATAGGAGACGAAGGCGTCGGTGCCATCGTACTTCGACCTGACGCCCTGCCACCCGCCTTCTCCGTCTTCCCTCGTTTTCTCTCCATCACCACCACTCCAGGGAGACGCCGGACCCTCAGCCCGTCGCCTCCCCCGGAGAAGCGGCCGATAGTAGAGACGGCCAGGGCGCTCATGGAGCACCGTTCCCCACCTTGGTGGGTAGGAAGGCGCCCCTTTCTTCAGCATCGACCCCGGTTCCGCTAGAAGGAGCAGTGCTGGGATTACCAATGATCCCGAGCCCTACATCCTGGATGGGCGTCGGAAGCTCCAAGAACCTGGTCACCAGGCCAACGAGCTGCAATGGCTCGCGGCAAGATCCAACGCTCCCCACTAGACGGCCGGCCGAGGCAGAGGAGGCAAGCATTTCACCACAATGGGAAAGCTTGATATCTCCTGCACCGTGAACGGCTCGCCCGCCACACCTCCTCTGGACCTGGACCAGACTCACTCCCGAAGCATCAGCTCGAGCATTTGGCATCGCCAACCCCAAGCTAGGGCCCGGGGCCTGGCCCCGGGCTCTCCCTTTCAGCATGCCCAGAAGAAAGCGGAGGATGGAAGGAGAGAGGTGTATGGATGGGTACTCCCAGTCCTCACTTACCTCTCCTTTTATAGGCTGGCTAGGGCTGGGCGCTGATTCCCCGGTGGGTGACCGCCGTCCTCCTCCAATCCAAGAAGACCGAGCCCCTGCCTTGATGCTCTCCTGCACCACGCGCCTCCATTACCTACCCCACTCAATGCATGCAGCATACATGGCTAAGGATAAGGGTGTGGTGGGAAGAGTGAATTGGCGGTTACTCACCCATGCGTTAAAGTCATTCACGGGCCATTAGAAGGGTGGCCCCACTGCAATTCGCGTTACATGACACATGGGAGAACCGAAAACTGACCTGGGCTCAGGTTAATGAAGAAGCAAAGAAGATCTCAAAGGGCAAGCCACCACTACGCTCCTGCCTGTGCACTGCTTAGGGCCTACCCCGACGACGCCCGGCAGCACGTTTGGGCTAGGCCCGGGGGCTCCTGTCGGTGCAACAATCCCTCGTCCATTGCCCAGACTATGCACAGGCCCAAGAACAAGATTGCAGCACCAAGATCAGATCAAGCACGAAGGGATCAGCTCTTCGAAGAACCAGAGAGCTAGTCAAGAAGACCAAGTCAAGCCAGATAAGCGAGATATCACTAAGGGAAAAACCTCCCTTGTCAGGCAGGCGAGCCTGGCGAGGTTGGGGTTGCCCCGGAAGCAAGCCTCCAGATCGTCCCGGCAGGCCTACCAGGGCTTGCGGAGCGAAACTGCTCCACCGCACCACCTCACAGCGACGCAAGTCATAGATCGGTGCGGTGTCAAGCTCCTAAGTGACTGCTTCCTGCCACATGACAGCCACTTCCTACAGAAAACACCTCCATATGACACCCATCCTGAGACGTGTCAGGCAAGCAAGCGCGAAGCTAGTGAAACAGCCCGGCAAGGCTTGCTGGGCGCACTGTGATGTGACACTGAGCGGTGCATTTAGTGCGCTCTGTCCGCCTCCAGAGTTAGGTAAGATAGCACTGTTTGCTATCTAATCAGTGTGAAAAAGACTTATTTGCCACCTGGTGACCCCTTTGTCTATAAAAGGAGGCCCATGGCAACCGTAGAAAGGATTCGGACCCTTGCACATTCATACGCGCGTAGCCACTCTCGCCCCGAGGCAACCTTGCCAGGCAAGAGCGTCGCGTTCTCCACCATTATCCACCATCAATCCACCAAAGCAGGAGTAGGGTTTACACCTCGCGACGGCCCAAACCTGGGTAAAACTGCCCGTGTGATCTCTGTTGTGCTGTGTTACGCTCCTTCGCTCTTTGTGCAACGTGCCCATCCCCCCACCGAACCAAAAGGGGCTCATGGCCCCATAGGTGGTCGTGGTTTCCCACGACACGATCCCCTATACTTGTGCCTCATCACCGGCATGACGCGCACCATGCCTGGCACGACCAAACCAATCCGGTGAGATTGAAGATGCTGACAGGCAGGTCTGCCTGACACGTTGCATGCAGGCTAGCCCACGGGACCTCACATACAAGCGCGCCGAAAACCCTCACATGATTGTGGCTCTGACCACGCCAACGGTCCATGTCAGTGTCAAAATCGGCAGATCTCAGGTAGGGGGTCCCGAGCTATGGATCTTGGATCGATGGGTAACAAGGGGCGTAGAGATAGTGTTTACACAGGTTCGGGCCCTCTCGAAGAGGTAAAACCCTACGTCCTCCTTGATTGTATTGATGTATTTGTATGATAATTACAGAGTTGATCTACCACAAGATCAGATGAACTAAACCATAGGTGGGTATGATGATAGTTCTCCCCCTCTACAGGCTAAACCTTCTGGTTTATATAGACACCAGGGATACCTAGGATTACATCTGGTCAGGTACCATCAAGGGATAAACATGCCGAATTTATTATCTTGACTTGGAGGATACACCAAGGCTTCAGAGATTTCCTTTCTAAACACGAAGTTGCTTATAGCTCGGCCTTCTAAGGACGGATCAAGAGTGGCCCACCTGTCCGGCCCATGAGAGATAGACCAGCAGCCCGAGAACCCCTTAGTCTGGGACACCCTTAGTGGCCCCCGAACTAGTATTTGAAGCCGAGGTTTGTGCAGTAATCGTCCGCTTTCTTAACCAGTTCCTCCCCTTCTGTGGTGACTTTAATAATCTCCGGCCATACGTCCCCTGAGCTACGTCACAGCTTCCAAAGTGTATATGTAACTTAGCCCCGAAGGCCAGTCGCTCAAGTGTGAATAGTACCCATATCTGACAACTTTTGTCGAAAGGTCACGACCCGCCATGACCATTAGCCAGTTATGAAAACCTGTTGAGTGGTTCGAGGCGGTTTCTCCATTGGCACGTCCCATCAATATGGAGATCATGCCCCGTTTTTAAGGGATATGGTCAATGATTCATGCTATCCCATGAGCGCACAACGACACGATTATATCAGGAAGAGGCGATGTCTGCGGCGCAGTAAAAGGACTCTTGGTATTATGGTATCCCATAAAAGGGGAACAACCACCACTTCCTTCGCATGCTCTCACTTCCTCCTTTGGCATTGCCTTCCCAATCTCTTGAGCTCCAACGCCCAGATCCATCCCTCCTACCAAAAACTTCTCTAGCCATCTCCTTGATCGGCCATGGCCGGCTCTTGGTCTAAGGGCAAGTGGGAGGCCTCCAGCGTCACCAAGGACGCCATCCTGGAGCTGAAGAGCGTGGGCTACCTTCCGACCAACGTTGCTCACCGCGTCTGAAGGAGGGTCAGATCATCCCCATGTCGAGGACAGGCGAGAGGGTGGTGTTCATTCCCCACTTCATCCGGGGACTAGGTTTCCCTCTCCACCCCTTCGTCAGGGGCCTGATGTTCTTCTACGGGATAAACTTCCACGATCTTGCCCCCAACTCTTTTCTGCACATCTCGGCCTTCATCATTATTTGTGAGGCCTTTCTCTGGGTCTGGCCACACTTCGGCTTGTGGATAAAGTTCTTCATGGCAAGCCAAAGATTGTCAACGGCCAGCAGACGGACTGCGGGGGGGGGGGGGGGGGGCGATGGTCAGCAATCTCCCCCGGGTTGAGTGGTTAGAAGGTAGTTTCATAGACACTGTCAAGATCTGGCAGAAGGAGTGGTTTTCTATCACAGAACTGCGAGGTGCGGATTGGGCGGCAACCCCTGCCTTCAGATCCGGACCCCCTACGATGATGGTCTCGTGGACCAAGAAAGGCCTCAACTGGGGGTCAACCAAGGAGGTGGCATTGCTGCAGGGCCGGATATCTAAGATGATAAAGAAGAAGGTCGAACTTCCCAACGTGGTTCAGATCATGCTTCGCCGTAGCCTCCTACCCTTCCATGACCGGGACACCCCCATGTGGTCCTACAAGCACGAAGACCCCGCCACCGTGCTCAGCTTCTACCGCACCTCACATTCCAAGTTGTGGAAGGTGTTATTCAAGTCTTAAAAGGACTGGCCAGCCGAGGAAGAAGACATCGGCCTCGATGCCGCAACACCTCCTCGGGAGGTATGATAAGTTTTACTCTTATTTTTGGATTCTCTTTTTAACAAAGCACTTAACCCCTTCTTCCTCCGCCCACAGAGCTGGTTGTAGAAAGCCGATCATATCAATAGACCAGCCCCACTGCCCGAGGGCCCCAGGACGGCCTTGCTAACAGAGATGCTAGCCGTGGAGCCATACAAGGCTCCGGGAAGAAGAAGAAAGAGGATAAGAAGGAGGCCAGAGAAGGCCTCTGTCCCATAGGGCCCCTAGACACTAGATTCGGGGACACCCATGCTCCCTCTACCCTTGAGGGGGAGCAAGAGCAGGGAGAGGACGGGTAGGAAGGCGATTCCTCCCGAACAAAGAAGAGAGCGGCGTCCGAAGACGCCCAGGAGGATCAGCCTCCTCCCGCCCTGAAAATACAATGCAGGGCCAAGGTGGCCCTGTCCGGCGACAGCTTGAATTTTGTCGAGGACTCCGAAGAGGTTCCCCAGAGGACCCCCAGGGTCAAGCCCCAGGCCCAAAGGTATACTCTTTAAGATACACTCTTGTCTTCTTAGCCGAACTAGGTCTTGCTATTAATTGTGTGCCTGCCTTTAATATCGCAGCCCGCCGCGCGACCTTCCTACTGATCGAGTATCAAAGGGAGATTCTCCACTAGCCGAGCTTGCGGAGAGAGGGACCACCTCGTGCACCTTGCCTCATCCTGTCATCAAAGAGACCGAGGAGGTTCTGTCTAAGAAGACCCCTCCCGGGCCGAACACAGGGGGAGGCGAGGCCAACATGCTCAAGGTGAATACCTTGCTCGCTGAAGACCATGAGGAGAGAACCCCTCTGGCGAACAAGGAGGGGGAGCCTGGCCAGCCCGAGCTCTCCCCAAAGATGGTTCCAGAGCCGTTAAGGCACCAGGAGCCCATCATTCCGGCTTCCATTAAGGGAGGAGGGAGCCCCCGCCACCCCACCCGCTATAGAGCAGGTCTCGACGGGGTGGCCAGATATGATGGAGGAGGCCGTAGCTAGCTCTTCCACCATCGAGGAACACCGTGACCTAATGGGCGCGGTTTTGCAAAGTCTTTGGTCTGTGGACAACGGACTGAAGGAGGCTTTCAACGGCCTTCAAGGTAAACCATGTAATGCCTTTTTTCTGAGAAATTTTATGGCCACGCAACCTAGTATACAATAGCCCCCAAGCCCTGATTGAGTTTCAAAAACTCGTGCAGGGGTCGAAAAACTTAGAAATATAGGTGATAGCAAAAGTGAGCCATAGCCCCTGAGACTCTGGCTAGATTAAAGAAACCTAATAGAGGATCTGAAATCGTTAACTCAGGAACATGATGTGCCTAATCTATTATGCAGGCCTCATCTTCGGAAGCAGCTGCCAACGGCGAGGAGTTGCCCGAGGTGAATCGGAAGCTCAAGAGCTCCGATGATGAGCTCGATCTACTGAATAAGCGGTTCGACGAAGCGCAAGGCAAGTCCAAATTAAACTATTTAATACAACTATTTATTAATGGGGTTTTCGATGGTAACCTAAATGGGATACACCTGGCATTACTGTAGCTATCGCTGCAGAGGTCAAGAAACTCAAGGTCGAGCTGCAGAAGGCTCAGGAGGAAGCTGCGGGAGCAGAAGGCAGCTGCCGAACAAGCGGTCGCCGAACTGGCGACAGTGAATACCGCCAGCCAGCAGCATAAGGCCGGAGTGGCTGAGGTCCAGCAAGAGATCAAGGATGCCATCATGAAATGTGAGGACTTTGAGCAAAAAACTAAGGATTAGGCCTTCAAGCTGACCTCGATGAGGTCTGCAATCAAGGAAGCACGGGTGGAGGCGCGAAGCCACCAAGAAGAACTCCGCCAACTCATGCTTATCGCGGATGGTAAGTTGTACTTACTGCAAAGTGTCTTTGGTGGTAACAGGTTCACTTTGCACACGTGAGTATGGCATTCCCCAGGCGCCTTTGCGGACCTCCCCAGGAGTGCAGCAGATGCGGCGAGGTACTTCTCGTCCCAGGAGGGCAGTACCGAGCGTAGGTTATTTTGGGCACAATTTCAGGCACTCGAACATCCTCCCCTCCTCAACAACCAGATGAAGCAGCTGATGGAGTTGCATCAGATGGCGGAGTCGGCCATGAAGGACAACTGCATCAAGCCGTGGCCCTCATAGACACTATTGAGCATCTACTTTGGCTTGGTGCAAAAACTGTGCGATGCCACGCCCCAAATTGACGTATGGAAGCACTCCGTGTGCATCGAGGGAGCTCCGATGGCCTTCGGCAAGACTATGGTGCACTGGCCGAAGATCAAGCCAGCTGAAATGGCCACCTGAACCCCGCCTCTTGGGAAGGAGCATAGGCGTCGCGAGCAATTTTTTCCTATCATGATGGATGGTGCTCGGGCGATAGAGGCCCAATGCTCAAAGAATGTAATTTATGAATGAATGTATTGTCGTTTATCTAAGGAAGCTTAAACTTCTGTGCTTTATAATGCAACTGGCTGGTATGTTATTTAATGTCTTGTTTATTTAGACTCTTGTGCGGCCGTTTTAATCTAAAAGTTACCAGTCGTCAGCTTCAACCCCCTTGCAGATACTGTGAAGGGTGTTTCTTCCTTAACACTTTAACCCTTAGCCGATGTCTCAGTGCCCGGAGGCGGTAGTGTATAAGGGAAACGAGGCAATTAGACTATGCGGCTTTAGTGCTTTCACTTAGCCATAGGAGATTGACTGCGGGAGCTAGTGACTAGCCCCCAGTGTTTCGTGATATTCGGTTCTGCCAAGGTTAATACCATCATCACTTGGTTTCTGTGACTGCAAACCCTTCATATGACATGGAATAACCTCCATCGATTTTTAGTTTGATACTTGTCATCGGATTGCCAACCAGTTCTCGCTCATTATGACAGTCAGTTTTCGGCTTTCTCCACTAAGGTACTTAACCAGGTGAGCTAGAAGTACAATCATAGTGGTTCTCCCTTTACCCTCCTAGTCGAACAATGCGAAATGTAAGAGGGCAAGCACAGGAGCCGGGCAACCCAACTATTGACCAAAAACATAATTCAGAACTGGTTCCTATAATGCAATATCCAAGGCGTCGAGCACATGAGATGAAAATAGTGCCAGAATGATGCCTGGGACAAGTTTTATAGCCGAGCCCCGGGTCTATTAGCCGGTCGCATCTAAAGAAAGCATGTATAAAACTAGTTTGTTTCGGCAAGACGAAGCGGAAAGAAGTATGCAACATAAATCACTTGCAACGGGACCATAAAAATGGTCTTTATTTCTGATGAATTCGTTACGTCCAACCGTACAATCCGAACTGCCGAAGCAACTGTTACAGATACTTTGAAAATAAACTTGGCAGAAGAAAGGTTTACACATGGCCTCCATGAGTGGTTTGATGTCCCTACCGCGCCCTGTTGCACGTCTGCACCTTTGCTCTTTTATAGGGTTCCGTAGATGTTAGGGCATATCTCTCTCTAAGTGGTTTTGGTGTTTGATTACAATGCATTTGCGGACTAATCGTGTGCGCTGAGCATTTCAGATATTCATTCATTGGCACGAGATGATTTATTCCCCTCGGAGCTCAAAGTGAAGATGGTGTAGTTCTCTTTCGTTTTGGTTTTCGTGAACTTGAGTCGTAGGAGATAACGTACTATCAAGAGGGGGTCCATATCGGAAAGGCTAGGGTGGAATTAACACATAACCATCTCTTTCGCACCCCCAACACCTTCCCTCATCCTTGGAGTACACTTGTTATCATGGAAGTGGCATAAGGGAGGCGCCAGCGGTATTACCGCGGCCCCGGAGCGGCAGTACCGCTGAAAGCCACAAACGGTAGTACCGCTGTTTCTCAGCGGTAGTACCGCCCACGGCCACAGGCGGTAGTACGGCTCTGGTTCCGCGCTAGTACCGCCTCGACTCGAGACCTGCGTGTCTCGTGTCGGGTTCAGCGGCAGTAGCAGCGGCTGTAGGAGCAGTAGTACCGCTTGTAGGCGGTAGTACCGCCCCTACCGCCGCTACTAGTGCCGCTCAACGGCCCTCCTATCTGTTCCTTCTCCCTTAGGCGTTGTGCGAGGTCCCAGCGGTAGTATCGCTGGGCCAAGCGGCAGTACCGCTACGGCCAGCCATAGTACCGCTCCTTAGAGCGGTAGTACCGCTCGCTGCGAGATGAATAAGGGGATAACGGTTGGATTGTTTCCCCCACTGTATAAGGGGGTCTTCTTCCCCAAGAAGACCCGCCTCTTTTCCCCCAAGCTCCATTGTTGCTCCAAAGCTCATTTTCGCCCGATCTCTCTCCCTAGCCAATCAAACTTGTTGATTTTCTAGGGATTGGTTGAGAAGGCCCCGATCTACACTTCCACCAAGAGAAATTTGATTCCCCCCACTAATCCCTTGCAGATCTTGTTACTCTTGGGTGTTTGAGCACCCTAGACGGTTAAGGTCACCTCGGAGCCACATTCCATTGTGGTGAAGCTCCCAGGTTCATTGGGAGCCTCCAATTCGGTTGTGGAGAGAGCCCCAACCCTATTTGTAAAGGTCCGGTTACCGCCTTCAAGGGCACCATTATCGGAATCACGGCATCTCGCATTGTGTGAGGGCATGAGGAGAATATGCTGGCCCCAGTGGTTTCTTGGGGAGCATTGTGCCTCCACACCGCTCCAACGGAGACGTACTTCCCCTCAAAGGGAAGGAACTTCGGTAACACATCCTCGTCTCCACCGAATCCGCTTGTGGTTATCTCTTACTTTTACCTTGTGCAAGCTATTGTTGTGTTGTATCCTTTGCTTGCACTTGTTGTTGTTGTTTGCATCATATAGGTTGCTCACCTAGTTGCACATCTAGACAACCTACTTGTTGCTAAACCTAATTTGTGAAGAAAGGCTAAAAATGGGTAGTTGCCTATTCACCCCCCTCTAGTCAACCATATCGATCCTTTCAATTGGTCTCAGAGCCTCATCTCTTTATTAAGGGTTTCACCACCCGAAGAGTATGGTTGACACCGAGGAGGACGTGTTTGAGGCCGTGGAGTTGACTTCGATCACTTGGGATGACTTAAATGAAGCCATGGCTTTACTTAAGACTTCTATGATGACCGAGGTTATATCCGTGTTTAAAGAATTACTTGAGTGGTTGAAATCTACTCCCGATCCGTTGCTTGTGGTTAATTCCACCGCATCGAGTCGGAGGCCAATTCCGGCAAGGAAGCAACTAAAGGTACTCAAACTTCTTCCCCTCATGACAATAATGGGAACCGGTCTATGGAGGACCGGTCCCTACACCTCGCATTAATGATCATGGTCCTCCTCCAAAGCTTGTTAAGGGTGATTTTGCTAATTGGGTTTTTCGCATCAAGTCTCATTTGAATCATAGCTCAACAAACCTCTGGAGAATCATTGAGCAAGGCTTCTACCCGCATGATCCATAAAACTTCACCCCAAGAGAAGAAGTGGATAATCAATACAATCACTCCGCTTTGTTCATCCTTCAAGATGCGGTCCCACCCGAAGATCTATCCCACTTACGCCCTTTCACTCGGGCAAAGGATTGTTGGGAACACATTGTCTCTATGTACAAGGGGAGCTCAAGCATCCAACGGTCCAACTTTGAAGTGGTCCTTGATGAGGCTGATGAATTTGTGATGCTAGAAGATGAGGATCCTCATGATCTCTACCGGTGGGTGACAACTCTTGCGGTTGCTCTCCAAGACCATGGGAGTAAGGATATAGATGACACTTGGATCAAGTGCAAGTTTCTCAAGGCCATCATGCCATTCAACAAGGCCATCTCTTTCATGATTCATCAAAGGCCGGACTTTCACACGCTAACCTCAAGTAAGTGTTGGATGAGTTTATTGCCATGAACATCATGAACAAGACCGCCGACAATGCTCTTGCTGGTGTCCAGTCAAAGAAAAGCTCACCACTCTTGCCTTGAAGGACAAGGTCATCTTGAAAGAAGAAGAGGCGGAATAAGAGGAGTGTTGCCCCGAGGACACCAAATATGCTTACCACGAGCACATGGCTCTTGCATCAAGGCAATTTTGGGGCAACAAAGGAACTCAAGGCCCAACTTCACCAAGAATAACTCAAGTGGCTTAAAGAACAAGCAACGTGTGAGTACTTGCTACAATTGTGGGAATGTGAGTCACTTTGTGGCGGAGTGCCCTTATGAGAAGAGAGAAGACAATGGTGGCAAACTCATTCGCAAAGACAAAGCCAAGTCTTTCCCAAGCAAGAACAACTTCACCAAGAAGACTCCTCCAAAGGGCTTGGTGGCGCATGAAGAGTACGCTTCCGATGATGAGGAGGAAGATACAAGTGGAGAAGGAATGGCAACGGCAACCATTGCCATTACCACATCTTCCCCCTCGAAACTGTCTCTCTTCGGCGCCCCCAATGAAAACACCATTGCCAAGTGTCTCATGGCCAAAGGTATCAACAAGGTAACTCCTAACATCAAAACCACCATCATTACTACTCCTTCATTGTTACATTGTGTTGATGATAGTGAGGTGGAGAAAGTTGATGAGAATGACTTCACCAAGTTTGTGAGCAAGCTCAAGGGTGAGTCCAAGAACCACTTTGTTGCTCTCTTGGAACAACGTGCTGAGGCCACTGATATCATTGAGTCGCATGAGGATACTATCTCCAAGTTGGAGGGGCATAGTCGTGACTATGCCGATGAGATTGCGGATCTTTCCATTGCTCTAGAGGAAGAGCGAGATCTTCGTTTGACTCTTGAGGAGTCACACAATGTTGATTATGCTAAATTAAAAAAAGATCTTGATCATGCTATTGTTCTTACTCGTGTGCTTAAGTCTGAGAAAGCCGCACTTAGGGTTGGCCAGGATAGACTCAAGGAAGAATTTGATACACTTGACAGGGCTCACAAGGTCTTGAAGGGTGCTCATGCTTCTCTCAAAGTGTCTCATGATCCACTCCAAGTGAAGCTAACCAAGGAGATTTCCACTTGCCCTCCTTTCGTTCTAATTGATAATGCCCATGCTACTAACCCTTGTTGTGAGCATGTGCATCTTGTGGAGGAAAATTCCAAGTTGAAAGAGCAACTTGAGAAGGTCCTTGTGACATGCATACAAGGTGAAAAGAACCTCAATGACCTTTTGACGAACCAAAAGGAAGTTGTAGGAAAGGAGGGACTTGGGTTTGCACCCAAGTCAAAGAAGAAGAATAAGACCAATCAACCTCTCCCACTTAAGGAAACCTTTGTCAAGGCAGGTGAGGGTACTCATGAGAAGAAGAAGAACAAGGAAGTGGGTGGTAATGCTAAGAAGGGCAAAACTGCCCCTAACAACAAAGCCTGCGACTTTATTTAACCCTTCTTATGTTTTATGCCATGCTAGTGATGGGCATGTTTATGCTAAAGTTGTTGGTTCTTACTATGTGTCGGATGTAGGGTTCCGGCAAACCCTTAAGGCTCGAAAACTGGGGTGCACGCGAAGTCTTTACCTCCTATCGATCTATGCCCTAGCTCGCAAAGATCTCGCGGACGAACTCACAACACAAAGAGACACGGGATTTATACTGGTTTGGGCCACCGTTGTGGTGTAATACCCCACTCCAGTGTGGTGGTGGTGGATTGCCTCTTGGGCTGATGATGAACAGTACAGAGGGAAGAGCAGCCTCCTGAGGTTGAGGTGTTCTTGTGCTTGGTGACCTAGCGGGTGAGAGCTGGGTGAACTGCCTGATGCCCCTACGGTGGTGGCTAGCTCTACTTATATAGGCCCTAGTCCTCTTCCCAAATATTGAGCGGGAAGGGAGCCAACAACGGCGGGCAAATTTGAAGGGGGACAGCTAGTACAAGCTATCCTGACAAAAGCGGTCTTCGCCTGCAAAAGGCTCTGGTGGTGACGCCGTCTTGGGCTCCACGATGACCTCCGTCTTGCCGTCCTCCTGGTCTTGGTCTCGTTGCACCGATATAGCAACCTTTGCCTGATGCCTCGGTACTCCTCGCCTGCGCTGGCCTCCTTAGCACCAAAGAGGAAACAAGGACGCTGCGCGCACTGGCACCCGCCTGGCGCCCGCCTGGTGTCGATCGTCATGGCTCATGTCACGAGAGCCTCGTGAGGTTTGCCCCGCCTTGATATCTCTGATCTTCGTGAGCCTGCCTGACTAGGCCATTCCTGAGGAGGTCTTGCGTCGTCCACCTCATGAGGCTTGGCCCCTCGCAAGGGTCTTGGATGCCTTGTTGATGAAGATGGGCCATGCAGCCTGCTGGCTTAGCCACGCCGTGGGCCGCAGGCAGGCAAGTCTGGGGACCCCCGTTCCCAGAATGCCGACAGTAGCCCCCGGGCCCAAGGTGCGCTCGGGCTTGGCTTTGCGGCGAAGCCAAGGGTCAAGTACGGAGCACCGTGGGCCCCAAAAGCCTGCGGCCTCGGTTGACGCGTGGCGGTTGATTGGACGTGGGCACCTCCGCTTCCCCACACTGCCTCGGCAACTGCATGACTTGACAAGTCCCTGCGACATGCAAGGAAAACCATCATTACCTGCGATCGTGGAAGGCGCCGGTTGGCCTTCTCTTGCTATAAATGGGGAGGGGGCGGAGCCCCCGTCGCACATCTCTTCCTTGCTTGCTTGCTTCTTCTTCCTCGCTCCCTTGCTTGCAGTGCCACCAATGGCGCCATGAAGGAAGTTCTCCGCCGCCGAGAAGGGAAAGGCCCCTCGCGAGGGACCCGGCTCCCTGGCGCCCAAGCGCGGGCGCGGCCGTTCGCGCAAGAATGCCGCATCCCCCGCTGTGGCCCACTGTCGAGGCGGCGCCGCGGCACGCGGAGGGGGTCGTCCTAGTCGTGGGGGTCCAGTTGATGAGGGGAGGCGTGCTATGGTGGCGCGGCCTCCCCGTCCGCGCTTCCATTCAGTGAAGGTGTCGCCGGAGTTCGTCGTCTGGTCGGAGAACCCGGCCGGCAACTGGCTCCAGCTTCCGCGCTTCTTCGTCGACGAACTGCCGGCCCCTGGTCCAGGCGGACTCTGGTTGCAGGCGGATGGTTGCTGCAGCAAGGCCTCTTGGGTCACGGTAGAGACTTCCGCCGCGGCCAACATAGCCCTGGCCCGTGGCTGGCAGACGTTTGCCCGCGCGCGCGACTTGGGCAGGCAGTGCACCCTCCACTTCAAATACGATGGTGGATCGAACCTCTATGTGAGGGTGTTTGGGGAAGATGGTTGCCGCGCCGTGTGCTGCCCCGAGACGAACTACGGTGAGGAGGTGCTCGGCCTCGGTGACGGCCGCGGCGAGGACGAAGGCGAGCCTGCCCTCGGCGGCGACCGTGTCTCTTCCAGCTACGGCGGCTCTTCCTCCGGCGACAGCTCCAGCAGTGGTGGCTACGACCAGCCGCCGTGCCGGCTTCGAAGGCGGAAGTGGGTCATCTCGTCACCGCGCCTCCGTGAAGCGCGAGGAAGGGTGTGGCTAGGCTCGGGGCGTCGCTAGGGGCCCACCTCCGCGGATCGCCGCAACGCCGCTTTGTTTTGCTTTTTTTTCCTGTATCAAAAAATGAAACCAGTATGGGCCCAGAGGGGCGTGTATCGAACTGTGATTCCTTGGTTATTGCACTGTGCGCATTATTCCCATGCCGTGTTGTTATTTTGCGCAAAGATAACCTAACCTGGTGCGTTCAGGACACCCTCTTCCTTACGAGGCGCTTATTTCCTCATGTCCATCTTGCCTTGGTGGCCTGCATTCACTCAGGAACTGCAAAAACTCGTTAGGAAGTGCGTTAAAAGATTCGCCGTCCATCCTACCCCTGACATGGCGCTTTGTATCGTGGTACCCGAGGGGCACGGACTAGGAGAGGTGCGCCAGCTTTTGGGCTCGAACGAGGGTGGCTCGCGAGAAGGCAGAGAGGAGAAAAATGCTCGCGAGGGCACCTGCCTAGCCCCCTCGCGAGGTATGGGAGAGAGAGAACACGAGCAAACCAGAGCCGGAAAATGCGGTAAGAGGCGAGGGAATCAAATCAGCAAGGAACACCAAAAGCAAACTTCGATTAAAGAAAAGCGAGCCAACTACGGAAAGCAAATGAAAAGCCGCGTCCGGCACCTAATCTAGTCTTCAAGTCTTCTCACCAGCGCGGAGCTAAGTGCTGCCACTAGGCATGGGTGGGAGCCCCAGGGCCTGAGGCCGGCGCTCCTGAGACTCCGGGGCGTGTACAGCCCCAACTCATACGTGAGAGTGTCACGGGCGGCGATTCTTCACAGGCACCGGGCCTTCTTCACAGGCTCTGGGCCTTTCTTCACAGGCTCTGGGCCTTCTTCACAGGCTCTGGGCGTTTCTTCACAGGCTCCGGGCCTTGCTTCATGGGTAGAACTTCCGGAGGTGCTGGATGTTCCAGGCGTTTCGAACAGGTACCACGTCTTGTGTCTCCAGGCGCACGGCGCCGGGCCTGGAGATGTGGACGACATTGAACGGGCCCTCCCACATTGGTGAAAGCTTATGCAGCCCTTCCCTGGAGAGGACCCGCCTCAGGACGAGGTCGCCCACCTCAAGCGTCCTGGAGCGGACGTTGCGGCAGTGGTTTCGCCGCAGCGCTTGTTGGTACCTTGCCGCCCTTAATGCAGCTTCGCGACGGCGTTCCTCCCCCAGCACGAGATCCATCCCCCACGTGGCGTCCTGCTGTGTTTTGTCGAACGCCAGGACCTGTGCGGAGCAATGCTTGACCTCGTGAGGGAGGACTGCTTCTGCTCCGTAGACGAGGAAGAATGGAGTCTCGCCCGTTGGCTTGGTGGCGGTGGTGCGGATGGACCACAGCACGGACTGGAGCTCATCGTGCCAGCCCCTGCCGCAGGCCTCCAGCTTCTTCTTGAAGGTCCTGGTCTTGAGGCCCCTCAGGACCTCCGCGTTGGCGCGTTCGGCCTGGCCATTGCTCCTGGGGTGCGCTACCGAAGTGTAGCAGATATGCGTTCCAAGGTTAGCACAGTAGGTTTTGAAAAGGTTACTAGTAAACTGCGAGCCATTATATGTGATGATGCGGTTGGGGACCCTGAAGCGGCTCACGAGGCCCTTCATGAACTTGACAGCAGAGCCGACTGGGATGGTACGGATGGCTTCCACTTCCGCCCACTTGGTGAACTTGTCGATGGCGACATAGAGATAGCGGTAGCCCCCTGGCGCCCGAGGGAACGGGCCTAGAATGTCCAGCCCCCAGACCGCGAACGGCCATGTGAGCGGGATGGTTTGGAGGCCCTAAGCAGGCTGATGGATTTGCTTGGCGTGGAATTGGCAAGCTTCACAGGACTTCACCAGCTCAGCTGCGTCGTTGAGTGCTGTAGGCCAGTAGAATCCACTGTGGAACACCTTGCCGACGAGGGTCCATGACGGCGAGTGGTGTCCGCAGTCCCCGCCGTGTATGTCAATCAGCAACTCCCTTCCTTGATCGCTGGAGATGCAGCGCAGCGTGACATCGTTCGGTCGTTTCCTGTATAACTCGCCGTCTTGGATACAGTATGTCGTGGCTTGCCGGGCCACGCGCTTCGCGTCATCTTCCTTCTCCGGCAGCGTCCTGTGCGTCAGGTACTCCTTGAATTCCTTGGTCCACATTCCTCCTGGGGCTCGAGCGCCAAGAGCAGCCGAGCTCCTGAGGTCGGGCCACAGGCTGGGGCTCCCCTGGCCGGAGGCTGTGGGAGCTCCTCCCGAGGCTGAGTCATACTTGAAAGAGGTGGCGTAGCTGATGGCTTGAAGAGCCTCTCCTCAAAGACACCGATCTCCTGCGGCTGTCGCTTGGACGCTCTCCTGGCAATGTCGTCGGCTTCCTTGTTGGTGCCCCGGGGCACGTGCTGCAGCTCCAGGCCCGAGAACTGCTTCTACATCTTGCGCACCTCCGCGAGGTAGGCCTCCATATGCTCGTCCTTCGGCTCGTACACTTGTTGGAGAAGTTGACGAGGTGTTGCGAGTCGCCTCTGACGGTGAGGCGCTTTACCCCTAGAGCCGCCGCAGCCTTCAGGCCAGCTATGAGGCCTTCGTATTCTGCGATATTGTTGGAGACCTTCTCGCCGTGCTGAAAGCTGAGTTGCACGGCGTATTAGAGCTTGTCCTGAGTGGGCAAGATGAGCACTGCTCCAGCCCCCGCGCCCTGGTGCGCGAAGGCGCCATCGAAATACATGACCCAACCGTCTGGAGCCTCGCTTCCTGGAGAGGTGGACCGGTCTTCTCCTTCCTCAAGTGTCGGGGCATCCGTCCATTCTGCCACAAAGTCAGCGAGCGCGGCCCCCTTGATGACCCTGGTAGTGCTGAACTCCAACTGGAATGCTTGCAACTTGATGTTCCACTCAGCGACCCTTTCCGCTGAGTTAGGGCTCCTGAGTACCCTCTCCAATGGGTAGGCTGAGATGACCTTGATGGGGTGGCCCTGGAAGTAGTGTTGCAGCTTGCGTGAGGCCACCAGGAGTGCGAGCAGGAGTTTCTAGGGCATGGGGTAGCGTGCCCTCGCGTCCCGCAGTACGGTGCTGACGAAGTACACCGGGTGCTTGACGAGATCTGGCACACTGTCGAGGCTAGGGTCCTGCGGAGATCGGGGCGTATCCTGAGGTGGAGGGGTTCCTGAGACCTGACTGTCCTCATGAGCTTCTATGATGTTGCCCTGCTGAGCTTGGTCTTCCACCGCTGATGCCTTTGCTGCGCCTTCCTGGCCCTGCGCCACTTCAGCTCCGGCTCGGCGCAGCGCACCCTTGGCTTGGCGCTCCTCCCGAACCGCCACCAGCGCCGAGTACGGGGTGGCGACAAGGTAGAGTACCAGAGGCTCGAGAGGCCGTGGCGCCACCATCACCGGGGGGCTGGTGAGGTATTTCTTGCGGTCTTGGAAGGCCTGGTCGGCCTCCGGGGTCCACTCGAACGGGCCCTTCTTCTTCATGAGCTTGAAGAAGGGCAAGGCGCGCTCTCCCAGTTTGGAGATGAAACACCCTAACGCGGTCACCCGCCCTGCTAGCTTCTGCATCTCTTTGAGGGTCTGTGGTGGGCTCATGTCCTCGATGGCCTTGATCTTCTCTGGGTTTGCCTCGATCCCTCTCTGGGATACGAGGAAACCCAACAGCTTGCCGGAGGGGACGCCGAACACGCACTTCTCTGGGTTAAGCCTCAAGTTCACTTGGTGCAGGCTCTCGAAGGTCTCCTCCAAGTGTTGAATCAATGTCCTCGCCTCACGAGACTTTACCACTATGTCATCGACGTAGGCCTCTGTGTTTCTCTCGAGCTGCCGCCCCAGGGCGATGTGCATCAACCGCTGAAAGGTCGCGCCAGCGTTGCGCAGCCCGAAGGGCATGCAGGTGTAGCAGTACACCCCACATAGTGACAGGAAGGCTGTCTTCTCCACATCTTCCACCGCCATCTTGATCTGATGATACCCTGAGAACGCGTCCAGGAAGCACAGCAGGTCGCACTCGGCGGTGGAGTCGACAATCTGGTCGATGCGCGGGAGTGGGAATGGATCTTGGGGGCAGGCTTTGTTGAGGTTGGTGAAGTCGACGCACATCCGTTCCTTTCCGCCTTTCTTCGGCACTACGCGGGATATCGAATTTCCCGGATGGCACCCGCCGCCTCCAGCTTGCGAGTCTTTTGGACGATGAAGGCTTGCTTTTCAGTGGACTGCCGTCTTGCTCGCTGCTTCATGGGCGTACATTGGGGCACACCCTTAGATGATACTGGATCACCTTCCTCGGGACCCCTACCAGCTGATTAGGCTCCCACGCGAATATCTCCTTGTTCGCGCGCAAGAACCTCACCAAGGCTTCTTCTTGTCCCGGGTCGATGCTGGCTCCTATGGTAAAGGTGGCTCCTGAAGACCCGTCCTCGTTGACCGGCACCTGCTTGGTTTCCGCCTTGTCTTGGGTGAACAGCTGCTTCTTCTTGGTAGGCACGGCCTCCTTGGCCTCGGGGGTACCGGCGCCGGCGGGCTGTGCTGCTGCCACGGTCTTGAAGGCGAGCCTGAGCGCCGTCACGGCCTCCTTAGTGTCCCCCTTGATGGTGAGGACGCCCTTGCTTCCTAGCATCTTCATGAGGTTGTAGGCTGGGTGAGTCGCTGCCATGAACTGAGCGAGAGCCGGGTACCCGAGGATGGCGTTGTACGGGAGACCGATGCGGGCGATGTCGAAGTCCACCAGCTCAGTGCGGTAGTTGTCGTGTGTGCCGAAGGTGACAGGGAGGCGGATCTGCCCCAGAGATTGAGCAGCTCCACCTCCCACTCCCGAGAAGGGCTTGCTGAGGCCGAGCCGCTCAAGTGGCACGTGAAGAAGGCTGAAGGCTTCTACGGAGAGCAAGTTGAGGCCAGCACCGCCGTCGATGAGGGTCTTGGTAACGGCCACGTTGCAGATGGTGGGCGTGCAGAGCATCGGGAGCATTCCGGAGCCGCTGGTGGAGTCGGGGTGGTCTTCTGACCCGAAGGTGAGGTCGGCCTCTGGCACGGCCCAACCCGGCGGAGCCCCCGGGCGCTTGGATGTGGCCCCGATCTGACGGAGGAACGGCTTGATGTGGCGGTCTGAAGTTGGTGCTTGAGAGCCGCCCAGCAGGGCCGCGACAGCGTGGTGCGCCGGCACCGCGTAGCGAGCGGTGAAGAGGTCACGGAGTTCCCCCCAGGAGGCTACCGTGGATCCCGGGAGGTTGAGCAGCCAGGCGCGCGGCTCACCGGTGAGGGCCATGGGGAACTAGTTGGCCATGATATTGTCATCGCCTCCGGCTTCGAGGACAGCCTCCTCGTACACCAGCAGGAACGGCGTCGGGTCTGCCGCGCCGTCCTGATGCGGCGGCATCTCTGGCTTGAACTTGGTCAGCCACCGCACTTGCCGTAGGGCGGGGGCTAGGGCTCGGTACCCAGACGCCCCGCTGTTGGTGTCGGCCGCAGAGGTGGATGGCGGGGCACCTGCCATGGGGGCGCAGGTTGGTGGAGAGGAGCTCCGGCGCACCCCTACCTGGCACGCCAAATGTCGGATGTAGGGTTCCGGCAAACCCTTAAGGTTCGAACACTGGGGTGCGCGCGAAGTCTTTCCCTCCTATGGATCTACGCCCTAGCTCGCCAAGATCTCGCGGACGAACTCGACGAACTCACAACACAAAGAGACACGGGATTTATACTAGTTCGGGCCACCGTTGTGGTGTAATACCCTACTCCAGTGTGGTGGTGGTGGATTGCCTCTTGGGCTGATGATGAACAGTACAGAGGGAAGAGCAGCCTCCTGAGGTTGAGGTGTTCTTGTGCTTGGTGACCTAGCGGGTGAGAGCTGGGTGAACTGCCCGATGCCCCTACGGTGGTGGCTAGGTCTACTTATATAGGCCCTGGTCCTCTTCCCAAATATTGAGCGGGAAGGGAACCAACAATGGCGGGCAAATTTGAAGGGGGACAGCTAGTACAAGCTATCCTGACAAAAGCGGTCTTCGCCTGCAAAAGGCTCTGGTGGTGACGCCGTCTTGGGCTCCACGATGACCTCCGTCTTGCCGTCCTCCTGGTCTTGGTCTCATTGCACCAATATAGCAACCTTTGCCTGATGCCTCGGTACTCCTCGCCTGCGCTGGCCTCCTTAGCACCAAAGAGGAAACAAGGACGCTGCGCGCACTGGCGCCCGCCTGGTGTCAATCGTCATGGCTCACGTCACGAGAGCCTCGTGAGGTTTGCCCCGCCTTGATATCTCTGCTCTTCGTGAGCCTGCCTGACTAGGCCATTCCTGAGGAGGTCTTGTGTCGTCCGCCTCACAAGGCTTGGCCCCTCGCGAGGGTCTTGGGTGCCTTGTTGATGAAGATGGGTCGTGCGGCTTGCTGGCTTAGCCACGCCGTGGGCCGCAGGCAGGCAAGTCTGGGGACCCCCGTTCCCAGAACGCCGACACTATGAGTACATTGAATGGTCTATTTGGGTTCCTAAGACCCTTGTTACTAACCCCAAAGGACCCATTCAAGAATGGGTGCCTGAATCCAAGCATTGATCTCTTGTAGGAGTTTGCTTCCGGTGGAGTGTCATGGTTGCTTGATAGTGGTGCAACAAATCATATGACCGGGAGCAAGGACTTAGTGGTGGATGTGCATCCAATTCCATCTGTGCCCACCCATGTCCAATTCGGTGATGCTTCAACTTCTAAGGTATTAGGACTTGGCAAGGTGGTCATGTCTCAAGATTTATCTATTGAGAAGGTCATGCTTGTTGAGTCTCTTGCATACAATTTACTTTCCGTTCGTCAACTTGCACTCATGGGCTTTGCAACATTCTTTGATCTTTATACTGTGGCCCTTTTGTGGAGCAAGACTCTTAAAGTAGCCTTTGTTGGGCATGTCGAGAACGGTCTCTATGTGGTGAACTTTTCGGAGCGACCCACTAAGACTGCGACTTGCCTAATGGCTAAAGTTGATGTGGGTTGGCTTTGGCATCGCCGACTAGCCCTTGTCAATATGAGATCTTTGCAAAGTCTCCTCAAAGGGGATCACGTTCGTGGACTAACAAATGTGAGTTTTTCCAAAGACCATGCTTGCAGTGCTTGTATCGAAGGAAAGCTTCATGAAACGGCTCACCGACCCTTGACTATCATCTACTCGAAGAGGCCCTTGGAGCTCCTTCACATGGATCTCTTTGGACCTCCATCCTTTGATAGTCTTGGTGGAAGAAAGTATTGCTTGGTGATTGTGGGTGACTACTCAAGATATACATGGGTATATTTCTTCAAGAGGAAGAGTGAGACTCAACAAACCGTCATCAACTTTGCAAATGAAGCTCAACATCAACATGAAGCAAAGATTGTGATGATTAGAAGTGACAACGGCACCGAGTTCAAGAAATACACCTTGGATGAGTTTCTTAGTGACGAGGGGATCAAGCACCAATATGTCGCACCCTATACCCCTCAACAAAATGGTGTGGCGGAGAGGAAGAACCGGACGTTGATGGATGCGACAAGGACCATGATGGCGGAGTTCAAATCTCCGTACAACTTTTGGGTCGAAGCCATCAACACCGCATGTCATGCATCCAATAGGCTCTACCTCCGCAAAGGCTTGAACAAGACTCCATATGAGTTACTTACCGGCAACAAGCCCAACCTCAAGTACTTCCGAGTGTTCGGTTGTAAGTGTTTCATTCTTAAGAAAGGTGTTTGAGCTCAAGAGGGCATATTTGTTGGTTATGCTACAAACTCTCATGCTTACCGTGTCCTCAGCAAGTCCACCGGACTCATTGAGGAGACGTGTAACATGGAGTTTGATGAAAATAACGACTCCCAAGTGGAGCAAAGTGGTCTTTGTGATGTAGGTGATGAAATTCCTCCCCAAGCCATCAGAAGAATGGGGATTGGTCAAATACTCCCCATTGAGGAACTCCTTGTGGCCGAAGGAGAAGGACAATGCTCTACTCAAGTGGAGCCATCACCTACGCTAGACCCACCGCTTCCGAAGAACAAAGTGAAGGCCCTCAATCCAATGAGCAAGATCAAGGGCGAGATCGACCCCATGGAGATGGTGATGCACCAAATGATGCCCCAGATCAATTACATGCCTCCGAGCTCCCTCAAAATCAAGAGCAAGCTCAAGGTCAAGAGCAAGCTCAAGGCGGTGCTCAAGATCAAGAGTAAGCTCAAGATCAAGAACAAAATCAAGATGGTGCTCAAGATAATCAAGATGATCAAGATGATCCTCAAATGCCCATCGAGGAACTTTTGGAGCGTCGTGCCATCAAGGTAGCTTCCAAGCTCAAGCGTCAACAACATGTCACGGAGAATGTGCTTGGAAGTTTGAGAAAAGGGGTAACTACTCGTAAACAATTGTCAAACTTTTGTGAGCGTCATGCGTTTGTTTCGTGTGTTGAACCCCAAAAGGTACATGAGGCGCTCGATGATGAGGATTGGCTTGAAGCCATGCATGATGAACTCAACAACTTCAAGCGCAATCAAGTCCGAGAATGAGTGCCAAGGCCAACGGAGGAACATAATGTCATCGAGAACAAATGGATCTTCAAGAACAAGCAAGATGCGAACGGTGTGGTTGTTCGAAATAAGGCAAGATTGGTGGTACAAGGCTACTCCCAAGTCGAGGGTATCGACTATGGTGAAACCTTTGCCCGCGTTGCTCGTCTTTAATCTATTCGCATGTTGCTTGCATATGCATCTCATCATGATTTTAAATTACAACAAATGGATGTGAAAAGTGCATTTCTTAATGGTCCTTTGAATGAGTTGGTGTATGTCAAACAACCTCTGGGATTCGAGGATCCCAAACTCCCCACTCATGTATACAAACTCAAAAAGGCGCTCTATGGCCTTAAACAAGCCCCACGTGCGTGGTATGTGCACCTTACCGAGTTGTTGCAAGATCGTGGGTTTGAAATTGGGAAAATCGATCCCACTCTTTTTACTAAGAGGGTCAAAGGGGTTTCTTCATATGCCAACTATATGTTGGTGATATTATTTTTGGTTCTTGTCGGGGATATACCCCGCGGTATGACCCGGCCGGACTTGGCAACTCACTAGTGACCCACCTGACTTGGCGACTCACTAAGTGACCCGCCCGGATCTCTCCACTCACTGATGACTCGGCCGGGCCTGGTGACTCATTGGTGACCCGGCAGGCGGGTCAGAGGAACGACAAGACCCGGTGGCCTAGAAGGCGGCTCGTGGGAAGGCCGACTTATGTTATTGTGGGTCGGCTTAAGAGAAAAGGCATAAGGAATATTCCCTTACAAAGGAAGCAAGACTAGGACTCCACTTGTAATATAATAATCCTAATCCTACTAGGACTAGTCATGTAACCCGCCCCTTCAACTTATATAAAGAGGGGCAGGGCACCCCAAGAGGGACAAGTTGGACATGTCTAGAAAGATAGACAAGTCAATAGCTCTCGAGATAGGGTACCCTTGTAATCGTGATCGTCATCATCAATATAAATGAAGCAGGAGTAGGCTTTTACCTCCGCCGTGAGGGGCCGAACCTGGGTAAAAAACCTCGCGTCTCTCGTCCCGCTCAACCCCTCTCAAGCTACCACATAGATGCGTTGGCCTCACGACTAAGTCCTCACACTAAGGACATCTGACGTGACAAATTAACCGAGCTACCTCGCCTCTGGTCTGAGCCGCCACGCCTCGCCTCATCGGGGCACCTCCACCACCACAAGCCGGCCTCACTGCCGCTCTTGTCATGTCGGCATCGAGGCGCCCGCTTCCGTTGGCCATGGCCGCGATCTTGAGCCGCCGGTTCCCTCAATGTCCCTAAGACACCTCCGGAAGCCGCCCAAAGTCGCTTCTGCCTTGAGGGCCACTCGTGAGTCACCGCTTGCGAGTGCCTCCGCCTACACCTCGGAGCCTCCCCACCACCGTTTGGGTCGTCGGGCTTTCTGCCTACATCAACCCGCCGGGTGCGAATTGCAGTCACCACTGCTTCGGAGCTTCTCCGCGTTAAGTCGCCAGTGTGACCCGCCTCATATCACCACGGGCCTCCTCTGGATATCCCTGTCATATGGTTTCAAGACGTCGTGGTCAAGTTGCATCGCTATGTGTCGCTGAGCCGCCCTCGCCGGTGCACGCTACAAGCCGCCTTCCGCCGGGAGGCTTCAGCTGCGTGCTTGAGTCGCCGCTCTCGCCATGAACCGCCCTCACCGGAGCAACATCGAAGCCGCTGCACATTGAGCCATCGGACTTCGTCAAGAGCCGCCCAAGGCAAGTCGCCTACAGCTATCGCCACAGGCCACGCCACACCTCCGCCCGCCGAGATGCCATCAGTTGAAGGCGTTGTTGGCTGTATGCCGCCACCACTGTATTCAGCCACGGCCTCGGTTTGAGCCGGCCCACCGCCTCCACGGTCTCGCCGCCTCAAACCGCCTGACGCTCCCAAGGCGCCAGCCTCAACCCGCAGAATCCCGCCGCCGCAGGCTGCTGCACTCCAACGCCGGCCGATTGCCGTAGCTCCGCCTCGCTGGGGGCATCCTTGAGCCGCCCCTTCCTCGGGCTCACCCGCCGCTGAGCCGTCGACACCGGCTCACCCGCGGCCCATAGCTCATCTCTACTTCCGCTGCTCAAGCCGCCACGCTATCGCACTGCCAAGTCGCCCTTGCCATCACGTATTCTTTGCCTTGAGCTACCGGATGCCTTGGGCCACTACTTTCAAGCCGCCACGACCACGCGCGGTTTCCTGCTGCTGCACTTCAAAGCCGCCAGGAGCCTTCTTTGCTGCGCCATAAGCCGCCGAGTCGGCCACACCTCTTCAACCCGCCTCCTCGCATCGGGTCTTCGTCTCACTGACGGACCGCAGGACGGTCCGTCAGATTCGATGGAGCCACTACTTCGCGTCAGTGCGAGTCGTCGCCGCGGTTCTGCTTCTAAGCCTCCTCCTGCCGCTGTCGTCTCTGCAGTAGCAGCCTGTCTCCGCTACTGTTGCACTCGACTACTCTGAGCTGCCGTCACCTCTGCATGTAAGTCTTCACCTTGAACTACCGTCGTCTATTGCGGCCCCCGTGGTTGAGTCACTCCACTCCAGTTCTCCACTCGCTTCCTCATCAAGTCATCGTTGCCTCGCGCCGTCCCGCGGTTGAGTTACATCTGCCATGGCCTGCCATGGCCTGCCAAGCACGCCTCCGTCCTTTCGCTCCTCCGCCCGAAGCCGCGCTGCTGCATCATCCCAGCCGTTGCTCCCTTCTCGTGCGCTTGTACTGGTTGGAACAACAGAAGAAAGCTCAAAGGGGTCGGAGTGTTGAAAAAAAGGTCTGCAGAGGGGTGACATGGTTTGGTCAACACGACCCGTAGCGTCCATTTCAAGCCGCGCAGTTCCAGCTCCGCTGCGGTTGCGCTTCAAGCCGCTGCCTTCACCGTCGCTGTTGCGACCTCGCGTGGAGCCACCCCCGCTCGGCCTTATTCCAAGCCGCCGTGCGTCCGCTGCGAGCCGCCTTTGCCTCAACGTCTGGAGAGTGGCTAAATCGCCATGGAATTTACTGGAGGTGATCCATGGACGTGATATACGACTCGTCTGTCATCCGGACGGATCAGGTGAAATCTTTCCAATGAATTATTATTGATACATTTTTATTTTCTTCGAGAACAGTTACTCTCGTTTCTGCAATTTCTTATACAGAATTCATCACTACAAAGGAGACCATCAAGTTATGGCCCTTGCCTACACCGAATGGATCAATGGACATGGTCATTTATAACTCGCCTAGATTCAACATATTCCAGCAATCTGTTGTTCAACTATATGCCGATTTATATCACGGACAAATTCAAGAACCCCGGGTCATTGGAGGGAAGATAACCCGGTCCTGGAGGCTACCGTCATATTGATGAAAATTTAAAGGCCGTCAGAAAATTTCCGGCTTAAAAAGAAGATCCGGTTCTCAAGCCGATTCATTGGTCACATGGGGGCTTCGTGCTCATTGAGCATAGCTGTTCACACCCATGAGATCCGGTTCTTAAGCTGATTTATTGGACATTTGGGAGCTTCGTGTTCAATGAACATAGCTCGCTCACCATCTTGATCCGGCCTCCGGCCACCTTATTGGACATTTCGGGGCTTCCTGTTCAATGAACATAGCTCGCTCACCCATCTTGATCCGGCCTCCGGCCACCTTATTGGACATTTGGGAGTTTGCTGTTCAATGAACATAGCTCGCTCACCCATCTTAATCTGGCCTCCGGCCACCTTATTGGACATTTGGGGGCTTCCTGTTCGATGAACATAGCTCGCTCACCCATCTTGATCCGGCCTCCGGCCACCTTATTGGTCACATGGGGGCTTCCTGCTCATCGAGCATAGCTGTTCACACCCATGTGATCCGGTTTCCAAGTTGAACATTGAGTTAAACCTGCATGTTTGCTTGATGCTGCTCCGCTAGGTGACCCGCCGAACTCTTGACAGATACTCTTTTCAATAAGACCCTGAACTTGTGAACGTTAAAACGGCGGCCTTCGTCACGTGAGAGCCGGCTTACAGAGAGCTAGGATAAACTCACCCGTTGTCGTAGTCTCTCCGCTATGTGGCCGTTTGTACTCTTGCTAGTTACTCTTTTCAATAAGACCCTGAACAGGTTAAGGTTAAAACAACGGAATTATGTCACGTGAGAGCCGGCTTATGGGATAAAAATGATTTTTTTTTCAAAAAACAGAATAGAGCTACACTCTTCTGGACCTGTCAAGCCTCCGGCCTACAGACTTACATATTTATAGCATCGTTATGCTACTGGTATACAGGATATTTTGCCTTGAGCAATCAAAATGATGATATTTCATGACTCTGGGTTGATATTGGCCCATGATTATAATTATCAAGGCATCACCATGGTATCAATCTACAAGTATGTCTTTCAATAATGGTACGAATATTTTGGGTTTGATAACAGCCCTGGCTTTTGACTTTAAGTCGCCAGTATGTTTAGGCTTGAATGGCCTTAATTCTAGTATTTTCCATAATTGCATAAGACTATGTTATGTTTGGGTTGTTACCCGCCCTGGCTTTTAAGTCGTGAGGGCATGTGTTGTTTAAACTTTGTGTAGGACATGCAGAGCTTTACACATAAAGATTTCTGGGTTATATTGCTACATATTGAGTTTATTGAGGCTACAAGACGCCAAAGTGATCTTTTCAAAAACTGGACATGACTATGAGCCGCCATGGATGGGTTATCAGTTATTGACTTTTACAAAGGCTATAAGCCGCTGGGTTACAAAAATTCCGGATTACAATGGATGCGTATTAAGTCGCCATCGGCCAAGAGCCGCCGGGTATTTAAACTCCGGATTTCCTTGTCAACAGATAAGGTATTCAGATCTTTAATAGCCAAACTTGGCTGGATTTTCATTATAATGTTGAATGACTGAGGTTTTCATACCGAGTTATATTATTCAAATCTTGAATAGCCAACATGGCTGGATTTTTATTATGGTTATCAATAACCAGTATTATGATTGAGGTTTTCAAAGTCGCTTCAGCGCAATGGTTATTATTTCTTTATCAATAGATATGATTTATTCTACAATGGAAGGAATAGTCCCGAGTCGCTGCAGGCACACGACCCGGCACTTGGGGGCTACATTATTCAAATCATGATTATATCAAATATGGAAGTCCCATGTCGCTGCAAGCATGCACCATGACACTTGGGGGCTAATGCAAGGTCATTTTTAACTTGCCTTGTTGAAGACCCGACCCGTCACATTGTGATGAGCCGGCCCTTGGGGGCTACTAATTGCTCCTGTCAAATTTTTTATGAGCATAAGGCAATTACAAGTCCCAGGTTGCTGCAAACCCGACACTTGGGGGCTACATATGTGGAATATTCAGTTTATGACAAGTGACTGAGATGAAAAACCCGTATTTCTTCAAGGTTGCGACATTTATATTGAAGCAAGTCTTAAGCTGTTACTACGATCCCTTCTTAAGACTTGGGGGCTACAAGTGATATGCATATAAGGCAGGTACATTTTCAAGCTTGATGTTAGCAACAATTATGACCCGGTGCCATCAATATTTACAAACCGGCAATTTTTGCAATGATAAACCGGCAAGTTCTACATCTTCAAGCCGGGTGAAAAATCAGATGAGTGTTTCAAGAGCAATATTTTTTGTTAAGCATTGGGAGCTGAATCAAATAAATTATTCTTCACAATATTTTTCTGTGAGAAACCAATGTCAGCAAATTTATTATGAGGCTGGCCTATTGACCCGGATTTTCCAGAAGAAGGAAATGACAAGGATTTAAGGATGATCAAGTGCCGGCATACAAGAATTTTTAACCCGGAACACAACCTATCAAATTTGTTCTTGTGTTTATTTTGCGGGATCAAGTTTAACATGGATGAATCAAAATTAAACTGGGGTCTAATGTCAGGGATATACCCCACGGTATGACCCGGCCAGACATGGCAACTCACTAGTGACCCGCCTCACTTGGCGACTCACTAAGTGACCCGCCCGGATCTCTCCACTCATTGATGACCCGGCCGGGCCTGGTGACTCATTGGTGACCCGGCAGGCGGGTCAGAGAAGCGACAAGACCCGGTGGCCCAGAAGGCGGCTCATGGGAAGGCTGACTTATGTTATTGTGGGCCGGATAAAGAGAAAAGGCATAAGGAATATTCCCTTACAAAGGAAGCAAGACTAGGACTCCACTTGTAATATAATAATCCTAATCCTACTAGGACTAGTCATGTAACCCGCCCCTTCAACTTATATAAGGAGGGGCGGGACACCCTAAGAGGGACAAGTTGGACAAGTCTAGAAAGATAGACAAGTCAATAGCTCCGGAGATAGGGCCCCTTGTAATCGTGATCGTCATCATCAATATCAATGAAGCAGGAGTAGGCTTTTACCTCCGCCGTGAGGGGCCGAACCTGGGTAAAAAACCTCGCGTCTCTCGTCCCGCTCAACCCCTCTCAAGCTACCACATAGATGCGTTGGCCTCATGACTAAATCCTGACACTAAGGACATCTGCCGTGACAAATCCACGACAGTTCTCCTAACAAATCTTTCAATGATGAGTTTGCCACACTAATGACCAAGAAGTTTGAGATGTCTATGATGGGAGAGTTGAAGTTCTTTCTCGGGTTCGAAGTCAAGCAAAGAAGAGAAGGAACATTCATCAGCCAAGCAAAATATACCCAAGACATGCTCAAGAGGTTCAAGCTAGATGATGTCAAGCCGGTCAAGTTTCCAATGCCCACCAAATGCAAGCTTGACAGTGATCCCAATGGTAAAGCGGTGGATCAAAAGGTATATCGTTCCATGATTGGATCCTTGTTGTACCTTTGTGCATCTAGACCGGATATCATGTTGAGTGTGGGAATTTGTGGACGGTTTCAAGCCGCACCTAAGGAAAGCCACTATGTGGCGGTCAAGCGAATCTTTCGATATTTGGCTCACACCCCAAACTTCGGCTCATGGTACCTGATACGGCTCTGACGTATCTATAATTTTTTATTGTTCCATGCTGCTATATTATCATTCTTGGATGTTTTATAATCATTTTATACCATTTTTTGGTACTAAACTATTGACATAGTGCCAAGTGCCAGTTGCTATTTTTGCATGTTTTTTAGATCACAGGAAATCAATATCAAACGGAGTCCAAACACCGCAAAACTTTTTGTGGATTTTTTATGGACCAGAAGACCACCAATGGGCCAGAGCAGCACCTGGGGGTGCCCCTAGGGGGCACAACCCGCCAAGGTGCGCCTGGGGGCCCAGGCGCGCCCAGGTGGGTTGTGCCCACCTCAGTGGCCTCCTGCGCCCCCTCTTTTCCCTATAAATCACGAAATATTCCAAAAACCCTCAGGGTGAACCTAGATCAGAAGTTATGCCACCGCAGGCCTCTGTAGGCACCGAAAAACCAATCTAGACCCTTTCCGGCACCCTGCCGTAGGGGGGAATCATCTCCGGTGGCAATCTTCATCATCCCGGCAGCCACCATGATGAGGAGGGAGTAGTCCACCCTCGGGGCTGTGGGTTTGTACTAGTAGCTATGTGTTTAATCTCTCTCTCTGTCTCTTGTGTTCTGGAGATGTCATGATCTTGATGTATCACGGGCTTTGTTAATATAGTCGGATCATATGCTGTTTTCCCCTCTCTATCTTGTTGTGATGAATTGAGTTTTTCCCTTTGAGATTTCGTTGTTATCGGATTGAATAATTTTATGGATTTGAGAAAAGTTGATATATGCCTTGCAATTGAATACTCGTTGTGACAATGGTGTATCGTATTGATTCACTTGATATATGTTTTGGCACTCAACTCGCGGATTCCCGAGGTGACATTGGGGTAATCTATGCATAGGGGTTGATGCACGTTCTTGTCTTTGTTTCTCTGGTAGAAATCTTGGGGCACTCTTTGAAGTTCTTTGTGTTGGATTGAGTATTACGGATGTGAATTTGCTTTGGTGTTATTTTAGTACGAAATCTAGGATAGATCGAACGGAAAGATTAGCTTTGTGTTATTTTAGTACGAACTCTTGAATAGACCGAACGGAAAGAATAGCTTTGAGGTGGTTTCGTACCCTACAAGCTCTTTTCTAGCACCGTTGCCGAGGAGGTGAGTGCATGAAGGTATATCTTTAGATCTTGCAATTGAATCTTTTAGTTTCTTGTTTTATCACTAGTTTGGTTTATAAAAGAAAACTACATAAAAAATGGAATTGAGGTTGCATCATATTATTGATCATCTTTATAATATCTTTCTTGAAAATGATGGTTCGGAAAATTGTGCTCAATTGTTAGAAGAAGAAGTCAGTAAAATGTTTGGCACAAAATTCTTGAATTATGAGCATGATTGCAATGTTGTTAGTATAAATTCTTTGAATATCCATGATGCTAATGATATGCAAAGACATAAGCTTGGGGATGCTATATTTGATGAATATGGTATTTTTACTCCCCCAACTTTTGATGAGAAAATTTATTATGATGAAAGCATGCCTCCTATTTATGATGATTATATTGATGAAAATCAGTTTGGAAGCGTGTCAACTCTAGGTACTAATGATCCCACTATTTTGGAGGGTGTTGAATCTTATTGTAACAATTATGAATGTGGATTTGGAGAGGTCATGACTTTATTTAGTGATGAATCCACTATTTTGGAAGAGGTTTCAATTGATTATTATGAGAACAAGGTTGCTATCTATGATGATTATGGTGATGACATGTATGCTATAAAGAATAATGATAACCACGAAACTTGTCATCATGATTTTAATTTTCACTCTCATGATAATTATTTTGTTGAGTTTGCTCCCACTACTATTGATGAGAAGAAATTTGCTTTTGTGGAGAGTAATAGAATCTCTATGCTCGTGGATCATGAAAAGAATGCTTTATGTGATAGCTATATTGTTGAATTCATTCATGATGCTACTGAAAATTATTATGAGGGAGGAACATATGCTTGTAGGAATTGCAATAATATCAAGTTTTGCCTCTATGTGTTGAAAATCTTGAAGTTATGTTTGTTTTGCCTTCCTATGCTAGATGATTATTGTTCCCATGAATTATTTGCTCACAAAAGCCCTATGCATAGGAAGTGGGTTAGGCTTAAATGTGCTAGTCATATGATTCATGATGCTCTTTTTGTGTTTCAATTCTTATCTTTTATGTGAGCATCATTGGAATCATCAAGCCTAGCTAAAAGGCATTAAAGAAAAGCGCTTGTTGGGAGACAACCCAGCAATTTTACCTACTGTTTTTGTGTGTTCACATGATTATGCTACTGTATTGATCATGTTTTATTGCTTTTGCTTCAATAAAGTGCCAAGTAAAGCCTTTGGGATCATGTTGGGTGATAGTTGATTTGATCTTGCTGAAAAATAGAAACTTTTATGCTCACGAAAATAATTCTCATTTTTAACAAAAGAGTGCTTTTGAGTTGATTATTTTTGAATAATATTAATATACAAATTTATCACATGGTCCTAATTTTTTCATATTTTTTTGAGTAGCAGAAGTATGGTTTGAGTACAGATTACTATAGACTGTTCTGTGTTTGACAGATTCTGTTTCCAATGCATAGTTTGCTTGTTTCCTAGTTTCTATGGCTTATATTGCTCAATATAAATTGTGGAAATGATATGGTACAGTAGGAATTGTGTGAGAAAAATTATGAATCTTGTCTGTCGCATTACCAAAAGTGAGTGGTTTGCTCTTTATCATACTAACCTATCTCACGAAGTTCCGTTAAGTTTTGTGTGATTGAAGTTTTCATGTTTTGGGTGAGATGTCGATATGAGGCGAATAAGGAGTGACAAGACCATAAGCTTGGGGATGCCCAAGGCACCCCAAGGTAAT
This sequence comes from Aegilops tauschii subsp. strangulata, assembly GCF_002575655.3. Taxonomy (NCBI): domain Eukaryota; kingdom Viridiplantae; phylum Streptophyta; class Magnoliopsida; order Poales; family Poaceae; genus Aegilops; species Aegilops tauschii. The sequence continues at coordinate 325,997,731 of NC_053040.3, forward strand.
ATTCAAGGAGTATCCAACCAACTAAGCTTGGGGATGCCCCGAAAGGCATCCCCTCTTTCGTCTCCAACATTATGGGTAACCTCACTTGGAGCTATATTTTTATTCGTCACATGATATGAGTTTTGCTTGTAGCATCATTTTCTTTTGTTAGGATTTTCTTGATGTTATTTAGAATAATGTTTTCCATCGTTTTCTTTTCAATAAAAATATCATGGATAGCCTTTACGATGCTTATTTTGCAAGTCTACATGTTGTTGTTTGAAAACGGAAACTTTATCGTTATTGCAAAAATTCCCTAGAAAAGTCAGAATGTGATAAAATGTTGAAACTTTGGAGTTTAAGAAGTACAGACTGTACTGTTTTGGCAGATTGCTGTTATGTTTGCATTGTTTGCATGTGTTTGCTTGTTTAATGATTCTATTTGAGGATAGGAGTATTAAATATGTAGAGGTATTTAGTATGCAATGTTGAATAATAATTTTAGTGATTTGCTACAGTAGAGAATGATAAGGTTTTTGCATTGGTTTATCCTTATCTCACAAGTTCTTGTTGAGTTTTGTGTGGATGAAGCTTTTGAGATTTAGGAAAACCGTGATATGAGAAGAATTAAGGAGACACAAAAGCTCAAGCTTGGGGATGCCCAAGGCATCCCAAGATAATATTTCAAGAAGTCTCAAGCATCTAAGCTTGGGGATGCCTCGGTAGGCATCCTACCTTTCTTCATCAACAATTATCGGTTAGTATCGGCTGAGCCTAAGTTTTTGCTTCTCCACATGAGTTGTGCTATTGTTGGAATGTCATTTTATTTTGTTTTGCTTGCTATTTTAATAAAATACTTAGATCTGAAAGTTTTTAAATAAAATAGAGTCCTCAAATAGTTGCCAGGGAGGCTAAGTAAGCGGCACTCACATCCCGTCAACGAAGCTCTTTTCTATGGAAGTGCTCTAGTGCTTCACTTATATCTTTTTGAGCACGGTGTTGTAAGGGCATATTTATCCCTTAGTTGTTTTGGTGATTGATGACAATGCTTTTGCGGACTAATCGTGTGCATTAAGTTTTTCAAACATATCATGACTAGGCACAAGACGATTTGGTGCCCCTCGAAGACTATTGAAGATGACGTTTCTCTACATTTCTTTTAGGTGGATTTGAGTCGTAGGAAAGCCGTACTATTAAGAGGGGGTCCGCTCTGGAAAGGTTTGGGTAGAATCATCACGTACACGTCTATTCCTTTTTGCACCCCTTTCCTTTGGCTCCTTGGAGCATCCTCCGTTTTTCCTTGTCTCTGCAAGATGAAGGATACCTAATGTTGCTGAACTGGGGCATGCGGTAGTACTGCTCCTAGGAGCGGTAGTACCGCAGGCCCTTGCGGTAGTACCGGCCTCTGTTGCGGTAGTACCGCACCTTGGGAGCGGTAGTACCGTGGCCTCAGGCCAGGCGCTACTGCCCGTGGCGCTAGTAGGGGCAGATGTAATTTTTTACATCCATGCCCTACGCGGTAGTACCGCTCCGTAGGCGCGGTAGTACCGTGCGCTCTGGCCAGGCTTGACAGCATGCGCGGCAGTAGGGGCGGATGTAATTTTTTACATCCATGCCCTGCGCGGTAGTACCACCCCTGGTTTGCGGTACTATCGTGTCGGATTTTTGCACAGATCCCAACTCAGCGGAAGTTGCCACGGATGTATTTTTATATGTCCGTGCCTTCCCAAATCTAGTCTATCCCTGCCTTGTGGTAGTACCGCAAGGGGGAGCAGTAGTACCGCGCCAGCGGTTCTACCGCCCTCTGCCCCTTCGCTTCAGGGCTAGTTTAGATGCTGCTGCATGGGCGGTACTACCGCAGTGCCTTGCGGTAGTACCGTGTGCCCTTGCGGTAGTACCGCGTCCCCGGCGCGGTAGTACCGTGCATCGCAGGCTGAGTTGGTGGATAACGGTTGGATTTGTTCTTCCACTATATAAGGGGTGTCTTCTTCTCCGAGTTGACTACCTCTTCCATCCCCAAGCTCCATTGTTGCTCCAAGCTCCATTTTCGCCCGATCTCTCTCCCTAGCCAATCAAACTTGTTGATTTTCTAGGGATTGGTTGAGAAGGCCCCGATCTACACTTCCACCAAGATAAATTTGATTCCCCCCACTAATCCCTTGCGGATCTTGTTACTCTTGGGTACTACCGCAATGACACGCGGTACTACTGCGCAGGCGAGAGCGCGTGGGGGTTAAGAGCGGGCAGGGGGAGTTCCAACTCCCCCATACCCATTCATCTCTTTTTCCCCACGCCATCTCTCTCTCTCTCCTGCCCAAGAACGGCGCCGGAGACCCTCGCCGAATCTCCGTCTCCGGCCGCTCTCCTTGGATTCCGACTGGTGGGATCGTTCCCCACCACTTCCTCTTGCCATGGAACAAGGTTTCTCCCCAAATCCCTCTCTCTTTGGTTCGTTCTTTTGCTTCTAGGTTTTTGGGGAGATGCATGTTGTCCTTGAGATTTTAGGCCAAATCTTTGCAGGAGTAGGATGTAGGAGAGTAGTAATGCATAGAGATTGTACTCGATATGTTGCCCCGTGGTAGATTTGATCAACCGTAGTACCGCTTCGTTATCACGGTTGTGCTCAGATCCAGTTGAGGAATCGGATCTGACACCGTGCGGTACTACCGCATCTCTGTTGCGGTACTACCGCTCGTACGGTACTACCGCTCCTCCGGAGCGGTACTACCGCGCGAGGCGCAGCATGATGCGTCCATTTTGCATGATGCTTTTATACCGATATCTATTGCATTATGGGCTGTTATTACACATTATGTCACAATACTTATGCCTATTCTCTCTTATTTTACAAGGTTTACATAAAGAGAGAGAATGCCGGCAGCTGGAATTCTGGGCTGGAAAAGGAGCAAATATTAAAGACCTATTCTGCACAGCTCCAAAAGTCCTGAAACTTCACGGAAGTCATTTTTGGAATTTATAAAAAATATTGAGCGAAGAAAATACCAGAGGGGGCCCAAACCCTGGCCACGAGGGTGGGGGTGCGCCCTACACCCCTGGGCGTGCCCCCTGCCTCGTGGGCCCCCTGGCAGGCCTCCGGTGCCCATCTGCTATATGAAGTCTTTTACCCTGAAAAATAATCATAAGCAAGCTTTCGGGAAGAAACTCCGCCGCCACGAGGCGGAACCTTGGCGGAACCAATCTAGGGCTCCGGCAGAGCTGTTCTGCCGGGGAAACTTCCCTCCGGGAGGGGGAAATCATCGCCACCGTCATCACCAACGATCCTCTCATCGGGAGGGGGTCAATCTCCATCAACATCTTCACCAGCAGCATCTCCTCTCAAACCCTAGTTCATCTCTTGTATCCAATCTTTGTCTCCAAACCTCAGATTGGTACCTATAGGTTGCTAGTAGTGTTGATTACTCTTTGTAGTTGATGCTAATTGGTTTACTTGGTGGAAGATCATATGTTCATATCCATTATGCATATTAATACCCCTCTGATTATGAACATGAATATGATTTGTGAGTAGTTACGTTTGTTCCTGAGGACATGGGAGAAGTCTTGCTATAAGTAATCATGTGAATTTGGTATTCGTTCGATATTTTGATGAGATGTATGTTGTCTTTCCTCTAGTGGTGTTATGTGAACATCGACTACATGACACTTCACCATTGTTTGGGCCTAGAGGAAGGCATTGGGAAGTAATAAGTAGATGATGGGTTGCTAGAGTGACAGAAGCTTAAACCCTAGTTTATGCGTTGCTTCGTAAGGGGCTGATTTGGATCCATATGTTTCATGCTATGGTTAGGTTTACCTTAATACTTGTTTTGTAGTTGCGGATGCTTGCAATAGGGGTTAATCATAAGTGGGATGCTTGTCCAAGTAAGGACTGCACCCAAGAACTGGTCCACCCACATATCAAATTATCAAAGTAACGAACGCGAATCATATGAGCGTGATGAAAACTAGCTTGACGATAATTCCCATGTGTCCTCGGGAGCGCTTTTCTCTATATAAGAGTTTGTCCAGGCTTGTCCTTTGATACAAAAAGGATTGGGCCATCTTGCTGCACCTTATTTACTTTTATTACTTGTTACCCATTACAAATTACCTTATCACAAAACTATCTGTTACCGATAATTTCAGTGCTTGCGGAGAATACCTTACTGAAAACTGCTTATCATTTCCTTCTGCTCCTCGTTGGGTTCGACACTCTTACTTATCGAAAGGACTACGATAGATCCCCTATACTTGTGGTTCATCAAGACTCTTTTCTGGCGCCGTTGCCGGGGAGTGAAGCGCCTTTGGTAGGCGGAATTTGGTAAGGAAAATTTTATATAGTGTGCTGAAATTTACTGTCACTTGTTACTATGGAACATAATCCTTTGAGGGGCTTGTTCGGGGTATCTTCACCCCGACCAGTAGAGCAAAGAGTTGCTCCTCAACCTACTGAACCTACTGAAAATGTTTACTTTGAAATTCCTTCGGGTATGATAGAGAAACTGCTAGCTAATCCTTTTGCAGGAGATGGAAAATTGCATCCCAATTTACACCTAATCTATGTGGATGAAGTTTGTGGATTATTTAAGCTTGCAGGTATGTCCGATGATGTTATCAGGAAGAAGGTTTTCCCTTTATCTTTTAAGGGAGAGGCATTGACATGGTACGGGCTATGTGATGATATGGGATCATGGAACTACAAGCGATTGAAATTGGAATTTCATCAGAAGTTTTATCCAATGCATCTTGTTCATCGTGATCGTAATTATATATATAATTTTTGGCCTCGCGAAGGAGAAAGCATCGCTCAAGCTTGGGGGAGGCTTAAGTCAATGTTATATTCATGCCCCAATCATGAGCTCTCAAGAGAAATAATTATTCAAAAAAATTATGCTCGGCTTTCTCTCAATAATCGCTCCATGCTCGATACTTCTTGTACTGGCTCTTTTATGATGAAGACTATTGAATTCAAATGGGATTTATTGGAAAGAATTAAATGCAAATCTGAAGATTGGGACCTCGACGAAGGTAAGGAGTCAGGTATAACACCTAAGTTTGATTGTGTTAAATCTTTTATGGATACCGATGTTTTCCGTGAATTTAGCACTAAATATGGACTTGACTCTGAGATAGTAGCTTCTTTATGTGAATCCTTTGCTACTCATGTTGATCTCCCTAAGGAGAAGTGGTTTAAATATAATCCTCCCATTGAAGTAAAAGTAGTTGCACCTATTAAAGTTGAAGAAAAGACTATCACTTATAATGATCCTATTGTTCCTACTGCTTACGTTGAGAAACCACCTTTCCCTGTTAGAATAAAGGATCATGCTAAAGCTTCAATTGTAGTCAACAAAAGTAATATTAGGACACCCAAACCCCCTGAACAAATTAAAGTTGAACCTAATATTGCTATGGTTAAAGATCTCTTGGCTGATAATATTGATGGGCATGTTATTTACTTCTGCGATGAAGCTGCTAGAATTGCTAAACCTGGTGCTAAGGATAAACATAGACCTGTTGTGGGCATGCCTATTATTTATGTTAAAATAGGAGATCATTGTTATCATGGCTTATGTGATATGGGTGCTAGTGCCAGTGCAATACCTCATTCTTTATATGAAGAAATTATGCATGATATTGCACCTGCTGAGATAGAAGAAATTGAGGTTACAATTAAGCTTGCCAATAGAGATACTATTTCACCACTCGGGATTGTTAGAGATGTTCAAGTCTTGTGTGTGAAAGTTAAATATCCTTCTGATTTTCTTGTTCTTGGTTCCCCACAAGATAGCTTTTGTCCCATCGTATTTGGTAGACCCTTCTTGAATACTGTTAATGCTAGGATAAACTGCGAAAAGGATGTTGTTACTATTGGTTTAGGGGATATGACTCATGAGTTTCATTTTGCTAAATTCCATAGATAACACCGTCATGAGGAATTATCTAGTAAAGATGAAATTATTGGTCTTGCTTCTATTGTCGTGCCTCCTAATGATCCTTTAGAACAATATTTGCTCGACCATGAAAATGATATGTTTATGAGTGAAAGAAGGGAAATAGATGAAGTATTCTTTAAACAGGGACCTATTTTGAAACACAACTTGCCTGTTGAAATTCTAGGGGATCCTCCTCCACCCAAGGGTGATCCCGTGTTTGAGCTTAAACCATTACCTGGTACTCTTAAATATGCTTATCTTGATGAAAAGAAGATATATCCTGTTATTATTAGTGCTAACCTTTCAGAGAAGGAGGAAGAGAAATTATTGAAAACTCTTAAGAAGCACCATGCTACTATTGGATATACTCTTGATGATCTTAAGGGCATTAGCCCCACTCTATGTCAACACAAAATAAATTTGGAGAAAGACGCCAAACCAGTCATTGATCACCAACGACGGCTAAATCCTAAGATGAAAGAAGTGGTAAGAAAGGAAATATTAAAGCTCCTTGAGGCAGGTATAATTTATCCCGTTGCTGATAGTCAGTGGGTAAGTCATGTCCATTGTGTCCATAAGGAGGGAGGTATTACTGTTGTTCCTAATGATAAAGATGAATTGATCCCGCAAAGAATTATTACAGGTTATAGGATGGTAATTGATTTCCGCAAATTAAGTAGAGCTACTAAAAAAGATCATTACCCTTTGCCTTTTATTGATCAAATGCTAGAAAGATTATCCAAACATACACATCTTTTCTTTCTAGATGGTTACTCTGGTTTCTCTCAAATACCTGTGTCAGCTGAGGATCAAGAAAATACCATTTTTACTTGCCCTTTCGGTACTTTTGCTTATAGACGTATGCCTTTTGGTTTATGTAATGCACCCGCTACCTTTCAAAGATGCATGATGGCTATATTCTCTGACTTTTGTGAAAAGATTTGCGAGGTTTTCATGGATGATTTCTCCGTTTATGGATCCTCTTTTGATGATTGCTTGAGAAACCTTGATCGAGTTTTGCAGAGATGTGAAGAAACTAATCTTGTCTTGAATTGGGAGAAGTGCCACTTTATGGTTAATGAAGGCATTGTCTTGGGGCATAAAATTTCTGAAAGAGGTATTGAAGTTGATAAAGCTAAAGTTGATGCTATTGAAAAGATGCAGTGTCCTAAGGACATCAAAGGTATAAGAAGTTTTCTTGGTCATGCCGGTTTTTATAGGAGGTTCATTAGGGACTTCTCGAAAATTTCTCGGCCTCTGACTAATCTATTACAAAAAGATATACCTTTTATCTTTGATGAGGACTGTGTGGAAGCATTTGAAATACTTAAGAAAGCTTTGATTTCTGCACCTATTATTCAGCCACCTGATTGGAATTTACCCTTTGAAATTATGTGTGATGCCAGCGATTATGTTGTAGGTGCTATTCTAGGACAAAGAGTTGATAAGAAATTAAATGGTATCCAATATGCTAGTAAAACTCTAGGCAATGCCCAGAGAAATTATGCAACCACTGAAAAAGAATTCTTAACAGTTGTATTTGCTTGTGATAAGTTCCGACCTTCTATTGTTGATTCTAAAGTAACTATTCACACTGATCATGCTGCTATTAAATATCTTATGGAAAAGAAAGATGCTAAACCTAGAGTTATTAGATGGGTTCTCTTGCTAAAAGAATTTGATTTACATATTATTGATAGAAAGGGAGCTGAGAACCCCGTTGCAGACAACTTGTCTAGGTTAGAGAATGTTCTTGATGACCCACTACCTATTGATGATAGCTTTCTTGATGAACAATTGGCTGTCATAAATGCTTCTCATACTGATCCATGGTATGCTGATTATGCTAATTACATTGTTGCTAAATTTATACCACCTAGTTTCACATACCAGCAAAAGAAAAAGTTTTTATATGATTTAAGACATTACTTCTGGGATGACCCACATCTTTATAAAGAAGGAGTAGATGGTGTTATTAGACGTTGTATACCTGAGTATGAACATGAACAGATTCTACGCAAGTGTCACTCCGAAGCTTATGGAGGACACCACGCTAGAGATAGAACTGCACATAAGGTATTGCAAACCGGTTTTTATTGGCCTACTCTCTTCAAGGATGCCCGTAAGTTTGTCTTATCTTGTGATGAATGTCAATGAATTGGTAATATTAGTAGACGTCAGGAAATGCCTATGAATTATTCACTTGTCATTGAGCCATTTGATGTTTGGGGCTTTGATTATATGGGACCTTTTCCTTCCTCTAATGGCTATTGAGGGAGTCCTGGACTAAGGGGTCATCGGGCGTCCGACATGTTATTCATTGGGCCGGACTGATGGGCTGTGAATATGTGAAGGACGAAGACTATACCCATGTCCGGATTGGACTCACCTTGGCGTGGAAAGCAAGCTAGGCGACCGACTATGAAGATTCCCTCTTATGTAACCGACCCCATGTAACCCTAGATCTCTCCGGTGCCTATATAAACCGGAGAGCATAGTCCGGATGGACGGATACTCATTGCCATATTCACATAGGCTAGACTTCTAGGGTTTAGCCATGACGATCTCGTGGTAGATCAACTCTTGTAACACTCATATTCATCAAGATCAATCAAGCAGGAAGTAGGGTATTACCTCCATAGAGAGGGCCCGAACCTGGGTAAACATCATGTCCCCCTTCTCCTGTTACCATTGATCCTAGACGCACAGTTCGGGACCCCCTACCCGAGATCCGCCGGTTTTGACACCGACATTGGTGCTTTCATTGAGAGTTCCACTGTGCTGTCGTCAAAGGACTCGATGGCCCCTTCGATCGTCAGTAATGGCGTCGTTCAGGGAGAAACCTTCCTCCCCGGACAAATCTTTGTGTTCGGCGATTTCGTACTGCGGGCCAACTCACTTGGCCATCTGGAGCAGGTCGATAGCAACGCCCCTGGCCAACAGGTCAGATTTGGAAGCTTGAACTACGTCGCGGATATCCGTGGAGACTTGATATTCGATGGATTTGAGACCGCGGCGATCGCTCCCCCTCTCTCTGATGAACATGACTTAAATCTGTCATTGGATCACATCCAGGAGATGGATCCTGTTGCTGCAACGGCCTCAGAACCGAAGCAGATCGTGCCCTCTGAGGCCACAAAGTCCGCGGCGTTGGAGCCGCACACGGACTCGACATCCTGTAGTGGTTGCGTCAATGGAACCCCGGACTCGTCTCCGGCTGCACGTTCCGGATCAGGTGCGCCTGCGGACACCGAGCTGGATCGGTTATAGATTTTTGAATTTAGCGCCGCAGATATCTTCCAACATTCACCTTTGGGTGACGTACTAAACTCTTTGAAGAACTTGTCCTTGGAGGAAGACTCACAGCCGAACTATGTTCGGTTCGAGCTAGAGGCGGACGACGAGGAATTTTGCTTCCCACCCGCCACCCACTTCATAGCCACCGTCGATGACTTAACCGACGTGCTTGACTATGGCTCCGAAGACATCGACGATATGGACAACGATGCCAACAAGGAGCAAGGCCAAGACCCGCCATTTACTGGACGCTGGACGGCCACCTCTTCGTACGACGTGTACATGGTTGATACACCTAAAGGATCTGGCGACGACAAAGAAGAGCCAGACGCGAATAAACCCTCTGAGACGCAGTCCAAGCGCCGGCACCCCAAACGCCGCTCTAAGCCTCGTCGCTCAAAAGATACCAACACTGGCACCGGAGAAAATAGCACTCCGGGCGACGCTGAAAACAACAAAGACCCTGTCGAAGCTACATCTGAACAGGAGGAGCATGACAACAGGCAAGACAACCCTGATAAACAGGCCATAGAAGATGACTCGGAGGACAATAGTTACTGTCCACCCTCCGAAGAGGAGACAAGCCTCGGCAATGAAGACTTCATCGTGCCTGAGGATCCTCTAGAGTAGGAGCGCTTTAAACTTCAGCTCATAGCCACTGCAAGGAGCCTAAAAAAGAAACAATAGCAGCTTCAAGACAAACAAGATCTGCTCGTCGATAGATGGACTGACGTTCTGACAGCCGAAGAATACGGCCTCAAGCGCCCAGCCAAGAGCTACCCGAAACGCAGACTGCTACCTCAATTCGATGAGGAGGCACCAGAGCACACATCTCCCTCGCGCAATGCGGAACGACCACCACGTGGTCGGGACAAGGCGGCCGACCGGCCACCCCGCGGTCGGGATAAAGCGGCAACTCCGGCCGAACAGCAGCCTGCCCCACCGCCCCGTAAAAATAGAGACGGAAGAGTTCGGGGTCACACGTACGACCTCCGGTAGACCCTGGACAGTAGAGCAGGACATACAAGATCGATCTACGGATCGCGAGGACGTGCCTCAAGGCACGACGATGGCTACCTATTCGGACGTGACAAACCTAACCACGCCCGGGCCGAATGCCGCAGACGGACTCCATCAGAGCTACGCCGCGATGCGGCCCGGTACAGAGGTGCCGCACACCCTCTCTGCTTCACAGATGAAATACTGGATCACGAATTCCCCGAGGGGTTCAAGCCCGTCAATATCGAATCATACGACGGCACAACCGATCCCGCAGTATGGATCGAGGATTTCATTCTCCATGTCCATATGGCTCGAGGAGATGACCTCCACGCCATTAAATACCTCCCACTAAAGCTCAAAGGGCCAGCTTGGCGCTGGCTTAACAGCCTGCCTGAAAATTCTATCGGCAGCTGGGAGGACTTGGAAGAAGCTTTCCTGGACAACTTCCGAGGAACCTATGTCCGGCCACCAAACGTCGATGACTTAAGCCACATAGTTCAACAACCTGGAGAATCAGCCAGAAAATTCTAGACTAGGTTCCTAACTAAAAAGAACCAGATCATTGACTGTCCGGATGCCAAAGCCCTAGCGGCCTTTAAGCATAGCATCCGGGACGAATGGCTCGCTCGCCACCTCGGCCAAGAAAAGCCGAGGTCCATGGCAGCCCTCACGGCACTTATGACCCGCTTCTGCGCGGGAGAGGATAGTTGGCTGGCTCACAGTACAAACACAGCCAACGACACAGGCCCCTCCGAGGACAAAAACAGCACCGGCAAGCCCCGGCGCAACAAACACAAACGCCGCAGCAATGGCGATAACACCAATGACACAATAGTTCATGCCGGATTCAGTGGCTCCAAGTCCGGCCAGCGAAAGAAGCCCTATAAAAGGAGCAGCGGAAGACCATCCAGCTTGGACCGCATACTCGATCGTCCTTGCCAAATACATGGCACCCCAGACAAACCGGCAAACCATACTAACAGAGATTGTCGGGTCTTTAAACAAGCCAGCAAGGTAAACAGCAAAAAAGGGGAATCACAGAGCGAGGACGATGACGAGGAGCCCCGGCAGCCGAGCACTGGGGGCAAAAGAAATTTCCCCCTCAAGTCAAAACGGTGAACATGATATACGCCACACACATCCCAGAAAGGGAGCGTAAGCGAGCACTCAGGGACGTCTACGCGGTAGAGCCAGTCACCCAAAAATTCAATCCGTGGTCGTCTTTGCGATCGCCGAGATCATCCAACCAGTATCGGCCATGGCGGTTCAGCTGGACTGGTCCTCGACCCAATCATCGACGGATTTCACCTGACACGAGTCCTAATGGACGGTGGTAGCAGCCTCAACCTGCTCTATCAGAACACAGTGCGGAAGATGGGCATTAACCCCTCACGAATCAAACCAACAAAGACTACCTTTAAAGGAGTCATACCAGGTGTAGAGGCCCGCTGTATGGGCTCAATCACGCTGGAAGTGGTCTTCGGTTCTCCGGACAACTTCCGAAGCGAGGAGTTAATCTTCGACATCGTCCCCTTCCGCAGCGGCTACCACGCACTGCTCGGACGAACAGCGTTTGCTAGATTCAACGCAGTGCCACATTATGCTTATCTCAAGCTCAAGATGCCGGTCCACGTGGCGTCATTACAGTAAATGGAAACACGGAACGCTCCCTCCGTACAGAGGAGCACACCGCCGCCCTAGCAGCAGAAATACAGAGCGGCCTTCTCAAGCAGCATCATAATCCGGCTGCCGAGCCCCTGGACATCATCAAGAGGGTCCGGACAACACTGCAGCAGGACAGCTCGGCTTGTCACGAGCCGATTAAGCAATTCGGCCTCCGTCCCAGCCCCGATGAGGCAACGACATTACTGCCGCGCGTACATAAACTACGCATTCAAAACCCCATGGGTATCGACGGAGGCATAACTCGTTTGCGATCCACGGTACGGCTTGACCGACCCTGGGATTCGCTCTCTTTTACTTTCTTCATGGGTTTTCTTCTCTTTTCGAGGTCTATACGGACAACCCGCTTTCAGAACACACCAAGGAGGCAAGGAGCTTTGGCGTACAGGGGAACCCCCAGGTGATATCCAATAAACGATTACCATACTTGTTTAACATACCCACACGCAGCTCGCCCTTGGTTACGGCATGTTAAATAGCCTTACTCGCTCATCGCATTACTTGTACAAAGTACGCCTCGACGTACTAGTTACATCACAATGGTGAACAAATGGTGGCGTCAGCTCATTACTTCATTTTTCTGTTTCCTCACCTTAGTATCTATTACTCATTGCACACGTACACCATGGTACGTACTGCTATGCCAGGGGCTTCATTACACCCCGCATCACGGCAATAAAAGTCCAAACACTTTTACAGTATAGTTCGGCACCCCGAACTTATAGCATTATATGCATCGGCTCCAAATCATGTCTTTGGTCAATAGTTGGGTTGCCCGGCTCCTGCGTTTACTACCTTACGTTCCGCTATATCGGCTAGGGTAGTAAAGGGAGAACTACTGCGATTGTGTCCCGGTTATTTTGGACGAACACCTTAGTAGAGAAAGCCGAAAACTGACTGTCATGATGCGGCGAGAGCTGGTCAGCTGTTCGCGAGGTTCCAAATCGTTGGAGATTTTTTCCGCTTCTTGCGAAGAATCGGTTCTTCCGATTAGGCGTGTATAACGCCCCTAATTCGGCCTTCCGAACACCAGGGGCTTCGCCAACTTTATTAATTGTCAAACTCCTATGGCTAAGTGAGGGCGGTAAAGGCCGCATAGTCCGATTGCCTTGTTCATTGCGCTAAACACCTCCTTTAAGGACCAGAATGTGGAGTAAAGAGTGTTTAGATTTACCCCGAACACACCCGTACTATCTACGTGGGGGCAGAAGCCGACGACTGGTCAACCCTCAGATTTAATAAACGGCTGCACAGGAGGTAAAATTTAAATCATAAACATTATACTACGTAACATCATTGTTCCATATTACAGAACAAGGTAATATACATGTTCTCATGGGAATATAACGTCCTTCGAACATTGCTCCGCCACAAGGCGTGACCCCTCCAGAACACCATCAAAATAGTGCTCGGGTCGACGATGCTCCTTGCCCTCCGGTGGTCCCTCGGTCATCAGCTTCTTGGCATCCAACTTTGCCCAATGCGTCTTGACGCGGGCAAAGGCCATACACGCACCTTCAATGCAAACCGACCGCTCCACGGCTTCGAGCCGTGGACATGCACTCATAAGCCGCGGCACAAGTCCGAAGTAGCTGCTAGGTATAGGATCGGCAGGCCACAGCTAGACTATCAGGTCCTTCATGGCTAGCTCTGCCAACCTGTGCAGCTCGACCAACTGCTTTAGCTGGTCGCTGAAAGGCACCGGATGTTCGGACCCCAGATGCTGGGACCAGAATAGCTTCTCCATAGACATCCCTTCTTCGGCTCTATAATACTCGGCAGAATCCGATACACTGTGCGGCAGATCCGTAAACGCCCCTGGAAAATCCAAATTTAGGATAAGTACAAGGAATGTTTCTTCTACATACTTGCTGTGCATGGTGAAAGACTTACCCGCTGTAATCTTCTTGGCCGCCTGAATTTCCTGGAGGGCGCTCTGGGCTTCGGTTCGTGCATCCTGCGCACTCTGGCGGGCCTTCGCCAATTCGGACTCTTGCGCCTTACAATCATGCTCCAGGGACTCAAATCTATCTATCACGCCCTGGAGCTGTTGCTGCGCCTCGCCAACCCGGGCCTCGTGCTTCTCGCGCGAGGCACGTTCCTTGGCCGCTTTGTCCTCGGCCTCGGCTAGCGCCTTCTTAAGGGTTGCCACCTCGGTTGTGGCACCTAATAAAGTTTATGACACTTTAGTCCAGTCGGACTATTCATTTTTTTCGAAATATACCCACAGGTTACTACATACCTTGGCTATCCTTCAGCTGCTTCTTCACGAGTCCGAGCTCCTCCTCGGCCGGCTCCAGTTTCTGCTTCTGTCCGGAGACCTCTGCAGCATGAGCAGTGGCAGCTTGCAGCGATACCTGCTTATTCACATAGACAACTCATGTTAGACTCCTGCGATATTTATTCTTGATCCTCTGTTTGGCTTTTCTTCCCGAACACCAAACAGAGCATCAGGGGCTACTGTCTATACTGTGATATTTTTCCTACAACCACATTACTTACCTCAAAGCCCGTTAGAAGGCTAGTGCAGGCTTCAGTCAGTCCGCTTTTGACGAACTGAACCTTTTTTATTACCGTGTCCATAAGGACACAATGTTCATCTACGATAGAGGCGCCTCGTAGCGCCTCCAGCAGATTATCCGGTACCTCTGGCTGGACAGAGGTCACCGGTGGAGCAGGCATGTTCCCTCCTTGTGGAGAGTGCCATTCACTGGACCCCGGAGCCGTGTGGATCTCCGGAATGGTATCCGACTGAGGCCCGAAGGGAACTCGGGCCCTGTCACCAGTCCCCGCGGGAACCTTTTCCCCCATGTGTCCGGCGACTGAAGAATCGTCCTGGGGCGCCACCCCGATGATCTCCGGGAGCTCCCCCCAGTTGGGGAAGGTCTTTTGCGACACCACCTCGTCATCACCCTTGGGAGAGACGGAATGAGCAGGTGGCAGAGACATGCTAGCCATCTCCTTTGAGTCTAGCGATTCCTTTGTCAAGGATCGCGGGGAGCCATCGCGTGCCGGACTGTAATAACATGGTTTAAGCTATATCAATATCACAAACCAGAAAGGCCAGACGTTTTCGGATTCTAGTACTTACGAGGCGGCCTGAGGCTTGGTCCGACGAGGTCGCTCTGGACTGCTATCAACATCCCACACGGAGTTATCTGCGAGGGAGCCTCTAACCCTCTTGGGCGTTTTCGCCCTCGGACTTGTGGGGGCCGCTCTCTTCCTCCTCCCCACTTCGGGTGGGGAGTCGTTTTCTTTTTCCTCTTCGTCGTCGTCGTCAGCGGGCGAGGAGGAAGTCTGGCTCCCGGACGTCGCGTCCGGAGTGCTTTTACGGCGAGGGCCCTTCTTGGCCCCTTGGGCCGCCTTCTTAGCCGTCTTCTCTGGCACCTCATAAGGCGCAGGGAACAGCATTTTCTCCAGTAATGGAAATTCTTGGTCCTCGGGCAGCGGAGCCGGACAGTTGATCTCCTCTGCCACCTTGATCCAGGACTGAAAACAGGGGAAGGAAGCTTAAATTTCCTCTCAAAATATGCTAGTAGGGGGTACTCCTTGAAAACATTAAAGGAACTGACCGGGTTGGGCTGGCGTTTTAAGCTAAGCCTGCGATCTTCGGTCGTAGGCGGTGGCGTCTCGTCGGCCTTGAAGAGCACTTTCTAGATTTCTTCGTGCGTCGTACCTAAGAGCTCTAGTAGCGTCTGGTGCTTGGCCGGATCAAACTCCCACAGATAACAAGTCCGGCGTTGGCACGGAAGGACCCAACGAATAAGCATGACCTGGACCACGTTGACGAGCTTGATTTTCCTGTCTATCATGTTCTGGATGCACGTCTGGAGCCCAGTCAGCTCATCCGAAGGACCCAGGTTAGGCCCCTCTCTTGCCAGGAGGTGAGCCGCATCGGGATTCCGGATCGGAATTCGGGGGCTGCCGCCCAGTCAGCATCACGCGGTTCGGTGATGTAGAACCACCCCGATTGCCACCCCTTCACCGTCTCCGCAAATGAGCCTTCGGGCCAGGTGACGTTGGGCATCTTGCCCACCATAGCGCCTCCACACTCTGCTTGTTGACCGCTCACTACTTTCGGCCTCACATTGAAGGTCTTCAGCCATAGGCCGAAGTGAGGCGGGATGCGGAGAAAAGCCTCACAAACGACGATAAATGCCAAAATGTTGAGGATAAAGTTGGGGGCTAGGTCATGAAAATCCAGCCCATAGTAAAATATCAACCCACAGAACCCCAGCCCATGGACGAAATGTGTAAGAAACACAACCCTCTCGTGGGGCTCGGGAGTAGGGATGATCTGTCCCTTGGCCGGGAGTCGATGAGCGATCTCCTTGGCCAGATATTCGGCATCCCGGAGCTCCTTGATATCCTTCTTCTTGACGGAAGAGGCCATCCACTTACCTCCAGCTCCGGATCCGGACATCTTTGGAGTGCTTTCTTGAACAAGAGAAAAGCTAAAGCTTGGGCGCTGGAGCTCAGGGACAGAAGGGCTGAGGAGGAACCGAGGTGTGGGTAAAGAAAGGGGATCCGTACCCCCTTATAAAGGCCATGAATGTCAAGCGCCTCCCCACTCGCCTTAAACTCGCCTATTCCCAAGGGCCGTGCAAACGACACGGTTGGGTTACCCATGCCCGCATTGATGAGAATCCCGCAATAAGGGGACACGATCTCTGCTTCGACAAGACGTGCCAATGGCAACCGCATCTCGGAACATGGAGCGACAAACGGAAAACGGTTCGAAATTATGACCGGGCGGACGTGATGTCGTGTTGTAAAAAGCTGTCAGCGGATAGAACTCGTGTAAAATATATATTCTCTCTGCGGTTGTGTATGGTGTGTGTAACAGGTTCGGATACAATCATCGCATCCGAAGACTATCTTGGAGTTCGGAAGAAGGGGAACCCGCCTTGCAATGCCGAAGACAATCTGCACGCCGGACTCCTCGTCATTGAAGCCAGGTTCAGGGGCTACTGAGGGAGTCCTAGACTAAGGGGTCCTCGGGTGTCCGGCCTATTATTCATTGGGCCGGACTGATGTGCTGTGAAGATGTGAAGGCCGAAGACTATACCCATGTCCGGATTGGACTCACCTTGGCGTGGAAAGCAAGCTAGGCGACCGACTATGAAGATTCCCTCTTATGTAACCGACCCCATGTAACCCTAGATCTCTCCGGTGCCTATATAAACTGGAGAGCATAGTCCGGATGGACGGATACTCATTGCCATATTCACATAGGCTATATTTCTAGGGATTAGCCATTACGATCTCGTGGTAGATCAACTCTTGTAACACTCATATTCATCAAGATCAATCAAGCAGGAAGTAGGGTATTACCTCCATAGAGAGGGCCCGAACCTGGGTAAACATCATGTCCCCCGTCTCCTGTTATCATCGATTCTAGACGCACAGTTCGGGACCCCCTACCCGAGATCCGCCGGTTTTGACACCGACAGCTATACACATATTTTAGTTGCTGTTGATTACGTTACTAAGTGGGCAGAAGCTATTCCAACTAGTAGTGCTGATCATAACACCTCTATTAAGATTCCTAAAGAAGTTATTTTTCCGAGGTTTCGAGTCCCTAGATATTTAATGACTGATGGTGGTTCACATTTTATTCATCGTGCTTTCGAAAAATGCTTGCTAAGTATGATGTTAATCATAGAATTGCATCTCCTTATCACCCACAATCTAGTGGCCAAGTAGAACTGAGTAATAGAGAGCTCAAATTAATTTTGCAAAACACTGTTAATAAATCTCGAAAGAATTGGTCCAAGAAACTTGATGATGCATTATAGGCCTATAGAATTGCATATAAAAATCCTATGGGTATGTCTCCGTATAAGATGGTTTATGGAAAAGCATGTCACTTACCTCTCGAACTAGAACATAAGGCATATTGGGCCATTAAGGAGCTCAATTATGATTTCAAACTTGCCGGTGAGAAGAGGCTATTTGACATTAGCTCACTTGATGAATGGAGAACCCAAATATATGAGAATGCCAAGCTGTTTAAAGAAAAAGTTAAAAGATGGCATGACAAAAGGATACAAAAGCGTGAGTTTAATGTAGGTGATTATGTTTTGCTATACAACTCTCGCTTAAGATTTTTTGCAAGAAAACTCCTCTCTAAATGGGAAGGTCCTTATGTTATCGAGGAGGTCTATCGTTCCGGTGCCATAAAAATCAACAACTTCGAAGGCACAAATCCGAAGGTGGTGAACGGTCAAAGAATCAAACATTATATCTCAGGTAATCCCATAAATGTTGAAACCAATGTTATTGAAACCGTAACCTCGGAGTAATATATAAGGGACACTTTCCAGAACGTTTCAGACTTCGAAAAGGAATAGGTACGTGGTACGGTAAGTAGACCGACTCCAAAACAGTTCTAATGGCAATTTTGATCCGTTTTGGAATATTTAAGAAAATAGGAAAATAAGAAGTAGTCCGGGAAGGACACGGGGCATCCACGAGGGTGGGAGGCGCGCCCTACCCCCCTGGGCGCGTCCCCTGCCTCGTGGGCACCCCGTGTGCTCTCCGGACTCCGTTTTCTTGCATGATACTGCTACCTCTTGACCACTGCGTTGGTTTTCCCTTGAAGAGGAAAGGGTGATGCAGTAAAGTAGCGTAAGTATTTCCCTCAGTTTTTGAGAACCAGGGTATCAATCCCGTAGGAGGCCACGCCCAAGTCCCTCGCACCTACACAAACAAATATAAACCTCGCAACCAACACAATAAAGGGGTTGTCAATCCCTTCACGGTCACTTACGAAAGTGAGATCTGATAGATATGATAAGATAATATTTTTGGTATTTTTATAATAAAGACTAAAAGTAAAGAAAACAAAATGAACGGCGCCAAAAATAGCTTGTTGACGGGAGATTAATATGATGGAAAATAGACCAGGGGGACATAGGTTTCACTAGTGGCTTCTCTCGAGAGCATAAGTATTACGGTGGGTGAACAAATTACTGTTGAGCAATTGATAGAATTGAGCATAGTTATGAGAATATCTAGGTATGATCATGTATATAGGCATCACGTCCGTGACAAGTAGACCGACTCCTGCTTGCATCTACTACTATTACTCCACACATCGACCGCTATCCAGCATGCTTCTAGAGTATTAAGTTCAAAAGAACAGAGTAATGCTTTAAGTAAGATGACATGATGTAGAGGGATAAACTCATGCAATATGATATAAACCCCATCTTGTTATCCTCGATGGCAACAGTACAATATGTGCCTTGCTGCCCCTACTGTCACTGGGAAAGGACACCGCAAGATTGAACCCAAAGCTAAGCACTTCTCCCATTGCAAGAAAGATCAATCTAGTAGGCCAAACCAAACTGATAATTCGAAGAGACTTGCAAAGATAACCAATCATGCATAAAAGAATTCAGAGAAGATTCACATATTGTTCATAGATAAACTTGATCATAAACCCACAATTCATCGGTCTCAACAAACACACCACAAAAGAAGATTACATCGAATAGATCTCCACAAGAATCATGGAGAACTTTGTATTGAGATCCAAAAAGAGAGAAGAAGCCATCTAGCTAATAACTATGGACCCGAAGGTCTGAGGTAAACTACTCACACATCATCGAAGAGGCTATGGTGTTGATGTAGAAGCCCTCCATGATCAATGCCCCCTCCGGCAGGACGCCGGAAAAGGCCCCAAGATGGGATCTCACGGGTACAGAAGGTTGCGACGGTGGAATTAGGTTTTCGTGGATGCTTCTGTTGGTTTGGGGGTACGTAGGTATATATAGGAGGAAGAAGTACGTCGGTGGAGCAACGAGGGCCCCACGAGGGTGGAGGGCGCGCCCAGGGGGGTAGGCGCGCCCCCTACCTCGTGCCCTCCTGGTTGATGTCTTGACGTAGGGTCCAAGTCCTCTGGATCGCGTTTGTTCCGAAAATCACGTTCCCGAAGGTTTTATTCCGTTTGATATTCTTTTTCTGCGAAACTCTGAAATAGGCAAGAAACAGCAATTTGGGCTGGGCCTCCGGTTAATAGGTTAGTCCCAAAAATAATATAAAAGTGTATAACAAAGCCCAATAATAATCCAAAATAGAATATAATATAGCATGAAGCAATAAAAACTTATAGATACGTTGGAGACGTATCAAGCATCCCCAAGCTTAATTCCTGCTCGTCCTCGAGTAGGTAAATGATAAAAACAGAATTTTTGATGCGGAATGCTACTTGACATAATTTTTTAATGTAACCCTCTTAATTGTGGTATGAATATTCAGATCCGAAAGATTCAAGATAAAAGTTTAATATTGACATAAAAGCAATAATACTTCAAGCATACTAACTAAGCAATTATGTCTTCACAAAATAACATGGCCAAAGAAAGTTCATCCCTACAAAATCATATAGTTTAGTCATGCTCCATTTTCCTCACATCAGAATGCTCTCATCATGCACAACCCCGATGACAAGCCAAGCAATTGTTTTATACTTTAGAAATCTCAAACTTTTTCAACCATCACGCAATACATGAGCGTGAGCCATGGATATAGCACTATGGGTGGAATAGAATATAATGATGGGGGTTATGTGGAGGAGCCAAAAAAGGAGAAAGTCTCACATCAAGGCGGCTAATCAGCGGGCTATGGAGATGCCCATCGATTGATGTTAATGCAAGTACTAGGGATTGCCATGCAACGGATGCACTAGAGCTATAAATGCATGAAAGCTCAACAAAATAAACTAAGTGGGTGTGCATCCAACTTGCTTGCTCACGAAGACCAAGGGCATTTGAGGAAGCCCATTGTTGGAATATACAAGCCAAGTTCTATAATGAAAAATTCCCACTAGTATTTGAAAGTGATGAAACAAGAGACTCTCTATCATGAAAATCATGGTGCTACTTTGGAGCACAAGTGCGGAAAAAGGATAGTAGCATTGTCCCTTTATATTTTCTTTTTTTTTGGCCTTGTTTTTTTTATTTGGCCTTTTTTTGGGACAATGCTCTATGAAAGATGATCATCACACTTCTATTTATTTACAACTCAATGATTACAACTCGATACTAGAACAAAGTATGACTCTATATGAATGCCTCCGGCGGTATACCGGGATAACAATGAATCAAGAGAGACATGTATGAAAAATTATGAACGGTGGCTTTGCCACAAATACGATGTCAACTACATGATCATGCAAAGCAATATGACAATGATGAACGGGTCATGATAAACGGAACGCTCGAAAGTTGCATGGCAATATATCTCGGAATGGCTATGGAAATGCCATAATAGGTAGGTATGGTGGCTGTTTTGAGGAAGATATAAGGAGGTTTATGTGTGAAAGAGCGTATCATATCACGGGGTTTGGATGCACCGGCGAATTTTGCACCAACTCTCAATGTGAGAAAGGGCAATGCACGGTAACGAAAAGGCTAGCAATGATGGAAGGGTAAGAGTGTGTATAATCCATGGACTCAACATTAGTCATAAAGAACTAACATACTTATTGCAAAAATCTACAAGTCATCAAAAACCAAGCACTACGTGCATGCTCCTAGGGGGATAGATTGGTAGGAAAAGACCATCGCTCGCCCCCGACCGCCACTCATAAGGAAGACAATCAAAGAACACCTCATGTTTCAAAAATTTGTTACATAACGTTCACCATACGTGCATGCTATGGGACATGCAAACTTCAACACAAGTATTTCTCAATTTCACAACTACTCAACTAGCACAACTTTAATATCACTACCTCCATATCTCAAAACAATCATCAATCATCAAACTTCCACCGCCGTGCTCTAAAAGATATAAGTGAAGCACTAGAGCAAAAACTATGTAGCTCAAAAGATATAAGTGAAGCGCATAGAGTATTCTAATAAATTCCGAATCATGTGTGTCTCTCTCAAAAGGTGTGTACAGCAAGGATGATTGTGGTAAACTAAAAATCAAAGACTCAAATCATACAAGACGCTCCAAGCAAAACACTTATCATGTGGTGAATAAAAATATAGCTCCAAGTAAAGTTACCGATGGAAGTAGACGAAAGAGGGGATGCCTTCCGGGGCATCCCCAAGCTTTGGCTTTTTGGTGTCCTTAGATTATCTTGGGGTGCCATGGTCATCCCCAAGCTTAGGCTCGTGCCACTCCTTGTTCCATAATCCATCAAATCCTTTACCCAAAACTTGAAAACTTCACAACACAAAACTTAACAGAAAATCTCGTGAGCTCCGTTAGCGAAACAAAACAAAACACCACTTAAAGGTACTGTAATAAACTAATTATTTATTTATATTGGTGTTAAACCTACTGTATTCCAACTTCTCTATGGTTTATAAACAATTTTACTAGCCATAGATTCATCAAAATAAGCAAACAACACACGAAAAACAGAATCTGTCAAAAACAGAACAGTCTGTAGTAATCTGTAACTAACGCAAACTTCTGGAACTCAAAAGATTCAGACAAAATAGGAAGACCTAGACAATTTGTTTATTGATCAGCAGCAATTGGAATCAATATTTTATCACGTTCTGGTGATTTTTAACAATTATTTTCGTGAATAGAAAGTTTCTGGAATTTTCAGCAAGATCAAATAACTATCATCCAAGAAGATCCTATAGGTTTAACTTGGCACAAACACTAATTAAAATATAAAAACAAATCTAACCAGAGGCTAGATCAAAGATTTATTCCTAAACAGAAGCAAAAGAAAAAAAACTAAAAATAAAATTGGGTTGCCTCCCAACAAGCGCTATTGTTTAACGCCCCAAGCTAGGCATACAAGCAAGGATAGATCTAGGTATTGCCATCTTTGGTAGGCAATCCATAAGTGGCTCCCATAATAGATTCGTATGGTAGTTTTATTTTGTTTCTAGGAAAGTGTTCCATGCCTTTCTTTAACGGAAATTGGAATCTAATATTCCCTTCCTTCATATCAATAATTGCACCAATCGTTCTAAGGAAAGGTCTACCAAGAATAATAGGACATGAAGGATTGCAATCTTTGTCAAGAACAATAAAATCTTCGGGCACATAGTTCCTATTTGCAATAATAATAACATCATTAATTCTTCCCATAGGTTTCTTAATGGTGGAATCCGCAAGGTGCAAGTTTAAAGAACAATCATCAAAATCACGGAAACCTAGTAGATCACATAAAGTTTTTGGAATCGTGGAAACACTAGCACCCAAATCACACAAAGCATTGCATTCATGATCTTTAATTTTAATTTTAACAGTAGGTTCCCACTCATCATAAATTTTTCTAGGGATAGAAACTTCCAACTCAAGTTTTTCTTCATAAGATTGCATCAAAGCATCAACGATATGTTTAGTAAAAGTTTTATTTTGACTATAAGCATGAGGAGAATTTAGCACGGATTGCAACAAGGAAATACAATCTATCAAAGAGCAATTATCATAATTAAATTCCTTGAAATCCAAAATATTGGGTTTATTAATATCTAGAGTTTTGATCTCTTCAATCTCACTTGTACCAATTTTTGCATCAAGATCTAGCAACTCCGAATTTTTGGAACGCCTTCTAGGTAAAGGTGGATCATATTCAGTCCCATCATTATCATGATTCATATTGGAAAACAAAGATTTAATAGGGGACACATCAATAACTTTTAGATCTTCATCTTTATTTTCATAGAAATTAGAAGAACACGCATTCACAAAGCAATCTTTCTTAGCACGCATCCTAGCGGTTCTTTCTTTGCACTCATCAATGGAAATTCTCATGGCTTTGAGAGACTCATTGATATCATGCTTAGGTGGAATAGATCTAAGTTTAAAAGAATCAACTTCAAGAGAAATTCTATCAACGTTCCTAGCCAATTCATCAACTTTAAGCAATTTCTCTTCAAGCAAAGCATTGAAATTCTTTTGCAAATTCATAAATTCTTTAACACTAGTCTCAAATTCAGAGGGCATCTTATTATAATTTCCATAAGAATTGTTGTAGGAATTACCATAATTATTAGAGGAATTACTAGGATACGGCCTAGGATTAAAGTTTCCTCTATACGCGTTGTTACCAAAATTATTCCTACCAACAAAATTCACATCCATAGATTCGTTATTATTCTCAATCAAAGTAGACAAAGGCATATCATTAGGATTAGAAGAAACACTTTTATTAGCAAATAATTTCATAAGTTCATCCATCTTTCCACTCAAAACATTAATTTCTTCTATCGCATGCACTTTCTTATTAGTAGATCTTTCAGTGTGCCATTGAGAATAATTAACCATAATATTATCTAGGAGTTTAGTAGCTTCTCCTAAAGTGATTTCCATAAAAGTACCTCCCGCAGCCGAATCTAAAAGATTTCTAGAAGCAAAATTCAATCTGGCATAAAAAAATTGTATAATCATCCAAAGATTTAAACCATGTGTAGGGCAATTACGTATCATTAATTTCATCCTCTTCCAAGCTTGTGCAACATGTTCATGATGAAGTTGCTTAAAGTTCATGATATCGTTTCTAAGAGAGATGATCTTAGCAGGAGGAAAATACTTAGAGATAAAAGCATCTTTGCACTTATTCCAAGAATCAATACTATTTTGAGGCAAAGACGAAAATCAATCTTTAGCATGATCTCTAAGCAAAAAAGGGAATAGCTTCAATTTAACAATATCATTGTCCACATCTTTGTTCTTTTGCATATCACACAAATCAACGAAGCTATTTAGATGGGTAGCGGCATCTTCACTAGGAAGGCCGACGAATTGATCTTTCATGACAAGATTCAACAAAGCAGCATTAATTTCACAAGATTTAGTATCGGTAAGAGGAGCAATCGGAGTGATAAGAAAATCATTGTTGTTGGAATTGGTAAAGTCACACAATTTAGTATTCTCTTGAGCCATCGTAACAAGCAAGCAATCCAACACACGAGCAAATAAGAAGCGAGCGAAAAAGAGACAAACGGAAAGAGAGGGCGAATAAAACGGCAAGGGTGAAGTGGGGGAGAGGGAAACGAGATGCAAATGGCAAATAATATAATGCGGGAGATAAGAGTTTGTGATGGGTACTTGGTATGTTGACTTTTGCGTAGACTCCCCGGCAACGGCGCCAGAAATCCTTCTTGCTACCTCTTGAGCACTGCGTTGGTTTTCCCTCGAAGAGGAAAGGGTGATGCAGTAAAGTAGCGTAAGTATTTCCCTCACTTTTTGAGAACCAAGGTATCAATCTAGTAGGAGGCCACGCCCAAGTCCCTCGCACCTACACAAACAAATATAAACCTCGCAACCAACGCAATAAAGGGGTTGTCAATCCCTTCACGGTCACTTACAAAAGTGAGATCTGATAGATATGATAAGATAATATTTTTGGTATTTTTTTTAATAAAGACTAAAAGTAAAGAAAACAAAATAAATGGCGCCAGAAATAGCTTGTTGACGGGAGATTAATATGATGGAAAATAGACCCGGGGGCCATAGATTAATATGATGGAA
Source organism: Aegilops tauschii subsp. strangulata (assembly GCF_002575655.3). Taxonomy (NCBI): domain Eukaryota; kingdom Viridiplantae; phylum Streptophyta; class Magnoliopsida; order Poales; family Poaceae; genus Aegilops; species Aegilops tauschii. The sequence continues at coordinate 326,023,086 of NC_053040.3, forward strand.
AATAGACCCGGGTGCCATAAGTATTACGGTGGGTGAACAAATTACTGTTGAGCAATTGATAGAATTGAGCATAGTTATGAGAATATCTAGGTATGATCATGTATATAGGCATCACGTCCGCGACAAGTAGACCGACTCCTGCCTGCATCTACTACTATTACTCCACACATCGACCGCTATCCAGCACGCATCTAGAGTATTAAGTTCAAAAGAACAGAGTAACGCTTTAAGTAAGATGACATGATGTAGAGGGATAAACTCATGCAATATGATATAAACCCCATTTTGTTATCCTCGATGGCAACAATACAATACGTGCCTTGCTGCCCCTACTTTCACTGGGAAAGGACACCGCAAGATTGAACCCAAAGCTAAGCACTTCTCCCATTGCAAGAAAGATCAATCTAGTAGGCCAAACCAAACTGATAATTCGAAGAGACTTGCAAAGATAACCAATCATACATAAAAGAATTCAGAGAAGATTCAAATATTGTTCATATATAAACTTGATCATAAACCCACAATTCATCAGTCTCAACAAACACACCGCAAAAGAAGATTACATCGAATAGATCTCCACGAGAATCGTGGAGAACTTTGTATTGAGATCCAAAAAGAGAGAAGAAGCCATCTAGCTAATAACTATGGACCCGAAGGTCTGAGGTAAACTACTCACACATCATCGGAGAGGCTATGGTGTTGATGTAGAAGCCCTCCGTGATCAATGCCCCCTCCGGCGCGATGCCGAAAAAGGCCCCAAGATGGTATCTCACGGGTACAGAAGGTTGTGGCGGTGGAATTAGGTTTTCGTGGATGCTTCTGTTGGTTTGGGGGTACGTAGGTATATATAGGAGGAAGAAGTACGTCAGTGGAGCAACGAGGGCCCCACGAGGGTGGAGGGCGCGCCCAGGGGGGTAGGCGCGCCCCCCTACCTCGTGCCCTCCTGGTTGATGTCTTGACGTAGGGTCCAAGTCCTTTGGATCACGTTTGTTCCGAAAATCACGTTCCCGAATGTTTTATTCCATTTGATATTCTTTTTCTGCGAAACTCTGAAATAGGCAAGAAACAGCAATTTGGGCTGGGCCTCCGGTTAATAGGTTAGTCCCAAAAATAATATAAAAGTGTATAACAAAGCCCAATAATCATCCAAAACATAATATAATATAGCATGAAGTAATCAAAAATTATAGATATGTTGGAGACGTATCAGATACTTCTTTTGGTTGGTAAAAATTCATTAATCTCCCGAAGGTTTTGACCACCGTATCACGCAAATATCCTTTGTTTTCGTTTCGAGCTGTTTTTCTGACAGATCTTGGTCACCATGACGTCTCCAAGCGCCCCCAAGGACAAGTTCTTCGAGAAGGTCATCAACCCCTACCTCGTGGAGGTGTTGCAACACCCTCAAACCATTAAGATGCATGATGGGTTGCTGCACATCCGCGATGTTGAGGGACCAATGAGGACCGGAAGCGTGGAGACAAGGCTTGAAGCAATGGAGCAACAAGTCTTCAAGTGTCAGGAGATGGTGGAGCATGGACTCAACACCAATCACATAATGATCACGAAGTTCACCAACAACCACAAGTTGGACGCCAAGGACATTGGGGAGGCCATCTTCAAGCTTCTCGAGAAAATCGAGCACCTCCAAGCCCAGATCTATGACCTGCAAAACCAAAACTGTGAGTATGAATATAGATTCAGGAGGATGAGTTTGGCTGCAGATTTGAGGATTCCGGAGACTCGATCATCTTTCTATGATGGTGAGCCTATGCCTTGGAAGATGGACGACAAGCCTACATCATCAACAACTCCATCATCACCCCCCCCCCCGAGGAAAGAGATATAATCACATGGGTATGGGCACTCCCCTTGGCAACTGCCAAGCTTGGGGCAGGTGCCCCGGTATCGTATCACCATCACACTCCTATCTTTACCATTTTTCTTAGCTTGATCCTTTTAGTAATATCTTGATCTAGTATAATAAAGTTTTAGTATGATTTTGTTTTGAGTTTTGCCTTATGATCCTTCTATGTAATCGAGTCGTGAGCTATATATAATAAAGATTAGTGTTGAGTCAAGGGCTTGATTATTTTACTATGATCTTGAGGGAATAAAATAATAGAAAAAAGAAAGAACAAAAAGAAATAAAGAGATCATATTGATCTTATGAAGAGTAATGACTTCACATATAAAGAGTATGATGAATAAAAGTTGTTGAGAGTCGACAAACATAGTTTTGGTCATCGTTGCAATTAATAGGAAGTAATAAAGAAAGAGAGGTTCCACATATAAATATACTATCTTGGACATCTTTTATGATTGTGAGCACTCATTAAAATATGACATGCTAAAGAGTTCATGTTGGACAAGGAAGACAACGTAATGGCTTATCTTTTCTTATATCCGAAATAAAGTATATTGTCATGGATCATCCAACATGTTGAGCTTGCCTTTCTCCCTCATGCTAGCCAATTCTTTGCACCAAGTAGAGATACTACTTGTGCTTCCGAATATCCCTTAAACTCGTTTTGCCATGAGAGTCCACCATACCTACCTATGGATTGAGTAAGATCCTTCAAACAAGTTGTCATGTTGTATGCAATAAAAATTGCTCTCTAAATATGTGTGATCTATTAGTGTGGAGAAAATAAACGTTATACGATCTTGTGATATGGACGCAATAAAAGCGACGGACTACATAATAAAGGTCCATATCACAAGTGGCAATATAAAGTGACGTTCTTTTGCATTAAGATTTCGTGCATCCAACCAAAAGCACATGACAACCTCTGCTTCCCTCTATGAAGGGCCTATCTTTTACTTTTGTCTTATTCCTTATGCAAGAGTCATGGTGATCTTCACCTTTCCTTTCTACATTTTATCCTTTGGAAAGCACATTGTGTTGGAAAGATCCTGATATATATATATATATATATATATATATATATATATATATATCCAATTGGATGTAAGTTAGAATGAATTATTATTGTTGACATTACCCTCAAGGTAAAAGGTTGGGAGGAGAAACTATAAGCCCCTATCTTTCTCTGTGTCCGATTAAAACTCCATAACCACAAGTATTGCGTGAGTGTTAGCAATTGTGAAAGACTAAATGATAGTTGAGTATGTGGACTTGCTGAAAAGCTCTTATATTGACTCTTTCTGATGTTATGATAAATTGCAATTGCTTCAATGACCAAGATCATAGGTTGTTAGTTCTCAATGAAGTTTCTGATTCATACTTGACATTGTGAATAGATTATTACTTGAGCATAAGAAATCATATGACAATATCCATACATGTTGTTGTTATAAGAATGATCATGATGCCCTCATGTCCGTATTTTATTTTATCGACACCTCTATCTCTAAACATGTGGACATATTTATCGTTATCGGCTTCCGCTTGAGGACTCGCACTTGGTAATTTCCACTTGGGAGATTTAACAACAACGGTAGTACCGCATGTGTTGTCACGGTTGTGCTCAGATCCAGTTGAGGATTCGGATCTGACACCGTGCGGTACTACCGCATCTCTATTGTGGTACTGATACGTCTCCAACGTATCTATAATTTTTGATTGCTTCATGCTATATTATATTCTGTTTTCGATGATTATTGGGCTTTGTTATACACTTTTATATTATTTTTGGGACTAACCTGTTAACCGGAGGCCCAGCCCAAATTGCTGCTTTTTGCCTATTTCAGAGTTTCGCAGAAAAAGAATATCAAACGGAGTCCAAACGGAATAAAACCTTCGGGAACGTGATTTTCGAAACAAACATGACCCTACGTCAAGACATCAACCGGGAGGGCACCAGGTAGGGGGGGGCGCGCCTACCCCCCTGGGCGCGCCCTCCACCCTCGTGGGGCCCACGTTGCTCCACTAACGTACTTCTTCCTCCTATATATACCTACGTACCCCCAAACCAACAGAAGCATCCACGAAAACCTAATTCCACCACCGCAACCTTCTGTACCCGTGAGATCCCATCTTGGGGCCTTTTCCGGCGTCCTGCCGGAGGGAGCATTGATCACGGAGGGCTTCTACATCAACACCATAGCCTCTCTGATGATGTGTGAGTAGTTTACCTCAGACCTTCGGGTCCATAGTTATTAGCTAGATGGCTTCTTCTCTCTTTTTGGATCTCAATACAAAGTTCTCCGCGATTCTCATGGAGATCTATTCGATGTAATCTTCTTTTGCGGTGTGTTTGTTGAGACCGATGAATTGTGGGTTTATGATCAAATTTATCTATGAACAATATTTGAATCTCCTCTGAATTCTTTTATGTATGATTGGTTATCTTTGCAAGTCTCTTCGAATTATCAATTTGGTTTGGCCTACTAGATTGATCTTTCTTGCAATGGGAGAAGTGCTTAGCTTTGGGTTCAATCTTGCGGTGTCCTTTCCCAGTGACAGTAGGGGCAGCAAGGCACGTATTGTATTGTTGCCATCGAGGATAAAAAGATGGGGTTTATATCATATTGCATGAGTTTATCCCTCTACATCATGTCATCTTACTTAAAGCGTTACTCTATTCTTTTGGACTTAATACTCTAGATGCATGTTGGATAGCGGTCGATGTGTGGAGTAATAGTAGTAGATGCAGGCAGAAGTCGGTCTACTTGTCGCGGACGTGATGCCTATATACATGATCATACCTAGATATTCTCATAACTATGCTCAATTCTATCAATTGCTCAACAGTAATTTGTTCACCCGCCGTAATACTTATGCTCTTGAGAGAAGCCACTAGTGAAACCTATGGCCCCCGGGTCTGTTTTCCATCATATTAATATCCCGTCAACAAACTATTTCTGGCGTCGTTTATTTTGTTTTGTTTACTTTTAGTCTTTATTATAAAAATACCAAAAATATTATCTTATCATATCTATCAGATCTCACTTTCGTAAGTGACCGTGAAGGGATTGACAACCCCTTTATTGCGTTGGTTGTGAGGTTTATATTTGTTTGTGTAGGTGCGAGGGACTTGGGCGTGGCCTCCTACTGGATTGATACCTTGGTTCTCAAAACTTAGGGAAATACTTACGCTACTTTACTGCATCACCCTTTGCTCTTCAAGGGAAAACCAACGCAATGCTCAAGAGGTAGCAAGAAGGATTTCTGGCGCCGTTGCCGGGGAGTCTACGCAAAAGTCAACATACCAAGTACCCATCACAAACTCTTTTCTCCCGCATTACATTATTTGCCATTTGCCTCTCGTTTTCCTCTCCCCCACTTCACCTTTGCCATTTTATTTGCCCCTCTTTTCCGTTCGCCTTTTTCTCGTTAGATCTTTTGTTTGCTTGTGTTGCCATGTGCCTTCTATATGCTTGCATCTTCGCTTGCTGAAAATCTATTGTTATGGATCCTCATCCCCTTGCTAATCTTTTTAAGAGATCCAATTATGATGAACCAATTGCTAGTGAGTTTTGTGCACTAGATTATCTTTACGAGGTTTTGCTTGAAATTCGTGAATCTGAAAATTGTGATGAAGTGTTGAAAGAACAAACTTATGAATTGATTCACGATAGCTCCTTGAATAAAAAGCATGATTTTAATGATTTTACTATAAATTCTCTTAATGTCAATTATGCTAATAATATGCAAAACCCTAAGCTTGGGGATTCTAGTTTTGCTATGACTACTATTTGTTGCAATGATCATGATTGGGGTGATTCTTCTTATGATCTTGAAAAATTATTTAAGCTCCATGATGAATATGAGATTGATAATAGTGTTTGCAATTTTATTGAAAGTGGGTTTGGAAGAGTGTCAACTTTAGATCCCACATATTTGGAGAATGTTCAATCTTATGAAATTTTTGATAAAAGTGGGTTTGGAGAGGTCATGACTTTAGTTAATGTTAAGCCCACTATTTTGGAAGAGTGTCAACTTTGCATGCATGTGGATCGTGTTGAAAATATTTTATGTGATAGCTATATTGTTGAATTTTCTTATGATCCTACATGTAATTATTATGAGAGAGGAAAATATGGTTGTAGAAATTTTCATGTCACTAAATTTCCTCTCGTTATGTTGAGATTGCTATTGTTTCTTTCTTCTTCCTTGCATATGCTAGATCTTGCTTGTCTTGCTAATTTGTTTGCTTATAAAATGCCTATGCATAGGAAGTATGTTAGACTTAGATGTGTTTATCACGTGTTTTATGATGCTCTCTTTGTTCTTCAATTCTTGTCTTTCATGTGAGCATCATTAAAATTATCAATGCCTAGCTAGGGGCGTTAAACGATAGCGCTTGTTGCGAGGCAACCCAATTTTATTTATAGTTTTTTTTGCTTTTTGCTTCTGTTTAGGAATAAATCTTTTATCTAGCCTCTGGTCAGATTTTTTTTATGTTTTAATTAGTGTTTGTGCCAAGTTAAACCTATAGGATCTTCTTGGATGATAGTTATTTGATCTTGCTGAAAATTCCAGAAACTTTCTGTTCACGAAAATAATTGTTAAAAATCACCAGAACGTGAAAAAATATTGATTCCAATTGCTGCTGATCAATAAACAAATTGTATAGGTCTTCCTATTTTTGCTGAATTTTTTGAGTTCGAGAAGTTTGCGTTAGTTACAGATTACTACAGACTGTTCTGTTTTTGACAGATTCTGTTTTTCGTGTGTTGTTTGCTTATTTTGATGAATCTATGGCTAGTAAAATAGTTTATAAACCATAGAGAAGTTGGAATACAGTAGGTTTAACACAAATATAAATAAATAATGAGTTCATTATACTACCTTGAAGTGGTGTTTTGTTTTCTTTCGCTAACGGAGCTCACGAGATTTTCTGTTAAGTTTTGTGTTGTGAAGTTTTCAAGTTTTGGGTAAAAGATTTGATGGATTATGGAACAAGTAGTGGCAAGAGCCTAATCTTGGGGATTCCCATGGCACCCCAAGATAATCTAAGGACACCAAAAATCCAAAGCTTGGGTATGCCCCGGAAGGCATCCCCTCTTTCGTCTACTTCCATCGGTAACTTTACTTGGAGCTATATTTTTATTCACCACATGATATGTGTTTTGCTTGGAGCGTCTTGTATGATTTGAGTCTTTGCTTTTTAGTTTACCACAATCATGTTTTCTGTACACACCTTTTGAGAGAGACACAGATGATTCGGAATTTATTAGAATACTCTATGTGCTTCACTTATATCTTTTGAGCTATATAGTTTTTGCTCTAGTGCTTCACTTATATCTTTTAGAGCACGGCGGTGGTTTTGTTTTATAGAAACTATTATTCTCTCATGCTTCACTTATATTATTTTGAGAGTCTTAAACAGCATGGTAATTTGCTTAAATTGGGAAATTAATCCTAAAATGCTAAGTATTCAAAACTACTAAAAAACGTTCTTATGAGTGTGCTGAATACTAAGAGAAGTTTGATGATTGATGATTGTTTTGAGATATGGAGGTAGTGATATTAAAGTTGTGCTAGTTGAGTAGTTGTGAAATTGAGAAATACTTGTGTTGAAGTTTGCGAGTCCCGTAGCATGCACGTATGGTAAACGTTATGTAACAAATTTGAAACATGAGGTGTTCTTTGATTGTCTTCCTTATGAGTGGCGGTCGGGGACGAGCGATGGTATTTTCCTACCAATCTATCCCCCTAGGAGCATGCGCGTAGTGCTTGGTTTTTGATGACTAGTAGATTTTTGCAATAAGTATGTGAGTTCTTTATGACTAATGTTGAGTCCATGGATTATACGCACTCTTACCCTTCCATCATTGCTAGCCTCTTCGGTACCGTGCATTGCCCTTTCTCACATTGAGAGTTGGTGCATACTTGGCCGGTGCATCCAAACCCCGTGATATGATACGCTCTTTCACACATAAACCTCCTTATATCTTCCTCAAAACAGCCACCATACCTACCTATTATGGCATTTCCATAGCCATTCCAAGATATATTGCCATGCAACTTTCCACCGTTCCGTTTAACATGACACGTTCATCATTGTCATATTGCTTTGCATGATCATGTAGTTGACATCACATTTGTGGCAAATCCACCGTTCATAATTTTTTCATACATGTCACTCTTGATTCATTGCTATCCTGGTATACCGCCGGAGGCATTCATATAGAGTCATACTTGTTCTAGTATCGAGTTGTAATCATTGAGTTGTAAATAAATAGAAGTGGGATGATCATCATTCATAGAGCATTGTCCCAAAAAAAGGAAGAAAGGCCAAATAAAAAAAGAAGGCCCAAAAAAAAAAGGGGACAATGCTACTCTCCTTTTTCCGCACTTGTGCTTCAAAGTAGCACCATGATTTTCATGATAGAGAGTCTCTTGTTTTGTCACTTTCATATACTAGTGGGAATTTTTCATTATAGAACTTGGCTTGTATATTCCAACAATGGGCTTCCTCAAATGCCCTAGGTCTTCATGAGCAAGCAAGTTGGATGCACACCCACCTAGTTTCTTTTGTTGATCTTTCATGCATTTACAACTCTAGTGCATCCGTTGCATGGCAATCCCTACTCCTTGCATTAACATCAATCGATGGGCATCTCCATAGCCCGTTGATTAGCCGTGTTGATGTGAGACTTTCTCCTTTTTTGTCTTCTCCACATAACCCCCATCATTATATTCTATTCCACCCATAGTGCTATATCCATGGCTCACGCTCATGTATTGCGTGAAGGTTGAAAAAGTTTGAGATTACTAAAGTATGAAACAATTGCTTGGCTTGTCATCGGGGTTGTGCATGATGAGAGCATTCTTGTGTGACGAAAATGGAGCATGACTAAACTATATGATTTTGTAGGGATGAACTTTCTTTGGCCATGATATTTTGAGAAGACATAATTGCTTAGTTAGTATGCTTGAAGTATTATTGCTTTTATGTCAATATTAAACTTTTATCTTCAATCTTTCGGATCTGAATATTCATACCACAATTAAGAGGGTTACATTAAAAAATTATGCCAAGTAGCATTCCGCATCAAAAATTCTGTTTTTATCATTTACCTACTCGAGGAAGAGCAGGAATTAAGCTTGGGGATGCTTGATACGTCTCCAACGTATCTATAATTTTTGATTGCTTCATGCTATATTATATTCTGTTTTGGATGATTATTGGGCTTAGTTATACACTTTTATATTATTTTCGGGATTAACCTATTAACCGGAGGCCCAGCCCAAATTGCTGTTTTTTTGCCTATTTCAGAGTTTCGCAGAAAAAGAATATCAAACGGAGTCCAAACGGAATAAAACCTTCGAGAACGTGATTTTCGGAACAAACATGATCCAGAGGACTTGGGCCCTACGTCAAGACATCAACCAGGAGGGCACGAGGTAGGGGGGCGCGCCCTCCACCCTCGTGGGGCCCATGTTGCTCCACGGACGTACTTCTTCCTCCTATATATACCTACGTACCCCCAAACCAACAGAAGCATCCATGAAAACCTAATTCCACCGCCGCAACCTTCTGTACCCGTGAGATCCCATCTTGGGGCCTTTTCTGACGTCCTGCCGGAGGGGGCATTGATCACGGAGGGCTTCTACATCAACACCATAGCCTCTCCGATGATGTGTGAGTAGTTTACCTCAGACCTTCGGGTCCATAGTTATTAGCTAGATGGCTTCTTCTCTCTTTTTTGATCTCAATACAAAGTTCTCCACGATTCTCATGGAGATCTATTCGATGTAATCTTCTTTTGCGGTGTGTTTGTTGAGACCGATGAATTGTGGGTTTATGATCAAGTTTATCTATGAACAATATTTGAATCTCCTCTGAATTCTTTTATGTATGATTGGTTATCTTTGCAATTCTCTTTGAATTATCAGTTTGGTTTGGCCTACTAGATTGATCTTTCTTGCAATGGGAGAAGTGCTTAGCTTTGGGTTCAATCTTGCGGTGTCCTTTCCCAGTGACAGTAGGGGCAGCAAGGCACGTATTGTATTGTTGCCATCGAGGATAACAAGATGGGGTTTATATCATATTGCATGAGTTTATCCCTCTACATCATGTCATCTTACTTAAAGCGTTACTCTATTCTTTTGGACTTAATACTCTAGATGCATGCTGGATAGCGGTCGATGTGTGGAGTAATAGTAGTACATGCAGGCAGAAGTCGGTCTACTTGTCGCGGATGTGATGTCTATATACATGATCATACCTAGATATTCTCATAACTATGCTCAATTCTATCAATTGCTCAACAGTAATTTGTTCACCCACCGTAATACTTATGCTCTCGAGAGAAGCCACCAGTGAAACCTATGGCCCCCGGGTCTATTTTCCATCATATTAATCTCCCGTCAACAAACTATTTCTGGCGTCGTTTATTTTGTTTTCTTTACTTTTAGTCTTTATTATAAAAATACCAAAAATATTATCTTATCATATCTATCAGATCTCACTTTCGTAAGTGACCGTGAAGGGATTGACAACCCCTTTATTGCGTTGGTTGTGAGGTTTATATTTGTTTGTGTAGGTGCGAGGGACTTGGGCGTGACCTCCTACTGGATTGATACCTTGGTTCTCAAAACTGAGGGAAATACCTATGCTACTTTACTGCATCACCCTTTCCTCTTCAAGGGAAAAGCAATGCAGTGCTTAAGAGGTAGCAGGTACTACCACTCGTACGGTACTACCGCTCCTCCAGAGTGGTACTACCGCGCGAGGCGCGGCATGATGCGTCCATTTTGCATCATGCTTTTATATCGATATTTATTGCATTATGGGCTGTTATTACACATTATTTCACAATACTTATGCCTATTCTCTCTTATTTTACAATGTTTACATAAAGAGGAAGAATGCCGGCAGCTGGAATTCTGGGGTGGAAAAGGAGCAAATATTAGAGACCTATTCTGCACAGCTCCAAAAGTCCTGAAACTTCACGGAAGTCGTTTTTGGAATTTATAAAAAATACTGAGCGAAGAAAATACCAGAGGGGGCCCACACCCTGGCCATGAGGGTGGGGGCGCGCCCTACACCCCTGGGCGCGCCCCCTGCCTCGTGGGCCCCCTGGCAGGCCTCCGGTGCCCATCTTCTGCTATATGAAGTCTTTTACCCTGAAAAAATCATAAGCAAGCTTTCGGGAAGAAACTCCGCCGCCACGAGGCGGAACCAATCTAGGGCTCTGGCAGAGCTGTTCTGCCGGGGAAACTTCCCTCCGGGAGGGGGAAATCATCGCCATCGTCATCACCAACGATCCTATCATCGGGAGGGGGTCAGTCTCCATCAACATCTTCACCAGCACCATCTCCTCTCAAACCCTAGTTCATCTCTTGTATCCAATCTTTGTCTCCAAACCTCAGATTGGTACCTGTAGGTTGCTAGTAGTGTTGATTACTCTTTGTAGTTGATGCTAATTGGTTTACTTGGTGGAAGATCATATCTTCAGATCCATTATGCATATTAATACCCCTCTGATTATGAACATGAATATGATTTGTGAGTAGTTACGTTTGTTCCTGAGGACATGGGAGAAGTCTTCTATAAGTAGTTATGTGAATTTGGTATTCGTTCGATATTTTGATGAGATGTATGTTGTCTTTCCTCTAGTGGTGTTATGTGAACGTCGACTACATGACACTTCACCATTGTTTGGGCCTAGAGGAAGGAGTTGGGAAGTAATAAGTAGATGATGGGTTGCTAGAGTGACAGAAGCTTAAACCCTAGTTTATGCATTGCTTCGTAAGGGGCTGATTTGGATCCATATGTTTCATGCTATGGTTAGGTTTACCTTAATACTTCTTTTGTAGTTGCGGATGCTTGCAATAGGGGTTAGTCATAAGTGGGATGCTTGTCCAAGTAAGGACAACACCCAAGCACTGGTCCACCCACATATCAAATTATCAAAGTAACGAGCGCGAATCATATGAGCGTGATGAAAGCTAGCTTGACAATAATTCCCATGTGTCCTCGGGAGCGCTTTTCTCTATATAAGAGTTTGTCCAGGCTTGTCCTTTGCTACAAAAAGGATTGGGCCATCTTGCTGCACCTTATTTACTTTTATTACTTGTTACCCGTTACAAATTACCTTATCACAAAACTATCTGTTACCGATAATTTCAGTGCTTGCAAAGAATACCTTACTGAAAACTGCTTATCATTTCCTTCTGCTCCTCGTTGGGTTCGACACTCTTACTTAGCGAAAGGACTATGATAGATCCCCTAAACTTGTGGGTCATCACGGCACTAAAATTTTAACTGCCGCTCCGAGACACGGTACTACCGTGCCACCATGGCACAGTACTACCGTGGCTAGGAGCAGCACTAAAATTTTAGTACCGCGCACCCATGCGGTACTACCGTTGTTGTTAAATCTCCCAAGTGGCAATTACCAAGTGCGAGTTCTAGTTGTTTCAACTGTTTTGCTGTGGTCTTTGCATTGATCCTTCTCGCTTCTCTTGCGTGTTTTTGTGTTTTGTGTCATAGGTGGTGGCTCAAAAGGTATATCGCTCCATGACTGGCTCCTTGCTTTACCTTTGTGCATCTAGACCGGATATCATGTTGAGTGTGGGAATTTGTGCACGGTTTCAAGCCACACCTAAGGAAAGCCACTTTGTGGCGGCCAAACGAATCTTTCTATATTTGGCTCATACCACATACTTTGGCTTATGGTACCCAAGAGGAGCAAACTTCAAGCTTGCAGGATATTCGGACTCGGATTGGGCGGGAGACAAAGTGGATAGGAAGTCCACTTCCGGAGGGTGCCAATTCCTTGGTTGCTCATTGGTAAGTTGGTCTTCTAAGAAGCAAAGTCGTGTGTCTCTCTCATTGTAACACCCCGAGAATCATGCTACAGTAACTCTCTGTGATTAAGCTAATCATGTTGCTAAACAGGGCTTGATCACATTTGAATCACATTTCTTTTCAAACTCCTAATTCAAACTTCAATTAAATTTAAAGTGGAAAATAAAAGTTTTCAAAAATTTAAACAAAAATGTTCGGGCCATGCCAGAAATTGCACTGATAATTATTGTGGAGAAAACACATTTTTATAAAATGCCTAAATACTTTTAAATGAAATAAAACATAAAAAGAAAATACAAAAGAAAACAGAACAAACAAAGAAAGAAAAAAAAGAGAAGGAGAAGGCCCCCCCACTGGACCCCTGGCCCAACTGGGCCGACCCCAGGCCCAGCCGGCCTAGCCCACCTCTCCCACTCGCCCTCCCCTTCCCTGTTCCCCCGACCGGGGTCGGAACAGGGCAGGTCCCCGCCGCACCTACTCGCCGGCGACGGGGGAGGATAAGGTCGCCCGCGCCCCGCCCCCTCGGGCCCCTCTCCCACTCGCCCCCCCGCTCACCTCTCGGCCTCTGCGCCTCTCCCTCTCCCCCCCCCCAGATCCACGCCGCTCCCTCCTTCCCCATCGCCCGACGCGGTCGCCGCCGTTCTCCGTCGTTCACGCGGCCACCGAGCCCCGTTCCCCTCCCCGACGTGTCCACGAGCTCCGCCGCGTCGAGCCCGTCCTCCCCGACCACCTGCTCGAGCCGGGAGCCCCTACATCACCCCCCAACGCCGTCGCCTTCTTCCTCGGGTCACCGCCGTCTTCTTCGACTCCGGCGACTGCTGCTGCTACTAAGCCTCTCACCGGCCTCCATGTGCCGCGCGGTGAGCTCCTCTACCTCCTCCCCCTCTCCATTAGCTAGCTAGCTCGCCGTAGCCACCGCGGCGCGTTAGGCCGCACCCTCCGCCGCCTAGCACGTCGCCGGCGTCGTTCCGGCGACCTTTTGGTCTTTAGCTAGCGCCCATCTTGCTCGCGCGTGCACGTAGGCCTCGCCCCGCTCTCTGGATTGCCCGATCTCGCGCCGTACCACCGTTCCCGTTGCTCGCCCGAAGCACCTCGCCGCCGGCGAGCTCGAAGCGCTCGCCCCCGTCCGTTCCAGCCACTCCGGCCACCACCGTTGGACGCGCGACGCCGAGCCGCGTCGAACGCGCCCAGCCACAACCCCGCAGACCCCCTGTGCGCGAAACCCGCGCCCCTCCCGAGCCGCGCCGCCGCGTTTAGCTCGTCGGAGTCAACTCCGGCGCGTCTCCGGCCAGTGGCCGACGTGGCGCCGCGTGGCCTCCCCTATGAGGCTGACGTGTGGGCCCTTGGGGCCCTGTTGAGTGGGTTGACCCCAGTCAACTGCTGACTGGGCAGGCCCAGCCACTGACATGCGGGCCCCGCCGCATAATTAACAAAAAAAATGTTTTTATAAATAAAACTAATTAATTAATCTAATTAGGCACTGACAGGTGGGGTCCAGTAGTTAATTAACTAAAATTAGTTAGTTTAATCTTCTGTTAGCCCACTGTCTATGACAGGTAGGGCCCACTGGTCAGTTTGACCTGGTCAGCCGCTCTGTTGACCTGCTGACGTCAGCATTACCTCATGCTGACGTCGCATTAGGACACACCTAGCACCGCTCATTGTCATGTCACGCATTGTCATGCTTATGTTTGCATTGTATTTACTGTTTCTTCCCCCTCTTCTCTCCGGTAGACTACGAGACCGACACTGCTGCTGCCCAGTTTGACTACGGAGTCGACGACCCCTCCTACTTGCCAGAGCAACCAGGCAAGCCCCCCCCCCTTGATCACCAGATATCGCCTAATCTTCTCTATACTGCTTGCATTAGAGTAGTGTAGCATGTTACTGCTTTTCGATATCCTATCCTGATGCATAGCCTATCCTTGCTACTACTGTTGTTACCTTTACCTGCAATCCTACATGCTTAGTATAGGATGCTAGTTACCATCAGTGGCCCTACATTCTTGTCCGTCTGCTGTGCTATACTATCGGGCCGTGATCACCTGGGCGGTGATCACGGGTATATACTTATATACTATATACATGACACATGTGATGACTAAAGTCGGGTCGGCTCGAAGGAGTACCCGCAAGTGGATCTTTGTGGCGGAGCGACAGGGCAGGTTGAGACCGCCTAGGTGAGAGGTGGGCCTGGCCCTGGTCGACGTTCGCGGTTACTTAACACGCTTAACGAGATCTTGGTATTTGATCTGAGTCTGGCCATTTGGTCTATACGCACTAGCCATGTACGCGGGAGTAGTTATGGGTATCCCGGCGTCGTGGTATCAGCCGAAGCCTTCGTGACGTCAGCGACTGAGTGGCGCGCGCCGTGTTGGACCGCTTTGACGTAACCGCCGTGATCGTGTGGGTTGCTAGGTCTGCTCGCGGCCGCGTTCGCAACGTGCAGGTGTGCATAGGGCGATGGGCCCAGACCCCTACGCGCTTAGGATTAGACCGGTGTGCTGACCGCTCTGTTGTGCTTAGGTGGGGCTGCAACGCGTTGATCTTACGAGGCCGGGCATGACCCAGAAAAGTGTGTCCGGCCAAATGGGATCGAGCGTGTTGGGTTATGTGGTGCACCCCTGCAGGGAAGTTTATCTATTCGAATAGCCGTGTCCCTCGGTAAAAGGACGACCCGGAGTTGTACCTTGACCTTATGACAACTAGAACTGGATACTGAATAAAATACACCCTTCCAAGTGCCAGATACAACCCGGTGATCGCTCTCTAACAGGGCGACGAGGAGGGGATCGCCGGGTAGGGTTATGCTATGCGATGCTACGTGGAGGACTTCAATCTACTCTCTTCTACATGCTGCAAGATGGAGATGTCCAGAAGCGTAGTCTTCGACAGGACTAGCTATCCCCCTCTTATTTTGGCATTCTGCAGTTCAGTCCACTGATATGCCCCTTTACACATATACCCATGCATATGTAGTGTAGCTCCTTGCTTGCGAGTACTTTGGATGAGTACTCACGGTTGCTTCTCTCCCTCTTTTCCCCTTCTCCTTCCTATCTGGTTGTCGCAACCAGATGTTGGAGTCCAGGAGCCAGACGCCACCATCGATGACGACACCTATGACACTGGAGGTGCCTACTACTACGTGCAGGCCGCTGACGACGATCAGGAGTAGTTAGGAGGATCCCAGGCAGGAGGCCTGCGCCTCGTTCGATCTGTATCCCAGTTTGTGCTAGCCTTCTTAAGGCAAACTTGTTTAACTTATGTCTGTACTCAGATATTGTTGCTTCCGCTGACTCGTCTGTGATCGAGCACTTGTATTCGAGCCCTCGAGGCCCCTAGCTTGTATTATGATGCTTGTATGACTTATTTTTGTTGTAGAGTTGTGTTGTGATATCTTCCCGTGAGTCCCTGACCTTGATCGTACACATTTGCGTGCATGATTAGTGTACGGTCAAATCGGGGGCGTCACAAGTTGGTATCAGAGCCGACTGCCTGTAGGAATCCCCCTTTCCACACTCTTTGGCTGAAGTCGAGTCTAGACATTACAAAACTTTTACTAACATGGATGTGTGTCTTACGGGCCCACGTCGCCATTGGGTGGTACTAGGATCTTTTACTCCTCGACCTTTACTCTGGGACTCTGAACTCTCTTCCACTCGGGTTAAACGAATTTACTAACTCTAACACTAGGATCCCGTGACCGCATTCACCCCAAAGTTGGATAAGCCATAGTTGTTTCTTAGAGTAGTATTTTGAACAATTCATACACTGTCATTTGACTCCTTTGAAACGTCTTTGCTTTCAGATGGAACCCACGAGGCAGGTCGTTCGCCACACGACGGCCATTGGTGCCTCGGGATCACCTGCGGTGCTAGCTGAGATGATGACCTATCTGGGTTATCGCTGGCACCCTGAGTACACCGTCTACGAGGAGTACCAGGACTTTAACCAGGAGCAGTACCGTGCCATCGTCCACCTCTACTCTCGGGAGTATGACTCCACTACTGTGCTGCACACCGCACGTGGTGTTGGTGTGACCATCGATATGGTTGTCCATGATGCTGCCTATGCTGCTCTGACACGTCTTCGTGGAGAGTATCGGGAGTTGGACACCTCCCCTTTCAGGCATATTGCTATCGCATCTGATGTTGGTGCGGAGGGATACTATACTGCTGCCTACTCCACTGTCACCCGAGAGCCCTTCTACCATCAGAACCTGGTTTTGCATGCTGATGGGATGGATCGAGCTAACCGAGCTCTTCGCCACGAGATGTACACCACCCGTCAGCACCTTTACCGTGCTCTGACGCTGCTGCACCCCTTTGTCCGATCTGGACAGGTACCGCGTACTGCGATCTACCCAGCCAGGACCGTGATGCCCCACGGTGTCGGTTGGCCAGAGGTGGGAGGCTACTCTCCCGCACTTGGTCCTCTTCTGCCACCTGAGCGTCGGGCTCTACACCTAAGTATCCGCGGCCCCCAGTCTGCTGACGTGGAGGGCTATCCGTTGCCTCACTACCAGCTGTCGGGCTACGATTACCTCCACAGTACCTCTTGGGACTGATGTAGTCTTGCTTAGTTAGTATTAGTTGCAGTCGTCGCGAGCCTGTGTGCCGCCTATGATGTTTTAGTCTATGTACTGAACTCTATGTACTGAACTCTATGCGTGACCCCTTTTGTAAGTTATGCCGACTACTACGTAGTAGCTATTGTGCTCCTTTCGTTATGCATGTTTCATCATGAATGATTCTTGTCTTGCAAATATTTCTCAATGCTGAACTACCCCTGTTATATATTAGCAGGATGGTTAGACCAGGTGGTCGTGGTCGTGGTGGCGATGCCCCACCACCACCTGAGTACATGGCTGGTATGATCCAGCAGTTTGAACTGAACCGCCAGTTCATGGAAAATATGATGGCTCAGTTTCCTCGCCCCAATATGAACCAGCAGCCAGCCCAAGTGACTCTTCAAGATTTCATATGCCTCAACCCAACCATCTACCGCAGCTCAACTCAGCCTCTGGATGCTGATGACTAGCTCCGTGACATCACCTATGAGATGGAGTCTGCTGATGTAGCCCCTCCCAGCTATGTCAACTTTGCTTCCTTCTTTCTGAAGGGACCCGCAGCTCGATGGTGGGACAGCCACAGGCGTACTCTGCCAGCTGGAACAATCATCACCTGGCCAGACTTCCAAGCTGCTCTCCGTGCCCGCTTCATTCCTCAAGGAGTCATGGACCGGAAGAAGCGTGAGTTCCGCAACCTCACCCAAGGCAACAAAACTGTCGAAGCTTATCAGCGGGAATTTCTGGACTTGTCCCGCTATGCTGAAGAAGACATTGCAACTGATGCACGCAGACAGGAGAAGTTCCGTGATGGCCTTCAAGCTGACATCAAGCTCGCACTTCTAGTGCATGACTTTGCTGATTTCGCCACCTTGGTGAACAAGGCCATCAATGTCGAAACTGGTCTGCAGGAGTACCAGAGCTCTCAGAGGCGCAACCGTGACACGGGCTCATCTTCGGGCTCGCCCTCACAGAAGCGTAAGATATGGATCCCGAACAGCATGTATCGTCCAAATGCACCTGCTCCAAGGAAATCTTATGTTGCACCGCGTCTGCCTCCTCCACCATCTAGGCAGTCAAAGCTACCAGCTCCCCCACCTGGGGCTCCTGTTCCCACTCCCGATAATGGTCTGTGCTTCAAGTGTGGTCAACCGGGTCACTTTGCCAGGAACTGCTATCAGAACCAGAATCAACTGGCCCTTCCAGCAGCTGGCCGTGGTAACAACCAGCCTCGCAACAACAATGCTAAGTCTTATGGTCGTGCTCATGCCAACCACATTGATCTCAGCGAAGCTCAAGACCAGCCTGCTACTGTGATGGGTACACTCCTCGTAAATTCAGTACCAGCATCCGTTTTATTTGATACAGGAGCATCCCATTCATTCATATCAGCAGAATTTGCATTCCTGCATGGCATTAATTACGAAGAGATAAACACTCCGCTAGTGGTACACACCCCTGCGGGCCAATGTCAAACCTCTATGGTTAGTCACGACGTTACTGTTGAAATTGAAGGACTGGAATTTCTTGTCTCTCCCATCGTACTGAAGTCCTGTATTGATCTCATTCTGGGAATGAATTGGTTAAAAGCGCATACTGCTTCAATCGTTTGCACCACTAAGACCGTCCATCTGCTACACCCTTCAGATGAGATAGTTACTTACCAAGCCCATCTGGTGCAAAATGCCAAGGCAAGGCTCTATGCATTGAATGCATTGAATGCTGCACCACTCGAGGGCATTGAAAACATTCCCGTCGTGCGTGAATTCCTCGACGTCTTCCCTGAAGAACTTCCAGGGATTCCCCCTGCTAGAGCTGTCGAATTCATCATCGACTTGAAACCAGGCACCACTCCTATAGCCAAGCGACCATACAAAATGCCGCCGCATGAACTCCTTGAGCTTAAGGAGGAAATCGACAAATCTCTTCGCAAAGGATTCATTCGCCCAAGTTGCTCTCCTTGGGGAGCACCTTCTCTCTTTGTCAAGAAGAAGGATGGGACAAACCGGTTAGTTCAAGACTACTGTCCTATAAACCAAGCTACCATCCAGAATAAATACCCCCTTCCTCGGATCAATGATCTGTATGATCAACTGGCGGGATCGTCAGTGTTCTCTAAGCTCGACTTGAGGTTGGGCTACCACCAGATCCGTGTTCGCGAAGAGGATATCCCAAAGACCGCCTTCGTGACTCGCTATGGTTCATACGAGTACACCGTCATGTCTTTCGGTTTAACCAATGCTCCAGCCACCTTCTCTCGTCTGATGAACTATATATTCATGGATTACCTAGACAAGTTCGTTGTGGTTTATCTGGATGATATCCTGGTATTTTCCAAGAACGAAGAAGAACATGCTGAACATCTTCGACTTGTGCTGGAAAAGCTACGAGAGCATCAACTATATGCCAAGTTCTCCAAATGTGAATTCTGGCTACCCAAAGTAACCTATCTCGGGCATGTCATCTCTAGGGATGGTATTGCCGTCAACCCTGAACGAGTTCAGGCTATTCTTGATTGGACTCCTCCCAAGAATGTTAAGCAAGTCAGAAGTTTTCTCGGTCTCGCCAGCTATTGCCGTCGATTCGTCGAGAACTTCTCCAAGATCGCCAGGCCTCTGACTAACCTGTTGCATAAGGGCGTCAAGTTCCAATGGACAGACAAATGTCAGGAAAGTTTCCAGGCACTCAAAGACAAGTTGACTTCTGCTCCAGTTCTAGCTCCACCTGATACTAAGAAGGACTTTGTCATTTACTGCGACGCTTCCCGTCAAGGATTAGGCTGTGTCCTAATGCAAGACCGCAAAGTGATTGCTTATGCCTCTCGGCAATTGCGCCCTCACGAAGAGAACTACCCAGTTCACGACCTCGAACTTGCTGCTGTCATTCATGCGCTGAAGCAGTGGTGACATTACCTTCTCGGTAATCGTTGCGAGATCTTCACCGACCACCAAAGTCTGAAGTATCTGTTTACTCAGCCAGACCTGAACCTCCGTCAGCAGAGATGGATGGAGCTTGTTGCAGACTTTGACTTGGGTATTTCCTATACGCCAGGCAAGGCTAATGTAATGGCTGATTCCTTGAGCCGCAAGTCTTACTGCAACCACCTCCAGGTTCACAAAGTTCAGCCCTCGCTTGTTGAAGAATTCAGGAAGCTGAACCTCCATATTGTTCCTTCGGGTGCACTCGCTCCCCCTCCTAAGGAGTTTGGCAAGGTGAACCTCCACGTTGTTACCCAGGGTTCCCTCAATACCCTAGTTGCTAAACCAGATCTCGAGGACAGCATCAAAAGGCTACAGAAGTATGACTCTGAAGCCCACAAGATTAAGCGCTACCTCGCAGAAGGAAAGCCCTCATTCTTCACTATTGCTGAAGATGGCACCTTATACTTCAAGGGCCGCCTAGTGGTGCCTTGTGCAGAGAAAAACCTGGATATGACACAGGAAGTTATGAAGGAAGCTCATGATACGCCTCTATGTATCCATCCTGGTAGTACAAAGATGTACCAAGACATCCGTCAGAGATTCTGGTGGTCTAATATGAAGCAAGGCATTGCTCGTTATGTTGCTGAGTGTGACGTTTGCCGTCATATCAAAGCAGAACACCAAAGGCCTGCTGGAACTCTGCAACCTATCTCTATTCCTGAATGGAAATGGGACCACGTGGAGATGGACTTCGTCACTGGATTTCCCAAATCACAGAAAGGTAATGATGCTATTCTTGTCGTCATTGACCGGCTTTCCAAAGTTCCACATTTTCTGGCAGTCAAAGAAATGATCACTGCTAGCCAGTTGGCAACGCTCTATATGTCCAGGATTGTTTTTCACTCCACGGTATTCCATTGGTTATCAGCTCAGACCGTGGCAGCTTATTCACTTCAAGATTCTGGGCAAGTTTCCAAGAAGCTATGGGAACTCATCTGTCATTCAGTACTGCGTTTCATCCTCAATCGCAAGGACAAGTTGAACGCGTCAACCAAGTTCTCGAAGACATGCTTCGAGCTTGTGTTATTTCCTTCGGCAAGAAATGGGAGGAATCTCTCCCGTATGCTGAGTTCTCTTATAATAATAGCTATCAAGCTAGTCTGAAGATGGCCCCCTTCGAAGTGTTATATGGACGAAAGTGCCGAACCCCTCTGAACTGGTCAGAAACTGGGGAACGTCCACTCTTCGGTCCGGGTATTATCCAAGATGCCGAAGAACAAGTCTGCATTATTCGCGAGAATCTCAAGACTGCTCAGTCACGTCAGAAGAGTCAGTATGACCGTCATCATAAAGACATGGTCTATCAACCTGGCGAAAAGGCTTATCTTCGAGTCACACCTATGAAGGGTGCTCACCGCTTCGGAATCAAGGGCAAACTAGCTCCTCGATATATTGGCCCTTTCCTTATTCTCGAAAGGCGTGGAAAAGTGGCATACCAACTGGAGCTACCGCTAAACCTTTCTCCGGTTCATGATGTGTTCCATGTGTCACAGCTCCGCCGTTGCTTCAAGGACCCAATCCGAGTTGTGGATCATGAAGTGCTCGAATTGCAGCAAGACCTCTCCTATAAGGAGCATCCGGTCCGCATTCTCGACCAAGCTGAACGCCGCACACGTCAGAAGGCGATCAAGTTTCTCAAAGTCCAGTGGTCGCACCATTCTGAAGAGGAGGCCACTTGGGAACGAGAGGATCGTCTGCGCGAAGAATACCCCGCACTGTTTCCTTCTACCTCCTAAATCTCGGGACGAGATTTCTTGTAGTGGAGGAGATTTGTAACACCCCGAGAATCATGCTACAGTAACTCTCTGTGATTAAGCTAATCATGTTGCTAAACAGGGCTTGATCACATTTGAATCACATTTCTTTTCAAACTCCTAATTCAAACTTCAATTAAATTTAAAGTGGAAAATAAAAGTTTTCAAAAATTTAAACAAAAATATTCGGGCCATGCCAGAAATTGCACTGATAATTATTGTGGAGAAAACACATTTTTATAAAATGCCTAAATACTTTTAAATGAAATAAAACATAAAAAGAAAATACAAAAGAAAACAGAACAAACAAAGAAAGAAAAGAGAAGGAGCAGGCCCCCCACTGGACCCCTGGCCCAACTGGGCCAACCCCAGGCCCAGCCGGCCTAGCCCACCTCTCCCACTCGCCCTCCCCTTCCCTGTTCCCCCGACCAGGGTCGGAACAGGGAAGGTCCCCGCTGCACCCCCTCGCCGGCGACGGGGGAGGATAAGGTCGCCAGCGCCCCGCCCCCTCGGGCCCCTCTCCCACTCGCCCCCCTCACCTCTCGGCCTCTGCGCCTCTCCCTCTCCCCCCCAGATCCACGCCGCTCCCTCCTTCCCCACCGCCCGACGCGGTCGCCGCCGTTCTCCGTCGTTCACGCGGCCACCGAGCCCCATTCCCCTCCCCGACGTGTCCACGAGCTCCACCGCGTCGAGCCCGTCCTCCCCGACCACCTGCTCGAGCCGGGACCCCCTACATCGCCCCCCAATGCCGTCGCCTTCTTCCTCGGGTCGCCGCCGTCTTCTTCGACTCCGGCGACTGCTGCTGCTACTAAGCCTCTCACCGGCCTCCGTGTGCCGCGCGGTGAGCTCCTCGACCTCCTCCCCCTCTCCATTAGCTAGCTAGCTCGCCGTAGCCACCGCGCCGCGTTAGGCCGCACCCTCCGCCGCCTAGCACGTCGCCGGCGTCGTTCCGGCGACCTTTTGGTCTTTAGCTAGCGCCCATCTTGCTCGCGCGTGCACGTAGGCCTCGCCCCGCTCTCTGGATTGCCCGATCTCGCGCCGTACCACCGTTCCCGTTGCTCGCCCGAAGCACCTCGCCGCCGGCGAGCTCGAAGCGCTCGCCCCCGTCCGTTCCAGCCACTCCGGCCACCACCGTTGGACGCGCGACGCCGAGCCGCGTCGAACGCGCCCAGCCACAACCCCGCAGACCCCCTGTGCGCGAGACCCGCGCCCCTCCCGAGCCGCGCCGCCG
Source organism: Aegilops tauschii subsp. strangulata (assembly GCF_002575655.3). NCBI lineage: Eukaryota > Viridiplantae > Streptophyta > Magnoliopsida > Poales > Poaceae > Aegilops > Aegilops tauschii. Next base: position 326,046,350 of record NC_053040.3, read on the forward strand.
TGTTTGGCTCGTCGGAGTCAACTCCGGCGCGTCTCCGGCCAGTGGCCGACGTGGCGCCGCGTGGCCTCCCCTGTGAGGCTGGCGTGTGGGCCCTTGGGGCCCTGTTGACTGGGTTGACCCCAGTCAACTGCTGACTGGGCAGGCCCAGCCACTGACATGCGGGCCCCGCCACATAATTAACAAAAAAATGTTTTATAAATAAAACTAATTAATTAATCTAATTAGGCACTGACAGGTGGGGTCCAGTAGTTAATTAACTAAAATTAGTTAGTTTAATCTTCTGTTAGCCCACTGTCTATGACAGGTAGGGCCCACTGGTCAGTTTGACCTGGTCAGCCGCTCTGTTGACCTGCTGACGTCAGCATTACCTCATGCTGACGTCATAATTCATTTTTGCTTAATTCAAATAATTCCAGAAATTCAAATAAACTTTGAAAATTCATATCTTTTAAACCGTAACTCGGATGAAAATGTTTTCTACATGAAAGTTGCTCAGAAAGACGAGACAAATCCGAATACGCAGTCCGTTCGTCCACCACACCTCCCTAACCTATGGAACTAGCAACTTTCCCCCTCCGGTCCGTCTGTCCGAAAACGCGAAACATCGGGAATACCTCCCGGATGTTCCCCCCCTTCGCCGGTACCACCTACTGTCGCATTAGGACACACCTAGCACCGCTCATTGTCATGTCACGCATTGTCATGCTTATGTTTGCATTGTATTTACTGTTTCTTCCCCCTCTTCTCTCCGGTAGACTACGAGACCGACACTGCTGCTGCCCAGTTCGACTACGGAGTCGACGACCCCTCCTACTTGCCAGAGCAACCAGGCAAGCCCCCCCCCCCTTGATCACCAGATATCGCCTAATCTTCTCTATACTGCTTGCATTAGAGTAGTGTAGCATGTTACTGCTTTTCGATATCCTATCCTGATGCATAGCCTATCCTTGCTACTACTGTTGTTACCTTTACCTGCAATCCTACATGCTTAGTATAGGATGCTAGTTACCATCAGTGGCCCTACATTCTTGTCCGTCTGCTGTGCTATACTATCGGGCCGTGATCACCTGGGCGGTGATCACGGGTATATACTTATATACTATATACATGACACATGTGATAACTAAAGTCGGGTCAGCTCGAAGGAGTACCCGCAAGTGGATCTTTGTGGCGGAGCGACAGGGCAGGTTGAGACCGCCTAGGTGAGAGGTGGGCCTGGCCCTGGTCGACGTTCGCGGTTACTTAACACGCTTAACGAGATCTTGGTATTTGATCTGAGTCTGGCCATTTGGTCTATACGCACTAGCCATCTACGCGGGAGTAGTTATGGGTATCCCGGCGTCGTGGTATCAGCCGAAGCCTTCGTGACGTCAGCGACTGAGTGGCGCGCGCCATGTTGGACCGCTTTGACGTAACCGCCGTGATCGTGTGGGTTGCTAGGTCTGCTCGCGGCTGCGTTCGCAACGTGCAGGTGTGCATAGGGCGATGGGCCCAGACCCCTGCGCGCTTAGGATTAGACCGGCGTGCTGACCGCTCTGTTGTGCTTAGGTGGGGCTGTGACGCGTTGATCTTACGAGGCCGGGCATGACCCAGAAAAGTGTGTCCGGCCAAATGGGATCGAGCCTGTTGGGTTATGTGGTGCACCCCTGCAGGGAAGTTTATCTATTCGAATAGCCGTGTCCCTCGGTAAAAGGACGACCCGGAGTTGTACCTTGACCTTATGACAAGTAGAACTGGATACTGAATAAAATACACCCTTCCAAGTGCCAGATACAACCCGGTGATCGCTCTCTAACAGGGCGACGAGGAGGGGATCGCCGGGTAGGGTTATGCTATGCGATGCTACTTGGAGGACTTCAATCTACTCTCTTCTACATGCTGCAAGATGGAGATGTCCAGAAGCGTAGTCTTCGACAGGACTAGCTATCCCCCTCTTATTCTGGCATTCTGCAGTTCAGTCCACTGATATGCCCCTTTACACATATACCCATGCATATGTAGTGTAGCTCCTTGCTTGCGAGTACTTTGGATGAGTACTCACGGTTGCTTCTCTCCCTCTTTTCCCCTTCTCCTTCCTATCTGGTTGTCGCAACCAGATGTTGGAGTCCAGGAGCCAGACGCCACCGTCGACGACGACACCTACGACACTGGAGGTGCCTACTACTACGTGCAGGCCGCTGACGACGATCAGGAGTAGTTAGGAGGATCCCAGGCAGGAGGCCTGCGCCTCGTTCGATCTGTATCCCAGTTTGTGCTAGCCTTCTTAAGGCAAACTTGTTTAACTTATGTCTGTACTCAGATATTGTTGCTTCCGCTGACTCGTCTGTGATTGAGCACTTGTATTCGAGCCCTCGAGGCCCCTGGCTTGTATTATGATGCTTGTATGACTTATTTTTGTTGTAGAGTTGTGTTGTGATATCTTCCCGTGAGTCCCTGACCTTGATCGTACACATTTGCGTGCATGATTAGTGTACGGTCAAATCGGGGGCGTAACACTTATCCACCGAAGCGGAGTATGTGGCGGCCGGTAGTTGTTGTGCACAACTTCTATGGATGAGGCAAATTTTAAAGGATTACGGTGTCATTTGTGACAAAGTGCCTCTTTGGTGTGACAATGAAAGTGCCATGAAGATTTCTCTCAACCCGGTTTAACACTTCAAGACGAAGCATATTGAGATTCGGTATCACTTCATCCGAGATCACATTAGGCGAGGGGAGATCGAGATCAACTATGTCAACACTCATGATAACCTTGTAGATATTTTCATGAAGCCCTTGGATGAAGCAAGATTTCGCGAGTTAAGGCATGAGCTAAATATCATTGATTCGAGCAATGTTGCTTGAACCCTTGCACACCCCACCATACTCAACTTGTTATCTTGTTTAGGTGTAGGCATGGACATAGGGGGAGTGTTGTTCTCTCAATGAACTCTCCCTCCCCCCATTATGCATAAATTGCTCAACTCTTTCACATTAGCCATTATGATGGTACTTGTGCTTCAAAGACGAGTTTTGGTCATGGGCCCAAGGATAATTCTTCGCGGTGCCATACCAATTGACTCAAACATAGGTGGCTCCGACCACCGCCCTCTCTTTGGAGAGGTTGTGTTGTGTGTTTAGTCCTTGTTGTCTCTTGTCTCCCTTTCTTTGTGCCTAGCTTAAGTGTTGTATCGTGGGTTAGCTCTTTGGTGTGTCTGTCCGATGGAAGGTTGCTTTGCAAAGGCCTTTTTCTTCTCTATTTTCGAAACGTGCATTTTCTTGGTTCTACGGTACTACCTTGGCATTCCACGGTACTACCGCGGGAGCTGTGCATGGTACTACTGCACCCAGCACGGTAGTAATTTTTTACTGCCGCTGGGGGAGCGGTACTATCACCCTCGGTGCGGTACTTCCGCCCAGGCGGTACTACCGCAATGACACGCGGTACTACCGCGCAGTCGAGAGCGCGTGGGGGTTAAGAGCGGGCAGGGGGAGTTCCAACTCCCCCATACCCATTCAACTCTTTTTCCCCACGCCGTCTCTCTCTCTCTCTCCTGCCCAAGAACGGCGTCGGAGACCCTCGCCGGATCTCTGTCTTCGGCCGCTCTCCTCGGATTCCGACCGGTGGGATCGTTCCCCACCACTTCCTCTTGCCATGGAACAAGGTTTCTCCCCGAATCCCTCTCTCTTTGGTTCGTTCTTTTGCTTCTAGGTTTTTGGGGAGATGCATGTTGTCCTTGATATTTTTGGCGAAATCTTTGCAAGAGTAGGATGTAGGAGAGTAGTAATGCGTAGAGATTGTACTTGATATGTTGCCCCGTGGTAGATTTGATCAACCGTAGTACCGCTTTGTTGTCACGGTTGTGCTTAGATCCAGTTGAGGATTCAGATCTGACACCGTGCGGTACTACCACATCTGTGTTGTGGTACCACCGCTCGTACGGTACTACCGCGGGAGGCGCGGCACTAAAATTTTACTGCCGCACCCTGGCACGGTACTACCATGGCTAGGAGCAGCACTAAAATTTTAGTACCGCACACCCATGAGGTACTACCGTTGTTGTTAAATCTCCCAAGTGGCAATTACCAAGTGCGAGTTCTACTTGTTTCACCTGTTTTGCTATGGTCTTTGCATTGATACTTCTCGCTTCTCTTGTGTGTTTTTGTGTTTTGTGTCATAGGTGGTGGCTCCGGTGCCCATGCATGCCCTTCCAATCCCAGCCATGACACGGGCTCCAAGCATTTGCGCAACCAAGATGAAGCTCCAGAGGGCTCCAATGCCCCCCAACGCAGGACCAAGACCACTGCCACCAAGAACAAGGAGCCCTCCATGGGCATGGATGAGATACCCCTTGCTGAGTTTGTCACTCGAAGGAAGATCAACCCCTATGTGAATCCTCGTGCCAACTTCAGAGGGAATGACCTGTTCTGGACCAAGCAGCAGAATCTCATTTATCTGGATGTGATCAAGGCCAAGCAGAACATCTATGTGGATGTGCACTGGATCGACATGAACCATATGCGGCAGGATAAGCATCGTTCCTACTTTGGTGAGGCTTTGGATCCGGTGGAGCAGTTTGGCATTGAGGATGTGATCTCTTTCCACCTGGACTTCGATCCTGAGATTGTGGCCCAGTTCTTTGCCTCGGTCCACCTTCATACTGATGAGGAACGGAAGATGACCTGGATGACCAATGGACAGCGGATGTCAGCTACATGGAAGGACTTCATGGATTTGCTTCAGGTTCCTGATGAGGGGATCAACACACCCGTTGGTGTTCGCCCTCATGCCAATTCCGAGTCAGCCAACAAGAACAAGCTTCAGCCCTACTATGTTGAGAACTTGCCTCCCAGTGGCAAGAAGGCGTGGGTGCTGAACTCCTTCCTTGACACCATGTATCGCATCTTCCGCAACTCCCTCTTTCCACGCATTGGTGACAAGGACAAGGTGCATGCCTATCTTGTGGATATGATGCTCATTTGTGAGGAGGCGCGCCATTCTCAGTCGCAACCACTTAATGTCTCACATATCATGTGGTGCGAGCTTCAGTTTGCGGTGTTCAACCGTAAGGTACCCATCTATGGCCCTTACCTGTTTCTGTTGATCTCGAAGACTTGGGAGAAGTTGTATCCCCATGATGAGTTTCGTGCTCCTGACTGGACCCGTCATGAGCCCATCAAGCTCCGTGTCAAGAACCAGTGGGCCAACACTACTACCCGTGCCGAGGCAGCAGCTGCTCAGATGGATGTGGATGAGGATGAGATTGAGGAGGAGGACGCTGATGAGGACAACTCTGTTGGCTACTCGCCTTCTAAGAAGCTGAAGAACAAGATGAAGGCTCTGTTCTGCATGCAGGCCAAGGGGCAGTACAAGTCTCATGTTGCTCAGAAGGAGAGTCGCCGCCGCGACAAGCGGATCTTGAGGACGTTTGGCGAGGAGATGTCCAGCGTGTCTGAGAAGCACATCATGCCAGAGGCAGAATGGATGGCAAAGCAGGGCTACAAGTGGACTGATTCTGAGGAGGACAATTAGGAGACCGTCCCAGCTGCCGAGTCTGACGAGTGATTGCTTCTGCTTGAGCCACCACTTGTGTCGTAGGTGTCCTCTCTGCCTTTTTGGTGTCTCGATGCCAAAGGGGGAGAGAGTGTAGGATTTGCGAGTCGTGTGTTGTGTTTCGTCTTGTCGCTTTGCTTTCGCTCCGTTGAACTTCGTTTGCTTTGGTTTGGTTTGTGGTTGTGAGACCTTCTTTCATATGGTGTAAGACATATGCACTCTAGCGTACCTTATTGAGCCTATGCTATCTTGTGATCTTTACATTATGCTCTTAGTTATTATCTTGCTTAGTGTTAGCCTTATTGTTGCAAGATATGCCTTGTCTATAAAATATAGGGGGAGTGTTGATCCTAGAATGTGTGCCGTGCAGTCCAAAACACTTATCTAGATAACACACATCTAGGGGGAGCTCGTCTATATTTTAGAGATGTGGGGTTTGCTCATGTTCTATGTTATCTCCCTTTGTGCAAATCCCGTATTGTCATCACTCCACCAAAAAGGGGGAGACTGTAAGGGCATATTTATCCCTTAGTTGTTTTGGTGATTGATGACAATGATTTTGCGGACTAATCGTGTTCATTAAGTTTTTCAGACATATCATGACTAGGCACAAGACGATTTGGTGCCCCTCGAAGACTATTGAAGACGGTGTTTCTCTACATTTCTTTTCGGTGGATTTGAGTCTTAGGAAAGCCGTACAATTAAGAGGGGTCCGCTTTGGAAAGGTTTGGGTGGAATCATCACGTACACGTCTATTCCTTTTTGCACCCCTTTCCTTTGGCTCCTTGGAGCATCCTCCGTTTTTCCTTGTCTCTGCAAGATGAAGGATACCTAATGTTGCTGAACTGGGGCATGCGGTAGTACTGCTCCTAGGAGCAATAGTACCGCAGGTCCTTGCAGTAGTACCGGCCTCTATTGCGGTAGTACCGCAAGTGCCCACGGTAGTACCGCACCTTGGGAGCGTTGTATCGTGGCCTCAGGCCAGGCGCTACTGCCCGTGGCGGTAGTAGGGGCGGATGTAACTTTTTACATCTGCGCCCTACGTGGTAGTACCGCTCCGTAGGCGCGGTACTACCGTGCGCTCTGGCCAGGCTCAGCAGCATGCGCGGTAGTAGGGGCGGATGTAATTTTTTACATCCGCGCCCTTCGCGGTAGTACCGCCCCTGGTTTGCGGTACTACCGTGTTGGATTTTTGCACAGATCCCAACTCAACGGAAGTTGCCACGGATGTATTTTTATATGTCCTTGCCTTCCCAAATCTAGTCTATCCCTGCCTTGCGGTAGTACCGCAAGGGGGAGCAATAGTACCGCGCCAGCGGTTCTACCGCCCTCTGCCCCTTCGCTTTAGGGCTAGTTTAGATGCTGCTGCATGGGCGGTACTACCGCAGTGCCTTGCGGTAGTACCGTGTGCCCTTGAGGTAGTACCGCGTCCCCGACGCGGTAGTACCGTGCTTCGCAGGCTGAGTTGGTGGATAACGGTTGGATTTGTTCTTCCACTATATAAGGGGTGTCTTCTTCTCCGAGTTGACTACCTCTTCCATCCCCAAGCTCCATTGTTGCTCCAAGCTCCATTTTCGCCCGATCTCTCTCCCTAGCCAATCAAACTTGTTGATTTTCTAGGGATTGGTTGAGAAGGCCCAGATCTACACTTCCACCAAGAGAAATTTGATTCCCCCCACTAATCCCTTGCGGATCTTGTTACTCTTGGGTGTTTGAGCACCCTAGACAGTTGAGGTCAGAGCGGAGCCATATTCCATTGTGGTGAAGCTTCGTGGTGTCGGTGGGAGCCTCCAATTAAGTTGTGGAGATTGCCCCAACCTTGTTTGTAAAGAACCGGTCGCCGCCTCCAAGGGCACCAATAGTGGAGTCACGGCATCTCGGATTGTGTGAGGGCGTGAGGAGAATACGGTGGCCCTAGTGGCTTCTTGGGGAGCATTGTGCCTCCACACCGCTCCAACGGAGACGTACTTCCCCTCAAAAGGAAGGAACTTCGGTAACACATCCTCGTCTTCACCGGCTCCACTCTTGGTTATCTCGTGCCTTTACTTGTGCAAGCTTATTTGTGTTATATCCCTTGCTTGCTTGTGTGCTTGTTGTTGTTGCATCATATAGGTTGCTCACCTAGTTGCATATCTAGACAACCTACTTTGATGCAAAGTTTAAATTGGTAAAGAAAAGTTAAAAATTGTTAGTTGCCTATTCACCCCCCCCCCTCTAGTCAACTATATCGATCCTTTCAATTCGTATCAGAGCCTCATCTCTTTATTAAGGACTTTGCCATCCGAGGAGTATGGTCGACACCATAGACGGTGGGGAGGAGCACTCCGGTGTGACTCCGGTCTCGTCTATGGCCGATGGGGGAACCGCGGTCTCTCGTGAGTAATTCAATGTGGCTTTGGACACATTGAAAACCTCCATGACGACCAAGGTTGAAAGCATGTTTAATAAACTCTTAGAAGGGCTTAAACTATCTACCGCACCGATGAAAGTGGGTGATCCCACTAACAAGGTGACGGATGCTAACTCCGACAAGGGGGAAGCTACTAGTGAAAAGGCTCCTTCTTCTAGTGGTAAAAATGGCAACGACATCTTTGCCCATGTGGAACCTCCACTTACTTATGGTGGACCGATTCCTTCCACTCATTTGAATCATGCCGGTCCTCCCCCTAAGATTGTGAAAAATGAGGACTTTGATTCTTGGGTTTATCATTTTAAGCGTCATTTGAACCATGTTAATACTAACCTTTGGAGAATCATTGAAGAAGGCTTTTATCCGCATGACCGAAGCAACTTCACCCCTAGAGAAGCCGCGGATAATCAATTCAATGAGAATGCTCTCTTCATCATCCAAGATGCAATTCCACCCGAAGATCTTGCTCATCTCCGACCCTTCACCGTGGCCAAGGATGCATGGCGGCATGTTGTTTCCCTCTACAGGGGAAGCGCAAGAATTCAACGCTCCAACTATGAAGTAGTGCAAGATGAAGCCGATGAGTTTGCAATGAAAGAAGATGAAGAACCTTGTGAGCTCTATCGGAGATTAACTACTCTCGCGGTCTCACTCCGAGATCATGGGAGCAAGGATACGGATGACAATTGGATCAAGTGCAAATTCATCAAGGCCATGATGCCTTACCACAAGGCCATGTCCTCCGTCATTCGTCAAAGGCCGGACTTTCACACTTTGTCCTCAAGTGAAGTGTTGGATGAGTTTGTGGCTATGAGTATCTTGGACAAGACTGCCGACAATGCGGTGTTACGTTCTCAAAGAGCAAAGAAGCCCAGTCTTTCCTTGAAGGCCAAGGCTAGTGTGGAAGAAGAGGACGAAGAGGAAGATGAGGAGAGCAACCCCGAAGATACAAAGTATGCTTATCATGAAGACATGGCTCTTGCTTCAAGGCAATTTTGGAGCAAGAAGAACACAAGGCCCAACTTCAACAAGAACAACTCAAGTGGCGCGAAGGTCAAGCAACGAGTGAGGACTTGCTATAATTGTGGCAATGTGAGCCACTTTGTTGCGGAATGTCCTTATGAGAAGAGGGAAGACAATGGTGGCAAGCTCATCCGAAAGGACAAGGCCAAGTCTTTCCCCAACAAGAGCAACTTCACCAAGAAGACTCCTCCCAAGGGGTTGGTGGCCCAAGAAGAGTACTATGAGGATGATGATGATGACTAAGATGGTGAGTCGGTTGCCATGGCCTCCGCTGCCATTGCGACAACTCCACGGGTGTCTCTCTTCGACTCACCCAATGAGAACATCACCGCCAAGTGCCTCATGGCTAAAGCCACCAACAAGGTAACCCCCAACATCAAAACTACCATCATTAATAATCCTTCTTCGATGGATTGCATTGATGAACATGAGGGGTCTAATGCGGAGGAGAACGAATTTGAGTCTTTTATGAGTAAACTCAAGGGTAAATCCAAGAAGCACTTCGTTGCTCTCTTGGAACAACTTGGTGAAGCCAATGACATGATCGAGGCTCACGAAGATACCATCTCTAAGATGGAGGGGCGTAGTCGTGACTATGCCGATGAGATTTCGGATCTTTCCAATGCTCTTGAGGAAGAGCGAGGTCTTCGTTTGGCTCTTGAGGAGTCATACAACGATGACCATGCTAAATTAAAGAAAGATCTTGATCATGCACCTGTTGTATCTCGTGTGCTAAACTCCGAGAAGGCCAAGCTTGGGGTTGATCTTGCTAGACTCAAGGAGGAGTTTGATATACTTGACAAGGCTCGCGAGGCCTTGAAAGGTGTTCATGCTAACCTCAAGGAGTCTCATGATCAACTCCAAGTGAAGCTAACCAAGGAGAAAGCCACTTTTCCTCACATGGTTTTAATTGATAATGCAAATGCTACTAACCCATGTTGTGAGCATGTGCATCTTGTTGAGGAGAATGCAAAGTTGAAGAAGCAACTTGAGAAAGGCCTTGTGTCGTGCATACAAGGTGAGAAGAACCTCAACAACCTTCTGAGCAATCAAAAGGAAGTTGTGGCCAAGGAAGGGATTGGGTTCACACCCGTGTCCAAGAACAAGAAGAAGAATGACAAGACCAAACGACCTCCTCCTCACAAGCAAACTTTTGTGAAGGAGGGAGAGGGTGCTTCCAAGAAGAAGAACAATGTGAAGGGTGGTGGTGTCAAGAAGGGCAATGCCACCCCTTCCAACAAAGCCGGCGACTTTAACCCTTCTTATGTGTTGTGTCGTGCTAGTGATGGGCATGTTTATGCCAAATTTGTTGGTTCTCCTTATGAGTACATTGAATGGTCTATTTGGGTTCCTAAGACCCTTGTCACTAACATCCAAGGACCCATTACAAAATGGGTACCTAAAACCAAGCATTCATCTCTTGTAGGTGTTTGCTTCCGACGGGGGATCATGGTTGCTCGATAGTGGAGCTACAAATCATATGACCGGAAGCAAGGACTTGGTGGTGGACGTGCACAAGATTCCATCTATGCCCACCAATGTCGAGTGGGGTGATGCCTCATCCTCTAAGGTATTGGGACTCAGCAAGGTTTTCATTTCTCATGATCTCACGATTGAGAAGGTCATGCTTGTTGAGTCCCTTGCATACAATTTACTTTCCGTTCGTCAACTTGCACTCATGGGCTTTGCCACTTTCTTTGATATTGATACCATGGCCCTCTTGTGGAGCAAGACTCTTAAAGTAGCCTTTGTTGGGCATGTCGAGAACGGTCTCTATGTGATTAACTTCTCGGAGCGACCCACTAAGACCGCGACATGCCTAATGGCTAAAGTTGACGTGGGATGGCTTTGGCATCGCCATTTAGCCCATGTCAATATGAGATCTTTGCAAAGTCTTCTCAAGGGGGACCATGTCCGTGGACTAACAAATGTTAGTTTTGCTAAAGATCGTGCTTGCGATGCTTGTATCGAAGGAAAGCTACATGAAAAGGCTCACCCTCCCATGACTATCATTTGCTCGAAGAGGCCTTTGGAGCTCCTCCACATGGATCTCTTTGGGCCTCCATCCTTTGATAGTCTTGTGGGTAGAAAGTATTGCTTGGTGATTGTGGATGATTATTCAAGACACACTTGGGTATACTTCTTCAAGATAAAGAGCGAGACCCAACAAACCATCATTGACTTTGCAAATGAAGCCCAATGTCAACACAATGCAAAGAGTTCAAGAACTACACCTTGGATGAGTTTCTTAGTGATGAGGGGATCAAGCATCAATATTCCGCACCATACACCCCTCAACAAAATGATGTGTGGAGAGGAAGAACCGGACGTTGATGGATGCGGCAAGGACCATGATATTGGAGTTCAAGTCCCCATACAACTTTTGGGCCGAAGCCATCAACACCGTGTGTCATGCATCAAATCGGCTCTATCTCCGCAAAGGCTTGAACAAGACTCCATATGAGATACTCACCGGTAACAAGCCCAACCTCAAGTACTTTCGGGTGTTCGGGTGTAAGTATTTCATTCTCAAGAAAGGTGTTCGTTTGTCTAAATTTGAGGCTAGAGCTCAAGAGGACATATTTGTTGGTTGTGCTACAAACTCTCATGCTTACCGTGTCCTCAATAAATCCACGGGACTTATTGAGGAGATGTGTAACGTGGAGTTTGATGAGAATAACGGCTCCCAACTGGAGCAAAGTGGCACTTGTGATGTAGGTGATGAAATTCCTCCCCAAGCCATAAGAAGAATGTGAGTTGGTTTTATCCTACCCATTAAGGAACCCCTTGTGGCCGAAGGAGAAGGACAATGCTCCACTCAAGAAGAACAAAGTGAAGGCCCTCAACATCATGAACAAGACCAAGGGCAAGATCAATCTCAAGACGGTGTTGAATCACCAAGTGATGCCCAAGGTCAAGTTCTCTCCTCCGAGCAAGTTCAAGATCAAGAGCAAGCTCAAGATCGAGAACAAGCTCTAGACGGCGCTCAAGATGATCAAGTGACCGCTCCTCAACTCACCCCCGAGGAGGAATTGGAGCGTCGTGCCGCCCAGATTGCATCCAAGCTCTCTACCAAGGATCATCTCATGAAGAATGTGCTTGGAAGCATTCAAAAGGGGGTAAGCACTTGTAGACAATTGGCAAACTATTGTGAACATCACGCGTTTGTCTCTTGTGTTGAACCCCAAAATGTCTATGAGGCACTCGAAGATCCGGATTGGCTCAATGCCATGCATGAAGAGCTCAACAACTTCGAGTACAACAAGGTGTGGAGATTGGTGCCAAGGCCAACGGGGAACCACAATGTCATTGGAACCAAGTGGATATTCAAGAACAAGCAAGATGCTCATGGAACGATCGTTCGCAACAAGGCAAAATTGGTAGCACAAGGCTACTCCCAAGTCGAGGGTATCGACTATGGTGAAACCTTTGCTCCCGTTGCTCGCCTTGAATCCATTCGTTTGTTGATTGCTTATGCTTCTCATCATAGCTTTAAGTTGCAACAAATGGATGTGAAGAGTGCTTTTCTTAATGGTCCTATTAATGAGTTGGTGTATGTCAAACAACCCCCCAGGTTCGAGGATCCCTACTTCCCCGATCATGTGTATCAACTCGATAAGGCATTCTATGGCCTTAAACAAGCCCCATGTCTGTGGTATGACCACCTTACCAAGTTGTTACAAGATCATGGATTTGAAGTTGGGAAAATCGACCCCACTCTTTTTTACTAAGAAGGTCAAAGGGGAGTTGTTTGTGTGCCACCTATATGTTGATGATATTATCTTTGGTTCCCCAAACAAAGCTTTCAATGAGGAATTTGCCGCTCTCATGACCTCAAAGTTCAAGATGTCTTCAATGTGAGAATTGAAGTTCTTTCTCGGGTTCGAAGTCAAGCAAAGAAGAGAAGGAACCTTCATCAACCAAGCCAAATATACTCAAGACATGCTCAAGAGATTCAAGCTAAGTGATGTCAAGCCGGCTTCCACTCCAATGCCCGTCAAATGCCAACTTGACATAGATCCCAATGGTAAAGCGGTGGATCAAAAGGTATATCGCTCCATGATTGGCTCCTTGCTTTACCTTTGTGCATCTAGACCGGATATCATGTTGAGTGTGGGAATTTGTGCACGGTTTCAAGCCGCACCTAAGGAAAGCCACTTTGTGGTGGCCAAACGAATCTTTCGATATTTGGCTCATACCCCAAACTTTGGCTTATGGTACCCAAGAGGAGCAAACTTCAAGCTTGCAGGATATTCGGACTCGGATTAGGCGGGAGACAAAGTGGATAGGAAGTCCACTTCCGGAGGGTGCCAATTCCTTGGTTCAAGCGTAAGGTACCCATCTATGGCCCTTACCTGTTTCTGTTGATCTCGAAGACTTGGGAGAAGTTGTATCCCCATGATGTGTTTCTTGCTCCTGACTGGACCCATCATGAGCCCATCAAGCTCCGTGTCAAGACCCAGTGGGCCAACACTACTACCCGTGTCGAGGCAGCAGCTGCTCAGATGGATGTGGATGAGGATGAGATTGAGGAGGAGGACGCTGATGAGGACAGCTCTGCTGGCTACTCGCCTTCATCTTCTGAGCCCTCTTGGGCTAAGAAGCTGAAGAACAAGATGAAGGCTCTGTTTTGCATGCAGGCCATGGGGCAGTACAAGTCTCATGTTGCTCAGAAGGAGAGTCGCCGCCGCGACAAGCGGATCTTGAGGACGTTTGGCGAGGAGATGTCCATCGGGTCTGAGAAGCACATCACGCCAGAGGAAGAATGGATGGCAAAGCAGGGCTACAAGTGGACTGATTCTGAGGAGGACAAGGAGGAGACCGTCCCCGCTGCCGAGTTTGACAAGGATCGTGATGAGTGATTGCTTCTGCTTGAGCCACCACTTGTGTCGTAGGTGTCCTCTGTGCCTTTTTGGTGTCTCGATGCCAAAGGGGGGAGAGAGTGTAGGATTTGCGAGTCGTGTGTTGTGTTTCGTCTTGTCGCTTTGCTTTCGTTCCGTTGAACTTCGTTTGCTTTGGTTTGGTTTGTGCTTGTGAGACCTTCTTTCATATGGTGTAAGACATATGCACTCTAGCGTACCTTATTGAGCCTATGCTATCTTGTGATCTTTACATTATGCTCTTAGTTATTATCTTGCTTAGTGTTAGCCTTATTGTTGCAAGATATGCCTTGTCTATAAAATATAGGGGGAGTGTTGATCCTAGTATGTGTGCCATGCAGTCCAAAGCACTTATCTAGATAGCACACATATAGGGGGAGCCTGTCTATATTTTAGAGATGTGGGGTTTGCTCATGTTCTATGTTATCTCCCTTTGTGCAAATCCCGTATTGTCATCAATCCACCAAAAAGGGGGAGATTGTAAGGGCATATTTATCCCTTAGTTGTTTTGGTGATTGATGACAATGCTTTTGCGGACTAATCGTGTGCATTAATTTTTTCAGACATATCATGACTAGGCACAAGACGATTTGGTTCCCCTCGAAGACTATTGAAGACGGCGTTTCTCTACGTTTCTTTTCGGTGGATTTGAGTCGTAGGAAAGCCGTACTATTAAGAGGGGGTCCGCTTTGGAAAGGTTTGGGTGGAATCATCACGTACACGTCTATTCCTTTTTGCACCCCTTTCCTTTGGCTCCTTGGAGCATCCTCCGTTTTTCCTTGTCTCTGCAAGATGAAGGATACCTAATGTTGCTGAACTGGGGCATGCAGTATTACTGCTCCTAGGAGCGGTAGTACCGCAGGCCCTTGCGGTAGTACCGGCCTCTGTCGTGGTAGTACCGCAAGTGCCCACGGTAGTACCGCACCTTGGGCGCGGTAGTACCGTGGCCTCAGGCCAGGCGCTACTTCCCGTGGCGGTAGTAGGGGTGGATGTAATTTTTTACATCCGCGCCCTATGCGGTAGTACCGCTTCGTAGGCGCGGTAGTACCGTGCGCTCTGGTCAGGCTCAGCAGCATGCGCGGTAGTAGGGGCGGATGTAATTTTTTACATCCGCGCCCTGCGCGGTAGTACCGCCCCCGGTTTGTGGTACTACCGTGTCGGATTTTTGCACAGATCCCAACTTAGCGGAAGTTGCCACGGATGTATTTTTATATGTCCTTGCCTTCCCAAATCTAGTGTATCCCTGGCTTGCAGTAGTACCGCGCCAACGGTTCTACCGCCCTCTGCCCCTTCGCTTCAGGGCTAGTTTAGATGCTGCTGCATGGCCGGTACTACAGCAGTGCCTTGCGGTAGTACCGCGTCCCCGACGCGGTTGTACCGTGCTTCGCAGGCTGAGTTGGTGGATAACGGTTGGATTTGTTCTTCCACTATATAAGGGGTGTCTTCTTCTCCGAGCTGACTACCTCTTCCATCCCCAAGCTCCATTGTTGCTCCAAGCTCCATTTTCGCCCGGTCTCTCTCCCTAGCCAATCAAACTTGTTGATTTTCTAGGGATTGGTTGAGAAGGCCCCGATCTACACTTCCACCAAGAGAAATTTGATTCCCCCCACTCATCCCTTGCGGATCTTGTTACTCTTGGGTGTTTGAGCACCCTAGACGGTTGAGGTCACCGCGGAGCCATATTCCATTGTGGTGAAGCCTCGTGGTGTTGGTGGGAGCCTCCAATTAAGTTGTGGAGATTGCCCCAACCTTGTTTGTAAAGGTCCGATCGCCGCCTCCAAGGGCACCAATAGTGGAATCACGGCATCTCGCATTGTGTGAGGGCGTGAGGAGAATACGGTGGCCCTAGTGGCTTCTTGGGGAGCATTGTGCCTCCACACCGCTCCAACGGAGACGTACTTCCCCTCAAAAGGAAGGATCTTCGGTAACACATCCTCGTCTTCACCGGCTCCACTCTTGGTTATCTCGTGCCTTTACTTGTGCAAGCTTATTTGTGTTATATCCCTTGCTTGCTTGTGTGCTTGTTGTTCTTGCATCATATAGGTTGCTCACTAGTTGCATATCTAGACAACCTACTTTGATGCAAAGTTTAAATTGGTAAAGAAAAGTTAAAAATTGTTAGTTGCCTTTTCACCCCCCCTCTAGTCAACTATATCGATCCTTTCAGGTGTGCTTTAATTTTTTTAAGAAATTCTCTCTTGCTTCACTTAAATTAATTTGAGAGAAAGAAATATTATGCTCATGATCTTCACTTATAGTTGTTTGAACTTATCAAAAGCAACACATGAAAATTAGTTCCAAAGTGATAGATTTCCAAGAAGGATATAATAAAAACTTTCATGAAGATCACTGGACAAAATAAACTTGATTCCTTGTAATAGTTTTGAGATATGATGATGTGATATGTGAGTCATGTTGATGAGTAATTGTGCTTTAGTAAGAATATTGGTGTTAAGGTTTGTGATTCCCTATGCAAGCACGGAAGTCAATAGTTGTGCAATGAAATTACATCCTACTTGCGGTGCATTATTCGGTGTTAATTATGCTCAATGCTTGCTTATGAGATTATTCGTTTCTTGGTTGGTCGCTTCTCAATCTTTTGCTAGCCTTCATTTTGCACTAAGTATGATCACTACTTGTGCATCCAAAATCCTTTAAACCAGTTTTTCCACATGAGTCCACTATACCTACCTATATGCGATATTGTTTTGTCATTCTAAGCAAATTTGTATGTGCCATCTCTAATTTTTAAAATAAATTTCTCTTTTGTGTGCTCGTACCGCTCGCGAGGCGGTGAGGGGTGGCTAATATTTTCCGTGCTAGATGTGTTATTCTCACGATGAGTGTTTATTCACTTGTCATTGCACGAGAGTAAAGCAAATGTATTAGGGATGCCCAGTCCCAAAATGAAAAATGAATTCACTTTATGTTGTCAAATAATAAATTCCTTGGAAAGTGTTGGTATGGAGGGCAACTGTGGATACGGCTAGCCATGGAAAGTGAAAGTATGGTTGAAAAAGGAATAAACTTTACTTTCTGTTTGGGAACCGCCTATGATATATCTAGCATGGAAAGTGTTGGGAGCTCTAAGTCGTTTTCGTTGGTGGGAAAAGTATGCCTCTCAAAATGTTTTTATCTCTCAATTTTCGCTTTGAGCTCTGGCACCTCTACAAATCCCTACTTCCCTCCGCGAAGGGCCTTTCTTTTACTTTATGCATTTTTTATTTTTTATTTGAGTCTTCATATTCTCTTATAAAGCACCAACTAGGCGGCACTATGATCGTACTTGAGCATTGGGTGTAGCTAATATGCGAGTGTGTTTCATGAATGGATCAATGATTGAGCATGATGGGCTAGGGATAACTTATTTTAGCGTTGATATTTTGAAAGACATGGTTGCTTGTTGGTATGCTTGAGTATTTAAGTCCTCATGTCAAAACTAGACTATTGCTTTGAACCATATAAAAGTCCTAATGTCCATGCTATAAAGAAAAGAATATGAGATGACATGTTAGGCAACATTCCACATCAAAAACTCTGTTTTTATCATTTACCTACTCGAGGACGAGCAGGAATTAAGCTTAGGGATGCTGATACATCTCCAACGTATCTATAATTTTTTATTGTTCCATGCTATATTATCATTCTTGGATGTTTTATAATCATTTTATATCATTTTTTGGTACTAACCTATTGACATAGTGCCAAGTGCCAGTTGCTGTTTTTTGCATGTTTTTTACATTGCAGGAAATCAATATCAAACGGATCATATGGTGTTTTCCCCTCTCTATCTTGTTGTGATGAA
This sequence comes from Aegilops tauschii subsp. strangulata, assembly GCF_002575655.3. NCBI lineage: Eukaryota > Viridiplantae > Streptophyta > Magnoliopsida > Poales > Poaceae > Aegilops > Aegilops tauschii. Next base: position 326,064,001 of record NC_053040.3, read on the forward strand.
TTGAGTTTTTCCCTTTGAGATTTCGTTGTTATCGGATTGAATACTTTTATGGATTTGAGAACACTTGATATATGTCTTGCAATTGAATACTCGTGGTGACAATGGGGTATCGTATTGATTCACTTGATATATGTTTTGGCACTCAACTCGCAGATTCCCGAGGTGACATTAGGGTAATCTATGCATAGGGGTTGATGCACGTTCTTGTCTTTGTTTCTCTGGTAGAAATCTTGGGGCACTCTTTGAAGTTCTTTGAGTTGGATTGAGTATTATGAATATGAATTTGCTTTGGTGTTATTTTAGTACGAACTCTAGGATGGATCGAACGGAAAGAATAGCTTTGTGTTATTTTAGTACGAACTCTTGAATAGATCGAATGGAAAGAATAGCTTTGAGGTGGTTTCGTACCCTACAAGCAATTTATTCTTATGTTCTTCGCTAGATAGGAACTTTGGAGTGATTCTTCATCGCACTTTGAGGGGTGGTTATATGATCCAATTATATTAGCATTGTTGAGAGATTGCACTAGCGAAAGTACGGACCCTAGGCCTCATTTTCAAGCATTGCAATACCATTTTTGTGCTCATTTACCATTTTCTACCTTGTTGTTTTTATTTATTCAGATTATAAAAACATATTTCTACCATCCATATTACACTTTTATCACCATCTCTTCGCCGAACTAGTGCACCTATACAATTTGCCATTGTATTGGGTGTGTTGGGGACACAAGAGATTTCTTGTATTTGGTTGCAGGGTCGTTTGAGAGAGACTATCTTCATCCTACGCCTCCCACGGATTGATAAACCTTAGGTCATCCACTTGGGGGAAAATTGCTACTGTCCTACAAAACTCTACGCTTGGAGGCCCAACACGTGTCTATAAGAATAAAGTTGCGTAGTAGACATCAGTACCCCAAAGGAGCAAGCTTCGATCTCATGGGTTACTTGGACTCAGATTGGGCGGGAGATTGTGTGGAGAGGAAGTCAACTTCCGGAGGGTGCCAATTCCTTGGTCGCTCTTTGATGAGTTGGTCTTCACAGAAGCATAATTGTGTGTCCCTCTCGTCCACCGAGGCCGAATATGTAGCCGCCGCAAGTTGTCGTGCACAATTGCTATGGATGAGGCAAACTTTAAAGGATTATGGTGTCACATGTGACAAAGTGCCTCTTCTATGTGACAATGAAAGTGCTATCAAGATTTCTCACAATCCGGTGCAACATAGCAAGACGAAGCATATTGAGAGTCGTCATCATTTTATTCGGGATCACATCAAGCGGGGAGATATTGATATCATCTACATCAACACTCAAGAGAAACTAGCGGATATCTTCACCAAGCCTCTAGATGAAGCAAGATTTCGCGAGTTAAGGCATGAGCTAAATATCATTGATTTGAGCAATGTGGCTTGAATCTAGGCACACCCCACCACACTCATCGTCATGTCTCGTTCTAGATGTAGGCATGGACATAGGGGGAGTGGTGTTCTCTCAATGAACTCTCCCTCCCCCCATTATGCATAAAGCGATCACGTCTTTCACATTAGCCATTTTTGTTGGTACTTGTGCTTCAAAGATGAGTTTTGGTCATAGGCCCAAGGTTGAAATCTTCGCGGTACCATACCAATTGACTCAAACATAGGTGGCATCGGCCACCGCCCTCTCTTTGAGCGGTGTTTTGTTTTCTTTTTCCTCAAGTCAGTTTGGTTTGTGCTTTTGGTTTTCTTTGCTTTAAGTCTCTCCAAGGGTGCTTCTGTTGTTTTTGGCTGCCGTTTGCTCCTGGAGTTGCTCCCTCGGTTCGTCGGTGTTTTTTTTGTAGCTAAGCCTTCAGTTTTTTTCATGTCTCGTCTTGGTGTCGTTGGGCGGCACTACCGCTGGGGAAGGGCGGTACTACCGCTGAGTGGCATCAAACGATACTACCGCCCGTCTGAGCGGTACTACCGCTGTGGGGCGGGACTGGGGGTTATGAATCGAGCAGGGAGTTTTACTCCCCCATACCCATTCGTTCTTCTCCCCCTCGTCCGTTCCTCTCTCCAGCGACGAACTCGCCTTGGGAGGCCGCCGCCGGGCCGCTTTCTCTGGGCCGTCCTTCGCGTTTCCAACCGGTGGAATCGATCCCCACCCCTTCCTCTTGCCATGGATGCTGGTATTGCCCCCGCTCTTCTCCTCGTTGCTTCTAGTTTTCGGATCTAGGCTTTTGGGGCAATAGTCTCGACATTTATCGATTTTTGGGCAAATCGAGGCTTGAGTAGGACGTTGAAGGCTGCTAGACTAGGTGGATTGGAGTTTTGTAGGAGAAAATTTGAAGTTTGCACCCCCGGTAGTACTGGATCCAACAGCGGCAGTGGTCAGACCGATGTTCTCCGCCTCGGGCGGTACTACCGCTCCCCTAGAGCGGTACTACCGCCTGTAGGCGGCACTACTGCTCTCTGGAGGTGGTACTACTGCTCGGGGGTGCCAAGTTCCGTTTCTCTCATACAAATCCTTGATTCCTCTTGCTTTTTCTGCTGGCTTATGCTTATTTTTTCGTTTGTTTTCCTTGTCAGTGTGTGTGGTTCCAGGTGATGGCACTTCGGAGCACCCTGTCCGTCGTATCAACCTCGGGTGTCCTGGAGGGTCAAAGCGCTATCGCACTTCTGAGGAAGCTGCTGCATCTTCAAGTGTTCCTCCAACTCAGCCCAAGCTACCTTCCAAGCAAATTGCAAGCAAGCTGAAGCCAAAGTTCAAGTCTGTGTCAGAGAAGTCTGCTAAGGAGTTCTGTGTGGCTCGTCGCCGCAACCCGTATGCTCAAGATCAAGATCCAGCTCTTGTCAACCGCCCCTTCTGGAACCAACAACAGTGGTATATCTACTTTGATGTGCTCAAGGCAAAGAAGAATCGCTTTGTAGATGTCCACTCCATCGACATTGCTTATTTGGAGAAGGATCGTGCCTATTTTGGCGAGGCACTTGAGATGTGTGCTCAGTTAAACATTCTCAAGCTCATGGAGTTCAACAAGGATTTTGATGCGGATATGGTGGCTCAGTTTTATGCCACGGTTCACCTTGGCACTGATGAGAAAAGGACCTTGACTTGGATGAACGATGGCAGACTTCTCTCAGTCAAATGGAAGGCGTTCATGGAACTTTTGGGTGTTGAAGATCAGGAGCTTGACAACCCAGCTGGCTTTCGTCCTCACAAGAATGTTACTTCTACTCACAAGTCAGCTCTTTGGCCATACAACACTGTGAAGATTCATCCCAACACGCAGAAGAAGACATATGAGTTGTTTCCTTTTCTGGATATTCTTCATCGCATCTTCAGGAACACCCTTTTTCCTCATATTGGGAACTTGGATCAGGTTCACTCTTACCAAGTGGACATGTTGCTCTTCTGCCAGCATGAGAAGGAGACCAACACAGGAGAGCCCTTGGATATTTCTCATGTCATATGGTCAGAGCTCCTCTCTGCCATCACTGAGCGCAAGTGCCCCATCTATGTCCCCTGCCTGATGTTGCTCATTGAGAGGGCATGGGCACACTCTTATCCTAGTGTCAGGCTGGAGACCGGGGACTTGGTCTCTCATGAGGTTAAGCGACTGAGACAGAAGGAGCACTGGAGCACTCCTGTTCCGGAGACTAAGATTCCTTCTGGAGCTGATGAGGCTGAGGACGATGATGATGAAGATTATGAGCCCTCTGGAGTGGAGCCTTCATGGGCTAAGAAGCTCAAGTGCAAGATGAAGAAGCTATTCTGCATGGAGTCTCACGGGCAGTATATGGCACATGTGTCTGAGAAGAAGTCACGTGGCCGTCACAAGGTTCTTATGCGTCGGCTTGGAGCCGAAGTTAATAGTGGGTCTGAGGACAAGATCACAGATGAGGAGGAATGGATTTCTCAGCACTGTCCCTGGACGGATTCAGAGACTGAGCAGCCTTCTGCCGATGATGGAGGCGCGGGCGACCACTGCTACCTCTTGAGCATGCGTTGGTTTTCCCTTGAAGAGGAAAGGGTGATGCAGCAAAGTAGCATAAGTATTTCCCTCAGTTTTTGAGAACCAAGGTATCAATCCAGTAGGAGGCTACACGCAAGTCCCTCGTACCAACACAAACAAATAAGAACCTTGCAACCAACGCGATAAAGGGGTTGTCAAACCCTTCACGGCCACTTGCAATAGTGAGATCTGATAGAGATGATAAGATAATATTTTTGGTATTTTATGATAAAGAGGTAAAGAACGCAAAGTAAAATAGATGTAAACTTATATGAAGGAGAATAGAACCGGGGGCCATAGGTTTCACTAGTGGCTTCTCTCAAGATAGCATAAGTATTACGGTGGGTGAACAAATTATTGTCGAGCAATTGATAGAATTGAGCATAGTTATGAGAATATCTAGGCATGATCATGTATATAGGCATCACGTCCGCAACAACTAGACCGACTCCTGCCTGCATCTACTACTATTACTCCACACATCGACCGCTATCCAGCATGCATCTAGAGTATTAAGTTCATAAGAATAGAGTAACGCATTAGGCAAGATGACATGATGTAGAGGGATAAACTCAAGCAATATGATATAAACCCCATCTTTTTATCCTCGATGGCAACAATACAATACGTGTCGTTTCCCCTTCTGTAACTAGGATCGAGCAACAGAAGATTGAACCCAAAGCTAAGCACTTCTCCCATTGCAAGAAAGATCAATCTAGTAGGCCAAACCAAACTGATAATTCGAAGAGACTTGCAAAGATAACCAATCATACATAAAAGAATTCAGAGGAGATTCAAATACTGTTCATAGATAATCTTGATCATAAACCCACAATTCATCGGATCTCGACAAACACACCGCAAAAAGAGTTACATCGAATAGATCTCCAAGAAGATCGAGGAGAACTTTGTATTGAGATCCAAAGAGAGAGAAGAAGCCATCTAGCTAATAACTATGGACCCGAAGGTCTGTGGTAAACTACTCACACATCATCGGAGAGGCTATGGTGTTGATGTAGAAGCCCTCCGTGATCGATGCCCCCTCCGGCGGAGCGCCAGAAAAGGCCCCAATATGGGATCTCACGGGTACAGAAGGTTGCGGCAGTGGAAATAGGGTTTTGTGGTGCTCCTAGATGTTTTTAGGGTATATGAGTATATATAGGCGAAGGAAGTCGGTCAGGAGAGCCACAAGGGGGCCACGAGGGTGGGGGCGCGCCCAGGGGGCAGGCACGCCTCACTGCCTCGTGGTCTCCTCGGTTGTTTCTTGACGTCCACTCCAACTCCTCTGGCACGTTTGTTCCAAAAATCATGTTCCCGAAGGTTTCATTCCGTTTGGACTCCGTTTGATATTCCTTTTCTGCGAAACACTAAAATAGGCAAAAAAACAGCAATTTGCACTGGGCCTTGGGTTAATAGGTTAGTCCCAAAAATAATATAAAAGTGTATAATAAAGCCCATCAAACATCCAAAACAGAATATATAATAGCATGGAACAATCAAAAATTATAGATACGTTGGAGACGTATCAAGCATCCCCAAGCTTAATTCCTGCTCGTCCTCGAGTAGGTAAATGATAAAAACAGAATTTTTGATGTGGAATGCTTTCTAGCATATTATTCAATGTAATTTTCTTTATTGTGGCATGAATGTTCAGATCCGAAGGATTCAAGATAAAAGTTTAATGTTGACATAAAAATAATAATACTTCAAGCATGCTAACCAAGCAATTATGTCTTATCAAAATAACATAGCCAAAGAAAGTGTATCCCTACAAAATCATATAGTTTGGCCATGCTTCATTTTCGTCACACAAAATGCTCTCATCATGCACAACCCCGATCACAAGCCAAGCAATTGTTTCATACTTAGCCTTTTCAAACTCTTTCAACTTTTACGCAATATATGAGCGCGAGCCATGGACATAGCACTATGGGTGGAATAGAATATAACGATTGAGGTTGTGTGAGAAGACAAAAAAGGAAGAAAGTCTCACACTGACGCGGCTAATCAACGGGCTATGGAGATGCCCATTGATTGATGTCAATGCAAGGAGTAGGGATTGCCGTGCAACGGATGCACTAGAGCTATAAATATATGAAAGCTCATCAAAAGAAACTAAGTGGGTGTGCATCCAAATTGCTTGCTCACGAAGACCTAGGGAATTTGAGGAAGCCCATCATTGGAATATACAAGCCAAGTTCTATAATGAAAAATTCCCACTAGTATATGAAAGTGACAAAATAAGAGACTCTCTATCATGAAGATCATGGTGCTACTTTGAAGCACAAGTGTGGAAAAAGGATAGTAACATTGTCCCTTCTCTCTTTTTCTCTCATTTTTTTATATTGGGCCTTCTCTTTTTTTTGGCCTCTTTTTTTTCGTCCGGAGTCTCATCCCGACTTGTGGGGGAATCATAGTCTCCATCATACTTTCCTCACATGGGACAATGCTCTAATGATGATCATCACACTTTTATTTACTTACAACTCAAGAATTACAACTCGATACTTAGAACAAAATATGACTCTATGTGAATGCCTCCGGCGGTGTACCGGGATATGCAATGAATCAAGAGTGACATGTATGAAAAATTAAGCATGGTGGCTTTGCCACAAATACGATGTCAACTACATGATCATGCAAGGCAATATGACAATGATGATGCGTGTCATAATAAACGGAATGGTGGAAAGTTGCATGGCAATATATCTCGGAATGGCTATGGAAATGCCATAATAGGTAGGTATGGTGGCTGTTTTGAGGAAGATATAAGGAGTCTTATGTGTGATAGAGTGTATCATATCATGGGGTTTGGATGCACCGGCGAAGTTTGCACCAACTCTCAAGGTGAGAAAGGGCAATGCACGGTACCGAAGAGGCTAGCAATGATGGAAGGGTGAGGGTGCGTATAATCCATGGACTCAACATTAGTCATAAAGAACTCACATACTTATTGCAAAAATCTACAAGTCATCAAAACCAAGCACTACACGCATGCTCTAGGGGGATAGATTGCTAGGAAAAGACCATCGCTCGTCCCCGACCGCCACTCATAAGGAAAGCAATCAAAGAACACCTCATGCTTCAAATTTGTCACACAACGTTTACCATACGTGCATGCTATGGGACTTGCAAACTTCAACACAAGTATTTCTCAATTTCACAATTACTCAACTAGCACACCTCTAATATTACCACCTTTATATCTCAAAACAACTATCAAGTATCAAACTTCTCTTAGTATTCAATGCACTTTAAAGTTTCTATCTTGGATGCCTATCATATTAGGACTAATTTTATAACCAAAGCAAATTTCCATGCTGTTCTAAAGGACTCTCAAAATAATATAAGTGAAGCATGAGAGATCAATTATTTCTATAAAATAAAACCACCGCCGTGCTCTAAAAGATATAAGTGAAGCACATAGAGCAAAATTTTCTAGCTCGAAAGATATAAGTGAAGCACATAGAGTATTCCAATAAATTCCGATTAATGTGTGTCTCTCCCAAAAGGTGTGTACAGCAAGGATGATTGTGTTAAACTAAAAAGCAAAGACTCAAATCATACAAGACGCTCCAAGAAAAACACATATCATGTGGTGAATAAAAATATAGCTCCAAGTAAAGTTACCGATGGACGAAGACGAAAGAGGGGATGCCTTCCGGGGCATCCCCAAGCTTAGGCTTTTTTGTTGTCCTTTTATTTTACCTTGGGGTGCCTTGGGCATCCCCAAGCTTAGGCTCTTGCCACTCCTTTTTCCATAATCCATCAAATCTTTACCCAAAACTTGAAAACTTCACAACACAAAACTTAACAGAAAATCTCATGAACTTTGTTAGCGAAATAAAACAAACCACCACTTTAAGGTACTGTAATGAACTCATTCTTTATTTGTATTGGTGTTAAACCTACTGTATTCCAACTTCTCTATGGTTCATAAACCCATTACTAGCCATAGATTCATCAAAATAAGCAAACAACACACGAAAAAACAGAATCTGTCAAAAACAGAACAGTCTGTAGTAATCTGTATCTAACGAAACTTCTGTAACTCAGAAAAATCTACCAAAATAGGACGACCTAGATAATTTGTTTATTGATCTACTGCAATTGGAATCAGTATTTTATTACGTTCTGGTGATTTGTAACAATTGTTTTCGTGAGCAGAAAGTTTCTGACTTTTTCAGCAAGATCAAATAACTATCATCCAAAAAGATCCTATAGGTTTTACTTGACACAAACGCTAATTAAAATGCAAAAACAAATCAACCAGAGGCTAGATCAAATATTTATTGCTAAACAGCAAGGATAAATATTGGGTTGTCTCCCAACAAGCGCTTTTCTTTAAAGCCTTTTTAGCTAGGCATTGAGATTTCAATGATGCTCACATAAAAGATAAGAATTAAAGTGCAAAAAGAGAATCATAAAACACGTGACAAACACATCTAAGTCTAACATACTTCCTATGCATAGGCATTTTATAAGCGAACAAAATATCATAGCAAGCAAAAATTAGCATATGCAAGGAAGAAGAAAGAGACGATAGCAATCTCAACATAACGAGAGGTAATTTGGTAACATGAAAATTTCTACAACCATATTTTCCTCTCTCATAATAATTACATGTAGGATCATAAGCAAATTCAACAAAATAGCTATCACATAACATATTCTCAACACGATCCACATGCATGCGAAGTTGACACTCTTCCAAAATAGTGGGATTAACATTAGCTAAAGTCATGACCTCTCCAAACCCACTTTTATCAAAAATACCATAAGATTGAACATTATCCAAATATGTGGGATCTAAAGTTGGCACTCTTCCAAACCCACTTTCAGTATTATTGCAAACACTATTATCAGTCTCATATTCATCATGGGGCTTAAATAAAATTTCAAGATCATAAGAAGAATCACCCCAATCATGATCATTGCAACAAGTAGTAGACATAGCAAAACTAGCATCCCCAAGCTTAGGGTTTTGCATATTATTAGCACAATTGACATTAATAGAATTTATAATAATATCATTGAAATCATGCTTTTCATCAAAGTAACTATCAAGTATGGGCGCAATAGCAACGATCTCATGTTTAACATAAGGAACTATAGCAAATTCATCTTCAGAAATATTGGCATCATGGCCACAAGAATAGCAAGCATCATGTTCATCAAGGGATATTTCAATCAAATCATCGGAATCATCATTATCTATAGATTCATGCATATCATTATTTTCTTCCAAAGCAACGGTCATTCTCTCAATAAATTCTTTGACATAGACATTATGAGCATAATTTCATAGCAATATTTAAGTATGTCAAAATTTTCAGATTCGTAGAGAGTAATATCATACTTATCAATCAAAGAAGCAACTTCATAAGCACCCTTAAAAGCAACAAATTCTTCAATTTGTTCGATATCATAGTAACTATAAACACCCTTTGCATAAGAAGATAAGATTTCATTTTCATTAAACTCACATAGGTAGGGAAGGTGTTTTTTAGGGTTCTTAGAGCAACAAGTAAAATCATAAATTTCACAAAGATTCGAAGCATAACACAGCAATCTATTTATTTGATCCCATAAGAATCTCCCTTTTTCAGACAAACGGTGACGCACAAAATGAGCATGCTCATCTAAAGATTTCCCATCAACTAGGCTAGTTGGGGTTTCAGCACGAGCGCATAAGGATCGAAGATGATCCAAGTAGAACACTTTAAGTGGATCCATATCTATAGATTTTTAGCAAGCAAAGATGCAAGCAAATAGAAGGCACATGGAAACACAAACAAAAAGACATACGGGAAAAAGGCGAAGAAAAGGCAAAGGTGAAGTGGGGGAGAGGAAAACGAGAGGCAAATGGCAAATAATGTAATGCAATGCATAAGAGTTTGTGATGGGTACTTGGTATGTCTTGACTTGTGCGTAGACTCCCCGGCAACGGTGCCAGAAATCCTTCTTGCTACCTCTTGAGCATGCGTTGGTTTTCCCTTGAAGAGGAAAGGGTGATGCAGCAAAGTAGCGTAAGTATTTCCCTCAGTTTTTGAGAACCAAGGTATCAATCCAGTAGGAGGCTACACGCAAGTCCCTCGTACCTACACAAAAAAATAAGAACCTTGCAACCAACGCGATAAAGGGGTTGTCAATCCCTTCACGGCCACTTGCAAAAGTGAGATCTGATAGAGATGAGAATATAATATTTTTGGTATTTTTATGATAAAGAGTGAAAGTAAAGAACGCAATGTAAAATAGATGAGAATAGACCAGGGGGCCATAGGTTTCACTAGTGGCTTCTCTCAAGATAGCATAAGTATTACGGTGGGTGAACAAATTACTGTCGAGCAATTGATAGAATTGAGCATAGTTATGAGAATATCTAGGCATGATCATGTATATAGGCATCACGTCCGCAACAACTAGACCGACTCCTGCCTGCATCTACTACTATTACTCCACACATCGACCGCTATCCAGCATGCATCTAGAGTATTAAGTTCATAAGAACAAAGTAACGCATTAGGCAAGATGACATGATGTAGAGGGATAAACTCAAGCAATATGATATAAACCCCATCTTTTTATCCTCGATGGCAACAATACAATACGTGTCATTTCCCCTTCTGTCACTAGGATCGAGCAACGCAAGATTGAACCCAAAGCTAAGCACTTCTCCCATTGCAAGAAAGATCAATCTAGTAGGCCAAACCAAACTGATAATTCAAAGAGACTTGCAAAGATAACCAATCATACATAAAACAATTCAGAGGAGATTCAAATATTGTTCATAGATAATCTTGATCATAAACCCATAATTCATTGGATCTCGACAAACACACCGCAAAAAGAGTTACATCGAATAGATCTCTAAGAAGATCGAGGAGAACTTTGTATTGAGATCCAAAGAGAGAGAAGAAGCCATCTAGCTAATAACTATGGACCCGAAGGTCTGTGGTAAACTACTCACACATCATCGGAGAGGCTATGGTGTTGATGTAGAAGCCCTCCGTGATCGATGCCCCCTCCGGCGGAGCATCGGAAAAGGCCCCAAGATGGGATCTCACGGGTACAGAAGGTTGCAGCGGTGGAAATAGGGTTTTGTGGTGCTCCTAGATGTTTTCAAGGTATATGAGTATATATAGGCGAAGGAAGTCGGTCAGGAGAGCCACGAGGGGCCCACGAGGGTGGGGGCGCGCCCAGGGAGGAGGCGCGCCTCCCTGTCTCATGGCCTCCTCGGTTGTTTCTTGACGTCCACTCCAAGTCCTCTGGATCACGTTTGTTCCAAAAATCACGTTCCCAAAGGTTTCATTCCGTTTGGACTCCGTTTGATATTCCTTTTCTGCGAAACACTGAAATAGGCAAAAAAACAGCAATTCGCACTGGGCCTTGGGTTAATAGGTTAGTCCCAAAAATAATATAAAAGTGTATAATAAACCCATTAAACATCCAAAACAGAATATATAAAAGCATGGAACAATCAAAAATTATAGATACGTTGAAGACGTATCAACCACTCGGGGATGTGATGATGGAGATCTTCGGCTTTGCTATCACCTGTGACCGTAGCAGCACTCTTTGCCCTTTTGGTGTCTCGATGCCAAAGGGGGAGAGTTTAGGGATTTGTCGAGTTGCGAGTGCGTCTTATTTTCCTTGTCTTTCCCTCTCGCAACTCTTTTATCGGTCATTTGCTTTGGTTTGCTGCGTGCTTGTGAGACCTGGTACCCTATCATATGGTGTGAGACATATGCTATCCTATTATTATCTTATGCTTGTCTAGTACTTTGGTAGTATATGAGTTGCATGCTTATCTTATGATTCTCTTATGCTCACTTACTACTCCTTGTGTGCTAGCTTATATTTCCCTTATTGTAGATGCAAGTGTTGTCAGCCTATAAAATATAGGGGGCTGTTGATCCTAGTGTGTGTACTTTGCATTCCAGAGGCACTCCTAATTAAGTGCACACATCTATGGGGAGCCCGTCTATATTTTGTAAACTCTGGGGTTTGCTTGTTCTCTTGTTATATCTCTATGCAAATCCCGTGTTGTCATCAATCCACCAAAAAGGGGGAGATTATTAGGGCATATCTCTCTCTAAGTGGTTTTGGTGTTTGATGACAATGCATTTGCGGACTAATCGTGTGCGTTGAGCATTTAAGATATTCATTCATTGGCACGAGACGATTTATTCCCCTCGGAGCTCAAGGTGAAGATGGTGTAGTTCTCTTTTGTTTCGGTTTTGGTGAACTTGAGTCGTAGGAGATACCGTACTATCAAGAGGGGGTACGTATCAGAAAGGCTAGGGTGGAATCAACGCGTACACATCTCTTTCGCACCCCCAGCTCCTTCCCTCATCCTTGGAGTATACTTGTTATCATGGAAGTGGCATAAGGGAGGCGCTAGCGGTAGTACTGCGGCCCCAGAGCGGCAGTACCGCTGAAAGCCACAAACGGTAGTACCGTTGTTTCTCAGCGGTAGTACGGCTCTGGTTCCGCGCTAGTACCGCCTCGACTCGAGACCAGCGTGTCTCGTGTCGGGTTCAGCGGCAGTAGCAGCGGCTATAGGAGCGGTAGTATCGCTTCTAGGCGGTAGTACCGCCCCTACCGCCGCTACTAGTGCCGCTCAACAGCCCTCCTCCCTGTTCCTTCTCCCTTAGGCGCCGTGTGAGGTCCCAGCGGTAGTACCGCTGGGCCGAGCGGCAGTACCGCTGCAGCCAGCGGTAGTACCGCTCGCTGTGGGCTGAATAAGGGGATAACAGTTGGATTGTCCCCCCCCCCCACTATATAAGGGGGTCTTCTTCCCCAAGAAGACCCACCTCTTTTCCCCCAAGCTCCATTATTGCTCCAAATCTCATTTTCGCCCGATCTCTCTCCCTAGCCAATCAAACTTGTTGATGTTCTAGGGATTGGTTGAGAAGGCCCCGATCTACACTTCCACCAAGAGAAATTTGATTCCCCCCACTAATCCCTTGCGGATCTTGTTACTCTTGGGTGTTTGAGCACCCTAGACGGTTGAGGTCACCTCGGAGCCACATTCCATTGTGGTGAAGCTCCGTGGTTCATTGGGAGCCTCCAATTCGGTTGTGGAGAGAGCACCAACCTTGTTTGTAAAGGTCCGGTTGCCGCCTTCAAGGGCACCACTAGTGGAATCACGGCATCTCGCATTGTGTGAGGGCGTGAGGAGAATACGGTGGCCCTAGTGGCTTCTTGGGGAGCATTGTGCCTCCGCACTGCTCCTACGGAGACGTACTTCCCCTCAAAGGGAAGGAACTTCGGTAACACATCCTCGTATCCACAGGCACCACTTGTGGTTATCTCTTACCTTTACTTTGTGCAAGCTATTGTTGTGTTGTATCCTTTGCTTGCACTTGTTCTTGTTGTTGTTGTTGTTTGCATCATATAGGTTGCTCACCTAGTTGCACATCTGGACAACTTACTTGTTGCTAAACCTTTGTGAAGAAAAGCTAAAAATTGGTAGTTGCCTATTCACCCCCCCCCCTCTAGTCAACCATGTCGATCCTTTTAGTAGAGAAGAGAGATAGTGATCGGCGGGCGGGCCCTTGAAAGAGGGTCTTGAGAAGTCACCATAGTATATCAACTTTACGCTAGTTAGGTCCTAGATGGTACCTGTTAATGGTCTGAAGACATATTTGGCCATGGCTCGGTCGAGCCGAGTACTTGAACCTTGGACCGTTTGCCCCCACAGCTGCCCATGAAAAATTTAAGCGCGAAATTGGATACCCGAGGTACGTATTTCACGGCTGGATATGTCATGCTGTGGGGAGCATATTCCTATTTAGGCTGAGCATGGGAAGGCTCCAGAAGCGGTGTTGTAGCTCGGGCTCATTTCTGTGCGTCTAGCGCTTGATATGAGACTGGGTTTTTGATGCCCCTTTGTCGGCCTAGACTTCGGCTGCCAGAGCTGCTGTGTGATCCTCAGTTCGGAGCGAGTACTCGGTGTTACCGTTAACGGTAATGACACCCTTAGGTCCAGGCATCTTGAGCTTTAGATACGCGTAGTGGGGGACGACATTAAAGCGAGTGAATGTTGTATGGCTGAGGAGTGCATGATAACTGATGCGAAAAGGGACGATGTCAAAGATCAAGTCTTCGCCGCGGAAGTTGTCGGGCGAGCCGAAAACTACTTCCAAGGTGACGGTACCCGAGCAGCATGCCTCGGCGCATGGGATTACTCCTTTAAAGGTGGTGTTACTGGGTTTGATACCCGACGGATCGATTCCCATCTTCCTTACCGTATCTGACTAAATCAGATTGAGGCTACTGCCTCCGTCCATAAGGACTCTGGTGAGGTGGTATCCAGATCCGGGCAGTCGATGATCTGGTTCTTCTTGGTCAGGAACCAATTCCATAATTGTCGGGCTGACTCTCTGGGTTGTTGAACAACATGGCTCAAGTCGTCGGCATCTGGAGGTCGTACATAGGTGCCCTAAAAGTTAGCTCGGAAGGCATCCTCGAGCTCTTCCCAGCTCCCAATGGAGTTTTCAGGGGGGCTTTTAACCAGTGCCTGGCCAGTCCTTTAAGCTTTAGTGGTAAATATTTAATGGCATCGAGGTCGTCTCCTCGGACCATATGAATCTGGAGAAGAAAGTCTTCGATCGACACAGTTGGGTTTGTTGTCCCGTCATATTGTTCGATATTTATGGGTTTAAACCATTCGGGGAACTAGTGCTTGATAACCCACAAGTATAGGGGGTCGCAACAGTTTTCGAGGGTAGAGTATTCAACCCAAATTTATTGATTCGACACAAGGGGAGCCAAAGAATATTCTTAAGTATTAGCAGTTGAGTTGTCAATTCAATCACACCTGAAAGACTTAATATTTTCAGCAAAGTATTTAGTAGCAAAGTAGTATGGAAGTAACGGTAACAGTGGCAAAAGTAACAGTAGCAGTTTTGTAGTAATCGCAGCAGTGGCAACGGAAAAGTAACTAAGCAAAGATCAATATGTGAAAATCTCGTAGGCAATGGATCGATGATGGATAATTATGTCGGATGCGATTCCTCATGCAATAGTTATAACATAGGGCGACATAGAACTAGCTCCAGTTCATCAATGTAATGTAGGCATGTATTCCGAATATAGTCATACGTGCTTATGGAAAAGAACTTGCATGACATCTTTTGTCCTACCCTCCCTTGACAGTGGGGTCCTATTGGAAACTAAGGGATATTAAGGCCTCCTTTTAATAGAGTACCGGACCAAAGCATTAACACTTAGCGAATACATGAACTCCTCAAACTACGGTCATCACCGGGAGTGGTCCCGATTATTGTCGCTTCGAGGTTGCCGGAACATAACACATAGTAGATAACTATTGACTTGCAAGATAGGAACAAGAACTCACATATATTCATGAAAACATAATAGGTTCAGATCTCAATTCATGGCACTCGGGCCCTAGTGACAAGCATTAAGCATAGCAAAGTCATAGCAACATCAATCTCAGAACATAATGGATACTAGGGATCAAACCCTAACAAAACTAACTCGATTACATGATAAATCTCATCCAACCCATCGCCGTCCAGCAAGCCTACGATGGAATTACTCACGCACTGCGGTGAGCATCATGAAATTGGTGATGGAGGATGGTTGATGATGACGACGGCGACGGACTCCCCTCTCCGGAGCCCCGAACAGACTCTAGAACAGCCCTGCTGTCGGGTGGTTGGTGCGACATATGCCAAGGGATGGCTTATCATTGTGGGAGCCAATAAAACGTCGCCGGTGCCCGGAAACGGGATGAGGCGAATACATGCACGCCGGCGAATCTTACCCAGGTTCGGGGCTCTCCGAGGAGATAACACCCCTAGTCCTGCTCTGCGGGGTCTCCGCATGATCACTAGATCGATAAAGGGTAGCTACAATCGCTCCTAGAGCTGTTGGGATCAAGGGAGAAGAAGAACAAGGCTAGCTCTTGCTTCTCTCTATCTATGGTGTGTGTGTGCTATGCGTGGGTGTTAACCTAGAAGCCAACTATGCTCAGAGGCCAACCCAGATGCGAACCCTTTGCATGGGTGCCCCGGGGGGTTTATATAGGCCTACCCCCCCCCCCCCCCCGGGGGTACAATGGTAATCCGACTGGGATCTGGTCCCAGCCGTCAGTGTCTACGCTCGCCGGCTTCTCCGCCAGCTGCTGGGTCCCGCCGGCTGCCGGCTACTTGGTCGACAGGCCGGTCCCACCGCCTAGGGTCTTGTCGGCGGCTGCTTACTGTAGCCGCGCCTCTGATGATGAGGGCTTTTTCGAGGTGAGCGTGGCTACAGTGGGCCGCCTCGGGGGCTATCACTGTAGCCTCACCTCGTCTTGTCTCCTTAATGGGGCTCCTGCTTCGAGGAAGGGAGTAGCCGGCTTCTGGAGGCCGGCTATACTCCTGGCCGACTAGGAAAAGTTGGGCCGCCTTCACGCCTCTCTCTGGCTGAAGGGGCCCGCAACCCTTGGGCCGTACAGGAGTGGGTCGTGGATGACGTCGAGGCCAGCGTGGCTACAGTTCCGAGCCGCACGGGGGACGTCCCTCCCGTACGGCCTCCTGTAGCCATGCCCGCCTCGGGCTTCGAGGGTCGTGGGCCGCACTGCGGCCACACCCCGTCACGTCACCGTTATGTAGGAGTGGTTGTGGTCTTGGCCGGCTTCTAGGAGCCGGCGTCTTTCTTGGCCGGCTTCTTGTAGTCGGCCACCCCCCAGTCGTCCTAGGGAGGAGTCGGTGAGGCTGGGTCGCCTTCCGGGAGTCGGCTTTAGTGGTAGCCGGCCGGGGAAGGCGGCCCAAATGCTTGGAGTGCTTGAAGGCCCAAAGGCCTGATAAATTTTCTGAAGAGCCAGGGGTAGTCGGTTAGGCTACCCGTGGCCATTCCCTCCGACAGTAGTCCCCGAAGCTGATTGGGCTTCGAGGTGGAGTGGGGTTCAAGAAGCTCGATCAGCTTCCTATCGTGACAAGCCGGCAGCTGGGAGCCGGCCTTGGTCAGGCGCGCCGCCTTAGTCGAATTCTCCTGGAGTTGGGGGGCGGGAACCCGCAGGTACGTGCACCGGGCCGCGGGCCGGCCTCGGGCCGTTGGCGTGCCACGTGGCCGGAAAGCCTGCCAGCCCACGCGCGCGACGGGACGTCGCCGCAGGGAGGGGGCCCGCCACGTCCGCGCCCCGGCCCAGGCGCGGATCCTTTGTATCCCGAAACCGCCCGCATGTTCCGTGCGGCAGTTTCGGCTCGCACTTATGCGTAATAAACGCGAGACGTGGGGGGAGTGGGCGCAGTTAATCCCACGTCTCCCCCCACGTCCGGCCTCTTCGGCCGCGTGAAGCTATAAGTAGGGGGAGGTGGAGGGCGGCAGGCCCTCGCACGCTCCTCCTACTTCCACCGTCTTCTTGCCTTGCTCGTTCTCGCGACAGCGCTTTGCCGCCGCGTTCTTCCTCCGCACGCTCCTCCGCCGCCGTGCTAGCTTCCGCTATGCCTCCCCACGTAGAGCAGCTTGGCGGGGATTGGGATGGCTCCATCGTCCATAACGACCACATCGACTTCCTCCGCGACACCCGGCGTCTGCCCAGCGCGGACAAAGTGGAGGTCCGCCTTGCGCTGGAGAAGGAAGTCAGGCCGGCGTCGCGGGAGGGCGAGCGGGTGGTCTTCCGCTCGCACTTCCTGCGCGGCTTCGGCCTGCCAGTGAGCGCCTTCTTCCGCTCCTGGCTGGAATTCTATCAGCTCCAGCCGCACCACCTCACCCCCAACGCGGTGGTGCTGCTGTCGGCCTTCGTCACCCTGTGCGAGGGCCATCTTGGCGTCCTCCCCACCCTCGAGCTCTGGGGGGAGTTCTTCCAGTCGAAGCTGGGCACGCGCAGTAAAGGCGTGCCGGCTCATACTGGCGCCTTCATCGCGTCGCGGAGATCGGGCGCCGACAACCCCTTCCCCGTCATCACGCTGATCCAATCGATGAAGAAGTGGCAGAAGTCGTACTTCTACGTGCGGAACATCGCTCCACGGGGCGACTACATCAACCTGCCGGCTTACGTAGTCGGCCCACCGGCGGGGAGGCTGCCCCAGTGGTCCTTCCGGGCGGTGACGCTGTCGCAGGGAGGAAACGCCGCCATCGCCCGCCTGCGGGTGATGGTCCAGTCGGAGGGCCTGACGGGGCCCGACCTCCTGGCCGCGTTCGTCACGCGCCGGGTCCTTCCGCTCCAGAGCCGGCCTCATCTGATCTGTCAGATGAGCGGCCAGCTCGATCCGAGCCGGATGTGCACCAAGGAGATGCCGCCGCCCGACGCCGCCGACATGGTGAATTACCTCGCCAACTGCCAACTTTCCGAAGACTGGCAATTCGGCAAGGAGCCATACAGCCGTGCCAATCCTCCGCCTACGGTACGCTCCCCTCGTCTCTTTTTCTCTCTCTCTCTCTCAGCTTTGTCGCCGAGTTCCTCTGGGCCGACACTAACTCAGTCGGCTTGCTCTTTTGACAGAGTCCTCTGCTCCGGCCGGCCGGCGGGGCAGACGTGGAGCGCCGCTTCGTCCCCGACTGGACCGAACACGACCAGGAGGACCCCGACCTGGGGGCGGTCCATATGGAGGATGCCGCCGAGCCGGCCGGTGGCGAAGCAGGCGGCTCCGGGTTCACCGCTACCTTCGACGACTGGCCGGACGAGGACGAAGCCGAAGCCGTCCCGCATCGCCAGCCGGCATCCGGACGCGGCGCGGGCTCCTCCGGCGCGCAGCCTGCTCGGGGTAGAGGCCAGAAACGTCGCGCCACCCAGGGCATGTTCGGTAGCCGGACGAAGAAGCCCAGGGGTGGGGCGGCAGCCACCAGGCGGGAAGAGGCGGCCGCGAAGGCGGCTCGCTTCCGCAAAGTGGTGAAGCAGCCGCAGACTGTGTCAGCGTAAGTTCTCTCTTTCTATGTACTGTCCTTCTTTCTTTCCTTTGGTGGTTCTTGAATCTTCGTCTTCTTTTTCAATGGTCAGAGCTCCGCTATCACTTGAGCGGGCGGCCGCCGGCTCCGTCGTCGAGTCGCCAGGGGGCTCTGGGAGCACCACCCGCCACGTAGATCCCCGCGCCGCCCTCCTGGAGGCGACGGAGAGGAACGCGCGGGAGGCGCGGGAGGAGCAGGAAGCGCGGGAGGCGGAGGCACGGAGGGCAGCCGCCGCCCAGGCAGCTCGGGAGGAGGAGGCGGCGAAGGCGCTCGCCGAGGCCGCAGCCAAGGCCCAGGCGGAGGCCGAGGCCGAAGCG
The DNA here is from genome assembly GCF_002575655.3 of Aegilops tauschii subsp. strangulata. Taxonomy (NCBI): domain Eukaryota; kingdom Viridiplantae; phylum Streptophyta; class Magnoliopsida; order Poales; family Poaceae; genus Aegilops; species Aegilops tauschii. Next base: position 326,083,191 of record NC_053040.3, read on the forward strand.
GCGGCAGGGGAGGCTTTGATGGTCACCCCCCTGCGCACCATGGCGCCCGGGGACGTGGATCCCTCGCCAGGGGGAGCCAGCGGTTCCCAGCCGGGGCTGGGAGGAAGCGGCGACGATGTCGTCATCTTGGGGGAGGCGCCGAGGCCGACTCCTCCGACTAGGGCGACCCAAGGCCGCCAGCCTGAGCCTGCGCCCGCACAGTCGGCGGAGGGCGAGCCGGCCGCGGGGGCTGAGGTGGCGGTCCGGGTTCCGCCGGGCCGGCGTGCAGGGAAGGCCGCGTCTGAACCGCAGAAGGCTGCGTCGGAGCCACAGCCGGCCGTGGGCTCCAGCTCGTCGGCCCGAGACGCGGAGGCGGCCAGCGCTACCTCGGGGTGGACGCCGGGCGGAGGGACAGCCGTGGTGAACGTCGCTGCACAAGACGTTCGGACCTGGCTGCAAAGCCAAGCCGCGGTGCTGAGGCGGTTCACCGACGAATTCCTCGCCACGCGGGCAGCCATCCGGGTTAGTATTCTCATCTTGTTCTTTCTTGATCTTGATTTCTCTCGTGGGGGCGCGTCAGCGCACCCACTGGGTGTAGTCCCCGAGTTCCGAGTCGGCTGCTGAGCAGGCGGCTTGGAACTTCTTGGAGATTTTTGTTTTTGCTGCTTTTGTTCTCACGTCGGTCTTCTGTCCGTCTTCAGGACTACCACAACCTCCGAGCGGCCGCCTTCAACTCCCAGGCTCGGGAGCTGACTCAGAAGACCGCCGATCTCACTGAAAGCCGAGGTATGTGACTTGATCTTTATCTCATGTGGGGGCGCGTCAGCGCACCCACTGGGTGTAGTCCCCGAGATTCGGGCCGACTGCTGAACAGTCGGCTCGGATCTTCCTTCATGATTTCTCATTGTTCTTCTTCTTCTTCTATCTCTGCAGCGGCCAACGCCAGTCTGAGGGCACAGCTGGGGGAGTCCCAGACTGCTCTTCGTGCCAAGGACGCGGAGCTCGCCGCCTTGGTGCAGGAGCGCGACCGCCTGGTCAAGAAGTTGGCCGACCAGGAGGAAGGCCACCAGGCGGCGCTGAAGGCTGCGCAGGATCGCGAAGCCGCCCTCCAGGCCGAGTTCGAGACGGAGGCGGCCGGCTGGGCAGAGGCCAGGCAGACTCTGGTCTCCGGCTATGGCCAGATCGAGGATCTGGTTGACGGTAAGTCGTCTACCCCTTCGTCCTTTCTTGCCATCTGCCATTTTGACTTGTTTTTTCTGATTTTGGTGTTTTTCTTTCCTTTTCTTCTTCGCGCAGAGTACTTCCCCGGCTATTCCACTGCCGCCAACCAGGCCATCGAAGCCCGTCGCCAGGCGAAGAGGCAAGCCGGCTTCGAGATCTCGCCAACCGCCAGCCGCTCGCTGGAGGAACAGCTCCTGGCGATCCAGGCTCGCATCCAGCCGGCTCACAGGCTGCTCCGCCGGCTTCAGCGCGCGGGATCGCAGGTCTTGGCCGCCCTCTGGCCCGGCCAAGTGGTCCCTCCCACCCCCAGTCGGACCGCCGACTGGCTGGAGGTGGCAGTCAGCCGCTTCGAGGCTTGGAAGGCGTCAGCGGCTCACTCCGGCGCCAGGCGGGCGCTGGAGTTCGTCAAGGCCTGGTATCCCGGCCTGAACCTGGACCAGCTGGCGACCTGGCGGCAGCAAGCCGACACGGAGCTGGAGCCGGCGCGGCCGGCCATCATTCGGCGGGCTTCAGCGATCGCCGACTATACCGACACCAACGTCTTCGCCCCCGAGGTGGACGACAATGGAGTCGCCCAGCCGGAAGATTGGTTCGGGCTGGACCCGGCGTACGGCGAGGCCTCGGCGGAGGAGATCGACTCCAGTGACGAGGGCGAAGAGGAGGAGGAGGAGGGTGAAGACGCCGAGCCGGCTGGTGGAGTAGCCGGCCAGCCTGACCGCGCCTCCAGCACTACGTCGCGTGCGAGTGCGTCTCCTGCCGCGGGAGGTGGTCAAGCCGGGACCAGCTAGGCGGCCACTCCTTCAGCCGGCGAGCTGCCTTCACCGACCAGCTCGGCCTCCAAGTCGCGCCTTGGTCTTCTTTCTTTTGTTTTCCTGTCTTGTTACTTTTGAACAATGTTTGGTTAAGTCTGCACAATTCCACCCACTGGGTGTATTCAAACTTAAGTCTGTTGCCGGCCTGTGGGCGGCTTTATGTATATAAGTTATGCAATCGGTCTTTCCTTGTACTTTCGCTTTTTGTCCTTCTGCTTTTTTCCTTTGCCGCCCTCCCTTGGTTGCCGCCTCCCTAGTCAAACAGTTGCTCTGCAATCTGTAGCCGGGGAGTGCCTGGCCGATTGGGGAGGGGGAAGTACTTTTAGCTCTGCCGGACTTAAGCTAAGTTTTTTAGGAAGCCGGCCAGCCGGCTGCTGTGACAGCCGGCAGGCATATATGGAGGCCGTCTTTTTGCCATATAGGTTAGTTGTTCCTTAGCCGTTTTTCGTGTGGGCGTCCTTTCTGTCTTCTCTCTTGCTAGTCGGACAGTCAGTTCTTTGAGTTGCGACTTTCAACAAGAGAGGACTTGGGAGCCGGCGCACTACTTTGCTGACTTCGGGAAGAACTTAGAATATAGCTCAAGGCGGCCAGTCCCCGGGCCGACTAGTCGGACCCGGTGCCGGACAAGAATTCAAAATGTAATAATACATTCATGGATATGACACTCGTCATTCATAGATAAATAAAAGGCAGTCCCCGAGTACTGTTCGGGGGGCCTGTTGGTTTGTAACTTAATACAAAAGGGATAGCGTGATACATACTGCTTTTCAGCTGTAAAATCGTCTTAGGAGGTTTGCGTTCCATGGTCGCTCCGACTCCTTGCCGGAGTCGTCTCTCTTGCGTGCTCTTGGCTTTTGCGCGTCGATTAAGTAGTAGGAGTCGTTGCCGAGTGCCTTGCTGACGACGAAGGGGCCTTCCCAAGGGGCCGAGAGCTTGTGCTGGCCGGCTGTTCGCTGGATCAGCCGGAGCACAAGGTCGCCCTCTTGGAAGGATCTTGGCTTGACCTTGCGGTTGTAGTAGCGGCGCAGGCCTTGCTGGTAGATGGCGGACCGGCTGAGGGCTAACAGCCGGCCTTCTTCCAGTAGGTCGACGCCGTCTTCTCTTGCTTCTTTGGCTTCCTCCTCCGTGTACATGGTGATCCGAGGCGAGTCGAACTCGATGTCTGTTGGGATGACAGCCTCGGCACCGTACACAAGGAAGAATGGAGTGAAGCCGGTTGACTTGTTGGGTGTAGTGCACAGACTCCAGAGGACAGCCGGCAGCTCTTCGAGCCAGCAGCCGGCCGATCGCTCCAGTGGTACAACCAGTCGGGGCTTGATGCCGGAGAGGATAAGTCCATTTGCTCGCTCGACCTAGCCGTTTGACTGCGGGTGGGCAACGGACGCTAAGTCCAGTCGGATGCCCTGTGTCGCGCAGAAACGTGCCAGTGCGCCTTTGGCGAAGTTCGTGCCGTTGTCGGTGATGATGCTGTGCGGCACGCCGTACCGAGTAGTGATGTCGGTGATGAATGTCACGGCAGTCGGCCCGTTCAGCTTCTTAATTGGCTTGGCTTCAATCCACTTTGTGAACTTGTCCACAGCAACGAGTAGATGTGTCAAGCCACCGCGGGCTGTCTTGAAAGGGCCCACCATGTCCAGTCCCCAGACGGCAAAAGGCCAGGTGAGGGGAATGGTCTTGAGGGCAGAAGCCGGCAGGTGTTGTTTGGAACTGAAGACTTGACATCCTCTGCAGCTCTTGACTATTTCTTTAGCATCCTCCAAGGCAGTCGGCCAGAAGAACCCATGGCGGAAAACCTTGGCCACGAGGGATCTTGAGGCGGCGTGATGGCCACATTCGCCTTGGTGGATGTCTTTGAGGATTGCCACTCCTTTTTCTGGCTCGACGCAACGCTGGAAGACTCCAGTGACGCTGCGCTTCACAAGCTCCCTGTTGATTATTGTGTATGCTGCGGCTCGTCGTTGCACTAGTCTTGCTGCGATCTCATCAGCCGGCAGCTCTCTGCTGACTAGGAACTTGAGGATGGGCTGGGCCCATGAGGGAGCTGTGACTTCTTCTGCTGTTAATGTGGCCACCATGACTCGGGTGGGTGGGTTGGGTGTTGTATTGGAGTCGACCACCGCTTCTTGTGTCGTTGCAGTCCCCGGGCCGACTGCTGCAGTCCCCGGGCCGGGTTCTGAAGTCCCTGGGCCGGGTGCGACTACGTCAGTCCCCGGGGCAGTCGTCGAAGTCCCCGCGCCGCCTACGGGATTTCTTGAGCCGGATCCGGCTGTTTCTGGTGCAAGCGGTACGAAGATGGAATCCGACTCTGGAGACGGCTTGATGGACGGCTTGAGGAGGCGCTGGAGGGAGACGCCAGTTGGTATGGCTTGTCGGGTGGAGCCGATCCGTGCTAGGGCATCTGCTTGGTCGTTGTCGGCCCTTGGCACGTGAAGGAACTCGCACCCTTCGAAGTATCCGCTCATCTGCTGGACGAGGAAACGGTAGCTTGCCATGTTTGCGTCCTTGGCGTCCCAGTCGCCAGATGATTGCTGGACCACCAAGTCTGAGTCGCCGTAGCACAGGATCCGGCGTATGCCGAGTTCTTTGGCTAGCCGGAGCCCATGTACGAGCGCCTCGTACTCGGCCACGTTGTTGGAGGCGGCGAAGTGGATCTGCAGCGTGTACTTGAGCTTGTCGCCTTTGGGAGAGGTGAGGACGATGCCGGCTCCCAAGCCGGTGCACATCTTGGACCCGTCAAAGTGCATCCGCCAATGGGTGGAGTCGGGAGCCGGCGGTAAGTACTGGGTCTCGGCCCAGTCGACGAGGAAGTCGGCCAATGCTTGCGACTTGATGGCGGTGCGGGGTTGATAGAAAATCGTGTAGGGCGCCAAGGCAATGGCCCATTTGGCCACCCGGCCGGATGCATCCCGGCTGCCTGTGATCTCGGCGAGCGGGGCAGTGCACACGACCGTGATGGGGTGCTCTTGGAAGTAGGGCTTCAATTTCTTGGCAGCGAAGTACACCCCATAGCACATCTTCTGGTAGTGCGGGTAGTTTTGCTTTGAGCTAGACAGTACTTCGCTGAGATAGTAGACCGGCCTCTGGACCAGCTGGGCTCGGCGTTCCTCCGGGCGCTGGACCACAACAACAGTGCTGACGACTCGGCTTGTCGCGGCGATGTAGAGGAGCATGGGCTCCTTCTTAGTCGGCGCAGCCAGGACAGGCGGAGTGGTCAACATTTTCTTCAACTCATGGAAGGCTTGGTCGGCTTGATCATTCCACTCAAAGTGAGTGGACTTCTTCATGAGTCGGTACAGGGGGAGGGCCTTCTCTCCTAGTCGGCTGACAAAACGGTTCAGGGAGGCTAAGCAGCCAGTGAACTTCTGCACATCTTGCAGCTTGGTGGGAATCTCCATCCTCTCGATGGCTTTGATCTTGACAGGGTTGCACTCAATGCTGCGTTCGGAGACCAGGAAGCCTAGCAGCTGGCCGGCTGGCACTCCGAACACGCACTTCTCGGGGTTGAGCTTGATCTGGAATCGGCGCAAGTTGGCAAATGTTTCCTTCAGGTCTTCCAGCAAGGTACCGCGCTTCTCTGTCTTCACCACAATGTCGTCTACGTAGACGTGGGCATTTCTGCCGAGTTGTTTTAAGAGACATTTCTGCATGCAACGCTGAAAAGTGGCACCGGCGTTTCTCAAGCCGAATGTCATTGTCAGGTAGCAGAAAGCTCCAAAGGGTGTGATGAAGGCAGTCTTCAGGCGGTCAGCCGGGTCCAACTTGATCTGATGATACCCTGAGTATGCATCCAAAAAACTTAACAGCTCGCATCCGGCTGTGGAGTCTATCACTTGGTCAATCTGTGGCAAAGCAAACGGATCCTTTGGGCAGGCCTTGTTCAAACTTGTGTAGTCTATACACATGCGCCACTTGTTATTCTTCTTCAAAACCAGAACTGGGTTGGCAAGCCATTCTGGAAAGAACACTTCCATGATGAAGCCGGCTGCAAGGAGTCGGGCTATCTCTTCTCCCACGATTCTTCGCTTCTCTTCTGATAGTCGGCGGAGGGGTTGCTTGACCGGCTTCGCATCAGCTCGGACATGTAATTTGTGCTCGGTGAAATCCTTCGGGACACCCGGCATGTCCTTTGGGGACCATGCAAAGATGTCTCGATTCTCACGGAGGAAGTCGGCGAGCTCGCCTTCCTATTTACTGTCCAAGTTCGCCCCAATCACGGCGAACCTCTCCGGGTGCTCCGGGTCTAGAGGTATCTTCTTCGTCTCTTTGGCAGGCTGGAAGGAGCCCTGCGCATCACAGTCCTTGGGGTTGGGGGACAAGGCCGGCTGCTTGCCGGCCATGGCCACAACCCGTTCCAGCATCTTCTTCTCTTCTGCCACCACGAGGGACTCGGCCAGCCGGCTGCTGGCCATGGCACACTCGATGGACTTCTTATAGTCGCCGGCTACCGTGATGATCCCCTTCGAGCTAGGCATCTTCATCTTCAGGTAGGCATAATGGGGCACAGCCATGAACTTGGCCAAAGCAGGTCGGCCAAGTAGTGCATGATAGGGGCTCTCCAAATCCACCACCTCGAACCATATTGCTTCCCGGCGAAAGTGATCTTTGTCTCCGAAGAGAACATCCATTTTGATCTTGCCGATTGGAGAGCAAGATAGGCCGGGTACGATACCATGGAAGACGGTGCGGCTCGGCATGAGCTGCTTTGCTTTGATGTTCAGCTTGTCCATGGTATCACGGTACAGTATGTCGATACTGCTTCCGCCGTCTATCAGGACGCGGGAAAATCTGGCAGCTCGCCTCTCCGTCGCAAGGGTGACGTCCAAGACCATAGCATAGGAGCCAGGCGAAGGCATCACCTCTGGGTGGTCGGCCTGGCTCCAGCTGATGGGCTTTTCCGACCAGTGCATGAACTCGGCGGTGCTAGAGGCGACTGCGTTTACTTCTTGGTGTTGCCGGCGTCGGCTGCGCTTGTCGTCGACTTGACTTGTGAAGACGACGTAGGCGTCGCGTGCTTCGGGGAACTCGTCTTGGATGGCGCCGACTGCCGGCCGGGCCGCCGGCTGCTGGGGAGCTGGAGGCGGCGGGCCGGGAGACGGAGGCGGCACCATTCCTTCGCCCTTGGTGATGCGGGTGAGCCAGTGGCATTTCCGTGTCGTATGGTTGGACGGCTTCGCGCCGCTGTGGAACTTGCAGGGAGCATAGAGTGCTTGTTCGTAGGAGAAAGACGGCTGCCAAGGCGGCCGGCCACCCTTCTTCTTGGGAGCGGGTCGCTCTTCGGGCTGCTCGTCTTCAATGGTGGCCACCTGCCGACTGGAGGAAGTCGGCATGGGGCCCTTGCGCTTGTGGTCATTCTGGTAGGGGCGCCAGTTAGGGTCGCCAGCCGGCGTCTTGGGAGCCGGAGCAACTACTTTCCCCGAGGCATCCACTCGGAGCTCGGTCTTCATGGAGGAGTCGGCAGTGGCATACTTGTCGGCGGTGATCAGCAACTCATCGAGGGTAGCCGGCTCGTCGCAGAGGAGTCGGTGCTTGAGGAGGGTGCCCTCTCGGCACCCGGCGGTGAAATACTCGATGGCCTGGACCTCGTGCACTCCCTCGCAGGAGTTGCGGAGCTCGGCCCATCGCGTGAGGTAGTCGCGAGTCGACTCGTTGGGCCCTTGGACGCAGAGGGAGAGCTGGCGAGGCTTGGGAGGCCGCTTGTAGGTGCTGGTGAAGTTGCGGACGAAAACTTCGGTGAAGTCCAGCCAGCTGTTGATGCTGTAGGGCTTGAGGCTGTTGAGCCACGTGCGCGCCGTGCCTTGCAGCATCAAGGGGACGTACTTCACGGCGACGCGCCGATTGCCGTTGGCGATGCTGACGGCTGTGGAGTAGTCGATGAGCCAATCTTCCGGCTGCACTGAGCCGTTGTACTTGGGTGTGTCTCTGGGGAGCGAGAACCCCTTGGGGAAGGGCTCGTCGCGGATGCGGGGGCCAAAGCATGGCGGGCCGACATCGTCTTCTTCTTCTAACGCCAAGGATCGAGCAAGGCGGTCGATCCTGTGGTGGGCGTCATTCTCGCCGACTCCTTCTCGGCGGCCGAGTCGGTCGCCAAGAGTCGGATGGGTGACAGGCGGTGGAGTGAGGCGTCTTTCTCTTCGAGGCGGGGGAGGAGGCAGGTTTCCCTGGTGCTCTACAGCTCGAGGGCGGCCATCCGCGTCGCGCTCGATGGTAATGCGAGTCCGGCTGCGGCTGGCAGCCGGCTCCTTGTCTTTCTTCTGGCGCGCACCGCTCGCAGTCGGCGAGCGGGACGTCGCAGTGTGCTCCCAGCGCGGGAGATGGCTATCAGCTCGGGCGCCGGCTTCGTGCCGTTCTGCAGCCGCGTCGATCAGCTGCTGGATCCGTCTTGTCATGTAGGGGAGCTCATCGGCTCCCAGCCCATTGAGCTCCTCTGCAGCCGCCTGAGCGGCTCGCAGATTCTCGAGCGGGGTGGCGTAGACGGGGCAATCTGCGCCCAGCATGCTGGCAACGGCTGCGCCGCGCTTCTGGACGAAGCCGGCTCGGCTCGGGCCGCTAGGCGGCGGCGTCCCGAAGGCGGCGCGGTCGACTTCGCGCTGGTGGGCCTTAGTGAGGCGTCTCATCGAGGCTATCTTCTTGCCCTCCGCGATGAGGGCAAGGCGGCGTGCTTCCAGGGTCTCGGCGTCGGCGTCGGCCGGGATGGGGACGGAGAGGTCGTGCATCGTCGCTTGCTGAGCGTCGCGGGCATTCTCGCCCTAATTGGAGGCGTGGCTGATGACCAGCACTTCGGTGACAGCGCTGCTGCCGCTGTCAGCTCGAGGGAGGGGGTCGTCGAAGACCACCACGTCGGAGGGGTAGGCGTCGAGTGACGCGGTGTCGGAGTCGATGATCATCGGGTCGGTGGAGCCGACCGACTCCATGTCCGCAGCGGGCTCGCTGGAGACGTGAAGTTGGTCGAGGAGGCTGACGAGGCGGCTCTCGGGGTAGTCGGTGCCTGCGTCGGACGCAGGCTCGTCGGAGATGCGAGTCTCGCCGAGCAGATCGGCGAGGCGGCTCGCTGCGCAGGCGTCGTCGACGCCTTGCAGCGCGTCAGGGCAAACGCCATCGGGCGCAGTAGGCTAGCTGCGCTCGTGGGGAAGGAAGAGGGTTCCCGTCCAGAACAGGTCTCCGGACGATGGTGCACCTGGCCCCACGGTGGGCGCCAAATGTCGGGTGGTTGGTGCGACATATGCCAAGGGATGGCTTATCATTGTGGGAGCCAATAAAACGTCGCCGGTGCCCGGAAACGGGATGAGGCGAAGACATGCACGCCGGCGAATCTTACCCAGGTTCGGGGCACTCCGAGGAGATAACACCCCTAGTCCTGCTCTGCGGGGTCTCCGCATGATCACTAGATCGATAAAGGGTAGCTACAATCGCTCCTAGAGCTGTTGGGATCAAGGGAGAAGAAGAACAAGGCTAGCTCTTGCTTCTCTCTATCTATGGTGTGTGTGTGCTATGCGTGGGTGTTAACCTAGAAGCCAACTATGCTCAGAGGCCAACCCAGATGCGAACCCTTTGCATGGGTGCCCCGGGGGGTTTATATAGGCCTACCCCCCCGGGGGTACAATGGGAATCCGACTGGGATCTGGTCCCAGCCGTCAGTGTCTACGCTCGCCGGCTTCTCCGCCGGCTGGTGGGTCCCGCCGGCTGCCGGCTACTTGGTCGACAGGCCGGTCCCACCGCCTAGGGTCATGTTGGCGGCTGCTTACTGTAGCCGCGCCTCTGATGATGAGGGCTTTGTCGAGGTGAGCGTGGCTACAGTGGGCCGCCTTGGGGGCTATCACTGTAGCCTCACCTCGTCTTGTCTCCTTAATGGGGCTCCTGCTTCGAGGAAGGGAGTAGCCGGCTTCTGGAGGCCGGCTATACTCCTGGCCGACTAGGAAAAGCTGGGCCGCCTTCACGCCTCTCTCTGGCTGAAGGGGCCCGCAACCCTTGGGCCGTACAGGAGTGAGTCATGGATGACGTCGAGGCCAGCGTGGCTACAGTTCCGAGCCGCACGGGGGACGTCCCTCCCGTACGGCCTCCTGTAGCCATGCCCGCCTCGGGCTTCGGGGGTCGTGGGCCGCACTGCGGCCACACCCCGTCACGTCACCGTTATGTAGGAGTGGTTGTGGTCTTGGCCGGCTTCTAGGAGCCGGCGTCTTTCTTGGCCGGCTTCTTGGAGTCGGCCACCCCCAGTCGTCCTAGGGAGGAGTCGGTGAGGCTGGGTCGCCTTCCGGGAGTCGGCTTTAGTGGTAGCCGGCCGGGGAAGGAGGCCCAAATGCTTGGAGTGCTTGAAGGCCCAAAGGCCTGATAAATTTTCTGAAGAGCCAGGGGTAGTCGGTTAGGCTACCCGTGGCCATTCCATCCGACACCTGCCGAGAGAGATTAGGGCTTGGCGGCGGCTCCGTATCGTAAAACGCGATGAATCTTTCTCTCTGATTTTTTTCTCCCCGAACGTGATTATATGGAGTTGGAGTTGAGGTCGGTGGAGTCTCAGGGGGCCGACGAGGCAGGGGGCGCGCCCTACACCCTCGTGAACAGGGTCTGGGCCCCCTGATGCTGATTCTTTCGCCAATATTTTTTATTATTTCCAAAACGTGTCTCCGTGGATTTTCAGGTCATTCCGAGAACTTTTATTTCTGCACAAAAATAACACCATGGCAATTCTGCTGAAAACAGCGTCAGTCCGGGTTAGTTCCATTCAAATCATGCAAGTTAGAGTCCAAAACAAGGGCAAAAGTGTTTGGAAAAGTAGATACGTTGGAGACGTATCAACTCCCCCAAGCTTAAACCTTTGTTTGTCCTCAAGCAATTCAGTTGACAAACTGAAAGTGATAAAGAAAAACTTTTACAAACTCTGTTTGATCTTGTTGTTGCAAATATGTAAAGCCAGCGTTCAAGTTTTCAGCAAAGGTTATGAACTAACCATATTCACAATAACATTTAGGTCTCATGTTTACTCATATCAATGGCATAATCAACTAGCGAGCAATAATAATAAATCTCGGATGACAATACTTTCTCAAAACAATCATAACATGATATATCAAGATGGTATCTCGCTAGCCCTTTCTGAGACTGCAAAACATAAATGCAGAGCACCTCTGAAGATCAAGGACTGACTAAACATTGTAATTCATGGTAAAAGAGATCCAGTCATAGTCATACTTAATGTAAATTAATAGTAATGCATGCAAATGACAGCGGTGCTCTCCAACTGGTGCTTTTTAATAAGAGGAGGATGACTCAACATAAAAGTAAATAGATAGGCCCTTTGCAGAGGGAAGCATGGATTTGCAGAGGTGATAGAGCTCGAATTTTGAAACAGAGATAAATAATATTTGGAGTGGCATACTTTCATTGTCAACATAACAACCAAGAGATCTCGATATCTTCCATGCTACACACATTATAGGCGGTTCCCAAACAGAATGGTAAAGTTTATACTCCCCCACCACCAACAAGCATCAATCCATGGCTTGCCCGAAACAACGGGTGCCTCCAACTAACAACAGTCCTGTGGGAGTTTTGTTTGCAATTATTTTGATTTGAGCATGGGACTGGGCATCCCGGTTACCGGCCATTTTCTCGTGAGTGATGAGCGGAGTCCACTCATCGTGAGAATAACCCACCTAGCATGGAAGATATAGATAGCCCTAGTTGATACATGAGCTATTCAAGCATACAAAACAGAATTTCATTTGAAGGTTTAGAGTTTGGCACATACAAATTTACTTGGAACGGCAGGTAAATACCGCATATAGGAAGGTATGGTGGACTCATATGGAATAACTTTGGGGTTTATGGAAGTGGATGCACAAGCAGTATTCCCTCTTAGTACAAGTGAAGGCTAGAAAGAGACTAGGAAGCGACCAACTAGAGGGCGACAACAGTCATGAACATGCATTAAGATTAATGAACAATGAGTGCAAGCATGAGTAGGATATAATTCACCATGAACATAAATATCGTGGAGGCTATGTTGATTTTGTTTCAACTACATGCGTGAACTTGTGCCCAGTCAAGCCACTCGAATCGTTCAAAGGAGGATACCGCCTTATCATACCACATCATAACCATTTTAATAGCATGTTGGCACGCAAGGTAAACCATTATAAACTCCTAGCAAATTAAGCATGGCATGAGCAACTATAATCTCTAATTGTCATTGCAAACATGTTTCATTCATAATAGGCTGAATTAGGAACGATGAACTAATCATATTTACAAAAACAAAATAGGTCGAGTTCATACCAGCTTCTCTCATCTCAATCAGTCCATCATATATCGTCATTACTGCCTTTCACTTGCACGACCGAACGGTGTGGATAATAGTAATAGTGCACGTGCATTGGACTAAGCTGGAATCTGCAAGAATTTAATACAAAGGAGAAGACAAGGTAATTTGGGCTCTTGGTTAAATCAACAATAATGCATATGAGAGCCACTCAACATTTTCACCATGGTCTTCTCCCTCGACCCCCAAAGAAAAGAAAGGAAATAAAACTATTTACACGGGAAAGCTCCCAACAAGCAAAAGAAGAACGAGAAATCTTTTTAGCTTTTCTTTTAATTACTACTACTATAGGCATGGAAAGTAAACTAGCTAAAAGCTACAACTAATTTTTTTGGTTTTTCTTAAGGTTCTTCAAACACACAAGAAAAAGACTTAGATAAGAAAATAAACTAGCATGGATAGTACAATGAAGAAGTATGAGCACCGACAACTGGAATGAGTGTGTGAACATGAATGTAATGTCGGTGAGAAATATGTACTCCCCCAAGCTTAGGCTTTTGGCCTAAGTTGGTCTATGGCCACGGATCGAAGCTACTCTCTCCGGTGTACTGAGGAGGGTCCTCAGGGTGCCACTGGTTGGCGATCTCCTCCGGATCCCACTGATAAACAGACTGTCGATAAGGGTCATGTGGTGGCTCAGGCTCAGGCTCTAGAACTTGTGTCAGAATCCAGTATGCATAAATGGCCTCTGGCAAGATGAGGTACCACTACAAAAAAAAGACACATCCGTGACATTTTCGGCCGAACGAATTTTTTTTCTGTCATACTTATGACACTTCTATGACGATAATTGTGACAAAACCCGGTATCATCATAGATGTGGTGGGCTCCTACTTCTATGACAGAAAATGGGCTTTTCGTCCTGGGCGGGCCGGAGACGCGGCTGCATGACATTCTTTGGGCCGTCCATGACAGAAAAAACCATGGTAGAAGCGAGGGCACGGAAAATATCGGGGAGTTCCCGGTATGGTGGGTGGTCGGGGGCCGAGTGATGTGCATTTCTCTCGTACACGTACGCGCGTGGGTGCAAGGCGTTGGGCTCTAACTGAACCCGAGCGAGGCATTCGCCTACTGAACCCGAGCGATTGCACTGCAGGCTACGCGTTACTGAACCCGAGCGATCGATCGATGGCTGTTAACTGAACCCGATCGAGCGATTCCTTCGTTCTCTACTACTGCTAACTGAAGCCGATCGAACATGCTGCCTCCTTCCCTTGATGAACAGTGAGCGTTGTTGGGGGGTCTGGATGAACAGTTCCCGGTGGGGGATTGGATGAACAGGACCCCGTGGTGTTGCCGCTGGATGAACAGGACCCCGATCGATCGAGCCGGTGGGGGGTTGGATGAACATGACCCCGTGGTGTTGCCGCTGGATGAACAGGACCCCGATCGATCGAGCTGGTGGAGGGGTGGATGAACAGGACCCCGTGGAGGGCTGGATGAACAGGACGACCCCGTGGAGGGCTGGTTGAACAGTAGCCGGTGGAGGGCTGGATGAACAGTAGCCCCGTGGAGGGGTGGTTGAACAGGACCCCGTGGAGAGGGCGGGTTGAACAGTAGCCGGTGGAGGAGCGGTGGAGGCTGGATGAACAGGAGCCCGTGGATGAACAGTCGCAGGTGGATGCTGGAGGAGGTCGACGGTGGATTAACAGTAGCCCGTGGAGGCTGGAGGAGGTCGACGGTGGAGATGAACAGTATCCCGTGGAGTCCCGTTTTGCGGTACGCCACACCCCTCCCAATGAACAGGACCCCCATTTCGACCGTAGCGCTCCAACACATGTCCATTTCCTCCGTTTTGCGGTACGCCACACCCCTCCTGGTCAACAGGACCCTGTTTCGACCGTAGGAGGTCCAACAGAAGTCTGTTTCCTCCGTTTTGCGGTATGCCAAACCCCTCCTGATGAACAGGATCCCGTTTCGACCGTGGCCGGTCGAACAAAAGGCCGTTTCCTCTGTTCTGCGGTACGCCAGGCCTCGTTTCCATCGGTTATTCCGTCCAAGCCGGTTGGCTCCCGATGAACAACACGCGTTTCGTTGCCTCCCGATGAACACGACACATTCCGTTGCCTTCCCATGAACACGAAGACGACGCAGTTTCTCTGTTCCGACCCATCCATGTACACGAGCCCTGGCCGTACGTATGCGCGAGTAGGCGTTCGAGACCCCGCCCATATGTACGTACGTGGCCGTATTTTCTTTCTTGCACCCTGGCCGCTGTATGTATGTGTACATGCTACGTGCGCGCCTCAACTACGACACGTGCGCGCCACTACTACGACACGTGCCCTTCCTTGCACGGCCACGGTTCATCACTGCCCTGTAGACAGACCGATCGACCAGTATGTACGTACACATTCGCGACCAGAATGACAACGCTATGTACGCTTCGACCAGGTGGGTCCCGACTGTCAGGCACTTCCTTGCGTGCGAAGATGTAGCTGGTGGGTCCCAGCAGTCAGGGGGAAACATTTTTTTGCGAAATACGGTGGCCCGTCCGGTGGGTTCCCAATGTCAGGTGGAGGAATCATTATTTTTCGCGTAATAAGGAGGCACTTCCTTGCTGCAGCCGTGGACCCGCTGTCAACCTCTCCACGTACAGTACTCTTTCGATGGAAGTCGTTCCTTGACCACGTTGACCACGCCGCGCTGAGAGCACCAGGGCAGTGGACGACGGCGAGGCCTAGGAAGGGGACGATGCGGAGCCGGGGAAGACGGCAGTGGATGCCCACGCGGAGAGGAGTATGAGGGTTCACTGGTTTGGCTGCGGTGTGAGGCTGCCGTCGCCGCAGGGCCTTGCCAGCGGTGGGAGTAGTAGGGGGCGGTGAGGTCTCGCCGGCACTGGTTTGGGCGACTGGTGCAAGAAGAGCAGTGATTGAAGAAGCAACAGGACCGTTCGATTCAAATCCAACAGTCACTCCTGCTAGAATCATTTATTGACTAAGTTGACAAGCCCTGCGTACGCGTCAACTTAGTAGGCCCACAGGTCTGCCTCCCAACCGGTGCGCCGCAGATGTCAGTGGGGGAATCATTTTTTTCGCGTAATAAGGAGGCAATTGATTGCGTGCGGCCAGGCCAGCGGAGGGAGTAGGGTGGGCCGATGAAGCCTGCGCGGCATCACAGCGGGCCACAAGAGGTGGGAGCAGGCAGTCCCACCAGCGGTAGTTTAGGCGGCTGGAGTAGGAAGATCAGAGATTGAAGAAGCACGTCCGCCGTTGGATGGACATCCAACAGTCACTGCTGCTAGAATCTTGTGTTGACTGGCAAAGCCTTGCGTAAACAAGTCAGCCTCGAAATCGGTGGTGTGTACAGCCCATTTGCTATTATTTTTATAATTTTACTCATTTTCTAATTCATATGGAATTTATTGCAGCCCATTTTCCATTTTTAGAATTGTTTCCCATTTTCTGGTCAGTACCAGGGTTAAAAAATTGAACTAAATATGTGCGAAATTTTGAAAATTCGCAAATTTTTGCTGGGGAACAAAATATTCTTAATCCAAAAATTAGTAGCCATACTAAAAAAAATTAAAAATAAATTAGTACTATGTCATGTTAAATCCAATGAAATGTAAAATATGAGTGATGAACAAAAACAAAAAAAGAAACTAATTTCCCATTTGCTATAATTTTTTTGGAATTTTCAACCCCTTTGATATTACTTTTAACACACACTGAGCATACTCTTTGACTAGGCCGGAATGCATCCCTCCTCGTCTTGAAAGATTTGCAGCCCAGTAAGTCAGAGAAAACAAATAGGCCTAGCTTGGGTATTCTTCAAAAAGAAATAATGGGCTACCTATTTTCCCAAAGAAAAAACAGCTAGGCTGGTCATGTTGTTAGATGGGCCGCAGAGACCGCACAACCAAGTTTATAGCCTGCTCCTCCGAATTACTAAAAAAAGTTGTGCAATTATGTCGTTAATTGACTATACGTTGAAAATGATGTGGATCCCAGATATCAGCAGGGTGGATTAGAGTAAAAAAACGAGGGGTGCATCTGAGTAGTAAAAGAGGCGCTTGCTTGTGTTCGGGAGTGGACCTGCTGGGTCCGTACTGTCATACTCACAACTACAGTCCTCTCCCGATTCACTATGTTGACAGGGCCGGACGGCGGCGGCGCGGCGAGCGCACCAACGCGGAGGATAAAGTGTTGTCGCCAATGTGCTGGGCTGGGTTGGACATTCTTATTGAAAAATAAAAATGGACCGGAACTATTTACGATGTTGACTACGATTTGCATGGGTTCGCTGGTTGCAGGAAGAAAATGGTGGGAGAAAGAAGACTGTTCGCTATCTTTGCCTAAGAATAATATCGACTGAATGTAACAACACTATCATAGGAAATAATATCCTCCTATTAAATCATGAATTTAAAGAACTGGTGCATGAGCATTTAGCTTTATTTATTTATTTATTTACTTATTTATGTTTAGGGGAACATGAGCATGTACCTGGACCGGATTCATGTGAGAGCCTCCCTTCTAGTTAATTATGGGCTCCTCTATTGGGCCTTCATCAGTGGGTTGCATGTTATCAACAAGTGGAAAATGTGTTCCGTACCAAAAATAGTGTGCACTACGTACAGTATGGGGCACTAAAGGATCGGACCGTGTAACGACTTCCAAAACATTGTGTTTGTCGTTCTAACAACATATTTATTCAACCAACAGCCGAAATATACTACTGATTGTACATTGAAAACAGCAGCAGCAGCAACCAGGGCTGGGGGTGCAACAGAAGCAGTAAGCGGGCCAGAAGAGTAAAGACGCAGCTCTCTCTTCCAAACCAAACATCAGCCATCATTACAAAAGGGCTACCAAAAAAGAACAAGTGTATGCATCAAACTAAATAAAGATCCTACTACACCAAGTGTACGCATCTAACTAACTGGCTCAGTTAGACGTTGCTATTTAATAAGCTGTGGAGATTGGTTGACGGCTTGAACCAGATGGGTGCCTGATGGGGGAAACTCCAGCCAGCAGGTCGAAGTCTGATACTTGCGACCCTCTCTCCTACTTTGGGCTGTAGAGCGTGGCGGCACATATCAGGGTATGGTGCATGCACAGACGCATGGTGCGCTATGTACACACAGTTTTTCCTAATGAACGAAACCGCGTTGCCATCATGATCCTTGCCGTCGGTTATCTCCTGGTTAATCGGATAATTCAGTCCGAGAAACAGAGAGCGTGTACCAAGGCTACTTACTAGCCTCCAGTCAAAAATTCCTGAAGGCCCAGAGAAGCTGGGATCTTGCTCAAAGACCTTGCAGTGACTGTGATTGTATTCCGCGAAACAACACGTCTGGTACGTGCGAACGATCATCAATCGTTCGTCGGCGTCTGATCGAGCCAGGAACCACCTGCAACTGCCATGCCGTTTTTCTTTGAAAGGTTCTGGGATTAGGAAGGGTAGGGACACCAGGCGGCCTACAACATCATATCAAGTTGGAGTCAAATATAAAAGGGCTCTTAATGTAGTCAATCTTAAGAACAGCATGTTATGAGCATGAATATTTTTTCAGTAAATGTTGACAGTAATATAAGCAAGCCATCATGATATCATAGGAAAGTAACATACTGCTGTAATAGCCGTTTGTAGCAATGACTGGAGTAGGCCAGCAATACCTCCAGCCATAGAAGGAGTCGACAGCGTAAATGAAGCACTTGTGTTCAATGGCATTAGAGAACCATGGAGGATGTATGATCCTGTGATGGACGTGCAGATTTATTCACTTACCGCAGTGACCTGTCAGATAGGCGAGACCGCGGTTGAAGAACGCAATTAGCCTGAAGTCTTTATAATTCACAGATCTTGTGGGCACTTGGAAGATTACAACCTTGAGCAAATCAAACTTGGTATCATGTTGGCTACTGTAAGATTCCGAGTATTCTGGGCCGCGGTGTCAAAGCAGTGCAGTGTTAATCGAAGGAAGGGGGATCAATCGCCGGGTGTAGACCTCCACGAGCATCCAGCTGCCGCGACCGTTGACGAGCACCATCCAAGACTTGTTCATGCCGACCCAGTACATACCGTTAATGTAGTTGAGCGTGACGGGGATCGGATCGCAGTCAAGGGGGTTGATGCTCGCCACCCTACGATTGTTATACCGCGTGACACGCCGTTTCTGAAGATCAGGCGGCATCAGCAAGCAAGGAGCTGGCTTAAAAAGCTCCGGCCTGAGGGCTTTGAGTAAACGGTACAGCCCCGACGAGCACGCGGCGAGCGGCATGGTACTGAGATTGTCCACACGCGAAACAATGAGCTTGATTACCTCTGTGGGGAGCGAATTCCAGCCACTCTTTCAGCGGACGCTGCTCGGTTCTGCCATTGTTAGTGCTTGGGTTTCGGACGAGGGGGGAGGCACCTTAGCGGGGATGGAAGATTGGACGAGATTATGTGCGCACAAAGATGGAGAAGTGAATATGTGCTGCGGGAAGTGGGCAGGTGATGATGACTACAGCACGCCACTTGACTTACAAGACACATACCAGCAGCGTAGGGTCATATTGATGCCAGACAACTTGCTTGAATGATCACAGTACTGGTACTCCCTACAGTACCTACTACTATGCCCTAACTTGCTTGAGTAGAGTAGTAGTGGAGTAGGACTGGAGGAGTAGTATATTCTAATCTAAAATAGTTACAAAGTTCAATGCCCGAGCGTGAAACAACTACGAACCGCCATCGGTGCTAACTCCAATCTCCAGCAAACGTTCGCTGGGAGACATGGCAGTTGCAAATGCCCGCGACGCAGTTACAGTACGTGTGCAAGGGTGGCGGTTTTGTCAAATACTATGGCTTAAAAACAGGCCACCGTCGGATGGAAATATGACGGTTACGTGGGATTTGCCAGGATTGAGCTCGTGGCGAACAATCGCCAGATAGCATTACTAAAAAAGGTTAAAACACCCGAGGCTATAATTTGCACCGGCTGACCACTAACAATGATACTAACATAGTTGTAAAATGGTCAAAGACCGTGTCTATGTGGTGTTTGGAATTATATGCAAAAAAATTAGCAAGATGCCCGTGCATTGCACGGAACATCAAGATGCATTTTTTTACAAAACACCTATTGTGATTGACCCATGCAGGAGTAATCCCATGTGTAAAAACTAATGATATCTTGAGAATTTTATCGAAAAATGGTATGTCGACCATTTCATCGAAAAAATTATATCTCGAGAAAGATGATAGATAAGGTGAGGAGGAGTGGGGTGTGGTGATGACTGGTGGTCGGACTGGGTGGAGGCATGGGGATGGACGGCGCCGGCAGCGGCTACCATGCCAGATTGTTCCAGAGACTTCCTTTTTTAATTGCTCAGCAATGAGGTTGTGGGAGATAAGGATGAACAAGGCAAGGCCTTATCTGTAATGTGGAGAGAGGTGTGGGTATCTTTTGTAAAATTGTCATTGTTTGCTTTCTATCCGTCAGATATAGATCGAACAGTCTATATTATAAGATGGCAGGCACACCATCAGCACCAACTCGGTTTTTTCTCTACTCCTACTCCTATAAAAGACTCAGTTGGTGATGATGGCGTGTCTGCCATCCGCCATTTCTGACCATTAGATCTGCATCTAACGGCTGTGATGTAAGTTGTTTGCTCCAGTTTACACAAAACCCCTTAGTATCTTGAAACCAACCACATTCCTCCCTTACTTCATCAAAACAGCCCAAAGAATATATTTGGAGTGAAACATAAGATTTTTTAGTGATATGTATATCAAAATTAAACTATTTTCTTTCAAATTTCTGAATATGTATTATTCTACTTTGGATCTGTTGCAACGGACGGGCTCATTGTTATAAAGGTTTATCTCTTGCATTGTCCACAACGAACACCTAGTGTACTGGTGCGGGCCGGATGCTCGCGGCGCGATGACCTGAGTTCGAATTCTGTCCTAAACTTTAGCTTTTTATATTTTTTAATATATACTTGTTTCGCTACTGTACTGGCAGTGGAACCCACAGAGTACTTAGAATACAAGACTAAGGATGGATTTGTTTCTTTTTAACTTTCTATACGAATCTGTAGCCAGCCTGCAAGTCATGTACACTGTACTGACAGTGGAACCCACATAGTACTTAGAATACAAGATTAAGGATGCAATTAACTTTTTATAGAGGGAGAATCATGCACGCAATTAACTCAAATGGATTGGACGTGACTCTATTATTCTCCAACGGTAACCGGCAAATTTCCTCCCGCGGGCCGGAGTAGGTTTCTCGGTTTGCATGCGGGTTTAACGGAGGGGTTTGATGGAGGCGAGGAGGCGTGTTCAGCCGGGCGTGCAGTGGACGGCGCAGTACTATTCGATTTGACAGCTACAACTAGTATATTATAAAAAACAAAGAAGAATAGTAGAGATAGAGATAAGAGTAGAGACTAGGGAGGAGCACCATCTACTTCTTCGTGGGCTACTCCTGCGCTCCATTCGGCGGCCGCAACATCCCCTACAGTCACTCCCTCGTGCGCTCCATTCGGCGGGCGCTGTTGAAATTTGGGGAGCGCACTCTCGCGACTGCTGGCAGCGACGACTTCACCGACGACGACTTCTTCCCCGACCTCGGCAACCTCTTCCTCAACGACATGGGCGACAACCTCAACACCAACGGTGCTGCTCCCGTTGCACCGTATGTGTTTCTGTCCTTCTTGTTCGAAATCGTGGTAGAATTCATGTTTCTAGTTTGTGTCCTAGATTCGATCTGTTCATCTACAATGCTAATCCACATGATTAGTTTAATCTCTGTTATAGCCGTCATGATTTATTTTTCGCTTATTCAGACTAAATCTTGTAGTAACTTGCTCATATATTCAACTGGCGCACCGTCCCCTACAGCCACTCCTGTTTCATGGACGGCCTGGTCGATGTCTCCAAGGAGCCCTTCGTCTACTGCTATGAGTGCACGATACCGTTTTGGGGCTCGCCGGCGGACCTCGTGCATCACCTCACGCAGGCGTCCGGCTATCACTACTGGCCCGCGGCGAAGAACATCAAGTACGAGACGTGCTACCCGTTCATTGTGCCGGAGCCGCTGGAGGATCACCGCCGCCTGATAGTCTCGGAGGAGGACGGCAGCGTCTTCCTCTTGATCGTGGGCACCGGCGAGGCCCGTGCAGGCCGCCGCCCCATCTCTGTAGTGTGCGTCAGGGGCGAGGCCGCTGACGCTGACACTGACACGTGGCCGATGTACGGTGCGTGCTCACTGTTACTACCCCTCCGAGCTACGTGGGCGGCGACACTGGCTACAGGAAGCTGACTTGGACTCTGCCGAGCTGGGACCTTCGTGTCGATGTGGACATGGAAGATGCATGGTATGATTTCCCCCCAACATGGTGCACGGGAACTCCAAGGAGGTTCACCTGGACATATGCATTACCAAGTTAAATGTTGATCATTAGTCTTCGCTCAATGTAATCCGCTGTCTAAGCATGTGGAGACTTTCATGCATGATCTTGCTCTATTGGAGTATCGCGCATGAATAAAAGTGTATCCATTTATGGTTTAGTCTAGAATCTTCCATGTATGAATTTTTACTACAGTACTGGTGAAAGACTTATGATGAACCATTTCTTACATCTCCTCTGCCCCCTTCCAAGTCATCCTGATTTAATCCCTCCGTCTAGGTGTATAATGGCATGGTTAATACTTAATAGTATAGCCAACTGTTGACTATAAGAAAGTGCCATGTCATCTGTAGCCAACATGCATAACAATGGATACTCAAAAACTAATTCTTGAAGATCATTTCTTGCAAAGCACAATAAGTGTTATTTCTTCACAAGTTTTGGACGCAGGTTGAACAGTTGAACGCTTTTGTTTGCAAAAGATACTTTTTTATCTATTTCACCCTGATGTTTGTGAGCTCTAGAGATGAAATAATATCCGAAGAAACCTATCGATACATGTTACACATGAGATGACCCCCACATCCTTTGTCAAAATAAACAACTCCCCGATCAATGCATTTCACTCTTCCATGCAACGCACGGGCACCTTACTATAGATTAGTACGACCAAAAATTGAACTAACATTATATATAGTATGATAAATGCTGATGCATGTCACCTAAAACTATATCATTGAAAACTATGTTCAAATACGAATCCAACGATATTGTTTTTGTTGACATGCACTAACATTTGGTCAGTTAAATCTTCAGTCAAATTCAATGGGGGGTAAACCACGACCGATGTAGTACTAGTGTAGAGGGCGGCGCTGCACGGGAGTCTCACCCCGCTCGTGGCGCGGCAGTAAAGCCGTCATATCACAAAACCCAACTACTCCCAGTAATAAGTGGCCTGGTAAAATAAACGAACAAGCAACCATCACATCCCTCCGTCTTTTTTGCATTTCATCTCTCTGCATTTACTTTCTCCGGTTCATCTCGCACACTCGATCCCTAACTACTACTCCTAGTATCCCTAGCTACTACTCCTAGGGCCAGTTCTTTTGGCGGCTTAAAAAATAAGCCATCTCTTCCCCAGCTTTTCCCATAAGACTATTCACAGTGGAGCGTAACATTAAGGCGCCTCACTCATTTATTTGGGCTTCTAAACTACTACTAGTACCTCCGTCCTGGTTTATTCGTCACCATTGTAATTTGTGCTAAATTTTGACCAAAGATTTAACTAATAAAATGTTAGTGCATGTGACATGCACTAACATTTCATTAGTTAAATTTATGATCAAAATTTGACACAGATTACAATGGGGACCAATAAACCAGGACGGATGTAGTAGTTATGGGATTACTAATCTAGAAGCCTAAAAGAACTGGCCCCTGGTACTCCTACTAGTAGTAGTACTCAAGTTGGAATTCCAATTGCACGGCACAACTTGTTAGGCTAAAAATTCGATACAGGGTGTAGGAAGCGGTTTGGGAATTTGCATGCCTTTCCGACCAGTGAGATACTCCGTACAAAGTACGAGAGAGAAATAACCACAGAGAAGGAAGCTAAAAGTAAACAATCAAACGAGCATTTTTGCATTTGTTTTGCATTGAATCGTTTCACAAGCTTGACTAGTGCTGTTTTTCTACTTTTACAAAAAAACGCATCGTAATGTTAAAACGTGCATTTGCACGTACATAAGTAATAGTAGTACTCCCTCCGCCTAGGTGTATAAGTCTTCCCTCCTTGGTCATGGTGCACAACCAAAGATGACTTATTCACCTGGAGGGAGGGAGTAGCACAGTCTGCAAGCATATAGAGAGAGAGACGTGTAGTGCGATAGTATATAGTAAAGTTTGTGCTATATGCACGTACTTACAAAATGCGTACGGATACACAAGGTTTCCAAACTTTCCCTTTTACATACTTAATTAAGGACGCTAATAATTCCAGAACATTCGGGATTTATCATTTGCGTCCCAAAACTAATGAGATCGCCTTATGAAACTAAATTATACTCCTACTAAAAGCCACGGCGCTCGCAGGAGCGCTTGCGGCGCGCCACGAGTGCCCTGGTGCGCGGCCGTTTCCCAGTGCGCCGACACGACGCCTCTTCCTCAGAATCGCAACTCGCGAGGTGCTGATTCGCGGCTTGCCGGTGGGCGAGCGCGATCTCACCGGTGTGGTGATCCGGCGCCAACAGGTACTCCTCCTCGCTGGAAGTGTGCACCCGGTCCACGTACCGCCAAGCGTAGATGAGGCGCTTGGGCCCGACTACACTCAGGGCTTTGGCACGGGCATCCTCCGCCACCCTCACGGCCCTCGCACGAGCCTTCTGCCAAAGAGACAATTGCCTGACTCTCTCGGACGCGACATAGGCCTGCCAGGCAGCTTGTCCCGCGGCGCACTTCTCTTCCTCGGCCTTCTTCTCCGCCTTTATTTTGGCACGCTCTGCCGGAGGCAAAGCCTCCCACAAGGCGCCATCCATTTCTTTCCAAAGCTCCTCAAGGCTGGGGGGGCTCGGCGGGCGGCGTGGCGTTCTCCTCGTAGCGGGGAGCCGACGCGTCCTCCGACGTGCGTGCTGGCGAGATTGGGAATGCCGACACGTCCACCTCGACGTGTCCACCTTGACGCGTCGTGGCGAGGAGCGGAACACCGACGCGTCCTCCTCGACTAGTGGCGGCGAGGAACAGAACGACGATGCGTGACAGTCCGCGCGGTGCAGCGAGGGGTGCCCAGGGCTTGGGAGGGGCGATGCCATGGTGGTTGACGTTAGAGGGAGGGGGAGCAGATAGCGATGAACGTGAGCGTTCTTCCGAATGCCATGGGAGGCGCGGTATTTATAGCGAGCAATGGCACACCTACGTAAGATATGGACTGAGCTGCACTGACTTAACTGCAGGTCCAGTTGCGTCACTGACATGTGGGCTACACCCCTGTTGGGCCCATATGTCAGTGACCCAATGCACCTGCAGTTAAGTAACTGAAGCAGCGTCCCGTAAGATATGTTGCGTGATTAACGTAACAACTACGTGGGCATATTTGTTGGAGTAAATTACGGGGGAGGGAAGGGGTGGAAATATTGCTGGTCACAACGGATTGGACGAGCGCGGGGGAGGAGAGTCATGCATGCAGATTTTTTCCACACGAGGTGGAGTGGTGGGACCGCCGGAGGGAGAAGGAGAGTCAAGCAAGAATTTTGTTTTCACACATGGAGAGGAAAAGATTTGGAGACGAACGGGCTTCCTACAGGTATGGGGAACGGTGCATAATAAGTCATCTTGCATGCCGGGCTAGGTATAGTCTCAAGTCATTAAAAACATACACGCCCCACACATGTTCATATTTCAAGGTGCACTAAATTATTGCATGCGATGATTAAGACTGGCCATAATGGTGGTATCTTAGCTGGTATCATGCACACGGGAATAGCAAACATGCTGATGTGGCAAAGAATTAAAGGAGAGAGGGGGGTTAGAGTAACTAGTGTTCATGCACGCATGCAATGCGATAATTCATTGGTAAACACATTTTTTGTGAAGAACGACAGCATTAGTTGAGTACTTTTGCATACTACAAAAACTATTCCACTGCCTCTATCTTGGTAAGAGTAGGTGAAAATTTTGAATCGAGCCCTTTAAAGTAGAAGGGAGGTAGTAGTACTCTAATAGCTAACCTTGTTGTGATGACTAGATAGGACATGGCACGCACCTAGACGGAGGAACTAGTCTGCATTGTGCATTTAAGTTTTGTCTGAAGTCAATGTACCTCTACTTTGGCCAAACTTATAGAAAAATGTATCAACATTCACAATGTCAAATCAATATTCTTATACTCATTATGAAACGTAGTTCTTATACTCATTATAATCAATATTGTAGATATTGATATTTTTAGTATAAATTTGGTCAAACACTTTGCAAACGGTTGACGGAAGTAAAAAGGACCAGAGGGAGTATGATGCATGCGGACTAGGCAAAAAAATTGCTCATTTATAGCCGGTCAAAGTCTCAAAGGGCGCGACCGCGCGAGGGAGGCGAAGGTCGTGGGAGGCACGACGGTTGACGGAATTAAGTGACGTTACATCCACGCGCCGGCATGGCGTGCGAACTGGCAGAAGCTATACCGTCAAGCCTACGATATGGGTCTAGTAGACATGACATCTAGTGGGTCCTGCATAGTACTCGAGAACTCTTTGGGGGCTTGCAGCCGTTTATCCACCGGGCAAGCCAAAAACCCCACGTTGTTCGCACGCCCGACTCGTCCCCGTCTTCTACTACTACCTTACAATAGTTTGCTCCGAGTCGTCCCGTCCTTTCACATTACACCAGTTCAACTTCTCCTAACCCTCCTCCAAAATCCATGGCCTCCCAAATCTCCATGGTCGCCGCTGAGTACCAGGTTAGAGCCATCACCGGTGATGAGTTCATCGTCATCTTCACACGTGGAACCGTGACGGTGAAAGCATGCCTTGCTCGCTTCCTACCCATGTTCAACAGTTCAAAGGATGAATGGGTCGCTGGGCTAGATGTTGAGTACACCACAGTCCTGGAAAGAGAGAAGATTCTAAAGGAGGCGGAGAAGAAGAAGAAGCCCACCGTAATCCAGGTTTGCGTACATAACGTGTGCTTTGTCTACCACATATGCCATGCCGACGTTGAGTGCTGTCGGATGTGGGGTTCCGGCAAAACCCTTAAGGTTCGAACTCTGGGGTGCGCGCGAAGTCTTTCCCTCCTACCGATCCACGCCCTAGCAAACTAAGATCTCGCGGACGAACTCGACGAACTCGCAACACAGGAAAACACGAGATTTATACTGGTTCGGGCCACCGTTGTGGTGTAATACCCTACTCCAGTGTGTGGTGGTGGATTGCCTCTTGGGCTGATGATGAACAGTACAAGGGGAAGAACAGCCTCCTGAGGTTGAGGTGTTCTTGTGTCTAGGGTAGGCTCTCGATCAGATCAGATCAGATCAGGCTAAGTTGCACCTACTGTGGTGGCTAGTTCTACTTATATAGGCCCTGGTCCTCTCCCCAAATATTGAGCGGGAAGGGAGCCAACAACGGCTGGCGAATTTGAAGGGGGACAGCTAGTACGAGCTATCCTGACAAAAGTGGTCATCGCCTGCGAAAGGCTCTGGTGGTGACGCCATCTTGGGCTCCACGATGACCTCCGTCCTGCCGTCCTTTTGGTCTTGGTCTCGTTGCACCAATATGGCAACCTTTGCCTGATGCCTCGGTACTCCTCGCCTGCGCTCGCCTCCTTAGCACCAAATAGGAAACAAGGACGCTGCGCCCGCTGGCGCCCGCCTGGCGCCGATCGTCATGGCTCACGTCACGAGAGCCTCGTGAGGTTTGCCCCGCCTTGATATCTCCGCTCCTCGTGAGCCTGCCTGGCTAGGCCACTCCTGAGGAGGTCTTGCGTCGTCCGCCTCGCGAGGCTTGACCCCTCGCGAGGGTCTTGGATGCCTTGTTGATGAAGATGGGCCGTACGGCCCGCTGACTTAGCCACGCCATGGGCCGCAGGCAGGCAAGTCTGGGGACACCCGTTCCCGGAACGCCGACAGTAGCCCCCGGGCCCAAGGTGCGCTCGGGCTTGGCTTCGCGGCGAAGCCAAGGGTCAAGTACGGAGCGCCGCGGCCCCAAAAGCCCGCGGCCTCGGTTGACGCGTGGCGGTTGATTGGACGTGGGTGTCTCCGCTTCCCCACGAAGCCTTTGAATCCGCCTGGCTATGCGGCCCCCGCAGCTTACACAGTTATTCCTTTGTCGTCTGCGCCTCGCTTCCCCAGTCTGCCTGCTTCCTCGAGTATTTGTTTCTCTTCTCCAATCTGACCTGCCCTCCGCCCG
Source organism: Aegilops tauschii subsp. strangulata (assembly GCF_002575655.3). Classification (NCBI taxonomy): domain Eukaryota; kingdom Viridiplantae; phylum Streptophyta; class Magnoliopsida; order Poales; family Poaceae; genus Aegilops; species Aegilops tauschii. Next base: position 326,110,756 of record NC_053040.3, read on the forward strand.
CTTTGTTGCCATGGCGCCGAAACAAGCAGATAAGGGAAAGAAGCCCTTGTCTCCGCTAAGCGCTCCTCCGGCCGTCGAGCCGACGCTAGGTCGATCCCGAGTGCTCAACGATGAGGCCATGGACAAGGTGCGTCCGATGCTTGCTTCTAGCTTCAACGAGTGGGGAGAGACGGTGGCTTGGCCTGCGTCTCACACTCGTACGGCTCGGGCAGCCACTGAAGTCCCAATCTTTATAGACGCCCTCTGGGCTGGCCTGATTCCTCCCTTCTCTGCCTTCTTCAACGTGGTGCTCGAGCATTATCAGATCCACATGCTGCACCTTGACCCTCAATCTGTGACCCTTCTTGTTGTTTCCGCCTTCTTGTGCGAAGCCATGGTGGGCATCGCTCCCTCGGTGGCCTTCCTCTACCATTTCTTCTCATTGCATCTGACCGGTCCCCGGCAGAGCTCGGGGTGCGTGAGCTTCCAGGTCGTGGCCGCGACAGCAGGCGCAAGGATTGACTTCGAGCTTCCTTCATCCATGAGTGAGTTTCGGACACGGTGGGTGTTTATCTATGCCGGCGTGCTCAGCCCTCTGCTTGATGCTCCGCCAGGGCCCGCTGTTCCCAACTCCAGTTGGGGCCACGAGAAGCTCACGAGCCCCCGCCTTGCTCCCGTCTGGGCTAGGCTGAGGGGGCTGAAGGACCGCGGCGTGACTGCGCCTATGGTGGTGAAGGAGTTCGTCAAGCGCCGAGTCGCGTCGCTTCAGCGCAATTCCCGCCCAATGTGGGACTTGCTCAGCAGTCAGGACCATATGAGGTTTCAGGATAAGGGGCTTCCTCTTACGATGCGGCAAACGGTGCTCATGGTCCTATCGGGTGTCCCTCTGCCGGACGACATGCCCAGGAATAGTTGCCTGCTGTACCGCTGCGAGAACAAAGCCGCATTTTCCGCGAGCATGCCTTCCTTTGATGAGTGGGGGCTGCACCCAATCGGCCTGGTGGGGTCCCGCGAGAACCCCGTCGACGTGGTTCCCTTCCTCGCCGCCGGTGCCGAGCTCGCCCCAGGTGAGGGTGCAGGAGGGCGAGCTCCGACGGGGGCCGGTGGCTCGAGTGCTGAGGAGCACATGCTGAGTAGTGATCCTGGGGCGTCGTCCTCGGGAGCTTGCGACCCCTCTCCTGAGGCATCGGTCACTGAGGAGACGCGACATGCGGCTCCCGAGGCCAAGGCTCCAGGAGCCTCGGGAGGTTGTGGTGAGATGACGCTCGGCTGTTCCCTGCAGCCGGGCACCCCTGAAGCTGTCCTTCCCAGCTCTTCTTCGGCCCCGCCGCGCACCGGCCGTCACGTCCAGCGCTTCGGTCGTCTTTGTGTGGACTTAGAGGAGCTCCGTAAGAAGAAAGGATCCCCTAGCGGCAGCAATATCTTCGGGCCGTTGAAGCGACGAAAGTACATCGCCATCGACGCGTAAGTATCTTATTGTCATGGCTTCTTGCGTGCAGTCTTCTTATCCTGACGTCACTCCTTCAGGGCTCCTTCCGTTGAAGCTGCTGTGTCTCCTGAGAAGCGGGCTCCCCCTCCTCGACTCCCCCATCGACCTCAAGTGTTCCTCGTCCGCTTGCCGCCCCTGGAGCAGGGTCGGTTGACGGAGCGTTTCTGCCTTCGTGGCGCGCTGAGCCTGCGGCTTTGTCGCCCCTCCCCCACGGTCTGGTGTGGAGCTTGGCGGGCGTGCCCAAGACCCCTGCTTTGGTCATGGACAGTAGCTGGTTGGCTTCGGTCTTCGTTTCCTCTTCAAGCAGCGAGCCCCGATTGGCTTGGGCTCCTCGCGAGGACTGGTTGATGTCAGGTGCAGAGCCAGCCCTCAGCCCCCTGCCGAGAGGTAGTGCGCCGCTTGGTGCCCTGCCCGCAGCCCCCGAGGTGGAGGACGAGGTGGACCGAGCGTTCGAGCTCGAGCGCGGGCGAAGCGTAGTTCGTCACGAGCTCTTCCAGGAGGCAATGGGCACAATGAGCCGACTTGGTGAAGAGCTCGCGGGGGTCGACTCGTGCCTTGAGGCCGAAGGTCTCCGGTTGGCAGAGGAATGGCGCAAGCTGAGGGTGGCTATCAACCTCAGCCGCTACCAGCGTGATCTTGACAATGCGAAGGCTGAGGCATCCCTCAAGGTTTCCCACGAGGCTTGCTCCCGAGCTTTGGAGGAGGCTCATGTCAGGACCCCGATTTCAAGTCACATCGATCTAGCCAGTAACACCTCATATCACTTTGTGGCCTCACGCACGGTATTCCCACAGGTGTCGCCTTACCATGGCCCGGGACCGTTTGCGCCTTTTGGCTCACGTATATGATAGTGTCGCTAGCATCCATATGACAGAGAACCCGGGCCGACATGACTAGTCGTGAACCCAAAGTGGCACTAACTTATGGGGATAGGCATACATGAATCAACATCGAGCATGTCGGTCAGCAGCGTGCGAATCCGGGCTGTAGCACTGGGCTAACAGGACTCCGGTGAACTGGGCTGTAGCAGGCTAGGCAGGACTCCGGATGTCACCGCGTGACATTTCCCCGAAGGGACAGACACAGGAACGAAGTGAATCACATGCCGGCCAGTCAAGTGTTCCGGAGCAGTAGTGCTGGGCTAGCGGGACTTCGGTGAACCGGGCTGTAGCGGACTACTAAGGCTCATGGAAGCACAAGACTACATTTCCCCATAAGAGAGGCTACCAAGGATAAACAACTAGGTTGTCGGATCCCACACATACCAAGCATTTCAATCATACACACAATATGCTCGATATGTGTAAATACAACATGGCATCACAACAAGACTCTACGACTCAAAGTATTTATTCATTAGGCTCCGAGGAGCCAAGTATTACAAACATGGGTCTCATGACCCCAACATACAGAGCACACAAGTCAAAGCACATGTGGAAGCTTAACATGTCTGAGTACAGACATCTACAAATGAAAAAGGCTGAGAAGCCTCACCATCTACCAGATCCTGCCGAGGGCACAAGATCGTAGCTGAGGTATCAAGCTAAACGTCGAAGTCCACACGGAACTACTAGCAAGACTGACGTCTCTCTGCAAAACATAAAATAGGCAAACGTGAGTACAAATGTACCCAGCAAGACTTACATCAGAACTAGCTACATATGCATCGGCATCAACAAAGGGGGTGGTGAAGTTTAACTGCAGTAAGCCAGCTTTGACTCGGTGGCTATCCTAAACTACGACGACAAGTAACTCTTTTGAGGTGGCGCACATGGTTCCACATATTCACCATTCAATACACCACTATAGATCCACTCCCGTCTACCTACGAGACGCCATCCATAGCACTCACGCTTATCTTGCGCATTTTAAAGTATCCACTTTCACTTGTCTATGAACTGTATAGGCAACCCAGAAGTCCTTTTCCGCGGACACGGCTATTCGAATAGATGATGTTAACCCTGCAGGGGTGTACTTCTTCACACACGCTCTCGCCACTTACCACCATGTACACGTCGTGTATCTCGGCATCCTTCAAGCGGAAGCCTAGCGAGGGAGTCGGCCACGACCTGACTAACCACACAAGTCTCTAGTCCAGGTTTATCGCCTATTCGGGTTCCATCCGCAAGGAGATCCGGCCGGGGTGTCGCTCACGGCCCCAAACGATGTGTATAGGGTTCCGATCCCACCAAACGGGCGGCGCTTGGTATACCCGGCCACGGTGCCTAGTCTGTCCCAAGCCCACCTGTACCGGGTGCCACTTGGTAGACTACTAACACTACCTACAAACACCAGAAACTAGTTGCAACTCCTGGACAGAGATCATGTTGATTAATAAGTCGAGAGGGGCACTTAAGCATTCCAATGCGTGGTAGTAGCTGTTCATGGATCACAAACACAGAACTCAGTTCCTGAGGACAGCTTCAATGAGACAACCCACCATGTACTCCTACATGGCCTCTCACCGCTACCTTTACCAAATCGTGTTCACACACTTAGCTCACACACAGTAGGACATGTTCATCACTGTTCTAATTCATCCCCGATGAATCAGACCTGACACAACTCTAAGCAGTAGCACGCATGACAAACAAGCATGAATGAGTAGGCACAACAGGGCTCAAACAACTCCTACTCATGCTAGTGGGTTTCATCTATTTACTATGGCAATGACAGGTCATGCAGAGGAAAGGGGTTCAACTACCGCAGCAAGTAACAGATGAAACGTTGTTGTCCTCATGCAGTAAAAGAGAGCAGAAGCAAGAGAGTGGGATTGTATCGGGATGAACAAGGGGATTTTGCTTGCTGGCACTTCTGAAGATAGTATAGCTCTTCATCAGTGTCATCGATCTCATCGTCGAAACCACGTCTAGTGAGAGGGGACAATTACCGGCAAACAAGGAAGAACACAATCAATGCAACTCAGCTCTACCGTCATAGGTATGCCGAGTTGTTTAGCAGCTCGGGCTCTTCCTGCATGCCATAAATGGCCCACAAAAAAGAAGAATCAAACCCTTTGACCTTTTTCTTCGTTCGCCAAATCTTCTTCAGTTCTATCCAAAGATAACCTCCCCAGTTGGGGAACGCATTAGATATTTACCTAAACCTGGGACAATATGATGCATGATCATGACATGGCAAAATGAGTGTGTTTTGGCTAATGCAGATTTGAACAGGGTGGTTTGAGTTCAATTGAATCAACGATTCAAATGCAAACTCAAAATATGAACTCATATAAGTGCATTATCTTGTTTCATCTAAACAGCAAGGTTAGGTTGCTCTAACATGCATGAAACAAGTACTTATGGATAGATTGGATTTTCTGATCATTTTTCATATATAAATCTTTGCATTTGGAGTTACAGATTAATTTCTATGATTTTTAGAAGTTAGCACTATTTTATGGAATTTCCTGTAAAAGAATAAATCCAGTAAATGGTTTATTGCGTCAGGATTGCGTCAGGGTGACGTCAGCGGTCAACAGGGGCTGGTCCGGGTCAAACCTAACCAGTGGGGTCTGTGGGGGTTAATTTAATCTAAACGCAAACAAAACCCGGTTAGTTAGGGCATGGGGCCCGGCGGTCAATGGGTCAGGGGGGTTAACTAACTAGTAATTAGGCCCTAATGATGGCGCTACGTCAGCGGGATAGTGCCGGCGATAACCGGAGCACGACGGCGTTCGCCGTCCGGCCAACTCGGGCGTCGGGAGGGCGCGCGGCTGGTCTCGTTGGAACGGCCGCGACGCGGCGCGCCCAGCGGTGGCTGCGGATGCGACTGGGGTGGCCGGTAGCGGCAACTGCGGCGAGCGAGGCGGCGGCCGGAGCTCGGCCTCGAGCGGCTAGGGGGCTACGATGCACGGCAGGGGCCGGGGTTGGTCGTGTTCGTCTCCTGGGGATGCACTGACCACAGTGGCATGCTCAGTTGCGGGTTTCCGTAGGTGTGGCTGCGGTGGCGACATGGCCGGCGGTGGGGAGCTCACGGCTCCGGTGACTCGGGCGGCTAGAGGGTGCGTACGGGCACGGGGAGCAGGTGAAAAGAAGGTGGAGCTCACAGCGGGGGCGGAGACGGTCTCAGCGAGCTCGGGGAAGCGGAGACGGCGGCAAATCGACGGCGGCGATCCTTGGTGGCCGAGGAGGGGAACGGCGGAGCTGGCGGCATCCAGGGCTTCCGGCGCCTTCCTTCTGGGTGAGGAGGAAGAGGGGGACGAGGCGGGGCTTCCTGGCGCGTCGGCGAGGCGAGGGGAGCACGGTGGCCGTGGCAAACGGCGTCGGCGACGACGAGCTCCGCTCGGGCAGAGAGAGCAGAGGAGGGGAGGAGGTCGGGAGAGAGTGAGAGAGTTCCAGGGGTGGCATGGCGCTGCGAGAAACGTCCAGGGGGAGGAGAGGCAGCCAGGCAGGGAGGAGGTGGCCGGCGTGTGGCTGCGCGCGCCGGGCACGCACCCCTGCCTACTGGCGCGAGGAGGAAGGCGACAGAGGGGCTGCGGTGGTGGGCTGGGCCGACCACTTGGGCCGCCAGGTAAGCCCAGGTGAGGTTCCTCTCTCTCACCTTTCTATTTTTTCTGTTTTCTATTTTCTGCAATTGTTTTGGCTTTATTAAAAATGCCAGAGCATTTCCAAAAATCCTGAAAATATTTGTGGGCACTGTTGAAATTATTCCCAACAGCCCTCAAGTACTTTCAGAATTAATTGGACATGTAAAAATATTTATAGTATCTTAATGTCCAAATGCAAATATTTAGGGATTAATTCAGTAATCCAGAAATGACCTAGAAATATGTTCATCATTTTTGCCAGAGGTTCTAGACTAATTCAAAAATGATGAACTTTTCCAAAGGCATTTTAGGTTCATTGAAAATGATTTTTATTTGAACCTAGTTGTATTCATTTGTGCTAGGGTTTGGATCAATCCCCATTTCAAGTTTAAATGCAATTTAAACATGATGCAACACATGACTAGCTAGCCCAGAGCATACCAGAACTAGGGATGTGACAGCTCATGAGGCCGACTGCCGTTGCGAGGCCGCGGAGAAGCGCGCGTGGGAGCTCCACGCCTGGAGCGCGTCCCTAGAGCAGCAGGTGGAGGCGCGCAGAGCCGCCCTTGCGTCGCTGAGGGGGACGCCTGCTGAGGAGGAAGAGGTCCGGAAGCGCGAGGAGGCGTTGGCGCTGTAGGCCGTGGAGCGCAGCCTCGAGCTTGAACAATTGGAGACAAGGGAGCGTCAAGTTACCCAAGCAAAAGATGTTGTCAGGGTTCGCGGGGCCAGGGTCCAGGAGGAGGTGGACCGCCGGGTGGCCGAGGTTCGCGCAGAACTGGAGGCAAGGTATGACTTGAAGTTGAAGCCCGCAGGTACGGAGGGTGCGGGCAGGGCTGCTGCCCTCAGGCCCAGGTTGGACGAGGTTGAGAGGCATGCGGAGGCCATGGCTGCCGCCCTGGTCACGGCGCAGGCGAACTTGGCCTCCGCCCGCGCCGAGCTGCTTTCTCTTCGGGAGCGGGTCGATGACGCCGAGGCCGTCGCACGGCAAAACAGGGAGGAAGTGCTCCAACGTCGGACGCTGGAGCGCGAGCATGCTCCTATGCTTCAGGATCTCCGGAACAGGGCCAATACCGCCCTGGGCTACATCTGCGACGAGAATGCTCCTGCCCCCCACTCGAATGACTATGCCAGCCACCTGACCTTCTTCACCGACGTGGTGACGTGCCTGGAAACCCGGTCTGACAGGGCTCGCCGGCTCGTGGAGGAGAGAAGTCGGGGCCTGCTCGGGCGCACGTTCTCTCGTGTCTTCAGCCACCTCAAGAACACCTTCCCCGACTTCGACTTCGCCGCCGCCATTGCCCCCGTATCGCAGGCTGTCCGGGGCGATCTGGCGAGGTGGGTGGAGGACAACATCGACGCGCTGGTCAGAGCCTTTGCCTCTGACGACGACGCGGTGGTGGTCGCCGCAGACGAAGGCGGCGTGGTTGATGACGGCGACGGAGGCGTCGCCGAAGGCAGCGATGGTGCCGGCGAAGACGACGACGACACGAATGACGCGTCCGAGGGCGATGTAGCGAGTGACATATCTGGTTGATCCCATGTCCCCCTGTCATTTTACCATGTACGCAAAAACTCGGGCGTGGCCCTTGGAAAACTTGTAAGAGCATTTTGAGAGGGGGAGCCCCTCATGTAAGCAGGTTGCAGCCTTTACTTTCCTATGCGGTATTGAATCTGTGCCCTCGTGGACTCATGAGTCCGGGGCGAGTTCCCCGTCGTGGTTTACCTTAGTCAGCGCCAGCCTCGAGCTGGGTCACGAGGCTACAAGTTTCTGAGAATCCTGCGGAGCTTGTCGACCTCTTAGAAGGGGCCCCGCAAGAGGCAAGCGCCAGTTGCAGCGTTAGCACGCGCTCGGCGCGGGTGTGCTTCACGCAGTCCCGCTCGCGAGGGGCTCGTGAGGGGAAGGCGGCGGACATGAGTCCCAGGCGGAACAAAATCCAGAAAGCACGAAATTGCTCGAACGCGAAAAGGTACCCCCGGCGCGCATCAAAAACTCGGCTTCAACTTAAATCCAGATCCAGAAAGCAAAGCTACAGAAAGAGAGATCCAAAGCAAATGGCCGCGTCCGGCACCTAGTCTAGTCTTCTGGTCTTCAAATCTTCTCACCAGCGCGGAGCTAAGTGCTGCCACTAGGCGTGGGAGGGAGCCCCAGGGCCTGAGGCCGGCACCCCTGAGACTCCGGGGCGTGTACAGCCCCAACTCATTATTACGTGAGAGTGTCACGGGCGGCGAGCTTCACAGGCACTGGGCCTTCTTCACAGGTACCAGCCTTGCTTCATATCGCCAGACGAGGGCCCCGCCTTACGCCACCCTCGACCACCTTTGAGCCGACCGGCAACCTGGACGACACAAAGGGGGGAAAGGGGACGCCAGCGGTGCCCTCGGCGACCACAGGTCCTCTGCCGGGGGAAGGGTCGTCGAAGCCTCCTCGACAGAGGGCCTACCTCCGGGTGTCCCCTGGCTTCATGCGCCGTGGGAAGGGGCCTGGCTCCCGACCCCTCTCCTGCAGCCCCCAACGCGATCCCCCTGCTGGCAGGGAGGCCGCCGAGCTGGGGCCGCCGGCCGTTGTGGTGATCTGTTCCTCCTGCGACTCATGGTTAGCGTAAGCTTGCTCCTGAGGGATTAGGGGTACCTTGTAGTGGTCGTTGCACTCGCGGTCGTGGTGGTTCCCCGGCGGCTCCTGGAAGGCTTCGGCTCCTAGCGCCCCTTCTTCCCAATCTTCTCCAACGAACGAGTCGGGGTCATCCTTCGGTGTGTACTCCTGGTCCATCATGCGGGGCACATAGGCTTCCGGGGTTGTTACCCCGAAGACCTCGTCGTACTGCCCCACACTCCATGTTGCCCGGCCCAGCATGGCGTCCTGAGGATACTAGCGCGGCATCTCGCCGGGACCATGGGGGCGACGCTTGTGCCCGTGCTTGTCGCAGGCGGTATGGGGCGGCGGAGCCCCCGACGCCGCCGGCCGCGCTGGTGTTGACGAAGCCCCCATGCGCGCCCGACGGCGCGTGGTTGTGGTGAGGCCCGCCATGAGGCCCCGTAACGGCCTGAGAAGGGATCCGGTAGCAGAAAGACGGCGCTCCCGAGGCCGCCGTGTCTAGCAGCTCGGCGACGCGTTCCAGCAGCGCGTCCCGGCCGCTCTCCATCAGCCGGCACCGCAGCAGCTCCCTTGCCACGGTGAGTGCTGCCCGCATGTTTGCCTGCTCTCGCCACGAATGCGGCGCCGTTGCCGCGGCATGGCTTGCTGCCCTTGCAGCGGCTCGTACCTCTCGTGGAGTGAGGGTGGACGATGCCTGGCCGCGCCGCCCGCGCCCAGCAGCGTTGGATGGCGCCCCCGCCGCCTGGAGCGCGGGGTCGAGGTCTTCATGAGCAGGCGTCGTCGCCCGGGCCGGCCAGGCTGTCCAGCGGTCGGAGTCAGCTCTTGGGTCGCCGGACATCTTGACCGTGGAGCGTCGGCAAGTCGATTGTCGAGGAAGAAGCTCCGGCGCACCCCTACCTGGCGCGCCAAATGTCGGATGTGGGGTTCCGGGAAAACCCTTAAGGTTTGAACTCTGGGGTGCGCGCGAAGTCTTTCCCTCCTACCGATTCACGCCCTAGCTCACTAAGATCTCACGGACGAACTCGACGAACTCGCAACACAGGAAGACACGAGATTTATACTGGTTCGGGCCACCGTTGTGGTGTAATACCCTACTCCAGTGCGTGGTGGTGGATTGCCTCTTGGGCTGATGATGAACAGTACAAGGGGAAGAACAGCCTCCTAAGGTTGAGGTGTTCTTGTGTCTAGGGTAGGCTCTCGATCAGATCAGATCAGGCTGAGTTGCCCCTACTGTGGTGGCTAGTTCTACTTATATAGGCCCTGGTCCTCTCCCCAAATATTGAGCGGGAAGGGAGCCAACAACGGCGGGCGAATTTGAAGGGGGACAGCTAGTACAAGCTATCCCGACAAAAGTGGTCTTCGCCTACGAAAGGTTCTGGTGATGATGCCGTCTTGGGCTCCACGATGTAACAGCCTGGATTTTGGCCCTTTTCTTTTTCTTTTTGATTTATTGGTTTTTGCTCTGTTTTTTATTTGGAGTGGTTCTATGGCCTTGTCACCTGGGAAATCATCCTCTTTTTCCTTCCCAAGTGGCTCATCATTTTCAAAACCCTGCCAAGATCATGTCACTTCACTGCTTGACCAAACCCTAAAATCATTTTCTAGGGAATATTCCTTTTTTCTATTAAAGGAATAACCCTATCTGCCCTAGGTTGTGAAGCAACCTTTAATTCCATCACTCCTAAAATTCCCAAATAATTCTCATAAATTTTTTGGGTCATATATTTCTCAAATATGGCAAAATATTTCATTTGTCATGTTTATCATCTTGCTCAAATAATTCATTTCCTATTCTGCCCTAAATGGCACATTGTGAAGCAAGTGCTATTTTCCTTTTCCCAATTGACCTCAAACTCCTTGTACACCTTTTACTATCCATATAATTTCCACATGCCCAAATGCAACCTCATTTGCCTAGTAATTATTTAATTATGATTTTCCAAAGTTTCTGTCCAGCAAGAAGCTTTGTGAAGGAGGTGCAAGCTAGGCATATCCAAATGAGTTTCCATTTTTGATGATCCCTCATATCATCATATCATAGCCCTCCACCAAAGTAGAGCTCATGTCATGCCTCCATGTGAGCTCATCTTCAATTCTTTGATTCTGCCAAAAATTACAGTTTGTGAAGCAAGTATATTTTATATTGCTCCATTATGGATGCCAATTTTTCTAGGCCTTCTATTATTTATCTAACCTACCTCCACCCATTTTGGGCATGGTTCATCAAGCCATTATTCCTCTAGCATTTTTGCAAGTTTCTGTCCACAGGAGATGTTTGTGAAGCAAGTACCAGTTTTGCTTGTCCAATTGGTATGAGACTTTTTTATCATCTTCATAGGATCATATGACTCTGCCTTGCCAAATTTGAGCTCAATTTGACACTCCATGTGAGTGCACCTTTCTGATCAAGTTTCTGGACCATTTTGGTCAGTTGCAAAAGCAACTATGATTTATCTTGGTCCAAACCTTCTCAAAGTTACCAGGATGAAAATCCTTCTTACCATAAACCTCGCAGACAAATCCATTTGGCCCAATTCCTATCCTGTTGATCACCAGTGCGCACCCAAGTTTACTGCAGAAAACTTGAGAGGTTGTTTACCAGTTAACCCTAGCACTTTTAACCAAGCTACCACCGTAGTTGAAACCTCCCCTGGATGGACTACGCCCTAGACAATGTTTATCCAGTCGTTGGCACCTTCTCCTCTCCAGCTCACGCGGTCACCGCCTCTTTGGCATGCCATGGACGCGAGCTGGATGGCTTCTTGCTCGGGCCCCTCCTCTGCTCGGCGTCTCAGCGAGCACGAGCATGTCTAATAGATCTACCACGTCGTCTCCTCCTCCTGGACCTCTCTCCCTCTCAGTAAAACCCCTCACCGACGCTCACCGACGCTCGCCGCCGAACGCCCATGAGAGCACAGTGGCGTTTTGGCTTGGTTCGTCGCCGTCCTCTTCCTCCCTTCGCCCCCTTGGCCTCCTCTGCCCCGTGAGAGCCTCCACTGCTCCTCCTCGTCGCCTAACCCCGAGCTCATGCGCGTGCACACGCGTCCGCGGCGCCGGACACGCGTCTGCGGCGACGAGAGCTCGGACACCTCGCGCCGCGCCTATTTAAGCCCTCACTCGAGCCCTCCGAGCTCACCCACAGCCTCACCCCTCCTCTCTAAGCCTCCCTGACCACCCAAACGAGCTCGAGGAGCTCTCATTCCTTCCCCTCGTCGCCACGGCCGCCGCTCTGTCCCGGCTAAATTCGCTCAAAGTTGCCCCCCTCCTTGCCTTCTTACACCACCAGAGCCCCTATCTACATCCGTCAACCCTCCCCTGCCGTTTCCCTCACCCTCCAGCGCACCAGGGAGCCGTGCCCGTCGCCGCCCGACGTGGCCGTCCGCTGCGGTCGAGGCTGCTCCCGTTCCCATCGTCTTCAGCAACCGGGAGGCCGACCAGGCGATGCGGCTCGGTCCCCCGAGCACGTTGGTGTGCCGAGCGTCGCGGGAGGTGGCCAGAATCGCCGACGAGCCCCGTCGGGATCCTCCTCTGCCGCGGCAAGGCGCGGGCGAGAGGAAGGAGACGAAGGCGCTGACCCCCCCCCCCCCCCCCCCCCCCGCGTCCCCTCGAGCTGGCCACGGGCCCCGCGCGTCAGCCCCTCAGCCGTTCACCCCGCCCCTCCACGTCAGTTAAGTGGAGACGAATTCCCATGCAATCCGTTTTCTTCTTCCGAAAGCGTATTCTTTTCTACTTCAGCCAAAGTACGCTTTCCTTTAATGAAGACGTATGCTCTCTCTGTTACAGCAAGGAATACGTTTTCCAGAGGAGAAGATCCTGGAGTACGCTTTCAGTTTTTCCGGCTAAGGGCCTGTTTGTGATGATTTTCATTACAGATAGGTCCCTGGCAGAAAACACTTCATATCTTTTTACTCACAACTCCAAATGAGGTGAATCCAAAGCCCACGTCTTCGTTTCATCGAGCCCGTTCTGATGGAACCATTTTCACCATGTTTCGACATTCTGAAAATGACCATTTTGCCCCTGCCCTTATTCAGCCCCCTCCGAGAGAGTACGTTTTCAGGCGATCCTTTCCGCGAGTTTCTCGCACTTTCTCCCGATGATTTCTTCCGCCCCAGGCAAGCCACACCCTCCATTGGTATGATTGCAATGCAGTGACATGGTTTCTTTATTTAAACTTGTTTAAAATATTGTGTTAGCTACTTGTGATTTGTTCATGGCATTTATCGGAGTATTATATTGATCTTGTTATTGCCATGATATTTGCTTGGAGTTCTCGGATTAATATTTTGATGATTATGTCGATGACATGTGCCTTTGGATTCTTAGTGGCTATTATAAGCTTGTGTGCCCGTTGTTGTTGTTGTACCCGGGTTGTCCCTGTGTGGGACCGTTTATTGTTTTGGCCACGACGGTGGTCGTTGTGTCTTTGGTAGACACGGGGCCACCCAGGACTAGCCCAGTGGGGAATGAGTCGGAGTGGCCGGGAGAGTGTCATGGCAGTAGATCGGTTTTGTCGGAATGCCATTGGTCCACCCGAATGGGAGTGCGAGGCCATGGGTTCCGTGGTGTGGGTAAAGTGCGCTACCTCTGCAGAGTGTGTTTGTTTAAACTATCGATAGCCGCGTCCTCGGTCATGGGCATGGGTTCGTACTAGGTCACACCGTTCGATCAACACTCACATGACAGAATAACTTATAGGTGATTTATATGTGGATATTTTGAGCAGTACAGATTGGCAGGATGTTGATGATGATGTTGAGACCAAGTGTTGGTCATGGTTGTGATCGCCGGAAAGATCACCGTTTGGTTTTGATCACGAGGTGATCGAGATGGGATATTGCTTGGCCGGTTAGCCAAGAGAGATATGGTTATGGAGATCTGAGATGGTGATTTATCAGTATTGTAGTAGTTTCATATCATGCTTAGTAGTTGATGCCGTATCATGGTCGATGTTAATTTAATTAACCTGTTTAATACTATGTTGTTGTTTTGCCTTAATGCTTTTGGTTGTTGTGAGCTTGCAAGTACATTCAATGTACCGACCTGGCGTGTCATGCCAGATTGCAGGTGATGCCGTGATTGCTTGATTGTTTGTTGAGGTGTCCGTTCATGCGAGCTAGACCGTCTCCCAGCCAGAGTCCCTGCGGAGTGGAGTTCACCACCTTCGTCGTTGTTCCGCTGCTAAAAGTTTTCCGCTGCTACGAGTTGTTCCGCTGCTAGCATAGAGCAAGTGTAGTATCGCAGGCGTAGTGTCGCCATGCTGATGTGATCATTGTAACATCAGACCCGTGTAATTATTATTCTTGTAATAAGAGCTGATTTTTTCTATGTCAAGCAGTGCCGTATTCCAGAGACTTCTCCTCGATCTTTGGGCTGGAATACGGGGCGTTCCGATTTCTCTGAGCCGGCGTGCCACAGGCTTGGTATCAGAGCAGGTCTGGCTGTAGGACGCCCTAGTCAGCGCGAGTGGTACAAACCGGTAGTAATCGGTAGTTTAGAGGTGGTCTTGTTTGTCGCATTTGGTTGCTGCATTTGTTTGTTGCATAGCATGCATATAGTCTTAGTATTTTTACTAACAGTTTAATCTAGTGAGTGTAGATGGCATCGGTTCAGATCCACTACAGCTCAGCCTTTGCATTTCTGCAGTTTTCTTTTCTTGCTCATTCTTCGGGGTTTGGCGTCATTTCTGTCCCAGCACAGTGATGCCAAGTGATCCTGACACTGTTTGCAAAAATGGTGCTCAAGTATCGCGCCGAATTATTTCCTTCAGCCCCACCTTTTGTTTCGGTGGTAGACATGCTTCTATCACGGATCGTCCTTTTTCTTGTCATTTTGGCAACCCTTAATGATCGTAGTTATCAAGAAAGGGCAGTGTCAGCAGCCTCAATTTTTCCCCGCTATCCTATTTCTTGGACGAGTACGGATCTTTTTCCGTCCGCTTGATAATAATTTGGTTGCGACCTTCATGTCCCACTACATGATTATCGAATGCGTCCTCGCCTCCAACCTAGTACAGGTTGCTACCTGGCTAAGCTAGCACTTGGTGTAGCGCTGTTTACACCAATTTTTTTCACACATTTATTCGTCCTCGTGCACATCATCACAGCATGCTAGATCGTAGAACCGGAGATCCCGCGAGATTTGTGTGCTTAAGTAGGCATGCGTATTGTGTGACTAGCACTAATATGTGATATTGATTGTGTGTGAATTGATTGTTGTTGTGTGTTTTTGTTTAGTTGAGTTTTCTTTTGCCTCTTTCTTTTTAGGCCCCGGTGTTACATTATTTTTCCCCTATAAAGAGTTGCTCATCAACTGATACCGGACTCGAAGGAGGAATAAGTATTTCAAATATTTGCAAGAAGCTCAGCTAAACATTATGGCCTTCTCAGTCAACCGCATGATATAAGGAATATCTGCTAAGAATGCCAATTGTGTCTTGGATTGATTATGCGCATCAATTCTACAGCAGTAACGATCCAAACAGCAGTAAGACAAGTCAGATGCAAGACCAACGGTATATTTTTTAGTCAAAGGTATGGATCATACGCAAAGTTTTGGCTCAGCTATAAATGGTACTTGAAATATGTTATACTCCAAGAGAAAGTCGGGATGTGATATGCTCAAGGAAGACAGTCAAGCAAATTTTCTCATGCAAATGATCAGCCGCAAAATATTATGGAAGTGTGCATGGATTTCAGTCTGCATATCAGTATGAAGTTTTGGACATAAGTAACCCAGTATTATTCCACACGCTATCGGAAGAAATTTATGAGGCAAGGCTCCTCAAATTTTTCCTCAGCATGATATGTGAACAATTTCCAGCCCACGGTACCCGGTCTTTCTCAACAAGATACCTCGGTAAAAGCTTCTAACAAGACGGAAATGAATTTTTCTCAACAAGCAAACCCGAGGAGAAGCTTCTCAAGTACGGAACTCAAGTTTCTCCAGCACAATAATCCGACCAAGCTTCGTGTGTAAGCTATCGAGATTTCTTCTGCACGCTACCCAAACAAAAGCCTCGAGCAGAATCTAAGAGTCTTCCTCAGCAAGCTACTTGGATGGCTTCCCTCGTAAGCCACTCAGTACGCGTCAGTACCACACTATGCACCGTTCTCAGAGATTATATGATGAGTTGGCAGTATATGGCAGTACATCTCAAGGATCAGATTTGCAATAATTTTGTTAGAGGAACAATTCAGTCAAAACATATGCCTCCCGCAATAATATGGTATTCAGTTGCATATGATTATTATACATATGGTACGCATGTATCTCGGGCCAGATCGGTCACTTATACGGGATACAGCACTGATCCAGCAGATATACCTAAGAAAGGTACGGACCCAACAACCTCATAAGTCATGCAAATGAAGATAAGCAGAGGTACACACCTTATGTAATGCAAGGATCGACAAGATCTGAACATGACATCGCAGAAGTAACAGTCTTGACAATGCCACCAAGGCCAATATTCCACACCTACAAGGGGATCTCATGAACTCTTGTCACCTTCTTGTATGATTGGCCTCAGCAATGAGCTCCGTACAGCTACAAACCCCGAGAATATGTCATATATGTGTGAACACAGGTCAGAAAATAAGCAGAAGAAATAATGCCAACAATATTGCACTAGCCACAGTCATGGTCATACGAAGAATCAAGGACATGTGTGGCCACGTTATTTCAGTAAGGTATCCTGACAAAGAAAATCATGACCGTTAAAGGGTGAGACTGACAGCAAAGGTATGATGATTTTCGCACGATCATCAGGGTCCGGATACCCAAATCAGTTGGAGGCCATAATTCCATATGGATCCACAAAGACATACACCTTCAGCGGCCTACTCTATTTACAAGGAATTTCATATCCCGCTGACCCGCTTGGAATGGTTAGTGTGGAAAATCCAAATGAGTATACCGACAAAATGAGAAAATCAAAAGCCGAACAATCAGCTCAGACACGGTATACGGAATCAAGTACCCGGTCAGTCTGTCAGGAAAAGCATTTGTCCGTCAGCCCCTGTCGGGCAAAGTCTCAAGATGTAAATGTTTGAGGTATGACATAACTATAACTCCATACACCATTATATTGCTCACGACAGAAGGCAGTCAAATCTCTGGTGTATGCCACATGCTCGAGCCAAAGGAAATAAATCAAGATAAATCAGTGCACCTATGAGCCGTCAGATCCCGTCAGAAGATGGCCATGATTAATTCTAAGCATTTATTGAACCCAGAAGGCTTGCAGCAACCCCATGACAGAAATGAAAAGGTTTTCATGACAAAAGGAAATTTATGCTCAGATCCGTTGGATATCACCGCCGATATGAAAGAATCAACATTAGCAAAAGGATTTGGTATATGAGCAAAGACCCATCAAAATTTGGGGAAAGGTGAAGCAAGCCACCCCAGAGCAAGGTAAGTTGATCATCTGAAATTCTTGGGGGAACAATAAATAAAGGAAAAAGGATGCCCAAGTTGGAAACGGTATCCTCAAGTCATACTTGTTCCCAGAGCAACTAAATCTCGAGGACGAGATTTCTTTAACGGGGTAAGAGTTGTAACAGCCTGGATTTTGGCCATTTTCTTTTTCTTTTTGATTTATTGGTTTTTGCTCTGTTTTTCTTTTTGGAGTGGTTCTGTGGCCTTGTCACCTGGGAAATCATCCTCTTTTTCCTTCCCAAGTGGATCATCATTTTCAAAAACCTGCCAAGATCATGTCACTTCACTGCTTGACCAAACCCTAAAATCTTTTTCTAGGGAATATTCCTTTTTTATATTAAAGGAATAACCCTGTCTGCCCTAGGTTGTGAAGCAACCTTTAATTCCATCACTCCTAAAATTCCCAAATAATTCTCATAAATTGTTTGGGTCATATCTTTCTCAAATATGGCAAAATATTTCATTTGTCGTGTTTATCATCTTGCTCAAATAATTCATTTCCTATTCTGCCCTAAATGGCACATTGTGAAGCAAGTGCTATTTTCCTTTTCCCAATTGACCTCAAACTCCTTGGACACCTTTTCCTGTCCATATCATTGCCACATGCCAAAATGCAACCTCATTTGCCTAATAATTATTTAATTATGATTTTCCAAAGTTTCTGTCCAAAAAGAAGCTTTGTGAAGGAGGTGAAAGCTAGGCATATCCAAATGAGTTTCCATTTTTCATGATCCCTCATATCATCATATCATAGCCCTCCAACAAAGTAGAGCTCTTGTCATGCCTCCATGTGAGCTCATCTTCAATTCTTTGATTCTGCCCAAAATTTCAGTTTGTGAAGCAAGTATATTTTATCTTGCTCCATTATGGCTGCCAATTTTTCTAGGCCTTCTATTATCCATATAACCTACCTCCACTCATTTTGGGCATGGTTCATCAAGCCATTATTCCTCTAGAATTTTTGCAAGTTTCTGTCCAGAGGAGATGTTTGTGAAGCAAGTACCAGGTTGGCTTGGCCAATTGGTATGAGACTTTTTGAGCATCTTCATAGGATCATATGACTCTGCCTTGCCCAATTTGAGCTCAATTTGACACTCCATGTGAGTGCACCTTCCTGATCAAGTTTCTGGACCATTTTGGTCAGTTGCAAAGCAACTATGATTTATCTTGGTCCAAACCTTCTCAAAGTTACCAGGATGAAAGTCCTTCTTACCATAAACCTCACAGACAAATCCATTTGGCCCAATCCCTATCCTGTTGATCACCAGTGCGCACCCAAGTTTACTGCAGTAAACTTCAGAGGTTGTTTACCAGTTAACCCTA
Organism: Aegilops tauschii subsp. strangulata; assembly: GCF_002575655.3. Classification (NCBI taxonomy): domain Eukaryota; kingdom Viridiplantae; phylum Streptophyta; class Magnoliopsida; order Poales; family Poaceae; genus Aegilops; species Aegilops tauschii. The sequence goes on from NC_053040.3 coordinate 326,129,113, forward strand.
GCACTTTTAACCAAGCTACCACCATAGTTGAAACCTCCCCTGGATGGACTACGTCCTAGACAACGTTTTCCAGTCGTTGGCACCTTCTCCTCTCCAGCTCACGCGGTCACCGCCTCTCTGGCATGCCATGGACGCGAGCTGGATGGCTTCTTACTAACAGTTTAATCTGGTGAGTGTAGATGGCATCGGTTCGGATCCACTACAGCTTAGCCTTTGCATTTCTGCAGTTTCTTTTCTTGCTCATTCTTCGGGGTTTGGCGTCATTTCTGTCCCAGCAGAGTGATGCCAAGTGATCCTGACACTGTTTGCAAAAGTGGTGCTCAAGTATCGCGCCGAATTATTTCCTTCAGCCCCACCTTTTGTTTCGGTGGTAGACATGCTTCTATCACGGATCGTCCTTTTTCTTGTCATTTTGGCAACCCTTAATGATCGTAGTTATCAAGAAAGGGCAGTGTTAGCAGCCTCAATTTTTCCCCGCTATCCTATTTCTTGGACGAGTACGGATCTTTTTCCGTCCGCTTGATAATAATGTGGTTGCGACCTTCGTGTCCCACTACATGATTACCGAATGCGTCCTCGCCTCCAAGCTAGTCCAGGTTGCTACCTGGCTAAGCTAGCACTTGGCGTAGCGCTGTTTACACCAATTTTTCCACACATTTATTCGCCCTCGTGCACATCGTCACAACATGCTAGATCGTAGAACCGGAGATCCCGCGAGATTTGTGTGCTTAAGTAGGCATGCATATTGTGTGACTAGCAGTAATATGTGATATTGATTGTGTGTGAATTGATTGTCGTTGTGTGTTTTTGTTTAGTTGAGTTTTCTTTTGCCTCTTTCTTTTTGGGCCCTGGTGTTACATTATTTTTCCCCTATAAAGAGTTGCTCATCAACTGATACCGAACTCGAAGGAGGAATAAGTATTTCAAATATTTGCAAGAAGCTCAGCTAAACATTATGGCCTTCTCAGTCAACCGCATGATATAAGGAATATCTGCTCAGAATGCCAATTGTGTCTTGGATTGATTATGCGCATCAATTCTACAGCAGCAACGATCCAGCCAGCAGTAAGACAAGTCAGATGCAAGACCAACGGTATATTTTTCAGTCAAAGGTATGGATCATAGGCAAAGTTTTGGCTCAGCTATAAATGGTACTTGAAATATGTTATACTCCAAGAGAAAGTCGGGATGTGATATGCTCAAGGAAGACAGTCAAGCAAATTTTCTCATGCAAATGATCAGCCGCAAAATATTATGGAAGTGTGCATGGATTTCAGTCTGCATATCAGTATGAAGTTTTGGACATAAGAAACCCAGCATTATTCCACACACTATCGGAAGAAATTTATGAGGCAAGGCTCCTCAAATTTTTTCCTCAGCATGATATGTGAACAATTTCCGGCCCACGGTACCCGGTCTTTCTCAACAAGATACCTCGGTAAAAGCTTCTAACAAGATGGAAATGAATTTTTCTCAACAAGCAAACCCAAGGAGAAGCTTCTCAAGTACGGAACTCAAGTTTCTCCAGCACAATAATCCGACCAAGCTTCGTGTGTAAGCTATCGAGATTTCTTCTGCACGCTACCCAAACAAAAGCCTCGAGCAGAATCTAAGAGTCTTCCTCAGCAAGCTACTTGGATGGCTTCCCTCGTAAGCCACCCAGTACGCGTCAGTACCACACTATGCACCGTTCTCAGAGATTATATGATGAGTTGGCAGTATATGGCAGTACATCTCAAGGATCAGATTTGCAATAATTTTGTTAGAGGAACAATTCAGTCAAAACATATGCCTCCCGCAATAATATGGTATTCAGTTGCATATGATTATTATACATATGGTACGCATGTATCCCGGGTCAGATCGGTCACTTATACGGGATATAGCACTGATCCAGCAGATATACCTAAGAAAGGTACGGACCCAACAACCTCATAAGTCATGCAAATGAAGATAAGCAGAGATACACACCTTATGTAATGCAAGGATCGACAAGATCTGAACATGACATCGCAGAAGTAACAGTCTTGACAATGGCCACCAAGGCCAATATTTCGCACCTACAAGGGGATCTCATGAACTCTTGTCACCTTCTTGTATGATTGGCCTCAGCAATGAGCTCCGTATAGCTACAAACCCCGAGTATATGTCATATATGTGCGAACACAGGTCAGAAAATAAGCAGAAGAAATAATGCCAACAATATTGCACTAGCCACAGTCATGGTCATACGAAGAATCAAGGACATGTGTGGCGAAGTTATTTCAGAGGTTGTTTACCAGTTAACCCTAGCACTTTTAACCAAGCTACAACCGTAGTTGAAACCTCCCCTGGATGGACTACGCCCTAGACAACGTTTTCCAGTCGTTGGCACCTTCTCCTCTCCAGCTCACGCGGTCACCGCCTCTCTGGCATGCCATGGACGCGAGCTGGATGGCTTCTTGCTCGGGCCCCTCCTCTGCTCGGCGTCTCAGCGAGCACGAGCATGTCTAATAGATCTACCGCATCGTCTCCGTCCTCCTGGACCTCTTTCTCTCTCAATAAAACCCCTCACCGACGCTCACCGACGCTCGCCGCCGAACGCCCACGAGAGCACAGTGGCGTTTAGGCTCGGTTCGTCGCCGTCTTCTTCCTCCCTGCGCCCCCTTGGCCTCCTCTGCCCCGTGAGAGCCTCCACTGCTCCTCCTCGTCGCCTAACCCCGAGCTCATGCGCGTGCACACGCGTCCACGGTGCCGGACACGCGTCCGCGGCGACGACAGCTTGGACACCTCACACCGCGCCTATTTAAGCCCTCCCCCGAGCCCTCCGAGCTCACCCACGGCCTCACCCCTCCTCTCGAAGCCTCCCTGACCACCCAAACGAGCTCGAGGAGCTCTCATTCCTTCCCGTCATCGCCACGGCCGCCGCTCTGTCCCGGCTAAATTCGCTCAGAGTCGTCCCCCTACTTGCCTTCTTACATCACTAGAGCCCCTATCTACATCCGGCGACCCTCCCCTGCCGTTTCCCTCACCCTCCGGCGCACCAGGGAGCCGTGCCCGTCGCCGCCCGACATGGCGTCCGCTGCGGTCGAGGCTGCTCCCGTTCCTGTCATCTTCAGCAACCGGGAGGCCGACCAGGCGATGCGGCTCGGTCCCCCGAGCATGTTGGTGTGCCGAGCGTCGCGGGAGGCGGCCAGAATCGCCGACGAGCCCCGTCGGGATCCTCCTCTGCCGCGGCAATGCGCGGGCGAGAGGAAGGAGACGAAGGCACTAACCCCCCCTCCCCTCCAGCTGGCCATGGGCCCCGCGCATCAGCCCCTCAGCCGTTGACCCCGCCCCTTCACGTCAGTTAAGTGGAGACGAATTCCCAGGCAATCTATTTTCTTCTTCCGAAAGCGTATTCTGCTTCTACTTCAGCCAAAGTACGCTTTCCTTTACTGAAGACGTATTTTCTCTCTATACAGCGAGGAATACGTTTTCCAAAGGAGAGAAGGCGTATTTCCTGCAGTGCGCTTTCAGTTTTTCCGGCTAAGGGCCTGTTTGTGATGATTTTCATTACAGATAGGTCCCTGGCAGAAAACACTTCATATCTTTTTACTCACAACTCCAAATGAGGTGAATCCAAAGCCCACGTCTTTGTTTCATCGAGCCCGTTCTGATGGAACCATTTTCACCATGTTTTGACATTCTGAAAATGACCATTTTGCCCCTGCCCTTATGCAGCCCCCTCCGAGAGAGTACGTTTTCCGGCAATCCTTTCCGCGAGTTTCTCGCACTTTCTCCCGGTGATTTCTTCCACCCCAGGCAAGCCACACCCTCCATTTGCATGATTGCAATGCAGTGACATGTTTTCTTTATTTGAACTTGTTTAAAATATTGTGTTAGCTACTTGTGATTTGTTCATGGCATTTATCGGAGTATTATTTTGATCTTGTTATTGCCATGATATTTGCTTGGAGTTCTCGGATTAATATTTTGATGATTATGTGGATGACATGTGCCTTTGGATTCTTAGTGGCTATTATGATTATTTTTCATGATGGTATCTGGTATTATTTTGAAGTATTACATTGGATATCATGTTGTCTTTGGGTTATTATTGGCTTTTATGATTAGTTTCATGGTGGTTTTGGATATGATATCTTGGAGTATTTGCTTTGGATATCATGCTGTCTTTGGATTATTAGTGGTTAGTATGATTATTTTCATGTTGCTAGTTGATGTTCTGTTGCTTGGAGTATTATTTTCGGAGATGATGTTTACATGTGGATCTTAGCCGAATAGCTTTATTCTTGTTATTGGAGTAGTAGGATTATTGTTTTCGGATTCATCATGACAGTAGTGTTGTGCTACCCTTGGAGTATTTGGAGATGATGATATTATGCTTGGATTATTTGTTTGATATTGCTATGACTTGGATTATAGTTTGATAGTTGATATCGGAGTATCAGTTATCACAGTTATATTTTTGGGGATAAATTCCATCATTAAGTTGGTCAGGTGCCACCGAACCGGGCTTTCTTCGGTGCAACCACATTTGCCTTTATGGGAAGGCCCTAATGCGGTCTATTGTTGTGCCTCTCGCCGGTGCCTCCAACTAGGGAAGGTTATGGGCGTGCGGTACCCTGGCCCGGTAAGCAGACATAACCTTGTGTGCCCGTTGTTGTTGTTGTACCCGGGTTGTCCCTGTGTGGGACCGTTTATTGTTTTGGCCACGACGGTGGTCGTTGTGTCTTTGGTAGACACGGGGCCACCCAGGACTAGCCCAGTGGGGAATGAGTCGGAGTGGCCGGGAGAGTGTCATGGCAGTAGATCGGTTTTGTCGGAACGCCGTTGGTCCACCCGAATGGGAGTGCGAGGCCATGGGTTACGTGGTGTGGGTAAAGTGCGCTACCTCTGCAGAGTGTGTTTGTTTAAACTATCGATAGCCGCGTCCTCGGTCATGGGTTCGTACTAGGTCACACCATTCGATCAACACTCACATGACGGAATAACTTATAGGTGATTTATATGTGGATATTTTGAGCAGTACAGATTGGCAGGATGTTGATGATGATGTTGAGACCAAGTGTTGGTCATGGTTGTGATCGCCGGAAAGATCACCGTTTGGTTTTGATCACGAGGTGATCGAGATGGTATATTGCTTGGCCGGTTAGCGAAGAGAGATATGGTTATGGAGATCTGAGATGGTGATTTATCAGTATTGTAGTAGTCTCATATCATGCTTAGTAGTTGATGTCGTATCATGGTCGATGTTAATTTAATTAACCTGTTTAATGCTATGTTGTTGTTTTGCCTTGATGCTTTTGGTTGTTGTGAGCTTGCAAGTACATTCAATGTACTGACCTGGCGTGTCATGCCAGATTGCAGGTGATGACGTGATTGCTTGATTGTTTGTTGAGGTGTTTGTTCGTGCGAGCTGGACCGTGCCCCAGCGAGAGTCCCTGGAGAGTGGAGTTCACCACCTTTGTTGTTGTTCCGCTGCTACGAGTTGTTCCGCTGCTAGCATAGAGAAAGTGTAGTATCGCAGGCGTAGTGTCGCCATGCTGATGTGATCATTGTAACATCAGACCCGTGTAATTATTATTCTTGTAATAAGAGCTAATTTGTTCTATGTCAAGCGGTGCCGTATTCCAGAGACTTCTCCTCGATCTCTGGGCTGGAATATGGGGCGTTCCGGTTTCTCTGAGCCAGGGTTCCACACACGATGACCTCCGTCCTGCCGTCCTTCTGGTCTTGGTCTCGTTGCACCGATATGGCAACCTTTGCCTGATGCCTCAGTACTCCTCGCCTGCGCTCGCCTCCTTAGCACCGAAGAGGAAACAAGGACGCTGCGCCCACTGGCGCAAGCCTGGCGCCAATCGTCATGGCTCACGTCACGAGAGCCTCGTGAGGTTTGCCCCGCCTTGATATCTCCGCTCCTTGTGAGCCTGCCTGGCTAGGCCACTCCTGAGGAGGTCTTGCGTCGTCCGCCTCACGAGGGTCTTGGATGCCTTGTTGATGAAGATGGGCCGTATGGCCCGCTGACTTAGCCACGCCATGGGCCGCATGCAGGCAATTCTGGGGACCCCCGTTCCCAGAACGCCGACAAGTGCCAGGATTTTAAGAATTTCCTCAAGGACAAAAGAGTGAAATTCGTTACTGTAGACTTTAGGAATGATAGGGATGTCCTGGGTCGGATAGGCCTCGTTGTAGGCCAGCCCTTCGATCTCCAGAAGGCAAGCCTGATGTCCTCCTCTCAGCCTTCAATGCTGACCCTGGCAGCAGCCATGATTAATCCTTCGTACGCTAAACTAAAGAAACCTCACCACGAGTTTCATCATGCATGGGAGTCGAAGACATTAGATGAAAATCACATGCTGTACGCAACAATGGATGCCTACCTTTGTTTAAATATCTACAAGGGTTGGATGAAGAAGCAGAGCCCAGTGTCCAGTTCAAGCAAAGAAGCGTCGGTGAAGAGGAAGAGGAAGAGGGACGAGGACGAAGTCGAGGACGTGGACTCGGACTCGGACTCCGAGTAAGGTGGCAGTGCCGTCGCTCAAGTTGGTTCTACTGCAGTGTCAAGCGGACTAGTTGCTTAGTTTTATTTCAGGGGTGTGTTGTGTTGAGCCCCCAGCATAACTATGTTTATGTTCTTTCTCGTTATTTGAACTTTATGTTCTTTCTCATTATTTGAACTCTTTAGTACGTACAGTGGTATTATTACTATGTCTTACTACTGTTCTTCTTGCAGTTGGTACTACTGCTCGTATCTTCATGTTCCTACTGTACTTAATACGTTCGTACTAGTAGTATAATTTGGGTCAGTCGATTTGTGAAAGAAGTTCGACGAAGCGAAGGAAGAAGACGACAGAGAAGCTACCCCAGTATCTATATTAGGGTGGTAGGGTGCCCATGATCTATCTTATGAGTGTTGGGTGTGGAATGCAGTTCGCCGGAAAAAATGGATTGTGCCCGGGGAAACGGATGGCGGGGGTGGGGGCGCATAGCGGTGGCAGGCGGTTCAGGGGAGGGCGGGGCGGCGGCGGCAGGCGGTTAGGCGTGTGGCGGGCTGAGAAGATGAACAGTGCATCAATTTTGAAGGTTGAAGAAGCCCTTCTAGCCATCCATGTTGCATCCAACGGCTCACAAGAGTCGACTGACCCAAATTGTTCCTTCGGATTGCAGGATCCACGTGGCATTCAAGGTCTCGAAGGTAGATTCCGCGTCTGCACCCGGTTTGCGGGCTCGGCGCAGGCACGACCGGCTTCCATCGTGACAGCCACCATGCGCGCCTCCTCCGCGCGGGCGAAGACAACAATGACACGCTAGTTCCTCCTCGCCGGTGTGCTGGAGCACGCGCTCGTCCTCCTCTTCGTACGCTGTGTGCATAGACATGGCTCCACCAGCTGCTCATGTGCTTGGCAGCGCGGCAGCATCGTGAGGAGGGACTGCAGACGACGTGAGCGGGCGAGCCTTCGGCTTCATGGCACAGGGATGGCGGCGACACGGCGGTGATGGGCGAGAAATTGTTAGCTGGAGTAGGCGGGCGCCGGCATGCGCAACGGCGGCGGCGGCATATTGATGAGTGCGCGTATGGGAGCTTAGTTTAGTTTTATACAGGGTTGGTCAAACTTAAAAGAAAACCGTACTAGTACAGGTAAACATTAGACTGAGGCAGCGCTTATATTAGTTACCACAACCACGATACGGAATCCTGTGCAAGCACGTGAACCGCGGCCGCGCGGTCGATCGAACGGTGCGTCACCGTGTCGCGCTCGAAGGACATCCACCGAACCTTTTTGTGTGTGTGAAAACAATCCCCGAATATTACTCAACTTTTTTTCCCTGGAAAAGTCTTGACGCTACAATATTTCCATATATTTGAATTTAGCTCCAGTTCGTGTTTATTTGGATTTGGACGTTTTAGGTGCGCCCTAGTTTTTTTTAATACTGATTTTGTGTGTGTGACTGAGAGAGAACGTGTGTATGTATCCATATGTGTGTTGTGGCGGAAGGGCAATGTGGAGACGGTGTGCGTGTGATAGAGACATAGAGAGGTGTGAAGGTGCAAATGATCGTGCATGAGTGAGACATAGACAGATGCCGATACGTTGTGTATACATGAGAGAACGGTCTTCTATTTTACTTGTGTGTGTGTGTGTGACAGAGAGAGAGAGAGAGAGAGAGAGAGAGGAACATCTGTAACACAACAACCATCTCTCTCGATTCATCCGTCCCTCGCACGTTCGCATGTAACACATGCATCAATGCACACATTTTGACACCCTCACCCGGCCCCTGCCCACCTCAAGGCCCGCACATCGCTCTCTATCTCGCACACACAATCTCTTTGTGAAAACCCTATTTAGCATGTAGCTTTTCGTCACATACACACACATTTCTCTCCATAGGTTTGATTTCTCTCAATATCTGACACACACACACACCGCACACACACCCCCTCCCCCGAGGACACAATTCATCCCCATCCAAGGTTATATGGCGACCACTCTCGCTTGTGCTTCTCTGCACCCCAGCATGCACAACACCTCAATCTTCAAAGAGGACATCGAGGAGATCGAAGACGGCGACCACACTGCACTAGAGAATGCGGGGCCATTTGGAAGCAGGATGATGTGACGACGGCTGACTGACTCCTCGCCCCCCCCCTCTCTCCCGCACAAAATTACCAATCCCTCTCTCCCCCGCACAAAATTATCAATCCCTCAACCCACGAGATCCTTCCCCTCTCGTCCATGTTTTTCCAGCTCTCTCATCAAACCTGTTGTCTCTTCTCCTTCCACATGTACAGAATCCCGATGCACACGCATCTCACGTATATTACATGTCTCCATCTTTCTTACAGACCTAACTTCTTCCTCTCTCTTTCTCTCTCTATCTCTCTCTGTCTCGTTAGGTTTGTCTCTACTCTCTCGTCCACATACATACAATCTTTCCCGCCCTATCTACTCCATCTTCGCAAGCTCTCTCTACACGTTTCATTCACACATTGGGATGTGTTCAAAATGTTGCTTTTATAATGGATGATGTAGAGTTAAGGTTGGTTTTGTTGCATCCTACAAAGTAATAACTATGAAATGCATTTAGATTCTCATTTGACTGGGATTATGTGAGTTTGAGCATATTGTGAAGTACTATAGACCTCGTATACATCTTGGAATTAAACAATGATTGTAACTATTGAATTGTATAGACCATTACATTCGAAGTCAATAGCCTAATATATTTATTTCACAATTGCAACAAATGATTAATTCAGTACAAACTAAGAAAACAAATGTGTACTCCCTCCATTTTTATTTAAGTCCGCGTATTAGCATTGGCAAAGTCAAGTTTTTTAAACTCTCAGAAAGTTTATAACAAAAAATATTAACATATACAATACATTAGCAAATAAATACCATTAGATTCATTATTGAATGTACTTCCACATCATACATATTTGTTATGGTAAATGTTTATATTTTTTATAAACTTGGTCAAACTTTAGGAAGTTTGACTTCGGTCAAACCTAATATGCAAAGTTAATAAAAATGGAGGGAGTACTAGTAGTTACTAGTACTACTCGCTAGTTGCTTAGCCCAATCACCCATCACGCCACACGGGGAGTTCACTGTCACAAAATTTTGAGGTCGGCGGGAAAATCTCCCGCGACCCTGAGTCGAGCAGTGCGAAGTTACCATCATAGCCTTCGGAACAGGCCTACGGATGACGCTTGGTAGGGGTGTTTTTGTAACTTCAGGTTCACCCTACCCAGCCAACCCCACCCCGGCACCCAGAGTAGTACACCTGAATACTCCCCATTTTCTATACCCACCGCAAAATAGACTTCTCCACGGCACCGCAGCCTTCGTGCTCCTCCCCTTCTACATCGGCGCACTCGTCCACCGTGGTGCATCTGCCTCATTGACGACCTCGTACGCCGCACTGGAGCCGGTCCACCGTAGTCGTCGTACACGGAGCCTCTTCCCCGGCACCGTCTTCCACGGTCTCGAATCTGCTTCCCGGAAGCCGACGCCAAGCGCAGAAGCACCACCGTCGTGGACAATGAACTGACTCCCGTTGCCGACCATGATGCACAGAGGCCGTCGTGACCATCGTTCTCCTCCTCGATTGGTAATGTGTGTATTGAATCACTTAGCAGTACATGTGCAGTTCCAATTTTATTCATACCTACCCTTCAAATTTCCTGGTTGCTATTGTTCCCGTAAAAGTAATTGGTTATAGCCTCCATTGTCCAACAGAATATCAGCTTGTAATTGTGCGTCGCTCCTGTATCGCGCTGTGCTTGGGTAGGTCTTCATCTGCAACCAGTAGTGTGGCAAATGATGAAAAGTTTTTTAGAACTACCAAGATGTCCATGCTTTACATGCATCAAGATGCATTTGTATGAGTAGTTTATCTTGTGGGAGAAATGGATGAACGAGGGAAGGCCTTATTTGCAAATCTGGAGAGGGGTGTGGGTATCTTTCTGCAAAATTGCCATAGTTTCCTTCCTATCCATAAGATATAAATCGGACGGCCTATATTGCAGGATGGCAGGCACACCATCATCACCAACTCTGTTTTTAAAAGAAAAAAAAGTGTAGATAGTAGAGAAGTAGAGATAAATATTAAATATAAAATAAATATAACAGTAGAGAAGAGAGTAGAGATAGCAGGGACGTCGGGAAAGGATCACGCACGCGCGGGAAAAATCGGCCGGGCGCGTGCTAGTTTTGGCGCGCGGCGTCCGGCGCGCTTTATAAAATCCAACGCCCTCCCACTGCTCTGTGCCTTGCCACTGCTCTCTCCCCGCTCTGTGCCTTGCCACCGCTCTCTCCCCGCTCTGTGCCTTGCCACCGTTCTCTCCCCGCTCTTTCTCGCCTTATCGCCGTCGCGCCACCATGCCGCCGCTTCGCCGGGAAACTTGGGGATACCGCGGCGTCCGCGTACGCCCCTCCGGCGGCTTCTCCGCCGAGATCCGGTTCCGCGGGATGCGCCTCGGCCTCGGCAATTTCGACACTGCCAACGAGGCCGCCGGCGCGTACGACGCGGCGGCGTGGCGCCTCCGGTGGCCTCATAGAACATTGAACTTCCCCAACGTGTCGACGCGGGAGCGGGCGCAGGAGCTCGTGCCTCTGCCGCGGCTTATCACCGACGAGGATCGTCACGACAATCGGAGGCGGGAGCACCGTCTCGGCATCGCCGAGATGGACGAGGAAGCTATGGCGTTGTGGCGCCAACCTTCCCGCAGGACATCATCAACGAGCGCGAGTTCTACGTGCAAAGGAGGGCAGAGAGGGAGAAGAGGAGGGCGGAGCGAGCCGCCTATCGCGAGGACAAGCGGACGCTCAATTCAACATGAGGCTAGTAGCAGCGTCGCCCTGGGAATCCGACGACGATCGGTATCTTCACGCCTACATTGAGACGTCGGAGGAGGACATCACCGAGGAGGAGTCGGATGACGAGGAGTAGTTGAACTATCTATTTTTTATCTATCTATGCTATATCTATGCTGAGAACTATCCTCTACTCTCTAGTCTCTACTCTCTATCTCTACTTCTCGATCTCAGCACTGTAAACGCTTTTTTTAAAGCGCCACGCGTTGCGTTTCTGTTGGAGATGCTCTAACATGCCCACAAGATGCGTGAGTATTACTAGTAGTATATTTTTCTTGCCATGTTGAGATTTTAAAACCACGAGTGCAAACATGCAGAGGAGCAATGAAGACCAAACATGGGATATTGGGGACATCTTCAAGGAGCGTGGCAAGTTAAAGAGGAGCTGCACCGAACCTGTAAAACGAGCTTTGGTAAGTAACACCCTTTCAATTACTTTCGTTTAGCCTCGTGTTCTTCGATGTGTATATGTTGTAGTTTATGTTTCTCTTAGCCTCATGTTCTTCGATGTGTAATAAGAAGAGTCTTAATCGTCCTAATGCTTTCGTTTTTAGCTTGATGTAGGAAGTGGGTGTTCTCACCTTGTAGTCTGTTTTTATATTTTTTTTTCCTTTTGAATTCACTTCTGCGAGTCCTATTTATCTGGCTTCTACTAAATGGATCTGGGTTGCTCTGAGTATTGATCTAAAAAAAGAAGTAACTTCATGTTAGGATGCAGTTTCTGCGAGGAGGGAAGTATGGTCAGCCTCGAGATCATGTTTCCAAAATGAGGCTGGATTACACACAAGGTGCCAGGTCCCTAATGATGCTGGATTAGACACAAGGTGCAAATTCCCAGATGATGCTGGATTACACACAAGCCAGGTGGAGTCGTCAGCTGTTCGTGTCCTCGTGGCTCTAGTAAAGGCTAAAAGAAAGCATGCAGCAGCCCTTGAGAATGTGGCTGAGTTCCTGAAGACGCGAACAGAGCAATCAGATGCTCTCTTCACCGCCAAAGAAGAGATGGAAGAAGCCAGAAATAAGCTAGCAGAGGAAGAGCAGGCTAGGCGTCTGCTGCTATCTAAAACTGTTGTCAATACAAAATTTCCTTCATAATAGCTAGGTTCAAATGTTTATCCAGTCAGTATGCCTATTGTGATGTCTGTGCAACTGATGTGGCACAAAATAATATTTTTTCGGTTCATGTAATAACGGCAATTACTTTCCAAACAATAACAGATGAAGCATTGGACATGGTATAGTTCACGCGCAAGCCCGACATTCCAAGTTCAACTTCCACATCAAACTCATGTTCACAGATATCTGCACATTCATAGATAATGTCCACAACCATGATTCATTTCAAAGCCAAAAAAATGTGAGGAGAGTTATAAATAAAGAAAAACCTCTAGTTCATGCTACCACTGCGAGCACAACAAGTCAAGACCATGCGTAATTAATTATATTTTGGTCATTTTTTGTGTTCTAAAATGCCGGCCGGCTCACGGAGGGACGTGTTGCCAGCACACGCGCGGATTCAATGGAGGCAGGCGGGGCAGTCTGAAGCCGGTTGCATGCGGCGAGGAGGCGTGTTTAGCCGGGCCTGCAGCGAGTGGGGCCCTCTTGGCCGGCGCGCCAGTTCAATGCCTGCGCTATGAGAAGTCACGTCCGTGTCAGAGCAATCACTCCCTCCAGTCCTTTTTTGTTTGGGTATAACAAAATTTCGTTTTCCATTCACATTTTACAAGTAAAATTCATGGACAAACTTTGACCCAAACTACGATGGGGACTAGTAAACTGGAACGGGGGTAGTAGTTTTTTTTATCAAACAAGGGTTTCCCCCTTCTGATTTTCATTACTGAAAACCAACATCTAAACCATATTATTTGCCCTAGAACTACCAGGTTCAACATCTCGCAACATAAACCCATACAACCATACGCCGAGGTAGTAGTTATGAATTCCATTTTCGCTCCATACCAATCGTTCTAAAAACTACTTAGTACTTATAACGCGCCATTGAATATCGGAACTCTTACCCCGCTAAAAACTGATATTTTAAACATGGCTACTCGATCTGTGGCAACTGGCGAGCCACCGCCTCCAAGTCGTTCACCTGTGGTCCCGGCCATCAACTCCTACGGATCAAATTATCACGCGAGCTGACTATTCCTACAAAGGTGCGCTCCACCACGTAGCCGGTACCCGCGCATGCAGCAATCGTGCACCTAGGGTTTTAGGGTTTATTTGTTAACAGTGCTTTTACGTAACTCTCATGTGTGCGAGACAGCGAGAGACCGACTGCGTGCGTGCGCCTCTTTTCTTCGTATATGTACTCCACCGTTTGTCTGGTGTCCAAAAAATTATACAATGGTAATAACTACTCCCTCCGTTCCATAATGTAGTGCCTATAGATTTTTTGAAAAGTCAAACCTCACAAACTTTGACCAAGTTTGTGGATAAAAATATTTACATCTAGAGTGTGAAACATGTATCTCTAGATTCATCATATTATGTAGTTTCGCATTATATATTTTTTCTATTGTAGATATAAATATTTTTTCTACAAACTTGGTCAAAGTTTGCAAAGTTTGACTTCTTAAAAAATCTATAGATACTACACTGTGGAATGATGCGTTGCCACACGATCAAAGTTGATTAATACATATTCACCAATTTGATAGAAAAAAGAGTCTAGTTTTGAAATACGTATATCACTAAAAATATGTTATGTTTCACTCAAAATATATTCCTTTGGCGGTTTTGATGAGATAAGGGAGGAATGTTGTTGGTTTCAAGATTCGAGAAGTGGTATATGTCTAATTTCTACTCTTACTAGCAAGATGCCCGTGCGTTGCATGGAACATCAAGATCTTGTGAGAGAAAAGGATGAACGAGGGAAGGCCTTATCTGCAAATGTGGAGATGAGTTAGGGTAAATTGCCATAGTTTCCTTCCTATCCGTTAGATATAGATCGGACGGCCTATATTGCAGGATGGCAGGCACACCATCATCACCAACTATGCTTTTTATAAGAGTAGAGATAAAAAACAGAGTTGGGATGATGGTGTGCCTGCTATCCTACAATATAGGCCGTTCGATTTATATCTGGCGGATAGGAAGGAAACTATGGCAATTTTGCAAAAGATACCCACACCCCTCTCCACATTTGCAAATAAGGCCTTCCCTCATTCATCCTTTTCTCCCACAAGATAAACTACTCATACAAATACATCTTGATGTTCCGTGCAACGCATGGGCATCTTGCTAGTTGTTGCAAAAAAACATGTGTGTGTGAGAGAGAGGGAGAGAGGAGGAGGACGGAGTGCATGTGTGACAAAGACACAAAGAGTGTGTGTGCGAGAGGTATCAGCTTAAAATGTGGCAATAGTGTGTGTGTGCACGATCGATAGGGCGTGTCTCAAGAAGGGAAGAAAAATCTACATAGATACAAGGAGCGCGAGAGAGACATGTATGCGATAGTGGAAGCACCAGCGTGCGGGTGTATAAACCTATCTAGAGGCTAGTCGATAAATGTTTGTGAGAGAAATACGAGTCGGGGGTGCGAAAGCGAGAGTTTTGTGTGTGAGACAGAGATGGTAGTCGGGAAGGGGAGTGGAAGCAGGAGTTGTGTGTGAGATAGAGAGAGAGATGGGGGGGAGTTTGTCTGATCGGTAAACACATGAATAATTCAGTTTTATAACTGGGATGGAGACGGAAAGGAGACCGCAACAAATGTTGTGTCTGCAGGAGAGAGTAATTTTAGTGGTATGAGTCATATCTAGAGACATATAGGGTGTGTGAGAGAACCCCATAGAGAGAAAGACAAAGTGAAAGACGAGTGAGACTGTGTGTGTGGCGGTGAAAAAGAAAGCTTAGGTACCTAGTGATACCAGAGAACGGTAGAGACGTGAGAGATAATGAAAGCCGTGTAATGTATAATGATAGGGAGAGTGAGACACTTCTCAAGGGAGACGTCGAGAAACCATGTTTGCAAATATAGGAGAAACATGAAGTGACTGTGCGGGTGAGCTGGAGAAAAGAGAGTGATAGCTACATGAAGGAGCATGCATGCGAGACAGATGGGCGTGAAAGGAGTCAACATAAAAGGGATTCAAATATTTGAATTCGAGATGATGATACATGTAATTCATACTCAAACCAAAATTGATCTATCAAACATGCATACTCATATGAATTCACGCGCATCTATGTTATTTAATATGTAGATATTCCTAATCCATACATTTTAGTAGAACATAATTTGGTTTAAATTTTTTGAATTCAACCTTATGATTTTGAGATCATTGTATTTGTAAATCATATTATACATATAAAGGAGCAGAATTCTTTGTTGTGCTTTTGAAAGTATATATAGAAAAATGATGTATATAGAATTTATTCCAATCGAAAATGGATCCCGCCCGAACAAAAATAGAATACAAACTGGATTCGGATTGAGTTGGCACGACAAACATGCACTCTTGCTCTGCAAAAATTTGAACAAAGCGGGGAAAGTCGCAGTAACCGCCCGAAACCAAAATCTGTGAGATGGAAATTACTGCCTATCCCTGCCACGCAAAGCCTATCGGCTCGATTTCTATAGGTTTCGATAGGGGTAGGTTTGTAATTTCACTCAAACGTGACATAACCGCCTCTCACCCGGATTCATACACGGTGGGCGCCAAAACACAGTGTCTCCTCGGCCGAAATCGACTCCCTCCCTGATTCATACACGGTGGGTGCCAAAAACAAACTCTCGTCGGCAAATATTCAGTGTATGCGTGATTACCATCCTATCCCCAACCGACTAATATTGCTATGATGTAGGGAATTTTAAACAGGGGCTAAGTTTGTAAATTTCCTCACTGTCGGAGTAAATGGCCACGGGTAGCTTAACCGACTCCCCCTGGCTCTTCAAAAAATTATCAGGCCAATCGAGCCTTCAAGCATCCAGAACATGGGGCTGCCTTCCTCTGGCCGGCTATCCCCAGGGCCGACTACTAGAAGGCGACCCGGCCTCAAAAACCTTCCCGAAGAAAGCTACGAGATGGCCGACTCCAGGAAGCCGGCCCCAAGAGGACCGACTCCCAGAAGCCGGCCATGAAGAAGGCCGACTCCCAGAAGCCGGCCAAGACTGCACCCACCAAGACTGCACCCACATAACGGTGATAAGACGGGGCGTGGCCGCAGTACAGCCTACCACCCCTGAATCCCGGAACATGCATGGCCACAGGGCGCCGTATGGGTCAGCCATCCCCCGTCCGGCGCGACACTGTAGCCATGTTGACCTCGACGTCACCCACAACAGGCGCCAGTACGGCCCGCGGGCGGCGGGCCCCTTTAACCAGAGAGATGCTCGAAGGCGGCCCGGCCTCCCCTAGTCGGCCTGGGGTGTAGCCGGCTCCCAATAGCTGGCTACCTCCCTCCCTCGAAACATGTGCATCATTAAGGAGACAAGACGAGGTGAGGCTACAGTGAGAGCCCGCAAGGCGGCGGCACTGTAGCCACGCTTACCTCGACAAAGCCCTCGTCATCAGGGGCGAGGCAACAGTAACCAGCTGCCGACAAGGCCCCCAGGCGGTGGGGCCGGCCTGTCGGCCAAGAGGCCGGCAGCCGGCGGGACCCACCCGTCGGCGGGCCCCAGCGGCCGGCGGAGAAGCCGGCGAGCACAGACACTGACGGCTGGGACCCGCGCCCAGCCAGATTACCATTGTACCCCTGGGGGGTAGGCCTATATAAATCCCTCGGGACACCCATGCAAAGGGTTGATCTCATAGAGTTTTACACACCACATAGAGAGAAAAGGAGAGCTAGCCTTGCCCTTCTTCTTCCCCTAGCCAAACAACTCAAGGAGCACTTGTAGCTACTTGTGTTGATCTAGTGATCATGCGGAGACCCCGCAGAGCAGGACTAGGGGTGTTATCTCCATGGAGAGCCCCGAACCTGGGTAAGATCCGCAGGTGTGCATGTCTTCGCCTTATCCCGTTTCCAGGCACCGGCGATGTCTTACTGGCTCCCACAATGATAAGCCACCCGTTGGCATATGTCGCACCTACCACCCGACATTTGGCGCCCACTGTCGGGCCAGGTGCACCGTCGTCCGGAGACCTATTCTGGACGGGAACCCTTTTCCTCCCCCGCGAGCGTAGCCAGCCCGCTATGCCCGATGGCGCTTGCCCTGACGCGCTGCAAGGCGTCGACGACGCCTACGCGGCGAGCTGCCTCGCCGACCTTCTTGGCGAGACTCGCATCTCCGACGAGCCCGCGTCCGACACGGGCACAGACTACCCCGAGAGCCGCCTCGTCAGCCTCCTCGACCAGCTTCACGTCTCCAGCGAGCTTGCTGTGGACTTGGAGTCGGTCGGCTCCACCGACCCGATGCTTGTCGACTCTGACACGGCATCGCTTGACGCCTTCCCCACCGACGTGGTAATCATCAACGACCCTCTCCCTCGAGCCGACAGTGGCAGCAGCGCTGTCACTAAGGTGCTGGTCATCAGCCACGGCACCGTCTCGGGCGAGAACGCCCACGACACCCTACAAGCGGCGATGCACGACTTGTCCGTCCCCATCCCGGCCGACGCCGACGCCGAGACTCTGGAGGCACGCCGCCTCGCCCTCATCGCGGAGGGCCAGAAGATAGCATCCATGAGATGCCTCACTGAGGCTCACCAGCGCGAAGTCGACCGCGCCGCCTTCGGTACGCCGCCTCCTGGCGGGCCGAGCCGAGCCGGCCTCGTCAAGAAGCGCGGCGCGGCCATCGCCAGCATGCTGGGAGCAAACCGCCCGGTCTACGCCACGCCACTCGAGAACCTGCGTGCCGCTCAGGCGGCCGCAGAAGAGCTGAACGGGCTGGGGGCTGATGAGCTCCCCTACATGACTAGACGCATCCAGCAGCTGCTCGACACGGCCGCAGAACGGCATGAAGCCGGCGCCCGCGCTGAGAGTCCTCCCCCATGCCGAGAACACGCCGCGACATCCCGGACGCCGACTGCAAGCGGCGCCCACGCAAGGAAAGACAAGGAGCCGGCTGCTAGCCGCAGCTGGACTCGGATCACCGTTGAGCGCGATGTAGAAGGCCGCCCGCGAGCAGTGGAACGACAAGGCAATGCGCCTCCCCCCCGCCTCGTGGGGAGAGATATCCCACCCTGCCGCCTGTCACGTACCCGACTCTCGGTGGCCGACTAGGCCACCGTGAAGGAGTCGGCGAGAATGATGCCCGCCACCGGATCGACCGCCTAGCGTGATCCCTGGCGCTAGAAGAAGAAGATGATGTCGGCCCGCCTTGCTTTGGCCCCCGCATCCGCGACGAGCCCTTCCCCAAAGGGTTCTCACTCCCCAGAGACACGCCAAAATACAACGGCTCCGTGAAGCTGGAAGATTGGCTGATCGACTACTCTACCGCGGTCAGCATAGCAAACGGCAACACGCGCGTTGCCGTGAAGTACGCCCCTCTCATGCTTCAAGGCACAGCATGCACCTGGCTGAACAGCCTCAAGCCCTACAGCGTCAACAGCTGGCTAGACTTCACGGAAGTCTTCGTCCGCAACTTCACCAGCACATACAAGCGGCCTCCCAAGCCCCGCCAGCTCTCCTTATGCGTCCATGGGCCCAGCGAATCGACTCGCGACTACCTCGCGCGTTGGGCCGAGCTCCGCAACTCCTGCGAGGGGGTGCACGAGGTTCAAGCCATAGAATACTTCACAGCCGGGTGCCGAGAGGGCACCCTCCTCAAGCACCGACTCCTCTGCGATGAGCCGACTACCGTCGACGAGCTGCTGATCATAGCAGACAAGTACGCCACGGCCGACTCCTCGATGAAGACTGAACTTCGAGTGGACGCCTCTGGAAAGGTGCTCACTCCGGCTCCCAAGACGCCGGCTGGTGACTCCAATCGACGCCCCTACCAGAACGACCACAAGCGCAAGGCCCCTATGCCGCCTTCCACCAGTCGGCAAGTCGCCACCGTCAAAGACGAACAGCCCGAAGAGCGGCCCGCTCCCAAGAAGAAGGGCGGCAGGCCGGCTTGGCAGCCGGCCTTCTCCTACGAGCAAACCCTCGATGCCCCCTGCAAGTTTCACAGCGGCGCGAAGCCGTCCAACCACACAACTCGGAAGTGCCATTGGCTCACGTCTCCAAGGGCGAGGGGTTGGTGCCGCCTCCGCCTCCCGGCCCGCCGCCTCCAGCCCCTCAACAGCCGGTTGTTCGACCAGCAGTCGGAGCCATTCAGGATGAGTTCCCAGATGAGCACGCCGCCTACGTCGTCTTCACGAGCTAGATTGAAGACAAGCGCAGTCGGCGCCGACAGCACCAAGAAGTCAATGCGGTCGCCTCCAGCAACCCCGAGTTCATGCATTGGTCTGAAAGGCCTATCAGCTGGAGCCGGGCCGACCACCCAGAGGTGATGTCGTCTCCCGGCTCCTACGCATTGGTGTTGGACGTCACCCTCACGACGGAAAGGCGAGCTGCCCGTTTCTCCCGCATGCTGATTGATGGTGGAAGCAGCATCAACATACTGTACCGCGACACCATGGAGAAGTTGAACCTCAAGGCAAAGCAGCTCATGCCAAGCCGGACTGTGTTCCATGGCATCGTACCCGGCCTGTCCTGTTCCCCAATCGGCAAGATCAAGATGGATGTTCTCTTCGGAGACAAGGATCACTTTCGCCGAGAAGCGATCTGGTTTGAAGTAGTGGATCTAGAAAGCCCTTACCACGCCTTGCTTGGCCGACCAGCCCTGGCCAAGTTCATGGCTGTGCCCCACTACGCCTACCTCAAGATGAAGTGCCGAGTTCAAAGGGGATCATCACTATAGCCGGAGACTACAAGAAGTCCATCGAGTGCGCTACAGCCAGCAGCCGACTGGCCGAGTCCCTCGTGGTTGCTGAAGAGAAGAAGATGCTGGACCGAGTCGTGGCCATGGCTGGCAAGCAGTCGGCCCTGTCCCCCAACCCCAAGGAGTATGATACTCAGGGCTCCTTCCAGCCGGCCAAGGAGACAAAGAAGATACCTCTGGACCCGGAGAACCCGGAGAGGTTTGCTGTCATTGGTGCAAACCTGGACAGTAAATAGGAAGGCGAGCTCGTCGACTTCCTCCGTGAGAATCGAGACATCTTTGCATGGTCCCCAAAGGACATGCCGGGTGTTCCGAAGGATTTCGCCGAGCACAAGCTACATGTCCGAGCGGACGTGAAACCAGTCAAGCAGCCTCTCTGCTGACTGTCGGAGGAGAAAAGAAGGATTGTAGGAGAAGAGATAGCCCAGCTCTTGGCCGCCGGCTTCATTATGGAGGTGTTTTTTCCAGAGTGGCTTGCCAACCCGGTCTTGGTGTTGAAGAAGAACAACAAATGGCATATGTGTATAGGTTACACCAGCCTCAACAAAGCCTGCCCCAAAGATCCGTTTGCCCTACCACGGATTGATCAAGTGATAGACTCCACAGCTGGATGCGAGCTGTTGAGTTTCTTGGATGCTTACTCAGGATACCACCAGATCAAGTTGGACCCAGCCGACCGCCTTCATCACACCATTCAAAGCTTTCTGCTACCTGACTATGACATTCGGCTTGAGAAATGCCGGTGCCACTTTTCAGCGTTGCATGCAGAAATGCCTCCTCAAGCAACTCGGCAGAAATTCCCACGTCTATGTAGACGATATCGTGGTGAAGAGGGAGAAGCGCGGCACCCTGCTGGAAGACCTCAGAGAAACATTTGCCAACTTACGCCGATTCTAGATCAAGCTCAACCCCAAGAAATCCGTGTTCGGAGTACCAGCCGGCCAGCTTCTAGGCTTTTTGGTCTCCGAACGCGGCATTGAGTGCAACCCTGTGAAGATCAAGGCCATAGAGAGAATGGAGATTCCTACCAAGTTGCGAGACGTTCAGAAGTTTACCGGGTGCCTGGCCTCCCTAAACCGCTTTATCAGCCGGCTAGGGGAGAAGGCTCTCCCCCTGTACCGACTCATGAAGAAGTCCACCCACTTCGAGTGGAACGACCAAGCAGACCAAGCTTTCCACGAGTTGAAGAAGATGCTAACCACACCACCTGTCCTGGCAGCGCCGACTGAGAAAGAGCCCATGCTCCTTTACATTGCTGCGACTAGCCGATTGGTCAGTACAGTCATCGTGGTCCAGCGCCCAGAAGAAGGCCGAGCTCAGTTAGTCCAGAGGCCGGTGTATTATTTAAGCGAAGTACTGTCCACCTCGAAGCAAAATTACCCGCATTACCAGAAGATGTGCTATGGAGTGTACTTCGCCGCCAAGAAGCTGAAGCCCTACTTTCAAGAGCATCCCATCACGGTCGTATGCACTGCCTTGCTTGCCGAGATCATAGGCAGCCGGGATGCATCTGGCCGGGTGGCTAAGTGGGGCATTGCGCTGGCTCCTTACACGATCTTCTACCAGCCCCGCACCGCCATCAAGTCCCAAGCATTGGCCGACTTCCTTGTCGACTGGGCCGAGACCCAGTACCTACCGCCGGCTCCCGACTCCACTCATTGGCGGATGCACTTCGACGGATCCAAGATGCGCACCGGCTTGGGAGCCAGCATCGTCCTCACCTCTCCCAAGGGCGACAAGCTCAAATACACATTGCAAATCCATTTTGCCGCCTCCAACAATGTGGCCGAGTACGAGGCGCTCATACACGGGCTCCGGCTAGCCAAAGAGCTCGGCATATGCCGGATCCTGTGTTATGGCGACTCGGATTTGGTGGTCCAGCAGTCATCTGGCGACTAGGACGCCAAGGACGCAAACATGGCGAGCTATCGATTCCTCGTCCAGCAAATCAGCGGATACTTTGAAGGGTGCGAGTTCCTCCACGTGCCACGGGCCGACAACGAGCAAGCAGATGCCCTGGCACGGATCGGCTTCACCCGACAAGCTATACCAACCGGTGTCTCTCTCCAGCGCCTCCTCAAACTGTCTGTCAAGCCGTCTCCAGAATCGGACTCTATCTTTGTACCGCCTGCCCCTGATGCAGTCGGATCCGACTGGGGGAACCCAGCAGGCGGCTCGGGGACTTCGACAAGCGGCCCGGGGACTGCCGTAGTCGCACCCGGCTCGGGGACTTCAGAACCCTGCCCGGGGACTACAGCAGTCGGCCCAGGGACTGCAGCAATCGGCCTGGGGACTGCAACGACACAACAGGCGGTGGCCGACTCCAACTCTCCACCACCCAACCCACCCACCCGGGTCACAGTAGTCGTACTGACAATAGAAGAAGTCACAGCTCCATCATGGGCCTAGCCCATCCTCAACTTCCTAGTAAACAGAGAGCTGCCGACTGATGAGATCTCGGCAAGACTAGTTCAACGCCGAGCCGGAGCATGCGCAATAATAAACAGAGAACTTGTTAAGCGTAGCGTCACTGGAGTCTTCCAGCGCTGCGTCGAGCCAGAGAAGGGCATAGCAATCCTCAAGGATATCCACCAAGGCGAATGCGGCCACCACGCGGCCTCGAGATCACTTGTCGCCAAAGCTTTCCGCCATGGTTTCTTCTGGCCGACTGCTTTGGAAGACGCCAAGTAATTAGTCAAATGCTGCAAAGGATGCCAAGTCTTCAGCTCCAAGCAACACCTGCCGGCTTCTGCACTCAAGACCATCCCCCTCACCTGGCCCTTTGCCGTTTGGGGGCTAGACATGGTGGGCCCATTCAAGACAGCCCGCGGCGGCATGACACATCTGCTTGTCGCCGTGGACAAATTCACCAAGTGGATCGAAGCAAAGCCAATCAAGAAGCTGAACGGGCCGACTGCCGTGACATTCATCGCAGACATCACTACTCGGTATGGTGTACCACACAGCATCATCACCGACAATGGCACGAATTTTGCCAAGGGAGCACTGGCACGTTTCTGCGCGACACAGGGCATCCGACTGGACTTAGCGTCTGTTGCCCACCCGCAGTCAAACGGCCAGGTCGAGCGAGCAACCGGCCTCATCCTCTCCGGTATCAAGCCCTGACTGGTCGTACCACTGGAGCGTTCGGCCGGCTGCTGGCTCGATGAGCTGCCGGCTGTCCTCTAGAGTCTGCGTACTACCCCGAACAAGTCAACCGGCTTCACTCCTTTCTTCCTTGTATATGGTGCCGAGGCTGTCATCCCAACTGACATCGAGTTCGACTCACCTCGGGTCACCATGTACACGGAGGCGGAGGCCAAGGAAGCGCGAGAAGACGGCGTCGACCTGCTGGAAGAAGGCCGGTTGTTAGCACTCAGCCGGTCCGCCATCTACCAGCAGGGTTTGCGCCGTTACCACAACCCGAAGGTCAAGCCAAGATCCTTCCAAGAGGGCGATCTTGTGCTCCGGCTGATCCAGCGAACAGCCGGCCAGCACAAGCTCTCCGGGCCTTGGGAAGGCCCTTTCGTCATCAGCAAGGCCCTAGGCAACGACTCCTACTACCTGATCGACGCACAGAAGCCGAGAGCACGCAAGAGGATGATTCCAGCAAGGAGTCGGAACGACCATGGAACGCCAATCTCCTGAGAAGATTTTACAGTTAAAAGCAGTATGTATCATGCTACCTTTTTGTATTAAGTACAAGACAATGGACCCCCGAGGCGCACTCGGGGACTGCCCTCCTTTATCTATGAATGACGAGTGCCATACCCATGAATGTACTATTACATTTGATTCTCTATCTGGCACCGGGTTCGACTAGTCGGCCCGGGGACTGGCCGCCTTGAGTTATATTAAAAGTTCTACCTGAAGTCAGACAAGTAGTGTGCTAGCACCCGAGCCCTCTCTTGTTGTAAGTCGCAACTCGAAGAACCGACTGTCCGACTGGCAAAAGCCAAAGGCAGGAAAGGATGCCCACACGAAAAACGGCTAAGGACTAACGAACTTATATAACACAAGCCGGCCTCCAACCATGCCTACCGGCTGTCAAAACAGCCAGCTGGCCGGCTTCCCAGTCACCTCGCTACAATCCAAGAAAGCTAGAGTACTTGCCCTCCCAACCAGCCAAGCACCTCTCCAGCCACAGACTGCAGAGCAGCTGCCCGGCTGGGAAGGCGGCAACCAAGGGAGGGTGGCAAAGGAAACAGCCAAAGGATGAAAAGCAAGAACAATGGAAAGCCAAACACATGCATGATTATATTTACACATAAGGCCTTCAATAGGCCGGCAGTCAATATAGTTTGAATACACCCCCAGTGGGTGGAACTGTGCAAACTTAATGAAATATTGTTCAAAGAGTAATAAAACAGGAAAGTAAAGGCGGCAGATTAGACTAAGGGCGCAGCAGGGGAGCCGGGCTGGTCGATGGAGACGGCACCGCCGGCTGGAGGAGTGGCCGGCTGGCGAGTCTCAGCTTGATCATCGCCGGCTGCATGCGGTGCGCTCGCACGCGCCTTGTTGCTGGAGGCACGGTCAAGCTGAGGCTGGCCGGCTGCTCCACCATCTGGCACGGTGTCTTCACCCTCCTCCTCCTCCTCGCCCTCATCGCTGGAGTCGATCTCCTCCGCCGAGTCCTCGCCATCTGCTGGGTTCAGCCCGAACCACTCCTCCGGCTGGGCAACGCCGTTATCATCCACCTCAGGAGCAAAGGCGCTGGTGTCGGTGTAGTCGGCGATCGCCGAGGCACGCTGGATGATAGCCGGCCGCGCCGGCTCCAGCTCCGTGTCGGCCTCCTGCCGCCAGGTGGCCAGCTGGTCCAAGCTCAGCTCAGGATACCAGGCTTTGACAAACTCCAGCGCCCGCCTGGCGCCTGACCGAGCCGCAGAAGCCTTCTAGGCCTCGAAGCGGCCGGCCGCTACCTCCAGCCAGTCGGCAGTCCAACTAGGGGTGCGGGGAATCACCTCGCCGGGCCAGAGAGCGCCAGCACCTGCGCCCCAACACGCTGAAGCCGGCGGAGCATGCGGTGAGCCGGCTGGAGGCGGGCTTGAATCGCCAGGAGCTGTTCCTCAAGCGACCGGCGAGCGTTCCGCGCGATCTCAGCGCCAGCCTGCCTTTGCGCCTCGCGGTGGGCCTCGACGACCTGGTTGGCGGTAGTAGAGTAGCCAGGGAAGTACTCTGCACAGGAAAGAAAGAGAAAGAAGAGAAAAATACCAAGTTAGAGAGTGAACCAAACAGCAAGCGGCAAGCAAGGAACGAAGAAGAGGGCGGCCTACCGTCAACCAAGTCTTCGATCTGGCTGTAGCCGTTGATCAACGACTGCCTCGCCTCGGCCCAGCTCGCCGCCTCGGTCTCATACTCGGCTTGGAGGGCGGCCTCGCTATCCTGCACCGCCTTCAGGGCCGCCTTGTGGCTCTCCTCCTGGTCGGCCAGCTTCTTGACCAGGCGGTCACACTCCTGAGCCAAAGCGTCGAACTCGGCCTCCTTAGCAAGAAGGGCGGCCTGAGTCCCACCCAGCTGCTCCCTCAGTTTGGCGTTGGCGCTGCAGATATGGCAGAGAAGAAAAGAGCAATAAGAAAGAAGTCGTCAAGAAAGATCCGACCCGACTTCTCAGCAGTCGGCCCGAATCTCGGGGACTACACCCAGTGGGTGCGCTGACGTGCCCCCACGTGAGATAAAAGATGAAGCACTTACCCCGGCTCTCAGATAGATCAGCATTCTTCTGGGTTAGCTCCCGAGCCTGGGAGTTGAAGGCAGCCGCATGGAGGTTGTGGTAGTCCTGCAAGTCGGACAGAGAAGAGAATGAGAACAAGATAGCAAACAAAGCCTACTAAGAAGTTCCAAGCCGCCTGCTCAGCAGCCGACTCGGAACTCGGGGACTACACCCAGTGGGTGCGCTGACGCGCCCCCACGGAAGAAACCAAGATCAAGAAGCAAAAACGGGAAGACTTACCCGAATGGCCGCCCGTGTCGCGAGGAACTCATCATTATACTGCCTCAGCACTGCGGCCTGGGACTGAAGCCGGTTCCGGACTTCTTGCGCCGCCACATTCACCACGGCCGTCCCACCACCTGGCGGCCACCCCGAGCTGACGTTGGCCATCTCCACGTCCTGGGCCGATGAGCTGGAGCCCGCGGCCTTCTGCGGGTCCGGAGCCAAAGGTGCCTTCCCCGCGCACTGGCACGATGGCGACTGGACCACCAGGTCTGTCCTCACAGCCGGCTCGCCCCCAGCCGATTGCGCAGGCGGCGCGTTAGGCCGGCTGCCTTGGGCCACCCCAGTCGGCGGGGGCGGTGCCGCCTCCCTCTCCTGGACGACGACGTCGTCCTCCCTCTCCAACCCCGGCAGGTCGCCGCCGGCTTCCTCCGGCGGGGGCTCCGGGATCTCGGGCGCCGCGACACGCAGGGGGGTGACAAGCAAGGCCCCCTCCGCTGTCCCTGCGGCTACAGCCTCCGCCTGGGCCTTGGCCGCCGCGTCGGCACGTGCCTTCGCCGACTCCTCCGCCTCCTCCTGTGCCGCCTTGGCGGCAGCCTCCCGCGCGTTTCGCTCTGTCGCCGCTTGAAGCTCGGCGCGGGAGTCCACACGGCGGGTGCTCCCGGATCCTCCCGGCGATCCAACCACGGAGGCGGCAGCAACCAGCTCAAGAGAAAGCGGAGCCCTGATTTTTGAGACAAGACAAGGATTCAGAAATCGACAAGAAAAGAAGAAAGAATATGCAAGAGAATCTACACTTACGCCGAAACCGTTTGCGGCTGCTTCACCACCTTGCGGAAGCGGGCCGCCTTCGCGGCCGCCTCATCCCGTCTGGTCGCCGCCGCCCCGCCCTTGGGCTTCTTCGGCCGACTGCCGAACAAGCCCGACGCGGCCCGGCGCTTCTGCGCGCCGCCCCGAGCAGGCGGCGCGGCGGAGGAACCCGACCATGGTCGGACGCCGGCTGGCGGCGTGGGACGATTTCCGTCTCGTCGTCATCCGGCCAGTCGTCGAAGCTGGCTCCAAGCCCGGAGCCGCCTGCGTCGCCGCCTGCTTCGCCGCCTCCTACCTCGGTGTTGTCATCCATGGCGGCCGCCCCCAAGTCGGGGTCCTCCAAGTCATGCTCCGCCCGGTCGGGGAGAAATCAGCGATCCGCCCCCGCTGACCCGACCGCAAGTCGAAGGAGAGGTCTCTGCCAAGACATGCCGACTGGTCAGAGTCGGCCAAGAAAAACTTGGTGACAAAACTAAAAGAAGAAAAGATAAAGAAAGCATACCGTAGGCAGGGGATGAGCACGGGAGTACGGCTCCTTACCAAACTGCCACTCTGTGGAGAGCTTGCAGTTCACGAGATAATTCACCATATGAGCCACCTCGTCATGAGGCATCTCCTTGGTGCACATCCGACTCGGATCGAGTTGGCCGCTCATCTGACAGATCAGATGAGGGTGGCTTTGAAGCGGGAGCACCCAGCGCATGACGAAGGCGGCCAGCAGGTCGGACCCAGTCAAGCCCTCCGACTGGTCATTACCCGGAGTCGGGCGACGGCCGCGGCTCCAGCCGGCGACAGCGTCACGGCCCGATAGGAGCACTGGGGCCACCTCCCAGCCGGCGGGCCGGCTACGTAAGCCGGCAAGTTGACGTAGTCGCCTTGCGGGGCGACGTTCTTCACGTAGAAGTACGACTTCTGCCAGCGCTTCACCGACTAGATCAGTGTGATGACGGGGAAGGGGTTGTCGACTGCCGGCCTCCGCATCGCGATGAAGGCGCCGCTCTGAGCCGGCACACCCTGCATGCGGGTGCCGAGCTTGGTTTGGAAGAATTCCCCCCAGTGCTCGAGGGTGGGAAGAACTCCAAGAAAGCCCTCGCACAGAGTGACAAAGGCGGACAGCAGCACCACCGTGTTTGGAGTGAGGTGGTGCGGCTGGAGTTGATAAAACTCAAGGAAGGAGCGGAAGAAGGCGCTCGCGGGCAGACCGAGGCCGCGCAGGAAGTCAAGCGAAAGATTACCCGCTCGCCTTCCTTCGGCGCCGGCGTGATCTCCTTCTCCGGCGCGAGACGGACCCGCACCTGGTCCTTGCCGGGCAACCGCCGTGTCTTGCGGAGGAAGTCGATGTGGTCCGTATGGACGTTGGAGCCGTCGCAGTCTCCGCCGTACTGCATGATGGTGAGAAGCTGGCGAGAAAGGATGCAGGAAAGCACGGCCCCGCGGCGGCAAAGCTGCGGGGTGGCGCGAAGATTGGCGGGACGGCGCGACAGCGAGATGCTGCTGCGATGGAAAGGAGGAGGAAGAAGATGGCGGAGAGAGGATGAGCGTGCGAGCGTCTGCCGCTTCCCCTCCTCCCCCTACTTATAGCCTCGTGCGGCGAAGCCGAGGAGGCGAGGCGTGGGGGGACGTGGGATTAACTGCGCCCACTCCCCCACGTCCCGCGATTATTGCGCCCTAACGACGTGTAGAAACTGCCGCGGAAGGCGTGCGGCCCGCTTTGGGCCACAGAGAACGCCTGGGCCTAGGCGTAGGAGTGGTGGGCCCTCGGCCTACGGCGACGTCCTGTCGCGCACGTGGGTTGGCAGGCTTTTTTCAGCCGGAGGATGCCACGTGGTACACGGGCGGCGAGCGGCCGGCCCGCAACCCGGCGTGCGCACCAACTGACTCCCGCCTTCAGACTTCAGAAGTTTCGCCAAGACGGCGCAACCAACCGAAGCCGGCTCCCAGCTGCTGGCTCGTCAAGATAAGAAGCTGACCGAGCTTCTCGACCTCCTCTCAGCCTCGAAGCCCAACCAGCTTCGGGGACTACTGTCGGAGTAAATGGCCACGGTAGCCTAACCGACTCCCCCTGGATCTTCGAAAAATTATCAGGCCAATCGAGCCTTCAAGCATCCAGAACATGGGGCCGCCTTCCTCTGGCCCGCTATCCTCAGGGCCGACTACCAGAAGGCGACCCGGCCTCAAAAACCTTCCCGAAGAAAGCTACGAGATGGCCGACTCCAGGAAGCCGGCCCCAAGAGACCGACTCCCAGAAGCCGGCCATGAAGAAGGCCGACTCCCAGAAGCCGGCCAAGACTGCACCCACATAACGGTGATAAGACGGGGCGTGGCCGCAGTACAGCCTACCACCCCCGAATCCCGGAACATGCATGGCCACAGGGCACCGTACGGGTCAGCCATCCCCCGTCCGGCGCGGCACTGTAGCCATGTTGACCTCGACGTCACCCACGACAGGCGCCAATATGGCCCACAGGCGGCAGGCCCCTTTAGCCAGAGAGACGCTCAAAGGCGGCCCGGCCTCCCCTAGCCGGCCTGGGGCGTAGCCGGCTCCCAATAGCTGGCTACCTCCCTCCCTCGAAACATGTGCATCATTAAGGAGACAAGACGAGGTGAGGCTACAGTGAGAGCCCGCAAGGCGGCACTGTAGCCACGCTTACCTCGACAAGGCCCTCGTCATCAGGGGCGAGGCAACAGTAACCAGCCGCCGACAAGGCCCCCAGGCGGTGGGGTCGGCCTGTCGGCCAAGAGGCCGGCAGCCGGCGGGACCCACCCGTCGGCGGGCCCCAACGGCCGACGGAGAAGCCGACGAGCATAGACACTGACGGCTGGGACCCGCGCCCAGCCGGATTACCATTGTACCCCTGGGGGGTAGGCCTGTATAAATCCCTCGGGAAACCCATGGAAAGGGTTGATCTCATAGAGTTTTACACACCACATAGAGAGAAAAGGAGAGCTAGCCTTGCCCTTCTTCTTCCCCTAGCCAAACAGCTCAAGGAGCACTTGTAGCTACTTGTGTTGATCTAGTGATCATGCGGAGACCCCGCAGAGCAGGACTAGGGGTGTTATCTCCACGGAGAGCCCCGAACCTGGGTAAGATCCGCCGGCGTGCATGTCTTCGCCTTATCCCGTTTCCAGGCACCGGCGATGTCTTACTGGCTCCCACAATGATAAGCCACCCGTTGGCATATGTCGCACCTACCACCCGACACTCACATTTGAGACAAGCGCGCCCTGAAGACATCCTCTTCCCTCCATTTCCCCATTCGTACTCCGTGGGTGCCAAAACACCCTCTCCACCCCAGCCTCCTCCGTCCGCCACCCCATCCACCGTCGTCCTCCTCCACCATGCCGGAGCTGATACCCCGACGTCGTCGGCCATTTCAAGAGATCGACCTCTCTCATCCACGGCTTTGGACCGGGATCCTTGCATCCCGTCCTCTTGCTTCATCCCCGCCGTCGTCCACCTTGTCGGCGCCACTCCTATGATCACCTCGTCCACCGCGCCCTACAGCCACCGTCTGCCCTCCTAGATCTGCTTCCACGCCGCTGACAATCATCGCTATCGCAGCACCGTCAAATTCTCAGCAGATGCATACACGGCGCCGCACCAGAGGCGGTACTCTTTAGTATCTGCTCAACTTATTTATCACAGCAAGAAAATAGATCACCACTGCTTTACTCTGATTTCTTGTCCATCACTTACTTGCTAGTTGAAAGCAAACATTGGTTGCGAAGTTGCCTTTGTCCGGTTTGCACCTTCAGATCCGCCATGGCACGCTCAACACTATACCAGCAACGCTTATGGTTTTCCACATTGGTTAAATGACAGTAGACTAAATTTCAGAATTGGGCCAGTCAATTTTTGAGAGCTCGCCGGAGTTCGCTGGTGCGAAGGAAGGGGCTCGGGTGGGGACGATGGTTGTGGGGGGCAGTGCTGGGGCCTCGCCGAACGAAGAAAACTAGACGCGGGTGGGGGCGGGGGTGGGGGTGGGGGTGGGGGTGGCGGAGGAACACAGGCAGTGGGGGCCGGTGGTTCGGCCGGCGGCCCATGCGGTGTTCTGTATGGGAAGAATCAGAGACAAGGAAGAAGAAGGGTTAGGAGACGTAGGATCTTCATCCAACCGCCTGAAATGGTCGACTGGCCCAAATGACAAAAGTCACGCGACTTGCATGCAGACATGCCTTTATATTCAGTACCATCACCGTACCTACTTAGCACTGCTCCTGAATCCATCAAGCTAAACAACGTGCCACACATAATTCCAAACTTGTTGCTCAAATACGAATCTGATATGATGCTGATATTACTAAAACAGATAACGTTTAATTGGTCAGCTATTGTTCCTACTTTACTTTCGAAAAGCACGTGCACCACATATAGAGAGACAGCAGGGAGTTGCATTCTTAATGCGCTCTGGTTCATCATGTGTGGGCACTGCGCAATGAACATTTTATTATCCAAAATCTGCTTGCTCTTCTTTAGCATTTTCCTCTTCCGTTCTTCTTTAATAAGTACTCTCTCCGTTCCTAAATACAAGTCTTTATATAGATTCCACCATGGACTACATATGGAGCAAAATGAGTGAATCTACACTCTAAAATGTATCTGTATACATCTGTATGTGATCCATAGTGGAAATCTCTACAAAGACTTATATTTTGGAATGGAGGGAGTATGATAGTAGTACAGTATGTTCCTTGTAGTGAAGATGAGCAGGGAAATTTGCAGTGTAGAGGTCTATACGGTCGGTTGTGATGGACACTTTGAACTCTTCGGGCCTCTTTGATTCGTAGGATTTTGTAAACATAGGAATAGGAATTGTAGTGGCCCGCCCACTTTAATCCTATAAGATTAGCAAGGAAATGCGGGGAGCTATGTCGCCTTTGAGAGTTACACGGATATTAACAGTACCGCACCTTCAGTTGAAGAGAGCTAGTATCTGAAGCCTTTCTAGCCGTACTGGCAATACTAGCACAGATATCCAGCAAGTTCCACTTTGCTAATTTTACTTGTGATGCTTACGGTTTTGCCGTTATATCTACACTATGATATGTGTAGCTGCTTTGTGTCGCACTAGCAGCAGTCCACTCTTGAAGCTAAACAACACACCAATCATAAGTCCAAATCTTACTTCTTCAAATACGAATTGTGATATGATACTGATATTAGTTAACAGACACACATTTAATTGGCCAGGTAATGCTCCCACTTGATTTTCCAAATGCATGTGGCCACATATAGAGAGACAGCATGGAATTGCATTTCTTTGGGCGTTGTGATTCATCATGAGTGGGCAACCAACACTATATGCAATGAAGCGGAACCTCAAGAATATGCTTCCTCTTTTGTTCTTTAACATGTTACTCTTTTGTTATTCTGTATTTAGTACGTACAGTATGTTCCTTGTCAGGAAGGGGAGCAGGGACATCTGCAGTCAATAGCTGATAGAGCTGGCCTGTACGTGATCGATAGGCTTTCAACTAGTAGCGGCAATACAACACCGTAATTTCCAGCCAGTTCCACTTTCCTGATTTATATATCCTGGTTATGGTGTACCCCTTTTATGTAAACTACGATCTGCCTAGTTGTTGTGTGCTCTTGTTATCATGGTTTGGCAATAAACTCTCTTATATTATGAACCTATCATCTGCCAATTATCCTTACTTCTGGAGCCTATTTTTTTGTGTACTTGTGCCAGATTATATTAATGCATGCACCATATTACAGCACACATGGGCTCTCTCATCAGAATCCAGTGATAACACACAAGGGTTTACAGGAGCGCCCCTATATTAGAATATCCTCTGCATTACAAAGATAATCTCACTACTATTTATGTTTTCAAGCTTCTCAGATGTTATACGTAATCACAGTGAATAACAAAATCCGCGCATCAGAAGAATATTGTGGAACACTGCAACGACTTACAAAATTGGCACCAAGGCATTGAGTGCCATTCTGGATGCAATGAAACTCATACGCTCCCCACCTGTAGATTCTTGTTCAGAATATGATCCTAATGACTATTCTGACCTCGAGGAGTCAAAGGCAGATGGCCTGTCCTGTTCACCCATCAAGGTGCCTGTTCTAATTTGGCAAGGTTTTATTGATTGCGCGTATCTTGCATAAGTTGTCTTGCATTTCTTC
The DNA here is from genome assembly GCF_002575655.3 of Aegilops tauschii subsp. strangulata. NCBI lineage: Eukaryota > Viridiplantae > Streptophyta > Magnoliopsida > Poales > Poaceae > Aegilops > Aegilops tauschii. The sequence goes on from NC_053040.3 coordinate 326,162,181, forward strand.
AACTTTGTAGCACCGCCATTTGCTTAGTTTACTCATCATATATGTCAAGATGCCATGCCCATCCATTATCAATACATATTCCATCTGTCATCATACCATGTTTTTTCACTCAAATGTTGTTCTTGTGCATCAGACATCAGAAAGGAAGAGGGTGATTGCCGAACCTGAAGGAGCACCAGCAAAGTCCTTGAAAAACGTGGTGGTGCCGGAGAAATCAGACAGCACCCCACTTATATTGGCTCTACAACCAGTGACACAAAACGTAGGACCGACTCCAGCAAACTGTACCCATACTTCACTGGCCACACCACTAGCCCCACCACACAGGACCTGCACTCCAGCAAAAGGTATGCTGATTTCAGTTGCCATAGCACCAGCCGTACCACAGAAAAATCCCACTCCAGCAAAAAGTACAGCAAGTCCACCGGCCGAAGACCTATCCCAACTGCAGAGACGGCCAATTCCTGCAGATTGGAACCCCATTCCAGTTATTCCCAATTTAAAAGACAATGCTTTCAATGTTGTTAGGGACTACGTGCATATATTCCCATCATGGGAAGATTATAGTGAAGACAAACACCATTTTCACATCTTCCTGTCCCACTTACGTGTAAGTGCTATTATTCATGGTGATTATTTTCTTGTTTTCTGCTGATTGAACACATCAATGATTTACATTACATTGTTGTAAGTAGGTGAGGGTCAATCTGGATAGTCATGACGAGCAAAGCTTGCTTGCGCTTTTCAAGGAAGCATTGCAGCAGTGTCGATGTTACCTGAGGAAATCACACTTTGATGGCAAGTCTATAAACGAATTTCCGGTGAAGTCTCATGTGCTAAATTTAGAAGACATTGAATGGAAAAACATTGTTATGCACTGGTCTCGTTCCCAGGATGAGGCACTATCTATGATATCACATGACAATTTGAACTTCTACTTTTCCGCATGTGCCTTACGGATCTTTTTTGCAGGAAATCTGCTCGAAGAAGAATTCCGGTTTGAAAAGGACGACAGGATATCGCAAATATGCTACCTGCTCCTTTGCTCTTGTTAGTACCTGTTGTCCTGTATCACTGTACTTGCATACATACCTGGTTCATTATGTGACAGCTTGCTTATCAATTGTTCGCTCCAAATTATCTGATTTGTATGAATGGTTACATTAGTGTAGAATATATCCAATGCCAATGAAATTTTTTAGCTCTGCATTGTTCTTGTAAGTACCTGCTGTCCTTTATCAGTGTACTTATATTGACAGCTAGTTGTACATGTACCATCACTCTGCAGCTTATTTTCCTTTGCCCTCCATTTTCTACACACCAGATCTATAGTTACTCTTACCATAAGGTTGGATAACACCGATGGTACTGAAGAAGTTTAGCTCTGCATTGCTCTTGGCTGTACCTTTTGCCTGTATCGTTGTACTTACATTTATAGCTACTTGGTTATGTAGCATCACTCTTCATCTTATCTTAAATATTCTCCATTTTTTCTTATATTATCACATCTATATTTACTCTTAACAAAATGTAGAATAAAGGCAATGCTTATGAAGAAGATTCTGTGGTAAACTTCTTGAATTGTCCCCCCCATCAGCATGGATAAGGGATTTATAGAGCCCGTCTTCACCAATAATGTAAGTTTGTCCTTCTCAAGCCTTCAAACTTTGTTGTGTATATTTGGTTAGGCATGACTGCAACAGCTGTTTATTTTTGGTGTTTGCATCAAATTGCATGTTTAAAGTTTATTATGTAGTTCATAAACAAAAGTTTGTCCTTCTCAATTTAATTTTTCAGTTGTACAACCAAGTTCCTTCTTCATACCATGTAAATTAAACTATACAGAGCAAGTGATCTTCTTTTGCACTGCATGTATGCTTCTGTTCTTGATCCGTAATCCAGTGGTGTGGTGAACCTACCCACTACAACACAATGTCATATTCTGCAATGTCTTAACTATGAACAATGTCATATCATTCTACTATTATTTAAACCGTCTCTTTATTTGCCAATCTGAAATGGGATAAATTGACAGCACACTAACCATTGATACTTATGAGTTCTTGATCTGTAATCCAGTGGTGTCGTGAAGCTTCCAACTCCTTCACAATGTCATTTCCTGCCATGTCTTGACCTGAACAATACCATATTGTGTTAATGCTATTTTAAACTGTGTCACTTTATTCGTCAGTAAGAAATGTGATGAATTGTCAGCATTCATACTTATATGTGCAAAACCTGTCATCTATCTGCTTGTTTATCTTTCAGAGTTGTCGGTGTTCTGGGAACGGGGGTCCCCAGACTTGCCTGCCTGCGGCCCACGGCGTGGCTATGTTAGCAGGCCTGTACGGCCCATCTTCATCAACAAAGCATTCAAGACCCTCGCGAGGCGGACTACGCAAGACCTCCTCAGGAGCGGCCTCTCCAGGCAAGCTCACGAGGAGCGGAGATATCAAGGCAGAGCAAACCTCGCGAGGCTCTCATGACGTGAGCCATGACGATCGACACCAGGCAGGCGCCAGGCGGGCGCCAGCGCGCACATCGTCCTTGTTTCCTCTTTGGTGCCAAGGGGGGCAAGCGCAGGCGCGGAGTACCGAGGCATCAGGCAAAGGTTTCCATATCAGTGCAACAAGACCAAGACCAGCAGGCCAGCAGGACGGAGGTCGCCGTGGAGCCCAAGAAGGCGTCATCACCAGAGCCCTTTCGCAAGTGAAGATCGCTTTTGTCAGGATAGCTTGTACTAGCTGTCCCCTTTCAAATTGGCCGCCGTTGTTGGCTCCCTTCCCGCTCAATATTTGGGAAGAGGACCAGGGCCTCTATAAGTAGAACTAGCCACCACCGTAGGAGATAACTAATTCAGAGGCATCTCACCAACACAAGTTCGTCGAGCACAAGAACACCTCAACCTCAAGAGGTTGTTCTTCCCCTTGTACTGTTCTTCATCAGCCCAAAAGGCAATCCACCACCACACACTGGAGTAGGGTATTACACCACAACGGTGGCCCGAACCAGTATAAATCTTGTGTCTCTGTGTTGCTAGTTTGTCGAGTTCGTCCGCGAGATCTTAGCGAGCTAGGGCATAGATCGGTAGGAGGGAAAGAACTTCGCGCGCACCCCAGAGTTTGAACCTTAAGGGTTTTGCCTGAACCCCAGATCCGACATTTGGCGCGCTAGGTAGGGGTACGCCGTAGCTTCCCTTCCGTCGATCAACGCTCCGTCGCTTCGTCGTCTTCATGGCGGACGCTCGCCGCGCTAGAGCTGAGCGCCGGGCTGCCCTCACCACCCGTGTTGCTCAGACGGCTCCTGTCGGCAGGCCACCTCGTCGTTCCCCGTCGCCTGCCGCCAACGCCGCAACCGGCCCGGCGGGGAACGAGCAGCAAGCGTCCTCGCTGCACCCGTCGGTGTGGCAGGACGGCCGCACCGCCACTCCATCATTGACCCCGGACGGTTCCTCGTCCCACGCACGTCGCGCTCCCATGGACGCGCAGGCCGCGCTCCTCATGGCGAACGAGCTCCTGCGCTACCGCCCGGTCGATGACCTCTACGAGGACTGGCTCGACCGCGTCGCCGAGCTCGTCCGCGCCGCAGGGGGCTCCCTGGCGCCGTCCCTCTCTCTGCCACGCCCTCTGCCAGCCACGGGCGACGTGGCTCATGGAGCGCCTCCACCACCTCTGCCCCAAGATGGTGCCTTGACACCAAGGCGCGCGGCCCCACGGCGCGACCCACCACACCCGGTGCCCGCGCGCGAAGAGAGAAGCTGCCAAGAAATTCCTCGGCCGCGAGAAGCTGCACCTGCGCCCCGCGCCGCCTCGCCAAGACCGCGCGCTGCCTGCGGTGGCGGCACGCGGGCCTCATCAAGACCAAGCTCCACCTCCGAGACAGGCCCCGGCAACCACGGTCGGCTGCCGCGGCTTCACCCCCGAGCTGCGTAGCGTCGCCTGGCCGGGCAAGTTCAAGCCGGATCTGCCTCCTCGCTACGACGGCACCCTCGACCCCGCGAAGTTCTTGCAGCTCTACGAGCTGAGCATCGAGGCGGCCAACGGCGACGAGAAAGTCATGGCGAACTGGTTCCCAATGGCGCTCAAAGACGGCGCCCGTTCGTGGCTCCTGAACCTGCCTCAGGGCTCGATCTCCTCCTGGGACGAGATGCGTGACCGCTTCGTCGCCAACTTCCAGGGCACTCGCGACCGCCGGCCGGCCGCGGGTGACCTACGCTGCATCAAGCAACAACCAGGAGAGACCCTCCAGAAGTACATCCAGCGCTTCAACAACACTTGCCTCAAGATCCCCAAGGTCACGGACGAGGCTATCATCTCCGCGTTCTCTGACGGCGTCCGCGACATCAAGATGAAGGAGGAGCTTGCTATCCACGAGGAGCCGTGCACATCTCAGGAGCTGTTCAACCTGGCGACCAAGTGCGCAAGAGCTGAGGAGGGGCGCCTCTCCCTCCTCGAGCTGCCAGCTGCGGGCGCAGAGGAGAAGAAGGCCAAGGCCAAGGACGTGAAGCGCAAGGAAGCAGCCGTGCTCGCAGCGGAGCCGGACACCAAGCGAGGCAGGGACCAGCCCGAGTCATCCAAGGGCAGTCAACCGTTCTGCGCCTTCCACAACCTGAACACCCACAACACTAGCGACTGCCAAGAACCCAGAGCCATTCGCGAGGGACGCTTCGGTTGATGCCCCGAGCGCAGCGACTAGGGCTACGGCCGAGGAGGAGGACGTGGAGGCGGACGCTGGGACGACCGTGGCCCGCCCCAGGAGTGGCGCGATAGGCCTCGTGAGGACCGCTGGCAGGATCATCCTCGCGAGGGCGCCTGAAGGGACCAGCCTCGTGAGGATCGTCCTCAGGGCAACGCCGGTCTTCCCCGCTGCCGCCACCACCAAGAATGAATGACGACCACCATCAAGACGAGGGGGATGGGGGCTTCCAGGAGCCGTGTGCAATCGCCTGCATCTTGGGCGGCGCTCAGGCCCCAGCCTCGCAGCGTATCTTCAAACAGTTCACTCGTGAAGTGAACGCAGTCCTCCCCAAGCTTGAGGCCACACGCCCGCTCAGGTGGTCCCAGTGTGCCATCACCTTCAACTAGGCAGATCAGCTCAAGTGCGCAGCAACTGCCGGTGCCCTCCCAATGCTTTGCTCACCTGTCATCAGCAACGTGCAAGTTACCAAGACACTCATTGACGGCGGCGCAGGGCTCAACGTCCTGTCCGTCGACACGTTCGACAACCTCCAAGTGCCATATGAGCAGCTTCAGCCTACCAAGCCTTTCTCAGGAGTGACCGACGGTTCCACCACACCGATAGGGCAAGTCTGCCTCCCCGTCACCTTCGGAGAACGCAAGAACTACCACACAGAGCTCATCGACTTCTTCGTCGCGCACATCCGTCTACCATACAACACCATCCTCGGGTATCCAGCCCTGGCCAAGTTCATGGCGGTGACACACCATGGCTACAATGTCCTCAAGATGCCAGGAAGCGGTGGAATCATCACGGTCCCGTGTGAAGAAAGAGACGCGGTGTGCTCCCTCGAGCGCGCCTTTCAAGCTGCCGCAATCGACGACCCCGACAGCAAGAGCGAGGATCCCCTCGAGGCCATCCCCAAGAAGAAGAAGCAGTTGCGCCATGCCGGACCTTGGGAGGGTGGCGTCGCGGCCGGAACCTCGTCAGGATCGGCGCCCGCTCCAGGGGTGCCACCCTCCATCGCATAGGAAGGCGCGCCCGGCACCCTCCTCGGGCAGGGATCGGGGGCTCTCTTCTGGAGGGCCTCAGACCTTGCCAACATCACAAGGGAGGCACTCGGGAACCACTTGGAGGCGTGCTTCGCGGCACGTTTTCCTCGGGAGAACACAGGGCAAGGAGTGCCCACCACTCAGGAGTTCATCACCAAGACCACTCAGGAACTGCAAGACGCCAGGGCCATGCGCGGCGACCGCCGCTCACGAGGCGCAGCTCCCCATCCAGGCGAGGATGCCGGGCTGCGCGTCTGCATCGACGTACCAGGGCTCAACAGGGCCGCTTCTCAGGAGCTTTTCAGGCCTTCGCACGTGGTTCGTTGCGAGGGTCCACCACACAGCTACGTTCGCATGCCTTTTGGCCTACCGAGCTGTTGGGGAACGTAGTAATTTCAAAAAAAATCCTACGCACACGCAAGATCATGGTGATGCATAGCAACGAGAGGGGAGAGTGTTGTCTACGTACCCTCGTAGACCGAAAGCGGAAGCGTTAGCACAACGCGGTTGATGTATTCGTACGTCTTCACGATCCGACCGATCAAGTACCGAATGCACGGCACCTCCGAGTTCACCACACGTTAGCCCGATGACGTCCCTCGAACTCCGATCCAGCCGAGTGTTGAGGGAGAGTTTCGTCAGCACGACGGCGTGGTGACGATGATGATGTTCTACCGACGCAGGGCCGCCTCTCCTCTTCTCCACTAAGGCCCACTATGGCCCATTAACCCCCGGGGGGTCCGGTAACCCCTCCGGTACTCCGGTAAAATCCCGATTTCACCCGGAACACTTCCGATATCCAAATATACGCTTCCAATATATCAATCTTCATGTCTCGACCATTTCGAGACTCCTCGTCATGCCCGTGATCACATCCGGGACTTCGAACAACCTTCGGTACATCAAAACATATAAACTCATAATGTAACTGTGATCAAAACGTTAAGCGTGCGGACCCTACGGGTTCGAGAACTATGTAGACATGACCGAGACACGTCTCCGGTCAATAACCAATAGCGGAACCTGGATGCTCATATTGGCTCCCACATATTCTACGAAGATCTTTATCGGTCAGACCGCATAACAACGTACGTTGTTCCCTTTGTCATCGGTATGTTACTTGCCCGAGATTCGATCGTCGGTATCTCAATACCTAGTTCAATCTCATTACCGGCAAGTCTCTTTACTCGTTCCGTAATACATCATCCCGCAACTAACTCATTAGTTGCAATGCTTGCAAGGCTTAAGTGATGTGTATTACCGAGTGGGCCCAGAGATACCTCTCCGACAATCGGAGTGACAAATCCTAATCTCGAAATACGCCAACCCAACAAGTACCTTCAGAGACACCTGTAGAGCACCTTTATAATCACCCAGTTACGTTGTGACGTTTGGTAGCACATAAAGTGTTCCTCCAGTAAACGGGAGTTGCATAATCTCATAGTCATAGGAACATGTATAAGTCATGAAGAAAGCAATAGCAACATACTAAACGATCGAGTGCTAAGCTAACGGAATGGGTCAAGTCAATCACATCATTCTCCTAATGATGTGATCCCGTTAATCAAATGACAACTCATGTCTATGGCTAGGAAACATAACTATCTTTGATCAACGAGCTAGTCAAGTAGAGGCATACTAGTGACACTCTGTTTGTCTATGTATTCACACAAGTATTATGTTTCCGGATAATACAATTCTAGCATGAATAATAAACATTTATCATGATACAAGGAAATAAATAATAACTTTATTATTGCCTCTAGGGCATATTTCCTTCACGAGCGTGTCGTCAGCCTATCAGCGCGACCTACGGCGTGCCCTAGCAGCTCAGGAGGCCAGGCACCACGCCGTCCTGGCAGAGATGGAGACAGTCCTCAGGGAACCACCTGAGCCCCCACAGCCTCCCGAGGCTCAGGGCCCCGGAGGCTCGTGAGGAGCTACCCCTTCGCGGCACGCCTCCAACTGCACCAACTCTCCTTCGTCGACAGAACCAGGTGACATTTTCCAAGTTCATTTAGCTGGGAGCGCCCCTCGGGCTGCATTATTCCCAGGCCACGTGGGTCCGTCCCTGTGCCATGTATCCCTTTTGCTTATGTCTTTAGTTTACCCTGTTGGGGTGCCCCTCGGGCTGCATCATCCCCAAGCCGCTCGGGCCTGACCCAGTGGCATGTACCTTTCTGCATTTACCCAAGCTGATTTGCCTTCCATGCTTAATCTGCCTATGATTACCACCTGCCCGATCGTTGCCTCCCACGGGGCCTCCTCACACTGGCACGGCACTGGTGCATGGGTCCGTCCCTGCCACGTCGACAAACCTGAGCGGTCGAGCTCTGGCTCGCGGCACGCCCTGCGCACGTCACCTCATCAGGCCCTCAGTGCCCTCACCTCCTCACGGAACAACCAGCGGCAGGCTGGCAACCATAATGGCAAAACCGTGTTTCTACTTGTGCCGGCTCGCAGGAATATCACGACGATAGCACCAGGCGGCACCGCGGGCTCCCACCTCTTCCAAGTAATCCGCTTGCACGTTAAAAGGGGGGCTCCTGAGCATCACGACTCAGGAGCTCTTACTGGCTCTCCAGCCCTCACCCCCTGGCCTTGACCACGGCATCGCGACCTGGCATACCAGTGGCGGCTGAGCTCGCTCGAGGGCCGGGACCTGAGGACGTAGAGCACGAAGGAAAGCATTGGAAGGGGGAGGACTCGCACGGGCCTAACCTAGCTACGTTGCGGATGATTGCGCACAGGACTGGCGTAGCACAGAGAATCGACCCCGAACTGTCAAGATAAGTCACGAGCTCGGAATGACTAAGTTGTTGGAACCTCGGCGTTACGCTCGTTGCATCCCTGTTGCGGCCACGTCGCATCCCTTTCCTGCTTTACCATAGCTGCTTGAGCGCTAAGGGGGACCTCCTGAGCATCGCGCCTCAGGGGCTCTTACTGGACCTCGGGCCGCTCACCTCCTGGCCTTGACCACGGCACGCGACCTGGCATACCAGCGATGGCTGCAGCCTGCCTGGGGACCGGGACCTGTCAGCGTAGAGCAAAAAGCTATCGCGAGGATGGAAAGGGGAGACCGAGCCGGAAGAAGGCCAACCGGCGCCTCCCACGATCACAGGTAATGATGATTTTCCTTACATGTCGCAGGGACTTGTCAAATCGAGCAGTTGCCGAGGCAGCGTGGGGAAGTGGAGACGCCCACGTCCAATCAACCGCCACGCATCGACCAAGGCCGCGGGCTTTTGGGGCCCGTGGTGCTCCATACTTGACCTTTGGCTTCGCCCCGAAGCCAAGCCCGAGCGCACCTTGGGCCCGGGGGCTACTGTCGGCGTTCTGGGAACGGGGGTCCCCAGACTTGCCTGCCTGCGGCCCACGGCGTGGCTATGCTAGCAGGCCTGTACGGCCCATCTTCATCAACAAAGCATTCAAGACCCTCGTGAGGGGCCAAGCCTCGCGAGGTGGACGATGCAAGACCTCCTCAGGAGCAGCCTCTCCAGGCAGGATCACGAGGAGCGGAGATATCAAGGCGGGGCAAACCTCGCGAGGCTCTCATGACGTGAGCCATGACGATCGACACCAGGCAGGCGCCAGGCGGGCGCCAGCACACACAGCGTCCTTGTTTCCTCTTTGGTGCCAAGGGGGGAAAGCGCAGGCGTGGAGTACCGAGGCATCAGGAAAACGTTTCCATATCAGTGCAACGAGACCAAGACCAGCAGGCCAGCAGGACGGAGGTCACCGTGGAGCCCAAGAAGGCGTCATCACCAGAGCCCTTTCGCAGGCGAAGACCGCTTTTGTCAGGATAGCTTGTACTAGCTGTCCCCTTTCAAATTGGCCGCCATTGTTGGCTCCCTTCCCACTCAATATTTGGGAAGAGGACCAGGGCCTCTATAAGTAGAACTAGCCACCACCGTAGGAGATAACTCATTCAGAGGCATCTCACCTACACAAGTTCGTCGAGCACAAGAACACCTCAACCTCAGGAGGATGTTCTTCCCCTTGTACTGTTCTTCATCAGCCCAAAAGGCAATCCACCACCACACACTGGAGTAGGGTATTACACCACAACGGTGGCCCGAACCAGTATAAATCTTGTGTCTCTGTGTTGCTAGTTCGTCGAGTTCGTCCGCGAGATCTTAGCGAGCTAGGGCGTAGATCGGTAGGAGGGAAAGAACTTCGCGCGCACCCCAGAGTTTGAACCTTAAGGGTTTTGCCGGAACCCCAGATCCGACAAGAGTGAGGAGGTTATAAGTGTCAAACAAACGCAGTCTCATCAGCTTGCTCAGCTGCTTGCGCTGCAGCTCCCGAGCAGGGCTAACCTTTCTTCAACTCTATTGAAGTGCTGAAGGTTTTGTATATTATTTTGTCGGCGTGTTTATTTGCATTGGTGGCGATCTTTGATGCCCAGTGTATGTAATCTGCTGTCTGCTTGTGCTTTATTATCATAGTGGCGAACTTTGATGCCCAGTGGATGTAATATGCCGTAATTTCTTTATTGTATAGTCTAGGTTTTTTCTTATTCACGATGGTGCAGTTATTTTACTGTATATATATCCTGTCTTCGCAGTAAACCGGCCAAACTGTAAAATTACGGTACATAATCGGGCCATCATGCAAATCACTATGTATGATCCGCATCATGGGCCCAGTCATCTTGGTTCGTTAACAGGCCTAAATGTAAACTGGCCCACAAGTAGATTCGGGCCTTTAATAGGCCGAATAAACCGCTGACCCTATTTTCGCAAGAAAACTCAATGGGCTTTTAGGAGGCTGAAAAGTAGGTTGGGCCTGAAACGTGCCGAGCAGCTCACGGGCCAGCAGCAGGCCGAAATAGACCCTGGCCCATGATTGTGCCAATCACATCACGGGCCATTAACAGGCCAAAATTGTCTCGGTCCTTGTTTGGCCCAATCAAATTATCGGCTGTGAGCAGGCCGGATGCAAACCGGGCTGTAGTTAGGCCCAACTATATGACGGGCTTTTAACAGGCCGGAATAAATATAGGGCCAAAATGTTAAACGGGCCTTTAACAGGCCGAAACTAATATCAGGCCGAATTACTAAATGGGCCTTTAGCAAGTGGGCCCAAAAGTATAGCATCCAGTTGACGGGTCGAATCTGATATGGGCCATAATTTGGCCCAAAGCCTCTTAAAGGGCCGGATCTTATCTGGGCCGTAATTTGGCCCAGAACGTGGTAGGCTTTTAACGGGCCGGATATCATATGGGCCTCTTTTAGGCCCGGAATGTGGCAGGCTGTTAATGGACCGGATCAACTATGTGCCGGCGTTTGGCCCAAAACATGGCAGCCTGTGAATGGGCCGGCCCACTAGTGTCCTCAAAATCTTGTGGGCCTTTAGCTGGGCCGACCCATTATGGTCCGCAAAATCTTGTGGGCCTTTAGCTGGGCCGGCCCATTATGGTCCGCAAAATCTTGTGGGCCATTAGCTGGGCCGGCGCATTATGGTCTGCAAAATCTTGTGGGCCTTTAGTTGGGCCGACCCATTATGGTCTGCAAAATCTTGTGGGCCTTTAGTTGGGTCGGCCCATTTAACCTATATGGGCCTCTGTTGGGCCCTGCCACGTGTCGACGTATCATAGGCATGTCTCCTCCAATGGACGGGCGACATCTGGCCCACCGAGGAGCAGACACGTGTTTCCTCTGGCCAATGAGAATTTTACACGTGGAAAATCACCATTGGTCCGGGCTGTTAACGGGTTATCGGATCCAAAACCGGACCCGATAGCTTAACGGCGAGACTTTACGATGGATGCCACGTGTCGGTCACCCTTGACGAAAGCACTTCTATGACGCACGATTTATCGTCATGGAAGTGGACACTTGTGTGATGATAATTTTGGTAATGTCATGGAACACTTCTACGACAGCACAGGTATGACTATCTTGATTCTGTCATAAAATCGTCATGGATGTACATGCATGACAGAAAACGTGACCTACTGTGACAAACACGTATCATCACATAAGTGTATTTTTTTTAGTGTACGTGCCTGAAAGTATGTTAAACAAAGATGGTGCAGGCAAGGTAATAACCTCATAGTGAGTTTTACCAAATATCAAATTACACTTTTATAATCTATGCTACCATACTTTTATAATCTAGAAAAATAGGGGGCATCAACTTTTCCTCTTTCTCATAATGCCTAATAGGTATCTCAAAGTGTTCAGCAAGGCGTGAAGCAAATATGCCTCCGAAGATGGGGCCCTTTGTACGGTTCAGACTTAATCGTCTAGCAACAATAGCGCCAAAGCTGAAAATTGTATCACGAAACAAAGCATGGCGCAAAATGACAAGATCAGGAGCACTAAGATTTCCACTGTTCCCGTGACCAATTAAGCATCTACTAGCAAATATCGCAAAGAAAAGGAAAATGTATACTAGTAATTCTTGCATCGAAAACTTTCCTCGTTTCCCCTAGAGAAATTCTATCAATAAATCCATCCACATCACTACGATGTGGTTCCTCTATGCTGCCCACAAAGGGTATCTTGCAGACCCGACAAAAAACATGGAGTGACATCTCTTAACCTCATCATATAAGTGAAACTCAACTGAAGGTGGTCATTCTTAGCATGGAAATAAAAGAATTGCACGAAAATATTAGTGAGTAGGGGATACTGTTCGCGCTGGTCGTGGAGGAAGTCGGTGAGGCCTGCATTCTCAGCCAAGTAATAAAAGTCATCATAAATTCTGGCGGCTCTCAAGAACTCAGCACAAGGCCATTCGCACGGCCGAACCTCCGCAGTGCGAGGAAGATTGTATTTGGGCTTTTTATTCTCTTCATTTTGCTTATCCTTCGAGCTTCGGCTCGAAGAACCTCACAACAACCTCTTCAACATTTTCTCCCTCTGAAATTTTCTGAAATTTTTAGTGACTCAAAATAAAAGTGGACCAAACTCAACAAGATTGATAGCAAGTACTCCCACAAGTGCCTAGAGGCTATATCATGCATTAAAACTACTTTGGACCATATAAATTTGACATGCAAGCTCAAGAACAGGGTCACCTAAGCAGCAAAAAATTGCAATAAATAAAGCACTAGAACAAAAACTTATTCGATCAATGGAGGAGTCACATACCGAAGAACAATCTCCCCAAATAGTTTTGTGAATGGAGCTTTGAGCAAAGAGATCGAAAATGGCAGCAAGATGAGCTAGAACACGGGTTCGAGCTATGGGAGGATTTATTCTGGAGGAGGACAAAGTGAGTGGGTGCAGGAATAAGTGGAGGGGATCCACGTGGGGCCCATGAGGCAGGGGGCGCGCCCTGTGCCCTCGTGGCCAAATTGTGGGGGCCCCTGGTGTGTTCTCAGTGCCAGATATTCTTAAATATTCTACAAAAAATCATATTTCATTTTCAGGACGTTTGGAGAACTTTTATTTTCGGGGTATTTTTATTGCAAGGATAATTCAGAAAACAGACAGAAAAATACTATTTTTGCTTTATTTAATCCAAATAACAAAAAGTAAAAGGAAGGTACAGAGAGTTGTGCTTTCTAACATCATCCATCTCATGCTCATCAAAAGGAATCCACTAACAAGGTTGATCAAGTCTTGTTAACAAACTCTTTCCGAATCGCATGAAACAGGAGAATTTTTGAATAATACTAGGTTACCTCAATGGGGATATGCACGTCCCCAACAATAAGAATATCATATTTCTTCTTGACAACAGGAAGAGGGAATTCAAAACCTCCAATAGTAATCGTTGGAATTTTTCCAATAGAGTTGATACTGTGGACTTGAGGTTGTTTCCTCAGAAAGTGTATTGTATGCTCATTATCATTAACAGGAAAAGTGACATTGCCTTTGTTGCAATCAATAACAGCCCCTCCAGTATTCAAAAAGGGTCTACCAAGGATAATCGACATACTATCGTCCTCGGGAATATCAAGAATAACGAAGTTCGTTAAAATAGTAACGTTTGCAACCACAACAAGCACATCCTCACAAATACCGACAGGTATACCAGTTGATTTATCGTCCATTTGCAAAGATATTTCAGTAGGTGTCAACTTATTCAAATCAAGTCTACGATATAAAGAGAGAGGCATAACACTAACACCGGCTCCAAAATCACATAAAGCAGTTTTAACATAGTTTCTTTTAATGGAGCATGGTATAGTCGATACTCCTGGATCTCCTAGTTTCTTAGGTATTCCACCTTTAAAAGTATAATTGGTAAGCATGGTGGAAATTTCAGCTTCCGGTATCTTTCTTTTATTTGTAACAATATCTTTCATATACTTAACATAAGGATTCATTTTAAGCATATCAGTCAAACACATACGCAAAAAGATAGGTCTAACCATTTTAGCAAAGCGCTCAAAATCCTCAACATCCTTTTTCTTGGATGGTTTAGGAGGAAGAGGCATGGGTTTCTGAACCCATGGTTCTCTTTCTTTACTGTGCTTCCTAGCAATGAAGTCTCTCTTATCATAACGTTGATTCTTTGATTGTGGGTTATCAAGATCAACAGCAGGTTCAATCTCTACATCATTGTTATTGCTAGGTTGAGCATCATCATGAACATCATTATTAACATTATCACTAGGTTCATGTTCATCACCAGATTGTGTTTCAGCATCAGAAATAGAAATATCATTGGGATTCTCAGGTTTGTCAACAACAGGTTCACTAGAAGCATGCAAAGTCCTATCATTTTTATTTTTCTTCTTCTTAGAAGTACTAGGTGCATCAACATTAGTTCTCTGAGAATCTCGCTCAACTCTCTTAGGGTGGCCCTCAGGATACAGAGGTTCCTGAGTCATTTTACCCCCTCTAGTCATAACTCTAACAACATTATCATTTTTCTTATTATTTAATTCATTGAGCAAATCATTTTGTGCTTTAAGCACTTGTCCTACTTGAGTGGTAACCATAGAAGCATGTTTACTAATAAGTTTAAGGTCACCTTTAACTCTAGACATATAATCACTCAAGTGTTCAATCATATAAGCATTACGTTTCAATTGTCTACCAACATAAGCATTGAAGTTTTTTTGTTTAACAATAAAATTATCAAACTCATCCAAGCACTGGCTAGCAGACTTATTACGAGGGATATCACCTTCATCAAATCTATAGAGAGGATTTATCTTTACTACCTGTGTCGGGTTATCAAGACCATGTATTTCTTCAGCAGGTGGTAAATTCTTAACATCTTCAGCTTTAATACCCTTTTCTTTCATAGATTTCTTTGCCTCTTGCATATCTTCAGGACTGAGAAATAGAATACCCCTTTTCTTCGGAGTTGGCTTAGGAGTTGGTTCAGGAAGTGTCCAATCATTATCATTAATCAATATATTATTCAATAGCAATTCAGCTTGCTCAATAGTTTTTTCCCTGAAAACACAACCAACACAACTATCCAGGTGGTCTCTAGAAGCATCGGTTAGTCCAGTATAAAAGATATCAAGTATTTCATTTTTCTTGAGAGGATGATCAGGCAAAGCATTAAGTAATCGGAGAAGCCTCCCCCAAGCTTGTGGGAGACTCTCTTCTTCAATTTGCACAAAATTATATATTTCCCTTAAGGCAACTTGTTTCTTATGAGCGGGGAAATATTTAGCAGAGAAGTAGTAAATCATATCCTGGGGACTACGCACACAACCAGGAGCAAGAGAATTAAACCATGTTTTAGCATCACCCTTTAATGAGAATGGAAATAACTTAAGGATATAGTAGTAACGAATTTTTTCCTCATGAGTGAATAGGGTGGCAATATCATTCAATTTAGTAAGATGTGCCACAACAGTTTCAGATTCATAGCCATAAAAAGGATCAGATTCAACCAAAGTAATTAACTCAAGATCGACAGAGAAATCATAATCCTTATCAGAAATACAGATAGGTGAAGTAGCAAAAGCAGGGTCATATTTCATTCTAGCATTCAAAGACTTTTCTTTTAGCTTAGCTAACAGTTTCTTAAGACCATATCTATCTTTGCAAGCAAAAAGGTCTCTAGCAGTTTCTTCATCCATAACATAACCCTCAGGCACCTCATGCAATTCATATCTAGGGGAGAATCTTCATCATCACTTTCATCAATATTATCCGTTTCAATAATTTCATTCTCTCTAACCCTAGCTAGTTGTTCATCAAGAAATTCACCTAATGGCACAGTATTATCAAGCATAGAAGTAGTTTCATCATAAGCATCATGCATAGCAGAAGTGGCATCATCAATAACATGCGACATGTCAAAATCAATAGCAGGAGTAGGTGTCACAAGTTTACTCAAAACAGAAGGTGAATCAAGTGCAGAGCTAGATGGCAGTTCCTTACCTCCCCTCATAGTTGAGGGATAAATCTTGGTTCTTTCATCTTTCAAGTTCCTCATAGTGATCAGCAGATATAAATCCCAAGTGACTCAAAGAATAGAGCTATGCTCCCCGGCAACGGCGCCAGAAAATAGTCTTGATAACCCACAAGTATAGGGGATCACAACAGTTTTTGAGGGTAGAGTATTCAACCCAAATTTATTGATTCGACACAAGGGGAGCCAAAGAATATTCTTAAGGATTAGTAGTTGAGTTGTGAATTCAACCACACCTGAAAGACTTAATATCTGCAGCAAAGTATTTAGTAGCAAAGTAGTATGGAAGTAACGGTAACGGTGGCAAAAGTAACAGTAGCAGTTTTGTAGTAATCGTAACAGTGGCAACGGAAAAGTAACTAAGCAAAGATCAATATGTGAAAATCTCGTAGGCAATGGATCGATGATGGATAATTATGTCGGATGTGATTCCTCATGCAACAGTTATAACATAGGGTGACACAGAACTAGCTCCAGTTCATCATTGTAATGTAGGCATGTATTCCGAATATAGTCATACGTGCTTATGGAAAAGAACTTGCATGACATCTTTTGTCCTACCCTCCCGTGGCAGTGGGGTCCTATTGGAAACTAAGGGATATTAAGGCCTCCTTTTAATAGAGTACCAGACCAAAGCATTAACACTTAGTGAATACATGAACTCATCAAACTACGGTCATCACCGGGAGTGGTCCCGATTATTGTCACTTCGGGGTTGCCGGATCATAACACATAGTAGGTGACTGTTGACTTGCAAGATAGGATCAAGAACTCACATATATTCATGAAAATATAATAGGTTCAGATCTGAATTCATGGCACTCGGGCCCTAGTGACAAGCATTAAGCATAGCAAAGTCATAGCAACATCAATCTCAGAACATAATGGATACTAGGGATCAAACCCTAACAAAACTAACTCGATTACATGATAAATCTCATCCAACCCATCACCGTCCAGCAAGCCTACAATGGAATTACTCACGCACGGCAGTGAGCATCATGATTTGGTGATGGAGGATGGTTGATGATGACGACGGCGACGGATTCCCCTCTCCGGAGCCCCGAACAGACTCCAGATCAGCCCTCCCGAGAGAGATTAGGGATTGGCGGTGGCTCCGTATCGTAAAAAGCGATGAATCTTTCTCTTTGATTTTTCTCCCCGAACGTGAATATATGGAGTCGGAGTTGAGGTGGATGGAGTCTCAGGGGGCCCACGAGGCAGGAGGGCACGCCCCGGGGGGGTGGGCGCGCCCTACACCCTCGTGGACAGGGTGTGGGCCCCCTGATGTTGATTCTTTCGCCAATATTTTTTATTATTTCCAAAACGTGTCTCCGTGGATTTTCAGGTCATTCCGAGAACTTTTATTTCTGCACCAGAATTGGAGGCGCTTGGTCGAGACCACCAGTTGCCCCTCTCCTCAACCAGAGAACCATTCCCGTGACGACGACCTAGGATTCCATGACGATCTGGAGACGTCAATTGATTTTGAAGACGGGGTCTTTTACCAGGAGAGCCTTGATGGCTCCAAGGTGGCCCTTATAGCCGATCACCCTGGGACCCTTCCTTCTTCTACTGTAAGTAGCAAGAAGGCCTCTTCCCGAAAAGGGCGTTTGCCTCACGCCATTCCGAGTACGCTGACTTCTACTCCCAAGGGTCGTCGTACGACGCATCGAACACCAACGAGAACGGTGCTGACTATGTCGGCACCAACCGATGGCGGAGCTTCCAAGCGGAAGGTAGCCACGGGAGCTACATCGACCGCACGCCCGATCAAGAGGTAATACATTTGAGTTTATAGTTGAGTCATCAATGTAGCCGCTGCGAGTACTCATAACATTATTGAGACGTGCAGAAGAAATGTACTGCCACCACCGTCCGAAGGCGTCAAGGAGGCGCCAGGGGGTAATCCCAAACTGAGATCCTCGGCGCGAGTCGGGGTCAATGTGGAGGCTTCTGCCATAGACCAGCCTCTAGAGGATCCTGGGGATATCTCGGTTACCAATTCCGAAGTCAAAAGTGTGATGAATCACCGACAGCGGAAGGAATCCTTGCGTCATATCGCATTTTCCGACCAAGAATTTAGTGTGTTTAATTTGATAGATGCATACCTCAGAGCAGCCCAAAACCGGTCTTGAGGGAATTGCCAACCTCCTGTCCACCAACATGCAGGTACGAGATTGGTTTTTAGAACCGAACATAAATCCTAACCCAGTAGCCCCCGAGCCTTAATTCGGGCGGGACGGCTGAGTTAAGGATCTGAGAGAATATGTATTTGTGATATTGTGTAGGCCTCGAGGGAACAGAACAAAAAATTGTCCAAGGCAGTTGTTGAGCTTGTGCCGTCCACCAGCGTGTGTGTGGGGTTAGGGATAGAATACATGCGAGAAAATATTCTCTTTAACTTCATTGATTTTTTAGACAACGTCTTAGAGATTACACAAAATCATTCTATCTTGATGTAGTACACAATCTGAGATGAAGGATTTACTGCTCTACAGCATATTGTACACCTAAATTTAATATAGCCATTAAGAAGAAAGGAACAATCAAGAAACTAATGTTGGTGTGCTAAAATAATTATGAGGATCTCTATAAGTGAAGTGATTATCAGCCTTTTCTTTTCAGTATTTCGTACTGAATCATAGATGGATATAACCTTTCAATCTCCACAACCTGGCATGAAGTTCATTAACAATTTAGATCACGGCAAATTCTAGCCAAAGCCACATACGAAAAGTATAGTATGAACAAAATCGTTAGGGTATGCTTAACTATGTCCTTCATGAACAAACTGAGGAAGTCGAGTAACAGAAAACGACACTTAAAAATGTAATACATACAGAGCAATCAAACCAGGAGAAGAGTGCAAGTAAGTAAACTGTAGTAGCATCATGCAAACTTAAAAACATGGATAATGATAGGGGGAATGAATGGACCCAATTTATTAAAGGCATGACATGTAAATCCATGCAGAAAAATGCTCAACCCCGAAAGTAAGTGCCACTATAGAAATCCTTATGCTAGTCATACCAAGTTAAATGGACGTTGTGGGAATTCCTAAAGATTGGGTCTGATTCCATGGCACCGTCACCATCTATCTCCTTGACGTGGGCACCAATGCCTCAGGGTGCAGCCCATGGACGTGTAAATCTATCCTTTTAGAGTAGATGCAATAGATATGTTCAATTTCCATTTGTTGCCAAAAACAGATGTGCTCTTCTACAAAACTGTGATTCTGCATTACATACATAATCCTTTAGTGAACAGAAGATGGCTCCAAAGATAGTCAAAGATCTTTTCTTAATCTACTGGCAGAAAACATGATTTTGGTCTAAAAGGAAGCACATGTGCACATGCAACAATCTTAAAAGTAGGGGTCGAACTGGCAGTTGATTGCATCTATAAGCAACACAGTGACCCCAACAATGGCCGGACAAAGCACGACACCCGGACAACAGCAACATTGCGTGCAGTTTGACACTACAAAATTTACACGTGAAGACCAAAGTAGATGCAGATTGACACACACGAATAACTCACCTACGATGAAGATGAGCATTCTCTCGATGAGGTCGAGCGCGGCGGACCGCACCTTCGGAAACTGTCATGGTTTTTTCACGGCAGATGTCGTGGTTTTGTCACGGTAGATGTCCTAGCAAAAGGACTTAGGTGTGGAGCCATCGCAACTAGGTTAGCTTAAAGGGGTTGAACGGGACAAAGGCTCAAGGAGTTTACCCAGGTTCGGCCCCTCTCAATGAGGTAAAAGCCTACTCCTGCTTCTAATTATATTGCTCGGGTTTCAATTACCAGGGAGCGAATACGCTTGACCTAGTTCTCGATCGATTGTTTCTTGAGTTAACCCGCCGCCGGGTCACCCCTTTATATACAGGTTGATGCCCGACGGCTTACAGAGTCCCGGCCGACTCACACAAACGTGACCAGATCGGTTTCTAACTAAACCTGCCTTACAGAATAAGTTTAATACATAGCGGCTCACACCCTTGGGCCTTGAGTCCCATCCGGGTCTTGGGCCTTCAATAAGTTTGCCCTACGAACCACCATATGTATTCTTGGACCCCATTGGGCCTTCTCATCTTAAGTCACCAATGGTGTGACTCGGCCCCTCCTGGGCAGGTCATACCTAGGAGTTATATCCCCAACATTAGGCCCCAGGTTGATTTGAACTTGTTCACATAAATCTTCACCTTGACTTAGCATATTTTCCATTATCAATTCCTGGCCAAACCGCTGTAACCCGCCGCGACATCACATAGCAGAACCATGGTAACCCGCCATGATATCATGTGCATTAACTCCGCACAAGGCCCAGGATCTCTCAACGGGTCTTTATCTTAATGGACCTCCCAAAAATCGAGGCGCCCGCTTTGCTAGCATAATCATTTTTGCCTCCTAGATTTCCGCGCATGCCGTCTCGCCACCTCCTTATAAATAGGGACAGGGGTCCTCCTTTTTACTCTTTACCCCTGCCTCCTCTTCTTCACCTCCTTCCTCGCGACGCCACCGCAACCCGAGCTCCCCCGCCGCCGTTTTCCTCCAGCGACGTCAGCTCCAGCCGCTGCATCGACCTGAACAGACCAGAGAAACACGGTGCACATCCGCTCTCCATCTTCATCGCCAGACACACATCCCCCTTGCATTATAAATCTGTATTAGGTTTGCCAAATTCCTATGTGTTCGTCGGCCATTCCTTGGAGTTCTTCACAATACTGCCATTCATGCCTTTTTCAATCTCTCAATAGCATAGGAAATGTGTGATTCTTGTTTGTGAAACCCATATGTACTCGTAGATGCCTCCCCTCTGTTTTAGATTAAACTTCAGTGCCGTAGTTCATCGACCATGCGCTAGGTTTAGCAAATTTCTTCTATTTCTTGAACTTCAGTAGATCCAAAATCGTAGAACTGATCTGTGGAACTTGTTTGTTTAGTACTTAGCAAAATTTCACTTATAGATCTACAGATACCGTGCACTACCCATACAGGCGGCTTATATGATATGCCGTAAACCGCCAAACACCATTAGGCCCGCTTTAAACCGCCAGTATATATTCAGTGTCTGTATAACCCGGCGGTGTCTTACCGGTTTAATCATGCCAACCTTTATAACATGTAGTCCCTGTATACAAGTTGACCTTGCATGATGCACTTGCTTTCTGATCATCGGACGGCTTAACATCATAAACTTGACCCGGCAATATTTTCCTTTCTAGGTTTTTCATTGATAAAAATGACAAAAACCGTCACCTCATGCAACTGGGTCGTCTCCACTGTCACGAAGCAATCTCTCAATGAATATGTCCGAGTAGGCGTCTTAGCGGCCAAAGATGTTATTCACTAGAGTGCTCCGGGGAACGAGGCCAAACCCGCCCCAAGGGAAGGCGAGGTCTTAGTCTTTGCTGATCATATGCTCCAGGGCTTTTCCCCACCCGGCTCAAAAATTTCCGTGACGTGTTGCATTTCTTTCAACTCCACCCTCAAGACCTCGGACCCAATTCTATTTCCAATATCTGCAACTTCCAAGTTTTTTGCGAAGTATACCTCCAAGAAGAACCCACTATAGATTTGTTCAGAGAATTTTACTACTTGAACCGCTAGACTGAGTTCACAGACGGACCCAACTTAGAGCTTGGTGGAATTTCTATTCAAATACGAAAAGAAGTTGTCTTCCCTGCAGCCGCACCTCCCAGCCATCCGAAGGACTGGAATCAAACTTGGTTTTATTGCCAAGACACATCCCCGGGTAATGAAAATCCTCTACCGGGTTTCCGTGAAAACCGGCTTAGTTCAACACATCCCCTCCCAGACCGGATCAACACCGAAGAACAGGCTAAATATATGCCCATCTTTTCAAAGACAAGGGCCTTAACGGCCAACGGGTTGACTGGAGTTGATTTAGTCCGGTGCTGGGTCGCTTGGAGAATTTTGCCCTTGAGCCGTCGGCTCGGTTTAATGTGTGAATATACCGGCGATGTCAAAGATCCACAACGTCACTGCCAAGTGCGACTAAACGATGATGAGATCAACAGGATGACCAAAACGCTGCTTAACGAGAGCTTGGAAACTTGCAACAAGACAGGGTTGAATCCCTTCTACACCCTTAACAAGCCTCCAACTGTAAGTATTTTGAGCAATTTATAACTCATTCCTTATTTGCATAAATTGTCTTCTCACAATCACTTGATTTCTGCAGGCCGAATCCCCCTTTTGGAACAAAAAGCTTCAAGACAAGCCGGCCAAAAAGGCTAGAGCAAAGAACAAAGCTGTCAGGAAACCTGCCAAGAAGAACACAAACACCTCAGAGCTGTTTGCTTTGAATAATGATGAGTCGGAGGTAGACCTTGACTCCCCTGGCTCCTTTTTTATTCATCTTATTGACACTAATTACTATCAGGACGACGCGGAGGCCAGCAACGCAGACGGTGAAGAGGTAACTATCCTTTCCTTCGACTCAGAGCCTTTGCCAAGACAGAAAGTTCGACAAGTGAGCCGGAAAGTAAGGTTTTCTCACCCTTTAGCTTACTTGGATCCAAACTTTATTTTGAAGAAACAACAGCAAAAGCTCGGTGCACAACCCGGAATAGCGGCTGCGGAAACCTTTCCTCCGGTTTACCCAACACAGCGGTTCCTCGAAAACGCCAAAAAGAGGTGCTACAGACTTCACCCCTCTCCTTTCCTAAAGCGGGTCTTATTCACCAGCTGCTTAATTCATCCGACTCAAATTATCAGGGAACTTCTCATTCATCTTCTGGCGACTCAACGGAGACTCAGATTCCTCTCTTCAAAGTCGCGCCTGGGTGAGAACATTTGACTTTTTTTTATTTTAAACACCTTACAAATTGATATTTTAACATCATCATATGTCTTGCTTTCAGCGGTGTAGCTAAACCCAACAAAAAGTTGAAGTTGAATAAACCGACCGAAGATCCAAAAATCGCTGAGCCAGAAAAGCAAATCATGCCTGAAGCTTCTGAGGCCATTGCTGATGACCCGCCACCAGAATTGCATGATGTCACAGTGGATCCAATGGGTGTTGATCCGTCCAGCGTTAAGCCGCCAAGTCCCATCAAGCCTGTTGAAGAGACTCCTTCGCAACAAACTGCTGAGGTTGTCATTATTAGTGGAACTGCTTATGTTGAACCTGGGGAACCCACCATTTTGGCCAGGCACTCTCCTAAAGAGGAGTTAATTGAAAAGGGCAAAGCTAAATTTGATATTGCCAATTACTCACACTTGGGCGTCAATGAATTATTCTCTGGCTATCTTAGTCAGCTTCATGCTGGTCGTGATCTTGAGGTGGACATCATCAAGAAGATGCGCCAGAAATATGAGGTATGAACATCTGTCTCCTCCGTTTATACACTTATCCAGCCCCCAAGTCTTAGCCATAGGAAAAGATCGATTGAGTATGGCTTAACACTTTAAGCCGGGTGACAATTGACTAGCTTAAAGTGCCACATTTCTCAGATGACTGCTACTATATCTGGTAAGTAACGCAAGATGCCTTGAACTATTCCCAATGTTCACTTGTCACCCGGCTGGCTGGCTCATCTGCTCGTTTTATTTAACAGGCCCCAGGAGTGCCAACCTTGTCCAGGACATGCTGGTGAAGCTGAAGGCCACTTACACTTTGGTGGAGCAACTGTACACTGGCGCTCAGCGTACTATAGCCGCCATCTCTCAAACCAAACAGACACCTTCACTTCTCAGGGAGGTTTTGGACAAACTCTCTGTCCTGCTCCAAAGAATTGAAGAGATAAAACGACCATCCACCAGAGCCGGTGCTATTACTGCCTTGAGCCGGGCGAAAGCGTGGCAGGCAGAACTAGACCCGGAGGAGTTGGCCACCGGCTGCCCAAGTCTGAGAGAAGACATGTCTCCCTTTGACCAAGATGACTTTGCTTCTTGTGTGAAAGAGATGCGCCCACTGGCCAGTTAGCTAGCCGGAGAAACTGATCTATCCAGATATCAGGCGGCTTATACAATGGAAAATTCAAATGTGAAGGCGCCGACTTATGAAGTTGTGGATCTCATCCCTCCAATACATAAGCACACCTTTGCTCCTGAAGTTGATCCATCCGAACTTATAGATGATGAGGCTGAATTTCAAGCCTTAACTGGCATCAACTGGTCATCGCCTAACTTCCAGACGACGGAAGAAGAAGAAGAACCGGCGTAGGTTAACCCGGAGTCTTCAACTCATCAGGAGCAGAACAACTGATCCAAGGGGCAGCTCTCAGACCATGGCATAGCGTTTCTTGTGAAAAACTTTGAATCGTTTGGGCTTTGTGAAAGCCTTGTAATAGTCTAGTATGAAACAATGATCTCATATGCTATCGTGCATGTTTATTTGCTGAATACTTTAAACCGTTGATCTGATGTTGAAGATCTGTTGCTTGTACTTATAATATTATCAATCATGTGGGTCATATTATCATATTCCCTGTACATAAGGAAATAACATGTGCCCTGGCGACTTAAACCAGGGCGGGTCACAAATATCTTTGAGCAACCATGAGAATAATTTTTGATAGACTAAAAACTAGTCAAGCCGGAAACATGCCAGTAGCTTTAGTCAAAAATCAAGGCGGTTTACTAAGATCCTGAATATTTATAACAGTATGTAAAATCATACATGTAGATCATAATACCTTCTGTTCATAGTAAGTTGTAGACATGAAATATCATGAGGTTGATTGCTCATGGCAATTTTCCTGGTGGCTTATAAGTCGTTATCAGGGCAGGTTGTTAACCCAATATGCTCAAATATGAGTCATAAAATTAAGGCTACAAGGCCTGAATTGTGAAAACCATATGTTGAATATGGAAGAAAAATATGAATCCAAAATTTGCAGAAAAAAAGGAATCCAGAAACTCAAGGCTTTCATAGCCCGCCAAGCCTAAAACTCAAGTGCTTTCATGAGACGGCATGTAAGCCGGATCAAGAGGGTAGGCTATGCTCAATGAGCAGGGAGCCCCCAAGTGACCATAGGGGTCGGCATGTAAGCCGGATCAAGAGGGTAGGCTATGCTCAATGAGCAGGGAGCCCCCAAGTGGCCATAGGGGTCAGCATGTAAGCCGGATCAAGAGGGTAGGCTATGCTCAATGAGCAGGGAGCCCCCAAGTGACCATAGGGGTCGGCATGTAAGCCGGACCAAGAGGGTAGACTATGCTCAATGAGCAAGAAGCCCCCAAGTGGCCTTATGAACAGATAATAAAGACTCAAATACTTTGAAATGAAACGACAGAGGCCCCAAATTATTAGGGATGCTGGCTTTATTATACTGATCAAAATATATACATTGATGAAGGTATGTACAACACAAGAGTCGGTGGCTCAAGTGTACTATGGTCGTAGATGAGCAATGTTCCACGACCGATGGGTCTCCTCCTCCGATGTGCGTGAGTCCTTGTTTTCTCGAATATCAATGAGGTAGTATGACCTGTTGTTCAGATTCTTGCTAACCACAAAAGGCCCTTCCCAAGGCGGGGATAATTTGTGCATATATGTTTGATCTTGGATGAGCCGGAGCACCAAGTCGCCTTCTGGAAAGGTCCGAGGTTTAACCCGACGGCTATGATAACGACGCAGATCTTGCTGATAAATTGCCGAACGAGCCGCCGCGAGGTCACGTTCCTCATCCAACATATCCAGAGCATCCTGGCGTGCTTTTTCATTGTCAGCTTCGACGTAAGTCGCCACACAGGGCGAATCATGACGGATGTCACTTGGGAGAACCGCCTTTGCCCCGTAAACCATGAATAAGGGCGTATAACCCGTGGATATGTTAGGGGTGGTGTTGATGCTCCAAAGTAAAGTTAACTCCTCAACCCAACAACCCGGCGTCATTTGCAAAGGGACCATAAGCTGGGGTTTTGTCCTTCTTAAAATCTCTTGATTGGCCCTTTTAGCTTGACCATTGGACTGAGGGTGAGCCACTGATGAGACGTCAAGACGAATATGCTCTCTTTGACAGAATTCTTTCATAGCGCCCTTAGACAGATTAGTGCCATTATCAGTTATGATACTATGCAGGTAGCCAAAGCGGAAGATCACCTTCTTAATGAATTGAACCGCCGTTGCCACATCACACTTGCTGACTGGCTCTGCCTCAACCCACTTTGTAAACTTATCAACCGCCACTAAAAGGTGGGTCTTTTTGTCCTTGGATCTCTTGAAAGGTCCAACCATATCGAGCCCCCGGACTGCAAACAGCCAAGTGATTGGAATCATCCTCAATTCTTGAGTCGGTACATGAGTTCGTTTGGAAAATTTCTGACAGCCGTCGCACTTGCTAACCAGATCTTCTGCATCGGCATGAGCCGTCAGCCGATAAAACCCATGACGAAAAGCCTTAGCCACGAGATACTTAGAGCCGACGTGATGGCCACAATCTCCTTCATGAATCTCCCTTAGGATCTCACGGCCTTCTTCAGGAGAAATACAGCGCTGGAACACCCGTGTGACACTGCATCGGTGTGACTCGCCATTGACAATGGTCATTGACTTAGACCGCCGGGTTATTTGCCTGGGCAAAGTTTCATCTTCAGGTAACTCACCCCGGGTCATATAAGCCAAATATGGAACAGTCCAGTCATGAATAACATGAAGAGCCGCCACCAACTATGCCTCCGGGTCAGGGATTACAAGATCCTCCTCTGGCGTTAGCTTGACTGAAGGGTTATTTAGTATATCGAGAAAAACATTAGGCAGCACCGGTTTACGTTGAGACCCCAACCAGCTTAAAGCATCAGCCGCCTCATTCTTTCTACGATCAACGTGTTCCACTTGATAACCTTTGAAATGGGTAGCAATACTATCAATCGCTCGGCGATAAGCCGCCATGAGCGGGTATTTAGAATCCCAAGTTCCTGAGACCTGCTGAGCCACCAAATCTGAGTCACCAAAGCACCTCACCCGGCTTAAGTTCATCTCTTTAGCCACCCAAAGGACATGGAATAGAGCCTCATACTCAGCTACATTATTAGTACAAGGAAACACTAACCTTAGAACATAGCAAAACTTGTCACCTCATGAGGAAGTCAAAATAACTCCAGCCCCTGAGCCCTCAAGCTGCCTAGACCCATCAAAGTGGATTATCCAGTAAGTATTATCCAGCTTGTCCTCGGGCATCTGCAACTCTGTCCAATCGTTGATGAAATCCAGAAGAGCTTGAGACTTGATAGTTGTCCTTGGCATATACTTCAAACCATGGGGTCCAAGCTCAATAGCCCACTTTGCCATGTTACCTGTGGCTTCTCTGTTTTGAATAATCTCACCTAAAGGAGCAGAGCTGACCACAGTAATGGGATGACCAAGAAAATAATGCTTCAATTTTGCGACTGGCCATGAACACCCCATATACTAATTTCTTCCAATGTGGGTATCTCTGTTTAGACTCAATTAAGACCTCACTGACATAATAGGCCGACCTTTGGACTGGATATTCCTTACCCGGCTCTTTCCTTTCCACCATGACTGCACACTGACGGCTCTGCTATTTGCTACCACATATAAGAGCAAAGGTTCCTTCTCAATAGGAGCTGCAAGAACCGGCGGCTCAGCTAGTTGCTTCTTAAGTGCTTCAAACGCCTCATTTGCAGCATCACTCCAAACAAAATGATATGTTTTCTTCATCATCTGGTACAGAGGAATAGCCTTCTCTCCCAGGCGGCTTATAAACCGGCTTAAAGCTGCAATACGACCCGCCAGACGTTGAACATCATTGACACACGCCGGCTTAGCCAGTGAGGTAATAGCCTTGATTTTCTTCGAGTTAGCTTCAATACCTCTCTCAGAGACCAGAAAACCCAAGAGCTTGCCTGCTGGCACACCAAAGACACATTTGGCCAGGTTAAGCATCATCTTGTAGACCCAGAGGTTGTCAAAGGTCTCCTTTAAATCATCTAGTAAGGTCTCCTTCTTCCTGGACTTCACAACGATATCATCCACATAAGCATGAACATTGCGTCCTATCTGGCTGTGAAAGCAATTATGAACACAACACTGATAAGTCGCCTGGGCACTCTTGAGCCCAAAAGGCATAGACACATAGCAGAAGGCTCCAAAAGGAGTGATGAAAGATGTCTTCTCCTGGTCCTTAACTACCATTTTGATCTGATGATAACCAGAATAAGCATATAAGAAACTCAAATGCTCACAATCCACCGTAGCATCAATGATCTGATCAATACGAGGAAGGGCAAAAGGATCAGCCGGACAAGCCTTGTTAAGGTCTGTGTAATCCACACACATACGCCAAGTGCCATTTTTCTTAAGCACCAGCACCGGATTAACCAACCACTCTGGATGAAAAACCTCAACAATGAACCCGGCCGCCAAGAGCCGGGCCACTTCTTCTCCAACGGCCTTGCGCCTCTCTTCATTAAAACGACGAAGGAATTGCTTGACCAGTTTAAACTTTGGATCAATATTGAGAGTGTGCTCAGCGAGTTCCCTCGGTACACCCAGCATATCTGAAGGCTTCCATGCAAAGATGTCCCAGTTCTCACGGATGAACTCGATGAGCGCACTTTCCTACTTGGCACTAATAATGAACTGCTTGGATGAGTCGCCAGGGACAAAATCAACCTACTTGGTGTCATCTGCCGAATTAAACTTCAACAAAGGGTCATGCTTTGTGGTTGGCTTCTTCAAAGGGGTCATATCTGCCGGGTTGACATTATCCTTATAAAACTTAAGTTCCTCCATGGCACAGGTAGACTCAGCATAAGCAGCATCGCCTTCTTCATATTCCAAGGCTATTTTCCTGTCACCATGTGCTGTGATGGTACCCTTGCGACCCGGCATCTTAAGCTGCAGATACACATAACAAGGTCGTGCCATAAACTTGGCATAAGCTCGCCGTCTAAACAACGCGTGATAGGGGCTTTTGATCTTGACCACTTCAAAAGTCGATGTTTCTTCCCTATAATGATGTTCATTGCCAAAAGCTACTTCCAAAGCAATTTTATGAACTGGGTAGGCTGACTTACCAAGCACCACCACATGAAAGACTATAGAGGACGGCTTAAGATCTTTATCAGTCAAATTCATCCGGCGAAAAGTGTCATAATAAAGGATGTTGATACTGCTGCCTCCGTCCATAAGCACCTTGGTGAACTTCTAACCTCCAACCCGAGGAGCTACCACCAAAGCCAGCTAACCCGGGTTATCAACCCGGGGCGGGTGATTCTCACGGCTCCATACAATTGGCTGCTCTGACCATCATAAGTATCGAGGTACTGCCGGCTCAACTACGCTTACTGCACGTTTATGAACCTTCTGGTCTCGCTTGCATAAGATAGTAGTGAAAACATGATATTGGCCGCTACTTAGCTGCTTTAGATTACTCTGATATCCTGACTACTGTTGTTGATTGCCTTGATTGGGCTGCTGGTTAAAGCCGCCCTGATTGCCCTGACCGTGAAATCCGGAACCTGAGCCGCTAGCTCCAAAGCCGGGCCCGTGTGATCCTCCTCCTGACCAGCCGTGCGGGCCATTATTGTTATTGTTGTTTTGAGGAAAACCGGAGCTCATAAACTCCTTCATGATAAAACAATCTTTCCACAGGTGGGTCAATGGTCTATCTGGATAACTATGCTTCGGGCAAGTCCGGTTCAATTCTGCCTCAAGGTTAACTTTTGACCCTCCAGTATGAGGGGGTGGTTTCCCTCTTCGACGCTGACCGTCAGTTTGGGCGTTGGTATTGGCCACAAAATCTGACCTGCCGTCAGGTTGCTTGCGCTTACCGTTACCACCCTGGCCATGCCCTGTCATATTTGATTGTTGCCCTTTTCCATTCCCGTTCTTCTTCCCCTTGTTAAGCTTCTCTTCATCAGACCCCGGATCTTTAGTACTGTCAGAGTCGGCATATTTGATAAGAGCCGCCATGAGCTCTCCCATGTCATTGCAGTGACGCTTAAGCCGCCCCAATTTCTATTTGAGGGGGACGAAACGACAATTCTTCTCCAAAATCAGGACATCAGAACCAGCGTTGATGCTATCCGACGAGTGAATAATAGCCGAGACCCGGCGGACCCAGTGGTTGGTTGACTCATCCTCGCGCTGGACACACATGTCTAGGTCAATAATCGACAAAGGCTGTTTACACGTGT
Organism: Aegilops tauschii subsp. strangulata; assembly: GCF_002575655.3. Classification (NCBI taxonomy): domain Eukaryota; kingdom Viridiplantae; phylum Streptophyta; class Magnoliopsida; order Poales; family Poaceae; genus Aegilops; species Aegilops tauschii. The sequence continues at coordinate 326,192,384 of NC_053040.3, forward strand.
CTTTGAAATTCTGAATAAAACGCGCCTTCAACTCAGCCCATGAACTAATGGAGTTGGCAGGTAACCCTTTCAGCCAAGTTCGTGCCGGCCCATCTAACATCATGGTGAAGTATTTGGCACATATGGCATCGTTAACATCTAGCATCTCCATAGCTAGCTCATAGCTCTCAATCCAAGCCTCAGGTGGGTGATCAGCTGTGTAATTAGGCACCTTACGAGGACCCTTAAAATCGTTGGGCAGTTGTTCATTCCGAAGAGCCGGCACCAGACAGGGCACTCCAACTGACCGAGAGGTCATTCCCACTTCTATAGATACAGAAGGGTTTAACTGAGGCTGTCGAAGAGCCGCTAATTGAGCCGCCAGCTCCACCTCTTGGCGCACTCTAGCTTGGTCTGTTAGAACCTGAACATTATCATTGCCACGGGGCGGGTTACGACGCCGTTCACTGCTGGAAACCGCCGGCGATTCAATACGCTAGCTATAGCTTCGGCTTTGAGGTGGAGTTGAGTGAATGCTATCACGGCTATACGAGTAAGCTGCCTGCTGGGCTACCGCTGTCTGAAGAAGTTCCACAGCCTTCCAGGCCTCGACCGCTGCGGGAGACTCGCCTTCCACTGGAAGAGACGCCAGCCGTGAGGCCGCAGCGATCATGTTATCCAACGGGTTAGAGTAATGACCTGGAGGTGTGGATACTTGCTGCGGTGGGGTTAAATTAACACGGGGCGGGTCTGTTGCACGGGGCTAAATCGCCGCCCCGGTCCCCTGCCGCTCCAGTCCCAGGCACCTTAGGGGCCCGGGGCACGCCAGGCGGGTTACTTGGCCCTGCGCCGGGTGTAATGAAGAGGTTCCTTCCTTCAAACTGTGGAGGCAAACGGCTCTAGTGCCTCATCCGTAAGACGGCGTTTGACGCGTTCTGGTCTAGACTTAGACGAAAAGCCTCGGCGTGCACACGTTGTGACTCGGCCTCCAAAGCGGCCCACTCTGTTGCCATTCTAGCATTCTCAGCATTAAGCTCCTCCTTAGCCTGAGCTATCTCATCCCGTAATTTCGCAACTTCCACCTTATGCGCCTGAGTCGCCGGGGTCACCTCTGCAGTTAACAAAGTTGCCAAAGCCTCCAAGAGCTCAGATAAAACCTGAGCCGGCGAACGCACAGGGCCACTTGCCCCGGCCGTCACAGTAGCTGTTGAGCTAGAGGTCATAGCTACAACAGTTGATGAATTAAGTACCTATTGCGTACTAGCCATGAAGATAGCTGCCCTGCTCGGCGGCTCGTAGGAGTCCGGAATACTGTCACCATCGGAACAACCCCCAAGCACGCCATCCTGCAGTTGATAGATTGATTCAGTCTCGCCGGTTGAGGACTCATCACCTGAATATATGGTCGTCTCTCCACTGGACACAGAGTCCTCCTTAAGATCCGCCCCGTGGATGAAACCAACGAAGGCACGCTTCCGGGCGGGTTGAACCTTGGCGGGTCTCGCGCGCCGAGCTATTTCAACAACGTCGGAGTGGGCGGCCAGCTCAGGATCTGATTCGCCGATCTTGCCGATGAAGACTTGAATTCCACCGAAGGGGACCCGATACCCATACTCGATTGAATCGGCCTCGGGACCCCAGCCAGAGTCGTCGATGTATATCTTGCCGCGGCGACTCTTGGTCATCCGGCCCACGGCATATCCCTTGATACCTGAGAAACTGCCCTTCAAGAACTCGAAACCACCGTGCTCTGGCCCCATGGTGGGCGCCAACTGTCATGGTTTTGTCACGGCAGATGTCCTAGCAAAAGGGCTTAGGTGTGGAGCCATCGCAACTAGGTCAGCTTAAAGGGGTTGAACGGGACAAAGGACTCAAGGAGTTTACCCAGGTTCGGCCCCTCTCAATGAGGTAAAGGCCTACTCCTGCTTCTAATTATATTGCTTGGGTTTCGGTTACTAGGGAGCGAATACGCTTGACCTAGTTCTCGATTGATTGTTTCTTGAGTTAACCCGCCGCCGGGTCACCCCTTTATATACAGGTTGATGCCCGGCGGCTTACAGAGTCCCGGCCGGCTCACACAAACGTGACCGGATTGGTTTCTAGCTAAACTTGCCTTACAAAATAAGTTTAATACATAGCGGCTCACACCCTTGGGCCTTGAGTCCCATCCGGGTCTTGGGCCTTCAATAAGTTTGCCCTACGAACTGCCATCTGTATTCTTGGACCCCATTGGGCCTTCTCATCTTAAGTCGCCAATGGTGTGACCCGACCCCTCCTGGGCGGGTCATACCTAGGAGTTATATCCCCAACAGAAACTACCCCTGAAAGGGAAGGAGGGCGACTACAGCAAGTCCCTCATGTATAAAGCGTAGACCATCATGGCAGGGCCGGGCCGGCAAAATCTGGGGCCCTGTGTGAAACTAAAAAATGGGACCCTATCTCACTACAAAAAAATGAACTAACGAGCAATTATAATGTATATATATCACACACAAAAAAGTATAATATATATAATATAATGTCTTACAGAACAATTGGACATATAAAAAATCGTACCTATTCAACTCCCGGTTGCTTGAGGAACCAGACTGATGTTTCCCCATGATGACTCAAATCTATATTATTGAAACACAAGATACAAAAGATGAATAAAATAAAATTGGAGTTATACAGTAGCATATATCAATTGAAGATCATGCGTAATGTTTGGCAATTAGATGAACCATCTAACTCACCTAGTTTTGGGTCCTGTCAGATTGAACTGCTATACCGTGATCTTTAACCGAGGAGGTAAAAACCGATCTCTAACAAAGCAACGGTGAAAGAACATGTGGTGCCCCCATGTTTGGTTTTGGTAATTGACGACAATCTCTATGGACTAATGGTTGCCTTGAGTTATATTTGAAGGTTTTGTCCATAGGCTTTTCTTGGAGTACATGTGTTGGTTTCAAGGAGAGTTTGTGTTGACCAATGTGCTATTAAGGAATTATCCAAAGATTGGTCATGTGAGAGTTTAGCTTATTGCAAGCATGTCTTGAAGAAGAAGATTGTGTGATCATTCATGTTTACCTTCAAGACATCATCCAAATGAAGAGAGTTGGAAAGATTCTAGGTTGATCAAGACTAAGTCAAGAGTGAATCAAGTTGATCAACTCACAAAGCATAGAAGATGTACCGAGAGGGATCAAGTGATCCCATGGTATGGTAAGCATTGTCCATTGTGCTTTGTGTACTAACCCATGGTCTATGTGGGAGTTCTATGTGGGGTTAGGTACGTGTTCATGGGCTTGCGTCAAGAGGAAGATATCACTCAACCCATGGAGAGGATGACATCAAGTGGTGATCGTCATCAAGATTGCCGTGTGCAAGTTCAAGTGGAGCATCACGAAGAGATCAAGTGCTTGAAGCTTGCCATCCATTGTGGTGACAATGGACTTGTGAAGATGTGCCGAAGAGTGGCTCACCCATAGTGGACTATGGGGGAGTAATCATCTAGTCTTCATCGAGCCAACACAATCAAGAAAGGTGGTCCAACTTGAGGGAGTCAAGATCGTCATCATCTAGCTCAAGTGGACCATGTGCAAGGCAAAGGTTTGCCCTTGATAGGTTTTCTATTTTACCGGTCTCATGGTGGTAGTTGGGAGACCGGGTTATAGGATCGATAGCCGTACTGTCAAAGGGGCTCTCAAGTGAGTAGCTTGATCGTATCGCTCGTCGAGAGCTCAAACCATTGCATCCTTGCATCATGTTTCTTGGTTCTTGTTTGGTTCTCTTTGTGAGTCTTAGAGCTTATGGTCATCTTGATGACAAGCTTGAGTTCATCGAAAACGGAGTTTGCATGCGTCTTCTATGATGTTTTCGATGTTGGAGGTTTTACCGGTCTTATCCGAGGAAGGGTTCTCACCATTTTCTTTTGGGCCTTTTCTCATTTGCTTCTTATTGGTATTTCTATCAAGATTGTGTTAGCCCTTGTCGCTAGGTTTCCAACAAACTTGGTTTCGTCGAATTCGGAGTCCGTTTGCAGAAGTTGTGTCAGTTTTGGTGTTCTGAAAAGGCTGCAGCGGTACTACCGCGGACAGGAGAGGATGTAATTTTTTACTACCGCTCTTGGGAGCGGTACTACCGCTTGGAGCAGTACTACTGCGGCTACTTCCGTGGCTACTTCCGCTCGAGACCAAAAACTCGTCACAAGTCCAGCGGTGGTAGGCACGGATGTAATTTTTTAGTACCGCTCGCAAGTAGTAGTACCGCTACCCTTAGCAGTAGTACCGCTACCCCTAGCGGTAGTACCGTGAGGTCAAGCGGTACTACCGCTCCGACGGTTCTTCTAGCTTTTTTGCCTCCTCGCTGTTGTGTTTCAAAGGGCTACTACCGCCCTAGCGGTAGTACCGCTCCTTGGAGCGGTAGTACCGCTCGGTGCGGGCTGTGACCATAACGGTTGGATTTTTCCCCACCTATAAAAGGGGGTCTTCTTCCCCAATGAACCTTATCCTTTGAGCTCGTGTTCTTCCCCCATTGTTGACCTTCTTCGAGCTTGCTAACTCTCAATCCCTCCATGGATTCTTGCTAGTTTTTGAGGGAAAAGAGAGAGGAGATCCAGATCCACATTTCCACCAATCACTTTCTCCTCTATGTGAGGGGAACCCCTTGGATCTAGATCTTGGAGTTCTTGGTGTTCTCCTTCTTGTTCTTCCTCTCATTTTCCTCCCTAGCATTAGTTGCTTCGGTGGGATTTGAGAGAGAAGGACTTGGGCACTCCGTGCGCCCTTGCCATTGCATTTGGTGCATCGGTTTGAGTTCTCCACGGTGATACATGGAAGTTACAAGTTGAGAAGCTTATTACTCTTGGGTGCTTGGTACCCTTGAGCTTGTTCCTCTTGGGTGCTTGGGCGCCCTAGACGGTTGGTGGTGTTCGGAGCTCAATCATTGTGGTGTAAAGCTCCGGGCAAGCGTCGGGGTCTCCAATTAGGTTGTGGAGATCGCCCCGAGCAATTTGACGAGTTCCGGTGACCGCCCCCAAGGGTTGCCAAAGTGTACGGGTTCGGTGACCGCCCCCAAGGGTTGCCATTTGTACGGGTTGGGTGACCGCCCTCAAGGGTCCCTTAGTGGAATCACGACATCTTGCATTGTGCGAGGGCGTGAGGAGATTACGGTGGACCTAGTGGCTTCTTGGGGAGCATTGTGCCTCCACACCGCTCCAAACGGAGATTATCATCCGCAAGGGTGTGAACTTCGGGATACATCATCGTCTCCGCGTGCCTCGGTTATCTCTTACCCGAGCCCTTTACTTATGCACTTTACTTTGTGATAGCCGTATTGTTTCTTGTCATATATCTTGCTATCACCTAAGTAGTTTTTCTTGCTTAGCATAAGTTGTTGGTGCACATAGGTGAGCCTAGTTGTTGTAGGTTTTGTGCTTGACAAATTAACCACTAGGTTTATTCCGCATTTGTTCAAGCCTCAACCGTAATTGTTTTAAAGCGCCTATTCACCCCCCCCCCTCTAGGCGACATCCACGATCTTTCAATTGGTATCAGAGCCTCGTCTCTCTTTATAGGGCTTAACCGCCTAGAGAGTAAGGATGTCGACTAGGGGTTTAGGATTCTCTGACACTCTTAGTTTCGATGGCACAAATTTTGATGTTTGGGTAATTTGCATGCTTAATCTCTTTAGGGTCATGGACCCAAATTTAGAGCAAATTGTAGATATGGGTTTTTCTCCTCCAAAGGATCCACAAAGATTATCTTTAGAGGATGAGAAAAACTCTTATCTCAATGCTCAAGCTTCTAATGTGCTTTTTGATGCTTTGAGCAATGTAGTTATATTTCAACTCATGCCTTTCCGGGATGCTCATGAGTTGTGGACAAAGCTTCAAGATAAATATGGCATGTCCAAGTTTTGTGGGGATGATTGTTCTCCCTCCACCTCCGGTCGTGTTGTGTTCTCAACTTCTTCTACTTCACCTACATGTGGTTTGCCACAAGGTAATGACATGGTGAGTAGTGGTGTTCATTGCAATGATGATAGTGGGCTTAGTTTTGATAATCCTTCATCACTTTCTTGTTGCGATGCTTCATCTTTAGACTCTAGCACTTCGAGCACTCCAAATGTTTCACATGCTTGTGTTGATAGTCCTTGCATATCATGTACAAATTGCTTGACTAAATCTCATGATGATATGCTTGCTATGTCTTGTTGGCATGATAAAAATGCATGTATTTCCTCGAGTTGTTGTGCTAACAATGTAGAGGAAACCCAACACTCCATGGAACAAGATGTGGTCTTGAATGGTGCTTCAAGGGATCCCACATCATCATCTATTGCTTTTTGCCTTATGGCCAAGGCTTCAAAGGTATCTCCCACTTTGAATCCCAATATATCTTGTGATAATATTGATGATGGCAAGAGTGATGATGATGTCGATTATGATGAAGAGAATGATGATGTTGCCTCCTTAAAAGTTAAGGGGGAAATAATTTTTAAAGCTCTTCTTAAAAATAAAATTGCTCGTTCCAACTTCATGGAAATCATGTCTATTGCTATTGAGGGCAAGAAATATATTGATGAGTTGGAATCTCGTCTTGAGGAGCATGAGGTCACCATTGATAAAATGGAAGGTCATGAGCGTGATTACGCTAATGAGATTGCGGACCTCTCTCAAGCTCTTGAACTTGAACAAACCACCAAGGAATCTCTTGAGGAGACTTTTGCTCTAGAGTTATCTAGAGTGAAGGAATCTCATGATAGAGCTCTTGAGGTGGCCAATGTTTTTGAAACTAAAAATGCTAAGCTTGAAGTTGCTCATGCTAGACTCCTTGAGGATTTTGAGCACCTCGAAAATGGCTCAAGGGTCATCAAGGGTGAGCTCATCAAACTCACTGAGTCTCATGCTCAACTTGAAGCTTCTTATTTAAAAGAGCTTGCCAAGTTTCCTTCTCCTCTTGTTGTTAATGATGATGCTTGTGCTACTAACTCTATTTCTTGTGAAGCGTCCATTTTAAAGGAGAGCGTTGAGCTACGGGCTCAACTTGAGTTGATATCTAGCAATTATGGGAAATTGTAAGAAAGCCATGAAAAGCTCTCAAGCTCTCATGATGATCTTCTAGTATCCCATAATGTGCTAAAGATAGCTCATGAGGCCATGATTGCTAAGGTAACATCTAGTGAGCCTCATGTGGACACTAGCACTACTTTTAGTCAAAATGCTATATTGCCTTGTGCTAGTCCTCGCGATTCATCCATGCATAACGTTGGTACATCTTGTGATGAATTGCTTTCCTTGCCTTGTTGCTCTAACGATGAAGCTTATACTTCCTCTAGTGCTTGTGTTGAGACTAACCATGTAGAGGAAATCAAAGAGCTCAAGGCCCAAGTCACTTCTTTGAAGAAAGACTTGGAAAAGAGTCATGAAGGGAAATTTACACTCAACAACATCTTGAGAGTGCAAAAATCCCCCAATGACAAAGGTGGACTTGGATTCAACTCCAACAAGAAGAAGTCCAAGATGAACAAAAAGAAGGGCCAAGAACAAGTCAAGAATTCGGCCAAGATTGTTTGCTTCAAGTGCAAAGTAGAAGGGCATCATGTTAGATCTTGCCCATTGAAGAAGAAGGCCATTAGTGACAAGCAACAAGGGAAGCGGCCACAAGTTCGATCTCATGCTCAACCACAAGTTGAAGAAAGTCCTCTTCCCAAGAATCCTCAAGCTAATGCTTCTCAAGTTGAGAAATCAAGTGAGAAGAAAGTGAAGAGTAGACGTTGCTACTTATGTCGTGAGAAAGGTCACCTCGCCTCTTCATGCACTAGTGGTAACTTATCCAACCCAATTATTATTGATGATATCTATTCTCTTGGGAAGGATAATGTTGGCCATGTGTTTGCCAAATTTGTTGGTGCTCAAAGTGGTGTCAAGAAAAGAACCATTTGGGTAGCCAAGCCTATTGTGACTAACCTCTTAGGACCCAACTTGGTTGGGGACCAACTAGCTCAAATTTGATCAATAGGTGTTGTTGGAGGGCATTGGAGACTTGGCTACATTATGAAGATTTAAGGGGACTTCATCATTCTTATTGTCTCAAGCCAAGTCAATTGGGTTATCAAGTTTCTATTCTAGATCCAATGTGCCTCCTTCCGGTAACTTGTACTTAAATTGTTTACATCGAAAGTTACTTGCCCCTTTGCATGTTTTGGTTTTGTTCCTTGCATGTGGTTGTATATGTTGTGCCTCCAATTTGCTTATCTTGAGTAATCAAGTATGTGTGTGTTGGTTTGCACATCATGTACGTGTGTGTAGTGTGTTGAGCCTTTGCGCATCTTGTTTGTATGTTAGTTGGCTCTTGTGAGAGATTAATGGAACATCCCATTTTGGGGGAGTGATGTGCTTTGTGCACCTCACGGTCCCATAAATGTGTTTACATGAGGAATACCACCTAGTATTGATATTGCAAGCTTATCTAGTCACTATGTGGTATGTCTTATCATGAGAAATTCAAATTCTAAATAGTCCATTAATTATCTCTTGTTGGATCCTCTTTTTGCCTCTTGTTAAGTTTTCTTTAATTGGTATCACATTATGGGGGAGTAATATGCTATGTATATTACTAGCCTAGAAAATGTGTACATTTGAGATATTGTCACCTAGAATTGATATTGTAAATTGTCTTGTTCCTACGTGGCATGTTAGCTCTACAAGTTGCAATTTGCTTGTGCTTGGTGTGAAGATGATGTCGGATATCCTTGCTATCTACCATCGGGAATTATTTCCAAATACTTCTTGTCTTTTGACAATCGGTACTCACTTATGTGTGGTAGAAATTATTGATCATCTTCTCATTGGCGTTTGCTTTTTATTTGCCTTATCGCTTGCCAAGTTTGTGTCAACTCCCATTGCCTTCCGTGCCACTTGAGCATCTTGTTGTTTTCTTGATCTTGTCTAGTGTTTTCCTTGATATAGTGAACGTGGTGATCCTGTTGGGAATCGTAGCATAATTTTAAAATTTTCCTACGTTCACCAAGATGCATCTATGGAGTGTACTAGCAACGAGGGGAAGGGAGTGCATCTACATACCCTTGTAGATCGCGAGCGGAAGCGTTCCAATGAACGTGGATGACGGAGTCGTACTCGCCGTGATCCAAATCACCGATGACCGAGTGCCGAACGGACGGCACCTCCGCGTTCAACACACGTACGGTGCAGCGACGTCTCCTCCTTCTTGATCCAGCAAGGGGGAAGGAGAGGTTGATGGAGATCCAGCAGCACGACGGCGTGGTGGTGGATGTAGCGGGTCTCGTGCAGGGCTTCGCCGAGCTTCTACGAGAGAGAGAGAGGTGTTGCAGGGGAGGAGGGAGGCGCCCAAGGCTGTTGTATGCTGCCCTCCCTCCCCCCCTTTATATAGGCCCTTGGGGGGGGTGCGCCAGCCCCAAGAGATGGGATCTCAAGGGGGGCGGCGGCCACAAGGGGGGGAAGGGGTTGCCTTGCCCCCCAAGGCAAGGGGGAACTCCCCCCCCCTAGGGTTCCCAACCCTAGGCGCATGGGGGGAGGCCCAAGGGGGGCGCCCCAGCCCACTAGGGGCTGGTTCCCTTCCACTTTCAGCCCACGGGGCCCTCCGGGACAGGTGGCCCCACCCGGTGGACCCCCGGGACCCTTCCGGTGGTCCCGGTACAATACCGATAACCCCCGAAACTTTCCCGATGGCCGAAACTGGACTTCCTATATATAATTCTTCACCTCCGGACCATTCCGGAACCTCTCGTGACGTCCGGGATCTCATCCGGGACTCCGAACAACTTTCGGGTTTCCGCATACATATATCTCTACAACCCTAGCGTCACCGGACCTTAAGTGTGTAGACCCTACGGGTTCGGGAGACATGCAGACATGACCGAGACGCCTCTCCGGTCAATAACCAACAGCGGGATCTGGATACCCATGTTGGCTCCCACATGTTCCACGATGATCTCATCGGATGAACCACGGTGTCGAGGATTCAATCAATCCCGTATACAATTCCCTTTGTCAATCGGTATGTTACTTGCCCGAGATTCGATCGTCGGTATCCCAATACCTTGTTCAATCTCGTTACCGGCAAGTCTCTTTACTCGTACCGCAATGCATGATCCTGTGACTAACGCCTTAGTCACATTGAGCTCATTATGATGATGCATTACCGAGTGGGCCCAGAGATACCTCTCCGTCATACGGAGTGACAAATCCCAGTCTCGATCCGTGCCAACCCAACAGACACTTTCGGAGATACCCGTAGTGCACCTTTATAGTCACCCAGTTACGTTGTGACGTTTGGCACACCCAAAGCACTCCTACGGTATCCGGGAGTTGCACGATCTCATGGTCTAAGGAAAAGATACTTGACATTGGAAAAGCTCTAGCAAATGAAACTACACGATCTTTTATGCTATGCTTAGGATTGGGTCTTGTCCATCACATCATTCTCCTAATGATGTGATCCCGTTATCAATGACATCCAATGTCCATAGTCAGGAAACCATGACTATCTGTTGATCAACGAGCTAGTCAACTAGAGGCTTACTAGGGACAGGTTGTGGTCTATGTATTCACACATGTATTACGATTTCCGGACAATACAATTATAGCATGAATAATAGACAATTACCATGAACAAAGAAATATAATAATAACCATTTATTATTGCCTCTAGGGCATATTTCCAACAGTCTCCCACTTGCACTAGAGTCAATAATCTAGTTACATTGTGATGAATCGAACACCCATTGCGTCCTGGTGTTGATCATGTTTTGCCCTAGGGAGACGCTTAGTCAACGGATCTGCTACATTCAGGTCCGTGTGTACTTTACAAATATCTATGTCTCCATTTTGAACACTTTCACGAATGGAGTTGAAGCGACGCTTGATATGCCTGGTCTTCCTGTGAAACCTGGGCTCCTTCGCAAGGGCAATAGCTCCAGTGTTGTCACAGAAGAGAGTCATCGGGCCCGACGCATTGGGAATCACCCCTAGGTCGGTAATGAACTCCTTTATCCAGACTGCTTCCTGTGCTGCCTCCGAGGCTGCCATGTACTCCGCTTCACATGTAGATCCCGCCACGACGCTTTGCTTGCAACTGCACCAGCTTACTGCTCCTCTATTCAATATATACACGTATCCGGTCTGTGACTTCGAGTCATCCAGATCTGTGTCGAAGCTAGCGTCGACGTAACCCTTTACGACGAGCTCTTCGTCACCTCCATAAACGAGAAACATATCCTTAGTCCTCTTCAGGTACTTCAGGATATTTTTGACCGCTGTCCAGTGTTCCTTGCCGGGATTACTTTGGTACCTTCCTACCAAACTTACGGCAAGGTTTACATCAGGTCTGGTACACAGCATGGCATACATAATAGACCCTATGGCCGAGGCATAGGGGATGACACTCATCTCTTCTATATCTTGTGCCGTGGTCGGGCATTGAGCCGTGCTCAATTGCACACCTTGCAATACAGGCAAGAACCCCTTCTTGGACTGATCCATATTGAACTTCTTCAATATCTTGTCAAGGTATGTACTCTGTGAAAGACCAATGAGGCGTCTTGACCTATCCCTATAGATCTTGATGCCTAATATATAAGCAGCTTCTCCAAGGTCCTTCATTGAAAAACACTTATTCAAATAGGCCTTTATACTTTCCAAGAATTCTATATCATTTCCCATCAATAGTATGCCATCCACATATAATATGAGAAATGCTACAGAGCTCCCACTCACTTTCTTGTAAACACAGGCTTCTCCATAAGTCTGTGTAAACCCAAACGCTTTGATCATCTCATCAAAGCGAATGGTCCAACTCCGAGATGCTTGCACCAGCCCATAAATTGAGCGTTGGAGCTTGCATACTTTGTTAGCATTCTTAGGATCGACAAAACCTTCCGGCTGCATCATATACAACTCTTCCTTAAGGAAGCCGTTAAGGAATGCCGTTTTGACGTCCATCTGCCATATCTCATAATCATAGTATGCGGCAATTGCTAACATGATTCGGACGGACTTCAGCTTCGCTACGGGTGAGAAAGTCTCATCGTAGTCAACCCCTTGAACTTGTCGATAACCCTTAGCGACAAGTCGAGCTTTGTAGATGGTCACATTACCATCTGCGTCCGTCTTCTTCTTAAAGATCCATTTGTTTTCTATGGCTCGCCGCTCATCGGGCAAGTCAGTCAAAGTCCATACTTTGTTTTCATACATGGATTCTATCTCGGATTTCATGGCTTCTAGCCATTTGTCGGAATCCGGGCCCGCCATCGCTTCTTCATAGTTCGAAGGTTCACCGTTGTCTAACAACATGATTTCCAGGACAGGGTTGCCGTACCACTCTGGTGCGGAACGTGTCCTTGTGGACCTACGAAGTTCAGCAACTTGATCTGAAGCTTCATGATCATCATCATTAACTTCCTCCCCAGTCGGTGTAGGCACCACAGGAACATTTTCCCGCGCTGCGCTACTTTCCGGTTCGGAAGGGGTGACTATCACCTCATCAAGTTCCACTTTCCTCCCACTCAATTCTTTCGAGAGAAACTCCTTCTCTAGAAAGGACCCGTTCTTGGCAACGAAGATCTTGCCTTCGGATCTGAGGTAGAAGGTATACCCAATAGTTTCCTTAGGGTATCCTATGAAGACGCATTTTTTCTATTTGGGTTCGAGCTTTTCAGGTTGAAGTTTCTTGACATAAGCATCGCATCCCCAAACTTTTAGAAACGACAGCTTAGGTTTCTTACCAAACCATAATTCATACGGTGTCGTCTCAACGGATTTCGACGGAGCCCTATTTAAAGTGAATGCGGCAGTCTCTAAAGCATAACCCCAAAATGAGAGCGGTAAGTCGGTAAGAGACATCATAGATCGCACCATATCCAATAGAGTGCGATTACGACGTTCGGACACACCATTTCTCTGAGGTGTTCCAGGCGGCGTGAGTTGTGAAACTATTCCACATTTCCTTAAGTGTGTACCAAATTCGTGACTTAAATATTCTCCACCACGATCTGATCGTAAGAATTTTATTTTCCTGTCACGTTGATTCTCAACTTCACTCTAAAATTCCTTGAACTTTTCAAAGGTTTCAGACTTGTGTTTCATTAGGTAGACATACCCATATCTACTTAAATCATCAGTGAGAGTGAGAACATAACGATATCCTCCGCGAGCCACAACACTCATTGGACCACACACATCGGTATGTATGATTTCCAATAAGTTGGTTGCTCGCTCCATTGTTCCGGAGAACGGAGTCTTGGTCATCTTACCCATGAGGCATGGTTCGCACGTGTCAAATGATTCGTAATCAAGAGACTCCAAAGGTCCATCTGCATGGAGCTTCTTCATGCGCTTGACACCAATGTGACCAAGGCGGCAGTGCCACAAGTATGTGGGACTATCGTTATCAACCTTACATCTTTTGGTATTCACATTATGAACATGTGTAACATCACGTTCGAGATTCATCAAAAATAAACCATTGACCAGCGGGGCATGACCATAAAACATTTCTCTCAAATAAATAGAACAATCATTATTCTCGGATTTAAATGAGTAGCCATCTCGAATTAAACGAGATCCAGATACAATGTTCATGCTCAAAGCTGGCACTAAATAACAATTATTGAGGTTTAAAACTAATCCCGTAGGGAGATGCAGAGGTAGCGTGCCGACGGCGATCACATCGACCTTGGAACCATTCCCGACGTGCATCGTCACCTCGTCCTTCGCCAGTCTCCGTTTATTCCGTAGTTCCTATTTTGAGTTACAAATATGAGCAACCGCACCGGTATCAAATACCCAGGAGCTACTACGAGTACTGGTAAGGTACACATCAATTACTAGTATATCACATATACCTTGGGTGTTGCCGGCCTTCTTCTTGTCCGCTAAATATTTGGGGCAATTCCGCTTCCAATGACCACTTCCCTTGCAATAAAAGCACTCAGTCTCGGGCTTGGGTCCGTTCTTTGACTTCTTCCCGGTAACTGGCTTACCGGGCGCGGCGACTCCCTTGCCGTCCTTCTTGAAGTTCTTCTTACCCTTGCCCTTCTTGAACTTAGTGGTTTTATTCACCATCAACACTTGATGTTCTTTTCTGATCTCTACCTCAGCTGATTTCAGCATTGAATATACCTCGGGAATGGTCTTTTCCATCCCCTGCAAATTGTAGTTCATCACAAAGCTCTTGTAGCTTGGTGGAAGCGACTGGAGGATTCTGTCAATGACCGCGTCATCCGGGAGATTAACTCCCAGCTGAGACAAGCGGTTGTGCAACCCAGACATTCTGAGTATGTGCTCACTAACAGAACTGTTCTCCTCCATTTTACAGCTGAAGAACTTGTCGGAGACATCATATCTCTCGACCCGGGCATGAGCTTGAAAAACCAGTTTCAGCTCCTCGAACATCTCATATGCTCCATGTTTCTCAAAACGCTTTTGGAGACCCGGTTCTAAGCTGTAAAGCATGCCGCACTGAACGAGGGAGTAATCATCAGCACGCTGCTGCCAAGCGTTCATAACGTCTTGGTTCTCAGGGATTGGTGCTTCACCTAGCGGTGCTTCTAAGACATAATCTTTCTTGGCTGCTATGAGGATGATCCTCAGGTTCCGGACCCAGTCCGTATAGTTGCTGCCATCATCTTTCAGCTCGGTTTTCTCTAGGAACGCGTTGAAATTGAGGACAACGTGGGCCATTTGATCTACAATACATAGTGTAAAGATTTAGACTAAGTTCATGATAATTAAGTTCATATAATCAAATTATTTAATGAACTCCCACTCAGATAGACATCCCTCTAGTCATCTAAGTGAAACATGATCCGAATTTGACTAGGCCGTGTCCGATCATCACGTGAGACGGACTAGTCAAGATCGGTGAACATCTCCATGTTGATCGTATCTTCTATACGACTCATGCTCGACCTTTCGGTCCTCCGTGTTCCGAGGCCATGTCTGTACATGCTAGGCTCGTCAAGTCAACCTAAGTGTATTGCGTGTGTTCCGAGGCCATGTCTGTACATGCTAGGCTCGTCAACACCCGCTGTATTCGAACGTTAGAATCTATCACACCCGATCATCACGTGGTGCTTCGAAACAACGAACCTTCGCAACGGTGCACAGTTAGGGTGAACACTTTCTTGAAATTATTATAAGTGATCATCCTACTTGCTACCGTCGTTCTAAGCAAATAAGATGCAAAAAACATGATAAACATCACATGCAATCAAATAGTGACATGATATGGCCAATATCATCATGCTCCTTTGATCTCCATCTTCGGGGCACCATGATCATCTTTGTCACCGGCATGACACCATGATCTCCATCATCATGATCTCCATCATTGTGTCTTCATGGAGTCGTCACGCCAACGATTACTTCTACTTCTATGGCTAACGCTTTTAGCAATAAAGTAAAGTAATTTACATGGCGTTTATTTAATGACACGCAGGTCATACAAAATAATAAAAACAACTCCTATGGCTCCTGCCGGTTGTCATACTCATCGACATGCAAGTCGTGATTCCTATTACAAGAATATGATCAATCTCATACATCACATATATCATTCATCACATCTTCTGGCCATATCACATCACATAGCACTTGCTGCAAAAACAAGTTAGACGTCCTCTAATTGTTGTTGCAAGTTTTTTTACGTGGTTTGTAGGTTTCTAGCAAGAACGTTTCTTACCTACGTATGACCACAACGTGATTTGCCAATTTCTGTTTACCCTTCATAAGGACCCTTTTCATCGAATCCGTTCCGACTAAAGTAGGAGAGACAGACACCCGCTAGCCACCTTATGCAACTTGTGCATGTCAGTCGGTGGAACCAGTCTCACGTAAGCGTACGTGTAAGGTCGGTCCGGGCCGCTTCATCCTACAATGCCGCCGAAACAAGAAACGACTAGTAGCGGCAAGAAGAATTGGCAAACTCAACGCCCACAACTGCTTTGTGTTCTACTCGTGCATAGTAACTACGCATAGGCCTGGCTCATGATGCCACTGTTGGGAATCGTAGCATAATTTTAAAATTTTCCTACGTTCACCAAGATGCATCTATGGAGTGTACTAGCAACGAGGGGAAGGGAGTGCATCTACATACCCTTGTAGATCGCGAGCGGAAGCATTCCAATGAACGTGGATGACGGAGTCGTACTCGCCGTGATCCAAATCACCGATGACCGAGTGCCGAACGGACGGCACCTCCGCGTTCAACACACGTACGGTGCAGCGACGTCTCCTCCTTCTTGATCCAGCAAGGGGGAAGGAGAGGTTGATGGAGATCCAGCAGCACGACGGCGTGGTGGTGGATGTAGCGGGTCTCGTGCAGGGCTTCGCCGAGCTTCTACGAGAGAGAGAGAGGTGTTGCAGGGGAGGAGGGAGGCGCCCAAGGCTGTTGTATGCTGCCCTCCCTCCCCCCCTTTATATAGGCCCCTGGGGGGGTGCGCCAGCCCCAAGAGATGGGATCTCAAGGGGGGCGGCGGCCACAAGGGGGGGAAGGGGTTGCCTTGCCCCCCAAGGCAAGGGGGAACTCCCCCCTAGGGTTCCCAACCCTAGGCGCATGGGGGGAGGCCCAAGGGGGGCGCCCCAGCCCACTAGGGGCTGGTTCCCTTCCACTTTCAGCCCACGGGGCCCTCCGGGACAGGTGGCCCCACCCGGTGGACCCCCGGGACCCTTCCGGTGGTCCCGGTACAATACCGATAACCCCCGAAACTTTCCCGGTGGCCGAAACTGGACTTCCTATATATAATTCTTCACCTCCGGACCATTCCGGAACCTCTCGTGATGTCCGGGATCTCATTCGGGACTCCGAACAACTTTCGGGTTTCCGCATACATATATCTCTACAACCCTAGCGTCACCGGACCTTAAGTGTGTAGACCCTACGGGTTCGGGAGACATGCAGACATGACCGAGACGCCTCTCCGGTCAATAACCAACAGCGGGATCTGGATACCCGTGTTGTCTCCCACATGTTCCACGATGATCTCATCGGATGAACCACGGTGTCGAGGATTCAATCAATCCCGTATACAATTCCCTTTGTCAATCGGTATGTTACTTGCCCGAGATTCGATCGTCGGTATCCCAATACCTTGTTCAATCTCGTTACCGGCAAGTCTCTTTACTCGTACCGCAATGCATGATCCCGTGACTAACGCCTTAGTCACATTGAGCTCATTATGATGATGCATTACCGAGTGGGCCCAGAGATACCTCTCCGTCATACGGAGTGACAAATCCCAGTCTCGATCCGTGCCAACCCAACAGACACTTTCGGAGATACCCGTAGTGCACCTTTATAGTCACCCAGTTACGTTGTGACGTTTGGCACACCCAAAGCACTCCTACGGTATCCGGGAGTTGCACGATCTCATGGTCTAAGGAAAAGATACTTGACATTGGAAAAGCTCTAGCAAACGAAACTACACGATCTTTTATGCTATGCTTAGGATTGGGTCTTGTCCATCACATCATTCTCCTAATGATGTGATCCCGTTATCAATGACATCCAATGTCCATAGTCAGGAAACCATGACTATCTGTTGATCAACGAGCTAGTCAACTAGAGGCTTACTAGGGACAGGTTGTGGTCTATGTATTCACACATGTATTACGATTTCCGAACAATACAATTATAGCATGAATAATAGACAATTACCATGAACAAAGAAATATAATAATAACCATTTATTATTGCCTCTAGGGCATATTTCCAACAGATCCTACCTTGTGCATTTTGTATTCAAATGCAAATTCTCTATAATGCACAACTCGTGGGGGAGCTATCCTATTTTCTATAAAACACTAAACTTGTGATCCATTTTAAGTGTGTGTTGGTGGACGGCAAGCCGTTTCTTTTTGGTACTTGTGCCATCATGAAACTTTGTAGAGAGCTTGGTTTGTTTGGAACCATCCTCTCTTTTGGGAGTTTGATATCATTTTGTGGGTTCCAATGGATATCTCATTCCTTGATGTATCTTTTAATGATATCTTCCAAGTGATGATTTCTCCATTTGGTATTCTTTTCACTTGGTATTTCCTTGTATTTTGGTATCGGTTCTTGAAAGTCTTGATCATGCATATTAACTTCATGTAGTTTCCGTGGCATGCTTTCTCTCTTTGACCCAATATATAGGGGAAACTCCACCAAGTCTCAAATTGGATGAGATGTGCATGAATTTTATTTCCATATCTATATGCACATATTTATGTGGAGTTTGTCCTATGTATTGTTGGTGTTTCTAACTCTTTGGTCCCAATGAGTTTGGGTACCATTTTGTTTGTGTTGTTGTTCTAGGAACAATTGGGGATGCATTGGATGCTCGACTCACTCACAAGGAAGGTGTTGTCACCATGTGCTTTTTGGAGTCAAGCTAGGATGATCAATGAACTACTTTGTACCTTCAATTGGTATCTACTACATCCTTCCAATGTTAACTCGGTAACAAGTTCTTCATATACTTCATGCACACATTTCTTGCATCAACCTTGTGTAGGTTGTATCATGGCATGTTATTCATTCTCTCTTGTGATACTTGTTTCCTTTCTCAAAGCATCCCAATAATGATCTCTTGTTGCTAGTTGTGATGTCTTTGATGGTTGTGTGGTAGGAATTCATTTATATACAATAATACCATATCTAGCCATGTGCTATGCTTCCAAGCAAATATCTTATTGGTATATGTATGACGTCCTTTTGGATATCTTGTTCCTTCTTGTTGTAACTATTTCGGGTGTACATCCTTCTTTGTAGATATATATCATCATGATTTCGTCTACCTAGAACCTTATACACTTGAGAGAAATTACATCCCTAGATGATATCTTTCTTTCACGTCCACCTTGTCTCTCTTTTGTTATTTCTTTGGTGGCTCGAAAGCTTTTGCCTTGAGTATGTGTCGTATCTCGTTGCATCTTGATGCACTCTTGTGTGGTGAAGATTATTTTCCTTGTGCTTATCTTTACGAGGCTTTTGCCATCTTAATTGGTATCCCTCGTCTTGATGAGGCTTTCTTCTTCTATCTTCACCACGGGTTGTCACAAGCATAGGTTCTCTATATGCTTATTAGTAAGCTTGTGAACCCATTTGCTAGTTGTGTGTGGGAATGATAGGCCTTGCACCGTGTGCCTCATTCTTCCAAGACTATGTTGATGCTTAATGCTCATCCGTACATTAGTCTTCTCAAGTGCTTTGCCATGACTCACATACATCATTTTGGTTGAGCCTACCCTTAAGTTGCCTCTTTTATATGTTGCTCAACCATTTGTTTGTTGCAAGTGCTAGGCTTTGTTTCCTACATTCTCACTTGCACTTGTTGTGAGTTTCTATTGATTTTCGGGGAGAGATGATCCTATTTTGTGCACTTGGTATCCTAATGCAAATATTGTAAGGAGTGCATAAATCATGGAGAGCTTCACTAGTGTCTTTAGAACACTCTGTTGCTCTCTTGCACTTGTCGTGAGGTTCTATTGATCTTGGGGGAGTGACGATCCTATTTTGTGCTCGTTGTATCCCATTACAAAACTAAATTGTGCACAAATCATGGGGAGCTTCTCTAGTTTCTCTAGAACACTCCTTTGCTCATATCATAATTTATTTCATTCATATGGCACGTAGGATCATTGGTCTAGTTGGCTCAATTGATATCCTTTGTTTGCTTGCTTCAATTGGTATCTTTTGATTGCTTGATTGCTTGTTTCTCTCTTTTTTATGTCTTTGTGGCATATCATTCTTTTGCTATCTTTGTGCCTCAATATAGTTTGTGTTCCCCCAAGTATTTACCTTTGGATATGTGTGTTGCATTCCACTCATTTGTTGAGAAATACATAATTTATGGAGGACCACAATTTATATTGGCCTTCTAAGCTTTTCTCCCATTTTGGCAATCGATGCCAATGGGGGAGAAGTTCCAGAGAGTTTTGTGGAGAAGTTTAGAGAATTCTCTCCTCTTGCTTTGGTTTTGTTCCTAAGCATTTGCATCTCTTACTCATGCATCATTGGTTGTTGCATTGCATGGTGATGCATAATTCCTTATATAAACTCTCTTGAAAGTGATTGTCATCAATTACCAAAATGGGGGAGATTGAAAGAACATGTGGTGCCCCCATGTTTGGTTTTGGTAATTGATGACAATCTCTATGGACTAATGGTTGCCTTGAGTTATATTTGAAGGTTTTGTCCATAGGCTTTTCTTGGAGTACATGTGTTGGTTTCAAGGAGAGTTTGTGTTGACCAAGGTGCTATTAAGGAGTTATCCAAAGATTGGTCATGTGAGAGTTGAGCTTATTGCAAGCATGTCTTAAAGAAGAAGATTGTGTGATCATTCATGTTTACCTTCAAGACATCATCCCAATGAAGAGAGTTGGAAAGATTCTAGGTTGATCAAGACTAAGTCAAGAGTGAATCAAGTTGATCAACTCACAAAGCGTAGAAGATGTACCGAGAGGGATCAAGTGATACCATGGTATGGTAAGCATTGTCCATTGTGCTTTGTGTACTAACCCATGGTCTATGTGAGAGTTCTATGTGGGGTTAGGTACGTGTTCATGGGCTTGCGTCAAGAGGAAGATATCACTCAACCCATGGAGAGGATGACATCAAGTGGTGATCGTCATCAAGATTGCCGTGTGCAAGTTCAAGTGGAGCATCACGAAGAGATCAAGTGCTTGAACCTTGCCGTCCATTGTGGTGACAATGGACTTGTGAAGATGTGCCGAAGAGTGGCTCACCCATAGTGGACTATGGGGGAGTAATCATCTAGTCTTCATCGAGCCAACGCAATCAAGAAAGGTAGTCCAACTTGAGGGAGTCAAGATCGTCATCATCTAGCTCAAGTGGACCATGTGCAAGGCAAAGGTTTGCCCTTGATAGGTTTTCTATTTTACCGGTCTCATGGTGGTAGTTGGGAGACCGGGTTATAGGATCGATAGCCGTACTATCAAGGGGGGCTCTCAAGTGAGTAGCTTGATCGTATCGTTCGTCGAGAGCTCAAACCATTGCATCCTTGCATCATGTTTCTTGGTTCTTGTTTGGTTCTCTTTGTGAGTCTTAGAGCTCATGGTCATCTTGATGACAAGCTTGAGTTCATCGAAAACGGAGTTTGCATGCGTCTTCTATGATGTTTTCGATGTTGGAGGTTTTACCGGTCTTATCCGAGGAAGGGTTCTCACCATTTTCTTTTGGGCCTTTTCTCATTTGCTTCTTATTGGTATTTCTATCAAGATTGTGTTAGCCCTTGTCGCTAGCTTTCCAACAAACTTGGTTTCGTGGAATTCGGAGTCCGTTTGCAGAAGTTGTGTCAGTTTTGGTGTTCTGAAAAGGCTACAGCGGTACTACCGCGGACATGAGCGGATGTAATTTTTTACTACCGCTCTTGGGAGAGGTACTACCGCTCTTGAGAGCGGTACTACCGCTTGGAGCAGTACTACCGCGGCTACTTCCGTGGCTACTTCCGCTCGGGACCAAAAACTCGTCACAAGTCCAGCGGTGGTAGGCACGGACGTAATTTTTTAGTAGCGCTCGCAAGCAGTAGTACCTCTACCCTTAGCAGTAGTAATGCTACCCCTAGCGGTAGTACCGTGAGGTCAAGCGGTACTACCGCTCCGACGGTTCTTCTGGCTTTTTTGCCTCCTCGCTGTTGTGTTTCAAAGGGCTACTACCGCTCGGTGTGGGCTGTGACCATAACGGTTGGATTTTTCCCCACCTATAAAAGGGGGTCTTCTTCCCCAATGAACCTTATCCTTTGAGCTCGTGTTCTTCCCCCATTGTTGACCTTCTTCGAGCTTGCTAACTCTCAATCCCTCCATGGATTCTTGCTAGTTTTTGAGGGAAAAGAGAGAGGAGATCTAGATCCACATTTCCACCAATCACTTTCTCCTCTATGTGAGGGGAACCCCTTGGATCTAGATCTTGGAGTTCTTGGTGTTCTCCTTCTTGTTCTTCCTCTCATTTTCCTCCCTAGCATTAGTTGCTTCGGTGGGATTTGAGAGAGAAGGACTTGGGCACTCCGTGTGCCCTTGCCATTGCATTTGGTGCATCGGTTTGAGTTCTCCACGGTGATACGTGGAAGTTATAAGTTGAGAAGCTTATTACTCTTGGGTGCTTGGTACCCTTGAGCTTGTTCCTCTTGGGTGCTTGGGCGCCCTAGACGGCTGGTGGTGTTCGGAGCTCAATCATTGTGGTGTAAAGCTCCGGGCAAGCGTCGGGGTCTCCAATTAGGTTGTGGAGATCGCCCCGAGCAATTTGACGGGTTCCGGTGACCGCCCCCAAGGGTTGCCAAAGTGTACGGGTTCGGTGACCGCCCCCAAGGGTTGCCATTTGTACGGGTTGGGTGACCGCCCTCAAGGGTCCCTTAGTGGAATCACGACATCTTGCATTGTGCGAGGGCGTGAGGAGATTACGGTGGCCCTAGTGGCTTCTTGGGGAGCATTGTGCCTCCACACCGCTCCAAACGGAGATTATCATCCGCAAGGGTGTGAACTTCGGGATACATCGTCGTCTCCGCGTGCCTCGGTTATCTCTTACCCGAGCCCTTTACTTATGCACTTTACTTTGTGATAGCCATATTGTTTCTTGTCATATATCTTGCTATCACCTAATTAGTTTTTCTTGCTTAGCATAAGTTGTTGGTGCACATAGGTGAGCCTAATTGTTGTAGGTTTTGTGCTTGACAAATTAACCGCTAGGTTTATTCCGTATTTGTTCAAGCCTCAACCGTAATTATTTTAAAGCGCCTATTCACCCCCCCTCTAGGCGACATCCATGATCTTTCAAACGGTCCCTACCAAAAGTTAATTAGAAAATTATAAATTAGGAGTAGGAACCGATTTTAATCAGAAAGGAGGACTCGCTAAGCACCCGGAAGCTGGAGTCGGTTACGGATTGACCCGATGAGGCAACGAGGCGACGAGTCTAAAATTTGGGAGAGGAAGCCGAGAAGGCAACAACTGCGGCGGCCTGAATCCAATCAATCCCGAGGCGAAGGCGACGAGACGATCACGTTTCCTGTAGCTACGCCGACGCGATTGCTGTTGGGTTTCCCGATCAAGATGATCCTGATTCCCGATCGATTGTTGTAGCGATCCCCTTTTTTCGGACGATCCCGTTTCCACCTTACGACCGAGCACTTTCTTTTTTGAGAGAAAGATCGATCTAGCACAACGCTCGATGGCCTCGACTCAGGCCCAGCTCCAGCGCCCTGCGACCCAGTGCGCCTGCAGCACCTAGGATTTTTTTGAGAAATACTAGCCGTGTATAAAAAATTTGCCCCCCCCCCAAATTATGGGCCCTGTGCGGGCTGCACATTTGGCACAACTATGGGCCCGACCCTGCATCATGGTTTCTCACCGGGAAGAGCAAGGCGTGGTTGATGGGCTTCATGAAGATGCAACCGACGGACCAGACGTCGATGGCGGCAGAATAATTGATGGGGTTGAGAAGCAGCTCTAGGGAAGGTACCACGTACACTCTCATCATGTCACTCTTCAACAATGGTCGCGCTAGACGGAAGTGGAAGATCTTGAGGCTGCAGTAGGCGTTCAGCAGCGGGTTGCTCACCAAGACATGATATTTTCCTTAGGAGTCCTTGGTTATCCATCCTTGCAACGGCGACTACAGAGCAAAAAACCAAGAATACGCCCATGGAGATGTAACCTCAATTGGGAGGACTAGAGGAGAGGGGTCGTTGAAGGGGAAGTTTATGCGTCAACCTCAATTGGGAGGACGGGAGGAAGGGAGGAATGGGGCTGGGAAGGAGACATTTACAACAAATTAAGAGCTGAGATAACTAAGCGGAATGGGAGAGGATTCAACGTCATTGATTGAGAGAAGACAAGGAGCAAGCAGGAAATCGATTAGTTGCTGCGCAATAATAAGAGATGAGTTTCTTGTATGGAAATTATTTTTTTATTTGCTGACATAGCATATTTGGTAATATGGAATGCCGCATGGTGAGAGGATTAGTGGTAGTGGGAACTAAAAAGGTGATGTGGCATGCATGGTGATGTGGAGTGTGTGCATGTTGAGAGAATTGGTAGTAGTGGCGATCAACTTCTTAAGAATGTAGGATGTGCGTGTCCAATGGAATGGCATCATCAAATATTCCCCTGTTTTTAGTTTTTTACATTTCAAAGCACTAATCCATTTGCCGATCCACTTTCATCGTTGGCTTCATTACGGTGAGTTTTTTTTTATAGATTCCATATCAACAAATTTGAAAAAAAAATCATACCTGCAATGTCACAAGGTTATCAACCACCTAATTGTCCGACATAACTTACTTCATGATACTTGTATAAGTTGATTCCACTCATTAATTGTTTTTAACACTTGATCATCCACTCTCTAGTCCCCCTTCTTGTATAAAAGCGATCATCATTCAAACACATCACGTATTACTGGAATGATTGAACCATGGGAACGAATGAACATGGCTATCACCTTCTTTGGCCAGATCTCTCAATTTTGTTAGAAACTCAGTTCAGTGTGCACCTCACCGCTGTCATCAGTCATGTGTTGTCTATGTTTACATCCCAAACCGGTTGATGACTTTGTATAACTCCATAGGGTGCACTACCACAACACATCCTATGTCCATTCCTATTTCTACCTGAAATTTCCCAAGAAAAATCCCAAATTGAGCTATGCATAACATCACAATATCTAACGTCAGTAACAAAACCATTGGCTGGTAACTATACACAATTATTAACCACTAACATGGCAAAGCATGGCCAAATATCATGACCGGTAGCGTCGAGAAAAATTTCATCGAAACATTATGAGATGAGATCATGTTTTGAAGCCTCATCAAGACGAACTCGTGAGGGAAAATGGTTCGCTAACCAAATTAATGGTTGGTATTTTTTAAAATTTTACGGTTAATGTGATGACGTTAGTACTGGGTGAAAGATTCTGCATGCATACATGTGTCCTCTCACGAAAAAATCCCATTGAAAACCACCGTATCCGTATGGTAGAGAATTTTGCATGCGAATCCACTAGATTTTTCTCCAATGAAAATTAAGTGTGAGGAGGCCCCCCGAAAAAAAAACGGCAAAAGAAAAGTGTGAGGACTCGTACAGTGCGCTGCAGTACAACCGCGTGACACAACAAAGGTCAACCCTGGCACGTTTGCACGGTCGACGGAGACCAAGACCGAGGGACCAGACGCGATCACGCGAGCACAGTGCGGCCCCCTACATCCTCCCCTGGTCCAGCGCAAGCCAACTCACACAGCGCAATGAATGACCACTCCCACTCGGACTCACCACGACCTGACGAGACGACTGTCGCGCCCTGCTTCGAGCACGCCACCCCCCCTGCTTTTCATTTCAGTTTTCGGCGCAGAGCGGTTCGCTCACGCCCCACGCGCCCAAGCCCAACCCACCGCCGTCCTCCCTCACAATCCCCCCGTCTCCCAACCCAAAACCCTCGTTTCATCCGCGGCGATTCCCCATCTCCTCTGCGTGCCGCCGGGGAGCGCTCGATTCCGGCCGTCGTTGGGTAAGCATTACTCTTCAACCACTGATGTTCTTTTTTCCTGCGCGACCCGATTAATTGTCTGTCGTCGCGTACGTTCGATTTTCGTTTGAGTTACGGCGGGATCGCTGCCGATTTGGGGGAAAGGGTCGCGCTCCGTGGGTTCGGGGCTTTGGGAGGTGGGTTTTGTCCAGGCCAGAGGTTTTGGCGAGGTTCATGCCCATCGAGTCCGCCATTCCGGCATGCAGCGGGGTCGCTGCCTGCTTGTGTTGGCTTCGAAGGCGACCCGGTTATTAGATTCCCAACTGTGCATGCAAGTCGGACGGTTGCGCCTTCTCGATGAGGGCGACGTTCAGTTCAGCGGTTTTCCTTTTATTACTCTCGGTCTCACCTCTAGATTCCAGTATGGATTTTATTTTCCTTTTAATTCGAGGTAATCGATTTTGAGCATCTAATGTAGGTACGAACACCGATTGCCTTAGAAGTTGCCATGTTTTACCACCCCCTTCAATTCCTTCTCACATTCGTGTTACCAATTTAGCCATTTACGTCACATTTAACTCTGTTTGTTGTTAAAATGTAAAAAAGTAAAACTCTGTTTGTTGGAAACTACTCCCTCCATGCCAAAAAACGCTCTTATATTATGGGACGAAGGGAGTACTTGTTATTGGCAGGTGCTTTCAATTCAGCTTCTTCTTTAAAAAGGTGCTTTCAATTCTTTATTACGTCTAATACGAATGAGCCTAGCTTGCTTGGTAGGAAATGTGGATGTACACCCCCACCACCCAGGTTCAAGTCTTATTCAACTTGTGCTGGGGTGCTTATCATTGTTTATAAGGCGTCCCGCCTTGGACGCTTAGGTGGCAAGGCGCCCTGGCAGTGCCTTACAATTATGCCCGCTTTACGCGCTTAGACGTCCCCTTAGGCGCTTACGTGTCAGGGCGCTTACCGCCTTGTAAACAATAAATAAATAAACCAATTTTATAACATGCGAATATGAGGCTGTGTCCTAAGGCACGACGGTCTGTGCGCCATGAGGACATGAGGCTGTGTCCTAAGGTGACGACACAAGTTGACATGAGAAGCATCAAGTGGCTTGTGCCACAGTGCTGTTCATCAATAAATTCCTTTTTGTTTCACAAAATATTCCTTTTTGTCCCCCCAAGATCACTTTTATGACAGCGAGTACGTCATTTAATGTTCTTTTCACCAATGTCCCCATTCAAGAAACCTCCTAACACCAATAACAAACCCTCCTGACAAAACACACTGCGTTGAACAATTTGTCTCCAAACTGACAGAGCAGTTGTACATGTCGAACTGATGAGGCTTGCCATGTAAATATGTATTAATCGAATTCGCTTCTTAGTTGGCGAAGGTGCACCTTTTAACCTTTTGGGTTGCACCAATTTAGCCGAACCAGGTCTCCACAGCTGACCAACCGATGGGGAAGGTTTGGTTCGGCTATACACGAACAGCTAATCTGCGCTCCTTCGTCAGCTTGGAAACCTATTCGAGGATGTGATTAATGTAGAAGCGGGCAATTTCTTTGCGCTTTGCAACATGTTGGAAAAATGGCCCTAAATGTGGAATAGCATTTATAATTGATAGCTGCAAGGTACTACACAGGAGATCTTTTTGCCCTGATTTTAACAGACTAGAGGCATCAAAATATGAATATTTTGTTATGGTTAGTGCCTATGATATGGGAGTAGTGCACTCAACCCGTGTTTCCTTCTCAGTCCTTCTATTACTTAAATTACTTAGTGCGGGTAATAAATTGTAGAAGATGCCATCAGATTTTTCCTTAGACTGCTGGCCCACAAATCCAACAACCTGCCAATGGAAGTATTAGAGATATTTTCATTATAAATTACGCCTGAAATGTGGAACTATTACTTTATTGAAGAAATTGGTTAAAACTTTGAACTTTGATTTATTTCTATGTTCATGAAGTATCATAAGAAATTTCTGTATCATGATCTTTAACCGAGAATTTGGAGGCATTTTTGCAGTTCTCCTCACCTGGTCACATAAATATAGAAGAATTTTGCATCCTTCCTTGACCAATGATACAAATCTCACTGTGTTTAAATGCATGGTCTTGAAATGTCTATCCTTATCATTGTTTAGGCCTGCTTGATCTTCCGCATAGCACATATGTGAGCCAGTTAGCTGGTGCTTGCATCACGAAACGATTCTTAATCAGTTGCACAGAAGAGAATCAACTTAGCTAAGGTGGAATTACTATCTCTGTGAGGAAAGTTCCAGTGTTTTTTTTTCTGTTCTACAAACAGCATAAAATTTCCACCTCAGTCAGATAGTCACCCAACTAAATTGAGATATTATGGATTACAACGAAGCTTGCAAGGGATCATTCGAATCCGAAAGTTGTGAGATTGGCAAGATTGGAGTGGCAAAAATTGAACATTATGAATCTGAACTAGAAGAAGGTGAGATCAGAGAGGCAGATGAGGCATCCGGATTAGAAAGCCCTATCCAGAATGGCACAGCTGCAAATGCTGAACAGGAGCAGGTCCATATAAGGCAATCAGCTTCACCGCAAAGAGCTTCTCATAATGTAGAGACTGCAGGTATTGTGGTTTTGCAACATAGAGTGATCCACGAACACATGCCTCCAAGCATTGTACGCTCATTTGTGCAAGATACGATTGAAAAGGAGCAGGCCCTTATGTGGCCATCAACTTCACCTGAAAGAGCTTCCTGTGAAGGAAGGACTGCAGGTATTAATTTTGTGCAGCAGTGTAAGTGTAGTGCAATCCGCGAGAACATGGCTGCAAGTCTTAAAGAGTCAAGCACATCTTCTCAAGTGGTGGTTGAAGAGGAGTCATCAACTTCAGCTGAAAGAGGTTCTCGCCTTGGAGGGACTGCATGTACTGCTGTTGTGCAACAATCTAAGTATGCTGCATCTGAGGGCCAATATGTTAATGTGAGTCAGTCAACTTTGCATAGAAAATGTGGGAACCACCGTCGAAGCTATTCACCATCTATCTATAGTAGTTCAAAAGAAAGGCATAAGAAAAGGAAGGAAGGATGTTTTAGATACTCTGATTCCCATTGGGCCACGAAAATGATTGAGGAAGTTTGTTCAGAAAGGTCCAAAACACTACTGTCACGGCAGACTGTAGATCGGAAGAAATTCAACAATGAGCAAAAAAAGAAGAAGATAGAATTGTTCCAAAAACATGTGAATTCTTATAAATTCCATTATGCACATGTTGCACCAACTATAAGATATTGCAGGATGATGTTGCCTAAGCTACATTCCAGCATGTTGCGCTGCAGATTTCATCGACATATGATATCTCAGCTGATAAAATTTTATAAACAGCTTATACGTGACAGGGACAAAGAGAACAGAATAAAAGAGCGCTGGATATTTGAGGCCAAAGCTGGCTACCTTAAGAAATGGTTTTATGTGACTAACTTGTCATATTCTAAATTCAAGCCAGAGGAACTAGAAAGCTGTATGGTTGACTATTCAGATGGTGAACAGCATCTAAAATATTTTGACATGCAATCTATAACCACTCAAATTGAAGCAATTGCCTCTAATAAAGAACCTAGAGGCACCTTTGCAACTGATATTACTGTGCCCAATCTAGAAAATTCACCATCATCGCTTGAAACAAATGAACATACAAAGCTTGGGTTTTCAGTTGGTATAGCAGAAGAAATGGCCACCTTAGAAAGCAGGCCTTCACAGTACACCTGTGCTCCCTCGATGGAGTTTTGTCATGAAAATCAGACACAAACTACCTTCCCGGCAGCAGATAAAGACGAGGGAGGAGATGTGGAGAGACCCTCTGCTTGCCAGCTTGATGTGAGTGCAGCACTAGAACCTGCTAAGACACTGACAACAGGTAAGGCAAGTGATGATTGTGAGCCTACTCTAGAACACTCGCAATTGCTGCTTGTAACGAATGAAGCTACAAAGCCCGGGTTTTCAGTTGGTGTATCAAAAGAAATGGCTACCTTAGAAAGCAGCTCCTTGCAGGTAACCAGTGTGTCAGGAATGGAGTTTCGTGAAAAAGATGGGACCCAAATTATCTTCTCAGCAGCTGACAGCAATGAGGGACGAAACACGGAGAGCCCCTGTGCTTCTCGGTTTGTCATGAGTTCAGCATCAGGACTTGCTATTGCAGTGAGCACTGATACAGAAAATGCTGCCTCGATTTCTAGAGAAAAACGAAGGCACATGTGTTCTAGCAATGATATTTCAGAAGGTCCATGCAGGTCAGGGAGAAAGTTAGGTGAAAAAGATGGGACACATATCTCCTTCTCACCAGCAACGCAAATTGTCTTCTCAATAGCAGCACAAAACGAGGGGGAAACCATGGAGAGTCCCTGTGGTTCTCAGTCTATCATGAGTTTAGCATCAGAACCTACTATTGCAGCGAGCAATGGTACAGAAAATGCTGCCTCGATTTATAGAGAAAAACGAAGGCGCATCGGTTCAGGCAATGATGATATTTCAGAAGGTTCATGTTGCAGGCCAGGGAGAAAGTCTGGTGAAAAAGATGGGACACAAATCACCTTATCACTAGCAACACAAAATGAGGGGGGAGACATGGAGAGATCTTGTGCTTCTCATTCTGACGCAGATACGGCACTAAAACTTGCGATGATTACAGTGAACACTGATTCAGAAAATGCCGTGTCTGGTTCTAATGAAAAGCAACTGGCTATGACAGTGAACATTGATTCACAAAATGCTCCATCTGGTTCTAATGTAAAGCAAAAGCACATAAATTCAGGCAATAATATTTCAGAAGGTTCATGTTCTAGGTCCGAGATAATGCCTACCTCGAACCTTTTCAGAACAACATTGCGTCAAGAGGTATTTTAGCTCATGTCTTTTAATTATAGTTTAGTATTGTCTCAACAATTTTTTTTTTATGGATTGGGTTGCGACAACAGGAGAACTTATGTTGAACGTATTCATTAGGAAGGATAAACAGTGAACAATAAATTTCTTGTTTGTTTCGTATCCTAACATCATCTGCCCAGTGTTAAATTATTAAATTTACAAGTAATTCAACAATGATTGGAGGCTATAAATACATTCACAAGAACTGTCAGATTACATCTCATTTTAGCTGTATTTTTTAAAATGGTCTCTAGGTGAACTTATAAGAACTATTAATAGTGTCTCATCGTCCTTACTTGTGCCGCTTATAAATTGCCATTGACATATTTGACATTGTTTATCTGCAGGAACCTCCAGCTGTAAGATCACCTCCACCTTCAGGTGATAATAGACAAGTGGTTCAAGCCGAGGATATAAGCGGCGAGGAAGTACCTTCCTTTGCCCAAGTTACCGAGCAGCCAAACATGCACCTCAATACCCAAAGTGTGATGAACCATCACCATTTCGGTTCAACTTGCCAGTTTGCTAGTCCTCCATATCAACCACCTTGTAGGGATACTCATTCAGCAAGAATTGAGGCTGACAGTGTTGGGGCATCACATGTTCATCCAACGTCAGCCAATCAGGTGCCAACAGGCTCCACTCCTGGGCCTCGTTTGGCTGAAGATGGGCTTGATTCAAATCACAGTCCTGGGGCATCACATGTTCATCCAGCTTCAGCTAATCAGGTGCCAACAGGCTCCCCTCCTGGGCCATCTTTGGCTGAAGATGGGCTTGACTTGAATCTATTTACCATTGAGTTGAGTCGATTACAAAAGTTGGCTGATCTGATGACAAAGAGGCATCAAGAGAAGGTCTCTTTCTTGAATTTCTCTTCTACTTTTGTATTTTATCTTATTTCAAGAAGCACGTGCACAACGATTGCACCCTATTTAGGTATTACTCATGAATCTCCGGTTGTGTTTTGCCAGATAGAACAGCTTAATTTGGCACGTGAAGTAGAGTTGGCTCAAGCTAAAAGGAAGTATGACGAGCTGGAATATAATTTAGAGGTAGAAACTTTACAGCGAAAGAGAGAACTTAAGATAAAAGCTGATAAAATTTACAAACAGCAGATATTGGCTGAGGTACTACAGGTTATATTTAAGGCTTCTGTTAGAGTTGTTCCAGACAGTCCTAGAGGTAAATATCTTTCATACATCTTAACTCGGTTTGTTAAGATACCGTTACTACATTGGCATTGACATATTATTTCTTTGATTTTGTATCAATTAGTTGAAGGAGTTTATTATTGCTAATATAGGGGGAAGCATAAGGACATCATAAATGATAAATTGATCGAGTTATATGCGTTATTACTTAGTAGTTCTCACTCTGGCTTGTGTACATTCTGTTACCATTTAGTTTTCCATGTATATAGTTATTATGTACTCCCTCCATCCGGGTTTATTGGGCCCGTGAGCAGTTTAGCCTCGTCCCTTCCTATTAGGCCCCGTAATTTACTCCGCATGAAAAGTGCAGTTTTCTTCCTCGATCTTTCTTCTGTTTATGCGTGACTCGAGGTGATTAATTAGGTTGTTGAATAAATAAAAGGAGAGAAATTAGTAGCCAACGAATGCACGCCCATGAACAACTCCACATTAACTGTTGTAGCTAATTATGGAAGGAGAAAGGCCCTTCCACTTTAATCAGACACAGATCACCAAAATGTTATGGGAGTAATTGTCCTGCCTTGGTCCTAGTGTTTTTGCCGTTGGGTCTAATAAACCCAGACGGAGGGAGTACTAAGTATAACCACGTGCCCTTGTGGTCTTGTGCAAGGTTCTTATTATTGGAAATTTGGATATTTTCCACTCCAGGGACTGGGAATTCGATCTGTTACCCCATGTCCCAGTGACCTTTTCCCTATGACCCAAATATTAATGAGACATGGGTCGGACTGCCATTCTTGGAAGTGGCAAAATCCAACATTTCCCTCATTGCGCTGAACAAATTCTTACTTTTTGTCACTCCTTTTCCTTTCAAGCTGAAGTTTCTGGTGAAGTTTGTATATGGCTTGACCACTTGTGGTTTGCCCTTTGGTCTGCATCGCTTGGGTACAAAAAAAAAACATTTGAGGGGATTCCAGCCTGGCTTTGCTTAGAATCAGCTTGAAACTACTGTGGAACATGAAATCAATCTTCCACTTGGCTAGTTTATTGTCTCAAACCAAATTCGAGCCCATCTTAGAAATTTAGATAGTCTTTGATATTTTATAATTTGATAAATTTATGCATAGCTGTATATACTAGCCATTTGAGATGCCCTTAATATCTGGTTTTACATTTGTGTCTGATAAGGTGTAAAAAATTTGGTAACAGCAAAGGGTTTCGCTAATATATGCACCCTTTCCTTGCGGCATGGTATCGTGTTCGTGCTAGTAAACTATTTAACATGCCGTCTTGATATGGCAAATATCTCACATGTTCATCATAGTCTGAGGCACAAGTAATCCCGCATAAAATAAGGGCACCTTGGGCTGTGTCAGTTTTTTGTAACCAGAGCCACCGAATGCGGAGAGCCCATCCTAAAACTTCAAGATTGTGGATGCCAAGACTGCAATACTGAATTGGAAAGTGTGCAGTACACAAGGTAGTTGCCTCCATTGGCCTTGTCCTTTCCAAAGAACCCCCCCCCCCCCGGTCACTTGTCAATAGCCTTTATCACTCTCCCCGCAAAAAAGAAGCCTTTATCACCCACTTAGGTAGAGTGGATATAAGTTAGGAGTACCCGAAACTGAAACAAGATGGCCAGCGTGGTTCATGAGGGAAGCCTTCCAACCCGGAAGATTTTCTGCCACCTTATCAATAAGCGGCACTAACTCGGGCTTCTGAACTGTGAGAGGGAGGCCAAGGTAGGTGCATGGGAAATCCTTCATTTCTGGAGATGGCCGCCAAGTCATCATCCTTGCACTGGATAGGCATGACTGAAATCTTAAGCATGTTTGTCATGAAGCCTGAAGCATGCCCAAAGGAGTCCAAGGTTTCTTTAATGAGTGATAAGTCACTTGCTGCAGGTCAGAGGAAAATGACAGCATCATTGGCAAAGAAAGAAACCCGATGCTGCACTTGCTGGAGAGTGAGAGGTTGGAGAAGACCTTACACAGAAGCTCGGATAATCAGTGAATTCAAGACATCCATAACCAATATAAATAGCCTAGGTGGAAGAGGACCCTCTTGTCAAAGTCCCTGTCGATGATAAGTTGCTTCTCCGGTTCTCCAGTCACCAAAATCCCAGTGGTTGAGGTAGATAGCAGCAAACACAGAAGGTTGCACCAATGCCGGCCAAAGCCCAAATGGTGTAGAACTTCAATAAGAAAGGGCCAAGAAACTGAATCAATGTCCAATTTCAGGAGGATTTGAGGTTCTTTCTTCCTGTGTAAACATTTGGCCTTTTGTTGAACAAGATTTTTTTTGTCCTAGATACTCCACCCCTTAATAAATGCACTCTGGCTATAGAAACCATATTGGGAAGCTGCGAGCCGATTCGCCATAAGTTTTGTGACCGATTTGGCAAAACTGTGAATAAGGCTTATGGGCTAATCCTTAACCTGCATGGCATCAACTTTCTTTGGTAAGAAGGTGATAAAAGCTGTGTTCAGGAGCTTCAACAAGGACACATTTTTTTTTGAAAAGAGGGGATGACCCGCGGCCTCTGCATGGAGTGATGCACACAGCCATATATTATTGAATAGTTAACAATGATAAACAAAGCCTAGCATTGATGCTGAACAAGCGGCTTAGAAATAAAAATGAAAACTTGAGGCCATCCAACATGTATTTGCCTTGTAACAGGATCTCCACAAGCCTACCATAATCCTATGACATATGACCGAATTAAATGAAAAATAAGCTACCCTAGACAAAGCCTTCAAGAAGGGATCGTCATACGAGTGCCTATGTTGACAAGTCCAACCGAAGATCGAACATGGGATTTTCATCCCCGAAGCCAAGCCTCGAGCCAACACCTTCATCAAGGGCATGAGGCTCACGCGCCGACATTGCCTGATCTAGCCGAAGAAGATCATGGGTTTTCACCTTAAGTATATGCAAACTTGTCATCAAATTTTTTAATGCCAACAACCTCGCTACCGGTGGACGACGTCTTGCTCACCGGATTCTGGCGCCCGGGAGAGTACCAAGTCCGCCCAGATCGTTGAAGAAGACGCTAGATGTAGGTTGAGGATCGTCGTCGTACACGTCGCCTTGCTTCCCGTCATTGTCGCACCACCTTCGACCCCGTTGATGGTTGAGTGACACACGGACGCAAGCTGGCCCAGATTTGGCCACCGTTGCAACCACCTCGCAGGTTGCCGCTGTTGCAGCCATCTCACGGATCCAGCCGCCACGTCCCCGGGGACGCCACCCTAGTGTTCACCACATTTTCGACAAAGGGAATATATTAATATCGCGGAGATACCAATTACACCCGGCCTCTGCACCAACAAAATGTCCAAAAGACATCAAGAATGCACACATCCAACTAAAAAAAGAAAAAAGAGGAAAAAAAGGCCCGGCCACAGTGATCAATCACTCGCAGCAGCAACACTCCAACCACTGCCAAAGGCAACACCCGAAATACATAAAAGGTTCTCCAAAAGCAACGCCTTCAAGAAGGAAACGGTGTACAAACACCGTCGTCGCCCGATCAAAGATCTTAGGTTTTCACCCTGGAGAAAGTCTGAGCTTTCAAAACAATGCCTTCAATAAGGTCATTGCCAAGTACAACCAATAAGGACCAGCCCTTAGGTTTTCACCTTGAAAGTCGAGACTCGGTACTTCGGGAGCACCACCAAAAATGAATTCCTCCTGTGCTGCTGCCGCCACTTGCCGAGGCCACTTCTGCAAGTCAACGAACACTAGGCTCACAAGTACCATGTGTTCGGAATGGCCAGGAACATTGCTCCGCATTCATGTCCGGACAGCGGCCTGTTAAGCAAAATCTTCATCCCAACCAAGGCCACCTTCGCCATTCCTTTCAGTCCTCAGATCTCAGCCATTATGACATTCTCCGCCTCTGTCGACAACATGGAAATCGAGATATCGACATGTCCCATGGTGTCAACAGACAGCGAAGCTTCGCGTCATGCCCTCGTGAAGCCACCGGGCCAATTATATGGACATGCACGACCGGATCTCATCCGATCCAGATATCCAGGGGCATCATGCGCCAATCCGTGAAGATCTCCGGCGGAGAATTCTGGAACTCGTCGGTGGCTAGATCGATGAAGGCCGAGATCAGCAGAATGACGCCTTGCGGGAGAAGAGCACTAGAGCCTCCTTAATCGAGTCCATGCCTGACGGTATAGGGACCTGCAATCGCCGGATCTCGAGGTTCCAGATCAATGGAAACCACACCCTGCACCTTGCCGGCCGCCCCTGTTGCGCTGGCTTAGCACCTCCAGGCCTCCATCCCGCGATGCAGAATCCTCGCGCCCACCGCCTAGGCCGGATCGCATAGAATTTGCAGGATTCCATTGGGCGAAGAAGTTCAGCCGCCATTGCCGAGGCAGGGGACCGAGCCCTTCGAGCCCGTGCTCGGCAGCAGCTGGGCGACGCAAGAGAGCGCACAACAGGGGGCGAGCCCTGCGAGCCCGCGTCCGGCAGCAGAAGGCCCGGCGGCAGATCAAGCCGACACACAGCTGCGGTGTCAGGCAATGGGATCTCGTGGTGGGGGAAGGGAAAAAGCAGGGAAAGGGGTTCCTCGCCGCCGCCGTCCGCCGGGGACGGCCTCCTCCGGCGGCGTCGGGGGAGCTGGGCGACGGAGGGGAGGTGTAGGTGGCGGTGGTGTGGGCGCCTCGGAGCCGCCTGTGCGGGCGACCCGGAGGCGATGGCTTTCAGTACCTAGTGTTCACCACATAGAATCTATTGACGAGATCGAGCCCCTAGGCAGGGCTGTACCACCGGATCCAGCACGTGCTGGCACCGGACCAGCACTGGCAGAACCTAAAAATGGCCGGATTGGAGCCATGTTCACACCCTTGTGCAGACTGATCTGCCGCTTGCACCCGTCATGCCGCCTTAGCAGCATCCTGCGCCATCCGGCTTGCTGCTTGCAGCCGACACGTGAGCCGATGGTGGAGTCGAGGACCTCGAAGGCCGCAGCGACGACCAACACCGCCGTTACATCGCGTGTGACCTCGGGGAGGACACCCCAACAACTCAAACTACCACATGAGTCAATCGGGAGCGCTGCCTGTGACCCGTTGCTCGTCTCGCTTGCAGTTGCAGGGTCACATCGCTGCCACATGCGCAACTGCCGCTGATCTGCGCTAGGAAGGACGAGGTAAAGAGAGGCTCTGGTGGGTCGAGGTTGTGGGCGAGATCGCCGATCTAGAAAATCCGGATCGGGAGGTTTGGCCGGGGGCTTCATCCTATCCCCAACTTGAAATGGCACAATACCAGATCTGCTGAACTAGGACACATGGCCTTGCTGAATAGCTGAGAGGGTTGACAACACATCTTCCTTGATGATTTCCCAACAAGTTTTATAGAACCGGCCAGCAAACCCATCCGGCCTTCGAACTTTGTCACTTGGCAACTCCTTGATGGTTACCCAGACTTCCTCCCACAAAAATGCAAGATCGTGTTGCTGAGTGTGAAACAAAGGACATTTAAAATTAAATCCCTCTCCTTGGGCTAGCCAATAAGATTTTCTTCTCTTGACTTGTCGCAGTTTGATCGGCCATTGAAAGCTTAGCAATAAAATTTCTGTCTATAATGGGACTTCTGGTGAAAGAAGGAAGTGTTTGGGTCACCTTCACGGAGGTAGAGAACATGAGACCGCAGTCGGGCAATGGTGCGCTCAAGGGAGGCCAAACTGAGGCAATGAAGTTTGAGTTTTCTCCTCAGCCGTGGAAAGAGCCCTAGAGTCCCTTGCAATCTCAATGGAATGAAGAAGTTCTTTGGCCATAGCAAGCTGCACCTTGATGTTACCAATTTTCCGTTGGCTACCCCTTGCTAAGGTACTGCAGTTTGAGAAAGATCCTCTCAACAGGACAAGTGGACGCAGTAGGGGCATTCCAATTTTAGCTATATAAATAAAGAAGGTTTTGAGACGCTCACAAATCATTGTGTACCACCCATTCCTTTTGATTCGAGATGCGGTGACCTTTTACTTTCTAGGAGGTAGTGGGTTAATTGAAAAGAAAATTGTTTTTATTTAGTTATTTAACAAAAAGGGGAACGATACATTTGGATAGTAATGTTACTATCTATTCTGCCATATTGCAATAAGTGAAAGAATGTTTTTTTTGCTTATCGAGAACCAAAGAAAGGAAATTGAAGAAACTTTTAATGTGACAATGTACAAGGAGACATGATTGTGTTTTGTCATTATTGTTGGACCAATATGTTGCTACAAACATTGGATAGTATGTGGATAAAAATAAAATAATCTTGTACTATATGACCTTGCCTCGTCTACCTTGGATCATGTGCCGTTTCTTATGTTGAAGAACCTCGTCGTCTGTGTGGTGTCATTAGATGGTTGGTGCGGATATGGTCATTGCTGTAGTTCACTGTTCATAGATCTGATCGCTTTGGGGTTTTATTTTTTCCTTGCCTACGCATAGCTTTGCTCTTATATGACTTTCCTATTTGCCGGTGTATTTCTGTGTGCGTGCGTCGATGTTGGCTATGTGCATCCTAGCTATGTGGAGGCCAGGTGTGTGCTCATTGTGTTTGTCTCATCTTGATGATCCATTTCGAGCCAATAAAATCCACCCTTTGTCAAAAAAGAAATTGCCGCTTATGTTGACTGTGCCTCTCAACTGCTGACCACCAAGAGGCGATTCCATTTCGAGTCTTTTTTGTGCTCGCTGGATGGCTTTTCGGACGCGGTTGTGGAATGCTACGTCGCCCACACACAACATCCTGTTCACTTTGGACGCTAGGTGGGAAACATCAAGATGCAACTTACGATGGCCCACGAAATCATCCCGAAACTTGATGTTGCATAGGATTGACGCATTCTCTCGGATTTTGAGCGTCACTTGAAGAACAAGTTGAAATTTCACTGTCTTGGCCTTGCCTCTCCGGAGAGATCCATCGCCAAGCAGCGGTCGAGGCTTCTGAGCCTCAAGGACGGTGACGTGGACTAGAAGTTCTTTCATACCCATGCCTTTCATCGTCGGAAGAAGAACTGCATCAGCCAATTGCGTGCGGGTGATCATGTTACCATGACCCAACATGAGATGGAAGCTATCACCTTTGAGTTCTTCTGGAGCCAGCTCGGTGCCCCTCCGACAGGCAACGCTCCGTCAATTTGCAGGCCCTTGGTCTTCCCCAACTCGGCCTGTCAGAGTTAGAGGTGTCGTGGACGGAAGAGGAAGTTTGGGATGTGATCGGGGCATGCCGAAAGACAAATCCCCGGGGCCGGACGACTTCCCCATGAACTTTTACCAGAGTTTCTGGCAGGTGATCAAGCATGATATGGCAGGTTACCAGAGTTGCTGGGGATCGACCAATAGATCCAAGCAAGCACCACTGGCCAAATGCCAAAGCAAGGAAATCTCCAAATATGCTCTCGTCGCCTCCTGCCCCCTTCCCGTCTTTCTTGTAGTAAACCCTCTGTTGATGATGATATGTTTCTTGCCCAGAGGAGCAGACCAAATCGGCCTTGTCACAAGCTAAGGAAGATGCCTATCTAGTCTTTTCTGTGAGGAGTGAGGTACACACTTATCAAGCTAGGGGAATACCGCCACCACCAAATTGCACAAAAGGTTCACCCCCTTGTGTCAAAAGTACAAAAGGCCCTCTCCCATATCTTACGCTTATGGGGGGGGGGTGCCGAAGTATATTGCCCGCCTCTCTCCATCAGTTCGGAAGTGAACACAATAAATAATTGTGGCCTGCCCCCGCTTCCGCTGCCCACGTCATAAACTCCAAAGGAGTACAGATGTGAGGGGGGGGGGGTGTTGGAGTAATTGTTTTTAGAAAAGGAGGAAGACCCCGGCCTCTGCATCTGGGCGATGCATGCAACCACTTTATTAATTATTCACACAAGACCTTACAAAGAAATACAACAGTAAGTCTGAAGCCACCGTCTAGGCAACATCTGTCGCTACTCCTATCCAATCGATGAAGGGATGCTGATAGTCCGGGCCTAATACCACAGACCTCGCAGCCAAGCCTAACATCTAAGACCTGAGGCCCCAACCAAGCCACTTGCCGGGTATGGGGCACACACCGGTCCGAGACGCTCTCAGAGGCCGCCGCCGCCAACTTCCACCACTCCAACTTCAGAGCTGTACTGACGCATCATCCTTGCCCGATCTAGCTGCCGTCGACGCCACCACCTCCCTGCGCGAACTGCTGAGCACGTCGCGGTCGCCGCTGGTACACCTCAGCACCATGCCGCCAAGTACCACCAACCGACACCGCTTGAAGTCTCTGGAAGATCTGTCGTGCGTAGCACCTGCCGACCAGGCATGACAAAGCGTAGCACCTGTCGGCCAGGCATGACTTGACATCTCCACCGAAGCTCCATGCAAGACGAAGCCGCTCCACCTCCTACCTCTGACTTCCAGCGCTGCTCCACAAACGATGTTCCCAAGAGAGGAACGACACCGCAGTGCCGCCATCGTCCGATCTGGAGAGCCAGATCCTAGGGTTTCCCCTGGAGCAGCACGAGTGGGTCGACAGTAGTTACACGACGATGCCTTCATCAAGGTAACGACGCAGAACGCCTCCATCGCCTGCCGTCGGCTCGGTTTTCACCGGCAACTCTGACTCCCCAACTCGCAACCGGGACTAGATGACGGATCTCGAGATCCGACCACCCAGCCTCTGGCCGGCCACCTCCGACGGAGAAGATGACTACCACCGCCGGCTGCGCCGCCCAGATTAGATCTGACCGGAGGTGCCGCCAAGCAGTCCACTAGGCCCTCGACGCCGCCGCCGATCCAAACCCGGATGACACGCCGCCGCAGCATAGACCGCCCGCCGCGAGGCAGGAGTGGTCTCCGCTGCCATCGCCGCAGCCATTGCCACCGCTTCGCTATATTGGCCGCCGCCGCCGCAGCCATCGCCGCCGCCGCCGCAGCCGTCGCCGCCGCTTCGCTAGATCGGCCGCACCTCCACGCGCATTGGTGGCCCTGACCGCCCCTGATTCACGAGAGCAAGGAGAACCCCCGCCACCGGGTGCAGGCCGGCGGCGTCCTCCGGCGGCGGCGGGAGGAAGGGAGGGAGGAGGGTCGGCCTCGGCGGCGGCTAGGGTTGGAGTACCACCCGTGTCGCCCGAGCGGGGGGCGACGCGGGGGTCAGCTCCATACCGCGGGGTGTTGGAGTATAATGTCTGGCCCTCTCCCAAGGTTCGGATTTTTGGATAAGTTGGCTGGAGCATGAATTCAATAATTGCAGCCACTCTTAACTGCCTCTTCAATGGTCTAGGGCATGGCCTTAACAAGGAGGGGGCACCTAGCATGGGAAATTTTCGGCCAATGAGTCTTATGCATAGCTTTGCCAAGATCTTCTCTCTGATACTTTCTGTTCGTCTCGTGAAGCGTATGTCTAAGCTGGTGGCAATCAACACGCAAAGTGCCTTCTCTTTTTGAGTTGGATGTGGCTCGGGCTTTTGATTCTGTCAATTGACCTTGTTGGAAGTTCTGTGGGTGCATGGATTTGGCGAGTAATGGTGTTCTTGGGTGACCTTGATCCTTGCGTCTTCAAGCTCCAAGATCCTTGTTAATGGGCACCCCTTTGCTAGGGTTTGGCATCGTAAAGGGTTGCGGCAAGGTGATCCTCTTTTGCCGTTGCTCTTCGTGATCATTATGAACATCCTTGGGCTTTGTTCAATGCCGTGGATGATTCAGGGCTCTTGAGCCCCATGGTGCACTTGGGGATCCGACATAGGCTTTCCTGTTCGCGGATGATGTTGCTCGAGAAACTGCCTTGCTGATTATGGAGATCTTTGTGGATGCGTCTGGTCTTCAGATTAATTTCCAAAAAAGCATGGCCACCTTGATTCGTTGTCAGGGCAGTGATCTGGGGTTTGCCTTGTTGCTGCCGTGTGTTGTTGTTGAATTTCCGTGCCCATACCTTTGGCTGCCGCTGTCGCATGAAAAACTTCCCAAAGTTCAGCTCCAGCCTTATATTGACAAGGTGGCCAAAAGGATCCCAGCCTGGAAAGGAAATCTTATGGCGGACGCTGGGCACTTGATCCTTGTTTCTTGTGCAGGCGCTACATTATGATGGACTCTCCCTTGCGAAGTAAATGAATGTTTGCCTGGAAAAGCTTTGTAGATTTTTTTTTTGGTGTGTCAAGGACTCGTCGTCCGGTGGGTTTTGCCTGGTTTGCTTACCGAAGCACTTGGGTGGCCTGGATCTCTGGAATTTTTCCATTGTGCATGAGATGATGAAAATGTGTTGGCTTTGGTTTGACAAAGTGGCTCTGGACAAGCCGTGGGAAAATCTTAGCTTGACATGCTCAGATCAAACCCTGTTCTATGCCTTGGTCAAGGTGCAGATTGGGGATGGCGCAAACTGGCTTTTCTGGACTGACAGATAGATTGAGAGGGACTGTGCAAATCCATCGCGCCGGATCTGTTGGAGTTCATTCCCCTCAAGATCATGTATTCTAGGACGCTAGCTCAGGCACTCCTCAACAACCGCTGGATTGATGATAACGTTGGAGGGTTGTCTAGTCTGGCCATCGCCCCGATGTTCTTGCTTGCCCGTGTGGCTGACCTGGTCCAGCTTGCGCCTGGTATGCCCGATCATTTCTGCCGGGCATGGGAGCTGGAGCCAGCTTCTCGGTCCTTTTGGCTTACCGCGTGAACTATGGCCACTTCATGAGCTCATTTTGCGTGCCTGCGCTCCTCTCAAGTTCAAGTTCTTTACCTGGAAAGCTGTGGAGCGGAGGAAGCGCCACGGCCCTGCTGATAATGACACTTGCCCTTTGTGCTCTCGGTGTGTGGAGTTGTTGTATCACCCGCTCATCCAATGTTGCTCTGGCACCAAGTTTGGTCAGGGCCAGCCCTAGCATCATGTAGACCTTAGTGCGAGTGAGGTACAATTGACAGAGTAATATGAATACTTCTACCGGTATATATCTCATAGCATGAAAATACGAAGGCATAAGCATAAAAACTGTAATTTTAATTAGCAAATAAAGTCTTAATACATATGATTATATGATGCAAATGATGATTATAAGATACATGTGCTCAACCATAAGCAACTATTGAATAAATACAACGTGGTGAAGCGCGCGAGCGCGGGGGGGGGGGGGGGGGGGGGATGTACACCCCGTAATAGTGTTGACGTTATGTTCTGCAAATGACGCTTTTTTGTAATTTATTCTGATATGTAGATGTATTGGGCTTTGGGCCCTTATTAGATGGGCCTTAGGCCAGCTCACCTTGTGCCATGGCCTAGGGCCGGCCCTGAGTTTGGTTCCAGTCTATTTATGCCCGGGCGCGTGCGAGCTTCACCCATCTACCTCAGGCTGCCTTATCAACTGCTGGCCTAGGCTGGCGTTGTCCTAGAAGCTCGGGAAACGGCTTCGTCCTCCCTGTCTTGCGCAGCCTTTGGCTGGAAAGAAATGCCCGGCTCTTTCGTTCTGAGTCTAATTAAGACTATGACTGTTCTTTGTCTTCCATCGCTAGCGATGTGGGGGCGTGGAAAACTGTAGGTATTGCGAGAGTGATGGCTCTGTAGTTGTATTTGTCGCTTGCAACGGACCTTGTTTGGGTTTCCTATCTATTGAAAAAAGAAGTGTTTTCTCTCGCGTTCCTGCAAAAAAATATGTGATAACAATGTTTCAGAAAAATGTCAATGCATGTATGTTGCCTTATTCTCTATTCCCTCTTAGTATCAATCATGTCACCCAGAAATGCCTTGTTTAGCTGCATGCATTGCTTTAGCTTTTACTCCATATATTTCGATATTCAACGATTTTGATTGATCCATCACTCTTACTTTGTAGGTCGTAGTTAAATATTTCTGCATTTGACTGATAATAAATTAGATAGGCTGCATAGCACAAAAAACATCTAATAATCTAATAAGTTAGAAGTCTACTAGTCTAGTATACCTAATACAACTTTGACTATGATTCTCGCGTATAATATGTCCATAAAATGAGTACAGTACTCCCTCCGTAAAGAAATATTTCTTTACAGAGGGAGTACATTGCAAGATAAATATAACAATTACACTCATATATGTTCAATCCATCTATTTTGGTACAACATATATTAGTGGTCAAAGTAGTGCATGGAAGACCGTGAAAAGTCAACTGTGCCTTACATTTTGGGAAGAGGGAGTATTGTTTTGCTCATACTTGTTTTTTTTTTCTTTCGAGAAAACGCAAAGAGATTTTTGCGTTTCTTTGTATTGAAAAGATAGGGTTTATGCTAAAATCCTCCTAGGAGGTATGTCGAAAAGCATATTTACTGTCAACTCTTGCTGATGTATTATTTCATGTATCAGGTGCTGCCCAGGAAACCATGGCAGGGCCTAGTCGGTTGGCAGACCAGCGCAGTTTTCACATTCCTGCACCTGTTTCAGCCCCCGGAACATCAACAGGCGCCTCCCTCAGACAGCGGGACCTCAGACAGCGTCCCGCGACCGCGCAACGCGCTGCTATGGACTCGATGAATCATCCAAGTGGTGGCATGGGTAATAGACCAGCATAACGGGAAGTGTCTCCCGGCCGTGGGGCTGCGAGCCTGGAGAAATAGTGCAGCGGATGCTGCTCTTTGAACAAATCATGCTGTAAGCCTACCGTTGGAGTTGTGTTGTGTGTACATCTGGAATTCAGAGCTTCCATCTGAGCTTTGCTTAAATGAGAAGTAGACCCGAGATTCGTTCAGTTGGTATAGCGCTAGCTGACTACTCCCTCCGTTTGGAATTACTTGTCTCGGAAATGAATGTACCTAGAACTAAAATACGTCTAGATACATCCATTTCTGCGACAAGTAATTCCGAACGGAGGGAGTAGATGGTAGCAATTCATGTCTGTTGATGTTAAAATCTGCCTTTTGAAAACCTGGTTGAATTTATGGTTGGACTGGAGAGTCATAATTTTATCAGGAGAGATCTGATGAGCATTTGTAATCTGGTTTAAACATTACCTGGTGCAACCATTACCCGAACGTCTGATAATTTGTGCAAGAGTATAATGGCATATCCTGATTATCTTACAATTTGCTATTGCACCTGCTATTACTGAATAAAAAATATTGACACAGCGGTAGGTTGAGTATGCATAGATGCCAAATTCTGTGCGCGCGCGCTACATACAGAGCAGTTCCGAGTCACTTCATCCAGCAAACTTTGGAGCACCCAGAACCAAGAGATCAGCCTCCATTCGTCATACCAAACTGCCTTGTCTCGTCGTTGGTCGCATCAATGAGGCAGGATGGGCAAGATCATGGATGGGAGCGTTATCAGAGGTGATACGTTGTCGTGTT
This sequence comes from Aegilops tauschii subsp. strangulata, assembly GCF_002575655.3. Classification (NCBI taxonomy): domain Eukaryota; kingdom Viridiplantae; phylum Streptophyta; class Magnoliopsida; order Poales; family Poaceae; genus Aegilops; species Aegilops tauschii. Next base: position 326,237,208 of record NC_053040.3, read on the forward strand.
ACCCAAATAATCCTCATTCATCTTTTTGTTTGAGATATCCTTATTCATAAACGGGAGCACATCATACATTGATTCCACATCTACTTCCATGGACCATTCAGCCTGAAATTGGATCTACTCCTGCGGTCCTGCCCGGCCCGTTGGAAACGTTACCACTTCTGGTAAGTAGACATGTCGTAGCTCTGTTCCCTTTTCGGCTTTCTCTTGCTCTAACCATGTCGTAGCTCTGTTATTCAGCTTTTTGCACGGATCAACTTGTTGGCTCGTCCACTGATGATGTACTTTGATGAATCGGATGCGTAAATCGTGGGGCGTAGACGAGCAATTAATGGAATGACCACTGTTCAGCCTGGGCAGCAGGCTATCAGAACAGAGGGGATGGAGCAAACGCAGTGGACCAACCAGCCAACGGCCCAAGGCGATGTTGCTAGGGACCCTTCGGTCCTAATTTCTTCCTTCTCACATCGAAACCAAAAGCTGTAGTAGTCGCTAACCTAGAGTTACATTACTGCCTAGTTGTTGCATACAGTATAATTTTGAGAACATGTTAATTATAGCTACCAAATTTCAGTAAGATCATCTTTGCCTGCAGCCTGAGAACTGAGATCCACGTTGAGAGCCAACAAATCGGGCGCACCTATGTCTCGCTTATGGAGAGATCGTAGGGTAGCCTCACCTGGGTGAGCGCGCGGGAGGTCACAGGCTTGTTTTTAATTCTGTTTTTATTCATGCTATTTGTATTTGTTTCTTTCTTCTTTTAATTTGATATATACTTCCAAATATTTCAAAATACTTTACATAAATATTTGAAAAGAATTAATCAAGCACTTAAAACTGTTAAATGTATATACAAAAATGTTTCTCATATATACGAAAAATATATACAAAAATTTTACAATGTGCATGAAAAAGTTGATAATGCATTTGAAAAGTATTAACCAAGTATTTAAAAAATGGTAATCAAGCATTTGAAAAATGTTAAATGTGTATAGAAAAAATGTTTCTCATCTATATGAAAAATATATACAAAAAATATACAATCTGTATGAAAAAATTGATCATACATTTGAACAATGTTAATCAATCATTTGGAAAATGTTAAATGTGTATAGAAAAAATGTTTTTCATGTATACAAATAATATACAATGTGGATGATTTTTTTGACCATGTATTTAATAAAATGTCAAATGGGTATGAAAAATGTTGATCATGCATTATGAAATCTTAAACGTGTATAAAAATGTTGATCATGTGTTAAAATCTCTTTAAAGACAATAAACATTTTTTTCTCACACAATGTACATTGTTCATATACCTCAGGAACATTTCATATACAGGTTTATCAATTTCTAAATACAACATTAACTTTTTTTAATATTTTTTATGTCTACATTTATTTGATGCATGATCTAGATTTTTTTTATACATCAGAAACATTTCTTTATACACGTTTGACATTTCTAAATAGATGATCAAAATTTATTCATATAAACAAAAGAAAACAAACCGAAACAGAAAAAGAAACAAAGGAAACCACTGGAAAAAGAAAAGGAGAAGAAGAAAACCAGTGCAAAAAGAATAGAAAACAGTGAAAACCAAGAAAGAAATAAAGAAAAATGAAGGAAACGGATGAAATCAATAAACAAAAAGAAACTAAAGAAAAAAGGAAGAAAAGAAAAGAAACAGTGAAAACCAAGAAAGAAATAGAAGAAAATCTGAGAAAAGAAAAAACCCAATGAAAAGCGATAAAGAAATGAAGTTGATAAAAAAACAAAGAAAAAAACCCGTAGAAGAAACAAGGAAATTGAAAAAGAAACAAAAAGAAAAGGAAAAACAAAGATAACCACATTCAAACACACAGCCAACGCACGAACAAGTGCTAAAAAATGGGCGACTGAAAACCTTCAACTAGGCAGAAGGTAAGCGATATATAGTTCTCGTGAACAAAACGTGATGGACATTGAGACATCTGGTTCCATTCCTCTTCCCGCAGGCGTGATCATCGGGCTGCAGCTCGGAGCCCCAAATACATTGCAACTGGCACTAGTGGAGAAATGGCTGGCCACAACTCTATCAGCGCCAACACTATATTTTCCAAATAGTCTTGGTGTGCATATTTGGTATGACATTGAAATTGCTAGTTATCGACTAGAGGGGGGGGGGGGTGAATAGGCAATTTTTGTGAATGTCTTCAAGACAGGCAATGTCTTCGAAGACGAGAAGTGAAGTAGTAACTAAACATGATACATCGGAAGATAAACTATACTAGACATGCTAGAAGGTCTAATAACAACAGAAGTGATATGCGAAGACAAACATCAACTATGTAGAACAGAGTAGTTTAGGAAGATAGTGTGAAGACAAAGATGTAATTAGAGGGAATGTGTTCACACCATGTCTTCAAACAAAACGAGCATGCCATGACTTCACGAAGCTAAACAATAAGTAAAGGAGAGAGGTGATAGAACCAGTAGCTCAGTGAAGGCCAATGATTTGTTAGACTAGTTCCTGTTGCTGTGACAACTGTACATCTGGTTAGAGAGGCTGAGACTGAACTCAGAAGACCACGTCTTCACCTTATTCCCCTTGAGTTAAGACCCGCAAATCTCACCCAATCACTTAGGCAAGTCTTCAAGGTAGATTTACAAACCTTCACAGACTTCGTTCACCGGCAATCCACAATGACTCTTGGATGCTCAAAACACGAGGCCTAACTGACTGGAAGATCATAGTCTTCAAGTGTAACAAGTCTTCAGTTCACGCAGAATGGAGCAACTTCGGTGATGCTCAAAACAATTAGGGCTCTCGGTGTTTTGGGTTATGTCCTCGCAAGGATTCTCTCTCAAAGGCTTCTGAGGTGGGTTGCTCTCAAACGACAAAAGCCATGCACAAACTCGGAGCAGCCACGAACTTATGGTGGAGGGGGTGGGCTATTTATAGCCAGGAGGCAACCCGACATGATATGTCCGAAATGACCCTGGGTCAGTGGACAACCGACACGTGTCCAACGGTCGGATTTCAAACACACGCGCTGCTACTTGTGAGCTACATTGGGATTTCCTCGAAGAGGAAAGGATGATGCAGTACAGTAGAGATAAGTATTTCCCTTAGTTAAGAACCAAGGTTATCAATCCAGTAGGAGAATCACGCAGAACCTCGTTAACAACACCTATGCACACAAAAGCAAATACTTGCACCCAATGCGATCAAGGGGGTTGTCAATCCCCTTGGCGGTTATTTGCAAGGATCAAATCTTATAGTGGTAGACACATAAAATAAAATACAAAATAAAATAACGGTAATAAAATTGTAGCAAGGTATTTTTGGATTTTATATATGATAAAAGTAGACCCGGGGGCCATAGTTTTCACTAGAGGCTTCTCTCTCGAACACAAAGCAGGGCAATTGATAAAAAACGCATAGTTATGACGATATTCAAGGCAATGATCATGTATACATGCATCACGTCTGAGACAACTAGACCGACTCCTGCCTGCATCTACTACTGTTACTTCACCCATCGACCACTATGCAACATGCATCTAGAGTATTAAGTATAAGACGCAGTAACTCCTTAAGCAAGGTAACATGATGTAGACAAAGTAAATCCAACCAATATGAATAAACCCCATCATTTTCCCCTTAATGAAAACAATACGAATACGTCTCTTGTCCCCTACTTTGTCACTGGGATCTAGAACACCGCAAGATTGAACCCATTACAAAGCACCTCTCCCATTGCAAGATAAATCAATCTAGTTGGACAAACCAAACGGATAGAACGGAGAGAAATAAAGCTATAGCAAACATGCATAAAAGAATTCAGAAAAAACTCAAATATTTCTCATGAATAATCTGATCATAAACCCACAATTCATCGGATCCCGACAAACACACCGCAAAAGAAGATTACATCAAGGAGAACTTCTTATTGAAGATCAAAGAGAGAGAAGAAGCCATTCAGCTACTAGCTATGGGCCCGTAGGTCTGTGGTGAACTACTCACACATCATCGGAGGGCAGCAAGGTTGATGTAGAAGCCCTCCGTGATCGATTTCCCCTCCAACAGAGTGCCGGAAAAGGCCCCAAGATGGGATCGCGGAAGAACAGGGACTTGCGGCGGCGAAAAAAGTATTTTGGGTGACTATGTTGGTTTCACGATTTTAGAAAATTTATAGAGGTAGAATTAGGACATATGGAGCCACGAGGGGCCCACAAGGCATCAAGGCGCGCCTACCCCCTGGGCGCACCCTGTTGCCTTGTCGTCTCCTCGTTTGCCTTTTGGTCTCCTCCTGAATCTTCTAGGGTCTCTATTGTCCAGAAAAAACCGTCAAAAAGTTTCGTAGCGTTTGGACTTTGTTTGGTACTGATTTCCTGGAAAGCCAAAAATAGGCAAAAAAATCCGCAACTGGCACTTGGCACTGGGTTAATAGGTTAGTCCCAAAAAGATATATAATTGCCTATAAAACATCCAAGATTGATACTATAATAGCATGGAACAATCAAAAATTATAGATACGCTGGAGACGTATCAAGCATCCCCAAGCTTAATTCCTGCTCATCCTCAAGTAGGTAAATGATAAAAACAGAATTTTTGATGTGGAATGCTACCTAACATGTCTATCATGTAATCTTTCTTTTAAGTATGAATATTAAGATCTGAATGATTCAAAGCAATAGTCTATAATTTGATATAAAGACATCAATACTCAGGCATACTAACAAACAATCAGGCCTTTCAAAAAAAATGCTAAAGAAAGTTATCCCCACAAATCATATAGTCTTGTCATGCTCCATCTTCCTAACACAAAGTATTTATCATGCACAACCGCAATGACAAGCCGAGCAATTGGTTCATACTTTTTAACGCGCTTCAACTTTTTCAACCCCCACGCAGTACATGAGCGCAAGCCATGGATATAACACTATGGGTGGAAAAGAATGCGGTGGTAGAGAGTAATAAGGGGAAGTCAAAAAAAAGAAGAAGATAGTCTCACGTCGAGGAGGCTAATCAATGGGTTATGGAGATGCCCATCAATTGATATCAATGCAAGGAGTAGGGATTGCCATGCAACGATGCACTAAGAGCTATAAGCGTATGAAAGCTCAAACTGAAAACTAAGTGGGTGTGCATCCAACTTGTTGAAGACCTCGAGCATTTGAGGAAGCCCATCATCGGAATATACAACCCAAATTCCCACTAGTATATGAAAGTGACTACATAGGAGACTCTCTATATTTAAAACATGGTGCTACTTTGAAGCACAAGTATGCAAAAAGAAAGTAACATTGCCCCTTCTCTTTTTTTCTCTCATTTGTTTGTGGGCTCCTTTATGCCTTTTTTATCTCTCTTTTTTATTTCCTCACTGGGACGATGCTCTAATAATGGTGATCATCATACTTCTATCTATTTACAACTCAAAATTACATCTCGATACTAGAACAAAATATGATTATATATGAATGCCTCTGGTAGTGTACCAGGATATGCAATGATGCTAGGGTAACATGTATAAAAATGATGAACGGTGGCTGAGCCACAACTACTATGTCAGCTATATGATCATGCAAAGCAATATGACAATGATGATGTGTGTCATATGAACGGAACTGTGGAAGTTGCATGGCAATATATGTCGGAATGACTATGGAAATTCCATAATAGGTAGGTATGGTGGCTGTTTTGAGGAAGATATAAGGAGGATTGTGTGTGATAGAGCGTATCATATGACGGGGTTTGGATGCACCGATGAAGTTTGCACCAACTCTTGAGGTGAGTAAGGGAAATGCATGGTACCAAAGAGGCTAGCAAATTGCGGAAGGTGAGAGTGCGTATAATCCATGGACTCACATTAGTCATAAAGAACTCACTTACTTATTGCGAAAATTTATTAGCCCTCGAAGCAAAGTACTACTACGCATGCCCCTAGGGGGATAGATTGGTAGGAAAAGACCATCGCTCGTCCCCGACCGCCACTCATAAGGAAGACAATCGATAATTAATCATGCTCCAACTTCTTAGCATAACTAAAGATCATATGTGCATTCGGGAATCACAAACCTTAACACCAATATATTATTACTAAACCACAATCATTCACTAGTACCTCCCACATATTACCATCTTAAAATTGCATAACTATTGCAAGGAATCAAACTTATCATATTCAGTGATCTACATGAAAGTTTTTGTTATATCCTTCTTGAATACCAATCATATTAGGACCAATTTCATAACCCGTGCATATTGCCATTACTATTATCAAACTCTCAAAATGATATAAGTGAAGAATGAGAGTGCAACTATTTCTTTAAAATATAACCGCCGCCGTGCTCTAGAAGATATAAGTGAAGCACTAGAGCAACTGCCTAGCTCAAAAGATATAGTTGAAACACAAAGAGTATTCTAACAAATCACGAATAAATGTGTGTCCCTCTCAAAAGGTGTGTCCAACAAAAGATGATTTTGACAAACTAAAAAGCAAACAAAGAAAAGACCACTATAATACACGATGCTCCAAGCAAAACTCATATCATGTGATGAATAAAAATATAGCTCCAAGTAATTTACCGATGGTTGGTAGACGAAAGAGAGGCTTGGGTCTCCTTTAATATTACCTTGGGGTGCCTTTGTCATACCCAACCTAAGGGCTTGGGTCTCCTTATTCCTTCATCCACCGTGATCTTACTTAATACTTGATAATTTCAGCACAGAAAACTCAACAGAAACCTCGTGAGATCCGTTAGTATAACAACCAAATCACAACCTTTAGGTACTGTTATGAACCAATTCATGTTTTATTATTTCATAATACCTACTATATTCCAACTTCTCCATGACTTATACCCCCCGATACAATCCACTGATTCATCAAAACAAGCAAATTATGCAACAAAAACAGAATCTGTCTAAGACAGAATAGTTTGTAGTAATCTGAATAATGACTATACTTATGTAACTCTTAAAATTCTTAAGAATTAGTTAAACGTGGGCAATTTGTACATAAATAATGTGTACAAAATTCAGATCAAAAGCACGTTTCAGTGTTTTTTAGATTTTTCTGGACCGAGCGTAAAAGTTTCTGTTTTTTCACAGAATCAAATCAACTATCAACCAAATCACCCCAAAGGCTTTACTTGGCACAAACACTAATTAAACCACAGAAACACAATCATAACAATAGCGTAATTGTGTGAACACTCAAAAAAAGAAAAGAAAATGGAAAAATTAAGATAACTATTGGGTTGCCTCCCAACAAGCGCTATTGTTTTACGCCCCTAGCTAGGCGTAAGACAATATTTCAAGTGTTGTCATCCTTCATATTATTTCCATAGGTGGCCCTCATAATAGATTCATATGGTCGCTTAATTATCTTTATAGGGAAGTGTTCCATTCCTTTCTTTAGTGTAAATTGGAATCTTATATTACCTTCTTTCATATCAATAATAGCACCTATGGTACATAGAAAAGGTCTACCAAGTATTATAGGACAAGACCGATTGCAATCAATATCAATCACAATGAAATAAATGGGCATATAATTTATATTTTCAAGAATAAGCACATCATTTATTCTACCCAAAGGTTTGTTAATAGTGGAATCCGCTAAGTGCAAATTAAGGGAACATTCATCCATATCGGTAAGGCCTAGCACATCACATAAAGATTTTGGTATAGTGGAAACGCTAGAACCCAAATCACATAAAACATTACACTCATAATTTTTAATCTTTACTTTAATAGTAGGTTCCCATTCATCATGCAATTTTCTAGGTATTGAAACCTCCAACTCTAGCTTTTCTCCATGAGCTTTTATCATAACTTCTACAATATGTTTAGTGAACGCTTTATTTTGTTCATAAGCATTGGGTGAATTTATCATGGATTGCAACAAGAAAATACATTAAACTAAAGAGAAATTATCATAATTAAAGTCCTTGTAATCCAAAGTAGTGGGCACATCACTAGCTAAAGTTTTGACCTCTCCAAACCCACTTTTATCATTAAGATTCTCACCCTCCCAACAATTGGGACGCTGAAAGGATCGAGAAGAGGGGTCTAGGGGGCTGATTAGACCCTTAACAAGTAAAAGTGGCAATTTTTAATTTCTTCAAGTTAAGGTTGAGTTTAGCACATGTTAAAGGGCACACAATACATTTTACACAAGCATAGAGAGAGTATAGGCAGCGAAAAGAGTAAAGCATGTAGTGTAAGAATGTAAAGGGATAGGATTGGAGTGTGCAAAAGCAATGGAGACGCGGAGAATCTTGGCGTGGTTCTGATAGGTGGTGCTATCGTACGTCCACGTTGATGGAGACTTCAACCCATGAAGGGTAACGGTTGCGCGAGTCCATGGAGGGCTCCACCCACGAAGGGTCCATGAAGAAGCAACCTTGTCTATCCCACCATGGCCATCGCCAACAAAGGAGTTGCCTCACTCGGGTAGATCTTCACGAAGTAGGCGATCTCCTTGCCCTTACAAACTTCTTGGTTCAACTCCACATCAAGTCGGAGGCTCCCAAGCGACACCTAACCAATCTAGGAGACACCACTCTCCAAAAGGTAATAATAGACGGTGTGTTGATGATGAACTCCTTGCTCTTGTGCTTCAAATGATAGTCTCCCCAGCACTCAACTCTCTCTCACAGATTTGTCTATGGTGGAAGAAGGATTTGAGTGGAAAGCAACTTGGGGAAGGTTAGAAATCAAGGCTCAAATGGTAGGTGAGGGAGTCCTGGATTAGGGGGTCCTCGGGTGTCCGGGCTATTTGATATGGGCCGGACTGATGGGCCATGAAGATAAAAGCAGAAGACTTTCCCCCGTGTCCGGGTAGGACTCCTATATGCGTGGATGGCAAGTTTGATGTCCGGATATGTTATTTCCTTCCCCTACAAACCGACTCTGTACAACCCTAGGCCCCTCATAAACCGGAGGGTTTAGTCCGTAGAGGCTATCAGAATTCTCATAGGCTGGACAACTAGGGTTTAGCCATTACGATCTCGAGGTGGATCAACTCTTGTAACCCCTATACTCATTGAATACAATCAAGAAATACATAGGGTTTTACCTCCTTTAAGAGGGCCCGAACCTGGGTAAACATTGTGTCCCCATCGTCCCTTGTTACCATTGATCCTCAGACACACAGTTCGGGACCCCCTACCCAGATCTGCCGGTTATGACACCGACATTGGTGCTTTCATTGAGAGTACCATTGTGTTGTCGATAGAAGGATCGATGGCTCGCCTCGTCATCAACAACGACGCTATTTTTGGGGAGACCTTTCTCCCCGGCCAACTCTTTGTGTTTGGCGGCTTCGTGCTACGTGCCAACTCGACCGATCACCTTGAGCAGATCGACAGCTATGCCCCTAGTCACTAGATCAGGTTTGGAAGCTTAAACTACATCGTCGATATCCGAGGAGACTTGATCTTCGAGGGGTTCTCAGCCTCGGCCACCGCTTCCCATCCACATGAAGGAGGCTCTTCGGATCCACCATCAGATTCCGCTCAAGGGTTGATGCCCACGGCTGCCCCGGCCTTAGATCCGAGGCAGACCACTCCGTCCAAAGATGGGAGGATAAACCGCTGGACCCTCTCCTGTTATAGAGCTTCCTGCCGGAGACCCAGATGCGACCATACTGTCAATGGACCCGGAGTTAAACGGGACTCTCCCTGTCATCGGGAAGCCGGACTCGCCTCTGGACGTCAACTCCGAACTCTCGAGGTTTGCGTCCATCGGGCTCGGTCAAGTGGTTATTACCGAACCTAGCTCCGCAGATCCTCATACGCCCGTCCAGCCTTTGCTCTTAAATGAGACACTGGACCTAATGCGATCTCTCGCCATCACGGAAATATCACCTCCGAACTACGCCCAGCATGAACTGGGGGCTGAGAGCAGGGAATTTTACGCCCCACCAACCAACCACTTAATAGCCACTATCGAGGATCTAACCGACATGCTAGACTACGCCTCCGAAGACATCGATGGTATGGACGACGATGCAGGAGCCGAACTAGGTCAAAACCCGCCAATCACTGGGCGCTGGACGGCCACTTCTACTTACGATGTATACATACTGGACACGCCTGAGAAGAAGGACGCCGATGGCACTCAAGACCCAAATGAGGATAAGCCCGTCAATGAACCACCAAAACACCGACGTCAGCGGCACCGCTCATGATCGCGTAGGGCGAGGGAAAGCAACACCGGCACCGGAGATAATGACACTCCGGACAATGCCAAAGACTTCGACCACCCCGTCGAGCCTACGTTCGAGAAGTATGAGAGGGAAGAGGGACAAGTCAACCCCGACGAACTTGTCGATCACGAGGATTCGGAAGATAGTAACTATTTACTGGCCTCCAAAGAGGATATTAGCCTCGGTAACAAAGATTTCATCGTGCCAGAGGAACCACTTGAACAAGAACGCTTTAAGCGATAGCTCATCGCACTGCGAGAAGCCTGAAAAAGAAACATCGGCAGCTTCAGGCCGAACAAGATACGCTCAACGACAGATGGACCAAGGTCCTGGCCACCGAAGAAGGACATGGCTTTGAGCGCCAAACAAAAAGTTACCCCAAGCACAGGCTGCTGCCACAATTCGACGACGAGGCCTTTGAGCCAATACCGTCAAAATACAATCATGCTGATCAACCGGACCGACCACCACGTGGACGGGACAAAACGGCTAATTACGTCGAACACCAGCCCGCACCCACTCGCCATAGAGGCATGGAGACAACGGCTCCGGGCTACACGTACGACCTACGTCAGGACCTGACCAATAGAGCCGACCAGACAAGATCAATCTATGGATCAAGAGGACGCGCTCCAGCGCGAGATGACAGCCATCAGGCCTGGCACGACAAACATAACCAAACCCGGGGTCAGCCCCGAACACAGATGTCGTCCGAACTCCGTCGCGATGTCGCCCGGTATAGAGGTGCCGCACACCCCATGTGCTTTACCGACGAGGTAATGCAGCACCAGTTTCCGGAAGGGTTTAAACCCGTAAACATCGAGCCTTACGATGGCACGACAGATCCCGCTGTATGGATTGAAGATTTTCTTCTCCACATTCACATGGCTTGCGAGATGATCTCCACGCCATCAAATACCTCCCCCTAAAGCTAAAAGGACCAGCACGACACTGGTTGAATAGCCTCCCAGAGAACTCCATTGGCAGTTGGGAGGACTTAGAGGACGCTTTTCGGGACAACTTTCCGGGCACTTATGTCCGGCCACCGGACGCTGATGACCTGAGTCACATAGTCCAGCAGCCCAGAGAGTTAACCCGCAAACTTTGGACTCAATTCTTAATAAAAAAGAACCAAATTGTCGACTGTTCGGACACTGAAGCCTTAGCGGCATTTAAACACAGTGTCCATGACGAATGGCTCGCCCGCCACCTCGGTCAGGAAAAGCCGAAGACTATGGCAGCTCTTACTGCACTTATGACCCGCTTCTGTGCGGGAGAAGATAGCTAGTTGGCTCGTAGAAGCAACAGACCAGCGACCCCGGCACCTCTGAGGCCAGTGATGGCAATGGAAGGCCACGACGCAGCAAAAATAAGCGTCGGAACAACAACGAAGAAACCGAGGATACGGCGGTAAACGCCGGAATCAGCGGCTCTAAACCCGGTCAGCGGAAGACGCCGTTCAAAGGAAATAGGGATGGTCCATCCAATTTGGATAAAATACTGGATAGGCCCTACCAGATCCACGACACCCCTGACAAGCCTGCCAACCACACCAAGAAAAACTGCTGGGTTTTTAAACAGGCCGGTAAAATAAATACCGAACACAAGGGGAAGGGAGCGCAAAGCGAGGACGATGATGAACCTCGCCCTCCGAACACTGGGGGATAGAAGAAGTTTCCCCCCGATGTGAAAACAGTGAACATGATATATGTCACCCACATCCCAAGAGGGAGCGCAAGCGCACATTAAGGGACGTCTATGCCGTAGAGCCCTGTCGGGGAAAACAGACACGGGTATATGTTTTCCCCTGACTCATGCACGGACAAGAAAAGGCCGAACCAAGATGTACAAGAACCCCATAGATTCAAAGGACCAGCATGCAGATCAAAGGGACCAAGATCAACCAGAGAAGCAGGATATCGTCAAGAGAAAAGCCTCCCATGCCGGGCAGGCGAGCCCCGCAAGGGGCAAGGCCACCCCCAGAAGTAGACAACCAAAGCGCCCCGGCAAGGCCTGCCGGGGCTCACGGAGGCAGAACCACCTCACCAACCACTCCACCACGACCCACGTCGTCGATCAGTGCGGTGTCAAGCCGTAAAGTGATTAAGTGACAACCATTCGCAACATGGCAGCCATCTTCTACAGGAGAAACCCACAGATGACACCCGTCCTGCGACGTGTCAAGCGAGCAGGCGCGGAGCTGGCAAGATAGCCCGGCAAGCCTTGCCGGGCAACCAACGATGTGACATTAAGTGGTGCACTTAATGCGCCCTGTCAGCCCGCAGAGTTAGGTATGATAGCACTGTTTGCTATCTTATCAGTGCGTAATGACTACTTTGCCACTGTGGTTACCCCTTGATCTATAAAAGGAGGCCCATGGCAACCGTAGAAAGGGTTAGAAGGTTGGATAACTCACACCTCCATACACGCGTAGTCGCTGCTGCCCAAAGGCAACCCCTGCCGGGCAAGTGCACTACGCTCCGCCACCACCTTCCACCATCAATCCACCAAAGCAGGAGTAGGGTTTTACGCCTCAGGGTGGCCCGAACCTGGGTAAAATTGCCTGTGTGATCTCTGCCGTGCTGCCCCACGCTCGTTTGCTCTTTGTGCAACACGCCGCTGATAACCCACAAGTATAGGGGATCGCAACAGTTGTCGAGGGTAGAGTATTCAACCCAAATTTATTGATTCGACACAAGGGGAGCTAAAGAATATTCTCAAGTATTAGCAGTTGAGTTGTCAAATCAACCACACCTAAAAGACTTAATATCTGCAGCAAAGTATTTAGTAGCAAAGTAGTATGGAAGTAATGGTAACGGTGGCAAAAGTAACAGTAGCAGTTTTGTAGCAATTGTAACAGTGGCAACAGAAAAGTAACTAAGCAAAGAACAATATGTGAAAAGCTCGTAGGCAATGGATCAATGATGGATAATTATGTCGGATGCGATTCCTCATGCAACAGTTATAACATAGGGTGACACAGAACTAGCTCCAGTTCATCAATGTAATGTAGGCATGTATTCCGAATATAGTCATACGTGCTTATGGAAAAGAACTTGCATGGCATTTTTTGTCCTACCCTCCCGTGGCAGCGGGGTCCTATTGGAAACTAAGGGATATTAAGGCCTCCTTTTAATAGAGTACTGGACCAAAGCATTAACACTTAGTGAATACATGAACTCCTAAAACTACGGTCATCACCGGGAGTGGTCTCGATTATTGTCACTTCGGGGTTGCCGGATCATAACACATAGTAGGTGACTATTGACTTGCAAGATAGGATCAAGAACTCACATATATTCATGAAAACATAATAGGTTCAGATCTGAACTCATGGCACTCGGGCCCTAGTGACAAGCATTAAGCATAGCAAAGTCATAGCAACATCAATCTCAGAACATAATGGATACTAGGGATCAAACCCTAACAAAACTAACTCGATTACATGGTAAATCTCATCCAACCCATCACCGTCCAGCAAGCCTACGATGGAATTACTCACGCACGGCGGTGAGCATCCTGAAAATTGTGATGGAGGATGGTTGATGATGATGACGGCGACGAATTTCCCTCTCCGGAGCCCTGAACGGACTCCAGATCAGCCCTCCAAGAGAGATTAGGGCTTGGCGGCGGCTCCGTATCGTAAAACACGATGAATTCTTCTCTCTGATTTTTTTCTCCCCGAACGTGAATATATGGAGTTGGAGTTGAGGTCGGTGGAGTCTCAGGGGGCCCACGAGGCAGGGGGCGCGCCCTGCACCCTTGTGGACAGGGTGTGGGCCCCCTGATGCTGATTCTTTCGCCAGTATTTTTTATTATTTCCAAAACGTGTCTCCGTGGATTTCAGGTCATTCGGAGAACTTTTATTTCTGCACAAAAATAACACCATGGCAATTCTGCTGAAAAACAGCGTCAGTCCGGGTTAGTTCCATTCAAATCATGCAAGTTAGAGTCCAAAACAAGGGCAAAAGTGTTTGGAAAAGTAGATATGTTGGAGACGTATCAACTCCCCCAAGTTTAAACCTTTGCTTGTCCTCAAGAAATTCAATTGACAAACTGAAAGTGATAAAGAAAAACTTTTACAAACTCTGTTTGATCTTGTTGTTGCAAATATGTAAAGCCAGCATTCAAGTTTTCAGCAAAGATTATGAACTAACCATATTCACAATAACATCTAGGTCTCATGTTTACTCATATCAATGGCATAATCAACTAGCGAGCAATAATAATAAATCTCGGATGACAACACTTTCTCAAAACAACCATAACATGATATAACAAGATGGTATCTCGCTAGCCCTTTCCGAGACCGCAAAACATAAATGCAGAGCACCTCTGAAGATCAAGGACTGACTAGACATTGTTATTCATGGTAAAAGAGATCCAGCCACAGTCATACTTAATGTAAATTAATAGTAATGCATGCAAATGACAGCGGTACTCTCCAACTGGGGCTTTATAATAAGAGGGCGATGACTCAACATAAAAGTAAATAGATAGGCCCTTCGCAGAGGGAAGCAGGGATTTGTAGAGGTGCCAGAGCTCGAGTTTTGAAACAAAGATAAATAATATTTTGAGTGGCATACTTTCATTGTCAACATAACAACCAAGAGATCTTGATATCTTCCATGCTACACACATTATAGGCGGTTCCCAAACAGAATGGTAAAGTTTATACTCCCCCACCACCAACAAACATCAATCCATGTCTTGCCCGGAACAACGGGTGCCTCCAACTAACAACAGTCCTGGGGGAGTTTTGTTTGCAATTATTTTGTTTTGAGCATGGGACTGGGCATCCCGATTACCGGCCATTTTCTCGTGAATGGTGAGCGGAGTCCACTCATCGTGAGAATAACCCACCTAGCATGGAAGATATAGACAACCCTAGTTGATACATGAGCTATTCGAGCATACAAAACATAATTTCATTTGAAGGTTTAGAGTTTGGCACATACAAATTTACTTGGAACGGCAGGTAAATACCACATATAGGAAGGTATGGTGGAATCATATGGAATAACTTTGAGGTTTATGGAAGTGGATGCACAAGCAGTATTCCCGCTTAGTACAAGTGAAGGCTAGAAAAAGACTAGGAAGCGACCAACTAGAGAGCGACAACAGTCATGAACATGCATTAAAATTAATAAACAATGAGTGCAAGCATGAGTAGGATATAAATCACCATGAACATAAATACGTGGAGGCTATGTTGATTTTGTTTCAACTACATGCGTGAACATGTGGCAAGTCAAGCCACTCGAATCGTTCAAAGGAGGATACCACCCTATCATACCACATCACAACTATTTTAATAGCATGTTGGCACGCAAGGTAAACCATTATAAACTCCTAGCAAATTAAGCATGGCATGAGCAACTATAATCTCTAATTGTCATTGCAAACATGTTTCATTCATAATAGGCTGAATAAGGAATAATGAACTAATCATATTTACAAAAGCAAGATAGGTCGAGTTCATACCAGCTTCTCTCATCTCAATAGGTCCATCATATATCGTCATTACTGCCTTTCACTCGCACGACCAAACGGTGTGGATAATAATAATAGTGCACATGCATTGGACTAAGCTAGAATCTACAAGCATTTAATACAAGGGAGAAGACAAGGTAATATGGGCTCTTGGTTAAATCAACGATAATGCATATGAGAGCCACTCAACATTTTTCATCATGGTCTTCTCCTCTCGACCCCCAAAGAAAAGAAAAGAAATAAAACTATTTACACGGGAAAGCTCCCAACAAGCAAAAGAAGAACAAGAAGTCTTTTTGGGTTTTCTTTTAATTACTACTACTACTACTACTACTACTACTACTACTACAGGCATGAAAAGTAAACTAGCTAAAAGCTACAACTAATTTTTTTGGTTTTTCTTAAGGTTTTTCAGACACACAAGAAGAAGACTTACAAAAGAAAATAAACTAGCATGGATAGTACAATGAAAAAGTATGAGCACCGACAACTAGAATGAGTGTGTGAACATGAATGTTATCTCGGTGAGAAATACGTACTCCCCCAAGCTTAGGCTTTTGGCCTAAGTTGGTCCATGGCCACGGATCGAAACTACTCTCTCCGGTGTACTGAGGAGGGTCCTCAGGGTGCCACTGGCTCCGGATCCCACTGATAAACAGACTGTCGATAAGGGTCAAGTGGTGGCTCAGGCTCAGGCTCTGGAACTTGTGTCAGGCTCCAGTATGCATAAATGGCCTCTAGCAAGATGAGGTACGTGCCTGAAAGTATATTAAACAAAGAGGGTGCAGGCAAGGTAATAACCTCATAGTGAGTTTTACCAAATATCAAATTATACTTAAGCATTTTCTTCTTGTTTTTAACAATAAAGTCATGCGCTACCATACTCTTATAATCTAGAAAAACAGGGGGCAGAAACTTTTCCTCTTTCTCATAATGCCTAATAGGTATCTCAAAGTGTGCAGCAAGGCGCGAAGCAAAGATGCCTCCGAAGATGGGGCCCTTTGTGTAGTTCAAGCTTAATCGTTTAGCAATGATAGCACCTAAGCTGAAAGTTGTATCCCGAAACAAAGCATGGCGCAAAATGACTAGATCAGGAGCACTAAGATTTCCACTGTTCCCGCGACCAATTAAGCATCTACTAGCAAATATCGCAAAGTAACGTAGAACAGGAAAATGTATACTAGTAATTCTCGCATCGGAAACTTTTCTCGTTTCCCCTACAGCAATTCTATCAATAAATCCATCCACATCACTACGGAGTGGTTCCTCGATGGTGCCCACAAAGGGTATCTTGCAGACCCGACAAAAATCATGGAGTGACATCTCCTTAACCTCATCATATAAGTGAAACTCCACTTAAGGTGGTGATGTCTTAGCATGGAAATAAAAATTTTGCATGAAAATATTAGTGAGTAGGAGATACTGTTCGCGCTGGTCATGGAGGAAGTCAGTGAGGGCTGCATTCTCATCCAAGTAATAAAAGTCATCATAAATTCCGGCGGCTCTCAAGAACTCATCACAAGGCCATTCGCATGGCCGAACCTCCGCAGTGCGAGGAAGATTATATTTGGGCCTTTTATCCTCTTCATTTTGCTTATCCTTCGAGCTTCGGCTTGAAGAACATCTCAACAACCTCTTCAACATTTTCTCCCTCTGAAAATTTCTGAAATTTTTAGTGACTCAAAATAAAAGTGAACCAAACTTAACAAGATTGATAGCAACTACTCCCACAAGTGCCTAGAGGCTATATCATGCATTAAAACTACTTTGGACCATATAAATTTGACATGCAAGCTCAAGAACAGGGTCACCTTAGCAGCAAAAATTTGCAATAATTAAAGCACTAGAACAAAAACTAATTGGACCATTGGAGGAGTCACATACCGAAGAATAATCTCCACAAATAGTTTTGTGAATGGAGCTTTGAGCAAGGAGATCGAAAATCACAGCAAGATGAGCTAGAACACGGGTTTGAGCTATGGGAGGATTTTTCTGGTGGAAGACAAAGTGAGTGGGTGCAGGAATAAGTGGAGGGGGTCCACGTGGGGTCCATGAGGCAGGGGGGCGCCCTAGGGGGTGGGCGCGCCTTGTACCCTCGTGGCCAGATGGTGGGGCCCCCTGGTGTGTTCTTAGTGCCAGATATTCTTAAATATTCTACAAAAAATCATATTTCATTTTCAGGATATTTGGAGAACTTTTATTTTCGGGGTATTTTTATTGCAAGGATAATTCAGAAAACAGACAGAAAATACTATTTTTTCTTTATTTAATCTAAATAACAGAAAGTAAAAGGAGGGTACAGAGAGTTGTGCTTTCTAACTTCATCCATCTCATGCTCATCAAAAGGAATCCACTAACAAGGTTGATCAAGTCTTGTTAACAAACTCTTTCCGAATCGCATGAAACCGGAGAATTTTTGAATAACACTAAGTTACCTCAACGGGGATGTGCACGTCCCCAACAATAAGAATATCATATTTCTTCTTGACACTAGGAAGAGGGAATTCAAAACCTCCAATAGTAATCGTTGGAATTTTTCTGATAGAATTGATACTGTGGACTTGAGGTTGTTTTCTCGGAAAGTGTACCGTATGCTCATTACCATTAACATGAAACGTGACATTGCCTTTGTTGCAATTAATAACAGCCCCTGCAGTATTCAAAAAGGGTCTACCAAGGATAATCGACATACTATCGTCCTCGGGAATATTAAGAATAACAAAGTCCGTTAAAATAGTAACATTTGCAACCACAACAGGCACATCCTCACAAATACCGACAGGTATAGCAGTTGATTTATCGGCCATTTGCAAAGATATTTCAGTAGGTGTCAACTTATTCAAATCAAGTCTACGATATAAAGAGAGAGGCATAACACTAACACCGGCTCCAAGATCACATAAAGCAGTACTAACATAGTTTCTTTTAATGGAGCATGGTATAGTTGGTACTCCCGGATCTCCTAGTTTCTTAGGTATTCCACCTTTAAAGTATAATTAGCAAGCATGGTGGACGTTTCAGCTTCCGATATCTTTCTTTTATTTGTAACAATATCTTTCATATACTTAGCATAAGGATTCATTTTAAGCATATCAGTCAAACACATACGCAAAAACATAGGTCTAATCACTTCAGCAAAGCGCTCAAAATCCTCATCATCCTTTTTCTTGGATGGTTTAGGAGGAAAAGGCATGGGTTTCTGAACCCATGGTTCTCCTTCTTTACCGTGCTTCCTAGCAACGAAATCTCTCTTACCATAACGTTGATTCTTTGATTGTGGGTTATCAAGATCAACTACAGGTTCGATTTCTACATCATTGTTATTGCTGGGTTGAGCATCAACATGAACATCATCATTAAAATTATCACTAGGTTCATGTTCATTACCAGATTGTGTTTCAGCATCAGAAATAGAAATATCATTGGGATTCTCAGGTGTGTCAACAACAGGTTCACTAGAAGCATGCAAAGCCCTATCATTTTTCTTTTTCTTCTTCTTAGAAGGACTAGGTGCATCAACATTAGTTCTCTCAGAGTCTTGCTCAACTCTCTTAGGGTGGCCCTCAGGATACAAAGGTTCCTGAGTCATTTTACCCCCTCTAGTCATAACTCTAACAGCATTATCATTTTTCTTATATTTAATTCATTGAGCAAATCATCTTGAGCTTTAAGCACTTGCTCTACCTGGGTGGTAACCATAGAAGCATGTTTACTAATAAGTTTAAGTTCACTTTTAACTCTAGACATATAATCACTCAAGTGTTCAATCATATTAACATTACGTTTCAATTGTCTACCAACATAAGCATTGAAGTTTTCTTATTTAACAATAAAATTATCAAACTCATCCAAGCATTGGCTAGTAGACTTATTACGAGGAATATCACCTTCATCAAATCTATAGAGAGAATTTACCTTTACTACATGTGTCGGATTGTTAAGACCATGTATTTCTTCAATAAGTGGTAAATTCTTAACATCTTCAGCTTTAATACCCTTTTCTTTCATAGATTTCTTTGCTTCTTGCATATCTTCAGGATTGAGAAATAGAAAGTGTCCAATCATTATCATTACTCAATATATTATTCAATAGCAATTCAACTTGCTCAACAGTTCTTTCCCTGAAAACACAACCAGCACAACTATCCAGGTGGTCTCTAGAAGCATCGGTTAGTCCATTATAAAAGATATAAAGTATTTCATTTTTCTTGAGAGGATGATCAGGCAAAGCATTAAGTAATCGGAGAAGCCTCCCCCAAGATTGTGGGAGATTCTCTTCTTCAATTTGCACAGAATTATATATTTCCCTTAAGGCAGCTTGTTTGCACAGAATTATATATTTCCCTTAAGGCAGCTTGTTTCTTATGAGCGGGGAAATATTTAGCAGAGAAGTAATAAATCATATCCCGGGGACTACGCACACAACCAGGGGCAAGAGAATTAAACCATGTTTTAGCATCACCCTTTAATGAGAACGGAAATAACTTAAGGATATAGTAGTAACGAATTTTTTCCTCATGAGTGAATAGGGTGGCTATATCATTTAATTTAGCAAGATGTGCCACAACAGTTTAAGATTCATAGCCATAAAAGGGATCAGATTCAACCAAAGTAATTAACTCAGGATCAACAGAGGAATCATAATCCTTATCAGCAATACAGATAGGTGAAGTAGCAAAAGCAGGGTCATATTTCATTCTAGCATTCAAAGACTTTTCTTTCAGCTTAGCTAACAGTTTCTTAAGATCATATCTATCTTTGCAAGCAAAAAAGTCTCTAGCAGTTTCTTCATCCATAACATAACCCTCAGGCACATCAGGCAATTCATATCTAGGGGGAGAATCTTCATCATCACTTTCATCAATATTATCAGTTTCAATAATTTCATTCTCTCTAATCCTAGCAAGTTGTTCATCAAGAAATTCACCTAATGGCACAGTATTATCAAGCATAGAAGTAGTTTCATCATAAGTATCATGTAAAGCAGAAGTGGAATCATCAATAACATGCGACATATCAGAATCAATAGCAGGAGTAGGTGTCGCAAGTTTACTCACAACAGAAGGTGAATCAAGTGTAGAGCTAGATGGCAGATTTTTACCTCCCCTCGTAGTTGAGGGATAAATCTTTGTTTTTTCATCTTTCAAGTTCCTCATAGTGATCAACAGATATAAATCCCAAGTGACTCAAAGAATAGAGCTATGCTTCCCGGCAACGTTGCCAAAAATAGTCTTGATAACCCACAAGTATAGGGGATCGCAACAGTTTTCGAGGGTAGAGTATTCAACCACATTTATTGATTTGACACAAGGGGAGCCAAAGAATATTCTCAAGTATTAGCAGTTGAGTTGTTAATTCAAGCACACCTGAAAGACTTAATATCTGCAGCAAAGTATTTAGTAGCAAAGTAGTATGGAAGTAACGGTAACAGTGGCAAAAGTAATAGCACCAGTTTTGTAGCAATTGTAACAGTGCCAACAGAAAAGTAACTAAGCAAAGATCAATATGTGAAAAGCTCGTAGGCAATGGATCAATGCAGGATAATTATGTCGGATGCGATTCCTCATGCAACAGTTATAACATAGGGTGACACAGAACTAGCTCCAGTTCATCAATGTAATGTAGGCATGTATTCCGAATATAGTCATACGTGCTTATGGAAAAGAACTTGCATGGCATCTTTTGTCCTACCCTCCCGTTGCAGCGGGGTCCTATTGGAAACTAAGGGATATTAAGGCCTCCTTTTAATAGAGTACTGGACCAAAGCATTAACACTTAGTGAATACATGAACTCCTCAAACTACGGTCATCACCGGGAGTGGCCCCGATTATTGTCACTTCGGGGTTGCCGGATCATAACACATAGTAGGTGACTATTGACTTGCAAGATAGGATCAAGAACTCACATATATTCATGAAAACATAATAGGTTCAGATATGAACTCATGGCACTCGGGCCCTAGTGACAAGCATTAAGCATAGCAAAGTCATAGCAACATCAATCTCAGAACATAATGGATACTAGGGATCAAACGCTAACAAAACTAACTCGATTACATGGTAAATCTCATCCAACCCATCACCGTCCAGCAAGCCTATGATGGAATTACTCATGCACGGCGGTGAGCATCATGAAATTGGTGATGGAGGATGGTTAATGATGACGACGATGACGGATTCCCCTCTCCGGAGCCCCGAACGGACTCCAGACCAGCCCTCCCGAGAGAGATTAGGGCTTGGCGGCGGCTCCGTATCGTAAAACGAGATGAATCCTTCTCTCTGATTTTTTCTCCCCGAACGTGAATATATGGAGTTGGAGTTGAGGTCGGTGGAGTCTCAGGGGGCTCACGTGGCAGGGGGTGCGCCCAGGGGGGTGGGCGCGCCCTGCACCCTCGTGGACAGGGTGTGGGCCCCCTGATGCTGCTTCTTTCGCTAGTATTTTTTATTATTTCCAAAACGTGTCTCTGTGGATTTTCAAGTCATTTCAAGAACTTTTATTTCTGCACAAAAATAACACCATGACAATTCTGCTGAAAACAGCGCCAGTCCGGGTTAGTTCCATTCAAATCATGCAAGTTAGAGTCCAAAACAAGGGCAAAAGTGTTTGGAAAAGTTGATACATTGGAGACGTATTAGCCGCCCCCCTGCCGAACCAGCAAGGGACCTTCTGGTCCCATAGGTGGCCGTGGTTTCCCACGACATCTTTGGCATGCCAGGTAGGGGGCGCGCTTGCGCGAACCTGAAGGCGAGTGCAGCGCACCTTGTCTGTGGTCATTTGCTTGAAGCCTCTGGCGATTGTGGCGCCCATGAAGACACAGAAGCAAAGCGGGGCCATCCCCGCACCATTGTTATTGATCTCCACGCCTCGCCATAGCCACGGTTACGGCGAAGACCGCCGCTGATGGTGATAGATCCTTCCCAGCGGCCCATATGGCGTGCCTACCATTCGGGCACCGTTCGGAGAAGGGGCACAAGACGTGCGGGCGCGAGCTCCCTCCTTCCCGTCCCTCCCCCTCGTCAGCCGTCGAACTGCTTTAGCCTCAGCGTCGTCGATGTCGAGATTACCGCGCGACGCTCGGTCCAGTATTTCCCCCACTTTGGGTAATCCTGAGCAAAACACCGGTATGAGTCCGTCGATTGATGCCCCGGCAAGCATACTTCAGCAAGGCTGCCTGCGTTGGCACGACCCATGCAACGGCAGCCACTGCACTGACTCGAGGGGAAGGGAGCAAAAGGGAAGAGGACCAGAGAAGCCCGACACTATGCCCCGATGCCCGCCAGCCATAAGAAATGCATGTCGAATCCTTGCCCGAAACGAAGAAACCACCTGATTGACTTCTGCTCCTCCAGATGCCGCGGGCACACCAGGCGCGTGCGGCCCGACAGAAGAGAAAGAAGCTCAAAATGAAAGCTAAGTTCATGTTGTCACTTCTTGTTGATGCGTTTCAGATTCTTGCAGTCATTTATCCCTTAACTCTAGTGAGTGTTCATATCGTGAAAGCCCTCATGTGATGGGACCTTGGCTAGTTTCTTTGATCGCACCATCGTCCTGTCCAGAGCCATGCTCACAGGTCGAGAGGCTGCATCGAGAGCTACCTAGGAAAAACCTGCCGAGACGCATCCATGCCAAGATGACTATTAAGGGCCGGACCCTTACGACAATCACGGCAATATGATATCAACAGGCATCTAGAGCATACATAGGAATTGATCATACGAACATGAACATATAGGGCTCAAAGGGATAAACACGCATTTAAAGATCCAGCTAGAAATATCAGTTTCGCACAAACAGTAGAGATAGAATAACTAAACACAAAATATATGTCATGTTTCATTGTAGGGCCCCGCGGAAACGACAGTGGCCCGATACTCGGTCCGATGGCCAGGTAGAACAGCTTAAATGTGAAGAACCCTGTCGGCACGGCGAGTGGCTTTCTTCTCGGCGGCTGTGACGTCGGCGCCCGCTGGCGGCTTCTTGAGTCCGTCATCAAGATCAAGCTCTGGGTGGGGGCAGGCGATATTGCTCAAGACCATGAAGAGGGCGTTGCGGGCAAGCTTCCGAGACTCGGTCGCAAAGCGCTCGGCCCTCCCCTCTTCATGCACTTTCAACTTCTCGATCAGCTCGTTGAAGAAGAGCCCCAAGTTGACGCTTGGGACCTCCTTCTTCCTGGACGAGAAGACTGGGCCGTCCATACCCATCGCCGCAGCTTGGACACCAAGACGCTCGGCGATGTCGATCAGGCTCTTGATCTAGAGGTTACTCATGTCAACCTGATTCTTCAGCTTGTCCTCTGCATCTTGCCGGAGACGCTTAGCGGTTTCCAAGTCCTTGGACAACAACTGCTGGCGGGACTCAAGGGACTCCGCCGATCGCTCCAATGAGCCAATCCTCGCCTTCATGTCCGTGATGTTGCCATTGCTAGCCTTAAGGCTCTGGGTCTTGGAGGAAAGCTGTGACTACACATCAGCGAAGTGGCTCTCTGCCTGCCGTGCTTCCTCTTTGAGTGCCTCCACCTCTTTGGTGCTCTTGACAAGATCCTCGTTCAGTTTAGCCACATGCCGGTCGAGCTCAGTTTTGGCAGCGGACGCAGCAGCCAAATCATCAGTAAGCTTCTTCAATTGAGAGCAGAGTCAGCAGTGAGGGTGTTTAGAGCGGCTTCATGCTTGTCTTCCAATTCCTTGGTGCGTTGCTGCACAAGAGCCTCTAGACCTTCACCCTTGGCACGAAGGGTGGCTTTGAGTTTCTCCTCCCGGAGGGAGATTTCTCGCTCTCTGGTGTCCAGAGATGCCTTGTGGTCCGCCAGGCGCGCCCCCAAGCCATGACGCCCCCCTCGTCATCAGGAGCGTCTCTTGCTGCCTCAGAAGCACCCTGGATTGCTTGCCATGCCATTCGCGCAGCTCCAAGCACTTGTCCTTCAGCTTCTGGTCCACCTTGCCGGTAGACTCATGCCGTTCCTTGAGCTCCTGCCACTTCTGGCTGTGCCGGGCCTGCATTTTCTTCACACCCGCCACCATGGACTCCATGAAGGACAAATCCATTGTGATAGTAGCTGAGTCGTCGGCCTCCCCGGCTCCTAGGTACAGCGGTGCCAGGAGGCGCTGAAGCTCTTCATCGAGCTCCGCGTCCGTCGTCGAGGGCGGGTCGGGGGCTCCAATGTCAGGCAACGATAGCACCATGGCTAGCATGTTTGAGGAAGATGGCGGGGCCTCAGCGACGATCCCGGAGGAGGGGAGTGGGTCCATGGTTTGGAGGGGAATTTTTGCCTCGACAACCACTTCCTCTACCGGGGCGTCCTCCAGGGAGTGCTCCACCACCACCAAAGAGCCCTGTACATTCCCGGCAGCCCTTCCTATGTCAGCCACCACCTCCAGCAGTTCTGATTTGTCGGCTTGAGGGGCCGCACGTGAAAGGGCCAGTGAATTACAGAGAAACGGAAGTCTTAAGCAAATTAAGAAGTTAGGAGAAGCAACACGAGCAAGAGAGAAAAGAAGTAGTAAATGAAATACTTGGAGAAGTCTGCCGGGCAGGAGCCTCTGTTTCCCCGGCAACGACTGTTGCTGGGTCGCGAGCTTCACCCCTTGTTGGGGTAGTCTCAGTAGCCTTCTGCACGGCCTCATCCGCGGAGGGTTCCGCGGTGGGTTCCTCAGCTTGAGCAGCGGGAGAAGCGCACCCTTCAAAGAGGGGCTTGCCCTGCGTTGCCTCCTCCTCCGCCAGGGAGAACAGGGAGACCGTCCCCATCGCCTTCGGCGGATGGGACCAAGTCTCTGCTCCTGGGACGAGGGCTGGACTGGGGCTCGGCATGGGGTCTTCTGCATTCTCCCCCGCCAAGGCCGAGATCTCCACGCCCTTTAGCGATCCGAGGTGCCGGAGCCTCTTCCGGGAATGATGGATGAGGGTCTCCGAGTCCTCCTCCACTTCCCTGCCGACAACAACAAGAACAAAAGGTTAGTCAGCAAAAGCATTCAAATCTGCCTAAAAGATATCTACCACCAAGGGCAATCCTCCTTACTCCTCTACAATGAGCATGGAGTTCAAGTTGAACTCCATGGGAGGTGGAGACTCCCGTCCCCTCTCTTCAGAGATGGAAGGGCAGAGCTCCCCGACAGCTTCGGTGCTTGCCGTGGCACTAGGAGCTCCATGGAAGATGAGCTCTGCGAGGAGCTCGAGCCGGAGCGGGGGCTAGACTCCGCCTCCACGGCCGCTGGACGTTTGGCGGAGGAGGCCTTGGTCTGAGGAAGATGAGGAGATTAGCGGCATACCACCTCAACCTTGGTAGACTTGGTGGCAGTATTCTTCACCCTTTTGGCAGCTGGCGTTGGGTTGGAGGCCGACGCCCCTTGGGCTGCGGGGTGCCTGCGGGTGCGCTGATCTGGTTTCGGTGCGGGGGCTTGCAGCCTAGCCGCGAGCCACTCGTCGTCAAGGGCCGCCACCGCGTCCTCCTCTTCCTCCTCCTCCTTCCTCTCCTGAAGCTCCATTGCCACCATGGCTAGGGAATCTAGCCCGGCGAAGTTAACCCTGGCAGCTCCTTCCGTAGCTGGCGCCTCGCTGCCGCCATGGGAAGAACATCCGCCCTCAGCTTTCCCCTTGCCCTTCCCGGCCTTCACATCCTTCTCCATTTCCGCAAGGTGGGCAACCTTGTCCTCCTTGACCCTCTCCAGGATATACGCCACCTCCGCGGCGGAGGTGTGCTTATACATCCCAGTTTCGGCCCTTGCGGCCATCTCCTCCAGGGTGCTCGACCACTGGAGCTCTTCATCCAAAGTGGGTAGCTGCCAAGTGCCCGATACCCCTTCAGCATTGCAGTCGGGCATCCGTTTCAGTATCTAGTCCCGGGGGAATTGATGTTCAGAGGGATGACGGTTGCCGGGAGCTTAAACAACTTGAAGCGACCAAACAGTTGGTCACACAACCAGCCATGGCCGTAAACTGATAAGTTATTGGCCAACCCTGGGAGCAGCCTCATCCTATCCGCAGCATCACCATACAGCCACGCAGGTCTGTCCCTTTCCTGTAGCAGCGAGATGCGGCGGAGAAGAAAATCTGCCCCCACATGCTCGATGGTTAACCCGACAGTCCTCAAACGGGTAATCCTATTGATTGCCGGGCGCAACCTATCCTTAGTAAGGCCTTTGGCGCTCCAATCCTTGTCGCGCTCGACGCACTCCTTCCGTGCTTCGTAGAATTCGGGGGCTTCCTTGTCCTGGATCCAGCACCAATCCCCTCTCCATTCATCCCACCTCTCGCGCTGGTACCCAGGGACGTAATCCCAGATCTTCCTTGCCATGCGCGGCATCCAGCAGATGATTCAGGAGCGGTTAACTTTGCTCTCCACCTGCGGGATGAAGTAATGCCGGAACAGATCCACATTGGGCCTAACTCCAACAAAATTCTCGCACAAGTGTGCAAAAATGGCCATGGTCGCCATTGCATTTGGCGTGAAGTCAAGGAGGTAGAATCCATAGATATTCATGATTGCCTCAAAGAACTCGGAAAAGGGGGGGGGGACAGAGGCCGCAGATGAAGTAAGCACTGAAGAACCGATAAGAATTCAGCGGATCTTCCTTCCCCGCCGCATAAACTACAGGCGCTCCATGCCCTTTCTCGATGGGCCTCCCCCACAGATACCCATACCTCGCCTGAAGAACAGGGCCGCTCAAGGTGGACGGGAAGAAGACGACGTCCTCGCTCCGCTTCTTGTACAGCTCCGCCGACCTCTTACTTCTCTCGGCGGTAGCCTCCTTCGCCGCAGCCGTTGGCTTTCTCTTCTCCGCGGGTTTCTTCCCCATTCCTACGGCAGCAACACGGAAGGGGGAGGGATTCAATGGGAAGAGTGGAGGCAGAGGGGAGAGCGAGAGGAGGAACCGTCGCTTGGCTTGCGGAGGAAGAAGATGGGAGAACGGGGAAGAGACAGGTGAATCGTGTCGCTCCGTTTTTCCTGCTCTTAAGGGGGGAAAGCGGAACAAGGGCACGGCGCTTCAGAAAGTTACCATTTTATCTTAACTGCAATAGTCCCACGACCCCACGACGCACAGTAATTGCGCGAAGTGGACGTTGGATTGACTAGTCGCTGTGGCAAAACCGGCGTACACAGCTATCTCCTGCCACGTGTCCGCGCAATTTTTGGGCCTAACCCAACATGCCCCACGACACGTGTGGCTTAGGCCCGAGGGCTTATGTCGGGGAAAACAGACAGGGGTATATGTTTTCCCCTGAATCATGCACGGACAAGACAAGGCTGAGCCAAGATATACAAGAACCCCAGAGATTCAAAGGACCAGCATGCAGATCAAAGGGACGAAAATCAAACCAGAGAAGCAGGATATCGTCAGGAGAAAAGCCTCCCTTGCCGGGCAGGCGAGCCCGGCAAGGGGCAAGGCCACCCCCAGAATTAGACAACCAAAGCGCCCCGGCAGGGCCTACCGGGGCTCACGGAGGCAGAACCACCTCACCAACCACTCCACCACGACCCACGTTGTCGATCAGTGCGGTGTCAAGCCGCAAAGTGATTAAGTGGCAGCCATTCGCCACATGGCAGCCATCTTCTTCAGGAGAAACCCACAGATGACACCCGTCCTGCGACGTGTCAAGCGAGCAGGTGCAGAGCTGGCTTGCCGGGCAACCAACGATGTGACATTAAGCAGTGCATTTAATGCGCCTTGTCAGCCCGCAGAGTTAGGCATGGTAGCACTGTTTGCTATCTTATCAGTGCGTAATGACTACTTTGCCACTGTGGTTACCCCCTGATCTATAAAAGGAGGCCCATGGCAACCGTAGAAATGGTTAGAAGGTTGGATAACTCACACCCCCATACGCACGTAGTCGCTGCTGCCCCAAGGCAACCCCTGTCGGGCAAGTGTACTACGCTCCGCCACCACCTTTCCACCATCAATCCACCAAAGCAGGAGTAGGGTTTTACGCCTCACGGCGGCCCGAACCTAGGTAAAATTGCCTATGGGATCTCTGCTGTGCTACCCCACACTCGTCTGCTCTTTGTGCAATGAGTCGCCCCTGCCAAACCAGCAAGGGACCTCCTGGTCCCATAGGTGGCCGTGGTTTCCCGCGATAAGCCTGTCGCCCCAAAATTCAACCCGTGGTCGGCTTGTCCGATCACCTTTGATCGCAGGGACCACCCAACTAGTATCCGTCACGGAGGTTCGGCGGCGCTGGTGCTCGATCCCATCATCGACGGGTACCATCTCACTAGAGTCCTTATGGACGGCGGAAGCAGTCTCAACTTGATCTATCAAGATACTGTCCGTAAGATGGGTATCAACTCGTCAAGAATCAAGCCTATTAACACTACCTTTAAAGGAGTAATACCCGGCATGGAGGCCCGCTGCATGGGCTCCTTAACACTGGAAGTAGTATTCGGCTCTCCAGACAACTTCCGAAGCGAAGAATTGATCTTTGACATAGCCCCTTTCCGCAGTGGTCATCATGCACTGCTTGGACGAACTGCTTTCGCCCGCTTCAATGCAGTCTCGCACTATGCTTATTTGAAGCTCAAGATGCCTGGACTGTATGGCGTCATTACAGTAAATGGAAATATGGAGCGCTCCCTCCGTACTGAGGATCAGATCGCGGACCTAGCAGCCGAAGTACAGAGCGGTCTCATTAAGCCGAATAGCTCATCGGTCATCAAGACCCATGACACTGCTAAGCGAGTCCGATCTGCATTACAGAGCGATAGCTCGGCGGATCCGGAGATTCAATAGCAGTTTAGCCTCCGCCGATCACCCCATAAGGTTGCGGCATACGTACTGCGCGTACATAATTACACACTTGAAATACCTTGGGCAGCGCCGGAGGCACACCGCGAAAAAGGTCTATAGTACGGCTTGAACCTATTAGGACCTTAATATTTTTCCCACTGCAGGTTCGTTAAAAACCTGCCTACTCTACGGTCGTACAAGGGCTCTTTTCTAGGTCCTTCTTTCTTGCAGACGACCATCGACTCCTCCTCTCAAAGGATTTCTCACCAAGGAGAAACGACGCAGACGTGCGGCAGGGCACCATTGGGATCTTCAAACCACTACTTTTAGGCCCTGTGTAAAACTTTCCCTTGTGTAAACTCTCGACATGTAAAATGGCCTTGATATTTATGGCATTATCTGTAATAACACGTTTCGACGTATTAATCAGAGTATAAATGAAACAGTTGATCGCCACTTTTGTTTGGTACTGATTTATTTCGTATTGTCATCTGTATTCCCTCCCTACTTGAGACTGCCACACGTGCTTTAGTCCAACCTTAACACCGGGGGCTGTATTTGGCCCAACATGTTTTCAAGTCCGAACACCTATAGGGTACTCTTCGGTGTCCCGGATATTGTATTATATGCATTGGCTCCGAGTCATGTCTTTGGTCTATAGTTGGGTTGCCCGGCTCCTGTGCTTACCACCTTACGTTCCGCTCGTTCGACTAAGGTAGTAAAGGGAGAACTACTGCGATTGTATTTCTGGTTCATCCGGTCAAGTACCTCAATAGAGAAAGCCGAAAACCGACTCTCATGATAAAGTGAGAGCTGGTCGGCGATTCGGTGACTTACTACAAATCGTTTTCGATTCACTCCATGTTATACGAGGGGCTGGTCTTCGTCCAACTGCGTGGAAAAGGCACCATAGTCCGGATTGCCGCACACACACTAGGGGCTAGTACTTAGCCCCACAGTCAAACTCCTATGGCTAAGTGAAAGTAATAAAGCTGCATAGTCTGATTGCGTGGTTCACCTCACGGACACCTCCTTCACGGACCAAGACGTTGGATAAAGTGTGGTGGCTGAAGCCGACGACTAGCAACTTTTATAAGTAAAACGGCCGCACAGAAGGAAAAATCGCTTGAAATAAAAAGCGCAACACATAGATATATTACAAGCATGGGTTCATAACATAGCTTTTACAACCCGAATACATCTACTCAAATATGACGTCCTTAGAACATTGGCCCTCTACTATTCGGGCCCCTTCTAGGACGTCATCGAAGTGTCTCTCCGGCTTCCGATGATCTTTGCCTTCGGGCGGGCCTGCGGTCGCCACGTCGATGGCCTTCATTTTTCCCATTGCATCTTGACACGGGCAAAGGCCATCCGGGCACCTTCTATGCAGGCCGAGTGCTTCACAGCATCAATCCGAGGCAGTGCGTCGATGAGCCCCTTCACCAAACCGAAGTAGCTACTGGGAATTGGTTTGGCCGGCCAAAGCTGGACTATTAGATCCTTCATGGCCAAACCGGCCACCCTACACTACAAAAAAAAGACACATCCGTGACATTTTGGGCCGAACGAAATTTTTTCTGTCATACTTATGACACTTCTATGATGATAGTTGTGAAAAAACCCGGTATCATCATAGATGTGGTGGGGTCCTACTTCTATGATAAAAAATCATGACAGAAAATGGGCTTTTCGTCCTGGGCGGGTCGGAGACGCAGCCGCATGACATTCTTTGGGCCGTCCATGACGGAAAAAACCGTGGTAGAAATGAGGGCGAGGAAAATATCGGGGTGTTCCCGTTACGGTGGGTGGTCGGGGCCGAGCGATGCACGTTTCTCTCGTACATGCACGCGCGTGGGTGCGAGGCGTTGGGCTCTAACTGAACCCGAGCGAGGCCTTGGGCTCTAACTGAACCTGAGCGATTGCACTGCAGGCTACGCGTTACTGAACCCGAGCGATCGATCGATGGCTGTTAACTGAACCCGATCGAGCGATTCCTTCGCTACTGCTGCTAACTGAAGCCGATCGATGCTGCCTCTGGATGAACAGTGAGCATTGCGGGGGGGGGGGGGGGGTTGGATGAACAGTTCCTGGTGGGGGTGGATGAACAGGACCCCGTGGCGTTGCCTCTGGATGAACAGGACCCCGATCGATCGAGCCGGTTGTGGCTGGATGAACAGGACCCCGTGGAGGGCAGGATGAACAGGACCACCCCGTGGAGGGCGGGATGAACAGTAGACGGTGGAGGGCTGGATGAACAGTAGCCCCGTGGAGGGGTGGTTGAACAGGAGCCCGTGGAGAGGGCTGGTTGAACAGTAGCCGGTGGAGTAGCGTGCGGTGGAGGCTGGATGAACAGAAGCCCGTGGATGAACAGTCGCAGGTGGAGGCTGGAGGAGGTCGACGGTGGATGAACAGTAGCCCGTGGAGGCTGGAGGGGGTCGACGGTGGAGATGAACAGTATCCCGTGGAGTCCCGTTTTGCGGTACGCCACACCCTCCCGATGAACAGGACCCCCGTTTCGACTGTAGCGCTCCAACACAAGTCCGTTTCCTCCGTTTTGCGGTACGCCACACCCCTCCCGATCAACAGGACCCCCGTTTTGACCGTAGGAGGCCCGTTTCCTCCGTTTTGCAGTATGCCAGACCCCTCCCGATGAATAGGATCCCGTTTCGAACGTGGCCGGTCGAACACAAGGCCGTTTCCTCCGTTCTGCGGTACGCCAGGCCTCGTTTCCATCGGCTGTTCCGTCCAAGCCCTCTCGATGAACATGACGACGCATTCCGTTCCGACCCAGCAGGTTGGCTCCCCATGAACACGACGACGACGCTGTTTCTCTGTTCCGACCTAGCCATGTACACGAGCCCTGGCCGTATGTATGCGTGAGTAGGCGTTCGAGACCCTGCCCGTATGTACGTACGTGGCCGTATTTTCTTTCTTGCACACTGGCCGCTGTACGTACGTGTACATGCTACGTGCGCGCCTCTACATCGACCAGTATGTACATACACTTTCGCGACCAGAATGACAACGTTACATACGCTTCGACCAGGTGGGTCCCGACTGTCAGGCACTTCCTTGCGTGCGAAGATGTAGCTGGTGGGTCCCAGCAGTCAGGGGGGCGAATCTTTTTTTTGCCCGGACGCACTTCCTTGCGTGCGAAGATGTAGCTGGTGGGTCCCAGCAGTCAGGGGAAACGTTTTTTTCGTGAAATACGGTGGCCCGTCCGGTGGGTCCCTGCTGTCAGGTGGAGGAATAATTATTTTGCGCGTAATAAGGAGGCACTTCCTTGCTGCGGCCGTGGACCCAGCTGTCAGCCTCTCCACGTACAGTCCACGTCCGATGGAAGCCGTTCCTTGACCACATTGACCACGCCGCGCCGAGAGCACCAGGGCGGTGGACGACGGCGAGGCCTAGGAAGGGGACAACGCGGAGCCGGGGAAGACGCGGCAGTGGAAGCCCGCGCGGAGAGGAGTATGAGGGTTCACTGGTTTGGCTGCCGTCGCCGCAGGGCCTGGCCAGCGGTTGGAGTAGTAGGGGGTGGTGAGGCCTCCGCGGCAGCACAGCCGGCCACGGGAGGCAGGAGCATGCGGCACGACCGGCGCTGCTTTGGGCGGCTGGAGCAACAAGACCAGAGGTTGAAGAAGCACTACGGCCGTTGGATGGACATCGCACGGTCACTGGAGCTAGAATCGTTCATATTGACTAAGTTGACAAAGCCCTCCGTCCCCATCAACTTAGTAGGCCCACAAGTCAGCCTGCCACTATACTGGGTCCCAGCTAGCAGGGGGAGTATTCATTTTTTTGTGCGTAATAAGGAGGCACTTCCTTGCGTGCGAAGATATAGCTGGTGGGTCCAAGATGTCAGCGGAGGTAACTTTTTTTGTGAAATACAGAGGCCCTTTCGATGGGTCCCAGATGTCAGGTGGAGGAATCATTATTTTGCGCTTAATAAGGAGGCATTTCCTTGCGTGCGGCCGTGGACCCAGCTGTCAGCCTCTCCACGTTCAGTCCACTTCAAATGCATGTCGGTCGTTGACTAGGCCGCGCCGAGAGCACCAGGGCAGTGGACGACGGTGAGGCCTAGGAAGGGAACGACACGGAGGCAGGGAAGACTCGGCAGTTGTTTCCCATGCGGAGGGGAGTACGACTATACGAGGGTTTACTGGTTTGTCTGCCGTCGCCGGAGAATACAGCAGGTGTGGGTGAGTAGAGGGATGGCTAGGCCAGCGATGGGAGTACGGTGGGGCGGTGAGGCCTACGCGGAAGCACAGCCGGCCGTGGGGAGGAGGGAGCAGGCAGTCCCACCGGCGCTTGTTTGAGCGGCTGGAGCAGGAAGAGTAGATATTGAAGAAGCACGACGGCCATTGGATGGAAATCCAACAGTCACTGCTTGTGCGTCAACCTTTTTTTTAGGAAAGCCTCCAATCTGTGGAAAATAGCATACATCCCATCTGCCATTATTTCTAATAATTTACAGCCCATTTGATTATTCTTAAGGTTTTTTGGAGCCCATATTCTTTTTGTTAGCATTACAACCCATATTGTGGCCACGGTTAAAAAATTATACGAAATTTTGCATATGTCGGTGCGGTCCGAACTGTTTTTAATCCCGAAATTTCGAGTCACATTCAAACTGATTTTAAAAATAAATGTATATCAATATAAAATCCAACAAATTGTCCACGCATAAAAATCAATGCAATTTAAAATCTCGAAATGAAAAAAAGAAATTTGAAACTAATTGCCGGTTTGATGTGTTTTAAAAATGTACAACCCATTTCTCATTACTGATAGGCCATTTTCTCGGCCAGCCGAATGAAGCTCTCCTTGTCTTGAAAGATTTACAGCCCAACAGACCTGACAAAGTGACTTACTTGGCAAATCACAAAAAAATTGGGCTGTGGCCGTGGACCCAGCTGCGGCCATGGACCCAGCTGTCAGCCTCTCCACGTACAGTACTCTTTCGATGGAAGTCGGTCGTTGACCATATTGACCACGCCGCGCCGAGAGCACCAGGGCGATGGACGATGGTGAGGCCTAGGAAGGGGATGACGCGGAGCCGGGAAGACGCGACAGTGGATGCCCACGCGGAGAGGAGTACGAGGGTTCACTGGTTCGGCTGCGGTGTGAGGCTGCCGTCGCCGCAGAATAATAGGGGGTGTGGGTGAGTGGAGGGATGGCCTGGCCAGCGGTGGGAGTAGTATGGGGGCGGTGAGGCCTCCGCGGCAGCACAGCCAGCCATGGGAGGCAGAAGCAGGCGGCACGACCGGCGCTGCTTTGGGCGGCTGGAGCAAGAAGACCAGAGGTTGAAGAAGCACTATGGCCGTTGGATGGACATCGTACAGTCACTAGAGCTAGAATCATTCATATTGACTAAGTTGACAAAGCCCTCTGTCCCCGTCAACTTAGTAGGCCCACAAGTCAGCCACCCACTATGGTGGGTCCCAGCTAGCAGGGGGTATTCATTTTTTGTGCATCATAAGGAGGCACCTCCTTGCGTGCGAAGATATAGCTGGTGGGTCCGACCTGTCAGCGCGGGGGGGGGGGTGTTTTTTCCGTGAAATACAGAAGCCCTTCCCGTGGGTCCTAGCTGTCAGGTGGAGGAATCATTATTTTGCATGTAATAAGGAGGCATTTCCATGCGTGCGGCCGTGGACCCAGCTGTCAGCCTCTACGTACAGTCCACTTCCGATGGATGTCGTTCATTGACCACGTTGACCAGGCCGCGCCGAGAGCACCAGGGCGGTGGACGACGGCGAGGCCTAGGAAGGGAACGA
Source organism: Aegilops tauschii subsp. strangulata (assembly GCF_002575655.3). NCBI lineage: Eukaryota > Viridiplantae > Streptophyta > Magnoliopsida > Poales > Poaceae > Aegilops > Aegilops tauschii. The sequence continues at coordinate 326,272,393 of NC_053040.3, forward strand.
CACGGAGGCAGGGAAGACTCGGCAGTTGTTTCCCACGCGGAGGTGAGTATGACTGTACGAGGGTTTACTGGTTCGTCTGCCGTTGTCGGAGAATAACAGCAGGTGTGGGTGTGTAGAGGGAGTGCTAGGCCAGCGATGGGAGTACGGTGGGGCGGTGAGGCCTGCGCGGCAGCATAGCCGGCCGCGGGAGGAGGGAGCAGGCAGTCCCGCCGACGCTTGTTTGAGCGGCTGGAGCACGAAAAGCAGAGATTGAAGAAGCACGACAGCCGTTGGATGGACATCCAACAGTCACTGCTCTCGTGTGCATTATTTCTAATAATGCACAACCCATTTGCTAATTCTTAAGAATTTTTTTGGAGCCCATCTTCTTTTTGTTAGCATTACACCCCATATTGTGGCCACGGTTAAAAAGTATATGATTTTTTTTGCATATTTTAGTACGGTCAACTGTTTTTAATCCCGAAATATCGATTCACATTCAAACTATTTTGAAAAATAATTTATATAAATATAAAATCCAAATAATTGTCCACGCATAAAAATCAATGGAATTAAAAATCTTGTAATAAAAAAAAATTGAAACTAATTCCCGGTTTGATGTGTTTTAAAAATGTACAGCCCATTTCTAGGCAAACCGAATGAAACTCTCCTCGTCTTGAAAGATTTGCAGCCCAGCAGGGCTGATAAAGCAAGTAGGCCTCGTTTGGGTATTTCTTAAAAAAAAATAGAATTGGGCTAGCCATTTTCAGCAAGAAAAAAACACAACTGGGCTCATGATGTGGTAAACATAAATAAAACCCTGGCTAGACGGGCCACAACCCCCGCACAACCCCGTTGTTACCCTGATCCGTCGCTAAAACTAGTATAAATAACAACTCCTTGTTCCTAAAAAAACTGCGCGACCTACTGGGTCCCTGGTGTCAGCCGCTCATAGTGTAATTCTCTCGTTTATTGACTACGTTGACAATGGCGTGAGCCCCGGATGTCCAACAATTAGGAGGAACCATATTTTTGGGCTTGTAATATAGAGGCACTTGCTTGCGCACTGCCATGACGCTGGTGGGTCCCTACTGTCATCCTCTCCACGTATAGTCATCTCCTTGTTCCTCTCAGTTGTTGACGACGTTGACAACGCAAGAGGGCAGCGCACCGCGCATGACGAGCGAACCAAGGCCGCAAGGCGGAGGACGACGGCGAGGCCTCGGACGGAATGAATAGGAGCCATGGAAGATGCGCCGGTCCAGTCGCAGGCGGAGGGGAGTACGAGGGTTGACTGGTTCGGGTGCGGGTGCGTGTTGGGGCTGACATCGCCGGAGAATAACAGGACGTGTCAGGGAATAGAGGGAGGGACTGGCCAACGTTGGAGGGTACGTACGGTAGGACGGCGGAGGCGCAGCCAGCCATGGGAGGCGGGAGCAGGCGGAGCCGACGGGGTGGTTTGGTTTGGGTGGCTGGAGGAAGAAGAAGACAAGAGATAGAAGATACACGACAGATGTTGGATGTCAATCCAACGGCTGGTAGGCAGAATCGTTTGTTGACTGGCTAGTAAGTCGACACCACCTTGGATAGGCTATTTCCTCGCGGGTCCCAAATGTCAGAATCCAAATCTGTCACGGTCATGCAGCCCTTCCTATGAAAATTTACAGCCAATTTGATGTGCTAGTTGGAAATAAGTTTGTGGGTGCTGGTGGGGGCTAATCACTTGGCTTCTGTAATGCACAGTGAGATCAAGCAGCTGGCGAGAGTGATTTTATTTCCCTTGGTTGGGATTTGTTAGTTGTTACAATATTTCACTCTAAATTAAACGACTGGCAAGCCATTTGCCTTGCTTCAAACAAAATATGACAGTCACCGCCGAGTTGAAAAGGGCAAGAACATCTAACTCCAGCTTACAAACTGTACAAAAGCACGAGGGTTAATTGTTCATCAGGTTTACAAAAAAACCCAGATTGAAAAGGGCAACAACATCTAACTCTAGCACTGTTTTTGGCAGTCACAGTCAAATGGATCGGTCAGGTCCATAGAATGAACATCCTGGGTCGTAAAATTTACTGGATTATGACCACAATATGTTGTAAATAGAAGCCTGGCACGTTCAGAAGCTCTTTTGCCCACCTGAAACTCCTTTGTTTGCTCTTCCACATACCCATCCGTCAAAACCATGCTGCTGATAAACTTAAGCCTGATGGACAATAGTAACCTCGCATTCAGCAGGAAGAATGTGACAAATCTAGTGTTTGCACGGTTGGCTACATATCGTTCTAGCGTTATTGTTTTCAATCGAATCTCATGAGAAGTGGGAAAATCCCGATGCTTACGAATCCACCGATTGGTTATAACTTTCTTACCCCGTCCTGTTGCCTAAATAGACATGAAGATTGAAAACAGTTAAGGTCTAAAAAAAGGAGTGTCGAAAGAGCAACAACTGAACGGTTAATTCTGGTACACTATATGTGGGCTTCCAATGTGCGTGAAATTATCACCTTTATATACAACTTCTCCAAACATGGAAAGCATTGCAGCAAGCCAATAATCTTGTTCAGATCAAAACTATTCATTTGGATATATAAGATCTTGACAGAATCCAGCACCATTGATAGGCCATCCATGGAGAAACTCTTCATTGAGCATAGAACATAATATTAGTACAAAATGTGTACTCCAAGATGACATATAACTTATGCGCAGAAATTTAAAATGCAGCTTATGGTTACAAGTGTAGATGATAATGTAAAGTACCTGAAGAACTATGGAGCCAAACACCATATTGAAATGAGCACAAAGATCATGTATTACACCCAAGGTCTCCAGTTTAGGCGCAGAGAGGGTGGTTATTTGCAACGGTGAATAACTAGAATCACTGATCTACCTTTGAAGTGAAGGGGCATCTTGGATGATTAGCTGCCTTCCATCAAAACAAATTCCAATTCTTACAAGGTTAGGCGACTTTATTTGGAGACAACCGATTCTAACTGTGAAAACAAGCACCAAGCACTCCAGGGCAGGGCAACTGGAGTGGATGATGTTGTGCAATGAGGCCTCCGATATACGAACCCGCACAAGTGAAAGTTTCTTCAGAAATGGGAGTCGAAGGTTTAGTACCAGATTGTCAGGTAGGTCGCACAGCGCAAAGGTGGTGGTGTGGATAGAGGAGGAAAACCGCGAGATGGACATCGGTGCTGAGGGCACAGGTAGATGGCGTTCGGTATCTGGTAGGTGATTTCCAGGGGAATGGTAGAACTCAAGCAACTGTAGTTCTATGAATTCAGGGGATTTCAGCCAGGCGTCCACCATGCAGGGCATGGTATGCTTGCTCAGGTAGCATGACGGGGTGCAGAGGCTTTGAACGGAGCCCTGGTGGGAGGAGATGATGGCTCTAGGGATTTCAAAATCATTGAAGAGAGATAGCTGACGACAGTCGAGATTAAGGGGCACGGCGCGCCATAGAGTGCGCCACCGAATTGAAAGGACTTGGGTGCGGCAGCAATCCTTGGTGGGGAGAAGCGAGATGATCTCCCCAAGGACGGCGTCTGGGAGATCGCTGATGCGGTCCACCCGAGATTCTACGGGTTCCTGGGATCCGGTGGGGGTGGGGTCGCCGCTTCTCCCCGCGCTGCCGGGTGCGGGATCTACAACAGGCGTTGCCGCTGGCGGCAGCCTCATCTTCTTGGCGCTGGGGTCAGCCGACTCCATTTTCCTCGAGGGCGTCGCGTCGCGCTCACGGATTTGAGCAGAGTAACGAATGACGAGCCTAGTTGTAGTGCGAGTGAAGAAGAAGGGGAGCTGGGGTTTTTCTGTAGTAGTGAGGAAGAAGGGGAGCTGGGGTTTTCTGTAGGAGTGAGGTGAGGAATTTGGGGGTACGAGTGGAGCGAGCTGACATGAGGTGGGTGGGAGTGAGGAGGAAGAAGAACACCCAGGTTTTTTTGGGGGGCGGTGTGCTAGGTGTGGGTAGCGCCTCTCATTCAGTAAATATATGGACTTTTGAATTGATTTTACTATTTACTAGGGTGGATGGGCTGTTTTGTCTTGGGCCCAGAGAAACAATTACTACTAGTACAGTGGAGACACTCTACATCTACTCAGAAAAACAATTACTACTAGTATAGTGGATACAATACCGCTTCTGGCTCCTCCTAGGTCATCGAAACGTCTCCCTCTACTGAATGCCGTTATACTTTTGTTCACCGACATGCGGGCCATGTAGCGCGCGGGCCCAAATGCCATCCACCAAATTAGAAGGCAGTATGCAGGCGGAGAGTCACCCCGGTCGTAGTGCGGCAATAACGAGCCGTCGTATCACAAAACCCCACCTCCCCGCAGTCTAAGTTTGACGGACGAAGCAACCATCATTTCACTCTTCGCTGAATCCCCTTCTCCCTCACCGTCTTCAAGAAAGGCAACACTCGCATCTGCCACTGCTTCTCTCCCAACGAAGGGAAGGTAAGCGGATCCGTGATGTTGGTATATTTTCGTTCAGAGAAAAAAAAGAACTTTTGCAAAGTAGTAACCGATCCTCACTCTCTTTTTTGTTTCATTGTCATTGCGATTGTGTTTTCCTTTCAGTGGTCTCCTAGTATTCGTCAGTTTCATGATGGACCAAGGAGAACCAGGCAAAGATCTGCCGATATTGGAGCAGACGCGGGAGGCTGATCCCCACGAGACAGAGAGCTCCAAGAAGATGGAGGCAGCCACCGAGCCGACCCCAGATACGCTCACGGCCACTACTGAGATGGTCAACGCCCCGTTTGAGGTTACAACCCCCGTGGCACTACAGGAGCAGTTTTCCCCCTTCGAGGATGTGTCCCCCCCCCCCCCCCCGCTGAGCTGCCCAAGGTGATTTTCTTCTTTGCCGATCTCGATTGTGGCTTTTCATCTAAGTATGTGGTGATGAACAATGCAAAATTTTATTAGCTTCGATGCCATGCTATACATAGTGGTTTAAATAACTTGTGTTTCTTATGCTAGAAAGTAATTCAGAATCTATTTTTGTTTCAATTAGAGCCCTGATGCAGACAAGGATTGTGTGGTTGTACATGTCACTCGCTATGAGGCGGATGACCTGAATATACGCACTAGGAAAACAGAGTTTTTAGACTGTTGGATCCTGGAAGCCATTTGCGCTTATACCAATGAAGAGTTGTATTCCAGCCTCACTATTGTCAGGCGTGTTGTCCAGGGTGTACTGAAGCACAAGAAGTTCAAAGCTACTCCTTCGTTTGTGAGCCATACTGTTCTTGTCAAGCTTACGCAGGAAGATGATGTGGCATGCCTCCACAAACAAGTTTATGAGTGGCAAGGCCACAAGGTTGTATTCATGAAGGTTCACAGGATTGAGCTGCTGCCGGACGTCCTCGATGATGTTCATGGCAAGGTCAGTCTTGTGTCCAGCCCAAATTAGATTGAGGCATGAAATACTTGCCCCAGCTAGTGTTTAATAGTAGTTTGGATTCTGTCTAATTATCCGAACCTTGCCTGTTATCAAGCCCTCCAGGGCTAGTACTCTGTTTGATTCGTCTATGGGAACCGTTGCTACTTTTGTGTGCCCGTGAATCATCATAATTGTTGCCGAAACAGATGCATCCTCACTAGTTTTATCATACGAGCAGTGTGTGTTTTGATGAAATAGAGTACTCGTTCGAGAACTGTGCGCTGACGTATACATAAGTACTTGTAAACACTGTTGGTGCTACCCCACTTGTAAGCAGTTGTGCAAAACACGGCACATTGGCTCAGCTTGCTTCAACACTGGGCCATCAACCAGCTAACAATCAACAATCTGCTGTCTGACATATAAGCAACTATGTATCTTGTTACAGTGGTTCATGCAGTTAACTGAGGCCACAATGTAAATTCCAAACGTTCACACGCTAGTCCAGCGTTCGTGTGGAACACTCACATTAAACTCGGCTTCATAAAAAACTTGAAAAGCATAAGTTAAGAAATTTTATACATCTCAGTGATTCATAGAACATAACAAACATATACTAGTTAATAGCAAAAGACAAAGTTGTGAGAAGGTTTACAAATCAGGAAAAAACAAGCAAGGCTTCTCTGAGCAAAGGGCCTCCCGGCAGGCTTAAATTTCCTGGAGTTCACTCTGGTTTTTTCTTGTTGCCACCATCCAGGGTTAGGTTCTCTCATTCCAGAATAACCAATTATAATTGCGTTCTCAGCTGGAATGCTGAACTGAACCATGCGGTGTACTGACCAGCTGAAAGTCTTGTGCATTCCACTAAATTTAAGCGCCGCTATTTGCAGAAATAAGCAGACCACAATGCCTCTTGTCCGCGCACCTGTCCCAAAAACCTCCGTGCAGCTGTGCCAGCTTGTCCTCGGTCCATGGATGAACTGGAGGAAAGTGCATTCCGGACTAGGATGCAGATGTTTTCGCTCGTCCCTGCACTGCAATCAGGAAGTAAAACGTATGAATCAGCTTCTTTTAGATTGCGTTGGTTATTCTACCAAGTAACTACCAATGTAGGAATACCTGGAAGACGGGTGGTTAGATGACGGCAACGAGGGATAGCCATCTCATTTTGCACAGTTCTACTAAAACTGAGGTGTGTGCTTTTGATTGCGCGGATAGAAACGATACGGAGATAGACATCCCGAAACGATATGGAGACAGACATCCCTGTTTGCGCAAATACGAAATACGGTTATTTAAACAGTGACAGATATTTGCAGTGGTGTATGATTAACAGCAACATCTATTGTGTTATAATTGGCACTAGATTGACAGTATGAAAGTGTCCTTAAGTAAGTAGCATCACATCACATCAACACTGCCACTAGATTAACATGCAGAACAATAGCATTAGTATTATTGTCATGAGAGTAGCACATGGTCAGTAAATGTGCAATCAAATTTGTGCAGTTCCACTGTGATGAAGCAATGTTAGCGGTGTGAGATTTAAGTGTAACTGCAAAAACACAATTCATGGGAAATAAAGCAAGACGGAAGCACTTCATAAAATGGTGGTGGCATTGCTTCAATTTATCGACGGCACTAGACCATTACTTATAGTGACATTAGGTGGCATTGCTTAATGCTTCATGTGATTTTACATTAACGGTAGCGATATGGGCATAGGGACAGCAGAGGCATAAAGTGGTGAGGCAGATGTGGTTGTCGAGAGCGGCAAATACTCAGGCAGCATGTCTGCATTTGTCCCATTTTTTATCTCCTCGGCGACATTTTCCTATGTGAGCACAGGAAATCTAGACCTGCTCATTCTCATTTGCGTTGTCCCCCAACACCCGTCACTTTCTTTCCTTTTTCAACCAAGAGATAGGTCCACTTCCCCCACCCTTCGCCATCCACCATGCTTTCTTCGTCTTTTCAACCAAGGGACCGGTTGGGTAGCCAGTATCTACTACTTTCCCCCGTTTCCTCTTAGAACTAAGTCCTAGATTCATGCTACAGCTTTCCCACTTTCTTCCCTGTTTGAACCAACTCTTAGAGTCGACTGTATGAACTAGCTTTACCTCTAATAATAGTAAAAGTCTAGGTGGCTTTGGAACAGCGGACGGAAGTAGAAAAAGATCCACACGAAGCCAAGTGGGGAGCTGGGGCAGTAGAGCAAGGCAGGTTTCGAAGGAATATATACCTGAGGGTCGTCGGCATGTGGCAAAGACGGCGTCGGGAGGCCGCATCTTGGCCACAATACCGCAGGGAGGAAGAAGGGGTCGAAGGCCCTCCGGAGCCGGCGCTCTCTCGGAGAGAACAGCATGGCCGGCGATCGGGACGCGCGGGCAGCCGTTGGTCTTCTCCCTCGCCGCCGACGACAGCGTGAACAATGCACCTACACCCCTGCCCCGGTCGAGGTTGTCCGGCCGAATTTGTGACCAGCCGTGAGCTGAGGGAGAGTGTGGCCACCTATGTCTTGCTTAGATCTGGAGAGCATGAGAGAGTGAACGAGAGGAACCCTAGTAAAGCAAGCGCTAAGGCTCCTGCTTATATATTTAGTGGAGTGATTTCGTTGTACCAGCTTCAAAAAAATGCGCTCCTACGTGTACCCGCGAGTGGGTGTGAGAGAACTAGTGCGTGCGTGCACCGCTTCTCTTCGTGAGAGTACAATATACTATTCCCAAAGAACATTCGCCACAAGAGTAATAGTATAAGTGTGTGACGTGTGAGCTAAAATAAAATGTGCTCAACGTCTTTTGTTTTTTAGAAGTTCTGAGGGTAGGGTGTGAAGAGCACATATGTGTGTGACGTCTACCTGCAGATAGACGGTGGGTGCGAGAGGACTCGGGAGGGTGCGTGTGCATGAGAGAGGGGGGGCACGTATCAATGCAATGCATGTGTCCGTAAATCATTATCCGACAAACGTTCGCCACAAGCCTTTTCCTGACGAACGCCGTAAGAACCGTTAGATCGGCATCCGACAGTGTCAGTTTTGCCATGTCATTTAACAGAACAGCCACTCCTCCTACACACAAATCTTCCACGTGAGTGTTAGCAACTGCCGTATGCTCCCTCCATTCCAAAATGCAATGCATATAGCTTTATTGAAAATTCGAACCTCGCAAACTTTTACCAAGTTTTCGTGTACCAAATTGCACATGTAGAATACCCTGTATATATCATTTCATTCATCTTCGAGAGGTAACTATAAATATGGGGGAGGAGTCTACAAAGAAAGACCATCGTATCACCTGCAGCAATTTCAACCATCCTTTGGTGTGGAGGAATATCATAGGAACTCTATATGATATGATTTTTATAGGATTTTTTCCTTTAGAGCCAATTGGTTCATAGGAATAGATTCATATACTCCACATTTCAAAGGAAATAAACATGATATCATTTCTATAGCTTTAGAGCCACTTGGTTCATATGAATGGATTCCTATACTCCCATAATTTCAAAGGAAAATAAACATTAGCGTATATTCAATAGAAAAGTTCCTATGATGTGAACCAAATTACATCTCTTTTCTAATCCCTCCTCCTAGGAATTGAGATACATGTCATCTCTAGATTCAATAGAAAAGTTTCTATGATGTCAACCAAATGACATCTCTTTTCCAATCCCTACTCATAGGAATTGAGATACTCCATGTCATCTCTTTCCCTACAACTTCCATGTATACATCTTATATTCCTAAATAGCTAGTACAACCCACTAGTAGCTTTTTTCCAAGACATGCAACTATGGCACAAGAACTATATAGTGTGCGAATAACTTGAAAGATGGTCGCTGGATGAAGCTAATCCGACAGTGCAGAGATGGCAAATCCGAGCACTACTAGCCATTGGATATCATCAACATTCCACCAGATCTGCCACATGTACAATTTAGAAGACTCCATGGTTGAACTTAAGCCTAATGCACAAACCTCAAAACACATGCACTTCTCCTTTGTTCTAGAATCTTCCGTATCATAATTGATTTTATTTTCTAAATGAAATGCCATTATTTGTTTTTTAATTTATGCTTTACAATGCACAACCCCATGAATCTTAACATTTTTATAAAACTAATTGATTTTGAATGAGATGAACTATAAGAACTAAACGAACATCAACATCATGCATATATGACTCAAAGCTTTACATGCTATAGTGTGTATTTATTCATAATTTGGTTTTGAAATCTCATGCGTTCAATGCATGTGTACCTTACTAGTTTTGAGTAGAGTAAAAAATTTCACGCGGCCCCGGGTATATCAAAATGCAGGGCCCATGCATCATTGCCTTTCGGTCGAACCTACATCCACAATTTTTTGTACGTACTATATCTCCACTAGTCCCCGAACCCAAAATGCTGCCTCGTTCCCCTAAAACCAAGCGGCCCACACATATTTAAGGCATCGACTCGAACTCAATCCCCCTCCCGTTTACTACGACGTGGCCCCGCACGCCCTAGTAGTACTCCTACAAACCCTACTGCCGCACGCATCATCGGTTTTCTTCAAGAGGACGAGGGAGAAGCCGATTTGTAGTGGAGGCGCTTTCAAAAAAAATGATCTATAGTGGAGACCCCTACCCTAGGGTGCCCTAGGTAGCTGCCGCACGCATCATTGGTTTTCTCTTTTCTTTATGCTCTTGCACCCTAGAGTGAAATGATGCTTGCTTCGTCTGTCCAGCTTAATGCGGGAAAGGTGGGGCTTTGTGATTTGACCCCTCATCGCTCATTTTCTACTACTGCGGCGCTACGACCGGGGTGCCTCCAATTCCAACCGCTGCTTCGAACTGTAATTTGGTACATCGCACGTGGAACAAGACGGTGGATGAGCCACATGTCGGCCAAAGGGGTCCTGTTAAGTGTGTCGCCATTTCATGTGCGGACTGACCCTGCTTGAGTCGCTAGGCCAACACGACAGGTGCAGCCTACCACTTGGTTTTGCTCCTTGGTGAATCCCGACTATATTGATCTAAAAAGATACGTACTGAACTACCCTCTCCGTCTCGATTTTTAGACGTCTCGGTTTATAGGGCATGCGCGTAGTTCTAGGTCATCCATTTGACTAACTAAATCTGAGTTACTATGTCACAAAAAGTATATCATTGGATTATTAAGCGGGTGTAGTTTCTAAACATATACTCCCTCCTTTCCGGTTTATAGGGCTTCTCTCAAAATCTTAGTTTTTCCATTTTATAAGGCTCAATTTCGTTGTTCCCCATCACAATTTCAGATTCCAAGGTGTATTAAATAATTGCATGCAAATATTAAGAAAAAATTAACCAATGCATGTACTTTATGCATGCATGCATTGCAATTAATACATTGGTAAACATAAATTTTTGAGGAAAACAAGAGCATTAATTAGGTGTTTTTGCAAATTACAAAAAGTATTCCACCACTCACCATCTACCTTGGTTGGTGAGATTTTTGAATTGAGCCCTATAAACCGAAAAGGAGGGAGTACTATTCATCACATATATAGCCAGTTAAATTCTCAACCTAGAACGACGTGCATGCCATGTAAACCGATACGGAGGAAGTATAGTAGTAAAAATGAGGTGATTTTACCGAGCGATCGGCTGGGGAGCATGGCCTGTCATGCGTTCCCACGTGTCATGATGTACCAAGGCGATGTGCGTGTCCCTCTTGAGGCAGAAGCAATACTACGTGGTTTGAGATGATGGCGAACCGAAGTGTGAAATAATGGTTGCTTCGTCCGTCTGGGAAGGTGCGGCATTGCGATTTGACGTCTCATTGCTCATTACTACTACTACTGGGGCGGTACGACTGGGGTGCGTCCCCTCTGCTGTTCTGCACTGTTATTTGGTGCTTGACACGTCGACTCGGTTGCTATATGTCCCACATGTCGGCGATAGGAAGTACATAATTCATGAAAGCGAGCGTCGACGGAGGAGTACAAGACACGGCTTGGGTTTTTGCTGCTTCGCGCGATCCATCGATACAAACCCGGACTAAAAAAAGGCGAGGGCGGGTCTTTTCCCGCGCGGCAGGCAGGGGAGTTTGGCATAGTCTGTTCGAGGCAAGGAGGCAGGAAGGGCAACAAGCAAATAAAGGTTGAGCGACTTAGTTTTGGGAAAATCTGATTTTACGGAGTACGTACCCACTAGGGTTTATAGGGCTCATCTACAAAACATTCGTTTTTCTGTTTTATAAGTCTCAATTCTACTACTACTGGTAGTACCATCACATGTTGGATTTCGAGGTGCGTTAGATCACCCGATGCAAGCAGTGTCAAGAGAAAACTCACCAATGCATGTAGAAGTTCATGGAAATTTAGTGGTCATTCATGCATTCATTCTAATTAATGCCTCGGTAAACATTACATCTTGAGAAAAACGAGCGTACTAATTACTTGTGCAAACTAGGAGTATGAAATTAATTCGACCACTCACCGTCTACCTTGGTTGGAGAGATTTTGAAATTGAGCCATAAACTGGAAAGGAGGGAGTAGTAACTTTTGTCTCGATTACTATTTGTGGCCTTGTATAGATGCAAAATGTATTTTTTTATAGTGGCCTTGTATAAGTAAATGCAGGGAGTACTAAAGGACATATATATTCCAAACAATATGATAATCTCTCTAACGAAGGTAGTAGGGACGAGGAGTAAACGGAGGGAGTACTAGTAAAATTTTCTCCTCGTCTTGCGAGCCACCGCGCGCGTGGGCGAGGGAGCGGGCGTAAGGCATAGTAAGCAAGCTTCACCTCATCGTGCGAGCCACCGCACCCGTGGGCGTGGGAGACAGCGTACTAAGCAAGCTTCTCCTCGTTCTGCGAGTTGACGGGACACATCAAAAGTACTCCAGTGTATAGAGCCTTGCCTCTAAGGTAGGCCCCACATGGTTTGCTCTTTTTTAACATAACGCGTCAAGTCGCAATTTGTTTGTTCACCCGTGGTAGACGATCCTCCCTCCATCTAGTGGACAACCAGTACACGTGTCAAGTTACCACGTGGGCTGCCTTTTCGTACAGAAATGAGCTCCACCGTGTACCCGCGCGGGTGTGGTTGGGAAAGAGACGGGAGTACGTGCGCCATGCGTGCACCTCTTCTCTTCGTGCACGTCCCCCACCTACGTGAGACACGGTACGAGGCGGCGGCGTGGACGGCAGCAACGACGCCCGTGCACCGCTCCTCGTTGAGCTGGCCTAGAGCGGCGAGTTGCTGAACCGCGCGCCGGCTTGGGGCAGCAACTGGCTCCGTCGGGCGAGGGGAGGGAGGTTGATCAACGAGCTGCATAGCTCGTACCCGGCGGACTTGGCGGGCCACCCAGCCGACTTGGATGCGGAATAACTACTCTTCGTAAGCCATTGTAAGAGTGGACAAAACGGTGAAGGAGGAGATAGGGGAGCGACGGAGGTGTGCGATTCTTGGCTGGCGTTTGGCCTCATTTAAGTAGGAGATTAAATAGACGGCGGACGGGAGGAGCTCGGCCGGCGTTGCGTTTAATGCCGACCCGGTCATGAACGGACGTGTGTCCAGAGTGGGTTTCTCGGCTTCCACACGGGCGGGTTTCATGGAGGCGTTTGAATGCGGCAAGGAGGCGTGTTCAGCCGGGCGTGCAGCGAGTGGCGCCCTCGACTCTAACGTAGGACAGCGCGCCATTCTTCCACTGACGTGTGGGCTCTTTGGGTACATGGCCTCATGTCAGTGACCCAACGCAGGCAGCGCACAACAGAGGAACCTTTGGTGGGCCAGGGCGGTCAGAAGCGGGCATTTCATAAACCGATGATTGTTCATTGAGTGTGACGTCATCCTTTTCATGTAGATAAGCCTACTATGTTGATAGCCCGTTCGATACGTTGTGATTCATAAAGACCGCTACAAACATCAATGTTCTGCTTATCACATATAAGATTGATTAATACCCGTAACAATCCATGTCCTTAACAAAGGGTGCATGCACGTATAGGTTGAGTGTGTGTCTTGCGTCGTGTGCTATGTCCATGCAGGCGTGCGAGTGTTGCGTGCGTGCAAGGGTACGTTTCAGTGTTGCATGCAGGTGTGCGTACGTGCGTGTGTTCGTGAGTGCATGTGTACGCGTCAGTGTTGCACGCCTGCATGCGTGCGTGTGTTCGTTATGTGTACGTGTCAGTGTTGCACGCCTGCATGCGTGCGTGTCTTGCGTGCGTGTGTATGTGCGGGGTGAGGCTACACGTCAGTCGACTGACTTTTTCATCTCTGGTCATTAGATTTTCCACCCGTTGGATACGAAATCAAGGGCCTGCAGTTTATCATCAAACTCCACCCCCTGAGCCGCCAGCCACCACTGGACGAACCGCCGGCCCCCGCCACCCGCGGCCGGCCCGCGCCGCCCCGCCGCCCCGCCCGCCCCGAAACCACTCCTCACCGCCGGTCCGCCGCCGCACCGGCCATCCCTCTAGGCCCCCCGCGCCGAGCTTTTTCTCCGGCGATCCCCACTCCACCGCCCAATCAACGCGCCCCCACCGTCGGCGACTACCAACCAGAGGTCTCATGACTTCGAGTACCCACCGACCACTAATTTATTACCATTTCTGTCCTTCATATACGCGCTGACGGGTGGGCCCTATGGTAATGTGCGCTGCTGAATGTGGACCGTTTGACTGGTCAATTGATTGTGTCATCAACAAATTACGGAGCTGTATGGTGAGCCAGTGACCGTATGATCACCCTAAAATGTACTCCGTATTTTATTAACACAGCACAGACTCAAACTACCATTTCTTTCTTTCATATACGGGCTGACAGGTGGGCCCCACGGTTACGTGCCCCGGTGGTGCAACACTAGTTGCGCCACGTGGAACGTTTGACTGGTCAATTGCTTGTGTCATCAACAAATTACAGAGTTGTACGGGTGAGCCAGTGACCGTATAATCATGACATGTATTTTTTAACACGGTACAGATGCAAGGGCTCATATATACGCGCAAGCACTCACCGCTGTAAGCGCACACACGTAGACCCTACCCCTATGAGCACCTTCGAGAGAGTGGGCCATCATATGATCTTGAGATTTTACAAAGTCACCATAGGTGCCTCCTAGTCGAGTGGAATGTCTCCTCCCACTGAACGCACATCGCCGGAAAATACTAAAATTAACCCAGGATAAATGCGAGCACCTAGACTTTAACCCTGGTGGGCTCGAGAAACCACTGTGCTCCTAACCATCCAACCACATGTTGGTTAGCACGACAAAATGTATGTGGTGACCGTGATGAGCTTATTCTGAAGTCCAGTGACCATATCGTGCTTTTGCTTCAAATACAATGACCGTAAGTGTCGTCAACAAAATACGGAGCACGCATCAAATGCAAAGTCCGTCAGTGTCATCAAGAAAATACGGAGATGTATCGTGAGCTAGATACCGTATGATCACCACGAGAATGTATACGGTGACCGTAATGAGCATATTCTGAACTCCAGTGACCGTATAGTGCTTTAGCTTGAAATACAGTGACCGTCATGCGTGAATGTGTCGTGGGCATGCATACTTTTATAGGGTCGAGAGATAGTTTGTGTGCGTACGTGAAAGTGGTGTAGAAAGAGGGGATGTCCGGTGGAGACAAGGAGAGATATGCCCTTTGTTTCTCTTTCCTGTGACTAATATTTTAGGAGAATATATAAACATTCACAATGCAGAACAAATATTTTTGGATGCACCATGCAATTAATTTTCATGTATAACATTGTACTATTGTATATGCTTATTTTCTTAGTGGCCGATTGCGTGTGTGGTGTGGTGGGCACATCATTTCTAGTTGTGGTGGGTCAACATGAGGACTCATGGGTCGGTTCCATCCTGCGCCACATAGGTTGGATCGAGACATGTTATACGAAGACCCATGTGGAGGACTCGGCGTACAACACGAAGCTAGCTACCAGAGTCGCGGAGGACTCTATCCCCACTGGTGATAAGCCGACTATATATGATTTGTAACCCTAGGCCCCCAGTATGTTATAGAAGCTTGGGGCTAGTTCGTCGATAGTATACACACACGCACAATGCCTGGTATTCACGTGTACTTTGTACACACCCCTATCACTAATATACATTACCGGGAGTAGGCTTTTTCCTCAACTACAAGGGTCCGAACTAGGGTAAAACTTTGCCTCGTATTACCATCCAGCCTAACAGTCAGGGATATCCTACCGAATGATATGATGGAATCATATCTGCCAACTACTAAGAGAGAGGTGTGTCTGGGGGGGGCAATGTGTGCGAGAGAGGCCTAAAGATAATGTGCGTGCGGGAGACACGTAGGCACATATATGTGCGTATAGAGGGCTAGTAGAGACCGTGCGTGTGTATATATGCATGTGAGAGAAATAGTGTTTTCCAACTGAGATTAGTGAAAAGAGTGGTACATAGTAGTCAGAAAGAGAGAGAGAGATACAGAGAGAGCATGTGTATGAGACTCCCCGACACCCCGAGAGAGATTGTGAGCATGTGTGAAAGAGAAATGCCGATGCATATAAAGTGTGTGCACTTATGCGGTGGGATAGAGAGATATATAGCGCGTTTGTGAGAACGGGCCGAGGCATAGTGCATCTACGTGTAAAAGGCGGTTCTACGCATTAAATTAAAATATAAATGGCATTATTATTTTTGGATGAGATCATGAATTTTGCAAATTGCGTATGGACGAAAATCGGTCTATCAGACACCCATACTCTATTGAATTCTAGCATGTGCATGTGTTTATTTCATATTATCGATCCATAGAGTGAGAGCGGTTTGAAATACAGGCAATGGATGCTTTTGCAATTCATATATAAACATTAATTAGTGCACTCCATGTTGTTAGTGTGAAGCACTTTATACATTTGTCACTTGCATGGATACATTCCAAATTGCTAGCTACGAAATAGAATACATGTCGAATTCAACATAAAGGGGGTTTCAAAGATTCGAATTCATAGGAAGTGCATTCATCTATTTGAACCCGAGATAATGGCATTTGTAAATCAGATGTAAAAGGGGGCATCAATCTTTGTTGTGCGTTTGAACATGCTATATATATTCATACACATGTCTAACTTTTTTTGCAACTAAGGAGATTATATCTGGAACCATGCATGAACTGAGGTAAGTTGCATATTTTTTAATATATACTCGTGTACAATGTATATTCAAATGTACCACCTCCATTCCAAAATAATCGTAGCTTTAGGATTTTCAAGAGTAAAGATTTGTGAAGTTTGACAAATCCTGAATGTTCAATTCAAGAGAACCGAAAACGTTAATGCTTCTGCTCCCAAATATTGAACGAAGCGCCAAATAGGCCTCTGATCACTCGAAACCGCGCGAGACTAATGTTTGGTGGTAGGAAATTACTGTCCTGACTCTGGCCCGTATAGCCTATCGGCCCGATGTCCAAAGGTCTAAACCGGGGTAGGTTTGTAACTTCACCAAGACGCCAGTCTCAACCGCCTCCGAGAAGCATTCATACGCCGTGGGCGCCTAAACACCCATGCGCTCGGCCAAAATCTATCCCGCCCACATTTGGTACACCTACGATTACTGTCCTACCCCCAACCCTCAATATGTCCGAAATTTTAGATGGGGGCAAAGTTTGTAACTTTCCCCAAATTTCAAACAAGCGCGTCCCAAACCGAAACATTGTTCCCCCTTAGTTCCCCGCCTCCCTCCATTTCCCCATTCATACTCCGTGGGCGCCAAAACACCCTCTCCACCAACTGCGAAACCCCAGCCTCCTCCGTCCTCCACCCCATAGCGCCCAATCCACCGCCGCCCAACTCCATCACGCCGGAGCCGGTACCCCGACGTCGTCGTCCAACGCAACTGCAATCGCAACGCCCTCAAGGACTTAGCAGCTAAAGCCGAGGTAGAGCTGCCTCCACGATGCCGACGCCGATGTGCGCCGTACCAGAACCACTCCGACCACGCCGTCCTGCGCCTCACTGCTGCCGCTCCACTGTTGCAACCATCCACTGCACTAGAGCTGTTCCCGCTACGCCGTTGTTCGCCGCCTCGGATCTGCTTCCCCGCCGCCGACGGACGGCCACCGCACCACACTAAACAACTTGGCCATGGGTTCGTCCAAGGCTGCACCGTCCTCCACAACTTCTTGTTTCCGGCAAACCACAAGAAGATCGTTGGAAAAACAGAAGGAGGACACAGCACTGCCAGCAGAAAGAGGTACTCCTCTTCCCTCATTCGTGCAAAGCTTACGTATCTGCTCACACCGTATTCATCCCACGAAAGAAACTAGTTGAGCGCTTCTTACTGCATCTTCTTCGTGATACTAAATGCACAAGGTTTCCTCCCTTTACTATTTCACCTTTGCTAGAGGTCAGTAGCCCGCCTGGATTTCAATTCAGGGTCAGTCGAACCGCAATTAAAAGAAGCATCACCCGCTTAGGCGCGCGGAGCACCTAGTCCGCCTGTTCGCCGGGGAAGCGGTGCATCGGTGTCTATCATAGGGGTGTGGGGCGCAGGAGCTGCTTGCGCCCGATCTGGAGGTCGGCGGGGCTTGAATGGATTGCCGGGGGGCGGTGCCAAGCACGGCGGTGTGGTGAGGTCGAGGGGAGGGCGCAGGCAGGGGACTGGGCCGGTGGTCGCTGCAGTTTCGAGGAAGATCGTCAACACTGACTGGCTGGAGGTAGATGAAGGCGATCTGCCCATTCTTTGTACAACGGATGGTGCAGAAAAAATGGACTGGCCTATTTATTTTCAGTCGAATGTTATTTTCATAGAATCCAGTAGTAATTTAGTGTGCCATGCATGTTGTAGAGCTATCATATGTCTCCCGTCATTTATTTCTCACCGACCTGCTATGTGCTACCTTTACACTGTACTAATTGTGCACACACTTCACCCATACTCACCCTATTGTTTTTTTTATGCATGGGTATTTCAGACTTTGACGCAGTGTTGATGAATGCTGAAAAGAAAAGACAAAAGTCGCTCCAGTGTAATTCGAAGATAAGCACTAAGCGTTTCAGCGCTCTAAAGGATGCAGTGTCAGCAATTTGAGACAGTAAACGTAGCTCTGCAGTTGATGATCTCAATTGCCACACACAACCATCCCAGGTGCTTGCTTTAACTTCGCGCTGTCAAATGTGGTTGCATGTTGCATATGGTGTCTAGCTTGTATTGCTTCCAATTTGGTTAAATTGCATCTGCTTACTTTACACATTATACCTTTGATAATGACATGCCTTCCTGTTTTTGATACATACTACATATGTCTATTAACCATGTTCGTACATCAAACTAATGCTCTTTTGTATCCCTCGTCAATCACTTATGATGAGACAGTCACCCGGGTGGGTTACTGTGAGACGCCATACTCGTTTAAAGAGTGCAGTGTCATCCTCCCCACATGATTCTCAAGAAACAACAAGGCTAAATGAAGATAGTCAACGTAGCTCTCTAGTTGATGATCGCAATTCCCCCACACCACCATCATAGGTGCTTGCTCTAACTTCGCAGTGTGATATGTGGTTGCATGTTGCATACGGTGTCTAGCTTGTAATGCTTCTAATGAGGGTAAATTGCATCTGCTTAGTTTACACATTATACCTGTGAATATGACATGCCTTCCTATTTTTGGTACACACTACATCTATGTGTTAACCTTGTTCTTACATGAAACTACCTCTCTTCTGTATCCTGCATCAATCACTTATGATGAGTCACCTTTATTCGTTGCATATTGCATATTATTTCTAGCCTGTTGCCATGTATTGCTTCTAATTTGGTCAAATACATTTGTTAGGGCACCCTTTTAATTTGGCAGAGTGATATTGGTTTCATCTTTCATATGGTTTCTAGCTTGCATTGATTCTAACAAGTTCAAGCACCTTGTGCTTAGTTTACACTTTATACATCATACATGTCAATATGTCACGCCATCCTGTTATTCATACATATTCCATCCTCCTATCATGCGGCTGCCTTACATGAAAGTAGTGTTCGTCAGTATCATGCATCAATGAGTTCTGAAGAGCAAATTTTATTCCTTTTTCTTGTGGGTTTGACTTGACAAGGCAAAATCAAGAAAGAGGAAGGAAAAGAGTAAGGAAGGCGATGATGGTGGTCCTGTGCAGCAACGTAAACGGAGCATCTGTACCGATTCTCCTTGTACTGATAGTGCATTACAAGGTCCAAGTCTCCGCTCCCCTACTCCACCATCCAAGGTGCTTGGTCTAACTTGGCAGTGTGATATCTGGTTGCATGTTGCATATGGTGTCTAGCTTGTATTGCTCCTAATTAGTGTAAACTGCATCTGCTTAGCTTACACATGATACATGTGAATATGACACGCTTTCCTGTTTTTGGTACATACTATATATGTCTATCACACCATGTTCTTACATGAAACTACTCTTCTTGTGTATCCTGCATCAGTCACTTATGATGGAACACCTTTAAGTTGGCAGTGTGATATTGGTTTGCGTCTTGAATATGATTTCTAGCATGTATTGCTTCTAGTTTGATGAACGCCACCTATGACGAGACAGTTTTAACTTGGCAGAGTGATATTGATTGCACCTTTCATATGGTGTCTAGTTTGCAGTGCTTCTAATTTGTTGAAGTGCCTTCTGCTTAGTTACCACATCATAGGTGTGAATATGTCAAGCCGTCCATTTTTTCGTACATATTCCATCCTCGTATCATGACTTTGCCTTTCATCAGAGTAGTGTTCGTCAGTATCATGCATGAATGAGTTCTGAAGAGCGAATTATATTCCTTTTTCTTGTCGGTTTGACCTCACAATGCAAAATCAATAAAGCTGAAGGAAATCGGCAAGGCATTGGATGATGGTGGTCCTTCCGAGCAACTGAAACGGAGGTTCTCTACAGATTCTACTCCGCCATCCTCCCAACAAGATCCGCAAGACAACGCAAGGCTAGACAGTCAACGTAGCTGTGTAGATGATGAGCACATCTCCCCTACTCCACCATCACAGGTGCTTGCTCTAACTTGGCACTATTATATGTGGTTGCATGTTACGTATGATGTCTAGCTTGTATTGCTTCTAACTTTGTTGAATTGGATCTGCTTACTTTACACATAATGCCTGTGAATATGACACGTGTTCCTGTTTCTAGAACATACGTGTACATGATGAGCACATCTCCCCTACTCCACCATCACAGGTGCTTGCTCTAACTTGGAATTGTTATATGTGGTTGCGTTTTCCGTATGATGTCTAGTTTGTATTGCTTCTGATTATGTTGAATTGCATCTGCGTAGCTTACAACTTATACCTGCAACGATCACTTCCCATAAGACACATTTAACTTGGGACTATGATGTAGGTTGCATCTTGCATTGTCTTCTAGCTTGTACTGCTTCTAATTTCTTTAAATGGCACTTACGACGAGACACTTTTTACCTGATAGAGTGATATTGGTTGCATGTTCATATGGTGCCTAGCTTTCATTTCTTCTAATTTTGTTGAAATGCCTTCTACTTACTGTTTTTTCATACATATTCCATCCTCCTATCATACGTGTGAATATGAAATGCTGTCTTTTTTTGTATATATTCCATCCTCCTATCCTGCGCTTGCATTACATCAAAGTAGTGTTCGTCTGTATCATGCATCAACCAGTTATGCAGAGCTAATTTTATTCATCTTCTTGTGGTTTTGACTTCATAAGGCAATATCAGAAAATAGGAAGGAAAAGAATAAGTTAGGGGATGTTGGTGGTCCTCCGCACCGACGCAAACAGAGACTCTCTAGATTTGCCACTACTATTGCTAATGAAGTTGAAGTCCCAACTCCCAAGTCTACATGATGAGTTCATCTCCCATACTCCACCATCGCAGGTGCTTGCTCTAAGTTGACAGTGTGATAATTGGTTTCATGTTGCATATGTTGTCTAGCCTGTATTTCTTCTATTTTGATTAAATTGCACCCGCTGAGTTCATACATTATACATGTGCATATGACATGGCATTCTGTGTCTAGAATACACTGCATCTATCTATCATACCATGTTCTTACATCAAAGTACTGCTGTTGTGTATCCCGCATCAGTCACTCATGATTGGACACTTTTAACATGGCAGTTTGATAGTGGTTCCATCTTGCATTGATTTCTATGTTCTACTACTTCTAATTTTTCGAATTGCCACTTATGACAAGACACTTTTAACTTGGCAGAGTAATATTGGTTGCATCTTTCATATGGTGTCTAGCTTGCATCACTTCTATTTTCTTGAAAATCCTTCTGCTTAGTTTACACATCGTAGCTGTGAATATGTCATGCCGTCCTGTTTTCCTTACATATTCCATCCTCATACGGTTGTCTTACATCAAAGTATTGCTTGTCTGTATCAAAGTTCTGAAGAGCGATTTTATTCTTTTGTGTTGTGGGTACGGCTTGACATGGCAAAGTCAAAAAAGAGCAAGGAAAATAATATAGTAGGGAGTGGTGTTACTCGTCGGGTGAAACGGAAAAGGATCGGTCGTCCAGATTCTGCTGGTACTTATGGTGCAGTAGAAGTTCCAAGTCCACCGGCTAAATCTACAAACACAGTATCACCTGCTCCACCAACTGCAGCATCCGCTTCAACTGTACCAGCATCTCAACGAGTTACTCGTTCGTTTGCTCCGGAACTGGCCAGTTCCCAAGCTACCTTCACAGCTAACACTACTTCCGAAGCACTGCTGACACAACAGGACTTGGCAAGATCAGATGAACCTCATGAGCATCAACACCAAGACGGTACCTGACCGAGTCAAGTTGCAGTTGCATGCTCCTTTATATGTACTCTAACAGTTTGATGTACACTAACACTTTCCATATTCGTTGTCGAACTAGCACCACGACGCAAGCGGAAACAGACATCAGGGATAATGCTTGACAGATTAACAAAATCTAAAGGAGGAAGAATGGAGATCCATTTTGAGGCAGGTTTAAAAAGGCCACGTGATGCTGCAGAGTCAGCCAAGTTAGTATCAGAGGCAGCCGTTGCCGTTAGGTGTCATGCACGTATCCTCCCAACGTGGATTCAGTACAGGAATGAGAAAGCCAATACCCAGTTTAACACCTTGCTTGACCATTTATCCGTAAGTAATGTTATTCATCGCAATTAGTAATATTGTCTTGCTCTGTCCCATACTTTCTAGCTTCCTCCTAATAAGACTCACATTCTTTTTTCAACAGATAAGGTTCAAGTTGGATCCGAAAGATGATGCAACTAAACAAGCATGCACTCATGTTTTTCAGTCTGCTCTGCGACAGTATCTGTACCACCTTAGAAAATCTCACTTTGAAGGCAAGGCTAACAATGAAATCGCCCAAACATCTCCAGTGGAATATATTACAGATGAAGACTGGACATCCCTCGTTAAACACTGGTCTGATCCAAAGTATCAGGTAGGCTATATGTATTTGATCAGACCACATATTGAACTTGTATTTATGTATGTGCCTTACAAGTGTATCTTCTTCTAGGCTAACTGTTTGAAGAACAAGACCAACCGTTCTAAAGTGAAATTCCAACAGACAACAGGATCTCGTAGCTATATTGCACACGGCGAGGCTCTTGTAAATAGCTGCTACTTCCTTCTTTTTTCTGTGCCATATTATCGTATCTATATTGACTTGTTCCAAATACAGAGGAAAGCCTGTGCGGACCAAAAAGAACCTGAACCGAATGCAGTGCAAATCTTCATGGATTGCCACACCAGCAAGATGAAGGGCATGAGCACACCAGTTCAAGCCGCTGTTGTAAGTCCTTACTCCTCCTGCCTTTGAACTGATTGGTACTGTGATGTGTTCATTTAACTACTTGGTTTGCAGCCAATGTCAGTTACTCTGTTCACTTTTATACACAGTTGTCTTAACGTATCATTTCACCTTACATGGTTTAAAAGAGATGAAGGATATTCTTTTGGTCTCGATCTGTATTCTAGTTGTTATGTTCACGTGCGCACACAATGATAAAATAGCCTGTTTGTTTTATATCTGTTTGCCCATGATATGAATGATGTCATACTATGTTCATCCTACTTTAAACCATGTCTCTTTATCCTTAGATGTCAACGAATGTGAGGAAATAGACAATACGGTAGGCATGCTACATGGACATATGTTCCGAAAGTGATTTTATTATGTAGTTGGCACTACAATACATGCTAATGTATTACAGTAGTTCACCAAAATAAGTTATGTATAAACGTGTAACCTACTTTGTTTGTTTTTGTCTCATTAGTAACTTATCTGGTACACTAATCTACAAGTTCAAACTTTCAGGAAGCTATGGAAAAAATGATTGAACAACCACAACCACCTGAAGGTGACGAGGCTACCACAGGCACAATGTCACCTCTTGCTGCAGTGCGTCAGTATCTCTCCACTAACAGTGCAAAAAGCACCTTCCTGCGTAATTCTGGGTTGGTTGTCAAGGTAACCTCGTCCAAATCGCCAACTGAACAAAATCTTCCTGCTAGACAGAGTGATATATCTGTGCTCCAGACACAAGTCCAATCCCTAATGGACGTTGTCTTGGAAACAAGAATAGTGGTTGACAAATGTAGCGACCCGACCTCAGACGGTCAAGTCTCTGTGCTTAAGTGTCATCCCTGGATCGGTATGCTGGCACACACAGTACTCGAGGATTTATAACAGAGGTAAATCACATGTATAAAGTAACATAAATACTATTACCTCAATCCATATAGCGGAAGTAACAACACGGTTGTGGATTCCCATCAACACCAACGGCAAAGTTGAGTGTAGAAATCGTAACCCTAACGTATCACTTACTCATCGTAAGATTCCTGCAACATGAGATGTTGCAGCCACAAAGGGCCAGTACATTGAATGTACTGGCAAATTCACACCATAGGATAATGATGAATAATGGCTATCACTACATGCATATATGGCTGGTGGAAAAGCTCTATGGTTATAATGTTTTTGCGAAATGCCAATTTTTCCCTACTGCAAAGGAATATATTTTATTTAACTACAAAGTTGGTTCACAAATATTGAGAAGGTTCCTCCAACTCAATCCCAAAATAATAATCATTAACAACCCAACAAATTAATTAAAGTAACATGATGAGATCAATATGATAATCCAAGTACCAGAGACTCAAGATTGTCCATAACAGGGGACACGACTAACCATGATTAGTTTGTACACTCTGCAGAGGTTTGCGCACTTTTCCCCACAAGACTCGATCTCCTCCGTTTGATTTCTCGCACTACATGGTGTTTGAGAAACGGATGACCGAGACACAGTCTTTCAGAAGCATTAACTCCCTACTCTGGGCAGACCGGTACACCTACAATCCCCCTACATCTGCTAGTCCACCTCTTCAAGAGCTCACGCAACTTACTCAACTATGCCAGAGCCCATAAGGCTGCACACGGAAGTTTCTAGCATGAATAATCTTATGATCCCTTTGAGTCTGGGTGGCATTCCATAGGGTGATCACACGGGCCCTCCGGGATCCCCTTGGGCAAGCACTGGGTTCTCCAGGTGCCCAGGCAAACCGCTGGGTGCTCCAGGGTGCCCCAACCAATCCACCCAGATGTGTATTAAAGTTGCCACCTTAAGTTAACCATTAATGATAACTCTCACATCTGTCATGAATACACTCAACCAATCCACGTCTACGAGCATAGCAGAGCAGTATGAGCATAACGTAGAAGTAACTCCCAAGGTTTGAATGCAGGATAATAGGTTCCTACCTCATCAACTACTTCCCAAAACCCACATGTTATCAATCCTAACCATGCAATGTTTGAAGGTGAAACTGATGCATAAAAACTGGGTATGAAAGGGATATGATCAAAGTGTGAACTTGCATGTACTGTTGATCAAGATGATTCGCACTCATATTTCCTGATAGTTCTATTCGTCACACTCCAGTCAATCTAGCGTAAGCAAGCAATAGTAACCACACATAAGCAATCACTCGAAAGATCGGAAAGAACGAAGAAGACAACTCGGAAAACATCAAAAACCAAGCAAATAACTCTTGCAACATAAAACAATTTCTAACAGTACCAAAATTATGTGAATTTGGCCTTATCGGAAAATTTAGGTCAAGAGCTTTAATTTGCAAAAATAATCAACTCAAACGGAGTTATAAAACTCAAGTTACGATCAAACGAAGTTTGAATTCAAATCTGGTCTAATTCAAATTTTAAAATTTCAAAAACATGTTTGAGTTGGATTACTGGATAGAGGGCATCGTAACGAAGAAGTGGGCGTTGGTTTCGTTGAATTTGGATAAACGAGCGAGAAGTAACGAAGGTTTGAAAATCAGGGACTAATCTGACAATAAAATATTCACGGATGGGTCCCTGGCCGAAATTAAAAAGAAAAAGAAAAATCTAACTAACGAACGTTCACTATAGAGACTTAAACGACGAAACCGTTTTCTAAAACGGCTAAACTATTAAACGCTCGCTAAATAACCTAACTAAATAATAAACCGGCTAAAAGAAAACCAAAGAAAACCTAAAGGAAAAATAAACTGGACCGGGGGCGGTTTATACTGGTTCGGGGGGATTTTCGACGTAACACCGGCGGTGGATCTCCGGCGACTGCGGACTCCGGCGAGGCGGGCAGCGGCGGCGCGGGGCGGCGGAGCTCGGCCGCGGCGACACGAGGTGCGGCACGCGGCGGAGATCTGCGGCGGCGGAGGGCGACGGCGTGCAGCGGCGAAGGCGGCGAGGGGCGGCGGTGTGCGGGGCTCGAGGGGACCCGGGGTCCGCGGCTTATAAAGAGGCCGGCGGCGGCTTCTTGGAGGAGGGGCAAGGCGAGGCGGTGGCGGTGTCCGGATCGAGGACGGCGGCGGCGCGGGATCGCTCGGGACTCTGTCCCGAGCTCGGAGACGGGCGCGGGCGAGCGGCGTAGGCTGGGCCGCGGCCTGGCAGAAGTTGGGCCGGCCCAGTCGGCGAGAAACGATTTAAAAAAAAGACAGATAAAGAAATAAAACAAAGGACAGAAAAACAAAATATAATATAGGCATATTATATATCAAAATTTTCACAACATTATTTCCTACAACCTGAACATTTTTGTAAAGTCAAATAAAATCCAGAAAAATTCAAATAATTCAAAGAGTGCTACTGCTCTAATAAAATCCGATAAAAATCATTTTAAAAATGCCAAAATGATTTCAATTTTATTTCTCTCCAATTTTCTGATGTAGGGAATCATTTTACCCTATTTTCCATATATTTTATTTTTGGAGAAAAAAATAATTTGAATAAAACCCACATAACTTCGAATTGAAAATAATTTCAAAAGGACTTTGAATTTGATCCTTTTAAACTCCCAACTCATATTTCATATGTTTTGAAGAAGTCATTTTATCTTCCCTCATGAAAATAATTGAGTTGCTTGAAGTTTCTGAATTTGAAAATATTTCCAAATGGAATTCAAATATTTTCAAACACCCTTTTCATTTATTTAAATGGAAGAAGTCATGTCATCTTCTCTCTAGGGTTTTGTATTTGAAAAGAATTTGAATTCACGAAGATCATAAATGCAAAATGAAAGTTTGGGAAAGTCCTTTTATTCCCTCTCATTTAACTTTCCAAAAAGTTTTGAAATTCACTCAATTTCACACAATCAATCAAACAAACAATCAAATTTATCTATTTATTATAACATTCCAAAATTTAGAATTTGGGATGTTACAAACCTACCACCCTTAAAATGAATCTCGTCCTCGAGATTCGGAGAGGCTAGAAAGAAATAGGTTAGGTTTGGGGGTCTTCTCAAAATCCATCGATCTTCACAGGGGGTCTGGGGTGCTACCACCCTTAGAAACATGGTTACGGTTCCACCGAAACTCAAATACTCCATCCTTATTCTTGATAGTGTCGATCTTCTTAGATTCTCGGGAAAACTCCTTCTCTGGCTCTTCCGATAGTGGCATAACCTTTACCTCAATTCTTGTGTCCTTTTATCTTGGCAAGGTTATTCCGAGACTGGGTCTTCTTAGCTGACGGGGCTGGCGCCAATACTAAACAACTATCGATATCTCATGGTGGTCAACAATTTATGGTTTCTCCTGCAGGAAAAGGGTCTGGGTTGAACCTCACCGTATATCCTACGATTGGCAACAAATGTCGTGTACAAGGGAAGAAATTGTCTTACCATTCTAAGGCTTAAACAAGGTTTCGATCGTTGTCGCACTACTATGGGTAAGTCACTCAGATTTACCATCCCATATAGCAAGGCGAATAATAAGAGTAAGTCGGCATGGTGATCAATCCATCCCGCACCCAAATCATTACCTTGTATACGGTTTAGCGAATCTCGCTTTCTAACACTCGGTCATCCTCACAAGCATCGCATAATTTCTCTTGTCCACGAACTGGGTTCGGATAAATCCATTGATTCCGCAAGCCAAACAAACATCTACCGTTTCTTCACAACTCTCAGGTTTTGCGTCACTCCTATAAGATCATCTGTCGATAAAAGCATATCTTCTTCCAGGGTTTTTCCTTCAGCAAGAGTGTGCTTGCTTCTTGGCAGGTCCTGGGGCCTGTGGGTCATGGCCCATCTCATCACTTGTAAACTTTGATCTCATCCTCGGGGCAACTGATCATTACTCCAACATCCAACTTCCTAGCATTCTTAAATCCATCCAATTGTACTGTCTCCCTTCCTTCTATTTGTACCAAACTAAGACGTGCTTACTCAGACTCATCATGGAGTTACAATTGCTCCATATTTCCAACCTTCTCCTCCTTTATATTCCAATAGTACTTCATCTCTTCATAAACTTGGGATACCCCACATATCGAGATAAAACTCGTACTCATATTGTCCGAAGTCCACTCCGTGGAATATCCTTATCTTTTCCAGGGGTCAAATCTCCTCACAGGGTACTACCACCCTTAAAATGCTCCAATCTTCCATAGACCATATTTCTCATATCCTCGAAAATGGTCAAAATCTTCCTTCATAGAGTAGCAACTCATAAAATCCAAATCAGTACCAACGAGGCTAACTTTATTGATTCTCCAATTATTACAATCTCCTGCGTTTCCATCACATGCCTCAACTCAACACCTCAATTCAAAAGAGTTGTTCCCACTACTACTACTATACTACTCACAGACACAACTAATTATCACAAGTCTCCTTCTCCTTGGGACAATCTCTGGCAAAGCGCCCTGCTTCATTACTACGAAATCATATTACTTCTGACAAGTCTCGTGGTTTCCTTATGACTGCATAGACTCCTTGGGTCCTCGGCTTCCTTTTCGGGCAACTGCTAAAGTAGCGCCCTGTCTTCTTGCACCTGAAACAGGTGATATCACTCAGGCCCTTCCTGGAATCCAATCTACTTCTCTTCCTGGATTTTTCCGTTCCAATCAGGGCTTCTATTTCCTATGGGTCATACTCTACTTCCTCTGTCGGGAATTCTACTAAATCCCCCTTCATACAATTCTGGGGATGTGTCCTTCTTCTCCACATGAATAGCAAGACTTAGTGTATGGTCCAATTGGTTCTCCTTTAGGTGTGTCCTCCACCTCTTTCTTCATCACAGGTTCTTCTAAAATCTCCATGAGGGCTCCTTTCTTTACTCCTTTCTTCTGCTGGATGGTTTTTTTGTACCATGGGGTAAATGTGACACCGAGCAGGGTAGTTGGTAGTCCCTTCACACAAGTAACAAGTGATCTGCCTAGTTGGGCATTCTTCAGTTGGGTGACTTCCTTCACAATTTGGGCATTCATCCTTGTGTTCTTTATGGTTGGGTCCTATTTGTCCACAAAGCTTGCATGCACAAGGTTTCTTCATATCATTTCCATAAGACTTCAACTTCTGGAACACAAGCCGAGACTTTAGCAGAGTCAACCTAAATTACTTCCAAGGGGTTACTCCTTGCCATCCATTGATGGTTTGGTTCATCCTCCACCAAGTAGCAGCACCTCTTTCAAAGCACTAAGGAGTATGCTGGGTCATATCCTTTCCGGCTATAGTGTTATTCTTCACGTGATCCTCCATGTTCTAAATCCATCGGTCCGTCTCCAATTGACTCATCGGTCCAGAAAATATAAGTTCATCTCCATTCATCCTCTATTGGGTCCATGGGTTTGGGGTGGGATAAGAGAGATAGAGAGGGATACACAGAATGCAAACAATAGTTTTGAAAAAGACAGATTTTCTTTGTGGCTGTCAGAAAAACATCAATCAAATGACAGATCACAATCGTAGCATCCAACGCAGGTATATAACAGGGGTTTGGTCTTCTAAAGGTCAATAAATCTTCAAAGTCAGCAAACTCCTCAAGTCTTGATCATGCCTCCAATGGCTACTTCTGATCGTGTTTTGTCCTTCTCAAGTTCTTTTGCCAGATCTTCTCTGTTAACGCGAAGTCTCTCGTGACGTCCTTCAATAATTTTGGAGTCCCGTTCCAATCTTCCGGGTTTCGACATCCTTGGCATGAACCCTGGTCCTACTGCCCTTCAGTTCCTGATGAATCTCCGGTATCTCGAGATTTTACTCGTCCAGCTTGGCTACTTCCAGCTTCTGGGTCCTGAGTTCTTCACGAAATGCTTCCTTATCAAATACGGCTTCTTGCAGGTCCATCTTAACTTCTGCTCCAGATCCTGGTGATACACCAGCTAAGGTTAAAACTTCCTCTCTTGCTGATAGGCGCTCCATCAGCCTTCTACCATCCAATCCTTCCATGCATATGCATGCTTAACTCAGCACGGTTATAATAGCATAAGCGGGCGATAACATCATGAATAGCTGTGTTTCTGCCCTTGTCATTACCATGAGCTATCATTCCATAGTTGATATCTCCTCCATTAGGGTTTTCTTGACAAAAACTTTGAGTTCTAATGCTCCATGTTCCGGTCTTTCTCCGACACACCTTGATCTCGGGTATTGACAGCTTCAATAGTCTGTCAATTCCATAAGGGTAGCTTTTTCCTAGGTCATACCAATCCGGAAATTCTTGAAAGCCTTCAAATTCTCCTAGTCTTCAGAGTCTTCAACCGTTGTAGTTTCCATTATTATAATGCTTCGTAAAATCCTTCATTCGAAAGTGGTCTTAGTTGTCCGATATCTTGTACTTCTTGGAGTGGTCACATCAGTTGAATCTTCGTGTGGTCAAAAGGGAAAAGGGGTATGGTCTAACTAAGAGGGAATATTTTGATAAGCTCAGAAGAGAAGAGAGGTAAAAATATTTTTGAAAAGAAAGTTGTAGAGAAAAATCTTTCCTATGGGCTTGCCAGTTTCTAGGGTTCACGTCCTACAGTCAACATGTGCTCTGATACCATCTTGTAGTGACCCGACCTCAGATGGTCAAGTCTCTATGCTTAAGTGTCATCCCTGGATCGGTATGCTGGCACACACAGTACTCGAGGATTTATAACAAAGGTAAATCACATGTATAAAGTAACGTAAATACTATTACCTCAATCCATATAGTCGAAGTAACAACACGGTTGTGGATTCCCATCAACACCAACGGCAAAGTTGAGTGTAGAAATCGTAACCCTAACGTATCACTTACTCATCGTAAGATTCCTGCAACATGAGATGTTGCAGCCACAAAGGGTCAGTACATTGAATGTACTGGCAAATTCACACCATAGGATAATGATAAATAATTGCTATCACTACATGCATATATGGCTGGTGGAAAAGCTCTATGGTTATAATGTTTTTGCGAAAAGCCAATTTTTCCCTACTGCAAAGGAATATATTTTATTTAACTACAAAGTTGGTAGACAAATATTGAGAAGGTTCCTCCAACTCAATCCCAAAATAATAATCATTAAAAACCCAACAAATTAATTAAAGTAACGTGATGAGATCAATATGATAATCCAAGTACCAGAGACTCAAGATTGTCCATAACCGGGGACACGGCTAACCATGATTAGTTTGTACACTTTGCAGAGGTTTGCGCACTTTTCCCCACAAGACTCGATCTCCTCCGTTTGATTTCTCACACTACATGGTGTTTGAGAAACGGATGACCGAGACACAGTCTTTCAGAAGCATTAACTCCCTACTCTGGGCAGACTGGTACACCTACAATCCCCCTACATCTGCTAGTCCACCTCTTCAAGAGCTCACGCAACTTACTCAACTATGCCAGAGCCCATAATGGCTTGTGGCTGCACACGGAAGTTTCTAGCATGAATAATCTTTATGATCCCTTTGAGTCTGGGTGGCATCCCATAGGGTGATCACACGGGTCCTCCGGGATCCCCTTGGGCAAGCACTGGGTTCTCCAGGTGCCCGGGCAAACCACTGGGTGCTCCAGGGTGCCCCAACCAATCCACCCAGATGTGTATTAAAGTTGCCACCTTAAGTTAACCATTAATTATAACTCTCACATCTGTCATGAATACACTCAACCAATCCACGTCTACGAGCATAGCAGAGCAGTATGAGCATAACGTAGAAGTAACTCCCAAGGTTTGAATGCAGGATAATAGGTTCCTACCTCATCAACTACTTCCCAAAACCCACATGTTATCAATCCTAACCATGCAATGTTCGAAGGTGAAACTGATGCATAAAAACTGGGTATGAAAGGGATATGATCAAAGTGTGAACTTGCATGTACTGTTGATCAAGATGATTTGCACTCATATTTCCTGATAGTTCTATTCGTCACACTCCAGTCAATCTAGCGTAAGCAAGCAATAGTAACCACACATAAGCAATCACTCGAAAGATCGGAAAGAACGAAGAAGACAACTCGGAAAACATCAAAAACCAAGCAAATAACTCTTGCAACATAAAACAATTTCTAACATTACCAAAATTATGTGAATTTGGCTTTATCGGAAAGTTTAGGTCAAGAGCTTTAATTTGCACAGTTTGAATTATAAAACTCAAGTTACAATCAAACGAAGTTTGAATTCAAATCTGGTCTAATTCAAATATCAAAATTTCAAAAACATGTTTGAGTTGGATTACTAGATAGAGGGGATCGTAACGAAGAAGTGGGCGTTGGTTTCGTTGAATTTGGATAAACGAGCGAGAAGTAACGAAGGTTTGAAAATCAGGGACTAATTTGAAAATAAAAATATTCACGGATGGGTCCCTGGCCGAAATTAAAAAGAAAAAGAAAAATCTAACCAACGAACCTTCGCTACAGAGACTTAAACGACGAAACTGTTTGCTAAAACGGCTAAACTATTCAACGCTCGCTAAATAACCTAACTAAATAATAAGTCGGCTAAAAGAAAACCGAAGAAAACCTAAAGGAAAAATAAACCGAAGCGGGGGCGGTTTATACCGGTTTGGGGCGATTTTCGGCGTAACACCGTCGGTGGATCTCCGGCGAGGCGGGCAGCGGCGGCGCAGGCAGCAGCAAGCGGCGCGGGGCGGCGGAGCGCGGCAGCGGCGACACGAGGTGCGGCGTGCGGCGGAGATCTGCGGCGGCGGAGGGCGACGGCGTGCAGCGGCGAAGGCGGCGAGGCGCGGCGGTGTGCGGGGCTCGAGGGTACCCGGGGTCCGCGACTTATAAAGAGGCCGCCAGCGGCTTCTTGGAGGAGGGGCAAGGCGAGGCGGTGGCGGTGTCCGGATCGAGGACGGCGGCGGCGCGGGATCGCTCGGGACTCTGTCCCGAGCTCGGAGACGGGCGTGGGCGAGCGGCGTCGGCTGGGCCGCGGCCTGGCAGAAGTTGGGCCGGCCCAGTCGGCGAGAAGCGATTTAAAAAAAACAGACAGATAAAGAAATAAAATAAAGGACAGAAAAACAAAATATAATATTGGCATATTATATATCAAAATTTTCAGAAAATTATTTCCTACAACCTGAACATTTTTGTAAAGTCAAATAAAATCCAGAAAAAATTCAAATAATTCAAAGAGTGTTACTGCTCTAATAAAATCCGATAAAAATTATTTTAAAAATGCCAAAATGATTTCAATTTTATTTCTCTCCAATTTTCTGATGTAGGGAATCATTTTACCCTATTTTCCATATATTTTATTCTTGGAGAAAAATAATTTGAATAAAACTCAAATAACTCCGAATTGAAAATAATTTCAAAAGGACTTTGAAGTTGATCCTTTTAAACTCCCAACTCATATTTCATATGTTTTGAAGAAGTCATTTTATCTTCCCTCATGAAAATTATTGAGGTGCTTGAAGTTTCTGAATTTGAAAATATTTCCAAATGGAATCCAAATATTTTCAAACACCCTTTTCATTTTTTAAATGGAAGAAGTCATGTCATCTTCTCTCTAGGGTTTTGTATTTGAAAAGAATTTGAATTCACGAAGATCATAAATGCAAAATGAAAGTTTGGGAAAGTCCTTTTATTCCCTCTCATTTAACTTTCCAAAAAGTTTCGAAATTAACTCAATTTCACATAATCAATCAAACAAACAATCAAATCTATCTATTTATTATAACATTCCAAAATTTAGAATTTGGGATGTTACAACAAATGTCGTCAAGATATGAATGGTTTTGAAACCAAACTATCAGACATTCGCTTCGTTGTTCAAGAGCAATGGCGGAAAAAAGGTGAAGATCGTGCTGCTCCATCAGATTCTACAGCCTGAAACATTAGCACTCAGGTCAAATGATCTGTGCTTCTATACATCTGATGGTGCTTTTATCTGCAAGGACTGTAAACTTTACGCCAACAGGCCTTTTGTTGTGATACAACATTTATGCTGCTGCCAAAGGCTGCAATAATTACGACGCTATTTTTGTATAGTGTAGGTTTATCTTAGTAATGTATTCGGCCGAAAGCTTCGTAGGAGCCCAACATGCCAACATTCGTCGGGCCCATTCCAATTGGGCTAAAAATGATTATGGGCCGAAATTTGCATGTAGCCCACTAAAAATATCCGGGCCTAAATCAGCATAAGATTTCTTATTTTTATGGTAGGCCTGTGCCCATAGTGGGCCTTTAACAGGCCTAAACATAATTTGGGCCCTCAGTAACAATAGGCCGTTTACAGGTGTAAATATCTCGAGCCCATAAAAAACATGGGCCTTTAAAAGACCGAAAGTGAGATTGGGCCCATTTACGATGCGGATCTTTCACAGGCCGAAATTCAGACGGGCCGTAAATGCGCCGACCTAATACACGGGCCTTTAACAGGCCAGAAGTTCGGTCGGGCTAGATTATCGTCCTTTTTATATGGGCCGTTAATGGGCCCGATGTGACGTTGGGCCACATATGGCCCATGGATTTTGTCCGACGTTAACAGGCCGAAAATCACAACAGGCCGAAAGTGGCCCAAATCTATAGTGGGCCGCTAATAGGCCGAATGTCAGACATGGCCGAATATGACCCAAATCCTTCACGGTCGTTTATGGGCCCAAAGTTTCAATGGCCTGTAAATGGGCCCAAATGAAGCCGGACCTTTAACAGGCCGGAAATACACCGGGCCGTAATTCGGCCCATATACTTAGCGGACTGTTAACGGGCCAGAAGTGATCATGGGCCGCGATGATGACAAGTTTAGGATAGGCCGTTGACGGGCCGATTTGACACTAGCCGTACGGGCCTTAATTGTGAATGTTGGGCCTTTATCTGGGCCGGCCCATTATGGTCCGCAAAATCTCACGGGCCTTTAGTTGGGCCGGCCCATTATGGCCCACAAAATCTCGTGGGCCTTTATCTAGGTCGGCCCATTATGATACGAAAAATCTCGTGGGCCTTTTGCTGGGCTGGCCCATTATGGACCACAAAATCTTGTGGGCCTTTAGTTGGGCCGGCCCATTTGAACTTTATGGGCTGGTCCACGTGTCAGCATATCATAGGCGCATCTCGCCCATTGGATGAGTGACACCTGTGCCAACACGGAGCTGACACGTGTTTCCGTCAGCCAATCAGAATTTTACACGTGGAAAATCCCCATTGGTCCGGGCTGTTAACGGGTTATCGGATCCAAAACCGGACCCGATAGCTTAACGGCGTTCCGTTACAGTGGATGCCACGTGTCGGTCACCCTTGACAAAAGCACTTCTGTGACGCGCGATTTATCATCATGGAAGTGGACACTTCCGTGATGATAATTTTGGCAATGTCATGGAACACTTCTACGACAACACAGGTATGACTATCTTGATTCTGTCATAAATTTGTCATGGATGTACATGCATGACAGAAAACGTGACCTACTGTGACAAACACGTATCATCATGGAAGTGTATTTTTTTGTAGTGCTATGCAGCTCCACTAGCTGCTTCAGCTGGTCGTTCAGAGGCGTCGGTTGCTCCGGCGCAAGAAATTGCGACCAGAACAACTTCTCGGTCAAGTTCCCCTCCTGGGCTCGGAAGAACTGTGCAGCATCGGCGGCACTCCTCGGAAGATCCGCAAACGCGTCTTGAGAACTCCACACTCGAGTGAGCAAAACATATCTTTGAACTCCAAAACTACTCTACAAAAGAAAGGCCTTACTAGCCGCTATCTGCCTCGCCTGATGGATTTCTTCGCGAGCACTCCGGGACTCGATCTGCGCCTCTTTAGCCTCTTGGAGAGCTTTGGCGAGTTCAGACGATTGGGCCGAAGTCTTCTCCTCCAAAACCTCGCATTTGCTGATGGCATCCTTTAGCTCGTGCTCGACTTTGGCCACCCGAGCTTCGTGTTTGCGGCGGGGCAGCCTGCTTGGTCTTCAGTTCTGCAGCCGCTTTGTCAGCGGCTGCCTTGTTTGCCTTCGCCTCTTTCTTGGCTTGGGCAAGGGCGCCTTTGAGGGTCTCGACCTCGACTGCACCAACTATGCCCATAATCAAAGCATTAAATGAGTTAACCTCTAAACATATATATCACTTTTGATATACAACTAAAGCTTTTAAACATTATACGCGTACCTTGCGTCTCGTCGAACCGCTTGTTAATGCGGTCGATTTCTTCATCGGCCACCTGAAGCTTCCGATTGAGTTCGGATACTTCTGCGGCCTGGGCAGTGGCCGCCAACAGGGAAGCCTGTCACAATAATAGTTAGGCATGTTACTCTCCCGAATACTATGTGGATCCTCTGACCGGTTTCTTTAAACCGGACAGAGGCTCAGGGGCTACTGTCTATACATAGGTATATTTCTCTATACGAAACAAAAATGTTTAGGACATTACGTTGGATAATTCAAAGCCCGTCAGTAGGCTGGTGAAGGCTTCGTTCAGTCTGCTTCTTGCAGACTGAACCTTCTCCACCACCGCACCCATCAAGGTGCGATGCTCTTCCACGATGGAAGCACGTTGCAGTGCTTCCTCTAGAACGTTCGGCGCCTCCGGATTAGTGGAGGTCGCCGATGGAGCTGATGCTCCTCCCCCCTCTTTCAAAGGGGGCTGCTCACCCGATCTCAGAGTCGTGTTGGTCTCCGGAATGGTGTCCGGCTGGGGCCCGGATTGTTGGGGGTCCCCACCCTCAGTTGTCATAGGGGTCGCCTCCCCTAGGTCTTCGGCGACCGAGGTATTAACCTCGGGCGCTTTCTCGACAGCCTCGCCCGCCCCCCTCGGCTAGGAGTGGTCCTTCGGGATAACACCTCGGTGTCATCCATGGTGATAGGCGAGGGGGCTCGTGGCGGCGTCTCACTCTCTGCCATCTCGGGCGGTAGAGAGTTCCCCTCCGATAATGGAGTGTTCGGGAGCTTGTGTGGAGGGTTGAAAGGCACACAACAAAATAACTTATATAATATAAAGGGAGTACTGAAGATAAACAGTGAGTATCTGAATACTTACAATTCGGCCAGGGGCTTCGCACTGGGAGGTGTTTTGGGGACCAGTTCGGCATCAGAGTCCGAACTGTCCTGGAGGATCACCTTTCCTATCTTGGGCGCCTCCCCCTCCGGGTCTTCGGAGGGCACCCTCTTCTTCTTCCTCCCCTTACAAGGGGAGTCACTTTCCACCACCTCCTCCTCCTCTTCCTTGTCTCCATCGTGGGAGGAGAGGGCTTCAGTCTCTCCGGACACTGCGTCCGAAGGACCTTGTGGCGGGGGCCGGCCTTGGCCTCCTTGCCCTTATTCTTCTTGGCCTTCTTCTTCGGTGCTTGATACGGTGCCGGGACCAAGGTTGTCAGAATCGCGATTCTATTGAACGATTCTACGACTTTACGATCCAAACTAACCCCTCCGATTCTATGATTTTAGTCTCTAGAATCTACGTTTCTACGATCCTGATAGTCAAGATTCTATGATTTACGATCCAACCATCAGAGCTCCGATTCGATTCAGAATCACGATTCTGACAACCTTGGCCGGGACCAACATCTCCGTTAGCTGGGGGTGGCCGGGTTCTACGGTAGCGGCGCCGGACAGTTGATCCGCTCCACCTTCGCCGTCCAGCCCTGTACGTAATGAGGATAATATAATCTTCATCACATCTGAAGTGTTAGCCAAATAAGTCTTCGGGAGGGTTATGCTTACCACTGAGGCTGGGTTCTCACTGTCGAGTCCGATGTCCTCGGTCTTCATTGGCCAACTCTTGTGGGCCTTGAAAAGTTGCATCCATATATCTTCGTGCGTGGTGCCGAATAAGCGCTTCAAGGTCCGTGGCTCTTCCGGATTGAACTCCCACATAGGGGAGGCCCGGAGTTGGCAGGGAAGGACACAGCGGAAGAGCATCACTTGAATCATGTTTGCGAGACCAGTGTTTTTACCCAACACGTTGCAGATGGGCTTCTGCAGCATCATCACCTCTGGTTGGGACCCCCAATCAAGGCCCTTGGCGGTCCATGAGGTGAGTCTCGTAGGGGGTGTTGGGGAACGCAGTATTTCAAAAAATTTCCTACGATAACGCAAGATCAATCTAGGAGATGCATAGCAACGAGCGGGGAGAGTGTGTCCACGTACCCTCGTAGACCGAAAGCGGAAGCGTTAAGTAACACGGTTGATGTAGTCGAACGTCTTCGCGATCCAACCGATCAAGTACCGAACGCACGACACCTCCGCGATCTGCACACGTTCAGCTCGGTGACGTCCCTCGAACTCTAGATCCAGCTGAGGCTGAGGGAATGTTTCGTCAGCACGACGGCGTGGTGACAGTGATGATGAAGTTACCGATGCAGGGCTTCGCCTAAGCACTACGACAATATGACCGAGGTGCAAATCTGTGGAGGGGGGCACCGCACATGGCTCAAACAAACTTGTGTGTCTATGGGGTGCCCTCTTCCCCCGTATATAAAGGAGTGGAGGAGGGGAGGGCCGGCCTCCTAGGGTGCGCCCCAAGGGGGGATTCCTACTCCTACTAGGAGTAGGTTTTCCCCCCTTTCCTAGTCCAACTAGGAGGGGGAAGGAAGGGGAAGAGGGAGAGAAGGAAAGGGGGCCCAGCCCCTCTCCCCAATTCGGATTGGGCTTGGGGGGGCACGCCCCTCCACTTGACCGCCTCCTCCTCGCTTCCACCATGGCCCATGAAGGCCCATTAACTCCGGAAATTGCTCGAACTCATCCGAAACCATTCCGGTGTCCAAACATAACCTTCCAATATATCAAACTTCATGTTTCGACCATTTTGAGACTCCTCGTTATGTCCGTGATCACATCCGGGACTCCGAACAACCTTTGGTACATTCAATCACAAAAATCATAATACATACTGTCATCGAACGTTAAGCGTGCGGACCCTACGGGTTCGAGAACTATGTAGACATGACCGAGACTCATCTCCGGTCAATAACCAATAGCGGAACCTGGATGCTCATATTGGTTCCTACATATTCTACGAAGATCTTTATCGGTCAAACCGCATAACAACATACGTTGTTCCCTTTGTCATCGGTATGTTACTTGCCCGAGATTCGATCGTTGGTATCATCATAGCTAGTTCAATCTCGTTACTGGCAAGTCTATTTACTCATTCCATAATGCATCATCCCGCAACTAACTCATTAGTCAAATTGCTTGCAAGGCTTATAGTGATGTGCATTACCGAGAGGGCCCAGAGATACCTCCCCGACAATCGGAGTGACAAATCCTAATCTCGATCTATGCCAACTCAACAAACACCATCGGAGACACCTGTAGAGCATCTTTATAATCACCCAGTTATGTTGTGACGTTTGATAGCACACTAAGTGTTCCTCCGGTATTCGGGAGTTGCATAATCTCATAGTCATAAGAACATGTATAAGTCATGAAGAAAGCAATAGCAATAAACTAAACGATCATAGTGCTAAGCTAACGAATGGGTCTTGTCAATCACATCATTCTCTAATGATGTGATCCCGTTCATCAAATGACAACTCATGTCTATGGCTAGGAAACTTAACCATCTTTGATTAACGGGCTAGTCAAGTAGAGGCATACTAGTGACACTCTGTTTGTCTATCTATTCACACATGTACTAAGTTTCCGGTTAATACAATTCTAGCATGAATAATAAACATTTATCATGATATAAGGAAATATAAATAACAACTTTATTATTGCCTCTAGGGCATATTTCCTTCAGTCTCCCACTTGCACTAGAGTCAATAATCTAGTTCACATCGGCATGTGATTTAACACCAATAGTTCACATCACCATGTGATTAACACCCATAGTTCACATCGCCATGTGACCAACACTCAAAAGGGTTTACTAGAGTCAATAATCTAGTTCACATTGCTATGTGATAAACATCCAAAGAGTACTAAGGTGTGATAATGTTTTGCTTGTGAGAGAAGTTTAGTCAACGGATCTGCCACATTCAGAGCCGTATGTGTTTTGCAAATTTCTATGTTTACAATGCTCTGCACGGAGCAACTCTAGCTAATTGCTCCCACTTTCAATATGTATCTAGATCGAGACTCAGAGTCATCTAGATCAGTGTCAAAGCTTGCATCGACGTAGCTCTTTATGAAGAACTCTTTATCACCTCCATAACCGAGAAATATTTCCTTAGTCCTCTAAGGATAATTTTGACCGCTATCCCATGATCTACTCCTGGATCACTATTGTACTCCTTTGCCAAACTCATGGTGAGGTACACAATAGGTCTGGTATTCAGCATGGCATACTTGATAGAACCTATGACTGAGGCATAGGGAATGACTTTCGTTCTCTTTCTATTTTCTACCGTGGTCGTTTTTTTGAGTCTTACTCAACTTCACACCTTGCAACACAAGCAAGAACTCCTTCTTTGACTGTTCCATTTTGAACTAATTCAAAATCTTGTCAAGGTATATACTCATTGAAAAATCTTATCAAGCGTCTTGATCTATCTCTATAGATATTGGTGCTCAATATGTAAGCAGCTTCACCGAGTTTTTTCTTTGAAAAACTCCTTTCAAACACTCCTTTATGCTTTCCAGAAAATTCTACATCATTTCCAATCAACAATATGTCATTCACATATACTTATCAGAAAGGCTGTAGTGCTCCCACTCACTTTCTTGTAAATTCAGGCTTCACCACAGGTCTGTATAAAACCATATGCTTTGATCACACTATCAAAGCGTATATTCCAACTCCGAGAGGCTTGCACCAGTCCATAAATGGATCGCTGGAGCTTGCACACTTTGTTAGCACCTTTAGGATCGACAAAACCTTCTGGTTGCATCCTATACAACTCTTCTTTGAGATATCCATTAAGGAATGCAGTTTTGACATCCATTTGCCAAATTTCATAAAATGCAGCAATTGCTAACATGATTTGGACAGACTCTAAGCATCGATACGAGTGAGAAAATCTCATCATAGTCAACACCTTGAACTTGTCAAAAACCTTTTGCGACAATTCGAGCTTTGTAGATAGTAACACTACTATCAGCATCCGTCTTCCTCTTGAAGATCCATTTATTCTTAATGGCTTCACCGATCATCGGGCAAGTCAATCAAAGTCCATACTTTGTTCTCATACATGGATCCCATCTCAGATTTCATGGCCTCAAACCAATTCGCGTAAACTGGGCTCTTCATTGCTTCCTCATAGTTCGTAGGTTCATCATAGTCAAGTAACATGACCTCCAGAATAGGATTACTGTACCACTCTGGTGTGGATCTTTCTCTGGTTGACCTACGAGGTTCGGTAGTAACTTGATCAGAAGTTTCATGATCACCATTATTAGCTTCCTCACTAATTGGTGTAGGAATCACTGGAACCGATTTCTGTGATGAACTACTTTCCAATAAGGGAGCAGGTACAGTTACGTCATCAAGTTCTACTTTCCTCCCACTCACTTCTTTCGAGAGAAACTCCTTCTCTAGAAAGGATCCATTCTTAGCAACGAATATCTTGCCTTCGGATCTGTGATAGAAGGTGTACCCAATAGTTTCCTTTGGGTATCCTATGAAGACGCATTTCTCCGATTTGGGTTCGAGCTTATCAGGTTGAAGCTTTTTCACATAAGCATCGCAGCCCCAAACTTTAAGAAACGACAGCTTAGGTTTCTTGCTAAACCACAGTTCATATGGTGTCATCTCAACGGATTTAGATGATGCCCTATTTAACGTGAATGCAACTGTCTCTAATGCATAACCCCAAAACGATAATGGTAAATCGGTAAGAGACATCATAGATCGCACCATATCCAATAAAGTACGGTTACGACGTTCAGACACACCATTACGCTGTGGTGTTCCAGGTGGCATGATTTGTGAAACTATTCCACATTGTTTCAAATGAAGAACAAACTCATAACTCAAATATTCATCTCCACGATCAGATCGTAGAAACTTTTTTTCTTGTTACGATGATTTTCCACTTCATTCTGAAATTCTTTGAACCTTTTCAAATGTTTCAGAATTATGTTTCATTAAATAGATGTAGGCATATCTGCTCAAATCAACTGTGAAGGTCAGAAAATAATGATACCCGCCGCGAGCCTCAACACTCATCGGATCGCATACATCAGTATGTATTATTTCCAATAAGTTAGTTGCTCGCTCCATTGTTGCCGGAGAATGGAGTCTTAGTCATCTTGCCCATGAGGCATGGTTTGCAAGCATCAAGTGATTCATAATCAAGTGATTCCAAAAGCCCATCAGCATGGAGTTTCTTCATGAGCTTTACACCAATATGACCTAAACGGTAGTGCCACAAATATGTTGCACTATCATTATCAACTTTGCATCTTTTGGCATCAATATTTTGAATATATGTATCACTACGATCGAGATTCAATAAACCATTCAACTTGGGTGTATGACCATAGAAGGTTTTATTCATGTAAATAGAATAACATTTATTCTTTGACTTAAATGAATCACCATATTGCAATAAACATGATCCAATCATATTATGCTTAACGCAGACACCAAATAACATTTATTTTAGGTTCAACACTAATCCCGAAGGTAAAGGGAGTGTGCGATGGTGAACTTATCAACCTTGGAATCACTTCCAACACACATCGTCACCTTGTACTCAACTAGTGTTTGTTCATTTTGTAACTCCTGTTTCGAGTTACTAATCATAGCAACTGAAACAGTATCCAATACCCAGGGGCTACTATGAACACCAGTAAAGTACACATCAATAACATGTATATCATATATACTTTTGTTCACTTTGCCATCCTTCTTATCCGCCAAGTATTTGGGGCAGTTCCGCTTCCAGTGACTATTTCCTTCGCAGTAGAAGCACTCGGTTTCAGGCTTGGGTCAGGCTTTGGGCTTCTTCATGGGAGTGGCAACTTGCTTTCCATTCTTCTTGAAGTTCCCTTTCTTTCCCTTGCCCTTTTACTTGAAACTAGTGGTCTTTGTCAACCATCAACATTTGATGTTTTTCTTGATTTCTACCTTCGTCGATTTCAACATCACGAAGAGCTCGGAATCGTTTTTGTCATCCCTTGCATATTATAGTTCATCACGAAGTTCCAGTAACTTGGTCATAGTGACTAGAGAACTCTGTCAATCACTATTTTATCTGGAAGATTAACTCCCACTTGATTCAAGCGATTGTAGTACTCAGACAATCCGAGCACATGCTCACTGGTTGAGCTATTCTCCTCCATCTTGTAGGCAAAGTACTTGTCAGAGGTCTCATACCTCTCGACTCAGGCATGAGTTTGAAATACCAATTTCAGCTCTTGGAACATCTTATATGCTCTTTGGCGTTCAAAACGTTTTTGAAGTCCCGGTTCTAAGCCGTAAAGCATGGCGCACTAAACTATCAAGTAGTTATCATACTGAGCTTGCCAAACATTCATAACGTCTGCATCTGCTCCTGCAATAGGCCCGTACCTAGTGGTGCATCAAGGACATAATTCTTCTGTGCAGCAATGAGGATAATCCTCAGATTACGGACCTAGTCCGCATCATTGCTACTATCATCTTTCAACACAGTTTTCTCTAGGAACATATCAAAAATAAATGGGGAGCTACATCACGAGCTATTGATCTACAACATAGTTATGCAAATACTATCAGGACTAAGTTCATGATAAATTAAAGTTCAATTAATCATATTACTTAAGAACTCCCACTTAGATAGACATCCCTCTAATCGTCTAAGTGATCACGTGATCCAAACCAACTAAACCATGTCTGATCATCAAGTGAGATGGAGTAGTTTTCAATGGT
Organism: Aegilops tauschii subsp. strangulata; assembly: GCF_002575655.3. Lineage (NCBI taxonomy): Eukaryota > Viridiplantae > Streptophyta > Magnoliopsida > Poales > Poaceae > Aegilops > Aegilops tauschii. Next base: position 326,316,202 of record NC_053040.3, read on the forward strand.
GAACATCACTATGTTGATCATATCTACTATGTGATTCACGTTCGACCTTTCGGTCTCAGTGTTCCGAGGCCATATCTGCATATGCTAGGCTCGTCAAGTTTAACCTGAGTATTCTGCGTGTGCAAAACTGGCTTGCACCTGTTGTATGTGAACGTAGAGCTTATCACACCCGATCATCACGTGGTGTCTCGGCACGACGAACTGTCGCAACGGTGCATACTCAGGGAAAACACTTATACCTTGAAATTTAGTGAGAGATCATCTTATAATACTACCGCCGAACTAAGCAAAATAAGATGTATAAAGGATAAACATCACATGCAATCAATATAAGTGATATGATATGGCCATCATCATCTTGTGCCTTTGATCTCCATCTCCAAAGTACCATCATGATCACCATCGTCACCGGCTTGACACCTTGATCTCCATCGAAGCATCATTGTCGTCTCGCCAACTATTGCTTCTATGACTATCTCTACCGCTTAGTGATAAAGTAAAGCAATTACATGGCGTTTGCATTTCATACAATAAAGTGACAACCATATGGCTCCTGCCAGTTGCCGATAACTGTTAGAAAACATGATCATCTCATACAACCAATTATATATCATCACGTCTTGACCATATCACATCATAGCATGCCCTGCAAAGACAAGTTAGACGTCTTCTACTTTGTTGTTGCAAGTTTTACGTGGCTGCTACGGGCTTAGCAAGAACCGTTCTTTCCTACGCATCAAAAACCACAACGATTTTTCGTCAAGTGTGCTGTTTTAACCTTCAATAAGGACCGGGCGTAGTCACACTCGATTCAACTAAAGTTGGAGAAACAGACACCCACTAGCCACCTGTGTGCGAAGCACGGCGGTAGAACCAGTCTCATGAACGCGGTCATGTAATGTCGGTCTGGGCCGCTTCATCCAACAATACCGCCGAATCAAAGTATGACATGCTGGTAAGTAGTATGACTATTATCGCCCACAACTCTTTGTGTTCTACTCGTGCATATAACATCTACGCATAGACCTAGCTCTGATACCACTGTTGGGGAACGCAGTATTTCAAAAAAATTCCTACGATCATGCAAGATCTATCTAGGAGATGCATAGAAACGAGCGGGGAGAGTGTGTCCACGTACCCTCGTAGACCAAAAGCGGAAGTGTTAAGTAACGCGGTTGATGTAATCGAAAGTCTTCGAGATCCAACCGATCAAGTACCAAACGCATGGCACCTCTGCGATCTGCACACGTTCAGCTCGGTGACGTCCCTCGAACTCTAGATCCAGCTGTGGCCGGGGGAGAGTTTCGTCAGCACGATGATGTGGTGACGGTAACGATGAAGTTACCGAAGCAGGGCTTCACCTAAACACTACGACAGTATGACCGAGGTGGAAATCTGTGGAGGGGGGCACCGCACATGGCTAAAATCAACTTGTGTGTCTATGGGGTGCCCTTCCCCCGTATATAAAGTAGTGGAGGAGGGGGAGGGCCGGCCTCCTAGGGCGCGCCCCAAGGGGGGATTCCTACTCCTACTAGGAGTAGGTTTCCCCCCTTTCCTAGTCCAACTAGGAGGGGGAAGGAAGGGGAAGAGGGAGAGAAGGAAAGGGGGGCCGGCCCCCCCTCCCCAATTAGGATTGGGCTTGGGGGCGCGCGCCCCTCCACTTGACCGCCTCCTCCTCTCTTCCACCATGGCCCATGAAGGCCTATTAACTCCCCGGGGGGTTCCGGTAACCCCCCGGTACTCGGGAAATTACCCGAACTCATCCGAAACCATTCCGGTGTCCAAACATAACCTTCCAATATATCAATCTTCATGTCTCGACCATTTCGAGACTCCTCGTCATGTCCTTGATCACATCCGGGACTCTGAACAACCTTCGGTACATCAAATCACAAAACTCATAATACATATCGTCATCGAACGTTAAGCGTGCGGACCCTACGGTTCGATAACTATGTAGACATGACCGAGACTCATCTCCGGTCAATAACCAATAGCGGAACCTGGATGCTCATATTGGTTCCTACATATTCTACGAAGATCTTTATCAGTCAAACCGCATAACAACATACGTTGTTCCCTTTGTCATCGGTATGTTACTTGCCCGAGATTCGATCGTCGGTATCATCATAGCTAGTTCAATATCGTTACCGGCAAGTCTCTTTACTCGTTCCGTAATGCATCATCCTGCAACTAACTCATTAGTCACATTGCTTGCAAGGCTTATAGTGATGGGCATTACCGAAAGGGCCCAGAGATACCTCTCCGACAATCGGAGTGACAAATCCTAATCTCGATCTATGCCAAGTCAACAAACACCATCGGAGACACCTGTAGAGCATCTTTATAATCACCCAGTTACGTTGTGACGTTTGATATCACACTAAGTGTTCCTCCGGTATTTAGGAGTTGCACAATCTCATAGTCATAAGAACATGTATAAGTCATGAAGAAAGCAATAGCAATAAACTAAACGATCATAGTGCTAAGCTAACGAATGGGTCTTGTCAATCACATCATTCTCTAATGATGTGATCCCGTTCATCAAATGACAACTCATGTCTATGGCTAGGAAACTTAACCATCTTTGATTAACGGGCTAGTCAAGTAGAGGCATACTAGTGACACTCTGTTTGTCTATCTATTCACACATGTACTAAGTTTCCGGTTAATACAATTCTAGCATGAATAATAAACATTTATCATGATATAAGGAAATATAAATAACAACTTTATTATTGCCTCTAGGGCATATTTCCTTCAGTCTCCCACTTGCACTAGAGTCAATAATCTAGTTCACATCGGCATGTGATTTAACACCAATAGTTCACATCACCATGTGATTAACACCCATAGTTCACATCGCCATGTGACCAACACTCAAAAGGGTTTACTAGAGTCAATAATCTAGTTCACATTGCTATGTGATTAACATCCAAAGAGTACTAAGGTGTGATAATGTTTTGCTTGTGAGAGAAGTTTAGTCAACGGATCTGCCACATTCAGAGCCGTATGTATTTTACAAATTTCTATGTTTACAATGCTCTCCACGGAGCTACTCTAGCTAATTGCTCCCACTTCCAATATGTATCTAGATCGAGACTCAGAGTCATCTAGATCGGTGTTAAAGCTTGCATCGACGTAGCTCTTTACGACAAACTCTTTATCACCTCCATAACCGAGAAATATTTCCTTAGTCCTCCAAGGATAATTTTAACCGCTGTCCAGTAATCTACTCTTGGATCACTATTGTACTCCTTTGCCAAACTCATGGTGAGGTACACAATAGGTCTGGTATTCAGCATGGCATTCTTCATAGAACCTATGACTGTGGCATAGGGAATGACTTTCATTCTCTTTCTATTTTCTGCTGTGGTCGTGTTTTTGAGTCTTACTCAACTTCACACCTTGCAACACAGGCAAGAACTCCTTCTTTGACTGTTCCATTTTGAACTACTTCAAAATCTTGTCAAGGTATATACTCATTGAAAAAATCTTATCAAGCGTCTTGATCTATCTCTAAAGATCTTGATGCTCAATATGTAAGCAACTTCACCGAGGTTTTTCTTTGAAAAACTCCTTTCAAACACTCCTTTATGCTTTCCAGAAAATTTTACATCATTTCCGATCAACAATATTTCATTCACATATACTTATGAGAAAGGCTGTAGTGCTCCCACTCATTTTCTTGTAAATACATGCTTCACCACAAGTCTGTATAAAACCATATGCTTTGATCACACTATCAAAGCGTATATTCCAACTCCGAGTGGCTTGCACCAGTCCATAAATGGATCGCTGGAGCTTGCACACTTTGTTAGCACCTTTAGGATCGACAAAACCTTCTGGTTGCATCCCATACAACCCTTCTTTAAGATATCCATTAAGGAATGCAGTTTTGACATCCATTTGCCAAATTTCATAAAATGTGGCAATTGCTAACATGATTCGGACAGACTCTAAGCATCGATACAAGTGAGAAAATCTCATCGTAGTCAACACCTTGAACTTGTCGAAAACCTTTTGCGATAATTCGAGCTTTGTAGATAGTAACACTACTATCAGCATCCGTCTTCCTCTTGAAGATCCATTTATTTTTAATGGCTTCACCGATTATCAGGCAAGTCAATCAAAGTCCATACTTTGTTCTCATACATGGATCCCATCTCAGATTCCATGGCCTCAAACCATTTCGCGGAAACTGGGCTCATCATTTCTTCCTCAAAGTTCGTAGGTTCGTCATGGTCAAGTAACATGACCTCCAGAACAGGATTACCATACCACTCTGGTGCGGATCTTACTCTGGTTGACCTACGAGGTTTGGTAGTAACTTGAAGTTCTTGATCATCATTATTAGCTTCCTCACTAATTGGCGTAGGAATCACTAGAACTGATTTCTGTGATGAACTACTTTCCAATAAGGGAGCAGGTACAATTACCTCATCAAGTTCTACTTTCCTCCCACTCACTTCTTTCGAGAGAAACTCCTTCTCTAGAAAGGATCCATTCTAACAACGAATATCTTGCCTTCGGATCTGTGATAGAAGGTGTACCCAACAGTTTCCTTTGGGTATCCTATGAAGACGCATTTCTCTGATTTGGGTTCGAGCTTATCAGGTTGAAGATTTTTCACATAAGCATCACACCCCCAAATTTTAAGAAACGACAGCTTAGGTTTCTTGCTAAATTACAGTTCATATGGTGTCGTCTCAACGGATTTAGATGATGCCCTATTTAACGTGAATGCAACTGTCTCTAATGCATAACGCCAAAACAATAATGGTAAATCGGTAAGAGACATCATAGATCGCACCATATCCAATAAAGTACGGTTACGACGTTTGGACACACCATTACGCTGTGGTGTTCCAGGTGGTGTGAGTTGTGAAACTATTCCACATTGTTTCAAATGAAGAACAAACGCATAACTCAAATATTCATCTCCACGATCAGATCGTAGAATCTTTATTTTCTTGTTACGATGATTTTCCACTTCACTCTGGAATTCTTTGAACCTTTTCAAATGTTCAGACTTATGTTTCATTAAATAGGTATATCCATATCTGCTCAAATCATCTATGAAGGTCAGATAATAACGATACCTGCCGTGAGCCTCAACACTCATCGGATCGCATATATCAGTATGTATTATTTCCAACAAGTTAGTTGCTCGCTCCATTGTTCCGGAGAACGGAGTCTTAGTCATCTTTCCCATGAGGCATGGTTCGCAAGCATCAAGTGATTCATAATCAAGTGATTCCAAAATCCCATCAGCATGGAGTTTCTTCATGCTCTTTACACCAATATGACCTAAACGGCAGTGCCACAAATATGTTGCACTATCATTTCAACTTTGCATCTTTTGGCATCAATTTTATGAATATATGTATCACTACGATCGAGATTCAATAAACCATTCACCTTGGGTGTATGACCACAGAAGGTTTTATGTAAATAGAATAACATTTATTCTTTGACTTAAATGAATAACCGTATTGCAATAAACATGATCCAATCATATTATGCTTAACGCAGACACCAAATAACATTTATTTTAGGTTCAACACTAATCCCGTAGGTAAAGGGAGTGTGCGATGGTGATCTTATCAACCTTGGAATCACTTCCAACACACATCGTCACCTTGTCCTCAACTAGTCTTTGTTCATTTTGTAACTCCTTTTTCGAGTTACTAATCATTGCAACTGAACCAGTATCAAATACCCAGGGGCTACTATGAACACTAGTTAAGTACACATCAATAACATGTATATCATATATACTTTTGTTCACTTTGCCATCCTTCTTATCCGCCAAGTATTTGGGGCAGTTCCGCTTCCAGTGACTATTTCCTTCACAGCAGAAGCACTCAGTTTCAGGATCTGGTCAATAACCAATAGCGGAACCTGGATGCTCATATTGGTTCCTACATATTCTACGAAGATCTTTATCGGTCAAACCGCATAACAACATACGTTGTTCCCTTTGTCATCGGTATGTTACTTGCCCGAGATTCGATCGTTGGTATCATCATAGCTAGTTCAATCGCGTTACCGGCACGTCTCTTTACTCGTTCCGTAATGCATCATCCCGCAACTAACTCATAGTCAAATTGCTTGCAAGGCTTATAGTGATGTGCATTACCGAGAGGGCCCAGAGATACCTCTCCGACAATCGGAGTGACAAATCCTAATCTCGATCTATGCCAACTCAACAAACACCATCGGAGACACCTGTAGAGCATCTTTATAATCACCCAGTTACGTTGTGACATTTGATAGCACACTAAGTGTTCCTCCGGTATTCGGGAGTTGCATAATCTCATAGTCATAGGAACATGTATAAGTCATGAAGAAAGCAATAGCAATAAACTAAACGATCATAGTGCTAAGCTAACGAATGGGTCTTGTCAATCACATCATTCTCTAATGATGTGATCCCGTTCATCAAATGACAACTCATGTCTATGGCTAGGAAACTTAACCATCTTTGATTAACGGGCTAGTCAAGTAGAGGCATACTAGTGACACTCTGTTTGTCAATGTATTCACACATGTACTAAGTTTTCGGTTAATACAATTCTAGCATGAATAATAAACATTTATCATGATTTAAAGAAATATAAATGTGAGGTGTGGCCGCCCACTTGGCGTCGCGAGGTTCGGTGATGTAGAGCCACTCTTGCTGCCACACCTTGACAGTCTCGACAAATACCCCTTTGGGCCATACGGCATTGGGGAGCTTACTGACCATAGCCCCGCCGCAATCTGCATGATGTCCGTCGACCACCTTCGGCTTCGGATTGAAGACCTTGAGCCATAAGCCGAAGTGCGGGGGGATGCGAAGAAGATCCTCACACACGACGACGAACGCCGATATGTGGAGGAAGGAATTTGGGGCTAGATCATGGAAATCTAGCCCGTAGTAGAACATGAGGCCTCGGATGAAGGGGAGCAGGGGAAACCCTAGCCCTCGAAGGAAATGAGCGATGAACACGACCCTCTCGCCCGGCTCCGGATTAGGGATAACCTGATCTTTGTCAGAGAGCCTATGTGCGATGTCCGCGGAAAGATAGCCCACGCTCCGGATATCCTTAATGTCCTTCTCGGTGACGGAGGAGGCCTCCCACTTGCCCTTGGAACCGGATCTGGCCATGGCTGGGGTGAAAGGTGGCGGTGGGAAAGGTTGAAGTTTTGGGCGCTGGAGCTCAGAGATGGGAAGGCAGGAGCAGCAAGAAGGCGCGGGGAAAAAAGAAAGGATTTTTTAACCCTCTTATAGGCGGTGAAATACCAAACACCCCCCTCTCAAGCCTTGAAACTCGCCTGTTCCCAAAGAGATCGTGCGAAAGGCGCGGTTGGATTACCCAAAACCGTATTGATGAGAATCCCGCAATGGGCGGGCACGATCTCTGTTTTGACAAGACGTGCCAATGGAGGCTATGCCTCGAAACACACGAAACAGGAGGCGTGAAAACGGTTTGAAATGTTAAAGAGCCAAGTGTGACGCCTCGCCGAAAAAGTTGTCAGTAAAAGACACTGTTTTATTTTGACATCTTGCCTTCGTGGCTAAGGGTTGTATTAATTATATAGAGCCGGATACAGTTCCTTTGTGCAGGGAGTTATCCTAAAATGTTCAGGAGAAGGAACCCGCCTTGCAATGCCGAAGACAATCTGCATGCCGAACACATCGTCCTCGAAGACTGGTTCAGGGGCTACTGAGGGAGTCCTGGATTAGGGGGTCCTCGGGTGTCCGGGCTATTTGATATGGGCTGGACTGATGGGCCATGAAGATAAAAGCAGAAGACTTTCCCCCGTGTCCGGGTAGGACTCCTATATGCGTGGATGGCAAGTTTGATGTCCGGATATGTTATTTCCTTCCCCTACAAACCGACTCTGTACAACCCTAGGCCCCTTCAGTGTGTATATAAACCGGAGGGTTTAGTCCGTAGAGTCTATCAGAATTCTCATAGGCTGGACAGCTAGGGTCTAGCCATTATGATCTCAAGGTAGATCAACTCTTGTAACCCCTATACTCATTTAATACAATCAAGCAGGACGTAGGGTTTTACCTCCTTTAAGAGGGCCCAAACCTTGGTAAACATTGTGTCCCCATCGTCCCTTGTTACCATTGATCCTCAGACACATAGTTCAGGACCCCCTACCTAAGATCTACCGGTTTTGACATCGACAGTAGGAATGGAATCTCTTGATCTCAACACATGAGTAGGTGGTTCTCTATCAGAAAATGAATGGTGGAAGTGTAGGCACGTTCTAATGGCTCTGTTTACTGAGGAAGAAGGGGTGAAGGGGTATATATAGCCTCCACACAAAATCCAACCATTACACACTTTTGACCCATCTCGGTGGCACTAATCTGTACAAAAATATGAATGTTGGGAATCTCGGTGGGACCGACTGGAACAACTCAGTGGGACCGATGTGCTAGGGCTTAGGGCAAACCTCATCTCGGTGGCGCCGATTGCATCATCTCGGTGGGACCGAAGTGAAGCAACAAGCAACAGAGAATCAGTCAAGCCAACTCGATGGGACCGATTGCAACATCTCAATGAGACCGAACTGAGTGCAACAATTCACAAAGCGCTGGCAAGGCCATCTCGGTGGTACCGAGATCCGTATCGGTAAGACCGAATTGTTAGGGTTTTTGCCAGTGGCTAAGTCCAGATGAACTCGGTGGCTCCAGATGGGAAATATCGATGGGGCCGAGTTGGAAATTAGGGCTAGGACATATGTGGATAGAGAAAGTGGCTAAGGGTTTTGGAGCAATGTCATGAAGCACTTGAGCAACAAGATCACTAAGCAACACCTCATCCCCTTTTAATAGTATTGGCTTTCCTATGGACTCAATGTGATCTTGGATCACTTAAACAAAAATTTAGAGTCTTGAGCTTTTGCCAATCCTTGTCCTTAGCATTTTGAGGGGGGTTCCACATCCTCTTGTCCTTGCCACTCCATTGTTGAACTTATCTGAAATATACTAGATAAAACTATCAGTCCAACAAGAGATATGTTGACAGTAATTACCAAAATCACCCAGGGAGCACTTGTGCTCTCAGACACCTTCTAGCTAAAGTTGACTCATCTTCAGTCCCTTTCTCATAAAGTTTTATATAACTAAATAAATATTCAATAGGTGAGACACCAATCATTTTAATATCTTCATCATGATTACGATAAGAACCGGGTGGAATCGCTTTTTCTAGAAATTCACTCTTAGCTCTCAACCTAGCGGCTCTCTCTTTACTTTCATTAGTGGAGACATAGATAGCTTCAATAGACTCACTAATATCATGCTTGGGTGGCAAAATTTTAATTTTGAGAGTATCCACATCATGAGCAATTCTATCCATGTTTGTGACCATATCATCAACTTTATTCAATTTTTCTTCTCCATGGCATTAAAAATCTTTTGGGAATAGATGAATTATTTAATATTGTTCTCAAGATCATAGGGTATCCCATTATTATTATATGAATTACCATAATTATTAGAGGATTTTTCGGGAAACGGTCTAGAATTGAAACTACTCCTATAAGCGTTGTTGTTGAAATTATTTGTCACATCCCTAATTCTCGTCTGACCTATGCTAGCTTCCATGTGAGCATCATGTTTAAATTCAAATGAAATTTGAATTGAGGAATTTTCAAAAGCCTCAGAAAACCTCTAAAAATAACCAACATTTAAATCTCATCAAATGAGTCCAAGAAAATGTTTCTGTTATTGTGTGAAAATATTGGCACGAGCTGAAATTCAAACCAATATTTTTGGAGTCACAGAAATAAATTATTTTGGGCCTTTGATTTAAATCAATGACATATTTGAGTTGAATTTATTTCTGTTATATAAGAAATAAAGTTCAAATATTTTGTAAGTTGCCTGTGACCTTGGACTAGTTTCTGAGCTCACATAACAATTTATAGAAAGTTCAAAAAAATGATTTGATGTTTTAAATCAAATCAAAGCCAATTGCAGAAAATAGAAAACATAAATAAATAGAAAAACCAGAGAGAGAGAGAGAATGCTTACCTGGGCCTCACCTATGCTGGCCCAGCCCACCTGACCTGGTGCCAGTCATCCCTAACCTCTGCCAGTAGGCAGAGGCGGGACAACGCACACGCGCGCGAGGCGCCATGCCTCCTCCTGCATGCCGCCGAGAATCTGGACGCGTGGGTGAACGCCCCAGAGCCGTCCCGATCCCGCTGACACCCCCACTCCTCCCCTGCTCCCTCCCTCGCCTCTGCACCGCCGCAGCCGGACGCTACCGTCGCCGCCGCTTGCTGCCACCGCGCCCACCGAGCTCGCCTAGCCTCCCCACCATGGCAGAAAGATCCGTCGTCGACCTCTACGCCGTCTCTGCTGAGCCACGTGACCGGATGCACCCCACAACGGCTTCCTCGACCTCTTCTTCAACCTTCGGGCCCCGAGATCGCCGGCGGCGCCGTGCTCGACCCGCTGCCTCCCCGAGCTCACTGACCACCTCTACGTGATCACCGTGAGCACCCGATCCTTTTCCCCTAATCACGCTCCCGTTTGCTCGCTGTAGCACCATTCTCATAGAGGCCGAAGATGCACCGCCGCCTGAGCTCGCCGCCGACGACTCTCCGGTGACCATTTGGTCCCGGGTGTGTGTCCACCGAGCTTGCCGCCCAGCGCTGAGCCTCGCTAGCACCTCCCCTTGCCCGCTTGCACCCCGCAGCAACACCCGCGCACATCACCGAGCCCCGCCGCCGCCTGAGCTTGTTGCCGCCGCCGCTACACGCCATCCCCGGCATCCCCACGACCACCACTGGATGCCCCGCACCACGGGCTCTCCAACGCACCTAACCGCGCGACCAGCCGTGGCGATCGTCGCTGCGTCGGGTCATCGCCGGCGTAACCACGCTGACATGGCACGACCATTAGGGGCTAATCCTACTGATTAGCCACCCTCCAGCCACTGACAGTGGGCCCCACAGCGGGTCAAATCCCAGTCAACACGGGAAACTCCCAGTTAGCAGTGAGTCAACGACATGTGGGACCCGGTCGTCAGGTTTGACCTGGTCAGCCACAGTTGACCTGCTGACGCAGTGCTGACACAATGCTGACGCAGTAATGCCATTTTCTAGATTTATTCTTATCCAGGAAATTCAGAAAATGCCCAAAACTTCTAAAATTCATAGAAAACTATCTATAACTCCAAATAATATAAATTATATATGAAAAATGATCAGAAAAATCCAATCTATCCATCTGTACCATTTACATGCATGTTAGAATAACTTATGAGTACTGTTTAGGGCAAATGAAATAAATGGCATTTGAATCTTCACATATGGAGTTGAATTTGAATCTTTAATTCAAACCAACTTCATTTAATCTGGTTGCTAGATGCATTAGCTCAAATCACATCATATTGCCATGTCATGATCACGCATCATATTGTCGCATTGCATTGATTGTGTTCTTTCTCTGTTGCTGGTGTTTGTCCCCTCTCAGTAGACGTGGTTTCGATGATGAGGTCGATGACACCGATGAAGAGTTATACTATCTTCAGAAGTGCCAGGTAAGCAAAACCTCCTTGTTCATTCCGATACAATCCCACTCTCTCGCTCCTGCTCTCTTTTACTGCATTTGGACAACAACGATTCAACTGTTATGTGTTGCGGTAGTTGAACCCCTTTCCTCTACATGACCTGTCATTGCCACAGTAAATAGATGAAACCCAGTAGCATGAGTAGGAGTTGTTTGAGCCCTGATGTGCCTACTCATTCATGCTTGTTTGTCATGCCTGCTACTGCTTAGAGTTGAGTCAGGTCCGATTCATCGGGGATAAATTGGAATGTGGTGAACATGTCCTACTATTGAGAGCTAAGTGTGTGAACACGATTTGGTAAAGGTAGCGTTGAGAGGCCATGTAGGAGTACATGGTGGGTTGTCTCATTGAAACCGCCCTCAGGAACTGAGTTCTGTGTTTGTGATCCATGAACAACTACTACCACAGATTAGGATCCTTAATTGACTCTCTCGACTTATTAATCGCCTTGATCTCTGTCCAGGAGTTGCAACTAGTCTCTGGTGTTTGTAGCATATGTGTTGGAGGCCGTGCATAGCGCCGACCCTAGGGTTGGGCTATGATGCGGTAGATACACCGTGGCACGGTGTACCGGGCGCCCGTTTGGTGTCTCGGGAACCCTGCACACATCGTTTGGGGCTGTGAGTGAAACCCCGGCCGAATCTCCTCGCGGATGGAACCCGAATAGGTGATAAACCTGGACTAGACACTTGTGTGGTTAGTCAGGTCGTGGCCGACTCCCTCGCCAGGCTTCCGCTTGAAGGTTGCCAAGATACACGACGTGTACATGGTGGTAAGTGGCGAGAGCGTGTGTGAAGAAGTACACCCAGCAGGGTTAACATCATCTATTCGAATAGCCGTGTCCGCGGTGAAGGACTTCTGGGTTGCCTATAACAGTTCATAGACAAGTGAAAGTGGATACTCTAAAATGCGCAAGATAAGCGTGAGTGCTATGGATGACGTTCTCGTAGGGAGACGGGAGCGGGTCCATAGTGGTGTATTGAATGGTGAATATATGGACTCGTGTGCGCCACCTCAAAAGAGTTACTTGCAGTCGTAGTTTAGGATAGCCACCGAGTCAAAGCTGGCTTCTACAGTTAAATTCCGCCACCCCCTTTGTTGATACCAATGCATATGTAGTTAGTTCTGATGTAAGTCTTGCTGGGTACATTTGTACTCACGTTTGCTTATTTTATGTTTTGCAGAGAGACTTCAGTCTCACTAGTAGTTCCGCGTGGACTTCGACATTTAGCTTGATACCTCAGCCACGATCTTGTACCCTTGGGAGGGTCTTGTAGATAGTCAGGCTTCTTAGCCTTTTTCATTTGTATTTGTCTGTACTCATACATGGTTATGCTTCCGCTTGATGCTTGTATGCTCTGTATGTTGGGTCATGAGACCCATGTTTGTAATACTTGGCTCCTCGGAGCCTAATGAATAAATACTATGAGTCATAGAGTCTTGTTGTGATGCCATGTTGTATTTGCACATATCGAGCATATTGTGTGTATGATTGAAATGCTTGGTATGTGTGGGATTCGACAATCTAGTTGTTTATCCTTGGTAGCCTCTCTTATGGGGAAATGTAGTCTGGTGCTTCCACTGAGCCTTGGTAGTCCGCTACAGCCCGGTTTATCGGAGTCCTGCTAGCCCAGCACTACTGCTCCGGAACACCTAGACTGGCCGGCATGTGATACACTTCGTTCCTGTGTCTGTCCCTTCTGGGAAATGTCACGCAGTGACATCCGGAGTCCTGCTAGCTTGCTACAGCCCAGGTTCCCAGAGTCCTGTTAGCCCAGTTGCTACAGCCCGGATTCACACGCTGCTGACCGACATGCTCGATGTTGTTTCATGTATGCCTGTCCCCGTAAGTTAGTGCCACTTTGGGTTCATGACTAGTCATGTCGGCCCGGGTTCTCTATCATATGGATGCTAGCGACACTATCATATACGTGAGGCAAAAGGTGCAAACGGTCCCGAGCCAGGTAAGGCGACACTCGTGGGAATACCGTGCGTGAGGCCGCAAAGTGATATGAGGTGTTACATGCTAGATCGGTGTGACTTAGAATCAGGGTCCTGACAGTGTTGGTATCAGAGCCTGACCGCCTGTAGGATTACCAAGCCAAACTGGTCGAAGTCGAGTCTAGAAATGCTTTAGTTATATAAGGGAATTGATTGTGGAAGGGAACGCAAGGCTCTTTTTATTCCTTTACCTTACGCCCTTCTGATATGAGTCATCCTCTTCCTTTCTACGGGGATTAAGAACAAGGCCTTCTCATCTATCTATCAGGATGACGAGTTACTATGATAGAGACTTATAGGATTGATGGATTTAAGCCCCAGTTCAGTTTCTACTACTTCCGTGTGTTCATAGTTGGTCTCGGAACCTTGATATTGTGCTTCTGAGTAGTTATGCCACCATTTTTGCAGGATGTCTCAAATCTTTTTGAGCATTTCCAGACGTTATGCTGTCCGAGTCATCCCAGATTTCTAAATAGCCTAATGCATTTGCAAATCCCTTCTTTCCGTTCCCGATGTTTCTTTGGGCCAGTTTAACCACACTAATCGGAGAGTTGAGGCAACATATATGTTGGAGCTATTATTATGACCCTAGCTGTCTTAGGGAGTCACCTAGTAATCTAGCCATGTTTTGTGTTCCCAGTGTGATGATTCTGGCCCCATTCTCGAAAGCATCCCGTGATGCCATTTAGTTAGTAGGCCTTCTATCTCTAGGTTCTTAAGCCCAAGATTCACTCTACTTACCTCGTGTTGATAGTGTTGCTCGTACCTTTAGGATATTAGTAACCTTTGCGATAGTCCTCGAGGTCCGTGGTATCTCATTCTTCCAATACCATGAACCATCATGGCAGAAGTTCTTTTGAACCAAAAGATCACAACCAGGGTGCTCTTGAGGAGTACTCCATTCATATTGTGACTCTGCCAGTCCTTCCTTTTCTGCATGGGTTATCCGGAAGAATTATGTTGAACTTTGCTCGACATACTGATCTATGCATCCACAACTCAGAAAGTTATATGTTCCTTTGAGTTGTCCCTCTTTAGTTATTTTCTGGCCCTCATCTGTCAATTGATAGTCAAGAGTATATGTGCATTCGTTCATCGATACCTATTACTGTTGTGGTCCGTCAAGCCATTCAATTTCAGAATGACTAGGAGAAACAAACTCCAGTACCTCATCCATATCTAGGATTGGGTCAAAGCAATTGTATTCCGCAGATTAAGAATGCCAATCCAGCTTCTAGTCTGTTCTACCTGGAGTATTACCCCCTTTATATCAAAATGTCATGGGAATTGCACCACCTCCTATGAACTCTTGATACAGTGATACCTCTCGCCGTCATTGTTCATTTCTTGGTCTCCGTGTTGTTGAAGCCAGAATGTCGACAAGTGAACCGTGATGTGTGAAATCGATACTCCTAGCAACTCCGTTGCTCGGTAGTTAATGGACAATAATTTCATTCTTAGCGTGTTGGTACTGAACCATCATTCTAAGATGGGTCGTGCTACCTAGTCCATATTTCCTGGTGCACTCTTCGATCAGTGAGTTAGGATTGTGTCAATTCCTCGCTCCCTTGATCATATCGTCTTGCCCTGAAAAGCAAGATTGTTCTCAAGCTTAGTGAAATATCGGTGGTTCGTGATTTTCCGTGTATCTTCTCGGAAGTATAACCAGGTTGTCACCTGACCGCTATGTTGAGTTCGTGATCAAGTTGGTTTCTTATAAACCACCCCTTCTCCAAGAATCTGTGTTGGATATCCCTGAGCTAGTTGGTTAAGCTAAACAACAACTTGGAGAGTTGGAGGATAAAAGCTTTGCCTAACTTAGTTCATCCCAAAGAGATATCTTTGTGTTTGTGTGTGTGTTAAAGAAAGATGATATCTTCACCAATTGGTCCTCGTGATCAATTGTTGGATCTATTGTCTTGTTAAAACTTTGATTTGAGTGTGGGCTATCCTCAAATCAAATCAGAACCAACGATGTTCGTAATGTTGTCTTACTCATGGTTGATCCTTGAACATACACCATTATATCTTTTGTTCTGATCAATGCTATTGCTTTGTTCACATAGTTGTGGAGTTCCATCTTCATGGAAATCTTTATGATTTGTTGTTGAACCCATCAGCAACATTTTATCTTCTCCATGATTCATGTTGAACATTAAGCCAGTCCTTGGAAACTTTTGTAAGCATTATCTTCGTGCCTGTTCATGAAGAATATGTTGGATGAAAGAAGTGACTTCCTCTAGTTCATGTGCATTTGAAGCAAGTTGCCGCCTTGAATTCGAGAAAGTTTGTTTTTGCTTCCTCTGGAATCATCCCAAGTTAGTCATGCATATGTGCGAAGTATTCTGTGGTCTGGAGACTTGCAACCTTCATTCTATATGTATCCCTAGCACACCAAGCCACTGATTGACTTGTTCAAGGAGAAGAAGTCCCTTCTTAGGAATCATGGCTTATGTTAGGACTTCGTTGTCCTCGATGTTGTTTCCCCACCTGAACCCGGTAGTGTTTTATCGTAAGACTTCTACGTGGTCATGCTTGTCTTGGACAGCATGTTCACATGTGAGTAGCAGAACCGGCTCATGTTTTGGTGATTGCTATCGTAGTTCATTCCCCGAGAATCTTGCAACGCCATCTCGTCGATTTGTGTTGGAAACTTTCATTTTTTTCTAGACTTGATGAGTCTGGAATACCACGTTACCAACCAGATCTGAATCTCAGGCAGATATGATGGTTGGAACTTTTCCAAGATCTATGATGTAGGTCCCGACAAGGTTGATGTTCTGGCCGACACACCTAGATGGAAGATCTATCATTGTAGTATCTTGATTGAGCTATTTGACCATCTTCTCCATGAGGATTTAGTGCAACTTATTCTAGAAGTTGATCCTCAGGGGTCCTTGTGCTCTCGGTTTCCTCAATTATGCTAGAACCATTCAAACAGTGGAATCACTCTCGTCTGTTGAGTTTCTCCCCGGTTACTAGAATCATTCCCAGCATTTGTATTTTGCTCCCAGCTTGCACCGCCATTGTGCCATCCCCTATGGACTACCTTTCTCAGTAATTACTGATTAGGATCATCTTCAAAGTGGTCCTACCACAGATTCCATCCATTCTCGATGATAAGCAAAATCATCCATTGCTTTGTCTTCAATAAGGTAGTCCACATCATTCATTCTAGTCCGGGTATGCCATACTTTCGTACTTCCCCAAACGATTGTTGGTGAATTGCCTTAGGCTGGGTTAGAGAATTTTGTTGATCTCTGAATCAAAAGTAATTCTTTTTGCCACTTAAGGAAATAACTCTACAAGTCACCTCCTCTAAGGTGTCTCGTTATGGTATCATGGCAACTCAATCCTCGCTAAGTTGACAACCCTTCACCACCTTGTTAAGCGTGAAATTGTTGTCTACCTAGTGAACCTTCGTCATCTGCTTCACTCCATTCCTTTGGATGTGTGCTTCGTGTCTCAGCTCAAGAGATGTTGCTATGTCTCATTTCGTGAGTTGATCCTGAGTTGTTCGATCTTCGAGAAGATCGACCCTTCTAGAGTTTTCCCTTTCCTCTCGTTGTCATGTTAGTTGGAGTTCTCAGAGCAAGACATCGACAAAGATGGTGATCGTATCAACATTCTTATGAAGTACAACCTAGATCGTGAAGGTTGTGTTAGTTATGCGTTCCCCTTCCATCTTACCTCACGTCTTGAATCTCGGGACGAGATTCTTGTTTAGTGGGGGTGAGTTGTCACATCCCTAATTCTGGTCTGACCTATGCTAGCTTCCATGTGAGCATCATGTTTAAATTCAAATGAAATTTGAATTGAGAATTTTTCAAAAGCCTCAGAAAACCTCTAAAAATAACCAACATTTAAATCTCATCAAATGAGTCCAAGAAAATGTTTCTGTTATTCTCTGAAAATATTGGCATGAGGTGAAATTCAAACCAATATTTTTGGAGTCACAGAAATAAATTATTTTGGGCCTTTGATTTAAATCAATGACATATTTGAGTTGAATTTATTTCTGTTATATAAGAAATAAAGTTCAAATATTTTGTAAGTTGCCTGTGACCTTGGACTAGTTTCTGAGTTCACATAATAATTTACAGAAAGTTCAAAAATATGATTTGATGTTTTAAATCAAATCAAAACCAATTGCAGAAAATAGAAAACATAAATAAATAGAAAAACCAGAGAGAGAGAGAGAGAGAATGCTTATCTAGGCCTCACCAGTGCTGGCCCAGCCCACCTGTCCTGGTGCCAGTCATCCCTAACCTCTGGCAGTAGGCAGAGGCGGGACAGCACACGCGCCCGCGAGGCGCCACTCCTCCTCCTGCTTGCCGCCGAGCCTCTGGACGTGTGGGTGAACGCCCCAGAGCCGTCCCGATCCTGCTGACACCCCCACTCCTCCTCGGCTCCCTCCCTTGCCTCTGCACCGCCGCAGCCGGACGCTGCCGTCTCCGCCGCTTGCTGCCACCGCGCCCACCGAGCTCGCCTAGCCTCCCCACCATGGCAGAAAGATCCGCCGTCGACCTCTACGCCGTCTCCGCTAAGCCACGCGACCGGATGCGCCCCACAAGGGCTTCCTCGACCTCTTCTTCAACCTTCGGGCCCCGAGATCACCGGCGACCCCGCGCTCGACTCGCTGCCTCCCCAAGCTCGCTGACCACCTCTACGTGATCACCGGGAGCACCCGAGCCTTCCCCCATAGTCCCGCTCCCGTTTGCTTGCCGTAGCACCGTTCTCGTAGAGGCCGAAGATGCACCGCCGCCTGAGCTCGCCGTCGACGACTCTCCGGTGACCATTTGGTCCCGGGTGCGTGTCCACCGAGCTTGCCGCCCAGCGCTGAGCCTCGCTAGCGCCTCCCCTTGCCCGCTTGCACCCCGCAGCACCACCCGCGCACATCACCGAGCCCCGCCGCCGCCTGAGCTCGTTGCTGCCGCCGCTACACGCCGTCCCCGTCATCCCCACGACCACCACTAGATGCCCCGCACCACGGGCTCTCCAACGCACCTAACCGTGCGACCAGCCGTGGCCGGAAACGGCCGGCCGGCGATCGTCGCCGCGTCGGGTCATCGCCGACGTAACCACGCCGACATGGCACGACCATTAGGGGCTAATCCTACTGATTAGCCGCCCTCCAGCCACTGATGGTGGGCCCCGCAGCGGGTCAAATCCCAGTCAACACGGGATTAACTCCCAGTTAGCAGTGAGTCAACGACATGTGGGACCTGGTCGTCAGGTTTGACCTGGTCAGGCACAGTTGACCTACTGACGCAATGCTGATGCAGTAATGCCATTTTCTGGATTTATTCTTATTCAGGAAATTCAGAAAATGCCCAAAACTTCTAAAATTCATAGAAAATTATCTATAACTCCAAATAATATAAATTATATTTGAAAAATGATCAGAAAAATCCAATCTATGCATCTGTACCATTTGCATGCATGTTAGATTAACTTATGACTACTGTTTAGGGCAAATGAAATAAATGGCATTTGAATCTTCACATATGGAGTTGAATTTGAATCTTTAATTCAAACCAACTTCATTTAATCTGGTTGCTAGATGCATTAGCTCAAATCACATCATATTGCCATGTCATGATCATGCATCATATTCTCGCATTACATTGATTGTGTTCTTTCTCTGTTGCCGGTGTTTGTCCCCTCTTAGTAGACGTGGTTTCGACGATGAGTTCGATGACACCGATGAAGAGTTATACTATCTTCAGAAGTGCCAGGCAAGCAAAACCTCCTTGTTCCTTCCGATACAATCCCGCTCTCTCGCTCCTGCTCTCTTTTACTGCATTAGGACAACAACGATTCAACTGTTACGTGCTGCGGTAGTTTAACCCCTTTCCCCTGCATGACCTGTCATTGCCACAGTAAATAGATGAAACCCACTAGCATGAGTAGGAGTTGTTTGAGCCCTGATGTGCCTACTCATTCATGCTTGTTTGTCATGCCTGCTACTGCTTAGAGTTGAGTCAGGTCCGATTCATCGGGGATGAATTGGAATGTGGTGAACATGTCCTACTGTTGAGAGCTAAGTGTGTGAACACGATTTGGTAAAGGTAGCGGTGAGAGGCCATGTAGGAGTACATGGTGGGTTGTCTCATTGAAACCGTCCTCAGGAACTGAGTTCTGTGTTTGTGATCCATGAACAGCTACTACCACACATTGGGATCCTTAATTGACTCTCTCGACTTATTAATCGCCTTGATCTCTGTCCAGGAGTTGCAACTAGTCTCTGGTGTTTGTAGGATATGTGTTGGAGGCCGTGCGTAGCGCTGACCCTAGAGGTGGGTTATGATGCGGTAGATACACCATGGCACGGTGTACCGGGCGCCCATTTGGTGTCTCGGGAACCCTGCACACATCATTTGGGGCTGTGAGCGAAACCCCGGCCGGATCTCCTCGTGGATGGAACCCGAATATATAGGCGATAAACCTGGACTAGAGACTTGTGTGGTTAGTCAGGTCGTGGCCGACTCCCTCGCCAGGCTTCCGCTTGAAGGTTGCCGAGATACACGACGTGTACATGGTGGTAAGTGGCGAGAGCATGTGTGAAGAAGTACACCCCTGCAGGGTTAACATCATATATTCGAATAGCCGTGTCCGCGGTGAAGGACTTCTGGGTTGCCTATAACAGTTCATAGACAAGTGAAAGTGGATACTCTAAAATGCGCAAGATAAGCGTGAGTGCTATGGATGGCGTTCTCGTAGGGAGACGGGAGCGGATCCATAGTGGTGTATTGAATGGTGAATATGTGGACTCGTGTGCGCCACCTCAAAAGAGTTACTTGCAGTCGTAGTTTAGGATAGCCACCGAGTCAAAGCTGGCTTGCTGCAGTTAAACTCCACCACCCCCTTTGTTGATACCGATGCATATGTAGTTAGTTCTGATGTAAGTCTTGCTAGGTACATTTGTACTCACGTTTGCTTATTTTATGTTTTGTAGAGAGACTTCAGTCTCACTAGTAGTTCCGCATGGACTTCGACGTTTAGCTTGATACCTCAGCTATGATCTTATACCCTTGGGAGGGTCTTGTAGATAGTCAGGCTTCTCAGCCTTTTTCATTTGTAGTTGTCTATACTCAGACATGGTTATGCTTCCGCTTGATGCTTGTATGCTCTGTATGTTGGGTCATGAGACCCATGTTTGTAATACTTGGCTCCTCGGAGCCGAATGAATAAATACTCTGAGTCGTAGAGTCTTGTTGTGATGCCATGTTGTATTTGCACATATCGAGCATATTGTGTGTATGATTGAAATGCTTGGTATGTGTGGGATCCGACAATCTAGTTGTTTTTCCTTGGTAGCCTCTCTTATGGGGAAATGTAGTCTAGTGCTTCCACTGAGCCTTGGTAGTCCGCTACAGCTCGGTTTACCGGAGTCCTGCTAGCCCAGCACTACTGCTCCGGAACACCTAGACTGGCCGACATGTGATACACTTCGTTCCTGTGTGTGTCCCTTCGAGGAAATGTCACGCGGTGACATGCGAAGTCCTGCTAGACTGCTACAGCCCGGGTTCCCGGAGTCCTGTTAGCCCAGTTGCTACAGCCCGAATTCACACGCTGCTGACCGACATGCTCGATGTTGTTTCATGTATGCCTGTCCCCATAAGTTAGTGCCACTTTGGGTTCACGACTAGTCATGTCGGCCCGGGTTCTCTATCATATGGATGCTAGCGACACTATCATATATGTGAGCCAAAAGGCGCAAACAGTCCCGGGCCAGGTAAGGCGACACCCGTGGGAATACCGTGCGTGAGGCCGCAAAGTGATATGAGGTGTTACATGCTAGATCGGTGTGACTTAGAATCGGGGTCCTGACATTATTTCTAGAGACAAAATTCACATCAATGGCATCATTATTTTGATCAATCAAAGTAGACAATGTCACATCATTGGGATCAACATGATCACTTTTACTAGCAACCAATTTCATAAGAGCATCCATTTTATCACTCAGAGTATTAATTTTCTTCAACAGAATTTACCTTCTTACTAGTTGGGGTTCTTTCAGTGTGTCATTGTGAATAATTTGTCATAATATTATCAAGGAGTTTTGTAGCTTCTCCTAATGTGATTTCCATAAAGGTATCCCCTATGGTAGAGCCTAAAAGATTTCTAGAAACAAAGTTTAGACCCGTATAAAAGTTTTGTATGATCATTCATAAGCTTAAACCATGAGTGGGACAATTTCTTATCATTAATTTCATTCTCTCCCAAGATTGTGCAACATGTTTATGCTCATGTTGCTTAAAATCCATAATTTTATTTCTAAGAGAAATAATCTTAGCAGGAGGAAAATACTTGCTAATAAAAGCATCCTTACACTTATCCCAAGAATCAATACTGTTTTGAGGCTAGGATGAAAACCAAGTTTAGCACGATCTCGCAGTGAGAACGGAAATAATTTCAACTTGACAATATCATTATCCACATATTTTTTATTTTGCATATCACACAATTCAGGGAAAATATTAAGATGGGATCCAACATCTTCATTAGGACTACCAGAAAATTGTTCTTTCATAACATGCTTTAACAAAGCAGCATTAATTTCACATGACACCGCACTAGTGGCGGGAGGAGCAATTGAAGTACTAATAAAATCATTATTATTAGTATTGGAAAAAATCAAACAAATTGGTGTTTTCTTGAGACATAGCAACAAAGCAAGCAAACAAGCATATACAAATATTTTTGTGTTTTTTTGTAAAATTGTTTTAGAAGTGAGAGAGATGAAAACGAGAGGCAAATGGCAAATGAAAGTAAGACAAAGTATATGATAGTTTATGTGAAGGTACATTATAGGTTTTGGTGATGTCTCCCTGGCAACGGCGCCAGAAATTCTTCCTGCTACTTATGAGCTGCGTTGGGATTTCCTCGAAGAGGAGAGGATGATGTAGTACAATAGAGATAAGTATTTCCCTTAGTTAAGAACCAAGGTTACCAATACAGTAGGAGAACCACGCATAACCTCGTTAACAACACCTACATACACAAAAATCAAATACGTGCACCCAACGCGATTAAGGGGGTTGTCAATCCCCTTGGAGGTTATTTGCGAGGATCAAATATCATGGTGGTAGATAGATAAAATAAAATAACGGTAATAAAACTGCAACAAGGTATTTTTGGATTTTTTTGATTATTCACAGGTATAGGGGATCAATCATAGTCCTTTTGATAAGTAAGAGTGTCGAACCCAACGAGGAGCAGAAGGAAATGACAAGCGGTTTTCAGCAAGGTATTTTCTGCCAGCACTGAAATTGCTGGTAACAGATAGTTTGATAGCAAGATAATTCGAGCAATAAATAGTAACGATAACAAAAGTGCAGTAAGGTAGCCCAATACTTTTTGTAGCAAAGGATTGGGCCAGAACAATCTGTTATAATAAGTAAAGCGCCCTTGAGGACACACGTGAATTTCATCTAGTCACTTTCATCATGTTTGTTTGATTCGCATTCGCTACTTTGATATGTGGGTGGACCGGTGCTTGGGTGCAGCTCTTACTTGAACAAGCCGCCCACTTATGATTAACCCCTCTCGCAAGCATCCGCAACTACGAAAGAAGAAAAAGGATAAATCTAACCATAGCATTAAACATATGAATCCAAATCAACCCCTTACGGAGTAGCGCATAAACTAGGGTTTAAGCTTCTGTCACTCTAGCAACCCATCATCTAATTACTACTCCACAATGCATTCCCTTAGGCCCAAAGATGGTGAAGTGTCATGTAGTCGATGTTCACATAACACCACTAAGGGAAACAACAACATACATATCATCAAAATATCGGATGAATACCAAATTCACATGCTTACTTATGACAAGACTTCTCCCATGTCCTCAAGAACAAAATAAACTACTCACAGATCATATTCATGTTCAAGATTAGAGGGGTATTGAATAACATAATGGGTCTGAACATATAATGTTCCACCAAATAAACGAACTAGCATCAACTACAAGATGTAATCAACACTACTAGCAACCCACAGGTACCAATCTGAGGTTTTGATACAAAGATTGAATATAAGATATGAACTAGGGTTTGAGATGAGATGGTGCTGGTGAAGATGTTGATGAAGATTGATCCTCCCATGATGAGAGGGTTGTTGGTGATGAAGATGGCTTCAATTTCCCCCTCCCGGAGGGAAGTATCCCTGGCGGAATTGCTCCCCTGGAGAGCAAAAGTGCCCCTGCCCAAGTTCTGCCTTGAGACGGCGACGTTCCATACCGAAAGTTCTCTCCTTATTTTTTCTAGGGAAAATGGGCTTATATACAAGAAGACAGGCACCAGAGGCTGGCCAGGGGCCCCACAAGCAACTAGGGCACGCCCAGGGGGTGGGCGCGCCCTGGTACCTTGTGGGCACCTGGGTGGCCCCCTCTGCTATTTATTTCTTCCAGTATTTTTTATTTATTCCAAAACAATTCTCCGTGAAATTTCAGCTCATTTAGAGATGTGCAAAATAGGTATATCTGACATAGCTTTTTCAGGCCCAGAATTCCAGCTGCTGGCAATCTCCCTCTTCATGTAAATCTTGCAAATTAACAGAGAAAAGGCATTAGAATGACACCATAAAGTATTATATTTGGCCAAAAAACTTCATAAATAATAGTAGGAAATCATAATGTAAAATGGACGTATCAATTATATATATGATAAAGGTAGACATGGGGGCATAGTTTTCACTAGAGGCTTCTCTCTCGAACACAAAGCATACAGTGGGTAAACAAATTACTACTGGGCAATTGATAGAAAAGCGCATGGTTATGACGATATTCAAGGCAATGATCATGTATATAGGCATCACGTTCGAGACAAGTAGACCGACTCCTGCCTGCATCTACTAGTATTACTCCACCCTCGACCGCTATCCAGCATGCATCTAGAGTATTAAGTATAAAATGGAGTAACGCCTTAAGCAAGATGACATGATGTAGACAAAGTAAATCCAACCAATATGAATAAACTCCATTGCTTTCCCCTTAGTGGCAACAATACAAATACGTGTCTTGTCCCCTACTTTCTCACTGGGATATAGAACACCGCAAGATTGAACCCATTACAAAGCACCTCTCCCATTGCAAGATAAATCAATCTAATTGGCCAAACCAAACAGATAGATCGGAGAGAAATACAAAGCTATAACAATCATGCATAAAAGAATTCAAAAAAAGACTCAAATATTTCTCATGAATAATCTGATCATAAACCCACAATTCATCGGATCCCAACAAACACACCGCAAAAGAAGATTACATCGGATAGAACTCCAAGAACATCGAGGAGAACATTGTATTGGAGATCAAAGAGAGAGAGAGAGAGGAAGCCATCTAGCTACTAGCTATGGACCCATAGGTCTATGGTGAACTACTCACACATCATTGAAAGGGCAGCAAGGTTGATGTAGAAGCCCTCCGTGATCAATTCCCCCTCCGGCAGAGTATCAAAAAGGCCTCCAGATGGCATCACGGAAGAACAGAGACTTGTGGCAGCGGAAAGAGTATTAAGTGCAGCTCGCTATTTGTTTCCCAATTTTAGAGAATTTATAGAGGTGGAATTAGGCCTGACGGAGCCACGAGGGGCCCACAAGGCATCAGGGCGTGCCCTGCTGCCTTTCCATCTCCTCATTTTCCTTTTGGTCTCCCCCGAAGCTTCTAGGGTCTCTCTTGTCCAAAAAAATCATCGAAATGTTTCGTAGCATTTGGACTTCGTTTGGTACTGATTTCTTGGAAAACCAAAAACAGCCAAAAACAACAACTGGCACTGGGTTAATAGGCTAGTCCCAAAAAATGATATATAATTGCATATAAAACATCCAAGATTGATACTATAATATCATGGAACAATAAAAAATTACAGATACGTTGGAGACGTATCACGCGACAACTTGACTTAGGCTTCAAGTAAAGCTGACTCAACCAACTCTGGAAGAGATTTTCTCTCATTGTCTTCGCTCGAAGACATAGGATTTTAGTTTGAGCATCACGTTACTTTTCTGACTTTGTTTACCTCGACCCCACTTAACACTGCGGTGGTTCCTATGACCCAGGACGGAAGAAAATGAAATACTACGTCTTCGTGGTCCATTGTCTTCAAGCAAAAGTCTTCACGTACCATTATCTTCAACACGAATGTCTTCGTGAACCACCATTATCTTCAATGTCTTCATACATTTTAGGGGTCATCCTTGATGGGTAAACCGAATCAATAGGGATTTCTACCTATCTTCTCCTTTGAATATCACGAACACATTAGTTCCACAACCAAGTTTGTTGTCAATACTCCAAAACCAACCAAGGGTGGCACTAGATGCACTAACAATCTCCCCCTTTTTGGTGATTGATGACAAATTTGTTGAGTTTTCAATGGGGATAAAAATATGTGAAAGTTAAGGAACAAGGTGTTTGGCTTCATGAAATTGGAAGGGGCTCCCCCTGAAGATGTGCATATATGTAATTTTCTTTTGAATGAAAATGCACATGGAAGGATTTATTTTGTGGAGATCTCGCTCTTTTCAAGTCAAATCCTAGTGCATATAAAGAATACTCTGAAGATAGTGTAATGCACAATGGAAAATGGGCGTCTACAAAATGACATTATGCACACAAAATCAATTAAGGCAACACGCAAGAAACACGAGTAGCAAATGTAGCAGATGTCCATCAGGACTTAAGTTTACAACCCAAAATGACAAATGTTCACGAACAAGAGTTGCAAACTTAAAAAAATATAGTCAAGGCCTAGCCCAATATGCCTGCTTGAAGACTATCAATTCGTATGCTTCTCCCCCTTTGTCATCAAATGACCAAAAAGGTTTGAGAACATAGAGTGTCTAAGCATTCCCGGAAGGTGCTGTTGAAGTTGTTGGTACAGCCGGGTCGATGTTGGAGTTGAGTGGTGCAGAAGGGCCTGATGCAGCATCATGATGCCGTGAAGTCATAGCCGGAGAAGTGGCATCGTCTTCTTCATCGACCACCCTAGCATGAACTATGGGTGCAGAAGATGAGTACTCAGAGTCTTCAATGGATGGTGTAGCTCGGCATTTCTTAGTTGTTGGTGGCTTGGACCCAAACTTGAAGCTTTCCTTGAAGCCATCGGTAGCAAGATCTTCTTCAGAGCATAAGAGTGCGAGGATCTTCCAAGCACGACGATTAGCTTCATGAGCAACAAACGCATTTTTGGTCGATAAGTTTCTAATGCGATTGATGTCAGTGAGAAGACGTTGCATCTGACGCATTTGCCATAAATGGTGCTTGTCCTGTTTTTTATGAAGGGACATGAGAAGTTCCCTATCTATCATCACCCTGGCAAGCTTCTAAGGCCGTTGAGGTACTGTGCTGGTAGTGGCTTCAGTATTAGCTTGTTGAGGTTGCTGAAACTGACCAACAAGACCAGAAGTTGAGGCCACATTAGGAAGGTGAATGGCTTCCATGTGCGCAGAGTGGCTTGGTTCCACAAGCCTTGGATCTTTATCTGCCGAAGGATAAATAACTTCGCGAGGAGCATCAACTTCAGGTAGAAAGATGTGATGTGTATGGCTAGAGGGTTCACACTGGACTGAGGAGCGAGCCTTGATTAGGCTCATGATCCATGGAACATAGAGTTTGAGGCCAAACAGATCCATTCCTGACGCGGCAAGCTGCCTAATGAAGAAGTCATACATATTGAACCTATGCCATTGACGACATAGTAGACCACTATCTTCAAGGCGTCTTTGAGCTTGCATGAAGAAGAATGCCCTTTGATAGGCCACCAACTATGCCGAAGTATATATGAAGTACAGTGCAAGGCAAGTACTCAAGGTCATTCACAAAGAATGCAGTGGGACAGTGAGCTTCAGCAAGCAATGGCTTCATCATGGTAAGCATTTCTTTCATGCTGGGCTCTGACTTGTAGAAGATGCTTCTATAATTTTTTGTTGTTCCATGCTATTATATTATCCATCTCGAAATGTTTTATATGCATTAATATGCTATTTTATATCATTTTTGGACTAACCTATTAACCTAGTGCCCAGTGCCAGTTGCCATTTTTTCCTTGTTTTTGTCTTCTACAGAAAATCAATACCAAATGGAACGAAACTTTTTGAGTATTTTTCTTGGACCAGAAGACAACCACGAAGCTTCGGGAGGAGGCCAGAAGACCCACAAGGGGGCCACAAGCCCTAGGGGCATGCCGGGGGGGGCTAGGCTTGTGGCCCCCCGTGGCTCTCCTAACCCTAATATCCTCTCTATAAATACCCAATATCCCCTTACGTTTTTATCATTACTTGATAAACATGTTAGGTAGCATTCCACATCAAAAAAAATTATGTTTTATCATTTACCTACTCGAGGACGAGCAAGAATTAAGCGTGGGGATGCTTGATACGTCTCCAACGTATCTATAATTTTTGATTGTTCCATGCTATTATATTATCCATCTTGAATGTTTTATATGCATTAATATGCTATTTTATACCATTTGTTGTGACTAATCTATTAACCTAGTGCCCAATGCCAGTTGCTGTTTTTTTCCTTGTTTTTGTCTTCTACAGAAAATCAGTACCAAACGGAACGAATTTTTTTGAGGATTTCTCTTGGACCAGAAGACAAGCACGAAGCTTCAGGAGGAGGCCAGAAGACCCACGAGGGGGCCATAAGCCCTGGGGGCATGCCCCAAGGCTTGTGGACCCCACGTGGCTCTCCTAACCCTAATCTATGCTCTATAAATACCCAAATATTCCCCTTATGTCAGAGGGCACACCAAAAATACTTTTCCGCCACCGCAAGCTTCTGTTCTCGTCAGATCCCATCTTGGGGACTTTTCCGGCACTCTGCCGGTGGGGGATTCGATCACAGAGGGCCTCTACACCAACCTTGCTGCCCTTCCGATGATGTGTGAGTAGTTTACCACAGACCTACGGGTCCATAGCTAGTATCTAGATGGCTTCTTCTCTCTCTTTGATCTTTAATACAATGTTCTCCACGATGTTCTTGGAGATCTATTCGATGTAATCTTCTTTTGCGGCGCGTTTGTTGAGATCCGATGAATTGTTTATTTATGATCAGATTATCTATGAATATTATTTGAGTCTTCTCTGAACTCTTTTATGCATGATTAAGATAGCTCTGTATTTCTCTCCAATCGATCGATTTGGTTTGGCCAACTAGATTGATTTTTCTTGCAATGGGAGAGGTGCTTTGTGATGGGTTGAATCTTGCTATGTACTCACCTAGTGACAGTAGGGGTAGCAAGGCACGTATTTGTATTGTTGCTATTAAGGATAAAAATATGGTTTTTTTATCATATTGGTTGGATCTATCCCTCTACATCATGTCATCTTGCTTAAGGCGTTATTCCGTTCTTTTTAACTTAATGCACTAGATGCATGCTGGATAGTGGTCGATGTGTGGAGTAATCTAGTAGATGTAGGCAGGAGTCGGTCTACTTGTCACGGACGTGATGCCTACATTCATGATTATTGCCTTAGATATCGTCATAACTATGCACTTTTCTATCTATTGCTCACAAGTAATTTGTTTACCCACCGTATGCTTTCTTCAAGAGAGACGCCTCTAGTGAAACCTATGGCCCCCGGGTCTATTTCCTATCATATTATTTTCAGATCTATTAAATCAAAAACCCAAAAATACCTTGCTGCAATTTATTTATATTTACTTTATTTTACACTTTTACTTATCTTTTATATCTATGTCTATCAGATCTCACTCTTGCTAGTGATCATGAAGGGATTGACAATCCCTTTTTTGCATCGTGTGCAAGTGTTTGTTAGTTTGTGCAGGTGCATCTATTGGGGACTTGCTTGTGCCTCCTACTGGATTGATACCTTGGTTCTTAACTAAGGGAAATACTTATCTCTACTTTGCTGCATCACCCTTTCCTCTTCAAGGGAAAAATCAACACAAGCTATGGGATTGTTCTTTGAATTTGCATCTAGCGGATTCCACTATTAAAAAACCTATGGGAAGGACTAATGATGTTCTTATTATCGCAAATAGGAATTATGTGCCCATAGATTTTATTGTGCTTGATATAGATTGCAATCCTACATGCCCTATTATTCTTGGTAGACCTTTCCTTAGAACGATTGGTGCAATTATTGATATGAAAGAAGGAAATATTAGATTTCAATTTCCATTAAGGAATGGCAGGGAACACTTTCCAAGAAATAAAATTAGGTTACCATATGAATCTATTATGAGGGATACTTATGGGTTAAATACTGAAGATGATAATACCTAGATCTATGCAATATGCCTAGCTAGGGGCGTTAAACAATAGCGCTTGTTGGGAGGCAACCCAATTTTATTTCATATTTTTTGTTTTTGCTTGTGTTCTTAAATAAATACACAATATTACTTCTGTAGTAATTGTGTATTAGTGTTTAATTTAGTGTTTGAGCCAAGTAAGACCTTTGGGATGATCTATGGTGATAGTTGATTTGATCTTCCTGAAAATCAGAAACTTTTGCGCTCATTGCTAGAATTTTAAAAAATTACAAAAGCGTGCTTTTGATCTGAATATTTTACACAAGATTTATACAAATTGCTTAAGTTGTCCTAAATTTTCAGAATTTTTGGAGTTACAGAAGTATGGCTAGAGTTCAGATTACTACAAACTGTTCTGTTTTTGACAGATTCTGTTTTCATTGTGTTGTTTGCTTATTTTGATGAATCTATTGGTAGTATACGGGGTTATGAACAATGAAGAAGTTAGAATACTGTAGATATAACACCAATAAAAAATTGGGATGAGTTTACAACAATACCTAAAAGTGGTTATTGGCTTTGCTTCACTAACAGATCTTACGAGTTTTCTGTTGAGTTTTGTGTTGTGAAGTTTTCAAGTTTTGAGTAAAATTTTGAAGGACTACGGAATAAGGAGTGGCAAGAGACTAAGCTTGGGGATGCCCAAGGCACCCCAATGTAATATTCAAGGACAACCAAGCATCTAAGCTTGGGGATGCCCCGGATGGCATCCCCTCTTTTCTCTTCAATCCATCGGTAAAATTACTTGAGGCTATATTTTTATTCACCACATGATATGTGTTTTCCTTGGAGAATCTTTTATTATATGAATCTTTGCTTTTTAGTTCGCCACAATCATCCTTGCTGTACACACCTTTTGAGAGGGACACACATTAGTCATGAATTTATTAGAATACTCTATGTGCTTCACTTATATCTTTTGAGCTAGGTAGTTGCTCTAGTGCTTCACTTATATCTTTTTAGAGGATGGCGGTGGTTTTATTTTGAAGAAATTGATGAACTCTCATGCTTCACCTATATTATTTTGAGAGTCTTCAAAATAGTATGGCAATTTGCTTAGGTTATGAATTTAGTCCTAATACGATGGGTACTCAAGAGGGACATAATAAAATCTTTCAAGTAGATCATTGAATCTATGAGAAGTTTGATTCCTTGCATTTGTTTTGAGATATGAAAATGGTGATATTAGAGTCATGCTAGTTGGTAACTGTGGGTTAATAGAAATACTTATGTTAAGGTTTGTGATTCCCGAAGCATGCATGTATGTTCTTTCGTTATGTGATGAAGTTGGAGCATGATTTATTTTTGATTGTCTTCCTTATGAGTGGCGGTCGGGGATGAGCGATGGTCTTTTCCTACCAATATATCCCCCTAGGAGCATGTGTATTAGCACTTTGTTTCGAGGGCTAATAAATTTTTGCAATAAGTATGTGAGTTCTTTATGACTAATGTTGAGTCCATGGATTATACGCACTCTCACCCTTCCACCTTTTCTAGCCTCTCTAGTATCGCGCAACTTTCGCCGGTGCATTAAACCCACCATATACCCTTCCTCAAAACAGCCACCATACCTACCTATTATGGCATTTCCATAGCCACTCCGAGATATATTTCCATGCAACTCCCACTGTTCCATTTATTATGACACATACCATCATTGTCATATTGCTTTGTGTGATCATATAGTTGGCATAGTATTTGTGCCTTGGCCACCGTTCATATTTTTTATACATATCAAGCTAGATCATTGCACATCCCGGTACACCGTTGGATGCATTCATATAGAGTCATATTTTTGTTCTAGTATCGAGTTGTAATTCTTGAGTTGTAAGTAAATAAAAGTATGATCATCATCGTTATTAGAGCATTGTCCCATGTGAGGAAAGAATGATGGAGGCTATGATTCCCCCACAAGTCAGGATGAGACTCCGGATGAAAAAAAGAAAAAAAAGGAGAGGCCAACGAGCCCAAAAGAAGAAAAAAAGAGAAAAAGAGAGAAGGGACAATGTTACTATCCTTTTTCCACACTTGTGCTTCGAAGTAGCACCATGTTCTTCATGATAGAGAGTCTCTATGTTGTCACTTTCATATATTACTAGTGGGAATTTTTTATTATAGAACTTGGCTTGTATATTCCAATGATGGGCTTCCTCAAATTGCCCTAGCTCTTCGTGAGCAAGCAAGTTGGATGCACACCCACTTAGTTTTCTTTCGAGCTTTCATACACTTATATCTCTAGTGCATCCATTGCATGACAATCCCTACTGACTTGCACCAATATCAATTTATGGGCATCTCCATAGCCTATTAATTTGCCTAGTTGGTGTGAGAATTTCTTTCTCCTTTTTGTCTACCACCACCTTCTATTCCACCCATAGTGCTATATCCATGGCTCACGCTCATGTATTGCGTGAAAGTTGAAAATGCTTTAGAACGTCAAAAGTATGAAACAATTGCTTGGCTTGTCATTGGGGTTGTGCATGATAAATACTTTGTGCGATGAAGATAGAGCATGACAAGACTATATGATTTTGTAGGGATAACTTTCTTTAGCCATGATATTTTGAAAAGCCATGATTGCTTTATTAGTATGCTTGAAGTATTATTGTTTTTATGTCAACATTAAATTTTGTTTCGAATCTTATGGATCTGAATATTCATGCCACAATAAGAAACATTACTTGATAAACATGTTAGGCAGCATTCCAGATCAAAAAATTCTGTTTTTATCATTTACCTACTCGAGGACGAGCAGGAATTAAGCTTGGGGATGCTTGATACGTCTCCAACGTATCTATAATTTTTGATTGTTCCATGCTATTATATTATCCATCTTGAATGTTTTATATGAATTAATATGCTATTTTATACCATTTTTTGGGACTAACCTATTAACCTAGTGCGCAGTGCCAGCTGCTGTTTTTTCCTTGTTTTTGTCTTCTATAGAAAATCAATACCAAACGGAGTCCAAATGGAACGAAACATTTTGAGGATTTTTCTTGGACTAGAAGACAACCACGAAGCTTCGGGAGGAGGCCAAAATACCCACGAGGGGGCCATAAGCCCTGGGGGAACGCCCCTAGGCTTGCGGGCCCCCCCCCCCCCCGTGGCTCTCCTAACCCTAATCTCTACTCTATAAATACCCAAATATTTCCCTCACATCAGAGGGCACACCAAAAATACTTTTCCGCTGCCGCAAGCTTCTGTTCTCGTGAGACCCCATCTTGGGTCCTTTTTCGACACTCTGCCGGAGGGGGATTCGATCACAGAGGGGCTCTACAGCAACCTTGTTGCCCTTCCGATGATGTGTGAGTAGTTTACCACAGACCTACGGGTCCATAGCTAGTAGCTAGATGGCTTCTTCTCTCTCTTTGATCTTTAATACAATGTTCTCCTCGATGTTCTTGGAGATCTATTCAATGTAATCTTCTTTTGTGGTGCGTTTGTTGAGATCCAATGAATTGTGGATTTATGATCAGATTATCACTGAATATTATTTGAGTCTTCTCTGAACTCTTTTATGCATGATTAAGATAGCTTTGTATTTCTCTCCGATCTATCGATTTGGTTTGGCCAACTAGTAGATTGGTTTTTCTTGCAATGGGAGAGGTGCTTTGTGATGGGTTCAATCTTGCGGTGTCCTCACCCAGTGACAGTAGGGGTAGCGAGACACATATTTTTATTCTTGCCATTAAGGATAAAAAGATGGGGATTTTACCATATTGATTGGATATATCCCTCTACATCATGTCATCTTGCTTAAGGCGTTACTCTGTTCTTATTAACTTAATACAGTAGAGGCATGCTGGATAGCAGTTGATGTGTGGAGTAATAGTAGTAGATGCAGACAGGAGTCAGTCTACTTGTCACGGGTGTGATGTCTATATTCATGATCATTGCCTTAGATATTGTCATAACTATGCGCTTTTTTATCAATTTCTCAATAGTAATTTGTTTACCCACCATATGCCTTCTTCAAGAGAGAAGCCTCTAGTGAAACCTGTGGCCCCCAGGTCTACTTCCTATCATATTATTTTCAGATCTATAAAACCAAAAACCCAAAAATACCTTGCTACAATTTATTTATATTTACTTTATTTTACGCTTTTACTTATCTTTTTATATCTATCCCTATCATATCTCACTCTTGCTAGTGAGTGAAGGGATTGACAACCCCTTTTTCGCGTTGTGTGCAAGTGTTTGTTAGTTTGTGACGGTGCATCTATTGGGGACTTTCTTGTGCCTCCTACTGGATTGATACCTTGGTTCTTAACTAAGGGAAATACTTATCTCAACTTTGCTGCATCACCCTTTCCTCTTCAAGGGAAAAATCAACGCAAGCTCAAGAAGTAGCAATGCTCTCCTTGGCCTTAGCATAGGCATCACAACCTAGTTCATAATCTTCACCAGGAGTGGGCAGGTTGGTTAGCTCAAGAAGCTCTCTAGCATGAGCCTTGTGATGTATATCTCCTGTCATCTACTCAAGAACCCAAGTGTTTCGATCCCTATTGTAGCCGGAGATGTGGAGAGTGGCATAAAATTGAAGAATCAACTACTCATTCCAATGTTCTTTGTCTGTGACAAAGGGCAATAATCCAACATCCTTGAAGCATTCCAGTGCTTGATCCAAGCACGACAAATTTGTCATGGCTTCATAGCTGAGCCTCTTGTGTGGGTGAATTCGATCTTGCTTGTAAAGCATACACATGTAATAGCTTCTCTGAAGATGGCTCCAGAACCTATGTAGAGATATTTGCGGCTTGTCATAGGGGGTTCTTGGCACGGACAAAGATGTGTTATGCTCCCTGAAGCTTAAGACACTGAATGTGCAGTCTGTTGAAGCAGCACTCCGAACCGTTGGTAGTCTAGGCATTGGCTTCTGAATCTGTGGCCTATTATTGATGTTGAATTCGTACTGGGGTCCAGGCACTTCAGGAGGAGTGAGATTTGGCCATTGCACTCGAACCAGTTGACTTCAGGCCCATATTTGTCTTGAGCCAAGACTATGCCGTCATTACTTGCAGGCTGAGCAGTGTCTTTAGTCAAATAAGTTTCACTAGCTTCAGCTTCATTGGCTTCAGCCACATTGATTTCAGTCGTTGTGGCTTCAGCCTCAGGTGTCACAGTAGTGGCAATGGTGCCAGAAGTTGGAGCTTGAGTGTCTTCGGCTGTTGTAGCCGGAATGTCTCCAGCCTGTTTAGCTTCAGGTTCTTCCGTGGTGCTAGAGGGTATAGATTCATGCGTGACCTCTTGTGCAACAGAGGTTTCAGCACGTACTTCCTCTTCAGGAATGCTAGACATGGAGGAGGAGGGCCTTGGGCCTCTACGAAGCCTTCTGAACGAGGGCGACGCCTGTGAAGATGTACTATCTTCCTCCATGGTTTATGCTGGTGTCTATGGTGAATCAAGCACGGGTGTGGTAACTTGAGCGGGTGGAGCCATTGGAATCACTTCATGAAGAGGTGAACTGAGGTGCTACTCTTACCAGAACTCATCAGGAATGATTGATGTTGGAGGATCGCCAATACTGACATCCTCATTGTTTCCCTAAACATGCGATGATACCGGTTCATATTGGTGCTGAGGAAGAACTGCATCACCATGTTGGTTCACATTGTCATCATGACCAATATCTTCAGCTGCAGTGAAGTCAACAACTTGAATTTTTTCAGACTCTTTCTGAGAAGCCTCTGTGGGAGCAGGCTCATGTATCGCAACGTACCTTTCTGTGTTGGTGGAGGCTGGAGGAGCAACGGAAATTGGTTCAACGAACATAGGCTCTGATACGTCTCCAACGTATCTACTTTTCCTAATGCTTTTCCTCTTGTTTTGGACTCTAATTTGCATGATTTGAATGAAACTAACCCCGGACTGACGTTGTTTTCAACAGAACTACCATGGTGTTGTTTTTGTGCAGAAATAAAAGTTCTCGGATGTAGCGACCTGATCCCAATGGACCATAGTCTCTGTGCTTATGTGTCATCCCTGGATCGGTATTGCTGACACACACAGTACTCGAGGATTTATAACAGAGTTCAGTCACACACTTATTACATCGAGAGTCTCAAAAAGAGAACTTACTACAATAATATGGCTGAAGGCCATCTAAAAGATAACTATGGAAGCTTCGAAGATAAATGAGTCCATCCAACTCCACGACAATACTGAGTGCATGACAACGACCTATCGCACCTTACTCTTCGTCTGAAAATTCTGCAACATGTTACGTTGCAGCCATGTAGGTCAGCACATGGGATATGCTGGCAAGATAACACTATAGAGCAATGAACAAATAACAACTATCACTATATGCATATTTGGCTGGTGGAGGCTCTATGGTTATCATTTGCATAAAGCTAATTTTTCCCTACAACAAAGGAATATATTTTATTTAACTACAAAGTTTTAAGACTTTATTGAGAAGGTACCCCCAACTCAATCCCAAAATAATAATTATAACCACACAAATTAATTAAGTAAGGTGATGAGATCAAACAATAATTCAAGTACCAGATACTCAAGACGTCCATAACCGGGGACACGACTAACCATGATTAGTTTGTACACTCTGCAGAGGTTTGCACACTTTTCCCCACAAGACTCGATCTCCTCCGTTGTATTTCTCGCACTGCATCATGTTTGAGAAACGGATGACCGAGACACAGTCTTTCCGAGGAGGTCCCCTTAACCGATAGATAGGCCGGTACACCTACAATCCCCTACATCTGCTTGCCCATCATGGAAAGGTTTCCCACAACTTACTCAACTATGGCAGAGCCCATAATTGCTTGTGGCTGCACACGGAAGTTTCCAGCATGAATGATCTTATGATCCCTTTGAGCCTGGGTGGCATTCCATAGGATGATTACACGGATTCCCTGGGATCTCCTAGGACAACACTGGTATATCCCCAGGTGCAAACAACCATCCACCCAGATGTGTATTAAAGTAGCCACCTTAAGTTTCCCTTAATTAAAATCTCTCACATCTTCCATGAAATCTCACATACCAAACCACGTCTACGTGCATAACAAAGCAGTATAAGCATATCATATAATACCCGGGGTTTGATAAAAGACAATAGGTTCCTACCACATCAACTACTTCCCATATCCACATGTTATCAAAACCTACTCATGCAATGTTTGAGGATTTAAACTAATGCATAAAACTAGGTAATAAAGGGATATGATCAAAGTGTTACTTGCCTTGCTGACGATCAGAAAACCCTAAAGATTCGTAGTAGCACGCTTCGCACTCCGGAAACACTATTGTGAACAAACAATAGCATACATAAGCACTCAAGCATAAGACGCAAAGGTAAAACCAAAAGAAAAGATCTAAACAGAAAGTTCGAATGAAAAGCTTCAATTAAAAGAATCAATCGAATCGGAGTTACGAAACACAAACCAAATTCAAATCTGCTTGAAACCAAATTTTAAATTTTCAAAAACATGTTTAAGTTGTTTATCTGAACAGAGGGGAACAAAACGAAGATTTTGGCGTTAGTTTTGTTAGATTTGGATAAACGAGCAAAAAGTTGCGAGGGTTTAAAGATCAGGGACTAATCTGAAAGAAAACTATTCGCGAATAGTTCCCTGGCCGAAAATAAATCAAAAAAAGAAAAATATATCGGACGAACGTCCGCTAACAGAGACTAATGAACGAATTTGTTCGTTAACAGAACCGAACGAGCGAACGCTCACTAAATAACTTAACCTAATAAATAAACCGATCTAAAAAAATAAACCAAACTAAATAAAAAAACGGGCGGGTTTTAGCGGTTTTGTACCGGTTCGGGGAAAAAGACCGGCGGCGGCGGCTATTCCGGCGAGGCGGCGGCGGGCTCCGGCTACGGCGGCTAGCGGCTAGCGGCGGCGCGGGTGGTGCGGCTCGGGGCGGCGTCGACTTGGGGAGGAGAGGGCGGCGGGATGGGCGGCTATTTAAAGAGGGGGGTTGCCGACTTGGGTGAGGCAGTGGCGGATCGGACTCCGCCAGAGTCCGGCTCGGTCACGATGGGGAAGGCGCCGGCGAGCGGGCCGGTTGGGCCTTCGGCCTAGTTCGGTCCGGAAAGTTTTTTTAAATAATTTCGCCACAGAAAAATCCAAAATAAAATAAAATAAAATAAAAATCCTAAAATTCCTAAAATAATTTTCACGGTCCTCTCCTAATATTTAGGACCACGTGAACATTTTTCTGGGCTAAAATGCAATTTTCCCTAATTTAACGGAATAAAATCTCAAATAAAATATTTTTTATCAAAATTAAATTTCCCATTATTTCCTCGCTGTTTTGAAGAAGTCATATTATCTTCTCTCATTATGTTTTTATTCTGAAATATTTGGAAAAATAATTTCAAATAAAAATCACTTTGATCTAAATTACCAATTTTGAAAACTCAAAAATGGAATTTTATGAAAACCTCCAACTCTCTCAAATGGTCCTTGAGTTGCTTAAGGTCTCTAGGATCAAAATGTCCAAATAAAACCAAATTCGAAATGCTCGAAACATGGATGCATATGATGACCTAATGATTAACATCCAAATTGAAAATTGGGATGTTACAAACCTACCCCCCTTAAGATGAATCTCGCCCTCGAGATTCAGGTTGGCTAGCAAACAGGTGTGGGTGGTCTTTCCGTAGGTCGTCTTCTCGCTCCCAGGTGGCTTCTTCCTCGGTATGGTGGCTCCACTGAACTTTGCAAAACTTGATGACCTTACTGCGTGTAACTCGGCTGGCAAACTCGAGAATCTTGACGGGTTTCTCCTCGTAAGTTAGGTCACTCTCCAACTGAATTGCTTCCAGGGGCACTGTATCTCTCAGAGGGATATACGCCATCTCTGCATGGCATTTCTTCAACCGGGAAACGTGAAACACATCATGAACTCCTGACAAACCTTCGGGTAACTCCAACTTGTAGGCTACTTCACCCATACGTTCCACAACTCTGTATGGTCCTACAAATTGTGGGGCTAGCTTTCCTTTGACTCCAAATTGTTTAACTCCTCGAAGTGGTGACACACGGAGATATTCTCTGTCTCCGACTTCATAGGCCACCTCCTTGCGTTTAGTGTCGGCATAACTCTTCTGCCTAGACTGAGCTACCTTCAGTCTATCACGGATTAACTTGACTTTCTCCTCAGATTCTTTGATAAAATCTGGTCCGAACAATTGTCAGTCTCCAACTTCATCCCACATCAACGGTGTCCTGCACCTCCTTCCATACAAAGCTTCGAAAGGGGCCATCTTCAAACTGGCTTGGTAGTTGTTGTTATATGAGAACTCTGCGTAGGGCAGATTATCATCCCAACTAGATCCATAATCTAGCGCACAAGCTCTCAACATGTCTTCCAGAATCTGATTGACTCTCTCAGTCTGTCTATCTGTCTGCGGATGAAAAGATGTACTGAACTCTAGCCTGGTACCCAAAGTCTGGTGCAACCGATTCCAAAACTTCGAGGTAAATTGTGTTCCTCTATCTGATACGATGGTCCTTGGAACTCCATGCAGACATACGATCCAGGTCATATATATCTTGGCCAACTTCGCGCTTGTATAAGTAGTTTTCACAGGGATAAAGTGAGCCACTTTGGTCAAGCGATCAACTACTACCCAGATGGAATCATAACCTGATCGTGTCCTCGGTAATCCGGTGATGAAATCCGTGCCAAGTTTATCCCACTTCCATTCGGGTGTCGGCAAAGGCTGAAGTAATCCTGCTGGCTTTTGGTGTTCTGCCTTAACTCTCTGACATACATCACACATGGTGACATACTCGACAATATCCTTCTTCATACCTGTCCACCAGAAACGTTCCTTCAAATCCAAATACATCTTGGTGTTTCCTGGGTGAATCGAGTATGGCGAGTCATGAGCTTCCTGAAGTATTAACTTCCTGATCTCTGGGTCACTGGGCACATAAATACTATCCTCAAACCATAAAGTTTCGTGCTCATCCTCACGAAAACCTTTGGCTTTTCCTTTACTGATATTTTCCTTTATCTCCGCAATCTCCTTATCAGTCTTCTGGGCTTCTCGAATCCTTCCCAACAACGTGGACTGAACTTCCAACGCTGCAACGAAACCTCTCGAAACTATCTCCAAGTGAAGTTCTCTGAGATCGTTGGCTAACTCCTGAGGTAAACCTCCGGTTACGAGAGTATTAACATAACTCTTGCGGCTCAAAGCATCTGCTACAACATTGCCCTTTCCTGGATGATAATGCAGCTTCATATCATAATCCTTTATGAGCTCCAACCATCTCCTTTGCCCGAGATTCAACTCCTTCTACGTGAAGATATACTTCAAACTCTTATGATCCGTGTAAACATCACAATGGTTTCCAATAAGAAAATGTCTCCAGGTCTTGAGCGCATGCACTACGGCAGCTAACTCCAAATCATGTGTGGCATAATTCAACTCATGAGGTCGAAGCTGACGTGAGGCATATGAAACAACTCTTCCATCTTGCATAAGTACACCTCCAAGTCCCTGGCGAGAAGCATCACAATATACTTGGAAATCCTTGCGTATATCCGGAAGAATTAGCACTGGGGCTGTAACTAAACGTCTACAACTCCTGAAAACTGGCCTCACATTCTTCGATCCATTTAAACTTAGTGTCCTTCTTCAATAACTCCGTCATGGGCTTCGCAATCTTGGAAAAAATCTCAATAAATCTCCTATAATATCCTGCGAGTCCAAGAAAACTGCGTATCTCTCCAACTAAGGTGGGTGCCAGCCACTCGGTGACAGACTGAACCTTAGTAGGGTCTACTGCTATACCTTCTCCAGATATAACATGTCCGAAAAATCTGACTTCCTTCAACCAAAACTCACATTTGCTGAACTTGGCATATAACTTATGTTCCCTGAGCTTCTCGAGAACCAAGCGCAAATGTTCCTTGTGTTCTTCTTCATTGTTCGAGTACACCAATATATCATCAATGAACACCACAACAAACTTGTCCAAGAACTCCATGAATACCTTATTCATCATACTCATAAAGTAGGCAGGGGCGTTAGTCAATCCAAAAGACATGACCATGTACTCATATAGCCCGTACCTTGTGGTAAAATTTGTCTTAGGTATATCCTGTTCTCGGATCTTCAACTGGTGGTATCCTGATCGAAGATCGATCTTGGAGAATACCTTAGCTCCCTGTAGCTGGTCAAACAAATCGTTGATCATCGGTAGTGGGTATTTGTTCTTGATCATCACCTCATTCAGTGCACGATAATCAACAACCATTCTCAAAGATCCATCCTTCTTCTCAACTAACAGCACTGGGGCTCCCCACGGTGATGAACTTGGTCGAATATAACCTTTCTCCAATAACTCCTTAATCTGCTTCTTAATTTCCTCCAGATCATTTGCCGGCATCCGATACGGTCTCTTCGATATTGGTCCGGTGCCT
Organism: Aegilops tauschii subsp. strangulata; assembly: GCF_002575655.3. Taxonomy (NCBI): domain Eukaryota; kingdom Viridiplantae; phylum Streptophyta; class Magnoliopsida; order Poales; family Poaceae; genus Aegilops; species Aegilops tauschii. Next base: position 326,357,500 of record NC_053040.3, read on the forward strand.
GGTAACAGCTCTATCAAAAATTCTATATCTCGATCTGGTGGCATGCCAGGTAATTCCTCTGGAAATACATCGGGATAATCCTTCACAACTGGTACTTCCTCCTGAACAACTCCCGAGAGTGAATTCACTTGAGTCCTCCTTGGCGCATGCCTAGACACATACTTGATCCTTTTCCCTTCTAGGGTGGTGAGAAAAATTGACTTACTCGCGCAATCGATGTTTCCCCCATACATAGATAGCCAATACATGCCTAGTATCACATACAATCCTTGTGACTCCAAAATAATTAGGTTTGAGGGGAAAACATGCCTACCTATGGTCAATGGCAACTGAAAACATCCTCTGCTAGCCATATACTCCGCTCCAGGTGAGCTTACTAACATAGGTGTCTTAAGAGCTACAGTGGGCAACTTAAACTTATCCACAAATCCCCTTGATATGTATGAATGCGATGCACCAGTGTCAAAAAGGACAATAGCTATAAATGACTTAATCAAAAACTTACCAATAACTGCATCAGGCTGCTCTTCAACTTCCTCCACGTTGACGTGGTTCACCTGCCCTCTGGTGAAAGGGTTGGGCTTCTTTCCAGAGCTTCCATTTTCGTTACCATTCTTTATCTCAGAACAATCATTGGCGTAGTGTCCAGTCTTCCCGCACTTGAAACAGGTAACATGGCTCAGATCCTTCCTGGCGGGTGTTGCTGGGTTGGAACGACTCTGATTGATGTTTCCTCCATTCCTATTTCCATTCTTAGGGCCACTGTGGTTATGTGAACTTCCTCCAGTATGAGAATGTCCTCCATGGTTATGATGGGTATGTCCTCCCGAGTTCGGGGTAAAACGAGGCTTCTGCTGAGCTCCAGAGTTCTACTTCCCCTGTCCATACTTGCGTTTGCGGTTCTCTATGTGCTGCTGCTTGCCTTTAATCATGAGAGCCCTGTCTACCAGTTCCTGGTAGTTCATGAATGTTGCCACCATCAACTGCATACTCAGCTCGTCATTCAGCCCCTCCATAAACTTCTCCTGCTTCACGGCATCTGTGGCCACATCATCTAGGGCATAGCGAGCTAACTTGCTGAACTCATCCATGTACTGCGCCACGGTACGATTTCCTTGGCGTAAGTTGCGGAACTCACGCTTCTTCATACTCATAGCCCCGGCTGAAACATGTGCAGTGCGGAAGGCTTGTTGAAACTGATCCCAAGTGACATTGGCCACGGGGAAAGTGGCGGTGTAGTTCTCCCACCATGAGGCTGCGGGTCCATCGAGTTGATGTGCGGCGAAGCGCACCTTCTCATCATCTGTGCAACCTGCGGTGACCAGCTCCCTTCCAATCTTGTGGAGCCAGTCATCAGCAACAATCGACTCGGTGTTACTAGAGAACACCGGTGGATTCAACCTTAGAAAACGGGCTAAGTTGTCAACTGGTGGTGGTGGCGGTGGGTGGTTGTTGTTGTTGTTGTTGTTGTTTTTTTTGTTGTTGTTGTTGTTGTTGTTGTTGTTGTTGTTGTTGTTGTTGTTGTTGTTGTTGTTGTTGTTGTTGTTGTTGTTGTTGTTGTTGTTGTTGTTATTGTTTATTGTTGTTGTTGTTGTTGTTGTTGTTGTTGTTGTTGTTGTTGTTGTTGTTGTTGTTGTTGTTGTTGTTGTTGTTGTTGTTGCCTTGGTTCTGGACTAGCAACTGCATCAAGGCATTCTGCTGTTGGATCAACTGAGTGAGCTCTGGCGGGAAAACGAATCCGGGGTCACATCTCGGAGGCATCTGATAGGTTTACAGGGGTGAGAACAGAATAGAGTAGGGTCTAAAGAGAAATCACTACCCATATGCACATGAGACAAACATATTCATTCCACACCACTCAAATTCAAACATGAAACATACAATCGATCTAATCTACCATTACAAAATCTCGCATACTATTTCTATATACATGGAAGAACTCTAAGGGTAATATGGTGGTCGACTAGAAATTTTGATCGGTGGAAGACTCCATAATGTCAGCTCCAGCTTCGTCTTCTTAATCATCACTGTTTTCATCATTGCTGTTGGGGTCGGAGTCTGTGTCGTCTATTATGATGTAGTCTTCAGAACGAATGTCCGCTCTAGGTTCAGGATCCCCCATGAATATCCCTGGCTTCTTCTTCAGGTCTTCATTCTTCTCCAGTAGTACAACAATTTCTTCTTCATATCCATCGCGTGTAGACTTGAGTTCCTCTTCTAGCTCCATGTTCCGGGTCATCACCTTCTTCGTGTCTATCATGTTGGCGCACATCTGGTTCTCCTGACGACGAATGTGCTGATTCAACTCCTGTACGTAGGCTGCAATGGATTTATCCTTCCTGGTGCAAATCATCTCCCATTGCTCATCTCGGTGTCCACATATCTGGTGATGGTGTCCTTAAGATCCTTGTTGTACACTTCGCCTATGCGACCAATGGAGATGTGAGCAGCCATGCTCTTTCCCAAACTCCAGGTCGGTGCATCAAAGGAAAACTTGATAGGCTCGGTAACTGGTGTAAAAGTCCTTCCTGGAACACGAACTTGAATCATCCAGCGCTCCTTTTCTGGTAAAGTGGTGGTGAAAGTTCCGGTGAAGCTTGGTATGCCGATGTACAGGTACCTAGTGACTTCCTTCAAGTGTCGTCCAAAAGGGGTGTCGTCATCCAGTTGAGTGAACTTGTTCCTTGGGTCCGCCATCTATAGAGTAGAAATGGAGAAGAGTTAGAAATGAGTAGAGAAGAGTATCCTGTGGCTTTTCCTAGTGGTCGCGTCCTACAGTCAGCGTGTGCTCTGATACCATCTTGTAGCGACTTGATCCCAATGGACCATAGTCTCTGTGCTTATGTGTCATCCCTGGATCGGTATTGCTGACACACACAGTACTCGAGGATTTATAACAGAATTCAATCACACACTTATTACATCGAGAGTCTCAAAAAGAGAACTTATTACAATAATATGGCTGAAGGCCATCTAAAAGATAACTGCGGAAGCTTCGAAGATAAATGAGTCCATCCAACTCCACGACAATACTGAGTGCATGACAACGACCTATCACACCTTACTCTTCGTCTGAAAATTCTGCAACATGATACGTTGCAGCCATGTAGGTCAGCACATGGGATATGCTGGCAAGATAACACTATAGAGCAATGAACAAATAACAGCTATCACTATATGCATATTTGGCTGGTGGAGGCTCTATGGTTATCATTTGCATAAAGCTAATTTTTCCCTACAACAAAGGAATATATTTTATTTAACTACAAAGTTTTAAGACTTTATTGAGAAGGTACCCCCAACTCAATCCCAAAATAATAATTATAACCCCACAAATTAATTAAGTAAGGTGATGAGATCAAACAATAATTCAAGTACCAGATACTCAAGACGTCCATAACCGGGGACACGGCTAACCATGATTAGTTTGTACACTCTGCAGAGGTTGTGCACTTTTCCCCACAAGACTCGATCTCCTCCGTTGTATTTCTCGCACTGCATCATGTTTGAGAAACGGATGACCGAGACACAGTCTTTCTGAGGAGGTCCCCTTAACCGATACATAGGTCGGTACACCTACAATCCCCTACATTTTCTAGCCCGTCATGGAAAGGTTTCCCACAACTTACTCAACAATGCCAGAGCCCATAATGGCTTGTGGCTGCACACGGAAGTTTCCAGCAAGAATAATCTTATGATCCCTTTGAGCCTGGGTGGCATTCCATAGGATGATCACACGGATTCTCCGGGATCTCCTAGGACAACACTGGTATATCCTCAGGTGCCCACAAACAATCCACCCAGATGTGTATTAAAGTAGCCACCTTAAGTTTCCCTTAATTAAAATCTCTCACATCTTCCATGAAATTTCACATACCAAACCACGTCTACGTGCATAGCAAAGCAGTATAAGCATATCGTATAATACCCGGTGTTTGATAAAAGACAATAGGTTCCTACCTCATCAACTACTTCCCATATCCACATATTATCAAAACCTACTCATGCAATGTTTGAGGATTTGAACTAATGCATAAAACTAGGTAATAAAGGGATATGATCAAAGTGTTACTTGCCTTGCTGACGATCGGAAAACCCTAGAGATTCGTAGTAGCACGCTTCGCACTCCGGAAACTCTATCGTGAACAAACAATAGCATACATAAGCACTCAAGCATAAGACACAAAGGTAAAACCAAAAGAAAAGATCTAAACAGAAAGTTTGAATGAAAAGCTTCGATTTGCAAAAACAATCAATCGAATCGGAGTTACGAAACACAAACTACGATCAAAAGAAGTTCAAATTCAAATCTGCTTGAAACCAAATTTTAAATTTTTCAAAAACATGTTTATGTTGTTTATTTGAATAGAGGGGAACAAAACGAAGATTTGGGCGTTGGTTTCATTGGATTTGGATAAACGAGCAAAAAGTTGCGTGGGTTTAAAGATCAGGGACTAATCCGAAAGAAAACTATTCGCGAATAGTTCCCTGGCCGAAAATAAATCAAAAAAGATAAATGTATCAAACGAACGTCCGCTAACAGAGACAAACGAACGAATTTGTTCGTTAACAGAACCGAAGGAGCGAACGCTCACTAAATAACTTAACCTAATAAATAAACCGATCTAAAGAATAAACCGAACTAACTAAAAAAACGGGCGGGTTTTAGCGGTTTTATACCGGTCCGGGGAAAAAGACCGGCGGCGGCGGCTATTCCGGCGAGGCGAGGCAAGGCGAGGCGGCGGCGGGCTCCGGCTACGGCGGCTAGCGGCGCGGGCGGCGACGGGAGGCGGCGCGGGGCGCGGCGCTGCAGCTCGGGGCGGGGGCGACTTGGGGAGGAGAGGGCGGCGGGGTGGGCGGCTATTTAAAGAAGGGGGACTTGCCGACTTGGGCGAGGGGGCGATGGCGAGGCGGCGGCGGATAGGACTCCGCCAGAGTCCGGCTCGGTCACGGCGGGGAAGGCGGCGACGAGCTTGCCGGCTGGGCCTTCGGCCCAGTTCGGTCCGGAAAGATTTTTTTTAAATAATTTTGCCGCAGAAAAAAATCCAAAATAAAATAAAATAAAAATCCTACAATTCCAAAAATAATTTTCATGGTCCTCTCCTAATATTTAGGACCACGTGAACTCTTTTCTGGGCTAAAAAGTAATTTTTTAAAATGCAATTTTTCCCTAATTTAACCGAATAAAATCTCAAATAAAAATTCAAATATAATATATTTTTATTCAAAATTAAATTTCCATTATTTCCTCGCTGTTTTGAAGAAGTCATATTATCTTCTCTCATTATTTTATTTATTTTGAAATAATTGGAAAAATAATTTCAAATAAAAATCACTTTGATCCAAATTACCAATTTTGAAAACTCAAAAATGGAATTTTATGAAAACCTCCAACTCTCTCAAATGGTCCTTGAGTTGCTTAAGGTCTCTAGGATCAAAATGTCCAAATAAAACCAAATTCAAAATGCTCGAAACATGGATGCATATGATGACCTAATGATTAACATCCAAATTGAAAATTGGGATGTTACATCGGAATGGAACGAAACTTTGCGAGGATTTTTATATCAATAAAGAGAATTTTTGGAGCCAAGAGCCACTGGAGGGGGGCACCTGGGTGGGCACAACCCACCAGGGTGCGCCTGCCCTCCCAGGCGCGCCCAGGTGGGTTGTCCCCACCCGGTGGCCCCACAGACCCTAAAACCGACGCTATAAAATCCTATTTTCCAGAAAAAAATCAGGGAGAAAGAATTATCGCGTTCCACGAGACGGAGCCGCTGTCACCTCCTGTTCTTCATCGGGAGGCCAGATCTGGAGTCCGTTTGGGGCTCAGGAGAGGGGGATATTCGTTCTTGGTCATCACCAACCCTTCTCCATCGCAAATTCCATGATGCTCCCCACCAGGAGTGAGTAATTCCTTCGTAGGCTCGCTAGTCGGTGAGGAGTTGGATGAGATTCATCATGTAATCGAGTTAGTTCTGTTAGGGCTTGATCCCTAGTATCCACTATGTTCTGAGATAGATGTTGCTATGACGTTGCCATGCTTAATGCTTGTCACTTTGGGCCCGGGTGCCATGATTTCAGATTTGAACCGTTTATGTTATCACCATTATATCTATGTACTAGATCCGATCTTGCAAGTTATAGTCACCTAGTACGTGTTATGATCCGGCAACCCCGGAGTGACAATAGTCAGGACCACTCCCGATGATGACCGTAGTTTGAGTAGTTCATGTATTCACCGTGTGTTAATCCTTTGTTCCGGTTCTGTATTAAAAGGAGGCCTTAATATCCCTTAGTTTCCAATTGGACCCCACTGCCACGGGAGGGTAGGACAAAGGATGTCATGCAAGTTCTTTCCATAAGCACGTATGACTATTTATGGAATACATGCCTACATTATATTTATGAACTGGAGCTAGTGCTGTATCGCCCTAGGTTATGACTGCCACATGATGAATATCATCCAACGAATTACCGATCCAATGCCTACGAATTTATCTTATATTGTTCTTGCTAAGTTATTACTGCTATCGTTACTGCCGCACTTGTTACAAAACTACTGCTATCAATGTTCCCGTTGCTATTGCTGTAACGCCCGGATAATCAAGCTACAGTAATCCCACGCTAATGGTGCCACGTCACCACAGTTACTGTTGCTAATCTACCGTTAGGTCAAACCGTTTCAAAATTCAAATTCAAATTAATATCAACAATAGAAGTTTTTCAAAATTGAAACAAAAATGTTCGGTGGGTGCCGAATATTACAAGGGTAATTATAGTAAAGAAAACATATTTTTATAAAATGCCTAAATAATTTAAATTGAAATAAAACATAAAAGAAAATAAATAAAAGAAAGAAAATACAAAATAGAAAAAAAAAGAAAACCCCTGGACCGTGGCCCAACTGGGCCAACCCCCCAGGCCCAGCCGGCCAACCCACCCATTACCATAACCCCCTGGACCTCGAACCCCCCACCGACACTTCCCCCCCCACGAAATATCTCCCCCCTCTCCCCCGATTTGGATCGGGATCGAGAGGAGACCACCGACCCCGCGCCAGGAGACCACGCCGCCTCGCCGTTGGACGTCGCCACGCCGGAGCTCCTCCGCCGGCCTGCTTCCTCCTCCCCACCGGCCTGCTCCCACGTCGCCCGTCGTCCCCATCTTCCACCTCGCGCCCCGCTGCCACTCCCCTACCGGCAATGTGAGCCCCGCTGCCGCGCTCGTCTTCGAGCGAGCACCTCCCGCTCCTCCTCTCCCCTCTGCTCCCGTCACCGAATCCGACCGTGCCGTCGTCCGCGCCGTGGCCCTGGTGCCGTCCCCGATGGCCACCAGCCCCGCGCCGCTTCGCCCCCGCCGGCGCCCTCTGCAGCTGCCGCTGCCGCCCCACGACCGCCATGCTCGTCGACGCCCTTGGCCTCACTGCCGCGCACCCGTGCCGGCCACGCCCAAGGCGCTCGCGCCTACGGCCGCGCCCGCCGGACGGCGCCCACATCCGCCCCGTTCCTGCGCCCCACCCCTTGCGCCGGCGACGCCCCCATACCCACAGCCAACTCCGGCGCTGCGGCCGCCGTGCCTTGCTCCTGTCCCTTGCCCCGCCCTGTTGCGATGGCCTTACCCCGCCGCGCGCCGGCGGCCTCGCCCCCCCCCCCCCCCCCCCCGTGGCTGGCGCGCCCCCCCTCTGCCTGTCGATCTGGGCGCACGCCCAGTCGGGCGCCGACGCCCACGCCCGCGTCCGCTAACCGATCCGCCCCGTTAGGCCCATGTGCCACTGACCAGAGGGGCCCAGCCCCCTGAACGATTAAAAAAATAAAAAATATATAAAAAATAATAAAAATAAATTTAATTAATTAATTAACTTAATTAATTAAGTTAATTAACCCTATGTAGATTAATCTAATTTAATTAATTAGTCTAATTAATAGTTAATTAATTAGTTAACCCTAATTACCCTAATCAGTCTATGACATGTGGGACCCACGTGTCAGATGACTGCTGACGTCAGCATGATGTCATGCTGATGTCATCGCAACACTGTTTCGGATAATGTATATATTAAATAATTAAATAAATTCCAGAAATTAATAAAATCTTTAAAATTTAATATAAAATAAACCGTAGCTCGGATGGAAAAACTTTGTACATGAAAGTTGCTCAGAACGACGAGACGAATCCGAATACGTAGTCCGTTTGTCAGCCACACATCCCTAACATATCGAACTCGCAACTTTCCCCCTCCGGTTCATCTGTTCGAAAATGCGAAACATCGGGAATACTTTCTCGGATGTTCCCTCCCTTCGCCGGTACCACCTACTGCCGCGTTAGGGCACACCTAGTACCGCTCATTGTCATGTCACGCATCGTCATGCTTATGTTTGCATTGTATTTACTGTTTCTTCCCCCTCTTCTCTCCGGTAGACTACGAGACCGACGCTGCTGCTGTCCAGTTCGACTACGGAGTTGACGACCCCTCCTACTTGCCAGAGCAACCAGGCAAGCCCCCCTTGATCACCAGATATTGCCTATTCTTCTCTATACTGCTTGCATTAGAGTAGTGTAGCATGTTACTACTTTCCGTTAATCCTATACTGATGCATAGCCTGCCCTAGCTTCTACTGTTGTTACCTTTACTGCAATCCTACATGCTTAGTATAGGTTGCTAGTTTTCCATCAGTGGCCCTACATTCTTGTCCGTCTGCTGTGCTATACTATCGGGCCGTGATCACCTGGGCGGTGATCACGGGTATATACTTATATACTCTATACATGACACAGGTGGTGACTAAAGTCGGGTCGGCTCGTAGGAGTACCCGCAAGTGGATCTTTGTGGCGGAGCGACAGGGCAGCTTGAGACCGCCTAGGTGAGAGGTGGGCCTGGCCTTGGACGGCGTCCGCGGTTACTTCGACATAACACGCTTAACGAGTTCTTGGTATTTGATCTGAGTCTGGCCATTTGGTCTATACACACTAACCATCTACGCGGGAGTAGTTATGGGTATCCCGGCGTCGTGGTATCAGCCGAAGCCTTCGTGACGTCAGCGACTGAGTGGCGCGCGCCGGATTGGACTGGAACGCCACTAGGCTAGGTCTGCTTCCGGCCACGTACGCAACGTGCAGGTGTGCAATGGGCGATGGGCCCAGACCCCTGTGCGCATAGGATTTAGACCGGCGTGCTGACCTCTCTATTGTGCTTAGGTGGGGCTGCGACGTGTTGATCTTCCGAGGCCGGGCATGACCCAGAAAAGTGTGTCCGGCCAAATGGGATCGAGCGTGTTGGGTTATGTGGTGCACCCCTGCAGGGAAGTTTATCTATTCGAATAGCCGTGTCCCTCGGTAAAAGGACGACCCGGAGTTCTACCTTGACCTTATGACAACTAGAACCGGATACTTAATAAAATACACCCTTCCAAGTGCCAGATACAACCCGGTGATCGCTCTCTAACAGGGCGACGAGGAGGGGATCGCCGGGTAGGATTATGCTATGCGATGCTACTTGGAGGACTTCAATCTACTCTCTTCTACAAGCTACAAGATGGAGATGGCCAGAAGCGTAGTCTTCGATAGGACTAGCTATCCCCCTCTTATTCTGGCATTCTGCAGTTCAGTCCACTGATATGCCCCATTACACATATACCCATGCATATGTAGTGTAGCTCCTTGCTTGCGAGTACTTTGGATGAGTACTCACGGTTGCCTTTCTCCCTCTTTTCCCCCCTTCCTTTCTACCTGGTTGTCGCAACCAGATGCTGGAGCCCAGGAGCCAGACGCCACCGTCGACGACGACTCCTACGACACTGGAGGTGCCTACTACTACGTGCAGGCCGCTGACGACGACCAGGAGTAGTTAGGAGGATCCCAGGAAGGAGGCATGCGCCTCGTTCGATCTGTATCCTAGTTTGTGCTAGCCTTCTTAAGGCAAAGTTGTTTAACTTGTGTCTGTACTCAGATATTGTTGCTTCCGCTGACTCGTCTATGATCGAGCACTTGTATTCGAGCCCTCGAGGCCCCTGGCTTGTATTATGATGCTTGTATGACTTATTTATGTTTTAGAGTTGTGTTGTGATATCTTCCCGTGAGTCCCTGATCTTGATCGTACACATTTGCGTGCATGATTACTGTACGGTCAAATCGGGGGCGTCACAATTGCTGCTGCCGCTATTATCAAATCTATCATACTACTTTGCTACTGATGCCTTGCTGCAGATAATTAATCTCCAGGTGTGGTTGAATTGACAACTCAGCTGCTAATACTTACAAATATTCTTTGGCTCCCCATGTGTCGAATCTATAAATTTGGGTTGAATACTCTACCCTCGAAAATTGTTGCGATCCCCTATACTCGTGGGTTATCAAGACCTTTTTCTGGCGCTGTTACCGGGGAGCATAGCTATATTTGTTGGGTCACTTGGGATTATTATCATATTATCACTATGAGGAATCTGAAGGATGCTAAGACTACTATTTTTCCCTCTAGGACGAGGAGAGGTAAGGAACTGCCATCAAGTTCTGCTTTAGATTCACCTTCTGTTATAAGTAAACTTGCAACACCACCACATGCTATTAATCCTGATATGTCACAAGTTATTGATGATGCTACTTCTGCTATGAATGATGTTAGTATCTTGCATGATGATGATGTGCCACTAGGTGAATTTCTTGATGAACAAATTGTAGAGTAAGACAACATGATGTTGTTGAATCTGATGATGAGCTTGAAATTGAAAATCTTGAAACACCTGCTAGAACTAACCTTCCTAGATATGAATTGCCTAAGGTACCGGAAGGTTATGTTATGAATGAGGAGACAACTAGAGATATTCTTGCTTGCAAGGATAGAGATGATCTAGAGATATTATTATGCAAGTATAAAGAAAAATCTCTGAATGCTAGAATGCAATATGATCCTAAGTTTGCTACCTCACCTATCTTTACTGATGAAAAGGGCGATGAATTCTCTGTCGACCCAGAGTTAATTACTTTGGTTGAATCTGATCCTTTCAATGGTTATGAAACTAAAACTGTTGTGGCACATCTTACTAAGTTGAATGACATAGCCACCCTTTTTACTCATGATGAGAAAACTTGCTATTACTATATTCTCAAATTATTTCCGTTCTCATTAAAGGGTGATGCTAAAGCTTGGTACAATACTCTTACTCCTGGTTGTGTGCGTAGTCCCCAGGATATGATTTATTACTTCTCTGAAAATTATTTTCCTGCTCATAAGAAACAAGATGCCTTGCAGAAGATATTTAAGTTTGTGCAAATTGAAGAAGAGAGTCTACCACAAGCTTGGGGGAGGCTTCTCCAATTGCTTAATGCTTTGCCTGATCATCCTCTTAAGGAAAATGAAATACTTGATATCTTCTACAATGGACTAACCGATGCTTCTAGGGACTTCCTAGATAGTTGTGTTGGTTGTGTTTTCAGGGAACGAACTATTGGGCAAGCTGAAGAATTATTGAATAACATATTGAGAAATTATGATGATTGGACTCTTCCCGAACTAACGCCTAAACCCACTCTGAAGAAGAGGGGTATATTATATCTCAGTCCTGAAGATATGCAAGAGGCAAATAAATCTATGAAGGAAAAAGGTATTAAAGCTGAGGATGTCAAAAATTTACCTCCTATTGAAGAAATACATGGGCTTGATACACCACCACTGCCTATGGTGGTAGAGGTAAACTCTCTAATGAAATTCAATGATAATGACAATCCTCACAATATGCACCCTAGCCAATGCCTCCATGAGTTTGAGAATTACATTAGAAAGCAAGATCACTGCAATGCAAATGTTATGAAACAATTGAAATATAACTCTGATATGATTGCTCGCTTGAGTGACTTGTTATTTAGAATCTCAAATGATGTTAGAGGTGTGGGAAAGCATGCTTCTATGGTACAAACCCAGTTAGAACAAGTTGCTAAATCTCAAAGAGAATTACTAGGTGACATGAATAAGAACATAGATGACTTTGCTGTTAGAGTTGCAACTAGAGGAGGAAAAATGACTCAAGAACCACTTTATCCTGAGGGACACCCAAAAATAATTGAACATGATTCACAAAGAAACAACACTACTGCACCTAGTCCTTCTAAAAAGAAGAAGAAAAAGAAAAATGATAGGACTTTGCATGCTTCTAGTGAACCCGAAGTAGAAAAACCTCCTGTTAATGATAATGATGTTTCTATTTCTGATGCTGAAACTCAATCTGGTAATGAACATTCATCTAGTGATAATGAAAAAGATAATGCTGATGTTCATGAAGATACTCAACCAAACAATAAAAAAGAACCAGATAATGATGTTGAAATAGAACCACCAGTTGGTCTTGATAACCCACAACAAAAAAATACATGATATGATAAAAGAGACTTTGTGGCTAGGAAACACGATAAGGAAAGAGAAGCGTGGGTTCAAAAACCTATGCCTTTTCCACCCAAGTCAACTAAAAAGAAAGATCATGAAGAATTTGAACGCTTTGCTGAAATGCTGAGGCCAGTCTTTTTGCGTACTCGCTTGACTGATATCTTGAAAATGCCTCCTTATGCAAAGTATATTAAAGACATCATCACAAATAAGAGAAATATACCGGAAGCAAAAATCTCCACTATGCTTGATAATTATACTTTCAAAGATGGAGTACCTAAAAAACTTGGAGATCCGAGAATACCAACTATACCTTGCTCTATCAAAAAGAATTATGTGAAAACTGCTTTGTGTGATTTAGGAGCTGGTGTTAGTGTTATGCCTTTCCCTTTATATAAAAGACTTGACTTGAATAAACTCACACCTAATGAAATATCTTTGCAAATGGACGATAAATCAACCGCCATACCTATCGGTATCTGTGAGGATGTGCCCGTTGTTGTTGCTAACGTAACTATTTTGACTGACTTTGTTATACTTGAGATGCCCGAGGACGACAACATGTCGATTATCCTTGGTAGACCCTTCTTGAACACTGCAGGGGCTGTTATTGATTGCAATAAAAGCAAGGTCACTTTTCATATTAATGGTAACGAGCATACGGTGCACTTTCCGAAGAAACAATTCCAAGTGAATGGTATTAATGTTATTGAAAAATCTCCGACAATCACTATTGGAAGTTTTCAAATACCTCTACCTACTGTCAAAAAGAAATATGATATGCTTACTGTTGGGGATATTCATATCCCCATTGCGGTAACTTAGTGATTTACGAAAGTTCTTCGGTTTCATGCTAGTCGAAAGTGGTTGTTAATAAGACCTGAACAACCTTATTAATGAATCATTTTTGAGCGGTATGAAGTTGATGAATTTAGTAAGCACTACCTTCTGTCCCTACGCCATGTTTTGTCTGTTATCTGAATTTCCCGTGCAATAAAAAAATGACCCAAAAATAAAAGTTCTCAAAATGCCTTGAAAATTGAACATGAATTTTTTTCTGAATATTTTTGAATTTTTGGTGCAAATAATACCAGAGGGAGGTGCACCAGGTGGGCACAACCCACATGGACGCGCCAGGACCCCCAGGCGTGCCCTGGTGGGTTGTGGTCCCCACGTGGGCCCCCTCACTTATCTCTTTAGCCCATATTATCACTTACCTCCAGAAAAATAATCCCCATTGCTCTCTCTCGCGTGTTCTTGAGCTCAAACTCGCGGATTTCGATCTCTTTGCTCGAAGCTCCGTTTCCGAAACTGTTTCGGGGGATTGTTGCTTGGTATGTGACTCCACCATTTGTCCAATTAGTTTTTGTTTTAGTGGTTTATACTTTGAATAATTAGCTACTCTTGGTGTTGCTGTAGATGTGCTTGCATGTTGAATTCCTAGTGTTCTAAGTAGTTTGGATGCTTGCTATGGCCTCTATGTATCCCTATGAGTAGTTGCTATCAATTTTATAAAGTTTTTTTGACAAATTTTTGTCACCCCAAAATTTTTATGTTCATAAAATTGTACGTGGACATGATGAACCTATTTGGAAGGAGTTCTTTGAGTAGACGATCCTTGGGGGCATCTTCTAGTGATAGTTCTGCCCGCCGGTCATATGTTGAACCAAGTGAAAGCTCCACACGAAGTGCCGCTACAAAAACATACTTATGGCCTTGCGATGAGTATATGATGCGAGTGGGCATTAAGGAGGAATTTGAGCAATATGTACACAATGCCGGTCTCGGTCCCTACCTTTCAGATAAGTGTGAACAACACCAACTTCTCACTAAATCATTTGTCAAAGGATTTAAATATTTTCCACATGAGTCTAGGGTGTCGTATATGCTTTATGATAATCCATTTGCTATTCCATTAGAGAATTTTTCTTATCATTGCAAACTTCCATTTTGGGGTTCGCTTGATGAGCCACCAACGGCTGAGTATGAATCTTTCTTGACGAGCCTTTGTTACGGTGAAAATAGGGGAGTGAGACAAGGAAGAATAAAGAGCATTCACTTTCCCGCAATTCAGTATTTTACTTTATGTAACGGGAAATGCATAGTAGGCAAGCAAGACTGTAGCATACTTTGTGTGCCAGACTTGAGCGTCATTCACACCGCTCTCACTGGTGAAAGGAATTATAACCTTGGAGCGATTGTTGCACGTAGACTTCAGCATAACACCATAAGTGGTTGGTTCTATGGTGGAATTTATGGCACACGTCTAGCACGAGGGCTGGGTGTTTCACCTTTGCCCTTTGATCCTATCTTACCCACTCGGTATTTAGATTTTGATGCTTTAAAAGAGCATAAAATCCTTAAAGGAAAGATTCATGACTTCACTTATAATCTGATGTTTAACCAATCATCTGTTGTGGACACATATTTGCCTGCGCCTGCTCTTTTTGACTATAACAGCAAGGGAAGATATTTTCTTCTTGAGAGCGAGGCCCGAGCTCATAACGCAGCAGTGGTGGCGGCACGACGTGCTGAGGCATCCGCACCGAGAGCCTCTGTGAGCTACCACGCCGACTACTACCCTCCAGGCTACTGATTGACTACCAACTTAGGCCAAAAGCCTAAGCTTGGGGGAGTACGTGTTCTCACCGACATTAGATTCATGTTCACATATCATTCTATTTGTCGCTATTCACACTTTTTCATTGTATCATCCATGCTTAGATTTATTTTCTTGCTTTCTTCTTGTGTGTTTGAAAAACTTTAGAAAAACCAAAAAATTAGTTGTAGTAATTTACTTTCTATGCATGCTTAGTAGTAGTTCTAAAAAGAAAATCCAAAAAGATTTCCTTGTTCTTCTTTTGCTTGTTGGGAGCTTTCCCGTGTAAATAGTTTTTCTCGTTTTTTCTTTTTATTTGCTTGTTGAAGAAAACCAAAAACTCCAAAAATATTTCAGTGTGTTTCTCTGAATTTCTTTTCTTTTTATCCGAGTTGTACCAAGGAGAAGACCACGATGAAAATGTTGAGTAGCTCTCATATGAATAACTGTTGAACTAATAAGAGCACATTTTACCTTGTCTTATCCTGTTGAATAAAATGTTTGCAGATTCCAGCTTAGTCCACGGCATTCATGCACTATCATTATTTTCTTATCATTCGGTCGTGTAAGTGAAAGGCAATAATTACGACATTCGATGAACTGGCCGTGGTAGAGAGAAACTGGTATGAACTCGACTTGTTCTGTTTTTGTAAATATGTTTAACCTAGTGCCCATTATTTAGCCCATTATGATTAAACATGTTTGGAATGACAATTAGAGATTATAGTTTCTCATGCCATGCATAAGTAGCTGGGAGTTGATAATGATTTATCTTGGATATCAACATAGCATTAAAATGGTTGTGATGTAGTATGATGATATGGTATCCTCCTCTGAATGTTCGAGTGGCTTGACTTGGCACATGTTTATGCATGTAGTTGAATCAAAACCAATATAGCCTCTATGATATTTATGTTCATGGTGATCATATCCTACTCATGCTAGTGTCCAATGTTACTTATGCTTAATGCATCGTTATGATCGTTATTGCTCTCTAGCTGGCCGCTTCTCAATCTAATTGCTAGCCTTCGCCAGTACTAAGTGGGAACTCTGCTTGTACATCAAAAACCTTGAAACCAAAGTTATTCCAGATAAGTCCACCATACCTACCTATATGCGGTATTACCCTGCCGTCCTAAGTAAATTTGCATGTGCCACATCTAAAAACTTCTAAAAATTATCCTTTTTGTGTGCCTAGATCGTTCATAGAACGACAGGAGGTGGTCGGTATCTTCCATGCTA
This sequence comes from Aegilops tauschii subsp. strangulata, assembly GCF_002575655.3. Classification (NCBI taxonomy): domain Eukaryota; kingdom Viridiplantae; phylum Streptophyta; class Magnoliopsida; order Poales; family Poaceae; genus Aegilops; species Aegilops tauschii. The sequence continues at coordinate 326,373,717 of NC_053040.3, forward strand.
AGCGGGTTATTCTTAGGTCGAGTGTTTATTCACTCGCCATCGCATGAGAAAATGGGCGGTAATAGGGATTCCCAGCTCCGAACTCAAAAATGCAAATAATTAAACAAAACTCCCCCGAGACTGTTGTTGGTTTGGACAGCACCCGTTGTTTCGGACAAGCCGTGGAGTGTGATTTATGGTGGAGGGGGAGTAAACCTTTACTTTTATCGCTTGGTAACCGCCACTAGCGTGCTTAGAATGGAAGTTATTGATAATTGATGGTCGTGAAGTGAATAAGAAGGGTGCGTGTCTCAAAATATCATTTATCTCTCTTTTAAAAATTGAGCTCTGGCACCTTTGCAAATCATTGCTTGCCTCTGCGAAGGGACTATCTATTTACTTTTATGTTGTTTCACCACCTTCTAAAAACGAGCGCCAGAAACTGAGTAGAGCATAACTGTCATGATTTATGCATTATGTATAGCTAGTTACCGGATGTGGGGTTCCGGCAAACCCTTAAGGTTTGAACTCTGGGGTGCGCGCGAAGTCTTTCCCTCCTACCAATCTATGCCCTAGCTCGCTAAGATCTCGCGGACAAACTCGAAGAACTCGCAACACAGAAAGACACGAGATTTATACTGGTTCGGGCCACCGTTGTGGTGTAATTCCCTACTCCAGTGTGTGTGGTGGTGGATTGCCTCTTGGGCTGATGATGAACAGTACAAGGGGAAGAACAGCCTCCTGAGGTTGAGGTGTTCTTGTGCTGGGTGTGGCGGATCAGAACTCTCTCCCCTACTGTGGTGGCTAGCTCTACTTATATAGGCCCTGGTCCTCTTCCCAAATATTGAGCGGGAAGGGAGCCAACAACGGCGGGCAAATTTGAAGGGGGACAGCTAGTACAAGCTATCCTGACAAAAGTGGTCTTCGCCCGCGAAAGGCTCTGGTGGTGACGCCGTCTTGGGCTCCACGATGACCTCCATCCTTCTGGTCTTGGTCTCATTGCACCGATAAGGCAACCTTTGCCTGATGCCTCGATACTCCTCGCCTGCGCTGGCCTCCTTAGCACCAAAGAGGAAACAAGGACGCTGCGCGCGCTGGTGCTCGCCTGGCGCCCGCCTGGTCTCGATCGTCATGGCTCACGTCACGAGAGCCTCGTGAGGTTTGCCCCGCCTTGATATCTCCGCTCCTCGTGAGCCTGCCTGGCTAGGCCACTCCTGAGGAGGTCTTGCGTTGTCCGCCTCGCGAGGCTTGGCCCCTCGCGAGGGTCTTGGATGTCTTATTGATGAGATGGGTTGTACGGCCCGCTGACTTAGCCACGCCGTGGGCCGCAGGCAGGCAAGTCTGGGGACCCCCGTTCCCAGAACGCCGACACTAGTGTTGGGTGCATCATGACTCTATCTTTTCTACCATGAATTACAATGTTTAGTCGCTGCTTGAACTTTGGAGGTGCTCTGCATTTATGTTTGCGGTCTCAGAAAGGGCTAGCGAGATACCACTATTGTCATATTATATCATGGTTGTTTTGACAACGTGTTGCTATTTGAGATATCTTATTATTGCTCACTAGCTGATTATGTCATTGATATGAGTTAATATAATCTTTAAGTGTTATTGTCGACATGGTTAGTTATAATGCTGGCCGAAAACCTGGGTGATGTTTAAGCTTATTTATGCAAACAAGAGCAAAAGAGTTCGTAAAAGTTTTTCTTTCTCACTTTCAGTTTATCAACTGAATTGCTTGAGGACAAGCAAAGGTTTAAGCTTGGGGGAGTTGATATGTCTCCAGTGTATCTACTTTTCTTATGCTTTTCCTCTTGTTTTGGACTCTAATTTGCATGATTTGAATGAAACTAACCCCGGACTGACGCTGTTTTCAGCAGAACTACCATGGTGGTGTTTTGTTGCAGAAATAAAAGTTCTTGGAATGGAACGAAACTTTGCGAGGATTTTTTATATCAATAATAAGAATTTCTGGAGCCAAGACCCACCAGAGAGGGGCACCTGGGTGGGCACAACCCGCCAGGGCACCCCCCTCCTGGCGCACCCAGGTGGGTTGTACCCACCTGGTGGCCCCGCTGACGACCTCCCTGATACTATAAACTCACATTATTCTAGAAAAAATCAGGGAGAAAGAATTATCACGATCCAAGAGACGGAGCCGCCGCCAAGCCCAGTTCTTCCTCGGGAGGGCGGATCTGGAGTCCGTTTGGGGCTCCAGAGAGGGGGATCTTCGTTCTTCGTCATCACCAACCAATCTCCATTGCCAATTCCATGATGCTCCCCACCGGGAGTGACTAATTCCTTCGTAGGCTAGCTGGTCGGTGAGGAGTTGGATGAGATTCATCATGTAATCGAGTTAGTTTTGTTAGGGCTTGATCCGTAGTATCCACTATGTTCTTAGATTGATGTTGCTATGACTTTGCCATGCTTAATGCTTGTCACTTTGGGCCCGGGTGCCATGAACTCAGATCTGAACCATTTATGAATTCATCATTATATCCATGTTTTAGATCCGATCTTGCAAGTTATAGTCACCTACTATGTGTTATGATCCGGCAACCCCGGAGTGACAACAACTGGGCCCACTCCCGGTGATGACCGTAGTTTGAGGAGTTCATGTATTCACTATGTGTTAATGCTTTGTTCCGGTTCTCAATGAAAAGGAGTCCTTAATATCCCTTAGTTTCCAATATGGACCCCGCTGCCACGGGAGGGTAGGACAAAAGATGCCATGCAAGTTCTTTTAATAAAGCACGTGTGACTATTTACGGAATACATGCCTACATTATATCGATGAACTAGAGCTAGTGCCGTATCGCCCTAGGTTATAACTGTCACATGATGAATATCATCCAACAAGTCACCGATCCAATGCCTACGAATTTATCCTTATTGATCTTGCTGCGATACTATTACTATCATCACTGTTACACTTGCTACAAATTACTGCTATCACTGTTACTGTTACCATTGCTGCTGTCACTACTATCAAAACTATCAAACTACTTTGCTACTGATCACTTTGCTGTAGATAATTAATCTCCAGGTGTGCTTGAATTAACAACTCAGCTGCTAATACCTTCAAATATTCTTTGGCTCCCCTTGTGTCGAATCTATAAATTTGAGTTGAATACTCTACCCTCGAAAATTGTTGCGATCCCCTATACTTGTGGGTTATCATGGTCCCCATGTGGGCCCCCTCACTTATCTCTTCATCCCACATCATCACCTACCTCCAGAAAAAATTCACCATTGCTCTCTCTCTCTTATTCTTGCTCTCAAACCCGCGGATTTCGATCTCTTTGCTCGAAGCTCCGTTTCCAAAACTGTTTCGGGGGATTGTTGCTTGGTATGTGACTCCTCTGTTTGTCCAATTAGTTTTTGTTTTAGTTGTTTATATTTTGAATAATTAGCTACTCTTGGTGCTGTTGTGGATGAGCTTATATGTTGAATTCTTAGAGTTCTAAGTAGTTTGAATGCTTGCTAAGGCCTCTATGTATCCCTATGAGTAGTTGCTATCAATTTTGTGAGGTTTTGTTGAGAAAATTTTGTGGACTAAAAAATTTCAGAATTTTTGTTCATAGGAAAAGGATGAATATCTTTAGGAAGTTTGCTTCTAAGAAGAACTGCAAGGGAGTTATTGGGGAGTCGTCTGAAAGTGATCTCCATCCTCGGAGGTTGGCGGAAGTACAGCCATGCGAATGGCTGCATACCCATTCATGGAAGAGGCTGGAATCCTTCAGGAGTTTACACAATATGCTGCTAATGCCGGCCTCACCGACTTCATCGCAGCTGAATGTGAACAGTATCATCTCCTCACAAACACCTTTGTTCAAAGTTTTAATTTCCTTCTTTGGAATAATCCTCCTGAGGTGCAGTTTAATTTATACGCTGATTTCCATCAGATACCGCTTACTGAGTTTTGTGAAATATGCTTGCTTCCAGCTGATGGTGGTTTGGGAGAGCCTAGGCCGGCAGAGTTTGAGGCCTTTTATCGTACGTTGACAGTGGGATATGAGAGAGGGGTGTCGGGTATCACTTCCGCTGGCTTGCATTTTCCTGCTGTTCATTATTTCGCTCTTTTCATTACAAAATGCTTGCTTGCCAGAGAGAAGGTGGGTGCACTCAGTTCACCAGACCTTGCTATTTTACTCGTGCACTAGAGGGCGACAACACTTATAGCTTGGGAGCTATTGTGGCACGTCGCCTCCATGTTAATAATTAAGTCCAAGGGTAAAATACATGGTGGGATTTTCGCTACTCATTTGGCGGCTCGCTTTAATGTTTAGATACGCCTTCATGATTACCCTCTGACCAAGGTTTACCTAGATCGCGCAGCCATGGAACAATTTTATTGCACGAGATTACCTAACATTCCTATTCCTTGTAACCTGGTTTTAAGCATTAACACTCGTGATATTATTCCATTGCCTACTCCTGCTTTGTTTTATCCTGTTGCTAGGGGCGGTATAGGATTATGCCTGCGGATATCATCGCCTATCGGAACAACCAGGCTGCAGCAGAGGAGGAGCCTCAGCAGTGGGATGCGTGGATGCCCACTCCTCAGCACCCCAACTACTATCTAGGCTACTGAGTGCTTACCAAGTTAGGCCAAATGCCTAAGCTTGGGGGAGTATGTGTTTTCGACCAACATTACATTCATGTTCACACATTTCATTCCAGTTGTCGGTGTTCACACTTTTTCATTGTATCATCCATGCTTAATTTTATTTTCTTGCTTTCTTCTTGTGTGTTTGAAAAACCTTAGAAAACCCAAAAAAAATAGTTGTAGTTAGTTTACTTTCTATGCATGCTTAGTTGTGTTACTAAAAAGAAAACCCAAAAAGATTTCCTTGTTCTTCTTTTGCTTGTTGGGAGCTTTCCCGTGTAAATAGTTTTCTCATTTTGCTTTTTCCTTTTATTTGCCTGTTCAAGGATACCAAAAGCTCCTAAAATATTTCAATGTGTTTCTCTGAATTTTTTTTCTTTTTATTTGAGTCGTACCAAGGAGAAGACCACAATGAAAATGTTGAGTGGCTCTCGTATGCATAATTGTTGATCTAATAAAGAGCCCATTTTACCTTGTCTTCTCCTATTGAATAAAATGTTTGCAGATTCTTGCTTAGTCCACGGCACTCTTGCACTATTATTATTTTCACATCGTTCGGTCGTGCAAGTGAAAGGATATTCGATGAACTGGCCATGGCAGAGAGAAACGGGTATGAACTCGACTTGTTTTGTTTTTGTAAATATGTTTAACCTAGTATCCATGATTCAGCCCATTATGATTAAACATGTTTGCAATGACAATTAGAGATTATAGTTTCTCATGCCATGCATAAGTAGCTTGGAGTGGATAATGATTTATCTTGGATGTCAACATTGCGTTAAAATGATTGTGATGTAGTATGATGATATGGTATCCTCCTCTGATTTTTCAAGTGGCTTGACTTGGCACATGTTCATGCATGTAGTTGAATCAAAACCAACATAGCCTCTACGATATTTATGTTCATGGTGTTCATATCCTACTCATGCTAGTGTCCAATGTTACTTAAGCATAATGCATGTTCATGACCGTTTTTGCTCTCTAGCTGGCTGCTTCTCAACCTATTTGCTAGCCTCCGTCTGTACTAAGTGGGAATTCTGCTTGTACATCAAAAACCTTGAACCCAAGTTATTCCAGATGAGTCCACCATACCTACCTATATGCGGTATTACCCTGCCGTCCTAAGTAAATTTGCATGTGCCATCTCCAAAAACTTCAAACAAATATCCTTTTTGTGTGCCTGGATCGTTCATGGAACGACAGGAGGTGGTCGGTATCTTCCATGCTAAGCGGGTTATTCTCAGGTTGGGTGTTTATTCACTCACCATCGCACGAGAAAAGGGCGGTACTAGGGATTCCCAGTCCCAAACTCAAAATGCAAATAATTAAACAAAACTCCCCCGGGACTGTTGTTGGTATGGATGGCACCCGTTGTTTCGGACAAGCCGTGGAGTGTGATTGATGGTGGAGGGGGGGGGGTAAACCTTTACTTTTATCGCTTGGGAACCGCCACTAGCGTGCTTAGCATGGAAGATATTGATAACTGATAGTCGTGAAGTAGACAAGAAGGGTGCATGTCTCAAAATATCATTTACCTCTGTTTTAAAAACTTGAGCTCTGGCACCGCTGCAAATCACTGCTTCCCTCTGTGAAAGGACTTTCTATTTACTTTTATGTTGTGTCATCACCTTCTAAAATAAGCGCAAGAACCTGAGAGCACTGCTGTCATCCTGATGCATTGTGTGTAGCTAATGTTGGGTGCATCATGACTCGATCTTTTCTACCATGAATTACAATGTTTAGTCGCTGCTTGAACTTTGGAGGTGCTCTCCACTCATCTTTTGTGGTCTCAGAAAGGGCTAGCGAGATACCACTATTGTCATGTTATATCATGGTTGTTTTGATAATGTGTTGCTGTTTGAGATATCTTATTATTGCTTGCTAGCTAATTATGTCATTGATATGAGTTAATATAATTTTTAAGAGTTATTGTCGGCATGGTTAATTATGATGTTGGCTAAAAACCCAGGAGCTGTTTTAGCTTATTTATGCAAACAAGAGCAAAAGAGTTCGTAAAAGTTTTTCTTTTTCACTTTCAGTTTATCAACTGAATTGCTTGAGGACAAGCAAAGGTTTAAGCTTGGGGGAGTTGATACGTCTCCAATGTATCTACTTTTCCTAACGCTTTCCTCTTGTTTTGGACCCTAGTTTGCATGATTTGAATGAAACTAAGCCCGGACTGACGCTGTTTTCAGCAGAACTACCATGGTGTTGTTTTTGTGCAGAAATAAAAGTTCTCGGAATGGAACGGAACTTTTGCGAGGATTTTTTTATATCAATAAAGAGAATTTCTGGAGCCAAGAGCCACCGGAGGGGGGCACCTGGGTGGGCACAACCCACCAGGGCGCGCCTGCCCTCCCAGGTGCGCCCAGGTGGGTTGTCCCCACCTGGTGGCCGCGCAGACCCTGAAACGGACGCTATAAAATCCTATTTTTCCAGAAAAAAATCAGGGAGAAAGAATTGTTGCGTTCCACGAGACGGAGCTACCGTCAACTCTTGTTCTTCATCGGGAGGCCAGATCTGGAGTCCGTTTGGGGCTCCGGAGAGGGGGGTCTTCGTTCTTCGTCATCACCAACCCTTCTCCATCGCCAATTCCATGATGCTCCCCACCGAGAGTAAGTAATTCCTTCGTAGGCTCGCTGGTCGGTGAGGAGTTGGAGGAGATTCATCATGTAATCGAGTTAGTTTTGTTAGGGCTTGATCCCTAGTATCCACTATGTTCAGAGATTGATGTTGCTATGACTTTGCCATTCTTAATGCTTGTCACTTTGGGCCCGGGTGCCATGATTTCAGATCTGAACCGTTTATGTTATCACCATTATATCCATGTTCTAGATCCAATCTTGCAAGTTATAGTCACCTACTACGTGTTATGATCCGGCAACCCTGGAGTGACAATAATCGAGACCACTCCCGGTGATGACCGTAGTTTGAGGAGTTCATGTGTTCACTGTGCGTTAATACTTTGTTCCGGTTCTCTATTAAAAGGAGGCCTTAATATCCCTTAGTTTCCATTTGGACCCCGCTGCCATGGGAGGGTAGGACAAAAGATGTCATGCAAGTTCTTTCCATAAGCACGTATGACTATTTACTGAATACATGCCTACATTATATTTATGAACTAGAGCTAGTACCGTATCTCCCTAGGTTATGACTATCACATGATGAATATCATCCAACGAATTACCGATCCAATGCCTACGAATTTATCTTATATTGTTCTTGCTAAGTTATTACTGCTATCGTTACTACTACACTTGTTACAAAACTACTGCTATCACTGTTACCGTTGCTATTGCTGCTATCACTATTATCAAAATTATCATACTACTTTGCTACTGATCGCTTTGCTACAGATAATTAATCTCCAAGTGTGGTTGTATTGACAACTCAGCTGCTTATACTTGCAAATATTCTTCGGCTCCCCTTGTGTCGAATCTACAAATTTGGGTTGAATACTCTACCCTCGAAAACTGTTGCAATCCCCTATACTTGTGGGTTATTAGGCTCCTCTTGAGCGGGTTGCTGGGGAGCTGGAGGCATTTGGGAACCGCGAGAAGCTTTTAAAGATTTCATCTTCTGGCGCTTTTGAGAGGACGAGGGAGCAGTGGCTTTAGGCTGCTTGTGCTTGCGAGCTTCGGCTTTAGCAGACTTTGTCTTCTGCCTCTCTTGAGCACCAGACAAGGCAGATGGCTTCGCGCCAGGAAAGTTTGATGGAAAGATAACTTTAGGCATCTCTTGCCTTGAAACCACAACAGCAGGAGTCACTGGCTTCTCGTCTTGATCAATTTTGGATCAATTGTTGGACGGCCAAACACTTTTCTCTTCAAGCCCTCATTGTGGGCTTGGACTATTTTCTCATCATATTTCTTCAGACGCTCTCTGGCGCCTTTTGCTTCCTCGCGGCCCTTATGAAATTATTCTTTCATATCAACCATCATCTTCTAGAAGACTTTTATTTCCTTGGCTCCAAGCTTGTCAACATGCTTCTTGAAGACTTCCTTTTCATGATTGATCTGGTTCTTTTGCTCAAGAAATTTTTGCAGAACTCCCAGTTCTTGGGTAATGAAACCTTGAAATGTGATGCTTATGTCTATGGGCAGCTGAAGATCATTGGTGGAGAGTGAGGGATCGTGAAACAAATCATCAATGAAGTTATTGAGAAATCATGATCGAATAGAGGCAGGTTCTTGAAGATGCCAGCCTCTTTCCCTGCTTGTTATTGATCAGTTGCTCAAGTGCATCATCATCCAAGTCATCGTTAGACAAGTCGATGATGTCATCATCATCATGTAAAGTGCTTGTTGGTTTGGGGTCTCGCCCAGCAGATGCTTTTTTCTTCGAAGAAGTCCAAGACACAGTTTCAGAATGTGTACTGGTTTCAGAAGGTGCAGATCTCAATGGCTTCACTCTTGAAGCCTTTGGGGCAGTAGCAGCCTTTGAGGCTTTTGGCTCTTTATCCTTCGAAACATTTTTCCTTTCTCATAGGCTTCGGTGATTTAGGAGCAACATCTTGATGCTCTCCTCCAGGAGCTTCTGCAGCATCAACATGAAGTGCAGCATAGAGAGAAAGATAAGCTGCAAAGTCATTAAGGGGGCCAACCAAATTTGGTTCAGCCTCATGAGATCCATTTGGCCTTGGTGCCTCGGGGCCATGATTGAAATTGATGCCATAATATTTCTTGTTTTATGCGCTAGAGAGACCGTTTTGTCTTTTGTGCCGAAGCTATTTATAAATCACAGGCCGAAACCGGTGAAATCAAGGGGCATTACTTGAATGCGACTGCGGGTACATGTGAAGACATGATTAAGAGAGCTGTATTTGCAAGAGAATTAGGGGTTCCTATTGTAATGCATGACTACTTAACTGGGGGATTCACCAACTGGTAGTGGCTTCAAATAGATCATCCTCATGACACCAATGAATGTGGTTGGGTCTGGATCTTGTGGCATTGCATATCGTAGCATACATGGGTAGAAGACTAACCCAATAGCGTCTGCTTTCGTCTTCGAGATAAGCTTCATGTACTCAATATCTGCCCATGGGGGCCTGGCAGCATTCTTGGCAACATATTTAGGTGTGAAAAGTGATAGAGAACCATTCCTCTGCCCAATATCTTCTAATCCACTGAGTGCGCGATTTGTGCTGGCCATAGGTTTCCTCAGGGTCATAGATACGGTCTAGTGCTATGTTGTGACGCCTCTGCCTTCTGCCCCTTCTCTGAGCAATAGCATTATCTTTAGCCATTTGCTTCTCAAGTATGATTGGCTTCACATGACTGACTGGCTTCACACGGCTGATATGAGAAGAGCTAGCTTCAGGTGAGTCAAGGTGAAGCTGTAAGAAGTCTGCAAATTTAGACTATGTGAACCACGTGACTCAACTACAGACATGTACCTGTGAAAGAATTAGAGATACAAGGGAAGTAGGAGAGGTCATATGCATTCTCAGACGATTTTGAAGATAAACCAGTTTTCAAGATAATGACTTCATACTATGAAAACATTTACATTGTGCGTGAGGTTGGTTCCAGATTTGTATGAATTCAAAAATAAGTACAAGTGAGGAATCTTACGAGTCATGTAGCACAAGTGAAATACTTTGTGGGGTGAGAACGACTAAAAATACGAATTGGAAGTGAAAGAACAACTTTTGAAGATGCTGGAAATGTTATCGGATCAAACGAGCGGTAAAAAGGTGATTTTAATTACCGCACTATGAACTGATGATGAACAGCTCGACGAGGCAGAAAAGCCGAGCAGTTTGATCTCCCACGCCCTAACTTGGTGGTGGAAGACAACCACGGCGGTGGCGTGTCGAAGATATCCACGGCCGGCATGAGTACGAAGACGAAGAAGTCGCGACAACGAAGCGCTTCTTCTCCGGCGACGATGAATCTGAGCTACGACGCTAGGGTTTGAGGTGGAGAGAGCAACATGTGTGAAGGCAATAAATGACCGTGGGGGTGAAGTATTTATAGGGAGGGGTTCGACCCGGGTGAAATTATTGTTTTTCCACCGACGCTTCGTATATGCGTGACGTGTGGCATGCATGCACAGTTTTTACTGCCACGCTTAACCCCACTTGCCCACTACAACAATTTGGGCGGGAAGTTGTTCTGGCTTCTCCGGCGAAATCCGAAATGGATAAGGATAGAATAAAAACAATTCAAATGGTCCCAAAATCTTGGACTGACAAGGACACGATGAAGACAATGGACACATGTCAATTAGAATGCATATGAAGATTTAGATAGATTCGAAGAGTTAAGCATAGAGAGGTAAGGGTCCGATCACATTCACTTAGTGCAGAAAACGCAACTTGAAGACATAGCTATAAGTGAGTGCTATTGGGGACAAACTTTATTCTATGCGCTGAAGTAAGCTTGAGCGCACAAAGTTTATTCTACACGCTGGCCCGAGCGAGTGTACCCCTAGTCTGGTTAAACCCACCCGTACCAAATCAAACTAGCCCCGTGCATATTTTTTTTTGCATGTGCGTGTCTACTCCACAATTAAACTGATGGTAATACTTGGTCCAGATATCACTATTGCAGGTTGCTGCTAACGCGACACTACGATCAGAGACCCTTCGACGGAACTGTGTGCGATGCCATAATCGCAACCGGTGGTGTAAAATAACCGTAAAAAAGGTGCAAAACGTTTGCGATGGAGGATGCATCAAACACGGTTCAGATTTTAGTTGCGTGTGCGATGCAAGGCATACGGTTCAGCTCAATTAACTGTTTGCGATGAGGAGGAACAAAAGAAATGGGCAGCCAGATGAAGGTGTGTGCGATGTACAGCATACGGTTCATTCGGATGAACTGTTTGTGATTAGGCAACACAAAAGAAACGGTCAGCCCAATCAAGGTGTGTGCGATGTACAGCATACGTTTCACTCGGATGAACTGTTTGTGATTAGGCAAGAGAACAGAAATGGTTCAATATAACAAGATGTGTGTGATACGCGGCAAACAGATCTGTAATCAGAAATGTGTGCGAAGACCGATAATAACACAGACGATTGCTTCTAATAAGATGTATGTGATATGCTCTGTCTACACAACATCTATTGGCCATTGGGGGACGGGCGGTCATCCAGATACACCATACTGATGCGAAGAGCCATCCTATCAGCAAGGACTAGCTGTTCCACCAGTAGCTCATGTAAGAGAACTCTCAAGTTAAGTGTGCTCAGGCTGGAGCAGCCATCAGATGGGTGACTGGATGGGAAATTGTGTTGATGTTAAATTAACTGATAGGATAGGTCATTTCGGTCAAATGACCGAAATGACCCATTCCCTCAGCTAATTTAACCTCGAGGTCCTTGTTTTTTATTTTTTTTTATTTTTTAACACATGTTAAAGAAGGTCTACCGCATTACTTTTTGACAATGTGCGATACGTGGCATACAGTTGATACATCCGACCTGTTTGTGATGGAATAGGCCGTGTGTGTTGTGGCCAAACGCTTGCTAGTATTCAAGCGTTTGGGATTGATGAATTCATCACCGACGGGTTCCCTAGTGTGGTCTGTGTTCATCTGATCATCATCTACTTCTTGTGCTAGCTCGATGTTCCTTCTATGCTAAGTTTCCATTAATTGATGGCATGTTATGAATACGCCACTGTTTCCCGCCATTTCCTCACCTGTTTCCCGCCACCTTGCTATATTGTGCATAGGGGGCGTGCGACGCACAGAGGTGGCAAGCGCAGCCTATAGCACATCCACCTTTTCCAAGCATGCCAACCCACCAAAGCGCCGCCTCTGCCATCAACCTCGTCGACGAGGAAAACGAGCAGGCGCCATGGCCCCTCGAGGCTGAGGCGCTCCCCGGCAACGCGATGGACGACGTCGTAATGTGCGTCATCGCCAGGGTTGAGCAGACCTTTGGCGCTTGACAATCATGGACAGATAGGCATGTCAGCGCCGACAGGCTGCAGCTCGCCGCACAACATGATCGATGGCGTGCCGCAGAGCAAGCTAGGCGCGTCCGCGCTGATAGGCTGCGGCTCGCCACACGGCGAGACCGTTGGAGCGCCGCAGAGTGAGAGGCGCGGCGTGCCGCACAGCAAGAGCGGATCCATCGGCGCTTGCCTACTGTCGACACGGTGTCGCAGCTGGAACATGTCCCGTCAGTACCCCTATTCCTCGCTAGGAGTGGGCAGAGGCCCTCAGCGCCATACTTGCACCAGAGGCCGGCTGCGCCATACTTGCACCGGAAGACCGCCGTGCCGTTCGCATGGGTGCCGCCGTTCGCCTTGTCCGAGACCCGCAGGATGCCAACGCGCTGGTCCGTAGGCTCGACCGCCTCCTTGGCCCAGGTGTCCACCTGGGCGTAGTAGAGGAACATGGCCGTCGCATCCTTGAGCTGGTGATCTCCGATGAAATAGCCAACTTGGAGCTCGAGATCGCGCTCCAGATGTACCGCGAGCGTGTCGACCGCTTGGACGAACGCCTGCACGAGTTCAGGCAGAGCCAAGAGCTACCCTAGGCAAGGGCTGCTGGTCATGGTCTCATGGACGTGTTTTATTTTGAAAAGTCGTTTCGACGTGGATAGCTATGTATTCACAGCAATCATAGTATTGCTCTGTTTATTGCTTTGTTTCAATGTGTGTACTCTGTTTTCCATTCTTATATGTTCTGTTTCAATGTGTGCGTATACGCTTTCCATTCTGTGTATGTGGATGATAACAGCAAGATTCAAATTAGTATACAAAAATAGATAGAAAATGGAATTCATAATATATATATTAATTGTTCATTAGTTCATCACAGAATATATATATATAATATCATCACATATACGTGATGATACTTAACTACTAGGTATAATGCATAAAATTGAAAACGAACAATACTAAAACTAATAATTCCTCCTGGGCCAGTATTCTGGCAGCCCCTCGCCAGCAGCTCCCTGGTGCGCGACGTCTTCCCAGTGCGGAGGCAGTACTCCGACTCCTCCGCCTCACAGCGACGTACCGATCTGCCTCTTCCTGGCTGAAGCGCGCGGCCGATCTTGTCATTTCGTTGGGCACCCACCGGAGCTCCTCGTCGGTGGCACGCTGGAGCTTATCGGCCCACCTCCACGCAGCGACAAGGCGCTCAGCGCCTATGACCTTCCTCGCGAAGTACCCGTCTTCGTACGCCTCCTCGGCACGACGACGCGCCCGCCCCCAAAGCTCTGCCGCCTCCTTTTTCCAGGCGGCATCACGAGCTTCATAGGCCGCCTGGTACCTGGCTTCCTCCTCCGCCATCTCCTTCTTGAACGCCACTTGCCTGGCTTTCTCAGCCGGCGGCAGCGACTTCCACAGACAAAGATTGTACTGGCCCCAAAACCAATCCAAAGTTGGGGGGTCCGGCGCAACCTCTTCAGGCGGCACGTAGGGGTCCTTGTCGCTGCTAATCGAGTGAGCGTCCTCGGGGGGCAGCGACTCCTCGTCGGCGCGTGGGCAGACCGGCGACGCCATGCCGGAGATTTGAGAGAGAGAGAGGGAGGGAGCAAGGGGAGGATGTAGATGAGAATGCAGGCGGGACGACGTGAGCAAGGTAGTATTTATTAGCGGCTGAAATCTAGATCGACGGGACAGTACACACGTCGGTCGCCGGAATTTACGAGTACTGTAGTTTGAATTACACACGATTCCGGCAGCAAAATCCATGAGTGAACATAATAACTGACGGTTTCCAACACAGAACCGTGTCTGATTAATGATCCCCGCCAATCACCTACCAAACCTCGAGCCGCAAGATAGAGTGCCAATCGTGTGGGGGCCGGTTGTCTTGCCAGATCTTTACATTTTCTTTTTTGAACACCAGATATTTACATCGTCTGATGATTTTTTTAACTCACACACAAGTACATAAAAATATGATTTTTCAAACCGTTTTGGTTAGGCGTTGCATGTAGATGTAGTTCAAATTTGAATTATGGTCATTAAATGGTTATAAAATCACTTAAATGTCTATAAAAGGTCAAATGACCCCTGAAATTTTCCAAATTTTCACATGACAGTTGTATTAGTGCACGTTAAACGTAGGAAAAAAATTGAAGGCCGTAAGAGGAAGCTATCTCCCGTCCGTCATCAAACATGCATTGTTCCCTCTCAGAACCACGAACCTTCTAGTGAGTTGCTCTGGTTTGTGAGGGGTTTGTGTCCAAACTTCCATCAAACAGGCCAATTTTTTACCACATCATCTTGGTGGCATGACATTAAATCAAGCAAGGTTTCATGTTTTTCTAATCGTTTTTTCATTTTGTGGAATTAAAATGCCATGGCATGCACTCCATGCATGTATCCATGCCTTGAGACCAATATGTTTGAAAATTCCTTTTAATTTATTGCACATGGAATTAACTCGCACACAAGTACACAAAAATATGATTTTTCAAACCGTTATGGTTAGGCGTTGCATGTAGATGTAGTTCAAATTTGAATTACGGTCATTAAATGGTTAGAAAATCACTTATATGTCTTTAAAAGGTCAAATGACCCCTGAAATTTTCCAAATTTTCACATGACAGTTGTATTAGTGCACATTAAACTTAGGAAAAAATTTGAAGGCCGTAAGAGGAAGCTATCTCACGTCCGTCATCAAACATGCATTGTTCCCTCTCTGAACCACGAACCTTCTAGCGAGTTGCTCCGATTTTGTGAGGGGTGTGTCACTATAGGAATAAGCTACTTTGCCGTCTGCCAAGGCAGACGGCAAAGGCATGGAAGGCGGACGGCAAAAGGCGCCGGCAAAGAAAGGATCGGCAAAGACCTTCCTTGCCGTCTGCTTCCAGACGCGGACGGCAAAGGAGCCTTTGCCATCAGCGGCGGACGGCAAAGAACCGACGGCAATAAATTCGCTGTTAGTTCGTTAGGTGGCTAACGGCAGTCTTTGCCGTCCGTGGCTGACGGCAAAGAGCATCAGGCCTTTGTCGTCTGCCACTGTAGGCAAATTGACCAAATGGTCAGCTGCCAGGAAGCACAGGTGGTTGCCACGTGGCTTCTTTGCCGTCTGCCGCGGACGGCAAAGAGCCCCTTGCCGTCGGTGGCAGACGGTAAAGAGCTTGCATTGCCTCTTTTTTCTGTTTTTTCTTATACCCAACCATTTTCACAACAAATAGATGATACATATATATTTTTCACATGGCAAGTTCACAGCAAACATATGAGATATCCAACGCACATAATTTCATCGTACATGCATAGTTCCATCAACCATACATAGCAAGTTCCACATACATGCATCCAACCATACATATTACAATAGTGTCATCCTACCATACATGCATAGTTCATCGATACAAAAGAAATAGTTCATCCAAACAAGCACTCCATCTATGCAAGCTTCCGTGAAGCGAATGAATTCTGCAAAATGGGAAATAAGAAAGTTAGAAGAATAAGATTAGAAGAAGAAGAAGAAGAAAATGAATAAGAAGAAGAATATATGACATTTATGAGCTAATTTAGATGAAATTGATCGTTTGTGAGCTAATATAGGTGAAATGGATCGTTTATGAGCTAACCTAGGTGAAATGGGTCGCTTATGAGCTAACTTAGGTAAAATGCATCATTTTGGAGCTAACCTAGGTAAGATGGATCCTTTTGGAGCTAACCTAGGTAAGATGGGTCATTTTAGAGCTAACTTAGGTAAAATGGATCATTTATGAGCTAAGTAAGGTAAAATGGGTCATGTTAGAGCTAACTTAGGTAAAATGGATCATTTATGAGCTAACTAAGGTAAAATGGATCATTTTAGAACTAACTTAGGTAAAATGGATCGTTTATGAGCTAACTAAGCTAATTATGCCATTTTTGACACAAGTAAGCTAAGTACATGTCATTATTGAGCAAACCTAGTTAACTAAGCATATTAGAGCTAACTTTGGTCATTTTGGAGGAAATAAAGCTAAGTATAGATCGTTTTAGAGCTAACTTAGGTAAAATGGATGGTTTTGGAGGTCAATAAGCTTATTAAGTCATTTTGGAGGAAATAAAGCTAAGTGTAGGTCTTTATGCATTTGTTAAGCAAAACACTAGAGAAACTTACCGTGATCATGGAGGTGTGGGAGCGGGCTGGCTCGTGCCGGTACCTGGAGAAGGATCGTGCGATGCTTGTCTGGAGTTACGCTGCACCAAAGATCATTTCCAATGTCTCATTAGCATGATGACACTCAAATGTTAAGACTAGCAAGTAGTGTCCATTCAAATTAAACTCACCGTCGTCCCAGGAGCAATCACTGGCATCGGCGGAGTGGTCTGACCGGACGTCTCGCACACAGACTGCACATTTGGTTTTGACGACTCAGTCATACTAGTTAGTAATGAGACAAACACTACATGAATGTTTTGGCTAATCAGCAGAAGAAACTTACCACAAGGAGCTCGTACATTGCCCTTGCCTGCATGTCATTCCGTGCCCTCTCCTCCTCCAACATCTTTGTCGTCCTCTCCTCCAACTCCCGCTGCCTCTCCGCCGCCTCCGACAGAAGTTTCTCCGTTCTATCTCTCTCACTCTGTATAGCTGCCTGCAAAACCACTCCTCGTTGCATTTGTAATCATTGATGGAAGCGCACACAATGTAATGGAGAAAGATAGCTGAGTACGTATAACTAACCTTGAAGGCGAGTTGGACTGGCCGTTCATGAGGCCTTATCTCAGGAGCGGATTTCGACTGGCACGCCTTGATCTCCGGGAGAGTGCTACGACAACGGATAAGTCCATCTCCAATGGCTATCGAGCCATGGGACCTCCCGCCACCAGCTATCATCACCAGCTCTGGATCAATGGGACCCTGGCTCGGGTTAAAGTCCTCCCCTTTCCTTGCCTTCCCTTGATCTCTATATTTCATGAGCTTGTCGTGGGAGGAGATGTTGGTGAAGTTGTTTGCATCATCGAGGTCAGACGGAGAGAATGCCTTGACTTTCTTGTAAGAGGCAGTATGGGCCATGGCATAGAGGTCGTACACCTCTGGCACCTTATCCGCCTTATTGTAGCGTGCCTAAAAGAGAGAAACAACGTAAATTAGTAATTAAAGGGCTCAAGCTAGCATGATGAAAGAATTGCATGAATCATGAAGCAAACCACATACCAAGTTCCGCCCGAACTGATATAAGTTGGAGCTGCCTTGATGGTGTGGCACACCTTCCATTTGGGCACGTTTGTCCTTGGCCGCATTGTGGACGGCTAGCCATTCTTTTGAGCACCACTCATTGACCAACACCTCCCAACAATCCATCCGATCCGCACACCATCTCGGAGGCGCCTAAGTTAGCAAATAGAAACTTGAGCGCTACGGCTATGAATTACTAAATGAAGGAAGTAAGTACAAGGCCTTAAGAATTACCTTCATGTATTGCTCCTTAGTCAGGAACTTCTCACGGCATGCCGGCTTGGGCTTCTTGATACCATGCAAGGCGTAGTAGTCTCGAACAGCCTGCACCCGAGCCTCGCGCCGTAAGTTCTGTAGTACGCGCTTGCAGATGTTCTCGATAACATTTGCCGCCTCCTCCTCGTATCCCTCCTCACACCTGTAGAATGTCTGCAATCAAATGAGACAATATTGATTAGTACAATTAATAACTAGCTAGTTGAAGATTTTTAATTGTGTAAAGGAGAAATTACCCAGAACTTTCTGATCACCACGTCTGCCCTCGTGTCGCACAAGACACCGTCGATAATCTCACCCGGCGGGGCCGGGGCAGCCAAGTAGTGCTCCCAGTTCAATCCAAGCTCTGGAAGCCGACCCTCACCAGGCAACGTGACAAACCCCGGGAAGTTTTGCCGGCAAAGCACTCCAAGGACGGAGTTGGGCCGACGGACCTTCTCATGGTGGTCCCAACCCCTGCAGCATGACAAGGCCAACGCATTAGATATTTGAAGAAACGTGAATGCAGAAGGTACAAAATTATTAAATGCACTTACCTCTCCCCATCAGGGAAAATCAATCACCTCTGCTCGCGGGTCGCTAGCACGGACGAGAGCCGTGTACAACCACGCTGGTAGACGGTGGCCCCCTCCTCCTCAATATCAGTCGGCTCCCCGCCATCATCAGCATGGCCACTCGGCCCCTCAGGCTGATCCGGCCGGGTACCCCATCCAGACGTGTGCTCGTCCGAGGTCTCGTGGGCCCAACTATCATGGGCCGAAGGCCCGTGGACCCAAGGCTCGTGGACCGGAGTCCGTGTAGTCTCCTCCTCGGACGAGTCCACCCTAGCAGTCACGTGCTCGGGTGAAACAGCTGGGGGTGGCGGCGAGGAAGGCACCCTAGCAGTCACGTGCTCGGGTGAAACAGCTGGGGATGGCGGCAAGGAAGGCACCCTAGCAGTCACCCTACCTCCTCTCCCACGACCATGTGTTCCAGCTCCTCTCTTCTTCCCTCCCTTTCCTCGTCCCCTGCTGTGCACCGCTGTTGACGAAGAAGGGCCCGGCGGTGTCGCCATACTGTCCAGCAATGCTCGGCGGATTTGTGCGGGTGGAATGGAAGACCTCCCACCACGCGCCGACGAAGAAGGGGCCTCGGAGCGCTCCAGACCAGCGCCCACCATCTTTCAACACCTGCCATGACAAAGAGTAAACGAAATTAATACAACATAAAAAAAATACCGACATGAATAATAATATATGATGTTTTTCATAACCAAATCAAAAAATATATATGATGTTTAAATCTACCTGATCAACACAATTATATATGATGTTTCTCATAACAAAATCGAAAAATATATGATGTCAGGGTGTCGGGGGTCGGGGTCGGGGTGCCGTGTCGGGGTCGGGGTGCTGTTTCGGGGTCGGGGTGTCGGGGGTTGGGTGTCGGGGTCGGGGTGTGGTGTCAGGGTGTTGGGGGTCGGGGGTCGGGGTGTCGGGCCGGAGTGTCGGGGTGGCGTGTCGGGGTCGGGGTGTGGGTCGTGGTCGGGGTCGGGGCACGTGACAGCCTTTTCTTCTTCTCTTCTCCTCCTCCTCCTCTTCCTCCCTCCTCCTCCTCTCCTCTTCCTCCTCCTCTTCCTCCCTCCTCCTCCTCCTCCTCCTCTTCTTCTTCTTCTTCTTCTTCTTCTTCTTCTTCTTCTTCTTCTTGTTCTTGTTCTTGTTCTTGTTTTTCTTCTTCTTTCTTCTTCTTCTTCTTTTCTTTCTTCTTCTCCCTCCTCCTCTTCCTCCTCCTCCTCCTCGTCCTCCTCCTCTTCTTCTTCTTCTTCTTCTTCTTCTTCTTCTTCTTCTTCTTCTTCTTCTTCTTCTTCTTCTTCTTCTTCTTCTTCTTCTTCTTCTTCTTTCTTCTTCTTCTTTTCTTTCTTCTTCTCCCTCCTCCTCTTCCTCCTCTTCCTCCTCTTCTTTCTTCTTATTCTTCTTCTTCTTCTTCTCCTTCTTCTTTCTTCTTCTTCTTTTCTTTCTTCTTCTCCCTCTCCTCTTCCTCCCTCCTCCTCCTCCTTCTACTCTTCTTCTTCTTCTGAACTAAAACTAAAACTAATCTAAAATAAACTAAACTAAAAATAAAAACTAAAACTATAACTAAAACTAGTCATTCTAGCACTAAAACTAAACTGAATCTAACACTAACAATTAAACAGCAAAAAAGAAAAAACAGAAAAAAAAACTCACTGGAGCGGCGGCGACGGGGGCGCCGGGGCGGTGAGCGGCGGCGCCGAGCCGGCAGGGAGGCGGGGGCGATGGGGCCGCGATGGCGCCGGGGCGGTGGCGCCGGGTGGTGGGCGGGTGGTGGGGGCGGCGGGGCGGTCGGGCGGTTGGGCGACGACGTGGTGGAGCGGCGGGGCGGCGGGGCGGCGGGGCGCCGGGGGGGTGGGGTCGTGGGGCGACGAGGCGTCGGCGCGTGGGGGGTGGCGGGGTGGTGGGTCGACAGGGCAAGTGGCGGAGGGTGGCGGGGGCGGCGGTGGGTGGCGGGGGCTGCTCTGGTCGTCGGGGAGGAGAGAGGGAGAGAAACAGAGAGAAGGGGCGAGGTGGGGTGGGGCTCGGCCGTTAGTTAGGTCTGTTCTTCGCCGTATGCCCACCCTTTGCCGTCTGTTTTGATTCCTCTTTGCCGTCTGAGGGGGGCGTTAAGTTTTCCCAATTAGTTCGTTTAGTGGGGCCAGCTCTCTCTTTGCCGTCAGCCAGCGGACGGCAAAGAATCTTTGCCGTCCGCTGGCTTACGGCAAAGAACAGGCTGATGGCAAAGACCTTATTTGCCGTCAGCCTGTTCTTTGCCGTCCGTTTTCTGTAAGCGGACGGCAAATACCTTCTTTGCCGTCTGCCAGCAGACGACAAATAAGCTAATTCCAGTAGTGTGTGCCAAACTTTCGTCAAACAAGCCAATCTTTTTACCACATCATCTTGGTGCCATTACATTAAATCAAGCAAGGTTTCATGTTTTCTGATCATTTTTTAATTTTTTGGAATTAAAATGCCATGGCATGCACTCCATGCATGTGCCCATGCCTTCAGACCAATATGTTTGAGAATTCCTCCTAATTTACTGCACATGGAATTAACTCGCACACAAGTACACAAAAATATGATTTTTCAAACCGTTATGGTTAGGCGTTGCATGTAGATGTAGTTCAAATTTTAATTACGGTCATTAAATGGTTAGAAAATCACTTAAATGTCTTTAAAAGTTCAAATGACCCCTCAAATTTTCCAAATTTTCACATGACAGTTGTATTAGTGCATGTTAAACGTAGGAAAAAAAATTGAAGGCCGTAAGAGGAAGCTATCTCCCGTTCGTCATCAAACATGCATTGTTCCCTCTCTGAACCACAAACCTTCTAGCGAGTTGCTCCGGTTTGTGAGGGTTGTGTGTCCGAACATTCGTCAAACATGCCAATTTCTTTACCACATCATCTTGGTGGCATGACATTACATCAACCAAGGTTTCATGTTTTTCTGATCATTTTTTATTTTTTGGAATTAAAATGCCATGTCACTCCATGCATACGTATGCATGTGTCCATGTCGTGAGACCAATATGTTTGAGAATTCCTTCTAATTTACTGCACATGGAATTAACTCGCACACAAGTACACAAATATGTTTTTTCAAACCGTTTTGGTTAGGCGTTGCATGGAGATGTAGTTCAAATTTGTATTATAGTCATTAAATGGTTAGAAAATCACTTAAATGTCTTTAAAAGGTCAAATGACCCCACAAATTTTCCAAATTTTCACACTACAGTTGTATTAGTGCATGTTAAACGCAAGAAAACAATTGAAGGCCGTAAGATGAAGCTATCTCCCGTTCGTCATCAAACATGCATTGTTCCCTCTCGGAACCACGAACCTTCTAGCAAGTTGCTCCAGCTTGTGAGGGGTGTGTGTCCAAACATTCGTCAAACATGCCAATTTCTTTACCACATCATCTTGGTGGCATGACATTACATCAACCTAGGTTTCATGTTTTTCTGATCATGTTTTTATTTTTTGGAATTAAAATGCCATGTCACTCCATGCATACGTATGCATGTGTCCATGTCGTGAGACCAATATGTTTGAAAATTCCTTCTAAATTACTGCACATGGAATTAACTCGCACACAAGTACACAGACATGATTTTTCAAATTGTTTTGGTTAGGCGTTGCATGTAGATGTAGTTCAAATTTGAATTACGGTCATTAAATGGTTAGAAAATCACTTAAATGTCTTTAAAAGGTCAAATGACCCCTCAAATTTTCCAAATTTTCACATGACAGTTGTATTAGTGCACGTTAACAGTAGGAAAATTTTTGAAGGCCGTAAGAGGAAGCTATCTCCCGTTCGTCATCAAACATGCATTGTTCCCTCTCAGAACCACGAACCTTCTAGCGAGTTGCTCCGGTTTGTGAGGGGTGTGTGTCCAAACGTTCGTCAAACATGCAAATTTCTTTACCACATCATCTTGGTGGCATGACATTACATCAACCAAGGTTTGATGTGTTTCTGATCATTTTTTGAATTAAAATGCTATGTCACTCCATGCATACGTATGCATGTGTCCATGTCGGGAGACAAATATGTTTGAAAATTCCTTCTAGTTTACTGCACCTGGAATTAACTTGCACACAAGTACACAGATATGATTTTTTGAACCATTTTGGTTAGGCGTTGCATGTAAATGTAGTTCAAATTTGAATTACGGTCATTAAATGGTTAGAAAATCACTTAAATTTCTTTGAAAGGCCAAATGACCCCTAGAATTTTCCAAAATTTCACATTACAGTTGTAGTAGTGCACGTTAGACGTAGAAAAAAATTGAAGGCCGTAAGAGGAAGCTATCTCGCGTTCGTCATCAAACATGCATTGTTCCCTCTTGAAACCACGAGCCTTCTAGTGAGTTGCTCCGGTTTGTGAGGGGTGTGTGTCCAAACTTTCGTCAAACATGCCAATTTCTTTACCACATCATCTTGGTGGCATGACATTACATCAACCAAGGTTTGATGTGTTTCTGATTTTTTTTGGAATTAAAATGCCATGTCACTCCATGCATACGTATGCATGCATGTGTCCATGTCGTGAGACAAATATGTTTGAAAATTCCTTCTAGTTTACTGCACATGGAACTAACACACACACAAGTACACAAATATGATTTTTCAAACCGTTTTGGTTAAGCGTTGCATGTAGATGTAGTTCAAATTTGAATTATGGTCATTAAATGGCTAGAAAATCACTTAAATGTCTTTTAAAGGTCAAATGACCTCTAGAATTTTCAAAAAATTCACATTACAGTTGTAGTAGTGCACGTTAAACGTAGAAAAAAATTGAAGGCCGTAAGAGGAAGCTATCTCCCGTTCGTCATCAAACATGCATTGTTCCCTCTCGGAACCATGAGCCTTCTAGTGAATTGCTCCGGTTTGTGAGGGGTGTGTGTCCAAACTTTCGTCAAACATGCCAATTTTTTTACCACATCATCTTGGTGGCATGACATTACATCAACCAAGGTTTCATGTGTTTCTATTTTTTATTTTTTGGAATTAAAATGCCATGTCACTCCATGCTTAATTGTTTCATAGCCGTTAGACCAATATGTTTGAAAATTCCTTCCAATTTACTGCACATGGAATTAACTCGCACACAAGTACACGAAATATGAGTTTTCAAACCTTTATGGTGAGCTGTTGCATGTACATGTAGTTCTAATTTCAATTACGGTCATTAAATGGCTAAAAAATCACTTAAATGTCTTAAAAGATCAAATGACCCCTGAAATTTTTCCAAAATTTGACATGACAGTTGTATTAGTACTGAAAAATTCTCGTTCATTTAAAACACCATCCGTTGGCACTTTACTCCAAATTCGTCTTTCATAGCTAATAAAAAATATCTACAACATCACACACAGTTGTTTTCTAGGAACCGTTTGCGATGAAAATATCTGGGTCTATTTAAGTCTCCCTCCTTAAGCTTCGCCGGCTCGTCTGCTCTAGTGCCGGCAACCCCTGAATCCACGAATCCCGATCCCCATTCCCGCACCCCCTTCTTGCAAAGATGGCACCGTGGAAACGCTTCATGAAGGCACGTACGATGGCCGCGTCCCCCCCGAGCGCCGCCGCCTGCACCGGGAGCGCGGTCGGCTACGCCGAGAGTGCCGCCGCATCCGCATTGAGCGTGGCCGCTTCCACCTAGAGGGCATCTGTGGCAGCCGACAGGGCAGCTGCAGGAGCCGAGACGGCTGCAGCTGCTGCTGCGACGGCGACTGCAAACGCCGAGAGCGCTCGAGCTGCCGTCTGTGCCGCTGATGTCGCCCTGGCCCGGGTCGAGGCCATCCACGCCAAGATATTTCAGGCCACCTCGGACTCTAGCGTGCAACCCACGTCTGAAAAGGCGGCGGTGTCCATGGAGCACCTGCTTCCTCATGAGGTCACCAAGCGGGAGCTAGAGATGTAGGAGGCGGCGGAGATCGAGCAGCGCCGGGAGGAGGAGTTGCGTGTGGCTGAGGTCGAGGTAGAGAAGAGTCTGTCCGTCGAGGAATCGGCGGTGGAGTACCAACGCGAGCTCTGGCACAGCCACTACTACGAGTACTACAACCTTGAGGGCGGCGCCGAGCACGAGGACGAGGACGCGGTCGACTTTAGTAGGGGGGACGCGGAGTCCACCAACGGCGGCATGTCGCCAAGACAAGTCATCGACGTCTCATCTCACAACGGCGATGCATAGGCCGGCGCGGTGGCGGATTTATTAAAATTATGCGTACTTAGGCTTTGTTTTTAATGCTGGTCTTTTGTTAGAGCACTGGTTAGGTCAACTTGCTTTGTTTAATTACTAAAATTGCTCGATTCAGTAAGTGTGGTCTGTTTGCTGTACGCTCTTTTGTGTGCCCAAATTAGCAAGCGATGTTAAATTATGCAATGACGTACCCGAGGAAATTTCCACCAAAATTTGAATTATCAAACTCATCCCATGCGCGTAAAGCAGAAGAATCGTTTGCGATGCACACAATCGTTCAAAGTGAATGGTCCGGCGGCACCGCGCGCAAAGTTCCCTCCACATTTCCAAAATTTTGGCCTAACACCAAATATCTACCCCCGCCCCCTTCCCCACCCCCTTTTCTCCCCGACCACAAGTCACATTTCCCATGTTTCCTCCTTCCTTCCTTCCTTGCTAAGCTATAGCTGCTTCCTCGCTTTCGCCGTCTCGCCCTACCGCCGGGGTCGCCATGGTCTTCTTCAAACACCTCTCCAGCGGTTCCTCCTTCGGTGACTACTCCTTCACCACCCGGGTATGCCTCTCTTCTCTCTCTCGGGCTATGACTTGGAATGAAAGATTTTTACCCGGCGGTCGATTTGAGTCATTTTTCCTCTTGTAGCTCCCTAGGACCATCAGTGGCAACGAATGGAGCGGGGTGGCTGAAGATCTATCTGCTTGTTGTCACCATCAATCTCCATGCGTGAAGCTAGTTGCGTTTGATTCTGTGGACAGTGGGAGGACATTTCTGGCATGTGCAGAGAAGGTTAGACCCTCTTTCGTTGTTACAAATCATTTGTTAGGTGTGATTCACACACTGTCACGGTCCCAACCCATTCATACCACAGCTTCAACCAAATGCATCTAAGACAGTGTCACAGTTTGTACCTAGTATCTTAAATTGTTGCCATCTCATCAGCAGTGCCATTAGAAAATTATTTGGCACCGCTTCAGCAGTTTGTGCAGCCAACTTTGGTCCACACATCCGAGCAACCAAGCAGTAAAATACTAAATCTTTATGGCACGAAGGAACTGGGCATCGGAGCAACTACGTGCTCCGGAGTCCGGGTCCCTGATTTTTTTTCCGCTGCATTGGCTCGCCAGTGCAGGGCACCGGTACATGATGTAGCAACAGTTGTCTTTACCCCATTTTTGGCATACATAGTGACGGCCTTAGTGCTATTAGTTCTATGTTACTAAATTTGTGCATGTACACACCTGTTAGTATCAATTTGCTGTCATCCAAACACTGTCGCTATGCTGTTGCAGTTATATTTACCTTCCCCATAAAATGTTCAATTTTTTATTTATTGTACATGAGTAAGAACTTGTAGCGTCGTTGTAGTTGATTATAGCTTTTGATGTTCCAGAATTTGGTTGTTGTCTCAGTACCAATTATTTCATTTGCACATTGATCTTTTTGAGAAGATATGTCGTAATTAACATGTTTCTTTAGTTTTTCAAAATAAGCATTGGTGATTTTCTATGTTGCTATAAACTCATTTCCCCTACAATTGTTACTGATCTAGTTTTAAATATTATAGGATGAACGGAAGTGTTCTTACTTGGAGTGGGTTGATCAAGAGTGGCCACAGTCTTTGAAGATGTGCCTAGCGAAGCTCTGGAGCATGTATGAGGAAGAGAACACACGTAGGCTTAGAGAAATTCTTGTCAACGCTGAAGCATATTTCGGGATGCAGGATAAAAAGTTGAAGGTGGAGAATGAGCTTAGATATTTTAAATCAGACTTTGCTAAGATGGTGTTGGCGAAGGAGGAGGCACTTTCCTAGTTGGCCTGTGCAAAACGGGTTCTTACTGAACTGAAAGCAGAGGTGGATAAGACGAGCCTGGTTGATCTCGACTAGGGAAATGAATATATTGTTCTTATGAAGTTGAAGTAGCTATATGTTGTACTGTGTTGTTTTCATGTAGCTACCGTACTGTGATGTTATAATATATTTATGTGCCTGATATGAAATTGGCAAACAGCTGTTCAATATGAAATGTGAATTTGCGTAATACTAGAATTATTAATTGTAAACTAATAAACATGCTAAATGTGTCATGGACCTTTGCAAACGGTTCTAGCAGTAAAAGCGCTTGCGATGGATAGCCCAATGCCACACAGTTTTCTTCATCAAATCGTGTGTGATATAGTTGATAAAAGCAAACAGTTAACCCACACCGTGTGTGATAGTTACACCTTTCACACATGAGCCTACACACAAAACTGTGTGGGATGTACGTCCGAACGGAAACGTTTTCCCTGGATTGACTATGTGGGATGTACATAAGAACGGAATCGTATTCCTTGGATTGACTGTGTGATATACATACGAATGAAAATGTTTTTCTGGGATTCACCGTGTGGGATGTACATACCTACAAAAATGATTTCTGGGATTCACTGTTTGGGATGTACATACCTACGGAAATGATTTTTGGGATTCACCGTGTGGGATGTACATACCTACGGAAATGATTGGGTTTCGATGCCTCGCCCGATCGCACACGGCCCCAGCCTGGGTCCCAGGAGGGCCTATCCCCGACGATTTCTGGGTCGTGTGGGAAGGATCCCCCTATCGCCCACACTCACTTGGCGACGGTTCCAAATGCCGTCGCAGAAAGGGGTTTTAAACCGTTTGTTTAGGACCGACGCGCACCAATGTATAGTAATACCAAAGTTATGCATTACTAGCACATATTCAGATGCATGCGAATAGTAAATCAAGCCGATGTACTTGTAAACTAGTACTAACTAGTGGTAATCAAGTAGCAATGGGCTCGTTCCAATTACCACTCAAGTAGGATCATATCATAATATAATTACCACCCTAGCAACTAGTAGCAATTGGCTCGTTCCAAAACCATAACACAGTTAGCTTCCGGCCTTAACTAAGACTATTATCATCAAACTTTTGATTGATTACCAGGTACCCAAATTCTTTTACGAGCCATGATTATATGGATTGGTGGACCGGAGGGTGAAATCGATAAACCTATTAATTCAGGTACTATGATTGCCAAGAGTTTTAGAAGGGGCGACAAGAACATGTTCCTCTAGCGTAGCGGAGGACCGGAGGGTGTAGCTGCTAGAATTTTGTCTATATTTTGGGCCAGCCCACAATTTCAGAAATTCCTAATAAATCCTAGAGGCCCACGCAGCCCATTCGTGCAAGGCAAGAGGTGGAACCAAAGTTTAGTCCCACATTGCTAGTTTGGTGGGAGTTGGACCTCCTCATAAGAGAGGTTGTTTCCCCACATGTATGAGCATGAGAACAAGAGGGATATTCACGCGCGCTCATCCTTCGCCGCCCGCCTCGCCACGCCACGCCTCATCACGACGCGCTACACCGCGGGTTGCGGGAACGAGCCGAGCCGATGTCTAAATTTTTGCCACGCACGACTGGTATATGGAAGGTCACACGGAAGTTGAAAAGACTTTTGCTATAGTGGAGACTGAATGCGAACGGCGCATCCCTCCAGCTGCTGCCTGTTCACTTCATCTCCCTCTCTTTGTTTCACCTCCCATTGTTGCCCTCTCACCTAGTTCTCTTGTGCCTATAAAAGAGAGGTTGCTCCTCTCGAGAGAGACACATCAGAAGATCATCTCCCTCTTGCCACCGAGTTCCAATCTCTGAGTTGTTGCTATGATCTTCCCCATCCTGGCTTGCAGCATGCACTGCATGTCGGGACAGTAGGCCTCGGGAACCGCACCTCTTTGAGTCCTGTACGGGAGAAGGGTGATAAGGTTTTTGGGGAGCACTCTGCGCGACTACTGACCGGTTCATCACGGACGCTCCGGACATCGACGACCACTTCCCCAGCGACGACTTCTTCCCTGACATCGACAACCTCTTCGACGACATGGCTGGCGAGGATGTTGACCCCAAGACCAGTGGTTCTGCTGCTGTACCGTATGTATTCATGCTCTTTCTGTTTGAGGTTGTGCTACAGTTTCTAGCTCTAGTGTTTTCTCTAGATATGTTTAGTTCTAGTTCATATATGCAGATGCTATTTACCTTCTCTCTGTTAGATAGCATGGCTTGTTTTATCTCTGCTATATTAGTCATGCTTTATCTAGTATTTCTATTAATAAAATCATCTCGTAAATTGCTCATATTTCCAACAATCCAAAAACCTTATTATAGGAAATTTACCCCGAGTGGTTTTGCTACTTCCATGAGACCTCCTATGTTCGAGGGTATCCACTATAAGAGGTGGCGCGTGAGAGCAGTCTTATGGTTTTAAACCATGAGTTGCTCTGACTCCACTCTTGGCAAACCTGAAGGAGATTATGATGCTCAACAGGAACAAGCTTTTTAGAAAATGGATACCCTGTTTAAGGCTTCTCTCTTGAGTGTTCTTGGTGAGAACATAGTTGATGCTTATGCGTCAATTAACAATGGAAAAGATATGTGGGACGCACTCGAGGCCAAGATTGGGGTCTCAGATGCCCGCACTGAGTTGTACAACATGGAGCAATTCTATGACTACAGGATGACTGATGAGCGCTCCGTTGTTGAGCAAGCTCACGAGATACAACCATTTGCTAGAGAACTTGAGCACTTCAATTGTATGTTACCGGACAAGTTTGTGCCGGAGGCATCATCACTAAACTTCCCTCCCTCGTGGAGGAACTTTGCTATCTTATTGAAGCATAAGAGGCATCATCACTAAACTTCCCTCCCTCGTGGAGAAACTTAAGGTTGTAAACTTCAATTTGATCAAGTTCAAAGTAGGTTCAACCAAAAGTAGCATGCATTCAAACATAAACAAAGATAGTTTTGCACAACCGAACATAAAACATAAATTTAAACTAAGCTAAATTACTTTCGGTCGAAGTAGAGGTCGAGCCAATCCTTCCTCGTCATGTACGGTGTGCCGCGAGCCGGGTCCGGGCCAGTACCGTTGACGGGGTCGTTGGTGAAGGCACTCCTCCACTCGTCGACGTCGATCTCCTCGTCCTGGGGGCCCACCTCGACACCCTCCGCGCCGCCGTCGCCGCTGCCTTCGACCTCGTCATCAGAGGAGAGCGCGATAACCTCGCCGCCCTCCGCGCCGCCGTCCTCGCCGCCTTCGACCTCGTCATTGGAGGAGAGCGCGATAACCTCGCCGCCCTCCACACCGGCAAAGATCGCCCGCTCCGCCTCCATGAGCTCTGGGTGCTACCGGTGGAGCTCTTGCATGTATCCCTCGTCGGTGGTCTCGGCCTTGAGACGCTCCCATGCCTCGCGGTCCTCCCACGCCATAGCCAAGCTCACCACCCCTGTCTTCGGCGGAACGAGGTGGACCTGACGTGTGTCGAAGGGGAAATTGAGCCTAGCCGCTGTGCCGTGGTAGCGGACCTGCCAGCAGTCATACTCCATGGCCGCGAGCTCGGCCGTGTGAAGCTACCGAGCCACCGGCGGGTGTGGGTCTCTTGATCTGTAATATAGGTGACCCACGTCCTCCACGGCTGCTGCCAGACCCCGAGGTAGGACTTCGTCGGCTGCCGGGTCCGGGGAATGATGGGGAAGTCCTTGAACTGGCGTAGGGGCACAGCGGCGGGCGGATCGGGGGACCGGCGATGGCGGATCGGGCCCGCGGAGGACGACGGGGACACCTCGGCGGCCACCTCACCGGCGTCGGGCGAAAAGGCCGCGATAAACCTCTTTTTGGCCATTGGCTACTCGAGCTCCCCGGCACACAGGCAAATGTTGAGGATGGAGGCGCCGACGATGGCGGCGACCTACCAATGGTTTCGAGGGTTGTGTGTGTCTGTGTGAGCGGAGGTTGTGTTTGAGGAAATACTGCGGCAACTGAAAATTTTACTAGGCGGGAGTAACAAGGCGGGGCTACTGAAAATTTGGATCAAGGGCGAGCAGATATTTTTGAGATTGCGGGGGATGCAGAGACGGGAGTAAAATGCCGGGTCTACTGAAAATTTGAATCAAGGGACTGAAGCAGAGAGGGATGCAGAGGCGGGAGTTTTGGGGGAGCGAGCTAGTGTGCTTGACACGCCGGTTGTGGACTGTAGCCGACGCGCCTTCTCGCGTAAGCCATAGGCATACTATACACCGACGGTGCTCCAAGATATTTTGTACTACATCTCACACAGTTGGTGAGAATAAACTGTGTGGGATCTACTTGATTTGAATTACAAAATGGGGTCACAGCGGCAATGGACGGTGTTTGAATTGCTAGACCTTTTAACTGCAGTGAACATGCAACTTTATGTGTGTCGTAAAAGAATTGGAATTATTCAGGGTTCATTTGGACATTTCATACATTAAACTGGTTTTCTAGCCATTTTAGGTGCACAATTCAAAATTAAACTACATGCACATCCTCCAGTCCATACAAATTGGTTGAAAAATCAAATATGTGTCCTTCAGTGCATGCTTAGGTCCCACGAAAGAAATGGGAATGAATTTTTCGGGGTTCGTTTGGCCTTTTTATACATTAACTAGGTTTTCTAGGCATTTTATGTGCACAATTCAAATTTGAACTACAAGCACATGCTCCAATGCACTAAACTTGGTTGAAAAATCACATGTGTGTCCTTGGGTGAATTCCTAGGTCCCATGCAAGAGATGGGAATGAATTTCAAACACCAGGGCACTGTTGATTGCCGGCAAAACGTTGAGATACCTGGTTTTTAAATTCTAGTAAATCCAAAACTCGTCTGAAATTCATGAAACTTGGCATGCTATCATGGAGCGGCATCAACATGTCGTGGTGAAATTTTTGTCCCATTTGCGACAGGTTTGGGTATAAGCTTCTCACAAACCAGAGCTTCTCACAACAAGCATGATGGTTTCGATAGGGAACGTACCACCTTTGGGGATGACACGATATCCGTTGCCTCTTATTGCTTTCAAAAATTTTCTAGTGTCAACATAGAACAACAGGAGTGTTGTGTTCAATCTTGGATTTTTTCGGGGTTCGTTTGGCCTTTTTTATACATTAACTGGGTTTTCTAGTCATTTTATGTGCATAATTCAAATTTGAAGTACAAGCACATGCTCCAATGCACCAAAGTTGGTTGAAAAATCACATGTGTGTCCTTTGGTGAATTTCTAGGTCCCATGCAAGAGATGGGAACGAATTTCAAACACCAGGGCACTGTTGATTGCGGGCAAAATGTTGAGATGCCTAGTTTTTAAATTCTAGTAAATTCAAAACTCGTCTGAAATTCGTGAAACTTGGCATGCTATCATGGAGCGACATCAACATGCCGTGGTGAATTTTTTTCCCATTTGGGGCAGGTTTGGGTAAAAGCTTCTCACAAATCAGAGCTTCTAACAACAAGCATGATGGTTTCGATAGGGAACGTACCACCTTTGGGGACGAGACGATATACGTTGCCTCTTATTGCTTTCCAATTTTTTCTAGTGTCAACATAGAACAACAGGAGTGTTTTGTTCAATCTTGGAATTTTCCGGGGTTCGTTTGGCCTTTTTTATACATTAACTAGGTTTTCTAGGCATTTTATGTGAATAATTCAAATTTGAACTACAAGCACATGCTCCAATGCACCAAAGTTGGTTAAAAAATCACACGTGTGTCCTTGGGTGAATTTCTAGGTCCCATGCAAGAGATGGGAATGAAATTCAAACACCATGGCACTGTTGATTGCCGGCAAAACATTGAGATGCCTGGTTTTTAAATTCCAGTAAATCCAAAACTCGTCTGAAATTCATGAAACTTGGCATGCTATCATGGAGCGGCATCAACATGCCGTGGTGAAAATTTTGTCCCAT
This sequence comes from Aegilops tauschii subsp. strangulata, assembly GCF_002575655.3. Lineage (NCBI taxonomy): Eukaryota > Viridiplantae > Streptophyta > Magnoliopsida > Poales > Poaceae > Aegilops > Aegilops tauschii. The sequence continues at coordinate 326,406,188 of NC_053040.3, forward strand.
TTGGGGCAGGTTCGGGTATAAGCTTCTCACAAACCAGAGCTTCTCACAACAAGCATGATGGTTTCGATAGGGAACGTACCACCTTTGGTGATGGGACGATATCCATTGCCTCTTATTGCTTTCAAAAAATTTCTAGTGTCAACATAGAACAACGGGAGTGTTGTGTTCAATCTTGGAATTTTCCGGGGTTTGTTTGGCCTTTTTATACATTAACTGGGTTTTCTAGGCATTTTATGTGCAAAATTCAAATTTGAACTACAGGCACATGCTCCAATGCACTAAAGTTGGTTGAAAAATCACATGTGTGTCCTTGGGTGAATTTATTGGTCCCATGCAAGCGATGGGAATGAAATTCAAACACCTGGGCACTGTTGATTGCCGGCAAAACATTGAGATGCCTAGTTTTTAAATTCTAGTAAATCCAAAACTCGTCTGAAATTCATGAAACTTAGCATGCTATCATGGAGGGGCATCAACATGCCGTGTTAAAAAATTTGTCCCATTTGGGGCAGGTTCAGGTATATGCTTCTCACAAACCAGAGCTTCTCACAAAAAGCATGATGGTTTCGGTAGGGAACGTCCCACCTTTGGGCACGAAACGATATCCATTGCCTCTTATTGCTTTCAAAAATTTTCCCATGTCAACATAGAACAACAGGAGTGTTGTGTCAATTTTTGGGAGTTTTCAGGGTTTGTTTGGACATTTTTATGCATTAACTGAGTTTTTAATGCATTTATGTGCATAATTCAATTTTGAACTACAATCACATGCTCCAGTGCATATAAATTGGTTGAAAAATCAAATTTGTGCCCTTGGGTGCATGCTTAGGTCCCATGCAAGAAATGGGAATGAATTTCAAACTCCAGGGCACCGTTGATTGCCGGCAAAACATTGAGATACCTTATTTTTAAATTCTAGTAAATCCAAAACTCGTCTGAAATTCATGAAACTTGGCATGCTTTCATGGAGCGGCATCAACATGCCGTGGTAAAAAATTTGTCCCGTTTGGGGCAGGTTTGGGTATATGCTTCTCAAAAACCAGAGCTTCTCACAACAAGCATCATGGTTTTGGTTGGGAACATCCCGCCTTTGGGGACGAAATGATATCCACTGCCTCTTATTGCTTCCAAAAAATTTCTCGTGTCAACATAGAACAACAGGAGTGTTGTGTCAATTTTTGTGATTTTTCGGGGTTCTTTTGGACATTTTTATGCATTAACTGAGTTTTCAATGCATTTATGTGCATAATTCAAATTTGAACTACATGCACATGCTCGAGTGCATATAAATTGGTTGAAAAATCAAATATGTGTCCTTGGGTGCATGCTTAGGTCCCATGCAATAAATGGGAATGAATTTCAAACACCAGGGCATTGTTGATTGTCGACAAAACATTGAGATGCCTGGTTTTTAAATTCTAGTAAATCCAAAACTCGTCTGAAATTCATGGAACTTGGCATGCTATCATGGAATGGCGCCCGACATGATGTGGTATTTTTCGTGTCCATTTTGAGAGATGGCACACTCGAATAATGACAACCAACAAAGGTATTTTGAAAAAATAGCTGCCACTTAATATCTCAAACATTTGTATAATTCAAAACGTGTGCGTTTTGTTAACCATTCACGTGACGCCACGTGTCTTGGTTTCAATGGTTGTAGGAGGTGCCGTGTGGACAGTTGCTTGACCTTGACTGAACGGGAGGCGTGCGAGCGCAGTCCGGTGCGCAGGCTGACCGAGAGGCGTGCAAGCTATCCTCCAATGCGCATGCTCACCGGGAAGCGTGCGAGCTTTATGCGGCGCAGGCTCACTGGGAAGCGAGCCCTTTGACTTCCATGTCCGCCTGCCTTCCTCTCCATTAATGGCGCCCGAGCTGCTGTTTAATACGGGCGGCCTTACTGTTCGCCTCCCATTCCCCTCCCCCCGCAGACCTCCACCGCCATGGCGCAGAATGATCATCTGCCACTATTTTTCAAGTTTGGTGAAGTCGACTCCGAGCTGGAGGAGATAGAAAATAAGGAGGACCGGGGCCTCATGGACATGGCCCAGAACGAGCTGGCCGCGGCGGTTGCTGCCCCCGCTCCCGTCCCAGCTCCCATCCACGTGCCCGCGGCAGCGACCATCCCCATAGCATTGACGGGCTGGTCGTCGAGCACTATCGCAGAGCTGGAAGCCGCGGGCGTCAGCGAGGTCTCCGCGGACCCGCGCAAGCTCGTGTACATGCCAGCGCTAGCCCCAGCGCCCGTGCCCGTGCGTGCCCTCCACCCACCGTACCGCCGGCCCCCGTGCGTTTGGCTGCATCCGTCGCGCCCGTGCGTGCCCCTCCACCCACCGCGGCGCCGGTCCCCGTGCGTTTGGTTGCACCCGCCGCTCCCGTGCCCATGCCCGTGCTCGTGCGCCCCCCCCTTAGCGGCATGGGACGCTGTCGTCGACCGCTACCTCTCAGCGGCGCCCGTTGCCATCCTCCCGCGCCCCGCCCGTCGATCGCGCGACGACATGATGTTTGATTTACAAGTGAAGTACATTTTGTGCTGCCTTGAAGACTTCAACAACGGCGTCCCGAAGGACGACAACGACGGCGCGGCACACCGCCTACGCTGCCGCCGGAAATAGTTTTTTTGGGTTTAATACTGTATCTCGAATTCTCGATCATATGAATATAAATTCGCATTGTCACTGAATGAAAGATATGGTTTGAATGAACTTGCGTTTTTCTCTCTTAATGTACACACTTATCAAATGAATTTCTTTTGAAAAAAATGTCAACGCAAACGTTTTAGTTAGAACACCCATATGCAAACCGACAGCTTCCCCAGGAAGCCAAGGGAAAATGTGCCGAGCAGGATTTCTGCATCCCTGCAACGCAAACGATTGTTTTGCATGACCCGTGTGCAACCACGTACAAACAATTGGGTAAGATTTGCATATCTGTCATTTTAGGTATGTTGCCATTTCTCAAACTGGAAAGATTGACATTTTTTTGTCTAGTAACATTGCCATTTGTGAACCTTGTAACACTGCGATTTGTCAAAATATGCAGTTACAAATCACTAGCACTATCTAATTTTTGCAACTAAAATCACTAGCACTGTTCATATGGACACCACTAGCAGGCGTGAGTTCATGGACACATATGCAAATGTACCATTGATTACATACAACAAGTCATCAACCCACAACGACAACGAGGATACACGCTGGATTATAGATCATTTCCAACAAAACATTCTAGTAAAGTTTTTCTCACACAACAAATAACAAAGTGATGAAATGAACTTCAACTCAACCACTCGTCGGCGTTGGAAATGCTTGCCTTGAACCAGAAGTGACTCTGGGAAGGGCCAGCTACTGTCAATCTCGAGACATCATCCAGGCTGAAGCGGCCTATTTCGATACCCATATTGGGACGGTAGGGAAGCATAGTAATGTCCGAGGTATAGATACAGTTGCTTCTCATAAATGGTAGTAATGTTGTGTCAACAGCTGCTGGATCGCCTTCCACCATCATTGGATAGTTTTGTCCAAGGAAGAGCGAGTTTCATCCAAGACTTTCAATACTGAACCAGGGAGAAGGTGTGGGTGCTATTACACCAGTATCCATCCCGAATACCCTGCAATGGATGTTGGAATAGGTCCGGAGAGTGAGACCATACGAGACAACACCTGCTTCCTTAGTAACATCAGCAGTGCCCTGTATACAGACAAGAAGAGGTGATCCATCGGAATAAGTTGCTAGGCGCCACTGAGTATGTGGGTCATGCTCGTCCTCATGCTCGTGAATAAAATTTTCAAGTATAGGTGGTGGAATGTTCACAGGACCTTGGAAACACAAGAAGGTTAATTAGTAAAGGGAAACTAGCTAACCCGCATGCAAGTGGATGAAACAATTATAATTACGGTGGAAGACAAACGTACCGAAATGATGAGGATTCGATGCAAAAACAGTGCCACGAGTGGTGGTAGCAAACACAAGACCCTCGTATTGAATTTCATCACAGTACTCATCCGTGTATAGAAACTGATTTTTGAGCAATATCCATCGAGTCAAACCATGAAGGACGGCAATAAGCTTGTCAAAGATAGCGACAACATAAGCATTCCTATAACCCCAAGAGCGGTTGGGAACTCGACAAATTGCTATCTTCCGTAGACGACAGTCATCATGGTCGTATTTGAACTCACGTAGAATACCGGTGTACCCAACCTCTGGGTAGTCATCTGAGATTTTTCGAAGTGGAACCCGGTGACGAGTGTACACATTCACAAGTTCCCACTCGCAGTTGTACCCAATATAAACAACCCAATCTCCATTTGCGCCTGCCCAAGCCTTGCCCTCAAGCGATGGCATCTTAACATCATACATATCATTATCAAGCGGCATCAACTTACACAAGGCGAGGCTTCCCTCGTCCCCACGCCAGTCAGCAGGGTCACGGCAAAGAAGATAGGGGAGATCAAACCGCTCCGTAACCCTTGGCTCCTTGTAATGATGTTATTAGTTGAGTCGAGAATGGTCTTGAACGAACCTGCCATGCTAGCCGAGGTGATGACGTCACACCGATCAATGAGTTCCTCCGTCGCGTCATCATTCAGATCAGGACAAGAATAATAGAGTCATTTCCGGCTTGTTCCCTCCATGGAGAAGACGATCAAACAATGGCAGAAGGAAGGGTGAAGGCAAATGGAGGGGGGAGGAAGAGCTAGCGTGCGGCAGCAGTTCCAAATCGAGAGGGAAAGGCGAAGAGTCGGTGGACGGTTGCCACGGTACACAAAGAGGCGCCTGGGGAACGAACGGTTGCCACAGAGGTCACACACTGATGACAAGGGCCGAGTGAACCGCATGCAATCCCATCGCACAACACACACGTCTTGTTAAGTTGAACCGTTTCTGTACTCTCGTGTCAACGCAAAGAGTTCATCCGAGTGACCCGCATGCCGTATATCCCACACACCTTGATCTGGCTAACTGTTTCTTTTGTGTTGCCTAATCACAAACAGTTCATCCGAGTGAACCGTATGTTGTATATCACACACACCTTCATCTGGCTGCCCATTTCTTTTGTGTTGCCTAATCACAAACAGTTCATCCGAGTGAACCGTATGCTGTGTATCGCACACGCCTTCATCTGGCTGCCCGTTTCTTTTGTTCCTCCTCATTGCAAAAAGTTAACTGAACTAAACCGTATGCCCTTCATCGCACATGCAACTAAAACCTGAACCGTGTTTGATGCATCCGTCATCGCAAACTTTTTATACATTTCTGACGGTTTTCATACAGCACCGTTTGCGATTATGGCATCACACACAATTTCTCGAAGGGTCTTTGATTGTAGTGTCGTGTTAGCAGCATCCTACAGTAGTGTGAGAAGGTCTGGTGCATGGATGTTGTCAAGAATCTTCTCAATCTGAACTTCATTGGCTACACGAGGATGAACAGGGCGAAGACTCTGTTGCGGCTGAGCATTGTCTTCCCTGCCAGCAGCATTGTCTTCAGATTCAGCATTGTCTTCCGGCTGAGCATTATCTTCATGCTGGACAGGAGCTGGAATGACAACCTCTTCATCTCCTGGTTCTTCGGTGGGTATGATTTCTCCAGTATCCATTAGCTTGATGGATTCACTAGGTGTCGTGGGAAACCACGGCCACCTATGGGACCAAGGGCCCCTTGCTGGTACGGCAGGGGGGATGTCATGTTGCACAAAGAGCAGAAGAGCGTGGGGCAGCACGGCAGAGATCACACGAGCAATTTTACCTAGGTTTGGGCCGCCGTGAGGTGTAAAACCATACTCCTACTTTGGTGGATTGATGGTGGAAGAATGGTGGTCGAGCGTAGTACACTTGCCCGGCAGGGTTGCCTCAGGGCGACAGTGGCTACGCGCGTATGAATGTGTGGGTATCCAACCTTCTAACCCTTGTTACGGTCGCCATGGGCCTCCTTTTATAGGTTAAGGGGTCACCACAATGGCAAAGTAGTCATTACGCACTGACAAGATAGCAAACAGTGCTGTCATACATAACCCTGCAGGGTGACATGGTGCATTAAATGCGCCGCTTGACGTCACATCATCACTTTCCCGGCAAGCCTTGTCGGGCTGTTTTGCCAGCTTCGCACCAGCTCGCTCGACATGTCCCAGGACGGGTGTCATTCGTAGGCATTTCTTGTAGAAAGAGGCTGCCATGTGGCGAATGGCTGCCACTTAGTCACTTTGCGGCTTGACACCGCATCGATTGACGACGTGGGTCGTGGTGGAGTAGTTGGGTGAGGTGGTTTTGCCTTCCCGAGTCCAGGCAGGCCCTGCCGGGACGTCTTGGACGTTTTCTTCCGGGGTGACCCCGCCCTCGCCGAGCTCGCCTGCCCGGCACGGGACGCTTCTCTCCTGGTGGTATCTTGCTTCTCTGGCTTGATTATCGTCCTCTTAATCTACATGTTGGTCCTTCGAAGATCTTGGTCTCTTGCACCCTGGCTTGGCCTTGGCTTGTCCGTGCACGAGTCAGGGGAAAATGTATACCCCTGTCTATTTTCCCCGACATAAGCCCCCCGGCCTGAGCCACACGTGTTGGCGCGGCACGTTGGGTTAGGCCCCAAACAGTGTGCGGACACATGGCAGGAGAGGTCCGCATATGCCGGTTTGCCATGGTGAGGGGGCGAGGGCGCGACGGTCTCCCAGTAGTGGCGACGAAAGTTTCTGTTCGACAGCGCAACCCTCCCCCTCCAGACCATGCAATGGCGGAGCCTGTTGCGAGAGAAGGAGGGAGGGGGAGAGGTCGCGGTCGTCATGGTGCTCTAGGAAGAGGAAGGCTGGGCGGCGCTTTGGCCGCACCTCTGCCGGCGGCCCCTCCCCCGATGGAAGGCCATGTCGGAGATCAGCCTCGAGAGTTCATCATCAGGCTATACAAACCTCCATGCGGCCATCTTCGTCTCCCTACTACATTCACACGGGAAATGGAGCTTGAATCACCACGCGCCCTGAGGCTGCACATGAGGGGCTGCGGGAATGGCAGCATGTGGGTAGATGTCGACTTCCCTGCTCCTCATGTGATGTACCTCCGTCGTGGTTGGAAGACCTTTGCTCGAGCCCATGGCTTCTCGGAGGGGCACGTTCTCCAATTTAAATTAATGGAGAGCGGCCTGCTCTCCATCAAGACCTTCGGGCACTCAGGAGCTCGCTTAGGGTGCTGCGCGGAGAGCTCAACCGACGACGAAAGCTCCTCCTCATGCGAAAGCGACGAGGAAGATAGTGACGGCAATGACGACGGCAGCAACCAGGAGGGCGACGACTCTGACTCCTGCTAAGCGTCGCCCGCACCATCTTCATCAGGCGGCAGCACCATCATCTGCACCTACATCTCCTTCCCGGCAGTGTGATTTGCCGGCGAGTTGGATGCAGAGGTGGAGGATGGTGCTTCTTGGCTTCCTCCAGCAGCCTTCCAGCTGGACCCCGGCAGGCTTCCTCTCGGGTTGCAGCTCTGTTAGCCCTACCGCATCCTGCTAGCCCTGGTGGTGGTGGTCGACGGGTCGCCTCCGCCATGCTCTCCATCGACGCGTTCGCCGATATCCTCCCTCCCCCGCCAGGCTACCTCTCTGGGAGCTTGACAGGGGGAGGCTGGGTCCCTGCCCAGGCGCTCCTTTTGCTCTCTTCGCCTTCTACCGCCATGCCTAGGAGGAGAGGGACAGGAAAGGGAATTACGGGGCACTTATCTTTTTTCAAGCTTAAACTTCTAGGCACTTGCCAAATTTTAGTACAAATAATGTAATCTCTCGAGTCCATGTTTGTGTCATATAAGGCTTGTACTTGTATTATCAACATATTAACGAAAAAGAAGAACCTTGCCGGGAACCCGTGCATGCATGTATATGTCCATGCAGAGGTGAAGTGCCTCTTTATTTTAAATAAACGAGTTTTCCCGGTAGGCTATCCTACTGGTACCCTTTTTATTTTGTTGCCGTAGAACTGAGCCTACCGGGCAAAAAAAAGGGACCAGCCCCCCACCAATCTCTTTTCATCAAAGGCCACCACGACCATCCTGGCCGAAGCAAGGTTCGAGACAAGGATGGGAGCACCTAAGTTTCAAAGAGTGGCGAGGATTTCTCATGCACAAGTTCTAGCTTAAAGAACACTTATGGAGAAGAGGTAGAACTTATCTGTTTGGCTTGCCGGAGATCGCAGTGCTGGTCCATCTCTCCAACTCCTTGTAGAGGCCAAGTTCACAGCAGGAACCTTCAGCTTCATGCGGATGGGAATGATGCAAGATGCGTCCTATCTATATGCATATGCAAATGCTTATGAAATGCTCTTGGAATGCTCATGCATGCATGCGACTTGGTTGGGGGGCCCCCAGCGCTTTGTTTATATCTTTGTTGCTCAGGGTCATCGCCTGGCTTTGTACAAGGGGTTACATGCAACTGAGGCAAGGCATGTACAAAAGAGTGGCTGACGGGCAGGGCCTGACAGCCGTTCCTTACGAGTAGAACTTGTGGAGATGCTCAATATTCCATGAGTTTTGCAATCGAATGCCATCTCCGGTCTCCAGACGGACTATGCTAGGTCTGGTGACTCGTACTACCCGGTAAGGGCCTTGCCACTTCGGCATCAACTTGTTTGTACCCTTGGCAGACTGAACGCGCTTAAGGACAAGGTCACCTTCCTCAAAACACCGGGCATGAACCCTGTGGCTATGATAGCGACGCAGGGCTTGCTGATAGCATGCAGCACGCGTAGCAGCCCAGAGATAGTTCTCCTTGAGTAGCACAACGTCGTCACGCCGGTGCTAATCTTGCGCTACTTCATCATAGGCAAGCACTCGAGGCGACCCGTAAATGAGTTCCGTGGGGATAACTGCTTCTGCCCCATAGACTAGGGAGAAGGGAGTCTGCCCGGTAGCTCGATTTGGTGTCGTTCCGAGGGACCAAAGAACTACCGGCAGCTCATCGATCCACCGCCTGTCGTGCTTTTGCAGCATATCAAAGGTTCTTGTCTTGAGTCCTCGCAACACTTCAGCGTTCGCCCTCTCATCTTGTCCATTGCTTCTGGGATCTGTGATAGAGGCAAATGAGATCTTGCTTCGGAGGGTATGAACATATTGCATGAAGGCGCGGCTCGTGAACTGGGTGTCGTTGTCGGTAATGATCCTTGCCGGGACCCCAAAATGACACACCAATTCTTTCAATAACTCGATAGCTGACTGAGCATTCACCTTTCACACGGTGGCTACTTCCGGCCACTTTGTAAACTTGTCGATAGTAACGAACAAGAATTCAAAGCCCCCGATTTTGCTCGGGGAAAAGGGCCGAGGATATCGAGCCCCCAGACCGAAAATGGCCATGGTAAGGGATTGTCTGAAGAGCTTGGGTAGGCAGGTGTATGTTCTTGGAATGAAACTGGCAGGCTTCACATTTGGTGACTAGCTCAACCGCATCTTGGAGGGCTATGGGCCAATAGAATCCTTGCCGGAATGCTTTCCCAACCAACGCCCTTGATCCAATGTGGGAGCCGCACATGCCTTTGTGTATCTCAGCCAGCAATTCCTTTCCTTATTCCCAGCAGGTGCACTTCAATTTCACACCATTGGGCCTCCTTCTATACAAAGTGTCATCGAAAAACTGTTACATACTGGCCCTCCGAGCTACTCTTTCGGCACCATCTGGGTCATCGAGAAGTTCTCTGGTTTCGAGAAAGTGGACTATGTGCCTTGCCCAAGATGGAGCCTGGGGCTCGGCAACAAGGACTAGCGGCACCTCCTCAACCGTGGGGGCACATTCCTCGTGCGCATGGACCATGGGCCCGGCTGGAGGGTGCGGTCCGGCAGGTGGTGAGGAGTTGTTTCCGGCGGGGTCCCTGCTGTCGGTGTCAAAACCGGCGGATCTCGGGTAGGGGGTCCCGAACTGTGCGTCTAAGGCGGATGGTAACAGGAGGCGTGGGACACAATGTTTACCCAGGTTTGGGCCCTCTCGATGGAGGTAATACCCTACTTCCTGCTTGATTGATCTTGATGATATGAGTATTACAAGAGTTGATCTACCACGAGATCGTAGAGGCTAAACCCTAGAAGCTAGCCTATGATTATGATTGTTGTTGTCCTACGGACTAAACCCTCCGGCTTATATCGACACCGGAGGGGGCTAGGGTTACACAGAGTCGGTTACAAGGGAGGAGATCTACATATCCGAATTTCCAAGCTTGCCTTCCACGCAAAGGAGAGTCCCACCCGGACACGGGACGAAGTCTTCAATCTTGTATCTTCATAGTCCAACAGTCCGGCAGAAGTATATAGTCCGGCTGTCCGAGGACCCCCTAATCCAGGACTCCCTCAGTAGCCCCTGAACCAGGCTTCAATGACGATGAGTCCGGCACGCAGATTGTCTTCGGCATTACAAGGCGGGTTCTTCTCCACATTCCGAGTACCTGTCGAGTAGTGTCCGGCTTCCCATGAATGTTGCACTCCTTGGCTTCTGTGCCTAATAATGGCTATCCTCCACGTGTCGAGCGAATGCGAGAAGTCGGGGCATTTTTACACTTGCCACCCTAACCATGTAAGTAAATTGTATATTTAAAGAGGCGAGGACCCTCAGATCCAGATCACACCGTCCTCCCACAGCGAGTATCCATCGGAGCGCGCCCGGAAAAGTCCATCCCATCATGGCCGGCCATCGCAGCTCCTCCTCTCGCTCCCGTAGCCCTAAGCCAGGCAATTGGAAGAAGTGTTCCATCCCTCACAGCCAATTAGTAGAGTTACAGACCCAGGGATTCCTCCCTCCAGCGTATATGGTCCCCGTTCGAGCCGGACTAGCCACTTAAAATGGCGGGGAGCAAGCGGAGAGCTTTCCCAACCCATCTATGGGGGAGTGGGTATGCCTTGCCCCTTACTTATTAAGGGGACTTGGATTTCCAATCCATCCGTTCCTCCGCGGGCTCCTAGAGTTCTACGGCCTCCAGCTGCATAATTTTACTCCCGCCTCCATATTACACATCGCTGGCTATGTAGCCCTCTGCGAGCTGTTTTTGGGCTGCGAAGCTCATTTCGAGCTATGGAAGAGGCTATTCTGCCCCGTACCCCGCACACAGGAGGGGTCAATATATCAAGTGGGCGGAGCCGAAATATGGCGCATCGCCGGGACCGGATACCTGTCCGGTACTCCGAAGAAGACATCCAAAGACTGGCCTTCGGAGTGGTTTTATATGGAGGACGTCCCCCTTCTGGACCCTATTCGAATGGGCCTTCCTGAGTTCGACAATGCTCCCTTGAATAAACGCCGCAGCTGGCGCCCTCGGAGCCCCCAGGAGGAAGATAACGGAGAAGTCCTTTACCTGATGGGCCGGATAAAGACGCTGGCCAAATCAGGATTGACACTAATTGAGGTTATGTCAATATGTATAATGCGGGGGGTGCATCCACTTCAATCTCGGGGACAACCCATGTGGCACTTCAATGGAGAAGACGATGCCACCCGCTGCGGTCATAAGGGATCGGACTCAGTCGCTGCTCTAGCGAAAATTCTATCCGATTTGTACAAAGGAGAGGAAGAGGAGTTCATCCGCATTAAGCCACGGGATGGATTCTCCATGTACAACCCCCAAGCTGGGTGAGCTGCTACTTTTTACTCCAAACCTTCCCGCGTTCTTCGTCATAAGTATTTACCTTGCCATTTCATAGCAGGAACTGCGAAAAGTTGTGAGGGAGGTCCACAGCCCGCCTCCACAACCAGAGGACCCTGACCAGGCCCTCGACCCCGGACTCAAAGAAGATCCGGACACATTTGTGGAGCTTATTGACAGGACGTTCTATCAATTAAGCTGTGATGGTGCCATGGTGGCCATCATAGCCGATTATCCTGGACTACTCCCAGCATCGTATGTAAGTAAAACCGGAGTCCCAACTTCCGAGAAGGATCCCTTTTTCTGCACTTCACCTACCGCACACATATGGTGTCTTACAGGGAAGGCCCTCGGGACGCCATGCCGAACCCGCAGTGACTCACCAACAAGGGGCACCGAAGCCGGGTAGGCTTAAAAGGAAGGCGGTCAGGACTGAGACACCGTCGCAGAGGTATGAAAAAGAACCCCGCTCCGTGGTTGTCGTCTTTTAAAATATAATAATGCCCATGTTTCCTAGTAGGAAAAACGCTCGCCGGACTATATCCGGAGAGGTTGCCGGCCACGCCTCCACCAGTCGGGCTCCAGAGCCGGACTTAGAGGCGGACGCTAACATGGGGCCAACACCGGATGTTCCTCCTACAGAGGATGCGGATAGGCTGTCCGCTACGAATTCCGAAGTGGAGAGCGCCATGAATCACAGGCGTCGTCGGGCCGTACTCTGCGACGCTTGTTTCTCCCAAGAGGCGTTCGATGCCTTCAACTCAGGAGACGCGTACATCTGAGCTGCTCAAAATGGTCTTGCCAGAGCCACGGACCAGTATGTAAAGGATATACGGGTAAGAAAATCTAATAATTATGTATATTAGTAGCCCCTGAGACTTGAAACAGTTGACACAACTGATTTAAGGATCATTATTTGTGTAGGTTCTTACGAAGAAGAATACCCATTTATCTCAAGAGCTGGAGGAGTGCAAAGCCCAGCTACGGGCCGCAATTGCCGCAATGAAGGAGTCCGAGAAGGCCCCATCTGGTAACACTTGTTTCTATAAAAAGGAATGACATGTACCGATTAGTGTGCGACATGTATGCAAATCTAACAATAGATTCTGCAGATGATACCGAAATGACTCCAGAGTCGTGCGAGGGGATGAGCAACATGCTCAACGACAGTTAAAGGCTGGCGAGCGCGTGCTTAAGAAGGTTAGGCAGGAGAAAAACGATCTCCAAGATGCCAATATCCGGCTGAGTGTTGAACTGAAAGATGTTCGGGCCCAGCTTGCTGACTCCGTAACGGAGAATAAGAGGCTTCGACGCAGCATTTTTAGTAAGTGCTTGAACGAACTTTTATAGAGTTCGGCGAAGAAACCGACTAACAGAGTTATATCTGTAGGTATGCTGACGGGTCGTCCCGCAGAAGAGATGCCCGGGTCTGCAGGTGATCTTCTGCCCGAGCTCTCACAATTGCACGAACAAGTTCAGCAGGTGATGCAGGGCATTGCCCAGGCCTTGTGGCCATCCGCCTCCCTGCCAGGAGGCATGGGGGAGCTCGCAAAGATGCTCAAGGGAGCGCGGTGGCGCTTCTGATTATGGAAGATATCTGCCTGCCGACAAGGTGCGAGGGAAGCCTGGGCCATGGTGAAGACTCGGTATACCAAGGCTGACCCGAACCATATGGCCGAAGTCAGACCTGTGGGGTCTGATGGGAAAGAAATCCCCGTCAGTTTGGTGTATGACCAGGTGAAATTAGCCGCAAAGTATTCCCAACAGGATTGTAGGCTGGACAGCCTGTTGGATAGTATAGAAGAAGAATTTAGTCCGTCTAAGTGACTGTGTACTTCGATTGACATATATTGTCCCTAGCCGGATTGTAATTCATTTGTCATGGCAGACCTTTTCGCTTCGACCTCCGGACCCGACAGTCCGGAGTGTATCCGAATACCCGCTCAGTTATGTAAAAAACCGGGGTATGCGTGGAAACTAGGCGTAGGGGTCATAAGTGCTTGAACAGACAAGTACCCAACTAGCTATGTTATATTACATGGATAGTAAGAAACATCTTCCAGGGAGAATAGTTCCGTTAAGGGTTCCTTTCCCTGGATACGCATGCATTAATGTGCATGTCCGAACTGCAAAAGGAGACGCAGGATATAAACATCTGGGGGCATGTATTACAATAAATAAAAGTCATCTTTTGTTCACCGACCGAATATTCCCTTAAGAACGCTAGCTTTCGGCTTCACCCAGTCTGAGGTACACATCCGGCTGACGCGGCAGTAACAATCACAGAGGTGCTCCCCTTATGCCCTAGCCGAATTAACAGGAACGTAGGGCATAAACACAAGAGCCAGGCAACCCAGCTTGGCCAAAACTTAAGTCATATCGATGCATATAATGGTGAAGAAAAGGTACATGTGTAAAAGTAACACATGTGCGGGGGGCATAAAGCCCGGAACATAATTATATTAAGCTTCTGTATAAGTAGCCCCCAGGTATAATGAGCACGCCTAGCGCGTAAAGATTGTGTAGTCAAGACACATTTTAACCTTGTAAGGCTGTGAAGAAAAAAGTGAAGAAAGAAAAGACAGATAGCTGATATATAAAAAATTGACGGAGGTAAGGAGACGAACACATAGTCTGGAACTAGGCGTAGAACCTTCGGAGTCTGGCTGCGTTCCATGGGTTTGGCTCGAGTCGATTGTCCGATGCATCCCGCAGACTGTACGCTCCACCGGTCAGAACTTGGTCGATAACGAAGGGACCTTCCCATTTGGGCTCGAGTTTGTTCTTTTTCTTCTCTGGTAGGCGTAGAACTAGTTCGCCAAAATAATAAGTTTTGGCCCATACTTCTCTGCTTTGATACCGTCGAGCCTGTTGCTGATAGAATGCGGAGCGCGCTTTTGCCACGTCACGCTCCTCCTCCAGGGCGTCCAAACTGTCCTGCCGATCAAGCTCGGCTTCTTTCTCTTCGTACATGCGCACTCGAGGTGAGTCATGAATGATGTCACAGGGCAGTACCGCCTCTGCGCCGTACACCAAGAAAAACGGTGTGTATCTGGTAGTGCAATTCGGCGTGGTCCGCAGCCACCATAGTATGGAGTCGAGCTCCTCTACCCAGTGCGTATCTGATTCCTTTAAGGATCACACTAATCTGGGTTTAATGCCGCTCATGATAAGACCATTTGCCCGTTCGACCTGACCGTTTGTTTGGGTGATAGACGGAGGCATAATCAAGCTTAATGTCCATGTTGCTGCACCAAGTTTTTACCTCATCGACTGTAAAGTTCGAGCCGTTATCGGTGATAATGCTGTGGGGGACACCGTAACGGTGTACAACCCCGGATATGAAGTCTGTCACTGGTCCGGATTCGGCCGTTTTAACCGGTTTGGCTTCTATCCATTTGGTGAATTTATCCACCATGACCAACAGGTATTTTTTTCTTACGGCTTCCCCCTTTAAGGGGTCTGACAATGCAACGTGCCTCGTTTGGGTCCTCGGGGAGTTCTTGCCTAGTTAGGTAAGCCAAGAAGGGTTCTGTCCACGGGGCGATGACGACCATAATCACGTGGGCCGAAGGTGTTATTTCGGTGGCTGAGCCTCCGATTACGTCAGAGTGTTCGGGATCTGGCGTTGTGGCCGGGTCCGAACTATTGTTGCCGGTCTCTCCTTCCCATACCATGGATGGCTTAAACAGTCTTTCCAAGCAGATATTAGGTGGGACAGGGTCGCGCTTAGCGCCGATGCGGGCGAGGATATCCGCCGCCTGATTGTTTTCCCGGACCACATGGTGGAATTCAAGCCCCTCGAGCCGAGCTGACATCTTGAGGACGGCGTTGCGGTGAGCCTCCATTTTCGGATCCTTGGCGTCGAAGTCTCCATTTATTTGAGATATTGCGAGGTTCGAATCCCCACACACCTCTAGGCGTTGAATGCCCATGGAGACTGCCATCCGGAGACCATGTAACAGGGCCTCATATTCTGCTGCGTTGTTGGACTATGTGTATAGTATTTGGAGTACGTATTGGACTATATCTCTGGTGGGGGATGTCAGGACGACACCAGCCCCCAGACCAGCCAGCATTTTAGAGCCGTCAAAATGCATGATCCAATTAGAGTACGCGCCGTACTCTTTAGGGAGTTTGATTTCTATCCATTCAGCGATGAAATCAGCCAGTACTTGTGACTTAATGGCTCGCCGTGGTTTGTATATTATGTCAAACGGGAGGAGCTCAATAGCCCATTTGGCAATCCGGCCCGTGGCATCGCGGTTGTTTATTATGTCATTGAGTGGTACTTCAGAGGCCACCGTACTGAACACTCTTGAAAGTAGTGTCGTAGTTTCTGGGATGCCATGAAGACCGCGTATGCTATCTTTTGATAATGTGGATACCGTGATTTGCATGGAGTGAGGACAGTGGATACATAGTATACCGACGTTTGAAGTGGGAACTTATGTCCGTCCGTCTCTCGTTCGATGACGATCAGTGGGCTTACAACTCGGTGTGTTGCCGCTATATATAACAGCATCGGTTCGCCGACATTTGGCGCGGCCAAGATTGGGTTGGTGGCCAACACGGCTTTTATTTCTTCCAATCCGGCCATGGTCGCATCCGTCCACTCGAAGTGTTCAATGCAGCAAAGAAGGCGATAAAGAGGTAGTGCCTTTTCTCCTAATCGGGAGATAAAGCGGCTTAAGGCAGCCACACATCCAGTTAGTTTCTGGATTTGCTTGAGGTCTGCTGGGATAGCCAACTATGACAGAGCTCTGATTTTAGCCGGATTTTCTTCAATTCCTCTATTGGAGACGATGAAGCCTAAGAGCTTTCCGGCGGGCACGCCGAAGACGCATTTTTCCGGATTGAGCTTGATGTCGTATGTTCGGAGATTGTCGAACGTGAGCCTCAAGTCATTTATTAAGGATTCGACATGTCTGGTTTTAATGACCACATCATCTACGTATGCCTCCATTGTTTTGCCGATCTGTGTTTCCAAGCATGTCTGAATCATGCGTTGATAGGTTGCACCGGCGTTTTTGAACCCGAAAGGCATGGTTTTGGTCGGAGTAAATGACCACGGGTAGCCTAACCGACTCCCCTGGCTCTTCAAAAATTATCGGGCCGATCGAGCCTTCAAGCACCCAAAGCACAGGGCCGCCTTCCCCTGGCCGGCTATCTCACAGGCCGACTACTGGAAGGCGGCCCGGCCCTAAAACCCTCCCGAAGAAAGCCACAAGAAGGCCGACTCCAAGAAGCCGGCCACAAGAAGGCCGACTCCAAGAAGCCGGCCACAAGAAGACCGACTCCACGATGCCGGTCACAAGAGGGCCGGCTCCCGGCAAGCGGCCAAGATTGCACCCTCAAGGACTGCACCCACATAATGGTGATGAGACGGGGCGTGGCTACAATAAAGCCTGCCACCCCCGAATCCCGGAGCACGCATGGCCACTGTGCGCCGTACGGGTCGGCCATCCCCCGTCCGGCGCGGCACTGTTACCATGTTGACCATGACGCCACCCATGACAGGCTGTCAGTACGGCCCGCAGGCGGCGGGCCCCTTCAGCCAGAGAGACGCTCGAAGGCGGCCAAGCCCCCCCAGTCGGCCTGGGGCGTAGCCGGCTACCTCACTCCCTCGAAGTATGTGCATCATTAAGGAGACAAGACGAGGTAAGACTACAATGAGAGCCCGCCAGACGGCGGCACTGTAGCCATGCTTACCTCGGCAAAGCCCTCGTCATCAGGGGCGAGGTTACAGTAACCAGCCGCCGGCTAGACCCCCAGGCGGTGGGGCCGGCCTGTCGGCCGAGAGGCCGACAGCCGGCGGGGCGCACCGGTCGGCGGGCCCCAGCGGCCGGCAGAGAAGCCGGCGGATACTGACACTGACGGCCTGGACCCGCATCCAGCCGGATTACCATTGTACCCCTGGGGGGTAGGCCTATATAAACCCCCAGGGCACCCATGCAAAGGGTTGATCTCTTAGAGTTTTAGACACCACATAGAGAGAAGAGGAGAGCTAGCCTTGCCCTTCTTCTTCCTCTAGCCGAACAGCTCAAGGAGCCACTTGTAGCCACTTGTGTTGATCTAGTGATCATGCGGAGACCCCGCAGAGCAGGACTAGGGGTGTTATCTCCACGGAGAGCCCCGAACCTGGGTAAGATTCGCCGGCGTGCATGTCTTCGCCTCATCCCGTTTCCAGGCACCGGCGATGTCTTACTGGCTCCCACAATGATAAGCCACCCGTTGGCATATGTCGCACCTACCACCCGACATTTGGCGCCCACCGTGGGGCCAGGTGCACCGCCGTCCGGAGACCTGTTCTGGATGGGAACCCATTTCCTTCCCAGCGAGCGTAGCCAGCCCGGCACGCCCGATGGCGCTTGCCCCGACGCGCTGCAAGGCGTCGACGACGCCTGCACGGCGAGCTGCCTCGCCGATCTTCTTGGCGAGGCTCGCATCTACGACGACTGCCCCGAGAGCCGCCTCGTCAGCCTCCTCGATCAGCTTCACGTCTCCAGCAAGCCTGCTGTGGATTTGGAGTCGGTCGGCTCCACCGACCCGATGCTTGTCGACTCCGACACGGCATCGCTTGACGCCTTCCCCACCAACGTGGTGATCATCGACGACCCTCTTCCTCGAGCCGACAGTGGCGGCAGCACTGTCACTGAGGTGCTGGTCATCAGCCATGGCGCCGCCTCAAGCGAGAACGCCCACGACGCCCTACAAGCGGCGCTACACGACCTGTCCGCCCCCATCCCGGCCGACACCGACGCCGTGACACTGGAGGCACGCTGCCTCGCCCTCATCGCGGAGGGCCAGAAGATATCATCCATGAGATGCCTCACTGAGGCTCACCAGTGCGAAGTCGACCGCGCCGCCTTTGGTATGCCGCCTCCTGATGGGCCGAGCCGAGCCGGCATCGTCAAGAAGCGCGGCGCGGCCATCGCCAGCATGCTGGGAGCAGACCGCCCACTCTACGCCACGCCACTCGAGAACCTGCGTGCCGCTCAGGCGGCCGTAGACGAGCTGAACGGGCTGGGGGCCGACGAGCTACCCTAATTGACTAGACGCATCCAGCAGCTGATCGACGCGGCCGCAGAGCGGCATGAAGCCAGGGCCCGCGCTGAAAGTCCTCCCCCACGCCGAGAGCACGACGCGACATCCCGGACGTCGACTGCAAGCGGCGCCCACGCGAGAAAAGACAAGGAGCCGGCTGCTAGCCGCAGTCGGGCTCGGCTCACCATCGAGCGCGACGCAGAAGGCCGCCCCCGAGCTGTGGAACGACAAGGCAATCCGCCTCCTCCCCCGCCTCGTGGGGAGAGATATCCCACCCCGCCACCTGTTACGCATCTGACTCTCGGCGACTGACTAGGCCACCGCGAAGGAGTCGGTGAGAATGACGCCCGCCACCGGATCGACCGCCTAGCGCGATCCCTGGCGCTAGAAGAAGAAGATGATGTCGGCCCGCCTTGCTTTGGCCCCCGCATCCGCGATGAGCCCTTCCCCAAAGGGTTCTCACTCCCAAGAGACACGCCAAAATACAACGGCTCCGTGAAGCCGGAAGACTGGTTGATCGATTACTCCACCGCAGTCCGCATAGCAAACGGCAATAGGCGCGTTGCCGTGAAGTACGTCCCGCTCATGCTTCAAGGCACGGCACACACCTGGTTGAATAGCCTCAAGCCCTACAGCGTCAACAGCTGGCTAGACTTCACGGAAGTCTTCATCCGCAATTTCACCAGCACATACAAGCGACCTCCCAAGCGCCGCCAGCTTTCCATGTGCGTCCAAGGGCCCAGCGAATCAACTCGTGACTACCTCACGCGTTGGGCCGAGCTCCGCAACTCCTGCGAAGGGGTGCACAAGGTTCAAGCCATAGAGTACTTCACCGCCGGGTACTGAGAGGGCACCCTCCTCAAGCACCGGCTCCTCTGCGACGAGCCGACTACCCTCGATGAGCTGCTGATCATAGCAGACAAGTACGCCACGGCCGACTCTTCAATGAAGACTGAGCTTCGAGTGGATGCCTCTGGAAAGGTGCTCGCTCCGGCTCCCAAGACGCCGGCCGGTGACTCCAATCGACGCCCGTACCCAAACGACAACAAGCACAAGGCCCCTATGCCGCCTTCCACCAGTCGGCAAGTAGCCACAGTCGAAGACGAACAACCTGAAGGGCGGCCCATGCCCAAGAAGCAGAAGGGCGGCGTGCCGGCTTTCTCCTATGAGAAAACCCTTGATGCCCCCTGCAAGTTCCACAGCGGCGCGAAGCCGTCCAACCACACGACTCGGAAGTGTCATTGGCTCACGTGAATCTCCAAAGGCAAAGGGCTGGTGCCGCCTCCACCTGCTGGCCAGCCACCTCCAGCCCCTCAGCAGCCGGCTGCTCGACCAGCAGTCGGAGCCATTCAAGACGAGTTCCCGGACGAGCATGCCGCCTACGTCGTCTTTACAAGCCAAACTGAAGATAGACGCAGTCAGCGCCGACAACACCAAGAAGTCAACGCGGTCACCTCTAACAAACCCAGAGTTTATGCATTGGTCTGAGAAGCCTATCAGCTAGAGCCGGGCCGATCACCCAAAGGTGATGCCGTCTCCTGGCTCTTATGCATTGGTGCTGGACGCCACCCTCGCGACAGAAAGGCGAGCTGCCCGTTTCTCCCGAGTACTGATTGACGGTGGGAGCAGCATCAACATACTGTGCCATGACACCATGGAGAAGTTGAACATCAAGACGAAGCAACTCATGCCAAGCCGGACTGTGTTCCATGGCATCGTACCCGGCCTGTCCTGCTCACCAATTGGCAAGATCAAGATAGATGTTCTCGTCGGAGACAAGGATCACTTCCGTCGAGAAGCAGTCTGGTTTGAAGTGGTAGATCTAGAGAGCCCTTACCACGCGTTGCTTGGCCGACCTGCCCTGGCTAAGTTCATGGATGTGCCCCACTACGCCTACCTCAAGATGAAGATGCCTAGTTCAAAGGGGATCATCACCATAGCCGGAGACTACAAGAAATCCTCTGAGTGTGCTGCAGCCTGCAGCCGGCTGGCTGAGTCCCTCGTGATTGCCGAAGAAAAAAAGATGCTGGACCGAGTCGTGGCCATGGCCGGCAAGCAGCCGGCCCTGTCCCCTGACCCCAAGGAATATGATGCTCAAGGCTCCTTCCAGCCGGCTAAGGAAACAAAGAAGATACCTCTGGACCCAGAGAACCCGGAGAGGTTTGCCGTAATTGGAGCAAACCTGGATAGCAAATAGGAAGGTGAGCTCGTTGATTTCCTCCATGAGAATCGGGACATCTTTGCATGGTCCCCAAAGGACATGCTGGGTGTTTCGAAGGATTTCGCCGAGCACAAGCTACACGTCCGAGCAGACGCAAAACCAGTCAAACAACCTCTCCGCCGACTGTCGGAGGAAAAGAGAAGGATTGTAGGAGAAGAGATAGCCCGGCTTCTGGCAGCCGGCTTCATTATGGAGGTGTTTTTTCCAGAATGGCCTGCCAACCCAGTCCTTGTATTGAAGAAAAACAATAAATGGCGCATGTGTATAGATTATACCAGCCTCAACAAAGCCTGCCCCAAAGATCCGTTTGCCTTACCTCAAATCGATCAAGTGATAGACTCCACAGCCGGATGCGAGCTGTTGAGTTTCTTGGATGCTTACTCAGGCTACCATCAGATCAAGTTGGATCCAGCCGACCGCCTGAAGACTGCCTTCATCACACCATTCGGAGCTTTCTGCTACCTGACTATGACATTCGGCTTGAGAAATGCCGGTGCCACTTTTCAGCGTTGCATGCAGAAATGCCTCCTCAAGCAACTCGGTAGAAATGCCCACGTCTATGTAGACGATATTGTGGTGAAGACGGAGAAGCGCGGCACCCTGCTGGAAGACCTCAAAGAAACATTCGACAACTTGCGCCAGTTTCAGATCAAGCTCAACCCTGAGAAATGCGTGTTCAGAGTACCAGCCGGCCAGCTTCTAGGCTTCTTGGTCTCCGAACGCGGCATCGAGTGCAACCCAGTGAAGATCAGGGCCATAGAGAGAATGGAGATTCCTACCAAGCTACGAGACGACCAAAAGTTTACCGGGTGCCTGGCCTCCCTGAACCACTTCATCAGCCGGCTAGGAGAAAAGGCTCTCCCCCTGTACCGACTCATGAAAAAGTCCACCCACTTCGAGTGGAATGACCAAGCAGACCAAGCTTTTCACGAGTTGAAGAAGATGCTGACCACGCCACCTGTCTTGGCGGCGCCAACTGAGAAAGAGCCCATGCTCCTTTACATTGCCGCAACTAGCCAAGTGGTCAGCACAGTTATTGTGGTCCAACGCCTAGAAGAAGGCCGGGCTCAGTTAGTCCAGAGGCCGGTGTATTATTTGAGCGAAGTACTGTCCACCTCGAAGCAAAACTACCCGCACTACCAGAAGATGTGCTATGGAGTATACTTCATCGCCAGGAAGCTGAAGCCGTACTTTCAAGAGCACCCCATCACGGTCGTATGTACTGCCCCGCTTGCCGAGATCATAGGCAGCCGGGATGCATCCGGCCGGGTGGCCAAGTGGGCCATTGCGCTGGCTCCTTACACGATCTTCTACCAGCCTCGCACTGCCATCAAGTCCCAAGCATTTGCCGACTTCCTTGTCGACTGGGCCGAGACCCAGTACCTACCGCCGGCTCCCGACTCCACTCATTGGCGGATGCACTTCGATGGATCCAAGATGCACACCGGCTTGGGAGCCGGCATCGTCCTCACCTCTCCCAAGGGTGACAAACTCAGATACACATTGCAAATTTATTTTGCCGCCTCCAACAACGTGGCCGAGTACGAGGCGCTCATACATGGGCTCCGGCTAGCCAAAGAGCTTGGCATCCACCGGATCCTGTGCTATGGCGACTCGGATTTGGTAGTCCAACAATCATCTGGCGACTGGGACGCCAAGGACGCAAACATGGCGAGCTACCGATTCCTCGTTCAGCAAATCAGCGGATACTTTGAAGGATGCGAGTTCCTTCACGTGCCACGGGCCGACAACGAGCAAGCAGATGCCCTGGCACGAATCGGTTCCACCCGACAAACTATCCCAACCGGCGTCTCTCTCCAACGCCTCCTCAAACCGTCTGTCAAGCCGTCTCCAGAATCAGACTCCATCTTCGTACCGCCTGACCCTGATGCAGTCGGATCTGACATGGGGAACCTAGCAGGCGGCTCGGGGACTTCGACAGGCGGCTCGGGGACTGCCGTAGTCGCACCCGGCTCAGGGACTTCAGAACCCGGCTCGGGGACTGCAGCAGTCGGCCCGGGGACTGCAACGACACAACAGGCGGTGGCCGACTCCAACTCTTCACCACCCAGCCCACCCACCCTGGTCGCAGTAGCCGTATTGGCAATAGAAGAAGTGACAGCTCCATCATGGGCCCAACCCATCCCGAACTTCCTGCTAAACAGAGAGCTGCCGACTGACGAGATCTCGGCAAGACAAGTTCAATGCCGAGCCGGAGCATACACAATAGTAAACAGAGAACTCGTTAGGCGCAGCGTCACTGGAGTCTTCCAGTGCTGCGTCGAGCCAGAGAAGGGCATAGCAATCCTCAAGGACATCCACCAAGGCGAATGCGGCCACCATGCGGCCTCAAGATCACTTGTCGCCAAAGCTTTCTGCCATGGGTTCTTCTGGCCGACTGCTTTGGTAGACGCCAAGGAATTAGTCAAATACTGCAAAGGGTGCCAAGTCTTCAGCTCCAAGCAACACCTGCCGGCTTCTGCACTCAAGACCATCCCCCTCACCTGGCCCTTTGCCATCTGGGGACTGGACATGGTGGGCCCATTCAATACAGCGCGCGGCGGCATGACACATCTGCTTGTCGCCGTGGACAAATTCACCAAGTGGATTGAAGCGAAGCCAATCAAGAAGCTGAACGGGCCGACTGCCGTGACATTCATCACAGATATCACCACCCGGTATGGCGTGCCACACAGCATCATCACCGACAATGGCACGAATTTTGCCAAAGGAGCACTGGCACGTTTCTGTGCGACACAGAGCATCCGACTGGACTTAGCGTCTGTAGCCCACCCGCAGTCAAACGGCCAAGTCGAGCGAGCAAACGGCCTCATCCTCTCCGGCATCAAGCCCCGACTGGTCGTACCACTGGAGCGTTCGGCCAGCTACTGGCTCGACGAGCTGCCGGCCGTCCTCTGGAGTCTGCGTACTACCCCGAACAAGTCAACCGGCTTCACCCCTTTCTTCCTTGTATATGGTGCCGAGGTTGTCATCCCAACTGATATTGAGTTCGACTCACCTCGGGTCACCATGTACACGGAGGCAGAGGCCAAGGAAGCGCGAGAAGACAACGTTGACCTGCTAGAAGAGGGCCGAGTGTTAGCACTCAGCCGGTCCGCCATCTACCAGCAGGGTTTGCGCCGTTACCACAACCGGAAGGTCAAGCCAAGATCCTTCCAAGAAGGCGATCTTGTGCTCCGGCTGATCCTGCGAACAGCCGGCCAACACAAGCTCTCGGCCCCTTGGGAAGGCCCCTTCGTCATCAGCAAGGCCCTAGGCAACGACTCCTACTACATGATCAACGCACAGAAGCCAAAGGCACGCAAGAGAGATGATTCCGGCAAGGAGTCGGAACGACCATGGAACTCCAATCTCCTCCGAAGATTTTACAGCTAAATACAGTATGTACCACGCTACCTTTTGTATTAAGTACAAGACAACGGGCCCCCCGAGGAGCACTCGGGGACTACCCTCTTTTATCTATGTATGATGAGTGTCATACCTATGAATGTATTACTACATTTGTTTTCCTGTCCGGCACCGGGTTCGATCAGTCGGCCCGGGGACTTGCCGCCTTGAGTTATATTAAAGTTCTACCTGCAGTCAGACAAGTAGTGTGCCGGCACCCAAGCCCTCTCTTGTTGAAAGTCGCAGCTCAAAGAATCGACTGTCCGACTGGCAAGAGTCAAAGGCAGGAAAGGATGCCCACACGAAAAACGGCTAAGGACTAACGAACTTATATAACATAAGCCAGCCTCCCACCCTGCCAACCGGCTGTGAGAACAGCCGGCTGGCCGGCTTCCGATTAACCTTGCTACAATCTAAGAAAGCTAGAGTACTTGCCCTCCCAAACGGCCAAGCCCTTCCCCAGCCACAGACTGCAGAGCAGCTGTCCGGCTGGGAAGGCGGCGACCAAGGGAGGGCGGCAAAGGAAACAACCAAAAGGATGAAAAGAAAATACAATCCGAAGCCAAGCACATGCATGATTATATTTACACAAAAGGCCTTCGAAAGGTCGGCGTTCAACATAGTTTGAATACACCCCCAGTGGGTGGAACTGTGTCACAGCCCTAGAAATCTGCTTGTAATTAGTGGCATTGCATCCATGCATCATTTTCAATTTCAATTAATCTTGAAATGGGGATGTTCAAACCCTAGCATCACTTGAATCAAACTAGGTCCAACTAAAATTTGCATTCAATGAAACCAAAATGTTCTTTATTGATATCTGGTATTTTTGGCAAGGGCTTTGATCCAAACCAAAAATAATGAACATTTTTAAGGAATTATTTTGGGCATTGAATTTAAATCAATATTGTATTTGGATTTGGTTTTATATTCTTAATATATGGAATATAATTTCAGATAACTCTGAAATAATTTATGTGCCTTTGGATAATCCCATTGTGCAATATAATAATATTCAAAGGAATGTTGTCACTGTTTTTACATTTGTTGGAGTTTAAAAAAACAGTGTCAAAAAGATTAAATAAAGGAAAACAGAACAAAAATTAAAATAGAGTAGAAGCCCACCTGGGCCACTTACCAGGTGCAGCCAGCTGGACGGCCCAGCCCACTGGCCGGAGCGGTTGTCTTCAACCTCTGCCAGTAGGCAGAGGCGTGTCGACGCCTGCGCGCCCGAGGCCTCCACCTCCTCCCTGCCTGCCTCACGCCTCCGAGACTCTCTCCCAGCGCCACGGAGACGGCCACGACCCCCCTCTCTCTGGAACTCCTCCCCTTCTCTGCTCTCTCTCCCGCGACCACCTGAGCTTAGCCCGTCGCCGCCGCTCACGGCCAACGCGCCCACCGAGCTCGCCTGACCTCCCTACCGTATCCCTAGGGTCCGTCGCGGCTCTGCACGTCGACGAGGAGAACCAAAACAAGCCCGGGAGCCCCTCATCCTCGCCATCGCCGTCGTCCTCGTCCTCGGGAGCCGACCACCGCCGTCGTCGATTCGCCAGTCACAGGACATCCCCGAGCAAGCCGAGCCCCTCTTCGTGATCACTGTGAGCTTCGCCGTCGTTTCCCCTTAACCCCGCGGCCTAGCGCTTGCTGTAGCCATCGTTTCCATCGGCGCCCGAACTCCGGCCGCCGCCTAGCTCGCTGCTGCCGTCACCACAGACCACCCCAGCCCCCTCTGCTTGCTCCATAAGATGCGCCACACCGCCAGCTCGGCGTAGCCGCAAACCACGTGTGAAGCGGTGATCTGTAGCGCCGTGCCGAGCAACCCCGGCGAGTCCCCGTCGTTGCTGTGGTCGCCGGCGTCAACTGCTGACGTGGCGCTGGTTTAATTAGCACTAATGACCTTACTAAACACCACTAGAGCCACTGCCATGTGGGCCCCAGTGCCTATTTATGTTAATTTAATTTCTGTTTAGATTAGTTTATAATCTAACGGGACCCACACGTCAGAGCTGACCGTGCTGACGTGGCTGTTGACCTGACCCCACATGTCTGTGACCCAGACAGCTCTGTGTCACTGACCAGTGGACCCCACTGGTCAGGTTTGACCTGGACGAGGTCAGTTGACCTGCTGACGTCACCGTGACACAATGCTGACGCAGTATTTGATTTCTGGATTTAAAATAATTCAGAAAATTCTAGAAAATAGTATAAACTTCAAAAAATCATAGAAAATAATCTATAACTCAGAATGAAATAAATTATATATGAAAAATGATCAGAAAAATCCAAGGAATCTGAATATGGCATTTTCATGCATGTTTGAACAACTTAACCTCGCTGTTTAGTCCAAAACATGATAATGCACTATTTGAATTCATAGTTTGAATTTGAATTTGAACCTTGAGTTCAAATCAACCCAAACCTTTCTGTTACTAGTTGCATTAGCTCAAACCACAACATATTGCCATGTCATGATCATGCATCATATTGTTGCATTGCATTGATTGTGCCCTTCTCTGTTTGCCGGTAACCGTCCCCTCTCAGTAGACAATGCTCCGACGACGTGGTCGATGACACCGATGAAGAACTATAATATCTTCAGAAGTGCCAGGCAAGCAAAACCCCCTTGTCCATTCCGATACAAACCCACTCTCTCGCTCCTGCTCTCTTTTACTGCATTAGGACAACAACGATTCATCTGTTACTTGCTGCGGTAGTTGAACCCCTTATCCTCTGCATGACCTGTCATTGCCACAGTAAATAGATGAAACCCACTAGCATGAGTAGGAGTTGTTTGAGCCCCGATGTGCCTACTCATTCATGCTTGTTTGTCATGCCTGCTATTGCTTAGAGTTGTGTCAGGTCTGATTCATCGGGGATGAGTTGGAATGGTGATGAACATGTCCTACTGTGTGTGAGCTAAGTGTGTGAACACGATTTGGTAAAGGTAGCGGTGAGAGGCCATGTAGGAGTACATGGTGGGTTGTCCCATTGAAGCCGTCCTCAGGAACTGAGTTCTGTGTTTGTGGTCCATGATACAGTTACTGTCACGACCGGTTTTTCAATAAAATATTTATTGCGAGACCAATCCCTGGACCAGTAAAGAAGAATTCCTTCTCACTGGTAGACAATATCTTGGTCACAGAAAAAGAATGCCAGGAGTACTGAATATAATACAAGGTTGACCGGGGACTGCTCAACAATTTATTCGTGCACGCCGAATAAACATAACGGCGGATAGGGTGGCATAACTACTAACTCACGATAACAACGGTGGTGGAAATATCACCACGAAGTTGGTGATATGACTCCTGAAAACTATAGCTCTTCGAGCGTCGGAGTGAGCCTCGAGGAGACTTATTTCGGGTGGCGGAAGCGTATATGATACAAGTGACCAATATCCAGGATCGCACGGGACTGACTGGGATTCCTCTAGGCGTCGGACTCACTATCAAACTCTTCATCCAAGAGATCGCCTTCGTCAACATCTGGCCAAATCAACAAGCCAGGTGAGTACTATGAAAGTACTCGCAAGACAGTTCGGACATAAGATATAACAAATGTAAACATGAAGCAACAGAATAACAAGTGCGTTCAGACATAGAGACAATGATACATGGGGAAATAACAGAGAAGTCGGGCGGTAGTCCTCCCGAAATCCCAAAATAAATACTGGGTGCCAAACGAGGGTCTGAATGACTCCTCGAGAGGAAACTGCAAGAATAACAATGCCGCAGTCGGACGTCTGAGCGACATCACATAAAGGGCTTATAACAGAAATTAAAAGACAGTGCGTGCCACAGTCGGACGTCTGAGCGACATCGCGAAAGGGCTTATATCAAAAGTAAATGACATAAGTGCCACAGTCGGACGTCTGAGCGACATCACATAAAGGGCTCATATTGAAAGTAAGAGACAAACATGCCACAGTCGGACGTCTGTGCGACATCACATAAAGGGCTTATATTGAAAGTAAGAGACAAACATGCCACAGTCGGACGTCTGAGCGACATCACATAAAGGGCTTATATTGAAAGTAAGAGACAAACATGCCACAGTCGGACATCTAAGCGACATCACATAAAGGGCTTATATTCATAACTTAGTAACTCATGAATCTTAAATCATATCAAGAGAATAATCAGACATGAGATAAACAACAGGGTTAGTCCATCCACAGGAATAATGTTCAGCTAAGTTTACTACTCATGCTCGCTTACCGGAAAGAAGATTATACCACGAGGTTACGACATATACATGGATACGCTGATCATGTTACTGGACCATGGATACGATGACTCGGAAGGATTTGACTCTGCAGAGTTTGTACTTTAACCACAGCCAACGGATTTCAGTAGTCACGGGGACTAGTTCCGTTTACGGTGTTTTGGAAGAAACACATCTAACCAGTACACACCCATTCAACAATCCGAAGCCAGGAATCACCCTCGGCAACGTTCAAGAAAAACCTTGAGACGGGGAGGCTACAACCTCGCGTAGCATGGGATCAAATTTCTATACGCGCGCTCTAAGGGGTGCCCCCCTCTCGGTCCCAATCGAAAACACCCATGCCCCCTGACCGGATGACTGGCTTTAATCCAGGGCCATGGAACCATCATCCCGGCCCCTCTATTTGGTGTGTACACGGAAAGAGGTTACCAACTTACTAAACCGCATTCTGGCAGAAAACAAGTGGTAGTACGGAAGGGGGAAGAACGATAACGTGGCTCCGTTCACGTTAACGTCGGAAAGTGTCGGATGACGCAAGGCTGGCATGCTACAACAGTACCACCTTGCTGGCCTTCATGTCACCACATGATTTGGCCATCTCTCATCAGAGATCATCGCAACTGTGGAACATGCGGGTAGTTGCCTCACAAGCAACGAGATACTCACTGATACTCATATGCTACGCACAAACTCTTGCGCAAACATGCAAAACACTTATCATATCAAAGGTTCAAACATGCGTGCCTGGTTCGGAGAAGTCGGAGTCTAGCTCGGCGAAGTTCGCAGCTCCGTCACCTCTTCCGGAACCTACGGTATAGCGCAAAGGCATACTAACGTGAAAACCAACGCGTGCATAAAAGTTGTTCCAAATTTTTTCCAAATAAATCCCATAAAAACTAGACAAAATTATAAGACTATCAGAAAAAGAATCACTCAAAAATCACTTTTTATTAAAAAGTTATAAGGGTTTCTGTCCAGGGACTCATCTGTAATGAAACAGAAAAGTTCCAGGGGTTTAACTGAGAAAACAGAAAACGCTTCGGGAAGAAACGCGCCAGCTCAAAGAGAAAACGTATTTGCCCGAAGGCGCCAACAGAAAACGTTTCGAGGGAGAAGAGAATAGAGGCTGACAGGGCGGTCCACATGTCAGGTTTAAAAAGTTCGCCGGCGCCCGAAGATTGCGGTGGTCGCCGGCGTCGAACCACGGCGAGACAGGGAGATCGGAGTGTACCAAGAGCTTCAGCGTGTCCTTCCGCGTCGATGGGTGGTGGACTCGACCGACGGAGAGCACCACGTCGACGGCGACACTTTCTCCGGCGGACGGCGGCTCGGGTGATGGTGGAGAACTCCGGTGGGTGCTGCAAACTTCGAATTGAAGCGCGGGTCAGAAGGAGGGATGCACTAGAGAGCTACTGGCAAGAGATGGGAGGCAGAGGTGCACGCACGGGAGCGAATCGAGCTGGATCCCGTGGCGGGTCGCGGCGGCCGGAGTTGAGGAAGGAGACTTCCTCGGGGCTCTTCCAGTGGCTTGGTGTGGTCTAGGTGGAGTGCAGAGGTGGTGTGGGTTCGAGTTGAAGCTCGGGGCCTCTATTTATAGGCGGATCGAGGGGGTGGCCGTGAACGGGGTTGCTCCGGCGAGCAATTACGGCGAGGTAGTGTCTTGGCAGGGAGCTTAAGTGGCCAGACAGCATCAGTGAGGTGTACTGGTGCCGTTCCCCCGCTAATCCTGGTCGGTCTTGGCGTAATGGCGCCGGTCCACGGTGGGGTGGCCGCACGGGCACGACGGCGGCAGAGAGCGCGCTCCGCGCCCAGCGGTTCACGACGAGGGTGGCAGCGCGCACTGGGGAGTGGAAGACCACGCGGCGATCTCTGGTGGCTTGGGCGGCGCTGAGTGGCGCCGTCTGCGCTGCGCCTCTCTCTGGTGGCCGCAAAGCCGCCGCTGGCGTCGGTCACGGGGCGGCGCACCTCCTCCAGCTCGTCGCCGACGCCCGCAAGCATCCAGGCGCTCGTGCGGTGCAGAGTACAAGGGGGAGGGGACAGGAAAGACGGCGACGCCGAGGCACTGGCGAGATCGACTACGGACACTGAAGAAACGACAGCAACACTGAACTGTTCTCTAAATTTGACTGAACCTGATTTTGACAATGCTTTGCAGGTGTTCGACAGAATGATTTGGCAAGGAGAATTTTTTTTCTGGAGCTGGGACTTGGTGAGGTGACCTCTCAATGCACCCAGAGGCTGCCTGATTTTTCTCAGAATTTTTGGAGAAAGATTTGAATGAATTTCATCAAATTTGGCAAATCTGGTCCAAACTTGCAGCAAGTATAGTTTGAAAAATTTGAACTGAAGACCAGTGGATCTTCATGGATCTTGGTTGAGGGTTCAAAGGACTAGGAAGGGAAATTGGTTTGGGGGCAAAAATCAAAACAGAAATGGTAGCTCCTTTGTAAATCTCCAAGGGCTAGAATAGAAGGCAGAAATTGTTTTGATAAGATTTAAATGGAAAATAATCATATGGGGAGGTTCAACTTGCTGGATTTGATGCAAATCATGATCCAAAGATGAGGGAAGGTTTAGGAGAGTGGAGTTGCACTAAGGTCATGGCATGAGAGATTTGTTGAAAGTGGTAAAGGATTATTCCAAAAGCTATAGAGTATTTTCAAAGAAATTTTCAAAAGACATTTTTCCCAAGTGAAAAGCATTTTGGCTTGAGTCCAAAAATAAAAAGCAAGAACCTCCAAGACCAAAAACAAGTCTTGGGTGAATCCAAATAAAACTCTTGCCATAAAAAAATATTTTGAAAGGGAGGGTTCTTTTGAAGAAATTTTTTAAAACACCACCCTCAAGTCAATTTTTTTTTTGAAAAGGCCAAATAAAATTTTGGGTGTCACAACACCTACCCCCTTAGGAATAATCTCGTCCTCGAGATTTCAGCTGATCCTCGAATAGATATGGATATTTTGTCTGAAGAAAATCTTCCCTTTCCCATGTAGCTTCATCCTTAGTGTGGTTGCTCCACTGCACTCTGAAAAATTTTGTCGTTTTCTGACGGGTCCTCCGTTCAGACACTTCCAATATCTTTACTGGCCTTTCTCTGTAGGTGAGGTCTGGTTGTACATCGATGCTCTCATGGGATACATGCTTCTCCGGGTTACTTACACATTTTCTCAATTGTGAGACGTGGAATACGTCATGGACGTCTGACAGCTCCTTGGGTAGGTCTAGCTGGTAGGCTACTGTGCCTCTTCGTGCAATTATACAGAATGGTCCAACAAATCTCGGGGCTAGCTTCCCCTTAATTTTGAACCGTTGCAGGCCCCTCATAGGAGACACTCGTAGGTATACGGAATCACCGGGTTCAAAGCTGACCTCACGATGTTTTTGATCGTAGTAGCTCTTTTGTCGGCTCTGCGCTGTCTTGAGTCTGTCCCTGATCTGCTTAACTTTCTCCTCGGCCTCTTTAAGCATGTCTGGGCCGAAGATACGGCTATCACCTGTTTCTGACCAATTCAGTGGGGTACGACACCTCCGCCCGTACAATGCTTCAAAGGGTGCCATTTGCAAGCTGGCTTGGTAACTGTTGTTGTAAGCAAACTCGGCATACGGCAAACTCTCTTCCCAACTGGATCCATAGGTGAGCACACAGGCTCTCAGCATATCATCTAGGATTTGGTTTACACGTTCCGTCTGTCCATCAGTCTGAGGGTGGTACGCTGTACTGAATGCTAGTTGCGTGCCCAGAGCTTGTTGCAGGTGATCCCAAAATTTGGAGATAAATTGTGTGCCTCGGTCGGATATTATAGTCTTTGGGACTCCGTGCAAACAAACTATACGGGAGAGATAAAGCTTGGCCAGCCTTTGTGTGGAGTAGGTAGTCTTCACGGGAATGAAATGAGCAACCTTGGTTAGTCGGTCTGTGATGACCCATATGGCGTCATTTCCGCGTTGTGATCGAGGTAGTCCGACGATGAAGTCCATCCCAATCTCATCCCATTTCCACTCAGGTATCCTGTTTGGTTGTAGCAGCCCTGCTGGCTTTTGATGCTCAGCCTTGATGCGCTGACATGAATCACAACAAGCAATAAATGCGGCTATATCCCTTTTCATACCGTGCCACCAAAATCTTTCCTGAATGTCCTTGTACATTTTGGTTCCTCCAGGGTGGATCGAGTATGGAGCGGTGTGGCTTTCGGTTAGGATTTGTTGCTTGAGTTCCTCAATGTTAGGTACGCAAAGTCTGTCTCCGTACCATAATATTCCTTCACTATCTGTGACGAACTCTGAAGCCTTACCAAGGTTCATTTTCTTTCTTATACCTTCAATGCTGGGATGTCCCTGTTGAGCCTTCTTAATTTGTTCCACTAGGGTGGGTTGTATCTCCAGATTTGATATGGTGCCCTCAGAGACTAACACCATGTTGAGCCTAGCGAACTCTTGCTGAAACTCAGGCCTCAAGTTTTGCGGACCGTCGTTGTCCGGGCTGGGGTTTCGACTAAGGGCATCAGCCACTACATTTGCTTTCCCTGGATGGTAGTGAATGCCGACGTCATAGTCCTTGACCAATTCCAACCAGCGTCGTTGGCGTAAATTTAGCTCTGGCTGCGTGAAAATATATTTAAGGCTCTTATGGTCCGTATATATTTCACAATGATTTCCCAGCAGAAAGTGCCTCCACTCTTTGAGTGCATGGATGACTGCGGCTAGCTCCAAGTCGTGAGTTGGGTAATTTTCCTCATGCTTCCGTAGCTGCCTGGAAGCATACGCGACAACTTTGCCATCCTGCATCAGCACACATCCGAGGCCCTTCCGAGATGCGTCACAATACACTTCAAAACTCTTGTGTATGTCTGGCACAGTTAAGACCGGTGCGGTGGTTAGTTTCTTCTTGAGCTCTTGGAAGCTTTTCTCGCATGCTTCCGTCCATACAAACTTCTTGTCCTTCTTGAGCAATTGTGTCATTGGTTTTGCCACAGTGGAGAATCCTTCAATAAACCTTCTGTAATATCCGGCCATTCCAAGGAAACTCCGCACATCTGTCACGTTGGCGGGTGGCTTCCAGTCAAGTATGGCTTTGACTTTCTCTGGGTCTACGGCCACGCCTTCTTGGGTTAATATGTGGCCTAGGAAACCAACTTGCCTTAGCCAAAATTCACACTTGCTAAATTTGGCGTACAATTGATGTTTCCTTAATTCTCCCAAAACAATTCTGAGATTCTCAGCATGCTCTTCTGGTGTCCTTGAATATACCAGAATATCGTTGATGAACACCACAACAAATTTGTCCATGAATTTCATGAACACTTTGTTCATGAGGTGGATGAAATATGCGGGGGCGTTCGTTAGACCAAAAGGAATCACTGTGAACTCATATAACCCATATCTGGAAGTGAATGCTGTCTTGGGGATATCTTCTGTTCGTACTTTCAATTGGTGATATCCCGATCTCAAATCAATTTTTGAGAACACCTTGGCTTGTGCGAGCTGGTCAAACAAATCATTTATCCGTGGCATCGGATATTTGTTTTTGATGGTGACCATATTGAGGGCTCGATAGTCTATACACAGTCTCAGTGTCCCATCCTTTTTCTTGGCGAATAATACTGGCGAACCCCATGGTGAGGAGCTGGCTCGAATAAATCCTTTGTCCAATAATTCCTTTATCTGCTTCTTCAACTCCACCAATTCTAAGGGTGCCATTCTATAAGGTTTCTTATAGATGGGAGCGGTGCCACGTGCTAGTTCGATGCTGAATTCTATTTCTCGGTCTGGTGGCATGCCTGGTAGTTCTTCAGGAAATACGTCAGGGAACTCGCATACCACTGGAACTTTTCTCAGTTCTGAAATGTCCACTTTGTTCAGCTTTGGTTGCCGTGACCGTGGCTTTTTTTGAGCTGTAACCTTTATTGTCTTGCCGTGATGGTGAGTGAGAATCACGGTCCGATTGAAACAGTTAATGAATCCTTTGTTGGTGGTCAACCAGTCCATCCCTAAAATGACATCCAGTCCTTTATTTTCCAACACGATGAGATTTGCTTGGAACTGTAGTCCTTCGAATTCAATGATCACTCCTTGGCAGTAACTCTGAGCGATTTGCTTATTTCCGGGGGACTTGATGATCATCGATTTTTCCAAGGGAAGTATCGGAAAACCATGTTGCAAAACAAAACTCTTCGAAACGAACGAATGGGAAGCTCCAGAATCAAACAAAACCGTGGCAGGTACTGTGTTGACAGGGAACGTACCGAGCACGATGTCTGGGGCATTCTGCACTTCTTCCCTGGTCACATGGTTCAGGTGACCCTTCCTGTGGTTGTTGTTGGGATTGAAATTGTTGCGCTTGGGGGCTAGATTATTCCCACCATTGTTTGGCTTGGGGGCCGAGTTCCTCGGCTTTGGGCACTGTTTAGCATAGTGCCCTTCTTCTCCACAAGCATAGCATGTGACCCCTGGATGGTATGTGAACTCCTTGTCCCTGGCATGAAATTGTCTGACGGGCCTTAGATCAGTGGTCGTGGATTTCCTTGCTCCTGTCCTTGGAACCTCAGTCTTGCTTAGGTTGTTGCGAGCGAGGGTCGTCTTGTCCCTTTTCCGCTTACGGATATCCTCCAGGCTGCGGCGCTCATTCTCCAAGGTAATGGCCTTGTCAACCAGAGTTTTAAAATCCAGGAAAGTGTGTACCACCAGTTGGCATCTTAGAGCTGGTGCCAGGCCGTCCAGGAATTTTTCCATCTTCTTGTTCTCTGTCATGTGCTCGTCGTAGGCATAACGAGACAGCTGGGTAAACTGACCGTTGTATTTTGTCACTGACATGCCTCTTTGCTTGAGATCGTCAAATTCTCTCTTCTTGATTTTTATGATGCTCCTGGGGATGTGTGCCCCATGAAAGCCTTCCTTGAACTCCTCCCAGGTGATGTTGTGTTCACTGGGGTGCATGTGTAGGAAGTTTTCCCACCATGCTGCAGCTGCTCCAGTAAGGTAGTGTGGTGCATAAAGCACCTTCTCATGATCTGAACACTGAGCAATAATCAGCTTCCTTTTGATGCCACGAAGCCAATCATCGGCTTCTAGCGGCCTATCGGTGTGAGCAAACGTTGAAGGGCGAGTCTTCTGTAACTCAGATAACTTGGAATGTGGTTGCTAGGGTTCACGGTGGTTTCCCATATTGATGACGTGATTCATCATCTCTTGGTGCTGTTGCTGGCTTTGTTCGAAGAGACGGCATACTTGAGACAAGGCTGCTTCGCTGTCCTGCTGACTGGATTGTCCCTGAGTGAAGTTGTTGCTAGTCTGTGTCCCATAAACTTCTTCTGGCTGATTGGGCATGGAACGAATCCACGGACGAGACATTTTTCCAGTCTGGGGTATTATTTTGCAAACTCATATGAGAAGGACTGTGTGGCACAAGGAAAATCTTGCAAAGGCAAAAACTTAAAAGACCTCAAGATTTTTCAAGAAAGCATAAACAATTTTGCATGGAGGCGAACTGTTTAACCCAAATCTTACACGCGAAAAGCAAACACACGATACAACACTCAGGATGTGCGTACACAATCCTGAGATGTTATTTAGACTAGCATACTCCTCCGGAAAGCAGCAAACACACTAATACAAACTAGCGTACAGATAAAACACATCATACAAGCAGACATAACGCGCGGCTACTCGGCGCACTCAGTCGGAGATGGTGACGATGTCCTTTCCCTTGCCGAGGGCAAGACTCAGCGGTGCAGGAGATTCAACCTCCACCTCCTCTCTAGCTGGCTCCTGGCGCGTAACACTGCGCTGTGGTGATGGCGCGGGAGCGATAGGCGGCAGAGCGGGTGCGGCAGGCGGTGCAGCTCTGACTGGAGTAGGAGCGATGACTCGGTCGAACTCCTCAGTGGTAGGCAGACGGCGAGCAGTGGCCAAGATGGCCGGTGCATAAGAGGCTGAGGATGAGACGAATGTCAGAGGCGGTGCCGTGTGGAGAAGCTCCTTCCTGCAGGCAGGACCGCCCCGGACTAAGTCCATGCGGGCAGCCACAAGATCATGCACGAGGTTGTTGAAGGATTCTTCCAGAGCCTTGAGGTACTCCACGACCATCTCGATGGCTTCATCT
This sequence comes from Aegilops tauschii subsp. strangulata, assembly GCF_002575655.3. Taxonomy (NCBI): domain Eukaryota; kingdom Viridiplantae; phylum Streptophyta; class Magnoliopsida; order Poales; family Poaceae; genus Aegilops; species Aegilops tauschii. Next base: position 326,442,785 of record NC_053040.3, read on the forward strand.
CGCTCTCCCCGATGGCAGGCGAATGCATAGTGACAAGTATATGGCACATGGCATGGGAGGTAGCGGTAGCGACGAGTCTTCATCATAGGAAGAATGTCCCGAAGGCGAGCTATCGCCTCACGGGAAGCCATCTGCATGGCATGCCTCTCCATAGGCATGGCCCTTCCCACAAAACGGAAGTGGCGAGATGCAGAACGTCCTCCCTTGAATTGCACCACGGCTTGGTGCATAGACACGTCGTCGCTGAGCTTGTGCTGGTAAAGCGTGAACTCCGGACGAGTCGCTGGCCCGATCGCGAGCTTGGTGATGGAGACGAGGAGTTTGACAAACCCCTCGGGCACGTTCGTGAACACTCGAGTCTCGCAGTGGCTGCCAGCCATCTGCAAAAGTAGGCAAAAATTCTAAGTAGTCATGTCATAAATTTATGATGACCAACAGAAAAAATAGCTATAATTGCACAATGCTGAAAAAGCACAAACGACGCTAATAACCGATTAGCGAACGCACCTAGTGGCTTCCTACAATCAGCCTGGCTCTGATACCAAGCTTGTCACGACCGGTTTTTTAATAAAATATTTATTGCGAGACCAATCCGTTTTACGGACCAGTAAAGAAGAATTCCTTCTCACTGGTAGACAATATCTTGGTCACAGAAAAAGAATGCCAGGAGTACTGAATATAATACAAGGTTGAGCGGGGACTGCTCAACAATTTATTACATGCACGCTGAATAAACATAACGGCGGATAGGGTGGCATAACTACTAACTCACGATAACAACGGTGGTGGAAATATCACCGCGAAGTGGGTGATATGACTCCTGAAAACTACAGCTCTTCGAGCGTCGGAGTGAGGCTCGAGGAGACTTATTGCGGGTGGTGGAAGTGTATATGATACAAGTGACCAATATCCAGGATCGCACGGGACTGACTGGGATTCCTCTAGGCGTCGGACTCACTATCAAACTCTTCATCCAAGAGATCGCCTTCGTCAACATCTGGCCAAATCAACAAGCCAGGTGAGTACTATGAAAGTACTTGCAAGACAGTTCGGACATAAGATATAACAAATGTAAACATGAAGCAACAGAATAACAAGTGCGTTCAGACATAGAGACAATGATGCATGGGGAAATAACAGAGAAGTCGGGCGGTAGTCCTCCCGAAATCCCAAAATAAATACTGGGTGCCAAACGAGGGCCTGAATGACTCCTCGAGAGGAAACTGCAAGAATAACAATGCCGCAGTCGGACGTCTGAGCGACATCACATAAAGGGCTTATAAATGAAATTAAAAGACAGTGCGTGCCACAGTCGGACGTCTGAGCGACATCGCAGAAAGGGCTTCTATCAAAAGTAAATGACATAAGTGCCACAGTCGGACGTCTGCGCGACATCACATAAAGGGCTCATATTGAAAGTAAGAGACAAACATGCCACAGTCGGACGTCTGAGCGACATCACATAAAGGGCTTATATTGAAAGTAAGAGACAAACATGCCACAGTCGGACGTCTGAGCGACATCACATAAAGGGCTTATATTGAAAGTAAGAGACAAACATGCCACAGTCGGACGTCTAAGCGACATCACATAAAGGGCTTATATTCATAACTTAGTAACTCATGAATCTTAAATCATATCAAGAGAATAATCAGACATGAGATAAACAACAGGGTTAGTCCATCCACAGGAATAACGTTCAGCTAAGTTTACTACTCATGCTCGCTTACCGGAAAGAAGATTATACCACGAGGTTACGACATATACATGGATACGCTGATCACGTTACTGGACCATGGATACGATGACTCGGAAGGATTTGACTCTGCAGAGTTTGTACTTTAACCACAGCCAACGGATTTCAGTAGTCACGGGGACTAGTTCCGTTTACGGTGTTTTGGAAGAAACACATCTAACCAGTACACACCCATTCAACAATCCGAAGCCAGGAATCACCCTCGGCAATGTTCAAGAAAAACCTTGAGACGGGGAGGCTACAACCTCGCGTAGCATGGGATCAAATTTCTATACGCGCGCTCTAAGGGGTGCCCCCCTCTCGGTCCCAACCGGAAACACCCATGCCCCCTGACCGGATGACTGGCTTTAATCCAGGGCCATGGAACCATCATCCCGGCCCCTCTGTTTGGTGTGTACACGGAAAGAGGTTACCAACTTACTAAACCGCATTCTGGCAGAAAACAAGTGGTAGTACGGAAGGGGGAAGAACGATAACGTGGCTCCGTCCACGTTAACGTCGGAAAGTGTCGGATGACGCAAGGCTGGCATGCTACAACAGTACCACCTTGCTGGCCTTCATGTCACCACATGATTTGGCCATCTCTCATCAGAGATCATCGCAACTGTGGAACATGCGGGTAGTTGCCTCACAAGCAACGAGATACTCACTGATACTCATATGCTACGCACAAACTCTTGCGCAAACATGCAAAACACTTATCATATCAAAGTTCAAACATGCTTGCCTGGTTCGGAGAAGTCAGAGTCTAGCTCGGCGAAGTTCGCAGCTCCGTCACCTCTTCCGAACCTACGGTATAGCGCAAAGGCATACTAACGTGAAAACCAACGCGTGCATAAAAGTTGCTCCAAAATTTTCCAAATAAATCCCATAAAAAACTAGACAAAATTATAAGACTGTCAGAAAAAGAATCACTCAAAAATCACTTTTTATTAAAAAGTTATAAGGGTTTCTGTCCAGGGACTCATCTGTAATGAAACAGAAAAGTTCCAGGGGTTTAACTGAGAAAACAGAAAATGCTTCGGGAAGAAACGCGCCAGCTGAAAGGGAAAACGTATTTGCCCGAAGGCGCCAACAGAAAACGTTTCGAGGGAGAAGAGAATAGAGGCTGACAGGGGGGTCCACATGTCAGGTTTAAAAAGTTCGCCGGCGCCCGAAGATTGCGGTGGTCGCCGGCGTCGAACCACGGCGAGACAGGGAGATCGGAGTGTACCAAGAGCTTCAGCGTGTCCTTCTGCGTCGGTGGGTGGTGGACTCGACCAACGGAGAGCACCACGTCGACGGTGACACTTTCTCCGGCGGACGGCGGCTCGGGTGATGGTGGAGAACTCCGGTGGGTGCTGCAAACTTCGAATTGAAGCGCGGGTAAGAAGGAGGGATGCACTAGAGAGCTACTGGCAAGAGATGGGAGGCAGAGGTGCACGCACGGGAGCGAATCGAGCTGGATCCCGTGGCGGGTCGCGGCGGCCGAAGTTGAGGAAGGAGACTTCCTCGGGGCTCTTCCAGTGGCTTGGTGTGGTCTAGGTGGAGTGCAGAGGTGGCGTGGGTTCGAGTTGAAGCTCGGGGCCTCTATTTATAGGCGGATCGAGGGGGTGGCCATGAACGGGGTTGCTCCGGCGAGCAATTACGGCGAGGTAGTGTCTTGGCAGGGAGCTTAAGTGGCCAGACAACATCAGTGAGGTGTACTAGTGCCGTTCCCCCGCTAATCCTGGTCGGTCTTGGCGTAATGGCGCCGGTCCACGGTGGGGTGGCCGCACGGGCACGACGGCGGCAGAGAGCGCGCTCCGCGCCCAGCGGTTCACGACGAGGGTGGCAGCGCGCACTGGGGAGTGGAAGACCACGCGGCGATCTCTGGTGGCTTGGGCGGCGCTGAGTGGCGCCGTCTGCCCTGCGCCTCTCTCTGGCGGCCGCAAAGCCGCCGCTGGCGTCGGTCACGGGGCGGCGCACCTCCTCCAGCTCGTCGCCGACGCCCGCAAGCATCCAGGCGCTCGTGCGGTGCAGAGGACAAGGGGGAGGGGACAGGAAACACGGCGACGCCGAGGCACTGGCGAGATCGACTACGGACACTGAAGAAACGACAGCAACACTGAACTGTTCTCTGAATTTGACTGAACCTGATTTTGACAATGCTCTGCAGGTGTTCGACAGAATGATTTGGCAAGGAGAAAAAATTTTCTGGAGCTGGGACTTGGTGAGGTGACCTCTCAATGCACCCAGAGGCTGCCTGATTTTTCTCAGAATTTTTGGAGAAAGATTTGAATGAATTTCATCAAATTTGGCAAATCTGGTCCAAACTTGCAGCAAGTATAGTTTGAAAAATTTGAACTGAAGACCAGTGGATCTTCATGGATCTTGGTTGAGGGTTCAATGGACTAGGAAGGGAAATTGGTTTGGGGGCAAAAATCAAAACAGAAATGGTAGCTCCTTTGTAAATCTCCAAGGGCTAGAATAGAAGGCAGAAATTGTTTTGATAAGATTTAAATGGAAAATAATCATATGGGGAGGTTCAACTTGCTGGATTTGATGCAAATCATGATCCAAAGATGAGGGAAGTTTTAGGAGAGTGGATTTGCACTAAGGTCATGGCATGAGAGATTTGTTGAAAGTGGTGAAGGATTATTCCAAAAGCTATAGAGTATTTTCAAAGAAATTTTCAAAAGACATTTTTCCCAAGTGAAAAGCATTTTGGCTTGAGTCCAAAAATAAAAAGCAAGAACCTCCAAGACCAAAAACAAGTCTTGGGTGAATCCAAATAAAAATCTTGCCATAAAAAAAATATTTTGAAAGGGAGGGTTCTTTTGAAGAAATTTTTTAAAACACCACCTTCAAGTCAAAAAAAAATTGAAAAGGCCAAATAAAATTTTGGGTGTCACAGTTACTACCACGCATTAGGCCTGAAACCAATGGATCCTCTCGGATTCTTAATCACCCTTGTCCTCTGTCCAGGAGTTGCAAGTAGTTTCTGGTGTTTGTAGTATGCTGGAGGCCGTGGGCAGCGCTGACCCGAGGGGTGGATCTTGAGTTGCCCGATCTTCGAGAAGATCGATTCCTGTAGAGTTCCTATCTGTAGTCATCGTGTTGGCTGAAGATCTTGAAAGCAAGGATGTCAAGTTCAAGATGATGCAATGGATCAACATCTTCGAGAAAGGCAGTTGGATCGAGAAGTTTCTGATAGTTTTGTGACCCCCTTTCTTCTTACTTCACGTCTTGAATCTCGGGGCGAGATTCTTGTTTAGTGGGGGTGAGTTGTCACAGCCCTAGAAATCTGCTTGTAATTAGTGGCATTGCATCCATGCATCATTTTCAATTTCAATTAATCTTGAAATGGGGATGTTCAAACCCTAGCATCACTTGAATCAAACTAGGTCCAACTAAAATTTGCATTCAATGAAACCAAAATGTTCTTTATTGATATCTGGTATTTTTGGCAAGGGCTTTGATCCAAACCAAAAATAATGAACATTTTTAAGGAATTATTTTGGGCATTGAATTTAAATCAATATTGTATTTGGATTTGGTTTTATATTCTTAATATATGGAATATAATTTCAGATAACTCTGAAATAATTTATGTGCCTTTGGATAATCCCATTGTGCAATATAAAAATATTCAGAGGAATGTTGTCACTGTTTTTACATTTGTTGGAGTTTAAAAAAAACAGTGTCAAAAAGATTAAATAAAGGAAAACAGAACAAAAATTAAAATAGAGCAGAAGCCCACCTGGGCCACTTACCTGATGCAGCCAGCTGGACGGCCCAGCCCACTGGCCGGAGCGGTTGTCTTCAACCTCTGCCAGTAGGCAGAGGCGTGTCGACGCCTGCGCGCCCGAGGCCTCCACCTCCTCCCTGCCTGCCTCACGCCTCCGAGACTCTCTCCCAGCACCACGGAGACGGCCACGACCCCCCTCTCTCTGGAACTCCTCCCCTTCTCTGCTCTCTCTCCCGCGACCACCTGAGCTTAGCCCGTCACCGCCGCTCATTGCCAACGCGCCCACCGAGCTCACCTGACCTCCCTACCGTATCCCTAGGGTCCACCGCGGCTCTGCACGTCGACGAGGAGAACCAAAACAAGCCCGGGAGCCCCTCATCCTCGCCATCGCCGTCGTCCTCGTCCTCGGGAGCCGACCACCGCCGTCGTTGATTCGCCAGCCACAGGACATCCCCGAGCAAGTCGAGCCCCTCTTCGTGATCACTGTGAGCTTCGCCGTCGTTTCCCCTTAACCCCGCGGCCTAGCGCTTGCTGTAGCCATCGTTTCCATCGGCGCCCGAACTCCGGCCGCCGCCTAGCTCGCTGCTGCCGTCACCACAGACCACCCCAGCCCCCTCTGCTTGCTCCATAAGATGCGCCGCACCGCCAGCTCGCCGTAGCCGCAAACTACGTGTGAAGCGGTGATCTGTAGCGCCGTGCCGAGCAACCCCGGAGAGTCCCTGTCGTTGCTGCGGTCGCCGGCGTCAACTGCTGACGTGGCGCCGGTTTAATTAGCACTAATGACCTTACTAAACACCACTAGAGCCACTGCCATGTGGGCCCCAGTGCCTATTTATGTTAATTTAATTTCTGTTTAGATTAGTTTATAATCCAACGGGACCCACACGTCAGAGCTGACCGTGCTGACGTGGCTGTTGACCTGACCCCACATGTCTGTGACCCAGACAGCTCTGTGTCACTGACCAGTGGACCCCACTGGTCAGGTTTGACCTGGACGAGGTCAGTTGACCTGCTAACATCACCCTGACACAATGCTGACGCAGTATTTGATTTCTGGATTTAAAATAATTCAGAAAATTCCAGAAAAATAGTATAAACTTCAAAAAATCATAGAAAATAATCTATAACTCAGAATGAAATAAATTATATATGAAAAATGATCAAAAAAATCCAAGGAATCTGAATATGGCATTTTCATGCATGTTTGAACAACTTAACCTCGCTGTTTAGTCCAAAACATGATAATGCACTATTTGAATTCATAGTTTGAATTTGAATTTGAACCTTGAGTTCAAATCAACCCAAACCTTTCTGTTACTAGTTGCATTAGCTCAAACCACAACATATTGCCATGTCATGATCATGCATCATATTGTTGCATTGCATTGATTGTGCCCTTCTCTGTTTGCCGGTAACCGTCCCCTCTCAGTAGACGATGCTCCGACGACGTGGTCGATGACACCGATGAAGAACTATAATATCTTCAGAAGTGCCAGGCAAGAAAAACCCCCTTGTCCATTCCGATACAAACCCACTCTCTCGCTCCTGCTCTCTTTTACTGCATTAGGACAACAACGATTCATCTGTTACTTGCTGCGGTAGTTGAACCCCTTATCCTCTGCATGACCTGTCATTGCCACAGTAAATAGATGAAACCCACTAGCATGAGTAGGAGTTGTTTGAGCCCTGATGTGCCTACTCATTCATGCTTGTTTGTCATGCCTGCTATTGCTTAGAGTTGTGTCAGGTCCGATTCATCGGGGATGAGTTGGAATGGTGATGAACATGTCCTACTGTGTGTGAGCTAAGTGTGTGAACACGATTTGGTAAAGGTAGCGGTGAGAGGCCATGTAGGAGTACATGGTGGGTTGTCTCATTGAAGCCGTCCTCAGGAACTGAGTCCTGTGTTTGTGGTCCATGATACAGTTACTACCACGCATTGGGCCTGAAACCAATGGACCCTCTTGGCTTCTTAATCACCCTTGTCCTCTGTCCAGGAGTTGCAAGTAGTTTCTGGTGTTTGTAGTATGCTGGAGGCCGTGGGCAGCGCTGACCCGAGGGGTGGGCTGTGATGCGGTAGGCACGTGGCCGGGCATGCCGGGCGCCCGTTTAGTGTCGCGGAACCCTGTACACATCGTTCGGGGCCGTTTGTGGAAACCTCGGCCGGACTCCCTGCGGATGGAACCTGAATAGGCGATAAACCTGGACTAGAGACTTGAGCGTTTAGGTAGGCTGTGGCCGACACCCTCGCTGGGCTTCCGCTTGAAGGTTGCCGAGTACATGTTGTGTAAAGGGAGATAAGTGGTGAGAGCGTGTGTGACGAAGTACACCCCTGTAGGGTTAATATGATCTATTCGAATAGCCGTGTCCGCGGTAAAGGACTTATGGGTTGCCTATAACAGTTCATAGACAAGTGAAAGTGGATACTCTAAAATGCGCAAGATAAGCGTGAGTGCTATGGATGGCGTTATCATAGGGAGACGGGAGCAGATCCATAGTGGAGTATTGATATGGTGAATATGTGGACTCGTGTGCGCCACCTCAAAAGAGTTACTTGCAGTCATAGTTAGGATAGCCACCGAGTCAAAGTTGGCTTGCTGCAGTTAAACTCCACCACCCCCTTTGTTGATACCGATGCATATGTAGCTAGTTCTGATGTAAGTCTTGCTGGGTACATTTGTACTCACGTTTGCTTAATTTATGTTTTGCAGAGGGACTTCAGTCTCGCTAGTAGTTCCGCGTGGACTTTGACGTTTAGCTTGATACCTCAGCTACGATCTTGTGCCCTCGGCAGGATCTAGTAGATAGTCAGGCTTCTCAGCCTTTTTCATTTGTAGTTGTCTGTACTCAGACATGTTAAGCTTCCGCATGTGTTTGACTTGTATGCTCTGAATGTTGGGTCATGAGACCCATGTTTGTAATATCTCGCTCTTCAGAGCCTAATGAATAAATACTCTGAGTCGTAGAGTCTAGTTGTGATGCGATGTTGTATTTGCACATAGCGAGCATATTGTGTGTATGATTGAAATGCTTGGTATGTGTGGGATCCGACAATCTAGTTGTTTATCCTTGGTAGCCTCTCTTATGGGGAAATGTAGTCTTGTGCTTCCATGAGCCATAGTAGTCCGCTACTTCCCGGTTCACCGGAATCCTGCTAGCCCAGCACTACTGCTCCGAAACACTTGACTGGCCGGCATGTGATTCACTTCGTTCCTGTGTCTGTCCCTTCAGGGAAATGTCACGCAGTGACATCCGGAGTCCTGCCTAGCCTGCTACAGCCCGGGTTCCCGGAGTCCTGTTAGCCCAGTGCTACAGCCCGGATTCACATGTTGCTGACCGACATGCTCGATGTTGATTCATGTATGCCTGTCCCCGTAAGTTAGTGCCGCTTTGGGTTCACGACTAGCCATGTCGGCCCGGGTTCTCTGTCATATGGATGCTAGCGACACTATCATATACGTGAGCCAAAAGGCGCAAACGGTCCCGGGCCATGGTAAGGCGACACCCATGGGAATACCGTGCGTGAGGCCGCAAAGTGATATGAGGTGTTACAGGCTAAATCGGTGTGACTTAGAATCGGGGTCCTGACAGCGTTGGTATCAGAGCCTGACTGCCTGTAGGATTACCAAGCCAAACTGGTTGAAGTTGAGTCTAGAAATGCTTTAGTTATATAAGGGAATTGATTGTGGAAGGGAACGCAAGGCTCTTTTTACTCCTTTACGTTATGCCCTTCTGATCTGAGTCACCCTCTTCTTTTCTGCGGGGATTAAGAACTAGGCTTCTCATCTTTCTATCAGGATCACGTGTTACTAATCTGTAGACTTGTAGGATTGTTGGATTTAAGCCTCAGTTCAGTTCCTACTACTTCCGTATGTTGACCATGAAGGAAATATGCCCTAGAGGCAATAATAAAGTTATTATTTATTTCCTTATATCATGATAAATGTTTATTATTCATGCTAGAATTGTATTAACCGGAAACATAATACATGTGTGAATACATAGACAAACAGAGTGTCACTAGTATGCCTCTACTTGTCTAGCTCATTAATCAAAGATGGTTATGTTTCCTAGCCATAGACATAAGTTGTCATTTGATTAACGAGATCACCTCATTAGGAGAATGACGTGATTGACTTGACCCATTCCGTTAGCTTAGCACCCGATCGTTTAGTATGTTGCTATTGCTTTCTTCATGACTTATACATGTTCCTCTGACTATGAGATTATGCAACTCCCGTTTACCGGAGGAACACTTTGTGTGCTACCAAACGTGACATCGTAAATGGGTGATTATAAAGGTGCTCTACAGGTGTCTCCAAAGGTACTTGTTGGGTTGGCGTATTTTGAGATTAGGATTTGTCACTCCGATTGTCGGAGAGGTATCTCTGGGCCCACTCGGTAATGCACATCACTATAAGCCTTGCAAGCATTGTGACTAATAAGTTAGTTGCGGGATGATGTGTTACGGAACGAGTAAAGAGACTTGCCGGTAACGAGATTGAACTAGGTATCGAGATACCGACGATCGAATCTCGGGCAAGTAACATACTGATGACAAAGGGAACAACGTATGTTGTTATGCGGTCTGACCGATAAAGATCTTCGTAGAATATGTGGGAGCCAATATGGGCATCCAGGTCCCGCTATTGGTTATTGACCGGAGACGTGTCTCGGTCATGTCTACATAGTTCTCGAACCCGTAGGATCCGCACGCTTAAAGTTACGATGACAGTTTTATTATGAGTTTATGTATGTTGATGTACCGAAGGAGTTCGGAGTCCCGGATGAGATCGGGGACATGACGAGGAGTCTCGAAATGGTCGAGACGTAAAGATCGATATATTGGACGACTATATTCGGACTTCGGAAAGGTTCCGAGTGATTCGGGTATTTTTCGGAGTACCGGAGAGTTACGGGAATACGTATTGGGCCTTATTGGGCCATACGGGAAAGAAGAAAAAGGGCCGCAAGGGTGGCCGCACCCCTCCCCTTGGTCTGGTCCGAATTGGACTAGGGAAGGGGGGCGCCCCCTTCCTTCCTTCTCTTTTTCCCTTCCTCTTTTCCTATTCCATATGGGAGGTGGAATCCTACTAGGACTAGGGAGTCCTAGTAGGACTCCACACTTGGTGCGCCCCTCCTAGGGCCGGCCTCCTCCTCCCTTGCTCCTTTATATACGGGGGCAGGGGGGCACCCCAGAGACACAACAATTGATCCTTGAGATCTCTTAGCCGTGTGCGGTGCCCCCCTCCACCGTATTACACCTCGATAATACCGTTGCGGAGCTTAGGCGAAGCCCTGCGTCGGTGGAACATCATCATCGTCACCACGCCGTCGTGCTGACGAAACTCTCCCTCTACACTCGGCTGGATCGGAGTTCGAGGGACTTCATCGAGCTGAACGTGTGTAGAACTCGGAGGTGCCGTACGTTCGGTACTTGATCGGTCGGATCGTGAAGACGTACGACTACATCAACCGCGTTGTGATAACGCTTCCGCTGTCGGTCTACGAGGGTACGTGGACAACACTCTCCCCTCTCGTTGCTATGCATCACCATGATCTTGCCTGTGCGTAGGAATTTTTTTGAAATTACTACGTTTCCCAACAGACCATTGATCCCGGAAGTTTATATTGTAATGTTGAGTGGTTATGCCACCATTTTGTAGGATGTCTCAAATCCTTTGAGCATTTACAGCCGTTATGCTGTCCGAGTCATCCCGGGTCTCTAAATAGTCTGATGCATTTGCAAATCCCTTCTTTCCGTTCCCGATGTTCCTTGGGCCAGATTAATCACACTAACTAGTGTGTTGAGGTACTCCGTTACCTCGTCATATTTGTTGGAGCTATTATTATGACCCCAGTCGTCTTAGAGAACCACTTAGTAATCTAGCAATGCTTTGCATTCCCAGTGTGCGGATTCTGGCCATTATTCTCGAAAGCATCCCGTGATGCCATTTAGTTAGTAGGCATTCTATTTCTGGGTTCTTGAACCCAAGATTCACTCTACTTAATTCGTGTAGCTAGTGTTTGCTCGTTCCTTTAGGATATTAGTAACCTTTGCATTAGTCCTCGAGGTCCGTGGTATTTCATTCTTCCAATACCATGAACCATCATGGCAGAAGTTCTTTTAACCAAAAGATCACAACCAGGGCGCTCTTGAGGAGTACTCCATTCATATTGTGACTCTGCCAGTCCTTCCTCCTCTGCATGGGTTATCCGGAAGAAATATGTTGAATTTGTTCGACATACTAATCCATGCATCCACAACTCAGAAAAACATATGTTCCTTTGGGTTGTCCCTCTTTAGTTATTTTCTGAGCCTCGTCTATCAATTGATAGTCAGGAGTAATTGTGCATTTGTGTTATCGATGCCTATCATTTTTGTGGTCTGTCAAGCCATTCTAATCCGGAATGACTAGGAGAAACAAACTCCAGTACCTCGTCCATCTCTGGGATTGGGTCAAAGTAGTTGTATTCCGCAGATCAAATGCCTAACCAGCTTTTGTTCTGTTCTACCTTCGAGTATTACCCCCTTTATGTCGAGAATATCGTAGGAATTGCACCACCTTTTGTGAATTCTTGACGCAGTGATACTCCTCGCCATCATCATTCATTTCTCGGTCCCGTGTTATTGTAACCGGAACACCGACAAGTGAATCGTGATGCGTGAAATCAATACTCCTAGCAACTCCGTTGCTTGGTAGTTAAAGGACAATAATTTAATCCTTAGCGTGTTGGTTACTGAATCACATCCTAAGGTTGATCGTGCTACCTAGTCCTTATTTCTGGTGCACTCTTCGACCAATGAGTTAGGATTATTCAATCCCTTGCTTATTTGATCATATCGTCTTGCTCTGAAAGGCGAGATTGTTCTCGAGCCTAGTAACATATCGGTGGTAAGTGATTTTCCGAATATCTTCTCCGATGTATTACCAGGTTGTCACCTGACCGCTATGTTGAGTTCGTGATCATGTTGGTTTTCCTCCAAACCACCCATTCTCCAAGAATCTGTGTTGGATACCACTGAGCTAGTTGGTCAAGCTAAACAACAACTTGGAGAGTTGGAAGATAAAAACTTGTCTAACTTAGTTCATTTCAAGGGATATATTTGCGTGTGTTGAAGATAGATGATATCTTCATCGATTGGTCCCTGTGATCAGTTGTTGGACCTATTGTCGTATCAAGACTTTGATTTGAGTATGGGCTATCATCAAATCAAATCAGAACCAACGATGTTCATAATGTTGTCTTACTCGTGGTTGATCCCTTGAGCATACACCATTATATCTTTTGGGTCTGACCAATGCTATCACTTGTTCACATAATTATGGAATTCCATCTCCATGGAAACCTGGATGAATTGTTGTTGAGCCCATCAGCAACACTGCTACCTTCTCCATGACTCGTGTTGAACATCCAGCTAGTATTGTAAACTTTATAAGCATTATCTTCGTGTTCCGTTCATGAAGCATATGTTGGATGAAAGTAGTGACTTCCTCTAATTCACGTGCATCTGATGCAAGTTGTCCTCGTGGATTTGAGAAAGTCAATGTTGCTTCTTTTGGAATCATCCCAAAATCGGTCATGCATACGTGCGAAGTATTCTGTGGTTCGGAGACTTGCAACCTTCGTTCTATATGTGTTCCTAGCACACCAAGCCACTGATTGATTTGTTCAAGGAAAAGGAGTTGTTGTGCAAATCCTAGGTCATGCACAAGACTTCGTTACCCTAGATGATGGTTCCCCACCTGAACTCGGTAGTATTTTATCATAAGACTACTATGTGGTCATGCTTGTCTGGGACAACGTGTTCACATGTGTTTAGCAGAACCAGCTCATGTTTTGGAGCTTGCTATCTTAGTTCATTCCTTGAGAATCTCGCAACACCATCTCATCGAATTGTGTTCCAAACTTTCTTTTCAGACATGCTGAGTCTGAAGTATCCTATCACCAATCGGATCTAAATCTGAGGCAGATATGATGGTTGGAACATTCCCAACGGTTGCATTTTGTTCCCAGCTTGCACCCCATCGTGCCAATTTTCCATGGGCTGCCCTTCTCAGTAGTTGCTGTCCAGGTCCATCTTCAAAGGTGGACTTACCATGAGTCCCATTCATTTCCGATGATAAGCAAAAATCATTCCTTACGTTGTCTTCAACAAGGTAGTCCACATCATCCATTTTAATCCGGATATGCCATTCCTTTGGACTCCAACAAACGATCGATTCTGATTGCCTTAGGCTGGTATAAAGAGTTTCAATGATCTTTGTATCAAAAGTAATTCTTTTTGCCACTTAAGGGAAGAATTCTACGAGTCACCTTTCCTAAGGTGCCCCGTTGTGGAATCATGGCAGTTAACTCCTCGCTACGTCGTGATCGAGCATGGATTTGTTGCCTACCTAGTGGATCTTCGTCATCTATTACACCCCATTCCCCCCTGATTGTATGTTTCGTGTCCCAGCTCAAGAGATGTTTTATATCTCACCACAAGAGTTGATCTTGAGTTGCCCGATCTTCGAGAAGATCGATTCCTGTAGAGTTCCTATCTGTAGTCATCGTGTTGGCTGAAGATTTTGAAAGCAAGGATGTCAAGTTCAAGATGATGCAATGGATCAACATCTTCGAGAAAGGCAGTTGGATCGAGAAGTTTCTGATAGTTTTGTGACCCCCTTTCTTCTTACTTCACGTCTTGAATCTCGGGGCGAGATTCTTGTTTAGTGGGGGTGAGTTGTCACAGCCCTAGAAATCTGCTTGTAATTAGTGGCATTGCATCCATGCATCATTTTCAATTTCAATTAATCTTGAAATGGGGATGTTCAAACCCTAGCATCACTTGAATCAAACTAGGTCCAACTAAAATTTGCATTCAATGAAACCAAAATGTTCTTTATTGATATCTGGTATTTTTGGCAAGAGCTTTGATCCAAACCAAAAATAATGAACATTTTTAAGGAATTATTTTGGGCATTGAATTTAAATCAATATTGTATTTGGATTTGGTTTTATATTCTTAATATATGGAATATAATTTCAGATAACTCTGAAATAATTTATGTGCCTTTGGATAATCCCATTGTGCAATATAAAAATATTCAGAGGAATGTTGTCACTGTTTTTACATTTGTTGGAGTTTAAAAAAACAGTGTCAAAAAGATTAAATAAAGGAAAACAGAACAAAAATTAAAATAGAGCAGAAGCCCACCTGGGCCACTTACCTGATGCAGCCAGCTGGACGGCCCAGCCCACTGGCCGGAGCGGTTGTCTTCAACCTCTGCCAGTAGGCAGAGGCGTGTCGACGCCTGCGCGCCCGAGGCCTCCACCTCCTCCCTGCCTGCCTCACGCCTCCGAGACTCTCTCCCAGCGCCACGGAGACGGCCACGACCCCCCTCTTTTTGGAACTCCTCCCCTTCTCTGCTCTCTCTCCCGCGACCACCTGAGCTTAGCCCGTCGCCGCTGCTCACTGCCAACGCACCCACCGAGCTCGCCTGACCTCCCTACCGTATCCCTAGGGTCCGCCGCGGCTCTGCACGTCGACGAGGAGAACCAAAACAAGCCCGGGAGCCCCTCATCCTCGCCATCGCCGTCGTCCTCGTCCTCGGGAGCCGACCACCGCCGCCGTCGATTCGCCAGCCACAGGACATCCCCGAGCAAGCCGAGCCCCTCTTCGTGATCACTGTGAGCTTCGCCGTCGTTTCCCCTTAACCCCGCGGCCTAGCGCTTGCTGTAGCCATCGTTTCCATCGGCGCCCGAACACCGGCCGCCGCCTAGCTCGCTCCTACCGTCACCACAGACCACCCCAGCCCCCTCTGCTTGCTCCATAAGATGCGCCGCACCGCCAGCTCGCCGTAGCCGCAAACTACATGTGAAGCGGTGATCTGTAGCGCCGTGCCGAGCAACCCCGGCGAGTCCCCGTCGTTGCTGTGGTCGCCGGCGTCAACTGCTGACGTGGCGCCGGTTTAATTAGCACTAATGACCTTACTAAACACCACTAGAGCCACTGCCATGTGGGCCCCAGTGCCTATTTATGTTAATTTAATTTCTGTTTAGATTAGTTTATAAACCAACGGGACCCACACGTCAGAGCTGACCGTGCTGACGTGGCTGTTGACCTGACCCCACATGTCTGTGACCCAGACAGCTCTGTGTCACTGACCAGTGGACCCCACTGGTCAGGTTTGACCTGGACGAGGTCAGTTGACCTGCTAACATCACCCTGACACAATGCTGACGCAGTATTTGATTTCTGGATTTAAAATAATTCAGAAAATTCCAGAAAATAGTATAAACTTCAAAAAATCATAGAAAATAATCTATAACTCAGAATGAAATAAATTATATATGAAAAATGATCAGAAAAATCCAAGGAATCTGAATATGGCATTTTCATGCATGTTTGAACAACTTAACCTCGCTGTTTAGTCCAAACCATGATAATGCACTATTTGAATTCATAGTTTGAATTTGAATTTGAACCTTGAGTTCAAATCAACCCAAACCTTTCTGTTACTAGTTGCATTAGCTCAAACCACAACATATTGCCATGTCATGATCATGCATCATATTGTTGCATTGCATTGATTGTGCCCTTCTCTGTTTGCCGGTAACCGTCCCCTCTCAGTAGACGATGCTCCGACGACGTGGTCGATGACACCGATGAAGAACTATAATATCTTCAGAAGTGCCGGGCAAGAAAAACCCCCTTGTCCATTCCGATACAAACCCACTCTCTCGCTCCTGCTCTCTTTTACTGCATTAGGACAACAACGATTCATCTGTTACTTGCTGCGGTAGTTGAACCCCTTATCCTCTGCATGACCTGTCATTGCCACAGTAAATAGATGAAACCCACTAGCATGAGTAG
Source organism: Aegilops tauschii subsp. strangulata (assembly GCF_002575655.3). Lineage (NCBI taxonomy): Eukaryota > Viridiplantae > Streptophyta > Magnoliopsida > Poales > Poaceae > Aegilops > Aegilops tauschii. The sequence goes on from NC_053040.3 coordinate 326,459,111, forward strand.
GAGTTGTTTGAGCCCTGATGTGCCTACTCATTCATGCTTGTTTGTCATGCCTGCTATTGCTTAGAGTTGTGTCAGGTCCGATTCATCGGGGATGAGTTGGAATGGTGATGAACATGTCCTACTGTGTGTGAGCTAAGTGTGTGAACACGATTTGGTAAAGGTAGCGGTGAGAGGCCATGTAGGAGTACATGGTGGGTTGTCTCATTGAAGCCGTCCTCAGGAACTGAGTCCTGTGTTTGTGGTCCATGATACAGTTACTACCACGCATTGGGCCTGAAACCAATGGACCCTCTCGGCTTCTTAATCACCCTTGTCCTCTGTCCAGGAGTTGCAAGTAGTTTCTGGTGTTTGTAGTATGCTGGAGGCCGTGGGCAGCGCTGACCCGAGGGGTGGGCTGTGATGCGGTAGGCACGTGGCCGGGCATGCCGGGCGCCCGTTTGGTGTCGCGGAACCCTGTACACATCGTTCGGGGCCGTTTGTGGAAACCTCGGCCGGACTCCCTGCGGATGGAACCTGAATAAGCGATAAACCTGGACTAGAGACTTGAGCGTTTAGGTAGGCTGTGGCCGACACCCTCGCTGGGCTTCCGCTTGAAGGTTGCCGAGTACATGTTGTGTAAAGGGAGATAAGTGGTGAGAGCGTGTGTGACGAAGTACACCCCTGTAGGGTTAATATGATCTATTCGAATAGCCGTGTCCGCGGTAAAGGACTTATGGGTTGCCTATAACAGTTCATAGACAAGTGAAAGTGGATACTCTAAAATGCGCAAGATAAGCGTGAGTGCTATGGATGGCGTTATCATAGGGAGACGGGAGCAGATCCATAGTGGAGTATTGATATGGTGAATATGTGGACTCGTGTGCGCCACCTCAAAAGAGTTACTTGCAGTCATAGTTAGGATAGCCACCGAGTCAAAGTTGGCTTGCTGCAGTTAAACTCCACCACCCCCTTTGTTGATACCGATGCATATGTAGCTAGTTCTGATGTAAGTCTTGCTGGGTACATTCGTACTCACGTTTGCTTAATTTATGTTTTGCAGAGGGACTTCAGTCTCGCTAGTACTTCCGCGTGGACTTCGATGTTTAGCTTGATACCTCAGCTACGATCTTGTGCCCTCGGCAGGATCTAGTAGATAGTCAGGCTTCTCAGCCTTTTTCATTTATAGTTGTCTGTACTCAGACATGTTAAGCTTCCGCATGTGTTTGACTTGTATGCTCTGAATGTTGGGTCATGAGACCCATGTTTGTAATATCTCGCTCTTCGGAGCCTAATGAATAAATACTCTGAGTCGTAGAGTCTAGTTGTGATGCCATGTTGTATTTGCACATAGCGAGCATATTGTGTGTATGATTGAAATGCTTGGTATGTGTGGGATCCGACAATCTAGTTGTTTATCCTTGGTAGCCTCTCTTATGGGGAAATGTAGTCTTGTGCTTCCATGAGCCATAGTAGTCCGCTACAGCCCGGTTCACCGGAGTCCTGCTAGCCCAGCACTACTGCTCCGAAACACTTGACTGGCCGGCATGTGATTCACTTCGTTCCTGTGTCTGTCCCTTCGGGGAAATGTCACGCGGTGACATCCGGAGTCCTGCCTAGCCTGCTACAGCCCAGGTTCCCGGAGTCCTGTTAGCCCAGTGCTACAGCCCGGATTCACACGTTGCTGACCGACATGCTCGATGTTGATTCATGTATGCCTGTCCCCGTAAGTTAGTGCCGCTTTGGGTTCCTGACTAGCCATGTCGGCCCGGGTTCTCTGTCATATGGATGCTAGCTACACTATCATATACGTGACCCAAAAGGCGCAAACGGTCCCGGGCCATGGTAAGGCGACACCCGTGGGAATACCGTGCGTGAGGCCGCAAAGTGATATGAGGTGTTACAGGCTAGATCGGTGTGACTTAGAATCAGGGTCCTGACAGCGTTGGTATCAGAGCCTGACTGCCTGTAGGATTACCAAGCCAAACTGGTCGAAGTTGAGTCTAGAAATGCTTTAGTTATATAAGGGAATTGATTGTGGAAGGGAACGTAAGGCTCTTTTTACTCCTTTACCTTATGCCCTTCTTATCTGAGTCATCCTCTTCTTTTCCGCGGGGATTAAGAACTAGGCTTCTCATCTTTCTATCAGGATCACGTGTTACTAATCCGTAGACTTGTAGGATTGTTGGATTTAAGCCTCAGTTCAGTTCCTACTACTTCCGTATGTTGACCATTGATCCCGGAAGTTTATATTGTGATGTTGAGTGGTTATGCCACCATTTTGTAGGATGTCTCAAATCCTTTGAGCATTTACAGCCGTTATGCTGTCCGAGTCATCCCGGGTCTCTAAATAGTCTGATGCATTTGCAAATCCCTTCTTTCCGTTCCCGATGTTCCTTGGGCCAGATTAATCACACTAACTAGTGTGTTGAGGTACTCCGTTACCTCGTCATATATGTTGGAGCTATTATTATGACCCCAGTCGTCTTAGAGAACCACTTAGTAATCTAGCAATGCTTTGCATTCCCAGTGTGCGGATTCTGGCCATTATTCTCGAAAGCATCCCGTGATGCCATTTAGTTAGTAGGCATTCTATTTCTGGGTTCTTGAACCCAAGATTCACTCTACTTAATTTGTGTAGCTAGTGTTTGCTCGTTCCTTTAGGATATTAGGAAGCTTTGCATTAGTCCTCGAGGTCCGTGGTATTTCATTCTTCCAATACCATGAACCATCATGGCAGAAGTTCTTTTAACCAAAAGATCACAACCAGGGCACTCTTGAGGAGTACTCCATTCATATTGTGACTCTGCCAGTCCTTCCTCCTCTGCATGGGTTATCCGGAAGAAATATGTTGAATTTGTTCGACATACTAATCCATGCATCCACAACTCAGAAAAACATATGTTCCTTTGGGTTGTCCCTCTTTAGTTATTTTCTGGCCCTCGTCTATCAATTGATAGTCAGGAGTAATTGTGCATTTGTGTTATCGATGCCTATCATTTTTGTGGTCTGTCAAGCCATTCTAATCCGAAATGACTAGGAGAAACAAACTCCAGTACCTCGTCCATCTCTGGGATTGGGTCAAAGTAGTTGTATTCCGCAGATCAAATGCCTAACCAGCTTTTGTTCTGTTCTACCTTCGAGTATTACCCCCTTTATGTCGAGAATATCGTAGGAATTGCACCACCTTTTGTGAATTCTTGACGCAGTGATACTCCTCGCCATCATCATTCATTTCTCGGTCCCGTGTTATTGTAACCGGAACACCGACAAGTGAATCGTGATGCGTGAAATCAATACTCCTAGCAACTCCGTTGCTTGGTAGTTAAAGGAAAATAATTTCATCCTTAGAGTGTTGGTTACTGAATCACATCCTATGGTTGATCGTGCTACCTAGTCCTTATTTCCGGTGCACTCTTCGACCAATGAGTTAGGATTATTCAATCCCTTGCTTATTTGATCATATCGTCTTTCTCTGAAAGGCGAGATTGTTCTCGAGCCTAGTAACATATCGGTGGTACGTGATTTTCCGAATATCTTCTCGGATGTATTACCAGGTTGTCACCTGACCGCTATGTTGAGTTCGTGATCATGTTGGTTTTCCTCCAAACCACCCATTCTCCAAGAATCTGTGTTGGATACGCCTGAGCTAGCTGGTCAAGCTAAACAACAACTTGGAGAGTTGGAAGATAAAAACTTGTCTAACTTAGTTCATTTCAAGGGATATATTTGCGTGTGTTGAAGATAGATGATATCTTCATCGATTGGTCCATGTGATCAGTTGTTGGACCTATTGTCGTATCAAGACTTTGATTTGAGTATGGGCTATCATCAAATCAAATCAGAACCAACGATGTTCATAATGTTGTCTTACTCGTGGTTGATCCCTCGAGCATACACCATTATATCTTTTGGGTCTGACCAATGCTATCACTTGTTCACATAATTATGGAATTCCATCTCCATGGAAACCTGGATGAATTGTTGTTGAGCCCATCAGCAACACTGCTACCTTCTCCATCACTCGTGTTGAACATCCAGCTAGTATTGGAAACTTTATAAGCATTATCTTCGTGTTCCGTTCATGAAGCATATGATGGATGAAAGTAGTGACTTCCTCTAATTCACGTGCATCTGATGCAAGTTGTCGTCGTGGATTTGAGAAAGTCAATGTTGCTTCTTTTGGAATCATCCCAAAATCGGTCATGCATACGTGTGAAGTATTCTGTGGTTCGGAGACTTGCAACCTTCGTTCTATATGTGTTCCTAGCACACCAAGCCACTGATTGATTTGTTCAAGGAAAAGGAGTTGTTGTGCAAATCCTAGGTCATGCACAAGACTTCGTTACCCTAGATGATGGTTCCCCACCTGAACTCGGTAGTATTTTATCATAAGACTACTATGTGGTCATGCTTGTCTGGGACAGCGTGTTCACATGTGTTTAGCAGAACCAGCTCATGTTTTGGAGCTTGCTATCTTAGTTCATTCCTCGAGAATCTCGCAACACCATCTCGTCGAATTGTGTTGCAAACTTTCTTTTCAGACATGCTGAGTCTGAAGTATCCTATCACCAATCGGATCTGAATCTCAGGCAGATATGATGGTTGGAACATTCCCAACGGTTGCATTTTGTTCCCAGCTTGCACCCCATCGTGCCAATTTTCCATGGGCTGCCCTTCTCAGTAGTTGCTGTCCAGGTCCATCTACAAAGGTGGACTTACCATGAGTCCCATTCATTTTCGATGATAAGCAAAAATCATTCCTTACGTTGTCTTCAACAAGGTAGTCCACATCATCCATTTTAATCCGGATATGCCATTCCTTTGGACTCCGCCAAACGATTGATTGTGATTGCCTTAGGCTGGTATAAAGAGTTTCAATGATCTTTGTATCAAAAGTAATTCTTTTTGCCACTTAAGGGAAGAATTCTACGAGTCACATTTCCTAAGGTGCCCCGTTGTGGAATCATGGCAGTTAACTCCCCGCTACGTCGTGATCGAGCATGGATTTGTTGCCTACCTAGTGGATCTTCGTCATCTGTTACAACCCATTCCCCTTTGATTGTATGTTTCATGTCTCAGCTCAAGAGATGTTTTATATCTCACCACAAGAGTTGATCTTGAGTTGCCCGATCTTTGAGAAGATCGATTCCTGTAGAGTTCCTATCTGTAGTCATCGTGTTGGCTGAAGATCTTGAAAGCAAGGATGTCAAGTTCAAGATGATGCAATGGATCAACATCTTCGAGAAAGGCAGTTGGATCGAGAAGTTTCTGATAGTTTTGTGACCCCCTTTCTTCTTACTTCACGTCTTGAATCTCGGGGCGAGATTCTTGTTTAGTGGGGGTGAGTTGTCACAGCCCTAGAAATCTGCTTGTAATTAGTGGCATTGCATCCATGCATCATTTTCAATTTCAATTAATCTTGAAATGGGGATGTTCAAACCCTAGCATCACTTGAATCAAACTAGGTCCAACTAAAATTTGCATTCAATGAAACCAAAATGTTCTTTATTGATATCTGGTATTTTTGGCAAGGGCTTTGATCCAAACCAAAAATAATGAACATTTTTAAGGAATTATTTTGGGCATTGAATTTAAATCAATATTGTATTTGGATTTGGTTTTATATTCTTAATATATGGAATATAATTTCAGATAACTCTGAAATAATTTATGTGCCTTTGGATAATCCCATTGTGCAATATAAAAATATTCAGAGGAATGTTGTCACTGTTTTTACATTTGTTGGAGTTTAAAAAAAACAGTGTCAAAAAGATTAAATAAAGGAAAACAGAACAAAAATTAAAATAGAGCAGAAGCCCACCTGGGCCACTTACCTGATGCAGCCAGCTGGACGGCCCAGCCCACTGGCCGGAGCGGTTGTCTTCAACCTCTGCCAGTAGGCAGAGGCGTGTCGACGCCTGCGCGCCCGAGGCCTCCACCTCCTCCCTGCCTGCCTCACGCCTCCGAGACTCTCTCCCAGCACCACGGAGACGGCCACGACCCCCCTCTCTCTGGAACTCCTCCCCTTCTCTGCTCTCTCTCCCGCGACCACCTGAGCTTAGCCCGTCACCGCCGCTCATTGCCAACGCGCCCACCGAGCTCACCTGACCTCCCTACCGTATCCCTAGGGTCCACCGCGGCTCTGCACGTCGACGAGGAGAACCAAAACAAGCCCGGGAGCCCCTCATCCTCGCCATCGCCGTCGTCCTCGTCCTCGGGAGCCGACCACCGCCGTCGTTGATTCGCCAGCCACAGGACATCCCCGAGCAAGCCGAGCCCCTCTTCGTGATCACTGTGAGCTTCGCCGTCGTTTCCCCTTAACCCCGCGGCCTAGCGCTTGCTGTAGCCATCGTTTCCATCGGCGCCCGAACTCCGGCCGCCGCCTAGCTCGCTGCTGCCGTCACCACAGACCACCCCAGCCCCCTCTGCTTGCTCCATAAGATGCGCCGCACCGCCAGCTCGCCGTAGCCGCAAACTACGTGTGAAGCGGTGATCTGTAGCGCCGTGCCGAGCAACCCCGGAGAGTCCCTGTCGTTGCTGCGGTCGCCGGCGTCAACTGCTGACGTGGCGCCGGTTTAATTAGCACTAATGACCTTACTAAACACCACTAGAGCCACTGCCATGTGGGCCCCAGTGCCTATTTATGTTAATTTAATTTCTGTTTAGATTAGTTTATAATCCAACGGGACCCACACGTCAGAGCTGACCGTGCTGACGTGGCTGTTGACCTGACCCCACATGTCTGTGACCCAGACAGCTCTGTGTCACTGACCAGTGGACCCCACTGGTCAGGTTTGACCTGGACGAGGTCAGTTGACCTGCTAACATCACCCTGACACAATGCTGACGCAGTATTTGATTTCTGGATTTAAAATAATTCAGAAAATTCCAGAAAAATAGTATAAACTTCAAAAAATCATAGAAAATAATCTATAACTCAGAATGAAATAAATTATATATGAAAAATGATCAAAAAAATCCAAGGAATCTGAATATGGCATTTTCATCCATGTTTGAACAACTTAACCTCGCTGTTTAGTCCAAAACATGATAATGCACTATTTGAATTCATAGTTTGAATTTGAATTTGAACCTTGAGTTCAAATCAACCCAAACCTTTCTGTTACTAGTTGCATTAGCTCAAACCACAACATATTGCCATGTCATGATCATGCATCATATTGTTGCATTGCATTGATTGTGCCCTTCTCTGTTTGCCGGTAACCGTCCCCTCTCAGTAGACGATGCTCCGACGACGTGGTCGATGACACCGATGAAGAACTATAATATCTTCAGAAGTGCCAGGCAAGAAAAACCCCCTTGTCCATTCCGATACAAACCCACTCTCTCGCTCCTGCTCTCTTTTACTGCATTAGGACAACAACGATTCATCTGTTACTTGCTGCGGTAGTTGAACCCCTTATCCTCTGCATGACCTGTCATTGCCACAGTAAATAGATGAAACCCACTAGCATGAGTAGGAGTTGTTTGAGCCCTGATGTGCCTACTCATTCATGCTTGTTTGTCATGCCTGCTATTGCTTAGAGTTGTGTCAGGTCCGATTCATCGGGGATGAGTTGGAATGGTGATGAACATGTCCTACTGTGTGTGAGCTAAGTGTGTGAACACGATTTGGTAAAGGTAGCGGTGAGAGGCCATGTAGGAGTACATGGTGGGTTGTCTCATTGAAGCCGTCCTCAGGAACTGAGTCCTGTGTTTGTGGTCCATGATACAGTTACTACCACGCATTGGGCCTGAAACCAATGGACCCTCTTGGCTTCTTAATCACCCTTGTCCTCTGTCCAGGAGTTGCAAGTAGTTTCTGGTGTTTGTAGTATGCTGGAGGCCGTGGGCAGCGCTGACCCGAGGGGTGGGCTGTGATGCGGTAGGCACGTGGCCGGGCATGCCGGGCGCCCGTTTAGTGTCGCGGAACCCTGTACACATCGTTCGGGGCCGTTTGTGGAAACCTCGGCCGGACTCCCTGCGGATGGAACCTGAATAGGCGATAAACCTGGACTAGAGACTTGAGCGTTTAGGTAGGCTGTGGCCGACACCCTCGCTGGGCTTCCGCTTGAAGGTTGCCGAGTACATGTTGTGTAAAGGGAGATAAGTGGTGAGAGCGTGTGTGACGAAGTACACCCCTGTAGGGTTAATATGATCTATTCGAATAGCCGTGTCCGTGGTAAAGGACTTCTGGGTTGCCTATAACAGTTCATAGACAAGTGAAAGTGGATACTCTAAAATGCGCAAGATAAGCGTGAGTGCTATGGATGGCGTTATCGTAGGGAGACGGGAGCGGATCCATAGTGGAGTATTGATATGGTGAATATGTGGACTCGTGTGCGCCACCTCAAAAGAGTTACTTGCAGTCGTAGTTAGGATAGCCACCGAGTCAAAGTTGGCTTGCTGCAGTTAAACTCCACCACCCCCTTTGTTGATACCGATGCATATGTAGCTAGTTCTGATGTAAGTCTTGCTGGGTACATTCGTACTCACGTTTGCTTAATTTATGTTTTGCAGAGGGACTTCAGTCTCGCTAGTAGTTCCGCGTGGACTTCGATGTTTAGCTTGATACCTCAGCTACGATCTTGTGCCCTCGGCAGGATCTAGTAGATAGTCAGGCTTCTCAGCCCTTTTCATTTATAGTTGTCTGTACTCATACATGTTAAGCTTCCGCATGTGTTTGACTTGTATGCTCTGAATGTTGGGTCATGAGACCCATGTTTGTAATATCTCGCTCTTCGGAGCCTAATGAATAAATACTCTGAGTCGTAGAGTCTAGTTGTGATGCCATGTTGTATTTGCACATAGCGAGCATATTGTGTGTATGATTGAAATGCTTGGTATGTGTGGGATCCGACAATCTAGTTGTTTATCCTTGGTAGCCTCTCTTATGGGGAAATGTAGTCTTGTGCTTCCATGAGCCATAGTAGTCCGCTACAGCCCGGTTCACCGGAGTCCTGCTAGCCCAGCACTACTGCTCCGAAACACTTGACTGGCCGGCATGTGATTCACTTCGTTCCTGTGTCTGTCCCTTCGGGGAAATGTCACGCGGTGACATCCGGAGTCCTGCCTAGCCTGCTACAGCCCGGGTTCCCGGAGTCCTGTTAGCCCAGTGCTACAGCCCGGATTCACACGTTGCTGACCGACATGCTCGATGTTGATTCATGTATGCCTGTCCCCGTAAGTTAGTGCCGCTTTGGGTTCCTGACTAGCCATGTCGGCCCGGGTTCTCTGTCATATGGATGCTAGCGACACTATCATATACGTGACCCAAAAGGCGCAAACGGTCCCGGGCCATGGTAAGGCGACACCCATGGGAATACCGTGCGTGAGGCCGCAAAGTGATATGAGGTGTTACAGGCTAGATCGGTGTGACTTAGAATCAGGGTCCTGACAGCATTGGTATCAGAGCCTGACTGCCTGTAGGATTACCAAGCCAAACTGGTCGAAGTTGAGTCTAGAAATGCTTTAGTTATATAAGGGAATTGATTGTGGAAGGGAACGTAAGGCTCTTTTTACTCCTTTACCTTATGCCCTTCTGATCTGAGTCACCCTCTTCTTTTCTGCGGGGATTAAGAACTAGGCTTCTCATCTTTCTATCAGGATCACATGTTACTAATCCGTAGACTTGTAGGATTGTTGGATTTAAGCCTCAGTTCAGTTCCTACTACTTCCGTATGTTGACCATTGATCCCGGAAGTTTATATTGTGATGTTGAGTGGTTATGCCACCATTTTGTAGGATGTCTCAAATCCTTTGAGCATTTACAGCCGTTATGCTGTCCGAGTCATCCCGGGTCTCTAAATAGTCTGATGCATTTGCAAATCCCTTCTTTCCGTTCCCGATGTTCCTTGGGCCAGATTAATCACACTAACTAGTGTGTTGAGGTACTCCGTTACCTCGTCATATATGTTGGAGCTATTATTATGACCCCAATCATCTTAGAGAACCACTTAGTAATCTAGCAATGCTTTGCATTCCCAGTGTGCGGATTCTGGCCATTATTCTCGAAAGCATCCCGTGATGCCATTTAGTTAGTAGGCATTCTATTTCTGGGTTCTTGAACCCAAGATTCACTCTACTTAATTCGTGTAGCTAGTGTTTGCTCGTTCCTTTAGGATATTAGTAACCTTTGCATTAGTCCTCGAGGTCCGTGGTATTTCATTCTTCCAATACCATGAACCATCATGGCAGAAGTCCTTTTAACCAAAAGATCACAACCAGGGCGCTCTTGAGGAGTACTCCATTCATATTGTGACTCTGCCAGTCCTTCCTCCTCTGCATGGGTTATCCGGAAGAAATATGTTGAATTTGTTCGACATACTAATCCATGCATCCACAACTCAGAAAAACATATGTTCCTTTGGGTTGTCCTTCTTTAGTTATTTTCTGGCCCTCGTCTATCAATTGATAGTCAGGAGTAATTGTGCATTTGTGTTATCGATGCCTATCATTTTTGTGGTCTGTCAAGCCATTCTAATCCGGAATGACTAGGAGAAACAAACTCCAGTACCTCGTCCATCTCTGGGATTGGGTCAAAGTAGTTGTATTCCGCAGATCAAATGCCTAACCAGCTTTTGTTCTGTTCTACCTTCGAGTATTACCCCCTTTATGTCGAGAATATATTAGGAATTACACCACCTTTTGTGAATTCTTGACGCAGTGATACTCCTCGCCATCATCATTCATTTCTCGGTCCCGTGTTATTGTAACCGGAACACCGACAAGTGAATCGTGATGCGTGAAATCAATACTCCTAGCAACTCCGTTGCTTGGTAGTTAAAGGACAATAATTTCATCCTTAGCGTGTTGGTTACTGAATCACATCCTAAGGTTGATCGTGCTACCTAGTCCTTATTTCCGGTGCACTCTTCGATCAATGAGTTAGGATTATTCAATCCCTTGCTTATTTGATCATATCGTCTTGCTCTGAAAGGCGAGATTGTTCTCGAGCCTAGTAACATATCGGTGGTACGTGATTTTCCGAATATCTTCTCGGATGTATTACCAGGTTGTCACCTGACCGCTATGTTGAGTTCGTGATCATGTTGGTTTTCCTCCAAACCACCCATTCTCCAAGAATCTGTGTTGGATACCCCTGAGCTAGTTGGTCAAGCTAAACAACAACTTGGAGAGTTGGAAGATAAAAACTTGTCTAACTTAGTTCATTTCAAGGGATATATTTGCGTGTGTTGAAGATAGATGATATCTTCATCGATTGGTCCCTGTGATCAGTTGTTGGACCTATTGTCGTATCAAGACTTTGATTTGAGTATGGGCTATCATCAAATCAAATCAGAACCGTGGGAATACCGTGCGTGAGGCTGCAAAGTGATATGAGGTGTTACAGACTAGATCGGTGTGACTTAGAATCGGGGTCCTGACAAACTGCGCAAACCTAACAAATATTGTTCGAAGAGTAATAAACAAGAAAGCAAAGGTGGCGGATCAGTCCAAAGGTGCAACAGGCGAGCCAGGAAGGTCAGTGGAGATGGCAGTGCTGGCTGGAGGAGTGGCCGGCTGGCGAGTCTCGGCTTGATCATCACCGGTTGCAGGCGGTGCGCTCGCACGCGCCTCGTTGCTGGAGGCATGATCAAGCTGAGGCTGGCTGGTTGCTCCACCGTCTGGCACGGCGTCTTCACCATCCTCTCCCTCCTCCTCTTCGCCGTCATCACCGGACTCGATCTCCTCCGCCGAGTCTTCACCACCCGCTGGGTTCAGCCCAAACCACTCCTCCGACTAAGCAACGCCGTCATCATTCACCTCAGGGGCAAAGGCACTGGTGTCGGTGTAGTCGGCGATCGCTGAGGCGCGCTGGATGATAGCCGGCCGCACCGCCTCCAGCTCCTCGTTGGCCTCCTGCCGCTAGGTGGTCAGCTGGGCCAAATCCAGCCCAGGATACCAAGCTCGGACGAACTCCAGCGCCCGCCTGGCGCCTGACCGAGCTGCAGAAGCCTTCCAGGCCTCGAAGCGGCCAACCGCTACCTCCAGCCAGTCAATAGTCTGACTGGGGGTACGGGGAACCACCTCGCCGGGCCAGAGGGCGGCCAGCACTTGCGCCCCAACGCGCTGAAGACGGTGGAGCATGCGGTGAGCCGGCTGGAGGTGGGCTTGGATCGCCAGAAGCTGCTCCTCAAGCGACCGGCGAGCATCTGGCGCGATCTCAGCCCCAGCCTGCCTTTGCACGTCGCGGCGGGCCTCGATGACTTGGTTGGCGGCAACGGAGTAACCAGGGAAGTACTCTACGCAAGTAAGAAACGAAAAAAAACACAAAGTCAGAAAATGGACCAAATGGCAGGCGGCAAGCAAAGGGACGAAGAAGAAGGCGGCCTACCGTCAACCAAATCTTCGATCTGGCCGTAGCCGTCGCTCAACGCTTGCCTTGCCTCAGCCCAGCTCGCTGCCTCGGTCTCGTATTCATCTTGGAGGGCGGCCTCGCTGTCCTGCGCCGCCTTCAGGGCCGCCTTATGGCTCTCCTCCTGGTCGGCCAGCTTCTTGACCAAGCGGTCACGCTCCTGAGCCAAGGCGTTGCACTCGACTTCCTTGGCGCGAAGGGCGATCTGGGCCCCACCCAACTGCTCCCTCAGGTCGGCATTGGCCTCTGCAGATATGGTAAAGAAAAAAAAGCAATAAGAAAGAAGTCGCCAAGAAAGATCCGGCCCGACTACTCAGCAGTCGGACCGAATCTCGGGGACTACACCCAGTGGGTGCGCTGACGCGCCCCCACGTGAGATAAAAGATGAAGCACTTACTCCGGCTCTCGGTCAGATCAATGGTCTTCTGGTTCAGCTCCCGGGCCTGGGAGTTGAAGGTAGCAGCGTGGAGGTTGTGATAGTCCTGCAAATAGGACAGAGGAGCGACTAAGAACAAGATAGCAATCAAAGTCTACTAAGAAGTTCCAAGCCGCCTGCTCAGCAGCCGACTCGGAACTCGGGGACTACACCCAGTGGGTGCGCTGACGCGCCCCCATGGAGGAAATCAAGAACAATAAACAAAAAAGCGGGAAGACTCACCCGAATGGCCATCCGCGTCGCGAGGAACTCTTGAGTACACTGCCTCAGCACGGTCGCTTGGGATTGAAGCCAGTTTCGGACTTCTTGCGCCACCACGTTCAGCACGGCCGTCCCACCACCCAGCGTCCACCCCGGCGAGCTGGCGCTGGCCGTCTCCAGATCCTGGGCCGACGAGCTAGAGCCCGCGGCCTTCTGCGGGTCCGGTGCCGAAGTCGCCTTCCCTGCGCGCTAGCGCGATGGCGACCGGACCACAAGGTCTGCCCTCACAGCCGGCTCGGCTCCAGCCGGTTGCACGGGCGGCGCGCTAGGCCGGCTGCCTTGGTCCGCCCCAGTCGGCGATGGCGGTGCCGCCTCCCTCTCCAGGACGACGACGTCGCCCTCCTCCCTCTCCACCACCAGCTGGTCGCCACCGGCTTCCTCCGGCAGGGGCACCGGGATCTCGGGTGACATCGCGAAGGGGGACGACAAGCTGTGGATGCCGGTTACGCAGGGCCTCCGCTGCCCTCTCTGCGGCTGCAGCCTCCGCCTGAGCCTTGGCCGATGCGTCGGCTTGTGCCTCCGCTGACCTCTCCGTCATCTCCTGCGCCGCCGTGGCAGTGGCCGCCCTCAGCTCCTCCGCCTCCCGCTCCTCCCGCGCATTCCGCTCCGTCACCGCTTGAAGCTCAGCACGGGGGTCCATGCGGCGGGCGCTTGCAGATCCTCCCGCCGCTCCAACCACGGAGGCGGCAGCGGTCCGCTCAAGAGAAAGCGGAGCCCTGTTTTTTAAAGTCAAGACAAGGCTGCTTCACCACCTTGCGGAAGCGGGCAGCCTTCGCGGCTGCCTCGTCCCGCTTGGTCGCCGCCTCCGCGCTCTTGGGCTTCTTCGGCCGACTGCCGAATAGGCTCGGCGCGGCCCGGCGCTTCTGCGCACCGCCTCGGACAGCCGGCGCGGCAGATGAACCCGCGCCATGATGATCGGACGCTGGCTGGCGGCGCGGGACGACTTCCGCCTCATCATCATCCAGCCAGTCGTCGAAGCTGGCTCCAAGCCCGGAGCCGCCTGCCTCGCCACGTCCCCCCACGGTGTCGTCATCCAGAGCGGCCGCCCCAAGTCGGGGTCGTCCAAGTCATGCATCATCCGGTCGGGGGGATATTGGCACTCCACTCCCGCTGCCCCGGCTGCCGGTCGAAGGAGGGGGCTCTATCAAGACAAACCGACTGGTCAGAGTCGGCTAAGAGAAACTTGGTGACAAAAGTAAAGAAGAGAAGAAAAAGAAAGCTTACCATAGGCGGGGGATTGGCACGGGAGTACGGCTCCTTGCCAAACTGCCACTCTCGGTGAGCTTGCAGTTCGCAAGGTAGTTCACCATGTGAGCTACCTCTGCATGAGGCATCTCCTTGGTACACAGCCGACTCGGATCGAGTTGGCCGCTCATTTGACAAATCATATGAGGGCGGCCTTGGAGCGGGAGCACCCGGTGCGCCACGAAGGCGGCCAGCAGGTCGGGCCCGGTCAGGCCCTCCGACTGGACCAATACCCGAGGTCGCGCGACGGCGGCGGCTCCAGCAGGCGACAGTGTTTTGGCCCGATAGGACCATTGGGGCCGCCTCCCAGCCGGTGGGCCGGCTACATAAGCCGGCAAGTTGACGAAGTCGCCTTGCGGAGCGACGTTCTTCACATAGAAGTAGGATTGCTGCCAGAGCTTCACCAACTGGATCAGCGTGATGGGAGGAAAAGGGTTGTCGACTACCGGCCTCCGCATCGCGATGAAGTCGTTGCTCTGAGCCGGCACGCCCCTCATGGCGGTACCGAGCTTGGACTGGAAGAATTCCCCCCAGAGCTCGAGGGTGGGAAGGACGCCGAGGAAGCCCTCGCACAAAGTGACGAAGGGAGACAGCAGCACCACAGTGTTTGGAGTGAGGTGGTGCAGCTGGAGCTGGTAGAACTCAAGGAAGGAACGGAAGAAGCCGCTCGCAGGCAGGCCTAGGCCGTGCACGCAGCGCGAGCAGAAGATTACCCGCTCGCCCTCCTCCGGCACCGGCGAGATCTCCCTCTCCGGCGCGAGACAGACCCGCACATGATCCTTGTCTGGCAACCGCCGCGTCTTGCGGAGGAAGTCGATGTGGTCCTCGTGGACGTTGGAGCCGTCCCAGTCTCCACCGCGCGACATGAGGGCAAGAAGCCGATGAAAAAGGCGCGGCGACAGCGAAAGCACGGCCCCGCGGCGGCGAAGCTGCGGGGTAGTGCGATGACTGGAGGGACGGCGCGGCAGCGAGGGGCTACAGCGATGGAGAGGAAGAAGAAGATGGCGGAGCGAGGGCGAGCGTGCGAGCGTCTGCCGCTCCTCCTCCTCCCCCTATTTATAGCCTCGTGCGGCGAAGCCAAGGAGGCGAGGCGTAGGGGGGCGTGGGATTAACTGCGCCCACTCCCCCACGTCCCGCGATTATTGCGCCCTAATGGCATGCGGAAACTGCCGTTGGAAGGCGAATGGCCCGTTTTGGGCCACAGAAGATCCACACCTAGGCCGAGACGTGGAAGTGGCGGGCCCCGGCCTGTGGCGGCGTCCCGTCGCGCGCGTGGGCTGGAAGGCTCTCCCAGCCGGAGGGCGCCACGTGGCGCGCGGGCGGCAAGCGGCCGGCCCGCAACCTGGCGTGCGCGCCAGCTGGTTCCCGCCTTCAGACTTCAAAGCCTCACCAAGACGGCGCACCTGATCAAAGCCAGCTCCTAGCTGCTGGCTCCTCAAGATAGGAAACTGATTATGCTTCTCGTCCTCCTTTCAGCCGCGAAGCCCAACCAGCTTCGGGGACTACTGTCGGAGTAAATGACCATGGGTAGCCTAACCGACTCCCCCTGGCTCTTCAAAAATTATCGGGCTGATCGAGCCTTCAAGCACCCAAAGCACAGGGCCGCCTTCCCCTGGCCGGCTATCTCACAGGCCGACTACTGGAAGGCGGCCCGGCCCTAAAACCCTCCCGAAGAAAGCCAGAAGAAGGCCGACTCCAAGAAGCCGGCCACAAGAAGGCCGACTCCAAGAAGCCGGCCACAAGAAGACCGACTCCACGATGCCGGCCACAAGAGGGCCGGCTCCCGGCAAGCGGCCAAGATTGCACCCTCAAGGACTGCACCCACATAACGGTGACGAGACAGGGTGTGGCTACAGTAAAGCCTGCCACCCCCGAATCTCGGAGCACGCATGGCCACAGTGCGCCGTACGGGTCGGCCATCCCCCGTCCGGCGCGTCACTGTTGCCATGTTGACCATGACGCCACCCATGACAGGCTGTCAGTACGGCCCACGGGCGGCGGGCCCCTTCAGCCAGAGAGACGCTCGAAGGCGGCCAAGCCCCCCCAGTCGGCCTGGGGTGTAGCCGGCTCCCAATAGCCGGCTACCTCACTCCCTCAAAGTATGTGCATCATTAAGGAGACAAGACGAGGTAAGACTACAGTGAGAGCCCGCCAGACGGCGGCACTGTAGCCATGCTTACCTCGGCAAAGCCCTCGTCATCAGGGGCGAGGCTACAGTAACCAGCCGCCGGCAAGACCCCCAAGCGGTGGGGCCGCCTGTCGGCGAAGAGGCCGGCAGCCGGCGGGACCCCCCAGTCGGCGGGCCCCAGCGGCCGGCGGAGAAGCCGGCGGATACAGACACTGACGGCCTGGACCCGCATCCATCCGGATTACCATTGTACCCCTGGGGGGTAGGCCTATATAAACCCCCCAGGGCACCCATGCAAAGGGTTGATCTCTTAGAGTTTTAGACACCACATAGAGAGAAGAGGAGAGCTAGCCTTGCCCTTCTTCTTCCTCTAGCCGAACAGCTCAAGGAGCCACTTGTAGCCACTTGTGTTGATCTAGTGATCATGTGGAGACCCCGCAGAGCAGGACTAGGGGTGTTATCTCCACGGAGAGCCCCGAACCTGGGTATGATTCACCGGCGTGCATGTCTTTGCCTTATCCCGTTTCCAGGCACAGGCAATGTCTTACTGGCTCCCACAATGATAAGGCACCCGTTGGCATATGTCGCACCTACCACCCAACAGTGTTAAAACAGCCGTATGGGGTGATAAATGCCGTTGCGGCTCGATCGGACTCCGCCATCTTAATTTGATGGTATCCGGAGTATGCGTCGAGGAAACACAATGAATCGTGTCCTGCAGTAGCGTCGATAATTTGATCGATGCGAGGGAGGGGGAAGCGATCCTTGGGGCAAGCCTTGTTAAGGTCCTTGAAATCGACACATAGGCGCCAGGATTTGTCCTTCTTTGGTACCATCACCAGGTTTGCTAGCCAGTCCGGATGTTTTATTTCTCGAATGAATCCGGCCTCAAGTAACTTGGCTAGCTCCTCTCCCATGGCTTGTCGCTTAGGCTCAGAGAAACGTCGAAGAGTTTGCTTGACTGGCTTGAACCCCTTTAGAATGTTGAGGCTATGCTCGGCCAGCCTGCGTGGGAATTCTCGCGCAAGAATTCCCGTAGTGCGGCGTCTACTGTGGGGTTTAACTGTGCCCCGATGGATGCTGTTTTTGTAGGGTCCGTTGGGTGGACTTGGAATTTGACTATTTCGTCCGCTGGTTTAAAAGAGGTGGACTTGGGTCTTTTGTCGAGTATCACGTCGTCCTTGTCCACTGTGGAGCGCAGCGCGGTTAGTTCTTCAGCCGCACGGGCTTCGGATAACACCTCGAGGGCTAGTGCGGCGGTTTTATTTTCGACGCGGAGTGCTATGTCCGGATCACTAGCTAGAGTGATGATTCCATTAGGCCCGGGCATTTTGAGCTTCATGTACCCGTAATGGGGTATAGCTTGGAAGATCGTGAATGCCTCCCGCCTGAGAAGGGAGTGGTATCCGCTACTGAACGGGGCCACTTGGAATGTGATTTCTTCGGACCTATAATTCTCCGGCGTGCAGAATACCACATCTAGTGTGATTTTTCCTGCACATCATGCCTCCTGACTAGGGATGATCCCTTTGAAGGTCGTGCTGCTTTGCTCAATGCGGCTCCTGTCTATTTCCATTTTTCAAAGAGTCTCCTCATAGATGGGGTTTAATCCGCTGCCACCGTCCATGAGCACTTTAGTAAGCCGGAAGCCGTCCACAATTGGACTAAGGACGAAGGCGGCTGGTGCTCGGGCTGTTCGGAATTTAGGTTCGTCACTGGCATTGAAGGTTATAGCCGTATTGCTCCATGGATTTATTGCTGCCACGTGGCAGACTTCGACAAGGCTGCGGAGTGCTCGCTTATGCCTATTATTTGAGGCGAAGGTCTCGAAGACTGTCAATACTGTATTGTTATTGTCCATGGGATGGTGCTCTGCGGTATTGTTGATGAGGAGATCCTCACCGCTCTTGGCCACCTACCGGAGTATCCAACATGCTCTAAGGCTATGAGTTGGCGTGGTATCCGGTGTACTGTGAATTTTGCATGGCCCGTTGAGCCATCCCTCCAATATAGTTCCACGCCCTGCAGTGGGCTTTTGTTTCTTTGTAATTAGATCGGGTGACTTACGAGAGTACACCCTTTTAGTTCGGACAGGGGGATTAGTGAGAGCCGGAGGATCCCAGAATTTTGTTTGGGTTTTCCAGGCGCTTTCCATCGCACAGTACTTCTGTACTATGGCCGCCAAGTCAGCGAAGTGTGCTATGTCACGGCGGCTTATGGCGTTGAGGATTCCCTTGTCCGTGCAGTTTTTGCAAAAGAACGAAATTGCGTCTTCCTCGCGACAGTCCTTGACCTTGTTCATTACAAGGAGGAATCTGGCCCAATAGTGATGTACTGTCTCTTGGGGCTCTTGTCTAATGTGGGAAAGATCATTTATATCTGGGTGGGTGGGTAGATTTAAGTCCGAACCCTGACCCGATCTGAGACCCAGGGGCGGGGGAGTTTCCGATCTTAGAAGTTCGGGCTCCGGGATGTTGCCCAATAGGTCTGGCCCGCTGTCTGATTCTAGGTTCAAAGCTTGGGCCATGTCCTCCCGTAGATGGGTATCCGGCTCGGAGAGCTCGGGAATCCGGACATAGTTTGTCCTCAAGATAGAGGAAGAATCGCTGCGTTGCTCCTCCACCACCGCTATCTGATGGGTGACCGGCGGAGAGTTAATCTCCCTTTGGTCGGGTTTAAGCCCGATCCGATCATAGTCCGTAGCGACTCCCATGGCGGCGATGTGATCCAAGAGCTCGTTCAAGGAAGAGAGCTCCATTGGATCCATCTGCTCGGCAAATTCCGAGCCGACGCGGAGGCTATTTTTGATGACCCAAGAAGTCATCGTCGGCGCAACGGCCGAGCGGGCGGTCATGACGAAGCCGCCTAGTCGGAGAGTTTGGCCTACAGCCAGGGCTCCCCCAGAGGTGATACTGTCCTTGACGACAAGGCGAGCCATCCAGCCTTATCGTGACGGCATAGTGGAACTCTCAATGAAAGCACCAATGTCGGTGTCAAAACCGGCGGATCTCGGGTAGGGGTCCCGAACTGTGCGTCTAAGGCGGATGGTAACAGGAGGCGGGGGACACAATGTTTACCCAGGTTCGGGCCCTCTCGATGGAGGTAATACCCTACTTCCTGCTTGATTGATCTTGATGATATGAGTATTACAAGAGTTGATCTACCACGAGACCGTAGAGGCTAAACCCTAGAAGCTAGCCTATGGTATGATTGTTGTTGTCCTATGGACTAAACCCTCTGGTTTATATAGACACCGGAGGGGGCTAGGGTTACACAGAGTCGGTTACAAGGGAGGAGATCTACATATCCGAATTGCCAAGATTGCCTTCCACGCAAAGGAGAGTCCCACCCGGGCACGGGACGAAGTCTTCAATCTTGTATCTTCATAGTCCAACAGTCCGGCTGTCCGAGGACCCCCTAATCCAAGACTCCCTCACCTGCCATGAGCAGAAGGCTCTACCGGGAGAGGCTTACCGGAGTCCATCTTTCTCCTTTTCCGGGCCATTGTTGCTGGGGATACGGAGGGCTGAGTAAGATGGAGAACAAAACTACCTGGTTCCACAGGAAGCTTCTGCGCAGCACATTTTGACAGATGATCAGCTATGCTGTTTTTTGCATGAGGTACGTGCTCTGTTTGCAATCCATCAAAGTGTTCCTCCAATCTTCTCACTTCCACAACGTATGCCTCCGTCAATGGGATTTGGTAATCCTTGTTGACTTGTCTCACCACAAGCTGTGAATCTCCTCGAATGATCAGCTTCTTAATTCCCAATTATGCGGCAATCCTGAGCCTGGCAAGGCGCCCTTCATACTCTGATGTATTGTTGGTCGCCTCTTCCCGGGCAAAATGCATCTGGACGACGTACTTGAAGTGCTCCCCGGAGGGGGCAACAAGAAGCACGCCAGCCCCCGCACCTTGTAGGGAAATGGCGCCATCGAAATACATAATCCATTCTTGGGGCGCCTCCTTACTGGGGATAACTGTTTCTGGTACTTCCTCATCAGGGGTTGGCGTCCATTCTGTAATAAACTCTGCCAATGCCCTGCTTTGGATCGTTGTTGTGCTCTCAAACTTTAGGCCAAAACTGGATAACTCCAAAGCCCATTCCACTATTCTGCCGGTAGCCTTAGGGTTTCGGAGTATCCTTTGCAACGGGAAACGAGTTACAACCGTGATTTCATGGGCTTGGAAGTAGTGGCGTAGTTTTCTTGAGGCCATGATGAGACAAAATATCAACTTGTGCACGCCAGAGTACCTCGATCTAGCCCCCTGTAGTAAGGAACTGACGAAGTACACTGGGCGATGCACCACTTTCTTCCTTGCCGTGTCCTTGGGGTTGCTCTCGCTGCCGTGTTCATTTTTGTCCTGATCGTTATCTGGCTCTGCCGGTCCTTGCTCACTTTCTGCTTCGTCCACTTCCCGCTGCGCCACCAAGGCTGCACTAACCACTTGGTTGGTTGCTACCAAGCATAGCAGCAACGGCTCTTGTGGTTTGGGAGGAACCAAGGTGGGCACAGAGGACAAGTAGGCCTTCAACTCTTGCAAAGCCGCATCTGCTTCTGGGGTCCACTTCATGGGTCCTGCCTTCTTCAGGATTTTAAAGAACGGCAGGGCGTGCTCGGCAGACTTGGAAATGAATCTGCTTAGCGAGGCAACGCACCCTGTCAAACACCTCACATCCTTGACTCTCCTTGGTGCTTGGATATGCTCGATGGCTCTAATCTTGTCGGGGTTGGCTTCGATCCCCCGATGGGACACAAAGAACCCAAGTAGCTTGCCGGAGGGAACGCCAAACACACACTTCTCCGGGTTGAGCTTCAAGTTGATCTTGCACAGATTAGCAAATGTCTCCTCCAAATCCTGGATAAGGGTCGCTCTGTCCTTGGTCTTGACCACAATATCATCCATATAGGCTTCAATGTTTCTGTGCAGTTGTGGCTCGAAACCAATCTGGACTGCCCTTGCAAAAGTAGAACCGACACTCTGTAATCCGAATGGCATGCGGATAAAACAGTACGTACCACATGGGGTGATGAATGATGTCTTCTCTTCGTCTTCCTTGGACATGAAGATTTGGTGATACCAGAATATGCATCCACAAAGGAAAGCAAATCACGGCCCAAAGTGGAATCCACAATCTGATCGATGCATGGCAAGGGAAATGGGTCCTTCGGGCAAGCCTTGTTGAGATCTGTGAAATCTATTCAAAGCCTCCATTTCCCGTTAGCCTTCCGAACCAGCACTGGATTTGCTAACCATGTGGGATGTAGCACTCCTCTGACCAAACCAGCTGCTTCAAGCTTCTTGATCTCCTCGGCAATAAATTGCTGCCTCTCCAAGGCCTGCTTCTGGACTTTCTACTGGATAGGTCGGGCATGTGGGTAGACAGCAAGGTGGTGCTCGATTACCTCCCTAGGAACACCGGGGACATCAGATGGTTGCGAAGCAAACACATCGATATTCGCTCGCAGGAAGACAACGAGCGCACTTTCCTATTTTTCATCAAGGGTGGTGCTGATAGTGAAAGTACCATCAATGCCAGCCAGCCCTGTCGGGACCTTCTTCACTTGTGGTGTAGTAACTTTGGATCTCTTGCTGTTGGAACTCTCCGGCAAGTCATCAACAGGCGCAGCATAATCCGAAGAGGTATGCTTCTCGGATTCCTTGCCAGCGTCCTTTCTATCCTTCTTCTTTACTCTGTTCTCCTTGGCGGGAACTGCTGCTGCCGCTGCCTCTACCGCGACTGCGTCCCGGTACATCTTGTCCATGCAAATGATTTCGTCCTTCTCATCTAATGGGATGGAAATGACTCCTACTGGCCCAGGCATCTTCAAGGTATTGTAGGCATAGTGGGATGCTGCCATGAATTTAGCCAGGGCTGGGCATCCAAGGATCCCATTGTACGGCAAGGGGAGGTCGACCACATCAAACACAATCTTTTCAGTCCGGTAGTTCAGCTCTCCCCAAACGTCACATGCAACATGATCTTTCCCTTAGGATGACTCCTGTTGAGATTAACTCCTTGAAACGTGCCGGTGACCTTTAACTCTTCCTCTCCTATCTGAAGTTTGCAGATGACCTTTAGGGAAATTAGATTCAACCCGGCCCCGCCGTCCACCTACATCTTTGTGACCTTGAGGTTGCGAATTGTTGGAGAGACCAACAATGGCAAACACCCTACCACAGTGGTATGGTCAGGATGATCCTCTTTGTCAAAGACGATGGGCGTGCGTGACCATTTGAGTGGTTTCCGGGCCTTTGATGTTGGTTCCACGACATTGACCTCACGCACCCACCGTTTGAGTTGGTGGTGAGAGGTGTGCAGGGATGCACCCCCGTCAATGCACATGGCGTCAGTGGCCTTCTGGAACTCCTGCTCAGTGGTTTCCTCTTCATCCCCTCCATCACTCTCATCATCACAGGCTTCCTTCTCTCGACCCTTGGCAGGTTTTCCTTTGTTCCGGAAGGGTTTGCCGGGGCAATTTAATTCACCGCCTCAGCCCTTACCGCCAGCGACATTCTGACCTTTTTCCTTGTCCCACTTTTCATATTCTGCTCTGTGCTTCTTAATGAGCTGCTCAACCTGATAACACTCTTGAAGATCGTGGCCCTTGGTCCAATGAATCTTGTAGTACGGCCCATCACCTTTCCCGGTCTTCTCGGCAGCCGCAGCCTCCCGGCAGTCAGCGCACACGGCAACTTCCTTGTCGGGGGCTTCGGCCTTGGCATTCTTGCCGGTACTAGGTGTACCCGATCCTTCAACAGTCATCACTGCCTTATCCTTGCGCTTCTTATTGTGCTTCTTGATCTTCTTCTGACTGGTGGATTCGTCATCATCCTCTGAGTCGACATTGATGCAATCCTCCTCTCCGGGTAGCTTCCTTTCCTCCTCCATCCGAGCACACTTATCCACCAAGGTGTGAAGCTCCTTCACAGGCTTGGGCAATAATACGTTCATCTTGGAATGGATCCTGCGGTTGCGGACATTGGATTGGAAGGCATCTATCACAACTGATGGATGAATATTCGGGATGTTCCTATGGACCTTGCTGAATCTCTGAAAATACTTCCGGATGGTCTCTCCTTCTTTCTGTTGGAGGTGCTGCAAGTAGTTGGGCCGCCCTGGCTCTTGATGGCCGCTCATTAAGGCGCCAATGAACTCATGGCATAGGTCAGCCCACGACGAAATGGAGTTCTCTGGAAGGTGCATTAGCCAAGACCTCACATTGGACTTGAGAGCCAAAGGGAAGTAGTTGGAAGACACCTTCTCATCTCTTCCTCCGGCAGCTTGAACAGCGATGGTGTAGATGCTCAGAAACTCTGCCGGGTTCAGCCTCCCATCATACTTTTCGGGTATCTATTGCTTGAACGTACGAACGGATGGCCAACGGACTTGCCGTAGCTCACGAGTAAAGGCAGGGCACCCAACCTCGAAAGGCAGGGCACCCAACCTCGAAAGGCAGGCACCCCCCAATATCGAGCGCAGGCTCGTTGACATTGGGACTACCGCACCCATCGGGCTGGCGGTGGTCAGCGCGGCGTCGCTCAACGGCGGCACGCGTGTTTCCCCTCCGCCAGTCCTTTGGGGCTCGCCGTTGGCCTGGATGCGCTCGAGGGTCAGAAGAGGCCATCAAGACGTCATTAGGCTCTTGATTCTGTTGCACTCGTGCTGGCTAGCGTGGCGGGGACTGTACCATGGGGGTGTGATACATCTCCATCGTATCTACTTTTCCAAACACTTTTGCCCTTGTTTTGGACTCTAACTTGCATGATTTGAATGGAACTAACTCGGACTGACGTTGTTTTCGGCAGAATTGCCATGGTGTTATTTTTGTGCAGAAATGAAAGTTCTCGGATTGACCTGAAACTTCATGGAGATTATTTTTGGAAATTATAAAAAATACTGCCGAAAGAATCAAGGCCAGGGGGCCCACACCCTGTCCACGAGGGTGGGAGGCGCGCCCCCTGCCTCGTGGGCCCCCTGGTGCTCCACCGACCTCAACTCCAACTCTATATATTCATGTTCGGGGAGAAAAAATTAGGGAGAAGGATTCATCGCGTTTTACGATACGGAGCCGCTGTCGGTGTCAAAACCGGCGGATCTCGGGTAGGGGGTCCCGAACTGTGCGTCTAAGGCAGATGGTAATAGGAGGCGGGGGACACGATGTTTACCCAGGTTCGGGCCCTCTCGATGGAGGTAATACCCTACTTCTTGCTTGATTGATCTTGATGATATGAGTATTACAGGAGTTGATCTACCACGAGATCGTAGAGGCTAAACCCTAGAAGCTAGCCTATGGTATGATTGTTATTGTCCTATGGACTAAACCCTCTGGTTTATATAGACACCGGAGGGGGCTAGGGTTACACAGAGTCGGTTACAAGGGAGGAGATCTACATATCCGTATTGCCAAGCTTGCCTTCCACGCCAAGGAGAGTCCCACCCGGACATGGGACGAAGTCATCAATCTTGTATCTTCATAGTCCAACAGTCCGGCCAAAGGATATAGTCCAGCTGTCCGAGGACCCCCTAATCCTGGACTCCCTCAGTAGCCCCTGAACCAGGCTTCAATGATGATGAGTCCGGCGCGCAGATTGTCTTCGGCATTGCAAGGCGGGTTCCTCCTCCGAATACTCCATAGAAGATTTTGAACACGAGGATAGTGTCCGGCTCTGCAAAACAAATTCCACATACCACCGTAGAGAGAATAATATTTCCACAAATCTAATCTGCTGACAGCTTTTCATAACGTGACGTACTACCGTGGTCTGGTCATGACGAACCGTTTTTCCGAGCCTGCCACCGCATGTGTTGCGAGGCGGTTTTATTGCCACGTCCTGTCGAAGCAGAGATCGTGTTCCTCTTTTCACGGGATTCTCATCAATACGGGTGTGGGTAACCCAACCGCGCCATCAATTACGGCGCTTGGGGGATAAGTGGTTTTACCAGGCAAGTGGGGAGGCGCAGAATACCTGCTACCTTTATTAGGGGATAAGAACGCCCATTCGCACCCACGCTTTCTTCTTCCCGATCCATTCCCCTCCGCCCTGCTCCAGCGCCCAAGCGTTCATCTTCTCTGTCCACAAAGGCCTTCCGAAAATGTCCGGATCCGGAGCAGGAGGCAAATGGATGGCCTCTACTGTCTGGGAGAAGGATATCAAAAAGCTTCGGGAGGCCGGGTATCTGGCCAAGAAAATCAGCCACCGTCTCCCGACGGCGGGACAGATCGTCCCTACTCCGGAACCCCACGAGAGGGTTGTATTCCTCCCTCACTTTGTCCGCGGGCTAGGGTTTCCCCTCCACCCATTCGTTCGCGGCATCATGTATTACTATGGGATCGATCTTCACGATCTGTCCCCTAATTCCTTCCTCAACATCTCGACATTCATTGTCATGTGCGAGGCCTTTCTCCGCATCTCGCCACACTTCGGCTTATGGCTGAAGATTTTTAATGTGAAGCTCAAGGTAGTGGGCAGCGAGCACGCCGAGTGCGGGGGCGCTATGTTGAGCGAGATGACCAATGTCATATGGCCAACATGCACCTTTAACGATTCTGTCAAGGAGTGGCAATAGCAGTGGTTTTATATCACTGAGCCGCGCGGCACGGAATGGGCCGCTACTCCCGAGTTTCGATCCGGTGCCCCCCTGCGGCTTACACCCTGGGTCAAGAAGGGCCTGAACTGGTCCTTGTCCGATGAACTGTCGATGCTCCAGACGCGCGTTAAAGATATGGGAGACAAGAACATTGAACTTGTCAATGTAGTCCAGGTGATGTTAGTTCGCCGGATCCTGCCTTGTCAACACCGGACTTGCAATCTATGGGAATTCGATCCGGCCAAGCACCAAACCTTACGAGAGCTTTTCGGCTCCTCGCACAAGGACATCTGGAAGGTGCTTTTCAAGTCCAGCAAATCATGGCCGGACTCCGCCGAGGACCGCGGGTACCAACTGTCCCGCCCTGCAAGTTCGGTAAGTCATCATACTTTTTATCCGCATAACCCAAAGGAAGCGCTTAACGTGTTTTCTACAACTCTCCTAGGGCGGGACGAAGAAGGCGGAGCGGATCCATTGTCCGGCTCTGCTACCCGAAGAACCGGCTGTCCCACTTCTGACGAAGATGCTGGTCCCGACGCCTTACAAGGTGCCGAATAAGACTGCCGAGAAGGAGGCCAAAAAGACCCGGGGCGGCCTTCGTCGCCGCGGCACTTCGGACATAATATCCGATGGCTCTGATGTCCGTTCCGCCTCCGAAGAGGACGAGGAGGAGGAGGAAGATGAATCCCCTGCGGGAGGAAGAAAGAAGAGGATGGCCTCCGTACACTTGGCGGCCGAGCCGCCCAAAAGGGGAAAGGCTCTTCTTCCGGAGGAGACCACTGCCGCCGCCGACAGCGGCCCGGCGTGGGATCCTAGGGCCCAGCCCCTGGTGAACTCGTGAGTATATAAAATCCAAGTACGTTTATGCGTCCAGACTCATCATGGCATAGTATTCTAGCCTGAGCCATATTTTTTGTAGTCCGGCGGGGTCCCGTACCAAACAATCCTCATCAGAGGATTCGCTGAGCTCGGATGCTATGGAGAGCGGGACGCCCCCAAAGGCCCCTTCCTCCAAATAGGTGAATAACACCGAGGCTTCGTCCCAGAAGGACCCCGGCCAAGGAGGAGAGGAAAAGACCATGAAGGCGGTGCCTGGAGGTCAAACTTCAGGGGCCGGACACATGGGGGAGAAAATTCCCATGGGCGCTGACGGTGGGGGCCATCTGGAATTCGGCTCCCAGCCGGATACAGTTCTGGAGACCAATACGGCTCCAGAATCAGGCAGGCATCCTCTCTCAGCTAGAGGGGACATGCCTGTTCCACCGGCAACCTCTGTCCATCCAGAGGTGTCGGATGCTTTGTTGGTGGCGCTGAAGAGCGCCTCCGTCGTCAATGAACACCGTGCCCTTATGGGTGCGGTGATTGAGAAGATTCAGTCTACTGAGAGTGGACTGAATGGAGCCTGTATCAGCCTTATAAAAGGTTTTGAGGTATGTTTTATGAGGTTTCGAAGAGTGTCATGGTATGGATAGTAGCCCCTGATACACTGTTCGGTGAAAGAAAGAACCAGACAGAGGATCAAATTTATGTTCGCAGGAAGACTCTTTGAATGACATCTATTTCTCTTCTGTTATAAGCAGGCATCTGTAGTGGCTGTTGCCTCTCATACTGCGGAGATCTCCGGACTGAATCAAAGTCTGGAGCGGGCCAAAGAAGAACTTGGCCAGTTAAAAATGTAGTTGGGAAATAAACAAGGTATGCGCAAGTCTTGTTCGCGTTTATTGTGAATGAATTTTCAGTATGATGAAATAGGCTTCATGATTTGCGCTAGGGATGGTGACCGAAGTCGAGGCTCTTAAGAAGGCTGTGGCCGAGGCCGAGAAAAAGGCAACCACAGAGCAGGCTCTTCGTGAGAAGCACGAGGCAAAGGTTATTAAAGCCGAGCAGGAGCTGCAAGAGGCCATGAGGAAATGCGAGACCTTGGAGCAGAGTTTAACGGAGAAAGAATCCGAACTCACCAAGGCGCATGAGGCCATGAGCGATGCACGGGGGGAAACCCAAAGCGCCCTGCAGGGGATCCAAGAGGCGAGAAAGATCGCGGCGAGTAAGGCTTTTTCCATGTAATGCAAGTATTTGAGGGGAAAATTATGTTTCTAATTTTGAATTCGGATTTCTCATGGGTATTTGCCGAGCTGCCCCGTAGCATATCAGATGCCGCCCAATTCTACCGAGCCGAAGAAAGGAACACTGTGGATAAGCTCTTCTGGTCGCAGTATTTGGCACCGAATTATCCGGTGCCCTTTGTCGATCAACTGAAACAGCTGATCGAACTGCATAAGGCAGCGGAACTGGCCATGAAGGATATGATTATCCGGCTATGGCCCGCCGAGCCGATTCCAAGCAGCTACTTCGGGCTCGTGAAGTGGCTTGTGAGTGTCTGCCCTCGACTTGATGTCATCAAGCGGTCGGTCTGTATAGAAGGTGCCCGAATGGCCTTCGCCCGCGCAAAGGTGCACTGGGGGAAGATGGATGCTAAAAATCTGATGACCGAAGGACCGCCAGAGGGGAAGGAGCACCGCAAGCCCGAATTATATTATGAGAGTGTCCGGAAAGGATCCTACCTTGCAGCGGAGCTATGTACCAAGGACATTATATTTCCATGAATGCAAATCATGTTGTCCTTTGTAATGTTTGAACAAGGTCATTTATATTATTTATTGCTTGTTATATAAAATTTTATCCTCCTGCGTGGCCGTTTTATATATTAATCCTGACAGTTGGCCAATCGTCGGCTTCTGCCCCCACGTAAGAAAGTACGGGGGTGTTCGGGATAAACCTGATCACTCTTTATCCCAGTTTTGGGTCCATCGAAGGAGGTGTTCAGCACAACGAACCAGGCAATCGGACTATAAGGCTTTATCACTCTCACTTAGCCATAGGAGCTTTAGGAAGGTAGGCGCAGCCCCTGGTGTTCGGAAGACCGCACGGGGGGCTCTATAAGCACCTGATCGGAAGAAAAACCGATCCATCGCACGCTGCATTGGTTATGGCATTATGCGGGAGAAATCCTTAAAAGATTTTGTAACCTCTCGAACAGCTGACCAGCTCTCGCCGTATCATGACAGTCAGTTTTCGGCTTCCTCTACTGAGGTGCTCGTCCCGAAGAACTGGGACACAATCACAGTAGTTCTCCCAGTGCTACCTTAGCCGATATAGCGGAACTTAAGGTACCAAAACATGGGACCCGGGCAAACCCAACTATTGACCCAAGACATGATTCAGAGCTGATGCATATAATGCTATAGGTTCGGGTGCCGAATTTCCGTGAAGGTGTTCGGACTTTATTGCTGTGTTATGGGTAAAACGAAGCCCCTGGGATATTTGAAGGTATATCGCGGCGTACGGATGCCACTTGACAAAAGAATTTTATAAGAAATAACAGCAGATAAGCGTCATATGAATCCATATATTGTATTTGAATAGTACGTCTATGCGTATGAGTACAAGTAATGTGATAAAAAATGAATATGACTGCGGAACCTGCTGAGACCAGGGGGAAGAAGCTGAGTGCGGATCCGGAGTATAGCCGGATGGTCATTGCGGGGAATGTCTAAGGACTCCCTTGCGCGTTCAAGCTACCTCCGTATCGCCCGTCCTGGTCGGCGCAAAGGTGAACCTGCGAAGGAAATGTAAGAAATGTTTGCGTGCCGGAGAGCGGTTGAGCCGCTGAGTGTGGCCTGTCCTGGCCTTCGCCGGAGTGTTTAATTGAGCTCTGGACGAGCCGGGCTATCCTTCCGCGGAGTAGTTCGGAGTCCCTTGACGGTGTCCGGGAGCCTGGACATCGACTCGAGGTTCAGCTGCAAGGTGCTGCTCGTTGCTTCTGCTATTAAGGCAGTGGTGTACCCGTTGATGCCGAAGTAAAGTTTGTCCTTGCCATTAACCGTGATGACGCCGCATGGACCGGGCATTTTGAGCTTACGGTAGGCATAACGTGGCACCGCATTGAATGGAGCGAACGCAATTCATCCGAGCAGTTCCTGATAATCACTGCGGAAGGGGACGATTTGGAAGATTAACTCTTCGGTATGGCAATTGTCAGGTGATCCGAAGACTACCTCAAGGGCGACGGAGCCTGTACAGCTGGCCTCCACACCTGGTATAATGTCTCTGAAAGTGGCTTTAGTGGGTTTGATCACCGAATGATTGATGCCCATCTTGCGCACTGTGTCCTGGTAAAGCAGATTTAGACTGCTGCCTCCGTCCATAAGGACTCGTGTGAGGTGGAACCCGTCAATTATTGGGTCGAGGACTAGTGCAGCTGGATTGCCCTGATTGGCGTTAACCGGATGATCCGTGCGGTTGAAGGTGACCGAACCTAGTTTATATTGTGGGGCGACTAGTTCCGTTAAGTTGGCATCCCTAAGGGTGCATATCCGGTCCGGGTTGGGAATTTGGGTGGTGTTTACCACATTCACCGTTTGAATTTGCGGGGGAAATTTCTTTTGCCCTCCTATGTTCGGTGATCTGGGCTCTTCATCGCCATCATCGCTTTGAGACCCCCCTTCTCCATTTTTGGCGCCTGCCCTGCCCGCTTGTTTGAAGACCCAGCATTCTCTGTTGGTATGGGTGGCTGGCAATCCTGGGATGCCATGAATTTGGCATTGGTGATCGAGTATGCGGTCCAGACTGGATGGACCCGAATTGTTATTTTTGAGTGGCCCTTTCCGCTGACCGGACTTTGAGCCCCTAAACCCGGCATTAACGGTCGTATCTTCGGCGTTTTCACCATATTTGCGGCGCTTGTGTTTGTTGCGTCATGGTTTGCCGTTGCTATCCCTGGCCTCTGATGTGCCAGGTTTGCTTGCTGTATTGTTACTACGAGCCAACCAGCTATCTTCGCCCGCGCAAAAGCGGGTCATAAGTGTCGTGAGGGCTGCCATGGATTTTGGCTTCTCTTGGCTGAGGTGCCGGGCGAGCCATTCGTCACGGATGTTATGCTTAAATGCCACTAAGGCCTCCGCATCCGGACAGTCGACAATTTGGTTCTTCTTAGTTAGGAATCGGGTCTAGAATTTCCTGGCTGATTCCCCTGGCTGCTGAGTTATATGACTTAATCATCAGCATCCGGCGGTCGCACATAAGTGCCCTGGAAATTGTCCAGGAATGCATCTGCCAGGCTCTCCCAACTCCCGATGGAGTTTGCCGGCAAGCTATTGAGCCAATGCCGAGCTGGCCCTTTGAGTTTTAGCAGGAGATACTTGATGGCGTGTAGATCATCCCCGCGGGCCATGTGAATGTGGAGGAAGAAGTCTTCTATCCATACCGCGAGGTCTGTAGTACCATCATATGATTCAATGTTTATGGGTTTAAACCCTTCTAGGAATTCGTGATCCATTACTTCATCAGTGAAGCATAGGGGGTGTGCGGCGCCTCTGTGCCAGGCTATCTCACGACGCAGTTCATACGAGTCTTGTCTGCTATATTCGGCCCGGCCGGATTTGCTTTTAGTGTATCCGGCGTGACGATCATCGTCACGCGTTGGGGCGCGACCCCGTGATCCGTAGATCGATCTTGTATGTCCAATACGTCTCGCAAGTCCCGCGTGTTGCCCCGGGCCTTGGTATTTTTGTTTGAATGGCGGCGGGGTGCGGGCTGGACTTCGGGCTGATATGCCCCTCTGTCTCGGCCACGAGGTGGCCGAGCAGCCACATCGTACACTGGTGATGTAGGTTTTAATGCTTCCTCTTCGAGTTGGGGTAGCAACCTGCGCTTTGGGTAGCTCTTGGTTGGGCGCTCGAGTTCGTATTCCTCGGCCGCCAGGACTTCAGTCCATCTATCCGCTAGCAGATCTTGATCAGCTCGAAGCTGTTGTTGCTTTTTCTTCAGGCTGTTTGCTGTGGCTATAAGCCGGCGCTTGAAGCACTCCTGCTCGACGGGATCCTCAGGCACGATAAATTCTTCATCGCCGAGGCTCACCTCGTCCTCGGAGAGAGGCATGTAATTGTCATCCTCTGATTCTCTGTCTGCTGCCTGTTCCGGAGGGCTACCTTGTTCGTCCTACCGCTTGAGGTCTGGCTGGAGGGGATTGTCTTCGTCTTCGGCACTATCCGGAGCGTTATTGTCTCTGGTGCCGGTATCGCTGCTTTTGCTATGGCGGGACTTAGAGCGGCGCCGCTGATGTCGGTGCTTGGATTGCTTCTTGGAGGGATTATCCTCCGTTGTCTTATCGCCATCGCCTTCTTTGGGGGTGTCCACCATGTATATATCATATGATGGGGTGGCAGTCCAGCGCCCTGTGAGCGGTGGTTCCTGTTCGTCTCCTGCATCGTCGTCCATACCGTCGATGTCTTCGGAGCCGAAATCGAGCATGTCGGTTAAATCGTCGACAGTGGCTACTAAGTGGGTGGTGGGTGGGCAGTGAATTTCTTCGTCGTCCGCAACCCATTCTAGCCGGACATAGTTCGGCCAAGGGTCTCCTGACAAGGAGAGAGACCTCAATGAGTTTAGCACGTCGCCCAGTGGTGAGTGCTGAAAGATATCCGCGGAGGAAAACTCCATGATCGGTGCCCAATCAGATTCGATAGGCATGGACGCAGGCGGCTCAAAGCCCGTGGCCGGGGACGAATCCAAGTGTCCGGCAACACGGGTCTCATAAGAGGTGAAGTCAGTATTCGGCTCTATCGCCGCTGAGTGTGCGGCCTCCGTGGCGGGGTCAATCCACCCGTCCTCGGACGGCACAATCTGCTCCGGATTGAAAGTCGGAGTAGCTGCAGGTGGGATCTCCCGAACACTACCCGTCGGTAGAGCTAAGTCATGCCCGTCGTGACTGTGCGGCGCACCTGACATGGGCTCGAATCCGTCGAAGATCAAGTCTCTGCGGATATCGGTAGTGTAGTTTAAGCTTCCAAACCTGACCTGACGGCCAGGGGCGCAGCTTTTGATTTGCTCCAGATGGCCAAGCGAGTTGGCCCGCAGTACGAAGCTGCCGAATACGAAGATCTGTCCGGGTAGGAAAGCCTCTCCCTGGATCGCATCGTTGTCGATGATCGAAGGAGCCATCAAGCCTTATGGTGATGGCACAGTGGAACACTCAATGGAAGCACCAATGTCGGTGTCAAAACCGGCGGATTTCGGGTAGGGGGTCCCGAACTATGCGCCTAAGGCGGATGGTAACAGGAGGCGAGGGACATGATGTTTACCCAAGTTCGGGCCCTCTCTATGGAGGTAATACCCTACTTCCTGCTTGATTGATCTTGATGAAATGAGTATTACAAGAGTTGATCTACCACGAGATCGTAGAGGCTAAACCCTAGAAGCTAGCCTATGGTATGATTGTTGTTGTCCTACGGACTAAACCCTCCGGTTTATATAGACACCGGAGGGGCTAGGGTTACACAGAGTCGGTTACAAGGGAGGAGATCTACATATCCGTATTGCCAAGCTTGCCTTCCACGCCAAGGAGAGTCCCACCCGGACACGGGACGAAGTCTTCAATCTTGTATCTTCATAGTCCAACAGTCCGGCCAAAGGATATAGTCCGGCAGCCCGAGGACCCCCTAATACAGGACTCCCTCAGCCGCCGCCAAGCCCTAATCTCTCTCGGGAGGGCTGATCTGGAGTCCGTTCGGGGCTCCGGAGGGGGAAATCCATCGCCGTCGTCATCATCAACCATCCTCCATCACCAATTTCATGATGCTCACCAACGTGCGTGAGTAATTTCATCGTAGGCTTGCTGGACGGTGATGGGTTGAATGAGATTTATCATGTAATCGAGTTAGTTTTGTTAGGGTTTGATCCCTAGTATCCATTATGTTCTGAGATTGATGTTGCTATGACTTTGCTATGCTTAATGCTTGTCACTAGGGCCCGAGTGCCATGATTTCAGATCTGAACCTATTATGTTTTCTTGAATATATGTGAGTTCTTGATCCTATCTTGCAAGTCTATAGTCACCTACTATGTGTTATGATCCGGCAACCCAGAAGTGACAATAATCGGGACCACTCCCGGTGATGACCATAGTTTGAGGAGTTCATGTATTCACTATGTGTTAATGCTTTGGTTCGGTACTCTATTAAAAGGAGGCCTTAATATCCCTTAGTTTCCATTAGGACCCCACTGCCATGGGAGGGTAGGACAAAAGATGTCATGCAAGTTCTTTTCCATAAGCACGTATGACTATATTCGGAATACATGCCTACATTACATTGATGAATTGGAGCTAGTTCTGTGTCACCCTATGTTATAACTGTTGCATGAATAATCGCGTCCGGCATAATTATCCATCTCCGATACAATGCCTATAAGCTTTTCACATATTGTTCTTCGCTTATTTACTTTACCGTTGCTACTATTACAATCACTACAAAACTATCACTGTTACTTTTGCCACCGTTACCTCTACTATCATACTACTTTGCTACTAAATACTTTGCTACAGATATTAAGTTCTCCAGGTGTGGTTGAATTGACAACTCAATTGCTAATACTTGAGAATATTCTTTGGCTCCCCTTGTGTCGAATCAATAAATTTGGGTTGAATACTGTACCCTCGAAAACTGTTGCGATCCCCTATACTTGTGGGTTATCAAGACTATTTTATGGCACCATTGCCGGGGAGCATAGCTCTATTCTTTGAGTCACTTGGGATTTATATTTGCTGATCACTATGAGGAACTTGAAAGACGAGAAAACTAAAATTTATCCCTCAACTACGAGGGGAGGTAAGGAACTGCCATCTAGCTCTGCACTTGATTCACCTTCTGTTTTGAGTAAGCTTGCGACACCTAAACCTGCTTCTGCTATTAATTCTTATATGTCGCATGTTATTGATGATGTCACTTCTGCTATGCATGATACTTATGATGAAACTACTTCTATGCTTGATACTACTGTGCCACTAGGTGAATTTCTGGATGAACAACTTGCTAGGGCTAGAGAGAATGAAATTAATGAAACTGATAATATTGATGAAAGTGATGATGAAGATTCTCCCCCTAGATATGAATTGCCTGTTGTGCCTGAGGGTTATGTTATGGATGAAGAAACTGCTTGAGACTTTCTTGCTTGCAATGATAGGAGCGATCTTAAGAAATTATTAGCTAAGCTGAAAGAAAAATCTCTGAATGCTAGAATGAATAATGA
The DNA here is from genome assembly GCF_002575655.3 of Aegilops tauschii subsp. strangulata. Taxonomy (NCBI): domain Eukaryota; kingdom Viridiplantae; phylum Streptophyta; class Magnoliopsida; order Poales; family Poaceae; genus Aegilops; species Aegilops tauschii. The sequence continues at coordinate 326,494,198 of NC_053040.3, forward strand.
CCCTGCTTATGCTACTTCACCTATTTTTGTTACTGATAAGGATTATGTTTTCTCTGTTGATCCTGATATAATTACTTTGGTTGAATATAATCCTTTCTATGGCTATGAATCTGAAACTGTTGTGGCACATCTTACTAAATTAAATTATATAGCCACCCTGTTCACTAATGATGAGAAAACTCGCTACTACTATATCCTTAAAATATTTCCGTTCTCATTAAAGGGTGATGCTAAGACATGGTTTAATTCTCTTGATCCTGGTTGTGTGCGTAGCCCCCAGGATATGATTTATTACTTCTCTGCTAAATATTTCCCTACTCATAAGAAACAAGCTGCTTTAAGGGATATATATAATTTTGTGCAAATTGAAGAAGAGAGTCTCCCACAAGCTTGGGGAGGCTTCTCCAATTACTTAATGCTTTGCATGATCATCCTCTTAAGAAAAATGAAATACTTGATATCTTTTATAATGGACTAACCGATGCTTCCAGAGACCACCTGGATAGTTGTGCTGGTTGTGTTTTCAGGGAAAGATCTATTGATGAAGCCAAAATTTTATTGAATAATATGTTGACAAATGAAAATAATTGGACACTTCCTGAACCAACTCCCAAGCCAACTCCGAAGAAAAGGGGTGTTCTATTCTCAGTCCTGAAGATATGCAAGAGGCAAAGAAATCTATGAAAGAAAAAGGTATAAAAGCAAAATATGTTAAGAATTTACCTCCTGTTGAAGAAATACATGGTCTTAATTTACCGCCTGTTGAAGAAGTTCATGGTCTTGATAACACGACACAGGTAGTAAAGGTAAATTATTTCTATAGATATGATAAAGCTGAAATCCCTCCTACTAAGTTTGCTAGCCAATGCTTAGATGAGTTTGATAATTTTATGGTTAAGCAAGAAGACTTCAATGCTTATTTCGATAGACAACTGAAACGTAATGCTTATATGATTGAACACTTGAGTGATTATATGTCTAGGGTTAAAGGTGAACTTAAACACATTAGTAAACATGCTTCTATGGTTACCACTCAAGTAGAACAAGTACTTAAAGCTCAGAATGATTTGCTTAATGAATTAAATAGTAAGAATAATGACTTTGTTGTTAGAGTTGCAACTAGAGGGGCTAAAGTTACTCAGGAACCTTTGTATCCTGAGGGCCACCCTAAGAGAATTGAGCAAGATTCTCAGAGAACTAATGTAGATGCACCTAGTCCTTCTAAAAGGAAGAAAAAGAAAAATGATATGACTTTGCATGCTACTAGTGAACCTGTTTATTGACACACCTGAGAATCCCAATGAAATTTCTATTTCTGATGCTGAAACACAATCTGGTAATGAACATGAACCTAGTGATAATGTTAATGATGATGATCATGATGATGCTTCACCTAGCAATAATAATGATGTAGAGATTGAACCTGCTGTTGATCTTGATAACCCACAATCAAAGAATCAACGTTATGATAAGAGAGACTTTATTGCTAGGAAGCACGGTAAAGAAAGAGAACCATGGGTTCAGAAACCCATGTCTTTTCCTCCTAAACCATCCAAGAAAAAGGATGATGAGGATTTTTTGCGCTTTGCTGAAATGATTAGACCTATCTTCTTGCGTATGCGTTTTACTGATATGATTAAAATGAATCCTTATGCCAAGTATATGAAGGATATTGTTACAAAAAAAAGAAAGATACCGGAAGCTGAAACTTCCACCATGCTTGCTAATTATACTTTTAAGGGTCGAATACCAAAGAAACTTGGAGATCCAGGGGTACCAACTATACCATGCTCCATTAAAAGAAATTATGTTAGAACTGCTTTATGTGATCTTGGAGCCGGTGTTAGTGTTATGCCTCTCTCTTTATATCGTAGATTTGAATTGAATAAGTTGACACCTACTAAAATATCTTTGCAAATGGCAGATAAATCAACTGCTATACCTGTCGGCATTTGTGAGGATGTGCCCGTTGTGGTTGGAAACGTTACTATTTTAACAGACTTTGTTATTCTTGATATTCCCGAGGATGATAGTATGTCTATTATTCTTGGAAGACCCTTTTTGAATACTGTAGGGGCTGTTATTGATTGCAATAAAGGCAATGTCACTTTTCATGTTAATGGTAATGAGCATACGGTACACTTTTCGAGGAAACAACCTCAAGTCCACAGTATCAATTCTATTGGAAAAATTCCATCGATTATTTTTGGAGGTTTTGAATTTCCTCTTCCTACTGTCAAAAAGAGATATGATATTCTTATTATTGGGGACGTGCATATCCCCGTTGAGGTAACCTAGTGTTATTCGAAATTTCTCCGGTTCCATGTTATTCGGAATGAGTTTGTTAACAAGACTTGATCAACCTTGTTAGTGGATTCCTTTTGATGAGCATGAGATGGATGAAGTTAGAAAGCACAATATTTTGTACCCTTCTTTTACTTTCTGTTATTTAGATTAAATAAAGTAAAAATAGTATTTTTCTGTCAGTTTTCTGATTTATCTGTGCAAAAAAATACCCCAAAAATAAAAGTTCTCCAAATGCCCCGAAAATGAAATATGATTTTTTCTGGAATATTTGAGAATATCTGGCACTGAGAAGACAGCAGGGGGAGCAAGCACCTGGCCACGAGGATCCAGGCCTTGCCCACCCCCCTGGGCACGCCCCCTGTCTCGTGGGCCCATGGTGGCTCCCCTCCACTTATTCCAGCCACCACACACTCCTTCTTCCTCCCAAAAAAATCACCAACCAGCTCAAGCACGAGTTTTAGCTCATCTTGCTGCCATTTTCGATCTCCTTGCTCAAAGCTACACTCACAAAACTGCTTTGGGGGATTGTTCTTTGGTATGTGACTCCTCCAATGGTCCAATTAGTTTTTGTTCTAGTGCTTTATTCATTGCAAATTTTTGCTGATTAGGTGACCCTGTTCTTGAGCTTGCATGTCAAATTTATTGGGTCCCAAGTAATTCTAATGCATGATATAGTCTCTAGGCACTTGTGGGAGTAGTTGCTATCAATTTTGTTGAGTTTGGTTCACTTTTATTTGAAGTTACTAAAAATTTCAGAAATTTTTCAGAGGAAGAAATATGTTCAGGAAAATGTACCAAGGTGGTCCTACAAGGAAGCAAGGACCCACACTCGCAATACGCGATGCGGACGATGAACCACCGAGGGAAGCTCAAGTGCGGGCTTGTGAATGGCCGTCAGAGGACTTTATGGATCGAGCAGGAATCAAGGAGGAATTTAACGCATACGTGCGCAACGCTGATCTTGAGAGCTTTGAGGCAAAAAAGTGCCGCCGGTACCACTATCTCACTGATTCCTTTGTGATAAGGTTTGAATTTTCATCATCACGCAATTCTCAAACTGTCCTATTTGATCTTTATGAAAACTCTTATACTATGGACTTAGAGGATTTTAATACTGCTTGCAAACTTCCACAATGGGGTAGCACTAGTGAGCCTCGCAAATCTGAATTTAGAGATTTTCTTGCTAGTATAACTGTGGGGGAGTCTAGAGATATAACACAAGCTACCGTAGGGAGCATTCATTTTCCTGCTATACATTATTTTGCTCTCTTCATAGGTAGGTGCATAAATGGTAAGGATGAAGCATGTCACATGTGTGTCCCCGACCTCAGTGTTCTCAAGAGTGTTGTGTTCGGAGATAAACATTATAATTTGGGAGCCATTGTTGCACGTAGGTTGCATAATAATAGAATTAATGGATATTTCTTTGGTGGAATTTATGCAACCCGTTTAGCTAATTTTCTTGATATACCCATACGTGAGTATGATATTGAGTTGCCTCCTGTTTATTTAGATTATGAGGCTATGGTTCGTCATCAGTTTGTTGAGAGGAACGATCAGTTCCTCCAATACCGACTAATCTTTGACAGACGACGCACCTATCACGTCGCTCTCCCTGCTCCCACTTTCTTTGACTTTCAGGCAAAAGGGAGACATGTTATAACCAGGGAGGAGGCGAACGAGTACGAGAGGAGGACTGAGACAGCTCGCCTCCAAGCTGCAGCCCACGATGCAATAGCCGCTGCATCTCAATACGACCCCAACTACAACTTTGGATATCCGCCAGGCCAGCCGTGGCAATAGACCAACTTGGGCCAAAAGCCTAAGCTTGGGGGAGTACGTATTTCTCACCGACATTACATTTATGTTCATATACTCATGCTAGTTGTCGGTGCTCATACTTTTTCACTATAATATCCATGCTAGTTTATTTTCCTTTTTATGCTTTCTTCTTGTGTGTTTAATAAACCTTAAGAAAAAATAAAAAAATTAGTTGTAGCTTTTAGCTAGTTTACTTTCTTGCTTGTAGTAGTAACTAAAAGAAAACCCAAAAAGATTTCACGTTCTTGTTTTGGTTGTTGGGAGCTTTCCCGTGTAAATAGTTTTATTTATTTTCTTTTCTTTGGGGTCAATAGGGGAAGACCATAATGAAAATGTTGAAGTGGCTCTTATATACATTATTTTTGATTTAACCAAGAGCCCATATTACCTTGTCTTCTCCTGTTTATTGAATGCTCGCAGATTCCAACTTAGTCCAGTGCACGTGCACTATTATTATTATTCACATCGTTCGGTCGTGCAAGTGAAAGGCAATTATGACGATATATGATGAACTGATTTAGATAAGAGAAGCTGGTATGAACTTGACCTCTCTTGTTTTTGTAAATATGATTAGTTCATCATTCCTGATTCAGCCTATTATGAATAAACATATTTGCAATGACAATTAGAGATTATAGTTGCTTATGCCATGCTTAATTAGCTAGGAGTGTATAATGGTTTATCTTGTGTGCCAACATGCTATTAAAATGGTTGTGATGTGGTATGATAGGGTGGTATCATCCTTTGAACGATTCGAGTGACTTGACTTGGCACATGTTCACACATGTAGTTGAAATAAAATCAACATAGCCGTCACGATATTTATGTTCATGGTGGATTATATCCTACTCATGCTTGCACTCAATGTTCATTAATTTTAATGCATGTTCATGACTGTTGTCGCTCCCTAGTTGGTCGCTTCCCAGTCTTTTTCTAGCCTTCACATGTACTAGGCGGGAATACTGCTTGTGCATCCAATCCCTTAAACCCCAAAGTTATTCCATATGAGTCCAATATACCTTCCTATATGCGGTATCTACCTTCCCTTCCAAGTAAATTTGTATGTACCAAACTCTAAATCTTCAAATGAAATTCTGCTTTGTATGCTCGAATAGCTCATGTATCAACTAGGGCTGTCTGTATCTTCCATGCTAGGCAGGTTATTCTCAAGAGGAGTGGACTCCGCTCCTCACTCACGAGAAAATGGCTGGTCACCGGGATGCCCAATCCCATGCTCTAAGAAAATCAAATAAAAAAATTACAAACAAAACTCCCCCGGGGCTGTTGCTAGTTGGAGGCACTCGTTGTTTCGAGCAAGCCATGGATTGATGCTTGTTGGTGGAGGGGGAGTATAAACTTTACCATTCTGTTTGGGAACCACCTATAATGTGTGTAGCATGGAAGATGTCGCCATCTCTTGGTTGTTATGTTGACAATGAAAGTATACCGCTCAAAATATTATTTATCTCTATTTCAAAATCAAGCTCTGGCACCTCTACAAATCCCTGCTTCCCTCTGCGAAGGGCCTATCTATTTACTTTTATGTTGAGTCATCATCCTCTTATTAAAAAGCCCCAGCTGGAGAGCACCGCTGTCATTTGCATCCATTACTATTAATTTATATTGAGTATGACTATGATTGGATCTCTTTTACCATGAATTACAATGTTTAGTCAGTCCTTGATCTTTAAAGGTGCTCTGCATTTATGTTTTGCGGTCTCAGAAAGGGCTAGCGAGATACCATCTTGTTATATCATATTATGATTGTTTTGAGAAAGTGTTGTCATCCGAGATTTATTATTATTGCTCGCTAGTTGATTATGCCATTGATATGAGTAAACATGAGACCTAAGTTTATTGTGAATATGGTTAGTCATAATCTTTGCTGAAAACTTGAATGCTGGCTTTACATATTTACAACAACAAGAGCAAACAGAGTTTGTAAAAAAAAATTATTTATCACTTTCAGTTTATCAACTGAATTGCTTGAGGACAAGCAAAGGTTTAAGCTTGGGGGAGTTGATACGTCTCCGTTGTATCTACTTTTCCAAACACTTTTGCCCTTGTTTTGGACTCTAACTTGCATGATTTGAATGGAACTAACCCGGACTGATGCTGTTTTCAGCAGAATTGCCATGGTGTTATTTTTGTGCAGAAACAAAAGTTCTTGGAATGACCTGAAACTTCACGGAGATTATTTTTGGAAATAATAAAAAATAATGGCGAAAGAATCAAGGCCTGGGGGCCCACACCCTGTCCACGAGGGTGGGAGGCACGACTGCCCCCCTGGGCGCGCCCCCTGCCTCGTGGGCCCCTGGTGCTCCACCGACCTCAACTCCAACTCTATATATTCACATTCGGGGAGAAAAAAATCAGGGAGAAGGATTCATCGCGTTTTACAATACGGAGCCGCCGCCAAGCCCTAATCTCTCTCGGGAGGGCTGATCTGGAGTCCGTTCGGGGCTCCAGAGAGGGGAATCCGTCGCCGTCGTCATCATCAACCATCCTCCATCACCAATTTCATGATGCTCACCGCCGTGCGTGAGTAATTTCATCGTAGGCTTGCTGGACGGTGATGGGTTGGATGAGATTTATCATGTAATCGAGTTAGTTTTGTTAGGGTTTGATCCCTAGTATCCATTATGTACTGAGATTGATGTTGCTATGACTTTGCTATGCTTAATGCTTGTCACTAGGGCCCGAGTGCCATGATTTCAGATCTGAACCTATTATGTTTTCATGAATATATGTGAGTTCTTGATCCTATCTTGCAAGTCTATAGTCACCTACTATGTGTTATGATCTGACAACCCCGAAGTGACAATAATCGGGACCACTCCCGGTGATGACCATAGTTTGAGGAGTTCATGTATTCACTATGTGTTAATGCTTTGGTCCGGTACTCTATTAAAAGGAGGCCTTAATATCCCTTAGTTTCCATTAGGACCCCGCTGCCACGGGAGGGTAGGACAAAAGATGTCATGCAAGTTCTTTTCCATAGGCACGTATGACTATATTCGGAATACATGCCTACATTACATTGATGAATTGGAGCTAGTTCTGTGTCACCCTATGTTATAACTGTTGCATGAATAATCACATCCGGCATAATTCTCCATCACCAATCCAATGCCTACGAGCTTTTCACATATTGTTCTTCGCTTATTTACTTTACCGTTGCTACTGTTATAATCACTACAAAACTATCACTGTTACTTTTGCCACTGTTACCGCTACTATCATACTACTTTGCTACTAAATACTTTGCTGTAGATATTAAGTTATCCAGGTGTGGTTGAATTGACAACTCAACTGCTAATACATGAGAATATTATTTGGCTCCCCTTGTGTCGAATCAATAAATTTGGGTTGAATACTCTACCCTCGAAAACTGTTGCGATCCCCTATACTTGTGGGTTATCGGGGTGGCCCCTTCCGTACGACCATCATCATGAGCCATCGTCGTTGCTTTGGGAGGCCGTGGCGGGCCAGCTTGCTACGAGCCCCCAGCCTCGGTGAAACCGAGCATACTCTGGATGGTGGCACGCCATTCGTCCATCTGCTCGGCCGCTAGCGGAAATCTTAGCAGCAGCTGAGCCCGCGCCATGGCCTTCGTAGCTGTACTTTGCATGGGTGATGACGATGTGGATTGTACCATCGCTCGGCTCCTGACGGTGCCAGCAGCGATAGTACCGCGTCCCCGCTGTTGCGGGGCGGCTACCTGGATGGCATGGTGGCGTGGTGAAGGTGCCAGAGGGCTAGCGGCTCCGTTGGGCGCAGCGACTTGGTCGACTCGCCCCGGCGGAGGTGCACGCGTTGCGGTCGCTCTCGTGGTGGGGGCGGCCGGAGGGCGGCGATTTGCCCCGGACTGAGCGCCATCGCTGCGGCTGTGTGTAAGTGCATCTAGTGCCCCTTAGTGATTTTGGTGTATTGAAGACTTATAGGTTAAGGGACTAATGCGTTTGTGAGTGTACACAGATCTATAAGTCTATGAGGAGTTTGATAATTACAGAGAAAGTTGACCCCTAAAAATGAAGTTCTTCGACTGAAGACTTTCTGAAGACTTTGAAGGTGAAGAAACTGGTGTGACCTTGAAGACTTGGTATTCATTTGAGGAATATGAAGCGTGAAGACTTTTGTTTTTGTAGTTTCATTTTCTCTTTCTTGAGTCATAGGAAACACCGTACTGTTAAAGGGGGTCGAGGAAATACTAAGGAAAATTTTCCATGTGATGCTCAACTCAAAATCCTACACCTACCAATCCCTTCGAGTGAAGCCATTGGAAATCTCATACAGTTCAGTCATATTCTTCAGTGACAGAGACGAAGTTCTTCTGGTCTCTGAAGAATTTGTTCTGACTAAGGAGTTAGGAATTCGCCAGTGCGGATTGCCTACACAGTGAGGAACATGATAGCCCTGAGGAATTTGAACCTCAAATTTCCGACCGTTGCTGTGCTATGCGCCAGCTGTCCCAAAATACCTACCCACCTAACGGTCATATCATTGAAGGGCATTTATGTCTTATCATGCGGGCTGCTCCCTAGGCTATAAATAGCCGCCCCCTACAACCACTAGCTGGTTGGCTGCTCTGAGAGAAACTGACACTTGTCATTTGAGAGCATCCCATCCTCCGAGGACTTTGAGCGAAATCATCAAGTGAGAAAAAACCCCAAACCCAAACACCTACAAACCCAAAGTGATTGAGCATCACTGAGGAGATTGATCCTGCGTGGATCTGACGCTTGTTACCTTTGAAGACTGTGCTTCTTCCAGACGGTTAGGCATCATGGTCTAGAGCATCCAAGAGGAAATTGCGGATCACCGAGTGACCGAGTTTGTGAAGGTTCGGAAGTCACCTGAAGACTTACCACGAGTGATTGGACGAGGTCTATGTGACCTTAGTTCAAGGATAATACGGTGAGGACTGTGTGTCCGGGACTGGGTGTCCTCAGGTTTAAATACCTAGCCGCTCCAACCAGACGTACAACTGAGACAACAGTTGGAACTGGTCTACCAAATCATTGTCTTCACCAAGCCAACTGGTTCTATTTCCTCAACTCTTTCATTTCCTCATTCCTGTGTTGTGTAATTGTTCATATCTGTGTTTGAAGACTTTGACTGAAGACTTTCTCAATTTCCTCAGTTCAATTTCCCCAGTCTGTTTGTCTTCATCCTGTGTTATCCTATGTTTACGCTTTCTGTACTCTGTGCTTGTTTTCATTTCATCATGATGACTATGCTTGTGTTCTGCTATGCATACTTTTGAGTACTTGTTCCGCTGCAAGTATTTCTTCGCTAAGGAATTTCCTCACCCACAAATTCCTCAGTGAAGAATTCATAAAAATCGCCTATTCACCCCCCTCTAGTCGATATAACTCACTTTCAATTGGTATCAGAGCAAGGTACTCCCTTGTTCTGTGTGATTTTGGTTTAATCGCCTGGAGTTTTAGTTATGTCGACCGCAGGTATGAAGAAAGTGACATGCCCCATCTTTGACGGTCATGATTATCCCAAGTGGAAGGCCATGATGAGGAAGCGCCTCATGGCAATGAACAGCAAGCTGTGGACCGTCACTGAGATTGGTCTTACCGATCTATGCAAAATGGCGGACACTGATGATATTCGCAAGTACACTCGACTTGACATCATGGCGAAGGATATCATCTGTTCATGCCTATCCAGAGATGAATTCAGGCGCATTATGCATCTTTGCAATGCGAAGCTTATCTGGGACCGAATCTCTGACGTCTATGAAGGTCATCGAACTTGTCATGATCCCTGGTTTGAGGATTTCAAGGAATCACTCAAAACGATGACTTTCGAACCTGAACCATCATCTTCTGCACCATGACTCATGGCAAAAGGTGCCAAGGTAACCGAATGTTTCACATCCGAGTCTAGTGATGATGAATCTAATGATGATTTTGGACCTAGCTATACCAAGCTTGTTTGTATTGCCACTAAACAACAAAAGGCCCTGGAAAAGGTTCAAAACATGCTAGATAAAAGTGATGATATGTTGGGTGAAGAAATGGATCGCACTAAAACCTTGACTGAAAATCTTCAGAGACTTCAGTCTAGATTTGACAACCTTCAAGGTCATCATAACACTCTCTTATCTGATCATGAGAAGTTTTCTTATGAATTTCTTCAGAGAAAGCAAGATCTTGAAAAGCTAAGAGTGAGTTATGAAGATCTTCAGAAGGAGCGCGATTCATTACTTGCTCAACAAATCAGCGCTTCTCAGGAAGAAATTGTTCCTCCATGTTTGAAATGCATTGAACATAAATCTTCTAATTCATCACCTAAATGCTCAAATGCTTCTAATGCTACAAATTCTTCAACTGTCTCTGCTATCACTAATTCCTCATCTGAGGACATTGCTAGTATCACTAATGATGCAGGGCTGAAGGAGTTGTACATAACAGGCATGTACAAAAGCCTCAAAGGGCATCAGACTCTTTGTGATGTGCTTAAAAAGCAGATCCTCAACAGGAACCCTAGGAAAGAGGGTATTGCCTTTGAGAGGAAACTCAATGCTAATGGTACATATTGGAAGCCTGAGCAGTACCCCAAAACCTCATGGGTTGCTGCAAAGGGACCTCCAGTTGATCCATCAAATCTATCTGGCTTTACATGTGAATCTCCTCATTCTTCTGATGAGTCATTTGACTCCAACTATAAACTATTCAAAAATTAGAATGGTGAAGTATTTGCTAGATATATTGGCACTAACTGCAAGAACGGTTCCCCTATGAAGAAAATCTGGGTTCGCAAAAGGTGCCTAGAAAGTCTTCAGGTGAATGTCCTCATGACACCACCTGTGAAGAATAGGAATCCCAGATCAAATTCTTCATATGGACCAAATTCTTCATATGGATCCAAGTCCTCATACGGACCAAATTCCTCACATGGATCAAATTCCTCAAGAGGATCAAAGTCCTCATATGAACATCATCGTGCTAACAACTCTGTTTCGCAGGGAGGAGCCAAGGGCTATGAATATGAGCATTATTCTTCTAATCATTATGTTCATAAGTCCTCGAAGAATTTCTCTGCTTATTCATATGCTTACCCTAACTTCTCTTATGTGAAACGAAACGGATTGGCTTCTATGCCACCTTTCTCATATGGAGCTCGCAGAGTGATGAACTTTTTGCCACCCCTTCAGATGTGGGTGGTGAAGAAAAAGAACTAATCTCTTCTGCAGGGTCAGGTCTCCAGACGTACTTGAACGTCTGAAGAATTTGCTGGAGACCTGAAGTATGCCTGAAAGGACGCAGGCTAATCATGAAGAAATGAACTTTCATTTCTCACGTCCTCATACTGCTTTATCTGTTCTATTGCTTGATGAAATTGATCTGATGAATTAATGTCATATTCTTCACTGATGAAGTATATGAAGTTCGTAAGCTGCACTAATTCATCTGCACGATGATCAACCCAAAGCCACTGAGTGGGTCCTCGATAGTGGATGTACAAGTCACATGACTGGTGACAAGAATCTATTGATTGATGCTCCCTTATCACCATCGCATCTGAAGCATATCATCTTCGCTGACAAAGGCAAAAGTCAGGTATTGGGTCTAGGTAAGGTTGCGATCACAAAGGATCGACACATGGACAAAGTCATGCTTGTCGAGTCCTTAGGATACAACCTCATGTCTGTCTCAATGCTTTGTGATTTTGATATGGTAGTTGTCTTTGGCAAGTATCGTTGTGTTGTGGTTATGGAAGATGACAATTCCAAAGTCTTCGAAGGCTTTAGGAGAGGAGACTTGTATATTGTTGATTTCTCTACAGGACCGCAACCAGCCGTGTGCCTACTTGCAAAAGCTTCAGAAGGATGGCTATGGCATTGACGACATGGTCATGCAGGCATGATGAATTTGCACACGCTTGCGAAGAAGAAGCATGTCATTGGCATTGAGAATGTCAAATTCCTCAAGGATCACCTACGTGGAGCTTGTGAAGCTGGAAAGATGACCAAGGCTAAGCATCCAGCGAAGACTATCATGACCACTACTCGACCATTCGAATTGCTTCACATGGACCTCTTTGGTCCTAACCATTACTCAGCTGTCACAAATGACGCATCTCTCTATGGGCTTGTTATTGTTGATGATTACTCTCGTTACACATGGGTACACATTGTTACTTACAAACATGAAGTGCAGGAAGTCTTCAAACGATTTTCCTCGAGGGCTTCAACCAACTTTGCTGTGAAGATCAAGCACATCAGAAGTGACAATGGAACTGAGTTCAAGAATTCTGGTCTTGATGAACTTGGTATTACTCATGAGTTATCTGCTCCTTACACTCCTCAGCAAAATGGCGTCGTGGAGCGCAAGAACAGAACTCTTGTTGAGATGGCTCGCACTATGCTTGGTGAGTACAAGACGCCTCGTCACTTCTGGATTGAGGCAATTTATACTGCGTGCCACATCATCAACAGGGTATATCTTCACAAATTCTTCAAGAAGACTGCCTATGAACTCCTCACTGACAAGAAACCCAATGTGAGTTATCTCAAATTCTTCGGTGCTAAATGTCGGATTAGAGATCCTCATCACAATGCTAAATTTGCACCGAAAGCACATGAAGGTTTTATGCTTGGTTACGGAAAGGACTCGCACACCTATAGAGTCTTCAACACCGTTCTTCACAAGGTTGTTGAAACTGTAGATGTGCGGTTCGATGAAACTAATGGCTCGCAAAGAGAGCACCTACCCTCCGTGATAGCTGAACCAGCACCTGAGGAAACTATCAAGTTCAAGGCTACCGAGGATGTCATTCCTACCGAAGAATCTGCTGAAGATTTCATTCCAGAACGTGAAGAATGTCGAGCTAATGCACCTGAAGAAATTGCTAAAGAAAATGGTGCTGAAGAAAATGCTGATCAAATTCCTCGACGACAACCTACTCATCCTCGCGTTGCAAAAGAAGTGCACGTTGATAAGATCATCGATGACATTGAAGCACCAGGTCCTCTCACACGCTCAAAAGCTTCACATTTATCTAAATTTTGTGGGCACTATGCTTTTGTCTCTATCTCAGAGCCCACTAAGGTAGATGAAGCATTTCTGGAGCCTGAGTGGATTCAGGCCATGCAAGAAGAATTACATTAGTTCGAGCTCAACAACGTTTGGAAACTGGTCAATCGTCTAGATCCTCGCAAACACAATATCATTGGCACAAAGTGGATCTACCGCAACAAGCAAGATGAAAATGGCCTTGTGGTGAGGAATAAGGCACGGCTAGTAGCTCAAGGCTACACACAGGTTGAAGGAATTGATTTCTATGAAACTTTTGCACCTGTTGCTAGACTTGAAGCTATTCGCATATTACTTGCTTATGCTAACCATCATGATATCACTTTATATCAAATGGATGTGAAAAGTGCATTCCTCAATGGTAAGCTTGAGGAAGAAGTATATGTTGCTCAACCCCCAGGTTTTGAAGATCCTAAGCATCCTGACAAAGTCTTCAGACTAAATAAGGCCCTCTATGGCCTCAAGCAGGCCCCTCGGGCGTGGTATGATACTTTGAAGGAATTCCTCATGAAGAAAGGCTTCAAACCCGGTTCACTCGACCCTACTCTTTTCACTAAATCATATGATGATGAATTGTTTGTATGCCAAATATATGTTGATGATATCATCTTTGGCTGTACTGACCAACGTTATAGTGATGAATTTGCCTATATGATGAGTGAAGAATATCAAATGTCTATGATGAGAGAGTTGAAATTCTTCTTAGGTCTTGAAATTCGTCAACAGCGCAATGGCATATTCATATCTCAGGAGAAATACCTCAAGGATGTACTGAGGAAATTCGGCATGCAAGATTGCAAAGGCGTCAAAATTCCTATGCCCACAAATGGCCATCTGTGCACTGATAAAAATGGTATTGACTTCGATCAAAAGGTATACCGCTCCATGATTGGTTCTTTATTGTACTTATGTGCATCTAGGCCAGATATTGTGCTTAGTGTTTGCATCTGTGCCCGATTTCAAGCTACACCGAAGGAATCACACCATAAGGCTGTGAAGCATATTCTTCGATATCTAGCTCACACACCAACACTAGGATTATGGTACCCCAAGGGCTCGGCTTTTGATCTCGTTGGATATTCTGACTCTGACTATGCTGGTGATCGTGTGGATCGCAAGTCAACATCTGGTACATGTCATTTCCTCGGACGATCTTTGGTCTGTTGGTCCTCGAAGAAACAGAATTGTGTATCACTGTCCACTGCTGAAGCTGAGTACATTGCTGCTGGTTCCTGCTGTGCTCAATTGCTGTGGATGAAGCAAACTCTCAAGGACTACGGCGTCAACGTGAAGAATGTGCCTCTCTTCTGTGACAATGAGAGTGCCATCAAGATTGCTCACAACCCAGTTCAGCACTCAAAGACAAAGCACATTCAGATTCGTCATCATTTTCTTCGGGATCATGTGTTGAAGGGCGACATTTCTATTGAGCATGTGAATACTGAAGAACAGCTAGCCAATATCTTCACAAAGCCCTTGGATGAGAAGAGATTTAGCAAGTTGCGGTGTGAGCTAAATATCTTAGAATCTTCGAATGTTCTTTGAAAAGGACACTCATCCTAACACTTATGCAAAATTAATGACTTAGATGTGCAACACATGAAGAAACGTTTTTCTTCAATCAATGAAGAATAACACTCTAAGTGTGAAGAAATTAATGAAGAATTTGATTCTCAGAACCCTACGACAATTGTACGCGGTGTCTGAAATCATCATTCTTATACGGTGGATCACGCCACCACAAAAGTTGAAAAACTTCAATTTGAGTTTTTCCTCAGTTTTGAAATTCCTCAGTTGTTCATATTCTTCAACTTTGCAAAATCTTCACTGTTTTCGTCGTTTCTCTTCATTGGCTATATATATATATATATATATATATATATATATATATATATATGTATATATATATGAGTTTATGTCCTCTACAACATTCACTTATGGCTAATTCTTCAAGTTGGTTTTTCTGCTAAGTGAATGTGATTGGACCCTTCCCCCTCTATGCTATACTCAACCCAATCTATTCACAAATTCTTCATGTGCGTTCTATTTGAAACTCATTCAAAATCTTCACTGCGTCCTTGTCAGCTGAAGAATTTGCGAACGGAACTTTTAACTTATCTTATCCAAATTTTCGGCTTTGCCGCTTAAACCGTTCCGCTTCCCACGATATACTTATCTATTCACCCACGATCTAACACGATCTCCACTTCTCAGTACATGGGTGACACATGTCATGCGAATGAGAAGGGTCAGGGGCACGTTCGTCCAATTTCTTCGGGCGAACCGTTTTTCACCGTGGCTATAAATACCCCCTCTCCCCTTCCTCACTTCTTTTACTCCGCTCGACCTCTCTCCAAGCTCGAGCTTCTCAAACCCTAGCGCCGCCGCTACATCATCGTCGCCGGTGAGGAAGAGCTTCACTGCCTCGACCTCGTCGCCGCAGTACTCACGCCGGCCGCGGAAATCTTCACTCCGCCGCCGCCGTAGCCGTCTTCCTCCGCCAAGTTAGGGCGTGGAAGATCTGCACAGACGAGCTTCACTTCTCCACATCCCAGTTCGTCGTGTTCTTCGTTCAGGGTAATTAAAAGTTACTTTTACTGCCCACTTTGATTCAAATGTTTACTACAAAATCTTCAAAGGTGTTTTTATTCAAATCCTCACACACTAAACACCTCACATGTCATCTGCTCTTGATTCGTTTCTCTAAGCATCACTTTTCTTCAAGATTCCTCAATTGTGTGGATCTTTGATCTATACAACTCTGGAACCTAAGACAAAAAACGCTTAGTGAAATTCTTCAAGACTCATCTGGTCAAATTGCTCAAACTTGTTCTTATTGAAAACCTTCTGAGAACGCATATGACCTCTCCAAATACCTCGCAACTATACTCTGTTCACAGGTACTCATGTCCGCTGCTGAATCACTAGGTTCTCATCAACTTAACTCATTTGCAGCGTTCCTTGAAGAATAGTTGCATACTTCTTCAGAGAGTTCAATTGTTCAAATTACTCAAGTAAAGAAAATGGCTAATGAAAAGAGGCCACAGAAAGGAGGAAAGAGGCCTGAGGTCAATACTGCCTTTGAAATCCCTAAGGACATTTATGCTGGGTACTGCACACCCCCTGAGGAAGATAAAAATCAGCGCAAGGTGCGCATTCAGAGGATAGAAAGGAGATGGGCAAAAGAGTGGAGGGAGTACAGGTATGTGACTCCAAAATACATGAAGAAATTCGCTGTTACTCCTCCATGCTCAAGACCTCCATTGGCACCTGGCCAAGAGGCAGATCCCACTAGCATCAAGCACGGTGAGGATTTTCCTGAAGAATGGGCCAAGCGCCAGGCCAAGTTGGCCAAACAGGCAAAAGATGCAGTGAGGAAATTCAACAAAGATTCCACTGCTGCTGCTGCTGATGCCTCTGTAAGGCCGAAGAAATCCATGGCAAAGAAGCCCGCGCACAAGCCAAGTGCCTCTTCTTCAATGCCCTCACAGCCAATTTCCTCAGCTAAGCCCTCACGGCCAATTCCTCAAGCCGCTCCTACTCCTCCAAAGTCCTCAGCTGCTCCGACAAAATCCTCAGCACCTGTGCATCTTGCCACGTGCCAAAGGACTACAAGCATCTCCATTGCCTCAGGAGCTTCAGCTAGTTCCTCAGCTGCACCATATTCTTCAACAGGACCCTCTCTACTGAAGACTAAGACCACTGCAGGACGAGGCTCTCGCCCAAGTCCTCAGAAGAAGCGGGTCGCCTTCCAAGTACTATATGAAGATGATGAAGCTGATGATGAAGAACTTGCTAAGATCATCAGAGACAGGCAAGTCAGGGCCGCTAGAGCCAAGGGCACAGAAGTGCCACTGCTTTTGAATCCAAAGCTGATCCTCGACTATATTGATCTCTGGCACAAGGACCCAAACACTCCTATGCCTGATTTCAAGTTGACACCTGGCCAAAGTCACATGCTGACCCATTTCACCAGTGAAGAAAAATGGAAATATGAGAAGGCCAGGCAACTCAAGAAAGCACAGTACAGGAAGGAGAAGTTTCTGAAGAACAACGTTGGCTCTATGACAACTGATGAACTCGTAAAGCTCCAGTCTGAAATCAAAGTCCTCAGCGATGATTTCAACGCTTACTATGCTGATTGGAAAGGAGCCAAGTTCAGGTTTGTCAATCTGACGAAGACACTCACTTCAAGTGCCGCTACCCCTGTGCATATTCAAGTCACTCCGGCGCAAACTGAAGTCAGCACCGCTGATGACAATCAGGCTGCTGAAGATAATATGAGTTCCAGGGCTGATGACTGCATTACAGCCGCTGATGAAATTCCCAGGGCACCCACTTGTGGTGCGCCTGAAGAAAATGAAGAGGTCAGGGCAACTGCATCAGTTGTGCTTGAAGAAACTGCACCAAATTCCTCTGCTCCACCTGCGCCTACTCCAACTCCGATCCTTCCCTCTGCATCAGATGTGAAGAAGACCAAGGCTGCAGAGCGTGCAGCAGTGAAGAAAAGGAAAGCATCAGCTTCTTCAGATTCTTCTGCTCCGAAGAAAATGAAGCCTATGACCAGCTCATTTGCAAACCCGATTGATGATGTTCCAATCTCAACCATGCCATCAAAGGACCTTGTTCCTTTTGATGAAGAATATGTGATCCCTAGCGGATCTGACAAAGAAACTCCTTCTGCTGCTACGTCAGAGCAGATGGATGAATAAATTGAAGTGGATGAAATCCCTTCAACCCCAGTTGTTTCCTCGCCTGTGCCTCAGTTTACTGCTGAAGAGGTCGGCGTTGAAGAAATTGAAGATGAAGATGTGGACATTGGCTGTACCACACCTGTGATGAATGATGACTTTTGGGAAAGTCAGCACCCCAATTCTCCACTCTTCACTCCACTGCAGCAAATTCCTCAGTCCCCAGTCACTACAGTTCAAATGGGATCTGATGAAGCTCATGAAGACATTCCAGCCGCTAGCGCTGAAGAAACTAAAAATGAAGAATTCAAGAACTAGGCTGGCACTGAAGAGGAACCAGAAATTGCTCAGCCTGAAGAACCTGAGATTGCGATTCGTGAGGTTGTGATGCAACTCACTGACACTCCTCTGCCCAAACCAAAGGATCCATTCTCCAGGAAGCAAAAATTCAAGACTGATGCCTTCTTTGGTGAGCATCTATTCTTCACTGATTACAACCCTTATGACTCTGCTCGCATAAGGAAGAGGCATTTCTGGACTGCCAGCCAGGAAAATTTCTATTCCTCAGTGCTGTTCGACAAAGACAAATTCTTCGATCATGAGCACATTCCTCACATGGACATGGAATCTCTGCCATGCTTCGAGCCAGTCCTCAGTGTTCTTTACGACACTGGACTGTTAAATTTCTGCACTGACATCTGTGATTGGAATGAAGAACTTATTCTTCAATTCTATGCAACGCTGCACATCACCGGAAATTCTGAAGATGTGAATTCATGGGTGCTGGACTGGATGTCTGAAAACACTCACTACAAGGCACCAGCTACTGAATTGCTTCGTGCCTTACCTCTCAGTCCGCCCCTTGAAGGTGCTTGTTGCGTCTACAATGAACCTGAGCTAACCGTGGTCAGACCTCAAGAACAAAATTCCTTGTGAAGGAATTGTTGTATGTGCCTCGGACTGTCTATCGCATTCTGATGAAGACATTGAGTCCAATCAAGGGCCACGACTCAAATGAAGAAGAAGTCGTTGGCATCATGAAGAATCTGCTTTTCAATATCATTCATGGCATTCCCATCAACTTCCATGATTTCTTCATGAGGACTCTGGCTAATGTCGCCATGTCACCATTTGAGTTGAAGCCTTATGCACCTTGGATTATGAGATTCATCAGGACAAGGTCTTCACTCAACTATAAAGCTGATACACTGAACCATTGCAGCTACTTGCCCCCAATTGAAGTCCTCAAACGGACATTTTCCTCAGCTGATGAAAAGGGCAAGGCTACTGCTGTAATTGATGAAGGCATTCGGCCATTGGATGGACAATTTCGCAAGGCTGCATCCTACTCCACCAATGATGACTCTGCCACCCATGAATCTGCCACCAACGCACCCAAGCAAAATCCTCAAGGCACAACACCCAGGGTGATGACTGACCGTGAGCTTCTCCTCAGTCTTCACCAGAAGGTTGTCGCAATCATAAATGGGTCAAGCGTCAGTTTGGTTCAATTCTTCACAACATGACTGCTACCCACAATGCAGTGAAGAAAAACCACTACTACCTTCATGAAATCCTCAACCGCACCTGGGCTGTTATGTCTCAAGTCTATAGTGAAGAAGATCTGAAGACTATGGGTCTCAAGGACGATCTTGACTGGGCCGCACCTCCTCCGAAGAAGTACAAGAAGGTCAAGGTTCCTTCCTTGGTGGCCAGCTCCTATTCTTCAATACGTGACGCTGATGAACATGAAGATTTGGATGACACTGCGGCAGACCCTACTCCAACAACTGACCCCAACAACGCTGACGCTCCTTCATCACCTTGATATTCTTCAGGGGCGTTAGTCCTCATTTTCGACCCTTTTGGTCATTTGATGACAAAGGGGGAGAAATTTGAGTTAGTCTTCAAGCGGGTCTATCTTAAATGGGAGTTTTTTAAGTTGCAACTCTCGTTCTTCTGAAGACTTTGCTGGATCGAGTTGTAAACTTAAACTCTATGGTGACCTGATACTTTTGCTGTTTCTTCTGCATTCCTCGTTAATGTTATTACACGCATGCTGAATTACATCAGTCACCATATTTCATCATGCATTTCAAATTCTTCATATATTATGTCAAATGCGTGTATGAATTACAAGATATAGGGGGAGATCTCCATGATTCAACTCTTCAAGTGTGCATTGCTTCAAAAGCAAATTCCTCACTATGCACATCTTCAGGGGGAGTTCTTCTATATCTTGCAATCAAATTCCTCAATATCAGTATTTACACTTCATATGTTTATCCCCGTTGAAAACTTAACCTATATTGTCATCAATCACCAAAAAGGGGGAGATTGTAAGTGCATCTAGTGCCCCTTAGTGATTTTGGTGTATTGAAGACTTATAGGTTAAGGGACTAATGCGTTTGTGAGTGTACACAGATCTATAAGTCTGTGAGGAGTTTGATAATTACAGAGAAAGTCGACCCCTAAAAATGAAGTTCTTCGACTGAAGACTTTGGATTTCTAAAGACTTTGAAGGTGAAGAAATTGGTGTGACCTTGAAGACATGGTATTCATTTGAGGAATATGAAGCGTGAAGACTTTTGTTTTCGTAGTTTCATTTTCTCTTTCTTGAGTCATAGGAAACACCGTACTGTTAAAGGGGGTCGAGGAAATACTAAGGAAAATTTTCCATGTGATGCTCAACTCAAAATCCTACACCTACCAATCCCTTCGAGTGAAGCCATTGGAAATCTCATACAGTTCAGTCATATTCTTCAGTGACAGAGACGAAGTTCTTCTGGTCTCTGAGGAATTTGTTCTGACTGAGGAGTTAGGAATTCGCCAGTGCGGATTGCCTACACAGTGAGGAACATGATAGACCTGAGGAATTTGAACCTCAAATTTCCGACCGTTGTTGTGCTATGCGCCAGCTGTCCCAAAATATCTACCCACCTAACGGTCATATCATTGAAGGGCATTTATGTCTTATCATGCGGGCTGCTCCCTAGGCTATAAATAGCTGCCCCCTACAACCACTAGCTGGTTGGCTGCTCTGAGAGAAACTGACACTTGTCATTTGAGAGCATCCCATCCTCCGAGGACTTTGAGCGAAAATCATCAAGTGAGGAAAAACCCCAAACCCAAACACCTACAAACCCAAAGTGATTGAGCATCACTGAGGAGATTGATCATGCGTGAATCCGACGCTTGTTACCTTTGAAGACTGTGCTTCTTCCAGACGGTTAGGCGTCATGGTCTAGAGCATCCAAGAGGAAATTGCGGATCGCCGAGTGACCGAGTTTGTGAAGGTTCGGAAGTCACCTGAAGACTTACCACGAGTGATTGGACGAGGTCTGTGTGACCTTAGTTCAAGGAGAATACGGTGAGGACTGTGTGTCCGGGACTGGGTGTCCTCAGGTTTAAATACCTAGCCGATTCAACCAGACGTACAACTGAGACAACAGTTGGAACTGGTCTACCAAATCATTGTCTTCACCAAGCCAACTGGTTCTATTTCCTCAGCTCTTTCATTTCCTCATTCCTGTGTTGTGCAATTGTTCATATATGTGTTTGAAGACTTTGACTGAAGACTTTCTCAATTTCCTCGGTTCAATTTCCTCAGTCTGTTTGTGTTCATCCTGTGTTATCCTGTGTTTACGCTTTCTGTACTCTGTGCTTGTTTTCATTTCATCATGATGACTATGCTTGTGTTCTGCTATGCATACTTTTGAGTACTTATTCCGCTGCAAGTAGTTCTTCGCTAAGGAATTTCCTCACCCACAAATTCCTCAGTGAAGAATTCATAAAAAACGCCTATTCACCCCCCCTCTAGTCGATATAACGCACTTTCACTGTGCTTGTCGGCGAGAGGAAGGGGTGTGGATGGAGTAACCCCTTCAGCCGTACCTTGTGGAGCATGGCCATCAGGGCGTTGATGTTGCTCTCCTCCTGTGTCTCCTGCTCCTGCTTCGGCCGCAGGGGAAGTGGTGATGGGGCCGCCTGCTCCGACCACATCCATAGCAACGTCCATACCCTCGCGCGCGTCCGCACCCCCCGTAGCATCGGTGGCTGTGGGTGGCAGAGCCTTCGAGGTGGATGGGTCAGCGGAAGCACCGGATCTCTTGTTGGGCGCCATGGTCGATGGCGCCGCCGAAGATGAAGATGGCGATGAAGATGACACGCTGCGCACGCTTTCAGGGTCACGCAAGTGACCCCCCTACCTGGCGCGGCAAAGATGTCGTGGGAAACCACGGCCACCTATGGGACCATGGGCCCCTTGCTGGTTCGGCAGGGGGGATGTCACATTGCACAAAGAACAGAAGAGCGTGGGGCAGCACGACAGAGATCACATGAGCAATTTTACCCAGGTTCGGGCCGCCGCGAGGCGTAAAACCCTACTCCTGCTTTGGTGGACTGATGGTGGAAGAATAGTGGTGGAGCGTGGTACACTTGCCCGGCAGGGTTGCCTCAGGGCAACAGTGGCTACGCGCGTATGAATGTGTGGGTATCCAACCTTCTAACCCTTGTTACGATCGCCATGGGCCTCCTTTTATAGGTTAAGGGGTCAGCACAACGTCAAAGTAGTCATTACGCACTGATAAGATAGCAAACAGTGCTATCATACCTAACCCTGCAGGCTGACAGGGTGCATTAAATGCGCCGCTTGACGTCACATCGTCACTTGCCAGGCAAGCCTTGCCGGGCTGTTTTGCCAGCTTCACAACTGCTCGCTCAACACGTCACAGGACGGGTGTCGTTTGTAGGCATTTCCCGTAGAAAGAGGCTACCATGTGGTGAATGGCCGCCACTTAGTCACTATGCGGCTTCACACCACATCGAGTGATGACGTGGGTCATGGTGGAGTAGTTGGGTGAGGTGGTTTTGCCTCCATGAGTCTCGGGAGGCCCTGCCGGGACGTCTTAGACGTTTTCTTCCAGGGGTGACTGTCGGTGTCAAAACCGGCGGATCTCGGGTAGGGGTTCCCGAACTGTGCGTCTAAGGTCGATGGTAACAGGAGACAGGGGACACGATGTTTACCCAGGTTCGGGCCCTCTCTATGGAGGTAATACCCTACTTCCTGCTTGATTGATCTTGATGAGTATAGGTATTACAAGAGTTGATCTACCACGAGATCGTAATGGCTAAACCCTAGAAGTCTAGCCTGTATGACTATGGTAATGAGTCTCTCCTCCTTCCGGACTAAGTCCTCCGGTTTATATAGACACCGGGGAGATCTAGGGTTACACAAGGTCGGTTACAAAGGAAAAGAATCTACGTATCCGGTCGCCAAGCTTGCCTCCACGCCAAGGAGAGTCCCATCCGACACGGGTGCAGTCTTCGGTCTTCGTGTCTTCACAGCCCATCGGTCTGGCCCATGGCCAACAGACCGGACGCCCGAGGACCCCTTAGTCCAGGACTCCCTCGGTAGCCCCTGAACCTGGCTTCAATGACGAGGAGTCCGGCGCGCAGATTTGTCTTCGGCATTGCAAGGCGGGTTCCCTTCTTTCCGAACTCCAAGATAGTCTCCGGACGTGATAATTGTATCCGGACCGGTAACACACACCTGAAAGGATCGAGAAGAGGTGTCTAGAGGGGGGGTGAATAGACTCTAAGTAAGAAAAGTTACCGTTTTTAATTTCTTTAAGTTGAAGTGGAGTTTTGTCACAAGTTTAAACATTCACAATACATATCAAGCAAGCATGGCAAGAGTATATGAGCAGCGGAAAGTAAAGCATGCAAGTTGCAAGAATGTAAAGGGATGGGATTGGAGTGTGCAAACGCAATTTGGAGACACGGAGATTTTTTATCCGTGGTTCCGATAGGTGGTGCTACCGTACATCCACGTTGATGGAGACTTCAACCCACAAAGGGTAATGGTTGCGATAGTCCACGGAGGGCTCCACCCACGAAGGGTCCACGAAGAAGCAACCTTGTCTATCCCACCATGGCCGTCGCCCACGAAGGACTTGCCTCACTCAGGTAGATCTTCACGAAGTAGGCGATCTCCTTGCCCTTACAAACTCCTTGGTTCAACTCCACAATCTTGACGGAGGCTCCCAAGTGACACCTAACCAATCTAGGAGACACCGCTCTCCAAGAGGTAACAAATGGTGTGTTGATGATGAACTCCTTGCTCTTGTGCTTCAAATGATAGTCTCCCCAACACTCAACTCTCTCTCACAGGTTTTGGATTTGGTGGAAAGAAGATTTGAGTGGAAAGCAACTTGGGGAAGGCTAGAGATCAAGATTTATGTGGTTGGAACGGAATATCTTGACCTCAACACAAGTGTAGGTGGTTCTCTCTCAGAAAATGTATGTTGGAAGTGTAGGCATGTTCTGATGGCTCTCTCCACGAATGAAGAGTGGGTGGAGGGGTATATATAGCCTCCACACAAAATCTAACCATTACACACAATTTACCAAACTCGGTGGGACCGAATCATGAAACTTGGTCGGACCGATTTAGTTCAAAATGTGACCGTTAGGCATTTCGGCGGGACCGAATTGATCAACTCGGTGGGACCGATGTGCTAGGGTTAGGGTAAAGCCTCATCTCGGTTTGACCGATTACTCAAACTCGGTGGGACCGATTTGGGTAATAAGTGAAATAGAAAGTTGGCCAAGCAAACTTGGTGGAGCCGATTGCATATCTCGGTGAGAGCGAAATTATTGCAGTAGGCAACAGAGAGTTTGCAAGCCCATCTCGGTGAGACCGAGGTCCCATCGGTGAGACCGAATTGATTAGGGTTTCTGGCAGTGGCTATGTCAAGAGAACTCGGTGGCGCCGGATAGAAAGTTTCGGTGGTGCCGAGTTTGACTTTTGGTTTGGGACATATGTGGATGTGAGAAAGTGGTTGAGGGCTTTGGAGCATATCACTAAGCACTTTGAGCAAGGAAGCCATTAAGCAACACCTCATCCCCTCTTAATAGTATTGGCTTTCCTATGGACTCAATGTGATCTTGGATCACTAAAATAGAAAATGTAGAGTCCTGAGCTTTGAGCTTGAGCCAATCCTTTGTCCTTAGCATCTTGAAGGGGTTCCACATCCTCTAGTCCATGCCACTCCATTGTTGAACTTATCTGAAACATACTAGGTAGAAGCATTAGTCCAACAAGAGATATGTTGACATTAATTACCAAAATCACCCAGGGAGCACTTGTGCTTTCATTCTCCCCCTTTTTGGTAATTGATGACAACATACATCAAAGCTTTAGATAAAGATATAGAGAATAACAAGTAAAGCTTTGGAAAGACATGTAACATGCATAGGCTTCCCCTACATGTATGCGATCATGTAAATATGGAATATAGGAGCATGTGAATGCATAAGCATGATAGAGTAAGCAATGTGTTACATGTATCTTGGCTATATGCATCAGAGCAAATGATGTGAATATAGGAAATGTACCTTCATGCTCATGAGTCCTTTTTGCAAATAGTATGTACATCAGCAAGAAATCCTCATACACATGACTGTGAAGCATATACTTACCTTGTGGTCTTGAGTTGGCTTAGGAAGGAATGAACCTGAGTAAACAAGGTTAGATACACACAGATACACCTACTAGCCAGAGCAAACAAAAGAAACCACAAGAGTACCAAGACTGGGATGACATGTAGAGAGTGAGTACTAAGTACCCCATTGGATATAGACATGTCCCCAAAGGTAAAGGTGTGCAATGAATTCAAGGATTTCCTTCCCTTAGGTGTCTTGCTCCCCCTGAATCTAGCATGGGATACTGGGAGAAGATATGGAACAGAAAATCAGAGCAAAGAAAGGAAACAGAGCTAATGCAAACAATCAAATATGAACATGTCTTTCCCCTCTAAAAGACATGTGACTTCTCTCCTCTTGAACACCAAGCATCTGGGGTTTCTTACACTCTCCCCCTGAGTATTATCTCCCCCTATAGAAATGATTAAGCTTTGATGTGATCTCTCTCCCCCTTTGACATCAATTTCCATGAAGGGTTCTTTTGGATTTTTGTTACAAATGGGTTTGGTCCTTGAGTCACAGAACAAAGCAGCAAGTCGAATGTGATGCTGTAGAGGACAAGAATCATTGAGTGGAGCTGGAGCAAAAAGAATCCAGGAACAAGTGGCAAGATGTCTTTCCTGCAGTGAAATCGGTGACACCGAGTTGTGTGCTTTGGTGGCGCCGAAAGAATTCGGTTGGACCGAAGGAAACAAACCAGTGTGACCGAGTTCATCACAGTGAAAACACTTGTCACCTCAGCTCACTAGGCAAGTAAGATCTCACAAGGATTTGCAAGGAATTTGCTGAAAGATTTGCAATAAATTGGATGCAGGGAATGCAGAAAAAGAAAAGAAATTTAGATGAAGTATGCATGAGACAAATGCAAGAGCACAGAAAAACACAAGAGAACTTCATCTAGAATTGGTCGGCGACAATGTCACCTATGTTAGAGTATATTGACTTAGGAGTCAAGTGTGATCACTTGATCATAGGTCATACTCATAGTTTTAAGCTCAAAATGGGGTTACCATTTTTTGTTTAAGCATCTCGATGTATTCACATCTTGTTGAGTTGCTTTGACCCATGACTTGGAGTAAAGCTTCTCTAAGATGGAATAACATACCTTGGGTGGTGGTGTTGATCTCGATCATGTAGTTGAACTTGTGTGGGTTGCTCAAGGTTGATGTAGCTCATCAAGAGTTGGGAGCACCACTTGTAATTTGAGTTCATCTACCTACATGGGTTAGTCTTGCAAGGAAGAGCACTTGTGTATCCAAAATGACAATCACAAAAATTAATATAGAATTTGTCAAAGGATATGTTTGAAGGGTTTCGTGCTTCCTTGTCTTCAACCACCATTGTGTAGAGACTTGGTGATGTAGAAATTGCTCAAGATGTGAGTGGGTTGCAATCTCATAGATTTAGATTCATCCAACTACCTACAAGGGTTACATAGCATGCAAGGGTGCAAATACATCCAAGACATATAAATAGCAACATGAAGGAAATATCAAGGATTAGTCAAAGGCTCATGCCTTGCATGTATCCAAATGGGGTTCCTGCTCCAAGTTTGAAGCATCAATAATGTTCAATTCACCCCTCAAACGGCAAAAGACTTTCTCATCAAGCGGTTTGGTAAATATATCTGCCAATTGCTTATCGGTGCGAACATGCTTAAGATCAATGTCCCCTTTGGCAACGTGATCTCGAATGAAATGATGACGAACTTCAATATGCTTAGTTCGAGAATGTTGCACGGGATTGTGAGCAATCTTGATAGCACTTTCAGTGTCACAAAGCAATGGAACATGTTTCACATATATCCCATAGTCCTTGAGAGTTTGGGTCATCCAAAGTAATTGAGCACAACATGAACCAGTGGCAATGTATTCTGCTTCGGCGGTGGATAAGGATACCAAGTTTTGTTTCTTGGAGGACCAAGACACAAGAGATCTACCAAGAGATTGACAAGTACCCGAAGTGGACTTTCTATCAACCTTGTCTCTGGCATAGTCCGAATCAGAGTAACCAACAAGATCGAAAGAAGACCTCTTAGGATACCAAATTCCAAAATTTGGTGTGTGTATGAAGTATCTCACTATCCTTTTCACAGCCTTAAGATGACATTCTTTAGGGGCCGCTTGATATCGTGCACACATGCACACACTTAGCATAATATCGGGACGAGAGGCAATGATATAACAATGAACCAATCATGGAGCGGTAAACCTTTTGATCAACCAGTTCACCATCTTTGGTCAAATCAAGATGTCCACTAGTAGGCATGGGTGTAGTCATACCTTTGCATTCTTGCACATTGAACTTCTTGAATAAGTCCTTGTTGTACTTTGTTTGAGAGACAAAGGTACCTTCCTTAGTTTGCTAGATTTGCAAACCGAGAAAGAATTTGAGTTCACTCATCATAGACATCTCAAACTTCTCCGACATTAGCTTTCCAAACTTCTCACTAAAATGAGGGTTAGTCGAACCAAATATAATATCATCAACATAAATTTGGCACACAAATAGTCTCCATTAACCCTTTTAGTGAAGAGAGTAGAATCTATTTTTCCAATTTCAAAGCCTTTTTCAATAAGGAACTTGGTCAAGCATTTATACCATGCTCTAGGAGCTTGTTTAAGACCATAAAGAGCTTTGTGAAGTTTGTAAACATGATTAGGTTTCTTAGGATTGACAAAGCCGGGAGGTTGCTTAACATAAACTTCCTCCTCTATTTCACCATTTAGAAAAGCACTTTTAATGTCCATTTGGTACAAGGTGATATCATGGTGATTAGCATAAGCAAGTAAGATGCGAATGGACTCAAGTCTAGCAACGGGGGCATATGTCTCACCATAGTCCATACCTTCGACTTGAGTGTAGCCTTGGGCCACTATACGTGCTTTGTTGTGAACAACTTGTCCATCTTCATCTTGCTTGTTGCGAAACACCCATTTGGTACCGATGATGTTGTGGTTGTTGTCGGGCTTCTCAACCAATGTCCACACTTGATTTCCCTCAAAGTTGTGTAGCTCTTCATCCATGGCGTTTATCCAATCCGGATCTTCCAATGCTTCTTCAACCTTCATAGGTTCAATGCTAGAGATGAATGAATAATGTTCACAAAAGTTAGCCAAACGAGTTTTAGAGCGAGTGATTCTCCCGGTTTGGATATCATTGTAGATTTTCTCGATGGGATGGTCTTTCACGACTCTTGCTCGAACTCGTGGGGGCTTTTGCTTGGCTCGGGGTGGAACATCCTCTTCATCTTTTTCTTCTTCTTGGCCTTCTTCATTGTTGACGTTGTCGTTCTCTTGTCATGGTGGAGAAGGAGGTTGTTGATGTTCATCTTGGTGTACTTCCTTGTTTTCTTCGTCTTGGTGTGTCCCACTTGTGGATGCTTCCGTATCAACTCTTGGTTCACCTTGTCGTGAGGTGGAAGCTTCCACTTGGATGGACGAGGTACTCTCCTTCACCTCCGTTGGACGAATCCTGCCAATAGACAAGTCTTGGATTGCTTCCAAAGGGTCTTTGTCTCCTACATCAATTGGCAATTGCTCTACTTGCGAGCCGTTAGATTCATCAAACTTCACATCTACCTCTCTTCAACCTTTCGGGTGAAATTGTTGTAGACACGGTAAGTGTGAGAGTTTGAGCCATAACCAAGTAGGAAACCTTCATGAGATTTAGGAGCAAATTTAGAACGACGATGCTTATCAAGAATGTAGCACTTTGAGCCGAATACTCGAAAGTATCCAACTTGGGGTTTGTTACCGGTGAGGAGCTCGTATGCCGTCTTGCCGAGTAGCTTGTGAAGATACAAGCGATTTGTTGCATGACAAGCTGTCTCAACCGCTTCCTCCCAAAAGTGTTTTGGAGTCTTGTACTCATCAAGCATCGTTCTTGCCATCTCAATAAGAGTCTGGTTCTTCCTCTCAACAACTTCATTTTGTTGAGGTGTGTAAGTAGCCGAGAACTCGTGCGAAATCCCCTCTTCGTCAAGAAAGGTATCCACATTTGCGTTCTTGAACTCCGTTCCGTTGTCGCTCCGAACCTTCTTGATCTTCAGTTCAAATTGATTTTGGGCCTTCCATGCGAAGTTTTTGAAGATCTTTTGGACCTGTGATTTATCATCAAGAAAGAACACCCACGTAACTTGAAAAATCATCGACTATGACTAGACCAAATGAGTTACCACCGAGACTCTTGTATTCATTGGGACCAAAGAGATCCATGTGAAGTAGATCGAGCGGTCTTCTCGTGGTCATGATGTTCTTCACGGGGTGACTCCCTCCAACTTGTTTTCCTGCCTGACAAGCACTACAAAGTCTATCCTTGTCAAATATAACATCTTTCACTCCAAGGATATGATCACCTTTAATAAGCTTATCAAGATTTCGCATGCCCACATGACCTAACCTTCTATACCACAACCAGCCTTTAGAAGATTTAGCAATTAAGCAAGTTCTAGGTTGAGCCTTTTTAGTGAAATCAACAATGTAAAGATCACCTCTACGTATACCGGTAAAGACCATTTTATGATTGTCTCTTCGAAACACTTGGCAATCTACTTCAGTAAATAGGACATTGAAACGAAAATCAGCAAGTCTAGATACTGAAAGTAAATTGTACCCAAGAGATTCAACGAGCATGATGTTTTGTATGGAGCTATCATGTGAGATGGCCACCTTACCGAGGCCAACCACCTTACCCTTTGAGTTATCACCAAAAGTGACATACTTTCGAGGGCCGTCGTTTTCAGCAAGCTCACGAAACATATCCTTGTCTCCGGTCATATGATCAGTACATCCACTATCAAGGACCCATTCCTTTCCTCCAGCCATGTAGCCGTGAAGATTAGCCATAAGACCAAAGTGTCTCATCGCATCGTCAAGATCACTGTCACTATCATCATCCTCATCATAGTATCCATGTTCAACATCGTCTTGTATTTGATCAATTCCTAGAGAGGGTAATTCATTAGATAAATGATCATCACAATGGTCACCTTTATGAATTCTAATAGCTTCGGATATGATATTGCTAATGATTCCAACATCTCCTTTGGCACGCATGAGATTGGTAAGCTCAAATAGACAATCACGAAACTTAGGATTACTAGAATTCATCTTACTCAAGGCAATAGACTTATGAAGAATTTCATCTAAGTTTTGCAAGGAATAGTTTGGAAATCTTTCCTCGAGAAATCTCCATATAGTGTAGGCACAATCAAGAGAGGCAAACATCCAATCAAGTTTCTAGGCAAGCCTCTAGTGATAAGATTAACAGTTCTAAGGTTTCAGATCATGTTAATAGACTCATCAAGGGTAGGATGCAAAGGATCAACATGAGGTGCACAAGGGCTAGTGATGTACTTGTTCAAATGATATTCATTGAAAATCTCAAGCATCTCATTTTTCCACTCATGAAAGAACTCTCCATCAAGAATAGGCACTCTACGTCTAAGACTCCCCAACGTAGACTCATCCATCTTCCTCCAATGGTGATTAAACCAAAGCAATGGAGACCAAAGCTCTAATACCAATTGAAAGGATCGAGAAGAGGTGTCTAGAGCGGGGGTGAATAGACTCTAAGTAAGAAAAGTTGTAGTTTTTAATTTCTTTAAGTTGAAGTGGAGTTTTGGCACAAGTTTAAACATTCATAATACATATCAAGCAATCATGACAAGAGTATATGAGCAGCGGAAAGTAAAGCATGCAAGTTGCAAGAATGTAAAGGGATGGGATTGGAGTGTGCAAACGCAATTTGGAGACACAGAGATTTTTTATCCGTGGTTCCGATAGGTGGTGCTATCATACATCCACGTTGATGGAGACTTCAACCCACGAATGGTAATGGTTGCGCAAGTCCACGGAGGGCTCCACCCACGAAGGGTCCACGAAGAAGCAACCATGTCTATCCCACCATGGCCGTCGCCCACGAAGGACTTGCCTCACTCGGGTAGATCTTCACGAAGTAGACAATCTCCTTGCCCTTACAAACTCCTTGGTTCAACTCCACAATCTTGACGGAGGCTCCCAAGTGACACCTAACCAATCTAGGAGACACCACTCTCCAAGAGGTAACAAATGGTGTGTTGATGATGAACTCCTTGCTCTTGTGCTTCAAATGATAGTCTCCCCAACACTCAACTCTCTCTCACAGGATTTGGATTTGGTGGAAAGAAGATTTGAGTGGAAAGCAACTTGGGGAAGGCTAGAGATCAAGATTTATGTGGTTGGAATGGAGTATCTTGACCTCAACACAAGTGTAGGTGGTTCTCTCTCAGAAAATGTATGTTGGAAGTGTAGGCATGTTCTGATGGCTCTCTCCACGAATGAAGAGTGGGTGGAGGGGCATATATAGCCTCCACACAAAATCTAACCGTTACACACAATTTACCAAACTCGGTGGGACCGAATAATGAAACTCGGTCGGACCGATTTAGTTCAAAATGTGACCGTTAGGCATTTAGGTGGGACCGAATTGATCAACTCGGTGGGACCGATGTGCTAGGGTTAGGGTAAAGCCTCATCTCGGTTTGACCGATTACTCAAACTCGGTGGGACCGATTTGGGTAATAAGTGAAACAGAAAGTTGGCCAAGCAAACTTGGTGGAGCCGATTGCATATCTCGGTGAGAGCGAAATTATTGCAGTAGGCAACAGAGAGTTTGCAAGCCCATCTCGGTGAGACCGAGATCCCATCGGTGAGACCGAATTGATTAGGGTTTCTGGCAGTGGCTATGTCAAGAGAACTCGGTGGCGCCGGATAGAAAGTTTCGGTGGGGCCGAGTTTGACTTTTGGTTTGGGACATATGTGGATGTGAGAAAGCGGTTGAGGGCTTTGGAGCATATCACTAAGCACTTTGAGCAAGCAAGCCATTAAGCAACACCTCATCCCCTCTTAATAGTATTGGCTTTCCTATGGACTCAATGTGATCTTGGATCACTAAAATAGAAAATGTAGAGTCCTGAGCTTTGAGCTTGAGCCAATCCTTTGTCCTTAGCATCTTGAAGGGGTTCCACATCCTCTAGTCCATGCCACTCCATTGTTGAACTTATCTGAAACATACTAGGTAGAAGCATTAGTCCAACAAGAGATATGTTGACATTAATTATCAAAATCACCCAGGGAGCACTTGTGCTTTCATTCTCCCCCTTTTTGGTAATTGATGGCAACATAATATGTTTATGTAAATAAGCAGGCGTCACTGCTGGCTGCTACCGCTCATACTGCGGAGGTCTCCGGCCTGAAGCAGAGCCTGGAGCGGGCCAATGAAGAGCTCAGCCTCGTAAAGAAGCATCTTGAGGGCAGCCAAGGTATGCAGTAACCTGCGCGTATATTTTTAGGAAGAACGAATGTTTCGTACGGACTAAAGCGTCATGAACTTTGTTAGGGGCCACGACCGAGGTGGCGGCCCTCAAGAAGGCGTTAGCCGAGGCCGAGGACAAAGCAGCCAAGGAGCGCGCCGCAGGCGAGAAGCACGAGGCCCGGGTCGGCGAGGTCCAGTAAGAGCTCCAGGACGCCGTCAAAAAGTATGAGTCATTGGAGCGTGATTCTAACACTACTAGAAAAAAGGTTGTTAGGCGCACCTATTTTGGCTATTAATGGCGCACTATAGGTGCGCCACTACTACCACGCCACTAGTAAAAAATACCAATGGCGCACCTCTGGTGCGCCCTTAGTATTGCAGGTAACAGTGGCGCACCTTGTAGTGCGCCATTACTATTGCTACAGGTGCGCCACTAGTAACTTTTTTTCATTTTTTTTATTTTTTTCTGAATTTTCAAGGCGGGAAAATAGTAGTGGCGCACCGTCTAACACCCACCGTGCGCCATTGCTATTTTTGAATTTTGAATTTGGATCGCGATTTTTTTGCCCTTTTTTTGCTCG
This sequence comes from Aegilops tauschii subsp. strangulata, assembly GCF_002575655.3. NCBI lineage: Eukaryota > Viridiplantae > Streptophyta > Magnoliopsida > Poales > Poaceae > Aegilops > Aegilops tauschii. Next base: position 326,527,432 of record NC_053040.3, read on the forward strand.
TTTTTTTGCACGATATTTTTTCAAATTTTGTTCTCGTTTTTGGATCTTGTACGTTCTTTTGTCGGAGAGGAGTTCGCCGGAGAGGAGGGCCGAGGAGAGACCGTGAGGAGGAGAGGAGGGAGGAGGAGGAGGACACCGGAGAGGAGCTCGCCTACATCGTCGGAGAGGTGGAGGAGGAGGTCACCAGAGAGGAGCTCGCCTACATCGCCGGAGAGGAGGAGGAGGTCGCCGGAGAGGAGTTCACCGGAGAGGAGGGAGGAGAAACCGTGAGGGGAGGGGAGGAGAGGAGGGAGGAGGAGATCACCGGAGAGGAGGGAGGAGGAGATCACCGGAGAGGAGGGAGGAGGAGATCACCGGAGAGGAGGGAGGAGGAGATCACCGGAGAGGAGGGAGGAGTAGATCACCGGAGAGGAGGGAGGAGGAGCTCACCGGAGAGGAGCGGGGAGAAACCGTGAGGGGAGGAGAGGAGAGGAGGGAGGAGGAGGTCGCCAGACAAGAGGAGGAGGAGGGGAGTATGGTGGAGGAGAGGAGGGGAGATGGAGTGGAGGAGAGGAGGAGATGGAGTGGAGGAGAGGAGGAGATGGAGTGGAGGAGAGGACCCCGCCCAGCCATATATACGGCATAGTAATGGCGCACCGTGGGCAGGTGCGCCATTACTAACTTTTTTTTATTTTTTTGATTTATTTTGAATTTTGAAGACGGGAAGATAGTAATGGCGCACCTTGGGCAGGTGCACCATTACTAACTTTTTTTATTTTTTTTGATATAGTTTGAATTTTGAAGGCGGGAATATAGTAATGGCGCACCATGGGCAGGTGCGCCATTACTGAGTTTGATTTTTTTTGAATTTTTTTGCCTCTCCAGATCTTGAAAGCCCCGTAACTTTTTTCTGTTAGGTTTTTGAGGATTCTAAAAATCTTCAATGGGGTTCCCCCAGTTGAATTCTTATGTAACTTTTCGAGTAGATGATTTTTCATATAAAAAACTTTTTCATCGGAGGTCGTATGCAAAAGTTACGGCCATTTTACCGAAACACGGCGGCCTTTTGCAAAAAAATTCAAAATTCATGTTTGTTAATTTTCCTAACAACTAAAACACATAACACATGGGCATCTATTTTTTGATTTTTTTAATCTTTTATCATTTTCTTTTATTTTTTAAAAAACCTAAAAGGCGATCGACAAGGGGGGTGTTTGTGTGTGAGACATAGCAATGGCGCACCACACCTAGGTGCGCCACTACTGTGTAGCATAGCAGCGGCGCACCTAGGTGTGGTGCGCCATTGCTATGTCTGGTGGGGGGGATGGACCCAAAAAAATAGCAATGGCGCACTGCTCATGTGGTGCGCCATTAGTAAAAACATAGCAATGGCGCACCTGATTCTGGTGCGCCACTGCTATATAGCAGTGGCGCACCACATACATGGTGCGCCATTAATGTCCATATTAGCTATAGTCGTTTTTCTAGTAGTGTAAGACGCAAGCGTCCGAACTTGCGAAGACCCGCCAAAGCGCACGAGATGCCCGAGCCAAAGCCCAGAGTGCCCTCCAGGAAATCCAGGCGGCCAAGAAGATCGCGGCGGGTAAGGCTTTCATTATGCAAAGCAAGTCTGTGAAGGAAACGTTCCTTTTACTTACCCGAATTTGGAGCTCTCTAGGGGCGTTTACGGATTTGTCGCGCAACATATCGGATGCTGCCGAGTTCTATCGAGCCGAAGAAGGGAGTTCTTCGGAGAAACTGTTCTAGTCCCAATACTTTGGACCAGAACATCCGGTGCCCTTCAGCGACCAGCTGAAACAGCTGGTCGAGCTGCACAAGGCGGGCGAGCTAGCCATGAAGGACCTAATAGTCCAGCTGTGGCCTGCCGAGCTTGTGCCCAGCAGCTACTTCGGACTTGTGAAGTCATAAAGCGGTCGGTCTACATTGAAGGTGCACGGATGGCCTTCGCCCGCGTGAAGATGCACTGGGTGAAGATGGATGCCAAGAAGCTGATGACCGAAGGGCCGCCTGAGGGCAAGGAGCACCGCCGACCCGAGCTATATTTTGATGGTGTCCTGGAGGGATCCCGCCTTGTGGCGGAGCAATGTGCGAAGGATGTTATATTCCCATGAAAACATTCATGTTATCTTGTCTTGTAACATGAAACAAGTCATTATGCTTGTGAGTCTTAAAATTTGACCTCCTGTGCGGCCGTTTATGTAATCTGAGGGTTAACCAGTCGTCGGCTTCTGCCCCCACGTAGATACTACGGGGGTGTTCAGGACAAATCTAAACACTCTTTACTCCACATTCTGGTCCTTAAAGGAGGTGTTTAGCGCAACGAACAAGGCAATCAGACTATACGGCTTTTATCGCCCTCACGTAGCCATAGGGGTTTGACAATAAGAATCTTGGCGAAGCCCTTGGTATTCGGAAGACTGAGCTAGGGGCGCTATACACGCCTGATTGGATAAAAACCGATTCCTCGCATAAAGCGGAAAAAATCTCTAAGGATTTGAAACCTCTCGAACAGCTGACCAGCTCTCGCTGCATCATGACAGTCAGTTTTCGACCTTCTCTACTAAGGTGCTCGTCCGGAAGAACCGGGACACAATCGCAGTAGTTCTCCCTTTACTACCCTAGCCGATATAGCGGAACGTAAGGTAGTAAGCACAGGAGTCGGGCAACCCAACTATTGACCAAAGACATGATTCGGAGCCGATGCATATAATGCTATAAGTTCGGGGTGCCGAACTGTACTATAAAAAGTGTTCGGACTTTATTGCCATACTACGGGGTGTGATGAAGCCCTTGACGAAGTGATACGTACCAGAGTGTACGGGTTCGATGAGTAATAAATACGAAGGCCAGGAGAAAATCAAGTAATAAGCTGATGCTACCATTTATTTACCATTGTAATGTGATGAATACGTTGAGGCGTACTTATACAAGAAATGCGATAAGCAAATAAGGCTATTTTAACATGCCATGACCAAAAGCGAGCTGCGTGCAGGTATGTAAAACAGGTATAGTAATCCTTGGCAGAGACCACCTGGGGATTCCCTTGTACGCCAAAACTCCTTGCCTCCTTAGTGTTTTTATCCTTTTACAAGACTGATAATTAGGCCGTCCAAGAAGGCCTATGTAAAAGAAACCTGGAGAAGGAAAAAGGAAATAGTAAAAGTATACGTGTGTCCGGGATCGGTCAAGCCGAACTGTGGATCACAAAATTTATGTGCCTCCATCGATGCCCATGGAATTTTGAGTGCGTAATTATGTACGCGTGGTACGAATGCCACTGCCTGATCGGGACTGGGACGGAGGCCCAATTGCTAATCGAGCTCTTGACAAGCCGAGCTATTCTGTCGCAGCATAGTCCGGACCTTCTTAACGACGTCCAAGGGCTCAACAGTCGGATTACGGTTCTGCTTGAGAAGGCCGCTTTGTACTTCTGCTGCTAGGGCGGCGGTGTGCTCCTCTGTACGGAGGGAGCGTTCCGTGTTTCTGTTGACCGTTATTACGCCGCGTGGACCGGGCATCTTGAGCTTGAGATAAGCATAGTGCGGCACCGCGTTGAACCGAGCAAATGCAGTCCGTCCGAGCAGTGTGTGATAACCACTGCCGAATGGGACGATGTCGAAGATTAACTCCTCGCTTCGGAAGTTGTCAGTGATCCGAAGACAACCTCTAGTGTGATTGAGCCCATACAGCGGGCCTCTACACCTGGTATGACTCCTTTAAAGGTAGTCTTTGTTGGTTTGATCCTTGATGGATTAATGCCGACTTTTCGCACTGTATCCTGATAAAGCAGGTTGAGACTGCTGCCACCGTCCATGAGGACTCGCGTTAGGTGGAATCCGTTCATGATTGGGTCTAGGACTAGTGCGGCTGATCCACCGTGCTGGATACTGGTCGGATGATCCCGACGATCAAAAGTGATCGGGCATGATGACCATGGGTTGAATTTTGGAGCAACCGCTCTATCGCATAAACGTCCCTTAGTGCGCGCTTGCGCTCCCTTTTGGGGATGTGTGTAGCGTATATCATGTTTACCGTTTTTACTTGAGGGGGAAACTTCTTCTGTTCCCATGTGGTTGGCTGCAGGGGCTCCTCGTCATCGTCCTCGCTCTGCGATCCCTTTTCCTTATTCTCGGCGTTTAACTTGCCGGCTTGCTTTAAAACCCAGCAATCTCTATTGGTACGATTGGTTGGTTTGTGAGGGGTGCCATGGATTTGGCACGGACGGTCAAGTATGCGGTCCATGCTAGATGGTCCCTGATTGTTTCTTTGATACGGCTTTTTCCGCTTACCGGACTTGGAGCTGCTGAATCCGGCGTTTACAGCACTTTCATCGGTGTTATCGCTATTGCTTCGGCGTTTGTTTCTGTTGCGTCGGAGCTTGCTGTTGTTATTTTTGGCCTCGGAGGGGCCTGCCTCGCTGGCTGTGTTTTTACTACGAGCCAGCCAGCTGTCCTCACCCGCACAAAAGCGGGTCATGAGGGCCATGAGGGCGGCCACGGACTTCGGCTTTTCTTGGCCGAGGTGGCGGGCGAGCCATTCGTCGCGATTGCTATGTTTAAAGGCCGCTAGGGCTTCTACATCCGGACAGTCGACAATCTGGTTCTTTTTAGTTAGGAACCTAGTCCAGAATTTCCTGGCTGACTCTCCGGGCTATTGAACTATGTGGCCTAAGTCATCGGCGGCCGGCGGCCGGACATATGTACCTTGGAAGTTGTCGAGAAAGGCTTCTTCCAAGTCCTCCCAGCTGCCAATAGAATTTTCAGGCAGGCTATTTAACCAGTGCCGAGCTGGCCCTTTGAGTTTTAGTGGGAGGTATTTGATAGCATGGAGGTCATCTCCGTGGGCCATGTGAATGTGGAGAATAAAATCCTCAATCCATACCGCGGGATCGGTTGTTCTGTCGTATGATTCAATATTGACGGGCATGAACCCTTCGGGGAATTCATGGTCCATTACTTCATCAGTGAAGCAAAGAGGGTGTGCGGCACCTCTATAGCGGGTCGCGTCGCGACGTAGCTCTGATGGAGTCCATCTATGGTTATCGGCTCGAGCGTGACTAGGTTTGTCACGTCCGAATAGGTAGCCATTGTCGTGTGTCAAGGCACGTCCTCTCGATCCGTAGATCGATCTTGTATGTCCTGCTCTACTGCCCAGGGTTTGCCGGAGGTCGTATGTATGACCCCAAACTGTTTTGTCTCTATTTTTCCGTGGCGGCGGGGCAGGGTGTTCGGCTTGAATTGCCGCTCTATCCCGACCACGAGGTGGTCGATCCGCCGCACTGTCCTGATCGCGAAGTGTTCGGTCGGCCGCGTTATGTGAGGGAGGTATGTGCTGCGGCGCCTCTTCATCGAACTAAGGTAGCAACCTCGCTTTGGGTAACTCTTGGCTGGGCATCTGAGGCCATATTCTTCTGCTGGCAGGACGTCAGTCCATCTGTCGACGAGAAGATCTTGGTCGGCTTGAAGCTGCTGGTGTTTCTTTTTCAGGCTCCTTGCGGTGGCTATTAGCTGGCTCTTGAAGCGCTCCTGCTCCAGGGGTTCCTCCGGCACGATGAAGTCTTCGCTGCCAAGGCTCGCCTCCTCGTCGGAGGGCGGACGGTAACTACCGTCCTCCGAGTCTTCTTCTATGGCCTGTTCGTCGGGGCTGGCATGCCCTGATTCTCGATTGTCTCGTTCAGCAGTTTGCTCATCGGGTTCTTCTGTGTCTTCGGCATTGCTACCTCTTCAGCACTGCGTTGGTTATCCCTTGAAGAGGAAAGGGTGATGCAGCAAAGTAGCGTAAGTATTTCCCTCAGTTTTTGAGAACCAAGGTATCAATCCAGTAGGAGGCCACGCACCAGTCCCTCGCACCTACACAAACAAATAAATCCTGGCAACCAACGCAATAAAGGGGTTGTCAATCCCTTCACGGTCACTTACGAGAGTGAGATCTGATAGATATGATAAGATAATATTTTTGGTATTTTTATGATAAATATGCAAAGTAAAATAAAAGGTAATAAAAATAGCTAAGTGTTGGAAGATTAATATGATGGAAAATAGACCCGGGGGGCATAGGTTTCACTAGAGGCTTCTCTCGAGAGCATAAGTATTACGGTGGGTGAACAAATTACTGTTGAGCAATTGACAGAATTGAGCATAGTTATGAGAATATCTAGGTATGATCATGTATATAGGCATCACGTCTGAGACAAGTAGACCGACTCCTGCCTGCATCTACTACTATTACTCCACACATCGACCGCTATCCAGCATGCATCTAGAGTATTAAGTTCATAAGAACAGAGTAACGCTTTAAGCAAGATGACATGATGTAGAGGGATAAACTCATGCAATATGATATAAACCCCATCTTGTTATCCTCGATGGCAACAATACAATACGTGCCTTGCTGCCCCTAATGTCACTGGGAAAGGACACCGCAAGATTGAACCCAAAGCTAAGCACTTCTCCCATTGCAAGAAAGATCAATCTAGTAGGCCAAACCAAACTGATAATTCGAAGAGACTTGCAAAGATAACCAATCATACATAAAAGAATTCAGAGGAGATTCAAATATTGTTCATAGATAAACTTGATCATAAACCCACAATTCATCGGTCTCAACAAACACACCACAAAAGAAGATTACATCGAATAGATCTCCACAAGAGAGGGGGAGAACATTGTATTGAGATCCAAAAAGAGAGAAGAAGCCATCTAGCTGATAACTATGGACCCGAAGGTCTGAGGTAAACTACTCACACATCATCGGAGAGGCTAAGGTGTTGATGTAGAAGCCCTCCATGATCAATGCCCCCTCCGGCGAAGCTCCGGAAAAGGCCCCAAGATGGGATCTCATGGGTACAGAAGGTTGCGGAGGTGGAATTAGGTTTTTGGCTCCGTATCTGGTAGTTTGGGGGTACGTAGGTATATATAGGAGGAAGAAGTACGTCGGTGGAGCAACATGGGGCCTATGAGGGTGGAGGGCGCGCCCCCTACCTCGTGCCCTCCTGGTTGATGTCTTGACGTAGAGTCCAAGTCCTCTAGATCACATTCGTTCCGAAAATCACGTTCCCGAAGGTTTCATTCCGTTTGGACTCCGTTTGATATTCTTTTTCTGCGAAACTCTGAAATAGGCAAAAAACAACAATTCTGGGTTGGGCCTTCGGTTAATAGGTTAGTCCCAAAAATAATATAAAAGTGTATAATAAAGCCCATTAATGTCCAAAACAGAATATAATATAGCATGGAACAATCAAAAATTATAGATACGTTGGAGACGTATCTGGCATCATCCGGAGTGTTGTCGTCTCCTGTGCCAATGTTGTTGTCCCTGCTGCGGCGGGATTTAGAGCGGCGCCGCTGACGCCGGCGCTTTGGTTGTGTTTTAGGAGGGTCCTCCTTTGCTGGATTTTCCTTGTCATCGCCGCTATTATTCTTCGGCGTATCTACGATGTAGACGTCATATGAGGAAGTGGCCGTCCATCGTCCAGTGAACGGCGGGTTTTGGGCCTCTCGTCTCCGGCATCGTCGTCCATACAGTCGATGTCTTCGGAGTCGTAGCCAAGCGTATCGGTTAAGTCTTCGGCAGTGGCTATGAAGTGGGTGGCGGGTGGGAAGCAAAATTCCCCATCATCAGCCCCTAGTTCGAACTGTACATAGTTTGCCTGTGAGTCCCCCGCCAAGGACAAGTTCTTTAATGAGTTCAGCACATCGCCCAAGGGCGAGTGCTGGAAGATGTCTGCGGCGCTGAACTCAAAGATCGATAAGCGAGCAAGTTCGGTATCCGCGGACTCGCACGGTTCGGAACTTACAACCAGAGACGAGTCCGGAATTCCGATGACACAGATATTGTGTGAGGTTAGGTCCATGTGCGGCTCCAATGCCGGGGAGTCTGTGGCCTCCATGGTGGGGTCGAGCCTCCGATCCTTGGATACCACAGTGTGCTCTGGATCTAAAGCCAGAGGGGTTACAGTAGCTATCTCCTGGATGCGGTCTGACGACAGATTTAGGTCATGTCCGTCAAGGTGGCCAGAAGCAGTCGCCGCGGTCTCAAACCCGGCGAAGATCAAATCTCCATGGATGTCCGCGACGTAATTCAAGCTCCCAAATCTAACTTGACGGCCAGGGGCGTAGCTATCGATCTGCTCCAGGTGGCCACACGAGTTGGCCCGTAGTGTGAAGCCGCCGAACACAAAGATCTGTCCGGGGAGGCAGGTTTCTCCTTGGACAGCGTCACTATCGACGATTGAAGGGGCCATCGAGCCTTTCGTCGACGGCACAGTGGAACTCTCAATGAAAGCACCAATGTCGGTGTCAAAACCGGCGGATCTCGGGTAGGGGGTCCTGAACTGTGCGTCTAAGGTCGATGGTAACAGGAGACAGGGGACACGATGTTTAGCCAGGTTCGGGCCCTCTCTATGGAGGTAATACCCTACTTCCTGCTTGATTGATCTTGATGAGTATGAGTATTACAAGAGTTGATCTACCACGAGATCGTAATGGCTAAATCCTATGGTAATGAGTCTCTCCTCCTTCCGGACTAAATCCTCCGGTTTATATAGACACCGGGGAGATCTAGGGTTACACAAGGTCGGTTACAAAGGAAAAGAATCTACGTATCCGGTCGCCAAGCTTGCCTTCCACCCCAAGGAGAGTCCCATCCGGACACGGGTGCAGTCTTCGGTCTTCGTGTCTTCACAGCCCATCAGTCCGGCCCATGGCCAACAAACCGGACGCCCGAGGACCCCTTAGTCCACGACTCCCTCAGTGACCCCGCCGTCGCCAAGCTCGCCTGCCCAGCAAGGGAGGCTTCTCTCCTAGTGGTATCTTGCTTCTCTGGCTTGATTTTGGTCCTCTTGATCTACACGTTGGTCCTTCGAAGATCTGATGTCTATTACACAACCTTCTTCTTGTAGACGTTGTTGGGCCTCCAAGTGCAGAGGTTTGTAGGACAGTAGCAAATTTCCCTCAAGTGGATGACCTAAGGTTTTTCAATCCGTGGGAGGCGTAGGATGAAGATGGTCTCTCTCAAACAACCCTGCAACCAAATAACAAAGAGTCTCTTGTGTCCCCAACACACCCAATACAATGGTAAATTGTATAGGTGCACTAGTTCGGCGAAAAGATGGTGATACATGTGCAATATGGATGGTAGATATAGGTTTTTGTAATCTGAAAATATAAAAATAGCAAGGTAATAAGCGATAAAAGTGAGCGTAAACAATATTGCAATGCGTTGAAACAAGGCCTAGGGTTCATACTTTCACTAGTGCAAATTCACTCAACAATAATAACATAATTGGAGAGTCAAGACGAAAACGTGTGCCAACCCCTATGCATAGGTTCATGGGCGGAACCCGCAAGTTGATCACCAAAACATACATCAAGTGGATCACGTGATATCCCATTGTCACCACAGATAAGCACGGCAAGACATACATCAAGTGTTCTCAAATCCTTAAAGACTCAATCCGATAAGATAACTTCAAAGGGAAAACTCAATCCATTACAAGAGAGTAGAGGGGAAGAAACGTCATAAGATCCAACTATAATAGCAAAGTTCACGATGCATCAAGATCGTATCACCTCAAGAATATGAGAAAGAGAGATCAAACACATAGCTACTGGTACATACCCTCAGCCCCGAGGGTGAACTACTCCCTCCTCGTCATGGAGAGCGCCGGGATGATGAAGATGGCCACCGGTGAGGGATCCCCCCTCCGTCAGGGTGTCGGAACAGGGTCCCGATTGGTTTTTCGTGGCTACAGAGGCTTGCGGCGGCGGAACTCCTGATCTATTCTGTTCCCCAAAGTTTTTAGGGTATATGGATATATATAGGCGAAAGAAGTCGGTCAGGGGAGCCACGAGGGTGGAGGGCGCGCCCCCCTGCCTCGTGCCTTCCTGGTTGCTTCCCTTACGTATACTCCAAGTCTTCTGGATTGCTTCCGTTCCTAAAATAACTCTCCCGAAGGTTTCATTCTGTTTGGACTCCGTTTGATATTCCTTTTCTGCGAAACACTGAAACAAGGAAAAAAAACAGAAACTGGCACTGGGCTCTAGGTTAATAGGTTAGTCCCAAAAATAATATAAAGGTGCATAGTAAAGCCCATTAAACATCCAAGATGGATAATATAATAGCATGAATACTTCATAAATTATAGATACGTTGGAGATGTATCAGCAACCCCAAGCTTAATTCCTGCTCGTCCTCGAGTAGGTAAATGATAAAAGAAATAATTTATGAAGTGTGAATGCTAGCAGGTGCATAAGTTTGATCAATGATAATTTCAATCACCTTTTCTAGCATCATTATATGTTATAACAGTAGCTCAACTCATAGAACTTTTCATGATCAAGTAACAAGCTATTCACATGTTAAAGTATAGATCATAAGCTTTCTTGAAAACTAACAAACCGTGTTATTAGTCATCAAACAATTACAATTCATCTTTATTTCCAGGAAGAGTCTATGTCAGAGCTTTGATTTAGCAAATCCCACATACTCAACTATCATATAGTCTTCCATGATTGCTACCACTCAAAGCATATTTTTAGAACAAATAGTATTCATCGAACACAGAGAAAGATAGGGGCTTAATGTTTCGCCTCCCAACCTTTTACCTCAAGGGTAATGTCAACAATAATAATTCATGCTCAAATATATTTGAATGGCCATATATGCCTAGATCTTTCCATCACATGATGCTTGCCAACTAAAGAGTAGGTTGGAATGAGAAGTAATACTACTGACTCTTGCATAAAAGTAAAATATAGGCCCTTCGCAGAGGGAAGCAGGGATTTGCAGAGGTGCCAGAGCTCGAAGCTAAAACAGAGATGAAAATAATTTTGAGAGGTATGCTTTCATTGTCAACATAACGACCAAGAGTTCCCAATATCTTCCATACTAGATACATTATAGGCGGTTCCCACGCAGAAAGGTAAAGTTTTTACTCCCCCTCCACCAACATTCACACTCCACGGCTTGTCCGAAACAACGGGTGCCGTCCAACTATCAACATTCCTGGGGGAGTTTTGTTTAAATTATTTGCGAATTTGTTTTTGATCTTTTGATCATAGGACTCGGCATCCCAGTTACCAGACATTTTCTCGTGAATGATGAGCGGAGTCCACTCATCGTGAGAATAACCCACCTAGCATGGAAGATACTAACAGCCCCTAGTCGCTACATGAGCGATTCGGGCATACAAAACATATTATTATTTGAAGGTTTAGAGTTTGGCACATGCAAATTTACTTGGAACGGCAGGTAAATACCGCATATAGGTACATATGATGGACACTCATGGAAGAAACTTGGTTCATGGAACTTGGATGCACAAGCAGTATTCCCGCTTAGTACAGATATTTTGGCTAGCAAAGGATTCTAAAAAGCAAGCACCACATGTTAGAGGATCCATAACAATATAACTTCTATACAAATATACCCAAGCATAACTCATTATGTTGTCTTCCTTGTCCAACTTCAACTAATTTGCTCAGGTTTGAAAATAATTAATGGGGCTCACAATCATAGAAGATGTCCAAGATAGTATATTTATATGTGAAATCTCTCTTCATTCAATATTCTTTCATGAATTGTTCAAGTGACCAATACAATGGTTGCTAACCTTCAATAAATTTACCACCTCTACTTCTTATATGTGAAGTCTTTACTCCCCATGGGAAAGGCATATGAAACATATATAATTTCAGATTTATGACATTCAAATCATTCAACTATTTACTCATAGGATATAAGTGAAGCACACAAGTAAATGACAAACTACTCCAAAAAGATATAAGTGAAGACCAATCAGTAGTTAAATAATTATGTAGCTTTGTGAAGACTCTCTCTCATTTAAGAATTTCAGATCTTGGTATTTTATTCAAACAGCAAGCAAAACAAAAGAAAATAAAATGACGCTCCAAGCAAAACACATATCATGTGGTGAATAAAAATATAGCTCCAAGTAAAGTTACCGATGAACGAAGACGAAAGAGGGGATGCCATCCGGGGCATCCCCAAGCTTAGGATCTTGGTTGTCCTTGAGTATTACCTTGGGGTGCCTTGGCCATCCCCAAGCTTAGGCTCTTGCCACTCCTTATTCCATAGTCCATCGAATCTTTAACCAAAACTTGAAAACTTCACAACAGAAAACTCGTAAGCTCCGTTAGCGAAAGAAAACAAAACACCACTTCAAGGTACTGTAATGAACTCATTCTTTATTTATATTGGTGTTAAACCTACTGTATTCCAACTTCTCTATGGTTTATAAACTCTTTTACTAGCCATAGATTCATCAAAATAAGCAAACAACACACGGAAAACAGAATCTGTCAAAAACAGAACAGTCTGTAGTAATCTGTAACTAACGCAAACTTCTGGAACTCAAAACATTCTACCAAAATAGGAAGACCTAGATAATTTGATTATTGATCTGCTACAATTGGAATCAGTATTTTATCACGTTCTGGTGATTTTAAACAATTGTTTTCGTGAACAGAAAGTTTCTGGAATTTTCAGCAAGATCAAATAACTATCATCCAAGAAGATCCTATAGGTCTTACTTGGCACAAACACTAATTAAAACATAAAACCACATCTAACCAGAGGCTATATAGATTATTTATTACCAAAAAGGAGCAAAAATCAAAGAAAAAAAATAAAATTGGGTTGCCTCCCAACAAGCGCTAACGTTTAACGCCCCTAGCTAGGCATGATGATTTCAATGATGCTCACATAAAAGATAAGAATTGAAACATAAAGAGAGCATCATGAAACACATGACAAGCACATTTAAGTCTAACCCACTTCCTATGCATAGGGATTTTGTGAGCAAACAACTTATGGGAACAATAATCAACTAGCATAGGAAGGCAAAACAAGCATAACTTCAAAACTTTAAGCACATTGTGAGGAAACTTGATATTATTGCAATTCCTACAAGCATATATTCCTCCCTCATAATAATTTTCAGTAGCATCATGAATGAATTCAAAAATATAACCAGCACCTAAAGAATTCTTTTCATGATCTACTTGCATAGAAAATTTACTACTCTCCACATAAGCAAAATTCTTCTCATTCGGAATAGTGGGAGTATCATAAGAGACTTGAATACTATAAATTGTTTCCACATTAAAAGAGTAATGTTCAGAAAAAGGGTAATCATAATCATGACAAGTTTATAAATATAATCATCACTACTTTTTATAGCATACGTTTCATCACAATAATCATCATAAGTAGCAACTTTGTTCTCATCATAATCGATTGAAACCTCTTCCAAGATAGTGGACTCGTCACTAAATAAAGTCTTGACCTCTCCAAATCCACTTTCATAAATATTATAAGATTAAACATCCTCCAAAATAGTGGGATCATTACTTCCTAAAGTTGACACTCTTCCAAACCCACTTTCATCAATATAATCATCATAGGTAGAAGGCATGCTATCATCATAACAACTTTGCATATCAAAACTTGGGAGGCTAAAAATATCATCTTCATTAAACGTAGCATCCCCAAGTTTGGCACAAACATTAATTTCAGCAAATATATTCTCAAATGTGTCATCCTCATTAAACATAGCATCCCCAAGCTTGGGCCTTTTCATATCATAAGCATAATCACTCTCATTATTAATAGTATGGATAGCACCAATAGTATAGCAATTATCATCATCACAATGAGTAGTAGGAGCAACATCATTTGGGAGGGATACCTTTTTACCTTTGCTTCTCCGTTTTTTCTTTTTCTTCTTCACATCATGTGTGGGTTTAATCCTCTTTTTGGAGCTCCTTATTAATGAGATTGATCAAATAGAAGGCTCCTCCTCGTTACCTGATTCATCATAAGAAATAATAGGAGGATATTGGGAAGTCTCTTCCCTTTCGTTAGTGTTCTCTTCATCTTCTATTTGTTTTCTTTTCTTTATGTAATTGGCAATATAAGGGTCTTTAATGCAATTCACCGCACAATACATATAAATTTCTTCTAGATCAATATCGAGGAATTTCTCGAGGTTATATTCTAGAATAAGCTTAGTTTGACGTTTCATTTCTTCATAACCCAAAAGCAAACTAAGTTCATTATGGTGTGCAAGGGAAATCCAGTCATCACAATTTTTGGACACGATTCGATCATGAAACAATTTGCATTTGATATTTAAATGACCATGTTCATTGCAAAGTTCACAAGTATGGCTAAGATATTTTAAATTTTCAGCACTAACATTTAGCCTCTCTTGCAACCATTTAGTTTCTAAGTACTTGTGCCTCTTACAAAATCTATCTTCCCTTTTTGGTATGTATTTTCAAACTCTATGCACTCCACAGAAATCGACATGCTTATAAGAAATATTTTCATCATGACTAGTGCAATCATCATTAGTACTATGCATATTCAAGGAGTTCATACTAACAACATTGCAATCATGCTCATCATTCAAAGATTTAGTACCAAACATTTTAATGCATTCTTCTTCTAACACTTTGGCACAATTTTCCTTTCCATCATACTCACGAAAGATATTAAAAAGATGAAGCGTATGAGGCAAACTCAATTCCTTTTTTTGTAATTTTCTTTTATAAACTAAACTAGTGATAAAACAAGAAACTAAAAGATTCAATTGCAAGACCTAAAGATATACCTTCAAGCACTCACCTCCCCGGCAACGGCGCCAGAAAAGAGCTTGATGTCTACTACACAACCTTCTTCTTGTAGACGTTGTTGGGCCTCCAAGTGCAGAGGTTTGTAGGACAGTAGCAAATTTCCCTCAAGTGGATGACCTAAGGTATATCAATCCGTGGGAGGCGTAGGATGAAGATGGTCTCTCTCAAACAACCCTGCAACCAAATAACAAAGAGTCTCTTGTGTCCCCAACACACCCAATACAATGGTAAATTGTATAGGTGCACTAGTTCAGCGAAGAGATGGTGATACAAGTGCAATATGGATGGTAGATATAGGTTTTTGTAATCTGAAAATATAAAAACAGCAAGGTAATAAGCGATAAAAGTGAGCATAAACGGTATTGCAATGCGTTGAAACAAGGCCTAGGGTTCATACTTTCACTAGTGCAAGTTCTCTCAACAATAATAACATAATTGGATCATATAACTATCCCTCAACATGCAACAAAGAGTCACTCCAAAGTCACTAATAGCGGAGAACAAACGAAGAGATTATGGTAGGGTACGAAACTACCTCAAAGTTATCCTTTCTGATCGATCTATTCAAGAGTCCGTAGTAAAATAACACGAAGCTATTCTTTCCGTTCGATCTATCATAGAGTTCGTACTAGAATAACACCTTAAGACACAAATCAACCAAAACCCTAATGTCACCTAGATACTCCAATGTCACCTCAAGTATCCGTGGGTATGATTATACGATATGCATCACACAATCTCAGATTCATCTATTCAAACCAACACAAAGTACTTGAAAGAGTGCCCCAAAGTTTCTACCGGAGAGTCAAGACGAAAACGTGTGCCAACCCCTATGCATAGGTTCATGGGCGGAACCCGCAAGTTGATCACCAAAACATACATCAAGTGGATCACGTGATATCCCATTGTCACCACAGATAAGCATGGCAAGACATACATCAAGTGTTCTCAAATCCTTAAAGACTCAATCCAATAAGATAAGATCAAAGGGAAAACTCAATCCATTACAAGAGAGTAGAGGGGGAGAAACATCATAAGATCCAACTATAATAGCAAAGCTCGCGATACATCAAGATCGTATCACCTCAAGAACACGAGAGAGAGAGAGAGATCAAACACATAGCTACTGGTACATACCCTCAGCCCCGAGGGTGAACTACTCCCTCCTCGTCATGGAGAGTGCCGGGATGATGAAGATGGCCACCGGTGAGGGATCTCCCCTCCGGCAGGGTGCCGGAATAGGATCCCGATTGGTTTTTGGTGGCTACAGAGGCTTGCGGCGGCGGAACTCCCGATCTATTCTGTTCCCCGAAGTTTTTAGGGTATATGGAAATATATAGGCGAAAGAAGTCGGTCAGGGGAGCCACGAGGGGCCCACGATGGTGGAGGGCGCGCCCAGCTGCCTCGTGCCTTCCTTGTTGCTTCCCTTACGTATACTCCAAGTCTTCTGGATTGCTTCCGTTCCAAAAATAACTCTCCCGAAGGTTTCATTCCGTTTGGACACCGTTTGATATTCCTTTTCTGCGAAACAAGGGAAAAGACAGAAACTGGCACTGGGCTCTGGGTTAATAGGTTAGTCCCAAAAATAATATAAAAGTGCATAGTAAAGCCCATTAAACATCCAAGATGGATAATATAATAGCATGAATACTTCATAAATTATAGATACGTTGGAGACGTATCAACATCTTGGTCTCTTGCACCCTGGCTTGGCCTTAGCTTGTCCATGCACGAGTCAGGGGGAAATGTATACCCCTGTTTGTTTTCCCCAACACTAGGAGGCATTTCATCAAGCACATTTGTCAGGTGCTCTCTTTGTGAGTCGTTAGTCTCATCGAAACGCACATCTATAGTTTCAACCACTTTATGGTGAAATAGATTGAAGACTCTGTAGGTGTGTGAATCCTTTCCATATAGCCAAGCATAAAACTCTCATGTGCTTTCGGTGCAAATTTGGAAGTGTGATGTGGATCCCTTATCCAACACCTAGCATCAAAGACTTTGAAATAACTTACATTTGGCTTCTTAGCAATGATTAGCTCATATGATATCTTGTTGAAGAACTTGTGAAGATATACTCTGTTGATTCATAAGGTGTTTTTCTGGAGATTGCTTCACGACAGATTGAATACAAGAAACCTTTTAAGAAGGAAAACTTTTGTGCTGCAAAACTATAATTGTGCCATCTTCAATTGCCAACAAGAAGAAACTCTGCAACATCTCTTTTGGACTTGCCCATTTGCCTCACAATGCTGGGACTAGCTCTGCCCCCAATAGGCTAAATAATAACTCAGTGATGGAAGCTTTTGCTGATCTAAAGCAACAACTGCAAGTTCCTTTTTTATGGCAATTATCATATTGGCATCTTGGGCTATTCGGATCACTAGAAACAATCTTATTTTCAGAACATTCAGCCCAACCTTTGGAGATGGAAGGATACCTTCAAAAGAGAGCTACACCTCCTCAAATTTAGAATCAAGAGGAAGTATTCTAGAGAATACATTCACTAGTTGGATCACTTGCATCTGTAGCTCTCTCGACGACCCTCTTGTATAGTGGAGCTATTTAGCTTTTTTTTTCTTTTTCTTTTCTTTTTTCTCTTCTTCTACTTCGTTGTTCTTTTTGGGGGGCTTAGCTCAAGCCTTGTAAGATACTTTATTTTTAATAATAAAAATTGCAGTGGGGTTTTGCCCTACTGTGCATAGTCAAAAAAAGATATACTCTGTTGATGATGTGGCATGTAGTGTGAATGGCTTCAGGCCACCACTTGTGTGGTGTCTTGTATTCGTCTACCATAATGTGAGCCATCTCAATGAGAGTCCTATTCTTGCGCTCCACAACGCCATTCTATTGAGGGGTGTACAGAGCAGATAACTCATGAGTGATGCCCAGTACCTCAAGATAGGTGTCAAGTCCAGTGTTCTTGAACTCGGTGCCATTGTCACTCTTGATGTGCTTGATCTTGACACCATAGTTGGTCATGTAATGGTTGGAGAACCATCTAAAGACATCCTGCACTTCAGTCTTATATAGGATTATGTGCACCCAAGTGTATCGCGAATAGTCATCAAAAACCACAAAGCTGTATAAGTGTGCAGAAGCAATAAGAGTAGAGTAGTGAGTAGGTCCAAATAAGTCCATGTGTAGCAGCTCGAAGGGATGCGTAGTCATCATCATTGTCTCCGAGGGATGCTTGGCCCTACTCATCTTTCTGGCTTCATACGCTCCACATAGGTGATCTTTCTTGAACTTGACGCCCTCGATCCCAATGATGTGCTTCTTCTTCACAAGGGTGTGCAAGTTCCTTATGCCAGCATGCCCTAGCCTTCGATGCCAAAGCCAGCATTCTCAAGCTTTTGCTAGGAGACACGTGGCAAGCTGTCGTCCTGCGGAGAAATCTACCATGTACAAGTCACCTCTTCTATAACCTTCGAAGACTTGAATTTTGTCAGAAGCCATTAGCACAAGGCAACGATATTTGCCAAATATGACAATCATCTCAAGATCACAAAGCACTGAGGTTGACATTAGGTTGAATCCAAGGATTCGACAAGCATCACTTAATCCATGTGCCGATCCTTTGAGATTGCAACCCTACCTGGACCAAATACCTTGCTTTTCCCAGTGTCAAGAAATGCGATATGACTTTGTCTAGCTAGATGAAGAGTTGAGTCCATAAGTAAGCTTCGATCACTAATCATGTGATTGGTACAACCTGTCCAAGATCCATTCACTAGCTTTTGGAAGTGTACCCTATTGTGTAGTTAGTAGGATAGGCTTCACCAGAGACAATTGTGAAGTACAAACATTTGACGACAAACACTTTCATGAAAGGTAAGTTTCTTAGAGGATATGATATGATGGTCATCAAGAAATCCATGGGCGAAATAAATGGTACGACCATTTGGGCATTTTAACTTGCCTCCAACAAGTTTACTTAGGTCTCTAGCATTTTCTTCAGAACCCAATGCATTTCGGCTAGAGACCCGTTCCTGAAAGAGAAGTTAATTCTGCTTAACCACTCACATCTGAAGGGGTGGCTTAGAAGCAATGAGCCTAATTGTAGCTTCTGAGAATTTTGGCTTTAAAGCCCTAGCAAATAGTTTCGCATGAGGTGAATAGTACTCATAAGAATAAGCAAAGAAATTCTTCGATTTATGAACATAGTGGTTCGAAGGTAATACCCATATTCATGAGCCTGGTCATTGTTTCCTTGCAAAACATTGACGTTAGGGCGACCATGTGTGGTTCTCTATGTCTATTAAGACTTTGGGCCTTTTGAAGCCTTTGGTCTGTGATTTGTCTTCTTCCCTGGTGGTGTCATGATGACATTCATAGGAAGCTTTTCAAGAAGACTTTTAGACACCAAAATCTTCTTCATAGGAGAACTATTCCTGCAGTTAGTTCAAATAAACCTAGCAAACAGTCCATGATTCTGATTTTTGAATAGTTTATAGTTTGAGTCAAATGACTCATCAGTGATGATAGGGTTAGCACATTTATAGCCAGATAATGTGGATGGACCCACTAATGGTCCCTTCGCAGCAACCCAGGCTGTTTTGGGGTACTGCTCAGGCTTCCAGTAAGATCCATCAACATTCATTTTCCTCTAAAAACCAACACCCTCTTTCCTAGGGTTTTGGTTCAAGATCTGCTTCTTGAGGACATCACAAAGGGTATGGTGTCCTTTGAGGATTTTGTACATGCCTGTTTCAAGCAATGTCTTCAACCTAGCAGTTTTATCAGCAATAGTAGTGGTTTCCTCAGAAGAGGGGTTAGTAATGACATCAGCAGTTGAAGATATTGCATTGATTGAAGCATTTGAACATTCATCAGAAGATATAGCATTATCATGCTCAAGGCAACTTAAGCAAGGTGGCACAAACTCTTCCTGAGCGGAACTGATCTATTGAGCAAGGAGTGAACCGTTTTCAGTTCAAAAATCATCATGAGACGCTCTCAGCTCTCTAGCTCTTGCTTCCTTTGAATATAATCACAAGAAAGCTTTTCATGATTAGCTGAGAGGGTATCATGACAACTTAGAAATTTGTTATACTTAACTTGAAGATTTTTCATGTCTTCAATTAAGGATGGACTTCGATTGCATTCTTCATCCAATAGATCATCGCTTTTGTCTAAGAAGATTTGAATCTTTTCCATAGCATTTTGTTGCTCGGTTGCAATTTTAGCAAGAGTCTTATAACTAGGTTTGGATTCACATTCAGAGTGATATTCACTTCAGATTTCAAAGTAGGCAGCACGGGATGTTACCTTTGCGCCTCTTGCCATGAAGCAGTAGGCTCGAGTAGAGTCGTTGTCATTCGCTTCAGTAACGGTGTCGTAGCCATTGTCTTCATTGTTGAAGATGGACTTGGCGACAAATGTTGAAGCTAGAGCCAGGCTTGCCATGCCTGAATCACACTCCTCCTCTGACTCCTCCACTACCTCCTCAGAACCATACTCATTTGAATCAATTTATATGCCGATGAATGCACGAGCTTTCCCAGACTAAATTTTCTTGTGGGATGAAGACTTTGAGTGCCTCTTCTTCTTTTTGTCGCCAGAGTCAGAATCCCTGCTTTTCTTCTTCTTCTTTGATTCATTTTCCCACTTAGGGCATTTAACCATGTAGTGGCCTGGCTTCTTGCATTTGTGGCACGTTCTCTTCTTGTAGTCACGAGTGAAAGTCTCTGCCTTCTTGGAATCATACTTTGGAGACTTTCTGAAAGAGTTCTTTTTGGTGAACTTTTGGAACTTCTTGACTAGCATTGCAAGTTCTCAAGCAATGTCTTCAGGACCACCAGAACTGCAATCAGAGTCTTCAGATGAAGATACAACTTTTTCCTTTAGATCACAAGAGTGTCCATAGCTGGGACCATAGATATCTCTCTTCTTAGATAGCTAGAATTCATGAGTATTGGTCCTCTCAAGAATATCAGCAGGATCAAGTTTCATGAAGTCAGGGCGCTCTTGTGTCATCAAAGATAGGCTATCAAATGAGCTATCAAGTAATATCAGTAGCTTCTTCACAACTTCATGGCTGGTGATGTCAGTGGCGCCAAGAGCGTGAAGCTCATTGGTGATATCAGTGAGACGATCAAAGGTAAGCTTTCATTGTTGAGCCTCTTGAAGCGGTTGAAGAGATTGTGAAGAACATCGATTCTCAAGTCTCGTTGGGATGAGACGCCTTCATTTACCTTGGAGAGCCAGTCCCAGACTAGCTTCGTAGAATCTAGAGCACTCACACGCCCATACTGCCCTTTGGTCAGATGACCGCAGATGATGTTCTTGGCGGTTGAGTCCAGTTGCACAAACCTCTTCAGCTTACCAACTTTGGGAACTCCGGTCCTGATGACACACCAGAGGTCTTTCTCAATGGCTTAAAGATGCATGCGCATCTTATTCTTCCAGTAGGGTAATCAGTACCATCGAAGAAGGAGCATGCAGCGGAGACCTTGATTATCCCTACTGTCGACATAGCTAAAACTCCAGGTGGTTAAACCGTATCACACAGAATAAGGGAGCACCTCACTCTGATACCAACTGAAAGTGCTAGTTATCGACTAGAGGGGGTGAATAGGCGATTTTTATGAATGTCTTCAAGACAGTCGATGTCTTCGAAGACGTGGAAGCGAAATAGTAACTAAACATGATACAACGGAAGATAAACTACACTAGGCATGCTAGAAGGTCTAATAACAACACAAGTGATATGCGAAGACAAACAACAACTAGGTAGAACAGAGTAGTTTAGGAAGATAGTGTGAAGACAAAGGTATAATCAGAGGGAATGTGCTCAGACCATGTCTTCAAACAAAATGAGCATGCAATGACATCACGAAACTAAACAGTAAGTAAAGGAGTGAGGTGATAGAACCATTAGCTCGGTGAATACTAATTGTAAGTGCATCTAGTGCCACCCCTAGTTGGTTTTAGGGTATTAATGACAAACATGGTTGAGGGACTAATGTGTTTGTGAGAATTGCAGCATAACACAGGTAGTAGTCCCACATTGATTTGGTTTACCTACCAGAGATGACCCCTAAAAATGTATAAAGACATTGAAGACAATGGTGGTTTGTGAAGACATTCACATTGAAGATAATGACGATGAAGACATTCACTTGAAGACTATGGAGTGTAAAGACATAGTTTCTTTCGTAGTTTCCTTTTCTTCTTTCTTGAGTCATAGGAACCACCGTACTATTAAGTGGGTTCCAAGTGAACAAAGTAAGATGACTGAAGTGATGCTCAACCAAAATCCTACGTCTTCGAGCGAAGACAGTGAGAACAAATCTTAACCAGAGTTGGATGAGTCAGCTTTGCTTGTAGCCAAAGCCAAGATGCCGCGTGTGTTTGAAATCCAACCGTTGGACACGTGTTGGTTCCTTAGTGACCCAGGGTCATTTCGAACATATCATGTCGGGTTGCCTCCTGGCTATAAATAGCCCACCCCCTACACCATAAATTGTTGGTTGCTCAGAGTTAGTGCACAGCTTTTGTCGTTTGAGAGCAACCCACCTCTGAAGCCTTTGAGAGAGTGATCCTAGTGAGAACAAAGCCCAAAACACCCAGAGACAAAGAGTGTTAGGCATCACTGAAGTATTTCTCTCCGCGTGACCTGAAGACTTGTTACACTTGAGGACAGTGCATCCTCCAGCCGGTTAGGCGTCACGTTCTGAGGATCCAAGCGTCATTGTGGATCGCCGGTGAACGGAGTCTATGAAGGTTTGGATGTCTACCTTGAAGAATTTCCAGAGTGATTGGGCGAGGACTAGGTGTCCTTAGCTCAAGGGGAATAAGGTGAAGACACAATCTTCTGAGTTCAATCTCAGCCTCCCTAACCAGACGTACAGTTGTCACAGCAACTGGAACTGGTCTACCAAATCCTTGTCTTCACCAAGCTACTGGTTCTATCCCTTACCTTCTTTACATTTCAGTTTGTCTTCGTGGAGTCATTACTAGCTTGCCTGATCTGTTTGACTTCACTGTGCGAAGACTATTACCTGTTTGGCTTCATACTGTCTTCATTCTGATCCATACTGACTAGCCGCTATTAGTCTTCGTGCTTTCACTATATTGCTTACTTGACTATGGCTTGTCCAGTGTAGTTCATCTTCTGCTGCATATCATATAGGTTCATACTTACAGTTTGTCTTCAAAGACCTTGTGTTTTGAAGACTTTCATAAAAATCGCCTATTCACCCCCCTCTAGTCGATAACTAGCACTTTAACTAATGATTTGTTAGACCAGTTCCATTTGTTGTGACAACTATACGTCTGGTTAGGGAGGCTGAGATTGAACTCAGAAGACCATGTCTTCACCTTATTCCCCTTGAGCTAAGATCAATAGATCTCGCCCAATCACTTAGGTAAGTGATAATCCCCAAGTGCAAGGAACCATCGTAGAAATTTCCAAAGATGGAAGTGGTAAGTATGGAGTGTCGAACCCACAAGGAGCTAAAGGTAATATCAATATTCTCTCAAGTCCTATCTGCCACCGATCCGACTCTACATACACCGCGCGTTTGCTTTTATCTAGAAATAAGAAATAGAACTAAAATATAAAAATAGGTGATGTCAACATAAAGTTAGAATATATTACAATATATTACAAATAGCGAGTGTGGAATAATGATGGTATGGTATGCGAAATTATCCTAGGAAATTGATAAGAAGATCGATAATCATTATTGCAATTTTATGTGAGGGAGATGCATGAGCTAACATACTTTCCGTACTTGGATCATATGAACTTACGATTGGACCTCTAGCAAGCATCTGCAACTACTAGTAACCATTAAGGTAAATCCAACCATAACATTAAGTATCAAGTCCCCTTTACTCCCATAGGCAACAACCCCCTTACTCGGTGTAAGCTTTTGTCACTCTAGCAACCCACTATATCACAAATGAGCTTCGCGCACTCGACGCCACTGAGATCACCAAGCATGAAATTGTGAAGAAGCTACTGAGATCACTTGACAGCTCATTTGACGCTCTGGCCCTGATGATTAAAGAACGCCCTGACTTCAAAGATCTCAATCCGTCTGACATACTTGAGAGGCTCAACACACATGAGTTCCAACTATCTGAGAAGAGAGATATCTACGGTCCCAACTATGGCCAATCCTGTGCTTTGAGGGCAAAAGTTGTTTCCTCATCTAAAGAAGAATCTTACTGTAGTTTTGGTGATCCTGAAGACATTGTCAAAGAGCTAGCAATGCTCCTGAGAAAGTTCCAAAAGTTCTCCAAGAAGAATCGCTTCGGAAAGTCTTGAAGATCCATCTCAAGAAATGATGAGGCTTCCTCTCGTGACTACAAGAAGAGAACATGCCACAAATGCAAGAAGCTAGGCCACTACATATATATCTGAGTGTCCTCAATGGAACAAGGAAACTAAGAAGAATTAGAAGAAGAACAGGGAATATGATTCTGACGACAAGAAGAAGAAGAATTCTTCAAAGTCTTCATCAAATTCTTCGTCTCAAAAGAAGAGCTCATCTAGAAAGGCTCATGCATTCATTGACAAGGAGATGGATTCAGAGGAGGAGTTTGCTTCTGAGGAGGCGGAGGTGGAGTCCGAGGAGGAGTCTGATTCAGGCGTGGCAAGCCTGGCTCTAGCTTCGGCATTTGTCGCCAAGTCCATCTTCAACACTAAAGACAATGGTCACGTCACTGACGCTGAAGCCAATGATGAGGACGACCCTGCTCCGACCTACTGCTTCATAGCACGAGGTGCCAAGGTAAATGCACGCAATGCTTACTTTCAAACCTCCAGTGAAGATGACTCTGAGTGTGAATCCAAACCTAGCTATAAAACTCTTGCTAAAATTCCAACTGAACAACAAACTGCTATGGAACACATTCAAAAGTTGCTAGACAAAAGTGATGACCTGTTGGACGCGGAAATGAATCAAACTCAGTCCTTAATCGAAGACATCAAAAATCTTCGTGTTAAGTACGAGGAACTTCAAAGTCGTCACGAAACCTTCTCAGCCACTCATGAGAAGCTTTCCTATGATTATCTTCAAAGGAAGCAAGATCTCGAGAAACTGAGAGCGTCTCATGAACATCTTTAAAAGGAGATCGATTCACTACTCGCTCAACGGATCAGTTCTGCTCAGGAAGACTTTGTGCCACCATGTTTAAAATGTCTTGAGCGTGATAATGCTATCTCTATTGTTGAATGTTCTACTGCCTCTGATATTGCAATATCTTCAACTGCTGATGTGGTAATGATAACCCACGAGTATAGGGGATCGCAACAGTTTTCGAGGGTAGAGTATTCAACCCAAATTTATAGATTCAACACAAGGGGAGCCAAAGAATATTTGAAGGTATTAGCAGCTGAGTTGTCAATTCAACCACACCTGGAGATTAATTATCTGCAGCAAAGTGATCAGTAGCAAAGTAGTTTGATAGTTTTGATAGTAGTGACAACAGCAACGGTAACAGTAACAGTGATAGCAATAATTTGTAGCAAGTGTAACAGTGATGATAGCAATAGTAACGCAGCAAGATCAATAAGGATAAATTCGTAGGCATTGGATCGGTGACTTGTTGGATGACATTCATCATGACCTAGGGCGATACGGCACTAGCTCCAGTTCATCGATATAATGTAGGCATGTATTACGTAAATAGTCATACGTGCTTTATTAAAAGAACTTGCATGACATGTTTTGTCCTACCCTCCCGTGGCAGTGGGGTCCATAATGGAAACTAAGGGATATTAAGGCCTCCTTTTAATAGAGAACCCAAACAAAGCATTAACACATAGTGAATACATGAACTCCTGAAACTACGGTCATCACCGGGGGTGGGCCCGGTTGTTGTCACTCCGGGGTTGCCGGATCATAACACGTAGTAGGTGACTATAACTTGCAAGATCGGATCTAAAACATGGATATAATGATGAATTCATAAATGTTTCAGATCTGAGTTCATGGCACCCAGGCCCAAAGTGACAAGCATTAAGCATGGCAAAGTCATAGCAACATCAATCCAAGAACATAGTGGATACTAGGGATCAAGCCCTAACAAAACTAACTCGATTACATGATGAATCTCATCCAACTCCTCACCGACCAGCGAGCCTACGAAGGAATTACTGACTCCCGGTGGGGAGCATCATGGAATTGGCGATGGAGATCGGTTGGTGATGACGAAGAACGAAGATCCCCCTCTCCGGAGCCCCAAACGGACTCCAGATCTGCCCTCCCAAAGAAGAACAGGGCTTGGCGGCGGCTCCGAGGGGTTGTCAGCGGGGCCACCAGGTGGGTACAACCCACCTGGGCGCGCCAGGAGGGGGGGCGCCCTGGTGGGTTGTGCCCAACCAGGGGCCCCTCTCTGGTGGGTCTTGGCTCCAGAAATTCTTATTATTGATATAAAAAATCCTCGCAAAGTTTCGTTCCATTCCGAGAACTTTTATTTCTGCACAAAAACAACACCATGGTAGTTCTGCTGAAAGCAGTGTCAGTCCGGGGTTAGTTTCATTCAAATCATTGCAAATTAGAGTCCAAAACAAGAGGAAAAGGATGGGAAAAAGTAGATATGTTGGAGACGTATCAACTCCCCCAAGGTTAAACCTTTGCTTGTCCTCGAGCAATTCAGTTGATAAACTGAAAGTGAGAAAGAAAAACTTTTACGAACTCTTTTGCTCTTGTTTGCATAAATAAGCTTAAACAGCACCCAGGTTTTCAGCCAACATTATAACTAATCATGTCAACAATAACATTTAAAGATTATATTAACTCATATCAATGACATAATCAGCTAGCGAGCAATAATAAGATATCTCAAATGGCAACACATTGTCAAAACAATCATGATATAGTATGACAACAATGGTATCTCGCTAGCCCTTTCTGAGACTGCAAAACATAAATGCAGAGCACCTCCAAAGTTCAAGAAGCGACTAAACATTGTAATTCATGGTAGAAAAGATCCAGTCATGATGCACCCAACATTAGCTATACACAATGCATAAATCATGACAGTTGTGCTCTACTCAGTTTCTGGCGCTTGTTTTTAGAAGGTGACGATACAACATAAAATTAAATAGAAAGTCCCTTCGCAGAGGGAAGCAGGGATTTGCAGAGGTGCCAGAGCTCAGTTTTTAAAACAGAGATAAATGATATTTTGAGACATGCACCCTTCTCATTCACTTCACGGCCATCAGTTATCTACATCTTCCATGCTAAGCACGCTAGTGGCGGTTCCCAAGCGGTAAAAGTAAAGGTTTACTCCCCCTCCACCATCAATCACACTCCATGGCTTGTCCGAAACAACGGGTGCCGTCCATACCAACATCAGTCCCGGGGGAGTTTTGTTTAATTATTTGCATTTTTGAGTTCATGACTGGGAATCCCTATTACCGCCCATTTCCTTGTGCGATGGCGAGTGAATAAACACTCGACCTGAGGATAACCCGCTTAGCACGGAAGATATCGACCACCTCCTGTCATTCCATGAACGATCCAGGCACACAAAACGGATAATTTTTAGAAGTTTTAGAGGTGGCACATGCAAATTTACTTAGGACGGCAGGGTAATACCGTATATAGGTAGGTATGGTGGACTCATCTGGAATAACTTTGGATTCAAGGTTTTGATGTACAAGCAGAATTCCCACTTAGTACACACAAAGGCTAGCAATTAAGATTGAGAAGTGGCCAGCTAGAGAGCAACAATGATCATGACCAGGCATTATGCATAAGTAACATTGGACACTAGCATGAGTAGGATATGAACACTATGAACATAAATATCATAGAGGCTATGTTGGTTTTGATTCAACTACATGCATGAACATGTACCAAGTCAAGCCACTCCAACATTCAGAGGAGGATACCATATCATCATACTACATCACAATCATTTTAACGCTATGTTGATATCCAAGATAAATCATTATCAACTCCCAGCTACGTATGCATGGCATGAGAAACTATAATCTCTAATTGTCATTGCAAACATGTTTAATCATAATGGGCTGAATCATGGGCACTAGGTTAAACATATTTACACAATAAGAACAAGTCGAGTTCATACCAGTTTCTCTTTGCCACGACTAGCTCATTGAATATTGTCATTATTGCCTTTCACTTGCACGACCGAATGGTGCCATGGACTAAGCTGGAATCTGCAAAACATTTTATTCAACAGGAGAAGACAAGGTAAAATGGGCTCTTTATTAGTTCAACAGTTATTCATATGAGAGCCACTCAACATTTTCATCGTGGTCTTCTCCTCGGTAAGACTCGAATAAAAAGAAAAGAAATTTAGAGAAACACACTGAAATATTTTTGGAGTTTTTGGTTTTCTTCAACAAGCAAATAAAAAGCAAAAACAAGAAAAACTATTTACACGGGAAAGCTCCCAACAAGCAAAAGAAGAACAAGGAAATCTTCTTGGATTTTCTTTTAATACTACTACTAAGCATGCATAGAAAGTAAATTACTACAACTAATTTTCTAGGTTTTTTTCTAAAGTTTTTCAAACACACAAGAAGAAAGCAAGAAAATAAATCTAAGCATGGATGATACAATGAAAAAGTGTGAACACCGACAGATAGAATGATAGGTGACCATGCATGTAATGTCGGTGAGAAACACGTACTCCCCTAAGTTTAGGCTTTTGGCCTAAGTTGGTAATCGATCAGTAACCTGGAGGGTAGTAGTCAGCGTGGTAGCTCACAGAGGCTCTCGGTGCGGATGCCTCAGCACGCCGTGCCACCAACACTGCTGCATTGTGAGCTCGGGCCTCGCTCTCATGAACAAAATATCTTTCCTTGCTGTGATAATCAAAGAGAGCAGGCGCAGGCAAATATGTGTCCACAACATGTGATTGGTTAAACATCAGATTATAAGTGAAGTTATCAGCCCTTCCCGCGAGAATCTTATGCTCTTTTAAAGCATCAAAATATAAATACCGAGTGGGTAGGATAGGATCAAAGGGAAAAGGTGAAACACCCAGCCCTCGTGCTAGACGGGTGGCATAAATCCCACCATAGAACCAACCACTCTTGGCGTTATGCTGAAGTCTACGTGCAACAATTGCTCCAAGGTTATAATTCCTTTCACCAGTGAGAGCGGTGTGAATGAGGCTCAAGTCTGGAGCACAAAGTATGCTACAGTCTTGCTTGCCTACTATGCATTTCCCGTTAAATAATGCAAAGTACTGAATTGCGGGAATCTGAATGCTCTTTATCCTTCCTTGTCTCACTCCTCTGTTTTCACTGTAACAAAGGCTAGTCAAGAAAGACTCATACTCAGAGTTTGCTGGCTCATCAAGCGAATCCCAAAATGGGAGCTTGCAATGGTAAGCAAAATTCTCTAGTGGGATAGTAAATGGTTCATCATAAAGCATAAACGACACCCTAGACTCACGTGGAAAATATTTAAATTCTTTGACAAATGATTCAGTGAGAAGATGGCGTTGTTCACACTTATCTGAAAGGTAGGGACCGAGACCGGCATTGTGAACATATTGCTCGAATTCCTCCTTAATGCCCACTTGCATCATATACTCATCGCAAGGCCATAAGCATGTTTTGGTGGCGGCATCTCGCGTGGAACTTTCACTTGGTTCAACGTAAAACCGACGAGCAAAACCGTCACTAGAGGACACCCTTAAGGATCGTCTCCTCGAAGAACTCCTTCCAAACAGGTTCATCATGTCCGCGTACAATTTTTCCTATGAACAAAAATCTGAATTTTTAGTCCACAAAATTTTTCCAACAGGACTTCACAAAACTAATAGAAACTACTCATACGGATACATAGAGGCTATAGCAAGCATTCAAACTACTTAGAACACTAAGAATTGAACATGCAAGCACATCCACAGCAGCACCAAGAGTAGCTATTTATTCAAAGTATAAACCACTAAAACAAAAACTAATTGGACAAATGATGGAGTCACATACCAAGCAACAAATCCCCGAAACAGTTTCGGAAACGGAGCTTCGAGCAAAGAGATCGAAATCCATGGGTTTGAGCTCAAGAACATGGGAGAGAGAGCAAGAGTGATTTTTTCTGGAGGTAGGTGACAATGTGGGACGAAGAGATAAGTGAGGGGGCACGTGGGGACCACACACCCCACGGCGTGCCAGGGGAGGGGGCGCGCCCAGGCGGGTCTGCCCACCTGGTGCACCTCCCTGTGATAATTTTTGCACCAAAAATTCTTAAATAATCAGAAAAAATCGTATAAAATTTTCAGAGCATTCTGAGAACTTTTATTTTTGGTCATTTTTTATTGCACAGGAAATTCAGGAAACAGACAAAACATGGGATTTATTTTATTCTCTCCCTAATAATAATAAAGCACGGGTTGAGTCTGGCGGGTTCACCGTCGCATCCTTTTTACACAAAGGTCCCTGGTGTTTTAGGTATCCACCTTGCAGTCCCCCTAATAAGTCAATCGAACCGGTACTGACGAGAGAAAAGAAAAAAAAAAACTGCACGACGACCTTGCCTTCCATCTCCACCTCCAGCGCATCTCCACGCTGTCGTGCGCCGCCGGCCCCCACCATGCGCCGTCGCAGCCGACCCCCAACACGCCGCCGCGCACCGCCAACGCCCCTCCGCCATGCGCCTTTCCCACCCCTGCGACTTTCCACCACCAGCGACACTTGATGCCGGCGCCACACCTTCACCCAATCCCTCTCTCTCGCCATGACCCGACGCCGTCGTCCTCCACCACCAGCCCAGCCCCCGCGTGTTCCTTTTCCAGTGACGCTACTCACCTTCCCTCCTCTCTTGGCCGGCGTCCAGTGCTCCGGCGACGGCAAAGACAGTTCCAAACCGTCTGCCTCGCCTCTCAATCACAGGTGAGCCGACGGGAGCTGGTTCCTCTCCTCCCCGACGCTCTTCTTCACCTGGCCGGAGCACCTGCTCCTCCCATCACGCACAGATCAACGGAGCAGTTCGATGGTCGGTGGAACTAATCTTGTTATTAGTGCTAAGTGTAGAGATGATTAATTAGATCATGTTTAATTTTGAGTCAGTCTTAGAAGAAAGTGGATGCATGTGTGGGCGTCCGTTAGATGAGTAGCATGCACGTACTGCATGGATAAGATTAGTTGTTAGAATGGCTTAGTTGTGGACCTGATAATCACCAGTGTTGCGTCTCCAAGTGCGTGGAGATCGGCCGAAACTGAGCGGCCAGAGAGGTGGTTATCAGTTGCCGTTTCTACCGGCTAGTGGAGCCAGTCATGGTTCAGCTGATGTATGTGGCTTGACCGTGGCTGGATGCAAAAGTGTGCTTAGTGGGTGCGTGCGTGTGTGCTGTGGTTAGTCCGGGTACTTAAGGACTTGTAATCACCTGAGTTTGTTGCTAAGTTGAACAAGAGAATAGGGCACAAGTGTGCGGTGCTAGAAAACCTCTGCGTGTTCTTCTTCTCCACTATATATGTGTGTGTTGATCCTTGGGCAAAGCCAACATTGCCCAGGCTGCGTGCAGTTCAGTGCTGCTCTGCCCCCATCAACTTCAACCACCAGCCCGCGAGGTGCACGCCATGTGTTTGCTAAAAAGACTCAGTGCACTGCAGCACCATTGTTGCTTTGTTTCACGGCCATTTGTAGGTAGCTCATTCTTGCTATACATGTTTGAATATAGTTCACGCTGATATGTGTAGTGGTGTGCTCTTTTATTTATTTATATTTTCAAGGAAAAGAGCTGTGTCAGTTAATGCGCCAGCCATAGAACTGAACAAGTAAAATGAATATACAACCACAATTACCTGCTCTCTAGCAATAATACTTTGTGGTTTACAGAGTTAACTTGAACGGTTGTCTAAAAGCCATGTTCTGATTTTTTTTCTATTTAATTTGATAGAGAAGAGATGGCTATTGATGAAGCCGAGCTTGAGCCTCTAGAATTTGCCGAGAAAATGCACACTCAACAGGAATTACAACAACAGGTGAAGCAAAATGTTTTTATAGTGCCTCTTTCAAAGTATCAAACTTAACTGTATTGAAGATGCTAATTACATCATTTTGATTGCTGTTACAGAAACTGGAGATGTTAGTTCAGATTAGAAAACACAATTCTGAGAGCCAATCTGTCATACTTGAGACTGTATGTACTCTATGCTTGCCCTCTCTCACTGAAACATACACAACTAAACTTTTGCTAAGTGTTTATGAGCAGAAGAAGCAATGTGTAATGCTTATCTCGACTTTATTGTCAATGCAGTTGCAGAGGCAGTTGGAGAGTGCTGATTTCGATACCAGTGCATCAATATTCACTCCGGAGCAGATCCAAGGGAATGTTGAGAAACACTCCAGTTCACATATTTCAAGAGGTGAGATATTTACGTCGCATCCAGTCTTCTCCCTGTACTATAGCCGATGGTTGTATTCTATCCATACACGAAGCATATAATTGCTATCCGGCTTACTTCATGTAATCTGCACTTTGCTCACTGAAAGACTACAAGTGTTCTAATTACATTGGCAGTGGCACCTGTTGAAACCGTCTGCCTGGCTCCCGTGGCGAACATCGCCGCCACCCCGCTATCGATTCCCACCCAAGCGGCTGGCCTCCTTGCGGTGGTATTCTTCACCCTCTTTCATCACCATGAAGCAGATCGTCGTTGTGCCGCCGTCCGGCACTGGCTAGCTTGCAGAATTTATATAGGCCTTTCAATGTCCTCATTATCAAGGAGCTGCCTCGGAATCAATAAGCAAAGGCTAGCTTGCAGATGTGCAGATGGGGGACATGAAAGGAGCGAAGGAAAGGGAACGGAACGAGCGAAGAAAGGCCGGGCTGGCTCCAATGGAGCTAGGACAGCGTGGAGTCAGCAGACGGGGGAGCGCAGGCGCTAGGTGGCGATCACGGGGCTCCACGTCTACCGTCGGGGCGGCGTGCTCGATCTGCAGAGGACACAACGACGACAGGGGTATGTATCCCCTTGAAAGAAAATCAGTTCATAGAGCCTCTGTTTGAGTTTATTGTTTCTGAATTGTTGTCCCTGTTTCATGTTCACTAGAGAAACAAAAGGTTACAAATTCATCTAATTTCAATGATCATGAAGAGGGGAACAAGTGATCTGTATTCAAATTTGTGGTCTTTCGTCTGCCCATGATCTTTCTGGAGTACAGACATTCTTTTTCATATGCCTGCAACATTTGCGTTGAATTTATATGATGTTGCTCCTTAATTATTTACACTGATTGATGTACAACAATATGAGTGCTGCCCTCTAGAGGTGCACCAAGCTCTAACACTATGCGCTTGCTCAAGTAGATCGAGAGCATCAACGCCCGAAGGAGATATGGATGGAGAGAAATAAGTAGTATCCCCATTATTGCAATGCACAGGCTCTTTCTTTCTCGTTCTAGAATTTTTATAACTGCATTTGGGTGGACTATTTTGGTTTTTAAGTGACATTAATTACATTTCATTCTGCTAATACTTACTTACCTTTTCTATTTGTTGAGACCAAATTTTGAGAATTAAACCAGTAGTGAATTCAATAGAATCTGAGACGCCTATAACCTTTGTGCAGGTCTGACATGAATAAGGCCAGTCGGTTTTCCAAGATTGAAAATGGTGTATCATGGCGCAACAATCATGATATCGATCAAATGTGAGGCCTCTTTCTAACAATCATGTATGACGGCCATTTTTTGTTTCTTTACTGTCTACTATAGCATCACATCGCATATTTAAATACGATGGGACACATTACAAAACAACCATAATGTATATCACTGTCCAGCACTTCACTTACTGCAACTTGATGGTCTACCTTCATCTTCATAAAGGGCCCATTTTTTGCATGCTATTATAGCTTAGAAAGAGCAATCTCCCCTGCTCTAACTTATTCTCTTAGTTGTTAGAGTGCAATTACTTCTACCATGAGTGAATATGTTCCCTTTTCTTCATTCATTTTGCTCAATATATACATGCAGGACTATGTTTTCTGAAGAATATCCAATAGTAAAGAGGGATTTGGCAGTTTACTTTACCTGATACATCAATCCCTTGCTCTAGCTGTTGTCTGTAGTGAAAAAGGGATTATTTGGCTTTTAGCCAATGTCTAACCAATTTATTAGAGCAACATATATATTAGCTGGGCCATCATACCAAATTATTTACGTATTTGTGCTCTTTTCTGTAGCAACATATTTTACTGTGTCTATAACTACCTCCCTGTTGCCAACAATAGTCACTATAGCGCTCTTTTACATGTTTCTTTCCACACCCTGTTTTGATTTCTAACTATCTTCTGACATAGGGACGGATCACATCACAAGAGATACAAGACCTGTTCCTGACTTACGAAAGACAAAACTTGATACTGGTACATCACTAGGCAGTGTGTTAAACTTTGCTATTTCATATACATGGAAAATTTCATTCAGATCTGAGTTGCAGTCATGCCATGTATGCAAAGTGGTTTTTTTCTTTAAATTTCGAAGCACACACATGTATTTATTTTGTACCCGTTGCAATGCACAGGCATTTTTGCTAGTTTAACTAATAAAAACAGGGAATAAAAAAGTGGGGACAGAAAGTAGTGCTTACTAAATTCATCAACTTCATACCGTTCAAAAATGATTCATTAATAAGGTTGATCAGGTCTTATAACAACCACTTTCGATTAGCATGAAACCGAAGAACTTTCGTAAATCACTAAGATACCTCAATAGGAATATGCATTTCCCCAACAATAAGCATTTCATATTTCTTTTTGACAGTAGGTAGAGGTATTTGAAAACTTCCAATAGTGATTGTCGGAGATTTTTCAATAATATTAATACCATTCACTTGGAATTGTTTCTTCGGAAAGTGCACTATATGCTCATTACCATTGATATGAAAAGTGACCTTGCTTTTATTGCAATCAATAACAGCCCCTGCAGTATTTATTGCTTCAAGAAGGGTCTACCAAGGATAATTGACATGTTGTCGTCCTCGGGCATCTCAAGTATAACAAAGACAGTCAAAATAGTAACATTAGAAACAACAACGGGCACATCCTCACAGATACCGATAGGTATGGCAGTTGACTTGTCAGCCATTTGCAAAGATATTTCAGTAGGTGTGAGTTTATTCAAGTCAAGACTTTTATATAAAGAGAAAGGCAAAACACTAACACCAGCTCCTAAATCACACAAAGCAGTTTTCACATAATTCTTTTTGATAGAGCAAGGTATAGTTGGTATTTCCGGATCTCCAAGTTTTTTAGGTACTCCATCTTTGAAAGTATAATTAGCAAGCATAGTGGATATTTCAGCTTCCGGTATTTTTTCTCTTATTTGTGATGATGTCTTTCATATACTTTGCATAAGGAGGCATTTTCAAGATATCAGTCAAGCGAGTACGCAAAAAGACTAGCCTCAGCATTTCAGCAAAGCGTTCAAATTCTTCATCATCATTCTTTTTAGTTGACTTGGGTGGAAAAGGCATAGGTTTTTGAACCCACGGTTCTCTTTCTTTACCGTGTTTCCTAGCCACAAAGTCTCTTTTATCATATCTTTTATTCTTAGGTTGTGGGTTATCAAGATCAACATGTGGTTCTATCTCAACATCATTATCTGGTTCTTTTTCATGATTTGGTTGAGTGTCTTCACGAACCTCGTCATTATCTATTTCATTATCACTAGGTGAGTGTTCATTACTAGATGAGTTTCATCATCAGAGGTAGAAGTTCCATTTTCATTATCAGGAGGTTTTTCTATTTCAGGTTCACTAGAGGTGTGCAAAGTCCTATCATTTTTCTTCTTCCTTTTCTTTCTAGAAGGACTAGGTGCACTAGTGTTATTTATTTGTGAATCTTGTTCTATTCTCTTTGGGTGTCCCTCATGATAAAGTGGTTCCTGAGTCATTTTACCTCCTCTAGTTGCAACTCTAATAGCAAAGTCATGCATATTATGATTCATTTCATCAAGTAATTCTCTTTGTGATTTAGCAACCTGTTCTAGTTGAGTTTGAACCATAGAAGCATGTTTTCCAACACCTCTAACATCATTTGATATTCTAAATAACAAGTCACTCAAGCGAGCAATCATATCAGAATTATATTTCAACTGTTTCATAACATTTGCATTGAAGTGATCTTGTTTTCTAATATAGTTTTCAAACTCAAAAAGGCATTGATTAGGATGCATATTGTGAGGATTATCATTTTCATTGAACTTCATAAGAGAATTTACCTCTACCACCTTAGGCAGTGGTGGTGTATTAAGCCCATGTATTTCTTCAATAGGAGGTAAATTTTTAACATCCTTAGCTTTAATACCTTTTCCCTTCATAGATTTCTTTGCCTCTTGCATATCTTCAGGACTGGGATATAATATACCCCTCTTCTTTGGAGTGGGTTTAGGCGGTGGTTCAGGAATAGTCCAATCATCATAATTTTTCAATATGTTGTTCAATAATTCTCCAGCTTGTCCAACAGTTCGTTCCCAGAAAACACAACCAGCACAACTATCTAGGAAGTCCCTAGAAGCATCGGTTAGTCCATTATAGAAGATATCAAGTATTTCATTTTTCTTAAGAGGATGATAAGGCAAAGCATTAAGTAACTGGCAAAGCCTCCCCCAAGCTTGTGGGAGACTCTCTTCTTTAGTTTGCACAAAGTTAAATATTTCCTGCAAGGCAGCTTGTTTCTTATGAGCAGGAATTTTTTTTCCAGAGAAGTAATAAATCATATCCTGGGGACTACGCACACAACCAGGAGTAAGAGTATTGTACCACGCTTTAGCATCACCCTTTAATGAGAAAGGAAATAATTTGAGAATAAAGTAATAGCGAGTTTTCTCATCATGAGTAAAAAGGGTGGATATATCATTCAACTTAGTAAGATGTGCCACAACAGTTTCAGTTTCATAACCATGGAAAGGATCAGATTCAACCAAAGTAATTAACTTTGGGTCGACAGAGAATTCATAATCCTTATCAGCAATACAGATAGGTGAAGTAACAAACTTAGGATCACATTTCATTCTAGCATTCAGAGATTTTTCTTTATACTTTTGTAGTAATTTCTCTAGATCATCTCTATCATTGCAAGCAAGAATATCTCTAGTGGCTTCTTCACTCATAACATAACCTTCCGATACCTTAGGCATTTCATATCTAGGAAGGCTAGTTCTAGCAGGTGTTTCAGGAGTTTCAGTTTCAAGCTCATCATCAGATTCAACAACATCATGTTGTATTACTCTAGCAATTTGTGCATCAAGAAAATCACCAAGTGGGACATCATCATTATCAAGGAAGGTACTAGCATCATCATAAGCATCATTCATAATAGAAGTAGCATCATCAATAACTTGCGACATATTAGAATTCATAGCATGTGGTGGGGTTGCAAGTTTACTTATAATAGAAGGTGAATCTAAAGCAGAACTGGATGGTAGTTTCTTACCTCCGCTCGTGCTTGAGGGAAATATCTTAGTCTTTGGATCCTTCAGATTCTTCATAGTGGCAATATGGTAATAATCCAAGTGACTCAACAAATATAGTTATGCTCCCCGGCAACGGCGCCAGAAAAAGGTCTTGATAACCCACAAGTATAGGGGATCGCAACAGTTTTCGAGGGTAGAGTATTCAACCCAAATTTATAGATTCGACACAAGGGGATCCAAAGAATATTTGAAGGTATTAGCAGCTGAGTTGTCAATTCAACCACACCTGGAGATTAATTATCTGCAGTAAAGTGATCAGTAGCAAAGTAGTTTGATAGTGTTGATAGTAGTGACAGCAGCAACGGTAAGAGTAACAGTGATAGCAGTAATTTGTAGCAAGTGTAACAGTGATGATAGCAATAGTAACGCAGCAAGATCAATAAGGATAAATTTGTAGGCATTCGATCGGTGACTTGTTGGATGATATTCATCATGTGATAGTTATAACCTAGGGCGATATGGCACTACCTCCAGTTCGTCGATATAATGTAGGCATGTATTCCGTAAATAGTCATACGTGCTTTATTAAAATAACTTGCATGACATCTTTTGTCCTACCCTCCCGTGGCAGTGGGGTCCATATTGGAAACTAACGGATATTATGGCCTCCTTTTAATAGAGAACCGGAACAAAGCATTAACACATAGTGAGTACATGAACTCCTCAAACTACGGTCATCACCGGGAGTGGGCCCGGTTGTTGTCACTCCGGGGTTGCCGGATCATAACACGTAGTAGGTGACTATAACTTGCAAGATCGGATCTAAAACATGGATATAATGATGAATTCATAAACGGTTCAGATCTGAGTTCATGGCACCCGGGCCCAAAGTGACAAGCATTAAGCATGGCAAAGTCATAGCAACATCAATCTAAGAACATAGTGGATACTAGGGATCAAGCCCTGACAAAACTAACTCGATTACATGATGAATCTCATCCAACTCCTCACCGACCAGCGAGCCTACGAAGGAATTACTCACTCCCGGTGGGGAGCATCATGGAATTGGCGATGGAGATTGGTTGGTGATGACGAAGAACGAAGATCCCCCCTGGAGCCCCAAACGGACTCCAGATCTGCCCTCCCGAGGAAGAACAGGGCTTGGCGGCGGCTCCGTCTCGTGGATCGCGGTAATTCTTTCTCCCTGATTTTTTCTGGAATAATGTGAATTTTTAGTATCAGGGGGGTCGTCAGCGGGGCCACCAGGTGGGTACAAGCCACCTGGGCGCGCCAAGAGGGGGGCGCCCTGGTGAGTTGTGCCCAACCAGGGGCCCCTCTCTGGTGGGTCTTGGCTCCAGAAATTCTTAAAATTGATATAAAAAATCCTCGCAAAGTTTAGTTCCATTCCGAGAACTTTTATTTCTGCACAAAAACAACACCATGGTAGTTCTGCTGAAAACAACATCAGTCCGGGGTTAGTTTCATTCAAATCATGCAAATTAGGGTCCAAAACAAGAGGAAAAGCATGAGAAAAAGTAGATACGTTGCAGACGTATCAGGTAACTAACCTCTCCACTGAGGATACCACTACTATTGCTGATGGAATGCCAGGTTGAAGACATTGCTTGAAACAGGCATGTACAAAAGCCTCAAAGGGCATCAGACACTATGTGATGTCCTCAAGAAACACTATGTAAGTCTGAGATGCTGCACTTAGACTTATTGCTTCTAAGCCACCCCTGAAGATGTGGGTGGTTAAGAAGAATTAACTTCTCTTGCAGGGAAAGGTCTCCAGCCGAAAATCGAAGACTTCTGACGCCAATGCTAGGGACCTAAAACATCTTGTGGGATGCAAGATAAAGTGCCAAAATGATCTTACCATGTATTTCATCCCAGGGTTTCTTGACATGCATCCTATATTACCAAACAAGACCCTTAAATTTGATAGTATGTTGGTTCGTTATATGTTTGTGCTTCACACTACTCTTCGTGAAGCCTATCCCGCTAACTGCACTGTAGGCTACGACTCCGAAAGCTACTGAGTGGATAATGGACAGTGGATGCACTAAGCACATGACTGGTGATCGAAGTCTTCTCATGGATTCAACCCTATGTCCATCTACTAAAAGCCACATCACGTTCGCTGACACTGGTAAAAGCAAGGTATTGGGTCTAGGTAGAGTTGCTATCTCAAAGGATCAACGCATGGATGAAGTGATGCTTGTTGAATCCCTTGGTTACTACTTAATGTCTGTCTCAATGCTTTGCGATCTGAACATGATTGTGATATTTGGAAAATATCGTTGCCTTGTGCTTATGGAAACGGACAAATCTCTAGTCCATGAAGGTTATCGAAGAGGTGATCTGTATATGGTAGATTTCTCCGCAGGACCACATCTTCCGTATGTCTTCTAGCAAAAGCTTCAGAGTGTTGGCTTTGGCATTGAACGCTAGGACATGCGGGCATGAGGAACTTGCACACTCTCGTGAAGAAGAAGCATATCATTGGCATCGAGCGCGTCAAGTTCAAGAAAGATCATCTATGTGGAGCTTGTGAAGCCGGGAAGATGACTAGGGCCAAGCATCCGTAGAAGACAATCATGAATACATCACGTCCCTTTGAGCTGCTACACATGGACTTATTTGGCCCTACTCACTACTCTACCCTTACTACCACTGCACATCTCTATGGCTTCGTTATTGTTGCTGATTATTCTAGATACACATGGGTACACATAATTCTCTACAAGACTGAAGTGCAGGATTTCTTCAGACGCTTCGCCAATCAGGCCATGACCAATTATGGCATCAAGATCAAACACATCAGGAGTGACAATGGCACAGAATTCAAGAACACCGTCCTCGACACTTATCTTGATACATTGGGCATCACACATGAGTTCTCTACTCCATACACACCTCAGCAGAACGGCATCATGGAGTGCAAGAATAGAACCCTCATTGAGATGGCACGTACGATGCTTGATGAATACAAGACTCCAAGAAAGTTCTGGCCTGAAGCCATTGATACTGCTTGCCACATCATCAACAGAGTTTATCTTCATAAGTTCTTCAAGGAGACATCGTATGAACTCCTGACTAATAATAAGCCAAGCGTTAGCTATTTCAAGGTCTTTGGTGCTAGGTGTTGGATCAAGGATCCGCATCACACTTCAAAATTTGCACCGAAAGCACGTGAAGGTTTTATGCTTGGTTGCAGAAAGGATTTGCACACCTACAGAGTCTTCAACCTCTTTCACTATAAAGTGGTTTAAACCGTAGATGTGGGGTTCGATGAGACTAGTGACTCGCAAAGAGAGCACCTGCCAAATGTGCTAGATGAAGCTTCTCCTAGTGAATCTATCAAGCATATGGGTACTGGAGAAATCATACCCAGCAAGGAACAAGTTGAAGAAGAGATCATCATTTCAGCACCTAATCAACATGAAGACAATGCTCAGTCTGAAGACAATGCTGAAGCTGACGATGACAATCAACAAGAGCAAAATCTCCGCCCAGCCCATCCTCGCGTAGCCAATGAAGTACAGATTGAGAAGATCATCGACAGTATCAATGCACTTGGTCCTCTCACTCGTTCAAGAGCAACGCAACTAGCAAACTTATGTGGGCACTTTACATTTGTCTCTATATCTGAACCCAAGAAAGTTGATGAAGCCTTCATGGAACCTGAATGGATTCAAGCTATGCAAGAAGAGCTTCAACAGTTTGAACTGAATAATGTGTGGGAGCTAGTCAAATGTCCTGATCCTCGCAAGCACAATATTATTGGCACCAAATGGATCTATGGCAACAAGCAAGATGAGCATGGTCAAGTTGTCAAAAACAAGGCTCGTCTCATTCTCAATGTTACACACAAGTGGAAGTAATTGACTTTGATGAAACCTTTGCTCCTGTAGCTAGGCTTGAAGCCATTCGTATATTGCTAGGCTATGCTAACCACAACAACATTCTTCTGTACCAAATGGATGTGAAGAGTGCCTTCCTCGACGACAAAATTGAAGAAGAAGTATATGTTGCTCAACCTCCTGGTTTTGAAGATCCAAAGCGTCCTAATATGGTCTACAAACCCAACAAGGCACTGTATGGCCTCAAACAAGCTCCTCGCGCTTGGTATGACACACTCAAAGACTTCCTGAAGAGCAAAGGCTTCAAACCTGGTTCTCTAGATCCCACTCTATTCACGAAGACATATGATGGAGAA
Source organism: Aegilops tauschii subsp. strangulata (assembly GCF_002575655.3). NCBI lineage: Eukaryota > Viridiplantae > Streptophyta > Magnoliopsida > Poales > Poaceae > Aegilops > Aegilops tauschii. The sequence continues at coordinate 326,568,675 of NC_053040.3, forward strand.
TTATTTGTATGCCAAATCTATGTGGATGACATTATCTTCGGCTACACGAATAAGAGATACAGTGATGAGTTTGGGCATATGATGCAAGAGCAATATCAGATGTCCATGATGGGAGAGCTGAAATTCTTTCTTGGTATTCAAATTCGTCAACAGAGAAATGACATCTTCATATCACAAGAAAAATACCTCAAAGATTGCCTGAAGAAGTTTGGAATGCAAGACTGCAAAGGGTACACGACGCCAATGCCAACCAAAGGCCAATTGGGCCCCGACGACAATGGTAAAGAGTTCGATCAAAAGGTATACCGCTCCATGATTGGTTCTTTATTGTACTTATGTGCATCTAGGCCAGATATAATGCTTAGCATTTGCATGTGTGCCCGATTCCAAGCGGCACCAAAGGAATCGCATCACCTCGCGGTGAAGCGAGTACTTCGATATTTGGCTCACACCCCAATGCTAGGATTATGGTATCCAAAGGGCTCAGAGTTTGATATAGTTGGATTCTCATATGCTGATTATGCTGGTGACAAAGTTGATCGCAAGTCCACATCAGGAACATGTCATTTTCTTGGACGATCTCTTGTCTGTTGGTCTTCAAAGAAGCAGAATTGTGTATCATTCTCACATGATGAATCTGAATACATTGCTGCTGGATCTTGCTGCGCTCAGCTCCTCTGGATGAAGCAAACTCTCAAGGATTATGGCATCAACATGAAGCATGTGCCACTCTACTACGACAATGAAAGCGCCATCAAGATTGCTGACAATCCAGTTCAGCACTCAAAGACAAAGCACATTCATATACGTCATCACTTTCTCAGAGATCACGTTATGAAGGAAGACATTGATATCATTCACGTCAACACTGAAGAGCAATTGGCAGATATCTTCATGAAGCCCTTGGATGAGAAAAGGTTTTGCAAGCTGCGGTGTGAGCTAAATATCTTAGAATCCTCGAATGTCCTGTGGATGGACACACATCGTAACGCTTATGCATATTGATGACTTAGGTGCGCAACACACGAAGTAACGTATATCTTCAATTCATGAAGACTTACCCTCTAAGTATGAATACATTAATGTGGAATTTGACTTCGGAGTGCCACAATAATTGTGTGTCGTCTCTGGGTCTAATATTTCCTATACGGAGGGTAACGCCACCGATAACCCACAAGTATAGGGGATCGCAACAGTTTTCGAGGGTAGAGTATTCAACCCAAATTTATTGATTCGACACAAGGGGAGCCAAAGAATATTCTCAAGTATAGGCAGTTGAGTTCTCAATTTAACCACACCTAACAGACTTAATATCTGGAGCAAAGTATTTATTAGCAAAGTAGTATGGAAATAACAGTAACGGTGGCAAAAGTAAGAGTAAGAGTGGTAGTTTTGTAGCAATCGTAACAGTGGCAACGGAAAAGTAACTTAGCAAAGATCAATATGAAACGAACTCGTAGGCAATGTATCAATGATGGATAATTATGTCGGATGGCATTCATCATGCAACAGTTATAACCTAGGGTGACACAGAACTAGCTCCAATTAATCAATATAATGTAGGCATGTATTCCGTATATAATCATACGTGCTTATGGAAAAGTACTTGCATGACATGTTTTGTCCTACCATCCCGTGGCAGCGGGGTCCTAATGGAAACTAAGGGATATTAAGGCCTCCTTTTAGTAGAGTACTGGAACAAAGCATTAGCACTTAGTGAATACATGAACTCCTCAAAGTACGGTCATCACCGGGAAGTGTCCCGACTATTGTCACTCCGGGGTTGCCGGATCATAACACGTAGTAGGTGACTATAATTTGCAAGATAGGATCAAGAACACAAATATATTCATGAAAACATAATAGGTTCAGATCTGAAATCATGGCACTCGGGCCCTAGTGACAAGCATTAAGCATAGAAAAGTCATAGCAACATCAATCTTAGAACATAGTGGATACTAGGGATCAAACCCTAACAAAACTAACTCGATTACATGGTAAATCTCATCCAACCCATCACGGTCCAGCAAGCCTACGATGGAATTACTCACGCACGGCGGCAAGCATCATGAAATTTGTGATGGAGGGAGGTTGGTGATGATGATGGCAACGATTTCCCCTCTCCGGAGCCCCGAACGGACTCCAGATCTACCCTCCTGATGAAGAACACGGGGTGGCGGCGGCTCCGTATTGTAAAACGCGATGAATCCTTCTCTCTGATTTTTTTTGTCCCGAACATGAATATATGAAGTTGGAGTTGAGGTCGGTGGAGCATCGTGGGACCCACAAGGCAGGGGCGCGCCCCCACCCTTGTGGACAGGTGGTGGGTAGTCCCCCTCGGTTGATTCTTTCGCTAATATTTTTTATATATTCGAAAAATATTCTCCGTGAAGTTTGAGGTCATTCCGAGAACTTTTATTTTTGCACAAAAATAACACCATGGCAATTCTGCTGAAAACGTCGTCAGTCCAGGTTAGTTCCATTCAAATCATGCAAATTAGAGTCCAAAACAAGGGCAAAAGAGTTTGGAAAAGTAGATACGATGGAGACGTATCAACTCCCCCAAGCTTAACCCATTGCTTGTCCTCAAGCAATTTAGTTGACAAATTGAAAGTGATAAAGAAAAACTTTTACAAACTCTGTTTGATCTTGTTGTTGCAAATATGTAAAGCCAGCATCAAGTTTTCAGCAAAGATTATGAAATAACCATATTCACAATAACATTTCGGTCTCACATTTACTCATATCAATGGCATAATCAAATAGTGAGCAATAATAATAAATCTCGGATGACAACACTTTCTCAAAACAATCATGATATTATATAACAAAATGGTATCTCGCTAGCCCTTTATGAGACCGCAAAACATAAATTCAGAGCACCCCTGAAGATCAAGGACTGACTAGACATTGTAATTCATGGCAAAAGAGATCTAGTCACATTCATACTCAATAGTAATTAATAACAATGCATACAAATGATAGTGGTGCTCTCTAACTGGTGCTTTTTATAAGAGAATGATGACTCAGCAATAAAAGTAAATAGATAGGCCCTTCGTAGAGGGAAGCCGGGATTTGCAGAGGTGCCAGAGCTCGAATTTTAAAATAGAGGTGAATAATATTTTGAGTGGTATGCTTTCAGTGTCAACATAACAACCAAGAGATCTCGGTATCTTCCATACTAGATACATTATAGGAGGCTCCCAAACAGAATGGTAAATTTTATACTCCCGCACCACCAACAAGCACATTCCACGCCTGGTCCGAAACAACGGGTACCGTCTAACTAACAACAATCCTGGGGGAGTTTTGTTTGCAATTATATTTTGATTTAATTTGAGCATGGGACTGTATCCTGGTTACCAGCCATTTTCTCGTGAATGATGAGAGGAGTTGACTCATCATGAGAATAACCCACCTAGCATGGAAGATACTGACAGCCCCCCAAGTTGCTACATGAGCGATTCAGGCATACAAAATAGATTATCAATTGAAGGTTTAGAGTTTGGCACATGCAAAATTACTTGGAACGGTAGGTAAATACTACATATAGGTAGGTATGGTGGACTCATATGGAACAACTTTGGGTTTATGGAAGTGGATGCACAAGCAGTATTCCCGCTTAGTACAAGTGAATGCTAGCAAGGGATTGAGGAGCGACCAACTAGAGAGCGACAACAGTCATAAACATGCATTGAGATTAACCAACATTGAGTGCAAGCATGACTAGGATATAAATCACCATGAACATAAATATCGTGGAGGCTATGTTGATTCTATTTCAACTACATGCGTGAACATGTGCCAAGTCAAGCCTCTCGAATCATTCAAAGGAGGATACCATCCTATCATACCACATCACAACCATTTTAAAAGCATGTTGGCACGCAAGGTAAACCATTATAAACTCCTAGCTAATTAAGCATGGCATGAGTAACTATAATCTCTAATTGTCATTGCAAACATGTTTCATTCATAATGTGTTGAATCAAGAATGATGAACTAATCATATTTAAAAAAACAAGATAGGTCGAGTTCTTACCAGCTTTTCCTCATCTCAATCATTTCATCATATATCGTCATTATTGCCTTTCACTTGCACGACCGAACGGCGTGGATAATAATAAGCGTGCACGTGCATTGGATTAAGCTGGAATCTGCAAACATTTATTCAAAGGAGAAGACAAGGTAATATGGGCTCTTTGTTAGATCAACAATAATGCAAATGAGAGCCACTCAACATTTTCATCATGGCCTTCTCCTCTCGACCCCCAAAGAAAAGAAAAGAATTTCAAAGAAACACACTGAAATGTTTTTGGAGTTTTTGTTTTTCAAAAGGAAGTAAAACAAGAACGAGAAAAACTATTTACACGGGAAAGCTCCCAACAAGCAAAAGAAGAACGAGAAATCTTTTTGGGTTTTCTTTTAATACTACTACTAATTGAACATGGAAAGGACACTAAAAGGAAGCTACAACTAATTTTTTTTAGATTATCTTAAAGTTTTTTGAACACACAAGAAGAAAGCGAGAAAAAGAAAATAAACTAGAATGGATAATACAATGAAAAAGTATGAACACCGACAACTGGAATGAGTGTGTGAACATGAATGTAATGTCGGTGAGAAATACGTACTCCCCCAAGCTTAGGCTTTTATCCTAAGTTGGTCTAAGCCCATGAATCAAAGTAGCCCTCTCTAGTGTACTGAGGAGGATCCTAGGTATTCCACTGGTTAGTGAGATCCTGCGGCTCCCACAAATAAACAGACTCCTGATACGGCTCAGGTGATGGTTCTGGCTCATGAACTGGGGATCACGTCCGCTCCCAGTATGCATAAATGTCCCCGGGCATGATGAGGTACGTGCCTGAATGAATATTAAACAAAGAAGGTGCAGGCAAGGTAATAATCTGACAAGTCTTCTCGCTAAATACCAGGTTATATATGAGCCTCTTGTCCTTATCATTACGAATAAAATCATGTAAGACCATACTATTATAGTCTAGGTAAATAGTGGGTAGTATCATCTCCTCCTTCTCATCGTGCCTAATAGGTATCTCAAAGCGTTTAGCGAGGCATGAGGCATAGATACCGCCAAAGATGGGACCCTTCGAACGGTTTAAACTCCACTGTCGAGAAACCATAGCACCCAAACTAAAAGTTCTACCACGAAGTAAAGCATGGTGCAAAATAGCAAGGTCAGGAGCACTAAGACCTCCACTCTCCCCGCGACCAATTAAACATCTCCCCGCAAATAATGAGTAATAGCGCAAAATAGGAAAATGTAAACTAGCCACTCTTGCTTCCGACACCTTTCTCCTTTCCCCAACGGTAACTTCATCAATAAAATCTTCCACATCTCTAGGACTTGTCTCATCGACGCTACCCTCATAAGGTAATTTGCAAACCTCAAAAAAGTCATAAAGCGTCATCTCCTTATGCTCATCATATAAATAAAATTCTACCGTGGGTGGTGATCTCCTAGCATGAAAGTGAAAATTTTGCATGAAAGTATTAGTTAGTAGGAGGTACTGATCACACTTATCATGGAGAAAGTCGGTGATGCCTGCATTCTCAGCCAAATAATAGAAATCATCATAAATTCAGGCCGCCCCAAGAATGCATCACATGGCCGAACCTCCGCGGTGCGAGGAAGGTTATACTTGGGCTTCTTCTGCTCCTCATTTTATTTTTCCTTCGAACCCTGTCTCGAGCAGCCTATCAACAATCTCCTCATCATTTTCTTTCCCTGAACAATTTCTGAAATTTTTAGTGACTCAAAATAAAAGTGAACCAAACTCAACATGATTCATAGCAACTACTCCTACAAGTATCTAGAAGCTATATCATACATCAAAACTACTTTGGACCATATAAATTTGACATACAACCTCAAGAACAGGGTCACCATAGCAGCAATAAATAAAGCACTAGAACAAAAACTAATTGGACCATTGGAGGAGTCACATACCGAAGAACAATCCCCAAAACAGTTTTGCAAATGGAACTTTGCACAAGGAGATCGAAAATGGCAACAAGATGAGCTAGAACACGGGTTTGAACTACGAGATAATTTTTTCTGGAGGAAGACGGAGTGGATGGGTGCTGGACAAAGTGAAGGGGACCCACGTGGGACCCACAAGGCAGGGGGCACGCCCAGGGGGTAGGGCGCGCCCTCCACCCTTGTGGTCCATTGGTGCATCCCCCTGGTGCATTTTAAGTGCCAGAAATTCTCAAATATTCGATAAAAAATCATACTAATATTCCAGGGCATTTGGAGAACTTTTATTTTTGGGGACATTTTTTATTTCATGGATAATTCAGAAAATAGACAGAATATACTATTTTTACTTTATTTAATCTAAATAACAGAAAGTAAAAAGTAGGTACACAAAGTTGTGCTCTCTAAATTCATCCATCTCATGTTCATCAAAAGGAATCCATTAACAAGGTTGATCAAGTCTTATTAACAAACTTCTTTCGAATAACATGAAACCGGAGATTTTTTTAATAACACTAGGTTACCTCAATGGGGATATGCATGTCCCCAACAGTAAGAATATCATACTTCTTTTTGACAATAGGAAGAGGGAATTCAAAACCTCCAATAATAATAGTTGAAAATTTTCCAATAGAATTGATACTATGAACTTGAGGTTGTTTCTTCGGGAAGTGTACCGTATGCTCATTACCATTAACATGAAAAGTGACATTGCCTTTGTTACAATCAATTACAGCCCCTGCAGTATTCAAAAAGGGTCTATCAAGGATGATCGACATAATGTCGTCCTCGGGAATATCAAGAATAACAAAGTCAGTTAAGATAGCAACGTTTGCAACCACAACAGGCACATCCTCACAAATACCGATGGGTATAGCAGTTGATTTATCAGCCATTTGCAAAGAAATTTCAGTAGGTGTTAACTTATTCAATTCAAGTCTATGATATAAAGAGAAAGGCATAACACTAACATCGGCTCCAAGATCACATAAGCAGTTTTAACATAGTTTCTTTTAATGGAGCATGGTATAGTTGGTACTCCTGGATCTCCAAGTTTCTTTGGTATTCCACCCTTAAAAGTATAATTAACAAGCATGGTGGAAATTTTAGCCTCCAGTATCTTCCTTCTATTAGTAACAATATCTTTCATATACTTAGCATAAGGAGACATTTTCAGCATATCAGTCAGACGCATACGCAAAAAGATAGGTCTAATCATTTCAGCAAAGCGCTCAAAATCCTGATCATCCTTTTTCTTGGATGGCTTAGGAGGAAAGGGCATGGGTTTCTGAACCCATGGTTCTCTTTCTTTACCATGTTTCCTAGCAACGAAGTCTCTCTTATCATAACATTGATTCTTTGATTGTGGGTTATCAAGATCAACAGTAGGTTCAATCTCTACATCATTATCATTGCTAGGTTGAACATCATCATTAACATTATCACTAGGTTCATGCTCATTACCAGATTGTGTCTCAGCATTATAAATAGAAATATCATTGGGATTCCCATGTGTATCTATAACAGGTTCACTAGAAGCATGCAAACTCCTATCAATTTTCCTTTTCTTTTTATTAGAGGGACTAGGTGCATCAGTATTAAATCTATGAGAATCTTGATCAACTCTCTTAGGATGGCCTTCAGGATACAAAGGTTCCCGAGTCATTTTACCACCTCTAGTCATAACCCTAACAACATTATCATTATTCTTACTGTTCAACTCATTGAGAAAATCATCCTGTGCCTTAAGTACTTGTTCTACTTGAGTTCTAACCATGGAAGCATGTTTACTAATAAGCTTAAGATCATTAACAGTTCTACTCATATAATCACCCAAGTAGCCAAGCATGTGAGCATTACGTTTCAATTGTCTACTAACATAAGCATTGGAGTTTTCTTGTTTAACAATAAAATTATCAAACTCATCCAAGCATTGACTAGTAGACTTATTATGAGGAATATCACCTTCATCAAATCTATAGAGAGAGTTTACCTCTACTACCTGTGTCGGGTTATCAAGACCATGTATTTCTTCAATAGGCGGTAAATTCTTAACATCTTCAGCTTTAATACCTTTCTCGTTCATAGATTTCTTTGCCTCTTGCATATCTTCAGGACTGAGAAACAGAATACCTCTTTTCTTCGGAGTTGGCTTAGGAGTTGGTTCAGGAAATGTCCAATCATTATCATTACTCAATATATTATTCAATAGCAATTCAACTTGCTCAACACTCGTTCCCTGAAAGCACAACCAGCACAACTATCCAGGTGGTCTCTGGAAGCATCGGTTAGTCCCTTATAAAAGATATCAAGTATTTCATTTTTCTTGAGAGGATGATCAGACAAAGCATTAAGTAATTGGAGAAGCCTCCCCAAAGCTTGTGGGAGACTCTCTTCTTCAATTTGCACAAAGTTAAATATTTCCTTTAAAGCAGCTTGTTTCTTATGAGTAGGGAAATATTTTTCAGAGAAGTAATAAATCATATCCTGGGGACTACGCACACAACCAGGAGCAAGAGAATTAAACCATAACTTAGCATCACCCTTTAATGAGAAAGGAAACAACTTAAGAATACAGTAATAGCAAATTTTTTCCGCATGAGCATATAGGGTGGCTATATCATTTAATTTAGTAAGATGTGCCACAAGACTTTCACATTCATAACCATAGAAAGGATCAGATTCGACCAAAGTAATTAACTCAGGATCGACAGAGAATTCATAATCCTTATCAGTAACAAAGATAGGTGAAGTAGCAATCTTAGGATCATATTGCATTGTAGCATTCAAAGACTTTTTTTCAGCTTAATTAGCTAACAATTTCTTAAGATCATCTCTATCATTGCAATCAAAAAAATCTCTAGCAGTTTCTTCATCCATAATATAACCCTCATGTACAACAGGCAATTCATATCTAGGGGGAGAATCATAATCTTTAGTTTCAATAATATCATCAGTTTCAGTAATTTCATTCTCTCTAACCCTAGCAAGTTGTTCATGAAGAAATTCACCTAGTGGCACAGTATTATCAAGCAAAGAAGTAGTATCATCATAAGCATCATGCATAGCATAAGTGGCATCATAAATAACATGCGACATATTGGAATCAATAGCAGGTGTAGGTGCCGCAAGCTTATTCAAAACAGAGGGTGAATCAAGTGCAGAGCTAGATGGCAGTTCCTTACCTCCCCTCGTAGTAGTGGGAAAATTCTTGGTTCTAGTATCTTTCAAATGCCTCATAGTGATCAACGGATATAAATCCCAAGTGACTCGGAGAATAGAGCTATGCTCCCTGGCAATGGCGCCAGAAAAAGGTCTTGATAACCCACAAGTATAGGGGATCGCAATAGTTTTCGAGGGTAGAGTATTCAACCCAAATTTATTGATTCGACACAAGCGGAGCCAAAGAATATTCTCAAGTATTAGCAGCTGAGTTGTGAATTCAACCACACCTGAAAGACTTAATATCTAGAGCAAAGTAGTATGGAAATAACGGTAACGGTGGCAAAAGTAACAGTAAAAGTGGTAGTTTTGTAGCAATCGTAACAGTGGCAATGGAAAAGTAACTTAGCAAAGATCAATATGAAACGAACTCGTAGGCAATGGATCAATGATGGATAATTATGTCGGATGGCATTCATCATGCAACAGTTATAACCGAGGGTGACACAGAACTAGCTCCAATTCATCAATATAATGTAGGCATGTATTCCGTATATAATCATACGTGCTTATGGAAAAGAACTTGCATGACATCTTTTGTCCTACCCTCCCATGGTAGCGGGGTCCTAATGGAAACTAAGGGATATTAGGGCCTCCTTTTAATAGAGAACCGGAACAAAGCATTAGCACTTAGTAAACACATGGACACCTCAAACTACAGTCATCACCGGGAAGTGTCCCGACTATTGTCACTCTGGGGTTGCCGGATCATAACACGTAGTAGGTGACTATAATTTGCAAGATAGGATCAAGAACACAAATATATTCATGAAAACATAATAGGTTCAGATCTGAAATCATGGCACTCGGGCCCTAGTCACAAGCATTAAGCATAGCAAAGTCATAGCAACATCAATCTTAGAACATAGTGGATATTAGGGATCAAAACCTAACAAAACTAACTCGATTACATGGTAAATCTCATCCAACCTATCACGGTCCAGCAAGCCTACGATGGAATTACTCACGCATGGCTGTGAGCATCATGAAATTGGTGATGGAGAGAGGTTGGTGATGATGATGCGACGATTTCCCCTCTCCAGAGTCCCGAACGGACTCCAGATCTTCCCTCCTGATGAAGAATAGGGGGTGACGGCGGCTCCGTATCGTAAAACGCGATGAATCCTTCTCTCTAATTTTTTTCTCCCCGAACGTGAATATATGGAGTTGGAGTTGAGGTTGGTGGAGCTTCGTGGGACCCACAAGGTAGGGGGCGCACCTAGGGGGTAGGGCGTGCCCCCCACCCTTGTGGACAGGTGGTGGTCCCCCCTCGGTTGATTCTTTCGCGAATATTTTTTATATATTCCAAAAATATTCTCCGTGAAGTTTCAGGTCATTTGAAGAACTTTTATTTCTGCACAAAAATGACACCTTGGCAATTCTGCTGAAAACAGCGTCAGTCCGGGTTAGTTCCATTCAAATCATGCAAATTAGAGTCCAAAACAAGGGCAAAAGAGTTTGGAAAAGTAGATACGATGGAGACGTATCAGCCACCACCAACCTTTCTTGAAGATTTTCTTTTGGCGTCTTGATTGCTTTACCTTCATAATTGGTTTGTCTTTTACATTGATTTGACTTCAAAGTTTATCTTCACAATATTGATTTGGTCTTCACTGATATATATATATATATATGTGTGTGTGTGTGTGTGTGTGTGTTTGTGTGTGTGTTTTGTCCTCTACAACATTCACTTATAGCTATGTCTTCAAGTTGCTATTTTCTGCACTAAGTGAATGTGATCGGACCCTAACCCCTTCTGTGCTTATCCCTCAAATTCGCTCTGTCTCTTCATATGCATTTTGTTGACACGTGTCGAATGTCTTCACTGTGTCCTTGTCAGCTGAAGATACAGAGACACACATTTAAAACTACTTTTAATGCTCTTATCCTTTTGCCTGAATGCCGGAGAAGCTGGAACGACCACCCAACAAACCAGGCCCGCGTGGGGTCGTGGCTAAATCTTCAATAAGTTGCATGTATGCCACGTGTCCTTCAGATGTGAACCGCCAGGGGCACCTGCGTAATTGCACTGCGCCGCCCCTTCTCCTTATAAATACTTCGCCCCCACGCGGTCATCATCTCTTCTCCCACCTCGCCATCTCGCTCAAACCCTAGCGCCACCGCTAGCATCAGTCGACGCCGGAGACGAAGCGCTTCGCTGCCGCAACCTCTCCGACACTTCACGCCGGCCGCGGACATCGTCTTCTCCACCGCCGCCATAGGTGTCTTCCGCCGCCAAGTTAGGGCACGGGAGATTGGACTGCTCGGCCTCCTTCCGCCTCGTCTAGCAGTTCATCGTGCGGTAAATAAGACTCACTTTTTACCGTTTATTTGATCAGTTGAACTTTCCACATCTTCCAAAAGTTGTTTCTACACTTCCAAATCTATATCCTTCTGTTTTTGCATCTCATAACTTGCAAGTATGATCACTTATGTATCACAACTAGTTAGATTCCTCACTTGTACTTATTCATGGATTCGTACAAATCTGGAACCAACTCACATCAATAATGTCTTCGCACTATGAGGTCAATGTCTTCAAACTGATTTATCTTTAAAATCTTCTAAGAATGCATATGATCTCTTCCCCTTCCCTCGCATCTCTAATGCCATCACAGGTACATCTCCGTGGGAGAATCCCTTGGTTTTCATAGTCTGCATTCATTTGTAGAGTTCTTACAGCATCACATTGAATCTCCAGAAGCCATCTCCTGTTTAACCAGCAAATTGAAGCCAAACACAGTTGTGAGCCTTTCATTCTGAATCCAATGGCTGGCGGAAAATCTGCAAAGAAGGGTGGCAGGCAGCGCCGGGACAACACTGCATTGGACCTACCCCCAGATCACTATGAACAATACAAGTTTGACCCAGAGGAAACCTATGGTGAACGCAAAACTCGAGTCCAATGGATTCGCAAATATTGGGCAGAATAATGCTTTCAGTACCAGTTTGTTACACCTGAGTATGCGAAGAAGAATCCTGTGAGGCCACCATGGGTAGATATTGTGTACAGGAAGCTTATTCCCAAGACCAAGGCCGAAGCCATTGCCAAAGGCTTCTATCCTTGCATGGCCAGAGGTCCTCAGCCTGAAGATGCCGACCCATCCAGTCTCCGATGGTGTCGCGAAGATGAATTGTTTGAGCAAAATCTTCAGTTTGCAAGGGCTTCTGCTGTGCAGAACAAGAAGGACCTGGGGATTGACTTCAACCCTGGTCAAGCAGCTCCAAGGCCAGATGGCAGTCGAGAAGCCAATCAGAATATCATTGGCCCCTTCAACAACCTTGATGGGCTTCTCTCTCCCATTGTTGCACAGAGGGACACTATCGAAGAGGCTGCTGCCGAAGAGGAGCATGAGGATGATCCTGAGCCTCCGAAGCCAAAGAAGAAGACTAAGGCTTCAAAATCTTCTGTAGCTCCAAAAGCTTCAAGAGTGAAGCCATTGAAATCTGCACCTCCTCAATCCAGTGTGCAGTCTGAAGATTAATCTCGCATCTCTAAGAAGTCCAAGAAGCCAAAGAAGATTTCTGGGCATGACCTCACTCCAGCTTGCATCCCACGAAATGAAGAGAATACTATAGATCTCTCCAGTGATGAAGATCTTGCTGATGATGCTCTTGAAATGCTTATCAAGAGCAAGCAAGAGGCTGAAATCTTCAAGGACTTGCCTCTTTTTGATGCTGATATTCTCAACAACATCATTGATGAGTGGTTTGAGGACACCTCACTCAACATTGATGATCTACAGCTGCCCATTGACATCAGTGTCACATTTCAGGTCTGCATAGCCAAGGAACTTGATATAGCTCAGAAGATTGTTGAGCTGAAAAACAAAATTGACTATGAGAAGGCCCAGTTCAAGAAGCATATGGCAAAGCTCGGTGTCATTGATGTTCAGAACTTCAAGCAAATGATGATTGACCTCAAGGCTCAGTTCTAGCAGAAACGTGATGAAGCCAAAGGCTCTCGTGAGTGCATGAAGTACTATGCTGAAAAGTGCGTCTAGGCTCACAATGAGGCTATGAAGAGAAAGGCTCTTGAGCGTCCAGGCATTGACCCCAAGCTGGCTGCCAAGAATAAAAAGAAGCCTGCTGAAGCTAAACCCGAAGCCCCAATGCAGGAAATACCAAGCATTGTCTTCCCTGCCAGTATGATTGGTTCGAAGCCAAAGGTCCCTTTAGCAGCTTCTGAGCAGAAGAAGACTAAGCTGGCTGAGGCCGAAGCCAAGAAGAGGAAGCACCATGATACTTTTGATGGTGCTCCCTCCAAGAAGAAGCTGAAGACAAAGTCTTCAAAGTCTTCATGTAAAGAACGGGCTGCTCCCCAAGAACCATTGCTTGTTTAGCCTATCTCGGTTGCACTGCCAGCTTCCTCCAATCGCGAGCGTCATCTTGTTGTGCATGAGCCTGGTTCCACAGAGGCTCATGAGTCTGAAGATATTCCAGCTGCTGACTCCATCGCAGCTGAAGACATTGGTCATGATGACAATGTTGAAGATGATGAAGTCCTTCCTCAGATCCGGCCCAACCCGGTATCATCGCCTGCTCCTATGAGCAGTGAACTGATAAGCATTGGCGGTCCCACGACGCCAATCACACAAGATGCATTCTGGGAAGAGCAGCACCCCAACTCCTCGTTGCATGAAGTCATTCCTTGCACTCCACCATCTCATGTCACCACTCCGGTGCTTGAGACCCTGCAAACTACACCAGAAGACATGGAGAAGACCACTCCTTCACCACAGGCGTCGCCCTCTTTTCGAAGGCTTCGCAGAGGCCCTAGGTCCACGGTCTCCATGTCCAGCATCCCTGAAGAGGATGTGCAAAACACAAGCTCAGTAGCATGTCAAGTGTTTCCTGAAGCCATCCCTTCAGTGACTGCTCAAGAATCTGAAGCCAAAGCGGCTGAAGACATTCCGGTTGCATCAGCCGATGAAGAAAAAGAAGAAGACTGTGAAGTTATTCCCCCTACCATTGATCCTGTTGTTCAAGCAGATGAAGTGATTATGCCAGACCCCCCCAGTCCATGAAGCCACTGAAGTTGAGGCAAATGCAGCTGCCACCACCACCACTAATGAAGCCAATGACGTTGTCATGGCTGAATATAATGTGTAGCCCGAAGTCATTGCTGCCACGGAAGACAATGCGCAGCCATCCACCTCGGATGTGGTCGTTCGTCCCCCTGTGTCTCACACCGTCGAACGTGCATACAATCGTGGTGAGCTCGTTACTGTCAGGTGGCCTATCTTGATACCACCCACTGCTCCGGGTCCCCAATATGACTATCATGTGGAGCAAAAGCCTCAAACGCAGAAGCCAAAGCCCAGGCTGCCAAGGCTTCCAATTGTTGCCACTACACGAGGCTCCTTCAGTGTGCTAAGCTTCATAGAGCACTAAACTTTCTTTGACAAGGCCAAGAACCCCTTCAAGAAGCCAAAGATCTCATCTGACAGGTTCTGGAGCCACCAGCAAAGGAGCTATTATTCATGCATTCTCTACAATCAAGACAGGATTTTTTCTCACAAGCGTCTTGACTGCGATGCCATTGCTGGGCTACCATGCCTTGAAGAAGCCCTAGACTGCTTCCATGAAGTTGGGCTGCTCCCATTTGTCACTGACAAGGAGCACGGGAATGAAGAGCTTCTTGTGCAGTTCTATGCCACTCTACACATATCAGGCTACAACAGGGATCCGAAGACATGGGTCCTTGAGTGGATGACAGGTGATGTCCATCATGAAGCCAAAGCTCACAATATCATCGAGCTAACTTCCCTGCCACTCCTGGTGATCTGTATGAGCCAGGTTGTCAGCTTCATGTGTAAGAATTGCAGAGTGTATTTCAGAGGCCTGAGCCCAATATGAGTCAAATGCTCAGTATGATGAAGCCATTGCCCATTGATGCTGAATATCCCAAGGAATTCTATGTCAAAGACCTTCAGTACCTGTCCCGCACCGTTTATCACATTCTGAGGCGTACTCAATGGCCTATCAAAGGGAATTCTCCTGACGCCAAGCTCGAAGGCACCATGAAGACATTGGTCTTCTACATCATCAATGGCATCAGATTCAACACTCAAGACTTCTTCATCCATCAGTTAGCTGCTTCTGGAATTGATCTATTTGGCCTCAAGTTCTACGCTCCATGGGTCATGCGGCTTATTAAGCTTCACTCCTCCATCAACTATCAAGCTTCAGCGCGCAACCATGTTGTATTTCTGCCTGAAGTTGATATGTCGTATGAAGCCATATACACTGAGCCTGCCAAGAAGCCCCTCCATGAATACAATGTCGCATTTCAAAGCTTCACTCAACCTATTGAAGGCGTTCATGTGCCTAATCCTCCTGCTCTGCTGGTCCTCTGGTTGGTCAGCTTCGTCTTTCGCATCGTGCCAACACTGATGCAACAGCCAACACGGTAGCTCAAAGGCCTCAGAAGCGTGCACGTGTCCTAAATGAAATAGAGCTTCTTATATCACTTAACTAGAAGCAGGATAGGCATCATGACTGGCTGAAGCGCCAGATGCAGAGTCTTCTTGTTGATGTCAATCGTATACGCAACCTTGCAACCAAGAACTCATTTATTGCGCATGAAGCCTGTCTGCGGTCCTGGAAGAGCCTCACAATGCTCTGTTCTGAAGACGATCTTCGAGAAGATGGCTTCACGGAACGTTTCAAGTTTGACTCCAGGCCTCCACAATCTGAAGCTGGCGTCCAACTCCTTCCATTGAAGATTTAGAGTATTCATCTTCGGCTCCAACTGTTGTTGTGAGGGTCATTGATGAAGAGGACGATGCCACTTCACCAGCGATGGCTTCACTGCATCACGATTCTGCATCAGGCCCCTCTGCACCACCCAACTCCAATGTCGACCCTGCTGCCCCAACATCTTCACCGACTGGGAACGAATAGATACTCCATGTCTTCAAACCTTTTTGGTCCTTACTGACAAAAGGGGGAGAAGCATATGAGTTGATAGTCTTCAAGCGGGTCCATATGGGTCGGGTGCTTATTTTTTGCAAAGTTCTTACAACTCTCGTTCTTGAAACTGTTGTTTTTTTCAGTTGTAACACTTAAACTTGATGGTCATCTGCCACTTTTGCTACTACTTTATGATGCGATGATAAATCCCACATGAAGTCATTCTGCAGACGCCCATTTCTCATTATGCATTTCATTATCTTCGTTACTTTTATGTATGCATGATGAGTTGTCTTCATGTGTTGAAGACGATCTGTACAAAGCAAAACCTGCCATGTGCATTTGCATTCAAAGGCAAACTACTTATATGCACATCTTCAGGGGGAGCCTCTTACAACCTATGAAGACAATGCCTATGAACTTTAACTTTCACATACTTTTATCCCCGTTGAAAACTTCAACCAGTTTGTCATCAATCACCAAAAAGGGGGAGATTGTAAGTGCATCTAGTGCCACCCCCAGTTGGTTTTGGAGTATTGACGACAAACATGGTTGAGGGACTAATGTGTTTGTGAGAATTGCAGGATAACACAGGTAGTAGTCCCTCATTCATTCGGTTTACCTACCAGAGATGACCCCTAAAAATGTATGAAGACATTGAAGACAATGGTGGTTTGTGAAGACATTCACGTTGAAGATAATGACGATGAAGACATTCACTTGAAGACTATCGAGTGCGAAGACATAGTTTCTTTCGTAGTTTCTTTTCTTCTTTCTTGAGTCATAGGAACCACCGTACTGTTAAGTGGGGTCCTAGTGAACAAAGTCAGATGAATGAAGTGATGCTCAACCAAAATCCTATGTCTTCGAGCAAAGACAAAGAGAGCAAATCTTATCCAGAGTTGGATGAGTCAGCTTTGCTTGTAGCCCAAGCCAAGCTGCCGCATGTGTTTGAAATCAGACCGTTGGACACGTGTTGGTTCCTTAGTGACCCAGGGTCATTTCAAACATATCATGTCGGGTTGCCTCCTGACTATAAATAGCCCATCCCCTACATCATAAATTGGTGGCTTCTTAGAGTTAGTGCACGACTTTTGTCATCTGAGAGCAACCCACCTCCAAAGCCTTTGAGAGAGTGATCCTAGTGAGAACAAAGCCCAAAACACCCAGAGCCAAAGAGTGTTAGGCATCACTGAAGTCTTTCTGTCCGCGTGACCTGAAGACTTGTTACACTTGAGGACTGTGCATCCTCCAGCCAGTTAGGCGTCACATTCTGAGGATCCAAGAGTCATTGTGGATCGCCGGTGAACGGAGTCTGTGAAGGTTTGGAAGTCTACCTTGAAGACTTACTAGAGTGATTAGCGAGGACTGAGTGTCCTTAGCTCAAGTGGAATGAGGTGAAGACACAATCTTCTAAGTTCAATCTCAGCCTCCCTAACCAGACGTACAGTTGTCACAGCAACTGGAACTGGTCTACCAAATCCTTGTCTTCACCAAGCTACCAGTTCTATCCCTTATTACCTTCTTTACATTTCAGTTTGTCTTTGTGAAGTCATTGCTTGCTTGCCTGATCTGTTTAACTTCACTATGCGAAGACTATTACATATTTTCCTTCATACTGTCTTCCATTCCGATCCATACTACCTAGCTACTATTAGTCTTTGTGCTTTCACTATAATGCTTACTTGACTATGGCTTATCTAGTGTAGTTCATCTTCCGCTGCATATCATATAGGTTCATACTTACAGTTTGTCTTCAAAGACCTCGTGTTTTGAAGTTTGTCATAAAAATCACCTATTCACCCCCCCTCTAGTCGATAACTAGCACTTTCACTAATGATTTGTTAGACCAGTTCCATTTGCTGTGACAACTATACGTCTGGTTAGGGAGGCTGAGATTGAACTCATAAGACCATGTCTTCACCTTATTCCCCTTGAGCTAAAACCCATATATCTCGCCCAATCAGTCAGGTAAGTGATAATCCCCAAGTGCAAGGAACCATCATAGCAATTTCCAAAGATGGAAGTGGTAAGTATGAAGTGTCGAACCCACAAGGAGCTAAAGGTAATATCGATATTCTCTCAAGTCCTATCTGCCACTGATACGACTCTACATACATCGTTTGCTTTTATCTAGAAATAAGAAATAGAACTAAAATATAAAAATAGGTGTTGTCAACATAAAGTTAGAATATATTACAATATATTACAAATAGCAAGTGTGGAATAATGATGGTATGGTATGCGGAATTATCCTAGGAAATTGATAAGAAGATCGATAATCATTATTGCAATTCTATATGAGGGAGACGCATGAGCTAACATACTTTCCGTACTTGGATCATATGAACTTATGATTGGACCTCTAGCAAGCATCTGCAAGTACTAGTAACCATTAAGGTAAACCCAACCATAACATTAAGTATCAAGTCCCCTTTACTCCCATAGGCAACAACCCCCTTACTCGGGTGTAAGCTTCTGTCACTCCAGCCACCCACTATAAGCGAATCATGAACGTATTGCAAAACCCTACAACGGGAATCCCCTATGTGTGCGCGGCACGAAAGGCACCATAGGACAACACCAAAATAAAACATACAACTCAAACCAATCAAGATCATTAATCAACCCAAAGGGCAAAAGAAATCTAAACATCATAGGTTGACAACACATTATTGGATAATAATATGTGGCATAAAGCACTATGTTCAAGTAGGGGATTACAGAGGGGTGCGGGAGAGTGGACCACTAAAAAGAGATGAGGGAGGTGATGAAGATGATCACCGCAGCGACTTTTGCCCCGGCACCACTCCGGCACCACCGAGAGAGAGGGGAGAGAGTCTCCCCCTCGGGATTCCTCCTCCATGGCCTCCTCCTGGATGGGGAGAGGTTCTCCCCTCTGATCCTTGGCCTCCATGGAACCCGAAGGGGCAAGAGCCCCTCCGAGATTGGATCTCTCTCTTTCTCTTCTGCTTTGCGTTCCTGTTTTCTGGCCCTTCACAGTTTCTTAAATTACCGGTGATCCGTATTTCCGATTGGGATGAAATTTTGAGGGGATTTTTATCTGGTAATTATCTTTCCTGCAGTCAAAAGAAGGGCACCAACCGCCTTACAGGGGCGCCACAAGCCTGCCTGGCGCGCCCCTCGGGCATCGTCTCACATTGACTCTTTTTCCCAAAAATGACATATATTCCAAAACAAATCTCCGTAAATTTTTATCGCGTTTTGGACTTCGTTTTACATGGATATTCTGCGAAACTAAAAACATGCAACAAACAGGAACTGGCACTGGGCACTGGATCAATCAGTTAGTCCATAAAAATAATATAAAAAGTACACCAAAACCATGCAAAACTCATATAAATATAGAATGAATACTTTATAAATTATAGATACGTTGGAGACATATCAATAAGTCTTCAAGGTAGACTTCCAAACCTTCACATACTTGGCTCACCAGCAATCCACAATGACTCTTGGATGCTCAGAATGCCACAGAACAACTTCACTGATGCTCAAAAACTTTGGGCTCTGGGTGTTTTGGGTTATGTCCTCACAAGGATTCTCTCTCAAAGGCTTCAGAGGTGGGTTGCTCTCAAATGACAAAAGCCGTGCACAAACTCGGAGCAGCCACCAACTTATGGTGGAGGGGATGGGCTATTTACAGCTAGGAGGCAACCCGACATGATACGTCCGAAATGACCCTGGGTCAGTGGACAACCGACACGTGTCCAACGGTCGGATTTCAAACACACACGACAGCTTGACTTTGGCTCCAAGTAAAGCTGACTCAACTAACTCTGGAAGAGAATTTCTCTCATTGTCTTCGCTCGAAGACATAGGGTTTTAGGTTGAGCATCATGTTAGTTTCCTAATTTTGTTTACCTCAACCCCACTTAACAGTGCAGTGTTTCCTATGACTCAGGAAGGAAGAAAATGAAACTACCAAGAAACTACGTCTTTGCGCTCCATTGTCTTCAAGCGGAAGTCTTCGTGTACCATTATCTTCAACACGAATGTCTTCGCCGAACACCATTATCTTCAATGTCGCCATTCATTTTTAAGGGTCATCTTTGATGGGTAAACCGAATCAATAGGGACTTCTACCTGTGTTCTCCTGTGAACCTCACAAACACATTAGTCCAACAACCAAGTTTGTCGTCAATACCCCAAAACCAACAAAGGGTGACACTAGATGCACTTACAAACAACACTAAGACCATAGGGTGGCTTTGAAATATTTATCGAGCGCCACTTGTATGTGTGACTAAAAGTTAGTACAAGATGTCCTATAGTAGTGATGTAACATTACGTCGGACGCCAGCACTATCTTTTGGAATAACTTTTGTTTGTAATTATTTATTGTACATTGTGAACATTTTTATATTATATTGTAGTTTATTTTACTAAATTTAGATTATTTTAATTGGAAATGGTGGAAGTTTTAAATATATTTAGAGTCTTTTATTTTTATATTATAGTAGTCAAAAAATATTTTAGTTACTTTTATGAAAGTAAGAATATTTCAATTCAAAATGTTGATAGATTTAAAAAATATTGTTAGTCTTTTAGTTGTTTTATTAAAGTATTTTTTAATTTTATTAAAGTACTAGTATTATTTTGAGTCTTTTATTAAATTATAAAAATTGTAATTACTAGTTGACTATATTTTATTAAATGTCGTCATTTTTAATTTTCTTAAATGCTGACTTTTTTAACTATATTTTGGGTTTTTTATTTGTTTTTACTTTTTAGTAAAGTAGAAATATTCTATTACTTTTATTAAAGTAAGAAATTTATTTGTTTTTATTAAAAATAACTAAGGGGGCAAAGGTCCTCTCGTCCCACCTCACTCTCTCTGCCCTTGCTCCCTCTCTCTACCTGCGCTGCTCTCTGCTTCTCCTAAGGGAACTAATCACACATGGTCGTGGAGGCAGCAAGGTTGATGAAGATGGCTCCAGCAATGGCTTCCACCTCCGGTAAGGCTCCAAATTGGATATCTCCGGAACAGAGCCTTGCGACGGAAATAAAATTCTTGTGGAGGCACAACAGATGGTTTCAGTATTTATAGAGACTTATGGCGGTGGAATTGGACTAAGGCGGTTGCTGTGGGCCCCACACGGGCAAGGGGGGAGTCGACCCCCTCGCCGCGCCACCTGTCTGTGAGGGGCCCTCACGGCTTGTCTCGATCTTTCTTGAAGCTTCATGTGTTTCTTGTCGCCCAACAAAATCGTGTTAGATCGGCAACGTATTTTGACCTCCGTAGATATCGTTTTCCTGTGAAAGCAAAAAAAGCAGAAAGCATGAATTGGCAAAGGGCACTGGATTAATAGGTTACTTCATAAAAATAATATACATGTCGGTGTACAAAAGTAGGGGTCCCTTTTTGCACCCCTTTACTTGTGCGCGGGCAGTCGCAGCCCCACGCCCCTGGCCACCCTTGGCGTGGCGGAGGAAGCAAAACCACAAGACAACCAGAGCGACACCAAGACAGAAACACAAAGAGCAAAGGGGCGAGGAGAACTCCCCCGGAAAGGCCCTTGCTGGGGTGGCCTCCACAGCCCCGACAAGAGCCTTGCCGGGGCAACTTGCCCGACACTAGCAGAGTCGCCACCCTTGAGCCCAAGAGTTCCAAGACCATCAACACAATTGGAACCAAGGCTCGGGAGGTGCCTCCATGGTGGCATGCAGATCTTTGTGAAGACCAGAAGCATACAAGACTAGATGAATAAATAGAAGACGACGATCCTCGGCAAGATCCTTGCCGAGGAAACCCACGAGACCCCAGGCAAGATCCTTGCCGGGGACGACCGCGACGCCACGGCGAGACCCTTGCTGGGGCCTCGGCAAGCCCCTTGCCGAAGACATCCGCAGGGCCGCAGCCAGGCCCACATCTGCCAAGATTCTGCTGCCGTTCCCATGCAGCTGCCAGCCCACCAACTAGGCGAGCACCTGCGTGGCAACGTGCGGCCTCTAGGCCAACTCAGGAAGCACCTGCATGGTGGCATGCAGATCTTCGTGAAGACTCTACCACCGCACCAACTCAGCCGGCCAGCCAGCGTGGCACTACACGCCTCGTCAGTTCGGACGCGCGTTGAAGCCAGGTGAGGCGGCGACAGCTGGGACGAGCTTCCTTGCCATCCCCGATAAAGAAAGAAGGGCACATCGGCACCGCATTAAATGCATTTATCCTACGGTGCCAGAGGATGGACTCGACCACTGTATAGCTTTCCACCTCATGTGTGTCATTGTGGCAGCCCCTTCGTCTATAATAGGAGGCCCGTGACATACTGGGAGAGGATTCAGACTTTTTGAACGTTGCATGCCTTGTAGCTAGTCCAAGAACACCAGATAAACAGAAACCAGCAGGAGTAGGGTATTACGCATCACTTGCGGCCCGAACCTGGATAATCCCCCCGAGTTGATCTCTCAATCCCGCTCTTTCCACAGCCCCGCGCCCGCCAACCGTAGAAGGGATTCCAGTGATCCCATAGGTGTCGTTTCCCCGACATCTTTGGCGCGCTAGGTAGGGGCGCAGGCTGTGAAAATCCGGTTTGAAGGTTAGCACACCGACTTCATCATCACCATGGCCCCCAAGAAAAAGGGGATCACAGCGATCGGCTCGTCCGGGGCAGGCCCATCCGCGCCAGCGCGAGTAGGCGACCGGGTGCCCACAGATGGGGCTGGAGACATGGCCTGCGAGTGTCCACGACATTCTGGCGATCGGAGCCAGGCAAGCGGCGTCGTCCGGATCCGAGACGACGAGCCACGCGCCGCTGGGTCCGGGGGTGGAGCCGTGCTACCCACGGGTGGCGCAGCAGCCTCTACGGCACCCCAGCTGGCGCACACGCCGCGCCCTTCCAGGTCGCGCACGATGAGCAACACCGCGATGCCAGAGCCTCCAGGCACCGCCGCGGAAAGAGCCCTGTGCGCCACTCACAGGACGAACCAGGCTGGCGTGGGCGCTCAGACGCCGGTGCGGGCGGCGTGCGACCGCGAGACTGCGACAGAGCCCCTTCTAACCCGGTTAGAAGCCGGAGCGCGTCACGGTCTACGAAGGTCTCGCCGCCGCCTACGCCAGAAGAAGCGCTGGCACGCGTGCAGCTGCTCCTCGACTTCCCCCTGCCGCGGACAAGCTCGACGAGTGGAGAGCCACCATCCGAAGCCTTGTCAGCATCGCCAACAAAGATGAGCCGCTCCAGACGGGACCCTCGCACCGGTGTCCTGATGAGCCGGTGCATGCCGGCGGTGGGGAGACCAGAGACGCTGCGACCACGGTGCACTCCCCCCCCCCTCACGGCCGCGACAACAGCCACCGGGCCGTCGACCCGACGTCGTTGACAATGTTTCCACAGCGTCGTCCGACCCGTGAACATGCCGCGACCAACGTCAAGTCCTTCGAGAATGAGCTCAGGAAGACGCTCGAACTACCATCGAACGACGACGGGAGACGCGCCATCAGTCACATCAGCGTGCGGGGCCTACTATGGACCACCCGGCGCCGGGGGGCCCCGGTGACCTGCCTTACGAGGTGGGTTGTCCAGCCTTTACCCGAGAGCTATGGCAGTTCTAGTGGCCCTCACACCGCATGTTCAAGCCCGATGTTGGCGAGAAGTACAACAGCAAGACCCACCCGTCAGAGTTCCTCAGCATCTACACCATCGCGATGCAAGCTGCTGGAGCTCGCGACAACAAGGTGCTTGCCAATTACTTCCCGTTGGCACTCAAACCCAACGTCATGTCATGGTTGATGCACTTGCCAGCGGATTCCATTTTGTGACAGCCTGGTTTTTGCCCTCCTTTATTTGCCTGATTTTCATTTGGATTGATTTTGAAATTTGGAGTTTTTGAATCTTTTCATATGGAGTTAAACACTTGGGTACCCTTGGCTTTCACCCAAGTGCATCATTTCCTCTCTAATTATCATTCCCTCTCTGGTTCACCCCAAAATAATATTTGGAATATTTTTCTTTAATGAAAAATATTCATTTCCCTCTCTAAAACCCTAGCTAGCTCACTGTGCTCCAAAGCAACCCAAATTTTTCTTGTCCACAAAAATCTGAGAAAATTCACAAATATTCTTTGAACCCAAGGGCACCTTCCTGAGCAAAAATATTGCACCACTTTTTGGAATATTTTTTCTATAGAAAATATTTTCTGTTCTGGACGGAAATGGTGGTTTCTACAACAACTACCATTTTACTTGCTCCATTGTGGCTGATTTTTCTTGTGCATCATCACCTTAGTAGATGATAGCTAGCCTCCAAAGCACAGCCCCCAACTCCCAGCCATTTGACCTCAGTAACCTCTCAAAGTTACTGATCAGAAACTTACCTGGCGTGTGAAATATTTTCTACTGCATCTGGATCCAAACCAAAGCATGGTAATCTTCAAAACTACCACGAACAACAAGCCAGACATGAACTTTGGACGTAGGTCGGCTTGAGGGCAGAGTTCACGCGGTGACCACGCGTGTACATGATGCCAGCCTGCGTGTCGACGCGCTCTGAGTGCCACCGAGCGCTCTGTTTCGCGCGTGCTCGCTTCCCCGACTGCCAAAGCGCGCCAAACCTCGCCACCATCTTCGTCCCAACCCCCTTAACTCCCCCCGGCACTCGCCGACGCCGGAGCTCGCCGCAGCGAGCATGGGCGCGGTCCGGCCAACGCAACAGTGCGCTCTGCACTATGCTCGTCGCCTTCCTCTCGATCATGTGCTCGTCCCCGTTCGCCCACAATCCCCGCGTGAGTTGCGTCGCCTTCTCCCTCTCTCATCGACGCCGCTCGTCGCCGGGCGCAGTGTCCAGGTGTCCACCGCTGGAGCCCGAACCCCCCTCGGTGCTCGCCTATAAATGGAGCCCTCCCCAGCCTCCTCGAGCATCATCCTCCACTCCCACACACTCCACAACCTCGTAGGAAACCGTAGCCCGGCTGGGCAGGCCGCGGGCCGCCGTCCCCGAGCTCGAGCTCGCCGGCGATCCCCTCGGGCCGTCGCGGTAGCTCCAGCCCCTCCCTGGCCTGGGCGACCCTTCCAGGGCCTCCGCCACTCTTCGGTGAAGCCGTTCCGTCCACTTGGAGCCCCTGGAGTTGCCTCTGTTCGCCGTCGTCTTCATCTCCGGCGACCACCGCTCTCAGCCTCTGCTTGCGAGGTCGATTCCGACGCCGTCCGACCACCCCTAGCTACGCTACGGGTACGGGCAGGTGCGCCTCCATCCCCTCTCTCGATCCCTCCCTCTCGTTTTGGCCAAGGAGCCCTCGCCGCCGGCGTGAGCTCCGGCGAAGCCGCGACCCCCTCTGTTTCCTCCTCCCTCTCCCCCTCGCCTGACTAGCAGGGCCCGCTAGTCAGCCACTCAGTACGCGCGCGAAGCGATACGAGTGGTGGCGCCCCGAGGCTTTACGCCTTCGACGTCACCCCCCTAGTTTGTTTTATTTAAATTCAAATTCATATATTTTTCCAGAGAGCTTCAAACAACTATAACTCTTCAACCATAAGTCCAAATGAATTGATTCTTTTTGCATTGTGTTCTTTGCAAGGAAATCTAGCAGCTCACCAAAAATGAGATTTTTCTGTGATGTCTAGATTTTCTGGTGATTTTCAGAAGGGTTCTTGATATTCTCTTCTTGTGTTTAAAATTATTTTCAGAGGGTGAGGCTTGTCTTGAGGATTACCAGAAGGCTTGTGAACCTCGTCTGCTCTAAGGCAAGCCACAGCAACATTTTCATGGTGCCATTTCAATATTTATGATTTTCTTACTTGAATGAAAGATTTAATCCATGCATTTAAATAACTATTATGTTATTTATATTCTGTTAAGTGCTTGTTTTAGTTAATATGCTTGATTTACAGAATGTTTGAAACTAACTTAGTTGGTAAAGAAACTAGGATTCATTTGTGGTGATTAAAGAATAATATTGTTATGCATATGAGTAATTACTTGAAGTTATTTTCTTGCATGAGTAAAATAATAAAATTTGCTAGAAAATATTCTGTTTAAAGTGAGGTTTATCCTAACCAGAAAAGTGGCATGAGTTGTTGATGTTTATGCTTAGTGTGAATATAGTTGACTCAGTCATTTCCGTTAGTATGTGATGCATATGTAGTGTTGCATTTTCATGGCATGCGATGACACCTGTCATTTTTACTTTAAGTTGAACCTGACTATAACTCAACTTGAATATATCGTTGGCCGGGTCATGGTGCCACTGAATCGAGTTTTTCCCAGTGCAACCACATTTGCCTTTATGGGAAGGCCTTGATTCGGTCCGTTGTCATGCCTCTGGTCGGTGCCTCCAACTAGGGAAGGTTATGGGCATTCTTACCCTGACCCGGTAAGCAGACATAACCTTGTGTGCCTGTTGTTGAGATTATGGTACCGGGTCCTCTTGTGGGATCGTTTTGGCCACGACGGTGGTAGTTGTGTCTTTGGTAGACACGGGGCCACCCAGGACTAGCCCGGTGGGGATTGAGTCGGAGTGGCCGGGAGAGTGTCATGGCAATGGAGGGGTTTCGTCGAAATGCCGTTGGTCCACCCGAATGGTAGTGCGAGGCCATGGGTTCTGTGGTGTGGGTACAGTGTGCTACCTCTGCAGAGTGTATTAATCTATCGATAGCCGAGTCCATGGTTACGGACACGCTCGTAGTAGGTCACACCATGGGTCAACGTTTAATAAATTTTGCACACTAAGTTATGAACTTTGCACCGTTGATGATGGTGGGAAGGCCATCAAGATGTTTGAGACCAAGTATTGGTCGTGGTTGTGATCGCCGTAAGGATCACGAGATACCCCTAGTCAAGACCACGATGGTGGTATGTTTGTGATCCAAGAACGATCACGGTTGGTAAGCCAGTCCCGAGGGACTTTTAGCACAAGAGCATGATCACAGCATGTTGAAACATTATTGCATTATTAATTGGTTAATTATCATGATATTGTTTGTCATTATGATTATGCCTGTTGTGAGCTTGCAAGTACATTCCATGTACTGACCAGGCGTGTCATGCCAGATTTCAGGAAAGTCTCATTGGAAAGGAGTGCTGCTCGAGTCTAGATCATGTCCACATCGGTGTCCCTGTGCTATGGAGTTTCCGCTACGACGTTGTTCCGCTGCCGCGTAGTTGTTATGATCGAGGCCCCTTTATGTTCACTAAATAATGTACATATTGTTCAGCCGCACCGTGTGTGCCCCTTGGCCTCGACACCTGTTGTAATATAACTATGACCCGCTAGCATCAATAAAGCGGTTGTTTTCTGTACCAAGATGTTGTGTGTTGCCAGAAGACATGGTCCCTGGGCTGGCAATGCATGGTAAACCGGTCGCTCTGAGCCGTGGTGCCACAACGCTTGGTATCAGAGCCGCGCTGACTGTAGGCCACGCTAGACTTCGACGTGTTAACTGGACGTTAGATACGAGTTTAAGTTGAGTGCCGGTAGCATTTGTAGCTAGTTGTTGCATTGCATGCACTTGATTTATTTTTATGCTAACCTGCTAATGGTTGTGAATGTAGATGCCTCCGGTGCCGTATCCGTGCCAGTTGCAGCTGATGCCATACACGTCACTGCATCTCCTTCGCAACGTGTAGCGTCGGGTGTACCCACTCGGAGACGATCCAGTCTATCGTGTGTACCGGGAGCGTCTAGCTGAGTCAGTGTTTGAGTATCACGCAGTGGTTACTCTGCGCACCAGTTCCGATTCCAGCACTTACACTCGTACTTCTTGGAGTGGTTACGCTTCTACCGCTTCTCAGGCTGTCCAGTTTGCTGCATTCGAGGTCCTTGTCGAGCTTCGCTACAACGAGGTCCGGATGCAGAACCACCCAGGTTTCTATTACTATCCTTCTTTGCACGAGAATGGTCATGTCCGTTTCCCTATCATTGATCCGGAGTCTGATAGTGTTGCTAGCCACCTTGCTCGTTATATCACTGCTAGCTATCTGATGATCCATGAGCTGGCTCGAGAGCTGACTCGTGCTCGTACTGATTTAGCCTCTACTAGATCTGCCACTACTCCATCCTCTCTGGGATTTACTCTGTATATTCCAGCCAGTTCTAGTTCCCCTATTTCGCCGGTTACTCCTCCGAGTAGCTCGGCGCCTCGATCGTAAATCCTCTCAGTGCCACTGCTGAGTGGGTTTCACTTCGCACTACTCCTGTAACCCCGATGCTTCACCCTACCCCTGCCCCTGAGGGAGAGCCCTCTAGGCAGCGTCGTCATGTTACCTTTAACCCGGAGGTCTCAGTTAACCTCGTCAGTTCAGGATCCGAGTCCGCTTCAGGAGAGGACACCGCGGCACCAGCAGAGCGGTAGTGCCCCTGAGTATTCGCAGTCGTCAGGATGGTGTACGGATGTAGTCGTGCGAGTCATGATGTTTCGTTGCCTATATGAGAGTAGTTGAACCTGGCATGTTGGTTATCTTTCATGTATGAGTCTATGTATAATTATGTTGGAACTCTATTTTATTCGCCGTATTTTCTTCGTTATTTCGTTCTCTTTCGGGTTTTGTTGCTGGCTTTTCCCCAATTTATTTTTGGATGTTTCTCATCTCGGTTGCATTGTCTTGGGAAAAATCCTCAATAGGATGCCGCGGGGAGGCAGCAGTAGCGACGTTCGCGAGGGTACCCCTGTTCGTCGTTCCGCACGACAGGCAGGACACTCCCCCGAGCCGTACGTTCCACCACAGCCTCCACCGCCAAATACACCCTCCACCAAGCAAATTCTGCGTATGTTTG
This sequence comes from Aegilops tauschii subsp. strangulata, assembly GCF_002575655.3. Lineage (NCBI taxonomy): Eukaryota > Viridiplantae > Streptophyta > Magnoliopsida > Poales > Poaceae > Aegilops > Aegilops tauschii. The sequence continues at coordinate 326,597,536 of NC_053040.3, forward strand.
AGGAAAGAAGGAACAATGATCTGATTGAAATATTAAGAAGTGTGCAAGCTATGGTTGGACAGAATGGAAATCAGAACGGTCATTACTCCAAGCTGTCAGATTTTCAGAGGACCAAGCCCCCCAGTTTCAGTCAGGTTGTTGATCCCTTGGATGCAGACGATTGGTTGCGTACCATTGAGAAAAAGCTTGAGATTGCTCGTACTAAAGAAAATGATAAAGTTCCATTTGCAACTCATTATCTTGAAGGCGCTGCTGCCATATGGTGGGAAAATGCAAAAGCCATGTGGCCTGCTGATGAAGAAATCACCTGGTCAAAATTCAAGGAGCAGTTCCGGAAATATCATATCCCTACTGGAATTATGAAGACTAAGCAGCGAGAATTTATCGCACTCATCCAAGGAAATCAGTCTGTGGGTGAATATTTGCAAAAATTCAATCATCTGGCCCATTACTCCCTTTATGACGTGGCCACTGAAGAAAGAAAGATTGACAGATTTCTTGGTGGATTAAATCCGCAACTCCGGTGTACTCTCAGTATGTTTGATTTCCAAACTCTGGTAAACAAAGCTTTCATTGCTGAAAGGGAGCACAAGCTTGTATCAGATAATAGGCCTGTTAACAATTACCACAAGCGCAAGTTTGAGCCAAAGAAGGATGGACAACCAGTGCAAAAGGCTCGTACCTAGCAGCAGACTCAGGTGGAATACAAGCCCAATTGGCAACAGAATGTTAACAAGACCACCACTCAAGTCAAGAATGTTGTAACCAACCAAGTGCACGAGGAGCCCCAGCGCAACAATTCTTGCTTCAGTTGTGGGCAAAACGGACATTATGCTAGACAGTGCCCCAAGAACAGCAAGGCGAATGCCCTATTCAGGCCACAAGTCAACTTTATGGAGTCATGCCCGAACCAGCAAAATATCACTCGACACATTCATCACCTCTCTGCCGATGAAGCCCAAGAGAACCCCGAAGTCGTCATTGGTATGTTTTCTGTTAATAACATACCTACAGTAATTTTATTTGACTCTTGGGCTTCCCACTCTTTTATTTCTCGGAGTTTTGTTGCCCAACACAAATTTCCTTGTTTGCTTTTGGGCAAAAATATGCTGGTACAAACCCCGGGATCCTTAATCAAGAGCAATCTGGTCTGCCGTAATCTGGAAATCAATATCAACGGAGTCGGTTTTCCAACTTCTTTGATAATTATTGAGTCCGCCAAGTTGGATGTTATATTGGGTATGAATTGCTTGACCCAATATCAAGTTTGCATAAACTGCGCGACCCGAGAAGTCACTTTGACCAGTCAGAATGGGCAGACTACAAAATTCTATGCTCGCAAAAGTATACCCAAGAAAGAAATGGTCTTCACCGCGGTGACTGGTGAATTGGAATTAATTCTTGTGGTCAGTGAGTATCCTGATGTATTTCCAGAAGAACTGCTAGGCAAGCCACCAGATCGAGAGCTTGAGTTTGCAATAGATCTTGTGCCCGGAACCGCACCGTTATACAAGAAGTATTTCCGGATGCCCTCATCAGAATTAGTGGAGCTAAAGAAACAGCTTCATGAACTGCTCCAGAAAGGATATATCCGTCCCAGCTCTTCACCATGGGGATCACCTGCTATTTTCGTGGACAAAAAAGATGGCAGCCTCCGCATGTGTGTGGATTACCATCAGCTGAATAAGGTCACCATCAAAAATAAATATCCGCTGCCAAGGATTGATGATCTGTTTGACCAGCTCAGTGGGGCCAAGGTATTCTCTAAGATTGAGTTACGGACGGGATATCATCAGCTCAAGATTAAAAATGAAGATATTCCTAAGACCGCATTCACTACTCGGTACGGTCTTTATGAATATACAGTTATGTCCTTTGGTCCCACCAATGCCCCTGCCTTCTTCATGCATATGATGAGCAAAGTATTCATGGACTTCCTCGATAAGTTCATGGTAGTCTTCATCGATGACATACTCATTTACACCAAGAGTAAAGAAGATCACAAGGATCACCTCCGAGCAGTGCTACAACGACTCCGCGACCATCAGTTATACGCCAAATTCAATAAATGCGAGTTTTGGCTCAAGCAAGTTGGGTTTCTCGGACATGTACTATCCGCTGAAGGTATAGCCGTGGACCCGAGCAAAGTAAAGGATGTGCTCGATTGGTTGCCACCCACGACCGTAACACAGATCTGGAGTTTCCTTGGATTAGCCGGATATTATCGTCGTTTCATTGAAGGCTTTTCCAAGATTCCTAAACCCATGACGGAGCTGCTAAAAAAGGATAAGAAGTTTGAATGGACTAAGGACTGTGAAAAAAGTTTCAATGAGCTAAAGATACGGCTGACGACCGCACCTGTATCGACTCTTCCGGATATCTACCGCAGTTTTGATGTGTACTGTGACGCCTCCAGACAAGGACTTGGATGCGTACTTATGCAAGACGGCAAGGTAGTAGCATATGCATCGCGACAGCTACGACCCCACGAGGGAAATTATCCTACTCATGATTTGGAATTGGCCGCGGTGGTTCATGCTCTAAAAATTTGGAGGCACTACCTCATCGGGAAGAGGTGCCAAATTTTTACCGATCACAAAAGTCTCAAGTATGTATTTACTCAGCCGGATTTAAATCTCCGTCAACGAAGCTGGCTTGAGTTGGTCAAGGATTATGATCTTGGAATAAATTACCACCCGGGTAAGGCCAACATGGTTGCCGATGCACTCAGTCGAAAGCCTGTTAGCCTAAATGTCATATTGACATCCTTGCCTCCTGAACTTCAAGAGGAGATCGCTCAGCTCAACCTGGTCATAGTTGACACTAGTCTCGCTAATATTTTGGAAGTTACCCCCACACTTGAGGAAGAAATCCGCAAGGCCCAGCCGGCTGACATCGATCTACAGAAACGTATCAAGAGCACGATGGCAGGACAGACTCCAGATTTCTCAAAGGATAAATTTGGTACCATCCGGTTCCGTGGAAGGATTTGTGTACCCAATCAGTTGGACTTAAAGAAGAAAATCCTGTCAGAACCACACGAATCCTCATATTCTATTCGCCCTGGAGGTACAAAAATGTATGAAGACCATCGACAAATATTCTGGTGGGATGGAATGAAGAAAGACATTGCCTATTTTGTGGCCTGTTGCGACATATGCAACAAGGTGAAGGCAGAGCATCAGAAGCCAGCCGGACTTCTCCAACCACTGCCAGTTTTGCAATGGAAATGGGATGAAGTTTGCATGGATTTCATCACAGGACTACCTAAGACTCAGCGAGGCAATGATGCAATATGGGTCATAGTGGACACCTTAACCAAGGTTGCTCACTTTATCCTGATCAGAACCACATATCGAGCGGATCAACTTGCACAGCTGTATGTATCCAGAATAGTTAGTCTGCATGGAGTACCCCGAACCATCACTTCTGACCGAGGTTCACTTTTTACCTCCGCTTTTTGGTCACATCTCCATCAAGCCTTGGGGACAGCACTGAAATACAGTACCGCTTATCATCCTCAGACTGATGGACAGACAGAGCGGGTAAACCAAATACTCGAAGATATGTTGCGAGCCTGTGTCTTGGCCCAAGGGCCTAAATGGGAAGACTACTTGCCGTATGCCGAGTTTTCTTATAACAACAGCTTCCAGACTAGTCTAAAAATGTCACCGTATGAAGCCTTGTATGGCCATAAGTGCCACACTCTTTTAAATTGGTCTCAAACTGGAGATAGCCGTATCTTCGGAACAGATCTCACTATGGAGGCTGAGAAACAAGTTAAGGAGATCAGAGACAGATTGCAATTGGCCAAATCTCGACAGAAGAGTTATTATGATGCAAAGCACCGACAAATCAGTTTTGAACCTGGAGAACACGTATACCTCTGAGTCACTCCTATGAAAGGAGTCAAGAGATTTCAGACTCATGGGAAGTTGGCACCCAGATTTATTGGCCCATTTCCAGTTATGTCTCGAGTGGGTACTGTTGCATATCAGTTAGAACTACCCCCTGAATTGGCAGACGTGCACAACATGTTTCATGTTTCACAATTGAGGCGATGCATATCACCGCCTGAGAAAAGGACTGCTATGGCTGAGATAGAATTGGCAAAGGATTTAACCTATGAAGAGAGACCGGTTAGAATTCTGGATCAGATGGAAAGAGTCACTCGCAGTAAAGTAAGGAAGTTTTACAAAGTTCAGTGGGAGCATCACACGGAGTCAGAATCAACGTGGGAACGGGAAGAATTTCTAAGGGCACATTATGCAGAATGGTTTTCCCAAGCAACCGAATCTCGAGGATGAGATTCATTCTGAGTGGGGGAGGTTTGTGACAGCCTGGTTTTTGCCCTCCTTTATTTGCCTGATTTTCATTTGGATTGATTTTGAAATTTGGAGTTTTTGAATCTTTTCCTATGGACTTAAACACTTGGGTACCCTTGGCTTTCACCCAAGTGCCTCATTTCCCTCTCTAATCATCACACCCTCTCTGGTTCACCCCAAAATAATATTTGGAATATTTTTCTTTAATGAAAAATATTCATTTTCCTCTCTAAAACCCTAGCTAACTCACTGTGCTCCAAAGAAAGCCCAATTTTTCTTGCCCACAAAAATCTGAGAAAATTCACAAATATTCTTTGAACCCTAGGGCACCTTCCTGAGCAAAAATATTACACCACTTTTTGGAATATTTTTGCTACAGAAAATATTTTCTGTTCTGGACAGAAATGGTGGTTTCTACAGCAACTGCCATTTTACTTGCTCCATTGTGGCTGATTTTTCTTGTGCATCATCACCTTAGTAGATGATAGCTAGCCTCCAAAGCACAGCCCCCAACTCCCAGCCATTTGACCTTAGTAACCTCTCAAAGTTACTGATCAGAAACTTACCTGGCGTGTGAAATCTTTTCTACTGCATCTGGATCCAAACCAAAGCGTGGTAATCTTCAAAACTACCGCGAACAACAAGCCAGACATGAACTTTGGACGTAGGTCGGCCGAAGGGTAGAGTTCACGCGGTGACCACGCGTGATGCCAGCCTGCGTGTCGACGCGCTCTGAGTGCCGCCGAGCGCTCTGTTTCGTGTGTGCTCGCTTCCCCGACTGCCAAAGCGCGCCAAACCTCGCCACCATCTTCGTCCCAACCCCCTTAACTCCCCCCTGGCACTCGCCGACGCCGGAGCTCGCTGCAGCGAGCACGGGCGCGGTCCGTCCAACGCAACAGTGCGCTCTGCACTGTGCTCGTCGCCTTCCTCTCGATCACGTGCTCGTCCCCGTTCGCCCACAGTACCCGCGTGAGTTGCGTCGCCTTCTCCCTCTCTCACTGACGCCGCTCGTCGCCGGGCGCCATGTCCAGGTGTCCACCGGCGGAGCCCAAACCCCCCTCGGTGCTCGCCTATAAATGGAGCCCTCCCCGGCCTCCTCGAGCATCATCCTCCACTCCCACACACTCCACAACCTCGTAGGAAACCGTAGCCCGGCCGGGCAGGCCGCGGGCCGCCGTCCCCAAGCTCGAGCTCGCTGACGATCCCCTCGGGCCGTCGCGGTAGCTCCAGCCCCTCCCTGGCCTGGGCGACCCTTCCAGGGCCTCCGCCACTCTTCGGTGAAGCCGTTTCGTCCACTTGGAGCCCCTGGAGTTGCCTCTGTTCGCCGTCGTCTTCATCTCCGGCGACCACCGCTCTCTGCCTCCGCTTGCGAGGTCGATCCCGATGCCGTTCGACCGTCCCTAGCTACGCTACGGGTATGGGCAGGTGCGCCTCCATCCCCTCTCTCGATCCCTCCCTCTCGTTTTGGCCAAGGAGCCCTCGCCGCCGGCGTGAGCTCCGGCGAAGCCGCGACCCGCTCTGTTTCCTCCTCCCTCTCCCCCTCGCCTGACTAGTAGGGCCCGCTAGTCAGCCACTTAGTACACGCGCGAAGCGGTACGGGTGGTGGCGCCCCGAGGCTTTACGCCTTCGACGTCACCCCCCCTAGTTTGTTTTATTTAAATTCAAATTCATATATTTTCCAGAGAGCTTCAAATAGCTATAACTCTTCAACCATAAGTCCAAATGAATTGATTCTTTTTGCATTGTGTTCTTTGCAAGGAAATCTAGCAGCTCAGCAAAAATGAGATTTTTCTGTGCTATCTAGATTTTCTGGTGATTTTCAGAAGGGTTCTTGATATTCTCTTCTTGTGTTTAAAATTATTTTCAGAGGGTGAGGCTTGTCTTGATGATCACCAGAAGGCTTGTGAACCTCATCTGCACTAACGCAAGCCACAGCAACATTTTCATGGTGCCATTTCAATATTTATGATTTTCTTACTTGAATGAAAGATTTAATCCATGCATTTAAATAACTATTATGTTATTTATATTATGTTAAGTGCTTGTTTTAGTTAATATGCTTGATTTACAGAATGTTTGAAACTAACTTAGTTGGTAAAGAAACTAGGATTCATTTGTGGTGATTAAAGAATAATATTGTTATGCATATGAGTAATTACTTGAAGTTATTTTCTTGCATGAGTAAAATAATAAAATTTGCTAGAAAATATTCTGTTTAAAGTGAGGTTTATCCTAACCAGAAAAGTGGCATGAGTTGTTGATGTTTATGCTTAGTGTGAATATAGTTGACTCAGTCATTTCCGTTAGTATGTGATGCATATGTAGTGTTTCATTTTCAGGGCATGCGATGACATCGGTCATTTTTACTTTAAGTTGAACCTGACTATAACTCAACTTGAATATATCGTTGGTCGGGTCATGGTGCCACTGAATCGAGTTTTTCCCAGTGCAACCACATTTGCCTTTATGGGAAGGCCTTGATTCGGTCCGTTGTCATGCCTCTGGTCGGTGCCTCCAACTAGGGAACGTTATGGGCATGCTTACCCTGGCCCGGTAAGCAGACATAACCTTGTGTGCCCGTTGTTGAGATTATGGTACCGGGTCCTCTTGTCGGATCGTTTTGGCCACGACGGTGGTCGTTGTGTCTTTGGTAGACACGGGGCCACCCAGGACTAGCCCGGTGGGGATTGAGTCGGAGTGGCCGGGAGAGTGTCATGGCAATGGAGGGGTTTCGTCGAAATGCCGTTGGTCCACCCGAATGGTAGTGCGAGGCCATGGGTTCCGTGGTGTGGGTACAGTGTGCTACCTCTGCAGAGTGTAGTAATCTATCGATAGCCGAGTCCACGGTTACGGACACGCTCGTAGTAGGTCACACCATGGGTCAACGTTTAATAAATTTTGCACACTAAGTTATGAACTTTGCACTGTTGATGATGGTGGGAAGGCCATCGAGATGTTCGAGACCAAGTATTGGTCGTGGTTGTGATCGTCGTAAGGATCACGAGATACCCCTAGTCAAGACCACGATGGTGGTTTGTTTGTGATCCAAGAACGATCACGGTTGGTAAGCCAGTCCCGAGGGACTTTTATCACAAGAGCATGATCACAGCATGTTGAAACATTATTGCCTTATTAATTGGTTAATTATCATGATATTGTTTGTCATTATGATTATGCCTGTTGTGAGCTTGCAAGTACATTCCATGTACTGACCTGGCGTGTCATGCCAGATTTCAGGAAAGTCTCATTGGAAAGGGGTGCTGCTCGAGTCTAGATCGTGTCCACATTGGTGTCCCTGTGCTATGGAGTTTCCGCTACGAGGTTGTTCCGCTGCCGCGTAGTTGTTATGATCGAGGCCCCTTTATGTTCACTAAATAATGTACATATTGTTCAGCCGCACCGTGTGTGCCGCTTGGCCTCGACACCTGTTGTAATATAAACTATGATCCGCTAGCATCAATAAAGTGGTTGTTTTCTGTACCAAGATGTTGTGTGTTGCCAGAAGACATGGTCTCTGGGCTGGCAATGCATGGTAAACCGGTCGCTCTGAGCCGGGGTGCCACACATTTCTTCTTGGTCGGATTTGTGTCATGAGTTTGTTGGCGCCTTCACCGGAGGCCACCAAGCTCATGGCCAGGCAAGCGATTTGCATATCATCCCCAGAAAGAAGGTGAAAACCTGCACAAGTACATGCAGAGGTTCAGCCGGGTGCAATACAACATCCCAGATGTTCATCCCGCCGCCATGATCAGCGCATTCCATCAGAATGTGCGCAACCGCAAGATGCGTGAAGAGCTAGCGATGAACAAGGTCAAGGATGTGGCCGAACTTTATGTTCTGGCCGATAGATGCACTCGAGCTGAAGAGGGGAGGAAGTACCCCGGCGAAGACGCCGGTGCGGAAACCGAATCCACAGACGAAGACACCGCTGCCCCGACAAAGAAGGGCCGGTGCCGTAACAGGAAGCGCAAGGGCAAGACTGTGCTTGCCATTGAGGGATCCGGCCAGCTCGGCGCCGCCAAAAAGGCCAAGGCTGACGACCCCGGCAAGGAGATTGCCGGGTGTGCCGCCTGCTTGGCCTTGGCGGCCGCCGGCAAGCCAGGAGGCTCCGACAAGCAGTACTGCAAGATCCACCGCACCAAGGGCCATGACCTCCAGAACTGCCGACAAGTTGAGCTGCTTGCAGAAAAGCAGAAGGCTGAATATGAAAGGCGAGACAAGGGGAAAGGTCAGGATGGTACTGAGGGATCTGGCAAGAAGCGTGGCGGCCAAGGGGGTCACCGCGGCAAGGATAACCAACAAGAGAGGCCCGCTCGGGGCCGCGACAAGAAAGAGGAGGATGACGATCACGACGAAGACGACGAGTTCGGCGAGCACGAGTTCCAGAAGGCTACAGAGGCTATGTGCGTCAACGGTGGTGCCTCGTTGCACACCTCACACCGCCAGCTGAAGCAGTGGGCGCGTGAGGTCACTGCGGCGGAGCCATCGTTCGATGCCCAGAAGCCACTGAAGTGGTCCCGTACGCCCATCGTTTTTGACACCGAGGATCACCCTGACTGCACAACTGCGGTCGGGTGTTTGCCCTTGTTGGTTTCACCAATGATACGCAACCTCAAGGTGACAAGAGTGCTGGTGGACGGTGGGGCCGGTCTGAATTTGATCTCTCCCGCTGTGATCAAGAAGCTGCAGATTCCTAATGGAGACCTCGAAGGGACGGGCACGTTTCAAGGGGTCAACCCGAGAAGGAGCCAGCCTAAAGGCAAAATCACGCTGCCGGTTACGTTTGGGGGAGAGCTAAACTATAGGACGGAGAAGATCGTCTTTGATGTCGCCGAGATCCCCTTGCCATATAATGGGATCCTTGGTCGCCCAGCGCTGGCCAAGTTCATGGCGGCGTCCCACTACGCCTACAATATGTTGAAGATGCCACGGCCGCTGACCGTCATCACCGTCCCCTCTGACAAGAAAGACGCGCTTATCTGCGCCAACCAACTCTATCGAGAGGCAGTTGCAGCAACTGCCGCCAGGGCACTTGCTCCTGCCGCTGAAGCTCCAGGGAGGAAGAAGGCCGGCAAGACCTCTTCCGGCAAGACCTCTTGCACCCACTCCGGCAAGCGCACCTCTTTGGAGTGTTGTGCTCCCGCTGAGGACGTGCCAGAGAGCTCCACCGGCAAGAGCAAGAAGTCCAAGGCTGCACCACCAGAGACCAAGAAGGTGTCCGTCAAGGAGGACGGCACGGGCAGGGCTTTCACTATAAGCTCCACCCTCAACAGCAAATAGGAAAGCGCGCTCGTCGCCTTCCTACGGGCGAATGTCGATGTATTTGCATGGCAAGCATCTGACATCCCCGACGTTCCCAGGGAGGTGATTGAGCACCATCTTGTTGTCTGTCCTCACGCGCGGCCCGTTAAGCAGAAGGTCAGGAAGCAAGCTTTGGAGCGACAAGAGTTCATCATTGAAGAGATCAGGAAGTTGGAGGCGGCAGGCCTGGTAAGAGGAGTACTCCACCCCATGTGGTTGGCCAATCCGGTGGTGGTGCGTAAGGCAAACGGGAAGTGGAGGCTGTGTATTGATTACACAGACATCAATAAAGCCTGTCCGAAGGATCCTTTCCCTCTGCCACGCATCGACCAGATTGTAGACTCCACTACCGGGTGTGACCTGCTGTCGTTCCTCGATGCCTATTTGGGGTACCACCTGATCTTCATGATGAAGGAAGACGAAGAGAAGACCACGTTCATCACCCCATGTGGTACGTACTGTTTTGTATGAATGCCTTTCGGGTTGAATAGCGCTGGTTCGATTTTTGCCCGAGCAGTCTAGATTGGTTTTGAGCCCCAGCTGCACAGAAATATGGAAGCTTATATGGATGACATAGTGGTCAAAACCAAGGACAGGGCCACGCTCATGCGAGATTTAGAAGAAACATTCGCAAACCTGCGCAAGATCAACCTCAAGCTCAACCCAGAGAAGTGCGTATTCGGTGTCACCTCCGGCAAACTTCTCGGGCTCTATGTGTCTCAACGCGGAATAGAAGCAAATCCCGACAAGATCAAGGTGATCGAGCAGATTGAGGCACCGAAACGGGTCAAAGACGTCCGTAGGCTTGCCGGCTGCGTTGCTGCCCTGAGTAGGTTCATCTTCAAATCTGCTGAGCTCGCCCTCCCCTTTTTGAAAGTTTTGAAAAAGGCGGGTCTAGTAAAATAGACTCCGGAGGCAGAGGTAGCACTGCAAGATTTGAAGAGGTACCTCTCCTCCACGCCAATACTAGTCGCGCCTAAACCACAGGAGCCGTTGCTGCTGTACTTAGCAGCGATGAATCAAGTGGTCAGTGTCGCGCTGGTGGCGCAGAGGGAACTTGAGGGAGAAGCAGCAGTTGCAGCAGAGCCATCGGATGGCGAGTCGGGGTCTTCCCCAGCAGAGCCTGACGCCAGCGAATCAGGACCCCCGGCAAGGCTCGGACCCGCCGAGGCAGAACCTGAGCGGATGGGCGAAGAGGGACAGAAAAAGAAGATGGTGCAGCACCCAGTGTATTTTGTCAGTTCCCTCTTGCAGGGGGCTAGGTCAAGATATTCTGGAATGCAGAAGCTGCTTTTCGGCCTTCTCATGGCCTCGAGAAAGCTGCGCCACTATTTCCAAGCACACGAGATCACCGTCGTCACTCGCCTCCCTTTGTAGCGGATTTTGCACAACCCAGATGCGACAGGGAGGATTGTGGAGTGGGCACTGGAGCTATCGAGCTTTGGCCTCATGTTTGAAAGTACTTCAACGATCAAGAGCCAAGCTTTGGCGGAGTTCATAGCAGAGTGGACCGCAACGCCCGACGAGGAGATCCAAGAGACCACCCTTCCCGGCAAGGAGACGAGCAGTGAGTGGATCATGTACTTTGACGGAGCCTGGCGTGCTACTCGTCGCACCCACCGGAGAGCACCTCAAGTACGTAATCCAGATGCACTTCCCCTGGAAAAAATCAACGAACAATACGGCGGAGTATGAGGGGTTGCTTGCCGGTCTCAGGATCGCGGCAGACCTCGGAATCAAGAAGCTCATCATCAGAGGTGATTCACAGCTCGTCGTCAAGCAAGTCAACAAGGATTACCATAGCCCGTTGATGGAGGCCTACGTGAATGAAGTGAGGAAGTTGGAAGAACGTTTCGACGGCCTACAGGCAGAGCATGTTCCCCGAGCGGAGAACAGCATTGCCGACGACCTGTCGAAACACACTGCCCTCAAGTTGCCTGTGGAACCAGGTACCTTTGTACTTCAGTTAATACAACCATCCGTAGAGCCATCAACAGGGCAGAACAAGCGAAGGAAGACAAGCCCCGGCAAGTACCTTCCCGCTGAGCTCCCAGGAGCCGCCGACAAGGAGGTTGCCGGGCACCCCAAGCTTGCCGAGGGGCAGCTACCTCCGACGGGGCCCCGGGACCTGACCGTAGAGGCAGCTGCCCCTACGGCGGAAGATGTGCCTTTGGTCCTTGCCGTCGAGCTCCAGGCTCCGGCATGGGCGCAGCCCACCATCCATTTCCTCCAAACAGGAGAGCTCCCCGAGGAGCAGGAAGAAGCACGGAGAGTAGCCCGTCGGTCCAACATGTACGAGTTTGTGGATGATACCCTGTACAGAAGGAGGCCAAACGGAGTCAGGCTGAAGTGCATTCCTCGAGAGGACGGGCTAGAGCTGTTGGCAGAGATACATGGAGGTATGTGTGGCTCCCACATAGGGTCGAGGGCCCTTGCCGGCAAGGCATTCCGGCAAGGTTTCTTCTGGCCCACAGCCCTCTAGGATGCAGCTGCGCTAGTAACCAAGTGTGAAGCATGTCAGGTTCATTCGAAGAAGCTTCATCAACCAGCTCAAGCCCTCCAAACAATCCCACTCTCCTGGCCATTTTTGGTCTGGGGGCTCGACATACTGGGCCCCTTCCCCCGTGCCGTCGGGGGCTTCGAGTACTTGTACGTGACAATCGACAAGTTCACAAAGTGGCCCGAAGTGGAAGTAGTAAGGAAGGTGACAGCACAGTCAGCCGTCAAGTTCTTCAAGGGGCTAGTTTGCCGTTTTGGTGTGCCGAACAGAGTCATCACCGACAACGGCACGCAGTTCACAAGCCACGCCTTCATGCGATACATCCAGGACCTCAGTAGCAAAGTCTATTTCGCTTCAGTGGCACACCCACGGAGCAACGGCCAGGCGGAGAGGGCAAATGCTGAAGTACTGCGAGGCCTGAGGACAAAGACTTTTGATAGGCTGCACAAGTGTGGAAGGCACTGGATTGATGAGTTGCCAGCGGTTCTTTGGTCGATCAGAACGACGCCAAATTGAGCCACCGGCCACACACCCTTTGCCCTGGTATACGGGGCAGAAGCAGTTCTCCCCACGGAACTCACATACGGGTCACCTCGAGTGCTCGCTTATGACGAGCTTGAGCAAGAGCAGTTGCGGCAAGATGACGTGATGCTCCTTAAGGAAGATCGTCTTCGGGCAGCTGTGCGAGCTGCACACTACCATCAGGCCTTGCGCCGCTACCATAGCTACAAGGTTCATGCCCGAAGTCTTGAGGAAGGCGACCTTGTTCTTCGACGCGTTCAGTCGGCCAAGAATTCCAACAAGTTGAGGCCGAAGTGGGAAGGCCCTTATCAGGTAATACGAGTCACCAGGCCCGGCGCAGTCTGCCTGGAGACCGAAGATGGTATCCCAGTGAGCAACTCTTGGAACATCGAACATCTTCATAAGTTTTACCCATGAGGCGCGGTTGTCGGGCCTCCCGGCAAGCCACCTTTTATACGTGCCTTGCCGACAAGGCATGTAACCCTTTGTACAAAGCCAGCCGCAGACCATGAGCACAAATAAATGAAGCGCTGGCGCCCTAAGTTTTAGCATGCATGCTAGGTTAAGTCTCTCTTTGGTAGGGTTGATAGTGCCCGGCGGCAACTAACCCCTAGCATAGAGGTCGGGTGTGTGTCTTTTCGTCCTTTCCAGTCTTTTCTTTGGTTCGCAGGCTGCACAGGCGTTTCTGCCAAGCCATTTAAGGGTAGGAAAACATATCGACATCCCCCACCCCGGCAAGCCATTGCCGGGGGGTTGCAGATTCAAGCACCCGACCATGGCAAGCCAGGGTTGTCGGGGGCTACAGATCTAGGTAAGTCCTTTATCCCCTGTTATGCATTTCCGTATGGAATTGGGACGTATGAAGCCTCGTTCATTCCTGGGCCACCGTGCTCCCCCTTTCCTGTGCCCAAGAACTATTCCCTGGGCCAGAACTTGGTTGTAGTTGCGGTGACAAGGAAGCAAATGAAGGGCCTAACCCTACTTCGCCCCTGCCTCCGCCGAGAGCGTGAGTATGGTCGTGAATGAAGTGAGGGGACGGCAAGGCCTGTTGCCGGGCGACAATGTTTATCTTAAAAATAACAAGGATTCGTTCCTTGGCATGGGCCTCGCTCACGCACAAAGAACCCGGCAAGCACCCTTTTTCATTAATACGTTCCAAACAGGTACAGTTCGTACGGAATGCAAACATGAGCAAGGGGATTACAAGGTTTAAATCTAACAGGAGCCCGTAGGCTTAAAAACTAAAAGATAAGTGCCCCGTGATCCCCGTTCTTGCCCCTTTCCTCCCAGGTGCAGCAGGTGAAGGCAAAAAGGAGGCGACAAGGAATGCGCCGATGGAGAGCTTGACGAGGAAGGCCCTCGGCAGGGCGCATGGCCAAGGGGTGAGGACGACGCGGTCAGTCGGAGTCAGAGTCGGCGTCCTCCCACTTGACGCCCTCGTCGTCGTTGTCACTGTCCTCCTCGTCACTCCCACTTGAGGAGGAGTCTTCATCATCGGAGGAACTCTCCACGCAACACTTTAGGCGGGTTCCAAAGTCCCCAAAGACCTTGACGGAGAGTAGGCCGTTCTCCATTAATTTGAAGTAGAGACCGAGCCCCTCCGACAGGCTGTGGGCACGAGCGAAGGTCTTCCATCCGCGACGAAGATACATGACGTGAGGGGCGGGGAAGTCGACATCGACCCGCATGCTACCATTCCCGCAGCCCCCCATATGCAACCTCAGAGCCTATGGCGGGTCGAGCTCCATCTCCCGAGCGAACGGAGTAGGGAGACGAAGACGACGGCGCACTGGCAGGTGCAGCCTGATGATGAACTTACGGGGCTGGTCTCCGACGTAGCCCTCCATCGGGGGAGGGGCCGCTGGCGGAGGCGAGGCCGGTGCACCACCTCGTCCTCCTCTTCCCCGAGCGCCACGGCAGCCTCGGCCTCGCCCCCTCCCCCTTCCTCTCACGGCCGGCTCCGCCGCCACGAGCTCTTGGGAAGGAGGGGCGCGCTGTCGAGCAGAGACCCTCGTCGCCGCCATCGAAGTGCCGGCGTGCCCTCTCGCCATAGTAGAAGAAAGGAAGGAGCCAAGATGGAAGGAGATGAATGATGAAAGATTGAGGGGTGCCATCCCCCTCCCCTTCTTATAAAGGGGCGGGGCCGGGGCTCGGCCGCCCCACTTAACCAATCCAGCCACCAGGGGCGCAGGGAATCGCGGCCGACCCGCTGCTCCAATCAGCGACGACCCGATTCCCCGCCTCATCATTTAAGGCCCGTGCCCCCCCCCCCCGCGTCCACCGCCCACCATCTTCAAGGCATGGGGGACACGTGGCGAGCAAGCCGGAATCGAGGAGACGAGTGAGGCGACCGTTTTCCACCCCGTGATCATGGGGCACGGGCGCCTTGAAGGCCGCGACTCGAGTCCACTTAGTAAATGAGTCGCGCCCCAGCGCTTTCCTCTTTTTCATGGGGAAGGCGCAGGCCGCCTCTTTACTACGATGTGACGCATGAGGGCAGCAACCGCCCCACGCATGACCCCCACGTCACGCGCGACCCTCCACGTCGCGCATTCAACGCGGGTCGTGGGGAAGCGCAGCGGGCGAGGGAGTTACTGCAGTAAAAACTCCACCGCACGCATGCCGGCGCACCGTTCTGGGCCTGGACCAATAACGCCCCGCGCTTATATGTGGCCCAGGCCTGGGGGCTCCTGTCGGTGTATAAAAGTAGGGGGTCCCTTTTTGCACCCCTTTACTTGTACGCGGGCAATCGCAGCCCCATGCCCCTGGCCACCCTTGGCGGGACAGAGGAAGCAAAACCACAAGACAACCAGAGCGACGCCAAGACAGAAACACAAAGAGCAGAGGGGCGAGGAGAACTCCCCCGGCAAGGCCCTTGCCGGGGTGGCCTCCACAGCCCCGGCAAGAGCCTTGCCAGGGCAACTTGCCCGACACTAGCAGAGCCGCCACCCTTGAGCCGAAGAGTTCCAACACCATCAACCACATTGGAACCAAGGCTCGGGAGGCACCTCCGCGGTGGCATGCAAATCTTTGTGAAGACCAGAAGCATACATGACTAGATGAAGAAATAGAAGACGACGATCCTCGGCAACATCCTTGCCGAGGAAACCCACGAGACCCCCGGCAAGATCCTTGCCGAGGACGACCGCGACGCCGCGGCGAGACCCTTGCCGGGGCCCCGGCAAGCCCCTTGCCGAAGACATCCGTAGGGCCGCAGCCAGGCCCACATCTGCCATCCGCCGCCGTTCCCATGCAGCTGCCAGCCCACCAACTAGGCGAGCACCTGCGTGGCAACATGCGGCCTCTAGGCCAACTTAGCAAGTACCTGCATGGTGGCATGCAGATCTTCGTGAAGACTCTACCACCGCACCAACTCAGCCGGCCAGCCAGCGTGGCACTACACGCCTCGTCAGTTCGGACGCGCGTCGAAGCCAGGCGAGGTGGTGACAGCTGGGACGAGCTTCCTTGCCGTCCCCGATAAAGCAAGAAGGACACGTCGGCAGCGCATTAAATGTGTTTGTCCTACGGTGCTAGAGGATAGACTCGACCACTATATAGCTTTCCACCTCCTGTGTGCCACTGTGGCAGCCCCTTCATCTATAAAAGGAGGCCCGCGGCGTACTGGAAGAGGATCCAGACTTTTTGAACGTTGGACGCCTTATAGCTAGTCCAAGAACACCAGATAAACAGAAACCAGCAGGAGTAAGGTATTACGCATCACTTGCGGCCCGAACCTGGATAATCCTCCCGCGTTGATCGCTCAATCCCGCTCTTTCCACAGCCCCGTGCCCGCCGACCATAGAAGGGATTCCAGTGATCCCATAGGTGTCGTTTCCCCCGACAATACATTGCTATAGAAAATATATAAAAGTGATAATATAATAGCATGAAACAATAAAAAATTATAGATACGTTTGAGACGTATCAGCGTACCAGGTGACAGAGTGGAAAGTCGTTAGCACCCCCGGTAGGGTGCCTAGCATGGCCGGAAGTACTGGGGCGGAACCCGCAAGGTGCATGCCTCCAAAGAGTAATTCCCTACGTCCTGCTTGTTGTTGTTATTCATCATGGGGGATACCTCGTGCTAGAGAGTAGATGGAGAGATGTATAATTCTACTGAGAGTTGTTCTACGAGAGGGTAGATGCCTCTAAAGGCCCCAAGCTACCCCTTATTGTTGGGAATCGTAGCATAATTTTAAAATTTTCCTACGCTCACCAAGATGCATCTATGGAGTCTACTAGCAACGAGGGGAAAGGAGTGCATCTACATACCCTTGTAGATCGTGAGCGGAAGCGTTCCAATGAACGTGGATGACGGAGTCGTACTCGCCGTGATCCAAATCACCGATGACCGAGTGCCGAACGGACGGCACCTCCGCGTTCAACACACGTACGGTGCAGCAACGTCTCCTCCTTCTTGATCCAGCAAGGGGGGAGGAGAGGTTGATGGAGATCCAGCAGCACGACGGCGTGGTGGTGGATGTAGCGGGTCTCCGCAGGGCTTCGCTAAGCTTCTGCGCGAGAGAGAGAGGTGTTGCAGGGGAGGAGGGAGGCGCCCAAGGCTGTTGTGTGCTGCCCTCCCTCCCCCCTTTATATAGGCCCCCTGGGGGGGCGCCGGCCCTAGAGATGAGATCTCATGGGGGGGGGGGCGGCGGCCACAAGGGGGGGAAGGGGTTGCCTTGCCCCCCAAGGCAAGGGGGAACTCCCCCCCTAGGGTTCCCAACCCTAGGCGCATGGGGGGAGGCCCAAGGGGGGCGCCCCAGCCCACTATGGGCTGGTTCCCTTCCACTTTTAGCCCACGGGGCCCTCCGGGATAGGTGGCCCCACCCGGTGGACCCCCGGGACCCTTCCGGTGGTCCCGGTACAATACCGGTAACCCCCGAAACTTTCCCGGTGGCCGAAACTTGACTTCCTATATATAATTCTTCACCTCCGGACCATTCCGGAACCTCTCGTGACGTCCGGGATCTCATCCGGGACTCCGAACAACTTTCGGGTTTCCGCATACATATATCTCTACAACCCTAGCGTCACCGAACCTTAAGTGTGTAGACCCTACGGGTTCGGGAGACATGCAGACATGACCGAGACGCCTCTCCGGTCAATAACCAACAGCGGGATCTGGATACCCATGTTGGCTCCCACATGTTCCACGATGATCTCATCGGATGAACCACGGTGTCGAGGATTCAATCAATCCGTATGCAATTCCCTTTGTCAATCGGTATGTTACTTGCCCGAGATTCGATCGTCGGTATCCCAATACCTTGTTCAATCTCGTTACCGGCAAGTCTCTTTACTCGTACCGCAATGCATGATCCCGTGACTAACGCCTTAGTCACATTGAGCTCATTATGATGATGCATTACTGAGTGGGCCCAGAGATACCTCTCTGTCACACGGAGTGACAAATCCCAGTCTCGATCCGTGCCAACCCAACAGACACTTTCGGAGATACCCGTAGTGCACCTTTATAGTCACCCAGTTACGTTGTGACGTTTGGCACACCCAAAGAACTCCTACGGTATCCGGGAGTTGCACGATCTCATGGTCTAAGGAAAAGATACTTGACATTGGAAAAGCTCTAGCAAACGAAACTACACGATCTTTTATGCTATGCTTAGGATTGGGTCTTGTCCATCACATCATTCTCCTAATGATGTGATCCCGTTATCAATGACATCCAATGTCCATAGTCAGGAAACCATGACTATCAGTTGATCAACGAGCTAGTCAACTAGAGGCTTACTAGGGACAGGTTGTGGTCTATGTATTCACACATGTATTACGATTTCCGGACAATACAATTATAGCATGAATAATAGACAATTACCATGAACAAAGAAATATAATAATAACCATTTATTATTGCCTCTAGGGCATATTTCCAACAGTCTCCCACTTGCACTAGAGTCAATAATCTAGTTCACATCACCATGTGATTAACACTCACTGGTCACATCACCATGTGACCAACATCTAAAGAGTTTACTAGAGTCAACAATCTAGTTCACATCACTATGTGATTATCACTCAATGTGTTCTGGTTTGGTCATGTTATGCTTGTGAGAGAGGTTATTAGTCAATGGGTCTGAACCTTTCAGAACCGTGTGCTTTACGAATATCTATGTCATCTTGTGGATGCTACCACGCGCTATTTGGAGCCATTTCAAATAATTGCTCTACTATACGAATCCGGTTTACTACTCAGAGTCATCCGGATTAGTGTCAAAGTTCGCATCGACGTAACCCTTTACGACGAACTCCTTTCCACCTCCATAATCGAGAAAATTCCTTAATCCACTAGGTACTAAGGATAAGTTCGACCGCTGTCATGAGATCCTTTCCCGGATCACCATTGTACCCTCTTGACCAACTCATGGCAAGGCACACTACATGTGCGGTACACAGCATAGCATACTATAGAGCCTACGTCTAAAGCATAGGGGACGACCTTCGTCCTTTCTCTATATTCTGTTGTGGTCAGGTCTTGAGTCTCACTCAATACTCACACCTTGTAACACAGCCAAGAACTCCTTCTTTGCTGATCTATTTTGAACTCTTTCAAAATCATGTCAAGGTGTGCTGTCTTTTGAAAGTATCATCAGGCGTCTTGATCTATCTCTATGGATCTTGATGCCCAATATGTAAGTAGCTTTATCCAGGTCTTCCTTTGAAAAACTCCTTTCAAACAACCCTTTATGCTTTCCAGAAATTTTACATCATTTCGGATCAACAATATGTCATTCACATATACTTATCAGAAATGCTGTAGCGCTCCCACTCACTTTATTGTAAATACAAGTTTCTAACAAACTTTGTATAAACCCAAAAACTTTGATCACCCCATCAAAGCATATATTCTGACTCCGAGATGCTTGCTCTGATCCATGGAAGGATCGCTGGAGCTAGCATACCTTTTAGCATCCTTAGGATCGACAAAACCTTTCTGATTGTATCACATACAACCTTTCCTTACGAAAACTGGTACGGAAACTTGTTTTGACATCCATCTGCCAGATTTCATAAATGTAGCTAATGCTAACATGATTCCGACGGACCTAAGCATCGCTACGGATGAGAAAAACTCATCGTAGTCAACTCCTTGAACTTGTGAAAATACTCTTTGCCACAAGTCGAGCTTCATAGACGGTAACATTACCGTCCATGTCCGTCTTCTTCTTAAAGATCCATTTATCTTAATGGCTTGCCGATCATCGGGCAAGTTCACCAAAGTCCATGCTTTGTTCTGATACATGGATCCTATCTCGGATTTCATGGCTTCTAACCATTTGTCGAAATATGGGCCCACCATCGCTTCTCCATAGCTTGTAGGTTCATTGTTGTCTAGCAACATGACTTCCAAGACAGGATCACGCATTACTCTGAAGTAGTGCGCATCCTCGTTGTCCTACGAGGTTTGGTAGTGACTTGATCCGAAGTTTCATGATCACTATCATAAGCTTCCACTTCAATTGGTGTAGGTGCCACAGGAACAACTTCCTGTGCCCTGCAACACACTAGTTGAAGCGATGGTTCAATAACCTTATCAAGTCTCCACCATCCTCCCACTCAATTCTTTCGAGAGAAACTTTTCCTCGAGAAAGGACTCGTTTCTAGAAGCAATTACTTTTGCTTCCAGATCTGAAATAGGAGGTATACCCAACTGTTTTTGGGTATTCTATGAAGATGCATTTATCCGCTTTGGGTTCGAGCTTATCAGCCTGAAACTTTTTCACATAAGCATCGCAGCCCCAAACTTTTAAGAAACGACAACTTAGGTTTCTATAAACGGTGTCGTCTCAACAGAATTGCGTGGTGCCCCTTTTAAAGTGAATGCGGTTGTCTCTAATGCCTAACCCATAAACGATAGTGGTAATTTGATAAGAAACATCATGGTATGCACCATATCCAATAGGGTGCAGTTATGATGTTCGGACACACCATCACACTATGGTGTTCCAGGCGGTATTAATTGTGAAACACTTTCCACAATGTCTCAATTGTGTGCCAAACTTGTATCTCAGATACTCATCTCTGTGATCATATCACAGACATTTTATCCTCTTGTCACGACGATCTTCAACTTCACTCTGAAATTACTTGAACCTTTCAATAATTCAGACTAGTGTTTCATCAAGTAAATACACTCAGCATCTACTCAAATCATCTGTGAAGTAAGAACATAACGATATCCACTGCATGCCTCAGCACTCATTGGACTGCGTACATCAAAATGTATTACTTCCAATAAGTTGCTCTCTTGTTCCATCTCACTGAAAACGAGGACTTTCAGTCATTTTGCCCATGTGGTATGATTTGCATGTCTCAAGTGATTCATAATCAAGTGAGTCCAAACGATCCATCTGTATGGAGTTTCTTCATGCATATATACCAATAGACATGGTTCGCATGTCTCAATCTTTTCAAAAATGAGTGAGTCCAAAGATCCACCTACATGGAGCTTCTTCATGCGTTCTACACCAATATGACTCAAGTGGCAGTGCCACAAGTATGTGGTACTATCATTACTATCTTATATCTTTTTGGCATGAACATGTGTATCACTACGATCGAGATTCATTTTAGGTGCAAGACCATTGAAGGTATTATTCAAATAAACAGAGTAACCATTATTCTCCTTAAATGAATAACCGTTTTGAGGTAAACATAATCCAATCATGTTCAACGCAAACACCAAATCTCGATGGTAGAGGGAGCATGCGATGCTTGATCACATCAACCTTGGAAACACTTCCAACACATATCGTCATCTCACCTTTAGCTAGTCTCCATTTATTCCGCAGCTTTTATTTCGAGTTACTAACACTTAGCAACCGAACCGGTATCTAATACCCTGGTGCTGCTAGGAGTACTAGTAAAGTACACATTCATATAACGTATATCCAATATACTACTGTCGACCTTGCCTGCCTTCTCATCTACCAAGTATCTAGGGTAGTACTGCTTCAGTGTCCGTTCCTCTCATTACAGAAGCACTTAGTCTCGGGTTTGGGTTCAACCTTGGGATTCTTCACTAGAGCAGCAAACGACTTGCTGTTTCATGAAGTATCCCTTTTGCCCTTGCCCTTCTTAAACTAGTGGTTTTACTAACCATCAACAATTGATGCTCCTTCTTGATTTCTACTCTCGCGGTGTCAAACATCGCGAATAGCTCAAGGATCATCATAACTATCCTTGATATGTTATAGTTCATCACGAAGCTCTACTAGCTTGGTGGCAGTGACTATGGAGAACTATCACTATCTCATCTGGGAGATTAACTCCCACTCGATTCAAGCGATTGTGGCACTCAGACAATCTGAGCACACGCTCAACGATTGAGCTTTTCTCCCTTAGTTTGCAGGCTTAAGAAACTTGTCAGAGGTCTCATACCTCTTGACGTGGGCACTGGTCTGAAATCCCAATTTCAGTCTTCGGAACATCTCACATGTTCTACGACGTTTCAAAAACGTCTTTGGTGCCTCAATTCTAAACCGCACTGAACTATCACATAGTCATCAAAACGTGTATGTCAAATGTTTCGTAACATCTACAGACGACGCTGAGGTTCAGCACACCGAGCGGTGCATTAAGGACATAAGCCTTCTGTGCAGCAATGAGGACAATCCTCAGTTTACGGACCCAGTCCGCATAATTGCTACTACCAACTTTCAACTAAATTTTCTCTAGGAACATATCTTAACCAGTAGAACTAAAGCGCAAGCTATGACATAATTTGCAAATACCTATTTGACTATGTTCATGATAATGAAGTTCATCTGATTATGAACTCCCACTCAGATAGACATCCCTCTAGTCATCTAAGTGAAACATGATCCGAGTTTAACTAGGCCGTGTCCGATCATCACGTGAGATGGACTAGTCAAGATCGGTGAACATCTCCATGTTGATCATATCTTCTATACGACTCATGCTCGACCTTTCGGTCCTCCGTGTTCCGAGGCCATGTCTGTACATGCTAGGCTCGTCAAGTCAACCTAAGTGTATTGCGTGTGTTCCGAGGCCATGTCTGTACATGCTAGGCTCGTCAACACCCGTTGTATTCGAACGTTAGAATCTGTCACACCCGATCATCACGTGGTGCTTCGAAACAACGAACCTTCGCAACGGTGCACAGTTAGGGTGAACACTTTCTTGAAATTATTATAAGGGATCATCCTACTTGCTACCGTCGTTCTAAGCAAATAAGATGCAAAAACATGATACACATCACATGCAATCAAATAGTGACATGATATGGCCAATATCATCATGCTCCTCTGATCTCCATCTTCGGCGCACCATGATCATCTTCGTCACCGGCATGACACCATGATCTCCATCATCATGATCTCCATCATTGTGTCTTCATGAAGTCGTCACGCCAACGATTACTTCTACTTCTATGGCTAACGCGTTTAGCAACAAAGTAAAGTAATTTACATGGCGTTATTCAACGACACGCAGGTCATGCAAAATAATAAAGACAACTCCTATGGCTCCTGCCGGTTGTCATACTCGTCGACATGCAAGTCGTGATTCCTATTACAAGAATATGATCAATCTCATACATCACATATATCATTCATCACATCTTCTGGCCATATCACATCACATAGCACTTGCTGCAAAAACAAGTTAGACGTCCTCTCATTGTTGTTGCAAGTTTTTACGTGGTTTGTAGGTTTCTAGCAAGAACGTTTCTTACCTACGTATGACCACAACGTGATTTGCCAATTTCTATTTACCCTTCATAAGGACCCTTTTCATCGAATCCGTTCCGACTAAAGTAGGAGAGACAGACACCCGCTAGCCACCTTATGCAACTTGTGCATGTCAGTCGGTGGAACCTGTCTCACGTAAGAGTACGTGTAAGGTCGGTCCGGGCCGCTTCATCCTACAATGCCGCCGAAACAAGAAAAGACTAGTAGCGGCAAGAAGAATGGGCAAACTCAACGCCCACAACTGCTTTGTGTTCTACTCGTGCATAGTAACTACGCATAGACCTGGCTCTGATACCACTGTTGGGAATCGTAGCATAATTTTAAAATTTTCCTACGCTCACCAAGATGCATCTATGGAGTCTACTAGCAACGAGGGGAAAGGAGTGCATCTACATACCCTTGTAGATCGCGAGCGGAAGCGTTCCAATGAACGTGGATGACGGAGTCGTACTCGCCGTGATCCAAATCACCGATGACCGAGTGCCGAACGGACGGCAACTCCGCGTTCAACACACGTACGGTGCAGCGACGTCTCCTCCTTCTTGATCCAGCAAGGGGGAAGGAGAGGTTGATGGAGATCCAGCAGCACGACGGCGTGGTGGTGGATGTAGCGGGTCTCCGCAGGGCTTCGCTAAGCTTCTGCGCGAGAGAGAGAGGTGTTGCAGGGGAGGAGGGAGGCGCCCAAGGCTGTTGTGTGCTGCCCTCCCTCCCCCCCTTTATATAGGCCCCCTGGGGGGCGGCCCTAGAGATGAGATCTCATGGGGGGGGCGGCGGCCACAAGGGGGGGAAGGGGTTGCCTTGCCCCCCAAGGCAAGGGGGAACTCCCCCCTAGGGTTCCCAACCCTAGGCGCATGGGGGGAGGCCCAAGGGGGGCGCCCCAGCCCACTATGGGCTGGTTCCCTTCCACTTTCAGCCCACGGGGCCCTCCGGGATAGGTGGCCCCGCCCGGTGGACCCCCAGGACCCTTCCGGTGGTCCCGGTACAATACCGGTAACCCCCGAAACTTTCCCGGTGGCCGAAACTTGACTTCCTATATATAATTCTTCACCTCCGGACCATTCCGGAACCTCTCGTGACGTCCGGGATCTCATCCGGGACTCCGAACAACTTTTGGGTTTCCGCATACATATATCTCTACAACCCTAGCGTCACCGAACCTTAAGTGTGTAGACCCTACGGGTTCGGGAGACATGCAGACATGACCGAGACGCCTCTCCGGTCAATAACCAACAGCAGGATCTGGATACCCATGTTGGCTCCCACATGTTCCACGATGATCTCATCGGATGAACCACGGTGTCGAGGATTCAATCAATCCGTATGCAATTCCCTTTGTCAATCGGTATGTTACTTGCCCGAGATTCGATCGTCGGTATCCCAATACCTTGTTCAATCTCGTTACCGGCAAGTCTCTTTACTCGTACCGCAATGCATGATCCCGTGACTAACGCCTTAGTCACATTGAGCTCATTATGATGATGCATTACCGAGTGGGCCCAGAGATACCTCTCCGTCACACGGAGTGACAAATCCCAGTCTCGATCCGTGCCAACCCAACAGACACTTTCGGAGATACCCGTAGTGCACCTTTATAGTCACCCAGTTACGTTGTGACGTTTGGCACACCCAAAGCACTCCTACGGTATCCGGGAGTTGCACGATCTCATGGTCTAAGAAAAAGATACTTGACATTGGAAAAGCTCTAGCAAACGAAACTACACGATCTTTTATGCTATGCTTAGGATTGGGTCTTGTCCATCACATCATTCTCCTAATGATGTGATCCCGTTATCAATGACATCCAATGTCCATAGTCAGGAAACCATGACTATCAGTTGATCAACGAGCTAGTCAACTAGAGGCTTACTAGGGACAGGTTGTGGTCTATGTATTCACACATGTATTACGATTTCCGGACAATACAATTATAGCATGAATAATAGACAATTACCATGAACAAAGAAATATAATAATAACCATTTATTATTGCCTCTAGGGAATATTTCCAACACTTATATATACGGTGGGAGATATGGTTTACATGGGGGAGATGCGATCTATTCAGCCGCCTCTTTAACTTGGAGTCCACGAATAAGGTCTCAGAACCGCCCATTGGTCGCCATGGACTCCATCCTCCCTTCATCTTCTTAGCGGGCTTGTGATGCCCATAGCCAGGTTGGTTGCCGGGCTCCCCTTATAGAAGCTAACCCTGGTGCATGCCACCATCAATAGCCCTCAAGCTGGTCCGGGCCTGGAGAGTCTTGAGAGCCCGAGCGGACTCATGGCATAGCCCCTTGGCATGCAGGGATCTCGCCTTTGTCATTCGTATCGCCTCCTGGGGCCTCCCCGCCCCAGGCATGCGGCTCCATGGTAGAAGTTTCGATGTCACATGGCTCTCCTTTTTGTGACCTCCGTGGGCTTTCGAAGTCATTGTGCCGCCGGCCGATTCTTGGGCCGTCGCTGGGCCGTAGAAAGGGGCCTGGCCGCTACAGGGAGGCCAAGCACTGCCGTCACCTAGGCCATTGCCAATCCTCCACGTGTCGCCACCGATTTCATTCCAATCACCTCATCTCCTTTTCCTTGATTCTCCCAAGCTCTCGCTAGCCGCCAACTCGAGAGAAATGCGTCATGAAGCTTGCGTCAAGCGAGATTAGCACGGTCTTAGGACATGATCGTGCCTAGGAGAGAGCCGAAAATTCGCCGTCATCCCCTTTGCCGAAGCTGGCTAATCCACCTAGGTGGTCTGGTGATTCGAAGCCATCTCCAGTCACCAACAAGGACTTGGAGCACCTGGTTGCTCTTGGGTGGCTGCTAGCACGCAAGTTGATGCACTGGCTCACCCCTCATCGGGACAATGTCGTTCCCCAGCCTCTCCCCTGGAATCTGGTGGTGCACACAGCTTTCATCTGCCGTGGATTGCGCCTCCCTCTGAACACCTTCACCAGGGGAATTCTGACCCATTACGGGTTGCAACTACATCGCCTTACTCCAAGCGGGGTACTGTGCTTGCTCCCGCAGGAGTTGTTTTGGGATTCACCCAATTGTAAGGGTGAAGTAGCCCAGTGGCAAGTATTTCCCTCAGTTAGAGAACCAAGGTTATCAATCCAGTTGGAGCTCTCCCAGCGAACAAAGTAAGCAATACCTACACACGAAACACAGAACAAATTTATCCCCAACATGACAAGAGAGTTGTCAAGTCCCTTGTCTTGCTAGTCACAAATTAAACGCAATATATAGAGATAATTGGTAGCAAAACTAAAGTAGGGCAGCGAGGAAAATATTTGTTTTCAATAAAGTAGAATAGACCCAGGGGGTTCACTAGTGACATCGCTCTCAAAACAAGCAAGTGGCATGGTGAACAAATTACAATCGAGCAACAATTAAATTACAATATTTATATTTGTCACTATGATCATTCATGGTATAATCTCATATAGACGTTACGTCCATGATAATTAGACCATTAATCCAACTACCTCTACGACTAATGCTCCACTCAAATACCACTATCCAGCATGCATCTCGAAGTATTAAGTTCACAAGAAACAAAGCATTGCAATAAGCATGATGACATATGTAGATAGTGAAACGTCAATCAATATGATGAGACAACATCGGTTATCCTTAGTGGCAACAATAAAATACGTGTCTTGGCCCTTATTGTCACTAGGTGCTTATTGTCACTAGGTTAGAGCACCGCAAAATTAAACCCACTACAAAGCACCACTCTGTCTGAAGAAAAACCCATCAAACTTAGCTAGAGAAGATAAATAGATCAGAGAGCATGCAAAACTATTTAATTACACAACAAGAAAACCTCAAAAGATTCAATTGATTTCAACGAACAATCTGGTCATAAAGTGGCAATTCATCATATCCTAACAAACACACCGCCGATTACATCAAATTGATCCCGATCATGTGAGGCAGCTCACGTGAACATGGTATTGAAGATCCGGACAGAGAGGGAGTCATCTAGCTACTACTATGGACCCTAAGGTCATAATGAAACCACTCACACATAGTCATGGAGGCAGCAAGGTTTGAAGAAGCCTCCGGGATTCCCCCTCCGGCAGAGCTCCGGAATAGGCCTCCAGATTGGATCTTCGTGTTAACAAGAACTTGTGGCAGCGAAAAAATTCTTCTAAAAATATATTTTTGACCATACACAGTAGGGCAAATCCCCACTGTAATTTTTTAATTTTAAATGAGGAAAACAACAGGTCTTACAAGGCTTGAGGTAAGCCATAGAAAAAGACATAAAGAAAGAAAAAGGAAGAATTACAAAAATTAAAAGAGAAGAAAAAAGGGAAAGGAGCAACAAAAGAAACAAACAAAAGGAAAACAAATTACATCAGATGGTCTAGCCAGGCATTATACAAGTTGACATGCTTCCTCTTCATTCTGTATCAAAGCAAATTGAGTTCCAGAAAATATGTATATCCTTCCATTTTTGAAAAGTGTTACTACTTTGTCGCGCACTTGTGAGTATTAGGTTAAATCCCTTAGAGTTGTAGTTTTGTGTTAACTCAGTTTTAGCCTATGGTGGCTCCAATCATTTTCTAGCTTACTGTTGAGATGGCTATTTTGATTTTTGCCTGATCTTTTTAGTCAAATGAGCAACTCTATTTTCTTCTTAACGATATAGAGAGCTGTTGCCTCAGAAATGAACAAATAGCATAACACCTTTCTGCCGATCTTCTCAAAATGGTCAAGAAAGAGTACATATTAAAACATGGTTTGACAGAGAGTGTATATGCACACGTTTTCACAGCAGTACAGAAAAAGTCCATTATCCTTTTGTTCATAATAAGGCTAGTCCAACCGATAGGAAGATGACACGTGAGCATGAGTCCGTCGTACACATGCAAAAAGAAATTTTACAAGAGTCCGTGGTATACATGCAAATAGAAATATACCAAGAGTAGGCATGCAAACTTTGAAACGGCGTTGTCGAAGTTATCCGGACGAAGTTCTCGCACATCACTGCTTTCTGTCCGACAGAGTCGGCATCTTTGAACACGCTTGTTTTTCAACTTGCGCCAAACCTAACTTGTGCATCTGTTTTCCAGATACTAGCCGGGATCGTTTCCATGGTCCCTGAATTTTGTTGATGCCCTTTCGCCTAGCCTGGGCGTGGGATCAGAAAGTGACGCGTCGGCTACTGGATCGCGATGGTGCCATCCGGATCCGGTACTGGCACCATCGTTGTTCAAGGCATACCTTCTGAATTTGTCGTCAGTTGTACCACTGGACGTGTTCTACATCTATCGCCTTCGGCTGCACGCCAGCTTGTGATCAGAAAGTGGTCTCCGTTTCTCTGCACTTGATTTTCTTACCAACCATTCTCAGGCCTCCTACATGTAACCAATAGCCTTTTCTCCAAGCCAATCATCGATAATTAAAGTCCATAAACTCCAGACTGTCAGAGAACATAATATATACTATCATCGATAAATAAAGTTGAGATGAGATTATGCGCGACTACTCGATAACCTAAAGAGCCCTCAAAACACTAAACTAGAAGCGTGGGTGAAGGAAGTTGGAATTTTGAAGGGAGAATGTGGAAGTAGATGGGCGTCAAGACTTTTTTCTTTGCCGTTTCTTTGGACAAGGAGGGTGTCAAGACTTTTCTGCGCCCGTAGAATATATCTGCGACCTTATCTGAATGTTTGGTGGGAAGAGAGCACGCATGCCGGCACGACCGGTTTAGCTGAACAATGAGCTGGGCTGTGTGGTGCTGCTACCTCACTGGTAGTGCTAGTGCAGTTGTTGGAACCAACTTTCAGTACTAGCCAGTTAAGCAATAGCCATCTCTCTAAGCTTTAGGTCAACCGTGAGATCGATCTCCCTTTCTCTCACCAACCTTGCTCGCCGGGGGGAAGAGAAAGCGAGATGCGCGCGCACCTCATCTGACGCTAACCGGTCCTCAATGGAGTGGGCTCATGCATGGACAAAGAGTTGTTCTTGTTTGGTGGGTGAAAGCAACGCATGGCTCCTGGTTTGGCTTGGCCAACTCAAGAAGCAAGCAAAGCAACAACCTTGTGACTGATGGGAGCAACAACCTTCGATTCATTGCATTGCAGATTTATTGCTTTGATTTCTTTCGGGAGTTTGGCCCAGCTGTGAAAACATAAAAATTAAACTACTTCAAAACATTGTTTTCCGGAACCTGATTAACTGCTTCACTTCCAGCGTGCTAACTTTTAGCATCCTCCAATTGTTAGCATAAGGCTGGTCATAGTGGGGAGTAACTTAGACTAGTAACATGCATATGTTACTAGTTTATGTTACTACCTTTATAGTGCATAGTAGTATCATAGATTAGTATCATAGGTGGTCTCATTTATTGCCATGCATGACACATAGTAGCATCACATTTATTATGTTACGGTATCTATCTATGTTACTATAACCATCTCTCTCTTCTTTAATTGTCTGCCATATAAGCATGTTTGCGAGTCCCAAGTGCATGATACTACTTATGTTACCCCCACTATGGCCAGCCTAACAGACTATTTGTTTCAGTTACTCCAACTTAATATGTACTAAGTAATAATAAAGATGGATGTATGCATCGATCGATGAAAAAGCTGGGGTAATCCTCCTTTTTTTCTTAAAAGAAAACTTAATATGTAAGCAGTAAAGCAGAACCGATAAACAAAAGTTAGTTTGTCTTTCTTTTCCCTCTTGCTAGGAGACTAGGGGGAAAAGCCTTCCTCCCCTCGACCTTCGTCGACGAACCCGTGGATTCGTCTCCCCTTTGCTGGTGTCTCGGCTCCGCCTAGTAGATAGGTTCTCGCAAGGGCGGTGCTTCTTCTTCGGGCCAGTCTTCCGGGCTCTGATCCTCTTCAAGTTCGTCCACCGAGACGGGTTATACGGAGTTCCGGTATATATTCCTGTCAGCTCCTTAATATGTAAGCAGTCAGTAAGCTATAAAGCAGAATCGATAAAGAAAAGTTAGTTTGTGTTTTTGTTTTCTCTCTCGCAAGGCGACTAGGGAAAAAAAACTTCCTCCCCTGGACCTCCGTCGGCGAGCCTGTGGATTCACTCCGGCTAGTAGATAGGTAGGGTTTTTGTTCTCGCAAGGGCTGCGCTCGAACGAATGGAGGCGCTTCTTCTTCGAGTCAATCTTCCGGGCTCCGATCCTCCTCAAGTTCGTCCATTGGGATGGATTAGATGGAGCTCTAGCGTAGATTCTTACCAGCTACTCGGGGCGACGAGGTTAGGGTTTTTCACCATGCGTACGCAATGGTGAGATTTGGTGTCAGGTTCAGATCGATTCAATGATTCAACGGCGATGGGTACGGCTGTGAGGCGCTAATCCTTAGGGGTACAACTCCCATTTTTGAGATCCTACTTGGACTCGAGCCTCCCCACCTCCCTCTCACGACCCCCGCGTCGCCTCCCCTGCCGGCGGCGGGGGAACCCTAGTCGCGCCGCCTCGGACCCCTCCCCACCTCGTCCCTAACTTTGTTGGGCGGCGACGGCGCTCACGGCTGTCCTGCCTCTGCGTGGGGAGTCCCGGATCTGGAGCGGCGGCTCCTTTTGGCGAGGCACGGCAGGCTCCGGCGAGCAGTTGTGCGGGCGGTGGATCTGGCGTCCTGGCCGCGCGGGCGGCGGGATCCCGGTGGTCGTTGGCGGCTGGCGCCGGCTTCTGCGGCGGTCGGTGCGCGCGATCTGTTGCCTCCCCTCCTCCCGTGTTCGGCGTGCGAGCCAGCCTGGTCGGGCCGCGCTTCCCTTCGTCGCCGGTTCTGTACAGGAGGTGCTGCTGATGGCGGGGATATAGTTCGGGTGAAATCCATGGCCGGCCGCGCCGACAGCGACGCCTAGGGCGCCGTTCCCCTCCTTGGAAGCGTCGGTATGGACTGATCTCCTCACTTCCCCTTCCCATAGGTCTCCCGGGCGAAATCCCTAACTTTGTTGGGCGGCGGCGGCGCTCACGGCGCCGTTACCTTCTTGAAGGCGCCGTTTTGGGAATCTTGGGGTTGGGTGGCGCTTGTGGGTGGTGGGCGACGGCGGTGGTGCGGACCTATCCTAGCATGGATCTACGTCCGTTGCTTGGAGATGGACTCGCGTAGGTGGAGGTCGTCGTTTGGCGTCATGGTGGCGTCGATGGCGGAGGACCTGCTAAGGTTGACACCTCAATCTGCTCTGAAGATGGACCAGTGGAAGATGGCGGTGACAACACATGTGAGTGCGTCAGTCCGGTTTGTGCCCCGGACCCGGTAGATGGCTCGGACGGGGCCTCCGGCTTTAGATGTTAGGCTTAGTGAGAGATCTGGGTATGTGGCCCGACTTGCACCCCTTCATCATATGGATTGGAGTAGCGGCAGATGTTGCCAAGACGGCGGATTCAGGCATATTGTTGTTCTACTTTGTAAGGTCCTCGAAAATAATCAATTAAATGGCCGCATGCATCTCCCAGATACAGAGGCCGGGGCTTATCCTCCTTTTCTAAAAAAAATCCTTAGGGGTACAAACACGAAGACTTCCCGACTCAGTGATAAGGTCAAACCGGCTTCGGTATGAAAGCGGCGACAGCGGTGCATTGGTGCTCGTTCTGATGGCACCAGTGATTGTTCGATGGTTCATGAATCTCAATGTAATTTTTATTTTGTCTGAGGTGTGATGTACATCTAGTGAACCTTTATAATAAATCTGATCATTGTCACATAAAAAATTATGTAGGCGGTAAACTGCAAACAGAGAATTGTACAGTGAAAATATCTTATGTTTCCACATTACATCTTTTGTGCTATAAAAAACAAATTTTCCGTGAGATGGAAATGTTGTTTTAGTGAAAAAAAAAACTTGCACTACTAAAAGGTAAATACAACTAAAAGAAAGCTAAATACTAGGATAAATGTACTACTTCATTTGATCCATATTAATTGTCGCTAATTTACTACGATCCGGGGAGTATTAATTTCCCCTTTTTTCCTTCCTACAAAAGAAAAGGGAAAACGATGGCAAAAGTGGGTTGTCCTTTGCTGCTTAATGTTGTTGATTAGGGATTGAATCCAGCTTTGCGGCAAGTTTAAGGAATATGATGCATATGCTGCTAGTGCTAGCTAACAACCGAGATGGTTGGTTAGCTGCATATGGCACTAACTGGGGGCACATGATGCACCTAATTAATTTAAACATGCTCAGCATGACACACATCACGCACAAAAAATGCTGTGTCTATATCTCTGTGACAGACTAGCATAATTACTCTTAGAAGCCTTATAACAATTGATCTAAAGTCAATGAAAGTGTTTTGTATCAGGGGTATTCATTCAGTCTCATAGGCACAGGCACACAGATGCAGGTAGTGGTATGCCACTGAGATGCGGGTTTAGAATATGAACTATTGTTTTGTCAATTTATGTGTCGTTTGAACACATACGAAATACTAGAGTCTATACATGTTCTAGCTTCTCAATTGGATCGTACGGAGAACCATTATTGCAGAGACCTGCAATTTATCCTTAATTTCTTTCTGAACGAAGCGACAGTTCTTACTTGGTCGTAGGAATCCAATGAATGGATTAACATGACATTTCTATCTTCAGTCTTACACTTGTTTTTTCAGTTCAGTGATTCTAAACAAGGGGCCTCTAGATAATGCTCTACATGGTTTTTGAAATAATAATGCTCCACATGTACCATTAGCTGTCTTTGAGTGTGCGACTTGTATCTGTTAGAAGGGAGAAAGGGGGATTGGTGGAATAGTTGTTGTATTGCTTGAGCCTCGTGGGCATATATATAGGAGTACAATGATCTACTTGGAGTACAAGACAAGCCAGAACAAATCCTAGTGTATCTCGTTTTTTTCTAATAATCAACATACTCAACATCCCCCGCAGTCACAACGGTAGCGACGCAGACGGTGAGACTGGAGAAGAATCCGAAGGCAAGCCGACGGACACACCCCCACAGTCGTAACGGTCGATGCCGTTTGTCGAGGTAGCCGAGAGCGTGGGTGGTGGAGCCGCGGTCGAGGTAGCCGTGCGAAGAATGCCGTGGTCGATGTCGAGTCGGGATGGCCGGTGTCGAGGAAGACCCCGTGGAGCCGCGGGCGCAAGGGGGCGCCGTGTTAGCATGGGCGCAGTGGTGTCGAAGTACTGGTGCGCCGGGAAGAAGATGTGGTTGACGACGCGTTGCGGCGGGTTTGCCAAGCCCGGGGACACATCGTGGACGAAGCCACGCACCGGTCTTGCCAGCACCGGGCATGCGTAGACGGACGAAGACGAAGTTGACGAAGCATCGACCAGGCTTGCCAGGCCCGGGGACACGTCGTGGATGAAGGCACGCATCGGTGTTGCCAGCACCGGGCATGCGGAGACTGGGACCTGCACGAGTTGTACGCCATGTCGAGGAGTCGCAGGGCCAGCAGAGAAGAAGACTCGACGACGGTTGTGGCGCCAATCGGCATGGGGCCGATGTGACTAACGGTGGTCGGAGTAGACGAAGTGGTCGGGGGATGACAGCGACGCTGGCGACGAGCTAGTGCTGGGCGAAGACGAATGAGGTGGACGGGCGGCGGCTACGGGGGTAGCGGCGGCCTAACGGCGGCAGCAGCGGCTAGGTTAGGAGCGCGGCGGCGGTGCTCGAGGTAGGCGAAGAACCCGACAACATGACGAAGACCGGCGCGGACGATGGTGTTCCCGTGCCAAGGGAGGCGGCGCGGCGCATACCACGGGAAGTCGACGCGCGGGGACGACGAAGTGGACCGTGGGCCCGTGCCGCTACGGCCCGAAGGGGCGATGCAGCGACGGCGGGCAGGTCAGGGCGACGGCGGAAAGACCTCGGGACGGCGGCGGGGACCGCGGACCGCGGCGCGACAGCCCGAATGGGTGAGGAGCGCGGGCCGGTGCAACCGTGGGGACGGCCTCGGGACGGCGGCGTGGACCGCGTGCCACGCTTGCTACGGTCCGACGGGGCGACGCAGCGGCGGCGCGAGGGTCGGTGCTGCCACGAGGACGACCTGGAGCGGACGACGGCTAGGGTTTAGGATCAATTAGGCTGATACCATGTTAGAAGGGAGAGAGGGGGATTGGTGGAATAGTTGTTGTATTGCTTGAGCCTCGTGGACATAAATATAGAAGTACAATAATCTACTTGAAATACAAGACAAGCCAGAACAAATCATAATCCATCTCATTTTTTCTAATAATCAATATACTCAACAGTATCCACCTTCCATCAATAAGTAGCCCACTCATCCACTGACCAAGACTTTGACAGGTTAATCACCTTATCTCCCTGTTGCATATAAGTATTATACTATACGGCTTCGTTGGAACAAACCATTATAAGCATTATAATGTTACTGGTGAAAGTCTACAAATATGTTTATATTACTTTAATATAAAGTTATCATTACGTCGCTGAAGCTTAGCTGGAACCCTCTGCCTCAAAACTCGGTCAGAAGAAGAGATCATACCATTGGGGCAACCTCACGCAGTATGTCGTCGATAGCTTGTTTAAGTTTATTCACTGATTAGTAGTAGCTCTTGTTATTGTCTGCAAGCAAACTGTGGTTGGTAGATTGCATATTGTAAAATTGTGTTGTCTTCAGCATTTCTTGGGACCCAGCACTGGCATCTCACTAATTCTCGCTAAATGAACAACCTAAGGTTGGTCAGAGTCGTTCAATCAGAATAAGCCGGAACATCAATCAATTAATTAATAATAATAAATCATTATTACGATAATGTCTAATCCAAAACCATGATCTATTCACATGCCTTTGTACTGTGCTGTTTTCTTTTGTTCCCCCTGTTTTGCCCATTGGATACCTTGTTTGGTGCCGGGTAGCAACCGTGGTAGGTAAACAGCAAAGTTGTCGAGATCTGTTGAGTTGCCATCACACTATAATTTGAGGCGAAAAGTTTTTTATCGATCCAATATGCTACTAAGTACTACTATTATGTCACTGAAACTCTACTTCCACTAAAAATAACACGGATTAGGTGAACTGAAATAGATCTGCATCAGGTGATGCACACATCCATTAAAAATAAATCTGCATAGGGGGAAGCTGCCCTGCTGTATTGATCCAAAGGAGCGAGGACGTACATTGATAGCGGATTGAAACAGCAGCGCATCGCTTGTGCGTCACTGAAGTCTCATATGCATGTCAGGCATCACCCACTGAGAGCAACTCTAGCAGACACCGCAAAACACGCAAAACCGTAAAATTCCGGCGAGTATGCAGGCTCGGCCTAATTTTCCGGCCAGAACAGAGCCCGCATACTCGCCCGGCCCGTAATTTTTTTTCCCGCGGCCCGCAAACCGCACGCCCCGACCGCTATATCTACGGTTCCGCGGTGCGTTTGCGGGTCGAAACCCTATCCCCCGCCGCCGCCGAGCCACGCAATTCCCCACCCCCTTCTTCACATTTCTCGCCGCCGGCGACCACCTCCCCGCCTCCATCCGCCATGTGGGGCCGCATGTCGAGCTCTAGACGCGGCTCCGGCAGCAGATCCGGCGGCGGAAGCGACCCCGAGCGCGAGCGGCGCGTCCGGTCGGACGGCGCGAGGAAGCGCGGGGCCCGGAAGTGGACCAACCGCGGCCTCTCGCCGCCGGCGAGCTTCCGCGTCCGCAAGACGGAGGAGTACGACCGCCAGCTAGCTTCCTCTGTCGCGTCCTTCTCCTCCGCGGCGAGATCTTCGTATGCTGGGAGCTCCTCCTCTTCCGGCGCGGGCCTTCTCCCTTTGAAGAGGGAGTGGTCGGAGGAGCCGGAGGAGCCGAATGACTTCGAGTTCGTCCCCGTCAAGGAGGAGCTCAAGGAGCCCGCTCCGCTCGGCCGCCGCGGAGTCGTTGGGCCAGATGACTACGTCTCTGACGTCGACGCGGTTGCGGCCGCCATTGCCGAGCGGAGCGTGTGCGAGGAGGCGGAGCGCCGGCGCCACGCCGAGGAGCTCGAAGACACCAGTGGCGGCAGGCGGTCGCCGCCAAGGAGAAGGACGACGAGTGGCGCCGCATCCGCGAGGAGCAGAGGGCGAAGTACATCGACCTCTGCAGCTCCGGCGAGGAGGATTGAGCTCCTCCACGGCGTCGTCCATGGCCGCGACCTCGCCGCCGTGAGATCCCCACCCCTCTAGTACTAGTATTAATGTAGTATGTAGTATGAACTAGTGTTTGATCATGAAATCTATGTAGTACGTGATGAACTACTCGCGTCCATGAGGTGCAATTTCTCCCGCGAAACTGTTTTATCAAATTATGCAGTTTTCGATACAGTTTCTGTTCGACCGCGCTAGTTTTCGACCCGCAAAAGAGATCTTCGTGAAACTGCAAACGCGTTTTGCGGGTCGAGATTTTGCGGGGTCTGTTAGAGTTGCTCTAATCAACCAACCTAAGAGCATCTTCAACAGTCGCCCTATATAAGCGCCGCGCTGAAAAATCAGTGTTTTTTCCGCGCACGCTACCGCTCCGGGCGCTCCAACGGAGGCGCAAAAACCGTGCTTGCGGCATATCTAGTTCAGCGCGCGGGACGAAACACCATCGCGCGCTGCTTATTTGCTGCGCCCGCTCCCGCGCGCTGGACTCTCGAGCGCTTCCTGGCAACTCAACCTACCCCATCCAGCCGCGACGTCGCCGCCCGCGCCACCCCATTTATTCCGGCGACCGTTCCGACGCTTCCCCGGCCTATCCCCGCGTCGCGGCGGCTTCCTCCGTCTCCCTCTAGTCACCGCCGCCCCTCGCGCGCGGCAGTCCTCCGACGAACAGCGCCCGGCCGCTCACTGCCGCTCGGCGCCCGCAAGGTATGTATTGCTCAAACTTCATGAATTTGGTGCATGTTGATTGTAGTTTTTATAGCCTAGTTTATATTGAACATTGTAGATGAGTTCGTCGTATGATTCTTCCGGAGAAGAATTTGATATGGAAGAGGAGGAGGATCTTGCAATGATCCTAGCTATGCACATCAATA
The DNA here is from genome assembly GCF_002575655.3 of Aegilops tauschii subsp. strangulata. Lineage (NCBI taxonomy): Eukaryota > Viridiplantae > Streptophyta > Magnoliopsida > Poales > Poaceae > Aegilops > Aegilops tauschii. Next base: position 326,634,838 of record NC_053040.3, read on the forward strand.
AAAAACCAAAGCACGGTGGTTCGGTTATGGGTCGGCAGAAAATTTAGAGGGATAGGATCGATGCCCATAACAGATTGATGAGGCACTATTTTGTGGAGAATCCCACATACCCGGAGTCGTACTTCCGTCGCCGGTTTAGGATGAGCACCGAGTTGTTCAGGCGCATTGCAGAGAAACTAGCGAGCCATGACCGGTTTTTTCAGCAAAGGAGGAATGCCGCCGGAGAGCTCGGGCATAGCACCTTTCAGAAGGTGACAGTCGCCACTACAAAAAAAAAAGACACATTCGTGACATTTTGGGCCGAACGAATTTTTTTTCTATCATACATATGACACTTCTATGACGATAATTGTGACAAAACCCGGTATCATCATAGATGTGGTGGGCTCCTACTTCTATGACAAAAAATCATGACAGAAAATGGGCTTTTCGTCCTGGGCGGGCCGGAGACGCAGCTGCATGACATTCTTTGGGCCGTCCATGACGGAAAAAACCGTGATAGAAGCGAGGGCGAGGAAAATTTCGGGGAGTTCCCGGTTACGGTGGGAGGTCGGGGGCCGAGCGATGCGCGTTTCTCTCGTACACGTACGCGCGTGTGTGCGAGACATTGGCTCTAACTGAACCCGAGCGAGGCGTTGGGATCTAACTGAACCCGAGCGATTGCACTACAGGCTACGCGTTACTGAATCCGAGCGATCGATCGATGGCTGTTAACTGAACCCGATCGAGCGATTCCTTCGCTACTGCTGCTAACTGAAGCCGATCGATGCTGCCTCTGGGATGAACAGTGAGCGTTGCGGGGGGGGGGGGGGTTGGATGAACAGTGAGCAGTGGCGTTGCCTCTGGATGAACAGGACCCCGTGGTGTGGTGGAGGGCTGGATGAACAGTAGACGGTGGAGGGGTGGTTGAACAGGACCCCGTGGTGTGGAGGGCTGGATGAACAGTAGACGGTGGAGGGGTGCCCGTGGAGGGGTGGTTGAACAGGACCCCGTGGTGTGAAGGGCTGGATGAACAGTAGACGGTGGAGGGGTGCCCATGGAGGGGTGGTTGAACAGTAGCCGGTGGAGTAGCGCGCGGTGGAGGCTGGATGAACAGGAGCCCGTGGAGGCTGGAGGAGGCCGACGGTAGCCCGTGGAGGCTGGAGGAGGTCGACGGTGGAGATGAACAGTATCCCGTGGAGTCCCGTTTTGCGGTACGCCACACCCCTCCCGATGAACAGGACCCCCGTTTCGACCGTAGGAGGTCCGTTTCGTCCGTTTTGCGGTACGCCACACCCCTCCCGATCAACAGGACCCCCGTTTCGACCGTATGAGGTCCGTTTCGTCCGTTTTGCGGTACGCCACACCCTTCCCGATCAATAGGACCCCCGTTTCGACCGTAGGAGGTCCGTTTCCTCCGTTTTGCGGTACGCCAGACCCCTCCCGATCAACAGGACCCCGTTCCGAATGTAGGAGGTCCGTTTCCTCCGTTGTGCGGTACGCCAGGCCTCGTTTCCATCGCCTGTTCCGTCCAAGCCCCCCCGATGAACACGACCACGCATTCCGTTCCGACCCAGCCGGTTGGCTCCCACGCGTTCCGTTGCCTCCCGATGAACACGACGCATTTCGTTGCCTCCCCATGAACACGACGCATTCCGTTGCCTCCCCATGAACACGACGACGACGCTGTTTCTCCGTTCCGACCCAGCCATGTACACGAGCCCTGGCCGTTCGTATGCACGAGTAGGCGTTCGAGACCCCGCCCGTATGTACACATACGTGGCCGTATTTTCTTTCTTGCACCCTGGCCGCTGTACGTACGTGTACATGCTACGTGCGCGCCTCTACTACGACACGTGCGTGCCTCTACATCCACCAGTATATATGTACGTACACGTTCGCGACCAGAATGACAACGCTACGTACGCTTCGACCAGGTGGGTCCCGACTGTCAGGCACTTCCTTGCGTGCGAAGATGTAGCTGGTGGGTCCCAGCAGTCGGGGGGGCGAATCGTTTTGTTTTTTTTTTGCCCGGACGCACTTCCTTGCGTGCGAAGGTGTAGCTGGTGGGTCCCAGCAGTCAGGGGGAACGTTTTTTCACGAAATACGGTGGCCCGTTCGGTGGGTCCCCGCTGGCAGGTGGAGGAATAATTATTTTACGCGTAATAAGGAGGCACTTCCTTGCTGCGGCCGTGGACCCAGCTGTCAGCGCCTCCACGCACAGTACTCTTCCGATGGAAGTCGGTCGTTGACCACATTGACTACGCCGCGCCGAGAGCACCATGGCGGTGGACGACGGCGAGGCCTAGGAAGGGGACGACACGGAGGCAGGGAAGACTCGGCAGTTGTTTCCCACGCGGAGGGGAGTACGACTGTACGAGGGTTTACTGGTTCGTCTGCTATCGCCGGAGAATAACAGCAGGTGTGGGTGAGTAGAGGGATGGCTAGGCCAGCGATGGGAGTACGGTGGGGCGGTGAGGCCTGTGCGGCAGCACAGCCGGCCGCGGGGAGGAGGAAGCAGGCAGTCCCGCCGGCGCTTGTTTGAGTGGCTGGAGCAGGAAGAGCAGAGATTGAAGAAGCACGACGGCCGTTGGATGGACATCCAACAGTCAGTACTTGTGCGTCAACCTTTTTTTTTAGGAAAGCCTCAAATCTGTGGAGAACAGCATACAGCCCATCTGCCATTATTTCTAATAATTTACAGCCCATTTGCTAATTCTTGAGGGTTTTTTTGGAGCCCATATTCTTTTTGTTAGCATTATACCCCATATTGTGGCCACGGTTAAAAAATTATATGAAATTTTGCATATTTCGGTGCGGTCCGAACTGTTTTTAATCCCGAAATTTCGACTCACATTCAAACTGATTTTTAAAATAAATGTATATCAATATAAAATTCAACAAATTCTCCACGCATAAAAATTAATGTAATTTAAAATTTTGAAATGAAAAAAAAGATATTTGAAACTAATTGCCGGTTTGATGTGTTTTAAAAATGTACAGCCCATTTCTCATTACTGATGGGCCATTTTCTCGGCCAGCCGAATGAAAGCTCTCCTCGTCTTGAAAGATTTGCAGCCCAACAGGCCTGACAAAGCGACTTACTTGGCAAATCACAAAAAAAACTGGGCCGTGGTCGTGGACCCAGCTGTCAGCCTCTCCACGTACAGTACTCTTCCGATGGAAGTCGTTCCTTGACCACGTTGACCACGCCGCACGGAGAGCACCACGGCGGTGGACGCGGCGAGGCCTAGGAAGGGGACGATGCGGAGCCGGGGAAGACGCGACAGTGGAAGCCCGCGCGGAGAGGAGTACGAGGGTTCACTGGTTCGACTGCGGTGTGATGCTGCCGTTGCCGCAGGGCCTGGCTAGCGGTGGGAATAGTAGGGGGCGGTGAGGCCTCTGCGGCAGCACAGCCGGCCACGGGAGGCAGGAGCATGCGGCACGACCGGCGCTGCTTTGGGCGGCTGGAGCAAGAAGAGCAAAGGTTGAAGAAGCACTATGGCCGTTGGATGGACATCGTACGGTCCCAGCAGTCAGGGGGAAACGATTTTTTTCGCAAAATACTGGTGGCCCGTCTGGTGGGTCCCCGCTGTCAGGTGGAGGAATAATTATTTTTCGCGTAATAAGGAGGCACTTCCTTGCGGCTGCCGTGGACCCAGCTGTCAGCCTATCCACGTACAGTCCACGTCCGATGGAAGTCGTTCCTTGACCACGTTGACCACGCCGCGCCGAGAGCACCAGGGCGGTGGACGACGGCAAGGCCTAGGAAGGGGACGATGCGGAGCCGGGGAAGACGCGGCAGTGGATGCACACGCGGAGAGGAGTACGAGGGTTCACTGGTTCGGCTGCGCTGCCATCACCGCAGAATAACAGGGGATGTGGGTGAGTGGAGGGATGGCCTGGCTAGAGGTGGGAGTAGTAGGGGGCGGTGAGGCCTCCGTGGCAGCACAGCTGGCCACGAGAGGGAGGAGCAGGCGGCACGACCGGCGCTGCTTTGGGCGGCTGGAGCAAGAAGACCAGAGGTTGAAGAAGCACGACGACCGTTGGATGAACATCGTACGGTCACTGCAGCTAGAATCGTTTATATTGACTAAGTTGACAAAGCCCTTGGTACGTCAACTTAGTAGGCCCACAGGTCAGCTTCCGAAACGGTGCGCCCCAAATGTCAGGGGAGGAATCATTTTTTGGGCGGGTGAAACTAGAATATTCGAGATTGAAGAAGAAGCACGGCATCCGTTGGATGGACATCCAACGGCCACTGCTGCTAGAACCGTGTGTTGACTATAAGTTGACAAAGCCTTGCATACGCGTCAACTCTGTTTTTTTAGGGACGCGTCAACTTAGTAAGGCCATAAGTGTGTGGCAGAGAACTTATAGCCCATTTGAGATTTGTAAGAATGTGTAGCCATTTTTGAATTCTAATGGAATTTACTATAGCCCATTTATAGTTTGTTAAAAGTACAGCCCATTTCAACCAACCGTTCAAAACAGAATTCAATAAAATTTCCCACATTTTGATGGGATCCGAAATATTTTTATCCCGAAATTTCTAGTCAGACTAAATACAATTTCAATATAAATTTATATTACATAAAAATCCAACGAAACATTGCGCTCGCAACAATTAATGAAATTAAAATTTTAAATATCCAAAAATAATATTTTATAAAGTAATCACGTGTTTGGTGCATTTTTTTACAGTTACTGCCCAGTTTTTATAATTACATCCCATTTATTATTTCTTAAAGCCCATTTTCTTGTTAAGCCTAATGCATCCCTCCTAGGAAAGATTTGCAGCCCAGCGGGGCGGAGAATAACAACTTGACCTTGCGTGGGTATTCCTAAAAAAAGTATAACTGGGCTAGCCATTTTCAGCTTGACAAAAATTTCTATCTGGGCTGGATATCTGGCCTGGGATAGACGGGCCACAGCCCGCCCAGTTAATACCTGCAGCGATGTTTTCGTTCTTGTTCAGAGGAGAAAAATTAATATCTGGGCTAAACATAAAAAAACTCTGCAGTGCTCACACCTCAAAAACACAAATACTGCTCGAGCTGCTTGGTCCCAGCTGTCGGCCGCTTCTTGTGCAATTCTCTCGTTTATTGACTACTACATAGGTTGACAATGATGTGGGACCGTGATGTCAGGAAACCAGGAGGAAGCAAAATAAATTATAGTTATATATATAAAATAAGGAGGCACTTGCGTACGTGAGGCTATGGACCTGGTGGGTCCCCATTGTCATCCTCTCCAAGTAAAGTCATCTCCTCGCCCGCGTGCGCTTTCCGCGCGAAACAGTCAGCGCCGCCCGCCCTGCTTCCCGGTGCAGGCGATTGCTCCGCCTTCAAACGACACAAGTGCCGTCCGTCCGTCCATCTGCCGCCCACATTAATGATACGCGGTTGCCGAGGCGGCTACTCCGGCGACACACGTCCGTCCCTCCGCCCGCCCACCATTGCTATGTAAACTGTTGCGCCGGCCATAGCCGCAGTCATCCACATCCGTTCCCTTTCTCCTGTCCACACCACTACTGCCCACCATGGCTTCCTCGCGCTCCAGCGCTCTTCGGGATGGGCGGACGACGGACCACAAGGAGATGGCAGCCATTGCTGCCGATCGGCTGGCCGGCAGACAGCCGGAGGACGACGACGTCCCAATGGAGAACATGGTAGTCGACGATCCGGCGCCAACCCCCTCCTCCGCGCCATCCTTGCCGGTGCATTGCACCATGACCATCGGCGAGGCCCGTGCCCAATATATGGACAGGGTGAGGCAGATGCGTGAGGAGCAGTTCCGGGAGGCGCATGCCGACGCCGCCTACAGCCACCATCTCCTCCAGGAGCACCTGCAGGCGGAGGAGCAGATTGCCGCGGAGCGGGCGGAGCAGGAGGCGCTGCTCGACTCGTACCGCTCCGCCCGCAAGGGCCGCCTCGAGCGCTGGCGGTACCGCATGCGGGTGGCGGAGGCTGCGGCCGCGGCCGCCTACAAAGAGGCTAGCAAAGAGGGCGATGGAGCGGGCGAGGCACTATTTGGCGAGACCGAGGACGAGGCAGAGGACAATGCCGGCTCCGACGAGTCCCCGCTCCGCTGGCGTCGACGAGGCCCTACTCCACCGAGGCCCCGCGGCGCCAACAACGAGGCAGAGGACACCGCCGACTCCGCCGAGGCCACGCCCCGCCAACAACGAGGCAGAGGACATCGCCTGCTCAGCCGAGGCCCCACCCTGCCGGCAACGTGGGGGAGGATTTCCACCGCTCCGCTGAGGCGCCGCCCGCCGGCAACAAGACAGAGGACATCGCCGGCTCCGCCGAGGCCGCGCCACACAGAAAACGAGGAAGAGTAGAACACGGTAGGTCGCCGTTGCTCGGGTCCAAGTAAGGCCACCGCTGCTACCCTCCGGTTGAAGCCAAGCTAGGCGGGTTGACCATTGACGGACGGTTAGCTTCTTGGCGGCGACGTGGAGTCGGAGAGCTGCGCTGGAGAAGAACGCTGCTTCTACTTAACTGCTGGTGCAGTTGGCTGACTGACGTGTGGGCCCAACAGGCCACATGTCAGTTACGCAACTGCACCTGCAGTTAAGTCACTGAAGCTTCTATTCGGGTCAACGGGACACAGGTGGGTAGCTTCGGTTAATTAATTATACCTCCAGCGCACCCCTTTTTAGTTGAAGAATGTATGAAATGTAATGAAATCCGGCATGATTATATGAAATCCGACCGTGCATGAATGAATTTATTTCGATTAGTTCGAATTCCTGTATCACTGGCATTGGATAAACATGCAAAACAATACGTACTAGCATTATTCCCAGGGTGATCACCTCGTTTGCAGCAGTTTCACATGTACTCCCTCCGGTCCTTTCTAGTCTGCATACAAGTTTTGTCTGCAGTCAAAGTATCTCTACTTTGACCAATCTTATACAAAAAAGTATGCACTTTCACAATGTGCGAAGTAAAAAGGAACAGAAGGAGTACAAAGAGTTTGAGCAGCTTTTTAGCGTTTCTGTACATTGCAATCAAACACACAGGCCTGGCAATTCATAGAGAACATTCAAAACAATCGATGATTATGCATCTCAGCGGCTCACATGTCAGAGGCAATATTTACTTCACAACTAAAGAATAAAGAAAAAATTGATCGACGCTGCTGACAGCAAAGGGCGTCCCATTCAAAAATATCAAACGCATGTCTTGCTAAAATCAATGAGCAAAATTTGACAAGGTTGTCCCATTCCAAAATATCAAATGCCTACGATTGTGGAATGGGCAGGGTTTGCCATCAGTTCGGACATTGACATGGCACCTCGTGCTAAATAAACCAGCTGTTCTTTTTGTGCAGTTCCACCAAAATCAACCAAATTCGCGCGTAGCTTGTATGATTTCGCCCTTATATGTTGCAACGCCTTGAACTTATCGACACCTCCTTTCTTGTGGTGGAAATGAATGATTCAATGTATTCATGAACATTTTGTGCAGTTCCCATTGAAATCAAGCTGAGCACCCCTGTTTGCACAAATACAAAAAAGTGATTAGTATAAAGCAAACTGTACTATGAATTGACAGTTTCAACAGGCACATACATGGTCCATGTAGAGCACACTTTTAGAAAAATGGAACTCACCAGAAAGAATCCTAGAACAACATTGTACTCGCGCATCACAGCAAAAAAATGGAGATTTGTCAGTCCTTCTGAGCTGAAGTTAGTTTGGTCTTGTGGGGAGTAATGTAACCATCCTTCAACTGCTCCTTCTGATGAGAAGATAGACAGGGCTTCTTCATCCTGGCATAATCGGAACTAGTCACTTCACGTACTCCATATTTTTCTTCAGAGGAAGATGATCCTGTTGTGTAAAGACAAGAGGACTACTAAATGCTAGCATCCCTGTTTGCTCGAAAAAAAGGAAAGGAAATATTTAAAACAGCACAGATGAAGCACTTCTCAAGGACAATACCACTTTTTCATGACAGTATCTAAACAGTAGCACAACACCAATAGAGATGACAAAGCTCAATCATATGGATGAAATCAGTGGGCAGTACCAACCTTTGTCAGGAGGCTTATTGTGTAGAGCATACAGATGGAGCACTTCTCCGGAACCATCTGTTGCTATCTACGGTGGTGGCCATGCTTACTATATACTCCTCGATTAATTTAATGTTTCCAACATCTTCTTGTGCAGTTCCACTAAAATATATGGTATCTTCAATGAAGATCCCTGTTTGCACAAGTAGAGATAATTACATATTACATTAAGAGTGGCATCAAATCAGTGGCAAAACAATTGCTCGTTCCAGCCATAGAAATAAATTAAGATGCAAAACTATATCATTACTTGTGTCATCACAGTTCCAGTGCTTCATTACAGCACCGGGAGTTGATTTTTGTTTTTCTTCCGCTTGTTCTTCCCCTTCATCACTTGGGTCAATAACAGACAAGCTTCGCCTTCAATGTAAGATTTGGCATGTCAATTAGGGAGCACAAGTATAGTACTAAACTTAATTTTCTGATGAAAGTGGCAAAATACAGCCCAGCAGTTGTGAAATATCCTTATCTTACCTCAATGGGATATTACGGTGCACATACAGATTGGAAGTCTTGTCTCCATTTGTGCAGTTCACTAAAATCAAGCAACATTATCGTACAAGTAGCACAACATATGAAAGCACACTGCAGAATCATGTGAAAGAAGGCTAGTACTGACCTCTCATGATGCGGAATTCAAACAACTCACAAGAAGAAGATCTGAACCAAATTCGCCTTAACGGATAGGAAGTAAGATCTCCTCTTGTGCAGTTCCACTAAGATCAAGCAATCAAGCAACATTGTCGGTGTGACATTTTGGTTGAACTGCACAAAACACTCTTAAAACAAAAGTGTTTTGTGCAGTGCAACAAAAGGTCACAATGGCAACGAGGTGAAGTAGATAACCCTGTTTACACAGAGGTGCAAAGGAAACAATTAGTGGTCAATAACGGTGGATGACACAGAAGCCAATAAAAAGAAGCATCTATCTTATCTAAATGGGAAAGAAAGCAAGACAGTAGCATTTCTCAAACGGTGGCATTGATTAATATTAACATAGAGATTATATTAACAATAAAATTCGTTAAACATGTAATTTGCTTTTAACTGTGGCATTGCATCAATTTTCCGGCGGCATTATTAGAGGGTGTTTGTTTACAGGGACATTTTGGTGTAGGGACTAAAAAAACTCCGTGTCAGACCCATCTAAACCAAATAGGAGGGACTTTTAGGGACTAAAAGTGGGCATTTGGGACTAAATAAAGAAGACCCCGAGGGAGTCTTTTTGGGACTTTTTCCAATCGTTGCCCCTGCCACACATCGCACATTGTCTCTATTAGTTCATTACTAGGGGTAACATGGTCTTTTAGCATGTCATTTAATAACCTCTAGTCCATGTTTAGTCCCTGGAACCAAGCAGGTAGGGACTAGGGAGTTTTTAACCAAACAGGGCCTTAGATTAACAACAGCTAATGAGTTGCATGGGACAGTGGACGCACCAGCACCATGTGCATCTACCGATGTACTGTGGTCATGCACAGTCTGTTGCAACAAAGAACAAACAACCAAGGAGCATATTTATGTTGGTCCCAGTTTTGTTATCTTTAGACACCTTTCCCTATGTGAGCGCAGCAAATCTAGTCCTGCTCAAACTCTACAGCCTTGTCCCTTCCTTTCCTTTTTTAACTAGTACTTTCGCCCCTTCATTTCCTCTTTGAACCACGTCCTAGATTTATGCGATACAACTTTCCCCACTACTTTCCCCCATTCCTTTCCTCTTTGAACCACGTCCTAGATTCATGCTATAAAACTTTCCCCCTTCATTTCCTCTTTGAACCACGTCCTAGATTCATGCTATATACAACTTTTCCCACTACTTTCCCCCACTCCTTTCCTCTTTGAACCACGTCCTAGATTCATGGTATACATGCAGCTAGAGCAATGCATGTGGAGTAAGTAAATTATACCTTACGGTTCTTGGGGTGTGGTTCGGTGGGCGATGGGACGGCGGCGAAGAAGAAGGGGTCGGAGGCCCTCCCGCGCCGCCGCTGGGTGGAAAGTGAACAGCTGCGCCGGTAGTCCCTCGCCGACGGCGACAGCGTTAAGCCTCCTTCCCTTCCCGGCGGACGGATCCTGCCGGCTCTTTGAGCAGCAGTGAGGGGAGAGAGAGGCCAACGAAGTCTTGTTTAGATCTGGAGAGGGCGAGAGAGTGTGAAGAGAGCAACTACAAGCGCTGAGGCTCCAGCAGGAGAGGGCGAGAGAGTGTGAAGAGAGCAACTACAAGCGCTGAGGCTCCAGCGTGTATATATATACTGGAGAGAGAGTGTGAAGCGTGCAAACCCTAGAAAACATTTTGACCAGTCAAAGAATCCACCCGAGACCTCAAGTTTGATGAGCGAACAGGCTAACCAGCTACACAACCCTCCCGTTATGTTCAACGAGAGGGAAATAACCTTTTATACATTCCTGCATTCGTGTGACAAGCATGCCGTGTTTTTTTTGTGTGTGGGAGTCATTGGGATTTCAATCATAATCGTGTCATGTGGCTTTGGTGGTAAGACTATCCACAGTGGTGCAGAAATAATGCAGCCTTAGTCACCTTACCTCTCTCCACGTAGTACGTTGGGTCCCACCAGTCAGAGGGTGAAACAAACAAATTAATAAGAAAAAATAAAAGCGCCACCGGTGTATCTTACCTCACACATCTCACTACTGCTCGGGAACATTGTCCAATTGATCCCTCTGTTCGCTCACGTACTATTTTAAGTGAATCCTTATTATAACATGCACACAAATTTTGGGCACTTGTATTCGACTTAAGTCAGTGTGCCACCGTATCTCATATACTTACTACTCCCTCCGTCTAGGTTTAATAAGTCACGTTAGAAGGTGCAACGGGACCAAGGTGCGTGCGTGTGCGTGTGTGTGTGTGTGTGTTTAACAGCATGTGTGTGTTAGAGAGAGCGACAGATCGACCTACTCCTACAGAGAGATGTTGTGTAGTGTAGTACGATTTTAGCCGCGAGAGTCGGTGCATCCTCTCGTTTCTGGGCATGTCCGGTAGGGACATGTGGACAGCTGCCACGCCCGCTCCTGACCAGCCTGGCCCACCTAAAGCCCCTCCATCGCCCGCGCGCGCTTCCCGCCCGAAACGGTCAGCGCCGCTCCAAAGAATCGGTGCCGCATTCATGCCCGGGCAGAGCGGACGCAACCTCACTGGCGCAAGAGTGATGGTTGCTTCGTCCGTCCAACTTACTGCTGGGTCTATGTGATTTGACGGCTCATTGGTCTTTATTACTGAGGTGGTAGGACTGCCGGATGTCCCACGCTTTCGGCGAAAGGAGGTACTACTACTAGATTACAATTTTCTCCATTCTTACAGCGGAGGCGTGCAAGAGCAGTGAAAACACACAGGCTCAGTGATTACATGGCCCACCTCACACTATCACCGTGCGACACCTAACTCTTTACATAGTACTCCCTCCGTTCCTAAATATTACTAGATGAGTCCCCGCGCGTTGCCGCGGAACAGCGGTATATCTCTCTGCGCAAAATTATCGATTTCATAGAACTAAAAAAACTCTATAACCGCATGACAAATGTGGTAGCCAAACTAAATAAACTCCCATCATCATTTAGATCATCCCACGTAAGGAAAAAAGATCAGCCAACTCCTACTGCATAATGGGATTATATTTTTCTTTTTGACATGTTAATGGGACTTAAAAGCTCACTTACATGCATGCTACTAGTGCATGCTTGCATGCAGACATGTTGATGTGATTTAAAACCCACTCACATGCATGTGCCACGGTATTTCTGCATGCTTGCATGTGGCTTAGTGTGGAGCCTCTCAACGTCTAGATCAGACGGCTATTATGGACTGATTTACTTCATCTAACGACTACATCAATTTTGATGATGTGGCTCAAGGAGAGGATAGAGAATTCCTAGTAGTGGGGGCTAGCTATTACTAGTAGATAAGTCTTTGTAGAGATTCCACTACATACGGAACAAAATGAATGAATCTACACTTAAAATGCATCTATATACATCCGCATGTGGTTCATGGTGAAATCTCTACAAAGACTTATATTTAGGAACGGAGGAAGTACTAGTATAGTATGTACTATAATTTATCAGCGAGATAAATTTGTACAATGCTATGAAGCTTCCAGCTTCTGTTACATGTATCTTGCGTCCAAGGTTGCCCGTTGCAACATTTCATCAAATACAAAGGAGACTAACATGCATGCTATTGCATATCAATGATTGACAGATCATAGCAAATATGTACTCCATCCGTTCCAAAATAAGTGTCTCAACTTTGTGCAAACTTTAGTACAAAGTTGTACTACTACTAAAGTTGACACTTATTATGGAACAGAGGCAGCTAAAGAAAAAACGATCCATGCAGTCCCTAGCCCTTGAACCGTGAACCCTGACCAGGCTTCAATTTGCTGGCAACGTTCGAGCTTCCTAATAAATGAATTTTGCAACCTTTTGACCATCGGATCATTTTGTGCAGTTTCACCAAAATCGAGATGAGCATCCCTGTGGCAAAGAAATTGAAGAAGCGTGATTAGAATAAGATTACTGGGACTAGTTGATGAGACATAAACTCATCACAAGTACAGTACGTAGAAGCCAGTAGAGGTATGTGCGGGGCAAAGAAGTAGAGAAATATCCACAGGGAGTGATGTGGGCAGCTGGAGCAGTGGTGCAAGCTGGCTGTAAAGGGAGTAGTACCTGAGGGACGTAGCTCAACCTTGAGGAGGGCGGCGGGAGGCGGCAACTGCCCACGTCGCGGCAGTGAGCAAGGGACGAAGGCAACCTCACCGGCTTTGTGAGAGAGAACGGCGGGGACCCCTGATCGGGATGTGCCGACAGTGGGTTTTCGCCGTTGGCGACGGCCACCGCATCTACACTAAGCATCCACCCCTTCCCCAAGCGGACCTGATCCGCCGGGATGTTAGAGATGTGGCCACAGTCGTTTTGTGCGAGAGAGTGTGAAGAGAGCAACCCCAGCAAGCAACCGTGTAGGCTGGCCTGTCCTGACTATGTATATAGTGGAGCGGTTTCCTTTTCTCTCCATATGAACCTATCATATTGCGTACGTGCCACTGAAGAAAAAAAACTTTATTTATAAATGACGCGGCACCTACTACTCGTTCTCCTATAACCTTGCGCTTGGCATCTCCAAAATATTAACCTTGCGATTGGCTCTTCGCCTCTTCGGGAAGTCGAGCAATAATGGTAGTGCAGTATATATCGTTCTGGCTATATGAGACCGAATGAATTGTTGCACGTCCACCACGTGGGCGAGGGTCGAGGGGCGAGGGAGAGTGCTACATACGGAGCAAAATGAGTGAATCTACACTCTAAAATACGTCTATATACATCAGTGTTTGGAGTATGTACTAGTAGTTCATATTGAAATCTACTAAAGGACATATATATTCCAAACAATATGATATAATCTCTATAACCAAGGTAGTAGGGACGAGGAGTAAACGGAGGGAGTAGTAAATTTTTCTCCTCGTCCTGCGAGCCACCGCGCGCATGGGCGAGGGAGCGGGCGTAACGCGGAGCAAGCTTCACCTCATCCTGCGAGCCACCGCGCCCGTGGGCGGGGGAGATGACGTACTAAGTAAGCTTCTCCTCGTTCTGCGAGCTGACGGGACACATCAAAAGTACTCTAGTGTATAGAGCCTTGCCTCTAAGGTAGGCCCCACATGGTTTGCCTCTTTTTTTAACATAACACGTCAAGTCGCAATTTGTTTGTTCACCTGTGGTAGACGATCCTCCCTCCACCAAGTGGACAACCAGTACATGTGCCAAATTACCACGTGGGCTGCCTTTTTTGTACAGAAATGAGCTCCACCGTGTACCCGTGCGGGTGTGGTTGGGAAAGAGACGGGAGTACGTGTGTCGTGCATGCACCTCTTCTCTTCGTGCACGTCCCCCACCTACGTGGGTGTGTGTGAGAGATACAAACCGCGTTCGTGGTTTTTTTTTGTTTTGGGGTGGGGGTGGGGTGGGGGGTTGATTTCGTGAATTATTTGTGGGAATATGTGTCGATGACATCTCAAACAAAATTTTGCATGCAATGTGTGTGAAATGGAGGCCTATCCATATCATACATAGAGGGTCGGGCAATCCACGAGAAGAGAGGGAGGGGTCATAGCTATCGATAGAGTCGAAGAGAGGATCAAGTGGGTGGGTGCGAGATCGATGAAGAGAGCCATCGAAATTGTGTGTGTGTGTGCAAGTCAAAGATATAGGGCGACTGGCCTACCGGAACGTTAGAGGGCACATGTCAAGTTTTTGTGTGGCAGGGAGACATGACTAGAGCGCTCGATGTATCGGTGTGTGTGGGGGGAGGGGGGTGGGGGGAGGGGTAGGCAGAGGCCTAACTATAGAGGTAGAACGACTCGTATATGTGTTGAGAAGGAGAGACCCAGCTATGTCTTGAGGGAGATCGGTCGACATCCATACATAACTGAAGGACGGGAAATATGATGGGACAGAGAGAGAGGAGAGAGAGAGGGAGGGAGAGGGAGGGAGAGGGGTAGAGTGCTGGATGGGTGATGGAGTTGCTTCTCGAAGATGGTGGGAGAGGCCTACTAGACAAACTGAGGGTGGAACTGCAATGTTATCAATAAGAGTGGGGATGTGTTTCTGTGTGTGCCTGTGCGTGATAGATCTATCGGGACGCATCCATGGATGATGAAGGGGAACCATGTGTTTGGTAAGCAAACCTAACTAGATCGGTAGATCAATTGTTGTTTGTCGGAGGAAGGGAGAGACACAACTAAAGAGGTAGATCGATTGACGTGTGGGTAAAAACGAGTTATAAGGACCTAGCTAGCTATATGTATAGCGAGAGATCGGTCGGTGTACGTCCATTTGTTAGAGGCAAATAAGGCCCAGCGAGACGGATAGACAGAGAGAATGGAGCTAGGAGGTGGTGCGAGAGGCCCAACTACTAGCTAGATAGGGGGAGGAGTGTGCGGTTGTGAGATCGATGAAAAGAGGGGCGAGAGTTTACACGTGTGTCTGGCCGTATGAGAGACACGAGGCAAGGACACATAAAGGAGGAGATTGAAGGTGTGTGTGTATGTTGTAGGCAGGCATCGCTGGAGAGGTTTATCGATCGGTGTGTGTCGGAAAGGAGTTGTGGAGACTCTGGGAGAATGACCTAAAGAGAAAAATCAATGTGCCCGGTGGATAGAATGCCGAGGGAGGGGGAGGGCGAGGAGGGCGTGTGCATGCACGAGAGAAAGTTAGTGGTAGCTACAAAGGTTAGAGGATTGTGTGGGTGTAAGAGACTAACAAAGATCATAATTTGATATGAAAGCGGATTCATATATTTGAATAGGAGATCATAGTGTTTTAAACATTGCATGCATGAATATAGCGGTGATACACGTGATGTGCACATGTTATACCATAATGTGATAATGCATGGCGTTTGCAACTCACAGCTAAATGACGAACAATCTAAACCATACTATACATCAAATAATCTCACATTTTATTTGAATTTGTGATAATGTGTGGCGTTTGCAGCTTACAACTAAATATCGAACAATCTAAACAATACTATATATCGAACATTCTCACATTTTATTTGAATTTGGGGTAATGTGTGGTGTTTGCAACTCACATCTAAATACTTGTAGGCGTAGGGGGCGGGGCACCATACATAATGTGATAAACACATTATACATATGAGACATGGTTTAGATTATGAAGATCTAGCTAGAGCTATAAATGTAATGTGATTTGAAATCAAAATAAAGTGGATTCAAAAAATCTAGTTCGAGTTCATATAGTACACATAGTTCATATGTAACTCGAGACTAATCATGTGGTGTGCTGTGAAGATAATACACAAACGATGGTTTAACTTGACAATAATGATGATTGTAGATCTTATTAAAACAGAGAAACGAATTCAAATGCTTTGACTTCACAACAATCATTACTGTAGATCTTATTCAAATAGAGAAACGAATTCAAATTTAGTTCATATTGAAGCGGTAGTATATACGTTTGGAATGCACTAAAACGTTCATTTGAGTAGTAGGTTGCATGCATTATACACGTAGCGAAATATTTTAATTGAACATAACATGAATTCAAAGTTTTGAATGACATTTGTAGTGCGCATTGATTTGGTACAGTACACGTTAGGCTTGTCCGGAAATTTCAACCCGCGCCTTGTTAGCCCGAAATATTTAAGATATATCTTTGTCTCGTTGTGCTGCGACAACTCCCTCCATCTCAACCCGCGCCTTGCTATTCCGAAATTACAACGCGCGCGAAAACTCCCACCTCCTGTGAAATCCCGACACGCGAAATGCCCGTGGTACCCCTGAATCGAAAGAACCGCCTCAAATCGGTGGGGGTACTTTCGTAACTTACCCCACATTTCGGACAAGCGCGTCTCTAAGCCATGGTTCCCCACTGCCGTCCCATCCGCCCACCCATTCGTACACCGAGGCCGCGAAAACCCGCGACGAAACCCCACACCCTGCTCCATCCGCCACCCAGCCGGAGCCTCTTCCCCGACGACGTCGTCCACAGCAACACCTCGACGTCCCTCATCCACCGTACCGGATGAGGATCCGTCATCGATCTCATCGTCCCGCCGGCTCAGCCACCCCGTCCTCCACCTCCAAGGAGCTGCCCCGAAGTTTCCCTTGTCTTTCGCACCACCTCCATTCCCACACCGCCGTCTTCACCTGCACCACCAGAAGAGCATCATCATCACCGTTTCCTCGGATGAAGCTGCGGCCTAATCGGCGCCACCAAAGAGGTTGTACACTAATCGCCGCATTTTCTTCTTGATTCGATCTCACGGTGCTGCCGGCGCTCGGTCCCGAGCTGACACGTCCCGGCTCCATCCACGGCGGCGTCGCCGGCCACTTCCTCCACGACGTCGCTCCCTCGGTGGCGACGTCCACATCAGTAGGAGCTGCTGCTGCTTTAGCTCTCGCTCGCGCTGCTGCTCTGCTCTTGCTCTCGGTCCCCTGCCTGGTCTGCTCTTGCTATTGCTCTTGCTCGCGCTGCTGCTCTCGCTCTTGCTCTTGCTTGCGATGCTGCTCCGATTTAGCTACACTTCAGTCGACTGAATCGACTTTTGGGTCAGTCGATTTTCAGGGGGTGGGGGGGGGGGCTCGCCGGGGTGAAGGAAGAACCAGCCGCAGCGGGGAGGGGGGCTCGCCGGAGAGGTACCCCACTATCTATCTTAGGGTTCAGGACGGGGGCGGTGGTCGCCGGCGGTGGCGGGGCGTTGGCGGGGCGGTGGCGTGGGGGTCGCCGGAGAAAAAGCTCGGCACGGGGGGCCTAGAGGGATGGCCGGGGCGGCGGCGGACCGGCGGTGGGGAGTGTTTTCGGGGCGGGCGGGGCGGCGCACCGCCGGCCGCGGGCGGCGCACCACCGGCCGCGGGCGGCGGGGGGCTACTATTTGGCCGGTGGTGGCTGGCGGCTCAGGGGGTGGAGGTTGAAGATGACCCGCAGGCCCTTGATTTCGTATCCAACGGCTGCAAAATCGACTGACCAGAGATGAAAAAGTCAGTTGACCGACGTGTAGCCTCACCTTGCTAGTGCGTTCAGTTTCGACAACAAAATTCAGTTTCGACAGCAAAATTCAGTTTCGACAGTTAAGTTCAGTTTCGACAGTTAAGTTCAGTTTCGACAGTTAAATTCAGTTTCGACGGTTAAGTTCAGAGATGAGCGGCTGATGTATTTTACATCTAGCACTTTGTGGTTATGTATTTTACGTCATGTATTGGAGATGCTATTAGAATTCCACTCAGGTTAACGTTGTTCGTTGTCTCTCTTGTCCTGCTTCAGCCTCGGCGTCGTACAACTCACCGGAGCTGCTCCAACGACGAAACCCTCCATCACAGCGGAGCAGTACCTCGGGCTCCATCTCCAGACGCCTAAGATCTTCTTCCCCTCCTCCGACAGCCAAGTCAGCCGGAGCATCCTCACCGGCCAACCCAATCACGCTGAGATCGGCATGGCTTCGCCAAAGAGGTTGTACACTTGTTGCATCTCTTTTTTACTCTACATGTTATATATATTGTCCACTGAGCACACGGATTTGTTCCTTTAGTGTCTCCTTGAAAGAAAAAACGTAGGAATTTTAATTTTCACTTTTCCTCCTTTTCAAATTCCTATTCATGAAGCACAAGACTAAGAGATAGTAGCATAATAGCATTATAACCGTACATTTTCTTGTGGTTTGACTTAATCTCACCATGCTTCTTTGCATCCTGTGATCTTCCAATTGTTGTGAATCAAACACCCAGATTGGTAGAAATCCTGTGTTTTTAAATTCTCTGTTTTGCACGTGCATTCCTATCCTATTCCTGTCTATTTCCTATCCCTGCATTGTTGGAATCCTCCAATTCAAACGAGCCCTTTCAGAATTACTTCTCTTACAGATAGTTGTCAAAGAAAACCTTGCGTGGTTTGTCCCGCTCCTGCTGCGCCGTCGTCCACCCCAGCTCAGCTGCTCCAACGACAGAAGGGTCCAGCACAATAGGGATCCGGCCTCCAGACTGTCTTTCGCCGCCTCAGATCTTCTTCCCCGCCGCTGGCAGCCATGAAAACTGCATTACCATCATCAACCGAGCAGATGACCTCGAGGACCACACGGGTCCGCAAGAGAGGTCGCACTCTTTCGTGTCTGCTTACGTTATGCATCGCTTAATATTACATGCTACTTTATCGTCCTGTTCACCGATTAGACTCTGAGTCAGCTCCAAACTAATGGTCAAACTTGAGTTTTTAAATGGTTGTGGGGTACATATCGGGGCCGCTATCAATAGTATCTATCTACTATCTGGTTAATCTCCGGTGTCTACTATGAGTTTCATGTTGGGTGGGAAACAAATAGTAAAAAAGCCATTATGTGTATTCTTTAACTGAAGCCATTATCTGCCTGCTATTATTGGTTTTGGGTCTATCCACAGGTTGCTACCATCACTCTGGATTTCTGCATGCACTCCTTACATAATCTCACTATGTTTTATTCCTATGCATGACAGTTATTGTAAACAATGGAACTGAACATGTAGAGCAAAAGAGACGAGCCTTGCGTGGCAATAAAATTTCATGCAGACGTCGCTCCATGGTAGGCGCAAAGGCAGCCCCCCTCCACGCATTTTGGATTGTAATCGAGAGGAAGATATCTGTTCTGAGGGGGATTCAGAAGGAGAAGACAACTCCTATTTACCCTGAGGTCTTCGCTCTAACTTGGCATGCTGATGTTGGTTATATCATGCATATGGTGTCTTGCATTGCTTACTTTATACATCAAATATGTCATCTGCTTAGTTTAGACATCCTTTGTGCGAATGCCATCTGTTTAGTTTATTCATCGTTTATGTGAATTATGCAACGCCATCTTGTTTAGCCAGGCATCATATATGTGAATTTTGCAATGCCATCCTGCTTAGCCAGTCATCTTATATGTAAATTATATCAGGTCATGCATTTTTTTCATTACATATTACATTTGTCAACAATGTTAGTACATTCAACTGATCTTCGTGTGCATCAGCCATTTGACACGGTGATGGCAAATTCTGGAGTGAAAACAAGGTCTTCAGAGCAGACTATGCTATCTGACGAAGCGCATATCTCGCTGGTTACGGATAGCTCCTCAGAGGAGGATTCAGAGACAGATGACCAGTCCTATCCCCCCCCCCGAGGTGTATGCTCTAACTTGGCAGGGTTATGTTGCTCATATCGTGCGTATGGTGTCTCGCATTGCTATGTCATTTGATTAGTTTAGACATGCTTTGTGTGAATGCCACCTGTTCAGTTTCTAATTACCATATATGTGAATTATGCATTGCCATCTTGTTGCAAGACATTATATATGTGAATTATACAATGCTATCTTGTTGCAAAGGCATTATATATGTGAATTATGCAATGCCATGCTGTTTAGCCAATCATCATGTATGTGAATTATATCATGCTATCATTTTTTTGTATTACGTGTTCCATTTGTTGACAACGTTTGTATATTCAACTACTCTTCCTGTGCATCAGCCATTTGAAGCGGTGATGGAAGTATCTGGAGTGAAAACAAGGTATTCAGAGCAGACAATGCTACCTGCTGAAGCAGACATCTTGCTGGTTATCGAGAGCTCCTCAGAGGAGGATTCAGAGACTGATGACCAGTCCTATTTCCCCCCTGAGGTCTATGCTCAAACTTGGCAGGGTTATATTACCCATGTCATGCATGTTGTCTTGCATTGCTTAGTTTTTACATCATATATGGATTGCCATCTGCTTACTTGCTTACTATATAAATCATATATTTGAATTATATCATGCCATCATGTTTACATAGTACATACACATCATCTATCTGAGTTATGGCATGGCAACCCATTTAATAAAGACATCATATAGTTATATCATCTCATCCTGTTTAGTGTTTACAGTCATCATATTTTGAATTATGGCATTCTATCCGTGAATATATGTGAATTATGGCATGCCAACCTATTTAATAAACACATTATATAGTTATGTCATGCCATCCTGTTTACATAGTCTCATATTTTGAACTATATCTTTCCATCTTTTTTAGTTAGCCATCATAATGTGAAATTGTGTCATGCTATCCTGTTTAGTTAGCCATCATATATGTGAAATTGTGTCATGCTATCCTGTTTGGTTAGACAACATAAATATGAATTATTTCATGCCCTCTTTTATTCCCCACTATTCATTGCACCTGTCTATCATACAATGTCTATACTTACAATTACTTTTCTTGTTTATCATCCATTTGAATTGGAGAGCGTGATGGCAGTATCTAAGGGAGTAACAACACGGTCTTCAGAAAAGATAGTGCTACCAGTTGATGCAGATAGAACCACGGTTGTACTTGCCCAAGGACCAGATCCATCACACATAACCCAGACTCTCGCAGATTGTACCCCTACCCAGTTGGACAGAGAACCAGCTACACCCCTTCTAACCCCAACCCCGGCAGATAGTAACCCAGTTCCAGTTGACACATCACCGTCTCCACCACAGAGCACCCAAACACGAGCAGTTAGTAAGGGAACTGCAGTGCCCAAAGCACGAGGACCACCACTCTGAATCCCAACTCAACGCTTAAAGGAGAAGATTTGTTCTCAGGTCAGGTTCTGTAGCTATGGTTCATACTCCTTTGCTCTTGCATTACTGTATTTACTCATACCAACTATTTTCAAATTTGAAGGATGGAATTAAAACTCCAATGGCGCAACAGGTATGTTTTAAACCTGTTTCTTTAACTGGTTTGCTGTTATAACCTGCTCTATGTTGATTTCAGTTTCAATTGAATAAACAGTTATGTTCTCATGTCATGCACATTACAAGTGTTGTTATTGCTCTATAGTTACCCACACTTATATTCTGTCTATTCTGCTTTGTCTTGAACAAATATTATTTGAACTGTGTCTCTATCTTGATTTGGCAACAAAAACTAGAATGATATAGTCCATAAAGTGACCATGGTACATAGATATATGTTTGTTTCATGTTGTTATCATGTCCACTTTACTACTGAACTCATTTACCAAAATGAGTTTCATATACAACATGGTAAACATGTGATGTGTCTGCTTGTTTCTCTTTTAGAATGCGGACAAAATATTGGAGAACAGTACCGCGTTATCCAATGGTAAAGGAAATAATGCAGATAAGGTTCAAGATAGTGAGACATCCCTGTTGGTCTCCAAGAAAGCTGATAAAAACTATCTTGACGACAGTGAGGGAACCCAAAAGTCCTGTCTTGATGTAGTGTTCGAGTTACTGGCCACTACTGCTGGCACAAGCTCTTCGAACTTGCTGCCTGAATCAGTTCGTCTTCTTGAGTCTCAACTTCAAGTTGAAAGACATCGATCAGATATGCTGCGACAGGAAGCTGAAGGACTGAGGAAGTCCCTGCAGAATTCAGATGCATATTTTCTGGTGCAACAGCAAGCGCTGGAGGATTTAAGCGCCAAACAAGAGAAAGTTAATAAGCTTGCTAAGCATCTTGCCAGCATTATGGGTACCCAGGATATTGTTTCTTGATATCTTCTGAAGTGGTTTCAGTTCTGGATTTGTTTTGCTGCGGCGTTTATTTGCGCTGGTCGCCAACTTTGACAACCAGTGTATATGATATGCTGCGTTGTTCCCTATATTTGCACTGGTGGCGAACTTTGATGCCCAGTGGATGTAATATGTGTAATAGCCGTGATAGCCTAGCGTTAGTTGCTTGCTTATTTATTTCCTTGTTGTCTTGTTTATTTGTTTGCTTGTAGTCATTGCAATTCTTTTTCCGCGGTTAGCTAGTGGCTGCAATAACCTATTTTTAAAAACTAGGCCACAATAACCATGGGCTAATATTTACTGTAGTGACACTGGGCCTCCTACTGGCCGTAGAAACAGTGGGCCTTCTACGGGCCGTAGAAACAATGGGCCTTCTGCGGGCCATATCATCAATGGGCCTTATACGGGCCGTATGATCGATTGGCCAAACATGGGCCAAACAGACCGCATTATGGCCGTAAACGGGCTAGAGTTGGAATCGTCCGTTCATGGGCCGACCATAACGGGCCATCGTTAATAGGTCGTATTTGATGATGCTATGAAAACGGCCCAACGTATTAACGGACCACAAACGGGCCGACTGTAACCACGGGCTGAATTTGGCCCACAAGCAGAAAATTACAGTAACAGGCCGTAAGTAAACGAATGCTGGAAATGAGCCCAAGAATAAATGGGCTCTGAGAAGGCCGAAAGATAACATGGGCTAGAAACGGCCCAACGGAATAACGGGCCGTTAATGGGTATAAAGTGATACACTATTCATTACGGGCCAGTTTCACCACGGGCCGTTAATGGGTGTAAAGTGATACACTGTTCATTACGGGCCAGTTTCACCACGGGCCGTCAATAGGCCAAGAGTTACATAGGGCCTCATATGGGCCGAAAGACGTCATGGGCCATACATGGGACAAAAGTGAAAACGGGCTGGAATCATATTGGATGGCCCAGATGACGCTACTGGGCCTAATTCGGATAGGGCATAACGGGCCTTGGGTTAGCGGGCTGTAAATGGGCTATATGCGAACAGACCGTTAACAGGCTTTCCATGGGCCGGCCCACCACCTTTTGACCAAGTCAACGGGCCGGCCTTTTCACAGGAATGGGCCTCTGTTGGGCCGTGCCACGTGTCGACGTATCATAGGCGCCTTTTGTCCAATGAGTGGATGACATCAGTCCCAACGATGAGCCGACACGTGTTTCCTCCAGCCAATGATGATTTTACACGTGGAAAATCCCCATTGGTCGAGGCTGTTAACGGGTTATCGGATCCAAAACCCGACTCGATAGCTTAACGGCATTCCGTTACGGTGGATGCCACGTGTCGGTCACCCTTGACGAAAGCACTTCTGTGACGCGCGATTTATCGTCATGGAAGTGGACACTTCCGTGATGATAATTTTGGTAATGTCATGGAACACTTCTACAACAGCACAGGTATGACTATCTTGATTCTGTCATAAATTTGTCATGGATGTACATGCATGACAAAAAACGCGACCTACTGTGACAAACACGTATCATCACGGAAGTGTATTTTTTTTGTAGTGCGCTTTGCGTATGTTGGCATACGGTATCCTGGCTGATTTAGTTGATGATCACTTGGCCATGGGTGAGAGCCAAGCCATCATGTGTGTCAAGCGCTTCGCAGTCGGAATTGTGCAAGTGTTTGGCCAGGAGTATTTGAGATCTCCCAATGCTGAAGACGTCGCAAGGCTATTGGAGATGAACAAAGCTCGCAGCTTCCCAGGTATGCTTGGCTCAATAGATTGCATGCATTGGAGTTGGAAGAATTGTTCAAAGGCATGGCATGGGCAATTCCACGGCCAAAAATGAAGGAAATATGCCCTAGAGGCAATAATAAAGTTATTATTTATTTCCTTATATCATGATAAATGTTTATTATTCATGCTAGAATTGTATTAACCAGAAACATAATACATGTGTGAATACATAGACAAACATAGTGTCACTAGTATACCTCTACTTGACTAGCTCGTTGATCAAAGATGGTTGAGTTTCCTAGCCATGGACATGAGTTGTCATTTGATTAACGGGATCACATCATTAGGAGAATGATGTGATTGACTTGACCCATTCCGTTAGCTTAGCACTTGATCGTTTAGTATGTTGCCATTGCTTTCTTCATGACTTATACATGTTCCTATGACTATGAGATTATGCAACTCCCGTTTACCGGAGGAACACTTTCTGTGCTACCAAACGTCACAACGTAACTGGGTGATTATAAAGGTGCTCTACAGGTGTCTCCGAAGGTACTTGTTGAGTTGGCGTATTTCGAGATTAGGATTTGTCACTCCGATTGTCGGAGAGGTATCTCTGGGCCCTCTCGGTAATGCACATCACTATAAGCCTTGCAAGCAATGTGACTAATGAGTTAGTTGCGGGATGATGCATTACGGAATGAGTAAAGAGACTTGCCGGTAACGAGATTGAACTAGGTATTGAGATACCGATGATCGAATCTCGGGCAAGTAACGTACCGATGACAAAGGGAACAACGTATGTTGTTATGCGGTTTGACCGATAAACATCTTCGTAGAATATGTGGGAGCCAATATGAGCATCCAGGTTCCGCTATTGGTTATTGACCGGAGACGTGTCTCGGTCATGTCTACATAGTTCTCGAACCCGTATGGTCCGCACGCTTAACGTTCGGTGACGATTTGTATTATGAGTTTATGTGATTTGATGTAGCGAAGGTAGTTCGGAGACCCGGATGACATCAGGGACATGACGAGGAGTCTCGAAATGGTCGAGACGTAAAGATCGGTATATTGGACGACTATATTCGGACATCGGAAAGGTTCCGAGTGGTTCGGGTATGTTTCGGAGTACCGGGGAGTTACGGGAATACGAGGGAAGAAGTATATGGGTCTTATTGGGCTTTAGGGGAGAGAGAGAGGCAGGCCGCCCCCACCCCAATGACTAGTCCAAATTGGACTAGGAGGAGGGGCGGCGCCCCCTCCTTCCTTCTCTTCCCTCTTCCCCTTCCTTGTCTCCTACTCCTACTACTTGGAAGGGGAGGAATCCTACTCACGGTGGGAGTAGGACTCCTCCAGGGCGCGCCATAGGGGCCGGCCCTCTTCCCCTCCTCCACTCCTTTATATACGTGGCCAAGGGGAACCCCATAGACACACAAGTTGATCTATTCCATCCGTGTGCGGTGCCCCCTCCACCATATTCCACCTCGGTCATATCGTAGCGGTGCTTAGGCGAAGCCTTGCGTCGGTAGCAACATCATCACCGTCATCACGCCGTCGTGCTGACGGAACTCTCCCGTGAAGCTCTGCTGGATCGGAGTTCGCGGGACGTCATCGAGCTGAACGTGTGCTGAACTTGGAGGTGCCGTACGTTCGGTACTTTGATCGGTCGGATCGTGAAGATGTACGACTACATCAACCGCGTTGTGTTAACGCTTCGGCTTTCGGTCTACGAGGGTACGTGGACAACACTCTCCCTCTCGTTGCTATGCATCACCATGATCTTGCGTGTGCGTAGGAAATTTTTGAAATTACTACGTTCCCCAACAGTGGCATCCGAGCCAGGTTTATGCGTAGATGTTATATGCACGAGTAGAACACAAGTGAGTTGTGGGCGATACAAGTCATACTGCTTATCAGCATGTCATACTTTGGTTCAGCGGTATTGTTGGATGAAGCGGCCCGGACCGACATTACGCGTACGCTTACGCGAGACTGGTTCTACCGACGTGCTTTGCACATAGGTGGCTGGCGGGTGTCAGTTCCTCCAACTTTAGTTGAACCAAGTGTGGCTACGCCCGGTCCTTGAGAAGGTTAAAACAGCACTAACTTGACGAACTATCGTTGTGGTTTTGATGCGTGGGTAAGAACGGTTCTTGCTCAGCCTGTAGCAGCCACGTAAAACTTGCAACAACAAAGTAGAGGACGTCTAACTTGTTTTTGCAGGGCATGTTGTGATGTGATATGGTCAAGACGTGATGAGATATAAGTTATTGTATGAGATGATCATGTTTTGTTGAAGTTATCGGCAACTGGCAGAAGCCTTATGGTTGTCTCTTTATTGCATAAGATGCAAGCGCCAAATAATTGCTTTACTTTATCGCTATGCGATAGCAATAGTTGCAAGAGCAATAGTTGGCGAGACGACCATGTGACGACACATTGATATAGATCAAGATGATGGAGATCATGGTGTCATGCCGGTGACGATGGAGATCATGACGATGCTTTGGAGATGGAGATCAAAGGCACAAGATGATGATGGCCATATCATGTCACATATTTTGATTGCATGTGATGTTTATCTTTTATGCATCTTATTTTGCTTAGATCGACGGTAGCATTATAAGATGATCTCTCACTAAATTTCAAGGTATAAGTGTTCTCCCTGAGTATGCACCGTTGCGAAAGTTCTTCGTGCTGAGACACCACGTGATGATCGGGTGTGATAAGCTCTACGTTCAAATACAACGGGTGCAAAACAGTTGCACACGCGGAATACTCAGGTTAAACTTGACGAGCCTAGCATATGCAGATATGGCCTCGGAACACTGAGACCGAAAGGCCGAGCGTGAATCATATAGTAGATATGATCAACATAGTGATGTTCACCATTGAAAACTACTCCATCTCACGTGATGATCGGACATGGTTTAGTTGATTTGGATCACGTGATCACTTAGAGGATTAGAGGGATGTCTATCTAAGTGAGAGTTCTTAAGTAATATGATTAATTGAACTTTAATTTATCATGAACTTAGTCCTGATAGTATTAGCATATCTATGTTGTAGATCAATTGCTCGCGTTTAGCTCTCCTGTTTTTTTTCATATGTTCCTAGAGAAAAATAAGTTGAAAGATGTTAGTAGCAAAGATGCGGACTAGCTTCGTGATCTGAGGATTATCCTCGTTGCTGCATAGATGTATTATGTCCTTGATGCACCGCTAGGCGACAGAACTATTGCAGGAGCAGATACAGACGTTATGAACGTTTTGACAAAAGCTCGATATGATGACTACTTGATAGTTTAGTGCACCATGCTTTACGGCTTAGAACCGAGACTTCAAAAATGTTTTGAACACCACGGAGCATGTCAGATGTTCCAAGAGTTGAAACTGGTATTTCATACTCATGCCCATGTCGAGAGGTATGAGACAATAATAAAGTTATTATTTATTTCCTTATATCATGATAAATGTTTATTATTCATGCTAGAATTGTATTAACCGGAAACATAATACATGTGTGAGTACATAGACAAACATAGTGTCACTAGTATGCCTCTACTTGACTAGCTCGTTGATCAAAGATGGTTGAGTTTCCTAGCCATGGACATGAGTTGTCATTTGATTAACGGGATCACATCATTAGGAGAATGATGTGATTGACTTGACCCATTCCGTTAGCGTAGCACTTGATCGTTTAGTATGTTGCCATTGCTTTCTTCATGACTTATACATGTTCCTATGACTATGAGATTATGCAACTCCCGTTTACCGGAGGAACACTTTCTGTGCTACCAAACGTCACAACGTAACTGGGTGATTATAAAGGTGCTCTACAGGTGTCTCCAAAGGTACTTGTTGAGTTGGCGTATTTCGAGATTAGGATTTGTCACTCCGATTGTCGGAGAGGTATCTCTGGGCCCTCTCGGTAATGCACATCACTATAAGCCTTGCAAGCAATGTGACTAATGAGTTAGTTGCGGGATGATGCATTAGAGAATGAGTAAAGAGACTTGCCGGTAACGAGATTGAACTAGGTATTGAGATACCGATGATCGAATCTCGGGCAAGTAACATACCGATGACAAAGGGAACAACGTATGTTGTCATGCGGTTTGACCGATAAAGATCTTCATAGAATATGTGGGAGCCAATATTAGCATCT
Source organism: Aegilops tauschii subsp. strangulata (assembly GCF_002575655.3). Classification (NCBI taxonomy): domain Eukaryota; kingdom Viridiplantae; phylum Streptophyta; class Magnoliopsida; order Poales; family Poaceae; genus Aegilops; species Aegilops tauschii. The sequence goes on from NC_053040.3 coordinate 326,662,854, forward strand.
AGGTTCCGCTATTGGTTATTGACCGGAGACGTGTCTCGGTCATGTCTACATAGTTCTCGAACCCGTAGGGTCCGCACGCTTAACGTTCGGTGACGATTTGTATTATGAGTTTATGTGATTTGATGTACCGAAGGTAGTTCGGAGTCCCGGATGAGATCAGGGACATGACGAGGAGTCTCGAAATGGTTGAGACGTAAAGATCGATATATTGGACGACTATATTCGGACATCGAAAAGGTTCCGAGTGGTTCGGGTATTTTTCGGAGTACTGGGGAGTTACGGGAATACGGGGGAAGAAGTATATGGGCCTTATTGGGCTTAAGGGGAGAGAGAGAGGCAGGTCGTGCCCCCCCCCAATGACTAGTCCGAATTGGACTAGGGGGAGGGGCGGCGCCCCCTCCTTCCTTCTCTTCCCTCTTCCCCTTCCTTGTCTCCTACTCCTACTACTTGGAAGGGGAGGAATCCTACTCCCGGGGGGAGTAGGACTCCTCCAGGGCGCGCCATAGGGGCCGGCCCTCTTCCCCTCCCCCACTCCTTTATATACGTGGCCAGGGGGCACCCCATAGACACACAAGTTAATCTGTTGATCTATTCCAGCCGTGTGCGGTGCCCCCCTCCACCATAATCCACCTCGGTCATATCGTAGCGGTGCTTAGGCGAAGCCATGCGTCGGTAGCAACATCATCACCGTCATCACGCCGTCGTGCTGACGGAACTCTCCCGTGAAGCTCTGCTGGATCGGAGTACGCGGGACATCATCGAGCTCAACGTGTGCTGAACTCGGAGGTGCCGTACGTTCGGTACTTGGATCGGTCGGATCGTGAAGACGTACGACTACATCAACCGCGTTGTGCTAACGCTTCCGCTTTCAGTCTACGAGGGTACGTGGACAACCCTCTCCCCTCTCGTTGCTATGCATCACCATGATCTTGCGTTTGCGTAGGAAATTTTTGAAATTACTACCTTCCCCAACAAAAAAAAGGGTTCTACTATAATCCTTGAAGCGGTGGCCGATCATGAGACTTGGATTTGGCAAGCTTTCTTTGGAATGCCTGGATCTTTGAATGACATCAACGTTGTCAATCGGTCACCACTGATGAATAAGATTGCAAATGGTGATCTACCATCGGTGCAGTTTGTAGCAAATGGTCGTACATACAACTATGGCTACTATCTTGCGGATGGCATCTACCCAAAGTGGCAAACATTTGTGAAGCCGTTGAGAAAACCGGAAGGTAAGAAAAATCTTGATTTCCACAATGCTCAGGCGGCGGCTAGAAAAGATGTGGAGAGAGCTTTTGGGATTTTGCAAGCCTAATTTGCTATTGTGAGAGGACCGGGTAGATTTTGGGATCAAAAGATGCTTTGGTACATCATGCACGCTTGTGTAATCATGCACAACATGATCATCGAGAATGAGCGTGGCCAAGATGTAGACTACTCTCAGTATGAGCTCTTGGGACATCCCGTGCGAGTGCGGCGGAGGACTGAAAAGGGTGGCCCGTTTTGTTGCCTCCTATCATGCCATTCGACGTCCCGCCGCGCATGATGATCTTTAGAAAGATCTCATTGAGGAGTGGTGGGCTTGGAATGGCCGACAAAGAGCATCATGATTTGTGCGTTTGATGTTGTATTATTGAATGATTTGTTGTATTGTTGAACGATTTGTTGTATTGAACGATAAACTATTTGTTTGAGTTGTAATAACGAAATTGAACTATTTATTGTTGATTTATTTTGTTTGTGTTTGATCTTTTTGCTTGTGTTTGGAGCGCATATGTTGTTTGTGCAAAAGTCGTGCGCGCTGCTGGAGCTACGCACGCGCGCTGCATTTTAGCGCGACTGCTGGAGCCAGCGCTGCCCGCAGCGCCAACAAAGCGATGGGCGGGCGGCAAAGTATTTTTTAGCGCGCGGCGCATTGGGCGGCTGTTGGAGATGCTCTAACTCAAGTCATACTTCAATCCACACTGCAAACACTGCAAGACCAACATAGCAGTGGTGACCGGATAAGGGAAGCAGATGATGCCGAGCCAAGTGGCTGCCTTTGATTTCAACCCGAGAGGGAGAGCGAAGCATGAAAGCGAATTGGGCATTTTTCAAACTACCAGCACGGCAGCTACCCAACGGCAATTCTTTCTCGTCATGCTGTTGTCGCGTGTGGTAGGTAGGAGTGGCGTGCCCATGGGCGGCGATTGGCTTCGCAATGCATTTGCGCATTTGTGCTTGCCCACTACTAGCAATCATCATTATCATCAATGCAACTTGAGCAAAGGGCCTTTTGCCATACTTAACTGTATTATAGTGAGCATGGTTTTCACTTTCAGCGCAATTTAATCGAAACTTCAGAAATTTCATTGCTATCGGTACTTCGGTAGATACTCAAGCAATTGCCTTTTGATCAAAATATTTCAGCAATTACGGTAGTACACACAAATTAGTGTTCAATAATCTTAAATTATTATTTGAAATTTCAAAATACAAGGTGGAATCTGAACCAAATTCAAGTGGAAAGTTTCGGTCCTTTGGCCGAAATGGAACTGAAAAATTCAGTGATTTTGGTTATGACTGAAATATTTTGAAATTTAAAACCGGCTAGCAAGTCACAGGCGATCTCAATTAATAAAATAAAAATAAAAGAGCAAGTCAGGATCTCACACTGATACCCAGAAGACAAATCTTGCAGCTACATATATGGATGGATCAGTGTGGCTTCTTTTGAACCAATCGAAGGGAAGCTAGTACTGTTAAGTGCTCTTTACTGGTTTAGAAGCTTCACGAGCTAAGAATGGGTAAATGGAAGTCATCTGATGGCTCAAATGAGAGGTGACAAACTTGATTCGCAGCCAACAGTGTGGAGAAAGGCAATCTGAAAAGCTAGATCTCTGCAATAATAAGCACCAAAGATTCACCCAGAGCAATTGCATGTATTGTATTATATAGAAGCAAAACATTTTACTAGGACAGTAATAATACAAGCAAAAAAAGAACCACATAGTATTAGCATGATTCACCCCAAAATACAACGACAATAATATCTTTAGGTAAAGCTGCGGCAGAGCAGCTACACAATTAACAACAAGGCCACACGTCGATCAACACCAACGCACGAACAACGAAAGGCAAAAGGCGATAGGAACTGAAGAAGAAGAACATGCACGAACGAATTAAGCGTCTTATTTTTGGATGTACTCTGGAAGCCTCCTCCTCTCCTCCACGGTCGCACGGACGATGCTTCAGACGTTGATGGGCAGGGGCTCGCCGTTCCACTCCTTGAGGCACTCCAGCATGGGGTCGATGAGCTTGTTCTGGCTGATGCCCAGGAAGACCTTGGTGCACTCCTCGCCGGGGGACAGCAGCTTCTCGCCGGTGAGGTACACGCAGCCGAGCTCCTCGCGGACGAAGCGGTACAGGGGGAACGACCTGCTCTCCTTGATCAGGTTGGGGATGGGCGCGGTGCCGTTCTCGAAGGCCACGCGGGCGGCCTCGATCTCCCGCGGCAGGGCCGACCGCAGCTCCTCCTCGAACTTGTTGATCTTGGAGAACACCGTGGCCTCGCTCTCGGCCTCGCCGGGGCCGGCGGTCAGGGCGTGGTCGACCAGCACGGCGCGCAGCTTCTGCATCAGTGGGTAGTTGGCGCTGCAGGCGTCGTCGGCGTAGCTGAACACGGCCTCGCGGTCGATGGCGGTGATGAGGCTCTTCTCGCTGAAGCGCGCGCTGGAGAGGTCGCCGGTGGGGTTCATGGTCAGCACCTTCTTCGACACCTGCGTCACGCAGTTCTTCACGGAGGTCTTGATGTTCTCCTCCAGGTGGCGGAGGTCGATGGCCTGGCACAGCGCCACCATGTATGTGGAGGACATGAGCTTGAGGATGTCCACGGCCTCGGCGGTCTTCCTGGCCGAGACAAGGCCCAGAGAGTTCACGTCCTGGTTGTGCTGCTCAGCACTCTGGACATGGTTGGTCACCGGGTTGGCAAGGTACTGGAGCTCAGAGCAGTAGGAAGCCATGGCGATCTCCGTGCCCTTGAAGCCGTAGTCCAGGCTCGGGTTGCGGCTGCCTGCCAGGTTGGAGGTCAGCCCGTTGTTGTAGAACTCGTTGACGAGCTCCGAGAACTGCGCGAACATGAGCTTGCCAATGTTGGCGATGGCGAGACGGGTGTTGTCCATGGACACACCGATGGGCGTGCCCTGGAAGTTGCCGCCATGGAGTGCCTTGCCACGGTGGACGTCGATGACGGGGTTGTCGTTGACGGAGTTGACCTCGCGCTCGATGGACTTGGTGGCAGACCGGATGACCTCGATCTGGGGGCCGAGCCACTGCGGCGACGTGCGGAGCGCGTACCTGTCTTGCTTGGGCTTGAGCTGCGTGTCAATCTCGTTGACCTTCTTGGCGTGGCCCATGAAGGCGCTGCCGGCCAGGATGTGCTCCATGATGGCCGCGGCCTCGATGGAGCCGGGGTGGTGCTTGAGCTTGTGAGTGAGGTGGTCGGTGAACTCGGGCTTGCCGTTCATCACCTCGCAGAAGACGGCGGACAGGACCTCGGAGAGAACAGCGAGGACGTTGCAGTCGAACAGCACCGTGGCCGCGAGTGCAGAGCCCACGGACGTGCCGTTGACAATGGCGAGACCCTCCTTGGGGTTGAGCTTGAAGAAGCCGCCCTCGATGCCAGCGGCCTTGAATGCCTCGGCGGCGTCCACCTTCTTTCCATCAACAGTGGTGGCCTGCGCGTTGGGGCGTCCGGTGATGAGCCCGGCGATGTAGGACAGTGGCACAAGGTCGCCGGAGGCGGTGATGGTGCCCCGGAGCGGGAGGCAGGGGCTGACGCCGGTGTTGATGAGCTTGGTGATGGCCTCGAGGATCTCGAAGCGGATGCCGGAGTAGCCCTGGAGGAGGGTGTTGATGCGCACGAGCATGGCCGCACGGGACACCTCCGCCGGCAGCGAGTGGCCATCGGCGCCGGGGCCAAAGATTCCAGCGTTCAGATGCCTGTACGGAAGACAAGGACGTGGACATGGTTCGTTAGTTGCAGGTGAAGTAACAGATAACAGAAGTACGTAGCGGTAGAGTTAGTTGCTGGATCGTGCTAAAGCTGAAAGTCAGAGCATAATGCTCAAACAACGTAGAAGTAGTAAACAATTCTTTTTTGTGTTTGGATATGATGACTTGGCTCCTGCTGACTGGCAGAGGACTAGATCTGCACTGCATACAAATGAATATGTAAAGATGTTTTTGTGAAAATTCTATATCTAAATTTCCTTTACAGAAAACTTCAATGTCCAGAACAAATCTTGATGTATTACACCAGCCTATAAGCATGTTCATCTCATTCTGGGGGCCTTTTCCTTGGCACATTTTTGCTGAGCATGCCAATTCACCCGGCCGGCACAGGCGCAGGTGTCCTACGCGTGACTCGTTTATCGGGGATGCATGTGCTTGTGCATGTTCCCGGCCGGCCTCGCGGGGCGGGAACGCGACGCGACGCGAACCAACCGACCGACGAAGCCCCGGCACGGTCCACATCCGCTTAATTAGATCTGGCTCTTGTTTAATTTCTTTCTTTCTTTCTTTCTTTTTCACTACTGTGTACGGCTCTGCGTCTTGCTTGCTTCCATCGACTTGTCACCGTCGATCTACTATGCAGCAAGCACGGCATGGCACGCAGTTTAAAGCCTCGACTTTAAATGCCTATGATCTGTCTATTTTTCGTTTCTCATCTGCATGAGGTAACGGGTCTGGCCACTACCATGAGACGGACTACGTGAGCATGTATTTACTGCGGTATTTTGTTTCCATTTTTGCCAGTCTCCTTTCCATGGCTGTGCAGGCCACGGCACATGAATCCCAGGAGGCTACAGCTAGGCACAAGCTAGCACTTTTTTGTTTGCTTTGCTTAAAACACGAAAAGTTACCCCGCAAAAAAAATTAAAACACGAAAAGTTCACTGGTTATTTGACTGACGGATGGGCCCAACGCATGGATTGAGTAAAACATGCATGATCTGGACGCTGATCGCAGAAAACAAGAGAATTGGGGGTAAATTGGTTACCTGAGGAGCTCCACCTGGAGGGCGGGCCCGTCCTTGGTGCGGCGGTGGGAGGTGCCGCCGAAGCCGGTGGTGACGCCGTAGATGTCGCCGCCGCCGGCGAGGCAGCTGAGGATCCACTCGCTGCTGGCCTTGACGCGGGGCCGCGCCTCCTCGTCGAGCTCCACGGAGACGCCCGACGCGTCCTTGGCCTGGGCCACGGCCGCCACCTGGCCGACGCGGAGGCTGGCGCCCTCGATCTTCACCACGGGCTCGCGGAACTGCGCCACCATCCGCTTCACCTCGTCGAGGTGGCTGCCGGTGAGCTCGGCCGCCGCCGCGCCCCAGTTGAGCGGGTCCTTCTCGACGATGGCTCCGTTGCCTGCCATTTTCTCGGTGGGTGGTGGTGGTGGCCGGCACACTGCGCGGAGGAGGAGCAGGAGAGCGGAAGAAGAGCCGGAGGAGATGGTGGTGAGCTCTTCTTGGAGGGAAACGGGAGCGGAGTGGCCAGCTTAAATAGCGCCGGGGTGGCGAGGTAGGCGGGTTTAGGTGGGCGAGGACCCCTATCCATCGAGCGGCCTCCTCCTCTCTGCAGGAGTGCTACTGCCTAGTGGGTTGGTTGGTGACTGATACGCTGGATCTGCCAAAGTTTTTGCTAATATTCTACTTTGCTAATTTAAATATCTCCCATTTTAATGCTTTTTTTTGCGGGGTCTCATTTTAATGCTTAATCACCCCTAGTCCCAATTTCTCATAAAAGTTCTTTCATTTACCTCGATGTAATGACTGAAAATCAGCCACTTATGGCAGCTAAAAATGGTAGAAACTACGAGGTCGACGAGAAGAGAACGGACACCACAGTTCCTAAATACAGGGAAGATTAAGAAAGAAATCCTAGGATCGGGGAACAGCTACAAATACATATCCCTGTTCTTTTTTTGTCTCTTATATTATTTTATCATAAATATATCATTTATCTTTCTTCTTCCATACACTCGTCCTGAAAAAAAACATTTTTCTATAATTTGTTTCTACTGAAGAGAAAGCTAAAGTAGGGAGCGAAGGAGCAGAGAAAAAGAAGGGAGAAACAGCCTCACCAACCCTGAAAAGGAAAATCAAGTTTCTTTTTTCTCTGAGTGGAAAAAGGGGAAATCAAGTAGAAACTGAAGTTGTTGGCGAGGTAACTTTGGTGTGCCCCACAGCCTCTCGCCCACTGAATTACTAAAATCCGTGGGATTTCGTCTTTGTTCGACCTATCCAGTTGGATATGCGGAGGTGTTCGCACTGTCTTGCTTGCACACATATAACCTTGCCTCCGCACCGCTCATTACGACATTGTTCTTCCCATCCACTCATTAAAACTTGGTAAGGCTCCAGTGGTTCTAAAATGATCGGATGGACACTACGAAAGAACAGTGTCGTGCTCACAAAAGCAGCTGCGGGTCACTTATGGTTGAATGGTTAGAGGGACTGTGGTATCCTCAGCCCATCAGGGTGCAAGTTCTGATGCTCGCATTTAATTCTGGATTTATTTCAGGATTTCCGGCGATGCGCATTTAATGGGAGGAGGTGTTTCCGTCGACGACGAAGTGTCTACGGTGACTTTGTAAATTTCAACATGATATGCCGGTTCAGTCTTTCGGAGGTGCTAATAGGGATGAATGTATACGCGTGTATATGAGCGCTTGCGTCTGTACTGCGTTAAAAAAATACATTTTTTGTGCCTTGGAAAACAGAAGCCTGGAACATCTTCGGTTAAGTTTCAGGCTTGCTTATGGGCTTGGACAAGCAAGAGTGCCTAATTTTGCTCCTGACAGGAGGAAAGGGATGGGATGATTATAGGAATAAACTGTAGGATACATGCATGTGTTGGAGAAGGGACGGACGGTGTTATAAAAGAACAAATGTGTTTTGGCACAATGTAATGTGTTTTTGTTTTACTTTAACAGTTACGTATAAAAGAACAAATGTGTTTTGGCACAATGTAATGCTTTCTGTTTTACTTTAACAGCTAAAAAGCAAAGGTATGCGTGAGGGAGCATGGATCTTCATCGGTTTCAGGCTTTTACTCCAACTATTTTATAATTTAATTTGCTCCGGTTAACTAGTGGTACATCATCAGATTTACCAGTACAATTGCCTTTCTTTATTAGAGAATAAAAGAGTTTTATTGCTCAGTAATGTTTAAAGGGATACAAGTGGGGTCCGGAGGCCCCGAAAACTAAACATGTCAACCCTCGCTATGGGAGGATGGAAATTTCGCTAAAGCATGTGCATCCCTATTGAACTCTCTCCGCTCGTCGTCGAAGATGACCAACTAGAATATATTCTTCCTGCTTTCAATCTCCTTCAAAATCGCCACTTAGCTTGTGAGTTTATTTCCAAGTTGCAGAGTTTTATATCACTTCTTAGTTACTGCAGGTTTTAATCGAGCGGCATGTTCGGGCGGTCTAACAATTTCTTAGCCCAACAAGCTGTTCAAGTCCAATAAACACATCCTTCATGGAACTTCTTAGCACATAAACAACAGTATGCATACCTTTATACTCCTACTTTATATCAACTTTTCCTCACAAGAAAATAGGAGGAATTCTATCAGCCTTATTTAGTTTATCAAAAGAAGTAGCCCATTCGTTGACCCAGAAAGCATGTAATTCATCATAGACGATTCAAATGTTGAAGTGACTATCTAACTATCTCAGAGCACTACTCTTGGAAGATGCGACTTCTACCATGAGAAGCAGAAGCACGGGATCTATGAAAAAAAGATGGCATAATAAGTGTTGTACCTGTGATCCATGTTTTAAAAACCTTATCACCTTGAGATTCCATGATGGATGAATAAGGTAGGCTATATGGCAGGTTGGAGCCCTGACTACTCTCCTAGTAGTTCCGCCCTTGGGGCACATCGATTTCCCAAGAAGTATGTATATCAGAAGGGTGATGGGGAAAAGAAGGGCGACACCTTAAAGAGATGGTGGCTTACCTTTGCAAAGAGTCGTCTACCACAAGTTTGATTATTTTGCCTTTATGTGGGCCAGATACGTGAATGGTTCTACCCTCGAGGGTCGCCTGAGATTTTGAGAGTGAGAATGTCTCTCGATTTGTCGGTACCTATTTTAGGTGAGCACTTTTTTGTCGATTAACTATGTGGCAGATATGTCATGCCAAATTTTGGCACCCGAGTGCATTGCGTGAATGAGCTGGTTTGCATGTCGTGTTAATTTATATGTCTCATTTGTGTATTCTATCAAGAATCTTTGTAGTATGATTTAGGACGAGTTTATAGATTGGTCAAGAAAATTTTCTCGAACTCAAGTAGATAAATGTTGCTTTAGACCTTCCAGGTGATCAACTTTGGCAAAAGAAAGTCTAGTAACACTATATGCCAAGTATAAAAATGAGAAGTACAACTAATATTCTTCATAACTATTTATATAATGCCTTCTATCGTGACTTAAAAACCTTTGCTTATATAATTATGCTTTTATTGCAAACAACCCCAAATTACAGAGATAAGATTGATGACTAGTTTTATAGTTGGTTCGGTCAAACAATGTGGTTCCAACAAGACTCAAACTTCCATAATAGGTTGCCCCATTAATGTGATCTTTTAAATTTCACATGAGTATGTGCTTTTCTATCAATTGCCCAACAGTAATTTGCTTACCCACCATATGCTTTTTGAGAGAGAAGCCTCTAGTGAAAACTATGGCCCCCGGGTCTATCTTTGTTGTATATTAAAATCAAAAAATACCTTGCTGCAATTTATTTATCTTTATTTTATTTTTGTGTTTTTGTTTATCTATCTATCACTACAAGATTTGATCCTTGCAATTAACCACCGAGGAATTGACAACCCCTTGTTTTTCCTCGGGTGCAAGTATTTGTTATTTTATGTGTAGGTGATGTTCACGAGGAGTTGTGTGGTTCTCCTATACTAGATTGATAACCTTGGTTCTTAACCGAGGTAATACTTGTCTCTATTATACTGCATCATCCTCTCCTCTTCGAGGAAATCCCAACAACTCACAACTAGCAGACCAGAATCAACACGGGCCGTTAAAGGGCCTAGAGATACAGAAGGCCTCATATGGGCCGAATGACGTCACGAGCCATATATGGGCCGAAAGTGACAACGGGCTGGAAGCATATTGGACGGCCCATATGATGCTACCGGGCCGAATTCAGTAAGGTCATAACAGGCCGTTAGTTCCTTGGCCGTAAATGGGTTATATGCGTATAGGCTGTTAACAGGCTTTCCATGGGCCGGCCCCGCTAACTTTTGACCAAATCAAACGACCGACCTTTTTAACCTAAATGGGCCACTGTTGGGTTGTTCCATGTGTCAACGTATCATAGGCGCCTCCTGTCCTTTGGACGGATGACATCTGTCACAACGCTCACCTGGCACGTGGATCCGATGGCGAATGAGAATTTTACACTGTGACGCCACCGATTCAATCATACACTAATCATACATGCAAATGTGTACGATCAAGATCAGGGACTCATGGGAAGATATCACAACACAACTCTAGACACAAACTAAAGTCATACAAGCTTTATATTACAAGTCAGGGGCCTCGAGGGCTCGAATACTCAGCTCGAATAGAAACGAGTCAGCGAAAGCAACAATATCTAAGTACAGACATAAGTTAAACAAGTTTGCCTTAAGAAGGCCAGCACAAAAGTAGCAATGCCTCCTGCCTAGGAGCCTCCTATCTACTCCTGGTCGTCGGGGGCCTCCACATAGTAGTAGACTCCGTCGGGGTAGTAGTACTCATCGACGGTGGCGTCTGGCTCCTGGGCTCAGACATCTGATAACAACAATCGGGTATAGAGGGAAAAGAGGGAGCAAAGCAACCTTGAGTACTTATCCAAAGTACTCACAAGACTTACATCAGATATACACTACATATGCATCGGTATCAATAAAGGGAATAGTATCCGTCGGCTGAACTGCAGAATGCCAGAATAAGAGGGGGAGAAGCTAGTCCTATCGAAGACTATGCTTCTGGCAGCCATCGTCTTGAAGCAGTAGAAGAGATGCTGGTATGTAAGAAGTATCATCATATAGCATAATCCTACCCGGCGATCCTCTCCTCGTCACCCTGTGAGAGAGCGATCACCGGCTGTATCTGTCACTTGTCTGGGTGTGTTTTATTAAGTATAAGGTTTTAGTTGTAATAGGTCAGAATACAACTCCAAGTCGTCTTGTTACCGTGGATACGCATATTCGAATAGATTACTTCCCTGCAGGGGTGCACCATATTGCCCAACACGCTCGATCACTCTGGTCGGACACACTTTCCTGGGCATGCCCGGCCTCGGAAGATCAATACGTTGTAGCCCTACCTAGTCTCAATAGAGAGGCCAGTACACCGGTTTACATCCTAAGCGCGCAGGGGTCTTGGGACCATCGCCCTTTGCACTCCTGCACGTTGCGTGGTCTGCTGGGATCAGTCCTGGCGACCTCCTTATACAAGGCAGGTGCTTACGGAGACTACCCGGTCGAGCTACGCTCAGTCGTTGACGTCAGAAGAGTTTTGGCTGATACATACAACGCCGAGTGCCCATAACTGTTCCTGCGTGGCGGTTAGTGCGTATAGGTCAATGACCAACTCAGATCAAATATCCAATTTTGTTAGGCGTGTTATTAAGAAATAAGCATGGACACAACCAGGGACCAAGCCCACCTTTCTCCTAGGTGTCTCAACCTGCCATGTCGCGCCACCACAAAGATTCACTTAGAGGGCTGTAGGGAAACATGTCCTTTCAGCCCCTAGTCCGTGAATCGCTCGCAGGTACTCTACGAGCTGACCCGACTTTAGCCACAACATGTATCATGTATACTATGTATATATGTATATACGCGTGATCACCACCTGAAGTGATCACAGACCGATAGTATAGCATGGCAAACGGACAAGAATGTAGGGCCACTGATGGTAAACTAGCAACCTATACTAAGCATTTAGGATAGCAGGTAAGTATCAACAACAATAGCAAGAAGGACATGCTATGCAACAGTATAGGATCAACCGATGAAACGGTAACAGCTTGAAAGTGCAACTACCCCTGGGTGGTTTTGGTAATTCCTAACAACATATAGTTCATTGAGCTAATGCTATTTCAAGATAAATGTTTCAGGAAAGCTCAATGATTGGCATGGCATGGATTAGGAATGTGGACCCCTCAAAATGCTAAGGACAAAAGATTGGCTCAAGTTCTAAAGCTCAAGACTCTTCATTTTATTTTTAGTGATCCAAGATCACATTGAGTCCATAGAAAAAGCCAATACTATTAAAAGGGGATGAGGTGTTGCTTAATGGGTTGCTTGCTCAAAATGCTTAGTGATATGCTCCAAAAATCCTCAACTACTTTCTCATATCCACATATGTCCCAAACCAAAAGTCAAACTCGGCCCCACCGAAACATTCTATCTGGTGCCACCGAGTTCACTTGACATAGCCACTGCCACAAACCCTAGTCACTTCGGTCTCACCGATAGGGATCTCGGTCTCACCGAGATGGGATTGCAAACTCTCTGTTTCCCTTCATAACATTTTGGTCCAACCGAGATGAGCGATCGGTCCCACCGAGTTCGCAATGCAAACTCTCTGTTTCCCCTTCATAACGTTTCGGTCTCACCGAGATGAGCGAATCGGTCCCACCGAGTTTGCCTGACCAACTCTCTGGTTAGCTTATTACCAAAATCGGTCCCACCGAGTTTGTGTAATCGGTCTCGCCGAGATTACGTTATGCCCTAACCCTAATGAAATCGGTCCCACCGAGTTGACATCTCGGTCCCACCGAATATCCTAACGTTCACATTTTGAACTAAATCGGTCTGACCGAGTTTTATGATTCGGTCCCACCGAGTTTGGTGATTTGTTTGTAACGGTTAGATTTTGTGTGGAGGCTATATATACCCCTCCACCCACTCTTCATTCATGGAGAGAGCCATCAGAACATGCCTACACTTCTAGCATACATTTTCTGAGAGAGAACCACCTACTCATGTGTTGAGACCAAGATATTCCATTCCAACCATATGAATCTTGATCTCTAGCCTTCCCCAAGTTGCTTTCCACTCAAATCATATTTCCAACAAATCCAAATCCGTGAGAGAGATTTGAGTGTTGGGGAGACTATCATTTGAAGCACAAGAGCAAGGAGTTCATCATCAACACACCATCTATTACCTTTTGGAGAGTGGTGTCTCCTAGATTGGTTAGGTGTCACTTGGGAGCCTCCGTCAAGATTGTGGAGTTGAACCAAGGAGTTTGTACGGGCAAGGAGATCGCCTACTTCGTGAAGATCTACCCTAGTGAGGCAAGTCCTTCGTGGGCGATGGCCATGGTGGGATAGACAAGGTTGCTTCTTCGTGGACCCTTCATGCGTGGAGCCCTCCGTGGACTCGCGCAACCGTTACTCTTCGTGGGTTGAAGTCTCCATCAACGTGGATGTACGATAGCACCACCTATCGGAACCACGCCAAAAATCTCCGTGTCTACATTGCGTTTGCTCCCTCCAAACTCCTCCCTTTACCTTCATGTGCAATGTTTTACATTCCGCTGCTATTCTCTTAGACTTGCATGTGTAGGTTGATTGCTTGACTAGTGCTAAGTTGCTAAAATCTGCCAAGACTTAAAATTGGGAAAAGGCTAGATTTTTATTTGGTCAAGTAGTCTAATCACCCCCCTCTAAACATACTTTTGATCCTATAACTGGTATCACAACTACGGTCTCCATTGCCTTGATTTCTATAGCTTTTGGTGATCATAGCCTTGGTTTCACAACCTAGGAGAGTATGGCGTCTAGCGAGGGAAATTACCACCGTAGAGGTCCTTACTTTGATGGTACCAATTTTGCTAGTTGGAAGCACAAGATGAAAATGCATATTCTTGGACATAACCCCACCGTTTGGGTTATTGTGTGTATTGGCTTGGAAGGTGAATTCTTTGATGGGAGAGAACTGAACCGTGAAGCTACCGTGGAAGAGTTGAAGATGCTGCAATACAATGCTCAAGACTGTGATATTCTTTTCAACGGATTGTGCCCCGAAGAATTCAACAAAATCAGCCGTCTTGAGAATGCAAAGGAAATTTGGGATACTTTGATTGATATGCATGAGGGTACCGACTCCGTCAAGGAATCCAAATTGGATGTGCTTCAAAGTCAACTTGACAAGTTCAAAATGAAGGATGGTGAAGGTGTCACTGAAATGTACTCTAGGCTTGCTCTCATCACAAATGAGATTGCCGGCTTACGAAGTGAAGAGATGACGGATAGATTCATCATCAAGAAGATCCTAAGAGCCTTGGATGGAAAATATGATACCGTGTGCACATTGATCCAAATGATGCCCAATTATAAAGATATCAAGCCAATGGAAGTCATTGGAAGAATTGTTGCTCATGAGATGTCACTTAAGGATAAGGAAGAGCTCCACAACAAGTCAAGTGGTGCTTACAAAGCCTCATGTGATGCTCCTACATCATCAAGTGAGAAACAAACCTTCAATGAAGAATTGAGCCTAATGGTGAAGAATTTCAACAAGTTCTACAAGAGTAGAAGCAAGGAAAGAAGTTCCAAGTCAAGGTCCTACAATGGCAAAAGATCTTCAAGTCGTGAACGAAATTGCTACAATTGTGGAAGACCCGAACACTACTCCAATGAGTGTACGGCTCCCTACAAAAGAAGAGAAGATTCTCCCAAAAGAAGAAGTAGAAGAGAAGAATCACCACCAAGAGAGAGAAGGAGTTGAGATGATCGTTATGAACGAAGAACCTCTCGGAGAAGCAAGGATTCGGAAAGGAAGGACAAATCATCAAAGAGCTACACAAAACGAAGACATCAAGCTCACGTTGGTGAATGGGTATCCGGCTCTGACTCCGACCATCACTCCGAAAGAAGTTATCACTCCGACTCCGAATATACTCAAGATGAAGGTGTTTTCGGTCTAGCACTTGTGTCAACCAACTCCTACGACATATTTGACTCACCAAATGAAGAAATTGGAAGATGCTTAATGGCTAAAGGCCCAAAGGTATCACACCCCAAGTATGTTGATTTCAATAGTGATGAAGATGATTTGCTAGGAGATGATGATTTACTTGTTGACAACTCTAGTTATGAAAAACTATGATTAACTTGCTATTAATCATGCTAATCAAGATAAAACGAATGACGATGATAAGAAGGAGATTGAGTGTCTAACTAAAGAACTAAACACTCTTAAGTTAGCTCATGAAACTACCTTGGAAGATCATCAAGAACTTTTAAAGACTCATGAGAAGCTACGCTTTGAAAAGCTCAACCTTGAGCAAGAGCATGGGTTCTTAAAAGCAATCAATGATGATCTTCGCAAGAAAAGTTCTTCTTACATTGCCAAGCATTTACTCTTGTCTACTTACATGCCACAAGTAAAATCTAGTAACAGGAGTAAGAAAGATTCTTCATCTAGTAGTAACAATAATCATGCTAAATCCAATGTTGTTGCTTCTAGTAGTTCTCTTGATTCCTCTAATGATTCTCTTAGCCAAGTTACACTTGAGCAAGAAAATAGCTTATTGAAGGGAATTATAGAGAAAGGTGTTTACAAGAGCCTTGCCGGAAGTAAGCAATTTGAGGAAATTGTACGCAAGCAAGGAAGGCACCGGAAGAATCAAGGTGTTGGTTTTGAACAAAAGTTCAATGCCAATGGAGTTGAGTGGGAAGAAGATAAATACCCCAAGACGAGTTTGTTCCTCAACAAGAGAAGTATGATCCTACTTCTTTCCAAGGAACACAAGCTCAAGATGATCTTCCATCACAAGACCACAAGCAAAAAGGCAAGGACAAGCTTCAAGAGGAGATTGATGCATTTGAAGAAGCTCCCAAGGCCTTGGTCAAGTGGGCTCCCAAGACTACATCAAGTTCTACTACATCAAGTACGACTACAACTCCAAGGATTCCCATCAAGATGATGTGGATCCCAAAGAAGAACTAGAGAGTTCTTGAGGGTGAGCTTTACTCTAATAAATTGAGCTAAAGCAACTCTAATAAATTGAGCTAAAGCAACTCTAATGGTGTGAACGCAACAATGCTTTATGTAAAAGTGGTAACCCCACTTGTTCTTAAACGATGAGTATGACCTATGATAAAGTGTTCTCATTTGACTCCTAAGTCAAGATACCTCATATATAGATGACCTAGTCATCGCTAATTGCTTGATAGATGCTAGAGTGTTTGTGCATGATTTGTCACATATTTCATTAGCTATTTTATTGTGTGAGCATGTTGATTGCATATTTCACTCATTCGAGGACATCCATTTGTTGCTTTGATTGTTTGGCTTTTCTCTTTTGCCAAATGGATGGACAAGAATGCCTAAGAACTCCCTCTAGCTATCTATGCTTTTCTTGTCTCAAACTCTATTCATGCTACATCACAGTTTGATCAAGTCAGATTCGAACCACTCTGTGTGAGGAGCACTCGGAGTCCCCAATTTGTCATAGACTTAAACTTCCAAAACCTCTTTGTGTATTTCGGTATGACCGAGTCATCCACTTCGGTCACACCGAGTTCATTAAGTTGATCTAGGTTTTTAATCTCGGTGCAACCGATTTGAACTTTTCGGTCACACCGAGTTGCAGTAACTGCTTGCGATTCTGCATCTCGGTGCCACCGAGTTGTTCCACTCGGTCACACCGACAGGGTCGGTGTTGAGGATATAGACCTTAGAGTCACCCGCCAGAAAGGGCCGGGTTACTCATAAGGGTCATCACTTGAAGCCCGGCGCCAAGCTTAAAGACGGTGGGCCAAAGATGGGCTTAAGACCCAGAGACGGCTTAAGGCCTGTAGTGATAAACCGCCGTATGGCGAGACTTGTAGTATAAGGCAAGAATAGTTGAGAGTCCGAGCCGGACACTCTTATGAGCCGGCCGGGACTCTGAGAGCTGCTGGGCGTCAGCCTCTCTATATAAAGGGACGACCCGGCAACGGTTTAAGGACAAGAAAGATCTCATCGAGAGCCAGGCATAGCAGTTAAGCTCCCTGATCATCGAAACCCTAATCAATACCACCTCAACTGGACGTAGGCTTTTACCTTCATCGTAAGGGGCCGAACCAGTATAAACCCTCGTGTTCCTTGTCCCGTTAACCCCTTCAAGCTTCCTAGCGGCGATGGCTCCACGACTAAGTCCTAGCTTGAGGACATCTGCCGTGACAATTCCACGACAGTTGGCGCCCACCGTGGGGCCAGCGCACGGTGGATTCGAGTTCTTGAAGGGCAGCTTCGAAGGGCTCAAGGGATACGCTATGGGCCGGATGACCAAGAGTCATAGCGGCAAGCTCTACATCGACGATACAAACTGGGGCCCCGACGCCGGCTCAATTGAGTACGGGTACCGGGTCCCCTTCGGCGGAATTCATGTTTTCATTGGTAAGATTGGTGAGCCGGGCCCTGAGCCGGATCTCTGCGCCGTTCTCATCGAGACGGCTCAGCGCGCACGACCCGCCCGGGCCCAGCCTGCCTTGAGGCATGCCTTTGTGGGATGTGTCCATGGAGGGCACTCTGATAGATCTGGATCCGGTGATGAGACGGCCGCCGGCTCTGACGGCGAGTCGTCCACAGATGAGTCAAACTCGTTGTATCAACTTCAAGATGGCAGGCTCATGGGTTGTTCCGATGGTGACCGTATTCCGGACCCGTTTGAGCCGCCAAGCCGGGTTGGAATCTTCATGGCCGGTGCGCAGCCTGTTCAGAACCTTGCTGCTAGAACGGGAAACCCGGTGCCCTCGCCGGCTCAGGTGCTGATGGATCTCACGGACAAGATGACGGCCCTGTTGACCGCCGCAGTTGACCCGGCGGATCAAGCTCAGCATGATGCGGAGGTGGCGCAGTTAAAGTTAGATCTAGTGAAAGCTAAGGAGGATCTGGCAGCGGAAGGGATCAGGATGGCTGCGGAGAGGGCGGCTCTCGACGCCCAAACTCAGTTGATCCAGGCGCAGTCCTTCCGGCTCACGATGGATCAGAACGCGTCCAATGAGGTCATGAGAAGGAGGCATCGAAAGGCCCAATCTCGACTCCCTCCGGTTTACGATCCTCGAAACCTCTTCAACACGCCAGGTGCAGGGTCTAGTAACCCGCCAGGGATTATAGTGCCTGGGTCTGGGACCCCTGTTCAGCCACAAGTGATGGGGCCACCCCGGGTGAACCCTGCCCCGCCTCAGTATGTGCCAATACCACCGGGTCATTATGCTAACCCGTTGGAGAACATGGTAGCCGCAGCAGCGCGGCTGGCGGCCCTCCCAATTGACGGCGATTCCCCGACGGCTATTGAAACCCGCCGGGTCAGGGAACTCCTTCAGACAGCACTGGCGCAGCAAGAGGCGTACTCTTACAGCCGGGACAGGATCCACTCGACCCCTCGTCCAGGCCGGAGCCTGAGTTATAGCAGACACATGGTCTCAGCGACCGGCTCAAGTAATGTCCGACGCCATGACCCGCCCCCTGGCCATGGCCCGGTTCACAACGGAGCCTTTCACGCAGCAGACCAAGACAGAGCGCGGCAAGAGGCGGAGCAGGTGCCTCAGTTAACGGCTTACCAGACTCCCCCGGCTTATCCGACGACTTCCGTCGACGTGGGTATCCCTACCAGGACTGGAGGTGTCCCTTGCTTGGTGCCGGCTCTCCGCAATGAACGTCTACCCAGGGACTTCAAAGGCCCTAGGAAGGTGCCTAATTACACAGCTGACTTACAACCCGCAGCCTGGATCGAGAGTTACGAGATGGCCATGGAACTGCTGGAAGTCAGTGAAGCAGCAATGGCCAAGTACTTCACCATGATGTTAGATGGGACTGCCCACACTTGGTTGAAGGGGCTACCACCAAATTCCATCAGGTCTTGGGCTGAGCTGAAAGCCCGGTTCATCCAAAACTTCAAGGATACCTGTAGGCAGTCTATGTCAATTGTGGATTTGACTAACTGTAAGCAGTAGGAGGGTGAGTCTACGACACATTGGGTTCACCGGGTTAAGGAAATAATACATTCATCTGATAAGATGGATGCCGGCTCTGCAGTCTTAATGTTAGAACAGAATTGTCGTTTCGTGCCCCTGAAGATGAAACTCGGGCGGCTTAAGCACGACTGCAGTGATATGGGTACACTGATGGCGGCTCTTGTCAAGTACGCCGATTCTGATAGTACCAAGGACCCCGCTTCAGATGATGAAAGGACATGGAAGGGAAAGAAGAACGGCAATGACAAGGGTCCTCAGCATAACCCGGCGAACCAAGGAGGTGGCAAGCGCAAGGCCGACGGCAGCCTAGAGTTCGTAGCCAATGCCAGCTCACAGGGCAATAACCAGCGACGCAAGGGGAGGCCCCCTCCCCGAGGCGGCGGGTCAGGCCCGACGCTGGAGCAACTGTTGAATGAGCCTTGTCCAAGGCATGGCTCTAGAGAGAAGCCAGCTACTCATCTATGGAAGGATTGTGCAATCATGAAGGCCTTTAAGAATTCCAATGCCTTTAACGGCAACAATGGCCCGGGCGGTGGCTCAGGCGCCGGCGGCTTTCATGGCCCGGGCGGCGGCTCAAATTCTAATCCTTAGAACGGTCAAGGGGGCTTTAATCAGCAGTCGGGCCAGGGTCATCAACAGCAGCAGGGGGGTTATCATACCAATCCAAAGCAGCTCAGTGGTGGATAGTATCATGTGTTTACCACCAGTTTGTGTAAGCGAGATCAGAAGCTTCATAAGAGGGCTGTGAATGCTGTTGAGCCGGCGGTTCCACGCTACTTGCGGTGGTCTGAGCAGCCCATAGTGTGGAGTAGGGAGGATCACCCTCCCCGGGTGGATAATCCGGGTCACTTGGCCTTGGTGGTGGCTCCTCAGGTGGGAGGATATAAGTTCACTAAGGTGCTCATGGATGGAGGCAGCAGCATCAACATCCTCTATTATTAGACATTCCGTCGTATGGGGTTGATTGATAAGAACCTCAGCCAGTCAAACACTATTTTCCATGGTGTGGTACCTGGTAAGTCGGCTTATCCAGTTGGCAAGATCGAGTTGGAAGTGGCCTTTGGAGATGAGCACAACTACAGGGTGGAAAATTTGACCTTTGAGGTGGTCAAGATAAGAAGTCCGTACCATGCCATATTTGGGCGGCCGGCTTACGCCAAGTTCATGGCACGGCCGTGTTACGTGTATTTACAGCTCAAGATGCCGGGTCATAATGGGACCATTACGGTTCACGACAGTCGGAAGGTAGCCTTGGAGTGTGAGGAAGGCGATGCAGCTTATGCAGAATCTGTTTGCGCAACAGAGGAGTTGAAGTTTTACAAAGACAACGTTGACCCAGCAGATATGACCTCTCTGAAAAAGCCGACTACGGAGCATGAGCCGGCAATGAAATTTAAGTCGGCTGATGAGACTAAGCTTGTTGATTTCGTTCCAGGAGATTCATCTCAGCAGTTTAGCATCAGTGCCAATCTGGATCCAAAATAGGAAAGCGCGCTCATCGAGTTCATCCGTGAGAATAGGGACATTTTTGCATGGAAGCCGTCCGGCATGCCAGGTGTACCTAGAGAACTCGCTGAGCACACTCTCAATGTTGATCCGAAATTTAAGCCGGCCAGGCAATTCCTTCGGCGGTTTAATGAAGAGAGGCGGAAAGCTATTGGTGAAGAGGTGGCCCGGCTCTTGGCGGCCGGGTTTATTGTTGAAGTTTTTCACTCGGAGTGGTTGGCTAACCCGGTGCTCGTACTCAAGAAGAATGGCATGGCGGATGTGTGTGGACTACACGGACTTAAACAAGGCGTGTCCGGCTGATCCTTTTGCTCTTCCCCGTATTGATCAAATTATTGATGCTACGGCGGGTTGTGAGCGTTTAAGTTTCTTGGATGCTTATTCTGGATATCATCAGATTAAGATGGCAGTTAAGGACCAGGAGAAGACGGCGATCATCACTCCCTTTGGAGCTTTCTGCTACGTGTCTATGCCCTTTGGACTCAAGAGCGCACAGGCGACTTATCAGCGTTGCGTGCAGAACTGTCTTCATAACCAGATTGGGTGCAATGTTCATGCTTATGTGGATGATATTGTGGTTAAATCCAGGAAGGAACAAACCCTGATAGATGATCTGAGGGAAACCTTTGATAATCTCCGGGTCTACAAGATGATGCTTAACCCGGCCAAGTGTGTTTTTGGTGTTCCTGCAGGCAAGCTCTTGGGTTTCTTGGTTTCTAACAGAGGCATTGAAGCTAAACCGGAGAAGATCAAGGCCATCACCTCCCTGGCTAAGCCGGCGTGTATAAACGACGTCCAGCGCCTGGCGGGTCGTATTGCTGCTTTAAGCCGTTTTATAAGCCGTTTGGGGGAGAAGGCTATGCCATTATATCAGTTGATGAAGAAAACTGATGACTTTGTCTGGAATGATGCAGCTAATACTGCTTTTGAGGATTTGAAGAGGCAGCTGGCCGAGCCCCCGGTCCTTGCTGCTCCGGTTGACAAGGAGCCTTTATTGCTGTATGTGGCTGCTAACTCACGAGCCGTCAGTGTGGCTGTCGTGGTGGAGCGCAAGGAAGAGGGTAAGGAGCATCCGGTTCAACGGCCGGTTTATTATGTCAGCGAAGTACTCATTGAGTCCAAGCAGCGGTATCCGCATTGGCAAAAGCTTGTTTATGGTGTGTTCATAGCAAGCCGGAAGCTTAAGCATTATTTCCAGGGTCACCCCATCACTGTGGTCAGTTCTGCCCCCCTTGGAGATA
This sequence comes from Aegilops tauschii subsp. strangulata, assembly GCF_002575655.3. Classification (NCBI taxonomy): domain Eukaryota; kingdom Viridiplantae; phylum Streptophyta; class Magnoliopsida; order Poales; family Poaceae; genus Aegilops; species Aegilops tauschii. Next base: position 326,684,631 of record NC_053040.3, read on the forward strand.
TCATTCAAAAGAGAGAGGCCACAGGGAGAGTGGCTAAGTGGGCTATAGAGCTCGGACCTCATGGTCTGAAGTATGTGCCACGCACTGCTGTTAAATCTCAGGCTTTGGTGGATTTCATCAATGATTGGACAGAGTTACAAGTGCCCGAACAAAAGCCGAATAACACATATTGGACTATTCACTTCGATGGGTCCAGGCAATTGGAGGGCTCGGGGGCTGGAGTCGTATTGGCTTCCCCTAAGGGTGACAAGTTCCATTATGTGCTACAATTGATGTTTCCTTGCACTAACAATGCAGCTGAGTACGAGGCCTTGCTCCACGGTCTTCGGATGGCTAAGGAGATGAGCTTGAGCTGGGTAAGGTGCTTCGGCGACTCAGACTTGGTGGCTCAGCAAGTATCAGGAAAGTGGGACTCCAAGGACCCTCTCATGGCGGCTTATCGCCGTGAAGTTGACGCCATTGCTGGGCACTTTCAGGGTTACCAAGTAGAGCACATCGATCGCAGGAAGAACGAGGCGGCTGATGCTTTAAGCCGGCTGGGCTCTCAGCGAAAACCGGTGCCGCCTAATACCTTCCTGGACGTCTTGCATAACCCTTCTGTTAAGTTGCCTTCAGAGGAAGACTTGGCTGTCCCTGACCCGGAGGCACAATTGGTGGCGGCTCTCCACATCATCCCGGACTGGACAGTGCCTTATCTGGCTTACATGACCCGGGGAGAGTTGCCTGAGGATGAAACTTTGGCCAGAAAAATAACCCGGCGGTCTAAGTCAATGGTTGTTATCAATGGTGAGCTGCATCGCCGCAGCGTTACGGGAGCGTTCCAGCGTTGTGTCTCTCCTGAGGAAGGTCAAGAGATCTTGCGTGAGATTCACGAAGGGGATTGTGGTCATCATGCCGGCTCAAAGTCCCTTGTGGCCAAGGCTTTTCGTCATGGTTTTTATTGGCTGACGGCTCATGCTGATGCGGAGGACTTGGTCAGTAAATGTGATGGTTGCCAAAGGTTCTCGCGACGGGCTCATGTGCCGGCTCAGGAGATGAGGATGATCCCAATTACTTGGCCCTTTGCGGTCTGGGGGCTTGATATGGTTGGACCTTTTAAAAGGTCCAAGGATAAGAAGACCCACCTCTTGGTGGTAGTTGACAAATTTACCAAGTGGGTTGAAGCGGAGCCAGTTAGCAAGTGTGATGCAGCCACGGCAGTTCAGTTTATGAAAAAGGTGATCTTTCGCTTTGGCTTTCCACACAGCATTATAACTGACAATGGTACCAATCTGTCCAAAGGTGCCATGGAGGAATTTTGTCAACGAGAGCATATTCGACTTGATGTTTCATCAGTGGCTCACCCTCAATCCAATGGTCAAGCTGAGAGGGCTAATCAGGAGATTCTGAAAGGCATCAAACCCCGGCTTTTGGTCCCTTTGCAACGGACGCCGTGTTGTTGGGTGGAGGAGTTACCCTCCGTGCTGTGGAGCATCAACACTACTCCTAACAGGTCTACAGGTTTCACGCCTTTCTTCATGGTTTATGGAGCGGAAGCAGTCCTCCCCAGTGACATCCATCATGATTCGCCTCGAGTGGCGGCTTATGTGGAGGTGGATAATGAACAGGCGCGCCAAGATGCTCTTGACTAGTTGGACGAACAACGTGATGTGGCAGCAGCTCGCTCAGCGATTTACCAACAAGACCTGCGCCGTTATCATAGTCGCCGGGTTAAATCCCGGGTCTTCCAGGAAGGCGATCTGGTGCTCCGGCTCATCCAAGATCAAACTGATGCGCACAAGCTATCCCCGCCTTGGGAAGGGCCCTTTGTGGTCAGCAAGAATTTGCACAACGGGTCATATTACCTCATTGACATTCGAGGGCACAAAGATTCACGTAAGTCAGAGGAAGAGACCCGTCGGCCGTGGAACATAGCTCAGCTTCGGCCTTATTACACTTGAGCCATCGGCTCTCATAATGTACATATTTCCCTAAGCCATGTATATATTATGATAAGCAATAAAGCAGGACATCTGTCCTTTTTTCTCCTCCAAAGGTGAACGTGTTGTTTTCATTGCAAGATCACATGGTAACTTGAATGGGGATCCGGCTTATGATCGTATTCGAATCTAGCCATACGCAATATAGTCATTTGGGGGCTTCCTGTTCAAACATAGGTCGTATTCGAACCAAAGAGAACATAGCTGTCGATACCCATTTGATTGGCAAAGTGCCGAGCTCATTGGGGAGTTTTCTTTGATCATATTTGCATCATAATCAGCGTCGTTAAACAATTCTTAAGGTCATTTGGGGGCTTCCTGTTCAAACATGGGTCGTATTCGAACCAAAGAGAACATAGCTGTCGGTACCCTCTTGATTGGCATCGCCACACCCACTGGGGGCTATATGATCGTATTCGAATCTTAGCATAACCCCTTTGGGACGGGTCTCTGGTCGTATTCGAACCGGAAGCCTCTAAGTTTTTCTGATTTATAGCAAGTTCTTCTAATTATTTCAAATATGCACGGTGGGTCTCACTTTGCCGGCTTAAACTTTGATTTACAGTACTAGTTGAATGCAATCGGCGTTCTTAAGACTGGTAAACCGGAATTGAGGTACCAATCTTATTACCCGGGTTATATAAGCCGGCAGTGTGCGTGCAGGCCGGTAAGTGTGTTATTACGGGTATATCAAAGACATAATTGAGGACCAGTTTTTTTTTTGATTCATCTTCCGGGTTATATGTCTAAAACTACGATTCTCAGTGCGGTAAGCCACCTCGAGATTTGTGATTTGTCTTTCTATGCAGGATAGTTAAAGGCAACTATTTGAGATTAAGGAAAATGAATGATCAATTATGACCCGGAGAGGTATAAAAGAGACAACTTAAATGGAATTCAGCATTCAACGCGTGCACGATGGCACGTAAAAGTTAAAGTGTTGGTCCTATTCTATTACAAGACTCATCGAGTCCAAAAGGGTGAAGCATTGTTTAATAAGCCGCCTGCAGAGTTACGATGCTTGCTGAGTTGAAGTCTCCGGCTCATCCCTCTCCTCTCCTCCGGCTGTTCCCAAGACCTGGAAAGTTGATGACTTCCGGTCAATGCCGCTCAGAGCTTCAAATTGAGCTTCCTCGTCAATTAACCCGGCCGGGTCAACTTCCGGGGCAAATGTGTGCTTACGAGTCGGCGGGATTAAGTTGATGGCTTCGTAACGCGGAGTGGGGATCCTCTGATTTTCTGCATCATAACCCGGCTGGTACTTGGTCAGATCCGTGTCATTTCCAATGAGGGTGGCCACCGGACGCACGATCTTCACGAAGGCGGCAAAGTCCTTTTGGTCGAAGGGCGTGCCGTCTTCCTTCAAGCTGGGATAGCCGAGGGCAATGTCCGCCGGGTCTAACTCTGGAAGGAACGCCTTGGCCCGGCTCAGAGCGGCGATAGCTCCGGCTCTTGCAGAGGCCCGCCGCAGCTCTTGGACACGTTGGGGAAGAACGGCAAGCCGGCGCAGAACTTCCGCCAGATGAGTCGGCACCTCGTTGGATAGGGCCACCACGGCCAAGGCGCGCTGTGACCCGGTGTAGAGTTGCTCCACAAGGGTGTACATGGCCTTCAGCTTGGTCACCATGCTTTGGTTGAGGTTGGCGCTTCTGGGACCTGTGTAACAGAGTAAGATAAGCCGCCGGCAATGATGGGTTATGAGACATAAAATTTTTAAACTGGACGAAAGCCGGTGGAATGACTTACCGAAGATTGCGGCAACCATCTGGGACACTTGGCGTTTTAAGCCGGAGAGTTCGGCGGTCTTCTCTGTCAGAGCCTTCTCCGCCTGTTCGGCCCGGTTCACCAGAGTAGCCTTCTCTTCGGCCCAAGCTTTCCGTTCAGCGTCAAAGTCCGTCTTCAGCTTTTCTTGCGCAGCAATACTGGACACAAATTTGGCATTGGCCTTCCGGGTCTCAGTTTCTTGCGTCTTCAGCCGGGTCTTCAGATCGGAAATGTCAGCTTCAAACTTTTTGCAAGCAGCCTGCATAATTTTCGGGTTATAGGATGAACAGTTATTATGCAATTTTAAAGTCCCAAGTACTTTCCAAGCAAAGATACTTGGCACTTGGGGGCTAATGCATGTCGAATGTTTCTACTTACAAATTACCGGTTCATGTGAGTAAGCCGGAAGATAAGTCTACAACATATTCTATCATAAGTAGCAGACTTGGGGGCTAGAGTATGGTACAGATAACAAGGTAACTATGCAGTAAGTAAGGAGAGTGGTACCTCAGACTTCTGCTGAATCTGGTTCACCATGCCGATCTCTAAATCCCGGCTCTTGTGCACCTGGCTGATATAGCCGGAGATGATCTCTCCGATGCTCAGATTGGCATAGTCGGTGAGGTCCAGATTGGCCCGGTGGCGCCCTAATAACTCCTCCTTAGCGGAGCACTTGGCCAGCGCAGTAGGTCTCCCCGGCTCAACAAATTCCGTCCGGGTGATTACCACGTCCGGGTCATCTGCTGGTTGAGCCGAGCTGGAGGCCTCCGGGTTAGCAGAAGCTTCTGCTATTGGCTTGTCGGTGGGAGCAGTGGCTTCCGAAGCAGAGGCAGCTGGCGGTTCTTGAGCGGCTACCTCCGGTTCAGGCAAGTCCGGCTCTTCGACCGGCTTGTTCTTCTTCGCCCTTTTGCTGAGTTTTGCCTGGGCACTGAAAAGACAAAAAGGTTAAACACAAAAATGTAAGTAAAGACAAGTACAACATGAGATGATCATCATTACCCGGGCACGGTCTTGAAAGCCGGCAGGTTCGACTGCATAGAGTCGCCAGAAGAGGGGGAAGTTTCCTGATAATTGGAGTCAGAAGAGTTGAGCGGTTGACATATAACACCCGCCAAAGGATGGAAAGGGTACAAGTCTGAGATCACCTCGGTCCGGTGTTTCCTCGACGCATCAGGTAAGAGGGAAGAGAGGTCGGCGTCTTTGTTCGTCCGGGTGTGCCGCCGGCTCTCATGAATCTGTTGCTTCAAAAGAAATTGAGGATCTTGATAAGCTAAAGGATGTGAAAATCTTACTTTCCGGGTTACCCTTCGGACTTTCAGCCTTGGGAAGGGCTCCGAGTCGGAGGAAAGTGTCATTACCTCTTCAACCACCGGGTTACTTGCTCCGGTGTCATCCTGTTGATGAACAGTATTGATAAGGCGGACAGAAATAAACAACAAACACAACAAAAGTTTACAGGTTTAGGGGTTACCTCTAACTCGGAGCTGTCGCTTAATTGCGGCAGCTCTGAAGTAGTAGGCCTACTTCCCTTCTTGCGGGGAGCGGCTCTCTTGGCGGCTTTCTTAGCCTTCCTGGCCTTCTTGGCCGCCTCATGGTCATATCTGACCCTCCAGAATTTGTCACCAGCCTGAAGGATACAATGATGATTTCTTAAAGATTCAGATGACGGTAATCTACAGAAGAAGATAAGATGTTCAGATTAGCGGCTTACCGCTGGGGCTGGGTTGGTCTTGCAGAAGGGGGCTAACCCGGTCCTCCCGCAATCTGCCAAGCTCTCGTTCAAGAGAGCCTTGGTCATGTCCTCGGCAACGTCTTCAGGGAGGTCGCTGCGGCTATGTCGCAGAGGGTCATCTTTCCGGCCTGTGTATTCACACATTAAGCCGGGGCGGCGGCTCAAGGGGATCACCCGCCACGAGATCCAGACCCGGACCAGATCAATTCCGTTGAGACCATTGCCCAGGAGAGCCTTGATCTTGTTGATGGTGGGGAGTAGAGGTTGGCGTTCCGCCTGAGTTAACTTGTCAGACAGAGGGTGAGTTGGTTCCAGACGTGAAGGGCGAAAGCCGGGCAGCGGGCTCTCGTCAGCCGGCGTCGTGTCTTGGCAATAGAACCACGTCTGGTTCCAGTCCTTTGGGTGGCTTGGCGGTTCAGCGTAAGGAAAAAGGCAGTCCCTCCGTCGCTGAATGGAGATTCCACCAAGTTCCAAACTTGGCCCGTTGGCACACTCGTTCTGGCGGTTCAAGTAAAATAGCTCTCTGAAGAGCAGCAGATTGGGCTCCTCTCCAAGGTAGACCTCGCAGAATACTTGGAAATTACATATGTTGGACACAGAATTGGGTCCTATATCTTGTGGCCGCAGGTCAAAGAAGTTCAGCACGTCTCTAAAGAACTTTGAGCCGGGCGGTGCAAAGCCCCGGCTCATATGATCCGCAAAAACTACCACCTCCCCGTCCTTTGGCTGTGGTCTCTCTTCTAACGGGTCAGGGGCACGGTAGGACATGACGTCCTTCTTAGGCAGGTAACCCGACTTCATGAAATCCGTTAAAGTCTCGTCGGTGACGTTGGACCTCATCCAATTGCAAGTGATGGGTGCTTTAGGAGCTTTGGGAGGCATGGTGAAAGTCGGAAGCCTATGATAAAAAGGAAACATGCCCAGTTTAATTATAAGCCGGAGGAAATTTACAGTTCAGTGTTAAAGTGGCGGCTTATGGAGGGGCCTAATGACATATATCTAATTGCATTGGGTTATCTAAGCCGCTGGAGGTATTAAGAAGTAATTCGATTGTCTACGACCTTGTCATAGATAAGCCGGAAAATTTAATGGTGCATGGCCTCCTTTGAGCCGGAAGGTTCTACGGTGCGTGGTTTCTTTAAACCGGAAATGTAAACCGTTATGACTCAACGAGTGCAGTTTTTTACAAGTGTGGTGAAAACAGGTTTCACACATTGCAGTAAATAATTTGGATCAAAATGGTCGGTCAAAAGGAATATTTCTAGACCTAAAAACAGACGCAGGGGAAGTTCTTGGGCTCGAATGAGGCCTTTATGCAATAAAAAGAGGTCTACTTGCATTTGAAATGAGTACTAAACAGCCGCCACATTGGTTCTATATTATCCTAAGATCAAGAAGAGGCAGTAAAAATGGAAACTACCAAGAACTCGTGGGCGACGGCGAAGAACACGGAAGAACAGCAGGAGCTTAACGTAGATCTATCCTACGCGAAGGAAGGAACTTACGGATGCAGGAGTTTGCCGCGGTTCTCTGGACGGTTCAGGGTGATGCAGCGGCCAAGGACGACGAGGATGCAGAGCTCTGTTGCGGCGGCGGCGGCGGCGGAGTTCGAGCAGCACGGGAGCAGCGAGAGGAAGGAGACGACAGAAGGAGGAGAATGAGAAAGACCCGAGGGTCGGGCTATTTATAAGGCCAGACCCATAAGTGGGCGCGAGAAACGAGGAGGCCACGGCGCGGTTATCTCGCCCGAGAGGCGCCTCGATTTTCGGGATGGCAGTAAAGATAAGATCCGTTGCGGATATAGTGGAGTAAAAAATGGATTTAATGGAAGAAGACGTCACGGCGGATTACCCGGAGTCCAGAGGATGACGTCACGCCGGGTTATGGCCTTCACACAATTGTAAGCCGGAGAATTTCTGTCGAAAGAATTGAAGATTGACATGAGCCGGCTCAAATCAATCTGGGGCCTAATGTTGAGGATATAGACCTTAGAGTCACCCGCCAGAAAGGGCCGGGTTACTCATAAGGGTCATCACCTGAAGCCCGGCGCCAAGCTTAAAGACGGTGGGCCAAAGATGGGCTTAAGACCGAGAGACGGCTTAAGGCACGTAGTGATAAACCGCCGTATGGCGAGACTTGTAGTATAAGGCAAGAATAGTTGAGAGTCCGAGCCGGACACTCTTATGAGCCGGCCGGGACTCTGAGAGCTGCTGGGCGTCAGCCTCTCTATATAAAGGGACGACCCGCCAGCGGTTTAAGGACAAGAAAGATCTCATCGAGAGCCAGGCATAGCAGTTAAGCTCCCTGGTCATCGAAACCCTAATCAATACCACCTCAACTGGATGTAGGCTTTTACCTTCATCGTAAGGGGCCGAACTAGTATAAACCCTCGTGTTCCTTGTCCCGTTAACCCCTTCAAGCTTCCTAGCGGCGATGGCTCCACGACTAACTCCTAGCTTGAGGACATCTGCCATGACAATTCCACGACAGTCGGGATATATAAACCCACGGGTGAGATTTTGGAAATTTCTTCAAACTCCTCAGCCCGCGCGTGTCCTGCTCTGCCTCCTTGGGTCTCCGGATCGTCTCCTCGCCGTCAGCAACCTCCCGCCATTGGTTTCCATCGCCGTCAACGGAATTCTGCTCTGCCGTTGTCACCGTTGCAAACTCCCGCCGAACTAGTGTATGGGTTCAACTCTTTGTGCTATTTCCTTGCTCCGATTCGTAGCACATTGCATTGCCATGATCTTTACCACGTATGAAAACAATCTATCTAGAGAAAACATCCTTTAGGTTAGATTTGATTCGAAAATTTAGGGTTAGGTCTTCGCCGAACTCATCTCGGACCGACCGAGTTGAAGAAATCGGTCTCACCGATTTGGCTTAGGCCATTGCACATGCATTTTCGGTCTGACCAAAAACTCCAAATCGGTGTGACCGAGTTCGACTCTCTGTGAAACCCTAGCAATCTCGGTGCCACCGAACTATGACTCAATCTGACCGAGTTCACTAGTTTAGGTTCCAAAAGTTGCTTCGGTATGACTGAGTTTAACAAATCGGTAGCTCCGAAATGCTTTCTGTGGAGAACTAAAACTAAGTTTTTGAGTCATCTGTTTTGCACAAACTCTGCACTTTGTGATGCTCATCTACTCTACCTCATCTACATCTATTCACAGGGTTTGCTGTCAGTGTGTTTGCCAAGATGTCTGACCAGAGTGATAGTCAAAACAGATCTGAAGAGCAAGTGCAATTGAGTGAGGGAACTAGTCCCTCAAGCAGCTATGATGAGGGCAGCAGGAGCACACCAAGTAACTTGCCCAAGGCAGCCACTAGAACAAGGAATAAGAGAACCTCAGACTCTGAGGATGAGGACTATGTGGCTGTTGAGGATGAGGCCACCTCAAGGAAGAAAGTGCTGAAGAAAGAGTATGGCACAACTGCTGCAACTAAGCCAGGGTTGCATAAGAAGGCACCAGCAAAGAGTCCCAATGTCAAAGCCAAGAAAAGTTCCAACAGGAGAAACCATGAAGTTCACAATAGAGTCAGATGATGGTGAGGCAGTTGGAGATGGCAAGCAGAAGAAGAGGGCAAGAACCACATCTGCAAAAGTTCTTGGAAAATCAACTATGGTAAGAGATTCAGAGGAAGAGGAAGAGGATGCCGCTCCAGCACCCAAGTCTGAGAAGCTTATGGGAGATGCCATCAAGTCAGGGGCTGCTCCATCAAAGCCCAAGACTGCTCCCAAAGCAACAGCTCAAACTCAGAAACCCTCTAAGCCCAAGAGAAGCACCAGAAACATTCCTGCCGAAGAGAAGACAAGGCCCCAGTGCCTGAGGTTGAAGAAGAGGATGAAGAAGCCCTAGTGCTGAGAAAACTGAAGCCAAAGATTCCAGACCACAATGACACTCATCCAGTGGCTGAGGACATGCACATCAGGAAAGATGTAGGACTGAGATTGTGGAGAGAGTCTGATCCTTATGCTGTGAGGAGGAGGACTGCTGTGGACTACAGGTTCCACACCAAAGAACAACAAGACTTCTATGACCTATTCTGCTTGACAAGAAGCCAATTGTCTGTGATATGAGATGGGTTGATTGGGAATACATTAAAGGGAATGAAGATCACTTCCCAGGTGTACATGATAGCTTCAAAGCTTGTGGAGTTGACAAGTTTGTAGGTCAGAAGCTCACTAAATGGAATGATGAGCTAATCATGCAGTTTTACTCTACTGCTCATTTCTATCCAGATGGAAGGATAGTGTGGATGTCTAAAGGTACAAGGTACCAATCAACTGTTGAAGAATGGGCCAAGTTGATCAATGCCCCAGAAGAACATGAGGATGATTTGGATGTGTATGCCAAGAAGAAGAAAGATCACAACTCTATGGCAAATATGTACGATCCCTGATAAAGCTTTGGAGACACACAAGCTTGGATCTGTGTATTATTTGTCGTCTGGTCCGCCTACTATCAACACCATCCTGAGGCATACATTATTACCCAAGTCTGGAGATCACAAGATGATAAGAGGACATTCCATCAACTTGCTGCAAATCTTTGATGTCCCTCAAAAATTCAAGGTCATGAGTCTGATTGTAGAGACAATCAAGAGGACAGCTGCTGACCAGAAGAGATCTTGTGGGTATGCTCCACACATTCAGGTGCTCATCAACTCCAAGATGGGCACAGGCACTTACTTGTTGGACAAAGAGCATTTACCCTTGCTCCTAGAATTTGAAGATAATGAAGTTGTCATGAATGAGAATGAACCTTCATCAGCACAAGCACAAGAGAAGAGAGCTAAAGCAAAGGCAGAAATGGCTGCAAAGATGCCAAGTGTTGAAGAGGCATCTCAAGTGTTCTTGAAGAGCAAACAAGAACAGCGAGCTTATCTGATCCAATCTACTTTGAGGATTCAGAAGGGCTTGGCCACCCTGACTCAGAATCAGGAAGCTTGGAGAGGATCATAGAGACCAAGTTCTGTGAACTTGATTTAAAATTCACTGAGATTCAGACTGCAGCTGAGCAGCTCCAGGAGGATGCAGAAGAGAAGAAGGGGAAGGCTACTACAGATGCTTTTCGTAGAGTGCCTAGAGGCCAGAGGTATGCTGCAGTGCCAGTAGCAGATATTAGAGCTACATCGTCAGCACCAGCAGCTACAGCTTCAGTGCCACCTCCAGCAGCCACTCCACCAGCTCCAACTACATCAACTGATGCCTTCGTCCTTGGAGTTTTCTATACACCACCTCCCAAAGACCAAGCCCGAGAGATGCATAGCACTATGCATTTTCAAACTTTTTGGTAACTTGTTGCCAAAGGGGGAGAAATGTATAGATCATAGGCTTCGAGAGAGAGTGTTTTGCTTCTTTGCCTCTCTTGCTTTTGGTTGAATTTTATTGTGTGCTTGGTTGATACTCTATGTCTGTGTGAGATACTTGTTTGATCATGTGTTTGATCATATGCTACTTTAATGCTTGCTTGGATGATATTATCTCTTATATCCCATATATGATCATTCACTTTGCTTGGTGATGAGTGCATGTTTTAATTTCTATCATTTTGAGCGCTCCACCAAGATGTATGTGACATGGAAGAGTGACCCATGATCCTAATTGATTGTGCATTTGCATTCAAAAGCAAATTTTTAATAATGCACAAATTTAGGGGGAGCTCTTGCTTGTCACTAATTTAGAGAGGGGATACTGATTGCTAGGATTTTGATGGACTGCTGCTGCCGCGACCCAGAGGGTGACGCCCGCTCGCGGCCGCGCCGCTGGTGGCCTCGCCTCCGGCTCTCCTCAGCTCGGCCTCCCCGCCCCCGGTTGCGACGCCCGCCCCTGTGGCCTCGCCCGGCCGCCAATGGTCGGCCCCCCCGCCGCCCAGGCCATCTCCTCCCCGTCCCCTACTCGCGTCAGTGCTCTGCGCTGGGCCGACCTCGCCGAGGCGGAAGATGCAGATGCCGGTAGGCCTGTGGTGCGTCAGGAATCCCCAACGCGGCCGTCTGCGGTCCGTGTGGAGCGCGGTCAGCTCCCTCGCCGAGTCTGCTTGGGACCTCTCCCGCGGCCGTGCCGGCCCCCTGCGGTGGTGTCCCCGCCGACCCCTGGCCAAGGTCCCCCTTGGTATCCCTGACCGCTCGCCGCCGTCGCGCTCCGACGTGGGGCGTCGCTGGGCGGTCGGACCATGGGCGGGCCTGCGTCTCGTGGCGCGCCGCTGTCCCTGCCGCGTCTCGCGGTCGGGCCGTGGCTCTGCCTCGTCACCTCGTCTCATCGCCGTCGGGCTCTTCTGTGCTGCTACGCCGGTCGCTGTTCCGGCCTTTCATCGCAACCTTCGGGTCCTCCAACCTCAGCTTCTCTCCCCGCCTGGCTCCTCGTCGACCGAGGCCTGTCTCCACGTCGTTCTTGGCTCCGGTGCCGGCTGCGGCGGCGGAGGCGGCGGGAGGGGAAACCCTTGCTGCCCCCTCCCTGCCTTGCTGGCTGGGCCGACCTCCGACGTGCAGGCTGCGTCCTGGGCCCTTAGTGGGCTTGGGGGCTGTATCAGGCGCTTACCAGCCCATCCCGGCTGGGGCCGCTCTTGTGCCGTGCGCCCCGCTGGCCCAATCGATTTGGCCCCCCGCTGGTTTTCCTAGGCCTCCTTCCTCGCCCCGGTCCGACTCCCATGCCCTAGTTTCCGCTTCGTCCTCCTACCCCGCTGCCTCCCCTTCTTGCTCGCCCTGTGTCCCCGCCCCGACCCCGACTGCGTTCACTGTGTGCGCCCCCATGCCGCAGGAATGGGGGGACGAGGGCGCGCGCCCCAAGCGTCGCTCGGAGGACCGCAGGACCGCCGTGCGCCCCTCCCCGATGGGATGCGTCGTGAAGAAGACCTCCGCAGGCAGCTTTCGTCGCGGGACAGTCGCCGTTCCCCACCGCGCTCTGACCATCGCTCTCCTCCTCGCTCCGACTACCGCTCCCCGCCGCGCCGGTCACCGGGACAGGCTGATCGCCGGGGCCGATCTCGGTCCCACTCGCCTACCCCAATGCTGGACCAGCGTGGCCAGCGCTGCCCTTCTCCCTCCCCACCTCGTCGCCGGGACAGTCGGTCCCCAGTCCGCGCGGGCCGCTCCTCTACCTGCTCGGGCCGTTCCCCCGCTCGCTCGCGGTCTCCGCGTCGTCCTCAGCATCAACTGCAGCAGCAGCTTGCGCCTATGGCTGCCTCCCATCGGTACCAGCCACCTCAGGGAGAGCCGGCCTTTCCTCCTAACCCCAATGGTGCCGGCCGGGACAAGCAGGGGCCCAAGAGAAGGAAGAAGAGGGGGCTTGGGCACGGTTCTGGCAGGGTTCCTCCCGCTGGATCAGGCCGCAGCTCGGCTGCTGCCGCTTCCGGTCTCATTCGTCCTGAGAACCAACCCAAGGACCTCCAAAAGTGCTTCAACTGCAGCCTCTCGGGCCACTCTCAGGTCGCGTGCACTCGTCCCCAGTGTTGCTACATTTGCACGGACCCGGGCCACCCTGCCATCCTTTGCCCAGATCGCCCCGTGGCGGAGGAGGTGATGACGTACGGGCACGGGATTGAGGGCTTGGGCTTCTTCCACATCGAGCTCCCTGACCTTCCCCCGGCCTCGCCCTTGCTCCTGGCCATTGTCACTCTCAGGGAGGGAGTGGCCTCCCCCGAGATGCTTGAAGCTGAGCTCAACCACCTCTACCACTGCAGCTGGGATTGGCAGGTCACTATGATGGACGCCAACCAGTTCTCGGTCGTGTTCCCGGATGCTATGAGTCATGGCATCGGCACCCGTAGCGGAGACATTACCCTGGCTCTCAACAAGATTGTGGTGGACATCTCGGTGCCTATTCGGGACCCTTTGGCGGTCGCCGTGCTTGACACTGCTTGGATCCTCATCGGTGGCCTCCCCGACATCGCCCGCTCGGAGCGGGTCATTCGGAGCATGTCCCGCATTCTCGGCAAGGTGGTCGTGGTGGACGAGCTCTCCCTCCTCAAAGAAGAGGAGGTTCGGGTCAAGGTCAAGTGCCTTGACTCGGCCAAGATGCATGCCAAGGTCCGGGTGTTCTTCAACGACCAGGGTTTCAACCTCAAGATCTTGCCTGAGCCGCCCAACCACATTGGCCGCCCTCGCATCCCCGACGATAGCTTCTTAGGGGGCGGCCCGGACAACCACGGCCGACGCAGCGACCGGGAACCCCGTCACGGCCACCACTCTAGCTCTGAGGATGACGATGATGACTTCGAGGATAGCCCCCCCCTCGACCCACCTGCCGCGGCTCCTTCTCGGGGTGGGTCCGGGGTGGGCCGCTCCCACGCCGCGGCCCCAGCGCAGCCGACCGACGGCAGTGACGCCTCCGAGCCAGCCTGCAGGTCTTCCCCGCCTCCTCCCCCCACTCCCCTGGGGTCCTGCCCGGCTCCATTGACTCCGCCTCCGTCGGTAGTGTGCCGGCCACCGCTCCCCTGCTTCCTGCCTCGGAGGGGCTGGTGGCAGACTCGGCAGCGCTGGTGGTGCCGGCCCCACCTGTGCTGCCGGATCCGGTGGAGCCTGCGGCCCTCCCCGTCTCTGACCCGTCGCCACCCCCACTCGCCGTCTGCCTGGTCCTGGTCGAGACCGCGACACTTCCGACCCTGCCCCCTGCCACTCCGTGCTCCGCGGCCGTCGGGACGGAGTCGGTTGTGACCAACCCAGTGGCCGCCCCTCCTCCTCCCCCTCGGTCCGCAGCCTACTCCAGGCGGGGCAGGTCGACCTCGTCTCCGGTGACGTCCTCCCGTCGCAGTGCTCGGATCAAAGCTGGCAGGCCGGTGGGGAGCCCAGCGCTGCCGATTCCCGAGCGGGCTGAGCTCTGGGCCGCCACCCGGAACCTTGAGCCAGGTACTCTGTCCATCCCCACCACTCCTACTACTTGTTCGTTCTCTGCTCTTGAGGCCGCTCCACTGGGTCACCTCGCTAAGGTGGCTGCGGACTCGGCCATAGTGTTCCGGGGTGAGGTTTCCCCCCGTTAGTTCAGATCGAGGCAATCCGTGCTCGGGAGATCCTCGACGGGCGTCTTGCCGAGACCCGTGCCCGCCTCCAGGCGGCCTCGGGCACCCCGTCCGACGACCCCCCCGCGCATCCAGCCTCCTCCCATGGCTGTCTCGATGGAGATCCGTGGCCATACCCGCTCCCGCCCCACTGCTCTCCGTGCACAAAGCGCATCTCGTGTCCTGGGGTCAAGCAGCCCCCCGATGGATTCATGATGCGGACCCTCTTTTGGAACATCCGCGGTTTCGGCCAAGACAACCGACGCCGCCAACTGATAGAATACATGCGGACCGAGCGAATTGACATAGTAGCCATCCAAGAAACGATGCGGACTGAATCCTCCATGTCGGAGTTCGAGCACCTGAGCTCCGACCTATTTTCTTGGCACTGGCTCCCTTCTAGTGGGATTACGGGCCACTCGGGTGGTATCCTCCTAGGGGTGAAGGATACCACCTTTGAGGTTGGTAGCATGGACCGTGGCGAGTTCTTCGTCAGCATGGAGCTTTTCGAGCGCGCCCTAAACTTCAAGTGGGAGATGATCGCGGTATATGGTCCGGCCAACCACCGCCGCTCTGAAGCCTTCCTTGCTGAGCTCAGGAGGAAGGTGGCGGCCGCCCAGTTTCCGGTTGTAGTGGGCGGTGACTTCAACCTCATCAGGTCGGAGGAACACAAGAGCAATAATTTGATCAACTTCCCCCGGATGCAGATGTTCAATGACTGCATCGTGGACATGGGCCTTCGCGAGCTTGATAGAGTCGGGGCTAGGTTCACCTGGAGCAACCGACATGTGGAGCTGACCCGGTCCATCCTTGACCGGGTTTTCGCCTCTCCTGAGTGGGACATCCGTTGTCCCCTAACTTCACTCCGGGCGATTATGAGGATTGGGTCCGA
Organism: Aegilops tauschii subsp. strangulata; assembly: GCF_002575655.3. NCBI lineage: Eukaryota > Viridiplantae > Streptophyta > Magnoliopsida > Poales > Poaceae > Aegilops > Aegilops tauschii. Next base: position 326,699,997 of record NC_053040.3, read on the forward strand.
CCACGTCCCCCTCCTCCTCTCTTTGGAGAACGAGCGTCCCCCTGCCGCCCGCTTCCGCTTCGAAACCTTCTGGTTACGCCAGCCCGGGTTTATCTCGGCGGTGGCTGCCCGGTGGTGTGCGGCGCGGCAGGCCCCCCATCGTGTCATTTCGGCGGTCGACTCCTGGCACTTCTGTGCTAAGCGGTCCCGACAATTCATGAAAGGATGGGGTGCTAACATAGGCAGGGATATTCGTGAGCGTAAGAAAGCGCTCCTTGAGGCCATCCAGGCCCTCGACCTGCGGGCTGATGCCGTGGGCCTTTCTGCGGACGAGTGGATGCTTAGGTACGAGTTGGAAGACTAGCTCACGGTCATATACACTACAAAAAAATACACTTCCGTGATGATACGTGTTTGTCACAGTAGGTCGCGTTTTCTGTCATGCATGTACATCCATGACAAATTTATGACAGAATCAAGATAGTCATACCTGTGCTGTCGTAGAAGTGTTCCATGACATTGCCAAAATTATCATCACGGAAGTGTCCACTTCCATGACGATAAATCGCGCGTCACAGAAGTGCTTTCGTCAAGGGTGACCGACACGTGGCATCCATCGTAACGGAATGCCGTTAAGCTATCGGGTCGGATTTTGGATCCGATAACCCGTTAACAGCCACGACCAATGCCGATTTTCCACGTGTAAAATTCTCATTGGCTGACGGATCCACGCGTCAGCTCCGCATTGGCACAGGTGTCACTCATCCAACGGTCGAGATGGGCCTATGATATGTTGACACGTGGACCAGCCCAAAAGTGGCCCACAAAGTTTAAATGGGCCGGCCCAACCGAAGGCGCATAAGATTTAGCGGACCATAATGGGCCGGCCCAACTAAAGGCCCACAAAATTTAGCTAACCATAATGGGCCGGCCCAGCTAAAGGCCCACACAATTTTGCAGACCATAATGGGCCGGCCCAGCTAAAGGCCCACAAGATTTTGCGGACCACAATGGGCCGGCCCAGCTAAAGGCCCACAAGATTCTGCAGACCATAATGGGCCGGCCCAGCTAAAGGCCCAACATTCTCTGTCAAATCGGCCCGTCAACGGCATGTCCTAAACTTGTCATCAACGCGGCCCATGGTCACTTCTGGCCCGTTAACAGTCCGCTAAGTAATGGGCCGAATTACGGCCCGGTGTATTTCCGGCCTGTTAAAGGTCCGGCTTCATTTGGGCCCATTTACAGGCCATCAAAACTTTCGGCCCATAAACGACTGTGAAGGATTTGGGTCATATTCGGCCATGTCTGACATTCGGCCTGTTAGAGGCCCACTATAGCTTTGGGCCACTTTCGGCCTGTTGTCATTTTCGGCCTGTTAACGCCGGACGTAAACCATGGGCCATATGTGGCCCAACGTCATATCGGGCCCATTAACGGCCCATATAAAAATGACGATAATCTAGCCCGACCGAAGTTTTGGCCTGTTAAAGGCCCGTGTATTAGGTCGGCGCATTTATGGCCCGTCCGAATTTCAGCCTGTCAAAGATCCGCATCGTAAATGGGCCACCATTTCGGCCTGCTAAGTCCAGTGGGTTATTTGGCACAATCAGGGCCCAATCTCACTTTCGGTCTATTAAAGGCCCATGTTTTTATGGGCTCGAGATATTTACACCTGTAAACGGCCTATTTTTACTGAGGGCCCAAATTATGTTTAGGCCTGTTAAAGGCCCACTATGGGCACAGGCCTACCAGAAAAATATGAAAGCTTATGCTGATTTAGGCCCAGATATTTTTAGTGGGCTACATGCCAATTTCGGCCCGTAATCGTTTTTAGCCCAATTGGAATGGGCCCGACGAATGTTGGCATGTTGGGCTCCTACGAAGCTTTCGGCCGAATACATTACTAAGATAAACCTACACTATACAAAAATAGCGTCGTAATTACTACAGCCTGAGGCAGCATCATAAATACTTTATCACAACAAAATAAATTCCAACCATACAACAAAAGGCCTGCTGGCATAAAGTTTACAGTCCTTCCAGATAAAAGCACCATCAGATGTATAGAAGCACAAATCATTTGACCTGAGTGCTAATGTTTCAGGCTGTAGAATCTGATGGAGCAGCACGATCTCCACGTTTTTCCGCCATTGCTCTTGAACAAGGAAGCGAATGTCTGATAGTCTGGTTTCAAAACCATTCATATCTTGACGACATTTCTCAACCACTATTCTTGTTTCCGAAACAACGTCCATTAGGGATTGGAATTGTGTCTGGAGCACAGATATATCACTCTGTCTAGCAGGAAGATTTTGTTCAGTGGGCGATTTGGACGAGGTTACCTTGACAACCAACCCAGAATTACGCAGGAAGGTGCTTTTTGCACTGTTAGTGGAGAGATACTGACGCACTGCTGCAAGAGGTGACATTGTGCCTATAGTAGCCTCGTCACCTACAGGTGGTTGTGGTTGTTCAATTATTTGTTCCATAGCTTCCTGAAAGTTTGAACTTGTATATTAGTGTACCAGATAAGTTACAAATGAGACAAAAACAAACAAAGTAGGTTAAACGTTTATACATAACTCATTTTGGTGAACTACTGTAATACATTAGCATGTATTGTAGTGCCAACTACATAATAAAATCATTTTCAGAACATATGTCCATGTAGCATGCCTACTGTATTGTCTATTTCCTCACATTCGTTGACATCTAAGGATAAAGAGACATGGTTTAAAGTAGGATGAACATAGTATGACATCATTCATATCATGGGCAAACAGATATAAAACAAACAGGCTATTTTATCATTGTGTGCGCACGTGAACATACCAACTAGATTACAGATCAAGACCAAAAGAATATCCTTCATCTCTTTTAAACCATGTAAGGTGAAATGATATGTTAAGACAACTGTGAATAAAAGTGAACAGAGTAACTGACATTGGCTGCAAACCAAGTAGTTGAATGAACACATCATAGTACCAATTAGTTCAAGGCAGGAGGAGTAAGGACTTACAACGGCAGCTTGAACTGGTGTGCTCATGCCCTTCATCTTGCTGGTGTGGCAATCCTTGAAGATTTGCACTGCATTCGGTTCAGGTTCTTTTTGGTCCGCACGGGCTTTCCTCTATATTTGGAACAAGTCAATAGATACGATAATATGGCACAAAAAGAAGAAGGAAGTACCAGCTATTTACAAGAGCCTCACAGTGTGCAATATAGCTACGAGATCCTGTTGTCTGTTGGAATTTCACTTTAGAACGGTTGATTTTGTTGTTCAAACAGTTAGCCTAGAAGAAGATACACTTGTAAGGCACATACATAAATACAAGTTCAATATGTGGTCTGATCAAATACATATAGCCTACCTGATACTTTGGATCAGACAAGTGTTTAACATGGGCTGTCCAGTCTTCATCTATAATATATTCCACTGGAGATGTTTGGGCAATTTCATTGTTAGCCTTGCCTTCAAAGTGAGGTTTTCTAAGGTGGTACCGATACTGTCGCAGAGCAGACTGAAAAACATGAGTGCATGCTTGTTTAGTTGCATCATCTTTCGGATCCAACTTGAACCTCATCTGTTGAAAAAAGAATGTGAGTCTTATTAGGAGGAAGCTAGAAAGTATGGGACAGAGCAAGACAATATTACTAATTGCGATGAATAACATTACTTACGGATAAATGGTCAAGGAAGGTGTTAAACTGGGTATTGTCTTTCTCATTCCTGTACTGGATCCACGTTGGGAGGATACGTGCATGACACCTAACGGCAACGGCTGCCTCTGATACTAACTTGGCTGACTCTGTAGCATCACGTGGCCTTTTTAAACCTGCCTCAAAATGTGTCTCCATTCTTCCTCCTTTAGATTTTGTTAATCTGTCAAGCATTATCCCTGATGTCTGTTTCCGCTTGCGCCATGGTGCTAGTTCAACAACGAATATGGAAAGTGTTAGTGTACATCAAACTGTGAGAGTACATATAAAGGAGCATGCAACTGCAACTTGACTCGGTCAGGTACCGTCTTGGTGTTGATGCTCATGAGGTTCATCTGATCTTGCCAAGTCCTGTTGTGTCAGCAGTGCTTCGGAAGTAGTGTTAGGTGTGAAGGCAGCTTGGGAACTGGCCAGTTCCGGAGCAAACGAACGAGTAACTGGTTGAGATGCTGGTACAGTTGAAGCGGATGCTGCAGCTGGTGGAGCAGGTGATACTGTGTTTGTAGATTTAGCCGGTGGACTTGGACCTTCTACTGCACTATAAGTACCAGCAGAATCTCGACGGCAGAACCTTTTCCGTTTCACCCGACGAGTAACAACACTCCCTACTATATTATTTTCCTTGCTCTTTTTTGACTTTGCCATGTCAAGCTGTACCCACAACCAGTAAAAAAAAAATACACTTCCGTGATGATACGTGTTTGTCACAGTAGGTCGCGTTTTTTGTCATGCATGTACATCCATGATGATTTTATGACAGAATCAAGATAGTCATACCTGTGCTGTCGTAGAAGTGTTCCATGACATTACCAAAATTATCATCACGGAAGTGTCCACTTCCATGACGATAAATCGCGCGTCACAGAAGTGCTTTCGTCAAGGGTGACCGACACGTGGCATCCACCGTAATGGAACGCCGTTAAGCTATCGGGTCGGGTTTTGGATCCGATAACCCGTTAACAGCCCCGACCAATGGGAAATTTCCACGTGTAAAATTCTTATTGGCCGGATGAAACACGTGTCAGCTCGTCAGTGGGTCAGATAGGCGCCTATGATATGTCGACACGTGCCACGGCCCACCACTGGCCCATTTAGCTTACAAAGCCGGCCCGTTTGACTTGGTCAAAAGTTAACGGGCTGGCCCATGAAAAGCCTGTTAACGGTCTCTTCGCAAATAGCCCATTTTATGGCCCGTTAACTCACGGCACGTTAGGCCCTAAAGGAAATCGGCCCAACAACGTCATGTGGGCCGTCGAATATAACACCAGCCCATTTTACTTTCGGCCCATGTATGGCCCACTACGTCTTTCGGCCCATATGAGGCCTTCGTATCTTTCGGCCCTTTACAGGCCCACGGTGACTCTAGCCCATAATGAACAGTAATTTTCTTTATACCCGTTAACGGCCCGTGATTTACATGGGCCGTTTCCAGCCCGTGTTAGCTTTCGGCCTATTGACGGCCCATACGTTCTTGGGCTCCTTTACGGCCCTTGATTACTTCTGGCCCGTTACTGGCCTGTTCCCCTAATGGGCCAAATTCGGCCCATGGCAAGAGTCGGCCCGTTACTGGCCTGTTCCCCTAATGGGCCAAATTTGGCCCATGGCAAGAGTCGGCCCGTTACTGGCCTGTTACCCTAATGGGCCAAATTTGGCCCATGGCAAGAGTCGGCCCGTTTCTGGCCTGCTAACCCGTTGCGCCGTTTCCAGCCCGTCCTATATTCTGGCCCATTAACGACCCGTTATGCCTGTGACAGAATTAAGCCTTTGCTGTCCTACGGCCTGTTAACGGCCTGTTACCGTGCTGGGCCGATACCAATTACGCCCGATTACGGCCCATGTAGACCCATTTATCCGACGGCCCGAGGCCCACCGATTACAGGCCCATTTATCGACGGCCCGTAGGAGACCCATGGATCCTACGGCCCGTATATGGCCCATGGTAGTTGTGGCCACTAGCAAACCAGGGAAAAAGAAGACTAGGAAATAAATAAGGCCGAAACTAACGCTAGGCTATTAAGGCGATTGCACAGATTACATCCACTCGACATCAAAGATCGCCACCAGTGAAAATATAGGGAACACCCTACACTATACAAAAAAGGCTTGCTGTTTTCTTCACCCGGTGGCTGCACGTTAAGAATAAATTTTGTATCGCACCAAAACAAATTACAACTATATAACAAAAGGAAGGTTGGCATAAAACTTAACAGTCTAGCAGATAAATGCACCACCAGAAGTTCAGAAGCTCAGTTCATTTGACCTGACTGTTACGTTTTCATGCTGTATTGTCCGATGGAGCACCATAACCCTTGCCTTCATTTCCCCTAGGCTCCTGAACAACATAGCAAATGTCTGATAGTCTGGTTTCAAAACCATGCATATCTTGACGACATTGAGCAATGTTTCTCCTTGTTTCACAAAGGGTCTCTGTTAGGGAATGGACTTGTGTCTGGAGCGCAGATAAAACATTGCTTTGAGCTTGCATATCTTGATCATGAGGCAGTTTGGACGATATTGCCTTAACAACCAACCTAGTATTACGCAGGAACGTGCTTTTGGCACTGTTAGTGGACAGGTACTGACCCACTGCAGCAAGAGCTAACATTGCGGTTATAGTTGCCTCGCCACCTTCAGAAGGTGGCGGTTCCACCATTTTTTCCATAGCTTGCTGAAAAGTTGAGGTTTTACATTAGTAGTACCAGAACAGAAGATATTAAGGAGGTAGCAAAACCAAACAAAATAGCTTTGGTCTATATACAGAACTTATTCTGGTGAACCCATGTAAAATATTAGTTGTATTTTATTGCAAAGTACATAATAAAACCAGGTTCCAAACATATGACCATGTACCATCGCTAATGTATTGTATATTTCTTCACATTGTATTGAGGGCTAAGGATAAAGAGACGAAGTTTATAATACGGTAAGCATAGTATGACATCATTCATATCACAAAACAACTGAGACCAGACAAACAGGCAATTGTAACATTGTGTGGGTAAGTCCAGCATGGAACTAGATTACGGGTCAAGATCAAAGGAACATCACTCCTCTCTTTTAAACCTTGTAAGGTGCAATGATACGCTAAGACAATTGTGTATAAAATTGAAAAGAGTAATAGACATTGGCTGCAAACCATGCAGTTCAAGGCACAAGTCAGAGTAAGTAGTAGTTAAAAGGCACGAGGATTAAGGACTTACAACAGCGGCTTTGACTGGTGTAGTCACGCCCTTCTTCTTGCTGGTGTGACAGTCCTTGAAGATTTCCACAACATTTGGTTCAGGTACTTTTTGGTCCTTGCGGGCTTTCCTCTGCATTCGAACAAGTCAACATAGATCTAATAATATGGTACAACGAAAAGAGTGAAACAGCAGCTAATTACAAGAGCCTCGCAGTGTGCAATATAGCTACGAGATCCTGTCGTCTGTTGGAATTTCACTTTCGTACGGTTGGCCTTGTTCTTTGAACAGTTCACCTACAAGAAGATGGATTTGTGTGGCACATGCGTAAATAGGACTTCAACATGTGACCTGATCACATATATATAATGTACCTGATACTTCGGATCAGACCAGTGTTTAACAAGGCCCCTCCAGTCTTCATCCGATATATTTTCCAGTGGAGATGTTTGGGAAAGTTCACTGTTAGCCTTGCCTTCAAAGTGAGTTTTCCTCAAGTTATACCGATATTGTCGCAGAGCAGACTTGAAAACATGGGTGCAAGCTTGTCTGGTTGCATCATCTTGGCTATCCAACTTGAACCTCATATGTTGAAAATTATGGGAGTCTCATTATCAGCAACCTAGAAAGTATGGGACAGAGCAAGACGATATTACTAGTTTCCATACATAACCATACTTACAGATAAATGGTCGAGGAAGGTGTTGAACTGGGTTTCGTCTTTGTCATTCCTGTACTGAATCCATGTTGGGAGGATACGTACATGACACCTAACGGCAACCACTGCCTCTGATACTAACTTGGCTGACTCTGTAGCATCACGTGGCCTTTTTAAACCTGCCTCAAAACGGATATCCATTCTTCCTCCTCTAGATTTAGTTAACCTATCGAGCATTATCCCTGATGTTTGTTTCCTCTTGCGCCTAGGTGCTAGTCCAACAACGAACATAGGAAGTGTTAGTGTACATCAAACTGTGAGACTACATATAAAGAAGCATGCAACTGTAACTTGACTCCAGCAACTACCTTCTTGCTGTTGAAGCTCACAAGGTTCATCTGATATTGCCAACTCGTCTTGTGTCAAGAGTGCTTGGGAAGTAGTGTCAGGTGGCAAGGGAGCTTGGGAACGTGCTGCTAGCTCAGTTGACGCACGAGTAAGTCGTGCAGCTGGTAGTACTGTGGTAGGTGTTGCAAGAACTAGGGCTGTCTATGCTTGTTTGGTGGCAGCTATTTGTTTCTGTTTGGCTTTTTTTGCAACTCGTGTAGCATGGGATGCCGTGTTTGTAGAATTTTCCGCTGGACTTTGACCTTCTATTGCACCATCAGTACCAGCAGAATCCGCAGGATTCATCCGCTTCTTATTCCCTGCTATTCTGTGTTTCTTCCTCTTTCTCTGTGCCATGTTAAGTCAAGCCGACAAGAAAAATGAATAACAATTTAGTTCTTCAGAACAAATTGATGCATGATGCAGACGAACTGAACTTTGATGTTAGACAACCACATGATAGGAGGATGTAATATGTATGAAAAACAGGACGGAAGAGATAACCAGAACTATGATGTGTAAACTAAGAAGAAGACATTTCACCAAATTAGAAGCAATGCAATGGAAGGTAGACACCATATGAAAGATGCTACAAATATCGCTCTGCCAAGTTAACAGTGTCTCATCATAAATGGCGTTTAAACAAATGTGAAGCAGTACAAGAAATAAATCATATGCAAGATGCAACCAACATCACACTACCATGTTAGAGGTCTCTCGTCATTAGTGCCATTGAATATTCACATCATTGCATATTCACAGCTTATGATTTGTAAACTATGGAGAAGGCATTTCAGCAAATTAGAAGCAATGAAAGCTACACCATATGAAAGATGCAACGAATATCACTCTACCAAGTTAAAACTGTCTCGTCATAAGTGCCATTTCAACAAATTAGTAGTACAAGCTAGAAAAGAATGTGAGATGTAACCTATATCACACTCCAAAGTCAAAGGTGTCTTATGATAAGTGATTGTTGCAGGTTACACAACAGTAGTAATTTGATGTAAGAACATGGTGTGATAGACAGATATTGTATGTTCTAGAAACAGGAACACGTGTCTTATTCAAGTATAATGTGTAAAGTAAGCAGATGGAATTCAACAAAATTAGAAGCAATACAAGCTAGACATCGCACATAACATGCAACCACATATAACAGTGACAAGTTAGAGGGAGCACCGGTGATGCTGCACTAGGGGAGACGTGCCCATCATAAACACAACTTTGTTGAGTGTCTATGCATGTGTTGTCTTGGAAATCATCTTGGGGGTGTGGAGGAGTAGAAACTGTAGAGGCCCTCCGTTCGGAAGGAGCACCTTTATCCGCTGCCTTGCTAACTTCCTTCCGCTTTATTGATTTTGAATTGTCAAGTAAAACCGACAAGAAAAAGCAATAAAATTCTCTCTTCAGAACTCATTCATGCATGATACTGACAATCACTACTTTGATGTAAGGCAAACACATGATACCAGGATGGAATATGTATGAAAAACAGGACGGCATGGCATGTTCACAACTGGTTGTGTAAACTAAGCAAAAACCATTCCAGCAAATAAGAAGCAATGCAAGCTAGACACCACATGAAAGATGCAACCAATATGACTCTGCCAAGTTAAAAGCATCCCATCATAAATGGAATTTCAACAAATTAGAAGCAGCGCATGCTATAAATCATATGAAAGATGCAACTAATATCGCACTGCATATACTAAAGGTGTCTCGTCATGTTGATTGATGCGGGATACAAAAAAACAATAGTTTTATGTAAGGACATGCTTAATAGACAGATGTACTATGTACTAAATACAGGAAGGCATGTCACATTAACAGGTATAATCTATAAGCTAAGCAGACTAGCACATGCAGTTTAACCAGATTGGAAGAATTACAATCTAGACACCATATGCAACATGCAACCACATATCACGCTGCCAAGTTAGAGCAAGCACCTGCGATGCTAGTGTAGGGGAAATGCTGTAGTCAACTACAGAGCTACGTTCACTATCTTCATCTAGCATTTCTGTTTCTTGAGAATCATGTCGGGAGGCTAACGCTGCATTCTTTAAATGAGGAGTAGTCCCCTTGCCTGCCTGCCTCGTCATAAGTGATTGACGAGGGATACACAAGAATATTAGTTTGATGTAAGAACATGGTTGATACACAGATGTACTAGTATGTACCAAAAACAGAAAGGCATGTCATATTCAAAGGTATAATGTGTAAGCTAAGCAGATGCAATTTAACCAAATTGGAAGCAATACAAGCTAGACATTCGGCTGGAGTGGTGAGCATGATCATCTAGGACCTGAGAGCCTGGTGGGAGGCGGGCTGCTTCGCCACCATCGTAGCTTTTTAGTTGGCTTCCAGGTGATGCCTATCTTTGCTAGGCTTGTCACTGGCTCGGCCAGTGCCCTGACTAGCTATTTGTCTTCTGGTGCTCACGGGATGGTGGTTCATGTAAAAAAAATCTTTCCTTATCTTACCGACTTCGGCCTTTCGAATACAAGCTAGACACCATATGGAACATGCAACCACATATGACACCGCGAAGTTAAAGCAAGCACCTAGGATGGTGGTTCATTGCGAGCGAGGTCATCAACTCCAGAGCTACGTTTACCGTCTCCATCTGCTGACACTGCACCCTTTATAGCGCTGTAACGTGTCTTGCCTAACCGCACACAAAGCTGGAGCGACTTCTCTCTTTTATTTTTGGCTTCTCTCATGGCAGCAGAGTCTGAAATACCCTTGCATAAAAACACAATAGTGAGAGTAAGGGTGAAGTGTGTGCATAACTAGTGCACTGTAAAAGTAGCAGATAGCAGGTGGCTGAAAAAATAAATGAGAGGAGACATACGATAGCTCTACAACATTGCATGGCAAACAAAATTAGATTCTACTCCGTATGATTTTGTAATATATGAGCACAGGAAATGCAGGTACTCCTCCAGCACACCACCACATGTGGTCATATCTAAGATAATAGTCAACTGAAAATAAATAGGTCGGTCAATTTTTTTAATGAACCGTCCGATCTATAAGGAACGGGCAGATGGCCTTCGTCTACCTCCCGCCAGTCACTGTTGACGATCTTTCTCGAACCGCCAGCGACCACCGGCCCAGACCGCTGCCTCCGCCGCCCCGCCCTCTCATCGACCTCACACCACCGCCGTGCTTGGCAGCGCCCCCAGGCCATCCCTTTAATCCCGGCCGACCTCCAGATCGGGCGCCAGTAGCTCTAGGCCGCACACGCCCCTAAGATAAACACCAAGGCGCCGCTTCCCCGGCGTAATAGGTGTACTAGCGCCTGTTACGCCGGGGAATGCTTCCGTTAAATGGGAATCAACTGGCCAGAAATTGAAATTCAGGGGGGCGACGGACCTCTAGCTAAGGTGAAATAGTATATGAGGAGAAACCTTGTGCATCGCGAGTTACTAGGAACATCTAGTATCAAGAAGAAGCGGTCAACTAGTGTCTTCTGTGGGATGAATACCGTGCAAGCAGAGACGTAAGATTTGCACGAATAAGGGAAGAGGAGTACCTTTTTCGGTTGCCGGTGTGGTCACCTCCACATGTCGCGCCAATCTTCTTCTTTTTACCGGGGAAACCGATGTTCTGGAGGGTGCAGGCTTGGACAAACCCATGGCCAAATTGTTGACTGTGTTGCCGTGGCCGTATGTCGGCGGAGGTGAAGCAGATCTGAGGCGGCGAAGGACGGCGTAGCAGGAACAGCTCCGGTGCGGTGGAGGGTGGCGAAGTTGGAGCGGCAGCGGTGAGGCGCAGGACGGCGTGGTTGAACTGGCTCGGGTACGGACGGCTCGGCCTCGGCTTCAACTGCTAGCCGTGGAGGGCGTTGCGGTTGAGGTTGCGGTGGACGACGACGTCGGGGTATCGGCTCTGGCGTGATGGAGGAGGGCGGCGGTTCATGGGTGGGATGGGGTGGCGGACGGAGGACGCCAGGGTTTCGCGGCTGGTGGAGAGGTAGTTTTGGCGCCCACGGAGTACGAATGGGGAATCAGACGGGTGGGGGGAACCATGTTTCGGTCTGGGACGCGCTTGTTTTTGGCTTTTTTGAACAGAAGATGGGACGCGCTTGTTTGAAATTTGGGGAAAGTACCAACTTTGCCCCCCTCTTAAATTTCGGACCTACTGCGGGTCGGGGGTAGGATGGTAATCCCAGGTGTCCCAAATAGTGGGCGGGAGCGATTTCGGCCGCACGCATGTGTGCTTAGGCGGCCATTGTGTATGAATGTTTTTCGGATGCGGTTGCGTGGCGTCTAGATGAAGCTACAAACCTTCCCCGGTTTAGACCTTTGGACGTCGGGCCGGTAGGTTTCACGGGTCGGAGTTATTAGAAAAGTAATTTCCTTGTACTACCAAACATTGGTCTCACGCGGTTTCGGGCGAGTAGAGGCTCTTTTGGCGCTTCGTTCGAAATTTTGAAACACAAGCATTCACGTTTACTCTTGAACTATGAGGATTGACCTAAATAGACAGCGTTATATTTGACCTTGTATGTTTGAAAACTTCATTAAATTATCCACTTCTTTTTGAAATTTTGACACTTGAAAATCCTATAACTATGATTATTTTGGAATGGAGGAGCTAAATTTGAATCTATTTTGTACACGACTACATATGCTGTTATGTACAAAATCAGAGCAAAGATTGGTGCCCCCATAATTTAGGTATGGTTTACAAATGCCATGATATCAAATTCAAATAATTGAATGGACTTCATGTTGAATTCGATTTTTTAAACCACCTTAAGTTGAATTCAAATGTATGCTAGTTCATAGGTAGCTATTTATAATGTTCATTGTGTAACTTTTGTATGTATAATGTGCTTTACACACACAACATGAACTATACTCATGTTTATATTCGATTGCTAAAGCGATGCATTGTCTGGAGTTCAAAATACTAACTATGTGGATCAATTGTGTCGAATAATAACATTGACATGCTCAAATTCGATAGAATCTAGATGTCTGATGGATCAATGACCGCTCCTTACGCGAATTGCAAATATCATGATTCCATCCTAATATTTGGATACAATTTATATCTTTAATCAATGTGTAGAGCAGTCTTTTATGTGTAGTTTCACTCTCCATCGGTGGTCTCTCACACATGCTCACACACTCTCTCCCGAGGTGTCTTTCTCGCACACATGCTCTAGATATAACCCTCCCTCCCTCTCGTAACCATTTACAACTGTTTTCACTAACCTTTATCACAAGCACTCTTCCTCTTGCAAACATAGACAGGCACAATCCTCATCGACCCTTTCTATATACATGGACCTGCCTACGTGTCTCATGTACGCACATTATCTTTACGCCTGTCTCTCACACATTGTCTCACACCTCTCTTCCTAATCGACGAGTATGATTCTAGCAGAGCATTCTGTAGGATGCCCCTTAAAGTTAGGTTGGATGAATAGTAATATCAGAGATAAATGGGTTACCTTAGTCCGAGAACCTAGGGTTACAAATCCTAGCCGGCTTTGTCAGTGGACATAGAGTCCTTCACAATTCTGCTATCTTTGTCTTGTACGACTAGTCATCCATGGGTCTTCCTAAATGCGTCACGGGCCGACCAATGTGGCGCAGGTCGGAACCGAACGAAGGGCCTCACCTCGACCCACCGGACCTCACGCGGTGACACACCCTCTGCCCCCACGTCTCATTATCTTCTCACACCCACACATACCAACACAAACACCACACACACATAAAATTTCTCCTGGTGCCTCTATTCCCTCCCCCCTTGCATATACACACTCAAGGGAATGGAATCTCTTGTCGTAACGTCATATTCGTCTCTCTCTAGACCACTCTCATTTCTCGTGCTATCTCTCCCACGCCCCCCGTCGGCCCCTCTATCCATGCGTCTCTCGAATACGTAACACACACATACCTCTCTAGGCCCCGCCAAATGCATCAACTACACATTCACACATGTTACATCACGTACCCCATTGATCTAAAAAGCCCTCTCTTCACGTTTATTTCGCATACAACATTCCTTTTGAATAAAGTGTGGCCAAACAATTATTTTAGAGTTTCTACATATATACAACATTACAAAGTTATATGGAGGAGTACTAACGCTAATTTGCATTGCATGGTGCCCACAATGATATTTATTCCGCACTGTGAATTTGTATATTTTTGTACTATATACAAAGTTAGTCATAATAAAGAGAAACGAAGAGCATCTCTCTCTCCATCGCATACCCCCCCTGTACGCCCCTTTCACGTATGCACACAAAACTATCTCCAGGTCCTGTAAAAGTAAGCCCCCAGAAAATTCACGCATGTTTCATCTTTCTCTTGCGATATATGCAATGACGATCATTGTATTTGAAGCGAAAGCACGATATATACATTGGACGTCAGAATCCACTCATTATGGTCACCATTTACGTTTAGTGGTTATTATACAGTCACGGGCTCACCGTACAACTCTGTATTTGCTCATGACATGACTAGTTGACCAGTTAAACGCTCCACGTGGCACCTCTAGTGTTGCATCACATTATCTCACTACCATCATGCCCACCTGTTGACTTGTATCTACTCTACATCTACACTCTTATAAAATACATAAAATACACTCTTATAAAAAACAGAGTTGGTGATGATGGTGTGCCTGCCATCCTGCAATATAGGCCGTCCGATTTATATCTGACGAATAGGAAAGAAACTATGGCAATTTTGGAAAAACGTACCCACACACCTCTCCACATTTGCAAATAAGGCCTTCCCTCGTTCATCCTTTTCTCTCACAAGATAAACAAGTCATACAAATGCATCTTGATGTTACGTGCAACGCACGGGCATCTTGCTGGTAAGAATGAAAACAAACGACAAAAAAATATTTGGACGGTGGTTCGAAGTCATGACCGCGGGCACAGCGGACAAGGTGGCCTTGTATTGGTATGCTGAGCCGTCTGTTTTAACACACAGGAGCTGCTGTGGTGATTATTCACACACGCACGCATGCACACGAACTGCATCCACGCAACACTCACACAAACACATGCACCCACGCACGCACGCAACACTCACACGTACACACGCAGCCACGCACGCACGCAACACTCACACGCACGCACGCAACACTCACATGCACACACACACACGCATGCATGCACACACCAGTACACCACACGACCAACACACACTCTCACGCTCAAGTGCTCAACCTACACGTGCATGCACACACATCAGGCCCTGACAGACACATACACAACCAGGTGATTCCCGCGCACGGGTTGGAGCCTTGTCGCGCCTACGTAAATTTGTGTTTATCTGAACTTTTGCCTATGCGAACTGACAGGTGGGACCCAGAAGGAACGTGGTCAATTTAACTAGTCAACATGGTGCCACGCAGACTATTTGGCCGGTCAACAGAGTGCAATCCGATGCTGAACTGTGAGCAAGTGACTGTATAATCACCGCAAAACGTATATAGTGACCGTAATCAGCTTATTCTGAAGTTCGGTGACCGTATTACGCTTTTCTCTCTGTAGGCCCTCCAAAACTACATCTCTACACGTTCTCGCATGTTACATCTAACAACTATGCAAAACAGCACTACTACTACACTAACACAATAAATCATAAGTGTTTTCAGTTTTACTAGATATCATATTGTTACTTATAATTATTCAGTTTGCATACATTAAAATTGCCTTTGAAATGTATGGCCAGTATCATCTACTACGCGGGAAAAATCCTGCCCTTTCCTGTTTAATCGGGTTTGTATCGATGGATCGTGTGAAACAACAAAACTATAGTACTATACAGTACTACAAGTGACAGTTCACTGGGCCGTCGTGTCGTCTACTCCTCCGTCGTAAGAGTGGAGCGCTCGCTTTCATAAATCTTCTAGTCCCTTTCACCGACATGTGGGACATCAAGCTACCGGGTCCACGTGCCATACCGGAATACAGTGCGGAGCAGCCGGGTTGAAGCACCCCAGTCATGGCGCCGGCGTAGTAATGAGCAATGAGGCGTCAAATCACAAGCTGCACCTTTCCCGCAGTTAAGTTGGAGGGACGAAGCAACCATCATGTCACTCGTTGCTGAATCCGCTTCTCCCTCATCTTCTTCAACTTAACCACGTGTTGCTTCTGTCGTTGTTCTGCCTCATGTGGGACGCGGATCGGCTTGGTAAAGCACTGACACGTGGGACCGCATGTTAGCAAACCGCTAGGACAACGTCCTCCGAAAATAAGAAGCCTAATCCTAGACTTACAAAGGGCTACGTAGCTGCTACGTATACTTTCCATCTAATCTATATATGCCCCCCTGATTTTTAGGTGGGGTGGGCCTAATCCTCTCCTTTAATCCGATCAAAGAGTCCCACATCACATCAGTTCGTAACTTTACGTAAACCATTACGTGGATGTAGCATTTCTCAAATAAGAAACCCCCCCCCCCCCCCGCCATCCGCGTGGCAAAATCACCTCCTTTTTACTAATCTTGATTCTATAATTTTTTAGATCATTATAATTGAGATTTGTATAGATAGCACACAGGAGCAAAACCAAGTGGTACGGTTAAGGGCATCCACAATGTGTAGCCAAATGTGAAAATAGCTTTTGGCATCGTGGGAACCATTGTGGACGGTGTTGCCAAAGCCAAAAAGATGGAACCGAAGCTCCCTGATTGATTGATTGAAGGAATAGAAAAATGCAACGTCTCTCTTCTTTCTCCCATGCTTGGACGCATGTAGTACAGTATAGAGCACAGAGTCTACTCCCCTGTCCCTTCTATCACAAATCACAAAGCAGTGAGGCGTCAAATCACAAAAGCACGGACGAAGCAACCATCATTTCACTCTTCGCTGACTCTGCTTCTCCATCGTCTTCTTCGAGAAACCATCTCACTGCACTAGTACTCCTAGTAGTACTAGTAAAGGACTTCCTGGATGCAAATTAGGCGGTTGTCTCGGCTTGCAGGCGACACTTGCGAACGACTTACCGTGGTCTCCCTCAATGGTGTTCTCCGTCGAACGCACTTTGCCAAACCACCAAAAAAAAGATATCGTCGACGTCACCGCAATGGGGAAGGAAGTCAAATATAGTTACTACCTCCATTTTTTTGTACACAAGGCCAGTATATCAAAATTACAATTTGCAAAGGGCCACTAACACTAATCGAGGCAAAATTGATGGGGTTAGCAACCAAGGACATTAATATCCCCTGCATGCATGCGGAAGTGAGAAGGTTGGTTTGCATGGCGCTGCATTAATCAAGCGATGAGGAGTGAGATGGTTAGCTCTTTGGTCTTTGGAGAAAAAAATACGCATTAATTGACACGTGAAACGAGGATTTGTATCGATTAAATCCCGCGAAGGAAAACCCCGCCTTTCTTTTTTAACACTAGTACTCCTAGTACGTACGTACTTATCCTGTTTGGGTCTAGGCCTTGCATTGCCAAACTTCGCCACACATTTTTGCCAAGCTTGCCTAAAGTTTTCAAAATGAGAAGGAGGTACACTTGCGCACGGCTGTCGCGGTCGCACCGCACCCTCACACGGTCGCTCCTGCATGTCGCGGTCGCACCGCACCCTCACATAGTCGCTCCTGCACGCCGCAAACCCAACCAAGGGAACGCACCCTCACTGACACGTGCTGTCGCATGTGAACAAACCAAACTCAGCCATCCTATCGCTGACACATAATTTTCGTTCATAGAGTATGTTTATCCAACCACATGTTGGGGAGTATCCGTACGGCCCGTGCGGTGGTCTGTTGGGGAAGAAGAAGAGGTGAGGAAGAAGGAAAGAAGGGTTAGGAGACGTAGGATATTCATCCAACCGCCTGAAATGGTAGACTGACCCAAGTCACGCGACTTGCATAACAAATATATGTTTTTACACAGCAAAAGATCCATAAAAACAACAACATAAAGAAAAACTATCACTGCTCGCGGAAAGAAACGACCTCGTCGTCTTTGGCTGCCGGCGCGAACCAGCCGTCGCTGCCGGCGTGTGTCTCCGCACCGTGGTTGTCCTCGGGCTCTAGCTACTCGTTCAAGCGGAGCGTGCGGGCGCTCTGCACGGACGAGAGCACAACCCGGTTCAAGTCAAGGACGTCCGGTTCCGCCTGCAGGAGGGCCTCGATGGCAGCGGCATCCGCGCGCTCCGCGTTGAGTCGAGCCTCCGCCGCCCGGTTCAAGTTCAGGACGTCCGATTCCGCCTGTAGGAGGGCATCGATGAGAGCAGCATCTGCGCGCTCTGCGTCGAGTCGAGCCTCTGCCGCCCGGTTCAAGTCCAGACGTCCGGTTCCGCCTGCAGGAGGGCCTCGATGGCAGCGGCATCCGCGCGCTCCGCCTCAAGTTGAGCCTCCGCCGCCCGGTTCACATCTAGGACATCCAGTTCCGCCTGCAGGAGAGCCTCAATGGCAGCGGCATGCGCGCGCTCCGCGTCAAGTTGAGCCTCTGCCTCCCGGTCCTCCTTTAGTATCGCCATGTTGAACCGCTGGTCCGCCTGCACCATGGGGGACTCGGACGCCGGCATGAAGTCGACGTCCATCATCTCATACCTATCGGGGGCCTTCTGCGCCGCGACCTCCGCCATGAACATTGGATCAGCTTCCTCCTCCTCATAGATTGGCTCCAGAGAACTCGGGGATTGGCCCGCCGCAACGCGAGCTTGGGAACGGAGGTCTGTGGCGCCGACCGCCGCCGCGATTTCTGCGCGGCGCTCCGGCGTCAGCATCTTGTAGTAAGTGATCTTGTGGCGCACCATGGCTTTCCGGCGAACTAGGGGACGCTTGATGCGGGCTAGGGGATCGAAAGGTGGGGGAATGGGCTGGAGATTTGGTGTGGTTTTAGGGCAGTGGCTGGCGTAGGCCGAGCAGCGAAGGTTCTGGTGTGAATAGTGGTTCCGATGACGAACGGTCAATCGGTTTTGACTGTACATCGCTCTTGTCGCGTTCGCGTTGCAGTCTGGCACGCTGGACCCTCCACGTCGCTCATCGAATGGAACGCGCTTCGTCTTGCGTTTTCGCTCGCTTGTGGGACCGCAGTTGAGAGCAAACCGACGTCCCTCCCCCTCCCCCGCCCGCGTCATTTATTATACCACCACTCCCTCCGTTTTATGCGGAGTAAATAAAAATAGAGGGAGTATACTATGGATGAGGATCCCCTGACGTGGCCGAACCCATTGAGTAACTGACACGCGGGGCCTAGCAAGCATGGGGTCCGCCAGTAAGTGACCGAAAGGGAGGATAAGGCAGGGATACCTACGTCAGAGGATCCACTTCCACTATACTACTTTGACAAAATGTTAGAGTAATAATATATGACATGCAACTTACACAAATGTTAGAGTAATAATATATGACATGCAACTTACACAAAGCATACAGGGTCTAATGCGTTTTTCGAGGCTAACTTTGACCAAATGTTAGAGTAATAATATATGACATGCAACTTACACAAAGCATACGGTTAAATTCGTATGTGAAAGGAGTTTCCAGTGATATAATTTTCACATTATACATCTCATGTACTATTAATCTTGTCAATAGTCAAATTGGAAACCATCTCGAGTAGAAATCTAGGAGTACATACGAATCTAACAATATTGATTGGGCGTTGTTGAATGTTGATACCTTTTTTTTATCAAAGTAGAGATACTTTGACTACACATAAAACTTATATGTAAACTAGAAAGGATAGGTGGAGTATATTGTACGTTCAAAAATGAAACGAACATTGAATACCCTTTATATATGATTTGCGGATGCTATGATCACCGGTTCAAAATTTTGAATCCGCCTTAGGTATCACGTGCCCCCACTCGTTCCCTCTCGATTTCATCTCGGGGTCCGGAGATCTATTGAAAGAGGACTAGGGTGGGTACATCCGAATGATACTCGGCGGAATGTTCAAATGAGGCATGCGGGAGGATGGACTCGACTGGAGGGCGACATGATCGATGGAGAAGAGGGTTGGAGAGGAATGAGAAATAAGCAAACGCCACATGATTATACTTGAACGGCTCAAATAAACAATAAGTTGTCTCGCTTGGCCTACATAGTGAAAGGCCTAATGCGCAACGTGGAGCACTGACGCTCGAATATGGCTGGGAAAACAGGGAAACCGACATGTGGGGCACACCCGTCGGGACGACGTAGCGCAGACTAGTCCAATGGAGGAGCTGGCCCACGACCTCCTCGCCACCGACAACCGTTCATGTGGGTCATTGGGGCCAACAACGGGGCGTAGCTCCAGCACCGCCTCTGGACACGGCGACCGCGGTGAGCGACACGCTCATATCTTCGCTAGACACGGTCGGTTTCAGTGTGCCGAGGGTGGCGTTAGTGCTGTGGCACGACCAACGGTATGTTTGGTTTGTGCCCAAGGTTGCCCCATCAAAGCATTGGGTAGCCAAAATTTTGGTTGAGGTATTGGTTGCCCATGATTTGGCCGACATTGGCAAGAAAAATGAACTAGAGTTGGCTAGAGTTCATTGGCATGCCAAAGAAATGGCAACCATCCAAACAAAGACCAATCTTTGGGCCATGACCAAAATTTTGGTTGAGGTATTGGTTGCCCATGATTTGGCCGACATTGGCAAGAAAAATGAACTAGAGTTGGCTAGAGTTCATTGGCATGCCAAAAAATGGCAACCATCCAAACAAAGACCAATCTTTGGGTCATGACCAAAATTTTGGTAAGGTGCACTTTGGCCACAATCCAAACACACCCCAACACCCGGCTCGTCGAGGATGCACGGTGCGCCGCGACGCGTCCGCGGAGTGGTGTAGCGCGGCCAACTGCATCCTCTGGACCTGAGACCATGCCGGGTCGTCTTGCTTTTTCAATGACATGCGGGGATCGCATGTGAGCAAAGGGCATCTCCAACGTTGCCACGACCGTAGCTGACTACCCTGGCACACCAAAACCCTCGTCCCTCGCGCCGTCGCCCGGTGCGTTCCCAGCCGGCGCCAGCTGCCCGCATTCATGCCGTCCGTTCGTATGTCGTTCTTAAGAGGCTCGGTACCCAAGGAACCAACTCTGGCGACTTAATGACGCACCCGGACGCTTGGCCTCGCCGGAATGCGCTACTTAAAGCGGCAACGCCCAGCTAACCTCCACACCATAGCGCATCGTCCTCCTACCTGGCACCACATCCGCCATGACCGCAAGTGCAAACGCTCTGCGGGAGAGCTTGTCTTCGGGGATGAAGCTCGAGGTCGCCGCCCTCGCTCAAGTCGCCTCTCACGACGCAATAGCGGCGTAGCCGGACGCGGACGCGACCGCACAAGCGGTGGCCACGCTGGCGGCCGACGACGGGAGCACCGTCAGCCACGCGTCCTACTTGCCGCCGTCCAATGTCCGGCACCGCCGAGGTCGGGGACTCCTCCGAGGATGAGTAGGGCTTGGGAGGCGGCAGGGTTGGTATGCCAACTGGCCGGTTCGTATCCCGTGTTCTACTCTTCCTCGCCGGAGACATCACCTTCACTTCACGGGTCTTGAACCCCGCCCCCGTACATAGAGATCGCAGATGGAGGACGTCGGTCGCCGCCGTAGAATAGGTTTAGGGTCGGGTTTCTTTTATTTTTCTGTCCTATAAAAGTTCGAAATGTAATGAAAATCTGCCGTGTTTGCATTAATCTCGGCCGGTGTATATGAACTTTCACAATAATATACATATTGTAGGAGTACTAGCAAGATGCCTGTGCGTTGCACGGAAGATCAAGATCTTGTGGGAGAAAAGGATGAACGACGGAAAGCCTTATCTGCAAATGTGGAGAGGAGTGCGGGTAAATTGTCATAGTTTCCTTCCTATCCATTAGATATAGATCAGACGGCCTATATTGCAGGATGACAGGCACACCATCATCACCAACTCTGCTTTTTATTGAACTGAGACAAATCTAACATGCGAAGTAAAATAAACACATAGGGTCTATACATACACAAATTATCTTAGGCACTCCAATAGTACGTCCACTACACATTCACGCATTTCACATCTTTCTACATCTACAGGAACCTACGAAGGGGTTAACGTAAATTGCCTCTCTCTCTCCTCCCCTGATTTTCATGGTGGTGGGCCCCTCCCTCCCCCCAATCTACAATCAACAGCACACATGTTTCACATTACGTTAATTACGTAACTGGGATTACGTAGGTGTAGCATTACTCGTCCTAAAAAACCCAACTAGTAGTAGTATCGATGGATCGCGCGAAGCAACAATTTTTTTTTGAGGGGGCGAAGCACCTAGTTTAAAAGGAAAAAAGGCGGACACTCATAGCACTCCTGTCGCGGTCGCATTGCACCCCACACACGTTCGGTCCAGCACACGGCTCACGCAAACGGAACGCGCTTCGGCTTGCCTCTTCACTGACACATGGGACTGCACTTGGAGAAACCGACCATGCGCCAAACTCCCCCCGCCCACCGCGCGAAAATCCTCCCCCCCCCACACCCAAAAATTCCCCCCAAATCCGATTCAACCGCCCTTCGGCCAACTAGCTAATAATATTCCCCAAACCCCCTCCCCCCTGTCCCCCTCCACTCCATTCGCTCCGCCAAAGCCGCCCTCCCCGCCGCGCCGATACGTCGGCGCCACGGTTCGGTGATCCTCTCGCTCCCACAGTACGCTCTTGTAGACTGCCATCCTCTAGCTGTGCCGCCACCTCTGGCTACGTTCTTGTGGAGGCGCACAGCGGTCAGCGCCACCACCGCTGGCGACGTTAGTGTGGAGACGCACGGCGGTCAGCTTCTCCCACGGTACGCGCATTCTAGACTGAGGCCCCGTTCATGTCGGTGTAGCACTGAATGTTAGCTGATAGATGCTGTTAATCTCACTGTTTGCCGAAGTAGTTTACTGTCAATATGCTCTGCTTAAGAAGCTTCCTTGCCCTGTTCTGCACTCAATCTGCTTAGCCGAGATGGCATGCCAAGGCCGATTAGTTGCTAAAATATCCTGCCATATATTTATTGTGACGTAGATTGCCATGGTCTAGTAGCCAATCTGTTAGGTGAAATAGCTCTACACCATTTTATACTCGATCTTTGTTGCTGCGATGGCCTTCGATAGTTCGATGGTTGTGTGCTCGGCCTCATTGACTGCTGAAACAGCCTGCCATAATTTGGCACTCAAATCTGTTTGCTGAATTAGCTTTACATATATTTCGTTACTTAGATCTGCTCGTCCAAATATCTTGCCATAGCTTTAGACATTGACCTAGGTATTTTTTTCTGGACTTCATAAAAAAGCATATATGTTTTTCCTGTAATATCTAGTAGAAGAACTAATTTGTATGTCTAACAGATGGACAGGACTTGGATAACTTCTGCTTGAAGATTCTCCGCTGCATATGTCGAGGGGGTTGAAAACTTCATGAACTTTATCAGAGCTGAGTACGGTGGTCCGAAATCAGATGTGCTCTGCCCGTGTAGTAGTTGTATGAATTCAGTTACAAGACCCCAGTCAACTGTGCAAAATCATCTACACTTGTATGGGATGTCGGTCACATATACTAGGTGGGTTCATCATGGTGAAGCTGTGAACGTCAATGTTATTGACTACGTGGAAGCAGGAGATCACCATCTTGATCTGCCTGATGCTCAGGTGGAAGAGGAGGAGGAGGTGGTGGTGACGGAGCTAGTGAGTTCGACCAACATTGAAACAATGCTACGAAATGCTCGTGCATTCCGTGAACTTTCACCTGCAGAAGAAAAACGATGGGCCCGCATGTTGGAACAATCACTACTAGGAAAAGGCCTGCTAGTGGCGCACCTGTTTTGGCTACTAATGGCGCACTACAGGTGCGCCACTAGCATCACACCATTAGAATTTAATACTAATGGCGCACCCCTGGTGCTCTATTAGTATACCAATCACCCATCCTCACACTACTCCAGCCCGAGCACGCTTAACTTCGCAGTTCTATCCAACCCCAGCACCGCCTCACTTAACAGGCACTTGTTAATATATCTATCATATCAATCCTATTAAACCTTGTTGATGTCTAGGACTTTGTTCATGTTCATGAGTATGATGAAATTTTGAAAAATATTTCAAACTTCCCGGTCATATTACGTATCATATTTTGAAAAACAATTCCAAAAAAAGTTCGAAACCAATTTTTTTCTATTACTAGTGGCGCACCTAGCAAATGGCGCGCCACTATTAAGTTTGATTTTTTTTCCATTTTTTCCCCTCTAGATCTTAAAAGCCCCATAACTTTTTTTCTGTTAGGTTTTTGAGGATTTTGAAAATGTTTAACAAGGTTCCCCCAGTTAAATTCGGATGTAACTTTTCGAGTAGATGATTTTTCATATAAAAAACTTTTTAATCCGAGTTCGTATGCAAAAGTTATGCCCATTTTACAAATTCCAAACAGATTTTGCAAATAAAGTCGAAATTCATATTTGTAAGTTTTCCCAACAAGTAGACCACATATCACATGGGAAACTTATTTTCTTTTATTTTTTGACATTTCCATCATTTTCTTTTTTTTAAACTAAAAAGGCGGTCCAGGGGGGTGCATTCGGTGGATTTTTTGGGCCAAGTTAGTAATGGCGCACTATGGGAGTGGTGCGCGATTACTAGTTTTGAAAAAAATTTGAAAAAAAATTACTAGTGGGGCACCGTGGATGTGGTGCGCCATTACTAGTTAAACTAGTAATGGCGCACTATCCCTTGGTGCGCCATTACTAGTTTTGGAAAAAAAATATAAAAATTTTGTTACTAGTGGCGCACCGTGGATGTGGTGCGCCATTAGTATTTGGACACTAATGGCGCACCAACACATGGTGCGCCATTAGTATATAGTAGTGGCACACCACATGTGTGGTGCGCCATTAATGTCAATATTATCTATAGCCCTTTTCCTAGTAGTGAATGCAACGTTGCTGTCACCCCAGGAAATAAGTTGTCAGTATTCTCAGCTATGGTCACCTTTCTTCAGGTGAAGACATCTGAGCGGATGACCAACAAATCATTCGATGCGATGTTGGCTGCTTTTCACGAATCTTTCCCAGATGCGTCTGAGCTGCCACACACCTACAGTAAAATGAAGAATTTCCTTCGTGCAGTTGGAATTGGATATGATATGATCCATGTTTGTAAGAATAATTGTGTTCTGTTCTGGAAGGATTATGCCAACTTACGTGAATGCCCGAAATGCAAATCATCAAGATGGAAAGATGGCAATGCTGTGAAGAGGATTCCTCATAATGTTCTGAGACATTTTCCAATTATACAAAGATTGCAGAGGTTGTTTCATGATGCTGAAACAAGAGAGGATGTACTGTGGCATTCTAGGAACCAGGAGTACAGAGATCAGAATGTAATGAGCCATCCATCTCATGGTAGTGAGTGGAAAAGCTTCAATGATAAACACAAAGAGTTTGCTGCTGACCCGAGACACATTAGACTTGGCTTAGCTTCAGATGGATTTAACCCATTTGGCCACCAGAGCGCCACATATAGCATGTGGCCAGTGCTTGTTATCCCTTACAACATGCCTCCAAATGTCTGCACCAAAGAATCAAACTACATGATGGCCTTGCTCATCCCAGGTCCAAAAAGTCCTGGAAAGGATTTTGATTTGTTCATGGAGCCTCTTGTGGAGGAACTTCAACAGCTATGGAAGGGTGTTCTCACTCGAGACCTATATAGCAGCCCGCCAGCTGATTTCTTTCTGCGTGCTGTTATAATTTGGTGCATCCATGATTATCCGGCTTTGGGCACTATGTCAGGGCGAACGACACATGGTTACAATGCATCTGTTCGCTGTGACAGGAATCCGCTGTCATACGCAATACTTAGCAAGATCTGTTACATTGGACACCGCCATTTCCTTGCCAAGGACAAGCCGCATCCTAGAAAATACCAAAGACATGTGTTCAATGCAAAGCATGAAAACCGTGATGCGCCAAAGAGGCTCACCGCCGATGAGTTGCAAGTGGAATTATAGAAGGTCAGGCATATTACACCAGGAAACCATCCTGGTAATGGTAGCGGGAAAAGGAAGCGTGCCAGGGTAGAAGAGAGATTATTGTTTACCCGCAGGTCCACTTTGTGGGACTTGGAGTATTGGAAAGATTTGGATCTGCGGCATAATCTTGATGTGATGCACATCGAGAAAAATATATGTGACAGTATTATCGGCACACTTCTTAATATTGAAGGCAAGACGAAAGATACCTTAAAATCTAGGATTGATTTGCCACACCTGAGTATCAGAAAGGATTTGCAGGTGCAAGATGAAGGTAAACCACGGGATATGGCACCAGCTGTGTACGTCTTGGACAAGGTAAAAAGAAAAGAATTCTGTGAGGTCCTGTCACGTGTGAGATTCCCACATGGATTTGCTTCCAACCCTGAAAGGAGAGTCAGTGCAGATGGAAACAAGGTACAAGGGTTGACAACTCATGACTGCCACGTCCTACTTCAAAGGGTTTTACCTGTTATCCTTAGAGGATTGGGCCGCCCTGACTTATACATAGCAGTTGCAGAGTTGGGACAATTCTTCAGGGAACTCTGCAGTAGGAATATCAGGATAGATGCTTTGGAGCGTCTTAGAGACAAGATACCAACTATCGTATGCGACCTTGAGAAGATATATCCTCCAGCCTTCTTTGATGTGTTGGTGCATTTGGCAGTTCATCTACCTGATGAGGCACTACTTAGAGGTCCAGTACAGTATGGCTGGATGTACCCTATTGAAAGGCGGCTAGGCACTTTCAAGGGCTATGTTAGGAACAAAGCTAGACCCGAGGGTTCCATTGCAGAGGCCTACATTGCTACAGAAGCGTTGACATTCTGCTCAAAATACATTGAAACAGCTGATCAGCTTAGCAAAGAGGTGGGTGAAGACAATCCCGGGCTCAATGTTTTCGATTATTCTGTTCGAGTTACAGGGAAGAGTCGACAAGAGGACAAACCTAAAGATTTGGACAAAATGGTTTGGTATGTGTTGAATAACTGTCCTGAGATACTACCTTATATCAAGTAAGTGCAGTACTGCAACTTATACATCATAATCTACTAAACTTGCAGCACATTCTTATATATTTAGATGTTTGACGCGATCACTATGTTGTGCAGCATCTACAAAGAGGAGTTACTGCCGCAAAATCCAAGAAACATTGACAAACTAGTTATGGCAGGATTTGCGAAATGGTTCAAGAACCATGTAAGCTTTTGAAGTGCACGATCAGTTTTTTTAATATATTGAGTACATAAGATGATCAGCTTGTCTATTTTCTAACCATAGGTTAAGAAGATGCGGGAGGATGGGCAGGCAGTTGATGATGCCCTTTACTCACTAGCAATGGGTCCTGATACTCGGGTAAGACATTATGAATCTTGCGTTGTTGGAGATGTGCGCTACAACACCCTTGCACGAGACGAAGGCAGGAAGACACAAAACAGTGCCATCATGAGCACGGATACGTATGACAAAGAGACAACTGAAATGTATGCTAACATAACAGACATTGTTCAGTTGCAGTATATCTCCAGTTTCGAGGATCATCGGTGTGTGGTTCTGTTGTGCTGTCGTTGGTATAACCTGTTTTCCAGGATCGCAAAACCCAGAGCTGATGATTATTTCAAATCCATCAATGTCAAGGTGGCGTACCAGACCAACAAGCCTTTTATTTTGGCAAATCAAGCAACACAGATATTTTTCTTGGAAGACACATTTGCACGTAGCGATGACTGGAGAGTATTGCAAAGGTTTGAGCAGAGGAATTCGTTTAAGGAAGTTGCACAACAAGATGATGCTTACACTGCTCCTGATGTACAAGATAACACAGATGTTCCTAATATCTTTGAGAACCATCAAGTCAATGACGCCGGCGAAAAGATTGCCTGTCATGCTGTGGACATACAAGAGTTGATCAATAAGAAGCCAACGTTCGAGGACGTTGAGGACGAAGAAGAAGATGACACCGTGGGGAATTACGATTCAGACCGATACACATGGCGAAGATGTTGACGTTGTTGCTGCGGATGATGCTTACATTGCTTTTGTCGTATTTGCCTGTCAGAAGACGTTTTTTATCTACTATGTGAAATTGTGTTTGCTATGACAACTGAAACCTGATGAACATGTTGTTTAGTATTTTGCTGTGAGAACATCACTTGTTATGTATGCTGATTTGTGTTTGGTGATTGTATGACAACTAAAACATGATGACATTGTTGTTTAGTTGTACTCATATTTGGCTGTGAAACTTCAATTTGATGACATAGTTTGCTGTTGGATTGCAATTTTCTCGACGTCTTCGAATGAGAACAAAGCTCACCCGACAGGGCCTCTGCTATTTATTTATTTATATGAGCAAAAGGGGATACCCCCTGATTTCCGTTAATAGAAATCATTAGATGTTCACAACACTACGCCCAGCCTACTACACAGGTTTCATTCATTACTAGTTTCAGCAAAGTGCTCATGTCGTAGCCACTGAATACATCACGAGTGCTACATACACTGCAAATAAAGAGACAATCATCCTACAGAGCACATCGATTTTGCCCATTATCTTCACAAGCTCTTTCATCTCCTCATTGTTGTCAAGGCCGTTCAGTAGCTGTTGCTTGGCCATGATTAGAGGAACTGCATCTTTAACCTTCTGCTCTGCATCTTCCTCTTCTGCCGTTCCTTCAGTTACTTGTCCAACACCCCAACCTGCTGGTATTGGGATTCCTCGGCTAACCAAATAATCAGCATAGTTGCATTCCCCCACATCAGCAACTTCCCAGAAATACAAATCACACGAATCTTCCCTTTTCTGCACGAATCAAATTGGAAGATCATCAACCAAACTATTAAAAAAATCAGCAACTGAAAGCAGCAGAACAACAGTTAAACATATTATTACCCCATGATTCGGGCATTTGTAGAAGACTCGGCCAGGGTTGCGGATTGTGGTTGAGACGCGACGGATGACTCTGCGTGATTTGCAGCAGTGGCACCACACCAACGGCAACGGGTTGCGATGAGCAATCGGCTGCGGTGCGCGTGCCGGCGGGGGTGTGATGAGACCCACAGGCGATGGTACGGGTGGCGACTTGGCACATATCTGGTTGTTGCCTGCTGAAGAGCAGGTGGACGAGCAGCCAGCGGACATGGTTGCTGCGGCCAGAGCTTCTGATGCTAGGCAGAGTAAGTAGAGAAGAGGAAAGGCGAACGTTGGATATGTCAGTTTCATTACATGCACAGTAGCATAGCACCATATATAGTCATAGTCTAGGTTTGGATTCGAACCAGCTACAGGAGGGACCTCCTTGTTTTGCAAAAAAATATATTTCTCCACCTGACAGCTGGGACCCACCGGCTGTATCTTCGCACGGAAGGAAGTGCCTCCTTGTTTTGCGAAAAAAATTATTCATCCCGTTGACAGCTGGGACCCGTCAGATTTGGTGACTGACTTGTGGGCCTACTAAGCGGACGTGTACGCACGGCTTTGTCAACTTAATCAACAAATGTTTCTAGCAGCTGGACCGTTGGATGTTAATCCAACAGCCGTGCTCCTTCTTCAACCTCTGTTCTTGCTCCTGTCTCCTGTGGGCGGCACCGTGGCTGTGCTGCCGCGCACCCGAACCAGTGAAGTTTCCCACTCCTCTCCATCTGCGACTCCACTGCCCCGTCTTCCCCATCTCCGGGTCGTTCCATTCTGGGTGCGCTCGGCACGGTGTGGTCAACATGGTCAACAACCGAGAGTCATTGGAAGATGACTGTACATGAGAGGCTGACAGTGGGGACGCACCACGCCCATGGACGCATGCATGCAACGGAACACGGCGAGGTGAACGTCGTCAAGGAACGACTTCCATCGGAAGTATACTGTATGTGGAGAGTCTCAGCTGGGTCCACGGCCGCAGCAAGTAAGTGCCTCCTTATTACGCGGAAAATAATGATTCCTCCAACTGACAGCAGGGACCCACTGGATGGGCCACCGTATTTTGCGAAAAAACGTTTGCCCCCTGACTGCTGGGACCCACCTGACGGGCCACCGTATTTCGCGAAAAAACGTTCCCCTCGCTGTCAGCTCGGACCCACCGGAAGTGCCTCCTTATTACGCACAAAAAAATGAATACTCCCCCGGCTAGCTGGGACCCACCTTGGTGGGAGGCTGACTTGTGGGCCTACTAAGTTGACGGGGACGAAGGGCTTTGTCAACTTAGTCAATATGAATGATTCTAGCTCCAGTGACCGTACGATGTCCATCCAACGGCCGTAGTGCTTCTTCAAGCTCTGGTCTTCTTGCTCCAGCCGCCCAAAGCAGCGCCGGTCGTGCCGCATGCTCCTGCCTGCCATGGCCTGCTGTGCTGCCGCGGAGGCCTCACCGCCCCTACTATTCCCACCGCTGGCCAGGCCCTGCGGCGACAGCAGCCTCACACCGCAGCCGAACCAGTGAACCCTCGTACTCCTCTCTGCGCGGGCTTCCACTGCCGCGTCTTCCCCGGCTCCGCGTCGTCCCCTTCCTAGGCCTCACCGTCGTACACCGCCGTGGTGCTCTCCGCGCGGCGTGGTCAACGTGGTCAAGGAACGACTTCCATCGGAAGAGTATTGTACGTGGAGAGGCTGACAACTGGGTCCACGGCCATAGCCGAGTTTTTTTGTGATTTGCCAAGTAAGTCGCTTTGTCAGGCCTGTTGGGCTGCAAATCTTTCAAGACGAGGAGAGCTTTCATTCGGCTGGCCGAGAAAATGGCCCATCAGTAATGAGAAATGAGCTGTACATTTTTAAAACACATCAAACCGGCAATTAGTTTCAAATATCTTTTTTTCAGTTCGAGATTTTAAATTACATTAATTTTTACGCGTGGAGAATTTGTTGGATTTTATATTGATATACATTTATTTTTAAAATCAGTTTGAATGTGAGTCGAAATTTCGGGATTAAAAACAGTTCGGACCGCACTGAAATATGCAAAATTTCATATAATTTTTTAACTATGGCCACAATATGGGCTGTAATGCTAACAAAAAGAATATGGGCTCCAAAAAAAACCTTAATAATTAGCAAATGGGCTGTAAATTATTAGAAATAATGGCAGATGGGTTGTATGCTGTTTTCCACAGATTTGAGGCTCTCCTAAAAAAAGGTTGACGCACAAGCAGTGACTGTTGGATGGCCATCCAACGGCTGTCGTGCTTCTTCGAACTCTGCTCTTCCTGCTCCAGCCGCTCAAACAAGCGCCGACGGGACTGCCTGCTCCCTCCTCCCCGCGGCCGGCTCTGCTGCCGTGCCGGCCTCACCGCCCCACTGTACTCCCATCGCTGTCCTAGCCATCCCTCTACTCACCCACACCTGCTGTTATTCTCCGGCGACGGCAGACGAACCAGTAAACCCTCGTACAGCCGTACTCCCCTCCGCGTGGGAAACAACTGCCGAGTCTTCCCTGCCTCCGTGTTGTTCCCTTCCTAGGCCTCGCCGTCGTCCACCGCCCTGGTGCCCTCGGCGTGGCCTGGTCAACGTGGTCAACGACCGACATGCATCTGAACTGGACTGTGAGTGGAGAGGCCGACAGCTGGGTCCACGGCCGCACGCAAGGAAATGCCTCCTTATTACGTGCAAAATAATGATTCCTCCACCTGACATCAGGGACCCACCGAAAGGGCCTCTATATTTCGCGAAAAAACGTTACCGCCG
The DNA here is from genome assembly GCF_002575655.3 of Aegilops tauschii subsp. strangulata. Classification (NCBI taxonomy): domain Eukaryota; kingdom Viridiplantae; phylum Streptophyta; class Magnoliopsida; order Poales; family Poaceae; genus Aegilops; species Aegilops tauschii. Next base: position 326,731,575 of record NC_053040.3, read on the forward strand.
CTGACAGCTCGGACCCACCAGCTATATCTTCGCACGCAGGGAAGTGCCTCCTTATTACGCAAAAAAAATGAATACTCCCCCTGTTAGCTGGGACCCAGTATAGTGGCAGGCTGACTTGTGGGCCTACTAAGTTGACGGGGACGGAGGGCTTTGTCAACTTAGTCAATATGCACGATTCTAGCTCCAGTGATCATACGATGTCCATCCAACGGCCGTAGTGCTTCTTCAACCTCTGGTCTTCTTGCTCCAGCCGCCCAAACCAGCGCCGGTCGTGCCTCGTGCTCCTGCCTCCGTGGCCGGTTGCAATGCGGCGGAGGCCTCACCGCCCCCTACTACTCCCACCACTGGCCAGGCCATCCCTCTACTCACCCACACCCCCTGTTATTCAGCGGCGACGGCAGCCTCGCACCGCAGCAAACCAGTGAACCCTCGTACTCCTCTACGCGTGGGCATCCACTGCCGCGTCTTCCCCGGCTCCGCGTCGTCCCCTTCCTAGGCCTCGCCGTCGTCCACCGCCCTGGTGCTCTCGGCGCGGCGTGGTCAACGTGGTCAAGGAACGGCTTCCATCGGACATGGACTGTATGTGGAGAGGCTGACAGCTGGGTCCACGGACACAGCAAGGAAGTGCCTCCTTATTACATGCAAAATAATTATTCCTCCACCTGACAGCGGGGACACACCGGACGGGCCACCGTATTTCGCCAAAAAAACATTTGCCCCTGACTGCTGGGACCCACCAGCTACATCTTCGCACGCAAGGAAGTGCGTCCGGGCAAAAAAAACGATTCGCCCCCCTGACTGCTGGGACCCACCAGCTACATCTTCGCAGGCAAGGAAGTGCCTGACAGTCGGGACCCACCTGGTCGAAGCGTACGTAGCATTGTCATTCTGGTCGCGAACGTGTACGTACATATATACTGGTGGATGTAGAGGCGCGCACGTGTCGTAGTAGAGGCGCGTACGTGTCGTAGTAGAGGCGCGCACGTAGCATGTACACGTACGTACAGCGGCCAGGGTGCAAGGAAGAAAATACGGCCACGTATGTGTACATACGGGCGGGGTCTCGAACGCCTACTCGCGCATACGTATGGCCAGGGCTCGTGTACATGGCTGGGTCAGAACGGAGAAACATCATCGTCGTCATGTTCATGGGGAGCCAACGGAATGCGTCGTGTTCGTGGGGAGGCAATGGAATGCGTCGTGTTCATGGGGAGGGGTGTGGCGTACCGCAAAACGGAGGAAACGGACCTCCTACGGTCGAAACGGGGGTCCTGTTGATCGGGAGGAGTGTGGCGTACCGCAAAACGGAGGAAACGGACCTCCTACGGTCGAAACGGGGGTCCTGTTGATCGGGAGGGGTGTGGCGTACCGCAAAACGGAGGAAACGGACCTCCTACGGTCTAAACGGGGGTCATGTTGGTTGGGAGGGGTGTGGCGTACCGCAAAACGGATGAAACGGACCTCCTACGGTCGAAACAGGGGTCCTGTTGATCGGGAGGTGTGTGGCGTACCGCAAAACGGACGAAACGGACCCCCTACGGTCGAAACGGGGGTCCTGTTCATCGGGAGGGGTGTGGCGTACCGCAAAACGGGACTCCACGGGATACTGTTCATCTCCACCGCCGGCCTCCTCCAGCCTCCACGGGCTACAGTCGACCTCCTCCAGCCTCCACGGGCTCCTGTTCATCCAGCCTCCACCGCGCGCTACTCCACCGCCTACTGTTCAACCAGCCCTCCACGGGCACCCCTCCACCGTTGACTGTTCATCCAGCCCTCCACACCACGGGGTCCTGTTCAACCACCCCTCCACGGGCACCCCTCCACCGTCTACTGTTCATCCAGCCCTCCACCACACCACGGGGTCCTGTTCATCTAGAGGCAACACCACCGCTCACTGTTCATCCACCCCCCCCCCCCCCCCGCAACGCTCACTGTTCATCCCAGAGGCAGCATCGATCGGCTTCAGTTAGGAGCAGTAGCGAAGGAATCGCTCGATCGGGTTCAGTTAACAGCCATCGATCGATCGCTCGGGTTCAGTAACGCGTAGCCTGCAGTGCAATTGCTCGGGTTCAGTTAGAGCCCAACGCCTCGCTCGGGTTCAGTTAGAGCTAACGCCTCGCACACACGCGCGTACGTGTATGAGAGAAACGGGCATCACTCGGCCCCCGACCTCCCACCGTAACCGGGAACTCCCCGAAATTTTCCTCGCCCTCGCTTCTACCACGGTTTTTTCCGTCATGGACAGCCCAAAGAATGTCATGCAGCTGCGTCTCCGGCCCGCCCAGGACGAAAAGCCCATTTTCTATCATGATTTGTTGTCATAGAAGTAGGAGCCCACCACATCTATGATGATACCGGGCTTTGTCACCATTATCGTCATAGAAGTGTCATATGTATGACAGAAAAAAAATTCGTTCGGCCCAAAATGTCATGGATGTGTCTTTTTTTGTAGTGAACACAAAAGAATAAAATCACTCTTCAGAACTCATTGATGCATGATACAGACAAGCAATACTTTGATGTAAGACGACCGTATGAGGATGGAATATGTAAGAAAAACAGGACGGCATGGCATATTCACAGCTACGATGTGCAAACTAAGCAGAAGGATTTTCAAGAAAATAGAAGTAATGCAAGCTAGACACCATATGAAAGATGCAACCAATATTACTCTGCCAAGTTAAAAGTGTCTTATCATAAGTGGCAATTCGAAAAATTAGAAGCAGTACAACGTAGAAATCAATGCAAGATGCAACCACTATCAAACTGCCATGTTAAAAGCGTCCAATCATGAGTGACTGATGCGGGATACACAACAGCAGTACTTTGATGTAAGAACATGGTATGATAGATAGATGCAGTGTATTCTAGACACAGAAAGCCATGTCATATGCACATGTATAACGTATGAACTCAGCACGTGCAACTTAATCAAAATAGAAGAAATACAGGCTAGACAACATATGCAACATGAAACCAATTATCACACTGTCAACTTAGAGCAAGCACCTGCGATGGTGGAGTATGGGAGATGAACTCATCATGTAGACTTGGGACTTCAACTTCATTAGCAGTAGCAGTGGCAAATCTAGAGAGTCTCTGTTTGCGTCGGTCTGGGGGACCACCAACATCCCCTAACTTACTCTTTTCCTTCCTATTTTCTGATATTGCCTTATGAAGTCAAAACCACAAGAAGATGAATAAAATTAGCTCTGCATAACTGGTTGATGCATGATACAGACGAACACTACTTTGATGTAAGGCAAGCGGAGGATAGGAGGATGGAATATATACAAAAATACAACATTTCATATTCACACGTACGATAGGAGGATGGAATATGTATGAAAAAACAGTAAGCGGAAGGCATTTCAACAAAATTAGAAGAAATGAAAGCTAGGCACCATATGAACATGCAACCAATATCACTCTATCAGGTAAAAAGTGTCTCGTCGTAAGTGCCATTTCAAGAAATTAGAAGCAGTACAAGCTAGAAGACAATGCAAGATGCAACCTACATCACAGTCCCAAGTTAAATGTGTCTTATGGGTAAGTGATCGTTGCAGGTATAAGTTGTAAGCTACACAGATGCAATTCAACATAATCAGAAGCAATACAAACTAGACATCATACGGAAAACGCAACCACGTATAACAGTTCCAAGTAAGAGCAAGCACCTGTGATGGTGGAGTAGGGGAGATGTGCTCATCATGTACACGTATGTTCTAGAAACAGGAACACGTGTCATATTCACAGGCATTATGTGTAAAGTAAGCAGATGCAATTCAAGTTAGAAGCAATACAAGCTAGACATCATACGCAACATGCAACCACATATAATAGTGTCAAGTTAGAGCAAGCACCTGTGATGGTGGAGTAGGGGAGATGTGCTCATCATCTAGACAGCTACGTTGACTGTCCAGCTTTGTGTTGTCTTGCGAATCTTGTTGGGAGGATGGCGGAGTAGAATCTGTAGAGACCCCCTGTTTGAGTTGCTCCAAAGGACCACCATCATCCACTGCCGGACTAATTTCCTTCAGCTGTAATGATTTTGCATTGTGAAGTCAAACCGATAAGAAAAAGGAATAAAATTCGCTCTTCAGAACTCATTCATGCATGATACTGACGAACACTACTCGGATGAAAGGCAAACACATGATGCGAGGATGGAATATGTATGAAAAACAGGATGGTGTGACATATTCACACCTATGATGTGGTAACTAAGCAGAAGGCATTTCAACAAATTAGAAGCACTGCAAGCTAGACACCATATGAAAGATGCAACCAATATCACTCTGCCAAGTTCAAATTGTATGGCGTTTCAACAAATTAGAAGCAGTACATGCTAGAAATCATATGCAAGACACAACCAATATCAAAGTGGCGACTTAAAGGTGCCTTATCATAAGTGACTGATGCGGGATATGCAAGAATAGTAGTCTGATGTAGAAACAGGAACACATGTCATATTCACAGGCATTATGTGTAAAGTAAGCAGATGCAATTCAACAAAGTTAGAAGCAATACAAGCTAGACATCATACGCAACATGCAACCACATATAATAGTGCCAAGTTAGAGCAAGCACCTGTGATGGTGGAGTAGGGGAGATGTGCTCATCATCTACACAACTACGTTGACTGTCTAGCCTTGCGTTGTCTTGCGAATCTTGTTGGGAGGATGGCGGAGTAGAATCTGTAGAGAACCTCCGTTTCAGTTGCTCGGAAGGACCACCATCATCCAATGCCTTGCCAATTTCCTTCAGCTTTATTGATTTTGCATTGTGAGGTCATACCGACAAGAAAAAGGAATATCATTCGCTCTTCAGAACTCATTCATGCATGATACTGACGGACACTACTCTGATGAAAGGCAAAGTCATGATACGAGGATGGAATATGTACGAAAAAATGGACGGCTTGACATATTCACACCTATGATGTGGTAACTAAGCAGAAGGCACTTCAACAAATTAGAAACACTGCAAGGCACCATATGGAAGGTGCAATCAATATCACTCTGCCAAGTTAAAACTGTCTCGTCATAGGTGGCGTTCATCAAACTAGACAATTTCTAGACGCAAACCAATATCACACTGCCAACTTAAAGGTGTCCCATCATAAGTGACTGATGCAGGATACACAAGAAGAGTAGTTTCATGTAAGAACATGGTGTGATAGACAGATATAGTATGTACCAAAAACAGGAAAGCGTGTCATATTCACATGTATCATGTGTAAGCTAAGCAGATGGAGTTTACACTAATTAGGAGCAATACGAGCTAGACACCATATGCAACATGCAACCAGATATCACACTGCCAAGTTAGAGCAAGCACCTTGGATGGTGGAGTAGGGGAGCGGAGACTTGGACCTTGTAATGCACTATCAGTACAAGGAGAATCGGTACAGATGCTCCACTTATGTTGCTGCAGAGGACCACCATCATCGCCTTCCTTACTCTTTTCCTTCCTCTTTCTTGATTTTCCCTTGTCAAGTCAAACCCACAAGAAAAAGGAATAAAATTTGCTCTTCAGAACTCATTGATGCATGATACTGACGAACACTACTTTCATGTAAGGCAGCCGCATGATAGGAGGATGGAATATGTATGAAAAACAGGACGGCGTGACATATTGACCTGTATGATGTATAAAGTGTAAACTAAGCACAAGGTCCTTGAACTTGTTAGAATCAATGCAAGCTAGAAACCATATGAAAGATGAAACCAATATCACTCTGCCAAATTAAAAGGGTGCCCTAACAAATGTATTTGACCAAATTAGAAGCAATACATGGCAACATGCTAGAAATAATATGCAATATGCAACGAATAAAGGTGACTCATCGTAAGTGATTGATGCATGATACAGAAGAGAGGTAGTTTCATGTAAGAACAAGGTTAACACATAGATGTAGTGTGTACCAAAAATAGGAAGGCATGTCATATTCACAGGTATAGTGTGTAAACTAAGCAGATGCAATTTACCCTAATTAGAAGCATTACAAGCTAGACACCGTATGCAACATGCAACCACATATCACACTGCGAAGTTAGAGCAAGCACCTGTGATGGTGGTGTAGGGGAAGTGCGGTCTTCGGGTACAGAGCTACGTTCAATATCTTCATTTAGGCTTGCTGTTTCTTGAGAATCATGTGGAGAGGATGAAATTGCATTCTTTATAAGAGTATTGCGTCTCATATTAACCCACGCGCGTGACTGTCTCATCATAAGCGATAGACGCAGGATACACAAGAACAGTAGTTTGATGTAAGAACATGGTGTGATAGGCAGATGTAGTATGTACCAAAAACAGGAAGGCGTGTCATATTCACATGTATAATGTGTAAGCTAAGGAGATGCAATTTAACAAATTAGGAGCATTGATGAGGGATACACAAGAAAAGTAGTTTGATGTAAGAACATGGTTAATAGAAAGACATAGTATGTACCAAAAACAGGAAGGCATGTCATATTCACAGGTATAATGTGTTAACTAAGCAGATGCAATTTACCCTAATTAGAAGCATTACAAGGTAGACACCATATGCAACATGCAACCACATATCACACTGCCAAGTAAGAGCAAGCACCTGCGATGGTGGTGTGGGGGAATTGCGGTGATCAACTAGAGAGCTACGTTGACTATCTTCATTTAGCCTTGAGAATCATGTGGGGAGGATGACACTGCACTCTTTAAACGAGTAGGGCGTCTCACAGTAACCCACTCGGGTGACTGTCTCATCATAAGTGATTGACGAGGGATACAAAAGAGCATTAGTTTGATGTACGAACATGGTTAATAGACATATGTAGTATATATCAAAAACAGGAAGGCATGTCATTATCAAAGGTATAATGTGTAAAGTAAGCAGATGCAATTTAACCAAATTGGAAGCAATACAAGCTAGACACCATATGCAACATGCTACCACATTTGACAGCGCGAACCTAAAGCAAGCACCTGGGATGGTTGTGTGTGGCAATTGAGATCATCAACTGCAGAGCTACGTTTACTGTCTCCAACTGCTGACACTGCACCCATTAGAGCGCTGAAACGCTTAGTGCTTATCTTCGAATTACACTGGAGCGACTTCTGTCTTTTCTTTTCTGCATTCAACAACACAGCGTCAGAGTCTGAAATACCCATGCATAAAAAACAATAGTGTGAGTATGGGTGAAGTGTGTGCACAATTAGTACAGTGTAAAGGTAGCAGATAGCAGGTCGGTGAGTAATAAATGACGGGAGACATATGATAGCTCTACAGCATGCATGGCACACTAAATTACTACAGGGTTCTATGAAAATAACAGTCGACTGAAAGCAAATAGGTCAGTCCATTTTTTCTGCACCGTCCGATGTACAAAGAACGGGCAGATCGCCTTCATCTACCTCCAGCCAGTCAGTGTTGACGATCTTCCTTGAAACGCCAGCGACCACCGGCCCAGTATTCCTCCCCTGCCTACGCCCTCCCCTCAACCTCACCGCACCGCCGTGCTTGGCACCGCCCCCCCGGCCATCCATTCAAGCCCCGCCGACCTCCAGATCGGGCGCAAGCAGCTCCTGCGCCCCACACCCCTATGATAGACACCGATGTGCCGCTTCCCCGGGGAACAGGCGGACTAGGTGCTCCGCACGCCTAAGCGGGTGCTGCTTCTTTTAATTGCGGTTCGACTGACCCTGAATTGAAATCCAGGCGGGCTACTGACCTCTAGCAAAGGTGAAATAGGAAAAGGGAGGAAACCTTGTGCATTTAGTATCACGAAGAAGATGCAGTAAGAAGCGCTCAACTAGTTTCTTTCGTGGGATGAATACGGCGTGATGGAGGAGGGCGGCGGTGGATTGGCCGCTATGGGGTGGAGGACGGAGGAGGCTGGGGTTTCGCGGCTGGTGGAGAGGGCGTTTTCGCACCCATGGAGTATGAATGGGGAAACGGAGGGAGGCGGGGAACTAAGGGGGAAGAATGTTTTGGTTTGGGACGCGCTTGTTTGAAATTTGGGGAAAGTTACAAACTTTGCCCCCATCTAAAATTTCGGACATATTGCGGGTTGGGGGTAGGACAGTCATGTCAGGTGTCCCAAATGTGGGCGGGATAGATTTCGGCCGAGCGCATGGGTAGGCGCCCACGGTGTATGAATGCTTCTCGGAGGCGATTGAGACTGGCGTCTTGGTGAAGTTACAAACCTACCCCGGTTTAGACCTTTGGACATCGGGCCGATAGGCTACATGGGCCAGAGTCAGGACAATAATTTCCTACCACCAAAACATTAGTCTCGCGCGGTTTCGTGTGACCAGAGGCCTATTTGGCACTGCGTTCAATATTTGGGAGCAGAAGCATTAACGTTTTCGGTTCTCTTGAATTGAACTTTCAGGATTTGTCAAACTTCACAAATCTTTACTCTTGAAAATCCTAAAGCTACGATTATTTTGGAATGGAGGGGGTACATTTGAATATACATTGTACACGAGTATATATTAAAAAATATGCAACTTACCTCAGTTCATGCAAGGTTCCAGATATAATCTCCTTGGTTGCAAAAAAAAGTTAGTATGCGTATGAATATATATAGCATGTTCAAACTCACAACAAAGATTGATGCCCCCTTTTACATCTGATTTACAAATGCCATTATCTCGGGTTCAAATAGATGAATGCACTTCCTATGAATTCGAATCTTCGAAACCCCCTTTATGTTGAATTCGACATGTATTCTATTTCGTAGCTAGCAATTTGGAATGTATCCATGCAAGTGACAAATGTATAAAGTGCTTCACACTAACAACATGGAGTGCACTAATTAATGTTTATATATGAATTGCAAAAGCATCCATTGCCTGTATTTCAAACCGCTCTCACTCTATGGATCGATAATATGAAATAAACACATGCACATGCTAGAATTCAATAGAGTATGGGTGTCTGATAGACCGATTTTCGTCCATACGCAATTTGCAAAATTCATGATCTCATCCAAAAATAATAATGCCATTTATATTTTAATTTAATGCGTAGAACCGCCTTTTACACGTAGATGCACTATGCCTCACCCCGTTCTCACAAACGCGTTATATATCTCTCTATCTAACGCATAAGTGCACACACTTTATATGCATCGACATTTCTCTTTCACACATGCTCACAATCTCTCTCAGGGTGTCGGGGTGTCTCACGCACATGCTCTCTCTGTTTCTCTCTCTCTCTCTTTCTGACTACTATGTACCACTCTTTTCACTAATATCAGTTGGAAAACACTATTTCTCTCACATGCATATATACACATGCACGGTCTCTACTAGCCCTCTATACGCACATATATGTGCCTACGTGTCTCCCGCACGCACATTATCTTTAGGCCTCTCTCGCACACATTGCCCCCCGACACACCTCTCTCTTAGTAGTTGGCAGATATGATTTCATCATATCATTCGGTAGGATACCCCTGGCTGTTAGGCTGGATGGTAATACGAGGCAAAGTTTTACCCTAGTTCCGATCGGACCCTTGCAGTTGAAGAAAGAGCCTACTCCTGGTACTGTATATTAGTGATAGGGGTGTGTACAAAGTACACGTGAATACCAGGCATTGTGCGTGTGTGTATACTATCAACGAACTAGCCCCCAAGCTTGTATGACATACTAAGGGCCTAGGGTTACAAATCATATATAGTCGGCTTATCACCAGTGGGGATAGAGTCATCCGCGACTCTGGTAGCTTCGTGTTGTACGCCGAGTCCTCCACATGGGTCTTCGTATAACACGTCTCGGTCCAACCTATATGTAGCGTAGGATGGAACCGACCCATGAGTCTTCATGTTGACCCACCACAACTAGAAATGATGTGCCCACCACACCACACACGCAATCGGCCACTAAGAAAATAAGCATATACAATAGTACAACAGTATCTAGCTCACGATACGTCTCCATATTTTGTTGATGACACTGACGGACTTTGCATTTGATGCGTGCTCCATATTTTGTTGACGACACTTACGGTCATTGTATTTGAAGCGAAAGCACGATATGGTCACTGGACTTCAGAATAAGCTCATCACGATCACCACATACATTTTATCGTGCTAACCAACATGTGGTTGGATGGTTAGAGGACAGTGGTTTCTCGAGCCCACCAAGGTTAAAGTCCCGGTGCTCGCATTTATCTTGTGTTAATTTCAGTATTTTCCGGCGATGTACGTTTAGTGGGAGGAGACGTTCCACTCGACTACGAGGCACCTATGGTGACTTCGTAAAATCTCAAGATCATATATGCTGGCCCACTCTCTCGAAGGTGCTCATAGGGGTAGGGTTCGCGTGTGTGCGCTTATAGCGGTGAGTGCTTGCGCGTATATATGAGCCCTTGCGTCTGTACCGTGTTAAACAAATACATATCATGATTATACGGTCACTTGCTCACCCGTACAACTCCGTATTTTGTTGATGACACAATCAATTGACCAGTCAAACATTCCACGCGGCGCAACTAGTGTTGCACCATCGGGGCGCGTAACCGTGGGGCCCACCTGTCAGCCCGTATATGAAAGAAAGAAATGGTAGTTTGAGTCTGTACTGTGTTAATAAAATAGGAGTACATTTTAGGGTGATCATACGGTCACTGGCTCACCATACAGCTCCGTAATTTGTTGATAACACGATCAATTGACCATTTAAACGGTCCACATTCAGCAGCGCACATTACCATAGGGCCCACCCGTCAGCGCGTATATGAAGGACATAAATTGTAATAAATTAGTGGTCGGTGGGTATTCGAAGTCGTGAGACCACTGGTTGGCAGTCACCGGTGGTTGGGGGGCGTTCATTGGGCGGTGGGGTGGGGATCCCCGGAGAAAAAGCTCGGCGGGGGGGGGGGGGGGCTAGAGGGATGGCCGGTGCGGCGGCGGACCGGCGGTGGGGAGTGGTTTCGGGGAGGGCGGGCCGGCCGCGGGCGGTGGGGGCTGACGGTTCGGCCGGTGGTGGCTGGCGGCTCAGGGGGGGTGGAGTTTGATGATAAACTGGAGGCCCTTGATTTCGTATCCAACGGCTGGAAAATATAATGACCAGAGATGAAAAAGTCAGTCGACTGACGTGTAGCCTCACCCCGCACGTACACATGCACGCACGCAAGACACGCACGCATGTAGGCGTGCAACACTGACACGTACACACGCACGCATGCTGGCGTGCAACACTGACACGTACACATGCACTCACGAACACACGCACGTACGCACACATGCATGCAACACTGAAACGTACCCTTGCACGCACGCAACACTCGCACGCCTGCATGCACACAGCACACGACGCAAGACACACGCTCAACCTATACGTGCATGCACCCTTTGTTAAGGACATGGATTGTTACGGCTATTAATCAATCTTATCTGTGATAAGCAGAACATTGATGTTTGCAGCGGTCTTTATGAATCACAACGTATCGAACGGGCTATCAACATAGTAGGCTTATCTACATGAAAAAGATGACGTCACACTCAATGAACAATCATCGGTTTATGAAATGCCCGCTTCTGACCGCCCTGGCCCACCAAAGGTTCCTCTACTGTGCGCTGCCTGCCTTGGGTCACTGACATGCAGGCCATGCACCCAAAGAGCCCACACGTCAGTGGAAGAACAGCGTGGTGTCCTAGGTCAGAGTTGAGGGCGCCACTCGCGGCACGCCCGACTGAACACGCCTCCGTGCCGCATTCAAACGCCTCCATGAAACCCACCCGTGTGGAAGCCGAGAAACCCACTCTGGACACACGTCCGTTCATGACCGGGCCGGCGTTAAACGCAACGCCGGCCGAGCTCCTCCCGTCAGCCGTCTATTTAATCTCCTATTTAAACGAGGCCAAACGTCGGCCAAGAATCGCACACCTCCGCCGCTCCCCTATCTCCTCCACCATTTTGTCCACTCTTACAATGGCTTACGAAGAGTAGTTATTCCGCATCCAAGCCGGCTGGGTAGCCCGCCGAATACGAGCTATGCAGCTCACTGATCCACCTCCCTCCCCTCGCCCGACGGAGCCAGTTGCCGCCCCAAGCTGGTGCGCGGTTCAGCAACTCGCCGCTCCAGGCCAGCTCGACGAGGAGCGGCGCACGGGCGTCGTTGCTGCCGTCCACGCCGCTGCCTCGTACCGCGTCTCCCATTTCTGTGGCCAAGACTCCCATGCCGGCGGCCGCGCCATGCAAGCAGCAACAGAAGCCGGGTGCGCGGAGAGCGACGTGTCGGTGGCCAGCGCCTCCGCATCCGCCGCCATCATCGAGGAGTAGTAGAACACGGGAGGCCACCGCCGCTTGGGTCCCATGAAGGCCACCGCGGAGGCGACGCCGGCGTACACAGCAGGTGTCTTGCCGGATCCTTTTATTGCGAGGACCTTCGTCGACCCCGCATGGGCTCCACGGAAGAGGGGAATGTTAGGATGAACTCGAGCCGGTGCCGGCCATGGCGAAGTAGTGGCCGGAGATGAACTCGAACCGGTGCCGGCCACCATCATCTTCGGCACCAGCCAATGATATCAGTTGGGCAGTGGGGAAGCGAGCCGTCCTTTGCGCTGAAGCATATACCTCCGGGGCTCCCGGCAGTCCGGTGATCGTGCTGCCGGACATGAGGAACACAAATCGATCGGCGGGCGACCATTTAGGCCAGGTATTATATACCTGTGCTGTCCAGAACTAGCACCGCGTAGTTCATTTGAATGTAATGAAATCCGTCATGTTTGTATGAAAATCCGGTATTTTATATGATTTCCGTCGTTGTTTATATGAAATATCAGTTTGTCTACGTGTTTGCGTGAATTTCGTCTGGTTGGTTGAGTTGCTGTCATAATGTGTGCGGCTACGGTTGGATGGCGTAATTTGCGGGTCGCCGGTCGGTCTACGGGCGGCTCGGCGGCGTTGTGGGACAAAAAAACATAGCTCGTGCGAGCTCGTCTCCAACATGCGCGTTGGAGGATGCATGACAGCATGAGCACCCGTGCCTTTCCTCGCTCATCGGTGGCTAAGGCACCGGTGGACAAAAGGGTCGCCAATATTTTGGCTACCCCGGGCAAGATCCAAACAGCCCCTCCCAACAGATTCAAATCCCTCGTTCACCGTGGAATTTTGCCATGTGTTGTTTTCATGGACTAGCAAGATGCCCGTGCATTGCACGGAACATCAAGATGCATTTTTTTACAAACTCCCGCATGCATGCAAGGGATAATTAATGTCCTCCTTTGCTAGTACCACGAAGAAAACACCATTAATATTGCATCGATTAGTGTTAGTGGCCTTGTATATCTGCAAATTGTAATTTTGATTGTGGCCCCTTGTATATAAAAATGGAGGGAGAAAGATGAGAGATAAGGTGAGGAGGAGTGGGGCATGGTGGTGACTGGTGGTCAGACTGGGCGGAGGCATGGGGATGGACGGCGCATTATGTCTAGGTTTGTATCTCTCTCACACACACCCACGTAGGTGGGGGACGTGCACGAAGAGAAGAGGTGCACGCACGGCGCACGTACTCCCATCTCTTTCCCAACCACACCCGCGCGGGTACACGGTGGAGCTCATTTCTGTACGAAAAAGGCAGCCCACATGGTAATTTGGCACGTGTACTGGTTGTCCACTTGGTGGAGGGAGGATCGTCTACCACGGGTGAACAAACAAATTGCGAATTGACGCATTATGTTAAATTAAAAAAAGAGGCAAACCATGTGGGGCCTACCTTAGAGGCAAGGCTCTATACACTGGAGTACTTTTGATGTGTCCCGTCAACTCGCAGAACGAGGAGAAGCTTGCTTAGTACGCCGTCTCCCCCGACCACGGGCGCGGTGGCTCGCAGGATGAGGTGAAGCTTGCTTACGAGTAGTAGTAGTACTACTACTACTACTGTACGCCTTTACGCCCGCTCCCTCGCCCACGCGCGCGGTGGCTCGCAGCACGAGGAGAAAATTTTACTACTCCCTCCGTTTACTCCTCGTCCCTACTACGTACTTTGGTTAGTACTCCCTCCATTTACTTATACAAGGCCACTATAAAAAATACATTTTGCATCTATACAAGGCCACAAATAGTAATCGAGACAAAAGTTACTACTCCCTCCTTTCCAGTTTATGGCTCAATTTCAAAATCTCTCCAACCAAGGTAGACGGTGAGTGGTCGAATTAATTTCGTAGTTTGCACAAGTAATTAGTACGCTCATTTTTCTCAAGAAGTTATGTTTACCGAGGCATTAATTAGAACGAATGCATGAATGACCACTAAATTTCCATGAACTTGTACATGCATTGGTTAGTTTCCTCTTGACACTGCTTGTGTCGGGTGATCTAACGCACCTCAAAATCCAACATGTAATGGTACTACTACTAGTATAGTAGAACTGAGACTTATCAAACGGAAGAACGAATGTTTTTTAGATGAGCCCTATAAACCCTAGTGGGTACGTACTCCGTAAAAACAGATTTTTCCAAAACTAAGTCGCTCCCTTTCATGAATTAGGTAGTATACTCCTCCCTCGACGCTCCCTTTCATGAATTCTGTACTTCTTGTCGCCGACATGTGGGACATATAGCAACCGGGTCGACGTGTCAAGCACCAAATAACAGTGCAGAATAGCAGGGGGGACGCACCCCACTCGTACCGGCCCAGTAGTAGTAATGAGCAATGAGACGTCAAATCACAATGCCGCACCTTCCCAGACGGACGAAGCAACCATTATTTCACACTTCGGTTCGCCATCATTTCAAACCACGTAGTATTGCTTCTGCCTCAAGAGGGACACGCACATCGCCTTGGTACATCATGACACGTGGGACCGCATGACAGGCCATGCACCCCTGCCGATCGCTCGGTAAAATCACCTCATTTTTATATACTTCCCCCGTATCGGTTTACTACATGGCATGCACGTCGTTCTAGGTTGAGAATTTAACTGGCTATATATGTGATGAACAGTACTCTAGCCTTTTAAAAAATGTATACTTTTGTACAGTAGTACTATCGATGGATTGCGCCATGGAGCAAAAATTGAAATTAAAAAAAAGGTGGTACATATAGAGAGCGCTCATCGCCAAATTATGCATATAGTACTATTAAAAAAGCTAGTACGTGCTTAATTGGGGTGCTAAATTCTATTAAAGAAATAATAGTAGTATGTACATACTGAAGAGTTAAAGTAACGAGAAGAAACATAACATAGTTCTGCTGGGGGCTCAGCACAACACACCCCTCAAATTAAACTAAGCACACCTGAAATTAAACTATGCAACTAATCCGGTAGACACTGCATTAGAAGTTTAGAACCACCATGAGCAACGACACTGCCACCTTACTCGGAGTCCTCATCCACGTCCTCGACTTCGTCCTTGTCCCTCTTCCTCTTGGCCGATACTTCTTTGCTTGAACCGCACACTTGGCTGTTGCTCTTCATCCAACGCATGTAGATATTGAAACAAAGGTAGCCATCCATTGCAGCGTAGTGGATGTGGTCTATATCTAGTACATTCCGCTGCCATGCATGACGATAAAATGTGTAATGAGGTTTCTCCAGTTTACGGTACGAAGGATGAACCATGGCTCCTGCCAGGGTCAGCATTGAAGGCTGACGAGAGGGCACCAGCCGATTCTTATGGAGGTCGAAGGGGTTGCCTACAACGAGGCCTATCCGACCCAGGACTTCTTTGTCATTCTTAAAGTCTACAGTAACGAATTTCACTGTTTTGTCCTTGAGGAAGTTCTTAAAATCCTGGCACTCAACATCGGCATGGCATATGTGGTAGACCAAGCAAACGTTATGTACGCAAACTTGGATCACGGCGGGCTTCTTCCTCTCTTCGTCCTTTAGATCCTTCTCTCGTCCCAGGACTGTGGTGTACTCAACATCTAGCCCAGCGACCCACTCATCATATGAGTTTTCGAACATGCGTCTGAAGCGAGAAAGGCATCCTTTCACCGTCGCGAAAGAACAGGTGTAGATGACGTCGAACTCATCGCCGGTGATGGTTCTAAACTTGTACTCACCGCCGATCGTGGAGATTTGGGACGCCATGGATTTGGGAGGAGGGTTAGGATTAGTGGAACTGCCGTAATGTGAATGGACGGGATGACTAGGAGCAAACCGCCGTAGTATTGAAGGACGTGCGGGGACGAGTAGGAGCGAACTGCCAGCGTGCGAACGGCAGGGTAGTGGCTTTCCATTCTCCCATGATACGGGCTTCCGAGAGCCCTTGGATCTGAGATCGAACGGTTGCATGGCGTGATTCTAGACCTATGGGTGAATATCCTATCCTGGAGGGTTATTCTGCAAATTTTCAGCAACTTAGCATGCGACCGTTTGATCTCAGATCCAAGGGCAGCCAGCAGCCCGTATCATGGTCGCGCCTACCACGACCGTCGCGTCGCTCGCGCAGTCGCGCCCTTGGAGATTTAACATGGTGCGTTAGGCTATCTGATGTTGGCATGTCATACATAGTCATCACTTAGTCACTCATACTACAACAAGGTTGGCTATAAGGTTGGCTATAAGTGTAATTTTTTTACTCCTCTCTATCTCTTTCTTCGTACTCCCTCCGTCCCATAATATAAGAACGTTTTTGACGCTAGTGTAGTGCCAAAAACGTTCTTATATTATGGGACACAGGGAGTACTAGTATTTATTGCATTTGCCAAGGAGTGACCTCTTCCAATGAAATGGTGTTGCTAAGTTTGCTTCATTTAATTAGCTATAGACTCAAAATTGTCTTTTCACCTAGGTACACGCGCTTAGCACCGTTTCTTCCTTCGGTCACCAAACTAGTCTCTCTCTTCTTGATTAACTTGCCACATCAGACATTATGCCTATGTGGCAAGCTTAAGCACCTGTAGGAGCAAGTAAAAGTAAGTACAATAGTGCGCTTTACATGGCATTTTTGCATACGTGGAGGAAACAGAGGCAAAGAAAAAGTGGAGAAGTGGGCTCTCATGCAAGAGCCAGCCTCTACTACATGGTGGAGCATTGGGAGAGGCACCTGTATGGAGGTGGTCAGGAATCAGGAGACTCACGCCGGTCGTAGCGCCGCAGTTAAAATGATAATGGCAAGTCAAATCACGGGGCCCCACCTGTCCAGCAGTAACTCGCTGTCAAATCACACAACCCTATGTTTGCAGCAGCCTACTCCCTCGTCTTCTCGCGTCTGTGTCGAACCGACTAGGCGGAACTGCCCCGCCTACCGCGCAGGAAAAGCCCCACCCTCGACTTTTGAATACAACTACATCCGCTTAAGAATCCAATGATTTACTTTTTGTGACATAGTAACTCATATTTAGTTAGTCAAATGGATGACCTAGAACTAAGTGCAGGCCCTATAAACCGAGACACCTAAAAATAAAAAAACCGAGACGGAGAGGGTAGTTCAGCACGTATCTTTTTAGATCAATATAGTCGGGATTCACCAAGGAGCAAAACCAAGTGGTAGGCTGCTCCTATCGTGTTGGCGTAGCAACTCAAGCAAGGTCAGTCCGCACACGAAATGGCGACACACTTAACAGGACCCCTTTGGCCGACATGTGGCTCATCCACCGTCTTGTTCCACGTGCGATGCACCAAATTACAGTTCGGAGCAGCGGTTGGAATTGGAGGCACCCCGGTCGTAGCGCCGCAGTAGTAGAAAATGAGCGATGAGGGGTCAAATCACAAAGCCCCACCTTTCCCGCATTAAGCTGGACGGACGAAGCAAACATCATTTCACTCTAGGGCGCAAGAGCAGAAAGAAAAGAGAAAACAATGATGCATGCGGCAGCTACCTAGGGCACCCTAGGGTAGGGGTCTCCACTACAGATCCTTTTTTTGAAAGCGCCTCCACTACAAATCGGCTTCTCCCTCGTCCTCTTGAAGAAAACCGATGATGAGTGCGGCGGTAGGGTTTGTAGGAGTACTACGGCGTGTGGGGCCACATCGTAGTAAACGGGTTCGAGTCGACGCCTTAAATATGTGTGGGCCGCTTGGTTTTACGGGAACGAGGCAGCATTTTGGGTTCGGGGACCAGTGGAGATATAGTACGTACAAAAAATTGTGGACGTAGGTTCGACCAAAAGGCAATGATGCATGGGCCCTGCATTTTGATATACCCGGGGCCGCGTGAAATTTGCTACTCTACTCAAAACTAGTAAGGTACACATGTATTGAACGCATGAGATTTCGAAACCAAATTACGAATAAATACACACTATAGCATGTAAAGCTTTGAGTCATATATGCATGATGTAGATGTTCATTTAGTTCTTATAGTTCATCTCATTCAAAATCAATTAGTTTTATAAAAAATTTAACATTCATGGGGTTATGCATTGTAAATCATAAAGTAAAAAACAAATAATGGAAATTCATTTAGAAAAAAATAATCAATTATGATACAGAAGATTCTAGAACAAAGGAGAAGTGCTTGTGTTTTGAGGTTTGTGCATTATGCTTAAGTTCAACCATGGAGTCTTCTAAATTGTACATGTGGCAGATCTGGTGGAATGTTGATGATATCCAACGGCCAGTAGTGCTCGGATTTGCCTATCTCTGCACTGTCGGGTTAGCTTCATCCAACGACCATCTTTCAAAGTTATTGGCACACTATATAGTTCTTGTGCCATAGTTGCATGTTTTGGAAAAAAGCTACTAGTGGGTTGTACTATCTATTTAGGAATAGAAGATGTATACATGGAAGTTGTAGGGAAAGAGATGACATGGAGCATCTCAATTCCTATGAGTAGGGATTGGAAAAGAGATGTCATTTGGTTCACATCATAGGAACTTTTCTATTGAATCCAGAGATGACATGTATCTCAATTCCTATGAGGAGGGATTAGAAAAGAGATGTAATTTGGTTCATATCATAGGAACTTTTCTATTGAATATACGCTAATGTTTATTTTCTTTTGAAATTAAGGGAGTATAGGAATCCATTCATATGAACCAAGTGGCTCTAAAGCTATAGAAATGATATCATGTTTATTTCCTTTGAAATGTGGAGTATATGAATCTATTCCTATGAACCAATTGGCTCTAAAGGAAAAAATCCTATAAAAATCATATCATATAGAGTTCCTATGATATTCCTCGACACTAAAGGATGCTTGAAATTTCTACGGGTGATACGATGGTCTTTCTTTGTAGACTCCTCACCCATCTTTATAGTTACCTCTCGAAGATGAATGAAATGATATATACATGGTATTCTACATGTGCAATTTGGTACACGAAAACTCGGTAAAAGTTTGCGAGGTTCGAATTTTCAATAAAGCTATATGCACTGCATTTCAGAACGGAGGGAGCATACGACAGTTGCTAACACTCACGTGGAAGATTTGTGTGTAGGAGGAGTGGCTGTTCTGTTAAATGACATGGCAAAACTTACACTGTCGGATGCCGATCTAACGGTTCTTACGGCATTCGTCAGGAAAAGGCTTGTGGCGAACGTTTGTCAGATAATGATTTACGGACACATGCATTGCATTGATACGTGCCCCCTCTCTCTCACGCACACGCACCCTCACGAGTCACGACTCTCCCGAGTCCTCTCGCAGACTCGCACATCGCACCCACCGTCTATCTGCAGGTAGACGTCATGCACATATGTGCTCTTCACACCCTACCCTCAGAACTTCTAAAAAACAAAAGACGGCGCACACATTTTATTTTAGCTCACATGTCACACACTTATACTATTACTCTTGCGGTGAATGTTCTTTGGGCATAGTATATTGTACTCTCACGAAGAGAAGCGGTGCACGTACGCACTAGTTCTCTCACACCGACTCACGGGTACATGTAGGAGCGCATTTTTTTGAAGCTGGTACAACAAAATCACTCCACTATATATAAAAGCAGGAGCCTTAGCGCTTGCTTTACTAGGGTTCCTCTCGTTCACTCTCTCATGCTCTCCAGATCTAAGCAACACATAGGCGGCCACACTCTCTCTCAGCTCACGGCTGGTCACAAATCCGGCCGGACAACCTCGACCGGGGCAGGGGTGTAGGTGCATCATTCACGCTGTCGGCGGCGGCGAGGGAGGAGACCAACGGCTGCCCGCGCGTCCCGATCGGCGGCCGTGCCGTTCTCTCTGAGAGAGCGCCGGCTCGGGAGGGCCTCCGACCCCTTCTTCCTCCCTGCGGTATTGTGGCCAAGATGCGGCCTCCCGACGCCGTCTTTGCCACATGTCGACGACCCTCAGGTATATATTCCTTCGAAACCTGCCTTGCTCTACTGCCCCAGCTCCCTTCGTGTGGATCCTTTTCTACTTCCGTCCGCTGTTCCAAAGCCACCTAGACTTCTACTATTATTAGAAGTAAAGCTAGTTCATACAGTCGACTCAAAGTGTTGGTTCAAATAGGGAAGAAAGTGGGAAAGCTGTAGCATGAATCTAGGACTTGGTTCTAAGAGGAAACGGGGGAAAGTAGTAATATCTATCACTGTTTAAATAACCGTATTTCGTATTTGCGCAAACAGGGATGTCTGTCTCCTTATCGTTTCTATCCGCGTAATCAAAAGCACACACCTCAGTTTTAGTACAACTGCGCAAAATGAGATGGCTATCCCTCGTTGCCGTCGTCTAACCTCCCGTCTTCAAGGTATCCCTACATTGGTACAAGTAACTAAGGTAGAATGACCAACGCAATCTAAAAGAAGCTGATTTGTACGTTTTACTTCCTGATTGCAGTGCAAGGACGAGCGAAAACAACTGCATCCTAGTCCGGAATGCACTTTCTACCAGTTCATCCATGGACCGAGGACTAGCTGGCATGGCTGCACGGCGGTTTTTTGGACAGGTGCGCGGACAAGAGGCATTGTGGTCTGCTTATTTCTGCAAATAGCGGTGCTTAAATTTAGTGGAATGCACAAGCATTTCAGCTGGTCAGTACACTGCATGGTTCAGTTCAGCGTTCCAGCTGAGACCACAATTATAATCGGTTATTCTGGAATGAGAGAACCTAACCCTGAATGGTGGCAAACTGAAAAAACCAGAGTGAACTCCAGGAAATTTAAGCTTGCCAGGAGGCCCTTTGCTCAGAGAAGCCTTGCTTGTTTTTTACTGATTTGTAAACCTTCTCACAACTTTGTCTTTTGCCGTGAACTAGTATATGTTTGTTATGTTCTATGAATCATTGAGATGTATAAAATTGCTTAACTTATGCTTTTCAAGTTTTTTATGAAGACGAGTTTAATGTGAGTGTTCCACATGAGCGCTGGATAGCGTGTGAATATTTGGAATTTATTACATTGTGGCCTCAATTAACTGCATGAACCACTGTAACAAGATACATAGTTGATTATATGTCAGACAGCAGATTGTTGATTGTTAGCTGGTCGATAGCCTAGTGTTGAAGCGAGCTGAGCGAATGTGCCGTGTTTTGCACAACTGCTTACAAGTGGGGTAGCACCAACAGTGTTTACAAGTACTTATGTATACGTCGGCGCACGGTTCTCGAACGAGTGATCTATTTCATCAAAACACACACTGCTCGTATGATAAACCGTGACAACTTATGTCTTACCATGCCATATTCATGAAAAAACTAGTGAGGACGCATCTGTTTCGGCAACAATTACGATGGTTCTCACATGATTCACGGGCACACAAAAGTAGCAGCAGTTCCCATAGACGGATTCAAACAGAGTACTAGCCCTAGAGGGGTCGATAACAGGCAAGGTTTGGATAATTAGACACAATCCAAACTACTATTAAACACTAGCTGGGGCAACTATTTCATGCCTCGATCTAATTTGGGCTGGACACAAGACGGACCTTGCCATGAACATTATCGAGGACGTCCCGCAGCAGCTCAATCCTGTGAACCTTCATGAAGACAACCTTGTGGCCTTGCCACTTATAAACTTGTTTGTGGAGGCATGCCACGTCATCTTCCTGCGTAAGCTTGACAAGAACAGTATGCCCCACAAACGAAGGAGTAGCTTTGAACTTCTTGTGCTTTAGTACACCCTGGACAACACGCCTGACAACAGTGAGGCTGGAATACAACTCTTCATTGGTATAACCGCAAATGGCTTCCAGGATCCAACAACCTAAGAACTCTGTTTTCCCAGTGCGTATATTCAGGTCGTCCGCCTCATAGCGAGTGACATGTACAACCACACAATCCTTGTCTGCATCAGGGCTCTACTTGAAACAGAAACAAATTCTGAATTACTTTTAAGTATAAGAAACACAAGTTATTTAAACCACTATGTATAGCATGGCATCGAAGCTAATAAAATTTTGCAATATTAATCACCATATACTTCCTTTTCTAAAAAAATCACCACATACTTAGATGAAAAAACACAATCGAGATCGGCAAAGAAGGAAATCACCTTGGGCAGCTCAGCGGGGGGGGGGGGGGGACACATCCTCGAAGGGGGAAAACTGCTCCTGCAGTGCCACGGGGGCTGTAACCTCAAACGGGGCGTTGACCATCTCAGTAGTAGCCGTGAGCGTATCTAGGGTCAGCTCGGTGGTTGCCTCCATCTTCTTGGAGTTCTCTGTCTCGTGGGGATCAGCCTCTCGCGTCTGCTCCAATATCGGCAGATCTTTGCCTGGTTCTCCTTGGTCCATCATGAAACTGACGAATACTAGGAGACCACTGAAAGGAAAACACAATCGCAATGACAATGAAACAAAAAAGAGAGTGAGGATCGGTTAGTGCTTTGCAAAAGTTCTTTTTTTTCTCTGAACGAAAATATACCAACATCACGGATCCGCTTACCTTCCCTTTGTTCGGAGAGAAGAACAGTGGCCGAAAATAGTGCTGGAGTTAGATGTTGTTGCCCTTTTCAATCTGTTTTTTGTAAACCTGATGAACAACTAACCCTCGTGCTTTTGTACAGTTTGTAAGTTGGAGTTAGATGTTCCTGCCCTTTTCAACTCGGCTGTGACTGTCATATTTTTTTGAAACAAGGCAAATGGCTTGCCATTCGTTTAATTTAGAGTCAAATATTGTAACAAATCCCAACCAAGGGAAATAACATCACTCTCGCCGGCTGCTTGAGCTCACTATGCATTACAGAAGCCAAGTGATTAGCCCCCACCAGCACCCACAAACTTATTTCGAACTAGCACATCAAATGGGCTGTAAATTTTCATAGGAAAGGCTGCATGACCGTGACAGATTTGGACTCTGACATTTGGGACCCGCGAGGAAATAGCCTATCCAAGGTGGTGTCGACTTACTAGCCAGTCAACAAACGATTCTGCCTACCAGCCGTTGGATTGACATCCAACATCTGTCGTGTATCTTCTATCTCTTGTCTTCTTCTTCCTCTAGCCGCCCAAACCAAACCACCCCGTCGGCTCCGCCTGCTCCCGCCTCCCATGGCTGGCTGCGCCTCCGCCGCCCTACCGTACGTACCCTCCAACGTTGGCCAGTCCCTCCCTCTATTCCCCCACACGTCCTGTGATTCTCCGGCGACATCAGCCCCAGCACGCACCCGCGCCCGAACCAGTCAACCCACGTACTCCCCTCCGCCTGCGACTGGACCAGCGCATCTTCAACGGCTCCTGTTCGTTCCGTCCGAGGCCTCGCCGTCGTCCTCCGCCTTGCAGCCTTGGTTCGCTCACCGTGCGTGGTGCGCCGCCCTCTTGCGTTGTCAACGTCGTCAACAACCGAGAGGAACAAGGAGATGACTGTACGTGGAGAGGATGACAGTAGGGACCCACCAGCGTCATGGCAGTACGCAAGCAAGTGCCTCTATAGTACAAGCCCAAAAATATGGTTCCTCCTAATGGTTGGACATCTGGGGCTCACGCCATTGTCAACGTAGTCAATAAACGAGAGAATTACACTACGAGCGGCTGACACCAGGGACCCAGCAAGTTGTGCAGTTTTTTTTGAGGAACAAGCAGTTGTTGTTTATACTAGTTTTAGCGACGGATCAGGGTAACAACGGGGCTGTGCGGGGGCTGTGGCCCGTCTAGCCAGGGTTTTATTTATGTTTACCACATCATGAGCCTAGTTGTGTTTTTTTCTTGCTGAAAATGGCTAGCCCAGTTCTACTTTTTTTAAAGAAATACCCAAACAAGGCCTACTTGCTTTATCGGCCCTGCTGGGCTGGAAATCTTTCAAGACGAGGAGAGTTTCATTCGGTTTGCCCAGAAATGGGCTGTACATTTTTAAAACACATCAAACCGGGAATTAGTTTCAATTTTTTTTATTACAAGATCTTAAATTCCATTGATTTTTATGCGTGGACAATTATTTGGATTTTATATTTATATAAATTATTTTTCAAAATAGTTTGAATGTGAATCGATATTTCTGGATTAAAAATAGTTGACCGCACCAAAATATGCAAAATTTCGTATACTTTTTAACCGTGGCCACAATATGGGGTGTAATGCTAACAAAAATAAGATGGGCTCCAACAAAATCCTTAAGAATTAGCAAATGGGCTGTACATTATTAGAAATAATGGCAGATGGGTTGTATGCTGTTTTCCACAGATTTGAGGCTGACTTGTCCGCCTACTACAGGTTGACGCGTATGCTTTCATAAAAAAAGGTTGACGCACACGCAACGCCCTATCAACTTAGTCAACACACGAGAGCAGTGACTATTGGATGTCCATCCAACGGCTGTCGTGCTTCTTCAATCTCTTCTCTTCATGCTCCAGCCGCTCAAACAAGCATCGGCGGGACTGCCTGCTCCCTCCTCCCGCGGCCGGCTAACTGCCGCGCAGGCCTCACGGCCCCACCGTACTCCCATCGCTGGCCTAGCCATCCCTCTACTCACCCACACATGCTGTTATTCTCCGGCGACGACAGACGAACCAGTAAACCCTCGTACTCCTCCGCGTAGGAAACAACTGCCGAGTATTCACTGGCTCCGTGTCGTTCCCTTCCTAGGCCTCGCTGTCGTCCACCGCCCTGGTGCTCTCGGCGCGGCCTGGTTGACATGGTCAATGAACGACATCCATCGGATGTGGACTGTACGTGGAGAGGCTGACAGCTGGTTCCACGGCCGCACGCAAGGAAATGCCTCCTTATTACGCGCAAAATAATGATTCCTCCACCTGACAGCTAGGACCCACAGGAAGGGCCTCTGTATTTCGCGAAAAAAACGTTCCCCCCGCTGACAGGTCGGACCCACCAGATATATCTTCGCACGCAAGGAAGTGCCTCCTTATTACGCCCAAAAAAAATGAATACCCCCCTGCTCGCTGGGACCCACCATATTGTTGGGCTGACTTGTGGGCCTACTAAGTTGACGGAGACGGAGGGCTTTGTCAACTTAGTCAACACTCCAGTGACCGTATGATGTCCATCCAACGGCCATAGTGCTTCTTCAACCTCTGGTCTTCTTGCTCCAGCCGCCGAAAGCAGCGCCGGTCGTGCCGCCTGCTCCTGCCTCCCATGGCCGGCTGTGCTACCGCGGAGGCCTCACCGCCCCCATAGTACTCCCACACTGGCCAGGCCATCCCTCCACTCACCCACACCCCCTGTTATTCTGTGGCGACGGCAGCCTCACACCGCAGCCGAACCAGTGAACGCTCGTACTCCTCTCCGCGTGGGCATCCACTGCCACGTCTTGCCCGACTCCGTGTTGTCCCCTTCCTAGGCCTCGCCGTCGTCGACCGCCGTGGTGCTCTCGGCGTGGTGTGGTCAATGTGTTCAACGACTGACTTCCATCGGAAGAGTACTATACGTGGAGAGGCTGACAGCCGGGTCCACGGCAACCGCAAGGAAGTGCCTCCTTATTACGCGGAAAATAACTATTCCTCCACCTGACAGCGGGGACCCACCGGACGGGCCACCAGTATTTTGTGAAAAAATCGTTTCCCTCTGACTACTGGGACCCATCGGACGGGCCACCATATTTCGCGAAAAAAACGTTCGCCCCGCTGTCAGCTCGGAACCACCGGAAGTGCCTCCTTATTACGCACAAAAAAATGAATACTCCCCCGGCTAGCTGGGACCCACCTTGGTGGGAGGCTGACTTGTGGGCCTACTAAGTTGACGGGGACGAAGGGCTTTGTCAACTTAGTCAATATGAACGATTCTAGCTCCAGTGACCGTACGATGTCCATCCAACGGCCGTAGTGCTTCTTCAACCTCTGGTCTTCTTGCTCCAGCCGCCCAAAGCAGCGCCGGTCGTGCCGCATGCTCCTGCCTCCCGTTGCCGCCTGTGCTGCCGCAGAGGCCTCACCGCCCCCTACTATTCCCACCGCTGGCCGGGCCCTGCGGCGACGGCAGCCACACACCGCAGCCGAACCAGTGAACCCTCGTACTCCTCTCCGCGCGGGCTTCTAGTGCCGCGTCTTCCCCGGCTCCGCGTAGTCCCCTTCCTAGGCCTCACCGTCGTCCACCGCCGTGGTGCTCTCCGCACGGCGTGGTCAACATGGTCAAGGAACGACTTCCATCGGAAGAGTACTGTACGTGGAGAGGCTGACAGCTGGGTCCACGGCCACAGCCCATTTTTTTGTGATTTGCCAAGTAAGTCGCTTTGTCAGGCGTGTTGGGCTGCAAATCTTTCTAGACGAGGAGAGCTTTCATTCGGCTGGCCGAGAAAATGGCCCATCAGTAATGAGAAATGGGCTGTACATTTTTAAAACACATCAAACCGGCAATTAGTTTCAAATATCTTTTTTTTCATTTCAAGATTTTAAATTACACTAATTTTTATGCGTGGAGAATTTGTTGGATTTTATATTGATATACATTTATTTTTAAAATCAGTTTGAATGTGAGTCAAAATTTCGGGATTAAAAACAGTTGGGACCGCACCGAAATATGCAAAATTTCGTATAATTTTTTAACCGTGGCCACAATATGGGCTGCAATGCTAAGAAAAAGAATATGGGCTCCAAAAAAAACCTTAAGAATTAGCAAAAGGGCTGTAAATTATTAGAAATAATGGCAGATGGGCTATATGTTGTTTTCCACATATTTAGGCTTTCCTAAAAAAAGGTTGACACACAAGCACTGACTGTTGGATGCCCATCCAACGGCCGTCGTGGTTCTTCAATCTCTGCTCTTCCTGCTCCAGCCGCTCAAACAAGCGCCGGCGGGACTGCCTGCTCCCTCCTCCCCGCGGCCGGCTGTGCTACCGCGCAGGCTTCACCGCCCCACCATACTCCCGTCGCTGTCCTAGCCATCCCTCTACTCACCCACACCTGCTGTTATTCTCCGACGACGACAGTCGAACCAGTAAACCCTCGTACTGTCGTACTCCCCTCCGCGTGGGAAACAACTGCCGAGTTTTCCCTGCCTCCGTGTCATCCCCTTCCTAGGCCTCGCCGTCGTCCACCGCCGTGGTGCTCTCAGCGCGGCGTGGTCAATGTGATCAACGACCGACTGCCATCGGAAGAGTACTGTGCGTGGAGACGCTGACAGCTGGGTCCATGGCCGCAGCAAGGAAGTGCCTCCTTATTACGCGCAAAATAATTATTCCTCCACCTGATAGCTGGGACCCACTGGACGGGCCACCGTATTTCGCGAAAAAACATTTCCCCCCTAACAGCTGGGTCCACGGCCGGAGCAAGGAAGTGTGTCTGGGCAAAAAAACAAAATGATTCGTCCCCCTGACTGCTGGGACCCACCAGCTACATCTTCGCACGCAAGGAAGTGCCTGACAGTCGGGACCCACCTGGTCGAAGCGTACGTAGCGTTGTCATTCTGGTCGCGAACGTGTACGTACATATATACTGGTGGATGTAGAGGCGTGCATGTGTCGTAGTAGAGGCGCGCACGTAGCATGTACACGTACGTACAGCGGCCAGGGTGCAAGAAAGAAAATACGGCCACGTATGTGTACATACGGGCGGGGTCTCGAACGCCTACTCGCGCATATGTACGGCGAGGGCTCGTTGACATGGCTGGGTCGGAACGGAGAAACATCGTCGTCGTCGTGTTCATTGGGAGGCAACAGAATGCGTCGTGTTCATGGGGAGGCAACGGAATGCGTCTTGTTCATCGGGAGGCAACGGAACGCGTGGGAGCCAACCGGCTGGGTCGGAACGGAATGCGTGGTCGTGTTCATCGGGAGGGCTTGGACGGAATAGGTGATGGAAACAAGGCCTGGCGTACCGCAAAACGGAGGAAACGGCCTTGTGTTCGACCGGCCACGTTCGAAACGGGATCCTGTTCATCGGGAGGGGTCTCGCGTACCGCAAAACAGATGAAACAGACCTCCTACGGTCGAAACGGGGGTCCTGTTGATCGGGAGGTGTGTGGCGTACCGCAAAACGGACGAAACGGACCTCCTACGGTCGAAACGGGGGTCCTGTTGATCGGGAGGGGTGTGGCATACCGCAAAATGGACGAAACGGACCTCCTACGGTCAAAACGGGGGTCCTGTTCATCGGGAGGGGTGTGGCGTACCGCAAAACGGGACTCCACGGGATACTGTTCATCTCCACCGTCGACCTCCTCCAGCCTCCACAGGCTCCTGTTCATCCAGTCTCCACCACGCGCTACTCCACCGGCTACTGTTCAACCACCCCTCCACGGGCACCCCTCCACCGTCTACTGTTCATCCAGCCCTCCACACCACGGGGTCATGTTCAACCACCCCTCCACGGGCACCCCTCCACCGTCTACTGTTCATCCAGCCCTCCACACCACGGGGTCATGTTCAACCACCCCTCCACGGGCACCCCTCCACCGTCTAGTGTTCATCCAGCCCTCCACACCACGGGGTCCTGTTCAACCACCCCTCCACGGGCACCCCTCCACCGTCTACTGTTCATCTAGCCCTCGACACCACGGGGTCCTGTTCATCCGGAGGCAACGCCACCGCTCACTGTTCATCCAACCCCCCCCCCCCCCCCCCCCGCAACGCTCACTGTTCATCCAATCGATCGGCTTCAGTTAGCAGCAGTAGCGAAGGAATCGCTCGATCGGGTTTAGTTAACAGCCATCGATCGATCGCTCGGGTTCAGTAACGCGTAGCCTGCAGTGCAATTGCTCGGGTTCAATTAGAGCCCAACGCCTCGCTCGGGTTCAGTTAGAGCTAACGCCTCGCACACACGCGCGTACGTGTATGAGAGAAACGGGCATCACTCGGCCCCCGACCTCCCACCGTAACCGGGAACTCCCCGAAATTTTCCTCGCCCTCGCTTCTACCACGGTTTTTTCCGTCATGGACGGCCCAAAGAATGTCATGCAGCTGCGTCTCCGGCCCGCCCAGGACGAAAAGCCCATTTTCTATCATGATTTTTTGTCATAGAAGTAGGAGCCCCCCACATCTATGATGATACCGGGTTTTGTCACAATTATCGTCATAGAAGTGTCATATGTATGACAAAAAAAATTCGTTCGGCCCAAAATGTCACGGATGTGTCTTTTTTTGTAGTGCTACACGGATGAGGAGGGTTACTGGCGTTTGCAAGGTACGCAGAATTGGGTCCTCAAAGGGGATGCCAATACCGCCTACTTCCAGGCCATTGCCAATGGCCGACGTCGCCGCAACTCCGTTCCTCTTCTCTGGATGGCGAGACCCTCCTGCAGCGGCCGAAAGACATCCGGACCCATGTAGAGGGCTTTTACAGAGTTCTATTCTCTGCCTCCCCTCGGGCCGGCCCACAGCTGTGTTTCCCCTGCTGATAACACGGCCCTTACGGCTCCGTTCTCTGAAGCGGAAGTGTGGGCGGCGATTAAGGGTATGAACCCTTGCTCGGCCCCCGGCCCGGATGGACTTCCAGTGAAGTTCTTCCAGACCTTCCAGTGATGGCTCTGTTCAAGGAATTCTTTGTCGGGGCCATTAACCTCACTAGGCTCAACTTCGGGATCATCACTCTCATCCCCAAAGTTACCGGGGCTTCGGATATTCGCCAGTTTAGGCCGATCACCGTCATTAATGTCATCTTCCGCATCCTCGCGAAGGGGTACGCCATTAGGGTGGCCCCGATTGCCGATAGGATCACCCACGCTGATCAGTCGGCATTTATTCAGGGCTGATATATCCTTGACGGAGTCCTGGTTTTTCACGAAGCACTCCATGAGGTTCACTCCAAAAACCTCAAGGCAGTCTTCCTGAAACTGGATTTCCACAAGGCATATGACACGGTCAGTTGGCCTTTCCTTCGGGAATGCTTGCTGTGTAAGGGCTTTGACTACAGGTGGGTCACCCAAGTGATGCAAATGGTATCATCGGGTCGGACTGCGGTGAACATTAACAACGAAGTTGGCCCATACTTCCCCACATTCTGTGGGGTGCGCCAGGGCGACCCTTTCTCTCCGTTCCTCTTCAACATGGTTGTCGATGCTCTGGCTGCTATTTTGGATAAAGCCAAGGTGGCGGGCCACATTAAGGGGATAGTCCCTCATCTAGTTGGAGGGAATGGGATATCCCTCCTCCAATATGCTGATGACAC
Source organism: Aegilops tauschii subsp. strangulata (assembly GCF_002575655.3). NCBI lineage: Eukaryota > Viridiplantae > Streptophyta > Magnoliopsida > Poales > Poaceae > Aegilops > Aegilops tauschii. The sequence goes on from NC_053040.3 coordinate 326,761,886, forward strand.
CATTATCATGGTGGAAGGCTCGGCGACCGATATCATGAACCTCAAGTTCCTCCTGCTGTGCTTCCGGCAGAGGTCTGGGCTCAGGATCAACTTCGATAGAAGTGCGGTCATGGTCTTGGGCTACTCCCAACACGAGCGGCAGAGCATCACGGACAGGCTTAATTGCCAGCTGGTGTGTTTCCCCACGACTTACCTGGGGATCCCCATTAGTGATTCGAGACTCACCGTGGCATAGCTTCGCCCCACTGTGGGGAAGCTTCAACACCGCATCGAGCCTTGGCAGGGCCGTTGGATTTCAAAGGCGGCCCAGACAGTGCTTATTAACTCGTCCCTTGCCAGCCTCCTCCTGTTCATCATGAGCTTCTACAGCCTGCCGGAGACCCTACATCACGATACTGCCACCGTTCAGGGACGCTTTTTTGGGCCGGCGAGGGCGACAAGCAGAAATACCACTTGGTTCGCTGGTCAGAGATCTGTAAACCGCGCGACCAGGGTGGGCTTGGGATCATGTCCTCCAAACGCATGAACATTGCCCTCCTTACGCGCTGGCTGTGGCGGATCTCCAACGGTGATGGTGGTCTCTGGCTGCGCATCATTCAGCAGAAATACCTCTGTGGTCAGCCCCTCGCCTTCTGCCAGAGATCTGGAGGTTCCCAGTTCTGGCAATCCGTCATTCAGCTCCTTCCGATCCTACGCATCGGCACGTCGATCGCGGTTGGCTCGGGCACATCCATGCTGTTTTGGTTCAATAGATAGGCTAGAGACCGTCCCTTAGCGGCTCGGTTCCCTGACCTATTCTCCATCGTGGTTGACCCGTGGATCTCGGTCGCGACGGCCCTTATTGACTTAGGGCAACTCGCGTTCCGGAGAGCGTTTGGCCATGCTGAGGATGCAGATTGGCACGAGTTGCTGGAATGCATCGCGTTGCACGAACCTGATCTCGAGAATGGAGAAGACCGGACCAAGTGGTGGCTAGAGCCATCGGGCCAATTCTCCACTAAATCTCTATACCAGGCCATAGCTCCTTCGTTGGGGCATGAGGCCCTCACTTCCATCTGGGAGATTCGGCTCCCCCTGAAGATCAGGATATTCTTGTGGCAGTGGATCCTCGGCCGCCTACCTACCGGCGTGGAGGTCCTGAAGCGCAACAGCCCAGGCGATGGGCATTGCCAGCTCTGCGGGCCTGAAGAAGATTCGAATCATATCTTCTTCACCTGCGTGTCCGCGCAGTTCCTTTGGAGCTGTTTCTGCGAATTGATGGGTGGCAGTTGGGACCACAACAACTTCCCCTCCCTATTCATGGAACTCCAGGCGTTACCTCCTCCTACCTGCCACATTAGGTGGCTAGTCATCGGAGTGCTAACCTGGACGCTGTGGACCGTTAGGAACAAGCTTGTGATTCAGCGGATTCCTCTTCGACGTGCTACTGACGCTTTGTTCAAATGGTCTAGTTACTTGCAGCTATGGCGGCCGCTTAGCCACCCCTGGGAGAGAGACGCCATCACCACCGTCATCGCCCAGATTCGCTCGATGGCTCTCCGGTTGGCTCCGCCGCTTCCCCCACCACCGCCGGAGCTGGATTAGATCTGCTACACCGCGCTGCTGCTGCCATTAGGTTTGTTGTGTGAGTCGTGCTGCGGTATTGGGCTTGTTGTGCTGTGCCCACAGCTAAACCTGGGTCTCGTCTAGTGTGTGTGAGTGTGTGTGTGTTTGGTTTCCAGACTTGCTTGCGGCAGCTCCGTGTGTTGAGCGTGTGTTTGTACTTGGATCCTTGTTACTTTGTGCTCGATGGTGCTATGTTTATAAAGCGGGGCAAAAGCCTTTTTCAGTATCACATAGTTCTCAAAGCGACGATGTATATCAATCTTATGATCATTTGTCGAAGCTTTGATCTATATGTTGTCATCAATTACCAAAAAGGGGGAGATTGAAAGTGCAACTATCCCTGAGTGGTTTTGGTAATTTCTAACAACATATAGCTCATTGAGCTAATGCTATTTCAAGATAAATGTTTCAGGAAAGCTCAATGATTGGCATGGCATGGATTAGGAATGTGGACCCCTCAAAATGCTAAGGACGAAAGATTGGCTCAAGCTCTAAAGCTCAAGACTCTTCATTTTATTTTTAGCGATCCAAGATCACATTGAGTCCATAGGAAAAGCCAATACTATTAAAAGGGGATGAGGTGTTGCTTAATGGGTTGCTTGCTCAAAATGCTTAGTGATATGCTCCAAAAACCCTCAACTACTTTCTCATATCCACATATGTCCCAAACCAAAAGTCAAACTCGGCCCCACTGAAACATTCTATCCGGCGCCACCGAGTTCACTTGACATAGCCACTGCCACAAACCCTAGTCACTTCGGTCTCACCGATAGGGATCTCGGTCCCACCGAGACGGGATTGCACACTCTCTGTTTCCCTTCGTAACGTTTTGGTCCAACCGAGATGAGCGATCGGTCCCACCGAGTTCGCAATGCAAACTCTCTGTTTCGCCTTCGTAACGTTTTGGTCTCACCGATATGAGCGAATCGGTCCCACCGAGTTTGCCTGACCAACTGTCTGGTTAGTTTATTACCAAAATCGGTCCACCGAGTTTGTGTAGTCGGTCTCACCGAGATTACGTTATGCCCTAACCCTAATGAAATCGGTCCCACCGAGTTGACATGTCGGTCCCACCGAATATCCTAACGTTCACATTTTGAACTAAATCGGTCTGACTGAGTTTTATGATTCGGTCCCACCGAGTTTGGTGATTTGTGTGTAACGATTAGATTTTGTGTGGAGGCTATATATACCCCTCCACCCACTCTTCATTCGTGGAGAGAGCCATCAGAACATGCCTACACTTCCAGCATACATTTTCTGAGAGAGAACCACCTACTCATGTGTTGAGACCATGATATTCCATTCCAACCATATGAATCTTGATCTCTAGCCTTCCCCAAGTTGCTTTCCACTCAAATCATCTTTCCACCAAATCCAAATCTGTGAGAGAGAGTTGAGTGTTGGGGAAACTATCATTTGAAGCACAAGAGCAAGGAGTTCATCATCAACACACCATCTATTACCTTTTGGAGAGTGGTGTCTCCTAGATTGGTTAGGTGTCACTTGGGAGCCTCCGTCAAGATTGTGGAGTTGAACCAAGGAGTTTGTACGGGCAAGGAGATCACCTACTTCGTGAAGATCTACCCTAGTGAGGCAAGTCCTTCGTGGGCGATGGCCATGGTAGGATAGACAAGGTTGCTTCTCCGTGGACCCTTCATGGGTGGTGCCCTTCGTGGACTCGCGCAACCATTACCCTTCGTGGGTTGAAGTCTCCATCAACGTGGATGTACGATAGCACCACCTATCGGAGCCACGCCAAAAATCTCCGCGTCTACATTGCGTTTGCTCCCTCCAAACTCCTACCTTTACCTTCATGTGCAATGTTTTACATTCCGCTGCTATACCCTTAGACTTGCATGTGTAGGTTGATTGCTTGACTAGTGCTAAGTTGCTAAAATTTGCCAAGACTTAAAATTGGGAAAAGGCTAGATTTTTATTTGGTCAAGTAGTCTAATCACCCCCTCTAAACATACTTTCGATCCTACACAGCCACACTACTCTAATGCAAGCAGTAGAAGGAGAGAGTAGGCGGTATTGGAATGATCAAGAGGGTTTTGCTTGCCTGGAAGCTCTGCTGAGAAGGAGGGGTCGTTAGGAGGTAGTCGACGTCAGGAGAAGTGTCAGTCTCGGTGTCTACTGAAGGGAAGAGGGGGAAGAAACAATAAATGCAATGCAAACAAATGCATCACGATGCATGGCATGGCAATATGCAGTGCTAGGGGGTGACCTATCATAGTGCTACATGATACAAGTGAAGGGGGAAAACATCCAGAATGTTTTCCTGAAGTTTAGCATTTTTTGATCAGATGAAACGGAGGGGACGGATCCATGTTCGCTATGCTAGAGGCACGTGACAGATGAACGGAAGGCATATTCGGAATTTTCATATTTTTCTGAGCAACTTTCATGTATAAATTATTTTCAACCGAGTTACGAATTATTTTATATTAATTTTCAAAATTTTAATCATTTTCTAAAATTATTTTAATTCAAAATCAAATAGTGAAAATGCTATGTGCACACAACATAGTGTACACCGAAGTGTACACTGGCTGACATGTGGGGTCCAGGGGGTCCCAGTTGACCAGTCAAAGTTGACTGGTCAACAAGGGGTGGGGCCCATGTCATTGACTGTTTAAGCTAATTAGTTAACTAATTAGGTTTAATTAAGTTAAGTTAATTAACTAATTTAATTAAGTTTATTTATTTATTTGTTTGCTATTAATTAATTTCTTCATTTATTTTATTTCTTTAATAAAAACCTTTTTATTTATTTCGTTCTCAGGGGCGGGCCCCCACATGGCAGTGACCTAGGGCCACAGGGCGGGGGTGTGCTCGCGCACGACCGCCGCAGAGGCCACGGGCGCGGCAACAGTGGGCGCCGACGAGCAGCGAGCGACGCACGTTGACGGGGCAGCAGGCGGCGACGGCGGGCGCGAGACGGCAGCGACAGCATCAGCCGGGCAACAGCACTATCGCGACAAGAGCAGCAGCAGTGCGGGAGCCGCCGCAGCTCGCAGGCGGGGCTGCGCGCGTGCGCTGCGTCGCAGCCTGGGCGTGAGCAGGGCGGCGTGTGCGAGAACGAGGCCAAGGGGCGAGCCGGGTGTAGCACGGAGCTGGGGGCGCGGTGGCTGTGGTGGCGCGTGCGCAAGGGTAGCGAACAGCAAGCAAGGGGCGGCGCCGGGTGTAGCATGCGTGAGGGCTGCGACCAAGGAGTGGCCCGGGGCTGGGAAAGGGCGCTGCCAGGTGGAGCGGGCACGGCGGCCAGCGTCGGCAACAGAGGAGGAAGGGGGGAAACGGGGTTCTCACCCCCGATGTAGATGCACGGGGGCGGCGAGGCTCAATGGTGCCGTCGGGGGAGTGGTCGGCGAGGTGGCGTCCGGGACGAGCGATGGCATCGGCGTCGGGCGCCCTGGGCGCGGGCGTTGGGCTCGAGGGGGAGAGAGGGGCGAGGTGTTGGAACTAGAGGCAATAATAAATTGGTTATTATCATATTTCCTTGTTCATGGTAATCTTTTATTATCCATGCTAGAATTGTATTGGTCGGAAACTCAAATACATGTGTGGATACATAGACAACAACGTGTCCCTAGTGAGCCTCTACTAGGCTAGCTCGTTGACCAAAGATGGCTATGGTTTCCTAGTCATGGAGATGAGTTGTCATTTGATAACGGGATCACATCATTAGGAGAATGATGTGATGGACAAGACCCAAAATATGAACGTAGCATATGATCATGTCAAGTTTATTCCTATCTTTTCTGCATGTCAAGTTTATGTTCCTATGACCATGAGATCATGCAACTCACTGACACCATTGGAGTACCTTGTGTGTACCAAACGTCACAACGTAACTTGGGTGACAATAAAGGTGCTCTACAGGTATTTCCGAGGGTGTCTGTTGAGTTGGCATGGATCAGGACTGGGATTTGTCACCCCGTGTGATGGAGAGGTATCTCTGGGCCCTCTCGGTAACACAACATCGAAAGAAGCTTGCAAGCAATGTTACTAAGGAGTTAGTCATGGGATCTTGACGGATCAAGTAAAAGAGACTTGCCGGTAACGAGATTGAACTAGGTATGGAGATACCGATGATCGAATCTCGGGCAAGTAACATACTGATAGACAAAGGGAACCCAATTAGCTGAATCCTCGACATCGAGGTTCGATCGATAAGATCTTCGTAGAATATGTAGGAACCAATATGGGCATCCAGGTCCCGCTATTGGTTATTGTCCGTAGAGGTGTCTCGGTCATGTCTACATAGTTCTCGAACCCACAGGGTCTACACACTTAAAGTTTGGTGACGATATAAGTATAGTTGAGTCATTATGGTGGTTACCGAAGGTTGTTCGGAGTACCGGATGAGATCCTGGACGTGACGAGGAACTCCGGAATAGTCCAGAGGTGAAGATTGATATATTGGACGAAGGGTATTGGAGTCTGGAATTGTTCCGGGGGTACCGGGTGATGACCAGCGTCACCGAAAGGGGTTTCGGGGGGCCCCGACAAGTGTTGGGGGGCCCCATGGGCCAAAGGGAGGGGGCAAACCAGCCCACTAAGGGGCTGAGCGCCCCCTCACCCCATCTCACGTAACCAGGAGGGTTGGGGGCACCCCCTAGGGCTTCCCACCTCCCGACTTGGGGGGCAAGTCTCCCTAGGGGAGATCCCATCTACCTTGGCCGCCACTCCTAGATCGGATCTAGGGCGCCTCCTCCTCCTCCTCCCTTCCCCCTATATATAGAGAGGTAGAGAGAGGGCAGCCGTACCCATGAGCAAATCTCCACGCCACGGCGCTGCCCTTCCTCTCCCTCGTAGCCCTCTTCCTCTCCGTAGTGCTTAGCGAAGCTCTGCTGAGATTCCACCACCACCACCGCCACCACGCCGTCGTGCTGTCAGAGGACTCGAGCTACTAATTCACCATCGCTCGCTGGATCAAGGAGGTGAAGGCGTCATCAAGCCGTACGTGTGTTGAATGCGGAGGTGTTGTCCGTTTGGCACTTGGATCGGAGTTCGCGGGACAGATCGTGATTGGATCACGAAGACGTTCGACTACATCAACCACGTTTCTTAACGCTTTCGCTTAGCAATCTACAAGGGTATGTAGATCCAATCTCTCCTCTCGTAGATGGTCATCTCCTTGATTGATCTTGGTGAGCGTAGGAAATTTTTTGATTCCCATGCAACGTTCCCCAACAGTGGCATCATGAGCTAGGTCTATGCGTAGATGACATCACGAGTAGAACACAAAGGAGTTTGTGGGCATTGATATTCAGATTGCTTCCTTCCTTGGTCTTTTCTTGATTCGGCGGTATTGTAGGATGAAGCGGCCCAGACCAACCTTACATGTCCACGTACATGAGACCGGTTCCATCGACAGACATGTGACTTTGTTGCATAAAGATGGCTGGTGGGTGTCTGTCTCTCCCACCTTAGTTGAATCGGATTCGACAAAGGAGGTCCTTGTAGAAGGTTAAATAGAAACTTGCATATCACCGTTGTGGCTTTGCGTAGGTATGAATCATTCTTGCTAGATACCCATAGCAGCCACGTAAAACATGCAACAACAATTAGAGGACATCTAACTTGTTTTTGCAGGGTATGTTGTGATATGATATGGCCAAAGACATGATGAGATATATTTGATGTATGAGATGATCATGTTTGTAATAGTTTATATCGACTTGCATGTTGATGCATACGGCAACCGACAGGAGCCATAGGGTCGTCTTTAATTATTGTATGACATGCGTGTCAATCATTAAGCACTATGTAATGCTTTACTTTATCGCTAAGCGGTAGCAATAGTAGTAGAATCATGGTTGGCGTGACAACCCCGATTGTGACACGATGATGGAGATCATGGTGTCATACCGGTGACGATGAAGATCATGCTGGTGCTTTGGAGATGGAGATCAAAAGCACAAGTTGATGGCCATATCATGTCACTTATGATTTGCATGTGATGTTAATCCTTTTATGCATCTTATTTTGCTTAGTACGATGGTAGCATTATAAGGTGATCCCTCACTAAAATCTCAAGATAAAATTGTGTTCTCCTTAAGTGTGCACTGTTGCGAAAGTTCATCGTTTCAAAGCACCACGTGATGATCAGGTGTGATCGACTCTACGTTCACATACAACGGGTGCAAGCTAGTGTTGCACATGCGGAACACTTGGGCTAAACTTGACGAGCCTAGCATGCACAGACATGGCCTCGGAACACAAGAGACCGAAAGGTCGAACATGAGTCATATAGTAGATATGATCAACATGGAGATGTTCACCATTGAAACCACATCATCTCACGTGATGATCGGACATGGGTTGGTGAATTTGGATTCGGATGACCGGAGGGATATCAATTTGAGTGGGAGTTCTTAAGTAATATGATTAGTTGAACTCATCTACCATGAACAATAGTCTAAGTTGTCTTTGAAAATTATGTTCTAGATCATAGCTCGCGCTATCGCTCCCTATTTTAATACGTTCCTAGAGAAAGACTAAGTTGAAAGATATTGTAAGCAATTATGCGGACTAGGGCCGTAGTCTGAGGATTGTCCTCACTGCTGCATAGAAGGCTTATGTCCTTGATGCACCGCTCGATGTGCCAACCCCTCTAGCGTCATCTGTGGATGCTGTGAACATCTGGTAGACACGTTTAGATGACTACTTGATAGATTAGTGCGCCATGCTTTACGGCTTAGAATCGGGGCTCCAAAGACGTTTTTGAACGCCATGGAACATTTGAGATGTTCCAAGAGCTGAAATTGGTATTTCAGGCTCATGCTCGTGTTGTGAGGTATGAGACCTCTAACAAGTTATTTGCCTACAAGATGGAGGAGAATAGCTCAACTAGTGAGCATGTGCTCAGAATGTTTGGGTGCTACAATCACTTGAATCAAGTGGGAGTTAATCTTCCAGATAAGATAGTGATTGAGAGAGTTCTCCAGACACTATCACCAAGCTACTAGAACTTCGTGATGAACTATAACATGAAAGGGATGGAGATGATCCCGGAGCTGTTCGCGGTAGGCCGTGGAGGTAGAAATCAAGAAGGAGCATCAAGTGTTGATGGTTAAAAGGACCACTGGTCTCAAGAAGGGCAAGGGCAAGAAGGGAAACTTCATGAGTGGCAAGCCAGTTGCCGCTCCGGTGAAGAAAACCAAGGTTGAACCCAAACCCGAGACTAAGTGCTTCTATTGTAAGGGGAACGGTCACTGGTAGCGGAACTACCCCAAATACTTGGTAAATAAGAAGGCTGGCAACTTCAACAAAACTATATTTGATATACGTGTTATTGATGTGTACCTTACTAGTACTCCTAGTAGCACCTAGGTATTAGATACCGATTCAGTTGCTGATATTGGTAACTTGACTAGTAAAAGATGCAGAATAAACGGAGACTAGCTAAGGGCGAGGTGACGATGTGTGTTGGAAGTGTTTCCAAGGTTGATGTGATCACCATCGCACGCTCCATCTACCTTCGGGATTAGTTTTAAACCTAGATAAATGTTATTTGGTGTCTGCGTTGAGCGTGAACATGATGAGATCGTGTTTATTGTAATGCGGTTATTCATTTAAGTCAGGGAATAATGGTTATTCTGTTTACATGAATAATACCTTCTATGGTCATGCACCTAATGTGAATGGTTTATTGAATCTTGATCGTAGTGATACACATGTTCATAATATTGATGCCAAAAGATGTGAAGTTAATAATGATAGTACCACATACTTGTGGCACTACTGCTTAAGTCATATTGGTGTAAAGCGCATGAAGAAACTCCATGCTGATGGACTTTTGGAGTCACTTGATTTTGAATCACTTGACACATGTGAACCATGCCTCATTGGCAAGATGACTAAAACCCCGTTTTCTGGAAGAATGGAATGGGCAAGTGACTTGTTGGAAATCATACATGCTGACGTGTGCGATCTGATGAGTGTTGACGCGTGCAGTGGATATCGTTATTTCCTCATCTTCACCGATGATTTGAGTAGATATGGGTATATTTACTAAATAAAGCATAACTCTAAAACGTTTGAAAAGTTCAAGCAATTTCAGAGTGAAGTTGAGAATCATGGTAACAAGAAGGTTAAATTCCTATGATCCGATCGAAGGGGAGAATATATGAGTTATTTGTTTGGCAATCACTTAAGACAATGTGGAATTGTTTCACAGTTGACGCCACCTGGAACACCACAACGTAATGGTGTGTCCGAACATCGTAATCGTACCTTATTGGATATGGTGCGCTCTATGATGTCTCTTGCCGATCTACCACTATTGTTTTGGTGTTATGCATTAGAGACAACTACATTCACTTTAAATAGGGCACCATCTAAGTCCGTGGAGACGACACTGTATGACTGTGGTTTGGCAAGAAACCCAAATTGTCGTTTTTTAAGTTTTGGGGCTACGATGCTTATGTAAAAAGGCTTTAGCCGGAAAAGCTTGAACCCAAAGCAGACAAATGTGTCTTCATAGAATACCCAAAAGAGACGGTTGGGTATACCTTCTATCTCAGATCCGAGGGCAAAGTGTTTGTCGCTAAGTACAGGTCCTTTCTCGAGAAAGAGTTTCTCTCGAAAGAATTGAGTGGGAGGAAGATAGAACTTGATGAGGTTGTTGAACCTTTACTTCAACCAGTGTGTAGTGCAGCACAGAAAGATGTTTCTGTGACACCTACGTTAGTTGAAGAGGAAGCTAATGATAGTGATCATGAAGCTTCAGATCAAGTTACTATCGAACCTCGTAGGTCGACAAGGATAAGTACTGCTTCTGAGTGGTACGGTAACCCTGTCTTAGAGGTCATGTTGTTGGACAACGGTGAACCTACAAACTATGGAGAAGCGATGGTGGGCCCGGATTCCAACAAATGGCTAGGAGCCATGAAATCCGGATAGGATCCATGTATGAGAACAAAGTATGGACTTTGGTGGACTTGCCCGATGATCGGCAATCCATTAAGAATTAATGGATCTTTAAGAAGAAGACATATGCTGATGGTAATGTCACCATTTATGAAGCTCAACTTGTCGCAAAGAAGTATCCGACAAGTTCAAGGAGTTGACTATGATTAGACTTTCTCACTCATAGCGATGCTAGAGTCTGTTGGAATTATGTTAGCAGTTGCTGCATTTTCAATTACGAAATTTGGCAGATGGATGTCAAAACAAAGTTTCCTTGACGGTTTCCGTGAGGAAAGGTTGTATGTGATACAACCAGATGGTTTTGTCGATCCCAAGGATGCTAAAAGGTATGCAAGCTCCAGCAATCCTTCTATGGACTGGAGCAAGCATCTCGGAGTTGGATATACGCTTTGATGAGGTGATCAAAGCTTCTGGGTTTATACAAAGTTTGCAAGAAACTTGAATTTTACAAGAAAGTGAGTGGGAGCACTACAACATTTTTGATAAGTATATGTGGATGACATATTGTTGATCGGAAATGATGTAGAATTTCTGGAAAGCATAAATGGTTGTTTGAAAGGAGTTTTTCAAAGGAAGACCTGGGTAAGGCTGCTTACATATTGGGCATCAAGATCTATAGAGATAGATCAAGACACCTGATAAGACTTTCACAGAGCACATACCTTGACATGATTTTGAAGGAGTTCAAAATGGATCAGTCAAAGAAGGAGTTCTTGCCTGAGTTGTAAGGTGTGAAGTTGAGTAAGACTCAAAGCTCGACCACGGCAGAAGAAGAGAAAGGACGAAGGTTGTCCCCTATGCCTTAGCTATAGGCTCTATACAGTATGACATGCTGTGTACCGCACTTGATGTGTGCCTTGCCACGTGTCTGACAAGGGGGTACAAGAGTGATCCAGGAGTGGATCACTTCACATCGGTCAAAATTATCCTTAGAGGAATAAGGAAATGTTTCTCGATTATGGAGGTGATAAAGAGTTCGGCGTAACGGTTACGTCGATGCAAGCTTTAACACCAATTTGGATGCTCTGTGTAGCAAACCAGATACATATAGTGGAGCAGCCATTAGGAATAGCTCCAGGTGGACTGTGGTAGCAGCATCTACAATATGACATAAAGATTTGCGAAGTACACACGGATCTGAATGTTGTAGACCCGTTGACTAAAACCTCTCTCACAAGCATAACATGATCAAACCCCAGAAATCCTTGAGTGTTAATCACATGGTGATGTGAACTAGATTATTGACTCTAGTAAACTCTTTGGGTGTTAGTCACATGGCGATGTGAACTATGAGTGTTAATCACTTGGAGATGTGAACTAGATTATTGAGTCTAGTGCAAGTGGGAGACTATTGGAAATATGCCCTAGCGGCAATAATAAATTGGTTATTATCATATTTCCTTGTTCATGATAATCGTTTATTATCCATGCTAGAATTGTATTGATCGGAAACTCAAATACATGTGTGGATACATAGACAACAACGTGTCCCTAGTGAGCCTCTACCGGACTAGCTTGTTGACCAAAGATGGCTATGGTTTCCATGGACATGAGTTGTCATTTGGTAACGGGATCACATCATTAGGAGAGAATGATGTGATGGACAAGACCCAAAATATGAATGTAGCATATGATCGTGTCAAGTTTATTGCTATCGTTTTCTGCATGTCAAGTATATGTTCCTATGACCATGAGCTCATGCAACTCACAAACACCGGAGGTGTACCTTGTGTGTACCAAACGTCACAACGTAACTGGGTGACCACAAAGGTGCTCTACAGGTATCTCTGAGGGTGTCTATTGAGTTGGCATGGATCAAGACTGGGATTTGTCACTCCGTGTGACGGAGAGGTATCTCCGGGCCCTCTCGATAATACAACATCACAAGAAGCTTGCAAGCAATGTGACTAAGGATTTAGTCACGTGATCTTGTATTACAGTACGAGTGAAAGTGACTTGCCGGTAACGAGATTGAAATAGGTATGGAGATACCGATGATCGAATCTCGGGCAAGTAACATACCGATAGACAAATGTAACTACATACGGGATTAGCTGAATCCTTGACACCGAGGTTCGACCGATAAGATCTTCATAGAATATGTAGGAACCAATATGGGCATCAAGGTCCCGCTATTGGTCATTGACCGTAGAGGTGTCTCGGTCATGTCTGCATAGTTCTCGAACCCGTAGGTGTTGGATATCGGGTTCTGGCTAAACCCTTAAGGTTTGAACTCTGGGGTGCGCGCGAAGATCTCTCCCTCACAAGTTACACCCTCACACACTTCACGATCTCTAGGTTAGCTCGACAAAATCGCAACACAAGGGACACAAGATTGATACTAGTTCGGGCCACCGTTGTGGTGTAATACCCTGCTCCAGTGTGTGGTGGTGGATTGCCTCTTGGGCTGAGGATGAACAGTACAAGGGGAAGAACAGCCTCCTGAGGAGAGGTGTTCTTGTGCTTGGTGAACTCGAGGGTGTGTGAGGATTGCTCTCAGTCAGTTCCCTCCTACTGTGGTGGCTAGTCCTATTTATAGAGGCCCGGTCCTCTTCCCAAATATTGAGTGGGAAGGGATCCCACAACGGCCAATTTGAAAGGGGACAGCTAGTACAGCTTATCTTGACAAAATTAGTCTTCGCCTGCCAAAGGCTCTGGTGGTGACGCCGCCTTGGGCTCCACGATGACCTCTGTCCTGCCGTCCTGCTGGTCTTGGTCTCGTTGCACTGATATGGAAACCTTTGCTTGACGCCTCAGTACTCCTCGCCTGCACTTGCCTCCTTAGCACCAAAGAGGAGACAAGGACACTGCGTGTGCTGGCGCCCGCCTGGCGCCTGCCTGATCTCGATCGTCATGGCTCACGTCACGAGAACCTCGCGAGGTTTGCCTTGCCTTGATCTCGACGCCCCTCGCGAGCCAGCCTGGTGAGGCCGCTCCCGAGGAGGTCTTGTGTCATCTGCCTCGCGAGGCTTGGCCCCTCGCGAGGGTCTTGAAAGCTTGTTGGTGAAGATGGACCGTACGGGCCCGCTCGCAGAGCCACGCCGTGGGCCGCAGGCAGGCAAGTCTGGGGACTCCCGTTCCCAGAACGCCGACAGTAGCCCCCAGGACCAAGGCGTGCTCGGACTTGGCTTCGAGGCGAAGCCAACGGGCAAGTGCGGAGCGCCGCAGCCCCCAATAGCCTGCGGCCTTGGTTGACGCGTGGCGGTTGATTGGACGTGGGCGTCTCCGCTTCCCCACGCTGCCTCGGCAACTGCCCGACTGTCAAAAGGCTGGCGTAGACAGCGCTTGCCTTCACTGCTTCCTTTCGCCTCGCTCAGATCCCCTTTCTTGCGCCCTGCTTCTGAAATCTCCAGATCTGCTTCCATCTTCTACCGCATCAGCGACCAATGGCACCTCGCAAGGCCATGTCTACCTCGTCGCCGGCTTGGTACGAGCCAGCTCTCGACGCGCCCAACGTCTCGGAGAAGAACCTCGATGCCACGCGCTTGCTGACGGCGGGGGAAAGCAATGAGAGGGGGAAGACGGAGCTCCGGGTTGCCTCCGACGTGCCGGAGACCGAGGGGAGCACCTTCTTCCCCTTCTTCACGAGCAGCATTGTTGCAGGGCTGGTTCCCCCCTTCTCTGACTTCTTCTATGAGGTCCTCGGCCACTATGGGCTGCACGCGATGCATCTTCATCCCAACTCCATCCTTCTCTTGTCTATCTTCACCTACTACTGCGAGGCGTACCTCGGCGTGATGCCGTCCATGGCTCTTCTGTGCCACTTCTTCTTCCTCCGCATCAAAGAGGGTCGCACCTCTGGGTGTTCCAACTTCATCGCGGTCGACAAGGCCAACTCGATCTCGAAGACGGGGAAGAAATCCGACGGCTTCTGGAGCAAGTGGGCCATGACGGACGCTAAATGCGTCCATCCACGCCTCACGCTGCTGACGGAGATGCCCCAGTCCGACAAGGGTGGTCTTGCGCGAAGCTCACCGATGAGCGGGCGACGTTGGTGCTGGAGCAGATGAAGACCGGCCTGAAGCCGGGCAACGCGAAGGCGGCAAAGGTGACAGGGGCCATGCTTCTGATGGAATTCCTGATGCTGCGCTTAGCCCCGCTTCAGGATCGCACGCGCCCCTTGTGGGAGCTTGGGGATGAAGAGGACAAGGTTCGCTTGAGCCCGAAAGCCTTGTCCGACAAAGAGCTGGCAGTGGTTCTTCGCCTCTTGGTTGGGGACGACCAGGAGTACCCGCCGAGCATCTTCACCCCCTTGTTTCGCCGCGAGGACAGGGCGCAGGTCGTGGCTTCTAGGCCGACTTCTGACGGGCGTGGGCTGGTGCCGCCGGCGCCTACCGGGGCCCCAGCGGCGCCGAAGCCGGTGGAGCTATCTTCTGATGAGTCCTGCGGGGAGGAAGAAGAGGAGGAGGAAGACTCGGAGGTGACCCCTGAAGGGACGGGGGAGATCTCCCCCTTGAGCAAAGCTAACATCCTCCGCACCCTTCCTGACGACGACGAGTCCAACGCCCGCCAGGAGAGGGGAGAGACGCCGGCAATCCCGATGAGGGGCCGATCAGTGCTGATCTCCCAGGATGCTACTTCTGTTCTGGCGCCGTCTGGTGCTGGTTCCGGCCCCTCCGCTGCCCCAGCTTCTGCTCCTGGAGCCTCCGCGCCCATACTTCAAGCCTCGAGGCACTCGGGCTTCAAGCTCACCAAGCGGAGGGTGGACTACGCCGTGGTGGACCAGTAAGTGCTCGTGCTTGGCCTTGTCTTTGATTATGCTGCTGATTCCCGATGCTTCTCTGCTGTGCGATTAGGCTGACGCCTGTGGCGAAGAAGAGGAAGGAGGGGGCGGTGGTGCCGCCCGAGACCACCCCACTTGCTCCGTCGGAGCCTCCCTCCGGGGAGAAGGGCAGCATCAGTGCTCGTGTTTCTCCGGCCCAGTCGTCCTCACGAGGTATGGGGGAGAACCCTCGGGAGGAGTTAGCCCCTGTGACCTCGCGGGCTTTTGAGGCACCGGCATCCGGCTCGGCTGCTGAAGCCTCCAGGGCTCAGGAGCCCCCAGTCCTCCAGGCAGTGGTGACAATACCTTCTCCTCCACCTCCTGCTGCACCACTGATCCCAAGTCCTTCTGCCTCCTCTGACGTCTTGGAGCACACCTTTCTGGAGATGACCCGGCTACGAGAAGATCTTCAAGACGCCGACCCCCTCCTGGTGGCCGGGCGTCTGGAGCTAGTTTCTGGCTGGCTCCGTTCCGACGTGTCTATTCGAGCGGCGCTGAGCCACGCCGTGGAGACCTCTGAGAAGGAGAAGCAGGCCGCCGCCCAGGCAGCGGCCACTCGCGAGGCGGCGCTGAAGGACGTCGAGGCCGCCAAGAGTCGCTGCCGGGCGCTGGAGGCTCATCTGAAGACCCTGCGCAGCGAACACGCAGAGGAAGCCCGTGGCCGTCAGGCGGAGGAGGAGAAGATGAAGGCCCGGAAGGATGCCATCAATGGTCGCGACACCGAGATGGAACAGTCGGCAAAGGCGCAGGCCATTGAGCGCGGCCGACTAGAGGAGCTGGAACGGAAGGTGAAGGTGGGGCAAGCCAAACTTGACGTGAAGGCGAAGGTTCTGGCTGAGGACCGCGCGGCCTTCACGCTTCTCGAGAAGAGGTCTCGCGAGGCTCTGAAGTCACTCTATGAGAAGGGCTTGGAGAGGCCGCTGACCACCGACGAGGACGGCCCCGCCAAGCTGCTTCCCTACTTGGTTGACGTGCTCGAGGAGGTCGTGATCGGCATCGGCCCCATGGCAGAAGAAGAGGCCCATGTTCTTTCCTCGGCCATGCTGACGCGGGTCTTCAGCCACCTCCATCTTTGCGACCCCTCCACCCGCCTTGACGAGCTGCTGGAGCCTGTGGATGAGGAGCATTGTACGGCCGCTACCACAGCCGTGAAGGGCCAGGTGGAGGCTCTGCTGAAGAAGTTCCGCGGCTTCGCTCTCGTGCCTTCAACTAGCGGTGCAGGTGGAAGCGATGCCACCAAGGAAGGAGCACCTCTTGTGGGTGACGGCGGTGTCGAGGGATGACCTGCGGCTGCTTTCCTGTTTTATTCCAGCAACATGCATCATGCCTCGTGGAGGCGTTTAAACTTGTGTTTGGTTTTTGGGAGAACAATATGGCTTGTAATATTTGCTTTGAGATTTTGCGATTTTCTTCCTATTTGCCTTACGTTCTGCGTCCGCACAGCCCGGCCCCATGCATACCTCGGCCGCCGTTGGGTCGTCCGGAGACCAGGACGAGACCAAGGAGTGAGGGGCTACGTGATCAGTTAGGCTCCTGAGTCGCGATGCTTAGGAGTCCCCCTTGACGTGCAAACACCCTTCGTACCTTTTGTTGGGGAACGTAGTAATTTCAAAAAAATTCCTACGCACACGCAAGATCATGGTGATGCATAGCAATGAGAGGGGAGAGTGTTGTCCACGTATCCTCGTAGACGGATAGCGGAAGCGTTATCACAACGCGGTTGATGTAGTCGTACGTCTTCACGATCCGACCGATCAAGTACCGAACGTACGGCACCTTCGAGTTCTACACACGTTCATCTCGATGACGTCCCTCGAACTCCGATCTAGCCGAGTGTTGAGGGAGAGTTTCGTCAGCACGACGGCGTGGTGACGATGATGATGTTCCACCGACGCAGGGCTTCGCCTAAGCTCCGCAACGGTATTATCGAGGTGTAATATGGTGGAGGGGGGCACCGCACACGGCTAAGAGATCTCATGGATCAATTCTTGTGTCTCTGGGGTGCCCCCCTTCCCCCGTATATAAAGGAGCAAGGGGGAGGCAGCCGGCCAAGGGGAGAGGCGCGCCAAAGGGGGGAGTCCTACTCCCACCGGGAGTAGGACTCCTCCTTTCCTTGTGGGAGTAGGAGAAGGGAAGGGGGAAGGAGAAAGAAGGAAGGGGGCGCCCCCCCTTCCCTAGTCCAATTCGGACCAGACCATGGGGAGGGGCGCGGCCACCTTTTGAGGCCTTTCTCTCCTTTCCCGTATGGCCCATTAAGGCCCAATACGAATTCCCGTAACTCTCCGGTACTCCGAAAATACCCGAATCACTCGGAACCTTTCCGAAGTCCGAATATAGTCGTCCAATATATCGATCTTTACGTCTCAGCCATTTCGAGACTCCTCGTCATGTCCCCGATCTCATCCGGGACTGCAAACTCCTTTGGTACATCGAAACTCAATAAAACTGTCATCGTAACGTTAAGCGTGAGGACCCTTCGGTTTCGAGAACTATGTAGACATGACCGAGACACCTCTCCGGTCAATAACCAATAGCGGGACCTGGATGCCCATATTGGCTCCCACATATTCTACGAAGATCTTTATCGGTCAGACCGCATAACAACATACGTTGTTCCCTTTGTCATCGGTATGTTACTTGCCCGAGATTCGATCGTCGGTATCTCGATACCTAGTTCAATCTCGTTACCGGCAAGTCTCTTTACTCGTTCCGTAATACATCATCCCGCAACTAACTCATTAGTCACAATGCTTGCAAGGCTTATAGTGATGTGCATTAACGAGTGGGCCTTGAGATACCTCTCCGACAATCGGAGTGACAAATCCTAATCTCGAAATACGCCAACCCAACAAGTACCTTTGGAGACACCTGTAGAACACCTTTATAATCACCCATTTACGTTGTGACGTTTGGTAGCACACAAAGTGTTCCTCCGGTAAACGGGAGTTGCATAATCTCATAGTCATAGGAACATGTATAAGTCATGAAGAAAGCAATAGCAACATACTAAACGATCGGGTGCTAAGCTAACGGAATGGGTCAAGTCAATCACGTCATTGTCGTAATGAGGTGATCCCGTTAATCAAATGACAACTCATGTCTATGGCTAGGAAACATAACCATCTTTGATTAACGAGCTAGTCAAGTAGAGGCATACTAGTGACACTCTGTTTGTCTATGTATTCACACATGTATTATGTTTCCGGTTAATACAATTCTAGCATGAATAATAAACATTTATCATGATATAAGGAAATATATAATACTTTATTATTGCCTCTAGGGCATATTTCCTTCAGTCTCCCACTTGCACTAGAGTCAATAATCTAGTTCACATCGCCATGTGATTTAACATCAAAAATTCACATCACCATGTGATTAACACCCATAGTTCACATCGCTATGTGACCAACACTTAAAGGGTTTACTAGAGTCAATAATCTAGTTCACATCGCTATGTGATTTAACATCGAAAGAGTACTAAGGTCTGATCATGTTTTGATTGTGAGATAATTTTAGTCAACGGGTCTGTCACATTCAGATCCGTAAGTATTTTGCAAATTTCTATGTCTACAATGCTCTGCACGGAGCTACTCTAGCTAATTGCTCCCACTTTCAATATGTATCTAGACCGAGACTTAGAGTCATCTAGATTAGTGTCAAAACTTGCATCGACGTAACTCTTTACGACGAACCTTTTTTCACTTCCATAATCGAGAAACATGTCCTTCTTCCAATAAGGATAATTTTGACCGCTGTCCAGTGATCTTCTCCTAGATCACTATTGTACTCCCTTAGCAAAATTAGTGTAGGGTATACAATAGATCTGGTACACAGCATGGCATACTTTATAGAACCTATGTCCAAGGCATAGGGAATGACTTTCATTCTCTTTCTATCTTCTGCCGTGGTCGGGCTTTGAGTCTTACTCAATTTCACACCTTGTAACACAGGAAAGAACTCATTCTTTGACTGTTCTATTTTGAACTACTTAAAAATCTTGTTAAGGTATGCACTCATTGAAAAAATTATCAAGCGTTTTGATCTATCTCTAGAGATCTTGATGCTCAATATGTAAGCAGCTTCACCGAGGTCTTTCTTTTGAAAAACTCCTTTCAAACACTCCTTTATGCTTTGCAGAATAATTCTACATTATTTCCGATCAACAATATGTCATTCACATATACTTATCAGAAATACTGTAGTGCTCCCACTCACTTTCTTGTAAATACAAGCTTCACCGCAAGTCTGTATAACACCATATCCTTTGATCAACTTATCAAAGTGTATATTCCAACTCCGAGATGCTTGCACCAGTCCATAGATGGATCGCTGGAGCTTGCATATTTTGTTAGCACCTTTAGGATTGACAAAACCATCTAGTTGCATCATATACAACTCTTCTTTAATAAATCCATTAAGGAATGCAGTTTTGTTTATCCATTTGCCAGATTTCATAAAATGCGGCAATTGCTAACATGATTCAGACAGACTTAAGCATAGATACGAGTGAGAAACTCTCATCGTAGTCAACACCTTAAACTTGTCGAAAACCTTTTGCGACAATTCTAGCTTTGTAGATAGTAACACTACTATCAGCGTCCGTCTTCCTCTTGAAGATCCATTTAATCTCAATGGCTTGCCGATCATTGGGCAAGTCAATCAAAGTCCATACTTTGTTCTCATACATGGATCTCATCTCAGATTTCATGGCTTCAAGCCATTTTGCGGAATCTGGGCTCACCATCGCTTCTTCATAGTTCGTAGGTTCGTCATGGTCTAGTAACATAACATCCAGAACAGGATTACCGTACCACTCTGGTGCGGATCTTACTCTGGTTTACCTACGAGGTTTGGTAGTAACTTGATCTGAAGTTACATGATCATCATCATTAACTTCCTCACTAATTGGTGTAGGAGTCACAGGAACAGATTTCTGTGATGAACTACTTTCCAATAAGGGAGCAGGTACAGTTACCTCATCAAGTTCTACTTTCCTCCCACTCACTTCTTTCGAGAGAAACTCCTTCTCTAGAAAGGATCCATACTAAGCAACGAATGTCTTGCCTTCGGATCTGTGATAGAAGGTGTACCCAACTGTCTCCTTTGGGTATCCTATGAAGACACATTTCTCCGATTTGGGTTTGAGCTTATCAGGATGAAACTTTTTCACATAAGCATCGCAACCCCAAACTTTAAGAAACGACAACTTTGGTTTCTTGCCAAACCACAGTTCATAAGGCGTCGTCTCGTCGGATTTTGATGGTGCCCTATTTAACGTGAATGTAGCTGTCTCTAATGCATAACCCCAAAACGATAGTGGTAAATTGGTAAGAGACATCATAGATTGCACTATATCCAATAAAGTACGTTTATGACGTTCGGACACACCATTATGCTGTGGTGTTCCAGGTGGCGTGAGTAGTGAAACTATTTCACATTGTTTTAACTGAAGGCCAAACTCGTAACTAAAATACTCTTCTCCACGATCAAATCGTAGAAACTTTATTTTCTTGTTACGATGATTTTCACTTCACTCTGAAATTATATGAACTTTTCAAATGTTTCAGACTTCTGTTTCATTAAGTAGATATACCCATATCTACTCAAATCATCTGTGAAGATCAGAAAATAATGATACCTGCTACGAGCCTCAATATTCATCGGACCACATACATCTGTATGTATGATTTCCAACAAATCTGTTGCTCTCTCCATAGTTCCGGAGAACGGCGTTTTAGTCATCTTGCCCATGAGGCACGGTTCGCAAGCATCAAGTGATTCCAAAATCCCATCAGTATGGACTTTCTTCATGCGCTTTACACCAATATGACCTAAACGGCAGTGCCACAAATAAGTTGCACTATCATTATTAACTTTGCATCTTTTGGCTTCATTATTATGAATATGTGTATCACTACGATCGAGATCCAACAAACCATTTTCGTTGGTGTGTATGACCATAGAAGGTTTTTATTCATGTAAACAGAACAACAATTGTTCTCTAACTTAAATGAATAACCGTATTGCAATAAACATGATCAAATCATATTCATGCTCAACGCAAACACCAAATAACACTTATTTAGTTTCAACACTAATCCCGAAAGTATTGGGAGTGTGCGATGATGATCATATCAATCTTGGAACTACTTCCAACACACATCGTCACCTCGCCTTTTACTAGTCTCTGTTTATTCTGCAACTCCCGTTTTCGAGTTACTACTCTTTAGCAACTGAACCAGTATCAAATACTGAGGGGTTGCTATAAACACTAGTAAGTACACATCAATAACATGTATATCCAATATACCTTTGTTCACTTTGCCATCCTTCTTATCCACCAAATACTTGGGGCAGTTCCGCCTCCAGTGACCAGTTCCTTTGCAGTAGAAGCACTTAGTCTCAGGCTTAGGTACAGACTTGGGCTTCTTCACTTGAGTAGCAACTTGCTTGCCGTTATTTTTGAAGTTCCCCTTTTCCCTTTGCCCTTTTCTTGAAACTAGTGGTCTCGTCAACCATCAACACTTGAAGTGGTCTCGTCAACCATCAACACTTGATGTTTTTCTTGATTTCTACCTTCGTCGATTTCAGCATCACGAAGAGCTCGGGAATTACTTTCGTCATCCCTTGCATATTATAGTTCATCACGAAGTTCTACTAACTTGGTGATGATGACTAGAGAATTCTGTCAATCACTATTTTATCTGGAAGATTAACTCCCACTTGATTCAAGCGATTGTAGTACCCAGACAATCTGAGCACATGCTCACTAGTTGAGCGATTCTCCTCCATCTTTTAGCTATAGAACTTGTTGGAGACTTCATATCTCTCAACTCGGGTATTTGCTTGAAATATTAACTTCAACTCCTGGAACATCTTATATGGTCCATGACGTTCAAAACGTCTTTGAAGTCCCGATTCTAAGCCGTTAAGCATGGTGCACTAAACTATCAAGTAGTCATCATATTGAGCTAGCCAAACGTTCATAACGTCTGCATCTGCTCCTGCAATAGGTCTGTCACCTAGCGGTGCATCAAGGACATATTTTTTCTGTGCAGCAATGAGGATAATCCTCAGATCACGGATCCAATCCGCATCTTTGCTACTAACATCTTTCAACATAATTTTTCTCTAGGAACATATCAAAAATAAACACAGGGAAGCAACAACGCGAGCTATTGATCTACAACATAATTTTCAAAATACTATCAGGACTAAGTTCATGATAAATTTAAGTTCAATTAATCATATTACTTAAGAACTCCCACTTAGATGGACATCCCTCTAATCATCTAAGTGATTGCGTGATCCAAAGCAACTAAACCATGTCCGATTAACACGTGAGATGGAGTAGTCTCAATGGTGAACATCACTATGTTGATCATATCTACTATATGGTTCACGCTCGACCTTTGGGTCTCTGTGTTCCGAGGCCATATCTGTATATATGCTAGGCTCGTCAAGTTTAACCTGAGTATTCCGCGTGTGCAACTGTTTTGCACCCGTTGTATTTGAACGTAGAGCCTATCACACCCGATTAAGATGCATAAAGGATTAACATCACATGCAATCAATATAAGTGATATGATATGGCATCATCATCTTGTGCTTGTGATCTCCATCTCCGAAGCACCGTGCTCGTGATCTCCATCTCCGAAGCACCGTCATGATCACCATCGTAACCGGCGCGACACCTTGATCTCCATCGTAGTATCGTTGTCGTCTCGCCAACTTATTGCTTTTACGACTATCGCTACCGCTTAGTGATAAAGTAAAACTATTACATGGCGATTGCATCCCATACAATAAAGCAACAACCATATGGCTCCTGCCAGTTGCCGATAACTCGGTTACAAAACATGATCATCTCATACAACAAATTATATCACATCATGTCTTGACCATATCACATCACAACATGCCCTGCAAAAACAAGTTAGACGTCCTCTACTTTGTTGTTGCATGTTTTACGTGGCTGCTACGGGCTTAGCAAGAACCGTTCTTACCTACGCATCAAAACCACAACGATAGTTTGTCAACTTGGTGCTGTTTTAACCTTTGCAAGGACCGGGCGTAGCCACACTCGGTTCAACTAAAGTGAGAGAGACAGACACCCGCCAGTCACCTTTAAGCAACGAGTGCTCCGAACGGTGAAACCAGTCTCGCGTAAGCGTACGCGTAATGTCGGTCCGGGCCACTTTATCTCACAATACCGCTGAACCAAAGTATGACTTGCTGGTAAGCAGTATGACTTATATCGCCCACAACTCACTTGTGTTCTACTCGTGCATAGCATCAATGCATAAAACCAGGCTCTGATACCACTGTTGGGGAACGTAGTAATTTCAAAAAATTTCCTACACACACGCAAGATCATGGTGATGCATAGCAACGAGAGGGGAGAGTGTTGTCCACGTACCCTCGTAGACCGATAGCGGAAGCGTTATCACAACGCGGTTGATGTAGTCGTACGTCTTCACGATCCGACCGATCAAGTACCGAACGTACGACACCTCTGAGTTCTACACACGTTCAGATCGATGACATCCCTCGAACTCCGATCTAGCCGAGTGTTGAGGGAGAGTTTCTTCAGCACGACGGCGTGGTGACGATGATGATGTTCCACCGACGCAGGGCTTCGCCTAAGCTCCGCAACGGTATTATCGAGGTGTAATATGGTGGAGGGGGGCACCGCACACGGCTAAGAGATCTCAAGGATCAATTCTTGTGTCTCTGGGGTGCCCCCCTTCCCCCGTATATAAAGGAGCAAGGGGGAGGCAGCCGGCCAAGGGGAGAGCCGCGCCAAAGGGGGGAGTCCTACTCCCACCGGGAGTAGGACTCCTCCTTTCCTTGTGGGAGTAGGAGAAGGGAAGGGGGAAGGAGAAAGAAGGAAGGGGGCGCCCCCCTTCCCTAGTCCAATTCGAACCAGACCATGGGGAGGGGCGCGGCCACCTTTTGAGGCCTTTCTCTCCTTTCCCGTATGGCCCATTAAGGCCCAATACGAATTCCCGTAACTCTCCGGTACTCCGAAAATACCCGAATCACTCGGAACCTTTCCGAAGTCCGAATATAGTCGTCCAATATATCGATCTTTACGTCTCGGCCATTTCGAGACTCCTCGTCATGTCCGCGATCTCATCCGGGACTCCGAACTCCTTCGGTACATCAAAACTCAATAAAATTGTCATCGTAACGTTAAGCGTGCGGACCCTTCGGGTTCGAGAACTATGTAGACATGACCGAGACACCTCTTCGGTCAATAACCAATAGCGGGACCTGGATGCCCATATTGGCTCCCACATATTCTACGAAGATCTTTATCGGTTAGACCGCATAACAACATACGTTGTTCCCTTTATCATCGGTATGTTACTTGCCCGAGATTCGATCGTCGGTATCTCGATACCTAGTTCAATCTCGTTACCGGCAAGTCTCTTTACTCATTCCGTAATACATCATCCCGCAACTAACTCATTAGTCACAATGCTTGCAAGGCTTATAGTGATGTGCATTACCGAGTGGGCCTTGAGATACCTCTCCGACAATCGGAGTGACAAATCCTAATCTCGAAATACGCCAACCCAACAAGTACCTTTGGAGACACCTGTAGAACACCTTTATAATCACCCATTTACGTTGTGACGTTTGGTAGCACACAAAGTGTTCCTCCGGTAAACGGGAGTTGCATAATCTCATAGTCATAGGAACATGTATAAGTCATGAAGAAAGCAATAGCAACATACTAAACGATCGGGTGCTAAGCTAACGGAATGGGTCAAGTCAATCACGTCATTGTCGTAATGAGGTGATCCCGTTAATCAAATGACAACTCATGTCTATGGCTAGGAAACATAACCATCTTTGATTAACGAGCTAGTCAAGTAGAGGCATACTAGTGACACTCTGTTTGTCTATGTATTCTCACATGTATTATGTTTCCGGTTAATACAATTCTAGCATGAATAATAAACATTTATCATGATATAAGGAAATATATAATACTTTATTATTGCCTCTAGGCATATTTCCTTCACCTTTGCCCTCGCTGAGGCTCGGCTCGGGAGGGGCGCGCGACGACCAGGTCCGGGGAACCTGGTTGGGTAGCGTACGCTTGGGCGTGACCCAAGCGTAGCCCCCTCGCGCGACTTTCCCGAGGGGAGGTGTTGCGGTGAGGTCGGACACTGAGCTCCGGGGCTCCCTGAGGTTGATGCAGCCGTGGGGCCACCCTCAGTTGTTTATCACCAGCGCGGAGCATAGCGCTTCCACACTTGCACGGGCATAGCCGCTCCTCAGTAGTGTCGACGGCCAGCGTGGAGCATGGTGCTTCCACTGGTACGTGGGAGGGGACTCCCTACTGCGGAGAGCCCCCGGGGCGTGTACAGCCCCACCCTGACACGTGGCTTGCACGGTAGGGCTAGACGAGGTGTGTCTGGGCACTCGTGAGCCAGTGCGGGACTCACGAGGCCCTACCTCAAGGCGGGTTGCGCCTGGTCTTGGTTCTTGTTCGCTGTGTTGGTCCTGCGAGGTGGTCAGACAACCTGCGCTGAACGAATCTCCTGAGGTTATCGCGTGAGAAGGCCAAGCACCAACGGCCCCAGGAGGTGACGTGAATGGGGCCGGCCCGCCAGACAGAGATCAACCGTTGGATTTATCAACGCTGCAGGGACGGGCCCGAGCACAGACGCCGTGCCTAACCCTCTCACGCGAAGGGTCCTGAAGAAAGACGACCGGCGCGCGGCTCCCGCGGTGGGTGACAATCGAGCAGGTGATAGTCATAGGTAGATTAAGCATGGAAACAAACTGCCTCAAGTAAATGCAGGGAAGATACATGCCATTGGGTCAGGCCCGAGTGGCTTGGGGATGATGCAGCCCGAGGGGCTCCCCCAACAAGGTAGGCTAAAGACATAAAAAGGGATACATGCCACAGGGACGGACCCACGCGGCCTGGGAATGATGCAGCCCGAGGGGCGCTCCCAGCTAAATAAACTTGGAAAATATCACCTGGTTCTGTTGATGAAGGGATGCTGAGGCAGCTGAAGGTACGCGGCGAAGGGGTTGCTCCTCACGAGCCACCAGGGCCCTAAGCCCCGGGAGGCTCTAGGGGTCCAGGCTGCTCCTTGAGGATCGTCTCAATCTCCGTCAGGACGGCATGGTGCCTGGCCTCCTGAGACGCCATGACACGCCGCAGGTTGCGCTGATAGGCAGATGCCATGCTTGGCAGGCCGAAAGGTATGCGAACGTAGCTGTGCGGTGGGCCCTCGCAGCGTCCCATGCGCGAAGGCCAGAAGAGCTCCTGAGACGCGGCCCGGTTGAGCCCTGGGACGTCGATGCAGACGCGCATCCCGGCATCCTCGCCTGGATGGGGAGCTGCGCCCGGTGAGGGGCGGTCGCAGCGCATGGCTCTCGCGTCCTACAGTTCCTGAGTGGTCTTGGTAATGAACTCCTAAGCGGTGGGCGCTCCCCGCCTTGTGTCCTCCAGAGGGAGACGTGCCATGAAGCACGCGTCCAAGTGGTGCCCGAGCGCCTCCCTCGTGACGTTGGCAAGGTCTGAGGCCCTCCAGAAGAGAGCCCCCGAGCCCTGCCCAAGGAGGGCACCGGGCGCGCCTTCCTATGCGAGGGAGGGAGGCGCCCCAGGCGCGGGCGCTGATCCTGACGAGGTACCTTTCGCGACGCCACCCTCCTGAGGTCTTGCACGGAGTAGTTGCTTCTTCTTCTTGGGGACAACCTCAGGAGGGTATCAAGCTGCGTTGTTGTCGGGGTCTTTGATTGACGCTGCTTGTAAGGCGCGCTCAAGGGAGCACACCGCATCTCTTTCTTCGCAGGGGACTGTGATGATCCCACCGCTCCCTGGCATCTTGAGGATGTTGTAGCCGTGGTGGGTCACCGCCATGAACTTGGCCAGGGCTGGATACCCGAGGATGGCATTGTATGGCAGATGGATGTGCGTGACGTCGAAGTCGATGAGCTCGGTGCGGTAGTTGTTGCGTTCTCCAAACGTGACAGGGAGGCGGACCTGCCCTATCGGTGTGGTGGAACCGTCGGTCACTCCTGAGAAAGGCTTGGTAGGCTGAAGCTGGTCGTAGGGCACTTGCAGGTTGTCGAACATGTCGACGGACAAGACGTTGAGTCCTGCGCCGCCGTCGATGAGGGTCTTGGTGACTTGTATGTTGCCGATGACGGGCGAACAAAGCATCGGGAGAACGCCAGCAGTGGCCGCACACTTAAGTTGATCTGCCGAACTGAAAGTGATGGCGCACTTGGACCACCTGAGCGTGCGTGTGGCCTCGTGCTTGGGGAGGACTGCGTTCACCTCGTGGGCAAACTGCTTGAAGATTCGCTGTGAGGCTGGGGCTTGAGCCTCGCCCAAGATGCAGGAGATAGCACGCGACTCCTGGAAGCCCCGAGCCCCCTTGTCTTGATGGTGGTCGTCGTTCCTTCTTGGTGGTGGGGGAAGTGGAGGAAGCCCAGCATTGACCTGAGGACGATCCTCGCGAGGCTGATCCCTCCAGGCGCCCTCGCAAGGACGATCCTGCCAGCGGTCCTCACGAGGCCGGTTACGCCACTCCTGGCGTGGGCCACGGTCGTCCCAGCGTCCTCCACCACGTCCTCCTCCTCGGCCATAGCCCTGGTCGTTGCGCTCGGGGCGTCGACCGAAGCGTCCATCGTGAATGGCCATGAGCTCCTGAAAATCGTTGGTGTTGTGG
The DNA here is from genome assembly GCF_002575655.3 of Aegilops tauschii subsp. strangulata. Classification (NCBI taxonomy): domain Eukaryota; kingdom Viridiplantae; phylum Streptophyta; class Magnoliopsida; order Poales; family Poaceae; genus Aegilops; species Aegilops tauschii. Next base: position 326,789,900 of record NC_053040.3, read on the forward strand.
CTGTGCATGTTGTGGAAGGCGTAGAACGGTCGGCTGCTCTTGGATGACTCGGGCTGGTCCCTGCCGCGCTTCAAGTCCGGCTCTGCCGTGAGCACGGCTGCTCCCTTGCACTTCACATCCTTAGCCTTGGCTTTCTTCTCCTCCAGGTCGGCAGCTGGGAGCTCGAGAAGGGAAAGGCGCCCTTCCTCAGCCCTTGCGCACTTGGTCGCCAGGTTGAACAGCTCCAGGGATGTGCACAGCTCCTCGTGGATGGTGAGCTCCTCCTTCATTTTGACATCGCGGACGCCATCGGAGAACGCCGAGATGATGGCCTTGTCCGTCTTGTTGAAGCGCTGGATGTACTTCTGGAGGGTCTCTCCTGGTAGTTGCTTGACGCGGCGCAGATCACCCGCGGCCGGGGGGCGGTCGCGAATGCCCTGGAAGTTGGCGACGAAGCGGTCGTGCATCTCGTCCCAGGAGGAGATCGAGCCTGGAGGCAGGTTCAGGAGCCACGAACGAGCGCCGTCTTTGAGCGCCATGGGGAACTAGTTCGCCATGACTTTCTCATCGCCGTTGGCTGCCTCGATGCCCAGCTCGTAGAGCTGCAGGAACTCCGCGGGGTCGGGGGTGCCGTCATAGCGCGGAGGCAGGTCTGGCTTGAACTTGCCTGGCCAGGCGACGCTATGCAGCTCGGGGGTGAAGGCGCGGCAACCGGCCGTGGTCACCGGGGCCCGTCTTCGAGGTGGAGCTTGGTCTTGGCGCCCGCGCGCCGCCACGGTAAGCGGCGCAGGGCCCTGCCACAACAAGCGATCCTGACGTGGCGGTGCGGGGAGCGCTGGAGCGTTCTCTTGCGGGCGAGGGACTTCTTGGCAGCTTCCTTCTTGGCGAACGGGCGCCGGACGCGGTGGGTCACGCCGCGGAGCCGCGCGCCTTGGCGCCAGGGCGCCGTCTTGGTGCAGAGGTGGTGGAGGTGCTCCGTGAGCTACGTCGCCCGTAGCTGGTGGCGGACGAGGCAGCGAGAGGGATGGTCCGGGGGAGCCCCCTGCGGCGCTGACAAGCTCGGCAACGCAGTCCAGCCAGTCCTCGTAGAGGTCGTCGTTGGGGCGGTAGTGCAGGAGTTCACGTGCCATGCACAGCGCGGCCTGCGCATCCACGGGAGCGCGACGGGCGTGAGACGACGAGCCGGCCGTTGTCAGCGATGGAGTGGCGGTGCGGCCTTCCCGCCGCACCGAGGGGTGCACCGAGGAGGCTTGCTGCTCGTTCCCCGCCGGGCCGGTGGCGACGTTGATGGCAGGCGATGTGGAACAACGAGGTGGCCCGCTGACGGGAGTCGTCTGGGCGATGCGGGTGGCGAGGGTGGCCCTGCGCTCAACGCGGGCTCGGCGGGCGTCCGCCATCGATGCGATGAAGCGATGGGACGCGGATCACGGAAGGAAAACTCCAGCGCGCCCCTACCTGGCGCGCCAAATGTCGGATCTCGGGTTCCGGCAAAACCCTTAAGGTTCGAACTCTGGGGTGCGCACGAAGATCTCTCCCTCACAAGTTACGCCCTCACACACTTCGCGATCTCTAGGTTAGCTCGACGAACTCGCAACACAGGGGACACAAGATTTATACTGGTTCGGGCCACCGTTGTGGTGTAATACCCTACTCTAGTGTGTGGTGGTGGATTGCCTCTTGGGCTGAGGATGAAAAGTACAAGGGGTAGAACAGCCTCCTGAGGAGAGGTGTTCTTGTGCTTGGTGAACTCGAGGGTGTGTGAGGATTGCTCTCAATCAGTTCCCTCCTACTGTGGTGGCTAGTCCTATTTATAAAGGCCCCGGTCCTCTTCCCAAATATTGAGCGGGAACGGCTCCCACAACGGCCACTTTGAAAGGGGATAGCTAGTACAGCTTATCCCGACAAAAGTAGTCTTCATCTGCCAAAGGCTTTGGTGGTGACGCCGCCTTGGGCTCCACAATGACCTCCGTCCTGCCGTCCTGTTGGTCTTGGTCTCGTTGCACCGATATGGAAACCTTTGCTTGACGCCTCAGTACTCCTCGCCTGCGCTTGCCTCCTTAGCACCAAAGAGGAAACAAGGACACTGCGCGTGCTGGCACCCGCCTGGTCTCGATCATCATGGCTCACGTCACGAGAACCTCGCGAGGTTTGCCTTGCCTTGATCTCTCCGCCCCTCGTGAGCCAGCCTGGTGAGGCCGCTCCCAAGGAGGTCTTGTGTCGTCCGGCTCGCGAGGCTTGGCCCCTCTCGAGGGTCTTGAAAGCTTGTTGGTGGAGATGGGTCGTACGGGCCTGCTCGCAGAGCCACGCCTTGAGCGGCAGGCAGGCAAGTCTGGGGACTCCCGTTCCCAGAACGCCGACAGCAGGGTCTACACACTTAACGTTTGGTGACGATATAAGTATAGTTGAGTCATTATGGTGGTTACCGAAGGTTGTTCGGAGGACCGGATGAGATCCTGGACGTTGAGCGCCCCCCTCACCCCATCTCATGTAACCAAGAGGGTTGGGGTACCCCCTAGGCCTTCCCACCTCCCGGCTTGGGGGTAAGTCACCCTAGGGGAGATCCTATCTGCCTTGGCTGCCACTCCGAGATTAGATCTAGGGCGCCTCCTCCTGCTTCTCCCTTCCCCTATATATAGAGAGAGGCAGAGAGAGGGCAGCCGTACCCTTGAGCACATCTCCACGCCACGACACTGCCCTTCCTCTCCCTCGTAGCCCTCTTCCTCTCCGTAGTGCTTAGCGAAGCTCTGCTGAGATTCCACCACCACCACCGCCACCACGCCGTCGTGCTGTTGGAGGACTCGAGCTACTACTTCACCATCGCTCGCTGGATCGAGGAGGTGAAGGCATCATCAAGCCGTACATGTGTTGAACGCGGAGGTGTCGTCCGTTCGGCACTTGGATCGGAGTGTTCGTGGGACGGATCGTGATTGGATGGCGAAGATGTTTGACTTCATCAACCGTGTTTCTTAATGCTTCCTCTTAGCGATCTACAAGGGTATGTAGATCCAATCTCTCCTCTCGTAGATGGTCATCTCCTAGATTGATCTTGGTGAGTGTAGGAATTTTTTTGATTCCCATGCAACGTTCCCCAACACGCGGTGGAACGGGTGGGGGTGGGGGGAATATTAGGGTTAGGGTTCAGTGTTGGGAGGCTGATGTCTACTACACAACTTATTCTTGTAGACTCGTGTTGGGCCTCCAAGCGCAGAGTTTTGTAGGATGGTAGCAATTTTCCCTCAAGTGGATGACCTAAGGTTTATCAATCCATGGGAGGCGTAGGATGAAGATGGTCTCTCTCAAACAACCCTGCAACCAAATAACAAAGAGCCTCTTGTGTCCCCAACACACCCATTACAATGGCAAATTGTATAGGTGCACTAGTTCGGCGAAGAGATGGTGATACAAGTGTAATATGTATAGAAGATATAGGTTTTTGTAATCTGAAAATATAAAAATAGCAAGGTAACTAGTAACAAAAGTGGGCAAAAACGGTATTGCAATGCTTGAAACCAAGGCCTAGGGTTCATACTTTCACTAGTGCAAAATCTCTCAACAATGATAACATAATTGAATCCTATAACAATCATTCAATGTGCAACAAAGAATCACTCCGAAGTTTCTATCGGAGAACGCAGGACAAAAATGTGCATCAGCCCCTATGCATAGATTACCCCAATGTCACCTTGGGAATCCGCGAGTTGAGTGCCAAAACATACATCAAGTGAATCAATATAATACCCCATTGTCACGACGGGTATCCGTATGCAAGACATACATCAAGTGTTCTCAAATCCAATATTCAATTTAACATAACGAAACCTCAAAGAGCAAGACTCAATTCATCACAAGAAGGTAGAGAGGGAAGAACACCCTAAGATCCAAATATATTACCAAAGCTCACTCTACATCAAGATCATGCCAAATCAAGAATACGAGAGAGGGAGATTAAACACATAGCTACTAGTACATACCCTCAGCCCAGAGGGTGAACTACTCCCTCCTCATCATGGTGGCCGCCGAGATGATGAAGATGGCCTCCGGTGATGATTTTCCTCTCCGATAGGGTGCTGCAACGGGGTCCCGATTGTATTTTGGTGGCTACAGAGGCTTGTGGCGGCAAAACTTCTCTTCAAGGGTTCTTTTTGGGGGTTTTGGTATTTATACAAATTTTTGGCGTCGGTCTCATGTCAAGGGGGTGCCCGAGGGGCCCACAAGCTCGGAGGGCGCGCCCTAGGGGGGTGGGCGCCCCCCAGGCTTGTGGCTCCCTTGTCCACTTCCTGGCCCAGCTCCAGTGCTACGGGGATTTCTTTTAGTCCATAAAAATCATCGTAAATTTTCAGCCCATTCCGAGAACTTTTATTTCTACACCAAAAACGACACCACAGTAGTTCTGTTGAAAACAGCGTCAATCCAGGTTAGTTCTAATCAAATCATACCAAAACCATATAAAATTGTTATAAACATGGCATGAATACTTCATAAATTATAGACACGTTGGAGATGTATCAGCATCCCCATGCTTAATTCCTGCTCGTCCTTGAGTAGGTAAATGATAAAAGAAATAATTTATGAAGTGTGAATGCTAGCAAGTGTACGAGTTTGATCAATGATAATTCCAACCAACTTTTCTAGCATTATTATATATCATAAGCAGTAGCTCATCTCATAAAACTTCTCATGATAAAGTAACAAGCTATTCGCATGTTAAAGCATAGACCATAAACTTTCTTGAAAACTAACAAACTATGTTCTCAGTCATCAAACAATTGCAATTCATGTTATTTTTAGGAAGGGTCTATGTAAAAGCTTTGATTCAGCAAATTCCACATACTCAACTATCATATAGTATTCCATGATTGCTGACACTCAAAGCATATTTTTAGAACAAATAGCATCCATCGAACATAGATAAAGATAGGGGCTTAATGTTTCGCCTCCCAACTTATTTACCATATAGATAATTGTCAACAATAATAATTCATGATCAAATATATTTGAATGGCCATATATGCTTGCACTACTGCAGGATGCTGCTAACACGACACTACGATTAGAGACCCTTCGATGAAACTGTGTGCGATGCAATAATCACAAACGGTGGTGTAAAAGAACCGTAAAAAAGGTGCAAAACATTTGCGATGGCGGAGCCATCAAACACGGTTCAGATTTTAGTTGTGTGTGCAATGCAGGGCATACGGTTGATCCAGACGAACTGTTTGCGATTAGACAGGACAACAGAAATGGGCAGCCATATCAATGTGTGTGCGATATACGGCATACAGTTCGCTCCGATGAACTGTTTGCTATTAGGGAAAGCAACAGAAACGGTCAGCCAGATCAAGGTGTGTGTGATATATGGCATACGGTTCAGTCGAATGAACTATTTTTTATTAGGGAAGAGAACATAAACGGTTCAACTTAACAAGATGTGTGTGATATGCGGTAAAAAGGCCCGGAGATTAATTCGAGAACAAGTAGACAGAGGTTAATTTGACATACATGACTTATAAGTTTCACAGAAATCATATCACTTTTTTTGGAAAACATTTAATTGTGTTGAATGTATATACTGCTCCGTCCTATTAGTTGAATTAACCTCGAGGTCCATGTTTTGGAAACATGTCGTAAAGTAACGGGATAGACCTTCATTCAAGCCAATCAACATGTGTTCAAAAAACAAAAATTATCAAAAAGTAACAAGATAGACCTTCTTCAAGCCAATCAACATGTATACAAAAAACAAAAAATGTCAAAAATTACAAAACAAGGACCTCGAGGTTAATTCAACTAATATGATGGAGCACTATATACATTCAATGCAATTAAATGTTTATAGTGACCCATCACATCAGTTAATTTAACATCGAGGCCACTTCCCATCTGGTCACCCATCTGATGACTACTCAAGCCTTAGCACAGTTAACTTGGGAGTTCGGTTAGATGAGCTATCGGTAGGGAAGCTGGTCCTTGCTGCTGTAGGATCCCGCTTTGCATCCTTTATTGGGCACCCGGATGACCGACTGTTGTCGCCCAATGGTCAATGCCACGTCCCCCGCATGGCAGTTTTTGCAGCGGGTAACTGCATCATCACGACGCGCCCGGCGCAACTACATGCACACGAACTTGCATGATCGTGTGCCGGCCCCAAACACTAGCAGCACAACTTATAAACAAACACTTTTGTGGCGAGGTCAAGGTGCTTCTCAGCAAAGGCATCCAAGGCTTCCAGCCGGTTGAAGAAGGCCAACGTCGTAGCGTCCTCACTGGCCTTGTAGATACCTATGTACACGATTTGCTCGTACACCTGGATGTGTAGGTTGACGAATTCTTGCAGGGCGAGGCGCCTCGCGGCGAGCGTGACCTCCAGGTGGGCATTCTTTGTGGCATCGGCGGGCAGTCGCAGGGCCACCAGTGCTTGAAAGAGGTTCCGACCATGGAGGCTGATTAGGGTGGCAGGCAATGAGGAGCCCGGGCACGCAGGCTGGAGGAGTACGGCGATGTCGTCCATGAGCTTCTTAACGACGGTGAACTTGTTGGTGGTGGCGTCGATGGCGGCCATCCACCAGCCAGTCGCCAACACCGTCTGGAGACGATCCTCGGTGCCGTGCCACAGGCCGGCGTCATGGACCATCTGGCACAGCCGCTGGCCGCTCGCGCGCATCGCCGCCATGGGTTTGGAGTGAGCACTTTTGCGCTTATTAGTGTAGGTGCTTAGGCAAATGCTTAGGTGCGTATGATGTGGTAGATGCATTGGAATGGAGGGGCGCCTTTATATGAGTGCAAACTGCGTTGCATTCACATTGTGCTTCCTGTTTTCCCGGTCCTCCTCCCATTACTTCCCTCATGCATTCACACGATGCTAATTGAAGGAGGATGCATCATTGGCCGTTCAACATTTCAGGAACCGCTACCCGCCCGCTGTCAAATCGAATAGTACCGCACCACCCGTTGCACGCCCGACTGAACACGCCTCCTCGCCTCCATCTATGCTTAATTACTGAATTTCAGTTGGAAAAATTAGATACTGCTAGTGATTTTTAGCTTCATATTTTGACAAATCGCGGTGTTACAAGGTTGAGAAATAGCAATGTTACTAGATCAACAAATGTCAATCTTTCCAGTTTCACAAATGGCAACATACCCAATATGACAGATGCAAATCTTACCAAATTGTTTGTAAGTGGTTGCACACGGGTCATCCAAAAGAACCATTTGCGTTCAAGAGATGCACAAATCCTGCTCTCACTTTGCATATGGGTGTTCTATCTAAAACGTTTGCGATCAAGAGCCATTAAAACCTATAGCCATTAAAACCAAGACATGTGGCGTCACGTGAATGGTTAACAGAACATGGTTTGAATTATACAAACGTTTGAGATATTAAAGTGGCAGCTATTTTTTCAAAATGCCTTTGTTGGTTGTTATTCGAGTGCGCCTTCTCTCAAAATGGACACGAAAAATACCACATCATGTCGGGTGCCATTCCATGATAGCATGCCAAGTTTCATGAATTTCAGACGAGTTTTGGATTTCCTAGAATTTAAAAACAAAGTATCTCAATGTTTTGCCGGCAATCAACAGTGCCGTGGTGTTTGAAATTCATTCCCATTTCTTGCATTGGACCTAAGCATGCACCCAAGGACAAAGATTTGATTTTTAAACCAATTTATATGCACTGGAGCATGTGCATGTAGTTCAAATTTGGATTATGCACATAAATGCATTGAAAACTCAGTTAATGCATAAAAATGTCCAAACGAGCCCTGAAAAATCACAAAAATTGACTCAACACTCCTGTTGTTCTATGTTGACACGAGAAAAAATTTGAAAGCAATAAGAGGCAATGGATATCATTTCATCCCCAAAGGTGGGACGTTCCGTACCGAAACCATCATGCTTGTTGTGAGAAGCTCTGGTTTGTGAGAAGCATATACCCAAACCTGCCCCAAATGGGAAAAAACATTTACCATGGCATGTTCATGCCGCTCCATGATAGCATGCCAAGTTTCATGAATTTCAAACGAGTTTTGGATTTACTAGAATTTAAAAACCAAGTATCTCAATGTTTGCGGCCGAGTGACGGTGGCAGGGTGTTTGACATTCATTCCCATTTCTTGCATGGGACCTAAGCATGCAACCAAGGACACATATTTGAATTTTCAACCAATTTATATGCATTAGAGCATGTGCATGTAGTTCAAATTTGAAGTATGCACATGAATGCATTAAAAACTCAGTTAATGCATAAAAATGTCCAAATGAACCCCGAAAAATCCCAAAAATTGACACAACACTCCTGTTGTTCTATGTTGATACTAGGAAAAAATTGAAATCGAGAAGAGGCAATGGATATCGTTTCATCCCCAAAGGTAGGATGTTCCCTACCGAAACCATCAGGCTTGTTGTGAGAAGCTCTGGTTTGTGAGAAGCATATCCCCAAACCTGCCCCAAATGGGACAAAAGTTTTACCACGGCATGTTGATGCCGCTCCATGATAGCATGTCATGTTTCATGAATTTCTGACGAGTTTTGGATTTACTAGAATTTAAAAACCAGGTATCTCAATGTTTGTGGCCGAGTGACGTTTGCAGGGTGTTTGACATTTATTCCCATTTCTTGCATGGGACCTAAGCATGCATCCAAGGACACAGATTTGATTTTTCAACCAATTTATATGCATTAGAGCATGTGCATGTAGTTCAAATTTTAATTATGCACATGAATGCATATAAAACTCAGTTAATGTATAAAAATGTCCAAGCGAACCCCAAAGAATTCCAAAAATTGACACAACACTCCTGTTGTTCTATGTTGACACTAGGAATTAATTTGAAATCAAGAAGAGGCAACGAATATCATTCCATCCAGAAAGGTGAAACGTTCCCTACCGAAACCATCACACTTGTTGTGAGAAGCTCTGGTTTATCAGAAGCTTATACCCAAACCTGCCCCAAATGGGAGAAATTTTTTTACCATAGCATGTTGATGCCGCTCCATGATAGCATGCCAAGTTTCATGAATTTCAGACGACTTTTGGATTTACTAGAACTACAAAATCAAGTACGTCAACATTTGCCGGAGAGCCACAGTGCCGTGGTGTTCGAAATTCATCGCCATTTCTTGCATGGGACATAAGCATAAACCCATGGACACATATATGATTTTACAACCCATGTTTATGCACCGGAGCATGTGCATGTAGTTTAATTTTGAATTGTGCACATGAAATGGGAGAAAACCAATTTAATGTATAAAATGTCCAAACGAACCCTAAATAATTCCAATTCTTTTACGACACACATATAGTTGCATGTTCACTGTAGATAAAAGGTCTAGCAATTCAAACACCGTCCATTGCCGCTGTGACCCCATTATGTAATTCAAATCAAGACGAAAAATCAAGTAGACCCCACACAGTTTATTATAACCAACCGTGTGAGATGCAACACAAAATATCTTTGAGCACCGTCGGGGTATAGTACGCATACGGCTTACGCGAGAAGGTGCGACGGCTATAGTCCACAGCTCGCTCTGAATAAGGGACCGTGTCTGATGACACTTTGTGGGCCAGTTTTTTCGTTGAAGCGATTCCAAATTTTCGGCTTCCACGGAAATATCTACCTACCCGCCCCTCCCCCTTACCAAAAGCCACCCCTGTTTCCGCCTTCCTTTCCAAGTTGAAACCTTCACTCCTTGCTTGCCGTGCCGCCTCCTCGCCGGCGACCCTCCTTCACGCTGCTCGGCCTCGCCAATCCAGGCAAGTAATCCACACCCGACCTCCATCCTCCTCCTCCTTCCACATCCCACATGCCCCGACCGCCGACGCGACACCTTCCACCCAAATCACCGACCCCTCCACCAAATAAGCGCCGCCATAAGCCATGGTGCTCGCGGTATAGCCTAGATCTTAAGGAGCATTTGGCAGCAGAGAAGCAAATCGTGGCCTCACGCGCGGATGAGGTCGTGATGGCTGCCATTCGTGCCGACCCCCAGATCTTGGAGGAGCACCTCGCCGTCGAGGCCACCATCGATGCCTCGCGCACCGACGCTGCGACGCGGTTGGCTGCTTTAAACGACAGTTCGTGGCGTTTTCTTGAGGCCACTATCGGTGCCTTCAACGAAGACTACGAGGTGTTTTCTCAGCGTGCACGTTCTTACCTCATCTCGAGAGCCAGCAGGTTTGTGCCCGGAGCGGCTCAGGTAACTCACCACTATGACGAGGGCACCCACGATGTGGAGGCCTCGCCCTCTTCCATGTCCAAGGAGCCAATCGTCATCGATATCTCCGACAATGAGGAGTAGCATGTCTTATTAGCTCACTATAAGGACCCATGTTCAGTTTGCTAGCTACTGCCTTTCCTTAACAAATTCTAGTGAATTGTGCTATCTACTTTTACCATGCAATCTTATGCTCTAGAGTATATGTTCTATATGTCGTGCAATGTGGTGTTCAGTTAACTGTTTGGTTCAATTCTGCAAACGTGATGTTCAATTCTTCCGGGTGCAATTTTCTGAGTTGTTAAGCATGCTTGGTTTGGTTAACTATCCGATCTTCTATTAGGAGTATGTTATATTGTGCAATGTGGTGCTCAGTTAATGTTTGGTTCATTTGTTGTGGTGTTTAGTTAACTGTTTGGTTCAATTCTGCAATGCGATGTTCAATTGTTGTGGGTGCATTCTGTTATTGTATACCATGTGAGAAATAAATCGAATTTGGCTATACTAAATACATGAGAAACAAATACAATTGCTATATTTCCAAGTTGTTAAGCATGCTTGGTTTTGTTAACTGTCTGATCTTCTATTAGGAGTATGTTATATTGTGCAATGTGGTGCTCAGTTAACGTCTGGTTCATTTGTTGTGGTGTTTAGTTAACTGCTTGGTTCAATTCTGCAATGCGATGTTCAATTGTTGTGGCTTCATTCTGTTATTGTATACCGTGTGAGAAATAAATCGAATTTGGCTGTACTAAATACACGAGAAACAAATACAATTGCTATATTTCCAAGTTGTTAAGCATGCTTGGTTTGGTTAACTTTCTGATCTTCTATTAGGAGTATGTTATATTGTGCAATGTGGTGCTCAGTTAACATTTGGTTCATTTGTTGTGGTGTTCAGTTAACTGCTTGGTTCAATTCTGCAACGTGATGTTCAATTGTTGTGGCTGCATTCTGTTATTGTATACCATGCGAGGAATAAATCGAATTTGGCTGCACTTAATACATGAGAAACATATACAAGTGCTATATTTCCTAGTTCTTAATCTTGCTTGGTTTGGATAAATGGGTTTTCCAAGTGGCTTGAATTAATCTGATGAATCTGCAATGTGCTTATTTATCATCAACATATTTTGCTGATAGCATGCGAACCCTTACTTAACCTGATGACTAACTACCTTATATGTGTTGCAGGGAAACAATGGGAAGCACCGAGGTTTACAAGATGGTACTTGTCGGTGTTCTGGGAACGGGGGTCCCCAGACTTGCCTGCCTGCGGCCCACGGCCTAGCTCTGCGAGCGGGCCCGTACGGCCCATCTTCACCAACAAGCTTTCAAGACCCTCGCGAGGGGCCAAGCCTCGCGAGGTGGACGACACAAGACCTCCTCGGGAGTGGCCTCACCAGGCTAGATCGCGAGGGGCGGAGAGATCAAGGCAAGGCAAACCTCGTGAGGTTCTCGTGACATGAGCCATGACGATCGAGACAAGGCGGGCGCCAGGCGGGCGCGAGCACGCGCAGTGTCCTTGTTTTCTCTTTGGTGCTAAGGAGGCAAGCGCAGGCGAGGAGTACCGAGGCCTCAAGCAAAGGTTTCCATATCGGTGCAACGAGACCAAGACCGGCAGGACGGCAGGACGGAGGTCATCGTGGAGCCCAAGGCGGCGTCACCACCAGAGCCTTTGGCAGGCGAAGACTACTTTTGTCAGGATAAGCTGTACTAGCTGTCCCCTTTCAAATTGGCCATTGTGGGATCCCTTCCCGCTCAATATTTGGGAAGAGGACCGGGGCCTCTATAAATAGGACTAGCCACCACAGTAGGAGAGGACTGATTGAGAGCAATCCTCACACACCCTCGAGTTCAGCAAGCACAAGAACACCTCTCCTCAGGAGGCTGTTCTTCCCCTTGTACTGTTCATCCTCAGCCCAAGAGGCAATCCACCACCACACACTTGAGTAGGGCATTACACCACAACGGTGGCCTAAACCAGTATAAATCTTGTGTCCCTTGTGTTGCGTGTTCGTCAAGCTAACCTAGAGATCGCGAAGCGTGTGAGGGTGTAACTTGTGAGGGAGAGATCTTCACGCGCACCCCAGAGTTCGAACCTTAAGGGTTTTGCCGGAACCCGAGATCCGACATTTGGCGCGCCAGGTAGGAGTACGCCGGAGCCTCTTCCCCGCTAGTTGATCCACCAACGCTCTGTGGTTCCGATGTTCGACGACCCAAGGACCTACGCCGACCGCTGGGCAGCCTGGCCAGCCCGGGCGGCGCCGCCTGCCCAAGAAAACCTCAACCCCGCGCTCCAGGCGGCATGAGCGCCACCTTAATTACGCTGCTGGGCGCGGGCGGTGCGGCCAGGCACTGTCCACTCTTACTCCACGACAGGCGCGAGCTGCTGCAAGGGCCGCAAGCCACGCCGCGGCAACAACACCACACACCCGGCGGGAGCAGGCGAACATGTGGGTTGCACTAACGGTGGCGCGGGAGCTGCTGTGGTGCCGACTGATGGAGAGCGGCCGGGATGCGCTGCTGGAACGCGTCGCCGAGCTACTGGACACCGCGGCCACGGGAGCGCCGCCCTTCTGCTACCAGCTCACGCCTCAGGCAGCGGCCGGAACCCACGGCGGGCCTCGCCGCGCCCGCGTGCTCCCGAGGGCGCCCGGGGGCCTTGTCGGCATCAACGCGATCCCCGGCGGAGGGCGCCCCGTCACGCCCGCACCACCCCCAGATGGGTGCGGGCACGAGCGTTGCCGCACACGGCCCCATCGGAGCGCCGCCCTACCATCCTCAGGACGGTGTGACGGGTCGGGTGACATGGAGCGTGGGGCACTTCGGCGAGGTCTTCGGGGCAGCGACCTCGGAGGCCTACGTGCCCCGCATGATGGACCAGGAGTACACACCGGAGGACGACTTAGGCTCGTTCTTGGGACCAGGATGATAGGAGGAGGCGTTAGGAGCTGAGGCCTTCCAGGAGCCGCCAGAGAGCCCCACCAACCGCGCTGTCGACAACAGATACAGGGTACCACTAATCTCTCAGGGGCAGGCTTACGCTAACCATGAGTCGCAAGTGAATCAGGTCATAGCACCAGGCGGCGGTTCCGGCACGGCGATATCCGCCTCACCAGGAGAGGCCCACTGGGGGCTACGCGGGGGAGCCAGGAGCAAGGCCCCTCTCTGCGTTGCGTGGAGCAAGGCATCGCCCAAAGGTAGGCCCTCTGCCAGGGAGGTGCCGGCGAGCCTTCCCCCGGCAGAGGACCCGTGGTCGTCGAGGGCGCCGCTGGCGTCCCCTCTCCCCCCTTTGGTGTCGTCCTGGTTTCCGGTCGTCCCAACGGTGGTAGAGGGTGGCGCAAGGCGGGGCCCTCGTCTGGCGATATGAAGTAAGGCTCACGCCTGTGAAGGTCTCCGCTCGTGACACTCTCACGTAATAATGAGTGGGGCTGTACACGCCCCGGAGCCTCAGGAGTGCCGCCCTCGGGCCTCGGGGGCTCCCTCCCACGTCCTAGTGGCAGCACTTAACTCCGCGCTGGTGAGAAGACTCGAAGACAAGAAGACTAGACTAGGCGCCGGACTCGGCCATTTGCTTTGGATCTCTTTTCTGTAGCTTTGCCTTCTGGATTTGGATTTAAGTTGAAGTTGAATTTCATTGATGCGTGCAGGGGGTGCCTTTTCTCGTTCAAGCGATTTCTTGCTATCTGGTTCTTGCCTTAATCTGGAGTTCGCGCCTGATGCTTCCCCCTCAGAGCTCCTTGTGAGCGGGGCTAGGCAGGGCGCACACGCGCCACGCGCATGACACCCCACGGCTGGTGCTAGCCCATCACGCGCCCCCCTCGGGCGTGTCGACAGGCTTCTCAGGAGCTTCCCAGAATGCGCAACCTCCCGAACCGGTGCGGGGCTCGCCCAGGTCAAGGTAAGTTACAACAACAAGCTCGCCACGGGACTCATGAGCATACGAAGGCACATGTACAGCTTGGCTCAAAATAGGGATAATAATTTGTTTACATGAGGGGCTCCCCCTCCCAAAATGCTCTTACAACCTCTAGGGCTGCGCCCGAGCTTTGTGTGCAGGATAAACAGCAGGGGAACACGGGATCAGTCGGACAAATCGCTCGCCGCGTCCCGTGGGTCGCCCTCGGGCGCGCCGCTGGCATCGCTGCCATCGTCGCTAGCCTCACCATCACCTTCACCAGCGCCACCGTCACCATCGTCAACCACATCGCCTTCATCCGCCACGACCACCACCGCATCGTCCTCGGAAGCGAAGGCCCTGACCAGTGCATCCACATTGTCCTGCACCCACCGCACCAGATCGTCCCGGATGGCCTCCTGAACAGGAGCAATGGCAGCGTCAAAATCAAAGTTGGGGTAGGTGTTTTGGAGATGGCTGAAGACTCAGGAGAACGCGCGCCTCAGCAGACCGCGGCTCCTCTCTTCAACAAGCTGGCGAGCCCTCTTGGAATGATTCTCCAGGCGCGTCACCATGTTGGTGAAGAAGCGGACATGGCTGGCATAGTCGATCGTGCGGGGATCAGGGGGGTTCTCATCACAGATATGGCCCAACGCCGAGTTGGCCCTATTCCTGAGGCCCTCAAGCAATGGGGCGTGCATGCGCTCCAGTGTCCGCCGCTCGAGCACTTCCTCCCTGTTCTGCCACGCAACAGACTTGACGTCATCGACCCGCTGCTGAAGAGAGAGCAGCTCGGCACGGGCGGAGTCCAGTTCCGCCTATGCCAAGACCAGGGCGGCTGCGGTGGCCTCCTCGCACTGCTCCACCTCAGCTAACCTGGGCCTAAGGGCAGCAGTCCTACCCGCAGCCTCAGCTTCCGCAAGCTTCAACTTCAGGTCGTGCCTACCCTCAAAATCCGCGCGAGCCTCGGCCACCCGGCGATCGACCTCCTCCTGAGCCCTGGCCTCGCGAGCGCCAACGGCATCTTCCGCTTGAGCAACTTGACGCTCCCTCGTCTCCAGTTGCTCGAGCTCGAGGCTACGCTCCACGGCTTTCAGTGCCAACGCCTCCTCGCGCTTCCGGATCTCTTCTTCTTCGGCGGGCATCCCCCTCAGCGACACAAGGGCAGCCCTGTGCTCCTCCACCTGCCGCTCCAAGGAGGCGCTCCAGGCTTGGAGCTCCCACGCGCGCTTCTCCGCGGCCTCGCGACGGCGGTCAGCTTCTCGGGCCTCTTCTTGAGCTCATAAGTAGGCCTCACGCGAGGCTACGAGAGAGGCCTCGGCCTTCGCATTATCAAGCTCGCGCTGGTGGCGCCCAAGGTTGATAGCCACCTTCAGCTTATGTTGCTCCTCCGCCAGCCGAAGACCCTCGGCCACGAAGCGCGTGTCCACCTCCATGATCTCTTCACCAAGCCGGTTCATCGCGCCCATCGCCTCCTGAAAGAGCTCGTGGTGGATGACGCTCTTCTCTTGCGCAGACTTGAGCATGCCGCTGACTCCGTCCTCCACCATGGGGGACGCGAACGGGGCCCGAAGCGGCGCGGCCCCTAGCAGCAGGGGGCTGGCGGCTGCCTGGCTGACGGCCCAGCCGCGCGAGGGGCCCAGACGAGCGAAGATCCGCCGCCTGAAGAGGACCCCAGGATCGAAACCAGCCAACTGCCGTCCAAGACCAGGGGAGGGGCCCTTGGCACACTGGCCACATTCCAAGCAAGGCCCACAAGAGGAGGCGACGAAGGCATGAGCTCAAGGCACCCCGCTGGCGGGCTCGCAGCGCTCAAGTCCAGCGGGGGAGGCGGGGCGAGAGGAGGCCGCTTCTCAGGAGATTCATCGGCCCTGGCGGAAGGGATCCTGAAGAGCCATCGTCAGGAAGAGAAGCAGCACTCAAAGAATCATAGATATAAGGTACTTAGTCATCGATGGCGATATACTGCCTTCGCTTCAACGGCCCAAAGACGCCGCCGCTACAGCTCGGGGATCCTTTCCTCTTCCGGAGCTCCTCAAAATCCACACAGAGCCGGCCGAAGCGCTGTACGTGGTGACCATCCCGAGGCGCAACTCAGGAAGTGCCCCAGGAGGCCTCAGGAGCGCCAAGCTGGGGAGAACTATCGGGCTCCGCCTCGCGACGACCTGCTGATGCCTCGGGAGCTCCGACCTCATGAGCAGCGGGCTGCGTCGCCCCTTCAGCTGCTGCCCCGGCGTGGGAATCACGCGTTCCCGAGGATGACGCCTCGGAAGCCTCAGGCAGCATCGACGCATCTGCACTAGCACCCCCGGCCTCCGACAGTGCTTACCCCCAGCGTCCACTCTTGGGGCAAGGTCGGGGCTGGTGGCAAGCAGAGGGACAACGATGATGGGGTTCTCACGGGGCCCCACGAGGCCGACTGGGCGCAACCCCCACTCGTCGAAGGAGGGCATGTGCTCCACGAATTGCACCTTGTTCAAGCAGCAGTACAGAAGAAAACTCTTCCCTGGCAAGTCGTCAGGCAACAGGACTCCTATCAAGACCTCGAGCACCGTTCGTCGCGCCCAAAGGGGGAGCCCGGATTCCTGAAGTCTCATGTGGTCGTTGCTGCTAAGCAAGGCCCACATCGGTCGAGAGTGATGCTGAAGTGGCGCGACTCGGTGATGTCTACTACACAACCTTCTTCTTGTAGACGTTGTTGGGCCTCCAAGTGCAGAGGTTTGTAGGACAGTAGCAAATTCCCCTCAAGTGGATGACCTAAGGTTTATCAATCCGTGGGAGGCGTAGGATGAAGATGGTCTCTCTCAAACAACCCTGCAACCAAATAACAAAGAGTTTTTTGTGTCCCCAACACACCAATACAATGGTAAATTGTATAGGTGCACTAATTCGGCGAAGAGATGGTGATACAAGTGCAAGATGGATGATAGATATAGGTTTTTGTAATCTGAAAATATAAAAACAGCAAGATAACTAACGATAAAAGTGAGCACAAACGGTATTGCAATGCTAGGAAACAAGGCCTAGGGTTCATACTTTCACTAGTGCAAGTTCTCTCAACAATAATAACATAATTGGATCATATAACTATCCCTCAACTTGCAACAAAGAGTCACTCCAAAGTCACTAATAGCGGAGAACAAACGAAGAGATTATTATAGGGTACGAAACCACCTCAGAGTTATTCTTTCGGATCGATCTATTCAAGAGTTCGTACTAGAACAACACCTTAAGACACATATCAACCAAAACCCTAATGTCACCTAGATACTCAAATGTCACCTCAAGTATCGTGGGTATGATTATACGATATGCATCACACAATCTCAGATTCATCTATTCAACCAACACAAAGTACTTCAAAGAGTGCCCAAAGTTTCTACCGGAGAGTCAAGACGAAAACGTGTGCCAACCCCTATGCATAAGTTCACAATGTTACGGAACCCGCAAGTTGATCACCAAAACATACATCAAGTAGATCACGTGAATATCCCATTGTCACCACAGATAAGCACATGCAAGACATACATAAAGTGTTCTGAAATCCTTAAAGACTCAATCTGATAAGATCACTTCAAAGGGAAAACTCAATCCATTACAAGAGAGTAGAGGGGGAGAAACATCATAAGATCCAACTATAATAGCAAAGCTCGCGATACATCAAGATCGTACCACATCAAGAACACGAGAGAGAGAGAGATCAAACACATAGCTACTGGTACATTCCCTCAGCCCCGAGGGTGAACTACTCCCTCCTCGTCATGGAGAGCGCCAGGATGATGAAGATGGCCACCGGAGAGGGATTCCCCCTCCGGCAGGGTGCCGGAACAGGTCTAGATTGGTTTTCGCTGGCTATAGAGGCTTGCGGCGGCGGAACTCCCGATCTATTCTGCTCCCCGATATTTTAGGGTATATGGATATATATAGGTGAAAGAAGTCGGTCAGGGGAGCCACGAGGGGCCCACGAGGGTGGGGGCGCGCCCAGGGGGGTAGGGCGCGCCTCCCTGCCTTGTGGCTTCCTTGAAGCTTCCCTGGCGTCTACTCCAAGTCTCCTGGATTGCTTCCGTTCCAAAAATAACTCTCCCGAAGGTTTCATTCCGTTTGGACTCCGTTTGATATTCCTTTTCTTCGAAACACTGAAATAGGCAAGAAACCAACAATTTGGGCTGGGCCTCCGGTTAATAGGTTAGTCCCAAAAATAATATAAAAGTGTTTAGTAAAGCCCATAAACATCCAAAACAGATAATATAATAGCATGAATACTTCATAAATTATAGATACGTTGGAGACGTATCAGCATCCCCAAGCTTAATTCCTGCTCGTCCTCGAGTAGGTAAATGATAAAAGTAATAATTTATGGAGTGTGAATGCTAGCAGGTGCACAAGTTTGATCAATGAAAATTTCAATCACCTTTTCTAGCATCATTATATGTCATAACAATAGCTCATATCATAAAGCTTCTCATGATCAGGTAACAAGCTATTCACATGTTAATGTATAGCTCATAAACTTTCTTGAAAACTAACAAACAGTTCCTAGTCATCAAACAATTGCAATTCATCTTATTTTCAGGAAGGGTCTATGTAAGAGCTTTGATTTAGCACCCACATACTCAACTATCATATAGTCTTCCATGATTGCTACCACTCAAAGCATATTTTTAGAACAAATAGCATTCATCGAACACAGAGAAAGATAGGGGCTTAATGTTTCGCCTCCCAACCTTTTACCTCAAGGGTAATGTCAACAATAATAATTCATGATCAAATATATTTGAATGGCCATATATTCTTAGATCTTTCTCCACCACATGATGCTTGCCAACTAAAAAGTAGGTTGGAATGAGAAGGAATACTACTGACTCTTGCATAAAAGTAAAGGATAGGTGCTTCGCAGAGGGAAGCAGGGATTTGCAGAGGTGCCAGAGCTCGAAGCTAAAACAGAGATGAAAATAATTTTGAGAGGTATGCTTTCATTGTCAACATAACGACCAAGAGTTCCCAATATCTTCCATACTAGATACATTATAGGCGGTTCCCAAACAGAAAGGTAAAGATTTTACTCCCCCTCCACCATCAATCACACTCCATGGCTTGTCCGAAACAACGGGTGCCGTCCAACTATCAACAATCCTGGGGGAGTTTGTTTAATTATTTGCGAATTTGTTTTTGATCTTTTGATCATAGGACTGGGCATCCCAGTTACCAGCCATTTTCTCGTGAATGATGAGCGGAGTCCACTCATCGTGTGAATAACCCACCTATCATGGAAGATACTGACAGCCCCTAATCACAACATGAGCGATTCTGGCATACAAAACAGATTATTATTTGAAGGTTTAGAGTTTGGCACATACAAATTTACTTGGAACGGCAGGTAAATACCGCATAGGTAGATATGATGGACACTAATGGAAGAAACTTGGTTCAAGGAAATTGGATGCACAAGCAGTATTCCCGCTTAGTACAGATATTTTGCCTAGCAAAGGATTCTAAATAGCAAGCACCACATGTTAGAGGATCCATAACAATATAACTTCTATACAAATATACCCAAGCATAACTCATTATGTTGTCTTCCTTGTCCAACTTCAACTAATTTGCTCAGGTTTGAAAATAATTAGTGGGGCTCACAATCATGGAAGATGTCCAAGATAGTATATTTATATGTGAAATCTCTCTTCCTTCAATATTCTTTCATGAATTGTTCAAGTGACCAATACAATGTTTGCTAACCTTCAAAAAATTTACCACCTCTACTTCTTATATGTGAAGTCATTACTCCCCATGGGATAAGCATATGAAACATATATAATTTCAGATTTATGATATTCAAATCATTCAACCATTTACTCATAGGATATAAGTGAAGCACGCGAGTAAATGACAAACTACTCCAAAAAGATATAAGTGAAGATCAATGAGTAGTTAAATAATTATGTAGCTATGTGAAGACTCTCTCTCATTTAAGAATTTCAGCTCTTGGGATATTATTCAAACAGCGAGCAAAACAAAATAAAACGATATTTCAAGGATAGCACTCATCATGTGAAGAAGCAAAAACTTAGGCTCAACCGATACTAACCGATAATTGTTGAAGAAGAAAGGTGGGATGCCTACCGGGGCATCCCCAAGCTTAGATGCTTGAGACTTCTTGAAATATTATCTTGGGGTGCCTTGGGCATCCCCAAGCTTGAACTTTTGCGTCTCCTTAATTCCTTTTATATCACGGTTTCCTAAATCTCGAAAGCTTCATCCACACCAAACTCAACAAGAACTCGTGAGATAAGTTAGTATAAACCAATGCAAAAACCTTATCATTCTCTACTGTAGCAAATCACAAAAATTATTATTAAACATTGATACTAAATGTCTCTGCATATTTAAGAATCATTAAACAAGCAAACATATGCAAACAATGCAAACATAACAGCAATCTGCCAAAACAGTACAGTCTGTAAAGAATGCAAGATTCATCATACTTCCCGAACTCCAAACATTATGAAATTCTACCACACTGTAGAAAATTTATCAGAGCTTATTATGCAAAAAGTTTCAACATTTTATCACATTCTTACTTTTCTAGGGAATTTTTGCAACAGCGGTAAACTTTCTGTTTTGAAACAGCAACATGTATACTTGCAAAATAAGCATGGTAAAGGCTATCCTTGACATTTTTATTGAAAATAGAGATGCAAAACATTATTCTAAATAACAGCAAGCAAATACTAACAAAATAAAATGACGCTCCAAGCAAAACACATATCATGTGGTGAATAAAAATGTAGCTCCAAGTAAAGTTACCGATGAACGAAGACGGAAGAGGGGATGCCATCCGGGGCATCCCCAAGCTTAGGCTCTTGGTTATCCTTGAATATTACCTTGGGGTGCCTTGGGCATACCCAAGCTTAGGCTCTTGCCACTCCTTATTCCACAGTCCATCGAATCTTTACCCAAAACTTGAAAACTTCACAACACAAAACTCAACAGAAAACTCGTAAGCTCCGTTAGTATAAGAAAATAAATCACCACTTAGGTAGTGTTGTGAACTCATTCTAAATTCATATTGGTGTAATATCTACTGTATTCCAACTTATCTATGGTTCATACCCTCCGATACTACTCATAGATTCATCAAAATAAGCAAACAACACATAGAAAACAGAATCTGTCAAAAACAGAACAATATGTAGTAATCTGTATCGAACGCAAACTTCTCGAACTCAGAAAAATCTGCCAAAATAGGAAGACCTAGATAACTTTATTATTGATCTAATGCAATTGGAATAAGTATTTTATCACTTTCTGGTGATTTTTAACAATTGTTTTCGTGAGCAGAAAGTTTCTGTCTTTTTCAGCAATATCAAATAATTATCATCCAAGAAGATCCTATAGGTCTTACTTGGCACAAACACTAATTAAAACATAAAACCACATCTAACCAGAGGCTAGATGATTTATTCATTACTAAAAAGGAACAAAAAGCATGGAACAAAAATAAAATTGGGTTGCCTCCCAACAAGTGCTAACGTTTAACGCCCCTAGCTAGGCATGATGATTTCAATGATGCTTACATAAAAGATAAGAATTGAAACATAAAGAGAGCATCATGAAGAATATGACTAGCACATTTAAGTCTAACCCACTTCCTATGCATAGGTATTTTGTGAGCAAACAACTTATGGGAACAATAATCAACTAGCATAGGAAGGCAAAACAAGCATAACTTCAAAACTTTAAGCACATAGAGAGGAAACTTGATATTATTGCAATATGTAGAAGCATATGATCCTCTCTCATAATAATTTTCAGTAGCATCATGAATTAATTCAACCATATAAACAGCACATAAAGCATTCTTTTCATGATCTACTTGCATAGAAATTTTACTACTCTCCACATAAGCAAATTTATTCTCATCAATAGTAGTGGGAGCAAACTCAACAAAATAACTATCATGTGAAGCATAACCCAGTTGAAAATTAAAATCATGATGACAAGTTTCATGGTTATCTTTATTCTTTATAGCATACGTGTCATCACAATAATCATCATAAATAGGAGGCATGCTTTTATCATAATAAATTTTCTCATCAAAACTTGGGGGACAAAAAATATCATCTTCATCAAACATAGCTTCCCCAAGCTTGTGGCTTTCCATATCATTAGCATCATGGGTATTCAAGGAATTCATACTAAAAACATTGCAATCATGCTCATCATTCAAAAATTTAGTGCCAAACATTTTAATGCATTCTTCCTCTAGCAATTGAGCACAATTATCGGAATCCTTATTTTCACGGAAGACATTAAAAAGGTGAAGCATATGAGGCAACCTTAATTCCATTTTTTTGGTACTTTTCTTTTATAAACTAAACTAGTGATAAAACAAGAAACTAAAAGATTCAATTGCAAGATCTAAAGATATACCTTCAAGAACTCACCTCCCCGGCAACGGCGCCAGAAAAGAGCTTGATGTCTACTACACAACCTTCTTCTTGTAGACGTTGTTGGGCCTCCAAGTGCAGAGGTTTGTAGGACAGTAGAAAATTTCCCTCAAGTGGATGACCTAATGTTTATCAATCCGTGGGAGGCGTAGGATGAAGATGGTCTCTCTCAAACAACCCTGCAACCAAATAACAAAGAGTCTCTTGTGTCCCAAACACACCCAATACAATGGTAAATTGTATAGGTGCACTAGTTAAGGCGAAGAGATGGTGATACAAGTGCAATATGGATGATAGATATAGGTTTTTGTAATCTGAAAATATAAAAACAGCAAGGTAACTAATGATAAAAGTGAGCACAAACGGTATTGCAATGCTAGGAAACAAGGCCTAGGGTTCATACTTTCACTAGTGCAAGTTCTCTCAACAATAATAACATAATTGGATCATATAACTATCCCTCAACATGCAACAAAGAGTCACTCCAAAGTCACTAATAGCGGAGAACAAACGAAGAGATTATTGTAGGGTACGAAACCACCTCAAAGTTATTCTTTCGGATCGATCTAATCAAGGGTTCGTACTAGAATAACTCCTTAAGACAAATATCAACCAAAACCCTAATGTCACCTAGATACTCCAATGTCACCTCAAGTATCCCTGGGTATAATTATACGATATGCATCACACAATCTCAGATTCATCTATTCAACCAACACAAAGTACTTCAAAGAGTGCCCCAAAGTTTCTACAGGAGAGTCAAGACGAAAACGTGTGCCAACCCCTATGCATAAGTTCACAATGTTACGGAACCCACAAGTTGATCACCAAAACATACATCAAGTAGATCACGTGAATATCCCATTGTCACCACAGATAAGAACATGCAAGACATACATAAAGTGTTCTCAAATCCTTAAAGACTCAATCTGATAAGATCACTTCAAAGGGAAAACTCAATCCATTACAAGAGAGTAGAGGGGGAGAAACATCATAAGATCCAACTATAATAGCAAAGCTCGCGATACATCAAGATCATACCACCTCAAGAACACGAGAGAGAGAGAGAGAGAGAGAGATCAAACACATAGCTACTGGTACATACCCTCAGCCCCGAGGGTGAACTACTCCCTCCTCGTCATGGAGAGCGCCGGGATGATGAAGATGGCCACCGGAGAGGGATCCCCCTCCAGAAGGGTGCCGGAACGGATCTAGATTGGTTTTCGGTGGCTACAGAGGCTTGCGGCGGCGGAACTCCCGATCTATTCTGCTCCCCGATGTTTCTAGGGTATATGGATATATATAGGCGAAAGAAGTCGGTCAGGGGAGCCACGAGGGGCCCACGAGGGTGGGGGCGCGCACAGGGGGTAGGGCGCGCCTCCCTGCCTTGTGGCTTCCTCGAAGCTTCCCTGACGTCTACTCCAAGTCTCCTGGATTGCTTCCGTTCCAAAAGTAACTCTCCCGAAGGTTTCATTCCGTTTGGACTCCGTTTGATATTCCTTTTCTTTGAAACACTGAAATAGGCAAGAAAACAGCAATTTGGGCCGGGCCTCCAGTTAATAGGTTAGTCCCAAAAATAATATAAAAGTGTTTAGTAAAGCCCATAAACATCCAAAACAGATAATATAATAGCATGAATACTTCATAAATTATAGATACGTTGGAGACGTATCACTCGGCGCCGGTTTAACTCCCGCACCACCATGGGCGCAGTCACGCCGCGGTCCTTCAGCCTCTTCAACCTGAGCCAGACGGGGACAAGGCAAGGATCGGCGAGCCTCTGGTGGCACCAACCGGAGTTGGAAATGGCGGGCGCCGACGGAGAAGAGAGCAGGGGCCTGCACACTCCGACATCAACAAATACCCACCGCGTCCGAAATTCTCTTGTGGATGGCGGAAGCTCAAAGTCAATTCCCATGCCGGCCATCGCCGCCACGACATGGAAGCTTAGGCATCCCGAGGTCTGTCGGGGATCAGTCAGGTGCAACGAGAAGAAGTGGCGGAGAAGTTCCACGGAAGGAGTGATGCCCACCATGGCCTCGCAAACAAAGGCGAAGACGGCGAGAAGGGTCACGGATTGAGGATCGAGGTGCAGCATGTGCATCTGGTAATGGGCAAGCACTGCGTTGAAGAAGGCGGAAAAAGGAGGAACCGGGCCGGCCCAGAGGGCGTCGATGAAGAATGGGACCTCGGTGGCCGTCCTATCGACGCGAGCTCGAGATGCAGGCCAGGCCACCGTTTTACCCCACTCATTGAAGCTGGAGGCGAGCATGGGACGCACCTTGTCCATGGCTTCTTGGTTGAGCACCAGCGACCTGCCAACGGCGGGCTCAATGGCCGGATGTAGTTCGGCGGGGGACATGGGCTCCTTCCCTTTCTCCATCTAATCCGGTGCCATGGCGATGGGAGAGATGAGCTCAGATTGGATTGGGGGAAGGAGGTGAGCTTTGGGGAAGCGGAAGAATTGGGGGAGCGCATCGAAACAAGGGGAAGGAAACCGTGTAGACTGCGGTGGCCGCCTAGCCAGGCGGGTATCAAGGCAGCGTGGGGAAGTGGAGATGCCCATGTCCAATCAGCCGCCACGCATCGACCAAGGCCGCAGGCTATTGGGGCCCACAGCGCTCCTCACTTGCCCGTTGGCTTCGCCTCGAAGCCAAGCCCGAGCACGCCTTAGGCCCGGGGGCTACTGTCGGCGTTCTAGGAACGGGGGTCCCCAGACTTGCCTGCCTGCGGCCCACGGCGTGGCTCTACGAGCGGGCCCGTATGGCCCATCTTCACCAACAAGCTTTCAAGACCCTCGCGAGGGGCCAAGCCTCGCGAGGCGGACGACACAAGACCTCCTCGGGAGCGGCCTCACCAGGCTGGCTTGCGAGGGGCGGAGAGATCAAGGCAAGGTCAACCTCGCGAGGTTGTCGTGACGTGAGCCATGACGATCGAGACCAGGCGGCGCCAGGCACGCGCAGTGTCCTTGTTTCCTCTTTGGTTCTAAGGAGGCAAGCGCAGGCAAGGAGTACCGAGGCGTCAAGCAAAGGTTTCCATATCGGTGCAACGAGACCAAGACCAGCAGGACGGCAGGACGGATGTCATCATGGAGCCCAAGGTGGCATCACCACCAGAGCCTTTGGCAGGCGAAGACTACTTTTGTCAGGATAAGTTGTACTAGCTGTCCCCTTTCAAATTGGCCATTGTGGGATCCCTTCCTGCTCAATATTTGGGAAGAGGGCCGGGGCCTCTATAAAAAGGACTAGCCACCACAGTAGGAGAGGACTGATTGAGAGCAATCTTCACACATCCTTGAGTTCACCAATCACAAGAACACCTCTCCTCAGGAGGCTGTTCTTCCCCTTGTACTGTTCATCCTCAGCCCAAGAGGCAATCCACCACCACACACTGGAGTAGGGTATTACACCACAATGGTGGCCCGAACTAGTATAAATCTTGTGTCCCTTGTGTTGCGAGTTCGTCGAGCTAACCTAGAGATCGCGAAGCGTGTGAGGGCGTAACTTGTGAGGGAGAGATCTTCGCGCGCACCCCAGAGTTCGAACCTTAAGGGTTTTGCCGGAACCCGAGATCCGACGGTACTAACTATTATACCTTTCCTTTTTTATTCCTTTGCCCCAATTCCAATATAGAGAAGATATTTATGCACATCCTTGTTTTCAGGCCTTTCCAAAGCAGTTCATTGATGGTTACCTCTCAAACCACCTATGTGGTCAGGATGCGAGGAAAGTTTTCGTACAACACCCACGGTTCAATATTGAAGTGTTCCTAAAGAGGTCGAAGGATGGACGGTCAATCATCCACTGGCACTGGCCTAAAGTTGCAAAGACCATCAACATGAATGAAGGCTCAATATTCACCTTCCACTTCAGCAATTTTCCAGATGAGATGCATCTGTCTATGTACTGTCTATGATGCTAATTTTGAAAGGTTCTAGATGTTGCATGTGAAACTTGGTGCTGGTGCAGTTGTGTAATGGGGTAGCTGAGTGCTGAAGCTATATCATGTTGTACTCGGATGTATTTCAATTATGAAATCCTGCTTCCCTAATATGGAAATGAAATATATTATGTGATTAATATGAATGTCAATTAGATTAGTTAATAAATTATAATTAATAGGGCAATTAGCCTGCTAATTGGCCAATTAGCCTGCTAATTGGGGTTTGCTATTGCAAACGGTTATTCAGAAAATACCGTGGGCGATGACCTCAGGCAACACACACAGTTTCTAGGAATAAATAGTTTTGGATCAATGAACAATCACACACGACATTCTGTTGAAAACTGTTTGTGTTACGCCACCTTGCGCAAACATTTTCCTTAGATTGACTGTGTGGGATGTATATATGAACGGAGACATTTAGCGGGCACTGACTGTGTGGGATGTACTTACGACCGAAAACGATTTTGCCTGTATAATTGTATATTTTTAGCACTACTGTACGTATAACCGTATTTTGTTTCTCACCGGTCGCACACGACCTCATTTTGACGAGCGTGTGTGCCAGGAGGGCATATCCCCGACGGTTTCTGGGTCATGTGGGAAGGACCCCCTGATACGTCTTCAATGTATCTATAATTTTTGATTGTTCCATGCTATTATATTATCTGTTTTGGATGTTTAATGGGCTTTAATAAGCTCTTTTGTATTATTTTGGGACTAACCTATTAACCGAAGGCCCATTGCTAGTTTCTGTTTTTTGCCTATTCAAGTGTTTTGCAGAAAAGGAATACCAAACGGAATCCAAACGGAATGAAACCTTCGCGATGATCTTTCTTGGAACGAAAGCAATCCGGAAGACTTGGAGTTGAAGTCTGGAACTCCGCGAGACGGCCATGAGGCAGGAGGGCGCGCCCAGGGGGTAGGCACGCCCCCACCTCATGGGCCCCACGGAGCTCCACCGATGTACTTCTTCCGCCTATATATACTCTTATACCCTAAAAACATCAGGGGGAGCCACGAAACCACTTTTCCACCGCCAGAACCTTCTGTACCCATGAGATACCATCTTGGGGCCTTTTCCGGTGCTCTGCCGGAGGGGGAATCAATCACGGAGGGCTTCTACATCAACACCATAGCCTCTCCGATGAAGTGTGAGTAGTTTACCACAGACCTTCGGGTCCATAGTTATTAGCTAGATGGCTTCTTCTCTCTCTTTGGTTCTCAATACAAAGTTCTCCTTGATGTTCTTGGAGATCTATTCGATGTAATACTCTATTGTAGTGTGTTTGCCGAGATCCGATGAATTGTGGATTTATGATCAAGATTATCTATGAATAATATTTCGTTCTTCTCTGAATTCTCATATGCATGATTTGATATCTTTGCAAGTCTCTTTGAATTATCGGTTTAGTTTGGCCTACTAGATTGATCTTTCTTGCAATGGGAGAAGTGCTTAGCTTTGGGTTCAATCTTGCGGTGTCCTTTCCCAGTGACAGTAGGGGCAGCAAGGCACGTATTGTATTGTTGCCATCGAGGATAAAAAGATGGGGTTTATATCATCTTGCTTGAGTTTATCCCTCTACATCATGTCATCTTGCTTAATGCGTTACTCTATTCTTATGAACTTAATACTCTAGATGCATGCTGGATAGCGGTCGATGTGTGGAGTAATAGTAGTGGATGCAGAATCGTTTCGGTCTACTTGACACGGACGTGATGCCTATATTCATGATCATTGCCTAGATATTCTCATAATTATGCGATTTTCTATCAATTGCTCGGCCGTAATTTGTTCACAAACCGTAATACATGCTATCTTGAGAGAAGCCACTAGTGAAACCTATGGCCCCCGGGTCTATTTTACATCATATAAGTTTCCGATCTACAATTCTGGTTTCCTATTTATTTTATTTTGCAATCTTTACTTTCCAATCTATACAACAAAATACCAAAAATATTTATCTTACTATCTTTATTAGATCTCACTTCTGCGAGTGACCGTGAAGGGATTGACAACCACTTTATCATGTTGGTTGCAAGGTTCTTGCTTGTTTGTGCAGGTACTAGGTGACTTGCGTGTTATCTCCTACTGGATTGATACCTTGGTTCTAAAAAACTGAGGGAAATACTTATGCTACTTTGCTGCATCACCCTTTCCTCTTCAAGGGTAAACCAACGCATGCTCAAGAGGTAGCAAGAAGGATTTCTGGCGCTATTGCCGGGGAGGTTTATGCCAAGTCAAGTCAAGATTTGATCTCCCGTCAACTTGCCAATTTCTGGCGCCGTTGCCGGGGAGATCTACGCTCAAGTCAAGACATACCAAGTACCCATCATAAACTCTTCTCCCTCGCATCTTGTTTTCCTCTCCCCCACTTATAAAATGATTTTCAAAAACCTTTGCCTTTTTCTTCGCCTCTCTTCTATTTGCCTCTTTTCGCTTGCTTCTTGTGTGCTTGTGTGTTGGATTGATTGTTTGTCACAATGGCTCAAGTTAATACTAAATTGTGTGACTTTTCCAATACCAACAACAATGATTTTATTAGCACTCCGATTGCTCCTATTACTGATGTTGAATCTTGTGAAATTAATGCCGCTTTGTTGAATCTTGTTATGAAAGATCAATTTTCTGGTCTTCCTAGTGAAGATGCCGCTACCCATCTAAACAACTTTGCTGATTTGTGTGATATGCAAAAGAAGAAAGATGTGGATAATGATATTGTTAAATTAAAGCTATTTCCATTTTGTTTTAGAGATCGTGCTAAAACTTGGTTCTCTTCTTTGCCTTAAAATAGTATTGATTCGTGGAATAAGTGCAAAGATGCTTTTATCTCTAAGTATTTTCCTCCCGCTAAGATCATCTCTCTTGGAAACAATATTATGAATTTTAAGCAACTTGATCATGAACATGTTGCAGAAGCTTGGGAGAGGATGAAATTAATGATACGTAATTGCCGTACACATGGTTTGAATTTTCAGATGATTATACAAATTTTTTATGCCGGATTGAATTTTGCTTCTAGAAATCTTTTAGATTCGGCCGCGGGAGGCACTTTTATGGAAATCACTTTAGGAGAAGCTACTAAACTCCTAGATAATATTATGGTTAATTATTCTCAGTGGCACACCGAAAGATCCACTAGTAAAAAAGTTCATGCGATTGAAGAGATTAATGTTTTGAGTGGAAAGATTGATGAACTTATGAAATTGTTTGCTAATAATAGTGTTTCTTCTGATCCTAATGACATGCCTTTGTCCACTTTGATTGAGAATAATAATGAATCTATGGATGTGAATTTTGTTGGTAGGAACAATTTTGGTAACAACGCGTATAGAGGAAACTTTAATTCTAGGCTGTTTCCTAATAATTCCTCTAATAATTACGGTAATTCCTACAACAACTCTTATGGAAATTTTAATAAGATTCCCTCTGATTTTGAGACTAGTGTTAAAGAATTTATGAGTTTGCAAAAGAATTTCAATGCTTTGGTTGAAAAAAAATTGCTTAAGATTGATGAGTTGGCTAGGAACGTGGATAGAATTTCTATTGATGTTGATTCTTTGAAACTTAGATCTATTCCACCTAAGCATGATATCAATGAGTCTCTCAAAGCCATGAGAATTTCCATTGATGAGTGCAAAGAAAGTACCGCTAGGATGCGTGCTAAAAAAGATTGCTTTGTGAAAGCGTGTTCTTCTAGTTTCAACAATAACAAAGATGAAGATCTAAAAGTGATTGATGTGACTCCTATTAAATCTTTGTTTTCCAATATGAATCTTGATAAAGATGGGACTGGAGATGAGTCAACTTTAGTTAAAAGGCGTCCCAATGATTCGGAGTTTTTAGATCTTGATGCAAAAATTAATAAAATTGGGATTGAAGAGGTCAAAACTTTACATAGCAATGAACCCACTATTTTGGATTTAAAGGAATTTAATTATGATAATTGCTCTTTGATAGATTGTATTTGCTTGTTGCAATCCGTGTTAAATTCTCCCCATGCTTATAATCAAAATAAAGCTTTCACTAAACATATTGTTGATGCTTTAATGCAATCTTATGAAGAAAAGCTTGAGCTAGAACTTTCTATTCCTAAAAAACTTTATGATGAGTGGGAAACTACTATTAAAATTAAGATTAAAGATTATGAATGCTATGCTTTGTGTGATTTGGGGTGCTAGTGTTTCCACGATTCCAAAAACTATGTTTGATGTGTTAGGTTTCCATGAATTTGATGATTGTTCGTTAAATTTGCAACTTGCGGATTCCACCATTAAGAAACCTATGGGAAGGATTAATGATGTTCTTATTGTTGCAAATAGGAATTATGTGCCCGGATTTCATCATTCTTGATATAGATTGCAATCCTACATGCCCTATTATTCTTGGTAGACCTTTCCTTAGAACGATTGGTGCAATTATTGACATGAAAGAAGGAAATATTAGATTCCAATTTCCGTTAAGGAAAGGCATGGAACACTTTCCTAGAAATAAAATTAAATTTCCTTATGAATCAATTATGAGAGCCACTTATGGATTGCATACCAAAGATGACAATACCTAGATCTATTCTTGTTTTTATGCCTAGCTAGGAGCGTTAAACAATAGCGCTTGTTGGGAGGCAACCCACTTTTATTTTTGTTTCTTGCTTTTTGTTCCTATTTAGTAATAAATAATTTATCTAGCTTATGTTTAGATGTGGTTTTATGTTTTAATTAGTGTTTGTGCCAAGTAGAACCTTTGGGAAGACTTGGATGAAGTCTTTGCGATCTTGCTGTAAAAAACAGAAACTTTTACGCTCACGAGATTAGCTGTCATTTTTTACTGGAGAATGCTTTTAGGTTGATTCTTTTTGCAGATGATTAATAGAAATATTAATCACATCCACCAATTTATTCCAGAATGTTTGGAGTTACAGAAGTATTCGTTTCAATCAGATTGCTACAGACTGTTTTCTTTTTGACAGATTCTGTTTTTCGTGTGTTGTTTGCTTATTTTGATGAATCTATGGGTAGTATCGGGGGGTATGAACCATAGATAAGTTGGAATACAGTAGGTTTAACACCAATATAAATAAAGAATGAGTTCATTACAGTACCTTAAAGTGGTGGTTTGTGTTTCTTATCTAACGGAGCTCATGAGATTTTCTGTTAAGTTTTGTGTTGTGAAGTTTTCAAGTTTTTGGGTAAAGATTTGATGGATTTTGGAATAAGGAGTGGCAAGAGCCTAAGCCTGGGGATTCCAAAGGCACCCCAAGGTAAAATTCAAGGACAACCAAAAGCCTAAGCTTGGGGATGCCCCGGAAGGCATCCCCCCTTCGTCTTCGTCTATCGGTAACTTTACTTGAGGCTATATTTTTATTCACCACATGATATGTGTTTTGCTTGGAGCGTCTTGTATGATTTGAGTCTTTGATTTTTAGTTTACCACAATCATCCTTGCTGTACACAAATTTTGGGAGAGAGACGCATGAATCGGAATTTATTAGAATACTCTTTGTGCTTCACTTATATCTTTTGAGCTAGATAATTTTGCTCTAGTGCTTCACTTATATCTTTTTAGAGCACTATCGTGGTTTTGTTTTATAGAAATTATTGATCTCTGATGCTTCACTTATATTATTTTGAGAGTCTTCTAGAACAGCATGGTAATTTTCTTTCGCTATAAAATTAATCCTAATATGATGGGCATTCAAGATGGGTATAATAAAAACTTTCATATAGAGTGCATTGAATACTATGAGAAGTTTGATACTTGATGATTGTTTTGAGATATGAAGATGGTGATATTAGAGTCATGCTAGTTGAGTATTTGTGAATTTGAGAAATACTTGTGTTGAGGTTTGCAAGTCCCGTAGCATGCACGTATGGTAACCGTTGTGTAACAAATTTGAAGCATGAAGTGTTTCTTTGATTGTCCTGCTTATGAGTGGCGAACGGGGACGAGCGATGGTATTTTCCTACCAGTCTATCCGCCTAGGAGCATGCGCGTAGTGCTTGGTTTTTATGACTTGTAGATTTTTGCAATAAGTATGTGAGTTCTTTATGACTAATTTTGAGTCCATGGATTATACGCACTCTCATCCTTCCACCAGTGCTAGCCCCTCTAGTACCGCCCAACTCTCGCCGGTACCACAAACCCACCATATATCTTCCTCAAAACAGCCACCATATCTACCTATTATGTCATTTCCATAGCCATTCCGAGATATATTGCCATGCAACTTTCCACCCTTCCGTTTATTATGACACGCTTCATCATTGTCATATTGCCTTGCATGATCATGTAGTTTACATCGTATTTGTGGCAAGGCCACCATCCATAATTTTTCATACATGTCACTCTTGATTCATGGCCCATCCCGGTACACCGCCGGAGGCACTCATATAGAGTCATACTTTGTTCTAGTATCGAGTTGTAATCCTTGAGTTGTAAATAAATAGAAGTGTGATGATCATCATTATTAGAGCATTGTCCTGTGTGAGGAAATAAAAAAGAGAGAGAGAAAGGCCAAATTAAAAAAGAGAAGGCCCGAAAAAATGAGAGAAAAAGAGAGAAGGGGCAATGTTACTATCCTTTTTCCAAAGTTGTGGTTCAAAGTAGCACCATGATCTTCATGATAGAGAGTCTCTTGTTTTGTCACTTTCATATACTAGTGGGAATTTTCGTTATAGAACTTGGCTTGTATATTCCAACAATGGGCTTCCTCAAAGTGCCCTAGGTCTTCTTGAGCAAGCAATTTGGATGCACACCCACTTAGTTTCTTTTGTTGAGCTTTCATACATTTATAGCTCTAGTGCATCCGTTGCATGGCAATCCCTACTCACTCACATAGATATCTATTGATGGGCATCTCCATAGCCCATTAATACGCCTAGTTGATGTGAGACCATCTTCCTATTTTTTGTCTTCTCCACAACCACCATTCTATTCCACCTATAGTGCTATGTCCATGGCTCACGCTCATGTATTGCGTGAAAGTTGAATTTTTTTGAGAATACTAAAGTATGAAACAATTGCTTGCCTTGTCATCCGGGTTGTGCATGATTTGAACATTTTGTGTGACGAAGATGGAGCATAGCCGAACTATATGATTTTTTAGGGATGAAATTTCTTTGGCCATGTTATATTGAGAAGACATGATTACTTTGTTAGTATGCTTGAAGTATTATTAATTTTATGTCAGTATTAAACTTTTGTCTTGAATCTTTCGGATCTGAACATTCATGCCACAATAAAGAAAATTACATTGAAAATTATGTTAGGTAGCATTCCACATCAAAAATTCTGTTTTTATCATTTACCTACTCGAGGACGAGCATGAATTAAGCTTGGGGATGCTTGATACGTCTCCAAGGTATCTATAATTTTTTATTGTTCCATGCTATTATATTATCTGTTTTGGATGTTTAATGGGCTTTAATATGCTCTTTTATATTATTTTTGGGACTAACCTATTAACCGAAGGCCCAGTGCCAGTTTCTGTTTTTTTGCCTATTTTAGTGTTTTGCAGAAAAGGAATACCAAACGGAATCCAAACGGAATGAAACCTTCACGATGATCTTTCTTGGAACGAAAGTAATCCAGAAGACTTGGAGTTAAAGTCTGGAACTCCGCGAGGCGGACACGAGGCAGGAGGGCGGGCCCAGGGGGTAGGCGCGCCCCCACCCTTGTGGGCCCCACGGAGCTCCACCGACGTACTTCTTCCGCCTATATATACTCTTATACCCTGAAAACATCAAGGGGAGCCATGAAACCACTTTTCCACCACCGCAACCTTCTGTACCCGTGAGATCCCATCTTGGGGCCTTTTCCGGCGCTCTGCCGGAGGGGGAATCGATCACGGAGGGCTTCTACATCAACACCATAGCCTCTCCGATGAAGTGTGAATAGTTTAACACATACCTTCGGGTCCATATTTATTAGCTAGATGGCTTCTTCTCTCTCTTTGGTTCTCAATACAAAGTTCTCCTCGATGTTCTTGGAGATCTATTATTCGATGTAATACTCTTTTGTGACGTGTTCGCCGAGATCCGATGAATTGTGGATTTATGATCAAGATTATCTATGAATAATATTTGGTTCTTCTCTGAATTCTTATATGCATGATTTGATATCTTTGCAAGTCTCTTTGAATTATCGGTTTAGTTTGGCCTACTGGATTGATCTTTCTTGCAATGGGAGAAGTGCTTAGCTTTGGGTTCAATCTTGCGGTGTCCTTTCCCAGTGACAGTAGGGGCAGCAAGGCACGTGTTGTATTGTTGCCATCGAGGATAAAAAGATGGGGTTTATATCATATTTCTTGAGTTTATCCCTCTACATCATGTCATCTTGCTTAATGTGTTACTCTGTTCTTATGAACTTAATACTCTAGATGCATGCTGGATAGCGGTCGATGTGTGGAGTAATAGTAGTGGATGCAGAATCGTTTCGGTCTACTTGACACAGACGTGATGCCTATATTCATGATCATTGCCTAGATATTCTCATAATTATGCGCTTTTCTATCAATTGCTCGGCAGTAATTTGTTCACCCACCGTAATACATGCTATCTTGAGAGAAGCCACTAGTGAAACCTATGGCCCCCGGGTCTATTTTACATCATATAAGTTTCCGATCTACAATTCTAGTTTCCTATTTATTTTATTTTGCAATCTTTACTTTCCAATCTATACAACAAAATACCAAAAATATTTATCTTACTATGTTTATTAGATCTCACTTTTGCGAGTGACCGTGAAGGGATTGACAACCCCTTTATCGCGTTGGTTGCAAGGTTCTTGATTGTTTCTGTAGGTACTAGGTGACTTGCGTGTTATCTCCTACTGGATTGATACCATGATTCAAAAACTGAGGGAAATACTTACGCTACTTTGCTGCATCACCCTTTCCTCTTCAAGGGAAAACCAACGCATTCTCAAGAGGTAGCACCCCCCTATCGCAGTCAATCACTAGGTGGCGGTTCCGAACACCGTCGCGGAAAGGAGTTAAAAACCATATGTATAGAACCGCGTTGTACCAGTGTTGGATCTTTCCCACCACATGGTACTTGCCAACTAGAGAATAATTGAGGTTGAAATGAGATGGAATACTACTGACTCTTGCATAAAAGTAAAAGATAGGCCCTTCACAGAGGGAATCAGTGATTTGTAGAGGTGCCAAAGGTTGAAGCTTTGGAAAAGAGATGAATAGAATTTTGAGAGGTATGCTTTCATTATCAATGTAACGAATGAGAGTTCCAAATATATTCCATGCTAGACACATTATAGGCGGTTCCCAAGCAGAAAGGTAAAGTTTTTACTCCCCTCCACCAACAAACACAAGCCATGGCGAGCCGAATCCTCGGGTGCCCTCCATACCAACAACGATCCGAGGGATTTTTGTTTCATTATTATATTTTGATTTTGATTTTGATCATAGGACTGGGCATCCCAATAACCAGCCACTTTCTAGTGAATGTCAAGCGAATAAACACTCATCGTGAGAATAACCCACCTGCATGGAAGATACTGACCGCCCCCTGTCGCTTCATGAGCGATTTGGGCATACAAAGTAGATTATTATTTGAAGATTTAGAGTTTGGCACATGCAAATTTACTTGGAACAACAGGTAAATTCCGCATATAGGTAGGTATGGTGGACTCATATGGAATGACTTTGGGTTTAATAAATTGGATGCACAAGCAGTATTCCCTCTTAGTACAGGTGAAGGCTAGCAAAAGATCCTTAGCAAGCACCACATGTTGGAGGATCCATAGCAATATAACTTCTATAAAAATGTACCTAGACGTAACTCATTACATTGTCTTCCTTATCCAACTTCAACTAATTTTCTCAAGTTTGAAAATAATTAATGGGGCCCACAATCATAGAAGATTTCCAAGATAGTATATTTATATGTGAAATATCTCTTCCTTCAATATTCTTTCATGAATTGTTCAAGCGACCAATGTTGTGTTTGCTAACTTTCAATAAATTTTACCACATGTACTTCTTATATGTGCAGTCATTAATCCCCATGGGATAATCCTATGAAACATATATAATTTAAGATTTACAATATTCAATTCATTCAACCATTTACTCGTAGGATATAAGTGAAGTACGAGAGTACATGACATACTACTCCAAAAAGATATAAGTGAAGATCAATGAGTAGTCAAATAATTAAGTAGCTATGTGAAGACTCTCTCTCATAAAAAAAGAGATCTTAAGTATTTTATTCAAACAGCAAGCAAAACAAAATAAAATGACATTCCAAGGATAGCACATATCATGTGAAGAAGCAAAAACTTAGGCTCAACCAAAACTGACCGATCATTGTTGAAGAAGGTGGGATGTCTACCGGGGCATCCCCAAGCTTAGATGCTTGAGAGTTCTAGGAATATTATCTTGGGATGCCTTAGGCATCCCCAAGCTTGAGCTTTTGGGTCTCCTTAATTCCTTTTCCCTAAATCTTAAAAACTTCATCCACACAAAACTCAACAAGAACTCGTGAGATAAGTTAGTGTAAATCAGTGCAATAACCTTATCATTCTCTACTTTAGAAAATAACTAAAACTATAATTTGACATTGCATACTAAATGCCTCTGCATATTTAGTACTCCCATCCTCAAATAGAATCATTAAACAAGCAAACATATGCAAACAATGCAATCATAACAGCAATCTGTCAAAACAGGACAATTTGTAAAGAATGCAAGGAGATTCATACTTCTCTAACTCCAGAAATTCTGAAAAATTACCAAACTGTATAAAACTTGTCATATCTTATTGTGTAAAAATTTCAAGATTTTATCACATTCTGACTTTCCATAAGAATTCAGACAATGATAGAAAACTTTCTGTTTTTAAAACAATATAGACTTGCAAAATAAGCATGGTAAAGGCTATACTTGACCTTTTTATTGAAATAAAAGATGGAAAACATTATTCTAAATAACATCAAGCAAATCCAACTTAAATAAAATGACGCTCCAAGCAAAACTCATATCATGTGATGACTAAAAATATAGCTCCAAGTAAGGTTACTGATATATTGAAGACGAAAGAGGGGATACCTTCCGAGGCATTCCCAAGCTTAGTTGCTTGGATCTTCCTTGAATATTACCTTGGGGTGCCTTGGGCATCCCCAAGATTAGTGTCTTTCCACTCCTTATTCTCCTCATATTGATATCTCACCCAAAACTTGAAAACTTCAATCACAAAAAACTTAACGGAACTTCGTGAGATGCGTTAGTATAATAAAGCAAATCATTCACTTGGGTACTGGCAAAGACAAGATTAATAATTGTTCTCACACAATGCTACTGTACCTTATCATTTCCACAATTTATATCACTTAATATAAGTTATGGGAACACTAAAACAAGCAAACCATGGATTGAAAACAGAATCTGTTAAAAAACAGAACATTTTGTAAAGATCTGGACAATGACCATACTTATGTAAAACCAAAAATTCTAAAAAAATTAGGAAAACATATGCAATTTGTATACCAATCTTGCGTAAAAAGTTCAGAATTTTATTAGGTTCCAGTGAATTTATACAATTCTGTTACTGAAAGCAAAAGTTTCTGTTTTTGCACAGAATCAAGTCAACTATCATACACACTACCCCAAAGGCTTTACTTGGCACTTTATCGAAACAAAAGCTATAAAACATGATTACTACAATAGCCTAACCATGTGAACACTAAAAACAGTAGGGGTAAGATACGTTGGAGATTTATGAAGTGTGAATGCTAGCAAGTGCATAAGTTTGATCAATGATAATTCCAATCACTTTTTCTAGCATCATTATATGTCATAACAATAGCTCATCTCATAAAACTTTTCATGATCAAGTAACAAGCAAATCACATGTTAGAGTATAGATCATAAACTTTCTTGAAAACTAACAAACAATATTCTCAGTCATCAAACAATTGCAATTCATCTTATTTTCAGGAAGAGTCTATGTCAGAGCTTTGATTTAGCAAACTCCACATACTCAACTATCATTTAGTCTTTCACAATTTCTAACACTCACGCGATATTTATGGGTTCAAAGTTTTAATCAGACACAGAGGAAGATAGGGGCTTATAGATTCGCCTCCCAACCTTTTACCTCAAGGGTAATGTCAACAATAATAGTTCATGATGCCTTACATCCAATTGGATATATATATATCAGAATCTTTCCAACACAAGGTGCTTGCCAAAGGATAAAATGTAAAAAAGGAAAGGTGAAAATCACCATGACTCTTGCATAAGGGTAAGAGATAAAAGTAAAATATAGGCCCTTCGCAGAGGGAAGCAGAGGTTGCCATGCACTTTCAGGATTGGATGCACAAAATCTTAATGGGAAAGAACATCACTTTATATTGCCACCTATGATATGGACCTTTATCATGCAATCCATCGCTTTTATTTCTTCCACACTAGTCAATCATACATATTTAGAGGGCAATTTTTATTGCTTGCACCGATGACAACTTACTTGAAGGATCTTACTCAATCCATAGGTAGGTATGGTGGACTCTCATGGCAAAACTTGGTTTAAGGATATTTGGAAGCACAAGTAGTATCTCTACTTAGTGCAAAGAATTTGGCTAGCATGAGGGGGAAAGGCAAGCTCAACGTGTTGGGCGATCCATGACAATATACTTTATTTCAGATATAAGAAAACATAACCCATTACGTTGTCTTCCTTGTCCAACATCTACCTTTTAGCATGTCATATTTTAATGAGTGCTCACAACTACAAAAGATGTCCAAGATAGTATATTTATATGTGAAATCCCTCTCCCTTCAATATTCTTTCATGAATTGTTCAAGTGACCAATTCTACGTTTGCTAACTTTCAATAAGTTTACTACCTATAATTATTATGTGTGAAGTCATTACTCCCCATGTTACAAGCATACGAAACATATACAAATTAAGATTTATGACATTCAATTTATTCAACCATTTACTCATAGGATATACGTGAAGCACATGAGCAAATGACAAACTACTCCAAAAGATATGAGTGAAGAACACTGAGTAGTCAAATAATTAACTAGCCATGGGAGGATTCTTTTTCATTCAACATTTCAGATCCAATGATTTTATTCAAACAGAAAGTAAAATTGAAAATACGCTCCAAGCAAAACACATATCATGTGACGAATAAAAATATAGCTCCGAGTAAGGTATACCGATAGTTTTGAAGACGAAAGAGGGGATGCCTTCCGGGGCATCCCCAAGCTTAGGTACTTGAGTCTTCCTTGAATATTACTTGGTGTGCCTTGGGCATCCCCAAGCTTGAACTCTTGCCTCTCTTTATTCTTCTCACATCGGTAACTCCTCGTTCTTCGAACACTTCAACCATAAAAACTTAACAAAAACTTTGTGAGATCCGTTAGTATAACAAAGCAAATCACTACTATAAGTACTGTTGCAAACCAATTCATATTTTTTTTTTTGCATTGTAGCTACTGTAATATAACTTTTCCATGGCTTAATCCACTGAGAGAAATCAATAGTTTCATGAAAACAAGCAATCAATGCATCAAAAACAGAATCTGTCTTAAACAGGACAGTCTGTAGTAATCTGGAAGTTTAGTATACTTCTGTAACTCCTAAAATTATGAACTAAATTTGAAAATTTGAAAAATTTGCACATAAGTAATGTGAAAAAAGTTTCAGACCCATTTGACTTTCCAGTAAAATATGTAAATTCAAGCACTACAGCCAAAGTTTCTGTTTTTGTTCTGCACATAGTAAACAAGCAATCTAATCATCCTAAAACCAAAGCTTGGCACATTATTTTTATAATAAAATGAATATATACAAGGGGATAATTATTTACAGAGAAACTTCCATGAAAAATTCTACATTGTTTCCGTGAGCATGAACACAAGTGCTCAAGGTCGACCCTCACTTCTTCAATGCATAACTTTCCAATCACTTCTCTTTTTGAAAAACTTTTTTAGGCATGAAAGGCAAGTAATTTTTTTTGGTATTTTCATTCTTTAAATTTTTTTTGTATGTTTCACCCACAACTAAACAGAAACAAAAAGGAAAAACAAAATCTACTTAGTGAAGAAAGCAAACAAGCACACACGAGAATATCAACCCCACGCTATTGCTCCCCGGCAACGGCGCCAGAAAAGAGCTTGATAATCCCCAAGTGCAGGGAATCATCGTAGAAATTTCCTTAGGTGGAAGTAATAAGTATGGAGTGTCGAACCCACAAGGAGCTAAAGGTAAGATCAATATTCTCTCAAGCCCTATCTGCCACTGGTACGACTCTACGTACACCGAACGTTTGCTTCCAACTAGAAACGAGAAATAAAACTATGTTGTGGGTATGAAAAGGATAACTTTGCATGATATCGGAGAGCTAAAATATAAAAGTAGGTGTTGTTATCATAGTTAGAATATATTACTAAATATTATAAATAGCGAGTGTGGAATAATGGTGGATCGGTGTGCAGAACTGTCCTAGGCAATTATTAACAAGACCAGTAGTCGTCATTGCAATTTCATATGAGGGAGAGGCATAAGCTAACATACTTTCTCTACTTGGATCATATGCACTTATGATTGGAACTCTAGCAAGCATCCACAACTACTAAAGATCATTAAGGTAAAACCCAACCATAGCATTAAAGCATCAAGTCCTCTTTATTCCCATACGCAACAATCCCTCTTACTCGGGTTTGTATTTCAGTCACTCACCAACCCACTATAAGCGAATCATGAACGTATTGCAACACCCTACAGCGGGAATCCCTCACGCTTGCGCGACACGGAGGGCACCATAGGACAGCGCCAAAATAAAACATACAACTCGCACCAATCTATATCATCAATCAACCCAAGGACAAAAGATATCTACTCAAAACATCATAGAATGACAACACATCTTTTGATCATAATATGTAGCATAAAGCACCATGTTCAAGTAGGGATTACAGCGGGGTGCGGGGGAGTGGACCGCGTAAAAGAGATGAGGATGGTGATGATGATGGTGATGTTGCTGAAGACGATCACCATGGCGATGATTCCCCTCCCGATGGCACTCCGGCGCCACGGGAAGAGAGGAGGAGAGGTTCTCCCCCTTGTGCTTCCTCCTTCATGGCCTTCACCTCTGGTCCTTGGCCTTCCTGGTGATGATGGCCCCTCCGAGATACTCCTCCATGGCCACCGGTGATGATGGCCCCCTCCGGCAGGGTGCCGGAGAGGGCCTAGATTGACTTCTCGTGGCTACAGAGGCTTGCGGCGGCGGAACTTCCGATCTAGGTTTTTTTGGAAGTTTGGGTATATATGAGAGGTGTTGGCGTTGATTTCACGGCAGGGGGGTTTCCGGGCTGTCCACGAGGCAGGGGCGCGCCCTAGGGGGGTGGGCGCGCCCCCCACCCTCGTGGGCAGCCCGGGACTCTTCTGGCCTACTTCCGGTACTCCGTGGGCTTCTTCTGGTCCAAAAATGATCTCCGTCAAGTGGCACGTCAATTGGACTCCATTTGGTTTTCCTTTTCTACGATACTCTAAAACAAGGAGAAAACATAAACTGGCACTGGGCTCTAGGTTAATAGGTTAGTCCCAAAAATCATATAAAAGTGTATAATAAAGCCCATTAAACATCCAAGATAGATAATATAACAGCATGAATACTTCATAAATTATAGATACGTTGGAGACGTATCAGGGTAAATATTGGTTTGTCTCCCAACAAGCACTTTTCTTTAATGCCTTTTTAGCTAGGCATGATGATTTCAATGATGCTCACATAGACGACAATAATTGAAAAATAATGGGGGCATCATGAAGCATATGACTAGCACATTTAAGTCTAACCCACTTCCTATGCATAGGGATTTTGTGAGAAAACAACTTATGGGAACAATAATCAACTAGCATAGGAAGGCAAAACAAGCAATACTTCAGAACTTTGAACACATGTAGAGGAAACTTAATATTATTGCAATATGTAAAAGCGTATATTCTTCACTCACAATAATTTTCAGTAGCATCATGAATGAATTCAACAATATAACTATCACATAAATCTTTCTTTTCATGATCTACAAGCATAGCAAATTTATTACTCATTCATAATAGTGGGAGCAAACTCAACAAAATAGCTACCATGAGATACTTGATTTACTTAATCAATTTGAGCATTAAAATCGTGGTGACAAATTTCATGGTTATCATTATTATTTATAGCATAATTGTCATCACAATAATCATCATAGATAGCAACTTCATGTCATAATCAATTGAAACCTCTTCTGAAATAGTGGAATCATCATTAAATAAAGTCATGACCTTACCAAATCCACTTTTATCAATATTGTAATAAGATTCAACACCCTCCAAAATATTGGGATCATTAGTACCTAGAGTTGACACTCTTCCAAACCCACTTTCATTAACGTAATCATCATAAATAGGAGGCATGCGATCATCATAATAATTTTGCTCATCAAAACTTGGGGGACTAAAAATATCATATTCATCAAACATAGCATCCCCAAGCTTCTGGCTTTGCATATCATTAGCATCGTGGATATTCAAAGAAATCATACTAACAACATTGCAATCATGCTCATCGTTCATGGATTTTATGCCAAACATTTTATTGAACTCTTCTTCTATCAATTGAGCACAATTTTCCGCTCCATCATTTTCAAGAAAGACATTATAAAGATGAATTATATGTGGCAACCTCAATTCCATTTTTTGTAGTTTTATTTTATAAAACCAAACTAGTGATAAAACAA
Organism: Aegilops tauschii subsp. strangulata; assembly: GCF_002575655.3. NCBI lineage: Eukaryota > Viridiplantae > Streptophyta > Magnoliopsida > Poales > Poaceae > Aegilops > Aegilops tauschii. Next base: position 326,833,146 of record NC_053040.3, read on the forward strand.
GAAACTAAAAGATTCAATTGCAAGATCTAAAGATATACCTTCAATTACTCACCTCCCCGGCAACGATGCTAGAAAAGAGCTTGATGTCTACTACACAACTTATTCTTTTAGACTCGTGTTGGGCCTACAAGCACAGAGTTTTGTAGGACAATAGCAATTTTCCCTCAAGTGGATGACGTATGGCTTATCAATCCATGGGAGGCGTAGGATGAAGATGGTCTCTCTCAAACAACCATGCAACCAAATAACAAAGAGTCTCTTGTGTCCCCAACACACCCAATACAATGGCAAATTGTATAGGTACACTAGTTCGGTGAAGAGATGGTGATACAAGTGTAATGTGGATAGTAGATATAGGTTTTTGTAATCTAAAAATACAAAAAAGCAAGGTAACTAGTAACAAAAGTGGGCAAAAACGGTATTGCAATAGAAGGCTGTTACATCAAGATCGTGCCAAATCAAGAACACAAGAGAGAGAGATAAAACACATAGCTACTAATACATACCCTCAGCCTCGAGGGTGAACTACTCCCTCCTCATCATGGTGGCGCCGGGATGATGAAGATGGCCTCCGGTGATGATTTCCCACTCTGACAGGGTGCCGAAATGGGGTCCCGATTGGTTTTTTGTGGCTACAGAGGCTTGTGTTGGTGGAACTTCTCTTATAGGGTTCTTTTCGGGGGTTTTGGTATTTATAGGAATTTTTGGTATTGGTCTCACATCAAGGGGGTGCCCGAGGGGCCCACAAGCTCGGAGGGCGCGCCCCTAGGCTTGTGCCTCCCTCGTCCACTTCCTGGCCCTGCTCCAATGCTTCGGGGGTCTCTTTTGGTCCATAAAAAATCACCGTAAATTTTCAGCCCATTCCGAGAACATTTATTTGTGCACAAAAAACAACACCACGGTAGTTCTGCTGAAAACACGTCAGTCCAGGTTAGTTCTAATCCAATCATACCAAAACCATATAAAATTGTTGTAAACATGGCATGAATACTTCATAAATTATAGATACGTTGGAGACGTATCAGAGGCCATATAGGCCAGGGCGAGGTGGGAGTGGGCTGGCTGGGCTGGCCTGGTCGGCTGGTGGCCAGCTGGGCCGAGGCCCAGTGGGGGGGGGGGTTGTCTTCTTTTTCTTTTTTTGATTCTTTTTACTTTTTGTTTATTTTTCTTTTATTGTTTTATTTTACTTTCCAAATTATTTTTGTTTTATAATATATATCACCTAAATTAGGGTTACTAAATATACCACTGCCACAATAAATTTGGTATTTAAATAAAATACTTTGCATATTTTAATTATTAAAAAGGCATTTAAATAATTGTTTTAGCTGTTGTATTAATTATTTTAGGACATTTAAATACTTTATACTACCAGGATGAATTGACAAAGAAGTATCATGAGCTTCTTTCATAACCTTCTGAGTCATATCCAAGTTTTTCTCCTTGCTCGGAACCACTAGGCGACCTTGGAAGAACAAAGCACCATTATCGTCAACAGTGAAGACTAAGGGCTTTCCTTCTGCGAGATAGTGTTTAATCTTCTCGATTTGAGAGTCATAGTGCCGAATAGTCTTGATGCTGCCCACGAGATGTGGTTCGACAACCAGGGTATTGAGGGAACCCTGGGGAACAACACGGAGATTCATCTTTCTAAATTCTTTAGGAGGAGGAGCGAGATAACCTGGAGGAACAATATGTAGGTTCAACTTGCTAAATTCTTCATGAAGAAGGGGCTGAAATTTTCAAACCTGGAGGTGGTTGCAATATGACTTGCGGCTCAAGGGATCAACATTACATTAGCCTTGCCTGAGGTATAGGAAATACCTAAGTGAAAATCTGCTATGGTCTCCCTCCATCTCTGCTGACGGAGGTTCAGGTCTGGCTGAGTAAATGGATACTTTAGACTTTGGGGGTCAGTAAAAATCTCGCAAAGATTACCGAGAAGGTAATATCACCACAACTTCAGTGCATATATGACTGCAGAAAGCTTGAGGTCATGAACTGGATAGTTCTCTTCGTGAGGGTGCAACTAACGAGATGCATAAGCAATCACTCTGCGCTCTTGCATTAGGACACAGCCTAATCCTTGACAGGATGAGTCGCAGTAAATGACAAAATCCTTTTTAGAATCCGGGGGAGCAAGCACTGGGGCAGAAGTTAGCTTGTCCTTGAGTGCCTAGAAACTCTCCTAACACTTTCCTGTCAAGTCAAACTTAACGCCTTTATGAAGCAGGTTAGTCAGGGGCTTGGCGATCTTGGAGGAGTCCTCGACGAATCGACAACAATAGCTGGCGGGTCCAAGAAAACTTCTGACGTGCATGACGTTCTTTGAGGGAGTCCAGTGGAGAAGAGCCTGAACTCGCTCTAATTGACATTAATACCATCCTTGGAGATAACATGACCAAGGTACGTAACTTCGGGTAGCCAGAATTCACACTTGGAGTACTTGGCATAGAGTTGATGCTCTCAAATTTTTTCCAGAACAAGTCGAAGATGTTCAGCGTGTTCTTCTTTACTCTTGGAATATACAAGGATGTCATCCAGATAAACCATGATGACCCACAAGTATAGGGGATCAATCGTAGTCCTTTCAATAAGTAAGAGTGTCGAACCCAACGAGGAGCAGAAGGAAATGACAAGTGGTTTTCAGCAAGGTAATTTCTGCAAGCACCGAAATTGTCGGTAAAAGGTAGTTTGATAGCAAGATAATTTGTAGCGGACAAGTAATGGTAACAGTAAATGAAGTGCAGCAAGGTAGCCCAATCCTTTTTGTAGCAAAGGACAAGGCAAAATGGTCTCTTATAATACGCAAAGCGTTGTTGAGAGCACATAGGAATTTCATCTAGTCACTTTCATCATGGTTGTTTGATTTGCGTTCACTACTTTGATAATTTGATATGTGGGTGGACCAGTGCTTGGGTGTTATTCTTACTTGAACAAGCCCCCACTTATGATTAACCCCCTCGCAAACATCCACAACTACGAGAAAAGTATTAAGATAAAATCTAACCATAGGATTAAACATATGGATCCAAATCAGGCGCTTACGAAGTAGCACGTAAACTAGGGTTTAATCTTCTGTCACTCTAGCAACCCATCATCTAGTAACTACTCCACAATGCATTCCCTTAGGCCCAAAGATGGTGAAGGGTCATGTAGTCGACATTCACATAACACCACTAAGGGAATAACAACATACATATCATCAAAATATCGCACACAATCAAATTCACATGATTACTTGCAATGTGACTTCTCCCGTCACCTCAAGAACAAAGGTAACTACTCACAAATGATATTCATTCTCAAGATCAGAGGGGTATTAAATAGCATAATGGATCTGAACATATAATCTTCCACCAAATAAACCATATAGTAATCAACTACAAGATGTAATCAACACTACTAGTCACCCACATGTACCAATCTAAGGTTCCGGTACAAAGGTTGAACAGAAGAGATGAACTAGGGTTTGAGATGAGATGGTGATGTTGAAGATGTTGATGGAGATTGGACTCCCAAAGATGAGAGGGTTGTTGGTGATGACGATGGCTTCAATTTCCCCCTCTGGGAGGGAAGTTCCCCCGGCGGAATCGCTCCGCCAGAGGGCAAAAGTGGTCCTGCCCAAGTTCTGCCTTGAGACAGCGGCGCGCCATCCCGATAGTCCTCCCCTTATTTTTTCTAGGTCAAAAGACCTTATATACCAGAAGATGTGCGCCGGAGGTGGGCTGGGCTACCCACCACCCACCAGGGCGCGCCTCGGGGGCCTGGCACTCCGTGGTGTCTTGTGGGCACCAGGCAGCCCCCTTTGGTAGTTGTTTTCTCCAATATTTATTATATATTGCAGAATAATTCTCCGTAAAATTTCACCTCATTTGGAGATGTGCAGAATAGGTATCTCTGACGTAGTTTTTGAGGTCCAGAATTCTAACTGCCGGTATTCTTCCTCTTTGTGTAAACCTTGCGTATTATGAGAGAAAAGTCATTAGAATTACTCCATAAAGCATTATTATGCATAAAAACATTATAAATAATAGTAGGAAAACATGATGCAAATTGGACGTATCAAACCATGACAAACTTGACGAGGTATTCCATGAAGATATAGTTCATCAGACGAGAGAATGTCGTTGGGGAATTGGTCAAGACGAAAGACATAACAGTGTACTCGTATGAACCATACCGAGTAGCGAATGCGGTCTTAGGAATATCCTCTTCATGAAACGTGGCTCTGGTGGTAACCCAACCTTAAGTCAAGTTTAGAGAAGACTGAGGAACTAGCAAGTTGATCATAAAGATCATTGATCCGAGGAAGGGGGTATTTGTTCTGAATGGTAGCTTGGTTGATAGGACGATAGTCTTGGACCAACCGAGTCGTTCCATCCTTATTCTTGACAAAGAGAGAAGGTGCTCCCCATGCAGAGGATCTAGGGCGAATGAAACCACTACAAAGAGATTTGTCGATTTCTTCCTCAAATTCAAGGAGTTCATGTGGCGGCATCTTGTAGGGTCGCTTGGCTATGGGAGTGGTGCCTGGTTTCAAGTCAATGACAAATTTGACAACTCTAATAGGGGGAATCCCTGGAAGTTATTCTAGAAAGACGTCTTGGAATTCGCAAACAACGGGAATTGTTTCAATGCCCTCAAGTGCTGTTGCGTTCAACACATTCAATAAATAAAGTCGTGCCTCGGCATTTTGAACCAGACAAGCGAGGTAGCTTACTATCTCATCCGAAGGGTGTAGGAGATGGACGGTTTTAGTGGCGCAAACGATAGAAGCAGTATGCCCTTTCAACCATTCCATTCCTAGAATGAGGTCAATATTGGAAGTCTTCAGTATGATGGGAGAGACACGGAATTCCAGTCCTTCAGTTTCAATGGGGGCATTGTTGCAAACCACGGAGGTTCGACATTGGCCTGCAGGGGTGTGTACTAATAGCGAAGTGTTCATGTCCTCACATTTAATGTCATGCTTGTATGCAAAATCTTCTGATATGAAAGAATGTGATGCTCCTGAATCAAATAAAACAGATGCATGTACTGAATTAGCGAGAAGTGTACCCATCATAGTAGCAGGTTGGTCTCAAGCTTCATTCAGATAAACGTGGTTGGCCTGAACACGACCATAAGGCCTGGCATTATTGTTGCGGGGCTGATTGTTTCCACGGATGTTGCTACGGCCAGTTGAAGGCAGAGCCAGCTGGTTCTGATTCTGGTAGCACTCTTTAGCACGGTGACTTGGACGGCCACACTTGAAGCACAACACATCATTGGGGTTGGAAATAGGAGCTCGGGGTGGTGCAGCTGGAAGTCTTGGCTACCTGGGTGGTGGAGGAGGCAGACGTGGTGCAACATAGTACGGTCTTGGTGTAGGTGCAGTTGGATGGTACATACTGTTGGGGATCCAAATCCGACGCTTCTGTGACCGTGAGCCCGAAGATGAGCCAGTGTCACGGTTGCGCCTGAGGGATCCCTAGTATTCCTGCAGACCAGTTTGGACCTGAATGGCCTTGTTCACCAAAGTGGCGAAATCAGCAAAGTCATGCACAAAGAGTGCTAGCTTGATATCAGCTTGAAGTCTGTCACAGAACTTTTCCTGTCTATGTGCATCAGTGGCAATGTCTTCTTCAGCATAGCGGGACAAGTCCAGGAACTCCCGCTGATAAGCATCTATAGTCTTGTTGCCCTGGGTGAGGTTGCGGAACTCGCGCTTCTTCCTGACCATAATTCCCCGAGGAATGAAGTGGCCATGGAAAGCAGCTTGGATATCCGGCCAAGTGATGACGGTTCCAGCAGGTTGAGTATGCCTGTGGCTGTCCCACCATTGAGTAGCAGGGCCCTTGAGGAAGAAGGATGCAAAGGTGACATAACTGGTAGGGGCTACATCAGTAGACTCCATCTCATAAGTGATGTCATGGAGCCAGTCATCAGCATCCAGGGGCTGAGTTGAGTTGCGGTAGATGGTAGGGTTGAGGCACATGAAATCATGCAGAGTTACTGCGGTTGGCTGCTGGTTCATGTTGGGGTGAGGAAACTGAGCCATCACTCCTTCCATGAACTGGCGATTTAGCTCAAACTGATGTATCATTCCAGCCATGTACTCAGGCGATGGTGGAGCGTGGGCCTCACGGCCATGACTGTCGGTGTCAAAACCGGCGGATCTCGGGTACGGGGTCCCGAACTGTGCGTCTAAGGTCGATGGTAACAGGAGACAGGGGACACAATGTTTACCCAGGTTCGGGCCCTCTATATGGAGGTAATACCCTACTTCCTGCTTGATTGATCTTCATGAATATGAGTATTACAAGAGTTGATCTACCATGAGATCATGATGGCTAAAACCCTAGAAGTCTAGCCTGTATGATTATGATTGCCTCTACGGACTAAACGCTCTGGTTTATATAGACACCGGAGGGGACTAGGGTTGTATAAAGTCGGTTACAGAGAAAGGAATCTTCATATCCGAACGCCAAAGCTTGCCATCCACGCCAAGGAGAGTCCCATCCGGACGCGGGTGAGAGTCTTCGGTCTTGTATCTTCATAGCTCATCAGTCCGGCCCATGTCCAATAGGCCAGACGCCCGAGGACCCCTTAATCCAGGACTCCCTCAGTAGCCCCTGAACCAGGCTTCAATGACGAGGTGTCTGACGCGCAGATTGTCTTCGGCATTGCAAGGCGGGTTCCTCCTCCGAATACTCGAAAATAGCCTTCCAACACAAAGAACGTGTCCGGCTCTGCAAAACAAGTACCATACACAACCACAGAGAGTATAATATTTCACGAGTCCCATCCACTGACAACTTTTGTAGCTGACGCCATGTCACCACCCGGTGATTATCTCGAACCGTTTTTCGGCCTGCCGCTCCATGTTTTAAGATGCGGTTTCATTGTCACATCTTGTCAAAGAAGAGATCATGTCCCCTTATTATGGGATTCTCATCAATACGAGCGTGGGTAATCCAACTGTGCTGTCTGCACGGCCCTTGGGAAATAGGCGAGTTTTAAGGCGAGTGGGGAGGCGCTTGATATTCGCTGCCTTTATAAGGAGATAAGGATTCACCCCCTTTCACTCACGTCTTCTTTCTCTCTGCCCACCCATTCTCGAACTCCAGCACCCTAGTCCTCATCTCTTCCGCCTCAAGAAAGCACTCCGATCATGTCCGGATCCAGAGCGCAGGGCAAGTGGATGGTCTCCTCCGTCAAGGAGAAAGACATCACGAAGCTCCGGGAGGCCGGGTACTTGGCCAAGGAAATCGCCCATCGGCTTCCGGCCAAGGGGCAAATTATCCCCACCCCAAAACCCCATGAAAGGGTAGTGTTCATCCCTCACTTCGTCCGGGGATTAGGATTTCCTCTCCACCCATTGGTCCGCGGGCTTATGTTCTACTACGGGGTGGATTTCCACGATCTAGCCCCCAACTCCTTCCTCAACATCTCGGCATTTATTGTCGTGTGCGAGGCCTTCCTCCGCATCTCCCCCACTTCGGATTGTGGTTGAAGATCTTCAATGTGAAGCCGAAGGTGGTGGACGGACAACACACAGATTGCGGAGGCGCCATGGTGAGCAAGATGCCCAACGTCATATGGCTCAAAGGTACTTTCGTAGAGACCATTAAAGGGTGGCAGAAGCAGTGGTTCAATGTCACAGAGCCCCGCAACACCACCTGGGCCGCGGCTCTCGAGTTCAGGTCCGGGGCCCCGATGCGGCTCACCTCCTGGCTAGAGAAGGGCTTAGACTGGGCCTCATCGGACGAGCTAACAGCGCTGCAGATGCTCATCAAGAGCATGGTCGACAAGAACATCAAGCTTGTCAATTGATCCAGGTGATGCTCTTTCGCCGGATCCTTCCATGCCAGAGCCGGGCCTACAATTTGTGGGAGTTCGATCCGACCAAGCACCAGAACCTGCAACACTTCTTCGGCGTCACGCACGAAGGTATTTGGAAGGTCCTCTTCAAGGCCAACGAGACATGGCTGAAGGAGACCGAAGACCATGGGTACAACCTGGTCCACCCCGCCAGTCCGGTAAGGTTTTTCGTGTTTCCAAGGTGTATCCTTTACTTATATACTCAAGGAGAATGTCTGAGCTTCCCCATCTTATTTTTTCAGGGCTGGACAAAGAAGGTGGAGCTGGTCAAGAGTCCGGCTCCACTGCCCGAAGACCCAGCAATTCCACTTCTGACGAGGATGCTGGTTCCGACGCCCTATCAGGCACCGAAGAAGAAGGCCCAGGGGACCAGAGGTGGCCTCCGCCACAAGGGCACTTCGGACGTGACGTCCGAAGACGCCGAGACCCATTCCTCACCCGCCACCGACGAGGAGGAGGAGGAGGAGGAGGAGGAAGAAGAAAGCAACTCCCCCCTTAGGGGGGAGGAAGAAAAGGGCGGCCTCCACACGTCTGGAGGCCGAAGCATCCAAGAAGGGGAAAGCCTCCCTTGCGAACGACACCGCGCCGGATACCGACAATAGCTCCGAGTTGCACCCCAGGGATAAGCCCCCGGCCGAATCGTAACTATTCGAAGGCTCTGACGCACTTATATGTCCAACTCCTTTATCTCGTAATTCTAATGTGTTGAATCACGTGCTGCAGTTCGGCCCACGGCAGCTCCCAGCGATCCTCATCGGGGCATTCGCTGGATTCAAAGGCGATGGACAGCGAGTCGCCGGCGGCGGCTTCCTCTCCCAAGGCCAAGGGCGACGCCGAGGTGCTGTCCTGAAGGACCTTCCTAGGCCAGGGAGAGGTTCACGAGGCCCTCAGGGTGGTGCCAGAGGGTGACCCCTCGGCCGCCGGACACATGGGGGAGCAAGTCCCCCTAGAGACTGGAGATGGGGGCCATATCCACTGCGGCCCCTAGCCGAATACCATTCCGGAAGCCAGTACGGCTCCCGATTCAGGCAAGCAGCCTCCTTCGAAAGAAGGGGGTACGCTTGTTCCGCCGGTGACCTCTGTCCAACCAGAGGCACCGGATACTCTTCTGAAAGCGCTGCAAGGTGCTTCCATTGTTGAGGAACACCGTATCCTTATGGGTACGGTGGTTGAGAAGGTTTAGTCTGTTAAGAGCGGACTGACCGAAGCCTGCACCAGCCTTCTGACAGGCTTTGAGGTAAGCAACGTAAATATGTAAGAAGAAAGTCACAGTATGGACAGTAGCCCCTGAGACTCTATCCGGTGTTCGGAAAGAAAAGCCGGACAGAGGATCAAATAATTTTCGCAGGAGACTAACCATACATGTCTATGCGAATAAGCAGGCGTCACTGCTGGCTACGGCCTCTCATGTTGCCGAAGTCTCTGGACTGAAGCAGAGTCTGGAGCGGGCCGAGGAAGAGCTCGGCCGAGTGAAGAAGCAACTGGAAGACAAGCAAGGTATGTAATGACCTTCTGCATAGAAGAAAGGGTGAACGATTTATGTTTGACCAGAGTGACATGATGTTTGTAGGAGAGGCAACCGAGGTGGAGTCCCTCAACAAGGCGCTGGCCGAGGCCCAAAAGAAAGTAGCAAAGGATCAGGCCGCCTGTGAAAAACACGAGGCCAGGGTTGATGAGGTCCAGCAGGAGCTCGAGGACGCCGTGAAGAAATGCGAGTCCTTGGAGTGCAATATTGCGGATCAAGAGACCGAACTTGCCAAGCCTCGCCAAAGCGCACAAGATGCCCGGGTTGAAGCCCAGGGCGCCCTCCAGGAAATCCAAGAGGCCAGAAAGATCACGGAGGGTAAGGCCTTCATTATGCAAAGCAAATATCTGAAGAAGAGGTATCTCTTACTAACCCGAATTTGGAGTTCTCCAGGAGCATGTGCAGATTTACCGCGCAGTGTTTCTGACGCTGCAGAATTCTTCCGAGCCGAAGAGGGGAGCTCAACGGAGAAGCTGTTCTGGTTGCAATACCTTGTGCCAGAACATTCGGTGCCCTTTAGCGATCAGCTAAAACGGCTGGTCGAACTGCATAGGGTGGCCGAAGTGGCCATGAAGGACTTGACAATCCGGCTGTGGCCTGCCGAAGCCATACCCAGCAGCTACTTCGGGCTCGTGAAGTGGCTGGTCAATGCCTGCCCCCGGCTTGATGCCATCAAGCGGTCGGTCTGTATCGAAGGTGCGCGGATGGCCTTTGCCCGTGTCAAGGTGCAGTGGGCGAAGATAAATGCCGTCAAGCTCGCAACCGAGGGACCGCCCAAGGGCAAGGAGCACCGCACGCCTGAGCGACATTTTGACGATGTCCTAGAGGGATCCCGCATTGTAGCGGAGCAATGTGCTAAGGACATTATTTTTGAATGAATACATTCATGTTTATCATGTCCTGTAGAATGAAACAGAACTGATATGTAATATAATGATTGTTTATTTTTTGAAATTTTACCTCCTGTGCGGTCGTTTTTATTAAATCTGAGAGTTGGCCAGTCGTCGGCTTCAGCCCCCACGTAGGTAGTACGGAGGTGTTCGTGATGGAATCTAAACACTCTTGATCCGAAGGTTTGGTCCTTGAAGGAGGTGTTCAGCGCAACGAACCAGGCAATCGGACTATGTGGCTTTATCACCCTCACTTAGCCATAGGAGTTTGACAATAGAAATTTAGGCGCAGCCCCTAGTATTCGTGAGTCCGAACTAGGGTGTTGTAAACACCTGATCGGGTAAAGACCGATTCGTCGCATAATGCGGAAAAAAACACAAAAGATTTGTAACCTCCGAACAGCTGACCTGCTCACGCCGCATCATGATAGTCAGTTTTCGGCTTTCTCTACGGAGGTGCTCATCCGGATAAACCAGGACACAATCGTAGTAGTTCTCCCTTTACTACCCTAGCCGATATAGCGGAACGTAAGGTAGTAAGCACAGGAGCCGGGCAACCCAACTATTGACCAAAGACATGATTCGGAGCCAATGCATATAATGCTGAATTCGGGGTGCCGAACTATACTGTAAAAGTGTTCAGACTTTGTTGCGATAGTATGGAGCGCAATGAAGCCCCTGGCGAATTAAAGCGTACCAGAGTGTACGTGTGCAATCGATAAGAATAACAAAATAAAATGAAGTTGTAAGCTAGTGCCACATAAGTTGGGCCGCAAACAGTTCTCATTATAATTTAATACGTCAACGCGTATTTGTACAAATAGTGCGATGCGCAACTGGGTTATTTAAGATGCCAAGATCAAGGGACGAGCTTGCGTGTGGGACCTGAATATAGGTAGAATGATCATTGAGGAAAACATCTAAAAATTCCCCCCACGCGTCTGTGCTACTTGCCGCCTTGGTGTATCCGTCCTTCAAAAGGACCGATGAGCAGGCTGCCGCGAGTGGCCTGTGGAAAAGAAACCTGAAAAGGATAAAAAGAAGAGTGAAAGTATGTGTGTCCATGGAAGGTTGAGCCGTATTATGGACCACAGTCTGGTTATGCCTCCGTCTGTGCCCATGGTATTTTGAGTGCGTAGTTATGTACGCGCGGTACGAATGCCGCCGTTTTGTCGGGACTGGGACGGAGGCCAAATAGCTAGTCGAGCTCTTGACGAGCTGGACTGTCCTTCTGCAGAGTAGTCTGGACTCGTTTGACGGTGTCCGGGAGCTTGGCCGCCGAATTAAGGTTCTGCTTAAAAAGGCCGCTCTGTACTTCTGCTGCTAGGGCAGCGGTGTGCTCCTCGGTGCGGAGGGAGCGCTCCGTGTTTCCATTAACTGTTATGACACCGCGTGGTCCGGGCATCTTGAGCTTGAGGTAAGCATAGTGTGGCACTGCATTGAATCGAGCAAATGCGCTTCGTCCGAGCAGTGCATGATAGCCGCTGCGGAACGGGACAATATCGAAGATCAATTCGTCGCTTCGGAAGTTGTCCAGAGATCCGAAGACAACCTCCAGTGTGATCGAGCCTTTACAGCGGGCCTCTACACCTGGTATGACTCCTTTAAAGGTAGTTTTGGTGGGCTTAATCCTTGATGGATCGATGCCCATTTTGCGCACTGTATCCTGATAGAGCAGGTTAAGACTGCTGCCCCCATCCATGAGGACTCGCGTGAGGTGGAATCCATCGATTATTGGGTCGAGGACCAGTGCGGCTGAACCACCGTGGCGGATACTAGTCGGATGGTCCCTGCGATCGAAAGGGATCGGGCAGGACGACCATGGGTTGAATTTTGGGGCGACTGGCTCTATCGCATAAACCTCCCTGAGCGCGCGCTTGCGCTCCCTCTTGGGGATATAGGTAGCGTATATCATGTTCACCATTTTGACCCGAGGGGGAAACTTCTTCTGTCCCCCTGTGTTCGGTGGACGGGGCTCCTCGTCATCGTCTTTGCTTTGCGACCCCTTCTCTTTGTTCTTGGAATTTATCTTGCCGGCTTGTTTGAAAACCCAACAACTTTTGTTGGTGTGATTGGCTGGTTTATCTGGGGTGCCGTGTATCTGGCATGGACGATCGAGTATGCGGTCCAAGCTGGATGGGCCCGGGTTGTTCCTTTTGAATGGCTTCTTCCGCTGGCCGAACTTGGAGCCACTGAATCCGGCGTTGACCGTCGTGTCATCGGTATTGTTATCGTTGTTTCGACGCTTGTGTCTGTTGCGTCGGGGCTTGCCGTTGCTATTTCTGGCTTCAGAGGTGCCAGGTTTGCTTGTATTGTTATTGCTATGGGCTAGGCAGCTATCTTCGCCCGCGCAAAAGAGGGTCATGAGTACCGTGAGGGCTGCCATGGACTTCGGCTTTTCCTGGCCGAGGTGTCAGGCGAGCCATTCGTCATGGATGCTGTGTTTAAAGGCCGCTACGGCTTCGGCATCCGGACAGTCAACAATCTGGTTCTTTTTGGTTAAGAACCTAGTCCAGAATTTCCTGGCTGACTCTCCGGGCTGTTGGACTATGTGACTTAGGTGATCGGCATTCGGAGGTCGGACGTATGTACCTTGGAAGTTATCGCGGAAGGCGTCTTCCAGGTCCTCCCAGCTGCCAATGGAGTTTTCGGGCAAGCTGTTCAACCAGTGCCGAGCTGGTCCCTTTAGTTTTAATGGGAGGTATTTGATGGCATGAAGATCATCACCGCGGGCCATATGAATATGGAGAAGAAAATCCTCGATCCATACCGCGGGGTCTGTTGTCCCATCATATGATTCGATGTTCACGGGTTTAAACCCTTCTGGGAATTCGTGTTCCATTACTTCATCGCTGAAGCAAAGGGGGTGTGCGGCGCCTCTATATCGGGCCACGTCGCGACGTAGCTCGGATGGAGTCCGTCTGCGGTTTTCAGCTCGGGCGTGATTATGCTTGTCGTGTCCGGCTAGGTAGCCGTCATTGCGTGTAGGGGCACGCCCTTGCGATCCATAGATCGATCTGGTCTGTCCTGCTCTACTATCCAGGTCCTGCCGTAGGTCATATGTATATCCCCGAGCTGTTTTATCTCTGCCTTTACGGTGAGGTAGTACGGGCTGGTGTTCGGCTTGAGTTGCCGCTTTGTCCCGGCCATGTGGTGGTCGATCAGCCGCATTACGCGCTGATGGTATGGGCTCAAGTGCCTCGTCATCGAATTGAGGTAGCAATTTGCACTTCGGGTAACATTTGGTTGGGCGCTCGAGGCCGTATTCCTCGGCCGCCAGGACATTAGTCCATCTATCATTGAGCAGATCTTGATCAGCTTGAAGCTGCTACTGCTTCTTTTTCAGGCTCCTTGCAATCGCTATTAGCCGGCGCTTAAAGCACTCCTGCTCGAGAGGTTCCTCAAGCACGATAAAATCCTCATTGCCGAGGCTCACCTCATCCTCGAAGAGCGGAAGATAATTACTGTCCTCCGAGTCTTCGTTTACGGCCTATTCATCAGGGCTGACTCGCCCATCTTCCCGTTCGTCCTATTCGGAGGTTGGCTCGACGGGGTCTTCATTGTCTTCGGCATCATCTAGAGTCTTGCTTTCTCCTGTGCCGGTATTGCTGTTTTTTCCACGGCGTGACTTAGAGCGGCGCCGCTGTCGCCGCTTTTGCTGTATCTCAGGAGGTTTATCCTCGACTGGATCTTCTTTGTCATCGCCGTTACCCGCTTTGGGTGTATCCACCATGTATACGTCATACGAAGAGTTGGCCGTCCAACGTCTGGTGAACGGCGGATTTTCGGCCCATCGATGTCTTCGGAGCCGTAATCGAGCATGTCGGTTAAGTCTTCGACAGTGCCTATTAAGTGGGAGGTGGGTGGGAAGCGAAATTCCCCGTCATCAGCCCCCAGTTCAAACCGGATATAATTCGGCTTTGAGTCCCCTGCTAAGGGGAGGGTTTTTAATGAGTTTAGTACATCGCCTAAAGGTGAGTGCTGGAAGATGTCCGCGGCGCTGAATTAGACGACCGACGCCTGATCAGGCTCGACGGACGTGGATGCACGTGTTTCGGAACCTGTGGCCGGAGATGAATCCGAGGTTCCGGTGACGCAGATCCCGCTTGAGGTTAGGTCTGTGTGCGGCTCCAACGCCGCTGAGTCTGCGGCTTTCGTGGCGGGGTTGAGCTTCCCGTCCTCGGATGGCGCAATCTGCTCCGGATGTAGGGCCAGAGCACTTACAGGTGCTATCTCCTGGGTATGGTCCGATGACAGATTTAGGTCATGTTCATCGCGATGGCAGGGAGCAGCTGCCGTGGGCTCGAATCCATTGAAGATCAAGTCTCCACGGATATCAGCAACGTAGTTCAAGCTTCCAAACCTGACTTGATGGTCAGGGGCGTAGCTGTCGATCTGTTCTAGATGGCCAAGTGAGTTGGCCTGCAGTGCGAAGCCGCCGAACATGAAGATCTGTTTGGGGAGGAAAACCTCCCCCAGGACGGCGTTGTTGTAGATGATTGATGGAGCCATCGAACCTCTTGATGACGATGAAGTGGAACTCTCAATGAAAGCACCAATGTCGGTGTCAAAACCAGTGGATCTCGGGTTGGGGGTCCCGAACTGTGTGTCTAAGGTCGATGGTAACAGGAGACAGGGGACACGATGTTTACCCAGGTTCAAGCCCTCTCTATGGAGGTAATACCCTACTTCCTTCTTGATTGATCTTGATGAATATGAGTATTACAAGAGTTGATCTACCACGAGATCGTGATGGCTAAAACCCTAGAAGTCTAGCATGTATGATTATGATTGCGTCTACGGACTAAACCCTCCGGTTTATATAGACACCGGAGGGGACTAGGGTGGTACAAAGTCGGTTACATAGAAAGGAATCTTCATATCCGAACGCCAAGCTTGCCATCCACGCCAAGGAGAGTCCCATCCGGACACGGGTGAGAGTCTTCGGTCTTGTATCTTCATAGCCCATCAGTCCGGCCCATGTCCAACAGGCCGGACGCCCGAGGACCCCTTAATCCAGGACTCCCTCAATGACCAACGGCTCTAACCATCCTGCTTAAACACAACAGGGTAGTTTAGCATTGAGTAATTGCATAGGCAAGGAATCATTCATGATGTAACATTCACAATGAAAGAAGTACGATGGATACAACATAGTAGTCAAACACGACATACAGATCCATACATAAGTTCAGTTACAAGCCATAAGTACAAGTTCAGAAAGGGAAATAGTCTAGACCAAGTAGGCGGCGCGTAGGCACGCGGTGGAGGGATGCAACAATGCGACGTAGTGATATGCTACATCAACATCGGGGACACCCTCTGAAGCTAGGTAACTAAAGGTGACGAAGCTGCATATGGCGCGCTCCATGGTGACTCCGGTGCAGGAAGTAGTCCCGAACCAAGAGAAGAGGTCCTCGTGCAGGGGTATCACCTCCAACATCAGACCACACAACACTCGGTGGCATCTCAGTCTGGCGCGGGTAAAGGACGAACTCTGGCTGAATCCCTGCATGGACTGCTAGAAGCATCTATGTCAGAGTGTCGTAGTGGCGCTCACGAGTGGCGTACAACTCGATAGCAAGAGCTCGAACAGTGTGATCCAGAGCCTCAATGTACCGAACTAGAACCTGAGGGTCGTAACGATGGCTCACATAGGGGGTACAGATAGCAGTGTAGTATCCAGTCTCATCCCCAGCTGGGGCGTAAGGGATGTATCTGAACCCACTCTCCTCCAAGCGGGGATGCTCTCTACGAAGCTGGGTGATAGCAACAAAGGTAGCATCATGGACTGCCATCTCAATAGTCACTCCATAAGGTGTGGAACTCAGTGATGGAGCGATCTCGTCGATCGTAGATGTCGACCACAGCGCGGTACTGCTCCTGGTTGAACTCGCGGTGGTCCTTGCACACAATGTACTAAGGATACCAATGATATCCCAGCAGGGTCAAGAGATCAACCAGAATGGCCAAGAACCTAGTAGCCTCAATAGCCATGGTATGGCGCACGGCCTGCGTTGCGGGACGCATCTAAAACAAAAGTTCAAAGATGTCAAAAGACAGTGTGTGTATCATTCAATATACCTTCAAAGGAAATTTTAGATAATCCAGCTCTCCAGATGGATGTGATCACGAGAACCTATTGTTTGAGTTAGTAAAATCATTTAACCCGAATAGAAGAGAGATCAGAGTCCTAGAGTATAGATCGAGGAATAAAAGATCCTAATACCACCCAATTGTGATGTGGGCCCATAAGCCACACAACAATGTTAGTAAAGGTTTTGCAATGTTTAGACTTAACTTCGTCCAAGGAGTTAGAAGGGGGGTCCTACAGGCAGTCGTCTCTGATACCAACTTGTGACGCCCCCGATTCAATCGTACACTAATCACACACGCAAATGTGTACGATCAAAATCGGGGACTCACGGGATGATATCACAACACAACTCTAGACACAAATTAAAGTAGTACAAGCTTTATATTACAAGCCAGGGGACTCGAGGGCTCGAATACATCAGCTCGAATAGAAACGAGTCAGCAGAAGCAACAATATATGAGTACAGACATAAGTTAAACAAGTTTGCCTTAAAAAGGCTCGCACAAAAGTAGCAACGGTCGAAAAGGCAAGCCCTGCATCCTAGGAACCTCCTATCTACTCCTGGTCGTCGATGGTCTCCACGTAGTAGTAGGCTCCGTCGGGGTAGTAGTAGTCGTCGATGGTGGCATCTCTGTTGGGCAATTGATAGAAAAGCAAATAATTATGACAATATCCAAGGCAATCATCATGTATATAGTTATCACGTCCAAGATTAGTATACTGAAATGATTCTACATCTACTACTATTACTCCACGCATCGACCACTATCTAGCATGCATCTAGTGTATTAATTTCATGGGAAAATGGAGTAATGCATTAGGCAAGATGACATGATGTAGAAAAGATAAACTCACGTATGAATAAACCCCATCTTGTTACCCTTAATAGCAACGATACATGTGTGTCATGTCTCTTTCTGTCATTGAGATTGAGCACCGCAAGATCGAACCCATCACAAAGCACCTCTTCCCATGGCAAGATAAATCAATCTAGTTGACCAAACCAAACCAATAAATTGGAGAAGAAATACGAAGCTATAACAATCATGCATAAAAGAGTTCAAAGAAGACTCGAATAATATTCATGGATAGATCTGATCATAATCTCACAATTCATCGGATCCCAATAAACACACCGCAAAAAAGAGTCACATGAAATAAATCTCCAAGAACATCGAGGAGAACATTGAATTGAAGATCCAAAAGAGAGAAGAAGCCATCTAGCTAATAACTACGGACTAGTAGGTTGATACGTCTCCAACGTATCTACTTTTCCTAACGCTTTTCCTCTTGTTTTGGACTCTAATTTGCATGATTTGAATGAAACTAACCTGGACTGATGTTGTTTTCAGCAGAACTACCATGGTGCTGTTTTTGTGCAGAAATAAAAGTTCTCGGATTGGAACAAAACTTTGCAAGGAATTTTTATATAATAAAAGATAATTTCTGGGGCCAAGGACCACCGGAGGGGGGCACCTGGGTGGGCACAACCCACCAGGGTGCGCCCCCCTCTAGGCGCACCCAGGTGAGTTGTCCCCACCTGGTGGCCCCGCAGACCTCAACCCTAATACTATCAAATCACATTTTTGGAGAAAAGAATCAAGGAGGAAGAATTATCGCGTTTCACGAGACGGAGCCACCGCCACCTCCTGTTCTTCATCGGGAGGCCAGATCTGGAGTCCATTTGGGGCTCCGGAGAGGGGGATCTTCGTCATCACCAACCCTTCTCCATCGCCAATTCCATGATGCTCCCCACCAGAAGTGAGTAATTCCTTTGTAGGCTCGC
Source organism: Aegilops tauschii subsp. strangulata (assembly GCF_002575655.3). Taxonomy (NCBI): domain Eukaryota; kingdom Viridiplantae; phylum Streptophyta; class Magnoliopsida; order Poales; family Poaceae; genus Aegilops; species Aegilops tauschii. The sequence goes on from NC_053040.3 coordinate 326,851,310, forward strand.
TAGTCGGTGAGGAGTTGGATGAGATTCATCATGTAATCGAGTTAGTTTTGTTAGGGATTGATCCCTAGTATCCATTATGTTCTGAGATTGATGTTGCTATGACTTTGCCATGCTTAATGCTTGTCACTTTGGGCCCGGGTGCCATGATTTCAGATCTGAACCGTTTATGTTATCACCATTATATCTATGTTCTAGATCCGATCTTGCAAGTTATAGTCACCTACTACGTGTTATGATCCGGCAAACCTGGAGTGACAGAAGTCGGGACACTTCCCGATGATGACAGTAGTTTGAGGAGTTCATGTATTCACCATGTGTTAATGCTTTGTTCCGGTTCTCTAAAAAGGAGGCCTTAATATCCCTTAGTTTCCAATAGGACCCCGTTGCCACGGGAGGGTAGGACAAAACATGGCATGCAAGTTCTTTCCATAAGCACGTATGACTATTTACGGAATACATGCCTACATTACATTTATGGACTGGAGCTAGTGTCGTATCGCCCTAGGTTATGACTGTTATATGATGAATATCATCCAACGAATTCAGCGATCCAATGCCTACGAATTTCTCTCATATTGTTCTTGCTAAAGTACTACTGCCACTACAAAACAATACACTTCTGTGATGATACGTGTTTGTCACAGTAGGTCACGTTTTCTGTCATGCATGTACATCCGTGACAAATTTATGACAGAATCAAGATAGTCATACCTGTGCTGTCGTAGAAGTGTTCCATGACATTACCAAAATTATCATCACGGAAGTGTCCACTTCCATGACGATAAATCACGCGTCATAGAAGTGCTTTCGTCAAGGGTGACCGACACATGGCATCCACCATAACGGAACGCCGTTAAGCTATCGGGTCCGGTTTTGGATCCGATAACCTGTTAACAGCCCCAACCAATGGGGATTTTCCATGTGTAAAATCATCATTGGCTGGAGGAAACACGTGACGGCTCACCGTTGGGACAGATGTCATCCACTCATTGGACCCAAAGCGCCTATGATACGTCGACACATGGCATGGCCCAATAGAGGCCCATTCCTGTGAAAAGGCCGGCCTGTTTGACTTGGTCAAAAGGTGGCGGGCCGGCCCACGGCAAGCCTCTTAACGGCCTGTTTGCATATAGCCCATTTACAGCCCGCTAACCCAGGGCCCGTTTACAGCCTATCCGAATTAGGCCCAGTAGCGTCATCTGGGCCGTCCAATATAATTCCAGCCCGTTTTAACTTCCGGCCCATGTATGGCCCATGACGTCTTTCGGCCCATATGAGGCCCTTATTACTCTCGCATTAATGGCCCGTGGTAAAACTGGCCCGTGATGAACAGTGTATCACTTTATACCCATTAACGGCACGTGGTGAAACTGGCCCGTAATGAACAGTGTATCACTTTATACCCATTAACGGCCCATTATTCTGTTGGGCCGTTTCCAGCCCATGTTATCTTTCGGCCTTCTCGGGGCCCATTTATTCTTCGGCTCATTTCCACATTCGTTTACTTACGGCCCGTTACTGTCATTTTCTGCTTGTGGGCCAAATTCAGCCCGTGGTTACAGTCAGCCCGTTTGTGGCCCGTTAATACGTTGGGCCGTTTTCATCGCGTCATCAAAATAAGGCCGATTAACAATGGCACGTTATGGTCGGCCCATGAATGGACGATTTCAACTCTAGCCCATTTACGGCCATAATGTGGTCTGTTATTGGCCCATGTTTGGCCAACCGATCATACGGCCCGTAGAAGGCCCATTGATGATACATCCCATAGAAGGCCCATTGTGTCTACGGCCCATATAAGGCCCATTGTTTCTACACCACGTAGAAGGCCCATTGTTTCTACGGCCCTTAGAAGGCCCATTGTTTCTACAGCCCGTAGGAGGCCCATGTTAACTACAGCCGGTGGGCATCAAAGTTCGCCACCAGTGCAAATATAGGGAACACCCTACACTATACAAAAATGGCTTGATGTTTTCTTCAGCCAGTGGCTGCACGTTAAGAACAAATTTTGTATCGCACCAAAACAAATTACAACTATAAAACAAAAGGAAGGTTGGCATAAAAGTTAACAGTCTAGCAGATAAATGCACCACTAGAAGTTCAGAAGCTCAGTTCATTTGACCTGACTGTTACGTTTTCATGCTGTATTGTCTGATGGAGCACCATAACATTCGCCTTGAGTTCTCCTAGGCTCCTGAACAACATAGAAAATGTCTGATAGTCTGGTTTCAAAACCATGCATATCTTGACAACATCGAACAATGTCTCTCCTTGTTTCACAAAGGGTCTCTGTTAGGGAATGGACTTGTGTCTGGAGCGCAGATACAACATTGTTTTGTGCTTGCATATCTTGATCATGAGGCAGTTTGGACGAGATTGCCTTAACAACCAACCTAGTATTACGCAGGAACGTGCTTTTGGCACTGTTAGTGGACAGGTACTGACCCACTGCATGACATTGCGGTTATAGTTGCCTCGCCACCTTCAGAAGGTGGCGGTTCCACCATTTTTTCCCTAGCTCGCCGAAAAGTTGAGGTTTTACATTAGTAGTACCAGAACAGAACATATTAAGGAGGCAGCAAAACCAAACAAAATAGCTTTGGTCTATATACAGAACTTATTCTGGTGAACCCATGTAAAATAATAGTTGTATTTTATTGCAAAGTACGTAATAAAACCAGGTTCCAAACATATGACCATGTACCATCGCTAATGTATTGTCTATTTCTTCACATTGTATTGAGGGCTAAGGATAAAGAGACGAAGTTTATAATACGGTAAGCATAGTATGACATCATTCATATCACAAAACAACTGAGAACGGACAAACAGGCAATTGTAACGTTGTGTGGGCAAGTCCAGCACGGAACTAGATTACAGGTCAAGATCAAAGGAACATCACTCCTCTCTTTTAAACCTTGTAAGGTGCAATGATACGCTAAGACAATTGTGTATAAAATTGAAAAGAGTAATAGACATTGGCTGCAAACCATGCAGTTCAAGGCACAAGTCAAGGTAAGTAGTAGTTAAAAGGCATGAGGATTAAAGACTTACAACAGCGGCTTTGACTGGTGTAGTCATGCCCTTCTTCTTACTGGTGTGACAGTCCTTGAAGATTTCCACAGCATTTGGTTCAGGTACTTTTTGGTCCTTGCGGGCTTTCCTCTGCATTTGGAACAAGTCAATATAGATCTGATAATATGGTACAGCGAAAAGAGTGAAACAGCAGCTAATTACAAGAGCCTCGCAGTGTGCAATATAGCTACGAGATCCTGTCGTCTGTTGGAATTTCACTTTCGTACGGTTGGCCTTGTTCTTTGAACATTTCACCTACAAGAAGATAGATTTGTGTGGCACATACGTAAATAGGACTTCAACATGTGATCTGATCACATATATATAATGTACTTGATACTTCGGATCGGACCAGTGTTTAACGAGGCCTCTCCAGTCTTCATCAGATTTATTTTCCACTGGAGATGTTTGGGCAAGTTCACTGTTAGCCTTGCCTTCAAAGTGAGTTTTCCTCAAGTTATACCGATACCGTTGCAGAGCAAACTTGAAAACACGGGTGCAAGCTTGTCTGGTTGCATCATCTTGGCTATCCAACTTGAACCTCATCTGTTGAAAATTATGGGAGTCTCATTATCAGCAACCTCGAAAGTATTGGACAGAGCAAGACGATATTACTAGTTTCCATACATAACCATACTTACAGATAAATGGTCGAGGAAGGTGTTGAACTGGGTTTCTTCTTTGTCATTCCTGTACTGAATCCATGTTGGGAGGGTACGTACATGACACCTAACAGCAATCGCTGCCTCTGATACTAACTTGGTTGACTCTATAGCATCACGTGGCCTTTTTAAACCTGCCTCAAAACGGATCTCCATTCTTCCTCCTCTAGATTTAGTTAACTATCGAGCATTATCCCTGATGTTTGTTTCCGCTTGCGCCTAGGTGCTAGTCCAACAACAAACATAGGAAGTGTTAGTGTACATCAAACTGTGAGACTACATATAAAGAAGCACGCAACTGTAACTTGACTCCAGCAACTACATTCTTGTTGTTGAAGCTCACAAAGTTCATCTGATCTTGCTAACTCATCTTGTGTCAAGAGTGCTTCAAAAGTAGTGTCAGGTGGCAAGGGAGCTTGGGAACGTGCTGCTAGCTGAGTTGACCAACGAGTAAATCGTGCAGCTGGTGGTACTGTGGAAGGTGTTGCAACAACTAGGGTTGTCTCTGCTTGTTTGGTGGCAGCTATTTGTTTCTATTTGGCTTGTTCTGCAGCCCGTTTAGCACGGGATACCCTGTCGGTACAATTTTCCGCTGGACTTTGACCTTCTATTGCACCATCGGTACCAGCAGAATCTGCAGGATTCTTCCGCTTCCCGTTCCCTGTCGTTCTGTCTTGCTTCCTCTTTCTCTGTGCCATGTTAAGTCAAGCCGACAAGAAAAATGAATAACAATTTCGTTCTTCAGAACAAATTGATGCGTGATACAGACGAACTGAACTTTGATGTTAGACAACCACATGATAGGAGGATGTAATATGTAAGAAAAACAGGACGACATGAAATAACCAGAACTATGATGTGTAAACTAAGCAGAAGACATTTCACTAAATTAGAAGCAATGCAATAGAAGGTAGCCACCATATGAAAGATGCTACAAATATCGCTCTGCCAAGTTAATAGTGTCTCATCATAAATGCCGTTTAAACAAATGTGAAGCAGTACAACAAATAAATCATATGCAAGATGCAAACAACATCACACTATCAAGTTAAAGGTCTCTTGTCATTAGTGCCATTGCATATTCACAACATTGCATATTCACAGCTTATGATGTGGAAACTAAGGAGAAGGCATTTCAACAAATTAGAAGCAATGAAAGCTAGACACCATATGAAAGATGCACCGAATATCACCCTACCAAGTTAAAACTGTCTCGTCATAAGTGCCATTTCAACAAATTAGTAGTACAAGCTAGAAAAGAATGCGAGATGTAACCTATATCACACTCTGAAGTCAAACGTGTCTTATGATAAGTGATTGTTGCAGGTTACACAACAGTAGTAATTTGATGTAAGAACATGGTGTGATAGACAGATATTGTATGTTCTAGAAACAGGAACACGTGTCTTATTCAAGTATAATGTGTAAAGTAAGCAGATGGAAAACAAAATTAGAAGCAATACAAGCTAGACATCACACATAACATGCAACCACATATAACAGTGCCAAGTTAGAGGGAGCACCGGTGATGGTGCACTAGGGGAGACATGCTCATCATAAACACAGCTACGTTGAGTGTCTATGCATGTGTTGTCTTGGAAATCATCTTGGGGGGATGGAGGAGCAGAAACTGTAGAGGCCCTCCGTTTGGAAGGAGCACCTTTATCCGCTGCCTTGCTAACTTCCTTCCGCTTTATTGATTTTGAATTGACAAGTAAAACCGACAAGAAAAAGCAATAAAATTCTCTCTTCAGAACTCATTCATGCATGATACTGACAATCACTACTTTGATGTAAGGCAAACACATGATACCAGGATGGAATATGTACAAAAAACAGGACGGCATGGCATGTTCACAACTGTTTGTGTAAACTAAGCAGAAACCATTCCAACAAATAAGAAGCAATGCAAGCTAGATAGCACATGAAAGATGCAACCAATATGACTCTGCCAAGTTAAAAGTGTCCCATCATAAATGGCTTCAACAAATTAGAGCAGCGCATGCTATAAATCATATCAAAGATGCAACTAATATCACACTGCATATACTGAAGGTGTCTCGTCATATTGATTTATGCGGGATACAAAAAACAATAGTTTTATGTGCGGCATATACTGAAATGGTAGACTGACCCAAGTCAGGCGACTTGCATAAAATATATGTTTTTACACAGCAAAAGATCCATAAAAACAACAACATAAAGAAAAACTATCACTTCTCGCCGAATGAGACGGCCTCGTCGTCTTTGGCTGCCGGCGCGAACCAGCTGTAGCTGCCGACGTGTGTCTCCACACCGTGGTTGTCCTCGGCCTCCATCTACTCGTTCACACGGAGCGTGCGGGCGCTCTGCACGGACGAGAGCACCGCCCGGTTCAAGTCGAGGACGTTCGGTTCCGCCTGCAGGAGGGCCTCGATGGCAGCGGCATCCGCGCGCTCCGCGTCGAGTCGAGCCTCTGCCGCCCAGTTCAAGTCCAGGACGTCCGGTTCCGCCTGCAGGAGGGCCTCGATGGCAGCGGCATCCGCGCGCTCCGCCTCAAGTTGAGCCTCCGCCGCCCGGTTCACATCCATGACATCCAGTTCCGCCTGCAGGAGAGCCTCGATTGCAGCGGCATGCGTGCGCTCGGCGTCGAGTTGAGCCTCTGCCTCACGGTCCTCCTTTATTATCGCCAGGTTGAACCGCTGGTCCGCCTGCACCATGGGGGACTCGGACGCTGGCACGAAGTCGACGTCCATCGTCTCATACCCATCGGGGGCCTTCTGTGCCGCGACCTCCGCCATGAACATTGGATCGGCTTCCTCCTCCTCATAGCTTGGCTCCAGAGAACTCGGGGATTGGCCCGCCGCAAAGCAAGCTTGGGAACGGAGGTCTGTGGTGCCGACCGCCGCCGCGATTTCTGCGCGGCGCTCCGGCGTCAGCATCTTGTAGTACGTGATCTTGCGGCGCACCATGGCTTTCCAGCGAACTAGGGGACGCTTGATGCGGGCTAGGGGACCGAAAGGTGGGGGAAGGGGCTGGAGATTAGGTGTGGTTTTAGGGCAGTGGCTGGCGTAGGCCGAGTAGCGAAGGTTCTGGTGTGAATAGTGGTTTTGGTGATGACCGGTCGATCGGTTTTGACTGTACATCATTCTTGTCGCGTTCGCGTTGCAACCCGGCACGCTGGACCCTCCACGTCGCTCACCGAATGGAACATGCTTCGTCTTGCGTTTTCGCTCGCTTGTGGGACTGCAGTTGAGAGCAAACCGACGTCCCTCCCCCTCCCCCGCCCGCGTCATTTAATGCAGAGTAAATAAAAATAGAGGGAGTATACTACGGATGAGGATCCCCTGACGTGGCCGAACCCATTGTGTAACTGACATGCGGGGCCTAGCAAGCATCGGGTCCGCCAGTAAGTGACCGAAAGGGAGGGTAAGGCAGGGATACGTATGTGAAAGGAGCTTCCAATGATATAATTTTCACATTATACATCTCATGTACTATTAATCTTGTCAATAGTCAAATGCGGTTTTGAAAAACGCATTAGAGCATGGTTAATAATATAGCCAGTCGATGGCTATAAGGAACTGGCATGTCATCTACAGCCATCATCTATTATATGCACTCATATAGTAGTGTGGGCTATAAGGTTGGCTATTTCCCGCAAAAAAATTATAAGGTTGGCTATTGTATTAGTACTTTTTTCCATCTCCTCTCCATCTCTTTCTTCATATTTATTGTAGTATTTAACTAGGAATGCGTATATAGCTAGGCTCTTGCATGAGAGCTCACTCCCCTTACTTTTTCACATCTCTCTCCTCCACATAGGCCCTATATAAATGGAAGGAGGGAGTACAACTATGAGCACTGCATACTCTAGTACAGATGTTGTCAGTACTCCACTAGTACTATTGGATAGGGAGCTTAAAAAAAGTTACTATTGGACTGGCTATACGTGGCGAAATCCTAGTAGGAAGAGCATGCACAAGAACAAGCACATTCACGTGGTTGAAAACAAATTGGAAACCATCTCGAGTACAAATCTAGGAGTACGTACGAATCTAACAATATTGATTGGGCGTTGTTGAATGTTGATATTTTTTTTATCAAAGTAGAGATACTTTGACTACACATAAAACTTATATGTAAACTAGACAGGATAGGAGGGAGTATATTCTATGTTCAAAAACGAAACAAACATTGAATACCCTTTATATATGATTTGTGGATGCTATGATCACCGGTTCAAAATTTTGAATCCGCCTTAGGTATCACACATGCCCCCACTCGTTCTCTCTCGATTTCATCTCGGGGTCCGGAGATCGATTGAAAGAGGACTAGGGTGGGTACAATACGTTCGTTTCCCTTATGAACGTACAATATACTCCCTTTGATCCCCACAGACCCCCCCCCCCCCGCGCGGGTCATTTCTATCATAGAACCATACCAAACCTTTATCTCCTTGCATGACATGTAATTGATCTCTAAACATCAATCGATCTCGTCAACACGTGTTGGGGCATGAACCGAATGGAATGTCAAAACTAAGACGCGAAGCGACACGTAGTGGAGGCAAAGTGAAACTTTAAATGAACCGTTTGTTTGTATGCATGTCGGACAAATTACAAAACATTGGAAATACAAGCATGGTCTAGGCCCACATGCGAATGATACTCGGCGGAATGTTCAAATGAGGCATGCGGGAGGATGGACTCGACTGGAGGGCCACATGATCGATGGAGAAGAGGGTTGGAGAGGAATGAGAAATAAGCAAACACCACATGATTATACTTGAACGGCTCAAATAAACAATAAGTTGTCTCGCTTGGCCTACATAGTGAAAGGCCTAATGCGCAACGCGGAGCACTGACGCTCGAACATGGCCGGGAAAACAAGGAAACCGACATGTGGGGCACACCTGTCGGGACGACGTAGCGCAAACTAGTCCAATGGAGGAGCTGGCCCACGACCTCCTCACCACCGGCAACCGTTCATGTGGGTCGTGGGGGCCAACAACGTGGCGCAGCTCCAGCACCGCCTCTGGACACGGCGACCGTGGTGAGCGACACGCTCATTGTCGCTAGACACGGTCGGTTTCAGTGTGCCGAGGGTGGCGTTAGTGCTGTGGAACGACCAACAGTATGTTTGGTTTGTGCCCAAGGTTGCCCCATCAAAGCATTGGGTAGCCAAAATTTTGGTTGAGGTTTTGGTTGCCCATGATTTGGCCGACATCGGCAAGAAAAACGAACTAGAGTTGGCTAGAGTTCATTGGCATGCCAAAAAAATGGCAACCATCCAAACAAAGACCAATCTTTGGGTCATGACCAAAAGTTTGGTATGGTGCACTTTGGCCACAATCCAAACACACCCCAACACCCGGCTCGTCGAGGATGCACGGGGCGCCGGGACGCGTCCGCGGAGTGGTGTAGCGCGGCCAACTGCATCCTCAAGACCTGAGACCATGCCAGATCGTCTTGCTTTTTGAATGACATGCGTCGATCGCATGTGAGCAAAGGGCATATCCAACGTTGCCACGACCGCAGCTGTCTACCCTGGCACACCAAAAACCCTCGTCCCTTGCGCCGTCGCGCGGTGCGTACCTAGCCGGCGCCAACTACCCGCATTCATGCCATCCGTCCGTATGCCGTCGTTAAGAGGCTCGGTGCCCGAGGAACCAACTCCGGCGACTTAATGACGCACCAGGATGCTTGGCCTCACCGGAATGTGCTACTTAAAGCGGCAACGCCCAGCTAACCTCCACACCATAGCGCATCGTCCTCCTACCTGGCACCACATCCGCCATGACCGCAAGCGCGAACGCTATGCGGGAGAGCTTGTCTTCGAGGATGAAGCTCGAGGTCGCCGCCCTCGCTCAAGTCGCCGCACAAGCGGTGACCACGCTGGCGGCCGACGACGGGAGCACCGTCAGCCACGCGTCCTACTTGCCGCCGTCCAACGTCCGGCACCACCGAGGTCGGGGACTCCTCCGAGGATGAGTAGGGCATGGGAGGCGGCAGGGCATGGTGTGCCAACTGGCCGATCCGTCTCCCGTGTTCTACTTTTCCTCGCCAGGGACCGTGCCTTCACTTCACGGGTCTTGAACCCCGCCCCCGTACATGGAGATCGCAGATGGAGGACGTTGGTCGCCGCCGTAGAATAGGTTTAGGGTCGGGTTTCTTTTATTTTTCTGTCCTATAAAAGTTCGAAATGTAATGAAAATCTGCCGTGTTTGCATTAATCTCGGCCGGTGTATATGAACTTTCACAATAATAGGAGTACTAGCAAGATGCCCGTGCGTTGCACGGAAGATCAAGATCTTGTGGGAGAAAAGGATGAACGAGGGAAGGCCTTATCTGCAAATGCACATTCACGCATTTCACATCTTTCTACATCTACGGGAACCTGCGAAATGTAATAAAAAAAGGTGGTACACTCACAACACCCCTGTCGCGGTCGCATTGCACCCCACACACGTTCGGTCCTGCACACGGCTCACGCAAACGGAACGCGCTTCGGCTTGCCTCTTCAGTGACACGTGGGACTGCACTTGGAGAAACCGACCATGCGCCAAACTCCCCCAGCCCACCGCGCGAAAATCCTCCCCCCCACCCAAAAATTCCCCCCAAATCCTAGATTCAACCGCCCTTCGGCCAACTAGCCAATAATATTCCCCAAACCCCCATCCCCCCGCCCCCCTCCACTCCATTCGCTCCGCCAAAGCCGCCCTCCCTGCCACGTCGATACGTCGGCGCCGCGGTTTGTCGAGGGGACGCACGGCGATCCTCTCACTCCCACAGTACGCTCTCGTAGACTGACGTCCTCTAGCTGCGCCGCCACCGCTGGCGACGTTCTTGTCGAGGCGCACGGCAGTCAGCGCCACCACCACTGGCGACGTTCGTGTGGAGATACACGGCGGTCAGCTTCTCCCACGGTACGCACATTCTAGACTGAGGCCCCGTGCATGTCGGTGTAGCGCTGAATGTTAGCTGATAGACGCTATTAATCTCACTGTTTGCCGAAGTAGTTTACTGTCAATATGCTCTGCTTAAGAAGCTTCATTGCCCTGTTCTGCACTCAATCTGCTTAGCTGTGATGGCATGCCAAGGCCGATTAGTTGCTAAAATATCCTGCCATATATTTATCGTGACATAGATTGCCATGGTCTAGTAGCCAATCTGTTAGGTGAAATAGGTCTACACCGTTTTATACTCGATCTTTGTTGCTGCGATGGCCTTCGATAGTTTGATGGCTGTGTGCTCGGCCTCATTGACTGTTGAAACAGCCTGCCATAATTTAGCACTCAAATCCGTTTGCTGAATTAGCTTTACATATATTTTGTTACTTAGATCTGCTCGTCCAAATATCTTGCCATAGCTTTAGACATCGACCTAGGTATTTTCTTATGGACAGGACTTGGATAACTTCTGCTCGAAGATTCTCTGCTGCATATGCCAAGGGGGTTGAAAACTTCATGAACTTTATTAGAGCTGAGTACGGTGGTCCGAAATCAGATGTGCTCTGCCCGTGTAGCAGTTGTATGAATTCAGTTACAATACCCCAGTCAACTGTGCAAAATCATATAAACTTGTATGGGATGTCGGTCACATATACTAGGTGGGTTCATCATGGTGAAGCTGTGAACGTCAATGTTATTGACTACATGGAAGCAGCAGATCACCATCTTGATCTACCTGATGCTCAAGTGGAAGAGGAGGTGGTGGTGGCAGAGCTAGTGAGTTTGACCAACATTGAAACAATGCTACGAAATGCTTGTGCATTCCGTGAACTGTCACCTGTAGAAGAAAAACGGTGGGCCCGCATGTTGGAACAATGCAACGTGGCTGTCACCGCAGGAAATAAGCTGTCAGTATTCTCAGCTATGGTCACCTTTCTTCATGTGAAGACATCTGAGCGGATGACCAACAAATCATTCGATGCGATGTTGGCTGCTTTCCGCAAAGCTTTCCCAGATGCGTCTGAGCTGCCACACACTTACAGTAAAATGAAGAATTTCCTTCGTGCAGTTGGAATTGGATATGATATGATCCATGTTTGTAAGAATAATTATGTTCTGTTCCGGAAGGATTATGCCAACTTAAGTGAATGCCCGAAATGCAAATCATCAAGATGGAAAGATGGCGATGCTGTGAAGAGGATTCCTCATAATGTTCTGAGACATTTTCCAATTACAGCAAGATTGCAGAGGTTGTTTCATGATTCTAAAACAAGAGAGGATATACTATGGCATTCTAGAAACCAGGAGTACAGAGATAAGAATGTAATGAGCCATCCATCACATGGTAGTGAGTGGAAAAGCTTCAATCAGAAACACGAAAAGTTTGCTGCTGACCCGAGAAACATTAGACTTGGCTTAGCTTCAGATGGATTTAACCCATTTGGCCACCAGAGCGCCATATATAGCATGTGGCCAGTGCTTGTTATCCCTTACAACATGCCTCCAAATGTCTGCACCAAAGAATCAAACTACATGATGGCCTTGCCCATCCCAGGTCAAAAAAGTCCTGGAAAGGATTTTGATTTGTTCATGGAGCCTCTTGTGGAGGAACTTCAACAGCTATGGAGGGGTGTTCTCACTCGAGAGCTATATAGCAGCCCACCAGCTGTTTCTTTCTGCGTGCTGTTATAATTTGGTGCATCCATGACTATCCGGCTTTGGGCACTATGTCAGGGCGAACGACACATGGTTACAATGCATGTGTTCACTGTGACAGGAATCCGTTGTCATACGCAATACTTAGCAAGATTTGTTACATTGGACACTGCCGTTTCCTTGCCAAGGACAAGACACATCCTAGAAAATACCGAAGACATGTGTTCAATGCAAAGCATGAAAACCGTGATGCGCCAAAGAGGCTCACCGCCGATGAGTTGCAAGTGGAATTAGAGAAGGTCAGGCATATTACACCAGGAAACCATCCTGATAATGGTAGCGGGAAAAGGAAGCGTGGCAGGGCAGAAGAGAGATTATTATTTACCCACAGGTCCACTTTGTGGGACTTGGAGTATTGGAAAGATTTGGATCTGTGGCATAATCTTGATGTGATGCATATCGAGAAAAATATATGTGACAGCATTATCGGCACACTTCTTAATATTGAAGGCAAGACGAAAGATACCTTAAAATCTAGGATTGATTTGACACACCTGGGTATCAGACAGGATTTGCAGGTGCAAGATGAAGGTAAACCACGGGATATGGCACCAGCTGTGTACGTCTTGGACAAGGTAAAAAGAAAAGAATTCTGCGAGGTCCTGTAACGTCTGAGATTCCCACATGGATTTGCTTCCAACCCTGAAAGGAGAGTAAGTGTAGATGGAAACATGGTACAAGGGTTGAAAAATCATGACTGCCACGTCCTACTTCAAAGGGTTTTACCTGTTATCCTTAGAGGATTGGGCCGCCCTGACTTATACAGAGCAGTTGCAGAGTTGGGACAATTCTTCAAGGAACTCTGCAGTAGAAATATCAGGATAGATGCTTTGGAGCGTCTTAGAGACAAGATACCAACTATCCTATGCGACCTTGAGAAGATATATCCTCCAGCCTTCTTTGATGTGATGGTGCATTTGGCTGTTCGTCTACCTAATGAGGCACTACTTAGATGTCCAGTACAGTATGGCTGGATGTACCCTATTGAAAGGCGGCTAGGCACTTTCAAGGGCTATGTTAGGAACAGAGCTAGACCCGAGGGTTCCATTTTAGAGGCCTACATTGCTACAGAAGCGTTGACATTCTGCTGAAAATACATTGAAACAGCTGATCAGCTTAGCAAAGAGGTGGATGAAGACAATCCTGGGCTCAATGTTTTCGATTATTCTGTTCAAGTTACAAGGAAGAGTCGACAAGAGGACAAACCTAAAGATTTGGACAGAATGGTTTGGTATGTGTTGAATAACTGTCTTGAGATACTACCTTATATCAAGTAAGTGCTAAGTACTGCAGCTTATACATCGTATTCTACTAAACTTGCAGCACATTCTTATATATTTAGATGTTTGATGCGATCACTATGTTGTGCAGCATCTACAAAAAGGAGTTACTACCGCAAAATCCAAGAAACATTGACAGACTGGTTATGGCAGGATTTGCGAAATGGTTCAAGAGCCATGTAAGCTTTTGAATTGCACTGTCAGTTTTTTTAATATATTGAGTGCATAAGATGATCAGCTTGTCTATTTTCTAACCATAGGTAAAGAAGATGCGAGAGGATGGGCAGGCAGTTGATGATGCCCTTTACTCACTAGCAATGGGTCCTGATACTCGGGTAAGACATTATGAATCTTGTGTTGTTGGAGATGTGCGCTACACCACCCTTGCACGAGACGAAGGCAGGAAGACACAAAACAGTGCCATCATGAGCACGGATACGTATGACAAAGAGACAACTGAAATGTATGCTAACATAACAAACATTGTTCAGTTGCAGTATATCTCCAGTTTTGAGGATCATTGGTGTGTGGTTCTGTTGTGCTGTCGTTGGTATAACCTATTTTCCAGGATCGCAAAACCCAGAGCTGATGATTATTTCAAATCCATCAATGTCAAGGCGGCGTACCAGACCAACGAGCCTTTTATTTTGGAAAATCAAGCAACACAGATATTTTTCTTGGAAGACTCATTTGCGCGTAGCGATGACTGGAGAGTATCGCAAAGGTTTGAGCAGAGGAATTCGTTCAATGAAGTTGCACAACAAGATGATGCTTACACTGCTCCTGATGTACAAGATAACACAGATGTTCCTAATATCTTTGAGAACAATCACGTCAATGACGCCGGCGAAAAGATTGCATGTCGTGTTGTGGACATACAAGAGTTGATCAAGAAGAAGCCAACGTTCGAGGACGTTGAGGACGAGAAGAAGATGACACACGTGGGGAATTATGATTCAGACTGATACACATTGCGAAGATGTTGACGTTGCTGCTGCGGATGATGATTACATTGCTTTCATCGTATTTGCCTGTCAGAAGAATTTTTTTATCTACTATGTGAAATTGTGTTTGCTATGACAACTGAAACATGATGAACATGTTGTTTAGTATTTTCCTGTGAGAACATCACTTGTTATGTATGCTGATTTGTGTTTGGTGATTGTATGACGACTAAAACATGATGACATTGTTGTTTAGTTGTACTCATGTTTGGCTGTGAAACTTGAATTTGATGACATAGTTTGTTGTTGGACTGCAATTTGCTCGACGTCTTCGAATGAGAATAAAGCTGACCCGACAGGGCCTCTGCTAATTTATTTATTTATTACCAAAAGGGCCTCTGCTATTTATTTATTTATGAGAAAAAGGGGATACCCCCTGATTTCCGTTAATAGAAATCATTAGATAGTCACAACACTACGCCCAGCCTGCTACACAGGTTTCATTCATTACTAGTTTCAGCAAAGTGCTCATGTCATAGCCACTGAATACATCACGAGTGCTACATACACTACAAATAAAGAGACAATCATCCTACAGAGCACATCGATTTTGCCCATTATCTTCACAAGCTCTTTCATCTCCTCATTGCTGTCAAGGCCGTTCAGCAGCTGTTGCTTGGCCATGATCAGAGGAACTGCATCTTTAACCTTCTGCTCTACATCTTCCTCTTCTGCCGTTCCTTCAGTTACTTGTCCAACACCCCAACCTGTTGGTATTGGGATTCCTTGGCTAACCAAATAATCAGCGTAGTTGCACTCCCCCACATCAGCAACTTCCCAGAAATACAAATCACACGAATCTTCCCTTTTCTGCACGAATCAAATTGGAAGATCATCAACCAAACTATTAAAAAAATCAGCAACTGAAAGCAGCAGAACAACACTTAAAAATATTATTACCCCATGATTCGGGCATTTGTAGAAGACTCAGAAAGGGTTGAGGATTGTGGTTGAGATGCGACGGATGACTCTGCGTGATTTGCAGCAGTGGCACCACACCAACGGCAGCGGGTTGCGATGAGCAACCAGCTGCGGTGCGCGTGCCGGCGGGCGTGTGATGAGACCCACAGGCGATGGTACGGGTGGCGACTTGGCGCATATTTGGTTGTTGCCTGCTGAAGAGCAGGTGGACGAGCAGCCAGCAGACATGGTTGCTGCGACCAGAGCTTCTGATGCTAGGCAGAGTAAGTAGAGAGGAGGAGAAGCGAACGTTGGATATGTCAGTTTCACTACTTGCAGAGTAGCATAGCACCATATATAGTCATAGTCTAGGTTTGGATTCGAACCAGCTACAGTAGCACGTCTATATTTTTTCTAAAACTCAGCAATGTCTCTTTACTGGTACACTAGCTTGTTCTGTATGCCTTCTCAAGTCTTTGATTCCTCCACCTGACATCTGGGACCCACCGGAAGGGCCTCTGTATTTCGCAAAAAAAATGTGCCCCCCACTGACAGGTCTGACCCACCAGCTATCTTCGCACGCAAGGAAGTGCCTCCTTATTACGCACAAAAAATGAATACTCCCCCTACCAGCTGGAACCCAGCATAGTGGGAGGCTGACTTGTGGGCCTACCAAGTTGACAGGGACGGAGGGCTTTGTCAACTTAGTCAATATGAACAATTCTAGCTCCAGTTACCGTACGATGTTCATCCAACGTCAGTAGTGCTTCTTCAACCTCTGGTCTTCTTGCTCCAGCCGCCCAAACCAGCGCCGGTCGTGTCGCGTGCTCCTGCCTCCCGTGGCCGGCTATGATGCCGTGGAGGCCTCACCGCCCCCTACTACTCCCACCGCTGGCCAGGGCATCCCTCGACTCACCCACACCCCCTGTTATTCTGCGGCGACGGCAGCCTCACACGGCAGCCGAACCAGTGAACCCTTGTACTCCTCTCCGCATGGGCATCCACTGCCGCGTCTTCCCCGGCTCCGCGTTGTCCCCTTCCTAGGCCTCGCCGTCGTCCACCGCCTTGGTGCTGTCGGTGCGGCATGGTCAATGTGGTCAACGACCGACTTCCATCGGAAGAGTACTGTACATGGAGAGGCTAACAGCTGGGTCCACGGCCGCAGCTGGGTCCACGGCCATAACCTAGTATTTTTGTGATTTGCCAAGTAAGTCGCTTTGTCAGGCCTGTTGGGCTGCAAATCTTTCAAGACGAGGAGAGCTTCATTCGGCTGGCCGAGAAAATGGCCTATCAGTAATGAGAAATGGGATGTACATTTTTAAAACACATCAAACCGGCAATTAGTTTCAAATTTCTTTTTTTTCATTTCGAGATTTCAAATTGAATTGATTTTTATGCGTGGACAATTTGTTGGATTTTATATTGATATACATTTATTTTTATAATCAGTTTGAATGTGACTTGAAATTTCGGGATTAAAAACAGTTCGGACCGCACCGAAATATGCAAAATTTCGTATAATGTTTTAACCGTGGCCACAATATGGGCTGCAATGCTAACAAAAATAATATGGGCTCCAAAAAAACCTTAAGAATTAGCAAATGGGCTGTAAATTATTAGAAATAATGGCGATGGGTTGTATGATGTTTTCCACAGATTTGAGGCTTTCCTAAAAAAAGGTTGACGCACAAGCAGTGACTGTTGGATGTCCATCCAACGGCCGTCGTGCTTCTTCAATCTCTGCTCTTCCTGCTCCGGCCGCTCAAACAAGCGCCGGCGGAACTGCCTGCTCTCTCCTCCCCGCGGTCGGCTGTGCTGCCGCGCGGGCCTCACCGCCCCACCGTACTCCCATCGCTGGCCTAGCCATGCCTCTACTCACCCACACCTGTTGTTATTCTTTGGCGACGGCAGACGAACCAGTAAACCCTCGTACAGTCGTACTCCCCTCCGCGTGGGAAACAACTGCCGAGTCTTCCATGCCTCCGTGTCGTTCCCTTCCTAGGCCTCGCCGTCGTCCACCACCCTGGTGCTCTCGGCGCGGCCTGGTCAACGTGCTCAACGACCGACATGCATCTGAAGTGGACTGTACGTGGAGAGGCTGACAGCTGGGTCCACGGCCGCACGCAAGGAAATGCCTCCTTGTTACGCGCAAAATAATGATTCCTCCACCTGACATCTGGGACCCATCGAAAGGGCCTCTATATTTCGCGAAAAAAACGTTACCGCCGCTGACAGCTTGGACCCACCATCTATATCTTTGCACGCAAGGAAGTGCCTCCTTATTACGCACAAAATATTGAATACTCCCCCTGCTAGCTGGGACCCAGTATAGTGGCAGGCTGACTTGTGGGCCTACTAAGTTGATGGGGACGGAGGGCTTTGTCAACTTAGTCAATATGCATGATTCTAGCTCTAGTGACCGTACGATGTCCATCCAACGGCCGTAGTGCTTCTTCAACCTCTGGTCTTCTTGCTCCATCCGCCCAAACCAGCGTCGGTCGTGCCTCGTGCTCCTGCCTCCCGTGGCAGGCTGCGATGCGGCGGAGGCCTTACCGCCCCCTATTACTCCCACTGCTGGCCAGGACATCCCTCTACTCACCCACACCCCTTGTTATTCTGCGGCGACGGCGGCCTCACACCGCAGCGAACCAGTGAACCCTCATACTCCTCTACGCGTGGGCATCCACTGCCGCGTCTTCCCTGGCTCCGCGTCGTCCCCTTCCTAGGCCTCGCCGTCGGCCACCGCCCTGGTGCTCTCGGTGTGGCGTGGTCAACGTGGTCAAGGAACGGCTTCCATCGGACGTGGACTGTACGTGGAGAGGCTGACAGCTAGGTCCACGGCCGCAACAAGGAAGTGCCTCCTTATTACACGCAAAATAATTATTCCTCCACCTGACAGCGGGGACCCACCAGATGGGCCATTGTATTTCGCGAAAAAACGTTTCCCCCTGACTGCTGGGACCCACCAGCTACATCTTCGCACGCAAGGAAGTGCATCCGGCAAAAAAACGATTCGCCCCCTGACTGCTGGGACCCACCAACTACATCTTCGCACGCAAGGAAGTGCCTGACAGTCGGGACCAACCTGGTCGAAGCGTACGTAGCGTTGTCATTCTGGTCGCGCACGTGTACGTACATACTGGTCGATGTAGAGGCGCGCACGTGTCGTAGTAGAGGCGCGCACGTAGCATGTACACGTACGTACAACGGCCAGTGTGCAAAAAAGAAAATACGGCCACGTACGTACATATGGGCAGGGTTTCGAATGCCTACTCGCGCATACGTACGGCCAGGGCTCGTGTACATGGCTGGGTCGGAACGGAGAAACTGTGTCGTCGTCGTGTTCATGGGGAGCCAACCGGCTGGGTCGGAACGGAATGCGTCGTCGTGTTCATCAGGAGGGCTTGGACGGAACAGCCGATGGAAACGAGGCCTGGGGTATCGCAGAACGGAGGAAACGGCCTTGTGTTCGATCGGCCATGGTCGAAACGGGATCCTGTTCATCGGGAGGGGTCTGGCGTACCGCAAAACGGAGGAAACGGACCTCCTACAGTCGAAACGGGGGTTCTGTTGATCGGGAGGGGTGTGGCGTACCGCAAAATGGAGGAAATGGACTTGTGTTGGAGCGCTACGGTCGAAACGGGGGTCCTGTTCATCGGGAGGGGTGTGGCGTACCGCAAAACGGGACTCCACGGGGATATTGTTCATCTCCACCGTCGACCCCCTCGAGCCTCCACGGGCTACTGTTCATCCACCGTCGACCTCCTCCAGCCTCCACCTGCGACTGTTCATCCACGGGCTCCTGTTCATCGTGCCTCCACCACACGCTACTCCACCGGCTACTGTTCATCCATGGACTCCTGTTCATCCAGCCTCCACCGCGCGCTACTCCACCGGCTACTGTTCAACCAGCCCTCTCCACGGGCTACTGTTCAACCACCCCTCCACGGGCTACTGTTCCTCCAGCCCTCCACGAGGTGGTCCTGTTCATCCAGCTCTCCATGGGGTCTGTTCATCCAGCCCCAACCGGCTTGATTGATCGGGGTCCTGTTCATCCAGAGGCAACACCACGTGGTCCTGTTCATCCACCCCCACCGGGAACTGTTCATCCAAACCCCCCCAGCAACGCTCACTGTTCATCCAGAGGCAGCATTGATCGGCTTTAGTTAGCAGCAATAGCGAAGGAATCGCTCGATCGGGTTCAGTTAATAGCCATCGATCGATCGCTCGGGTTCAGTAACGCGTAGCCTGCAGTGCAATCGCTCGGGTTCAGTTAGAGCCCAACATCTCGCTCGGGTTTAGTTAGAGCCCAACGCCTCGCACCCACGCTCATGCGTGTACGAGTGAAACGCGCATCCCTCGGCCCCGACCACCCACCGTAACCGGGAACACCCCGATATTTTCCTCGCCCTCGCTTCTACCACGGTTTTTTCCATCATGGATGGCCCAAAGAATGTCATGCAGCTGCGTCTCCGGCCCGCCTAGGACGAAAAGCCCATTTTTTGTCATGATTTTTTGTCATAGAAGTAGGAGCCCACCACATCTATGATGATACTCGGTTTTGTCACAATTATCATCATAGAAGTGTCATAAGTATGACAGAAAAAAAATTCGTTTGGCCCAAAATGTCACGGATGTGTCTTTTTTTGTAGTGCGCTATGTTACTATTGCTGTTGCTACTACTATCACAACTATCATACTACTTTGCTACTGATCACTTTGCTGTAGATAATTAATCTCTAGGTGTGGTTGAATTGACAACTCAGCTGCTAATACTTGCTGTAGGAGATATGCCCTAGAGGCAATAATAAATGATATTATTTATCTCCAAGTTCATAATTATGTTTATGTTCCATGCTATAACTGCAATGATTCTCGAGTCTGCAATATCCACGAGGCTCGGAGGGAGACTCATATGCACGTGTGGAATAATAAACGGTAAGAAGTATTCCTAGTCTGGCCTCTAAGACTAGCTCAAGTGTTGCATGATGGTTCTGTTTTCCTGATCATGGGCATGTCCATGCCAGCAACTTTGAGGGCACAATGTTAAGAGAACATTTGTTTTGAATCGACCCGGATTGATGTTATGCTATGAGATTCATTCGTCAAAAGTTAATCGTACATAACACAGAGATGGTTAACGTTTGCATGATTCCTTAGACCATGAGAGTATCGAGTTTCTTCATGCTTGCTTCATGAACTTTGGGGTTTGTTAAACGTCATCCGTAAATGGGTGGCTATTACGGCGGCTTACGGGTTCATGGAAAAGTATGTCAAGTAACTTGATAGCTCAAGATTAGGATTTGCTCCTCCGACGATGGAGAGATATTCTTGGGCCCTCTCTGTGTTACGGTATCCAGAATCGTCTGGCCAGACACCTTGTGATTTGATCACTGGGATGCCGGAACACGGAAACGAGAAAAGAGAACAAAACCGGTAACGAGGTAATTTGCATGGTGGACAAATTGTTCATCCACGGGGATGCAATAAATCTTACCTTGGGTGTTTGTGACATATCGCGAAGCAACAGGAATAGCTCACTGCAACTGGAGGTTCACTCGAATATTTATTCGTGTGGGTATAGGGGTCAATATGGGTGTCCACGGCTCCGATGTTGATCATTGATCGGAAGGGGTTCCGGGTCATGTCTATACTTCACCGAACCTATAGGGTCGCACGCTTAAGGGTCATCTATCTGCTGAATACTAGACAGGGAGTCTGAGAGAAAATCACCAGAAAAGTTTCGGACACCGTAAAAGTTTCGGACAGCGGAAAAGTTTCGCAGAGAGAGGTCATCGGATGAATTTCCGTGAAACCGAAAACTTGTTTTGGGATATGCTATTAAGTCAAATTGGCTTCGACACATGCCTGATAATTCTTGGAGGGAGCCAGAGTCATTCTGGAAACTTTCTGGAATCTTCAGAGATAAAAGCTGGAAATGCTCCGGAGCTGCCGGAACCACTTTCAAATGCTTTTCGCAGATGAAAATCACTAATCCGGAATTGTTTTGGAATGCGTTGAAAATTATTTTAGTGGGTACTGGAAATGTTCTAAGCCCACAAAAATATTTTTAGTTTGAACGGACGCTGAAAAATGTCGCCGTGAATAGTGAAAGTGCTTTTTGGGATATTTATGGAAAGCCACCTTTTGGGGCTTTTCCCAAAAGGCTTCTAGAAGGACTTGGGGATCAAGGAATCCCCTTTGGGGGGCCCCCATGAAGGTGGGACGTTGGAGGGTGCAGCTCCTCCATGGGGCTCCACTTGTCATCCCTTTATGCCCTTTATGTGTGACATACAGTGTGGGTATTTTGGGTTTTTCATGTGCCACCTACCCCTTGGGTTTTCCTATAAATAGAGGTGGAGAGGCACTCTCCTCACTCACTCTTTCTCACATACAAGTGCCATGCAATGATCTGGCTTCTCTCTCCCTCCCCGCGAAATAGTTTCGTAGAGCCGAAAGGTTGTCTGCGTTCCGGCAGGAACTAGTTCTGGACGCCGAAGCCCTGCCGGATAGATGACACCATATGTGTGCAAGTCTGTAGAGAGATCGTAGTTTTGGTCTTAGTTCGTGAGTGCCTCCCGAAGGGCTGTCCGTGTGACCATCCGAGTTTCAAAGGTCCCCCCGAAGGGCTGTCCGAGTGACCGTCTGAGTTTCGAAGGTCCTCCCGAAGGGCTGTCGGCGACACCGTCCGAGGGACTGTCCGACCACCTCCCGGAGGGCTGTTCGAGGGGCAGATGAGGGTATACATCCTCATGATTGGGAGGTTGTAAATCCTAGCTGCAGGGATCTGCACCACCGATCATCATCGACTCTACTTCCCTTTGCGCTACGAGTCGGTAACGAAAAAGATCAAACCTTGTATGCAGTCTCCATAGTGGTCCTAGGCTGGTGCGTAGGTCGGATTTTTTTCCTGCTGTGTTACCCTATAGTGGCATCATGAGCCGTGCTATGCGTAGATGCAGGTTGCGATCTAGAATACATAGAGATGTATGGGTGTTGCACAATATAATTAGGTAATAGATGAGCTCTATTACTAAAAATTATTTGTGCGGGTAGCAGATGAAATCTGTTACCCGATGTTCTTGTTGCTTCCCTTGAATTTGCAAAATCCTGATCTTGACGGCATGGTGGAATCTCACAAAGTTCTGGCAATCTACGATCCTTTCATGCTGCTCCTGAGTATGCTGATTGACAGATCAACGAAGTGCTAACAGTTCTTTGGGTTCCACCATAGTTAAAGAAAGATGGATGTTTCACAAACGAAAGGGCAATGCAGATATGATCTGCACGGGGGTCATGTGTATGACGAAGTTTAGTATGGGGTTCGAGATTTTATTATCTCGTGCTTCATACACCCCGCAAAGTTAATCTAGCGACTTGAATTAGCATACTTGATGATGGATGTTGGTAGCTTCGGTTTGTTTCGAAACCTTAGATGCCATGAAAAACAAGTTTTTGCATGAACCGATTAGAGGCATCTAACTTGGTTTTGTAGGAGGGTTTTGCATCTGCATGTGATGTGGTATAGTAGTGCTCATAACAATTTGATTATGTATGAAATGACTATATGATGTAAAATTGACTAACATTACCTGTGTGTCATGATTCGGCATGATGGCTGGAGCCATATGATTGTCACTTTAATGACCTGCGTGTCAACCTTAAGTAATGCACTTATTTTATTAGCTATAGAGATAGCAATATTATCTGGTGCATCGACATGGTGGTGGCAATCTTCGCGAAGGTGAACACCGAGGCAAATGTCGGAGACGAAGAAATGAAATACTTCTCCGTCAGAAAGGGTTATACCATATCATGCTATTATGAATTGCCTGATATGTTTATCCCTTATGATGCACCCTTCTTGATTGTGCGATAGTCGCTATTTATTAGGGTGATCTCTCACTTGAAATATCAAAGTAGTTAGTGTCACCCAAGTCTAGCACCGTCTGAAATTCGTATCTTTTCGGGGTGCGCCATGTACACATGAGCACGAACGAATCGAGAGGAATGAGGCGGGTGAGGTCAGACCTCGCAGCAAGATCACTTGGTTGTCCTTGACGTTCAGGCAGGAGAGTGCTACCTCTTGAGCGCTGCGTTGGTTTTCCCTTGAAGAGGAAAGGGTCATGCAGTAAAGTAGCGTAAGTATATCCCTCAGTTTTTGAGAACCAAGGTATCAATCCAGTAGGAGACCATGCACGAGTCCCTCGCACCTACACAAACAAACAAGAACCTCGCAACCAACGCGATAAAGGGGTTGTCAATCCCTCAACGGTCACTTACTAGAGTGAGATCTGATAGATATGATACGATAATATTATTGGTATTTTTATGATAAAGATGCAAAGCAAAATAAAAGGCAATGAAAATAACTAAGTGTTGGAATATTAATAGTATGGAAAATAGACCCGGGGGGCATAGGTTTCACTAGTGGCTTCTCTCGAGAGCATAAGTATTACGGTGGGTGAACAAATTACTGTTGAGCAATTGATAGAATTGAGCATAGTTATGAGAATATCTAGGTATGATCATGTATATAGGCATCACGTCCGAGACAAGTAGACCGACTCCTGCCTGCATCTACTACTATTACTCCACACATCTACCGCTATCCAGCATGCATCTAGAGTATTAAGTTCAGAAGAACGGAGTAACGCTTTAAGCAAGATGACATGATGTAGAGGGATAAACTCATGCAATATGATATAAACCCCATCTTGTTATCCTCGATGGCAACAATACAATACGTGCCTTGCTGCCCCTACTGTCACTGGGAAAGGACACCGCAAGATTGAACCCAAAGCTAAGCACTTCTCCCATTGCAAGAAAGATCAATCAAGTAGGCCAAACCAAACGGATAATTCGAAGAGACTTGAAAAGATAACCAATCATACATAAAAGAATTCTGAGAAGATTCAAATATTGTTCATAGATAAACTTGATCATAAACCCACAATTCATCGGTCTCAACAAACACACCACAAAAGAAGATTACATCGAATAGATCTCCACAAGAGAGGGGAGAACATGGTATTGAGATCCAAAGAGAGAGAAGAATCCATCTAGCTAATAACTATGGACCCGAAGGTCTGAGGTAAACTACTCACACATCATCGGAGAGGCTATGGTGTTGATGTAGAAGCCCTCCGTGATCAATTCCCCCTCCGGCAGGACGCCGGAAAAGGCCCCAAGATGGAATCTCACGGGTACAGAAGGTTGCGGCGGTGGAATTAGGTTTTCGTGGATGCCTCTATTGGTTTGGGGGTACGTAGGTATATATAGGAGGAAGAAGTACGTCGGTGGAGCAACATGGGCCCTACGAGGGTGGAGGGCGCGCCCAGGGGGGTAGGCGCGCCCCCTGCCTTGTGCTCTCCTGGTTGCTTTCTTGACGTAGGGTCCACGTCCTCTGGATCACGTTCGTTCTGAAAATCACGTTCCCGAAGGTTTCATTCCGTTTGGACTCCGTTTGATATTCTTTTTCTGCGAATCACTGAAATAGGCAAAAAACAACAATTTGGGCTGGGCCTCCGGTTAATATATTAGTCCCAAAAATGGTATAAAAGTGTATAATATAGCCCTTTAAACATCCAAAACAGAATATGTTATAGCATGAAGCAATCAAAAATTATAGATACGTTGGAGACGTATCAAGCATCCCCAAGCTAAATTCATGCTCGTCCTCGAGTAGGTAAATGATAAAAACAGAATTTTTGATGCGGAATGCTACTTGGCATAATTTTCAATGTAATTCTCTTAATTGTGGTATGAATATTCAGATCCGAAAGATTCAAGACAAAAGTTTAATATTGACGTAAAAATAATAATACTTCAAGCATACTAACTAAGCAATTACGTCTTCTCAAAATAACATGGCCAAAGAAAGTTATCCCTACAAAATCATATAGTCTGGCTATGCTCTATCTTCACCACACAAAATATTCAAATCATGCACAACCCCGATGACAAGCCAAGCAATTGTTTCATACTTTTGGTTTTCTCAAACTTTTTCAATCTTCACGCAATACATGAGCGTGAGCCATGGACATAGCACTGTATGTGGAATAGAATGGTGGTTGTTGAGAAGACAAAAAGGGAGAAGATAGTCTCACATCACCTAGGCATATCAACGGGCTATGGAGATGCCCATCAATAGATATCAATGTGAGTGAGTAGGGATTGCCATGCAACGGATGCACTAGAGCTATAAGTATATGAAAGCTCAACAAAAGAAACTAAGTGGGTGTGCATCCAACTCGCTTGCTCACGAAGACCTAGGGCAGTTTGAGGAAGCCCATCATTGGAATATACAAGCCAAGTTCTATAATGAAAAATTCCCAGTAGTATATGAAAGTAATATCATAGGAGACTCTCTATCATGAAGATCATGGTGCTACTTTGAAGCACAAGTGTGGTAAAAGGATAGTAACATTGTCCCTTCTCTCTTTTTCTCTCATTTTTTTTATTTGGGCCTTTTCTCTTTTTTTATGGCCTCTTTTTTTCTCCTTTTTTTATTTTTCGTCCGGAGTCTCATCCCGACTTATGGGGGAATCATAGTCTCCATCATCCTTTCCTCACTTGGGACAATGCTCTAAAAATGATGATCATCACACTTTTATTTACTTACAACTCAACAATTACAACTCAATACTTAGAACAAAATATGACTCTATGTGAATGCCTCCGGCGGTGTACCGGGGTATGCAATGAATCAAGAGTGACATGTATGAAAGAATTATGAACGGTGGCTTTGCCACAAATGCGATGTCAACTACATGATCATGCGAAGAAATATGACAATGATGGAGCGTGTCATAGTAAACGAAACGGTGGTAAGTTGCATGGAAATATATCTCGGAATGGCTATCGAAATGCCATGATAGGTAGGTATGGTGGCTGTTTTGAGGAAGGTATATGGTGGGTGTAGGATACCGGCGAAAAGTGCACGGTATTAGAGAGGCTAGCAATGGTGGAAGGAAGAGAGTGCGTATGATACATGGAATCAACATTAGTCATAAAGAACTCATATACTTATTGCAAAAATCTACAAGTTATCAAAGCAAAGTATTACGTGCATGCTCCTAGGGGGATAGATTGGTAGGAAAAGACCATCGCTCGTCCCCGACCGCCACTCATAAGGAAGACAATCAATAAATAAATCATGCTCCGACTTCATCACATAACGGTTCACCATACATGCATGCTACGGGAATCACAAACTTTAACACAAGTATTTCTCAAATTCAAAACTACTCAACTAGAATGACTCTAATATCACCATCTTCATATCTCAAAACAATTATCAAGCATCAAACTTCTCATGGTATTCAACACACTCATAAGATTTTTTTTAATTGGATGCCTATTATAATTAAAGCAAATTACCACGCTGGTTTGTAGGACTATCAAAATAATATAAGTGAAGCATGAGAGAACAATAGTTTCTATAAAACAAATCCACCACCGTGCTCTAAAAGATATAAGTGAAGCACTAGAGCAAAAACTATATAGCTCAAAAGATATAAGTGAAGCACATAGAGTATTCTAATAAATTCCGAATCATGTGTGTTTCTATCAAAAGGTGTGTACAGAAAGGATGATTGTGGCAAACTAACAAATAAAGACTCAAATAATACAAGACGCTCCAAGCAAAACACATATCATGTGGTGAATAAAAATATAGCTCCAAGTAAAGTTACCGATGGAAGTAGACGAAAGAGGGGATGCCTTCCGGGGCATCCCCAAGCTTTGGCTTTTTGGTGTCCTTAGATTATCTTGGGGTGCCATGGGCATCCCCAAGCTTAGGCTCTTGCCACTCCTTGTTCCATAATCCATCAAATCTTTTACCCAAAAGTTGAAAACTTCACAACACAAAACTTAACAGAAAATCTCGTGAGCTCCGTTAGCGAAAGAAAACAAAACACCACTTCAAGGTACTGTAGTGAACTCATTATTTATTTATATTGGTGTTAAACCTACTGTATTACAACTTCTCTATGGTTTATAAACTATTTTACTAGCCATAGATTCATCAAAATAAGCAAACAACACACGAAAAACAGAATCTGTCAAAAACAGAACTGTCTTTAGTAATCTGTAACTAACGCAAACTTATGGAACTCAAAAAATTCAGCCAAAATATGAAGACCTATACAATTTGTTTATTGATCAGAATCAATTGGAATCAATATTTTATCACGTTCTGGTGATTTTTAACAATTGTTTTCGTGAACAGAAAGTTTCTGGAATTTTCAGCAAGATCAAATAACTATCATCCAAGAAGATCCTATAGGTTCAACTTGGCACAAACACTAACTAAAACATAAAAACACATCTAACCAGAAGCTAGATGTATTATTTATTTAATAACAGCAAGGAAAAATATTGGGTTGTCTCCCAACAAGCGCTTTTCTTTAAGGCCTTTTAGCTAGGTATTGATAATTTTAATGATGCTCACATGAAAGACAAGAATTGAAGCGCACAGAGAGCATCATAAAACATGTGACAAACACATCTAAGTCTAACATACTTCCTATGCATAGGCATATTATAAGCAAACAAATTTGCTAGGCAAGCAAAAACTAGCATATGCGAGGAAGCGGAAAGAAACAATAGCAATCTCAACATAACGAGAGGTAATTTAGTAACATAAAAATTTCTACAACCCTATTTTCCTCTCTCATAATAATTACATGTAGGATCATAAGAAAATTCAACAATATAGCTATCACAAAACATATTCTTAACATGATCCACATGTATGCAAAGTTGACACTCTTCCAAAATAGTGGGATTAACATAAACTAAAGTCATGACCTCTCCAAACCCACTTTTATCAAAAACTTCATAAGATTGAACATTATCCAAATATGTGGGATCTAAAGTTGACACTCTTCCAAACCCACTTTCAATAATATTTCAAACATTATTATCAATCTCATATTCATCATGGGGCTTAAATAAATTTTGAAGATCATAAGAAGAATCACCCCAATCATGATCATTGCAACAAGTAGTAGACATAGCAAAATTAGTATCCCGAAGCTTAGGGTTTTGCATATTATTAGCACAATTGACATCCAGAGAATTTATAGTAACATCATTGCAATCATGCTTTTGATTCAAGGAACTATCAAGTATGGGTTCAATAGCAATAATCTCATGTTTAACATAAGGAACTAAAGCAAATTCATCTCCATATATATTGGCATCATGGCCATAAGAATAGCAAGCATCATGTTCATCAAGGGATATTTCAATCAAATCATCAGAATCATAATTATCTATAGAATCGTGCATATCATTATTTTCCTCCAAAGCAACGGTCATTCTCTTAATAAATTCCTTAACATAGGCATTATGAGCACAGTTTTCATAGCAATATTTAAGTATGTCGGAATTTCCAGATTCGTGGATTTCAAGCAAAACCTTATAAAGATAATCTAGTGCACCCAAATCACTAGGAATTGGTTCATCATAATTGGATCTCTTAAAAAGATTGGCAAGCGGATGAGGATCCATAGATCTTAGGTTCTCTGTTTAGCAATAAATACACAATTATTTCAACCAAACGAGCAAACGAGCCAAGTAAGACAACAAGGCAAACGGAAAGACGAACAGAAGAAGAGCAAAGAAGAGGCAAAGGTGAAGTGGGGGAGAGGAAAATGAGAGGCAAATGGCAAATAATGTAATGCGAGGGATAAGAGTTTGTGATGGGTACTTGGTATGTCTTGACTTGTGCGTAGACTCCCCGGCAATGGCGTCAGAAATCCTACTTGCTACCTCTTGAGCGCTGCGTTGGCTTTCCCTTGAAGAGGAAAGGGTGATGCAGTAAAGTAGCGTAAGTATTTCCTTCAGTTTTTGAGAACCAAGGTATCAATCCAGTAGGAGACCACACACGCGTCCCACCCACCTACACAAACAAACAAGAACCTCGCAATCAATGTGATAAAGGGGTTGTCAATCCCTCAACGGTCACTTACGAGAGTGAGATCTGATAGATATGATAAGATAATATTTTTGTTATTTTTATGATAAAGATGCAAAGTAAAATAAAAGGCAATGAAAATAACTAAGTGTTGGAAGATTAATAGTATGGAAAATAGACCCGGGGGCCATAGGTTTCACTAGTGGCTTCTCTCGAGAGCATAAGTATTACGGTGGGGGAACAAATTACTGTTGAGCAATTGATAGAGTTGAGCATAGTTATGAGAATATCTAGGTATGATCATGTATATAAGCATCACGTCCGAGACAAGTAGACCGACTCCTGCCTGCATCTACTACTATTACTCCACACATCGACCGCTATCCAGCATGCATCTAGAGTATTAAGTTCATAAGAACGGAGTAACGCTTTAAGCAAGATGACATGATGTAGAGGGATAAACTCATGCAATATGATATAAACCCCATCTTGTTATCCTCGATGGCAACAATACAATACGTGCCTTGCTGCCCCTACTGTCACTGGGAAAGGACACCGCAAGATTGAACCCAAAGCTAAGCCAAACTGATAATTCAAAGAGACTTGCAAAGATAACCAATCATACGTAAAAGAATTCATAGAAGATTCAATATTGTTCATAGATAAACTTGATCATAAACCCACAATTCATCGGTCTCAACAAACACACCGCAAAAGAAGATTACATCGAATAGATCTCCACAAGAGAGGGGGAGAACATGGTATTGAGATCCAAAGAGAGAGAAGAAGCCATCTAACTAATAACTATAGACCCGAAGCTCTGAGGTAAACTACTCACACATCATCGGAGAGGCTATGGTGTTGATGTAGAAGTCCTCCGCGATCAATGCCCCCTCCGGCAGGACGCCAGAAAAGGCCCCAAGATGGAATCTCACGGGTACAGAAGGTTGCGGCGGTGGAATTAGGTTTTCGTGGATGCCTTTGTTGGTTTGGGGGTACGTAGGTATATATAGGAGGAAGAAGTACATCGGTGGAGCAACGTGGGCCCCACGAGGGTGGAGGGCACGCCCAGGGGGTGGGCGCCCCCCTGCCTCGTGCTCTCCTGGTTGCTTTCTTGACGTAGGGTCCAAGTCCTATTGATCACGTTCGTTCCGAAAATGACGTTCCCGAAGGTTTCATTCCGTTTGGACTCCGTTTGATATTCTTTTTCTGTGAATCATCGAAATAGGCAAAAACATCAATTTGGGATGGGCCTCCGGTTAATAGGTTAGTCCTAAAAATGATATAAAAGTGTATAATAAAGCTCTTTAAACATTCAAAACAGAATATAATATAGCATGAAGCAATAAAAAATTATAGATACGTTGGAGACGTATCAGAGAGTCCTGAGCTGGGAACACGCCCATCAAAAGATGAACAAGAATCACATAGAGATGTGATCGGCAAGTTGGCCTACCGATTGAAATTCGTGTCATCAGTGATGAACCCATCAATGGCATCGAATAGAAATATGGATCTTGAATCACTCTAAATCAATTATGAGAGATATTGATTTGAGTGGGAGCGCACTGTTGAATTAACATGTTTAATTCTCAGTGCAATTAATTATGAACACTGTCTAATTGTTACTTGCAAAATAGTTGTAGAATAATGGCTCGCGTTTCCACCTTCCCTGTTAAAATTGAATAGCTGTTAAATATCTGGTTAAAACTTTATGATTGGTAACGTAATGTGAGGATTGTCCTCAAGAGTGCCGAGAAGGACTTTGTCCTATCGCGTGCTTTCGGTATTCTCCCGCAAATGCTATGGATGATGTGACTCTCGTCGTTCGATCCAAAAGCTAGAATTCCATTACGCTCAAGTGCAAAATGTTTGCTTCCATGCGACCCGAACTTCGAAAGTTTGGGATGGTTATGTGATATTCATGGAACTGAAAATCGTTTTCAGATACAAACAAAGCAATGTTTGTTTGCAAAGGATTAGTAAAGTGTTTACTGGGCATTTGACTATTAGGAGAGGGATCCAGAAGAACGCCTGTCATGTGCTGATGGTGAATAAAACCACCACTCAAAGAGAAAGGGATTATCCAAAAGGGTGTTAGTGAGACTTTCACCCCTAGGATGTCCAGGGCTAAAAGCCACTCTTAAGTTGGGTGCTTCTTCTGAGAGTAGGATAAATACTAAAAGTTAAACCATTAGAAGTATAAAGGCAGAAAGAAAGATGACTGGAATATCCAGCTCATGTATGAATGTCATACAAGTTTTTGATGTATAGAAGGCTGTTCAAAGATATAGTTCTTGGGAATTATGGTTAAACATGTTAATCACTAATTCTTGGGTATTGTGAGTTAATCAGAAAGATACCCGCTTGATTGCATTCTGTTGCGAATCAATGTAAGAGCTACTATGGCCTAAAAAGACTAGCCAGGAATTAGGTTTTAATACGTGCTGGGAAGATAGTAAAAGTTACTATACCTTCCATCGGTGTATTACCTATGTATTTTCATTCATAATTCATTTTAGAGTTTCTCACACTCTAGCCCTTTGCATAAGGTATCTTGCAAGAAGGTTGTTCATAAGAGAACTTTTAATGTTCGGTATTATGAATAAACATAAGGGCCATACTTTCATTATGAATGAGATGTATGTTATGAATAATGATATTAATATATTACCTCTGTGTTTACTTTCATAATTCATTTTAGAGTTTCATACACTCTAGCCCATTGCACATTGTTTATTGTAAAATGGTTGTTCATAAAAGAACAATTGTTGTTCAGTATTCTGAATAACATGAAGGGCCATGCTTCCATCCAAGATGGGATGTATGTTATGAATATTGATGGTAAAATGTAGCGATCCAACCTCAAACGGTCAAATCTCTGTGCATAAGTGTCATCCCTGGATCGGTAATGCTAACACACACAGTACTTGAAGGATTTATAACAGAGTGCAATCACACACTTATTACATCGAATGTCTCAAAAGAGAACTTATTACAATAATATGGCTTAAGGCCACCTAAATAAGATAACTGCGGAAGCATCGAAGGTAAATGAGTCCATCAACTCCAACGGCATAGCTGAGTGCACGACAACGACCTAGCGCACCTTACTCTTATTCTGAAAAGTCTGCAACATAATACGTTGCAGCCCGAAAAGGGTCGGCACATGGAATATGCTGGCAAAATAACACTATAGAGCAATGAACAAGATAACAGCTATATCTACATGCATATATGGCTGGTGGAGGCTCTATGGTTATCATTTTTGCGTAAAGCCAATTTTTTCCTATGGCAGAGGAATATATTTTATTTAAATACAAAGTTGGTTGATAAATATTGAGAAAGGAAACCCCATCTCAATCCCAAATTAATAATCAATAACCCAACAAATTATTTAAGTAAGGTGATGAGATCATCATAATAATTCAAGCACCAGATACTCAAGATGTCCATAACCGGGGACATGGCTAATCATGATTAGTTTGTACACTCTGCAGACGTTTGTGCACTTTTCCCCACAAGACTCGATCTCCTCCATTGAATTTCTCGCACTACATGATGTTTGAGAAACGGATGACCGAGACACAGTCTTTCAGAAGCGTTAGCTCGTTACGACGGGTAGACCGTACCACCTACATCCCCTACATCCACTGTAAGAGATCATACAACATACTCAACTATGCCAGATCCCATAATGGCTTGTGGCTGCACACGGAAGTTTCTAGCATGAATAATCTTATGATCCCTTTGAGCCTGGGTGGCGAACCATAGGATGATCACACGGATTCCCCGGGATCTCCTTAGACAACATTGGATTCCCCAGGTGCCCACAAACAATCCACCCAGATGTGTATTAAAGTAGCCACCTTAAATAAACCCTTAGTTCATAATAATCTCTCACATCTGCCATGAATTCACTCAACCAATCCACGTCTACGAGCATAGCATAACAGTATAAGCATAACGTAGAAGTAACTCCCAAGGTTTTAAATAAAGGACAATAGGTTCTACCTCATCATCTACTTCCCAATACGCACATGTTAATCAGATCCTACTCATGCAATGTTTGAAGGTTGAAACTAATGCATAAAAACTAGGTAATAAAGGGTATGATCAAAGTGTTACTTGCCTTGCTGACGATCTGCAAACCCTAGAGACTCGTAGTAGCACGCTTCGCACTCCGGAAATTCTATCGCAAACAAACAATAGCATAGATAAGCACTCAAGCATAGATGCAAGGGTAAAACTCAGATGAGAAAGTCCAAACTGAAAGTTCAACTAAAGAGCTTCGATTTGCAAAAAGAATCAATTGAATCGGAGCTATGAAACTCAAACTACGATCAAAAGAAGTTTGAATACAAATCTGCTTGAAACCAAATTTTAATTTGTCAAAACCATGTTCAAGTTGATTAGCTGGAAAGAGGGGTTCGAGACGAAGATTTTGGCGCTGGTTTCACTGGATTTGGATGAACGGTTAAAAAGTTGCGAGGGATTGAAGATCATGGGCTAATCTGCGATAAAAATAATCGCGGATAGGTCCCTGGCCGAAAATAAAATAAAAAGGAAAAGACTAACGAACGAACGTTTGTTATCAGAGACAAACGAACGAAAAATGTTTGCGAATAGAGACGTTCGAGTGAACGTTCTCTAATTAGCGAAACCGAAAAAACCAAACCGAACCAATCTAAAAAAAATCGGGGACGGTTTTGTCGGTTTTACCAGTTCAACAAAAAAACCGGTGGCGGCGAGATCCGGCGAGATCCGTCGGTGATGGTGTGGGCGACGGTGAGGCGAGGCGGCTCTGGCGGTGGGGCGACGACGTCGACGGCAAGCGGCGGCGTGGCAAGGGGCAGGT
Source organism: Aegilops tauschii subsp. strangulata (assembly GCF_002575655.3). NCBI lineage: Eukaryota > Viridiplantae > Streptophyta > Magnoliopsida > Poales > Poaceae > Aegilops > Aegilops tauschii. The sequence continues at coordinate 326,885,660 of NC_053040.3, forward strand.
GCGGCGCGGCGGCTCGGGAGGCGGCGGCGTCAGCGGCTGGCGGTGTGGGGAGGAGAGGGTGGCGGGGCAGCGTATATAAAGGCCGAGGGGTGGGGCGTCGGCTGGGAGGAGGGGCCGACTCGGGGTGGGGCCCGGTTCGGACTCCTCCTCGGTGTCCGTGCCAGAGACGCCGGCAGTGCGAGGAAGGCCGCGTGGGAGTGGGCTTCGGCCCGGCGCGGCTGGGCCTTTGGCCCAGTCGGGCGAGAATTTTTTTTAAAATAAATTCCGCCGATGGAAAATCCTAATAAAATATAAAAAAAATTCTAAAAATGCCAAAAACAATTTTCGCTGTCTAAATAAAATATTTAGAACAAAGTGAACATTTTTCTGGCCTAAGATGCAATTTTCAAAAATGCATATTTTTTCTAATTCAAATAAAATCTCGAATAAAATCCAAATAAAATATTTATTTGATTTTAAATTTTTTCCTCCAATATTCCTCTCTCTTTGGAGAAGTCGTATTATCTTCTCTTTTTTTTAATATTAGAAATATTTGGAGAGGAAAATATGAAAACCAAATTGATCCTCTTTTCAAATTTGAGAAAATTCAAATATGAAAATAAATGAAATCCCCAACTCTCTCCTTGGGTCCTTGAGTTGCTTAAGATTTCTAGGATCTCAACCAAAATGCAAAAAAATATGATATGCATATGATGACCTATGTATAACATCCAAATCGAAAATTGGGATGTTACAAACCTACCCCCCTTAAGATGAATCTCGCCCTCGAGATTCGGGTTGGCTAGAAAATAGGTGTGGGTGGTCTTTCCGTAGATCTTCCTCTCGTTCCCAGGCGGCTTCATCCTCGGTATGGTGGCTCCACTGAACTTTGCAAAACTTGATAACCTTACTGCGCGTAACTCGTCTGGCAAACTCAAGAATCCTTACGGGTTTCTCCTCGTAGGTTAGGTCACTGTCCAACTGAATTGCTTCCACGGGCACTATATCTCTGAGAGGAATATCAGACATCTCTGCATGGCACTTCTTCAACTGGGAAACGTGAAACACATCATGAACTCCTGACAATCCTTCGGGTAACTCCAATTTGTAGGCCACTTCTCCCATATGCTCCAAAACTCAGTATGGTCCTACAAATCTCGGGGCTAACTTTCCCTTAACTCCAAATCGTTTTACTCCTCACAATGGTGACACACGAAGATATGCTCTGTCTCCGATTTCATAGACTACCTCCTTGCGTTTTGTATCCGCATAACTCTTCTGCCTGGACTGAGCTACCTTCAGTCTATCTCGAATCAATTTAACCTTCTCTTCATACTCCTTGATCAAATCCGGTCCAAACAACAGACGGTCTCCAACTTCATCCCACATTAACGGTGTTTTGCACCTCCTTCCATACAAAGCTTCTAAAGGGGCCATCTTCAAACTAGCCTGATAACTGTTGTTGTAGGAAAACTCTGCGTAAGGCAAATTATCATCCCAACTAGATCCATAATCTAGCGCACAGGCTCTCAACTTATCCTCCAGAATTTGATTGACTCTCTTGGTGTGTCCATCTGTCTGCAGATGAAAGGCTGTACTGAACTCTAGCCTGATACCCAAAGTCTGGTGCAACTGATTCCAAAACTTCGAGGTAAACTGTGTTCCTCTATCTGATACGATGGTCCTCGGAACTTCGTGCAGACATACGATCCTGGTCATATATATCTTAACCAACTTCAAACTCGTATATGTGGTTTTCATGGGGATAAAGTGAGCCACTTTGGTCAAGCGATCAACTACTACCCAGAAAGAATCATATCCGGATCGTGTCCTGGGTAATCTGGTGATGAAATCCATGCCAAGCTTGTCCCACTTCCATTCGGGTATCGGCATAGGCTGTAATAATCCTTTTGGCTTCTGATGTTCTGCCTTCACTCTCTGACATACATCACATACAGCTACATATTCGGCAATATCCTTCCTCATACCTGTCCACCAGAAACGCTCCTTTAAATCCAAATACATCTTGGTGTTTTTGGGGTGAATCGAGTATGGTGAGTCATGAGCCTCCTGAAGTATTAAGTTCCTGATCTCCGCATTATTGGGCACATAAACACGATCCTCAAACCATAATGTTTCGTGCTCATCCTCACGAAAACCTTTGGCTTTTCCTTTGCTCATCCTCTCCTTTATCTTAGCAATCTCCTTATCATCCTTTTGAGCTTCTCGAATCTTTCCCAATAATGTAGACTGAACCTCCATTGCTGCAACAAAACCTCTTGGAACTATCTCCAAACGTAGTTCCTTGAGATCGTCAACTAACTCCTGCGGTAATCCTCCGCTTACGAGGGTATTGACATAACTCTTCCGGCTCAAAGCGTCTGCTACGACATTGGCCTTTCCTGGATGATAATGCAACTTCATATCATAATCCTTTATAAGCTCCAACCATCTCCTCTGCCTGAGATTCAGCTCCTTCTGTGTGAAAATGTACTTCAAACTCTTGTGATCCGTGCACACATCACAACGGTTTCCAATAAGGAAATGTCTCCAGGTCTTGAGCGCATGCACTACGACTGCTAACTCCAAATCATGCGTGGCATAATTCAACTCATGCGGTCGAAGCTGACGTGAAGCATATGAAACAACTCTTCCGCCCTGCATAAGTACTCCTCCAAGTCCTAAGCGAGAAGCGTCGCAATACACTTGGAAATCCTTGCATATATCCAGAAAAATCAGCACTGGGGCTGTAACCAAACGTTTCTTCAACTCCTGAAAACTGGCTTCACATTCCTTGGTCCATTTAAACTTGGTGTCCTTCTTCAACAACTCTGTCATGGGTTTCGCGATCTTGGAAAAATTCTCAATGAATCTCCGATAATATCCTGCGAGTCCAAGAAAACTGCGGATCTCTCCAACTGAGGTGGGTGCCAACCACTCAGTGACTGATTGAACCTTGGTAGGGTCTACTGCTATACCTCCTCCTGATATAACATGTCCAAGGAACCCAACTTCCTTCAACCAAAACTCACATTTGCTGAACTTGGCATATAACTGATGTTCCCTGAGTTTCTCGAGAACTAAACGCAAATGCTCCTTGTGGTCCTCTTCATTCTTCGAGTATACCAAAATATCATGAATTAACACCACAACAAACTTGTCCAAGAACTCCATGAACACCTTATTCATTATACTCATAAAATAGGCAGGGGTATTAGTCAATCCGAAAGACATAACCGTGTACTCATATAGCCCGTACCTTGTGGTAAAAGCTATCTTAGGTATATCCTGTTCTCGGATCTTCAGCTGGTGGTATCCTGATCGAAGATCGATCTTGGAGAATACTTTAGCTCCTTGCAGCTGGTCAAACAAATCATTGATCATCGGTAGTGGGTACTTGTTCTTGATCGTCACTTCATTCAATGCATGATAATCAACAACCATTCTCAAAGATCCATCCTTCTTCTCATCCAAGAGCACTGGGGCTCCCCACGGTGATGAACTTGGTCGAATGTAAGCTTTCTCCAATAACTCCTTAATCTGCTTCTTAATTTCCTCCAGATCATTTGTGGGCATCCGGTATGGCCTCTTCGATATTGGTCCGGTGCCTGGCAACAGCTCTATCAAAAACTCTATATCTCGATACGGCGGCATGCCTGGTAATTCCTCTGGAAATACATCCGGGTAATCCTTCACAACAAACACTTCCTCCTGAGCAACTCCTGAGTGGGAATTCACTTGGGTCCTCCTTGGCGCATGGCTGGATACATACTTGATCCTCTTACCCTCCGAGGTGGTGAGCAGAATTGACTTACTAGCACAACCAATGTTTCCTCCATACTTCGATAACCAATCCATGCCTAGTATTATATCCAATCCCTGTGATTCCAAAATTATGAGATCTGAGGGAAAAACATGGCTACCAATGGTCAAAGGTAACCTGTCACACCATCGGCTGGCCATATACTCCGCTCCTGGTGAACTTACTAACATGGGTGACCTAAGGTCTAGGGTTGGGAACTTAAAATTGTCCACAAATCCCCTTGAGATGTATGAATGCGATGCACCAGTGTCAAAAAGAATGAGATCGGTAAATGACTTAATCAAAAACTTACCAATCACTGCGTCAGGCTGATCTTCAACTTCCTCCACGTTGATGTGGTTCACCCGACCTCTGGTGAAGGGATTGGGCTTCTTCCTAGAGCTTCTATTTCCATTGCTCAACTCAGAACAATCATTGGCGTAATGTCCAGTCTTCCCGCACTTGTAACAGGTAACGTGACTTAGATCCTTCTTGGCGGTGTTGCTGGGTTGGAACGGTGCTGGCTGCTGCTTCCTCCATTCCCATTCCCATTCTTAGGGCCACTGTGGTTGTGTGAACTTCCTCCATTGTGAGTGTGGCCTCCATGGTTATGGTGGTTGTGTCCTCCCGAGTTCGGGGTAAAGCGAGGCTTCTGCTGAGCTCCAGAATTATACTTCCCCTGTCCATACTTCCTTTTGCGGCTCTCTATCTGCTGCTGCTTCCCTTCAATCATAAGAGCCCTGTCTATAACCTCCTAGTAATTGGTGAATGTTGCCACCATCAACTGCATACTCAGCTCATCATTCAGCCCTTCCATATGCTTTTCCATATTCGCGGCATCTGTGGCCACATCATCCGGGGCATAGCGAGCTAACTTGCTGAACTCATCCACGTACTGCCCCACAGTATGATTCCCTTGGCGTAAGTTGCGAAACTCATGCTTCTTCATGCTCATAGCTCCGGCTGAGACATGTGCTGTGTGGAATGTTTGCTGAAACTGATCCCAAGTGACATTGGCTATGGGGAAAGTGGTGGTGTAGTTCTCCCACCATGAGGCTGCGGGTCCATCCAGTTGGTGTGCGGCAAAGCGCACCTTCTCAGCATCTGTGCAACCTGCGGTGGTCAGCTCCCTTCCAATCCTGCGGAGCCAGTCATCGGCAACTATCGGCTCGGTGCTACTGGAAAACACCAGCGGATTCAACCTCAGAAAACGGGCTAAGTTGTCAATTGGAGGTGGTGGCGGCGTGTTGTTGTTGTTGCCTTGGTTCTGGACTAGCAACTGCATCAAGGCATTCTGCTGCTGGATCAACTGGGTGAGCTCCGGTGGGAAGACAAATCCGGTGTCACGTCTCGGAGGCATCTGATGGGTTTAGATGGAAGAGATTAGAATAGGGTGGGGTCTAAAGAGAAATCACTACCCATATGCACATGAGACAAACACATAATCATATCACACCACTCAATTCAAACAAGGGAATACAAACGATCTAACTACCGTTACAAAATACTCGGACTACTACTATATACATGGGGGAATACTACTGATAATATGGTGGTCAACTAGAAATTTTGATCGGTGGAAGACTCCATGATATCCGCTCCAGCTTCTTCTTCATAATCATCATCACTACTGTCGGGGTCGGAGTCTGTGTCGTCGATGATGATGTAGTCCTCGGGATGGTCGTCATCTCCTAGCGCGGGGTCTCCCATGAATACTCCTAGCTTCTTCTTCAGGTATTCATTCTTCTCCAGTAGTACTACAATTTCCTCTTCATATCCATCGCATGTAGACTTGAGTTCCTCTTCAAGCTCCATGTTCCTGGTCATCACCTTCTTCAGATCTATCATGTTGGCGCACATTTGGTTCTCCTGGCGGCGAATGTGCTGGTTTAACTCCTGGATGAAGGCTGCAATGGACTTGTCCCTCCTGGTGCTGATCATCTCCCATTGCTCATCTCGGCGCCCACATATCTGGTAGATGGTGTCCTTAAGATCCTTGCTGTAGACGTCGCCGATGCGTCCCATGGCGATGTGGGCTGCCATGCTCTTTCCTAGACTCCAGGTTGGTGCATGAAAGGAAAACTCTATGGGCTCAGTAACTGGCGTGAATGTCCTTCCTGGAACATGAACTCGAATCATCCAACACTCCTCTTGTAGTAGAGTGGCGGTGTAGGTCCTGGTGAAGCTTGGTATTCCGATGTTCAGGTACCTAGTGACTTCCTTCAAGTGTCGTCCAAATGGTGTGTCTTCATCCGGTTGAGCAAACTTGTTCCTCGGGTCCGCCATCTATAGAGTGGAAAATGGAGGAGAGTCATAAATGAGTAGAGAAGAGTGACCTATGGCTTATCTTAGTGGTCGCGTCCTACAGTCAGCGTGTGCTCTGATACCATCTTGTAGCGATCCGACCTCAAACAGTCAAATCTCCGTGCATAAGTGTCATCCCTGGATCGGTAATGCTGACACACACAATACTTGAAGGATTTATAACAGAGTGCAATCACACACTTATTACATCGAATGTCTCAAAAGAGAACTTATTACAATAATATGGCTTAAGGCCATCTAAATAAGATAACTGGGGAAGCATCGAAGGAAAATGAGTCCATCAACTCCAACGGCATAGCTGAGTGCACGACAACGACCTAGCGCACCTTACACTTCGTCTGAAAAGTCTGCAACATAATACGTTGCAGCCCGAAATGGGTCAGCACATGGAATATGCTGGCAAAATAACGCTATAGAGCAATGAACAAGATAACAGCTATATCTTCATGCATATATGGCTGGTGGAGGCTCTATGGTTATCATTTTTGCGTAAAGCCAATTTTTTCCTACGGCAAAGGAATATATTTTATTTAACTACAAAGTTGGTTGATAAATATTGAGAATGGAACCCCATCTCAAACCTAAATTAATAATCAATAACCCAACAAATTATTTAAGTAAGGTGATGAGATCATCATAATAATTCAAGCACCAGATACTCAAGATGTCCATAACCGGGGACACGGCTAATCATGATTAGTTTGTACACTCTGCAGAGGTTTGCGCACTTTTCCCCACAAGACTCGATCTCCTCCATTGAATTTCTCGCACTACATGATGTTTGAGAAACGGATGACCGAGACACAGTCTTTCAAAAGCGTTAGCTTGTTACGACGGGTAGACCGTACCACCTACATCCCCTACATCTGCTAGTCTACCACTGTAAGAGATCACACAACATACTCAACTATGCCAGAGCCCATAATGGCTTGTGGCTGCACACGGAAGTTTCTAGCATGAATAATCTTATGATCCCTTTGAGCCTGGGTGGCGAACTATAGGATGATCGCACGGATTCCCCGGGATCTTCTTGGACAACACTGGATTCCCCAGGTGCCCACAAACAATCCATCCAGATGTGTATTAAAGTAGCCACCTTAAATAAACCCTTAGTTCATAATAATCTCTCACATCTGCCATGAATTCACTCAACCAATCCATGTCTACAAGCATAGCATAGCAGTATAAGCATAACGTAGAAGTAACTCCCAAGGTTTGAAATGAAGGACAATAGGTTCTACCTCATGATCTACTTCCCAATACCCACATGTTAATCAGATCCTACTCATGCAATGTTTGAAGGTTGAAACTAATGCATAAAAACTGGGTAATAAAGGGTATGATCAAAGTGTTACTTGCCTTGCTGACGATCTGAAAACCCACTCCGGAAATTCTATCGCAACCAAACAATAGCATACATAAGCACTCAAGCATATATGCAAGGGTAAAACTCATATGAGAAAGTCCAAACTGAAAGTTCAACTGAAGAGCTTCGATTTGCAAAAAGAATCAATTGAACGGAGCTACAAAACTCAATCTATGATCAAAAGAAGTTTGAATTCAAATCTGCTTGAAACCAAATTTTAATTTGTCAAAACCATGTTCAAGTTGATTAACTGGAAAGAGGGGTTCGAGACGAAGATATTGGCGCTGGTTTCACTGGATTTGGACGAACGGTTAAAAAGTTACGAGGGTTTGAAGATCAGGGGTAATCTGTGATAAAAATAATCGCGGATAGGTCCCTGGCCGAAAATAAAATAAAAAGAAAAAGACTAACGAACGAACGTTTGTTATCAGAGACAAACGAACGAAAAACGTTCGCGAACATAGACGTTCGAGTGAACGTTCGATAATTAGCGAAACCGAAAAAAAACCAAACCAAACCGATCTAAAAAAAAGGGGACGGTTTTGTCGGTTACTGTTCAACAAAAAAACCGGCGGCGGTGAGATCCGGCGAGATCCGTCGGTGGCGGTGCGGGCGATGGCGAGGCGAGGCGGCTCCAGGGGTGGCGCGGTGGGCGGCGGCGTCGACGGCAAGCGGCGGCGGCGCGGCAAGGGGCAGGCGCGGCGGCTCGAGACGCGGCGGCGTCGGCGGCTGGCGGTGTGGGGAGGAGAGGGCAGCGGGGCTGCGGTGTATAAAGGCCGAGGGGTGGGGCGGCGGCTTGGAGGAGGGGCCAGCCCGGGGTTGAGTCCGGCTCGGACTCCTCCTCGGCGCCCATGCCAGAGACGGCGGCGGCGCGAGGAAGGCGGCGCGGGAGTGGGCTTCGGCCCGTCTCGTCTGGGCCTTTGGCCCAGTCGGGCGAGAAACTTTTTTTAAAATAAATTCCGCCGAAGATAAATCCTAATAAAATATATTAAAAAAATTCTTAAAATGCCAAAAACAATTTTCGCTGTCTAAATAAAATATTTAGAACAAAGTGAACATTTTTCTAGCCTAAGATGCAATTTTCAAAAATGCATATTTTTTTCTAATTCAAATAAAATCTCGAATAAAATCCAAATAAAATATTTATTTGATTTTAAAATTTTTCCTCCAATATTCCTCTCTCTTTGAAGAAGTCATATTATCTTCTCTCTTTTATTTTTAATATTAGAAATATTCGGAGAGAAAAATATTAAAACCAAATTGATCCTCTTTTCAAATTTGAGAACATTCAAATATGAAAATAAATGAAATCCCCAACTCTCTCCTTGGGTCCTTGAGTTGTTTAAGATTTCTAGGATGTCAACCAAAATGCAAATAAATATGATATGCATATGATGACCTATGTATAAGATCGAAATTGAAAATTGGGATGTTACATAAAATGATACATCCATAACACCATAAGACTATGAGAATACCACACATATGTGGCACTACAGTTTGTCACATTAGAGAAACGTGCACGGAAAAATTCCATTATGATGGATTTGAAGTCGTTTGATTTTGAATCATCTGACACTTGCAACTTTCCTCCGAAAAGTGAAGTGACTGAAATACCGTTCACAGGCCATAAGGAACGAACAACAAACTTATTGGTGATCATACATTTTGATGTGTGTAGTTCAATAAATGTTGTTGCAAGTAGTGGATTAATCTATCTTCAGAAATGAATCAAGTAGATATATGGATATTTGCCTTATAAGACGTAAGTCTGGATATTTTGAAATCATTCGAAAGGTTTTCGAAAATGAAGTAGAAGTTATTGTAACAAGGAAATTATGTTTCTACAATTTGATTGCAGAAAGGAATATCTGAGTTACAAGTTTAGTGAATGTCTGATGAGTTGTGAAAAGAGTTCCATAACTTACACCTCCCAGAACACCACTATGAGTGGAATGTCTATGAAGATGTAATTAAACCATTTATGACATGGTAAGATCAAAGTTGACATAAATAAATTTGCCATTATCACTTTGAAATAGTAATGCTTTAGAGACTGCGGCTTCTTCACTGAAAAGAGCTCCATCAGGTCTGCTGAAATGAAGGCATGGTATGGTACGCCCAACCATGTTATATCTTTTATTAACATTTGGAATATGGGGCTTGTGCAAAAGGTTACAAACCTATTCCAAATGAGACAAGTGCTACTCTGTAAGTTATCCCAATTCATTGGGTATTCCCCCACCACTATACCGAGGCAAAGGATTTTTGCCACAAAACGGTATGCTTTTAAAGAGAATAGTTCTTGCAAAAGGGTAAGTGGGAGGACATTGCAACTCGACGAGATGAGTATCTTCGTCATCAGGTCAAAGGAAAGGAACCTTGGAAGTGATTCCAGAGTTTCCTACTGCGACTGATATGGAAGCCTCTACATGAGATGTATGGACTTCGGTCGAACTTGCAGCTGAACAACGTAGGCAAAGCTTGTGCAAACCTCTCAGGTGCGCAAACAAGATATTGTTGTTAGACAACAGTATACCTATGATACACAAGGAAACGTTGATGGGCCCTGACTCTGGAATTGGCTAAATGCCGATATAATCCAAGATAGTTTCCATAAATGATTCAAGATTTAAATCTTGATAAACCCTCCAAAAGACTTGGAGTCCAACATATTGTAATGGGACTAAAAATTGATACGGATAAAAAAAAATTATCCATTAAGCTCGACTTGTGGCAAGAACAAGTTCAAGGAGTTGACTACAATGAGATTGTCTCACCGTAGCAATGCTTAAATTCGGTTTGGGTTAAACTAGCAATTAATACGTATTTCAAACATGAGATATGAAACATGGATGACAAAAGAATTTCCATGAAATGGAAATACAACCTAGGACTTGTATGTGATACAATCCAAAGTATTTTGTCAGTCCAGAGTATGTTAGTAAGTATGCAAACTTCAGAGTTCCAGCAATGGACAAAAGAGAGAAAAATGGAGTTGGAATCTTCATTTTTGATGGAATGGTCAAAGGGGCTTGACTTCATCAATGGGTAACGAAGATGCTTGTGGTTTCAAGAAAGTAAGTGGGAGCATAATAATATTTCCGAAAACCTTGTGTGCTTGACACATTGTTAATTGGAAATTAATTTCTTGACATGAATTAGGACTTCATTTGAAAATAGTTTTTTGATGAAGTGCTTGAGCTAAATAGCCTTGATATTAGGCATAATGATCTATGGAGATAGATTTACCTAATAGGGCTGAGCAAAAATACATATTGACAAGATGCTAAAACTGTTTAGCACTAAGAACGACAAGGAGTGATTCTTGCCGAAGTCACATGGAAAGAGTTTTTGCAAGAATCGGTGTTCCAAAGCCCTGATGAGCAAAATACATGATGGAGATTCCACACACTCCTGTGTTTGGATTAATCATGTATTCCATGGTATGTAAAACAACTAGATATGTCCAATACTCCCAAGCTGTTGCGAGTATAGATACCAAAGTGATCAAAAGTACTGATCATGGGACAACAGTGAAAAAAGTTCATTGAGTACTAAAGTAGCACTGATGACATGTTTTCTCGCAAGTGGAGATCATGAAGAGTTCATTGTAAAAGGTTACATCGATACAGTCTTCATCATTTCTCCATGCGATTTTCGATTTAAATTGAGGGTTTTGTGTAACACACAATATGGTGGTGCAGTTAGTTGGAAATTGTTCCAAACAAGTTACTGTGGCGAATGCTATAACAGAGACGAAGTATGTTGCCGTTTTAGAAGTGACAAAGACAAAGATGTTGAATCATATAGTTCATTCATGAACTTAGTATGGTTCCAAGAAGGCTTTGGTTAATGGGACACTATTGCAGATAGTTGCTCCATAACTCAGTATGAGGAATCAGGTTTCGACCAATGATTCACATATATACAAAGCCAAGTCTGCACAAAATATGAATTTTTTGAAAGCGTCAAAACGCGAGGATATGCAGAGATACACACAGAGCTGAAGTTGTTAGATCCGATGGACATCAGGCTATACCACATGCGAAGCTTTTTTTACACTAGTATGCCATAGGTGTAAAGTGCATTAGCATTAACTAGATTATTGACTCTAGTGCAAGTGTGAGTCTGTAGGAGATATGCCCTAGAGGCAATAATAAATGATATTATTTATCTCCAAGTTCATAATTATGTTTATGTTCCATGCTATAACTGCAATGATTCTCGAGTCTGCAATATCCACGAGGCTCGGAGGGAGACTCATATGCACGTGTGGAATAATAAACGGTAATAAGTATTCCTAGTCTGGCCTCTAAGACTAGCTCAAGTGTTGCATGATGGTTCTGTTTTCCTGATCATGGGCATGTCTATGCCAGCAACTTTGAGGGCACAATGTTAAGAGAACATTTGTGTTGAATCAACCCGGATTGATGTTATGCTATGAGATTCATTCATCACAAGTTGATGGTACATAACACAGAGATGGTTAACGTTTGCATGATTCCTTAGACCATGAGAGTATCGAGTTTCTTCATGCTTGCTTCATGAACTTTGGGTTTGTTAAATGTCATCCGTAAATGGGTGCCTATTACGGCGGCTTACGGGTTCATGGAAAAGTATGTTAAGTAACTTGATAGCTCAAGATTGGGATTTTCTCCTCCGATGATGGAGAGATATTCTCGGGCCCTCTCGGTGTTACGGTATCCAGAATCGTCCGGCCAGACACCTTGTGATTTGATCACTGGGATGCCGGAACATGGAAACGAGAAAAGAGAACAAAACCGGTAACGAGGTAACTTGCATGGTGGACAAATTTTTCATCCACGGGGATGCAATAAATCTCCCTCGGGTGTTTGTGACATATCGCGAAGCAACAGGAATAGCTCACTGCAACTCGAGGTTCACTCGAATATTTATTCGTGTGGGTATAGGGGTCAATATGGGTGTCCACGGCTCCGATGTTGATCATTGATTGGAAGGGGTTCCGGGTCATTTCTATAATTCACCGAACCTATAGGGTCACATGCTTAAGGCTCATTTATCTGCTGAATAGTAGACAGGGAGTCTGAGAGAAAATCACCGGAAAAGTTTCGGAGACCGTAAAAGTTTCGGACAGCGGAAAAGTTTCGCAGAGAGAGGTCATCGGAAGAGTTTCGGTGAAACCGAAAAGTTGTTTCGGGATATACTATTAAGTCAAATAGGTTTTGGCACATGCCTGATAATTCTTGGAGGGTGCCAGAGTCATTCTAGAAACTTTCTGGAATCTTCCGAGATAAAAGCTGGAAATGCTCCGGAGCTGCCGGAACCACTTCAAATGATTTTCACAGATGAAAATCACTAATCCGGAATTGTTTTGGAACGCGTTAAAAATTATTTTAGTGGGTACTGGAAATGTTCTAAGCCCACATAAATATTTTCAGTTCGAACGGACGCTGAAAAATGTCATCATGAATAGTGAAAGTGCTTTTTGGGATATTTATGGAAAGCCACCTTTTTGGGATTTTCCCAAAAGGCTTCTAGAAGGACTTAGGGATCAAGGAACCCCCTTTGGGGGCCCCCTTGAAGGTGGGACGTTGGAGGGTGCAGCTCCTCCATGGGGCTCCACTTGTCATCCCTTTATGCCCTTTATGTGTGACATAAAGTGTGGGCATTTTGGGTTTTTCATGTGCCACCTACCCCTTGCGGTTTCCTATAAATAGAGGTGGAGAGGCACTCTCCACACTCACTCTTTCTCACATACAAGTGCCATGCAATGATCTGGCTTCTCTCTCCCTCCCCGCGAAATAGTTTTGTAGAGCCGAAAGGTTGTCTGGGTTTCGGCAGGAACTAGTTCTGGACGGCGAAGCCCTGCCGGATAGATGACACCTTATGTGTGCAACTCTGTAGAGAGATCATAGTTTCGGTCTTAGTTCGTGAGTGCCTCCCGAAGGCTTGTCCGTGTGACCGTTCGAGTTTCAAAGGTCCTCCCGAAGGGCTGTCCGAGTGACCGTCCGAGTTGCGAAGGTCCTCCCGAAAGGCTGTCCGCGACACCGCCCGGGGGACTGTCCGACCACCTCCCGGAGGGCTTTCCGAGGGGCAGATGAGGGTATACATCCTCGCGGTTGGGAGGTTGTAAATCCTAGCTGCGAGGATCTGCACCGCCGATCGTCATCGACTCTACTTCCCGCTGCGCTACGAGTTGGTAACGAAAAAGATCAAACCCTGTATGCAGTTTCCATAGTGGTCCTGGGCTGGTACGTAGGTCAGAATTTTTTGTTTTCTGCTGCGTTACCCTACACTTTCAAATATTCTTTGGCTCCCCTTGTGTCGAATCAATAAATTTGGGTTGAATACTCTACCCTCGATAACTGTTGTGATCCCCTATACTTGTGGGTTATCAAGACCTTTTTCTAGCGCCGTTGCCGTGGAGAATAGCTATATTTGTTGAGTCACTTGGGATTATTATAAAATTATCACTATGAAGAATCTGAAGGACGTTAAGACTAAGATTTTTCCCCTCTGAGACGAGGGAAGGTAAGGAACTGCCATCTAGCTCTGCACTTGATTCACCTTCTATTATAAGTTAACTTGCAACACCACCACATGCTATTAATCATGTTATGTCGCAAGTTATTGATGAAGCTACTTCTGCTATGAATGATATTTATGATGATGCTAGTACCTTACTTGATGATAATGTGCCACTGGGTGAATTTCTTGATTCACAACTTGCTAGAACTAAAGCTTTTGAGAATGATGAAACTGATGAAATTGTTGAAACTGATGAAGAGCTTGAAAATGAAAATCATGAAACACCTACTAGAACTAGTTCTCCTAGATATGAATTGCCTAAGATACCGGAAGGTTATGTTATGGATGAGGAGACCACTAGAGACTTTCTTGCTTACAATGATAGGGATGATCTTAAGAAATTATTATGCAAACTGAAAGAAATATCTTTGAATGCTAGAATGAAATGTGATCCTAAGTTTGCTACTTCACCTATCTTTGTTGATGATAAGGATTATGAATTCTCTGTCGACCCAGAGTTAATTACTTTGGTTGAATCTGATCCTTTCCATGGTTATGAAACTGAAATTGTTGTGGCACATCTTACTAAGTTGAATGACATAGCCATCCTTTTTGGTCATGATGAGAAGATTTGCTATTATTATATTCTCAAATTATTTCCGTTCTCATTAAAGGGTTATGCTAAGACTTGGTATAATACTCTTGCTCCTGGTTGTGTGCGTAGTCCCCAAGATATGATTTATTACTTCTCTGAAAAATATTTTCCTGCTCATAAGAAACAAGCTGCCTTACATGAAATATTTAACTTTGTGCAAATTGAAGAAGAGAGTCTCCCATAAGCTTGGGGGAGGCTTCTCCAATTGCTTAATGATTTGCCTGATCATCCTCTTAAGAAAAATGAAATACTTGATATCTTCTATAATGGACTAACCGACGCTTCTAGGGATTTCCTCGATAGTTCCGCTGGTTGTGTTTTCAGGGAACGAACTATTGCACAAGCTGAAGAATTATTGAATAACATATTGAAAAATTATGATGATTGGACTCTTACTGAACCACCGCTCAAACCTACTCCGAAGAAGAGGGGTATCTTATATCTCAGTCCTAAAGATATGCAAGAGGCAAAGAAATCTATGAAGGAAAAAGGTATTAAAGCTGAGGATGTCAAAATTTTACCTCCTATTGAAGAAATACATGGGCTTGATACACCACCACCACCTAAGGTGGTAGAGGTAAATTCTTTAATGAAATTAAATGACAATGACAATCCTTACAATATGCATCCTAGTCAATGCCTTTATGAGTTTGATAACTACAAGAAAACCAGATCACTTCAATGCAAATGTTATGAAACAATTGAAATAAAATTCTGATATGATTGCTCGCTTGTGTGACTTGTTCTTTAGAATTACCAATGATGTTAGAGGTGTAGGAAAGCATGCCTCTATGGTTCAAAATCAACTAGAACAAGTTGCTAAATCTCAAAGGGAATTGCTTGATGAAATGAACAATAATATAAGTGACTTTGCTGTTAGAGTAGCAACTAGAGGAGATAAAATGACTCAGGAACCACTTTATCCTGAGGGTCACCCAAAAAGAATTGAACAAGACTCTCAAAGAGATAACACGGATGCACCTAGTCCTTATAAAAAGAAAAAGAAGAAGAAAAATGATAGGACTTTGCATGCCTCTAGTGAAGCTGAAGTAGAAAAACCTCCTGATAATGACAATGATCAAGTCTCTATCTCTGATGCTGAAACTCAATCTGGTAATGAACACTCACCTTCTGATAATGAAAAAGATAATGATGAGGTTCATGAATATACTCAAACAAATAATAAAGAACCACCTGTATTATTGGTGATGATGTTTCAATACATGACATTTGGAAGATCACTTTCCGAAGAAACAATTCCAAGTGAATGGTATTAATGTTATTGAAAAATCTCGACAATCACTATTGGAAGTTTTCAACTATCCCTACCAAATGCAAAAAAGAAATATGAAATACTTAATGTTGGGGACATTCATATCCCCGTTGAGGTAACTTAGTGTTTTATGAAAGTTCTTCGGTTTCATACTAGGAAGTGGTTGTTAATAAGACTTGATCAACCTTATTAATGAATCATTTTTGAGAGCTATGAAGTTGATGAATTTAGTGAGCACTACCTTCTGCCCTTATCTTTTGTTTTTATGTTTTTCTTAGTAAAATAAAATAAAATGCCATGTATTGCCTGCTTTTTTAGTTTCCCGTGCAATAAAAATGACCCAAAAATAAAAGTTCTCAGAATGCTCTGAAAATTTAATACGATTTTTTTCTGAATATTTAAGAATTTTTGGTGCAAATAACATCTGAGGGAGGTGCTCCTGGTGGGCACAACCCACCTGGGCATGCCAGCACCCCTAGACGTGCCCTGGTGGGTTGTGGTCCCCACGTGGGTCCCCTCACTTATCCCTTCATCCCACATCACCACCTACCTCCAGAAAAAATTCACCATTGCCCTCTCTCTCGTGTTCTTGCTCTCAAACCCGCGGATTTCGATCTCTTTGCTCAAAGCTCCATTTCCGAAACTGTTTCGGGGGATTGTTGCTTGGTATGTGACTCTTCCGTTGGTCCAATTAGTTTTTGCTTTAGTGGTTTATATTTTGAATAATTACTTACTCTTGGTGCTGCTGTAGATGAGCTTGCATGTTGAATTCTTAGAGTTGTAAGTAGTTTGAATGCTTGTTATGGCCTCTATGCATCCCTATGAGTAGTCACTACCAATCTTGTGAAGTTTTGTTGAGAAAAAAATTTGTGGACTAAAAATTTCAGAATTTTGTTCTTAGGAAAAAGATGAGTATCTTTAGGAAGTCTGCTTCCAAGAAGAACTCCAAGGGAGTTATTGGGGAGTCATCTGATGGTGATCTCCACACCCGGAGAATGGCAGAAGTACAACCATGTGAATGGCCGCACATCCCAGTCATGGAGGGAGCCGGAATTCGTCAAGAGTTTGCACAATATGCTGCTAATGCTAGGCTCACCGACTTCATCGCAGCTGAGTGTGAAAAATATCATCTCCTCACAAATTCCTTTGTGCAAAGTTTTCATTTCATAAGTAGGAATAATCCTCCTGAGGTGCAATTTAATTTATATGCTGAAACCCGTCAGATACCACTTACCGAATTTTGTGACATATGCTTGATCCCTTCTGATGGGGAATTAAGAGAACCTAGGCCCACTGACTTTGATGGTTTTTACCGCACTCTAACAGTGGGGGATGAGAGAGGAGTATCAGGTGTCACCGCCACTAGCTTACACTTTCCGGCTGTGCATTATTTTGCTTTATTCATTACAAAGTGTTTGCTTGCTAAAGAGAAGGTAGGTGCACTCACTGCTCTAGACTTTGCTGTTTTACGTCGTGCACTCTACGACGACAACACTTATACCTTGGGAGCTATTGTGGCACGTTGCCTCCACATTAACAGATCCAAGGGTAAAATACATGGTGGTATTTATGCTACTCGCTTGGCGAGTCACTTTAACATCCAGATACGCCAGCATGATTATCCTTTGCCCAAGGTTTATTTAGATCATCAGGCTATGGCACACCACCAATTTATTGATAGTGAGAACACCACTATGGATGTTCCTTATAACTTGGTCTTTACTGAGATTACCCGTGATATTATTCCGTTGCCTGCACCTACTTTCTTTGATCCTATTGCCAGGGGCGGATACAGGATTATGCCTGAGGACATTGTCGCCTACCGGAACGACCTGGCTGCAGCACAGGAGGAGCCTCGGCAGTGGGACCCTCAGGTGCCCGCTCCCCAGCACTTCAATGTGGGACCCGAGGGCTTCTTCGAGTGGTGATTACCAAGTTAGGCCAAAAGCCTAAGCTTGGGAGTACGTATTTCCACCGACATTACATTCATGTTCACACATTTCATCCTAGTTGTTGGTGTCCACACTCTTTCATTGTATTATCCATGTTATATTTATTTTCTCGCCTTATTCTTGTGTGTTTGAAAAACTTTGAGAAAATCGAAAAATATTTCCTACCCCTTTTAGGTTTTTCTTCCTAGTGTAGTTAGTTGTAGTACTAAAATAAAACCCAAAAAGATTTCCTTGTTCTTCTTTTGCTTGTTGGGAGCTTTCCCGTGTAAATAGTTTTTCTCGTTTTTCTTTTTCCTTTTTTATTTGCTCGTTCGAGAAAAACCAAAAACTCCAAAAATATTTCAGTTTGTTTCTCTTAATTTCTTTTCTATTTTACTGAGTCGTACCGAGGAGAAGACCACGATGAAAATGTTGAGTGGCTCTCATATGCATTACTGTTGACATAATAGAGAGCCCATATTACCCTGTTTTCTTCTTTTTGAATAAAATGTTTGCAGATTCCAGCTTAGTCCACGACACTCTTGCACTATTATTATTTTCGAATCGTTCGGTCGTGCAAGTGAAAGGCAATAATGATGATATTTGATGAACTGGTTGTGGCAGAGAGAAACGGGTATGAACTCAACTTGTTCTGTTTTTGTAAATATGTTTAACCTAGTATCCATGATTCAGCCTATTATGATCAAACATGTTTGCAATGACAATTAGAGATTATAGTTTCTCATGCCATGCTTAAGTAGCTAGGAGTGGATAATGATTTATCTTGGATGTCAACATTGCGTTAAAATGATTGTGATGTAGTATGATAATATGGTATCCTCCTCTGAATGTTCGAGTGGCTTGACTTGGCACATGTTCATGCATGTAGTTGAATCAAAACCAACATAGCCTCTATGATATTTATGTTCATGGTGTTCATATCCTACTCATGCTAGCATCCAATGTTACTTATGCATAATGCATGTTCATGACCGTTTTCGCTCTCTAGCTGGCCGCTTCTCAACCTAATTGCTAGCCTTCGCATGTACTAAGCGGGAATTCTGCTTGTGCATCAAAATCCTGAAACCCAAGTTATTCCAGATGAGTCCACCATACCTACCTATATGCGGTATAACCCTGCCCTCCTAAGTAAATTTGCATGTGCCACCTCTAAAAGCT
This sequence comes from Aegilops tauschii subsp. strangulata, assembly GCF_002575655.3. Taxonomy (NCBI): domain Eukaryota; kingdom Viridiplantae; phylum Streptophyta; class Magnoliopsida; order Poales; family Poaceae; genus Aegilops; species Aegilops tauschii. The sequence goes on from NC_053040.3 coordinate 326,904,683, forward strand.
TCAAATAAATATCCTTTTTTGTGTGCCTGGATTGTTCATAGAGTGACAAGAGGTAGTCAGTATCTTCCGTGCTAAGTGGATTATTCTCATGATGAGTGTTTATTCACTCGTCCTTGCACGAGAGGGCGGTATTAGGGATTCCCGGTCCCGAACTCAAATTGCAAATAATTAAACAAAACTCCCCCAGGACTATTGTTGGTATGGACAGCACCCGTTGGTTCGGACAAGCCGTGGAGTGTGATTGTTGGTGGAGGGGGAGTAAACCTTTACTTTTATCGCTTGGGAACCGCCACTAATATGTTTAGCATGGAAGATGTTGATAACTAATGGTCACGAAGTAAACGAGAAGGGTGCATTTCTCAAAATTTCATTTACCTCTGTTTTAAAAACTTGAGCTCTGGCACCTCTGCAAATCACTGCTTCCCTCTGCGAAGGGACTATATATTTACTTCTATGTTGTGTCATCACCTTCTCAAACAAGCGCCAGAACCTGAGAGCACTATTGTCATCCTCATGCATTGTGTGTAGCTAATGTTGGGTGCATCATGCCTGGATCTTTTCTACCATGAATTACAATATTTAGTCGCTGCTTGAACTTTGGAGGTGCTCTGCATTTATGTTTTGCGGTCTCAGAAAGGGCTAGAGAGATACCACTATTGTCATATTATATCATGGTTGTTTTGACAAAGTGTTGTAGTTTGAAATATCTTATTATTGCTCGCTAGTTGATTATGCCATTGATATGAGTTAATATAATTTCTAAGAGTTATTGTCAACATGGTTAGTTATAATCTTGGCTGAAAACTTGGGTGCTACTTAAGCTTATTTATGTAAACAAGAGCAAAAGAGTTCGTAAAAGTTTTTCTTTTTCACTTTCAGTTTATCAACTGAATTGCTTGAGGACAAGCAAAGGTTTAAGCTTGGGGAGTTGATACGTCTCCAATGTATCTACTTTTCCTAATGCTTTTCCTCTTGTTTTGGACTCTAATTTGCATGATTAGAATGAAACTAACCCGGACTGACGCTGTTTTCAGCAGAACTACCATGGTGTTGTTTTTGTGCAGAAATAAAAGTTCTCGGATTGGAATGAAACTTTGCGAGGAATTTTTATCTATAAAAGATAATTTCTGGAGCCAAGAACCACCGAAGGGGGGCACCTGGGTGGGCACAACCCACCAGGGCGTGCCCCCTCCAGGTGCGCCTAGGAGGGTTGTCCCCACCTGGTGGCCCCGCAGACTGAACCCTGATACTATAAAATCACATTTTCAAAGAAAAAAATCAGGGAGGAAGAATTATCGCGTTTCACGAGACAGAGCCGCCGCCACCTCCTGTTCTTCATCGGGAGGCCAGATCTGGAGTCCGTTTGGGGCTCCGGAGAGGGGGATCTTCGATCTTCATCATCACCAACCCTTCTCCATCGCTAATTCCATGATGCTCCCCATCGGGAGTGAGTAAATCCTTCGTAGGCTCACTGGTCAGTGAGGAGTTGGATGAGATTCATCATGTAAAGGAGTGAGTTTTGTTAGGGCTTGATCCCTAGTATCCATTATGTTCTGAGATTGATGTCGCTATGACTTTGCCATGCCTAATGCTTGTCACTTTTGGGCCCGGGTGCCTTGATTTCAGATCTGAACCGTTTATGTTATCACCAGTATATCTATGTTCTAGATCTGATCTTGCAAGTTATAGTCACCTACTACGTGTTATGATTCGGCAAACCCAGAGTGACAGAAGTCGGGACACTTCCCTGTGATGACCGTAGTTTGAGGAGTTCATGTATTCACCGTGTGTTAATGCTTTGTTCTGGTTCTCTATTAAAAGGAGTCCTTAATATCCCTTAGTTTCCAATAGGACCCCGCTACCATGGGAGGGTATGACAAAAGATGTCATGCAAGTTCTTTCCATCAGCACATACGACTATTTACGGAATACATGCCTACATTACACTTATGAATTGGAGCTAGTGCCGTATCACCCTAGGTTATGACTGTTATATGGTGAATAGCATCCAACGAATTCACCGATCCAATGCCTACGAATTTCTCTCATATTGTTCTTGCTAAGTTACTACTACTACGTTACTATTGTTGTTGCTACTACTATCAAAACTATCATACTACTTTGCTACTGATCACTTTGCTACTGATAATTAATCTCCAGGTATGGTTGAATTGACAACTCAGCAATACTTGCAAATATTCTTTGGCTCCCCTTGTGTCGAATCAATAAATTTGGATTGAATACTCTATCCTCGAAAACTATTGCGATCCCCTATACTTGTGGGTTATCATAGGTGTGTTGTAAACTACTCACGCATCATCGGAGGGGCAGCAAGGATGATGAAGAACCCCTCCGTGATCTTTGCCCCCTTCGACAAAGTGCCGGAAAAGCCTCTAGATTGGATATCGTGGTTCTGGAATTTGCGGCGGCGGAAAAAGTATTTTGTCGACTCCCCTAGGGATTTTGGGATTTTAGAGTATTTATAGAGGCGGATGTAGGTCAAGGGGGTGCCTGTGGGCCCCACTACCCATCAGGGCGTGCTAGAGGCCCTTCGCGCGCCCTGGTGCCTAGTGGGCCCTACAGGCCTCCTCTCGTGTACTCCCGAAGTTTCCAGGGTCTCCTATCACCAAAAAAATCTCCAAAAAGTTTCATGCCAATTGGACTTCGTTTGATATTGATATTTTGCAAAGTGAAAAACAAGCAAAAAAACAACAACTAGCACTGGGCACTAGGTCAATAGGTTAGTCCCAAAAAATGATATAAAGTTGCTAGTAATTGTGTATAAAACATCTAAGATGGATACTTTAATAACATCTGGCTTGCAGTGTTTGTCTCAACCTTTCTCTGCTGAGGAAATAAACACTGTTCTGAAGGAACTGCCGACGGATAGAGCTCCTGGGCCTGATGGATTTAATGCCCTCTTTGTCAAGAAGTGTTGGCCTATCATTGAGAAGGATTTTTTGAAGCTAATCCATGACTTTTATGATGGCAAGTTATCTCTGGAGAATATCAATGGCTCTCTGATCACCTTGATTCCAAAGATGCTGTCTCCTGAAGGACCTGAGGATTTTAGGCCCATTTCTCTAACAAACACATGCTTAAAGTTCCTTACAAAGCTCTTGGCAAATAGGCTGCAAAAGGTCATCCTTCAGTGCATTCACAAGAACTAGTATGGGTTTTTGAAGAGTAGAGCCATACATGACTGTCTGGCTTGGGCTTTTGAGTATATACATCAATGTAAAAAGTCAAAGAGGCCTATCATCATTTTGAAGCTGGATTTTGCAAAAGCTTTCGACACTGTGGAGCATGAACTTATCTTGCAAATCCTCCAGCACAAAGGTTTTGATGCAAAGTGGATTGCTTAGATCAAAGTGATCCTCTCCTCTAGATCATCTTCTGTGCTTCTCAATGGTGTGCCTGGTAAACAGTTCAAATGCAAATGTGGGGTCAGACAGGGTGACCCTCTATCCCCACTCTTGTTTGTTATAGCTGCTGTTCTTCTTCAAACAGTAGTTAATGATATACTGGCTAGGGGAGTTCTAACTCTTCCAATGCCATCCCATGACACTGATTTTCCTATTATTCAATATGCGGATGATACAATAGTAATCCTCTCTGAAGTGGAAGATTAGTTAGTTGCTCTCAAGAACATGCTTCATATTTTTCAGTAGTCAGCTGGTCTGAAGGTGAATTTTGCCAAGTCATCAATGGTGCCCCTAAATGTTGAGCCAGGTGAAGCACAGAGGCTATCAAACATTTTGGGTTGTAATTTGGAGCAGTTGCCTTTCACTTATCTGGGTCTGCCTCTTGGAACTACAAGACCTAGAATAAGTGATTTAATGCCTTTGGTGGACAGCATTGAAAGAAGGTTATCTGCCAGTTCTGCCATGCTTAATCAAGGTTCCAGATTGCAATTGCTCACATCAGTGCTCACTTCAATGCATATATATTTCCTTTGTAGAGTTTGCATATTCCTCCTAGTATTATCAAGCAGCTATATAGGATTTTCAGGCAATGCCTCTAGAGGGGAAATTCTGATGTACCCAAGCAGTCCTTAGCTGCCTGGGATCTCGTTTGCAGACCTAAGGATAAAGGAGGTTTAGGTATTCTTAATTTGAATATTCAGAACCAAGGGCTTCTTCTCAAGCATCTGCACAAATTTTATAATAAAATGAATGTCCCATGGGTTCAGTTGATCTCGGATAGTTATTATGATGGAGTTGTCCCTCATGCCACAGTGCTCACTGGCTCCTTTTGGTGGAAGGATATCCTCAAGCTTGCTGACCATTACAGGTCAATTGCCTCAGTGCACATCAATATGGGGATTCTGCTCTTTTCTAGCTTGAGGCTTGGCATGTGGGTGGCTCTTCCCGGCCTTTGAATATCAGATTACCAAGGCTCTTCTCTTTTGTTTTGGATGACAAGGTTTCTGTCAGGGACTTCATACAAAACCAACATCTGTTCTCCATGTTCCATTTGCCAATATCACAGGAGGCAACATCTGAATTGGCAATCTTCGAAGGATGGTTGCTTCAGCTACAGAGAGATCCTTCCTTGCCTGATGTTTGGATATGGCCTGGAAAGTCTGGACAATACTCAGAAGAAGTTTTTATGACATCATGCATACACACCTTCCAGTTGTCCAACCTTGTAAGTGGTTATGGCACAGCAGATGCACTATCAAAATCAAAGTCTTTGGCTGGCTTGTTTTCTTTGACAGGCTTAACACGAAGGACATGTTGGTCGGACAGCATTGGAGGTCCCCCTTGGATAATAATCTATGTGTCATCTGCAATGCTTATGTTTATGAAGATAGAGCCCACCTCTTCATCCAATGTAATTTCAGCTGCAGGGTTTGGAAATACTTACAAATTGATTGGAGCCATGGCTCTAGTATTCAACAATGTATCTCCCAAGCAAGACAGAGATTCAGCCACCCCTTCTTCTTTGAGGTGATGCTCACAACTTCCTGGAATATATGGATCTTGAGGAATGGAAGAACTTTCAGAGGGGAAAGGGCTACTTTTGCTACATGGAGATGTAATTTTGTACATGATATTCTTTTGTTGTCTCATAGACTCAAAGATAGCACTAAGCATAGGCTTGTAGATTGGGTTAATGCCCTCATGTAAATGTAAGTTCTCTCTAACCTAGTTTAGGCTTGTAACCTTTAAGACCTCCTTTGTACAGTTCTGCTTGTTTTTATGATTTAATAAAGGACTGTGGGGTTTTTACCCTACAGTAATATTCAAAAAAAATTATAGGTACGTTGGAGACGTATCAAGCATCCCCAAGCTTAATTCCTACTTGTCCTCAAGTAGGTAAATGATTAAAATAGAATTTTTGATGTGGAATGCTACCTATCATATTCATCACATATTCTTTTCTTTTGTAGCATGGACATTTGGAATTTAAGTGATTCAAAGCAATAGTCTATAATTTGACATGAAGACATCAATACTCAAGCATATCAACACGCAACCATGTATTTCAAAATATCAACACTAACGAAAGCTATCCCTAGCCCATTATGCTCAATCATTGATCCATTCATGAAACACACTCAAATATTAGCTATACCCAATGCACAAGTATGATAATAGTGTTCCCTAGTTGGTGCTTTATAAGAGAAGATGGAGACTTAATAAAAATAAAAATTGCATAAAAGTAAATAGATAGGCCCTTCGCAGAGGGAAGCATAGATTTGTAGAGGTGCTAGAGCACATATATTAAATTGAGAGATAAAATTATTTTGAGAGGCATGCTTTTCCTGTCAACGCAAACGACTGAGAATTCCCAATATCTTCCATGCTAGGTAAATCATAGGCGGTTCCCAAACACAAAATAAAGTTTATTTCCTTTTCTACCAATATTAAACAATCCATGGCTAGCCGTATCCATGGGTGCCTTCCATACCAACACTTTCCAAGGAATTTATTATGAACAACATTTTTTTTCATTTCGGGACTTGGCCTCCCTATTACCTGCCACACTCTCGTGCAATGACAAGTGAATAAACACTCATCTTGAGAATAACATTCATAGCATGGAAAATATTGGCCCCCTGATACGTCTCTGTCGTATCTATAGTTTTTGATTGTTTCATGCCAATATTTTACAACTTTCATATACTTTTGGCAACTTTCATATATTTTCATATACCAATGCCCAGTGCCAGTTCCTGTTAATTGCATGTTTTTTGTTTCACAGAATATCCATACCACACAAAGTCCAAACGCGATAAGAACTTACGGAGATTTTTTTGGAATTTATGTGATTTTTGGGAATTGGAATCAACACGAGATGATGCCCGAGGGGCCCACAAGCCCTGGAGATGCGCCCCCCTCCCCAGGGCGCGGCCAGGAGGCTTGTGGCCACCCTGTAAGGCAGAAGGTGCCCTCCTTTCATCGCAAGAAAGCTAATATCCAGATAAAAATCGTGTTAAAATTTTAGCCCAATCGGAGTTACGGATCTCTGGGAATTTAAGAAACGGTGAAAGGCCAGAATCTGGGAACGCAAAAACAGAAGGAAACAGAGAGAGAGAGAGAGAGAGAGAGAGAGAGAGAGAGAGAGAGATCCAATCTCGGAGGGGCTCTCGCTCCTCCTCCGCCATGGTGGCCAAGGACCAGAGGGGAAACCCTCCTCCCATCTAGAGGGAGGTCAAGGAAGAAGAAGAAGGAGGGGGTCTCTCCCCCCTTCTCTCCTGGTGGCGCCGGAACGCCGCCGGGGCAACCGTCGTGTGATAGCAATCTACACTAACACCTCCGTCATCTTCCCCAACATCTTCATCACCTTCCCCCATCTATATTCAGCGGTCCACTCTCCCGCAACCTGCTGTACCCTCTACTTGAACATGGTGCTTTATGCTTCATATTATTATCCAATGATGTGTTGCCATCCTATGATGTCTGAGTAGATTTTTATTATCCTATCGGTGATTGGTGAATTGCTATGATTGGTTTAATTTGCTTGTGGTTATGTTGTTGTCCTTTGTTACCCATCATATGAGCGCGCGTCTGGATCACACCATAGGGTTAGTTGTATGTTGATAGGACTATGTATTGGAGGGCAAGGGTGACGGCAGCTTCAGCCTAGCATAGAAATTGATGCATACGGGATTGAAGGGGGACCAATATATCTTAATGCTATTGTTGGGTTTTACCTTAATGAACGTTAGTAGTTGCGGATGCTTGCTAATAGTTCCAATCATAAGTGCATAGAATTCCAAGTAAGGTATGACATGCTAGTAGTGGCCTCTCCCACATAAAACTTGCTATCGGTCTAGTAACGTAGTCAATTGCATAGGGACAATTCCGCAATTCCTACCACCACTTTTCCACACATGCTATACTAACTTAATTGTTTATTTATCTAAACAGCCCCTAGTTTTTATTTACGTGCTCTTTATTATCTTGAAAACCTATCCTACAACACCTACAAATTACTTCTAGTTTCATACTTGTTCTAGGTAAAGCGAACGTTAAGCGTGCGTAGACTTGTATCGGTAGTCAATAGAACTTGAGGGAATATTTGTTCTACCTTTAGCTCCTCGTTGGGTTCGACACTCTTACTTATCGAAAGAGGCTACAACTGATCTCCTATACTTGTGGGTTATGACCCCCTGCCGCTTCATGAGCCGTATGGGCACACAAAAAGGAAATTCATTTTGAAAATTACAGTTGGCACATATAATTTACTTGGAACGATATGGGAATACCGCATATAGGTAGGTATGGCGGACTCATTTGGCACAACTTGGTTTAGGATTTGGATGCACAAGCAGTATTCCCGCTTAGTACAAGGAAAGGATAGCAAATAGATTGAGAAGCAACCAACCAAAAATGAAAATGATCATAAACGAGCATTGAACATAACTAGCCTGAATAATGCACCACAAGTAGGATGCAACTTCATTGCATAACTATTGACTTTCGTGCTTGCAAAGGAAATCACAAACCTTAACACCAATATTATTAGTAAAGCACAATTACTCAGCAACATGACTCACATATTACTATCTCCATATCACAAAACTATTGCAAGGAATTAAGTTTTAATATCCAATGATCTTCAGGAAAGTTTTTATTATATCCCTCTTGAATATCTATCACTTGGGACCAATTTCATATTTAATGAAATTACCATTGGTAATAACAAGCTCTGAAATAAATTTAAGTGAAGCATGAGAGCATAAATATTTCTTCAAAGTTTTCATCTCTCAAAATTATACAACTAAAGCATGAGAGGAGATTTCTTCAAAAAAAAATCTAACTCTCAAATTAATATAAGTGAAGCATGAGAGTGTTTCTTCAAAAATTTACTAACTCTCAAAATGATCTAAGTGAAGCATGAGAGTATTTCTTCAAAACTTAAACCACCACCATGCTCAAAAAAGATATAAGTGAAGTAATAGAGCAATTCCATAGCTCAAAAAATTTAAGTGAAGCACATAGAGCAATTCTAAGAAATCATAGCATCATTATGGTTCTCTCAAATAGGTGTGTCCAGAAAGGATGATTGTGACAAAATAAAAGACAAAGCAAGCAAAGACTCATATAATAAAAGACACTCCAAGCAAAACTCATGACATGTGATGAATAAAAATATAGCTCCAAGTAAAATTACTGTTGGGCGTTAGAAGAAAGAGGGGATGCCTTCCGGGGCATTCCCAATCTTAGTTGCTTGGTTCTCCTTGAATATTACCTTGGGGTGCGATGGGCATACAGCGCTTAGGCTCTTTTCACTCCTTATTACTTCATCCATCATGATCTCAACCAAAACTTAAAAACTTCAATACACAAAACTTAATAAAACCTTCGTGAGATCCGTTAGTATAATAAAGCAAATCACCACTTTAAGTACTGTTGCAAACCCATTCATATTTTGTTATTGAATTATACCTAATGTATTTTAACTTTACCATGGCTTATACTCCCCGATACAATCCATAGATTCACCAAAATAAGCACACAATGCAATGAAAACAGAATCTGTCGAAAACAGAATAGTCTGGAGTAATCTGAACTTGAACAATACTTCTGTAAATCCAAACATTTTCAAACATTAGGACAACATGGGAAATTTGTATATAAATCATGTGTAAATAATTCAGAATTTTATCACGCTCTAGTGAATTTAAACAATTCTACTACTGGACGCAAAAGTTTATGCTAATGCACAAAATCAAATCAACTATCACCCAAATCATCCCAAAGGTGATACTTGGCACAAACACTAACTAAAACATAAAAACCACAATCATTGCAGAAGCGTAATTGTATATCTATTGAAGAATAGAAAGAAAAGCAAAATTTCAGAGATAACTATTGAGTTGCCTCCCAACAAGTGCTATTGTTTTACGCCCCTAGCTAGGCATAATGCATAGTTTCAAGTGGTGTCTTCTTTCTTCTTAATTCCATAGATGTGTTTTTAGGAGGTTTCTCAAATATAACATGAAACACATCGTCCATAGAAATTTTAGCATTATCAAGTTGATGTAGGGTGGAAAAGCTAGGGCCAGTCTTTCACGAAATGGAGGGGATCCTATGAAGAATGCGAAGAACACGAGGGGAAATCATGAGGGGAAACACTCAAATCAATGAGAACAATAACACATGTGCTATATCCATGAAAACAAAGAGTGATACAAGATTCAAACACAAAAAAGGATGATACAAGAGGTGGTAGTTCTTCCCGGTCCGGGGACGTGGTCTTGAATCCACGAGGGTATCTTCCCTTTCGGGGCCTTGAATCCACTTGGGGGATCTTCTCCGTGGAGGCCTTGGTCTCCAATGGAGTAGGGGTACAAGTGGATGAGCAAAGCTCTAATCTCAAAGGAGATACAATCTTTGCTAACCCTAAAACATGAGGGAGAGGGATTATATATAGTCTATGGGGGCAAAGGGATACATGGGCCTCGGCCCGTTACACTGTGCGTGGACACGGCAAGCCGGATGTCCGGGCTTTCCCGAGGTGCCGGATGTACGCGCACGCGGGCCAGATGTCTGGGCTGTCAGGGGCCGGCTTCGGTGAGGTACTATGAAGGCTGCCGGATTTCCAGGCTGGGGCCGAATGTCCAGGCTCGCGTCAGGCCAAATTTCTGGGCTTGGGCCGAATGTCCAGGCTCGCGTCAGGCCGAATTTCTGGGCTGGGGCCGAATGTCCAGGCTCGCGTCAGGCCGGATGTCCAGGGCCTATGCCGAATGTATGGGCCATGTAGCTTGACTGCAGGGTGGCTGCTGGTGACACTTCTAGGGGCCAGATGTCCGGGTCTTGGGGACTTCTCCAGTTCCTTCTATCGTTCCTCCTCATCCTTGTACTTGGGGACTTGTTCGTCTTCACGTGCGTCTTCGAGGGGGCCTTCTTTGTACCTGATCATGCATAACATTCTGGACTTAGGTAGTAGCCATGTCTCGAGTGGGTCATATGGAGCATCACTAAGGAGAGATGTCACCTCGGTCTCAAGAGGTCTCGCTCGTGCTCGTGTCATCGGTCCTCTTGGCACTTGGTGGATGATGGTAGGTCCATGGGGATGACCATAGGATGCTCGGCATCATCTCCCCCCCTTCGAAAAGATCCGATCTCGGATCGAAAGCCTCATCACCATGGTAGGGAGAGAGATCCTTGATGTTGAATATGTCGCTCACAGAGTACTTGTCGTGTGGGATGTCGATCTCTTAGGCGTTTCTGTTGTAGCGTTCGAGCGCCTTCAAGGGTCCATCGGCTTGTGGTAGAAGCTTGGATTTGTGTTCGTTGGGGAGGCGTTCCTTGCGAAGGTGTAGCCACACAAGATCTCCGGTGTTGTATATCATGGGATTCTTGTTGATGTTGATCTTGGTCGTGAGGCGTTGTACTTGGTGCGCGATGGTGTGCCTTGTATCTGAAGGAAATATGCCCTAGAGGCAATAATAAAGTTGTTATTTTATATTTCCTTATATCATGATAAATGTTTATTACTCATGCTAGAATTGTATTAACCAGAAACTTGATACATGTGTGGATACATAGACAAAACACGGTGTCCCTAGTAAGCGTCTACTAGACTAGCTCGTTAATCAAAGATGGTTAAGTTTCCTAGCCATAGACACGTGTTTTCATTTGATGAACGGGATCAAATCATTAGGAGAATGATGTGATGGACAAGACCCATCCGTTAGCTTAGCTTGTTGATCGTTAAGTTTTATTGCTATTGCTTTTTTCATGTCAAATACATATTCCTTCGACTATGAGATTATGCAACTCCTGAATACCGGAGGAATACCTCGTGTGCTATCAAACGTCACAACGTAACTGGGTGATTATAAAGATGCTCTACAGGTGTCTCCGAAGGTGTTTGTTGGGTTGGCATAGATCGAGATTAGGATTTGTCACTCCGAGGATTGGAGAGGTATCTCTGGGCCCTCTCAATAATGTACATCATGATAAGCCTTGCAAGCAATGTGACTAATGTACATGATAGGTAGATACCGTAACATATATATATATATAGAGAGAGAGAGAGAGAGAGAAAGAGAGAGAGAGTATAACACTATTCTAATCCTGGGATTAGAATAACTATTTGGATCACAGCTCCCCCTATATAGGGCTGACGGGATCCTCCCGAACTCATCAAAACAAAAAAAGTCAGATCCTAAAACTACCCACCCCGGTCTCCACCACCCCCGCACCACCCACCCCGATCTCCCCAACCCCCGCACCACCCACCCCGATCCGCCCCCAACCGGCGACCGGAGACATCGTCGCCGCCGCCCATCGTTGCCGCTAGCCTCCCACGCACCAATCCCCGAGGCGCGCCTTCCTCCCCCGCCGCACCCGGCCTTCCTCCCGCCGCCGCTTGCCACCGGCCTCCCTCCCGCCGCCGCTGGCTACCGGCCTCCTCCCGTGGCCCTGCAGCCGCCCTTTTCTCGCGGCCGCGCGCCTTCCCCCCTCTCGTGGACCCGCCGCCGGTCTCCTTCCACGCCCCTGCCCCCAGCCTTCTCCGGCGGGCGCGCGCCGTCCTCCTGTTGTTGCCTCGCCGCCGACTTCCACCGGGATCCCGTGCCTCCCACGCCGCCGGGCGGGATCCAGCACCCCGCACCCGACGCCCTGCACCCCATCTCCGACGCCGTTCACCCACATATAGCCTGGCGCCGCTGCTCGCGGCCGGGATCCGGCGCCCTGCATCCACATCCCGGCGAGCCCAAAGCACGCCGCCGGCCTCCTGCCTCCCCACATCCCAGCGAGCCCAAGCACGCCGCCGGCCTCCTGCCTCCCCACGTCGCTACCTACCCCAACCTCCCTGCTGCCCAGCTGGGTGGATGCTCGATGCGGCCCCTGAGCCGTCCAACTGCGACCGTCCTGCAGTCCAACTGCTCGCTCGTGTAGTTCCTTCACAAGAAGGAGAAAAGCAATGGCATTTTCCTCTAAACTTTCGTCTTCAGGCTATGGCTATTAATTCTCTCTGAAAGATTTCCTCTCTGAACATTTTACTGCTCGGGCATCTGTCATCGACCTTCGACGAAGCTTGTCATCGACCTTCCTGCAGTATTTCTCATTGCTGCCGCACACGGCGCTCCGCGGTTTCCTAGCGCCTCTCCCTCACGGTGGTTTGTGTTGTGTTCCCTGGCACCTTCCCCGTGCTTGCACCGAGCTACTGCTAGCTTTGCCTGCTGTTAATTTGGATGTACAGGGAAGAAGTGATAAAAGCTAGCAAGTGAAAGAAGACAAAAGCATGCGGTGAAAGAGATAAAGAAGAGTTTGTCTACGCGGTGTGGATAAGGATCGTGTGGTGTGTGAGAGGACTGGAGTTTCTACCGTGCACATCCTGCACGGCCACACCGCCGACCGATGCCCCACTGCACAAAACGCGTCCCGGTCCACCAATAATTCTGGCGCCGACAAGCCCATGCACCCCCATTTGCCTGCGCTGCTACACCCGATCTCTATCCTTCCGACCCCACTGAAGAAATTCTTCAATGAAAAAAAAGGATTGCCTAAGCCATTTCGCCGATAGCAAAAAATGGCTAAAAATGTCGTGAGACAAAAAACAAAACTGCATAAGATATAACATAGTAAGTTCATAGAAAGGTGGAAAAACATAATTTAATTTTGTTTGTTTAACCATTTCTAAAAAATTCCTTGAAGTTCAAATTTAAATAATAGGGCGGTTCAATGCTTATTACAAACCTGTAATTTTCCCTATTACTATAGAATAAACCAAGAAATTCAAAAACTAAAAATGGAGCAGTTCGAAAAGTTTATAAAAAATGGTGTTTCTACATTCTACTAAAAAATTGAAGAAGTTCAAATTTAAATAACATAGAAGTTCAAAATGTTTATTCCAAAACCAAGAAGGTCAAATATAAAAAAAATCAAGCAGTTTAAAAGGTTTGTAAACATGGATGTGCCCATATTTGGACCTTGCATTTTTACTAAAATAATGGAGCGACTCGATGTATGAAGAAAACTCAAATTCTTCTCATTTCTAAAAAATGTATTTCATTCAATTCATGAAAAAAGTTGTTCAATGTTTACTTACAAAAATTAATTTCTATTTTCTAGAAATCAAACTAAGAAGTTCAAATTAAAATAAGAGAGAAGTCCGAAGTTTAGAAAAACATAGGATTTACAAGGTAAAAAAATTTGATGCTATTTTTGGCATTTTGAAAACTACCCATAAATGGCGACGAATTAGAAAAAATTTGATGAAATTTTTTCTTCTCAAACATAATCTTTCCAACGGTATATCATGCGTATTATTCCCATAATATAATTTGAATGTTTTGTGTATATCATTCAAAACAAGTCTTAGCATGTTCAAAATATGCTCTTAACTAGTGCTATCATTTGCTCAAATTCGACGAGTGCTTTAGGAGTTAGGGACAATTTTTTTACAGATTAGTTCAAATTGAAAATGGCCAGAAGTTCACGTGCTGCATGGTGTGTGTTTTCATATGAGAAAATAGAATAAAAAGATAAAGTATAAAAAATTCGCTACTAGAAGTTCAGGTGCTCAGCACGGGGAAGTTCAAAAACTTCTTGTGAGAGAGGTAATCGTCACTATATAACATTTGTGCAACTCCGATGAACGAGTGAGAAATTACGAACAAAATACGTGGTAGAAGTTTAAAGTGAAAACAGCGGGAAGTTCGATCATTATAGAAAACTCAGATTTTCCTCGTTATTAAAGAATGGAACCAAGAAGTTCAAAAATAACAAACAAGAAGTTCAACTTTTAAAAATAAAGCGCTTCAAAATTTCATCAAAAAGGATTAAGAAATAAACCAGGAAGTCCATATTAAAAAGATGGAGAAGTTCGATGATTATAGAAAACTCAGATTTTACTCGCTATTAAAGAATGGAAACAAGAAGTTCAATAATACAATAACAAGAAGTTCAACTATTAAAAATAGAGCGATTCAAAATTCATAAAGAAAAGATTAAGAAAAATCAGATTAAAAATTCAAAAAAAACTCAAATATTTTCACGTAACCGAGAGAGGTTCAGGTTGATAACTGCCAGAAGTTCATGTACTACACGGTGTGCATTTTGTATTAAAAAAGAATAAAAAGCAAAGGCTGAGAGTTTTGTTGTTATAAGTTCAAGTCCTTCGTTGGAGAAAGTTTAAAAAATTATTGTGAGAGAGATTTGTACAAAAGAAATATCATTTGTGTAACACTAATGATGGATGATAAAATTACAAACGAAAATACGTCACAGAAGTTCAACAGAAAACAGCAGGAAGTTCAACTACTAAAGTGGATGAATTTCTGATGAAAAACTTTTAAAATCGTTGTGAGTATGGAAAAACGATAAAAATGGGAAAGTTGCATGTTTGCATCAGTTTTTCACCGGTATATCACTTGCTCAATTCCGGTCAGTGGATGAAGAGCTACGAGCAGTGGATGGAGATCTACGAGCAAAAAAAGCACGTGAAAAACAGAGTGAAGTTCAAGTAGACATGCCGAGAAGTTCAGGTTCTTCACGTGGTGCATTTTTGAAGAATCTGTTTCGCGATAAAGGCAGAACGAATGATCTCGCCATTTTCGAAATTACTTGAAAACAGCTAGGAATCACAGATAACCATCAACATGAAAAAGTTTCGCATTTTCCTTAGCTTTTGAACGGTATATTATTTGCCCCATTCCGATAAAGTTTGTAGAAATTACGGTGTAAATACGTTTTTATCCATTTTTAAAATTGACTTAAAACAGTAATGAATTGGTAGAAACAATATATACCAAAAAGTTTTGCATTTCCTCAAACTTTCCAACGCCGTATCATTTGCTACATTCGAAAGTACGGTTAAAAAAAAGATTGGAAATACGAACTCGGTGGAACTTGCACCGTTTTCTTAATTACTCTTAAAGCGTTCAAAATTAGAAAGAACTTTCTACATGAAAAAGTAGCGCATTTTCATAAGCTTTTCAACGCCATATCATTTGCCTCAATTGGATTAGCCGTTTAGAAATGATATCGAAAATACAAACTCGGCTGTTCGGTTTGCGAAATTTTACGACTTTCCAAATTACTCTTTAACCGTAGGGAATTAGAGAAAACTTTCAACATGTGTAAGGAGCGGTTTTACAGCAGCTTTCGAACGCCATATTATTTGCCTCATCCGATAAACGGTTTAGAAATGCGATCGAAAATACGATTCACATTTTTTGTATGAAGAAAAAACGGTTTTCAAAACTGCTCTTCAACCGCTTACATTTTGCAAAAAAATTAACTTGGGTCATGATACGGTGTCCATAGCTTTCCAACGGTATATCGCAAGCCCCATTTGGGCAATGTTGGCAGAAGTTCAACCTAGCACTGGGAGAAGTTCAGGTCGAACAACTCAGGCAGTAAAATTGCAAAAGACGCAATTTCATCACGACCCGAGAGCAAAATCCGCCAACGAGCGAGATTCCTATTAAAAACTGGTATTTAGTTGCTAAAAACGTTTCTAGATTACAATAACATCATATAGAGCACGACTAACAAGAATAATTCGTGGGGGAAGCCATGGTTGTGAAGATAGCCCGAAGGTCGGGTTCGTACAGAGGGAAGTTCAGGCGCGTTACTCAGGCAGTTCAGGTTGTAATCAGAATATTATTCTGATCCCGTGATCAGAATAGTGTTTATGTATATATATATATATAAAATAAATGCTATACTACTTTGTGTCATGCATGGCCATAAATACGGTCACCTACGATATATACTACTCTATGATACTATATATGCACTATGAAGGTACGTACGTAGTATCATACACTAGTATCATATGCATGATACTATATATAGTATATGATACTCCCCACTATATAAGGCTGGCCATAGTGGTGGTATCACAGCCGACGATGTCATGCACTCGGAAATAGCAAGTATGCCGATGTGGCAAAGAATTAAATATATATAGAGATGGTTAGAGTAACATATAGGTAGATACCGAATCATGCTAAATGCGATGCTAATTTGTGTCATGCATGGCAATAAATATGATCTATGATACTATACTCTATTTATTATACTATGCGCTATAATTAATTAAAGGTAGTATCATACACTAGTATCATATATATATATATATATATATAGGGTGGGTCTATTATGATAACACCCCTTAAGAGTCTTATTCTAATAACACCAGCCTTATTCTGCACATCCCCAACCATATCGCCGCCGCCCCTCCCCTCCCGACCTTCTACCGCGACAGCAGCCTGGGAGCGCCGCCGCCCCTCCCCTCCCGACCTTCTTCCGCGGCAGCGGCCTGGGAGAGCCGCCGCCCCTCCCCTCCCGCCCTTCTTTCGCGGTAGTGGCCTGGAAGCGCCGTCGCCCCTCCCCTCCCGCCCTTCTTCCGCGCCGGCGGCCTGGAAGCGCCATCGCCCCTCCCCTCCCGGCCTTCTTCCGCGGCGGCGGCCTGGCAGCGATGCCGCCCCTCCCCTCCCCGCTTTCTCCCACGGCGCCGGCCTGGGAGCGCCACCGCCCCTCCCCTCCCAGCCTTCTTCCGCGGTGGCGGCCGGCAGCGACACCGCCCCTCCGCTCCCCGCGTTCTTCCGCGGCGGCGGCCAAGCAGCGACGCCGCCCATCGCCTCTCGGCCTTCTTCCGCGGCAGCAACCGAGCAACACTTCCCCCACCAGCATATCGTCCTTCTTCCGCGGCAGCAGCTCGGTAGCGCCGCCACCGAACTCCTCCGGGCCTGCAATTACCTATACTTCATCAGATGTGGATTGCTGCTGACTCGACATCAAACCAATTCGAGCGAGGAGGACCGTGCGCAAGGTTCCTTCATCCACGGCAGCTCCTTGGATTAAGTCTTCAAGAACCTTCAGAGCAAATCCTCAGCCTCCATTCACCTTGAGCAACGTCCAGACCGCTCATGAACTTCTGAAGGGCAAGTGGACTGCACGGGCGAACGCGAAAGTTGTGCAGACGGACGAGAAGGGAACTTCCTCCTGCAAACGCAAGAAATCACTGCAACACGAGGTAAGCAGTACACTTCCTCAACCATATCAGTTTAGTTATTCCAGACGAAGCAGTACAAGCAGTCCGGTACGCCTACAAAAATGATGCAGTGCGGTTGCTTCGGTTCGTTGTGGGGGAAAATGCAGTGCACTTACTCGGTTATGCATTACGCTTGTGTAGGTTCATTACGGACAAAGATGCAGTGCGGTTACTTCAGTTCACCTTGCGGGGTGATGCAGTCAGCGTGCATTAGTTCGCAGTACCATATGAAACACATTGCAGTTCGCATGATTCAGTTCATTTTGCCTGACAATGCAGCTCGGTCGTTTGTGTGTAGGAAATGACGTTCAACAGATACAAAATGCCGCGCATAATTGACAACCCAGGGAACAACAACTTTCAGAAGAGTAAAGCTTCTTCTGAAAGAGAAACTGGCTGGGTTACCCCTGAGATTCCTCGAGGATTCTTCACGACAACAAACAGGGTGCAGTACTCTCCGGAAGAGGGATTTTCCCAGGGAGAAGAGATAGTCGAGGATGACGACGACGTCACATTCGTGTGGGAGGGCACTCGCCGACAGGAGGATGAAGATGACGACGATGAAGATGAGCCAATAATAGTTCTCAATCCAGAGTATAAGCACGAGTTCACTACGTTTGGACAGCATGTCCGAACAGACAATGATGATGTAGTTGAACACGATGTTGCAGCAGATGATGATTATGACTATGATGATGTGCCACCGCTCCAAAATTTTCAAACCAATCCACTGAGACATCGTCACAACACTGGATTACCACCACGTCCACCTGCTGCACCCCAAAACAGAGCTCAACGTCCACCTGTTGCACCAAAAAATAGAGCTCCAAGCAGAGCTGCTGCATCAACTTTGACACTGCGACCACCAACGGTGCCTCAGTCAAAAGTCAACAGCAGGTACAAATCCTCCTCACTATTGCCGCCGCGAGATCCTCAACTACACAGATCTGGTATAACCCCGCCATGTCCAATACAACCCGGCGAGCTGCAAACACCATCGGGTGAACGACTCTACACACATGTAAGTTTATGTTCTGAAAAAATAGTAGTTGCAGTCCATTCAGATAACATTGCAGTGCACACTGATATTTCTTGTGATGTTTGACCTAGCATCTAATACATTGGATTCTTCTGAAAACTTAGGAACATTGCAATGCTTTATTAAACTCGTATGCACTCCTCGTATTTAAAAATCAGAATAGAACAAATTATCTCATAGAGCATTGCACTTAATGCAGGATAAAAACATGCCGCTGAACCTCATACCTGCCGCTGGAATGAAGTTCACCACGTACGACAAGGCATGGGACTTTTACAACAATTATGCAAGATGTGCAGGGTTTGGCATACGCAAGAGGGCAAAACACAGGACAAATGCCTACATTGTCTGCTCAAGAGAAGGGACGCACAAGCAGACTGTGTCAGATTATCACCGGAAATGTCAGAAGACATCAAAAAGGATTGACTACAAGGCAAAGATTAGAGTCAAAAAGAGGAAGGACGGCAAATTTGTGATAGAATGGTTGAACTCAACCACAATCACGAGATGCTGGAAAGCCCCGGGATGCTTTTGCACATGCGATCGCACAAAAAAGACGATCCCTTGATAGACCAGTTAGTGAAAGACATGCAACTGGACAACCACACACATGCTCAGATGATGTCAATGTTATCGCGTATGTCCGGTGGTCTGTAGTACATGGGACATACTAGCCGCGATTGGGTAAACAAGTAAGCACATCACAGAACATATCGCTTGAGCATCCTGTCGGTAATTATTTCCTGTTTGATGAGATGAGTTTGCATTGCGTTTGAAAATGCAGGAAACAAAAGTTTGCTAGAGAAGAGTCCCAAGATGACGTCAAGAAACTTCTGGATTTCTTCGAGAAGATGCAGAAGATAAACCCTGAGTTCTTCTATGATTATGATGTTGATGCAGATAACCGTGTAAGAAACGTCTTTTGGGCCAACGCAAGTTGCAAAGGATCGTATGAAGATTTTGGAGACTGCATTACATTTGACACGACGTATAAAACTAACAAATTCCACATGCCGCTGGGAGTCTTCGTGGGAGTGAACCATCATCTACAGAGCACCATATTTGGTGTTGCCCTCGTGCGAGATGAAACAATACCATCATTCGAGTGGGTTTTCAAAACATTTCTGAGGTGTATGAACAACAAGCCGCCAATCTGCATGCTCACAGGTACAAAAAAACACCTGCGTACTTACGTTTGTTTGGTGCACTTATATTTCTTCCATCTATCTTACACACACAAACAACTTAATAAAAAAACACTATTTGTGCGTTCCCAGACCAGTGTTCTTTGATGAAGGCAGCATTAAAAACTATCCTCCCACATACTCTGCATAAGTTGTGTCGGTGGCATATCATGAAGAAGTACAAAGACCACCTCGCCTTGCTGTATAAGGCGCATGAGAAACTCAAGGATGACCTCAATGCGGTGCTGAACCACCCACTAATGCCATCAGAATTTGAACGAGCATGGAATGACCTCATTCAGAGATACAACTTGCAAGATGACGAAGTGATGAATGACATGTGGGATGACAGGCACGAGTGGATCTCGGCTTACTACAAGGAAATTTTTTGTGCTCGGATGACTTCCACGCAGAGAAGCGAGAGCATGAACCGCATACTGAAGAAAAACTTTGTCAAAGAGAAGCATGATCTCCATCTGTTTGCTCAACAGGTGGACAAGTGCATTCAGACCAGGAAGGCCGTAGAGCACATAGAGATAGTAGCAAATGAGGTAAACAAAATGTCAATCAAAAACTGCTAAACTATAACTACAAAAACAAACAATTTTTTCATTTCTCTGGTTCGTAAGAGTGCATTTCTGATCATGCAGTCAAAGGTAAAGACAACAACCCAGTTTGGGTTCGAAGTTCAGCTATCAAAAGTGTATACAAGGGCAGTGTTTGCAGATTTCAAAGAAACACTCCATCGTAGCACTGCATTCAGAGCAGAACGGTGCCTTGAGAACCTGACAAATATCTCGTACACCACTACAACAGATCGGATGCATTTGACTGGGCAAGGCATAATTTCCAAGTGGTCGCCGATGAAAAGAAAGGTGTCTACGAATGTGAGTGCAAACTCTGGACACACACAGGTGAGACTCCTATCAAAATAAATTCTAGTTTCTGATAGTCATGCACGAAAGCTCACTTACTGAACTTTAAAAGTCCACATGCATGACTAATTCACAAAACCAAATGAAGTTCACTTCTTTAAAATGAACAAATAACGAAAAAAATATGTGTTTATTAATTTCATGTAGTTCACTTACAACACAAAGAAAACATGTGTTTTCTGCAGGGCTCTTTTGCGTCCATGTGTTATGCATGCTTTCTCATTTGAGATACTCAAGATTCCTGAGGTGTACATCATGAAAAGATACACCCGTAACGCAAGATCAAATGCGACGTTTGACAGAAGAGACTATGAACAAACAGCACCAGATGGAACCTCGCTTTTTTGCCGTAGAAAATTGCTGACAGAAACAACAATGGACCTTGCAAACAGAGCGACAAGGTCCGACGCTGGGGGCCACAGAGCATTGTCTGGTATGAGGGCACTGATCGAGGAAGTTGATGTGATTAACGAAGAAGAAGAAGCAGCAGCAAAACTAAAGCAAGCAGAGAAATCCCACCATGACAATAATGCCGAGCAAGTAGAAAATACCGAACAGCAGAACTGGTGCTATCAAAAAAGAAACAATTCTTCCACCTCCTGTTTCAAACACAAGAGGAAGGAAGAAAGGGGGTGACGCAACCCAGAAAAAGGTTGCATGCAAGGAGAAAAATGATGACAAAAACAGTAAGCCACAGCCTGAGCTGGACATTGATGGTCACCCACTAGGAATAAGAAGGTGCAAGACATGTAATGAAATCAGCGGCCACAATTCAAGGGCATGTACAAAAAGACATGAACAAGAAAAACAAGGACATGGCGATGCACAACCAAACAGAAATTCCACTCACAACACTAAGAAATGGACAAAGCCGAGACGTTGTAGCATCTGCAAAAAGAGGAAGAGACACAATTCAAGAACCTGCCCCAAAAGAACAAGATCGGAAAATGAGGAAGACAAACAAGATGAAATCAAAGAAGAAGATGGTGACACAACTGAAGAAGAAATGGCTTATGAAGAAGCAGATGAAGAAGAGGAGGAAGAAGAAGAGAGTGAAGAGGACGAAGAACATGAAGAAACTGAAGAGGCAGTGGCTTATGAAGAAAAAGATGATGAAGATGAGGAAGAGGAAGAGGAAGAAGAGAGTGAAGAGGACGAAGAACATGAAGAGACAATGCCAACAAGACCACCACAAGGGAATGCTGCTGTACAGAAACAACCGAGAACGACACCACTTTCAAAAAACAAGGTAGGAGCATGAAAGGATGCAGTTCACAGTGCTGGAAAACGAAAGCCACCATCAACAAGCAAGCGGGGAGCAAGGAAGGCTGCAGTTCACAGCACTCAAAAACAAAAGCCGCAATCAACCAGCACGAGGGGAGCAAAGAAGGATGCAGTTCACAGCACTGGAAAACGAAAGTAGCCATCAACCAGCACGCGGGGAGCAAAGAAGGATGTAGTTCACATCGCTGAAAAACAAAAGCCGCCATCAACCAGCACGCGAGGGACTACAAACACAACAGTGCAGAGACAAGAACAAGCAACACCGCCACGGAAAACAAAAGAAAGTGCGACATTAGACACGCTCCAGTCACTGCGGAGAAGCAGCAGGTTAACGACCAAATAGAAGGACTTCAATAAATTAATCATATGCATAGCAGTTTGCTTATCTGTATGACTCATGTATCAGTTTAAATTTTGTGTAAACACAAATTTCCCGCTGACTATGAGTTATTCAACTAAACCATGTAAAGAGAAATGGTGTATAGAGTATACCATATATATAGCAGTTTAGAGTAAAACTTTGACACATTTTGATCCAAAAACGATGTAAAAATGCAGTTAGCTCACTGGCAGCACAAAGTTCAGAATAATAATTGAAGCAGTTCAGATGACAAAAGTGCTTACTACAAACACATCAAAAGGATGAAGCGTTTGACACGCAAAAGTACTTATTACAAATGAAACTCATAACCTTAACCAATCACGTCAAACGTGATTCTAACCGTACGATCCTCGAGTTCAAAGAAGTTGAGGACAACAACTTGCTCAGACATCAGGCCACTATCAATGACAAATTCCTTCCACCCTTTTTGTAGACACAGTCGCCCGTCAATGCCTACACGGTACTTGGCTGGTTTAAGGTGTCCATTACCAAGAACAACTTGGAGAATTCCCTTCTTCTTGAGCCAGAGATACCTAATAGCTCGTTGGGGAATTTTCTGCAAAAAAGCAGTACAGATTAAACGCAATCTAATGTGCAGTGCGGGACTTGCAAACAAGTACGCTTATAACTATTATGAAGTTCTTGAGACTACCTGCATGTAGTACACAACGTACAAGCGGGGAAAATTGTGGAAACTATTACTTCTCATCTAGTATCTAAGTAGTACACATATTGTAACCATGCAAAATAAAACACGAGCTCCATGCACACAAGCAAAAAAATAAAAACAAGATATAAGTACAAAGTGCAGTACACTTCAATAAAACAAAATAAGTGCATTCCTAAAAAACTAGAAGTTAAGACTAGTATGGAATTATACAAAAAAATAGAAAACACAAAGAAAAAATCAGATCAAGCGAAAAATACCATCTTGTAGTGAGTCTCCACATCTGTTGGCGTAAGCTGATGGACAAAAGGACTTGTGCGGCCAAGGCCACGGCGAAGCAGGGCGGAATAGAACGCAGAAACGTTGATGTGGCCCATATCCAATCCTTCTGTGAATACTTTGCCATATGCAAGTTGCTCCGCTCGCCCAGCTCGGCACAATACCTTCCCCCCACGACAAGCACGACGGGCCTGCGAGCAAGCTGAGCAATCGCAGTGTGTCGGCACACCACAACCATGGCCGCAGCAGGAGAGATTCGTGCAGGGGCTTGGAGCCATCGCAACAAAAACCTAGAAAAGGAAAAAAATAAAGAGAGGCTAGAGAAAGGAGAGAAGTTGCGGCTAGAGGAGAAATGAACTGCAAAGGAAGGGTAGAAGTTGGCCTACATTTATAGAAGAGGAATGCGAAAAGGTCAAAACTGAAAATTAAAGGGGAGTTAATGAAAATTATGTTACCAAGAATGAAGGAAAATCAATAAAGGTTTATGTTACCAAAGAAAAAGTCTTACCAGGAAGTTCTACAAAGACTTTGACTGCAGAAATTCCCACAAACTAACCGCAGATCATTAAATAATAATTCTCTAAAAAACCACAGACCATTTTATGTGTGCAGTTCTCCAAAGTCTTACGAGGAAGTTCACTATATGTGTGCATGAAGTGAAGTACATTCTCAAAATGAAGCACAAGAGAAGCACTTTCGCGCAGTGCACAAAAGCAGAATTAGTGCACCTGATGCACAAAAGCAGAATTACATGCAGTACAGAACCCTGATCAATGCAGTACACGGATGCTTTGCTAAGCAGTGCACGCCCCTACAATGAAAAAAATACTTAAGATAGAAAATACAAAGAAAAAAATTGACCACCACAGGTGCACCCGGCCCCAGCCAGTCTCGTAGTAGGTCTGCGCCCACCGTAGGCGAGCCGTTCTGAGCCACAATGCATGGGGCTGGGCACACATGGGCCCACAGGTCACAGAGCATAGAGCAGCGAGCGCCGTGTATAAGCGCCCAAACAAGTAACCAGAGGAGTTCGACCGAGATGCCTCGCCAACGCTTATAAACAGGTCGGGCGCCCCTTCCACGGGCGAGGTGGGACTAAATATTAGAGCGCACACACAGCGCACCGGGAACCAACTGTGCTCACATGCCGATTTGGGCCCAATGCGTCTTACACCCAACAGACCGAACAAATTCTCACAGCCCAAAAACAAACAAAGCCCAACGACGCACAACTAGCAAGTAACTCCAGTACCCCCTCACCTAAAAAACTGTAGTCCGCTGTGCAGTCCGGTATGGGACGGAAGATGTGCTGTCAATAAAGCATTGCAGTTCGCTTAGACGAATATTTTTTCTAGCCAATCAAAAACACTACCATGGCGAATCTTTTCACTTGGCTACAACGGCGACGGGGTGTGACAGTGTCACGGCCCCCCTCCCACCCCCCTGCTCGGCCTCGCGCCAACGCACACAGTGCGCTTGGTTGACAGGCACAGTGCGGACATTCTGTTTTTCCAACAATAGGACGCACGCAACCCCGGAGCCACACCCTAAGATAGACAGGGAGGCGACGGGGTGTGACGGACTTACCTGCACATGCGGCGCCGTGGCACGCCGCGTCGCCGCCTGCTCCGGCTCATTCCAGGCTCGGCCCCGCAGGGGGTGGGGGGGTCACGACCCCCCTCCCACCCCCTGCTCGGCCTCGTGCTAACGCACGCAGTGCGCTTGGTTGACAGGCGCAGTGCGGACATTCTGTTTTTCCAACAAATAGGACGCACGCAACCCCAGAGCCACACCCCTAAGCTAGACAGGGAGGCGAAGGGGTGTGATGAAATCGCCTGCGCATGCAGCGCCGCGACACGCCGTGTCGCCTGCTCCGGCTCGTTCCAGCCTCGGCCTCGCAGGGGGGTGGGGAGGGGGGTCACGACCCCCCCTCCCACCCCCTGCTCGGCCTCGCGCTAACGCACGCAGTGCGCTTGGTTGACAGGCGCAGTGCGGACATTCTGTTTTTCCAACAATAGGACGCAGGCAACCCAGAGCCACACCCCTAAGATAGACAGGGAGGCGACGGGTTGTGACGGACTCGCCTGCGCATGCTCCGGCTCATTCCAGGCTTGGCCTCGCAGGGGGGTGGGGAGGGGGGTCACGACCCCCCCTCCCACCCTCCTGCTCGACCTCGCGCTAACACATGCAGTGCGCTTGGTTGACAGGCGCAGTGCGGACATTCTATTTTTCCAACAATAGGACGCATGCAACCCTGGTGCCACACCCCTAAGATAGACAGGGAGGCGACGGGGTGTGACGGACTCGCCTGCGCATGCGGCGCCGCGGCACGCCGCGTCGCCGCCTGCTCCGGCTCGTTCCAGGCTCGGCCTCGCAGGGGGTTGGGGAGGGGCGTCACGACCCACCTCCCACCCCCCTGCTTGGCCTCGCACTAACGCATGCAGTGCGCTTGGTTGACAGGCGCAGTGCCGACATTCTATTTTTCCAACAATATGGCGCACGCAACCCTAGAGCCACACCCCTAAGATAGAGAGGGAGGCGACGGGGTGTGACGGACTCGCCTGCGCATGCGACGCCGCGGCACGCCGCAACGCCGCCTGCTCTAGCTCGTTCCAGGCTCGGCCTCGCAGGGGGGTGGGGAGGGGGGTCATGACCCCCCTCCCACCCCCTGCTCGGCCTCGCGCTAACGCATGCAGTGCGCTTGGTTGACAGGCGCAGTGCGGACATTCTGTTTTTCCAACACTAGGACACACGCAACCCGAGAGCCACACGCCTAAGATAGACAGGGAGGCGACGGGGTGTCATGGACTCGCCTGCGCATGCGGCGCCGCGGCACACCGCGTCGTCGCCTGCTCCGGCTCGTTCCAGGCTCGGCCTCGCAGGGGGGTGGGGAGGGGGGTCACGACCCCCCTCCCACCCCCCTGCTCAGCCTCGCGCTAACGCACGCGGTGCGCTTGGTTGACAGGCGCAGTGCGGACATTCTGTTTTTCTAATAATAGGACACACGCAACCTTAGAGCCACACCCCTAAGATAGACAGGGAGGCGACGGGGTGTCACGGACTCGCCTGCGCATGCGGCGCCGCGGCACGCCGCGTCGCCGCCTGCTCCGACTCATTCCAGGCTCGACCTCGCAGGTTGGGTGGGGAGGGGGGTCACGACCCCCCTCCCACCCCTGCTCGGCCTCGCGCTAACTCACGCAGTGCGCTTGGTTGATAGGCGCAGTGCGGACATTCTGTTTTTCCAACAATAGGATGCACGCAACCCCAGATCCACACCCCTAAGATAGACAGGGAGGCGACGGGGTGTGACAGACTCGCCTGCGCATGCGGCGCCACGGCACGCCGCGTCGCCGCCTGCTCCGGCTCGTTCCACGCTCGGCCTCGCTGGGGTGGGAGGGGGGTCACGACCCCCCTGTTGGGGAACGTGGTAATTTCAAAAAATTCCTACGCACACGCAAGATCATGGTGATGCATAGCAACGAGAGGGGAGAGTGTGTCCACGTACCCTCGTAGACCGAAAGCGGAAGCGTTAGCACAACGCGGTTGATGTAGTCGTACGTCTTCACGATCCGACCGATCAAGTACCGAACATACGGCACCTCCGAGTTCTGCACACGTTCAACTCGATGACGTCCCTCGAACTCTGATCCAGCCGAGCTTTGAGGGAGAGTTCCGTTAGCACGACGGCGTGGTGACGGTGATGATGTTGCTACTGACGCAGGGCTTCGCCTAAGCACCGCTACGATATGATAGAGGTGGATTATGGTGGAGGGGGGCACCGCACACGGTTAAGAGATCAATAGATCAATTGTGTCTAGGGGTGCCCCCTCCTCCGTATACAAAGGGGGGGAGGAGGAGAGGGCTGGCCAAGGGGAGGTGGCGCGCCCAAGGGGGCAATCCTACTCCAAGTTGGATTCCCCGCTCTTCCCTAGTCCAAGTAGGAGAGGGGAAGAAGGGGAGGAGAAGAAGAAGGAAAGGGGGGCCGGCCCCCTAGTCCAATTCTGTTTGGGCTAGGGTGGCTGCGCGCCCCTAGCTGGCCGCCTCTCCTGTTCACCACTTGGGCCCATGAGGCCCAATAACCCCCCGGGAGGTTCCGGTAACCTCCCAGTTCTCCGGTTTTTATCTGATAACCCGGGGAACTCATCCGGTGTTCGAAAATAACATTCCAATATATCAATCTTAACGTCTCGACCATTTCGAGACTCCTCGTCATGTCCTTGATCACATCCGGGACTCCGAACTACCTTCGGTACATCAAAACACAAAAACTCATAATACAATTGTCATCGAACTTTAAGCGTGCGGACCCTACGGGTTCGAGAACTATGTAGACATGACCGAGACACGTCTCCGGTCAATAACAAATAGCGGAACTTGGATGCTCATATTGGCTCCTACATATTCTACGAAGATCTTTGTCGGTCAAACCGCATAACAACATACGTTTTCCCTTTGTCATCGGTATGTTACTTGCCTGAGATTCGATTGTCGGTATCTCAATACCTAGTTCAATCTCGTTACCGGAAAGTCTCTTTACTCGTTCCGTAATACATCATCCCGCAACTAACTCATTAGTTACAATGCTTGCAAGGCTTATAGTGATGTGTATTACCGAGTGGGCCCAAAGATACCTCTCCGACAATCGGAGTGACAAATCCTAATCTCGAAATATGCCAACCCAACAAGTACCTTCGGAGACACCTGTAGAGCACCTTTATAATCACTCAGTTACTTGTGACGTTTGGTAGCACACAAAGTGTTCCTCCGGTAATCGGGAGTTGCATAATCTCATAGTCATAGGAACATGTATAAGTCATGAAGATAGCAATAGCATCATACTACACGATCAAGTGCTAAGCTAACGGAATGGGTCAAGTCAATCACATCATTCTCCTAATGATGTGATCTCGTTAATCAAATGATAACTCATGTCCATGGCTAGGAAACTTAACCATCTTCGATTAACGAGCTAGTCAAGTAGAGGCATACTAGTGACACTCTGTTTGTCTATGTATTCACACATGTATCATGTTTCCGGTTAATACAATTCTAGCATGAATAATAAACATTTATCATGATATAAGGAAATAAATAATAACTTTATTATTACCTCTAGGGCATATTTCCTTCAGCCTCCCACTTGCACTAGAGTCAATAATCTAGTTCACATCGCCATGTGATCTAACACCAATAGTTCACATCACCATGTGATTAACACCCATAGTTCATGTAACGCCCGGATAATTAGGCTACAGTAAAACTCTCCTGATGATGCCATGTCATCTCTGTTACTGTTGCTAACCAAGTGTTAGTTCAAAACATCTCAAATTCAAAAAAATGATTAGTAACAAACACCCAAAGTTTTCAAAAGTCAAAACAAAAATGTTCGGTGGGTGCCAAATATTTCACTGGTAATTATTGTGGAGAAAACATTTTTTTTGAAAGTGCCTAAGTATTTTAAAGTGAAATAAAATAGAAAAGAAAAATAAAGAAAAGAAATTAAAAAGGAAAATCAGAGGGGAGAGAGAGAAAAGAGCCCGTGGCCTCCCATTTGGGCCTCGGCCCACTCCATCTGCCAGCCCACGCCCCCTCCCCGGTCGGTTCTCTATGCCGCCGACCCCGTCGCTACAGGAGGCTGGTCGCCGCCGCACCACCTCGCCGGCGCCGTCCTGAGGGGATAAGGCCGCTAGCGCCCCGACGCCTCGGTACACTCCCCTGCGCCCCACTAACTCCTCCCGCCTGCTCTCCTCGGTCGCCCCACTCCCCTCTGGGCTCTCCCCAGATCCCCTTCCCTCCACCTGCACGATGCGCTCGTCACCAGCCACTTCGCCCCGCCGCGGCCACCGCCGCCCCCGCACCTCGTCGACACGTCTACGAGGTCCACCGTCGCCCTATCCATCGACTGGTGCCGCCAGTTGGAGCTCCTCACCTCTGCATCGACCGCGGCGACTGCTTCTTCCTCCTCGGTCGCCGGGGATCGCCGCCGTCGTGCCATTTGCTAATGGCCTACCCCGAGCCTCCCTCGAGCCCGCTGCCACCCCCCTACGGTTTCACTGTGAGCCACCGTGCCTGAGGCACCCTTCCTCTCTCCCTCTAGTAGTTCCTAACACCGGTCCCGCCGAGCTCCCGCTCCAGCCGCCGTCTGACCTCGACGCACCGCTCGACTCTGGTCGCCCCCACACGCGTTGCTGCCACCACTGGGCGCGGCTCTCTGCCCGCGTCCGAATGCCGTTGCCCGCTTGCTTCCCCACGCCGCGCACCCCCAACTGCGTCTCCGTCCGGTGTCGGCCGCCATTCGCGAGCTCGGGCCGTCGCCACAATGCACCCCGACGGCCGTCACCAGCACCACTCGAAGTGGCTCGACGCCCGCCCCCCAATGCACACGTGCACATGTCTTCCTGTGCCCCCTAAGCACCTAGCTCGACGAGCGCCCGAGAACGCTGCCACCTCCGCTCGTCGCCAGCGCTGATCCTGGCCGATTCCGGCGAAACCACCACCACCACTGGACGCAGCACTCGCTGCTCGTTCGAACACGCCCAAGCGCGGCGAAACCACCCATCGTAGATGAGATCCGACGCGTTCCGGCGACGCACCGCCCAGTTTTGAGTCACCGGAGCAACTCCGGCGCCGGCCGCCGACGTGGCTAGACGGGCCCCACCCCTGGGTCACCGCCAGTGGGCCATGGGGGCCCCGTTGACTGGGTTGACCCAGTCAACGTGCTGACTGGGCTGCCCAGTAAGACTGACGTGCGGGTCCCACCTCCTAATCCTCTAATTAAAACATTTTAATAATTAAAACTAATTAGTTTAGTTAATTAGACACTCACAGGTGGGCCCAGTAGTTTTACTAACTAAAATAGATTTGTTTGAACTCTGTTTAACCCACTGTCTATGATAGGCGGGTCCCCCGTGTCAGTTTTGACCAGTCAACCGCACTGTTGACTACTGACATCACACATACGTCATGCTGATGTCACCCCATACTGTTCTGGATAATGTTGGATTTAAATAAATAAATAAAATTAGAAAATGATTAAATCTTTAGAAAATCATATAAAATAATCCGTAACTCGGATGAAAATACTTTCTACATGAAAGTTGCTCAGAACGACGAGACGAATCCGGATACGCAGCCCGTTCGTTCACCACACGTCCCTAGCATAGTGGACCTGCAACATTTCACCTCCGGTCCATCTGTCCGAAAACGCGAAACATTGGGAATACTTTCCCGTATGTTCCCCCCTTCGCCGGTATCACCTACTACCGCGTTAGGGCACACCTAGAATCACGCTTTGTCATGTCATGCATCTGTTTGCATTGTATTCATTGTTTCTTCCCCCTCTTCTCTCCGGTAGACTACGAGACCGACGCCGCTGGTGGTGCCCCGACCGACTACGCTGTTGACGACCCCTCCTTCTTGCCAGAGCAATCAGGCAACCCCCCCCCCCTTGATCACCAGATATTTCCTATTCTTCTCCATACTGCTTGCATTAGAGTAGTGTAGCATGTTACTGCTTTCCGTTAATCCTATCCTGATGCATAGCCTATCCTTGCTACTACTGTTGTTACCTTCACCTGCAATCCTACATGCTTAGTATAGGATGCTAGCTTTCCATCAGTGGCCCTACATTCTTGTCCGTCTGCTGTGCTATACTATCGGGCCGTGATCACTTGGGCGGTGATCACGGGTATATCCTTATATACTCTATACATGACACCTGTGGTGACTAAAGTCGGGTCGGCTCGTAGGAGTACCCGCGAGTGGATCTTGTGGCGGAGCGACAGGGCAGGTTGAGACCACCTAGGCGAGACGTGGGCCTGGCCCTGGACGGCGCCGCGGTTACTTCAAAATAACACGCTTAACGAGTTCTTGGTATTTGATCTGAGTCTGGCCATTTGGTCTATACGCACTAACCAACTACGCGGGAACAGTTATGGGCACTCGACGTCGTGGTATCAGCCGAAGCCTTCGTGACGTCAGTGACTGAGCGGCGCGCGCCAGATTGGACTGGAACGCCACTAGGCTAGGTCTGCTTCCGGCCGCGTACACAACGTGCAGGTGTGCAATGGGCCCAGACCCCTGTGCGCATAGGATTTAGATCGGTGTGCTGACCTCTCTGTTGTGCCTAGGTGGGGCTGCGACGTGTTGATCTTCCGCGGCCGGGCATGACCCAGAAAAGTGTGTCCGGCCAAATGGGATCGAGCGTGTTGGGTTATGTGGTGCACCCCTGCAGGGAAGTTTATCTATTCTAATAGCCGTGTCCCTCGGTAAAAGGACGACCCGGAGTTGTACCTTGACCTTATGACAACTAGAACCGGATACTTAATAAAATACACCCTTCCAAGTGCCAGATACAACCCGGTGATCGCTCTCTAACGGGGCGACGAGGAGGGGATCGCCGGGTAGGATTATGCTATGCGATGCTACTTGGAGGACTTCAATCTACTCTCTTCTACATGCTGCAAGATGGAGGCTGCCAGAAGCGTAGTCTTCGACAGGATTAGCTATCCCCCTCTTATTCTGGCATTCTGCAGTTCAGTCCACCGATATCGCCCTTTACACATATAACCATGCATATGTAGTGTAGCTCCTTTCTTGCGAGTACTTTGGATGAGTACTCACGGTTGCTTTTCTCCCTCTTTTCCCCCTTTCCTTTCTACCTGGTTGTCGCAACCAGATGCTGGAGCCCAGGAGCCAGACGCCACCGTCGACGACGACTCCTACTACGCCGGAGGTGCCTACTACTACGTGCAGCCTGCTGACAACGACCAGGACTAGTTAGGAGGATCCCAGGCAGGAGGCCTGCGCCTCTTTCGATCTGTATCCCAGTTTGTGCTAGCCTTCTTAAGGCAAACTTGTTTAACTTATGTCTGTACTCAGATATTGTTGCTTCCGCTGACTCGTCTATGATCGAGCACTTGTATTCGAGCCCTCGAGGCCCCTGGCTTGTATTATGATGCTTGTATGACTTATTTATGTTGTAGAGTTGTGTTGTGATATCTTCCCCTGAGTCCCTGATCTTGATCGTACACATTTGCGTGCATGATTAGTGTACGATTGAATCGGGTGCGTCACAAGTTGGTATCAGAGCCGACTGCCTGTAGGAATCCCCTTCCACACTCCTTGGCCGAAGTCGAGTCTAGACATTACAAAACTTTTACTAACATGGTTGTGTCTTACGGGCCCACGCCGCCATTGGGTAATACTAGGATCTTTTACTCCTCGACCTTTACTCTGGGACTCTGAACTCTCTTCTACTCGGGTTAAACGAATTTACTAACTCTAACACTAGGATCCCGTGACCGCATTCACCCCAAAGTTGGATAAGCCATATTTATTTCTTAGAATAGTATTTTGAACAATTCCCACACTGTCATTTAACTCCTTTGAAACATCTTTGCTTTCAGATGGAACCCACGAGGCAGGTCGTGCACCACACGACGGCCATTGGTGCCTCGGGATCACCTGCTATGCTAGCTGAGATGATGACCTATCTGGGTTATCGCTGGCACCCTGAGTACACCGTCTACGAGGAGTACCAGGACTTTAACCAGGAGCAGTACCGTGCCATCGTCCGCCTCTACTCTCGGGAGTATGACTCCACTACTGTGCTGCACACCGCTCATGGTGTTGGAGTGACCATCGATATGGCTGTCCACGATGCTGCTTATGCTGCTCTGACACGTCTTCGTGGAGAGTATCGGGAGTTGGACACCTCCCCTTTCAGGCACATTGCTATCGCATCTGATGTTGGTGCGGAGGGATACTATACTGCTGCCTACTCCACTGTCACCCGAGAGCCCTTCTGCCATCAGAACCTGGTTCTGCATGCTGATGGGCTGGATCGAGCTAACCGAGCTCTTCGCCACGAGTTGTACACCACCCATCAGCACCTTTATCGTGCTCTGACGCTGTTGCACCCCTTTGTCCGATCTAGAGAGCTGCCCCGTTCTGCGATCTACCTAGCCAGGACTGTGATGCCCCAGGGTGTCGGCTGGCCAGATGTGGGAGGCTACTCTCCCGCACTTGGTCCTCTTCTACCACCTGAGCGTCAGGTTCTGCATTAGAGTATTCGCGGACCCCAGGTTGCTGACGTGGAGTTCCCGATGCGACACTACCAGCTTTCAGGCTACACCTACCTCCACAGTACCTCTTGGGACTGATGTAGGCTTGCTTGTTAGTGTTAGATGCATTCGCCGCGAGCCTGTGTGCCGCCTATGGTGTTTTAGTCTATGTACTGAACTCTGTGTACTGAACTCTATGCATGACCCCTTTTGTAAGTTATGCCGACTACTATGTAGTGGCTATCGTGCTCCTTTCATTATGCATGTTTCATCATGAATGATTCTTGTCTTTGCAAATTTCTCAATGCTGAACTACCCTGTTATATATTAGCAGGATGGTTAGACCAGGTGGTGATGGTAGTGGTGGCAATGCCCCACCACCACCTGAGTACAAGGCTGGTATGATCCAACAGTTCGAACTGAACCGCCAATTCATGGAAAATATGATGGCTCAGTTTGCTCGCCCCAATATGGACCAGCAGCCAACCCCAGTAACTCTGCAGGATTTCATGTGCCTCAACCCAACTGTGTACCGCAGCTCAACTCAGCCTCTAGATGCTGATGACTGGCTCCGTGACATCACCTATGAGTTGGAGTCTGCCGATGTAGCCCCTGCCAGCTATGTCACCTTTGCTTCCTTATTCCTGAAGGGACCCGCAGCTCAATGGTGGGACAGCCACAGGCGTACTCTGCCAGCTGGAACAATCATCACCTGGCCAGACTTCCAAGCTGCTTTCCGTGCCTGCTTCATTCCTCAGGGAGTCATGGACCGGAAGAAGCGTGAGTTCCGCAACCTCACCCAAGGCAACAAAACTGTTGAAGCTTATCAGCGGGAGTTTCTGGACTTGTCCCGCTATGCTAAAGAGGACATTGCAACTGATGCCCGTAGACAGGAGAAGTTCCGTGACGGCCTTCAAGCTGACATCAAGCTCGCACTTCTAGTGCATGACTTTGCTGATTTCACCACCTTGGTGAACAAGGCCATCAATGTCGAAACTGGTCTGCAGGAATACCAGAGCTCTCACAGGCGCAACCGTGACACGGGCTCATCTTCGGGCCCGCCCTCGCAGAAGCGTAAGATATGGATCCCGAACAGCATGTACCGTCCAAATGCATCTGCCCCAAGGCAGACCTATGTTTCACCTCGTCTGCCTCCACCACCATCTAGGCAGCCAAGACTTCCAGCTCCACCATCCCAAGCTCCTGTTCCCACTCCCAATAATGGTCTGTGCTACAGGTGTGGTCAACCAGGTCACCGTGCCAAGGACTGCAATCAGAATCAGAATCAACTTGCCCTTCCCGCAGCTGGTCGTGGTAACAACCAGCCCCGCAACAACAATGCTAAGTCTTATGGTCGTGCTCATGCCAACCACGTTGATCTGAATGAAGCTCAAGACCAGCCTGCTACTGTGATGGGTACACTCCTCGTAAATTCAGTACCAGCATCCGTTTTATTTGATACAGGTGCATCGCATTCATTCATGTCAGAAGATTTTGCATACAAGCATGACGTTAAATGTGAGGAGATGAACACCTCGGTAGTGATCAATACCCCCGTGGGACAGTGTCAAACCTCCCTGGTTGGCATCGACGTCCCCGTGGAAATCGAAGGGCTGGAATTCTATGC
Organism: Aegilops tauschii subsp. strangulata; assembly: GCF_002575655.3. NCBI lineage: Eukaryota > Viridiplantae > Streptophyta > Magnoliopsida > Poales > Poaceae > Aegilops > Aegilops tauschii. The sequence continues at coordinate 326,939,613 of NC_053040.3, forward strand.
CTCTCCCATTATCCTGAAGTCGTCTAACATCGACCTCATTTTGGGGATGGATTGGTTGAAAGCGCATACTGCTTCTATAGTTTGCGACACTAAGACCGTCCATCTACTTCACCCTTCAGATGAAATAGTTACTTACCAAGCTCATCTCGTGCAAAATTCCGAGGCAAGGCTCTATGCATTGAATGCATTGAACGCTGCACCACTCGAGGGCATTGAAAACATTCCCGTCGTGCGTGAATTTCTCGACGTCTTTCCTGAAGAACTTCCAGGGATTCCCCCTACTAGAGCTGTCGAATTCATCATCGACTTGAAACCAGGCACCACTCCTATAGCCAAACGACCCTACAAGATGTCGCCGCATGAACTCCTTGAGATTAAGGAGGAAATCGACAAATCTCTTCGCAAAGGATTCATTCGCCCAAGTTGCTCTCCTTGGGGAGCACCTTCTCTCTTTGTCAAGAAGAAGGATGGGACAAACCGATTAGTTCAAGACTACCGTCCTATAAACCAAGCTACCATTCAGAATAAATACCTTCTTCCTCGGATCAATGATCTGTATGATCAACTGGCGGGTTCATCAGTGTTCTCTAAGCTCGACTTGAGGTTGGGTTACCACCAGATCCGTGTTCGCGAAGAGGATATCCCAAAGACCGCCTTCGTGACTCGATATGGTTCATACGAGTACACCGTCATGTCTTTCGGTTTAACCAATGCTCCAGCCACCTTCTCTCATCTGATGAACTATATATTCATGGATTACCTCGACAAGTTCGTCATGGTTTATCTGGACGATATCCTGGTATTTTCCAAGAACGAAGAGGAACATGCTGAACATCTTCGTCTTTTGCTGGAAAAGCTACGAGAGCATCAACTATATGCCAAGTTCTCCAAATGTGAATTCTGGCTACCCGAAGTAACCTATCTTGGGCATGTCATCTCTAAGGATGGTATTGCCGTCAACCCTGAACGAGTCCAGGCTATCCTTGATTGGACTCCTCCCAAGAACGTTAAGCAAGTCAGAGGTTTTCTCGGTCTCGCCAGCTATTGTCGTCGATTCGTCGAGAACTTCTCCAAGATCGCCAGGCCTCTGACTAACCTGTTGCATAGGGGCGTCACAAGGGCGTCAAGTTCCAATGGACAGACAAATGTCAGGAAAGTTTCCAGGCACTCAAAGACAAGTTGACTTCTGCCCCAATTCTAGCTCCACCTGATACTAAGAAGGACTTCGTCATTTACTGCGATGCTTCCCGTCAAGGATTAGGCTGTGTCCTTATGCAACACCGCAAAGTGATTTCTTATGCCTCTCGGCAATTGCGCCCTCACGAAGAGAACTACCCAGTTCACGACCTCGAACTTGCTGCTGTCATTCATGCGCTGAAGCTGTGGCGACATTACCTTCTCGGTAATCGTTGCAAGATCTTCACTGACCACCAAAGTCTGAAGTATCTGTTTACTCAGCCAGACCTGAACCTCCGTCAGCAGAGATGGATGGAGATTGTTGCAGACTTTGACTTGGGTATTTCCTATACGCCAGGCAAGGCTAATGTAATGGCTGATGCCTTGAGCCGCAAGTCTTACTGCAACCACCTCCAGGTTCACAAAGTTCAGCCCTCGCTTGTTGAAGAATTCACAAAGCTGAACCTCCATATTGTTCCTCCGGGTGCACTCGCTCCCCCTCCTAAGGAGTTTCGCAAGATGAACCTCCGTGTTGTTTACCAGGGTTCCCTCAATACCCTGGCCGTCAAACCAGATCTCTTGGACTCCATCAAGAGAATACAGGGATATGACTCTGAAGCCCACAAGATTAAGCGCTACCTCGCAGAAGGAAAGCCCTCATTCTTCACTATTGCTGATGATGGCACTTTGTACTTCAAGGGCCGCCTAGTGGTGCCATGTGCAGAGAAAAACCTGGATATGACTCAGGAAGTTATGAAAGAAGCTCATGATACGCCTCTATGTATCCATCCTGGTAGTACAAAGATGTACCAAGACATCTGTCAGAGATTCTGGTGGTCTAATATGAAGCAAGACATTGCTCGTTATGTTGCTGAGTGTGACGTTTGCCGTCGTATCAAAGCAGAACATCAAAGGCCTGCTGGAACTCTGCAACCTATCTCTATTCCTGAATGGAAATGGGACCATGTTGAGATGGACTTCGTCACTAGATTTCCCAAATCACAGAAAGGTAATGATGCTAATCTTGTCGTCATTGACCGGCTTTCCAAAGTTGCACATTTTCTGGCGGTCAAAGAAACGATCACTGCTAGTCAGTTGGCAACGCTCTATATGTCCAGGATTGTTTCACTCCACGGTATTCCATTGGTTATCAGCTCAGACCGTGGCAGCTTATTCACTTCAAGATTCTGGGCAAGTTTCCAAGAAGCTATGGGAACTCATCTGTCATTCAGTATTGCGTTTCATCCTCAGTCGCAAGGGCAAGTTGAACGTGTCAACCAAGTTCTCGAAGACATCCTTCGAGATTGTGTTATTTCCTTCGGCAAGAAATGGGAGGAATCTCTCCCGTATGCTGAGTTCTCTTATAATAATAGCTATCAAGCTAGTCTGAAGATGGCCCCCTTCGAAGTGTTATATGGACGAAAGTGCCGAAACCCCTCTGAACTGGTCAGAAACTGGGGAACGTCCACTCTTTGGTCCGGATATTATCCAACATGCCGAAGAACAAGTCCGCATTATTCGTGAGAATCTCAAGACTGCTCAGTCGCGTCAGAAGAGTCAGTATGAACGTCATCATAAAGACATGGTCTATCAACCTGGCGAAAAGGCTTATCTTCGAGTCACACCAATGAAGGGTGCTCACCGCTTCGGGATCAAGGGCAAACTAGCTCCTCGCTATATTGGCCCATTCACTATTCTGGAAAGGCGTGGAAAAGTGGCATACCAATTGGAGCTACCGCCGAACCTTTCTCAGGTTCACGATGTGTTCCATGTGTCACAGCTCCGCCGTTGCTTCAAGGACCCAATCCGAGCAGTGGATCATGAAGTGCTCGAATTGCAGCAGGACCTCTCCTATAAAGAGCACCCGGTCCGCATTCTCGACCAAGCTGAACGCCGCACACGTCAGAAGGCGATCAAGTTCCTCAAAGTCCAGTGGTCGCACCATTCTGAAGATGAAGCCACCTGGGAACGCGAGGATTGCCTGCGTGATGAATACCCAACATTGTTTCCTTCTACCTCCTAAATCTCGGGATGAGATTTCTTGTAGTGGAGGAGATTTGTAACGCCCGAATAATTAGGCTATAGTAAAACTCTCCTGATGATGCCATGTCATCTCTGTTACTGTTGCTAATCAAGTGTTAGTTCAAAACATCTCAAATTCAAAAAAATGAATTAGTGACAAACACCCAAAGTTTTCAAAAGTCAAACCAAAAAAGTTCGGTGCGTGCCAAATATTGCACTGGTAATTATTGTGGAGAAAACATTTTTTTGAAAGTGCCTAAGTATTTTAAAGTGAAATAAAACAGAAAAGAAAAATAAAGAAAAGAAATTAAAAAGGAAAAGCTGAGGGGAGAGAGAGAAAAGAGCCCCTGGCCTCCCATTTGGGCCTCGGCCCACTCCATCTGCCAGCCCACTCCCCCTCCCCTGTCGGTTCTCTGTGCCGCCGACCCCGTCGCTACAGGAGGCTAGTCGCCGCCACACTACCTCGCCGGCGCCGTCCCGAGGGGATAAGGCCGCCAACGCCCCGACGCCTCGGTCCTCTCCCCTGCGCCCCACTCACTCCCCCCCCCCCCCCGCTCTCCTCGGTCGCCCCACTCCCCTCTGGGCTCTCCCCAGATCCCCTTCCCTCCACCTGCACGACGCGCTCGTCACCGGCCACTTCGCCCCGCCGCGGCCACCGCCGCCCCCGCACCTCGTCGACACGTCTACGAGGTCCACCGTCGCCCTATCCATCGACTGGTGCCGCCAGTTGGAGCTTGTCACCTCTGCATCGGCCGCGACGACTGCTTCTTCCTCCTCGGTCATCGGGGATCGCCGCCGCCGTGCCATCTGCTACAGGCCTACCCCGAGCCTCCCTCGAGCCCGCTGCCACCCCCCCTACGGTTTCACTGTGAGCCACCGCGCCTGAGGCACCCTTCCTCTCTCCCTCTAGTAGTTCCTAACACCGGTCCCGCCGAGCTCCCGCTCTGGCCGCCGTCTGACCTCGACGCACCGCTCGACTCTGGTCGCCCCCGCACGCGTTGCTACCGCCACTGGGCGCGGCTCTCTGCCCGCGTCCGAATGTCATTGCCCGCTTGCTTCCCCACGCCGCGCACCCCCAACTCCGTCTCCGTCCGGTGCCGGCCGCCGTCGCCACAATGCACCCCGACGGCCGTCACCAGCACCACTCGGAGTGGCTCGACGCCCACCCCCCAATGCACACGTGCACGCGTCTTCCTGTGCCCCCTAAGCACCTAGCTCGACGAGCGCCCGAGAACGCCGCCACCTCCGCTCGTCATCAGCGCCGATTCTGGCCGATTCCGGCGAAACCACCACCACCACTGGACGCGGCACTCGCTGCTCGTTCGAACGCGCCCAAGCGCGCGCGAAACCACCCATTGTAGATGAGATCCGGCGCGTTCCGGCGACGCGCCGCCGCGTTTTGAGTCACCGGAGCAACTCCGGCGTCGGCCGCCGACGTGGCTAGACGGGCCCCACCCCTGGGTCACTGCCAGTGGGCCATGGGGGCCCCGTTGACTGGGTTGACCCAGTCAACGTGCTGACTGGGCTGCCCAGTGAGACTGACGTGCGGGTCCCACCTCCTAATCCTCTAATTAAAACATTTTAATAATTAAAACTAATTAGTTTAGTTAATTAGACACTCACAGGTGGGCCCAGTAGTTTTACTAACTAAAATAGATTTGTTTGAACTCTGTTTAACCCACTGTCTATGACAGGCGGGTCCCCCGTGTCAGTTTTGACCAGTCAACCGCACTGTTGACTGCTGACATCACACATACGTCATGCTGACGTCACCCCATACTGTTCTGGATAATGTTGGATTAAATAAATAATTAAAATAAGAAAATGATTAAATCTTTAGAAAATCATATAAAATAATCCGTAACTCGGATGAAAATACTTTCTACATGAAAGTTGCTCAGAACGACGAGACGAATCCGGATACGCAGCCCGTTCGTTCACCACACGTCCCTAGCATAGTGGACCTGCAACATTTCACCTCCGGTCCATCTGTCCGAAAACGTGAAACATTGGGAATACTTTCCCGGATGTCCCCCCCTTCGCCGGTATCACCTACTACCGCGTTAGGGCACACCTAGCATCACGCTTTGTCATGTCATGCATTGTCATGCTTCTCTTTGCATTGTATTCATTGTTTCTTCCCCCTCTTCTCTCCGGTAGACTACGAGACCGACGCCGCTGCTGGTGCCCCGACCGACTACGCTGTTGACGACCCCTCCTTCTTGCCAGAGCAATCAGGCAAGCCCCCCCCCTTGATCACCAGATATCGCCTATTCTTCTCTATACTGCTTGCATTAGAGTAGTGTAGCATGTTACTGCTTTCTGTTAATCCTATCCTGATGCATAGCCTATCCTTGCTACTACTGTTGTTACCTTTACCTGCAATCCTACATGCTTAGTATAGGATGCTAGTTTTCCATCAGTGGCCCTACATTCTTGTCCGTCTACTGTGCTATACTATCGGGCCATGATCACTTGGGCGGTGATCACGGGTATATCCTTATATACTCTATACATGACACCTGTGGTGACTAAAGTCGGGTCGGCTCGTAGGAGTACCCGCGAGTGGATCTTGTGGCGGAGCGACAGGGCAGGTTGAGACCACCTAGGCGAGAGGTGGGTCTGGCCCTGGACGGCGTCCGTGGTTACTTCAAAATAACACGCTTAACGAGTTCTTGGTATTTGATCTGAGTCTGGCCATTTGGTCTATACGCACTAACCAACTACGCGGGAACAGTTATGGGCACTCGGCGTCGTGGTATCAGCCGAAGCCTTCGTGACGTCAGTGACTGAGCGGCGCGCGCCGGATTAGACTGGAACCCCACTAGGCTAGCTCTGCTTCCGGCCGCGTACGCAACGTGCAGGTGTGCAATGGGCAATGGGCCCAGACCCCTGCGCGCATAGGATTTAGACCGGCGTGCTAACCTCTCTGTTGTGCCTAGGTGGGGCTGCGACGTGTTGATCTTCCGCGGCCGGGCATGACCCAGAAAAGTGTGTCCGGCCAAATGGGATCGAGCGTGTTAGGTTATGTGGTGCACCCCTGCAGGGAAGTTTATCTATTCGAATAGCCGTGTCCCTCGGTAAAAGGACGACCCGGAGTTGTACCTTGACCTTATGACAACTAGAACCGGATACTTAATAAAATACACCCTTCCAAGTGCCAGATACAACCCGGTAATCGCTCTCTAACAGGGTGACGAGGAGGGGATTGCCAGGTAGGATTATGCTATGCGATGCTACTTGGAGGACTTCAATCTACTCTCTTCTACATGCCGCAAGATGGAGGCTGCCAGAAGCGTAGTCTTCGACAGGATTAGCTATCCCCCTCTTATTCTGGCATTCTGCAGTTCAGTCCACCGATATCGCCCTTTACACATATAACCATGCATATGTAGTGTAGCTCCTTTCTTGCGAGTACTTTGGATGAGTACTCACGGTTGCTTTTCTCCCTCTTTTCCCCCTTTCCTTTCTACCTGGTTGTCGCAACCAGATGCTGGAGCCCAGGAGCCAGACGCCACCGTCGACGACGACTCCTACTACACCGGAGGTGCCTACTACTACGTGTAGCCTGCTGACAACGACCAGGACTAGTTAGGAGGATCCCAGGCAGGAGGCCTGCGCCTCTTTCGATCTGTATCCCAGTTTGTGCTAGCCTTCTTAAGGCAAACTTGTTTAACTTATGTCTGTACTCAGATATTGTTGCTTCCACTGACTCGTCTATGATCGAGCACTTGTATTCGAGCCCTCGAGGCCCCTGGCTTGTATTATGTTGCTTGTATGACTTATTTATGTTGTAGAGTTGTGTTGTGATATCTTCCCATGAGTCCCTGATCTTGATCGTACACATTTGCGTGCATGATTAGTGTACGATTGAATCGGGGGCGTCACAGTTCACATCGTCATGTGACCAACACCCAAAGGGTTTGCTAGAGTCAATAATCTAGTTCACATCACTATGTGATTAACACCCAACGAGTACTAAGGTGTGATCATGTTTTGCTTGTGAGAGAAGTTTAGCCAACGGGTCTGCCACATTCAGATCCGTATGTATTTTGCAAATTTCTATGTCAACAATGCTCTGCATGGAGCTACTCTAGCTAATTGCTCCCACTTCCAATATGTACCTAGATCGAGACTTAGAGTCATCCAGATCGGTGTCAAGGCTTGCATCGAAGTAACTCTTTACGACGAACTCTTTATCACCTCCATAACCGAGAAATATTTCCTTATTCCACTAAGGATAATTTTGACCGCTGTCCAGTGATCTACTCCTAGATCACTATTGTACTCCCTTGCCAAACTCAGTGTAGGGTATACAATAGATCTGGTACACAACATGGCATACTTTATAGAACCTATGGCTGAGGCATAGGGAATGACTTTCATTCTCTTTCTATCTTCTGCCCTGGTCAGGCTTTGAGTCTTACTCAACTTCACACCTTGCAACACAGGCAAGAACTCTTTCTTTGACTGTTCCATTTTGAACTAATTCAAAATCTTGTCAAGGTACATACTCATTGAAAATCTTATCAACCGTCTTGATCTATCACTATAGATCTTGATGCTCAATAGGTAAGCAGCTTCACCAAGGTCTTTCTTTGAAATACTCCTTTATGCTTTCCAGAAAATTCTACATTATTTCTGATCAACAATATGTCATTCACATATACTTATCAGAAATGTTGTAGTGCTCCCACTCACTTTCTTGTAAATATAGGCTTCACCGCAAGTCTGTATAAAACTATATGCTTTGATCAACTCATCAAAGCGTACCAACTCCGAGATGCTTGGACCAGTCCATAGATGGATCGCTGGAGCTTGCACATTTTGTTAGCACCTTTAGGATCGACAAAACCTTCTGGTTGCATCATATACAACTCTTCTTTAATAAATCAATTAAGGATTGCAGTTTTGTTATCCATTTCCCAGATTTCATAAAATGCGGCAATTGCTAACATGATTCAGACAGACTTTAAGCATCGATACAAGTGAGAAAATCTCATCGTAGTCAACACCTTGAACTTTGTCAAAAACCTTTTTCGACAAGTCTAGCTTTGTAGATAGTAACACTACTATCAGCGTCCGTCTTCCTCCTGAAGATCCATTTATTTTCTATGGCTTGCCGATCATCGGGCAAGTCAACCAAAGTCCACACTTTGTTCTCATACATGGATCCCATCTCAGATTTTATGGCCTCAAGCCATTTTGCGGAATCTGGGCTCATCATCGCTTCCTCATAGTTCGTAGGTTCGTCATGGTCAAGTAACATGACCTCCAGAACAGGATTACCGTACCACTCTGGTGCAGATCCCACTCTGGTTTACCTACGAGGTTCGGTAGTAACTTGATCTGAAGTTACATGATCATCATCATTAGCTTCCTCACTAATTGGTGTAGGAGTCACAGGAACAGATTTCTGTGATGAACTACTTTCCAATAAGGGAGCAGGTACAGTTACCTCATCAAGTTCTACTTTCCTCCCACTCACTTCTTTCGAGAGAAACTCCTTCTCTAGAAAGGATCCATTCTTAGCAATGAATGTGTTGCCTTCGGATCTGTGATAGAAGGTGTACCCAACAGTCTCCTTTGGGTCTCCTATGAGGATATATTTCTCCGATTTGGGTTTGAGCTTATCAGGATGAAATTTTTTCACATAAGTATCGCAACCCCAATATTTAAGAAACGACAACTTTGGTTTCTTGCCAAACCACAGTTCATACGGTGTTGTCTCAAAAGGATTTAGATGGTGCCCTATTTAACGTGAATGCAGCTGTCTCTAATGCATAATCCCAAAACGATAGTGGTAAATCGGTAAGAGACATCATAGATTGCACCATATCTAATAAAGTACAGTTACAATGTTCGGACACACCATTACGTTGTGGTGTTCCAGGTGGCGTGAGTTGCGAAACTATTCTGCATTGTTTCAAATGTAGACCAAACTCGTAACTCAAATATTCTCCTCCACGATCAGATCGTAGAAACTTTATTTTCTTGTTACGATGATTTACCACTTCACTCTGAAATTATATAAACTTTTTAAATATTTCAAACTAATGTTTCATCAAGTAGATATACCCATATCTGCTCAAATCATCTGTGAAGGTCAGAAAATAACGATACCCGCCGCGAGCCTCAAAACTCATCGGATCGCATACATCAGTATGTATCATTTCCAATAAGTCAGTTGCTTGCTCCATTGTTCCGGAGAACGGAGTTTTAGTCATCTTGCCCATAAGGCATGGTTCGCAAACATCAAGTGATTCATAATCAAGTGATTCAAAAATCCCATCAACATGAAGTTTCTTCATGCGCTTTGCACCAATATGACCTAAACGGCAGTGCCACAAATAAGTTGCACTATCATTATTAACTTTGCATCTTTTGGCTTCAATATTATGAATATGTGTATCACTATGATCGAGATCCAACAAACCATTTTCATTGGGTGTATGACCATAGAAGGTTTTATTCATGTAAACAGAACAACAATTATTCTAACTTAAATGAATAACCGTATTGCAATAAACATGATCAAATCATATTCATGCTCAACGCAAACACCAAATAACACTTATTTAGGTTCAACACTAATCTCGAAAGTATAGGGAGTGTGCGATGATGATCATATCAATCTTGGAACTACTTCCGACACACATCGTCACCTCGCCCTTAACTAGTTTCTGTTCATCCTGCAACTCCCGTTTCGAGTTACTACTCTTAGCAACTGAACCAGTATCAAATACCGAGGGGTTGCTACGAACACTAGTAAAATACACATCAATAATCTGTATATCAAATATACCTTTGTTCACTTTGCCATCCTTCTTATCCGCCAAGTACTTGGGGCAGTTCCGCTTCTAGTGACCAGTCTCTTTGCAGTAGAAGCACTTAGTCTCAGGCTTAGGTCCAGACATGGGCTTCTTCACTTGAGTAGCAACTTGCTTGCCGTTCTTCTTGAAGTTCCCCTTCTTCCCTTTGCCCTTTTCTTGAAACTAGTGGTCTTGTCAACCATCAACACTTGATGCTTTTCTTGATTTCTACCTTTGTCGATTTCAGCATCACGAAGAGTTTGGGAATCGTTTCCGTTATCCCTTGCATATTATACTTCATCATGAAGTTCTAGTAACTTGGTGATAGTGACTAGAGAACTCTGTCAATCACTATCTTATCTGGAAGATTAACTCCCACTTGATTCAAGTGATTGTAGTACTCAGACATTCTGAGCACATGCTCACTAGCTGAGCAATTATCCTCCATCTTGTAGGCAAAGTACTAGTCAAAGGTCTCATACCTTTCGACATGGGCATGAGTCTGAAATACTAATTTCAACTCTTGGAACATCTCCTATGCTCCGTGGCATTTCAAAAATGTCTTTGAAGCCCCGATTCTAAGTCGTAATGCATGGTGCACTAAACTATCAAGTAGTCATCATATCGAGCTTGCCAAACGTTCATAACGTCTGCATTTGCTCCTGCAATCGGTCTGTCACCTAGCGGTGCATCAAGGACATAATTCTTCTGTGCAGCAATGAGGATAATCCTCAGATCACGGATCCAATCCGCATCATTGCTACTAACATCTTTCAACTTAGTTTTCTCTAGGAATATATCAAAAATAAAACAGGGGAGCTAAACGCGAGCTATTTATCTACAACATAGATATGCTAATACTACCAGGACTAACTTCATGATAAATTAAAGTTCAATTAATCATATTACTTAAGAACTCCCACTTAGATAGACATCCCTCTAATAATCTAAGTGATCACGTGATCCAAATCAACTAAACCATGTCCGATCATCACGTGAGATGGAGTAGTTTTCAATGGTGAACATTACTATGTTGATCATATCTACTATATGATTCACGCTCGATCTTTCGGTCTCAGTGTTCTGAGGCCATATCTGCATATGCTAGGCTCGTCAAGTTTAACCCGAGTATTCTGCATGTGCAAAAACTGGCTTGCACCCGTTGTAGATGAACGTAGAGCTTATCACACCCGATCATCACGTGGTGTCTCGGCACGACGAACTTTGGCAATGGTGCATACTCAGGGAGAACACTTTTATCTTGAAATTTAGTGAGAGATCATCTTATAATGCTACCGTCAATCAAAGCAAAATAAGATGCATAAAAGATAAACATCACATGCAATCAATATAAGTGATATGATATGGCCATCATCATCTTGTGCTTGTGATCTCCATCTCCGAAGCACCGTCATGATCACCATCGTAACCGGCGCGACACCTTGATCTCCATCGTAGCATCGTTGTCGTCTTGCCAACTATTGCTTCTACGACTATCGCTGCCGCTTAGTGCTAAAGTAAAGCAATTGCAGGGCGATTGCATTGTATACAATAAAGCGACAACTATATGGCTCCTGCCAGTTGCCGATAACTCGGTTACAAAACATGATCATCTCATACAATAAAATATAGCATCATGCCTTGACCATATCGCATCATGCCCTGCAAAAACAAGTTAGACGTCCTCTACTTTGTTGTTCCATGTTTTACGTGGCTGCTATGGGCTGAGCAAGAACCGTTCTTACCTACGCAACAAAACCACAACGATAGTTCGTCAAGTTAGTGTTGTTTTAACCTTCTCAAGGACCGGGCGTAGCCACACTCGGTTCAACTAAAGTTGGAGAAACTGACACCCGCCAGCCACCTATGTGCAAAGCACGTCGGTAGAACCAGTCTCGCGTAAGCGTACGCATAATGTTGGTCCGGGCCGCTTCATCCAACAATACCGCCGAACCAAAGTATGACATGCTGGTAAGCAGTATGACTTGTATCGCCCACAACTCACTTGTGTTCTACTCGTGCATATAACATCTACGCATAAAACCTGGCTCGGATGCCACTGTTGGGGAACGTAGTAATTTCAAAAAAATTCCTACGCACACGCAAGATCATGGTGATGCATAGCAACGAGAGGGGAGAGTGTGTCCACGTACCCTCGTAGACCGAAAGCGGAAGCGTTAGCACAACGCAGTTGATGTAGTCGTACATCTTCACGATCCGACCGATCAAGTACCGAACGTACGGCACCTCCGAGTTCTGCACACGTTCAACTCGATGACGTCCCTCGGACTCTGATCTAGGCGAGATTTGAGGGAGAGTTCCGTCAGCACGACGGCGTGGTGATGATGATGATGTTGCTACCGACGCAGGGCTTCGCCTAAGCACCGCTACGATATGATCGAGGTGGATTATGGTGGAGGGGGGCACCGCACACGGTTAAGAGATCAAGAGATCAATTGTGTCTAGGGGTGCCCCCCTCCTTCGTATATAAAGGGGGTAGGAGGAGAGGGCCGGCCAAAGGGAGGAGGCGCGCCCAAGGGGGGCAATCCTACTCCAAGTAGGATTCCCCCCTCTTTCCTAGTCCAAGTAGGAGAGGGGAAGGAAGGGGAGGAGAAGAAGAAGGAAAGGGGGGCCGGCCCCTAGTCCAATTCGGTTTGGGCTAGAGTGACCGCGCACCCCTAGCTGGCCGCCTCTCCTCTTCCACCACTTGGGCCCATGAGGCCCAATAACCCCCCGGGAGGTTCCGGTAACCTCCCGGTTCTCCGGTTTTTATCCGATAACCCTCGGAACTCATCCGGTGTTCGAATATACCATTCCAATATATCAATCTTAACGTCTCGACCATTTCGAGACTCCTCGTCATGTCCGTGATCACATCTGGGACTTCGAACTACCTTTGGTACATCAAAACACAAAATCTCATAATACAATCGTCATCGAACTTTAAGCGTGCGGACCCTACGGGTTCGAGAACTATGTAGACATGACCGAGACACGTCTCCGGTCAATAACCAATAGCGGAACCTGGATGCTCATATTGGCTCCTACATATTCTACGAAGATCTTTATCGGTCAAACCGCATAATAACATACGTTGTTCCCTTTGTCATCGGTATGTTACTTGCCCGAGATTCGATCGTCGGTATCTCAATACCTAGTTCAATCTCGTTACCGGCAAGTCTCTTTACTCGTTCCGTAATACATCATCCCGCAACTAACTCATTAGTTACAATGCTTCCAAGGCTTATAGTGATGTGTATTACCGAGTAGGCCCAGAGATACCTCTCCGACAATCGTTGTGACAAATCCTAATCTCGAAATATGCCAACCCAACAAGTACCTTGGGACACACCTGTAGAGCACCTTTATAATCACTCAGTTACGTTGTGACGTTTGGTAGCACACAAAGTGTTCCTCCGGTAATCGGGAGTTGCATAATATCATAGTCATAGGAACATGTATAAGTCATGATGAAAGCAATAGCATCATACTACACGATCAAGTGCTAAGCTAACAGAATGGGTCAAGTCAATCACATCATTCTCCTAATGATGTGATCTTGTTAATCAAGTGACAACTCATGTCCATGGCTAGGAAACTTAACCATCTTCGATTAACGAGCTAGTCAAGTAGAGGCATACTAGTGACACTCTGTTTGTATTTGTATTCACACATGTATCATGTTTCCGGTTAATACAATTCTAGCATGAATAATAAACATTTATCATGATATAAGGAAATAAATAATAACTTTATTATTGCCTCTAGGGCATATTTCCTTCACCCCCCTCCCACCCCCTGCTCGGCCTCGCGCTAACGCATGTAGTGCGCTTGGTTGACAGGCGCAGTGCGGACATTCTGTTTTTCCAACAATAGGACGCACGCAACCCCAGAGCCACACCCCTAAGATAGACAGGGAGGCGACGGGGTGTGACGGACTCGCCTGCGCATGCGGCACCGCGACACGCCGTGTCGCCGCCTGCTCTGGCTCGTTCCAGGCTCGGCCTCGCAGGGGGGTGGGGAGGGGGGTCACGACCCCCCTCCCACCCCCTTGCTCGGCCTCGCGCTAACGCACGCAGTGGGCTTGGTTGACAGGCACAGTGCGGACGTTCTGTTTTTCCAACAATAGGACGCACGCAACCCCAGAGCCACACCCCTAAGATAGACAGGGAGGCGACGGGGTGTGACGGACTCGCCTGCGTATGCGGCGCCGCGGCACGCCGCTTCGCCGCCTGCTCCGGCTCGTTCCAGGCTCGACCTCGCAGGGGGGTGGGGAGGGGGGGTCACGACCCCCTCCCACCCCCCTGCTCGGCCTTGCGCTAACGCATGTAGTGCGCTTGGTTGACAGGCGCAGAGCGGACATTATGTTTTTCCAACAATAGGACGCACGCAACCCTAGAGCCACACCCCTAAGATGGACAGGGAGGCGACGGGGTGTGACGGACTCGCCTGTGCATGCGGCGCCACGGCACGCCGCGTCGCCGCGTGCTCCGGCTTGTTCCAGGCTCGGCCTCGCAGGGGGGTGGGAGGGGGGTCACGACCCCCCTCCCACCCCCGTGCTCGGCCTCGCGCTAACGCACACAGTGCGTTAAGTACAGGGAATACAAAGAGCAAATACAAATCTATTGACAACCAAAAAAATGGGGGGGGGGACCAACCCCCCTACCTTACAGTACAAACAATAAAAAAAACCAACTGCAAGATGCATCTTTAGGCAAAAGCAGTGCATTTGGTTAGGCAAAAAGCAGTGCATTTGGGTAGGCAAAGCAGTGCAGTATCATAAACAATGTAGTTCCAGGATACACACATGAAATACAGGGTATGCGGCAAAAGTGCACCAAAAAAAGATGCAGCACAAACTTGTAGACAAATGCAGTGCTTTTTGTTGGACGAAGAAGTTCGGCATCACATGCAATGCAGTTTATGGGACACATACGATACATACAAGCATGATAAAATGCCAGTTCACATAGAACGTGTAAGTCAAGAAAAATAAAAATATACACATATATATACTGTATGAGTTATTTATATAAAATACACATACAGATACAAATTCGTCCATAAACACTGCTGCAAAAAGCAGACGAAAAACACAACAACAGAAAACAAAAGTCTTTTCATACATTATATACCTTAGACAGCACACAGTACACAACATGAACCCTGGTTCTTGTCCATACACAGGCTTTTTACCAAGTAGAAACAATGCCAAAATGATTGTTATTGCGTCTGCGACTGCGTCTGCGATTGTGATAGGGAAGTAAGCCCGAGGTCCGCAATCAGATCTCGTAGCTCAAGCGGCATGTCTTCATAACACAACATGTTCGAAGGATTGAACAGCAGCTGGAACATGTACTCCGCCTTCCAATCTTCAACAGCAGGCTGAAAAAGAAAATTAAAAAAATGCAGACAATGATTAAATAAAAGGTTGTCATAAAGAACAAAAAGTGAAAAAGTAAAATAATAATAAAAGTAACAAGAAAAAGAAGAAAACAGAGAAGGTGTTACGTCGGTTTTGATAATTTTCTCAATTAGACGTTGCCCGTCATACAACTGCGTCAACCTCAGAACATAGATTTCGCACTCGTTTGCTCCCTGTGCTGGCACGACCGGGTAAGAGGGCTTCTCTGCCAATTTAACCCAGTCAGGGTGGTTCTTAGATTTATACATTTTTTCACCATAAATCGCCTTCAGCAACTGAGTCATCCTCCTCATCTGGCAAAAAAAAATTGTTCTCGACGTCTAAACATTGTAAAAATAACACACACAACAGATCAAATTACAATTCAGACGAACCAAAAAATACAAAAGTTGTTCTCAACATCTAGACAGTCCCTCTTTTAAATGCACGTGAGGTCATTTCCTTTTATCTCCTTTTTTACAAGGATCATGGGGGGTGTGAGAAAAATGCAGTTCTGTCACGCATATGTTGCAGTGCACTATATAAACAAGTGTGGTTCTATGTGTGCTAACATTGCATGTGCAGTTTATAAAAAAATGCAGTAGGAGAAACACAAAAAAGCTTTGGACTTGGCAAGAAAAAAATGACATACCACTTCAGTGCAATCTGAGTGGTAATCAGTCCTGCGCCACTTTGTCGTGACATCAGGATGGCCAGTGTACTTCCTAGTGTCATGGATATCAAACGTGTGGCGATGCTGGTTTATCTTGTATAAGGAATAATGACCATCCTTGGAGCGCGGCATCATAATCTGTTCACATCAAAAAAACAAAAAATGAAATGAAAATTTATTTCGACACGTAGCACTAGGACCATTGTTCCAAAAAATAACTATAAAAAGAAAATGCAACAAACCAGAAAAATAAATGACGGGAAACAATGAACTTACCAGTTTTGCATCCAAACAGGTTTACGTCGTCACTCACAAAAACCTTGAACTGGTTAACTGCATCTTGTAAAACAAACGGGCTATGCACAACTGGAAACACAGGGTTTAAATCATCATCTCTCGTCACAAAGGTTTCCATCTGAAGAACATACTGCACAGAAAAAAGAACAAAAATAGGACATGAAAAAAGAATAAACAATGCATGCAGGCATGGACATAAAAAAACCAGTACAATAGAAAAAAATGACAGCACATGTTTACCATGATAAATAAGGGTGAAAGTAGCACACGTTCACCAGAATGATAAACTAAACCCATTTCAGGGTCTTGCTTCCAGCACTTGATGACAAAATCCATGAGATACGAATCCATTAAAGCTCCTTTGCCAAATGTATTATAGATATAGTCAACAGTGTAGGTATCAAGATCACCAAAAGGACTATTCACCATAAAGAACGCATTCTTGCAGTAAACATACAGAGATGGGATCAATAAAATTAAAATTAAAAACAAAACACAGAAAAAGGATTAAGGGCACACACATAAAACTTACTCGTGGTATTTGGTTACAAAATCTTTGCTGAGAACAAGATCCTTTATTTTCCTCGACTCATCAATATATTTGAACCTCGGAGGCTTCAATTTCTCTATAGAGCATCTCAACTTAAAGCCCTCTCACCTACCCTCTTGTTTGAAAAAATTTCAACGTCATCCACAGGAGGATGATTAATTGCTGCACTCCTAGTCCTAGTGACGCGAGGACACGGCGTAACAAAATCATCATCATCAACATCAAATACATCGCATGGAGAGCTAGGTCGAGAAACACTTCCACCATCAGGTCCAGACGCCACAACTGTGTTCAAACCATCTCCAGCCAAAGAATCAAAATTATCTGGAGAGATTTCAATGGCACAATCCTCCATAACCACCTCAGAACCCTGGGACTCGAACAGTGACGTAGAGCCTTCATGAAGCCCCCCATCAAAACCTAAAACCGTGTAGAAAAAACATGGAAACACTCAGCACAAAATACAAAACCTTAAAACATGTAATACATCTCATTAAAATAAAAAATGCAGTTCACTAAAGAATAGAATGCAGCACAATTGTCTACAACAATGTAGTCCACTTGTCTACAACAATGCAGAACAAAAATGTATACAACAATGCAGGCCACTTGTATACAACAATGCAGCCCACTTATAAAGAACAATGCAGCTCACTTGCCCAAAAAATAAAATGCATCTCACTAACACAACAAATAAATATACACATCCATTCTAAATCACGAACTTAACTAAACAAACTAGTAAAAAAAGCCTGTAAGAACCGGAAGCAAGCAGTAGACAAAAAATAAATAAAGGAAGGATAAAGAAGTTCACTAAAACAACATTTATCTCCAAAAATTAAAAGTGATGTTAAATCAAGGGAACACTTTCTCGATGTGAGCCAACTATAGAGCATGGCCTTTCTGATGTAGCCAATGTGCTCCACCCCAAACTGAGCAACTCGAACACCATCCCAAGTCTGCAAGAATTGAAACATATAGAATCCACAATCATGCCTGCAATAAAAGAATAAAAAACATCAGTTTCACAAAATGAAATAAAAAACTTGAGCAGTATGGAGAAGAGGGGCTGTACGGAACACACCCATTTGGCTGCATTGGGACAATGACATGTTTCAACACAAATCCATCAAGTGTAGGAGGATTTAGCGGCTCATCAGAACTTGAGCTTCCTTCTTTCCATGCACGCTTGATATTTTTAACCATCCTCCTAAAAACCCTGATCGCATTAGGGCTGCTAGGTTTATTGAGCGAGTCAAGAAATTCAAACCGCCTTTCTTTCACATTTAACGCAACTACACAATAATGACCAACACCATCCCTCATCTCTAGCGGATCAAAAGTTGCAAAAAGGACCTGTTCGAAGCACGAAAAAATAAATAAAATTATTATAAGAAGAAACAGAACACTATAAAAACAAACACGCAAAATATAGTTCTCTACACATAAAAAGTTACTCACCATATCCTTTTTATCAACACGCTCCTCGGCTTTTGAAGAGAACATCATTTTAACACTCCTGCCTACACTACCACCATTCCAAATATTTGTCTGCCAATACAAAACCAAAAATCAAATAGTGCTCAAGAAAACATGTCGTCGCACGAAATCAGAAAAGAAAATCAAAAAATAAAACAAAAAATTATGCATTCTTACACAAATATGGTACGGGACAACCATTGTCGGAGATCCCTTAAACTTATCTACCAGCAAAGAAACCCCAAGATCTACAAGTCTTGTAGTGAGCATCCCTTTATCCCAAAAGGATTGACCAACCTCGCCAATGGTAATATCACCCATCTCAGTTTTAAAAGCAATCATGTCCCTGAATTTTTCATGAAAAACTGAAACATAAGATACTAAAAAAATAACAACAGAGAAAAAGGGCTAAAAACCAAAATAAGAAAATACATATGAACAAAACAATTTCTAAAAAACCATACTTCTTCTTCTTGTCCTTCCGAACCCTCGTAACAGAAGCTTACAATCCATTGTATCTTTTCAGAAGAGCTGGATCAATGCTCAACGGTGTCACAACAGGAAGTTCGTCATCTGTAATAAAAAGATGAAGTTCACTTATCCAAATAATGAAGTTCAAATATTAAGATAAGGAAATTCTGCTAGCTATTTTGAAAATCATAAACAAAAGATCAAGTTCCACTTATCTTTAAACATCTAATACCGATACCATAGTAATTAAACAAAATGAAATGAGAAAAACTTCAACTGTACTTTTCGAAACAAAACTCTTGCCTTCAGTGTCAGAGTCTTCATGTTGTTGTTCTTTAGAGCTGACCAAAACATTTTCTTGGATTGGTTGCGATGAATCCACCACAACCTCACTGGACTGCCCTTCTGCAGCAACATCAGCATTCTTTGGATTTACAACAGTCTGGTCAACCCTAACATCCTTAGATACTTCAGCTACATGAGGCTCCAATCTGGATACTCCAGGAACATTGTTGGCCGCCAGACAAACAGGGGAAGCAACAACACTAATAGCAGGGACGACATTCTCCAGTGGCTTTTCAATGCCAAAATCAGAATCTTCATGCTGGCTGGGGGAAACAGCATCATGGGATTCTTGAGCTACAAAAGGGTCTGCACAATCGACGACAACCGATGCAGAAGCACCAACACTGCCACCACCATCAACAGCACAACTGCCCTGATTCAGATCAACGTGAACTTCCACGTTTTCTTCTCTAGGCTGTGGAAAGATTAAAAACACACAATAACACAAAAATGAGCATGGGGATAATTAACACAACAACAACTGCAACCCACGTGTATCAAAACAACTACAACTTCAACACACATATACGTAAAAAAGAACTGCAGTTCACTTTGTCAAACGATGCAGTTCAGTTATGTTAAATACTGAAGCTTACGTATGTAAAACATTATGGACCACGCATGCGAAATGGAATGCAGTTCACTTCTGTCAAAGACTAAAGCTCACACATGTAAAACTATTGCAGCTAACATATGTAAATGAAAATGCATATGAGTGAACATAACAACGTACATCAAGTTTATAACAACAACAAAATATTAGATTACAACACACTAACAGAACAAGTAATACAACTATACCTTATCAGCTACAACATCCGGAGGGGACGATGCATCAGCCAAGACCTCATCCTTCCCAGAGCCATCGTAGGACTCTTTGTGCACATCACAAGCAGCAACACTAGTCTACGGGCATAGAACAAACCAGAAACGAAAATAAGATGGTAACGACCAAAAAAGAAAAAACTTCAACTATGCACAAGCAGTACACACTTTACAACCGTGAAGTACACAAAAAATACAATAAAAATGGAAAGCAACAAATGCAGGTTTAAGAAGAGGGACGCATGGCAGAACAGACATGGCAGAAGTACTTGTACCTGACCAATTCCATCATCCATAGTTCCATGGACACCAGAAGATTCCACTCCAGCCTATCACAAAAAACAAAAATAGTGAGGAGCAGTCCACATAATACACGAAAGAGGTTCAAAGCCAAAAAAAACCTAGAACATACATTATCAGCGCCAACGCCAGCGTCCTGATGGTTCATTTCATCCAAAATATGCCCAACATCCTTCTCATACCGACCACATTTTTCCTCCTGTGAATGTCTCAGTTGAGCATAGGAAGACCGAACATTCGTCACTGCAATCTTCAGGCTTTCAATCATGCCACAGTCAAAATTGTGAGCAGCAACAATATTTTCATCTCGTGGGCCATGGCCAACAGGGAAAAAACCAGCAACTGTCCTCAACCTGTCACCAGAGGTTGGCAAATCTTCAGTGAACTTCAAAACCTTCAGAAGAAGCTCATCAATCTCCTCGTGTTTTTTGCCGCCAACAAATGTCTGTTTAGAAGAGCTTCTATTATCAAACATCTGTCGAGCCATGAAACCACGAGTACGCGGCACCTCATCATCATAGGCAGGAAGCTGGCTACATATAGGCTCATAAAACCTAGCATGAGTGCTAGGTCCCGCATCAGAGCTGCCGTATACAACTGCAACAGGACGGTTGTACACAATATCACCTGACACCTTCCACTGCAAGAAAAAAGACAAGAGGCAAAGAGAAGTACACATGTGAGTACTAGAAAAGTTCAGATTTATAATGGCTACACCTTTTTAAAAAAAAAACTGATATTAAAAACTCAGATGCACTAACCGGCAGCTTCCCAAATTTGTAAGTTTGCAAGTAAATCTTTCCCTTCACAAGCACATCCTCATTGTATAACTTCATCAGGTCCTTGGTCGTCAGGTATGACGCACGTGGCGTCAACGTGTGCATGACTAGAAATTTGCGAAGCTTCAAGCAGTCAAGATACATAATCAGGGGGACAATGGCACAACCCTCTGCACAATTATGCTTGCTGCCTTCTGTTTGCCACCTCACCACAGCTGCCTGCAACTCATCAGCAACAAGCTGGCAAAAGTCCATCGGAGCCGTAGCCGCATAATCCATATTCTCTACCATTGCAGCAACTCTACAAAAATGAACCGCGGGCCCGGGGCACAGCAAATTCTGGTAGAGTATCAGGAAGAACACCTTCACAGCAGGGTCAACAGTCACATGATCATCTTCCTCCACCAACACCTTCAACTTGTCAAGCAAGTCCTTGACGCCTATACTTTTTGAATGGTCAAAGCCAAGCTCATCCTTGAGGGCACTCAACGAGTCATCATGGCCGCTGGCAGCAGGCATGGGTGCAGTGTGACGTCCCGTGGGTAAATCAAAAATGTGATGAACTGCATCACGATTGATTCGAAGAACCCTGCCATTCCCAAAGTCCATTATCATGGTGGCAGGGTCAATCACTCCCATCAGATAGCACATAAGAATGCGCGACACATTTTTCTTTACTGTCAGTTCAAAGACAACACCAAATCCAGCATCCCGAACACGACTACAGTGTGCCTCTTTCAACAAGGCAGCAGCCTTGCAAACAGTGGGAAGCAACAAACGTACGGTCTTGTTAAATCGAGAATCATCTCCCTCAGCATCATCTTCAGCTGCATTTCTCTTACTAGACTTCTTCCTCTGTGTAAAGGGAAATGCAATCCACATTAGAAGAGTAGCCATAAAAAAAGAGACAGAGAAAACACAGATAGAATAACAATGAAGGAAACAAACGCAGTCCACTTCAACAAACCTTTGGAACAACATCCACCTCCTCGCCAGAGTCACCACCAACGTCTTCATCGACATCATCACGG
This sequence comes from Aegilops tauschii subsp. strangulata, assembly GCF_002575655.3. Classification (NCBI taxonomy): domain Eukaryota; kingdom Viridiplantae; phylum Streptophyta; class Magnoliopsida; order Poales; family Poaceae; genus Aegilops; species Aegilops tauschii. The sequence goes on from NC_053040.3 coordinate 326,961,777, forward strand.
GTATGCTTGGGTAGACTCTTAGATGAACCACAGTCTTTGTGTCTACCACTATGAACATCCCTCACAAAATCAGCAAGCACAAAGTCGTCATCATCAGAGTTGGGACATTCAGTGACATGTAGTCGCTTGCACTGAGGATCATCCTTTCCACCAGCTTCAGTAGTTCTCTTGCCAAGATTCTTGTTCATGCCAGCAACACGTGGACTCCGCCGAGGTGTACCACCTTCCTCAACAACAGTACTCAGCCTCTTCTTCTGCAAAGAAGGGTTCTTCACCTTGGCAAATTTGGCACCCTTGGCACCATCTACAGCTCTCCTCTGCTTCTCCTTCTCCGCAAACTCTTTTGAGTCACTTTCAAACCTCAAATTCTTCTTGCTTTGCTTCAACTCATATTCACGAAGCTGTTCCGAGACCATCCAATCCTGTGTAACTTCCTCTGTACCATCAACAGACTACGATTGTGTCTCAGACAAAACGGGACGTCTCTGGTCAAAGCTCACACCAACATTACCCTCTGGAAAATAATGGTCAATCAATTGAGTAACCTCCTCAAACCCAGGCGCCCCAGCATGGAAATCAGACACTGCGTCAAAATGAAGTTTGACTATGGTCATTAAAAAGTGCACAAAAAGAACAAATGCAGTACACTTAGACATATAAAATGCAGTGCTCCAACCATAATCTAAAAATAAAAAATAATGCATTGCACAAAAAACTTGAATAAAACAACAATGCAGTTCACACATACATATAGTGGAGTTCACATATACAAAATAAATACAGTGCTGCATACACTAACTTCATGTTTGTTCCCAACAAAATGCCGGACTAGATACAGCAAGGCAACGCCAATTGGTACAACATGAAAGTAACCAGCATACACAAAATAAAAAAATCAATCACATACCAGAAGGAGGGGCCACACTTATGGGAGAAGTTTCAATCGGCGACTTCAATTGATGTCCTCCCTCGACACCATGATCCTTACCACCAGGACAACGAGAGCCAATTGGTGTATCATTATGAGAACCGCAATCACCTACTTGATTCAAAAAGAACCAGAAACATAAATTACAAAACATCACATGACAAAATAATGCAAACGAACGCTGACAACTAACAGAGCGTAAACCAATATGCAGGATGATTTAGGAAACTAGATAAACATCAAACAATATAAACAAAAGCCTAAAATAAGCACTCCAGATACCCTGAAATCCTCCTCCCACTCTGCTCGGTGAAGACATGGCGTTTGCCTGCAGCACAACGATGAAGTGACAGATATAAGCAACAAAATCGGCGAAAATCTCATGAAACCCTAGATCCACCTTGCTACACACGAGTATCGACTACAGAAAAATCACACAAGCAAAAACAGCAACAGCAACTACGAGAATAACAAAATAAGACGAGGGGACGATCAAGACCGAGAACAAGCGGAACGTACCACAAAAAAGGTGCGGCGACGGCGGGGAGGGGGAGGGTGCGGCGACGGGAACGGACAGGAAAGGGCTGCGGGAGCGCAGCGGAAAGGGCCCGCGGAGAGGACGACGACGTGGAATGTAGGAATAGAACCTCTTGAGGGCAGCGGTTGCTCAGGCGACGGCGGTTGCTGTGGGCGACGGCGGTTTTGCTCGAAGGAGAGATGCCTCAGGAGAAACTGCAAGAGAGGAGAGGGGATTGTTCTCGGTCTCTCTCCCTGCCAGCGGAGCGGTGGGATCACCTAGAACGGACACGTAGGAGGCCCGCGTGTGGCAAAGGGCAACATAAAACGGGCCGGCCCAAACACGGCCCGGCTAAAATAAGAAAGACCACATCAAAACACACATGATGCAGTTCTCTGTGAAGCACAATGAAGGTCAATCGGTAAAACAAAATAAAATAAATGCAGTTCGTAAAAAAAGTTAAAATAAAAAACAACACGCATGTTAAAAAAACGCTTCCGAAAAGAAAAAGTCTAACTTCAAATAAGTGCCACACAAAAAAGGCCCCCCAACCCCCCCTACCCCTCCCGTACCAGGGACTGCAGTAAGTACAAGCAAAAAAACAGATGCAGTACGCAGCACTAGAAAAATGCAGTGCATTTCGTTACACGAAGCAGTACGGTATAGCAATCCAGTTCCGGATTACCTACATGAATAAATACACGGTATAGAACACAGCGAAAAACTCGTAAAATTGCGGAATACATTGTACTTTATTCAGGGGCTGCAGCAAGGACACGCAAAAACGGTGAAGTACGCACCTGTAGACAAAATGCAGTTCTCTATTATAGACGATGCAGTGCAGAACTCTAACCAATGCAGTTTCATTATCACGTAGGATACATATAAATGTGACAAATGCCCATTCGCACAGAAAGTGGTGGTTAAAAAAATTTACTGATCAAAAATAAAATAAAACCACGTTCGCATACAACCACCCAAGCGGAGCGGTTCCATCGCCACAAGCCAACGATCACAAACGCAACACCAACCCACGATCTGCACAACCGCATCATCAGCGAGATCGTGCAGTTCATCCGATGCGGCCATCCCACCCCGCGTCCCCCCTTAAATTCAGACCCCTGCCAAAGGGCTTCTCATCCACAACAATACAAGTATCCATTGCGCTGCCACCAAATCGCTCCATCACATCCATCACCACACAAAACACCAAGCCCTACTACCGGCCATGGCGTTCGCCGACGAGTACCAGGGCGTGGAGGCCCACGGCAACACCAAGTTGCACGTCATCCACACTAACGACAAGAAGCAGATGGCGATCACCCTCTCGCAGTACGAGCGCCACCTCAGCCTCCAGCGCCACAAGATCGTCGGCATTGATCTCGAGTACAACAACGAGCCTGAAGCGACGCAGAAATCTACCCTCTGCCAACTCTCCATCGGCAAGAAACACCCGGTGCTGCTCTTCCAACTGAATGCCGCTGAAAGGTGCACCGTCTTCGACAACTTCCTCGCTGACCCCAGGTACACCTTTGCAGGCTTCTCCATCGACGGCGACAAAAAAAGGCTAGAGCGCGTCAATCTGGAGGTCGCCAACTTCGTCGACATCCAGAAGGAGTGGAGGGTGCCCGAGGCAACCAAGGAGTTGGACTCCCTTGGAGACGTCTCCGGCATGCTCATCAACGACTACTACAACAACATGAAGAAGAAGATCACCGACGACGAACACAAGCACTGGGCCACCCTACCTCTTTCCATGAGGCACATCGAGTACGCGGCAAAGGACGCCTACGCAGCGTACGAGATATGGAACCGCATCACCCTCACCCAGGACGGGCTTCGCCGTGCAAAGCTGGAGAAGGAGGAGCCCCCGAAGAAGCACGCCAGGAGCAGCTGGGGATGGGGAGATGCTACCTGGTGAAAAAGAAGATGGTGCCGACCAAAGAGCGAACAATGCCAGCGTCGTTTTAGAATTATCATCAAATTTGCTTTATGTTGTTTGGTTATGTATAGTTTGCTTGTGATCATTTGCTTTTGCTGAACTTAGTTTGCTTGCCATGCAGAATCGCTTGTAATGATGAACTTTGATTATGTTAGATTGCTTTCTGTTGAAATTAGTTTGCTGATGATGAACTTGTCGTACAGAATGCCTGTGATAATTTGTTTTCTATTGTTTGCTTATGTATCATTAGATTCGAGCAGTGCACAAACGAAATAAGATGCAGTGTGCAAATAGGACGCATGCAGTGCAAGTTGTGTACCAATGCAGTACAGACTCTGTCGAATGAAGTTTACACATACCCAACAAAGCAGTGCACGCCCCTAAATTTGGAAAAACGAATACATAAGAGAAAAAACACAAAAATAAAAATGCGATCTGTTTATGTAGTGCGGAAATATATGAACGTGCAGTACAGAAACGTAATCAATGCAGTACACGTATGATTTACTAAGCAGTGCACTCCTGTGATGCCCCCGATTTGACCGTACACTAATCATACACGCAAACGTGTACGATCAAGATCAGGGATTCACGGGAAGATATCACAACACAACTCTAAAAATAAAATAGGTCATACAAGCATCATAATACAAGCCAAGGGCCTCGAGGGCTCGAATACAAGTGCTCGATCATAGACGAGTCAGCGGAAGCAACAATATCTGAGTACAGACATAAGTTAAACAAGTTTGCCTTAGGAACGCTAGCACAAAAGTAGCAACGATCGAAGAGGCAAGGCCTCCTGCCTGGGACCTCCTAACTACTCCTCGAAGCCGAACTCCATGTAGAATCATCCTCGGGATCTCTAGCTCCTGGACTCCAGCATCTGGTTGCGACAATCCGGTATAGGAAGGGGAAAAGAGGTTGAAAAGCAACCGTGAGTACTCATCCAAAGTACTCGCAAGCAAGGAGCTACACTACATATGCATGGGTATATGTGTAAAGGGCCATATCAGTGGACTGAACTGCAGAATGCCGGAATAAGAGGGGGATAGCTAATCCTGTCGAAGACTACACTTCTGGCAGCCTCCATCTTGCAGCATGTAGAAGAGAGTAGATTGAAGTCCTCCAAGTAGCATCGTATAGCATAATCCTACCCGGCGATCCCCTCCTCGTCACCCTGTTAGAGACCGATCACCGGGTTGTATTTGGCACTTGGAAGGGTGTATAAGGTCAAGGTACAACTACGGGTCGTCCTTTTACCGAGGGACACGGCTATTTGAATAGATAAACTTCCCTGCAGGGGTGCACCACATAACCCAACACGCTCGATCCCATTTGGCCGGACACACTTTTCTGGGTCATGCCCGGCCTCATAAGATCAACACGTCGCAGCACCACCTAGGCACAACAGAGTGGTCAGCACGCAGGTCTAAATCCTATGCGCGAAGGGGTCTGGGCCCATCGCCAATTGCACACCTGCATGTTGCGTACGCGGCCGGAAGCAGACCTAGCCTAGTGGCGTTCCAGTCCAATCCGGCGCGCGCCACTCAGTCGCTGACATCACGAAGGCTTCGGCTGATACCACGACGCCGGGATACCCATAACTACTCCCGCGTAGATGGTTAGTGCGTATAGACCAAATGGCCAGACTCAGATCAAATACCCAGAACTCGTTAAGCGTGTTATTTGAAGTAACCGCGAACGCCAACCAGGGCCAGGCCCACCTCTCTCCTGGGTGGTCTCAACCTGCCCTGTCGCTCCGCCATAAAGTAACAGTCGGGGGCCGTCAGGAACCCAGGCCCACCTCTACCGGGATGGAGCCACTTGTCCTTTCAGCCCCCTCATCAGAATCACTTGTGGGTACTCAACGAGCCGACCCGACTTTAGTCACCGCATGTGTCATGTATAGAGTATATAAGTATATACCCGTGATCACCTCCCGCAGTGATCTCGGCCCAGTAGTAGCATGGCAAACGGATAAGAATGTAGGGCCACTGATGGAATAAACTAGCATCCTATTCTAAGCAGTAGGATAGCAGGTAAGGGTAATAACTGTAGCAACAATGACAGGCTATGCATCAGGATAGGATTAACGGGAAGCAGTAACATGCTACAGTACTCTAATGCAAGCAGTATAGAGAAGAATATGCGATATCTGGTGATCAAGGGGGGGCTTGCCTGGTTGCTCTGGCAAGAAGGACGGGTCGTCAACAGTGTAGTCGGTCGGGGCAGCAGCAGCGTCAGTCTCGTAGTCTACCGGAGAGAAGAGGGGGAAGAAACAGTAAATACAATGCAAACATAAGCATGACGATGCATGACATGACAATGAGCGGTGCTAGGTGTGCCCTAACGCGGCAGTAGGTGGTACCGACGAAGGGGGGAAACATCCGGGAAAGATGAACCGGAGGGGGAAAGTTGCGAGTTCGATATGTTAGGGATGTGTGGCGGACAAACGGACTGCGTATCCAGATTCGTCTCATCGTTCTGAGCAACTTTCATGTACAAAGTTTTTTCATCCGAGGTACGGTTTATTTTATATTAATTTTCAAAGTTTCAAATCATTTTTAGAATTAACAGAATTAATTTAATTTGAAACTGGATTTATGACATCGGCATGATGTCATGCTGACGTCAGCAGTCAACAGGGGTTGACTGGTCAACCTGACCAGTGGGTCCCACTGGTCAGTGACACATTTTAATTAAACATATTAATTAACCTAATCAGGATTAATTAGGGGTGGGCCCCACTGTCATTGACTACTTAATTAGGTAACTAATGTTTAATTAGTTTAATTAATCAAAATTAATTAAGTTAATTAATTAATTATTTTTATTATTATTATTTATATATATTTTTCTTTTTTTTTCTTTTTATAAACGTTCTCAGGGGGCGTGGGCCCTGGCTGTCATACGGCCAAGGGCGAATCGGGTTAACGGGCATGCGGGCGCACGGGTGTGGTGCCCGTGCCCGAGTCCGACCACGGGCGTGGCCGTGGAGAGGCCTGCCGGCCGGAGCGCGCGGGCGCCAGAGGACAGCGGTGGCGGCGACGGCTTGGCCGGAGCAGAACCGCGGTAGGGACGGGCGGCGGCGGCCACGCGCGGCCATGAGCGCGTGTGGGGGCGAGGGTGAGGGGCGAGGCCACGCTGAGGCGCGCGGCTGGTCGGGATCGGACGCAGGCGTTGCCGCACGTCGACTGGTGGCAGTGGCTTGGCCGGGGACGGCCAGAGTCGACGGCGGGGATGGGCGACGCGGTGGCCGAAGCTCGGACACGGACGGTCATGGCCATGACGCGGTGAGCGCGGGCGGGGGACGGCGAGCAGGAACAGGGGAAGGAGAGGAGGGGCGCGGCTCACGGCAGGGTTGTAGGGCACGGGGCAGTGGGCGCGGGGTGGAGGTCGAGGACGACGCGACGGAGACGACGGCGAGCGGCGACGGCGCGACGTCGGGGCTTGGGGCGCCACGGGGTCGAGCTCGTGTGCGGGGTCGCGTGTGAGGCGTTGGAGCCGAGCGAGAGTCGAAGAAGAGGACCAGGGGCGCGGAGGCCCGAGGTGGTCGCCGGCGGCCATGGGGATGGAGGCGAGGAGCTCCTCGGCTGTGTGCGTGTGTGTGTGTGTTTCGTGGTGGCGGCGGGTGAGCGAGACGAGGGGAGAGGTGGGGATCGATCTAGGGTTTACCACGATGGGGGGGGTTAAGCAGGTGTGCGGGGCCGGTTGGGCCAGTGAGCTGGCCGGCTGGGCCATTGGCCCAGGTTGCCAGGGGGCCTTTTTTCGTATTTTAGTTTTCTTTTCTTTTATGTATTTTATTTCTTTTCTGTTTTACTTTGTTCCTCCTTTTATTTTATTTTTGTAAAGTACAAAAATGACCCCTAAATTAGTACTACCACTAAACCCACTACCATAAAATGTTTAGTTCCTAAATAGAATAGTTTAACATTTTATTAATTATAAAAGGCATTTCATTAATTGTCTTGCTACTGTTTATTCATTTTAGAGTATTTAAAGCTTTTATAAAAGTGGGGTTTATTCACCACAATTAGCTTTGCATTATTTGGCACAACTCGAACATTTTAGTTTTAAAGTTTGAAAACTTTTGTTGTTTGTCTTTATTTTAAATTTGAATTTGAATCTTTTTTTTCAACCACCGCGAGATTAACTACAGTGACAGCGGTGACATGGCATCATTAGGAGAGGGTTACTGTAGCTTAATTATCCGGGCATCACAATTCTCCTCCACTACAAGAAATCTCGTCCCGAGATTTAAGAGGGGAAGTGACGGGAAAGGGATTTGGTCACGAAATTCTAACGAGCGTTCTCGATCTTGGTTGCTCTTCTCGAAGCGGTTGATCCATTACGTTGATGTCTTCATTTCCCTGCTTCAGGTCATCATGATGAAGCTGGCATCCTTTCCTTGGGGACTCCATCATACTTATGAATAGGTAAGGGGCAGCTCGGCTACGACAGAATGCTTATGAGGGAAAATAATATGGGGTTAACCCATGAACGAGCATAAGATTATCTCTCGAGTTGAACATATAAAATACCTCGAGAGTAAGGTACGAAGGTACAATAAGAGGTTCCCAGCGGATAGGTAGTTGCTCGAAGTCTGAACCAGAGTGACAAAGGGGTTCAGAGCGGCGAGAGTAAGTATTGCGTCTGATACCAGAATAGATTACTAGGCATGTGGCCCGTGAATTACATACGAAGTCAAGCTCGAGGAATAACTTTGACAACAGGGTGTACAGGAGAGTCAGGTTTCGATCCTGTGGATCTGTGGGTTATGGGCCCACCATGTGGGTTAATAGTAGGAAGGCGATGACGTCTTACACGATCATGTAAGCAAGGCATGTCAGAGGATAGTCTGTCGGTTATGTCGGCAACAACATCGGTACCAAGGGCGAGGGACGAAGAGAACCATTTTCCTGCTCGTTGAACGAGGCGGGCCAATAGGCAAAGTTCTCGTCCATCGGCGGTTACCGGAATATCATCGACAATAGTAACAGGGTCTTACTGACAGAACTATACACCGAGGTGTTTACATAAGCAGGAGAATACTACTGCTTAGATCATATAGATCACCAGAAAGGTTAAACCAAACAATGGAAAGGAAAATATGATTATCAGATTAAACAGAACAATGGAAAGGGAAATGTGTTTAAACACATATTTCAAGGGTATATCCTTCGTAAGGACAAGCAGAGCATGATATCCATGACAGGATATCATGTAGAAAACTCTTTTAGGTACGGGAGAGAATTTTCATGACATTACCCATACAATGGTGTTTGGATAATTGAGCAGGAAATTTTTGCATTGTGCTTCAAATGCTCTTATTGAAGATCAGAGTACCACAGGCATGCTTCAAGATAGCATTGATATGGTCTTCAAGCAAGGTCAGACTTTGGATACACAAAGGATCCATCAGGAACAACTTATAAATAAAGTCTTACGATTTCCTCATGGACGAAAGGTTAACCATGCTAAAAAGGAAACTATAATAACAGGTCCTCCGGCCAGGTGTGCTAGGCATGACATCACCTTACCGAGTCAAATAAGAACCAACATTATGACTCTTGGAAAATGTTCCAACCATCATATCCGACCAAGATTCAGATCTGATTGGGGTCAGGATACCTCAGACTCAGGATGCCTGAGAAGAAAAAGGTGCGACACAAATTGACGAGAAGACATCATAAGATTCTCGGGAAATGAACTATGGGAGCGGTTTCCTGAAACAATAGTTCATAATTAAACCAAGGAGAGGATGAGGAGGTGGCTGATGGGCTCGGCGACAATTCATCGAGAATTCCAAACGGATGGATTTCCACAATAATGTGAACAAGAAAATGACACTTGTCAATTCAAATGATATAATGTCGTATGCTCGAGGAAAACATACACCATCAATCATTAGTTGAAAAGTGTGCCCGAAATATGACCTTAGGCAACAAGATCAATGTTAGAGTGACGATTTAATAACCAACAGTCTAAGAACGAACTGTCGTTCGTTAACTTCAAAGCAATAGGGTTGCTAGAAGTACATAACTCAAGCAGCATCGTTAGTATATTGGTATCCCGGTTAAATACAACACGGGGACCAAGGAAGAATGGTGATGGTGAGAAGTATCACTGTACCAAGAATTCTTAAGAGGTGGAGTAATGCTCACGACATTCTTGACATAAAAGATGGTAATACTCCAAGGTAGAACATATCATAAGCTAGATAGCAGGGAAATCAAGATACAACACAAAATATGAACAAGTTTGTGTTGGGGGAGGCAAGAATGTCGTCAATGATAACACAATTCATCGAGGGGCAAGGATGGTATTTCTCATCCTGAATTTCAACACACAACTTGGAAGAAGTCAAACTGTTGACAATGATCACGACAAATTTGTCGAGAGGTTTTCAAGAAGATGTAATTGATCGACGATGACATCAAGCCAAAGGAATGATGAAAGCGAAAGGTTATTGGAACCATGGGTAGGACACAAACTCAAAATCAAGTTTGCTGTTCAAGGAGAAGTGATATGACTAGGAAGATCGACGCAAGATTAGCTCACTATCGAAATTTGTGCGCTGGGAAGGACCAGGTAGCACAGTTAAAATCGGCACAATAATGACATAGCCGAGTAGGCTAGGGATGACGCGATCGAGTACGAACTCATAAGCAAAGGAGATTACTAAGAGTTGTTTAATCGTGATGCGGACTCGATTCAGTTATCGATGTCCTTGAGTGTTTAACAACTCGGAGCCCGTGAAAAATTGGAATCAATGAGAATGTAATACCTGATGGAGAACTCATAAGAAGTTATGCAGTTCCGTGATAATCTCGAGATACCAGGGGGTAATACTCGACGACAGATCAAGGTAAAGGTTGGACTAGGGTATTGCCCTGCAGAAGACAAGTGCTCAAACTTGCACGAGAAACGGAATCAAGGAGAAAAATGGTCGGAACCACGTCCACGGATACCAGATGAAATTATTACAAGGGGATAATTATTTTAAGAGAAGCTTCCATGATAAGGTATACATCGTGTCCATGGGCATGAACACAGGGTTCAAGGTCGACTCCCACTTGTTCAACGCATAACCTTTCATTTACCTCTCGTATTTCGGAAATGACATTAGTTGTTGAAAGTTTTTACCTGATGCAATACCAGATAAGTATGACCCGTGAAATCTTTCGGGTTCACACGGATTAGGGAAGGTGTAGGTTCAACCCATCAGGGCATCTTAGGAACATATACCACAAACTTCGGAGTAAATAATACAAGCTCGAAAGTAGAGCATGGTTCACGAAGCAGAGGATACAATTTACCAAAGGCATCATGTATCCGAGGAAAAGCTCACAAGGTTATTGAATATGAAGGACGCTGTCGGATAAAATCCATTAAAGGATCTGTCGGTCCATAACAGAGCTGATGTGAGCATCGGCACACAACCAGAGGAAGTAACAATGCAAAGGCATTGGATTATAGAAACAACTAACTAATCCAGAGCTCAAATGCAAAGGAATTATGATTTTCAAATCAAGGGATCAGAAGCAATGTTCTGATTAGGGATGGATAAGTTGAATAGTCTTAGGGATACAATCGACAGTAATTTGATTAGTCGAGAACCAGCTCCTATTCAAATGACATCTGAGCCGGAAGGACGAATTCTAGGATCTGATTGAGGATTGCGAGCATTCGCAACAAATTGAATCAACGGACTCAAAATGATAATGACAAGAGATGCCAATAAGATTACGAGACTTAAGATTAATCATAATGCAAGTAAGCAAGAATTTCAAGAGCAAAAAGGCTCCTGAGGATTTTCGGAAGATCGAATGGTATTTTGAACACTTTTGTGGAATACTTGAATCAACTGGGGATGAGCGGATACTCAGTAAGTGCGAGAATTATCCGTAGGGGAATTCAGGTGACAAAGAACTGCAATGGAGTAGGCACAAAGTATTCTCGGAACAATTGAGAGGATATCAAGGTATCTTATAATAACAAGATCAACGGGGAATGATTGTATGAATGGCAAGTGTACGTGTACCCATAGAGATTTATCGATGGATGGGAATTGCAAAAGCGATGGCACAAATTCTTGAGAGAACATCATAGAGTATCCTCGGAATCTTCGGGTGCAGCAGACGATCATCGGTAATAAGGTGCTCTCCGGGTGAAAGTGATCACGAGATCCTAATGTTAGATTTAGCAAAATTCACTTAACCCGAATAGAAGAGAGATCAGAGTCCCAGAGTATAGACAAGGAGTAAAAGATCCTAATATTACCCAATGGCGACGTGGGCCCGTAAGACACACAACCATGTTAGTAAAAGTTTTTCCATGACTAGACTCGACTTCGGCCAAGGAGTTTGGAAGGGGGAATTCCTATAGGCAGTTGGCTCTAATACCAACTTGTGACACCCCCGATTTGACCGTACACTAATCATACACGCAAACGTGTACGATCAAGATCAGGGACTCACGGGAAAATATCACAACACAACTCTAAAAATAAAATAGGTCATACAAGCATCATAATACAAGCCAAGGGCCTCGAGGGCTCGAATACAAGTGCTCGATCATAGACGAGTCAGCGGAAGCAACAATATCTGAGTACAGACATAAGTTAAACAAGTTTGCCTTAAGAAGGCTAGCACAAAAGTAGCAACGATCGAAGAGGCAAGGCCTCCTGCCTGGGACCTCCTAACTACTCCTCGAAGCCGAACTCCATGTAGAATCATCCTCGGGATCTCTAGCTCCTGGACTCCAGCATCTGGTTGCGACAATCCGGTATAGGAAGGGGAAAAGAGGGAGAAAAGCAACCGTGAGTACTCATCCAAAGTACTCGCAAGCAAGGAGCTACACTACATATGCATGGGTATATGTGTAAAGGGCCATATCAGTGGACTGAACTGCAGAATGCCAGAATAAGAGGGGGATAGCTAATCCTGTCGAAGACTACGCTTCTAGCAGCCTCCATCTTGCAACATGTAGAAGAGAGTAGATTGAAGTCCTCCAAGTAGCATCGTATAACATAATCCTACCCGGCGATCCCCTCCTCGTCGCCCTGTTAGAGAGCGATCACCGGGTTGTATCTGGCACTTGGAAGGGTGTATTTTATTAAGTATCCGGTTCTAGTTGTCATAAGGTCAAGGTACAACTCCGGGTCGTCCTTTTACCGAGGGACACGGCGATTCGAATAGATAAACTTCCCTGCAGGGGTGCACCACATAACCCAACACGCTCGATCCCATTTGGCCGGACACACTTTTCTGGGTCATGCCCGGCCTCGTAAGATCAACACGTCGTAGCCCCACCTAGGCACAACAGAGAGGTCAGCACGCCGGTCTAAATCCTATGCGCGCAGGGGTCTGGGCCCATCGCCCATTGCACACCTGCACGTTGCGTACGCGGCCGGAAGCAGACCTAGCCTAGTGGAGTTCCAGTCCAATCCGGCGCGCGCCACTCAGTCGCTGACGTCACGAAGGCTTCGGCTGATACCATGACGCCGGGATACCCATAACTACTCCTGCGTAGATGGTTAGTGCGTATAGACCAAATGGCCAGACTCAGATCAAATACCCAGAACTGGTTAAGCGTGTTATTTGAAGTAACCGCGAACGCCGACCAGGGCCAGGCCCACCTCTCTCCTGGGTGGTCTCAACCTGCCCTGTCGCTCCGCCATAAAGTAACAGTCGGGGGCCGTCAGGAACCCAGGCCCACCTCTACCGGGATGGAGCCACCTGTCCTTTCAGCCCCCTCATCAGAATCACTTGCGGGTACTCAACGAGCCGACCCGACTTTAGTCACCACATGTGTCATGTATAGAGTATATAAGTATATACCCATGATCACCTCCCGCAGTGATCTCGGCCAAGTAGTAGCATGGCAGACGGACAAGAATGTAGGGCCACTGATGGAATAAACTAGCATCCTATTCTAAGCAGTAGGATAGCAGGTAAGGGTAACAACTGCAGCAACAATGACAGGCTATGCATCAGGATAGGATTAACGGGAAGCGGTAACATGCTACACTACTCTAATGCAAGAAGTATAGAGAAGAATAGGCGATATCTGGTGATCAAGGGGGGGGCTTGGCCGGTTGCTCTGGCAAGAAGGATGGGTCGTCAACAGTGTAGTCGGTCGGGGCAGCAGCAGCGTCAGTCTCGTAGTCTACCGGAGAGAAGAGGGGGAAGAAACAGTAAATACAATGCAAACATAAGCATGACGATGCGTGACATGACAATGAGCGGTGCTAGGTGTGCCCTAACGCGGCAGTAGGTGGTACCGGCGAAGGGGGGAAACATCCGGGAAAGATGAACCGGAGGGAGAAAGTTGCGAGTTCGATATGTTAGGGATGTGTGGCGGACGAACGGACTGCGTATCCGGATTCGTCTCATCGTTCTGAGCAACTTTCATGTACAAAGTTTTTTCATCCGAGGTACGGTTTATTTTATATTAATTTTCAAAGTTTAAAATCATTTTTAGAATTAACAGAATTAATTTAATTTGAAACTGGATTTATGACATCAGCATGATGTCATGCTGACATCAGCAGTCAACAGGGGTTGACTGGTCAACCTGACCAGTGGGTCCCACTGGTGAGTGACACATTTTTATTAAACATATTAATTAACCTAATCAGGATTAATTAGGGGTGGGCCCCACTGTCATTGACTACATAATTAGCTAATTAGTTTAATTAGGTAACTAATGTTTAATCAGTTTAATTAATCAAAATTAATTAAGTTAATTATTTTTATTTTTATTATTTATTTATATATTTTTAATTCTTTTTTTCTTTTTATAAATGTTCTCAGGGGGGCGTGGGCCCTGGCTGTCATAGGGCCAAGGGCGAATCGGGTTAACGGGCATGCGGGCGCACGAGTGTGGTGCCCGTGCCCGAGTCCGACCACGGGCGCGGCCGTGGAGAGGCCGGCCGGCCGGAGCGCGCGGGCGCCAGAGGACAGCGGTGGCGGCGACGGCTTGGCCGGAGCAGAACCGCGGCAGGGACGGGCAGCGGCGGCCACGCGCGGCCATGAGCGCGTGTGGGGCGAGGGTGCAGGGTGAGGCCACGGTGAGGCGCGCAGCTGGTCGGGATCGGACGCAGGCGTTGCCGCACGTCGACTGGTGGCGGTGGCTTGGCCGAGGACGGCCAAAGTCGACGGCGGGGATGGGCGACGCGGTGGCAGAAGCTCGGACACGGACGGTCATGGCCACGATGCAGCGAGCGCGGGTGGGGGACGGCGAGCAGGAACAGGGGAAGGAGAGGAGGGGTGCGGCTCACGGCGGGGTTGTAGGGCACGGGGCAGTGGGCGCGGGGTGGAGGTCGAGGACGACGCGACGGAGACGACGGCGAGCGGCGACGGCGCGATGTCGGGGCTTGGGGCGCCGCGGGGTCGCGTGCGAGGCGTTGGAGCCGAGCGAGAGTCGAAGAAGAGGACCAGGGGCACGGAGGCCCGAGGTGGTCGCTGGCGGCCATGGGGATCGGGGCGAGGAGCTCCTCTCCTGTGTGCGTGTGTGTGTGTTGTGTGGTGGCGGCGGGTGAGCGAGACGAGGGGAGAGGTGGGGATCGATCTAGGGTTTACCACGATGGGGGGGGGGTTAAGCAGGTGTGCGGGGCCGGTTGGGCCAGTGAGCTGGCCGGCTGGGCCGTTGGCCCAGTTGGCCAGGGGGCCTTTTTTTGTATTTTAGTTTTCTTTTCTTTTATGTATTTTATTTCTTTTCTGTTTTACTTTGTTCCTCCTTTTATTTTATTTTTGTAAAGTACAAAAATGACCCCTAAATTAGTACTACCACTAAACCCACTACCATAAAATGTTTAGTCCCTAAATAGAATAGTTTAACATTTTATTAATTATAAAAGGCATTTCATTAATTGTCTTGCTACTGTTTTATTCATTTTAGAGTATTTAAAGCTTTTATAAAAGTGGGGTTTATTCACCACAATTACCTTTGCATTATTTGGCACAACTCGAACATTTTAGTTTTAAAGTTTGAAAACTTTTGTTGTTTGTCTTTATTTTAAATTTGAATTTGAATCATTTTTTAAACCACCGCGAGATTAACTATAGTGACAGCGGTGACATGGCATCATTAGGAGTGGGTTACTGTAGCTTAATTATCCGGGCGTCACAACTCCCCTACATTGGAAAAAAGATTACATAAGTGCAAAAACACGAAAACAAAAATGAGAACTGTGCATGTAGTACGGACTGCGTGCACATGTAGTACAGAACCCTGATCAATGCAGTGCACGGATGATTTACTAAGCAGTGCACGCCCCTACGTTGAAAAAAAATGTAGTGCAGAAATATATGAACGTGCAGTATAGGAACATAATCAATGCAGTACATGTATGTTTACTAAGCAGTGCACTCCCCTACATTGGAAAAAAGATTATATAAGAGCAAAAACATGAAAACAAAAATGAGAACTGTACATGTAGTACGGAATGCGTGCACATGCAGTACAGAACCCTGATCAATGCAGTGCACGGATGGTTTGCTAAGCAGTGCAAGCCCTTACACTGAAAAAAAATACATGACAGAAAATACAAAGAAAAAAATTTACCACCCAGGTCCAGCCGGCCCCAGCCAGTCTCGTAGTAGGTCTGCGCCCACAGCAGGCGAGTCGTTCTGAGCCACGATGCGTGGGGCCGAGCGCACATGGGCCCACAGGTCAGAGAGCATAGAGCAGCGAGCGCCGTGTATAAGCGCCCAAATAAGTAACCAGAGGAGTTCGACACAGTTTCCTCACCAACGCTTATAAACAGGTCGGGCGCGCCTTCCGCGGGCGAGGTGGGACTAAACATTAGGCCGCACACAACGCACCGGCAACCAGCCGTACTCACAGGCCGACTTGGGCAAAATGCGCCTTCACTCCACGAGCACAGGCCCAACACACAAAAAGAGAGGCCACTGAAAATTAAAAAAATCCCACATACCATACACAAACGCAGGCCCAACCACGCGTTCCGCGGTTCGTCTTGATATGACAATGTAGTTCGCTATTTTCAAGTAAGCAGTCCTCTTGCTACTCAAATGCATTCGCGGACATTGAATCAGAACCAATCCACCACCTAACACCAACCACAAACATTTATTACCGTTGGTCAGTTGGTTGCATAAAAACGTATCCATTCGTGCTCCAGACTAACACAACTCCTCCCCCGTTCCTCTTTTTCTTCAAATCGTAGATCTAGGGTTAATCCCATCCCCAGCTCTTCTCTGGAATTCCGCTGAACCCGCCATGGACTGTAAGTGTGGGTGTTTGGCAAGGATGGCGCCGGTAGCGGACACATGCGTGTACGCAGAAGGTCTAGAGCTCACCAACACCGAGTAGCGCAGCATGCTCGGGTGCCTGATGATACCCAACAGGGGGTTTCAGCCGCCATTTCTTCATCGCCTCACAACCGCAGATCTGCAGGAAAGTTGGGTATGTTTTTCCCCTCACAATTTTGGACATAATCTAGCCTGCAAATCCACATCTGAATATATAGTTCAATCAATTTGTTCAGTAGTGTCAACAAAATACAAAACATAATTTGTATTGTTGTTCAGATTTGTTAGCTATTAAGACTAGATGCTTCCACCTATTTTTCTTCAGTACCACACCACGTATCGACACTAGTTAGATCAGAACCCCAACACACGAACAAAAAAAGGGTCAGTAGATCAGTGTTGCAGTTCTGTTAACATGCTGGCGAAGTACACTGTAACTCACCTTGCAGTACAAGCATGTTGCAGTATAATATATATCCTAGTAAAACTAGAGGTCAATTCCGTATATAAGTTTGTTCATACATTGCAACTACTTTAGAAAATAGCAGTCATATATATGTAAGTATTTAAGTCAACATAAACAGATCATCCTAAGTATAAAGAAAAATATTTGTTGTTTACTTATAAAATTCTTTTTCCACCCATTCCAATATGCAGAAACTGCCATCCACAATAAAATTTCCTGCTCCGAGTTTAGGGAAGGTTACTTTGGAGACACAACACAAGAATGGGTATGCAGACATGCAAGCTGAGTACCACATCGACTCTGAAGACTGCATCAACATAACTACTAGTTGGAAAGATTTTGTCTCGGAGAATGGCTTTGACGTCGGAGAAGTGGCCATGGTGTTTTTCTACAAAGAAGAAGACACCCTCAAGTTTACAATATTTGCACTCTAGGATGTCTAATATGAAGCAACCAATATTTCTAATGCTTTGCTTATGTTGTATGCTTTTAAAATTATGTCCATCAGACACTTTGAACAATGCCTATTTAAAGTATGCAACCTCAACTGCATCATTTTATCATCCTTTTTAGACAAGTTGCTGTTGGCAGTAATGCAGTTCTCTCAAGCACATATTGTGGTACTAATAATAAAAAAAGCAGTCCTCTGAACAGTAACAAGGAAATGCGAATGGTCGAAACTTTGCAGTTAACATATGATGTTCAAAAACAATTATCATAGTATGCAGTTCAAAAAAAAATTCTTATAATAACTATTCAGCTAACACAAGCATATAATGGACCATCCATTCTAATAGCACAATATAACATTAACCACACTGCTAATGCAGTACGGAAGTGCATATTATGAAGTCCTCTAGAACACAAAACTCAGTTTAAGAAAACAGAAATCTCATAAGCTGCCATAACCACTGTATTGTAGCTACAACGAAGTACACTACTAACGAAAATGCAGTGCACTACAACGTATGCCACAACTACAACAAATAAAATTAAAAACAGTAGAACTCCAGACATGTGGTAGACTAACAGAGGTGTCAATTTCACTCGCACTTCCGTAACTCGCCTAAAAATTGTCCAACCACTAAACTATCAAAAATACCCTCGCAAAAATTACATGGAAGACACGGCAACTGGACGAACAACATCAACTCTCATTTAAAAATGCAATTAAAAAATTACAATTATACTCGCAATACAATCAATTCAAACCTATAGCAACACTAATTACAATAGTCAAACACTCATGGGCGCGCAAAATCCAAAAAATCATCAAGAACAGAGGAGCGGACGAAGCTCATCCGCCCGCACAATCAAATTAACAGGAATTGAAAACAAACTCCTAAAAATTAGCAAATTATAGAGTGAACGGACCGATTAAAACAAACGCAATCAAAGAATTCCTACTAAAAAAACATGCGAGCACAAAAAATCGCATCTGAAGCGAACACGAGCGAACAGAGAAAGCTCGTCCGCCAAATCCCTCGATTTGCGAGCATTCTAGTAGATTTTCCTGTAAATTAGAAAGAATAAAGGTAAAATGAGATGCAGAGACAAACTAAATCATCCCGCAACACCCGATTCCACACAGAAAACGCGGGCGGAACACCAGAAAATGAAGCAGTTCTCCCGTGAAGCATTGCAGTGCCCAACGTAAAGACGATGCAGTTCGCTTCTATTAAGCGTGCAGTGCGGAATTGTTATCAGAATAACTATTCTGCTAATATTAACAGAATAGACCGGATGTGTGTATATATATATATATACTCCCTCCGTTCCTAAATATAAGTTGTTTTAGAGATTGCACGCAGCCGCCCCCGCCTCCTCCGCGCGACTCCACCCGTCCTCCTTTTTCCACTCGATTCTTTCTTGCTGCACAAGAAGAGCACCGCCTCAATCCGCAACCACCCCCGCCCATAGAGGCAGCCAAACCTCGCCCACAGCCTCCGCTCTCCTCGGTTCCGCAGATTCCCCTGAGCTCGTCGGCAGTGCTGCTCCGGCCACCTCGCTCGCTCGCTCGCCGCCGTTGCGCCATGATACGCCCACCTCCCCACCCCGTCCCTCCGTTCTCGCGACGTTCCAGGGAAGATCCGGCGTCGCTGTAGCTCCTCCTGCCATGCCCCGCTACGTCGGTCTCTGTCGCTAGGTAGATGGGTGTAGAGATAGGGGCAGCGGTGGTCGCGTGATTCTCCGTCTCCTTGAGTACAATCCAAGGCGAGGTCACTCCTGAGCCGGGCCCGCTGGTTGTTTGAAAGTTACGGCGGAACAACGACAGTATCTGGTAAACCTCCTGAACAATTCGGGATGGGGTCTCCTGTTCCGCCGTCGACGACGGCGACCGGGTCGCTACTGGCGGGGCTGCTAGCGTGCCTAGTGCCCAGTGGGTTGGTTGAATCGGGCCATCACAGGGTCCCGGCGGCCAGCGTGGTCCGCTGGTCCAGAGAGGCGGCAGCAGTCGCTCACTTCAGCTGCCGTAATCCCCTACGCCGCGCTGGTCCACACGAACAGTGCTAGACAATGATAGCAGTCTGCCTGGCTGGGTTCGTGTAACCTGACATGGTTCATGACGCCTGGCTGTGGATCTTGCTGGGAAGTCTCTGTTTTTGATCCCTCTGTTTTTTTGGCTTTGGTTGCATCTGTTGATCCATGCATATGTGAACGGAGTTATATCTTGTTGCAGAAGTTCAGAAAGACGAAGAAATTCAGTTCAACTTCTTCTCGCATTATTAATTGTTAGTACAAGAATGTTCAGAGAAGAAGAAATCTTGTCTGATGTTCAAGCGTAAAGTTGTTTGCTGCTTTTTTCTCTTGATTATGCTCAAAAGTTTGTGTCTCCAGGATCCTACGCGCCGCTCTGCCATCCGCTGCCCACGTGAAAATAGGGAGGAAGGTCACCATGCGCTAGGGGAGAAGGTCACATGAGGTGCTTGGGACAGAATTGTTGCTGTTCGTGAGGAAGATGGTCGGAGTTCATAACAGGCTGTGTGATCTTCGTGTGGTTTCTGGGATGTAGTTTAACATGGCAATTTCCTGTAGCGAGTATATGATTATAGATTCCATAACATCGGTCGTTCTTGTGTTCAACTATCATTTTACTTTGAGATCTTTATATTCATTCCACATGGAGTTTGGATGTTCCAATACATGTCAGTAGTGGAAAAGCTACCGTGTGAAGTTAGTTCAGGCAATGGAAATTTGGTCATGCTTTCCATGCCATGTGGATTCCACGACTTGATTTTTGTGCATTTTACTAGCCTTTTCTACACTTTTCCTACAAGATGTGCAAACTGATGAAGTTCAACAATTGTGAATGCTTGTACACTACTTGCAGGTCTACAAAAAATTATATTGTTGTTCAGAATTCAGATAACTGAATTTGAATGCTACTTCAATGTTTAGATAACTGAATGCTCGGACACCGGAAACTGTTGTCCTAGAAGCTGTAGAAAGATATACAGAAGTCCAAAAAGACGTCCATAAAAGTTCAAAATCAATAAAGAGCAGTGTTGGTGTGTGCGTGCTGGGTGTGGTGTCTCGTGTGCGCGCTCTAGTGTGTGCTGCCTCCATGTTCACGTGTGTGCTCCTATTTGTGTGCGTGGTTCTCGAACCTTTTGATGCAATGGCAAAAGAAAGAGCGTTATGACATAATTATTGTGTCCTTTTTTTTACAAAAAGGTTTGTTTGCTTATGTAAAAAAACTTGTAAAATTTATATGTATCCATCTATCAATGTATAAACAAAATAGATGCTCACCTTTCAAACTTTAGTAGTTCATAAAAAAACTACGCTTCAAAAAACAATAGAACAAATTTTAGTGTTATGTCCTTAACAGTACACGGAGAAGTTTGCTAGAAAAAACCATGAAAATTAGAGAAAGAAAACAAGTTAAAACACATGGAGAAAAGTTTCATGAATACATGGAAAAAAGGTTCAAGAAAACATGTGAAGTTCAGGGTTCAGAGGCTTGTAAGTTCGAAGACAATAAACCAAATAAATAAGTGCATAGAAAAAGGAGTTACATCAAACAATAAATAGACCATGTTGAAAATTTCCTAAAGAAAAAATGGACAAATGTCGTGTGACCTAAGCCAGAAAAGACGGAGAAAGAAACATGTTGCGAAAAGTTTATAGTTGATGCTCCGGAAGCTCAAAATATGAAATTAAGAGAAGCTCAACATATCAAACAAGAAACATATTCTCACATTAAAAAACTCAAATTCTTTTCGTTACTAAGAAAAATAAAAGTATGAAGTTCAATTTTTTTTAATGCTTGATGCTTATTTAAAAACATATATTTTCTAAGAAAAAAACTAAGAAGTTCAAATTGAAATAGGAGAGAAGTTCAAGGTTTATAAAAAACTCAGATTTTTTTCTCGTTACTAGAGACTAAAATGAAGAAGTACAAATTAAAAATAAAGGAACAACTAAAAAAGTTTAAAATAGAGTTTTCTCGTATTTAAAAAACCTAGACATTCAAACTAAACTAACAAAGTGGTTTGGTGTTTATTAAAAAAATCTAGGATTTAACCATTTTTTAAAAACTCAGATATCCGCTGTTATTATACAATCAACCATGATATTTTCACGTAACTGAGAGAAGTTCAGATTGATAAGCGCCAGAAGTTGACGTACTACACGGTGTGCATTTTGTATTAAAAAGGAATGAAAAAGAAAAGGCTAAAAGTTTTGTTGCTAGAAGTTCAAGGCTCGACCCTAAGAAATTTCGAAAATTCTTGTGCGAGAGGTTAAACAAAAATACGTGATAGAAGTTCAAGGTGAAAACAAGGGAAGTTCAACTACTACACGGAATGCGTTTCAGATAAGAATATAAGAATAGAAAACAAAAAGCTTAAAAGGTTTGTTGCAAGAAGTTCATGTGCTCCTCCTATCATAGTTCAAAATTCATGTGCAAGACGCCCGTCCTTCATTTACATGTTGAAAAAAAGGCAAAAAATAACTTTGTTTTGCCATGTTAAAAACTGCTCTCAAACGACAACGAATTTGTAACACCTGTCTACATGAAAAACTTGCTGCTATTTATAAGCTTTCCACCGGTATATTATGTGCCACATTTCGATAAACAGTTTAAAATTTTCATGTATACCATTTAAAAGACGATTTTATGTATTCAAAAAATTCTTACCTGTTGAAAGAAGTTCATAGTGAAAACAACAAGAAGTTCAAGTACTACAAGAAATGCATTTTCACGTGAGAATAAAAGTATAGAAAAATAAAAGCTTAAAAGATTTGTTGAAAGAAGTTCAAGTGCTCTCTCCGGAGAAGTTCAAAATTCTTGCGAGAGAGGTTCACATTGTATTTCCATGTTTGGTTTTTTCGTATAAAAATTGAATACAATTCTTACTCAAAATATAAAAAGGTGAAGTTCAAATTGAAATAACAGGGACGTTCGGAGTTTATTAAAACCTAGGATTTACCTGTTCAAAAAATAAAAACACAACACCATTTTTTGCACTTTTAAAAACAATTCATAAACGAAAAAAATGGTTGCTAGAAGTTCAAGTGCTCGGCGACGAAAAGTTCAAAAAATTCTTGTGAGAGAGGTTCACCGTGTATTTAGATGTCCAAAATACATAAAAAATATGTTGTTTTTTGTGTTTTAAAATAATTCTCTCAAACCAGAGAGAAGTTCAAAGTGATAACAACCGGAAGTTCACGTACTACATGGTGTGTGTTTCATCTAAGAAAAATACAATAAAGTGAAGCAGAGTGAAGTTCAAACAGACATGCCCTAGAAGTTCAACTACTTCACGCGGTGCAAAAAACAGCACGTGAAAAACAGTGTGAAGTTCAAACAGACATGCCCGAGAAGTTCAACTACTTCACGCAGTGCATTTCCATTCGCGATGAAGACAGAAATCATGATCTCGTCATTTTCTAATTTACTTCAAAACGGCAGGAATATCATTTGTGTAAGTTTCAAGTCCTCCGTCGGAGAAAGTTAAAAAAATTATTGTGAGAGAGGTTTGTACAAAAGGAATATCATTTGTGTGACATTGACGAATGTATGAGGAAACTACAAACGAAAATACGTCACTGATCCAACGTGAAAACAGTAGGAAGTTCGACTACTACGCTGAATGAATTTCAGATGAAAAACTTTTAAAATCGTCATGAGTATGAAAAAACGATCAACACGGGAAAGTTGCGTGTTTACATCAGCTTTCCACTGGTATATTACTTGCTCAATTCTGTTGAG
The DNA here is from genome assembly GCF_002575655.3 of Aegilops tauschii subsp. strangulata. Lineage (NCBI taxonomy): Eukaryota > Viridiplantae > Streptophyta > Magnoliopsida > Poales > Poaceae > Aegilops > Aegilops tauschii. The sequence goes on from NC_053040.3 coordinate 326,985,127, forward strand.
TATTCTGGTGAGTGGATGGAGAGCTACTGTAACATCCCAAATTTTCAATTTGGAATGTTATACATAGATCATTCATGCATACCATATTTTATTGCATTTCGTTTCGCAATCCTCGAAATCCTAAGCAACTCAAGGACACTCGGAGAGAGTTGGGAATTTCCCTGTTTTCATATTTGAGTTTTATCAAATATTGAAACGAGGATTATTGGTTTTAATTATTTTTCTCTCAAAAAATATTTCATATTAAAATATATGAGATGAGATAATATGACTTCTCCAAAATAATTGAAATATTGGAGGAAAAATATTAAAATCAAATATTTGATTTTATTCGGAGTTTATTGCTATTTTATTTGCATTAGAAAAATTGCACGTTTTTCAAAATTGCATTTTAGGGCCAAGAAAATGTTCATCTTGTTCTAAATATTTTATTTAGATGGTGAAAATTTGTTTTGTCATTTTTAGATTTTTATTTTATTTTATAGGATTTATTTAATTTTCGGCAAAATTATTATTTAAAAAAAATCTTCTCTTCGCCGACTGGGCCGAAGCCCAGCCCAGCCGCGCCGTCCGCCTCGTCCCCGACGCGGAGACCGCCGCCACCGCGCGCCGAGTCCGACCGGGACTCCTCTCCCGCGCCGCCTTGCCCCCTCCCCCAAGCAACCTCCCGTCCTTTATATACGCCGGCCCGGACCCCCTCACCACCACCCGAACCCCGCCGCCCGCCGAACCCCGCCACCAGCGCCGCCGCCTAGCCCGCGCCGCCGCTGCCGTCGCCGCCTAGCGCCGTGCCGCCGCCTGCCGCCGCCCGTGCACCCCACCGCCGCAGCCGCACCCCGCCGCAGCCGCCCCGCCTCGCCGGACCTCGCCGGAGGTATAAGCCGCCGTTGCCGTCCTTCGGTTTTATTTTAAAACCGATCCGTTTTTTTAGAAAACCCTAGTTTTCGTTTTTTTAATAGACCGTTTTTTTCTCGGTTTAGTTTATTTAGCGGACGTTCGTCCGTACGTTCGTTTTAACGAACGGTGTTCACTCGTTAGCTACAGACAGCGAACGTTCGTTCGTTAGCCTGTTCGTCAGTTTTTCTTTTTGTCGGATTTTTCGCGATTATTTCCGATCGCGATTTCTGATCCAATTTTCGTTTCAGTTTATCTTTTCGCTCGTTTATCGGAATCAGGCGATTCAAGCGCCTAGATCTTCGTCTCGAAACCCTCTTTCTATTTAATCAACTTGAACAAGATTTTGGTACTGTAAAATTTGACTTTAGTTCAGATTAGTAAACGGATCATGTTTCTTTCGCAGTTTGAGTTTCGTTGCTCCGTTTGATTTGATTCTTTTCGCAAACCGGAGTACTTAAGTTGAACTTTCTGGTTAGTTCTTCTTATTTGAGTTTTGCCCGTGCATCTTTGCTTGAATGCTTATGTATGCTATTTTTTGTTTGCGATAGAATTCCCGGAGTGCGAAGCGTGCTACTACGAGTCCCTAGGTTTTGCGGATCGTCAGCAAGGCAAGTAACACATTGATCATACTCTTTTCATACCCAGTTTTATGCATTAGTTCCAATCCTCAAACATTGCATGATTAGGATGTGATTAACTTGTGGGTATTGGGAAGTAGTTGATGAGGTAGAACCTATTGCCCTGTTATAATCAAACCCTTGGGAGTTACTTCTACGTATTGCTAATATTGCTATGCTATGCTCGTAGACGTGGTTTGGGTGAGTGAATCCATGACAGATGTGAGATGATTAATTAATGGTTCAACTTAAGGTGGCAACTTTAATACACATCTAGGTGGATTGCTTGTCGGGCACCTGGAGAATCCAGTGTTGTCCTAGGATATCCCGGAGTACCCGTGTGATAATCCTAAGGTCCGCCATCCAGGCTCAAAGGGAACTGATATATTTTCATGCTAGAAACTTCCGTGTGCAGCCACAAGCTATTATGGGCTCTAGCATAGTTGAGTAGGTTGCATGAGCTCTTGAAGAGGTGGATCAGCAGGTAGAGGGATGTAGGTTGGTATGGTCTGCCCGGAGTAAAGAGTTAATGTTTCTGAAAGACTGTGTCTCGGTCATTCGTTTCTCAAACATCATGTAGTGCGAGAAATCCAACGGAGGAGATCGAGTCTTGTGGGGAAAAGTGCGCAAACCTCTGCAGAGTGTACAATCTAATCATGGTTAGCCGTGTCCCCGGTTATGGACATCTTGAGTATCTAGTACTTGGATTATCCTAAGTATCTCATCACTCTAAATTAATATTGTTGGGTTGATAATTACTTCTAATTGGGATTGAGTTGGAGGAACCTTCTCAATGATGTTTCAACTACCATGATAGTTAAAATAAAAGTTATTCCTTTGTTGTAGGAAAAAATTGGCTTTTCGCAAAAACTATAACCATAGAGCTTTCCACCAGCCAAATATGCATGTAGTGATAGCATTATTCTGTTCTTGCTCTACTGTGTTATATTGCCAGCATATTCCATGTGCTGGCCCGTTTTCGGGCTGCAACGTATTATGTTGCAGACTTTTCAAATGAGGAGTAAGGTTCGTTAGGTCATTACCGTGCAGCTCAGCTATGCCGTTGGAGTTGATGGACTCACTTTATCTTCCAAGCCTTTCGCTGTTATCGTATTAGATGGCCTTAAGCCATATTTATTGTAATAAGTTCCCTTCTGAGACATTCGATATTTATTGTACTGTGTGTGTCAGCATTACTGATCCAGGGATGACACTGAAGCACAGAGACTTGATCGTTTGAGGTCGGGTCCCTACAAGATGGTATCAGAGCACACGCTGAGTGTAGGACATGACCACTAAGATAAGCCATAGGTCACTCTTCTCTACTCATTTTTGACTCCTCTCCATTTTCTACTCTTTAGGATGGCGGATTTGAAGAACAAGTTTGCACAACCGGATGAAGACACACCCTTTGGACGCGACTTGAAGGAAGTCACTAGGTACCTGAACATTGGAATACCAAGCTTCACCGGGACTTACAATGCCACTTTACCAGAAGATGAGCGCTGGATGACTCAAGTTCAAGTTCCAGGAAGGACGTTCTCGCCAACCACTAAGCCCATAGAGTTTTCTTTTGAAGCACCCACCTGGAGTCTAGGCAAGAGCATGGCAGCCCACATTACCATGGGACGCATTGGAGAAGTCTACAACAAGGATCTCAAGGACATTATTTACCAGATATGTGGGCGCCGAGATGAGCAATGGGAGATGATCAGCACCAAGAAGGACAGATCCATTGCAGCTTTCATCTAAGAGTTAAACCAGCACATTCGATGCCAGGAGAATCAGATGTGCGCAGACATGATAGATTTGAAGAAGACGAAGACAAGGATCATCGAGCTGGAAGAAGAACTCAAGTCTACACGCGATGGATATGAGGAGGAAATTGCAACACTATTGGAGAAGAATGACGACCTGATAAAGAAGATCGGAGTATTCATGGGAGACCCCGCGCCAGGAGGAGAGGACGATGATTCCACTTGCCCGGAGAACTACATCATCATCGACGACATCGACTCCGACCCCAGTGAAGATGTCTTTGAAGACGAAGCCGGAGCAGGCATTATGGAGTCTTCTACCGATCAAAATTTTTAGATGACCACCAAATAATTAGTAGTATTTCCCCCATGTATATAGTAGTAGTTGAGCACTTTTAACGATAGTTCTAGACCGTTTGTATGCCTTGCTTGATTGATTGAGTGAAATGATTGTGGTTGTCTCATGTGCATATGGGTAGTGCTTTCTCACTAGACCACTTTTCTATTCTAATTTCTCCCCTCTAAACCCACCAGATATCCCTAACCATTGGTAGCCATGTTTTCCCGTCAGACCTAATAATTTTGGAGTCACAAGGATTGGATGTGATATTAGGCATGGACTGGATGTCAAAGTATGGAGGAAGCATTGACTGTGCTAGTAAGTCGATTTATCTCACCACCCCAGAGGGAAAAAGGATTAAGTATGTATCTAGGCATGCGCCTAGGAGGAGCCAAGTAAATACCCTCACGGGAGTTGTTCAGGAGGAAGTGCCTGTAGTGAAGGATTACCCGGATGTTTTTCCAGAGGAGTTACCAGGCATGCCACCGGATCGTGACATCGAGTTTTTGATAGAGCTATTGCCAGGTACAGGGCCAATATCTGATTCGGACAACCCTAGGTCTTCAGCAGATTGTGAGGGATCAAGTAATCTTGAACGGGATAGAGCTGCAGCAATTACCCTTCCGGTCAGGACACGGAGGAACGCTCCAAGGAAGCCCACACACCAGCCTAAAGGTGTATATGAAGAAATAGAGATTGATTTCGAAAGGCTGACACAGAAACACGGCGAAGGATGGTCCGGGAGATCATGGATCACTTCAACGTTCCAGAGTAGTGGACAATGCAGGTGGAACACGCTGCACTGAAGAAGGCTAGGGATGCTTGGAGAAATTGGAAGCATGTGTTGTACAAGAAGTACTTGAGTGAAGGCAAGGACCCCATCCCCGCATACCCCCAAATTACAAAGGCAGACTGGCCAGAATTCGAAAGGGTCAGGGAAACTAAAGAGTTTGCTGAGAAGAGTTTCAAGCAATCGGAACTTCAGAAGAAGAACATACACCCCCACCATATGGGTGTGGTAGGATACCCCGGCATGAAACTAATATGGGAACAGGAGGACAAAGAAGCAGTAGCGGTGGGTGGGAATCTGGCCTTTAGTGAAATCAGGGGCGAACGCGCGAGAGACTACTTGCGGGCACGTGCAAAGAGGCATGATGACAGAACTTATTACTTTGAGAACTCACGTGACGCCAAACTATATCAAGTGATGTTAGAGGCTTCCAAGATCCCTGGAAGGTTCTACAGGAACTCAGGGCCATGTGACATTCTGTCCATTGCTCTGGAAACAAAAGAGCCCCCTAGCTATGCAAGGGGTATAGGTGTTAATGTCCCACGCAAGAGGGCTTTCACACTCAGCAAAGAAGAGAGGCTCAGCATGAAAAAAGCGAGGAGTGAAATGAAGCAGAATGCATTGTATGAAAGGTTGAGGAAGGAGATTTATCCGGCTGCTCGAAAGGATATTGAGGAGTCAATGATGATGCAGAAGACTCTAACACTGATAGATAGCCAACAGATGGGAGGGGAGGTGGGCATGGAGGATGCTGCTTATTGCGCGACAACACCGCACAAGAGTAGCTGTGCATCAGCTGACCCCAACGACAGTGAGACTATAGCTGCTCGTGATGATGCTATATCTGATCTATCTGGAATGAAAGACAGGCTGAAGGGCGTGCTTACACATTATGAAGGTACATTAAAATGTGCAACAGCCTGGGTTTGCCCACCCTTCTTGGAAGATGGCCTCTTCTTGGACAATGTGCCATTAAAGCCGGGCTATGTGAAGTGCTACGTGACTGAAGTAAAGCCTGGATTCAATGAATTTGCCCTGAAGAATGTCCTAGGAGACTTCGATGAGCAAAGGACCTTGGGAGAAACACTGTTATATCACATCAAGTGGCCACGAAAGGAAATAGAGTTCATCGATTAGATCCCTGAAGCCCCGCCAAGAGCAACCACTGTCGCCCCTCAACCGGTGACGCTCTCTTACCACAGCAGCTCTTGCGGGCTGATGCATCAACCTGTGATCAGCCGGCCCGACTTTGTGGCGTACAGGCCATGTCATCCTCCGCCCCAAAGCAGCTAGTGGCAAGGCCTACAACTGTTGAAGACGCACCACCGGTTCAGATGTCGGCCGCTGAAGCAGCGGGGGGAGACCCAGCTGCAGCACATGCTCAGCAGACCAACCTGGTGGAACAGACTGCTAAGCAGTCTGATGCTTCGGAACCGCCTGCTAAGCAGTCTGTAGGTCCAGAACCGGCTGCTCGTCAGTCCGTCGGTCCGCAGTCATGTGATCAGCATACCAATGCGTCAGCACTTCCTCCTCAGCAAACAAACGCGTTGGCACGACCTCCTCAGCACACCGACAAGTTGGCACCACCTGCGCAGAAACCCGACATAGATTGAACGCATGGTCAGTACTTCGATGCCTCTGCTCCTACAACCCAGCAGTCCCTCACAGCAGCACCGCCAGCTCAGCGGTCCGGCACAGATAAACCGTCTGCTAAGTATTCCATCCAAGCTTCACTGTTTGCTCGGCAGTCTACCTTGCAGGCAACCAGACGTTCTGCCAGAAATGCTTCAAGTACCAAGAAGGAAGTGGTCAAAAAGGCTACACCCACGACCACGAGGAAGCGTGGTGGAAAAGTGAAGAGGAAAGAGAACGATTGCCTCTTACTTAAAGCACTCATCGCCCAGAACCAAATTAACAGCAGCTTGTTCGAATCGGGGAGTAATATTATTTCTGACACCATGGATGATGAAGAAGTACGTTTGTTGCTTACTAAAAGTAAAGCAGACGTACTTCAAGCACGCTATTACGTCCATGGCCAGCCATTTCTTGTTGGCGAATACTTTGATGAGTGCAGCTCCAGTTGCCGCGAGTTACTAGAATATTGCATGGATCTAATGTCAGTAGGTCATCATGGTTTGCTAGTCCACTACAACAAATATCATTTCCGACACGATGCTGGTTCCATCGATGTGAGTTTCTAGGACTTACATCTCTTCTTCAACTTCAACGTGCTCGATGCCACTCTTGTTAGATGCCTGATTTTGTAAGTACTTAACAAACTCTGATCAACTTCTCTATACAAGGCTGTAAATGATAAACAGCTAACTGCATTTCATTCCTCTCAGGGGATTGAATGCATAGAGAAGAAAAAGGGAGAGTGTGTATTTCATAGATCCTGAATTAGTAAATGGCACAACAATACATGGTAAGGACCTACGGGACTGGGCCGTTAACACGGTCGTCCGTCTCTTCGAAAACACGTCCCATGCAGAATCATTTCTCTGGCCATATCATGGATGGTAAGTCAAGTAAACAACCATGCATACACTTATTGTCTTTTAGATTTCGACATAATTCGTAAGTTCATGGCTTTCTTAATATGTAGCAATCACTGGATATTGGTATTCATTGTTCCAAACAAGAACACAGTTTACTACATCGATTCTCTTAGAGAGTCAACAAGCGCTCAGGATCTGATGCATCTTCAACAATTCATGGATAGGTATTGAATTCTATGATGTTGAAATTAATTTGCATTCATACCTGGTTCAATAATTGATGTTGTCAAAATTCGTCATCATTTGCAGTGTGTTCGCATTGTGGAAAACTAAACCAGGGAATCTCTTCAAGAGGGAACTACCTCTGCAGCACGAGATCGTTTCTCCGGTAACACACCGAAATCTGTTATTTTCGGAAAATTTATCCAACAATCTGCAAATACCTTTCCTTACGCTAGTCAAATGTTCAAGCTTGTAAATAAACCTCTTTCTATTTTGTCCAAAGAAAAAAATAATACATCTAACACCGGTTAGGTTGTTCCTAACAGGACAAATACATGACTAATCATGTACAAAAAATTTCAGTGTCCTTAGCAAGAAGCAGGGACCAACCTTTGTGGATACTATGTTTGCAGACACACGATCTCCATCTGCAAACCTTCTGATAGTTGTGATGATCCTCACGAATTAGTACCAGTAAGTCTATCTGAATTAATATCTTCTACTCCACTCATATGGCACATTCTGATCTTAAAAATACTGCAGCTCATCTTAAAACCGAGGACCCCGGAACCGCTCCCGGTTGGTGAATTGCTGATGGTTCGGAGATTTATCAGCGACTTCTTCCTGGATCACTACATCAATCCCACTGGTGATAATGAAGATTTCAGCATGCCTTCTCCTGAAACATTGAGTAAGAGTTAGCCGCTAAACATATAACGCATGGATCCATTGTTTTCCATTTGATGAGGTCTTCGTATTTCATACACTATGAATAATTATGTAATGCGTATATGTGTGGACAAATCATTGGAATTTAGCTACCATATGTTCAATTGCAATTGTTGCGAAATCTGATCAATGTTCTTCCTGTGGACACTATTTGTTCAATTGAATATTGTGGCAAATTTGCTTTTTGCGTGCCGATTCAAAATGGGATATTTTTGTTTATTTGTTCAATTGAATTTTGTGGCGAATTTGCTTTTTGCATGCCGATTCAAAATGCGATATTTTTGTTTATTTGTTCAATTGAATATTGTGGCAAATTTGCTTTTTGCATGCCGATTCAAAATGGGATATTTTTGTTTTAACCAGGCAATTGCTCCGCACGTGGTTCAACTAAATGAGTGTGTGCGATCCACATCGGAAAGCATACGTCAATTGTAGCAGAAACGTCGGTGATACACAGCAGATCGCAAATGATTTGAAGCGCTACTACGTGTGCGTAGGGTCTCCGGACCGTTTGTGATATCGCGTTATCGCACACGAGAACTCGGAGTAAACCGTGCCCAATGTAAAATACAATCCCAGTCGTAATTTTTCAGGAAACGTGTGGGATCCCAAACAAAAAGCACACGTCACTCTTGCGGCAACCGTCGGTGATACCCAACAAATCACAAATGGTCTGCAGCACTTGTATGTGTGCGAAGGGGCTCCTGAACTGTTTGTGATTGAACATTATCGCAGATGGTAATTGTTGGCAAACGTGTGTGATGGAGTCTTGCATGGCAGACGGGTTAGATAGAAAACTCGTGTGCGATGGGGCACAAATCGCACACAGTTCATATGTTGGCTCGTGTGCCTTACATACTGTTTCCCAAACGGTTCATTACGACAGACCGTATGGTTTCGCTGCGTCATTAGAAATGTTTAATCACCGATACCACACGTGCGAAAGAATTTAGTGTGTGCTGCATCGCACACGATTACATTTTGGAAGGCCTCTGGATCACTGCTCCATATCCCCGATGGTTTCTAGGTCGTGTGATAAGGACACCTTGTCGCCCACACTCACTTGGTGACGGTCCCAAATGCCGTCGCGGAAAGGGGTTAAAAACCGTTTATATAGCACCGACGCGTACTAGTGTTAGAGTCATGCTAGTGAGTAATTATGGATTGGTAAGAATAATTGTGTTAAAGTTTGTGATTCCTGTAGCATGCACATATGGTGAACCATTATGTAACGAAGTCGGAGCATGATTTATTTAATGATTGTCATCCTTTGTGTGGAGGTCGGGATCGCGTGATGGTTAACTCCTACCAACCCTTCCCCTAGGAGCATGCATGTAGTACTTTGTTTCGATAGCTAATAGACTTTTGCAATAAGTATATGAGTTCTTTTATGACTAATGTTGAGTCCATGGATTATACGCACCCTCGCCTTTCCACCATTGCTAGCCTCTCTAGTACCGCACAACTTTCACCGGTACCACAAACCCACCATATACCTTCCTCAAAACAGCCACCATATCTACCTATTATGGCATTTCCATAACTATTCCGAGATATATTGCCATGCAACTTCCACCGTTTCGTTTTATTATGACACGCTCCATCATTGTCATATTGCTTTGCATGATTGCAAGATAGCTAGCATGATGTTTTCATGGCTTGTCCGTTTTTTGATGTCATTGCTACGGTAGATCATTGCACATCCCAGTACACCGCCGGAGGCATTCATATAGTCATAATTTTGTTCTAGTATTGAGTTCTAATATTGAGTTGTAAGTAAATAAAAGTGTGATGATCATCATTATTAGAGCGTTGTCCCAGTGAGGAAAGGATGATGGAGACTATAATTCCCCCACAAGTTGGCATGAGAATCCGGACGAAAAAAGGGGTGGCCAAAAAAAGGAGAGTGCCCTAAAAAAAGAGAGAAAAAACAAAAAAACAAAAAAATGAGAGAAAAAGAGAGAAGGGACAATGTTACTATCCTTTTCCATACTTGTGCTTCAAAGTAGCACCATGTCCTTCATGATAGAGAGTCTCCTATTTTGTCACTTCCATATTTTACTAGTGGGAATTTTTCATTATAGAACTTGGCTTGTATATTCCAACGATGGGCTTCCCCAAATGCCATAGGACTTCATGAGCAAGCAAGTTGGATGGACACCCACTTAGTTTCCTTTTGAGCTTTCATACACTTATAGCTCTTGTGCATCTATTGCATGGCAATCCCTACTCACTTGTCTCAATATCGATTGATGGGCATCTCCATAGCCCGTTGATACGCCTAGCTGATGTGAGACTATATCCTTCTTTTTGTCTTCTCCACAACCCACATATTCTATTCCACCTATAGTGCTATGTCCATGGCTCACGCTCATGTATTGCGCGAAAGTTGAAAAAGTTTGAGAATACTAAAGTATCAAACAATTGCTTGGCTAAAACCGGGGTTGTGCATGATTTAAATACTTTATGTGGTGAAGATGGAGCATAGCCAGACCATATGATTTTGTAGGGATAACTTTCTTTGGCCATGTTATTTTGAAAAGACATGATTGCTTTGTTAGTATGCTTGAAGTATTATTGTCTTAATGTCAAATGATAGACTATTGCTTTGAATCACTCATGTCTTAATATTCATGCCACGATTAGATTATATGATCAAGATTATGTTAGGTAGCATTCCACATCAAAAATTATCTTTTTATCATTTACCTACAAGAGGACGAGCAGGAATTAAGCTTGGAGATACTGATACATCTCCGTCGTATCCATAATTTTTGATTGTTCCATGCCAATACTATTTTTGGGACTAACATATTGATCTAGTGCCCAGTGCCAGTTCCTATTCGTTGCATGTTTTTTGTTTCGCAAAAAATCCATATCAAACGGAGTACAAACGCAATAAAAACTTACGAAGATTGTTTTTTGGAATATATGTGATTTTTGGGAAAAGGAATCAAAACGAGACGATGCCTGAGGCGGCAACAAGGCAGGGGGCGTGCCCCAGGGGTAGGGCGCGCCCTGGGCCCATGTGGCCACCCCGTAAGGCGGTTGGTGCCCTTCTTCGGCTGCAAGAAAGCTAATATCCGGATAAAAATCGTGTTAAAATTTCAGCCCAATTAGAGTTATGGATCTCCGGGAATTTAAGAAACGGTGAAAGGCCAGAATCTGGGAGCGCAAAAACAGAAGGAAACAGAGAGAGATCCAATCTCGGAGGGGCTCCCACCCCTCCGCCACCATGGAGGCCAAGGACCAGCGGAGAAACCCTCCTCCCATCTAGGGGGGAGGTCAAGGAAGAATAAGGAGGGTGGCTCTCTCCCCCCTCTCCCGGTGGCGCCGAAATGCCACAGGGGCCATCATCGTGATGATGATCTACACTAACAACTTCGCCACCGTCATCACCAACTCTCTCCCCCTCTATGCAGCGGTGTAACACCCCTTCTCCCCGTTGTAATATCTACTTAAACATGGTGGTCAATGCTATATATTATTTCCCAATGATGTATGGCTATCCTATGATGTTTGAGTAGATCCATTTTGTCCAATGGGTTGATTGATGATCGTGATTGGTTTGAGTTGCATGTTTTATTATTGGTGCTGAACTATGGTGCTCTCTATGCCGCGCAAGCGTGAGGGATCCCGTTGTAGGGTTTGTAATATGTTCATGATTTGCTTATGGTGGGTTGCTAGAGTGACAGAACCTTAAACCCGAGTAAGTAGGTTGTTTGCGTATGGGAGTAAAGAGGACTTGATACTTTAATGCTATGGTTGGGTTTTACCTTAACGATCTTTAGTAGTTACGGATGTTTGCTAGAGTTCCAATCATAAGTGCATATGATCCAAGAAGAGAAAGTATGTTAGCTTCTGCCTCTCCCTCATATAAAATTGCAATAATGATTACCGGTCTAGTTATCGATTGCCTAGGGACAAATAACTTTCTTGTGACAAAAAGCTCTCTACTAAAACTAACTTAGTTATTTCTTTTTCTAAACAGCCACTAGATTTTATTTACGTGCTCTTGATTATCTTGCAAACCTATCCTATTACACCTACAAAGTACTTCTAGTTTCATACTTGTTCTAGGTAAAGTGAACGTTAAGCATGCGTAGAGTTGTATCGGCGGTCGATAGAACTTGAGGGAATATTTGTTCTACCTTTAGCTCCTCGTTGGGTTCGACACTCTTACTTATCGAAACAGGCTACAACTGATCCCCTATACTTGTGGGTTATCACCGCCTCTAGATCCACCGCCCATTCGGCATGGTAGTATCAAAGTCCACCCACGTACTTGTGCGGCCGCGGGCGACGATGAAGTCAGCGCGGCGGGATGCCTTAGCTTCCTTACTATGTGTGCGGTCGCGGGAGGTTAGGAACTCGGCGCGGTGGGATGCCATTGCTTCCTTACTAGTTACTGTGCGCCGCGGTGCCATCAAAGACACTTGGAGAGAGCTCTGTGATGAAGTGGCGGGACAGCCGTACGGTGCGGTGGTTTTTAAGAGCTCAACGACAAACGACGAAGGAAATTTGGCTTCCCTTACAATCTTGCTCATTCATTATCGCACATGGTTCATATCTGCCGCCTCCGGAAATAGTGTGCGCTGAGCCTATTGTGTGTTGCGTTATGATTGGCCGGAACCCCCACCACGCGGACCGTGCTTGTCGGAGGGATTGACCATGGGTAGCCACATCTACCCCCCATAGCATTTCAAGACATCGGAGCTAGCAAAGCCCCTCGCACCTTCCGGACATGTGGCCGGCTCCTCGTGCCGGCTGTCCCAGGAGGCCGACTCCCAGGAGATGGTGCACTATTAGAAGACGACCTCAGGGGGCCAGCTCTTAGCAGACGGACCCCCTCCCCTCGGAGTCAGCGCCCATTCATTACGACGAGATGGGCGTGGCTACAGGACCACCACTCCCCCGTATCACAGAAGAGCATGGCTACAGTGCGAGCCGACCAAGCGTTCACCCGCCTGCCCAGCGTGGCACTGTAGCCATACAGCTCATGACACGGCCAACATCAGCCGGACCATGTTCCCACGACGGACGGTCGGTACGGCCCGCAGATGGCGGGCCTAACCTATCCGTGAGTAACCAGAAGACGACGTACCACTAGAAGACGGCCTCAGGGCCGGGCCGGCCTCTAGCAGCCGGCTCTCCCTCCTCTTGGAGTCTGCGCACCATTTATCCGATGAGACGGAGCATGGCTACAGTGAGTGCACACCAGGCGGCGGGACTGTAGCCACGCGTCTCCCAACAAGGGCTCCGTCATCAAGGGTAAGGCTACAGCAAAAGGCAATCAGCAAGGCCCGCAGGCGGCGGGCCCTACTTGTCGGCCGGATTCTCGACAGCTGGCGGGATGCACCAGGCGGCGGGCCCTAGCAGCCGGCAGAGAACCCGGCGCCCTTAGACGCCGACATCCGGGTCCTACACCCAGTGGAGTTACCATTGTACCCCTGGGGGGTAGGCCTATATAAACCCCCCAGGTCAACCATTCAAAGGGTTCAGCACCCACACCATTTTGCACACACATAGATAGGAGAAGTAAAGGAGCTAGCCTTGCCCTTCTTCCTCCTCTAGCAGAATAGCTCAAGGAGCAAACTTGTAGCTACTCATTGATCTTAGTCATCATGCGGAGACCCCGCAAAGCAAGACTTGGGGTGTTATCTCCTCGGAGAGCCCCGAACCTGGGTAAGACTCGTAGGCGTTCGAGATCTCGCTCACTCCCGCTTCCAGGGCCCGACGATGTACTCCTGTCCCCATCAATGATAAGCCACCCCCTGGCATCTGTCGCTAGATTTCCCAGACAGTTGGCGCCCACCGTGGGGCTAAGCGCACCGTCGGCCGGAGACATGTTCTGGACGGGAACCTTTTTCCTCTCCAACCAGAATGTCGCGGCCAGCCTGATCAGCCAGCCCTGCGTGCCCGCCAGCGCTTGCACCAGCGCATTGCCTGATGCGGGAGCGGCCTGCTCCGCGAGCTGCCTCACCGACCTCATCAGCAAGATCAGCCTCTCTGATGAGCCCGCGCCTGATGCGGGAGCGGCCTGCCCCGCAAGCTGCCTCGTCGACCTTCTCGGCAAGCTCTGCGTCGCCAACAAGCCCGCCTCCGACTTGGAGTCCGTTGGCTCCATCGACCCCTTCATCGAGCCCGTCGAGATGATCATCGACTTCGACGCGGCCTCCACCGACAGGTTCCCCGCCGACGTGGTGGTCGTTGACGACCCGCTCCCTCCTGTCGCCCACAACGCCGACGCCGGCATCGTCGCAGAGGTGATGGTCACCGGCCGCAGCGGGGACTCTGTTGGAGCAGCCCAGGACCCGCTACGAGCAGCCATATAGGGTCTAGCCACCCCCGTCACTGCTAGCACAGACGGGGCGACACTGGAGGCATTTCGTATGACGCTCCTCGACAACGCCAACAAGATGGCGGCCATGAGGCGCCGCGCTAAGGCCTGCCAGTGCGAGATCGACCGCATCGCAGGTGGCATGCCGGCTGCTGGTGAGCCCATCCGAGCCGGCACGGTTCAGCAACGCGGCGCGGCCATAGCCAGCATGCTAGGAGTCGGATGCACGGTCTACGCTACCCCAATGGAGTACCTGCGCACCGCCCAGGCGGCGGCAGAAGAACTAGACAACCTGGAAGGCGACGAGCAGCGCAGCCAGATGGCGTGCCTCCAGGAACTCCTCGACGCGGCAGCCACGCAGCAAGACGCGTGCCGCCGCGTGATGGAATCTGGCAAGCAATCCGAAAACCATCCCCCCGCCATAAGCATGGAGCGACCTCCCGGTCCCCAACAGGCGGCGGTCGTGGTCAGCAAGACTCGGAGCCTGCTGCTAGCCGTAGCTGGCGCACTCGCCTTACGGTTGTGCGCAACCAGCATGGCTGCCCACGAGTAGAGGACCGGCGGGATGAGCATCCGCCTCCCCCTCGCAGGGAGAGGCGTGCCTCTCCGCTGTCTGTAGACCATCTGACTCTTGGAGACCGGCTAGGGCCCCGTGAAGGAGTCAGCGAGAATGATGCATGCCACCGGATCGAGTGGCTTGCTCAGTCCTTGGCTGTAGAGGAGGAGGATGCAATCGGCCCGGCCTGCTTCGGCCCCCGCATTCACGACGAGCCCTTCCCCAAAGGGTTCTCGCTCCCTCAAGACACGCCCAAGTACAACGGCTTTGTGAAGCCGAAGGACTGGTTGGTCGACTACTCCATGACCGTCAGCATAGCGAACGGCAACAAGCGCGTTGCCGTGAAGTATGTTCCGCTCATGCACGAGGGCACGACCCGTACATGGCTGAACAGCCTCAAGCCCTACAGCGTCAACAGCTGGCTGGACTTCGCCAATGTCTTCATCCGCAACTTCACCAGCACCAACAAGTGGCCCCCAAGCCACGCCAGCTCTCCATGTGCATTCAGGGTCCGACTGAGTCCACCCGCGAGTACCTGATGCGTTGGGCCGAGCTGCGCAACTCCTGCGAAGGGGTGCACGAGGTGCAGGCCATCGAGTACTTCATCGCCGGGTGCAGAGAAGGCACTCTGCTCAAGCACAAGCTCTTGTGCGACGAGCCGACTACACTGGACGAGCTCCTGATCGTGGTGGACAAGTACGCCACCACCGAGTCCTCCATGAAATCGGAAATCCGGGTTGACACAATCGGAAAGGTGCTCCCGCCGGCTCCTCACACGGCGGCTGGTGACTACAACCGCCGCCAACAGCCGAACAACAACAAGCGCAAGGCCCAGCAGTCGGCTCCCAATAGCCGGCAAGTGGCAATAGTCGAAGACCAGTAGCCGTAGGGTCAACCCGGCCCGAAGCATCAAAAGGGCGGCAAGGCTGCTTGGTTGCCCGCCTTCTCCTTCGAACAAGCCCTCGACGCCCCATGCAAGTTCCACAGTGGCGTGAATCCGTCTAACCACACCACTCGGAAGTGCAACTGGCTCGCCCGGATTGCCAAGGGCGAGGTCCTGCCACCTCCTTCAGCCGGCCCGGCGCTGCCGCCTCCTCCGACACCGGCACCCTAGCCAGTTTGCATGCTCCAAGATGAGTTCCCCGACGCCAAGGCCATCTGCGTCGTCTTCACCAGTGAAGCCGACGACAAGCACAACCGGCGCCAGCACCACCACGAGGTGAATGTTGTCGCCTCGAAGGTCCCCCAATTCATGCATTTGTCCGAGAGGCCCATCAGCTACAGCCGTGAAGACCACCCGACCCTGATGCCCTCGCCGGGTGCTTATGCCATGGTGCTGGACTCCACCTTCTCAATGGAGAGGCGGGCTTGCTGCTTCTCCCGGATCCTAATAGACAGCGGCAGCAGCATCAACATCCTCTACTGCGACACCATGGAGAAGCCGGGCATCAAGGAGAAGCAGCTCCTGCCTAGTCGGACAATGTTCCATGGCATCATCCTCGGATTTTCCTGCTCCCCAATCGGCAACATCAAGATCGATGTCCTGTTCGGTGACAAGCTCCACTTCCGCCGTGAGCCGATCTGGTTTGAGGTGGTTCATCTGGACAGCCCCTACCACGCGCTCTCGGGCCGACTAGCACTGGCCAAGTTCATGGCGGTGCCGCATTACGCATACCTCAAGATGAAGATGTCGGGTCCCAAGGGCATCATCACCATTGCCGGTGACTACCAGAAGTCGCTCGCGTGTGCCACTGCCAGCAGTCGGCTGGCCGGAGTCCCTCGTCATCGCCGAAGAGAAGCGCCTCCTGGATCGGGCGATGGCCATGGCCCGCGAGCAGCCGGCCATACCATCTGACCCCAAGGACGCGGAGGCCCAGGGCTCCTTCCAGCCGGCCAAGGAAACCAAGAAGATTGCCTTGGATCCGGTGCACCCGGAGAGATTTGCTGTCGTGGGGTCCAACCTCGACAGCAAATAGGAAAGCGAGCTCGTCGATTTCCTCCGTGAGAATCGGGACATCTTTGCATGGTCCCCCAAGGACATGCCGGGTGTTCCGACGGATTTCGCCGAGCACAAACTACACGTGAGACCGGATGCAAAGCCGGTCAAGCAACCCCTCTGCCGCCTGTCAGAAGAGAAGAGAAGGATTGTTGGTGAAGAGATCGCCCGGCTTCTGGCAGCCGACTTCATCATGGAAGTGTTCTACCCGGACTGGCTTGCCAACCCAGTCCTCGTTTTGAAGAAGAACAACAAGTGGCGCATGTGTATTGACTACACCAGCCTCAACAAAGCCTGCCCCAAGGACCCTTTTGCCTTGCCCCGGATAGATTAAGTAATTGACTCCATGGCCGGCTGCGAGCTGCTATCCTTCCTAGACGCCTACTCCGGCTATCACCAGATCAAGCTGAACCTAGCCGATCAGCTGAAGACCTCCTTCATCACTCCGTTCGGAGCCTTCTGCTACCTGACCATGATGTTCGGCTTGAGAAATGCTGGCGCCACCTTCCAGCGTTGCATGCAGAAATGCCTCCTCAAGCAACTCGACAGAAATGCCCACGTCTATGTAGATGATATTGTGGTGAAGACGGAGAAGCGCGGCACCCTTCTGGAGGATCTCAAGGAGACCTTCGACAACCTGCGCTGCTTTCAGATCAAGCTCAACCTGGAGAAGTGTGTTTTCGGAGTACCAGCCGGCCAGCTCCTTGGTTTCCTTGTCTCCGAGCGCGGCATCGAGGCAACCCCATGAAGATCAAGGCCATTGAGCGGATGCAGAGGCTGACCCGGCTGCGGGATGTACAGAAGTTCACCGGGTGCTTGGCATCTCTCAGCCAGTTCATCAGCCGGCTGGGTGAGAAGGCCCTCCCCTTATACCAGCTGAGGAAGAAGACCACCTACTTCGAGTGGACTGACCAGGCGGACGAGGCCTTCCTCCAGCTCAAGCGGATGCTGAACATGCTGCCTGTCCTGGCCGCTCCGGCTGCTAAGGAGCCCATGTTCCTCTACATCGCTGCCACCACCCAGGTGGTCAGCACCGTAATCGTGGTCGAGCGCCCAGAAGACGGCAAAGCACAGTCGGTCCAAAGGCTGGTATACTACCTGAGCGAGGTACTATCCGCCTCCAAGCAGAACTACCACCATTACCAGAAGATGTGCAACGGCGTGTACTTTGCCACCAAGAAGCTCAAGCAGCACTTCCAGGAGCACACCATCACGGCTGTCAGCACCGCCCCCCTTACCGAGATCATAGGCAACAGAGATGCATCAGGCCTGGTGGCGAAGTGGGCCATTGAGCTGGCTCCCCACACTATCCTCTAGCAGACCCGCACCGCCATCAAGTCCCAAGTGCTGGCCGATTTCCTAGTCGACTGGGCCAAGATCCAGTACTTGCTGCCAGCGCCGGATTCTACTCACTGGAGGATGCACTTCGACGGCTCGAAGATGCGCACCGGTCTGGGAGCCGTCATCGTCCTCACCTCTCCCAAAGCCGACAAGCTCAAGTACACACTGCAAATCCACTTCGCCGCCTCCAACAACGTGGCCGAGTACGAGGCACTCGTCCACGGGCTCCGGCTAGCCAAGGAAATTGGCATCCGCCAGATTCTGTGCTATGGCTACTCAGACTTGGTGGTCCAGCGGTCTTCTGGTGACTGGGACGCCAAGGACGCAAACATGGCAAGCTACTGCTTCCTCATCTAGTAGATCAGTGGGCACATCGACGGGTGCGAGTTCCTTCATGTGCCACAGGTTGACAACGAGCAAGCCGACGCCCTAGCCCGGATCAGATCCATCCGGCAAGCCATACCAGCCGGCGTCTCCCTCCAGTGCCTGCGCAGGCCATCTATCAAGCCTTCGCCGGAATCAGAGTCCATCTTTGTGCCGGCTAACCCCGGAGCAGTAGGATCCGACCTGCCGCTCCCCAACCCGACCAACCTGGTATCGGTCGCTGGGCGCAGCCCATCCTCAACTTTCTGGTGAGACGAAAGCTACCAGCCGACGAGATTTTGGCCCGGCAGGTCCAACGCCGGGCAGCAGCATACACAATAGTCAACGCAGAGCTTGTCAGGCGCAGTGTCACTCGTGTCTTCCAGCACTGCGTGGAGCCGGAAAAGGGCATGGCAATCCTTAGAGATATTCATCAAGGCGAATGCGGCCACCATGCCGCCTTCAGATCCCTCGTTGCCAAAGATTTCCGCCATGGTTTCTTCTGGCCGACTGCTTTGGACGACGCCAAAGAGTTGGTCCGCAAGTGCAAGGGGTGCCAGCCAAGCAACACCTGCCGGCCTCAGAACTCAAGACCACCCCCATCACTTGGCCGTTTGCTGTGTGGGGGTTAGACATGGTGGGCCCGTTCAAGACAGCACGCGGCGGCATGAACCATCTGCTGGTCGTCGTGGACAAGTTCACGAAGTGGATCAAAGCAAAGCCAATCAAGAAACTGAACGATCCGACTACTGTCACATTCATCGCGGACATCACCGTCCGGTACGGCATTCCGCGCAGCATCATCACTGACAATGGCACGAACTTTGCCAAAGGCGCCTTGGCCCATTTCTGCGCGACGCAGGGCATCCGACTGGACTTAGCGTCCGTTGCCCATCCGCAGTCAGACGGCCAGGTGGAGCGAGCAAACGGCCTCATCCTGTCCGGCATCAAGCCCCGACTGTTCGAGCCTCTGGAGCGCTCGGCCAGCTGCTGGATCGAGGAGCTGCCGGCCGTCCTTTGGAGTCTTCGGACTATGCCGAACAAAGCAACCGGCTTCACTCCCTTCTTCCTCGTGTACGGGGTCGAGGCTGTCATCCCAACTGACGTCGAGTTCGAGTCGCCTCGCGTCACCATGTACACGGAGGCGGAAGCAAAGGAGGCGTGAGAAGACGGCATCGATCTGTTGGAAGAGGCCCGGCTGCTGGCGCTTAGCTGGTCCGCCATCTACCAGCAGAGCCTACGCCGCTACCACTGCCGGAAGGTCAAGCCGTTTTCTTTCCGTGAAGGGGACCTTGTGCTCCGGCTGATCCAGCGGACAACCGACCAGCACAAGCTCTCGGCTCCTTGGGAGGGGCCTTTCATCATCAGCAAGGCCCTGTGCAATGACTCCTACTACGTCATCGATGCACAGAAGCCCAGGGCTCGCAAGAGGGACAATTCTGGCCAAGAGACGGAACGCCCATGGAACGCGAATCTTCTCCATCGATTTTATAGCTGA
Source organism: Aegilops tauschii subsp. strangulata (assembly GCF_002575655.3). Classification (NCBI taxonomy): domain Eukaryota; kingdom Viridiplantae; phylum Streptophyta; class Magnoliopsida; order Poales; family Poaceae; genus Aegilops; species Aegilops tauschii. The sequence goes on from NC_053040.3 coordinate 327,005,071, forward strand.
TCCAGTGTACGTACCACGCTTCCTTTTGTATTAAGCAAAGACAACAGGTCCCCCGAGGCGCACTCAGGGGCTACCTTTTTATCTATATGATAAGCTTAGCCTATGAATGTGTTATTTCATTCTTTCGCCTTGCCCGGGTCCGGTCAGCCGGCCCGAGGGCTCGGCGCCTTGACCTAAGTTGGCACCACCCGCAGTCGGCTAAGTAGTGTGCCGACACCTAAGCCCTCTCTTGCCTCAGCTACAGCTCGCAGTGCGACTGTCCGACTGGCAAGAGCTAAAGGCAAGAAATGTTGTCCACACGAAAAACTACGAAGGAAGAATGCCAGTATAGGCCAAGCCGGCTCCTCGCCTCACCTGTCCGACTGCTGAGCAGCCTGCCGGCCGGCTTCTCGCTCGACTAGCTACGCTCTAGGCGGCTGAAGTAATTTGCCTATTCCAAACGGCCAAGTCCCTTACCAAGCCACAGACCGCAACGCGGCTGTCCGGCTGGCCAGGCGGCAGCAAAAGGAAGGTGACAAAGGAAAAAGACAAAAAGAGCAAAGACAAAGCCAAGCCAGAACCCGGCAAAAGCACAAGCATGTGTGAAAATAAATCATTTACATAGCAAAAGGCTCAAGGCCAGCATTCAATAAAGTTTGAAATACACCCCCAGTGGGTGGAACTGCGTGTGCTTAACTTGTCAGTCCAAGTACAAGACAAAAAAACTCCAAAGATAACTAGGCCAGGGGGCGGAAGGCGGCACGGACGGGTCGGCAGTGGCGGCAGCACCGGCTGGTGGGGCGTCCGGCTGGCGAGTCCTGGCTTGGTCGGCGGCGGTCGACGTAGTCTCCGGCTGCCTGCTGGCAGAAGTACGAATGGGCGAGGTCCGGCTGGTCGTCTCGTCATCCGGGGCATCGTCGTCATCGTCCCCATCCTCGCCCTCCTTGACCTCGTCGCTGGAGGCGATCTCCTCCGCTGAGTCCTCCCCCTCGTCTGGGTTCAGCCAGAACCAAGAGGGCGGCACCTCGGTGCCATTTTCCGCCAGCTCCGGGATGAAGACGCCGGTGTCAGCGTAGTCGGCAAGGGCCGCCGCGCGTTTGTCGATTTCGTCGCGCACCTCCTCCAGCTCCGGCCCGGCCTCCTGACAGAAGGTCGCCGGCTGGGCCAACCTCACATCCCGATACCAGGCCTTGACGAACTCCAGCGTCGTCCTGGCACCCACCCGAGCCGCGGCACCCTTTAGGGCCTCGAACCGCTCCGCCGCCACCTCCAGTTAGTCGGCAGTCCGACTGGGAGTCCGAGGAATCCGAGCGTCCGGCCAGAGCCCCGCCAGGACCTGAGACCTGGCGCTAAAGACGATGAAGCAGGCGGTGCGCTGGCTCAAGGCGCATCTTGATGGCCATAAGCTGCTCGCCCAGATTCCAGGGCTGGTTCCGCGGAATGTCCGCACCCGTCCTCCTCAACTGATCGCGCCACGCTTCGATTGCCTGGCAGACGACAACGGAGCGCCCGGGAAGAAACTCTGTCCAAAAGAAGACTAAGGATATAGAAACCGCCCCCGTGCAATAGCCGGCGACTAAGCGATAAAGGAAGAAAGGATATACCTTCGACTGTGTCCTCGATCACGCCATAGCCGTCCGACAACAGCTTCTCCCTCTCGGCCCAATCCGAGCGCTTAGTCTCGAACTCGGCCTTGAGCAGCGCTTCCGCGTCTTTTAGCTGCCGGACCTCCTCCCTGTGCCGGGCCGCCTGGTCCGCCAGCTCCTTCGCAAGCCAGTCTCGAGCTCGCCCACGTGCGTCCGCAGCTGAGCGGCAGCCTCTGCCAAAACAAGAAAGAAATGTCAAACATCAACATAAGACAAGAAGTTGCTGGAAGATCCGGCCCGACTGCTTAGCAGTCGGCCTGAATCTCAGGGGCTACACCCAGTGGGTGCGCTGGCGCCCCCCCACTGAAAGATTACATACCATGGCTCCGGTTCAGGTCAGCAGTCCGCTTGGCCAGCGCCTGATTCTGGGAGTTCTAGGCAGCCGCACGCAAGTTGTGGTAGTCCTGCAACAAAAGCAACACTTCAGCACTCAGAAGCACACCTTGAAGTTCCAATCCGCCCACTCAGCAGCCGGCCTGGAACTCGGGGGCTACACCCAGTGGGCGCGCTGGCGCGCCCCCATAGAAGATTACAAGAATTGAAAGCAAAATCGAGAGCGTACCCGAACGACCATCTGTATCGCCAACAGCGCATTCCTAGCCGTCCGTAGAGTGGCGGCATGGGCGTTGAACTGGTCCAGGACGTCCTTCACCAAGCCGTTAAGGATGCCCGGGCGGGCTCCCGGCGCCCAACCAGCCGGAGCAGAGCTCAAGGCCTTGGTGTCGGCCACCGGCGAGCTCGCAGCCTCGGCACCTGTCGGCCTCGGCGCAGAAACCGCCCGCGCTGGGCGCTGGCGCGCGGCGTTGCGGGTCGTCATAACCCGGCTCACCACCAACTCAGCGCTGGATGGCGGCACCTCCGGTACCTTGGGCCGGCTGCCCTGCTCACCAGCATTCGGCGTGCGCGGAGGCACGTCCGCCTCCGGGACGATGGGGTCGGCCCCTCCCCTCTCCAGGGTCATATGGTCGGCCCCGGCCCCTCCAATCGGCGCCTGGCCCTCCACCACCGGCGGCTCCGGCTGCTGCGGGCTGGTGGCCTCCGAAACCACATTGTGGGCCGGCTCCTCCGCCCGCACCTTGGCAGCCGCCTCCGCCCATTCCTTGGCCGCTGCGTCGGCCTGCGCCTTGGCTGCCGCCTCCGCCTGAGCCGTGTTGTCCTGCTCCTGCTATGCCTCCCGCGCGTTCCTCTCCGTCGCCTCTCGAAGGGCGGCTGCTGGGTCCATGCGGTGGGCATCTTCAGGGCCGCCCGCTGCCCCAATCACCTAGGCGGACATGGCCCGTGACATGGAGAGGGGAGCCCTGCACGCCGAAGCAAATAAGAATGAAAAGTTCGCGAGAAAGAAGCAAACGCAAGACAGAAACCCGCAAGACAAGAAAAGCCAAGACAAAAAAGATCAAGACCAGTCAGAACATTTACGCCGACACCATTGGGCGCTGCTTCGGTGTCCTCCGGATGGCGGCCACCTTCGCGGCCTCTTGCCGCTTGGTCGCGGCGGCCGTTGACTTGGCCTTCTTGGTCGGCCGGCAACCGAACATCCCCGCATCGGCGTGGCGCTTAGGCACGCCCGGTGCTCCAGTCGACGCCCCGCCCGTCGGCCGCCCCGACGAGTAGCCGGCTGCCGCCCTATCGGCACCTTCAGGGCGGCGTTGTCCTTCGCCGTCTTCATCATCATCTGGCCAATCCCGGATGTCGCCACCTCCTCCTACGCTGCTCCCTGTGGCTACGCCTGCTCCATCGCTGCCTCCTCCTTCGGCGTCCTCCACCTCCATTGCGGCCGCCCCCAGCTCGGGCTGGCCCACGTCGCTCACTTTGTGGTCCGGGTGCCACTGGTGGCCAGGATCTGGCTCGCCACCTGCCATCTGGCCGACGAAGCGGTGTGTCGTGTTCGGATGGCCAGGTCTGATGAAAAGCACCGCGTGAGCAAAAAAGGGAGACCAGATACTAACCGCGGGGGGGGGGGGGGGGGGGGGTTGGCGCGGCTGTAAGGCTCCTTGCCGAAGTGCGAGTCCTCCTCGTCGAGCTGGCTGCTGGAGATGTAGTTGACATGGCGGACGACCTCTACATCCGGCAGCTCCTTGGTCGACATCCGGCTCGGGTCCCGATGGCCACTCATGTCACAGATCAAGTGCGTCCAAAATTGAAGTGGCGACACCCGACGCTGGATGAAGGCGGTCAGCAGGTCCGCTGGCTGGAGGCCCTCCGAGTCTGTCATCTCCTGCAAGCAGTCAAGGATGTTGACGATGGTGGCTGGCAGCGGTTTTGGCTGCTGACCCCATTTGTTTCGTGGCTCAGGAGGTGGGCCAGCTACGTAGCCCGGCAGGTTGATGTAGTCACGCGTCGGGTGCAAGTTGCGGACATAAAAGTAGGATTTCTGCCACAGCTTGGCCGACTCCAGCATGGCCACAAGCGGAAATAGGACTCCGATGCCAGTGCACCGCACGGCGACGCAAGTGCCGCACTGGGCCGCCTCGCCCTTGGCGTCGGTGCCGAGCTTCAAATAGAAAAACCTGTCCCACAGCTCGAGTGTGGGTAGGACGCCGAGGTAGCCTTCGTAGAAGGTAACGAAGGCGGAAAGGAGGACCACCATGTTGGGCGTTAGGTGGTGAGGCTGCAGACGGTAGAGGTTGAGGTGTTGGAAATATGCCCTAGAGGCAATAATAAATAGGTTATTATTATATTTCCTTGTTCATGATAATCGTTTATTATCCATGCTAGAATTGTATTGATAGGAAACTCAGATGCATGTGTGGATACACAGACAACACCATGTCCCTAGTAAGCCTCTAGTTGACTAGCTCGTTGATCAATAGATGGTTACGGTTTCCTGACCATGGACATTGGATGTCGTTGATAACGGGATCACATCATTAGGAGAATGATGTGATGGACAAGACCCAATCCTAAGCCTAGCACAAGATCGTGTAGTTCGTTTGCTCAGAGCTTTTCTAATGTCAAGTATCACTTCCTTAGACCATGAGATTGTGCAACTCCCGGATACCGTAGGAATGCTTTGGGTGTACCAAACGTCACAACGTAACTGGGTGGCTATAAAGGTGCACTACAGGTATTTTCGAAAGTGTCTGTTGGGTTGGCACGAATCGAGACTGGGATTTGTCACTCCGTGTAAACGGAGAGGTATCTCTGGGCCCACTCGGTAGGACATCATCATAATGTGCACAGTGTTACCAAGGAGTTGATCACGGGATGATGTGAGTTACGGAACGAGTAAAGAGACTTGCCGGTAACGAGATTGAACAAGGTATAGGGATACCGACGATCGAATCTCGGGCAAGTAACATATCGATAGACAAAGGGAATTGCGTACGGGATTGATTGAATCCTCGACATCGTGGTTCATCCGATGAGATCATCGAGGAGCATGTGGGAGCCAACATGGGTATCCAGATCCCGCTGTTGGTTATTGACCGGAGAGTCGTCTCGGTCATGTCTACCTGTCTCCTGAACCCGTAGGGTCTACACACTTAAGGTTCGGTGACGCTAGGGTTATAGAGATATTAGTATGCGGTAACCCGAAAGTTGTTCGGAGTCCCGGATGAGATCCCGGACGTCACGAGGAGTTCCAGAATGGTCCGGAGGTAAAGATTTATATATGGGAAGTCTTATTTTGGTCGCCGGAAAAGTTTCGCACTTTATCGGTATTGTACCGGGAGTGCCGAAAGGGGTCCGGGGGTCCACCAAGGGGGTCCACCAGCCCCGGGGGGCCACATGGGCTGTAGGGGGTGCGCCTTGGCCCATATGGGCCAAGGGAACCAGCCCCAAGAGGCCCATGCGCCAAGAGATAAGATAAATGGAGAGTCCTAAAGGGGGAAGGCACCTCCGAGGTGCCTTGGGGAGGAAGGATTCCTCCCTGGCCGCACCCTTCCTTGGAGGAAGGGCCAAGGCTGTGCCCCCCCTCTCCCTTGGCCCTATATATAGTGGGGGGAGGGAGGGCAGCAATATCCTAGCCCCTGGCGCCTCCCTCTCCCTCCCGTGACACCACTCCCTCCCGTTAGTGCTTGGCGAAGCCCTACCGGGATCCCCGCTACTTCCACCACCACGCCGCCGTGCTGCTGGATCTCCATCAACCTCTCCTCCCCCCTTGCTGGATCAAGAAGGAGGAGACATCGCTGCTCCGTACGTGTGTTGAACGCGGAGGTGCCGTCCGTTCGGCGCTAGGATCATCGGTGATTTGGATCACGACGAGTACGACTCCATCAACCCCGTTCTCTTGAACGCTTCCGCTCACGATCTACAAGGGTATGTAGATGCACTCCCCTTCCCCTCGTTGCTAGATTACTCCATAGATTGATCTTGGTGATGCGTAGAAAATTTTGAATTTCTGCTACGTTCCCCTGCAGTGGCATCATGAGCTAGGTCTATGCGTAGTTTCTATGCACGAGTAGAACACAAAGAAGTTGTGGGCGTAGATGTTGCCAATTCTTCTTGCCGCTACTAGTCTTATCTTGTTTCGGCGGCATTGTGGGATGAAGCGGCCCGGACCGACCTTACACGTACGCTTACGTGAGACAGGTTCCACCGACTGACATGCACTAGATGCATAAGGTGGCTAGCGGGTGTCTGTCTCTCCCACTTTAGTCGGAACGGATTCGATGAAAAGGGTCCTTATGAAGGGTAAATAGAAATTTTCATATCACGTTGTGGTCTTACGTAGGTAAGAAACGTTCTTGCTAGAAACCTATAGAAGCCACGTAAAAACTTGCAACAACAATTAGAGGACGTCTAACTTGTTTTTGCAGCATGTGCTATGTGATGTGATATGGCCAGAAGATGTGATGAATGATATATGTGATGTATGAGATTGATCATATTCTTGTAATAGGAATCACGACTTGCATGTCGTTGAATATGACAACCGGCAGGAGCCATAGGAGTTGTCTTTATTTTTGTATGACCTGCGTGTCATTGAATAACGCCATGTAAATTACTTTACTTTATTGCTAAGCGCGTTAGCCATAGAAGTAGAAGTAATCGTTGGCATGACAACTTCATGAAGACACAATGATGGAGATCATGATGATGGAGATCATGGTGTCATGCCGGTGACAAAGATGATCATGGTGCCCCGAAGATGGAGATCAAAGGAGCAAAATGATATTGGCCATATCATGTCACTACTTGATTGCATGTGATGTTTATCATGTTATGCATCTTATTTGCTTAGAACGACGGTAGTAAGTAAGATGATCCCTCACTAAAATTTCAAGAGACGTGTTCCCCCTAACTGTGCACCGTTGCGAAGGTTTGTTGTTTCGAAGCACCACGTGATGATCGGGTGTGATAGATTCTAACGTTCGAATACAACGGGTGTTGACGAGCCTAGCATGTACAGACATGGCCTCGGAACACATGCGAAACACTTAGGTTGACTTGACGAGCCTAGCATGTACAGACATGGCCTCGGAACACAAGAGACCGAAAGGTCGAACATGAGTCGTATAGCAGATACGATCAACATGGAGATGTTCACCGATGATGACTAGTCCGTCTCACGTGATGATCGGACATGGCCTAGTTTGACTCGGATCATGTATCACTTAGATGACTAGAGGGATGTCTATCTGAGTGGGAGTTCATTAATCAGATGAACTTCATTATCATGAACATAGTCAAAAGGTCTTTGCAAATTATGTCATACGCTTTAGTTCTACTGTTTAAGATATGTTCCTAGAGAAAAATTTAGTTGAAAGTTGGTAGTAGCAATTATGCGGACTGGGTCCGTAAACTGAGGATTGTCCTCATTGCTGCACAGAAGGCTTATGTCCTTAATGCACCGCTCAGTGTGCTGAACCTCAGCGTCGTCTGTAGATGTTGCGAAACATCTGACATACACGTTTTGATGACTACGTGATAGTTCAGTGCGTAATGCTAACGGTTTAGAATTGTGGCACCAAAGACGTTTTTGAAACGTCGCAGAACATATGAGATGTTCCGAAGACTGAAATTGAGATTTCAGACTAGTGCCCACGTCAAGAGGTATGAGACCTCTGACAAATTTCTTAAGCCTGCAAACTAAGGGAGAAAACCTCAATCGTTGAGCATGTGCTCAGATTGTCTGAATACCACAATCGCTTGAATCCAGTGGGAGTTAATCTCCCAGATGAGATAGTGATGGTTCTCCATAGTCACTGTCACCAAGCTAGTAGAGCTTCGTGATGAACTATAACATATCAGGGATAGTTATGATGATCCTTGAGCTATTCGCCATGTTTGACACCGCGAAAGTAGAAATCAAGAAGGAGCATCAATTGTTGATGGTTAGTAAAACCACTAGTTTAAGAAGGGCAAGGGCAAAAGGGATACTTCATGAAACAGCAAGTCATTTGCTGCTCTAGTAAAGAATCCCAAGGTTGAACCCAAACCCGAGACTAAGTGCTTCTGTAATGAGGGGAACGGTCACTGAAGCAGGACTACCCTAGATACTTGGTAGATGAGAAGGCAGGCAAGGTCGACAGAAGTATATTGGATATACGTTATATGAATGTGTACTTTACTAGTACTCCTAGCAGCACCAGGGTATTAGATACCGGTTCGGTTGCTAAGTGTTAGTAACTCGAAATAAAAGCTGCGGAATAAATGGAGACTAGCTAAAGGTGAGATGACGATGTGTGTTGGAAGTGTTTCCAAGGTTGATGTGATCAAGCATCGCATGCTCCCTCTACCATCGAGATTGGTGTTTGCGTTGAGCATAAACATGATTGGATTATGTTTATCGCAATACGGTTATTCATTTAAGGAGAATAATGGTTACTCTGTTTATTTGAATAATACCTTCAATGGTCTTGCACCTAAAATGAATCTCGATCGTAGTGATACACATGTTCATGCCAAAAGATATAAGATAGTAATGATAGTACCACATACTTGTGGCACTGCCATTTGAGTCATATTGGTATAGAACGCATGAAGAAGCTCCATGTAGATGGATTTTTGGACTCAGTCGTTTTTGAAAAGATTGAGACATGCGAACCATGTCTATTGGTATATATGCATGAAGAAACTCCATGCAGATGGATCGTTTGGACTCACTTGATTTTGAATCACTTGAGACATGCAAATCATACCACATGGGCAACATGACTGAAAGGCCTCGTTTTCAGTAAGATGGAACAAGAGAGCAACTTATTGGAAGTAATACATTTTGATGTATGCAGTCCAATGAGTGCTGAGGCATGCAGTGGATATCGTTATGTTCTTACTTCACAGATGATTTGAGTAGATGCTGAGTGTATTTACTTGATGAAACACAAGTCTGAATTATTGAAAGGTTCAAGTAATTTTAGAGTGAAGTTGAAGATCGTCGTGACAAGAGGATAAAATTTCTGTGATATGATCATAGAGATGAGTATCTGAGTTACGAGTTTGGCACACAATTATGACATTGTGGAAAGTGTTTCACAATTAATACCGCCTGGAACACCACAGTGTGATGGTGTGTCCGAACATAATAACTGCACCCTATTGGATATGGTGCATACCATGATGTCGCTTATCAAATTACCACTATCGTTTATGGGTTAGGCATTAGAGACAACCGCATTCACTTTAAAAGGGGCACCACGCAATTCCGTTGAAGACGACACCGTTTAGAGAAACCTAAGTTGTCGTTTCTTAAAAGTTTGGGGCTGCGATGCTTATGTGAAAAAGTTTCAGGCTGATAAGCTCGAACCCAAAGCGGATAAATGCGTCTTCATAGAATACCCAAAACAGTTGGGTATACCTCCTATTTCAGATCTGGAAGCAAAAGTAATTGCTTCTAGAAACATGTCCTTTCTCGAGGAAAAGTTTCTCTCGAAAGAATTGAGTGGGAGGATGGTGGAGACTTGATAAGGTTATTGAACCGTCACTTCAACTAGTGTGTAGCAGGGCACAGGAAGTTGTTCCTGTGGCACCTACACCACTTGAAGTGGAAGCTTATGATAGTCATCATGAAACTTCGGATCAAGTCATTACCAAACCTGGTAGGACGACGAGGATGCGTAATACTTCAGAGTAGTGCGTGATCCTGTCTTGGAAGTCATGTTGTTGGACAACGATGAACCTATGAGCTATGGAGAAGCGATGGTGGGCCCATATTCCGACAAATGGTTAGAAGCCATGAAATCCGAGATAAATGGATCTTTAAGAAGAAGACGGACATGGACGGTAATGTTACCGTCTATGAAGCTCGACTTGTGGCAAAGAGTATTTCCACAAGTTCAAGGAGTTGACTACGATGAGATTTTCTCATCCGTAGCGATGCTTAAGTCCGTCGGAATCATGTTAGCATTAGCTGCATTTATGAAATCTGGCAGATGGATGTCAAAACAAGTTTCCTTACCAGTTTTCGTAAGGAAAGGTTGTATGTGATACAATCAGAAAGGTTTTGTCGATCCTAAGGATGCTAAAAGGTATGCTAGCTCCAGCAATCCTTCCATGGACTAGAGCAAGCATCTCGGAGTCAGAATATACGCTTTGATGGAGTGATCAAAGTTTTTGGGTTTATACAAAGTTTGTTAGAAACTTGTATTTGCAATAAAGTGAGTGGGAGCGCTGCAACATTTTTGATAAGTATATGTGAATGACATATTGTTGATCTGAAATGATGTAAAATTTCTGGAAAGCATAAAGGGTTGTTTGAAAGGAGTTTCTCAAAGGAAGACCTGGATAAAGCTGCTTACGTATTGGGCATCAAGATCTATAGAGATAGATCAAGACGCCCGATGATATTTTTCAAAGAACGCACACCTTGACATGATTTTGAAAGAGTTCAAAATAGATCAGCAAAGAAGGAGTTCTTGGCTGTGTTACAAGGTGTGAGTATTGAGTAAGACTCAAGACCTGACCACAGCAGAAGAGAGAGAAAGGACGAAGGTCGTCCCCTATGCTTTAGACGTAGGCTCTACAGTGTGCTATGCTGTGTACCGCACATGAAGTGTGCCTTGCCATGAGTTGGTCAAGGGGTACAATAGTGATCCGGGAATGGATCACATGACAGCGGTCGAACTTATCCTTAGTACTTAGTGAACTAAGGAATTTTCTCGATTATGGAGGTGAAAGGGAGTTCGTCGTAAAGGGTTACGTCGATGCGAACTTTGACACTAATCCGGATGGCTCTGAGTAGTAAACCGGATTCGTATAGTAGAGCAATTATTTGAAATGGCTCCAAGTAGCGCGTGGTAGCATCCACAAGATGACATAGATATTCGTAAAGCACACACGGATCTGAAAGGTTCAGACCCATTGACTAATAACCTCTCTCACAAGCATAACATGATCAAACCATAACTCATTGAGTGTTAATCACATAATGATGTGAACTAGATTGTTGACTCCAGTAAACTCTTTGGATGTTGGTCACATGGTGATGTGACCTGTTAGTGTTAATCACATGGTGATGTGAACTAGATTATTGACTCTAGTGCAAGTGGGAGACTGTTGGAAATATGCCCTAGAGGCAATAATAAATAGGTTATTATTATATTTCCTTGTTCATGATAATCGTTTATTATCCATGCTAGAATTGTATTGATAGGAAACTCAGATGCATGTGTGGATACATAGACAACACCATGTCCCTAGTAAGCCTCTAGTTGACTAGCTCGTTGATCAATAGATGGTTACAGTTTCCTGACCATGGACATTGGATGTCGTTGATAACGGGATCACATCATTAGGAGAATGATGTGATGGACAAGACCCAATCCTAAGCCTAGCACAAGATCGTGTAGTTCGTTTGCTCAGAGCTTTTCTAATGTCAAGTATCACTTCCTTAGACCATGAGATTGTGCAACTCCCGGATACCGTAGGAATGCTTTGGGTGTACCAAACGTCACAACGTAACTGGGTGGCTATAAAGGTGCACTACAGGTATTTTCGAAAGTGTCTGTTGGGTTGGCACGAATCGAGACTGGGATTTGTCACTCCATGTAAACGGAGAGGTATCTCTGGGCCCACTCGGTAGGACATCATCATAATGTGCACAGTGTGACCAAGGAGTTGATCACGGGATGATGTGAGTTACGGAACGAGTAAAGAGACTTGCCGGTAACGAGATTGAACAAGGTATAGGGATACCGACGATCGAATCTCGGGCAAGTAACATATCGATAGACAAAGGGAATTGCGTACGGGATTGATTGAATCCTCAACATCGTGGTTCATCCGATGAGATCATCGAGGAGCATGTGGGAGCCAACATGGGTATCCAGATCCCGCTGTTGGTTATTGACCGGAGAGTCGTCTCGGTCATGTCTACCTGTCTCCCGAACCCGTAGGGTCTACACACTTAAGGTTCGGTGACGCTAGGGTTATAGAGATATTAGTATGCGGTAACCCGAAAGTTGTTCGGAGTCCCGGATGAGATCCCGGACGTCACGAGGAGTTCCGGAATGGTCCGGAGGTAAAGATTTATATATGGGAAGTCTTATTTTGGTCGCCGGAAAAGTTTCGCACTTTATCGGTATTGTACCGGGAGTGCCGAAAGGGGTCCGGGGGTCCACCAGCCCCGGGGGCCACATGGGCTGTAGGGGGTGCGCCTTGGCCCATGTGGGCCAAGGGAACCAGCCCCAAGAGGCCCATGCGCCAAGAGATAAGATAAATGGAGAGTCCTAAAGGGGGAAGGCACCTCCGAGGTGCCTTGGGGAGGAAGGATTCCTCCCTGGCCGCACCCTTCCTTCGAGGAAGGGCCAAGGCTGCGCCCCCCCTCTCCCTTGGCCCTATATATAGTGGGGGGGAGGGAGGGCAGCAATATCCTAGCCCCTGGCGCCTCCCTCTCCCTCCCGTGACACCGCTCCCTCCCGTTAGTGCTTGGCGAAGCCCTACCGGGATCCCCGCTACTTCCACCACCACGCCGTCGTGCTGCTGGATCTCCATAAACCTCTCCTCCCCCCTTGCTGGATCAAGAAGGAGGAGACGTCGCTGCTCCGTACGTGTGTTGAACGCGGAGGTTCCGTCCGTTCGGCGCTAGGATCATCGGTGATTTGGATCACGACGAGTACGACTCCATCAACCCCATTCTCTTGAACGCTTCCGCTCACGATCTACAAGGGTATGTAGATGCACTCCCCTTCCCCTCGTTGCTAGATTACTCCATAGATTGATCTTGGTGATGCATAGAAAATTTTGAATTTCTGCTACGTTCCCCTGCATGAGGAAGGCGCGGAAGAAGCCACTAGCCGGCAACCCGAAGCCATGGAGGAAGTGGATGCGGAAGACGACGAACTCGCCGGCTTCCGGCGCCGGTGTGATCTCCCGCGTGTAGGGATCCGCACGCCCACGCATGCTTCGTTGGGCATCCTCCGCGTCACGCGGAGGAACTCAATATGCCCGTCGTGGACGTTGGAGCCATCCCACTCGCCTCGCGCCCGACCCTTGGTGGCTTGGCGACGGCACAGCGAGGTTGCGACGGCGTGGAGAGGTCAGGCGACGACGAGCAGCAACAGTGCTTCGGCGGCGGAGCAGCGCAACAGCGGCAAGGGAGCAGAGGAAGCAGAAGGGGAAGAGGATGGAGTGCAAGGGGGAGCGTGTGCGTTCTGCCGTGCCCACCTCCGCCTACTTATACGCCCGCGGCGGCGGAGCCGAAGAGGCAAGACGTGGGGGCAAGGGGATTAACTGCGCCCAAGCCCCGCATGACCCCGTGTATTTCACACATTAACGACGCGTGATTAATGCGCCTGGGAAGGGCAACCGCCCGCGTCGGCCGCAGCGGATCCACAAGCGCGCCGAGGCCCTATAGTCGTGGGCCTCGGACTGCGGTGACGTCCCATCACGCGCGTGGCCGGGCAGGCCGGCCTACCCTACTGGCGGCGCATGGCGAGCAGGCAACGCTCAGCGAGCGCGTCACTCGGTGGCGCCGGTCCCGCTCCCCCCCGTGCCGATTCAAATTCACCAGGCGGCCAGCCTAGCCTTGGCCGGCTCCTAACAGGCGGTTTCTCTCAGCCGGATGAAGCCACAACACAAGACCTTTCAAAGTGGGAAGCTGTTGAGGCACTCCGGCTAGAGCCACGACGCCTCACCAGCTTCGGGGACTACTGTCGGAGGGATTGACCACGGGTAGCCACATCTACCTCCCATAGCATTTCAAGGCATCGGGGCTAGCAAAGCCCCTCGCACCTTCCGGACAAGCGGCCGGCTAGCCCAGGAGGCCGGCTCCCAGAAGATGGCGCACTCTTAGAAGACGGCATCAGGGGGCCGGCTCTTAGTAGACGGACTCCCCTCCCCTTGGAGTCAGCGCCCATTCATTACGACGAGACGGGTGCGTGGCTACAGGACCACCCCCTCCCCCGTATCACGGAAGAGCGTGGCTATAGTGCGAGCCGACCAAGCGGTCACCCGCCTGCCAGCGCGGCACTATAGCCATACAGCTCATGACACGGCCAACGTCAGCCCGGACCCTGTTCCCATGACCGATGGTCGGTACGGCCCGCAGATGGTGGCCCAACCTATCCGTGAGTAACAAGAAGACAGCGTACCCCTAGAAGACGGCCTCAGGGTCGGGCCGGCCTCTAGCAGCCGGCTCTCCCACCTCTCGGCGTATGCGCACCATTTATCCAATGAGACGGAGCATGGCTACATGATACGTCTGCAATGTATCTATAATTTTTGAATGTTCCATGCTATTATATTATCTGTTTTGAATGTTTTATATGCATTAAAATGCTATTTTATATGATGTTTGGGACTAACCTATTAACCTAGAGCCCAGTGCCAGTTTCTGTTTTTCCTTGTTTTAGAGTTTCGCAGAAAAGGAATACCAAACGGAATAAAACTTTCGTGATGATTTTTCTTGGACTAGAAGACACCCAGGAGACTTGGAGTGCAAGTCATAAGAGCCGCGAGGCCGCCAAAATAGTGGAGGGTGCGCCCAGGGGGGTAGGGCACGTCCCCAACCTTGTGGGCCCCTCGTTGACCTCCTGACCGAGATCTTCCTCCTATATATACTCTTATACCCCAAAAACATCCAGGGGAGCCACGAAACGACTTTTCCACTACCGCAACCATCTATACCCACGAGATCCCATCTTGGGGCCTTTTTCGGCATCCCGCCGGAGGGGGATTCGATCATGGAGGGCTTCTACATCAACACCATTGCCTCTCCGATGAAGCGTGAGTAGTTTACCTCAGACCTTCGGGTCCATAGCTAGTAGCTAGATGGCTTCTTCTCTCTCGTTGATTCTCAATACAAAGTTCTCCTCGATGTTCTTGGAGATCTATTCGATGTAATACTCTTTTGCGGTGTGTTTGCCGAGATCCGATGAATTGTGGATTTATGGTCAGCTTATCTATGAATATTATATGAATCTCCTCTGATTTCTTATATGCATGATTTGATATCTTTGCAAGTCTCTTCGAACTATCGATTTGGTTCGGCCAACTAGATTTGTTTTTCTTGCAATGGGAGACGTGCTTAGCTTTGGGTTCAATCTTGAGGATAAAAATATGGGGTTTTCATCATATTGCTTGAGTTAATTCCTCTACATCATGTCATCTTGCTTAAAGCGTTACTCCATTCATTATGAACTTAATACACTAGATGCATGCTGGATAGTGGTCGATGTGTGGAGTAATAGTAGTAGATGTAGAATCGTTTCGGTCTACTTAACACGGACGTGATGCCTATATTCATGATCATTGCCTTAGTTATCGTCATAACTTTGCGCTTTTTTATCAATTGCTCGGCAGTAATTTGTTCACCCACCGTAATAATTTCTATCTTGATAGAAGCCTCTAGTGAAACCTATGGCCCCCGGGTCTATTTTATAACATATTAGTTTTCTATCAACTTGCCAATTTCTGTCGCCGTTCCTTTATTTTGCAATCTTTACTTTCCGTTCCATAAACCAAAAATACCAAAAATATTACTTTACCGTTTATCCATCTCTCTCAGATCTCACGTTGCAAATAACCGTGAAGGGATTGACAACCCCTTTATCGCGTTGGGTGCAAGGTTGGTGTTTGTTTGTGCAGGTATTCGGTGGCTTGCGCGTTGTCTCCTACAGGATTGATACCTTGGTTCTCAAAACTGAGGGAAATACTTACGCTACTTTGCTGCATCACCCTTTCCTCTTCAAGGGAAAAACCAACGCAAGCTCAAGAGGTAGCAAGAAGGATTTCTGGCGCTGTTGCTGGGGAGATCTACGCCAAGCCAAGACATACCAAGTACCCATCATAAACTCTCATCCCTCGCATTACATTTTTTGCCATTCGCCTCTCGTTTTCCTCTCCCACACTTCCAAAACGATTTTCGAAAAGATTCGCCTTTTCTTCGCCCCTCTTTCGTTCGTCTTTTCCGTTTGCTCGTTTGTGGTCACCATGTCTGAAACTGGGGAGGTTATCAATGAAAATGGTAGTAGTAAGGACGGGGAAAACTTTGATGCTTTTTCTAATTCTGATCCACATGAAGAAACTACTATCTTGCACGCTAAGAAATTCCACATAGGTAACGGAAATATTATTGGAAAGGGGGTTATTCAAGATTTCTTTACTTGTGCCGGTGCACTCCCCACTATGGGTGTATCTATCCTCCACAAAACTAGTAGCCTTGCGGATGCTATATCTTTGCTTGTTGTTGAACTTGAAAGACAATTTTTTCACATGCATCCGTCCATACAAAGGATTTTTCTAGAGTTTTCTAATATTGAGCATTCTTCTGTTAAGCGCGCCGCCACTATATTCCTAGCTCGTGAGTTTAGATTTATTATGAAAGAAGCTATTGAAATTTTCGCTCATTATAAAGTAGATGGTGGTCGCCCTCCCGTAGAGGGAATTCTCTTTAATCAAGAGGATATAATGCGTTTACGGTCTTTGGATCATGTTGCTTATAACGAAAATTTAAGAAAGAGGGCTCATACCGATGTTTTAGTGAATGAGATTTCTGAGCTTAATCATGATTTTGCTATTCAAAATAATAGATTGGGTTTCTCTCTTGGACACAAGCTCATGAATTTTTGCCAAAAGAATGATTATAATGATGAGTTGGTCATACAATATGAAGGGTCGAAGGAGGAACCAATTCCTCCCGAGATCGATCTTGGGGATTCTTATCCCATTAAATTTAGCCCTTTTGATTACTTTTGCTTGCCTCAAAGATAACTTGCTGCTGAATGAAGAGAGTATGATATGAGTGTTCTAGATTTGCCTTATCATTATTATGATAATACTTAGATCTATTCGTGTTTTATGCCTAGCTAAGGGCGTTAAACAATAGCGCTTGTTGGGAGGCAACCCAATTTTATTTTTGTTCTTGCTTTTTAGGTCCTGTTTGCTTTAAATAAATCATCTAGCCTCTGTCTGGATGTGGTTTTGTGTTTTAATTAGTGTTTGTGCCAGGTAAGACCTATGGGATAGCCTACGATGATAGTTGATTTGATCTTGCTGGAAAACAGAAACTTTTGCACTCATGAAAACAATTATCATTTTTAGCAGGAACGTGATAAAATACTGATTCTTTTTCAATAAGATTAATAAACAAATTATCTAGGAGTTCCTATTTTCTCAGGATTTTTGGAGTTACAGAAGTATAGTAAATATTCAGATTGCTACATACTGTTCTGTTTTTGACAGATTCTGTTTTTCGCGTGTTGTTTGCTTATTTTGATGCATCTATGGCTAGTATCGGGGGGTATGAACCATGGAAAAGTTGGAATACAGTAGATATTACACCAATATAAATAAAGAATGAGTTCACAACAGTACCAAAAGGGGTGATTTATTTTCTTATACTAACGGAGCTTACGAGATTTTCTGTAGGAGTTTTGTGTTGTGAAATTTTCAAGTTTTGGGTAAGGATTTGATGGATTATGGAATAAGAAGTGGCAAGATCCTAAGCTTGGGTATGCCCAAGGCACCCCAAGGTAATATTAAAGGCTGTCAAAAAGCCTAAACTTGGGGATGCCCCGGGAAGGCATCCCCTCTTTCGTCTTCGTCTATCGGTAACTTTACTTGAGGCTATATTTTTATTCACCACATGATATGTGTTTTGCTTGAAGTGTCTTGTATGATTGGAGTCTTTGCTTTTTAGTTTGCCACAATAATCCTTGCTGTACACACCTTTTGATAGAGACACGCATGAATCATGATTTATTAGAATGCTCTATGTGCTTCACTTATATCTTTTGAGCTAGGCAAAATTTGCTCTAGTGCTTCACTTATATATTTTTAGAGCATGGCGGTGGTCTTATTTTATAGAAATTGATGAACTCTCGTACTTCACTTATATTATTTTGAGAGTCTTTAGAACAGCATGGTAATTTGCTTTGGTTATAAAATTAGTCCTAATATGATAGGCATCCAAGAGGGATATAATTAAAAAAATCATATAAAGTGCATTGAATACTATGAGAAGTTTGATTCCTTGTGATTGTTTTGAGATATGAAGATGGTGATATTAGAGTCATGCTAGTAAGTAGTTGTGAATTTGAGAAATACTTGTGTTAAAGTTTGTGAGTCCCGTAGCATGCACGTATGTTGAACCGTTATGTGATGAAGTCGGAGCATGATTTATTTTTTGATTGTCTTTCTTATGAGTGGCGGTCGGGGATGAGCGATGGTCTTTTCCTACCAATATGTCCCCCTAGGAGCATGCGCGTAGTACTTTGTTTCGGTGACTAATAGATTTTTGCAATAGGTATGTGAGTTCTTTATGACTAATGTTGAGTCCATGGATTATACGCACTCTCACCTTTCCGCCACTGCTAGCCTCTCCAGTACCGCGCAACTTTCGCGGTACCATAAACCCACCAGATATTCTTCCTGAAAACAGCCACCATACCTACCTATCATGGCATTTCCATAGCCATTCCGAGATATATTTCCATGCAACTTTCCACCATTCCGTTTATTATTATGACACGCATCATCATTGTCATATTGCTTTGCATGATCGTGAAGTTGACATCGTATTTGTGGCAAAGCCACCTTCCATCATTTTTCGCTCTTGATCAATTGCACATCCTGGTACATCAACGAAGGCGTTCACATAGAGTCATATTTTTGTTCTAGTATCGAGTTGTAAGTAAATGAAAGTGTGATGATCTTCATCACTAGAGAATTGTCCCATGTGACGAAAGGATGATGGAGACTATGATTCCCCCACAAGTCGGGATGAGACTCCGGACGAGAAACAAAAAAAGAGGCCAAAAAAATGAGAGAAGGCCCAAATAGAAAGAAGAGAAAAAGAGAGAAGGGACAATGTTACTATCCTTTTTTCCACACTTGTGCTTCAAAGTAGCACCATGATCTTCATGATAGAGAGTCTCCTATGATATCACTTTCATATACTAGTGGGAATTTTTCATTATAGAACTTTGCTTGTATATTCCAATGATGGGCTTCCTCAAACGCCCTAGGTCTTCGTGAGCAAGCAAGTTGGATGCACAACCACTTAGTTTCTTTTTTTAGCTTTCATAAACTTATAGCTCTAGTCCATCCGTTGCATGGCAATCCCTACTCACTCACATTGATATCTATTAATGGGCATCTCCATAGTCCATTGATACGCCTAGTTGATGTGAGACTATCTCCTTCTTTTTTGTCTTCTCCACAACCACCGTCTATTCCACCTATAGTGCTATGTAAATGGCTCACACTCATGTATTCCGTGAAAGTTGAAAAAGTTTGAGAACGTCAAAAGTGTGAAACAATTGCTTGGCTTGTCATCGGGGTTGTGCATGATTTAAATATTTTGTGTGATGAAGATGGAGCATAGCCAGAGTATATGATTTTGTAGGGATAAGCTTTCTTTGGCCATGTTATTTTGAGAAGACATAATTATTTTGCTAGTATGCTTGAAGTATTATTGTTTTTATGTCAATATTAAACTTTTGTTTTGAATCTTATGGATCTGAACATTCATGCCACAATAAAGAGAATTACATGGATAAATATGTTAGGTAGCATTCCACATCAAAAATTCTGTTTTTATCATTCACCTACTCGAGGACGAGCAGGAATTAAGCTTGGGGATGCTTGATACATCTCCAACGTATCTATAATTTTTGATTGTTCCATGCTATTATATTATCTGTTTTGGATGTTTTATATGCCTTAATATGCTATTTTATATGATTTTTGGGACTAACCTATTAACCTAGAGCCCAGTGCCAGTTTCTGTTTTTTTCCTTGTTTTAGAGTTTCGCAGAAAAGGAATACCAAACGGAATAAAACTTTCGCGATGATTTTTCTTGGACTAGAACACACCCAGGAGACTTGGAGTGCAAGTCAGAAGAGCCGCGAGGCGGACACAAGGGTGGAGGGTGCGCCCCAACCTTGTGGGCCCCTCGTTGACCTCCTGACCTAGATCTTCCTTGTATATATACTCTAATACCCCAAAAACATCCAGGGGAGCCATGAAAGCACTTTTCCACCGCCGCAAGCTTCTGTACCCGCGAGATCCCATCTTGGGGCCTTTTCCGGCATCCTGCTAGATGGGGATTCGATCATGGAGGGCTTCTACATCAACACCATTGCCTCTCCGATGAAGCGTGAGTAGTTTAACTCAGACCTTCGGGTCCATAGCTAGTAGCTAGATGGATTCTTCTATCTCTTTGATTGTCAATACAAAGTTCTCCTCGATGGTCTTGCAGATCTATTTTATGTAATACTCTTTTGCGGTGTGTTTGCCGAGATCAGATGAATTGTGGATTTATGATCAGCTTATCTATGAATATTATTTGAATCTCCTCTGAATTCTTATATGCATGATTTGATATCTTTGCAAGTCTCTTCGAACTATCGATTTGGTTTGGCCAACTAGATTGTTTTTTCTTGCAATGGGAGAAGTGCTTAGCTTTGGGTTCAATCTTGCGGTGTCCTTTCCCAGTGACAGCAGGGGCAGCAAGGCACGTATTGTATTGTTGCCATCGAGGATAAAATGATGGGGTTTTCATCATATTGCTTGAGTTAATTCCTCAACATCATGTCATCTTTCTTAAAGTGTTACTCCGTTCTTTATGAACTTAATACTCTAGATGCATGCGGAATAGCGGTCGATGTGTGGAGTAATAGTAGTAGATGCAGAATCATTTCAGTCTACTTGACATGGACGTGATGCCTATATTCATGATCATTGCCTTAGTTATCGTCATAACTTTGCGCTTTTCTATCAATTGCTCGGCAGTAATTTGTTCCCATCGTAATAATTTCTATCTTGAGAGAAGCTTATAGTGAAACCTATGGGCCCCAGATCTATTTTACAACATATTAGTTTTCCGTCAACTTGCCAATTTCTGTCACCGTTCCTTTATTTTGCAATCTTTAGTTTTCGTTCCATAAACCAAAAATATTACTTTACCGTTTATCCATCTCTATCAGATCTCATGTTGCAAATAATCGTGAAGGGATTGACAACCCCTTTATCACGTTGGGTGCAAGGTTGGTGTTTGTTTGTGCAGGTATTCGGTGGCTTGCACGTTGTCTCCTACTGGATTGATACCTTGGTTCTCAAAACTGAGGGAAATACTTACGCCACTTTGCTGCATCACCTTTTCCTCTTCAAGGGAAAAACCAACGCAAGCTCTAGAGGTAGCACTACAGTGAGCGCACACTAGGCGGCGGGACTGTAGCCGTGCGTCTCCCGACAAGGCCTCCGTCATCGAGATCTCGCTCACTCCCGCTTCCAAGGCCCGACGACGTACTCCTGTCCCCATCCATGGTAAGCGACCCCTGGCATCTGTTGCTAGATTTCCCCGATAGCGCGTGTGCACCATAGGATGCGCCATGATCGAACGGCATTACACGTCCCTCACATCACAACCGTGCAACTATAGCTGGAGGATTTATATGCGCTAAATGCCTAGAAAATGCACATAATCCCCTACATATGGTAAATGAGCCCGGAAAAGTGCCAAATTTGAACACGGTGATTTGCAGGGTGTATGTGCATCGTAGAAAAAAACTCAAGGGCAAAGAACGAAGAATATTTGGATTCTCCTTCAATCTTGGCGATTTCCCTCTCGAAAGCATGGAACTTCCTCGGTCATCGTCCGATTTATGAAGGGCGTGCATGACGACGTAAGCCAAACCTTCTCAAACATTTACCAGGGATGGTGAGGCCATACCATGGCACCATGCCAGGCATCATGTTTTTCAAGCATTTATTTCATTTTTCTATAGTTGAAAAACCAATAAATCAACGTTTGTGGTTGACTATTGCCACACATTTCGTCGAAATATCTTCCCATTCCTTGTATAAGGCATGAGAATTTAGTAAATAGCACGAGCATGGTTTTGCAGACCGTTCTTGTGCACCCTTTCATGCACCGATTGTTTGCATTTGAATTATGTGCATTAATGCCTAGAAAATGCACATAATCCGCTAAATATGGTAAATTAACCCGGAAAAGTGCCAAATTTGAACACGGTGATTTGTACGGTGTATGTTCATCGTACGAAAAAAACACATGGACAAAGGACGAAGGAAATTTGGATTCCCCTTCAATCTTGGTGATTTCCCCCTCGAAACCATGATACTTCCTCAGTGAGGGTTCGATTTATGAAAGGCGTGCATGACAACATAAGGCTAAAATTCTCAATTTTTTACTAGGGAACAGTGAGGCCGTACCATGGCACCACGCCAAGTGTCATGTTTTGCAAGCATGTATTTCATTTTTCTATAGTTGAAACACCAATAAACGACGCGTTTGCGGTTGACTATTGCCACACATTTCCTTGAAATCTCTGGCCATTCCTTGTAAAAGGCATGAGAATTTACTAGATAGCACGAGCATGGTTTTCTAGACCGTTCTTGTGCACCATTTCATGAACCGATTGTTCGAATTTGAATTATGTGAATTAATGCCTATAAAATGCACATAATCCCCTAAATATGGTAAATGAGCCCAGAAAAATGCCAAATTTGAACATGTTGCATTGGAGGGGGTATGTTGATCGTTGGAAAAAAACTGAACGACAAACTAGGAAGGAAATTTGGATTCCTGGCCCCTTCAATCTTGGTGATTTCCCCCTCGAAACCATGAAACTTCCTCGGTGATGGTTCGATTTATGAAGGGCATGCACGATGACATAAGCCAGACCTTCTCAAATTTTTACCAGGGCATAGTGAGGCCATACCATGACGCCATGCCAGCCGTCATGTTTTTCAAGCATGTATTTCATTTTTCTGTAGTTCAAAAACCAATAAACGACGCGTTTGTGGTTGACTATTCCCACACATTTCCTTGAAATCTCTACCCATTCCTTCTAAAAGGCATAAGAATTTACTAAATAACACGAGCATGGTTTTCCGTACCGTTCTCGTGCACCTTTTCATGCATCCATTGTTTGAATTTGAATTATGTGCATTAATGCCTAGAAAATGCACATAATCCCCTAAATATGGTAAACGAACCCAGAAAAGTACCCAATTTGAACACGGTAATTTGGAGGGTGTATGCTCATCGTAGAAAAAACTCATGGACAAAGGACAAAGGAAATTTGGAATCCCATTCAATCTCGGTGATTTACTATCGCACATGATTCATCTCCGTCGCCTCTGTGAACCGTGTGTGTTCACCCACACATGCAAAAGGAAAAATAAAACCCTCGCCCCCCTTGCCCACTTCGGCGGCCATTGCTGTGGTTATTTCTAGCTAGCAGCTGGCTAGGGGATTGGGGATTTTACAATTCACCCATGTGGAGCACGGGAAGCATTCGATGGAGCATGGGAAGACTAAGTGGAGCACATAACCCTAATACCGTATGCGGTGTCACGTGTTATCTATCAGACACGTGTTAACATGAGGAAACGTATGTGTAACTTACTAATCATCGCACACGAGTACTCACACACGCATCGTGTGCGATACTCCTAGCCACCTCAAGCAACTAGTTTGCATTTTGCAAAGTTTTTTGTACACACAGAATCGCACATGAATTAACTGTAGTAACCATCTGTGTTATAATTTCTCATCGCAAACAGTTCATCCGAGTGGGCTATTTGCCGCATGTCACGAACATCTTGTTTACACAAATGTCTGTGTTCTTTTGGCTCATCGCAAACAGTTCATCTATGTAAACTGTATGCCGCATATCACACACATCTTGTTAAGTTGAACAGTTTCTGTTGTGTTCCCTAATCGAAAATAGTTCGTCCGAGTGAACCATATGCCGTATATCACACACATCTTGATCTGGCTAACCATTTCTGTGCATTCACTAATAGCAAATAGTTCATCGGAGCGAACTGTATGCCGTGTATCGCACACACCTTGATATGGTTGCCCGTTTCTATTGTTCTGTCTCATCGCAAACAGTTCATATGGATCAACCTAAAGGAAATATGCCCTAGAGGCAATAATAAAGTTGTTATTTTATATTTCCTTATTCATGATAAAGGTTTATTATTCATGCTAGAATTGTATTAATCGGAAACCTTGATACATGTGTGAATACATAAACAAACACCGTGTCCCTAGTGAGCCTCTACTAGACTAGCTTGTTGATAAGATGGTTAAGGTTTCCGAACCATGGACATGATTTGTCATTTGATAATGGGATCACATCATTAGGAGAATGATGTGATGGACAAGACCCATCCGTTAGCTTAGCATATTGATCGTTCAGTTTTATTGCTATTGCTTTCTTCATGTCAAATACATATTCCTTCGACTATGAGATTATGCAACTCCCGGATACCGGAGGAATACCTTGTGTGCTATCAAATGTCAAAACATAACTGGGTGATTATAAAGATGCTCTACAGGTATCTCCAAAGGTGTTTGTTGGGTTGGCATAGATCGAGATTAGGATTTGTCACTTCGAGTATCGGAGAGGTATCTCTGGGCCCTCGGTAATACACATCATAATAAGCCTTGCAAGCAATTGACTAATGAGTTAGTCTCGGGACGATGTATTACAGAACAAGTAAAGAGACTTGCCGGTAACGAGACTAAACTAGGTATGAAGATACCGACGATCGAATCTCGGGCAAGTAACATACGGATGGAGAAACGGAATAACATATGTTGTCATAATTGTTCGACCGCTAAAGATCTTCATAGAATATGTAGGAACCAATATGAGCATCCAGGTTCAGCTATTGGTTATTAACCAGAGAAGTGTCTCGGTCATGTCTACATAGTTCTCGAACCCGTAGGGTCCGCACGCTTAACATTCGATGACGATATAGTATTATATGAGTTATGTGATTTGGTGACCGAATGTTGTTCGGAGTCCTAGATGAGATCATGAACATGACGAGGAGTCTTGAAATGGTCGAGAGGTAAAGATTGATATATAGGATGATGGTATTCGGACACCGGAAGTGTTCCAGAGGGTACCGGGTACATATAGGGTCACCCGAAGAGGTTCCGGACATCCCCGGCAAAGATATGGGCTTAATGGGCCAAGGGAGGGACAGACCAGCCCACAAGGGGCTGGTGCACCCCTCCACCAGGCCGGCCAGCCCTAGGGAAAGGAAAGGGGGGAGGGCAAGTCCCTCCTTCCTTCCCCTCCACTACAAAAAATACACTTCCGTGATGATACATGTTTGTCACAGTAGGTCATGTTTTCTGTCATGCATGTACATCCATGACGATTTTATGATAGAATCAAGATAATCATACCTATGCTATCATAGAAGTGTTCCATGACATTACCAAAATTATCATCACGGAAGTGTCCACTTCCATGACGATAAATGGCGCATCACGGAAGTGCTTTCGTCAAGGGTAACCGACACATGGCATCCACCGTAACGGGTCGTCGTTAAGCTATCGGGTCCGGTTTCGGATCCGATAACCCGTTAATAGCCCGGACCAAAGGGGATTTTCCACGTGTAAAATTCTCATTGGCCGGAGGAAACACGTGTTGGCTCACCATTGGGACAGTTATCATCCACTCATTGGACATGAGGCGCCTATGATAGGTCGACACGTGGCATGGCCTAACAGCGGCCCATTCCGGTGAAAAAGGTCGGCCGAGTAAAAATTAGTAGGCCGGCCCATATAAGGCCTACTTGTGTCAGGTCCATTTAAGCCCACGGCCCATACGAGATGTGCCAATTCGGCCCGTCAACGGCCCGTTAACGATTTGACACCATTGCAGCCCATCGTCAGTTCGAGCCCGTTAACAGCCCGATGTGGTTTTGGCCTGTTAACGACCCATTCAAGGGATGGGCCAATTTTCAGGATGTACATCTTTCGGTCTTTTAGCGACCCATTTAAGTGTTGGGCCAATTTCCTACCCGGTGTGTCTTTCAGCTTGTTGACGGCCCATAAATGAGTTGGGCCATTTGAAGTTGGACCTGAGTTTTGGCCTTTTAATGGCCCATGCTCTTCATGGTCCAATACCAGCCCGGTTTCTCTTTCGCCCTACTAAAGGCCCACAACACAGTTGGGCCATATATAGTACGACCTCACTTTCGGCCTCTTAGCGGGCCATGCTCTTCATGGTCCAGTACGAGCCTGCTATCTCTTCCGGCCTGCTAAAGGCCCAAAGTATAGTTGGGCCATATGTAGCCCGACCTTAGTATCAGCCTGTTAATGACCCGTGAAATCAAATGGGCCCACCTGTTGCCCACTTCAATGTCGTTCTGTTAACGACCCGGGAGGTAACATGGCCCACCATTAACTTTCGGCCTAGTAACGGCCCATTAACTTAATGGACCCACTAAAGTTCGAACATGTCTGTAGGCCCAATTAGATAATTTGAGCCCATTACGATGAGCAATTATGCACAGGACCAAAAACCGATCAATCAAAGGCCTATGAGAATTTTGGCCCCTGTGAGCCCATTAGGGAAGCTCATTAAGGCCAGTGGGCTGCTTCCTTCATATAGGGCCCACAACTGTTCATGCTAACTAATAGTTTCACTGGTTTTTAGCTTCCTAGCGACCATTTAGCTGGAATGCGAGGCGTGCTAAGCAAAGGTATGGCATACAGGCAAAAACGTTGCACATCCAACATATATTACAGGAAATTACATCCAATAGGCAATCAAAGATTGATGCCAGTGCAAACAAATGAACAGAACCCAACGATCTACAACGTCACAATCTGCAACCTCAGCGCGGATGATGCCCATAAGCATGTGGGCAAGTTCTTCCTGCTTTGCTACACTATCTCTGAAAACTGATCAGTTGTTTTTGCGCACGAATGTGCACCTCTGATTCCTCCACCATTTCCATCATTGCTTCAGCCAGTAATTGGTTCACAAACATACATTTTTTCCATTGCATTTGAGACAGAGGAAACTGAACAGATTCAGATGGCGATTTTGGCAGGCTTGTATTATTGATAGTGGAGAGTGTCTCGACCACTGCATCATAACATAAATTAGGAGGGGAACCGAACAGATTAATCAAGAGTTATTGCCATATTACCTGGCCTAGATTTATTGGAAAGAAACAATGGGGTTGCCTTGCTGTTTTCAGAGTTTGTCTTCTTATCTTCAGTAGCCTGCACCAAATTAACACACTAGCATTGCTATCATTGGTCAAGTCAGATAATAGGAAAGCAACATTGACACACTGAACGTTTGGGAAACCAGAGCACACCAGCCTACGCCAAATTAACACAATATGGCACAACTATCATCAGCCAAGTAAGTTAATACGAAAGCAACATTGACACAATGAATGAATTGGCAACCAGAGCAGCACTACAATTCAGTAATGTGCATGATATGAGATAGTACACTCATAGTATGCAAAACTACCAGGTAGTTTTCCTTACAAAAATCAACATTGTCGCCTTTAGGGCCTGTTTGGTTGGAGACTAGTGTGGCCAAGCCAAAGTGTGGCTAGCCACACAAGTATGGCAAGCCATAGAAGTGTGGCTGTGAAATTGGACGCCAAACTTTGGCAAAAGTTGGCAAAAAATTGTCTCTATGACAAGTAGGCCATATGGGTAATAAAGTGTGGCAAGCCAAAGTGTGGCAAAAACCAAACACATGCCAACTAAATTGTGGCTGCCAAATTTTGGCTTGGCAAACTGTGGCTGGGAACCAAACAGCCCCATACATTTTGCTACAACTAAATTTAGATCAGATAAAGGTTGGATTCACGCCGATTAACAAAATACATGCTGATGTAGAAATATAGTGATATACAACAGGTACTTACATCAGCATTGGAGCACAGAGAATTCCCGCAAGATACTTTCCTCGAATACGATCACAGTGCAGAAAGTCTTCTATCATTTAACCTTATTTTCTAAAAGAGAGATGGGTAAGAAACATGTAGAAAATATGATCAGAATGCTATAAAATTTCATGATGCAAGGATACGCACACGCTTCTTAGAATGGAGTTGACATATTTTTGCTGGACTGGAGCGGACTAGTTCTTTGGCCACTGGAATCTGCTTATTATCAGTAGGAGTTGGGTTTCTCTGTGCTGGAGCAGTATCTATGAAAACTGGAGTTGGTTTACTATCTCCTGGCGTTTGGATCTTTTGCAAAGACCTGGTTTGTAACCCTTCAGATTCTAACATAGCCGTCTTCCCATTGCATGCCTTATATAGAAGAATGGTGCTTCAATTATACAACATGCTACAGCAGAGATGGAATAGGTACCGAAGATAAGAAAGGCATGACATATTGACATGTATTCCCTCCATCCGGAAATAAATGGATGGGTCTAGGCATATTTCAGTTCTGGATACATCCATTTTTATCCATTTCTGCGACATGTAATCCGGACGGAGGGAGTATGATGTAAGAGCTAGGGATACGATAGGACAATAGTGTAAAAAACACTACTTGAATGTAAAATTGTATGCTAGCGGAATACATACAGAAAAACACTAAGGCAACATATGCGTGTATGATTGGGAAACTAAGATGGCATTGCAACAAACCACTAGAACATCACTTCAATGTAAAAAAAGAACATGGTATGGTAGACAGATGAAGTACATACTGATGAATAACAATGCATAAGATATTCAGAAGCATGATGTCCAAACTAAGCAGATGGCATTGCGATAGAGTAGAATGACAGTACTTGAATTTGAAAACATGTTATCATGAATGGAATAGGTACTGAAAAACAGGAAGGCATGACATATTTACATGCATGATCAGCAGGCTAAGCACAAGGCATTGCAACAGAGTAGATGCACTCTAGGACATTATATGCATGTTGTACCCATATCACGGGCCAAGTTAGAGCAAGGACCTTGTGGGGTGAATAGGATTCATCATCTTTCTGCAAGTCTTCTGAAGATCTGCCTTTACATGTTCCATCATATTGGGTATCATTGACGTCAAGTTTGTTGGCCGTTACATTGCTCCGTGAGGTTCTTGTGGATAAATCAGTGTGTGCAATTATATCTGACATGCATGGAAGACAACTAGTAGTTAGATTTATGTAATGAGTGCCTGTAGGAGAAGACATAAATAGTAGGACTGGGGTTAACTAGCAGCAACAGGTCTCAAAAACTAAAGGGAGAACACAGATGAAAGCTATAGAGTATGTATCGTTTGTACTCAAGATTAACTAGATGGCACACAAAAGTATTAAAGAACAACATAGGTAATACTAGAAGTGGTATAATACTATAATCACCAGCCTGTGGGATAGCATTGGCTGATGGATGGTAACTATGGAACAACGTTACCTAAAGAACAAGTCTCTTAGCTGAACTATGGAACAACGTTAACTCCTGAACAAGACCCGTAAGAGATTGGCATGAATATATAGTGAAATGTGATAATCTATTTTCCATGCTTAGATGAATAACAAAGCCATAAATGTTGCACACAAGTAAGATTAGGGTGCAACCTATCTGGCCGCCATCCATAGGAGTGAGCATCATGTGCTGACTTATCGATGGCCCTGCAGTTGTTGTGGCTGTCCATGTCGGGCACGCGCATTCGATGTAGGGAACTGTTGAGTGGGGACTATAGCTCCCTTCTGGTGTATGCTTCCCTTGTTGGAGCAGCTGCGGTGAGTCGGAAGACGGTGTGGCTGAAGATGCAGAACACGCATAATGTTAAGAACGACACATATCTCTGATCTGAAGAAATACACTAAGAGATCAACAGCAACGTACGAGAGAGGTCACACATCTGTTGACTGAAGACTAAATTGGGGGTCACACGATTTTATTTTATTTTGGTATTGTCCGATCTACGCCGGATGGCTTGATGGCAGTCTTGTGCCTCCCGGCTGACACTGTTCGGAATCTTCCCCGAAGAGCCAGCGATCACCGGCAGAGCAGCCTGCCTCCATCGTCCGTGGCCACGAGAGCTTCGACCAAAACCCCGATCCCTGCCCCACCGCACTACCGTGGTTGCGCCGCCCCCGCCAATCCACAAAGACTCGTCGTCATCAGATCCGATGGCGGCAGTACCTTCAACCCACACAACTCTAAGATAGCTATCTAAGCTGCTTCTGGGGCGAACTTGCACCCCCACACCCTTACGTTAGACACCAGCCAACCGGCAGCCTAGGAGCTCCGCCGCCTCGAGGGGTGCTTCTTCCCATCGGGAATCGATTGGCCCAGAATAAAAATTCATACAACTGATGCCTAAATAAAGTGATTTGAGATGAGGGTACGACCTATCTTGTGGCCCAGTGAAGTAGGCAGCTCCAGCTGCCGAGTCGGTGAGGCTGGCGCGGTTGCGGTGGCTACCGGCGGCAGGGAAGTAGAGATGTCGCAACGGTCGACGGCTACGGGGAAGCAGCGCCGGGGCCCTGCACGAATCCGAAGTTGGAGCCGCTCCGGCGTCGTGCACAACAGCGGGGGTGAATCGGCTCCGGTACGGTTCACGCGGCCGTCGTCGAGGCAGCTCCGGCAGCACGTAGTAAGAGGCACACGGCCTAGTGCATGACGGCAAACGGACAACGTCTCCGGCATTGGGGAGGAGGGCAGCAGTGAATTTGGTGCGGTGGGGGCGCCATGGGAGAGGGGTTGAGGTTTCGCGGCTAGGGAGAAGGGAGCTTCCGGGGAAAAGGTGATTTGGCGCCCACGAGGTATGAATGGGGAATTGGGAGGGGGAACCATGTCTTAAGGATGCATTTGTCTGAAATTTGGGGGGGTTACAGTTCTACCCCTACCTTTAGGCTTCTGGTGTTGGGTCTGTGTACTGAGCGTCGGGGATAGTATAGTAACATTGCTTCTCCCAAATAGTGCGCGCGAGTGATTTCAGGCGAGGAGGGCGTGTTTTGAAATAGTGGGCGTGAGCGATTTCGGGCGAGGAGGGCGTGTTTTGAAATAGTCGGCACGAGCGATTTTGGCCGAGGAGAGTGTGTTTTGCTACCCATGGTTTATGAATTATTCGGCACATGTCATTTCGGCCGAGGAGAAGGCACGCTTGGATGAAGTTACGAACCTACCCTCGATGTACAACGGGCCAATTGAAGAGTGTCCCACATAGGCCGGTAATTTTGCGTGTCCCATTTATTTGCTCGGGCTAATTCCACCGAGCAGAGGGTGTTTAATGGTTTGTGCAAATTTTTGAAGAATGAGCATCCACGTCTACCTTACCAAGTCAATTCGAATCAAATTTTGAAATATTAGCTTGCCACTTCTTTTTTAGATGGACAGATGATGCTCGGGAGTAATATGTTTTTACATGCTCGTTGCTAACGATTTACTATATGACAAATAGTTGACCCACTCAAAAATGGGAATCAAACCTAGAATGAAATATCTCGATTCAATGAAACAACCCGTTCACCAGGTCAAAATAGTGAACTAAATCCAAAATTGAACACCTCAATCGAGTAGCATGTTGTACAGTATTATAGTACTCCATGAACATGTTCAAAGTCAAAATAATGAACTTGTTTGATACGCATATCTTCGTTCATGTGTGGATTTCAGACAACATGTTCTCCAATTTAAATATTTGAATGCAAGTTTATATCGAAACATGGTTTATATCAATCTTTGATGCATAAAACGTGACCTCCCCCTCTCCCGGACTCTTGCTCTCTCTCTCTTGCCGACAATCTTCAATTCTATCGCACGCACCCAACACAAGAACCTTGTTGGTCCCTCTCCCTCTCTCTCTCTGTGTGTGTGGGGGGGGGGGGGTCTTTCTAGTTCGCATGCATATATAATCCATGTATAGGTCTCTCTCGCACACTATATATGATTCTCTAGTCCAAGCTAAATATCTTGGGTGCACTCATTGTACGCACACAAATTCCCTGGCTCGTTGCCCGTAACTCTCTCACGCACCACTCTGCCGTCTTAGAGCTCTTCCCTCTCTCTCTCTCTCAAACTCTTCATCTCCCTGGGTCACACATACACATGCATATCTCACTCGCACTCGATAGACCCATCTAAAACTCTATCTCTCTCCCTCGTTCTCTCTCCATCTCACACGCACACACACACAATCTCATGCCTAGCCAAGTATGATGGTCTCTCACTCAATTGTAGGCACACGCAGTCCCCCCTATATGTATATGACTAGCTAATTCTTAGTCTCCATCACAAACATGTGCATGGTCTATCTAGATTTCTCTCGGGGCATCTTTCTATAGCACACACACCTCGTCCCTCGATCTCCCACCCAAGTAGTCCCCTCACGATCTCAAGGGGATCTCTCTATCACAAACACACCCTCTCTCCCTCCCCATGCGTCCATCTTCTCCATGCGTCCCTCTCGACTTTGTTCCTTGTTGGCCAGACCTCTATTGGACATGTGCTATAGGGGTGTCTCTCTCCGTTGCAAACAAGCACACACTAGCTATCTTCGTGTATCTCCTCACCTCGCTTTTCTATCTCAGAGATGCATGAGTGATATGTTTGCATAAGAAATGAACACACACACACTCTCTCTAATTTATCGTTTGTTGTCCCTTTCTCTTTCACACACATACTCTTTTTTCACACTCACTCATTCTCCTTCACACGCACTTGATCTCTCTCGACTTAGGCACTCCCTTCGGTCCATAGCATATAGATTTATTGAAAATTCAAACATCACAAAGTTTGACCATGTACGTGGAGAAACACATTTACATCTAGAACGGCAAACATATATCATTAGATTCATCATGAGATGTAGTTTCGTATGATGTATCTTTGGTATTGTAGATATAAATAATATTTGCGTAAACCTGGTCAAAGTTTCCAAAGTTCAACTTCTAAAAAAATTATATGCACTGCATTATCGAGCGGATGGAATATCTCTTTCCCCCTCTCAGCTATCTGACGCACCACTCAGCCTTATCGGGGCTCCTCTATCTCTCTCAAACTTTAGATCTCCCTGGTTCACACATACACATATCTCTCTCGCGCTACATAGACCCATCTAACACTCTCCGCCCTTGTTCTCTCTCTATGTGACATGCACCCCCCTAAGTACCATAATCCCTCACTCCATCATAGGCGCACGCACTACCCACCTAAGTACGACTATCTCTACTAGCCATCAGGAAACATGTATTGTCTCCTTCCATCCATACGTCTATCTTGATATCTCTCGGGGTATCTTCTATCGCGCGCACACCTTGTCACTCGATCTCCCACCCATGTAGTCCCATCACGATCTCCAGGGGATCTCTCTATGACAAATATACACTCTCTCTCCTCCCCATGTCTGCATTTTCTCTATACGTCTCTCTCGACCTCTCTCCCTTGTTTGTCAGACCCCTCTTTGCCACGTGCTAGGGGTCTTTCTCTCTCGGTTGCAAACAACCACACACTATCTCCTCACTTTGCTTCCGCTGTCGAAGATGCATGTGTGATATGTTTGCATAAGACACACACGCTTTTTCTCTACTTTTATCGTGTGTTATCCATGTCTCTTTCACACACACACACACACACATTTTTTAGTCACTCTTTCTATTTCACTCTCTCTCTCTCTAGTTAGGTACTCTCTCACGTCCATAAGCATATGGATGTTTTGAAAAGTCAAACCTCAGAAAAGTTTGACCAGGTATATGTGGAGAAAAACATTTACATCTGGAATGATCATTAGATTCATCAGAACATGTACTTACTTCATACTATCATTTATCTTTGGTATTGTAGATATAAGTAATTTCTTTATAAACTTGATCAAAGTTTCAAAAGTTCGACTTTAAAAAAATGTAGGCACTACATTATCGAACGGAGGGAGTAGCTCTTTCTCTCTCTCTACTATCTCTCACGGGCCTCCCCTCTCACTCGAACTCTCAATACCGAGGGATTATACGGTCACTGCGTCAACATATAGCTCCGTATATTGTTTAGTTGACCGGTCAACCAGTCCACATGCTGCCTTGTCAACTCGTGTTCTCTATCTTCGTGTGCTGGCCCATGTGGCAGTGGGTGAAAATAAGTAAACTAGAGGTCCATCTGACACGCGGTGAAGTAAACAAAGTTGAAACCACTCGGGGTAGCACCCCGCACGCTAGTAAATTGAGGGCACACTTCTTTCGCGTGAAGGACACACTCGCACACACTTCACCATTGCGCGGCGGCATGCATAGAAGGACGCACTCGCGCACACCCAACACACAACACACACCAGCACACGTGTACACCGGCGTCGCCGCCGGCTGAGATGGATAGCGAGGCAGCCAACAAGCGGAGGCGGCTCGAGCCAAAACCGCATCCGGCGAGCCTAGACTTCATCAGTAGCCTCCTCGACGACATGTTGCTTGTCATCGTCGGCATCCTCCCCACCAAATATGTCGTGCGGGCCACCCTGCTCTCCCGGCGGTGGCGCCCCCTCTGGCCGCGTCCCCCTCAACCTCACCGTCGACAGCTGCCTCTGCGACGGGGATTGCAAACGCATGGCCGCAGTCTCCAAGATCTTTTCATCGCACCCTGGGCCATCCAAACGCCTTGACATCCGCATGTTCAGTACCAACTGCAAGGTCCAAGCCAAGTTCGATGAGTGGTTCTTATCCCCCGCCCTAGATCAGCTCGAGGAGCTCAGCTTTGAAGATGGACGATGTCGCTCTCTGCCGCCGTCCGCGCTCTGCCTCATGCCAACTCTGCGCCGCGCCAGCTTCAGCTCCTGCTA
This sequence comes from Aegilops tauschii subsp. strangulata, assembly GCF_002575655.3. Taxonomy (NCBI): domain Eukaryota; kingdom Viridiplantae; phylum Streptophyta; class Magnoliopsida; order Poales; family Poaceae; genus Aegilops; species Aegilops tauschii. The sequence goes on from NC_053040.3 coordinate 327,039,605, forward strand.
TCTTCCCCAGATTAATGCCGCGCCCACCCTTCTTCTCCCTCAACTCAAGCAGCTCGACCTCTTTGACGTTGGCATGTCTAAGAAGGCTATGGAGCACCTGCTCTGTAGCTGTACTGCGCTCAAGTACCTTCGTCTTCAGCAGATCCACGGGTTCATTAGCCTCCACATCGCCTCGACGAATCTCCGATGGATTTATGTGTCTTGATGGCCCCACAACAAGACATCAATTGGGAAGAGAGCACTCTAGTTGTTCCATGTTATGGTCATTGAGAATGCGCCTTTCCTTGAGAAATTGCTTGTATCTGATCTAGAAGGTCCAACAAAAATCAGGGTCATTGACACGCCGAAATTGACAGCCTTGGTGTACTCGTCTGCCAAATTCTCCGAACTCTTTATTGGATCAGTAATCGTTCAAGTACAACACTCATCTTCTTCTCCATCTTCTTGAAATTCACATTTTTAAATTTCTTCTTGATGTATTTACGACTGTCATCCAGAAAATGATTCCGACAAGCTTGACCCAGTCTATGCGCACAGTGAAGATCTTGGATTTAAAATCTATCAGCCCCAATCTGGATCAAGTTGTTGGATTCCTTACATGCTTTCTATGCACGGAGAAGCTACTCATCGAGGTGAAACTTCTTTCCTATTAGTAAACGGTAATCACAACGTAGATCAATTTTTTCGTAATTTTGCCAAATTATGATGACAAGTGTAGAGTTCAAAACTGTATCTACGCACTGCACCGAAAGAAACGTTTTTAGTATTTTTTTCTCACATGATCACCTGCATCATTTTTTTGTTGTACTACTATAGTAGCCTAGGCTGGACATAGTGGCAAATAACTTAGACTAGTAACTCTATGGTCACCCTAAGAGCAAGTACTACCTCCGTCCTGCTTTACTCTTCATATTTTGTAGTATCAAAATTTGACCATAGATTTAACTGACAAAATGTTAATGCATGTCACTAAAAATTATATCGTTGGATTCGTATTTGAACATAATTTCAAATGTTATAATTTTTGGTGACATGCATTGGCATTTGTTGGATCATGGGTTCCGGCAAAACCCTTGAGATTCGAACTCTGGGGTGCGCGCGAAGTTCTTTCCCCTAGCTTGCTAAGATCTCGCGGGCGAACTCAACGAACTCACAACACAAGAGACACAAGATTTATACTGGTTCGGGCCACCACCCATTGTGGTGTAATACCCTACTCCAGTGTGGTGGTGGTGGATTGCCTCTTGGGCTGATGATGAACAGTACAAAGGGAAGAACAGACTCCTGAGGTTGAGGTGTTCTTGTGCTTGGCGAACTTGTGTGTGTGTGTGGATTCGATCAGTTCAGGCTCTGTTTCCTTTCTACTGTGGTGGCTAGTCCTATTTATAGAGGCCCTGGTCCTCCCCCCAAATATTGAGCGGGAAGGGAGCCAACAACGGCCAATTTGAAAGGGGATAGCTAGTACAGCTTATCCCGACAAAAGCGGTCTTCGCCTGCAAAAGGCTCTGGTGGTGACCCCGCCTTGGGCTCCATGGTGACCTCCGTCTTGCCGTCCTGCTGGTCTCGGTCTCGTTGCACTGATATGGAAACCTTTGCTTGACGCCTCGGTACTCCGCGCCTGCACTTGCTTCCTTAGCACCAAAGGGGAAACAAGGACACTGCATGCTGGCGCTCGCCTCATCCTGATCGTCATGACTCACGTCACGAGAACCTCGCGAGGTTTGCCCTGCCTTGATCTCTCCACTCCTCGTGAGCCAACCTGGTGAGGCCGCTCCTGAGGAGGTCTTGTGTCGTCCGCCTCGCGAGGCTTGGCCCCTCGCGAGGGTCTTGAATGCCTTGTTGATGAAGATGGGCCGTACAGGCCTGCTAGCACAGCCACGCCGTGGGCCGCAGGTAGGCAAGTCTGGGGACCCCCATTCCTAGAACACCGACAACATTTACTTAGGTAAATCTATGGTCAAAATTTTACACTAAATATGTGGTAGTACAAAACTGGGCTATAATGGCCCTCCGCTATGTAGGCCAAGACACATGCCCAATTCACTTGTGATGCATTTGGCATCAATGCCCCTCCATTGCTCGCCTGGCGCCCCAATCTGGATCACCTACTTTGCTCTGGTGCCAAATTAACTCACGCAATGAAAAAACACTTGCGTGGGAGAGGGAGAGGACTGAGGCAATAAAAAACACTTGTTTGGGAGAGTGATAGGATGGTGTAGTTGGTTTGATTGATTTGTTTATACATGTGGGTCTGTGTGCACAGCGGTGCCAACTCTCTCACATCGCTAGAGCGGTGCCAAAATCTTTTGATTTGACATCGATGCGTATTATGTGGCATACTTTTGAGAAATATGGGATCGGCCACATAGTGGAAGGCAACAAATGCCCAAGCTCTTCACGTGCTCCTAGGTAAATGAGAGGAGAGAGAGAGTGAAAAAATATCACTAGCCAGCCTACCCTATCGTATGAGCGAATGATATTGGCACCTCTTTATGACACAACAATCTTATACAGCCAACTGCTCTAATATGTTCTCTTCTTTCGCAGATAAAAAAAGACCCGAAAGTGAAAAATGTGATGCACTATAACAATCTCATCGAATGCCTTGATCTCCATCTTACAGAAATTGATTTGATTGACTACCGAGGCAGCACATCTGAGATTAAATTGGCCAGGTTCTTTGTTCTGGAGGCAAGTGTGCTCAAGGTAATGAGGTTTGGTGTTCTCTGGTGCAACAATGAATGGCGTGGTGATCACCGCAAGCGTCTAAGCCTAAATGACAAAGTCTCCACAGAAGTTGAATTAGTTTTTGAAACATCAAGTGGCCAGAGACTCAAAAATTTATTTTCCCATTAGTGACTTGTCAGGGTGGTGGATTTTAGTTTGTACCATAATGCTGCATCCACCTAAAGTAACGGAAGTTCTTACGTAAACTTCCTAGTAATTCCCTCTTCGTAGGTGCAGCATTATTCCTAACATTTGTAATATCAGTTTGAAACTTGTAATATTGTTGTGTCCTACTCCTGCATTTTCAAAATCCTACGAATCAAAGAGGTCCTGAGTTGGTGATGATGTTGTGCCTGCCATCTTTCACCAATAGCCGTCGGATCTAGATCTGACGCATACAAACCAAACTTCTGCAGTTTTGCAAGAAGATGCCCGCACTTGTTCCCTATTTACAAACAACTCCTTATCTCTCAAAATCAGCCTTATCTCCTCCCCACGACATCTAGAAGGCCATGGAAAAATCTGGCGCGATGGCCGCTGCCGGGGCCGTCCACCCCCAATCTTGGTGTTCCGTGCAATGCACGGGCATCTACGCTCGGGAAATTATGTCGAACACGGCTAGTTGTAAGCAGGATAGCTCTACAGCCATGATGATAGTGACTGCAGATGGTGAGGCTTACTTTGGTATGCCGAACACAGCGCCTACACTCAGGTGTCATCTCCGGCGCTGGGTCTTGTCACTTCACTGTGAGGAGCAGCATGTAATAATTTGACCAACGGGTAGTACAGTACTACTACTAGTACTAGCACCACCGTCTGGATTTAGTAGTACTACCACGTCCGTCTGGATTTAGTATTTTACTAGCAATATCTAGTAATGCATGTCACAAAAAATATACTACTCCTTTTGTAAATAAATACATGGTGTATTGTTTTATTCGTTTTTGAACGTAGTTCCCGCTGATATTATACACTCTCCCTTCCGGTAGATGGATCAAATCTGAAGTCTCATCAATTAGACTACTATTGTACTCACCGAGCGCTCAGCTTGGTAAGCTACATAAAAAAATTGCAATCAAATACTACTATTGTACTCCCTCCATACTGGTGCATTAGTCACGTTACGAAAACCAAATAGTAATCCCAAAACTTTTAGGCGCGGTGCATTAACTACCCACCTCGTTCCCTGTTTTTTGCCACGAAAAAAGAAATCACCCAATAGGAGACGTGGGGTGCGTATGCATTCAATGACTTGAGACTACTTAGCACAACATTTTTGGTTACATGCATTAACATTTTATTAGTTAAATCAAAGGTCAAAACTTGGCGCAAAATGCAAAGGAGACCAATAAACCAGTAAACATCAAAGTTTTCTCGTTTGGCCCCAACTGAAGGTCCGGTGAGATGACTATACTGCATCGGCACGGAGGGGGACGCAGCTTCATTGACTTACTGCACTTGCCTTTGGGTGTATGACAGGTGGGCCCAACAAGTGGCTGGCCCACCTGTCATACAGCCAAAGGCAGGTGCAGTTAAGGCACCGGAGCTCAGTCCCACAAAGGGAGGGCCGAGGAGTAGATGGCCAACACAGACATGAATGCAACGTAGTCTGCACTTCTCATATAAAGGCTCCCCGCTAGTCCAATCTACGAAATCCTATGCACCCTAACCAAGGGCAAGAGTGATCACTCCAATCGCAAGATCAGTTGACTAGAAGCTAGACCCATGGAGGCGATGAGTGCGAGCATCAGCCGGCTGTGCCAGATGGTCCACGATGCTGGCCTGCGGCCCGGCACCAAGGAATGTCTCCGGGTCGTGCTTGAGGCCGCCAGGGCGAGAGGCCGCTTGGACGACAGCTTTGTATCCTTGTTCGACGAGGTCCTTGTCGGCTTCCTCGACAAGTTCACCGTCGTCAAGAAGCTCGCGGACGACCTTGACGTACACACCAGCCCATGCGCCCAGGCTCTGTGATGCCCGCCACACTGAACGCCCTTTATGGTGACAACCTCTTCGAAGCACTGGTGGCCCTGCGATTGTCCGCCGTTGCGCCGAAGAATGTCCACCTCGAGGTCGCGCTCACCATGCAGCGCCTGGCGCAGCAAGACACCATCGACATAATCACCCACGTCTACACGCAAATCGTCCATAAGGACTACTACGTGCAAGAGGAGGAAGATAGGTCGCTGGCCTTCTTGGACCGCAAGGCAACCTTGAACGGCATTGTTCAGAAGCACGTTGAGCTCGCCACCAACACCGATGCTCCTCACACGCCGGTTGGTGACCTGGCGCACTAGGGCGTGAGGATGTCGTTGATGCATGGATCCATATGTATCTTTATCTTTTCCGTCAAATCCATGTAGTAGTATATGGTACTACTAGTAATTATCTTACCTTTCACATCAACTTCATAATTTTCGTACGTACTCCATGCATGAACCGCGCCAGAACCAAACTTCTCATTACTCTAGGGAAAATCATTATTTCTATCTATCGGTCGCGCAATGGAGCAGAACCAAATTTTACAAGTTACAAGTTCAAAAGGAAAAGCCTGCCGTGTTCGCGTCGCACCCCCACACGGTTGGTCCGGCACGCCGCTCAAGGGGGAATGCGTGTTATGTTGCATTTTCACTTACAAGTGGGACCCAGTTGAGCAAACCGACCATCGGGTAACCCCCACCCCGCCCACCGTGCGATGGGTGAGAAAACAGGAGGGAGAAGAGATGGTTGTAGCACGGACTCCAAGAAAATTGGTGTCAGATGGGACTCATGTGGGTGGCGTGTGCCGTAATGCTAGACGTGAATGCTAGTTATGGCCCATGCCACCCCACTATATCGAGCCTATATCGAGGTGCTGGTTACGTAGAACAAATTTCTTGGAGTCCGTGCTCAGCCCTCCTCTCTCTCTCTTCTCAGCCAGCCAGCAGACGCGCGGAGCCCATCATCTGTTTGCTCACATGCGGTCCCACATGCCAGTGAAAACGCGAGAGGACCCATTGAATCTGCACATCTTTCACCTCGACGTGCTAGTGAAGAAAAACAAATCCAATAAAGATCTTCGGTGGACGCTTTTGGAGTTACTAAAGAGTAAGATTCTATTTACAATTTAACCCAAGATGCACATCACGTGGCTTCAACTAGCACTCCATTTTCTTGCATGACACGACCTGGATGCTGGATGTCCCATGTGTCGGCAAAAGGAGGAAGAACACCAAATCTTCTCCACATTTAGACCGGAGGAGTAGGAAACACGGCAACCCCTGTGCCTACATCATACTACGTACAAGCCCACCTCACGCAGTCATGCTATCACCATATTTCTCGGCCTCCGTGCGACACCTAGCTCTAGTTGATCTCACTACAAGTAACTATTGTGCTAGCATACTCCAATATTAGGGTGGCTCTATGTGATGTGGCAACTTCATATAACTGGATGCTGGCTATAATACTACGGTACTCACACTCCAAGAAGTGAGTCGAAAACCATTCATAAATTGAGTTTATGACATGCATATGCAAATGTACTATTCATTACATACAACAAGTCATCAACACATAACAACAACTAGGATACATGTTGGATTATAGATTAGTTCCAACAAAACATTCTAGTAAATACTAAAGTTTTCATCACACAACAAATGGCCTCCGTCCCCCACATGAGTGAAGCCACTTCGCACCCCCACACAGTTGGTCCGCCATGCCGCTAGGGAAACGCGTGTTGTCTTGCATCTTCACTTAGGCCAACTCCAGCGCGTGCAGCTCGGACGTGCGCTCGCCCAGCCCCATTTCCCTCAACGCCCCCGAGCTACCCAACCACGGCTACGTGTTTTGCGCACCCGGCGACCGGATTTGGAGCGAATCCGGTCGGGCTTGAGTTCGCCCGGCTATGGGAGGCCGCGTCGCACCATGGACTGGCCGGGCACTGAGCCGGAAGGCCCCGGCAAGGCCGCATGCAGGTACTGACTCCTTCTCTAGCCGCTCGGATCTACACCGTCGGTGGTCCGCCAGCAGATACATGAATGGCGGTTGGCCAGGCTCGGTGCTGGCCCTAAAGCTCGTCGGCGCACTGTTGCCACTCATTACGTGCGACGACTGCCCAAAGAAGGTCTTGCGCCGCGTGTCTACAACGCCGAATCATCCCGGATGGGTGTTCATCAAGTGCTCAACTGATGGGTTATGTGCTACTTTAGCTTTGGTTGTGCTCTCGGATTTGACTAGTTGTGCTAACTTAAAATTTTATTGTGTAGAATGGATGCAAGTTTTGGTATTGGTAAGAAGAGTACATCGATATATTGATAGAGCACAATTTAGTAGATGTTCTAGCACTTTGAGCTAGCATAGAGGCTAGAGATGAGACTAGTGCACTTGTTGATAGAATAGAGGCTAGACATGAGACTAGATACAAGGAAGCAACGTCTACTTCTTTACACTCGAAGAAGAAAAGAAGCACGCAAGATCGAGCCTCCGCAGATCAACAATGAATGCATCAAGAAGGCACTAATCCAACTTACAGGAGCAGTTATGGAAGTTGGATATCTTCTAAAATGTATTCTTGTGGTTCTTGTTTTCTTTGGTCTTGCTTTTCTAGTCAAAATTTGGTGATGTATTTCCATGTACCAAAAATCAATGATGAAAAAAGATATGTGTTTGCAAAGAAAAATGTACGCGGCCGGGATGCATCCGCGCGTTGGGCGCACGGCCAGCGCATCCGAGAAATGGCCCGAACACGACGCCATTGCCCTACCCAAACGGACAGAATCCGGGCAAAACGGACGTCCATTTGGGGTCGTGCGTTGGAGTTGGCCTTACAAGTGGGACCGCAGTTGAGGAAACCGACTATTGGCAAACCCCCACCTCGCCCGCCGCGCGATGGCTGAGTTAGAGAAATGAGGAGGTTGAAGAGATATCTTTAGCACGGACTCCAAGAAATATGGTGTCAGATGGAAGTCGCGCTGGTGGCGTGTGTCGTACTCCTGGACGTGAATGCTTGTTCTGGCCCATGCCACCCTACTATATATCGAGGATTCGAGGTGTTGGTTACGTATAGCGAACACATTAACATATGGCCCACCTCACACTGTGGCCAAATTTTCTGGAGTCTGTGCTAGGTTAAAAGGTGTTCTTTGTGAGGGTGGATGGCTGGTCTCAAGTTTAAAATTTGTTGTATTACATATACGTAGACGTAGATATAGTGGAGCAGTTTTGAAAGTTTGAACTCAAACATAAGAATGCAATTTCTACTGGACACATCCAAGGACCTAGGATGATGGGATTCACAGCTACAGTAAAAACACCCGCCCGATGTGCGGAGCATGTAAAGCTAGTACAAATAGTAGTATTATTGTTGATTGGACTCATCTGATAAACTATTGCAATGCACGTACAATTATGTATTCGGAAAATATATTTGTGCCTCGTCGTAGCACCCACTCTGAGAAGCGACTCGAAATCCATTCATAAATTTAGTAAGTTTATCACAGGCATATCATTTAGCATTACATACAACAGGTCATCAACCCACAACGACAACGAGGATACATAATAAATACTAAAGTTTTCATCAAACAAGTAATAACAAGCAATGAAACGAACTTCATGTCAACCAATCCTCGGCGTTGGAAACGCTTGCTTTGAACCAGAAGTGATTCTCTGGGAAGGGCCAACTACTGTTAATCTCAAGACCAACACAGGATTGATCATCCAGGCTGAAGCGGCCTATATCAAGACGCATTGTGATAGCCACGGTAGGGTACCATAGCAATGTCCGAGGTATAGATAATATTGCTTCTCATACATGGTAGCAACGTTGTTTCAACAGCAGCTAGATCGCCTTTCACCATCATTGGATAGTTTTGTCCAAGGAAGAGCGAGTTTCCTCCAAGACTGTCAATACTGAACTAGGGAGAAGGTGTTGGCGCTAGCACACTAGTATCCATCCCGAATACCCTGCAACAGATGTTGGAATAGGTACGGAGAGTGCGACCATGCGAGACAACACCTGCTTCCTTAGTAACATCAGCAGTGCCCTGTATACAGACAAGAAGAGGTGATCCATCGGAATAAGTTCCCAGGGGCCACTGAGTATATAGGTCCTGCTCGTCCTCATGCTCGTGATCATCACCATTGTCATCTCCCCCTTGGTTATAAATTTTTTCAAGTATAGGTGGTGGAATGTTCACAGGACCTTGGAAACACAAGAAGGTTAATTAGTAAAGGGAAACTAGCTAACCCGCATGCATGTGGATGAAACAATTATAATTACGGTGGAAGACAAATGTACCGAAAGCATCAGGATTCCATGCAAAAACAGTGCCACGAGTGGTTGCAGCAAACACAAGACCCTCATATTGAATTGCATCATAGTACACATCCGTGTACAGAAAATGATTTTTGAGCAATATCCATGGAGGCGTGGAAGTAAGGACGGCAACAAGCTTGTCGAAGATAGCAACAACTTGATAGTTCGTGTAATCCCAAGAGCGGTTGGAAACTCGACAAATTGCTATTTTCTGTAGACGACAGTCACCATGATCGTACTTGAACATACATAGAACATCGGTGTGCTCAACCTTTGGGTAGTCTGAGATTTTTGGAAGTGGAACCCGGTGATGACTATACACATTCACAAGTTCCCACTCGCAGTTGTACCCAATATAAACAACCCAATCTCCATTTGCGCCTACCCAAGCCTTACCCTCAAGCGATGGCATCTTAACATAACACGTATCATTATCAAGCGGCATCAACTTGCACAAGGCGAGGCTTTCGTCGTTCGCGCGCCAGTGATCAGGGTCACGGCGAAGAAGATAGGGGAGATCAAACCGCTCCTGGAACCTTTGGGTTCTTTGTAATGATGTTATTAGTTGAGTCAAGAATGGTCTTGAACGAACCTGCCATGCTAGCCGAGGTGATGACGTCGCACCGATCAATGAGTTCCTCCACCATGTCATCTTTCAGATCGGAGCAAGAATAACGGGGTCATTTCCGTCCTGTTCCCTCCATGGAGAAGACGATCAAACAATGGCAGAAGGAAGGGTGAAGGCAAATGGAGGAGGGAGGAAGAGTGTGCGACAGCAGTTCCAAATCGAGAGGGAAAGGCGAAGAGGCAGTGGATGGTTGCCACGGTACACAAAGAGGCGCCCCGGCTTACATAGACGTCCGTTCGGAAATTGTACAAAAGGACTCGCCGTCGTCTCACTGGCATGTTGGAACGGGACCACATGTCAACGAAACATGGTGTGTCATTTTCATGCAAAATGCGATCTGGCCGCGTTGGCCCTAGGTGCCGCATTAGTTATCGACTTTATTTTTTTAATGGCATGCCGTTCAGTTTTGAAGCACGACTAACTGGCACTGTATGCAGAGAAAATATAAACTACTCTATCACTACTCCACCTCTAGTACTAGTATCAAAAAAGATATATAGGCTGGAGCTTCATTGCTTTCTTGCTAAGGGCTGCCCACTTGCTTCTCACACTATCACCCTCTCTCCAGATCTAAAAAAGACGACCTCTCTCTCCCTCCTCATCGGTGGTCTCAGATCCGCCGGGGAAGAAAAGGACGTGCAGCGTTGACGCACTCGTCGTCGGCAAGCGAGATCACGCACTGACGACAAGGTCGTCCTCTCAGACCTAGCGCCCGCTCGAGATGGCCTCCGTCCCCAAGCTCGCTGCTGTAGTGTGTGCGGAGGACGGCAACCATGAGTGAATCCACTTCCCGACGACCCTCAGGTATGCTACCTCTTTTTGAACCATACCCTTGTTCTATTGCCCCATTTGCCACGTCGCCGCATGTCGATCTTTTTCCACTCCACCATCTTCCCAATTTGCTATCCTCTGCTCTGCTGGTCACACAGACGAAAACCTTAGTTTGCACTATTAAAGGAAACCCTACTTCATGCAGACTATCCATGTCATGGTTGAATAAGGAAAGGAAGGGAGAAAGTACTATCCAAGAGACTAGGCATCGAACCCGCATCTAGGTTGAAAAGGAGAAATCAGTAGCTAAGGAATGAGTCTCGTGTCTCTTGGTTGAAAAAGGGTGAAAAGGGTAGAAAGGCATGACAACGCAATAGAGAATGACCTGGTCGATCGGTTTTTTGTCCTCACATAGGAAAAAGGTGGCTAAAGAGAACAAAAATGGGACGTAATCCACATATGCTGCCCGTATATTTGTTGCTCTGGGCACCACTCTATGCGACTGTGGAGGTACATCGTACTAGTGCGCCCGCTATCCGAATGGGCATCCCATGCTCTTATTGCCACATTTTTGCTGTTAGTATAACACCAACGATAAAGTCAAGCAATGCTACTGCTAAAGTGATGCCACATTTAACTAATGCCGCACTCAGTCTAATGCCACCGATAAATTTAAGCAATGCCATTTAATGTCACTGGATTATTTCAGGGTTAGCTGTTGATTGTGGATGTATTAAAGGTTTTTCAGCTAAGGCATTCTAATGCTGTTGCACAACTAGTATACAAACGATGAAACTTGTTACCACCTTTAGATTTTTGCACTGTTAATGCTTATAGATTACATACCTCACTTTCATGAGATAAGTCAATTTTTTTGTTACAGTGTCACCAAAATGCCAAGGCGCTGATGTCATTTTATTTTGGTTAAACTGCACAAAAAATTTCAAAGAGAAGAGGAAAGGTCAAGAGTGGGCACCTCCTCCTCCGGCTCTTCTCTTGATCTGTTCGATCAAGTTTTTATGTTTGATCGATTATCAAGATTGGGATAGCAATTTTTCAAGTCCCCTCGAGTTTGAAATGATATTTACCTTGAAGGTACATGGTTTGCATTTTTTATACTGTCATTAGTTAATAATTCTAGTTACCTTCAGACTTTTGTATTTGGTTTAATGCTGTTGCACAGCTAGTATACCAACGCTGAAACTTGTTACCTTTAGATTTTGTATTGTTAATTCTTATAGAAATCTTCCAGTGCTAGCTTATGGAAATCTGTTCAGTAAAACCATTGTACTGTACCCCGTAATAAAAAACTACTCTACTGTTTCACTAGCCACTAGATTAGTGTATATTTGTACTATTCAAATGGTGTTGCATTAGTTTATGGACATATATAAAGTGTGGCAAGCTTTCCCATATATATGCTCAAGAAAACTACTACCTGGTTTTCTAAATACTAGACGTTTGGGTACTTTGAATTGAACTGCGAAAACGTCTTATATTAAGGAACAGAGGGTGTAGAGTTCACTCAAATTATCCCGGTAAAGCTAGTCACACCTTTGTTAAAATTAATGTTCATTATGTTATCGGAGGAGGTCTGTATGTTTGTCTCTAATGCCTGTCGATTATATCATGATGTAATGTTAAGTCATTTCTTTTTGTACAGTGTCACTGAATTTTCAAGGCGGTGATGGCATTTTATTTTAGTTGAACTGCACAAAATATGCTTAAAAGAAGAAGAAAGGTCAGGAATGGTTCAATTTTTAAGAAAAAACTATGTATGCCTTCCTGACATCAGCCGTTGTTACCTTATTTATTCCTTCAAACAGGTGGTTAGAAACAGTCTTGCTACCTTTTCCCATTAAGAAATTGGAATGCTTATATTTGTGAGTCTATGCTTCAACTAGTGCCACTTTTATAGTAATCACACTTTCAATATCTATGCAAACAGGGATGCTCGATTTTAGTGGAACTGCACAAAAAGTCCAAATGGTTCAATATTAGGAGCATGTTTTCTTCCAAACCATTATATCCAATTGGTGGCACTATGAGCTGTTCATTACGAAGGTACATGGTTTGCTACTATCTTGCTACTCTTTTTGTACTGTCATTAGATAGTAATATTAGTGGTTTGCATGTGAATTTATTGGCAGGGTGGACCTACATTGGAGGTGCAGGACATGATTCAATGATTGGATGCTCAATTTTGGTTGTATCGATTTCACCTCTTCCATCACCGCGAACATGGATATCCTTGGTCTGATGAAGAATAGGCGCTTTATTTCTGCTCTGAACCAGCAAATGAATTCAGTACGAAATTGTCCAGGGCAAAACATGACAGTATCAAATTGTCTAGTGCAAAACATGACAGATGCTAAGCGGAAGAGGCGTGTTTAAACCGAAAATACAAGGTGGGGTATATGTTTACTAGCTGGTTGATATTTGTGCAGACAGATGTTTTCCCATTGCTATTTGGCAAACAAACAAAGTGACCGCAATTTTGGTGGAACTGCACAAAAGAATAGTATAGTCACTTCATGCAGTGCCATTTGAAAATAGACACAGAAAGACTGGATAGTCACTTCATGGACTGCACAAAAGTAGTACTGTACTATTTATTGGCCAACACTAGGTGCTTCATTTCTTTGGTTTGATTATACAATGGGCATCATTTTGCCTAAGTTAAAGTTTGTATTCCGAAAATAGTCTCACCGTGTGATCGAGAGAAGACCAAATCATGTTGCAGTGGATGTTCCTCCGTCATGTGTGGTTCATTATCATGCTTCCAGCTGTTGGTGAAACCACTTACGTTTGCAAGAGGAATTGTAGACTTCACAAACAAATTTTTCTTTCACTCTGTACTGAATGTTGGCCCAGAGAAGCATCAATGTTTGTAGGAAGAACATATGTTTTTTCTAGATCTTTGCTTTTGGAGCTACATATTTGTATATGATCTATGAATCATTGAGATGCATTAACATGTTACTAGTTGGTTGTGAATTTGGGCTACTAATGTGAACATATTACAATGCCAGGCCTGTGAGTCTCGTGTGAACATTTCGAACGGATCGGCTCTTACTACTGTGCACAGCATGATCTTGATTTCTGTGTTCTCAGTGTTTACAAGTTCCTAGCAGTTCCTTATTTCTGTTCGCTCAGTATTTACAAGTTACTTATCGATCACTAGCTAGCCTACTAATACGCTCCTGGCAGTTTTAGTTGCGACGCAAGATCCAATGGTGGCAGTTTTCTGAATAAAAATGCTTACCTCTGAAGAAACTGACAAGCTGTTCTGAAGAAAATGACATGCGAATCTGAAGAAACTGCCAGCAAAAATGTTCGCAAATGCCTTATCTCCCAGCGAATGTTCATCATCTAATGTGATCCTACATGTACACTATCCAACATACTCGATCCTACACGTACACTATCCAACCTACTTGATCCTACATGAATAAATAGCGGATCACGCACGTACTACCTCCTTTCCGGTTTGCAGGGCCCAATTCAAAAATATCACCAACCAAGGTAGATGATGAGTGGTGGAATCATTTTGGACAAGGAGGGACTACCTCATCTGGATGATTCGACTGCACTCGTTTGACCGTCATGCCGATATGCGACCCAGCACGGACGAGACGCACCACTGACGAGACGGGACGGCACATCAGTTTTTCCAGTTTTCCACGGTAAGCTAGCGCGCTAAGCCATGCCTGCTTATGCATTGAATTCTGATGACTCTCGCATTTCCCATGACACACTGCTTCACCTACGTTCCGCCTATAATTACTGGTTCCCGACGTTCTCCGGTAGCATCGTCACCCAACTTGCCCTATCGGCTCCCCTCACAACCCCCACTGGCCCGACGTCGCTCGCCACTTGCTCTCGCTCTTGCCACGTCCGTCATGCCCCCAACCGTCCGCAATAGGCAAAGCCAGAGGCGCTCACCGCCAGAGCTAGTCACCGGTACGCGTCGGTGCTATACAAACGGTTTTTAACCCCTTTCTGCGACGACATTTGGAACCGTCGCCAAGTGAGTGTGGGCGATAGGGGGGTCCTTCCCACACGACCCAGAAACCGTCAGGGATATGCCCTCCTGGCACACACGCTCGGCAAAATGAGGTCGTGTGCGACTGGCGAGCGTTCAAATACGGAAATATGTACAGTAGAGCTAAAAAATACAATTATACAGGCGAAATTGTTTTCGGTCGCAAGTACATCCCACACAGTCAGTCCCCGCTAAACGTTTCCGTTCGTATGTACATCCCACACAGTCGATCCAAGGAAAACGTTTCCGTTCATAGGTACATCACACACAATTTTTCCCGTTAAATCGTTTGTGATAGCGTTGCCATTGCACACGATATTAATAATTTTATCATTTGCGTTATTGAGTGCATCACACACGGTGCATAGAAGAAACTGTGTGGCAAAGGCTGTCGATCACACACAGTTTTTATGTGCTAAACGTTCGCGCAAGGTGGCCTAATGCAAACAATTTTCAAGAGAAAGTCGTGTGTGCAGTGGAGATTGATCTCACACGTAGTGGATCCTAGAAACGTTTCTGATCTCCATGTATATCGCAGACGTTTCGCTTTCGCAAGCCGTGTGCAGTGTAATCCCTAATTTAAAAATCACATGTTTTGAATTTGAAAGTAGGCAATCACTTATTTCATATCCAACCATGTTTATTACAAATATAGGTTCAACCACGAATGCATAATTCGATGCACAGGTACATATACTAAAGAACTACAGAAGCACCAAGTAAAGAATGATGAACCACAGTTGTACTAAAGACTGTAAAGAGAGAGGCGAAAGACATTCTAGTTGCTGGAGAAGGTGAAGCAGAATGCCCATATTGTGCCCTCCTCCATGCGTAATGCGCGCACGACTCTAGGCCAACCCCTTGTGATGGCTGCCCGTCCATCCTTCACTGTCTTCATTAGGACTTCTCGATGCTCATTGTAGTCTGGATGAAATACTTTAACCTTCAATGCGTGTCCACCAATCATGTACTTTGCGAGGTAATTTTGAGTGAACTGCTTCGGGAACCACATGGAACAAAAAAGATTCAGACATTGTTGTCTAACAACTCATTATGGGCAGTAAAAACAGAAGGCTGCAGAGTTTGTAGTTACCATCCTACAGCTCACCGTTGTATTGGATAGAGCATAAACAAATTATTTTCTTGCCACCATTCGTATCTTTTTGCTAATAATCCTTATCAGTTTCCTCACTTGATGCTTGTTCATCAATATCCCATTTCCCCATACACAAAAAGGGTCGATGCATGGATCCTTGCCAAGGGCATATGTACCTACAAGCAACAAGTCAATATTAGAAGCTAACTAGTGTCCATGCCTGGATCTATATGCACTACATTATGGAATGACATGGGGATTACAAGCCGAGGGATGAAGCTAACCTCGGTGGAAAATGGTGGCCACTCCCGTTGTTGTCCTGCATAAGTAGTGGAAAGGCATGATAAGTACAACAACCTTAACATCAAACAAATATAGCAAAGGTAAACAACATCATCTCCAAATGATAGTTTGAATGTGTTAGTTTTAGCATGCTGTTAAAGCAGATATAAAATGGAAGGCAATGTTACTGACAGCAGGCTTAACAGCCATTCAAATATTGCAATTCAAACTGGTATTGTTGAAAATGAATAGAACGTAAGTAATGCTTAAACATCACACTGGATAAATGTGTAAAACTGAAATGAAGGGCATGTGTTAACTACACCAGGAATAACTGGAACCAAATACAACCGTTCAAACTGGTATTGATGTAGTCGAGCGGCACAGTTCCGACTTGCACATAATGAACAACACATTGTGAATGACTGAAATAAACAAGGCATAAATGACCAGTATAACAACCAAATATAGCCATTGAAAACTGGACAGAGTCTCACTGCAACCAACCTAACAAGCAAATACAGATAAACAGGGCATATGCTTGAAAACTGGACAAATTCTCATTGCAACCAACCTAGCAAGCAGATAAAGATAAACAAGGCATCTGCTTGATAACTGGACAAATGCTAAAAAAGAAACCTAACAACCAAATACAGATAAACAAGGCATCTGCTTCATAACTGGACAAATGCTAAAAAAAGCAACCTAACAACCAATTACAGATAAACAAGGCATCTGCTTGATAATTGGACAAATGCTCACTGCAACCAAACTAAGAACCAAATACAGATAAACAAGGCATCTGCTCGATAACTGAAAAAATGCTCACTCCAACCAACCTAACAACCAAATACGGATAAACAAGGCATCTACTCACTATAAACAACCAAATATAGCCATTCGTGAAACTAAAGTGGACATACTGAAACATCACATAGACCTATTGAACAATACATTTTTGCATAACTAAAATAATTAAACATGGCACAGTTAAAGCACCGCACAACAAATGTTACTACAACAAAGGGTACGGGTTGGCAAGCTAGAAAAGGTAAGAATTGCTGATAGAATGTTGCCTCACATTTCATGGACGGGATCCTTCCAGTTGGAAGAGCACAGACCCATGGTGCGCTCTCTGATGTCATAGATGGGCTGTTTCACCTTGGAAGAACCTTCATGGGTGCCCTCCTCGTGGTCGTGGTCGATGAGATCTGACTTGGAAATTGAGGATCCCAAGCCGCCGCCGTAGAACATGTCCTTCAGAAATGACAAAATGGGCTCGATGGCATATAAAGCTCGCAAATCCTTGACCATTGGCGGAGGAGATCAGCGGCAGGGCCGTCGAAGAGATCGACGGCGGTTGAACTAGAGGGGTTGGGGATGGACCACTTAACCTGTGACATGGCCCGCGTGAAGCCGTCGGTGTGGACGACCTTGATGTCGTAGCCAGCTTTCCCGAGATACAGTAATACGCTAGCCCGCTGACATGTAGCCTTCGGCATGGCAACGTAGTGAACGTCTTTGCCAGCTTCCGCGGCGACGTGTTGCTCCGGGATCGACAGGTCGGGGCGAACGGCGGCCACCTTGCCAACGTCCGCCGGAGAGGCCATGATAAACCTCTTCTTGGCCGAACGCTCATCGGGCTCCCCGGGATACATCGTCGAGCTTAGGCTGCGACATTCTGGAGCAGGGGATGTGGATCTGGCAGGGAGGGACACCGCAGGCCTCATCTAAAAACTCAGGGGAGTTGGGCGACGGTATGGGAATCGCTGGGTAACCTGAACTTTATTATCTAAGCTAGGAGGAACGGGCAGACCAGCAGGGGCTGGCGGCGGCGCCGGTGGCGGCTGTGAGCTAGGTTCGAGGGGAGGGGCCGGGTGGGGGACTATGGAGGGGGGTTGGTGTTTGAGGATATGTCGCGGCTACTGAAATTTTTAGTAATGGTGGGTGGAGATGGTGGTGGACGAGGGAGGGCGATAGTTCAAATGCCTCGGCTACTGCAATTTTACTATAAGGTCGGTGCTAGAGGAGTGTGGGCGACGGTTGAAGTACGGCGGCTACTAAAATTTGGGTAAAGGAATTGATGCGGGGCGGGAGTGCCCAAGATCGCGCACGGTCCAATAACAATATGCGTGTATGATAATAAGGAAAAGTGGCGCGAATCCGCCGATTTTTGCAACACTCAAGGCGGGTAGTTTGTTTTTTATATTTCTAGCTAGCTGGTCTATCGCACACGGTTCGTCCTAATTTCCAAATAAACTTTCCTGCCTTTAGCTTGCACAAGTGGTGGTTTTACAGCGCACTTGCATCGCACACGGTTAAGCCAGTACCTCCACCCTTTGCTCGTGCTTGCGCGGTCATAGTGATTTCAGCGCACTTGCATCACACACGGTTGAGCCAGTACCTCCACCTTAATTTGCTCGTGCTTGGGCGGTCGTGGTGATTTCAGCGCACTTGCATCGCACACGGTTGAGCCAGTACCTCCACCTTAATTTGCTTGCGCTTGCGCAGACGTGGTGATTCACATCGCACTTGTATCGCACACGGTTAAGATATTATACCCCGTGTCCGTTGAGCGTCATCAGAGTCTTTGCAGCAAAAATAACGTTAGAGAGGGTCAAAAGACAGCCACACCAGCATGTGGCCCAAATATATATGAGTGAAAAGGGTGGTCTGTGATGTTCAAAATTCCAATGCACAACTTTGACCGCGCGGGCCCACGGTTGAGCGCGTCGTTGAAGATCAATGAGAGGGGCCAGAAGTCAAGAACCACCTGGAAGTGGCCAAATATATGTACGAATATTGGGGATGTTTAAAACTTTAAATACACAATGCATAATTTTGGTGGCACCTGCCTCGCAAACCTGAAAGCACCCTAACAACCACCTAGCTAGGATATATATAATGACATAATGTCGTACCTAGCTAGGATGCTTGGCCCACCACCTCCCACTTCGTGTCAGAGGGGCGGATGCACGTAATGATCGATACTTTGGTCATACATGCATGTCGCCATGACCTACCATAAGACGGACCAATGAATCTATCGTTTGTTCAAATGACAGTTGTTGTTGTCGATAAACCGCTTGGGCCAATAGATTGAACCATCATAAAAGTCGCACGAGAGGGACCACATAACCAGCACCTCTTGCATGCGGCCCAAAATGATGTACGTTGGGAAGGGGTGATGTGTGTTTTCAATATAGAATAATGTACAATTTAGGTGTGGTGCCTACCTCTCGATACAGACAACAACCATGAAGGCAAGGTAGTTAAGGACGAGATACGCAGGGTTTGATGTAGGTCGAACCCAGCAATCCGAGCATCTAGGAGGGAATCCTAACAACGCATGAGCTCGAGATTTGGTTGAGCGACATTTGACGGTGACTGGCCCTAACACGAACTAGGAGGAATCCATTCATGGCCAACACATACCCCTCATTATCGGTCAAAGGGATGATATATATACACTCAAGGAGCCCACAGATATGTGTGTCATCACAAAAAACCGCACAAGGGAGACGTGGTCGATCAGAAGACCCCGTATACGCTGCATGCGTCCCGAAAATATATATGGGTACGATGGTGTATGATGTGTTTAAATCCTAAATGCACAACTTCGATGGGCCACCAACTACATTACAAACTGAACACCGTACCCGACTCCAAGCCTGGTTCAATATGTACGATGTTAGTTTCCCAACTTCGAGGCGGTGGCGGCGGGAGGGGGGGGGGGTCGTCCCACGCATGCGCTCAAACTTTATTTTGTCTAGCATGGGACACATCTATACACATATATAGTGTGCGAATAACTTTGGAAGTTGGTCGTTGGATGGAGCCAATCCGATGGTACAGAGATGGCAAATCCGAGCACTACTGGCCGTTGGATATCATCTACATTCCACCAGATTCTGCCACATGTACAATCTAGAAGACTCCATGGGTGAACTTAAGCATAATGGACAAACCTCAAAACACAAGCTCTTCTCCTTTGTTCTCTAGAATCTTCCATATCTTAATTGCCTAAACTTTTTTTTCTAAATGAATTGTAACTTTTTGTTTTTACCTTTACAATGCACAATTCCATGAATCTTAAAATAGATTTTTTTAAATAAAACTAATTGATTTTGGATGAGATGAACTATAAGAATTAAACGAACATCTACATCATGCATATATGACTCAAAGCTTACATGCTATAGTGTGGTATTTATTCATAATTTGGTTACCAAATCTCATGCGTGCAATGCACGTGTACCTTACTAGTATCAATAGGAAACCATCATGGTTAAACCCTTCTCGTCGTTGGGTCAAAGGGATAGATTGTGTCGGGCCCCTAATTGTCGGTAAAGGATAGTATATATACCTCGGGTAGCGCACACATTTGTGCCGCGTCTATAAGCCGCACAAGGGAGACATGCTCGAGAAGAACACCTGCCCCCTATACCCTGCATGCAACCTGAAAAAGGTTTATATAATCGCCATGACAGGTCAAGTCAGTCATTCGTTAATTTGTTAGAGGAAAAAATAACCCATAAAAACATAGTAGGTTTATATAATCGCCATGACAGGTCCAGTCAATCATTCTTTAATTTTTTTAGAGCAAAAAATAACCCATAAAAACATAGTCCACTATAGAGATATATATCGCATTTAAATGAAGCTTAAGATATGCAACTTCCCACCGGGTCACCCATCCTTGGACTACCCCAGCCCGAGCACGTTTAACTTCCGCGTTCTATTCGACTAGGCTAGCGGATGGGAAGCCGGGCCTTGCTGATAAGAATTGCCTCCTTGCCTTTAAGGTGTTTCACGCTGGTCACCCTATGGGACCTACTCCCTCCTATCACACACATTTGTTCTTTTATAAACTGTGTGGGATATTTTACATGGCCGGTGTGTCGCCGTTAGCCTTCAATGAGCACTGACACTGGTAGCGGGAAAACGATGGGAGAAGAGGTGGGAAACCGATGAGAGGAGTGGCGAGAAACGGTAGCCTGTTTTGAATGAAAACCTAGTAGAGAAGGGAGCGTGAGCAACACGACGCATGCGCATAGTGCTTACCCATGTACCGCATGTGCTGTCGAAAGGGCTCAGGGTTGCCGTTCGATCTCGGAGCATCCAACGGTGCACACGTACGATCTGTGGGGTTTGGATTCTGGCCAATCAGAACGCACGACTCAGATCGTGCGCGCAGCGGGGGTGGGGGAGAATATCATACGGAAACCAACATTCGGTGGAAACCGGTGAAAACCACGAGAAAAAGATGTTTTGAAGTTTCAAAAAAAATTGAAAAAAATGCATGATGTTAAGAGGATGATGTTTTATTGCCACACAAAATTTCAAGTTGAAACACATTACGAGATGTGAGCTATGAAAAAGACAAAATCAGCGTTGAATAGTAATGTCACTATTCAGGGCTGAATTTGTCTTTTTCATAGCTCACATCTCGTAATGATTTTGAACTTGAAATTTTGTGTCGCAATAAAACATCACCTTCTTAACATCCCACATTTTTTCAGATTTAACTTTAAAATATGGCCACAAAGTTCTCATTGATTATCGGCTTTCGTGAGTGAACTGTGTGCTATTTGAAAACATTTCGTGAGAAGAATCTTGGTTTTTAAATCCCCGTAAATCCAAAACTAAGCCGAAAATTGTGAAACCTGGCATGGTGTCACGACATGGCACTTATATGTGGAGGAATTTTTTTCGTCCATTGTGGCGCAAGTTTTATTACAGGCCTCTTACAAACCGGAGCTTCTCTCAAAGAAGCCTCGTGGTTCCGATAGGGAAACATGTCCCCCTTGTGGGCGAAACATAATCACTGCCTCTTTTCGCCTTGTATTTTCTTCTACGGGCAACATGGAACGACAGGATATCCGTGCTGAAATTTAAACTTATTCAGGGTTCGTTTGGCCTTTTTATACACTAATTGAGTTTCCTAGGCATTTAATGTTCATAATTCAAATCTGAACTAAAAATACATGCTCCAGTTCACCAAAATGGCTAGAAAAATTATACATGTGTCCTTGGGTGCATGTTTAGGTCCCATGCCAAGAATGGGGACGAATTACAACCATACTGGTGTCATGGCTCGTCCTCAAACATTTCGAATCTCGGTTTTAAGTCCCCATAAATCCTAAACTCACTAGAAAGTCATCAAAGGTGGCTTAGTGTCACGTCATGGCACATATATGTCGTGGTAAAAACATTGTCCAATTTGGGCCAAGCTTTATTACAAACCTCTTACAAAAATCGGAGCTTCTCTCAGAGAAGCCTCGTGGTTCCGATAGGGAAACGTGTTCCCCTTGTGGGCGAAACGTAATCACTGCCTCTTTTCGCCTTGTATTTTCTTCCACGGGCAACATGGAACGACATGATATCCATTCTAAAATTTAAACTTATTCAGGGTTCGTTTGGCCTTTTTATACACTAATTGAGTTTCCTAGGCACTTAATGTCCATAATTCAAATCTGAACTACAAATACATGCTCCAGTTCACCAAAATGGCTAGAAAAATTATACATGTGTCCTCGGGTGCATGTTTAGGTCTCATGCCAGGAATGGGAACAAATTACAACCGTACCGGTATCCTGGCTCGTCCTCAAACATTTCGAATCTCGGTTTTTAAGTCCCCATAAATCCTAAACTCACCAGAAAGTCATCAAAGGTGGCATGGTGTCACGTCATGGCACAATATGTCGTGGTAAAAATATTGCCAATTTGGGCCAAGCTTTATTACAAACCTCTTACAAACCGGAGCCTGTCGCAAGAACCCTCATGGTTTCGATAGGGAAACGTGTCCCCTTGTGGGCCAAACGATAATCACTCCCTCTTCTAGCCTCGTATTTTCTTCTACACGCGACATGGAACAACTGGAGATTCGCGCTGAACTTAGAAATTATCCAGGGTTCGTTTGACCTTTTTATTCATTAATTGAGTTTTCTAGGCATTTAATGTCCATAATTCAAATCCGAACTACAAAGACATGCTCCAGTGCACCAAAATGGCTAGAAAAAACGTACATGTTTCCTTAGGGTGCATGTTTAGGTCCCATGGAACGAATGGGAACGAATTCAACCATCTCGCCATCCTGGCTTGGCCACGAACATTGCAAATCTCGGTTTTCAAATCTCTGTAAATCCAAAATTCACCAGGAAATCATGAAACTTGGCATGGTGTCACTACATGGTACATATAATTGTCCAATTAGGGTGAAGCTATATTACAAGCCTTTTACAAACTGGAGCCTGTCGCAACCCTCGTGGTTCCGATAGGGAAACATGCCCCTCTTGTGGGCGAAACGATAATCGCTGCCTCTTCTCACCTTGAACTTTGTTTTCTACAGGCAACATAGAATAACAGGAGTGCCGGGCTGAAATTTGAAACTGTTCAGGGTTCATTTGGCCATTGTATATATATTACTAATTACTAAGTTTTCTATGCATTTAATGTAGTCCATAATTCAAATTTGAACTACAACCACATGCTCCAGTGAAGCAAAATGGGTGGGAAATCGTACATATTTCATTGGGTGCATGTTTAGGTCTCATTTAAGGAATGGGAATGAATTACAAACTTGTCGTCGTCCTGAAACATTGAGAATCTCGGTTTTTAAATCCCAGTAAATCAAAAAGTTACCCAAAGAACATGAAACTTGGCATGGTTTCATGACATGGCACATATATGCCGTGGTACAAAAATTGTCCAGTTTGAGAAGAGGCGCACACATTAGTAGCCGACGAAGTCCTTTTTGAAACAAAAAGCTGACACGTTAATATCACAAATGGTTGTATTATATTAACCGTGTCGAAATTTAACCATACTCGATGGCATGCGTGCATCTGTTTGATTAGACGGGACGAGCGTGAGAAGTCCGCCGTGCAGGCTCGACGAGACGCATGCGAGCAGTCCGCCGCGCAGGCTCGACGAGACGCATGCATCCTGTCCACCTCGCAGGCTCGACGGGACACATGCGAGCAGCAAGGTCACCCATGCTCACCGGGAAGCGAGCTCTTTGACCTCCACGCACCAGCCGCCGCCCGCCTCGCTCACAACTTCTCCATTAATGGGTTAATTAAAGCACCTGGACGGAGGGTGTTTGCTTGTGATCCCATGGCAGCATTTGCTTTGTTCGTGTTTTCAACCCGTATTCCGCCCTAATTTAAATTGCCACATAGGGCAACGGATAATACGACCACAAATAAAATGGCAATGGATAATACGACGACAAATTTACAATGGCACAGGTAATAATTGTCTTACATATTCCAGATAATTTAAAATGCCACATGCAGCAAAGCCCGGAAGACACGGGGGCAAGAGAATAAGGAAATTGCAGACAACGATCTGGGTCGCTACTGTCTCTACTCGTCGATGGATCGCCGGGCGGCGAAATCCTCTAGGTCCTTCTTCAATTCCTCATGACTTTGCTTGAATGCAGCCATGGATTCCTCCACCTCCTGCTCGCGCTTGATCCGGAGCTTCCTCAAGCCACCCATCAGTTCCTCGACGACCGCTTTCAGTGTCATCTCTGAGGCACTGCTCTGCTAATGCCGCATCTTCCAGCCGGCGGCCTCCTCCTCCTTCTCAGCGACCAACTTGAGGAGCTTCGCATTGTCACCCATGAGTTGCTCGACGAGGCCGGTCGCCTTGTCAATCGAGGCATCGCTGATCTTGAGCAGCTTCATCAAGCCGTCGACCAGCTCCTGCTGCGTAGTGACGCCAACAAGAATGTCGTCGTCGCCGGTGAAGTACTTCAGGAACGCCGGCTCGTCGCGATGGCCGATGCCGTGAATGCGCTTGTGAGAGCCCTCGCGTGCCCGTGAGAGCTCGTTCGAGGGCTCTGCGGCGCGCTAGGACATCTCTGCTGCGGCTACGGCTTCGCGGCCGGACCTCTCTATTGCTTCTGCGGCCTTGGTCTTTGCTGCCTGGTTATATGTCCACCCTAAACTCCTCCTACTGGTCATGGCGGAATGACTTAACAGAAAAAACCAGTTTTGTGGGTGATGAGGAGAGGAACTGTGAAGTAATTTTCGAGTGGGTAGTTTTTATAGCCCGGTGCTAAGTGTGAACACATATTAGTTTGATAGGTGTGAACAGATTTGCAATTACTTATTGCGTTGTAATCAGCAATGTGACAAGAAACAAGCTCAAAATTTATTGACGGCAGAAGGTTGACCACGTGGTTGCTCGCCATTGAGGCGGCCGCGGCGCGCTCCGCTTTGGCGTCCCTGCGCGCGCTCTGCTCACCGTTGAGGTAAAGTTACAATGGCAACGGTTAATAATACTTAATAATTGTCTTACATATTCAGGATAATTTAAAATACCAAATGCGGCAAGGCCCAGAACACTCATGACCTACATATGCATACAATTATAATAAAATATAAGCTAAAAGGCTGAGCTGGCGGCCTTCCGACGATGGTCTTCTCGGACTCCATGATCAGCATAGCATCCTTGCGGTCGTTCACTCCAAGTGTCCCGACCCGCCTCCGCCTACGGAGCTGCTGGCGCTGGGAGACTCTTGGGGCTGCTGGGCCTCTTCCAGAAGAGCCTGACACCGTGCAATCGCACACATGACAACTCCGCGGAACCACTCCATTTCCATGTCTCTGGCCTGCTAGCAAATTCCATCGATCACCTGCATCCTCAAGATATCACGTTGGCGATGTTCTACTTCGTCGGGGACGTCAACTCCGCCAAGGACGTGCTCGAGCCTGGCCACCACATCATCGGGATCGAGGTTGACACGGCTGCCACGGGCAATGATGAAGCCGCAGGCTGCCTTTGTCTTGACTGAATCGCAGAGGTCCTCTGCCCATTCCTTGCGAGGCATCAGGCTCTCGATGAGCACTGGTGACGGCGGCTCTTCAGGTGGATCGTCGATCATGCCGCTGAGCAGCTCTGGATCTTTTGCACGGTGGATGGCAAACTGCTCATCACACCTCCTCTGCAATATGTCGATTGTGCTCCCAAGGACTATGACGCCAATATCGCTGCCGATGAGCCATGGTGCCTGCACCAGCCGATGAAGCTCTTGCTCCTCGACCTGCTCCGGCTCGTTCTCCTCGCCAAAGATGTAACGTAGGTAGGCGTCGACGTCGAAGCTTTGGTCATTGCCTGGCATGCTTGGAATAACTAATGGTAGATGGGTGAGGACTAGATCTTCGCAGAGTGTCGCGGCGGTGCGTTGCCTCCTGGGTTATACGCAGCAAGCCGTTAGCTCATGGCGGGAAACCGGTGAGGGAATAGGCATGGATTTTACAATTCACCCATGTGGAGCGTGGGAAGCATTCGCTGGAGCGCGGGAAGACTAAGTGGAGCACACACACAACCCGAATACCGTATCCGGTGCCACGTGTTATTTAGCACACAAGTGTTAACATGAGGAAACATATGTGTAACTTACTAATCATCGCACATGAGTACCCGCAGACGCATCGTGTGCGATACTCCTAGCCACCGCAAGCAACTAGTTTGCATTTTTCAAAGTTTTTTGTACACACAGAATCGCACACGAACTAACTGTATTAACTATCAGTGTTGTAATTTCTCATCGCAAACAGTTCATCCGAGTCGGCTGTTTGCCACGTATCACACACATCTTGTTAAGTTGAACCGTTTCTGTTGCATTCGCTAATCGAAAATAGTTCGTCCGAGTAAACCGTATGCCCTATATCACACACACCTTGATCTGGCTAACCTTTTATGTTGCACTCCCTAATAACAAACGGTTCATCGGAGCGAACTGTATGCCGTATATCGCACACACATTCATATGGCTGCCCTTTTCTATTGTTCTGCCTCATCGCAAACAGTTCGAATGGGTTAACCGTGTGCTCTGAATCGCACACGCAACTAAAATATGAACTGTGTTTGATGGCTCCGCCATCGCAAACGTTTTGCACCCTTTTTGACAGTTTTTTGCATCCTCATTTGTGATTAATGCATCACGCACAGTTTCATCAAAGGGTCTCTGATCGTAGTGTCGCGTTAGCAGCATCCTGCAGTAGTGAGTGCTTGGTTATTCACCGGAAGGAAGAAGGAGGGAGGAGGCATTCTATCGGTCTTTAGATGGTAATGCGGAGTACGAGGACTTGTCGGAGCACGACCGCCTAGCGGAGGAGCAGCGTATCACCGATTTGTGCCACCAGCGGGGCATGGAGCAGCAGTGCACCGCCGCTTTGAGTCGCGAGCAGAGCGCCACGACTAGGCCGACTACATGGAGGCCGGCGCCCGGCAAATAGCCCTAGAGGCTGTCAGGCACGCACGCGTGCGCGACGCCGAATTTTACTACCGGCTCGTCAAGTGGGTTTCCCGCTTAGAAGCCGAAGCTTCGGTGGACCACACCGGCCTGGAAAGGGCCAACTCGCGCGAGCAAGGCGCCCTATCGCACCTCCGGCAAGTCTGAGGCGAGGAGAGGACGTCGGTGCCGGGATTTAGTGTGTACCACAGATGGCGGCCAACATCATCTAGTTAGCTAGGAGTAAGTTAGTACCTGTACACTAGAGTATTTGTGGGGGTAGATAGTTAACTTGGCTATGATGGTTGTCAACGTGGAAGTTCAGTACTCTATATCTGGTCAGACCTATTACTTTGCTCTGTATGTTGAACTTACCATGTGAACATATGCAATGGGCTGTTATTTTTTTAAATGGGCTATATTTGTCTGCCGCAGGTTTAGAGGCTACCTTCTGGGCCTACTAGGTTGACGCGTACACAATCAGGAGATGATTGTACATGGAGAGGATGACAGTAGGGACCCACCAGGGTCATGGCAGTACACAAGCAAGTACCTCCTTATTTCAAGCCAGAAAAATGGTTCCTCCTAATGGATTTCTGACATCTGGGTCCCATGCCATTGTCAACGTAGTCAATAAATGAGATAATTGCACAATGAGCGGCTAACACGAGGGACCCGGTAGCTTGCCCGGGTTTTTTTAGGGAAGTAGCTTGCCCGGTTATCTTTGTTTTTGAGACGGAAGCAGGGTGCCAATTGGGCTGTGCGGGGCACTCTGGCCTGTCTAGCCGGCAATTTTCTTTTATGTTTACCACAAGAGCAGCCCAGTAGTTTTTTTCTTTCTGAAAATGGCTAGCCTAGTTTTTTTGTGCTTTTGCAGATTACCCAACCGAGGCCTACTTGCTTTGTGAGCCCTGCTGGGCTGCAAATCTTTCAAGACGAGAAAATTGGCTATCAGTAATGAGAAATGGGTTGTACATTTTTAAAACAAATCAAAACGGCAATTAGTTTCAAATTTCTTTTTTTTCATTTCGAGATTTTAAATTCCATTGATTTTTATGCGTGGACAATTATTTGGATTTTATATTGATATGAATTTATTTTTCAAATTAGTTTGAATGTGACTCGACATTTCGAGATTAAAAACAGTTGACCGCACCGAAATATGCAAAATTTCGTACAATTTTTAACCGTGGCCACAATATGGGCTGTAATGCTAACAAAAACAAGATGGGCTCCAAAAAAACCCTTAAGAATTAGCAAATGGGCTATAAATTATTAGAAATAATGGCAGATGGGCTTTATGCTGTTTTCCACATATTTGAGGCTGACTTGTGCGCCTACTATAGGTTGACGCGTACGCTTTCCTAAAAAAGGTTGACGCACACGCAACGTCGTGCCAACTTAGTCATCACACGAGAGCAGTGACTGTTGGATGTCCATCCAACGGCCGTCGTGCTTCTTTAATCTCTGCTCTTCCTGCTCCAGCTACTCAAACAAGCGCCGGCGGGACTACCTTTTCCCTCCTCCCGCGGCCGACTATGCTGCCGCGCAGGCCTCACCGCCCCACCGTACTCCCATCGCCGGCCTAGCCATCCCTCTACTCACCCACACCTGCTGTTATTCTCCGGCGACGGCAGACGAACCAGTAAACCCTCTACTCCCCTCCGCGTGGGAAACAACTGCCGAGTCTTCCATGGCTCCGCATCGTTCCCTTCCTAGGCCTTGCCGTCGTCCACCGCCCTGGTGCTCTCAGCATGGCGTGGTCAACGTGGTCAACGAACGACATCCATCGGAAGTGGACTGTACGTGGAAAGGCTGACAGCTGGGTCCATGGCCGCACGCAAGGAAATGCCTCCTTATTACGCGCAAAATAATGATTCCCCCACCTGACAGCTGGGACCCACCAGAAGGGCCACTATATTTCATGAAAAAACGTTGCCCCCGCTGACAGCTCGGACCCACCAGCTATATCTTCACAGGCAAGGAAGTGCCTCCTTATTACACACAAAAAAATGAATACTCCCCCTACTAGCTGGGACCCACCATAGTGGGAGGCTGACTTGTGGGCCTACTAAGTTGACGGGGACGGAGGGCGTTGTCAACTTAGTAAACGATTCTAGCTCCAGTGGCCGTACGATGTCCACCCAACAGTCGTAGTGCTTCTTCAACCTCTGGTCTTCTTGCTCCAGCCGCCCAAACCAGCGTCGATCGTGCCGCCTGCTCCTGCCTCCCATGGCCGGCTGTGCTGCCGCGGAGGCCTCACTGCCCCCCTACTACTCCCACCGCTGGCCAGGCCATCCCTCTACTCACCCACACCCCTGTTATTCTGCTGCGACGCAGCCTCACACCACAGCCGTACCACTATCGCGTCTTCCCCGACTCTGCATCGTCCCCTGCCTAGGCCTCGCTGTCGTCCACCGCCTTGGTGCTCTCGGCACGGCGTGGTCAATGTGGTCAAGGAACGACTTTCATCGGAAGAGTACTGTACGTGGAGAGGCTGACAGCTGGGTCCATGGCGGCAGCAAGGAAGTACCTCCTTATTACGTGCAAAATAATGATTCCTCCACCTGATAGCAGGGACCCACCGGACGGGCCACCGTACTTCACGAAAAAGACATTTCCCCCCTGACTGCTGGGACCCACCAGCTACATCTTCGCACGCAAGGAAGTGCCTCCTTATCCTCCCTGACAGTCGCGACCCATCTAGTCGAAGCGTATGTAGCGTTGTCATTCTGGTCGCGAACGCGTACGTATGTACGATCGGTCTGTCTGCAGCGATGAACCGTGGCCAAGTAAGGAAGGGCACGTGTCGTAGTAGAGGCGCGCACGTAGCATGTCATGCAGTCCCGTTATTACTGTGTACACGTATGTACAGCCAGGGTGCAAGTAAGTAAATATGGCCACGTACGTACATACGGGCGGGGTCTCGAATGCCTACTCGTGCATACGTACGGCCAAGGCTCGTGTACATGGCTGGGTCTTGAATGGAGAAACTGCGTCGTCGTGTTCATCGGGAGGCAACGGAATGCGTTGTGTTCATCGGGAGCCAACCGGCTTGGACGAAACAGCTGATCGAAATGAGGCCTGGTGTACCACAGAACGGAGGAAACGACCTTGTGTTCGACCGCCAACGATCGAAACGGGATCCTGTTCACCAGGAGGGGTGTGGCGTACCGCAAAATGGAGGAAACAGACTTCTCTTCCACCTCCTACGGTCAAAACGGGGTTCTGTTGATCGGGAGGGGTGTGGCGTACCACAAAATGGAGGAAACAGACTTGTCTTGGAGTGCTACGGTCGAAATGGGGGTCATGTTCATCGGGAGGGGTGTGGCGTACCGCAAAACGGGACTCCACAGGCTCCTGTTCATCTCCACCGTCGACCTCCTCCAGCCTCCACGGGCTATTGTTTATCCACCGTCGACCTCCTCCAGCCTCCACCTGCTCCTGTTCATCCACGGGCTCCTGTTCATCCAGCCTCCACCGCTCCTCCACCGGCTACTGTTCAACCAGCCCTCTCCACGGGGTCCTGTTCAACCACCCCTCCACGGGCTACTATTCATCCAGCCCTCCACCGACTACTGTTCAACAAACCCTCCACGGGGTCTTCATGTTCATCCAGCCCTCCACGGGGTCCTGTTCATCCACCCCCAACCGGCTCGATCGATCAGGGTCCTATTCATCCAGCAGCAACGGCCTCTACTACCACGGGGTCCTGTTCATCCAACCCCCACCAGGAACTATTCATCCAACCCCCCCCCCCAACAACACTCACTGTTCATCAAGAGGCATCAGGTTCGATCGGCTTCAGTTAGCAGCAGTAGCGAAGGAATCGCTCGATCGGGTTCAGTTAACAGCCAGGGATCGATCGATCGTTCGGGTTCAGTAACGCGTAGCCTGCAGTGCAATCCCTCGGGTTCAGTAGGCGAATGAATTGCTCGAGTTCAGTTAGAGCCCAACGCCTCGCACCCACGCGCGTATGCGTACGAGAGAAACGCACATCGCTTGGCCCCGACCACCCACCATAACCGGGAACTCCCCGATATTTTCCTCGCCCTCGCTTCTACCACGGTTTTTTCCATCATGGACGGCCCAAAGAATGTCATGCAGCTGCATCTCCGGCCCACCCAGGACGAAAAGCCCATTTTTCTGTCATGATTTTGTGTCATAGAAGTAGGAGCCCACCAAATCTATGATGATACCGGGTTTTGTCACAATTATCGTCATATAAGTGTCATAAGCATGACAGAAAAAAAAATCGTTCGGCCAAAAATGTCACGGATGTGTCTTTTTTTTGTAGTGCTCCTCAAGGGAGAAAGGAAAGGGGGGCGCCACCTCCCCCCTCCTTCCCCTGGCGCCTATACAAGGAAGGGGGGCCGAACTAGGGCAGGAGCCCAAGTGGTATTCGGCCCCACTTGGGGTGCCCCTTGGCCTCTCCCCTCTTCCTCCCACCTATATATATGAGGAGGGGTGCGCCTAGAACACACAACATTAATTGTTAGCCGTGTGCGGCGCCCCCGTCCACAGTTTATGCCTCCGGTCATATCTTTGTAGTGCTTAGGCAAAGCCCTACGCGGATTACTTCACCATCACCATCACCACACCATCGTGCTGACGGAACTCATCTACTGCCTCGACAACTTGCTAGATCAAGAAGGCGAGGGATGTCACCGAGCTGAATGTGTGCAGAACTTGGAGGTACCGTACGTTCGGTGCTTGATCGTTCAGAGCTAGAAGAAAGTTCGACTACATCAACGACGCTGTGAAACGCTTCCTCTTACGGTCTACAAGGTACGTAGACACACTCTCCCCCTCGTTTCTATGCATCTCCTAGATAGATCTTGTGTGAGCGTAGGAATTTTTTTGAAATTGCATGCTACGTTTCCCAACAGTGGTATTAGAGCCAGGTCTATGTGTAGATGATATGCACGAGTAGAACACAAAGAGTTTTGGGCGGTGATAGTCATACTGCATACCACCAACATCTTATTTTGATTCGGCGGTGTTGTGGGATGAAGCGGCCCGGACCAACCTTACATGTCCACGCACATGAGACCGGTTCCACCGATAAACATGCAACTAGTTTTGCATAAAGGTGGCTAGCGAGTGTCTGTTTCTCCTACTTTGGTTGAATCAAATTTGACTGCGGCCGGTCCTTGAAGAAGGTTAAAATAGCAAACTTGACAAAATACCATTGTGGTTTTGATGCGTAGGTAAGAATGGTTCTTGCTAGAAGCCCGTAGCAGCTACATAAAACTTGCAACAACAAAGTAGAGGACGTCTAACTTGTTTTTGCAGGGAATGTTGTGATGTGATATGGTCAAGACATGTTGTGATAAACGTTATTGTATGAGATGATCATGTTTTGTAAGATATCTGACAACAGGAGCCTTATGGTTGTCTCTTTATTGTATGAAATGCAAACGCCATGTAATTGCTTTACTTTAGCACTATGCGTTAGCGATAGTTGTAGAAGCAATAGTTGGCGAGACGACCACGACGCTACGATGGAGATCAAGGTGTCGAGCCAGTAATGATGGAGATCATGACGATGCTTTGGAGATGGAGATCAAAAGCACAAGATGATGATGGCCATATCATGTCACATATTTTGATTGCATGTGAAGTTTATCTTTTATGCATCTTATTTTGCTTAGTACGATGGTAGCATTATAAGATGATCCCTTAACTAAATTTCAAGGTATAAGTGTTCTCCCTGAGTATGCGCCGTTGCGACAGTTCATCGTGTTGAGACACCACGTGATGATCGGGTGTGATAGACTCTACGTTCACATACAATGGGTGCAAGACAGTTTTGCACATGCGGAATACTCGGGTTAAACTTGACGAGCCTAGCATGTACAGACATGGCCTCGGAACACTGGAGACCGAAAGGTCGAACGTGAATCATATAGTAGATATGATCAACATAAAGATGTTCACCATTGATGACTACTCCATCTCACGTGATGATCGGACTTGGTCTAGTTGATTTGGATCATGTATCATTTAGATGACTTGAGGGATGTCTATCTAAGTGGGAGTTCTTAAGTAATTTGATTAATTGAACTTAGTCCTGATAGTATTTGCAAATTATGTTGTAGATCAATAGCTCGCGTTGTAGCTCCCCTTTTTGTTTTTCATATGTTCCTAGAGAAAACTAAGTTGAAAGATGAAAGTAGCAATGATGCGGACTGGGTCCGTGATCTGAGGATTATCCTCATTGCTGCACAGAAGAATTATGTCCTTGATGCACCGCTAGCTAAGAGACCTATTGCAGGAGCAGATGTAGACGTTATGAACATTTAGCAAGCTCGATATGATGACTACTTGATAGTTTAGTGTGCCATGCTTTACGGATTGGAATCGGGGCTTCAAAAACGTTTTGAATGCTACGGAGCATGTGAGATGTTCCAAGAGCTGAAATTGGTATTTCAGACTCATGCCCGTTTCGAGAGGTATGAGACCTCTGACAAGTACTTTTCCTACAAAATGGAGGAGAATAGCTCAGCTAGTGAGCATATGCTCAGAATGTGTGGGCACTACAATCGCTTGAATCAAGTGGGAGTTAATCTTCCAGATAAGATAGTGATTGACAGAGTTCTATAGTCACTATCACCAAGCTACTAAAACTTCGTGATGAAGTATGATGTGCAAGGGATAACGGAAAAGATTCCCGAGCTCTTCGCAATGCTGAAATCGGCGAAGGTAGAAATCAAGAAAGAGCATCAAGCGTTGATGGTTAACAAGACCACTAGTTTCAAGAAAAAGGGCAAAGGAAAAGAAAGGGAACTTCAAGAAGAATGACAAGCAAGTTTCCACTCCCGTGAAGAAGCCCAAAGCTTGACCTAAGCCTGAAACTGAGTGCTTCTACTGCAAAAAGGAATGGTCACTGGAAGCGGAACTACCCCCACATACTTGGCGGATAAGAAGGATGGCAAAGTGAACAAAGGTATATTTGATATACAGGTTATTGATGTGTACTTTACTAGTGTTCATAGTAACTCCGGGGTATTTTGATACCAGTTCAGTTGCTAAGATTAGTAACTCGAAACAGGAGTCGTAAAATGAACAGAGACTAGTTAAGGGTGAGGTGACGATGTGTGTTGGAAGTGATTCCAAGATTGATATGATCATCCTCGCACACTCCCTATACTTTAGGGATTAGTGTTGAACCTAAATAAATGTTATTTGGTGTTTGTGTTGAGCATGAATGTCGGCGTCCTGGGAACAGGGGTCCCCAAACTTGCCTACCTGTGGCACACGGCATGGCCTTGCCAGCGGCCCCGTACGGCCCATCTTCACCGACAAACACTCAAGACCCTTGTGAGGGGCTAAGCCTCACGAGGCGGACGACACAAGACCTCCTCGGGGGCGGCCTCACCAGGCTGGCTCGTGAGGGGCGGAGAGATCAAGGCAAGGGGCACCTCGCGAGGTTCCTGTGACGTAAGCCATGACGACCGGCGCCCGGCGGGCGCCAGCGTGCGCAGTGTCCTTGTTTCCTCTTTGGTGCTAAAGGGTGCAAGCACAGGCGAGGAGTCCCGAGGCATCAGGCAAAGGTTTCCATATCAGTGCAACGAGACCAAGACCAGCAGGACGACAGGACGGAGGTCACCGTGGAGCCCAAGACGGCGTCACCACCAGAGCCTTTGGCAGGCGAAGACCACCTTTAGTCAGGATAGCTTGTACTAGTTATCTCCCTTCGAAATTGGCCGTTGTGGGATCCCTTCCCGCTCAATATTTGGGAAGAGGACCAAGGCCTCTATAAATAGGACTAGCCACCACCGTAGCAAGGGGACAGAGGATCATTCAGATCACCCTTGACCACCCGAACTCACCAAGCACACGAGCACCTCTTCTCAGGAGGTTGTTCTTCCTTTGTACTGTTCATCCTCACCCCAAGAGGCAATACACCACACCACACTGGAGTAAGGTATTACACCACAACGGTGGCCCGAACCAGTATAAACCTTGTCTCTCTTGTTCTGTGGGTTCGACGCGCTAAGCTTTGAGGTCGCGGTGAGGGCGTGAGCTAGGGGGAGGAGAGATCTTCGTGTGCACCCCAGTGTTCGAACCTCAAGGGTTTTGCCGGAACCCGAAATCCGAGATTTTGCACGCCAGGTAGGGGTGCGCTGAAGGCTCTCTTCTATTAGCAGACCCGCCAGCACCTTGCAGCGCTGATGTCCGGCGATCGGCGGGCCGACGCCGACCACTGGGCAGCTTGGCCAGCCCGGGCGGCGTCGTCCGCCCAAGAAGACCTCAACCCCGCACACCAGGCAACACGCGCACTGCCAAATGCTGTGGGGCGCGGGCGGCGCAGTCCGACGCCGTCTACCCTTACTCGGCGGCGCGCGCGGGCCGCCACAAGGGCCTCAAGCTACACTGCGGCAATGGCGCCGCACACCAGACGGGAACAAGCGAACATGAGGGCCGCACTCACAGTCGCGCGGGAGCTACTGCGATGCCGGATGATGGAGAGCGGCCGAGATGCGCTGCTGGAGCGCGTCGCCGAGCTGTTGGACGCTACAGCTAGGGGAGCACAGCCTTTCTGCTCTTTGCTTGTGCCTCAGGCTACGGCCGGGTCGCACGGCGGGCCTCGCCGCGCCCGCGCGCCCCTGGGCGCGCCAGGAGGTTTCATTGACATCGGCGCAACCAGCGGCCGGACGCCCAACCGTGCGTGTGCCGTCCCCGATAGGTGTGGGCACGAGCGTTGCCACCCACGGCACCAGCAGGATGCCGCCTTACCATCCTCAGGGCAGCGCACTGGGCCGGGCAACGTGGAGCGCGGGCCACTTCAGCGAGTTTTCCGGGGCGACGGCTCCGGAGGCCTATGTGCCCCGCATGATGGACCAGGAGTACACGCCAGAAGATGACCCGGCGCGTTCCTCAAGCCGGGTTGGGAAGAGGAGACGCTGGAAGTCGAGGCCTTCCAGGAGCCGCCCGGGAACCTCGCCGACCATGCCGGGGACAACAGCTACAGGGTACCGCTAATCTCTCAAGAGCAGGCTTACGCTAACCATGGGTCGCAAGTGAATGAGGTCACAACTATGGATGACGGCTCCAGCACGGCAGCCTCCCTTCCGCCAGGGGAAGCGCATAGGGGGCTGCGCGGGAGGAGCCAGGAGCAAGGCCCCTAACCGCATCACACGGAGCAAGGCATCGCCCGGAGGTAGGTCCTCTGCCGGGGAGGCACTGGCGAGCCTTCCCCCGGGCAGAGGGCCCGTGGTCGCCGAGGGCGCCGCTGGCGTCCCCTTTGCCCCTTGGCATTGTCCTGGTTTCCGGATGCCCCAATGGTTGTCGAGGGTGGCGCAAGGCGGGGCCCTCGTCTGGCGATATGAAGCAAGGCTCGCGCCTGTGAAGGTCTCCGCTCGTGACACTCTCACGTAATAATGAGTGGGGCTGTACACGCCCCGGAGTCTCCGGAGAGCCGCCCTCGGGCCTCGGGGGCTCCCGCCCACGTCCTAGTGGAGGCACCATGCTCCGCGCTGGTGGAAGACCAGAAGACTAGACTAGGCGCCGGACGCGGCCATTTGCTTTTAACCACTTTTCTGTAGCCCTGTTTTCTGGCTTTGGATTTAAGTTTGAAGTTGAATTTTCATTGGTATGCGCGGGGGTGTCTTTTCTCGTTCGTGCGATCTCTTGCGATCTGGTTCCTTGCCTTGTTTCGTAGTCCGCCCCTGCTGCCTCCCCCTCGCGAGCCCCTCGCGAGTGGGGGCTGGGCACAGCGCACGTGCGCTGCACGCACGTCCTGCCATGGCTGGCGCTTGATTCTCGTGAGGCCCTCTCGGACGGATCGGCAGGCTCCTCAGAAGCTCACGACCTCATGAGCCAGTTTGGAACTTGTCCCGACTAAGGTAAATTACAGCAGCAAGCTCGCGGCGGGACTCGCGGGCTCATGAAAACACATCTCCAGTTTGGCCTAAGGAATAGAATCAGTAATCTATTTACATGAGGGGCTCCCCCTCCCAAAATGCTCTTACAACTTCCAGGGCTGTGCTCGAGCTTTCGCATGCAGGGTCAACGACAAGGAAGCACGGGCTCAATCGGACATGTCGCTCTTTGCATCCTCCGGGTCGCCTTCAGACGCATCGCTGGCGTCGCTGTCGCCGTCGCTGGCATCACCGTCACCATTGTCGGCGCCGCCCTCACCATCTTCGACCACGTCACCTTCATCCGCCGCGACCACCACCACGTCGCCCTCGGAGGTGAAGGCCCTGACTAGAGCATCCATATTGTCTTCCACCCAGCATGCTAGGTCGCCCCGTATGACGTCGGGTACAGGGGCAATGGCAGCGACAAAATCGAAGTCGGGGTAGGTGTTCTGGAGGTGGCTGAAGACGCGAGAGAACGCGCGTCCGAGCAGGCCACAGCTCCTCTCTTCAACAAGCTCGCGAGCCCTCTCGGATCGATTATCCAGGTGTGTCACCACATCGGTCAAAAAGCGGAGGTGACTGGCATAATCGTTCGTGTGGGGATGAGGGGCATGTTCGTCGCAGATGGTGCCCAGCGCCGCGTTGGCTCTGATCCTGAGGCCTTGGAGCATGGGGCATGCACGCGCTCCAGCTTCTGCCGCCGGAGCGCTTCCTCCCTGCTCTGCTGCGCGAAGGACTCGGCGCTGGTGACCCGCTGCGGAAGAGAAAGCAGCTCGGCACGGGCGAAGGCCAGCTCAGCCAGCGCTAAGGCCTAGGCGGCTGCGGCGGCTTTCTCGCGCTGTTCCGCCTCAGCCAGACCTGACCTGAGGGCAGTAGTCCTACCCACAGCTTCGGCTTCCACGAGCTTCAGCTTCAGGTCGTACCTGCCAACAAGATCTGTGCGAGCCTCGGCCACCTGGCGGTCGACCTCCTCCTGGGCCCTGGCCTCGCGCGCACCGACAGCATCTTCTGCTTGGGCGACCTGACGCTCCCTCGTCTCCAGCCGCTCGAGCTGAAGGCTGCGCTCTGTGGCCTCCAGCAACAGTGCTTCCTCGCGCCTCGAGATCTCCTCCTCGTCGGATGGTGCACCCTTCATCGACGCCAAGGCGGCTCTGCGCGCCTCCACCTGCTGCTGCAAGGAGGCGTTCAAGGCCTGGAGCTCCCGCCTGCGCTCCTCGGCAACCGTGCGGTGACCGTCTGCCTCCCTGGTCTCCTCCAAGGCTCGGGCGCTGGCCTTGCGCCAGGGATGCCTCGGCCTTCGCATTTGCGTGCTCCACTCCTCCACTAGCCGGAGACCCTCGGCTTCAAGGCGCGCGTCAACATCCACGAGTTCTCCACCGAGCCGGCTCATCGCGCTCATTGCCTCCTGAAAGAGCTCGTGGCGGACGACACTCTGCTCGTGCGCAACCTTAAGCGCGTGACCGGGTCCGTCCTCCACAGCAGGGATGCTGGCGGGATCCAAAGCGGCTCACCCTCTTCCAGCAGGGGGCTGGCGCCTCCCGGGTCGCCGACCGGGCTTTGGAAGGGGCCCGAATGGTCAGGAGCTCGTTGCTGGAAGAAGAAGCCAGGATCGAAGCCATCTAGCCACCGTCCACAACCAAAGGAGGAGCACTTGGCACGCTTGCCACACCCCAGGCGAGGGCACGAAGGAGAGACGGCAAAGGCGCGGGCTCGAGGCGCCAAGCTGGCGAGTTTGCCTCTTCGGCCAACCTCGCGCCAGGGGCGGCACGCTGGCTTGGGGCGCTCATGGCTAGCGGGGGACTCAAGGCAGGAGGAGGTTGCTTCCCAGGAGACTTCGTGGCCTTAGCAGAAGGGACCCTGAGGAGCCACTGTCAGGAGGGGAAGCAGCACTCGAGAAATTACAAAGATAAGGTACTCACTCGTCTATGGCGATATACTTCCTCCGCTTCAACGGCCGGAAGGCATTACTACTGCAGCTTGGAGACCCTTTCCTCTTGCGTAGCGCGTCGAAGTCCAGACGGAGCCGGCCGAAGCGTTGGATGCGGCAACCAGCACAGGGCACGGCTGGTGAGGCGCCCGAGGAGACGACCTCGGGAGTGCTCGGCTGAGGGGAGCTCTCGGGCTCCGCCTCATGACGACCTGCTGAGACCTCGGGAGCTTTGGCCTCAGGAGCAGCGGATTGCATCGCCCCCTCAACTGTCACCCCAGGGCAAGAGTTGCGGGCTCCCGGGGATGGCACCTCGGGAGCCTCGAGTGATGGCGACGCCTCAGCACCCACGCCTCCGGCCTCCAGTGGTGCTTGCCCCCCTGCATCCACTCTTGGGGTAAGTTCGGCGCTGGCGGCAGGGAGGGGGACCACGAAGACAGGGTTCTCGCGGGTTCCTTCAAGGCCGACTGGACGCAACCCCCATTCATCGAAGGGGGGCATCTGCCCCGCGAACTCCACCCTGTTTGAGCAGCAGTACAAAAGACAGCCCTCCTGCGGCGTATCGACTGGCGAGGGATCGCCCGTTAGGACCTCGAGCACCGTTCTTCGTGCCTCGGGCGGAAGCCCCGACTCCTGAAGCCTCATGCGATCCTGGCCGCCGGACAAGGCCCACATCGGCCGGGAATGGTGCTGGAGCGGGGCGACGCGGCGTCGGAGGAACTCCTTCATCACCATGGGCGCAGTCACGCCGAGATCTTTCAGCCTCTTCAACCGGAGCCAGACGAAGGCAAGGCGGGAGTACGCGAGCTTCTCATGGCCCCAGCCGGAGCTGGGGATGGAGGGCGCCGACGGACGCGAGAGCAGGGGGCTGAGTACTCCGACATCCACATACACCCACCGTGTCCAAAACCGACTCGTAGACGGCGGGAGTTCAAAGTCAATCCCCGAGCCGGCCGTCACCGCCACAGCCTGGAAGCTCAGGCACCCCGAGCACTGTGGGGGGTCGGTCAGGTGCAGCGAGAAGAAATGGCGCGGGAGGGCCACGGAGGGGGCAATGCCCACCATGGCCTCGCAGACAAAGGCAAATACGGCAAGAAGGGCGATGGATTGGGGATCTAGGTTCAGCATATGGATCTGGTAATGGGAAGCACGACATTGAAGAAGGGGGAGAAGGGAGGAATCAGGCCGGCCCACAGGGCGTCAATGAAGAATTGGACCTCGGTGGCTGTCCTATCGACAGAAGCTCGGGACACAGGCCAGGTCACCGTCCCTCTCCATTCGTTGAAGCTGGTGGCGAGCGCCGGGCGGACCTTGTCCATGGCCTCCTGGTTGAGCACCAGCGATCGACCGATAGTGGGCTCAATGGGCGGAGGTGGTCTGGCTGAGGACAGGGGCTTCTTCCCCTTCTCCGTTCGGTTCGGCGATGGAGAGGGCTGAGCTCGGGTCGGATTGGGAGAAGAAGCTAGATTTCGAGGAAGCGGAGGAGTTGGGGGAGTGCGTCGCCAGCAATGGGGAAATAACTGTGTAGGACACCGTGGCCGCCTAGCCAGGCGGATATCAAGGTTGCATGGGGAAGCGGAGACGCCCACGTCCAATCAATCACCATGCATCAAGCGAGGTCGCAGGCTGTTGGGGCCCGCGGCGCTCCGCACTTGCCCTTTGGCTTCGCCTTGAAGACAAGTCCGAGCGCGCCTTGGGCCCGGGGTCTACTGTCGGCGTCCTGGGAACGGGGGTCCCCAGACTTGCCTGCCTGCGGCCCATAGCGTGGCTCGGCTAGCGGCCCCGTACGGCCCATCTTCACCGGCAAACACTCAAGACCCTCGTGAGGGGCTAAGCCTCGCGAGGCGGACGACACAAGACCACCTCGGGGGCGGCCTCACCAGGCTGACTCGCGAGGGGCAGAGAGATCAAGGCAAGGGGCACCTCGCGAGGTTCCTGTGACGTAAGCCATGACGACCGGCGCCAGGCGGGCGCCAGCGCGTGAAGTGTCCTCGTTTCCTCTTTGGTGCTAAAGGGCGCAAGCGCAGGCGAGGAGTCCCGAGGCTTCAGGCAAAGGTTTCCATATCAGTGCAACGAGACCAAGACCCAGCAGGACGATAGGACGGAGGTCACCGTGGAGCCCAAGACGGCGTCACCACCAGAGCCTTTGGCAGGCGAAGACCACCTTTAGTCATGATAGCTTGTACTAGTTGTCTCCCTTCGAATTGGCCGTTGTGGGGTCCCTTCCCGCTCAATATTGAGAGAATTCCTTATTTGGCCCTTTCTTAAAATCTGTTTCCCTTTTTGGCCCAAAATAAAATATTTTTTCCCTTTTTGACACTCAAAGTTTATTTTGTTTCCTCAATGACATTTCCGTCTCCTTTAGTCACTAATAATGTTAAGTGTGAGATGAAAAGACCATTTTGCCCCTAGTGCACTTTGTGACTGTCCAGGATATATTTAAGTAAAAAAGTAACCACTGATTTTATGAAATATGTTCATTGATGTTTTGCATATATATGCACTTCAATAAAAAATTTCCTTAGCTAAATTGATCCGTGCATACAAAAGACGGAAAACACCTGCTCAACTTGCATAATCATATCTATGATAAGTACAATTTATCACGTTCAAAGTACTCCGACACATACTCCTAAATCTTCTACAACTAACACACGTTTAAAACTACAGTACACATAATAAATCCTCCGAACAAGTAGTAGTCCGCGCGCGCCGGCAGCTACACACCACGCGGACGGCACGCAAACGAGGACGACGAGAGCGTGTGCTGCTGGCCATGAGCAGCCGGACACCACTCGCCCGAAATGAGGCAGTCGCTGTTGTTGGTCGTCCGGTCCTGGCAACTACCTCTGCCTCCTCTTTCGCATGGCACACGGCTGCTGCCGCGTGCAGTTCCGGTATCAACTCCCTGCCACATGCACTGCCCTCCGCCAAGTACCATTTGCATGCCTCGTGCAGGTTGCCGGATCGCGGTGCTCGCGTTCAGCCCGAGAGTCGCGGCCGTAGATGCCAATGCCACGGCCGCCAACCACCGGCGTCGCAGCAGTCGGACTTGTTGGTGGCCGAGATGCACCAACGCCTTCGCCAGCTAGAACAGCTAGCTACCTAGCCCGGCTGGCTCGATCCGTCTTGATCGATCAAAGCTAGCATAACTAGCTACGTAGCCCGGCGTTGCACACGTACACAACTCCTATGCCTTCTTTTAGCTACTGTGGTGTAGTGACACCAGTCCTACACGGACACGTTCACGCACAAGTAATCAAGCATACATGTACGGGATGCTACTGTCGTATACTCGTATTTAACACCAACAAAGAAGACCACGACCGGCCAGCAGTGCTGGAACACGCACATGGGCACACGCCGTTCCATGGATGCCGAGGTCGACGATCCGTCACCCTCCGCCTCGCCA
The DNA here is from genome assembly GCF_002575655.3 of Aegilops tauschii subsp. strangulata. NCBI lineage: Eukaryota > Viridiplantae > Streptophyta > Magnoliopsida > Poales > Poaceae > Aegilops > Aegilops tauschii. The sequence continues at coordinate 327,081,908 of NC_053040.3, forward strand.
TGAGAAGCAGCATCATCAACCCGGGGTGGGAAATAGGGAGAGAAGTTCGATCATGGAGTTTCTTCTTCATTCTACCTGGGAACTAAAGCAGGGGTAAAAACGACTTTTTTGATTGCACCTGATTGTGTTAGTGGCCAAAAGTGATGAAAATGTCATTAAGGGAACAAAATGAAGTTTAGGTGTCAAAAAGGGAAAAAATAATTTTGCAGGGCCAAAAAGGGAAGCATATTTTAAGAAAGGGCCAAATAAGGAATTCTCTCTTCAATATTTGGGAAGAGGACCAAGGCCTCTATAAATAGGACTAGCCACCACCATAGCAAGGGGACAGAGGATCATTCAGATCACCCTTGACCACCCGAACTCACCAAGCACAAGAGCATCTCTCCTCAGGAGGCTGTTCTTCCATTGTATTGTTCATCCTCAGCCCAAGAGGCAATCCACCACACCACACTAGAGTAGGGTATTACACCACAACAGTGGCCTGAACCAGTATAAACCTTGTGTCTCTTGTTCTGTGGGTTCGACGCGCTAAGCTTTGAGATTGCGGTGAGGGTGTGAGCTAGGGGGAGGAGAGATCTTCGTGCGCACCCTAGTGTTCAAACCTCAAGGGTTTTGCCGGAACCCGAAATCCGACAATGAACAAGATTGGATCGTGTTTATTGCAATACGGTTATTCATTTAAGTTAGAGAATAATTGTTGTTGTGTTTACATGAAAAAAACCTTCTATGGTTGATACGTCTCCAACGTATCTATAATTTTTTACTGTTCCATGCTGTTATATTATCAATCTTGGATGTTTTTATAATCATTTTATAGTCACTTTACATCATTTTTGGTACTAACCTATTGACATAGTGCCAAGTGCCAGTTGTTGTTTTCTACATGTTTTTTACATCGCAGGAAATCAATACCAAACGGAGTCCAAATGCAACGAAACATTACGGAGATTTTTTATGGACCAGAAGATACCCAACGGGCCAAGGCAACACCTGGGGGGCTCCGAGGGGAGCACAACCACTAGGGCGATCTGGTGGTTCTGGACTTTGCGGCTGCTGGAATTGATTTTTGTCGACTCCCCTAGGGTTTCTAGAATATTGGGGTTTCGTCGACTCCCCTAGTGATTTGCTCCATAAATACCCCAATATTCCAAAAATCCTAGGGGAGTCGACAAAAATCAATTCCAGTCGCTGTAGAGTCCAGAACCACCAGATCCAATCTAGACATCATCACGGAGGGGTTCACCACTTCCATTGGTGCCTCTCCGATGATGCGTGAGTAGTTCTTTGTAGACCTTCAGGTCCGTAGTTAGTAGCTAGAGGGCTTCCTCTCTCTCGCTGAATTCTCAATACAATGGTCTCTTGGAGATCCGTATGATGTAACTCTTTTTGCAGTGTGTTTGTTGGGATCGGATGAACTTTGAGTTTATGATCATATCTATCTTTTTATATCCATGAAATTTATTTGAGTTTCCTTGATCTCTTATATGCATGATTGCTTATAGCCTCCTATTTCTTCTCCGGTATTTGGGTTTTGTTTGGCCAACTTGATCTATTTATCTTGCAATGGGAAAAGGTGCTTTGTAGTGGGTTTGATCTTACGGCGCTTGATCCCAGTGATAGAAGGGGAACCGACACGTATGTATCGTTTCTACTAAGGATAAAATGATGGGGTCTATCTCTACATAGATAGATCTTGTCTACATCATGTCATCGTTCTTATTACATTACTTCATTTCTCCATGAACTTAATACACTAGATGCATGCTGGATAGCGGTCAATGTGTGGAGTAATAGTAGTAGATGCAGGCAGGAGGCGGTCTACTAATCTTGGATGTGATGCCTATATAATGATCATTGCCTGGATATCATCATGATTATTTGAAGTTCTATCAATTTCCCAACAGTAATTTGTTCACCCACCATTTTGCTATTTTTCTTGAGACAAGCCACTAGTGAAACCTATGGCTCCCGGGTCTCTTTCTCATATTATTTGCCCTTCCGATCTACTTTTCCTTTGCTTTTATTTTCAGATCTATTAATCCAAAAATACAAAAATACCTTGCTGCGTTTTATTCTTATTTATTTTATCTGGCATTCGATCTATCAATCTACTACAATTTATCTCATTTCTTTTTGCCTATCTTGAGGCGCCGCTACCCAAAAGGGATTGACAACCCCTTTTACACATCGGGTTGCGAGTAGTTGTTATTTGTGTGCAGGTGCTGATTACTTTGTGTTGCTTGGTTCTCCTACTGGTTCGGTAACCTTGGTTTCATCACTGAGGGAAATACCTACCGCTGTTGTGCTGCATCATCCCTTCCTCTTTGGGGAAATACCGATGTAGCTTTAAGCCGCAATCTAAAGGAATTTCTGGCGCCGTTGCCGGGGAACATCAAGTCAAGATAGTCTCTCGGCGACGCACCAATTTCTGGCGCCGTTGCCGAGGAGCATCTTCAACATATACCAGGTTCCTAATCACAAATCTCATCTCCTCGCAATTTACATTATTTGCCATTTGCCTCTCGTTTTCCTCTCCCCCACTTCACAAAAATTTGCTGTTTTATTCGCCCTCTTTTTCATTCACCGTTTTCTCGTGAGATCTCTTCTTTGCTTGTGTGCCATGTGTCTTCTATTTGCTTGCATCTTCGCTTGCTAAAAATCTCTTGATATGGATCCTCATCCACTTGCTAATCTTTTCAAGAGATCCAATTATGATTAGGGAATTGAGTTCACTAGACTATGTTTATGAAGTTTTGCTTGAGATTTATGAATCTGAAAATTGTGATGAAGTGTTAAAAGAAGAAAATTATAAAGTGATTCATGATAGCTCCTTAGATGAAAAGCATGATTAGAATGATGTTATTATAAATTGTATTAATGTAAATTGTGCTAATAATATGCAAAACCCCAAGCTTGGGGATGCTAATATTGCTATGTCCACTACTTATTGCAATGATCATGATTGGGGTGATAATGTTTCTTATGATCTTGAAAATTTATTTAAGCCTCATGATGAATAATAATGTTTGCGATAATACTAAAAGTGGGTTTGGAAGAGTGTCAACTTTAGATAAAAATAATCCCACATTTTTGGAGAGTGTTCAATCTTATGTTTTTTTTATAAAAGTGGGCTTGGAGAGGTCATGACTTTATTTGATGATCCCACTATTTTGGAAGAGTGTCAACTTTGCATGCATGTGGATCGTGTAGAGAATATGTTATGTGATAGCTATATTGTTGAATTTGAATATGATCCCACATGTAATTATTATGAGAGAGGAAAATGTGGTTGTAAAAATTTTCATGTTACTAAATTACCTCTCGTTATGTTGAGATCGTCAATGTTTTATTCCTCTTCTTTGCATATGTTAGATGTTTCTTGTCTTGATAATTTGTTTGCTTATAAAATTCCTATGCATAGGAAGTATGTTAGACTTAAATGTGTTTGCCATATGTTTCCTGATGCTCTCTTTGTGTTTAAATTCTTATCTTTTGTGTGAGTATCGTTGAAATCTTAAGCCTATCTTTGTGGCTATAAAGAAAAGAGCATGTTGGGAGGCAACCCAATGAATAAAATTTATTTTTGCTTTTCTCTTTCTGTTCTTGAGTGTTTGCACAATTATGCTACTGTTATGATTATGTTTTTTGTGTTTTAATTAGTGTTTGTGCCAAGTAAAGCCATTAGGATCTTCTTGGGTGATAGTTGTTTGATCTTGCTGAAAAACAGAAACTTTCGCGCTCACGAAAACAATTCTCATTTTTTTACCATAGCGTGATAAAATGCCGATCCTTTTTGCAGAAGATTAATATACAAATTGCTCAGGTTTTCCTAATTTTTCAGAATTTTTGGAGTTTCAGAAGTATTCGAAATATCCAGATTGCTATAGACTCTTCTGTTTTTGATAGATTCTGTTTTCTTTGCGTTGTGTGCTTGTTTTGATGGCTCTATGGTTTTCTTTGATGAGTTTTTGCCATAGAAAAGTTGGAATACAGTAGATATAATGCAAGAACAAAATATGAATAGGTTGCAACAATACTTATAGTAGTGATTTATTTTCTTATACTAACGGATCTCACGAAGGTTTTGTTGAGTTTTGTGTGATTCAAGTTTTCAAGTTTTGGGTTATCTTACGATGGATGAAGGAATAAGGATTAAGAAGAGCCTAAGCTTGGGGATGCCCCGGCATCCCAAGCTATTATCCAAAAGAGAGCAAGAAACTATGCTTGGGGATGCCCCGAGTGGCATCCCCTCTTTCTTCTAACGACCATCGGTATTTTACTCGAAGCTATATTTTTATTCGTCACATACTATGTGTTTTGCTTGGAGCGTCTTGTATGATATGAGTCTTTGCTTGTTTTGTTTTGCTTTTTAAGTCTTGATTCCTTGCTAGACACACCTATTTGAGAGAGCCAAAAATATGTCATGACTTGTTAGAATTGCTCTATATGCTTCACTTAAAAAAATATGAGCTATGGACTTGCTCTAGTGCTTCACTTATATCTGTTTGAGCATGGTGTGCTATAGTATTTTTGAAGAAATGCTCTCTTGATTCACTTAGATTTATTTGAGAGTTAGTAAAATTTTCAAGAAATTCTCTCTTGCTTCACTTAAATTAATTTGAGAGAAAGAAATATTATGCTCATGATCTTCACTTATATTTGTTTGAGCTTATTAAAACCAACATATGAAAATTACTTCCGAAGTGATAGATATCCAAGAAGGATATAATAAAAACTTTCATGAAGATCATTGGACAAAATAAACTTGATTCCTTGTAATAGTTTTGGGATATGATGATGTGATATGTGAGTCACCTTGATGAGTAATTATGCTTTAGTAAGAATATTGGTGTTAAGGTTTGTGATTCCCTATGCAAGCACGAAAGTCAATAATTATGCAATGAAATTATATCCTACTTGTGGTGCATTATTCGGTGTTAATTATTCTTAATGCTCGCTTATGAGATTATTCGTTTCTTGGTTGGTCACTTCTCAATCTTTTGCTAGCCTTCACTTTGCACCAAGTATGATCACTACTTGTGCATCCAAAAACCTTTAAACCAGTTTTGCCACATGAGTCCACTATATCTACCTATATGCGGTATTCTTTTGCCATTCTAAGGAAATTTGTATGTGCCATCTCTCATTTTCAAAATAAACTTCTCTTTTGTGTGTTCGTATCGCTCGCGGAGTGGTGAGGGGTGGCTAATATTTTCCATGCTAGATGTGTTATTCTCACGATGAGTGTCTATTCACTTGTCATTGCACGAGAGTAAGGCTAAGGTATTAGGGATGCCCAGTCCCGAAATGAAAAATGAATTTACTTTATGTTGTCAAATAATAAATTCCTTGGAAAGTGTTGGTATGGAAGGCAACCGTGGATTCGGCTAGCCATGGAAAGTGAAAGTATGGTCGAAAAAGGAATAAACTTTATTTTCTGTTTGGGAACCACCTATGATATATCTAGCATGGAAAGTGTTGGGAACTCTAAGTCATTTTTGTTGGTGGGAAAGACACACCTCCCAAAACGCTTTGAGCTCTGGCACCTCTACAAATCCCGACTTCCCTCGGCCAAGGGCCTTTCTTTTACTTTATGCAATTTTTATTTTTGAATTTGAGTCTCCATCTTCTCTTATAAAAGCACCAACTAGGAGGCACTATGATTGTACTTGAGTATTGGGTGTAGCTAATATGCGAGTGCGTTTCATGAATGGATCAATGATTGACCATGATGGGCTAGGGGTAACTTATTTTAGCGTTGATATTTTGAAAGACATGGTTGCTTGTTGATATGCTTGAGTATTTAAGTTATCATGTCAAAACTAGACTATTGCTTTGAACAATATAAAAGTCCAAATGTCCATGCTATGAAGAAAAGAATATGATTTGACATGTTAGGCAGCATTCCACATCAAAAATTCTGTTTTTATCACTTACCTACTCGAGGACGAGCAGGAGTTAAGCTTGGGGATGCTGATACGTCTCCAACGTATCTATAATTTTTGATTGTTCCATGCTGTTATATTATCAATCTTGGATGTTTTTATAATCATTTTGTAGTCATTTTATATCATTTTTGGTACTAACCCGTGACATAGTGCCAAGTGCCAGTTGTTTTCTGCATGTTTTTTTACATCGCAGGAAATCAATACCAAATGGAGTCCAAATGCAACGAAACTTTACGGAGATTTTTTATGGACCAGAAGACACCCAATGGGCCAAGGCAGCGCCTGGGGGTGCTCCAAGGGGAGCACAACCCACCAGGGCGCGCCAGGAGGCCCAGGCGCGCCCTGGTGGGTTGTGCCCACCTCGGGTGCCCCCCGGACTGCTTCTTTGCTCTATAAATACCCCAATATTCCAGAAACCCTAGGGGAGTCGACGAAAATCAATTCCAGCCGCCGCAAAGTCCAGAACCACCAGGTCCAATCTAGACACCATCACAGAGGGGTTCACCACTTCCATTGGTGCCTCTCCGATGATGCGTGAGTAGTTCTTTCTAGGCCTTCGGGTCCGTAGTTAGTAGCTAGATGGCTTCCTCTCTCTCGCTGAATTCTCAATACAATGGTCTCTTGGAGATCCATATGATGTAACTCTTTTTGCGGCGTGTTTGTTGGGATCAGATGAACTTTGAGTCTATGATCAGATCTATCTTTTTATATCCATGATAGTTATTTGAGTTTCTTTGATCTCTTTTATGCATGATTGCTTATAGCCTCGTATTTCTTCTCCAATATTTGGGTTTTGTTTGGCCAACTTGATCTATTTATCTTGCAATGGGAAGAGGTGCCTTGTAGTGGGTTCGATCTTACGGTGCTTGATCCCAGTGACAGAAGGGGAACCGACCAGTATGTATCGTTGCTACTAAGGATAAAATGATGGGGTCTATCTCTACATAGATAGATCTTGTCTACATCATGTCATTGTTCTTATTGCATTACTCCGTTTCTCCATGAACTTAATACACTAGATGCATGCTGGATAGCGGTCGATGTGTGGAGTAATAGTAGTAGATGCAGGCAGGAGTCAGTCTACTAATCTTGGACGTGATGCCTATATAATGATCATTGCCTGGATATCTTCATGATTATTTGAAGTTCTATCAATTGCCCAACAGTAATTTGGTCACCCACCATTTTGCTATTTTTCTCGAGAAAAGCCACTAGTGAAACCTACGGCTCCCGGGTCTCTTTCTCATATTATTTGCCCTTGCGATCTACTTTTCCTTTGCTTTTATTTTCAGATCTATTAATCCAAAAATACAAAAATACCCTGCTGCGTTTTATTCTTATTTATTTTATCTGGCGTTCGATCTATCAATCTACTACAATTTATCTCATGTCTGTTTGCCTATCTTGAGGCGCTGCTACCCGAAAGGGATTGACAACCCCTTTTACACGTCGGGTTGCGAGTAGTTGTTATTTGTGTGCAGGTGCTGATTACGTTGTGTTTCTTGGTTCTCCTACCGGTTCGATAACTTTGGTTTCATCACTAAGGGAAATACCTACCGCTGTTGTGCTCCATCATCCCTTCCTCTTTGGGGAAATACCGATGTAGCTTTAAGCCGCAATCAATGGTCATACACCCAATGTAAATGGTTTATTGAATCTCGATCGTAGTAATACACATATTCATAATATTGATTCCAAAAGATGCAAAGTTGATAATGATAGTGCAACATACTTGTGGCACTGCCGTTTTGGTCATATTGGTGTAAAGCTCATGAAGAAACTCCATGCTGATAGACTTTTGGAATCACTTGATTATGAATCATTTGATACTTGCGAACCATGCCTCATGGGCAAGATGACTAAAACTCCGTTCTCCGGAACAATGGAGCGAGCTAATGACTTATTGGAAATAATACATACCGATGTATGCGGTCCGATGAGTATTGAAGCACGCGGCCGATATCATTATTTTCTGACCTTCACAGATGATTTGAGCAGATATGGGTATATCTACTTAATGAAACACAAGTCTGAAACATTTGAAAAGTTCAAAGAATTTTAGTATGAAGTGGAGAATCATCGTAACAAGAAAATAAAGTTTCTACGATCTAATCACGGAGGCAAATTATTTGAGTTACGAATTTGGCCTTCATTTAAAACAATGTGGAATAGTTTCACAACTCACGCCACCTGGAACACCACAGCGTAATGGTGTGTTCGAACGTCATAACCGTACTTTATTAGATATGGTGCGTTCTATGATGTCTCTTACCAATTTACCACTATCGTTTTGGGGTTATGCATTAGAGACAGCTGCATTCATGTTAAATAGGGCACCGTCTAAATCCGTTGAGACGACACCGTATAAACAGTGGTTTGGCAAGAAACCTAAGCTGTCGTTTCTTAAAGTTTGGGGATGCGACGCTTATGTCAAAAGGCTTCAGCCTGATAAGCTCAAACCTAAATCGGAGAAGTGCATCTTCATAGGATACCCTAAGGAAACAATTGGGTACACCCGCTACCACAGATCCGAAGGCAAGATCTTTGTTTCTAAGAATGGGTCCTTTCTAGAGAAGGAGTTTCTCTCGAAAGAAGTGAGTGGGAGGAAAGTAGAACTTGATGAGGTAATTGTACCTTCTCTCGAATTGGAAAGTAGCACATCGCAGAAAACCGTTCTCGTGATGCCTACACCAACTAGAGAGGAAGCTAATGATAATGATGATGAAACTTCAGATCAAGTTACTACTGAAGCTCGTAGGTCAACCAGAGCACGATCCGCACCAGAGTGGTATGGTAATCCTGTCCAGGAAGTCATGTTACTAGACCAAGGAGAACCTACGAACTATGAAGAAGCTATGATGAGCCCAGATTCCGACAGATGGCTTGAGGCCATGAAATCTAAGATAGGATCCATGTATGAGAACAAAGTATGGACTTTGGTGGACTTGCCCGATGATCGGCGAGCCATAGAGAATAAATGGATCTTCAAGAAGAAGACTGACGCTGATGGTAATGTTATTGTCTATAAAGCTCGACTTGTCGCAAAAGGTTTTTTGACAATTTCAAGGAGTTGACTATGATGAGACTTTCTCACACGTAGCGATGCTTAAGTCTATCCGAATCATGTTAGCAATTGCCACATTTTATGATTATGAAATCTGCCAAATGGACGTCAAAACTGGATTCCTTAATGGACTTCTTAAAGAAGAATTTTATATGATGCAACCAGAAGGTTTTGTCGATCCTAAAGGTGCTAACAAAGTGTGCAAGCTCCAGCTATCCATCTATGGACTGGTGCAAGCATCTCGGAGTTGGAATATACACTTTGATGAGGTGATCAAAGCATATGGTTTTATACAGACTTTCGGAGAAGCCCGTATTTACAAGAAAGTGAGTGGGAGATCTGTAGCATTTCTAATATTATATGTGGATGACATATTGTTGATTGGAAATGATATAGAATTTTTTGATAGCCTAAAAGGATACTTGAATAAGAATTTTTCAGTGAAATACCTCAGTGAAGCTGCTTATTTATTGGGCATCAAGATCTATAGAGATAGATCAAGACGCTTGATAGGACTTTCACAAAGCACATACCTTGATAAAGTTTTGAAGAAGTTCAAAATGGATCAGTCAAAGAAAGGGTTCTTGCCTGCATTGCAAGGTATGCAGTTGAGTAAGACTCAAAACCCGACCACGGCAGAAGATAGAGAGAGAATGAAAATCATTCCCTATGCCTCAGCCATAGGTTCTATAAAGTATGACATTGCTGTGTACCAAACCTGTTGTGTACCTTGCCATGAGTTTGGCAAGGGGGTACAATAGTGATCCAGGAGTAGATCACCAGACAGCGGTCAAAATTATCCTTAGAGGACTAAGGAAATGTTTCTCAGTTATGGAGGTGATAAAGAGTTCATCGTAAAGGATTACGTCGATGCAAGCTTTGGCACCGATCCAGATGACTCTAAGTCTCAATCTGGATACGTATTGAAAGTGGGAGCAATTAGCTAGATTAGCTCCATGCAGAGCATTGTAGACATCGAAATTTGCAAAATACATATGGATCTGAATGTAGCAGACCCATTGACTAAGCCTCTTCCATAAGCAAAACATGATCACAACTTAGTACTCTTTGGATGTTAATCACATGGCAATGTGAACTAGATTATTGACTCTAGTAAACCCTTTGGGTGTTAATCACATGGCGATGTGAACTATGGGTGTTATTCACATGGCGATGTGAACTAGATTATTGACTCTAGTGCAAGTGGGAGACTGAAGGAAATATGCCCTAGAGGCAATAATAAAGTTGTTGTTTTATATTTCCTTATTCATGATAAAAGTTTATTATTCATGCTAGAATTTTATTAATAGGAAACCTTGATACATGTGTGAATACATAAACAAACACTGTGTCCCTAGTGAGCCTCTACTAGACTAGCTTGTTGATCAAAGATGGTTAAGCTTTCCTAACCATGGACATGGGTTGTCATTTGATAATGGGATCACATCATTAGGAGAATGATGTGATGGGCAAGACCCATCTGTTAGCTTAGCATATTGATCGTTCAGTTTTATTGCTATTGCTTTCTTCATGTCAAATACATATTCCCTCGACTATGAGATTATGCAACTCCCGGATACCGGAGGAATACCTTGTGTGTTATCAAACGTCACAACGGAACTGAGTGATTATAAAGATGCTCTACAGGTATCTCCGAAGGTGTTTGTTGGGTTGGCATACATCGAGATTAGGATTTGTCACTCCGAGTATCGGAGAGGTATCTCTGGGCCCTCTCGGTAATACACATCATAATAAGCCTTGCAAGCAAATGACTAATGAGTTAGTCTTGGGATGATGTATTACGGAACGAGTAAAGAGACTTGCTGGTAATGAGATTGTACTAGGTATGAAGATACCGATGATCGAATCTCGGGCAAGTAACATATCGATGGACAAAGGGAATAACGTATGTTGTCATAACGGTTTGACCGATAAAGATCTTCGTAGAATATGTAGGAACAAAATGAGCATCCAGGTTCCACTATTGGTTATTGACCAAAGAAGTGTCTCGGTCATGTCTACATAGTTCTCGAACCCGTAGGGTCCGCACGCTTAACGTTCGATGACGATATAGTATTATATGAGTTATGTGATTTGGTGACCGAATGTTGTTCAGAGTCCCGGATGATATCTCGAACATGACAAGGAGTCTCGAAATGGTTGAGAGGTAAAGATTGATATATAGGACGATGGTATTCGGACACCGGAAGTGTTTCGGAGGGTACCGGGTACATATAGGGTCACCGGAAGAGGTTTCAGGCACCCTCGACAAAGATATGGGCTTAATAGGCCAAGGGAGGGACAGACCAGCCCACAAGGGGCTGGTGCGCCCCTCCACCAGGCCGGCTAGCCCTAGGGAAAGGAAAGGGGGGAGGGCAAGTCCCTCCTTCCTTCCCCTCCTCAAGGGAGAAAGTAAAGGGGGGCGCCACCTCCCCCTTCCTTCCCCTGGCGCCTATACAAAGAAGGGGGCGAACCAGGGCAGGAGCCCAATTGGGATTCGGCCCCACTTGGGGCGCCCCTTGGCCTCTCCCCTCTCCCTCCCACCTATATATATGAAGAGGGGGCGCCTAGAACACAGAACATCAATTGTTAGCCGTGTGCGGCGCCCCCTCCACAGTTTACACCTCTGCTTAGGCGAAGCCTTGCGCGGGTCACTTCACCGTCACCGTCACCATGCTGTCGTGCTGACGGAACTCATCTACTACCTCGACAACTTGCTGGATCAAGAAGGCGAGGGACATCACCGATCTGAACGTGTGCAGAACTGGGAGGTGCCGTACGTTCGGTGCTTGATCGGTCAGAGCTAGAAGAAAGTTTGACTACATCAGCCGCGTTGTGAAACGCTTCTACTTACGGTCTACGAGGGTACGTAGACACACTCTCCCCCTCGTTGCTATGCATCTCCTAGATAGATCTTGCGTGAGCGTAGGATTTTTTTTTGAAATTGCACGCTACGTTTCCCAACACAACCATATGCCTTGCATCGCACACGCAACTAAAATCTGAACTGTGTTTGATGTCTCCGCCATTGCAAACGTTTTGCATCTTTTTTGACGTTTTTTTACATAACCATTTGCGATTAATGCATCGCACACAGTTTCGCCAAAGGTTCTTTGATCGTAGTGTCGCGTTAGCAGCATCCTGCAGTAGTGAGCATATAGTGGGTAAACAAATTACTATCAGGCAATTGATAGAAAAGCAAATAATTATGACGATATCCAAGGCAATGATCATGTATATAGGCATCACGTCCAAGATTAGTAGACCGAAACAATTCTACATCTACTACTATAACTCCACACATCGACCACTATCCAGCATGCATCTAGTGTATTAAGTTCATGGAAAATTTGAGTAATGCATTAGGCAAGATGACATGATGTAGACAAGATAAACTCACGTATGAATAAACCCCATCTTGTTACCCTTAATAGCAATGATACATGTGTGTCATGTCTCTTTCTGTCAATGAGATTGTGAGCCATAAGATCGAATCCATCACAAAGCACCTCTTCCCATGGCAAGATAAATCAATCTAGTTGGCCAAACCAAACCAATAAATCAGAGAAGAAATACGAAGCTATAACAATCATGTATAAAAGAGTTCAAAGAAGACTCAAATAATATTCATGGATAGATCTTATCATAAACTCACAATTCATCGAATCCCAACAAACACATCACAAAAAAGAGTTACATCAAATAGATCTCCAAGATCATCAAGGAGAACACTGTATTTAAGATCAAAAAGAGAGAAGAAGCCATCTAGCTACTAACTACGGACCCATAGGTCGGTGGTAAACTAGCCACGCATCATCGGAGGGGCAGCAAGGATGATGAATAACCACTCCGTGATTGTTGCCCCCTCCGGCAGAGTGCTGGAAAAGGCCTCTAGATTGGATCTCATGGTTCTGGAACTTGCAGCGGCGGAGAAAGTATTTCGTCGAATCCCCTAGGGTTTTTGGGATTTTAGAGTATTTATAGAGGCGGAGGTAGGTCAAAGGGGTTCCTGTGGGCCCCACTACCCATCAGGGCACGCTAGAGGCCCTTGATGCACCCTGGTGCCTAGTGGGCCCCACAGGCCTCCTTTCTGTACTCCAGAAGCTTCCAGGGTCTCTTATCGCCAAAAAAATCTCCAAAAAGTTTCATGGCAATTGGACCTCGTTTGGTATTGATATTCTGCAAAATAAAAAACAAGCAAAAAACAACAACTAGCACTGGGCACTAGGTTAATAGGTTAGTCCCAAAAATGATATAAAGTTGCTAGTAAGTGTGTATAAATCATCCAAGATTGATACTTTAATAGCATGGAAGAATAAAAAATTATAGATACTTTGGAGATGTACCAATTGTAACCATATGAATCAAGCAACCAATATGGGAAAAAAACATGTATACTGAAATGCTCCAAAGTTCCTTCAGAAATCGTAGAACATTATGATTGTAAACTTGGGAAAAGGTACAAAAAATTGAACTCCCTTATGGTTAACATTTAACAGGAAAGGAGCATCACCTCGATATATAGATTCTCCAAGCACGGAAAGCATATTAGGAAACTGACAACTTGGTCCAAGTTGGGGCCGATAGATTCTAGCCAAGACCTTCACTATGCGCAGATTCGAGGTCAAGCTTGTCGAAATCATTTTCTGGATGACAGACGAACATACATCTTCAAAATTAAAAATAATGTTAATTTCAAGAAGGAGAGGAAGAAGGTGACAGTTGTACATGAACGGGTGTGGATCCAATAACAAGTTCGGATTATTTGACAGACCAGTAGCCCACCACTGTCATTTTCAGTGCAGAAATGACATTGATTCTTGTTGGACCTTGTTGATCAACTATAAGTAATCTATTAAGTGAAGGTGTGTCCTCAATGACCATACTATGATACACATTATGTGATCTCTTGTTGCAGCACCAGCAACACACATTAATAGTCTGGAGAGTCATGGAGGTGATGTGGAAGCTACTCAACCCATTGATCGCCTAAAGACGAAGGTACTTGAGTGCAGTACAACTGCAGAGCAGGCGCTCCATGTCATCCTTTGGGATGCAGACGGTGACTCCTACTTGCGAGCTATGTTGGGATTTCCTCGAAGAGGAGAGGATGATGTAGTACAGTAGAGATAAGTATTTCCCTCAGTTATGAAACCAACGTTATCAATCCAGTAGGAGAACCAAGAAACACTATGTAAACAGCACCTGCACACAAACAACAAATAATTGCAACCCAACGCGTAGAGGGGTTGTCAATCCCTCAACAGTTACGAGCAGGATTTAATTATGTAGGTTTTGATAGATAGATTTGACAAAAATACAAAATAAAATAAAGAAAAGAAAATTGCAGCAAGGTATCTTTGCTTTTAATATATGATACAAAATAGACCCGGGGGCCATAGTGATCACTAGAGGCTTCTCTCATAAAAATAGCATCCGGTGGGTAGACAAATTACTGTTGGGTAATTGACAGAAAACTAAATAACTATGATGATATCCAAGGCAATGATCATGTATATAGGCATCATGTCCGAGACAACCGAAACGATTCTGCATCTACTACTATTACTCCACACATCGACCGGTATCCAGCATGCATCTAGTGTACTAAGGTCATGGAAGAACGGAGTAACGCCTTAAGCAAGATGACATGATGTAGACAAGATAAACTCACGTATGAAATAAATCCCATCTTGTTACCCTTAATAACAATGATACATGTGTGTGATGTCCCTTTCTGTCACTGGGATTGAGCAGCACAAGATCGAACCCATCACAAAGCACCTCTTCCCATGGCAAGATAAATCAATCTAGTTGGCCAAACCAAACCAATAAATCGGAGAAGAAATACGAGGCAACAAAAATCATGCATAAAAGAGTTCAGAGAAAACTCAAATAAAATCTATGGATAGATCTGATCATAAACTGACAATACATCGATTCCGACAAACACACCGCAGAAAGTCATTACATCAAATAGATCTCCAAGAACACCAAGGGGAACATTGTATTGAATATCAAAAAGAGAGAAGAAGCCATCTAGCTATTAACTATGGACCCATAGGTCCGTGGTAAACTACTCACGCATCATCCGAGGGGCAGCACGGATGATGAAGAACCCCTCCGTGATCGTTTCCCCCTCCGGCAGGGTGCCGGAAAAGGCCTCTAGATGGGATCTCATGGTTCTGGAATTTGAGGCGGCGGAAAAAGTATTTCATGGACTCCCTGGTTGGTTTCCTGATTTGAGAGTATTTATAAAGGCAGGGTTAGGTCAAATGGAGGCTTGTGGGCCCCACTAGGTACTAGGGCGCGCCCTGGTGCCCAGTTGGACTCCTTCATCTTCTTGTTCCCTCCCAAAGCTTCCAGGGTCTCTTATTGCCATAAAAAAATCTCCAAAAAAATTCATGGCATTTGGCCTTCGTTTGGTACTGATATTCTGCAAAGTAAAAAAGGCAAAAAAAATAGCAACTGGCACTAAGTTAATAGGTTAGTCCCAAAAAAATGATATAAAGTTTCTCATAAATGGAACAATAAAAAATTATAGATACGTTGGAGACGTATCAAGCATCTCCAAGCTTAATTCCTGCTCGTCCTTGAGTAGGTAAATGATAAAAACAGAATTTTTTATGTGGAATGCTACCTAACATATTCATCATATATTCTTTTCTTTGTAGCATGGGCATTTGGACTTGAATGATTCAAAGCAATAGTCTATGAATTGACATGAAGACATCAATACTCAAGCATATCAACAAGCAACCATGTCTTTCAAAATATCAACACTAAAGAAAGTTATCCCTAGCCCATGACGCTCAATCATTGATCCATTCATGAAACACACTCAAATATTAGCTACATCCAATGCACAAGTATGACAATAGTGTTCCCTAGTTGGTGCTTTATAAGAGAATATGGAGACTCAAAATTAAAATTAAAATTGCATAAAAGTAAATAGATAGGCCCTTCACAGAGGGAAGCAAAGATTTGTAGAGGTGCCCGAGCTTATAGCTTAAATTTAGAGATATTTGTTTTTTTAGAAGGATGCTTTTCCTGTCAACGAAAACGACCGAGAATTCCCAATATCTTCCATGCTAGACAAATTATCGGCGGTTCCCAAACAGAAAGTAAAGTTTATTTCCTTTCCACCATTCTTTCACAATCCATGGCTAGTCATATCCACGGGTGCCTTCCATACCAACACTTTCCAAGCAATTTATTATCACAGTATTTTTTCATTTTGGGACTGGGCAACCCTATTACCTGCCACACTCTCGTGCAATGACAAGTGAATAAACACTCATCATGAGGATAAAATACCTAGCATGGAAAATATTGGCCACCCCCTGCCGCTTCATGAGCGGTACGGGCACACAAAACAGAAATTCATTTTGAAAATTAGAGTTGGCACATGCAAAGTTACTTGGAATAGCACGGAAATACCGCATATAGTTAGGTATGGGGACTCATTTGGCACAACTTTGGTTTAAGGAGTTGGATTCACAAGTGGCATTCCCGCTTAGTACAAGTGAAGGCTAGCAAATAGATTGAGAAGCGACCAACCAAAAAACAAAAACATTCATAAACACGCATTAAACGTAACTAACACTAAATAATGCACCATAAGTAGGAAATAACTTCGTTGCATAACTATTGACTTTACGTGCATGCATAGGGAATCACAAATCTTAACACCAATATTCTTGCTAAAGCATAATTACTCACCAACATGACTCACATATCATTATCTCCATATCGCAAAACTAATGCAAGGAATCAAGTTTATAATATCCAATGATCTTCATGGAAGTTTTTATTATACCCCCATGGGATATCTATCACTTTGGGACCAAATTCATATCTTATGCAAATTACTATTGCTATTATCAACTCTCAAAAAGATCTAAGTGAAGCATCAGAGCAAATTTCTTAAAAATAATAATTCATGTATCAACTCTCAAAATAATATAAGTGAAGCATGAGAGTGCATTTCTTTAAAACATAATTATATGAACTCTCAAAATAATATAAGTGAAGCATGAGAGTTTATTTCTTTAAAATATAACCACCGCCATGCTCAAAAAGATATAAGTCAAGTACTAGAGAACCTACCTAGCTCAAAAGATTTAAGTGAAGCACATAGAGTATTCTAGCAAATCATGATATGTGTGTGGCTCTATCAAACAAGTGTGTTCATCAAGGATGATTGTGAAAAACTAAAAAGTAAACAAAGCAAAGACTCATATAATACAACACGCTCCAAGCAAAACTGATTATATGTGACGAATAAAAATATAGCTCCAAGTAAAATTACCGATGGTCGTTAGAAGAAAGAGGGGATGCCTTCCAGGGCATCCCCAAGATTAGTTGCTTGGGTGTCCTTAAATATTTCCTTGGGGTGCCTCGGGCTTCCACAAGCTTAGGCTCTTGCCACTCCTTATTCCTTCATCCATCGTGATCTCACCCAAAACTTGAAAACTTCAATCACACAAAACTCAACAAAACCTCGTGAGATCCGTTAGTATAATAAAGCAAATTACTACTTTAAGTACTGTTGCAAACCCATTCATATTTTATTATTACATTATACCTACTATATTCTAACTTTACCATGGCTTATACCCCCCCGATACAATCCATAGATTCATCAAAATAAGCCCACAATGCAATGAAAACTGAATCTATAAAAAACAGAACAGTCTGTAATAATCTGAACACTGACCATACTTCTGTAACTCCAAAAATTCTGAAAACTTAGTACAATGTGGGAAATTTGTATATCAATAATTTTTAAAAAATTCAGAATTTTATCGCGCTCCAGCAAATTTTAACAATTCTTCTACTGGACGCAAAAGCTTCCCTTAATGCACCGAATCAAATCAACTATCACCCAAATCATCCCAAAGGCTTTGCTTGGCACAAACACTAATTAAAACACTAAAACACAATCATAACAGTAGCATAATTGCGTGCACCCAAGAAAACAGAAAAATAAACTATTGGGTTCTCTCCCAACAAGTTCTTTCTTTATCACCATTAAGATAGGCTTGAGATTTTATTCATGCTCACATGAAAGATAATAATTGAAACACAATGAGAGCATCATAAAACATGTGACAAACATATTTAAGTCTAAGATACTTCCTATGCATAGGCATTTTATAAGCAAACAAATTATCAAGGCAAGCAAAAACTAGCATATGCAAGGAAGAAGAAAGAAATGATAGCAATCTCAACATAACGAGAGGTAATTTAGTAACATGGAAATTTCTACAACCATATTTTCCTCTCTCATAATAACTACATGTGGGATCATATTCAAATTCAACAATATAGCTATCATGTAACATATTCTCTACATGATCCACATGCATGCAAAGTTGACACGCTTCCAAAATAGTGGGATTATCATCAAATAAAGTCATGACCTCTCCAAGCCCACTTTTATCAATAATTTCATAGGACTGATCATTCTCCAAAGTAGTGGGATCATTATTACCTAAAGTTGGAACTCTTCCAAAACCACTTTCAATATTATTGCAAACACTATTATCAATATCATATTCATCATGAGGCTTAAATAAATTTTCAAGATCATAAGAAGATCACCCAAATAATGATCATTGCAATAAGTAGTGGACATAGCAAAATTAGCATCCCCAACCTTGGGGTTTTGCATATTATTAACACAATTGACATTAATAGAATTTATAATAAGATCATTGCAATCATGCTTTTCATTCAAGGAGCTATCGTGAACCACTTTATAAATTTCTTCTTTTAACACTTCATCACAATTTTTAGATTCATGAATTTCAAGCAAACTTCATAAAGATAATCTAGTGCACTCAACTCACTAGCAATTGGATCATAATAATTGGATATTTTAAAAAGATTAGCAAGTGGATGAGGATCCATAAGCTTTTTGTTTTCTAATTTTCAATAAACACACAATTATGGCAAACAAACAAGCAAAGCAACAAAGTAAAATATTTTTGTGTTTTTTCTTGATAAGAAGTTTTAGAAGTGGGGAACATGAAAACGAGAGGCAAATGACAAATAATGTAAATGCAAGGAGATGAAAGTTTATGCGTAGGTACATGATAGTTGTTGATGATGTCTCCCCAGTTACGGCGCCAGAATTCTTTCTACTACTTGTGAGCTGCGTTGGGATTTCCTCGAAGAGGAGAGGATGATGCAGTGCAATAGAGATAAGTATTTCCCTCAGTTATGAAACCAAGGTTATTAATCTAGTAGGAGAACCAAGCAACACTATGTAAACAACACCTGCACACAAACAACAAATACTTGCAACCCAACGCCTAGAGGGGTTGTTAATCCCTCAACAGTTATGAGCAGGATTTAATTATGTAGGTTTTGATAGATAGATCTGACAAAAATACAAAATAAATAAATAAAAGAAAATTGCAGCAAGGTATTTTTGGTTTTAATATATGATAGAAAAAGACCCAGGGGCCATAGTTTTAACTATCGGCTTCTCTCATAAAAAAAGCATACAGTGGGTAGACAAATTACTGTTGGGTAATTGACAGAAAAGCAAATAGTTATGACAATATTCAAGGCAATGATCATGTATATATGCATCATGTCCGAGACAAGTAGACCGAAACGATTCTGCATCTACTACTATTACTCCACACATCGACCGCTATCCAGCATGCATCTACTGTATTAAGTTCATAGAAGAATGGAGTAACGCCTTAAGCAAGATGACATGATGTAGACAAGATAAACTCACGTATGAAATAAATCCCATCTTGTTACCCTTAATAGAAACGATACATGCGTGTTATGTCCCTTTCTGTCACTGGGATTGAGCACCACAAGATCGAACCCATCATAAAGCACCTCCTCCCATGGCAAGATAAATCAATATAGTTGGCCAAACCAAACCAATAAATTGGAGAAGAAATACAAGTCTATAACAATCATGCATAAAAGAGTTTAGAGAAAAATCAAATAAAATTCATGAATAGATCTGATCATAAAATCACAATTCATCGGATCCAAACAAACACACAGCAAAAAGTCATTACATTAAATAGATCTCCAAGAACACCGGGGAGAACATTGTATTGAAGATCAAAAAGAGAGAAGAAGCCATCTAGCTACTAACTATGGACCCATAGGTCCGTGGTAAACTACTCACGCATCATCGGAGGGGCAGCAAGGATGATGAAGAACCCCTCTGTGATCGTTTCCCCCTACGGTGGGGTGCCAAAAAAGGCCTCTAGATGGGATCTCGTGGTTCTAGAACTTACAGTGGCAAAAAAGTATTTTGTGGACTCCCTGGTAGGTTTCCTGATTTTAGGGTATTTATATATGCGGAGTTAGGTCAAACGGAGACTTGTGGGCCCCACTAGGTACCAGGGCACGCCCCAGGCCCCTGGCGTGCCCTGGTGCCTAGTGGGACACTCCTTCATCTTCTCGTTCCCTCCCGAAGCTTCCAGGGTTATTGCCAAAAAAATCTCCAAAAAGTTTCGTGGCATTTGGACTTCGTTTGGTACTGATATTCAACAAAGTCAAAAACAAGCAAAAAATAGCAACTGACACTGGGCACTAAGTTAATAGGTTAGTCCCAAAAATGATATAAAGTTGCTTGTAAATGTATATAAAACATCCAAGATTGATAATATAATAGCATGGAACAATCAAAAATTGTAGATATGTTGGAGACCTATCAGCAACGAGCTCGAGGTGCTTCAGTCGTGGTAGAAGAAGAGCGGGCGCATCATTAATCAGGGGGAAATGGCAGTTCATGAACCTGGCGAGGCGCAGCATGGGCACGAGGCGGAGCGCAGACGGTGGCAGCAAGCGCACATGCCCGTCTTTAAAACTGAGCTCCTCGAGCTGATCTAGGGCGAGGGAACGGAATCACTCGTCAAGCTTCGCTCGGTCCGTGCCGTTGGAATGTGTCGGCGTTCTGGGAGCGGGGGTACCCAGACTTGCCTGCTTGTGGCCCACGGCATGGCTCCATCGACGGGCTGGAACGGCCCAGCTTCGACATCAACAACTCAAGACCCTAGCGAGGGGCCAAGCCTCGCGAGGCGGATGACACCAAGACCTCTACGAGGAGCAGTCTCTCTAGGCTGGCTCCCGAGGAGCAAAGATTTCTATGCAGGCCTTGATACGTCTCCAACGTATCTATAATTTTTATTGTTCCATGATATATTATATTATGTTTTGGATGTTTAATGGGCTTTATTATACACTTTTATATTATTTTTGGGACTAACCTATTGACCGGAGGCCCAGCCTGAAACTCTGTTTTTTACCTATTTCAGTGTTTCAAAGGAAAAGGATATCAAACGAAGTCCAAACGGAATGAAACCTTCGGGAACGTGATTTTCGGAACAAACGTGGTCCAGAGGACTTGGAGTGGACGTCAAGCAATCAACGAGGAGGCCACGAGGCAGGGGGGCGTGCCTACCCCCTGGGCGCGCCCTCCACCCTCGTGGGCCCCTCACAGCTCTCTTGACTGACCTCCTTCGCCTATATATACTCATATACCCTGGAAACATCAGATACGGAGCCAAAACCCTATTTCCACCGCCGCAACCTTCTGTACCCGTGAGATCCCATCTTGGGGCCTTTTCCGGCGCTCCGCCAGAGGGGGCATCGATCACAGAGGGCTTCTACATCAACACCATAGCCTCTCCGATTATGTGTGAGTAGTTTACCTCAGACCTTCGGGTCCATAGTTATTAGCTAGATGGCTTCTTCTCTCTCTTTGGATCTCAATACAAAGTTCTCCTCGATTCTCTTGGAGATCTATTTGATGTAACTCTTCTTTGCGGTGTGTTTGTCGAGATCCGATGAATTGTGGGTTTATGATCAAGATTATCTATGAACAATATTTGAATCTCCTCTGAATTCTTTTATGTATGATTGGTTATCTTTGCAAGTCTCTTCGAATTATCAGTTTGGTTTGGCCTACTAGATTGATCTTTCTTGCAACGGGAGAAGTGCTTAGCTTTGGGTTCAATCTTGCGGTGCTCGATCCCAGTGACAGTAGGGGAAACGACACGTATTGTATTGTTGCCATCGAGGATAAAAAGATGGGGTTTATATCATATTGCATGAGTTTATTCCTCTACATCATGTCATCTTGCTTAAAGAGTTACTCCGTTCTTATGAACTTAATACTCTAGATGCATGCTGGATAGCGGTCGATGTGTGGAGTAATAGTAGTAGATGCACGCAGGAGTCGGTCTACTTGTCACGGACGTGATGCCTATATACATGATCATACCTAGATATTCTCATAACTATGCTCAATTCTATCAATTGCTCGACAGTAATTCGTTTACCCACCGTAATACTTATGCTATCTTGAGAGAAGCCACTAGTGAAACCTATGGCCCCCGGGTCTATTTTCCATCATATTAATCTCCCGTCAACAAGTTATTTCTGGCGCCGTTTATTTTGCTTTCTTTACTTTTAGTCTTTATCATAAAAATACCAAAAATATTATCATATTATCTTTTTTAGATCTCACTTTTGCAAGTGGCCATGAAGGGATTGACAACCCCTTTATCGTGTTGGTTGCAAGGTTCTTATTTGTTTGTGTAGGTGCGTGGGACTCGAGCGTGGCCTCCTACTGGATTGATACCTTGGTTCTCAAAAACTGAGGGAAATACTTACGCTACTTTGCTGCATCACCCTTTCCTCTTCAAGGGAAAAACAACGCAGTGCTCAAGAGGTAGTAGGCCTCACCTCGCGAGGTCTAGATGACGTGAGCCATGACGACCAAGGCCAGGCGTGCGCCAGCGGGCGCAGTGTACCAGTTTCCTCTTTGATGCTAAGGAGGCAAGCGCAGGCGCGAAGTCCCGTGGAATCAGCCAAAGGTTTCCATTCCCGTGCAACAAGACCAAGACCGCCAGGATGGCAGGACGGAGGTCATCGTCGAGCCCACCACGGCGTCACGGCCAGAGGATTTTGTAGGCGAAGATTACTTTTGTCAGGATATCATGTACTAGTTGTCTCCCTTAGAATTTGGCCATTGTGGGATCCCTTGCCGCCTTTCATTTGGGAAGAGGACCAAGGTCACTATAAATAGGACCTAGCCACCACCCTAGAAGGGGACGGGTCATTCAGATCATCCTCTCCCTCACCAGCTCACTTGAGCCCAAGAACACTCCTCCTCCTCCTGAGGTTGTTTCCCACTGTACTAGTTCGTCACCAGCCCCTCGAGGCCAATCCACCACAAAGCAAAAGTAGGGTTTTACACCGCAAGGTGGCCCGAACCTAGGTAAACTGCTGTGTCCCCCTTTCCTTGAGTTCGACGAGCTAGGCTGTGAGATTGGCGAATAGGCAGACTGGGGAGGTTGAGTTCTTCGCATGCAACCCAGAGTTTGAACCTCTCAAGGGTCTACGGAACCCGAAATCTGACATTTGACGCGCCAGGTAGGGGTGCGTCGAAGATCCGCCGCTCTGTCCACTGTGCTCTGCTATCGGCTCTCATGGCGGACGCTCCCCCATCGACCGGATCAACACGCGCCTTTGGAGGAGCTGAGGGCCTCCGAGCTTTCACGCCCGCCCTACGGCAGGTGCAGTGGCCACCCAAGTTCAGGCCAGAGTTGCCGCCTCGTTATGAGGGTGCGGAAGATCCGGCAGGTTTCCTCCAAGCATACGAGGAGGCAGTTTGGGAGGCCGGCGGAGACGACAAGGTCATGGCCAACTAGCTCCCCATGGCCCTCGCGGGCGCGCCGCGTGCCTGGCTGCTCAACTTGTCAGGGTCTTCAGTGGTGTCGGTGGAAACGACACCTATGGGATCACTGGAATCCCTTCTAAGGTTGGCGGGCGCGGGGTTGTGCAAAGAGCGGGTCTAGAAGCCAGCACAAGGATCGTTTACCCAGGTTCG
Organism: Aegilops tauschii subsp. strangulata; assembly: GCF_002575655.3. Classification (NCBI taxonomy): domain Eukaryota; kingdom Viridiplantae; phylum Streptophyta; class Magnoliopsida; order Poales; family Poaceae; genus Aegilops; species Aegilops tauschii. The sequence continues at coordinate 327,105,801 of NC_053040.3, forward strand.
GGCCGCAAGGATGCGTAATATCCTAGTCCTGCTTTGGTGTATATTTGAGTGTTCTTGAGCTCTTGAACTAGCTACGGTGCGTGCGTCGTCCAAAAGATCTGAATCCTCTCTCAGTACGCCGCGGGCCTCCTTTTATAGTCAAAAGGGGCTGCCACAGTGGCACACAGGAGGTGGAAAGGCATACAGTGTACAAGCTTATCGCATGTCATTATAGGACAAGACGCATTAAATGCACTACTTAGGTGTCCTCTCGCTTTATCGGGGACGGTAACGAGGCTCGTCTCGTCCGTCGCCGCACCGTTTCGCCTCGACACGCATCCAGGCCAACGGAGCATGTAGCGCCATGTAGGCTGGCAAGCTGCTGAGTTGTCGTCGTGGTAGGGTCTTCACGAAGATCTGCATGCCACCACGTAGGTGCTTTACTAGTTGGATTAGTACCCACGTACCACCACATGGGTACTTGCCTTAGTTGGTGGGTCAGCCGCTGAGCTAGGGCGGTGATAGGGCGGCAAAGCCTTGCCGTGGTCTTGCGTATATACCCGGCAAGGGTCTTGCCGGGGCCTTGTGAGCGCCCTCGGCGAGAGCCTTGCCGGGGCCTTGCAAGTGTCTTTGGCAAGGAGCCTTGTCGGGGCCTCGTGGGCATCCTCATCGAGGAGCCTTGCGGTTGTCTTGTCTTCTAGTTCTCATCTAGGCTTCGCAGGCCTTTTGTCTTCACAAAGATCTGCATGCCTCCACGCAGGCACTTCCCGAGCCTTGGTCCCAACATCGTCAATGGTGTCGGAACTCTCAGGCTCAAGGGTGGCTGCTATGCTGGTGTTCTGATAGGCCGCCCCGGCAAGGGCCTTGCCGGGGAAAAGCCCGTATTGTCGCTCTGTCTTCTGCGCCCCTGGTTGGAGTGATGCTCTGGTATTCTTGTGCCTCCGCTTCCCTCTTCTGCCCTGCTAAGTGTGGTCGCAATCGCGGCTCTGACTGCCCTTGCACAAGTAAAGGGGTACAAAGAGAGCCCCTACTTTTGTACACCGGCAGGAGCCCCCGGGCCTGGGCCACACATAAGCGCAACGCGTTGTTGGGCTGGGCCCAGAACGATGCACGGGCATTGGGGCGGAGTTTTTACTGCAGTAACTTCCTCGTCTGTTGCGCTTCCCCATGACCCGCGTTGAATGCGTGACGTGGGGGTCGTGCGTGGGGTGACCGTGGCATGCTTGCGCCATTCCACGGTTCCAATAGTAAAGAGGCGGTCCGCGTTCTCCTCATAAAAACAGAGGAAACTGCAGAGGCGCGGCTCATTTACTAAGTGGACTTGGGTCGTGGCCATCATGGCCTCCGCGCCCCCCGATCACGGGGCGCGAAATGGCCGTTCCACTTGCCATCAGAATCCTGGCTCGCCCACCACGTGTCTTCCATGCGTCGGGAAGGGTAGGCGGTGGACACAGAAGGTGTTGGTTTTAATGCTGGGGCGGGGGGCGGGTGCCGCTGATTGGGGCAGCGGGTTGGTCCTGTCCCCTTGTGCCTTCGGCAGTTGCATTGGTCGATTGGGGCGGTCGCGCTCAGGCCCGTTCAGCCTCATCCCTCTATATAATGGGAGAGGGACAGCATTTTCTCGCACCCATCTTCTCTCAGTCTGATCCCTTCTCTTCTCTTTGTCATGGCGAGAGGACGTGGTCGAGGCCGTGCCCTTGCGGAGGCAACCAGGTCTTCCTCTCGCCAGAGGGCAGCGGCGGTCAAGGAAGAGCCGGATGCCCAAGATGAAGGCCACTCTAGAGGCAGAGGCGCCGGCTGGGGCCGCGGTCGATGAGGTGGTCGAGGCAGAGGCGGGCGTGGATGGGGGACACCTGCGTCGTCATCATCTCCGTCTCCATATCCTCCACCATCCCCTCCTGCTTCATCGAGAAGCCATGTCGGGGACACGGTGCTGGAGTTCATTCTGCAGCTGCGCGAGCCGCCGCGCAGCCACCTCCTTCTTCCTCAAGCGTTTGCGAGGGTGCTGGAGGTCGACCAGCCACCGAGGTTGAGGCTTCGCATGAAGGGGTGTTGCCATGGTGCCATGTGGGCGTACACAAGGTTCCCCGCCCCTCATGTAATGCTCCTCCGTCGGGGTTGGAAAACCTTCACGCGTGCTCACTGCTTGATGGAGGGACACTTCCTCTGCTTGAAGTTAGCGGAGAGCAACTTGCTCTCCGTCAAGGTCTTCGGGCGCTAGGGACACAGGCTAGGGTGCTGCGCAGAGAGCTCGATCGATGACGAAAGCTCCTCCTCGAGCGAAAGTGATGGGGAGGACAGCGACAGCGGCGACGAGGGTAGCGGGCGAGAGCATGACGGGTCCAACTAGGTGTGAGACACGCCATCCCCGAGCGACGCCGGCAGCACCATCATCTGCGTCGCCAGCTCCTTGAACTTCTCGGGGTCACCTCCTTGGGTGGTTGGTGTGGGAAGGCCGGAGAAGACGAAGAAGGCGGGTGGCGGGCCGTCAAATCGGAGTACGCGGGCACCGACACCTTCATCGCGTATTGCCGGCCCGCTGCCTCATCTTTCGGCTCTTCTCCGGGCACCATCATCACCAGCCCTCTTCGGGGCGGCCACCGGGATGTTCTCTTGGTGTCTTCTGCCGCTCGTACCTTGCCTAGGCGCTCATTTTGCCCTTTTGCCTTCTTGTTTTATTTCCTGAGGAGAGGGACAAGAAAGGGATTACGGGCACCTTATCTCTTTTCAGTTTTTAAGCCTACGGGCCTTTGTAAGATTTAAACCTTGTAACCCCCTTGCTCATGTATGAATTCGGTATGAATTATACTTTTTAACAAAATATTAATGAAGAGAAGGGTGTTTTCTGGGCTTCTTTTGCGCGTGGGCGAGGCCCGCACCAAGGAACGAGTCCTCGTCATCTTAAGATAAACATTGTAACCCGGCAACAGACCTTGTCGTCCTCCTGCTCTATAGCTTGACTACACTCACGCCCTTGGCGGAGGTAGGGGCATAGTAGGATTGGGCCCTTCGCCCATTCCTTTCCCACCGCGCTACGACCAAGTTCCAGCCCAAAGTAAGGTTTTTGGACACGGGAAAGAGGGAGCATGATGGTATAAGAGTGAGAGAAGTCTCGCATGTCCAAGTTTCATACGGAAGCAAGGAGTGGGGGATGAAAGACTTATCTGATTTTGCAGCCCCCGGCAATTTTGGCTTGCCGTGGTCGGATCTTTGGATCTGCAGCCCCCGGCAACCTTGGCTTGTCGGGGTCGGGGCATCGGCCTGTTCTCTTTCTTCCAAACAGCTCAGCAGAAATGTCCATGCACCCTGCGAATCAAAAAGGACGGGAAGGAACAGAGAGACGCACACTCGACCTCTATGCTAGGGGTTAGTCGCCGCTAAGCAATATCAACCCTAATAGAGAGAGAGAGAGACTCAACCTAGCATGCATGCTAAAACTTAGGGCGCCAGCGCTTCATTTATTTATGCTCAGGGTCTACGCCTGGCTTTGTACAAAGGGTTACATGCCTTGCCTGCAAGGCTTGCACAAAAAGGTGGTCTGTCGAGGGGCCCGGCAACCGCGCCTTACGGGTAAAACTTGCGAAGATGTTCGATGTTCCAGGAGTTTCTCACTGGAATACCATCTTCGGTCTCCAGGCGGACTGCGCCAGGCCTGGTGACTCGTATTACCCGATAAGGGCCTTCCCACTTCGGCGTCAACTTGTTGGAATTATTGGCCGACTAAACGCGCCGAAGAACAAGGTCACCTTCCTCAAAGCTTCGGGCATGAACCTTGCGACTATGGTAGCGGCGCAAGGCTTGCTGGTAGTGCGCTGCTCGCGCAGCCGCCCGAAGACGATCTTCCTCGAGGAGCGTTGCGCCATCTTGCCGCAATTGCTCTTGCTCAAGCTCATCATAAGCGAGTAGTCGGGGTGACCCGTACGTGAGTTCTGTGGGGAGAACTGCTTCCGCCCCGTAAACGAGGGAGAAGGATGTCTGCCCGGTGGCTCGATTTGGTGTCATTCTGATGGACCAAAGAACCGCCGGCAATTCATCAATCCAGCGTCTTCCGCACTTGTGTAGCCTGTCAAAAGTCTTTCTCCGAAGGCCTCGCAGTACTTCAGCATTTGCCCTCTCTGCTTGGCCATTGCTCCGTGGATGTGCAACAGAGGCAAAACCACCTTGCTGCCGAGGTCTTGGATGTACTGCATGAAGGTGCGGCTTGTGAACTGCGTGCCGTTGTCGGTGATGACCCTGTTTGGCACACCAAAACGGCAGACTAGCCCCTTGAAGAACTTGACGGCTGACTGCGTTGTTACCTTCCTCACTGCTTCCACTTCCGACCACTTTGTGAACTTGTCGATTGCAACATACAAGTACTCAAAGCCCCCGACAGCACGGGGAAAGGGGCCCAGTATGTCGAGCCCCCAGGCCGAGAATGGCCAGGAAAGAGGGATTGTTTGGAGAGCTTGAGCTGGTTGATGAAGCTTCTTTGAATGGAACTGACACGCTTCACACTTGGTTACTAGTGTCGTTGCATCCTGGAGGGCAGTGGGCCAGAAGAAACCTTGCCGGAATGCCTTGCCGACAAGGGCCCTCGACCCTATGTGGGAGCCACATATGCCTCTGTGTATCTCTGCCAACAGCTCCAGTCCTTCCTCTCGGGAATGCACTTCAATTTCACACCGTTCGGCCTTTTTCTGTACAGAACGTCGTTGACGAACTGATACATGGTAGACCGATGGGCTACTTTCTCCGCTTCTTCCTGCTCCTCAGGAAGCTCCCTTGTTTGGAGAAATTGAATGGTATCATGTGCCTCTGCCGGAGCCTGAGGCTCGACGGCAAGGACTAAAGGCATCTCTTCTGCCATGGGAGCGGTTGTCTCTACGGCCAGGGCTTGACGCCCTGCCGGAGTTTGCTCCCCCATGGTAGGCTCAGTGTCCGCGGCAACATCTTTGCTGGCGGCTCCTGGGAGCTTGGCGGGAAAGTACTTGCCGGGGCCTGATTTCCTCCGCTTGTTTTGCTCTGTCGATGGTTCAACGGATGGTTGAGTTAATCGAAGCACAAACGTACCTGGTTCCACAGGCAGTTTGAGGGCCGCGCGTTTCAACAAGTAGTCGGCGATGCCGTTCTCCACTTAGGGAACATGCTCCGCTTGTATAGCGTCAAAACGCTCCTCCAGCTTCCTCACTTCATCTACGTAGGCCTCCATCAATGGGCTTTGATAATCCTTGTTAACTTGCTTGACGACAAGCTGTGAATCACCCCTGACGATGAGCTTCTTGATTCCGAGGTCTGCCGTGATCCTGAGACCGGCAAGCAACCCCTCGTAGTCAGCAGTGTTGTTCGTTGACATCTCCCTGGGAAAGTGCATCTGGACTACATACTTGAGGTGCTCTCCGGTGGGTGCAACAAGTAGCACACCAGCACTAGCACCTTGCAGCGAGAAAGCCCTGTCAAAGTACATAATCCAGTTGCGACTTGTTTCCTTGCCGGGGAGAGTGGTCTCCTGGATCTCTTCGTCGGGCGTTGAGGTCCGTTCTGCAATGAACTCTGCCAAGACTCTACTCTGGATCGTCGAAGTGCTTTCAAACTTCAAACCAAAGCTCGACAGTTCCAAGGCCCATTCCACAATCCTCCCAGTTGCATCTGGGTTATGCAATATCCGCTGTAACGGGAGGCGGGTGACGACGGTGATTTCATGTGCTTGGAAGTAATGACGCAGCTTCCTCGAGGCCATAAGGAGGACGAAGAGCAATTTCTGCACACCGGAGTACCTTGATCTAGCCCCTGCAAGAGGGAGCTGACAAAGTAAACCGGGTGCTGCATCATCTTCTTCTTCTGCACTACTTCATTTGGTTGCGTCGCTTCTGCTCCAGTGGCGTCAGATTCTGTTGGGTGCTCTGCCTTGCCGCTGGTCAATTCTGCCGCTGCTATCACTTCCGCATTGACCTCTATCTACGCCACTAGCGCATCACTGACCACTTGATTTATTGCCACTAGATACAGCAGCAACGGCTCTTGTGGTTTAGGCGCAACCAGTATTGGCGTAGAGGAGAGGTATTTCTTCAAATCCTGCAGTGCTGCTTCAGCCTCTAGGGTCCATTCCATTGGGCCCGCCTTTTTCAAGATTTTGAAAAAGGGAAGGGCACGCTCAGCAGACTTGGAGATGAATCTGCTCATGGCAGCCACGCAGCTAGCAAGCCAACGCACATCCTTGATCTGCCTAGGCGCCTCAATCTGCTCAATGGCCTTGATCTTGTCTGGATTCGCCTCGATCCGGCGCTGTGACACAAAGAACCCGAGAAGTTTGCTGGATGGAACGCCAAAGACACACTTCTCAGGGTTCAGCTTGAGGTTGATCTTGCGCAAATTCGCAAACGTCTCTTCTAAATCTTGTATGAGTGTTGCCATGTCCTTGGTTTTGACCACTATGTCATCCATATAAGCTTCCATATTTCTATGTAGCTGAGGCTCGAAACCAATTTGGACTGCTCTTGCAAATGTTGAACCAGCACTCTTCAATCTGAAAGGCATTCGTATAAAACAATACGTACTGCATGGGGTGATAAATATTGTCTTCTCTTCATCTTCTCTTGTCATGAAGATCTGGTGGTATCCTAAGTAAGTGTCAAGGAATGATAGCAAGTCACACCCGGCCGTGGAGTCTACAATCTGGTCAATTCGCGGCAACGTGAAAGAGTCCTTTGGACAAGCCTTATTGATATCTGTGTAATCAATACACAGCCTCCACTTCCCATTTGCCTTGCGCACCACCACCAGATTGGCCAACCACGTCGGGTGGAGTACTCCTCTCACCAAGCCTGCTGCTTCCAACTTCCTGATCTCCTCTGTGATGAACTCTTGCTGTTCCAAAGCTTGCTTCCTGACCTTCTGCTTGACGGGTCGCGCATGAGGACAGACAGCAAGATGGTGCTCAATCACCTCCCTGGGAACGCCAGGGATGTCGGATGCTTGCCATGCAAACACATCGACATTCGCCCGCAGGAAGGTGACGAGCGCGCCTTCCTATTTGCCGTCGAGGGTGGAGCTTATGGTGAAAGCCCCTCTTGTGCCATCCTCCTTGACGGACACCTTCTTGGTCTCTGGTGGCGTAGCTCTGGATTTCTTGCTCTTGCCGGTGGAGCTCTCTGGCACGTCCTCGACGGGAGCGCTACACTCCGAAGAGGTGCGCTTGCTGGAGTGGGCGCGAGAGGTCTTGCCAGTCTTCTTCCCTCCCAGGGCTTCAGCGGCAGGAGCAAGTGCCTTGGCGGCAGTCGCTACAACTGCTTCCCGGTAGAGTTGGTCGGCGCAGGTCAGTGCATCCTTCTTGTCGGAGGGGACGGTGATGATGGTCATCGGCCCAGGCATCTTCAGTGTGTTGTAGGCGTAATGTGATGCCACCATGAACTTGGCTAGTGCTGGGCGGCCGAGGATCCCGTTGTAGGGCAAGGGGATCTCGACGACATAAAAAACAATCCTCTCTGTCCTATAGTTCAGCTCGCCTCGAAACGTTATGGGTAGCGTGACCTTACCCTTCGGCTGACTTCTTCCCAAGTTGACCCCTTGAAATGTGACCGTCTCTTCGAGGTCCCCATCAGGAATTTGCAGCCTTTTGATCACAACGGGCGAGATCAAGTTTAGACCGGCCCCACCGTCAACTAGCATTTTTGTCACCTTGAGGTTGTGTATTGTTGGTGAAACCAACAACGGCAAACACCCGACCGTAGTTGTGCGATCAGGGTGGTCCTCGGTGTCAAAAATGATAGGTGTGCTAGACCACTTCAGTGGCTTCTGAGCATCGAACGATGGTTCTGCTGCTGTGATCTCACGCGCCCACTGCTTGAGCTGGTGGTGAGAGGTGTGCAGCGAGGCACCACCGTCAACGCACATGGCCTCTGTAGCTTTCTAGAACTCGTGCTCACCGGACTCGTCGTCTTCATCATGATCATCGTCTTCTTGCTTCTTGTCACGGCCTCTAGCGGGCCTTTCTTGCTAACTGTCCTTGCCGCGGCGGCCAGCTTGGCCGCCAAGCTTCTTGCCAGATCCCTCGGCACCATCATGGCCTTTCTCCTTGTCTCGCCTCTCATATTCGGCTTTTTGCTTCTCTGCGAGCTGCTCAACTTGTCGGCAGTTCTGGAGGTCATGGCCCTTGGTGCGATGGATCTTGCAGTAATGCTTGTTGGAGCCTCCTGGCTTGTCGGCAGCTGCCAAGGCCCGGCAAGCGGCGCACCCGGCAACTTCCTTGCTGGGGTCGTCTGCCTTGGTCTTCTTGGTAGCGTCGGCGTCGTCGGATCCTTCGACGGCAAGCATGGCCTTGCCCTTGTGCTTCCTGTTGCGGCGTCGGCCCTTCTTTTCCGGGCGGCAATGTCTTCGTCTGAGGAATCGGTTTCCACACCGGCGTTGTCGCCGGGGTACTTTCTTCCCTCTTCAGCCCGAGCACACCTATCGGCCAGAACGTAGAGTTCCGCCACATCCTTCACCTTGTTCATCGCCAGCTCTTCACGCATTTTGCGGTTCCGCACATTCTGATGGAATGCGCTGATGATAGCGGCGGGGTGAACGTCCGGGATGTTGTACTGCACTCGGTTGAACCTCTGTATGTACTTGCGCAGGTTTTCGCCTTCTTTCTGGGGGATGACATGCAAGTCGCTTGCCTGGCCATGATCTTGGTGGCCTCCCGTAAAGGCACCAACAAACTCATGGCACAAATCCGACCAGGAAGAGATAGAATCTACTGGCAAGTGCATCAACCATGACATGACGTTGGGTTTAAGTGCCAACGGGAAGTAATTGGCAAGCACCTTGTCATCGCGAGCTCCCGTAGCTTGCATCGCGATGGTGTAGATGCTGAGGAACTCTGACGGGTGAGTCTTGCCGTTGTACTTCTCGCCGACGCTAGGTTTGAATGTGCGGTGAGTGGGCCACTAGAACTGCCGCAGCTCACGGGTGAAGGCTGGGCAACCCACCTCGTAAGGTAGGCCACGAGAGCCCCCTGGAGCTGGGTGGTCCGTAGTGAGCCGTGCTCGCCTATCTGTCTGATAGCGCGCTTCGCGCCGCCGCTCGATGGTGGTTCGAGCGTCTTCATGGGCTCGCTCCCGAAGAACTTGGCATTGATCGCGGTGGATCCGTGGGTCGGACGACGCTATGGAAATGTTATCACAAGCATCGTCCCGACGGACTGGCGCCCGCGGTAACTGGTGAGGAGGAGGAGAATGCACTGTGGCCGCAGCGCCTCCGGTCCTTCCACCCCTGGCGTGCAGTGGCTCGACAGAGCGGTGGCCTGAGGGCCCCGTTGGTCGCGGCTCGTCTTTGTTGGCGATGTCGGCGAGGCTCCGGATGGTGGCTCTCCACTCGTTGAGATTTTCCGCAGCAGGAGGGGAGTCGAGGAGCAACTGCGCGCGCGCTAAGGCTTCTGCTGGCGTAGGCAGCGGTGAAAGTTGCATGGACCGTGACGCGCTCCGACTTCTAACCACGTTAGAAGGAGCTCTATCACGGCCTCGCGGCTGTGCGCCGCTTTCGCCAGCGCCTCGGCGTGCATGCTGGTCTTCCACGTCCCATGAATGATGCACATGACTCTTCTCGCGGCGGCGCCCGGGGTCACTAGCGTGGTGACGCCTCTCGTCACGTACAACCTGGGAAGAGCGCATCGTGGGCGCCGGCATAGGCGTCTTGGAAGTCGCCACGCCGCCCGTAGGTGGCACGACGCCACCCTTGGAGGGCCCCGCGCCGCCTGCAGGGGGCCCGGCTCCGTCTTTGGACTTGGCGGCGTGCGGCTCGTTATCACGAACGACGCCGCTCGCCAAGCTTTGGCTGCCAGAGCGACGTGGGTGTCCGCGGGCCGCGCCTCGGCTTCCATCCGCGACCACCCCGTCGCCCGCCCGCACTGGTACGGGCCATTTGGCTCCGGATGAACTGATCCCGTGATCGTCTTCTTCTTGGGAGCCATGGCGATGAAGGACTGCTAAACTAACTGCTAGACCGGATTTTCACAACTGCGCCCCCTACCTGGCGTGCCAAAGATGTCGGTGGAAACGACACCTATGGGATCACTGGAATCCCTTCTACGGTTGGAGGGAGCTGGGTTGTGCAAAGAGCGGGTCTAGAAGCCAGCACAAGGATCGTTTACCAGGTTCAGGCCGCGAGGATGCGTAATACCCTAGTCCTGCTTTGGTGTATATTTGAGTGTTCTTGAGCTCTTGAACTAGCTACGGTGCGTGCGTTGCCCAAAAGATCCGAATCCTCTCTCAGTGCGCCACGGGCCTCCTTTTATAGTCAAAAGGGGCTGCCACAGTGGCACACAGGAGGTGGAAAGGTATACAGTGTACAAGCTTATCGCCTGTCGTTATAGGACAAGACGCATTAAATGCGCTACTTAGGTGTCCTCTCGCTTTATCGGGGACGGTAACGAGGCCCGTCTCGTTCGCCGCCGCTCCATTTCTCCTCGACATGCGTCCAGGCCAACGGAGCATGCAGCGCCATGTAGGCTGGCAAGCTGCTGAGTTGTCGTGGTGGTAGGGTCTTCACGAAGATCTGCATGCCACCACGTAGGTGCTTGACTAGTTGGATTAGTATCCACGTACCACCACATGGGTACTTGCCTTAGTTGGTGGGTCGGCCGCTGAGCTGGGGCGGCGATAGGGCGGCAAGCCTTGCCGCGGTCTTGCGTATATTCCCGCCAAGGGTCTTGCCGGGGCCTTGTGAGCGCCCTCGGCAAGAGCCTTGCCGGGACCTTGCGGGTGTCTTTGGCAAGGAGCCTTGTCGGGGCCTCGTGGGCATCCTCGTCAAGGAGCCTTGCGGTTGTCTTGTCTTCTGGTTCTCATCTAGGCTTCGCATGCCTTTTGTCTTCACAAAGATCTGCATGCCTCCATGCAGGCACTTCCCGAGCCTTGGTCCCAACATTTTCAATGGTGTCGGAACTCTCAGGCTCAAGGGTGGCTGCTATGCTGGTGTTTGGATGAGCTGCCCCGGCAAGGCTCCCGCCGGGGCTGTGTAGGCCGCTCCGGCAAGGGCCTTACCAGGGAAAAGCCTGTATTGTCGCTCTGTCTTCTGTGCCCCTGGTTAGAGTGCTGCTCTGGTATTCTTATGCCTCCGCTTCCCTCTTCTGCCCTGCTAAGTGTGGTCGCAGGCGCGGCTCTGACTGCCCGTGCACAAGTAAAGGGGTACAAAGAGAGCCCCTACTTTCGTACACCGACAAGTGGCCTCCTGGGAGGAGTTGCGCGGCCTCTTCGTCGCGTGCTTCGCAAGGTCGGTACCCCATGCCGTCGCAGCCCTCCTCGGTGGTTCACAGGCGCCGCCCTCAGACCGCCACGTCAAGTAGTTCTTCCACCAGGTGGGTGCCGCCCGCGCACAGCAGGGAACTCCCCCGGGCTGGGCGGCACCTAAAGCTGACCTTAGCTTCGACTCAGGGCATCACCCCGCGACCACCGCAGGTGTCGACGCACTCCCAATGCTCTGCACCCCCACCATCTGCAACGTGGCAGTCACCAAGACCCTCATCGATGGTGGAGCCAGCCTCAATGTGCTCTCTATGGAGGCATTCGGCTTGCTTCATGTGCCCCATGGACGGCTCTGCCCCACCAAGCCTTTCTCTGGAGTCATCGACGGCTCCACCTGCCCCCTGGGGCGGATCCGCCTCCCCGTCACCTTCGGCACCCGCTACAACTACTGCACCGAGCTTATCGACTTCGACATCGCCCGCATCGGCCTCCTATACAACGCCATCCTCGGGTACCCGACCTTGGCCAAGTTCATGGCAGCAACTCACCCTGCCTACAACCTCATGAAGATGCCAGGGAGCAGCGGTGTCCTCACCGTGGTAGGAGACACCAAGGAAGCGTTGTTGGCCCTCAAGCTCGCATTCAGGGCAGCGGCGGCTGCACAATCAAGTAAGGAAGGAGCCCCAGAGGCCCCGGGGGCTGCACTAGCAAAGAAGAAACAATTGTTCTCCCAAGATCGTGCCGAGACGAAGCAAGTGTCGGTTGATAAAGACAGAGCATCGGGCGCCACCTTCACCTTAGGTGCCAGGCTCCCTCCAGATCAATAAAAGGCGTTGGTCAGCTTCTTACGCGCCAACAAGGAAGTGTTCGCGTGGGAACCCAAGGATCTGGTTGGGCTCCCTAGGGGAATAATCGAGCATCACCTGAGGGTGTGCCCCAACTTGCGCCCAGTGAAGTAGAAGGCGCGACGGCAGTCCACGGAGAAGCAAGCATTCATCATCCAAGAGACTCGCAAGCTGCAGGAAGCTGGTGTCATCCGGGAGGTGTGGTACCTGGAATGGCTGGCAAACCCGGTTGTCATCCCCAAGAAAGGCGGGAAGGAGCGCATGTGCGTTGATTTCACCAACCTCAACAAGGCTTACCCTCAAGACCCCTTCCCGCTCCCGCGCATTGATCAGATCGTTGACTCCACCGCCGAGTGCGACCTTCTGTGCTTCCTGGACGCCTTCTCGGGCGACCACCAAATCAAGATGGCAGCCCAGGATGTTGAGAAGACAGCCTTCCTGACCCCATGCGGGGTGTATTGCTACACATGCATGCCGTTTGGGCTGCATAACGCCGGTGCAACCTTCCAGCGGCTGATGCACAACGCTCTGGGCTAGCAGCTTGGGAGGAACATCGAGGCTTACGTCGACGACATAGTGGTGAAGTCTCGGGAGGCAAGGACCCTCATCGAAGACCTGGAGGAGACATTTGCCAGTCTGCGCAAGGTGGACCTGCGGCTTAACCCGGAAAAGTGTGTGTTTGGCATTCCTTCCGGCAAGCTGCTGGGTTTTCTGGTGTCACACAGGGGAATCGAGGCCAACCCAGAAAAGGTCAAGGCAATAGAAAGGATGAGCCCGCCACAAACCCTCAAGGAGATGTAGAAGCTGGCGGGCTGTGTGACCTCGCTAGGGCGCTTCATCTCCAAGCTGGGAGAACGTGCCCTCCCATTCTTCAAGCTGATGAAAAAGAAAGGACCCTTCGAGGGACTTTGGAGGCCGACGCAACATTCCAAGACCTCAAGAAGTACCTCACCAGCCCGCCGGTGATGGTAGTGCCACGCCCCTCGAGCCCCTGGTGCTCTACCTAGCCGCCACGCCTCACTCGGCCAGCGCAGCGCTAGTGGCGGTCCGGGAGGAGCGCCCAGCCAAGGGCAAGTGGAACAGCACTCGGCAACCGATTGAGGCGCAGCAGCTTCAGGACGGCGCTCCTGAGGCCTCGGCTACCCCAACTGATACCAAGCTCCTCAGGGCGGTGCTCCTGAGGCCCTGGCTGCCCCGACAAATGACCCAGCTCCCATGGCTAAATAGCCTCAGGAGGTACTAGGCACCACCAACACTTCCGCTCTCGTCGAGCACCCGATGTACTTTGTCAGCTCGGTGTTGCGCGATGCGCGGGCACGCTACCCCATGCTGCAAAAGCTCTTGCTCGCACTCCTCGTCGCCTCCTGGAAGCTGCGCCACTACTTCCAAGGCCACCCCATTAAGGTTGTCTCGGTTTACCCGCTGGAGAGGGTGCTCCGGAGTCCCAACATTGCGCGGAGGGTCGCAGAGTGGAACATCGAGCTGCAAGCATTCCAGCTAGAGTTCAGCACCACCAGGGTCATCAAGGGCGCGGCCCTATCAGATTTCATGGCAGAATGGGCTGACGTCCTAGGCCGTGAAGTATGCGAGGACCGTTCTCTCCTGCCCGAAGACGAGGCACCAGATGGCTGGGTCATGTACTTCGACGGCGCATTCGCACGACAAGGCGCGGGAGGCTGGAGCCGTCCTCATCTTGCCCACCCAGGACAAGCTCTACTATGTTGTACAGCTCTGCTTCCAGCGAGGCGAGAAGGTCTCCAACAACATCGCGGAGTACGAAGTCCTGATCGTCGGGCTCAAGGTTGCGGCAGCCTTGGGAGTGAAGCGCCTCACCATCAAGGGCGATTCCCAGCTCCTCGTCAACTTCTCCAACAAAGATTACACACCGAAGGACGAGCACATGGAAGCATACCTGGAGGAGGTACGCAAAATGGAAAATGGTTCTTGGGCTTGGAATTGCAGCATGTGCCACGATGCACAAAGATGGAGGTGGACAACATCGCCAAGAGAGCGTCCCGACGACTGCCTCAGGAGGCAGGCGTCTTCGAGGAACGACTCTTCAAGCCGTCGGCAGCCACCCCCCCCCCCACCATGGAATCAGCACCACCTCAGGAAGACCTCCCCCGAGCCCCTATGGCGGGCGCCCCAGCTTGCGGCCCGGCCTCGGGAGCTTGCCTGCTCCTCCCCCTCGAGCCTCAGGAGGGGTGCTAGACTGAGGAGTTCAAGGCATACTTGCTTCAGGGGACCCTGTCGGAGAAGGAGGAAGACGCGAAGCACGTGGCTCGCCTGGCCACTGCATACTACATCTAGGACGATGAGCTTTATCGGAAGCGGCCAAATGATGTTTCTCTGCGGTGCATCTCCAGGGAGCAGGGACACGAGCTGCTTGCTGACATACATGGCGGGGACTGCGGGCATCACTCTTCATCGCGCACCCTCGTGGGCAAGGCATTCCGCAGTGGGTTCTACTGGCCCACGGCGCTCAATGATGCCATCGAGCTGGTGAGATCCTGTGAAGCCTGCCAATTCCATGCCAAGCAGATCCAGCAGCCCGCTCAGGGCCTCCAGACCATCCCGCTCTCATGGTCGTTCGCGGTTTGGGGGCTGGACATCCTGGACCCGTCCCCTCGAGCGCCCGGGGGCTACGGCTACCTCTACGTCGCCATCGACAAGTTCACCAAGTGGGCGGAGGTGGAGGCCATCCGCACCATCCCAGCCAGTTCGGCAGTCAAGTTCATCAAGGGCCTCGTGAGCCGGTTCGGGGTTCCCAATCGCATCATCACCAATAATGGCTCACAATTCACTAGCAACCTTTTCAGAACATACTGTGCTAACCTTGGAACGCGGGCGCTTCGGTGGACATCCCAGGAGCAACAGCCAGGCCGAGCGCGCCAACGCGGAGGTCCTGAGAGGCCTCAAGGCAAGAACCTTCAAGAAGAAGCTCGAGGCCTACGGCAGGGGCTGGCTCGACGAGCTCCAGTCCGTGTTGTGGTCCATCCGCACCACCGCGACCAAGCCGACGGGCGAAACTCCGTTCTTCCTCGTCTACGGAGCTGAAGCAATTCTCCCTCATGAGGTCAGGCATCGCTCCGCGCGGGTCTTGGCGTTTGACGAGGTACGCAAGGACGCCTCATGGGGGATGGACCTCGTGCTGGGGGAGGAACGCCGCCGCCAAGCCTCACTCCGAGCCGCGAAGTACCAGAAGGCGCGGCGGCGGTACCACTGTCGCGGTGTCCGCTCCAGGACGCTCGAGATGGGTGATCTCGTCCTGAGGCGGGTGCTCTCAAGGGAGGGGCTGCATAAGCTCTCACCCATGTGGGAGGGCCCGTTGAGGATCGCCCGTGTCTCTAGGCCTGGCGCGGCGCGCCTGGAGACACAGGACGGGATCCCCATCCAGAATGCCTGGAATATCCAACACCTCTGGAAGTTCTACCCATGAAGCAAGGCCCCGTGCATGTGAAGGTCTCCGCTCGTGACACTCTCACGTAATAATGAGTGGGGTTGTACACGCCCCGGAGTCTCCTGAGTGTCGCCCGCGGGCCTCACGGGGGCTCCCTCCCACGTCCTAGTGGTAGCACTTAGCTCCGCTCTGGTGAGAAGACTAGTCTAGGTGCCGGACGCGGCTGTTCTTTTGCTTGCTTTCTGTAGTTGGTTTGTAACTTCTTAATGGAATTTGGAGTTTTTGCGTTTTTCATTCGCCAAAGTTGGAATTTTTCTCCTCTTACTTCGCCCGCCTCTCAGTCTTGACCCAGGAAGAGCGGCAGTTGCCCGTCGCTCCTCCTCGCGCGTCCCGCACGTGGGGGCTAGGCAGGTGTGTGTGTTTGGGTTCGCCTGCACCGCAAACACACCTCACTGAAGCCTCGGCTTCTTTAATCCTTGCGAGACGCTCTCGAATGAGCTCGTGGGCGTGCGCACCCTCTTAAGTCCGTGCCCCCCGAGCAGCGCGACGCGGTGCACTGAGCCACAACTGACCCATGCATGGGGGCTCGCGTAAGGAAGAACGAGGTGCCTTGTCAAGATTTTGAACAACTCTGCAGCTCTACAGCGTCTCCTGAGGCCGACGGCTCCTGAGTCGCCAGGAGGGGAGCTCCGCCAGATACCGAAGGGCACAACCTCGCGAGGTGGGAAGCTATCGCAAGCATATCGAGCTAAGTTACCCTAACCGCACCTACTCGGAACACGGATATTACGGCATAGCATCAAGATAATAAGCATAGCATAGTGGCATAAGTGCCATAGTTCATTACACACCCCAGTGGGGCCATCTACTTTTTTCAAATGCAGGAGAAAGGAAAGGTTAAACGAAAGTGGCCCACACGACCACGACAGCTCCTGAAGCCAAGCTCCAGCAGCCCTGGACTCAGCCCGAGTCCTCCTCCCGCTTCACCAGAGCACGGCGGTGAGACGACCCGTCGCCTTCCCTGATACGAGCCTGGCGGTGGGGTGGCTGATCATTGCCACCGCTGCTGGTGCTCTCGGCGGAGGAGGAGCCGCCGCCATTGTGGGAGACGCGACCATCGCCAAGGGCAAGCTCGCCCTCGTTGTCGTCACGGCCGCCGTCAAGGCCAAGCTCATCGTTGCTGCTGCCATCCTCGGGGCAGCACCCCTGCGCGGTGCCCGTCCACCCTGAACACCCTCACGTAAAGGATCGTGAGGCCGTCGTACTTGAAGTGGAGGGTGCACCTTCCGCCCAGGCCTCGTGTGCGGGCGAACGCCTGCCAACCGCGGGTCAGGGCCATGTTGCATGCGGCGGTGACCTCGACCCCGGCCCACGAAGCCCTGCTGCAGCAGCCGTCAGCCTGCAGCTAGAGGCCGTCAAGCCCCGTGGCCGGCAACTCGCCGGCAAAGGAGCGCGAAAGTTGGAGCTAGGTGCCGGCGGGCCCCTCCGACCACACGACGAACTCTGGGAGCACATCCTCCGAATGGAAGCATGGCCAAGGAGGCCGGGCAACCATGGCACGCCTCCCCTCATCACAGGGGCTGCCTCACCCTCGGCGGCCCCCAACTCGAGAAGAAGCACCGCCGCGGCCACCCAAAGCGACACTAGCCCCCGAAGAAGAGCGCCCGCGCCCTTGAGGGGCTACTGCCGGGGTCGCGGCATGCTTGCGGGGGCGGCCTCGCCCTCTCTTGGGCGGCGACGAACCCGGCCCCTCCTTGGGGGCCTTCCCCTTCTCGGCGGCGGAGAACCTCCTCGTCGGCGCCATGGATGCTACGGTGAGATTGGGAAACAAGGAGGAAGAAGAAGGAGCGGGCAGCAAGAAGATGGAGATGAGCAAGGGGGCTCTGCCCCTCCCCTCATTTATAGCCAGAGGGAGGCCAACCGCCAGCCTCCACGATCCCGCGCAATGATGGTTTTCTCTGCATGCAGCAGGGTCTCATCAAGTCGAGCTGTTATCGAGGCAGCATGGGGAAGCGGAGACGCTCATGTCCCATCAATCGCCACGCGTCGACCAAGGCCGCAGGAGGTTAGGGCCCATGGCACTCCGCACTTGCCCTTTGGCTTCGCCTCGATGCCAAGTCCGAGCGCGCCTTGGGCCCGGGGGCTACTGTCGGAGTTCTGGGAACGGGGGTACCAAGACTTGCCTGCCTGCAGCCCATGGCGTGGCTCCATCGACGGCCTGGTACAACCCAGCTTCGACATCAACAACTCAAGACCCTCGCGAGGCAGACGACACCAAGACCTCCACGAGGAGCAGTCTCTCTAGGCTGGCTCCCGAGGAGAGGAGATTTCTATGCAGGCCTCACCTTGCGAGGTCCAAATGACGTGAGCCATGATGACCAAGGCCACGCGGGCGCCAGCGGGCACAGTGTACCAGTTTCCTCTTTGGTGCTAAGGAGGCAAGCGCAGGCGCGGAGTCCCGAGGAATCAGCCAAAGATTTCCATTCCCGTGCAACAAGACCAAGACCGCCAGCACGGCAGGATGGAGGTCATCGTCAAGCCCACCACGGCGTCATGACCAGAGGCTTTTGCAGGCGAAGACTACTTTTGTAAGGATAGCATGTACTAGTTGTCTCCCTTCGAATTTGTCCATTGTGGGATCCCTTCCCGCCTTTCATTTGGGAAGAGGACCAAAGCCACTATAAATAGGACCTAGCCACCACCATAGAAGGGGACTGGTCATTCAGATCATCCTCTCCCTCACCAGCTCACTTGAGCCCAAGAACACTCCTCCTCCTGAGGTTGTTCTCCCACTGTACTAGTTCGTCACCAGCCCCTCGAGGCCAATCCACCACAAAGAAGGAGTAGGGTTTTACATCGCAAGGTGGCCCGAACCTAGGTAAACTGCTGTGTCCCCCTTTCCTTGAGTTCGACGAGCTAGGCTGTGAGATTGGCGAATAGGCAGACTGGGGAGGTTGAGTTCTTCGCACGCACCCCTGAAAGGCTCGACAAGAGGTGTCTAGAGGAGGGTGAATAGACTCTTAGCAAAGAAAAGTAGCAGTTTTTAACTTCTTCAAGTTAAGCTGGAGTTTTAGCACAAGTTTAAACATTCACAATACATATCAAGCAAGCTTGACAAGAGTATATGAGCAGCGGAAAGTAAAGCATGCAATTTGCAAGAATGTAAAGGGATGAGATTGGAGTGTGCAAACGCAATTGGAGACATGGAGATTTTTGGCGTGGTTCCGATAGGTGGTGCTATCGTACATCCACGTTAATGGAGACTTCAACCCACGAAGGGTAACGGTTGCGCGAGTCCACGGAGGGCTCCACCCATGAAGGGTCCACGAAGAGCAACCTTGTCTATCCCACCATGGCCATTGCCCACGAAGGACTTGCCTCACTAGGGTAGATCTTCACAAAGTAGGCAATCTCCTTGCCTGTAAAAACTCCTTTCTTCAACTCCAAAATCTTGACGGAGGCTCCCAAGTGACACCTAACCAATCTAGGAGACACCACTCTCCAAAAGGTAATAGATGGTGTGTTGATGATGAACTCCTTGCTCTTGTGCTTCAAATGATAGTCTCCCCAACACTCAACTCTCTCTCATAGATTTGGATTTGGTGGAAAGATGATTTGGGTGGAAAGCAAGTTGGAGAAGGCTAGAGATCAAGATTTATGTGGTTGGAATGGAATGTCTTGATCTCAACACAAGAGTAGGTGGTTCTCTCTCAGAAAATGTATGCTGGAAGTGTAGGCATGTTCTGATGGCTCTCCTCGCGAATGAAGAGTGGGTGGAGGGGTATATATAGCCTCCACACAAAATCTAACCATTACACACAATTCACCAAACTCGGTGGGACCAAATCAGAAAACTCGGTCAGACTGATTCAGTTCAAAATGTGAACGTTAGGCTTTTCGGTGGGACCGATATGATAAACTCGGTGGGACCGATGTGCTAGGGTTAGGGTAGAACCTCATCTCGGTTTGACCGATTACACAAACTCGGTGGGACCGATTTTGGTAATGAGCTAACCAGAGAGTTGGTCAAGCAAACTCTGTGAGACCGATTACAAATCACGGTTGGGCCGAAATTATTGCAACAGGAACCAGAGAGTTTGCAAGCCCATCTCGGTGAGACCGGGATCCCATCGGTGAGACCGAATTGATTAGGGTTTCTGGCAGTGGCTATGTCAAATGAACTCGATGGCGCCAGATAGATCAAATAGGTGGGGCCTTTTGGTTTGGGACATATGTGGATATGAGAAAGTGGTTGATGGCTTTGGATCATATCACTAAGCACTTTGAGGAAGCAAGCCATTAAGTAACACCTCATCCCCTTTTAATAGTATTGGCTTTTCCTATGGACTCAATGTGATCTTGGATCACTAAAATAAAAAATGTAGAGTCTTGAGCTTTTGAGCTTGAGCCAATCCTTTGTCCTTAGCATCTTGAGGGGGTTCCACATCCTCTTGTCCATGCCACTCTATCTGTTGAACTTGTCTGAAATATACTAGATAAAAACATTAGCCCAACAAGAGATATGTTGACATTAATTACCAAGACCACCCAAGGAGCACTTGTGCTTTCAATCTCCCCCTTTTTGGTAATTGATGACAACATACATCAAAGCTTTAGATAAAGATATAGAGAATAGCAAGTAAAGCTTTGGAAAGACATGTAACATGCATAGGCGGGCCCTACATATATGCAATCATGTAAATAAAAAATGTAAGAGCATGTGAATGCATAAACATGATAGAGCAAGCAATTTGTACATGTATCTTGGCCATATGCATCACAGCAAAAGATGTGAATATAGGAATTGTACCTTCATGTTCATGAGTCCTTCTTGCAAACAATATGTACATTAGCAAGAGATCTTCATGCACATGAGTGT
Organism: Aegilops tauschii subsp. strangulata; assembly: GCF_002575655.3. Classification (NCBI taxonomy): domain Eukaryota; kingdom Viridiplantae; phylum Streptophyta; class Magnoliopsida; order Poales; family Poaceae; genus Aegilops; species Aegilops tauschii. The sequence goes on from NC_053040.3 coordinate 327,126,102, forward strand.
GATGCATATACTTACCTTGTGACCTTGAGCTTGCTTAGGAAGAGATGAACCTGAGTAAACAAGGTTAGAGTAACACGGAAACATCTAGTAGACAGAGCAAGAGCTGCAAATCACAAGAGTACCAAGACTGGGATGACATGTAGAGAGTGAGTACTAGGTACTCCTATTGGATATAGACATGTCCCCAAGGGTAAAGATATGCCATGAATTTGAAGATTTCCTTCCCTAAAAGTGTTTCTCCCCCTGAATCTTATATTGGATAATGGGAGAAAATAGGGAAACAAAATTAGAGCAAAACAGATCAGAGCACAAATCATAACACAAATTGACATGTCTTTCCCCTCTTAAATACATGTGACTTCTCTCCTCTTGAACACCAAGCATCTGGGGCCTTTGATGTGATTAGCTTTGATGTGATCTCTCTCTCCCCCTTTGACATCAATTTCCAAGAAGGGATCTTCTGGATTGTGAGTCAGAATAGGTTTGGTCCTTGAGTCACAGAGCAAAGCAGCATATAGAATGTGATGCTGGTAGAGGACAAGAATCATTGAGTGGAGCTGGAATAGAAATGCAGGATGCAAATGACAAAGTGTCTTCTGAGCACTGAAATCGGTAACACTGAGTTGTTTACTTCGGTAGCACCGAATTGGTTCGGTTTGACCGAAAGCAACAGACCGGTGTGACCCAGTTCAACACAGAGAGAATATTTGTCACCTCAGCTCACTAGGCAAATAAGATCTCACAAATATTTGCAATGAATTAAATGCAGGAAATGCAGAAAAAACAGAGAAAAGAAAATCTAGATGAAGTTTTTTTATTATAAAGAAGGGGAGCAAATATGCAAGGAACAAATGCAAGAACTCAGAGAAACACTAGAGAACATCATCTAGAATTGGGCGGCGACAAAGTCACCTATGTTAGAGTATATTGACTGAGGAGTCAAGTGAGAACACTTGATCATAGGTCATACTCATCATTTAAGCTCAAAATGGGGTTACCATTTTTCGTTTAAGCATTTTGATGTATTCACATCTTGTTGAGCTACTTTGACCCATAACTTGGAGTAAAGCTTCTCTAAGATGGAATAGCATACCTTGGGTGGTGGTGTTGAACTTGATCATGTAGTTGAACTTGTGTGGAGTGCTCAAGGTTGATGTAGGTCATCAATGGTTGGGAGCACCACTTGTAGTTTGAGTTCATCTACCTACATGGGTTAGTCTTGCAAGGAATAGCACTTGTGTATCCAAGATGACAATCATGAAATTTGATACCAAATGAAATTTGATATATAGAGTTTGTCAATGGATATGTTGAAGGGTTTCAAGCTTCCTTGTCTTCAACCACCATGTTGTAGAGACTTGGTGATGTAGAGATTGCTCAAGTTGTGAGTGAGTTGCAATCCCATAGATTTAGATTCACCCAAGTACCTACAAGGGTTAGATAGCATGCAAGGGTGCAAATATATCCAAGACACATGATCATCATCATAAGAGAAGAGTCAAGGATTAGTCATAGGCTCATGCCTTGCATGTATCCACATGGAGTTCCTACTCCAAGTTTGAAGCATCAATGATGTTCAATTCACCTCTCAAACGACAAAATACTTTCTCATCAAGCGGTTTGGTGAATATATCTCCCAATTGCTTATTGGTACGAACATGCTTAAGATCAATGTCTCCTTTAGCAACATGATCTCGAATGAAATGATGACGAACTTCAATATGCTTAGTTCGAGATTGTTGCACGGGATTATGAGCAATCTTAATAGCACTTTCATTGTCACAAAGCAACGGAACATGTTTCACATAGATCCCATAGTCCTTAAGAGTTTGGGTCATCCAAAGTAATTGAGCACAACATGAACCGGCGGCAATGTATTCCGCTTCGGCGGTGGATAAGGATACCGAGTTTTGTTTCTTGGAGGACCAAGACACGAGAGATCTACCAAGAAATTGACAAGTACCCGAAGTGGACTTTCTATCAACCTTGTCACCGGCATAGTCCGAGTCGGAGTAGCCAACAAGATCAAAAGAAGACCTCTCAGGATACCAAATGCCAAAATTTGGTGTGTGAATTAAGTATCTCACTATCCTTTTCACAGCCTTAAGATGACATTCTTTAGGGGCCGCTTGATATCGTGCACACATGCACACACTTAGCATAATATCGGGACGGGAGGCACATAGATATAACAATGAACCAATCATAGAGCGGTAAACCTTTTGGTCAACTGATTTGCCATCCTTGGTCAAGTCAAGATGTCCACTAGTAGGCATGGGAGTTTTCATACCTTTGCTTTCTTGCATGTTGAACTTCTTGAATAAGTCCTTGGTGTACTTTGTTTGAGAAACAAAGGTGCCTTCCTTAGTTTGCTTGATTTGCAAGCCAAGAAAGAACTTGAGTTCACTCATCATAGACATATCAAACTTCTTTGACATTAGCTTCCCAAACTTTTCACTAAAATGAGGGTTAGTTGAACCAAATATGATATCATCAACATAAATTCGGCACACAAATAATTCACCATTAACCCTTTTAGTAAAAAGAGTAGAATCTATCTTTCCAATCTCAAAGCCTTTTTCAATAAGAAACTTTGTCAAGCATTTATACCACACTCTAGGAGCTTGTTTAAGACCATAAAGAGCTTTGTGAAGTTTGTAAACATGGTCGGGTTTCTTAGGATTGACAAAGCAGGGAGGTTGTTTAACATAAACTTCCTCCTCAATTTCACCATTTAGAAAAGCACTTTTAATGTCCATTTGGTACAAGGTGATATCATGGTGATTAGCATAGGCAAGTAAGATGCGGATGGACTCAAGTCTAGCAACGGGAGCATATGTCTCACCATAGTCCATACCTTCGACTTGAGTGTAGCCTTGGGCGACGAGACGTGCTTTGTTGCGAATGACTTGTCCATCTTTGACTTGCTTGTTGTGAAACACCCATTTGGCACCAATGATGTTGTGGCTGTTGTCGGGCTTCTCGACCAATGTCCACACTTGGTTTCTCTCAAAGTTGTGTAGCTCTTCATGCATGGCATTTATCCAATCCAGATCTTCCAATGCTTCTTCAACCTTCATAGTTTCAATGCTAGAGATGAATGAATAATGTTCACAAAAATTAGCCAAACGAGTTTTAGAGCGAGTGATTCTCCCGGTCTGGATATCATTGAAGATTTGTTCGACGGGATGGTCTCTTGGGACTCTTGCTCGAACTCGTGAGAGCTTTTGCTTGGGTCGGGGTGGAACATCTTCTTCATCATCTTGTCCTTCTTCTTGGCCTTCTTCATTGTTGACGTTGTAGTTCTCTTGTCATGGTGGAGAAGGAGGTTGATGAGGTTCATCTTGGTGTACTTCTTTGTTTTCTTCATCTTGGTGTGTCCCACTCGTGGATGCTTCCATGTCAACTCTTGGTTCACCTTGTCGTGAGGTAGAAGCTTCCACTTGGACGGACGAGGTACTCTCCTTCACCTCTGTTGGACGGATCTTGCCAATAGACAAGTCTTGGATTGCTTCCGAAAGGTTTTTGTCTCCTACATCAATTGGCAATTGCTCTACTTGCGAGCCGTTAGATTCATCAAACTTCACATCTACCGTCTCTTCAACATGTCGGGTGACATTATTGTAGACACAATAGGTGTGAGAGTTTGAGCCATAACCAAGTAGGAAACCCTCATGAGATTTAGGAGCAAATTTAGAATGACGATGCTTATCAAGAATGTAACACTTTGAGCCGAATACTCAAAAGTATTCAACTTGGGGTTTCTTACCGGTGAGCAGCTCGTATGCCATCTTGCCGAGTAGCTTGTGAAGATACAAGCGATTTGTTGCATGACAAGCCGTCTCAACCGCTTCCACCCAAAAGTGTTTTGGAGTCTTGTACTCATCAAGCATCGTTCTCGCCATCTCTATAAGAGTCCGGTTCTTCCTCTCAACAACTCCATTTTGTTGAGGTGTATACGTAGCCGAGAACTCGTGTGAAATCCCTTCTTCGTCAAGAAAGGTATCCACATTTGCGTTCTTGAACTCCGTTCCGTTGTCGCTGTGAACCGTCTTGATCTTCACTTCAAATTGATTTTGGGCCTTTCTAGCGAAGTTCTTGAAGAAAGAACACTCACGTAAATCTTGAAAAATCATCGACTATAACTAGACCAAATGAGTTTCCACCAAGACTCCTGTAGGCATTGGGACCAAAGAGATCCATATGAAGTAGCTCGAGCGGTCTTCTCGTGGTCATGATGTTCTTCACGGGGTGACTTCCTCCAACTTGTTTTCCTGCTTGACAAGCACTGTACAATCTATCCTTGTCAAATATAACATCTTTTACTCCAAGGATATGATCACCTTTAATAAGCTTATCAAGATTTCGCATGCCCACATGACCTAACCTTCTATGCCATAACCAACCTTTAGAAGATTTAGAAATAAAGCAAGTTCTAGGTTGAGCCTTTTTAGTGAAATCAACAATGTAAAGATCACCTCTACGTATACCGGTAAATACCATTTTATGATTATCTCTATGAAACACTTGGCAATCTACTTCAGTAAATAGGACATTGAAACCAAAGTCAGCAAGTCTAGATACAGAAAGTAAATTGTAGCCAAGAGATTCAACGAGCATAACATTTTGTATGGAGCTATCATGTGAGATGGCCACCTTACCAAGGCCAACCACCTTACCCTTTGAGTTATCACCAAAAGTGACATACTTTCGAGGGCCGTCGTTTTCAGCAAGCTCACGAAACATATCCTTGTCTCCGGTCATATGATCAGTACATCCACTATCAAGGACCCATTCCTTTCCTCCAGCCATATAGCTGCGAAGATTGGCCATAAGACCAAAGTGTCTCATTGCATATCAAGGTTACTATCATCACCCTCATCATAGTATCCATGTTCAACATCATCGTGTAATTGATCATTTCCTAGAGAAGGTGATTCATTAGAAGTATGTCCGTAACAATGTTTATCTCTATGGATTCTAATGACTTCAGAAATAATATTGCTAATAATTCCAACATCTCCTTTGGCACGCATGAAATCACGAAGCTCAAATAGACAATCATCAAACTTAGGATCACTAGTACTCATCCTATTCAAGGCAATAGGCTTATGGAGAATTTCATCTAGATTTTTCAAGGAATAATTTGGGAATCATTCCTCAAGAAATCTCCATATGGTGTAAGCACAATCAAGAGTAGGCAAGCTAGCAATCAAGTTTCTAGGTAATCCTCTAATAATAAGATTGACAGTTCTAAGATTGCGAATCATGTCAAGATCCTCATTGGGAGTGGGATGCAAGGGATCATTAAGATGCGCAAAAGGGGTAGTAATGTACTTGTTCAAGTGATATTCATTGAAAATCTCAAGAATCTCATTTTTCCACTCATGAAAGAACTCTCCATCAAGAATAGGCACTCTACGTCTAAGACTCCCCAACGTAGACTCATCCATCTTCCTCCAAAGGTGTTTAAACCAAAGAAATGGAGACCAAAGCTCTGATACCAATTGAAAGGATCGACAAGAGGTGTCTAGAGGGGGGTGAATAGACTCTTAGCAAAGAAAAGTAGCAGTATTTAAGTTCTTCAAGTTAAGGTGGAGTTTTAGCACAAGTTTAAACATTCACAATACATATCAAGCAAGCATGACAAGAGTATATGAGCAGCGGAAAGTAAAGCATGCAATTTGCAAGAATGTAAAGGGATGGGATTGGAGTGTGCAAACGCAATTGGAGGCACGGAGATTTTTGGCGTGGTTCCGATAGGTGGTGCTATCGTACATCCACGTTGATGGAGACTTCAACCCACGAAGGGTAACGGTTGTGCGAGTCCACAGAGGGCTCCACCCACGAAGGGTCCACGAAAGCAACCTTGTCTATCCCACCATGGCCATCGCCCACGAAGGACTTGCCTCACTATGGTAGATCTTCACGCAGTAGGCGATCTCCTTGCCCGTACAAACTCCTTGGTTCAACTCCACAATCTTGACGGAGGCTCCCAAGTGACACCTAACCAATCTAGGAGACACCACTCTCCAAAAGGTAATAGATGGTGTGTTGATGATGAACTCCTTGCTCTTGTGCTTCAAATGATAGTCTCCCCAACACTCAACTCTCTCTCATAGATTTGGATTTGGTGGAAAGATGATTTGAGTGGAAAGCAAGTTGGAGAAGGCTAGAGATCAAGATTTATGTGGTTGGAATGGAATGTCTTGATCTCAACACATGAGTAGGTGGTTCTCTCTCAGAAAATGTATGCTGGAAGTGTAGGCATGTTCTGATGGCTCTCCTCACGAATGAAGAGTGGGTGGAGGGGTATATATAGCCTCCACACAAAATCTAACCGTTACACACAATTCACCAAACTCGGTCAGACCGATTCAGTTCAAAATGTGAACGTTAGGCTTTCCGGTGGGACCGATATGATAAACTCGGTGGGACCGATGTGCTAGGGTTAGGGTAGAACCTCATCTCGGTTTGACCGATTACACAAACTCGGTTGGGCCAATTTTTGTAATTAGCTAACCAGAGAGTTGGTCATGCAAACTTGGTGAGACCGATTACAAATCTCGGTTGGGCCGAAATTATTGCAACAGGAACCAAAGAGTTTGCAAGCCCATCTCGGTGAGACCGGGATCCCATCGGTGAGACCGAATTGATTAGGGCTTCTGGCAGTGGTTATGTCAAATGAACTCGGTGGCGCCGGATAGATCAAATCGGTGGGGCTGAGTTTGACTTTTGGTTTGGGACATATGTGGATATGAGAAAGTGGTTGATGGCTTTGGATCATATCACTAAGCACTTTGAGCAAGCAAGCCATTAAGTAACACCTCATCCCCTTTTAATAGTATTGGCTTTTCCTATGGACTCAACGTGATCTTGGATCACTAAAATGAAAATGTAGAGTCTTGAGCTTTTGAGCTTGAGCCAATCCTTTGTCCTTAGCATCTTGAGGGGGTTCCACATCCTCTTCTCCACGCCACTATATCTGTTGAACTTGTCTGAAATATACTAGATAAAAACATTAGTCCAACAAGAGATATGTTGACATTAATTACAAAAACCACCAAGGGAGCACTTGTGCTTTCAACCCCAGAGTTCAAACCTCTCAAGGGTCCGCGGAACCTGAAATCCGACAGAATGGAACTTGCCCGAGATAAGGCCTCTGATTGGGCCATGCTACCTGCCATCTGGGGTAATGCGTCCAAGCTTTTGCGATTGCCATGGCAGAGCTTGTGGGCGTCGATGAGGTCGAGAGGGGTGGAGTGCCATAGGGGTGCCACCGCTGGGAAAGGACGATTGTTCGCGCCCCATATTTGATTGGGAGGAGGGAGATGATGACTATCAACATAACATCGGGGAGGTTGCTGATGAAGTCTAGGCTTACCGAAGTCACTTGCGATTCTTGATTGACCCGCCTCCGCTTGTTGGCATCCTCGTCCTCCACCTCTAGAGTCTCCTCGGTGGCGGTGCTTTCTAATACAAGTGGGAATATAGGGAGTGTATTGGTAACTAGAAGTTACTAGGTAGGAAGAGAGTAAGAAAATGGAAGAACAATTGGTTGCTTAAATACAACACAATTCCTTTGATATTGCTAGGTAAGTTAACATGCATATACTTGAGAAGAACAATTACTTTGAACAAAGTCAGGACGGGTGATATCATCAGGGAAGTTAGCACATATCTCATGACTAGACTCTTTTATGTGCAGTGCAATTTTAGTGCCAGCTTTCACTACATAAAACTTAGAAATTTCTGTACAAAGGCCCGTACCAAAATAGGAGTGACCATGTTCATCAAGTCTTACAGAAGCAACAATTGTAAATCCATGGTTTGTGTTCAATATGACATCCCTGCAGTCTTCAGTTATGTAAAGGGCAAGATTGTGCACTACAGATGTTGTTGCCAAGCAAGGGATGTACTACAGAAAATGGTAAGATTGTTAAACAATATGGTAACATGCAAATATGGGAGTAACTGAAAGAATAGTACAACAGTTGAAATCAAAGGACAATAGTTTATAATTAAACAGATAGTGTAACCATGATTTCATGCAAATATGAGAGCAATCGAAAGAACAATACATTATTGATTTGCCTAATTTAGAAAGAAGAAAAATCTCCTTTGGCGTATATGCTGCATGTGGCACCTTTTATCCAAATATAGCAATATGTAGCATATGTTCAGGAAAGTAGGCCATGCCAACTGAGGTAGGGTGAGATTGAACATACTGTGCGCCTCCTGAAGTCATATGGTATGGTGAGATGGAACTCCACGGCTATCTGGCCGAGGCCACAAAGGCCTGATGTGTCCGTGCACTGTACACTCTACAAATGAAAGAAAGCCCTCAAATAAGCTCAAAGAAAAATGAATTCACGGGGATTTCCGCCTGGTAATTAAAGGGGGGAGATGGACTAGGATAAGAAATGAGCTAATATTTCAGTAAATTAGTTACCTAGTTGTCCATCAGAAAAAACCCTCAATACCTCGGATTCCCCAATCAAGCAGAGCTGGGTCGACGGCGAGCAGTGTCGAGAAAGTTGGTGGCAATATGCGGTAGCAAGTAGCAGTGGCGAAATGTTGTGGGGTTTGCCGGCAGCCAATGGCGGGGATAGGCGTCGAGCTAAGTGGTTGCCGTGGCGATAGGCAGTGACATGTAGAGTCACGGAGGAGCTAGTGTAGGTGTGAATGGGAACCAGAGGGGATGGCGGGTGGGGTGAGGGTTTTGTGACGTGGGGATGGTGAGGGTTTTCTTTTTTCCTTTTTGAATTGGGTGGTGAGGGTTTTCCTTTTCGGAGGCAACGGTTTGCTAGAGCCAACCGTGTGTGATTAACGTCTATTTTAAAAAAAACTAGGAAAATGAAAGTCATCACACACGGTTCCAATCTAGGAAAATAACCAAGTTTCAGGGTGGTCCATATTTCCTTCGTCAATTGAATCTTACATTTTTACCCACGCTAAACATTCACCCTAATATGCATAAAATTCCATCAACCAAACTGATTGCATCCATATCCCACATTTAGATATAAGTAAACATAGATATAAAAATACTCAGGCATAGATAATAAGCGTACACAAGCATAGTTCAACCATATATAGTTCAACCGATATTAAGCATACTCAAGCACAATTATAATTAAGACACTACATAGCCATATTAGTTCAATCCCACATCTCATCTGCCGGCAGGCCCGCACGAAGGTCAAGCTTCTCCAGGTACTCAGCGTACGCGGCGTGCGCCACCCTACGATAATACTTCTGCCTGAAGGAGCCAATGGTTTGTCCTCTTGCATGCGCCCAAACACTTTCATACATGTCATGAAGCTTTTGGTTGCAAAATGGGCATCGAAAGCCCCCATCCCAGGTCCTAATACGCCTGTTATGATTTCCCGCATAAAGCTCCGGAGCTTTTGCCTGTTGTACCTCCTCTGGCCATCTTCATCCTTGCTGTTGACATCGTCAGATAGCACCTATACATATAGTAAAAAATGTGGTGTCAGTATATTTTATAATAATGTGAATTCTGCAGGCAGATTTTATGAAACATAATGTATCATGTGACAGTGTGAACCCTAAACATCAAGTGACCTTGATGAAAGAAATGCATAAATAGAGAGCACACAATTTACTACAACAAAATTAAGAGTCTGATTGGTTTGCTACCAACATTTGGAAAAATCAAAAGTTGCAACACTTGGCAACCTTTTGTGAGATTGGCAAATGAACAATGGTATACAAATTAATCTCTAGCGAACATTTGGAAGTTGCCAAAATTTGGCATCAAATCAATTTTTACATGCTATAAAGTAGGATTAAGATTTTATTGCTTTTATGGCTATGTTTTAAGACATATCCAAAGATTATGGTTCGATTTTTTTAGCACAATCATCTATATAAATACCAATCTTGAAGAAAAAATTGGCACAGACATATATGTAGGACATTTAAAATCAATTGTCATGATCTGGCTAGGAATTATTAGCACGAACACTAATCGTAGTCAGATTATTAGCAGAAATCATGTCGTGGTGTTCTCACGGGGGGTTGCGAGGTGACAGATGCCACAAGGGCTTAGTGTGAGGGTAAGACTGCTGTTGATAGGACCGGGAGCGGGTATGCGAGTAGCACGCGCTAGTTTACCCAGGTTCGGGGCTCTCCGGAGAGATAATACCCCTACTCCTGCATGTCTGAGTATATCTGGTACAGAGTTGCTCCTAGAGCTATATCTGAGCTCGGTGCCATAAGCATCTGGATTTGTATATGTCTCATATGTGTATGTGAGCTAGCTATCAAATGGGCATGAGAGAGCTCCACCGTGAGTGAGCATGGATGCATGCGTGAGTGAGAGTGAGTGAGGAGTGGATGGATGGATGTGTGCCTTATATAGGCATGGCTAGCTTACTATGTAAGCTATGTAGTGGCATGGGACAAGTGGGCATGGGGCACCATACCCATGATGGTGTGGACGTGATGTGCATGCCTCCTTGTCCCTGGTGCACTTTATAAAACAGTGCCCAGGGACAGATACACTGTAGATGATGTCGCCACTACTATTCGTCAATAGTGTCGGTGTCTTGTCGTTGCAGCGGTTGACTTCGGGCAGTTGGCAGCCGATCGGGCAGCCGACCGGGTGGAGCAGTCGGACGGGGAGCCGGCAGGAGCGGTCGGGCAGTCGGACTGAGGGGCTTTGCTAGCCCCGATGTCTTGAAATATTGTCTTGCCGTCTTCGGGGTACCCGTGATCAATTACCCCGTCAAATCATTTGTACAGATGAAACAATTAATCACTTATTATTTGTACCATTCAAACAATCCATACACTACAAGGATCTTGTCGTGGATTTGTCACGGCAGATGTCCTCGTGAAAAGGACTTAGTCGTGAGGCCAACGCATCTATGTGGTAGCTTGAGAGGGGTTGAGCGGGACGAGAGACGCGAGGTTTTACCCAGGTTTGGCCCCTCATGGTGGAGGTAAAAGCCTACATCCTGCTTCATTGATATTGAGGATGATGATCACAATTACAAGGGTGCTCTATCTCGAGAGCTATTGACTTGTCTGCCTAAACCTAACTTGTTAAAACTTGTCCCTCTTGGGGTGCCCTGGCCCTCCTTATATAAGTTGGAGGGGTGAGTTACATGACTAGTCCTAGTAGGATTAGGATTACTCTATTATAAGTGGAGTCCTAGTCTAGCTTCCTTTGAAGGAGAATATTCCTTATGCCTTTCATCTTAAGCCGGCCTACCATAACGTAAGCCGGCCTTCTGGGCCTTGAGCCTTCTGGGCCTTGAGCCTTCTGGGCCTCCGGGTCTTGTCAGTCCTCTGACCCGCCTGCCGGGTCACCAATGAGTCACCTGGCTCTGACGGGTCATCAGTGAATGGAGAGATCCGGGCAAGTCATCAGTGAGTCGCCAAGTCCGGTCGGGTTATACTTCCGGCTGGGTTATACTTCCGGCCGGGTTACACCGCGGGGTATATCCCCGACATTAGCCCCCAAGTTTAATTTGGATTTATCCATGTTAAACTCATCCTGCAAAATAAGCACAAGAACAAATTTGACAGGTTGTGCTCCGGGTTAAAATTTCTTGTAAGCCGGCACCTGATCATCCTTAAGTCCTTGTCATTTCCTTCGTCTAAGAAGTCTGGGTTAATAGGCTAGCCTCATAATCAATTTGATGCCATTGTCTTCTTACAGGAAAAATATTATAAAGAATAATCTAATTTGACAAAAATATTGGTCTTGAAATACTTATCTGATTTTCAGCCGGCTTGAAGATGTAGAACTTGCCGGTTTATCATTGCCAAAATTGCCGGGTTATAAACAGATGATGACAAGTCATAATTGTTGCTGACACCGGGTCATAATTATTGGTGATGCCGGGTCATGATTGTTGCAGATACCGGGTCAATCTGGTTTGCTCAAAACTGAGAATTTGAAGATATTTCTCCCTTATATCCATATTACCTGTAGCCCCCAAGTCTTGAGCAGAGCAAAGTGATGACTTACGACTTGCTTCAATATAAATACTACCACTTTGAAGAAATCCAGGTTGTTCATCTCAATCACTAGTCAGAACTGAATATTCCACATATGTAGCCCCCAAGTGTCGGGTTGTCATGCTTGCAGCAACCTGGGACTTGTAATTACCTGATGCCCATAATAACTTCAACCGGTGTAGCCCCCAAGGGCCGGGTCATTAAGCAATAATGAGCAGGGACTTTATATATACTTCATTGAAAATAATATCATATGATGTAACCCTCACCATGGGGCTCGAACCCACGTCCACAAGGTTAAGAGCTTTGTACTTTACCAACTGAGTAGTAGACCTTTCAATATAACGGATTAAGACTTGTGTACCTTGAATTTTTGACAGGAGCAATTGGTAGCCCCCAAGTACCAGCTCATTACGATGTGATGAGTCGGGTCTTCAATAAGGCAAATAAAAAATGACTTTGCATTAGCCCCCAAGTGCCATGGTGCATGCTGGCAGTGACATGGGACTTGCATATTTGATGTAATCTCAACTTGAATAATGTAGCCCCCAAGTGTCGGGTCGTAAGCCTGCAACGACTCGGGACTATTCCTTCCATTGTAGAATAAATCATATCCATTGATAAAATAATAGCCATTGCGCTAAAGCGACTTTGAAAACCTCAATCATAATACTGGTTATTGATAACCATAATAAAAATCCAGCAATGTTGGCAATGAAAGATTTGAATAATATAACCCGGTATGAAAACCGGTTCCTGCACACAAACAAATCATAAGTGCCCTAGCGGTTTATCGCAGGGCGGGTCATGATGCCCAGTATAAGTCCGCTGGTGACCATGAAGTCCATAACCAGGGTAGGGGGTAATATCCCAAATATGAGACATAATCAGGGCTGCTTGGCCCGACTCGTAAAAACGACATGGTAAGAAAAAAGAGATGATATAAAGCCAAAATCAAAAATCAAAAAAGCTGAGGCTTTTGCAGGCCGCCAAGCCAAAGTTTCTTCTTCAATGAAACTAGCCTGATGGCCACCGGAAGGTACGCGCTTTCCGTGAGCCGGCTCTTACATGACCCAATCTACATTTGAACCCAGATAAGTTCAGGTCTTATTTAAAGATAGACTTATCAGAAGTACGCGGGGTCGGAGTAGCATCGTGCATCATAGGCCGATTTATCCAAGTTTCAAGGAAGGCGGCTTATGAGCCTGGATCTATCCTGACTATCTGTAAGCCGTGCTCTCACATGAAAAACCGGCATTTTAACCTTAACAAGCTCAGGATCTTTGGTGAATACACCATAAAAGATTGATTGCTAAGAGTTCGGTGGGTCAATCAGGATTACCTGATGAAGAAGCAGCTGGTATACAGATAGGATGACCCGGAAAGGTTATGTCCTCTTTGGTGAATACACCTATATTTGAACAAGATAACCTAGTCAAGAGGGCAATAATGCTATGTTCTCTTTGGTGAATACACCTATGTTTGAACAGGAAGCCCCCAAGTGACATATTTCTGAGCTGTGCTCGGCGGGTTGCTACCTCTTGAGCATGCGTTGGTTTTCCCTTGAAGAGGAAAGAGTGATGCAGCAAAGTAGCGTAAGTATTTCCCTCAGTTTTTGAGAACCAAGGTATCAATCCAGTAGGAGACTACACGCAAGTCGCCTAGTACCTGCACAAACAATCAAGAACCTTGCAACCAACGCGATAAAGGGGTTGTCAATCCCTTCACGGCCACTTGCAAAAGTGAGATCTCATAAAGATAATCAGATAAATATTTTTGGTATTATTTTTGTATAGATTGGAAAGTAAAGATTGCAAAATAAACGGCGAAAGAAATAGCTAGTTGACGGGAAACTAATATGATGTAAAATAGACCCCGGGGCCATAGGTTTCACTAGTGGCTTCTCTCATGATAGCATATATTACGGTGGATGAACAAATTACTGCCGAGCAATTGATAGAAAAGTGCATAGTTATGAGAATATCTACGCATGATCATGAACATAGGCATCACGTCCGTGTCAAGTAGACCAAAATGATTCTGCATCTACTACTATTACTCCACACATCGACCGCTATCCAGCATGCATCTAGAGTATTAAGTTCATAAGAATAGAGTAACGCATTAAGCAAGACGACATGATGTAGAGGGATAAACTCAATCAATATGATATAAACCCCATCTTTTTATCCTTGATGGCAACACTACAATACATGCCTTGCTGCCCCTACTGTCACTGGGAAAGGACACCGCAAGATTGAACCCAAAGCTAAGCACTTCTCCCATTGCAAGAAAGATCAATCTAGTAGGCCAAACTGAATCAATAATTCAAAGAGACTTGCAAAGATATCAAATCATGCATATAAGAATTCAGAGAAGAATAAAATATTGTTCATAGATAATCTTGATCATAAACCCACAATTCATCGGATCTCGACAAACACACCACAAAAAGTATTACATCGAATAGATCTCCAAGAACATCGAGGAGAACTTTGTATTGAGAACCAAAGAGAGAGAAGAAGCCATCTAGCTAATAACTATGGACCCCAAGGTCTGTGGTAAACTACTCACACATCATCGGAGAGGCTAAGGTGTTGATGTACAAGCCCTCCGTGATCGAATCCCCCTCCGGCAGATCGCCGGAAAAGGCCCCAAGATGTAGGATTGCAATCTATATCAAGAACAATGAAATCTACGGGCACATAATTCCTATTTGCAACAATAAGAACATCATTAATCCTTCCCATAGGTTTCTTAATGGTGGAATCCGCAAGGTGCAAATTTAAAGAACAATCATCAAATTCACGGAAACCTAACACATCACACAAAGTTTTTGGAATCGTGGAAACACTAGCACCCAAATCACATAAAGCATAGCATTCATGATCTTTAATCTTAATTTTAATAGTAGGTTCCCACTCATCATAAAGTTTTCTAGGGATAGAAACTTCTCATCAAGTTTTTCTTCATAAGATTGCATTAAAGCATCAACGATATGTTTAGTAAAAGCTTTATTTTGATTATAAGCATGCGGAGAATTTAACACGGATTGCAACAAGGAAATACAATCTATCAAAGAGCAATTATTATAATTAAATTCCTTGAAATCCAAAATAGTGGGTTCATTGCTATGTAAAGTTTTGACCTCTTCAATCCCACTTTTATTAATTTTTGCATCAAGATCTAAAAACTCCGAATCATTGGGACGCCTTTTAACTAAAGTTGACTCATCTCCAGTCCCATATTTATCACGATTCATATTGGAAAACAAATATTTAATAGGAGACACATTAATCACTTTTAGATCTTCATCATTCTTATCATGAAAACTAGAAGAACACGCTTTCACAAAGCAATCTTTTTTAGCACGCATCCTAGCGGTTCTTTCTTTGCACTCATCAATGGAAATTCTCATGGCTTTGAGGGACTCATTGATATCATGCTTAGGTGGAATAGATCTAAGTTTCAAAGAATCAACATCAAGAGAAATTCTATCCACGTTCCTAGCCAACTCATCAATCTTAGGCAATATTTCTTCAAGCAAAAGCATTGAAATTCTTTTGCGAATCATAAATTCTTTAACACTAGTCTCAAAATCAGAGAGCATCTTATTAAAATTTCCATAAGATTTGTTGTAGGAATTATCATAATTATTAGAGGAATTACTAGGAAACGGCCTAGCATTAAAGTTTCCTCTATACGCGTTGTTACCAAAATTGTTCCTACCAACAAAATTCACATCCATAGGTTCATTATTATTCTCAATCAAAGTGGACAAGGGCATATCATTAGGATCAGAAGAAACACTCTTATTAGCAAACAATTTCATAAGTTCATCCATCTTTCCACTCAAAACATTAATCTCTTCAATCACATGAACTTTTTTACTAGTAGATCTTTCGGTGTGCCCTTGAGAATAATTAACCATAATATTATCTAGGAGTTTAGTAGCTTCTCCTAAAGTGATTTCCATAAAAGTGCCTCCCGCGGCCGAATCTGAAAGGTTTCTAGAAGCAAAATTCAATCCGGCATAAAATTTTTGTATAATCATCCATAAATTCAAACCATGTGTAGGGCAATTACGTATCATTGATTTCATCCTCTCCCAAGCTTGTGCAACATGCTCATGATCAAGTTGCTTAAAATTCATAATATCGTTTCTAAGAGAGATAATCTTAGCGGGAGGAAAATACTTAGATATAAAAGCATCTTTGCACTTGTTCCATGAATCAATACTATTTTTACGCAAAGAAGGGAACCAAGTTTTAGCACGATCTCTAAGCGAAAACGGAAATAGCTTCAATTTAACAATATCATTATCCACATCTTTCTTCATTTGCATATTGCACAAATCAACAAAGTTGTTTAGATGGGTAGCGGCATCTTCACTAAGAAGGCCAGAAAATTGATCTTTCATGACAAGATTCAACAAAGCAGCATTAATTTCACAAGATTCAGCATCGGTAATCGGAGCAATCGGAGTGCTAATAAAATCATTGTTGTTGGTATTGGAAAAGTCACATAATTTAGTATTATCTTGAGCCATCGTGACAAACAATCAATCCAACACACAAGCACAAAAGAAACAAGCGAAAAGAGACGAACGGAAAAAGGGGCGAATAAAATGGCAAGGGTGAAGTGGGGGAGAGGAAAACGAGAGGCAAATGGCAAATAATGTAATGCGAGGGATAAGACTTTGTGATGGGTACTTGGTATGTCTTGACTTGTGCGTAGATCTCCCCGGTAACGGCGCCAGAAATCCTTCTTGCTACCTCTTGAGCATGCATTGGTTTTCCCTTGAAGAGGAAAGGGTGATGCAGCAAAGTAGCATAAGTATTTCCCTCAGTTTTTGAGAACCAAGGTATCAATCCAGTTGGAGACTACACGCAAGTTGCCTAGTACCTGCACAAATAATCAAGAACCTTCCAGCCAACGCGATAAAGGGGTTGTCAATCCCTTCACGGCCACTTGCAAAAGTGAGATCTGATAAAGATAATAAGATAAATATTTTTAGTATTTTTGTTGTATAGATTGGAAAGTAAAGATTGCAAAATAAACGGCGACAGAAATAGCTAGTTGACAGGAAACTAATATGATGTAAAATAGACCCGGGGGCCATAGGTTTCACTAGTGGCTTCTCTCATGATAGCATATATTACGGTGGATGAACAAATTACTGCCGAGCAATTGATAGAAAAGCGCATAGTTATGAGAATATCTAGGCATGATCATGAACATAGGCATCACGTCCGTGTCAAGTAGACCGAAACGATTCTGCATCTACCACTATTACTCCACACATCGACCGCTATCCAGCATGCATCAAGAGTATTAAGTTCATAAGAACAGAGTAACGCATTAAGCAAGATGACATGATGTAGAGGGATAAACTCTAGTAATATGGTATAAACCCCATCTTTTTATCCTCGATGACAACAATACAATACGTGCCTTGCTGCCCCTACTATCACTGGGAAAGGACACCGCAAGATTGAACCCAAAGCTAAGCACTTCTCCCATTGCAAGAAAGATCAATCTAGTAGGCCAAACTAAATCGATAATTCGAAGAGACTTGCAAAGATATCAAATCATGCATATAAGAATTCAAAGAAGAATCAAATATTGTTCATAGATAATCTTGATCATAAACCCACAATTCATCGAATCTCGACAAACACACCGCAAAAAGTATTACATCGAATCGATCTCCAAGAACATCGAGGAGAACTTTGTATTGAGAACCAAAGAGAGAGAAGAAGCCATCTAGCTAATAACTATGGACCCGAAGGTCTGTGGTAAACTACTCACACATCATCGAAGAGGCTATGGTGTTGATGTAGAAGCCCTCCGTGATCGAATCCCCCTCCGACAGATCGCCGAAAAAGGCCCCAAGATGGGATCTGACGAGTACAGTAGGTTGCGGCGATGGAAAAGTGGTTTCGTGGCTCTCCTGGATGTTTTCAGGGTATAAGAGTATATATAGGCGAAAGAAATAGGTCGATGGAGCTACGAGGGGCCCACGAGGGTGGGGGGCGCGCCTACCCCCCTGGGCGCACCCTCCTGCCTCATGGCCACCTTGTTGCTTCCTTGACTTCCACTCCAAGTCCCCTGGATTGCGTTTGTTCCAAAAAAGATCCTCGCGAAGGTTTCGTTCCGTTTGATATTCCTTTTCTGCGAAACACTAAAATAGGCAAAAAAACAGCAATTTGCACTGGGCCTTCGGTTAATAGGTTAGTCCCAAAAATAATATAAAAGAGCATATTAAAGCCCATTAAACATCCAAAACAGATAATATAATAGCATGGAACAATCAAAAATTATAGATACGTTGGAGACGTATCACGGGTACCTATGTTTGAGCTGTGATGTGCATCAAACTCTCTTTGGTCCCTGTAATTCGGGCATCAAGCCTCCAAGTGATTTGTAATAAGGCGTGTAAGCCGGATCGGATACCCATGTTTGAACAGTGCATCATGGCAACGAGTTCTCTTTGGCAACCTTTAATTTTTCTGAGAACTCGACCTTGCGAGAGACGGATTCTTTTTGATTCGGAATTGTAAACCGGATATTGAGAGCTTCAAAGCTTTGTGAGAGATAGATTCCCTTGAGCCAGATTTTAAACCAGATATTTGAGAGCTTCAATGAGACTGATTTCCCTTGAGCCGGATTTTAAACCGGCTATTGAGAGCTTCAACGCTTTGTGAAAAACAAATTTCTCTTGAACCGGATGTTAAACCAGAATCTTCTCTTTAAGCCGGAAATTTTTCTGACGGCCTTTAAATATTTGCCAATAAAGCAGTAGCCTCCGGGGCCGGGTTATTTTTCCCTCCAATGACCCGGAGTTCTTGAATTCACTGAAACCGGCCAATTCTGCCGAGTCATATCATTGTAGCCCCTGAGTCTCAAGACGACTCGGGGAGTTGACTTGAGATTCTTCATATGTGACCGTAGTATAAAAGGTATATCCTTGGCGTTTTATAACGCGATGTAAATCCACTTTTGCAATGAAGAATTTTTTTGGAATTTTCCTCGGGGCATCTCAACCAGTGAAAAAATTACTATAAGAAAGAGCCGGTCGTGGCATTGCAAGCCGGGGCGGACGGGTGAGTCGGCGGCGGCGTTGTGAGCTGGCGCAGACGGACGACTCGTCCATGGCATTGCAGGTCGGCGCGGATGGGTGAGTCAGCCGCGGCGTTGTAAGCCGGCGCAGACAGACGACACATCCATGGCGTTGCAGGTCGGCACGGATGGGTGAGTCAGCCGCGGCGTTGTAAGCCGGTGCGGACAAGAGAGTTGGCCATGGTGTTGGAAACGGCACGGACGCAGGCAAGTCGGCCATGGGCACGGACAATGAGTCAGTCGCGTGTGTTGATGTAGCGGGGGTGGCAACTTGCGCAGGACGAGCGCTAGTGCCAAAATAATATTTGCTCACACCCCTTTTGCGACACCTTTTTGTAAGGAATAATGGTCCTGCAAAAAATTATGATAGACCAATCGTTGATGAAAACAATATGACTAGTCGTGAGGCTAACGCATCTATGTCCTCGTGAAAAGGACTTAGTCGTGAGGCCAACGCATCTATGTGGTAGCTTGAGAGGGGTTGAGCGGGACGAGAGACGCGGGGTTTTATCCAGGTTCGGCCCCTCACGGTGGAGGTGAAAGCCTACATCCTGCTTCATTGATATTGAAGATAATGATCACAATTACAAGGGTGCTCTATCTCGAGAGCTATTGACTTGTCTGCCTAAACCTAACTTGTTAAAACTTGTCCCTCTTGGGGTGCCTTGGCCATCCTTATATAAGTTGGAGGGACGAGTTACATGACTAGTCCTAGTAGGATTAGAATTACTCTATTACAAGTAGAGTCCTAGTCTTGCTTCCTTTGTAGGAGAATATTCCTTATGCCTTTCATCTTAAGTCGGCCTACCATAACGTAAGTCGGCCTTCTGGGCCTTGAGCCTTCTGGGTCTCCGGGTCTTGTCAGTCCTCTGACCCGCCTGCAGGGTCACCAATGAGTCACCTGGCTCTGACGGGTCATCAGTGAATGGAGAGATCCGGGCAGGTCATCAGTGAGTCGCCAAGTCCGGTTGGGTTATACTTCCGGCCGGGTTACACCGCGAGGTATATCCCCGACAGATCTAATGAAACTTACTCAGGATTTCTATTCCAGAAAGGGGGAAGCATGACTAACCAGAGAAACCCTAGGATATATTTGCCACATAAATGGGTATAGATGACTAACCGGCTCTACATCGTCCTCAGAGTCATCGTCAGACTGATCATCGGAGTTGTCGCTGGAGTCGTTGTGGACCTCCGACTCCGGTTGTGGAAGCACGATGCCGTCGAAGACGTCAAGGTCGCGCGAGACCTCGGTGGTGGCGACGGCAACCTCTGTCTCCAGCTTCACGCCGTGCTTAGGTGCTTCAGCAGCCCCGGCGCCGCCTCTCCCTCCGATGGTGTTCTTTGGCGGCATCATCATACACTGACGGTGGTGACGACTGAGTGTGGTGTTGAGGATGCAGGCAGACGGAGAGGATTGTGTGTGTAGCGAGAATAGAGGGTGCGGCCGCCTATTAAGACAAGCGGCGTGGGCGCGCCATTAATATGGAGCAGTGCGAGCGAGGCGGGCGGCAGTCAAAGGGCTGGCTCGCCTCCCGGTGAGCCTGCTCAGCGGACTGCTGGCATGCATACCATCATTTCGCAAAGCTACTCGCATGCCTCCCGGTGACACTACACAGCGAACATGCCTCCCGTCAATTCACACACCTGCACGCACGCCTCCCGGTCTGCTTGTGCGGCGGACTGCTCACATGTGTCCCGTCAACTCACGCCTGCTCGCACGGCACACAGGACGCGTGGCGGCACGTATACTATTTTCCTTTTTTGATGATTAATTCTGCCGCTTTATATTACTTAACCGAAGCATGGCACGTGCATTGTAGGTCTAACGCCCATGGTTCGAATAAATAATCTGTTTCCGATATTGTTTGACAATTATTAATAACCTCCCGTTCACAAGAAGATTACATCAAAACTTGTCTCAAATTTGACAAAAAAGTATAATATCGGTCTATTGGTGTCCATATGACACCACAATAAGTTTCATGAATTTCAACTAAGTTTTGGATTTACTAGATTTTAAAAATCAAGATTCTCAATGAATGAAATTTCTTGCATGGGGACTAAACATGCACGCAGGGATGCACATATGATTTTCCAATCCATTTTGGTGCACTATCACGTGTGCATGTAGCTCAAATTTTATTTTTGCACATTATATCCCTTGGAAATCAATCAATGTACAAAAACGTCTGATTGATCTCTGATTTTTTTTTCAAAATTTAGCACGACACTCCTTTGGTCACGTATGTTCACCGTGGAAAATTTTAACATGCCCCGTAGTGGCGGTGGATGTGTGGTGTGTGTGGGGGGGTGTCTGGCGCTACACTACGAGTCGTGAGCCACCATGTGGGATTGACCATTTTGTGAGGCAGGTGCCACATCAAAGTCGTGAATTGGTTATTTAAAACATTACACAACCCTTTCATACATACATGTTTGTGCCACATGCAGTTGGTGGTTGTCCTAGGACACTCACTCGCGTGTGACACTTTCTGTGGGCCCACGAGGTCGTCATCCATCACTTTGACCTACAACCAGAGAGGTTAATTTGACCAACAAGGATGATTCTTTTTTTCCTGTATTACAGTAGGAGTATATAGTATGCGTCGAAGTGGTGGGAGGGGACCAACATGTACTATGTATGCGTCATGAACACCTCACTCTGTGTGGGGACTTTCCAGTTTCCGAGGCAGGTGCCACATCAAATTGGTGCATTGGCTATTCAAACATCACACAACACCTCTTTGGGCCACATGCATGCAGACGGTGGTTATCCTAGGACACTGAATCATGTATGACGCTTCCATCTGTGGGCCCGCGAGGTCGTTGTCCATGCATGCATCACTTTGACCTACAGTGAGAGAGGTTAATTTGACCGTCAAGGAGGATTGTTTTTGGTTTGTGTTACGGTGGGAGTGTATAGTATGTGTCAAAGAGGGGGAAGGGGACCAGCATATACTACGCCTCATGAACCTCGCTCCGTGTGGGGACTTTACGGTTTTTGAGGCAGGTGCCACATCAAAGTTGTGCATTTTGGGTATTCAAAGATGACAACCACACACACCTCCATACATATGTTTGTCCCACATGCAAGCGATGGAGGTTGTCCTCTGGCACTCACTCACGCGGTTATCACCGACATTGATGCTTTCCATCTGTGGGCCCGCTTGGTCCATCACTTTGATCGAGAGCGGGAGAGGTTAATTTAACTTAGGAGGGGATTAATTTTTGGTTTGTATTACAGTATAGGCCATGCTCTAAGATTACATAATATAGTTGGAGCGCATGCATGTGTATGCATGAATCCCTCCCACCGAATCGAAGTGGTGGGGAGAGCACAGCACATGGCGTGTCATGAACCGATCTCGCTCTGTGTGGGGACTGTACGATTTTGGACGCAGGTGCCACATCAATGTTGTGCATGCTATTCAAACATGCATGCATCACCTCCATACATATGTTTGGGACACATGCATGCAGTGGTTGTGTTCACACAGTACTCTCCCTCATTTGGTTATCGGCGGCAAGCCTATATTTTTGTGGGCCCGCGTGGACATCCATGATCACTTTGACCGACACCGAGAGAGGTTACCATGGTGGAATATTCTTCTTTGGTTCATTTTACCGTGGTAGGTCATGGTGAGATTCCAGACCTAAGTTTGAGCACATACATACGTACGCGTGAATCCCCGTCACTAGCTTGAAGTGGGGCAGCATACATACTACGCGTCGTGAACCCTCGCTCTGTGTGGGGACTTTCCGGTTCCAAAGCACAGCACCACATCAAAGATGTGCATTGGGTATTCAAACATCACACAACACTCCATACATATGTTTGGGCCACATGCAGGCAGTGGTTGTCTTCGGTTACTACTCCCTTACGTGGTTATCGGCAAGTTAGCCCATCTGTGGGGTCGCGTGGACGTCCATCACTTCGACCAACAACAAGAGAGAGGTTATACAACCAAGGTGGGTTCTTCTTGGTCCGTGTTATGGTACGTCTTGGTGAGATGCCCTTTCCCATCGACTCAAAGTGTGTATGGGGGGGACTACTTCGCACTTCCCGAACCTCCGAGGGGTCGGGGATGTCCGGTTAATTTGTGAGGCACATGTGTCACATCAAAGTTGTGAATTGGGTATTTAAATATCACACCACCCTTTTCATACATATAGTTGGGCTACCCGCGGGTGGTTCATATGTGTTCTCACCCATCTCGTGCCACAACCACACATTTGTAGGCCCGCACACGATCCACCTTCGACTGGAAGAAAAAGGGGGCTAGGGTTTGAGCATGACGTACTCCTATAGGTTTGATGTTACGATAGGGTGAGATGTTAGACCTAGCTATTTGGGGCATGCGTTCATAGGTAGGATTCCCCTCCCATCGACACGAAGTGGGGAGGGCTAGCAATATTGTGCACTTCGTGAGGCAGGTGCCACATCAAAGTTGTGCATTGGGTATTTGAACATCAAACCAGCCTTTTCATACATATTTTTGGTCCACATGCAAGTGTGTTCGTGTTCTGACCCTTTCCTGCGTTATTTTTGCCAAATTTATAAACAGTTGACAAGTTGGATGACGCAACAGACACGGTTCCCTCAAACTACCCGTGTGCCACGCTTGTGCCCCTGTCACTCACATCAGCACAGTACATTGGGCTCCATGAGGCTTCCCTCGCAATCTCAAAAATATGTACCCTCCTGGAGGGTTTTTCTGTTTGATACGATTATTATGTTTTGACCGCGTGCGATGTTTGTTGCCCCTGCTCCCGCCTAAATTGCTCAAAAATATCTACCCGCCTGGAGGGGTTTTATGTGTGATAGCACACAATTATTATGTTTGGACCGTGTGCGATGTTGTTTGCTTCAGCTCCCGCCTGCATCCCTCAAAAATATCTAGCCGCCTGGAGATTTTTTCTGTTTGATAACACACGGTTATTATGTTTCGACCGTGTGTGATGTTTGTTGTTCCCGCTCCCGCCTGCATCCCTCGAAAATATCTACCCGACTGAAGGGTTTTTCTGTTTGATAGCACACGGTTGTTATTTTAGGACCGTGTGTGATGTTTATTGCTCAATCCCTTCATCCAAATTTTCAATAGCCGCGGAATTTTACTCCCGCCTAGTAAAAGTTTTAGTAGCCGCGTCATTTCCTCAAACACCACCTTGCCCCCCCTCCACACACACCCAAAAACTCCTCATGTGCGCGCGCGCGCGCACACACACAAACACAAACACACACACCACAACCACCCCTCCCTCGCTCGAAACCCTAGCAAGGCCTTCGCCGCAAGGCCTGTATCGTCAACATCTGCCGTTTTGCCCGTGCAGCTTACCCACCGATATCCATACCCTAGCCGCCCTGAATTTCTTAGATGACCCCTGACAAACGCCCCCTTTCCCATAGATCCCCATCCCCATCCCCCACTCCAGAGCGTCACGACCTAAGCTCGGCTACGCTTCCCATGGAGCTCGAGGAGTGAATAGCCCGAAAGAGGATTATCGTGGCCTCTTCGCCCGACGTCACCGAGGTGGCTGTCGAGGAAGCTGGCGACGATTACTGGCTGCAGGCTCTCAATCAGCGGGCTAGAGTATGCTGGTATGTCGCGGACGCTGGCTACGACATCGAGGTCGTCGATAGTGATGGCCTGACGTGGGCTATGTAATAGGTTAAGTAGCCCACCCCCAACCCCTCGGGTTCAATCACCGTCGATCTCATCCATGGCCCCGCCGCTGATCTCCTCTAGCTCGTTGTCAAGAATTTGCCATCCTACATCGCCATCGAGCCCCTTTTGTCATTTCTGGAGGACACGTTCTGCGACGCTGGCTTGGGATCCTCAGCTGCCAAGTCAGACCTCATTGACGGCGACCATGAGGAGGGCACCCTCTCCGGCTCTTCCAAGGGGAAAGAGCCCATCTGCGACATCAGGGAGGGCACCCTACAGCCATGCTCTTCCAAGGGGAAGGAGCCCATCTGTGACAACATGGAGCGCGTCCAGAGTCCATGCTCTTCCCATGGGAACGAGCACATCTATGACAAGTGAGGAAACCCATGATTTGTTTTGTCGTGCCTCTTCACAGGGGGAACCCATGATTTGTTTTGTCGAGCCCCTTTTGTAGTGTAGTGAGAATATGTCCAGTTTTAATTGCTATATTTGGTTGTTTGCAGTATGCCTTCTTTATTTCAGTTATTCACAATGTGATGCTCTATATGTGCAACTATTTACTCTGTACAATTGCATCAATACCAGTTTCAACAATACCAATGGGAATGACTATATTTGCTTGATGTTAAGCCTGTTATAGCTAGCATGCATATGCCTCTTTTAACTTTTTTTGGTTGTTCGGTTGTTTGTAGTTAGCATATGTCCAGTTTCAATTGCTTTCTTTGGTTGTTCATAGCATGCCTTGTTTATTTCAGTTATTCACAAAGTGATGCTCTATATGTGCAACTATTTACTGTGCAGTACCATTTCATCAATACCAGTTTCAACAATACCACTAGGAATGACTATATTTGGTTGCTGTTAAGCCAGTTGTAGTGAGCACATGCCTCTTTTAACATTTTTAGGTTGTTAGGTTGTTTGTAGTTAACATGTGTCCAGTTTCAATTACTATCTTTGGTTGTTCATAGTATGCCTTGTTTATTTCAGTTATTCACAAACTAACTTTCTATATGTGCAAGTATGAACTGTGTAGTTCAATTTCATCAACACCGGTTTCAACAATACCAATAGGAATGACTATATTTGGTTGTTGTTAAGCCTGTTATGGCGAGCATATGCCTTTAATGGTTTTTGGTTATTTGGTTGTTTGTAGTTAGCATATGTCCAGTTTCAATTGCTATCTTTGGTTGTTCCTAGTATACCTTGTTTATTTCAGTTATTCACAATGTGATGTTCTATATGTGCAAGTATGAGCTGTGTAGTTCAATTTCATCAATACCAGTTTGAACAATACCACTATGAATGACTACATTTGGGTGCTCTTAAGCATGTTAGGCCTGTTGCAGTTAACACACCTTTCCACTTCTTGTCTTGCTTAACTAGCATGCTTAAACCTGCACACTGAAGCTATTATTTGGAGATTATGTTGTCTACCATGGATATATTTGGTTGATGCTTAGCCTGTTCTGCTTAACATGCCTTTCGATGTACTTACACAGGACAATATTGGGAACAACTGTTGTTTTCCATCGAG
This sequence comes from Aegilops tauschii subsp. strangulata, assembly GCF_002575655.3. Taxonomy (NCBI): domain Eukaryota; kingdom Viridiplantae; phylum Streptophyta; class Magnoliopsida; order Poales; family Poaceae; genus Aegilops; species Aegilops tauschii. The sequence continues at coordinate 327,152,421 of NC_053040.3, forward strand.
GTTAGTTTCATCCCATGGCTTATATATACTCATTGTTCAGTATATCGGTAGCTGGTACCATATAGGGCGGGGGTTGACAAGGGATTAATCGACAAATCGGACATTTAACTGAATACATCTGTAACCCATTTATCGGTAGGTTAACTAGGGCCATATCTAATATATCTGAGGCTACATAGCAACATGCATTGTACTGAATGTCTAAATATGCAATCCTAGGCTACATGGAAATAAGGAAGAGTGTTACCTTAATGTTCTAATAATGTCTAGATATACATAGAAGAGCAGCGACAACAACACAACAACATTTAACTGTAGTTAATCGGCCGATATTTGTAACAATGTAATAAACTCCCTCCGCCGCATAATATAAGACGTTAATTCATCCCATATGTGAGTATATGGGATGTAATAAGATCTTATATAATGGGACGGAGGAGTGTTGTACTACATTGTGCAATTGTTGTTTAGCTTCTAATATTAACTTGGTGCTTTTAAGTACATATATCATTGGTAAAGCGCGTTTCGACCCTTTTTGCATATGGGGCAATGAGATATTCATGAACCAGCATCAAGTGAGGAAACTAATAAACATTGTTAGTAAAATGGGTCAAAAGATGGCAATTAAACTATTTGTTTACACTTTATCCCAGACAACGGTGAACTGCGGGATGGTAAGTAAGAACTCTGCAGCCTTCTTTTTACTGCCCATAATGAGTTGTGTTACATGACAATGTCTGAATCTTTTTCCTTTGCAGTGGTTCCCAAAGGAGTTTACTCAAGATTACCTCTCAAACTACATGATTGGTGGGCATGCAAAGGTTAAAGTATTTCTACCAGAACACGATGACTATCTAGAGGTCCTCATGAAGACAGTGAAGGATGGGCGGTCGGCCATCACAAGGGGTTGGACTAGAATCGTGTGTGCCTTCTGCATGGAGGAGAGCACAATATGGGCATTCCTCTTCACCTTGTTCAGCAACCAGAATGTCTTTCGCCTCCTTCTTTACCGTCTTTAATAGTACAAGTATACAACCCTGGTTCATCATTCTTTATTTGGTGCTTATGTAATTCTTTTTTATGTAATTCTTGAACATATGTACATGTGAATCGAATAATGCATTGGTTGTTGAACCTGATGGATATGAATAAAGTTATAGCCTACTTTCAAATTCAAATTCGGTGCAATTTTAAATAGCAGCAATTAAATTAGGGTGAAAATCTCTGCAAGTCATTACGGCGCACACGGATATACATCATTATCCGACACGGTTCACAAAGAGGAAACATCTGTAACCATGCACACAGTTGCCGTTTGCAAAGCATGTGTGATGTCAGACAATATCACAAATGGTGCGAGCAAACTAAATGTTTGTGATAGTCGCCTTATCGTACATGCTTTACGATCATGAACTGTTTTTTATGTTGTCCGCATCGTAAAAGTTGCACCATAGAATAGCGTGTGCGATAGTTATCCTGTACGACACTGGTACGACGGTCCAACAATTCGTAATCCTATCCGACACTCGTATGATGATTAGCTAATCTTCTTAATTATATATTGCATACGATTCGGGGGAAGTGAATGTGTGTGATTGCCTGCTTATCATACACGTTCTATAATCTTGAACTGTTTGTGATGGGGCGCGCATCATAAACGTAGCACCCCAAAATACCGACTGTGGTGGTAATGCGAGTATAAACGAGTAACAAGGATGGAGCGTTTGGGATATTCAACATATGACAAACAGTTGTCTGAAGACTCGTGTTTGGAATAGATGTCGGCATCGCATACGCTTAGTTATGCAAAACGTATGCATTGCTACTCCCTATCCCTGACGGTTTCTGGGTCGTGTGGGAAGGACCCCCCTATCACACACACACGCAAGGGGAGAGTTTAAAATGCCATCGCGGAAATGGGTTAAAAACTGTTTGTATAGCAGCTCATTGTACCAATGCAAAAAGGGGGAGATTGTTGGGGCGATGACTTGCCTCCTTATGTTTTTGAGATTGTTGTCATAAATAGTAAGGGACTGATGTGTTTGCTAGTGCACACAAAGTGACAGGTCTCTGGAGTCATGTGGAGTTTGGCACAAACTCCTAAGATAATCTCCTACGTGGCAGCGAGCATTATCACCGAAGATTATGATGTCGAGAGTGACCCCCAAAAACTATTGACGCAAAGCAATTGGTTCGGTGCCTGTCTGAAGGAATTGACTACAGCTGAGAAGTTGAAGATGAAGTGAAGATGTAGCATTTATTTTCGTTGTTCTTCTCTCTATGTATTGAGTCATAGGACCACTATATTATTAAGAGGGTATAGTGTTTAAACCTTTGATTCTCTGATGGTAAACTCAATCCTATGTGAGTTGTGAGAGAAATATCTTTGTGTTTCGAGCAAATACTTGTCAACAAGAGACTGTGTTCTTCTTCGCTGCTTGAGATTTGTCTCTGACCAAGGAGTTAGCATTACTTGTTCCTCAAATAATGTTATCGTTGCTCCCAAAAATCGGTCGTTGAGAATGTGTTGGTTGTCCATTGGTTGGACTGCGTGTCCAAAATGGTCATTTCCCATCAGGGAAGGTTGCGGCTATAAATAGCCACCCCACACCAGCTTTCTCCAGTGGCTGCTCCGTTTGATCCCGAGAAGTTTGTGTGGGAAACCCTCTCTCCTAAGTGATTTGAGTTTAAAATCTACCGAGACAAAAACCCAGAGCCAAAAAATTAGATAGTGGTTTAGCACCACTCGAATCTAAGTCCAATATGCTCCACCTATTACTCTTGAGAGCTACGAACTCTCTAGACGGTTAGGTGTCAATTTCTTCATAGACCAAGCGTGATTGTGGTTCTCAAAGAAGAAGTCCATAAAGGTTCGGAGATCACCTCAAGTATCTACCACGAGTGATCGGCATTGGTTGATGAACCAATTGTCTAGGAGAATAGGGCGAAGAGAGTTTATCGTATGTGTTGAATCACAACCCCTCCAACTAGCTCTAGTCCTTTTGCAGAAGGGCGAACTGGTCTACCAAATACCTTGTCGCCATCGAGCATCACTGGTCACCTCTACTCCCTTTATTTACATGCGCTCTGTCATGTATGATAAGTTTCGATCAGTAATTTCAAAAAAATTCCTACGCAGACGCAGGATCATGGTGATGCATAGCAACGAGAGGGGAGAGTGTGTCCACGTACCCTCGTAGACCGAAAGCGGAAGCGTTAGCACAACGCGGTTGATGTAGTCGTACGTCTTCACGATCCGACCGATCCAAGTACCGAACGCACGGCACCTCCGAGTTGAGCACACATTCAACTCGATGACGTCCCGCGAGCTCCGATCCAACAGAGCTTCACTAGAGAGTTTCGCCAGCACGACGGCGTGATGATGATGATGATTTTGCTACCGACGCAGGGCTTCGCCTAAGCACCGCTACGATATGATCAAGGTGGATTATGCTGGAGGGGGCACCGCACACAGTTGGGAGAGATCAACTGATCAACTTGTGTGTCTAGAGGTGCCCCCCTGCCCCCGTAAATAAAGGAGCAAGGGGGGAGGCCGGCCGGCCCTCTATGGCGCGCCAGGAGGAGGAGTCCTCCTCCTAGTAGGAGTAGGACTCCCCTCTTTCCTACTCCTACTAGGATGGGGAAAGGAAGGAGGAGAGGGAGAAGGAAAGGGGGGCGCCGCCCCCCCTCTCCTAGTCCAATTCGGACCAGAGGGGGAGGGGCGCGCGACCTGCCTAGGCCAACCCTCTCTCTCTCCACTAAGGTCCATAAGGCCCGTTATTTCTCTCGAGGGGGTTCCGGTAACCCTCTGGCACTCCGGTTTTCTACGAAACCACCCGGAACACTTCCGGTGTCCGAATATAGTCGTCCAATATATCGATCTTTACGTCTCAACCATTTCGAGACTCCTCTTCATGTCCGTGATCATATCCGGGACTCCGAACTACCTTCGGTACATCAAAACAGAAAAACTCATAATACCGATCGTCACCGAAATTTAAGCGTGCGGACCCTACGGGTTCGAGAACTATGTAGACATGACCGAGACACGTCTCCGGTCAATAACCAATAGCGGAACCTGGATGCTCATATTGGCTCCCACATATTCTACGAAGATCTTTATCGGTCAAACCGCATAACAACATACGTTGTTCCCTTTGTCATCGGTATGTTACTTGCCCGAGATCGATCGTCGGTATCTCAATACCTAGTTCAATCTCGTTACCGGCAAGTCTCTTTACTCGTTCCGTAATACATCATCCCGCAACTAACTCATTAGTTACAATGCTTGCAAGGCTTATAGTGATGTGTATTACCGAGTGGGCCCAGAGACACCTCTCCGACAATCCGAGTGACAAATCCTAATCTCGATATACGCCAACTCAACAAGTACCTTCGGAGACACCTGTAGAGCACCTTTATAATCACCCATTTACGTTGTGACGTTTGGTAGCACACAAAGTGTTCCTCCGGTAAACAGAAGCTGCATAATCTCATAGTCATAGGAACATGTATAAGTCATGAAGAAAGCAATAGCAACATACTAAACGATCAAGTGCTAAGCTAACGGAATGGGTCAAGTCAATCACATCATTCTCCTAATGATGTGATCCCGTTAATCAAATGACACCTCATGTCTATGGTTAGGAAACATAACCATCTTTAATTAACGAGCTAGTCAAGTAGAGGCATACTAGTGACACTCTGTTTGTCTATGTATTCACACATGTACTAAGTTTCCGGTTAATACAATTCTAGCATGAATAATAAACATTTATCATGATATGAGGAAATAAATAATAACTTTATTGTTGCCTGTAGGGCATATTTCCTTCAGTCTCCCACTTGCACTAGAGTCAATAATCTAGATTACACAGTAATGATTCTAACACCCATGGAGCCTTGGTGTTGATCATGTTTTGCTCGTGAAAGAGGCTTAGTCAACGGGTCTGCAACATTCAGATCCGTATGTATCTTGCAAATCTCTATGTCTCCCACCTAGACTTGATCCCGGATGGAGTTGAAGCGTCTCTTGATGTGCTTGGTTCTCTTGTGAAATCTGGATTCCTTTGCCAAGGCAATTGCACCAGTATTGTCACAAAAGATTTTCATTGGGCCCGATGCACTAGGTATGACACCTAGATCGGATATGAACTCCTTCATCCAGACTCCTTCATTTGCTGCTTCCGAAGCAGCAATGTACTCCGCTTCACACGTAGATCCCGCCACGACGCTTTGTTCAGAACTGCTCCAACTGACAGCTCCACCGTTCAATATAAACACGTATCCGGTTTGCGATTTATAATCGTCTGGATCAGTGTCAAAGCTTGCATCAACGTAACCATTTACGATGAGCTCTTTGTCACCTCCATAAACGAGAAACATATCCTTAGTCCTTTTCAGGTATTTCAGGATGTTCTTGACCGCTGTCCAGTGATCCACTCCTGGATTACTTTGGTACCTCCCTGCTAAACTAATAGCAAGGCACACATCAGGTCTGGTACACAGCATTGCATACATGATAGAGCCTATGGCTGAAGCATAGGGAACATCTTTCATTTTCTCTCTATCTTCTGCAGTGGTCGGGCATTGAGTCTTACTCAACTTCACACCTTGTAACACAGGTAAGAACCCTTTCTTTGCCTGATCCATTTTGAACTTCTTCAAAACTTTGTCAAGGTATGTGCTTTGGGAAAGTCCAATTAAGCGTCTTGATCTATCTCTATAGATCTTGATGCCCAATATGTAAGCAGCTTCACCGAGGTCCTTCATTGAAAAACTCTTATTCAAGTATCCTTTTATGCTATCCAAAAATTCTATATCATTTCCAATCAACAATATGTCATCCACATATAAGATTAGAAATGCTACAGAGCTCCCACTCACTTTCTTGTAAATATAGGCTTCTCCAAAAGTTTGTATAAAACCATATGCTTTGATCACACTATCAAAACGTTTATTCCAACTCCGAGAGGCTTGCACTAGTCCATAAATGGATCACTAGAGCTTGCACACTTTGTTAGCACCTTTTGGATCGATAAAACCTTCAGGTTGCATCATATACAACTCTTCTTCCAAAAATCCATTCAGGAATGCAGTCTTTATATCCATTTGCCAAATTTCATAATCATAAAATGCGGCAATTGCTAACATGATTCGGAGGACTTAAGCATCGCTACGGGTGAGAAGGTCTCATCGTAGTCAACTCCTTGAACTTGTCGAAAACCTTTCGCAACAAGTCGAGCTTTCTAGACAGTAACATTACCGTCAGTGTCTGTCTTCTTCTTGAAGATCCATTTATTTTCGATGGCTTGCCGATCATCAGGCAAGTCAACCAAAGTCCATACTTTGTTCTCATACATGGATCCCATCTCAGATTTCATGGACTCAAGCCATTTCGCGGAATCTGGGCTCATCATCGCTTCCTCATAGTTCGTAGGTTCGTCATGGTCTAGTAACATGACCTCCAGAATAGGATTACCGTACCACTCTGGTGCGGATCTTACTCTGGTTAACCTACGAGGTTCGGTAGTAACTTGATCTGAAGTTTCATGATCATCATCATTAGCTTCCTCACTAATTGGTGTAGGTGTCACAGGAACCGGTTTCTGTGATGAACTACTTTCCAATAAGGGAGCAGGTACATTTACCTCATCAAGTTCTACTTTCCTCCCACTCACTTCTTTCGAGAGAAACTCTTTCTCTAGAAAGGATCCATTCTTAGCAACAAATGTCTTGCCTTCGAATCTGTGATAGAAGGTGTACCCAACAGTTTCCTTTGGGTATCCTATGAAGACACATTTCTCCGATTTTGGTTCGAGCTTATCAGGTTGAAGCTTTTTCACATAAGCATCGCAGCCCCAAACTTTGAGAAACGACAACTTTGGTTTCTTGCCAAACCACAGTTCATAAGGCGTCGTCTCAATGGATTTCGATGGTGCCCTATTTAACGTGAATGCAGCCGTCTCTAAAGCATAACCCCAAAATGATAGCGGTAAATCAGTAAGAGACATCATAGATCGCACCATATCTAGTAAAGTACGATTACGACGTTCGGACACACCATTACGCTGTGGTGTTCCGGGTGGCGTGAGTTGCGAAACTATTCCGCATTGTTTCAAATGTAGACCAAACTCGTAACTCAAATATTCTCCTCCACGATCAGATCGTAGAAACTTTATTTTCTTGTTATGATGATTTTCTACTTCACTCTGAAATTCTTTGAACTTTTCAAATGTTTCAGACTTATGTTTCATTAAGTAGATATACCCATATCTGCTCAAATCATCTGTGAAGGTGAGAAAATAACGATACCCGCCGCAAGCCTCAATATTCATCGGACCACATACATCAGTATGTATGATTTCCAATAAATCTGTTGCTCGCTCCATGCTACCTCTTGAGCACTGCGTTAGTTTTCCCTTGAGGAGGAAAGGGTGATGCAGTAAAGTAGCGTAAGTATTTCCCTCAGTTTTTGAGAACCAAGGTATCAATCTAGTAGAAGGCCACGCACGAGTCCCTCGCACCTACACAAACAAATAAATCCTCGCAACCAACGCAATAAAGGGGTTGTCAATCCCTTCACGGTCACTTACGAGAGTGAGATCTGGTAGAAATGTAAGATAATATTTTTGGTATTTTTATGATAAAGATGAAAAGTAAAATAAAAGACAATAAAAATAACTAAGTGTTGGAAGATTAATATGATGGAAAATAGACCCGGGGGCCATAGGTTTCACTAGTGGCTTCTCTCGAGAGCATAAGTATTACGGTGGGTGAACAAATTACTGTTGAGCAATTGACAGAACTGAGCATAGTTATGAGAATATCTAGGTATGATCATGTATATAGGCATCACGTCCGAGACAAGTAGACTGACTCCTGCCTGCGTCTACTACTATTACTCCACACATCGACCGCTATCCAGCATGCATCTAGAGTATTAAGTTCATAAGAATAGAGTAACGCTTCAAGCAAGATGACATGATGTAGAGGGATAAACTCATGCAATATGATATAAACCCCATCTTGTTATCCTCGATGGCAACAATACAATACGTGCCTTGCTGCCCCTACTGTCACTGGGAAAGGACACCGCAAGATTGAACCCAAAGCTAAGAACTTCTCCCATTGCAAGAAAGATCAATCTAGTAGGCCAAACCAAACTGATAATTCGAAGAGACTTGCAAAGATAACCAATCATACATAAAAGAATTCAGAGAAGATTCAAATATTGTTCATAGATAAACTTGATCATAAACCCACAATTCATCGGTCTCAACAAACACACCGCAAAAGAAGATTACATCGAATAGATCTCCACAAGAGAGGGGGAGAACATTGTATTGAGATCCAAAAAGAGAGAAGAAGCCATCTAGCTAATAACTATGGACCCGAAGGTCTGAGGTAAACTACTCACACATCATCGGAGAGGCTATGGTGTTGATGTAGAAGCCCTCCGTGATCGATGCCCCCCCCCCCCGGCAGAGCTCCGGAAAAGGCCCCAAGATGGGATCTCACGGGTACAGAAGGTTGCGGCGGTGGAATTAGGTTTTTGGCTCCGTATCTGGTAGTTTGGGGGTACGTAGGTATATATAGGAGGAAGAAGTACGTCGGTGGAGCAACGTGGGGCCCATGAGGGTGGAGGGCGCGCCCAGGGGGTAAGCGCGCCCCCCTACCTCGTGCCCTCCTGGTTGATGTCTTGACGTAGGGTCCAAGTCCTCTGGATCACGTTCATTCAGAAAATCACGTTCTCAAAGGTTTCATTCCGTTTGGACTCCGTTTGATATTCTTTTTCTGTGAAACTCTGAAATAGGCAACAAACAGCAATTCTGGGCTGGGCCTCCGGTTAATAGGTTAGTCCCAAAAATAATATAAAAGTGTATAATAAAGCCCAATAATGTCCAAAACAGAATATAATATAGCATGGAACAACAAAAAATTATAGATACGTTGGAGACGTATCAAGCATCCCCAAGCTTAATTCCTGCTCATCCTCGAGTAGGTAAATGATAAAAACAGAATTTTTGATGTGGAATGCTACTTAGCATAATTTCAATGTAATTCTTCTTATTGTGGCACGAATGTTCAGTTTTAATATGATTCAGGACAAGAGTTTAATGTTGACATAAAAACAATAATACTTCAAGCATGCTAACCAAGCAATTATGTCTTATGAAAATAACATAGCCAAAGCAAGTTATCCCTACAAAATCATATAGTCTGGCTATGCTCCATCTTCCCCACACAAAATATTCATATCATGTACAACCCCGGTTTTAGCCAAGCAATTGGTTCATACTTTTTAACACGCTTCAGCCTTTTCAATTCTTACGCAATACATGAGCGCAAGCCATGGATATAGCACTATGGTGGAATAAGGTATAATGGTAGGGGTTATGTGGGAAAACAAAAAAGGAGAAAGTCTCACATCAACGAGGCTAATCAACGGGCTATGGAGATGCCCATCAATTGATGTTAATGCAAGGAGTAGGGATTGCCATGCAACGGATGCACTAGAGCTATAAGTGTATGAAAGCTCAAAAAGAAACTAAGTGGGTGTGCATCCAACTTGCTTGCTCACGAAGACCTCGGGCATTTGAGGAAGCCCATCATTGGAATATACAAGCCAAGTTCTATAATGAAATTTCCCACTAGTATATGAAAGTGACAAAATAAGAGACTCTCTATTATGAAGATCACGGTGCTACTTTGAAGCACAAGTGTGGTAAAAGGATAATAACATTGTCCCTTCTCTCTTTTTCTCTAATTTTTTTATTTGGGCCTCCCCCCTTTTTATGGCCTCTTTTTTTTAGTCTGGAGTCTCATCCCGACTTGTGGGGAATCATAGTCTCCATCTGTAGCAGCCAGACCTCAAACAGTCTGTGCTGCTGTGCACCACTGTCATCCCTGGATCAGTAATGCTGACACGCACAGTACAAATGGAGGATTTATACCAGAGTAGCAATCACACACTTATTACATCGAGTATCTCAAAAGAGAATAAGTATGATAAATATGGCTTAAGGCCATCTAAATACGATAACAGCGGAAGGCTTCGAAGATAAGTGAGTCCATCAACTCCAACGGCATCACTGAGTATAAGACCACGACCTAAGTCACCTTACTCGTCGTCTGAAAAGTCTGCAACATAAAACATTGCAGCCCGAAAACGGGTCAGCACATGGAATATGCTGGCAATGTAACACATAGAGAATAATGAACATAAAAATGCTATACTACATGCATATATGGCTGGTGGAAAGCTCTATGGTTACAGTTTTGCGAAAAGCCAATTTTTCCCTACTGCAAAGGAATAGATTATATTTAACTATCATGGTGGCTGTTAAACATTGAGAAGGTACCTCCAACTCAATCCCAATTAAGTATCATCATTAACCCAACAAAATTAATTAAAGTAACATGGTGATGAGATTCACATGATAATCCAAGTACTAGATACTCAAGTTGTCCATAACCGGGGACACGGCTAACCATGATTAGTTTGTACACTCTGCAGAGGTTTGTGCACTTTTCCCCACAAGACTCGATCGCCTCCGCTTGATTCTCGCACTACATGATGTTTGAGAAACGGATGACCGAGACACAGTCTTTCAGAAGCGTTAACTCTCTACTCTGGGTAGACCGTACCACCTACATCCCCTACATCTGCTAGTCTACCTCTTCAAGAGCTCACACAACTTAATCAACTATGCTAGAGCCCATAATAGCATGTGGCTGCACACGGAAGTTTCTAGCATGAATAATCTCATGATCCCTTTGAGCCTGGGTGGCGGTCCATAGGATGATCACACGGGTACTCCGGGATATCCAAAAATACAGGCAGCACTGGGTTCTCCAGGTGCCTCAATCCACCCAGATGTGAGTTTTAGTTGCCACCTTAAGTAAACCATTAGTTATCAATCTCACATCTGTCATGAATATCTCTCAAACCCAATCCACGTCTACGAGCATAGCATGGCAATATAAGCAAACGTAGAAGTAACTCCCAAGGGTTTGATAATAAAACAGGTAATAGGTACTACCTCAACTACTTCCCAATACCCACAGTTTAATCAGATCCTAACCATGCAATGTTTGAGGATTGATCTAATGCAATAAAAACTGGGTATGGAAAAGTATGATCAAAGTGTTACTTGCCTTGCTGATGATCCGCGAAACCTAGAGATTCGAAGTAACAAGCGGCGCACTCCGGGTACTCTATCGCAAACAAACAAGCAAACAATAAGTACTCATCTAATGCACAGGTAAAACTCGAATAAAAGATCCAACCAGAAAGTTCAACTTAAGAACTCCGGTTTGCAAAAAGAATCAAATCGAACGAAGCAACGAAAGTCAAACGGCAAAAGAAACAAGCTTCGTTTACTAATCTGAATCTAGGTCAAATTTTACAGTAGCAAAAACTTGTTTGAGTAGGTTAAACGGAAAGAGAATTTCGAGACCAAACTCTAGGCGCTTGAATCGCCTGATTCCGATAAACGAGCGAAAAGTTAAACGAAAACGAAGATCTGATCAGGAATCGGGATCTGAAATAATCGCGGAAAAATCCAACGAAAAAGAAAACTGACGAACGGTTAAACGGACGAACGTTCGTTAACAGCGAAAATCCGACGAACATGTTCGTTAAAACGAACGGGTCGGTGAACGTTCACTAAATAATAAAACCCAAAAAAAATAAACCGATCTGAAAAAAAACGAAAACTAGGGTTTAGAAAAAAACGAACGTTTTTTTTAGAAAACCGGCAAGGCGGCGGCGGCTCGGTACCTCGTCGGGACGGGCTCCGGCGGGACTCGGCGAGGGCGGCGGGGCGGCGGGGCTCGGGCGCGGCGAGGGGCGGCGTACGGCGAGCGGGCGGCGGGCTCCTCGGGCGGCGGCGCAGCGGGCTCCGGCGGCGGCGGCTTGGGGCGGGGACGGGGTGAGAGAGGGGCGGCGGCGGGTATATAAGAGAGGGGGGCTGGCGTGGAGGAGGGGGCAAGGCGGCGGCGGGGCGTGCTCGAGCCGGATTCGGCGCGGCGGCGGCGTCGTGCGCGCGAGGGAGACGACGCGGGGTGGGCCGGCCTGGCTCGGCTGGGCCTCGGCCCGGTCGGGCGCGGGTTTGTTTTTTTTTTAAATATTCCGCCGAATCTAAAAAAATCGCAGAAAAATAAAGAAAAATCCAAAAATGATAAAACAAATTTTCCCCGTCTAATTAAAATAATTAGAACAAGGTGAACATTGTTTTGACCCAAAATGCAGTTTTGAAAACGTGCAATTTTTTTAATGCAATTAAAATTGCAAATAAAATCCGAATAAAATCCAATATTTGATTTTAATATTTTTCCTCCAATATTTCAATTATTTTGGAGAAGTCATATTTTCTCCTCTCATTTATTTTAATATGGAATATTTTTTGGAGAGAAAAATAGTTAAAACCAAAATCCTTGTTTTATTATTTGATAAAAATCAAATATGAAAAATCGGGAAAATCCCCAACTCTCTCCGAGGGTCCTTGAGTTGCTTAGGATTTATCGAGGATTTGCCAAAATGCAATAAAATATGCTATGCAATGATGATCTAATGTATAACATTCCAAATTGAAAATTTGGGATGTTATAAACCTACCCCTTAAGATGAATCTTGCTCTCGAGATTCGGGTTGGCTAGAAAATAGGTGAGAGTGGTTCTTCCGTAGATCTTCCTCTCGCTCCCAGGTGGCTTCATCTTCCGTATGGTGACTCCACTGGACTTTGCAAAACTTGATAACCTTACTGCGGGTGACTCGGCTGGCATACTCAAGAATCTTAACTGGTTTCTCCTCATAGGTCAAATCACTTTCCAGCTGAATCGCTTCCAGTGGCACTGTATCTCTCAGTGGTATCTCAGCCATCTCTGCGTGGCACTTCTTCAACTGGGAAACGTGGAATACATCATGAACTCCTGACAATCCTTCAGGCAATTCCAGCTTGTAGGCAACTTCTCCCATACATTCCAAAACTCTGTATGGTCCAATAAAACGGGGCGCTAGCTTTCCCTTAACTCCAAAGCGCTTCACTCCTCGGAGTGGTGATACTCGAAGATAAACTCTGTCTCCGACTTCGTGAACTGTCTCCTTACGTTTTGAATCCGCATAACTCTTCTGTCTGGACTGGGCTACCTTGAGCCTATCGCGAATCAACCTCACTTTCTGTTCAGACTCCTTAATCAAATCTGGTCCAAACAACTGACGGTCTCCAACTTCGTCCCATAACAATGGTGTTCTACACCTCCTTCCGTACAAAGCTTCGAAAGGGGCCATCTTCAAACTGGTTTGATAACTGTTGTTGTAAGAAAACTCTGCATATGGCAAATTTTCGTCCCAACTATATCCATAATCTAGTGCACAAGCTCTCAACATGTCTTCCAAAATCTGATTGACTCTCTCGGTCTGTCCATCTGTCTTTGGGTGAAAAGTTGTACTGAATTCTAGCCTGGTTCCCAAAGTTTCATGTAACTGCTTCCAAAACTTTGAGGTAAACTGGGTTCCTCTATCTGATACAATGGTCCTCGGAACTCCATGCAAACATACGATTCTGGTCATGTATATCTTTGCCAACTTAGCACTGGTGTAAGTGGTCTTTACTGGAATGAAATGAGCTACTTTCGTCAAACGGTCGACTACAACCCATATTGAGTCATAGCCTGAACGAGTCCTGGGCAATCCCGTGATAAAATCCATGCCTAGTTTATCCCACTTCCATTCGGGTATCGGCAATGGCTGTAGCAATCCTACGGGTTTCTGATGCTCTGCCTTCACTCTCTGACATACATCACAAACTGCTACATACTCCGCAATATCCTTCTTCATTCCGGTCCACCAGAAAGTATTCTTCAAATCCAAATACATCTTGGTATTTCCTGGGTGAATCTAGTACGGTGAATCATGGGCCTCTTGCAAAATCAACTTCCTGATCTCCGGATCATTGGGCACATAAACGCGGTCCTCAAACCATAAGGTATCGTGCTCATCCTCACGAAATCCCTTGGCTTTTCCTTTGCTCAACTTTTCCTTTATCTCGTCAATCTCCTTGTCTGTCTTCTGAGCTTCTCTGATCTTTTCCATCATGGTAGACTGAATCTCCAATGTTGCTAAATAGCCTCTTGGAACTATCTCCAAACATAGCTCGCGAAGATCCTCGGCTAACTCCTGAGGTAACTCTCCTGTCATGAGGGTATTGGCACGGCTCTTGCGGCTCAACGCATCTGCTACTACGTTAGCCTTCCCTGGGTGATAGTGCAATCTCATATCATAGTCCTTAATAAGCTCCAACCATCTCCTCTGTCTGAGGTTTAACTCCTTCTGCGTGAAAATGTACTTCAAACTCTTGTGATCCGTGTACACCTCACAATGGTTTCCGATGAGAAAATGTCTCCATGTCTTCAACGCATGCACTACGGCTGCTAACTCCAAATCATGCGTGGCATAATTCTTCTCATGGGGTTTAAGTTGTCGTGAAGCATATGAAACAACTCTTCCTTCCTGCATAAGCACTGCTCCAAGTCCTCGACGAGAAGCGTCGCAATAAACTTCATAATCCTTGCGTTGATCTGGCAGAATCAACACTGGTGATGTAACCAATCGTTTCTTCAACTCTTGGAAACTAGCTTCACATTCCTCAGTCCAATTGAATTTTGGTGTCCTACTTTAATAGCTCAGTCATGGGTTTTGCAATCTTCGAGAAATTCTCGATGAACCTCCGGTAGTATCCTGCAAGTCCAAGGAAACTCCGGATCTCTCCAACGGACGTGGGTGATTCCCAACTTGTTACTGTGTCAACTTTGGCGGGGTCTACTGCTATTCCTTCTCCGGATATAACATGTCCGAGGAATCCAACTTCCTTCAGCCAAAATTCACATTTGCTGAACTTGGCGTATAACTGATGTTCTCTGAGCTTCTCAAGTACCAAACGCAAATGCTCCTTATGCTCTTCTTCATTCTTGGAATAGACTAAAATATCGTCAATGAACACCACGATTGACTTATCCAAAAACTCCATAAACACCTTCTTCATCAGGTTCATGAAATAGGCAGGTGCGTTAGTCAGACCAAATGACATAACGGTATACTCATATAGCCCATATCTGGTGGTAAAAGCCGTCTTAGGTATATCCTGCTCTCGAATCTTTAACTGATGGTATCCTGATCGTAGATCGATCTTGGAAAATACTTTAGCTCCTTGTAGGCGGTCAAACAAATCATTGATCATCGGCAGTGGGTACTTGTTTTTGATGGTCACTTCATTCAATCCACGGTAATCAACAACCATCCTCCACGATCCATCTTTCTTCTCCACTAGAAGTACTGGTGATCCCCAAGGTGACGACCTTGGGCGAATATAGCCTTTATCCAATAACTCCTTAATCTGCTTCTTAATCTCCTCCAAATCTTTTGCGGGCATCCTGTACGGTCTCTTAGATATTGGCCCTGTGCCTGGCAAAAGTTCAATCAGAAACTCAATGTCTCTATCCGGTGGCATGCCTGGCAACTCTTCTAGAAATACATCCGGGTAATCCTTCACCACTGGTACTTCCTCCTGTACAACTCCTGATAAGGAATTCACTTGAGTCCTCTTTGGCACATGCCGGGATACATACTTGATCCTTCTTCCTTCTGGGGTGGTAAGCAAAATCGACTTACTGGCGCACTCAATGTTCCCTTCATACTTTGATAACCAATCCATGCCTAATATCACATCCAATCCTTGCGATTCCAATATTATTAGGTCTGAGGGGAACAGGTAGTTACCAATCCTTAATGGTAACCGTTCACACCATAAACTAGCCATATACTCTGCTCCTGGCGAGGTTACTAACATGGGTGACCTAAGGGCTTGGGTTGGCAGTTTATACTTATCCACAAATCCCCTTGATATGTATGAATGCGATGCACCAGTATCAAAAAGAACGAGTGCAGTAAATGACTTAACCAAAAACTTACCTATTACTGCATCAGGCTGTGCTTCAACCTCTTCCACGCTCACGTGGTTCACATGTCCTTTATTGAAAGGGTTCGGCTTCTTCCCAGAGCTTCCATTGCCATTTCCATTCTGGGCTTCAGGACAATCAGTTGCATAATGTCCAGTCTTCTGGCACTTGAAACAAGTAATGTGTCTTAGATCCCTCTTGGCTGGGGTAGAAGGATTTGTGCGGTTCTTTCCGTTGCTTCCTCCATTCCCATTACCATTCTTGGAGCCATTATGGTTGTGCGAACTACCTCCTCCATGGGTATGCTGAAACTGTCCTCCCGATTTCGGGGCAAAACGTGGCTTCTGCTGGGCTCCAGAATTATACTTCCCTTGTCCATACTTCCTCTTACGGTTCTCAATCTGCTGTTGCTTCCCTTCAATCATGAGTGCTCTATCTACCAACTCCTGGTAGTTGTTGAAGGTTGCTACCATTAGCTGCATGCTCAGCTCATCATTCAATCCTTCGAGAAACTTCTCCTGCTTGGCTGCATCCGTAGCAACGTCATCTGGTGCATAACGTGCTAACTTACTGAAATCCTCCACATACTGGCCTACGGTGCGTCCTCCTTGGCGTAGGTTACGAAACTCACGCTTCTTCATGGCCATAGCTCCTGCTGAAACATGGGCTGTACGGAAAGCTTACTGAAACTGGTCCCATGTGACAGTGTCAATAGGGTGTGTGGCTGTGTAATTCTCCCACCATGATGCTGCGGGTCCATCAAGCTGATGTGCGGCAAATCGCACTCTTTCCGCATCTGTGCATCCTGCAGTGGCCAGCTCCCTTCCAACTTTGCGGAGCCAATCATCTGCAACAATCGGCTCGGTGCTGCTGGAAAACACCGGCGGATTTAGCCTCAGGAAACGGGCTAAGTGATCAACAGGTGGTGGTGGTGGGTTGTTGTTGTTGTTGTTGCCTTGGTTCTGTACTAACACTTGCATCAGGGCATTCTGTTGCTGAATCAACTGGGTGATCTCCGGTGGGAAAACAAATCCAGTGTCGCGTCTCGGAGGCATCTGATAGGTTAGAAAAGATGAGAGTTTAGAATAGAGTGAGGTCTAGAGAGAAAACACTACCCATATGCTCATGAGACAAATACAATCAATATCACTCAATCAATTCAAACAAGGCATACAATCGATCTAACTAGCGTTACAGAAGTGCTTGAACTATACTATAAATGGGGAAATACTACGACTGATATGGTGGTCTACTAGAAATTCTGATCAGTCGAAGACTCCATGATATCTGCTCCAGCTTCATCAACAAAGTCATCTTCACTGGGGTCCGAGTCGGTGTCATCGATGATGATGTAGTTATCTGGGCAAGCGCATTCATCATCTTCTGCTTTTGGTACTGGATTTCCCATAAATACTCCAATCTTCTTCTCCAGGTCGTCATTCTTTCCTACTAGCGCGACGATTTCCTCCAAATAATCCTCGCGTGTAGCCTTGAGTTCTTCCTCCAGCTCCTTGATCTTCGTCAATGCCTTCTTCAGATCTATCTTGTCTGAACACATCTGGTTCTCCTGGCGACGAATGTGTTGGTTTTGCTCCTGGACGAAAGCTGCAATTGATCCATCCTTCTTGGTGCTGATCATCTCCCATTGCTCGTCTCGGCGTCCACAAATCTGATAAATAGTATCTTTAAGCTCCCTGTGGTAGACTTCTCCAATGCGTCCCATAGCGATGTGGGCTGCCATGCTCTTCCCTAAACTCCAGGTTGGTGCTTCAAAAGCCAATTTTATAGGCTCAGTAACTGGCGCAATCGTCCTTCCTGGAACTTGAACTTGAATCTTCCAGCTCTCCTCTTCAGGTAATGTGGCGTTGTAGGTTCCGGTGATGCTTGGTAGTCCTATGTTCAAGTACTTAGTGACTTCCTTCAAGTGTCTTCCAGAAGGCGTATCTTCATCTGATTGCATGAACTTGCTCCTTGCATCCGCCATTCCTAAAAGAGTAGAAAGTGGAGAGGGGTCAGAAATGAGAAGAGAGAAGTGTTCTAGGGTTTAAGCTTAGTGGTCGTGTCCTACAGTCAGCGTGTGCTCTGATACCACCTTTGTAGCGACCAGACCTCAAACAGTCGGTGCTGCTCTGCACCAGTGTCATCCCTGGATCAGTAATGCTGACACGCACAGTACAAATGGAGGATTTATACCAGAGTAGCAATCACACACTTATTACATCGAGTATCTCAAAAGAGAATAAGTATGATAAATATGGCTTAAGGCCATCTAAATACGATAACAGCGGAAGGCTTCGAAGATAAGTGAGTCCATCAACTCCAACGGCATCACTGAGTATAAGACCACGACCTAAGGCACCTTACTCGTCGTCTGAAAAGTCTGCAACATAAAACATTGCAGCCCGAAAACGGGTCAGCACATGGAATATGCTGGCAATGTAACACATAGAGAATAATGAACATAAAAATGCTATACTACATGCATATATGGCTGGTGGAAAGCTCTATGGTTACAGTTTTGCGAAAAGCCAATTTTTCCCTACTGCAAAGGAATAAATTATATTTAACTATCATGGTGGCTGTTAAACATTGAGAAGGTACCTCCAACTCAATCCCAATTAAGTATCATCATTAACCCAACAAAATTAATTAAAGTAACATGGTGATGAGATTCACATGATAATCCAAGTACTAGATACTCAAGTTGTCCATAACCGGGGACACGGCTAACCATGATTAGTTTGTACACTCTGCAGAGGTTTGTGCACTTTTCCCCACAAGACTCGATCGCCTCCGCTTGATTCTCGCACTACATGATGTTTGAGAAACGGATGACCGAGACACAGTCTTTCAGAAGCGTTAACTCTCTACTCTGGGTAGACCGTACCACCTACATCCCCTACATCTGCTAGTCTACCTCTTCAAGAGCTCACACAACTTAATCAACTATGCTAGAGCCCATAATAGCATGTGGCTGCACACGGAAGTTTCTAGCATGAATAATCTCATGATCCCTTTGAGCCTGGGTGGCGGTCCATAGGATGATCACACGGGTACTCCGGGATATCCAAAAATACAGGCGGCACTGGGTTCTCCAGGTGCCTCAATCCACCCAGATGTGAGTTTTAGTTGCCACCTTAAGTAAACCATTAGTTATCAATCTCACATCTGTCATGAATATCTCTCAAACCCAATCCACGTCTACGAGCATAGCATGGCAATATAAGCAAACGTAGAAGTAACTCCCAAGGGTTTGATAATAAAACAGGTAATAGGTACTACCTCAACTACTTCCCAATACCCACAGTTTAATCAGATCCTAACCATGCAATGTTTGAGGATTGATCTAATGCAATAAAAACTGGGTATGGAAAAGTATGATCAAAGTGTTACTTGCCTTGCTGATGATCCGCGAAACCTAGAGATTCGAAGTAACAAGCGGCGCACTCCGGGTACTCTATCGCAAACAAACAAGCAAACAATAAGTACTCATCTAATGCACAGGTAAAACTCGAATAAAAGATCCAACCAGAAAGTTCAACTTAAGAACTCCGGTTTGCAAAAAGAATCAAATCGAACGAAGCAACGAAAGTCAAACGGCAAAAGAAACAAGCTTCGTTTACTAATCTGAATCTAGGTCAAATTTTACAGTAGCAAAAACTTGTTTGAGTAGGTTAAACGGAAAGAGAATTTCGAGACCAAACTCTAGGCGCTTGAATCGCCTGATTCCGATAAACGAGCGAAAAGTTAAACGAAAACGAAGATCTGATCAGGAATCGGGATCTGAAATAATCGCGGAAAAATCCGACGAAAAAGAAAACTGACGAACGGTTAAACGGACGAACGTTCGTTAACAGCGAAAATCCGACGAACACGTTCGTTAAAACGAACGGGTCGGTGAACGTTCACTAAATAATAAAACCCAAAAAAATAAATAAACCGATCTGAAAAAAAAACAAAAACTAGGGTTTAGAAAAAAACGAACGGTTTTTTTTAGAAAACCGGCAAGGCGGCGGCGGCTCGGTACCTCGTCGGGACGGGCTCCGGCGGGGTCAGGCGAGGCTCCGGCGGGGCTCGGCGAGGGCGGCGGGGCGGCGGGGCTCGGGTGCGGCGAGGGGCGGCGTCGGCGGCGGCGTACGGCGAGCGGGCGGCGGGCTCCTCGGGCGGCGGCACAGCGGGCTCCGGCGGCGGCGGCTTGGGGCGGGGACGGGGTGAGAGAGGGGCGGCGGCGGCTTGGGGCGGGGACGGGGTGAGAGAGGGGCGGCGGCGGGTATATAAGAGAGGGGGGCTGGCGTGGAGGAGGGGGCAAGGCGGCGGCGGGGCGTGCTCGAGCCGGAATCGGCGCTGCGGCGGCGTCGTGCGCGCGAGGGAGACGACGCGGGGTGGGCCGACCTGGCTCGGCTGGGCGTCGGCCCGGTCGGGCGCGGGTTTTTTTTTAATATTCTGCTGAATCTAAAAAAATCACAGAAAAATAAAGAAAAATCCAAAAATGATAAAACAAATTTTCCCGTCTAATTAAAATAATTAGAATAAGGTGAACATTTGTTTGACCCAAAATGCAGTTTTGAAAACGTGCAATTTTTTTAATGCAATTAAAATTGCAAATAAAATCCGAATAAAATCCAATATTTGATTTTAATATTTTTCCTCCAATATTTCAATTATTTTGGAGAAGTCATATTTTCTCCTCTCATTTATTTTAATATGGAATATTTTTCAGAGAGAAAAATAGTTAAAACCAAAATCCTCGTTTTATTATTTGATAAAAATCAAATATGAAAAATCGGGAAAATCCCCAACTCTCTCCGAGGGTCCTTGAGTTGCTTAGGATTTATCGAGGATTTGCCAAAATGCAATAAAATATGCTATGCAATGATGATCTAATGTATAACATTCCAAATTGAAAATTTGGGATGTTACACCATCATCCTTTCCTCACTTGGGACAATGCTCTAAGAATGATGACCATCACACTTTTATTTACTTACAACTCATGAATTACAACTCAATACTTAGAACAAAATATGACTCTATGTGGATGCCTCCGGCGGTGTACCGGGATATGCAATGAATCAAGAGCGACATGTATGAAAGAATTATGAATGGTGGCTTTGCCACAAATACAATGTCAACTACATGATCATACAAAGCAATATGACAATGATGGAACATGTCATGATAAACGAAACGATGGAAAGTTGCATGGCAATATATCTCGGAATGGCTATGGATATGCCATAATAGGTAGGTATGGTGGCTGTTTTGAGGAAGATATAAGGAGGTTTATGTGTGATAGAGTGTATCATATCACGGGGTTTGGATGCACCGGCGAAGTTTGCACCAACTCTCAAGGTGAGAAAGGGCAATGCACGGTACCGAAGAGGCTAGAAAATTGCGAAAGGTAAGTGTGCGTATAATCCATGGACTCACATTAGTCATAAAGAACTCATATACTTATTGCAAAAATTTATTAGCCCTCGAAGCAAAGTACTACTACGCATGCTCCTAGGAGAAGGGTTGGTAGGAGTTAACCATCACGCGATCCCGACCGCCACACAAAGGATGACAATCAATAAATACCTCATGCTCTGACTTTGTTACATAACGTTTCACCATACGTGCATGCTACGGGAATCACAAACTCCAACACAAGTATTTTTCAATTCCACAATTACTCAACTAGCACAACTATGATATTACCACCTTTATATCTCAAAACAATTATCTAGTATCAAATTTCTCATGATATTTAGTTAAAGCGAATTGCCATGCTATTTTATAGGACTCTCAAAAAGATATAAGTGAAGCATGAGAGAACAATAGTTTCTATAAAACAAATCTACCGCCGTGCTCTAAAAGATATAAGTGAAGTACTAGAGCAAAACTATATAACTCAAAAGATATAAGTGAAGCACATAGAGTATTCTAACAATTTCCGAATCATGTGTGTCTCTCTTAAAAGGTGTGTACAGCAAGGATGATTGTGGTAAACTAAAAACAAAGACTCAAATAATACAAGACGCTCCAAACAAAACACATATCATGTGGTGAATAAAAATATAGCTCCAAGTAAAGTTACCGATGGAAGTAGACGAAAGAGGGGATGCCTTCCGGGGCATCCCCAAGCTTTGGCTTTTAGGTGTCCTTAGATTATCTTGGGGTGCCATGGGCATCCCAAAGATTAGGCTTTTGCCACTCCTTGTTCCATAATCCATCAAATCTTTCACCCAAAACTTGAAAACTTCACAACACAAAACTTGACAGAAAATCTCGTGAGCTCCGTTAGCAAAAGAAAACAAAACACCACTTCAATGTACTGTAATGAACTAATTATTTATTTATATTGGTGTTAAACCTACTGTATTCCAACTTCTCTATGGTTTATAAACTATTTTACTAGCCATAGATTCATCAAAATAAGCAAACAACACAAGAAAAACAGAATATGTCAAAAACAGAACAGTCTGTAGTAATCTGTAACTAACGCAAACTTCTGGAACTCCAAAAATTCAGCCAAAATAGTAAGTCCTATATAATTTGTTTATTGATCAGCAGCAATTGGAATAAATATTTTATCACGTTCTGGTGATTTTTAACAATTATTTTCGTGAACAGAAAGTTTTGGAATTTTCAGCAAGATCAAATAACTATCATCCAAGAAGATCCTATAGGTTTAACTTGGCACAAACACTAATTAAAACATAAAAACACATCTAACAAGAGGCTAGATCACATATTTATTCCTAAACATAAGCAAAAAGCAAAAAACTAAAAATAAAATTGGGTTGCCTCCCAACAAGCGCTATCGTTTAACGCCCCTAGCTAGGCATAAAAGCAAGGATAGATCTAGGTATTGCCATCTTTGGTAGGCAATCCATAAGTGGCTCTCATAATAGATTCATAAGGTAATTTTATTTTCTTTCTAGGGAAGTGTTCCATGCCTTTCCTTAACGGAAATTGGAATCTAATATTCCCTTCCTTCATATCGATAATTGCACCAATCGTTCTAAGGAAAGGTCTACCGAGAATAATAGGACATGAAGGATTGCAATCTATATCAAGAACAATAAAATATACGGGCACATCATTCCTATTTGCAATAATAAGAACATCATTAATTCTTCCCATAGGTTTCTTGATGGTGGAATCCGCAAGGTGCAAGTTTAGAGAGCAATCATTAAAATCACGGAAACCTAGCAAATCACACAAAGTCTTTGGAATCGTGGAAACACTAGCACCCAAATCACACAAAGCATAGCATTCATGATCTTTAATTTTAATCTTAATAGTAGGTTCCCACTCATCATAAAGTTTTCTAGGGATAGAAACTTCCAACTCAAGTTTTTCTTCATAAGATTGCATCAAAGCATCAACAATATGTTTAGTAAAAGCTTTATTTTGGCTATAAGCATGTGGAGAATTTAGCACGGATTCCAACAAGGAAATACAATCTATCAAAGAGAAATTATCATAATTAAATTCCTTGAAATCCAAAATAGTGGGTTCATTAATATCTAGAGTTTTGATCTCTTCAATCCCACTTTTAACAGTTTTTGCATCAAGATCTAAAAACTCAGAATTTTTGGAACGCCTTCTAGGTAAAGGTGGATCATCTTCAGTCCCATCATTATCAAGATTCATATTGCAAAACAAAGATTTAATAGGGGACACATCAATAACTTTTAGATTTCATCTTTATTTTCAAAGTTTTCCGGCTTAGCGGCCATCTTATTAACTAAGGTGGCCTGCCTATCCGAGACTTCAGCTATTAATTTTTCGAGATGAGCAATCTGAGATTTCAAACCATAAAATTCTTTAGACATATCATCGAGCTCTTTATTCATGTAACCCATAAAGCTTTTTTGTTCTTTAAGCTCGTTCCTAAAGAAATTATTATGCTCAAATTGTAAAACCATAGAACTCCTAACGTTGCTCTCGATCTCTTCTAACCTTTTAAGGTAAAGATCGCCAGATCTAGGTAGAGCCATAGTGACAAGCAAGCAATCAAACACACGAGCAAACAAGAAGCAAACGAAAAAGAGGCAAACGGAAAAGAGAGGGCGAATAAAACGACAAAGGTGAAGTGGGGGAGAGGAAAACGAGAGGCAAATGGCAAATAATGTAATGCCGGAGGTAAGGGTTTGTGATGGGTACTTGGTATGTTGACTTTTGCGTAGACTCCTCGGCAATGGCGCCAGAAATCCTTCTTGCTACCTCTTGAGTACTGCACTGGTTTTCCCTTGAAGAGGAAAGGGTGATGCAGTAAAGTAGCGTAAGTATTTCCCTCAGTTTTTGAGAACCAAGGTATCAATCCAGTAGGAGGCCACGCACGAGTCCCTCGCACCTACACAAACAAATAAATCCTCGCAACCAACGCAATAAAAGGGGTTGTCAATCCCTTCACGGTCACTTACGAGAGTGAGATCTGGTAGATATGATAAGATAATAATTTTTGGTATTTTTATGATAAAGATGCAAAGTAAAATAAAAGGCAATAAAAATAACTAAGTGTTGGAAGATTAATATGATGGAAAATAGACCCGGGGGCCATAGGTTTCACTAGTGGCTTCTCTCGAGAGCATAAGTATTACGGTGGGTGAATAAATTACTGTTGAGCAATTGACAGAATTGAGCATAGTTATGAGAATATCTAGGTATGATCATGTATATAGGCATCACGTCCGAGACAAGTAGACCGACTCCTGCCTGCATCTACTACTATTACTCCACACATCGACCGCTATCTAGCATGCATCTAGAGTATTAAGTTCATAAGAACAGAGTAATGCTTTAAGCAAGATGACATGATGTAGAGGGATAAACTCATGCAATATGATATAAACCCCATCTTGTTATCCTCGATGGCAACAATACAATACGTGCCTTGCTGCCCCTACTGTCACTGGGAAAGGACACCGCAAGATTGAACCCAAAGCTAAGCACTTCTCCCATTGCAAGAAAGATCAATCTAGTAGGCCAAACCAAACTGATAATTTGAAGAGACTTGCAAAGATAACCAATCATACATAAAAGAATTCAGAGAAGATTCAAATATTGTTCATAGATAAACTTGATCATAAACCCACAATTCATCGGTCTCAACAAACACACCGCAAAAGAAGATTACATCGAATAGATCTCCACAAGAGAGGGGGAGAACATTGTATTGAGATCCAAAAAGAGAGAAGAAGCCATCTAGCTAATAACTATGGACCCGAAGGTCTGAGGTAAACTACTCACACATCATCGGAGAGGCTATGGTGTTGATGTAGAAGCCCTCCAGTGATCGATGCCCCCTCCGGCGGAGCTCCGGAAAATGCCCCAAGATGGGATCTCACGGGTACAGAAGGTTGCGGCGGTGGAATTAGGTTTTTGGCTCCGTATCTGGTAGTTTGGGGGTACGTAGGTATATATAGGAGGAAGAAGTACGTCGGTGGAGCAACGTGGGGCCCATGAGGGTGGAGGGCGCGCCCCCTACCTCGTGCCCTCCTGGTTGATGTCTTGACGTAGGGTCCAATTCCTCTGGATCACATTCGTTCCGAAAATCACGTTCCCGAAGGTTTCATTCCGTTTGGACTCCGTTTGATATTCTTTTTCTGCGAAACTCTGAAATAGGCAAAAACAGCAATTCTGGGCTGGGCCTCCGGTTAATAGGTTAGTCCCAAAAATAATATAAAAGTGTATAATAAAGCCCAATAATGTCCAAAACAGAATATAATATAGCATGGAACAATAAAAAATTATAGATACGTTGGAGACGTATCACTCCATTGTTCCGGAGAACAGCGTTTTAGTCATCTTGCCCATGAGGCATGGTTCGCAAGTACCAAGTGATTCATAATCAAGTGATTCCAAAAGTCCATCACTATGGAGTTTCTTCATGTGCTTTACACCAATATGACTCAAATGGCAGTGCCAGAAATAAGTTGCACTATCATTATCAACTCTGCATCTTTTGGTTTCAACATTATGTATATGTGTGTCACTACTATCGAGATTTAACACAAATAGACCACTCTTCAAGGGTGCATGACCATAAAAGATATTACTCATATAAATAGAACAACCATTATTCTCAGATTTAAATGAATAACCATCTCGCATCAAACAAGATCCAGATATAATGTTCATGCTCAACACTGGCATCAAATAACAATTATTTAGGTCTAAAACTAATCCCGAAGGTAGATGTAGAGGTAGCGTGCCGACGGCGATCACATCGACTTTGGAACCATTTCCCACGCGCATCGTCACCTCGTCCTTAGTCAGTCTTCGCTTAATCCGTAGTCCCTGTTTCGAGTTGCAAATATTAGCAACAGAACCAGTATCAAATACCCAGGTGCTACTGCGAGCTCTAGTAAGGTACACATCAATAACATGTATATCACATATACCTTTGTTCACTTTGCCATCCTTCTTATCCGCCAAATACTTGGGGCAGTTCCGCTTCCAGTGACCAGTCTGTTTGCAGTAGAAGCACTCAGTCTCAGGCTTAGGTCCAGACTTGGGTTTCTTCTCTTGAGCAGCAACTTGTTCGCTGTTCTTCTTGAAGTTCCCCTTCTTCTTCCCTTTGCCCTTTTTCTTGAAACTGGTGGTCTTGTTGACCATCAACACTTGATGCTCCTTCTTGATTTCTACCTCCGCAGCCTTTAGCATTGCGAAGAGCTCGGGAATTGTCTCATCCATCCCTTGCATATTATAGTTCATCACGAAGCTCTTGTAGCTTTGTGGCAGTGATTGAAGAATTCTGTCAATGACACTATCATCCGGAAGATTAACTCCCAGTTGAATCAAGTGATTGTTATACCCAGACATTCTGAGTATATGCTCACTGACAGAACTATTCTCCTCCATCTTGCAGCTGTAGAACTTATTGGAGACTTCATATCTCTCAATCCGGGCATTTGCTTGAAATATTAACTTCAACTCCCGGAACATCTCATATGCTCCATGGCGTTCAAAACGTCGTTGAAGTCCCGATTCTAAGCTGTAAAGCATGGCACACTGAACTATCGAGTAGTCATCAGCTTTGCTCTGCCAGACGTTCATAACATCTGGTGTTGCTCCTGCAGCAGGTTTGGCACCTAGCGGTGCTTCCAGGACGTAATTCTTCTGTGCAGCAATGAGGATAATCCTCAAGTTACGGACCCAGTCCGTGTAATTGCTACCATCATCTTTCAACTTTACTTTCTCAAGGAACGCATTAAAATTCAACGGAACAATAGCACGGGCCATCTATCTACAACAACATAGACAAGCAAAATACTATTAGGTACTAAGTTCATGATAAATTTAAGTTCAATTAATCATATTACTTAAGAACTCCCACTTAGATAGACATCCCTCTAATCATCTAAGTGATCACGTGATCCAAATCAACTAAACCATAACCGATCATCACGTGAAATGGAGTAGTTTTCAATGGTGAACATCACTATGTTGATCATATCTACTATATGATTCATGCTTGACCTTTCGGTCTCAGTGTTCCGAGGCCATATTTGCATATGCTAGGCTCGTCAAGTTTAACCCGAGTATTCTGCGTGTGCAAAACTGGCTTGCACCCGTTGTAGATGAACGTTGAGCTTATCACACCCGATCATCACGTGATGTCTCGGCACGACGAACTTTGGCAACGGTGCATACTCAGGGAGAACACTTTTACCTTGAAATTTAGTGAGAGATCATCTTATAATGCTATCGTCAATCAAAGCAAAATAAGATGCATAAAGGATAAACATCACATGCAATCAATATAAGTGATACGATATGGCCATCATCATCTTGTGCTTGTGATCTCCATCTCCGAAGCACCATCATGATCACCATCGTCACCGGCGCGACACCTTGATCTCCATCGTAGCATCGTTGTCGTCTCGCCAACTATTGCTTCTACGACTATCGCCACCGCTTAGTGATAAAGTCAAGCAATTACAGGGCGATTGCATTGCATACAATAAAGCGACAACCATATGGCTCCTGCCAGTTGCCGATAACTCGGTTTACAAAACATGATCATCTCATACAATAAAATATAGCATCATGTCATGACCATATCACATCACAACATGCCCTGCAAAAACAAGTTAGACGTCCTCTACTTTGTTGTTGCAAGTTTTACGTGGCTGCTACGGGCTGAGCAAGAACCTTTCTTACCTACGCATCAAAACCACAACGATAGTTCGTCAAGTTAGTGATGTTTTAACCTTCACAAGGACCGGGCGTAGCCACACTCGGTTCAACTAAAGTTGGAGAAACTGACACCCGCCAGCCACATGTGTGCAAAGCACGTCGGTAGAACCAGTCTCGCGTAAGCGTACGCGTAATGTCGGTCCGGGCCGCTTCATCCAACAATACCGCCGACCCAAAGTATGACATGCTGGTAAGCAGTATGACTTGTATCGCCCACAACTCACTTGTGTTCTACTCGTGCATATAACATCTACGCATAAACCTGGCTCGGATGCCACTGTTGGGGAACGCAGTAATTTCAAAAAAATTCCTACGCACTCGCAGGACCATGGTGATGCATAGCAACGAGAGGGGAGAGTGTGTCCACGTACCCTCATAGACCGAAAGCGGAAGCGTTAGCACAACACGGTTGATGTAGTCGTATGTCTTCACGATCCGACCGATCCAAGTACCGAACGCACGGCACCTCCGAGTTCAGCACACGTTCAACTCGATGACGTCCCGCGAGCTCCGATCCAGCAGAGCTTCGCCGGAGAGTTTTGTCAGCACGACGGCGTGATGACGATGATGATGTTGCTACCGACGCAGGGCTTCGCCTAAGCACCGCTATGATATGATCGAGGTGGATTATGGTGGAGGGGGGCACCGCACACGGTTGGGAGAGATCAACTGATCAACTTGTGTGTCTAGAGGTGCCCCCTACCCCCGTATATAAAGGAGCAAGGGGGAGGCCGTCCGGCTCTCTATGGCGCGCCAGGAGGAGGTGTCCTCCTCAGAGGAGGAGTCCTCCTCCTAGTAGGAGTAGGACTCCCCTCTTTCCTACTCCTACTAGGAGGGGGAAAGGAAGGAGGAGAGGGTGAAGGAAAGGGGGCGCCGCCCCCCCTCTCCTAGTCCAATTCTGACCAGAGGGGGAGGGGCACACGGCCTGCCCTAGGCCAGCCCTCTCTCTCTCCACTAAGGCCCATAAGGCCCATTATTTCTCTCGGGGGGGTCCGGTAACCCTCCGGCACTCCGGTTTTCTCCGAAACCACCCGGAACACGTCCGGTGTCCGAGTATAGTCGTCCAATATATCAATCTTTACGTATCGACCATTTCGAGACTCCTCTTAATGTTCGTGATCATATCCGGGACTCCGAACTACCTTCGGTACATCAAAACAAAAAAAACTCATAATACCAATCGTCACCGAACTTTAAGCGTGCGGACCCTACGTGTTCGAGAACTATGTAGACATGACCGAGACACGTCTCCGTTCAATAACCAATAGCGGAACCTAGATGCTCATATTGGTTCCCACATATTCTACGAAGATCTTTATCGGTCAAATCGCATAACAACATACGTTGTTCCCTTTGTCATCGGTATGTTACTTGCCCGAGATTCGATCGTCGGTATCTCAATACCTAGTTCAATCTCGTTACCGGCAAGTCTCTTTACTCGTTCCGTAATACATCATCCCGCAACTAACTCATTAGTTACAATGCTTGCAAGGCTTATAGTGATGTGTATTACTGAGTGGCCCAGAGATACCTCTCCGACAATCGGAGTGACAAATCCTAATCTCGATATACGCCAACTCAACAAGTACCTTCGGAGACACCTGTAGAGCACCTTTATAATCACCCATTTACGTTGTGACGTTTGGTAGCACACAAAGTGTTCCTCCGGTAAACGGGAGTTGCATAATCTCATAGTCATAGGAACATGTATAAGTCATGAAGAAAGCAATAGCAACATACTAAACGATCAAGTGCTAAGCTAACGGAATGGGTCAAGTCAATCACATCATTCTTCTAATGATGTGATCCCATTAATCAAATGACAACTCATGTCTATGGTTAGGAAACATAACCATCTTTAATTAACAAGCTAGTCAAGTAGAGGCATACTAGTGACACTCTGTTTGGTTATGTATTCACACATGTACTAAGTTTCCGGTTAATACAATTCTAGCATGAATAATAAACATTTATCATGATATGAGGAAATAAATAATAACTTTATTATTGCCTCTAGGGCATATTTCCTTCACTGATTCCCTTCAATGCATGTGTTTAATTCATGTTCGTTAGTTTGTTCTTGAGAAATTTTAAAAATTCCATTCCCCCCCCCTCGGTAGACGTACTTCGTTCCTACAAGGAGGTCCGACACCGGTGGCGGTGCCAGAGCACGCGGCAGGGGTGGTGCATTGGCCCATCGCAGCGGCATCATGCAAAAGGGAACGACGCCTGGAGAACCACGATGATATCCTAGCCGGATTAGGCGAGGCCAAAATCCACATCTCCATGATGGGGTTGCTGCTGGCGATGATGAGAGTGGGGGCGGGGCGCCGGTGGCTCTGCCATTGGAGACACCGAAGGCGCGGTGAGGAGAGAGAGCGAATGTGTGTGAACTGCCATGGGAGGTGACTCGAGAGAGCATATGGAGTTATAAGATGTCCCGTTGTCTCACGTGCTTCCCCATGCATGGCTCGAGCAAGCCTGGCTCGCAAAAGAGGCCTATTCGTCCATTCGCCTAGATGCAGGCCCAAAGCTACCTTAATTTCTGTGTGGACCGAGAAACAGATTCAGCCCAAGCACCCAAACAAGCAAAAAACATCCCGCGCAGACCTGGTTGAGGCTAATGCAGCCTACCAAACACGTCATAAGGCACTAGTGAAGTTGCCCTTTTTCCGCTCCTCTTCCTCCTGTGTTGCTCATGTACCGGGTGAAAACTCAAATGCCTCGGGAGTGGGCGACAGCGACCCCATGGGCAGTATCGCCCCCAAGGGGGTGTCATATTTGGTGAGCTTCGGGGGAGCGCGCTTGTTCTGGTTGGGGTTGTCGGTGGCGGGGTTGGAGGTTTCGTGTTGGTGATGGCAGCGAGGTCGCTTTGGTTCGCATATTCTATGGTGCTCATGGCTACCGGCGTTTGCCATCGACCAATAGGGCAGGGGATAGGGTTCCCCTCCCAGGTTTGCCATTGCTTGTCAGTGTTGGCCTGAGCTCGGTTCTAATCACCGTGAACTTAGCGTCGTCTCTCACCTTCGTGTCAGATGCCTTCCCTCCTTTGCTGCTTGACCATCAGCAACCTTGTCGTGCAGTTTGGTTCTCCTCCTGTGCAGATATCTAGCGTTGATGCTTCCCTTGGTTGAGCTCTATGTAGTTTAGTGGTGGTGTTCAAGTGTGGTCTTCCGGTTGGCAATGGAGCCGGTATCACTTTAGCCCTTGGGTGGTTGTCTCCACCTTTCGACGGATCAGCGCCTTTCGTGCCATGTCAAGGGGGCAGGGAGCTCCCTACCGAGGTGGAGGATGTTGACATCGACGGCCATGGCTTATTGAGCTGTTAACGGTACTCCTCCAGACTCGATGTTTCTTCCCCAAGCTTTGCTGGTGGCTTGCGTGGTGCTCTACTCGCTATGGAGGGCTTCTCCAACTTCGAGCTACATTCATGCTTTAGTTTGCATATCTTTGCTAGTGGTTTGTCATAGCCTGATAGCTTTATACACATCACCGTGTATCTTCTTGTTGTTTCTTTTTTCCTTTGGTTCCTATCTTTGTTTGATGTAATCCTGGCCGGTTGGTGGCTTTATTAATTTAAAGCTGGGCTCTCCTTGATCCTTCGTTCTAAAAAACCGAATACTACATTTTTATTTATCATCACCCTTTTAATCTATAGTATCGGTTAAAAAATTGAATTGTCGTGTTTCTTAAACACGGTATAGACGCATAGCCGCTTACATAGATGCACACACACCTTACCTCTATGAGAACCTCAGAGACTGAGCTGGCCAAATGTTAGCCTAGTCACTACGTGAGATACTGGCCTATGGAATCCTTCGGCCCGATTTCTTATATCTAACTTGGGTCTTTTGTTTTAGAAATGTACGTTATTTATCATTACCCTTAGAATTTGGGGTATCGGTTAGAAATATCTTGTTGTGGTGTTTTATTTGCTAGAATCACAGTGTTGATGCTTACATACACACAATCACTCTATCCCTATAAACACCTCCAAAAGATCAAATTGGTGAATCTTAAAATTTATGAAATTGCAAGAGACAACCGTGGAATAAATACAGAAAAATACGAGCACATGAGCCAAATACCAAGTCAACCTGTTTGTGCAAATTATATGAAACCATGCACGGATACCGAGAGAGTTGAACCAAAGCTCTAGATAAGATGCATTTTCCATTGTATCTCTATCAGCTAGGAATCTATTAAGATATTACGCTCCCTAGATTTGGAACCACCTAATGCATCGAGGGCTATGAGAGACGTTGCCAGTCCCGCCTATAAGGATGTGTGTCACTGGCCGACCGATATTTTTGGTTTGGAGAAGGCATTGCTTGGGTTTTTTCCCTTTCTTTTATCTGTTTCCATTGGGTTTTTTTTGGGGGGGGGGGGGGGGGGTTCCTGTTTGTTTTTTCTTCTCTTTTTTTGTTTTTTACATGTTAATTCATGAATATTTAATAAAAGCTGCAGACATTTAAAAACTCTACAAATGTTTTTTTAGAGTTCCTGAGCATAAAATTAATGAATATTTGTAAAAGGTTAAGATCATGTTAAAAGTCTGTGTACATTAAATTTTGTGAACCTTTTTCAAATTCGTGAACATTGTATAAAATCCATGAATATTCTTTGAATTCGCGTAGATTTTTTAAAAATTGTGTTTTTAATTCGCATCATTTTTAAAATGCAAGAATTTTTATAATACATGAACTTTCTTTGGTTTAATGAACTTTTTCAACTAAAAACACGATAGATAATTTTTTCTGAACAAGTAGTGGAGCGAGCGGAAAAAACTAACCAAGTGGAGCAGGGAGCTGAGCTGAGCGAGCAAGCTTGGGCCAACCCATGTAAGCGTTATAGCAGTTATTCCACGGTTTCAACGTGTGGAATAAGAGCTTCCAATGGGGGACCTCCTATGTGCCACTCGTTGCGGCAAAGTGCCGATGTTTCGTACAGGGCGCTTCCAACGGGGGACCTCCTGTGTTAACGGTACTCCTCCAGACTCGATGTTTCTTCCCCAAGCTTTGCTGGTGGCTTGCGTGGTGCTCTACTCGCTATGGAGGGCTTCTCCGACTTCGAGCTACATTCATGCTTTAGTTTGCATATCTTTGCTAGTGGTTTGTCATAGCCTGATAGCTTTATACGTATCACCGTGTATCTTCTTCTTCTTGTTTCTTTTTTCCTTTGGTTCCTATCTTTGTTTGATGTAATCCTGGCCGGTTGGTGACTTTATTAATTTAAAGTTGGGCTCTCCTTGATCCTTCGTTCTAAAAAACCGAATACTACATTTTTATTTATCATCACCCTTTTAATCTATAGTATCGGTTAAAAAATTGAATTGTCGTGTTTCTAAAACACAGTATAGACGCATAGCCGCTTACATAGATGCACACACACCTTAATTACCTCTATGAGAACCTCAGAGACTGAGCTGGCCAAATGTTAGCCTAGTCACTACGTGAGATACTGGCCTATGGAATCCTTCGGCCTGATTTCTTATATCTAACTTGGGTCTTTTGTTTTAGAAATGTATGTTATTTATCATTACCCTTAGAATTTGGGGTATCGGTTAGAAATATCTTGTTGTGGTGTTTTATTTGCTAGAATCACAGTGTTGATGCTTACATACATACAATCACTTTATCCCTATAAACACCTCCAAAAGATCAAACTGGTGAATCTTAAAATTTATGAAATTGCAAGAGACAACCGTGGAATAAATACAGAAAAATACGAGCACATGAGCCAAATACCAAGTCAACCTGTTTGTGCAAATTATATGAAACCATGCACGGATACTGAGAGAGTTGAACCAAAGCTCTAGATAAGATGCATTTTCCGTTGTATCTCTATCAGCTAAGAATCTATTAAGATATTACGCTCCCTAGATTTGGAACCACCTAATGCATCGAGGGCTATGAGAGACGTTGTCAGTCCCGCCTATAAGGATGTGTGTCAATGGCCGACCGATATTTTTGGTTTGGAGAAGCAATTGCTTGGGTTTTTTCCCTTTCTTTTATCTGTTTCCATTGGGTTTTTTTTTGGGGGGGGGGGGGGGGGGGGTTCCTATTTGTTTTTTCTTTTCTTTTTTGTTTTTTACATGTTAATTCATGAATATTTAATAAAAGCTGCAGACATTTAAAAACTCTACAAATGTTTTTTTAGAGTTCCTGAGCATAAAATTAATGAATATTTGTAAAAGGTTAAGATCATGTTAAAAGTCTGTGTACATTTAAATTTTGTGAACCTTTTTCAAATTCGTGAACATTGTATAAAATCCATGAATATTCTTTGAATTCGCGTAGATTTTTAAAAATTGTGTTTTTAATTCGCATCATTTTTTAAAATGCAAGAATTTTTATAATACATGAACTTCCTTTGGTTTAATGAACTTTTTCAACTAAAAACACGATAGATAATTTTTTCTAAACAAGTAGTGGAGCGAGCGGAAAAAAACTAACCAAGTGGAGCAGGGAGCTGAGCTGAGCGACCAAGCTTGGGCCGACCCATGTAAGCGTTATAGCAGTTATTCCACAGTTTCAACGTGTGGAATAAAAGCTTCCAATGCGGGACCTCCTATGTGCCACTCGTTGCGGCAAAGTGCCGATGTTTCGTACAGGGCGCGTCTAACCTGTGTCAGACTATTTTCAGTACGATCGCGAGATGAAAAAACACAAAAGTATCAAGCGCGCTTGAGCTGTGAATCGATCCTTCAACTTCATGGTCGTTGGCGTGTTGTGCAAGCCGCTGCGACCGACAACTTCCCATGTTAGGATTGCACCAATACTTAAAGAAACATACAAGTGAGCAACGCCAATAGCCACCAGAATTCCTACGATTTCGTATATAAAATGGTAGTCTCCCTTATATGAATATAAGCCAAAACAAATCTAAAACTATTTTTGAAATTTTGAAGGTGATTTTCTTTTTGATAAAAGTTAATATATTTTAAAACGCAAATATTTTCATATTTCATAGCAAAATAATCAAAACTCGAACCATTTTTGGGAATCTAATTTTTTTCCAAAAAACACCAAGATGAAAAAAAGATTTTTTTTCTTCAAAATTACAAGGAATTTCTTTAAAATGCAAAACATTTTCCAAAATAACAGGAACAAAAAACTGAAAACGCGAACATGTTTCGAAACTGCAAAAAACAATTCAAAACGTGAACATTTTTTGACTTCCCCCGGACATTTTTGGAATTCCGTGTCAAATTTTGAAAAACATAAAAAATTTGATGATGTGGAAAAATTTGGAAAGCGGGAACATTTTTTGGAAACTCCTTTTTTTAATTGGTGCACAAAAGTTAATAAATGCGAACATTTTTCAAAATTCCCTGAAATTTTTATTAATTTGCGAATATTTTTATAAAACATGAACATTTTTTGAATTTGTAAACAAATTTGGAAAGCTGGAACACTTTTTGAAATTGCAAATAATTTTCAAAAGCGGAAACATTTTCTGAATTTATGAACAAAAATAAAAATGTGTACAGGTTTTGAAATCACGAACAAACTTTCAACACATAAACACATTTTGAATTTGTGAACAAAATTTGAAGTAGGAACATTTTCTGAAATACCCGAACATTTTCTGAATTTGTGAATAAAAAGTAAAATACGAACAAATATTTGAATTTAGTACAAGTTTAAAGTAGGAACATTTTTTAAATATGATATTCTAAATTATTTTGAAGTTTCTTTTGTTTTGTGAAAGAAGCGAACATCTATTGAATTTCTAAACTTTTATTGAAATTTCTCAAAAAAAATCAAACAGGAACATTTTTGAAAAATGAATAAAATTTAGAGCATGTGAACATTATTTAAATTTGTTAACATTTGCTGAATAATAGTAATAATAAATAATATAAGGAAAACAAAGAAGGTCCCAAAACCGGAAAAACCAGCTGGAACCTTCCAGAAGGTTCCCAAAACCGGGATCTATGGAATGCACGCCTCGCTGGAGATGGGCCGGTGCGTGTCGATCGATTGTTCAATTGAATGTGCAATGCCCTATGCAGAATGCGTCAAATAGGGTATTCCTTCCAATAGCATATCCTATTTGGCACTTCTGGCGTCCTTTACAATGCTTTGGAAACGGGCGCACACTTCCCCTTCATACTGGGCCGGCCCGTCTAGCTTTCCTATTTGACGCTTCAGGCATCCATTACAGTGCATTATGTAAACGGGCGCACACACCCCTTCGTACTAGGCCCGCCCATTTAGCTTTTTTCTTCTTCTATTAACTACAAAAGATGGCGACGGTGAGGGCGGCCTCATAGTTGTAGAATAGCTGCAGTAACCACCGCACACACCACACATGTTGTAATTACTGTCTATGTTTTCATCTTTTATTTCTTTCTTTCCGTTTCCTTTTCCTTTTCCATTGTTTCCCTTGTTCTTTTCATTTTAAATTTGACCTTTTTTTGTTAAATTCGTGCAAATTTCAAAATCTATGAAGTCTTTTCAAGTCGATGAACTTTTTCTCAAAATTGATGAACTTTTTTATTTTTTGTGAACTTTTTTAAAAAATTGATGATTTTTTTTCATTTTTATAAAATTTTCAAAAAACCAATGAACTTTGTTTTGAATTGATTTTTTCTAAATAAATTAACTTTTTTTAAATTTTGTGAACTATTTTTCCGTTTCTATGAATTGTTTCCAAAATTTATGGATTTTTTTTTAAATTTGATGAATTTTTCTTTAAAATCGATGATACTTTTTTTTCAAATGGATTAACATCATTTATAATTTCTGTAAACCTTTTTTTGATTTCAATATTTTGTTTAACAAGTATTAAAAAACCGGCCAGTACTTTTCTACCAGGCCAACACCCCAAAATAACGAAAAAAAGTAGTCCACGGCAGAGGGAGCGAACGTTGCAGGTGTGCAGGTTGAGCAAAGCGCGTTGCTGGGCCACGGCCCATTCGGGCACGCGTGAGCGCCAGTTGGCTCCAGGGCACAGATGGCGCCGTATAGGAGTTCCCTGCTCCCGATCCTCAAAAAAAACAAAAAGGAGTTCCCCGCTCCCGCTTCCAATGGGCTCACACAACCATCACCTGTTAACACTGAGGCCGAAACGTGCCAAGACTCCACAAACCACGCACCTAAGTTTGCTCCCAAAACAAATATCATCTCCAACACCAGCCAAATACGATATGAATGAAAAAACAACGACAAAACATAATTAAAAACCAAGCCAATATAGATTAAATCAAAATAAAATAACCGACCATAATTACCTTTTAGAGAACAAAGATTAATCCCGCATTAGCCTATAATTCAATTGAATTGTCTTACAGCCAGATCATCTAAAAAAATTCTCTCAAAAGGATTATAACCCCCTAGCCCCTAGTTTATACTGACGCACACATCCCTACATCATTCATTATTGATAATGCTAAATAAATTGGTTTACATTTTTTTAAGAATTCAGGGCCATCCACATAATTAATGCCTCTCCGAGTATTAGCAAACAAAGGGCGCAACACTCCATGACAATACCTTCAGAAAGGAATTTTCGCTCAAAGTCAATGTTGTCTAATCCAACCAAATGTCAGACCGGGATTAGCACTTGGGAAAAAAATCTTTTGAAGCAATATCTTCAACAAGGGAAACGACAAACAGACGTACATTGCCTGATCAAGCCAAAAGGCAAGATCATATGTTTTCACTGAAAGAGATACCAACTCGCTCACACAAAACTAGCCGATCAAAGAAGAGACGCCATCACGTCGGTTCCGATCACTACAGCACCACCATCCCGGTGTCGATTGCCGTGTGAGCCACAGCTCAGAGCATCGCCAGCAGTTCGCCCCCCAGGGCACCGAAAAAGAGTCGTTGGGGGTGAATCGGCGCTAGATTGACACGTGGGTGCGACTTCATTCCCAGTCGTCGGCCCACAGGTCGCCGCGGGCTTGGCGATATTTCGTACAAAATGTTGCAAACTCGGCGAAATTTCATTGAAATTTATAAAAAAAACATAAAAACATGCAAACTACGCCTACTACATGCAAACTACGCCTAGACACTGCGCCCCCGTCCACCGCCCGTCATCTACATGTCGAGAAGCCTGTAGAAGCGGGTGTAGTCGCCGCCGTCGCCGTCGCCGTCGTCGTCGCGCGCCTCGTCGGTGCCGCCGCCGTCCCTGCTGCAGCCCTGGCCAGGGGCAGCGACGCACGGTGCAGCGCTGGACGGCCCGGCCTCGTCCTCCTCGTCGCTGTCGAGGACGATGACGCCGCCCTCCTCGCGCCTGCGGCGCCGTGCCTGGAGCTCCGCGTACGCCCGGCGCTGGCGGAGCACCTGTTCGCGGACGTAGTCCTCCCTCGCCCTCTTGAGGGTGAACTCGTCGTCGAGGGCCACCATGTCGACGTGCTCCGGCTTCACGGGGAGCAGCCCCGGCTTGGGCTTCGGCCGGACCAGGCAGAGGGAGCGCGGGAAGGGCCGGGCACCCTCGTTGATGACGAGGGCGCCGCTGCGGGTGCGGCGCCCGAGCGGCGTCTCCTCCGGCTCGGGCGGGACGCCGGCAAGCCGAAGCCCGACGACGAGGACCACCCCGGCTCCATTCGCCGCGGCATCCAGGAGCTGCCACGTCGGCGAGAGAAGGACGGCCGCGGGTACTCGAGGCGCGACACGTTGCCGGTCTCGATGTGGTCGAGGACGGCCTCGAGGGTGCGGCCTGGCACGCCCCAACACTCGCGCCGCCCGTCGGCGTTGAGGCGGCCACGGGGATGACGCCGTTGGCGGAGGCGATCTGTTCCTCGCGGCGGTGCACGAAGTACATGGGCCACATGGTGTGGCTGTCGGCGGCGTAGCGCGGCTCGTTCTGCTGCTCCTCCGTCAGGGATGAGCGGATGCGGTCGATCTCGGCCCGCCGTGCCGCCCCTTCGGGAACCGGTGGCACCAGGACGCCGCCGGCGCTCAGCCTCCATGCCCCGGCACTCGCATGTCCGAGGGCGCCGGATACTCGGCCTCGTAGAGGAGGCGCGCCTCCGGTTCTTGGAGATGGTGTCGGCCGAAGCCGTTCGCCGCCGCGCCGTCGCCTGGGAACCTCTCGGCCATTTGTTCGTCGGCGGGAGGGGGGAGGGTGTTGCTTTGTGCGCCAGAGAGCGGGGAGAGTGTGTTGGAAATATGCCCTAGAGGCAATAATAAAATGGTTATTATTGTATTTCCTTATTCATGATAATTGTCTGTTATTCATGCTATAATTGTATTAACTGGAAACCGTAATACATGTGTGAATACATAGACCACAACATGTCCCTAGTAAGCCTCTAGTTGACTAGCTCGTTGATCAATAGATGGTTATGGTTTCCTGACCATGGACATTGGATGTCATTGATAACGGGATCACATCATTTGGAGAATGATGTGATGGACAAGACCCAATCCTAAGCATAGCACAAGATCGTGTAGTTCGTTTGCTAGAGCTTTTCTAATGTCAAGTATCATTTCCTTAGACCATGAGATTGTGCAACTCCCGTATACCGTAAGAATGCTTTGGGTGTACCAAACGTCACAACGTAACTGGGTGGCTATAAAGGTGCACTACAGGTATCTCCGAAAGTGTCTGTTGGGTTGGCACGAATCGAGACTGGGATTTGTCACTCCGTATGACGGAGAGGTATCTCTGGGCCCACTCGGTAATGCATCATCATAATGAGCACAATGTGACTAAGGAGTTAGCCACGGGATCATGCGTTATGGTATGAGTAAAGTGACTTGCCGGTAACGAGATTGAACAAGGTATTGGGATACCGACGATCGAATCTCGGGCAAGTAACGTACCGATTGACAAAGGGAATTGTATACAGGATTGATTGAATCCTCGACATCGTGGTTCATCCGATGAGATCATCGTGGAACATGTGGGAGCCAACATGGGTATCCAGATCCCGCTGTTGGTTATTGACCGGAGAGTCGTCTCGGTCATGTCTGCATGTCTCCCGAACCCGTAAGGTCTACACACTTAAGGTTCGGTGACGCTAGAGTTGTAGAGATATTAGTATGCGGTTAACCGAAAGTTGTTCGGAGTCCCGGATGAGATCCCGGACGTCACGAGGAGTTCCGGAATGGTCCGGAGGTAAAGATTTATATATGGGAAGTCCTATTTTGGCCACCGGAAAATGTTCGGGATTTTTCGGTATTGTACCGGGAAGGTTCTAGAAGGTTCCGAAGTGGGGCCCACCTGCATGGGGGGACCCACATGAACGTGGGTAGTGGGGGCAAGGCCCCACACCCCTGGTCAAGGCGCACCAAGATCCCACCTTAGAAGGAATAAGATCATATCCTGAAGGGATAAGATCAAGATCCCTAAAAAAGGGGGATAACAAT
Organism: Aegilops tauschii subsp. strangulata; assembly: GCF_002575655.3. Classification (NCBI taxonomy): domain Eukaryota; kingdom Viridiplantae; phylum Streptophyta; class Magnoliopsida; order Poales; family Poaceae; genus Aegilops; species Aegilops tauschii. The sequence goes on from NC_053040.3 coordinate 327,192,902, forward strand.
CGGTGGCGAAGGTAAATGATGGGATTTCTTTCCCCCACCTTTGCCAACGCCCCAATGGACTTGGAGGGCAAGAAACCAGCCCCCTCCACCCCTATATATAGTGGGGAGGCGCATGGGAGCAGCACCCCAAGCCCTGGCGCCTCCCTCCCTCCCGTGACACCTCTTCCTCCCCGCTTGCGCTTGGCGAAACCCTGCCGGGATCCCGCTACTTCCACCACCACGCCGTCGTGCTGCTGGATCTCCATCAACTTCTCCTCCCCCCTTGCTGGATCAAGAAGGAGGAGACGTCCCCGCTCCGTACGTGTGTTGAACGCGGAGGTGCCGTCCGTTCGGCGCTAGGATCATTGGTGATTTGGATCACGACGAGTACGACTCCATCAACCCCGTTCTCTTGAACGCTTTCGCGCGCGATCTACAAGGGTATGTAGATGCACTCCCCTCTCTCTCGTTGCTAGATGACTCCATAGATTGATCTTGGTGATACGTAGAAAATTTTAAATTTCTGCTACGTTCCCCAACAGTGGCATCATGAGCCAGGTTTATGCGTAGATTCTATGCACGAGTAGAACACAAAATAGTTGTGGGCGACGATTTGTTCAATTTGCTTACCGTTACTAGTCTTATCTTGATTCGACGGCATTGTGGGATGAAGCGGCCCGGACCGACCTTACATGTACTCTTACGTGAGACAGGTTCCACCGACTGACATGCACTTGATGCATAAGGTGGCTAGCGGGTGTCTGTCTCTCCCACTTTAGTCGGATCGGATTCGATGAAAAGGGTCCTTATGAAGGGTAAATAGCAATTGGCATATCACCGTTGTGGCTTTTGCGTAGGTAAGAAACGTTCTTGCTAGAAACCCATAGCAGCCACGTAAAACATGCAACAACAATTAGAGGACGTCTAACTTGTTTTTGCAGGGTATGCTATGTGATGTGATATGGCCAAAAGGATGTGATGAATGATATATGTGATGTATGAGATTGATCATGTTCTTGTAATAGGAATCACGACTTGCATGTCGATGAGTATGACAACCGGCAGGAGCCATAGGAGTTGTCTTAATTTATTGTATGACCTGCGTGTCAATGAAAAACGCCATGTAATTAATTTACTTTATTGCTAACCGTTAGCCATAGTAGTAGAAGTAATAGTTGGCGAGACAACTTCATGAAGACACGATGATGGAGATCATGGTGTCATGCCGGTGACGAAGGTGATCATGCCGCGCCTCGAAGATGGAGATCAAAAGGCGCAAGATGATATTGGCCATATCATGTCACTTTATGATTTGCATGTGATGTTTGTCATGTTTACATCTTATTTGCTTAGAACGACGGTAGCATAAATAAGATGATCCCTCACTAAAATTTCAAGAGATGTGTTCCCCCTAACTGTGCACCGTTGCGAAGGTTCGTTGTTTCGAAGCACCACGTGATGATCGGGTGTGACAGATTCTAACGTTCGCATACAACGGGTGTTGACGAGCCTAGCATGTACAGACATGGCCTCGGAACACAAGCAAAACACTTAGGTTAACTTGACGAGCCTAGCATGTACAGACATGGCCTCGGAACACAAGAGACCGAAAGGTCGAACATGAGTCGTATAGTAGATACGATCAACATGGAGATGTTCACCGATGATGACTAGTCCGTCTCACGTGATGATCGGACACGGCCTAGTCGATTCGGATCATGTATCACTTAGATGACTAGAGGGATGTCTATCTATGTGGGAGTTCATTAAATAATCAGATGAACTTAATTATCATGAACATAGTCAAAAGGTCTTTGCAAATAATGTCGTAGCTTACGCTTTAGTTCTACTAAGATATGTTCCTAGAGAAAATTTAGTTGAAAGTTGATAGTAGCAATTATGCGGACTGGGTCCGTAAACTAAGGATTGTCCTCATTGCTGCACAGAAGGCTTATGTCCTTAATGCACCGCTCGGTGTGCTGAACCTCGAGCGTCATCTGTAGATGTTACGAAACATCTGAGATACACGTTTTGATGACTACATGATAGTTCAGTGTGTGATGCTAACGGTTTAAAATTGTGGCACCAAAGACGGTTTTGAAACGTCGCAGAACATATGAGATGTTCCAAAGACTGAAATTGGGATTTCAGACTAATGCCCACGTCAAGAGGTATGAGACCTCTGACAAGTTTCTTAAGCCTGCAAACTAAGGGAGAAAAGCTCAATCGTTGAGCATGTGCTCAGATTGTCTGAGTACTACAATCACTTGAATCGAGTGGGAGTTAATCTTCCAGATGAGATAGTGATGGTTCTCCATAGTCACTGCCACCAAGCTATTAGAGCTTCGTGATGAACTATAACATATCAGGGATAGACATGATGATCCTTGAGCAACTCGCGATGTTTGACACCGCGAAAGTAGAAATCAAGAAGGAGTATCAATTGTTGATGGTTAGTAAAACCACTAGTTTCTAGAAGGGCAAGGGTAAGAAGGGATACTTCATGAAACGGCAAATCAGTTGCTGCTCTAGTGAAGAAACCCAAGATTGAACCCAAACCCGAGACTAAGTGCTTCTGAAATGAGGGGAACGGTCACTGAAGCAGAACTACCCTAGATACTTCGTAGATGAGAAGGCTGGCAAGGTCGACAGAAGTATATTGGATATACATTATATTAATGTGTACTTTACTAGTACTCCTAGTAGCACCAGGGTATTAGATACCGGTTCGGTTGCTAAGTGTTAGTAACTCGAAATAAAAGCTGCGGAATAAACAGAGACTAGCTAAAGGTGAGATGACGATATGTGTTGGAAGTGTTTCCAAGGTTGATGTGATCAAGCATCGCATGCTCCCTCTACCATCGAGATTGGGGTTAAACCTGAATAGTTATTATTTGGTGTTTGCGTTAAGCATAGACATGATTGGATTATGTTTATCGCAATACGGTTATTCATTAAAGGAGAATAATGGTTACTCTGTCTATTTGAATAATACCTTCAATGGTCTTGCACCTAAAATGAATGGTTTATTGAATCTCGATCATAGTGATACACATGTTCATGCCAAAAGATATAAGATAGTAATGATAGTACCACATACTTGTGGCACTGCCACTTGAGTCATATTGGTATAAAACGCATGAAGAAGCTCCATGTCGATGGATCTTTGGACTCACTCGTTTTTGAAAAGATTGAGACATGCGAACCATGTCTATTAGTATATATGCATGAAGAAAGTCCATACAGATGGATCATTTGGACTCACTTGATTTTGAATCACTTGAGACATGCAAATCATACCACATGGGCAAGATGACTGAAAGGCCTCGTTTTCAGTAAGATGGAACAAGATAGCAACTTGTTGGAAGTAATACATTTGATGTGTGCAGTCCAATGAGTGCTGAGGCACGCAGTGGATATCGTTATGTTCTTACTTCACAGATGATTTGAGTAGATGCTGAGAATATTTACTTGATGAAACACAAGTCTGAATTATTGAAAGGTTCAAGTAATTTCAGAGTGAAGTTGAAGATCGTCGTGACAAGAGGATAAAATGTCTGTGATATGATCATAGAGATGAATATCTGAGTTACGAGTTTGGCACACAATTAAGAAATTGTGGAAATTGTTTCACGACTAATACCGCCTGGAACACCATATTGTGATGGTGTGTCCGAACATCATAACTGCACCCTATTGGATATGGTGCATACCATGATGTCTCTTATCGAATTACAACTATCGTTTATGGGTTAGGCATTAGAGACAACCGCATTCACTTTAAATAGGGCACCACGCAATTCCGTTGAGACGACACCGTGTGAACTATGGTTTAGAGAAACCTAAGCTGTCGTTTCTTAAAAGTTTGGGGTTGCGACGCTTATGTGAAAAAGTTTCAGGCTGATAAGCTCGAACCCAAAGCGGATAAATGTATCTTCATAGAATACCCAAAACAGTTGGGTATACCTCCTATTTCAGATCTGGAAGCAAAAGTGATTGTTTCTAGAAACGGGTCCTTTCTCGAGGAAAAGTTTCTCTCGAAAGAATTGAGTGGGAGGATGGTGGAGACTTGATGAGGTCATTGAACCATCACTTCAACTAATGTGTAGCAGGGCACAGGAAGTTGTTCCTGTGGCACCTACACCAATTGAAGTGGAAGCTTATGATAGTGATCATGAAACTTCAGATCAAGTCACTACCAAACCTCATAGGACGACAAGGATGCGTACTACTTCAGAGTGGTACGTAATCCTGTCTTGGAAGTCATGTTGCTAGACAACAATGAACCTACGAGCTATGGAGAAGCGATGGTGGGCCCGGATTCCAACGAATGGCTCGAGGCCATAAAATCCGAAAGGATCCATGTATGAAAACAAAGTATAGACTTTGAAAAAACTACTTGATGGTCGTAAGGCTGTTGGGTACAGATGGACTTTAAAGGGAAGACAGACAATGATGGTAAGTGTCACCATTAAGAAAGCTCGACTTGTCGTTAAGATGTTTTCCGGCAAGTTCAAGGAGTTGACTGCGATGAGACTTTCTCACTCGTAGCGATGCTAAGAGTCTGTTAGAATTATATTAGCAGTTACTGCATTATTTATGAAATCTTGCAGATAGGATGTCAAAACATTGTTTTCTCGACGATTTTCTTGAGAAAAGGTTGTATGTGATACAACCAGAAGGTTTTGTCAATCCTGAAAGATGCTAACAAGTATGCAAAGCTCCAACAATCCTTCCAAGGATTGGAGTAAGCATCTCGGAGTTGGAATGAACGCTTTGATGAGATGATCAAAGATTTTGGGTTTATACAAAGTTCATGAGAAACTTGTATTTCCAAAGAAGTGAGTGGGAGCACTATAGAATTTTTGATGAGTATATGTTGTTAACATATTGTTGATCAGAAATGATGTAGAATTTCTGGAAAGCATCTAGGATTATTTGAAAAGTGTTTTTAATGGAAAACCTGGATTAAGCTACTTGAACATTGAGCATCAAGATCTATAAGGATAGATCAAAAACGCTTAATAGTACTTTCAAATGAATACATACCGTGACAAGATTTTGAAGGAGTTCAAAATAGATCAGCAAAGAAGGAGTTCTTGGCTGTGTTACAAGGTGTGAGTATTGAGTAAGACTCAAGACCTGACCACGGCAGAAGAAAGAGAAAGGACGAAGGTCGTCCCCTATGCTTTAGACGTAGGCTCTACAATATGCTATGCTGTGTACCGCACCTGAAGTGTGCCTTGCCATGAGTTAGTCAAGGGGTACAATAGTGATCCAGGAAGGGATCACATGACAGCGGTCGAACTTATCCTTAGTATCTAGTGGACTAAGGAATTTTCTCGATTATGGAGGTGGAAAGGGGGTTCGTCGTAAAGGGTTACGTCGATGCAAACTTTGACACTAATCCGGATGACTCTGAGTAGTGAACCGGATTCGTATAGTAGAGCAGTTATTTGGAATAGCTCCAAGTAGCGCGTGGTAGCTGCATCTACAAGATGACATAGAGATTTGTAAAGCACACACGGATCTGAATGTTGCAGACCCGTTGACTAAAACCTCTCTCGTAAGCATAACATGATCAAACCCTAGAACTCATTGAGTGTTAATAACATGGTGATGTGAACTAGATTATTGACTCTAGTAAACTCTTGGGTATTAGTCACAGGGCGATGTGAACTTTGAGTGTTAATCACATGGTGATGTGAACTAGATTATTGACTCTAGTGCAAGTGGGAGACTGTTGGAAATATGCCCTAGAGGCAATAATAAAATGGTTATTATTGTATTTCCTTGTTCATGATAATTGTCTGTTGTTCATGCTATAATTGTATTAACTGGAAACCGTAATACATGTGTGAATACATAGACCACAACATGTCCCTAGTAAGCCTCTAGTTGACTAGCTCGTTGATCAATAGATGGTTATGGTTTCCTGACCATGGACATTGGATGTCATTGATAACGGGATCACATCATTAGGAGAATGATGTGATGGACAAGACCCAATCCTAAGCATAGCACAAGATCGTGTAGTTCGTTTGCTAGAGCTTTTCTAATGTCAAGTATCATTTCCTTAGACCATGAGATTGTGCAACTCCCGGATACCGTAGGAATGCTTTGGGTGTACCAAACGTCACAACGTAACTGGGTGGCTATAAAGGTGCACTACAGGTATCTCCGAAAGTGTCTGTTGGGTTGGCACGAATCGAGACTGGGATTTGTCACTCCGTATGACGGAGAGGTATCTCTGGGCCCACTCGGTAATGCATCATCATAATGAGCACAATGTGACTAAGGAGTTAGCCACGGGATCATGCGTTACGGTACGAGTAAAGTGACTTGCGGGTAACGAGATTGAACAAGGTATTGGGATATCGACGATCGAATCTCGGGCAAGTAACGTACCGATTGACAAAGGGAATTGTATACGGGATTGATTGAATCCTCGACATCGTGGTTCATCCGATGAGATCATCGTGGAACATGTGGGAGCCAACATGGGTATCCAGATCCCGCTGTTGGTTATTGACCGGAGAGTCGTCTCGGTCATGTCTGCATGTCTCCCGAACCCGTAAGGTCTACACACTTAAGGTTCGGTGACGCTAGAGTTGTAGAGATATTAGTATGCGGTTAACCGAAAGTTGTTCGGAGTCCCGGATGAGATCCCGGACGTCACGAGGAGTTCCGGAATGGTCCGGAGGTAAAGATTTATATATGGGAAGTCCTATTTTGGCCACCGGAAAATGTTCGGGATTTTTCGGTATTGTACCGGGAAGGTTCTAGAAGGTTCCGAAGTGGGGCCCACCTGCATGGGGGACCCACATGAACGTAGGTCCCTGGTCAAGGCGCACCAAGATCCCACCTTAGAAGGAATAAGATCATATCCCGAAGGGATAAGATCAAGATCCCTAAAAAGGGGGATAACAATCGGTGGGGAAGGGAAATGATGGGATTTCTTTCCCCCACCTTTGCCAACGCCCCAATGGACTTGGAGGGCAAGAAACCAGCCCCCCCCCCACCCCTATATATAGTGGGGAGGCGCATGGGAGCAGCACCCCAAGCCCTGGCGCCTCCCTCCCTCCCGTGACACCTCTTCCTCCCCGCTTGCGCTTGACGAAGCCCTGCCGGGATCCCGCTACTTCCACCACCATGCCGTCGTGCTGCTGGATCTCCATCAACTTCTCCTCCCCCCTTGCTGGATCAAGAAGGAGGAGACGTCCCCGCTCCGTACGTGTGTTGAACGCGGAGGTGCCGTCCGTTCGGCGCTAGGATCATCGGTGATTTGGATCATGACGAGTACGACTCCATCAACCCCGTTCTCTTGAACGCTTCCGCGCGCGATCTACAAGGGTATGTAGATGCACTCCCCTCTCTCTCGTTGCTAGATGACTCCATAGATTGATCTTGGTGATACGTAGAAAATTTTAAATTTCTGCTACGTTCCCTAACAGAGTGTTGCTTTGTGCGCCGGAGAGGGGGGGAATGAGAGCTGTGGCGTCCACCGGCAGGGAGGTCGCCTTTTATAGCCGCTGCATGCCGGGCAACGCGTGGCGGCAGAGGGCGGGACGCGCGTCGCGGCGCCTTCACTGCGCCGTCCGTGAGGCATCAATGGAGGCTGACCGGCGCGGCAGCGCGGCATTGATTCCCACGGAAACCGAGGCGATGAGGGCGACGAAGCGGCGTCTCGCTGACTTGGCGGGCACATCTTTGTTCGCGCCAAAATCGCTCTCTCCGGCGCCCCCGGGCGCCCTCTAGCGCGCCGGGTTCGGCCTGGGTACGCCGGCGCCAGTTTCGACCCAAACCGACGAAAAACAGGCTCCTGAAGGCGCGACTGGGCCGATTTTTGAGCGTCGGCGCGAAAAATTCATCTTAGAGGGTCTGTTAAGGGCACGGCTGGAGATGCTCTCACAATAGCACATAGTAGCCGCAGCCGTTGCCGCCGGATGGACTGCCTCATAGCGTTCGCCGGCAATGATGAAGAAGAGGAGTGTCGCACAACCTTCCAATTAGACCGAGCAAACCCCTGGTGCATTGCGCCGGATCCTCTTTGATTCGGCAAATTTCGGCACTGACGAGCAGCACCGCGTGTACATATTCGTCATGGCCTCATGGGCTAATTAATGACAAGCTCTACCGTTCATCGCCCGTGGAGCGCGTCAATATAAACATCTCTTATCAACGACGATCAAATGGATCAGCAGTACGAACAAAGTTTTTCGGATGTGATGTGATTGCATTTGGCTGTTTAGCATGCGTAGCAATCTTTGGTGCTGCAAGCAAGAGGGCCTACTGCTTGGCTGCATCGAGATATTAGCTGTCATATAGTACTCCTAACCGTTGCGAACGATTGCTCATCAGCTGTACATCAAATGGGTGGTGGTGCTGGTGCAAACGAACAAGGCACGTTGACGCCTGAACTAATTCAAATCATTTTTCTTCCCGCCCACGGAACTTTTGCGCTCCTGAAGATGAGCCATCACATCACATGGCTCATCTTCTCTGAACGTGAAATCTTCCCTGTTTAAAGTAGATCATCTACCAGGTAGGAGTGTTGTCTTTTCTCTTCAAATCAAAGGTCTAACTAAATGCTGGTGGACAGTAGGACGCCACTGATCAACATTCAACAAGAAAAATCACTCTAATTCAGTGGAGCCAACAGCGAAGTTGTTTCTCTGAACTCGTTTTCTGAAAGTCTGAATTCGCACGTAACCTAGGATAGTTGTTCAACGGATTGGCCACGGGCCACCAGCAGCTGCAGCTATTTCAACTGAACACATGGGCACGTCTCTTGCACTGGGGGACAGAGAGGCACCGACAGTTCGAAAAGGGTACGTGACAAGATCAAGGAACGAAACCCACTCTTCAACCCACAATGCTAAACTGCCAGTGTCCAACATTAATTAAGAAACAAAGGAGATAACATGGTGTATTTTGAAACAAAGTATTGTACTTAAGCTCCCATCATACAAGTTACAACAACACAAGTTTGAGAAGCTGCCTGCCTCGCCTGCTCATGGCATGGCGGCAGCGAGAAAAAACAACAGTAACATCAACTTAACTAAGTACAATGAAACGTAGATATACCAGGAACCTCCCGCTTCACAGTCTTGAACACTTCTATATTCACTTTGTGTGTACGTGTTTTCTTTTCCTTTGGTGTTACCTTCTCTCGTCGACTGCTCAGCAGAGCGGCAGGGGCTCGCCGTTCCACTCCTTGAGGCACTCGAGCAGCGGGTCGATGTGCTTGCGCTCGTTCATGGCCACCAGCACCTTGTTCAGCTCCTCCCCGGGCGACCGTGTCTTCTCGCCGGTCAGGTACTCGGTGCCGCACACCTCGCGCACGAACTGGTAGAGCGGGTAGGAGCGGCAGTCCTTGATCCGGTTCGGAGCCAGCGGCGTACCGTTCTCCACGGACGCGCGCGCGGCCTCCACCTCCTTGGGCAGCGCCGCGCGGATGTTCTGCTCGAACTCCGCCACCTTGGCGAAGATGGAGGTCTCCAGGGCGCGCTCGCCGTCGCCGTTGGCCAGCGCGTGCTCCACCAGCACCGCCCGCAGCTTCTGCATCAGCGGGTAGTTGGGGCTGCACGGGTCGTCCGCGTACGCGAACACCGCCTCGCGGTCGATCGCGGTCAGCAGATCCTTCTCGCAGAAGCGGGCGATGTGGAGGCCGCCCATGTTGTTCATGCTCAGGGTCTTCTTGGCCACCTGCATCACGCAGTTCCTCACCGCTGTCTTCATGTTCTCCTCAATGTGGCGAAGATCAATGGCCTGGCACAGGGCGACCAGGAACGTGGAGGACATGATCTTCAAGATGTCAATAGCCTCGGCGGTCTTCCTGGATGAGATCAGACCAAGTGAGTTCACATCCTGGTTGTGCTGCTCCGCGCTCTGGACATGGTTAGTCACCGGGTTGCCCAAGAACTGCAGCTCAGAGCAGTATGAGGCCATGGCGATCTCGGCGCCCTTGAAACCATAGTCCAAGCTCGGGTTGCGTCCACCGGACAGGTTGGATGGCAGGCCATTGTTGTAGAAGTCGTTCACCAGCTCCGAGAACTGCGCGAACATCAGCTTGCCAATAGCAGCAATGGCGAGGCGGGTGTTGTCCATGGAGACACCGATGGGGGTGCCTTGGAAGTTGCCACCGTGGATGGCCTTGCCACGGGAGACGTCGATGAGCGGGTTGTCGTTGACGGAGTTGATCTCACGCTCAATCGACTTGGTGGCAAAGCGAATAACTTCGATTTGTGGGCCGAGCCACTGAGGCGAAGTGCGGAGGGCATACCGGTCCTGCTTCGGCTTCATCAACGGGTCGAGCTCGCCAAGCTTCTTTGCCTGCTTCATGTATGAGCTTCCCTCCAAAATGTGCTCCATGATTGCAGCCGCTTCTATCTGTCCAGGGTGGTGCTTCAGCTTGTGGGTCAAGTGGTCAGTGAACTCCGGCTTGCCGTTCATCACCTCGCAGAACACGGCAGACAAGACCTCGGCAAGCACGGAAAGAACATTTGCCTCAAAGAGCACGGTCGATGCAAGACCAGAGCCCACAGCCGTGCCGTTCACCATGGCAAGGCCTTCCTTGGGCTGCAGCTCAAAGAACCCGTGCTCGATCCCGGCGATCTTGAATGCCTCGGCAGCAGTCACCTTGCTGCCATCAGGGGCCACCGCAACAGAGTTCTGTCGGCCGGTGATGAGGCCGGCAATGTAGGACAGCGGCACAAGGTCACCGGATGCGGTGATGGTGCCCCGGAGCGGCAAGCACGGCGTGACATTGGCATTGAGCAGCTTGGTGATAGCCTCGAGGATCTCGAAGCGGATGCCGGAGTAACCCTGCAGGAGGGTGTTGATGCGGACGAGCATAGCCGCGCGTGTCGCCTCGGCGGGCAGAACGTGTCCGTCCGTGCCAGTTCCGAAGGCACCGGCGTTAAGGAACCTGTCAAACAGAGGGAAGCAAACCGGTCAATTTCCTGTAGTGTCATTGCCGACTCTGCACTTGGCGCAAAACTTATGTTGCTGCTGGTAACAAAAATGGCACGATCAAGAAATGGTCGTATGATTCGTTATGCTCGTTCCTTGTCTTTTTCCCGTCGTGTACAGCACTAGACTGCTAGTGCAAGGCAGTTAAGTGTTGTGCCGAGTCTTCCCTAAAAAAAGTGTTGTTCCGAGTCTGGAATAAGTTATTGTTGCTTAATATTTTTCTTTTTCTGAAAATTGTTGCTCAGTCCATGCTCCCCATGGCAAGGTGCACCAAGTGAGTCAGATGTGCGCGTCTTTTGGCACGTATAGCGATAGGTATACAGAGTGGCCGTCGGTGGAAATAAAATACAACTTTAGTAGTACTAGTCTGTGCCCATGCTTGCCACTTGACCACTCCCACGTTCTACTGGACGTATTAAAATTCAACTAGCGTGCATAATAAAAAAGACACCAAGACATGGTTTGGACTTTGGAGCCTTATCTAGAAAAGTCTTGAGAAGCTTCCCAACCATGACTCACCCGACGAGAGCTGGAGCAGAGCTGCAAGTACAACAACGCCTCACCTAACCTCGCTTGCGTGCGACGTTGGCGCGCCCCCGTTCCCCGAACCAGCCACTCCCACCCACGTCCTCTACGTGTGATTGATAAAACTACGCGGTGCACAGGACTTTGTCCGTCCGTCCGCATGCATGACAGACACGGCTCCAGCCAGCCCAGCTAACCCACCACCAACCGGTCGCCGAACAAAAAGCTTTCGTTCGTTCGTTGCTCCGGTGGAGTCAAAATTGACATCCAACCCGAGCCCCCTGGCTGTCGGTGAAGAAGGGAATGATGGTTGATCTTCTTTTTACTTGCCGCGAAAAGAGATAGGCGAGTAATGGTGGACCACGGCGGCGAGAGCCCCACACAGCAACCCTGGGGTGGGCGGGCTCTCCGTGCCTACCGAGCTGTCGCTGCCACTTTGTTTCGTGGAGTGATTAGGCGGGCACGCCCATCGCCCGCGATTAAGATGGCCAACTGAACACAGCAGTGCTGCCTGCTGCGACTAAGATGTGTCAAGTGCTCTAGATCCTGAACAGATCTGGTGGTGTGGTGCAGGTTCACCGAACTGCTCGTGCTACTTGGCTCATTGGCTGTCATCATTGGTTCAAGTGATCGTGTTGCTACTTCAGTATGGAAACAGAGTATACTACTAGGGAATAACTGAGGTCTGCACAAAGTAAATTATACTATACTCTTATTGAATTTATTCAAATTCTAGAGTAAAACGATAATTCGTACAGCGAGCGGTGCCTAATTTAGGAGAAGTTTCAGTTAGTTGATGGGTAGTAGTACCACCAACGACCTAGCTAATACCAACTCCCCGAAACCCCAAATGAAAAGAATCCTTTTGGGCTTGGGAATCCCGTGTGCACGACGAAACAGGGCACATGCGCGCGCATCCAGCGCAATCTAAACCGTTTAATCTGCTCCTTAGTGTCATATTAACACGTCTTAATGGCTCGAAGCACTAAAAAAATGAATCGAGCAGAAGAAAAAAAAAACAGGTTTTGGGTCTGCAACCGATCCTGACCTGATGAGCTCTCTCTGGAGCGCGCCGCCCTCCTTGGTCCGGCGGTGGGAGGTGGCCCCGAAGCCGGTGGTGACGCCGTAGCTGTCGGTGCCGTTCATCATGCTGGTCATGACCCAGTCGCTGCTCTCCTTGACGCGGCCGCGGGCGGACTCGTCGAGCGCGACCCTGGCGACGCCGGCGCCGGCGGCCACGGCGGCCACCTGCGCGATCCCGAGGGAGGCGCCCTCGATGGTCACCAGCGGCTCGCGGAACTGCGCCACCATCTTCTTCACCTCCTGGAGGTGGCTCCCGGTGAGCTCCTCGGCGGTCTTCACCCAGTTTAGGGGGTCGGCGCGGGGGGCCGACATACAGAGCCCCTCGCCGTTGAGGGAGCCGACGAGGCCGGTCTCGCACTCCATTGCAGGTTACACAACAGATGGAACAAAAACAATGCAGGGAGAGGTACAAGCACGACAGATGTGGGGGGAGCTACCACTGCTAGTACTTAATCGCGTACGTTTATAGATAGATGGATGGATGGATGGAAGAAGAGCTTGAGGCGAAACCGGAAGCTAAGCTCTTCTTGGAGAATGGCGGAGGGGGGAGGGGGCGCTTAAATAGCGCGGGGGCGGCGGGTGGGGGGTTGTTGGGCTCACTGTTTTCCTCGGGTTGGTTGCTGGAGAGCTGACTCTCTGGGCTGGGATCGCCCTTGGATGGACCTGCCATGCCAACCATGCGCCGATGCGCGCCACGACGGCCGGCCGGGTCGTCGCCCGCCCCGCCCCGCGCGTGGGCGTGGCCGCCTCGCTGCCGTCCAACCGCGGGCCACGATGGAGGCTGCGGCGCGGGGCCCGCCCCGGCGCCCGGGACGGAACGGAGCTGCGCCGTGCGTGGTGGGTGGCCTGTGGTGGTCTGGGTTTGGTGGGGTTGGTGGCTCGGCTCGCGTGTGGACGTGGGCTTCTGCCCAGGCACTCACGGTCGGTCGCTGGGTCGGTCAGTTGGTCCGGTCGCCCCGGCCCGTGCGTCCGTCTCTACCCTACAATTTACACGTGAAGGTGAAGCCGGTCGGAGATCTCGAGAGAACCGGCCGACGCGCTGCAGTGCAAAGCCTGACTGAAAAGGGCTAAACACAACGGGATGAAGCGACGGATCTTTCTCTCTGCAGTTCTCAGAGTCTGAACCGTCAAGTACAGACCCAAGACGACTTCTTCAGTCCGTCGCTTCTGGTTATGTCGAGCAAAGCCAAATCAGAGTCTGAACTGTCTAAGTACAGACCCAAGACGAGTTCAGTTCAGGCAGTCGCTTCCGGTTATGTCGAGCAAAGCCAAATCGGGCAGTTAGGCTTTCGCATCGCATGGTTGCTGCAGAAGGGCTCAAAACGAGCTAGTAGTACTGAAAACGAAGCTGTTGTGTCAAGCTGCCGCATTTGATTCCTGCTGCTGCCAACAACAAGAGGGCGTGCAAGGAAAGCAAAGGCGATTCAGAGCTCAGGGCATGTACTACTGCTTTTCTTCCCCATGATCCTAAGTTCCTAACCACGTGATAGAATATCGTGACATGCATTTTGGAAAAGCTTTTGTGCATACAAAGTTCTGATATACAATGATTAATTGCTTCTGTTCACGAGACCATCACAAAAACGCAGTTGAATCATGAAGATTCCATGTTACTCCCTTTTGAAATGGACAAATATTTTAAGGGAGGGGAGCCGGTTCAGGGCAGGTACAGATGCATCATCATCCATGTAATGCACAAATTTGTTATTTTTGCCCTGTTGAAGAACAATGTGCATTTTTCATTCAGAGCCGGGATTTTATTTATGTTTATTATGGTTGGTACCAACGAACCCTCATGGTGACCAGCTCAGCAAACCCGCCAGGTAAACTCAACGTGCTTGGCGACTAAGCTTGGAGGAAACAGGTTAACAATTGCTATCTGGTCCCCCACATTAAGTTTGATCAGATCGTATCATTGCATACTGCATACATATCTCTTGCACCAAGCTCTCCTGTTTCAAGAAAACATCTTTAATCCTGCAGGCAGGAAGCCCCGACGTGCCTTCTTCAGATCAGAACCTGATGGACTGCTGACAACTTCAACATCAATTGGAAACATATACAGTACCACTCTACTATTTGTGAATTGAAGAAGTCTGCTGAAAGGGTCGGAAGAACAGGACCGAACGGACACCAGGCCCTAGCTGTAACAGACCATACGAGAAAAATACGTATAAACATACATGAGATGAGGGCGACTACTGACTGCTTCGGCATCGTGAGGGGATGTTATGTATAGTAATGGAGACTTGTCCATCACATGGAGTGTGTAGGGGAAATGCTAATTGTCCTTTTGTTAAATAGGAGCAAGACTGGACACATAATGCTGACTGAACCACATAGAATGCTGAAAGTACTACAAGTGGAGGAAAAGATGAAGCGACCAGTTACGAAATACAAAACGCTACCTGCCCAGCAACTCCCGCACATTAAAAATCTGCTGCTTCATTTTGCTGCTTACACCGGACTCAAAGTGAATTTATTCCAAATCCACTATGATATCTATAAATAGTCCTGCAGCAAAGACGAATGCTCTTTCTACTCTAATTGGGTGTAAGATTGAGTCCTTGCCTCATACTTATCTTGGCCTTCCTCTCAGCTTCACCAAGCCCAGGATTGAAGACTATGTCCCCAGGATAAAAAGTATTGAAAACAGATTACTCAGTTGTTCAACTCTCCTATCTTCAGGAGACAAGCTCACCCTGATCAAGTCTGTCCTCGCCAGCATGTGCTCTCTGTTGATCCCCAAAATAGTGGTAAAAAATCAACATCTACTCAAACAATGATTTTGGAGAAAATTTGGTACTATAGAGACAGGAGATGCCTTAATCTCATGGGAGAAAGTTTGTAAACCCCAAGATCATAGGGTTCTAGGTGTTCTGGATATTGAAACTCATAATCAAGCACTTTTTATGAAGTTTCTCCACAAATTTTTCAACAAAGAAGACATTCCATGGGTCAACATCATCTGGAAAACTCATTACCATGACTCATTGCCAGGGATAAGATGGTTAGCTCTTTTTGGTGGAGATCAGTCGTTAAACTTTTACCCAAATTCAAGCAATATGCTATTTGTAAGGCAGGCAGAGGGGACACCACCTTATTTTGGTCAGATAACTAGTCTGGGCAACCACTTCTTCTCACTTACCCTGAATTGCACTCCTTTGCTATAAACAGAGACATCTCACTGTCAAAGATCCTTTAGCATGCATATACCAGTCAACATTTTCATAGAGCATTATCTCTGCAGGCTTATCAACAATTCAACTCCTTGAATGACCTTATTGGCAATAGAGAGGAAAATGATACACAAGACAGATGGACTTATTCATGGATCTCCACACATTATCCATCCATGAAAATGTACAAAGCAATCATTGGGGCAAACAATTCTCACAGTATATTTAATCAACTATGGAGCACCTCATGCAGACTTAGACACAAGATATTTTCTGGATGCTATTACATGATAGGGTGAACACAAGGAATCTGTTACAACGTAAAAGCATGTATCTGGAAGATTGCAATTGTGTTCTTTGCTCACACAAAACCGAGGAAACACTTATACATCTATTCTGGAATTGCCCATTTGCACTCAAACGTTGGGATTTTCTTATACCTGACAAATAAAGAGTGATATCAACCTATGATGAAATCACCCTATCTCTGTCTCATCTTCCAAAAGAAATTGCTTTGGATATCATTATCATGGGATGTTGGAGTATATGGTCAATGAGGAATGACAAAATATTTAGATCAACAACACCTCATATGAACACATTGAAGTATTACCTCAAACAAGGCATGTGGGCAGCGGAGCTCAGAGCAAAGCATAACAAGAAAGAAAGGATCAGAACCTAGATAGCTCAGTACCTGTAATATGAACATTTTAGCTATTATGTTTCCTAATGAAAATACCACAAAACGATTGTTCTATGGTTTCGACTAAAAAAATGCTACCTGGGTTATACTCCTTTCGTTCCAAAATAAGTGTTTTAATTTTGTAGTCACTTTAGTATAAAGTTGTACTAAGGTTAAGACACTTCTTTTGGGATGGAGGGCGTAGTACTTTTCATTGTCCTACTTGAAAGTTCTTAAACCATATAGAATGCTGAAAGTACCACGTAATATAATTCGCGATACTTCAAAAATTACAGTCAAATTTGTTTCAGCAGCCTAAAAGGCCTCAAGGTAAATATTTTTATTGCAGTTTGCATACAAGAAACATGAAAGAGAAAAAAATATTATGCTTCGCTAAATGTATCACTATTCACTTGTCGTTGGAAATCTGAGAAACCACCTTCTCCATGTCCTCTTATCTTCTGCTTGTATGTTCTCAGTTTAGCAGATGGGCAGGGGTTCGCCGTTCCACTCCTTGAGGCACTCAAGCAGTGCATCGATGTGCTTGCCTTGGTTCATGGCCACGAACACCTTGTTAAGCTCCTCGCCGGGTGATAGTGTCTTCTCGCCGGTTAGGTATACAGTTCCGAGCTCCTCACGCACAAACCGGTAGAGGGGGTATGAGCAGCACTCAGTGATTCTGTTGGGCATTTCAGCCGTGCCGCTCTCTACGGCAGCACGTGCAGCCTCAATCGCCGGGGGCAGCGTCTTGCGTAGCTCCTCCTCAAATAAGGCAACCTTTGCGAACACGGAGGTCTCCGCATCAAACTCGGCCATGCCATTGGAGAGGGCGCGCTCCACAAGCACACCACGTAGCTTCTTCATCAGTGGATAGTTAGGGCTGCAAGGGTCGTCGGCGTAGGCAAACACTGCCTCTCGCTCAATCTCCTGTAGCAGGTCTTTTTCGCAAAAGCGCGCTACGTGAAGGCCGCTGGTGGAATTGGTGCTTAGTGTCTTCTTTGCCACCGTCAACACACAACTTTTGACGGCGCTCTTGACATTCTCCTCAATGTGGCGCAGGTCAATAGCCTGGCAGAGGGCAACCAAGAAAGTCGAGGACATGAGCTTGAGGATTTCAATGGCCTCTGCAGTCTTCCTGAAGGAGATAAGACCAAGAGAGTTGACGTCTTGGTTGTGCTGCTCAGAGCTCTGGACGTGATTGGTCACCGGGTTTCCCAAGAATTGCAGCTCCGAGCAGTAAGAGGCCATGGCGATCTCGGCACCCTTGAACCCGTAGTCCAAGCTTGGGTTGTGCCCACCGGATAGGTTTGATGGTAGACCATTATTGTAAAGGTCGTTGACAAGCTCGGAGAACTGAGCGAACATGAGCTTGCCAATTGCCGCTATTGCGAGGCGGGTATTGTCCATGGACACGCCAATAGGTGTCCCCTGGAAGTTTCCACCGTGTATCGCCTTGCCACGGGAGACATCAATGAGTGGGTTGTCGTTGACAGAATTGATCTCACGCTCAATTGACTTGGTGGCAGCACGGATAACTTCGATTTGTGGTCCAAGCCACTGCGGGGATGTCCGGAGCGCGTACCGGTCTTGCTTTGGCTTCATCAGTGGGTCGAGATCGCCAAGCTTCTTTGCAAGCTTCATGTAGGAACTTCCCTCCAAGATATGCTCCATGATAGCAGCTGCCTCTATTTGTCCTGGATGGTGCTTCAGCTTGTGGGTATGGTGATCGGTGAATTCCGGTTTGCCGTTCATGACCTCACAGAACACGGCAGAAATGACCTCCGCGAGGAGAGCAAGAATATTTGCCTCAAAGAGCACGGTGGACGCCAGAGCAGAGCCCACAGCTGTGCCATTCACCATGGCGAGACCTTCCTTTGGTTGTAGCTCGAAGAAGCCGCCATGGATGCCTGCTATCTTGAACGCCTCAGCGGCGTTCACCTTCGTGCCATCTGGTCCAATCGCCACGGAGTTCTCGCGGCCGGTGATCAGTCCAGCGATGTAGGAGAGCGGAACCAGGTCACCGGACGCGGTGATGGTGCCCCGAAGGGGCAGGCACGGCATGACATTGGCATTGAGCAACTTGGCAACCGCCTCGAGGATCTCGAACCGGATCCCAGAGTACCCTTGAAGGAGGGTGTTGATGCGAACGAGCATGGCTGCACGCGTGGTCGCAGCCGGCAGAACATGAGCGTCGGAGCCGGTGCCGAACGCACCAGCGTTGAGGAACCTGATGAGCTCTCTTTGGAGAGCGCCGCCCTGCTTGGTCCTCCGGTGGGACGTTGCACCGAAACCGGTGGTGACGCCGTAGCTGTCGGTGCCGTTCATCATGCTGTTCATGACCCAGTCGCTGCTGGCCTTGACGCGCGCACGGGCAGACTCGTCGAGCTCCACCACCACCTCGCCGGCAGCTGCCACGGCCGCGACCTTGGCGATGCTCAGGCTTGCGCCCTCGATGGTCACCACGGGCTTGCGGTAGTCTGCCACCATCCTCTTCACTTCGTCCAAGTGGCTACCCGTCAGCTCCTCGGCGGCCTTCCCCCAGTTAAGCGTCCACCACATTTGTGGCTAGGTTTGCAGAAAACCACCAACTCGTTAATCCGTTGTAAAAACCACCGCAAAATCACTTAAGTCGTTGCAAAAAGCACTGATCGGGTGATTTAGCCCGTTTGATCGCTTTCTGACAGATAGGACCGAGTTGTAAGGTGCTGACTTGGCAACCAAATATCATACACACCCCTGTATCTAAAAATGAAAAGCAATCAAACCCCTCCTCCCAATCCCCGTGCGTTGCTCCATCTGCTCCCACCGGCTCCCGTCGCCGCGCCGCCCCCACTGGCTCCCGTCGCCGTCGGAGGCTGGTTGGCGCAGGTGGGTTGCGAGGCGCCCCTCAGGCGGACGAGGCGGATGCAGGGCCGGCCCGAGGTCGATGACGCCCGCCAGATCTGACGGTTTTCTGCGGCGGCGGAGCTCGATCCGGCGGCGGACAGCTGAAGAGCGGCGAGGCAGTGAGGATTTGGGGGCGGATTGTGCAGCGTGCTCCGGCGGCACGACCTGTAGAAGTGAGAGAGAGAAGGTCTCGGGAGGAAAGGACGGGCGGCGTCCTGAGCAGGTCTGCCGGTGGCGGGACCAGTGGTTGCCGGCGGCGGGGCCCCTGAGCAGCGCATGCAGCAGCTCGCGTTCTTGCCGCCGGGGGCCTCTGTCAGTCAAGACCACCAGGGCCTCCACCGGCCAAGACCACCAGCTGCCGTGGGCCTCCGCCGGCCAAGACCACCAGCCGCCGCGGGCCGCCGCCAGCACCTCGCCCCGTCGCCCCGTCTCCTTCTCCAACTCCGCTCAGCAGCAGGTCCTTGCCAGAGTGCATCGTAGCTAGCCTCCCGACGGCGGCTCCCGGTGCCGGAGATGGGCAAGGCGACGGCCTGGACGCCGGGCGACAACCTCGAGCCCGAGCTCAGGGATGGCCTGCTGCGCGTGGGGTGAGGCGGCCAAGGGCCTGATTGCTTTTTCCGACGCCGACGAGGGCGCCGCCGTGCCTACCGGACAGTAGGGCCAGTGCGCTGAGGTCGTCCACACCGAGGGGGCTGATTGCACTTTTTAAAAGATCTAGGGGGTGTGTTTGTCAATGTTTTGCCAAGTCAGCTCTTGACAGCCAGGCCCCACTTGTCAGAAAGCGATCAAACGGGCTAAATCATCCGATCAGTGCTTTTTGCAACGACTTAAGTGATTTTGCGGTGTTTTTTGCAACGGATTAACGAGTTGGTGGTTTTCTGCAAACCTAGCCACAAATGTGGTGATTTCTTGCAATTGACTCCACTTGTGGATGGACAAGTTAGCTACACTAGTCTGAACTCTGAAGGATATGAAGAGTAGGACTCGATCGTGAGAAGAGCAGTGTAGCTGGAACTGGAAGTTGCTGCTCTTCTTGGAGAGGAATGGATGGGGAGGCAGAGGTTTATATAGGGACCGTGGGATGAGGATGCAGTTGGTTACTAGTAGAGTACTACTGAGGCACTGAGGCATAAGCAACATGAGTGTTGCGTCGGGGTAGGTGCGTGTTTTCTGAGGCGTATGAGGCGCCAACGGTGTGGAAACTTCGTGACCCGGGCTGTGGTTGTTGCGTGGTTTACGCGGGGTTGGTGCCTCGTGCGACCTTGCTCGGTCTCGTTCTTCGTTTTCTAAGCTCCGGTCAAGCTTATCATTTTGCCTCGCGTGCCTTTTCCTAAGGGGGATAATTACTTGTTCCAACCGATGTCAGGCAGCAGGTCCATCTTCTTAGGGTAGTTAGAGGTCCTTGGCATGATCACGGTGTGTCTCTGTCATATCATTAGAAGTAGGAAAGAGTTGGAGCTCTCCTTTCTACAGGAAGGAGTTGGTCGATTTTTCAGCAGCAATTGGGACAATTTTCAATTGTGCATTCGTAAGGAGCATGCCGATTGAAAAAAGTTTATTTGAATCGTTCAATTATCATCATACTATTGAACCGCTGTGTGATCTCTCCATTTCAATTTGCAGGCGAAATTCTATGCGGATGGCCAGCTGCGTTGAGCACCCTGAATCGACAGTTCTCCGACCTGCAGGATCCCTGGTCTAGCATCGGTCCAGTGCTTGACGTGGGTAGCACATATCGAGCTGCAGCATCATGTCGAACGTTCACACTCTCAACTCGGCACCTACCACACGTGATTTAAACAGCATGTGAGATCATGAGGCGCTCGGTCAAGTCCTGGGCTTAGTCTCGTCCTGAGTTCTGACTTCAATTCGGCAGCTAAAAAAGACGGGAGTTTTAGTCATCCGCATCTACACTGGGAACAAATTAACAGAAATCTGAAGACTGGACACGAATTGCCAGAAAAGCCACTTGTTTCTTTCATGAAGTTGTCAACATTTGCATCCACAATTTTACGTACTGGCTGCACCTCCGCACAATGCAAATTCCGTGAAACTGTACAGATACTAAACCGTACCTACTACATACAGATATAGAAAGTGACATAATTCTTGCGTCCTTTTCGTGGCCTTAATCCGCGACGGTCTTGCTCCTATCATGTCTCGGCCATGTAAACGAGAGACCAGAGAATCCTGGCGACCTCGCGTCCAAGTGAACGCCATGGACCACGTAGAGGTAGACCTGTGTCCTTCACATCATATGAGGCCATGGAAAGACCATGTAGATGCATTTGGCCACATGAGGCCATACGAAGTACTCGTATGGAACCATGGATACATATATAGGTTTCGTTAATGCTCGATCCATTGTATGGTCCTTGAACGTACAACAAGGTGACAACTGGCGATAATTACCTTCAGGGAGGCCGACAGTTGTGGATATAGTTATGCCAATATACTTCATAGATACCCACCCCTTTGTAATCGGAGTGCGAGATATAGTGTGTGGCTGTGTGCCAACCTGCAAATATAGGCGATGTGTTCATGTTAGGAGTGACCACATTTGTTCTTTGCCACAGATTGTGTGAAGTGATCACTTATGCTGTTAAGACGTTCAGCGGGAGTATGATCGATCATAGCTTCATGATATTTTTTCTTAATAATGGACCTCTATAGATTTTGAAGTCATACAATCGCATAGACCTTCCCCTATGGGAAATTTTACGGTGCATTATAATACATCAGAGCACGTGTATTATATGGGCGATCTAACAGATGAAAATAACTGGGCCTTTTTGAGCCCAAGGGTATTTTCGACCTAATTTTTTTTGTACCTTTAATCGGCCCAATTAGGTCCAGGGATATTCTCGTCCTAAATTTTTCGATTAAATTAATTGCATTAATAACACACTTCATTATAGAGGTCCAATCATCGTGCGTACCCTTTTGAATTTCGGTTCGAGCGGTTTGTCCTCTCTCCTCCTCTCGAGCCCTAACCTCGGGCCCCCTCGATCGCCGCCAATCGCCTCCGGCGCCCTCGATCGCCGCCGATCACCCCCGGCGCCCTCGATCGCCGCCGATCACACTCGCCGTGTCTACCCCTCCTGCTCCTACTCCCCCTCCCCCTCCATCGCAAGTCACCCCACTCAGGTCGCGGCGCCAGATCTTCCGACGAGCCGCTAATCCCCTCCTTCCCCGAGCGGACGCCACCTTCCCCGACCCGAGAGGCCACATCATCCTCATCGACGTGCATCAACTTTTGCACGCCGGATCTTCGCTGTAAGTGCCTAGCCATCTCAAATCTTTTCTGGTCCCTTTTGCATATAGTACCAATAGGGGTCGGATTTGATTCGGGTTTAGGATATGTCATCTGAGGTTTAGGGTTTATCGTTTCAGAAAGTTTTGACGAGATTTCGATCGGATTTGGTTAGGGTTTAGGATATGTCATGTGAGGTTTAGGGTTTATGTTTTCAGAAAGTTGTGACGAGATTACGATTGAAAGAAAGTGTAAGTCGGATGTAGCTAGGACATATTGAAGGACTTAGTTAGGGTTATGTGGCATGAGAAAGTTGTCAGCAAATTTGGATTCAAAGAAAGTTATTTTGGATTTAGTTAGGAGATATTTTTGAATTAAGTTTCGAGATATTTTGGATTTAGTTAGGAGATAATTATTTTTGTATGGAGTTTGAACTTATTTTGGATTTAGTTAGGAGATAATTATTTTTGTATGGAGTTTGAACTTATTTTGGATTTAGTTAGGAGATAGTTTTGGATTTAGTTAGGAGATAATTTGGATTTAGTTAGGAGATAATTTTGAATGGAGTTTGGAGATAATTGATCTATCAGAGTGGATCTATCAGGGCATTTGAAGGACTCGTGGACTTTGGATTTAGTTAGGAGATCATCAGTTACAACTAGTACAATCAATTAAATATTTCTGGATTTAATCAGGGCATATTTACTTACAGCTTTTGAAGGACTGAGTTAGGTGCATGAATCCGATATGAAAAATTAAATCAATTATTTAAGCAGAGTAGTGCATAATTTCGGTAACGTATGCTATCCATCCGTAACATTGACTATCTGTTTTCGCTGGCAGCATAACGACATGGATGATAAAGGCAATGATGGCAAAAACTTGGGTGATACAGGCAAGGATGACAAGGATATGGGTCATAGAGGCAACGAATGCAAAGGCATGGATGATAAGGACAATGATTTCGTAGCCATGGACCCCAAAGGAATGGATGGTATGTGCATGGATGATAAGGATAATGAGGATGCAGCCAAGTATGGCATAGACATGGATGATGTACACATCCAAGGTAAAGGAATTGATAATAAAGGCATGGCTAGTTTAGACCTGAATGAGTGTATGGAATACTTAGAGATTGTGAAGAAGACTTTTAGGATTGAGGAAGAAGCCTACATGTTCTACGTAGGCTATGCGAGAAAAAAAAGGGTTTGGTGTTAGAAAGGATGATGTGAAGTACAAGGGTCCGGGTCCGCAACAAAATGCATACAGAAGGACATACAAGTGCTGCAAACAAGGATGGCGAGCCCTTAAGCACTTTAACAGAGCTGAAAGAAAAAGAACACCGAGGGGTCTTTCTCGGTGTGGGTGTCCCGCTCTTTTTCAGGTTGAGCTACAAGATAGCAGTGGCCTCTGGTTCATCAAGAATTTTGTGGAAAAGCATAACCATATGTTTGTCCCTGCTGACCTGACTTCCTACTTATCGGCTCATCGTAGAATGACTGACGCACAAAAGGCCGATGCCATCAAGTATGCTGTCGGTGGACTTCGAACACATCAGATTATGAATGTAATGGAGAAGAATGTCGGAGGTCCCGACAAGCTTGGATTTATAGAACGAGACCTATACAACCATGTTTCAATCTAGAAGAAGCGCAAGATAGAAGGCAGTGACGCTAGATATTTACTCACCTATATGATTGCACAGAAAAAAGCAGACCCGGAATTCTTTTTCAAATACACAAAAGACAGCGAAGGCCATTTGAGGAACATATTCTGGGCTGATTCACAATCCCGGATTGACTATGTTGCCTTCGGTGGTGTCATGGTGTTCGACAGTACATATCGGTCTAACAAGTACATGCTTCCGTTTGTTTCATTTGTTGGTCTGAACCATCACCGCAGCACAGTTTTGTTTGGGGTCGGTCTAGTGTCAGACGCGACAGTTGCATCATACCAGTGGATTCTTCATGTATTTTTGGAGGCAATGTCCCAGACGGCACCCATTTCAGCAATCACCGATGGGGATGGTTCAATGGCTAAAGCAATAGCTACTGTCTGGACCGGAACAGATCATCGTTTGTGCACGTGGCATATCGAGGAGAATATGGTGATCCACCTCTGCAAGAAAAAGCTTGAGGAATTTAGCGAATTCATTTACCGTCGTTGGGATGTTGATGAGTTTGAGAAAAGATGGGAGGCTTATAAGGTTAGGCTCAAAATAAAACCAACGGGGAAGAGGTCGTCATGGGTTAACAGGATGTACGAGCCGCGACACAAATGGGCTGCTGCGTACACAAAGGGTAGATATTTCCTAGGCATGATGAGTAATCACAGGAGTGAGTCTCTCAACTCAAGGCTTCATGTGCACCTGAACATGAAGATGCAGCTTGTTGATTTGTTGCAGCATGTTGAGCACTGTGTATCCATAATGCGTAAGAATGAAGCAGCATTAGACGCAGTAGCGACACATACGATACCCTTCACTAAGCTGAATGCACACCCTCTGGAGATTGCTGCCTCTTATATTTATACAACTATGATGTTTCCACGGATAAAGCGTCAGATTGTCGAAGGAACAAATTGGCAGGTCACAGACCGGGTAGCGTGTGATGATTTGGTCGTGTTTGGAGTTTTGCGCAAAGTCCCATATGATAAAGTCCCATATGGCAGGGATGCTAGAGAATTGCAAGGTAAGGATGGTAAGGACTCGGATGCTAAGGTTCCTACAGACTTGGAAGGTAAGGATGCTGAGGACTTGCATGCAAAAAACTTGGATGCTGAGGATCCCAATGACTTGGAAGGCAAGGATGATGTGGACTTGCATGCAAAATACATGGATGTTGAGGATCCCAATGACTTGGAAGGTAAGGACAGTGAGGAGTTGGATGCAAAAAAGTTGGATGCACAAGGCGTGGATGCTAAGCCTGTGGATTTTATATATCACGTGACTTGTCTGTTTACAGGAGCAAGACTGGACGCTGTAGCTTGTAAATGTAAAAAGTTGGAAAGTCAGGATTACCCATGCGCACATATATTCTGCGTTCTAGATCATCTTGGTGTACGCACATTTCAAAAAAAAATTGTGAAGAAAAGATGGACAATGCATGCCAAGCCAGCGTTCCCTTCCTCGAGGACTGCGAATACTCATGTATGGTATGATCACATGAATAAGTATCATCAACTACGCAACATGGCTAGTGACGCTTTATTCACAGCCGCAGCTAGCGATTCACAGTTAGAACAGGTGATGGAGCTCCTCTGGAGTATATTGGTTGATGGAGAAAAAACTGATTTGGATGAAGGCCAGAAATCGTTTGTTCCTTTGCCAGCATACTTCTCTGCTAATTGCGAATGCTGCACTGATGACGTGGAAAATCCAATCAAAATAGTTCCAAAAGGGAGACCAACTATCAGAGAATCAAACAAGAGGATTAAATCCAGGCGCGAGCGGGTGAGAGGAAAAAAGCAACGAAGTTAGTGCACATGTTTATCTCATTGTTCATTTCCATACATGCTTACAGTGTTAATATGTTCTCTGGGAGAGTGTTCACATGTTTTTCTTCAATTTACGCAGGAAAAAATTGGGGAAATCAAAGGTCACAAGGAGGAATAAGCGAAAAGAGAAAGACTCAGAGACAGAAGAAGATACAGAGTCAGATACAAAAGAAGAGGAAGCTCAAAAAAAAGCAACAAAGTTAGTGCACATGTTAATCTCATTGTTCATTTCCATACATGCTTACAGTGTTAATATGTTCTCCTGGAGAGTGTTCACATGTTTTTCTTCAATTTACGCAGGAAAAAATCGGGGAAATCAAAGGTCACAAGGAGGAAGAAGCAAAAAGAAGAGACAGAGTCAGATACAGAAGAAGAGACAGAGGCAGATACAGAAGAAGAGGAAGCTTAAAAAAAAAGCAACGAAGATAGTGCACATGTTAATCTCATTGTTCATTTCCATACATGCTTACAGTGTTAATATGTTCTCCCGGAGAGTGTTCACGTGTTTTTCTTCAATTTACGCAGGAAAAAATCAGGGAAATCAAAGGTCACAAGGAGGAAGAAGCAAAAAGAAGAGACAGAGTCAGATACAGAAGAAGAGACAGAGGCAGATACATAAGAAGAGATAGAGGCAGATATAGAAGAAGAGGAAGATTCAGGTACAGAAGAAGAGGAAGATTCAGATGCAGAAGAAGAGAGAGATTCAGCTGCAGAAGAAGAGGAAGATTCAGATGAAGAAGTAGAGGAAGATTCATATGCAGAAGAAGAGGAAGATTCAGATGCAGAAG
This sequence comes from Aegilops tauschii subsp. strangulata, assembly GCF_002575655.3. NCBI lineage: Eukaryota > Viridiplantae > Streptophyta > Magnoliopsida > Poales > Poaceae > Aegilops > Aegilops tauschii. The sequence continues at coordinate 327,219,746 of NC_053040.3, forward strand.
ATGGTGGGCTGAGGAGGGCTAGGAAGAGATCATTGGAGGTTGCAGAAGAGGATTATGCAAAACCAAACAAGTGGGCATTATCACAATTGTGCGTACTTAAACATGTTTTCGAATGCTGGCTGCAGATTCATCTATTTCATTTTTTGTAGGAAACACAAGGGCGCTCCAAATGTCAAAGCTGGGAGGAAGAAAAATAACGATGACAAGGGTGCGTGAGGAAAACCAGTGAAGTTAGTGTCTGTACTTACATGTCCGCTCTACAAGTCAGGTCTTTGCTAGTACTGTGTTGACGTTTCTTAAATTTTCCAAGAAAGACTCTAGGAAGGGCGGTAAAGAACATGCCAAATGGGTGATGAAGACAAAAAGGCCTGCTAGGAATGTACCAAAGGCTGAGCGAATAAGAGCTGTCAAGTAAGCTTCTGCAGCTATGAAGAGAAAATCAGTGAAGTTAGTGTTTTTTGTGTTCAAGTGTACTGTAGATGCTCAAATCTTCTTTGCTATCTATTAACAAACGTTGTTTCATGCAGGAAAGCTAAAGTGAAGTCGAGACAGTATGTTTAGATGCACAGGGTCAGGCAGGTAAAACAAAAGGATTTCTGGGGTAAAAAAAATGAGAACAAACTGAATTAAACAGTTTTCCATGCCGTGATCCACCTTGTTTCTGATGTATTAGACCTATCTGATGGACTGCCACTATTTTTCTGAATTCCTCGTTTGATTGGTACACCCTCATTTTATTATGGACGGGTCGACATGGTAGGCTAGTTATGATTTATCAACATCGATCAAACAATGCATTTTTAGTGAAGTTGGCTTTCTGTATTTTTTTTTTCTATTTTTTACACAATATATTGCTGAAATTTGTTCAAAGTGTACTCAAATTTCATACTTGAAATATAAAATAGAAACCAAAAAATTATATATATATATATATATATATATATATATATATGAAAATATAACGTTGGATTTCCTCAGAAACCTACTTGAAATCAAAATAGAAACCTCGTTTTCAAATAACCTTGAAAAACGTTTATTTTGAAATAGCAAATAAGCATACTGATATTTTAAAAATAGCATGCTCATTTGAAAAAAGCATGTTCATTTGAAGATAGAATGAATATGCAGATTTAAAAATAGCATGCAGCTTTGAATATGTTGTTTTTAAAATACCATGCTATTTTAAAAATAGCATGTTGATTTTAAAAATATTATGCTATTTTCAATATGTAGTTTTTAAAATAAGCATGCTGATTTCAAAAATAGCATGCTACTTTTGAAAATATAATGCTCTTTTCAATATGCTACTTTTAAAATAGCATGCTGATTTCAAAAATAGCATGCTAATTTTAAAAATATAATGCTTCAAAAATAGCATGCTAATTTCAAAATAAGGATGCTGATTTTAAAAACAGCATGCTACTTTTAAAAATATAATGCTCTTTTCAATATGCTACTTTTAAAATAGGATGCTGATTTCAAAAATAGCATTCTAATTTCAAAAATAGCATTCTAATTTCAAAAATAGCATGCTGATTTTAAAAATATCATGTTGTTTTGAATATGTTGTTTTTAAAAATAGCATGCTGATTTCAAAATAACATCTGATTTTTAAATATAATGCTCTTTTCAATATGTTGTTTTTGAAATAACATGCTGATTTCAAAAATTACATGCTTTTTTAAATATGTTGTTTTGAAAGTAGCATGCTGATTTTGAAAACAACATTTTTTAATTACGTTGTTTTAAAGATTTAAAAATAACATGGTAGTTTGCTCTGTTTTTAAAAATAACATACTGATTTTGAAAACAACATTTTTTAATTACGCTGTTTTAAAGATTTTGAAAACTGCATTTTTTAATTACGTTATTTAAAAAAATTTAAATAACATGCTGGTTTGCTCTGTTTTTGAAAATAGCATTCCATTTTGAAAATAACAGAAACATCATTTTTGAAATATGAAAGTTTCGACCCGCAAGTTTTTGTTTTTGCATTGCATTTTTGTGTGCAACACATACAAACCTCATTTTCAAAATAACTCATACTAGCCAATACAAATACCTCATTCTTAAAATGAAAGTAACATCTAATCCATATGAAACCCGGTTAGATTTGATTTTAAAAATACTAGCATCACCGTGGCAAAAAAAGGAAATTTCATTGCAGTCCATAAAGGTAATTCTATCAGGGAGGGTACCAGGGTGCGTTATAAGAACAGGCTTGCATAGCAAGTACATTACGCCACATAAGTTCATACTACCACCAAGTTACTGCCAAGTTCCACTTACTGGATGATCTTCATATCCAGTTGGACCCAAAAGTTATACCATCAAAGTACCCGTTACTACAAGTACCAATTACTAGTAAGTTGCACTTACTGGACCCAAAAGCTGATACTACCAATTTCCAGTTACTGGCTACTACATACATATTATAAAACTAGCGTCAAACTACTCCCATGGGTCAACAAATCCTCATGCCACTGGCTATGTTCACCCTAAGCCCACCTCCACTCCTTTCCTTGAACCTGAAGATAGCCATTTGACCTTCTTTCATTTTGGCGCCCTGAACAACTTCTCTCTAGTTCTTCGTCATGATCGCACACCCGTCCTTCTTGCCCATCTTGAACAAGGCCTTTTTAGAACCTTCAAAATGTTTGTTGGTGACATGCACAACCATGGGCTTTCGCAGATAGTCTTTGAGGTAGGCCTGACTGTAATCCTTTGAGAAGCACTGATTGCAAAGGGAAATAAATAATGTTACATAAAAAATTAATTATGATTTACACAAAACAAAGTATGATTTGCATAACCACGCCCGTCCTCCTCTCTGTCTACACATGATGGCATTTTCACATGTGAAATATGATTTGCAAATAAAAAAAGAAGTCCAAGTGTTTACCATCTTGCTCTTCCCTCTGATGACTGCCGAGCGAGTGACGGTGCTGACATAGTATGGTATGGGAGTTTTGCACTGCTTTACTATGGATTTGAGACGGTCCCACCGATCCTGGTTTAGCAATACATGGTTGCCATAGAAGATGCGATCCTCGAAAGTTCCTCTTCTCCCCGGGTATCCCGGACCTGTATAAAAAAATTTAAGATGACAGAGTAGTAAATAATTTCATACGTAAGATCTAGAACATCAGCACTAGGTTGTGATCAATGCTTACTTCAATGATCAAGAAATGAAGGACATAGATAACCCAATCACATCCACCCAACAATATCTCATAGAAACATGGGCAAATTGAATATTTGATTTATTTAAACTAACAACTAAACACTGCTCTATTTAAGCTCTAGTTCAGTCAATGTTGATTTGGAAGGTCATCTAGAACCCAAACAGGGTAATGTGTGGTAATCAAGTGTCACTCCAACATCAACTTTAGATAGTTCATGGTTCATTTAATATCTGACCAGCCATATAGAACTTTACCCCTGTGTGCCAAGATGGGATCGTGGTCCACATATCCATCTCCATCAGAACTATCATCAGTGTCATAGTCGCTAGAGGTGTCATCATCACCGCTATAGCCGTCACTCCCATGTGAAGTGCCATCTGAAGCATCATCTGAGGTGGTCCGGTGATCACTCTCTTCACCGCTGATGAGGATGGTTTCCCTTGCCATTCAAACATGTTGCATGCATTGCAATGAACAAATGTTAGTTATTGATATATGAAATCAGTCTTACACTAGAACTTGTTAGCACCATATACAATGTGAATAATCTTTTCGCATACTTCTTGCTAAGTACGTAGTTAATGTATAAACATCTACACGAAAAAGCTAGTCGACAACCAGATTGATACTACTAGACTATTCGCACGACTAGTCAAGACTAGTGGTTAGACTCATAATCATTGGGCAGACAGAACCAATTAGGATATTTCAAAGTTACAATTTTTTGGCATATTTTTGTCACATTGACAGAAATAGTTGGTAGCCAACCAATCACTAGTGAACATTTGGCATTTTGCCAGATATTGGCATGCCAAATTTTGGCATCGAACCATTCATGCTGGCAGATCATGATTGACTTGCTAGCAATGTTGGCATTGCCAAATATTGGCAAATTTATGTGAGCTGGACAAGAAAATTTGGTAACCAACCAATTAGTAGCCATGTATTTTTGGCATCAAACCAATTTCGCTCATAATTCGAACAAGTAGTGAAAAGAATCATCAAAAATATAAACCAACCATAATTGTTACACCATGATTGGTAGCCAACCAATCACTTAAAAAATCATTTCATCAAAGGTATGCACTAATTAGTAGCCTTGCATACTTAACAAATCATTCAAAAAATGAACCATGATTGACTGCTCTCATCGAGTAATACGTGAAACTATAACTGATCTGCCTTTGATCACTGCAAATTTCCTGATGGGCTGTTGTGTGGTACCATCAGGTAATAAATATAAAGTCTTTAAATTGCCCCAACAAAACAAATAATGCATTTGCTCCTGTACATAACTTTTTTAGAGGTACCTGTGGAGGTTAATTTTACAGTGAGAATAAGGACATGATAGCATCTCTCAAGCAAGATGATAGCATAGTGAAGGCTATGAGAACGAGCAAGGTATGCTGACCAACAGTCACCCTTTTGTATACTTGCTATGTATTTACTCATTACTACCCATACCAACAAGTAAAATCATGATTATGAACTATAATGGCAGAAAATCCAACAGTGAGGAATTTGTTGCAATATGAACTACTAGCTCACAGCAAATCTTCATTGACCCCAACAAGCCCATACCATATCATGGAGATAGGCTGACATAATTCAAGTAAGCAGTAACAACAATCATAAAAAATATGCACCAACCAAAAATGTTACATGTGTGCACATACCATCAAAAACATGCACCAATCAAGAGCCGTCTATACTTGACAAATCCTTCAAAATATGCACTAATCATCATACTACCATCGAGTAATACATGAAACTATAACTGATCCTCATTCCATCATTACAAATTTCCTCATGGACTGCTTCTGTGCTTGCCTTTTAGTTTTTAATAATTAAGCATCAGCAAATACATATACACAGTCTTCAAACTATCCCAGTGGGGGATCATTTTCCAGGGAGAAAAATTACTTGATAGCATCTGTCAAGCAAGATGATAGCATAGTGAAGGCTATGTCGACGAGCAAGGTATGCTGGCCAACACCCACCCTTTTCTCTTACTTGCTACCAAAGTGTTTACCCATTACTACCCATACGAACAAGTAAAACCATGATTATGCAGTTGCTACCTCTTGAGCACTGCGTTGGTTTTCCCTTGAAGAGGAAAGGGTGATGTAGTAAAGTAGCGTAAGTATTTCCCTAAGTTTTTGAGAACCAAGGTATCAATCCAGTAGGAGACCACGCGCAAGTCCCACGCACCTACACAAACAAATAAGAACCTCGCAACAAACGCGATAAAGGGGTTGTCAATCCCTTCACGGTCACTTACGAGAGTGAGATCTGATAGATATGATAATATAATATTTTTGGTATTTTATGATAAAGAGTAAAAAGTAAAATAAACGGCAATAGAAATAGCTTGTTGACGGGAGATTAATATGATGGAAAATAGACCCGGGGGCCATAGGTTTCACTAGTGGCTTCTCTCAAGAGCATAAGTATTACGGTGGGTAAACGAATTACTGAGGAGCAATCGCTAGAATTGAGCATAGTTATGAAAATATCTAGGTATGATCATGTATATAGGCATCACGCCCACGACAAGTAGACCGAAACGATTCTGCATCTACTACTATTACTCCACACATCGACCGCTATCCAGCATGCATCTAGAGTATTAAGTTCATAAGAACAGAGTAATGCTTTAAGTAAGATGACATGATGTAGAGGGATAAACTCATGCAATATGATATAAACCCCATCTTTTTATCCTCGATGGCAACAATACAATACGTGTCGTTTCCCTTTCTGTCACTGGGATCGAGCACCGCAAGATTGAACCCAAAGCTAAGCACTTCTCCCATTGCAAGAAAGATCAATCTAGTAGGCCAAACCAAACTGATAATTCGAAGAGACTTGCAAAGCTAAACAATCATACATAAAAGAATTCAGAGGAGATTCAAATATTGTTCATAGATAATCTTGATCATAAACCCACAATTCATGGGATCTCGACAAATACACCGCAAAAGAAGATTACATCGAATAGATCTCCAAGAAGATCGAGGATAACTTTGTATTGAGATCCAAAGAGAGAGAAGAAGCCATCTAGCTAATAACTATGGACCCGAAGGTCTCAGGTAAACTACTCACATATCATCGGAGAGGCTATGGTGTTGATGTAGAAGCCCTCCGTGATCAATGCCCCCTCCGGCGGAGCACCGGAAAAGGCCCCAAGATGGGATCTCACGGGTACAGAGAGTTGCGGCGGTGGAAATAGGGTTTTTGCTCCGTATCTGGTGTTTCCAGGGTATATGGGTATATATAGGAGGAAAAAGTACGTCAGTGGAGCAACGAGGGGCCCACGAGGGTGGAGGGCGCGCCCCCCTGCCTCGTGCCCTCCTCCTTGATTGCTTTACGTAGACTCCAAGTCCTCTGGACCACGTTTGTTTCGAAAATCACGTTCCCGAAGGTTTCATTCCGTTTGGACCCCGTTTGATATCCTTTTCCTTCGAAACACTGAAATAGGCAAAAAAATAGCAATATGGGCTGGGCCTCCGGTTAATAGGTTAGTCCCAAAAATAATATAAAAGTGTATAATAAAGCCCATTAAACATCCAAAACAGAATATAATGTAGCATGGAACAATAAAAAATTATAGATACGTTGGAGACGTATCAAGTATCTCCAAGCTTAATTCCTGCTTGTCCTCGAGTAGGTAAATGATAAAAAACAGAATTTTTGATGTGGAATGCTACTTGGCATAATTTTCAATGTAATTCTCTTAATTGTGGTATGAATATTCAGATCCGAAAGATTCAAGATAAAAGTTTAATATTGACATAAAAAATAATAATACTTCAAGCATACTAACTAAGCAATTATGTCTTCTCAAAATAACATGGCCAAAGAAAGTTACCCCTACAAAATCATATAGTCTGGCTATGCTCTATCTTCCCCACACAAAATATTTAAATCATGCACAACCTCGATGACAAGCCAAGCAATTGTTTCATACTTTTGGTGTTCTCAAACTTTTCAATCTTCACGCAATACATGAGCGTGAGCCATGGATATAGCACTATATGTGGAATAGAATGGTGGTTGTGGAGAAGACAAAAAGGAGAAGATAGTCTCACATCAACTAGGCGTATCAACGGGCTATGGAGATGCCCATTAATAGATATCAATGTGAGTGAGTAGGGATTGCCATGCAACGGATGCACTAGAGCTATAAGTATATGAAAGCTCAAAAAGAAACTAAGTGGGTGTGCATCCAACTCGCTTGCTCACGAAGACCTAGGGCATTTTGAGGAAGCCCATCATTGGAATATACAAGCCAAGTTATATAATGAAAAATTCCCACTAGTATATGAAAGTGATATCATAGGAGACTCTCTATCATGAAGATCATGGTGCTACTTTGAAGCACAAGTGTGGTAAAAGGATAGTAGCATTGTCCCTTCTCTCTTTTCTCTCATTTTTTTTTCTTTTTTTGGGCCTTTTCTCCTTTTTTATGGCCTCTTTTTTTTAGTCCGAAGTCTCATTCCAACTTGTGGGGGAATCATAGTCTCCATCATCCTTTCCTCACATGGGACAATGCTCTAATAATGATGATCATCACACTTTTATTTACTTACAACTCAAGAATTACAACTCAATACTTAGAACAAAATATGACTCTATGTGAATGCCTCCGGCGGTGTACCAGGATATGCAATGAATCAAGAGTGACATGTATGAAAGAATCATGAACGGTGGCTTTGCCACAAATACGATGTCAACTACATGATCACGCAAAGCAATATGATAATGATGAAGCGTGTCATAGTAAACGAAACGGTGGTAGGTTGCATGGCAATATATCTCGGAATGGCTATGAAAATGCCATGATAGGTAGGTATGGTGGCTGTTTTGAGGAAGGTATATGGTGGGTGTATGATACCGGCGAAAAGTGCGCGATATTAGAGAGGCTAGCAATGGTGTAAGGATGAGAGTGCGTATAATCCATGGACTCAACATTAGTCATAAAGAACTCATATACTTGTTGCAAAAATCTACAAGTTATCAAAGCAAAGTATTACACGCATGCTCCTAGGGGGATAGATTGGTAGGAAAAGACCATCGCTCCTCCCCGACCGCCACTCATAAGGAAGACAATCAATAAATAAATCATGCTCCGACTTCATCACATAACGAATCACCATACGTGCATGCTACGGGAATCACAAACGTTAACACAAGTATTTATCAAATTCATAGCCACTCATCTAGCATGACTCTAATATCATCATCTTCATATCTCAAAACAATTATCAAGCATCAAACTTCTCATAGTATTCAACACACTCATAAGAATTTTTTTACTAATCTTGGATGCCTATCATATTAGGACTAATTTTATGATTAAAGAAAATTACCATGCTGTTTTGTAGGACTCTCAAAATAATATAAGTAAAGCATGAGAGAACAAAAGTTTCTATAAAACAAAACCACCGCCGTGCTCTAAAAGATATAAGTGAAGCACTAGAGCAAAAACTATATAGCTCAAAAGATATAAGTGAAGCACATAGAGTATTCTAATAAATTCCGAATCATGTGTGTCTCTCTCAAAAGTGTATTCAGAGAGGATGATTGTGGTAAACTAAAAAGCAAAGAATCAAATCATACAATACGCTCCAAGCAAAACACATATCATGTGGTGAATAAAAATATAGCTCCAAGTAAAGTTACCGATGGACGAAGATGAAAGAGGGGATGCCTTCCGGGGCATCCCCCAGCTTTGGCTTTTTGGTGTCCTTAGATTACCTTGGGGTGCCATGGGCATACCCAAGCTTAGGCTCTTGCCACTCCTTGTTCCATAATCCATCAAATCTTTACCCAAAACTTGAAAACTTCACAACACAAAACTCAACATAAAATCTCGTGAGCTCCGTTAGCGAAAGAAAACAGAACACCACTTCAAGGTACTGTATTGAACTCATTCTTTATTTATATTGGTGTTAAACTTAATGTATTCCAACTTTTCTATGGTTTATAAACTATTTTACTAGCCATAGATTCATCAAAATAAGCAAACAACACACGAAAAACAGAATCTGTCAAAAACAGAACAGTGTGTAGTAATCTGTAACTAACGCAAACTTCCGTAACTCCAATTTTTTTGAAAAAATAGGAAATCCTATATGATTTTTTTATTACTGTAATTGGAATCAGTATTTGATCACGTTCTGGTGAATTTAAACAATTGTTTTCGTGAACAGAATGTTTCTGGAATTTTCAGCAAGATCAAATAACTATCATCCAAGAAGGTCCTATAGGTTTAACTTGGCACAAACACTACTTAAAACATAAAAACAAATCTAACCAGAGGCTAGATCAATTATTTATTAAATAACAGCAAGTAAAAATATTGGGTTGTCTCCCAACAAGCACTTTTCTTTAAAGCCTTTTAGCTAGGCATTGATAATTTTAATGATGCTCACATGAAAGACAAGAATTGAAGCACAAAGGGAGCATCATAGAACACGTATAAACACATCTAAGTCTAACATACTTCCTATGCATAGGAATTTTATAAGCAAACAAATTATCATAGCAAGCAAAAATTAGCATATGTAAGGAAGAAGAAAGAGACGATAGCAATCTCAACATGACGAGAGGTAACTTAGTAAGATAAAAATTTCTACAACCATATTTTCCTCTCTCATAATAATTACATGTAGGATCATAGGCAAATTCAAAAAAATAGCTATCACATAACATATTCTCAACACGATCCACATGCATGCGAAGTTGACACTCTTCCAAAATAGTGGGATTATCATTAACTAAAGTCATGACCTCTCCAAACCCACTTTTATCAAAAATACCATATGATTGAACATTCTCCAAATATGTGGGATCTAAAGTTGACACTCTTCCAAACCCACTTTCAATATTATTGCAAACACTATTATCAATCTCATATTCATCACGGGGCTTAAATAAATTTTCAAGATCATAAGAAGAATCACCCCAATCATGATCATTGCAACAAGCAGTAGACATAGCAAAACTAGCATCCCCAAGCTTAGGGTTTTGCATATTATTAGCACAATTGACATCAAGAGAATTTATAGTAAAATCATTGCAATCATGCTTTTTATTCAAGGAGCTATCGTGAATCTCTTCATAAATTTTTTCATCACAATTTTCAGATTCACGAATTTCAAGCAAAACTTCATAAAGATAATCTAGTGCACAAAACTCACTAGCAATTGGTTCATCATAATTGGACCTCTTAAAAAGATTAGCAAGCGGATGAGGATCCATAGAGGTTCTCTGTTTAGCAATAGATAAACAATTATTCCAACCAAACGAGCAAACGAGCCAAGTAAGACATCAAAGCAAACGAAAAGACGAACAGAAGAAGGGTGAATAAAACGGCAAGGTCGAACTGGGGGAGAGGAAAACGAAAAGCAAATGGCAAATAATGTAATGCGAGGGATAAGAGTTTGTGATGGGTACTTGGTATGTCTTGACTTGTGCGTAGACTCCCCGGCAACGGCGCCAGAAATCCTTCTTGCTACCTCTTGAGCACTGCGTTGGTTTTCCCTTGAAGAGGAAAGGGTGATGCAGTAAAGTAGCATAAGTATTTCCCTAAGTTTTTGAGAACCAAGGTATCAATCCAGTAGGAGACCACGCGCGAGTCCCACGCACCTACACAAACAAATAAGAACCTGACAACCAATGCGATAAAGGGGTTGTCATCCCCTTCACGGTCACTTACGAGAGTGAGATCTGATAGATATGATAAGATAATATTTTTGGTATTTTTACGATAAAGAGTAAAAAGTAAAATAAACGGCAATAGAAATAGCTTGTTGACGGGAGATTAATATGATGGAAAATAGACCCGGGGGCCATAGGTTTCAGTAGTGGCTTCTCTCAAGAGCATAAGTATTACGGTGGGTAAACGAATTACTAACGAGCAATTGATAGAATTGAGCATAGTTATGAGAATATCTAGGTATGATCATGTATATAGGCATCACGTCCGCGACAAGTAGACCGAAACGATTCTGCATCTACTACTATTACTCCACACATCGACCGCTATCCAGCATGCATCTAGAGTATTAAGTTCATAAGAACAGAGTAATGCTTTAAGTAAGATGACATGATGTAGATGGATAAACTCATGCAGTATGATATAAACCCCATCTTTTTATCCTCGATGGCAACAATACAATACATGTCGTTTCCCTTTCTGTCACTGGGATCGAGCACCGCAAGATTGAACCCAAAGCTAAGCACTTCTCCCATTGCAAGAAAGATCAATCTAGTAGGACAAACCAAACTGATAATTCGAAGAGACTTGCAAAGATAACCAATCATACATAAAAGAATTCAGAGGAGATTCAAATATTGTTCATAGATAATCTTGATCATAAACCCACAATTCATGGGATCTCGACAAACACACCGCAAAAGAAGATTACATCGAAGAGATCTCCAAGAAGATCAAGGAGAACTTTGTATTGAGATCCAAAGAGAGAGAAGAAGCCATCTAGCTAATAACTATGGACCCGAAGGTCTGAGGTAAACTACTCACACATCATCGGAGAGGCTATGGTGTTGATGTAGAAGCCCTCCGTGATCAATGCCTCCTCCGGCGGTGTGCCGGAAAAGGCCCCAAGATGGGATCTCACGGGTACAGAGAGTTGCGGCGGTTGAAATAGGGTTTTTGCTCCGTATCTGGTGTTTCCAGGGTATATGGGTATATATAGGAGGAAGAAGTACGTCGATGGAGCAACGAGGGGCCCACGAGGGTGGAGGGGGCGCTAAGGGGAGTAGGCGCGCCCCTGCCTCGTGCCCTCCTCGTTGATTGCTTTACGTAGACTCCAAGTCCTCTGGATCATGTTTGTTCCGAAAATCATGTTCCCGAAGGTTTCATTCCGTTTGGACTCCGTTTGATATCCTTTTCCTTCGAAACACTGAAATAGGCAAAAAAACAGCAATCTGGGCTGGGCCTCCGGTTAATAGGTTAGTCCCAAAAATAATATAAAAGTGTATAATAAAGCCCATTAAACATCCAAAATAGAATATAATATAGCATGGAGCAATAAAAAATTATAGATACGTTGGAGACGTATCAGCAGTACATTGTAAGATTATCTTGCTGTAAAATTACTTGTTGCAATATGACCTACTTGTTGACAGTAAATCTGCATATACCCAAAACATGCACACAAGCAAGTGTCAGCTTTTAACTTGGGCGATGCTACTAGATCGCAAAATTAAGGTCAGATCGACATGCGAAGGGCAGGTAAGATCAATCTTACCTGCGAAGTGGTACCAGATGGGGCTGGAGTAGACTTGTTCGAAGCTGGCACCACTGGAGCTTCGGGCGGCGCGGCCAGGGATTGGGGAGAAGAGGTGCCGTTGTCAGACCTTGTTGTCGACGAAGCAGTGGAGAATCATGGCCGGAGCAGGGGAGTGGGTGGCCGGAGCGGATCCGGCCGATTTGACGACGACAAGGTGACCGCTTGGCAAACCCTAGCCGTCGCCCTCCGTGTCTCCTCTCTGTCTCTGCAAAGAACGAAGTGTCGTGGGATTGGGAATGGGGGTGGGCTTGGGGTTGGGGCCATCGCTCGCTTTTCTCTCTGCCTCCCACTTGTACAGGCCCACAAAAGGAAGAAAGTGTTGGGCCGGATCAGATGCAGATTTGGCAGCTTACCAATTTTGGCCAAACAGAAAACATCAGCATCACCAGGCTAGCAGGACCACCACAGGTGTGCTTTTGAAGAAACCCTAAAAATACAGTGCTGTTCATATTGCATGTGCATGAGTCTTTCAGTACACCAATTGATCCTGAATAATTTTAAGCACTCCACAATATATATATATATGAAAATAATGGTTAACCAATAAAATGGTAAACTATTAGATGCAAGGTTTTAAAAAAAAATCAATAATTGAATTGTATGCATTTTTATGATTAAATTTAATAAATGTAAAATTTTTGAAAAAATTATGATAATTAAAATATTCATTGGTATTTAAAAAAACCCGCAAATGACTACTTATGCCAACCAGAACTTCTTCAGGGTTTCGATTACTCATCTATTCTTTGGCATGCTGGTTCTCATAACGCCTTCTTCGGACCTTCTCTTTTTCCGACAAAATCCTGAGATATTGGGCTAGCGCCTTGTGTTTTGCCCTCACACCATGTTTCATTTGGTAGCCTTTGGCAACTCCTTCAGCGTGCTCAAGAATACTAACAAAAGCTGGGTCCAGATATTTGCCACAGAACGTGCAACGATACGCCATACGCTTAGGCACGTTGCACTGTCCATTCTGCAATTCTTCAAGGGTTTTCTGAGTGTGTGCATCCATCTCTCCTTCGGAAATGTCCACATAATCATCAGAATAAGGCTGCAAGTTTAAATTATGTATGATATAAGCTGCACCATTGTTTACAATACCTAATATTCCCTAAGTTCCATACTGTAGTGCCTATAAATTATTTTTAAAATAAATATTTATTAACTTTGAAAATTTAAGGAGAAAAAAGCAATATCAAATCCATATGGAAGCATAAATCATATGATGTACTTTAAAACAAATTGTCAATAAACATGGACAACCTTTACGATGTCTGACTTTTAGCATAAAACCAAAACACACTAAATTGTGGAGTGGATGAACAATTAATTTCTCAAAGATTGATTGAATAAATAATGATCATTACGTATTGATGATCAACAGTATATTTAGAGCTAGATTCCATTATGCCAATTCAACAACATATTGATGGTTTAATGATTAACCTCTAACCTTAAACTTGAAGACAGATCTAGGGTTAAAAAAATAAAATTACCGTAATGGAATTCTAGTCCATGCCGTGCATGTGCTGCTGCTTGTGATCGACGATAGAGTAGTGCACCTCCTCGTTGACACGATGCTTCTCTGGGTCGGACACCGAGTAGTCCAAAGCTTTCTTGTGGGGATGCTGATCCATGCGATGGACGACGACGTCGGTGGTTAGCCCCGCAAGTCCACGATCTGTCACGACGGCGTCCATGATAGGCCCCCACGTCCATGGCCCTGATCTGTCACGACGGCCAATCAACCTCCACGAGTGGATTTCATATCCGGCGGCAGGGAGGCGGGCGTGTGAGCGGCGGCGATGGTTTTAGAGCGTACCCTAGGGGGAGAGATGCGGGGAGTAATTGGTAGTTACCTACTATAGCGGAAATACTTGTGAGAAAAATTGATTGGTCGGTGTTGGGCACCTTCAATGCAGCAGCGCTTATTTAGGCGCTTAATTAGGATCCTGGGAAAAAAATCACAATCATAGGCACTAGGGGCAGGCGCTAGGAACCGGATTTTGTACATCTACGTGATGCAATCCAAAGATCGTGTCCGGGGTGGATGGGTTGGGGATTGAAAATTTTGTACATAAACCCTAGTGCTCAAGACTTGTGAAACATCAGATCAAATTGTCATCAAGTGATCTAAAAATTTCAAACTGAGAAAGAAGTGTACGCAGAGGCCATTATAGTATTACTTGGATCGAGACTTTGTGATGATCATGTAGCCACGCCACAACCAACACGATGGTTCTAGTATTACTTGGATCGAGACTTTGTGATCATCATGTAGCCACGCCACAACCAACACGATGGTCTCCGTGGCCATCTATACATCACACCATGCACCGTTGGCCACCTAGACCCTCAAGCCATGCATCGATAGTCGTCACGTCTCACATGCATTTGCGATGCTAGCAATGTCATCACGTGATGTCATAAACTAACAAGCGTGTGACAATAATTTGAAAAAACAACAAGAAAATACTCCGTCCCAAAATTTTGACTAAAACATGACTTGATACATCCGTATTTACACAAATCTAAGACAAGAATTTTGGGACGGAGGGAGTACTAAAGCATCAATATTCCAATCCTAGGTTGTTATAAGAGAAGCTTGGATTTCCATCTACCAAGCTGATTGCAGCTCAAGGCTGCAATTCCATTGCACTAGTACGTTAGATATGTAGTCGGCACACAACTTAACATGCATAGTTGTACCATAGTTCAACAGTAAGCATACGGTACTTCTTAACATAGTTCATCCATAAAGTCTCGCCAACATACCACAAACTAGGGTAGTACTTAACCTAGTTCAGACCAAAAGAGCTTCCATTCTAGCTGCCAGGGTGCGCGAACTGCCCTAAACCCTCTCCAAGAACTCAGCAAGCACGACGTGTGCCACCCTGGAAGCATAGCCATGGGCGTGGCTAGCGGCTCGTCCGAGTGCATGCTGGATAACACTCATACGGGTGTTATTAACCTTGCGGTTGCAGAAAGGGCATCCGTGGCACCCAACACTCACTACTAGGGAAAATCCTAGCAGCAGCGTGGGTCTTATGCCTATCAGTAGCGCGGGACGGTGCGCTACTGATAAGGCGCTACAACTAACATGTAGCAGTAGCGCCTGTCGTCCCACGCTACTGCTATACATGGATAGCAGTAGCGCGCTTTGGTGAAGAGCGCTGCTGATAATATCTGCAACGCTTTTTACATGGAAGCACTACTGGTAAGGCGGCGCTACTGCTAACTTTCTTCCCCTCGCTACTACTAGTTTTATTAGTTTTTTTTCTGCATATTTTTTTTGTATTTGAATAGGCTTTATACAATAATCTTTAGCATATCATACACATACAAATGTAATCATAGCATATACATACAAATAGTCTCATCAAATCATGTCATCATCATAATCATCATCCAACACAAAGTGGTCTCTCGTCATCATCTCGAAAATAGCGATACAAGTCTCGATTACTTGCAACTACATCATCATCCATCCAAACAATGATATACGCGAGAAGAGCTATCACTTTGAGTGAGAGCGGAACTATGCAGTACACGAGTTCGTATCCCTCTGTCGCATTAGCGTGAACCTAAACTAACTACTGCCCGTCGCTCGGAAACCAGAAACCTGTACACCTGGGCCTGACACTCCGGCCACTCGTCGTATATATTCTCCTGGCGTAGCACTTCTTCGCCATCGATGATCTATGCACCTGCATCGTCACATGAGTCGATGATATGCAACATATATAGTTGAGCAACAGAAAGAGACAGACTTGGCAAAAATAGAAGCAACATATCATAAGCATAAATAACAAAGTTGATCGTACCCAAAATGCCCTAACTAGAGTGATCGTCGCTAGTCGAGGAGGACGGTTTAATTACATCACAAATAAAGTTTCGTCGTGCATAACTCAAAGTTTCATCATACAGAAAGTATGGACTAAACGGACACATTGTCATATATCGACAATCACTCCAACATGTCGTTCCATCCATCCAAGTCAGGGAGATAGTCCCCGAGCCTAGTGAAAGGCTTCAGGTCGAGACGCTGAGAGGTTACCCGTGTTCGGACGTCTTCCCGCGACATTTGTCCTTCTTCGTAGAACATCCCTGTTTTTCCGACGACCTCCTTCATGATGATTTGGGCAAGTTCGAGCTGGATGTGATAGAACTCGGCTCGAAGTCGATGATCCTCGATATCTCCTGCGTTCTT
The DNA here is from genome assembly GCF_002575655.3 of Aegilops tauschii subsp. strangulata. Lineage (NCBI taxonomy): Eukaryota > Viridiplantae > Streptophyta > Magnoliopsida > Poales > Poaceae > Aegilops > Aegilops tauschii. The sequence continues at coordinate 327,236,461 of NC_053040.3, forward strand.
TGCCCATTGCAGAATATGGGCATCGCCAGATGTAGGTGACATGCGAAGGTTCTGGTGATCCCGTCTGTACTCCAGCATGTGGTGTAGGACATAGAATCCATCATTAAGAGAACCACTCGGTTGCTGGATGCAGCAGAAGTCGGTCTTATGGCCGAAGGCGAGCCTGCTGCCCCTTCTCTTCTTGTCCTGGACCTCTCCACCCCGTGCTTCATAGTAAAACATAGCACTGTCGAGAACATCCTTGATGTGGGTGTAATCCTTTTTGTTAATGTTCTTCGACGAGTCCAAGTAAAGAGCGTGGGAATATCGGGGGTAGAGGATGATGAGGAAAGCGCGCCCGCCGCTGCGCAAAATAAGTACACCTCAAATTAATTTGCCTCCACCGTGCAAATGAATGATTGAAATCGAAGGAAGGATATCTGCGCGGATGACTTACAGGGGATGATAAGGCACGAGAATCGCCCCTTTGTCCTTATTGGCGAGCATGAAATTGACGATGTATTCCCTCGCGTATTCACGGTGCTTTGCGCAGACTCCCAAGAAGCTCTCGTGCATGAAGTACGGGTCAGCGACACAGATATGAGGTATCTGCTCAACCCCGATGATGTAGTTCATGTGTAAGGCATAAAGGCGGACAAACGTAAAATCCAGCTTCTTCACGTGAAACATGTTGAATATGTAATCGAATTGAAGGAAGAACTTATCCGCGGGGAAGAAGTCGACGTACGACAGTTGCCGCAGAACGTTAACCACATAGGGTGGGTATCCTGGATCTTTCGAGGCGATGAGGCCTTTCTCTATCCGCAACACATCGTCATGAAGACTCCTTAGATCGCCGAATCTGGCCCTTAGCCCTGCTGCAGGTAGGATTGGTTGACCGGGGATATGCAATTTGTCCGCACCGGTGATATGTATACGGTCTTGAACCCGAGGCTGCTGAGGCGGCTGGATCATAGAATCAGCTTTCTTGCCTTTCCTTGCTCTCTTCCTAGGCTTCTTTGCTGGAAGGTCGTCTATAATACGTTGAGCCTCCGGAGGCGGCAATTCAGGCACCGACTCATGACGCTCAAACCCTGAGTAGGCGCCAGTATAGACATACTGTTGAGTGCCATCGTCATCCTCATCCTCATCCATGGCGACGTCATCAGCGACTAATGGAGCCTCTTCCTTACCCCGTCCGCTATCACCCAACCCTACACCCGACGCTAATTGGGTAGGTGGGGTGTTGATGTTCATACCTTGCTGAGGCTGCGTGCTCGTGGGTGTGCTCCTGGCCGCCTCCAGACGAAGCAGACTCTTTGGCCACAACAGGACCCACCCATTGCAACAATCACCAAGCCGCCGCGGGGTCTCGTCGTCATCCCCCCTAGTACCAGAGGAGGCAAATTCTCGTGGCCCGGTTTGACACTGGCCATGGAAACCTTGAAGACGTTCGGGGGGATCGGCCGACTGTGGAACAATGGTTCCTTCGGCTTCATTATCGTCGCCTTCCCCACGTCCACCTTCTGGTCGCCGATGGTGTACAATATGGTGCACGGTGTTCCGTCGGCCTACAAAGAAAAGTCTGCGACGTGAGACATCCGAAAGGCAACGAAAACGGGAGATTATACATTTATTGAAGGGGGCCGGTGTGAAAGATACCGTGAGGGCGTCGAGCTCAGCCAAAGAAGAAGCACCGCCGAGCACGTCCGGTGCGGGAGCAGGTGCAGCTGCAGGTGCTGGTGCAACACTAGTCGAGCTGCTCCCCAAGAAGTCAGCAAGGGGAAAGTCCGCTGCATTTTTTTCTCTGGATTTTGCCTGGTCCAATTGAAAACGGCCGGAACCAAGGAAGTAGACATATCTACAACCATCTGTTTTGCGGTAGCTACCGCTGTTGCGACTGTCTGAGATGATTTCTTCTCAACCGCAATCTCAACCTTCTTGTCGATGTTTTCTTTGGTTATCCTCCATCTTTCCTTTCTCTCCTCCTTGGTCTCACTGTAGTACTTCTTCCACGTGGCGCCGTCTCCGACACCATGCACGCATCCATACGACGGTCGAGTATCCACCGGGAGTCGTTTCAATATGTTCAATGCCCGGTTGAATGGAGTGTCCCACTTGGGCCTCGCCAACGCCTTAGACGGCGAGTCGCTTTCGGCCGCAATCCTGTGCTGCTCTCTCTGCAAAAGGCACAAGGATCGTTTACAAATATGACTAACGTGTAGTCGAATTGATCAAAAACTAAAATTACCAGCAGTCTAATGAACTCCGTCGTGAGCGCGTTCGTCTCGAAAACCTTCTTCACTGGGTCCCAACGGTGCCGGGCCCTGAGGACGTCACACTCCTGCGGGACGGTGAACTCCGCCAAGGGGTCTGGGATGCCCAGACTCGCGGCTTCCGCGTCCTCCTTGGCCCATATGGACCTCTTCCCGCCGTAACCATGGCTTCCGAGGTGGTGGCACCCAATGTTCCTCTGTTGAAGCCCCTTCATGTACTTTGAATTTTTTGGCATATTCGGCCTCGCAAGCCGCCTTGAATATTTCAAATTGCTCTGCCGTGATTGTCGGATTATCCTTTACAATCTCGGAGTAGGGTTCCTTTTTGTCGATCTTTGCTTTCACCCTTGTTTTCCAGGCGGCCAACGCGTTGCTAAACTTGGACATGGCGTGTTTGTTTATCTTCTTCATTGCCGGGTCCTTATCTGGATCTTTATAATCCTTTTCATTCCGGCCCGGGAACAAGAATATCTGGTGCAGCTTCTTTAGGAGGGAGGGCCTCATATTATCTATCTTCTGTAGTTTCTCATCGTTGATGGTGGCGGTTGTCCGTACGATGCAGCCTATTTGATTGTCGTAGCACGCGCCCGCTTCCTCGGGTGCGGTTGGCTCAAATTTGCCATCGTCCACCGACGTGACCACCAGTCTAGTAGTCCTGAGTTTGTTAGGAAGCTGTTGCCTCTTTGCTTTTGGTTCTACACCGGCTCCGCTCCCCGAGGCAGCGCCGGCCTCAGTCTCAGCGCCGGTCTCGATGCCGGTCTGAGTCTCAGCGCCGGTCTCAGTCTTAACACCGGTCCGCGTGTCGGTCTCAGTCCCCGATGCGACCGGTGGGCCCAGCAACAACATCGGTTGATCGTCGGCAAGGCTCAAAAATTCGTCTGCCGCCAGGTAGACGTTGTCGCAATAACTAGAACCCTGTCCTTCTTCGTTGCTAGCCATGTTTCCTACGATTAAATCTAGTCAATTAATTCTAAACCTAATAAAATGAATAATGACATAAAAAAGGCCTATGTTTTGCAGGAACGTTGACTCCTTCCCGGTGCGGCAAATCCCGGGCACTCGATATGTCCTAGTTTGTAGCACAAGTCATGCCGAAATTCACGGAAAATTTTGGCATGACCTTTGCTAAAAAGTGGACAAATCGAGAACCTGAAATTTGCCGGAACGGAAATGAATCAACATTCCGGCAAAACATAGGCCACTCAGCTTCATTCCCTGGAAACAACAAAAGGCCACTTGGGCACAATCGAAACATGGGCAAACACAATTGAGGAATATGCATATATCCTGACCACTTCAAATTTGCATGTCCTAGTGTTTGACACTTCAAGAAAATCTACACAAATCTCATGCTCTCTCAAACTTCAATTAAAAAACCAAATATAGATTATATTTAGTTAACTACTGAACTAAACTTTACTCTAAACTAAACCCTATTGCCCTAATTAACATCTAGTTAAACAAACTCAATTCAAAAACTAAACCCTACTGAACTAATTAACATCTACATTATCTACTACTTAACATCTATTATTACCCTAACTAAAAAACATCAACATTATCTACTACTTAACTTTAACATCTATTAACTAAAAAGGATGGGTGGGGGGCTTACAGAGAGGGGAGAGACGGTGGCCGGGAGGTGCTTAGCGGCGAGGGCGGGCTCAGGATCAGGACGCGGCGGTCCTGGTGGGATCGGGGGCGGTGAGGTCGACGGCGGCGGCAGTGAGGTCGAGGAAGGCGACGGTGAGGTCGAGGGCGGCCCGAGAGGCGGTGGCGGTGAGGGTGAGCGGCCTCGGGCGGCGGCCGTGAGGATGAGCGCGGCGTCGACGCCGGCAGGAGACGGCGGCGAAGTGGGGGCGACGACGAAGTGGGGGAGACGGCGGCGAAGTGGGGCGAGGATCGATTTGGGGGAGAAGTGGTGGCCGGGGGGAAACCGTTTTTGGTTAAGTCAAAAGTAACGGTAGCGCGTTACAGAAAACGCGCTATAGCTAAGTTAGCTATAGCGCGTTTCCGAGAACGCGCTACTGCTACGTCTTCATCATTTTTCCCCTTTTTCATTTATTTTTCTTTACATTTCATATTTTTCCTTTCTCTTTTTTCTATTTCTTTCATTCTTATTTACTTTTCTATTCGCTTTTTATTTTATTTTCTTTTCGTTAGCAGTAGCGCTTTACGCGTAAACGCGCTGCTATAAGTGTATTAGCGGTAGCGCGGTTTTTGGAGGATCGCTACTACTATGTGTAGCACATCGGCTAAGTGATTGGAATTTTAGTAGTAGCGAGTTTTGGGTGAGACGCGCTACTGATATATGTCCATCTGCAGCGCGCTTATTTTGCGCGCGCTACTGCTGTCTAGCAGTAGCGTGCTTTTTTAACAAGCGCTACTGCTAAAGTTCTGTATATAACGTTTTCTCTAGTAGTGACTAGGCCTGACACATCTGGCATGCACATCACCGACAAGCTCCCTCCCCTTGCGACTCATGTAGATCATCTGGCCTTCTTCGTCAGTATCTACGTCTTCAGATAGTATCCACATGTAGTAAAAAATGTTGCGTAAATAATGGGAATTCAGCAGGCACAGAGTCTATGAAACATAATATTATAGATGATAGCATAAACCTGAAACCCTAAATGATCTTGATGAAAGAAGTGTGTTGTTTATTAGGTGCTACATAAACAACCAATGTGTTAACATATAATAGAAAATAATGAAGGATCAACCATACATTTATGTGCCGAGCACCCAACACAGTTACCATGATGATGCGAGCTCACAACTTAATGCAAAAAAATTCACTCACGACGTAAAATGCATGAACTGATGATGTACCATGGCAGAGCTGCGTAAAGATGTACCAATGCAAAAACAGGACTTAAAACTTACATGGATGACTTGCTGATGTGTCACTGGTGCATGACTCGATAAAATAGGTAGTGAGTTGTATATATTTAGCAATATAGGAAAAGAGAGACGTCTCTAGAACAGTAAAAAATCAACTACATATCTATTCTCCAAGCTTCCAACACACCTCCCTTGATCACTGATATATTTGCTAGTCAAGTAGTAAGATTTGACTACCATATCCAGCTACTATTTCCTGGTTCTCTATCTCAAAGATACCGCCAATTGTCTATCTTATGGATCTCATTAGCTAACCGCAAATTCCTACATAAATAAGACCATTCTGTTGCTTTCTTGAATCCAGTCCATTGTCATAAAAGAGCCACCCTGTATCTAGTAACATATAGATTGTGTGGTTAGGATCATGGATATTGAAAGTCCCCATGTTATCGTCATGGCAGATTCTCCTATTGATACCCCGACAGTCAATGGTCCTTAACTATTCAACATTCTAGCTAAGTAGTTATTATGAATTCTGACAAGAAGCGATCCAAAATTTTGTATTTACAAAGAAACTAATTAACAACGCTCAAGTAAAATAGTGATGAAATCCAGTTTCTTTATGCATTAGCCGCTGCTTAGAGATAATCAATGTTTAAAATCATTGTCACAATCACTTAGGTAGATCATTAAATGAAAACCAAAAATCAGTGCTCAAAGAACAAAAGCAGCAAAACATATACTCAACATTTTAAGACCTTATTTGCCTAGTGCATAACTCGTGCTCAGCGCAAATCAATCTTTATGTTATTACCACAATCATCTGCATAGGAAATTCAATTCCAAGGTGCAGCTACGAAATAGTATAAGCAGGATAACCAACCATAGCCGGATTATTAGCAGAACAATTTATATAGATAAAAAATGACCTCTAAAGGGCTCAACACATGTAACCTAGCAAGTTAGGTAACACATCTACAGAATCTAGATAGGCATTTCATTATTAAAGAAAAAAATAAACCCTAGCCTTCCCCAAAAAGAGAGAAAAGGACAGACCAGACAAAACCTAGGATATTACAATAATAATAAAGGAGATAGATGACTAACATCTTCTTCATCGATGTCGACGGTGACCACAGGCTCAGGCACAAGAGGAACCAACGGCAGAGGAACCGGCTGCGGCAGAGGAGCCACCTGTTCCGGCTGCGGCAGAGGAACCGCCTGCTCCGGCTGATGAGCCACCTGCTGCGACCGAAGAACCTGGACGGCAGCAAGGACGTCAAGCCCGCCCGTGCTGGATTATTAGAACAATAAATTATATAGATCAAAAAATGACATATGCATGGCTCAACAAATGGAACCTAGCTAGACAGTAGCCGATCCAGGATTTCACACTAGGGTGTTCAAAATTTATATCCTAAACAAAAAACCCACAAATAATTTTGATACAGAGGGAGTAATATCTGAAATGTTCATGTGAAAATAATTTCTATTCCATCATAATGATAGTACTAACATGAATGACAGAAAATGAGGATTATTTACTGCATGACCATAGAATGAAATCAATGGTAATTGGGCTCCACGAAGCAAGCAGTTTTATACGAATTGGCATGAAGTTTAGGGAACAAAGTACACCACTTTTAGTCCTTTTACCTAGCATACCTTTCTTAATTTTCTGCCAAAAAATTGGGGTATACAGATGTACACCCATGCACCCATGTGGACCTACCCCTCAACCTAGATCTACAGAATCTAGGCAGGGATTTCTTCGACTAAACGAGAACAGAAACCCTAGTCTTCCCCAAAAAAGGAGGAAAGCACTGACCAGATAAAACTTTGGATTTGGCCCCAAAAGGAAGATAAATGACTGACCTCTTCTCCGTCGTCGTCGCCGATGACCACAGGCTCGGGCGGAGGAGTCAACTGCCGTGGCAGAAGAGTCACCTGCACCGGCGGAGGAGCCACCTGCTCCAGGACGGCGGCGAGGATGTCAAGACGGCCCTGCTGCCCGCTCGACCCCTTGCCGGCGGCCCGGGCGTCGCCCCCGGCGTGGTCCATCCCTCCCATGGTGCGCGACATCTCGACGACGGAGGTGTGTAATATCTCGACGGAGGAGGTGCGGCGGCGGGAAGGGTGCACGACGAGTGGTGAGGCGTGGGAGGAGAAAACCCTCATTTCTGCCTATTTGTGGATTTGTGGATGGGGAAGAGGACGACGCGGCCGACGACGAGATTAATAAGTGAGAAGCGGAGCGGCCAGCTCTAGACTTTGGGATGACTTAATTAGTACTACTTTGGCCATGTTCACACCACCCCGTGCGTTGTTCACACTGCCCCTGATCTGCTAGGCAGGTTTGAGATGGGCACGATCGTGCACAGCAGGATTTAGGAGTAATGCACGTGTCAAGTTGTATTTTTTTAAATATGTTGTAAAACTTCAGAAACAAAGCAATGGCAAATGAAAAGTTACAAAAATTCAGCATTAACTAGTGGTCATCGGCTTTGATGTAAAAACAATTGATTCGTTAATTCCTAAATATTGAATTTAAACATGCACCTAAACCATGGCGGTTAGTTCAAATTTGTCTCATCGTGCGGATTCGTCTACCATATGCATGTCGTTACGGCATCTGGTACCATCAAGGGGAATCAGATGCGGTGCAATGCGACAGCGTTCATACCGACCCATATCATGTACCCCTAGCCAATCGGCAACATGCACTACTAGCCACCTCGATGCGAACCATGCCCTCATGTCCACCATGGGCAACACGCTGCTCAACTAGACACATTTTATGGCAAAATAGTGCATGATGCCCAATCTCGGTGTGCAATATGTGCAGTTGGCTAGCGGTGTATGATTTGAGTATAGCTGGGTGTGCATGGTTGGTGGCTAGATGACTAATAAGTGTGCCTGTGTCATGTCCACGTTGTCAAGGTTGACCGATGGGTGTATATGTGGCCATGTGTGCATGCATCGTGTTGGTCCAGCAGGCGTGCGGTGCATGGGGCGGGCCTTGGTGGCTAGAGACCACATAAAGTGGCACCGAGTTTTGAGGCAAATGGAGGATCGGGCCCCGCACTCCCTCCATAGGCCGGACTCGTTCCCTCTCGATGGCTTGATCGGGTCCCTTTTCATGTGGCCGTGATCTAGATCTTTATTTTTCGAGGTTACAACCCTAGAAATGCTATAAATGTCCCGAATATGGTAGCGGAGCGATAAAGGCCACGCAATGAACTAACCCCCTACCCCCGGCAATTTAAGTTTATTTTCTCTACTCCTATAAAACACTAAGTTTGTGATGGTGGTGCACATGTCATCCGTCATTTTTGGCCATCAGATCTGCATCTAACGACTGTTATGTAAGCTGTGACATTTTTGGAACAAGACCCCACTTCTTTGCTCCAATTTGCAGAAACACCTTAGTATCTTCAAACCAATCACATCCCTCCCCCACCTCATCAAGACATTCACGAGGAATATATTTTGAGTGAAACTTAATACGATTATATTTTTAGTGATATATATACCAAATCTAGTGTTTTCTTTCAAGTTTGTGACCATGCATTATTCTAGTTTGGATCTGTTGCAACACACGGGCACATTGCTCGCTTCTTAGTGAACGAGCTAACGAGTTTCATGAGTAGCTTGTTAGTAACAACATAACACCAATTTTCATCTTGCGCGGCAATTTTTGGAGGCAGCAAACTAGTGCATTTCCTTTTTGAGTCATCATCTTCCTTCTTGAAAACCACATCTACACACTTATCATGTATAGCGTAACACATCAGAATCAATTAACAAGCGCTCACAAGCTTAACTAGTTTCAAACGAACCTAGCCAATCAGGGTTTTATGCTACTTAATCTCAACGAGCTGATGATTCATGAGCACGAGTTTAACAAGCAGAGATGCCAAACCACACACCAATCAACATAGGTCTACCTTAGTTCAACGCTTCCATATATACAAAACCAAACACCACTTAGTAGTACTGGTGCACATAGTTCAACCATAAATGTTCACCACCATAGTATAGCATACGGTAGAACTTAACATAGTTAAAACCAAAAGAGCATCAGTTCTAGCTGCGAGGGTGCGCATTTCCCTATATGGAAGTACTTAGCATAGTTAAAACCAAAAGAGCATTAGTTCTAGCTGCGAGGGTGCGCACTGCCCTAAAGCCTCATCAAGTACTCGGCGTACGCGGCGTGCGCCACCCTGAAAGCGTGGCCATTCTTGAGGGAGCCATGGTTTGTTCCGAGTGCATGCTGAATGGCACTCGTCAGGCTGCCTTTCATCAACTTGTTGTAGTAAGGGCATCCATAGCCCCCCTTCCGATTCTAGGCCTGACACGTTTCTCGTGCACACCACTGTCCAGCTCCCTCACCTTGCGCCTCTTGTAGATCCTCTGGGTTTCTGGCTCGCTGTCGACGTCGTCAGTTAGGACCTACATGTAGTACAAAATGTTGCGTAAGTATATTTAATATGAGAATTCAGCAGGCACAGAGTCTATGAAACATAATGTAATAGATGACAGCGTAAAATATCTTCAAATGATGTTGAAAAAATAAATGCATAACTTATTAGTTGCTACATAAGCAACTAAATGGGATAGTACCATATAGTAAAAACATGAAGGATCAACCATACACGTCGAAGAGAGCACTAGCATTGCCACATTTTGCCACACATTTTTCCCAAGCCTGCCTAAGGTTAGTTCATCAAAATGAGAGCCACAAGTTGGCAAGCCTAAGGGAATCTTGCCACACTTTTTGTGTGTATGCCATGTGGGGCCCAAGTGTGGCTTGCCTAAGGTGTGGCTGGAACCAAACACTCACTTAAGTTGGTCAAACTTGCCTATAACCTTAGGCGTGGAAATCTTTGGCAAAGTTAGTCACAAACCAAACAGCGCTTTAGTGCAACAAACTTCACTTATTACGTAAAAATGCATGAACTGATGATGTATCATGGCAGAGCAGCATACAGATGTACTAATGCAAAAAAATGACTTATAACTTACATGCATGACTAGATAAAATAGCTAGTGAGCTGTATCTATTTAGGGTTAGAATTTTGTGTGCTTATGATGATGGATATTGAAAGTCCCCATGTTATCGTCATGGAAGTTTCCCCCGTTGATCGTTACCCAGCCCATCAATGTTCCTGAACCATTCAACGTTCTAGGTAAAGTAGTTATTATGAATTCTGACAATAAGTGACCCCAAATGTTGTACTTACAAAAAGGGTTTTTATCATTTATGCCACCAGTTGTAAGGATGGCAATGGGTAGGGTATGGGGCGGGTAGAGCAATACCATACCCATACCCGTGTAATCAATGGGTACAAAATTCTACCCATACCCGTACCCATGGGTATGAAACTTTACCCGTACCCATACCCGATGGGTAGCCATACCCATTGGGTACCCAACGGGTAGATCAAATAATACACAAGTTATTCGCAATTTTGCATTCATCTATAGCACATTTGACAAAAAAATATTGATCTCAACTCAATAACAGTTAGATGAGTACATGATAATTATCTCAATTCAAATTAACAATTGGTGACAACTTTAACAAAGGTTCATAAGCTCATGGGTAAAATTGCCATCCTTAAGTCCAGTTGTGTCCCACAACTCAGTTTCGCCACTAGGAATTTCTACTGCTAAAAAATGCCACGCTTCGTTAGACACATGCTCAAAAATGCCACTACACATCATTATTGTGATCTCAAATCTCTTTTGACATGTTATAATGGCATCAATACCTATGGACCAACATGCCAGCTCTCCCTCTATCTCACTACAATAAAGTGTGGGCCCACTTGATCCCAGTAACGTTCTTATTTTTGTATAAAATTATTCGCTTACTTACTCCTCAGAAGTGGGGCCACACTTATCATTGTGAGATAGAGAGAACTGAAATGTGGGTCTAGGCTTTTTTTGTCATATTGGATGGTCAACAAGTTTGACATGAAAATAACAATGTTGAATGACATTATTGAGCAAACATCTAAAGGAACGATGGCATTTTTGATATATCTAATGGCATTTTTGAGTAAGCATCTCACGAATCGATGGCATTTTTGAGCGGCTGTAACTTCTAATGGAAAAACTGACTAGTGGGATACAACTGGTGGCATAAATGATAAAAACCCTACAAAAAAACTAATTAAAACAACTCAAGTAAAACATTGATGCTATCCAATTTGTTTCTAAAATAGCCATTGTTTAGAGATAATCAATGTTTAAAATCATTGCCACGGCCACTTATGGAACATTTAAACCAAAGATCAATCAAGTGCATCCAAACATGTACTCAACATTTTAATACCTTATTTGCCTTGTACTGACCAGAGAAACCTAGGATATTACAAAATAAATAAATAAATAAATAAATAAAGGGGATAAATGACTAACGTCTTCTTCGTTCTCATCGGCGACGACCACAGGTGGGGGCAGAGGAGGCAACTCCCGCGGCAGATGAACACCCAGCTGAGGCTGAGGAGCCACCACCTGCTCCGGCAGAGAAGCCAGAGGAGCTACCTGTTCCGGATTATTAGCATAATAATTTATACCGGTCAAAAACTGACATATACATGTCTCAATAAATGTAATATAGCTACACGGCAGCGGATCCATGATTTCATACTTGGGTGTTCAAAAATTTATATTGCAAACTAAAACCAAAACAATATTTTTCAAATGGAGGGAGTAATATCTAAAATTTTCATGTGAAAAGATTATTTGTCCATCGTAATGAGAGTACTGACATGAATGATAGAAAATGAAGATTATTTACTTCATGACCATACAATATGACATTTTCATAAACAAGGCATGGCGTTGTTATCATTAAGTTGCAGAAAATATTTCACAATCACCTACATAGGCAATTCAATTCCAAGATCCGGCTACGTATTTGTATTAGCACAGTCACCAAACCTAGGTGGATTTATTAGCAGAAAAAATTATCTAGATCAAAATATTGCCTATACAGGGCTCAACACATGTAACCTAGCTAGTTACCTAACACATCTACAGAATATTGATATGGAGTCCATCGATCAAAGGTAAAAAGAAACCCTGGCCTTCCCCAAAAATAGAGAAAAGGACTGACCAGAGCACACCTAGGATTTTACAAAAAATTAAAGGAGATAGGTGACTAACGTCTTCTTTGTTGATGTCGCCAACGACCACAGGCTCGGGCACAGGAGGCATCACTCGCGGCAGAGGAGACACCGGCTCCGTCTGAGGAGCCAGAGCAGCTACCGGGGCCCACATAAATGGCTGTGCAAAGACAGTTTCATGCCGGTCAAGTATCATATATAAGAAATTTCGGCCAAAAAAATTCGGGTGCATTACTGTACCGGTGCTGCTGCTATCAAAATTTGGCATCAACACATTTTGGATGCACGAGAGACATGGGATCTGAGTGGTTGGTAGATCTAAAAAACAAGATAACCTATACAATGAGGAGCCGACCCCCACACCCATGCACCCATGTGGATCCGCCCTGAAACCTAACGGATCTAACGAATCTAGGTACGGATTTCATAGATGGAAGAAAAGCAGAAACCCTAGCCATGCCCAAAAATAGATAAAGGACTGAACAAGGAAACCTAGGATATTACCAAAAATAGGAGTTAGATGACTGACCTCTTCTCCACCGTCGTCGTCGACGACGTTGACCACGGGCTGCGGCAGAGGAGGCAGATGGCGTGGTAGAGGAGTCACCTGCTCCGGCGTAGGTGCCACCTGCACCAGATGAAGAGCCTGGACGTGGTCGACGACGTCAAGGCCGCCCTGCTGCCGGCTGGACCCCTCGCCGGCGGGGACGGGTATCTCCATGTGCAGCTTCGCACGGGGCTTGGATGCTTCATGCACCATGGCGTCGGCCCCGGCATCGGCCCTCCCTCCCATGGTGCGCTTGGGCATCTCGGCGGCGAAGGTGCAGCGGCGGGAAGTGCACTGCGAGTGGTGAGGTGTGGGAGGAGAAAACCCTCGATTGTGGCTATTTGTGGATGGAGAAGAGGACGGGAAGAGGGGGGCGGCGATGAGATTAATGCTATGGGGAAGCGGAGCGGCCGATTTAGTCCCTGTCTAGTCAAACGCATTTGTTGCCACGTTCACACCTCCCCGTGCGTTGTTCACACCACCACGCCTGTCATGTCAAAACGCAACTTCTCACTAAAATGAATAGCCCGATCGTGCATAGCCATGATTTAGGAGTAATGCAACTTCCCTTCAAAAAATTGTGTAATGCAACTGCTCCCTCATTACACAGAACAAAGTCATACGGTGGGACAACTGCATTTGTAGGCTTGTTTCATCTGCACGTGTCATGTTTTATATTTGTCCTAAAATATGTTGTAAAACTTTACAAACAATGGAATGGCAAATGGATGTGACAAAGCTTCGTCATCAACTGCGCGGATTCGTCTACCATATATCCGATGTCCGGTACCGAGGAGGGGAATGTTGATCCATGCGATGCCATGCGTTTCATCTGGACCCATATCATGCACCCCTAGCCAACCGGGCCAAAACATGCGTCGCTAGCCTTCTCGATCCAAACAATGAGCTAGTGTCCACCATGCGCAGAGATGCTCATGTGGATAGGTTTGCTAGCACTAGTGAATGACGTCGGATCTCGGTGTGCAATATGTGTAGCCGTGTGTCTCTTTGGCATGCCTGGCATACTGATGGGAGGGACTTGTCGAAGGTCCAATGAACCGCGGTGGGGTCAATGGTGGATGTATGGTGTGGGTCAACCTGGCTAATGGTGCATGGTTTGAGTGTAGGTGGCTAGGTGTGCATGGCTGGGGGGCTAGATGGCTAATGAGTGCGCATGCGTCATCTGTACATTGTCAAGGTTGAACGGTGGTTGTCTACGTGGCCATACGTGCATGCATGGTGTGGGTCCAATTGGCGTGCGGCACACGGGACGTGCCTTGGTGGCTAGGGCCCACAACTTGCAGCACAGAGTTCTGAAGCAGATGAAGGGGTGGGCCCCGGTCTCCGTCCACAAGCAGGACTTGTTCCCTCTCGGTGGCTAGATCCGGGATGCGTTTTGGTCTCATTTACACACAACCTACGTGAAGGCTTATGTGTGCCGCTCTCGATGTTCGACCACACCCACACCGCAAAAGGTCCCAAGAAATTCCGATCCCTCGTGAATTTGCACGGATTATAGCGGCGGCAGACGACACCCGGCATTTTTGCCCTTAACAACGACTCTGAGGTGGCCCTTCCCATTGGTCGCACATGGCCCATATATGGACCAGAGCTTAGCATGGAACTGTCACCCCCAATCCCTGCTATGATTTCATGTGGCCGCGGTATAGATCCTGAATTTCCGAGGATACTACCCTAGAAATGCGGCAAATGTCCCGAATATGGCATGCGCGGGCTTTGAGAAAGGCCGGGACCTTGCATGCGCTTTTGGATTGTTCTCCGTTGACCAAAGAGAAAGCATCGACGAAAATGGAGGAATGGGCCCGCATTCATGTCGCAAACCGGACGCGTTACCTCAAGGTAGCTAGATCCAAACCATGCACCCCCGCCGTCTAGACCCACGTGGCGCACCACTTAGGCACTAGACCCACACCACTTACGCGGCCCCCCAAGCCAACCATTCCCCGTGTAGACTCATATGTCGCACCCCGCAAAATAGCTTAGCACAAGACTTTCACCCCGATTTCGACAACATGCACCACTACACGTAAGTGTCCACAAAATGGACTATCGCATTATCAACATTTTTTCCAAAACAAGTAAGTTGTTTTTAAATTGCTTGAAAATAGCAAGGTTTCTGTTAAATTATAATTTTGTTAGTTACACATTATAAGGTGCATTTTTTGTCCCTCAAAAAGGGGTGCATTCTTTTTTGTAAACCCACAAAATTCCTTCCTTTCCCTCGAAAAAACGAATCCTTCCTCACCCTCTCACGATCACGTTCATGGTGGCCTCGCCCTATAATCTAGGAGTGGTCGATCCAATCTCCCCACGGGGGACAACTTCCACGTACTATCTATCTTGGTTGGTTGCAACCATCTCTCCAAAACGGTTTATTATGGGAAAATCACATTCTTTTGGTTTTCCTTCCAAAGATATGTGGCAAAAAAACATGGAACAAAATTGTAGAAGGCATGGTGGGATACATGCACATGCTGTCTTTTTGTACTACAAGTGCACTTGTTGGCAAATTGCATGTGCACGTGTCATGTTACATTTTTTCTTGAAAATTATGTTGTACACCTTTACATAGATGCTTGAATTATTGTTTTCATATGTTAATAATTCCTAAATATTGAAATTCAGCATGCACATAACACATGGCATCCAAGCTTCGTCGGCGACCGCTTGGATTCGTCTGGTATATGCCCGCTGTCTGGTGTCGGGCAGGGGAATGTGGATCCACGCGATGACATGCATTTCATTTGGACCCATGTCATGCACCCCCAGCCAATCGGGCCGACAACATGTGCCGCTAGGCTTCTCGATCCTAACCATGCGCTAGTGTCCACCATGGGTAGAGATGCTCAGGTGCAAAGGTTTGCTGGCACTAGTGAATGACGTCATATCTTGGTGTGCAATATGTGTAGTCGTGTGTTGCCGAGGGAAGGGACTCGTGTCGGAGGTCTAACGAACCGAGGTGGGGTCAATAGTGGATGGATGGTGTGGGTGAACCTGGCAAACGGTGCACGGTTTGAGTGTAGCTGGCTAGGTGTGCATGGCTGGGGGCTAGATGGCTAATGAGTGCGCATGCGTCTTGTGTACATTGTCAAGGTTGACCGGTGGGTGTCTACTTGGCCATGTGTGCATGCATGGTGTGGGTCCAGTTGGCGTGCGGCGCACGGGACGGGCGTTGGTTGTTAGGGTCCACATCTTGCGGCATAGAGTTCTGAAGAAGATGAAGGGACAGGCCCCGCACACCGTTCGTAGGCCAGACTTGTTTCCTCTCAATGGACAATGGCTCCGAGGTGGCCCTTCTCTTTGGTGGCACATGGCCCATATATATGGACCAAAGAGCTTAGCATGTGATTGTTACCCCATTCCCTGCTATGATTTCATGTGGCCGCGGTATAGATCGTGAATTCCCGATGATACTACCCTAGAAATGCGGCAAATGTCCCGAATATGGCACGCGGGACCCAAGAAAGGCCGGGACCTAGCATGTGCGTTTGGATTGTTCTCCATTGACCCGAGAGAAAGCACCGATGAAAACGGAGGAACGGGCCCACACTCAGTGTGCAAACCGGACGCGTTACCTCAAGGTAGCTAGATCCAAACCATGCACCCCCGCCGTCTAGACTCACGTGGCGCACCACTTACGCACTAGACCCACACCACTTACGCCGGCCCTCAAGCCAAGCATTCCCCCCGGGTAGACTCATATGTCGCACACCACAAAATAGAATTAGCACAAGACTTTCACCCCGATTCACGAGGTTACTACCTTGTGCACCCCTAGCCTACATGATACACTGCATGCACCTAGAGCTACCTGGGCCCACAACATGCACCACTACACGTATGTGTCCACAAAACGGACTAACCCATAATCAACTTTTTTTGCCAAAACAATTTATTTATTTTTATAATGGCTTGAAAATAGCAAGGTTTCTGTTAAATAATAATTTCCTTAATTAAAATAAGGTCCATTTTTGTCCCTCTGAAAGGGGTGCATTCCATTTTGTGACCACACAAAATTCCTACCTTCCCTCAAAAAAAAAGAATTCTTCTCTCACGATCACGATGGCCTCACCCTATAATCTAGGAGTCGATCCAATCTCCCCACGGGGGCCAAGTTGCACGCAGTAGATATTTTTGGTTAGTTGCAAATTTCGCTCCAAAACGGTTTATTATGAGAAAATCACCTTATATTTTTTACTTCCAAAGACATGTGGCGACAAAAGCATGGAACCAAATCGTAGGAGGCATGGTTGGATACGTGCACATGCTGTCTTTTTCTACTACAACTAGACTTGTTGGCAAATTGCATGTGCACGTGTCATGTTTCAATTTATCTTGAAAATTATGTTGTACACATTTACATAGGCGATTGAATTATTGTTTTCTTATGTTAATAATCCCTAAATATTGACCACGTGACACATGTGGTAAGCAATCCAAACAATTCAAAAAAAAATATCCCTAAATATTGAATTTAAGCATGCACCTAGAAATTATCAGTCATAGAACCAACTCTCTTTCATAGAGATTAAGGTACTTCCACATTAAACCTAATACTACAAATTCAAAGGATCAACTTAATACATTAACAACACATAGGTAGCCGAGGTATCCAACGAGTAGAGAGAAAAGGAGGAACAAAAGCTGGAAGAAGAAGGATCGGCCAGCAGCAGCGCCATCAGCCTCCTAACCTCACAACTCCAGGTCTCCAGCCTTGTGAACTCCAGTTTTTTTCCTGCGAAACACGAATGGCAACGTTGCTGTTACAGATTAGGACTTAGTGAAAATTAAAGTTATGCAGAAACAGTTATAATGACTAGCAGTGTTGAGATGATGGTTATGACAAGCAAACAAAACCAAGCTCACAAGTTGCAACTTACTTTTAATGTCAAACAATTATATTAACATGACCACTTTAGAGCAAGATTTTACCATGCAACATAAACTTGTCATAGCATGAAAGTATTGACAACATAATGCAAATAATTTTTAGGAAGCATGGCCATAGGAGTTATATTTTTAGTGGCAACCTTCAAGCAAAGTTGCATAGTTTTATAACAGAAAGAGCTGCTATTATTGGTAGAGGCACACTGAGTTTGGCTAGCCATCGAGGATGACCAGTGGGCTAGGGGCCACATGGCTGGGAGCGGTTGTGTGTGTGTGACTGGCGTGGGACCCGAATGTCAGTGGCTTACTCTGAAAACAAAAGGGGGGTTTATAGTTTAGTGGGAACCATCGAGCAAATGCGCAAAGTTTTATAGCTGACAGCTTTATACTTGCTGAGATGAATAGAGTAAAATGATGGCATGTTGGAGGCAATAAATAAATATGCTACATGGCTTGTCATGGCATCTAATTGCACAGAATGCTAGTACAAATCATGGAGAACAAGACATACAACATGAGCATCTCCATAAGAGCTGGTAGCTCTACCAAAAAGCAATCAACAACTCAAAAAAATGGTTCAAATATAGTATCAAGCACTTAATAATAGAAAGACACATAACAAAATTTTGGAGTAGAAGTGCAGGTGAACATCAAATTCTACCACTACAACAGTACAAATTTAGCCTAGGGTTCATATACACCAGAATCCAGCCCCCAAAAGCATGTACTCAATCACTAGCACCACAACTGTAAGCACGAGCAGTAGGAAGATTAGGAGTGGGGAAGCTTACTCTAAACAACGGTACCGCTGCCGTTCAGACGAGGGGAGCGGCGAGGGAAGCGTGGAGAAAGGCGGGGAGGATCTCGATCTTGTTGATCGGTTGTGCGGAGGGGGGTAAAGCTTCTTCTTTTCTCTCTTCGTCATTTCCTTCATAGTGGCCATCACCGTCCATCACATTTGCAGTGTGTTGTCAAACCAAGAAAGGATCTCAGTCAACCTGGCCATCTTGCGCTGGTCGCCGCCGGCGATCTGCTTGATCTCCTGCTGCATCGAGAGGGGGTGGGGGTGTGGATGTGGATGTGGAAGAGGAGACGAGCAAAGTTGCGGCGGCGAGAAGGAGGAGATGGCTGCCGTGGATTTGGAATGCAGGAGAGGGAGGAGATGCCTGCGGTTGTGTAATGGTGATGGAAGAGGAGAGGACCCTGGCGGCGGCGGTTCTGCATTGGATGAGAGGGGCGGCGCGTGATTGTTTTTTTCCTATGACTTTTTTTTGAGACAATTTTTTCCTATGACTAAAATGCCATAGATTAAAACGGTTCCAAAAAAGCCCAACCACTGGAAAACTTTGTATAATAAATATAGATAATTCGGGCCAACCAAAGCCCACAACATGAGACATAGTACGCTTACAACTTAAATAACACCAAGACAAATATAGATAGATAGATTTTTTAGCTAAAAAAATAGATAGATAGGTAGATGGCCGCCGCTTCTCCACCAGGCTCCTCCTCGCTCCGCCTCCGGGCGCCCTTCACTGCTCCTCCGCGGTGTTGTTGATGGGGTATGGTAGAGTGTGCATGCGCTCCTCGGTGGGGAAGATGTTCTTGTAGTCCGTGAAGATGTTATGGGTGGTGAAAGCTGTGAACTCGCAACCACACGAGAACACGCGGCCGAGGAGTTAGAACGCGTCGAAGGGGTTGGTGAAGTGGGCAAGGATAACAACCACAACCCCGTTGTGGATGGCCTCCACGACTCGGTACATCCTTGGAGATCCCCGGGGGAGGTGCCCGTAGCCGGCCCCAAGGAAGAAGTCGGGGAATCCCCTTGCGCCCCTCCACCTTCACATCGCCCACACACGAAGGGTGCTCTCAACGTACACCCCGGCGGGGTAGAGCATCTCCGGCACGGTGGGGGGGGGAAGCGGTAGGTTGGCCCGGTGTACTGCATGGCTGCGGCGGGCTGGTTCTTGGGGTTGTTTATGGTGAAGAAGAAGAAGGGCAGACGCAAAATGCAGGTGGGAGAGTACGGGAGATGGATGAAGGGTGTGAGAGGAAGAGGAACATGATAGGTGGCTTAAATAGCCACCGTGGCAGTAATGGGGTCAAATGTGAACAAGTTTTCCACCCACCGCGGCATCGGGAGTGTACACGCGTGGGAAACTGTAGTGTGAATCAAAATGCGAAGTTTAAGTGCTGCCCTATGTGCCGTCGGTCGGGTCAAGCGAGGACGGCTCTGCGGCGCGTGCTCCTTCGCGTATGTGCACGCATGCAACGTAGGCTGAAGCGGGCGCATGCATGCAACCACATGCAACGTAGGCTCGCTCGGGCGCATGCAATGGCGGCGGACATCGCTCGGTCCAACTGGTGGGCTTCTTTACACAGCCCAACGACACGCATGCATGGCAGCCCACCCTCGAGCGCAGAAAAAAAACCAGGCGCAGAAAAAAAACCAACGTAAGTATTATATGATTTATCGACGCGAAAGCCCTAGAAAATCCTTACAACGTCAAAAAGCTACGAAACTTGGCAAGGATGCTAGTCATGTTGGTACAAGGTTATTGGTCCACTTCAAGGATGTCGACAAAAAACATGCTTCGAGACGGACACTTCCCGTCCTACCCAAAATGCGTCCCATGAAGCAGGTTCAGAATGACACTGAATTTTGCTAGGATGTAAGTCCAATGAGATCAACACTTGTTCATGTTGGCCAATGTGGCACTGACTGTCGAAGGAGATAAAGATTGATACTTGTTCATGTGGGCCCATATATATTTTACATTTGGTGTCGATAGAACACAAAAAATAAACATGACTATATGCTTTTAGGTCTTCACCCTCCCCAATATGTTGGACAACTCAGCAGGTTTTGCCTTAAGATGCCACCTCTTTCTGTAAGCTGCAATTGTTGTGGTTTTGGAATGCTGGTTCTCTTTGCTGTAGAACGGGCATTTATAGCGACTGTTACGCCAGTACACAATCTTTGCAGCCATGAGCCACTTGAAGATTTTCTTTCTGAAAGCTTCCCTCAGCTGTAGGTAGTTCTCCCATTCTTCCAAATCTGCAATCTGGTATTAGAAGAAAAAAAATCTCATGCCAGCGAATTGTACATTATATCAAAGGCAGGCATAAATGGATTGTTTTTCCTTTGTATTGGTTTTCTAAAACTTTGGTTATATGAAAGACAGGCATAAAATGGAATACAAATGATCCATTCATCTAAATTTGCAAACCCTAGGACTGATAACCGTACGTTTAATAAAAAAGCAAACATTACGATTGTCTGTACGAATAGCGAGGAATAACAAGAGAGCAATTTCTAGGGTTAACATCGAGAAGGCAAATTCCAGGGTTAATATCTGCAGACACTAACCGATTCGTCATCGTTGGTGCTGTGTTGGACCAGCTGCGGCTGCGAATTGGCGGCGACGACGTCCTTGTCGACCAGTTCCTTCATGGGGTCCACATCCACCGCATGGAGCGCACCAGCCACACCCCCTCCTCCGGCAGGTAGGATCATCCTCGCCGACAAGAATGTGGGCTTTTTGGCGGCGGCGAGATGTGGGCGGCGACGAAGACGTGGGTGGATAGGTAGAGGCGATCGAACGCTGGAGGCGGGAGCAAGATTTGGGGAGTGAAAATTCATTTTGTTTGGGAGAGAGAGGTCAAGGCCGCGCACAATTCGTCACTTTTGAAATTTAGGTAGAAACATGCACGTATACGACATCGTGCACATCCAGAGATTTGCCCGAACCAACCAATCAACCAACCAAGCAAAAGAAAAAGTGCACAATGTCGGTCCAAAACGTGGCAACATAAACCTAACACCAAAATAGGGTGTTAAAAAAAAGAACACCAAAATAGGAGCGACATTTTTTTTGTTTTGCGCGGTACTACTAAATACTAGAAGGGAGAACTACTGAAAAAATACTAGAAGGGACAGTTGGCACATTTAATTTCACATGGCATCTAGCTTTTTTGTTCATCGCTAGCTATGTTCTACCGATTAGGTAAAATGAATGGATAATTATTAAACCCTAGCTATTGTCAAGGTTTATCGATGTGTGTCTACGTGGCCAAGTGTGCTTGCACGTTGTGGGTCCAGGTGAGTGTGATGCACGGGACGGGCCTTTGTGGTTAGGGCCCACATCAAGCGACACCGAATTTTGCGAAAAGTGAAGGAACGAGCCCCGCACACCGTCCGCATGCCGGACTTGTTCCCTCCCATTGGCTAGATCCAACATGCGATATGACCTCGTTTACACTTAGCCCGCGTGAGGGTTTATGCATGCCCCACTCGGTGTTTGACCATACCCTTCATGGGTCATGTGATGAGACCACGCCAGGCCCCGTGATGCACCGCCTAGGCACAAACCGGACGCGTTACCTCTTGGTAGCTAGATCCAAATTGTCGGGGATATACCCCGCGGTATGACCCGGCCGGAGTTATGACCCGACTGGGACTTGGTATTTCATTGGTAAATAGCCCGAGGACTGACGACTCACTGACGACCCGGCCGAGCCTGGTGACCCATTGGTGAGCCGGCAGACAGTGGTAAGCCAGCAGACAGTGGTAAGCCAGCAGACAGTTGTAAGCAGGCAGACAGTTGTAAGCCGGCAGACAGTGGTAAGCCGACAGACAGTTATAACCCGGCAGACAGTTATGACCCGGAGACAGTTATAACCCGGCAGACAGAGTCACTTGGGGTTAATAAGCCCAAGAGGTTAAGAAGCCCCAGACGGTAAGAAGCCCATGGAGAGAAGCCCGTGATGAGAAGTCAGAATAGTTTAATTCTTAATCCGACTAGGACTCTACATGTAACCCGCCCCTTAAACTTATATAAGGAGGGGCAAGGCACCCCAAGGGGGGGGGGCGAAATAATCTCTAAGGCTAGACACAACAAAAGGGGAGCCGGCTTACGCAGCGACTCCCTCATGAGCATAATGAGACCTAGCCACAAACAACATGTAGGGCTATTACCGGATGATGTTTCCCGGGGCCCGAAGCTGTCTAAACCCTTGTTTTGTGTGTTGATCCGCCTCGCGTCTCTCATCACGCTCAACCCCTCTCAAGCTACCACATAGATGCGTTGGCCTCACGACTAAGTCCTCACACTAAGGACATCTGCCGTGACAAATCCACGACAGTTGGCGCCCATCGTGGGGGCCTGTGCATGGTGGTGTTTAGTTCTTGAAGGGATTTAATTTAGGGTTCGAGAGGTTCGTAATTATACAGATGAAGAAGAGCAGACTCCGAAGAAATCTACATCGTCTATGAGTTTGTCAGTAGAGATGAAAAATCAGCGGTGCATAATGTGCGTTCAGACGATCGATGTGTGATGTTTCTGCCGCAAAAAGTCACCGAAGTGGTGCCCAAGATCGATAGGTGCAAGGATCAAATCTAAAAGTGGTCCATCCAGAAGACGACAACTCATCTGTGTACCGCAGACATACGGATCCTGGAGACCTCCGGTTACGTTTCCATCGATTGAAAAAAATGGCGGGTCAACTACGACCCGGAGGAGGATTGGGTTGTGGGTACGACTATTTCGCTCCGGATCCGCTTCCAGGCCTACCCTCACCGGAGCGGACGAGCCGGCCGCGTACCCTCATCTCCACAGCCGCGCGCCCGGACCGGGTGGCCACTCTGGCCGTCTCCGCCGTCCTTCATGCCGGTTCTGTGGCTCCACCTCCGGTTCTGCTGCTCCTCTGTGCTGGCTCTGCGGATCTGCCTTCTGCCTCTGTTGCTCTGAACCACTATCACGGCTACGCTGGCCCATCTCGGCTTCGCCTTCGCTTGGATTTGCTCTGAGTCGCTGTCACCTCTTCTGTCCGAGTCATCCTCGGCCGCCCGCCACAGCTCCGGGTTGCCATCTCCATCTTGAACTGCTGCTGAGCCGCCGTTTCATTCCAACGCGCTCCGTGCCCCGCATCTCGCGCCGCCTCGAGCCACCACTACTCGGCCTCGTTCTAGCCGCCCTCACGGCCCACGCCTCCGTGACCTCACCTGCGCCTGCGCCTCAAGCCGGCCCTGCCTCGCGGCCGTCTCCGCCGTGTCTTTGAGCCGCCCTCATCTTCGATGGCACGACCTGACCACTACAGCCGCGAGTCTCCATCGCCTCGGCGTCAGCCATCGTAACCGGCCCCGTTGACCTGCCTAGCTCCGCTCTTGAGTCACCGGCCCCGTCGTCACTTATATCTTCTGTTGCGAGCCGCCCCCGTCGCGGTCCTCCTGTGCTTTGCTCGGGCGGGTTAGTTCCGCAGCAACCGCCGCCTTGAGTCGCCAAGGGCCTCGCTCCTGCTTCGCCGAGTCGCCGCGTCCTGCTGGCTGTGAGCTGTCTCACCCTTGCGGCCTTTAGCCGTCCCTGCAAACCGCCACGCGGGCCGACCTTTAGGTAACTGTTGCAAGCAGACGTGTTGTCGGTCTTCGCCGTCGCCGTCACGAGCCGCTACCTCCATGGCCTTCGTCGAGCTGCCGGTTCGCTCCTCGCCTCTACTGCGATGAAGCCGACTTGAGCCGCTGCTACCGCAGTGGCCCCCTACGGATCCGCTGCATCCGCCTCTAAGTACAAAGGAGAAACTGACAGACTACCTGCCGCTTTCAACACTGGAGGAAAGAACTTGGTTTTCACAATAAAGAACTGAAGCGTCGTGTATGTCTGAAGTCTGTTTTGACCGCTACAGTAATTGGGGAGATGATCAGTGCCACTACCCATTCAAGTTGCTCAGAGAATGCATACACAGATTGCAAATACGTTTCTATGGTTGGCCTTGACCATGTCATTCACCAGTGGGATGTGCAGTGGTTGGACACAACTGGTCGTTCCGAAGAAAATTCGTTTGGTCGCCGCTGTGAGGAATCTTGTAGTGTATTGACACAACTGATCGCTCCGAGGAAAGTTATCTACGGATCATCTGTAGTCCGGACAAATCAGGTGAAGTTTGTCCAATCAATTTTTATCGATATATTTTTATTTTTTTAAAGGCAATTAGTTTGGGCTCATGGTATTTTTTATGCAGGATAATTGTTCACTGCAAGAGCGATGGTCGTGAATATATAGCTTGCACCAAAATTATCATGCGCTAGCATCTGACTATGCCATAATGCTCAATGAATGTATGTGCAAGCCGCGGCCTCTGCGGCCCAGTCTACATCGATGTGATGTGGCTGATTCACCTGTCTGCGCGGCTTACCACGCCTGCGATTGACTCGCCGTCCGCGCGGCTTACCGCGCCCGTGATTAACTCGCCTGACCATGCTGGCTTACAACGCCGCGGCCGGCTCATCAGTCTGCTCCCACGGCCGGCTCGGCCATGATTGATTTCAGCTTCACCATGGTGATCGTCAACTCCATGGTGGATAATTTTTGGCCTAACATATCAGGTGAAATCCATCCATTATATTTTTATATTACATATTGCTTTCTTTAAAAGAGCGATTACTCTGGCTTGCAAGTTCTCTAATGCAAGACAAGTTGTCTACTGCAAAAGAGACTATTATATCGCTGAGCTGTTGAATGACTCATACCGGTTTATATCACGGTCAAATATGGAGAATCTCAAGACAACTCCTCGAGTCATCTTAAGACTCAGGGGCTACAATGGCATGACTCTGCCAATTCATGACCCCGGGTCATTGAAGGGAAGATAACCCAGTCCTGGAGGCTATTGCTATATTGATGATAATTAAAGGGCCGTCAGAAAATTTCTGGCTTAAAATGAAGGATCCCGGTTTAAAATCCGGTTCAAGAGAAATCTGTCTCCCACAAAGCTTTGAAGCTATTAATATCCGGCTTAATATCCGGTTCAAAAAGAATCCATCTCTCGCAAGTTCGAGTTCTTAGGAAAAATTAATGGTCGCCAAAGAGAGCTTGCTGCCATGATGCGTGGTCCAAACATGGGTATCCTGCCTTATGGCTTATCTTATTATGATCACTTGGGGGCTTCCTGCTTATTGAGCACATCTATGACTACCCTCTTGATCCGGCTTATACGCCATGATTACAAAATACTTGGGGGCTTCCTGCTCATCGAGCATAGCTATGATTACCCTATTGATCCGGCTTGTATGCCTGGAATGAAATATTACTTGGGGGCTCTTTGTTCAACGGACAAGAGTTTTTATGACCCTTGTAATAGGCTTGGAAGCCAGGTGTATTCACCTAAAAACTCGGGTTATCCTGCCTTTTAAGTCTGCCACTCCGCCCAGATTGACTGGAATGACTTGCCGTACTTTTGACATGTTAATCTTATACATACCCTGAACTTGTCAAAGTTAAAACGACGATTGGTCATGTGAGGCTCGGCTTATTGTTGAGTGAAGGTTTAACTCAGCGACTGTGCGGCCCTTTGACAGTACTTGATTTGAAGGATTGGCAGCCTATGAAAGCCTTGTTTTTTGTCTTTTGATTTATATTTGGTTTGAGCATTTTTTTGAGGTTCATCTCTTGTGACATGTTAATACATGGTTGAAAACCGATGAGGGCTATGATGCCTTATGGTTCATATATGAATCTATCCGGAGTTTATTAACCCGGCTGGGCTTTGGACTATAAGTCGCCCGTGTATGATGATTTTTGATACTTGGAAGCGCTGTGCTCTAAGCTTTGGTTGTTACCCTTACTGCATGTGGCATGTTAAGCCGACAGTATGAACTGATTTCACAGGCTATGTAGCCTTGATTATATGACTCATCATTGAGCATCTTTGGGTTTGATAACCCGCCCTGACAGCGGACTTTAAGTCACTAGGATATTTTGCCTTGATCAACAAAATGATGATATTTCATGACTCTGGGTTGATACTGGCCCCGGATTATAATTATCAAGGCATAACCATGGTACTAATCTACATGTATGTCTTTCAATAATGGTATGAATATTTTGGGTTTGATAACCCGCCCTGGTATTTGACTTTAAGTCGCTAGTATGTTTAGGCTTGAATGGCCTTAGTGCTAAGTCTTTTCTATAATTGCATAAGACTATATTATGTTTGGGATGTTACCCGCCCTGGCTTCTGACGTTAAGTCACTAGGGCATATGTTGTTTAAACTCTGTGCAAGATTTGCAGAGCTGTGACTTACATAAATGATTAAGTTCAAGCCCATCATCAAAAATTGAAATTGATGTTTCAAAAGGGTTATCAATTATTGATTTTCACAAAGGCTATAAGCCGCCGGATTACAAAAATCCTGGATTACAATGGATGCGCATTAAGTCGCCATCGGCCAAGAGCCACTGAGTATTTAAACTCCGGATTTACTTGTCAACCGATAAGGTATTTAAATCTTTAATAGCCAAACTTGGTTGGATTATCATGATGATATTGAACGATTGAGGTTTTCATCCCAGATTATATTATTCAAATTTTGAATAACCAACATGGCTGGATTTTTATTATGGTTATCAATAACCAGTATTATGATTGATGTTTTCAAAGTCGCTTCAGCGCAATGGCTATTATTTTATCAATGGATATGATTTATTCTACAATGGAAGGAATAGTCCCGAGTCGCTGCAGGCTTACGACCCGGCACTTGGGGGCTACATTATTCAAATCATGATTATACCAAATATGGAAGTCTCATGTCGCTGCAGGCATGCACCATGACACTTGGGGGCTAATGCAAGGTCATTTTTTACTTGCCTCGTTGAAGACCCGACTCATCACATCGTAATGAGCCGGCCCTTGGGGGCTACTAATTGCTCCTGTTAAAAATTCAAGGTACACAAGTAAAATCCATTATATTGAAGGATCCATTGCTCAGTTGGTAAAGTACAAGGCTCTTGACCTTGTGGACGTGGGTTCAAGCCTTACGATGGAGGCTACATCATATGATGTTATTTTCAAATGAAGTATATATAAAGTCCCAGCTCAGTATTATCTTACTGAGCCGGCCATTGGGGGCTACACTGGTTGAAGTTTTCACGAGTATAAGGCAATTACAAGTCCCAGGTTGCTGCAAGCATGACAACCCGGTACTTGGGGGCTACATATGTATTCAGTTTTGACTGGTGATGGAGATGAACAACCTGGATTTCTATAAGGTTGCAACATTTATATTGAAGCAAGTCTTAAGCTGTTACTACGCTTCCTTCTTAAGACTTGGGGGCTACAAGTGATATGCATATAGGAGGTACATTTTCAAGCTTGATGTTAGCAACAATTATGACCCGGTGCCATCAATATTTACAAACCGGCAATTTTGGCAATGTTAAACTGGCAAGTTCTGCATCTTCAAGCCGACTGAAAATCAGATGAGTATTTCAAGACCAATATTTTTTGTTAAGCATTGGGCGCTGAATCGAATGAATTATTCTTCACAATATTTTTCTATGAGAAACCAATGTCAGCAAAGGATTATGAGGCTGGCCTATTGATCCGAACTTTTTAGAAGAAGGAAATGACAAGAACTTAAGGATGATCAGGATCAGTTTAACATGGATAAATCCAAATTAAACTGGGGGCTAGTGTCGGGGATATACCCCGCGGTATGACCCGGCCGGAGTTATGACCCGGCTGGGACTTGGTATTTCATTGGTAAACTGCCCGAGGACTGACGACTCACTGATGACCCGGCCGAGCCTGGTGACCCATTGGTGAGCCCGCAGACAGTGGTAAGCCGGTAGACAGTTGTAAGCCGGCAGACAGTGGTAAGCCGGTAGACAGTTATAATCCGGCAGACAGTTATGACCTGGAGACAGTTATAACCAGGCAGACAGAGTCGCCTGGGGTTAATAAGCCCGAGACATTAAGAAGCCCAAGACGTTAAGAAGCCCGTGGAGAGAAGCCCGTGATGACAAGTCAGAATAGTTTAAGTCTTAATCCGACTAGGACTCTACATGTGACCCGCCCCTTTAACTTATATAAGGAGGGGCAGGGCATCCCAAGGGGGGCAAAATAATCTCTAAGGCTAGACACAACAAAAGGGGAGCCGGCTTACGCGGCGACTCTCTCATGAGCATAATGAGACCTAGCCACAAACAACATGTAGGGCTATTACCGGATGATGTTTCCCAGGGCCTGAAGCTGTCTAAACCCTTGTTTTGTGTGTTGATCCACCTTGCGTCTCTCATCCCGATCAACCCCTCTCAAGCTACCACATAGATGTGTTGGCCTCATGACTAAGTCCTCACACTAAGGACATCTGCCGTGACAAATCCACGACACAAACCATGCACCCCCGTTGTTTAGACCCAAGTGGAGTAGCACCTAGACACATGACCCGCGACACTTGTGCTAGCCCCCGAACCATGCATCCCCACCGTGTAGACTCGTGGCCATGTGTGCATGCATGTTGTGGTTCCAGCTTAGTGCGATGCACGGGACGGTCCTTGGTTACTAGGTCTAACATCACGCAACAACGAGATTTGAGGCAAATGAAGGAACGGGCCCCACACTCCCTTCACAGGACGGACGCATTCCCACTCTGTTGCTTGATCCAGCATGGGATATGGCCCCGGCTGCCCACAGCCTACATGAGGGCCTACGCATGCCGCTCTCGATGTTTTACCACACCCTCTAGGGGTCGTATGATTACACTTGCGCCAGGTCCCGTGAATTTGCATGGATTATAACGGCAGCTGACGAGCATCATAGCCTAGAGAACGACATCGAGGCCACCCCTCCCTTTGGTAGCATATGGTGCATATATGGACCAAAGAGCTTAACATGGGGCTTTCATCCCAATCCTTGCTATGATTTCATGTGGCCACCGTAGATCTTGAACTTTCGAGGTTACAACCCTAGAAATGCGGTAAATGTCCCGAATATGGGAGGGAGGGGGCGAGAAAGGCCACGCAGTAAACTATCCCCATAATTTATGTTTGTTTTATCTGGCAAGACAAACAAGTTTTTTTAAATAAGGATTTTTAGCATTTTTTAATAAGGATTTATAATTTCACATTATAAGGTGCTTATTTTTTCCTAAAACAAAGATGTTGTAAACGCACAAAGCTCCTCATTGAGCCTCTCACCATCACGTTCACGTTGAACTCACCCTAAAATCAAGGAGAGGTAGATCGAATCTCCCCACAGGGGGCAACCTCCACCTAGTAGCTAAATATGGTTAGTTGAGAATTTCTCCCCAAATCGTTTTTTGAGGCAAAATCACATTCTTCTTTTTTCCTCCAATATTGTGGCGAAATACATGGAAGAAAAATCGTGGGAGGCACGGTGGATCGAGTGCACCTGTTTTCCCCCTCCAAAAGTGCACTAGTTGCCATATTGCATGTGAACGTGTCACCTGTACAAACAATTGAAATGTCGTTTTTATTTTGTTAACAATTCCTAAATATTGAATTTTAGCATGCACCTACCCCATGGCGGTTAGGTCAAATTTGTCTTATCCAAGCTCCGCCAGCGACCGTGCAGATTCTTGTACCATGCACGTGCTGCTCCGGGCCTCCGGCGTCCGGTACTGGACAGGGGAATCTGGATGTGATGCAATACAATTTATGTTGACCCATATCATGCACCCTTAGCCAACCAGGCCGACAACATGCACCGCTAGCCACCTCGATCTAGACCATGCGGTAGTGTCCACGATGGGCAAAGATGCTCAGCTGGACATGTTTGCTGGCACTAGTGCATGATGCCCAATCTCGGTGTGCAAGATGGGTAGCCGTGTGTCGCTTTGACATGCTTAGCATACAGAGTGACGGACTCGTTGGACACTCACAAATTGTTTGTGGGGTCAAGGGTGGATGGATGGTGTGGGTCAACTTGGCTAAAGGGGAACAGTTTGAGGCCATTTGAACAATGTATGCCATGGCTATGGTCATGAGCTACCTCACTTGCCTTACCACGAAATTTTACATAAGGGGACAGTGTAAACCTAAAAATTTTGAGTTTTATTTTTGGATATCCTGTTTGTTACATTTATGGCACCGTGTACAACAAATTTGGGGTTATTTTGGTGATGGTCAAAAAAATCACTTCATTACAGACGGACCGTTTGGTCTCACTTAAGCGAGTTTTTCTAACAAGGTGGTTTTTTCGACCACATCCAAATCACCAAAAAAATTGTACACATGATCTCTTTCATAAACATAGACAGAATATGAAAGTTTTCCATTTTTTAGAATTTTATATAATTTATAGTGGCTCAATGAAACTCAGGTACATACCTCTGACTTTGCCTTAAGGGGACAGTGTAAACTTCATTATTGTTGAATTTTCTTTGATAATCATGTTTATTACATGTATGTGACAATGTAAAAAAAATTGGGTGATTTGGAGATGGTCCAATCATAAACATGTGACCATATACAAAAGAAAAAGCCCACCCTCTAACAGGAGATTTCAGACCCCACGGCCTGCATACGACTAGAAACCCAACCATATGGGCCAGGATGCAGGCCCGTGGGATATTGATTTCTCATGCTAGTTGGCCCCACAGGGCATACACAGAACCGGATAGGGAACATGTTTTTTCAGTGAGAGAGGCTCATGCAAATGGTCTCTCAGCCGTGTATATAAGTAGGTGTGTGCGCGTCTCGCTTGGCGAGATGGGACTAAACTCCCACCACCTGTCAGTTGCGCCCGGTGCGTCTCAGCGTTGGGCCAAATTTTGTTGGGCTGTCCCAGGCGAACCTCACCCGCGTGCTGGACCACGTGTCCCTTTAGATGGTTGGGCTGGCCCATCTTGTATGCATATCCTTTTTCTTTTTTCTTTTTCACATATTTTCTTTCATTTATTATTATACAGTTCTAAAACAAAGGTTGTTGTAAACACACAAAACTCCTTCTTCAGCCTCTCATCATAATGTTCACGTTGAACTCACCCTAAAATCAAGGAGAGGTCGATCTAATCTCCCCACGGGGGGCAACCTCCATGGAGTAGCTAAATATGGTTACTTGAGATTTTCTTCCCAAGTCGCTTTTTGAGGGGAAAATACATTTTTCTTTTTTCCTCCAATATTTGTGGTGAAATACATGGAACAAAAATCGTGGGAGGCACGGGGGCTACCTGTTTTTCCCTCCGAAAGTGCACTTGTTGCCAAAATGCATGTGAACGTGTCATATTCCACATTTTCCTTAAAACATGTTGTACACCTGTACAAACAATTGAATTGTCGTTTTCATTTTGTTATCAATTCCTAAATCTGACATTTCAGCATGCACCTATCCCATGGCGTCTCATCCAAGCTCCCACATCAACCGCGCAGATTCTTCTACCATGCACGTGTGCTGGTCCGGTGTCCGGTACAAGAGAGGGGAATCTTGATCCGATGCGATGCGATTCATGTCTACCCATAGCATGCACCGCTAGGCAACCGGGCTGACAACATGCACCGCTAGCCGGCTCGATCCAGACCATGGGCAAAGATGCTTAGCTGGACATGTTTGTTGGCACTAGTGCATGATGCGCCAATCTCGGTGTGCAAGATGTGTAGCCGTGTGTCGTTTAACATGCTTGGCATACCGAGGGAAGCACTACAAAAAAATACACTTCCGTGATGATACGTGTTTGTCACAGTAGGTCGCGTTTTTTGTCATGCATGTACATCCATGACAAATTTATGACAGAATCAAGATAGTCATACCTGTGCTGTCGTAGAAGTGTTCCATGACATTACCAAAATTATCATCACGGAAGTGTCCACTTCCATGAAGATAAATCACGCGTCACAGAAGTGCTTTCGTCAAGGGTGACCGACACGTGGCATCCACCGTAACGGAACGCCGTTAAGCTATCGGGTCGGGTTTTGGATCCGATAACACGTTAACAGCCCCGACCAATGGGGATTTTCCACGTGTAAAATCATCATTGGCTGGAGGAAACACGTGTCGGCTCATCGTTGGGACAGATGTCATCCACTCATTGGACAGAAGGCGCCTATGATATGTCGACACGTGGCATGGCCCAACAGAGGCCCATTCCTGTGAAAAGGCCGGCCCGTTTGACTTGGTCAAAAGGTGGCGGGCCGGCCCCTGGAAAGCCTGTTAACGGCCTGTTCGCATATAGCCCATTTACAGCACGCTAACCCAAGGCCTATTACGCCCTATCTGAATTAGGCCCATTAGCGCCATCTGGGCATCCAATATGATTCCAGCCCATTTTCACTTCTGGCCCATGTATGGCCCATGATGCCTTTCGGCCCATATGAGGCCCTATGTAACTCTTGGCCTATTAACGGCCCGTGGTGAAACTGGCCCGTAATGAACAGTGTATCACTTTACACCCAGTAATGGCCCGTGGTGAAACTGGCCCGTAATGATCAGTGTATCACTTTATACCCATTAACGGCCCATTATTCCATTGGGCCGTTTCCAGCCCATGTTATCTTTCGGCCTTCCCAGAGCCCATTTATTCTTGGGCTATTTTCCAGCATTCGTTTACTTACGGCCCGTTACTGTAATTTTTTGCTTATGGGCCAAATTCAGCCCGTGGTTACAGTCGGCCCGTTTGTGGTCCGTTAATACATTGGGCCGTTTTCATAGCGTCATCAAATACGGCCTATTAACGATGGCCCGTTATGGTTGGCCCATGAACGGACGATTCCAACTCTAGCCCGTTTATGGCCAGAATGCGGCCTGTTTGGCCCATGTTTGGCCAATCGATCATACGACCCGTATAAGGCCCATTGATGATACGACCCGTAGAAGGCCCATTGTTTCTACGGCCCGTAGAAGGCCCATTGTTTCTATGGCCCGTAGAAGGCCCACTGTTTCTACGGACTGTAGAAGGCCCACTGTTTCTACGGCCCGTAGGAGGCCGAGTGTCACTACAGTAAATATTAGCCCATGGTTATTGTGGCCTAGTTTAAAAAATAGGTTATTGCAGCCACTAGCTAACCGCGGAAAAAGAACTGCAATGACTACAAGCAAACAAATAAACAAGACAACAAGGAAATAAATAAGCAAGCAACTAACGCTAGGCTATCACGGCTATTACACATATTACATCCACTGGGCCTCAAAGTTCGCCACCAGTGCAAATATAGGGAACAAAGCAGCATATCATATACACTGGTTGTCAAAGTTGGCGACCAGCGCAAATAAACGCCGCAACAAAACAAATCCAGAACTGAAACCACTTCAGAAGATCTCAAGAAACAATATCCTGGGTACCCATAATGCTGGCAAGATGCTTAGCAAGCTTATTAACTTTCTCTTGTTTGGCGCTTAAATCCTCCAGCGCTTGCTGTTGCACCAGAAAATATGCATCTGAATTCTGCAGGGACTTCCTTAGTCCTTCAGCTTCCTATCGCAGCACATCTGATCGATGTCTTTCAACTTGAAGTTGAGACTCAAGAAGACGAACTGATTCAGGCAGCAAGTTCGAAGAGCTTGTGCCAGCAGTAGTGGCCAGTAACTCGAACACTACATCAAGACATGACTTTTGGGTTCCCTCACTGTCGTCAAGATAGTTTTTATCAGCTTTCTTGGAGACCAACAGGGATGTCTCACTATCTTGAACCTTATCTGCATTACTTCCTTTACCATTGGATAACGCGGTACTGTTCTCCAATATTTTGTCCGCATTCTAAAAGAGAAACAAGCAGACACATCACATGTTTACCATGTTGTATATGAAACTCATTTACCAGTAGTAAAGTGGACAGGATAACAGCATGAAACAAACATATATCTATGTACCATGGTCACTTTATGGTCTATATCATTCTAGTTTTTGTTGCCAAATCAAGATAGAGACACAGTTCAAATAATATTTGTTCAAGACAAAGCAGAATAGACAGAATGTAAGTGTGGGTAACTATAGAGCAATAACAACACTTGTAATGTGCATGACATGAGAACCTAACTGTTTATTCAATTGAAACTGAAATCAACATAGAGCAGGTTACAATAGCAAACCAGTTAAAGAAACAGGTTTAAAACATACCTGTTGCGCCATTGGAGTTTCAATTCCATCCTTCAAATTTGAAAATAGTTGGTATGAGTAAATACAGTAATGCAAGAGCAAAGGAGTATGAACCATAGCTACAGAACCTGACCTGAGAACAAATCTTCTTCTCCTTTAAGCGTTGAGTTGGGATTCAGAGTGGTGGTCCTCGTGCTTTGGGCACTGCAGTTCCCTTACTAACTACTCGTGTTTGGGTGCTCTGTGGTGGAGATGGTGCTGTGTCAACTGGAACTGGGTCACTATCTGCCGGGGTTGGGGTTAGAAGGGGTGTAGCTGGTTCTCTGTGCAACTGGGTAGGGGTACAATCTGCGAGAGTGTGGGTTATGTGTGGTGGATCTGGTCCTTGGGAAAGTACGACCGTGGTTCTATCTGCATCAACTGGTAGCACTATCTTTTCTGAAGACCGTGTTGTTACTCCCTTAGACACTGCCATCACGCTCTCCAATTTAAATGGCTGATAAACAAGAAAAGTACTTGAAATTATAGACATTGTATGATAGACAGGTGCAATGGATAGTGGGGAATAAAAGAGGGCATGAAATAATTCATATTTATGTTGTCTAACCAAACAGGATAGCATGACACAATTTCACATATATGATGGCTAACTAAACAGGCATGACACAATTTCACATTATGATGGCTAACTAAAAAATACGGAAAGACATAGTTCAAAATAGGAGACTATGTAAACAGGATGACATGACATAACTATATAATGTGTTTATTAAATAGGTTGGCATGCCATAATTCACATACATTCACGGATAGAATGCCATAATTCAAAATATGATGACTGTAAACACTAAACAGGATGAGATGATATAACTATATGATGTCTTTATTAAATGGGTTGCCATGCCATAATTCAGATATATGATGTGTATGTACTATGTAAACATGATGGCATGATATAATTCAAATATATGATCTATATAGTAAGCAAGTAAGCAGATGGCAATCCATATATGATGTAAAAACTAAGCAATGCAAGACAACATGCATGACATGGGTAATATAACCCTCCCAAGTTTGAGCATAGACCTCAGGGGGGAAATAGGACTAGTCATCAGTCTATGAATCCTCCTCTGAGGAGCTCTCTGTAACCGGCAAGATGTCTGCTTCAGCAGGTAGCATTGTCTGCTCTGAATACCTTGTTTTCACTCTAGATACTTCCATCACCGCTTCAAATGGCTGATGCACAGGAAGACTAGTTGAATATACAAACGTTGTCGACAAATGGAACGCGTAATACAAAAAAATGATAGCATGATATAATTCACATACATGATGATTGGCTAAACATCATGGCATTGCATAATTCACATATATAATGCATTTGCAACAAGATAGCATTGTATAATTCACATATATAATGTCTTGCAACAAGATGGCAATGCATAATTCACATATATGGTAATTAGACACTGAACAGGTGGCATTCACACAAAGCATGTCTAAACTAATCAAATGACATAGCAATGCGAGACACCATACGCACGATATGAGCAACATAGCCCTGCCAAGTTAGAGCATACACCTCGGGGGGGATAGGACTGGTCATCTGTCTCTGAATCCTCCTCTGAGGAGCTATCCATAACCAGCGAGATATGCGCTTCGTCAGATAGCATAGTCTGCTCTAAAGACCTTGTTTTCACTCCAGAATTTGCCATCACCGTGTCAAATGGCTGATGTACACGAAGAGCAGTTGAATGTACTAACATTGTTGACAAATGTAATATGTAACAAAAAAAAGGATGGCCTGATATAATTTACATATAAGATGACTGGCTAAGGAGGATGGCATTGCAAAATTCACGTATATGATGCCTGGCTAAAAAAGATGGCATTGCATAATTCACATAAATGATGAATAAACTAAACAGATGGCATTCGCACAAAGGATGTCCAAACTAAGCAGATGACATATTTGATGTATAAATTAAGCAATGCAAGACACCATATGCATGATATAACCAACATCAACATGCCAAGTTAGAGCGAAGACCTCAGGGGGTAAATAGGAGTTGTCTTCTCCTTCTGAATCCCCCTCAGAACAGATATCTTCCTCTCGATTACAATCCGAAATGCGTGGAGGGGGGCTGCCTTTGCGCCTACCATGGAGCAACGTCTGCATGAAATTTTATTGCCACGCAAGGCTCGTCTCTTTTGCTCTACATGTTCAGTTCCATTGTTTACAATAACTGTCATGCATAGGAATAAAACATAGTGAGATTATGTAAGGAGTGCATGCAGAAATCCAGAGTGATGGTAGCAACCTGTGGATAGACCCAAAACCAATAATAGCAGGCAGATAATGGCTTCAGTTAAAAAATACAGATACTGGCTTCTTTACTGTTTGTTTCCCACCCAACATGAAACTCATAGTAGATACCAGAGATTAACCAGATAGTAGATAGATACTATTGATAGCGGCCCCGATATGTACCCCACAACCATTTAAAAACTCAAGTTTGACCATTAGTTTGGAGCTGACTCAGAGTCTAATCGGTGAACAGGACGATAAAGTAGCATGTAATATTAAGCGATGCATAGCGTAAGCAGACACGAAAGAGTGCGACCTCTCTTGCGGACCCGTGTAGTCCTCGAGGTCATCTGCTCGGTTGATGATGGTAATGCAGTTTTCATGGCTACCAGCGGTGGGGAAGAAGACCTGAGGCGGCGAAAGACAGTCTGGAGGCCGGATCCCTGCTGTGCTGGACCCTTCTGTCGTTGGAGCAGCTGAGCTGGGGTGGACGACGGTGCAGCAGGAGCGGGACAAACCATGCAAGGTTTTCTTTGACAACTATCTGTAAGAGAAGTAATTCTGTAAGGGCTCGTTTGAATTGGAGGATTCCAACAATGCAGGGATAGTAAATAGACAAGAATAGGATAGGAATGCACGTGCAAAACAGAGAATTTAAAAACACAGGATTTCTGCCAATCTGGGTGTTTGATTCACAACAATTGGAAGATCACATGATGCAAAGAAGCATGGTGAGATTAAGTCAAACCACAAGAAAATGTATGGTTATAATGCTATTATGCTACTATCTCTTAGTCTTGTGCTTCATGAATAGGAATTTGATAAGGAGGACAAGTGAAAATTAAAATTCCTACGTTTTTTCTTTCAAGGAGACACTAAAGGAACAAATCCGTGTGCTCAGTGGACAATATATATAACATGTAGAGTAAAAAAGAGATGCAATAAGTGTACAACCTCTTTGGCGAAGGCATGTCGATGTCAGCATGATTGGGTTGGCCGGTGAGGATGCTCCGGCTGACTTTGCTGTCGGAGGAGGGGAAGAAGATCTTTGGCGTCTGGAGATGGAGCCCGAGGTACTGCTCCGCTGTGATGGAGGGTTTCGTCGTTGGAGCAGCTCCGGTGAGTTGTACGACGCCGAGGCTGAAGCAGGACAAGAGAGACAACGAACAACGTTAACCTGAGTGGAATTCTAATAGCATCTCCAATACATGACGTAAAAATACATAACCACAAAGTGCTAGACGTAAAATACATCAGCCGCTCATCTCTGAACTTAACTGTCGAAACTGAACTTAACTGTCGAAACTGAACTTAACTGTCGAAACTGAATTTTGCTGTCGAAAGTGAACGCACTAGCAAGGTGAGGTTACACGTCGGTCGACTGACTTTTTCATCTCTGGTCAGTCGATTTTGCAGCCGTTGGATATGAAATCAAGGGCCTGCGGTTCATCTTCAACCTCCACCCCCCTGAGCCGCCAGCCACCACCAGCCAAACAACAGCCCCCCGCCACCCGCGGCCGGTGGTGCGCCGCCCCGCCCGCCCCGAAAACACTCCCCACCGCCGGTCCGCCGCCGCCCCGGCCATCCCTCTAGGCCCCCCCGTTCCGAGCTTTTTCTCCGGCGATCCCCACGCCACCGCCCTGCCAACGCCCCGCCACCGCCGGCGACCACCGCCCCCATCCTGAACCCTAAGATAGATAGTGGGGTACCTCTCCGGCGAGCCCTCCTCCCCGCTGCGGCTGGTTCCTTCACCCCGGCGAGCCCCCCACCCCCTAAAAATCGACTGACCCAAAAGTTGATTCAGTCAACTGAAGTGTAGTTAAATCGGAGCAGCATCGCAAGCAAGAGCAAGAGCGAGAGCAGCAGCGCGAGAAAGAGCAATAGCAAGAGCAGACCAGGCAGGGGACCGAGAGCAAGAGCAGAGCAGCAGCGTGAGCGAGAGCTAAAGCAGCAGCAGCTCCTACTGATGTGGACGTCGCCGCCGAGGGAGCGACACCGTGGAGGAAGTGGCCGGTGACGCCGCCGTGGATGGAGCCGCGCCGTGTCGGCTCGGGACCGAGCGCCGGCAACACCGTGAGATCGAATCAAGAAGAAAATGCGGCGATTAGTGTACAACCTCTTTGGTGGCGCCGATTAGGCCGCAGCTTCATCCGAGGAAACGGTGATGATGATGCTCTTCCGGTGGTGCAGGTGAAGACGGCGGTGTGGGAATGGAGGTGGCGCAAAAGACGAGGGGAACGTCGGGGCAGCTCCTTGGAGGTGGAGGACGGGGTGGCTGAGCTGGCGGGACGATGAGATCGACGACGGATCCTCATCCAGTACGGTGGATGAGGGACATCGAGGTGTTGCTGTGGACGCTTCGTCGGGGAAGAGGCTCCGGCTAGGTGGCGGACGGAGCAGGGTGTGGGGTTTCGTCGCGGGTTTTCGCGGCCTCGGTGTATGAATGAGTGGGCGGATGGGATGGCAGTGGGGAACCATGGCTTAGAGACGCGCTTGTCTGAAATGTGGGGTAAGTTACGAAAGTACCCCCACTGATTTGAGGCGGTTCTTTCGGTTCAGGAGTACCACGGGCATTTCGCGTGTCGGGATTTCACAGGAGGTGGGAGTTTTCGCGCGCGTTGTAATTTCGGAATAGTAAGGCGCGGGTTGAGATGGAGGGAGTTGTCGGAGCACAACGAGACAACGATATATCTTAAATATTTCGGGCTAACAAGGCGCGGGTTGAAATTTCCGGACAAGCCTAACGTGTACTGTACCAAATCAATGCGCACTACAAATGTCATTCAAAACTTTGAATTC
Source organism: Aegilops tauschii subsp. strangulata (assembly GCF_002575655.3). NCBI lineage: Eukaryota > Viridiplantae > Streptophyta > Magnoliopsida > Poales > Poaceae > Aegilops > Aegilops tauschii. Next base: position 327,276,083 of record NC_053040.3, read on the forward strand.
ATGTTATGTTCAATTAAAATATTTCGCTACGTGTATAATGCACGCAACCTACTACTCAAATGAACGTTTTAGTGCATTCCAAACATATATACTACCGCTTCAATATGAACTAAATTTGAATTCGTTTCTCTATTTGAATAAGATCTACAGTAATGATTGTTGTGAAGTCAAAGCATTTGAATTCGTGTCTCTGTTTTAATAAGATCTACAATCATCATTATTTTCAAGTTAAACCATCGTTTGTGTATTATCTTCACATCACACCACATGATTAGTCTCGAGTTACATATGAACTATGTGTACTATATGAACTCGAACTAGATTTTTTGAATCCACTTTATTTTGATTTCAAATCACATTACATTTCTAGCTCTAGCTAGATCTTCATAATCTAAACCATGTCTCATATGTATAATGTGTTTATCACATTATGTATGGTGCCCCGCCCCCTACGCCTACAAGTATTTAGATGTGAGTTGCAAACACCACACATTACCACAAATTCAAATAAAATGTGAGAATGTTCGGTATATAGTATTGTTTAGATTGTTCGATATTTAGTTGTAAGCTGCAAACGCCACACATTATCACAAATTCAAATAAAATGTGAGATTGTTTGTTGTATAGTATGGTTTAGATTGTTCGGCATTTAGCTGTGAGTTGCAAACGCCATGCATTATCACATTATGGTATAACATGTGCACAGCACGTGTATCACCGCTATATTCATGCATGCAATGTTTAAAACACTATGATCTCCTATTCAAATATATGAATCCGCTTTCATATCAAATTATGATCTTTGTTAGTCTCTTACACCCACACAATCCTCTAACTTTTGTAGCTACCACTAACTTTCTCTCGTGCATGCACACGCCCTCCTCGCCCTCCCCCTCCCTCGGCATTCTATCCACCGGGCACATTGATTTTTTCTCTTTAGGTCGTTCTCCCAGAGTCTCCACAACTCTTTTCCGACACACACCGATCGATAAACCTCTCCAGCGATGCCTGCCTACAACATACACACACACCTTCAATCTCCTCCTTTATGTGCCCTTGCCTCGTGTCTCTCATACGGTCAGACACATGTGTAAACTCTCGCCCCTCTTTTCATCGATCTCACAACCGCACACTCCTCCCCCTATCTAGCTAGTAGTTGGGCCTCTCGCACCACCTCCTAGCTCCATTCTCTTTGTCTATCCGTCTCGCTAGGCCTTATTTGCCTCTAACAAATGGACGTACACCGACCGATCTCTCGCTATACATATAGCTAGTTAGGTCCTTATAACTCGTTTTTACCCACACGTCAATCGATCTACCTCATTAGTTGTGTCTCTCCCTTCCTCCGACAAACAACAATTGATCTACTGATCTAGTTAGGTTTGCTTACCAAACACATGGTTCCCCTTCATCATCCATGGATGCGTCCCGACAGATCTATCACGCACAGGCACACACAGAAACACATCCCCACTCTTATTGATAACATTGCAGTTCCACCCTCAGTTTGTCTAGTAGGCCTCTCCCACCATCTTCGAGAAGCAACTCCATCACCCATCCAGCACTCTACCCCTCTCCCTCCCTCTCCCTCCCTCTCTCTCTCTCTCTCTCTGTCCCATCATATTTCCCGTCCTTCAGTTATGTATGGATGTCGACCGATCTCCCTCAAGACATAGCTGGGTCTCTCCTTCTCAACACATATACGAGTCGTTCTACCTCTATAGTTAGGCCTCTGCCTACCCCTCCCCCACCCCCTCCCCCCCACACACACCGATACATCGAGCGCTCTAGTCATGTCTTCCCGCCACACACAAACTTGACATGTGCCCTCTAACGTTTCGGTAGGCCAGTCGCCCTATATCTTTGACTTGCACACACACACAATTTCGATGGCTCTCTTCATCGATCTCGCACCCACCCACTTGATCCTCTCTTCGACTCTATCGATAGCTATGACCCCCCCTCTCTTCTCGTGGATTGCCCGACCCTCTATGTATAATATAGATAGGCCTCCATTTCACACACATTGCATGCAAAATTTTGTTTGAGATGTCATCGACACATATTCCCACAAATAATTCATGAAATCAACCCCCACCCCACCCCCACCCCAAAACAAAAAAACACTCATGAACGCGGTTTGTATCTCTCACACACACCCACGTAGGTGGGGGCGTGCACGAAGAGAAGAGGTGCATGCACGGCACACGTACTCCCGTCTCTTTCCCAACCACACCCGCGCGGGTACACGGTGGAGCTCATTTCTGTAAAAAAGGCAGCCCACGTGGTAATTTGGCACGTGTACTGGTTGTCCACTTGGTGGAGGGAGGATCGTCTACCACGGCTGAACAAACAAATTGCGACTTGACGTGTTATGTTAAAAAAAGAGGCAAACCATGTGGGGCCTACCTTAGAGGCAAGGCTCTATACACTGGAGTACTTTCGATGTGTCCCGCCAACTCGCAGAACAAGGAGAAGCTTGCTTAGTACGCTGTCTCCCCCGCCCACGAGCGCGGTGGCTCGCAGGATGAGGTGAAGCTTGCTCGGCCTTACGCCCGCTCCCTCGCCCATGCGCGCGGTGGCTCGCAGGACGAGGAGAAAAATTTACTACTCCCTCCGTTTACTCCTCGTCCCTACTACCTTGGTTATAGAGATTATATCATATTGTTTGGAATATATATGTCCTTTAGTAGTTTTCAATATGAACTACAAGTACATACTCCAAACACTGATGTATATAGACGTATTTTAGAGTGTAGATTCACTCATTTTGCTCCGTATGTAGTACTCTCCCTCGCCCCTCGACCCTCGCCCACGTGGTGGACGTGCTGCAATTCATTCGGTCTCATATAGCCAGAACGATATATACTGCACTACCATTATTGCTCGACTTCCCGAAGAGGGGAAGAGCCAATCGCAAGGTTAATATTTTGGAGATGCCAAGCGCAAGGTTATAGGAGAACGAGTAGTAGGTGCCACGTCATTTATAAATAAAGTTTTTTTTTCTTCAGTGGCACGTACGCAATATGATAGGTTCATATGGAGAGAAAAGGAAACCGCTCCACTATATACATAGTCAGGACGGGCCAGCCTACACGATTGCTTGCTGGGGTTGCTCTCTTCACACTCTCTCGCACAAAACGACTGTGGCCACATCTCTAACATCCCGGCAGATCACGTCCGCTTGGGGAAGGGGTGGATGCTTAGTGTAGATGCGGTGGCCGTCGCCGACGGTGAAAACCCACTATCGGCACGTCCCGATCAGGGGTCCCCGCCGTTCTCTCTCACAAAGCCGGTGAGGTTGCCTTCGTCCCTTGCTCACTGCCGCGACGTGGGTAGTTGCCGCCTCCCGCCGCCCTCCTCAAGGTTGAGCTACGTCCCTCAGGTACAACTCCCTTTACAGCCGGCTTGCACCACTGCTCCAGCTGCCCACATCACTCCCTGTGGATATTTCTCTACTTCTTTGCCCCGCACATACCTCTACTGGCTTCTACGTACTGTATTTGTGATGATTTTATGTCTCATCAACTAGTCCCAGTAATCTTATTCTAATCACGCTTCTTCAATTTCTTTGCCACAGGGATGCTCATCTCGATTTTGGTGAAACTGCACAAAATGATCCGATGGTCAAAAGGTTGCAAACTTCATTTATTAGGAAGCTCGAACGTTGCCAGCAAATTGAAGCCTGGTCAGGGTTCATGGTTCAAGGGCTAGGGACTGCATGGATCGTTTTTTTCTTTAGCTGCCTCTGTTCCAAAATAAGTGTCAACTTTAGTAGTAGTACAACTTTGTACTAAAGTTTGCACAAAGTTGAGACACTTATTTTGGAACGGAGGGAGTACATATTTGCTATGATCTGTCAATCATTGAGATGAAATAGCATCATGTTAGTCTCCTTTGTAGTTGATGAAATGTTGCAACGGGCAACCTTGGACGCAAGATACATGTAACAGAAGCTGGAAGCTTCATAGCATTGTACAAATTTATCTCGCTGATAAATTACAGTACGTACTATACTAGTACTTCCTCCGTTCCTAAATATAAGTCTTTGTAGAGATTTCACCATGAACCACATGCGGATGTATATAGATGCATTTTAAGTGTAGATTCATTCATTTTGTTCCGTATGTAGTGGAATCTCTACAAAGACTTATCTACTAGTAATAGCTAGCCCCCACTACTAGGAATTCTCTATCCTCTCCTTGAGCCACATCATCAAAATTGACGTAGCCGTTAGATGAAGTAAATCAGTCCATAATAGCCGTCTGATCTAGACGTTGAGAGGCTCCGCACTAAGCCACGTGCAAGCATGCAGAAATACTGTGGCACATGCATGTGAGTGGGTTTTAAATCACATCAACATGTCTGCATGCAAGCATGCACCGGTAGCATGCATGTAAGTGAGCTTTTAAGTCCCATTAACATGTCAAAAAGAAAAATATAATCCCATTATGCAGTAGGAGTTGGCTGATCTTTTTTCCTTACGTGAGATGATCTAAATGATGATGGGAGTTTATTTAGTTTGGCTACCACATTTGTCATGCGGTTATAGAGTTTTTTTTAGTTCTATGAAATCGATAATTTTGCGCAGAGAGATATACCGCTGTTCCGCGGCAACGCGCGGGGACTCATCTAGTAATATTTAGGTACGGAGGGAGTACTATGTAAAGAGTTAGGTGTCGCACGGTGATAGTGTGAGGTGGACCATGTAATCACTGAGCCTGTGTGTTTTCACTGCTCTTGCACGACTCCGCTGTAAGAATGGAGAAAATTGTAATCTAGTAGTAGTACCTCCTTTCGCCGAAAGCGTGGGACATCCAGCAGTCCTACCACCTCAGTAATAAAGACCAATGAGCCGTCAAATCACATAGACCCAGCAGTAAGTTGGACGGACGAAGCAACCATCACTCTTGCGCCAGTGAGAGGTCGCGTCCGCTCTGCCCGGGCATGAATGCGGCACCGATTCTTTGGAGCGGCGCTGACCGTTTTGGGCAGGAAGCGCGCGCGGGCGATGGAGGGGCTTTGGGTGGGCCAGGCTGGTCAGGAGCGGGCGTGGTAGCTGTCCACATGTCCCTACCGGACACGCCCGGAAACGAGAGGATGCATCGACTCTCGCAGCTAAAATCGTACTACACTACACAACATCTCTCTCTAGGAGTAGGTCGATCTATCGCTCTCTCTAACACACACATGCTGTTAAACGCACACACACACACACACACACGCACACACCTTGGTCCCGTTGCACCTTCTAACGTGACTTATTACACCTAGACGGAGGGAGTAGTAAGTATACGAGATACGGTGGCACACTGACTTAAGTCGAATACAAGTGCCCAAAATTTGTGTGCATGTTATAATAAGGATTCACTTAAAATAGTACGTGAGCGAACAGAGGGATCATATGGACAGTGTTCCCAAGCAGTAGCGAGATGTGTGAGGTAAGATACACCGCTGGCGCTTTTAATTTTTCTTATTAATTTGTTTGTTTCACCCTCTGACTGGTGGGACCCAACGTACTACGTGCAGAGAGGTAAGGTGACTAAGGCTGCATTATTTCTGCACCACTGTGGATAGTCTTACCACCAAAGCCACATGACACGATTATGATTGAAATCCCAATGACTCCCACACACACACACACACACACACACAAAAACACGGCATGCTTGTCACACGAATGCATGAATGTATAAAAGGTTATTTCCCTCTCGTTGAACATAACAGGAGGGTTGTGTAGCTGGTTAGCCTGTTCGCTCATCAAACATGAGGTCTCGGGTGGATTCTTTGACTGGTCAAAATGTTTTCTAGGGTTTGCACGCTTCACACTCTCTCTCTAGTATATATATACACGCTGGAGCCTCAGCGCTTGTAGTTGCTCTCTTCACACTCTCTCGCCCTCTCCCGCTGGAGCCTCAGCGCTTGTAGTTGCTCTCTTCACACTCTCTCGCCCTCTCCAGATCTAAACAAGACTTCGTTGGCCTCTCTCTCCTCTCACTGCTACTCAAAGAGCCGGCAGGATCCGTCCGCCGGGAAGGGAAGGAGGCTTAACGCTGTCGCCGTCGGCGAGGGACTACCGGCGCAGCTGTTCACTTTCCACCCAGCGGCGGCGCGGGAGGGCCTCCAACCCCTACTTCTTTGCCGCCGTCCCGTCGCCCACCGAACCACGCCCCAAGAACCTTAAGGTATAATTTACTTACTCCACATGCATTGCTCTAGCTGCATGTATACCATGAATCTAGGACGTGGTTCAAAGAGGAAAGGAGTGGGGGAAAGTAGTGGGAAAAGTTGTAAATTAGCATGAATCTAGGACGTGGTTCAAAGAGGAAATGAAGGGGGAAAGTGTATAGCATGAATCTAGGACGTGGTTCAAAGAGGAAAGGAATGGGGGAAAGTAGTGGGGAAAGTTGTATCGCATAAATCTAGGACGTGGTTCAAAGAGGAAAGGAAGGGGCGAAAGTACTAGTTCAAAAAGGAAAGGAAGGGACAAGGCTGTAGAGTTTGAGCAGGACTAGATTTGGTGCGCTCACATAGGGAAAGGTGTCTAAAGATAACAAAACTGAGACCAACACAAATATGCTCCTTGGTTGTTTGTTCTTTGTTGCAATAGACTGTGCATGAGCACAGTACATCGGTAGATGCACATGGTGCTGGTGCGTCCACTGTCCCGTGCAACTCATTAGCTGTTGTTAATCTAAGGCCCTGTTTGGTTAAAAACTCCCTAGTCCCTACCTGCTTGGTTCCAGGGACTAAACATGGACTATAGGTTATTAAATGACATGCTAAAAGACCATGTTACCCCTAGTAATGAACTAATAGAGACAATGTGCGATGCGTGGCAGGGGAAACTGTTGGAAAAAGTCTCAAAAAGACTCCCTCGGGGTCTTCTTTCTTTGGTCCCAAATGCCCACTTTTACTCCCTAAAAGTCCCTCCTGTTTGGTTTAGATGGGACCAACACGGGGTTTTTTAGTCCCTACACCAAAATGTCCCTGTAAACAAACACCCACTAATAATGCCGCTGGAAAATTGATGCAATGCCACAGTTAAAAGCAAATTACATGTTTAACGAATTTTATGCCGGGAGATGGGGAGATACCGGGAGACGGGCTTGCTGGCATTCGGCTATGCAATGACAGTTTCATGCCGGTCAAGTACCACAAGTGTGATGATGGCTGCATCATCTTCGCCAAGGGATGGAGTGATTTTGTTGAGAGTGAATAGCTCAAGGTTCATAAAGCCGTTCTTTTCGGTTTCAAGACCACCACTCGTGAAGATCTTCAGATCGAGGTGGTTATGAACATGCTGACCGAGGAGCCACAAATGTAGCACGACAACGCAAGAGTGTCCTTTACACTAGGTATAGTGCGAAAACTATGTTGATAGCAGTTATGCATCTATGGGGTTACATCTTCATTCTGTCTTGGGTGATGATGACTATGATAGGAGGACATGTTGCAGTTAGAGTAAATGCTAGGATTGGGCCCTATTCAGGACTCAAAATAGGGCTTACACAGGTGGTTGCTTTATTGGCTGCTGTTTCCCTGGCTATAATCATGAACGATGGTAATGCAAATGGAATCGTTAAGGGGGTTTTATTAATAATTTAAATCATGGGGTTAAGTTGGTAGAACTACCTATGAGTGTTTGCGTAGGAGATGCGGGAAGGGCATCAGTTGTGTTCTTGACTCTTTGGTAATGCAGGAATAATGTGAGATTACAAAATAAATGGTATAGTGATCTTATGATTCTTGTTTAGCTAATTTGCTTGTGGATCATGGGATGGTCTATATTGCAGATGAAGGTGGTAAACAAAGAGGTGCTGATGTTGGGAGCAAAGAGGTGTTGATGGTCTATATGCGTAGGCTAGAGCATGTAGTAGGTGAATTGTACAGTTCATCGCAAGTGTAGAGTCACAGGGTACCGCGGTGTCGCCTGCGCATCTCTCAACTATATTTTCTGTCATCTGTCGTAGTTTTATTTTTTGGACCTTCATGTTAAGTCTGGCTAGGCTTGCTACCATGTATGATTTGTGCTGCTAGTTGATTACTTTAGTTTCTAGCTGTAGTTTGTATCAGGGGCTTGAAAGACCATGTGGTTTCTGTTAATGGAAAATCAGAGGGGGCGACCCTTCTTTTGATTAAAAAAATGAACTTTCTCTATGCAATTAAAAAATAAATTTTCTCTATTCAAACCCAGTTGAGAACAGTATTCATTATAAATCTGAAATAATCTTTTGGTAAAAATGGCTATCGCATTCTGTATCATAGCTAGCAAAACCGAAACAAAATAAACGTCTTAAGTATAATATCTCATGAACGTGGATCAAATTAGGCAAGACAGCTAAAATAAAGGATGATTCAACTTGCAAGAAATTTGAACTTACGACTTACTAGCAGTATAATAAAGTTTACAGACTATCAGCTAGATAAATAGAAGAAACATTTTAGGTTGATTCATTCTTCCTTCCGGACTTCCTCGACCGCCTAGATGGTTTGGTGAGATGTTGGCACTGAGTCTTGAACCCCTTATGGAAGTTCACCAAGCGCCTGTATACATCGTAGGTGGCATACGCGTCCCTGGAAGCATAATAAATGTTCTTCAAGGGCAAGGGTGCTTCTGCCCATATATGGTGGTCATCTTCTGTGATAGCATCCTTCATCTTGTTGTAGCTGTGGTGGATGATGGAACCAGTGTAGTAAGCCAAGCCATACTTCGGCTTAATCGTCACTAGATCAGGCACTCTCCACATATTCTGGATATCCACAAAGTTGCATACCACCAGACCAACATGCTTGAGTTTTTTCTGGTCATTCTTGATGTCCACCCCAACAAAGGTGTACTCCTCGTCGAGCAGGAAGGTGGCAAGCAGGCCGCAGTGCTCATCAGCAACGCTTATGTGGTACACGAGGACGTAGATGCCAACGCATAACTGGACCACGACAGCCATTTGTGTCGGACCAGGAGGCCAGGTGAACTCCACATCCAGTGCAACTATCTTCTGGTCGTCGTTCTGCAGCCAGTATTTGAATCTGCGAATGCAGTACTCAACACAGCTAGCCTTGTTCGTGTACTTCACAAAAATTTCGGTATTTCCATCTGCCCTGACAGCATAATCTTTCATGAATGCCATGCCGAAGGACTGTAATAGATGAAACCAGTATAAGACATGAAGCATGACAATAACATGATAACAATAAGCCGAGATGAATATGACGGCAGATAGTATAGTAATTTTGGCGCTATCGAAAGTTTATGTAAACAAGTGCATGAACAATTTAAACTAAACATGTACTCCCTCTGTAAAGAAAGTAGTGAACCAAAAGTTGTTATATTTCCTTGCAGAGGGAGTATATGCGAATTAACAATCAAAATTTACGCTCTTGAAATATTTATCTAAACAACTGCATCAACAATCAAGAATAAACATGTATCTATGAATTGTTCATCGCCCATGCAGATGAAACTGTGTGTACAAACTAAAGAAGCAGGAGAAAAACAAGAAATTGACAAGACAACGGACTAGATGTTGCATGCAGATGAATCTGTGTGCAAAATTCTCATAAGGCAACGGACTACATGTTGTAGGCAGATGAATTTGTCCGCACAAAATAAAGAAGCAGGAGAACAAGAAATTGACAAGAAGAAGGCCATCGTATGTGCTACTACTGGAGAACTACTAACAAAATTGACAGGAAGGAGAACTCACCGTTCCAGAAGCCAGATTGTTGGGAGAGTGGGCGACGCGAAGGAAGAGGGAATCGAGAGGACACAGAGGCAGAGGAACCGTTTTTGGAGAGTCGTGGTAGTGAGGACGAAGCACCCTCGCGCATGCTTGTCCTAAATAATTAGGACGGGGCTCGTCCCGCCTGTTTGAGTCCTCCCGCCTGTTGGAGTCCTCACTTTCCTTTGTCATGTTCTCATTTAAAATGGGCTCATCCCATTATAATAGGCCTGTATAAGAAAGCACAAGAATCCCAAACGCTTCACGGTTAAGATTACTGATCTAAACTTGCTAAAAAAAATCTAAAAAAAGAACTTGCTAAAACATTACGTGATCTAAAACTACCTCTTCGTGAGATCCCAAATTCCCAATATTTCCTTGTGGTTGGTTGTTAGAGAATCCCCTATAAATAAATATTACGTGATCTAAAACTACCTCTTCGTGAGACCCCAAATTCCCAATATTTCCTTGTGGTCGGTTGTTAGAGAATCCCCTATAAATACAAAGCTTTTCACGGCATAGATCGTATACTCCACCCCACGCCTCCCACCCCAAGCCTCCCATACCTAGCCTTCCATGACTACCCCGAATTACCACCCCACGCCGCCCAAAGTAGCTCCCAGGTCGGTGAAGCCGACGGAGCGGTCATCTTTGAAGCCCGCGTCGGCGAATCCTGAGATGAAAGAGAAGGGCACGTTAGAGAAGCCGACGAAAGAGAAGGGCACGTCAGAGAAGCTGACGAAAGAGAGGGGCACGTCGGAGAAGCCGGCGAAGTAAAAGATGAAAGCGAACGACAATGGAGCCGGTCGCCATCGAGAGAATCCTCCGGTAACGATCGAGATCCTTGTATTCTGTATACTCCCTCCTTCCCAAGTCTTCATGCAATCCCATAATTTACGGCGCACTTCCTTTTGATCTCGTTTAGTTACAGCCATAATGAACTATCCCTATTTTACCGAAGGGAGATGGGCGTGTCTAGAAAGAAAAGAAAAAAGGACAAAAAAAGGCTTGCACGAATCTTAGCATAAAATCAATGACATAGAACTTAGATGTGCAATACTTAGAGCACATCTAGATGTGCTTTAGCAAAACTTAAGGGAGATCGTGGATGCCTTCCTCTCTTAGTTTTTAGTCGTAAATGCCTCTCTCTGTAATGAAACTTGCGCTAATTTTCGTGCTGGAAAGTTCTACGTGTAACGATATGGAAAGGAAGGACTAGTAATTTAACTTTGTTTAAAACCAGCAACCGAATCAACAAAATAATCGTAGTACTCCTAAATGCCTGATCAAATACGCAGTAGACATAATACAAAGTAGTTTTGTACATAAGTTGTTTTCTCTTTTTGTTGATTGGCCTGTTTTACACTAAATGTCTAGAAATTCAAGACTAGTTTTGTAGTGAATTTGTTCACTGTGAATCTGTGGTAACTGGTCCAACTTGTCAGTTTTGCGCATTTGAACGGTCACAATGTACATGATTTAGTAAAAAACATGCAGAAATATGAGCATGCCTCACTTATTTGGCATTGAGAACATCAAATGTATGTACTATATTAAATTTTAGGCTCACATGTTTCGGTTCATGTCAACACTTTTAGGCTGCTTGATGATGCCTAGTTGTGTTTTTGGTTGCTCGAGTCACTACTATGGTCATGTTTACTTGACATCAAGGTTATCGTCTCTGTTTATATGCCTTAAAATTTGGAAATTGCTAATTTTTTGGCATAGGCTTTCTAAATGAGTTCTTAGTCTCTAGTCATTGAAACTGTTGGTGATTGCCCTTAATTTTGCATGGTCTTTACTAATTGATCTTTTTGAATCTGATGGGAACTAAGGAGTATGTGCTCTTGAATGCTTGCAATGGAACTGCTACATTCCTTTTTTGAGATTATGTATAAACTATTGATCTTCTGATCATGTATGCATATAACAGGCCTGCCCTGCATGGGGAAGAATCACGTCTCTTCAAATCACAACGATACTTTGGAGTTGCGGAAGGAACTGAAAGACCCCAATGACACAAAAGTAACTTTGAAAGGATTGCTAGCCAAGATGAAAGGTGACAGCACACCTAATTTTGTCAGGCCATTTGTCTTGTACACCATAGGAAAATATGTATGTCCGACAACACAGCAGTATGTGGACAACGGATACCTTGGGATTGTTAGAAACGTTGAGACAATAAAGATCACCAATTTTAGACAGCTTACACTTGACCATCTTATGGCTAGCGTTAGGAAATTTGTAAATGGTGGAGCAATTTTGGAGGGCAACCTACCACTGCTGTAGGTAATACAATCATTATTAACATACCATACATTTAATTTTATGGAAAAATTTCTAAGATGTTTTTGTTGTAATGCAGACGTGGTACTACGAGAAGTGGAGGGTGCACCAATTGGACTCTACCATCTCGTATGCATCAAGGTTAAGGCCGCTGATCCAAAACTGGAGTGACGAGAAGGCACAGAAGGTTGACAACATAATCAACAAAAATTATATAGGGGTCGGAGAGGTAAAGTGTTAGTACTGTGTGCCTGGATTATCTACCATATGTTTTGAATGATACTAACGACACTAACATGCAGTATGTCGATGACCTGCTGCGGCCGTTTAATCCGCCACCAGTTGGGATGCCGGTCAAACCAAAGACTGACGGTCAGGTAAATGATGAACATCAAGCACAAATATATATTGTAACTTTGCAAGTACAATCAAAGTCATATGCTTCTAACTGCTTGTAATTTGCAGGATAAGGCACTCATGGGCCGTGTATTGGCTGATTTGAAAGAAGTTGCCTCCATTGTGCAGGAGGCCAGTGCACAACAATTTGATAGGATGTGCACCCTTGAAAAAATGGACAAGTGCCTTAGGCGTACCCTTGCGAACGACAGACGCACGGACGACCTCATCACAAAATTCAATGTAAGTATACCATTATGAGTTTCTATAAATAATTTTACTATCAATACTCTCCACACTAACACATTTTTTTAAAGAACCACCGCTATGGAATATTTGATGCTGATCGCCCAGGAGTCGAGGACATACAACTATCTGACCTGGGAGTACCTGCGGACCCAATGGAGGTCCCAGGAGAGAATACTACTCACCAACGAAAACAAAAAGATGACACGGAGGTCATTGCCAAAGGCATTTCTGCTAAGGGAATACAAAAAGATAACATGGATGCCCCCATGAAGAACGTAGTTGAAGATTTGCAGCCTGCTCCTAGTTTGCAATCGCGAAAGCATTCAAAAACCACCACAAGCCTTGAAGCTTTCATGGTGATACACATTTTACATCTAACTGATTTTGTTTTAAGTTAACACAGATTCGTAGCTAACATATGATCTTCCACGTTCAGGAGGAAGAAGACAGAGCTGTTGTTGTAGCTTGCAAGGAGAGTCTCAAGAATGTTTCACAGCTTTATAAAGAGCTGGATGCTTTGCAGGGTGCTCCGAGTTTGGATTCGCGAAAGCATTCCAAAGCCACCACAAGCCTTGAAGCTTTCCTGGTGATGCACATTTTACAGTTAACTGGTTTTGTTTTTTTATTTCGCGCAGATTGCAAGCTAGCAAGTGCTTTATTTCGAATCACAGGATCCTCTGAATTTGAGGCACAATGAGAATGTGCGAAAGGCTGAAGAAAGAAGAAATCAAGATGATGAAGATGTCAGTATTGAGGTGGGGGAGAGGCAGGTACCAAAAGCAACCACCGGTCTGCCAAGGCTAAGGGAATAAGGGAGCCGGAAGAGCCCCATGTCTTCCCAATTGATGAGGACAACTATGATGATTCTTTAGCAAAGCAGCGACAAGATAGTGTGGTTGATTCCATGCTACCAACTCGTGCGAGCAGCCGGAAAAGAGTGGCATCTTCATTATTGTGCAATGAAGATTATGTTCCGTACGATAGTGATAAGAAGAGAAAGAAAAACATGACTCCATCGAAGTCTACCAACGATTCCAAGGACACAAAGAATACAAAGAGGAAAAACCGTGCAAGCAATTTAAAAGATACAGACACAGGTGCTTTGAGGCTGGAGATAGACCTTGACAATGTTCGACAGATTTATGTGGCCGAAATTGTCAACACCTCAGATCTTGATAAACAATTGGTGGTAATTGATGACATTGTTCTGCTACGGAAGCATTTGCAATGCCTCAGCATGACAGATGGAGGCGAAGATGACAAATGGTTGGGTGACGAAGTAAGATATTTGCCAAATTAGTTTATCAATTTTCTTTTGCACGGTACAATTAAATTGAATTTTGTTTTAGTTGGTTGATGCTGTGATGCAGATCATGCGTCATGATCATCCTAAGGACATAAGGGACGGGCAACTGGTTTACATTGAGAGGGTGGCCGGCGTCGCTATGCTCGAAAGAGATGGTAAGGTAGAGAACTGCCACGAGGCCGCTTTGGCGGGCAGTCATGGAACAACAAAAGGAGACAACTACCTCAGACATGATCTGGTACCATCTAACCATGACATAAACACATTTATTTTTCTAATTATTATGCATGTTGATGTAATCATCTTTGCTGTCCAGGTTTTTCTACCTACGAACATGGTGAACACCCACTAGTTCCTTGTGGTCGTAACCCCAGAAGGAGGGAGATTCAGATTCTTGATTCACTTTTCAGCTACGTAGTACGCACACAAGTGGTTCACGTGGTGAGATTTTAAACGTCTTTGAATATAACACAGGATTTAGCATCATACCTAACCATGAACCGTGAGCAACTTCTCATACCATGGACTTTGGCAGATACGTGGGGTGGAAGCACATCTGAGAGCATCACTGTGAATCAATGGACCACAAAGCCATGCATGGCAAGACATTAACATGACCCAATGGACAGTAAAACATGTTCCTGTGCCAAGACAAGATGACAAGTCAGTCAACAGTATTAGCTTCTAATTATTTTTTCATTGTTAATACGTGAAATGCTGCTAACAAAATTAATTGTTGTAGTTCTTCTTGTGCACTCTACATGCTGAAGAACATCGAATTCTTTACGGGAGAAGATCTTACGCTGCGTTATGACCAAGTACGTAGAGTAACACGTAAATTCTGTCAATTTTGTAAACATATGGAACGATACTAACATCCTCCCATGCAGGCATACATCGACAATTATAGAAGAGAGCTGCCTGTTGTCCCTCTTAATTCGCCCTACAACAAATTGAAGTCCATGAAAAGGCTGAAGACGTACAATGCTAGCCTATCGGATGCAGCTGCGATCGAAGATCATGAAGATGCAAGTAGTTAGTCCAGCAATGGTTGATTCTTAGATATGGAGTATACACTTGGTTATGAAGCGGTAGAGTAGGGTGTGGTTTGGTTTTAGTCCCAAAGAAGGTTTCCTAGCCATGTTCTTAGTCCAGTGCGGATTAATCAAGTTGTAATACTTCACAGTACTGGTTCCAAATACTATTCTTGAAATAAATTTGGTCCGCATGGGAGACGCTGAAACATATATTTGCTTTTTACAACCAGAACTTTTGAAACTTAGGAAGGTTAACTGAATTCTTAAATTTATATTTAAGTTTCGTCGGAGTCTGGACAAGATTCAGAACAATTACAACGCTAATTAGAAGTTTCAGAATTTTTTTAACATCGCTAGTTAGTAGTTTCAGAAAAATTTCAGCGAATGCTGAAATATTTTGGCCGAAATTCAGTGAGCCTGAAATATTTTGGCCGAAAGGCAAATATTGCAGTGAGTGCTGAAATGAATAAAATTCAGTTATTTCATCGAAATCTCACCGAAGTGAAAACCATGGTGTCGTGCAATCTTGAGCAGCACCAGACATGATTCAGTATTATTAACAAAATTTGGTCTCACATATACGAGGAAAAAAAGTATGAGCATGAGCATGCAAGATCGGATGGGCAATAAAATAGCTTCACAAGAGAGAGTAAAATACTTCACGTGTGAACACTCAATCCTAGTTGACTTCAGAACCAGATTTCATCCTAAAAGAGGTCCAGTGATTTACTTATAACCAATAATAAAAGCGGTCTAGTTCTTTTGGCTGATTTTCAAAGAAACGGGAACTATATCTTTTTGATGATCGTGATTTTCAGGAGACCTACGTGTTGTTACGCAACTTACCTTAGTTTTTTTACACCATAACTTACCTTTGTTAAACTCTCCACGCCCCCCCCCCCCTAATATTCAACCAGGTGGGTCCCCTCCCTTGATTTCCTCCAACCGAAGAAATCTATATGTAGATATATGCCTGGGTTGTTACGATCCCTATAAATAGGGATCCTTTGAAACCTCGTAGATCATAGTTCGTCCTTCTGCGCCGCCCAAACCAGCAAGACCGAAGGACGGAGCAACCCAGGAATCCAGCAAGACCGAACGACGGAGCCAAACATGAATCCTCTGGTAACTACCCACGATCTCCTGCTGTAGCCGCTGCTATTTTTCGTGCCACGATCTTCCTCCCATGATCTCTTGCTGCAACCCCAATCGTTGTTTGCATATTCATGTAACTTAGCATGTTTTTAAACAAATTAAGTGGGGCGTTAGGGGAGGGCGCTAGGATTTGTTTCCTACCAGATTGGCAGTTCATTGATTAATTCCAGGATAAATCTTAGCGTCTGGTCTTGTCGATGCCAATTAGTGCAACGGGCGCTTGCCTTCTTTTTCCTTCCGCACGAGTTATGGAAGGCATCGATGGCCCATGTTTTAATTCCATACTACTGACCATGATTAGCGCCTAGAGTTGAGGAGACCACGGTTGGATAGTTTTTTATTTTCCAATCTTTATTTTATTTCAGATAAGCGCCTTGCAATGGAGATTACCTTATATGACCGTTCAAACGTAATCAAGCTAAATCTAATGATAGTATTTGCACATTCATGGAACTCAGCATGCTTGTAAACAAATTACCTCATGCAATAGCGTAGAGCACAATTTTTATGTTGGTATATATAAGCTGTATTCGTCTGTATGAGTGTTTAAATTGTATACCATGCTGAATCTAATCACACTTGCACATCCATTGAACCCAGGATGCTTCTTTGCTGCCATATGAGGAGTTCATAAACGGATTAAACACGCAGCAAAGGATGTACATCCACTTGATAGGACTGGGTGGACTTCTCAAGACACCTAGCATCAAAATTAGACGTGTACTATGTCTGGCCATCGCTAATTCATATGATGCAGAGCAGGATGCCTTTATCATCAATGGGAGACCATGTAGGATCACACTAGAAGATGTAGCGCATCTAACAGGCATGCCCTGCCATGGGAAGAAGCACGTCCCTTCAAATTTTGATGATAATATGGAGTTGTGGAAGAAACTGAAAGACCGTAATGATACCAAAATAACTGATTGCTAGCCAAGATGAAAGGTGACAAAACACCAAATTTTGTCAGGCCATTTGTCTTGTACACCATAGGCAAATATGTATGGCGACCAAAAGAGGAGTATGTGGATAACAAATATATTGGGATTGTTAGAAACGTTGAGACGATAAAGGGCACAAATCTTGGACAGCTAACGCTTGACTATCTTATGGATATCATGAAGAATTTTGTAAATGGTGAGGCAATTCTGGAGGGGAATCTACCACTGCTGCAGGTAATTCGTAGAGTACAATTATCAGTTACCTAACATACATTACATAATGTACGAGAATGTTTGTAAACTGCTTTTGTTGTCATGCAGACATGGTACTACGAGAAGTTCAGAGTGCACCAATTGGACTCTAGCATATCGTATGGATCAAGGTTAAGGCCGCTGATCCAAAACTGGAGCGAGGAGAAGGCAAAAAAGGTTGACAATATAATCCAGAATAATTATCTGGGAGTTGGAGAGGTAAAATGTCAGCACATTGCCTGGATTATGTAACATATATATTTTCTAAATCATACTAACGGCACTAAACTGCAGTATGTTGAGGACCTGATGAGGCCTTTCATTCTAGCACGAGATGGTATGCTGGCCAAACCGAAGACCGGCGCTCAGGTAAATGAGTTACATCAGGCACAAATATATATTGTAACATTCCAACTAGTATGAAGTTATATGATTCTAACTGTTTCAAAGTCTCGGATTAAGGTACTCGTCGGACGTGTATTGACGGATTTGCAAGACGTTTCCTCCCTCATGCGGGAGGCCGGTGCAGAACAAGTCAATAGGATGTGCACCCTTGAAAAGAAAATGGATGAGTGCCTTAGGCGTACCCGTACAAATGGCAAGCTCACGGAGGACCTCATCAAAGAATTGAACGTAAGCCTAGAATTATGAGATTAGTATATATAATTGGAAATTTACGTGTACAAGGTTTTTTCTAAATTAGTTTAATATGAAAACACCCCAGACTAACATGTAATTTTTAAAGAAAAAACACGATGGAATATTTCCAGGAGTGGAGGACATACATGTTTCTTACCTCGGGGCACCTTCACACCCAATGGAGGCCTCTGTTGAGAATGTTGAGCAGGCTTCTGACCAGGGGAAACAAAAGGATGTCAGGGAGGTCGCTGCTAAGCAGAATTGTAAGCGGGGAATAAAAAATGATGACATGGAGCCCCCCATGAAGAACCTTAATGAAGATTTTAACATACGCATGCATGTTAACTTAATTATGAAACAATGATTGTCGTTTCAGAAATAACATGTGATCTTCCACATACAGGATGAAGCATTCGAAAGAGCTGCTGTAAAAATCAAACATGATCTCAGTAGTGTTCATAAGCTTTTGAAAGAGGTGGATGATATCCAGGGAGCTCCTAGTTTGGATAAGCAAATGCATTCCAAAGCCACCACAAGCCTTGAAGATTTCCAGGTGATGCACATTTTACCTATAATTGAGCAAGAATCTGCTAAAGACTAACATGCGGTTTATTTCGTATGACAGAATCCATTCAATAGACGGAGTAAGCAGCACTCTGTGAAGGCTACGTGATCACGAGAGCTTGAAGAGCCCCGTGCCTTCACAGATGATGACAACCATGATGAATCCTTTCGAAAGCAGCAAGAAGTAAGTGTGGTTGAATCAACACCACCAAATCATGGGGGCGAAAAGAAAAGGTTGGTATTGCAATTATTTAAGAATGACGAGTATGCTTCATACGATAATGAGAAGAAAAAAGTAAAAACAAGACTCCATCAGAGTCTACAAATGACTCCGAGAACACGAACAATAAAAAGAGGAAAATCGGCTCTAGCAACTTAAAAGACAGGTCAGAAGTTCCTGAAACCCAGAGGGACCAGCTAGACGTGGTTCGACAGGATTTTGTGGCGTCACTGATCAACACTGCAAATCGTGAAAAACAAATGGTCTTAGTTGATGACATTGTCGTGCTATCGAAGCATTTGCAATGCCTCACCCATAAAGAAGAATCTGAAGATGGCGTATGGTTGGGTGACGAAGTAAGATATTTCACAAATTAGTTTATGAAGTTTCATTTTTGTACAATACAATTAACTTGATTATTGTTGTAGGTGGTTGATGCTGCGATCCAGCTCATGTGTCATGATGAACCAATTGACACAAGGGACGGCCAACTGGTTTACATTGAGAGGGTGGCCAGCGTCACTAAGCTCGAAAGAGATGGTAGGATAGAGGAGTGCTACGAGGACGCTTTGGCAGGCATTCCTGGAACAACACAAGGCACCACCTACCTGAAACATGATATGATATTTTAACCTGACGTAGAACGGATTTTTTATTACTATACACGTTGATCTAATTATCTATGCACTCCAAGTTTTCCTACCTACGAACAGTTTAAACGTCCACTGGTTCCTTGTGGTCGTAAACCCCACAAGGAAGGAGATTCAGGTTCTTGATTCACTTTTCCACTGTATGGTACCTAGAGAAGTAAATAACGTGGTGAGAATTTCAACATATTTAATTATAACAAAGGATTTAACATCGTATGTAAGTATTAGTCGTAGGCAACTTCTCATCCCATTGGGCTTGCAGGTACGTGGGATGGAAGCACATCTGAGAGCAGCGATGCGAGTCAATGGGATAGAAAGCAATGCATGGGAAGACATTAACGTGACGCAATGGCCACTACGGAATATTAATGTGCCAAAAACCGATGAGACGTCAGTCAACAATATTAGCTTTTGTTTTTGTTTTAGATTGTTAATATCTGAAATGCTGATCTAACAACATAAAATGTTGCAGTTCTTGTTGTGCACTGTACATGCTGAAGAACATCGAATTATTTACGGGAGTAAAACTGAGGATGCAATATGACCAAGTACATAGAGTAACACCTAAAATTCTGTCATTTTCTGAAACTTATGGAACGATACTAACATATCCTCGCATGCAGGCCTACATCGACAAATTCAGAAGAGAGCTACCTGTTGTGCTTGTCGATTCACCCTACAACAAAATGAAATACAGGAATAGGTTCAAGCAGTACCATGCTAGGCTATCGGATGCAGCTGCGGTTGAAGACGACGAAGATGCAAGCAGTTAGTCCAGCAGTGTGGTTCATTCTTACATGTGGAGTGTACACTTGGCCATAAAGCGATGGAGTAGGGTGTGGTTGGGTTTTAGCCCCGAAGAAGGTTTCCTAGCCATGTTCTTAGTCCATTGCGGATGAGTCAAGTTGTAAAACTTCAGTAATATTGGTTACAATACTTTGCTTGAAAGAAATTTGGTCTCTACGGGATCTCGTAGAAATCTATATTTGCTTTTTACAACCATGTGACAGTAACAGTGCCTGGGCAAGGTTCGAACCAATTACAGTGCAGGGGCAACCCTAGAAGAATAATGGATTATGATATGTCTATTTTCATACGAGAGAAAAAGGTACGAGCATGAGCATAGCCTCACAACAGAAGAAAAAATACTGCATGAATCAACACGCAATCCCCGCTATCCCAGAAAATGGCACAGTCAATGTCTCGTAGGCAGGCCGCAAAGCCAATAAAATAGAGCATAGGATAACAAGAGTAAAGCATGTACCATAGGGGGCCTCTGCAGGTGCTGCAACGACTATGGTGTGGCATGGTAGGACGTGCGCTGAATTGAAGGGATCACCTTCAGGAGCACAGTGGGGTGGCCATGGTACATCCATCCTGCCTCAGGGAATCACATAGCATGTTCTGTCATAGCCCTGCAAAACAGAGGAAAAATTACTACTTGTACTAACCTTGTCAAGTGTGTGCATGTAACAAATGTTGGACATAACTAAACACGGAAGAATGAAATGCAACATATGGAAGAATCGAATGCTCATTCCTTTCTCTCTGCTTTTTGCGAGGATCATTACTCTCCCTTTAACAAGGCTAAAACATCATAATAAGAATTAACACCAATCTTCAAACGGTGGATATCCCATGTGAATCTATTTTTTCTTATAAAGCACATGCCAAGTCTGTTGATCCCAGTCCAGCAATTGCACAAGAAGAAGCGAGCATCATAAATATTGAGCAACATAAGCTATGAATTGTTTATAGTACATTCCAAAATTAATAGCTTATCATCTCTATTGATCTCCAAATCTCACCTATCAGCCAAATTGAAAGAATACATGTTGAATGAAATGTATAAGTGTATGAATGCGAACGTTTGTAGATCTTGCAGTCAGGGCTGGACGAATGGGGCTGGCCGTCGAGGCCGGCGGCCGGCTTCATCTAGTCCCGCAGAACATGATCCATACCCAACACCTTGCCTTCGAACGAGATGGATGGCCAGATCAAAGCTGTGGCCATGGAGGGGAGGCGTAGATGACACAAACAACCAATTGGGGTGTGGGAAAGAGGTTGCCTATAACCTTGTGGCTATAGGCACCCGCATGGAGGACTGGGAGGTGGGATGGCGCCGAATCTTCACCGGCGGTCACCGCGGGGAGGGCAGTGCCCTCCTCTCGTGTTCTTCGTTGAAAAGGTGGTGCGAGATCGTGAGGGAATTGGGGTGGAGGGAGGGAGGGGCCGCGACGCGCGTCTAGATCCTGCCGGCGAGGATTAAAACCCTAGCGGCAGCGAGGAATAAACCCTAGCGAACAGGATAAAAATCAAACCGAAAATTGCCCTGAAATTCATACCGAGAATACCCTCGAAATATTTCGGAGGGAAATTTGATTAGTTCAAAATATTTTTTCTCCCGAAAATGCCCCTCGGGGTCTGATAGAATACACGTGACATCAGCATATTGCATCGGATCTGGACCATCGAATTCCCTCCGACAGACGGTCCATATCGTCCGGATGCACTGTAAAATGACTCTCCCCTATATCTTTAGTGCCCTACAAAAATAGAGAAAGAGACACTCATTTCGGCAACATAAGGGTTTGAGACAAGGAGACCCGATGTCCCCATTGTTGTTCATCATTGCCAATTTGCCATCGACCCTCTTGTGCGCTTTCCGGATCTCGTGAGCTCCTCGAGCCTCCTCTCTCTGCTCAAGAGGTGGGCTGTTAGGCTTTTGTATCTCGCTCTATGCGAATGAAACAGCGATCTTCATCCACCCAACTAAGGAGGACTTATAGGTAAAGACGACAATACCATACCTATACTTGTGTACTCAATGGGTATAAAATTCTACCCTTATCCATACTCACGGGTATGACATTTTACCTATACCCATACCCAACAGATACCCATACCCATTGGGTACCAAGTACCAATGAGTAGATCAAATAGTACACAAGTTATTCAAAATTTTACATTCATCGATAGCACATTTAAAAAAGCATATATCACAACTCAATAACAGATAGGTGAGTACATGACAATTATCTCAATGCAAATTGACAATTGGCTACAACTTTAACATAGGTTCACAACCTCACGACACACTTTACAAATAACTAATGGGCAGGGACGGTTCCTAGGATTTTGTTCTTCTTAATTTGGGAAGATGAGGGGATTACGTGTGACAAGGTGTGAGGCTTAATTACGGGAGCAGTTGGGCCACCCAGCTCCTTCGACACTATTGGCCCTTGCGCATATATTGCAGCTCCACGGGTAAGGTTCACATATCAGTATATATAGACGGGTATGGTATGGGTATATCCATGGATACAAGGTTGTACCCATGCCCTACCCGCGACTTAATAGATAGGGTATAACTACTGCCCATGGATATAAAATTGTACCCATACCCTGCCCATACAGGTATGGTACCCGCAGGTACCCATATTCATGGGTAAAATTTGCTTTGCCTTAATATGGACTTTTGTTAGGGCGTTTCGAAACTCAACCCCAAACCTTCGGACCAGACCTTGTTTTGATATTAGGAGGTACACAAATTATTTTGCAACGTTTGCAAAAGCCTAGCTATCGCCTGTAGATGCAAACCCTTCATCTATTTAATAAATGGAATTATACAATAATGTCAGATAGCCATGTTCCATTAAATTTAACAGAATAGTTCACCATGGTCACACATGGGGATTATGAAGCGATGGGCGATTGGAAGTGCGAGAGCGACAGGGGCGAGTAGCTCCTTTGGACAGGTGAAGCGGTTGGCGCGTTTTCTTTGTTGCTGAGTGTCTGCAGGTGGTCCCAGTTTTATTCCGGGGCTGCTGTCAGTGGCGTGAGCTGTTTTGTGTGGTGAAAAATAAGCTGGGGATCTTACTGTCCTGAGATAACACCTCCGCCGGGTAAATATCGCCTCCGCTGCTTTTCCTCCACAACCACCGCACGCAATCTCCCCGCATCCCCCTCGCTCTCGCCGTGCCGCTCCACCCATCCACTCTCCCTCGTTTTTGTGCGAAACCCTAGCGACGGCGGCAGCTGGTTGATGTGGGACGTGGCGGTAGCGACGGCGGCCTCAAGCAGGGATACGAGGATGAATGAATATGGTCGAAGATCCATGAGGAGCACGAGGCGGGGAGCCAGAATAGATCGGCGCCAGGGCGTGAGGACCACCCCGTCATCACGGCGAGCAAACCGACATCCTGTTCGGCTTTTTGACGCGGTTCAGCATCATGGTGGCGCAGATGAAGGCCTTCTTCGACTCCAGGTTGGCTGCAGCCACGACGTCGAAGACATCCACATCAAGCACGACTGCTCCGGCATCTGGATCGACCACTGCTCCCTCGCTGAACGACGGGCTCAACGACATCACACGCTAGAGCACCGACATCACATATCTAGGTTGTTCCCTTCTGCGTTGTCTGTCCTTGACTACCTGGTAATAAGAGCCTTACATGTTTGGTTTCTCTCAACAAGCCTCGCTGGTTACATTGAAAAACTATGATGTGCTGATGATAAATAGTTGTGCGTATGTATTTGGTCTATTTCCTTTCCATATCCATGGTTTTCATACTGATTTGTGTTTTCCGCTTTCTATTTCAAGTTATGGCTCATGTAGCTGTGTATTTGGCTGCATGTCATCGCTACTACCTCGGTTAAGTCACACGGGACCCACTGCTTCACACTACCTCCAAAGCATTCGAAGCAGGTGTCCGCGTACATGGTATAATTGTCTCTGTAGATATACCACCGTACATTCAAATGAAGAACAAAGGCGTCCCAAAGATTCTAAAGCTTCATTCTGGAGTTACATGAATCTGGGGCTGACCGAGGGAGATCAAAATGGTACTAATGGTGACCGTACATTCAAATACAGAACGAATGCATCTAAAAGTTTCTGAAGCTTCATTCTGGAGTTACATGAATCTGGGGCTGACCGAGGGAGATCAAAATGGTACTAGATGGTGACATGAGGTTGTATGCCTACAATGATGGTTAATCAAGGCTATGTTGAGGTAGATAAGTTGATCTTTACCATGCCGTGTTAGCACGACATTGAGTACCATGAATTTTCAGAGATGCACTGTTGTACTGGACAATGTGCTTTCTCATCAATTTAAAATAATTGAGAAGCCTGTGACATGTGTTTTAGTTTCTAATAGAAACACAAAATATGTTATTTGACTTTTTAGACAATGTTTTTTTATTGTGTGAAATGCACAAAGCAAATGCATTATGACCCGATATTTTAATTTGTAGGAACATGTATAAATTGTGAGTTGCCTTTGGTTTGATCAGCATTATTCCTTTGTATGCTTACATGGTTACCAATTTAGTTACCACGCAAGATTTCTTGCGTTTTGTGCCTTAGTGCTTTCTCGTTTAAACTTTAATGATGGTTTGGAAATGTTGGAAACGTAGCATGTAATTTCAAAAAAAATTCCTATACTCACGCAAGATCTATCTAGGAGATGCATAGCAACGAGAGGGGGAGAGTGTGTCCACGTACCCTCGTAGACCAAAAACGGAAGCGTTTGTTAACGCGGTTGATGTAGTCGAACTTCTTCTTGTTCCGACCGAATCAAGCACCGAACGTATGGCACCTCCGAATTCTGCACACGTTCAGCTTGATGACGTCCCTCGAACTCTTGATCCAGCAAAGTATCAAGGGAGAGTTCCGTCAGCACGACGGCGTGGTGACGGTGATGGTGAAGTAATCCGCGTAGGGCTTCGCCTAAGCACTACGTGAATATGACCGGAGGCGTAAACTGTGGAGGGGGGCGCCTCGCACGGCTAACAATTGTTGGTCTTTGTTCTAGGCGCCCCCTCCCTATGTATATATAGGTGGGAGAGGGAGGGGAGCAGCCTTGGGGCGCCCCAAGTAGGAGGAATCCTACTTGGGGCCTCCTCCAATTCGGCCTCCCCCTTTCCTTATCTCCGGAGGAGGAAAGGAAAGAGGGGAGAGGGGAAAGGAAGGGGGAATCCTATTCCCTCTATTTCCTTTCCTCCTCCCCTTTTCCTTTCTCCACTTAGACCAGCACATATGGGGGTACACCAGCCCACTAGGGGCTGGTCTGTCCCACCCTTGGCCCAATAAGGCCCATATCTTTGCCGAGGGGTCCCCGGAATCCCTTCCGGTGACCCGCTACGTACCCGGTACCCTCGGAACACTTCTGGTGTCCGAATACTATCGTCATATATATGAATCTTTACCTCTCGACCATTTCGAGAATCCTCGTCATGTTCGTGATCTCATCCGGGACTTCGAACAACATTCGGTCACCAAATCACATAACTCATATAATACAAAATCGTAATCGAACGTTAAGCGTGCGGACCCTACGGGTTCGAGAACTATGTAGACATGACCGAGACACCTTTCCGGTCAATAACCAACAGCGGAACCTGGATGCTCATATTGGTTCCCACATATTCTACGAAGATCTTTATCGGTCGTACCGTAATGACAACATACGTTATTCCTTTTGTCATCGGTATGTTACTTGCCCGAGATTCGATTGTCGGTATCTTCTTACCTAGTTCAATCTCGTTACCGACAAGTCTCTTTACTCGTTCCATAATGCATCATCCCGCAACTAACTCATTAGTAACATTGCTTGCAAGGCTTACTATGATGTGCATTACCGAGAGGGCCCAGAGATACCTCTCCGATACTCGGAGTGACAAATCCTAATCTCGATCTATGCCAACCCAACAAACACCTTCGGAGATACCTGTAGAGTATCTTTATAATCACCCAGTTACGTTGTGACGTTTGATAGCACACAAGGCATTCCTCCGGTATCCGGGAGTTGCATAATCTCATAGTCAAAGGAATATGTATTAAGTCATGAAGAAAGCTATAGCAATAAAACTGAACGATCATTATGCTAAGCTAACGAATGGGTCTTGTCCATCACATCATTCTCCTAATGGTGTGATCCCGTTCATCAAATGACAACACATGTCTATGGATAGGAAACTTAACCATCTTTGATTAAGGAGCTAGTCTAGTAGAGGCTTACTAGGGACATGGTGTTTTGTCTATGTATCGACACATGTATCAAGTTTCCGGTTAATAGAATTCTAGCATGAATAATAAACATTTATCATGATATAAGGAAATATAAAATAACAATTTTATTATTGCCTCTAGGGCACATTTCCTTCAGTCTCCCACTTGCACTAGAGTCAATAATCTATTTCACATCGCCATGTGATTTAACACCAATAGTTCACATCACCATGTGATTAACACCCATAGTTCACATCACCATGTGACCAACACCCAAAGGGTTTACTAGAGTCAATAATCTAGTTCACATCGCTATGTGATTAACACCCAAAGAGTACTAAGGTGTGATCATGTTTTGCTTGTGAGAGAAGTTTAGTCAACGGGTCTACCACATTCAGATCCGTATGTATTTTGCAAATTTCTATGTCTACAATGCTCTGAATGGAGCTACTCTAGCTAATTGCTCCCATTTTAATATGTATCCAGATTGAGACTCAGCGTCATCCAGATCGGTGTTAAAGCTTGCATCGACGTAACTATTTATGATGAACTCTTTATCACCTCCATAACTAAGAAATATTTCCTTAGTCCTCTAAGGATAATTTTGACCGTTGTCCAGTGATCTAATCCTGGATCACTATTGTACCCCTTTGCCAAACTCATGGCAAGGTACACAATAGGTCTGGTATACAGCATGGCATACTTTATAGAACCTATGGCTGAGGCATAGGGAATGGCTTTCATTCTCTCTCTATTGATACGTCCATTTTGCATCATGTTTTGATATTGATATTTATTGCATTATGGGTTGTTATTACACATTATGTTACAATACTTATGCCTTTTCTCTCTAATTTTCCAAGGTTTACCTGAAGAGGGGGAATGCCGGCAGCTGGAATTCTGGGCTGGAAAAGGAGCAAATATTAGAGACCTATTCTGCACAACTCCAAAAGTCCTGAAACTCCACGGAAGTTATTTTTTGAATTAATAAAAAATACTGACCGAAGAAAGTACCGGAGGGGGGCCACCCACCATCCACGAGGGTGGGGGCGCGCCCCCCTGCCTCGTGGGCCCCCTGGCAGGCCTCCGGTGCCCATCTTCTACTATGAAGTCTTTTACCCTGGAAAAAATCACAAGGAAGCTTTCGGGACGAAACACCGCCGCCACGAGGCGGAACCTTGGCGGAACCAATCTAGGGCTCCGGTGGAGCTGTTCTGCCGGGGAAACATCCCTCCGGGAGGGGGAAATCATCACCATCGTCATCATCATCGATCCTCTCAGCGGGAGGGGGTCAATCTCCATCAACATCTTCACCAGCACCATCTCATCTCAAACCCTAGTTCATCTCTTGTATCCAATCTTTGTCCCAAAACCTCAGATTGGTACCTGTGGGTTGCTAGTAGTGTTGATTACTCCTTGTAGTTGATGCTAGTTGGTTTATTTGGTGAAAGATCATATGTTCAGATCATTTATGCATATAAATACCCCTCTTATTATGAACATGAATATGATTTTTGAGTAGTTACGTTTGTTCATGAGGACATGGGAGAAGTCTTGCTATAATTAGTCATGTGAATTTGGTATTCGTCCGATATTTTGATGAGATGTATGTTGTCTTTCCTCTAGTGGTGTTATGTGAACGTCGACTACATGACACTTCACCATTGTTTGGGCCTAGAGGAAGGCATTGGAAAGTAATAAGTAGATGATGGGTTGCTAGAGTGACAGAAGCTTAAACCCTAGTTTATGCGTTGCTTCGTAAGGGGCTGATTTGGATCCATATGTTTCATGCTATGGTTAGGTTTACCTTAATACTTATTTTGTAGTTGCGGATGCTTGCAATAGAGGTTAATCATAAGTAGAATGCTTGTCCAAGGAAGGGAAACACCCAAGCACCGGTCCACCCACTTACCAAATTATCAAAGTAACGAACGTGAATCATATGAGTGTGATGAAAACTAGCTTGACGATAATTCCCATGTGTCCTCGGGAGCGTTTTCCTTCATATAAGAGTTTGTCCAGGATTGTCCTTGCTACAAAAAGGATTGGGCCATCTTGCTGCACCTTATTTACTTTGGTTATTTGTTACATGTTACAAATAACCTCATCACAAAACTATCTGTTACCGATAATTTCAGTGCTTGCAGAGAATACCTTACTGAAAACCGCTTGTCATTTCCTTCTGCTCCTCATTGGGTTCGACACTCTTACTTATCGAAAGGACTATGATAGATCCCCTACACTTGTGGGTCATCAAGAATATTTTCTGGAGCCGTTGCCAGGGAGTGAAGCGCCTTTGGTAGGTGGAATTTGGTAAGGAAGATTTATATAGTGTGCTGAAATTTACTGTCACTTCTTACTATGGAAAGTAATCCTTTGAGGGGCTTGTTCGGGGTATCTTCACCCTGACCAGTAGAGCAAAGAGTTGCTCCTCAACCTACTGAACCTACTGAAAATGTTTACTTTCAAATTCCTTCGGGTATGATAGAGAAACTGCTAGCTAATCCTTTTACATGAGATGGAACATTGCATCCCGATTTACACCTAATCTATGTGGATGAAGTTTGTGGATTATTTAAGCTTGCAGGTATGCCCGAGGATGTTATCAAGAAGAAGGTCTCCCCTTTATCTTTAAGGGAAAGGCATTGACATGGTTTAGGCTATCTGATGATATGGGATCATGGAACTACAACCGATTGAAATTGGTATTTCATCAGAAGTTTTATCCTATGCATCTTGTTCATAGTGATCGTAATTATATATATAATTTTTGGCCTCGCGAAGGAGAAAGCATCGCTCAAGCTTGGGGGAGGCTTAAGTCAATGTTATATTCATGCCCCAATCATGAGCTCTCGAGAGAAATTATTATTCAAAAAACTTATGCTTGGCTTTCTCTCAATAATCGCTCCATGCTCGATACTTCTTGTACTGGTTCTTTTATGATGGAGACTATTGAATTCAAATGGGATTTATTGGAAAGAATTAAACGCAACTCTGAAGATTGGGACCTCGACGAAGGTAAGGAGTCAGGTATAACACCTAAGTTTGATTGTGTTAAATCTTTTATGGATACCGATGTTTTCCGTGAATTTAGCACTAAATATGGGCTTGACTCTGAGATTGTGTTAAAGCGTCTTGATCTATTTTTATAGATCTTGATGCCCACTATGTAAGTAGCTTCACCGAGGTCTTTCTTTGAAAAACTCGTTTCAAACACTCCTTTATGCTTTCTAGATAATTCTACATCATTTCCGATCAACAATATATCATTCACATATACTTATCAGAAAGGCTGTAGTACTCCCACTCACTTTCTTGTAAATACAGGCTTCACCGCAAGTCTGTATAAAACTATATGCTTTGATCAACTCATCAAAGCGTATATTCCAACTCCAAGATGCTTGCACCAGTCCATAGATGGATCGCTGGAGCTTGCACACTTTGCTAGCACCTTTAGGATTGAGAAAACCTTCTGGTTGCACCATATACAACTCTTCTTTAATAAATCCATTAAGGAATGCAGTTTTGACATCCATTTGCCAGATTTCATAAAATGCGGCAATTGCTAACATGATCCGGACAGACTTTAAGCATCGATACGAGTGAGAAAATCTCATCGTAGTCAACACCTTGAACTTGTCGAAAACCTTTTGCGACAATTCGAGCTTTGTAGATAGTAACACTAATATCAGCGTCCGTCTTTCTCTTGAAGATCCATTTATTCTCAATGGCTCGCCGATCATCGGGCAAGTCAATCAAAGTCCATACTTTGTTCTCATACATGGATCCTATCTCAGATTTCATGGCCTCAAGCCATTTATCGGAATCTGGGCTCATCAGGACTTCCTCATAGTTCTTAGGTTCATCATGGCCTAATAACATGACTTCCAGGACAGGATTACCGTACCACTCTAGTGCGGAACGTGCTCTGGTTGACCTACGAGGTTCGGTAGTAACTTGATCTGAAGTTTCATGATCATTATCATTAGCTTCCTCTCTAGTTGGTGTAGGCATCATGGGAACGATTTTCTGTGATGAGCTACTTTCTAATTCGAGAGAAGGTACAATTACCTCATCAAGTTTTACCTTCCTATCACTCACTTCTTTCGAGAGAAACTCCTTCTCTAGAAAGGATCCATTCTTAGGAACAAAGATTTTGCCTTCGGATCTGTGGTAGAAGGTGTAGCCAACAGTTTCTTTTGGGTATCCTATGAAGACACACTTCTCCAATTTGGGTTCGAGCTTATCAGGCTGAAGCTTTTTCACATAAGCATCACAACTCCAAACTTTAAGAAACGACAGCTTAGGTTTCTTGCCAAACCATAATTCATACGGTGTCGTCTCAACGGATTTAGACGGTGCCCTATTTAAAGTGAATGCCGCTGTCTCTAATGCATAACCCCAAAACGATAGTGGTAAATCGGTAAGAGACATCATAGATCGCTGAAGGAAATATGCCCTAGAGGTAATAATAAAGTTGTTATTTATATTTCCTTATATCATAATAAATGTTTATTATTCATGCTAGAATTGTATTAACCGGAAACTTAGTACATGTGTGAATACATAGACAAACATAGTGTCCCTAGTACGCCTCTACTAGACTAGCTCGTTAATCAAAGATGGTTAAGTTTCCTGACCATAGACGTGTGTTGTCATTTGATGAACGGGATCACATCATTAGAGAATGATGTGATGGACAAGATCCATCCTTTAGCTTAGCACAAATGATCCTTTAGTTTTATTGCTATTGCTTTCATCATGAATTATACATGTTCCTCTGACTATGAGATTATGCAACTCCCGAATACCGGAGGAACACCTTGTGTTCTATCAAACGTCACAACGTAAATGGGTGATTATAAATATGCTCTATAGGTGTCTCCGATGGTGTTTGTTGAGTTGGCATATATCGAGATTAGGATTTGTCACTCCGTGTATCGGAGAGGTATCTCTGGGCCCTCTCGGTAATGCACATCACTATAAGCCTTGCAAGCAATGTGACTAATGAGTTAGTTGCGGGATGATTCATTACGGAACGAGTAAAGAGACTTGCCAGTAACGAGATTGAACTAGGTATGATGAAACCGATGATCGTATCTCGGGCAAGTAACATACCGATGACAAAGGGAACAACGTATGTTGTTATGCGGTTTGACCGATAAAGATCTTCATAGAATATGTAGGAGCTAATATGAGCATCTAGGTTCCGCAATGGGTATTGACCGGAGATGTATCTCGGTCATGTCTATATAGTTCTCGAACCCGCATGGTCCGCACGCTTAACGTTCGATGACGATTTGAATTATGAGTTATGTGATTTGATGACCGAAGTTCGTTCGGAGTCCCGGATGAGATAACGGACATGACGAGGAGTCTCGAAATGGACGACACGTAAAGAATGATATATTAGACGATGTTATTTGGACACCGGATGAGTTCCGAGAGGTACCGGGTAATTATTGGAGTGCTGGAGGGTTATCGGAACCCCCGGGGGAACTAATGGGCCTTGATGGGCCTTAGTGGAGAGAGAGGAGGGCCGCAAGGGGCTGGCCACGCCCCCCCTTGGCAGTCCGAATTGGACTAGGGGAAGGAGGCGGCGCCCCCCTTTCCTTCCCCTCTCCCTCTCCCTTCCTTCCCCCTTCCACCAGGTGGAATCCTACTAGGACTTGGAGTCCTAGTAGGACTCCTCTCTCCTGGCGCGCCCTACAGGGGCCGGCCGGCCTCACCCTCCCCTCCTTTATATACGGGGGCGGGGGGACACCCTACAAGACACAAGATCAATTGTCTTAGCCGTGTGCGGTGCCCCCCTCCACAGTTACACACCTCGGTCATATCGTCGTAGTGGTTAAGCGAAGCCCTGCGCCGGTAACTTCATCATCACCGTCGCCACGCCATCGTGCTGACTGAACTCTCCCTCATCCTCAACTGGATCAAGAGATCGAGGGACGTCATCGAGTTGAACATGTGCTGAACGCAGAGGTTTCGTACGTTCGGTACTTGGATCGGTTGGATCGCGAAGACGTTTGACTACATCAACCACGTTACTAAACTCTTCCGCTTTCGGTCTACGAGGGTACGTGGACACACTCTCCCCGCTCGTTGCTATGCATCTCCTAGATAGATTTTGCGTGATCGTAGGTAAATTTTTTGAAATACTGCGTTCCCCAACAGTGGCATCAGAGCCAGGTCTATGCGTAGATGTTATATGCACGAGTAGAACACAATGAGTTGTGGGCAATAATAGTCATACTGCTTACCAGCAACGTCTTACTTTGATTCGGCGGTATTGTTGGATGAAGCGGTCCGGACCGACATTACATGACCACGTTCATGAGACTGGTTCTACCGACGTGCTTCACACACAGGTGGCTAGCGGGTGTCCGTTTCTCCAACTTTAGTTGAATCGAGTTTGACCACGCCCGGTACTTGTTGAAGGTTAAAGCAGCACACTTGACGAAAAATCGTTGTGGTTTTGATGCGTAGGTAAGAGCGCTTCTTGCTAGAAGCCCGTAGCAGCCACGTAAAACTTGCAACAACAAAGTAGAGGACGTCTAAATTGTTTTTGCAGGGCTTGTTGTGATGTGATATGGTCAAGACGTGATGAAATATAAATTGTTGTATGAGATGATCATGTTTTGTAAAAGTTATCGGCAACTGGCAGGAGCCTTATGGTTGTCGCTTTATTGTATGAAATGCAATCGCCATGTAATTGCTTTACTTTATCACTAAGCAGTAGCGATAGTCGTAGAAGCAGTAGTTGGCTAGACGACAACGATGCTACAATGGAGATCAAGGTGTCAAGCCGGTGACGATGGTGATCATGATGGTGCTTTGGAGATGGAGATCAAAGGCACAAGAGATGATGATGGCCATATCATATCACTTATTTTGATTGCATGTGATCTTTATCTTTTATGCATCTTATTTTGCTTAGTACGATGGTAGCATTATAAGATGATCTCTCACTAAATTTCAAGGTATAAGTGTTCTCCCTGAGTATGCACCGTTGCTACAGTTCGTCGTGCCAAGACACCATGTGATGATCGGGTGTGATAAGCTCTACGTTCACATACAACGGGTGCAAGCCAGTTTTGCACACGCAGAATACTCGGGTTAAACTTGAGGAGCCTAGCATATGCAGATATGGCCTCGGAACACTGAGACCGAAAGGTCGAGCATGAATCATATAGTAGATATGATCAACATAGTGATGTTCACCGAAACTACTCCATCTCACGTGATGATCGGACATGGTTTAGTTGATTTGGATCACGTGATCATTTAGATGACTAGAGGGATGTCCATCTAAGTGGGAGTTCTTAAGTAATATGATTAATTGAACTTTAATTTATCATGAACTTAGTACCTGATAGTATTTTTCATGTCTATGTTGTTGTAGATCAATGGCCCGTGCTACCGTTCCCTTGAATTTTAATGTGTTCCTAGAGAAAGCTAAGTTGAAAGATGATGGTAGCAACTACACGGACTGGGTCCGTAACTTGAGGATTATCCTCATTGCTGCACAGAAGAATTATGTCCTGGAAGCACCGCTAGGTGCAAGACCCATTGCAGGAGCAACTCCGGACGTTATGAACGTCTGGCAGAGCAAAGCTGATGACTAGTCGATAGTCCAGTGTGCCATGCTTTACGGCTTAGAATCGGGACTTCAACGAAGTTTTGAATGTCATGGAGCATATGAGATGTTCCAGGAGTTGAAGTTAATATTTCAAGCAAATGCTTGGATTGAGAGATATGAAGTCTCCAATAAGTTCTACAACTGCAAGATGGAGGAGAATAGTTCTGTCAGTGAACATATACTCAGAATGTCTGGGTACCACAACCACTTGACTCAACTGGGAGTTAATCTTCCTTATGATAGTGACATTGACAGAGTTCTTCAATACTGCCACCAAGCTACAAAAGCTTCCTGATGAACTATAATATGCAAGGGATGGATAAGACAATTCCCGAGCTCTTCGCGATGCTAAAGGCTGCGGAGGTAGAAATCAAGAAGGAGCATCAAGTGTTGATGGTTAACAAGACCACTAGTTTCAAGAAAAAGGGCAAAGGTAAGAAGGGGAACTTCAAGAAGAACGGCAAGCAAGTTGCTGCTCAAGTGAAGAAGCCCAAGTCCGGACCTAAACCTGAGACTGAGTGCTTCTACTACAATGGGACTGGTCACTTTAAGCGGAAATGCCCCAAGTATTTGGCGGATAAGAAGGATGGCAAAGTGAAAGGTATATTTGATATACATGTTATTGATGTGTACCTTACTAATGCTCGTAGTAGCGCCTGGGTATTTGATACTGGTTCTGTTGCTCATATTTGCAACTCGAAACAGGGGTTACTGTTGGGGATATTACTACTGGGCGTAAACCGGCCAGGAGAGGCCGGGTTATCCCCATAATGAGTTATTATATTTGAAGCCCATGAATACAAAGATGATGGCGCTTTATGAAGGCCCAGGGCCCAAAGGCGGATTAAGTCCTGTAGTCATAAACCGACATTGATATGTAAGCTTGTGTTGTAAGGCAGAAATAGTAGAGACCGGGCCGGACACGTTTATGAGCCGGTCTCGGAATCCTCTAAACCGGCGGGCGTCAACCCATGTATATAAGGGGACGACCCGGCGGCGGTTTAGGGACAACAAACAACAACTCGAGACCCAGGCTGAGGAGGAGACCCACCGGCCGTGGAATATCGCTCATCTTCGGCCTTACTATACCTGAGCCATAGGCTTTGCTTATGTACATAGTTATGACAATGTATATATTATGATCAATATAATAAACCGGAGCCTCAGCTAAAGCGGGGTATCTGCTGTTTTTCTTATATCATGTGTGGTTACATGGGGGCTTCGTTCATAAAGCGGCGTCCAGTTTACCCCTTGATTCAGCTTATAAAGCCTTGTATAAAAATCACTTGGGGGCTTGGTCGTACTCGAACCATAGCTACACCTCTTGATCGGCGCAAGGCTACCAGAAAAATCACTTGGGAGCTTGGTCATACTCGAACCATAGCTGCACCTCTTGATCAGCACAAGGCCACTAGAAATATCACTTGGGGGCTTGGTCGTATCCGAACCATAGCTACACCAGAAAATTACTTAGGGGCCAAAGAGAGTGTTGTAAAAGAACAACTCAAACATAGGCACCCACTGAGCACAACTCAAAATATTGCTTGGGGATTCTTTGCTATCGCAATGAACAAAGAATCTACACTTGTAATAGGCTATCAAGCCACGGCTTGGAAGCCTGGTGTATACACCTAAAACCCCGGGTTAGCCTGCCTTTTTTAAGTAAGTCACTCCGTCCAGGTAAACCTGGTATGACCCGCCAAACTTTGACAAGTCAATCTCATAAGACCCTGAACTTGTCAGAGTTAGAACGGCGATTGGTTAAAGATTGAGGGCCATCTTAAAAGGCTTTGTAACATGGTTTAACTCAGTGGCCTAGCAGCCCATGAAAAGCCTTGAATTTGGGGCCTGGCAGGCCGTGAAAAGCCTCGACTACAAGTTTTTATATGCTTTTATTTGCACAGTTTTTCCTCCTTTTTATGAGATTTATAAAGTTTTTTATAGATCGGTGTTCATTAACCCGGCTTGACTTTCAACTACAAGTTGTCAGTACATGATCAGTTATAATCCGGAGATTATTAACCCAGTCTGGTTTCGACTATAAGTCGCCAGAATTGAATATGGATAAACCGGTGTTTATCACAACCCGGAACGGTTTTATTATAAACCGGCACAATATGATAGGAGTTATTGCTACTCAAGATTAGGGTTATCACCCTCACTACAAAAGTTGGTCAGCCAACATTATGACTCAAGGTCACAGGAATAGCTTAAATAAATCGCTATGGATTATGAACATCATATGTCTTAAGCATGGCGGATTAACAAGTGTCAGGCACAAATAAATATGCACGATGGCATAGCATACCAAGTGTTTTAACTAGCCTATTACAAGGCGTTCTCAGTGCCCAAAAGAATAATTGTTTTTTGGTAACTATTGTAGCACGCGGAAGGCTAAACCGGCCTCCGGATCATGATTCGTCACCAGGCTGACTTGACGGCTGTGGATCATCTTGCACCGGTTCATCATCCTCCTCTCTACCCAGTGGATGGAAGTCAATGGTTGCCTAGTCGATCCCAGTTAGGGCTTGGAATACAGCTTCGTCGCTTATAAGGGTGGACGGTTCAATGTCAGGGGCATAGGTGTGCTTACGGATTGGCGGGATAAGATTTTGAGCCTCAGGAGTTGGTGCAGCGACCCGTTTGTTGTTGACGTCATAACTC
The DNA here is from genome assembly GCF_002575655.3 of Aegilops tauschii subsp. strangulata. Classification (NCBI taxonomy): domain Eukaryota; kingdom Viridiplantae; phylum Streptophyta; class Magnoliopsida; order Poales; family Poaceae; genus Aegilops; species Aegilops tauschii. Next base: position 327,312,818 of record NC_053040.3, read on the forward strand.
GCCTGGTAATATGAAAGATCAACTTCTTCAGCCAATTGACAAGCCAGTGGACGTACTTCCCGGTTTATGGCTCAGAGGTCATCATTGCCAAATTCTGATCTGTCTTCTTTTAAGCTCAGATAGCCTTTACCCACATCCTCTAGATCAAAATCAGGTACCCATGCTTTTGCCCGGGTTAAGGCGGTCAGAGCACCAGCCCTGCAGCAGATCTCTTTAGCTCATCTACCCGGGCAGGCAGCATTGACAACCTTTCTAAAGTATCTCTGATTAAAGTTGGGGGCGGTTTGTTGTGAGAAGCAGTGCAGATAATCCGTTGTGCGCCGGTATATAACTGCTCTATAAGAGTATAGGCAGCCTTCAGCTTCCTCTGTACGTCAGAGCCCAGATGGCTAATGCGAGTTCCTGCATCATTACAAGTATCAGTAAACCGGCGATGTATGGATGATATGTTGAAAACTTAAAGCCAGGATAGTTACCAAACACAGCAACAGTCATGGCATGTATTTGCCGCTTTACACCAGTCAGCTCGTCTACCACCGGTTTAAGAGCTGCTTTTGTGTCCTCGGCTCTTTTTTGCAATGAGGATTTTTCTATCTCCCAATCTTCCCGCTCCTTGTTGAAACTCTCCTTCAGCTTTTCCATAGCGGCTAAGGCACTGGTCAGCTCATCTTTGGCTTTGGAGGTTTCTGCTTGCTGGGACTTGATGTTTTCTTGCAGATCAGCAGTTTAAGTTTCCTTTTTGCTCAGCTCAGCCTATAAGAGAAAGATATATCATGAGTTGACGACACATATTTGAAGTACCAAGCACATAACAAGTTATGCACCTGATACTTGGGGGCTAATGCATATTTGCTTGTTCTCAGAAATTTCTACAAGTCCCAAGCGCAATACAAGTATTACTCTTGGCACTTGGGGGCTAATGTATGTTTGCTCAAAGTAACGTGATGGGTACTCTTCTAAAAGTCCCGGTTCGTCTTCATAAGTTAAACCGGCCCTTGGGGACTACACCAGCAAAAGATACAATATTACAGTTCTAAAGTACCGGTTCATCTTAAAGAGATAACCCGGTCCCTGGAGGCTACACATGCAAATTTAAGATATTAAAAAATCCCGGTTTAGATTAACATCATAAACCGGCCCTTGGGGGCTACTGGAGTTGACATTTGGAATTGGAGATAAGGGAAACAGTTGTGTGGTTACCTCACATCGCTCCTTCATCAGATTTACTAAACCGGCTTCATAGTTGCGGCTGGTGTACAGACGGTTCAAGAAGCCAGAGTGAATGTCTTGGGCGTTGAGATGGGCGTAGCTGGACAAATTGGTGTTCCATTTACCTTTGCCCATAGCAGAAAGCTCATCCTTGGCGCTGTGCTTGGATAAAGCGACCGGGTTGCCAGGAGCGGTGTGGCTGACGCCAGTAATCATAATGTCATCTTCTTTATCATCAGCAGCCTTCACTGGAGTGGACGGTTTATCAGCAGCCTTCATTGGAGTGGAGGATTTATCAGCAGTTTTAGCTGGGCTGGCCGGTTTATCATCCGTGCGAACCGGACTAGTCGGTTTGTCAGTGTGACCTGTGGTGTCAACTTCTACTCGTTCAACAACGAAGTCATAATCTTGTGGTGGCGGATCATCAAGCAGAGCATTAGCATTTGTCTCTACTGGATCTGGGGTTTTCTCCGGTTCAATAACCACATTTTCGTCTGACGGTTTGTTTAACCGAGCCTTCTTGCTGGGTCTTGGTTTGGCACTAAGAAGAACAAATATAAAGGTCAATACATTGTGTAAAACATAAGGCATCAAAAATAAATTTAAAGGTATGACTCACTCAGGAACTGTTTTGAGGGGTGGAAGCTGTGTGGCCGATGACTCGCCAGAGGATGAGTGGGGCGTGCCCTGATAATTTGAATCAGATGGATTAAGAGGCTGACGGAAACAACCCGCCTTGGGACAAGAAGTGTCAGGAATGTAAGAGACCTCTGATTGACGTTTCTGGACTGGAGTATTCGGTAAACCGGCTGAGGTGACTACCTGGCCGCTGTGCCGGGTTGTGCGGCGAGCTTCATGTTACTGCATCTTCAAAAGAAAGTGTGGGTCCAAGTGATCAAGGGGGTGAGAAAATTTTACTTTCCGGTTTGCTCGACGGATTTTCGGTGTTGGCAGAGGATCTGAACCGGAGGAAAGGATAATTACCTCTACATCATCAGCTTGGTTGCCTTCAGCGTCGTCCTGATAATAGTCATTATCAATGAGGTGTATGAAAAATGAACCAAGAGAGACAAGTTCTACCTCTGAGTCCGGATTGGCCAAGTCAGCATCAACATTTGGCTCGGAAGACGCTGTGGTTTTCTTCTTGGCAGATTTTTTGGTCACTTTGGTCTTTGGGCGAGTTGGTTTTGCCGGTTTATCCTGTGGTTTTGCCGGTTTATCCTGTGGTTTTTTCTTCCAGAACGGATCATTGCCCTGTCAAAGATGGAAATTTTTTTGAGAGAATATTTGAAAGAAGCAAGTTAGAGCAAAAAAGTTATGTGATCCTTACAGTTGGCGGTTTGTTGGAAACGCGGAAAGGACTTAATCCAGTCTGGCTACAGACAGCCTCTGGTTCATTTAGTATCTTCATCACAGCTTCAATAACTTCAGCATCTGTAAGCTGAATATCAACGTGTCGTTGAGGGTCCTTCAAACTCCCGGTGTATTCACACATTAAACCGGGGCGTCGGCTTAAGGGCAATATGCTCCAGGTTATCCAACAACAAGCAAAGTCAACACCTATTAAACCGTTTGCCATAAAGGATCTAAGCTTTGACAGTTGTGGAGCATAGTTGGACCTTTCTTTGGCAGTTAATCTTTGAGGAAAGGGATGTGTATTGCTAAGACGGTGAGGGCGGTAACCGGCAAAGGATTTTCATCAGTTGGAGATGTGTCTTTGCAATAAAACCAAGTCTGGTTCCACTCCTTGGGGTGACTGTGAAGCTTAGCGTGCGGGAAGCTGACATCCTTCCTCTTTTGAATCGCCATTCTGCCGAGCTCAGTATTGGGTCCATCTATGAACTCTGTGCGACGGCTTAAATAGAAGAAATCCCTAAACAATTCAACTGTGGGCTCCTCTTGAAGATAAGCCTCACAAAAGACTTGGAAATGGCAGATGTTGGACACAGAGTTTGGGTCGATGTCCTGAGGGTGGAGTTGAAAGCTGGCAAGCACATCTCGGAAATTTTTTGAACCGGGAGGACTAAAACCTCGACCCAGATGGTCAACGAAAACGACTACTTCTCCGTCCTTGGGTTCAGGAGGATTTTCCGGACCAGGGGCCCTCCAGTGGATGACCTCTTTCTTGGCTAAAGCGCCAGTTGCGACACATCTGTCTAATTGTTCTTCAGTGACCCAGGAAGGAACCCAGTTGCACTCATAGAATTGTTTGGCCATCTCAATGGAAAGCTGAAACATTGTTATTGCCGGTTTAAGATTTATAATGGACAAATATCAAGCGATGCAAGAGCAGAAGAAGACAGAAGTATATACACATTGTTAAACCGGAATCAGACATGGGAGATGGAGCAAAGATAAAGCGGCTTGGCGGTTCAACAGGGGACTAATGGTACCTACCGGATCATCATTTGTCTATGAGATTAAACCGCCTACTCTGGTATAAAAGATACATATCTAAGATGCATAAGTGAAGGAAAAACAAGTTTTACAGCTTGGCATGGTAATTTCAGATCTGCAGTGCGTTGGTAAATCAAATTATATTCAGACTTAAAGCGCAGGTGCTTAAGCAAGTTTAACAGATCCAGATGAGTTTTTCTACACGAGACAAATGATCTAAGGATGGAAAAGGGGATTGTAACTACAACTATGTAAGAAAGTAGCAGATCTGAGGTCATCATGTACACTATGAAGAAGAACGGGGAAGAACAGTTTCAAGACTCAAGGAACACCGAAACCCTAATGATAGATCTAAAGCAAGGGAAAGGAAAACTTACTAATATTGACAGAGCAGCGGAGGAGTGCCGCGTTTCTCTGGTGGGTTCAAGTCGATGCAGCGGCCGGAGTTGAGGTCGATGGCGAAGCTTGTCGACGGCAGCCGTGCGTGAGGGTTAGGTCGGCTCGAGGAAGAAGAAGAAGCGAAGAGGCACGGGGGGAAATGGAAAAGACCCCCTGGTCCTATTTATAAAGGCAAAGGGATAAGTGACAGGCGCGAAAATCGAGGATCCCAAAAGTTGGATATGTGGAGGAGCTGTCGCCTCGATTGTCGGAGGCTCATTAATAAAGGTGAGCTATATGCAATAATTAATAACAGATGTCATGGTGGTTTATCATGATCCTGGAAAATGACGTCAAGACGGTTTACAAGATTTATGCGAAGGTGCCGAAGAAGAAATTTTCTTAAGTATTGAAGATTGACATGAACCAGTTCAAATCAATCTGGGGCCTAATGTTGGGGATATTACTACTGGGTGTAAACCGGCCAGGAGAGGCCGGGTTATCCCCATAATGAGTTATTATATTTGAAGCCCATGAAGAAAAAGATGATGGCGCTTTATGAGGGCGCAGGGCCCAAAGGCGGATTAAGGCTTGTAGTCATAAACCGACATTGATATGTAAGCTTGTGTTGTAAGGCAGAAATAGTAGAGACCGGGCCGGACACGTTTATGAGCCGGCCTTGGAATCCTGTAAACCGGCGGGCGTCAACCCATGTATATAAGGGGACGACCCAGCGGCGGTTTAGGGACAACAAACAACAACTCGAGACCCAGGCAAAGCGTATTCGTTCCCTGGTCATCGAACCCCTAGCAATTCCACAACAACTAGATCGTAGGCTTTTACCTTCACCGCAAGGGGCCAAACCAGTATAAACTCTCTGCGTCCCTTGTCCACTTTAACCCCTTTAAGCTAACCCATCGCGATGGCTCCACAACTAAGTCCTTCCTCTAGGACATCTGCCTTGACAAAACCAGGACACATTCTTAGCAACGAATATCTTGCCTTCGGATCTGTGATAGAAGGTATACCCAACAGTCTCCTTTGGGTATCCTATGAAGACATATTTCTCCGATTTGGGTTCGAGCTTATCAGGTTGAAGATTTTTCACATAAGCATCGCAACACCAAACTTTAAGAAACGACAACTTAGGTTTCTTGCCAAACCACAGTTCATATGCTGTTGTCTCAACGGATTTAGATGGTGCCCTATTTAACGTGAATGCAGCCATCTCTAAAGCATAACCCCAAAACGATAGCGGTAAATCAGTAAGAGACATCATAGATCGCACCATATCCAATAAAGTACGGTTACGACGTTCGGACACACCATTACGCTGTGGTGTTCCAGGTGGCGTGAGTTGCGAAACTATTCCACATTGTTTCAAATGAAGACCAAACTCATAACTCAAATATTCACCTCCATGATCAGATCGTAGAAACTTTATTTTCTTGTTACGATGATTTTCCACTTCACTCTGAAATTCTTTGAACTTTCCAAACATTTCAGACTTATGCTTCATCAAGTAGATATACCCATATTTGCTTAAATCATCTGTGAAGGTCAGAAAATAACGATACCCGCCGCGATCCTCAACACTCATCGGACCGCATACATCAGTATGTATTATTTCCAACAAGTCTGTTGCTCGCTCCATTGTTCCGGAGAACGGAGTCTTAGTCATCTTGCCCATGAGGCATGGTTCCCAAGCATCAAGTGATTCATAATCAAGTGATTCCAAAAGCCCATCAGCATGGAGTTTCTTCATGCGCTTTACACCAATATGACCTAAACGGCAGTGCCACAAATAAGTTGCACTATCATTATTAACCTTGCATCTTTTGGATTCAATATTATGAATATGTGTATCACTACAATCGAGATGCAACAAAAATAGACCACTCATCAAGGGTGCATGACCATAAAAGATATTACTCATATAAATAGAACAACCATTATTCTTTGATTTAAATGAATAACCATCTTGCATCAAACAAGATCCAGATATAATGTTCATGCTCAACGCTAGCACCAAATAACAATTATTTAGGTCTAAAACTAATCCTGACAGTAGATGTAGAGGTAGCGTGCCGACGGCGATCACATCGACTTTGGAACCATTTCCCACGCGCATCGTCACCTCGTCCTTAGCTAATCTTCGTTTAATCCATAACTGCCGTGGTTTTGTCACGGCAGATGTCCTAGAGGAAGGACTTAGTTGTGGAGCCCTCGCGACGGGTTAGCTTAAAGGGGTTAAAGCGGACAAGGGACGCAGAGAGTTTATATTGGTTCGGCCCCTTGCGGTGAAGGTAAAAGCATATGATCCAGTTGTTGTGGAATTGCTAGGGGTTCGATGACCAGGGAGCGGATACGCTTTGCCTGGGTCTCAAGTTGTTGTTTGTTGTCCCTAAACCGCCGTCGGGTCGTCCCCTTATATACATGGGTTGACGCCCGCCGGTCTACAGGATTCCGAGACCGGCTCATAAACGTGTCCGGCCCGGTCTCTACTATTTCTGCCTTACAACACAAGCTTACATATCAATGTCGGTTTATGACTACAGGCCTTAATCCGCCTTTGGGCCCTGGGCCTTCATAAAGCGCCATCATCTTTGTCTTCATGGGCTTCAAAAATAATAACTCATTATGGGGATAACCCGGCCTCTCCTGGCTGGTTTATGCCCAGTAGTAATATCCCCAACAGAATGGATCCTTTCTAGAGAAGGAGTTTCTCTCGAAAGAAGTGAGTGGGAGGAAAGTAGAACTTGATGAGGTAATTGTACCTTCTCCCGAATTGGAAAGTAGTTCATCACAGAAATCGGTTCCAGTGATTCCTACACCAATCAGTGAGGAAGCTAATGATGATGATAATGAAACTTCAGTTCAAGTTACTACTAAACCTCGTAGGTCAACCAGAGTAAGATCCGCACCAGAGTGGTACGGTAATCCTGTTCTGGAGGTCATGTTACTTGACCATGATGAACCTACGAACTATGAGGAAGCGATGATGAGCCCAGATTCCGCGAAATGGCTTGAGGCCATGAAATCTGAGATGGGATCCATTTATGAGAACAAAGTGTGGACTTTGGTTGACTTTCCTGATGATCGGCAAGCAATAGAGAATAAATGGATCTTCAAGAAGAAGACTGACGCTGACGGTAATGTTACTGTCTACAAAGCTCGACTTGTTGCAAAAGGTTTTCGACAAGTTCAAGGAGTTGACTACGATGAGACCTTCTCACCCGTAGCGACGCTTAAGTCTGTCCGAATCATGTTAGCAATTGCCGCATTTTATGATTATGAAATTTGGCAAATGGATATCAAAACTGCATTCCTTAATGGATACCTTAAAGAAGAGTTGTATATGATGCAACCAAAAGGTTTTGTCGATCCAAAAGGTGCTAAGAAAGTGTGCAAGCTCCAGCGATCCATTTATGGACTGGTGCAAGCCTCTCGGAGTTGGAATATACGCTTTGATAGTGTGATCAAAGCATACGGTTTTATACCGACTTTTGGAGAAGCCTGTATTTACAAGAAAGTGAGTGGGAGCTCTGTAGCATTTCTGATATTATATGTGGATGACATATTGTTGATCGGAAATGATACTGAATTTCTGAATAGCATAAAAGGATACTTGAATAAGAATTTTTCAATGAAAGACCTCGGTGAAGCTGCTTATATATTGGGCATCAAGATCTATAGATATAGATCAAGACGCTTAATTGGACTTTCACAAAGCACATACCTTGATAAAATTTGAAGAAGTTCAAAATGGACCAATCAAAGAAAGGGTTCTTGTCTGTATTACAAGGTGTGAAGTTGAGTCAGACTCAATGCCCGACCACTGCAGAAGATAGAGAGAAAATGAATGTCATTCCTTATGCCTTAGCCATAGGTTCTATCATGTATGCAATGCTGTGTACCAGACCTGATGTGTGCCTTGCTATAAGTTTAGCAGGGAGGTACCAAAGTAATCCAAGAGTGTATTACTAGACAGCGCTCAAGAACATCCTGAAATACCTGAAAAGGACTTAGGATATGTTTCTCGTTTATGGAGGTGACAAAGAGCTCGTCGTAAATGGTTACGTCGATGCAAGCTTTGACTCTGATCCGGATGACTCTAAGTCACAAACCGGATATATATTTATATTGAATGGTGGAGCTGTCAGTTGGTGCAGTTCCAAGCAGAGCGTCGTGGCGGGATCTACATGTGAAGCGGAGTACATAGCTGCTTCGGAAGCAGCAAATGAAGGAGTCTGGATGAACGAGTTCATATCCGATCTAGGTGTAATACCTAGTGCATCGGGTCCAATGGAAATATTTTGTGACAAACTGGAGCAATAGCCTTGGCAAAGGAATCTAGATTTCACAAGAGAACCAAGCACATCAAGAGACGCTTCAATTCCATCCGCGATCTAGTCAAGGAGGGAGACATAGAAGTTGGCAAAATACACACGGATCTGAATGTTGCAGACCCGTTGACTAAGCATCTTCCACGACAAAACATGATCAGCACCAAGACTCCATGGGTGTTAGAATCATTACTATGTAATCTAGATTATTGACTCTAGTGCAAGTGGGAGAATGAAGGAAATATGCCCTAGAGGCAATAATAAAGTTGTTATTTATATTTCCTTATATCATGATAAATGTTTATTATTCATGCTAGAATTGTATTAACCGGAAACTTAGTACATGTGTGAATACATAGACAAACAGAGTGTCCCTAGTATGCCTCTACTAGACTAGCTCGTTAATCAAAGATGGTTAAGTTTCCTGACCATAGACATGTGTTGTCATTTGATGAACGGGATCACATCATTAGAGAATGATGTGATGGACAAGACCCATCCGTTATCTTAGCACAAATGATCGTTTAGTTTTATTGCTATTGCTTTCATCATGACTTATACATGTTCCTCTGACTATGAGATTATGCAACTCTCGAATACTGGAGGAACACCTTGTGTGCTATCAAACGTCACAACGTAAATGGGTGATTATAAAGATGCTCTACTCGTGTCTCTGATGGTGTTTGTTGAGTTGGCATATATCGAGATTAGGATTTGTCACTCCGTGTATCGGAGAGGTATCTCTGGGCCCTCTCGGTAATGCACATCACTATAAGCCTTGCAAGCAATGTGGCTAATGAGTTAGTTGCGGGATGATTCATTATGGAACGAGTAAAGAGACTTGCCAGTAACGAGATAGAACTAGGTATGATGATACCGACGATCGAATCTCGGGCAAGTAACATACCGATGACAAAGGGAACAACTTATGTTGTTATGCAGTTTGACCGATAAAGATCTTCGTAGAATATGTAGGAGCCAATATGAGCATCCAGGTTCCGAAATTGGTTATTGACCGGAGATGTGTCTCGGTCATGTCTACATAATTCTCGAACCCGTAGGTCCCCACGCTTAACGTTTGATGACGATTTGTATTATGAGTTATGTGATTTGATGACCGAAGTTTGTTCGGAGTCCCGGATGAGATCACGGACATGACGAGGAGTCTCGAAATGGTCGAGACATAAAGAATGATATATTGGACGATGTTATTCGGACACTGGATGAGTTCCGAGAGGTACCGGGTAATTATCGAAGTGCCGAAGGGTTATCGGAACCCCCGAGGGAACTAATGGGCCTTGATGGGCCTTAGTGGAGAGAGAGGAGGGCCGCAAGGGGCTGGCAGCCCCCCTGGCAGTCCGAATTGGACTAGGGGAAGGAGGCGGCGCCCCCCTTTCCTGAAGGAAACATGCCCTAGAGGCAATAATAAAGTTATTATTTATTTCCTTATTTCATGAAAAGTGTTTATTATTCAAGCTAGAATTGTATTAACCGGAAACTTAGTACATGTGTGAATACATAGACAAAACATAAGTGTCCCTAGTATGCCTCTACTAGACTAGCTCGTTAATCAAAGACGGTTAAGTTTCCTGACCATAGACGTGTGTTGTCATTTGATGAACGGGATCACATCATTAGAGAATGATGTAATGGACAAGACCCATCCGTTAGCTTAGCACAAATGATCCTTTAGTTTTATTGCTATTGCTTTCATCATGAATTATACATGTTCCTCTGACTATGAGATTATGCAACTCCCGAATACCGGAGGAACACTTAGTGTGCTATCAAACGTCACAACGTAACTGGGTGATTATAAAGATGCTCTACAGGTGTCTCCGAAGGTGTTTGTTGGGTTGGCATAGATCGAGATTAGGATTTGTCACTCCGTGTTTCGGAGAGGTATCTCTGGGCCCTCTCGGTAATGCACATCACTATAAGGCTTGCAAGTAATGTGAGTAATGAGTTAGTTGCGGGATGATGCATTACGGAACGAGTAAAGAGACTTGCTGGTAACGAGATTGAACTAGGTATTGAGATACCGACGATCGAATCTCGGGAAAGTAACATACCGATGACAAAGGGAACAACGTATGTTGTTATGTGGTTTGACCGATAAAGATCTTCGTAGAATATGTAAGAGCCAATATGAGCATCCAGGTTCCGCTATTGGTTATTGACCAGAGAAGTGTCTCGGTCATGTCTACATAGCTCTCGAACCCGTAGGGTCCGCACGCTTAACGTTCGATGACGATTTGCATTATGAGTTATGTGATTTGATGACCGAAATTTGTTCGGAGTCCCGGATGAGATCGGGGACATGATGAGGAGTCTCAAAATGGTTGAGAGGTAAAGATAGATATATTGGAAGGCTATATATGGACATCGGAAAGGTTCCGAGTGATTCGGATATTTTTTGGAGTTCCGGAGAGTTACGGGAATTCGCTGGGAGAAGTATTGGGCCTTATTGGGCCATACGGGAATAGAGGAGGCAGGCCAAAGGGAAGGAGGCGCGCGCCTCCCCATAGGTCCGAATTGGACTAGGGGAAAGGGGGCGGCGCCCCCCATGCCCTTTCCTACTCCCTCTCTCTTTCCCTCTTTCTTCTCTCCTACCCCGGAAAGGAAAAGGGGAATCCTACTAGGACTTGGGAGTCCTAGTAGGACTCCCCACACTTGGCGCGCCCCCTCTAGGGTCGGCCTCCTCCTCCCTCCTTTATATACGTGGGCAGGGGACACCCCAAAGGCACAACACGCAATCTCTTAGCCGTGTGCGGTGCCCCCCTCCACAGTTACACACCTCGGTCATATCGTCATAGTGCTTAGGCGAAGCCCTGCACCGGTAACTTCATCATCATCGTCACCACGCTGTCGTGCTAACGGAACTCTCCCTCGGCCTCAACTGGATCAAGAGTTTGAGGGACGGCACCGAGCTGAACGTGTGCTAAACGCAGAGGTGTCATACGTTCGGTGCTTGGATCGGTTGGATCGCGAAGACATTCGACTACATCAACCATGTTACTAAACGCTTCCGCTTTCGGTCTACGAGGGTACGTGGACACACTCTCCCGCTCGTTGCTATGCATCACCTAAATGGATCTTGCATGTGCGTAGGGAATTTTTTTGAAATTACTGCGTTCCCCAACATTTCCTTCCCCTCTCCCTCTCCCTTCCTTCTTCCCCCTTCCACCAGGTGGAATCCTAATAGGACTTGGAGTCCTAGTAGGACTCCTCTCTCCTGGCGTGCCCTACAGGGGTTGGCCGGCCTCCCCCTCCCCTCCTTTATATACGGGGGCAGGGGGCACCCTAGAAGACACAAGATCAATTGTCTTAGCCGTGTGCGGTGCCCCCCTCCACAGTTACACACCTCGGTCATATCATCGTAGTGCTTAAGCGAAGCCCTGTGCCGGCAACTTCATCATCACCGTCGCCATGCCGTCGTGCTGACGGAACTCTCCCTCGTCCTCAACTGGATCAAGAGATCGAGGGACGTCATCGAGCTGAACGTGTGCTGAACGCGGAGGTGCCATACGTTCGGTACTTGGATCGGTTGGCTCGCGAGGACGTTTGACTACATCAACCGCGTTACTAAACGCTTCCGCTTTCGGTCTACGAGGGTACGTGGACACACTCTTCCCGCCCGTTGCTATGCATCTCCTAGATAGATCTTGCGTGATCGTAGGTAAATTTTTTGAAATACTGCGTTCCCCAACAATCGCACCATATCTAATAAAGTACGGTTACGATGTTCGGACACACCATTATGCTGTGGTGTTCCAGGTGGCGTGAGTTGTGAAACTATTCCACATTGTTTTAAATGAAGGCCAAACTCGTAACTCAAATATTCGCCTCTGCGATCAGATCGTAGAAACTTTATTTTCTTGTTACGATGATTCTCCACTTCACTCTAAAATTCTTTGAACTTTTCAAATGTTTTAGACTTGTGTTTCATCAAGTAGATATACCCATATCTGCTCAAATCATCTGTGAAGGTCAGAAAATAACGATACCTGCCGTGAGCCTCAACACTCATCGGACCGCATACATCGGTATGCATTATTTCCAATAAGTCAGTGGCTCGCTCCATTGTTCCGGAGAACGGAGTTTTAGTCATCTTGCCCGTGAGGCATGGTTCGCAAGTATCAAATGATTCATAATCAAGTGATTCCAAAAATCCATCTGTATGGAGTTTCTTCATGCGCTTTACACCAATATGACCTAAACGGCAGTGCCACAAATACGTTGCAATCATTATCAACTTTGCATCTTTTGGCATCAATATTCTGAATATGTGTATCACTACTATCGAGATTCAATAAACCATTTACATTGGATGTATGACCATAGAAGGTTTTATTCATGTAAACAGAACAATAGTTATTCTCTGACTTAAATGAATAACTGTATCGCAATAAACATGATCCAATCATATTCATGCTCAACGCAAACACCAAATAACATTTATTTTGGTCCAACACTAATCTCGAAGGTAGAGGGTGCGATGGTGATCTTATCAACCTTGGAATCACTTCCAACACACATCATCACCTCGCCCTTAACTAGTCTCTGTTCATTTTGCAATTCCTGTTTCGAGTTACTAATCTTAGCAACTAAACCTGTATCAAATACCCTAGGGTTACTATGAACACTAGTAAAGTACACAACAATAATATGTATATCAAATATACCTTTGTTCACTTTGCCATCCTTCTTATCCGCCTAGTATTTGGGGTGGTTCTGCTTCCAGTGACCATTCCCTTTGTAGTAGAAGCACTCAGTTTCAGGCTTAGGTCTAGCTTTGGGTTTCTTCACGGGAGTGGCAACTTGCTTGCCATTCTTTCTTGAAGTTCCCTTTCTTTTCCTTTGCCCCTTTTCTTGAAACTAGTGGTCTATTTAACCATCAACACTTGATGCTCTTTCTTGATTTCTACCTTCGCCGATTTTAGCATCACGAAGAGCTCGGGAATCGTTTTTGTCATCCCTTGCATACTATAGTTCATCACAAAGCTCTAGTAACTTGGTGATAGTGACTAGAGAACTCAGTCAATCACTAACTTATCTGGAAGATTAACTCCCACTTGATTCAAGCGATTGTAGTACTCAAACATTCTGAGCACATGCTCACTGGTTGAGCTATTCTCCTCCATCTTGTAGGCAAAGTACTTGTCAGAGGTCTCATACCTCTCGACTCGGGCATGAGTCTGAAATACCATTTTCAGCTCTTGGAACGTCTTATATGCTCCGTGGCGTTCAAAACATTTTTGAAGTCCCGGTTCTAAGCCGTAAAGCATGCATGGCGCACTAAACTATCAAGTAGTCATCATACCGAGCTTGCCAAACGTTCATAACGTCTGCATCTGCTCCTGCAATAGGTCCGTCACCTAGCGGTGCATCAAGGACATAATTCTTCTGTGCAGCAATGAGGATAATCCTCAGATCACGAACCCAGCCCGCATCATTGCTACTATCATCTTTCAACTTATTTTTCTCTAGGAACATATCAAAAAACATAGGGGAGCTACAACGCGAGCTATTGATCTATAACATAATTTGCAAATACTATCAGGACTAAGTTCATGATAAATTAAAGTTCAATTAATCAAATTACTTAAGAACTCCCACTTAGATAGACATCCCTCGAGTCATCTAAATGATCACGTGATCCAAATCAACTAAACGATGTCCGATCATCACGTGAGATGGAGTAGTCATCAATGGTGAACATCTCTATGTTGATCATATCTACTATATGATTCACGTTCGACCTTTCAGTCTCCAGTGTTCCGAGGCCATGTCTGTACATGCTAGGCTCGTCAAGTTTAACCCGAGTATTCCGCATGGGCAAAACTGTCTTGCACCCGTTGTATGTGAACATAGAGCCTATCACACCCGATCATCACGTGGTGTCTCAGCACGAAGAACTTTCGCAACGGTGCATACTCAGGGAGAACACTTATACCTTGACATTTTTGTAAGGGATCATCTTATAATGCTACCACCGTACTAAGCAAAATAATATGCATAAAAGATAAACATCACATGCAATCAATATATGTGACATGATATGGCCATCATCATCTTGTGCCTTTGATCTCCATCTCCAAAGCACCGTCATGATCTCCATCGTCACCGGCTCGACACATTGATATCCATCGTAGCGTCGTGGTCATCTCGCCAACTATTGCTTCTACAACTATCGCTAACGCATAGTGATAAAGTAAAGCAATTACATGGCGTTTGCATTTCATACAATAAAACGACAACCATAAGGGTCCTGCCAGTTGCCGATAACTTTTACAAAACATGATCATCTCATACAAAAACGTATATCACATCATGTCTTGACCATATCACATCACAACATGCCCTGCAAAAACAAGTTAGACGTCCTCTACTTTGTTGTTGCAAGTTTTACGTGGCTGCTACGGGCTTCTAGCAAGAACCGTTCTTACCTACGCATCAAAACCACAACGGTGTTTCGTCAAGTTTGCTGTTTTAACCTTCAACAAGGACCGGCCGTAGTCAAATTCGATTCAACTAAAGTTGGATAAACAAACACCCGCCAGCCTTCTTTATGCAAAACTGGTTGCATGTCTGTCGGTGGAACCAGTCTCATGAACGTGGTCATGTAAGGTTGGTCCGGGCCGCTTCATCCAACAATATCGCCGAATCAAAATAAGACGTTGGTGGTAAGCAGTATGACTATCACTGCCCACAACTCTTTTTGTTCTACTCGTGCATATCATCTACGCATAGACCTGGCTCGGATGCCACTATTGGAAACGTAGCATGCAATTTCAAAAAAAATTCCTACGCTCACGCAAGATCTATCTAGGAGATGCATATCAAGGAGAGGTGGAGAGTGTGTCCACGTACCCTCGTAGACTGAAAGCAGAAGCGTTTGTTAACGCGGTTGATGTAGTCGAACTTCTTCTCGTTCCGACCGATCAAGCACCGAACGTATGGCACCTCCGAGTTCTGCACACATTCAGCTCGATGACGTCCCTCGAACTCTTGATCAAGCAAAGTGTCGAGGGAGAGTTCCGTCAGCACGATGGCGTGGTGACGGTGATGGTGAAGTAATCCGCGCAGGGCTTCGCCTAAGCACTACGTGAATATGACCGGAGGCGTAAACTGTGGAGGGGGCGCTGCACACGGCTAACAATTGTTGGTCTCTGTTCTAGGTGCCCCCTCCCCATGTATATATAGGTGGGAGAGGGAGGGGAGCAGCCTTGGGGCGCCCCAAGTGGGAGGAATCCTACTTGGGGCCTCCTCCAATTCGGCCTCCCCCTTTCCTTATCTCCGGAGGGGGAAAGTAAAGAGGGGAGAAGGGAAAGGAAGGGGGAATCCTATTCCCTCTATTTCCTTTCCTCCTCCCCTTTTCCTTTCTCCACTTAGACCAGCCCATATGGGGGCGCACCAGCCCACTAGGGGCTGGTCTGTCCCGCCCTTGGCCCAATAAGGCCCATATCTTTGCCGGGGGGTGCCCGGAACCCCTTCCGGTGACCCGATACGTACCCGGTACCCCCGGAACACTTCCGGTGTCCGAATACTATCGTCCTATATATGAATCTTTACCTCTCGACCATTTCAAAACTCCTCGTCATGTTCGTGATATCATCCGGGACTCCAAACAACTTTCAGTCACCAAATCACATAACTCATATAATACAAAATCGTCATCGAACGTTAAGCGTGCAGACCCTACGGTTCGAGAACTATGTAGACATGACTGAGAACCTCTCCGGTCAATAACCAAAGCGGAAACTAGATGCTCATATTGGTTCCCACATATTCTACGAAGATCTTTATCGGCCGTACCGTAATGACAACATACGTTATTCCCTTTGTCATCGGTATGTTACTTGCCCGAGATTCGATCGCCGGTATCTTCATACCTAGTTCAATCTCGTTACCGGCAAGTCTGTTTACTCGTTTCGTAATGCATCATCTCGCAACTAACTCATTAGTCACATTGCTTGCAAGGCTTATTATGATGTGCATTACCGAGAGGGCCCAGAGATACCTCTCCGGTACTCGGAGTGACAAATCCTAATCTCGATCTATGCCAACCCAACAAACACCTTCGGAGATACATGTAGAGTATCTTTATAATCACCCAGTTACATTATGACATTTGATAGCACACAAGGCATTCCTCCGGTATCCGGGAGTTGCATAATCTCATAGTCATAGGAATATGTATAAGTCATGAAAAGTTATAGCAATAAAACTGAACGATCATTATGCTAAGCTAATGGATGGGTCTTGTCCATCACATCATTCTCCTAATGATGTGATCTCGTTCATCAAATGACAACACATGTCTATGGTTAGGAAACTTAGCCATCTTTGATTAACGAGCTAGTCTAGTAGAGGCTTACTAGGGACACGGTGTTTTGTCTATGTATCCACACATGTATCAAGTTTCCGGTTTATAAAATTCTAGCATGAATAATATACATTTATCATGATATAAGGAAATATAAAATAACAATTTTATTATTGCCTCTAGGGCATATTTCCTTCAGGAAATTCCTAATAAATGTGGTTAACAATGAGGATACAATCGACTACAATTAGTTTGTTTTTCCATTGCCGGGTAACCTTCTTATGTCATCATTTTCTAACTATTTTTATGTTACAAGTATCTGGTCTAGAGCTGATGGAGGCAAGCAACATCATGATGCTGCTATGTAGTGACCAGACCTCAAACAGTCTGATCTCTGTGCATCAGTGTCATCCCTGGATCGGTAATGCTGACACGCACAGTACTTGAAGAATTTATAACAGAGTAGCAATCACACACTATTACATCGAATGTCTCAAAAGAGAACTTATTACAATAAATATGGCTTAAGGCCATCTAATACGATAACAGCGGAAGGCTTCGAAGATAAAGTGAGTCCATCAACTCCAACGGCATCACTGAGTGAAAGACCACGACCTAAGGCTCCTTACTCGTTGTTTGAAAAGTCTGCAACATGATATGTTGCAGCCCGAAAAACGGGCCAGCACATGGAATATGCTGGCAATGTAACACAAGAGAGTAATGAACAGAATAATGCTATCACTACATGCATATATGGCTGGTGGAGGCTGTGTGGTTAATATGTTTTGCGAAAAGCCAATTTTTTCCTACAACAAAGGAATAAATTTTATTTAACTATTTTGGTGGTTGTTAAACATTGAGAATGGTAAACCCCATCTCAATCTCAATTAAAAATAATCATTAACCCCAATCAAATTATATAATTAAGGTTGATGAGATCCACATGATAATCCAAGAACCAGATACTCAAGATGTCCATAACCGGGGACACGGCTAACCATGATTAGTTTGTACACTCTGCAGAGGTTTGTGCACTTTTCCCCACAAGACTCGATCTCCTCCGTTGGATTTCTCGCACTACATAATGTTTGAGAAACGGATGACCGAGACACAGTCTTTCCGAAGAGGTCCCCTTAACCGATAGATAGGCCGGTACACCTACAATCCCCTACATCTGCTAGCCCATCATGGAAAGGTTTCCCACAACTTACTCAACTATGCTAGAGCCCATAATGGCATGTGGCTGCATGCGAAAGTTTCTAGCATGAATAATCTTATGATCCCTTTGAGCCTGGGTGGCAGTCCATAGGAGAATCACACGGTACCCCGGGATTTCCAAAAATACAGGCAATCACTGGATTCCCCAGGTGCCTCAATCCACCCAGATGTGTATTAAAGTTGCCACCTTAAGTTGATGCATTAATTAACAATCTCACATCTGTCATGAATACTCTCAAACCCAATCCACGTCTACAAGCATAGCATAGCAATATAAGCGACGTAGAAGTAACTCCCAAAGGTTTGATAATGAACAGGTGAATAGGTACTACCTCATCTACTTCCCAAACCCACAACTTAATCAGATCCTAACCATGCAATTGTTTGAGGATTGATCTAATGCAGTAAAACTGGGTAGTAAAGAAGTATGATCAAAGTGTTACTTGCCTTGCTGATGATCCGCGAAACCTAGAGACTCGTAGTAGCACGCTTCACACTCCGGGTACTCTATCGCAAACAAACAAGCATACAATAAGCAATCAAGCAAGGGCACGGGTAAAACTCAAATAAAAGATCTAACCAGAAAGTTCAACTTAAGAACTCCGGTTTGCAAAAAGAATCAAATCAAACGAAGCAACAAAACTCAAACGGCGAAAGAAACAAGCTTCGTTTACTAATCCGGACTAAAGTCAAATTTTACAGTATCAAAAACTTGTTTAAGTTGGTTAAACAGAAAGAGGGTTTCGAGACGAAACTCTAGGCGCTTGAATCGCCTGATTCCGATAAACGAGCGAAAAGTTATACTAGAACGAAAATCGGATCAGAAATCGCGATCGAAAATAATTGCGGAAAATCCGAGAAAGAGAAAAACTGACGAACAGGCTAACGAAAGAACGTTCGCTGTCTGTGGCTAAACGGTGTAAACCGTTCGTTAAAACGAACGAACGAACGGGCGTTCGTTAAATAACTAAACCAAAAAAAATAAACCGATCAAAAAAAAATAAACCGCGGGTTCTAAAAAAACCGAGGCGGCGGCGCGGCTACCTCCGGTGAGAGTCCGGCGAACGGCGGCGGCGGCGGCGGGGCGCTGCGCGCGGCGGCGGCGAGGCGAGGCGGCGGCGCACGGCGCGGGTTAGGGTTTGTGGCGCGGGTGCGGCTGGGCTGGGCCTCGGGCGGCTCGGGGCGCGGCTTATAAAGCCCCCCGGGCGGAGTCCCGCTCGGGTACGGCCCGGAGTCAGTTTGACTTTTTTTTAAATAATTCCGACGTGCAGAAGAAGAAAGAAAAGAAACACTAAACGGACTCCAAAAATCCCGAAATAAATTTTTCCCATCCTCTAAAAATAGGCCGGACAAGGTGAACATTTATTTGGGCCTAAAATGCAATTTTGAAAAACGCATATTTTTCCTAATTAAAATAAAATAGCGATAAAATTCCGAATAAAAATCTTATTTGATTTTAATATTAAATCTCTGATATTTCTTTATTTTGAGGAAGCCATTTTATCCTCTCTCTTTTTATTTTTATAAAAGAAATATATGAAGAGAAAATAATTAAAATCAAACGATCCTCTTTTCAAAATTCGAGAAAAACTCGAATATGAAAATAATGAAATCCCCAACTCTCTCCGTGGGTCCTTGAGTTGCGTAGAATTTCTAGGATCAAACCAAAATGCAATAAAATATGATATGCAATGATGATCTAATGTATAACATTCCAAATTAAAAAATTGGGATGTTACAAACCTACCCCCCTTAAGATGAATCATGCCCTCGAGATTCGGGTTGGCTAGAAAATAGGTGTGGGTGATCTTTCCGTAGGTCTTCCTCTCGTTCCCAGGTGGCTTCATCTTCAGTATGGTGGCTCCACTGAACTTTGCAGAACTTGATTACTTTGTTGCGTGTGACACGGCTGGCAAAATCAAGAATCTTAACTGGCTTCTCCTCGTAGGTCAAATCGCTATCCAACTATATCGCTTCCAGCGGCACTGTATCTCTCAGAGGAATATCAGCCATCTCTGCGTGGCACTTCTTCAACTGAGAAACATGAAACACATCGTGAACTCCTGACAATCCTTCGGGTAATTCCAACTTGTAAGCAACTTCTCCCATACATTCCAAAACTTTGTATGGCCCCACAAAACGTGGCGCTAACTTTCCCTTAACTCCAAAGCGCTTTACTCCTCGAAGTGGAGATACACGAGGATACATTCTGTCTCCAACTTCGTAAACTGTATCCTTGCGTTTAGAATGCGCATAGCTCTTCTGCCTGGACTGGGCTACCTTGAGTCTATCACGAATTAGCTTAACCTTCTCTTCAGACTCTTTAATCAAATCTGGTCCAAACTACTGTCGGTCTCCAACTCCATCCCACAACAACGGTGTTCTGCACCTCCTTCCGTACAATGCTTCGAAAGGGGCCATCTTCAAACTGGCTTGATAGCTGTTATTGTATGAGAACTCTGCATATGGCAAATTATCGTCCCAACTAGATCCATAGTCTAGCGCACAAGCTCTCAACATGTCCTCCAGAATCTGGTTCACCCTCTCAGTCTGTCCATCTGTTTGCGGGTGAAAAGCTGTACTGAACTCTAGCCTGGTTCCCAAAGTTTCATGCAACTGATTCCAAAACTTTGAAGTAAACTGGGTTCCTCTATCTGATACAATGGTCCTCGGAACTCCATGCAGACATACGATCCTGGTCATGTATATCTTTGCCAACTTAGCACTGGTGTACGTGGTCTTCACTGGGATGAAATGAGCTACTTTCGTCAAACGATCGACTACAACCATATCGAGTCATAGCCTGAACGAGTCCTGGGTAATCCCGTGATAAAGTCCATGCCTAACTTATCCCACTTCCATTCGGTTATCGGCAATGGCTGTAGCAATCCAGCTGGCTTCTGATGTTTTGCCTTCACTCTCTGACATACATCACAAACTGCTACATACTCCGCAATATCCTTCTTCATTCCGGTCCACCAGAAACTATTCTTCAAATCCAGATAGATCTTGGTATTTCCTGGGTGAATCGAATATGCCGAATCATGGGCCTCTTGCAGAATCAACTTCCTGATCTCCTGATCATTTGGCACATATACGCGGTCCTCAAACCATAAGGTATCATGCTCATCCTCACGAAATCCTTTAGCCTTTCCTTTACTCATCCTTTCCTTTATTTCGGCTATCTCCTTGTCCGTCTTCTGAGCTTCTCTGATCTTATCCATCAAAGTAGACTGAATCTCCAAAGCTGCTACATATCCTCTCGGAACTATCTCCAAACATAGCTCGCGAAGGTCTTCTGCCAACTCCTTGGGTAATTCTCCGGTCATGAGTGTATCGACATGACTTTTTCGGCTCAACGCATCGGCTACTACGTTAGCCTTTCTGGGATGATAATGCAATCTCATATCATAATCCTTAATGAGCTCTAACCATCTACTCTGCCTGAGATTCAGCTCCTTCTGCGTGAAGATATACTTCAAACTCTTGTGATCCGTGTATCCCTCACAATGGTTTCCGATGAGAAAATGTCTCCATGTCTTCAACGCATGCACTACGGCTGCTAACTCCAAATCATGCGTAGCATAATTTAACTCATGGGGTTTAAGCTGTCGTGAGGCATATGAAACAACTCTTCCCTCCTGCATAAGTACGGCTCCAAGTCCTCGACGAGAAGCGTCGCAATACACTTCATAATCCTTGCGTTGATTTGGCAGAATCAACACTGGTGATGTAACCAAGCGTCTCTTCAACTCCTGAAAACTGGCCTCACATTCCTCAGTCCATTTGAATTTGGTGTCCTTCTTCAACAACTCCGTCATAGGCTTTGCAATCTTTGAGAAATTCTCAATGAATCTCCGGTAGTATCCTGCGAGTCCAAGAAAACTCCGGATCTCTCCAACTGTCGTGGGTGACTCCCAATTTGTCACAGTGACAACCTTGGTGGGGTCTACCGCTATTCCTTCTCCTGATATAACATGTCCAAGGAATCCAACTTCCTTCAGCCAAAACTCACACTTGCTGAACTTGGCGTATAACTGATGTTCTCTGAGTTTCCCAAGTACCAAAAGGAAATGCTCTTTATGCTCCTCTTCGTTCTTCGAGTAGACCAAAATATCATCAATGAACACCACGACGAACTTATCCAGAAACTCCATAAACACTTTGTTCATCATGTTCATAAAATAGGCAGGTGCGTTAGTCAGCCCAAATGACATAACGGTATACTCGTATAGCCCGTACCTCGTGGTAAAAGCTGTCTTAGGTATATCCTGCTCTCGAATCTTCAGCTGGTGATACCCTGATCGCAAATCGATCTTGGAAAACACCTTAGCTCCTTGCAGCTGGTCAAACAAATCATTGATCATCGGCACTGGGTACTTGTTCTTAATCGTCACCTCATTCAATCCACGATAATCGACAGCCATCCTCAACGATCAATCCTTCTTCTCCACTAGAAGTACCGGTGATCCCCAAGGTGACGAACTTGGGCGTATATAACCTTTATCCAGTAACTCCTTAATCTGCTTCTTAATTTCCTCCAAATCCTTTGCGGGCATTCTGTACGGTCTCTTAGATATTGGCCCTGTGCCTGGCAAAAGCTCAATTAAAAACTTAATGTCTCTATCCGATGGCATGCCTGGCAACTCTTCTGGAAATACATCCAGAAAATCCCTTACCACCGGTACTTCCTCCTGTACAACTTCTGATAAGGAATTTACTTGAGTCCTATTCGGCACATGTCGGGATACATACTTGATTCTTCTTCCTTCTGGGGTGGTGAGCAAAATCGTCTTACTGGCGCAATCGATGTTTCCTCCATACATCGATAGCCAATCAATACCCAGAATCACATCCAAACCTTGCGACTCCAAAATTATCAGATCTAAGGGGAAAACATGCCTACCTATGGTCAATGGCATTTGAAAACATCCATGGCTTGCCATATACTCTGCTCCGGGTGAGGTTACTAGCATGGGTGTCTTAAGAACTCTAGTGGGCAACTTATACTTATCCACAAATCCCCTTGATATGTATGAATGCGATGCACCAGTATCGAAAAGTACGACTGCAGTAAAGGACTTAACCAAAAACTTACCTATTACTGCATGTGGCTGGGCTTCAACCTCCTCCATGTTAACGTGGTTCACTTGTCCCCTGTTGAAAGGGTTGGGCTTCTTCCCAGAGCTTCCATTGCCGTTTCCATTTTTAGCTTCAGGACATTCATTGGCGTAATGTCCGGTCTTCTGGCACTTGTAGCAAGTAACGTGGCTTAGATCTTTCTTGGCGGGTGTTGCCGGGTTGGAACGGTTCTGTCCGCTACTTCCTCCATTACCATTACCATTCTTGGGGCCACTATGGTTATGCGAACTTCCTCCATTATGAGTGTGGCCTCCATGGTTATGAACAAGTCCTCCCGAGTTCGAGGTGAAACGGGGTCTCTGCTGAGCTCCAGAATTATACTTCCCTTGTCCATACTTCCTCTTGCGGCTGTCAATCTGCTGTTGCTTCCCTTCAAGCATGAGAGCTCTATCCACCAACTCCTGGTAGTTATTCAAATTTGCCACCATCAATTGCATGCTCAGCTCATCATTCAGTCCTTCCAGAAACTTCTCCTTCTTACCTGCATCTATAGCGACGTCATCTGGGGCATAACGTGCTAGCTTACTAAATTCATCCACATACTGGCCAACAGTGCGCCCTCCTTGGCGTAAGTTGCGAAACTCACGCTTCTTCATGGCCATAGCTCCTGCTGATACATGGGCAGTGCGAAAAGCTTGCTGGAACTGGTCCCATGTAACAGTGTCAATGGGGTAAGTGACTATGAAATTCTCCCACCATGATGTTGTGGGACCATCAAGCTGATGTGCGGCAAAACGCACTCTCTCCGCATCTGTGCATCCTGTAGTAGTCAACTCCCTTTCAATCTTGCGGAGCCAATCATCTGCAACAATCAGCTCGGTGCTACTGGAGAACACCGACGGATTCAGCCTAAGAAAACGGGCTAAGTGATCAACTGGTGGTGGTGGTAGTGGGTTGTTGTTGTTCCCCTGGTTCTGATTCTGGACTAGTATCTGAATCAATGCATTCTGCTGCTGGATCAACTGAGTGAGCTCCGGTGGGAAAGCAAATCCATTGTCGCGTCTCGGAGGCATCTGCTGGGTTTAGAAAAGATGAGAAAATAGAATAGAATGAGGTCTAGGGGAAAACACTACCCATATGCACATGAGACAAACACAAACATATAACTCAATCAATCAAACAAAGGGCATACAATCGGTCTACGACTATCGTTTACAAAAGTGCTTGGACTATACTATATACATGGTGGAATACTACTACTGATATGGTGCTCGACTAGAAAAATTGATCGGTCGAAGACTCCATGATATCTGCTCCAGCTTCATCAACATAGTCATCATCACTATCGTCAGGGTCCGAGTCAGTGTCGCCGATGATGATGTAGTTCTCCGGGCAAGTGGAATCGTCATCTTCTCCTCCTGGCGCGGGGTCTCCCATGAAAACTCCGAGCTTCCTTATCAAGTCGTCATTCTTCTCCACTAGTACAACGATTTCCTCCATATAATCCTCGCGTGTAACCTTGAGTTCTTCCTCCAGCTCTGTGATCCTTGTCATCGCCTTCTTCAAATCTGTCATGCCTGCGAACATCTGGTTCTCCTGGCGTCGAATGTGCTGGTTTAACTCCTGGATGAAAGAGGCAATCGATCTATCCTTCCTAGTGCTGATCATCTCCCATTGCTCATCTCGGCGCCCACAAATCCGGTATATAGTGTCCTTGAGATCATTGTGGTAAACTTCTCCAATGCGTCCCATGGTGATGTGGGCTGCCATACTCTTTCCTAGACTCCAGGTTGGTGCATCAAAGGAAAACTCTATGGGCTCAGTGACTGGCGTGAATGTCCTTCCTGGAACTTGAACTTGAATCATCCAGCGCTCCTATTCTGGTAAAGTGGCGTTGTAAGTTCCAGTGAAGCTTGGTATTCCGATGTTCAGGTACCTAGTGACTTCCTTCAAGTGGTGTCCAAATGGGGTGTCTTCATCCGGTTGCGTGAACTTGATCCTTGCATCCGCCATCCTAAAGAGTAGAAAATGGAGAGGAGTTAGAAATGAGAAGAGAGTAGTGATCTAGGGCTTTAGCTTAGTGGTCGTGTCCTACAGTCAGCGTGTGCTCTGATACCATCTTTGTAGCGACCATACCTCAAACAGTCTGACCTCTGTGCATCAGTGTCATCCCTGGATCGGTAATACTGACACGCACAGTACTTGAAGGATTTATAACAGAGTAGCAATCACACACTATTACATCGAATGTATCAAAAGAGAACTTATTACAATAAATATGGCTTAAGGCCATCTAATACGATAACAGCGGAAGGCTTGGAAGATAAAGTGAGTCCATCAACTCCAACGGCATCACTGAGTGAAAGACCACGACCTAAGGCTCATTACTCGTCGTCTGAAGAGTCTGCAACATGATATGTTGCAGCCCGAAAAACGGGTCAGCACATGGAATATGCTGGCAATGTAACACAAGAGAGTAATGAACAGAATAATGCTATCACTACATGCATATATGGCTGGTGGAGGCTGTATGGTTAATATGTTTTGCGAAAAGCCAATTTTTTCCTATAACAAAGGAATAAATTTTATTTAACTATCATGGTGGTTGTTAAACATTGAGAATGGTAAACCCCATCTCAATCCCAATTAAAAATAATCATTAACCCCAATCAAATTATAGAATTAAGAGTGATGAGATCCACATAATAATCCAAGAACCAGATACTCAAGATGTCCATAACCGGGGACACGGCTAACCATGATTAGTTTGTACACTCTGCAGAGGTTTGTGCACTTTTCCCCCACAAGACTCGATCTCCTTCGTTGGATTTCTCGCACTACATAATGTTTGAGAAACGGATGACCGAGACACAGTCTTTCCGAAGAGGTCCCCTTAACCGATAGATAGGCCGGTACACCTACAATCCCCTACATCTGCTAGCCCATCATGGAAAGGTTTCCCACAACTTACTCAACTATGCTAGAGCCCATAATGGCATGTGGCTGCACGCCAAAGTTTCTAGCATGAATAATCTTATGATCCCTTTGAGCCTGGGTGGCAGTCCATAGGAGAATCACACGGTACCCCGGGATTTCCAAAAATACAGGCAATCACTGGATTCCCCAGGTGCCTCAATCCACCCAGATGTGTATTAAAGTTGCCACCTTAAGTTAAACCATTAATTAACAATCTCACATCTGTCATGAATACTCTCAAACCCAATCCACGTCTACAAGCATAGCATAGCAATATAAGCGACGTAGAAGTAACTCCCAAAGGTTTGATAATGAACAGGTGAATAGGTACTACCTCATCTACTTCCCAAACCCACAATTTAATCAGATCCTAACCATGCAATTGTTTGAGGATTGATCTAATGCAGTAAAACTGGGTAGTAAAGAAGTATGATCAAAGTGTTACTTGCCTTGCTGATGATCCGTGAAACCTAGAGACTCGTAGTAGCACGCTTCACACTCCGGGTACTCTATCGCAAACAAACAAGCATACAATAAGCAATCAAGCAATGGCATGGGTAAAACTCAAATAAAAGATCTAACCAGAAAGTTCAACTTAAGAACTCCGGTTTGCAAAAAGAATTAAATCAAACGAAGCAACAAAACTCAAACGGCGAAAGAAACAAGCTTCGTTTACTAATCTGGACTAAAGTCAAATTTTACAGTATCAAAAACTTATTTAAGTTGGTTAAACAGAAAGAGGGTTTCGAGACGAAACTATAGGCGTTTGAATCGCCTGATTCTGATAAACGAGCGAAAAGTTATACTAGAACGAAAATCGGATCAGAAATCGCGATCGAAAATAATCGCGGAAAATCTGAGAAAAAGAAAAACTGACGAACAGGCTAACGAACGAACGTTCGCTGTCTGCGGCTAAACGGTGAAAACCGTTCGTTAAAACGAACGAACGAACGGGCGTTCGTTAAATAACAAAACCAAAAAAAATAAACCGAGCAAAAAAATAAACCGCGGGTTCTAAAAAAACCGACGGTTTTCTAACGAAAACCGAGGCGGCGGCGCGGCTACCTCCGGCGAGAGTCCGACGAACGGCAGCGGCGGCGGGTTCCGGTGGCGGCGGCGGGGCGCTGCGCGCCGCGGCGGCGAGGCGAGGCGGCGGCTCGCGGCGCGGGTTAGGGTTTGGGGCACGGTTGCGGCTGGGCTGGGCCTCGGGCAGCTCGGGGCGCGGCTTATAAAGCCCCCCGGGTGGAGTCCCGCTCGGGTACGGCCCGGAGTCGGTTTGACTTTTTTTTAAATAATTTCAACGTGCAGAAAAAGAAAGAAAAGAAATACTAAACGGAATCCAAAAATCCCAAAATAAATTTTCCCCGTCCTCTAAAAATAGGCCGGACAAGGTGAACATTTATTTGGGCCTAAAATTCAATTTTGGAAAACGCATATTTTTCCTAATTCAAATAAAATAGCGATAAAACTCCGAATAAAAATCTTATTTGATTTTAATATTAAATCTCCGATACTTCTTTATTTTGGGTTAGTCATTTTATCCTCTCTATTTTTATTTTTATAAAAAATATACGAAGAGAAAATAATTAAAATCAAACGATCCTCTTTTCAAAATTCGAGAAAAATTCGAATATGAAAATAATGAAATCCCCAACTCTCTCCGTGGGTCCTTGAGTTGCGTAGAATTTTTAGGATCAAACCAAAATGCAATAAAATATGATATGCAATGATGATCTAATGTATAACATTCTAAATTGAAAATTTGGGATGTTACATGCTATATCTTAGTGGTCTTTATTTCGCAATAGTGATATGATTCTTATCTGTTTTAGGTGTCGCTGTCGTGACTTGCTTGGCATTACTCTGATATCCGTTAGGCAGTGGTAACCTTCTTTTGATGGTTGTGGACACATATCTTCAGTCACACATACACCATATGAGGTATTGAATAACCTATCCTCTCATTTTTATCGTCATTGCCATAACTTTTACAGGTTTCTCAGCAAAGTTCTTACCCCTAAGCACACTCTCTGCCATGATGTACTGATCTGCTCATTTTACATTATGTGTTTGTTTGTCTGTTTGTGTGAACTTTTAGTTTTCCAGAAGTTTTTGTTATATCATGCCACTTCTATCTGCTAGTTCCAAGTGGCTTGCTGCTGCATCCGCTAGTTCCAAGTGGCTTGCTGCTGCATCCGCTAGTTCCAAGTGGCTTGCTGCGACTGTCAAGCCTCGACCGGGGGAGGGAGCTGCCGGGTAGTATGCTGCCGCCTCCCGCGCGCGTCCTCCACTTGCGCGCGTGGAGATTTCGAATTGATATTCACGGGTTGTTGCTGCTTTTTTCTGTGTTCATGGATGTTTGCTACTCCTGAGAAGAAGAAAAAGCACAAGCAAAGCGCACGCCTGTACGACTGCTACATGTACAAAGCTTAGTATTACTACTCTAGATCTCACGGAAATACAAGGCTTATCTGACTCCACTTCAATCCGGCCTGCGACCTTGCCGCGTGTTGAATCGCCTCAGTCACTGAGTCGCCACCACTGTCGCCCCGAGAGTAGCCGCTACCTTGCCACGGTCCACCTTGCCGACGCTCCTCCGGAGTCGCCGGGTTACGCCTCTGCTGCTTATGCGGCCTGATCCGCGGTTCGCCTCCGCCAGAAGCTGACTGGCGAGTTGCCGGCGATCCTCGCCCTTGCTGAGCTGCCGCGGCATCCGCTTCTGAGCCGCCGCCGTCGAGCTGTTGTGCCTTGCCTCGGCACCCTCCTCCAAGTCGCCGCAAGACGCCCACAACCGGCCGCCTCCCTGAGCACCCGCACCAGTGGCCTCCCGAGCTGGTTCTGTCGAGCGGAAACGAGCGCGTGCAACACTGCTTGGCTGTATTCAGGCTCCTCCCCGAGCGCCTGCACTCCGGCGCCTTTCCACTGACGCAATTGTGTCTCCACAGGCCGCCTTGGCCGTCTCCGCCGTCCGCCTCGGGCCGCCCCGGTTGAGCCGCCGTGTCTGTTGGCTTTTGATTGCTAGACCAAAACTCACAGGAGCACGTATGTGCAAGCTAGCTAGACAAGCAGTCAAACAATCAATTGATGAACAGTAGACCAGCATGCACGTAACATACCTACTTGAACCTGGGTTTTCACTAACGCTATGATCGATTGATCTCTCGATGAACTTCGGCGTGGTCGGCGAAACACTTGCGTACGAAACAGGATAGAGGAAAAATCTTTTGGTGATAGCTACAGGGGCGTGTCGCTCCTGGGCTTTTCTTTTCTCTTGTATTGATCTGGTTCGTTGTTGATTACATGGGATACACAGCTATATATAACAGTTCAGCCTAGCATAAGCAAACCAAGTCGGTTTCTAATACTAGTCCTAGTGGGACACACATGTATACGTACATGTATGGAATACCTAAGCTGTGTTTAACTCTAATATCCACCCCCTTAAACATGGCTTTTCTTCATTCGACCTGGGTCCCAAACATAATTGCTGCTATTTGCAGTGGTTATTTTTGGCATTGCTTTTGTCGTCACTCGTAGCATTTTAGGGGTCAGTCTTTGCCGTCGTCGGCTCATCCGTAGCTTGACGTCAGCGCTTCTCCTTGGTCACGTCTTCAACCTTCACCTGTTCGTCGGTGCTTGGTAGAATGTCATTTGGATCATGGAGGGGACATATCTTGAACCCGAGCGAGACCAAACTTCGGTCTAACTTTACATTCCAAGCTCTTGGCGCTTGCTTCAGCCCGTAAAGTGCCTTCTTGAGCTTGTAAATTTTCCCTTCTTCGCCTTTCTTCTCGTAGCCGAGGAGTTGTTCCACGTACACTTCTTCTTTGAGGTCTCCGTTGAGGAAAGCGGATTTCACATCCATATGATGAACCTTCCAATCCTCTTGTGCTGCCAAAGCTAGGAGCACTCCCACCGTCTCGATTCGAGCAACCGGTGCAAACACCTCCTCATAGTCAACTCCTTGACGTTGTACGTAGCCCTTTGCAACGAGTCTTGCCTTGTACTTAACAATGGCACCCTTCGTGTCCTTCTTCAACTTGTAAACCCACTTCAAACCTATGGCCTTTTGGTTCGGAGGTCGGGTTACCAAAGTCCACGTGCCATTGCTCTCGATCGCCTTCATCTCCTCATCCATGGAGTGCGTCCAACTTGAACTTTTGCTCGCCCCTACGAAGTTCGCCGGCTCCTCAACTCCGAGTAAACACAATCCGGAGTACTCGAGTGTAACTGGCTTTGCGTACTTGTAGACTTTCTTGAGGGTCTTGAAGCGATGAGGCCCGGAAGAATCAGTTGTGGCTTGCGAAGGAGGCGACACAAATTGTGTCGGCGTCGATGCACTTGAGGAAGACGGTTGAGTCTCGGGCGTGGTAGATGCTGGGTCGTTGGCATCCACGTCGTCGGCATAGTCGTCGTGATCGTGACCATCATCTTGATTGTCATCATCACTATGTGCCTCATTATCGATGTCGTTGCCGAGATCTCTACCCGTGTCTTGCGCGTCGTTGTCGCTATCACCTTGCGACCCATGCACGTTGTCGTCGGTGTCGGCACCATGGTGATCATTGCCGTTGCGGTCACCTTGGTTGTGCGTCTTGCCAACCACGTGGACATCCTCCCCTGCATCATCATCAGTTGGGAATTCAACTGTGAATATGTTATTGTTTGGAGCATCGTCGGCCGCCGCGCTCCAATTCCACGCTTGGTTTTCTTCAAACACGGCGTCGCGTGAAATCCGTAGACGCTTGGTTCATGGATCGTAGAAGCGGTATGCCTTGGTGCCGGAACTCCTCTCGTATCCGATGAACACCATCTTGGTGGTACGATCGGCAAGCTTTGAGAGATGCGGCTAGGGCGTCTTCACATGCGCCACGCACCCAAATGTCCGTAGACAAGACACATTCGGCTTTCGTCCGTAAATTCCTTCATACGGAGTCTTGCCGATCACCGCCTTCGTTGGAGCCCGGTTGAGAAGATAGACTGCTGTCGAGACAGCTTCTCCCCAAAAAGTCCCCGGCAGATTCTTGCTCTTGAGTAAGCTCCTTGCCATGTCAACGACGGTTCGATTGCGCCTTTCAATAACCCGTTCTGCTGCGGCATATAAGGTGCCGTGAGGAACCTTTTTATGCCAATCTTCTCGCTGTAGTCGTTGAACTCGTTCGACGTAAACTCTCCGCCGCGATCTGTCCGTAGAGCGCAAACCTTCAACTTGTGTTCCATCTCCGTTGCAGCCTTGAGCTTCTTGAACGCTTCAAACGCCTCATCTTTAGATCGTAGGAGAACGACCCACATATATCTCGAGTAGTCATCTACCACTAGGAAGAAATACTTCTTCCCTCCTGAGTTGCTGGGGTGATAGGGCCACATAGATCATGTGCCCGAGCCTTCGTGACGCGATCTTCTCCAATCCTCATCTCTTTGAGTGTGTTCCACGCCTCTCTTGCTGTCTCGAACTCCGCCAATGTCATCAGCACGGCATCCGGCACAGACTGGGCTATGGCGGCCATGGCACCTTCGTCGCACTCCTGGTCGACGTCGTCGTCCGTGATGGCCTCCCACACTCGAAGGGTTCGGAGAATGATCTTCATCTTCACCGCCCACACACCATAGTTGGCGTCGGTGAGCATCGGGTACTGGATGGGGATGTTGTGATGCGCCTGCACGTTGGCGCCGCCCGTTCCGCCACCACTAGTTGCTGACTTGCCGCCCTTCTTCACCTTGTCGCCGTTCTTGTTCGCCTTGGAACCGCCGTTGCCGGACTTGTTCCCTTGGAACCGCCATTGCCGGACTTGACTGACTCAGCGTCGCTGTCCGTCATCGTAGATCGACGAGGCTCTAGATACCAATTGTTGGCTTTTGATTGCTGGATCAAAACTCCCAGGAGCACGTATGTGCAAGCTAGCTAGACAAGCAGTCAAACAATCAATTGATGAACAGTAGACCAGCATGCACGTAACATACGTACTTGAACCTGGGTTTTCACTAACGCTATGATCGATTGATCTCTCGATGAACTTCGGCGTGGTCGGCGAAACACTTGCGTACGAAACAGGACAGAGGAAAAATCTTTTGGTGATAGCTACAGGGGTGTGTCGCTCCTGGGCTTTTCTTTTCTCTTGTATTGATCTGGTTCGTTGTTGATTACACGGGGATACACAGCTATATATAACAGCTCAGCCTAGCATAAGCAAACCAAGTCGGTTTCTAATACTAGTCCTAGTCGGACACACATGTATACGTACATGTATGGAATACCTAAGCCGTGTTTAACTCTAAGGTTTCCTTTGGTTTAGAGGAATCTTGTAGGAATTTCGTAGGATAGGATTTCTGTAGGAAAAATTTCATTAGAGCCCTTTAGTTTGTAGGAATGAAATCCTATTCCTGTGGAGGAATTCTTCCTATCCTTCACATTTCATAGGAAAATAAACATTAGCGTAGACTCAATGGAAAAAAAATCCTATGACGTGAATCAAAGGGCATCTCCTTTCCTGTTTCTACTCATAGGATTTGAGATACATGTCATCTCATTTCCTATGACTTTCCTATTCCTATGATTTTCCTATCTTATGAACCAAAAGAGGCCTAATAGTGCCCGCTTTCTGATGGACCGCCTCAGGCCGCCGCGACCGCGCCCGTGCCATGACCGCCGCTTCGCCTTCTGCTGCGAGTCACACTCTACCGCGTCGGGCCGGGTTCCGCCACCGCCGTGGTGGGTCGCTCTGATGGCCAACCCGACTCCGCTGTGTTTTTTACCTCGCATCTGACGCGAGTCGCTCCCGCCGGCCGATTCTGACCCGCTGCTGCGGGCCTGCCTCCGCCGCGTCAAGTCACCGAGTCACTTCCGCTGCCCTCGACTGACCATTGCAACGCCGTGACTCGCCTCCACTTTGCAAGGCACCCCCTGCTGGTGTGATCTTGTCTTGCTGGTATGAAGCAAAAGAAAATTGGGGGTTCAGCCGGAGGATAATGGAACAGTGCATGCATGCATATTGATTCGAAGACTAGTCTGCCGACAATAATGGGGTAGGAGTCCCAGTGGGCAAGTACTACTATTAAATATAGAGCAGGTCGATGGCAGTCAAGATGCTGAGTTAAATCCCAAAGACCAGAAGCAGGCATTATGCATTACCAGCATCTACGCTCATCTAAAAAATCAACATGTGCTATCTGTTCTATATATTTTATCAGCACGTATTAAATTGTTTAAGAACAATTACTTTGGCATGTGGTATTTTTTCGCAGGACCATTGTTTATTACAAAGGTGTGGCAAAGGGGCGTGAGCCAATATTATTTTTGCACTCATGCTTGTCTGTACCGTGTTGCTGAATGGATACGTGCGCAAGTCGCCACCCCCGCTATATCAACACACGCGACTGACTCATTGTCTGTGCCCACGGCCGGCTCACCCGCGTCCGTGCTGTTTCCAACACTTCGGCCGATTTTCTTGTCCGCGCCGGCTTACAATGTTGCGGTTAACTCGCCGGTCCACACCGGCTTACAACGCCGTGACAGACTCATCCGTCTGATCCCGCGGCCGACTCGTCCGTGGTTGATTCCAGCTTCACCATGGTGATCATCAACTCCGCGGCGGGTAAAGTCCAGCTTAACATATCAGGTGAAATCCATCCAGTATATTTTTATATTACATATTGCTTTCTTTAAAAGAACAATTACTCTGGCTTGCAAGTTCTCCCATGCAGGACTCAAATCGGTCTATATCACGGTCAACTGTGGAGAATCTCAAGTCAACTCATTGAGTCGTCTTAAAGACTCGAGGGCTACATGGACATAGCTCAATAAATGTTGCCAGTTTAAAGGCCATCCGGAAAAAATTCCGGTTCAAGAAGAATTTATCTCAATGAGTTGTTTAATCGCGACGCGGACTCGGTTTAGTTATCGATGTCCTTGAGTGTTTAATAACTTGAAGCCCGTGAAAAACTGTAATCAGTGAGAATGTAGTACTTGATGAGGAACTCATAAGAAGTTATGCAGTTCCAAGATAATCTCGAGATACCAGGGGCTAATACTCGACGACGAATCAAAGTAGAGGTTGGACTGGGGTATTGCTCTGCAAAAGACAAGTGCTTAAACTTGCACGAGAAATGGTATTTAAAGGAGAACATGGTTGGAACCACGATTGCAAAAGGACAGATCCCAGATATAAGATGAACTTATACCAAAGGAATAATTAGTTTAAGAGAAGCTTTAATGGTAAGATCTACATCGTGTCCATGGGCATGAACACAAAGTTCAAGGTCGACTCCCACTTCTCCAATGCAAAACCTTTCATTCACTTCTCACTTTCGAAGAAGTTGTAGTGTTAAAATTTTATCTGGCAAAATACCAGAAGAGTATGACTCGTGAAAACTTTCGAGTTCACACATATTAAGGAAGGCATAGGTTCAACCCATCAGGGTATCATGGAAATATATACCACAAGCTTCAATAGTAAATATCACCAGCTCGAAAGCATAGCATGGTTGACAAAGTAGAGGATACAATTTACCAAAGGCATTATGTATCCGAGGAAAGGCTCACAGGCTTATTGAATATGAAGGACGTTGTCGGATAAAATCCAAAAAAGGATCTGGTGGTCCACAAGGGATCTGACATGAGCATCGGTACTCAACTAGAGGAAGAAGAATGCAAGGAGATCAGATTATAGAAACAACTGACTAACTCAAATCTCAAATGCAAAGGAATTATGATTTCCAAATCAAGGGGCCAGAAGCAATGCTCTGATTAGGGATGGATAAGTTGAATAGCCTTAGGGTACAATCAACGGCAATTGGATTGGTCGAGAACCAATTCCAGTTAAAAGAATGGCAGCTCAGCCGGAAAGGTAATTTATAAGGATCAATGATGATTGCGTGTATTCGCAAACATATTGAGTCAACAGACTCAAAATGATAATGACAAGGGATGCCAATAAGACTACGAGACTTATGGGATTAACCATAATGCAAGCAAGCAAGAATTTCAAGAGGAATAGGTTGCTCGGGATTTTCAGAAGATCGAATGGCATTTCGAAGACTTTTGTGAAATACATAAATCAACTGGGGATGAGCGGATACTCGATAAGTGCGAGAAATTATCCGTAAGGGTATTCAGGTGGTAAGGAACTGCAAGGCAGTAGGCATAAGTATTCTCGGAACAACAACGAGTATTTCAGGGTATCTTGTAATAACAAGAGCAACTAGGGACTAAGTAAGAATAGCAAGTGTATGTATTTATTCATAGGGATATTTCGGTGGTAGGGAATTGCAAAAGCAATGGGCAGTCCTGAAAGAGTACCGGAAAGTAACTTTGAAATCTTCATGTGCAGCCGGCGATCATCTGGACTGAAGGGGCTCTCCGGGAGAAAGCGTTTTCGAGAACCTAAAGTTAGATTTTAGAAACTCATTTAACCCGAATAGAAGAGAGATCAGAATCCCAGAGTATAGACGAGGAATAAAAGATCCTAATACCACCCAAGGGCGACGTGGGCCCGTAACCACACAGCCATGTTAGTAAAACAGTTTTCACTGACTAGACTCAACTTCGGCCAAGGAGTTTGGAAGGGGGAATCCTACAGATAGTCGGCTCTGATACCAACTTGTGACGCCCCCGATTCAATCGTACACTAATCATGCACGCAAACGTGTACGATCAAGATCAGGGACTCACGGGAAGATATCACAACACAACTCTAAAAACATAAATAAGTCATACAAGCATCATAATACAAGCCAAGGGCCTCGAGGGCTCGAATACAAGTGCTCGATCATAGACGAGTCAGCGGAAGCAACAATATCTGAGTACAGACATAAGTTAAACAAGTTTGCCTTAAGAAGGCTAGTACAAACTGGGATACAGATCGAAAGAGGCGCATGCCTCCTGCCTGGGATCCTCCTAAACTACTCCTAGTCGTCGTCAGTGGCCTGCACGTAGTAGTAGGCAACTCCGGTGTAGTAGGAGTCGTCGTCGACGGTGGCGTCTGGCTCCTGGGCTCCAGCATCTGGTTGCGACAACCGAGAAGAAAGAAAAGGGGGAAAAGAGGGAGAAAAGCAACCGTGAGTACTCATCCAAAGTACTCACAAGCAAGGATCTACACTATATATGCATGTGTATCTATGTAAAGGGGCAATATCGGTGGACTAAATTGCAGAATGCCAGAATAAGACGGGGATAGCTAGTCCTGTCGAAGACTACGCTTCTGGCAGACTCCATCTTGCAGCATGTAGAAGAGAGTAGATGGTAAGTTCACCAAGCATCATCGCATAGCATAATCCTACCCGGCGATCCTCCCCTCGTCGCCCTGTGTGAGAGCGATCACCGGGTTATATCTGGCACTTGGAAGGGTGTGTTTTATTAAGTATCCGGTTCTAGTTGTCATAAGGTCAGGTACAACTCCGGGTCGTCCTGTTACCGAAGATCACGGCTATTCGAATAGATAAACTTCCCTGGAGGGGTGCACCACATAACCCAACACACTCGATCCCATTTGGCCGGACACACTTTCCTGGGTCATGCCCGCCTTGGAAGATCAACACGTCGCATCCCTACCTAGCACAATAGAGAGGTCAGCACGCCGGTCTAAATCCTGTGGTGTAGGGGTCTGGGCCCATCGCCCATTGCACACCTGCACATTGCGTGGGCGGCCGGAAGCAGAACTAGCCCCCTTAATACAAGAGCAGGCTTATGTTCCAATCTGGCGCGCGCCGCTTAGTCGTTGACGTCACGAAGGCTTCGGCTGATACCACGACGTCGAGTGCCCATAACTTTCCCACGTAGTTGGTTAGTGTGTATAGACCAAATGGCCAGACTCAGATCAAATACCAAGAACTCGTTAAGCGTGTTATTTTTAAGTATCCGCGGACGCCGACCAGGGCCAGGCCCACCTCTCTCCTAGGTGGTCTCAACCTGCCCTGTCGCTTCGCCACAAAGTAACAGTCGGGGGCCGTCAGGAACCCAGGCCCACCTCTACCGGGATGGAGCCACCTGTCCTTTCAGCCCCCTCATCAGAATCACTTGCGGGTACTCAACGAGCTGACCCGACTTTAGTCACCACATGTGTCATGTATATAAAGTATATGGTATATATCCGTGATCACCTCCCTAGTGATCATGGCCCGATAGTATAGCATGGCAGACGGACAAGAATGTAGGGCCACTGATGGAAAACTAGCATCCTATACTAAGTATTTAGGTTTGAAGGTAAAGGTAACAACAGTAGTAGCAAGGACAGGCTATGCAGCAGAATAGGATTAACCGAAAGCAGTAACATGCTACACTACTCTAATGCAAGCAGTATAGAGAAGGAATAGGCGATATCTGGTGATCAAGGGGGGGCTTGCCTGGAAGCTCAGCCGAGAAAGAGGGGTCGTCAACAGCGTAGTCGGTCGGGGCACCAGCAGCGGCGTCGGTCTCGTAGTCTACCGGAGAGAAGAGGGGGAAGAAACAATGAATACAATGCAAACAGATGCATAACGATGCATGACGAAGCAAACAGCGGTGTTAGGTGTTCCCTAACGCGGTAAGAGGTGATACCGGCGAAGGGGGAAAACATCCGGGAAAGTATCCCCAGTGTTTTGCGTTTTTGGACAGATGTACCGGAGGGGGAAAGTTGCGTGTTCGATATGCTAGGCGTGTGTGGCGGACGAACGGGCTGCGTATCCGGATTCGTCTCGTCGTTCTGCGCAACTTTCATGTACAAAGTATTTTCATCCGAGTTACGGATTATTTTCTATTAATTTCTAAAGTTTTAATTCATTTTCTAAATTATTTTAATTCAATTTAAGTAGTAAAAAGCTATGTGTACACAGCAGAAGCCAGCCACAGCCTATGACCTGTGGGGCCAGGGGGCCAAGTTGACCAAGTCAACGGTTGACTGGTCAATGGTGTGAATAGGGCGTGTGAGACCCACATGTCATTGTCACAATTTAATTAAAATAGGCTTAAACACCTAAGCTAGTTAATTAGGTCAAATTAAGCAAGGTTAATTAATTAAACTATTTATATTACTAATTAATTAATTCACTTTACTATTTCCTTTTATTTTCCATTTTCGTTTTCCTCTACTCTTTTCCTTTTATCTGATTTACAGGGGGAGGGCCCCACCTGTAAGTGGCTCAGGCCACCTCCCTCCTGTGCACGAACGCGCACAGGGAAGGGGCAGGGGCGCGGTGGCCGAACCGGGCTCCGGCGAGGCCATGGTCGAGGCCGACAGGACGGAGACGTGGGGCGGCGGGCGCGCGCCTGCAGTGGACCGGCGCCGGGGGTGCTTGGTCGGGAGCAGCAGAGGGTGCGGCCCGGGACGCGGCAACTGCGGTCACCGATGGCAGCGGCACAGGAGGAGAAGCAGGGGGTCCAAGAGAGGGTGCGGCGGGGGCGGTCGCGGGAGCAGGGCGCGCGGTGCGACGCGGTTGGGCGACGGTGGCGCGAGGCTGTAGCAGCAGCAGCAGCTAGGCACAGCGCGGGCGAGCGGTTGGTGGCGAGCGCGCGCGGGGGTGCGAGGGAGAGAGGAGGGGAAGCTCACGGGGGGGCTGTAGGGCACGGGGCAACGGTGCGCGGGAGCGACTTGGGAAGGAGGACGAGGACGACGGGGCGGAGCGGAAGCAGGCCGGCGAGGGGGTCCGTGCGGCGATGGACGATCCGGGCGGCGGCGTCGGCGGTCTCCTTCCTCGATCCCGATCCAATCGGGGGAGAGGGGCGGAGATATTTTGGAAAGGGGGGAAGTGTCGGTGGGGTTCGGGGTACGGGAGGAGTGGGCGTGGACCTTGGCCCAGTTGGGCAAGCCAGCTGGGCCGGAGCCCAGTGGGGGGGTGCTTCCTCTTTGTTTTTTTTGTTAGTTTAGTTTTTCTCTTTTGTATTTTCTTTTCTTTTATTTATTTACTTTTCTGTTTTAAATCATTTTAAATTATTTAGGCATTTTATTAAAAATGTGTTTACTACACCATATCTATCTATGTAATATTTAGTACAAATCGAACATTTTTATTTTAATGTTTAAAAACTTTTATTATTTACCAAACTTTGAATTTGAATTTTGGACCGGTTTTGATCTAACGATAGATTAGCAGCAGTAACCGTGGTGACATGGCACCATTAGCATGGGATCACTGTAGCTTAATTATCCGGGCGTCATAGACACAAAGAGAGGAGAGCCGGATTTACGGCATCTTCCTCATGAGCATAATGAGATCTAGCCACAAACAGCATGTAGGGCTATTACCGTATGATTTATCCCGGTGCCTGAAGCTGTCTAAATCCTTGTCTTATGTGTTGCGTCTCTCGTCCCGATCAACCCCTCTCGAGCTACCACATAGATGTGTTGGCCTCACAACTAAGTCCTCACACTAGGACATCTGCCGTGACAAATCCACGATAACATTTGTTTCTTTGCTTCCATATGTTCATTGATTTTTGTTGATTTAATGACTTGTACCTTGTTGGCTACTTTGCAGATGCAGAGCCTCTGGTGTGCGCAGCCGTGCTCCGTCGCCGCCACCTGCTACTTCAAGTCCGCCAACGGCCTTGCTGGAAACTGGGGCTTATCCACAGGCCAGGGAAAAATCATGTGTAATTCAATAGACATGGCAGGGATTGGTTTTTGTGCTACTAAAGACATGATGTGTACATGTATAGTATAGCCACTCATAGTGAAGTTGCAACTAACTGTTGTCACCATGTTGTGCATGAACATGTTGCTTGATGGGGTACACTGTGAGAGCATTATATGATATTTTTCTTTGGACGAAAGCAATAATGCGTTGCCGAGAATCTGAATTGGTGGGTTTCCAGTTCAATCAGTGACGAGAAACGATGGTGACGATACTAAGACTACCTACAACGCTATTCCAGCCCATTTTTATATTTTATTACCATTGCATGCCGCAATGCTTTGGCACTTGCGGCGGATCTTTTGTTGGATCACTTGGTAATTGCTAGTCTGCAAACCGATTGTGGATGATATCATAAAAGGGGTAGGAGGCCGTCATATCATAGTCGTCAAGGAGATAATTAATAGAAGATCACATTTTGCTAGTTGTGATTTTATGTTTGATGGTCGTGCTTCAAACTTGGAGGCTCACAATTTTGTAAAAGTTTCTGCCTCCCTTCCGCAGGGTCGCCACTTATGGCTTATTTCCCCTCATGGCCCCCTTTGTATCCCTTTGAATATTGTTCCAAATTAATAAAGTATATGGAATCCTTGAAAAAAAGCAAGCGTTGTTTTTTCGTATATTACCGGATGGAACATTAACGTGCCACCATATTTTCTTTTGTGTGTGTACATACCACCATCTTGATATAAAAAAAATGAGACCAACAATTTGTGGCATATTTTTATAAAAGAAAACATCTGAGCACCCGCGGCAGAGTCGAGACTCAAACCAGGGTGTGCAGTTTTCGCTCCCACAAAGCTAACCAATAGAGCAGTGCTCTATTCTCTCCATGTTGGTATAGGAAGAAAAGAGGGTGAATTAAGCGTAACGGATTATTAGCTTCTTGTTGTGAAACTAGCCCATCGGGGTTTAAGTCCTAACTTCGGAATTGGAGCTCACATTTTTTTTAGATTTACTTTTTGTTTCCGATGATGTTTGTTTAGTGAGAGATAACATTTTCGTAGACTATGAAGCGTCAGTGGTGATTGTGCCAGCTCAAGCCCTCGGGTGTACTTATTGAGGTAAAGTGTGCATTTCATCTGGATGAGTGTATGTGCGTGTAGTACATGCGAGCATCTTCGTTTGTAATATAAAAAGAAGAGAACAGAGGGAAAGAAGGCTCCTTGTCTAATTCTTACAGGAGAATGAGTCCTTGAACCCGGGTCGGCGACAGCTCCAACCAAGTTGTCTACCACTAGACCACAGGAGAGTTCTCTAAAAAACTGATTGTAGTGTCTTTCTAAAAAATAAGGGAAGGGAATAGGAAAAATAACATAATACCTGAGTGAAATTATTTTCACTAACTTTTCTTTCGGAGAGGATTATTTTTCATTTCACAAACTGGCTTCTAAAGGGCAGATCAAGCTATAGCCGATTGGGGAAAATGCCCCCACTCGATTTCGGGCCCATCAATGCTAGGCTTGTAGTGCACATGTAGCCCTAGCGTCACTATGGCTTTATGTCACGGTTGGTTTGCCCTGTTTCGATTTTCTACAGGTTTTTCTCAATGTATTTTTTGTTATACTTGGTTTCCTTTGCTTTTTCACGGGTTTCTTCGGTTTTTGTTTCTTTCTCTCTAGATTATACTTTTGTTTTCTTTCTTTCTTTCTTGGTTTTCTTTGTTTTCTTTGGTTTTCTTTGCTTTTTCTTTTTGATTCTTTGTTGGTTTTTATAGGGTTTTGTAACACATGTTTACTTTTTTCAGAACACAATGTACATTTTCAGCGCACACATGATTTTTTTTATACACGTTGGTCATTTTTTAAATACATAATGTATATTTTTTAAATTTTCTATTTGCAAACTTTCTTGAATCCATGGTAATATTCTCTAAGTACACATTTTATCATTTTGTAATGGCAATAATCATCTTTCTAAACTACACGAACGTTTTTATATTTTTAAAAAAAATTATGAACGTTGTATAAATATTTTATTTAATGAGATGAACATTTTTTAATTCAATAAATGTTTTCTCAAAAATGTCAAGACCATTCTTTCTGAAACGTGTGAGCATTTCTTAAATGGTATGATTTTTTAAAATTATGCAAAATTTTGTTTTACAATATAAACTTTTTTAATGTCAAAAAATATTTACTGAAATGTGTGAACGTTTTTTAAATGTAGATATTTTTAATGCCATCAATATTGTCTAAAAGTTGTGCGTACATTTTTTGACACAGCATAAACATTTTTCAAACACTACATAAACAATTTCAATACAAATACTTATATGTTAGGATATTTCGAAATATATTAAAGTTTAAAAGTAAAATAAAAAATAAATGATATCAAAACAAACGAACGATCGGAAGGTAGCAAAGGAGAAAGCTACGTTTTTTGGGCCTGCCAATTTAGTACGGCGCCATAGGCGTGCTGGACTGCTCGCAGAAAGCGCCACATAGCTGCGCCCCTCAGTCTTTCTATAAAAAAAGCCGCGCTCCTTGGACCCGGGCGCCCCTATGTCTCGCTTATAGCGAGACGTAGGGAAGGCTCGCCTGAAGGCGAGCACGAGATGGGCCGATCCAGGCGCGCGGGGCCGGTGCCTTGTTTATTTATTTATACCGGTCAAAAAAAGTATTTATTTATTGTTTTCTTCTTTTCACTTTTTTATGTTCCAAATATTTTTAATACATATATATACAAAAAAAACTTTGCACAAAATATTTATAAATGTTAATTAAGCATTTGAAAAATGTTAAATATAAATAGAAAAAATGTTTCTGTATATGGAAAATCTCAAGCAATCCTCTAATGGCAAGTTTAGTCGAGGGTATTAATGCGTGCTTAGTCTCCTTGGAATATATGAAAGGTTTATCGAACCTAGGAAATAATGGCAAAATATCCTGAAACGTACTGAAAAAAATTAAAAATCTACCTGTGTCCCAACAAGCCTAGTATAGTTGTCAATTGCATTAGCCTTGCTAGTTGCAACAAGTAACAGGTAGAGACTAATCGATAAAACATATTTGTATTTTTGGAATAAATAATAACTAAAAATAAAGAACATATAAAAGATGTTTTGGCTTATGGAGGAAATTGGACCAGGTTCATATGTTTAGTAGCAGCATCTCCCATAAACACGATGAGACATAATAATAAACATGAGCCTATGAAATTGAGCAATTCACACTAGCTATCATGGTATGATAAACATGGTTTGAGATCGAACTGGATAGGCGTTACTTTCATAAATCCACTAGATCAACACATACTAAACTTAATGGTACTACTCCACTCAAAGTCATCGAAACCCATGTATACGATACGAAACCTTTGCCAAATGACCTAAATGCAGGATCGACTCGTGAGTCAACATAGCATGCGGAAACTCCCTTCCCACAGCGCGTCAAACACCTTAACTGCACGCCAAAATGCTTCTTGCACGCCTTCGCGCAAACACGTTGTCGTTGTTCATCTCTGGATGCGCGGTAATCAACTCGATCAAACAATACGCTACCCTATGATGTCGCCCCTCAAGTCGCGCCACCCTGACATCCTTGGTACCATTCTTCTGGAGAGTGCGGCTGTCAGTTCTCTCCCATGGCACATATGCATTTATATTGAGAGTTTGAGACATCGTGCGAGTCCGAATAGAGTTGGATGTCTAATTAGTTTCCGCTATTAATTTCATTTGTATGTTGAAATAACTACTTGCCATAGTTTTGTACTCAATCTAATTAAAGAAAATAAATAACCATGGTTTTGCACTTAATCTTTTTTGTTGATATGGCTTACCATAATTGTGCATTCAACCTGGTTAATTGTTGTTTGGTGAAACAGCTTGCCATAGTTTCACACTGAATTTGTTTGCTGAAATGACTTGTCATAGTTTTGCACTCAATATTTTTGCTAAAATAGTTTATCATTGTTTTGCATTCAATCAGCTTACTCAAATTGCTTCCATAATTTTGTACTAAACTTATAGATGTGTTTGCTGAAATAGTTAGAAAAACACTATTTTTTCTGACAAACAAGCACTACTAATTTATGCAAAAAAGAAAGGCGCTACTAATGTGTAGGTCCTACACATCAGTGGAGATCGCTGACAAATTACTTTTCTTTAGTATCGTCGTCTGCAAAACACTGCTGCCAGACACGAACGTGTTTGCAATGAAAAATAAATAGGCCTTGCAAAGCTATCGATTCCAGGACTAAGTCACACAATGCTACATTTCTATCGACATGCAACTTGCTAGTGCAAAGTAACCATGATCTGTGCGTCACATGATTCAAGTCACGCTACGCAAAATCAAAATGTGGGAAATCATTCGCTAATTATTCGTCTCAAGATAACTTATTATTATTATGTCGAAAGAAATGATAATATTTTTTTGACCCCGAGACCATAGAACAATTGTTCTATGGTTATTATCTATTACTATATGTACAGAATATACAGAGAGTATCAACAAATATTACATCAACCAATTCCTTTTCTAGGCCACATAGGAAATAGAAGGATAATCAGTCTTTCAGGTTCATAGATGAACACTGCACCAGTTCTTGAGGTGTTCTGCTTTCTGTGGTTTAATGCGCATGATAGTGATCTTGAGTAGTTATTTCATGTTGAAACTCTAGTTACTGGTGCTCTGGGCAGCATTCCGGAAAATCTTGTCATTTTGTTGTGTCCATAAACTTCAACATCCCATGATGACGATCCAATATCATTGAGAAGCATCATTAGGGCCAGTTGCAATTCATCAAAGAAATGATCATCAGACTATATTCTGTCCTGGTAGTGGTAAAATGTCCACCTTCATATCTGTCATGAGAAGTCATTGAAAACTCTATACGCGGTATGAAATTGTACGAACGGTCCATCTGCGACAACTCGAACTTCACGA
Organism: Aegilops tauschii subsp. strangulata; assembly: GCF_002575655.3. NCBI lineage: Eukaryota > Viridiplantae > Streptophyta > Magnoliopsida > Poales > Poaceae > Aegilops > Aegilops tauschii. The sequence continues at coordinate 327,357,244 of NC_053040.3, forward strand.
ATTTTTTCCTTTCGGACACAATCATTAAAGCTGAATGAATGGCCAGGGAGGCAGGGATTCATGAACTCTAGGTTTTGAGCTTAAACATCAGAGACAAAGTAAACAATAAAGGAGCGTCACATGCAGGTTGATAGCCTGATCACATGTTCTCGGTGTTTGCCTGTCCAAATGAAAAAATGTCAACAAAAATTTCCTCTGGTCGATCTGCCTTTATGCACAGAAGAATCACGAGATCCCTGTAAAATTAGTTGCAGATGGCCTTTCGATTGATTCTCGTGGCTCAGCACAGTGTTGCCGTCACTTTCCCTTTGGCTGAAGAAGACAGTAATGGTGGTGTGCCTGTTTGCACAAGATGCCAATACTCTTGCTTATAAGATATCTACCCATGCCTCTATACGTGATAATTTTGACCAGGAGCTGTTAAAAGAGCGGGCATGGCATGCTGTGGTTCACGAAACGTCAGGTGAGCCTCCGCTCGACCAATATCACCTTGCTTATCAGGGTAAAATTGTTGGCTTGACATTTCAGTTCTCAAGGATTTTCGCGTTAGGTGTCACTAATATCACCCTGCAGTGAACTGTACTATGTTTCCAGATTGCTGATGATATATTTTCTTACATATTTTCTCTGCTGCATTACCATTCCAGGTTTCAGAACGATCTCGAGGTGCAGCAGTTGAAAGCAATCTCCTTGGAGAGCCCATCAACAGCGAGCAAGAACCACAGCAAGCTGCCTCACGATCCAAGGAAATGCAGGCTGGGCTCCCGGGTCTGCCCGGAGAGGCCGTGCAGAAGCATCAGGGACAGGGTGCTGTCGCGCGCCTTCTCGGAGGAGCTGGAGTCGCTGATGCACTCCGGCGGCCACCTCTTCTTCGACCCCCGCGGCCGGGTGATCCACCTGTGGAACAAGATCTTCCTCACGGCGTGCCTGCTCTCGCTCTTCGTCGACCCGCTCTTCCTCTACCTCACCGGAACCCAGCAGAACATGTGCATCGAGTTCAAGCACTCGCTGGCGCTCATGCTCTCCGTCATACGGTCGCTGCTGGACGTGTTCTACGCGGCCCACATCTGCCTCCGCTTCCGGACGGCGTTCATCGCGCCGTCTTCCCGGGTGTTTGGGAGAGGAGAGCTTGTGATTCAGCCCTACAAGATCGCCATGAGGTACCTGTCACGGACCTTCTGGTTTGATCTCATCACCGCGCTGCCTCTACCACAGGTAACTTGGACATTTTATATTCAGTGCTCTTTCCGTGAATGTCAAGAACTGAAATGCTCTGTAGAAATCTTCTGAAGTGCGTGTTTCTCCTCGGTACCCACAGTTCGTGATCTGGGTCGTCGTGCCTATGCTGAAGGAATCCGCCACGGCAAACCGGAAGGACATCCTTCGGTTCAGCATCATCTTCCAGTACCTCCCGCGGCTCTTCCAGATCTTCCCGCTCACGAGGCAGATCGTCATGGCGACCGGAGCCATGACGGAGAACGCATGGGCCAGCGCGGCGTATAACCTCATACTCTACATGCTGGCAAGCCACGTTCTGGGAGCATTGTGGTACCTCTTCTCGGTGCAGAGGCAGGAGGCGTGCTGGAGAGAGGCGTGCAATCTGGAGGGCCCCATGTGTCGGACCGAGTTCTTCGATTGCAACACCGTAAGCAGCAACAGGACCATCTGGTACGAGCTGAGCAACATAACAAGATTGTGCACTCCGGACAATAGTTTCTACCAGTTCGGGATTTACGCAGAGGCGTTCAACTATAAGCTCACGACGTCGGCCTTCACGCAGAAGTACTTCTACTGCTTCTGGTGGGGACTCAAGAACCTCAGGTTTGAAATTAGCCCATGCATGCATGCTTGTTACTCTGTATATCAGTTATTACAGATTTATTTGTTGAGAGGAAAAATCAGTTACATATTGGCCATGTTTGTTTCTAACTAGTATAAAAACATGTTTCAGTTGCCTAGGACAGAATCTGGCGACGAGCTTGTACATTGGAGAGATAAGCTTTGCAATCGTCATTGGCGTCCTTGGGCTGGTGTTGTTTGCTCTGCTCATTGGCAACATGCAAGTAAGATTTCCTTCCTTCAGACTCTCATCAATCTTGCAGCAAACAATAAACAAGAAGTTGTGGAAGAACTGACATTTCTAGTATTTTTGTCTTTGCAGTCGTATCTCCAAGCGACCATGATCCGACTGGAGGAGTGGCGGACGAAGCGGACGGACATGGAGCGGTGGATGCACCACCGGCAGATACCCCAGCCGCTGAAGCAGTGCGTGAGGAGGTACCAGCAGTACAAATGGGTGGCCACCCGCGGCGTGGACGAGGAGGCCTTGCTCAAGGACCTCCCCATGGACATCCGGCGCGACATCAAGCGCCACCTCTGCCTGGACCTCGTCCGGCGAGTGCCTCTGTTCGACGAGATGGACGAGCGGACGCTGGAGGCCATCTGCGAGCGGCTGCGGCCGGCGCTCTACACCCGTGGCACGCGGCTGGTGCGCGAGCTGGACCCCGTGGACTCGATGCTCTTCATCATCCGAGGGTACCTCGACTCGTACACGACGCAGGGGGGGCGGTCCGGTTTCTTCAACTCGTGCCGCATCGGGGCAGGGGAGTTCTGCGGGGAGGAGCTCCTGACGTGGGCGCTGGACCCGCGCCCTTCCGAGTACCTGCCGCGGTCCACGCGCACCGTGCGGGCCGTCTCCGAGGTCGAGGCGTTCGCGCTCGTCGCGGAGGACCTCCGGTTCGTGGCGTCGCAGTTCCGGCGCCTCCACAGCGCGCGGATCCGGCACAGGTTCCGGTTCTACTCGCACCAGTGGCGGACGTGGGCGGCGTGCTTCATCCAGGCCGCATGGCGCCGGCACAAGCGACGCCGCGCGTCCATGGAGCATAGGATGCCCCAGGCAGGCGACGGGCGGGCGGGAGGGAGCGTGAGGTGCCGCCGGCACAGCTGCGACGGCAAGGCGCTCAAGAAGCCCATGGAGCCGGATTTTACGGTGGAACAAGAGATCTAAATTGTAAGGGGCCGCCTATTCTTGAGGAGATAGCTGAAAACGTTTTCAGTTTCCGTCGATTGTATAGGAACCGTTGGATAGGAAACGGACGGACAGATCTTCTATTCTACCACCAAACGTTGACTGCTCAATCCTGTTGCAAACTGCCGCATTGCATCCGGGGGACAAACCTGGTGTCCTTGACGTATCCCCCTTGTTTCCTTTGCGAGAGAGATCCGGCGATGGCAGCAGCTCACACTTCCTACGGCCTACTCAGATATGGTAAATTCATCTTGGCCACTGCTTTTTTGGGAGGTCAGATGGAGTGAAAACAATCTGATCCTAGTAACCAAGAGCGCCCTACCCCTCGCGCGTCCGTCTTATAGTGATGTCGACGACGCTTCCATCCACTCGCCACCAGACAGTAATTGGTCGCTGGAGTGGCAGGGCACAGAGCCGGGAGGGGTTGGGCGAGGGGCTTCTCCGCAGGAGCCATGCAGGCACAATGTTGCAGTGCGTCGAGCAATCTTACGCCTTGTCTTAAAGCGTTGACGGCATTAAGTTCATCTTTATTTTCTTCAACAAGTTGACCAATAAAAACAGTATGAGAGCTAAATGAAGCATATCAATCTTGGCATTTAAACTCGATAGAGTTTATGTTTTTTATAGTTGGACCTCCTTCAGTATGTCATTGGACACAAGTTGTTCAAAAGCTTCTTTACTTGAACTTGTGTCATTGTCATAAATGTCCACTTGCAACTCACTCTAACATGTTTCCGGATATACGATTTAATCGAACATAAAATAGTGTGCAAATTTAGCCAACCATCTAGTCCATGAGGTAGACAATTTTTAAGCATATTTTTCATTATTTTCCCATGCTCATCTAGATGTCGGTGATAATATGTTGTTTGAAGTTCATGTTTAGATTTCTCATTTGTATTATCTTAATAGGAAGGAAATATTTTCCAATAGAAACATCTTTGCATTTGTTGCATGAATCAATACTGTTATTAGGCAAAGATAATAATCTCTAGCACTTAATGAGAAAAAAATACCAAGGCTTATAGGTATTTTGAATATAAAGTTATAAACACTGCTTTCTCAAATGGATTTGGAAGATCCTCTAAAAATAGTGATGGGCATTGACTAGATTTTATCACACAAAATACCTATAGGAGCATGATCTCGGCCGAGTCGGCCTGAGCTCTTAGTTCTGGCAGCTGCTTCTGCGCATCAACACTGGATATGTCTGGGGATGAGACACGCTATAGTGGATGGCCGACGCATCCTAGTTTAGGTTATCAACTTCTTCATGCATATTTCCCTTCGCTCTTTGCCATCGTTGGGATCCTCTAATGCGGTTATCACGGTTGTGTTGTATGATGGTCAAATAAATCTATCATTCCGGTGATTGTTCAACCTTAAGGAGACAATAGCCTAAACAAAGTTGATGGCATTGCTGGGAATATCCCTCTCTAATGATGTCGATCAAATCTCTTCGCATATGGGACCCTCGAGACAGTCTTCCCCGAGGGATTGGAGAGTAGCGCATCACAGAAAGAAGTTCTCATGATGCCTACACCAGCCAGAGAGGAAGCTAATGATGTTGATCATGAAACTTCGAATCAAGCTGCTACTGAACTTCGTAGGTCGACCAGGACATGTACCGCCCCTGAATGGTATGGCAATCCTGTCCTGGAAGTCATGTTGTTGGACAACGGTGAACCTACGAACTATGAAGAAGCAATGATGAGCTCGGAATCCGACAAATGGCTTGAGGCCATGAAATCCGGATAGGATCCATGTTCCATGTACGAAAACCAAGTATGGACTTTGGTAGACTAACCTGATAACCGAAAGGCCATTGAGAACAAATGGATCTTTAAGAAGAAGATGGGCATTGATAGTAATGTCAACGTCTCTAAAGCTCGACTTGTCGCAAAGGGTCTTTCGACAAGTTCAAGGGGTTGACTACGATGAGACTTTCTCACCTGTAGCGATGTTGAAGTCTATTAGGATTACGTTAGCAATTGTTGCATTTTTCGATTATGAAATTTGGCAGATGAATGTCAAAACAGCGTTCCTTAATGGTTTCCTTAAGGAAGAGTCGTATATGATGCAACCAGAAGGTTTTGTCGATCCTAAGGATGCTAATAAGGTATGCAAGCTCCAACGATCCATTTATGGACTGGTGCAAGCATCTCGGAGTTGGAATATTCGCTTTGATGAGGTGATCAAAGCTTTCGGATTTATCCAAGCTTATGGAGAAGGTTGTATTTAAAAGAAAGTGAGTGGGAGCTATATAGAATTTCGATAATACTGTATGTGGATGACATATTATTGATTGGAAATACAATATAGAATTTCTGGAAAGCATAAAGGGTTATTTAAACAAGAGTTTTTGTATGAAAGACCTCGGTGAGGCTGCTTACATATTGCGCATCAAGATCTATAGAAATAGATCAAAACGCCTGATTGGACTTTCACACAGTACATACCTTGACAAGGTTTCCATGAAGTTCAAAATGGACCAGTCAAAGATGGAGTTCTTGCCTGTGTTGCAGGGTGTGAAGTTGAGTAAGACTCAAACCCCGACAATGGTAGAAGAAAGAAAAATGATGAAAGTCATCCCCTGTGCCTCAACCATAGGCTCTATCATGTATGCCATGTTGTGTGCCTTGCTATAAGTTTGGCTGGGAGGTACCAGAGTGATCCAGGAGTGGAACACTGGACAACGGTCAAAAATATCCTTAAGTACCCAAAGAGGAGTACGGAAATGTTTCTTGTTTATGGAGGTGATAAAGAGCTCGTCATAAAGGGTTATGTCAATGCTAGCTTTGACGCTGATCCAGATGAATCGAAGTCTCAAACCAGATACATATTTGTTTTGAATGGTGGAGCAGTTAGTTGGAGTAGCTCCAAGCAGAACGTGGTAGCAGCATCTTGTAGCGACCAGACCTCAAATGGCCTGTGCTGCTGTGCACCAGTGTCATCCCTGGATCAGTAATGCTGACACGCACAGTACAAATGGAGGATTTATAACAGAGTAGCAATCACACACTTATTACATCGAATATCTCCGAAGAGATTAAGTATGATAAACATGGCTTAAGGCCATCTAATAACGATAACAGCGGAAGACTTGGAAGATAAGTGAGTCCATCACTCGAGCGGCATCACTGAGTATAAGACCACGACCTAAGGCACCTTACTCGTCGTCTGAAAAGTCTGCAACATGAAACGTTGCAGCCCGAAAACGGGTCAGCACATAGAATATGCTGGCAAAGTAACACATAGAGAGCAATGAACAATAATAATGCTATACTATATGCATATATGGCTGGTGGAAAGCTCTATGGTTACAGCTTTGCGAAAAGCCAATTTTATCCTACTTCAAAGGAATAAATTTTAATTAACTATCATGGTGGTTGTGAAACATTGAGAAGGTACCTCCAACTCAATCCCAATTAAGTGTCATCATTAACCCAACAAAATTAATTATAAGTAACATGGTGATGAGATTCAAATGATAATCCAAGTACTAGATACTCAAGTTGTCCATAACCGGGGACACGGCTAACCATGATTAGTTTGTACACTCTGCAGAGGTTTGCGCACTTTTCCCCACAAGACTCGTTCGCCTCCGCTTGGTTCTCGCACTACATGATGTTTGAGAAACGGATGACCGAGACACAGTCTTTCCGAAACAATCACTCTTTACTCTGGATGGACCAGTACACCTACTTTCCCCTACATCTGCTAGTCCACCTCTTCAAGAGATCTTGTAACCTACTCAACTATGCTAGAGCCCATAATAGCTTGTGGCTGCACACGAAAGTTTCTAGCATGAATAATCTTATGATCCCTTTGAGCCTGGGTGGCGGACCTTATACATACAGACAACACTAGGTTCTCCAGGTGCCTCAGTCCACCCAGATGTGAGTTTTAGTTGCCACCTTAAGTTGAACCATTAATAAACATCTCACATCTGTCGTGAATATCACTCAAACCCAAATCCACGTCTACGAGCATAGCATGGCAATAATAAAAGCAACGTAGAAGTAACTCCCAAGGGTTTGATAAGAAAACAGGTAATAGGTACTACCTCAACTACTTCCCAATTCCCACAATTTAATCAGATCCTAATCATGCAATGTTTGAGGAATAGATCTAATGCAATAAAACTGGGTATGGAAAGTATGATCAAAGTGTTACTTGCCTTGCTGATGATCCGCAAAACCTAACGAGTCGAAGTAACAAGCGGCACACTCCGGGTACTCTATCGCAAACAAACAAGCATACAATCAGTACTCATCTACTGCACAGGTAAAACTCGAATGAAAGATCCAACCAGAAAGTTCAGCTTAAGAACTCCGGTTTGCAAAAAGAATCAACTCGAAAGAAGCAACGAAAGTCAAACGGTGAAAGAAAGAAACTTCGTTTGCTAATCTGGATCTAGGTCAAATTTTAATGTTGCAAAAACTTGCTTGAGTAGCTTAAACGGAAAGAGAATTTCGAGACGAAACTCTAGGCGCTTGAATCGCCTGATTCCGATAAACGAGCGAGAAGTTAAACAGAATCGAAGATTCGATCAGAAATCGAATCTGAGAAAATAACGAGAAAAATCCGACGAAAAAGAAAAATGGACGAACGGTTAAATAACGGACGTTCGTTAACAGAGAAAAACCGACGAACGCGTTCGTTAAAACGAACGGTTCGGTGAACGCTCGCAAAATAATAAAACCGAAAAAAAACCGATCTAGGTTTTTTTTTAAACGAAGGTTTTTTTTTTAAAAACGAAAACCGGCAAAGTCAACGGGGCAGCGGGCAGTACCTCGTCGGGCTCCGGGCTTCGGGTGGCGGGGTGCGGGGCTGGGGGGGGGGGGTGGGGGGTGCGGCGAGGCGAGGGGCGGCGGCTCCGCCGGCGGCGGCGCGGGCTACGGCGGCGGCTGCGAGGCGCGATGCGGGCGGCGGCGGCGGCGATGAGGGCGGCGGTGGCGGTGAGAGGAAAGAGAGGGGGGTATATATAGGAGGGGGGGCGAGGTGGCTTGGGGGAGGGGTCGGCGAGGGGAGGCGTGCGGCGGCCGGACTCGGTCATGGCGGCGGCGGGGCTCCCGTGCGTGGAGAGGAGAGGCGCGGGGTGGGCCGGCGCTCGGCTGGGCTCCCGTGCGCTGAGAGGAGAGGCGCGGGGTGGGCCGGTGCTCGGCTGGGCTTCGGCCCAGCGGGCGTCGCTCGTTTTTTTTAATAAAAGTTCCGCGGAAAACAATTCGTAGAAAAATAAGTAAAAATCTGAAAAATATGAAATAAATTTTCCCCGTCTAGTTAGAAAATCTAGAATAGGGTGAACATTTTTTTAAATCAAAATAAATATTTTGGAAACATGCAATATTTTTAATGCAATAAAAATTGCAAATAAAATCCAAATAAATTCCAAATAATGATTTTAACATTTTTCCTCCAGTATTTCAATTGTTTTGGAGAAGTCATGTTTTCTCCTCTCGTTTATTTTTTTTAAATGAAATATTTTTCCGGAGAGAAAATAATTAAAACCAAAATCCTCGTCTTATTATTTGATGAAAATCAAATATGAAAATTCGAGAAAATCCCCAACTCCCTCCGAGGGTCCTTGAGTTGCTTAGGATTTATCGAGGATTTGTCAAAATGCAACAAAACATGATATGCAATGATGATCTATGTATAACATACCAAATTGAAAATTTGGGATGTTACAAACCTACCCCCCTTAAGATGAATCTCGCCCTCGAGATTCGGGTTGGCTAGAAAACAGGTGGGAGTGGTCTTTCCGTAGATCTTCCTCTCGCTCCCAGGTGGCTTCATCTTCTGTGTGGTGACTCCACTGAACTTTGCAAAACTTGATAACCTTGCTGCGGGTAACTCGGCTGGCATACTCGAGAATCTTAACTGGCTTCTCCTCATAAGTCAAATCACTTTTCAACTGTATCGCTTCCAGTGGCACAGTATCTCTTAGTGGTATCTCAGCCATCTCTGCGTGGCACTTCTTCAACTGCGAAACGTGAAATACATCATGTACTCCAGACAATCCTTCGGGCAATTCCAACTTGTAGGCAACTTCTCCCATACGTTCCAACACTCTGTATGGTCCGATAAAACGGGGCGCTAACTTTCCTTTAACTCCAAAGCGCTTCACTCCTCGAAGGGGTGATACTCGAAGATACACTCTGTCTCCGACTTCGTGAACGGTCTCCTTTCGTTTAGAATCAGCATAACTCTTCTGCCTGGACTGGGCTACCTTGAGCCTATCGCGAATCAACCTTACTTTCTGTTCAGACTCCTTAATCAAATCTGGTCCAAACAACTGACGGTCTCCAACTTCGTCCCATAACAACGGTGTTCTACACCTCCTTCCGTACAAGGCTTCGAAAGGGGCCACCTTCAAACTGGTTTGATAACTGTTGTTATACGAAAACTCCGCATATGTCAAATTGTCGTCCCAACTGGATCCATAATCTAGTGCACATGCTCTCAACATGTCCTCCAAAATCTGGTTGACTCTTTCGGTCTGTCCATCTGTCTGTGGGTGGAAAGCTGTACTAAATTCCAGCCTGGTTCCCAATGTTTCATGTAACTGCTTCCAAAACTTCGAGGTAAATTGGGTTCCTCTGTCTGATACAATGGTCCTCGGAACTCCATGCAAACATACGATCCTGGTCATGTATATCTTTGCCAACTTAGCACTGGTGTAAGTGGCCTTCACTGGAATGAAATGAGCCACTTTCGTCAAACGGTCGACTACAACCCATATCGAGTCATAGCCTGAACGGGTCCTGGGTAATCCTGTGATAAAATCCATGCCTATTTTATCCCACTTCCATTCGGGTATCGGCAATGGTTGCAGCAATCCTGCTGGCTTCTGATGCTCTGCCTTCACTCTCTGACATACATCACAAATTGCTACATACTCCGCAATATCCTTCTTCATTCCGGTCCACCAGAAAGTATTCTTCAAATCCAAATACATCTTGGTATTCCCTGGGTGAATCGAGTACGGTGAATCATGGGCTTCTTGCAAAATCAACTTCCTGATCTCCGGATCATTTGGCACATATACGCGGTCCTCGAACCATAAGGTATCGTGCTCATCCTCACGAAATCCCTTGGCTTTTCCTTTGCTCATCTTCTCCTTTATCTCTTCAATCTCCTTGTCTGTCTTCTGAGCTTCTCTGATCCTTTCCATCAAGGTAGACTGAATCTCCAATGTCGCTAAATAGCCTCTAGGGACTATCTCCAAACATAGCTCGCGAAGGTCCTCGGCTAACTCCTGAGGTAACTCTCCTGTCACGAGGGTGTTGATATGACTCTTGCGGCTCAACGCGTCTGCTACTACGTTAGCCTTTCCAAGGTGATAATGCAATCTCATATCATAATCTTTAATGAGCTCCAACCATCTCCTCTGTCTGAGATTTAACTCCTTCTGCGTGAAAATGTACTTCAAACTCTTGTGATCCGTGTACACCTCACAATGGTTTCCGATGAGAAAATGTCTCCACGTCTTCAATGCATGCACCACGGCTGCTAATTCCAAATCATGCGTAGCATAATTCTTCTCATGGGGTTTAAGTTGTCGTGAAGTATACGACACAACTCTTCCTTCCTGCATAAGCACTGCTCCAAGTCCTCGACGAGAAGCGTCGCAATAAACTTCATAATCCTTGTGTTGATCTGGCAGAATCAACACTGGTGAGGTAACCAATCGTTTCTTCAGCTCTTGGAAACTAGCTTCACATTCCTCAGTCCAATTGAATTTGGTGTCCTTCTTCAATAGCTCAGTCATGGGCTTAGCAATCTTTGAGAAATTCTCAATGAATCTCCGGTAGTATCCTGCAAGTCCAAGAAAACTCCGGATTTCTCCAACTGTCGTGGGTGATTCCCAACTTGTCACTGTGTCAACCTTGGCAGGGTCTACTGCTATTCCTTCTCCAGAAATAACATGTCCAAGGAATCCAACTTCCTTCAACCAAAACTCACATTTGCTGAACTTGGCATATAATTGATGTTCTCTGAGCTTCTCAAGTACCAATCGTAAATGCTCCTCATGCTCTTCGTCATCCTTGGAAAAGATTAAAATATCATCAATGAACACCACGACGAACTTATCCAAAAACTCCATAAACACTTTGTTCATCAGGTTCATGAAATAGGCAGGTGCGTTAGTCAGACCAAATGACATAATGGTATACTCATACAATCCATATCTGGTGGTAAATGCCATCTTGGGTATATCCTGCTCTCGAATCTTTAACTGATGGTATCCTGATCGTAGATCGATCTTGGAAAATACTTTAGCTCCTTGTAAGCGGTCAAACAAATCAACAACCATCCTCAGTGATCCATCTTTCTTCTCCACTAGAAGTACTGGGGATCCCCAAGGTGACGAACTTGGGCGAATATAGCCTTTATCCAGTAACTCCTTGATCTGCTTCTTAATTTCTTCCAAATCTTTTGCGGGCATCCTGTACGGTCTCTTAGATATTGGCCCTGTGCCTGGCAAAAGTTCAAATCAAAACTCAATGTCTCTATCTGGTGGCATGCCTGGCAACTCTTCTGGAAATACATCCGGAAAATCCTTCACCACTGGTACTTCCTCCTGTACAACTCCTGATAAGGAATTTATTTGAGTCCTCTTCGGCATATGCCGGGATACATACTTGATCCTTTTTCCTTCCGGGGTGGTAAGCAAAATCGTCTTGCTGGCACAATCGATGTTTCCTCCATACAACGATAGCCAATCCATTCCCAGAATCACATCCAAACCTTGCGATTCCAAAACAATGAGGTCTGAGGGGAAAACATGCCTACCAATGGCCAATGGTATCTGAAAACATCCTTGGGTGGCCATATACTCTGCTCCTGGTGAGGTTACTAACATAGGGGTTTTGAGAACTTGGGTGGACATCTTAAACTTGTTTACGAATCCCCTTGATATGTATGAATGCGATGCACCAGTATCGAAAAGAACGGTTGCAGTAAATGACTTAACCAAAAACTTACCTATTACTGCATCAGGCTGAGCTTCAACCTCCTCCACGCTCACGTGGTTCACATGTCCTTTGTTGAACGGGTTCGGCTTCTTCCCAGAGCTTCCATTGCCATTTCCATTTTGGGCTTCGGGACAATCAGTAGCATAATGTCCCGTCTTCTGGCACTTGAAACAAGTAATGTGACTTAGATCTCTCTTGGTTGGGGTAGATGGGTTGGTGCGGTTCTGTCCGTTTCCTCCTCCATTCCCATTACCATTCTTGGAGCCATTATGGTTGTGCGAACTACCTCCTCCATGGGTATGCTGAAACTGTCCTCCCGGCTTCGGGGTAAATCGTGGCTTCTGCTGGGCTCCAGAATTGTACTTCCCTTGTCCATACTTCCTCTTACGGTTTTCAATCTGCTGTTGCTTCCCTTCAATCATGAGAGCTCTATCTACCAGCTCCTGGTAGTTGTTGAAGGTTGCTACCATCAACTGCATACTCAGTTCATCATTCAGTCCTTCCAAGAATTTCTCTTGCTTGGCAGCGTCTGTAGCAACGTCATCTGGTGCATAACGTGCTAACTTACTGAATTCCTCCACATACTGGCCTACGGTGCGTCCTCCTTGGCGTAGGTTACGGAACTCACGCTTCTTCATAGCCATAGCTCCTGCTGAAACATGAGCTGTACGGAAAGCTTGCTGAAACTGGTCCCATGTGACAGTGTCAATAGGGTGCATGGCTGTATAATTCTCCCACCATGATGCTGCGGGTCCATCAAGCTGATGTGCGGCAAAACACACTCTTTCCGCATCTGTGCATCCTGCAGTGGTCAACTCCCTTCCAACTTTGCGGAGCCAATCATCTGCTACAATCGGCTCGGTGCTACTGGAAAACACCGGCGGGTTTAGCCTTAAGAAACGGGCTAAGTGATCAACAGGTGGTGGTGGCGGTGGGTTGTTGTTGTTGTTGCCTTGGTTCTGCACTAACACTTGCATCAGGGCATTCTGTTGCTGAATCAACTGGGTGATCTCTGGCGGGAAAACAAATCCGGTGTCGCGTCTCGGAGGCATCTGATAGGTTTAGAAAAGATGAGAGTTAAGAATAGAATGAGATCTAGAGAGAAAACACTACCCATATGCTCATGAGACAAATTCAATCAATATCACTCAATCAATTCAAACAAGGCAAAACAATCGATCTAACTAGCGTTACAAAGTGCTTGAACTATACTATTAAATGGGGGAAAACTACTACTGATATGGTGGTCTACTAGAAATTCTGATCCGTTGAAGACTCCATGATGTCTGCTCCAGCTTCATCAACCCAGTCGTCTTCACTTGGTTCCGAGTCGGTGTCGTCGATGATGATGTAGTTATCCGGACAAGTGCATTCGTCGACTTCTGCTTTTGGCACTGGATTTCCCACGAATGCTCCAATCTTCTTCTCCAGGTCGTCAATCTTCCCCACTAGTGCGTTGATTTCCTCCAAATAATCTTCGCGTGTAGCCTTGAGTTCTTCTTGGATCTCCTTGATCTTCGTTAATGCCTTCTTCAGTTCTTCCTTGTCCGTGCACATCTGGTTCTCCTGGCGACGAATATGTTGGTTCTGCTCCTGGATGAAAGCTGCAATTGATCCATCCTTCTTGGTCTTGATCATCTCCCATTGCGCGTCTCGACGTCCACAAATCTGATAAATTGTATCCTTAAGCTCCTGGTGGTAGACTTCTCCAATGCGTCCCATGGCGATGTGTGCGGCCATGCTCTTCCCTAAACTCCAAGTTGGTGCTTCGAAAACCAATCTCATGGGTTCCGTAATTGGCACAAACGTCCTTCCTGGAATGTGAACTTGAATCTTCCAGCTCTCCTCTTCAGGTAATGTGGCGTTGTAGGTTCCGGTGATGCTTGGTATTCCTATGTTCAAGTACTTGGTGACTTCCTTCAAGTGTCGACCAAACGGCGTGTCTTCATCTGGTTGCATGAACTTGCTCCTTGCATTCGCCATTCCTAAAAGAGTAGAAAGTGGAGAGGGGTCAGAAATGAGAAGAGAGAGGCTTTCTAGGGCTTAAGCTTAGTGGTCGTGTCCTACAGTCAGCGTGTGCTCTGATACCAACTTTGTAGCGACCAGACCTCAAATGGCCTGTGCTGCTGTGCACCAGTGTCATCCCTGGATCAGTAATGCTGACACGCACAGTACAAATGGAGGATTTATAACAGAGTAGCAATCACACACTTATTACATTGAATATCTCCGAAGAGATTAAGTATGATAAACATGGCTTAAGGCCATCTAATAACGATAACAGCGGAAGACTTGGAAGATAAGTGAGTCCATCACTCGAGCGGCATCACTGAGTATAAGACCACGACCTAAGGCACCTTACTCGTCGTCTGAAAAGTCTGCAACATGAAACGTTGCAGCCCGAAAACGGGTCAGCACATAGAATATGCTGGCAAAGTAACACATAGAGAGCAATGAACAATAATAATGCTATACTATATGCATATATGGCTGGTGGAAAGCTCTATGGTTACAGCTTTGCGAAAAGCCAATTTTATCCTACTTCAAAGGAATAAATTTTAATTAACTATCATGGTGGTTGTGAAACATTGAGAAGGTACCTCCAACTCAATCCCAATTAAGTGTCATCATTAACCCAACAAAATTAATTATAAGTAACATGGTGATGAGATTCAAATGATAATCCAAGTACTAGATACTCAAGTTGTCCATAACCGGGGACACGGCTAACCATGATTAGTTTGTACACTCTGCAGAGGTTTGCGCACTTTTCCCCACAAGACTCGTTCGCCTCCGCTTGGTTCTCGCACTACATGATGTTTGAGAAACGGATGACCGAGACACAGTCTTTCCGAAACAATCACTCTTTACTCTGGATGGACCGGTACACCTACTTTCCCCTACATCTGCTAGTCCACCTCTTCAAGAGATCTTGTAACCTACTCAACTATGCTAGAGCCCATAATAGCTTGTGGCTGCACACGAAAGTTTCTAGCATGAATAATCTTATGATCCCTTTGAGCCTGGGTGGCGGACCTTATACATACAGACAACACTGGGTTCTCCAGGTGCCTCAATCCACCCAGATGTGAGTTTTAGTTGCCACCTTAAGTTGAACCATTAATAAACATCTCACATCTGTCGTGAATATCACTCAAACCCAAATCCACGTCTACGAGCATAGCATGGCAATAATAAAAGCAACGTAGAAGTAACTCCCAAGGGTTTGATAAGAAAACAGGTAATAGGTACTACCTCAACTACTTCCCAATTCCCACAATTTAATCAGATCCTAATCATGCAATGTTTGAGGAATAGATCTAATGCAATAAAACTGGGTATGGAAAGTATGATCAAAGTGTTACTTGCCTTGCTGATGATCCGCAAAACCTAATGAGTCGAAGTAACAAGCGGCACACTCCGGGTACTCTATCGCAAACAAACAAGCATACAATCAGTACTCATCTACTGCACAGGTAAAACTCGAATGAAAGATCCAACCAGAAAGTTCAGCTTAAGAACTCCGGTTTGCAAAAAGAATCAACTCGAAAGAAGCAACGAAAGTCAAACGGCGAAAGAAAGAAACTTCGTTTGCTAATCTGGATCTAGGTCAAATTTTACTGTTGCAAAAACTTGCTTGAGTAGGTTAAACGGAAAGAGAATTTCGAGACGAAACTCTAGGCGCTTGAATCGCCTGATTCCGATAAACGAGCGAGAAGTTAAACAGAATCGAAGATTCGATCAGAAATCGAATCTGAGAAAATAACGAGAAAAATCCGACGAAAAAGAAAAACGGACGAACGGTTAAATAACGGACGTTCGTTAACAGAGAAAAACCGACGAACGCGTTCGTTAAAACGAACGGTTCGGTGAACGCTCGCAAAATAATAAAACCGAAAAAAAACCGATCTAGGGTTTTTTTTAAACGAAGGGTTTTTTTTTAAAACGAAAACCGGCAAAGTCAACGGGGCAGCGGGCAGTACCTCGTCGGGCTCCGGGCTTCGGGCGGCGGGGTGCGGGGCTCGGGGGGGGGGGGGGGGGTGCGGTGAGGCGAGGGGCGGCGGCTCCGCCGGCGGCGGCGCGGGCTACGGCGGCGGCTGCGAGGCGCGATGCGGGCGGCGGCGGCGGCGATGAGGGCGGCGGTGGCGGTGAGAGGAAAGAGAGGGGGGGTATATATAGGAGGGGGGCGAGGTGGCTTGGGGGAGGGGTCGGCGAGGGGAGGCGTGCGGCGGCCGGACTCGGTCATGGCGGCGGCGGGGCTCCCGTGCGTGGAGAGGAGAGGCGCGGGGTGGGCCGGCGCTCGGCTGGGCTCCCGTGCGCGGAGAGGAGAGGCGCGGGGTGGGCCGGTGCTCGGCTGGGCTTCGGCCCAGCGGGCGTCGCTCGTTTTTTTATATATAAAAGTTCCACGGAAAACAATTCGTAGAAAAATAAATAAAAATCAGAAAAATATGAAATAAATGTTTCCCGTCTAGTTAGAAAATCGAGAATAGGGTGAACATTTTGTTAAGTCAAAATAAATATTTTGAAAACATGCAATATTTTTAATGCAATAAAAATTGCAAATAAAATCCAAATAAATTCCAAATAATGATTTTAACATTTTTCCTCCAGTATTTCAATTGTTTTGGAGAAGTCATGTTTTCTCCTCTCGTTTATTTTTTTTTAAAATGAAATATTTTTCCGGAGAGAAAATAATTAAAACCAAAATCCTCGTCTTATTATTTGATGAAAATCAAATATGAAAATTCGAGAAAATCCCCAACTCTCTCCGAGGGTCCTTGAGTTGCTTAGGATTTATCGAGGATTTGTCAAAATGCAACAAAACATGATATGCAATGATGATCTATGTATAACATACCAAATTGAAAATTTGGGATGTTACACATCTACATGTGAGGCGGAATATATAGCTGCTTCGGAAGCGGCGCAGGAAGGAGTCTGGATGAAGGAGTTCATGTCCAATCTAGGAGTGGTTTCTAGTGCATCAAATCCCATGACTATCTATTGTGACAACACTGGCGCCATTGCCATTGCCAAGGAGCCCGGGTTTCACAAAAAGATCAAGCATATCAAATGTCGTTTCAACTCCATCCGTGATTACATCAAGGAAGGAGACATATAGCTTTGCAAAGTTCACACGGATCTGAATGTGGCAGACCCGTTGACTAAACCTCTTCCATCAGCAAAACATGATCAACACCAGAACTTTATGGGTGTTAAATTCATTATGATGTAAACTAGATTATTGACTCGAGTGCAAGAGGGAGACTGTTGGAAATATGCCCTGGAGGCAGTTGTAACGCCCGGATAATTAAGCTACAGTAATCCCCCGCTAATGGTGCCATGTCATCACATTACTGTTACTAATCCTCGGTTGATCCAAATCATAATTCAAATTTAAAATTCAAAATAAAGTCCAAAATTCAAGTTTCTCAAACATGCAAAATAAAACGTCCAAAGTGTGGCAAATATTCCATAACTAATTATGGTGGTGACCCAATACTTTTGTAAAGTGCTTAAATCCCCTTTTGTGAATATAACAGTGGCTTAAACAATCATTTAAATGTCTTTCCATCTATGAAAAATTTCAAAGAAACTTGAAAGCCTCCCAAACTTTTTGTGGCAGTGCTAGTAAATGCAAGGTATTTATCTGGCCAAGTCCCACATTGTACAAAATACATTTGCTAGCTAAAAGAAAATGGAAAAAGAAAAGAAGCAAAAGAAAAAGAAACCCCTCAACTCCCACTGGGCCTAGCCCAGCAAACCGACCCAGCCGGCCCACCTTGCCCTCTCGGTCGCTCCCCCCTCCCTTCCTGTTCCTCTGTCTCAGTCGCTACAGGGCGGGCTCTGCCCGACCACCTCGCCGGCGTCGAGGGGGAGGGGATAAGGATCCCCCGCCTCCTCGGTCCTCCCCCTCGCACCACTCACTCCTCTGCCACCCCACTCCCCTCTCCCTCATCGCTTTTCACTCCTCCAGATCCACCCATGGCCGCCCATGTCGTTGCCGTTGCTTCGCCGCCCGCGTTGCCAACAGCCTCCCCGTGTCAAGCCGGCAGGTTCACGGGCTCCGTCGCCTTCTGCTCCTTCGACTACACCGCTGGATCGAGCTGGGGAGCCGCTCCATTATCGCCGTCTCCTTCATCTTCGCCGTCGGTCTTCACCGCTGCCCCGCCGTGGATCCGTGCTCCGACGCCTCCCCGAGCCTCCCCCAACGCGCCATCGACCTCCGACGTGAGCCCTCTGTCTTTTCCCCTCACCTCTATCTCTCGCGCTCATCCTCTAGACACGATCCCCGCGATGGTCGGAGCCCACCGTCATCTGCCTTGTCGTGTGCCACGCGGCAGCCCGCGTCTGTCGTTGCTGGGCACGACAGCGAGCTCCTGGGCTTCCCAGGAACCCGCCACACCCACCAGCACCCATTGTCATGCCTTGTAGGCTCGACTCCCTGTTCGTCTGGTTCTGGCCGTCGCTGCCGCCGTTGACTCCTGCTTCACGCCTGTTGCCGCCACTGCTGCTGCCAAACGTCGCGGTCGTTGCCTCTTGCTGCAACCCACGCCCCCGCAAGCCCCCCAGCCGCCGCAACCGAACGGCCCCGCGCTCGCGGCCGCAGACCCGAGCTCCGCCGCGCCGGCGCCGCCCCTTGCCGCTGCTACCCAGTCGCACGCCGGCCAACCCGGCCCCGTCCCGTGCTGCCTCACCCTGGCCTCGCTCTGGCCGCCGCCCACGCCTGCGCCCGCTGTGGCCCAGCCCCGCGCCGGCCGCGCCGACACGCCCCTGACGCCCAGCGCGCCCCTTGGCCGCGAGCTCGCCTGCGCCTGCTGCCGCTTGCCGCCGTCCGCGCACACCGGACGCACTCGCTCGCTGATGCGCTGCTTCTGCCTGCGGCCGCTGCCGCCAGCAGCTCGTTGCTCGCTGCCTGCTGCTAGTAGTGCAGCGCTGCTACAGTAACATTCAGTTACTGTAGTAGTAGCTAGCTTTGTACTACTGCTGCTTACTGACTAGCCCTTTTTGCATCAACAAAACAGCCAGCAAATCACTTCGAAAATAAATAAAAATGATGGGAATAGTGTGTACACTTGACCAACTCCATTTCATCTCACTAGAACAAGTCCATTAGGTGAATGGATTAATTGCTACAACAATGACAAAAGTGCATCTTCTGTTAACAGAGAAAATGGAAGAAATGTATTACTAACTAAGCTAGTTTGGGGTTGTATTTAGACTAGCTACATGCACTATTCATGCCATCAGATGTCATGGATTGGTAGTACTCTTGGACTAGAGTAGGCCCTGTTTGCTTCGGCTGTGGATTTCTAAAAGCAGCTGTGAAAAATCTGCTGTGGAAAACCAGCTGTGGAAAATCTAAGGTAAAAAAGATGTAGGTCATTTGGCAAACTAGCTGATACAGCTTTTTCAGATTTTGGCCCGCAGCGGAATCAGATTTTGAAAAGCACGTCCTGAGTGCTTCCGCTTTTGGTTCAGATTTTGGCAGCGGATTTCTCGAATCGAATTCTGCTGGGTTGGCCCTTTGGTTCAGATTCTGCTGCGTGGTAGCGGAATTCGTCAATAAAAGCTAAACCAAACGTTGGCCATTTGATCTACAATACATAGTGTAAAGATTTTAGACTAAGTTCATGATAATTAAGTTCATCTAATCAAATTATATAATGAACTCCCACTCAGATAGACATCCCTCTCGTCATCTAAGTGAAACATGATCCGAGTTTAACTAGGCCGTGTCCGATCATCACGTGAGACGGACTAGTCAAGATCGGTGAACATCTCCATGTTGATCGTATCTTCTATACGACTCATGCTCGACCTTTCGGTCCTCCGTGTTCCGAGGCCATGTCTGTACATGCTAGGCTCGTCAAGTCAACCTAAGTGTATTGCGTGTGTTCCGAGGCCATGTCTGTACATGCTAGGCTCGTCAACACCCGTTGTATTCGAACGTTAGAATCTATCACACCCGATCATCACGTGGTGCTTCGAAACAACGAACCTTCGCAACGGTGCATAGTTAGGGTGAACACTTTCTTGAAATTATTATAAGGGATCATCTTACTTACTACCGTCGTTCTAAGCAAATAAGATGCAAAAACATGATAAAAATCACATGCAATCAATCAGTGACATGATATGGCCAATATCATCATGCTCCTTTGATCTCCATCTTCGGGGCACCATGATCATCTTCGTCACCGGCATGACACCATGATCTCCATCATTGTGTCTTCATGAAGTCGTCACGCCAACGATTACTTCTACTTCTATGGCTAACGCGTTTAGCAACAAAGTAAAGTAATTTACATGGCGTTATTCAATGACACGCAGGTCATACAAAATAATAAAGACAACTCCTATGGCTCCTGCCGGTTGTCATTCTCATCGACATGCAAGTCGTGATTCCTATTACAAGAATATGATCAATCTCATACATCACATATATCATTCATCACATCTTCTGGCCATATCACATCACAAGGCATATGCTGCAAAAACAAGTTAGACGTCCTCTAATTGTTGTTGCAAGTTTTTACGTGGTTTATAGATTTCTAGCAAGAACGTTTCTTACCTACGTATGACCACAACGTGATTTGCCAATTTCTATTTACCCTTCATAAGGACCCTTTTCATCGAATCCGTTCCGACTAAAGTAGGAGAGACAGACACCCGCTAGCCACCTTATGCAACTAGTGCATGTCAGTCGGTGGAACCTGTCTCACGTAAGCGTACGTGTAAGGTCGGTCCGGGCCGCTTCATCCTACAATGCCGCCGAAACAAGAAAAGACTAGTAGCGGCAAGAAGAATTGGCAAACTCAACGCCCACAACTGCTTTGTGTTCTACTCGTGCATAGTAACTACGCATAGGCCTGGCTCATGATGCCACTGTTGGGAATCGTAGCATAATTTAAAATTTTCCTACGCTCACCAAGATGCATCTATGGAGTCTACTAGCAACGAGGGGAAAGGAGTGCATCTACATACCCTTGTAGATCATGAGCGGAAGCGTTCCAATGAACGTGGATGACGGAGTCGTACTCGCCGTGATCCAAATCACCGATGACCGAGTGCCGAACGGACGGCACCTCCGCGTTCAACACACGTACGGTGCAGCGACGTCTCCTCCTTCTTGATCCAGCAAGGGGGAAGGAGAGGTTGATGGAGATCCAGCAGCACGACGGCGTGGTGGTGGATGTAGCGCGTCTCGGCAGGGCTTCGCCGAGCTTCTGCGAGAGGGAGAGGTGTAGCAGGGGAGGAGGGAGGCGCCCAAGGCTGTTGTTTTGCTGCCCTCCCTCCCCCTTTATATAGGCCCCCTGGGAGGGGGGGCCGCCGGCCAAGATCCATCTGGAGGGGGGGCGGCGGCCAAGGGGGGTTGCTTGCCCCCCAAGGCAAGTGGGGCGCCCCCCCACCCTAGGGTTTCCAACCCTAGGCGCAGGGGGGAGGCCCATGGGGGGGCACCCAGCCCACTAGGGGCTGGTTCCCTTCCCACTTCAACCCACGGGGCCCTCCGGGATAGGTGGCCCCACCCGGTGGACCCCCGGGACCCTTCCGGTGGTCCCGGTACAATACCGGTAACCCCCGAAACTTTCCCGGTGGCCGAAACTTGACTTCCTATATATAATTCTTCACCTCCGGACCATTCCGGAACCTCTCGTGAAGTCCGGAATCTCATCCGGGACTCCGAACAACTTTCGGGTTTCCGCATACACATATCTCTACAACCCTAGCGTCACCGAACCTTAAGCGTGTAGACCCTACGGGTTCGGGAGACATGCAGACATGACCGAGACGCCTCTCCGGTCAATAACCAACAGCGGGATCTGGATACCCATGTTGGCTCCCACATGTTCCACGATGATCTCATCGGATGAACCACGGTGCCGAGGATTCAATCAATCCCGTATGCAATTCCCTTTGTCAATCGGTATGTTACTTGCCCGAGATTCGATCGTCGGTATCCCAATACCTTGTTCAATCTCGTTACCGGCAAGTCTCTTTACTCGTACCGCAATGCATGATCCCGTGACTAACGCCTTAGTCACATTGAGCTCATTATGATGATGCATTACCGAGTGGGCCCAGAGATACCTCTCCGTCACACGGAGTGACAAATCCCAGTCTCGATCCGTGCCAACCCAACAGACACTTTCGGAGATACCCGTAGTGCACCTTTATAGTCACCCATTTACGTTGTGACGTTTGGCACACCCAAAGTACTCCTACGGTATCCGGGAGTTGCACGATCTCATGGTCTAAGGAAAAGATACTTGACATTGGAAAAGCTCTAGCAAACGAAACTACACAATCTTTTATGCTGCGCTTAGGATTGGGTCTTGTCCATCACATCATTCTCCTAATGATGTGATCCCGTTATCAATGACATCCAATGTCCATAGTCAGGAAACCATGACTATTTGTTGATGAATGAGCTAGTCAACTAGAGGCTTACTAGGGACACGTTGTGGTCCATGTATTCACACATGTATTACGATTTCCGGACAATACAATTATAGCATGAGTAATAGACTATTATCATGAACAAAGAAATATAATAATAACCATTTATTATTGCCTCTAGGGCATATTTCCAACAGTCTCCCACTTGCACTAGAGTCAATAATCTAGTTACATTGTGATGAATCGAACACCCATTGCGTCCTGGTGTTGATCATGTTTTGCCCTAGGGAGAGGTTTAGTCAACGGATCTGCTACATTCAAGTCCGTGTGTACTTTACAAATATCTATGTCTCCATTTTGAACACTTTCACGAATGGAGTTGAAGCGACGCTTGATATGCCTGGTCTTCCTGTGAAACCTGGGCTCCTTCGCAAGGGCAATAGCTCCAGTGTTGTCACAGAAGAGATTCATCGGGCCCGACGCATTGGGAATCACCCCTAGGTCGGTAATGAACTCCTTCATCCAGACTGCTTCCTGCGCTGCCTCTGAGGCTGCCATGTACTCCGCTTCACATGTAGATCCCGCCATGACGCTTTGCTTGCAACTGCACCAGCTTACTGCTCCTCCATTCAAAATATACACGTATCCGGTTTGTGACTTCGAGTCATCCAGATCTGTGTCGAAGCTAGCGTCGACGTAACCCTTTACGACGAGCTCTTCGTCACCTCCATAAACGAGAAACATATCCTTAGTCCTTTTCAGGTACTTCAGGATATTCTTGACCGCTGTCCAGTGTTCCATGCCGGGATTACTTTGGTACCTTCCTACCAAACTTACGGCAAGGGTTACATCAGGTCTGGTACACAGCATGGCATACATAATAGACCCTATGGCTGAGGCATAGGGGATGACACTCATCTTTTCTATATCTTCTGCCGTGGTCGGGCATTGAGCCGTGCTCAATTGCACACCTTGCAATACAGGCAAGAACCCCTTCTTGGACTGATCCATATTGAACTTCTTCAATATCTTGTCAAGGTATGTACTTTGTGAAAGACCAATGAGGCGTCTTGATCTATCTCTATATATCTTGATGCCTAATATATAAGCAGCTTCTGCAAGGTCCTTCATTGAAAAACACTTATTCAAATAGGCCTTTATACTTTCCAAGAATTCTATATCATTTCCCATCAATAGTATGTCATCCACATATAATATGAGAAATGCTACAGAGCTCCCACTCACTTTCTTGTAAACACAGGCTTCTCCATGAGTCTGTGTAAACCCAAACGCTTTGATCATCTCATCAAAGCGAATGTTCCAACTCCGAGATGCTTGCACACTTTGTTAGCATTCTTAGGATCGACAAAACCTTCCGGCTACATCATATACAACTCTTCCTTAAGGAAGCCATTAAGGAATGCCGTTTTGACGTTCATCTACCATATCTCATAATCATAGTATGCGGCAATTGCTAACATGATTCGGACGGACTTCAGCTTCGCTACGGGTGAGAAAGTCTCATCGTAGTCAACCCCTTGAACTTGTCGATAACCCTTAGCGACAAGTCGAGCTTTGTAGATGGTCACATTACCATCCGCGTCCGTCTTCTTCTTAAAGATCCATTTATTTTCTATGGCTCGCCGATCATCGGGCAAGTCAGTCAAAGTCCATACTTCGTTTTCATACATGGATCCTATCTCGGATTTCATGGCTTCAAGCCATTTGTCGGAATCCGGGCCCGCCATCGCTTCTTCATAGTTCGAAGGTTCACCGTTGTCTAACAACATGATTTCCAGGACAGGGTTGCCGTACCACTCTGGTGCGGAACGTGTCCTTGTGGACCTACGAAGTTCAGTAGTAACTTGATCCGAAGCTTCATGATCATCATCATTAACTTCCTCGCCAGTCGGTGTAGGCACCACAGGAACATCTTCCCGCGCTATGCTACTTTCCGGTTCGGAAGGGGTGACTATCACCTCATCAAGTTCCACTTTCCTCCCACTCAATTCTTTCGAGAGAAACTCCTTCTCCAGAAAGGACCCGTTCTTGGCAACGAAGATCTTGCCTTCGGATCTGAGGTAGAAGGTATACCCAATAGTTTCCTTAGGGTATCCTATGAAGACGCATTTCTCCGACTTGGGTTCGAGCTTTTCAGGTTGAAGTTTCTTCACATAAGCATCGCATCCCCAAACTTTTAGAAACGACAGCTTAGGTTTCTTCCCAAACCATAATTCATACGGTGTCGTCTCAACGGATTTCGACGGGGCCCTATTTAAAGTGAATGCGGCAGTCTCTAAAGCATAGCCCCAAAATGAGAGCGGTAAATCGGTAAGAGACATCATAGATCGCACCATATCCAATAGAGTGCGATTACGACGTTCGGACACACCATTTCTCTGAGGTGTTCCAGGCGGCGTGAGTTGTGGAACTATTCCACATTTTCTTAAGTGTGCACCAAACTCGTGACTTAAATATTCTCCACCATGATCTGATCGTAAGAATTTTATTTTTCTGTCACGATGATTCTCAACCTCACTCTGAAATTCCTTGAACTTTTCAAAGGTTTCAGACTTGTGCTTCATTAGGTAGACATACCCATATCTACTTAAATCATCAGTGAGAGTGAGAACATAACGATATCCTCCGCGAGCCTCAACACTCATTGGACCGCACACATCGGTATGTATGATTTCCAATAAGTTGGTTGCTCGCTCCATTGTTCCGGAGAACGGAGTCTTGGTCATCTTACCCATGAGGCATGGTTCGCACGTGTCAAATGATTCGTAATCAAGAGACTCCAAAAGTCCATCTGCATGGAGCTTCTTCATGCGCTTGACACCAATGTGACCAAGGCGGCAGTGCCACAAGTATGTGGGACTATCGTTATCAACTTTACATCTTTTGGTATTCACACTATGAACATGTGTAACATCACGTTCGAGATTCATCAAAAATAAACCATTGACCAGCGGGGCATGACCATAAAACATATCTCTCAAATAAATAGAACAACCATTATTCTCGGATTTAAATGAGTAGCCATCTCGAATTAAACGAGATCCAGATACAATGTTCATGCTCAAAGCTGGCACTAAATAACAATTATTGAGGTTTAAAACTAATCCCGTGGGTAGATGCAGAGGTAGCGTGCCGACGGCGATCACATCGACCTTGGAACCATTCCCGACGCGCATCGTCACCTCGTCCTTCGCCAGTCTCCGTTTATTCCGTAGTTCCTGTTTTGAGTTACAAATATGAGCAACCGCACCGGTATCAAATACCCAGGAGCTACTACGAGTACTGGTAAGGTACACATCAATTATATGTATATCACATATACCTTTAGTGTTGCCGGCCTTCTTCTTGTCCGCTAAGTATTTGGGGCAGTTCCGCTTCCAGTGACCACTTCCCTTGCAATAAAAGCACTCAGTCTCGGGCTTGGGTCCATTCTTTGACTTCTTCCCAGTAACTGGTTTACCGGGCGCAGCAACTCCCTTGCCGTCCTTCTTGAAGTTCTTCTTACCCTTGCCCTTCTTGAACTTAGTGGTTTTATTCACCATCAACACTTGATGTTCTTTTTTGATCTCCCCTTCCGCTGATTGCAGCATTGAATATACCTCAGGAATGGTCTTTTCCATCCCCTGCATATTGTAGTTCATCACAAAGCTCTTGTAGCTTGGTGGAAGCGACTGGAGGATTCTGTCAATGACCGCGTCATCCGGGAGATTAACTCCCAGCTGAACAAGCGGTTGTGCAACCCAGACATTCTGAGTATGTGCTCACTAACAGAACTGTTCTCCTCCATTTTACAGCTGAAGAACTTGTCGGAGACATCATATCTCTCGACCCGGGCATGAGCTTGAAAAACTAATTTCAGCTCCTCGAACATCTCATATGCTCCATGTTTCTCAAAACGCTTTTGAAGACCCGGTTCTAGGCTGTAAAGCATGCCGCACTGAACGAGGGAGTAATCATCAACACGTGATTGCCAAGCGTTCATAACGTCTTGGTTCTGTGGGATTGGTGCATCACCTAGCGGTGCTTCTAAGACATAATCTTTCTTGGCTACTATGAGGATGAGCCTCAGGTTCCGGACCCAGTCCGTATAGTTGCTGCCATCGTCTTTCTGCTTGGTTTTCTCTAGGAACGCGTTGAAATTGAGGACAACGTTGGCCATTTGATCTACAATACATAGTGTAAAGATTTTAGACTAAGTTCATGATAATTAAGTTCATCTAATCAAATTATATAATGAACTCCCACTCAGATAGACATCCCTCTCGTCATCTAAGTGAAACATGATCCGAGTTTAACTAGGCCGTGTCCGATCATCACGTGAGACGGACTAGTCAAGATCGGTGAACATCTCCATGTTGATCGTATCTTCTATACGACTCATGCTCGACCTTTCGGTCCTCCGTGTTCCGAGGCCATGTCTGTACATGCTAGGCTCGTCAAGTCAACCTAAGTGTATTGCGTGTGTTCCGAGGCCATGTCTGTACATGCTAGGCTCGTCAACACCCGTTGTATTCGAACGTTAGAATCTATCACACCCGATCATCACGTGGTGCTTCGAAACAACGAACCTTCGCAACGGTGCACAGTTAGGGTGAACACTTTCTTGAAATTATTATAAGGGATCATCTTACTTACTACCGTCGTTCTAAGCAAATAAGATGCAAAAACATGATAAACATCACATGCAATCAATCAGTGACATGATATGGCCAATATCATCATGCTCCTTTGATCTCCATCTTCGGGGCACCATGATCATCTTCGTCACCGGCATGACACCATGATCTCCATCATCATGATCTCCATCATCATGATCTCCATCATCATGATCTCCATCATTGTGTCTTCATGAAGTCATCACGCCAACGATTACTTCTACTTCTATGGCTAACGCGTTTAGCAACAAAGTAAAGTAATTTACATGGCGTTATTCAATGACACGCAGGTCATACAAAATAATAAAGACAACTCCTATGGCTCCTGCCGGTTGTCATTCTCATCGACATGCAAGTCGTGATTCCTATTACAAGAATATGATCAATCTCATACATCACATATATCATTCATCACATCTTCTGGCCATATCACATCACAAGGCATATGCTGCAAAAACAAGTTAGACGTCCTCTAATTGTTGTTGCAAGTTTTTACGTGGTTTATAGGTTTCTAGCAAGAACGTTTCTTACCTACGTATGACCACAACGTGATTTGACAATTTCTATTTACCCTTCATAAGGACCCTTTTCATCGAATCCGTTCCGACTAAAGTAGGAGAGACAGACACCCGCTAGCCACCTTATGCAACTAGTGCATGTCAGTCGGTGGAACCTGTCTCACGTAAGCGTACGTGTAAGGTCGGTCCGGGCCGCTTCATCCTACAATGCCGCCGAAACAAGAAAAGACTAGTAGCGGCAAGAAGAATTGGCAAACTCAATGCCCACAACTGCTTTGTGTTCTACTCGTGCATAGTAACTACGCATAGGCCTGGCTCATGATGCCACTGTTGGGAATCGTAGCATAATTTAAAATTTTCCTACGCTCACCAAGATGCATCTATGGAGTCTACTAGCAACGAGGGGAAAGGAGTGCATCTACATACCCTTGTAGATCGCGAGCGGAAGCGTTCCAATGAACGTGGATGACGGAGTCGTACTCGCCGTGATCCAAATCACCGATGACCGAGTGCCGAACGGACGGCACCTCCGCGTTCAACACACGTACGGTGCAGCGACGTCTCCTCCTTCTTGATCCAGCAAGGGGGAAGGAGAGGTTGATGGAGATCCAGCAGCACTACGGCGTGGTGGTGGATGTAGCGGGTCTCGGCAGGGCTTCGCCGAGCGTCTGCGAGAGGGAGAGGTGTAGCAGGGGAGGAGGGAGGCGCCCAAGGCTGTCGTTTTGCTGCCCTCCCTCCCCCCCTTTATATAGGCCCCTGGGAGGGGGGGCCGCCGGCCAAGATCCATCTGGAGGGGGGGCGGCGGCCAAGGGGGGTTGCTTGCCCCCCAAGGCAAGTGGGGCGCCCCCCCCACCCTAGGGTTTCCAACCCTAGGCGCAGAGGGGAGGCCCATGGGGGGGCGCCCAGCCCACTAGGGGCTGGTTCCCTTCCCACTTCAACCCACGGGGCCCTCCGGGATAGGTGGCCCCACCCGATGGACCCCCGGGACCCTTCCGGTGGTCCCGGTACAATACGGGTAACCCCCGAAACTTTCCCGGTGGCCGAAACTTGACTTCCTATATATAATTCTTCACCTCCGGACCATTCCGGAACCTCTCATGACGTCCGGGATCTCATCCGGGACTCCGAACAACTTTCGGGTTTCCGCATACACATATCTCTACAACCCTAGCGTCACCGAACCTTAAGTGTGTAGACCCTACGGGTTCGGGAGACATGCAGACATGACCGAGACGCCTCTCCGGTCAATAACCAACAGCCGGATCTGGATACCCATGTTGGCTCCCACATGTTCCACGATGATCTCATCGGATGAACCACGGTGTCGAGGATTCAATCAATCCCGTATGCAATTCCCTTTGTCAATCGGTATGTTACTTGCCCGAGATTCGATCGTCGGTATCCCAATACCTTGTTCAATCTCGTTACCGGCAAGTCTCTTTACTCGTACCGCAATGCATGATCCCGTGACTAACGCCTTAGTCACATTGAGCTCATTATGATGATGCATTACCGAGTGGGCCCAGAGATACCTCTCCGTCACACGGAGTGACAAATCCCAGTCTCGATCCGTGCCAACCCAACAGACACTTTCAGAGATACCCGTAGTGCACCTTTATAGTCACCCATTTACGTTGTGACGTTTGGCACACCCAAAGTACTCCTACGGTATCCGGGAGTTGCACGATCTCATGGTCTAAGGAAAAGATACTTGACATTGGAAAAGCTCTAGCAAACGAAACTACACAATCTTTTATGCTACGCTTAGGATTGGGTCTTGTCCATCACATCATTCTCCTAATGATGTGATCCCGTTATCAATGACATCCAATGTCCATAGTCAGGAAACCATGACTATCTGTTGATCAACGAGCTAGTCAACTAGAGGCTTACTAGGGACACGTTGTGGTCTATGTATTCACACATGTATTACGATTTCCGGACAATACAATTATAGCATGAATAATAGACTATTATCATGAACAAAGAAATATAATAATAACCATTTATTATTGCCTCTAGGGCATATTTCCAACAGAAAGTTGATCAGAAAAACGAGACGGACCCAGATGCGCTAACCACATGCCTGTCAGATGCCCCTAACTACCTAAACATGCAACCGTCCCCCTCCGATTCATCTGTCCGAAAATGCCAAACATCGGGAAAGCATTCCCGGATGTTATCCCCCTTCGCCAGTATCATGTAGCACTGCGTTAGAACACCCCTAGCGCTGCTTATTGTCTTGTCATGCATAGTTTTTCACTTGTTTGCTCTATATTTATTGTTTCTTCCCCCTCTTCTTCTCCGGTAGACCCCGAGACTGCTGTTGATGTCCCTGTGATCGACTACGTCGATGACGACCCTTCTTCCCTTTCAGCGGAGCTTCCAGGCAAGCCCCCCCTTTGATCATCCCGATATCGCCCATTCAATTCTCTCATGCTTGCATTAGATTTTGCTACTGTAATTGATTGCTCCTATTCTGATGCATAGCCTGCTTTTGTACCTGCTATTGTTACCTACCTGCTTATCCTAAACTGCTTAGTATAGGTTGGCTAGTGATCCATCAGTGACCCCCACCTTGTCCTTGTTGCCCCTGCTTCATCATCAATGACTCGATCAACGTGATCGATGAACAGAGCCCGACACCTCACATCACATCACGCCCCTTTTTGTTGCTCGACTCTGCAGAGTTACCATCGAGTGCCGAGGGTGGAACCTCATACATAACTCCTGATGAGATCTCTGTAGTGTAGCTCTTCGGTCGTGGTCATCGAGGGTGGTTCCTCCTTCACCATTCCTGATACGGCTCTGTCGTGCAACACCTCAAGTGTGAACCTCGAAGGTGGTTCCTCTTACGTTCACCTTGATGATTACATCAAGTGGAATCCACCGGGGGTGATTCCTCGGGTTTTCCCCTTGATGTCTGGACAGACAGTTACATTGACTTTACTTGAGACCGTTGTGAAAGCCGGGCGGGCCCGGAGAGCACCCGTGCGATGTGACGATGGCGGCTGGCTGTTTAGCGGTATCACCCAGGAGGGGTGATAGCTCCGGACTTGTCCCGACAGCCATCACTACTTTAATTGTTAATGCACTAACAGGTTTGGGTATTTGTTCTGAATTGGCCTTTGGCCTTTATGCACTAACCACCACGTGAGAATAGTTATGGGCCTCGACGTCGCAGTATCAACCGAAGCTTTGTCAGGTGTCCAGTTCAGCATTGCGACACGACTAGGCCGGCACCATCCTGTAGTGGTGGAGCCTGGACCCGCCCTGCACGCAACGACCCGGAGTGCAACGGGTGATGGGCCCAGACCCTGGAGTGCTTAGGATGTAGACCGGTGGGGACCTCTCTGCTGAGCCTAGGTAGGGCTGATACGTCTCCATCGTATCTACTTTTCCAAACACTTTTGCCCTTGTTTTGGACTCTAACTTGCATGATTTGAACGCAACTAACCCGGACTGACACTGTTTTCAGCAGAATTGCCATGGTGTTATTTTTGTGCAGAAATAAAAGTTCTCGGAATGACCTGAAACTTCACGGAGAATATTTTTGGAATTAATAAAAAATACTGGCGAAAGAATCAAGGCCAGGGGGCCCACACCCTGTCCACGAGGGTGGGAGGCGCGCCTACCCCCTGGGCGCGCCCCCCTACCTCGTGGGCCCCCTTTTGCTCCACCGACCTCAACTCCAACTCCATATATTCACGCTCGGGGAGAAAAAAATCAGAGAGAAGGATTCATCGCGTTTTATGATACGGAGCCACCGCCAAGCCCTAATCTCTCTCGGGAGGGCTGATCTGGAGTCCGTTCGGGGCTCCGGAGAGGGGAATCCGTCATCATCATCAACCATCCTCCATCACCAATTTCATGATGCTCACCGCCGTGCATGAGTAATTCCATCGTAGGCTTGCTGGACGGTGATGGGTTGGATGAGATTTATCATGTAATCGAGTTAGTTTTGTTAGGGTTTGATCCCTAGTATCCATCATGTTCTGAGATTGATGTTGCTATGACTTTGCTATGCTTAATGCTTGTCACTAGGGCCCGAGTACAATTATTTCAGGTCTGAACCTATTATGTTTTCATGAATATATGTGAGTTCTTGATCCTATCTTGCAAGTCATTAGTCACCTACTACGTGTTATGATCCGGCAACCCCGAAGTGACAATAATCGGGACCACTCCCAGTGATGACCATAGTTTGAGGAGTTCATGTATTCACTAAGTGTTAATGCTTTGGTCCGGTACTCTATTAAAAGGAGGCCTTAATATCCCTTAGTTTCTAGTAGGACCCTGCTGCCACGGGAGGGTAGGACAAAAGATGGCATGCAAGTTCTTTTCCTTAAGCACGTATGACTATATTCGTAATACATGCCTACATTACATTGATGAACTGGAGCTAGTTCTGTGTCACCCTATGTTATAACTGTTGCATGAATAATCGCATCCCACATAATCACCCATCACTGATCCAATGCCTACGAGCTTTTCACATATTGATCTTTGCTTAGTTACTTTTCCGTTGCCACTATTACAATTACTACAAAACTGCTACTGTTACCATTGCCACCGTTACCGTTACTTCCATACTACTTTGCTACTAAATACTTTGCTGCAGATATTAAGTTATCCAGGTGTGGTTGAATTGACAACTCAACTGCTAATACTTGAGAATATTATTTGGCTCCCCTTGTGTCGAATCAATAAATTTGGGTTGAATACTCTACCCTCGAAAACTGTTGCGATCCCCTATACTTGTGGGTTATCAAGACTATTTTCTGGCGCCGTTGCTGGGGAGCATAGCTCTATTCTTTGAGTCACTTGGGATTTATATCTGTTGATCACTATGAGGAACTTGAAAGACGAGAAAACCAAAATTTCCCTCAACTACGAGGGGAGGTAAGGAACTGCCATCTAGCTCTGCACTTGATTCACCTTCTGTTTTGAGTAAACTTGCGACACCTAAACCTGCTTCTGCTATTAATTCTGATATGTCGCATGTTATTGATGATGCCACTTTTGCTATGCATGATACTTATGATGAAACTACTTCTATGCTGGATAATACTGTGCCACTAGGTGAATTTCTTGATGAACAACTTGTTAGGGCTAGAGAGAATGAAATCATTGAAACTGATAATATTGATGAAAGTGATGATGAAGATTCTCCTCCTAGATATGAATTGCCTATTGTGCCTGAGGGTTATGTTATGGATGAAGAAACTGCTAGAGACTTTCTTGCTTGCAACGATAGAAATGATCTTAAGAAATTATTAGCTAAGCTGAAAGAAAAATCTCTGAATGCTAGAATGAAATATGACCCTTCTTTTGCTACTTCACCTATCTGTATTACTGATAAGGATTATGATTTCTCTGTTGATCCTGAGATAATTACTTTGGTTGAATCTGATCCTTTTTATGGCTATGAATCTGAAACTGTTGTGGCACGTCTTACTAAATTAAATGATATAGCCACCCTATTCACAAATGATGAGAAAACTCGCTACTACTATATCCTTAAATTATTTCCGTTCTCATTAAAGGGT
Source organism: Aegilops tauschii subsp. strangulata (assembly GCF_002575655.3). NCBI lineage: Eukaryota > Viridiplantae > Streptophyta > Magnoliopsida > Poales > Poaceae > Aegilops > Aegilops tauschii. Next base: position 327,390,397 of record NC_053040.3, read on the forward strand.
GATGCTAAAACATGGTTTAATTCTCTTGATCCTGGTTGTGTGCGTAGTCCCCAGGATATGATTTATTACTTCTCTGCTAAATATTGCCCCGCTCATAAGAAACAAGCTGCTTTAAGGGAAATATATAATTTTGTGCAAATTGAAGAAGAGATTCTCCCACAAGCTTGGGGGAGGCTCCTCCGATTACTTAATTCTTTGCCTGATCATCCTCTCAAGAAAAATGAAATACTTGATATCTGTTATAATGGACTAACCGATGCTTCCAGAGACCACCTGGATAGTTGTGCTAGTTGTTTTTTCAGGGAAAGAACTGTTGATCAAGCTGAATTGCTATTGAATAATATGCTGACTAATGAAAATAATTGGACACTTCCTGAACCAACTCCTAAGCCAACTCCGAAGAAAAGGGGTATTCTATTTCTCAGTCCTGAAGATATGCAAGAGGCAAAGAAATCTATGAAGGAAAAGGGTATTAAAGCTGAAGATGTTAAAAATTTACCACCTATTGAAGAAATACATGGTCTTGATAACCCGACACAGGTAGTAAAGGTAAATTCTCTCTGTAGATTTGATGAAGGTGATATTCCTCGTTATAAGTCTGCTAGCCAATGCGTAGATGAGTTTGATAATTTTATTGTTAAACAAGAAAACTTCAATGCTTGTGTTGGTAGACAATTGAAACGCAATGCTTATATGATAGAACACTTGAGTGATTATATGTCTAGAGTTAAAGGTGAACTTAAACTCATTAGTAAACATGCTTCTATGGTTAGCACTCAAGTAGAACAAGTGCTTAAAGCTCAAAATGATTTGCTCAATGAATTAAATAATAAGAAAAATGACAATGCTGTTAGATTTATGACTAGAGGGGGTAAAATGACTCAGGAACCTTTGTATCCTGAGGGCCACCCTAAGAGAATTGAGCAAGATTCTCAGAGAACTAATGTTGATGCACCTAGTCTTTCTAAGAGGAAGAAAAAGAAAAATGATAGGACTTTGCATGCTTCTAGTGAACCTGTTGTGGACACACCTGAGAATCCCAATGATATTCCTATTTCTGATGCTGAAACACAATCTGGTGACGAACATGAACCTAGTGATAATATTAATGATGATGTTCATGTTGATGCTCAACCTAGCAATGACAATGATGTAGAGATTGAACCTGCTGTTGATCTTGATAACGCACAATCAAAGAATCAACGTTATGATAAGAGAGACTTTGTTGCTAGGAAGCACGGTAAAGAAAGAGAACCATGGGTTCAGAAACCCATGCCTTTTCCTCCTAAACCATCCAAGAAAAAGGATGATGAGGATTTTGAGCGCTTTGCTGAAATGATTAGACCTATCTTTTTGCGTATGCATTTGACTGATATGCTTAAAATGAATCCTTATGATAAGTATATGAAAGATATTGTTACAAATAAAATAAAGATACCGGAAGCTGAAATTTCCACCATGCTTGCCAATTACACTTTTAAAGGTGGAATACCTAAGAAACTAGGAGATCCAGGAGTACCAACTATACCATGCTCCATTAAAAGAAACTATGTTAAAACTACTTTATGTGATCTTGGAGCCGGTGTTAGTGTTATGCCTCTCTCTTTATATCATAGACTTGATTTGAATAAGTTGACACCTACTGAAATATCTTTGCAAATGGCCGATAAATCAACTGCTATAGCTGTCGATATTTGTGAGGATGTGCCTGTTGTGGTTGCAAACGTTACTATTTTAACGGACTTTGTTATTCTTGATATTCCCGAGGACGATAGTATGTCTATTATTCTTGGTAGACCCTTTTTGAATACTGCAGGGGCTGTTATTGATTGCAACAAAGGCAATGTCACTTTTCATGTTAATGGTAATGAGCATACGGTACACTTTTCGAGGAAACAACCTCAAGTCCACAGTATCAACTCTATTGGAAAAATTCCATCGATTACTATTGGAGGTTTCGAATTTCCTCTTCCTACTGCCAAAAAGAAATATGATATTCTTATTGTTGGGGACGTGCATATCCCCGTTGAGGTAACCTAGTGCTATTCGAAAATTCTCAGGTTTCATGCGATTCGGAATGAGTTTGTTAACAAGACTTGATCAACCTTGTTAGTGGATTCCTTTTGATGAGCATGCGGCGGATGAAGTTAGAAAGCACAACTCTCTGTACCCTCCTTTTACCTTCTGTTATTTAGATTAAATAAAGTAAAAATAGTATTTTCTGTCTGTTTTCTGAATTATCTGTGCAATAAAAAATACCCTGAAAATAAAAGTTCTCCAAATGCCCTGAAATTGAAATATGATTTTTTTAGAATATTTAAGAATATTTGGCACTGAGAACACATAACGGGGAGCCAGCACCTGGCCACGAGGGTCCAGGGCGCGCCCCCTACCTCGTGGGCCCCATGTGGCCCCCCTCCACTTATTCCAGCACCCACACACTTCGTCTTCCTCTAGAAAAAATCACCAACCAGCTCAAGCACGAGTTCTAGCTCATCTTGCTGCCATTTTTGATCTCCTTGCTCAAAGCTCCACTCACAAAACTGCTTTGGGGGATTGTTCTTCGGTATGTGACTCCTCCAATGGTCCAATTAGTTTTTGTTCTAGTGCTTTATTTGTTGCAAATTTTTGCTGCTTAGGTGGCCCTGTTCTTGAGCTTGCATGTCAAATTTATATGGTTCCAAGTAGTTCTAATGCATGATATAGTCTCTAGGCACTTGTGGGAGTAGTTGCTATCAATTTTGATGAGTTTGGTTCACTTTTATTTTGAGTTACTAAAAATTTCAAAAAAAATTCAGAGGAAGAAACATGTTTAGGAAAATGTACCAAGGTGGTTCTTCAAGGAAGCAGGGACCCATGCCCGCAATACGTGAGCCGAACCATGAACCACCAAGAGAAGCTCAAGTGCGGCCTTATGAATGACCGTCAGAAAACTTCATGGTCCAAGCAGGAATTAAGGAGGAATTTGACGCATATGTGCTTAACGCTGATCTGGAGGGCTTCTTGTCAGATAAGTGCCTCCAATACTACCACCTTACTGATTCCTTTGTGAGAAGATTTAAATTTACATCATCACGCAATTCTCACACTGTCCTATTTGATCTCTATAATAAATCTTATACCATGGACTTAGAAGATTTTAATACTGCTTGTAAACTCCCGCAATGGGGTAGTGCTAGTGAACCTCGCATATCTGAGTTTAAAGATTTTCTTGCTAGTATCATTGTGGGGGAATCTAGAGAAATAACACAAGTCACCATAGGGAGCATTCATTTTCCTGCTATACATTATTTTGCTCTCTTTATAGGTAGATGCATAAACGGTAAGGATGAGGCATGTCATATGTGCGTTCCCGATCTTAGTGTTCTCAAGAGTGCTGTATTAGGAGATAAACAATATAACTTGGAAGCTATTGTTGCGCGTAGGTTGCATAATAACAGTATAAGTGGAGATTTGTTTGGGGGAATTTATGCAACCCGTTTAGCTAATTTTCTTGAGGTACCCATTCGTGAAAATGATATGGAGTTGCCTCCTGCTTATCTAGATTTTAATGCTATGGTTCGCCATCAGTTTATTGAGAGGAATGAACAGCCTCTCCAGTACCGACTAATCTTTGATAGACGCCGCGCTGTCCATATTGCTCTCCCTGCTCCTACTTTATTTGACTTTCAGGCAAAGGGGAGATATGTCATAACCAGGGAGGAGGCAAACGAGTACGAGAGGAGGGCGAAAGCAGCTCGCCTCCAAGCTGCAGCTCGCGAGGCAATAGCTGCTGCATCTTAGTACGACCTCGGCTACAACTTTGAGCCGTGGCCATAGACCAACTTAGGCCAAAAGCCTAAGCTTGGGGGAGTCCGTATTTCTCACCAACATTACATTCATGTTCACACATTCATTTTAGTTCTCGGTGCTCATACTTTTTCATTGTACCATCCATGCTAGTTTATTTTCCTTTTTCTCGCTTTCTTCTTGTGTGCTTGAAAAACCTTAAGAAAAACCAAAAAAATTAGTTGTAGCTTTTAGCTAGTTTACTTTCCATGCCTGTAGTAGTATTAATTAAAAGAAAACCCAAAAAGATTTCTCATTCTTCTTTTGCTTGTTGGGAGCTTTCCTGTGTAAATAGTTTTATTTCCTTTCTTTTCTTTTGGGTCGATAGGAGAAGACCATGATGAAAATGTTGAAGTGGCTCTCATATGCATTATTGTTGATTTAACCAAGAGCCCATATTACCTTGTCTTCTCCCTTGAATTAAATGCTTGCAGATTCCAGCTTAGTCCAATGCACGTGCACTATTATTATTATACACACCATTTGGTCGTGCAAGTGAAAGGCAATAATGACGATATATGATGAACTGATTAAGATGAGAGAAGCTGGTATGAACTCAACCTCTCTTGTTTTCGTAAATATGATTAGTTCATCGTTCCTAATTCAGCCTATTATGAATGAACATGTTTGAAATGACAATTAGAGATTATAGTTACTTATGCCATGCTTAATTAGCTAGGAGTTTATAATGGTTTACCTTGCGTGCCAACATGCTATTAAAATGGTTGTGATGTGGTATGATAGGGTGGTATCCTCCTTTGAATGATTTAAGTGACTTGACTTGGCACATGTTCACACATGTAGTTGAAACAAAATCAACATAGGCTCCACGATATTTATGTTCATGGTGGATTATATCCTACTCATGCTTGCACTCAATGTTTATTAATTTTAATGCATGTTCATGACTGTTGTCGCTCTCTAGTTGGTCGCTTCCCAGTCTCTTTCTAGCCTTCACTTGTACTAAGCGGGAATACTGCTTGTGCATCCACTTCCATAAACCCCAAAGTTATTTCATATGAGTCTATCATACCTTCCTATATGCGGTATCTACCTACCGTTCCAAGTAAATTTGTATGTGCCAAACTCTAAACCTTCAAATGAAATTCTGTTTTGTATGCTCGAATAGCTCATGTATCAACTAGGGCTGTCTGTATCTTCCATGCTAGGCGGGTTATTCTCAAGAGGAGTGGACTCCGCTCCTCATTCACGAGAAAATGGCTGGTCACCGGGATGCCTAGTCCCATGCTTTAAGCAAATAAAATCAAAATAATTGCAAACAAAACTCCCCAGGATTGTTGTTAGTTGGAGGCACCCGCTGTTTCGGACAAGCCATGGATTGATGTTTGTTGGTGGTGGGGGAGTATAAACTTTACCATTCTGCTTGGGAACCGCCTATAATGTGTGTAGCATGGAAGATACCGAGATCTCTCGATTGTTATGTTGACAATGAAAGTATGCCGCTCAAAATATTATTTATCTCTATTTCAAAACCGAGCGCTGGCACCTCTACAAATCCCTGCTTCCCTCTGCGAAGGGCCTATCCATTTACTTTTATGTTGAGTCATCATCCTCTTATTAAAAAGCACCAGTTGGAGAGCACCGCTGTCATTTGCATCCATTACTATTAATTTATATTGAGTATGACTATGACTGGATCTCTTTTACCATGAATTACAATGTCTAGTTAGTCCTCGATCTTCAGAGGTGCTCTGCATTTATGTTTTGCGGTCTCAGAAAGGGCTAGCGAGATACCATCTTGTTATATCATATTATGATTGTTTTGAGAAAGTGTTGTCATCCGAGATTTATTATGATTGCTCGCTAGTTGATTATGTCATTGATATGAGTAAACATGAGACCTAAGTGTTATTATGAATATGGTTAGTTCATAATCTTTGCTGAAAACTTGAATGCTGGCCTTACATATTTGCAACAACAAGAGCAAACAGAGTTTTGTAAAAGTTTTTCTTTATCACTCTCAGTTTATCAACTGAATTGCTTGAGGACAAGCAAAGGTTTAAGCTTGGGGGAGTTGATACGTCTCCATCATATCTACTTTTCCAAACACTTTTGCCCTTGTTTTGGACTCTAACTTGCATGATTTGAATGGAACTAACCCGGACTGACGCTGTTTTCATCAGAATTTCCATGGTGTTATTTTTGTGCAGAAATATAAGTTCTCGGAATGACCTGAAACTTCACGGAGAATATTTTTGGAATTAATAAAAAATACTGGCAAAAGAATCAAGGCCAGGGGCCCACACCCTGTCCACGAGGGTGGGAGGCGCGCCTACCCCCTGGGCGCGCCCCCTGTCTCGTGGGCCCCCTGTTGCTCCACCGACCTCAACTCCAACTCCATATATTCACGTTCGGGGAGAAAAATCAGAGAGAAGGATTCATCGCGTTTTATGACACGGAGCCGCCGCCAAGCCCTAATCTCTCTCGGGAGGGCTGATCTGGAGTCCGTTCGGGGCTCCGGAGAGGGGAATCCGTCGCCGTCGTCATCATCAACCATCCTCCATCACCAATTTCATGATGCTCACCGCCGTGCGTGATTAATTCCATCGTAGGCTTGCTGGACGATGATGGGTTGGATGAGATTTGTCATGTAATCGAGTTAGTTTTGTTAGGGTTTGATCCCTAGTATCCATCATGTTCTGAGATTGATGTTGCTATGCTTAATGCTTGTCACTAGGGCCCGAGTACAATTATTTCAGATCTGGACCTATTATGTTTTCATGAATATATGTGAGTTCTTGATCCTATCTTGCAAGTCATTAGTCACCTACTATGTGTTATGATCCGGCAACCCCGAAGTGACAATAATCGTGACCACTCCCGGTGATGACCATAGTTTGAGGAGTTCATGTATTCAGGAAGTGTTAATGCTTTGGTCCGGTACTCTATTAAAAGGAGGCCTTAATATCCCTTAGTTTCCAGTAGGACCCCGCTGCCACGGGAGGGTAGGACAAAAGATGTCATGCAAGTTCTTTTCCTTAAGCACGTATGACTATATTCGGAATACATGCCTACATTACATTGATGAACTGGAGCTAGTTCTGTGTCACCCTTTGTTATAAATGTTGCATGAATAATCGCATCCCACATAATCACCCATCACTGATCCAATGCATACGAGCTTTCCACATATTTATCTTTGCTTAGTTACTTTTCCGTTGCCACTGTTACAATTACTACAAAACTGCTACTGTCACCTTTGCCACCGTTACCGTTACTTCCATACTACTTTGCTACTAAATACTTTGCTGCAGATATTAAGTTATCCATGTGTGGTTGAATTGACAACTCAACTGCTAATACTTGAGAATATTCTTTGGCTCCCCTTGTGTCGAATCAATAAATTTGGGTTGAATACTCTACCCTCGAAAACTGTTGCGATCCCCTATACTTGTGGGTTATTAAGGGCTACAACGTGTTGATCTTCCGAGGCCGGGCATTGACCCCAGAAAGGTGTGTCCGGCCAGAGTGATCGAGCGTGTTGGGTAACATGGTGCACCCCTGCAGGGAAGATATATATTCGAATACCGTGTCCATGGTAATGGACGTTCAGGCTTGTATCTGGATCTTATATAACTAGAAATGGAGACCACTGACGACCAGGAGTAGTTAGGAGGTCCCAGGCAGGAGGCCTTGCCTCTTCGATCGTTGTTGTTTTTGTGCTTGCCTTCTTAAGGCATCCTTGTTTAACCTATGTCTGTACTCAGATATTGTTGCTTCCGCCAACGCTTGTATTCAAGCTTCTGTATTCGAGCCCTCGAGGCCCCTGGCTTGTAATATGAAGCTTGTATTATTTTATTTGTGTCTAGAGTTGTGTTGTGATATCTTCCCGTGAGTCCCTGAGCTTGATCGTACACATTTGCGTGTATGGTTAGTGTACGGTCGAATCGGGGGCGTCATATGTTGGTATCAGAGCCGACTGCCTGTAGGAACCCCCTTTCCAACTCCTTGGCCAAAGTTGAGTCTAGTCTTTGAAAAATTGATTTACTAACATGGGTGTGTGGCTTACGGGCCCATGTCGCCAATGGGTGGTATTAGGTTCTTTTACGCCTCGTCTATACTCTAGGACTCTGACATCTCTTCTATTCGGGTTAAATGATTTTGCTAAATCTAACATTAGGATCTCGTGATCACATCCATCCGGAGGTTTGTGTTACCCCTTTCTCGAATTGAGGGCCAAGATCTGCTTCATAATGTTCACTGACCGCGGGATCCTTTTATCGAGGGCACCCTGCGTCGGCACTTGCTAATCCCTCGCTCCAGAGATTTCCCCCGACGTTGATGTAGCCTTTGCTATGTCCCGTTGTTGCATCCCTACATCGCGTGCATGCTTGCCGCCTAGTATGACTATGATGTTTCTCTTGTTCGAACTCATATGAACATTGTGTAATTGGCCCCGCATATGTAACGGTGTGTCTTCAATGACTACTGCTTTGTACATACTGCACCTTTGCTCACTGTTCAATTTACATCATGGATGACTCCATACACTTGCTCCACCCCTCGCTGAACTGCCCCATGTTGCATTTAAAGGGTGGTTAGACCCGCTTGTCGTGGCCGTGGTGGCAACAATTCACCACCTCCTGAATACATGGCCGGAATGATACAACAGTTGAGTTGAATCGCCAGTTCATGGAAGGAGTCATGACTCAGTTTCCACGTCCCAATATGAATCAGCAGCCACCCCCGGTGGCTCTGTAAGACTTTGCGCGTCTTAACCCTGTCATCTACCGCAGCTAAACTCAGCCCCTTGATGCTGATGACTGACTCTGTGACAACACTCCCAAGTCGGAGTCTGCTGATGTAGCCCCTTCCAACTATGTTGCCTTCGCGGCTTATTACTAAAAGGTTTCGCTGCTCAATGGTGGGACAACCACATGTGTTCCTTACCTGTTGGAACCGTCATCACTTGGCGGAATTTCAAGCTGCATGCCGCGGGCCAATGTCGGGCCACCATGGGTAGTAGCAACGTCCCCGTGGAAATTGAAGGGTTGGAATTCCATGTTTCCCCCATTGTTTTGAAGTCATCCAATATCGACGACATTCTGGGTATGTAATGGTTGAAAACACATACCGTTTCTATCATTTGCACCACAAAAACTGTCCATCTACTACATTCTTCAAGTGAGATGGTAAGCTACCATGCTCATCTTGTTCTAAATGCCGAAACACAGATTTATTCCTTGAATGCGTGAAACTCTTCTCCTCTTGTGAGAATTGAAAACGCTGAAGTCGTTTGTGAATTCTAGGATGTCTTGCCAAAAGAACTACCCAGTCCATGACCTTGAACTTGATGTAGTTAGAATTGCACCAAAGTTGTGGCGACATTTCCATTCTGGTAATCGTTGCGAGATCTCCACCGATCATCAAAGTCTGAAGTAATTGTTTACTCGGCTAGATATGAATCTCTGAAAGCTGTGATGCATGGAAACAAATATAGACTATGACTACGGTATTTCTTATACACCTGGCAAGGCTAATGTCATGGCCGATGCCCTGAGTCGCAAGTCTTATCGCAACAACCCCTTGGCTTATAAAGCTCAACCCATGCATGATAATCTCACTTCAGAGAGCATCATGTCTGCGTTCTCGATCAAGTTGAACGTCGCACCGTCAGAGAGCTATCAAATTTCTAAAAGTTCAGTGGTCAAATCCTTCTGAAGATGAAACCACATGGGAACGCGAGGATCGTCTTCGTGATGAATAGCCCGTCTTGTTTCCTTGTACCTCCTAAATCTCGGGACGAGATTTCTTGTAGTGGAGGAGAATTGTAACGCCCGGATAATTAAGCTATAGTAATCCCCCGCTAATGGTGCCATGTCATCACATTACTGTTGCTAATCCTCGCTTGATCCAAATCATAATTCAAATTCAAAATTCAAATTAAAGTCCAAAATTCAAGTTTCTCAAACATGCAAAATAAAATGTTCAAAGTGTGGCAAATATACCATAACTAATTATGGTGGTGACCCAATACTTTTGTAAAGTGCTTAAATCCCCTTTTGTGAATATAACAGTGGCTTAAACAATCATTTAAATGCCTTTCCATCTATGAAAAATTTCAAAGAAACTTGAAAGCCTCCCAAACTTTTTGTGGCAGTGCTAGTAAATGCAAGGTATTTATCTGGCCAAGTCCCACATTGTACAAAATACATTTGCTAGCTAAAAGAAAATGGAAAAAGAAAAGAAGCAAAAGAAAAAGAGACCCCCCCCCCCGACTCCCACTGAGCCTAGCCCAGCAGACCGACCCAGCCGTCCCACCTTGCCCTCTCGGTTGCTCCCCCCTCCCTTCCTGTTCCTCTGTCTCGGCCGCTACAGGGGCGGGCTCTGCCCGACCACCTCGCCGGCATCGAGGGGGAGGGGATAAGGATCCCCCGCCTCCTCTGTCCTCCCCCTCGCCCCACTCCCCTCTCCGTCATCGCTTTTCCCTCCTCCATATCCACCCATGGCCGCCCATGTCGTTGCCGTTGCTTCGCCGCCCGCGTTGCCAACAGCCTCCCCGTGTCAAGCCGGCAGGTTCACGGGCTCCGTCGCCTTCTTCTCCTTCGACTACACCGCTAGATCAAGCCGGGGAGCCGCTCCATCGTCGCCGTCGCCTTCGTCTTCGCCGTCGGTCGTCACCGCTGCCCCGCCGTGGATCCGTGCTCCGGCGCCTCCCCGAGCCTCCCCGAACGCGCCATCAACCTCCGATGTGAGCCCTCTGTCTTCTCCCCTCACCTCTGTCTCTTGCGCTCATCCTCTAGACGTGATCCCCGCCATGGTCGGAGCCCACCGTCGTCTGCCTTGTTGTGTGCCACGCTGCAGCCCGCGTCTGTCATTGCTGGGGCACGACAGCAAGCTCCTGGGCTTCCCAGGAACCTGCCACACCCACCAGCACCCATTGCCATGCCATGTAGGCTCGACTCCCTGTTCGTCCGGTTTTGGCCGTCGCTGCTGTCGTTGACTGCTGCTTCGCGCCTGTTGCCGCCACTACTGCTGCCAAGCGTCGCGGTCGTTGCCTCTTGCTGCGACCCATGCCCCCGCAAGCCCCCCAGCCGCCGCAACCGAATGGCCCCGCGCCCACGCCCGCAGACCCGAGCTCCGCCGCGCCGGTGCCGCCCCTTGCCGCTGCTGCCACTGCTGCCCAGCCGCACGTTGGCCAACCCGGCCCTATCCCATGCCGCCTCACCCTGGCCTCGCCCCGGCTGCCGCCCACGCCTGCGCCATGCACTGCGCCCGCTGCGGCCAAGCCCCGCGCCGGCCGGGCCGACACGCCCCTGACGCCCAGCGTGCCCTTGGCCGCAAGCCCGCCTGCGCCTGCTGCCGCTTGCCGCCGTCCGCGCACGCCGGACGTGCTTGCTCGCTGATGCGTTGCTTCTGCCTGCTGCTACTAGTCAGCGGTGCTACAGTAACATTCAGTTACTATAGCAGTAGCTAGCTTTGTACTGCTGCTGCTTACTGACTAGCCCTTATTGCATCAACAAAACAGTCAGCAAATCACTTCGAAAATAAATAAAAATGATGGGAATAGTTTGTACACGTGACCAAATCCATTTCATTTCACTAGAACAAGTCCATTAGGTGAATGGATTAATTGCCACAACAATGACAAAAGTGCATCTTCTGTTAACAGAGAAAACGGAAGAAACATATTACTAACTAAGCTAGTTTGGGGCTGTATTTGGAATAGCTACGTGCACTATTCATGCCATCAGATGGCATGGATTGGTAGTACTCTTGGAGTAGAATAAATCATCTATAGGAATCATCCCCATTAGAGCTATGTATAACCCATTATAGCCCTCACAAATTGGCTAGTCAATAAACAGATTCTAAGACAGTAGAATTTCAGAAATTCTAGAAAACTATTAAAACTTCAGAAAATCATATAAATTAAACCGTAGCTCGGATCGAAAAACTTTCTACATGAAAGTTTATCAGAAAAACGAGACGGACCCAGATACGCTAACCAGATGCCTGTCAGATGCCCCTAACTACCTGAACATGGAACCGTCCCCCTCCGATTCATCTGTCCGAAAATGCCAAACATCGGGAAAGCATTCCCGGATGTTATCCCCCTTCGCCAGTATCATGTAGCACTGCATTAGAACACCACTAGCGCTGCTTATTGTCTTGTCCTGCATAGTTTTGCACTCGTTTGCTCTGTATTTATTGTTTCTTCCCCCTCTTCTTCTCCGATAGACCCCGAGACTGCTGTTGATGTCCCTGTGATCGACTACGTCGATGATGACCCTTCTTCCCTTTCAGCGGAGCTTCCAGGCAAGCACCCCCTTTGATCATCCTGATATCGCCCATTCCGTTCTCTCATGCTTGCATTAGATTTTGCTACTGTAATTGATTGCTCCTATTCTGATGCATAGCCTCACTACAAAAAAATACACTTCCGTGATGATACGTGTTTGTCACAGTAGGTCGCGTTTTTTGTCATGCATGTACATCCATGACAAATTTATGACAGAATCAAGATAGTCATACCTGTGCTGTCATAGAAGTGTTCCATGACATTACGAAAATTATCATCACGGAAGTGTCCACTTCCATGACGATAAATCGCGCGTCACAGAAGTGTTTTCGTCAAGGGTGACCGACACGTGGCATCCACCGTAACGGAACGCCGTTAAGCTATCGGGTTGGGTTTTGGATCCGATAACCCGTTAACAGCCCCGGCCAATGGGATTTTCCACGTGTAAAATCATCATTGGCTGGAGGAGGCACGTGTCAGGTCCGCGTTGGCACAGGTGTCACTCATCCAATGGGCGAGACGCGCCTATGATATGTTGACACGTGGACCGGCCCATCAAGTTTAAATGGGCCGGCCCAACTGAAGGCCCACAAGATTTTGCGGACCATAATGGGCCGGCCCAGCTAAAGGCCCACGAGATTTTGCGGACCATAATGGGCTGGCCCAGCTAAAGGCCCACAAGATTTTGCGGGCCATAATGGGCCGGCCCAGGTAAAGGCGCACAAGATTTTTGTCTGCCATAATGGGCCGGCCCAGGTAAAGGCCCACAAGATTCTTGCGGATCATAATGGGCCGGCCCAGCTAAAGGCCCACGAGATTTCGCCGACATTAATGGGCCGGCCCAGCTGTAGGACCACAAGATTTTGAGGACCCTAGTAGGCCGGCCCATTAACTGGCTACCATGTTTTGGGCCAAATGTCGGCCCATATTTGATCTGGTCCATTAATGGACTGCCACGCTCCGGGCCTAATAGTGGCCCATATGAGATCCGGCCCGTTAAAAGCCTACCACGTTCTGGGCCAAATTACGGCCCAGATCAGGTCCGGCCCTTTAAGAGGCTTTGGGCTCAATTATGGCCCATATCAGATTCGGCCCGTCAACTGGACACTATGCTTTTGGGCCCACTTGCTAAAGGCCCACTTAGTAATTCGGCCTGATATTAGTTTTGGCCTATTAAGGGCCCGTTTAACATTTAGGCCCTATATTAATTTCGGCCTGTTAAAAGCCCGTCATATAGTTGGGCCTAACTACGGCCCGGTTTTGCATCCGGCCTGCTCGCAGCCGATATCTGATTGGGCCAAACAAGGACCGAGACAATTTTGGCCTGTTAAAAGCCCGTGATTTGATTCGCACAATCATGGGCCGGGGTTCATTTCGGGCTGCTGCCGGCCCGTGAGCTGCTCGGCACGTTTCAGGCCCAACCTACAACGTGATTGCATGACGGCCCGATTATGTACCGTAATTTTACGGTTTGGCCGGTTTACTGCGAAGACAGGATATATATATACAGGAAAATAACTGCAGCATCGTGAATAAGAAAAAACCTAGACTATACAATAAAGAAATTACGGCATATTACATCCACTGGGCATCAAAGTTCGCCACTATGATAATAAAGCACAAGCAGACAGCAGATTACATACACTGGGCATCAAAGGTCGCCACCAGTGCAAATAAACATGCCGACAAAATAATATACAAAACCGACAGCACTTCAATAGAGTTCAAGAAAGGTTAGCCCTGCTGGGGAGCTGCAGCGCAAGCAGCTGAGCAAGATGATGAGATTGCGCTTGTTCAACACTTATATCTTCCTCACTCTGAAAGATAAACAAGCAGACAGATGACAGGTTTTGCACATAAAAGTATCAGTGCTGACAATTCATCACATTTCTTACTGACGAATAAAGTGACACAGTTTAAAATTGCATTAACACAATATGGTATTGTTCAGGTCAAGACATGGCAGGAAATGACATTGTGAAGGAGTTGGCAGCTTCACGACACCACTGTATTACAGATCAACAACTCATAAGTATCAATGGTTAGTGTGCTGTCAATTTATACCATTTCAGATTGGCAAATAAAGAGACGGTTTAAATAATAGTAGAATGATATGACATTGTTCATAGTTAAGACATTGCAGAATATGACATTGTGCTATAGTGGGTAGGTTCACCACACCACTGGATTACGGATGAAGAACAGAAAGCATACATGCAGTGCAAAAGAAGATCACTTGCTCTGTATAGTTTAATTTACATGGTATGAAGAAGGAACTTGGTTGTTCAACTGAAAACTTAAATTGACAAAGGACAAACTTTTGTTTATGAACTACATAATAAACTTTAAACAAGCAATTTGATGCAAACACCAAAAATAAACAGTTGTTGCAGTCATGCCTAACCAAATATATACAACAAAGTTTGAAGGCTTGAGATGGACAAACTTACATTATTGGTGAAGACAGGCTCTATAAAGGCCTTGTCCATGCTGATGGGGGGGCAATTCAAGAAGTTTACCACAGAATCTCTTCAAAAGCATTGCCTTTTTCTACATTTTGTTAAGAGTAAATATAGATGTGATAATATACGAAAAATGGAGAATATTTAAGATAAGATGAAGAGTGATGCTACATAACCAAGTAGCTATAAATGTAAGTGCAGCGATACAGGCAAAAGGTACAGCCAAGAGCAATGCACAGCTAAACTTCTTCAGTACCAACCTTATGGTAAGAGTAAATATAGATCTGATGTGTAGAAAATGGAGGGCAAAGGAAAATAAGCTGCAGAGTGATGGTACATGAACAACTACCTGTCATTATAAGTACACTGATAAAGGACAGCATGTACTTACAAGAACAATGCAGAGCTAAAAAAACATTGGCATTGGATATATTCTACACTAATGTAACCATTCAAACAGATCAGATACTTTGGAGTGAACAATTGATAAGCAAGCTATCATGCATACTGCTGTCACATAATAAACCAGGTATGTATGCAAGTACAGTGATACAGGACAACAGGTACTAACAAGAGCAAAGCAGCGGGCAGCATATTTGCGATATCCTGTCGTTCTTGTCAAACCGGAATTCTTCTTCGAGCAGATTTCCTGCAAAAAAGATCCATAAGGCACATGCGGAAAAGTAGAAGTTCAAATTGTCGTGTGATTTCATAGACAGTACCTCATCCTGGGAACGAGACCAGTGCATAACAAGGTTTTTCCATTCAATGCCTTCTAAATTTAGCACAGGAGACTTCACCGGAAATTCGTTTATAGACTTGCCATCAAAGTGTGATTTCCTCAGGTAACACCGATACTGCTGCAATGCTTCCTTGAAAAGCACAAGCAAGCTTTGCTCGTCATGACTATCCAGATTGACCCTCGCCTAGTTACAACAATGTAATGTAAATCATTGATGTGTTCAATCAGCAGAAAACAGGAAAATAATAACCATGAATAATAGCACTTACACGTAAGTTGGACAGGAAGATGTGAAAATGGTGTTTTTCTTCACAATAATCTTCCCATGATGGGAATATATGCACGTAGTCCCTAACAACATTGAAAGCATTGTCTTTTAAACTGGGAATAAATGGAATGGGGTTCCAATCTGTAGGAATTGGCCGTCTCTGCAGTTGGGATAGGTCTTCGGCCGGTGGACTTGCTGTACTTTTTGCTGGAGTGGGATTTTTCTGTGGTACAGCTGGTGCTATGGCAAATGAAATCGGTATACCTTTTGCTGCAGTGCAGGTCCTGTGTGGTGGGGCTAGTGGTGTGGCCAGTGAAGTATGGGTACAGTCTGCTGGAATCGGTCCTACATTTTGTGTCACTGGTTGTACAGCCAATATAAGTGGGGTGCTGTCTGATTTCTCCGGCACCACCACTTTTTTCAAGGACTTTGCTGGTGCTCCTTCAGGTTCGGCAATCACCCTCTTCCTTTTTGATGTCTGATGCACAAGAACAACATTTGAGTGGAAAAACATGGTATGATGACAGATGGAATATGTATTGATAATGGATGGGCATGGCATCTCGACATATATGATGAGTAACTAAGCAGATGGCGGTGCAACAAAGTAGAAGAAATGCAAGACAACATATGCAAGATACCCTCAATCAATAAAACATTGCCAAATTAGAACAGGCACCTTGATGGGTGAACAGGACAGGCCATCTACCTTTGACTCCTCAAGGTTAGAATAGTCATTAGGATCATATTCTGAACAAGAATCAACAGGTGGGGAGCGTATGAGTTTCATTGCATCCAGAATGGCACTCAATGCCTTGGTGCCAATTTTGTAAGTCATTGCAGTGTTTAGCTTCAAGAGTGGACTGCTGCTAGTGCGACACAAAGCAGCTACACAGATCATAGTGTAGATATAACGGGAAAACCTTAAGCATCAGAGTAAAATCAGCAAAGTGGAACTTGCTGGAATATATGTGCTAGTATTGCCGGTACGGCTAGAAAGGCTTCGAATACCAGCTCTCTTCAAGTGAAGGTGTGGTACTGTTAATATCAGTGTAACTCTCAAAGGCGACATAGCTCCCCGCATTTCCTTGTTATTCTTATAGGATTCAAGTGGGCAGGCCACTACAAATCCTATTACTATGTTTACAAGATCCTACGAATCAAAGAGGCTCAAAGTGTCCATCACAACCGACCGTATAGACCTCTACACTGCAAATGTCCCTGCTCATCTTCAGTACAAGGAACATACTGTACTACTATCATACTCCCTCCGTTCCAAAATATAAGTCTTGGTAGAGATTTCCACTATGGATCACATACAGATGTATCCAGATACATTTTAGAGTGTAGATTCACTCATTTTGCTCCATATGTAGTCCATGGTGGAATCTATACAAAGACTTGTATTTAGGAACGGAGAGAGTACATATTAAAGAAGAACGGAAGAGGAACATGGTAAAGAAAAGCAAGCAGATTTTGGATAATAAAATGTTGGTTGCGCAGTGCCCACACATGATGAACCAGAGCGCATTAAGAATGCAACTCCCAGCTGTCTCTCGACCATTTCAGGCAGTTGGATGAAGATCCTACGTCTCCTAACCCTTCTTCTTTCTCGTCTCTGATTCTTCCCATACAGAACACCGCACGGGCCGCCGGCCGGACCACCGGCCCCCACCGCCTGTGTTCCTCCGCCACCCCCACCCCCACCCCCGCCCCAACCCCCACCCGCGTCGAGTTTTCTTCATTCGGCGAGGCCCCACAACCACCCGAGCCCCTTCGATCGCACCGGCGAACTCCGGCGAGCTCTGAAAAATTGACTGACCAATTTTGAAATTTAGTCTACTGTGATTTAACTAGTGTGGAATATAAAAGGGGAAACCATAAGCATTGGGAGTATAGTGTTGAGCGTGCCATGGCGGATCTGAAGGTGCAAACCGGACAAAGGCAACTTCGCAACCAAGACAAGAAATCAGAGTAAAGCAGTGGCGATCTATTTTCTTGCTGCGATAAATAAGCTGAGCAGATACGAAAGAGTACCGCCTCTGGTGCGGCGCCGTGTACGCATCTGCTGAGAATTTGACGGTGCTACGATAGCGATGGCTGTCGGCGGCGTGGAAGCAGATCTAGGAGGGTAGACGGTGGCGCCGGGGCGCGGTGGACGAGACGGTCGTAGGAGCGGCGCCGGCAAGGTGGACGACGGCGGGGATGAAGCGAGAGGACGGGATGCAAGGATCCCGGTCCGAAGCCGTGGATGAGAGAGGTCGATCTCTTGTAATGGACGGCGACATCGGGGTATCAGCTCCGGCATGGTGGAGGAGGACGGCGGTGGATGGGGTGGCAGACGGCGGCGGACGGAGGAGGGTGGGGTGGAGAGGGTGTTTTGGCGCCCACGGAGTACGAATGGGGAAAAGGGAGGTAGAGAGGAAGGGGGAACCATGTATTTAGGGCGCGCTTGTCTCAAATGCGAGGAAATTTACAAACTTAGCCCCCGTTTCAAATTTCTACTACATCACAGCAACATTAGTCGGTTGGGGATAGGACGGTAATCTCGCATACACCGAATATTTGTCGACGAGAGTTTGTTTTTGGCGCCCACCGTGTATGAATATGAATCGGGGAGGGAGTCGATTTCGGCCGAGGACACACTGTGTTTTGGCGCCCACCGTGTATGAATCCGGGTGAGAGGTGGTTACGTCATGTTTGGGTGAAATTACAAACCTACCCCTATCGAAACCTATAGAAATCCAGCAGATAGGCTTTGCGTGGCAGGGATAGGCAGTAGTGATTTCCATCTCGCAGATTTTGGTTTCGGGCGGTTACTGCGACTTTCCCTGCTTCGTTCAAATTTTGCAGAGTGCACGTGTACCATGCCAACTCAATTCGAATCCCGTTTGTATTCTATTTTTTTCGGGCGGGATCCATTTTCAATTGGAATTACATTCTATATTCATCATTTTTTATATATACTTTCAAAAGCACAACAAATAATTCTGCTCCTTTATATGTATAATATGATTTACAAATACAACGATCTCGAAATCTTAAGGTTGAATTCAAAAAAATTTAAGCAAATTATGTTCTACTAAAATGTATGGATCAGTAATATCTACATATTAAATAACATAGATGTGCGTGAATTCATATGAGTATGCATGTTTGATAGATCAATTTTGGTTCGAGTATGGATTACATGTATCATCATCTCGAATTCAAATATTTGAATCCCTTTTTTGTTCACTCCTTTCACGCCCATCTCTCTCGCATGCATGCTCCTTCAGGTAGCTATCACTCTCTTTTCTCCAGCTCACCCGCACGCTCACTTCATGTTTCTCCTATCCTCGCAAACATGGTCTCTCGACGTCTCCCTTGAGAAGTGTCACACTCTCCCTATCATTATACATTACACGGTTTTCATTATCTCTCACATCTCTACTGTTCTCTGGTATCACTCGGTACCTAAGCTTTCTTTTTCACCGCCACACACACAGTATCCACTCGTCTTTCACTTTGTCTTTCTCTCTATGGGATTCTCTCACACACCCTATATGTCTCTACATATGACTCATACCACTAAAATTACTCTCTCTCTCTCTCTCTCCTGTAGACACAACATTTGTTGCGGTCTCCTTTTCGTCTCCATCCCAGACTGACATTATTCATTTGTTTACCGATCAGACAACCCCGACTACCGTCTCCTCTCTCTCACACACAGACACACACACACAACTCCTGTTTCCACTCCCCTTCCCGACTACCGTCTCTCTCTCTCACACACAAAACTCTCGCTTTCGCACCCCGACTCGTATTTCTCTCACAAACATTTATCGACTAGCTAGCCTCTAGAGAGGTTTATACACCCGCACACTCGTGCTTCCACCATCGCATACATGTCTCTCTCCCGCTCCTTGTATCTATGTAGATTTTTCTTCCCTTCTTGAGACACGCCCTCTCGATCGTGCACACACACACTATCGCCTCATTTTAAGCTGATACCTATCGCACACACACTCCTTGTGTCTTTGTCACACATGCACTCCGTCCTCCTCCACTCTCCCTCTCTCTCACACACACATGGGCTTTTTGCAACAACTAGCAAGATGCCCATGCGTTGCACGAAACATCAAGATGCATTTGTATGAGTAGTTTATCTTGTGGGGGAAAAAGGATGAACGAGGGAAGGCCTTATTTGCAAATGTGGAGAGGGGTGTGGGTATCGTTTTGCAAAATTGCCATAGTTTCCTTCCTATCCGTCAGATATAGATCGGACGGCCTATATTGCAGGATGGCAGGCACACGATCATCACCGAGAATGCTTTTTATAAGAGTAGGGATAAAAAATAGAGTTGGTGATGATGGTGGGCCTGCCATCCTACAATGTAGCTCGTCCGATTTATATCTGACGGATAGGAAGGAAAATATGGCAATTTACCCGCACTCTTCACCACATTTGCAGATAAGGCCTTCCCTCGTTCATCCTTTTCTCCCACAAGATCTTGATGTTCCGTGCAACGCACGGGCATCTTGCTAGTAAGAGTAGAAATTAGACATATACCACTTCTCGAATCTTGAAACCAACAACATTCCTCCCTTATCTCATCAAAACCGCCAAAGGAATATATTTTGAGTGAAACATAACATATTTTTAGTGATATACGTATTTCAAAACTAGACTTTTTTTCTATCAAATCGATGAATATGTATTAATCTACTTTGATCGTGTGGCAATGCATTGGCACATTGCTAGTAGTTATTATAATTTTTTGGACACCAGACAAACGGTGGAGTACATATACGAAGAAAAGAGGCGCACGCACGCAGTCGGCCTCTCGCTGTCTCGCACACATGAGTGTTACGTAAAGGCGACGTTAACAAATAAACCCTAAAACCCTAGGTGCACGATTGCTGCATTCGCGGGTACCGGGTACGTGGTGGAGCACCTTTGTAGGAATAGTCAGCTCGCGTGATAATTTGATCCATAGGAGTTGATGGTCGGGACCACAGGTGAACGACTTGGAGCGCGGTGGCTCGCCAGTTGCCACAGATCGAGTAGCCACGTTTAAAATATCGTTTTTTAGCGGGGTTAAGAGTTCCGATTTTCAATGGCGTGTTATAAGTAGTAAGTAGTTTTTAGAACGATTGGTATGGAGCGAAAATGGAATTCATAGTACTACGTACCTCCTTGGCGTATGGTTGTATGGTTTTTTTTGCGATGGAGGTTGTATGGGTTTATGTTGCGAGATGTTGAACCTGGTAGTTCTAGGGCAAATACTATGGTTTAGATTTAGATGCTGGTTTTCAGTAATGAAAATCGGAAGGGGAAACCCTTCTTTGATTAAAATAAACTACTACCTCCATTCTGGTTTACTAGTCCCCATCGTACTTTGGGTCAAAGTTTGTCCACGAATTTTACTTGTAAAATGTGAATGGAAAACGAGATTTTGTCATACCCAAACAAAAAAGGACTGGAGGGAGTGATTGCTCTCACACGGACGTGACCTCTCATAGCGCAGGCATTGAACCGGCGCGCCGGCCAAGAGGGCCGCACTCGCTGCAGGCCCGGCTGAGCACGCCTCCTCGCCGCATGCAACCAGCTTAAGACTGCCCCGCCTGCCTTCATTGAATCCGCGCGTGTGCCGGTAACACGTCCTTCCGCGAGCCGGCAGGCATTTTAGAACACAAAAAATGACTAAAATATAATTAATTTACGCATGGTCTTGACTTGTTATGCTCGCACTGGTAGCAGGAACTAGTAGAGGATTTTCTTTATTTATAACTCTCCTCACATTTTTTGGCTTTGAAGTGAATCATGGTTGTGGACATTATGTATGAATGTGCAGATATCTGTGAACATGAATTTGATGTGGAAGTTGAACTTGGAATGTCGGGCTTGTGCGTGAACTATACCATGTCCAATGCTTCGTCTGTTATTGTTTGGAAAGTAATTGCTGTTATTACATGACCCAAAGAAAAACATTTTGTGCCACATCAGTAGATGCACGGACATCACAACAGGCATGCTGACTGGATAAACATTTGAACCTAGCTATTATGAAGGAAATTTTGTATTGACAACAGTTTTAGATAGCAGGAGACGCCTAGCCTGCTCTGCCTCTGCTAGCTTATTTCTGGCTTCTTCCATCTCTTCTTTGGCTTGGGTGAAGAGAGCATCTGATTGCTCTTTTCGCTTCTTCAGGAACTCAGCTACATTCTCAAGGGCTGCTGCATGCTTTCTTTCAGCCTTTACTAATGCCACGAGGACACGAACAGCTGACGACTCCACCTGGCTTGTGTGTAATCCAGCATCATCTGGGAATTTGCACCTTGTGTCTAATCCAACATCATTAGGGAACTGGCACCTTGTGTGTAATCCAGCCTCATTTTGGAAACATGATCTCGAGGTTGACCATACTTCCCTCCTCGCAGGAACTGCATCCTGACATGAAGTTACTTCTTTTTTAGATCAATACTCAGAGCAACCTAGATCCATTTAGTAGAAGCCAGATAAACAGAACTCGGAGAAGTGAATTCAGAAGGAAAAAAAATAAAAACAGACTACAAGGTGAGAACACCCACTTCCTACATCAAGCTAAAAACGAAAGCATTAGGACGATTAAGACTCTTCTTATTACACATCGAAGAACACCACGCTTAAGAGAAACAGAAACTACAACATATACACATCGAAGAACACGAGGCTACACGAAAGTAATTGAAAGGGTGTTACTTACCAAAGCTCGTTTTACAGGTTCGGTGCAGCTCCTCTTTAACTTGCCATGCTCCTTGAAGATGTCCCGAATATCCCGTGTTTGGTCTGCATCGCTCCTCTGCATGTTCGCACTCGTGGTTTTAAAATCTCAACATGGCAAGAAAAATATACTACTAGTAATACTCGCGCATCTTGTGGGCAACATTAAAGCACTCGTCTGCCATGTTAGAGCATCTCCAACAGAATCGCAATGCGCGGCGCTTTAAAAAAGCGTTTACAGTGCTGAGATCGAGAAGTAGATACTAGAGAGTAGAGGATAGTTCTCAACATAGATAGATAAAAAAACATAATTCAACTACTCCTCGTCGTCCGACTCCTCCTCGGTGATGTCCTCCTCCGACGTCTGACTGTAGGCGTGAAGATACCGATCGTCGTCGGATTCCCAGGGCGACGCTGCTCCTAGCCTCATGTTGAATTGAGCGTCCGCTTTTCGCCTACGCTTGTCCTCGCGATAGGCGGCTCGCTCCGCCCTCCTCTTATCCCTCTCCGCCCTCCTTTGCGCGTAGAACTCGCGCTCTTTGATGATGTCCTGCGGGAAGTGTTGGCACCACAGCGCCATGGCTTCCTCGTCCATCTCGGCGATGCCGAGACGGTGCTCCCTCCTCCGGTTGTCGCGACGATCCTCGTCGGTGCTAAGCCGCGGCAGAGGCGCGAGCTCCTGCGCCCGCTCCCGCGTCGGCACGTTGGGGAAGTTCAATGTTCTATGAGGCCACCGGAGGTGCTACACCGCCCCGTCGTACGCGCGGGCGGCCTCGTTGGCGGTGTCGAAATTGCCGAGGCCGAGGCGCATCCTGCGGAACCGGATCTCGGCGGAGAAGCCGCCGGAGGGACGCGCGCGGATGCCGCGGTATCCCCAAGTTTCCCGGCGACGCGGCGGCATGGTGGAGCGGCAACGGCGAGGCGAAAAAGAGCGGGGAGAGAGCGGTGGCGAGGCACAGAGCGGGGAGAGAGCGGTGGCAAGGCACAGAGCGGTGGGAGGGCGTTGGATTTTATAAAGCGCGCCGGACGCCGCGCGCCAAAACTAGCGCACGCCCGGCCGCTTTTTCCCGCACGCGCGCGATCCTTTCCCGACGTCTGTGCTATCTCTACTCTCTTCTCTACTGTTATATTTATTTTATATTTAATATTTAATATTTATCTCTACTTCCTTTACTGTCTACTTTTTTTCTCTATACTTTTTTCTTGCAATATAGGCCGTCCGATTTATATCTAACAGATAGGAAGGAAACGAATGGGAATTTTGCAAAAAGATACCCATACCCCTCTCCAGATTTGCAAATAAGGCCTTCCCTCGTTCATCCTTTTCTCCCACAAGATAAACTACTCATACAAATGCATCTTGATGCGTGCAACGCATGGGCATCTTGCTAGTTCTAAAAACCTTTCCATCATTTGCCACACTACTGGTTGCAGATGAAAAACCTACCCAAGCACAGCGCGATACAGGAGCGACGCACAATTACAAGCTGATATTCTGTTGGACAATGGAGGCTATAACCAATTACTTTTATGGGAACAATAGCACCCAGGAAATTTGAAGGGTAGGTATGAACAAAATTGGAACTGCACATGTACTGCTAAGTGATTCAATACACACATTACCAATCGAGGAGGAGAACGATGGTCGCGGCGGCCTCTGTGAGTCATGGTCGGCAACGGGAGTCAGTTCATTTTCCACGACGGTGGTACTTCTGCGCTTGGCGTCGGCTTCCGGGAAGCAGATCCGAGACCGTGGAAGACGATGCCGAGGAAGAGGCTCCGTGTACGATGACGACGGTGGACCGGCTCCAGTGCGGCGTACGAGGTCGTCGATGAGGCAGATGCGCTGCAGTGGACGAGTGGGCCGATGTAAAGGGGAGGGGCACAAAGGCTGCGGTGCCGTGGAGAAGTCTATTTTGTGGTGGGGATAGAAAATGGGGAGTATTCAGGTGTACTCCCTCCGTTCCAAATTACTCATCGTGGTTTTAGTTCAAATTGAACTAAAACCACGACGAGTAATTTGGAACGGAGGGAGTAATACTCTGGGTGTCGGGGTGGGGTTGGCTGGGCAGGGTGAACCTGAAGTTACGAAAACAGCCCCCTACCAAGCGTCAACCGTAGGCCTGTTCCGAAGGCTATGATGGTAACTTCCCACTGCTCGAATCAGGGTCGCGGGAGATTTTCCCGCCGACCTCAAAATTTTGTGACACTGGACTCCCCGTGTGGTGTGTTGAGTGATTCGGCTAAGCAACTAGCGAGTAGTAGTAGTAAACTCTGCATATTAGGTTTGACCGAAGTCAAATTTCCTAAAGTTTGACCAAGTTTATAGAAAAAAATAAACATTTACCATAACAAATATGTATGATGTGAAAGTACATTCAATAATGAATCTAATGGTATTTATTTGTTATTGTATATGTTAATATTTTTTGTTATAAGCTTTCTGAGAGTTTACAAAACTTGACTTTGACCAATGCTAATACGCGGACTTAAATAAAAACGGAGGGAGTACACATTTGTTTTCTTAGTTTGTAGTGAACTAATCATTTGTTGAAATTGTGAAATAAATATATTAGGCTATTGACTTCGAATGTAATGGTCTATACAATTCAATAGTTACAATCATTGTCGAATCCCAAGATGTATACAAGGTCTATAGTACTTCACAACATGCTCAAACTCACATACACACACACACACACAAAGTAAACTAGAAGACCGTTCTCTCATGTATACACAACGTATCGGCATCTGTCTATGTCTCACTCATGCATGATCATTTGCACATTCACACCTCTCTATGTCTGCATCACACGCACACCGTCTCCACATTGCCCTTCCGCCACAACACACATATGGACACATACACACGTTCTCTCTCAATCACACACACAAAATCAGTATTAAAAAAACTAGGGCGCACCTAAAACGTCCAAATCCAAATAAACACGAACTGGAGCTAAATTCAAATATATGGAAATATTGCAGCGTTAAGAACTTTCACAGGAAAAAAAAGTTGAGTAATATTCGAGGATTGTTTTCACACACACAAAAAGGTTCGGTGGATGTCCTTCGAGCGCGACACGGTGACGCACCGTTCGATCGACCGCGCGGCCGCGGTTCACGCACTTGCACAGGATTCCGTATCATGGTTGTGGTACTAACTAATAAAAGCGCTGCCTAAGTCTAATGTTTACGTGTACTAGTATGGTTTTCTTTTAAGTTTGACCAACCTTATATATAAAACTAAAGTAAGCTCCCACACGCGCACTCATCAATATGCCGCCGCCGCCGTTGCGCATGCCGGCGCCCGCCTGCTCCGGCCAACAATTTCTCGCCCATCACCGCCGTGTCGCCGCCATCCCTGTGCCATGAAGCCGAAGGCTCGCCCGCTCACGTCGTCTGCAGTCCCTCCTCGCGATGCTGCCGCGCTGCCAAGCACGCGAGCAGCTGGTGGAGCCGCGTCTATGCACGCAGCGTACGAAGAGGAGGACGAGCGCGTGCTCTAGCACGCCGGCGAGGAGGAACTAGCGTGTCATTGTCGTCTCCGCCCGCGCGGAGGAGGCGCGCATGGTGGCTGTCGCGGCGGAAGCCGGTCGCGCGCGCGTCGAGCCCGCAAACCGGGTGCGGACGCGGAATCTACCTTCGAGACCTTGAATGCCATGTGGATCCTGCAATCTGAAGGAGCAATTTGGGTCAGTCGACTCATGTGAGCCGTTTGATGCAACATGGATGGCTAGAAGGGCTTCTTCCACCTCTTCTGTCGTCTTCTTCCTTCGCTCCGCCGAACTTTTTTCACAAATCGACTGACCCAAATTATACTACTAGTACGAACGTATTAAGTACAGTAGGAACACGAAGATACGAGCAGTAGTACCAACTGCAAGAAGAACAGTAGTAAGACATAGTACTAGTACTACTGTACGTACTAAAGAGTTCAAATAACGAGAAAGAACATAAACATAGTTCTGCTGGGGCCTCAGCACAACACACCCTTGAAAATAAACTAAGCAACTAGTCCGCTTGACACTGCAGTAGAACCAGCATGAGTGACGGCACTGCCACCTACTCAGAGTCCGAGTCCACGTCCTCGACTTCGTCCTCGTCCCTCTTCCTCTTCCTCTTCGCCGACGCTTCTTTGCTTGAACCGGACACTGGGCTCTGCTTCTTCATCCAACCCTTGTAGATATTTAAACAAAGGTAGGCATCCATTGCTGCGTACAGGATGTGATCTTCATCTAATGTCTTCGACTCCCATGCATGATGAAACTCGTGATGAGGTTTCTTCGGTTTAGCGTACGAAGGATCAATCATGGCTACTGCCAGGGTTAGCATTAAAGGTTGAGAGGAGGACACCAGGCTTGCCTTCTGGAGATCGAAAAGCTGGCCTACAACGAGACCTATCCGACGCAGGACATCCATGTCGTTCTTAAAGCCTACAGTAACGAATTTCACTCTTTTGTCCTTGAGGAAGTTCTTAAAATCCTGGCACTCAATGTCGGCATGGCATATGTGGTAGACCAAGCAAACGTTATGTACGCAAACCTGGATCACGACAGGCTTCTTCCTCTCTTCGTCCTTTAGATCCTTCTCTTGTCCC
Source organism: Aegilops tauschii subsp. strangulata (assembly GCF_002575655.3). NCBI lineage: Eukaryota > Viridiplantae > Streptophyta > Magnoliopsida > Poales > Poaceae > Aegilops > Aegilops tauschii. The sequence goes on from NC_053040.3 coordinate 327,417,305, forward strand.
AGGACTGTGGTGTACTCAACATCTAGCCCAGCGACCCACTCATCCGTTGAACTGTTGAACATGCGTAGGAAGCGAGCAAGCCATGCTTTCACCGTCTCGGATCCACGTGTGTAGATGACGATGAACTGATCGCCGGTGATGGCTCTAACCTGGTACTCAGCGGCGACCATGGAGATTTGGGAGGCCATGGATTTTGGAGGAGGGTTAGGAGAATTTGAACTGTTGTACCCCGCAAAAAAAACTGGGAGCGAACTAATGTGAAAGGACGGGACGACTGGGAGTGAACTGTTGTAAGGTAGAAGACGGGGACGAGTAGGGCGTGCGAACGGCGTGGGGTTGCTGGCTTGCCCGGTGGATAAACAGCTGCAAGCCCCCAAAGAGTTCTCGAGAACTATGCGGGACCCACTAGATGTCATGTCTACTAGACCCATATCGTAGGCCTGACGGTATAGCTTCTGCCTGTTCGCACGCCATGCCGGTGCGTGGATGTAACTTCACTTAATTCCGTCAAACGTCGCGCCTCCCACGACCTTCGCCTCCCTCGCGCGGTCGCGCCCTTTGAGACTTCGACCGGCTATAAATGAGCAATTTTTTTGCCTTTTTTTAGACAAGCAATTTTTTTTGCCTACTCCGCATGCATGATACTCCCTCTGGTCCTTTTTACTCCCGTCAACCGTTTGCAAAGTGTTTGACCAAATTTATACTTTTTTTTGAACACCACCTTATATTAATTAACCAGCCACACTAGTACACTCATTCGATACAATATTCACCACACAGGGTGGTACATTATTTACAAGAATACCATCTAATCTATTGCCAAAGCTATACTTAGCGATTAAGTGTGCCACCTTATTGGCCGAACGGCTAATCTTTGACAATTGAAGATTGTTGATCAACTTCGAGATGCTCAACGCTTTCATCTTCAGGTCACGCATAGCAGACCTGTCATAGTCCCCCGATGCAAGAGACGCTACCACAAAAGCGCAATCAGTCTCTAAAATTACAGGATTATGAAGAGAAATACCTATGTAGAGACCGGCAATGCAAGCCCTAAGCTCCGCTTCCTCCACTCTTTGACAGGCATCAATGAAATCCCACGACCAAATTTATACTAAAAATATCAATATCTACAATACTGATTATAATGAGTATAAGAGAGAGATGATTAAAGTAACATAGGTAGATACCATAACATAATAAATGTGATGCTACTATGTGTCATGCATGGCAATAAATGAGACCACCTATGATACTAATCTATGATACTATGCACTATAGAGGTAGTAACATAGACTAGTAACATATGCATGTTACTAGTCTAAGTTACTCCCCACTATGACCAGCCTTAGAGTACCACTACCTCCCTTCTAGTTTAAAGGGCTCGATTCAAAAATTTCACCTACTCTTAGCAAGATAGTAGAGGCGGTGGAATAGTTTTTGAAGTCTGCAAAAGTACTCAACTAGTGCTGTCGTTCTTCACAAAAAAATGTGTTTACCAATGCATGCATGAACACTAGTTACTCTAACCCCCCTCTCTTCTTTAATTCTTTGCCACATCAGCATGTTTGCTATTCCCGTGTGCATGATACCAGCTAAGATACCACCATTATGGCCAGCCTTAATCATCGCATGCAATAATTTAGTGCACCTTGAAATATGAACATGTGTGGGGCGTGTATGTTTTTAATGACTTGAGACTATACCTAGCCCGGCATGCAAGATGACTTATTATGCACCGTTCCCCATACCTGCAGGAAGCCCGTTCGTCTCCAAATCTTTTCCTCTCCATGTGTGGAAACAATATGCCTGCCAAACTCTCCTTCTCCCTCCGGCGATCCCACCACTCCACCCCGTGTGAAAAAATCGGCATGCATGACTCTCCTCCCCCCACGCTTGTCCAATCCGTTGTGACCAGCAATATTTCCACCCCTTCGCTCCCCCGTAATTTACTCCAACAAATATGCCCACGTAGCTGTTACTTAACTACAGGTGCATTAGCTCACTGACATATGGGCCCAACAGGGGTCTAGCCGACATGTCAGTGACGCAAATGGACCTGCAGTTAAGTCAGTGCAGCTCAGTCCATATCTTACGTAGGTGTGCCATTACTCGCTATAAATACTGCGCCTCCCACGACATCGCTATCTCCTCCCCCTCATGTTCACGTTCATCGCTATCTCCTCCCCCTCCCTCTCACGTCGACCACCATGGCATCGCCCCTCCCAAGCCCTAGGGGCCCCTCGTTGCACCGCGCGGACGGTCACGCGTCGTCGTTCCGTTCCTCGCCGCCACTAGTCGAGGAGGACGCGTCGGTGTTCCGCTCCTCGCCGCTACGCGACGTGTCGCCGTTCTGTTCCTCGCCGCCACTAGTCGAGGAGGACGCGTCGGTGTTCCGCTCCTCGCCGCTACGCGACGCGTCGCCGTTCCGTTCCTCGCCGCCACTAGTCGAGGAGGACGCGCCGGCGTTCCGCTCCTCGCCGCGACGCGATGCGTCGCCGTTCCGTTCCTCGCCTCCACTAGTCGAGGAGGATGCGTCGGTGTTCCGCTCCTCGCCGCGACGCGTCGAGGTGGACACGTCGGCGTTCCCAATCTCGCTAGCACGCGCGCCGGAGGACGCGTCGGCTCCCCGCTACGAGGAGAACACCGCGCCGCCCGCCGAGCCCCCCAGCCTTGAGGAGCTTTGGAAAGAAATGGATGTCACCTTGTGGGAGGCTTTGCCTCCAGCAGAGCGCGCCAAAATAGAGGCGGAGAAGAAGGCTGAGGAAGAGAAGCGCACCGCCGAACAAGCTGCCTGGGAGGCCTATGTCGCGTCCGAGAGAGTCGGGCAAGTGGCTCTTTGGCAGAAGGCTCGTGCGAGGGCCGTGAGGGTGGCGGAGGACGCCCATGCCGACGCCCTGAGTGCAGTCGGGCCCAAGCGCCTCATCTATGCTTGGCGGTACGTGGACCGGGTGCCCGCTTCCAGCAAGGAGGAGTACCTGTTGGCGCCGGATCACCACACCGGTGAGAGCGCACAGGGAAACGGCCACGCACCAGGGCACTCGTGGCGTGCCGCAAGCGCTCCTGCGAGCGTCGTGGCTTTTAGGAGGAGTATAATTTTTGTTTCGTAAGGCGATCTCATTAGTTTTGGGACGCAAATGATAAATCCCGAACGTTCAGGAATTTTTAGCATCCTTAATTAAGTATGTAAAAGGGAAAGTTTGGAAACCTTGTGTATTCGTACGCATTTTGCAAGTACATGCATATAGCACAAACTTTACTATATACTATCGCACTACACGTCTCTCTCGATATATGCTTGCAGACTGTGCTACTCCCTCCGTCCAGGTCAATAAGTCATCTTTGGTTGTGCACCGTGACCAAGAAGGAGGGAAGACTTATACACCTAGACGGAGGGAATACTACTATTACTTATGTACGTGCAAATGCACGTTTTAACATTACGATGCGGTTTTTGTAAAAGTAGAAAAACAGCACTAGTCAAGCTTGTGAAACAATTCAATGCAAAACAAATGCAAAAATGCTCGTTTGATTGTTTACTTTTAGCTTCCTTCTCTGTGGTTATTTCTCTGTCGTACTTTGTACGGAGTATCTCACTGGTTGGAAAGGCATGCAAATTCCCAAACCGCTTCCTACACCCTGTATCGAATTTTTTGCCTAACAAGTTGTGCCGTGCAATTGGAATTCCAACTTGAGTACTACTACTAGTAGGAGTACCAGGGGCCAGTTCTTTTAGGCTTCTAGATTAGTAATCCCATAAGAGCAAGTACAATAGAGCTGAGTCAGCGGGCTATAAGAAATAAACTAGTATATTTCTGCTTAGTTGGAGGAAAGAGAAGAGGAGAGAGAAGGTAAGCGGGCTCTTCGTGAAGAGCCAGCTCTAGCACGTGCTCCTAGGCACTTTGTGAGAATGAGAAGTGGGCCACATAATAAGAAAGTAGTACATTCTTTTGATCTATTATTGTACATGTTGGCTATAAGATGGGCTGTAGATGACATGGCACTGGCTTATAGCCAGCAGCTGGCTATGCTATTAACCATGCTCTAACTACTACCTCTGTCCTGGTTTATTGGTCCCCATTGTAATCTGTGTCAAATTTTTATCATAAATTTAACTAATGAAATGTTAGTGCATGTCACATGCACTACTCCATCCGTCTAGGTGAGTAAGTCATCTTAGGCTGTGCACCGTGACCAAGGAGGAGGAGAAAACAAGAAACGTTAATGTTTATTTGCTAATTAGTAGTATTGCATGCAATGAACTAACCACTGCATGTCGTGTTTGATATCTCAAGTCATTAAAAGCATGCACACTCTTTATCTCTTATTGGTTGATATGTCAAGAAACAAGAAACGAGGTAGAAGTTAATGCACCGCGCCTAAGTGTGTTGGGATTATTTGGTTTTCGTAAGATGACTTACACACCTAGACGGAGGGATTACAATGGTGAGGAATAAACCAGTTAAATCTTTGGTCAAAATTTAGCACAAATTACAATGGTGAGGAATAAACCAGGACAGAGTAGTAGTTTAGAAGCCCAAATAAATGACTGAGGTGCCTTATTGTTACTCTCCACTGTGACTAGTCTTGTGAGAAAAGCCGGGGAAGCCGCCAAAAGAACTGGCCCTAGGAGTAGTAGCTAGGGATCGAGTGTGCGAGATGAACCAGAGAAAGTAAATGCAGAGAGATGAAATGCAAAAAAGATGGAGGGATGTGATGGTTGCTTGTCCGTTTATTTTACCAGGCCACTTATTACTGGGAGTGGTTGGGTTTTGTGATATGACTGCTTTACTGCCGCGCCACGAGCGGGGTGAGAGGTGAGACTCCCGTGCAGCGCCGCCCTCTACACTTGTACTACATCGGTCGTGGTTTATTAGTCCCCCATTGAATTTGACTGAAGATTTAACTGACAAAATGTTAGTGCATGTCAACAAAAACTATATCGTTGGATTCGTATTTGAACATAGTTTTGAATGATATAATTTTAGGTGACATGCATTAGGATTTATCGTACTATATATAATGTTAGTTCAATTTTTGGTCGTACTAATCTATAGTAGTAAGGTGCCCATGCGTTGCACGGAAGAGTGAAATGCATTGATCGGGGAGTTGTTTATTTTGACAAAGGATGTGGGGGTCATCTCATGTGTAACGGGTATCGATAGGTTTCTTCGGATATTATTTCATCTCTAGAGCTCACAAACATCCGGGTGAAATAGATAAAAAGGTATCTTTTGCAAACAAAAGCGTTCAACTGTTCAACCTGCATCCAAAACTTCTGAAGAAATAACACTTATTGTGCTTTGCAAGAAATGATCTTTAAGAATGAGTTTTTGAGTATCGATTGTTATACATGTTGGCTACAGATGACATGGCACTTTCTTATAGTCAACAGTTGGCTATACTATTAAGTAATATTAACCATGCCCTTATACACCTAGACGGAGGGATTAAATCAGGATGACTTGCAAACGGGCAGAGGAGATGTAAGAAATGGTTCATCGTAAGTCTTTCACCAGTACTGTAGTAAAAATTCATACATGGAAGATTCTAGACTAAACCATAAACGGATACACTTTTATTCATGCGCGATACTCCAATAGAGCAAGATCCTGCATGGAAGTCTCCACATGCTTAGACAGCGGATTACATTGAGCGAAGACTAATGATCAACATTTAACTTGATAATGCGTACTTCCAGGTGAACCTCCTTGGAGTCCCCGTGCACCGCGTCGGCGGGTAAAGGAGGCCATGGGTTTTCCAAGTCCACATTGGTGGGATAGTCCCAACTCCCTAGAGTCCAAGTCCATTCGATGAGGCCGGTGTCGCCGCCCACGCGACCCGGAGGGGTAGTAACACTGACCACGTACCCGTACATCGGCCTCGTGTCAGTGTCAGTGTCAGCGTCAGCGGCGTCGCCCCTGACGCACATTACAGATACGGGGCGGCGGCCTGCGCGGGCCTCGCCGGTGCCCACGATCAAGAGGAAGACGCTACCGTCCTCCTCCGAGACTAGCAGGCGGCGGTGATCCTCCAGCGACTCCGGCATGGTGAACGGGTAGCACGTCTCGTACTTGATGTTCTCCGCCAAGGGCCAGCAGTGACCGCTGCACGCATCCATGAGGTGATGCACCATGTCCGCCGGCGAGCCACAAAATGGCATCGGGCACTCATAGCAGTGGACGAAGGGCTCCTTGGAGGCATCGACCAGGCCGTCCATGAAACGGGAGTGGCTGTAGGGGACGTTGCGCCAGTTGAATATATGAGCAAGTTACTACGAGATTTAATCCGAATAAGCACAAAATAAATCATGACGGCTATAACAGAGATGAAACTAATCATGTGGACTAGCATAGTAGTAGGATACAGAGTAGAAACATGAATTCTACCACGATTTCGAACAGGAAGGACAGAAACACATACGGTGCAACGGGAGCAGCACCGTTGGCGTTGAGGTTGTCGCCCATGTCCAAACACCACGTAGACACGGTCTTTGAGCACGGTTCGTAGTCGTTCCACGCTCGGGCATTGAAGTTTGTAACTATTTTAGATTAGAATATACTACTCCTCCGGTGCTAGTAGTAGAGCAGAGTCCTACTCTACTACTCTACTCAAGCAAGTTAGGGCATAGCACTGTAGGGAGTACCAGTACTGTGATCACTCAAGCAAGTTGTCTGGCATCGACATGACCCTACGCTGCTGGTATGTGTCTCGTAAGTCAAGCGGCGTGTTGTAGTCATCATCACCTGTCCACTTCCCGCAGCACATATTCGGTTCTCCATCTTTGTCCGCACATAATCTCGTCCAATCTCCCATCCCCGCTAACAATGGCAGAACCGAGCAGCATCCGCCGAAAGAGTGGCTGGAATTCGCTCCCCACAGAGGTAATCAAGCTCATTGTTTCGCGTGTGGACAATCTCAGTACCATGCCGCTCGCCGCGTGCTCGTCGAGGCTGTACCGTTTACTCAAAGCCCTCAGGCCGGAGCTTTTTAAGCCAGCTCCTTGCTTGCTGATGCCGCCTGATCTTCAGAAACGGCGTGTCACGTAGCATAACGATCGTAGGGTGGCGAGCATCAACCCCCTTGACTGCGATCCGATCCCCGTCAGCCTCAACTACATTAACGGTATGTACTGGGTCAGCATGAACACGTCTTAGATGGTGCTCGTCGACGGTCGCGGTAGCTGGATGCTCGTGGAGGTCTACACCCGGCGATTGACCCCCTTCCTTCGATTAACACTGCACTGCTTTGGCACCGCGGCCCAGAATACTCGGAATCTTACAGTAGCCAACATCATACCAAGTTTGATTTGCTCAAGGTTGTAATCTGCCAAGTGCCCACAAGATCTGCGAATTATAAAGACTTCGGGCTAATTGCGTTCTCGCCTATCTGACAGGTCACTGCGGTAAGTGGATAAATCTGCACGTCCATCGCAGGATCATACATCCTCCATGGTTCTCTGATGCCATTGAACACAAGGGCTTCATTTACGTTGTCGACTCCTTCAATGGCTGGACGTATTGCTGGCCTACTCCAGTCATCGCTACAAATGGCTGTTACAGCAGTATGTTACTTTCCTATGATATCATGATGGCTTGCTTATATTACTGTCAACATTTGCTAAAAAACTATTCATGCTCATAACATGTTGTTCTTAAGATTGACTCAATCAAGAGCCCTTTTTTATTTGACTCCAACTTGATATGATGTTGTAGGCCGCCTGGTGTCCCTACCCTTCCTAATCCCAGAACCTTTCAAAGAAAAGCGGCATGGTGCAGGTTGTTCCTGGCTCGATCAGACGACGGCGAAAGATTGATGATCGTTCGCATGTACCGGACGTGTTGTTTCGCGGAATACAATCACAGTCACTGCAAGGTCTTTGAGCAGGATCCCAGCTTCTCTGGGCCTTCAGGAATTTTTGACTGGAGGCTGGTAAGTAGCCTTGGTACACGCTCTCTATTTGTCGGGCTGAATTATCCGATTAACCAGGAGATAACCGACGGCAAGGATCATGATGGCAGCGCGGTTTCGTTCATCAGGCAAAACTGTGTGTACACAGCATACCATGCGTCTCTGCATGCACCATACCCTGATATGTGCTGCCACGCTCTGCAGCCCAAAGTAGGAGAGAGCGTCACAAGTATCAGACTTCGACCTGCTGGCTGGAGTTTCCCCCGTCAGGCACCCATCTGGTTCAAGCCGTCAGCCAATCCCCACAGCTTAATAAATAGTAACGTCTAACTGAGCCAGTTAGTTAGATGCGTACACTTGGTGTAGTAGGATCTTTATTTAGTTTGATGCATACACTTGTTCTTTTTTGGTAGCCCTTTTGTAATGATGGCTGGTGTTTGGTTTGGAAGAGAGAGCTGCGTCTTCACTTCTGGCCTGCTTACTGCTTCTGTTGCACCCCCAACCCTGGTTGTTGCTGCTGCTGTTTTCAATGTACAATCAGTAGTATATTTCGTCTGTTGGTTGAATAAATGTGTTGTTAGAATGACAAACACAATGTTTTGGAAGTCGTTGCACGGTTCGATCCTTTAGTGCCCCGTACCGTACGTAGCGCATACTATTTTTCGTACGGAACACATTTTCCACTTGTTGATAGCATGCAGCCCACTGATGAAGGCCCAATAGAGAAGCCCATAATTAACTGGAAGGGAGGCTCTCACATGAATCCGGCCCAGGTACATGCTCATGGTCCCCTAAACATAAATAAGTAAATAAATAAATAGAGCTAAATGCTCATGCACCAATTCTTTGGGAAAATAGGTAGCCCAGTATTTATTTTTGAAGAATACCCAAGCTAGGCCTATTTGTTTTCTCCGAATTACTGGGCTGCAAATCTTTCAAGACGAGGAGGGATGCATTCCGGCCTGGCTTAAGAGTATGGTCAATGTCTGTTAAAAGTAATATCAAAAGGGGTTGAAAATTCCAAAAAAATTATAGCAAATGGGATATAAGTTCTTTTTTTGTTTTTGTTCTTCACTGATATCTTATACGTATTTCATTGGATTTAACATGACATAGTACTAATTTATTTTTAAATTCATTTTAGTATGGCTATTAATTTTTGGATTAAGAATATTTCGTTCCCCAGCAAAAATTTGCGAATTTTCAAAATTTCCCACATATTTAGTTAATTTTTTGACCCTGGTACTGACCAGAAAATGGCCAGCAATTCTAAAAATGGAAAACGGGCTGCAATAAATTCCATATGAATTAGAAAATGAGTGAAAATTATAAAAATAATAGCAAATGGGTTGTACACGCCACATATTTCGAGGCTGGCTTGTTTACGCAAGGCTTTGTCAGTGAACACACGATTCTAGCAGCAGTGACTGTTGGATGTCCATCCAACGGCCGACGTGCTTCTTCAATCTCTGATCTTCCTGCTCTAGTCGCCTAAACTAGCACCGGCGGGACTGCCTGGTCCCTCCTCTTGTGGCCCGCTGTGATGCCGCGCAGGCTTCCCCGGCCCACCCTACTCCCTCCGCTGGCCTGGCCGCACGCAATCAACTGCCTCCTTATTACGTGAAAAAAATGATTCCTCCCACTGACATTTGGGGCGCACCGGTTGGGAGGCTGACCTGTGGGCCTACTAAGTTGACGCGTACGCAGGGCTTGTCAACTTAGTCAACAAACGATTCTAGCAGCAGTAACCGTTGGATTTGAATCAAACGGTCCTGCTGCTTCTTCAATCGCTGCTCTTCTTGCACCAGCCGCCCAAACCAGCGCCGGGGAGACCGCCTGCTCCTGCCTCCAGTGGCCGGCTGTGCTGCCATTGAGGCCTCATCGGCCCCTACTACTCCCACCGCTAGCCAGGCCCTGCGGCGACGGCAGCCTCACACCGCAGCCGAACCAGTGAACCCTCGTACTCCTCTCCGCGTGGGCATCCACTGTCGCGTCTTCCCCGGCTCCGCGGCGTCCCCTTCCTAGGACTCGGCGTCGTCCACCGCCTTGGTGCTCTCGGCGCGGCGTGGTCAACGTGGTCAACAACATTCCATCAGAAGAGTACTGTACGTGGAGAGGCTGACAGCTGGGTCCACGGCCACAGCCCAGTTTTTTTATGATTTGCCAAGTAAGTCGCTTTGTCAGGCCTATTGGGCTGCAAATCTTTCAAGACGAGGAGAGCTTTCATTCGGCTGGCCGAGAAAATGGCCCATCAGTAATGAGAAATGGGCTGTACATTTTTAAAACACATCAAACCGGCAATTAGTTTCAAATATCTTTTTTTTCATTTCGAGATTTTAAATTACATTAATTTTTATGCGTGGAGAATTTGTTGGATTTTATATTGATATACATTTATTTTTAAGATCAGTTTGAATGTGAGTCGAAATTTCGGGATTAAAAACAGTTCGGACCGCACCGAAATATGCAAAATTTCGTATAATTTTTTAACCGTGGCCACAATATGGCCTGTAATGCTAACAAAAAGAATATGGGCTCCAAAAAAACCTTAATAATTAGCAAATGGGCTATAAATTATTAGAAATAATGGCAGATGGGCTGTATGTTGTTTTCCACAGATTTGAGGCTTTCCTAAAAAAGATTGACGCACAAGCACTGACTGTTGGATGTCCATCCAACGGCCGTCGTGCTTCTTCAATCTCTGCTCTTCCTGCTCCAGCCGCTCAAACAAGCGCCGGTGGGACTGCCTGCTCCCTCCTCCCCACGGCTGGCTCTGCTGCCACGCAGGCCTCACCGCCCCACCGTACTCCCATCGCTGGCCTAGCCATCCCTCTACTCACCCACACCTGCTGTTATTCTCCGGCGATGGCAGACGAACCAGTAAACCCTCATACAGTCGTACTCCCCTCCGCGTGGGAAACAACTGCCAAGTCTTCCCTGCCTCCGTGTCGTTCCCTTCCTAGGCCTCGCCGTCGTCCATCGCCCTGGTGCTCTCGGTGCGGCCTGGTCAACGTGGTCAACGACCGACATGCATCTGAAGTGGACTGTACGTGGAGAGGCTGACAGCTGGGTCCACGGCCGCACGCAAGGAAATGCCTCCTTATTACGCGCAAAATAATGATTCCTCCACCTGACATCAGGGACCCACCGAAAGGGCCTCTGTATTTCGCGAAAAAAACGTTACCGCCGCTGACAGCTCGGACCCACCAGCTATATCTTCGCACGCAAGGAAGTGCCTCCTTATTACGCACAAAAAAATGAATACTCCCCCTGTTAGCTGGGACCCAGTATAGTGGCAGGCTGACTTGTGGGCCTACTAAGTTGACGGGGACGGAGGGCTTTGTCAACTTAGTCAATATGCACGATTCTAGCTCCAGTGACCGTACGATGTCCATCCAACGGCCGTACTGCTTCTTCAACCTCTGGTCTTCTTGCTCCAGCCGCCCAAAGCAGCGCCGGTCGTGTCGCATGCTCCTGCCTCCCGTGGCCGGCTGTGCTGCCGCGGAGGCCTCACCGCCCCCTACTATTCCCACCGCTGGCCAGGCCCTGTGGCCACGGCAGCCTCACACCGCAGCCGAACCAGTGAACCCTCGTACTCCTCTCCGCGCGGGCTTCCACTACCGCGTCTTCCCCGGCTCCCCGTCGTCCCCTTCCTAGGCCTCGCCGTCGTCCACCGCCCTGGTGCTCTCGGCGCGGCGTGGTCAACGTGGTCAAGGAACGACTTCCATCGGACGTGGACTGTACGTGGAGAGGCTGACAGCTAGGTCCACGGCCGCAGCAAGGAAGTGCCTCCTTATTACGCGGAAAATAATTATTCCTCCACCTCACAGCTGGGACCCACCGGACGGGCCACTGTATTTCGTAAAAAAAACGTTTCCCCCTGACTGCTGGGACCCACCAGCTACATCTTCGCATGCAAGGAAGTGCATCCGGGCAAAAAAACGATTCGCCCCCTGACTACTGGGACCCACCAGCTACATCTTCGCAGGCAAGGAAGTGCCTGACAGTCGGGACCCACCTGGTCGAAGCGTACGTAGCGTTGTCATTCTGGTCGCGAACGTGTACGTACATATATACTGGTGGATGTAGAGGCGTGCACGTGTCGTAGTAGAGGCGCGTACGTGTCGTAGTAGAGGCGCGCACGTAGCATGTACACGTACGTACAGCGGCCAGGGTGCAAGAAAGAAAATACGGCCACGTATGTGTACATACGGGCGGGGTCTCGAATGCCTACTCGCGCATACGTACGGCCAGGGCTCGTGTATATGGCTGGGTCGGAACGGAGAAACAGCGTCGTCGTCGTGTTCATGGGGAGCCAACCGGCTGGGTCGGAATGGAATGCGTCGTCGTGTTCATCGGGAGGGCTTGGACGGAACAGCCGATGGAAACGAGGCCTGGCGTACCGCAGAACGGAGGAAACGGCCTTGTGTTCGACCGGCCACGTTTGAAACGGGATCCTGTTCATCGGGAGGGGTCTGGCGTACCGCAAAACGGAGGAAACGGACCTCCTACGGTCGAAACGGGGGTCCTGTTGATCGGGAGGGGTCTGGCGTACCGCAAAACGGAGAAAACGGACTTGTGTTGGAGCACTACGGTCGAAACGGGGGTCCTGTTCATCGGGAGGGGTGTGGCGTACCGCAAAACGGGACTCCACGGGATACTGTTCATCTCCACCGTCGACCCCCTCCAGCCTCCACGGGCTGCTGCTCATCCACCGTCGACCTCCTCCAGCCTCCACCTGCGACTGTTCATCCACGGGCTCCTGTTCATCCAGCCTCCACCACGCGCTACTCCACCGGCTACTGTTCAACCAGCCCTCTCCACGGGCTCCTGTTCAACCACCCCTCCACGGGCTACTGTTCATCCAGCCCTCCACCGTCTACTGTTCATTCTGCCCTCCACGGGGTGGTCCAGTTCATCCAGCCCTCCACGGGGTCCTGTTCATCCAGCCCCAACCGGCTCGATCGATCGGGGTCCTGTTCATCCAGAGGCAACACCACGGGGTCCTGTTCATCCACCCCACCGGGAACTGTTCATCCAAACCCCCCAGCAACGCTCACTGTTCATCCAGAGGCAGCATCGATCGGCTTCAGTTAGCAGCAGTAGGGAAGGAATCGCTCGATCGGGTTCAGTTAACAGTCATCGATCGATCGCTTGGGTTCAGTAACGCGTAGCCTGCAGTGCAATCGCTCGGGTTCAGTTAGAGCCCAACGCCTCGCTCGGGTTCAATTAGAGCCAACGCCTCGCACACACACGCGTACGTGTATGAGAGAAACGCGCATCGCTCGGCAGCCGACCTCCCACCGTAACCGGGAACTCCCCGAAATTTTCCTCGCCCTCGCTTCTACCACGGTTTTTTCCGTCATGGACGGCCCAAAGAATGTCATGCAGCTGCGTCTCCGGCCCGCCCAAGACGAAAAGCCCATTTTCTGTCATGATTTTTTGTCATAGAAGTAGGAGCCCACCACATCTATGATGATACCGGGTTTTGTCACAATTATCGTCATAGAAGTGTCATATGTATGACAGAAAAAAAATTCGTTCGGCCCAAAATGTCACGGATGTGTCTTTTTTTTGTAGTGCCTGCTTTTGTACCTGCTATTGTTACCTACCTGCTTATCCTAAACTGCTTAGTATAGGTTGGCTAGTGATCCATCAGTGACCCCCACCTTGTCCTTGTTGCCCCTGCTTCATCATCAATGACTCGATCAACGTGATCGATGACCAGAGCCCGACACCTCACATCATATCAAGCCCCTTTTTGTTGCTCGACTCTGCAGAGTTACCATCGAGTGCCGAGGGTGGAATATCATACATCACTCCTGATGAGATCTCTGTAGTGTAGCTATTCGGTCGTGGTCATCGAGGGTGGTTCCTCCTTCACCATTCATGATACGGCTCTGTCGTGCAACACCTCAAGTGTGAACCTCGAGGGTGGTTCCTCTTACGTTCACCTTGATGATTACATCGAGTGGAATCCACCGGGGGTGATTCCTCGGGTTTTCCCCTTGATGTCTGGACACACAGTTACATTGACTTTACTTGAGACCGTTGTGAAAGCCGGGTGGGCCCGGAGAGCACCCGTGCGATGTGACGGTGGCGGCTGGCTGTTTAGCGGTATCACCCAGGAGCGGTGATAGCTCCGGACTTGTCCCGACAGCCGTCACTACTTTAATTGTTAATGCACTAACATGTTTGGGTATTTATTCTGAATTGGCATTTGGCCTTTACGCACTAACCACCACGTGAGAATAGTTATGGGCCTCGACATCGCAGTATCAGCCGAAGCTTTGTCAGACGTCCAGTTCAGCATTGCGGCACGGCTGGGCCGGCACCATCCTGTAGTGGTGGAGCCTGGACCCGCCCTGCACGCAACAACCCGGAGTGCAACGGGCGATGGGCCCAGACCCCGGAGTGCTTAGGATGTAGACCGACGGGGACCTCTCTGCTGAGCCTAGGTAGGGCTACGACGTGTTCATCTTCTGAGGCCGGGCATTGACCCCAGAAAGGTGTGTCCGACCACAGTGATCAAGCGTGTTGGGTAACATGGTGCACCCCTGCAGGGAAGATATATATTCGAATACCGTGTCCACAGTAATGGACGTTCAGACTTGTATCCGGATCTTATATAACTAGAAATGGATACTTGAGACATGAGATGGATATGTGGCTCCGAGATTGCTTTCTCGTAGGGAGACGAGGAAGGATCTCTGGGCGTTAATGCTACAACATGTTTGTTAAATATAAACTGCTATTCTTTACTCTTCTACATGCTGCAAGATGCTTGGAGCTGCTTGAAGATGCTAGTCTTCGATAGGCTAGGCCTTCCCCTCTATTCTGGCATTCTGCAGTTCAGTCCACAGATACATACCTTCCTTTGATACCAATGCATACTTAGTATAGATCTGATGCTTGCGAGTACTTTGGATGAGTACTCACGGTTGCTTTGCTACCCCTTTTCCCCCTTCTTCCTTCTTTCCGGTTGTTGCAACCAGATGGTGGATCCCTGGAGCCAGATGCCACCGCCGACGGATATTACTACATGGAGACCGCCGACGACCAGGAGTAGTTAGGAGGTCCCAGGCAGGAGGCCTTGCCTCTTCGATCATTGTTGTTTTTGTGCTTGCCTTCTTAAAGCATCCTTGTCTAACCTATGTCTGTACTCAGATATTGTTGCTTCCGCTGACGCTTGTATTCGAGCCCTCAAGGCCCCTGGCTTGTAATATGAAGCTTGTATTATTTTATTTGTGCCTAGAGTTGTGTTGTGATATCTTCCCGTGAGTCCCTGATCTTGATCGTACACATTTGTGTGTATGGTTAGTGTACGGTCGAATCGGGGGCGTCACAGCAATAATAAAGATGTTATTATCATATTTCCATGTTCATGATAAATTTTTATTATCCATCCTAGAATTGTATTGGCCGGAAACATAATTACATGTGTGGATACATAAATGAATATTGTGCCCCTAGTAAGCCTCTACTAGACCAGCTCGTTGATCAAAGATGGTTAACATTTTCTAACCATAGACATGAGTTGTCATTTGATAACAAGATCACATCATTAGGATAATGATGTGATGAACATACTCAACCGTAAACATCAGATCACATCACTTAGTTTAATTGCTATAACTTTCTTCATATCAAGTATCTATTCCTTAGACCATGAGATCATGCCACTCCCGAATACTGGAAGAATGCTTTGTGGGTTATCAAACATCACTTCTTAACTGGGTGATCATAAAGGTGCTCTATAGGTATCTCAGAAAGTGTTTTTTAGGTTGCATGAATCGAGACTAGGATTTGTCACTCCGCATGACGGAAAGATATCTCCGGGCCCTCTCGGTAATACAACATCATGAATATCTTGCAACCATGTGACTAATGTGTTTAGTCACGGGATTGTATTACAGAATGAGTAAAGAGACTTGCTGGTAACAAGATTGAACTATAGGTATGGCAATACCGAAGATTGATTCTCAGGTAAGTACCATATTGCCATACAAAGGGAATCGTATACGAGATTTTCTGAATCCTTGACATCATGGTTCAAACCGATAAAGATCTTCATTGAATATGTGGGAGTCAATATGGGCATCCAGACCCTGCTATTGATTATTGATCGGAGAGAAGTCTCGGTCATATATGCATGTTCCCGAACCCGTAGGGTCACACACTTAAGTTTCCGTAACGCTAGGGTAGTATTGGGATATACATATGGTGAGTACGAAAGTAGTTCATAGTCTCGGATGGGACCCGGGACATCACGAGGAGCTCCAGAATAGTCCGGAGGTAAAGATTTATATATGGAAAGTGATATTCAGAGTACCAGAATAGTTCGAGGGTTTGCATGCAGTGTACCGGGAGGTCCCAAAAGGTTCTGGGGGTCCACTAGAGAGGCTCACCTACCCATAGGGCCACATGGACCCTTAGTGGGTGCCCTAGGCCTATATGGGCCAGGGTGGCCGCACCCCACCAGGTCCATGCGGCCAAAGGGGGCATCTGTCTTTCTTAAGGATTCGAGCCGGTTTCTTTGTTTCTTTTTGCTTTTTCCTTTTCTTTTCATGCTTTTCTTCACCGTTTTTCATTTTTTTTGGCATTTTTTCTTCATTTTTTCTTTCCCCCTTTTTTATGTTGTTTCTTTTTTCATTTTTTATTCTTTTGGTTATTATTCTACATTTTCTGTATATGTCAACAACATTTTCCTAATACACTTCTAACATTTTCTCAATACAAATTAAACATTTTTGTAACACATGATCAACATTTTTTCTACACATGTTTTAACATTCTCAAACTTTTGATTAACATTTTTTCAAATACAACATTAACTATTTTGGAATACATGGTCAACATTTTTTATATACATTTTAAGCATTTTTTAAAATGCTTGATTAACAGTTTGCAAATAAAAGAATTAAAATTTGTTGAATACATGGTCAACAATTTTCTATACACATTTAACATTTTCCAAACGATTAATATACATTTTTCAAACACTTGTTCAACACTTTTTCAATGCTTGATTAACATTTTTATATACATGATAAAAAAATGACATCATTTTTTTAATACATGTTCCACGTTTTTTCTATACACATTTAACATTTCTAAATGCTTGATTAACATTTTTCCAATACTTGTTCAACATTTTTTTTAATTGGTTGATTAACATTTTTATATACATGACATAAAAAATTCATCTTTTTTTATAAGTTATGAATTTTTTTTTATACATACACGTTCAACACTGTCCGAACGCTTGTTCAACATTTTTCAAATATTCTTTCAACATTTTTAATAATTATACAACATTTTCAAATATGCATGTTCAACATTTTTCAAATACTCATTCAACATATTTTAATACTTATTCAATATTTTTCAAATACTTCTTCAACATTTTTCGTATACATGGTCAACATTTTTTCCTATGGATTTAACATTTTCAAATGCATGATTAACATTTTTCAAGACATTAAGAAAAATATTTTTAATTTTTTAATATATATGTTTGTAATTTTTGGAAGTGTAAGAAAAATAAAAAAACAAATATATAAACGAAAAAAAAGACATGAGAGAAAAACAGTAAAGAAAAACGAGGATGTGTGGTCCAGTGTTCCTGGGCCAGCCCATCCGGAGATGCCCTGACGCGACGGTTTCCCTAGGTCTCGCTTAAAGCGAGACATAGGGTGCCCCTCCATTAGCGACGCAGACGGAGTGCTCGCCTGCAGTGGGTCGGGGCCAACATTGCGGCTGCTCACATGTGTTTAGAGAAATGTTATGTGCTTTTTTGAAAAAAGTGTCACATATTTTGAAAATATTCATGTATTTCTTAAAACTGCTCATGCATGCTTAAAAATGGCCAGGTAATTTAAAAAAGCATTCACACATGTTTTAGAAAATATCCATTTGTTTACATAGGTGTTCTTATATATATTAAAATGTTAATTTATTTTTTAAAAGTGTTCAATTAAGTTTTATAAGGTTCACGCACGTTTAAAAAAATATTCATATACCTAAGAATATTCATGTGATTAAAAACTTTTCAAGCACTAAAAGAAGTTTGCGTCATTTTTAAATTTTTTGAGCATTTTAGAACAAATTCATCCAGTTAAAAAACATTACATATTTTTCAAAAAAGATGAATAGGAAAAAAATAGAAAAACAAAACGTGAAAAAGGAAAGCACAGGGAAATGGAAAATATAAAAGGTAAAAATAGAAATTTGAATAATAAAAATAAGAATGTGAAAATAATGTAAACTAAATATTCTTATAGTTCTAACAGTGTTCTCATATTTATTTTAAGGAAACATGAAAATGAGAAGACAAAAAGATGAAAAAGAAAGAAGAAACAGATAAAATAAATTGGAAAAGAGAAGGACACGGGGAAAAAGATTCAAAGAACATTATAAACCATAAATCCTATTCCTAGAACAATTCGTACGAATATCTGCCAAATACTGGTGCTAAAAATACACGGGAGCATAGACGTTTAAAGGTCTCCTGCTATTTGGCAAGCCCATGCCCATCGCCATGTAGGCGATTCGCCTGTGTCGCTCGATACATGTGATATATAGCTTTCGCAGACCAGCTGCAGATAAGGTGTTCAGGTCCAAAAGGCATGCTTATCCTCTAAACTGTTATTCTGCTTCTGAGCAATAAAATAAAAACATGGGCAAAAATCAAGAGATTCTGAATTTTTTAACACATTGTTGGATGTTCTAAGTACCTGCAAATTTTAATGAAGAAAAAACATTCTGATTGCTTTGGGAAAAAACAATGCTCCAAAATACTTTCAGAAATAATCTTTTGGGAGTTTTGATGTTTATTTATCCTAGAGCATTAGGAATTTTTTTTCTTCACCGGATTTTACACATGAGTATGTAGAACATTCAACTGTGCTTTTTCTTCTGAGCCCATTTATGTAGATTAGAAGGAATTATGTGAGGGAGATTAAGAATGTGAGTAGATCATAAACACGTGCAAACCTACATACTAGACGCACTGTTAGAAGCATCACGTGCACTCGGTGGAGCCTTTTTGTGCCTGCTTGGGCTTGACTCGCTGAAAACGGCTAATTTAAGCATTTTTCTATAGCCATGCCAAGAGGTGCTTCAAAAAGTGTGCTATACAAACCGAACATTGCTCACACACACTACCAAGTGGCCAGCTTGGTAAGCTATGAACAAAAATTTGCTCACACACACTCACAAAAAAAAAAGAACGCCCGTGGAGTTTCTGTCGTCATGGCCTCGCCCTTGCTTAACTTTCAGCTTTGACCTGTGCCGAAGCACACACCAACACGAGCATGTGCATCAATCCCCACACCGCATTAGCCAGCGCTCGATCCACCCCATGCGGGATTAACAAAACAACAAGTCAAAGCAGCTAATAACAGCACGGATCCCCGGCATCGCGTCGCGTGGTTTCTCCATATGGATCGTCGGATGCACGGATCCCGCAGCTGGCGCCGAGCGCAGAGGCCGGAGGACGGCACGGGCATGTCGGCGTGACCGGCGAGCCGGCGCCTCCTCGTGCCGGTGCCGGGCACGTGGGTCCGGCGGTATACACGCTTCTGTGCTCTGGCCACCACGGGAATCTTTGTTCCGATGCACACACGTTCCGCCTCAGCCTCTTCTTTTTCCGGTGTCTCCAAGGAGCTGCTGAAGCCGAGTGCATGCGTGCAAATGCTCTCTCTATTTTAGTAGGCGCTGTCGGTCAGCGAAAATGCGAGGCCGGGTTCAGGGAGTCCGGTATTAAAATACCCTTTTTTCTCTGAAATTTGGAAATCTTTATTCAACGATAGCGCACTTGTGACAGTGCTACTAACTGAAAGTAGGTTTAGTATCAGTCCAAACCTCGATCATTTGAAGGGAACATGCCCGCTTAGTGCAAAGATGAGCCGGGAGATTTGAAGATCTAGGTAGATGTTGAATAATAAAAATAGCGTAAACATATAAATAAATCCTCAATTTCTAGAGGAATCGGAGCCACAACCGAGCAAGAATTACGACAAGAGTTTCAGAGGTTCACAATCTTCAGGCAGTCTATCTTCATGCTGATAATCTGACAGCCCCTTAACTTAGCGAAGATGACGCCATCAGACAGTAATACTTCAGTTATTAGGGTCTGTCACCCTATCATGAAGTTTACACGGTGCTCCCAGTAATCCTGTCGAAGAGTGGGCCACACCACCCACCCCCTTTGCCCAGCTCACTCTTGATCCCAAACAACGATGTTGATTTTGATTTAATCAATCATTGTGAAGGGGCGTCAGCCATGCTCAAGGACTGAAGCTAGCTCTTGCGGCAGAAAAAATATGAATAGGCATACAGAATTTTTTTTTGAGAAACTAAAATAGGCATACATATGTGCAGAGTATACTATGTATGTGCAAAATTTTATAACAATATATCTTCACATGTGGCGTACAGAAAAAAGAAAAATATTTAATTTAAGGTGAGCCAAACATTTTTGTTGTTGGGCCGGAATTTTATATTTTCTGTTTAGCATACAAATCACAAAATTCTGAACGAAATTTCACAGGCCCGTAATGAACACATAAAAATTTTGACAAAAAATTGAAGCATTTAAATGTGGTCTATTAATATTATTTTAAAATACCAAACTCCCTATAGCTCGTCAGCCATAAATAGGCACTCTGTCAGTCGGCCGGTATGAAAATCTGGTTCATGTGCTTATATTGATCCACGTGGATAGGTAGAATATGTTAAACTAGGGAGCGGCTAATTAAAAGGTGCCTCTTGGATGGTCTTCCTAAACGACACTCCCATGCATAACGAGGATCACTCCCCATTTGACACTGCGTGGATAGCTCGCTCGGACTATAGCTTTTTCCCTATTAATTTTCATCTTTTCTCCTTTTCGGTTTTATGGGTTATTCAACATACTCATTTTCTTCCGTCTTCTGAGTTTTTTTTTGGCTTTTTCGTTTTTCATATGTAAGAAGCATAGTGTGCTCCTTCCTAGCATGGCAATAAGTATGCTTCAACCCCGCAGGGCACAAGCTCGTACATCTGGGAGCATAGTTGTGCTTCAACCGTGGGAGCATAGTACGCTCAAGAGCATAAATGTGCTCCTACGAAGAGCACACGCGTGCTTACTTGCGGGAGTAGAGTGGTGCTTCACCCATGTGAGAGCATAGATTAGTTCATTTAGGAGTAGTGGTAGTAAAGTTTGGGAGCACATTTTATTTCACTTTGGGAGCATGATTTTCGTTTGTAAAAGTTCAACAAAACATACCAACATTAGATCTAATTTTAAATATCTCGATGCAAGGGATACAACGATGAAAAAGGTTTGTAATTTGGACGAACGATTCATGAGATATTTCGTTTTAACAAGATGGATATAGGGGGAAAAAGCACGAAAGCCTCACATGACCCTCCAAAACTCTTTGTCACCACCAACGAACAAATGTTCCCTCGGGAAGCTCATTCGAGTGAATGGCGTCACCAAACAACGTTCCCTCAAAAACCACTCTCATGGAATGTTGAGGAACTGTCAAGCTATAATAGAGATATTTGTCATGCTATAACAAAGATATTTGACATCCTAATGAAAGATAATAGCCATGCTACAACATAGAAATTTGCCATGTGTTTCTAGGACGAGATTTCCATTTTAATGGTTGCAGATTTGTAGCATACCAAATTTCTGAATTTTGAAATGTTAATTATTTAAATAGGATAGATTAAATTTGCTTGTGTTGCTTAAGCTTAACCAGTTTTGACGAGGATTTGAAGCTTTTGGAGTTTAAATGAATCTTAAATATTCATATTTGAATTTATTTGAAGTTTAAAATATTTTAGGAATTATTTATAACTCTAAATTAATGTTAGGAATATTTATAAAGATCAAAATAAAGTTTATAAAAATATTATATGTATTTTATCAAATATTTGGAGCTGGAACTATTTCTCATGGCTGTATATTAGTAAAAGACTTTTTGTGATATTATTGTATTTTTAGGAAGTGAATTGACATTTTATTTAGCCACATTCAATTTCTTGTTATTAGTAAGTAGGATAAACCATAAAACCCTATTCTAGTTGGGCCATGGCCCACGGCTATATTTCGTGCCGTAGAAACCAGGAGATGACACTCTATCTCTTCCTTCCAGCCCATCGGCAACCCACAACGCAACCCTTTCCCTTTGCTTTTCTCCGAGACACTGAAGGACGGGGTCTGCTTGTCATTTTTCTCCCGAAGTGTGTTCATCCTAGACTGTAGCTTACCGAACCGAAGCAAAAAATAAATTGATAGATACGATCAATTATTGACCCCCTAGGTCCACAACCACCCTATATAAGTTCCCCAACCACTTTTCTTCCTATTTTTCACCGATTCGCAATCTCCCATGCTCTAGAACGGCGCAACGATCTTGCCGGAGTCCGCCGCTTCGTAACTCCATCGCCGCTTGTCGTCGCACCCGCCTCGTGCCCTTTCTCCTCCTTCTTGCTCCTTTCATCCACTATCACAATGTTGCACTCCCTAGCCATTTCCTCCCTTGCATAGCTCACCACCACGAGCTCACATGCCTCGCCTTGAATCATGTCGGCTCCATTCCGCTTTGTCGTCGCCAGAAGCCTCCATCGTTGCCGCCAAGGATAAAACAAAGTCGCCGAAGAGAGCCTCCACTCGTAGCCATCTTCCTAAGTTCCAGGAGTCACCAGAGCAACCTTCGGGAGTGAAGCCGAAGCCCACCACCACACCATTGCCACCGGAGGAACGCACGTGAGGAATTTCCCCACCTCTCCAAACCCTAGCGAAGTGGCTATATCAAGTCTTCAAATGCCACTTAATCCAGCTGCCCATGTCTACTCTAGACGATGGGGCATTGGTCGATCTGAACCATCCACCTTCTTTAAAATCCGAATAAAGATAAAATTATGTTGTGAAATATTTTTATGTTAAATAAATAGCCACGTGTACCGGCATTTTGACAAAAAAGCTCTACAACTCTAAACAATCATAACTTTCTAAACGTAGCTCCAATTGAGGTGAAACTTTTTGCAAAGTGATCCTTGCGGGACCCTCTTCCCATTGAAACCAAAATATTCAACATTTGAACTTTTAAAATTCGAGCAATTCCAATTTGAACTCTTTTGATCATAACTTGCAAACCATAACACATTTTCAACTAATTCCTTTTGCACCTGAACACTTGTATCAAATGCTTGATGATCATATCGTGTATACTCAAAATTCATATATTATTTGAAATGTTTGCATTTGAAATTCAAACTTGATTTCACTATAACTTGATTTATGGTGCTCCTTTTGAATCAATTCTTTTTGCAAATGAACCCTTTTGTCATATGCAACTTATTACACCATTTGTATGTTGTTTTCCAAACACTTTTGACCATGTTCCATGATATTTGTAATATAAGTCTACAAAGCAATAGTTATTTATCTGTTAATTTCTCTGAGTTGATTGCTTCACATATCACCTTATAGCACAATAAAGACCTGTATTATATATTAAGCCGAGTTATGTCGATGTTGATTACCTTGTCATAATTTTTTATTGTTATTTTGATTTTACTTTATCACACGGTTGTTTTGTTTACAATAGGTTGCTTGGAGTGCCAAGAGTATAATTATCAGGATTTTGAGTATGAATACCATCATCAAACCTACGAGGAAGTTGCACCTTCATAAACCTGGGAACGGTCTGGACTGAAACCATAGTTTCAGTCAGTTTTTGTATTGGGCTGCCTTCGGATTAGATGAAATCAGCCAAGTCCCTAAATCATCTTAGTTAGGTCTGGGCTTTAACTATTGTTGGACTGAGTTGGTTTGGTCTGGACACGAACCGAACGGTTCCAGACCGTCTCGACCCATAGTCTGAAACCAGATCGATAGACCAGATCGCGACCTAGGTGAGGAGCTCCTCTGCCCTCCGCGAGCCATGGCCTCCGCCCGCCACTGGTAGGGATCTTCTGCTGCCGCTGCCGACCAAATCGTAGCGATCTTCTGCCGCCGGCTGGAGCTTGGTCGCGCCGCTGTCTGGAGCTTAGTCGCTGCCTTCCCCTCGCTTGGCTGGAGCTTGGCCGCCGCTCACCGCTGCGTTTAGGGCTCGATGGCTGCCGCTGTAGTTGCCATTGGCTGGAGCTCGGCAGGTCAGCGCATCCTCACCCTTCTCTCCCCCCTCTCTCTTCTCTCTCTCTCTCTGAACCTTACTAGTCTCTGCAGGTGAGAGGTAGCCGCTGCCGATCAAGACGCCGCCGCCGGTGACTCAAGATACGGCTGCCAAAGTTGGTTGGATTCTGAAACATTTGATCAATGCCTGTTACCTATTGTGTAAGATTTGGGGACTGAATCTTGTGTGAATGTTTCATGTGCTGCTGTGCATCTCTGCTTTTGTCACTGCTCATCTTGGACAGAGTTCTTTGAGAAATCAGGCCTACTTTTGTTCTATTAATCTACTCCTAACGTATTGATTGTTTCTTCAAGAACAGGGGGAAACGTGAAGTATTTTTAGTGTGTTTCGCTGCATCTTTACTCTAGAATTATCGATTGATTATTTTCAAAGTGTTTGCAGTGTGTAGCAGAGCAAAGCTAAGGTAAATACAATATATGGATGTGGTGCCGATGTTGCTGCTGGAGCTTGGAATGGCTTGAGAAGCCGCTTATTGCACATTTTTTTCCAAGACAGTTTTTGTAGTTCAGAAGTGAGGAAAAGAATTTGTCTATGTGAATCAGCGGCAGACTCTTGTGACCTGGAGATTCAACTGAGTGAATCAGTTGAATGAGTGATAATTTGTAACAGATGAGCTGTATCGTCTGAATTTAATTGTATGCATGCAACACTTAGTATTATTATTGTACAATTCATACTGAGCATGCATCGATAGTAGCCAGTAGGAGTGCTCAGTGCATGCATCAACAACTATCTATGTGCACATGTCTATAGTTTCAAACTTTGGGCTCAAACCGATTCTAGGGAATGGACTGGATTGGTTTGGCTTAAAACACGGGCAGTTTCAGTTTGGTTTGGACTGTAGCACTTAAAGTTTGGATTTATTTGATTTGATTGCTGGACTTGTGCATGTATAGGTTGGTCTGGATTTACCCAGGTTTATGACCTTCATCGTACTCCGGCCTATTTTGCTATGCATGTAGTTCTGTATCATATTATGAATATGCATGTGTAGGGAATATTATTGTATCATGTTATGCTATTGAAACCCAGTTTAGGATGGTGGTATGATGTGAACTTGTTTCCTTATCAACATAGCTTGTAGTAGTTTGTATTCTTGCGGTGATATGTAGATGGGGTTGATTCGTGTATGCATCGAGATTATGTGAGGACTTGTTAATGAGTTGACTAGAAACTTAGAATTCACCTCCTCGGATGGACATTGAAGGAAATATGCCCTAGAGGCAATAATAAAGTTGTTATTTTATATTTCCTTATTTCATGATAAATGATTATTATTCATGCCAGTATTGTATTAACCGGAAACTTGATACATGTGTGGATACATAGACAAAATAATGTGTCCCTAATAAGCCACTACTAGACTAGCTCGTTGATCAAACATGGTTAAGTTTCCTAACCATATACATGTGTTGTCATTTGATAAACGGGATCACATCATTAGGAGAATGATGTGATGGACAAGACCCATCCGTTAGCTTAGCACAATGATCGTTCAGTTTTATTGCTATTGCTTTCTTCATGTCAAATACATATTCCTCCGACTATGCGATTATGCAACTCTCGGATACTGGAGGAATGCCTTGTGTGCTATCAAACGTCACAACGTAACTGGGTGATTATAAAGATGCTCTACAGGTATCTCCGAAGGTGTTTGTTGGGTTGGCATAGATCAAGATTAGGATTTGTCACTCCGAGTATCCGAGAGGTATCTCTGGGCCCTCTCGGTAATACACATCATAAAAAGACTTGCAAGCAAAGTGACTAATGAGTTAGTTGCAGGATGATGTATGATACGTCTCCAACGTATCTATAATTTTTGATTGTTCCATGTTATTATATTATCTGTTTTGGATGTTCAATGGGCTTTATTATACACTTTTATATTATTTTTGGGACTAACCTATTAACCGGAGGCCCAGCCCAAATTGCTGTTTTTTGCTTATTTCAGTGTTTCACAGAAAAGGAATATCAAACGGAGTCCAAACGGAATGAAACCTTCGGGAGAGTTATTTTTGGAAAAACGTGATCCAGAGAACTTGGAGTGGACGTCAAGAAATCACCAAGGTGGCCACGAGGCAGGGGGCGCGCCCTCCACCCTCGTGGGCCCCTCGTAGCTCCACCGACCCTCGTATATACCTACGTACCCCGAAAACATCAGACACGGAGCCAAAACCCTATTTCCACCGCCGCAACCTTTTGTACCCGTGAGATCCCATCTTGGGGCCTTTTCCGGCGCTTCGCCGGAGGGGCATTGATCACGGAGGGCTTCTACATCAACACCATAGCCTCTCCGATGATGTGTGAGTAGTTTACCTCAGACCTTCGGGTCCATAGTTATTAGCTAGATGGCTTCTTCTCTCTCTTTGGATCTCAATACAAAGTTCTCCTCGATTCTCTTGGAGATCTATTCGATGTAATCTTCTTTTGCGGTGTGTTTGTCGAGATCCGATGAATTGTGGGTTTATGATCAAGATTATCTATGAACAATATTTGAATCTCCTCTGAATTCTTTTATGTATGATTGGTTATCTTTGCAAGTTTCTTCGAATTATCAGTTTGGTTTGGCCTACTAGATTGATCTTTCTTGCAATGGGAGAAGTGCTTAGCTTTGGGTTCAATCTTGCGGTGCTCGATCCCAGTGACAGTAGGGGAAACGACACGTATTGTATTGTTGCCATCGAGGACAAAAAGATGGGGTTTATATCATATTGCATGAGTTTATCCCTCTACATCATGTCATCTTGCTTAAAGCATTACTCTGTTCTTATGAACTTAATACTCTAGATGCATGCTGGATAGCGGTCGATGTGTGGAGTAATAGTAGTAGATGCAGGCAGGAGTCGGTCTACTTGTCACGGACGTGATGCCTATATACATGATCATACCTAGATATTCTCATGACTATGCTCAATTCTATCAATTGCTCGGCAGTAATTTGTTCACCCACCGTAATACTTATGCTATCTTGAGAGAAGCCACTAGTGAAACCTATGGCCCCCGGGTCTATTCTCTATCATATTAGTCTACCGTTATTTCTATTACCGTTTATTTTTGCTTTCTTTACTTTTAGTCTTTATCATAAAAATACCAAAAATATTATCTTATCATCTCTATCAGATCTCACTTTTGCAAGTGGCCGTGAAGGGATTGACAACCCCTTTATCGCGTTGGTTGCAAGGTTCTTATTTGTTTATGTAGGTACAAGGGACTTGAGCGTGGTCTCCTACTGGATTGATACCTTGGTTCTCAAAAACTGAGGGAAATACTTACGCTACTTTACTGCATCACCCTTTCCTCTTCAAGAGAAAACCAACGCAGTGCTCAAGAGGTAGCAAGAAGGATTTCTGGCGCCGTTGCCGGGGAGTCTACGCACAAGTCAAGACATACCAAGTACCCATCACAAACTCATATCCCTTGCATTACATTATTTGCCATTTGCCTCTCATTTTCCTCTCCCCCACTTCACCCTTGCCGTTTTATTCGCCCTTCTTCTGTTCGTCTTTTTTGTTTGCCTTTATGTCTTACTTGGCTCGTTTGCTAGTTGTGTATTTATTGCTAAACAGAGAACCTAAGATCTATGGATCCTCATCCGCTTGCCAATCTTTTTAAGAGATCCAATTATGTTGAACCAATTCCTAGTGATTTGGGTGCACTAGATTATCTTTATAAGGTTTTGCTTGAAATCCGTGAATCTGAAAATTGTGATGAAGTGCTTTATGAAGTGATTCATGATAGATCTTCGAATAAAAAGCATGATTGCAATGATGTTATTATAAATTATATTAATGTCAATTGTGCTAATAATATGCAAAACCCTAAGCTTGGGGATGCTAGTTTTGCTATGTCTACTACTTGTTGCAATGATCATGATTGGGGTGATTCTTCTTATGATCTTGAAATTTTATTTAAGCCCCATGATGAATATGAGATTGATAATGTTTGCAATAATATTGAAAGTGGGTTTGGAAGAGTGTCAACTTTAGATCCCACATATTTGGAGAATGTTCAATCTTATGAAGTTTTTGATAAAAGTGGGTTTGGAGAGGTCTTGACTTTAGTTAATGTTAATCCCACTATTTTGGAAGAGTGTCAACTTTGCATGCATGTGGATCGTGTTGAGAATATCTTATGTGATAGCTATATTGTTGAATTTTCTTATGATCCTGCATGTAATTATTATGAGAGGGGAAAATATGGTTGTAGAAATTTTCATGTGACTAAATTACCTCTCTTCATGTTGAGATTGCTATCGTCTCTTCCTTCTTCCTTGCATATGCTAGTTTTTGCTTTCCTTGATAATTTGTTTGCTTATAAAATACCTATTCATAGGAAGTATGTTAGACTTAAGTGTGCTTGTCACATGTTTTATGATGCTCTCTTTGTTCTTCAATTCTTGTCTTTCATGTGAGCATCATTAAAATTATCAATGCCTAGCTAAAAGGCTTTAAAGAAAAGCGCTTGTTGGGAGACAACCCAATATTTTTCCTTCCTGTTATTCAATAAATAATTGATCTAGAATCTTTTTAGATGTGTTTTTATGTTTTAATTAGTGTTTGTGCCAAGTGAAACCTATAGGATCTTCTTGGATGATAGTTATTTGATCTTGCTGAAAATTCCAGAAACTTTCTGTTCACGAAAACAATTCTTTAAAATCACCAGAACGTGATAAAATACTGATTCCAATTGCAGTAGATCAATAAAAAAATTATCTAGGTTGTCCTATTTTGGTAGATTTTTATGAGTTACATAAGTTTGCGTTAGATACAGATTACTACAGACTGTTCTGTTTTTCGTGTGTTGTTTGCTTATTTTGATTGATCTATGGCTAGTAAAAGAGTTTATAAACCATAGAGAAGTTGGAATACAGTAGGTTTAACACCAATATAAATAAAGAATGAGTTCATTACAGTACCTTGAAGTGGTGTTTTGTTTTTTTTCGCTAACGGAGCTCACGAAATTTTCTGTTGAGTTTTGTGTTGTGAAGTTTTCAAGTTTTGGGTAAAGATTTGATGGATTATGGAACAAGGAGTGGCAAGAGCCTAAGCTTGGGGATGCCCAAGGCACCCCAAGGTAAAATCCAAGGACAACCAAAAGCCTAAGCTTGGGGATGCCCCGGAAGGCATCCCCTCTTTCGTCTTCGTCTATCGGTAACTTTACTTGATGCTATATTTTTATTCACCACATGATATGTGTTTTGCTTGGAGCGTCTTGTATGATTTGAGTCTTTGCTTTTTAGTTCCCCGCAATCATCCTTGTTGTACACACCTTTTGAGAGAGACACACATTAATCGGAATTTATTAGAATACTCTATGTGCTTCACTTATATCTTTTGAGCTAAAACAATTTTGCTCTAGTGCTTCACTTATATCTTTTAGAGCACGGTGGTGGTTTTATTTTATAGAAATTATTGTTCTCTCATGATTCACTTATATTATTTTGAGAGTCCTACAAAACAGCATGGTAATTTGCTTAAGTTGTGAAATTAGTCCTAATATGATAGGCATTGAAGATTAGTAAAAACTTTCTTATAAGTGCGTTGAATACTAAGAGAAGTTTGATACTTGATAATTGTTTTGAGATATGAAGATGGTGATATTAGATTCATGCTAGTTGAGTAGTTGTGAATTTGAGAAATACTTGTGTTAAAGTTTGTGATTCCCGTAGCATGCACGTATGGTGAACCGTTATGTGATGAAGTCGGAGCATGATTTATTTATTGATTGTCTTCCTTATGAGTGGAGGTCGGGGACGAGCGATGGTCTTTTCCTACCAATCTATCCCCCTAGGAGCATGCACGTAGTACTTTGTTTCGATAACTAATAGATTTTTGCAATAAGTATGTGAGTTCTTTATGACTAATGTTGAGTCCATGGATTATACGCACTCTCACCCTTCCACCATTGCTAGCCTCTCCAGTATCGCGCAACTTTCGCCGGTACCATACACCCACCATTACCTTCCTCAAAACAGCCACCATACCTACCTATTATGGCATTTCCATAGCCATTCCTAGATATATTGCCATGCAACTTACGACCGTTCCGTTTACTATGACACGTTCCATCATTGTCATATTGCTTTGCATGATCATGTAGTTGACATCGTATTTGTGGCAAAGCCACCGTTCATAATTTTCATACATGTCACTCTTGATTCATTGCATATCCCGGTACTCCGCCGGAGGCATTCACATAGAGTCATATTTTTGTTCTAAGTATTGAGCTGTAATTCTTGAGTTGTAAGTAAGTAAAAGTGTGATGATCATCATTATTAGAGCATTGTCCCAGTGAGGAAAGGATGATGGAGACTATGATTCCCCCACAAGTCGGGATGAGACTCCGGACGAAAAAAAGAAAAAAAAGAAAAAAAAGGCCATAAAAAAGAGAGAAAAGTCCCAAATAAAAAAAGAATCAGAGAAAAAGAGAGAAGGGACAATGTTACCATCCTTTTACCACACTTGTGCTTCAAAGTAGCACCATGATCTTCATGATAGAGAGTCTCCTATGTTGCCACTTTCATATACTAGTGGGAATTTTACATTATAGAACTTGGCTTGTATATTCCAGTGATGGGCTTCCTCAAAATGCCCTAGGTCTTCGTGAGCAAGCGAGTTGGATGCACACCCACTTAGTTTCTTTTGTTGAGCTTTCATACACTTATAGATCTAGTGCATCCGTTGCATGGCAATCCCTACTCACTCACATTGATATCTATTGATGGGCATCTCCATAGCCCATTGATATGCCTAGTTGATGTGAGACTATCTTCTTATTTTTTGTATTCTCCACAACCACCATTCTATTCCACATATAGTGCTATGTCTATGGCTCACGCTCATGTATTGCGTGAAGATTGAAAAAGTTTGAGAACATCAAAAGTATGAAACAATTGCTTGGCTTGTCATCGGGGTTGTGCATGATTAAATACTTTGTGTGATGAAGATAGAGCATAGCCAGACTATATGATTTTATAGGGATAACTTTCTTTGGCCATGTTATTTTGAGAAGACATGGTTGCTTTGTTAGTATGCTTGAAGTATTATTATTTTTATGTCAATATTAAACTTTTATCTTGAATCTTTCGGATCTGAACATTCATGCCACAATAAAAAGAATTACATTGAAAATTGTGCTAAGTAGCATTCCACATCAAAAATTCCGTGTTTATCATTTACCTACTCGAGGACGAGCAAGAATTAAGCTTGGGGATGCTTGATACGTCTCCAACGTATCTATAATTTTTGATTGTTCCATGCTATTATATTATCTGTTTTGGATGTTTAATGGGCTTTATTATACACTTTTATATTATTTTTGGGACTAACCTATTAACCGGGCCCAGCCCCTATTTCAGTGTTTCATAGAAAAGGAATATCAAACGGAGTCCAAACGGAATGAAACCTTCGGGAGAGTTATTTTTGGAACAAAAGTGATCCAGAAAACTTGGAGTGGACGTCAAGAAATCACCAAGGAGGCCACGAGGCAGGGGGGCGCGCCTACCCCCCTGGGCGCGCCCTCCACCCTCGTGGACCCCTCGTAGCTCCACCGACCCCTCGTATATACCTACGTACCCCGAAAACATCAGACACAGAGCCAAAACCCTATTTCCACCGCCGCAACCTTCTGTACCCGTGAGATCCCATCTTGGGGCCTTTTCCGGCGCTCCGCCAGAGGGGGCATTGATCACGGAGGGCTTCTACATCAACACCATAGCCTCTCCGATGATGTGTGAGTAGTTTACCTCAGACCTTCGGGTCCATAGTTATTAGCTAGATGGCTTCTTCTCTCTCTTTGGATCTCAATACAAAGTTCTCCTCGATTCTCTTGGAGATCTATTCGATGTAATCTTCTTTTGCGGTGTGTTTGTCGAGATCCGATGAATTGTGGGTTTATGATCAAGATTATCTATGAACAATATTTGAATCTCCTCTGAATTCTTTTATGTATGATTGGTTATCTTTGCAAGTTTCTTCGAATTATTAGTTTGGTTTGGCCTACTAGATTGATCTTTCTTGCAATGGGAGAAGGGCTTAGCTTTGGGTTCAATCTTGCGGTGCTCGATCCCAGTGACAGTAGGGGAAACGACATGTATTGTATTGTTGCCATCGAGGATAAAAAGATGGGGTTTATATCATATTGCATGAGTTTATCCCTCTACATCATGTCATCTTGCTTAAAGCGTTACTCCGTTCTTATGAACTTAATACTCTAGATGCATGCTGGATAGCAGTCGATGTGTGGAGTAACAGTAGTAGATGCAGGCAGGAGTCGGTCTACTTGTCACGGACGTGATGCCTATATACATGATCATACCTAGATATTCTCATAACTATGCTCAATTCTATCAATTGCTCGATAGTAATTTGTTCACCCACCATAATACTTATGCTATCTTGAGAGAAGCCACTAGTGAAACCTATGGCCCCCGGGTCTATTCTCTATCATATTAATCTACCGTTATTTCTATTACCATTTATTTTGCTTTCTTTACTTTTAGTCTTTATCATAAAAATACCAAAAATATTATCTTATCATCTCTATCAAATCTCACTTTTGCAAGTGGTCGTGAAGGGATTGATAACCCCTTTATCGCGTTGGTTGCAAGGTTCTTATTTGCTTATGTAGGTACAAGGGGCTTGAGCGTGGTCTCCTACTGGATTGATACCTTGGTTCTCAAAAACCGAGGGAAATAATTATGCTACTTTACTGCATCACCCTTTACTCTTCAAGGGAAAACCAACGCAGTGCTCAAGAGGTAGCAGTGTATCACGGAACGAGTAATGAGACTTGCCGGTAACGAGATTGAACTAGGTATGAAGATACCAACGATCGAATCTCGGGCAAGTAACATACCGATGACAAAGGGAATAACGTATGTTGTCATAACGGTTCGACCGATAAAGATATTCATAGAATATGTAGGAGCCAATATGAGCATCCAAGTTCCGCTATTGGTTATTGACCGGAGAGGTGTCTCGGTCATGTCTACAAAGTTCTCGAACCCGTAGGGTCCGCACGCTTAATGTTCGATGACGATATTGTATTATATGAGTTATGTGATTTGGTGACGGAATGTTGAGTCCTCGATGAGACCACGGACATGACGAGTAGTCTCGAAATGGTCGAGAGGTAAAGATTGATATATAGGATGATAGTATTCGGACACCGGAAGTGTTCCAGAGTGTACCGGGTACATATCAGGTCACCGGAAGGGGTTCCGGGCACCCCCGGCAAAAGATATGGGCCTTATGGGCCAAGAGGGGAAACGCACCAGCCACAAAGGGGCTGGTGCGCCCCCCCCCCCATATGGGCTTGCCAAATGGGAGAAGGAAAGGGGAAGGAGGAAAGGAAAAAGGGAATAGGATTCCCCCTTCCCCCTCTTCCCTTCCTACTCCGAATAGGAATTGGAGAGGGGGTTGGTCGAATTGGGAGAGGACCCCAAATAGGATTCCTCCTACTTGGGGCGCCCCCTTGGCTGCCTCTCCTCCCCTCCAACCTATATATATGTGGGAAGGGGGGCGCCTACAAGATACAACAACAACTGTTAGCCGTGTGCGGTGCCCCCCTCCACAGTTTACACCCCCGGTCATATTGTCGCGGTGCTTAGGCGAAGCCCTGCGCGGATCACTTCACCATCACTATCACCACGTCGTCATGCTGATGGAACTCATCTACTTCCTCGATACCTTGCTGGATCAAGAGGGCGAGGGACGTCATCAAGCTGAACGTGTGCAGAACTCGGAGGTGCCGTACATTCGGTACTTGATCGGTCGGAGCTAGAAGAAGTTCGACTACATCAACCGCGTTGTCTAACGCTTCCGCTTGCGGTCTAGAAGGGTATGTAGACACACTCTCCCCCTCTCGTTGCGATGCATCTCCTAGATAGATCTTGCGCGAGCGTAGGAATTTTTTTGAAATTCCATGCTCGTTCCCCAACAGTGGCATCCGAGCCAGGTCTATGCGTAGATGATATGCACGAGTAGCACACAAAGAGTTGTGGGCGGTGATCATCATACTGCTTACCACCAATGTCTTATTTTGATTCGGCAGTATTGTTGGATGAAGCGGCCCAGACCAACCTTACATGACCACATTCATGAGTCCGGTTCCACCGACAGACATGCAACTGGTTTTGCATAAATGTGGCTAGCGGGTGTCTGTTTCTCCTACTTTAGTTGAATCGAATTTGACTACGGCCGGTCCTTGCTGAAGGTTAAAACAACAAACTTGATAAATCACCGTTGTGGTTTTGATGCGTAGGTAAGATCGGTTCTTGCTAGAAGCCCGTAGCAGCCACGTAAAACTTGCAACAACAAAGTAGAGGACGTCTAACTTGTTTTTGCAGGTCATGCTTGTGATGTGATATGGTCAAGACATGATGTGATATACGTTATTGTATGAGATGATCATGTTTTGTAAAAGTTATCGGCAACCGGCAAGAGCCTTATGGTTGTCTCTTTTATTGTGTGAAATGCAAACGCCATGTAATTGCTTTACTTTATCACTATGCGTTAGTGATAGTTGTAGAAGCAATAGTTGGCAAGACGACCATGACGCAACGATGGAGATCAAGGTGTTGAGCCGGTGACGATGGAGATCATGATGATGCTTTGGAGATGGAGATCAAAAGCACAAGATGATGATGGCCATATCATGTCACATATTTTGATTGCATGTGATGTTTATCTTTTATGCATCTTATTTTGCTTAGTACGACGATAGCATTATAAGATGATCCCATAACTAAAATTTCAAGTTATAAGTGTTCTCCCCGAGTATGCACCGTTGCGAAAGTTCTTTGTGCTGAGACACCACGTCATGATCGAGTGTGATAGGCTCTACGTTCACATACAACGGGTGCAAGACAGTTTTCCACATGTGGAATACTCGGGTTAAACTTGACGAGCCTAGCATGTACAGACATGGCCTCGGAACATTGGAGACCGAAAGGTCGAACATGAATCATATAGTAGATATGATCAACATAGAGATGTTCACCATTGATGACTACTCCATCTCACGTGATGATCGGACATGGTTTAGTTAATTTGGATCATGTTACACTTAGATGACTTGAGGGATGTCAGTTTAAGTGGGAGTTCTTAAGTAATTTGATTAATTGAATTTTAATTTATCATGAACTTAATCCTGATAGTATTTGCAAATTATGTTGTAGATCAATAGCTCGCGTTATAGCTCCCTATGTTTTTTGATATGTTCCTAGAGAAAACTAAGTTGAAAGATGATAGTAGCAATGATGCGGACTGGGTTCGTGATGTGAGGATTATCTTCATTGCTGCACAGAAGAATTATGTCCTTGATACACCGCTAGGTGACAGACCTATTGCTGGAGTAGATGCAGACATTATGAACGTTTGGCAAGCTCATGATGACTACTTGATAGTTTAGTGCACCATGATTTATGGCTTAGAACCGGGACTTCAAAACGTTTTGGAACACCACAGAGCATATAAGATGTTCATGCCCGTGTCGAAAGGTATGAGACCTCTGACAAGTACTTTGCCTACAAGATGGAGGAGAATAGCTCAGCTAGTAAGCATGTGCTCAGAATGTCTGGGCACTACAATCGCTTGAATCAAGTGGGAGTTAATCTTCCAGATAAGATAGTGATTGACAGAGTTCTCTAGTCACTATCACCAAGCTACTAGAACTTCGTGATGAACTATAATGTGCAAGGGATAATGAAAAAGATTCCCGATCTCTTCGCGGTGCTGAAATCAACGAAGGTAGAAATCAAGAAAGAGCATCAAGTGTTGATTGTTAAAAAGACCACTAGTTTCAAGAAAAGGGCAAAGGAAAAGAAAGGGAACTTTAAGAAGAATGACAAGCAAGTTGCCACTCCCATGAAGAAGCCCAAAACTAGACCTAAGCCTGAAACTGAGTGATTCTACTGCAAAGGGGATGGTTACTGGAAGTGGAACTACCCCAAATACTTGGCGGATAAGAAGGATGGCAAAGTGAACAAAGGTATATTTGATATACTTGTTATTGATGTGTAATTTACTAGTGTTCATAGTAACCCCTGGGTATTTGATACCGGTTCAGTTGCTAAGATTAGTAACTCGAAACAGGAGTTGCAAAATGAACAAAGACTAGTTAAGGGCGAGGTGACGATGTGTGTTGGAAGTGATTCCAAGGTTGATAAGATCATCATCGCACACTCCCTCTACCTTCGGGATTAGTGTTGGACCTAAATAAATGTTATTTGGTGTTTGTGTTGAGCATGAATATGATTGGATCATGTTTATTGCGATGCGGTTATTCATTTAAGTCAGAGAATAACTGTTGTTCTGTTTACATGAATAAAACCTTCTATGGTTATACACCCAATGTAAATGGTTTATTGAATCTTGATCTTAGTGATACACATATTCATAATATTGATGCCAAAAGATACAAAGTTGATAATGATAGTGCAACATACTTGTGGCACTGCTATTTAGGTCATATTGGTGTAAAGCATGAAGAAACTCCATGCAGATGGGATTTTGGAATCACTTGATTATGAATCATTTGATACTTGCGAACCATGCCTCATGGGCAAGATGACTAAAACTTTATTCTCCGGAACAATGGGGCGAGCCAATGACTTATTGGAAATAATACATACCGATGTATGCGGTCTGATAAGTGTTGAGGCACGCGACGTGTATCATTATTTTCTGACCTTCATAGATGATTTGAGCAGATATGGGTATATCTACTTAATGAAACACAAGTCTGAAACATTTGAAAAGTTCAAGGAATTTCAGAGTGAAGTAGAGAATCATCATAACAAGAAAATAAAGTTTCTACGATCTGATCATGGAGGCGAATATTTGAGTTACGTGTTTGGCCTTCATTTAGAAGAATGTGGAATTGTTTCACAACTCACGCCACCTAGAACACCACAGCGTAATGGTGTGTCCGAACGTCGTAACCGCACTTTATTAGATATGGTGCGATACATGATGTCTCTTACCGATTTACCACTATTGTTTTGGGGTTATGCATTAGAGACAACCGCATTCACGTTAAATAGGGCACCGTCTAAATCCATTGAGACGACACCGTATGAACTATGGTTTAGCAAGAAACCTAAGCTATCGTTTCTTAAAATTTGGGGTTGCGACACTTATGTCAAAAGGCTTCAGCCTGATAAGCTCGAACCCAAATCGGAGAAGTGCGTCTTCGGAGGATACCATAAGGAAACAATTGGGTACACCTTCTACCATAGACCCGAAAGGCAAGATCTTTGTTGCCGAGATTGGAACCTTTCTAGAGAAGGAGTTTCTCTCGAAAGAAGTGAGTGGGAGGAAAGTAGAACTTGATGAGGTAACTGTACCCTCTCTCGAATTGGAAAGTAGCACATTAGTGAAATCAGTTCCCATGATGCCTACACCAACTAGAGAGGAAGCTAATAATGATGATCATGAAACTTTGAATCAAATTACTATTGGACCTCATAGGTCGAACAGAGCACGTTCCGCACCAGAGTGGTACGGTAATCCTGTCCTCGATGTCATGTTATTAGACCATGGCGAACCTACGAACTATGAAGAAGCTATGATGAGCCTAGATTCCGACAGATGGCTTGAGGCCATGAAATCTAAGATAGGATCCATGTATGAGAACAAAGTGTGGACTTTGGTGGACTTGCCCGATGATCGGCAAGCCATTGAGAATAAATGGATCTTCAAGAGGAAGACGGACGCTGATGGTAGTGTTACTATCTACAAAGCTCGACTTGTCGCAAAAGGTTTTCGACAAGTTCAAGGTGTTGACTATGATGAGATTTTCTCACTCGTAGCGATGCTTAAGTTTGTTCGAATCATGTTAGCAATTTCCACATTTTATGAAATCTAGCAAATGGATGTCAAAACTGCATTCCTTAATGGATTTCTTAAACAAGAGTTGTATATGATGCAACCAAAAGGTTTTGTTGATCCTAAAAGGTGCTGATAAAGTGTGCAAACTCCAGCGATCCATCTATGGACTGGTGCAAACATCTCTGAGTTGGAATATACGCTTTGGTATGGTGATCAAAGCATATGGTTTTATACAGACATATGGTGAAGCCTGTATTTACAAGAAAGTGAGTGGGAGCTCTGTAGCATTTCTGATATTATATGTGGACGACATATTGTTGATTGGAAATGATGTAGAATTTCTGGATAGCATAAAAGGTTATTTGAATAAGAATTTTTCAATAAAAGACCTCGGTGAAGCTGCTTACATATTGGGCATCAAGATCTATAGAGGTAGATCAAGACGCTTGATAAGACTTTTAATGAGTACATGCCTTGACAAGATTTTGAAGGAGTTCAAAATGGATCAGTCAAAGAAGGAGTTCTTGCCTATATTCTAAGGTATGAAGTTGAGTAAAGACTCAAAACCCAACCATGGCACGAGATAAACAGAGAATGAAACTCATTTCCTATGCCTCAGCCATAGGTTCTATAAAGTATGACATGCTGTGTACCAAACATATTGTGTACCTTGCCATGAGTTTGGCAAGGGGGTACAATAATGATCCAGGAATAGATCACTGGACAACGGTCAAAATTATCCTTAGTTACCTTAAAGAGGACTAAGGAAATATTTCTCGGTTATGGAGGTGATAAAGAGTTCGTCGTAAAGAGTTACGTCGATGCAAGCTTTGACACTGATCTAGATGACTCTAAGTCTCAATCTAGATACATATTGAACGTGGGAGCAATTAGCTAGAGTAGCTCCATGCAGAGCATTGTAGACATAGAAATTTGCAAAATACATACGGATCTGAATGTGGTGGACCCGTTGACTAAACTTCTCTCACAAGCAAAACATGATCACACCTTAGTACTCTTTGGGTGTTAATCACATAGCGATGTGAACTAGATTATTGACTCTAGTACACCCTTTGGGTGTTGGTCACAGGGCGATGTGAACTATGGGTGTTAATCACATAAAGATGTGAACTATTGGTGTTAAATCACATGGCGATGTGAACTAGATTATTGACTCTAGTGCAAGTGGGAGACTGAAGGAAATATTCCCTAGAGGCAATAATAAAGTTGTTATTTTATATTTCCATATTTCATGATAAATGTTTATTATTCATGCTAGAATTGTATTAACCGGAAACTTGATACATGTGTGGATACATAGACAAAATAATGTGTCCCTAGTAAGCCTCTACTAGACTAGCTCGTTGATCAAAGATGGTTAAGTTTCCTAACCATAGACATGTGTTGTCATTTGATAAACAGGATCACATCATTAGGAGAATGATGTGATGGACAAGATCCATCCGTTAGCTTAGCATAATGATCGTTCAGTTTTATTGCTATTTGTTTCTTCATGTCAAATACATATTCCTCCGACTATGAGATTATGCAACTCCCGGATACCGGAGGAATGCCTTGTGTGCTATCAAACGTCACAACATAACTGGGTGATTATAAAGATGCTCTACAGGTATCTCCAAAGGTGTTTGTTGGGTTCGCATAGATCGAGATTAGGATTTGTCACTCCGAGTATCGGAGAGGTATCTCTGGGCCCTCTCGGTAATACACATCATAAGAAGCCTTGCAAGAAAAGTGACTAATGAGTTAGTTTCATGATCATGTATTACGAAACGAGTAAAGAGACTTGCCGGTAACGAGATTGAACTAGGTAGGAAGATACCGATGATTGAATCTCGGGCAAGTAACATATAGATGACAAAGGGAATAACGTATGATGTAATAATGGTTTGACCGATAAAGATCTTTGTAGAATATGTAGGAGCCAATATGAGCATCCAGGTTCCGCTATTGGTTATTGACCGGAGAGGTGTCTCAGTCATGTCTACATAGTTCTCAAACCTGTAGGGTCCGCACGCTTAACGTTCGATGACGATATTGTATTATATGAGTTATGTGTTTTGGTGACCGAATGTTGTTCGGAGTCCCGGATGAGATCACGGAGATGATGAGGAGTCTCGAAATGGTCGAGAGGTAAAGATTGATATATAGGATGATAGTAATCGGACACCGGAAGTGTTCCGGAGTGTACCGGGTACATATCGGGTCATCGAAGGGGTTCCGGGCACCCCCGGCAAAAGATATGGGCCTTATGGGCCAAGAGGGGAAATGCACCAGCCACAAAGGGGCTGGTGTGCCCCCCAAATGGGCTGGCTGTCATGGGAATGAGTCTGACAGTAAGAGTAGGGGGTACGTAGGAGGAGGCAGAGTCCTAGCTACGACGAGGTTGTACACACAAGTTTATGAGTTCAGGCCCCTCTCGGAGGAGGTAACAGCCCTACGTCTCAGTGCCGCGGAGGCTTGTCGATTGGATATCTGTGAATGTTACATGGGGCGCGAACCCTTGTGCCAGAGGTGGGGGGTGGCTTATATAGAGTGCGCCAGGCCCCTCGCAGCCCTCAGTTACGTAGGGTTCAATGTGAGTTAAGGCTAGAACGTTACTGGTAACGCCTGCTATTAATGATCTTTATGACGACGGAGTGAATGCCTGACCATTGCCATCCTGGGTGAATTTAGGCCTTTTTACTCCAAGTGAGTCTTTCGTATGGTCGAGTGAAGCTATCGTGGGCGAATGGAATTGGGATATCTGAGTGGAATCTTCCGTCGAGTGGATTCTTCAGGAACGTTTCAGTCGGTATCTTCGGTTATACTTTGTATGTCTTTGACTCTAGGGCAGTGTCCTTGGGTAGGGTGTCTAGGTCAGCCTAAGACCCTACCCTAGGTACATGTCATCGTCATTAGCCCCTGAATGGATTGAGGACCGAGTGAAGAAGGGTTGAAGTTGCTTCCGACCTGATTCACTGCTCTCGAGACATTTCCTTGGGGGTCCGAGAACATGCTGGTACTTTAAGTCTTCATCAGTCGCCTTGATCGATTCTTACTCATAAAATTTCCGAGTGAACTATGCCAAATATCTTCGAGTAGATTGGAATGCATGTCTCTGGTGTTATTGACTGCTCTGCGGTTTTCGGATCTCGTGGGATTCGAAATTTGGAGAAGCGCGCGGGACGGGATGTGGTGCGGTAAGTGGGGTGGACAGATAAGGACTCCTCAATCTTCGTGCCCCCTTTTCGCCATGTATTGGGCCAGCGCCTGTTATGGGATGTGCCAGGATTGCATGGGTCCACCAATCAGCCACTCGGAAGCGGAGCCATAAAAAGTGTGGCTGCCGAGGCGTTGCACTGTGCGCTCCATTCGTGTTTCCTTCTCTCTGATTCTCTGCCTCGTCTCCTCCAGCGCTCCCCCCTTCATCCACCTTTCTTGAGCTCTGCCGCCATGGTGAAGGACAAGACCACGGCCCAGGAGCGCGCAAAGAAGGCCACGGCGAAGGGCAAGAAAACGGCGAGAGGGTCGACGTCGCGGTCCAATCGTCCGCCTGGTTGGATCTAGGGAGATTGGATCCCCTCCACCGTCACGGTGATCAGCACCAAGGAGGAGTAGAGAGTGAGAGCGGAAGCACTGATTATGAATATGCAGATGACAGCGAGGATTCTGACCGTAGTGAAGAAGTCGACTCACCGCCCCACTCAGAACGACGCTCCAAGCAATCACAAGACCCTGCGGGAGGACGCAGCAAAGCAGTCGCACCGAGCGCGAAGATTCCGAAGCGCACTCGAACGTCAACTCCTGAGCCATCAGAGAAGGCCGCGAAGCAGGCCAAAGTCGCTCCACTCAAGCCTCGGAAGGCCCTGCTCAGGATCAAGGTGATCGTGCCTACTGCTTCAACGTAAGTATTTCTTTCCCTTGTCTTTCGTCGCCACTACGGACTTCTTCACTTGTTTGACCGAGTGAGATTTGGGATTTTCAGAGCTGCCACTTCTGCTCATCCATGGACATTGATAAGGGATGAGCTGATGCGGAAATTGCAGACGGGGCCACTTCCCGAACATGTACGAAACTGTAAACATGTCCTCGCTTTACTGACTGTTTTGGAGGTCGACTGAACTAGTGCTTGTCGAGTGTTTGCAGTGCCGACAGACGTTATCCAGCTTCCAGACGACGACGATGAGGATGAACCTCCGAGAAGTGCAGGAAGAAGGGGAAATGCTTTGAGCAAGAGAGTGCCTTCTAATCGAACGCCTCGCTCACAGTCTGAGCCTGTCGTTCAAGGACTTGGTGACTCATCTCGAGCTACTGTTTCTTTTGTTGTTCCTCTGTTGACTGATCAGCCTCCAGTGTCGACTATTCGGGCATCAGGTCCAACTGGGCAGTCTCAAACTTTGATTCCTCCAACTTCGCCCTCAACCCCTGAGTTGATTGGACTCGGTCTTCATCACGTTCCGGAGGACCAAACTGGAGCTTCCAAGGAGGCCATGATCTAGGCAAGCTTGATGATGGAGAGGATGAAGGCACTGTAGGAGAATAGCAAGGCTGCTTATGATGCCAGTTCTGCCCTTCAAACCAACGTTCGAGTAAGTGGGATTGTAAGTTGATTTCCGCCTTTCAGCTTGACTTTTGCTCTGTTAGGATATGCTATCTGAAAACTGCTGCTTTATTGTCTGTAAGATGTCCGTGGATGAGTGTTTTGAAACCTTTAATGTGCATCTATAATGGGTTTGAACCTTGTATCTGAACACCCACTGGGTGTTTTCTCTTTTAGATGTGTAGCTCTTTCGCTTGAATTAGACAGATCATATCGAGTGGGATCTAGATCTAGTGAGGGCACGCTGAGTGCACCCACTGGGTGTAGTCCCCGAGACCGCCGTTGAATGTTTGATTCAGCGGGGGTCTTTTTTAGAATATGCCTGCTTGTAGCACTTCCACTCGGTCTGGACAGGTTGCGCCGAGTGGGAACTGATCCAGTGGGGGTACGCTAAGTGAACCCACTGGGTGTAGTCCCCGAGACTGTTGTCGGCTGCGGGCAGTCGGCAGTGGTCTAAGAACAAATGATGATGCTTCCTTTTTTTGCTTCTTCCACTCGGGCTGGGCAGGCCACACCTGGTGGGAAATTGAACCAGTGGGGGCACGCTAAGTGCACCCACTGGGTGTAGTCCCTGAGACCGCTGTCGAATGTTTGATTCGGCTGTGGTCTTAGAACTCTTTAATCAACAGCAGTCTGAACTTGCTCTTCTTCACTCGGAAGCAAAGGGTTT
Organism: Aegilops tauschii subsp. strangulata; assembly: GCF_002575655.3. NCBI lineage: Eukaryota > Viridiplantae > Streptophyta > Magnoliopsida > Poales > Poaceae > Aegilops > Aegilops tauschii. The sequence goes on from NC_053040.3 coordinate 327,460,514, forward strand.
TTCTTGCTGTCGACTGATTTGTCTTTTTCATTGGTTGCAGAAATCTTGTGAGCTTGGTACTCAGTATGCTGCTCTGGAAAAGGAAAAAATCCAACTCCAGCTTGACCTGGATCTCGCCAAAGAGAACCTGAAGAAGGCTCAAGATGAAGTGGCCATCATGGGAGGTAACCACTTTCTGACTATATGCTTTGTTATTTTCTTTCTTTCCCATCCTTTGAACTGAGTGACTCCACTCCAACAGATGTGCGTAGTGAAAACCATCAACTCCAAGCTCGTCTGAGGAATGCTATTTCTTTAGAGAAAATGAAGCAGGCCTTGGAGCAGAAGGACATTGACCTTGCGGGGGCGCAGAAGACGGCGCGCGAGAAAACTGAACTGGCTGACAGGAAGCTAGCTTCAGTCGGCAAGTTGGAGGAGGAGAATGCCAAACTGAAGACCGCTGTTGGCGAGGCGAAAAAAGAAGCAGCATTGCTGAAGGAGGAGAAGGTAGTCTTGGTTGATAAAGTGGATGCACTCACTCGGAAGAGGGATGAGTTGGAGGTCTATCTGGGAGGTCTCGCCAAGAAGATGTTCCTCATGCTCGAAGGTACTTTTCTTCATACGACTGGATTCAAAAAACTTCTTCGCAATGTTGCTGCCCATTCATTACTTTTCTCTCCGTGCAGAGTTCTGCCAGAATTTCGAGGAGGAAACCAGGCGGATTGAGACGGGACTTGACCCCATCGATGAACATGCTGCGACTGGAATCTCGCCTTGCCAGCATCTTGGATTATACCGCTCAGCTGAAGGTCGCACTGACTCGGGTGGACAAGGAGCTGTGGCTAGAGGACAATCTTCAAAATGACCTCGAATCTCTGATGACTCGACTCAATGACATCCCTGGTTGAGTGCAAGCTTGGAACAAGTCAGCCGCTCGTTGTGGAGCCGATGTGGCCTTATCACTCATTCGAGTCCACTGCAAGGAGGCTAAGGAGGAAAAAGCTGAAAGCACTCTAGGTGGCTAACACAAAGAAGCTCCAGTTTGAAGACTTTATGGAGACTTTCATCGATGCAGCCACTCGGATCGCCGACGGTATTGACTTGGACACCTTTGTCGAGCCAGCTAGCGCTCCTCCTGCCGAGTGAAAAACTTGATGTTTTGTATACATTTGCCTCGGAATGCCGAGTGATCATGTAATCGTTAAATTCTTTCGGGCCTAACGCCCGAGTACTTTTGATCATGTACAACCTCGCTAGATTTATCCGAACTCGGTTGTTTTATCCGTATGCAGTTTTCTTGCCTTCAATGTGCTTGGATTTTTTTAAACTTAGGCGAAGCTGGTTCGCGGCTAAGTCCCCAAGTAGGAGGATCGTTCTCCACTCAGAGTAGATTCGTCACTTAGGCGAAAGCGGACGTTGTACTTGTGGTGCAACCCAGAGTGCCTTTCGGCGAGTACGGGGTCGCAGCTAAGTCCTCGAGTGAGAGGATTGTTCTCCACTCGGATTACGTTTAGTAACTTAGGCGAGTACGGGATCTCAGCTAAGCCTCCGAGTGAGAGGGTTGCTCTTCACTCGTAGAATGTTTTGAAACTTAGGCGAATCTGGTTCGCAGCTAAGCCCACGAGTGAGAGGGTTGCTCTTCACTTGGAGTATGTTTTGTAACTTAGGCGAATATGGGATCGCAGCTAAGCCTCCGAGTGAGAGGGTTGCTCTTCACTCGAAGTATGTTTTTGAACTTAGGCGAATCTGGTTCGCAGCTAATCCCCCGAGTTAGAGGGTTGCTCTTCACTCGGAGTATGTTTTGTAACTTAGACGAATACGGGGTCGCAGCTAAGCCCCCGAGTGAGAGGGTTGCTCTTCACTCGGAGTATATTTTTGAACTTAGGCGAATCTGGTTCGCAGCTAAGCCTCTGACTGAGAGGGTTGCTCTTCACTCGGAGTATGTTTTTGAACTTAGGTGAATCTGTTTCGCAGCTAAGCCCCCGAGTGAGAGGGTTGCTCTTCACTCGGAGTATGTTTTGTAACTTAGGCGAATATGGGGTCGCAGCTAAGCCCCCGAGTGAGAGGGTTGCTCTTCACTCAGAGTATATTTTTGAACTTAGGCGAATCTGGTTCGCAACTAAGCCTCCGACTGAGAGGGTTGCTCTTCACTCGGAGTGTGTTTTTGAACTTAGGTGAATCTGTTTCGCAGCTAAGCCCCCGAGTGAGAGGGTTGCTCTTCACTCGGAGTATGTTTTATAACTTAGGTGAATATGGGGCCGCAGCTAAGCCTCCGACTGAGAGGGTTGCTCTTCACTCGGAGTATGTTTTTGAACTTAGGCGAATCTGGTTCGCAGCTAAGCCTCCGACTGAGAGGGTTGCTCTTCACTCGGAGTATGTTTTTGAACTTAGGTGAATCTGTTTCGCAGCTAAGCCCCCGAGTGAGAGGGTTGCTCTTCACTCGGAGTATGTTTTGTAACTTAGGCGAATATGGGGTCGCAGCTAAGCCCCCGAGTGAGAGTGTTGCTCTTCACTCGGAGTATATTTTTGAACTTAGGCAAATCTAGTTCGCTGCTAAGCCCCCGAGTGAGAGGGTTGCTCTTCACTCAGAGTATGTTTTGTAACTTAGGCGAATACGGGGTCGCAGCTAAGCCCCCGAGTGATAGGGTTGCTCTTCACTCAGAGTATGTTTTTGAACTTAGGCGAATCTAGTTCGCAGCTAAGCCCCCGAGTGAGAGGGTTGCTCTTCACTCGGAGTATGTTTTGTAACTTAGGCGAATACGGTTCGCGGCTAAGCCCCCGAGTGAGAGGGTTGCTCTTCACTCGGAGTGTTTTTGAAACTTAGGCGAATCAGGTTCGCGGCTAAGCCCCCGATGTCGGTGTCAAAACCGGCAGATCTCGGGTAGGGGGTCCCGAACTGTGCGTCTAAGGCGGATGGTAACAGGAGGCGGGGGACATGATGTTTACCCAGGTTCGGGCCCTCTCGATGGAGGTAATACCCTACTTCCTGCTTGATTGATCTTGATGATATGAGTATTACAAGAGTTGATCTACCACAAGATCGTAGAGGCTAAACCCTAGAAGCTAGCCTATGGTATGATTGTTGTTGTCCTATGGACTAAACCCTCCGGTTTATATAGACACCGGAGGGGCTAGGGTTACACAGAGTCGGTTATAAGGGAGGAGATCTATATATCCGTATTGCCAAGCTTGCCTTCCACGCCAAGGAGAGTCCCATCCGGACACGGGACGAAGTCTTCAATCTTGTATCTTCATAGTCCAACAGTCCGGCTGTCCGAGGACCCCCTAATCCAGGACTCCCTCAGTAGCCCCTGAACTAGCCTTCAATGACGATGAGTCCGGCGCGCAGATTGTCTTCCGCATTGCAAGGCGGGTTCCTCCTCCGAATATTCCATAGAAGATTTTGAACACAAGGATAGTGTCCGGCTCTGCAAAACAAATTCCACATACCACCGTAGAGAGAATAATATTTCCACAAATCTAATCTGCTGACAGCTTTTCATAACATGACGTACTGCCGTGATCTGGTCATGAGGAACCATTTTTCTGAGCCTGCCACTTCACGTGTTGCGAGGCGGTTTTATTGGCACGTCCTGTCGAAGCAGAGATCGTGTTCCTTTTTCCACGGGATTCTCATCAATACGAGCGTGGGTAACCCCATCGTGCCTGCTGGTATGACTCCTCGATTTTAGGCAAGTTCCAAACGGCCACGCGGAGGACGCTTGATATTCACCCTCTTTATAAAGGGGCCAAGGCCTGTCCTTTTCTTCTCGCGCTTAATCGAATCCTTCCCCCACCTCGAGTTCCAACACCCAAGGCTCAGGCTAGGCGCTTCAGACCTTCAATCATGTGCGGATCCAACCTTCAAGGTCGGTGGATGCCTTCCTGTGTCACAGAGGAGGACATCAAGAAGCTAAGAGAAGCCAGGTATCTGACCGCCGAAATCTCGCACAGGCTGCCTGCTCGAGGGCAGGTCATTCCCACTCCCGAGCCTAACGAGAGCGTCGTATTCGTCTCCCACTTCCTCCGAGGGCTAGGCTTTAGTCTGGATCCCTTTGTTAGAGGGCTCATGTTCTACTACGGGCTCGATTTCCATGATCTGGCTTCGGATTCCATCCTTCACATCTCGTCGTTCGTCGTCGTGTGTGAAGCCTTCCTCCGCATTACCCCACACTTCGGCTTATGGCTCAAGACCTCTAATGTAAAGCCGAAGATGATTGAGGGGCGACACGCAGAGTGCGGAGGCGCCATAATAAACAAAGGCGCCGAGGCTCCATGGCCAAAGGGTTCCTTCCCGGAGACATCCTAATTATGGCAGCGGGAGTGGTTTTACATCACAGCTCCCCGAGGTACTAAGTGGGTTGCCGCCCCTGCCTTCCGCTCGGGCCCCCCACCACAACTGGCGTCATGGGTCAACAAGGGGCTGGACTGGGGGCCAGTAAATGATGTGCCGACATTGCAGAGTCGCATCCGAGATCTCCTCGAGAGAGATGTCAGCCTTGTCAAGGTAATGCAAGTCATGCTAGTTCGTCGAGTCCTGCCTTGCAAGCGTCGACCTCTCCGTATGTGGGAGTTCAACCCGGAAGGACCGCGAACTATTCGGCACTTCTTCGGCATGATGCACGAAGAGATGTATGGATTGTTCTTTGGATCACAAATAGAGTGTCCGGACACCACCGAGGATGCGGGTCTGAGCTGCAATCGTCCAGATACCCAAGTAAGTAATCCTTCGGCCGAACATATTGTCTCTTTATTTATCACAACGTCATTCTGAAAAGTCGCTCTTTGACCAGGACTGGGTAAAAAAGGCGAAGATGATCAGGTGTTCGGCCCCCCTTCCCGAAGGCTCAATGGACCAAGTACTGGCCAGAATGCTTGAGCTCGCGCCTTATCAAGTGCCATCAGGGGAAGATAAAGGGAGGAATAAAGAAGCCGAAAGCGGGCCTCACTCATTATTCATCCAAACCGGGGGAACTAGTGCCTCCGCGAAGGAGGATAACCGGGGAGAAGAATCTAAAATTCCCTCTCCCCAAGGAAGGAAGAGGGTCGCCTCTGAAGACTTGGAAACAATGGTTTCCAAACAAGGGAAGAAATCTTTATCAGGGGGCCTTACCCCGGAGGGTATCCTTACCGCACAGTGCCTGCAAGGGGATCAGCCCTCCACCGAGCTGTAAGTATACAAAAGTACTCTATAGTAAATATATCCTGCTTCATTTTTGAGAGCAATAACCGAGACGTATGTCTTGTAGTTCGGATCGTAGCCCTTCTTGACAGAGTTCGTCTTCGGGGGATCTTCTTCCGGAGATGATGGAGAGCGAAACACCTCCCCATGCCTCTCCGCCTCATGAGGCAGGCGACCCAGAGGTGTCGTCACAGAGGATTTCTCCTGATCCGCCAAGGCCAGAAGATAACCCTTCGGCCACCCGAAGTCCGGGGTATTCGGCTCCTGAGGGGAGCAACAGAAAGAGTCCGGGACTGTCCAGTGTGCGACCAGACGCACTGATGAATCTTCTGGAGCAAGCGGCTATCTCAGAGGCGCATCATACGCTAATGGGTACGGTGGTTGAGAGGATTTCATCCGCCGAAAGTGGGTTGCATGAAGCTTTTATGAGCCTGCTGAGAGGCTTTGAGGTCCGCGAAGTAATATATTTTTTGACGGTACCGCACACGCTAGGTGTGCCCTATGCAGATAGTAGCCCCTGAGACTCTGGTTGCTGTCAAAAGAGACGGCAAATAGAGGATCATAGTCCCAGGTAATAACCGTGCTGCTTTCATGTGCAGGTGGCTGAAGGTCCGATGGCTAGCCGGACTGGTGAGTTTGCCGAACTGAAGCGGCAACTTGATGTGGCAGATGCCGACATCGTGCTTGTAAACAAGCGGCTTGATGAGGCACAGGGTATGTATTCTCCGATGGTCAACATTTATTAAGAGGAGCATGATGCTAGTATCTATAATATGCTATGACTGCAGATGGAGCTGCCGCCGTGGAGACCCTTCGGGCGGAACTTGCCCGAGCCAAGGAACAAGCCAGGAGGAGTGATGCGGCCGCCCTAAAGGCGGTTGAAGAGTTAAAAGCCGAACAGGCTGCGCATTGCGAGAGCAAAGAGAAAATAGCCAAGAAGGCTGTTGAGCTGAAAGACGCCGCCGACCATTATGAGCTTCTTGAAGAGGAAAGCCGAACGAAGACGGCGGATCTGGAGAAAGCCACGGTAGCAGCCAAGGAAGCTCGCTCTAAAATCAGAGCTGCGAAGGAGGAGCTGCGTCAAGCCGGAGATATCACGGCTCGGAAGCCCTTTTTGTTGCGGACGAAGTTCAGAGATCCTAAATATGACCGTCTGGATCAATTATGGAGTTGTACAGACGCATACCTGGATTTGGCAGCAAGTGCTGCTGATGCGACCAAGTTTTTTGAAGATCAAAAAGATCGCGAAGTGGAAAAGTTGTTCTGGTCGCAGTTCAATGCTCCGGCACGTCCGCTGCTGTTGAATGAGCAAATGGCCGAGTGGGCCGAGCTCCATAGGTTGTCCGGGCTTGCCATGAGGTCTGTTGTGGATCATCTTTGGCCGGAAGGACCAAAGCCGAATAGTTATTTTGGCTTAGTGCAACGATTCCTTGGTGCTGTGCCGCATATCGACGCTATGAAGAGGTCAGCGTGCATAGAGGGTGCGCGGATGGCTCTTGCCCGTGTCAAGACATACTGGGCAGAGATGGAGGCCACCGCTATTGCAACCCAGAGTTCGGCCGTAGGCCGGGTGTCGGCCGAGCACTATTTTGAAGAAGTCCTAGAAGGCGCTCGTTTAATAGAGGCTCAGTGCTCGAAGAGTATCATGTTCTAGTGACATGTATCCCAATTGTAAGAACAATGTTATTTGAATTATAAAGGCTATGTTTATACTTTTGCCTGAAAGTATTATTATGCCTCCTGTGCGGTCGTTTATGTATATATATATAACCTGAAAGTTTGCAGTTGTCGGCTTCAGCCCCCACGCATATAATGCGGGGGTGTTCGCAAAAGCGCGTCTTCACACTTGATCCAACGTCTTGGTCCATTAAGGAGGTGGTAGCGTGGCGAACGAGGCAATCGGACTATATTGCTTTAACACTTTCACTTAACCATAGGAGTTTGACAGTGGGGCTACTATATAGCCCCTGGTATTTCCGCGGCTATCCGAATACGGTGCGCATACGTACATGACCGGGGAAACTGGTCCTTCGTTAATGCGGAGGAATCCCGAAGATTCCAATAAGTCATCGAGTGGTTGACCAGTCTCACGCTTTATCATGACAGTCAGTTTTCGGCTTTCTCTACTGGGGTGCTCATCCGGATGAACCAGGGCACAATCGCAGTAGTTCTCCCGGTGCCACCTTAGCTGATAGAGTGGAACGTAAGGTAGCAAAACGCGGGAGCCGGGCAAACCCAACATTTGACCAAAGACATGATTAGGAGTTGATGCATATAAGGCCAAACCCGCGACGCCGAACACTCCCTAAGGTATTCGGTCTTTATAACATATACCGGGCTGAGTAACGCCCTTGATAATGAACCCCGAGTGTCCAAGTATGTGCATTATTCTGATGTGGCGAAATGCCAATAACGTCGGCATCCCTCTCGGTTATACTGAGTATCCGGAGGATGTGAAGCAACAAGAGACAGTAAAAAAGGTTTACACAGGGTCTTAATCTAAAAAGAAACCTTTGAGCGGGGCCCCGCTGCACGTTTGCGCCTGTGTCTCCGTTGTGCCGTATCCTGGAAGGGTGTAGCACGATTATCATCTGTAAAAGAGAAGAACTTAGGTGAAAGTTATCGTGCGAAAAATTGGTTATTCTTGATAAACCATTAAAATTCAAGATGAGTAAGGTCGAGCCGAACGGTAGTCCTTTTTACATGCGGGAAGCCCCTGGTACCGCCTATAGGGGTATATCCGTCAAACCAAACTCAGGTTTATCTAAGCTGTTACAGCTAGTGATGCGTCGGACTCGTCTATCCGTGTCCGCGGTCTTGACGACTGATCATTTATTCTGGTTGGAGAGGTTGTTTAGTGTTCGGCTGCTAAAGCCGCCACACCTTCTTCCGCGCGTAAGGAACGCTCAACATTTCCGCTAAATGTAATGATGCCACGTGGACCGGGCATCTTAAGCTTAAGAGAAGCGTAATGCGGTACTGCATTAAAACGAGCGAAAGCTGTTCTTCCGAGTAGTGCTTGATAGCTGCTTCGGAATGGAGTGATGTCGAAGGTTAATTTTTCACTTCGGAAGTTGTCGGGAGAACCGAATACAACCTCTAGTACTAGAGAGCCCGTAGAGCGGGCCTCTAGGCCTGGTATTACTCCTTTAAAGGTAGTATTGCTTTGGCTAATTCTTGTCGGGTCTATCCCCATTTTGCGGACTGTGTCCTGATATATCAGATTAAGACTACTGCCGCCATCCATGAGGACTTGGGTGAGATGGTATCTGTCGATAATTGGGTCTAACACCAAGGCAGCCAGTCCTCCGTGCTGGATACTCGTCAGATGATCCCTGTGATCAAAAGTGATCAGGCAGGCCGACCAAGGGTTGAACTTAGGGGTGACGGGCTCTACGGCGCATATGTCTTGGAGTGCATGTTTGCTCCTTTTTTTGTTACGTGAATCATGTTCACTGTTTTGACCTCTGGTGGGAATTTTTTCTTTCCCCCAGTGCTTTGCTGGCGAGGCTCATCCTCGTCTTCACTTGGTGTCTCCCTCCCCTTGTGCTTGGCGTTTAACTTGCCGGCCTGCTTGAAGACCCAGCATTCTCTGTGGGTGTGATTTGCAGGTTTATCGGAGGTGCCATGGATCTGACATAATTTGTCTAGAATCTTGTTTAGGCTGGACGGTCCATCTCTGTTGCCTTTGAAAGGCTTTTTCCGCTGACCGGGTCGAGAGCCCCTAAATCCGGCGTTTACCGCCGTGTTGTCTGGGCTGTCTTCATTATTTCGACACTTGTTTTTAATGCGTCGTGGTTTTCCATTGCCATCCCTGACTTCGGATGTGCCTGGGTCGCTGGTGCTACTACGGGCCAGCCAGCTATCTTCGCCCGCGCAAAAGCGGGGCATGAGGCTTGTTAGGGCTGCCATTGTCCTTGGCTTTTCTTGGCCGAGGTGTCTGGCGAGCCATTCGTCTCGGACGCTGTGTTTGAAAGCTGCAAAGGCTTCGGCGTCTGGGCAATCGACGATTTGATTCTTCTTAGTGAGAAATCAGTTCCAAAGCTTTCGGGCTGACTTTTCGGGCTGTTGAATTATATGACTTAAATCGTCTGCGTCCGGAGGTCAGACATAGGTCCCTTGAAAGTTGGCCCTAAAAGCATCCTCAAGCTCCTCCCAACTTCCAATTGAATTTTCGGGGAGGCTCTTCAGCCAGTGCCGAGCTGGCCCTTTCAACTTGAGGGGCAAGTATTTGATTGCGTGGAGATCGTCTCCACGAGCCATATGGATATGGAGGATGAAGTCCTCAATCCAGACCCCAGGGTCTGTCGTCCCGTCGTACGCCTCTATGCTTACGGTTTTGAATCCCTCTGGAAATTCGTGATCCAATACCTCATCGGTGAAGCATAGGGGGTGTGCCGCACCCCTGTATTTGGATGTATCGTGGCGTTCGGACGGTTGTAGTGTTCGGTTTTGATTTTGTGCCGGAGCGTGCTTTCTTGATCCATAGATGGACCTGGTCATACCGGATTTTTGGCGCAAGTCCTCACGTAAATCATGTGCTGACTTATGTGCGGCATTGTTAGCCGCCCTATCGCGGCCACGAGGTGGTCGATCCGGCTGATCGGTCGTTTTATTTTTTGGCTCTGTAGGCTCTACGGCCTCATCATCGAATTCAGGCAACAACTTGCGCTTTGGATAGCTCTTTGTGTGGCGACTGCCACCATACTTTTCTTCAGTGTCGAGCACTTTGTTCCATCTACTATTGAGCGTATTCTGTGCGGCCTTAAGCCTTTGCTTCTGCTTCTTCAGGCTCCTCGCGGTGGCAATAAGCCTTCTATGGAGGTTCTCTTGTTCCAAGTGCCTTTCCGGGATGATGTGTGCATCGTCATCCGGACTATTCTCCTCTCCGGAGACGGGTTCATGATTTCTACCCTCGGCGTCACCGTGATCGGACAGTGGCTCCACACTATGTTCGCCGTCCGCTGGCTCGTCCTGCTCTGTTGCTGGGTCAATGTGGTCGTCGTTTCCTCTGGGGTCAACCGGGGTGTTATTTTTTCTTGCGCTGTTATAGCTGTTCTTGCCGAGGTGGGATTTGGAGCGGCGTCTGCGTCATCGCTTTGGTTGCTTCTCGAGGGGTTTATCCTTCGCTGCATCCTCCCGTTCCTCATCATTGTCTTCTTTAGGTGTATCCACCATGTATATATCATGTGATGAGGTGGCTGTCCAGCGCCCTGTGGGCGATGGTTCCTGTTCGTCTCCTGCATCGTCGTCCATACCGTCGATTTCTTCGGAACCGAAATCGAGCATGTCGGTTAAATCGTCGACAGTGGCTACTAAGTGGGTGGTGGGTGGGGAGCGAATTTCTTCGTCGTCCGCATCCCATTCTAGCCGGACATAGTTCGGCCAAGGGTCTCCTGACAGAGAGAGAGACCTCAAAGAGTTTAGCACGTCGCTAAAAGGCGAGTGCTAGAAGATATCTGCGGAGGAAAACTCCATGATCGGTGCCCAATCAGATTCGATAGGCACGGACGCAAGCGGCTCGGAGCTCACGGCCGGGGACGAATCCAACGGTTCGGCAACACGGGTCTCGTAAGAGGTGAAGTCAGTATTCGGCTCTATCGCCACTGAGTATGCGGCCTCCGTGGCGGGGTCCATCCACCCATCCTCAGATGGCGCAATTTGTTCCGGATTAAGGGCCGGAGCAGTTGCAGGTGTGATCTCCCGAACACTGTCCGACGGCAGAGCTAAGTCATGCTCGTCGTGATTGTGCAACGCACCTGACATGGGCTCGAATACGTCAGAGATCAAATCTCCGTGGATGTCGGCAGTATAGTTCAAGTTTCCAAACCTGACCTGATGGCCAGGGGCGTAGCTCTTGATCTGCTCCAGATGGCCAAGCGAGTTGGCACGCAGTACGAAGCCTTCGAATACGAAGATTTGTCCAGGGAGGAAAACCTCGCCCCAGATCGCATCGTTGCTGATGATCGAAGGAGCCATCTAGCCTTACGGTGACGGCACAGTGGAACTCTCAATGAAAGCACCAGTGACGGTGTCAAAACTGACAGATCTCGGGTAGGGGGTCCCGAACTGTGCGTCTAAGGCGGATGGTAACAGGAGGCGGGGGACACGATGTTTACCCAAGTTCGGGCCCTCTCAATGGAGGTAATACCCTACTTCCTGCTTGATTGATCCTGATGATATGAGTATTACAAGAGTTGATCTACCACGACATCGTAGAGGCTAAACCCTAGAAGCTAGCCTATGGTATGATTGTTGTTGTCCTACGGACTAAACCCTCCGGTTTATATAGACACCGGAGGGGGCTAGGCTTACACAAAGTCGGTTACAAGGGAGGAGATCTACATATCCGTATTGCCAAGCTTGCCTTCCACGCCAAGGAGAGTCCCATCCGGACACGGGACGAAGTCTTCAATCTTGTATCTTCATAGTCCAACAGTCCGGCTAAAGTATAGTCCGGCTGTCCGAGGACCCCGTAATCCAGGAGTCCCTCACCCGAGTGAGAGGGTTTCTCTTCACTCGGAGTGTTTTTGAAACTTAGGCGAATCTGGTTTGCTGCTAAGCCACCCAATGGGGGATTTTAACACAGGTTTATGCGAAAACAAACATTAGGAGATTGCGGAAATCATGTCTTTGATAAACAATCTGAAAGTATTCTTATTACATCTCGATGATCCGAGTGTTTAAGTATAAAAGCGGTGGAGCAGGTCCGTGTTCCAAGAGCGCGGGTTGTCTTTCTTCTTTGCCACGTTGTAGAGGTGATATGCCCTGTTGTGGAGCACCTTGGTGACGATGAAGGGGCCTTCCCAGGCAGGGGCGAGCTTATGAGGCCGTTGCTGATCCACTCGGAGCACAAGGTCTCCTTCCTGAAATGCTCGACCTTTGACGTTTTGGGCATGGAATCGATAAAGGTCTTGCTAATAAATGGTCGAACGGATCAAAGCCATCTCTCGCTCTTATTCTAGTAGATCAACAACGTCATGACGTGCTTGCTCTGCCTTGGCTTCTAAGAAGAGTTCTACTCAGGGAGCATTGTGCAGCAGATCACTTGGAAGCATGGCTTCAACCCCGTAAACCATGAAGAAATGGGTTTGATCAGTTGACCAGTTGGGAGTCGTCCTCAATCCCCACAGAACAGATGGCAACTCAGTCACCCAAGCTCCAGCTGCATGCTTGAGGTCGCGCATCAATCGGGTTTCAGCCCTTGGAGGATCAAACCATTTGCTCTTTCAGCTTGTCCATTCGACTGCGGGTGGGCAATGGATGCGTAGTCGACCCGAGTGCCTTGGGAGGCGCAAAATTCTCTGAACTCATCAGAATCAAAGTTTGAGCCGTTGTCCGTCATGATGTTGTGCGGAACTCCGTACCGGAACACCAACTCTCTGATAAAACTGATGGCTGTGCTCGAGTCAAGATTCTTGATAGGCTTGGCTTCAATCCACTTAGTGAACTTGTCGACTGCCACAAGCAAATGAGTGAAGCCACTTCTACCGGTCCTTAGCGGCCCAACCATGTCCACTCCCCACACAACAAATGGCCAGACGAGTGGAATAGTCTTCAAGGCCGATGCGGGCTTGTGGGACATGTTCGAGTAAAACCGGCAACCTTCGCACTTCTCGACGATCTCTTTTGCCATTTCATTGGCCCGTGGCCAGTAGAATCCTGCTCGGTATGCTTTGGCCACAATGGTTCGGGAAGACGCATGGTGACCACAGGTCCTTGAGTGAATCTCGTTCAAGATCAGCTGACCTTCCTCTGGAGAGATACATCGCTGAGCTACGCAAGTAACACTTTCTCTGAAAAGTTGTCCACTATAACCGTGAAGGCTTTCGACCTGCGGACGATCTGACGTGCTTCAACTTCATCTTCTGGAAGCTCTTGCCTGAGCAAGTATGCAATATACGACATCGTCCAGTCGGGGGTAATTACCAACATCTACATGACTAAGTCGACTACTGCTGGCACTTCGACCTCAGTCGGATTGGTAGCACTTATTGGTTGTGGGGGCTCCTTTGTAAACGGATCTTCTTGCACTGACGGGGTGTGGAGATGCTCCAAGAACACATTACTGTGAATAGGCTTCCGAGTGGAACCTATTTTCACCAGATCATCAGCCGCTTGATTCTTGAGTCGGGGTATGTGGTGGAGCTCTAATCCTTCAAACTTCTTTTCCAATCCTTACTGCATTGTAGTATCCAGTCATGGCAGGGCTCCTGATATCCCACTCCTTCATCACCTGATTGAGCACCAAATCTGAGTCACCGTAAACCATTAGGCGACGAACGCCGAGTAAGATGGCCATACATAACCCATACAGAAGTGCTTCGTACTCAGCTTCATTGTTGGAGGAATCAAAGTGAATCCGGAGAATATAACTGAGTTTGTCGCCTCTTGGGGACACCAGGACCACTCCAGCACTAGAACCATTCAACATCTTAGATCCATCGAAGAACATGGTCCAGTGTTCTGAGTGAACTTGAGTCGGTTGCTGTTGCTCGATCCATGATACGTCTCCAACGTATCTATAATTTTTTTATTGTTCCATGCTATTATATTATCAATCTTGAATTTTTTATAATCATTTTATAGTCATTTTATATCATTTTTTGGTACTAACCTATTGACATAGTGCCAAGTGCCAGTTGCTGTTTTCTGCATGTTTTTTACATCGCAGGAAATCAATATCAGACGGAGTCCAAATGCAACGAAACTTTACGGAGATTTTTTATGGACTAGAAGACACGTAATGGGCCCCTGGCTACGCCTGGGGGTGCTCCGAGGAGAGCACAACCCACCAGGGCGCGCCAGGAGGCCCAGGCGCGCCCTGGTGGGTTGTGCCCACCTTGGGTGCCCCTCGGACCGCCTCTTTGCTCTATGAATTCCCCAATATTCCAGAAACCCTAGGGGAGTCGACGAAATATTGATCCAGCCGCCGCAGAGTCCAGAACCACCAGATCCAATCTAGACACCATCTTGGATGGGGTTCACCACCTCGATTGGTGCCTCTCCGATGATGCGTGAGTAGTTCTTTGTAGACCTTCCGGTCCGTAGTTAGTAGCTAGATGGCTTCCTCTGTCTCGCTGAATTCTCAATACAATGGTCTCTTGGAGATCCATATGATGTAACTCTTTTTGCGGTGTGTTTGTTGGGATCTGATGAACTTTGAGTTTATGATCAGTTATATCTTTTTATATCCATGAAAGTATTTGAGTTTCTTTGATCTCTTTTATGCATGATTTCTTATAGCCTCGTATTTCTTCTCCGATATTTGGGTTTTGTTTGGCCAACTTGATCTATTTGTCTTGCAATGGGAAGAGGTGCTTTGTAGTGGGCTCGATCTTACGGTGCTTGATCCCAGTGACAGAAGGGGAACCGACACGTATGTATCATTGCTACTAAGGATAAAACGATGGGGTCTACCTCTACATAGATAGATCTTGTCTACATCATGTCATCGTTCTTATTGCGTTACTCCGTTTTTCCATGAAAATACACTAGATGCATGCTGGATAGCGGTCGATGTGTGGAGTAATAGTAGTAGATGCTGGCAGGAGTCGGTCTACTAATCTTGGACGTGATGCCTATATAATGATCATTGCCTGGATATCGTCTTGATTATTTGAAGTTCTATCAATTGCCCAACAGTAATTTGTTTACCCACCGTTTGCTATTTTTCTCAAGAGAAGCCACTAGTGAAACCTACGGCCCCCGGGTCTCTTTCTCATATATTTGCCTTTGCGATATACTTTTCCTTTGCATTTATTTTTAGATCTATTAAACTAAAAATACAAAAATACCTTGCTGCAATTTATTCTTATTTATTTTGTTTGGCGTTCGATCTATCAATCTACTACAATTTCCTCATGTCCGTTTGCCCATCTTGGGACGCCGCTACCCGAAAGGGATTGACAACCCCTTTTACACGTCGGGTTGCGAGAATTTGTTATCTGTGTGCAGGGGCTATTTACGTTGTGTTGCTTGGTTCTCCTACTGGTTTGATAACCTTGGTTTCTTCACTGAGGGAAATACCTACCGTCGCTGTGTTGCATCATTGCTTCCTCTTTGGGGAAATACCGACGTAGCTTCAAGTCGCATCAATCCACTCGGCTAAGAAATCCACAATTGCCTGAGACTTAATTTCCTTTTTTGCTTCAAACTTGATAACCAGAGGGAGAAGTTCTATTTCCCACTTAGCCACTCGACCAGTTGCATCTCGACTGTTCAGAATTTCTGACAATGGAGCGTCGCTGACGACTGAAACCGAGTGGTCTGTGAAGTAATGTGCAACTTTCTTCGTGGTCAGATAAATTCCGTAGACAAGCTTCTGGTAATGTGGATACATTTGCTTGGACGGAGTCAGGACTTCAGAAATGTAATACACTGGGCGTTGAACTTTATAGGCCTTGCCTTCTTCCTCATGCTCGACTGTGAGCACTGTGCAGACAACCTGTCCAGTGGCTGCAATATATAACAATAGAGGCTCTTTACTGACTGGAGCAGCAAGCACCGGCTGGGTGGAAAGCAGGGCTTTGAGCTCTACAAACGATGCTTCAGCTTCAGGAGTCCACTAGAATGTATCAGACTTTTTCATCAGTCGGTAAAGAGGCAATGCCTTTTCACTGAGACGAGAACAGAATCGCCTCAATGCAGCCAAACAACCTGTAAGCTTCTGAACGTCATGCACACGCACATGGCGTTTCATTCGGAGAATTGCCCCAATATTTTCTGGGTTTGCATCGATCCCTCGTTCGGAAACGATAAAACCGAGTAACTTTCCACCTGGGACTCCAAATGTACATTTGGAGGGATTGAGCTTGATGTCATATCTTCTTAGATTAGCGAAGGTTTCAGCGAGGTCAGTCAGCAGGTCGGAACTCTTGCGTGACTTGACCACAATATCATCCATGTATTCTTCCATGTTCCGACTGATTTGAGTGAGCAAGCACATCGGGATCATGTGCATGAACGCGGCGCCATCATTCTTGAGACCGAAAGGCATGGTGACATAGCAAAAACACCCGAATGGGGTGATGAAAGCCATTTTTATTTTATCAGGTCCATACAGACGGATCTGATGATACCCAGAATATGCATCCAGAAAAGACAAACGCTCACACCCCGCATTTGAGTCGACAATCTGATCAATGCGGTGGAGAGGGAAATGATCTTTCGGGCAGGCCCGGTTGATATGCTTGAAATCTATAGAATTTACCTCTACCACCTTAGGCAGTGGTGGCGTATCAAGCCCATGTATTTCTTCAATAGGAGGTAAATTTTTGACATCCTCAGCTTTAATACCTTTTTCCTTCATAGATTTCTTTGCCTCTTGCATATCTTCAGGACTGAGATATAATATACCCCTCTTCTTCGGAGTGGGTTTAGTCGGTGGTTCAGGAAGAGTCCAATCATCATAATTTCTCAATATGTTATTCGATAATTCTTCAGCTTGCCCAACAGTTCCTTCCCTGAAAACACAACCAGCACAACTATCTAGGAAATCCCTAGAAGCATCGGTTAGTCCATTATAGAAGATATCAAGTATTTCATTTTTCTTAAGAGGATGATCAGGAAAAGCATTAAGTAATTGGCAAATCCTCCCCCAAGCTTGTGGGAGACTCTCTTCTTCAATTTGCACAAAGTCAAATATTTCCTGTAAGGCAGCTTGTTTCTTATGAGCAAGAAAATATTTTTCAGGGAAGTAGTAAATCATATCCTGGGGACTACGCACACAACCAGTAGCAAGAGTATTGTACCAAGCTTTAGCATCACCCTTTAATGAGAACGGAAATAGTTTGAGAATAAAGTAATAGCGAGTCTTCTCATCATGAGTAAAAAGGGTGGCTATGTCATTCAACTTAGTGAGATGTGCCACAACAGTTTCAGTTTCATAACCATGGAAAGGATCAGATTCAACCAAAGTAATTAACTTTGGGTCGACAGAGAATTCATAATCCTTATCATCAAGAAAGATAGGCGAGGTAGCAAACTTAGGATCATATTGCATTCTAGCATTCAGAGATTTTTCTTTATACTTGCATAATAATTTCTCTAGATCATCTCTATCCTTACAAGCAAGAATATCTCTAGTTGTCTCCTCATTCATAACATAGCCTTCTGGTACCTTAGGCAATTCATATCTAGGAAGGCTAGTTCTAGCAGGTGTTTCAAGATTTCCAGTTTCAAGCTCATCATCAGATTCAACAATATCATGTTGTCTTACTCTAGCAATTTGTTCATCAAAAAATTCACCTAGTGGCACATCATCATCATGCAAGGTACTAGCATCATCATAAGCATCATTCATAACAGAAGCAGCATCGTCAATAACTTGCGATAAATCAGGATTGATAGCATGTGGTGGTGTTGCAAGTTTACTTATAACAGAAGGTGAATCTAAAGCAGAACTGGATGGCAGTTCCTTACCTCCCCTCGTCTTAGAGGGAAATATATTGGTCTTAGCATCCTTCAGATTCCCCCTAGTGATAATATGATAATAATCACAAGTGACTCAACAAATATGCTATGCTCCCCGACAACGGCGTCAGAAAAAGGTCTTGATAACCCCAAGTATAGGGGATCGCAACAGTTTTCGAGGGTAGAGTATTCAACCCAAATTTATAGATTCGACACAAGGGGAGCCAAAGAATATTTGCAAGTATTAGCAGCTGAGTTGTCAATTCAACCACACCTGGAGATTAATTATCTGCAGCAAAGTGATCAGTGGCAAAGTAGTATGATAGTTTTGATAGTGGTGACAGCAGCAATAGTAACGGTAACAATGATAGAAGTATTTTCATAGCAAGTGCAACAATAATGATAGCAGTAGTAACTAAGCAAGAACAATATAGGATAAATTCGTAGGCATTGGATTGATGACTTGTTGGATGATATTCATCATGAGACAGTTATAACCTAGGGTGATACGGCACTAGCTCCAGTTCATCAATATAATGTAGGCATGTATGCCGTAAATAGTCATACGTGCTTATGGAAAGAACTTGCATGACATCTTTTGTCCTACCCTCCTGTGGCAGCGGGGTCCTATTGGAAACTAAGGGATATTAAGGCTCCTTTTAATAGAGAACCAGTACAAAGCATTAACACACGGTGAATACATGAACTTCTCAAACTACGCTCATCACCGGGAGTGGTCCCGACTATTGTCACTCAGGGGTTGCCGGATCATAACACGTGGTAGGTGACTATAGCTTGCAAGATCGGATCTAGAACATGGATATAATGGTGATAACATAAACTGTTCAGATCGGAAATCATGGCACCCGGGCCCAAAGTGACAAGCATTAAGCATGGCAAAGTCATAGCAACATCAATCTTAGAACATAGTGGATACTAGGGATCAAGCGCTAACAAAACTAACTCGATTACATGATGAATCTCATCCAACTCACTACAAAAAATACACTTCGGTGATGATACGTGTTTGTCACAGTAGGTCACGTTTTCTGTCATGCATGTACATCCATGATGATTTTATGACAGAATCAATATAGTCATACCTGTGTTGTCGTAGAAGTGTTCCATGACATTACCAAAATTATCATCACGGGAGTGTCCACTTCCATGACGACAAATCGTGCGTCATAGAAGTGCTTTCGTCAAGGGTGACCGACACGTGGCATCCACCGTAATGGCTCACCGTTAAGCTACCGGGTCTGGTTTTGGATCCGATTACCCATTAACAACCCCGACCAATGGGGATTTTCCACGTGTAAAATCATCATTGGCCGGAGGAAACACGTGTCGGCTCACTGTTGGGACAGATGTCATCCACTCATTGGACTGAAGGCGCCTATGATACGTCGACACGTGGCACGGCCCCAACATAGGCCCATTCCTGTGAAAAGGCCAGCCCGTTTGACTTGGTCAAAAGGTGGCAGGCCGGCCCACGGAAAGCCTGTTAACAGCCTGTTTGCATATAGCCCATTTACAACCCGCTAACCCAGGGCCTGTTACGACCTATCTGAATTAGGCCCAGTAGCGTCATTTGGGCCGTCCAATATGATTCCAGCCCGTTTTAACTTCCGGCCCATGTATGTCCCATGACGTCTTTCGGCCCATATGAGGCCCTTTGTAACCCTTGGCCCATTAACGGCCCATGGTGAAACTGGCCTGTAATGAACAGTGTATCACTTTATACCCATTAACGGCCCATTATTCCATTGGGTCATTTCTAGCCCATGTTATCTTTCAGCCTTCTCAGGGCCCATTTATTCTTGGGCTCATTTCCAGCATTCGTTTACTAACGGCCCGTTACTGTCATTTTCTGCTTGTGGGCCAAATTCAGCCCGTGGTTACAATCGGCCATTTGTGTCCCGTTAATACGTTGGGCCGTTTTCATAGCGTCATCAAACACGGCCGATTAACGACAGGTCGTTATGGTCGGCCCATGAACGGACGATTCCAACTCTAGCCCGTTTACGGCCATAATGCGGTCTGTTATTGGCCCATGTTTGGCCAATCGATCATACGGCCCGTAGAAGGCCCATTAATGATACGGCCTGTAGAAGGCCCATTGTGTCTACGGCCCGTAGAAGGCCCATTGTTTCTACGCCCCGTAGAAGGCCCATTGTTTCTACGACCCTTAGAAGGCCCATTGTTTCTACGACCCATAGGAGGCCCATGGTAACTACAGTAAATATGTAGCCCATGGTTATTGTGTCCTAGTTTTAAAAAATAGGTTATTGCGGCCACTAGCAAACCGCGGAAAAAGAACTGCACTGACTACAAGCAAACAAATAAACAAGACAATAAGAAAATAAATAAGCAAGCAACTTACGCTAGGCTATCACGGCTATTACACATATTACATCCACTGGACATCAAAGTTCGCCACCAGTGCAAATATAGGGAACAAAGCAACATATCATATACACCGGTTGTCAAAGTTGGCAACCAGGGCAAATAAACGCCGCGGCAAAACAAGTCCAGAACTGAAACCACTTCAGAAGAGCTCAAGAAACAATATCCTGGGTACCCATAATGCTGGCAAGATGCTTAGCAAGCTTATTAACTTTCTCTTGTTTGGCGCTTAAATCCTCCAGCACTTGCTATTGCACCAGAAAGTATGCATCTGAATTCTGCAGGGACTTCCTCAGTCCTTCGGCTTCCTGTCGCATAACATCTGATCGATGTCTTTCTACTTGAAGTTGAGACTCAATAAGCTGAACTGATTCAGGCAGCGAGTTCGAAGAGCTGGTGCCAGCAGTAGTAGCCAGTAACTCGAACACTACATCAAGATAGGACTTTGGGGTTGTCTCAGTGTCTTCAATATAGTTTTTATCAACTTTCTTGGAGACCAACAGGGATGTCTCACTATCTTGAACTTTATCTGCATTACTACCTTTACAATTGCATAACGTGGTACTCTTCTCCAATATTTTATCCGCGTTCTAAAAGAGAAACAAACAAACACATCACATGTTTACAATGTAGTATATTAATCTCATTTTGGTAAACCAGTTCAATAGTAAGGTGGATAGGATAACAGCATGAAACAAACATATATCTATGTAGTATGGTCACTGTATGGTCTATATCATTCTAGTTTATGTTGCCAAATCAAGATAGATACAGTTCGAATGATATCTATTTAAGACAAAGCAGCATAGATAGAATATAAGTGTGGGAAACTACACAGCAATAACAACACTTGTAATGTACATGGCATGAGAACATAACTGTTTATTCAATTGAAACTGAAATCAACTTAGAGCAAGTTACAACAGCAAACACGTTAAAGAAACAGGTTTAAAACATACCTGTTGCGCCATTGGAGTTTCAATTGCATCCTTCAAATTTGAAATTAGTTAGTATGAGTAAATACAGTGATGCAAGAGCAAAGTAGTATGAACCATAGCTACGAAACCTGACCTGAGAACAATTCTTCTTCTGCTTTAAGCGTTGACTTGGGGTTCAGAGTGGTGGTCCTCGTGCTTTGGGCACTGCAGTTCCCTTATGAACTGCTCGTGTTTGGGTGCTCTGTGGTGGTGACAGTGCTGTGTCAACTGGAACTGGGTTACTATCTGCTAGGGTTGGGGTTAGAAGGGGTGTAGCTGGTTCTCTGTCCAACTGGGTAGGGGTACAATCTGCGCGAGTCTGGGTTATGTGTGGTGGGGCTGGTTCTTGGGCAAGTACAACCGTGGTTCTATCTGCATCGACAGGTAGCACGATCTTTTCTGAAGACTGTATTTTTACTCCCACGGATACTGCCATCACCCCCTCCAGTTGAAATGGCTGATAAACAAGAAAATTAATTGAATGTACATACATTGTAAGATAGACAGGTGCAATGGATAGTAGGGAAGAAAATAGGGCATGAAATAATTCACATTTATGTTGTCTAACCAAACAGAATAGCAGGACATAATTTCACATATATGATGGCTAATTTAACAGGATAGCATGACACAATTTCACATGTATGATGGCTAACGAAACAGGATAGAAGGACATACTTCAAAATATGATGACTATGAAAAGAGGATGACATGATATAACTATATGATGTGTCTATTAAAGTGGTTGGCATGCCATAAATCACAAACATGTCGTCGATGGAAACATGATGGCATGATATAATTCACGGATAGAATGACCTAATTCAAAATATGATGACTATGTAAACATGATGAGATGATATAACTATATTATGTCTTTAGAAAATGGGTTGGCATGCCATAATTCAGATACATGCTGTCTATGTAAACATCATGGCATGATATAATTCAAGCATATGATTTATATACTAAGCAAGTGAGCAGAGGGCAATCGCATATATGATGTGTCAACTAAGGAGATGGCATTCAATATTGTGTATATGATGTAAAAACTAAGTATTGCAATACAACATATGCATGATATGAGTAATATAACCCTGCCAAATTTGAGCATACACCCCAGGGGGATAATAGGACTGGTCATCTGCCTCTGAATCCTCCTCTGAAGAGCTATCTGTAAACAGCAAGATATCTACTTCAGCAGGTAGCATTGTCTGCTCTGAAGACCTTGTTTTCACTCCATATTTCTCCATCACCAATTCAAATGGCTGATGCACAGGAAGAGCAGTTGAATATACAAACATTGTCGACAAATGCAACGAGAAATGCAAAAAAAAGGACGGCATGATATAATTCACATATATGACGCTTGGCTAAACAGCATGGCATTGCATAATTCACATATATAATGCCTTGCAACAAGATAGCATTGCATAATTCACATATATAATGTCTTGCAACAAGATGGCATTGCATAATTCACATATATCGTAATTAGACACTAAACAGGTGAAATTCACACAAAGCATGTCTAAACTAAGCAAATGACATAGCAATGCAAGATACCATACGCACGATATGAGCAACATAACCCTGCCAAGTTAGAGTATGCACCTCGGGGGGGGGGGAGGGGGGAATAGGACTGATCATCTGTCTCTGAATCCTCCTCCGAGGAGCTATCCGTAACCAGCAAGACATGCGCTTCGTCAGATAGAATTGTCTGCTCTGAAGACCTTGTTTCCACTCCAGATTTTTCCATGACCATGTCGAATGGCTAATGCACAGGAAGAGTAATTGAATGTAATAAAATTGTTGACAAATTTAACACGTAATAAAAAATGATGGCATGATATAGTTCACATATAAGATGACTGGCTAACTAGGGTGGCATTGCAAAATGCACATATATGATGCCTGGCTAAACAAGATGGCATTGCATGATTCACATATACGATAAAGAAACTGAACAGATGGCATTGACACAAAGCATGTCTAAACTAAGCAGATGACATATTTGATGTACACAGTAAGCAATGCAAGGCACCATATGCATGATATTACCAACATCAGCATGCCAAGTTAGAGCGAAGACCTCAGGGGGTAAATAGGAGTGGTCTTCTCCTTTTGAATCCCCCTCAGAACAGTTATCTTCCTCTTGATTACGATCCGAAATGGGTGGAGGGGGGCTGCCTTTGCGCCCACCATGGAGCGATGTCTGCATGAAATTTTATTGCCACGCAAGGCTCGTCTCTTTTGCTCTACATGTTCAGTTCCATTGTGTACAATAACTGACATGCATAGGAATAAAACATAGTGAGATTATGGAAGGAGTGCATGCACAAATCCAGAGTGATGGTAGCAAACTGTGGATAGACCCAAAACCAATGATAGCAGGCAGATAATAGCTTTAGTTAAAAAATACAGATAATGGCTCCTTTAATGTTTGTTTGCACCCAACATGAAACTCATAGTAGACACCCGAGATTAACCAGATAGTAGACAGATAGTACTGGTTGCTGCCCCAATATGTACCCCACAACCATTTAAAAACTCAAGTTTCAGCATTAGTTTGGACCTGAATCGGAGTCTAATAGGTGAACACGATGATAAAGTAGCATGTCATCATATTAAGCAATGCATAACGTAAGCAGACACGAAAGAGTGCGACCTCTCTTGCAGACCCGTGTAGTCCTCAAGGTCATCTGCTCAGTTGATGATGGTAATGCAGTTGTCGTGGCTGCAGGCGGCGAGGAAGAAGATCTGAGGCGGCGAAAGACAGTCTGGAGAGCGGATCCCTGTTGTGGTGAACCCTTCCATCGTTGGAGCAGCTGAGCAGGAGCAGGACAAACCACACAAGGTTTTCTTTGACACATATCTATAACAGAAGTAATTGTGTAAGGGCTTGTTTGAATTTGAGGATTCTAACAATGCAGGGATAGGAAATAGACAGGAATAGGATAGGAATGCACGTGCAAAACAAAGAATTTAAAAACACAGGATTTCTGCCAATCTAGGTGTTTGATTCACAAGAATTGGAGATCACAGGATGCAAAGAAGCATGGTGAGATTAAGTCAAACCACAAAAAAATGTATGGTTATAATGCTATTATGCTACTATCTCTTAGTCTTGTGCTTCATGAATAGGAATTTGAAAAGGAGGACAAGTGGAAATTAAAATTCCTACGATTTTTCTTTCAAGGAGACACTAAAGGAACAAATCCTACAGTTTTCCTTTGCTCCATTCCTTTGAACCAAATTCATGAATAGTAGTACCATAGGAAACTTTCCAATTCCTATGTTTTTCCTTCACTTTTCCTTTCAAGCACCGGCGATTCTAGTAGGCAGGCTTGAGCAAGGAAAAGACTACACTCAAAAAATGTTTTTGTGCTACTTCTATTACTTTGGACCCAGGCCACTGCCCTACTAGCTCAACACCCAGGCCCATCGACAAATGCACAGCTCAAACGCGCAGAGATAAATAATGATGGCGTTCAAGAGAGTTATCACGGATAGCTAAGTTGCCTGGTACCTCACTGCTTGTTATATAGTAGGATAAAATAATTGTATTTCACGTTACTACGTGTGCTCATGAAAATATATATAACATGTAGAGTAAAAAAGAGATGCAACAAGTGTACAACCTCTTTGGCGAAGCCATGTCGATCTCAGCGTGATTGGGTAGGTCGGTGAGGATGCTCCGGCTAACTTGGCTATCGGAGGAGGGGAAGAAGATCTTAGGCATCTGGAGATGGAGCCCGAGGTACTGCTCCACTGTGATGGAGGGTTTCGTCGTTGGAGCAGCTCCGGTGAGTTGTATGACGCCGAGGCTGAAGCAGGACAAGAGAGACAACATTAACCTGAGTGGAGTTCTAATAGCATCTCCAATAGATGACGTAAAATACATAACCACAAAGTGCTAGATGTAAAATACATCAGCCTTTCATCTCTGAACTTAACTGTCGAAACTGAATTTAACTGTCGAAACTGAACTTAACTGTCGAAACTGAATTTTGCTGTCGAAACTGAACACACTAGTAGCAGAAAAGCAGTAGTAGCAGCAGTTGCGCGTGCGAGAGCCGGGGCAGCTGGTCGTGTAGCAGCATCAGGTGAGGCTACACATCAGTCGACTGACTTTTTCATCTCTGGTCAGTCAATTTTTCAGCCGTTGGATATGAAATCAAGGGCCTGCAGTTCATATTCAACCTCAACCCCCCTGAGTCGCCAGCCACAACCGGCCAAACAGCCGCCCCCCGCCGCCCGCGACCGGCGGTGCGCCGCCCCGCCCACCCCGAAACCTCTCCCCACCGCCGGTCGGCCGCCGCCCCGGCCATCCCTCCAGGCCTCCCCGTGCCGAGCTTTTTCTCCGGCGATCCCCACGCCACCGCCCCACCACCGCCGGCAACCACCGCCCCCACCCTGAACCCTATGATAGATAGTGGGGTACCTATCCGGCGAGCCCCCCCTCCCCGCTGCGGTTGGTTCTTCATTAACTTCGGCGAGCCCCCCCCCCCTTGAAAATTGACTGACCCAAAAGTCGATTCAGTCGACTGAAGTGTAGCTAAATCGGAGCAGCATCGCAAGCAAGAGCAAGAGCGAGAGCAGCAACGCGAGCAAGAGCAAGAGAAATAGCAAGAGCAGACCAGGCAGGGGACCGAGAGCAAGAGCAGAGCAGCAGCGCGAGCGAGAGCTAAAGCAGCAGTAGCTCCTACTGATGTGGACGTCGCCGCCGAGGGACCGATGCCGTGGAGGAAGTGACCGGCGACGCCGCCGTGGATGGAGCCACGCCGTGTCGGCTCGGGACCGAGCGTCGATAGCACCGTGAGATCGAATCAAGAAGAAAATGCGACGATTAGTGTACAACCTCTTTGGTGGCGCCGATTAGGCCACAGCTTCATCCGAGGAAATGGTGATGATGCTACTCTTTTGGTGGTGCAGGTGAAGACGGCGGTGTGGGAATGGAGGCGGCACGAAAGACGAGGGGAACATCGGGGCAGCTCCTTGGAGGTGGAGGCGGGGTGGCTGAACCGGCAGGACGACGAGATCGACGACGGATCCTCATCCGGTACGGTGGATGAGGGACGTCGAGGTGTTGCTGTGGATGACGACGTCGGGGAAGAGGCTCCGGCTGGGTGGCGGACGGAGGAGGGTGTGGGGCTTCGCGGGTTTTCGCGGCCTCGGTGTATGAATGGGTGGGCGGATGGGATGGGAGTGGGGAACCATGGCTTAGGGAAGCGCTTGTCCGAAATGTGGGGTAATTTACAAAAGTACCCCCACCGATTTGAGCTAGGCGGTTCTTTCAATTCAGGGGTATCACGGGCATTTCGCGTGTCGGGATTTCACAGGAGGTGGGAGCTTTTGCGCGCGTTGTAATTTTGGAATAGCAAGGTGCGAGTTGAGATGGAGGGAGATGTCGGAGCACAACGAGACAAAGATATATCTTAAATATTTCGGGGTAACAAGGCACGGGTTGAAGAGGCGGGAGTTTCGCAGCACGATAGACAGAGACGCTAGCTTGAAATTCCGGCATGACAAGGCGCGGCTTGAGATTTCGGGAGAACAAGCTTACCGTGTACCAAAAAGAAAGACAATTCGCACCTCACCACTAAAGAGAGCCATGTCCCGTTTTACTATATTACTAGAAATGCATTGAAATACAACAAAAAAACTAAAAAAATCGGGACAAGAAACATGACGTGTACAGTACCAAAACAATTTGCACTTCCCTCAACAATAAAAAAACAATGTGTGTTGTCTAGCATATGGACTAAATTTGAGTACATCTTCCCTGTTTGAATGGGTTGTACTCGGGTTAGTTATACAACCATCTAAATATTATCTTCACAACACATGACATGAATATAGGAGAAGTAAATTCCTATATAAATACGAACTACATGTACATACGATCTCAAATTCAAATATATGTATCCATTTTATGTTGAATTCAAATCATAGTGCATGTATGCTCTAGCTAGATGTTCGGAATCTAAACCATGTATGATATACTACGTACAATGTGTTTAACTCGCACAACACACACACAAACACCATTTAGACTAGTAAAGTACACGTGCATTGCACGCATGAGATTTGGCAACCAAATTATGAATAAATACCACATTATAGCATGTAAGCTTTGAGTCATATATGCATGATGTAGATGTTCGTTTAATTCTTATAGTTCATTTCATTCAAAATCACCTAGTTTTTATAAGAAAGCTAATCTATTTTAAGATTCATGGAATTGTGCGTTGTAAGGCATAAAGTAGAAACAAATAAGGGCAAATCATGTAGAAAAACATTTGGGCAATTATGATACGGAAGATTCTAGAACAAAGAAGAAGTGCTTGTGTTTTGAGGTTTGTCCATTATGCTTGAGTTCAACCATGGAGTCTTCTAGATTGTACACGTGGCAAAATCTGGTGGAATCTAGATGATATCCAACGACCAGTAGTTCTCAAATTTTCCATCTCTGCACCATCGGATTGGCCTCATCCAACGACCATCTTTCAAAGTTAAAGTTATCTGCACACTATATAAAAATATAAAATATAATATATAGGGGTATAGATATAGATATGTGATGCGAAAGCCACCCATCATCTCCAATTAGAATTGTGTGTCCATGCACGGATGCAATGTGGCCAAACGATGTGTGCCATCGGTATCTCAAATTCAAATCAATCTGACCTTGTTCAATGTGTATACAGTACAACATGCTCATTTCCAAACCACACCGCGCATATCTAAGTTATATTCATGCATGCATGGGTTTCAAACATCATGATCTCTTATTCAAATATTTGAATTCAACTTTACATTGATTATGACCTCACCTAGTCTTTTACACCCACACAGTCGTCTTCTCTTTATAATTGTACCCCTAACTTTCTCTCGTGCATGCATGCACACACACTACCAGTCGGCATTATCCATCGCACACATGCAATCTTTTTCTTCAGGTCGGTCTCCCATGCATGCACACACACACCTCCCCCTCTCCATCATATCGGGCATTCTTTATCTATCATGTGCATGCGCAATGATCGATGTCCCTCTATGTGTGTGTATATATAGCTAGGTCTGTCACAGTTTTCCACACAAACAGATCAATCTATATATCTAGTGAGGTCTCACCCTCTTTCCCACGTCCACATCGATCAATCTATACCTCACTATACAGGATTACATAGCTAATACACCCACATTAATTATATATCCAACGTCCCCCTCTCATCATCCATGCCTTCCGCTTCATCTCTCAGACGCGCGCACAGTGGCGAAGACAGGGGCAGCAAGGGCCCTGCCCCCCTAACATCACTATATATCGAGGCTAATATGAATGTGATCATTAGAAAATTGCTGGTAAAATGGTTTAAGTTGATGAATTGGCCCTCCTCGTAAAGGATTAGCAATGCTTGGCCCCCTAGCTCATTTATTTTTCATGGCTCCGCCACTGCGTGCAACAACGCACGTTCTCGCCCCCTCTCTTTAAATATCGATCTCGCACTTGTGCACTCCTTCATAGTCTCCCTCCACTTGGCCCCTCGCACCATCTTCTAGCCCCCCACCAGATTTTGCCACATGTACAATCTAGCAGACTCCATGGTTGAACTTAAGCATAATGCACAAACCTCAAAACACAAGTGCTTCTCCTTTGCTCTAGAATCTTCCGTATCACAACTGCCCAAACTTTTTTTCTAGTTGAAGTGCCATTATTTGTTTTTACTTTATGCTTTACAATGCACAATTCCATGAATCATAAAATAGATTAAGGGCTTCTTTGATTCAAAGGATTCTCAAAGGAATTTTGGAGGATTCTAATCCTTAGGATTTTTCCTATCTTGGTTGTTTGATTTGTAGGATTGTAAACCATAGGAATTTTTCCATAGGATTCATTTGCACTAGATTTCATAGGAAACATCCCATCCACTCAAACCTCTTTGAAAGAATCTTGCATTTTTCTATGCACAATCAAACACTCGTACAATCCTGTAGGATTCAAGACAACATTCCACTCTAATCCCATGTTTTTCCTATTCCCGCGTTTTGGAAATCCTACGAATCAAGGAGGCCCTAGGTTTTTTATAAAAACTAATTGATTTTGAATGAGATGAACTATAAGAATTAAACGAAGGTCTACATCAGGCATATATGACTCAGAGCTTACATGCTATAGTGTGGTATTTATTCATAATTTGGTTGCCAAATCTGATGCGTGCAATGCGTGTGTACCTTACTAGTACTTCGAGTATGTGCAAAACATGTAAATTAAACATCCAATGGCACGCTACACAGTGTCTCTCTTACAGTTCATGAAGCCACGTGGCACATGTGGAGGCGTTGTCGCGACCTCCTTGTGTGGATTGATCACAGTGATGTGCTACTGGTTCCAAAAGAATGTACTCGTCCTCTCTGAGCCACACTGGCGGTACATGCACGAAGCGAAGATGTGCACGCACGCCACGCACACACTCATTCCCTCGCACGCACACGCGGGTACACGGGCAGATGCATTTTGTACGAAGATCCACCCTATGTGATAATTTGACGCGTGTAAAGTCCTTCACTTCATTGATGGTCAATTAATACAGTGCATGCAAATTGAGTGGACGTGAGGGCGGAAGAAAGACATTACTACTCCACTGCGCGCATGCGAGTAGTTAAATCATGGGTTGCTAGTACTTCCATTGGTCTCCTTCGTATTTTGTGCCAATTTTTGACCATATTTGTAAGTACTAACATAATAAAGGGGGCCAATAAAAAGTGTCATAAAAAAGGGGGCCAATAAACCAGGAGGCAGGCAGCATGATCAATTTTTGCCAGGGCTACTGTTGGTGGCCTTTCTATTTAAATATGGACGGAGTGGAGTAGTACTATCTTTATCTTAGCCTCGTAGGGCTCTCCCAGCGCCTAGGCTTGCCTCCTCGCCTTGCCCATCGGATCCCGCCATGGATAATCCCTTAGATCACAGGATCCCGTGGGCTGCCCTCTCGCTGCGGCCCGCAGCACTGCCGCCTTTGAGGGAAACCCACATGTGTTTTAGAGGGGATCCATTGCTCTAGAATCACAGATCGGTGGCGCCGGAGGACATTCCAGGGCTGCGTTTCAGGTGGTGGGCAGCAAGGGCAAATCGGATCGAGGAAGCGTCGCATTGATTGGAGAGAAGTTCCAAGGAGCTGCGCCTAGCGCAGCACAAGGCAGAGGCGCAAGTCGATCTCAGGGGAGAGATGCTGAGGGATGTCAGCATCTGGCAGCGTCGCATTGATTTCGAGCTAGGGCTAATGGCATAGATCATATTCACGGAGTCGAATGCGGAGGAAAGAAGGCGCATGCCTGCGCAATGGCATGAGCAGCCGGTGCAACTATTCAAATGGGCGGTAGGAGAAGCCAAATCCCGGGACTAGTTATGGCGGAGCCGCTGGGCATGCATCATAGGCGAGGTGAGCTGCCCTCCTTCCCCGCCAGCGATGCAGTGACCTAGTCGGTTGCTGCTGCTGTGAACTTGCAACGCCATGTCGGTTTGCAAGCTTGACAATCACTCCATCTATATGTGTTGTATTCCTGTGAAAATACTTGGTTGTTTGAAAAAACATGGTAATGGATTTATCACTAGTTTTAGAATGCTTGGTTGTGACAATCAACCGAAGCCACAACCAAATGTCTCCATCGCGTAATACTTTACGGTCGGTCGGACTAACAGACGGTCGGTCGGACCCGCGTCTCACCGAAGGGACACGCATCGGCTTGGTCTGACATGTACGACCAGTTACATCACTGACTTGTGCGACCGCATTTGAGCAGTGTAGTACTCCCTCTATCTCAGTTTACAAGTCTTGCACGTGTACCGAGGTCGTTAATTTGACCAACCTAATAAGAGGCATAGATTACGAAAAATATATCATTACAAACTTCAAATATTCTATTTTTAATGATATATTTTTTATGTTAAACAGTTTATTTTATATAAGTTACATTGACGACCTAGATACACGTGCAAGCCTTGTAAACTGAGATGGAGGGAGTACTTGAAATTTATGTTGCACTAAACTCATCAGGAGCCGTTTCGGGCCTCGAAACCAAAACCATCAATTAATCTTTACCTTGTTCCCATCACATTCGGAAGTACTAGTGCTACAATTAAGTGCAAGCCTGCTCACACCTACTAGTATGTACCAAACCTGAACGTGTTCCCACTATGCAGGTTTTAGTACTAGTGCTAGTACTTAGGTTATAAAAAGGGGAACTACCTAACCGAAAATTACTCTACCTTCCTCCTCATAAGTCCTTCTTCTTCATCCGTGCTTGCCATGGCCGGTGTGCAGAGCTCTAGGTCGAGAACTACTCGTAACAAGGGAGCGGCAACCAAGGCTGCAGAAAAAAAGAGTGGGCTTGCCACCACGTAGAGACCTCGAAAGATCTCTCACGGGCAAGCGATGGCTCCCAGGAGCGCCCTAGCCGTGGAGGCGAACATGCCGAGCTGGCGGTGCTGGAGTCGTTATCCCTCGACGGCATGCCCGATCAGCTCAATAAGCACCTCAATAAGCAGAAGGAGTTCATCCACGGCTTGGTGGAGCTGCTGAAGGAGAGCCTCGACGACATGACCGCTGATATCAATGAGCAGGGGGAGTTGACCACCGGCTTGGTGATGCTGCTGAAGAAGAGCATTGCCTCGGAGAAGAAGGGAACCGACGAAATCCTGCAACTTCAGGAGGACAAGGCGAAGCTCTGCCATGAGCTCGACCTGCTGAAGGAGGAGAACGCCAGCTGGAAGAAGCTGCATGAGAATAGTAGTTCCTCGATGAAGATGCTGCAGGCCCTCGTCATGGAACAGAAGGAGGAGTTGGCGAAGCTCCGCATCGAGCACCCGGCTGCTGTCAAGGTACGTAATGCGGCCGTGGAACAGATGATGAAGGCTCGCGTCGAGAAATCCCGTGTCATGGACAAAATGAAGAAGATGGCGGAGGAGACGCGCAGGGAGATGGAGGTCGTGGAGGCGATGAAGAAGCAGTTATGACTCCGCGGCCAGCAACCCTTCATGTAGTGAGAGTAGCGCCCCAGACTTGTGTGTGTGTCTTCCTTCTTTTTTTGGGTGATAATCTTCCTTCTTCTTTTGCTCCAGTGTTTCTTCTTTTGCCTCGGGTGTTTTGCCGCACGTGTCATGTTCTGTGCGAGGCATGAATAGAACAATGCTAACAATGAGATGACTTGCAAATTAGATCATTTTTTATCGCCATATGGCACTGGGCTGCCGTGTTTCGTGCTCCTCCGTCGTACTCCGGTGGAAAACTTGAGTATACCGCACGGCTCTTTGCTCCTCCTCAGGTCGTCGGCATATTTATACGAGCAGTCAAATCACAAGGCCCCGCCTTCCAGCAGTAATGAGCCGTCAAATCACAAAGGCCCTCGCCTCTCATGAAACCGAGCAAGCTAGACTGCCCCGCCCTCTAGCCTTTTAAAAAATGTACTTTTGTACAGTAGTAGTATCGATGGATTGCGCCATGGAGCAAAACTAACAAGATGAAATTAAAGAAAAAAGGTGGTACATATAGAGAGCGCTCCTCGCCAAATTATGCATATAGTACTATTAAAAAAGCAAGTACGTGCTTAAATGGGGTGCTAAATTCTATTAAAGAAATTAGCATACCTATTTAATTGTTGGGTTCTTATTATTTATGCCACTAGTTGTGTATCACTACTCAGTTTTGCCATTAGAAGTTACAAGTACTCAAAAATGCCATCGATCCGTGAGATGCCTACTCAAAAATGCAATTAGATATCTCAAAAATGCCATCGTTAAGTTAGATGTTTGCTCAAAAATGCCATTAGACATTGTTATTTTCGCGTCAAACCCGTTGACCATGTTACATGACAAAAATAAGCCGATTCTCACAATTATAAGTGTGGCCCCGCTTGTTAGGAGTAACCACGCGAATAATTTTACAGGAAAATAAGAACGCTGTTGGGATCAAGTAGGCCCCACACTTTATTTTACTGTAGTGAGATAGAGGGAGAGCTGGCATGTTGGTCCATCGATATTTATGACATTATAACATGGCAAAAGAGATTTGAGTCACAATAATGGTGTCCAGCACAACACACCCCTCAAATAAGACTAAGCACCGTAAAATTCTTTGACAACTGAACTGCTGACTATATGATGTTGGCCATATATATTTTACGTATATAATGTGAAGAAACGAGTGGTAGTACTATACCAACTAAAAGATGAACTGTAAGAAATACTAGTATGTACGTACTAAAGAGTTAAAGTAACGAGAAGAAACATAACATAGTTCTGCTGGGGGCTCAACAAGACACACCCCTCAAATAAAACTAAGCACACCTCAAATTAAACTAAGCAACTAATCCGGTAGACACTGCATTAGAACCACCATGAGCAACGACACTGCCACCTTACTTGGAGTCCTCGTCCACGTCCTC
The DNA here is from genome assembly GCF_002575655.3 of Aegilops tauschii subsp. strangulata. Lineage (NCBI taxonomy): Eukaryota > Viridiplantae > Streptophyta > Magnoliopsida > Poales > Poaceae > Aegilops > Aegilops tauschii. The sequence continues at coordinate 327,493,916 of NC_053040.3, forward strand.
GACTTCGTCCTTGTCCCTCTTCCTCTTGGCCGACACTTCTTTGCTTGAATCGCACACTTGGCTCTTGCTCTTCATCCAACCCTTGTAGATATTGAAACAAAGGTAGACATCCATTGCAGCATGGTGGATGTGGTCTATATCTAGTACATTCCATTGCCATGCACGATGAAACGTGTGCGGAGGTTTCTTCAGTTTACCGTACGAAGGATGAACCATGGCTCCTACCAGGGTCAGCATTGAAGGCCGATTACGGGAGGGCACCAACCCATTCTTCTGGAGGTCAAAGGGGTTGCCTATAATGAGGCCTATCCGATCCAGGACTCTTCTGTCGTTCGTAAAGTCTATAGTAATGAATTTGACTCGGCCGCCCTTGAGGAAGTTCTTAAATTCCTCGCACTCAACATCGGCATGGCATATGTGGTAGACCAAGCATAAGTCATGCACGCAAACCTGGATCACGGCGGGCTTCATCTTCTCTTCCTCCTTTAGACTTGTCTTTGTCCAGGGTTGTGGTGTACTCAACATCTAGCCCAGCGACCCACTCATCATTTGAGTTTTCGAACATGCGTCTGAAGCGATCAAGGCATCCTTTCACCGTCGCGGAAGAACGGGTGTGGATGACGTCGAACTCATCGCCGGTGATGGTTCTAACTTTGTACTCACCGCTGATCATGGAGATTTGGGACGCCATGGATTTGGGAGGAGGGTTAGGATTAGTGGTACTGCCGTAATGTGAAAGGATGGGACGACTAGGAGCGAAGTGTCGTAATGTTAAAGGACGTCCGGGAACAAGTAGGAGCGAACTGCCAGCGGTTTTTCGATTGTAAAAATGCTGAGTGGGGCGTGTGAACGGCAGGGTAGTGGCTTGCCTAGTAGATAAATGGATTCATGCACAGTACATGGGGGGACAATTAGATGTCATGTCTACTCGACGCCCAATTAAATGGCTTTCGATGTCATGTCAAGCGTCGGCAAAATTACAGGTGATACGAAGCTTTCCATTCTCCCATGATACGGTCTTCCCAGAGCCCTTGGATCTGAGATCGAATGGTTGCATGGCGTGATTCTAGACCTATGGGTGAATATCGTATCCTAGAGGGTTATTCTGCAAATTTTCAGCAACTTAGCATGCGACCGTTCGACCTCAGATCCAAGGGCTGCCAGCAACCCGTATCGAAGTCGCGCCTACCACGACCGTTGCCTTGCTCACGCGGTCGCACCCTTGGAGATTTAACACGGTGCGTTAGGCTATCTGATGTTGGCATGTCATACATAGTCATCACTTAGTCACTCATACTACAACAAGGTTAGCTATAAGGTTGGCTATAGGAGTATTTTTTACTTCTCTCTATCCCTTTCTTTGTAGTATTTATTGCATTTGCCAAGGAGTGACCTCTTCCAATGAAATGGTGCTTAGATGAGGTGATAAGGGCATTAAATGGCTTAGCAACTCAAGTCCCCAATGCATAGGTGCTTAGTTTTTTGTTGCTAAGTTTGCTTCATTTAATTAGCTATAGACTCAAAATTGTCTTTTCACCTAGGTACACGCGCTTAGCACCGTTTCTTCCTGGGGTCACCAAACTAGACTCTCTCTTCTTAATTAACCTGCCACATCAGACTTTATGGCTATGTGGAAGGCGTAGCACCTGTAGGAGCAAGTACAATAGTGGGCTATAAGCCCGCTTTAGATGGCATTTTTGCATATGTGGAGGAAAGAGGCAAGGAAAAAGTGGAGGAGTGGGCTCTCATGCAAGAGCCAGCCTCTACATGGTGGAGCATTGGGAGAGGCACCTGTATGGAGGTGGTCAGGAATCGAGAGACTCACGCCGGTCGTAGCGCCGCAGTTAAAATGATAATGGCAAGTCAAATCACGGGGCCCCACCTATCCAGCAGTAACTCGCTGTCAAATCACACAGCCCTACGTTTGCAGCAGCCTACTCCCTCATCTTCTCGCGTCTCTGTAGAACCGACTAGGCAGAACTGCCCCGCCTACCGCGCGGGAAGAGCCCCACCCTCGACTTTTAAATAGTACAGTATACTAATTTTGTATCCATGGATTGCGCCATGGAGCAAAGCCTCAAGAAAATGGCGGTACACATGTACGGAGTATACAACACGCCCATCGCATTCGCGTCGCACCCCAGACGGTCGGTCGGTTTGGCACGCCACTCTCCGAATGGAACGCACGTCATATTGCATTTGCGCACACATGTGGGACCACAATTGTGAACTGACCATAGGCACACTCCACGACCCCGCAAGTCGGGTGAGTTAATAGAAGAGAGAGACGAGCGATAGTACTAGAGAAGTGTTGTACAGACGTTGGTGCCTGGATGATCCCTGCAAGACACGGAAGATCAATTTGTCCATGCATGTGACCAGACTCCAGCAGACATGCCTGGATTGGCTAGCGTCTACATATCGCGCAGGCTGTGTTGTACAGGGCTGTAGTTCTGGTGAGAAATCTAAAAAAAGGTTTCTTGTCATCTCGCAAAATTAGGTGTCATGTGCATCGGATCACTGTGAGGGTTAAATAGCGACAACTGAGTTCCTCCAAGGGGCTAGTCATTGGGGGCACATGCACGAAGACTACTCGCTGCCATCTAGGTCAAGTCGGCTATGTTAATTAGGACATCTATCAGTGGACCCCTTTTCCGGGAGTTTATCTTTAATTTGAGCTTTGATCCTTGTCTAGTTTGTCCGTCGGGATTCATGTTGTCTCCTTTGGGCAGTGAGGTTATGGTTTCTTGTCATGTGGCATTTTTTCATATTATATGTTATAATCCGGTGCTTCAGATCAAAATGACGACAACTGCGCTTCCGGGGCACGTGCATGAAGACATCTCGACAGTCATTGACGAGGTCAAGCCGGCTCCGGTAGACAAAAGAAAACTAGTACTCCACTATATAGGCAGGAGCCTTCGCGCTTGCTTGCTAGTGTTGCTCTCTTCACAATGTCTCGTCCTCTCCATATCTAAACACGACAGCGGTGGCCACACTCTCTCTCTTTGCTCAGCGCTCGTCACAGATCAAGCCGGATCCTCTCCGTCGGGGAAGGTGAGAAGGTGCAACATTCATGCGGTCATCCTCGGTGACGGCTCTTACCCACTACCGGCGCGTTCCGATCAGCGTGCCTTGCCGTTCTCTCCCAAGCACCGCTGGCTAGGGAGGGCCTCCGAGCCCTTCTTCCTCGTTGTCGTAGTGTGGGAAGATCCGGCCTCCCGCCGCCACCTAGCGACATCCCGGCGACCCTCAGGTATAACTTCCTTTGAAACCGGCCTTGCTCTACTTCCCGAGCACCTGACGTTGTTGCATTTGTATCTTTTACTATTTCTCAGGCCCCCTCGTAGATAGGATCGATCGGCTGTTCGAAAGCCACCTAAATTTGTACTGTTAAGAGGTAAAACTAGTTCATGCACTCGAATCTAGTACTACTTGGTTCAAACAAGGAAGAAAGGGGGTGTGGGGTGGGGGAAGATTTGTTACCTGAATCTAGGACTTGGTCGAAAGAGGAAATAATGGGGGCGAAAAGTAGCAGAGACTGGCTATCCAATTGGTCTCTAGGTCTAATAGGGAAATAAAGGGAAACGCAGTACAAACTCAATATAAACCCGATCTATTGGTTGAAAAAGGAAAGAAAGTGGGGACTGGTTGAAAAAGGAAAGAAAGTGGGGACTGGGGGACAAGTCAACAGAGTAAGTCCAACACTAGATTTGCTAGCCTCACACAGTATAAGGTGGCTATACCGAACAAAAATGGGACCAACCCAGATATCCTGTTATGATGTTTGTTGCCCCGAGCCACTCTTATGTAATGCCACTGGTAAAATGTAGCAGTCGCACCGTAAAAGTAAGGACACGTTAAACCAATGTTGTTTTCAATGTAATGCCTCCAGTAATATGAATCAATGGCACTTTTTTTCATGTCCTGCTAAATTTCCCATTAAGACAAGTTGCTTCTTTTCGTTAGAAATGCAATTGTCCTGGTCCGCCTACTCTCCCGTGCCCAAATACCGACTCTGTAGCAGATGTTAATGTAATTTTGCTGGTAAAATGAAGCAATGGCACCATTAAAGTAATGTCATATTTAACGGTTGTCATAGTTAATCCTAATGCCCACACTAATATCTAGCAATGCTGCTGCTTTAGAAATTGCTACTGTCCTTGTAGGATTGCCATTCAGATAAGGAACATGCTTCTTTTCATTTGATGTATGTTTCATCACTTGTTAGTCACCCTCCTTTCCACCTTTTTTGTGCAAACAGAGATATACATTTCACGCTTGACCTTAGTTGAACTGCACAAATGATATCCAAATTATAGTTGAACATTCCAGGAGCTTCACAACCAACCTTGATGTTGCTCAATTTTATTGCAACTAATGAAGAAGAAGCTCTGTGGGTTTCGTTTTTTGATGGAAATGGAACCGGGGCTGAAGCCCTTTTCTTAAAAAAAGAAGCTGCTAGCTCATGGGACATTGCTTCATTTTAGGTGAACTACACCAAAAGGTCCCATGAATTGAATCATCCATGTTGGTGACTGGTGTCATCCCTTCTATGATGACGTTGACTGCAGATATGGTTCCCATCACGAGGTATGTTCCTTTTTGTCTGACCGTTTGCCAAAGATCCTGCATGTTGAGTCTACACTTGTGCTACTGATTTGGCACTGCCATGATAAAACAGTAATGTTATTATTTTGCACCTTAATCTAGTGGCACTATTAATTTGAGGCAATGTTTTGGCACCACTAGTGCCACTGATTTTTTTTTATATCGAAAGAGGGGGTTTCCTCCGATTTCACTAAATAAACCCAACCATAGAGAACCATTATCCGACAACATCTTAGTGTAAACAGGCAGTTATGCAACTACTACTAGAACGGACTAAGTACTAGCAGGAGACAAGTTCGCCACATAAGCTAGGCAGGTAGGGGGGCGCAGCACCAGCTCGACCAAGTTTGGATTACAACCCAAATGCTACCACAGAAACATCAGGGGGGAGATAGGGACTGAAAGAGCCAGCTTCAGCATCCCAGTCTATGCACCCCCGGCCTCCATCCTTGCGACGCATGGCACACCTCGTTTGCCACCTGCTCGACCCTAGTGTCACTGATAAAATGGAGTAATAATACAGTTAAAATAGAGCGAGTGTCCTCTCTCTCATTTCATTTCCAATGTAGATAAAGAAAGTGCTTCTCTTTGTTAGTATATGTTTCATCAACTAGTCCCATTGTTAATGTTTAAGCGTTTCTGCAAACTGGGGTGCTTAATTTTAGTTGATCTGCACAAAAATAGAGATTGGAATGTCTCAAGGCCCCTCCTTGTACTACCGCTGTACACTGATGTTCATCACTGGCAGAAGGTGTATCGGGGAGACTTGGGTTGATTTCCAGTATGAGGCGTACCGTATGAGGCGTCGCAGGGCCCATCTCGCCCTCGCAGCATGGCATACTATGATACTATCGCAATATTTTCTTATATTTATTAGTGTATGTTTCATCAACTAGTGCCACTATAATGTAATCACGCTTTTTCATTATCTGTGCAAATAGGGTTATTCAGCTGCATTTTGGTGGAACTGCACAAATGTATGGATGGAACCGGCATATATGCAGAGTGCGAGGTGTGCCAAGTAAAAATTACCGACACCAACCATGCTCCATGCACGCATTGGCATCCACCACAACTAGTGGGATGTGTGGCGCTCTCTGTGGACGGATCTTTCTCGGCAGCAAATCCTCTAACCAAATACTAGTAGCTTATATTGGCAGTTTTCTAGGGAGTACTCTTTTCTGAAAGAAGCACCAATCTAATTTTCTTTATTTGTACACAGTGTCACAACTTTGAGCCAAAGGTCCAGCGCTATTTTAGGGTGATTGGCGTAGTACTCAGAGACTGATTGTAAGCATGATTTTCATTAGATGTCACACTGATTGTAAGCATGAGCAGATGGAAGATTAGGTTAGTGCGAAGCTTACCTTAAACCCTACCGCCGCCGTTGAAACGAGGCGAGCGTTGAGGGAACCGTGGAGAACGGCGGGGAAGCGACGTCGCGCCATCCGGCCTCCTCTCGCGGTGGGAGAATGAATACTCTTGTGGCTCTGGCTGGCTCTGCACCCTCACGAACAACACACCATACTCGATCGATTCGTTATCCTCTGGGTGCTCGACCTTCGACCTGTACGCCCACCACCTCCGCCTGACTTTCGCCTCGGGCGAAGCTGTCTGCTCCATCGCCCAGAGGAGATACTCGATGAACTCGAAGGACTGCGGCGTGACTGCCACCGAGGAGTACATCATCGTCGTCTCGCTCTTTCGCATACATTGCCACATGGCCCTCAGCGTCCTCGAAATCTCCCACTCATTGTCAAACCAAGTAAGGATGTCCTTCAACCTGGCTAACTTTGCCTGGTCGCCGCCGGCGATCTGCCTGATTCGCTGCTGCATCCTCTCCATAGATGTCCTTCTGAGTGGTCCAGTGCTAGCTTTGGAAGATGGGAGGAGAGACGGTGGTCTTGCAATTGAGAAGAGGGAGAGGCGAGACGGTGGTTTTGGAATGGAGACGATGGAGAGGAGAGGGGTGGTTTTGCAATGGAGAAGAGGGAGCGGCGAGACGGTGGTTTTGGAATGGAGATGATGGAGAGGAGGGGAGGTGGTTTTGCAATGGAGAAGAGGGAGAGGAGCGTGCAGTAGTGATTTAGGATTGGACGAGAGGGCCGGCGCGCTGTGAATGGATCAAAATCAAAATCAATTTACCCTTCAATTAAGAAAGCGACCCCACATTAACTAGTCTCCGTTTTATTCTGGGTCATAATTGACCATGATTTTCACAAATAAAATATATGTTATACATTGCAAAAATAATATAATTTGAAAATGCATTCATATACGAACCAAACAATACAAGTTTTGGTGACATGCATTCACATTTTGCTTGTCAAATACAGTACGTGGTCAAACTTTGACAAAAAATACGCAAAACAAAAAAAATACTTCCAAGATCAGCGTCGCTCCTCTCCTCTTAAACCACCACCGCTCCTCTCCTGTTCCAATCTAAATCCAGCGCCGCTCCTCTCCTCTTCCATTTCAAAACCACTGCCCCTCCTCTCCTGTTCCAATCCAAAACCAGCGTCGCTCCTCTCCCATTCTAATCCAAAACCAGCGCGGCTCCTCTCCTCTTCCATTCAAAAACCACCACCGGCGAGTGAAGGTGCCGTGGAGAAGTAGATCGATGGAGGAGTACAACCGATATGTGAGGATCGCAGATGGCGACCCTGTGAAGCTAGCTAGGATGTTGGAGATACAGTCTTGGTTTGATAACAAGGGCCAACTAGCGGTGACGGCGACATCCATGGCCAAATATCTGCAATAGAGCAAAAAGGCGGCGACACTCCCAAAGGGAGTCGCGTGGGAGTACATTGAGCTGCTCCTATGGGCCATGGAGCAAACAGGATCACCGAATCCGATCATGAGGGAGCGGTGGTGGGAATATCAATCCCAGATGGAGCATCCACCAGAGATTGAAGGATCGAGCATCTACAGGGTGTCGTTTGTGAGGGTGTTGTGCCAGAGCGAGCCGGTGGAGTCTTCGTCGACCGAACCCAACTGCAAGAGGAGAAAAGCAGTTGGCCTGACGACGCTTCCCCGCCATCCTCTCCCTCGCCATTCAAATCGTCTCACGGGGTGGCTATCTGCCGTCGAGGAATAGTTGGGGACTGCCCCCAGCCCAATAGTCGGGCAGGTTGTGAATTGTCAGGAGGAGCTTAGGGTTGTCAGTATTTGCAAGTTGTGAATTGTGTTTTGTGTTGTGTATTTTGAGAGTACTTTCAGATATGAATGTCTTTTGAATTTCAGATTTGCAGTATTGAGCATATGAAGTATTTTATGAATTCTAGAGATCTATTTTTAGCACTTAAAAAATGTAGTTTCATAGGAGTATAAAAGTGCACACAATGTGATTCTCAGAGAAGAAACTGCAAGTTTCAGTTTCAGATAAGAAACTGCAAGCTCAGTTTCAGATAAGAAACTGTAACTTTTAGAGGCAGAGCATTTATATTAACATGGCCTTTTCAAATAGGGTTAACATCATGTTGGAAGTTTTATTCATGGTCAAAAATGGCACTACCAGCTAGTTAACATCATGCTGATAAACATTCATGCATAGCACATCTTCATATGATGCACAGTCAAAAAGATATGCTATTTTCAAAATGCCCACACAATGTCTAGTGTGCGAAAAATAGAGAAAACAAGGGGCAAAGTTTTGGCATGTGTTGGATGTGGTGTGCGTAGATGACAATGGGGACCCACATGTCAATAATGGCAGAGGCAAAAAAATTTGGAGATATTTTCCCTGCATCAGGTGGAATCGAACCCGGGCGGAACAACTGTCGAATAGTGTCACTTGGCCACTGGGCCAGTTCAGTACTTTCATTACAAATAAGGCACTGCCTCAGGTGGTCCGATCTCCTCCTGCGCCTTTGTGCGCTCGTCGCGGCGCCGCTGTCTGCCGTTGTGAACATGCTGAACAAACGAGAGGAATCTGGAGAGGACTATACGTGGAGAGGCGGACAGTCATGACCCACCAGGTCTATGGCCATACGCAAGCAAGTGCCTCAACGAAAAAAATACTTCCTCCTAATGCTATACTGACGTTGGGGCCCACGGGTTTGTCAACATAGTTACATTTTTTTAGGTTCTTCAATGTAGTTACTATAGGAGATAAATTCACAACGAAGCCGGGGAGCTGGCAGGTATCATTTATTATCACTGTGGCAGCAAGTATCAGTTGGGTTTTGGGCTGCCCCGTCTAGGCTTTCTTTTTAACATGCGCAACCCACGACATGCCGGTTTGTATTTTCTTGAGGGTCATCATGTATCAACCGGCCTATGGACTTCCCATCCGAGGTTTTATTTTTCCTGAAACATCGGCAACCCAATTTATGTATTTTTTTGAAGAAAATGCATAGGTCTGTTCTATTTTTCTATATAAGAATAGGAACACCTGGTCCAACTTATGTTTCCCTTATAACTATATTATATATATTTAAATTATTTTATATGTTATTATATATTATTGTTATTGTCATCTTATATTTAACACATACTTACATATGTAATAAAACAATATCCCACATCTTATTAACTGATAAAAATAATTTCTTAACAATAAAATCCTGGATTTTTTTGGCAACGAAAATCCTGGTGATTGTGTACAAAAGCTTGGTAAGATTTAAGGACCAATGTAATAATAAATCACTTATTATTTAAATATATTTATAACAAAATGCTCAGCCCCTGTTTATTTTTTGATAACATTGCTGCACCCAACCCAACATTATAATTAGAATCAGCCCAGCAAAATTGTGTATTTCGAGATAGTGCAAATGGCCTATAATTTTTTAGGAAAAAATAAATGGCCCGCATGGACGCTACATTATTTGTTCACCCAGCTCAGCTAATGGACTGTAATTCTAAAAAAAGATCAAATTGACTATAAATTCTGAAAAAATGGGTTGAATACGTGCCACATTTTTGGAGGCTGAAATGTGGGCCAATAGGTCGAAGCCAATGCAAGTCGTTGTCAACTTAGTCAACAAATGATTCTGACATCGTTAGCCGTTCACTGGTACGCGTCGGTCCTAAACAAACGGTTTTTAACCCCTTTCCGCGATGGCATTTGGAACCGTCACCAAGTGTGTGTGGGCGATAGGGGGGTCCTTCCCACACGACCTAGAAACTGTCGGGGATAGGGCCCCTATAGTACTCCTACTCGTTTCTGCTTGCATTGCCATCGCAGTCGGTATTCTGTATTGCTACGTTTACGATGTGCGGCCCATCACAAACGGTTCACCATTAAGAAGATTAGCTAATCGTCATACGAGTGTCTTACAGGATTACGAAACATCGTCGTACACGACAACTATCGCACACGCTATTCTGTGGTGCAACGTTTACGATGCATACTTCATCAGAAATAGTTCATGGTTGCGAATCGTGTACAATAAGGCAACTAACACAAATGTTTAGTTTGCCCGCACCGTTTGTGATATTGTCTGACATCGCACACGCTTTGAAAACGGCAACTGTGTGCATGCTTGCACACGTTTCCTCTCTGTGAACCGTCTCGGATTATGGTGTATATCGCAAACATTTGTGTTTTACCAACCGTGTGTGCTGTAACAACCTGGAGAGCGTAATTTCACCATAATTTAATTGCTGCTTTTCCAAATTGTACCGGATTTGGATTTGAATTTGAATGTATGCTATAGCTTTACTCATATCCATCAGGTTCAAACAACCAATGCATTATTCGATTCATAGGTACATATGTTCAAGAATTACATAAGAACCAAATAAAGAATGATGAACCATAGTTGTATACTTGTACTATTAAAGACGGTAAAGAAAGAGGCGAAATATATTTTGGTTGTTGAACAAGGTGAAGCGGAATGCCCATATTGTGCCCTCCTCCATGCAGAAGGCACGCACGACTCTAGTCCAACCCCTTGTGATGGCCGACTGCCCATCCTTCATGGTCTTCATGAAAACATCTAGATAATCATCATGTTCTGGTAGAAATACTTTAACCTTTGCATGCCCACCAATGATGTAGTTTGAGAGATAATCTTGAGTAAACTGCTTTGGCAACCACTATAAAGGAAAAAGATTCAGACATTGTCATCTAACACAACTCATTGTGGGTAGTAAAAAGAAGGCTGCAGAGTTCTTACTTACCATCCTGCAGTTCGCTGTTGTCTTGGATAAAGTGTAAACAAATAGTTTAATTGCCATCTTTGGACCCATTTTACTAACGATCTTTATCAGCTTCCTCACTTGATGCTGGTTCATCGATATCTCATTGCCCCATAGCAGAAAGGATCGAAACGCGGATCTTTACCAGTGACATATGTACCTAAAAGCACCAAGTTAATATTAGAAGCTAAACAGCAATTGCACAATGATGTAGTACAACACTCTTTTATAATATGTCTATTTACATCCGCATGTGGTAGTCCATTTCAAATCTTTAAAAAGACAAATATTTAGGAATGGAGGGAGTATCTTATAACATCCAATATACTCACATATTAGATGAATTAACATCTTATATTATGGGCCGGAAGGAGTTTAGTTCATTCTTACAAACTATCGGCTGATTAACTGTTGTTGTATCCATGGGTTACAGTTAGTTTGAGCTAGTTCGGGCTCAAATAGCCCTAAAGTATATCTAAACATGAGGGCTAGTTTGAGCTAGTTGCATCTATAACACACCCAAAAAAACTATCCAACCCAAGAGGTGCTAATTGGAGCTAGTTCTCCTATTGCATTTATTGTCAATCTAACCCTGCCATCCAAACAACTCTTTGGATGGAGTTAGTTCAGGGTTAGTAATGAGTTAGAAACTAACTCTAACCTCTAGCTAAGTTGAGTATCCAAACAGGGTTGTGTTGTTGCTGTTGCTGCTCCTGCTCTTCTACGTATATCTAGACATCATTAGAACATTAATGTAACACTCTTCCTTGTTGCTATGTAGCCTACGATTGCATATTTAGACATTAAGTACAGTGCATGTTGCTATGTAGCCTCAGATATATTACATATGGCCCTAGTTAACCTAACGAAAAATGGGTTGCAGATATATTCAGTTAAAAGTCCGATTCACCGATTAGTCCCTTATCAGCCGCCGGCCTAAATGGTACCAGCTACCGATATCCTGAACAGTGAGCAGATATAAGCCATGGGATGAAACTAACCTCGATGGAAAACATCAGTCGTTCCCAAAATTGTCATGTGTAGGTACATCGAGAAGCATGTTAAGCACATAGGCTAAACATCAACCAAAATTATACATGGCAGAGAAAATAATCTCCAAAAGATAGCTTCAGTGTGCAGGTTTAAGCACGCTAGTAAAGCAAAACAAGTGGAAAGGTGTGCTAACTACAACAGGCCTAACATTTAACAACAAACAAACATAGTAATTCAAACTGGTATTGTGCTGGTATAAGTACACTGGTTATGGTTAAATAAAAATGGAAAGGCGTGTTAACTACAAGATGCAGCAACCAAATGTAGTCATTCATAGTGGTATTGTTGAAACTGGTACTGATGAAATTTAACTGCACAGTTCATACTTGCACATATAGAACATCACGTTGTGAATAACTGGAATAAACAAGGCATACTATGAACAACCAAAGATAACATTTGAAACTGAACATATGCTAACTACAAACAACCGAACAATCAAAAAACTTTAAAAGAGGCATATGCTAGCTATAACAGGCTTAACAGCAAGCAAATATATGCATTCCTATCGGTATGTTTAAAACTGGATTGATGAAATGTACTGCACAGTAAATAATTGCACATATAGAGCATCACATTGTGAACAACTGAAATAAACAAGGCATACTGCAAACAACCAGATATAGCAATTACAACTAGACATATTCTCACTACACTACAAAAGGGAATCGACAAAACAAATCATGGGTTTCCTCCTGTGAAGAGGCACGGCAAAACAAATCATGGGTTTCCTCACTTGTCACAGATGGGCTCGTTCCCGTGGGAAGAGCACGGACCCTGGATACGCTCCATGTTGTCGCAGATGGGTTCCTTCCCCTTGGAAGAGCATGGCTGTAGGGTGCCCTCCCTGATGTTGCAGACGGGCGCTTTACCCTTGGAAGAGCAGATGGGCTCTTTCCCCTTGGAAGAGCCGGAGAGGGTGCCCTCCTCATGGTCGCTGTCGATGAGGTCTGACTTTGAAGCTGTGGATCCCAAGCCAGCGTCACAGAACATGTCATTCAAAAATGACAAAAGGGGCTCGATGGTGATGTAGAATGGCAAATTGTTGACAGTGAGCCAGAGGAGATCAGCGGCGGGGCCATGGATGAGATCGACGGCGGTTGAACCCGAGGGGTTGGGGTGGGCCACTTAACCTGTGACACAGCCCGCCTCAGGCCGTCGCTGTCGATGACCTCGATGTCGTAGCCGGCGGCCGAGACATGCCCGCATACTCTAGCCCGCTGCTTGAGTGCCTGCCGCCAATAATGGTCGTCAGCTTCCTCGGAGACGTCGGGCGAAGAGACCGCTATACACCTCTTTTGGGCCAGTCGCTCCTCGAGCTCCACGGGAAGCGTAGCCAGGCTTAGGCTACGACGCTCTGGAGTGGGGAATGGGGATGGGGATCTGTGGGAAAGGGGGCGTTTGGCAGGCGTCATCTAAGAAACTCAGGGCGGCCTGGGTACGGAGATCGGTGGGTAAGCTACACGGGCAAACCGGCAGATGTTGACAATGGAGGCCTTGCGGCGGCGGCGGCGGCGACAGCGGCGGCGGGGACCTTGCTAGGGTTTCGAGCGAGGGAGGGGCGTGTGTGTGCGTGTGTGCGTGCACGCCCGAGGAGGTTTTTGTGTGTGTGCGTGTGTGTGTGTGTGTGTGGAAGGGGGCGCGGGGTGTTTGAGGAAATGATGCGGGTACTGAAAATTTTACTACGCAGGAGTCAAACGCGGGAGTGAAATGCCGGGCTATTGAAAATTTTGATGATAGTGCATCGCACACGGTCCGGAGATAACAACCGTGTGTTATGAAACAGAAAAACCCTCGAGGCGGGCAGATATTTTCTAGGGATGCAGGCGGGATTGGGAACAAGAAACATCGCACATGGTCCGGAGATAACAACCGTGTGTTATGAAACAGAAAAACCCTCGAGGCAGGTAGTTATTTTCTAGGGATGCATGCGGGATTGGGAACAAGAAACATCGCACACGGTCCGGAGATAACAACCATGTGTCATGAAACAGAAAAACCCTCGAGGCGGGCATATATTTTTGAGAGGGGGAGCCTCGTGGAGCCCAATGTACTGTGCGGATGTGTGCGTGACAGGTGCACCAGTGTGGCACACAGTTAGTTTGAGTGAATCGTGTCTGTTGCGTCATCCGACTTGTCTAATGTTCATAAATTTGGCGAAAAATGACGCGTGAGAGGGTTAGAACACGAACACACTTGCATGTGGACCGAATTTATGTATCAAAAGGGTGGTTTGATTTTCAAATACCAAATGCAACTTCGATGTGGCACCTCTCTCGCAAAGCGCACAGTATTGCTTGCCCCCACCCCCCCCCCCCTCATGTCGGCACGAAGGGAATCCTAAGCTATGAATGCATGCCCCCTCCCCCCCAACCGAGGTTCACCTAGCAAAGTGCGAAGTAGCTAGCAGCCCCCCTCCTCCCTCGTGTCGGCACCAAGGGAATCCTAAGCTATGAATGCATGCCCCGCCCAACCAAGGTTCATTCACCTAGCAAAGTGCAAAGTAGCTAGCAACCCCCCCTCCCTCGTGTCGGCACGAAGGGAATCCTAAGCTATGAATTCATGCCCGCCCGCCCCCCCAACCGAGGTTCACCCTAGCAAAGTGCGAAGTAGCTAGCAGCCCCCTCCCTCGTGTCGGCACGAAGGGAATCCTAAGCTATGAATGCATGCCCCCCAACCGAGGTTCGCCCTAGCAAAGTGCGAAGTAGCTAGCAGCCCCCCTCCCTTGTGTCGGCACGAAGGGAATCCTAAGCTATGAATGCATGCCCCCCCAAACTGAGGTTCACCTAGCAAAGTGCGAAGTAGCTAGTAGCCCCCCCTCCCTCGTGTCGGCACGAAGGGATTCCTAAGCTATGAATGCATGCCCCCCCCCAACCGAGGTTCACCTAGCAAAGTGCGAAGTAGCTAGCAGCCCCCCTCCCTCGTGTCGGCACGAAGGAAATCCTAAGCTATGAATGCATGCCCTCCCCCCCCAACCGAGGTTCACCCCAGCAAAGTGCGAAGTAGCTAGCAGCCATCCCTCCCTCGTGTCGGCATGAAGGGAATCCTAAGCTATGAATGCATGCCCCCCAACCGAGGTTCACCTAGCAAAGCGCGAAGTAGCTAGCAGGCCCCCCTCGTGTCGGCACGAAGGGAATCCTAAGCTATGAATATGCATGACCCCCTTCCCCCCAACCGAGGTTCACCTAGCAAAGTGCGAAGTAGCTAGCAGCCCCCCACCCCCCCTCGTGTCGCCACGAAGGGAATCCTAAGCTATGAATGCATGCCCCCCCAACCGAGGTTCACCTAGCAAAGTGCGAAGTAGCAACCCCCCCCCCCCCCCCGCCCACACACACACACTTTCAGTCGGCAGGCCAGAGAGGCATATATCTCACCAAGATGGATCGTAAAACGGACCAAGCTAGAATAATCCACCTTGGTCGTACAACCTCTCTCTTGTTGTTGGTCAAAGTGATGGCCGCCCATGCGACCCCGGAGATGGGCTAGCTCGCCAATAATCACGCAAGTAGCTAGTCCCCGAAGACAACCACTGCATGCGTGTGGCCCAAACATATGTATGGAGAGGTGTGTTTTTGAGTAACAATGGAACAACTTTGATGTGGCACCGTGATTTCGAACTAGAAATCCCCACACTGAGTGAGGGTTAGGTTGACGATGCATATGTATGTTACACCACACTTCAAGCCAACGACGGGGATTCATGCATGCATGCATGCGTGCATAGTATATGCGCTCAAACTTAATTAGGTCTGAATCTCACCATGACCTATACTACGATAACACGAACCAAATGAAGAATCTGCCATGGTAACCTATCTTGTTGTTTGTCAAGGTGGTCATGGATGTCCACGCGGGCCCACGGATATATAGGCTTGTCGTCGATAACCATGCGAGGGAGTGTATCGTTCAAAGGCAACCACTACATGCATATGTATGGAGGTGATGCGTGCATGCATGTTTGGATACACAACATTGATGTAGCACGTGTGTCAAAAATCATACACTAGCTCCCCACACAGAGTGAGATCGGTTCATGATGTGTCATTGTACTACCACTTCGACTCGATGGGAGGGATTCATGCATACACATGCATGTGTGTGTGCTCAAACTGTATCATGCATGCCATCCCAGAGCAAAAATAATAATCCCCTCCTAAGTCAAATTAACCTCTCTTGTTGTCAGGCAGAAAGTAGTGATGGACCAAGCGGGCCCACATATGGAAAGCATCGATATCCCTGATAACCGCTTAAGTGGGTGCGAGAGGACAACCACCACCGCTTTGCATGTGGGCTAAACATAAATATGTTGAATACCCAAAATGCACAACTTTTATGTGCCACATGCCTCAAAAACCGTAAACCATGCACCCACACAGAGTGAGGTTCATATCAAGCGTACTACATATGATGGTCCCCTTCCCCCCTCTTCACCGCATACTATATGCTTCTACCGTAATATATATACAACCCAAAAGAATCCTAATCGATGGTGAAATTAATTAACCTCTCCCGATGTAGGTCAAAGTGATGCATGCATGCATCGACGATGGCCTCGTGGGCCCATAGATGGAAGCGTCACACGTGAGTGTCCTAGCTAGGATATGCATGTGGCCCAAAAAGGTGTTGTATGATGTTTGAATAACCAATTTCACAATTTTGATGTGGCATGTGCCTCGGTAACCAAAAAGTCCCGACACTGAGTGAGGTGTACTTGTTCACGGACGCGTACGCATAGTATATATGCTAGTCCCCTCCCACCTCTTCAACGCGTACTATATACCACCATAACACAAACAAAAAAGATTCGACCTTGCTGGTCAAATTAACGTCACTGTCGGCTGTTCGTCAAAGTGATGGACGACGACCCCGCGGGCCCACAGAAAGCGTCACACGCGAGTATCGAGTGTCGTGTAGGACAACCATCGACTGCATGTGGCCAAACCATTTATGTATGAAAGGGTTGTGTAATGTTTTAAATAACGATTTCACGACTCTGATGTGGCACCGGCCTGCCTAACAAAACGGCCAACCCACACGGTGGCTCACAACTCGTAGTTTACTGCGAGCCACCTGCCACCCCCAGACGCACACACCCACACACACCGCGAATCCACCGCAACTACGATGCATGTTAAATTAATTATCCCGCGGTGAACATACATGTTACCAAAGGTGGGACGTTTTAATTTCAAAAAAACACAGAGATCATTAAGACGTTTTAGTACATTGATTGATTGATTTTCTACGGGTATAATGTGCAAAAATCAAATTTGAGCTACATGCACACGTGACAGTGCACCTAAATGGATTGCAAAAACACATATGTCTCACTGGGTGCATGTTTACTCCCCGTGCAACAAATTTCAAACATTGAGAATCTTGATTTTTAAATTCTAGTACATCCAAAACTTATTTCAAGTTCATGAAACTTATCGTGTTGTCATATGGACACCAATACAAAGTGGCATTGTACTTTTTTGTCAAATTTGAGACCAGTTTTGACGTAATCTTTATCTAATTACAGACAGGAGATTATTAATAATTGGGAACCAATATCCCAAACGGATTATTTATTCGAACCGTGAGCATTAGACCAACAATGGATACGTTCCATGCTTCGGTTAAGCAATAAAGCGGCATCATTAATCATCCAAATAGAAAAACAATATACGTGACGCCGCGTGACCCGTGTGGCATGCGAGCAGGTGTGAGTTGACGGGACACATGCGAGCAGTCCGCCGCGCAGGCAGATGGGGAGGCGTGCATGCAGGTGTGTGAATTGACGGAGGTGTGCTCGCTGCGCAGTGTCATCGGGAGGCGTGCGAGTAGCTGTGTAAAACTTTGGTAGGCATGCCAGCAGTCCGGTGCGTAGGCTCACCAGGAAGCGAGCCATCGGTTTGACCGTGGCCCGCCTCTCTCCCACAACTCCCACTACTCCATATTAATTGTGCGCCCGAGCGGCCGCACCCCCCATCCTCGCTACGCACACACAATCCTCTCTCTCTGCTTGCATCCTCGACGCCGCTCTCAGTCCTCAAAGCCGTCAGTGTATGAGGATGCCGCCGAAGCGCCCCATCGGAGGGAGTGGCGACGCCGGGGATGCTAAAGCACCGGAGCACGGCGTGGAGATGGAGACAGAGGTTGCCATCACCGCCGGCGAGTTATCGCTGCACCCTGACATCATCGACGGCGTCGAGCTTCCACAGCCGGAGACGGAGTTCCACACCGACTCCGATGACGACTCCGACGACGAGGACAACTGGTTAGTCATCTATACCCATTTATGTGTCAAATAGATCATAGGGTTTCTCTGGTTACTCATGCCTCCCCCTTTTTGGAATAGAAATCCTATGGTTATGTTCTCCCAATCCATGAAATCTGAGTAAGTTTCGTTAGATCCGTGTAGTGTATTGATTGTTTGAATGGTACAGGTGATAAGTGATTAGTTGTTTCATCTGTGCAAATGATTTCTGCTAGTAATCCGACTAGGATTAGTGTTCGTGCTAATAATTCTGAGCCAGGGCTTGACAATTGATTTTGAATGACCTACATATGTTTGTGCCATTATTTTCTTCAAGGTTGCTCTGTACATAGACGAGTGTGCTTAAAAATCAAACCATAATATCTGGATATGTATAAATAAATAGCCATAAATTACTAATCCTACTTCACGGCATGTAATCATTGATTTGATGCCAAATTTGTTTTACTATTTGTATAGGTGATGTCTGACGATGTGGACAGCAAGGATGAAGATAGCCAGAGGAGGTACAAGAGGCAAATCCTAAGGGAGCTTTATGCGGGAATGCATAACAGGCGTATTAGGACCTGGAATGGCGGCTATGGATGCCCATTTTGCAACCAGAAGCTTCATGACGCGTATCTAAGTGTTCTGGCACATGCAAGAGGATGGGCCGTTGGCTCCTTCAAGCAGAAGTATTCTCACAGGGTGGCGCACGGCGCGTACGCCGAGTACCTGGAGAAGCTTCAGGATCGTGTCGGCCGCATGTGAGATGAGATGTGGGATGGATCGAACTATGTATGCTTGAGTATGCTTAATGACGGTTGAACTATGTACTTATGGTTGAACTATGCTTATGTACGTGTACGCTTATTATCTATGTCTGAGTATGTTAAATATTTCGCAAATTTTGGTAAAAATTACAATGGGGGACCAATAAACGAGGACAGAGGTAGTACGTCAATCACACACGGTTCCCAAAATTGGAACTGTGTGCAATGACTTTCATTTTGCCTACTGCGTCAATCACACACGGTTCGCTCTAGCAAATCGTCGCCCCCAAAATTCTTTGTGGGACAGAAAACCCTCACCACCCAATTCAAAAAAGAAAAAAAGAAAACCCTCACCATCCCCACGTCACAAAAACCCTCACCCCGCCCGCCACCCCCTCGGCCCCTCTGGTACGTTCCCCATTCACACCTGCACAAGCTCCTCTGCGTCTATGCCATGGCACCGCCTATCGCCATCGACTTTCTCAATGCTGCTCGCGGTCGACCCAGCTCCGCTCGATTGGGGAATCTGCCGTACTAAGGGTTCTTTCTCATGGACGACAAGGTAACTAATTTAATGAGATATTATCTCATCTCTTACCCCAGTTCATCTGCCTCCGAATTCATTTTTATTTGAGCTGATTTGAGGGTTTTCTTTCATTCATAGAATGTACAGTGCACCGACACTTCAGGACTTTGCGACTGCTGCCAGAGATTCATCTCTCTGTACCAGATAACTTGAGGACGCGCGCAGTATGTTCAATCTCACCCTAAATCGGTTGGCATGGCCTACTTTCCTGAACATATTCTAAATATTGCTACATTTGGATAAAAGGTGCCACATGCACCATATACGTCAAAGGGGATTTTCCCCCTCTTCTTTCTATATTAGGCAAATTAATGATGTATTGTTCTTTCGATTACTCTCATTTTTCCATGACATCATGTTTATCCTATCTGTTTAATTATAGATTTTTGTCCTTCGATTTCAACTGTTGTACAGTTCTTTCAATTTGGGCCCATGTTGCCATATTTTCTTTAAGAATCCTACCATTTTCTGCAGGACATCCCTCGCTATGCAACATATTATGTAGTGCACAATTTTTCCCTTTACATAGATCAAGGCTCCACGGATGTCATACTGCACACAAACCATGGATTTACAATCGTTGCTACTATAAGACTTGATGAACGTGGTGACTCCTATTTTGGCACTGGCTTTTGGAATTAAATTGCAAAGTTTTATGTACTAAAAGTTGGCACTAAAATTGCACTGCACATAAAAGGGCATGTTCATGAGATATATGCTAACTTCCCCGACAAAATCATCCGTCCAGACTTTGTTCGAAGTAAGTTTTCTTTTCAACTATCTGCATATGTTGACTTACCCAACAATGTCAAACGAATTGTGTAGTATTTAAGCAATCAATTGTTATTCCCTTTTCTTACTATATTCCTACCTAATAACTTCTAATTACCAATACACTTTTCTATTGCCCTGTTTTAACTAAATATTCCCTGTACTCCCATTTCTATCAGAAAGCGCCGCTGACAAGGAGACTCCGGAGGTGGAGAACGGGGCTGCCAACAAGCGGAGGCGGGGTGAGCTAGAACCGCAAGCAATTCCAGCAGGCCTGGACTTAATCAGTAGCCTCCCCGATGATATGTTTCATCATGTCCCTCCTCTCAATCAAATATGGGGCGCGGACAACCCTCCTTTCCCGGCGGCGGCGCCCCCTATAGAACTCCAGCCCTCTCGACCTCATCGACACCCACGATCTCTACCATGGCTATCGCAAAAGCTTGGATGCGTTCGCCAAGATCCTCGGTAGTCACCTTGGCCCAACCAAAGGCCTTAGAATGGGCAAGTTTCGTTCCAACGGCAAGGACCGAGCCAAGCTTGACGACTGGTTCCGATCCCCCGTCCTAGATCAGCTCGAGGAGCTCACTTTTGATGATGGGCATATGCGGTCGCTGCCAACGTCCGCACTCCGCCTCGCGCCCACGCTGTGCGTCGCCAAGTTCAGGAACTGCCATTTCCCGCCCCTTAATGACGCGCCCGCTCTTATTCTACCACGACTGAAGCACCTCGAGCTCGTCGCCCTCTGCCTTTCAAAGGGTGACATGGAGCGCCTGCTCCGTGGCTGTACTACACTCGAGTACCTTTGTCTTCAGGCGATCAATGGGTTGAGTCCCATCCACATCACCCCCATGACTCTCCGGGCTATTTATGTGTGTTGTTGGTGCGGCAGGAAGACATCACAAGATGTGTACCATGGTATGGTCATCCAAGACACACCCGCACTTGAGAGATTACTTGTAGTTGCTCAAGAAGGTCCAACAAGAATCAATGTCATTTCTGCGCCGAAATTGACAGTGGTGGGCTACTCGTCTGACAAATACTCCGAACTTGTTATTGGATCCACACCCGTTCAGGTACAACAGCCGCCTTCTACCTCTCCTTCTACAAATTAACATTATTTCTAATTTTGAAGATGTTTGTTCGTCTGTCATTCAGAAAATGATTCCGACAAGCTTGACCCCGAAACTGCGCACAATGAAGGTCTTGGCACTAGAATCTATCGGGCCCGACCTGGAGCAAGTTGTCAGTTTCCTGAGATGCTTTCCGTGCCTGGAGAAGCTATATATCGAGGTGATGTTCCTTTCCTGTTAAATGTTAACCATAAGGGAGTTCAATTTGTGACACCTTTTTCCAAGTTTACAATGACAATTTACTATGATTTATGAAGGTTCTTTTGGAGGATTTCAGTATATACATGTCCCCCATATTGGTTGCTTGATCCATATGGTACAATCAATAAGCATTTCTCCTTTGGATTCATCTGTACTAGTTTTCTTAGGGAACTTTTCATCCACTCCAACCTCTTGTGAAGAAGGCTACATTTTCTAGAATGTAATCAAATGCCCATGTTAATCATGTCAGATCGAAGATGGCATGTTAGTGCATTTTACAAATCTTGCAAACCAAATAGCTAGGCATGTAGTAATGTTCAAAATTGCATGTAGGCACTAACACATTTTCTTCTTTTGCAGATAAGATTAGGCCCAGTGGTGGATAATGTGATACAATATAACAATCGCGTCGAATGCCTAGATCTGCATCTCTCAGAAGTTACTTTGAACTCCTACCGAGGGACCTTACCGAAGATTATATTCGCTAGGTTCTTTGTTCTCAGAGCAAGGGTGCTGAAGGAAATGAGGTTTTCCCTACATTTATTTTGCAAAAATGAATGGTTTGTTCATCAGCGCCAGCGCCTGCGGCAGAATGGAGTAGGCTCCAAAAATGTTGAATTTCATTTTGGAATTTCAGATCACAGAGTAATCGGAAGTCATCATGTCAACCCCATACATGACTTCTCAGTGGCTGGCCCCTTTGCAAAAATTGTGAGGTTTCGAAGCCAGACTTAGAAGCGGTGATATTAGTTTGAACCTCTCTGATATCCATGTTCAGCGGATCAGCGCGAGCGTTTGCAGCTGATGAGCTGAGTTTCATTTCTAATATCAGTTTGAACCTTGTAATCTTTGAATTTGAGCCATATAACTCTGGAATTTGAACCTTGTAACATTTCGAGCTTTTGTGGTACAATCGTTGAAATGGCATCATATGAGACTCATATATTGCTAGCACTATTTTTACCTTAATATGCAATGGTCTTAGATTTTATTAACCATTCTCAAATCAGTTTACCTTGTCGATCTCATAGCACATGATCTGTATAGCTAACTCGACTGCGATCTTTGACATTATTGCACACAGTTGGTTTCTTCCACCGTGTGCACTGTAGAGCGCAAAATTAATTATCGCACTCGAGTGTCCATCATCACCCTTCTGTGTAACTTTGACCTCATCACCCAAGGGTAAACTTATGACCGAAGTCATTCCACACACTTCGTTTTTACAAAGCTTTTTGCCAATAAACGCCCATGATTTGTCCCTCTTCTAGCCGACGTGTGGCCAAACTAGCCGGGCGGGAAGCTTGCACGGTAAACAGCGCGGTAGTGCAAGAACAGGCTCACCGACGATACATTAGGCACCTCTTCGCGCCCACGCGTGCGGGGCGGTGTTGTCAAGCGTGCACTGGAATCCTCCGCTATGAACACCGTGACAAGACATGACGATTCAAGGCCGGCCGGCCCCAATTTATTACAGCGGCCATTTAATCTACCCTTGTGTCTCTTCAACCTTTCGATCGCGCCCAACCATTGCAAGAAGCACACCCACCATGAGAAATTCTTAGAGGGTATCCTGCGCGGCTCCAATGGCGCTCCGAGCGGCTGCTGACGACGAGCAGTAGTTCACCATGCGTGCCATGGTGGACACCCACAGAAGGTTCATGGACCTCTCGGTGGTGTACACCAACGACCCGGTCTGGGTGGAGCACTCCATCCACATCATGGAGCTGTTGCTTGCCGAGGAGAAGTACAAGGTGGTCGGGTTCGACCTCGAGTACACCCGCGCTCGTGCCGCGTCTCGTCCTAAGGTCGCCGTTGCCCAGATGTGCGTGCGCCACCACGTCCTCGTCTACCACTACTGCCTGGCCACAAGGCCTTGCGAGCGTTTCGCCAGGTTTGTCAACAGCCCCCACTACATGTTCGCTATGGTGGACATCACCAACGATGTAAAGGCGCTCGAGAATTCGGGCATCGCCTGCCAGAATCTTGTCAACATCCAGGGCCAATACAAGATCTGGAGCAGCAAGGAGCATGAGAAGGACTCACTGGTTCACCTCACCGAGGCCATCATCGACCCCAACTATAGAGACATGAAGGATTCCTG
This sequence comes from Aegilops tauschii subsp. strangulata, assembly GCF_002575655.3. Classification (NCBI taxonomy): domain Eukaryota; kingdom Viridiplantae; phylum Streptophyta; class Magnoliopsida; order Poales; family Poaceae; genus Aegilops; species Aegilops tauschii. The sequence continues at coordinate 327,517,533 of NC_053040.3, forward strand.
CAACAAGGACAAGCGTGCCTGGCACTCGGCCTGGATGGAGAAACTCGCAAAGCTCACGTCGTGTACGCGGCCAAGGAGGCGTACATGAGCTACGACATGTACATGCGGATCGTTGACATGAGGAAGTGCCTCCTTCCCCAAAACGCCAGGGATCCAGCCGGAAGCAGAGCAATGGCAAGTGTCGTCGCAACAATAAGTAGATGATTAGATCCTCGTTTCTCCTACTTTAGTATGCATGTAATTGCTTTCTTTGGTGTGTGGAAATGTTATGTGTGCAGTCACTTGTCTAATTGTATGCTTAATTTGGTTATGCAATGATGTCTTTTTAAGTATATATGTTGATGCTCTGTAGACAGAGCGTAGATGTTGTGCGGACAAAGAAAATCACATCGCACACGGACAAAATAATGGAACCCGTCGGTGATGTTTTCATCAATCACTCACAATTGTATACCAGCAATCGTTTGCTCACAACACACACGGTTTGCTAGCAGTAATCGTCTGTGTTGTTATCGGTCTTCGCACATGTTTCCAATTACAGACCTGTTTGCCTCGTATCACACACATCTTGTTCATTTGAACCATTTCTGTTCTCATGTCTCAACGCAAATAGTTCATCCGAGTGAACCGCATGCCGTATATCGCACACACCTTTGATCTGGCTGACCGTTTCTTTTGTGTTGCCTAATCACAAATAGTTCATCTGAGTGAACAGTATGCTGTACATCGCACACACCTTCATCTAGTTGCCTGTTTCTTTTGTTCCTCCTCATCGCAAACGGTTAATTGAGCTGAACCATATGCCCTGCATCGCACACGCAACTAAAATCTGAACCGTGTTCGATGCATCCTCCATCGCAAATGTTTTGCACCTTTTTCGATGGGTTTTTTACACCATCGTTTGCGATTATGGCATCGCACACAGTTTCGTTGAAGGGTCTCTGACCGTAGTGTCGCGTTAGCAGCATCCTGTAGTAGTGGTTGGATTTACATCCAACAACCAGCATCCATCTTGAATCTCGCATCTTCTTCCTCTAGCGCCGTCGGGCCACCTGCTCCCGCCTCCTGCTACTAGCAGCTCTGCTTAGCACACTTCGCTGTGAAGCGCTACCCCACCGTTGGCCAGGCCATCCCTCCACCCCTCCACACCTCCTGTTCTTCTCCACCGACTGCCGAACCACACCGCACCAAAACCAGTTAACCCTCGTACACCTCTCCGTCTGCGACTCTACTCCCGCGTCTTCCCATCTCCGGCTCGTTGTTGTCCGGGGCCTCGCCGTCGTCCACCACCTTGTATGCGCTCCGCTTGGAGTGGTCAGCATGGTCAACGAACGACATCCATCGGAAGTAGACTGTGCGTAGAGAGGCTGACAGCTAGGTCCACGGTCGCGCGCAAGGAAATGCCTCCTTATTACGCGCAAAATAATGATTCCTCCACTTGACTGCTGGGACCCACCGAAAGGGCCTCTGTATTTCGATAAAAAAACATTCCCCCCACTGACAGGTCAGACCCACCAGCTATATCTTCGCACGCAAGGAAGTGCCTCCTTATTACGCACAGAAAAATGAATACCCCCTGCTAGCTGGGACCCACCATAGTGGGAGGCTGACTTGTGGGCCTACTAAGTTGACGGGGACGGAGGGCTTTGTCAACTTAGTCAATATGAACGATTCTAGCTCCAGTGACCGTACGATGTCCATCCAACGGCCGTAGTGCTTCTTCAACCTCTGGTCTTCTTGCTCCAGCCGCCCAAACTAGTGTCGGCCGTGCCGCATGCTCCTGCCTCTCATGGCCGGCTGTGATGCCACGGAGGCCTCACCGCCCCCTACTACTCCCACCGCTGGCAAGGCCATCCCTCTACACACCCACACCCCCTGTTATTCTGCGGCGATGGCAGCCTCACACCGCAGCCAAACCAGTGAACCCTCGTACTCCTCTCCGCGTGGGCATCCACTGCCGCGTCTTCCCTGGCTCCGCGTCGTCCCCTTCCTAGGCCTCGCCGTCGTCCATCGCCCTGGTGCTCTCGGCGCGGCGTGGTCAACTTGGTCAAGGAACGACTTCCATCGGAAGAGTACTGTACCTGGAGAGGCTGACAGCTGGGTCCACGGCCGCAGCAAGGAAGTGCCTCCTCATTACGCGGAAAATAATGATTCCTCCACCTGACAGCAGGGACTCACCGGACGGGCCACCGTATTCCGCAAAAAAAACATTCCCCCTGACTGCTGGGACCCACCAGCTACATCTTCGCACGCAAGGAAGTGCGTCCATATTACGGGCAAAAAAATGATTCACCCCCCTGACTGCTGGGACCCACCAGCTACATCTTCACACACAAGGAAGTGCCTGACAGTCGGGACCCACCTGGTTGAAGCGTACGTAGCGTTGTCATTCTGGTCGCGAACGTGTACGTACATACGATCGGTCTATCTGCAGGCTAGAGCGATGAACCGTGGCCGTGTAAGGAAGGGCACGTGTCATAGTAGAGGCGCGCACGTGTCGTAGTAGAGGCGCGCACGTAGCATGTACACGTACGTACAGCGGCCAGGGTGCAAGAAAGTAAATACGGCCACGTACGTACATACGGGCGGGGTCTCGAATGCCTACTCGCGCATACGTACGGCCAGGGCTCGTGTACATGGCTGGGTCGGAATGGAGAAACTGCGTCGTCGTTGTGTTCATGGGGAGGCAACGGAATGCGTCGTGTTCATCGGGAGGCAATGGAAGGCGTGCTGTTCATCGGGAGTCAACCGGCTTGGACGGAACAACCGATGGAAACGAGGCCTGGTGTACCGCAGAACGGAGGAAACGGCCTTGTGTTCGACCGGCCACGGTCGAAACGGGATCATGTTCATTGGGAGGGGTTTGGCGTACTGCAAAACGGAGGAAATGGACCTCCTACGGTCGAAACGGGATCCTGTTGATCGGGAGGGGTGTGGCGTACCGCAAAATGGAGGAAACAGACTTTTGTTAGAGCGCTACGGTCGAAACGGGGGTCCTGTTCATCGAGAGGGGTGTGTCGTACCGCAAAACGGGACTCCACGGGATACTGTTCATCTCCACCGTCGACCTCCTCCGGCCTCCACGGGCTACTATTCATCCACCGTTGACCTCCTCCAGCCTCCACCTGCGACTGTTCATCCACGGGCTCCTGTTCATCCAGCCTCCACCGCGTGCTCCTCCACCGGCTACTGTTCAACCAGCCCTCTCCACGGGGTCCTGTTCAACCACCCCTCCATGGGCTACTGTTCATCCAGCCCTCCGGCAGCTACTGTTCAACCAGCCCTCCACGGAGTCGTCCTGTTCATCCAGCCCTCCACGGGGTCGTGTTCATGCACCCCCCAACCGGCTCGATCGGGGTCCTGTTCATCCAGCGGCAACGGCCTCTACAACCACGGGGTCCTGTTCATCCAGCGGCAACGGCCTCTACTACCACTAGGTCCTGTTCATCCAACCCCCCACCGGGAACTGTTCATCCAAACCCCCCCCCCCCAACAACGCTCACTGTTCATCCAGAGGCAGCATCGATCGGCTTCAGTTAGCAGCAATAGCGAAGGAATCACTCGGGTTCAGTTAACACCAAGGGATCGATCGATCGCTCGGGTTCAGTAACGCGTAGCCTGCAGTGCAATCGCTCGGGTTCAGTTAGAGCCCAACACCTCGCTCGGGTTCAGTTAGAGCCCGATGCCTCGCACACACGCGCGTACGTACGAGAGAAACGCGCATCGCTCGGCCCCTGACTATCCACCGTAACCAGGAACTCCCCCGATATTTTGCTCGCCCTTGCTTCTACCATGGTTTTTTCCGTCATGGACGGCCCAAAGAATGTCATGCAGCTGCGTCTCCGGCCCGCCCAGGACGAAAAGCCCATTTTCTGTCATGATTTTTTGTCATAGAAGTAGGAGCCCACCACATCTATGATGATACCGGGTTTTGTCACAATTATCGTCATAGAAGTGTCATAAGCAAGACAGAAAAAAATTAATTCGTCCCAAAATGTCACAGATGTGTCTTTTTTTTTGCAGTGACTCCTCACCGACTAGCGAGCCTACGAAGGAATTACTCACTCCCGGTGGGGAGCATCATAGAATTGGCGATGGAGAAGGGTTGGTGATGACGAAGAACGAAGATCTCCCTCTCCGGAGCCCCAAACGGACTCCAGATCTAGCCTCCCGATGAAGAGGAGGTGACAGCGGCTTCGTCTCGTGGAACACGATAATTCTTTCTCCTTGATTTTTTTTGGAAAAATTGGATTTTATAGCGTAGGTTTCAAGGTCTGCGGGGCCACCAGGTGGAGACAACCCACCTGGGCGCGCTTGGGAGGGCTGGCGCACCCTGGTGGGTTGTGCCCACCTAGGTGACCCCCTCCGATGGCTCTTGGCTCCAGAATTTCTCTTTTATTATATAAAAATTCCTCGCAAAGTTTCGTTCCATTCCGAGAACTTTTATTTCTGCACAAAAACAACACCATGGTAGTTCTGCTGAAAACAGCGTCAGCCCGGGGTTAGTTTCATTCAAATCATGCAAATTGGAGTCCAAAACAAGAGGAAAAGCGTTAGGAAAAGTAGATACGTTGGAGACGTATCAGGAGTGACCTCTTATTGAACCCGGCTCTCTTGGGTCGACTGGGGCTCTCCGCTCGTCACCAAACGGGCGCCTGTTGTCATACCGCTGGGGCACGTATGAACCACCCCTCGGAGGGGGTGTAGGCACTCGACGGCGGTCATCACGGTGATATTGAGGATCAAACTGCCCGTGGCCTCAACCCAGGTACTGGTCCTGGTGATAACCATGATTTTCATGCCTTAGAGGTGATCTTGGACTCTGTGCTGACTGAACTGTGTCTGCCATGACGGATCGGCTATGTTCTGCTGAGTTCTGCTCACCAGCCACTTTAAGCAGTGCTCGAATATGTTGCAAACCTCTACCAACCTCGGAGCGGGACGGCTGAATGGAATCTGTGATATGGGCCACTGCTGCAACATTTTGAATAGGAGTGCGATATACCTAACACTCATCTCGAGGTCCAGTCAAAAACAACTGCCGTTGACATCGACTGGAACTTGGGATCTCCCTGCGCGCGGTCGTCGAGTGCTTGTTGGAGATTCTCCAAACGCGTACGCTCGGCCAGATTGGCCACGCGCGCAGCCTCCAGAGCCTGAGCCTCGGGGGTATCCCCAATGGTGGGGGTCTGAAGAGCCTCCTCGTTCCTCCGCCGCAGTTCCTCCCTCTGCTCGACAGTGAGAGCTTTGGGATAGTACTCGTCGTGGTCACGCGATGGGCCATCGATGCGGCGGCCGCCGCCGCCGCGACGGAATCTGGGTGGACTGCGCTGGGAGTTGACCATGAGGACCTCCGCCGCGGGATCGTTGCTCTCACACTCGGAAAGCATATCCGAATGGCGAATCGGTAGATCGAACGATCCATAGAGAGATTCATCGAGCTCAATCGCCGTGATCTGTGGGGTGGTCGACTGACGAGCCACCGCATGCTTTACCCATCGCTGGAGCCGCGAGCAACCGGATCACTTGCGGCGGCAAACAACAAGGAGTGCGGGAGCTGATTGATACTGAGACGACGGTTGCCGTAGAAGGATGCCGTAGGCACTCGCGCGGAAGTGCACCGCCCCGCGGATGGGGAGAGCCTCGACGTCGAGGGGGCTTCTTGAAGCCAAGCGGAGTCATCGGCGATGAAGGCAAGCGCGTCGGGATGGATCTCGCGGCCTAGGGCCAAACCTCCACCGGAAACCATGTTGATGAAGATCGGAAAATGCAACCTCATCGGAAGTCGCTTAGATGCCTGCCCCACGGTGGGCCCCAACTGTCGTGGGAATGAGTCTGACAGTAAGAGTAGGGCGTACGTAGGAGGAGGCAGAGTCCTAGCTACGGCGAGGTTGTACACACAAGTTTACGAGTTCAGGCCCCTCTCGGAGGAGGTAACAGCCCTACGTCCCAGTGCCACAGAGGCTTGTCGACTGGATATGTATGAAAGTTACAGGGGGTGCGAACCCTTGTGCCAGAGGAGGGGTGGCTTATATAGAGTGCGCCAGGCCCCTCACAGCCCTCAGTTACACAGGGTTCAATGTGAGTTAAGGATAGAACGCTACTGGTAACGCCTGCTATTAATGATCTTTATGACGACAGAGTGAATGCCTGACCGTTGCCATCCTGGGTGACTTTAGGCCTTCTGTACTCCCAGTGAGTCTTTCGTATGGTCGAGTGAAGCTATCGTGGGCGAATGGAATTGGGACATCCGAGTGGAATCTTTCATCGAGTGGATTACACTTCAGGAATGTTTCAGTCGGTATCTTCTGTTATACTTTGTATGTCTTTGACTCTAGGGAAGTTTCCTTGGGTAGGGTGTCTACGTCAGGCCTAAGACCCTACCCATGTCATCATCACTAGCGAAATTGGAGAAGGAAAGGGGAAGGAAGAAAGGAAAATGGGAATAGGATTCCCCCTTCCCCTCTTCCCTTCCTACTCCGAATAGGAATAGGAGAGGGGGGTTGGCCGAATTGGGAGAGGACCCCAAGTAGGATTCCTCCTACTTGGGGCGCCCCCTTGTCTACCTCTCCTCCCCTCCAACCTATATATATGTGGGGAGGGGGCGCCTACAAGATAGAACAACAACTGTTAGCCGTGTGCGGCGCCCCCCTCTACAGTTTACACCCCCAGTCATATTGTCGCGGTGCTTAGGCGAAGCCCTGCATGGATCACTTCACCATCACCGTCACCACGCCGTCGTGCTGACAGAACTCATCTACTTCCTCGACACCTTGCTGGATCAAGAGGGCGAGCAACATCATCGATCATAACGTGTGCAGAACTCGGAGGTGTCGTACGTTCGGTACTTGATCGGTCGGAGCTAGAAGAAGTTCGACTACATCAACCGCGTTGTCTAACGCTTCCGCTTTCGGTCTACGAGGGTACGTAGACACACTCTCCCCCTCTCGTTGCTATGCATCTCCTAGATAGATCTTGCGTGAGTGTAGGATTTTTTTTGAAATTCCATGCTATGTTCCCCAACAGACATGATTGCATCATGGATTCTTATTCCTTTTCTAAGGACATGGTCCATGGTTAAGTACTCTCGTCGGTATTGCTGGGTGGTTTCAACAAGGTGCGTCATGGTTTCTAAACTATGAATATGTCCTAAGTGGGTGCCACCCAGGCTAAGGAAGAGCTAACATACTTAGTGACTAATGGCTTCCATGTACAACCACTGACCATTATGGGCCCTGGCTTAGTTGAGTAGGTTGTGGGAGCTACACATGTGCGATGATAGAATATGTAGATGATGCGTAGATGTACCGACATGCGTTGGGTGGAGGTGAGTGCTTCCGAAAGACTTCATATCGGTCTTCTCCCGGTTTCTATACCATAGTGTGTAGTAGCTAATGGAGTTGACCGAGTCTAGTGGGTAAAGTGTACAGACCTCTAAAGAGTGTTTTAAATCCAATCAATTACTCGTGTCCCTGGTTATGGAAAATTTGAGTACCTAGACCATTACAATTGTAAGATGTTCTTGACAGATAATACACCTTAAGAAAACTTGAGTGGGAACTTTAATGATGGGAATAGGATGGAATTGGAGTTGCCTAATTCAACCATATGTATTTAATTGTAGAAAGAAAAAATTCGCTATTATGTACTTATGAGGGCAAAACGACTTTTTTGCAAAATAGCCACAAGTCATTCATTTGACTAACCAGCTAGTAGAAGTAGGTGTGTTACTATCATTCCAATGTGACTTGCTGGTACATTCAATATACCGACCTACGTGGTTGCAACTAATTATGTTACGTGATTTTATATGATGAGGAAGTGATGTGACATAGGGTTGTGATGTCTATAATCAACTTTTTCCAATGGCGTTGATGGACTCCACAAAGATCTTTGTTATTTTCATGTTGTGTCTTATTTGTAATCTAGCCTTGAGCCATTCAGGTATGTAATAATTAAAGTCTGGATCTGTGATGTAATATTTATGACATGTGTTCTATTCTTGGTATTTCATCATGTAATGTAATGTTATAGCAAATGATCGAGAGACTAGCACAGTAAGCACAAAGACCCAGATCTTTACCGGGGCTGGTCGTTACAAATGGTATGAGAGCCCAAGTCGATAGTTTGTAACCCTAAGAATGGACTAGGGAAAGCCATAGGAACAAAGCTTGTATTTATCATCTATTATTAATCCTATAAATTCTTCTCTCGTCTTAATGTAAATGATGATCCAAGTAACCCATTATGCCTATGCCACTCAAGACCTAGCCTTTTGGAAGTTGATTCTTCACCTCGGAACACCTAGATGTATATGTACTTAAGGAATTTTGATGTGAATGCTCAATCACCAAACGAAGATGAAGGCATGAAATGGCCTGAGGAGACATGCTACATTATGGAGTATCTTGCATCATTCAAGAAGAACTAGTTTCCAGACTACCTGTTGATCTTTGAGATCATTTTGGAAGAGATTCATATGACCACTACAATATTAAGTTAGATAAATGATTTTGTGAATAGTATGCTGAGTTTCTATCTATTGTGATATGACCTTACCTTAGTATTATTTGTGTGGTTTGACTTTTGAGTTGTTTATTGAATGATGTTGTGGGATGTGATTTGTGATTCTTTTGTAACCATAATACATCTACATAATTTTACACCCCTATCTCTCTGGTATGCTTTAAGATTCAAGAAGACACAACCATAAGGAAGAGAAAAGTAAGATATAATTTGGCATTGTGAAGATTTCTTTGATGATGCAAAATTGAAGCTACATACATTAATTCTTTGAAGATTAAATACCTCATATAGTTATATCATGCAAATAGGTAATATCACCATCTCGTAAATGAAAACTTCATCACAACAATCCATCCACTTTTATCCATGCAACTAAACAAAAGAGTCTACTTACCTCCTCCTTCCCATCCTTACAACCAAACAAAAATTAGGTTCCCCAACCATGTGGTTAAGGCGTGTACAATGGTGCTAGATTAAGAATGCCATATACAATAAATTCTAAGGCAGAGGAGAAAGGAATCGAAAGAAAAGACTTGCCTTCGCTTAGTTAAAAGATGATCTCTTATCAAAATATCCCTCATCACATATTAAGGTATACCCAATTATTGAAAGTAAGAGTAAGAAACAACATAGTATATCAATTTTTATTGCCACCTCTTCAGTACATGGCGGAACTAAGACAAAAGACTATGTCACGATCATGACATCTCTAGCAACACACTAGGCGGTATATGGTTCCGGATACACGGATTTGAGGTGGAGGAGCACCAAATCGTAGGTTTGAGAGGAAGAGAGGAGGAGGAGATAAGCTCATGCAAGAGAGGCTACAATAAAATGTTCAACGATGCCCCTGCATAACGGTGACCCCAACTTATGTAGATAGCCATTGTGTTGTAGAGTGAAACCCTAGAGGGGATCTTTTCACACTTGGAGGGGGGAAAGAGCAAGAACACACAAAAACACAAGGAGGAAATCACTCTAACAAACCCAAATAACACATCCACTAGAGTAGCATACAAGAGATCCAAAAGAATACATGAACAATTCAAGGAAAGTAGCACTAGGTAAAGTTCTTCACACTCCTAGGAGATGAGGTCTTGATGTTGATCTTCTCCAAGAGGAGGCCTTGACAATCCAAAGGATTCTTCCCAAGGTGGGGGCTTGATCTCCAAGAGGTGGGGATACAAGGAGCAAAGCTCTCTAGTGTCTATCAAATACGTTGCTATCCTCCAAATGAGCTAGGAAAGAGTATATAAAGCCTAGGGACGAAATATGAGGGGGAGAGGGGTACAAGGGTCAAAGACCCTAAAATGCGCGCAGGCATACGGAGCAGTCCAGGCACCCGGCGTAAAGTGGCCCGGCACCCGGACCGGTTAGGGGCCGGCTATAGGTGGCCCAGGCACCCGGGGGTTCCAAGCCCGGGCACCCGGGGTGGCGCCAGGAGGTTGGAGGCGGGAGGCTAGGCACCCGGACCAGGCAGGCGGCCGGCTGGGAGGGGCCGGGCACTCAGGGTGTGGTGGCCCGGGCACTCGGGGTGTGGTGGCCCGGGCACCCGGGGAGATGGCAGCAGCTCCAGCGGGAGGGGGCCGGGCACCCGGGGCCAGTTGGCCGGGCACCCGGGGCGTCGCCTGGGAGGAGGGGGGCCGGGAACCCGGGGCTGGGAGGCCGGGAACCCGGGGCTGGGAGGCCGGGCACCCGGGGTGCCCAGGGGCTTTGCCCACCCTGCGGCTGCAGGCCTGGGCACCCGGGGTGTCCAGTGGGACTCCGGTCCTTTGCGTTCTTCTCCCTCTCCTTCTCCTTGGGTCTCTGGGTGAACTTGGTGATTCCTCCGTGCTTCCTCATGACGATCTCCGAAGTACCTAAGAATGCATAACGTGTCTCTTTGAGGTAGAATCTCATTCTCAAGTGAATCCGAACGAAATTCGGAGAGGAAAGAATTGACCTCGTTCTCGATGGCGCGTGCATATGCTCTTATCATTGGTCCTCTCGGTGCTTGCGGTGGTGATGGAGTGTCCATGTGGATGGACGAGGGGTGCTCCGCATCATCTTCCCTTCCCCCTTGGGAGAGATCCGTCCACGGAACGTGATCATCATCACCATGGTACTTGGACAAGTCTTTGACGTTGAAGATGTCGCTTACATTGTACTTGTCACGTGGAATGTCGATCTTGTAGGCGTTGTCATTGTAGCGTGCGAGCACCTTGAATGGTCCATCGGCTCTCGGAAGTAACTTGGACTTGCACTCCGGGGAAGCAGTCCTTGCGGAGATGTAACCATACAAGATCGCCCGGTTGGAACACCATCGGTGACTTGTTGATGTTGAGCTTGGAGGCGAGGCGGTGTACTTGATGCTCGATCGTGGAACGTGTTTCTTCATGCATCTTCTTGAGGTAGGTGGTGACGGTGTCCTGGAATAGGGGGTACTCACCACTTCGTCTCCCGACCAGGTGGATCGGGCCGAGGACCCCCATGGTGGTTCACTCATGGGCAACTTCGGGCAGCCCATGCCGCATACAAGGAGTATTCCGCAAGACTTGGTGATCAAGACAAGGACTTCTCTCCACCAACGTATCCGACTAGGACTCTTGTTATCCTAGGCCTCTGGTGCATTATATAAGCCAAGGCCAGGCTAGTCGATAGATCATGAGGACATTAATCATCATACTCCTAGGGTTTAGACCACAACATATGATCTCGGGGTAGATCAACTCTTGTAATCTCTATATTCATCAAGATCAATCAAGCAGGAAGTAGGGTATTACCTCCATTAAGAGGGCCCGAACCTGGGTAAACATCGTGTCCCCTGTCTCTTGTTACCCATCGATCCATGACACACAGCTCGGGACCCCCTACCCGAGATCTGCCGGTTTTGACACCGACAATGGTGCTTTCATTGAGAGTTCCGCTGTGTGGTCGGCAAAAGGATCAATGGCTCGCCTACAGATCAACTATGACATCGGCGTCTTCGTCGCCGCCTCGACTGGTCACCTTGTCTTGACCGAGGACTATGCCCTACCTCCAATCGTCATGTTCGCACGAGGGCCTTCATCAACATCAACTCCGATCTCTATCAAGATCATGGAGGAATCATCCATGGAGCTCGGGGGCTCAACGTCAACATTGCCCTTGAGCGACCATGCCGTTTTTCTGGACAGCGAACTTGTATCCGCCGCCACCACCTCCTCGAGTGTCGTTTTAATGATTGCTTAGGTGGCATTGTGCGGAATTAAGTCTACAACAACCATGCAAAATTTCGTCGAGTTCCGATGGAGGAATCTCCGGCAATCTACGATATACCGGAGCCCTGTCAAATCTGGACGGAACCTGGAAGAGTTTAGGGCATGGTCTCCAGAGCCAAGCTCAGAGGTCCTTTGGAAGATCCAACCGTTCATCTGCTACGGAATTCGCATATCTACCACCCCTCACAATTTCAGCTGATGGTTCAAACTTCGGGAACCTTCCGATGAGTGGACCAATTTTCTGATCCGTTTTCTGCGCGAATACGAATCCGACCCGAATTCATGTTTCTTTATGGACGTGATATTGGACAACCTTTTTAAAGAAATTTTCTTCTAGGGTATTGTGCGTCGTTCTTAACACGTGCCCATAAAATTTTAAGCCTTCTCTGAGGTACTCTTCATCATCATGCTGGTGTCAAACCAATCCAGTAACATTACTCCTCGGCTGCCGACCTGCGCTAGACACGTCGTCGCTTTGTTGAGCCGAGCTCATCTTCTTCGGATCATCATCTCGGCGAGCCGAAAAATAGTTCGGCATCGCGAAGGATAAATCATCACCAACAACACCGCCCCATGGATTACACGGAACGGCACACCGGCATCGCCGTTCGGTCACTTCATCAATCCATCTTTGACCGCGTCACAAGTTATGACCAGCGGTGGCATGACTGCACTGTTGCTTCTTCAAGCCGATGTCCATCACACCGAACTGCTTCAACACCTCGGCTGACATGGCAGCTGCAACGTCTCCTTACCTACCCGCTCCGTTACCTCGGCTAGACTGGGGGCTTCACCATCTCTCCGTCAACCTACTCCGGAGACTTCGACGTCACCCGCCGACCAGCTTCATCGCATTAGCTGGACCGGGGGCTTTGCCTCGGCAAGCCAACCTTTGCCAGCATTGCCATGCCGCCGCTCCATTGCTCATCAGGCAATGGGTGTGCGGATCAAGTCCCAATTTTGGGAGTAACCTTTTTTCAGATTGCTACAATAGATAAACCAAGTGCTATTAATCCTAGTAATTTTTCTTGCTTGGGTTTATTTTTCTGAAAAATTATTACTCTGGTCTGTTCCATCATCTGTACACATGTCTGTCAAATGATGGCCGCATTAACGATGGTTGCGCGATGGTTCGATCTGTTTCCCGTCCGCAGTTCGGCGAACGCCGCATCTAGAGCCCGAACCGCCCTGTAAATTCAGGCTTTGTCACGCCTTCACTGCATCACGCGGACGCCCTGCATCGACATTGGCTTTGGCGCCAGGCCACATCTCTTTAAATAAATTATTTTTGCGTAAAGCAATTATGCAAGGATTTATATATATATATATATATTATTTTTTGGACCGCACTGTTTTATGTGTGCAGGTAATCGATTTTGACTGTGTTATGCAGTTACTTCGGCATCACCAGCCGACCTGCATTAGACTTCAGCATCCGCCGATCACAGCTTCGCCATGTTAACTGGACCAAGAACTTAATCTCGCCACATTGGACGCGCAGCGGTCGTCGCTTCGTCAAACTGACGTCCACCATGCCGAACAGGTCGACTGGCATGGGGGCTTCATTGTCACCTTGCCGGCCAACTCCGCCAGCTCGGCTAGACTGGGGGCTTCGCCTTACCACATCGGCCGAGCCGTGTCACTACTCCGGAGCGCCGAACTCCTTGCTCGGACACCTCGGGCTTGGGGGCTGGGACCTCGGCCATGCCGAGGACTGCGAACCTTGTCGGATCTCTCACGGATCAATGGGCGTCTTCGTCTCGCCACAAGCCCGAATTGCGTCATCAACACCGAGCACATTAACCAGCTAAGTCGCTTTCATGCTCAAAGACTTTCAATTTTAAATTTCGTTCGGTTCGACCAAGCATTATACTTTTTTGGCAAAAAGTTGTTTGTGAAAAACTTCCTTGTCAAAACTTTGTTTGTGACACACAAATTCAAATACCCCGTTTACTTGGGGGCTTACTTTATGAAGCCTTTCCTCTTGCATATGATTATACTTGTATGGCTTCATTCCTTGTTCGTGTATTACGCCACAATATGCACCATGTTGACTTAAGTGTTCCGCAAGCTGGGTTGCCTTGCTCCTATGTTTACCCCTACGTTCCCGATTGTTCGGCTAGGGAGTAAAGGGAGCACCTATGCGATTGTCACGATCGGGTCATCCGAGCTCGGACCTCAGACTGGGTGAAGCCGAAAGCCAGCGCTCTTATTGTTTTCAATCATGGTCGGCACACAACGGAACTCATGAGTACAAAAAATCTATTGCACAAGTCTCATAGTAACAATGAGCAACCGAAGAAAGGTATCGGTGGGGGTACTATTTTCTTCGAAGATGCTTCTTACACTTCGTTAGTAATATAGCATAAGTTCCCTGAGCGTGCTTTGTCTGTTACAGCCTTATGGCCTGATTTCCTGGTTATCGAAAACACCGTTGATATTCTCGACAGGTGGAGTACATAACACTTTTCGGCCCTTGACCGAAGAGGGAGAAGCCGACGGTCGGTTAAGATGCGTTTAAAGTTTGGGTGAACATAGATACGATATAAGTACTTCGGTACATAAAATCATTATACATAATTTTTTTTACCCAAGTCACTTGGGGGCTCTTAAATTAGTATGAGCCGTTTTATAGTAAATGTGTTTTCTTCTTGGTCATTGCAAAGTCTTTTTCTACCGCTCCTTTTTCGACTCGAGTGTATGGTCAATAGCCGGATAGCCTGTCTTCTCCCTAAAAGCCGCTTGAGTTTAGTTCACTAAACTGGCCTCGGAGAACTACTCCGCCTTCGGGATAAGGAGCTTGAAGCCGTAGGCTGACCCGCTTGAAAGTCTTGAGATCGGATGTGTCATGTTAAAACACAACAGAAGCACAATTTTTTGTTCTTTTTTCTCCAATTTTCGGATTGGCACCGAACACTTGATCTAGTTCGGACATTAAGTTTTTACTGAAGTTTTTTGGTTTTCCAAGCCAATGGCACTTTTAAACTATTTGTGTGTTTCCAGCATAAGTCTCGCAGTGCAACGCCGGACACCTTTCAAGATTCGGCAAAAACATTCTCGGATATTGCTATATATGCATCGGTTTCGAATTGTGTCTTCGGTCAATAGTTGGGTGCCCGGCTCCTGTGCTTGCCTCCTACGTTCCGCTTTGTTTGTCTAGGTGTGCAAAGGGAGAACCACTGCGATTGTGCTTCTAGCTCGCATGGTTAAGCACCTCAGTGGAGAAAGCCGAAAACTGACTATCACAATAAGCGTAAACTGGTCAGCGATCCGATGACTGTGTTAAATGACGGGTCGTTCATAACATTGGTCGAAGTGTTTAAGAGTTGACCTCGGTTGTCGCCGAACACTAACCGGGGGCTCGTAGCTAGTTTCCCCAGTTTAAAGCTCCTATGACTAAGTGAAAGTTATAAAGTCCGCATATCTGATTGCCTCGTTTCCGCTAACACAACCGCCTTCGGGCACCGAGACATCGGCTAAGGGTTGTCTTGTTATTGCGGAAACACCCTGCGTAGTATCTACCAAGGGGTAGAAGCCGACGATGGGCCACTTTCAACTGATAAACGGTCGCAATAGAGTCAAAATAAGTATATATCGTCAGCATTTTATTCATTATACAAGTGTTGCCTTCCGTAATTATTGTTATATAAAGCCATAAATATGCATCAATTTGACTTAAGATTTTGGCCAAGCTGGGTTGCCTGCCTCTTGTGTTTACCCCTACGTTCCCGATTGTTCGGCTAGGCAGTAAAGGGAGCACCTCTGTGATTGCTACTACCGGGTCATCCGAGTTAGTACCTCGGACTGGGTGAAGCCGAAAGCTAGCGATCTTAAAGGATATAATTGGTCGGCAATGACGGAAGTGAAAATTTAGGTTCGCTATAGACCACATAGTTTGGGAACTTTCTCCAAACTAAATCCTCAATATTTTCCACCCACATTGATCGAAGGTAAGGTTTCATGATCATGATCAGCATGACAACCCAAAGAAAGGAACCGATAGCGAGACTATTTTCCTTGGAAGATGTTTCTTACATTAAAAAGTAATATAACATATCTCTCCGCGTACCTTTGTTTATAAAACCGTATGACCGGATTGCCTTATTTGTCGTAAATATTTGATCTTATAAAGGCTTTATAAAGAAGGACAAACACTCCCCGGCTGCTGGCCGAGGAGGTTGAAGCCGATGGTCGGTCAACAAAGTTCTGTACAATGCCGATCCGAGCATTAATGATGTAAAATACTTGGATACATAGGATCATAAATTGCGAGTAAACTTGATTTATTGTAACTCATCTTTTAAACACCAAGGGGCACAATCTCACTGAGACAACCGAGCAACTTACATAAAGCTCTCCTAAATCCCAAGTGGCATCGATTTCCTATCTATTAAGCCCCTTGGGGCCAACCTTGGCGAGCCCAGCTTTCGCTGGCTCTAGCTCCTTTAAGAGATCTTTATTCTCTTTTCGAGAAGTTTGTGTTAAACACAACAAATTTTTCTGTCAAACGGATATCGGTCCTTAATTTGGCCACCCGTGCCCACATTAAGGCTCGGGGGCTACTGGGTTTTACGCTCATTATTTATAAATATTAAAGGGACACATCGATCCCCTGATCTGGTGTTGCCACCCGACCAGTGGCTCGGGGGCTACTGCATTGCCTATTCAATGCAGAAAATTCAAAGTGCTCAGTGTTCGGCATAACCGAACTATGGACAAGCGCGTCTTCGGACGACAATAAATACCATATGGGACTTATCCGGCATCAAGCTGGTATATCACAGCGACTTCTCACGACCCTCTCTCAGGGGCCCATCCGCCTATCACTTTTACCTCTAATATATTACACTGCGTTTCTATTTCTATGTATGCTTCCGAGCTAGGAGTTGATCCTCGGGCCGATTTCACGACCCGAGTCTCATAAGCTACCAGGATCAACGGTTTCATATTTTCCTTCAGGTGCATCTCGCATTTTAGGACAACAGACACCTTGAGGGCTACTGGCAATACATCTTGTCAGCAAATAAATTTATACGCATCGGAAATAAAATCCGCAAACAATCAGCCCATGACCGAGGTGCTGAGCCACCTCGGAAGCAGTTCGGCATATAGCTCAGATGCGAGTGGCTGGCTCCTTAGAGGGCATTTTCGGCATTAAGCTCGGCTAAAACTTCTTGAACCAAGGTGATCTATGACACCTCGGATATAGTACAGCGTCAGAGCTCGGATACAGTCCGGCGTTGGGGCTTGAATGCAAGAGGACACCGCGGCACGGGAACAACTTCAAACCCGAGGTGGGCGTAAAAATAACAAGGCATTGGTAAAGGCCAATAACTTAAAGGGGCTCCTCAGATACCCGACGTGTAAACTCTTCGTATTTACTTCGGCGATCCTCAAGATCGAAGATGAGAAGGTTTGTTGAACCAGTTTTCAAGACCGACGACCGAAGATGAAGAACAGTTCGAAAGGATTGAGGAGCGTCCCCAACTTGAAGAGCGGTGCAGGGGGCTACTGACGGTGTCCTGGAATAGGGGGTACTCACCACTTCGTCTCCCGACCAGGTGGATCGGGCCGAGGACCCCCATGGCGGTTCACTCATGGGCCACTTCGGGCAGCCCATGTCGCATACAAGGAGTATTCCGGAAGACTTGGTGATCAAGACAAGGACTTCTCTCCACCAACGTATCCGGCTAGGACTCTTGTTATCCTAGGCCTCTGGTGCATTATATAAGCCAAGGCTAGGCTAGTCGATAGATCATGAGGACATTAATCATCATACCCCTAGGGTTTAGACCACAACATATGATCTCGGGGTAGATCAACTCTTGTAATCTCTATATTCATCAAGATCAATCAAGCAGGAAGTAGGGTATTACCTCCATTAAGAGGGCCCGAACCTGGGTAAACATCGTGTCCCCTGTCTCCTGTTACCCATCGATCCATGACACACAGCTCGGGACCCCCTACCCGAGATCTGCCGGTTTTGACACCGTCAGGTTGCTCTTGCGCTAGCGTCCATGTTCGCTCGTTCTTGTAGCGGTAGAGGAAGGATGTCCAACAGCAACAAAGGGTTGAAGCCATAGACAACCTCGAAGGGGGACTTGCTGGTGGTCGAGTGTCTTGCGCGGTTGTAGGCGTACTCGGCGATGGGTAAGCACTCCTCCCACTCCTTGATGTTCTTCTTGATCAACATGCGTAGGAGAGTGGCGAGCGTTCGGTTGGTGACTTCCGTTTGGCCATCAGTTTGGGGATGATACGCCATGGAGAAGAGTAGCTTGATTCCGAGCTTGGCGCATAACTTCTTCCAAAAGTAGCTTAAGAACTTGACGTCTCGGTCTGACACAATTGTCTTTGGCACTCCGTGTAACCTCAAGATTTCCCTACAAAAAGATTTGCAACATGTGAAGCATTGTCTATCTTATTGCATGGGATAAAATGAGCCATTTTAGAGAATCAGTCCACAACAACAAATACGGAATCCTTGCCATTTTGGGTCCTAGGTAATCCAAGCACAAAATCCATGCTAATATCTTCCCATGGTTGATGTGGAATAGGAAGTGGCATATGTAAACCATGGGATTGAGATTGTGACTTAGCTTTGCAGCATGTAGAGCACCGATTGGTGAAGCATGAGACATCGCGAAACATCTTGGGCCAAAAGTAGTTCTTGGAGAGCATGGCAAAATTCTTGTCGCGTCCAAAGTGTCCCATGAGTCCGCCTCCATGAGCCTCTTGCAAAAGTAACAAACGAAGAGAAGACTCGGGAATGCATTGATTGTTAGCTCTCATTAGATAACCATCTTTGATATAATATCGTTCCCAAGATGTATACGTCACACACTTAGCAAAAGGAGTAGCAAAAGTCAATCATGCTCATACAAATCTTTGATATGTTCAAATCCAACAACATTGAATTCAAGTTGAGTAATTAACATGCATTTGCAGGAATGAGCATCCGCCACCACATTCTCTTTGCCCTTAATGTACTTGATCACATAGGGGAAAGATTCAATAAATTCACTCCATTTAGCATGCCATTTATTCAACTTGGTTTGACCTTTAAGGTACTTAAATATCTCATGATCGGTATGTATGACAAACTCATGTGGTCTAAGATAATGCTCCCAAACATGCAACACATGCATTAAAGCATAAAATTCTTTGTCATAGATGGGATAATTAAGTTGAGCACCGGAGAGTTTTTCACTAAAATATGCAATGGCTTGCTTTTCTTGCATCAAAACTCCACCAATTCCATTACCACTAGCATCACAATGAACCTCGAAAGTTTTGTCAAAGTTAGGCAACGCAAGAATCGTAGCATGAGTAAGCAAATATTTGAGCTCATAAAATGCGGTAGATTGCAAAGGTCCCAAACAAAGGGAGCATTTTTATTACTCAAAGCATGCAACGGTGCGGCAATAGTGCTAAAATCTTTCACAAAGCTACGATAAAAACCCGCAAGACCAAGAAAGCTATGCACTTGTTGAAAATTAGTTGGTTGTGGCCAAGTTTTAATTGCTTCAATTTTTGACTCATCAACATGAACACCCTTTGAAGAGACAACGAACCCCAAGAAAACAAGCTTGTCAACACCAAAAGTGCATTTTTTCATGTTGGCATAAAGACGTTCCTTGCGAAGAGTTTGCAAACGGCCCTAACATGATTTACATGATCTTTGATGGATTTGCTAAAAACAAGTATGTCGTCAAAGTAGACCAAAACAAATACTCCAATGTATGGACGAAGCATGAAACGCATAAGACACATGAAAGTACCGGGAGCTTCCGATAAACCCATAGGCATAACTAACCACTCGTACAAGCCAAATTTAGTTTTAAAAGCGATTTTCCATTCATCACCTTCTTGAATGCGTATTTGGTAATAGCCACTTGTAAGATCAATTCTTGGGAAAATGTTGGCACCGCTAAGCTCATCTAGCATATCGTCAAGGCGAGGAATGGGATGCCTATAACAAACGATGATAGCAATGATGGGTCTACAATCAGAGCAACTGCGAAAAGTACCGTCTTGCTTAGGCACAAGGATAACCGGAACGGCGCAAGGACTTAAGCTTTCACGTACATGATCGTTGTCGATGAGTTGTTGTACTTGCCGTTGGATCTCCTTAGTTTCTCCGAGGTTGACGCGGTACGGAGCCTTGTTAGGAAGAGGTGCTCCGGGGATGAGGTCGATCCTATGTTTAGTGCCACATAGAGGAGGGAGACCGGGAGGTAGCTCATCGGGAAAGACATCCTCGAATTCCTGCAACAAGTTGGAAAACACTAGAGGAAGCGGATTAGTAGTGTTAGTTTTTGCCACCTCATCTTTGCATAGGAAGACATAGTGGATGACACTCGATGGGTTCTGACACACTTCTCTCATCTCTCTTTTTGTGTCTAGGAGGAGTATTTTTTCTCTTTTGGCGAAGAGTCGCTCAACTTGGGCTTGGGGCGCTCACTTTCTTTGTGGTGGTTCACTCTCTCACTAGTATCTCCATGATGTGTGGATGCTTGATTGTCGGCGATCACTTGGCTCGGTGACACGGGTCATAGCACGTACTCCTTGCCCTTCATCTTGAAGCTATAGTGGTTTGTTCTTCTGTTGTGGATGACGCCGCGGTCGAATTGCCAAGGTCTTCCCAAGAGAAGATGGCACACGGACATAGGAACCACGTCGCACTCCAAGGTGTCCTTGTAGGCTCCGATCTTGAAAGAAACTTGCACCGTATGCTCCACTTGAATAGTGCCGGAGTCGCTTAAACATTGCACCATGTAGGGACGAGGATGCTTCTTCTTAACCAATTGCAGCTTGGAACATAACTCTTCACATGCCAAGTTGTGGCAACTTCCTCCGTCGATGATGACGTTCACGGAACGCCTGTTGATGCCGGCCTTGGTGTGGAAGATGTGGCACCGTTGGTCTTCTTCTTGGTGGTGTTGGAGCGTCAAGACCTTGGAGACCACGAGAGAGGGACTTGAATTGTTGTCACAAAAGACTTGATCATCTTCGTTCACGTGCTGGTGCATGGCCACGTGCTCAAGGGCTTCCATTTCTTCTTCACTCATTGATTCGTATGTGCCATCATCATTGAAGATCATTGTTCGCTTGTTGGTGCATTCGAAGGACTTGTGTCCTCGGCCACCACATGTGAAGCACTTGATAGAACTTGTCTTGACGGGGTCATTCTGTGGCGCCAAAGATGAGGGAGTCTTGGATTTGTAGGTGCTTGCCGTAGGACGAGTCGAGGAAGGCGGAACTTGCTTGGAACTTGACTTGTCACCGGTACTTGGTGATGCTCTAGTTGAGGTAGGAGGTGCCGAAGTCACGGGAGCTTGAGAGTAGGAGCCATAAGTCTTGGATGAGTACTTGGCGTATTTGAAGTCATCTTGCACTTGTCGCTCGGCCTTGGTCGCTTGATGAACTAGCTCAAGAAGGTTTGAGTATGGTTGGAAGTCGGCAATCCGCTTGATTGGGTGGTTGAGGCCGTTCAAGAAGTGTGCCATAGTTTGCTTGTCATCTTCCTTGACATTGGCTCTTATCATGGCAACTTGCATTTCTTGGTAGTATTCTTCCACCGTCTTCGTGCCTTGCTTATTAATTTTTTCATATTAATTCTTTGATGAGGGCTCATAATCACAAAAGATTTCTAGGATAGTATATTTATATGTGAATCTTTTCTTCCCTCATTAATTCTTTCATGAGTTGCATCATTGACTAATGCTATGTTTGTCAATCTCTAATAAAATTTTCTACTTATACTTATCCTTATGTGGTGTCATCACCTACCATAAGATTAGTATATGATCTTCTTGATTTATTTCCTTTCTCTTTTTCTTTATTATTTCTTTTCTTTTATTTTCAACATGAAAGTAAAGCAAAAACCTAAACTAAAATTTATTATGTAACTTGCACACGATTACAAGGATAGATAACTAAGCAAACTCACAAAGAAGAAATGATCGAACTAAACTTTTATTCATCTAAAGCAAAATATTGAACTAAAATAAGTAAAAGTAAAAAGATAGTGAGATGATATGATACCAAGGCACCTCCCCCAAGCTTGGCGAAAGCCAAGTGGAGTGCCCATACCCGATACTCAATTCTCCTTTGGTGACGAGGAAGAAGGTAGTGGTGATGAAGAAGAGATCTTGTCCTCGGATTTCCATGGCAGTGGTCCACCATCATAAGAGGAGGAGTGAGTCTCATGGGTCCTGCAACTAGCAGCCAAACTCATACCTTTAAACCTCGCCTCATATTCAAAGACTTGGTTTTGGAGATCATAGATCTGGCTTTGGAGGAAGTTGATTTGCTTGTTGAGGGTGAAGACGATGTCCTTCATGGGCTTGCCATCCATCTTGAGATCACGGGAGAGGTCTGTGATCATGAGGTGATTGGCATGGAGTCCACGCTCCACCATCCCCTTGCACCGGAAGACATCTTGTTCCATAGCTTCGAGCCTAGCCTCCATGGTTCCCGTCCCATTGGGACAGGGCACATCGTGAAGGTGAAGCACCCCCTCATGCATCTCAATGACCTGAGGGTGCTGCACCACCTCCCGCAGATATGGGTTGATGACGTTCTTGAAAAACTTGTCCTTGGAAGAGCTTGAAGCAGCCATGGTAGATGGGATATGATAGAAAACAACAAGGAACAGAAAACAGAAGATTTCTCCGTGATACAGTGATCAACAGGTTCGGGGAGTATATATAGAATTTTTATATTGGGAAACAAGCAAACGGAAGAAAAACGGAGTCTGGGAGGTGTCCCAGGTGGGCACCCACCTGGGCGCGCGCCCTGGTGTCTTGTGCCCACCAGGGTCACTTTCCCGGTAGTTTCTTATTTTCGTAATTTTCTAAATATTCCAAAACTGACATAAAATATTTTTGCAGATTTTTTGGAGTCCGCTTACTTACCGTATCACGTACCTCCTTATTTTCACGATTCTGGAGTGTTCCGGAAGGACTCTTTTATGTGTTCTTCCGGTGTCAAAGTTTGGATAATATTGCTTTCAACATTAATGGGCGTACTTGAGATATAATGTTTTATTCGTTGCCCATTGACAACCTTCGGGTTAGTATCTTCGACATTATTTATTTTGATGGCTCCAGACCGATAAACCTCCTCGATCACATATGGGCCTTCCCATTTTGAGAGGAGTTTTCCTGCAAAGAATCTGAAATGAGAGTTGTACAAAAGAACATATTCTCTGACTTTGAACTCATGCTTTTGGACTCTTTTGTCATGCCATCTCTTAACTTTTTCTTTGAATAATTTTGCATTTTCATAAGCTTGGGTTCTCCATTCATCTAATGAGCTAATATTAAATAACCTCTTTTCACCGGCAAGTTTGAAATCATAATTGAGTTCTTTGATTGTCCAATATTCTTTATGTTCTAACTCAAGAGGCAAATGACAAGCCTTTCCATAAACCATTTTATAAGGAGACATACCCATAAGATTTTTATATGTTGTTCTATAAGCCCAAAGTGCATCATCTAATTTCTTAGACCAATTCTTCCGGGACCTATTGACAGTCTTTTGCAAAATTAATTTTATTTCTCTATTGCTAAGTTCAACTTGACCCCTAGACTGAGGATGATAAGGTGATGCAATTCTGTGGTTAAAATCATACTTGGCAAGCATTTTACAGAAAGCACCATGAATAAAGTGTGAACCACCATCAGTCATTAAATATCTAGGGACTCCAAACCTTGGGAAAATAACTTCCTTAAGCATTTTAATAGAGGTGTTGTGATCAGCACTACTGGCTGGAATAGCTTCCACCCATTTAGTAACATAATCAGCAACAACCAAAATATGTGTATACCCATTAGAGGAAGGAAAAGGTCCCATGTAATCAAATCCCCAAACATCAAATGGTTCAACAGCAAGTGAATAATTCATAGGCATTTCTTGACGCTTACCGATATTACCTATTCTTTGGCATTCATCACAGGACAAGACGAACTTACGGGCATCCTTGAAGAGAGTAGGCCAATAAAATACAGATTGCAATACCTTGTGAGCAGTTCTATCTCCAGCATGATGCCCTCCATAAGCTTCGGAGTGACATTTCCGAAGGATTTGTCCCTGTTCATGCTTAGGTAAACAACGTCTAATAACACCATCTACTCCTTCTTTATAAAGATGTGGGTCATCCCAAAAGTAATGTCTTAAATCATAGAAGAATTTTTATTTTGTTGGTATGTAAAACTAGGTGGTAAATATTTAGCAACAATGTAATTAGCATAGTCAGCATACCAAGGAGTACTATGAGCAACATTTATTGCAGCTAACTGCTCATCAGGAAAACTATCGTCAATAGGTAGTGGGTCATCAGGCACATTTTCAAGCCTAGACAAGTTATCAGCTACGGGGTTCTCAGCTCCTTTTCTATCAGTGATCTGTAAATCAAATTCTTGTAACAAGAGAACCCATCGAATAAGTCTAGGCTTAGCATCTTTCTTTTCCAAAAGATATTTTATAGCAGCATGGTCTGTGTGAATAGTTACTTTGGAATCAACAATATAAGGTCTAAATTTATCAGAAGCAAACACCACTGCTAAGAATTCTTTTTCAGTAGTAGCATAATTTCGTTGAGCACTGTCTGAAGTTTTACTATCATAATGAATAACATTCGGTTTCTTATCAACTCTTTGTCCTAGAACAGCACCAACAGCATAATCACTAGCATCACACATAATTTCAAAAGGCAAGTTCCAATCAGGTTGTTGAACAATAGGTGCAGAAATTAAGGCTTTCTTGAGTGTTTCAAAGGCTTCTAAACAATCATCATCGAAAACAAAAGGAATATCCTTTTGCAAAAGATTTGTAAGAGGCCTAGAAATTTTAGAAAAGTCTTTGATAAATCTCCTATAGATACCAGCATGACCTAAGAAACTGCGAATACCTTTGATATCTTTAGGACATGGCATTTTCTCAATTGCGTCAACCTTAGCTTTGTCCACTTCAATACCTCTTTCAAAAATTTTATGACCCAAGACAATGCCTTCATTAACCATAAAGTGGCACTTCTCCCAATTCAAGACAAGATTTGTTTGTTCACATCTCTGCAAAACTCAATCAAGATTGCTTAAACAATCATCAAAAGACTTCCCATAAATAGAGAAGTCGTCCATGAAAACCTCAACAATCTTTTCACAAAAGTCAGAGAATATAGCAGTCATACATATTTGAAAGGTAGCAGGTGCATTACATAAACCAAAAGGCATACGTCTATAAGCATAAGTTCCAAAGGGACAAGTAAAAGTGGTCTTTTCTTGAACAGGTTGAGAAATAGGTATTTGTGAAAAACCTGAATATCCATCAAGGAAGCAAAAAATGTGTGTGCTTAGATAATCTTTCAAGCATTTGATCAATAAAAGGCAGAGTGTAATGATCTTTTCTAGTTGCTTTGTTTAGTTCTCTAAAGTCAATTACCATTCTATAACCCGTAACAATTCTTTGTGGAATAAGTTCATTCTTATCATTAGGAACAATAGTTATACCTCCTTTCTTAGGGACACAATGAACGGGACTTACCCATCTACTATCAGCTATAGGATAGATTATACTTGCTTCTAGAAGTTTTAATATTTCCGTTCTTACCACTTCTTTCATCTTCGGATTTAACCGACGTTGGTGATCAACAACGGGTTTAGCATCAGGTTCCATATTAATTTTGTGCTGACATAGAGTGGGACTAATGCCCTTTAAATCATCAAGAGTATATCCAATAGTAGCTCGATGCTTCCTTAGAACTTTCAATAATATTTCTTCTTCATGTTCTGAAAGGTTAGCACTAATAATAACAGGATATATCCTCTTTTCATCAAGATAAGCATATTTCAAAGTGTTTAGTAATTGTTTTAATTCAAACACAGGATCACCTTTAGGTGGAGGAGGACCTCCCAGAGTTTCATTAGGCAAATTGTGTTTAAGCAGAGGACGTTGTTCAAAGAAAATCTTATATATTTCATTTCTTTCATGCATATGTAAATTATTTTCATGGTATAGCAGATATTGTTCTAGTGGATCAGTAGGACGCACAACAATAGATGCAAGACCAATTAATTCATATTTACTAGGCAATTCTTTTTCATGAAGTTTTCTACCAAACTTGGAAAAAATAAACTCATGAGATTCATCACCAAAACTAACACCGACAGTTTGTTTCTCACAATCTATTTTAGCATTAACGGTGTTCAAGAAAGGTCTACCAAAGATCATGGGACAAAAGTCATCTTGTGGGGAACCAAGAACAAGAAAATCAGTAGGGTATTTTATTTTTCCACACAAGACTTCAACATCTCTAACAATCCCAATTGGTGATATAGTGTCTCTATTAGCAAGTTTATTAGTAACATCAATGTCTTCTATCTTTGCGGGTGCTATGTCATTCATAATTTCTTGATAAGGTGTAAGGAATAACACTCACACTAGCACCTATGTCACATAAACCATGATAACAGTGATCTCCTATTTTAACTGAGATGACGGGCATGCCAACAATAGGTCTATGTTTATCCTTTTTATCAGGTTTGGCAACAGAAGTAAATAACATGCCCATCCATATTTTCTTCCAAGAGATCTTTAACCATAGCAATACTAGGTTCTACTTTAATTTGTTCATCAGGTTTAGGTGTTCTAATATAGCTTTTGTTAACCTCAGTTGAAACTTTAGTATGTTCCTTTATCCTAACAGGGAAATGTGGTTTCTCAATATAAGGAGAAGGAACAACTGGATCAACATTATAAATTATAGTTTCTTATTTAACTGGTACCGGTTCTTTGATTTCTTCTTTAATAGGTGGGTGATATTTAAACCACTTCTCTTTAGGGAGATCAACATGAGTAGCAAATGATTCACAAAAGGAGGCTACTATCTCAGAGTCAAGTCCATATTTAGTGCTAAACTTTTGAAAAACATCGGTATTCATAAAAGATTTAACACAATCATACTTAAGCTTAATACCTAACTCTTTACCTTCGTCGAGTTCCCAATATTCAGAGTTGCATTTAATTCTTTCCAAAAGATCCCACTGGAATTCAATAGCCTTCTTCATAAAAGAACCAGCACAAGAAGTATCAAGCATGGTTTGATCATTACGAGAAAGCCGAGCATAAAAGTTCTAGATAATAATTTCTCTTGAGAGCTCATGATTGGGGCATGAATATAGCATTGACTTCAGCCTCCCCCAAGCTAGAGCGATACTTTCTCCTTCACAAGGCCAAAAATTATATATATAATTCCGATCACGATGAACTAGATGCATGGGATAATGTTTTTGGTGGAACTCCAATTTCAATCGATTCCAATTCCAAGATCCAATATCATCGCATAGCCTATACCATGCCAATGCTTTTCCATTCAAAGATAAAGGGAAAACCTTTTTCATAACTTCATCCCTGGGTAAACCTGCAAGCTAAAAAAATCCACAAATTTGTTCTACATATATCAAGTGCATATCAGGATGTTCGGTTCCATCTCCTGCATAAGGATTAGCTAGCAGTTGTTCTATCATAGCCGAAGGAATCTCATATTCAATATTTTCAGTAGGTGCAGTAGGTTGAGGGGTAGCTAATTGTGGTTCCGGTCGAGGTGAAGATACCCCGAACAAACCCCTCAAAGGATTGTTTTCCATAGTAACAAGTGACAATAAATTTCAGCACACTATATAAATGTTTCCTTACCAAATTCCACTTACCAAAGGCGCTTCACTCCCCGGCAACGTCGCCAGAAAATAGCCTTGATGACCCACAAGTATAGGGGATCAACTGTAGCTCTTTTCGATAAGTAAGAGTGTCGAACCCAACGAGGAGCAGAAGGAAATGTCAAGTGGTTTTCAGCAAGGTAGTTTCTGCAAGTGCTGAAATTGTAAGTAGCGGAGTAGTTTGATAGCAAGATAATTTGTAACGAGCAAGTAACGATAGTAGTAGCAAAAGTGCAGCAAGGTATCCCAAGCCTTTTTAGGCAAAGTACAGGGCAAAACGGTCTCTTATGATAAGCAAAGCGTTCTTGAGGGTACACGGGAATTTTATCTAGTCACTTTCATCATGTTGGTTCGATTTGTGTTCGCTACTTTGATAATTTGATATGTGGGTGGACCAGTGCTTAGGTGTACTTATGGTTAACCCTCCCGCAAGCATCCACAACTACGAGAAAATTATTAAGAATAAATTCTAACCATAGCATTGAACTTTTGGATCCAATCGGTCCCTTACGGAATATCGCATAAACTGGGGTTTAAGCTTCCGTCACTCTCGCAACCCATCATCTAATTGATACTCCACAATTCATTCCCTTAGGCACAAATATGGTGAAGTGTCATGTAGTCTACATTCACATGACACCACTAAGGGAATCACAACATACATACTATCAAAATATCGAACACATATCAAGTCCACATGATTACTTGCAACATGATTTCTCCCGTGACCTCAAGAACAAAAGTAACTACTCACAAATGATAATCATGCTCAAGATCAAAGGGGTATTAAATAGCATATTGGATCTAAACATATAATCTTCCACCAAATAAACTATATAGTAATCAACTACAAGATGTAATCAACACTACTAGTCACCCACAAGCACCAATCTATAGTTCCGGTAACAAGATTGAACACAAGAGATGAACTAGGGTTTGAGATGAGATGGTGCTGTTGAAGATGTTGATGGATATTTCCCTCCTCAAGATGAGAGAGTTGTTGGTGATGATGATGATGATGATTTCCCCCTCCGGGAGAGAAGTTCCCCCGGCGGAATCGCTCCGCCGTAGGGCAAAAGTGCTCCTGCCCAAGTTCCGCCTCGAGACGGCGGTGCTCCATCCCGAAAGTACTCTTCTTATTTTTCTAGGTAAAAATGACTTATATACCAGAAGATGGGCACCGAAGGTGGGCCTGGGTGAGCACAACCCACCAGGGTGCGCCTGGGCTGCCTGGCGCGCCCAAGTGGGTTATGCCCACCTGGTGGGCCCCCTCTGTTAGTTATTTGCTCCAATAATTCTCAAATATTCCATAAAAATCCTCGTGAAGTTTCAGCTCATTTGGAGTTGTGCAGAATAGGTAGCCTGACGTAGCTTTTTCAGGTTCAGATTTCCAGCTGCCGGAATTCTTCCTCTTTGTATATACCTTACATATTATGAGAGAAAAGGCATTAGAATTACTCCAAGAAGCATTATTATGGATAAAAACATCATAAATAATAGTAGGAAAACATGATTCAAAATGGACATATCATGTATACATACCTCGTGGACCGAAAGCGGAAGCGTATATAACGTGGTTGATGTAGTTGTAGTCTTCGCGATCCGATCACGATCCAACCGATCTAGTGCCGAACGGACGACACCTCTGAGTTTAGCACACGTGCGGCTCAATGACGTCTCCTCCTCCTTGATCCAGTTAGAGAAGGCGGAGAAGTAGATGGGATCACAATCAGCACGATGGCGTGGTGGTGATGGTGGTGGTGGAGCTAGTTCAGCAGGGCTTCACCAAGCTCTACTAGAACGAGGACAAAGGAACTACGGAGTAACGGGAGAGAGAGGGGCGCCAAGGGCTTGGTGTGGGCTCTTTGGGAGTCCCTCCCCTCTATATATAGGTGGAGGGGCATGGGGAACATCCCCTCCAAGCCCTAGGGCACAGCCAAGGGGGAGAGGACTTGGACTCCAAGTCCAATCCTATTCCTACTAGGACTCCCCCTTCTTTCCCCTTCCCTAGCCACATGGGCTTTTGAGGACTTGGTGCACCTAGTCCAATAAGGCCAAGGCGCCTCCCCTCAGCCCATGCCAGCCCTTGGGTCGTGGTGGACCCACTTGTGGACTTCCGGACCCCTCCAGAATCCTCCGGAACCTTCAAGAAGCTTCACGGTACAATACCGAAAAAACTACACTTTTTCTGAAACCCAAAATACGACTTCCCTTATATATAAATCTTTACCTCTCAACCATTCCGAGACTCCTCGTGATGTCCGGGATCTCATTCGGGACTCCGAACAACATTCGGTTACCAATCATCAAATATCCCAATACTACTCTAGCGTCAACGAACGCTAAGCGTGCGACCCTGCGGGTTCGGGAATCATGTAGTCATGACCGAGACACCTCTCCGGTCAATAACCAATAGCAGGAACTGGATGCCCATATTGATTCCTACATATTCTACGAAGATCTTTTATCGGTTGAACCACGATTTCAAGGATTCGGTTAATCCCGTATGCAATTCCCTTTGTCTGGCGATATGTTACTTGCCCGATCATCGGTATCTCCATACCTAGTTCAATGTCGTTACCAGCAAGTCTCTTTACTCGTTCCGTAATACAAGATCCGTGACTAACTCATTAGTCATGTTGCTTGCAAGCTCTTTAAGATCTTGTATTACCAAGAGGGCCCAAAGATATCTCTCCGTCATACGGAGTGACAAATCCCAGTCTTGATCCATGCCAACCCAATAGATACCTTCGGAGATACCTGTAGAGCACCTTTATGATCACCCAGTTATGAAGCGACGTTTGGATACACACTAAGTATTCCTCTGGTGTCAGGGAGTTGCACGATATCATGGTCTTAGGAATAGATACTTGACATGAAGAAAGCTATAACAATAAACTGATACGATCAACTGCTAAGCTTACGGTTGGGTCTTGTCCATCACATCATTCTCCTAATGATGTGATCCCATTATCAAATGACAACTCATGTCTATGGTTAGGAAACCTTAACCATCTTTGATCAACAAGCTAGTCTAGTAGAGGATCACTAGGGACACTGTGTTGTCTATGTATTCACACATGTATTAAAGTTTCCGGTCAATACAATTCTAGCATGAACAATAAACATTATCATGAACAAGGAAATATGATAATAACCAATTTATTATTGCCTCTAGGGCATATTTCCAACAATGAGGCCTTCAATTAGGGTAAAATTTGGTTTGCTAGTGGGATCTACAGCCAAACTAGTTAAAACCTCTTTTGCCTGATCTTGAACATATCCTACAATGCGAGTAGTAGTCCAAGATGGAATACAAGAAGAGATGGCATTACACTGAGTTTCTTCATATTTTCTGATGAAAGCATCAACAACTTCATTACTAGATTCTTTCTTATACACAATCTTGTATTGCAATCCAATGATCTTCAGAAATGCCTTGTGTTGAATGGAAGTGGTTGGTCTCTGAGCAGTTAATTGAGCTAGACTTTGATGATTGGTTTTAATGAGAAACTCATGATGTTGTTGGTAAGATCTCCATTTTTCCATTGCTAAATGAGTAGCCATACATTCTTTTTTCATATATGTAGATAGACCTTGATTGTTACCCCCTAATGCTTTACTAAGAAAGGTCACTGGGTTTCCATCTTGCATTAAGATAGATCCCACTCCACTATGACAAGCATTAGTTTCAATTGTGAACTGTTCATGAAAGCAAGGTAGCTGAAGGACAAGTGCATTAACTGGTGCTTGCTTTAGTGTGAGAAAAGATGTATTAACTAACTCAATCCAGGAGAACACTTAGTTTTTCTTCAGCGCCTCAGTAAGTGGCATATTGATCACACCATAGTTTTTATGAACCTCATGTAATATCCTGCTAATCGGAGGAAGGATCTGAGTTGTTTCACTGTGGTAGGAGCTGACCAATTTTGAACTGCCTCGATCTTTTTCTTTTCAGTAGACACACCAGGGTCCGGTGATGTAAATGATACGCCTCAAACATACCTATAATTTTTTAATTTGTGTGTTATGTTTATATCATTTTGGTAGAAATTATTATTATTATTATAGACTAACATATTAACTCGGTGCCTCATGCCATCTCTTCTTGTTTTTGCATGTTTTTGGATTTACAGGAAAACCAATTTTACAGAGATCCAAAAATCATGAAATAATTCTAGAAAATCATTTTCATCGGGAAGCTTTTGGAGGGCTTAGGATCCTCCCCAAGAGGGCCCACAGCCTCCACACGCACCCAATGCGAGTAGTAGTCCAAGATGGAATACAAGAAGAGATGGCATTACACTGAGTTTCCTCCTTGGAGCCCCTGGTCGACCTCTCCATCATGTTTTGATGCCTATATTTTTTGCTTGCTCCAAAAATTCTAAATATCGAGGAGTTATCCTGTTTCCACCGCCTCACCTCTCTAATACATGGCAATCCAATCTAGAGGCCTTTTCTAGTACTCTGTCGGAGGGGGTAATCGGCCCATCTCCATCAACTTGAAGGTCACCATGATCACCCGTGAGTAGGTTGCTTTCGACTATGGGTCCATAGCAGTAGCTAGTTGGTTTTCTCTCCCATGTTTCTCAATACAAAGATCATATGTGATCCCTACATAATTGTGTTTCATCTGATGTAATATGTTGGTGTGTTTGTAGCGGTGTGAAGTGTGATGAATTGTCACTTTATGGTTAGATTTATCCATGAATATTTTTTAGATTTATTTGGTTTCTTTGTTGCATACTTTTACTCATATATGCTCTCATATCTATCTATCTTTCTTTGGCCAAGTTTGGTATTTGATCCCTAAGAGGGAGTTGTGTATGATAGCTGGGTTCAACCTTGCAAGTAATCTCCCGCAGTTATAGAAAGTGGAAAAGGCTTGTATTGTGTTGTTGCCAGTAGAGACAAAAAGATGATTGCTAGTTGTGCTTTGAAAGCTGTGCGGAGACAATATATCATCTACGTCATGTCATCATACTTAATGCAATACTCTATTTTTAATTAATACTTGAAGATGCATGCTAGATAGCAGTCTTGGTTGGAGTATGAGCTGTGGATACAGTTGGATAAAGGTATATAGATGTTTGGACGTGATGCTAATATGTTGATTATGCCATGGATAGTCATAGTTATAAAAATGGAGTTTAGTCGATACGCTACTGTAATTTGTTCACCACACCATGCTTTCTTTTGGAGAGAAACCACCGGTGAACCTATGGACCCTGGTCCATTGTTCTTCTTATTCTTTCAACCACGATCAATGCTCTCTTTTACAATTCCTTGTACTTCCTTGTTCTAATAAAATCTTACATACACTCGTGCATTTATCCTTGTAACTTGCAAAACTAGTGAGATTGACAACCTCGCTAGTTTCATTTGGGCCAAGGTTTTTTGTATTCATGTGTCTGGTTACTGATAATTGCTTGTTCTTCAACTCCTACTGGTTTGATAAACCTTAAGGTCATCCACTTGAGGGAAATTGTCGCTTGCTACAAACACTTGCACTTGGGCGCCCAACAACTTCCTAGTCGAGAGGAAGCGGTGCCCTTGATATTCCAATTTTTGCTGTGAAAAGGAACATTTGGTTTTCTTCACATAGACGTTATTGTCCTGTAAGATTTTGAACAACAGACCCAACTATTCTTTATGTTCTTCAAGGTTTCCAGTGTACATGAGTATATCATCAACAAATACCAACACACAGTTTCTAATCAAATGGTGAAAAGTTGTATTCAGGGCTTCTTGCAATGTAGTCGGTGCACTCTTCAAACCAAAGGGCATGACCTTTAATTCAAAATGCCCATTGTGTGTTTTGAATGAAGTTTTGTGTTCTTCACCCTTTTGCCATCAGAGTTTGATGATATCCAGCTTACTGAACCACTAAGATCCTACCAACTCATCTAAGATCTCCTTAACCACTCGCATGTGATATTTGTTTTTGATGGTTACTACATTAAGCTGCGTGTAAACCACACAAAATCTCCATGTGCCTTAGTTCTTATTGACCAAAAGGAGATGAAAATGGGATGTTGCATTTAATAAGCCATTTTCAAGCATGTGAGGTACTTGTTCTGGATTCATCTTTAAGATGGATGAGGCACTTTATATGGTCTCAAATTCATTGGTTTGGCTCCTAGTAACACAAGAATAGTATGATCATAGGATCTGGACGGAGGTAGTTGGGTAGGTTCCTCAAACACTACTGCATTATCCTTAAGGACTTGCTTGAGTTCGTCATGAAGTTGGGTGTTTCGATCTTCTTCAATAACAACACATAGTTGCATTAATTGTTCCACATGTCCTTGTTACAACGGTTTATTTAGTTGAGAAGGACACAATGGTAAGCATTCAGAAGGGGTGTGCTTTTAAGTCCCCTAATATTAATCCTCTTTCTTGCATGATGAACCCTCGGTTTCTTAGTTTTCTTCAATTGACAAACATTGGGCCATAGTTAGGTAACCAATCCATGCCCGGAATGAAATCACAACATCCCAGTGGTGGTATTCTAAACTTTTGTCTGAAATTCATGCCATGTGCCTCCCATTCCAATTATGACACTAAAGAAGTACATGTCATAGGTGTTCACTGGTATAGCGAGGTGCTATACAAATGGTTTTAAAACCCTTTCCACGATGGCATTTGGAACCGTCGCCAAGTGAGCATGGGCGATAGGGGGTCCTTCCCACACGACCTAGAAACCATCGGGGATAGGCCCTCCGGTCACACACGCTCGGCAAAATGGGGTCGTGTGCGACGGGCGGGTGATCAAATACGGTTATACATACAGTTGTGTTAAAAAATACAATTATACAGGCTCAATCATTTCCGGTCGTAAGTACATCCCACACAGTCAGTCCCAGACAAATGTTTCTGTATGTATGTACATTCCACACAGTCAATCCAAGGAATACGTTTCCATTTGTATGTACATCCCACACAGTCAATCCAAGAAGTACATTTCCGTTCCTATGTACATCCCACACAGTCAATCCAGGGAAAACGTTTCCGTTCGTACGTACATGACACACAATTTTCCCCATTAAATCGTTTGTGATAGCGTTGCCATTGCCGACGATATTAGCAATTTTACCGTTTGTGTTATTGAATGCATCACACACGGTGCATAGAAGAAACTATGTGGCATATGTTGTCCATCACACACACTTTTTATCTGCTAAACGTTTGCGCATGGTGGCATAACGCAAACAGTTTTCAAGAGGAAGTCGTGTGCGATTGTTCATTGATCCAACACGTTTTATTCCTAGAAACTATGTGCGTTCTCTGAGGTCATCACCCACGGTGTTTTCTCAATAACCATTTGCAAGATAAAAACCCAATTAGCAGGCTAATTGGCCTATTATTAATCTAATTGGCATTTAATATTAAGCACACAATATATTTCATTTTCGTATTAAGGAAGCAGGATTTCATAATTGAAATACATCAGAGTACACCAAGTTTCACATGCAACATATATAACCTTTGGAAATTAGCATCATAGACGGTACATAGACAGATGAATCTCATCTGGAAAACTGCTGAAGCGGAAGGCGAATATTGAGCCTTCATTGATGTTGAAGGTCTTTGTAACTTTAGGCCAGTGCCTGTGGATGATTGACTGTCCATCCTTCATCCTCTTCAGAAGACTTCAATATTGAACCGTGGGTGTTGTATGAATACCTTCCTCACCTCCTGACCATACATGTGGTTTGAGAGGTAATCATCAGTGAACTGCTTTGGAAAGGCCTGAAAACAAGGATATGCATAAGTATCTTCTCTAGATTTGAAATGGCGCAAAGGAATTAAAAAGACAAGGTATAACAGTTAGTACCATGCTATAGTGAACTGATGTCTTCTTCATTGTGCAGACAAAGATCTTGTTGTTTTTTGTCACTAATTTCTTTATCCTAACAATCTTTCTGAGTTTCTTGACTTGACTGATATTCATGGACAACTCATTTCCCCATATGCAAAAAGGGTCCAACGGTGGGTCAAAACCTCTGACAGCAGGACCTACATGTGCAAGACCAAATTGTTAAAAACCTAATATTTAAAAACAAGAAGTAGAAAGGTGTGTTATTAACTTCAACATGCCTAATATTTAAAAACAAGCAAACATAGTCATTCAAACTTGTATTGTGCGGGTCTAAGTACACTAGTTGGCCCTGTTTGGATCCATGGGTTAGAGTTAGTTTGAGCTAGTTTGGGCT
This sequence comes from Aegilops tauschii subsp. strangulata, assembly GCF_002575655.3. Taxonomy (NCBI): domain Eukaryota; kingdom Viridiplantae; phylum Streptophyta; class Magnoliopsida; order Poales; family Poaceae; genus Aegilops; species Aegilops tauschii. Next base: position 327,553,230 of record NC_053040.3, read on the forward strand.
CAAATAGCCCTAAAGTATCCAAACATGAGGGCTAGTTTGAGCTAGTTGCGTCTAACGCACCCAAAACAACTATCCCACCCAAGAGGTGCTAATTGGGGCTAGTTCTCCTAGTGCATTTATTGTCAACCTAACCCTGTCATCCAAACACCTCTTTGGCTAGAGTTAGTTTAGGGTTAGTCATTGTTGAGTATCATTGTTATTTAGGAAACGTAGGATAGCATAGGATTTATTCTACCTTTACTTGTACTCCAATATGACCATGTACTCCTATATATATGCCCACGAGGCTCAAGCAATACAATCAACTATTCCACCAATCTCTCTCTCCCTTTTAACTGTCATGAGCTAGAAACTAACTCTAACCTCTAGCTAAGTTAGAGTATCCAAACAGTGCCATTGTTAAATCAAATGGAAAGGCATGTTAAATACTCCCTTCGGTCCTTTTACTCTGCATATAAGAATTGTCTGAAGTCAAACTTCATAAAATTTGACCTTATTTATATGAAAAATATCAACATCTACCATGCTAAAGTTATACAATATGAAAATTTAAGTCATGACACATCTACTGGTATTGATTTCATATTGTGAATGTTGGTATTTTTTCTATAAAGTTGGTCAAACTTTACGAGGCTTGACTTTAGACAAATCTTATATGTAAACTAAAAAGATTCGGAGGGAGTACAACATGCTTAACAACAACCAAATATAGTCATTCATAGAGCTATTGTTAAAATTGGTATTGATGAAATTGAACTGCGCAGTTCATACTAGCACATATAGAACATCACATTGTGAATAGCTGAAATAAACAAGGCATACTACGAACAACCAAAGATGGCAATTGAAACTGGACATATGCTAACTACAAACAACCAAACAACCAAAAACCATAGAAATAAATAAGGTGTAATGCAAACAACCAAATATAGCAATAAATAATGGACATGTTCTCACTACAAAAGGGGTTCGAGAAAACAAATCATGGGATTCCCCTAGTTAAGAGGCACGGCAAAACAAATCATGGGTTTCCTCACTTGTCACAGATTGGCTCCTCCTCGTGGTCGCCGTTGATGAGGTCTAACTTGCCAGATGAGATCAGCGGCAGGGCCATCAATGAGATCGACGGTTGTCGAACAAGAAGGGTTGGGGGTGGGAAACTTAACCTATGACATAGCCTGCGTCAAGTCGCCGCTATCGACAACCTTGATATCGTAGCCGACGTCCGTGACATGCCAGAATACTCTAGCCCGCTGATTGAAAGGCTCCGTCCAGTTCCAGTCATCGTCGTCGGCTTCCTCGGTGGCCACCTCGCCGACGTCGGGCGAAGAGGCCGCGGTAAATCTCTTTTGGGCCATTCACTCCTCGAGCTCACCGGGAAGCATAGCTGGGCTTAGGCTGCGATGCTCTGGAGTGGGGGAGGGGTGGGGATGGGGATTTATGGGAAAGGGCGCGTTTCGCAGGCGTCATTTAAGAAACTTAGGGCGGCGAGGGTATGTATATCGGTGGGTAAACTGCACGGGCAGACCGGCAGAGGTTGATGATGGAAGCGTCGCGGTGGTGGCGGCGACCTAGCTAGGTTTCGAGCGAGGGACAGGTGGTGTGTATGTGTGTGAGCGGGGGATTTGGGGTGAGCGAAGGATTTAGGGTGTGTGTGGAGGGGGTCCAAGGTGGTGTTTGAGGAAATGCCACGGGTACTGAAAATTTTACTAGGTGGGAGTAAAATGGCGGGGTTACCAAAAATTTGGATCAAGGGATTGAAGAAGAGCGGGGCGAGAGTAAGGAACATCACACACGGTTAAAACATAATAATCATGTGCTATCAAACTGAAAAACACTCTAGCCGAGTAGATATTTTTTGAGGTTGCGAGGGATGAAGGCGGGAGTAAATGCCGGGGCTACTGAAAATTTGGATCTACTGATTGAAGCAGAGCGGGAGTAACAAACATCGCACACGGTCCACACGTACTAATCGTGTGCTATCAAACAGAAAAACCATCTAGGTGGGTAGATATTTTCGAGATTGCGAGGGAGTAGATATTTTCGAGAGAGGGAGGGAAGTCTCGTGAAGCCCAATCTACTATGATCATGTGGGTGACAGGGGCAGGGGCGCGGCACACGGGTAGTCCTAGGGAACAGTGTTTGTTTCATACCCGATCGCAGACGGTTGCTACGTCTGACTCGTCTGCTGTTTATAAATTTGGCGAAAAAAACGCGGGAAAGGGTCAGAACACGAACACACTTGCATGTGGACCAAATATATGTATGAAAAGGGCGGTTTGATGTTCAAATTCCCAATGCACAAACGTTATTATTGCTAGCCCCCCCCCCACAGACACACACACACTTCGTGTTGGCGGGAGGGGAATCCTAGCTAGGTTTGACATCTCACCCTACCGTAACACAGAACCAAAAGGAGTACATCATGGTCAAACCCCCACCCCCCTTGCTTACGATCAAATGTGGACCGTGTGCGGGCTCACAGATGTGTTCTTCTCGCGTTAGATGGGTGAGACCACATACGAACCACACTTGCGGGTGGCCCAATGTGTGTGTGTGTGTGTGTGTGTGTGTGTGTGTGTGTGTGAAAACGATGTGGTGTGATATTTAAATAACCAAATCACAAATTTGATGTGACACATGTGCATCGCAAATTAACCGGACATCCCCAACCCCACGGAGGTTCATCTAGTGCGAAGTAGTCCTGTGCCCCTCCCCCCCCCCACCCCCACCCCACACACACACACTTTGAGTCGGTGGGAGGGGGCATCTCACCAAGGCGTGCTGTAAGACTGACCAAGAAGAAGAATCACCTTCGTATAACCTCTCTTGTTGTTGGGTCAAAGTCATGCATGGACGTCCGCACGCGGCACCACAAAATAGGCTAGCTTGTCGCCGATAACTACGCGAGGGAGTGCCTGAAGACAACCATTGTGTGCATGTGGTCCAAACATATGTATGAAGTGTCATGTGGTATTTGAATATACCCAATGCACAACTTTAATGTGGCACCGTGCTTTTGGAACCAGAAAATCCCCACACAGAGAAAGGGTTTACGACAAGTATACTATATATATATAGGACTCAGCTATTTTATTATTAGTAACAGAATAATATTCTGTTACCCCCGACTCTATATAGGGCCCGATGCGTTTTTGCAAAGGCCCAAACGCTACGCACAGAAAAGAAAAAAAGGCCCGCAACCCTCTCGTCGCATCACTCCAGCCGCTGCCTCCGTTCCCCACGCCGCCGGCCGCCGCCTCCGCCCCCCACGACGCCGCTCGTCGTCTCCCTCCCCAACGACGCCGGCGGCTAACCCCCTGCTTCCACCCGCCGCGGCATCACCCCCTGCTTCCACCCGACGCCGGCGCCGCCCCCTGCTTCCACAAACCGCTGGCTCCGCCCCTCCTGCTTCTACCCGACGCCGCGCCACCCCCTGCTTCCACCCGCCGTCGGCACCGGCCCCTCCTTCCACCCTCAGCCGGCGCCGCCCCCTGCTTCCACGCGCAACCGCCGCCCCCTGTTTCCACGCGCAGCCGGCGGCCTCCCTGCTTCGACGCGCCTCCAGCGGCTCTCCTGCTTCCAACCCCCGCCGGCTGGAGCCACCCCAGCGCCACCAATCGCCGCGACCAGCCTTCGCCCACCCCCGCAGCGGACCGTCGCATTGCGTCGTCGCATCCAGTGGCCACAGCACGCCGTCCAACTCGGCAGTCCAACTACTTGCTCCACGGTCGGTCGCTCAAGGAGCTGCGTGCAGGCCACCCCGTGCTCCGCCTTGGATCCGGCTCAATTTCTCCCTCTCATCTTGTTTCTCATATCATGTTGTTTCTTTTCCAGTGACGACAGTTAAGGTGGACGTGGGTTCATGGCCGGAGCTCGCTGACGACGGAGGACATGGCGCTCCACCAGCATAGAAAGCCCCAGCCCTTATCCTGCTCGTAGTAAAGGCTTCCCGGGGCTTCGGTTTTTTCAGTACACCTTTGGATGCATTTTCGATTCATCTTATAGGTCAAGAGCTTCCTTCAGTTCAACGATTAAACAAAGAAAAGATTGGCGCACTGCAGTTTTGCATTTTAGTGCAAGCACCCTAGACTCCCATGCAATATCTAGTCAAAAAAATGGTTGATCGTAAGTGCAAGTACACTACACACGCTGAGCTGCAACGGGACACGGTGACATCACTTCTTTTGGGTTGTTTTCTCTATGAATCTGCATTTTCGTTATTAAATTCAGTACAACCAAACACATGAATCCCCAGCGGGTACCAAATTACTGATTCCTTCAATTAGTAGATTTCAGCATTGGTTGGTCTATTTGTGTAAATCTGTCAGTTCATGACAAGTAACTTCTGATGCTAGAAATGCAGGATGTTTGTGTGAATCTTGCTTGTTTCAGAGAGAAAAAGAGTTGATACTTGCATCAGATAGTTTGTCCGTGCATTTTGTTCTGTGTCGTTCTACTGTATAACTTGTTTTGTCTTTTTCCTAGCTCATGTTTTTCCTGATACTTGTTTATCTCATTATCACTAAAAAATAATAGAAGCAGGAGCATCAAATGGTAGTTCAATTTTGCTAATTCCTACAGTTCTACATTTATGTGGTTAGAAACAGTGGTTCATTTATCTAATTCCTGTGGTCTATTATTCAACCGATGTCGTCGGCCGTTCTTCGCCATCTACTAAAGGTCACCTTTCGTCATCTCATCCTTGTATCTCCGCGTATGTTCAATTGATGCTTGCTTGAGAGTTCGCAAAACAAAATTTTGAACTGTGATCACTAAATATTTTCTTGATGTCTAAACAGGACCAATTATAGCATGTTCTCTGTTTGCATGTATTTGGTTGAACTATTTAAATTTTTTAGTGAAGTTCAAACTTCTTGATGTGTGAAGGTTGAATCAAATTCAGTTTTGTACGTAAGAGGTTCGGCCAATTTTTTTTGCTACTGAAACCAATCATTTGACAGGGAGTTCAAACTTTCTGTACAGGAAAGTGCAAATCTGATTTGCCACTCTTTTCTATTTTTGATCGCACAAACATTTAAAGAAATCATTGAGAAGTTCCCAAACTATCGGCCCAAACGTTCAGACGTTCTTTTCTGTAAAGTTCACATATATTTAAAAAACACCACATTTTGAGTACTCTTCAATTATATTTTGTAAAAAGAAAATACATGTTGAACAGCAAGGACAGTTCAACAACAAGACTTGTAGTAGTTCATCAGTATGTATCCATTAGAAAAATCAAGTTATGATATTAGTCTTGGCATTGATCTTTTCAGAATTGATCGAGTAAAAAAGCAACTTCGGCATGCCAATGGGACCTTTTTAGTAAGTGCTTTGACTCTATTTTCATTTCCATGTGTGGAATAATGGCCAATGGTCTAAAAATTAAGTTCCTTCTGTTACTGAACAAGAAAATGTTCCCATTCAACTATAGGCATTTTTTTCTATTTCTTGATGAAAATGTTCCAGTATCATGTACTGTTTGTAAACGTTCACTTACCTAGAACAAAAACAGATGCAAAGGTGCTTTTTCCCTGTTAATGTCTGAGCCAAAACTGAATTATGTGGGGTTAAATTTAAGCTGAATGAGAAGTAGTTTCAGGTTAGGTTGCTTCACAAGGTGCATAGCATCGTGTGAAACCATGGAAGTAGAAAAAGTAATTATTAATCTTGGTTGGGCATGTAACTGATTTCCCAGCTGTGTAATTATGTGTGCCTTTTCCCTGTTAGTGTTTGTGTTAGTGGCTGCAAGTGGAAAGAGCTATGGAACCGACCCCTGCGGGCATTTTTCCATAAAAACATTGCACTTGTTTTTCCCTTTCCAGGTTTACATTCTAGCATACCTTTTTTTCTTATAAATTACAGTACCTCATCTATCCTTCCTTGTAGATGGAGATGCGTCTATGTATACATGTGTTCTGGAGACAGAAGAACTTATCTGGTGGTGTGTGTGTGTGTGCTGCTGCATCCTCTTGTGGCCGCTCTAATCCACACCCTCAGTACAACTTCTCTACGACCTCGTATTCACAAATCTTCTAGTACCTTTTTTATAAAAATCTTGTAGTACTATGTAAAGCAAGTGTGGCCAACACATAGTTTAGGTATCGCGGTAGTACTCACTGTTCATGGTGGCCTTCTTTTGTGCCACTACTACTTTGCCACCTATTGCTAAAACCTAGCGAACAGTACATGTATTTGATTAATGATTCTGTAGGGAGAAAAAATTCACCAATATATAATATCTAGGTTCAGTAAACCAATCTTTTCGTTTAGTAGTTGGTACTGCTCAAGTTTATTTCTTGTTGTACATATGATGTCCAATTTCTTCTTTCAGTTCGGTTCAGTTTATAAATTTCATTCAGTTCAATTCTTATTGTAGTTGGAGTTCAGTTTCTTATTTGAGTTCAGTTCAGGCATGTGTTTGAACTTGCAACCTCACTGCCTTACGCTATGATCTAAAAAAGAAGTGTACTAATGCAGGTACTAGGTGGTGGCATGGTTTCACTTCTCTTGTTACGCTCTCTTCACCCAAATTCCGAGGATCAAGAAAATAAAATATCATTGTTTTGACATGCACTACTAAAAAAGAAGTCATTTCTGTTGAAAATTTGTTTCGCTTGACATGTACTTGCCAACCATTATGTGTAAATAATCATGGCATTGTATGTAGAAAAAGATATATTGTGAGTTTCAATCTATTGCTAATGGTACGATGTTGCTATTGCTCTGTGTCATGTTATGCAAGTTGACACAGAGTACACGTTGGATGATATACTTATACAGTAAAGAGCTAAAACTGATTTCTTCCAGTTTTTTTTGTATTTCGCCCTTGCCTGTTTGATGTTATGCCGACATGGGCTGAAGCGTTTTAAAAATGTTGGCTGAAAAGTGCGTGCATTTGGCAGAATAAATGTTGGTAAGTTCATGGCAAAAAAGTCCATAAGTTCACAGATAAATAGTTTCACTGTTACAAAAACCCTTTTAAAAAATTTATAAAAGAAAGAAATGAGAGACATTACTGGAGAATTGAGGAGGTTTGGGTACAAGGAATCCAGAAAGTTCAAAGTTAAGAAAGCGAAAAGTTTGGAACCATGAAAAAGAGAGGTTCGGAATAAAGAGAACATTATGAAACATAAAAAAAATATCAACAAGAAAATGTTCAAGTTGCAAAAAGAGACAAGTCCAGAACTTCGTTGTAAAAATATTCGAGTTTCAACAAAATAGAAAAGAAAACAAAGATGGCATTTTATTATTTTAAATTCAATTAATTCAACTAGATAAGCCATTCAAGTCCAGAGCTAACGACATCATCAGTTCGGATAGAGAAAGCAAATTTAAAATTAAAACCCAAAAGAGTTGACTTCTATAAATCCACATTATTAAACCATTAAAAAAATAAAATAAAATGTTGAGTTAAAAAACACACAAAACATTTTGTTTTCGAAAAAAATGACATTCAGTTCAACGATATAAATCATGCAAGTTCGGTGACAATAATACCCTAAACCTTTGCAAAGTTATGAGGAAAAGCGTATAGAAAAAACAAAGTAAAGTCTAGTCTGTGAAAACACGCTCAGTACAAACTCATACAAACATCAGTTCGATTACACTTATTTTGAAACCATCCAAATTTACTCTATGAAAAATACCTCAGTATAAACACACAAATAGATCAGTACGAGTACTCTATTTTTCGACCGGAGAAACAACAGGATGGGTCTCACCGTATTCAAAATTACACTTCAACGGTTGCGAATTTGAGAAAATATTCAACATGACTAAGTTTCGCATTTTTGATATATTTCCAACGGTATATTATTTGCCCCATTTCGACAAACTTTTAAAAAAATCGCGTTTGAAATCAAATTTCACTGTATTCGAATTCGAGTTTAAACCGTAAGGAAATAGAAAAACATTTCTATATGAAAAATTTGTGCATTTTCCATAGCTTTCCAACGCCGTATCATTTGCATCAATCGGACAAACCGTTTGCAAAAAAAGTGAAAATACATTTCGCCAAGAATTTCACTGTTTTTCAAATTACTTTTAAATTGTATAGAATTTGAAAAAAATAGATATATGGAAGATGCTGATTTTTACCAGCTTTCCAACGCCATCTTATTTGCTCAATTTCGACAAATTGTTTGAAAATTGAGTCCAAAATACGATTCGCGTTTTCGGTTTTGAAAAAATGGTTTTTTTCAAAACTGCTCCTAAATCATGATGATTTTGCAAAAAAATCCCATATGACTGTAATGTAGTTGTCAAGAGCTTTCTGACGATATATTACACGCCCCATTCCGACGAAAAAAATTCGCAATTTTTTTGAACTAGAGAAGACGATCAGTTCGACGAGATGAAAATCATCAGTACAACCGCCTGAAATTGTCAGTTCAACTAGGGTAACAGTATTCTGTTACGCGAAACCGAATAAAACGAACCAAAATTTAATCCTCTCCTAATTATAAGTCAAATTAATCTCTATCGTTGTCGGTCAAAATGATTGACCAAGCGGGCACACAGAGATGGACGAAGCATCTCGCTGATAACCCCGTGAGTGAGTGCTAGAGGACAACCGCCACCGCTTGCTTGTGGGCCAAACACATGTATGAAGATGTGTGGTTGTGATGTTTGAATACCTAATATATATGCAGCACTTTGATGTGGCACCTGCCTCAGAAACTTGTAAGTCCCCCACACGAACCGAGGTTCATGACACGCAATATATATATATGCTACCCCCTCCCCTCTTCGACGCGTAATATATACTCCTATGTACCGTAACACAACCCGAAAATAATCCTCCTTGTTCGTCAAATTACCTTTCTCATTGTGTCAAATATTAGATGGACGACGACCTCGCGGGCCCATGGAGGGAAGCGTCGCAGGCGAATGAGTGACAATCATCGTCTGCACGTGGCCCAATGTGTTGGTGATGTCTTTAATACCAAATATGCACAACTTCTTTGTGGCACCTGCCTCGGAAACCAAAAAGTCCCCACACGGAGCGAGATCGTTCATGACGTGTGTGTAGTATGTGTTGCCCCGGCCCCCTCCTCCCCTCTTCGATGCGTACTATATACTTCTACCTCAACACAACCCAAAAAGAAACCTCCTTGTTGGGTCAAAGTGACGGAGGACAACCTCGCGGGCCCACGGATGGAAGCATCGCACGTGAGTGACTGTCCTATATGACGCATAGTATATGTTGCCCCCGGCCACCCTCTTCAACTGGTACTATATATATACTCCTACCGTACGTAACAAAAACCAAAAAATGACCATCCTGCTTGTTGGTCAAATTAACCTCTCTCACCGCATGTCATAGTGCTGGACGACAACCTCGCGGGCCCATAGAGAGTGTCACACAAAAGTGAGTGTCCTAGAACCACCGCGTGCATTTGGCCCAAAGATGCATGCCAAACTTTTTCTCGAACGAACATGCGACCAAAGGAGTTTAGTGTTAAAAATTGAAAAAAATAACATTTGTCCGTTTTTATACATTGATTGATTTCCCAGGGATTTAATGTGCAAAAATCAAATTTGATCTACATGAGACGCGTGATAGTGCACGGAAATGGATTGTAAAATCATATGTGTACGTGTCCCTGGGTGCATGTTTAGTCCCCATGCAAGAAATTTCTAACATCGAGAATCTTGATTTTAAAATACAGTAAATCTAAAACTAAGTTGAAATTCATGAAACTCATCGTGGTGTCATATGGACACCAATAGACTGTGATATTTTTTTCAAATTTAAGACAAGTTTTGATATAATCTTCTTACAGACAGGAAATTAACAATAATTATCAACCAATATCGCAAACGGACTCTTTATTCGAACTGTGTGCGTTAGACCAACAATGTACGTGTCGTGTTTCGGTTAAGCAAAATAAAGCGGCAGAATTAATCATCAAAAAGGAAAAATCAATATAATACGTGTCGCGCACGCGCCCCGTGTGTCGTACGAGCATGCGTGAATTGACGAGACACAGGCTAGCAGTCCGCCGCGCAGGCAGATCGGGAGGCCGAGGCGTGCGCGTGTTCGCTACGCACTCACCGTGGGGCGTGCTAGTAGCTGTGTGAAATGACGGCAGGCATGCCAGCAGTCCATCGTGCAGGCTCACCAGGAGGCGAGCCAGCCCTTTGACTGCCGCCCACCTTGCTCCCACTGCTCCATATTAGTGGCGCGCCCGATCCGCTAGTCATAATAGGCGGCCGCACACCCCGTCCACAGTTGTCACCGCCGCATGGAGTGTATTAGGATTTTGCCGAAGCGCACCATCGATGGGAATGGCGACACCGGGGCTAGTGAAGCACCCGCGCAACGCATGAAGATGGACACAGAGGTTGCTGTCACCGCTGACGAGGTCTCGCGCGGGCTGCAACGCGACCTTGACTTCGTCGCTGCCGTCATGCCTCCCCAGCCGGAGCCGGAGGTCCACAACTACTCTGGCAACGACTCTGACTTCGACGGAAAACCGATTAGTCCCCCCTCCCCCGACCCTTTTGTTTGGAATAGAAATCCTTGGTTATGTTCACCCAGTCCATGGAATTAGAGTAAGATTCGTTAGATCCGTGTAGTGTATTGGTTGTTTGAATGGTATCTATGGTTAGTGATTAATTGTTTGTTCTGTACAAATGATTTTTTGCTAATAATCCGACTAGGGTTAGCGTGCGTGCAAATAATTCGTAGCCAGATCTTGAGTATTGATTTTGAATGTCCCACATATATGTTTGTGCCTTTTTTTTCCAGATCTTGAGAATTGATTTTGAATGTCCTACATGTACGTTTCAACCTTTTTTCCAGATTGCTATGTACACAGATGAGGCTCCAGCCAGCGGCGCCGGCGGCTATAGATCCTACGCCCGGTAGCACGGGCAGAAGTGGCCGCGCCCCCTGGATCTGAGGAAGGTACGCCTTGGGACTTTTGTTTCGTCCGCCTTGGGAAGGTACGTAGAACAGTCCTCCGTTCTCATCTATAAGCACCGCCGCCGAGGATCGCCGCCTGCTGCGAGATGGAGGACAAGCTGGCCAACAAGCGGGGGCGGGTCAAGCCAGAACCGCAAGAGCCTCCGACGAACATGGACTTCATCAGCAGCCTCCCCGACGAGATGTTGGTAACCATCATATCCCACCTTCACATCAAATATGGCCTGCGGACCACTGCCCTCTCGCGGTGGTGGCGCCTCCTCTGGCACTCCACCCCCCTGGACCTCATCGTCGACCACGAGTTCTGCAGCGGGGAGCAGCAACGCCTGGACACATTGTCCCACGTCCTCGCCATGCACCCTGGGCCAGTCAGACACCTTGCTATCGGCAGGTTCAGTCCCCGCTGCAAGGCCGAACCTAGGTTTCACTACTAGTTCCTATCCCCAACCCTAGATCGGCTAGAGGAGCTCAGCTTTATAGCTGGGCGTCCGCGCTCGCTGCCGCCATCCGCGCTTCACCTCGCGCCCATGCTGCGTCGCGCTACATTCAGGCAGTGCATTTTCCCCCGGATTGATGCCGCGCGCGCTCTTCATCTCCCTAAACTTAAGCACCTCGAGCTCATTGCCGTTCGCATCTCGAAGGAGGATTTGGAGCGCCTGCTCGTTGGCTGTGCAGCGCTCGAGTACCTTCGTCTTCATGCGATGGATGGGTTCAGTAGCCTCCACATCACCTCGACGAATGTCTGTGCGATTTATGTGCATTGCTGGCGCCGCCCAAGGCTGTCAGTTGAGGAGTTTCATGATATGGTCATTGAGAATGCGCCTTTCCTCGAGAGATTGTATGTACTTGATAAATTATGTCCAGCAAGAATCAGGGTCATTCACACACCGAAATTGAAAGTGTTGGGCTATTCGTGTGTTGAATTCAACGAACTTGTTACTAGATCATTATCCGTTTAGGTAAAACAATCTTCTTCATCTCCTTCTTATATATTATTGGACATCACATTTTATCTAATTGCTGTTGATCTATATGTTCGCTTATCATCCAGAAAATGATTCCCACAAGCTTGACCCGGCCTCTACGCACAGTAAAGATCTTGGCACTATAATCTGTCAGCCCCGATCTGGATGAAGTTGTTAGATTCTTTAGATGCTTTCCTTGCACGGAGAAGCTATACATAGAGGTGATGCTCCTTTCCTGTTAATTGTTAACCACAACGGAGCTCAATTTTTTGTTACTTTTACCCATGATTACAATGACAAATGTAGAATGATTTCTTAAAGGAAATTTGGAGGATTTCAATACATTTTTTTTTGAGATGCTAGTGTTGTACAAGTTTTATTCCTTCGCCCAACATGCTTTCGTGATAAAAGTTTATCATGAAAGATTGAAGGTGGCATTTCACTCTTTTTGTGTATTTTAGAAATTCTGCAAATCAAAGAGGCCCGAAGTGTTTCAAATCTGCAGCTAGGCACTAATATGTTGTCTTCATTTGCAGATACTAGCAGGCCCGAAAGTAGAAAATGTTGGGGAATATAACAGTCCATTGAATGCCTTGATCTTCATCTCACAAAAATTACTTTTAATGAGTACCGAGGCACCACACCAGAAATTATATTCGCCAGGTTCTTTGTTGAGAAAGCAAGGTTGCTCAAGGTAATGAGGTTTGCCCTATATTTACTGTGCAGGAGTGAATGGATTGCTAAAGAGCACAGGCGTCTACAGCAGAATGGAAAAGGCTCTGCAGAAGCTGACTTTCAGTTTGTAACTTCATATGACAGATTTTTCGGAACTCACTATATCGAATCGCTATATGACTTCTCGGTGGCTGATCCTTTCACAGAAATAATGCATGAAAAAGAATCTGAATAAGATGAATTTTATGTGTTTGAATTGTAACCTTTGAATTTGGGCCTTGTAATGCTGGAATTTGAACCTTGCAATATGTATGGTATTTGTTATATAACGTAATTGGATGTTTAATTTGGTTTTGCAATCATGTCCTGTTATAAGTATATATATGTTCTTCTTCTGTACACAGAGCATAAATGTTATGCAGACAAAGCATATCACATCGCACACGGACCACACTAGGGAACCCATCGGTGATGAATTCATCAATCGCAAACGGTTGTATACCAGCAAGCGTTTGCCCACAACACACACGGCTTATTCCATCACAAACAGCTCGGATGGATCAATTGTATGCCACATATCGCACACGCAACTCTAATCTGATTCGTGCTTGATGTCCCCGCCATCGTTCACACAGTTCGTCTTATTTGCCACGTATCACTGTGCCAGCCTCTGCTCGCGTCCTCAGCGCGCTCTGCTTGCCATTAGGCGCCGCGGCGCGCTCTGCTCGCGTACCTCCACGCGCTCGGCTTGTGGACAGTTTTTCCTTGCGTGTTCAACTGCTATATGCATATATATGGTTGCTCGCCGTTGAGGCGACCGCGGAGCGCTCTGCTCGCGTCCCTGCACGCGCGCTCTGCCCACGGCCAGGGCCTGCACACGATCATGTTGGGGGCCCATATGCATGCGGTTGCGCCACGTGCGTCGCCACGATGGAGTTACGTGCGGCACGATGGAGTTACGCGCTGCAAATTAGAACTGCCATCCGGGCGCGCGGATATTCCAGGCCATCCGGCTTCCCCATTAATTCCCACGACCATTATTACCGTAGTCTCTTCAACCTTTCAATCTCGCCCCACAACACAACAAGCACACCCACGACGACACATACAGAGAGGATATCTAGCGGCGCTCCAATGGAGTTCGGCGAGCATAAAGTGGAGACCCACGCGAGGGAGACGGATCTCTCGGTGGTGTACACCATCGACCCAGCCGTGGTGGAGGACTACATCAACACCGTGCATCAGTTGCTTGCTCGAGACAAGTACAAGATGGTCGGCATCGACCTCCAGTACACTGGCGGTCATCCCGGCAAAGATCAGAAGGTTGTCGTCGCCTAGTTGTGCATGCGCCATCATGTCGTCATCTACCACTATTGCATGGTCACATAGCCTTGCGATTGTTTCGCCAGGTTTGTCAACAGCACCGACTACAAGTTCGCTACGGTGGAAACCTCCAACGATGTAAAAGCGCTCATGGTTACGGGCTTGCTCTGCAAGAACCTTGTCGAAATCCATGACCACTACAGGGTCCGAGGCCGCACGAAGAAGGACTCCCTGGTTGAACTCGCCTCGGCCATCATCGACCCATACTACGAAAAGATGAAGCAGGATGCCAACAGAACAAGTCTCGTATCCTGGCACGGGGCCTGGATGCGGCAACTGGATGAACCTCACCTCAGGTTTGCGGCCAAGAGCGTGTACACATGCTACGAGATGCACAGGCGGATCATTGACATGAGGAAGTGCCTCATTCCCAAAATCGACGAGGCCGGATCAAGCCACAAGCAGAGCAGTAGCTGCAAGCGTCACAAGAAGTAGATGATTATCAAATGATCGTTTATCCTATTTAATTATGCATGTAATATATAGTTTACTTTGTTGTGTGGAAATGTCATGTGTGTAGTAGCCACCTATGTAATTATGCACGTAATAGTTTACTTTGGTGTGTGCAATTAAATGTCATGTGTGTAGTAGCCACCTATGTAATTCGATGTTTAATTTGGTTATGCAACCATGTCCTTATAAGTGTGTGTGTGTCTATGTGCGTGTGTGTGTGATGTTGTTCTGTATCCAATCCTATTGCACAACACACACGTCTTATTAGCAGCAACCGTCTGTGTCATTATCGGTTTACGCACACATTTTTAATTACAGACATGTTTGCCGCGTATCACATACATCTTGTTAAATTGAACCATTTCTGTTCTCTTGGCTCAACACAAACAGTTCATCCGAGTGGACTGTTTGCCCTCTATCGCACACACCTTAATCTGGCTGACCGTTTCTTTTGTTCCGCCTAATCACAAACAGTTCATCCGAGTGAAGTATATACCGTCAATCGCACACACCTTGATCTGGCTGACCATTTCTGTTGTGATGCCTAATCACAAACAGTTAATCCAAGTGAACTGTATGCCATATATCGCACACACTTTCATCTGGCTGCCCGTTCCTGTTGGTCTGCTTCATCGCAAATAGTTCATTGGAGTGAACCGTATGCCCCTCATCGCACATGTAAGTAAAATCTGAACCGTGTTTGATGTATCCGTCATCGCAAACGTTTTGCATCTTTTTTGATGATTTTTTACATCACCGTTTGCGATTAATGCATCGCACACAGTTTTATTGAAGGGTCTCTGATCGTAGTGTCGCGTTAGCAGCATCCTGCAGTAGTGGTTCCATCGGCTAGTTTCACCTCTGGAGCATGCACCTTTGTTTGACCCAATGTGTGCTTATGTGCTAGTTGCTCAGCGATGATGTTATGAGAGCTACCACAATCAATTAGGATCATGATTGTTTTTTCCCACAAAGCCTTGGAGCTTGAAGGATTTCCTCATAGAATTACCATTCATAGCATCTTCAGAAAGAATCATGAGTTCAGTCTCTGAATCACTATTGGGTGTTCGATCTTGATCCTCTGCACTAGCAGAGACTACTTGGAAAGCCTCCATTAGTTCCTAGAACACATGCAAAGAAACCTTATCAACACATTTATGGCTAGGAGCAAATTACTTTTTTTCTTGTGTTTTGAGAAGCTCTAGAGCCGCCCGCAAAATCCCGTCTGAACTATGAATTGTCTTGATGAACAGTTTGTGACAATCTTTGTAATCATCCTTACAAAATGGCTTCCTCGTGATATTGTCAAGTTCTTCCTCCTGTACAAGGGCCAAGCACAGCGACACATCAATGATTTGCAGAAATGATTTGGTTTTTAACAGAACATCACGTATTCACTTTTTGCAGGTTATTTTCCGAGCCACGGCCGTGATCCGTTCATGGTCGCTACTCACTCCGATGGAGGCCAGGGAGCATTTGGTTACTGGATCTATCCGCTGGGAGATGGTAGCTCGGGATATCTTCAACCGGTTTGGATGGCGGTCATGTAATAGGATAAGCAATTAGTTTACCTATCTATCTTTAGCCAGCCGGTTGTGGCGTCTTATCTTGGCTAGTCTGTGTGTCCAGCCTCTTTAGCTCTGTGTGAGCTGTCTTTTTATTACTTTTCAGTCGGAGACTTTGGAACCTTGTTGGAACCTTTTATTTCGTTAATAAGATGGCCGTATGCATCACTCTGATGCAGAGGCCGGGGAGATCCCCTTTTCGAAAAAAAAAACAGCGACACATCAATAGTTCGAGGTTGATGTAATCTAATAGCTATGCAAATATTAGACTTGAGACTGTTGACAAATCTATTAACTAAGAAAGTTTCATCATATCCTTTGTTATGAACTAACACTTTATGCATAAGCTCTTCAAACTTGACATGATATCCACGTAACTTGAATAATTGTTGCAAGTACTGCTCATATTTGTTGATGCCAAACTTAGCATACACACCCATCAGTAACTCTGACCACTTAGGATCATCCCCATCAAATGGAGTAAAATTCGTGTGAGGCGTTTTGGCATGACCAAAATAACGCCCCGAATTTTTCCCTACTTCAGTAAAGTGACAAATAATTGAAAAATGGACCGGGGAGGGGGTGGGGGTGGGGGAGATCATGTGCGTGTGTCCTTGGCCCAAGGCTTGCCTCTGAACCTGAATGGTTCTTGTCACAACTCCCTGGTGCTTCGCTGCAACGTCGTGCCCACTGGCCCACTTGTGTGCATTGGCTTGAGGACAAGGCGGAGGTGGTGGCGTAGATTCCAACATTTCCACTCGTTGCACTAGCTCGACGACTTGCTCGGCAAGGGAGTTAGTTGAGGTCAGCAACCGTGTCACCATCGTTGCCGTCTGACAATGCTCAATGAGAATTGCAGACTGGGACTTGAGCACATCATCAACCTTACTCGGCAGAGTTTCGATCTGGGCGGTATGATTTGATGAAGTCGTAGCAGCAATGAGGTATTGGAGCTCGCGGATCGACAGCTCTGCACCCTCCATGCGCGTCGTCGATGTCGGTTTGGTGGATCTCGCCGTGGTGAAGGTTATCCGGCAGTTCAACCGAATCCAGGCACAGCAGAGGTGTTTTGCTGGGAATTTTTTGCTAATCAAACCGGAAACACAAAACTTGGGCGAAATCAGAGTGACTCTAGATACCAAATGTCACGATCATAATGTCCTAGCAACACACTAGGCGGTATATCCTCGATGGACTTGCCCGTGTCAGTAGTTCAGTACGAGTGCTGTGCAGTGCTAGCGCACACTGAAACTCACACTTCTGCAGGCGTACGTGTAGCCACTGGTCCCGTACCCTGTTTCCTCGCGATGCGCCATTCGACTATATCCACGAGCCGGTCGAGCCCCACTGTCTCCCACTCACTGATGAATGGGACTCGTAATAAGCCGTTCGTTGTGAGAGTTGCAGCAGGAACGGCACCACTCGTTCGTTGCTCGCCTCCGCTTCTGCCTCCGATTCCCACCCATCGCGCCACCAGTCCATCACCACTCCCAGAAAACCCTCCACCTCGCTCGGGCGTTGGTGCTCGCCCGATGATCACGTTCGCGGACCTGACGGAGCCGGCGCCGGGCGCCGAGCGGCGCGTTGACCGGCAGCTGTGGCTGGCGTGCGCGGGCGGCATGTGCACCGTGCCGCCGGTGGGCTGCACCGTCTACTACTTCCCGCAGGGCCACGCCGAGCACGCGCTTGGCCTCGACGCCGGGGCCGATCTCTCCGCGGCGCGCGTCCCAGCGCTCGTGCCCTGCCGCGTCGCCGCCGTGCGGTACGTGACCGACACGGACACCGACGAGGTCTTCGCCAGGATCCGCCTCGCCCCACTTGGCGCCACGGACGCGGATGGTGATATCCAGGACGATGTCGCGGCGGTGGCTGATGACGAGCAGGAGAAGCCGGCGTCGTTCGCCAAGACTCTGACGCAGTCCGACGCCAACAACGGCGGGGGTTTCTCGGTGCCGAGGTACTGCGCCGAGACCATCTTCCCGCGGCTGGACTACGCCGCCGACCCGCCTGTGCAGACCGTCATCGCCAAGGACGTACACGGGACTGCGTGGAAGTTCCGCCACATCTACCGGGGCACCCCGCGCCGGCACCTGCTCACCACGGGCTGGAGCGCGTTCGTGAACCAGAAGAAGCTCGTGGCCGGCGACTCCATCGTGTTCCTGCGCGGCGACGGCGGGGACCTCCACGTGGGCATCCGGCGCGCCAAGCGCGGGTTCTGCGGTGCCGAGGAGGGATCCTTGTCTTTGACCGGCTGGGGCCGCTATTCGGGTCCGATGCGAGGCAATGCGAGCCCGTGCACCCGGGGCAAGGTGCGCGCCGAGGACGTGGTCGAGGCGGCGAGGCTGGCGGGCAGTGGACAGCCGTTCGAGGTCGTGTACTTCCCACGCGCCAGCACACCGGAGTTCTGCGTGCGCGCCGCTGCAGTGCGAGCGGCGATGCGGGTTCAGTGGTGCCCCGGGATGCGGTTCAAGATGGCATTCGAGACCGAGGATTCGTCCCGCATCAGCTGGTTCATGGGCACCGTCGCCGGCGTCCAGGTCGCCCACCCCACCCGTTGGCCGCAGTCGCCGTGGAGGCTTCTTCAGGTACGGCACTACACCCCCGCCAACAAATCATCGTACAGTTGCTTTTCTGTAGAGGTTTCGCTCACTTGTCAATTTGGTAACTACGCAGGTGACGTGGGACGAGCCGGACCTCCTCCAGAATGTGAAGCGGGTCAGCCCGTGGCTGGTCGAGATCGTGTCGAGCATGCCGGCTATGCACCTCGCCTCCTTCTCGCCGCCGCGCAAGAAGTCCCGTATGCCGGCTTACCCGGAGTTCCCCTTCGAGGGTCAGCTCCTAAACCCGTCGTTCCCCCAAAACCCACTGGTGCACGGCCATCAGCACCATTATCACCACACCGACAGCTACCATCCGTCCTTCCCCCCCTTCCCGGATTGTAGTGCTCCTTCAGGCATACAGGGAGCCAGGCATTCGCAATTTGGTCCATTTTTATCGGATCACCACCTTACCCACCTGCAGTCAAGACTCATGTATCCGGGGCTCCGTTGCCACGATCATGTCAGTCCTGCAACGACCCCATTCCCACCAAGAATCAGCACTGACCTGACCATCGGGAGCTCACCGGCGCGCAACGGCGTCTCAACCACTCTGCCTGCCAGCGCGAAGAGGCCCAACGACGCCAAGCCGCCGGGGCTGGTGCTCTTCGGGCAGACAATACTAACGGCGCAGCAGATGAGCCGTGGCGACTCGGCAGGCGTCGTGAGCTCCCCCGCGGCCGCCGGGAACAGCACGCTCAACTGGAACACCGACAAAGCCGGCAATGCATCGCAGGGCTCGGGCTCAACTGTCGTTCAGAACAGTGGCTCGACCGACAACACATCGCCGGAGAGACCACGGCTGTTCGGAGACAATAGCCACGTCTCCGAGCTCGGTTTGAAGCCCGGGCAATGCAAGGTGTTCTTGGAGTCAGATACCGTCGGCCGGAATCTCGATTGCTCGGCGATGAGCTCGTTCGAGGAGCTCTATGACCGCCTGTCCGAGACGTTCTGCATCGAGGGTGCGGAACTGAGGAGCCGTGTGCTCTACCGTAGCGCCGCCGGTGAAGTGAAGCACGCCGGTGACGAGCCTTTCAGGTGCGTTAAACTTGCTAGTAATAATGAAACTATAAATTATCAGAAATTCGGAATGGACCGGTCTTTAACTTGAACTGACGCACCACGCTTTTAATTTCCTTTGCGTATTTCAGCGAGTTTATCAAGTCGGCACGGAGGCTTACCATAGTAACAGATGCTGGGAGCAACAACACAGGGAGCTAGAGAGCAGCAGCAACCAACCTTGGGCGAGCATCGTTCGTCCATAGCATCCGTGCAGCTCAATGAGCCATCATGTTTCTTTTTTTTAGATTAATGAGTTATCATGTTCTTTTAATTGATTTCGGAACCAGTATGGCATAGCTTTCTTTCATCAGGGGAACCTATGCTCTTCGTGTCCAATGAGGCAGTCCAGTTCTCCTCGTGTAATCCATGTACACTAGCATCCTTCTTGAAATTAGATGCATGTGGGGCAGTAGTTCTTGAATTCCCGATGTACAATGCAAACCCTGCGATCATCCGGGGTCCGGAGACTTGAATGCCCCTCTCGGTCTCTCGGGCCGTCTGAGCGGCGCCCTGCCCGTGGCCAAGGGACAAGCTCGCTAGCTCAGCGGCAGCGGCGAGGCAAGGCCTCAGTGTCAGTGCAGTAATGCGTGCCGCTGCTGCCGCCTGCCGGGGTATCATTGCATACAGCGGTCTCTGACCCCGTGGCCTCGTCTCCAGGCGTTTCTCTGCGTGCCCGCATGCTCTGTTTGATGAGCTCATCGTGGAGATTGAGTATCGTATCGTGTTGCGTATCCCGCTGCCTTTCGGGCATAAATGCTCCAGGCTCACGTCCTCTTGCTCGCTCAGGGCGAGAAATTATTGCCTCTGTCGGTCTGACCTTGCTTAGCTGAGAAAGGATCGTCGCTCGAGGCCGACACCTCGTCTAGCAAGGGGGGAGGCACGGCGCATTGCCCGGACCAGCGCCAGCGGCGACTGCCTCTTTCACAAGAGTGTCACACGCACGTCACTGTTTGGGTGCGCGTCCTCACCCGGTTGGGTTTTGTTGCTTTGCGCTGATATTTTGGCTGCTTTTGGACACCTTGCTCGGGTGCCTCGGTAGCTGTTCCCTCGTCACATGTATCTCATATCCGGCACACTATATTTATACAAATTCATGCCAACGTAGTCCATAGATCATCAAAATTGACAGAAAACAGACATATAGACTGATACCAAACGGGCATAATCACATAAACATCACCAAAATATCACCAAACGGGCATAGTTCACACAGTCCAACGATCCGGCGCATTTTAACCACATACTAAAAGGAGAGGGTGAGCTTTACCACTTCCTCGCCGACCCTTTGCCCTTCTGGTCGACGGTGCTGCTGTAGGCGTCCGCAGCAGGAGGTGGGTCGACATCGGAGCCGTCGGAGTCGGACCCGTCAGAGGAGGAGGAGGAGGAGGAGGAGGAGGAGATGACGATGTAGCCTTGCAAGCGCCGGACGATGCGGTCTTGCTTACGCTTGAGCTTGGCCACCCTCGCCCCCGCCGCCGCCTCCCGCTCGGTTTGCTCAATGCCGAGCAGGAGCTGCTTGGCGTTGCTCCTCCGGAGCCGCTGGGTGTCCGTCTCCGCCGTGGTAAGTGAGCGACGGTACACCTACTGGAGGAGACGCTCCTCCTCGTCGGGCACCGGCATCACGCGGCATCGGTGGACCTGCCCCTTATCTCCCTTTCCCTCTGCCTCTCGCGACGGGCGGCGCGTGCCTCCGACTTTGGAGTCCGCATCCGCGGCGTCGGCGGAGCGGGCACTAGAACCCACTGCTGCCCGGGCGGAGCAACGGTCGAAGGTGGAGTAGGCCGTCGGGCGGGCGGAGCAGATTGGGCATCCCGCACAGATCCGCGTGCGGGGCGTGAAGGGCCGGCGTCGGGCGACAAGAGGCGTCGCACCGGACCCAGAGCTGTCGCTCGTATCGATCCGCGAGCGCTCGAGCAATATAGAGCGCCATCTCATACTCGTCTTTGGGGTTGTCAGAGTGGTTGTTGGTGCTTGACATGCTCGTCGACGCTAGGGGTTGGACGGATTGGGGAAAGGGGATCGTCGAGGAGCGGAGCAGAGTGAAGTGAGGTAGGGTTTGCTCCGGAGGGGGATTTTGTGGGGTCGGGGTGGGCCAGCGGTGGGTCGGGCTGATGTGGCGGACGCGTCCGGGCGCGCCCGCGCCATCTCATATCCGCTCTATATTTGTGCTAGATATGAGGGGTGCTGGTCAGCCCGGGCGTTTGTCCGCGGTTCGAGAGGTCCGGTTGAGTCGATATTTTTTACCGATCTGTCGGAATCGGGGCTCCGGGGACCCCAAGGAAGGTTCGAACTCTGGGGTGTGCTCGATGCCTACGCCCCGATCTACCTCGCGACCCTCAACTCCACGGCAATGCTCCGGGATGCTCGGGCTAAGAAAGGAGAACAACGGACACGACAGTTTACCCAGGTTCAGGCCACCTTGCGGTGTAAGACCCTGCTCCTGCTTTGTGGTTGGATTGCCTCGCGAGGGAGGATGAGTATGACAGTACAAGGGGAAAGTGAGCAACCTCAGGAAGATGCAGGAAATCGATCCCCTCTCTACGGTGGCGCCCTACCCCTATTTATACTAGCCTCGGTCCTCTTCCCCCGAAAACACATGGCGGGAAGGGTTGCCACAACGGCCAGTTTGAAGGGGGACAGGGTGCAGCCTATCCTGACTAAAGGTGGTCTTCGCCTGCAAAAGCCTCTTGCCATGACGCGCCGGTGGGCTCAGTGGAGACCTCCGTCCTGGCGAGCCCGTCGTCCTGGTCTTCTTGCACCGAACGGGTAACCTTTGGGGACTGCTTTGGGAACCAATGCGTTGTCCTTGCTCCCTTAGCACAAAAGAGGAAAGCCTCCTCATCCATGCCTGTTGGCGCTCCTCTGGCTTTGCTCGTCGCCTCGCGCGGCACCCACGTGAAGATGCAGGGCCGCGTGACTCTGCTGAACAGTTCTTGGTTCGCACGCCTACGCGAGGGGCCTCAGGAGACAGCTTGGGGAAGCAGCCCTGCGAGAGGGCCTCGCGAGGCTCACGGTGACACTTGATGACGCACGCCTCACGAGGTAAGGCCCTCGCGAGGGTCTTGCTCGTGCAACACTGACGGTGGGCCAGCCTTGGGCACTCTGGTGGCTCGACACGATTAGTGACCGGATGGCCTGCCCAGGCATTTGAGACGGGTATGAGAGGCCCGGCTGTAGATGCTCTAAGAGCGCTGAGATCATCAAAGTAGTGATCTAAACACTTTTATATTTTTTTACAAGGGAGTATCATATACTAGTATTATGCATACTCCCTTCCACGAATAAGTGTACATCTAGAAATTTTAGGACAGATTATGAAGTGGAGTAAAAAATGCATCGGGAAGATGCAAGCCATCATCTCTCTTCTCTTTAATTACCCCATCACCAATGAGCTAAGTGCATGTAGAAAGTGAGAAAATCATGTGTGTTATCGACCTTGATTATCGTGTGATGAGGGAGAAGCCATTTTTCTACTTTAAAGTGTATTGGAAAGATAGAAGTACATTCCTTTGTAGAAATTTTTTCAATGCCAAACTTCGTCGACAGAGGGAGTATGATACTACCTTCACAACGCAAAGAATCATACTTCCTTCGTCCGGGTTTATTGGGCCTGCATGCAGAAACTCGGGTACCAAGAAAAAAGTTAATACGGATGGTAGATGATTTACCGCTAAGAATGCATTGTCCCGAGAAATGCCAATGGCCAACCAGATTAGCTCAATTTACGGCACGCAGTTGCCAGCCCGCTTCCATTTTTCACTTGGCCAATAAGGACGAGACTTGCCTGCTCCCTTCCATGCTCCCATCCGTGCTCCCGCATACGTGGCTTGATTTGATTGGAAGAAAATAAGGCCCGGCCCCACCCCCTGAAAATCAGGGGGGAGATGATTAGATTAGAAAAGAAAAAGGGGAAAGAACAGCCGTAGGATGAAGTGGGAGCACGGATGGGAGCATGGAGAGGGAGCAGGCAAGCCGGATCCGGCCAATAACGCCCACGTTTAGCACTAGCCGAGCAGTTATTGCGTAGTGCATGCAGCTAATGATGCGGCTGCCTAACCAATCCTGCGCGCATACATAAGAGAGAATCGAGGGAAATTTATTACAAAAATGGGACGCGGTTAGTTTGCTGAGAGGCCCAATAAACCTGGACATATTTATTGTCATGCATGACCCATACTAGTACATGATTTAATATGATACAGTATCATATTATTATACTTAATCCTATCTCTCCTCATTTAATTGTGCACCACCTCAATAAAAATACCTTTTTGTGGGAATTGAGGGCTTTTGTTCAATCAAAGGGGCTCCGGTACTACCAGCCATAAGGCTAGTGACCAAGAAGCTAGGAGGGGAGTCCATCCAACACTCCGTCACCTCTAATGTGCATGCATCCATGCTTTGCACATAGATGGGCGGGGGCATTGACACGCCTCTTTACATGATGAATAAGAAAATAAGTAAAAGAGGAAGTAGCCCTTCAATATCAAGTAACACCGACGCTATTAGCGAGCACGAAGAATGGCACGAGCTCCAAAGATTAACGACCTCCAAGCTGTCGATCTCCATTTTGTAACATCCCAAATTTTCAATTTGGTATGTTATACATAGATCATCATTGCATATCATGTTTTATTGCATTTTGACAAATCCTCGATAAATCCTAAGCAACTCAAGGACCCTCGGAGAGAGTTGGGGATTTTCTTAAATTTCCATATTTGATTTTCATCAAATGATAATACGAGGATTTTGGTTTTAATTATTTTCTCTCCGGAAAAATATTTCACTTTTAAAAATAAACGAGAGGAGAAAATATGACTTCTCCAAAACAATTGAAATACTGGAGGAAAAATGTTAAAATCATTTATTGGAATTTATTTGGATTTTATTTGCAATTTTTATTGCATTAAAAATATTGCATGTTTTCAAAATATTTATTTTGTGTTAAAAAAATGTTCACCCTATTCTAGATTTTCTAACTAGACAGGG
The DNA here is from genome assembly GCF_002575655.3 of Aegilops tauschii subsp. strangulata. NCBI lineage: Eukaryota > Viridiplantae > Streptophyta > Magnoliopsida > Poales > Poaceae > Aegilops > Aegilops tauschii. Next base: position 327,577,855 of record NC_053040.3, read on the forward strand.
AAAATTTATTTTATATTTTTCTGATTTTTATTTATTTTTCTACGAATTATTTTCCATGGAACTTATTTAAAAAAAAACGCGCGCGCCCGCGCTGGGCCAAGCCCAGCCGCGCCAGGCCGCCGCGACCAGACCTCAAATGGTCTGTGCTGCTGTGCACCAGTGTCATCCCTGGATCAGTAATGCTGACACGCACAGTACAAATGGAGGATTTATAACAGAGTAGCAATCACACACTTATTACAACGAATATCTCCGAGGAGATTAAGTGTGATAAACATGGCTTAAGGCCATCTAATAACGATAACAGCGGAAGACTTGGAAGATAAGTGAGTCCATCAACTCCAGCGGCATCACTGAGTATAAGACCACGACCTAAGGCACCTTACTCGTCGTCTGAAAAGTCTGCAACATGAAACGTTGCAGCCCGAAAACGGGTCAGCACATAGAATATGCTGGCAATGTAACACATAGAGAGTAATGAACAATAATAATGCTATACTACATGCATATATGGCTGGTGGAAAGCTCTATGGTTTAAAGTTTATGCGAAAAGCCAGTTTTATCCTACTACAAAGGAATAAATTTTATTTAACTATCATGGTGGTTGTTAAACATTGAGAAGGTACCTCCAACTCAATCCCAATTAAGTGTCATCAATAACCCAACAAAATTAATTAAGAGTAACTTGGTGATGAGATTCAAATGATAATCCAGGTACTAGATACTCAAGTTGTCCATAACCGGGGACACGGCTAACCATGATTAGTTTGTACACTCTGCAGAGGTTTGCGCACTTTTCCCCACAAGACTCGATCGACTCCGCTTAATTCTCGCACTACATGATGTTTGATAAACGGATGACCGAGACACAATCTTTCAGAAACAATCACTCTTTACTCTGGATGGACCGGTACACCTACTTTCCCCTACATCTGCTAGCCCACCTCTTCAAGAGATCTTGTAACCTACTCAACTATGCTAGAGCCCATAATAGCTTGTGGCTGCACACGGAAGTTTCTAGCATGAATAATCTTATGATCCCTTTGAGCCTGGGTGGCGGTCCTTATACAAACAGACAACACTGGGTTCTCCAGGTGCCTCAATCCACCCAGATGTGAGTTTTAGTTGCCACCTTAAGTTGAACCGTTAATAAACATCTCACATCTGTCATGAATATCACTCAAACCCAATCCACGTCTACGAGCATAGCATGGCAATATAATAGCAACGTAGAAGTAACTCCCAAGGGTTTGATAAAATAAATCAGGTAATAGGTACTACCTCAACTACTTCCCAGTACCCAAAATTTAATTAGATCCTAATCATGCAATTGTTTGAGGAATAGATCTAATGCAATAAAAACTGGGTATGGAAGGTATATGATCAAAGTGTTACTTGCCTTGCTGATGATCCGCAAAACCTAGCGAGTCGAAGTAACAAGCGGCACACTCCGGGTACTCTATCGCAAACAAACAAGCATACAATCAGTACTCATCTAATGCACAGGTAAAACTCGAATGAAAGATCCAACCAGAAAGTTCAACTTAAGAACTCCGGTTTGCAGAAAGAATCAACTCGAAAGAAGCAACGAAAGTCAAACGGTGAAAGAAAGAAGCTTCGTTTACTAATCTGGATCTAGGTCAAATTTTATTGTAGCAAAAACTTGTTTGAGTAGGTTAAACGGAAAGAGAATTTCGAGACGAAACTCTAGGCGCTTGAATCGCCTGATTCCGATAAACGAGCGAGAAGTTAAACAGAAACGAAGATTCGATCAGAAATCGAATCTGAGAAAAATAGCGGAATAATCCGACGAAAAAGAAAAACGGACGAACGGTTAAAGAACGGACGTTCGTTAACAGAGAAAAACCGACGAACGCGTTCGTTAAAACGAACGGTTCGGTGAACGCTCGTAAAATAATAAAACCGAAAAAAACCGATATAGGTTTTTTTTAAAACGAAAGGTTTTTTTTAACAAAAACCGGCAACGAACGGGCGGGGTAGCGAGGCAGTACCTCGTCGGGGCAGTGCTCCGGCGGGGGCGCGGGGGTGCGGGGGTGCGGGCGAGGGCGAGGGGCGGCGACTCCCGTGCGGTGGCGGCGGCTCGGCGAGGCGGGCGGCGGCGGCGAGATGAGGGGAGAGGGGAGGGTGCGGGGGTTTATAAGGGGGGGGGAGAGCTCGGCTTGGAGAAGGGGGCGGCCGGGCGGCGTGCGGCGGCGGGACTCGGCTCCCGTGCGCGAGGAGGACGACGCGCGGGCGGGCCGGCGGCCTGGCGCGGCTGGGCTTGGCCCAGCGCGGGCGCGCGCGTTTTTTTTAAATAAGTTCCGCGGAAAATAATTCGTAGAAAAATAAATAAAAATCAGAAAAATATAAAATAAATTTTCCCCGTCTAGTTAGAAAATCTAGAATAGGGTGAACATTTTTTTAACACAAAATAAATATTTTGAAAACATGCAATATTTTTAATGCAATAAAAATTGCAAATAAAATCCAAATAAATTCCAATAAATGATTTTAACATTTTTCCTCCAGTATTTCAATTGTTTTGGAGAAGTCATATTTTCTCCTCTCGTTTATTTTTAAAAGTGAAATATTTTTCCGGAGAGAAAATAATTAAAACCAAAATCCTCGTATTATCATTTGATGAAAATCAAATATGGAAATTTAAGAAAATCCCCAACTCTCTCCGAGGGTCCTTGAGTTGCTTAGGATTTATCGAGGATTTGTCAAAATGCAATAAAACATGATATGCAATGATGATCTATGTATAACATACCAAATTGAAAATTTGGGATGTTACAAACCTACCCCCCTTAAGATGAATCTCGTCCTCGAGATTCGGGTTGGCTAGAAAACAGGTGGGAGTGGTCCTTCCGTAGATCTTCCTCTCGCTCCCAGGTGGCTTCATCCTCCGTGTGGTGACTCCACTAAACTTTGCAAAACTTGATAACCTTGCTGCGGGTAACTCGGCTGGCATACTCGAGAATCTTAACTGGTTTCTCCTCATAGGTCAAATCACTTTCCAGCTGAATCGCTTCCAGTGGCACAGTATCTCTCAGCGGTATCTCAGCCATCTCTGCGTGGCACTTCTTCAACTGAGAAACATGAAATACATCATGTACTCCAGACAATCCTTAGGGCAATTCCAGCTTGTAAGCAACCTCTCCCATGCGTTCCAACACTCTGTATGGTCCGATAAAACGGGGCGCTAACTTTCCCTTAACTCCAAAGCGCTTCACTCCTCGAAGTGGTGATACTCGAAGATACACTCTGTCTCCGACTTCGTGAGCTGTCTCCTTTCGTTTAGAATCAGCATAACTCTTCTGCCTGGACTGGGCTACCTTGAGCCTATCGCGAATCAACCTCACTTTCTGTTCAGACTCCTTAATCAAATCTGGTCCAAACAACTGACGGTCTCCAACTTCGTCCCATAACAACAGTGTTCTACACCTCCTTCCGTACAATGCTTCGGAAGGGGCCATCTTCAAACTGGTCTGATAACTGTTGTTATAAGAAAACTCCGCATATGGCAAGTTGTCGTCCCAACTGGATCCGTAATCTAGTGCACATGCTCTCAACATGTCCTCCAAAATCTGGTTGACTCTCTCGGTCTGTCCATCTGTCTGTGGGTGGAAAGCTGTACTAAATTCCAGCCTGGTTCCCAATGTTTCATGTAACTGCTTCCAAAACTTCGAGGTAAATTGGGTTCCTCTGTCTGATACAATGGTCCTCGGAACTCCATGCAAACATACGATCCTGGTCATGTATATCTTTGCCAACTTAGCACTGGTGTAAGTGGTCTTTACTGGAATGAAATGAGCCACTTTCGTCAAATGGTCGACTACAACCCATATTGAGTCATAGCCTGAACGAGTCCTGGGTAATCCTGTGATAAAATCCATGCCTATTTTATCCCACTTCCATTCGGGTATCGGCAATGGTTGTAGCAATCCTGCTGGCTTCTGATGCTCTGCCTTCACTCTCTGGCATACATCACAAACTGCTACATATTCCGCAATATCCTTCTTCATTCCGGTCCACCAGAAAGTATTCTTCAAATCCAAATACATCTTGGTATTCCCTGGGTGAATCGAGTACGGCGAATCATGGGCTTCTTGCAATATCAACTTCCTGATCTCCGGATCATTTGGCACATATACGCGGTCCTCAAACCATAAGGTATCGTGCTCATCCTCACGAAATCCCTTGGCTTTTCCTTTGCTCATATTCTCCTTTATCTCTTCAATCTCCTTGTCTGTCTTCTGAGCTTCTCTGATCCTTTCCATCAAGGTAGATTGAATCTCCAATGTCGCTAAATAGCCTCTTGGGACTATCTCCAAACATAGCTCGCGAAGGTCCTCGGCTAACTCCTGAGGTAACTCTCCTGTCATGAGGGTGTTGACATGACTCTTGCGGCTCAACGCGTCTGCTACTACGTTAGCCTTTCCAGGGTGATAATGCAATCTCATATCATAATCTTTAATGAGCTCCAACCATCTCCTCTGTCTGAGATTTAACTCCTTCTGCTTGAAAATATACTTCAAACTCTTGTGATCTGTATACACCTCACAATGGTTTCCGATGAGAAAATGTCTCCATGTCTTCAGTGCATGCACCACGGCTGCTAATTCCAAATCATGCGTAGCATAATTCTTCTCATGGGGTTTAAGTTGTCGTGAAGCATATGACACAACTCTTCCTTCCTGCATAAGCACTGCTCCAAGTCCCCGACGAGAAGCGTCGCAATAAACTTCATAATCCTTGCGTTGATCTGGCAGAATCAACACTGGTGATGTAACCAATCATTTCTTCAACTCCTGGAAACTAGCTTCACATTCCTCAGTCCAATTGAATTTGGTGTCCTTCTTTAATAGCTCCGTCATGGGCTTAGAAATCCTTGAGAAATTCTCGATGAATCTCCGGTAGTATCCTGCAAGTCCAAGAAAACTCCGGATTTCTCCCACTGTCGTGGGTGATTCCCAACTTGTCACTGTGTCAACCTTGGCAGGGTCTACTGCTATTCCTTCTCCAGAAATAACATGTCCAAGGAATCCAACTTCCTTCAGCCAAAATTCACACTTGCTGAACTTGGCGTATAACTGATGTTCTCTGAGCTTCTCAAGTACCAATCGTAAATGCTCCTCATGCTCTTCTTCATCCTTGGAAAAGATTAAAATATCATCAATGAACACCACGACGAACTTATCCAAAAACTCCATAAACACTTTGTTCATCAGGTTCATGAAATAGGCAGGTGCATTAGTCAGTCCAAATGACATAATGGTATACTCATACAATCCATATCTGGTGGTAAAAGCCGTCTTTGGTATATCCTGCTCTCGAATCTTTAACTGATGGTACCCTGATCGTAGATCAATCTTGGAAAATACTTTAGCTCCTTGTAGGCGGTCAAACAAATCATTGATCATCGGCAGTGGATACTTGTTTTTGATGGTCACTTCATTCAATCCTCGGTAATCAACAACCATCCTCAGCGATCCATCTTTCTTCTCTACTAGAAGTACTGGTGATCCCCAAGGTGACGAACTTGGGCGAATATAGCCTTTATCCAGTAACTCCTTGATCTGCTTCTTAATTTCCTCCAAATCCTTTGCGGGCATCCTGTACGGTCTCTTAGATATTGGCCCTGTGCCTGGCAAAAGTTCAATCAAGAACTCAATGTCTCTATCTGGTGGCATGCCTGGCAACTCTTCTGGAAATACATCCGGATAATCCTTCACCACTGGTACTTCCTCCTGTACAACTCCTGATAAGGAATTTACTTGAATCCTCTTCGGCATATGCCGGGATACATACTTGATCCTTTTTCCTTCCGGGGTGGTAAGCAAAATCGTCTTGCTGGCACAATCGATGTTTCCTCCATACAACGATAGCCAATCCATTCCCAAAATCACCTCCAAACCTTGCGATTCCAAAACTATGAGGTCTGAGGGGAAAACATGCCTACCAATGGCCAATGGTATCTGAAAACATCCTTGGGTGGCCATATACTCTGCTCCTGGCGAGGTTACTAACATAGGGGTTTTGAGAACTTGGGTGGACATCTTAAACTTATTCACGAATCCCCTTGATATGTATGAATGCGATGCACCAGTATCGAAAAGAACGGTTGCAGTAAATGACTTAACCAAAAACTTACCTATTACTGCATCAGGCTGAGCTTCAACCTCCTCCACGCTCACGTGGTTCACATGCCCTTTGTTGAACGGGTTCGGCTTCTTCCCAGAGCTTCCATTGCCATTTCCATTTTGGGCTTCAGGACAATCAGTTGCATAATGTCCCGTCCTCTGGCACTTGAAACAAGTAATGTGACTTAGATCCCTCTTGGTTGGGGTAGATGGGTTGGTGCGGTTCTGTCCGTTTCCTCCTCCATTCCCATTACCATTCTTGGAGCCATTATGGTTGTGCGAACTACCTCCTCCATGGGTATGCTGAAACTGTCCTCCCGGCTTCGGGGTAAATCGTGGTTTCTGCTGAGCTCCAGAATTGTACTTCCCTTGTCCATACTTCCTCTTACGGTTTTCAATCTGCTGTTGCTTCCCTTCAATCATGAGAGCTCTATCTACCAGCTCCTGGTAGTTGTTGAAGGTTGCTACCATCAACTGCATACTCAGCTCATCATTCAGTCCTTCCAAAAATTTCTCCTGCTTGGCAGCATCTGTAGCAACGTCATCTGGTGCATAACGTGCTAACTTACTGAAATCCTCCACATACTGGCCTACGGTGCGTCCTCCTTGGCGTAGGTTACGAAACTCACGCTTCTTCATAGCCATAGCTCCTGCTGAAACATGAGCTGTACGGAAAGCTTGCCGAAACTGGTCCCATGTGACAGTGTCAATAGGGTGCGTGGCTGTATAATTCTCCCACCATGATGCTGCGGGTCCATCAAGCTGATGTGCGGCAAAACGCACTCTTTCCGCATCTGTGCATCCTGCAGTGGTCAACTCCCTTCCAACTTTGCGGAGCCAATCATCTGCTACAATCGGCTCGGTGCTACTGGAAAACACCGGCGGGTTTAGCCTTAAGAAACGGGCTAAGTGATCAACAGGTGGTGGTGGCGGTGGGTTGTTGTTGTTGTTGTTGTTGTTGTTGTTGTTGTTGTTGTTGTTGCCTTGGTTCTGCACTAACACTTGCATCAGGGCATTCTGTTGCTGAATCAACTGGGTGATCTCTGGCGGGAAAACAAATCCGGTGTCGCGTCTCGGAGGCATCTGATAGGTTTAGAAAAGATGAGAGTTAAGAATAGAATGAGGTCTAGAGGGAAAACACTACCCATATGCTCATGAGACAAATCAATCAATATCACTCAATCAATTCAAACAAGGCAAAACAATCGATCTAACTAGCGTTACAAAGTGCTTGAACTATACTATTAAATGGGGGAAAACTACTACTGATATGGTGGTCTACTAGAAATTCTGATCCGTTGAAGACTCCATGATGTCTGCTCCAACTTCATCAACCCAGTCGTCTTCACTTGGTTCTGAGTCGGTGTCGTCAATGATGATGTAGTTATCCGGACAAGTGCATTCGTCGACTTCTGCTTTTGGCACTGGATTTCCCATGAATACTCCAATCTTCTTCTCCAGGTCGTCATTCTTCCCTACTAGTGCGTTGATTTCCTCCAAATAATCTTCGCGTATAGCCTTGAGTTCTTCTTGGAGCTCCTTGATCTTCGTTAATGCCTTCTTCAGTTCTTCCTTGTCCGTGCACATCTGGTTCTCCTGGCGACGAATATGTTGGTTCTGCTCCTGGATGAAAGCTGCAATTGATCCATCCTTCTTGGTTCTGATCATCTCCCATTGCGCGTCTCGGCGTCCACAAATTTGGTAAATTGTATCCTTAAGCTCCTGGTGGTAGACTTCTCCAATGCATCCCATGGCGATGTGTGCGGCCATGCTCTTCCCTAAACTCCAAGTTGGTGCTTCGAAAACCAATCTTATGGCACTAAACATCCTTCCTGGAATGATAACTTGAATCTTCCAGCTCTCCTCTTCACGTAATGTGGCGTTGTAGGTTCCGGTGATGCTTGGTATTCCTATGTTCAAGTACTTGGTGACTTCCTTCAAATGTCGTCCAAACGGCGTGCCTTCATCTGGTTGCATGAACTTGCTCCTTGCATCCGCCATTCCTAAAAGAGTAGAAAGTGGAGAGGGGTCAGAAATGAGAAGAGAGAAGCTTTCTAGGGCTTAAGCTTAGTGGTCGTGTCCTACAGTCAGCGTGTGCTCTGATACCAACTTTGTAGCGACCAGACCTCAAATGGTCTGTGCTGCTGTGCACCAGTGTCATCCCTGGATCAGTAATGCTGACACGCACAGTACAAATGGAGGATTTATAACAGAGTAGCAATCACACACTTATTACAACGAATATCTCCGAGGAGATTAAGTGTGATAAACATGGCTTAAGGCCATCTAATAACGATAACAGCGGAAGACTTGGAAGATAAGTGAGTCCATCAACTCCAGCGGCATCACTGAGTATAAGACCACGACCTAAGGCACCTTACTCGTCGTCTGAAAAGTCTGCAACATGAAACGTTGCAGCCCGAAAACGGGTCAGCACATAGAATATGCTGGCAATGTAACACATAGAGAGTAATGAACAATAATAATGCTATACTACATGCATATATGGCTGGTGGAAAGCTCTATGGTTTAAAGTTTATGCGAAAAGCCATGTTTATCATACTTAATCTCTTCGGAGATATTCGATGTAATAAGTGTGTGATTGCTACTCTGTTATAAATCCTCCATTTGTACTGTGCGTGTCAGCATTACTGATCCAGGGATGACACTGGTGCACAACAGCACAGACCATTTGAGGTCTGGTCGCTACACATTTCCACCACACAAAACCACGGAGCTTTGCAAAAACCACACCTTCACGAAGATAGAGCACCTCCGCAACAAGTGGGTCTGTAACACCTAGAACATATTTACACCAGGCACTTAGGTAGGAAATTGAAGATCGAGCAATGCCTCCTAGTCCACCCAGCCTAGCCTCCATGGATATCCCTGCATTTGTATTGATCTTGATGCCACCGTCGTCAGGGGGTCTCCAACCGTGACCCGGCAGAAGCCTAGCGTGTTCCTGTGGGAGTTCCAACAACGACAAGGCCTCCCTGGTCATTCTCATGAGTTTACCGGATCCAAGCTCGCTCCGTCATGGGTAACATTGTTCCTGGACATCCAGATCGCCCACATGACCGTGATAATTTTTGCTTGATCAGTGTCATCAAATCTAGGATCACATAAGATGTCCATAGACCATGTTTCTGTATGGAGGTCAGGGAGCTTAACCTGCAACCACTCCCTCGCCTCCTTCCAAAATAGCTTGGCATGAGTGCATTTTATCAATGCACGACTGATACGTCCATTTTGCATCACTCTTTTATATCGATATTTATTGCATTATGGGCTGTTATTACGCATTATGGTACAATAGTTATGTCTTTTATCTCTTATTTTACAAGGTTTACACGAAGAGGGAGAATGCCGGCAGCTAGAATTCTGGACGAAAAAGGAGCAAATATGAGTGACCTATTCTGCACAACTTCAAAAGTCATGAAATTTACAAAGAATTATTTTGGAATATATAAAAATATTGGGCGAAGAAATACCAGAGGGGGACCCACCAGGTGGCCGCAAGCCTGGGGGGCGCCCTACCCCCCTAGGCGCGCCCCTAGGGCTTGTGGGCCCCCTGGCAGGTCTCCGGTGCCCATCTTCTACTATATGGAGGGTTTTGACCTGGAAAAAAATCAGAAGAGAGCTTTCGGGACGAAGCGCCGCCGTCTTGAGGCGGAACCTGGGCAGAAGCAATCTAGGGCTCCGATGGAGCTGTTTTGCCGGGGAAACTTCCCTCCCGGAGGGGAAATCAAAGCCATCATCATCACCAACGATCCTCTCATCGAGAGGGGGTCAATCTCCATCAACATCTTCACCAGCACCATCTCCTCTCAAACCCTAGTTCATCTCTTGTATCCGATCTTTGTCTCAAAACCTCAGATTGGTACGTGTGGGTTACTAATAGTGTTAATTACTCCTTGTAGTTGATGCTAGTTGGTTTATTCGGTGGAAGATCATATGTTCAGATCCTTAATGATATTTATTACCCATGTGATTATGAACATGAATATGCTTTCTGAGTAGTTACGTTTGTTCCCGAAGACATGGGAGAAGTCTTGTTATAAGTAATCATGTGAATTTGGTATTCGTTTGATATTTTGATGAGATGTATGTTGTCTTTCCTCTAGTGGTGTTATGTGAACGTCGACTACATGACACTTCCACATGATTTAGGCCTAGGGGAAGGCATTGGGAAGTAATAAGTAGAGGATGGGTAGCTAGAGTGAGAGAAGCTTAAACCCTAGTTTATGCATTGCTTCGTAAGGGGCTGATTTGGATCCACATGTTTCATGCTATGGTTAGATTTATCTTAATTCTTATTTCGTAGTTGCGGATGCTTGCGAGAGGGGTTAATCATAAGTGGGAGGCTTTTCCAAGTAATGACAGCACCCAAGCACCGGTCCACACACATATTTAATTATCAAAGTAACATACGCGAATCATATGAGCATGATGAAAACTAACTTGACAATAATTCCCATGTGTCCTCGGGAGCGCTTTGCTTTATATACGAGTTTGTCCAGGCTTATCCTTTGCTATAAAAATGATTGGGCCGCCTTGCTGCACTTTTGTTACACTTGCTACTTGTTACCTGTTACGAATTATCTTATCACAAAACTATCTGTTACCGATAATTTCAGTGCTTGCAGGGAGTACCTTACTGAAAACCGCTTGTCATTTCCTTCTGCTCCTCGTTGGGTGCGACACTCTTACTTATCGAAAGGACTACGATAGATCCCCTATACTTGTGGGTCATCAAGACTCTTTTCTGGCGCCATTGCCAGGAAGTGAAGCGCCTTTGGTAAGTGGAATTTGGTAAGGAAACATTTATATTACGTGCTGAAATTTACTGTCACTTGTCACTATGGAAAATCATCCTTTGAGGGATTTGTTCGGGGTATCTTCAACTCGAACGGAAGAGCAAAGAGTTGCCCCTCAACCTACTTAACCTACTGAAAATATTTATTATGAAATTCCTTTGGGTATGATAGAGAAACTGCTAGCTAATCCTTATGCAGGAGATGGAACATTACATCCTGATATGCATCTAATCTACGTGGATGAAGTTCGTGGATTATTTAAGCTTGTAGGTTTGCCCAAGGATGAAGTCAAGAAGAAGGTCTTCCCTTTATCTTTGAAGGAGAAGGCATTGACATGGTATAGCTATGCGATGATATTGGGACTTGGAATTACAATCAATTGAAATTGGAATTTCATCAGGACTTTTATCCTATGCATCTGGTTCATCGTGATCGGAATTATATATATAATTTTTGGCCTCGTGAAGGAGAAAGTATCGCTCAAGATTGGGGGAGGCTTAAGTCAATTTTATATTCATGCCCCAATCATGAGCTCTCAAGAGAAATTATTATTCAGAACTTCTATGCTCGGCTTTCTCGTCATGATCAATCCATGCTCGACACTTCTTGTATTGGTTATTTTATGAAGAAGACCATTGAATTCAAATGGGATCTCTTGGAACGAATTAAACGCAACTCTGAAGATTGGGAACTCGGCGAAGGTAAAGAGTCAGGTATAAACCTTAAGTTTGATCGTGTAAATCTTTTATGGATATCGATGGTTTTCGTGAATTTAGCACTAAATATGGACTTGACTCTGAGATAGTAGCTTCTTTCTGTGAATCATTTGCTACTCATGTTGATCTCCCTAAAGAGAAGTGGTTTAAATATCACCCTCCCATTGAAGTAAAAATAGTAGAACCTATCAAAGCTGAAGAGGAAACTATTATTATAATGTTGATCCTGTTATTCCTACTGCTTATATTGAGAAATCGCCTTTCCCTGTTAGGATAAAGGAACATGCTAAAGCTTCAGCTATGGTTCGTAAGAGTTATACTAGAACACCTACACCCCTGAACAAATTAATGTTGAACCTAGTATTGCTATGGTTAAAGATCTCTTGGTCGATAATATTGATGGGCATGTTATTTACTTCTGTAATGAAGCTGCAAGAATTGCTAAACCAGATGATAAAGATAAGCATAGACCAGTTGTTGGCATGCCTGTTGTTTATGTTAAAATAGGAGATCATTGTTATCATGGCTTATGTGATTTGGGAGCTAGTGTGAGTGCAATTCCCTTTAGTTTATACCAAGAAATTATGAATGATATTGCACCTACTGAAATAGAAGATATTGATGCCACTATTAAGCTTGCCAATAGAGATACTATATCATCGATTGGGATTGTTAGAGATGTTGAAGTATTGTGTGGGAAAATAAAATACCCTTCTGATTTTCTAGTTCTTGGTTCCCCATAAGATGATTTTTGTCCCATTATATTTGGTAGACCTTTCTTGAACACTGTTAATGCTAAGATAGATTGTGAGAAAGAAACGGTTAGTGTAAATTTCGGGGATGTGTCTCATGAGTTTAATTTCTCCAAATTTCGTAGACAACCTCGTGATAAAGAATTGCCTAGTAAAGATGAAATTATTGGTCTTGCTTCTATTGTCGTGCCTCCTACTGATCCTTTAGAACAATATTTGCTAGACCATGAAAATGATATGTTCATGGATGAAAGAAATGAAATAGATGAAATATTCTTTAAACAAATGCCTGTTTTGAAACACAATTTTCCTGTTGAGACTCTTGGAGATCCTCTACCACCCAAGAGTGATCCTGTTTTTGATCTTAAACAATTACCTGATACTTTGAAATATGCTTATCTTGACGAAAAGAAGATACATCCTGTTATTATTAGTGCTAACCTTTCAGAGCATGAAGAAAAGAAATTATTGAAAACTCTAAAGAAGCACCATGCCGCTATTGGATATACTCTTGATGATCTTAAAGGCATCAGTCCTACTCTATGTCAGCACAAATTAATATGGAGCCTGATGCTAAACCAGTTGTTGATCATCAACGACGGTTGAATCCTAGGATGAAAGAAGTGGTAAGAAATGAAATATTAAAGCTTCTGGAAGCAGGTATAATCTATCGTGTTGCTGATAGTAGATGGGTAAGTCCTATTCATTGTGTCCCTAAAAAGGGTGGTATTGTTGTTGTTCCCAATGATGAAATGAATTGATCCCACAAAGAATTGTTACAGGTTATAAAATGGTAATTGATTTTAGAAAATTAAATAGAGCTACTAGGAAAGATCATTACCTTCTACCTTTTATTGATCAAATGCTAGAAAGACTATCCAAACGTACACACTTCTGCTTTCTAGATGGTTATTCTGGTTTTTCTCAAATACCCGTGTCACAAGAGGATCAAGAAAAAACTACTTTTACATGCCCTTTTGGTACCTTTGCTTATAGACGTATGCCTTTTGGTTTATGCAATGCACCTGCTACCTTTCAAAGATGTATGACTGCTATATTCTCTGAATTTTGTGAAAAGATTGTTGAGGTTTTCATGGATGATTTCTCTGTTTACAGAACTTCTTTTGATGATTGCTTAAGCAACAGTGATTGAGTTTTGCAGAGATATGAAGAAACTAATCTTGTCTTGAATTGGGTGAAGTGCCACTTTATGGTTAATGAAGGTATTGTCTTGGGGCATAAAATTTCTGAAAGAGGTATTGAAGTTGATAAAGCTAAAGTTGATGCTATTGAAAAGATGCCGTGTCCTAAAGATATCAAAGTTATAAGAAGTTCCCTTTGTCATGCTGGTTTCTATAGGAGGTTTATTAAAGATTTTTCTAAAATTTCTAGGCCTCTCACTAATCTCTTGCAAAAGATGTTCCTTTTGTTTTTGATGATGATTGTGTAGAAGCATTTGAAATACGTAAGAAAGCCTTGATATCTGCACCTATTGTTCAACCACCTGATTCGAACCTACCCTTTGAAATTATGTGTGATGCTAGTGATTATGATGTTGGCGCTGTTCTAGGACAAAGAATTGATAAGAAATTAAATGTTATCCATTATGCTAGTAAAACTCTAGACAATGTTCAAAGAAAGTATGCTACCACCGAGAAAGAATTCTTAGCAGTTGTGTTTGCTTGTGATAAGTTCAGATCTTATATTGTTGATTCCAAAGTAACTGTTCACACTGATCATGCTGCTATTAAATATCTTACGGAAAAGAAAGATGCTAAACCTAGACTTATTAGATGGGTTCTCCTGCTGCAAGAATTTGATTTGCATATTATTGATAGAAAGAGACCTGAGAACCCCGTAGCAAACAACTTGTCTAGGTTAGAAAATATTCTTGATGACCCACTACCTATTGATGATAGCTTTCCTGATGAACAATTAGCTGTCATAAATGCTTCCCGTAGTACTCCATGGTATGCTGATTATGCTAATTACATTGTTGCTAAACTTATGCCGCCTAGTTTCACATACCAGCAAAATAAAAAGGTTTTCTATGATTTAAGACATTACTTCTGGGATGACCCACACCTTTATAAATAAGGAGTGGATGGTGTTATTAGACGCTGTGTACCTGAGCATGAACAGGAACAGATCCTAACTGCGGAGGACACCATGCTGGAGATAGAATTGCACACAAGGTATTACAATCTGGTTTCTATTGGCCTACTCTCTTAAAAGATGCACGTAAGTTTGTCTTGTCTTGTGATGAATGCCAAAGAATTGGTAATATTAGTAGACGTCGGGAAATGCCTATGAATTATTCACTTGTTATTGAACCATTTGATGTTTGGGGATTTGATTATATGGGACCTTTCCCTTCTTCTAAAGGGTATACACATATTTTAGTTGTTGTTGATTACGTTACTAAGTGGGTAGAAGCTATTCCAACTAGTAGTGCTGATCATAACACTTCTATTAAAATGCTTAAAGAAGTTATTTTCCCGAGGTTTGGAGTCCCTAGATATTTAATGACTGATGGTGGTTCACACTTTATTCATGGTGCTTTCCGTAAATTGCTTGCTAAGTATGATGTCAATCATAGAATTGCATCTCCATATCATCCTCAGTTGGTCAGGTAGAATTAAGTAATCGAGAAATAAAGTTAATCTTGCAAAAGACTGTTAATAGATCTAGAAAGAATTGGTCTAAGAAACTTGATGATGCATTATGGGCTTATAGAACTGCTTAAAAACCCTATGGGTATGTCTTCTTATAAAATGGTTTATGTAAAAGCATGTCACTTACCTCTTGAATTAGAACATAAAGCTTATTGGGCAATTAGGGAGCTCAATTATGATTTCAAACTTGCCGGTGATAAGAGGTTATTTGACATTAGCTCTCTTGATGAATGGACAACCCAAGCCTATGAGAATGCCAAATTGTTTAACAAAAAGTTAAAAGATGGCATGACAAAAGGATACAAAAGCGTGAATTTAATGTAGGTGACCATGTCTTGCTATACAACTCTCCTTTAAGATTTTTTGCAGGAAAACTTCTCTCTAAATGGGAAGGGCCTTACATTATCGAGGAAGTTTATTGTTCCGGTGCCATAAAGATCAACAACGCCGAAGGCACTAACCCGAAGGTTGTAAACAGGCAAAGAATCAAACATTATATCTCAGGTACTCCCATAAATGTTGAAACCAATATTATTAATACCATAACACCGGAGGAGTACATAAGAGAAATCTACCAGAACGTTCCAGACTCCGAAAAGGAATAGGTATGTGGTACGGTAAGTAAACCGACTCCAAAACTTTTCCAATGGCAATTTTACTCCGTTTTGGAATATTTAAAAAATTAGGAAAATAAAAAGTAGTCCGAAAAGTGCACGAGGAGGCGACAGGCCTTGGGGGCGCGCCCTACCCCCTGGGTGCGCCTCCCAGGCTTGTGGTCACCTCGTGCGCCCTCTGGACTCCGTTTTCTTGGAGTAGACTTCTTTTGGTCAGTAAAAAATTCATTATATAATCTCCCAAAGGTTTTGACCACCGTACCATGGCAAATCCTCTGTTCTTATTTCAAGCTGTTTTCTGGCAGGGTCTTCAAGGACAGGCATCATGTCTTCTTCCTCCTCCAACAATGTGGAAGATGATGCTTGGTTGATGCAGATGGAACTTAGGAGGGAGGATGCCGAGGGAGACACGATGGAGGAGGACGAAGAAGATTTGCTTGAGGTTCAACCTCTCTGGCTTCGGAGAGAGGTACTCTGGCCGGCATCTCCACTATCCCAAATCCCCATCAAGCAATAGGGACTACACGCAACCATGAAGGCCAAGAGACACGAGAAGGGTTTCCTCCTAGGAGACCCTTACACAGGTTACATCGGAACAACTTTCATAATTTAGTTCATAACTATGGAGTGGAAAATACTCCTCGTGCACATATCCCTCCAATTGGGATATATCCCATTCAAGTGAAAGTGATGCAGGGAAAAATTCTTGGTGTCCTGAAAATAAGCATCTTTTGGAGGAAATTCAGAAGAATGCAAATATGCTCCAACGTGTACTCCGAGAATTGCAGGACCTTAAGGGTACCTTAATGAAGCTGACAGATATATCATCAACCTCACCAGCACCACCACCTCCGAAGAAGGAAAATTGAGTACATGGGTATGGGCACTCCCGGGTGCCCCGGTATCGTATCACCATCACATCTTTATCTTTATCCTTATTCTTATTTTGACCCTTTTGGTTATATCTTCATCTAGTAGAATAAAAAGTTTTAGTATGATTTAGTTTTGAGTTTTGCTTTGTGTTCTATATATGTAATCGAGTCCGTGAGTTATATAATAAAGAGAAGTTTTGAGTTGAGGGCTTTGTTTTCTTGCTATGATCTTGAGAAAAAGAAAAAGAAAATAATAAAAGAAGCAAAATGATTATATGATGATCTTATGGAGAGTGATGACTTCACATATAAAGAGTATGATGAATAAAGTTTGTTGAGAGTGACAAACATAGTTTTGGTCATTATTGAAATTAATAGGAAGTAATGAAGGAAGAGAGGTCTCACATATAAATACACTATCTTGGACATCTTTTGTGATTGTGAGCACTCATTAAAATATTATATGCTAAAAGGCAACATAATGGGTTATGTTTTCTTATATTCGAATAGAAGTTATATTGTCTTGGATCCTCCAACATGTTGTGCTTGCTTCCCATCCTATGCTAGCCAAATCTTTTGCACCAAGTAGAGATACTACTTGTGCATCCAAACATCCCTTAACCCAGTTTTGCCATGAGAGTCCACCATACCTACCTATGGATTGAGTAAGATCCTTCAAGTAAGTTGTCATCGGTGCAAGGTATAAAAATTGCCCTCTAAATATGTATCACCTTTTAGTGTGAAGAAAATAAGCTTTATACGAACTTGTGATATGGAAGAAATAAAAGCGACAGACTGCATAATAAAGTTCTCTATTACAAGTGGCAATATAAACTGACATTCTTTTGCATTAAGATTTTATGCATCCAACCATAAAAGCGCATGACAACCTCCGCTTCCCTCTGTGAAGGACCTATCTTTTACCTTCTACCCTCATACAAGAGTCATGGTAATCCTCACCTTTCCTTTTTACACTTTTTATTTTTTGGCAAGCACTATGTGTTGGAGAAAGATCCAGATATATATATATCCACTCAGATGTAGGCTATGATAAAGTATTATTGTTGACATTACCCTTGAGGTAAAAGGTTGGGAGGCCGAACTATAAGCCCCAATCTTTCTCTGTGTCTGATAGGCTTTGAGCTCATAAGTATCCCGTGAGTGTTAGCAATTGTGAAAGACTAAAAGATGGTTGAGTATGTGGACTTGCTATACAAAAGCTCTTACATTGACTCTTTCTGATATTATGATAAATTGCAATTGCTTCAGTGACTGAGATAACAGTTTGTTGGTTTTCAATGAAGTTTCAGATTCATACTTTACCTTGTGAACGAATTGTCACTTTAGCATAAGAAATTATATGTCAATATATGTTGTTGTTCTAAAGATGATCATGATGCACTCATGTCCATATTTTATTATATCGACACCTCTATCTCTAAACATGTGGACATGATTATCGATCTCGGTTTTCGCTTGAGGACAAGCGAGGTCTAAGCTTGGGGGAGTTGATACGTCCATTTTGCATCATGTTTTTATATTGATATTTATTGCTCTATGGGCTGTTATTACGCATTATGCCGACACACACTTGGGGATAGTGGCCTCCATGAAATTGTTGTTTGGAAAATACTTGTCCTTGAGGACTCGAGCACAGAAAGATTCCAGAGTTGTAATAAGTATCCAGCCATGTTTCCCAAGCAAGGCTAGATTGCAAAGTTCCATATTACAGAACCCGATCGCTCCAGCAATTTTAGGCTTAGCTAGTGAAGGCCAATCAATCTAGTGTAAAGACCTGTGATCGATCGAGCTGCTCCATCAATACCTCGCCATGGTTGAAGAGAAACCTTTACAAACCTTCTTCATTAACTTGAAGCAGCTCATGGAGTGTGTTGGTATAGCTTGAGCCACAGCTTTGAGCCTCACCTCTCTTCCAACGGATGAGATGAGCCTTTCCGTTCCTCCTTGAAGCTTGCTTCTAATCCTCTCACCAAGATGTTCAAAAGTTCCATTGGTAATGCAATCGATAACAGTTGGGAGCCCCAAATAACGCTCATTAAAAGCTTCAACTGAGATGCTCAAAACCGCTTTCAAATTCTGGCGCACCGGTTCAGGCATGTTAGGACTGAAATACACTGAATTTTTGTCCCTATTTACACATTGACCTGAGCAATCGCCATAGATCCGTAGTACCTCATCCAACCTGAGCACACTAGACACCTTTGCATTCGCAAAGATTAGACTGTCGTCTACAAAGAGTAAATGATAGACCCACGATGAATGACAGCTCACCTGAATTCCTCTATCTACATTGGCACTACCATAGAGGTTCAATAAAGAAGTGAATCCTTCTACACATAGAAGGAACATATACGGTGAAATGGGATCGCCTTGACGAAAACCTCGAGAAGGTGTAAAGTATGGAAGCAGTTCCCCATTCACACAGACAGTAAATCTAACTAGAATAACACACTTCAGAATCAATCTGACAAAACTTGAGCTGAAACCCAATCTCAACATAATGGCCTCTAGAAAAGTGCCATTCCACCCGGTCGTATGCTTTCATCATGTTGAGTTTGATTGCACAAACACTGTTCTTTCCTTTCTTCCTTCTCATTGCACGAACACTTTCATAAGTGATCAGAACATTGTCGGTAATGAGGCATCTAGGCACGAAAGCGCTCTATTCCTCACTTATAATCTCACCCATAAATTCCCTTATCCTATTGGTAATGCATTTTGACGCAATCTTGAACAACACATGACATAAGGATATGAGTCGATACCGGGATATGCATTGTGGATATCGCACCTTTGGTATCAACATGATAGAAGTGTCATTCACCCCTCGGGTAGGACTCCACCATTCAAAAAATCCAAAACAGTCAGGACTATATCATCTTTCAGGAGTGACCAGTGCCGCTGAAAAAACCCCGCTGTGAATTCATCTACTCCAGGTGCTTTAGACAGCGCCATCTGGAAGAGTGTCATCCTAGCCTCCTCAGTCATAAATGGCATGTCCAATTGATCATTCATCTGGCTAGTCACCTTGGGAGGGACAAAATAAAGTAGCACATTGATGACCCACAAGTATAGGGGATCAATTGTAGCTCTTTTCGATAAGTAAGAGTGTCGAACCCAATGAGGAGCAGAAGGAAATGACAAGTAGTTTTCAGTAAGGTAATGTCTGCAAGTGCTGAAATTGTAAGTAGTGGAGTAGTTTGATAGCAAGATAAATTGTAACGAGCAAGTAACGATAGTAGTAACAAAAGTGCAGCAAGGTAGCCCAATCCTTTTGAGGCAAAGGACAGGCCAAAATGGTCTCTTATGATAAGCAAAGCATTCTTGAGGGTACACAGGAATTTCATCTATTCACTTTCATCATGTTGGTTTAATTCGTGTTCGCTACTTTGATAATTTGATATGTGGGTGGACCGATGATTAGGTGCTGTTCTTACTTGAACAAACCTCCTACTTATGACTAACCCTCCCGCAAGCATCCGCAACTACGAGAAAAGTATTAAGAATAAATTCTAACCATAGCATTAAACTTTTGGATCCAATCAGTCCCTTACGGAATAGCGCATAAACTGGGGTTTAAGCTTCTGTCACTCTCGCAACCCATCATCTAATTGCTACTCCACAATGCATTCCCTTAGGCCCAAATATGGTGAAGTGTCATGTAGTCGACGTTCACATGACACCACTAAGGGAATAACAACATACATACTATCAAAATATCGAACACATATCAAATTCATATGATTACTTGCAACATGATTTCTCCTGTGACCTCAAGACCAAAGTAACTACTCACAAATGATAAACATGCTCATGATCAGAGGAGTATTAAATAGCATAATGGATCTGAACATATAATCTTCCACCAAATAAACCATATAGTAATCAACTACAAGATGTGATCAACACTACTAGTCACCCACAAGCACCAATCTATAGTTCCGGTAACAAGACTGAACACAAGAGATGAACTAGGGTTTGAGATGAGATGGTGTTGTTGAAGATGTTGATGGATATTTCCCTCCCCAAGATGGGAGAGTTGTTGGTGATGATGATGACGATGATTTCCCCCTCCGGGAGGGAAGTTCCCCTGGCGGAATCACCCCGCCGGAGGGCAAAAGTGCTCCTGCCCAAGTTCCGCCTCGAGACGGCGGCGCTCGTCCTAAAAGTCCTCTCCTTTTTTTTCTAGGTCAAAATGACCTATATACCAGAAGATGGGCACCGGAGGTGGGTCTGGGCTCCCTAGCGCGCCCAGGTGGGTTGTGCCCACCTGGTGGGCCCCCTCTGGTAGTTCTTTCCTTCAATAATTCTTAAATATTCCATAAAAAATCTCCGTGAAGTTTCAGCTTGTTTGGAGTTGTGCAGAATAGGTAGCCTGACGTAGCTTTTCCAGGTCCAGATTTCCAGCTGCCGGAATTCTCCCTTTTTGTGTGTACCTTGCAAATTATGAGAGAAAAGGCATTAGAATTACTCCAAAAATCATTATTATGGATAAAAACATAAATAACAGTAAGAAAACATGATGCAAAATGGACGTATCAACTCCCCCAAGCTTAGACCTCGCTTGTCCTCAAGCAAAAACCGAAATCGAAAAACATGTCCACTTGCTTTGAGAGAGAGGTGTCGATAAAAACAAAATACGGACATAGAAGCATCATGTTGATTATTATAACAGCAACAAATTTAAACATAAGAATTTTATCATAGAACTTTTATCATATACTTCTCATGAATAAGTAACAGTTCATCACACAATCAAAGTATAAAGGAAAAACTCTATTAGAAACCAACAAACTATGTTCTCAATCAACTTTGCAACTACAATTCATCATCTTTTCAGGAAGGGTCACATGTCGGGGCCTTTAGGCAAGTCCACATACTCAACCATCATATAGTCTTCTATGATTGCTAACACTCACCGCCTACACATGAGCAAAATGTTTCAACCGGACACATAGAAAGATAGGGGCTTATAGTTTCACCTCCCAACATATTCACCTTAAGGGTGGTGTCAACAATAATAACTCATGCTATCTATATTCAACTAGACATATGTGCCTAGATCTTTCCTCACCACATGATGCTTGCCAAAGGAGAAAATAAAAAGGAATAGAAGGAAAACTTTGACTCTTTGCATAAAGGTAAATACATGAAAGTAAAGGATAGACCATTCACAGAGGGAAGCAGAGATTGCCATGCGCTTATTTGTTTGTATGCTCAATCCCTTAGTGCAAAAGAACGTCACGTTGTATTGCCCCTTAAGATGACAACCTTTATTATGCAGTCTATCACTTTTATTCTTTGTCATCCAAGTTCGTACAACGCTCAATTTTCTCTTACACTAAATGATCTCACACTGTTAGAAGCAATTTCTATTGCCTTTTTGCACCGATGACAACTTACTTGAGGGATCTTGCTCAATCCCTACGTAGGTATGGTGGACACTTGAAAATAAGATTTGAGTTTAAGGGTTTTTGGATGCACAAGTAGTATCTCCACTTAGTGCGGAATTTTTGGCTAGCAAAGATAGGGGCAAGCACCACATGT
Source organism: Aegilops tauschii subsp. strangulata (assembly GCF_002575655.3). Lineage (NCBI taxonomy): Eukaryota > Viridiplantae > Streptophyta > Magnoliopsida > Poales > Poaceae > Aegilops > Aegilops tauschii. The sequence continues at coordinate 327,600,018 of NC_053040.3, forward strand.
TGAAGGATCTATGACAATATGACTTTTATGTGAATATAAACAAACATAAACCATTAAGTTGTCTTCCTTGTCCAACGTCAACAATTTTGGCATATAATATTTTGATGAGGGCTCACAATCACAAAAGATTTCTAGGATAGTATATTTATATGTGAATATTCTCTCCCCTTATTAATTCTTTCATGAGTTGCATCGTTGACTAATGCTATGTTTGTCAATCTCTAATAAATTTTTCTACTTATACTTTTCCTTATGTGGTGCTATCACCTACTTTAGGATTAGTATATGATCTTATTGATTTATTTTCTTTCTTTTATTTTACTTCCTTTCTCTTTTCCTTTCTTATTTCTTTTCTTTATTTGCAACATGAAAGTAAAGAAAGCAGAAACTCAAACTAAACTTTATTTTATAACTTGCACACGATTACAATGATAGATCACTAAGCAAACTCTCAAAGAAGAAAGGATCGAGCTACACTTTTATTCATCTAAAGCAAAAGATCGAACTAAGATAAGTAAAAGCAAAAAGGTAGTGGGATGATACGATACCGGGGCACCTCCCCCAAGCTTGGCGGAGCCAAGGGGAGTGCCCATACCCAATATTCGGTTCTCCTTTGGTGATGAAGAAGATGGTGGTGGTGATGAAGAAGAGATCTTGTCCTTAAGGATCAAGAGATTCTCCAACCGACGGATGACGCTCCGGAGATAGATGATATGCTCTTGATGCAGAATATTTTCGCGAGTGAGATACTTAATTTGTATGCGAACTATTTCAATGACACGAAAAGCTTCAATCTCAGCAGGAGTAAGGTGAGTAAGGTAGGGCTTAAGGATATCTTCTTCCTCCTCCTCAGCCAGCAGGGCTTGTGCTGCCACCGGGGATGGATCTACGGTAGCTTTCTTGCCCTTGTCCCCCTTGATGGCATCCATAGGCTCCTCCCTCTTCGTCTCAATCTTCATCAGCCAAGCATCTTCTTCCATGTTGTTGGAGGAGCAAGAAGAAATGATGCTTGGTTTGATAAATATGACCGGAAACAGCAAGAAAAGAGAAAAGAGGATTTCTTCGTGATACGGTGATCAACAGGTTCGGGAAGTATATATAGATTTTTTTATCTTTGGGGACAAGCATACGGAAGAAAAACGGAGTCCGGAAGGTGTCCCAGGTGGGCACAACCCACCTGGGCGCGCCAGGCCTGCCCAGGCAAGCCTGGCACACCCTGGTGTCTTGTGCCCACCAGGGGACGCTTCCTGGAAGTTTTTTTATTTCCAAAATTCTTAAATATTCCAAAACTGATAAAAATATTTTTGGGGATTTTCCGGAGTCCGTTTACTTACCATATCACGTAACTCCTTATTTTCATGATTCTGGAGTGTTCCAGAAGGACTCTTTTATGTGTTCTTCCGGTGTCAAAGTTTGGATAATATTACTTTCAACATTAATGGGTGTACCTGAGATATAATGCTTTATTCGTTGCCCATTGACAACTTTCGGGTTAGCACCTTTGGAATTATTTATTTTGATGGCTCCAGACTGGTAAACCTCCTCGATAACATAGGGGCCTTCCCATTTTGAGAGGAGTTTTCCTGCAAAGAATCTAAAACGAGAGTTGTACAAAAGAACATATTCTCCGACTTTAAACTCACGCTTTTGGATTCTTTTGTCATGCCATCTTTTAACTTTCTCTTTCAATAATTTTGCATTTTCATAAGCTTGGGTTCTCCATTCATCTAATGAGCTTATATCAAATAATCTCTTTTCCCCAGCAAGTTTGAAATCATAATTGAGTTCTTTAATTTCCCAATATGCGTTTTGTTCTAATTCAAGAGGCAAATGACAAGCCTTTCCATAGACCATTTTATAAGGAGACATACCCATAGAGTTTTTATATGCTGTTCTATAAGCCCAAAGTGCATCATCTAATTTCTTAGACCAATTCTTCCTGGACCTATTGACAGTCTTTTCGAAAATTAACTTTATTTCTCTATTGCTAAGTTCAACCTGACCACTAGACCGAGGATGATAAGGTGATGCAATTCTATGGTTAACATCATACTTGGCAAGCATTTTGCGAACAGCACCATGAATAAAGTGTGAACCACCATCAATCATTAAATATCTAGGGACTCCAAACCTTGGGAAAATAACGTCCTTAAGAATTTTAATAGAGGTGTTGTGATCAGCACTACTGGTTGGAATAGCTTCTACCCATTTAGTAACATAATCAACAACAACCAAAATATGTGTATACCCATTAGAGGAAGGAAAAAGGCCCCATGTAATCAAATGCCCAAACATCAAATGGTTCAACAGCAAGTAAATAATTCATAGGCATTTCTTGACGCTTACCAATATTACCTATTCTTTGACATTCATCACAAGATGGGACAAACTTACGGGCATCCTTGAAGAGAGTAGGCCAATAAAATCCAGACTGCAATACCTTATGAGCAGTTCTATCTCCAGCATGATGCCCTCCATAAGCTTCGGAGTGACATTTCCGTAGGATTTGTCCCTGTTCATGCTCAGGTACACAACATCTAATAATACCATCTAATCCTTCTTTATAAAGATGTGGGTCATCCCAAAAGTAATGTCTTAAATCATAGAAGAATTTTTTCTTTTGTTGGTATGTAAAGCTAGGTGGCAAATATTTAGCAACAATGTAATTAGCATAGTCAGTATACCAAGGAGTACTATGAGAAACATTTATTGCAGCTAACTGCTCATCAGGAAAACTATCATCAATAGGTAGTGGGTCATCAAGCACATTTTCAAGCCTAGACAAGTTATCAGCTACAGGGTTCTCAGCTCCTTTTCTATCAATGATATGTAAATAAAATTCTTGTAACAAGAGAACCCAACGAATAAGTCTAGGTTTAGCATCTTTCTTTTCCATAAGATATTTAATAGCAGCATGGTCTGTGTGAACAGTTACTTTGGAATCAACAATATAAGGTCTAAATTTATCACAAGCAAACACCACTGCTAAGAATTCTTTTTCAGTAGTAGCATAATTTCTCTGAGCACTGTCTAGAGTTTTATTAGCATAATGAATAACATTCAATTTCTTATCAACTCTTTGTCCTAGAACAACACCAACAGCATAATCACTAGCATCACACATAATTTCAAAAGGCAAGTTCCAATCAGGTGGTTGAACAATAGGTGCAGAAATTAAGGCTTTCTTGATTGTTTCAAAAGCTTCTAAACAATCATCATAAAAAACAAAAGGAATATCCTTTTGCAAAAGACTAGTAAGAGGACAAGAAATTTTAGAAAAGCCTTTGATAAATTTCCTATAGAAACCAGCATGACCTAGGAAACTATGAATACCTTTTATATCTTTAGGACATGGCATTTTCTCAATGGCATCAACCTTAGCTTGGTCCACTTCAATACCTCTTTCAGAAAATTTATGACCCAAGACAATGCCTTCATTAACCATAAAGTGGCACTTCTCCCAATTCAAGACAAGATTTGTTTCTTCACATCTCTGCAAAACTCGATCAAGATTGCTTAAACAATCATCAAAAGACTTCCCATAAACAGAAAAGTCATAAATGAAAACCTCAACAATCGTTTCACAAAAATCAGAGAATATAGCAGTCATACATCTTTGAAAGGTAGCAGGTGCATTACATAAACCAAAAGGCATACATCTATAAGCATAAGTTCCAAAAGGACAAGCAAAAGTGGTCTTTTCTTGATCAGGTTGAGAAACAGGTATTTGTGAAAAGCCAGAATATCCATCAAGGAAGCAAAAGTGTGTGTGCTTAGATAATCTTTCAAGCATTTGATTAATAAAAGGCAAAGGGTAATGATATTTTCTAGTTGCTTTGTTTAGTTTTCTAAAATCAATTACCATTCTATAGCTTGTAACAATTCTTTGTGGAATGAGTTCATTCTTATCATTAGGAACAACAGGTATTCCTCCTTTCTTAGGGACACAATGAACAAGACTTACCCATCTACTATCAGCTATGGGATAAATTATACCTGCTTCCAGAAGTTTTAATATTTCCGTTCTTACCACCTCTTTCATCTTCGGATTTAACCGATGTTGGTGGTCAACAACTGGTTGCATCAGGTTCCATATTAATTTTGTGCCGACATAGAGTGGGACTAATGCCTTTTAAATCATCAAGAGTTTATCCAATAGCAGCTCGGTGCTTCCTCAGAACTTTCAATAATCTTTCTTCTTCATGTTCTGAAAGGTTAGCACTGATAATAACAGGATATATTTTCTTTTCATCAAGATAAGCATATTTCAAAGTGTCTGGCAATTGTTTTAATTCAAACACAGGATCACCTTTAGGTGGAGGAGGACCTCCTAGAGTTTCAATAGGCAAATTGTGTTTAAGTAGAGGACGTTGTTCAAAGAAAATCTTATCTATTTCATTTAGTTCATGCATAAGTAAATCATTTTCATGGTCAAGCAAATATTGTTCTAAAGGATCAGTAGGTGGCACATGAATAGAAGCAAAACCAATTAATCCATCCGTACTAGGCAATTCTTTTTCATGAAGATTTCTACTAAACTTGGAAAAATTAAACTCATGAGTCTCATTACCAAAGCTAACACCGATAGTTTGTTTCTCACAATCTATTCTAGCATTAACGGTGTTCAAGGAAGGTCTACTAAAAATAATGGGACAAAAGTCATCTTGTGGGGAACCAAGAACAAGGAAATCAGTAGGGTATTTTATTTTCCCACACAAGACTTCAACATCTCTAACAATCCCAATTGGTGATATGGTGTCTTTATTAGCAAGTTTAATAGTAACATCTATTTCTTTTATCAATGCGGGTGTTATTTCATTCATAATTTCTTGATATAAGGCGTAAGGAATAGCACTCACACTAGCACCCATGTCACATAAACCATGATAACTGTGATCTCCTATTTTAACTGAGATGACAAGCATGCCCACAACAAGTCTATGTTTATCCCTTTTATCAGGTTTAGCAATTCTAGCAGCTTCTTCACAGAAATAAATAACATGCCCATCCATATCTTCTTCCAAGAGATCTTTAACCATAGCAATGCTAGGTTCTACTTTAATTTGTTCATCAGGTTTAGGTGTTCTAATATAGCTTTTGTTAACCACAGTTGAAACTTTAGCATGTTCCTTTATCCTAACAGGAAAAGGTGGTTTGTCAATATAAGCATAAGGGACAACTGGATCAACATTATAAATTATAGTTTCTTCTTGAACCGGTACCTGTTCTTTAATTTCTTATTTAATAGGTGGGTGATATTTAAACCACTTCTCTTTAGGGAGTTCAACATGAGTAGCAAATGATTCACAAAAGGAGGCTACTATCTCCAAGTCAAGACCATATTTAGTGCCTAACTTTTGAAAAGCATCGGTGTTCATAAAAGATTTAACACAATCATACTTAAGCTTAATACCTGACTCTTTACCTTCGCCGAGTTCCCAATCTTCAGAGTTGCGTCTAATTCTTTCCAAAAGATCCCACCAGAATTCAATAGTCTTCTTCATAAAAGAACCAGCACAAGAAGTATCAAGCATGGTTTGATCGTTACAACAAAGCCGAGCATAAAAGTTCTGGATAATAATTTCTCTTGAGAGCTCATCATTGGGGCATGAATATAACATTAACTTAAGCCTCCACCAAGCTAGAGCGAAACTTTCTCCTTCACGAGGCCAAAAATTATATATATAATTCCGATCACGAGGATAATTTTTTTGGTGGAACTCCAATTTCAAGCGATTCCAATTCCATGATCCAATATCATCGCATAGCCTATACCATGTGTCATGGAATTGTCATGGCAGATGTCTCTCGGCGTTCTGGGAACGGGGGTCCCCAGACTTGCCTGCCTGCGGCCCATGGCGTGGGTCCTCCCGCGGGCCCGTACGACCCATCTTCACCAGCAAGCACTCAAGACCCTCGTGAGGCGGACGGCACAAGACCTCCTCAGGGGCGGCCTCGCCAGGCTGGCTCATGAGGAGCGGAGAGATCAAGGCAAGGTGAACCTCGCGAGGTTCCCGTGACGCAAGCCATGACGACCAAGGCCAGGCGGGCGCCAGCGCGCACAGTGTCCCCGTTTCCCCTTTGGTGCTAAAGGGGCAAGCGCAGGCGAGGAGTCCCGAGGCGTCAGGCAAAGGTTTCCATATCGGTGCAACGAGACCAAGACCAGCAGGACGGAGGTCACCGTTGAGCCCAAGACAGCGTCGCCACCAGAGCCTTTGGCAGGCGAAGACTATTTCTGTCAGGATAGCTGTACTAGCTGTCCCCCTTCAAACTTGGCCGTTGTGGCATCCCTTCCCGCTCAATATTTGGGAAGAGGACCAGGGCCTCTATAAATAGGACTAGCCACCTCCATAGCAGGGAGGATCGAAAACTTGGCCAACTAACCAAGCACAAGAACACCTCACCTCTGGAGGCTGTTCTTCCCTTGTACTGTTCATCCTCAGCCCAAGAGGCAATCCACCATCACCACACTGGAGTAGGGTATTACACCACAACGGTGGCCCGAACCAGTATAAATCTTGTGTCCTCGTGTTCTTTGGGTTCGGCGAGCTAGTCTGTGAGATTGTGGACTGCGAGAGCTTGGGAGAGAAGAGACCTTCGTGCACACCCCAGTGTTCGAACCTCAACGGTTTTGCCGGAACCCGAAATCCGACATTTGGCGCGCCAGGTAGGGGGTGCGCCGGAGCTTCTCTTCCGCCAGTTGATCCACTGGCGCTCCGTGGTTCTGATGTCTGGCGACTCAAGAACCAACGCCGATCACTGGGCAGCTTGGCCAGCCCGGGCGGCGTCGTCCACCCAGGAAGACCTCAACCCCGCGCTCCAGGCGGCACGAGCGCCACATAACGCTGCGGGGCGCGGGCGGCGCAGCCAGGCGCCATCCACCCTTACTCCGCGACAGGCGCGAGCTGCCGCAAGGGCCGCAAGCCACGCCGCGGCGACGACACCGCACACCCGGCGGGAGCAGGCGAACATGCGGGCTGCACTCACGGTGGCACGGGAGCTGCTGCGGTGCCGACTGATGGAGAGCGGCCGGGATGCACCGCTGGAACGCGTCGCCGAGCTACTGGACGCAGCGGCCACCGGAGCGCCGCCCTTTTGCTACCAGCTCACGCCCCAGGCAGCGGCCGGATCCCACGGTGGGCCTCGCCGCGGCCGCGTGCCCCCGAGTGCGCCCGGGGGTCTCATCGACATCAGCGCGACCCATGGCGCCGGGCGCCCCATCGCACCCGCACCACCTCCGATGGGTGCGGGCACGAGCGTTGCTGCACACGGCCCCAGTGGGGCACTACCCTACCATCCTCAGGACGGCGTGATGGGCCGGGCGACATGGAGCGTGGGGCACTTCGGCGAGGTCTTCGGGGCAATGGCCTCGGAGGCCTACGTACCCCGCATGATGAACTAGGAGTACACGCCGGAAGATGACCCCGGCTCGTTCCTCGAGCCAGACTGGGAAGAGGAGGCGCTAGGAGCTGAGGCCTTCCAGGAGCCATCCGAGAGCCCCGCCAACCACGCCGTCGACAACAGCTACAGGGTACCACTAATCTCCCAGGGGCAGGCTTACACTAACCATGAATCGCAAGTGAATCAGGTCACAGCGCCAGGCGACGGTTACGGCACGGTGGTGCCCGTCCCACTAGGAGAGGCTCACTGGGGGCTGCGTGGGAGGAGCCAGGAGCAAGGCCCCTCCCCGCGTTGCACGGATCAAGGCGTTGCCCGGAGGTAGGGCCTCTGCCGGGGAGGCGCCGGCGAGCCTTCCCTCGACAGAGGACCCGTGGTCGCCGAGGGCACCACTGGCGTCCCCTTTGCCCCCTTTGGCGCCGTCGTGGTTTCCGGTCGTCCCAACGGTGGTAGAGGGTGGCGTAAGGCGGGGCCCTCGTCTAGCGATATGAAGTAAGGCTCACGCCTGTGAAGGTCTCCGCTCGTGACACTCTCACGTAATAATGAGTGGGGCTGTACACGCCCCGGAGCCTCAGGAGTGCCGCCCTCGGGCCTCGGGGGCTCCCTCCCACGTAATAGTGGCAGCACTTAGCTCTGCGCTGGTGAGAAGACTAGACTAGGTGCCAGGCGCGGCCGTTTGCTTTTAACCTCTTTTCTGTAGCCCTGCTTTCTGGCTTTGGATTTAAGTTGGAGTTGAGTTTTCATTGATTCGCGCGGGGAGTGCCTTTTCTCGTTCGTGCTATTTCTTGCAATCCGGTTCTTGCCTCATTTCAGAGCACGCACTTACTGCCTCCCCCTCACGAGCCCCTCACAAGCGGGGCTAGGCATAACGCACGTGCACCGCACGCGGGTCATGCCACGGCTGGCGCATGCCTCTCTCGAGGCCCTCTCTGATGGATCGGAAGGCTCCTCAGGGGCTCTTCAGAAACTCACAACCTCATGAGTCAGTTTAGAACCTGCCCAGGTTAAGGTAAATTACAATAGCAAACTCGCCACGGGACTCGTGAGCTCATGAAGGCACATATTCAGCTTGGCCCAAAAGAATAGGGGCAGTAATCTATTTATATGAGGGGCTCCCCCTCCCAAAATGCTCTTACAACCTCTGGGGCCGCGCCCGAGCTTTTGCGTGCAGGATAAATAGCAGGGAAACACGGGATCAATCGGACATGTCGCTCGCCGCGTCCCCTGGGTCACCTTCAGACGCGTCGCTGGCGTCGTTGTCACCATTTTTGGCATCACCATCACCTTCGACGGCGCCGCCACCACCATCGTCGACCACGTCGCCTTCGTCTGCCGCGACCACCACCGTGTCATCCTCGGAAGCGAAGGCCCTGACCAGCGCGTCCATGTTGTCTTCCACCCACCGTGCCAGGTCGCCCCGGATGGCCTCCAGTACTGGGGCAATGGCGGCGTCAAAGTCAAAGTTGGGATAGGTGTTCTGGAGGTGGCTTAAGACGCGGGAGAACGCGCGCCCAAGCAGGCTGCTGCTCCTCTCTTCAACAAGCCGGCGAGCTCTCTCTGAACGGTTCTCTAGGCGCGTCACCACTTCGGTGAAGAAGCGGAGGTGACTGGCGTAGTCATCCACATGGGGATGAGGGGCATTTTCATCGCAGATGTGGCCCAGCGCAATGTTGGCCCTGGAGCATGGGGGCGTGCACGCGCTCCAGTGTCTGCCGCTGAAGCACTTCCTCCCTGTTCTGCCGTGCGATGGACTCGGCGTCGGCGACCTGCTGCTGAAGAGGGAGCAGCTCGGCATGGGCGGAGGCTAGTTCAGCCTGCGCCGAGACCAGGGCGGCTGCGGCGGCCTCCTCGCGCCGCTCCGCCTCAGCCAGCTTAGACTTGAGGGCAGCAGCCCTGCCCGCAGCCTCGGCTTCAATGCGCTTCAGCTTCAAGTCGTACCTGCCCACAAGATCTGCGCGACCCTCGGCCACGCGGCGGTCGACCTCCCCTGGGCCCGGGCCTCACGCGCATCAACAACATCCTCCGCTTGGGCGACTAGGCGCTCCCTCATTTCCAACCGCTCGAGCTCAAGGCTGCGCTCCATAGCTTCTAGCGCCAGCGCTTCCTCACGCTTCAGGATCTCTTCCTCCTCGGCAGGCATCCCCCTCATCGACGCAAGGGCGGCTTGGCACGCCTCCACCTGCTGCTCCAAGGAGGCGCTCCAGGCTTGGAACTCCCACCCGCGTTTCTCTATGATCTCGCGGCGGCGGTCAGCTCCTGGGCTTCTTCCAAGGCTCGGGAGCAGGCCTCGCGCGAGGTCGCGAAGGATGACTCGGCCTTCTCATTGTCAAGCTCGCGCTGGTGGCGCCCGAGGTTGATGGCCACCTTCAGCTTATGCCGCTCATCCATCAGCCGAAGACCCTCGGCCGCGAGGCACGCGTCGACGTCCGCGAGCTCTTCACCGAGCCGGTTCATCGCGCCCATCACATTCTGAAAGAGTTCATGGCGGACAACACTCCGTTCGTGCGCCGATCTAAGCACGCTGCCGACTCCGTCCTCCACCGCGGGGGACGCGGGAGGGCCCTGATGAGGACATAGACCTGGGGTAGGGTAATAGGCCTGACCTATACGTCCTACCTAAGGTCCTTGTCCTAGAAGCAAAGAAGTTCAAGAGCAAGTAGAGAGGGCTCAATAAAGGTGTCGAGTGCAATCCACTCGACCTACCATTCACTCGGAGATCCCTCCTTATTTAGGTCACTCGACCACTCAACCACTCGACATGCAGAAAACCTAAAGCCACTCCGCGCAGCAACGGTCAGGCGTTTACTCATAGACTTAATGATCATTTATAGCACTTTATTATTGACGTTACCTGTAATGCTCTCACTTTATGTACATTGAATCCTGTGTAACGGAGGGGAGCTGGGGTCCTGGCGCACACTATATAAGCCACCCCCTCCTCTGAGACAAGGGTTCGCACCCCCTGTAACACACACACGCATATAATCCAGTCGACCGCCTCCGGGCTCCGAGACGTAGGGTTGTTACTTCCTCCGAGAAGGGCCTGAACTCGTAAAACTCTTGCGTACAGCTTCTCCATAGCTAGGACCTTGCCTCTATATCCCTACCCCCATTCTACTGTCAGACTTAGAACCACGACAGGCCCCGAAGCGGCTCGCCCCCTTTCAGCAGGGGGCTGGCGCCCACCCAATTGCCGGCCAAGCCTCGCGAGGGGCCTGGATGAGTGGAGGCCCGCCACTTAAAGAGGAGCCCAGGATCGAAGCCAGCCAGCCGCCGTCCACGATCAGAGGGGGAGCCCTTGGCACGCTGGCCGCGCTCCAAGAAAGGCCGCGAAGGGGAGACGGCGAAGGCACGAGCTCAAGGCGCCCCGCTGGCAGGTTGGCTTCCCCGGCGGAACCCGCGCCAGGGGCAGCGTGCAGGCTTGGGGCGCTCAAAGCTGGCGGGGAAGATGAAGCGAAAGGAGGATGCTCCTCGGGAGGCTCCGCGGCCTTGGCAGAAGGGATCCCGGGGAACCGTCGTCAGGAAGGGAAGCGGCACACAAGGAATGCCAGAGGCAAGGTACTTACTCATCAATGGCGATATACTTCCTCCGCTTCAACGACCCGAAGGCACCACTGCTGCAGCTTGGGGATCCCTTCCTCTTGTGGAGCTCCTCAAAGTCCACGCGGAGCCGGCCGAAGCGTTGGACGTGGCGACCATCGCGGGGCGCAACTGGAGAAGCACCCAAGGGGACCACCTCAGGAGCGCCAAGCTGGGGGGACCTATCGGGCTCCGCCTCGCGACGACCTGCCGAGGCCTCAGGAGCTTCGACCTCAGGAGCAGCGGACTGCGTCGCCCATTCAGCTGCCGCCCCAGCATGGGAATCATGGGTTCCCGAGGATGACGCCTCGGGAGCCTCAGGCAGCGTCGACACCTCGGCACCCGCGCCCCCGGCCTCCGACAGTGCTTGCCTCCCAGCGTCCACTCTTGGGGCAAGATCGGGGCTGGTGGCAAGGAGAGGAACCACGATGATGGGGTTCTCACGAGGCCCCACAAGGCCGAGTGGACGCAGCCCCCACTCATCGAAGGAGGGCATCTGCTCCACAAATTCCACCTTGTTCAAACAACGGTACAGAAGAGAAGTCTTCCCTGGCATGTCGTCTGGCAACGGGACGCCCGTCAGGACCTCGAGCACCGTTCGCCGCGCCTCAAGGGGGAGCCCGGACTCCTGATGTCTCATGTGGTCCTTGTTGTTGAGCAAGGCCCACATCGGTCGAGAATGGCGCTGAAGCGGAGCGACTCAGCGTCGGACAAACTCCTTCACCACCATAGGCGCAGTCATGCCAAGGTCTTTCAGCCTCTTCAGCCCGAGCCAGATGGGGACAAGGCGCGAATCGGCGAGCCTCTGGTGGCACTAACCGGAGTTGGGAATGGCGGGCGCCGACGGAGAAGAGAGCAGGGGGCTGAGCACTCCGACATCAACAAATACCCACCGTGTCTGAAACTCGCTCGTGGATGGTGGAAGCTCAAAGTCAATCCCCGCGCCGGCCGTCACCGCCACGGCCTGGAAGCTCGGGTATCCCGAGCTCTGCCGGGGGTCAATCAGGTGCAACGAGAAGAAGTGGCAGATAAGGGCCATGGAAGGAGCAATGCCCACCATGGCCTCGCAAACAAAGGCGAAGACGGCGAGAAGGGTCACGGATTGGGGATCAAGGTGCAACATGTGGATCTGATAATGGGCAAGCACTGCATTGAAGAAGGTGGAGAAAGGAGGAACCATGCCATCCCACAGGGCGTCGATGAAGAATGGGACCTTGGTGGCTGTTGCTACCTCTTGAGCATGCGTTGATTTTCCCTTGAAGAGGAAAGGGTGATGCAACAAAGTAGCGTAAGTATTTCCCTCAGTTTTTGAGAACCAAGGTATCAATCCAGTAGGAGGCCACACGCAAGTCCCTCGTACCTGCACAAACAAATAAGAACCATGCAACCAACGCGATAAAGGGGTTGTCAATCCCTTCACGGCCACTTGCAAAAGTGAGATCTGATAGAGATGATAAGATAATATTTTTGGTATTTTTATGATAAAGAGTGAAAGTAAAGAACGCAAAGTAAAATAAACGGCGCCAGAAATAGCTAGTTGACGGGAGATTAATATGATGGAGAATAGACCCGGGGGCCATAGGTTTCACTAGTGGCTTCTCTCAAGATAGCATAAGTCTTACGGTGGGTGAAGAAATTACTATCGAGCAATTGATAGAATTGAGCATATTTATGAGAATATCTAGGCATGATCATGTATATAGGCATCACGTCCGCAACAAGTAGACTGACTCCTGCCTGCATCTACTACTATTACTCCACACATCGACTGCTATCCAGCATGCATCTAGAGTATTAAGTTCATAAGAACAGAGTAACACATTAGGCAAGATGACATGATGTAGAGGGATAAACTCAAGCAATATGATATAAACCCCATCTTTTTATCCTCGATGGCAACAATACAATACGTGTCATTTCCCCTACTGTCACTGGGATCGAGCACCGCATGATTGAACCCAAAGCTAAGCACTTCTCCCATTGCATGAAAGATCAATCTAGTAGGCCAAACCAAACTGATAATTCGAAGAGACTTGCAAAGATAACCAATCATACATAAAAGAATTCAGAGAAGATTCAAATATTGTTCATAGATAATCTTGATCATAAACCCACAATTCATCGGATCTCGACAAACACACCGCAAAAAAGAGTTACATCAAATAGATCTCCAAGAAGATCGAGGAGAACTTTGTATTGAGATCCAAAAAGAGAGAAGAAGCCATCTAGCTAATAACTATGGACCCAAAGGTATGTGGTAAACTACTCACACATCATCGGAGAGGCTATGGTGTTGATGTAGAAGCCCTCCGTGATCGATGCCCCCTCCGGCGGAGCGCCGGAAAAGGCCCCAAGATGGGATCTCACGGGTACAGAAGGTTGCGGCGGTGGAAATAGGGTTTCGTTGTGCTCTTTGATGGTTTCGGGGTACGTAGGTATATATAGGAGGAAGAAGTAGGTCGGTGGAGCCACGAGGGACCCACGAGGGTGGGGGGCGCGCACAGGGGGCAGGCGCGCCTCCCTGCCTCGTGGCCTCCTTGTTGATTGCTTGACGTCCACTCCAAGTCCTCTGGATCACGTTTCTTCCCAAAATCACGCTCCCGAAGGTTTCATTCCGTTTGGACTCCATTTGGTATTCCTTTTCTGCGAAACACTGAAATAGGAAAAAATAACAATTTGCACTGGGCCTTGGGTTAATAGGTTAGTCCCAAAAATAATATAAAAGTGTATAATAAAGCCCATTAAACATCCAAAACAGAATATATAATAGCATGGAGCAATAAAAAATTATAGATACGTTGGAGACGTATCAAGCATCCCCAAGCTTAATTCCTGCTCGTCCTCGAGTAGGTAAATGATAAAAACAGAATTTTTGATGTGGAATGCTACCTGGCATATTCTTCAATGTAATTTTCTTTATTGTGGCATGAATGTTCGGATCCGAAAGATTCAAGATAAAAGTTTAATATCGACATAAAAATAATAACACTTCAAGCATACTAACCAAGCAATTATGTCTTCTCAAAATAACATAGCCAAAGAAAGCTCATCCCTACAAAATCATATAGTTTGGCCATGCTTCATTCTCATCACACAAGAATGCTCTCATCTTGCACAACCCCGATGACAAGCCAAGCAATTGTTTCATACTTTAGTAATCTCAAACGTTTTCAACTTTCACGCAATACATGAGCTTGAGCCATGGATATAACACTATGGGTGGAATAGAATATAATGATGGGGGTTATGTGGAGAAGACAAAAAGGAGAAAGTCTCACATTGACACGGCTAATCAACGGGCTAGGGAGAGGCCCATGAATTGATGTCAATGCAAGGAGTAGGGATTGCCATGCAACGGATGCACTAGAGCTATAAATGTATGAAAGCTCAACAAAAGAAACTAAGTGGGTGTGCATCCAACTTGCTTGCTCACGAAGACCTAGGGCATTTGAGGAAGCCCATTGTTGGAATATACAAGCCAAGTTCTATAATGAAAAATTCCCACTAGTATATGAAAGTGACAAAACAAGAGACTCTCTATCATAAAGATCATGGTGCTACTTTGAAGCACAAGTGTGGAAAAAAAGGATAGCAGCATTGTCCCTTTTTATTTCTCTTTTTTTGGGGGGCCTTCTTTTTTTGGCCTTTCTCTTTTTTTATTTGGGACAATGCTCTATTAATGATGATCATCACACTTCTATTTATTTACAACTCAATGACTGCGACTCGATACTAGAACAAAATATGACTCTATATGAACGCCTCCGGCGGTGTACTGGGATGGGCAATGAATCAAGAGTGACATGTATGAAAGAATTATGAACGGTGGCTTTGCCACAAATATGATGTCAACTACATGATCATGCAAGGCAATATGACAATGATGAAGCGTGTCATAATAAACGGAACGGTGGAAAGTTGCATGGCAATATATCTCGGAATGGCTATGGAAATGCCATAATAGGTAGGTATGGTGGCTGTTTTGAGGAAGATATAAGGAGGTTTATGTGTGATAGAGTGTATCGTATCACGGGGTTTGGATGCACCGGCGAAGTTTGCACCAACTCTCAAGGTGAGAAAGGGCAATGCACGGTACCGAAGAGGCTAGCAATGATGGAAGGTTGAGAGTGCGTATAATCCATGGACTCAACATTAGTAATAAAGAACTCACATACTTATTGCAAAAATCTACAAGTCATCAAAAACCAAGCACTACGCGCATGCTCCTAGGGGGATAGATTGGTAGGAAAAGACCATCGCTCGTCCCCGACCGCCACTCATAAGGATGACAATCAAAGAACACCTCATGTTTCAAATTTGTTACATAACGTTTACCATACGTGCATGCTACGGGACTTGCAAACTTCAACACAAGTATTTCTCAAATTCACAACTACTCAACTAGCAAACCTTTAATATCACTACCTCCATATCTCAAAACAATCATCAAGTATCAAACTTCTCTTAGTATTCAACGCACTTATATGAAAGTTTTTATTATACTAATCTTGGATGCCTATCATATTAGGACTAAATTTATAACCAAAGAAAATTACCATGCTGTTCTAAAGGACTCTCAAAATAATTTAAGTGAAGCATGAGAGATCAATAATTTCTATAAAATAGAACCACCGCCGTGCTCTAAAAGATATAAGTGAAGCACTAGAGCAAAAACTATATAGCTCAAAAGATATAAGTGAAGCACATAGAGTATTCTAATAAATTCCGATTAATGTGTGTCTTTACCAAAAGGTGTGTAAAGCAAGGATGATTGTGGTAAACTAAAAAGCAAAGACTCAAATCATACAAGACACTCCAAGCAAAACACATATCATGTGGTGAATAAAAATATAGCTCCAAGTAAAGTTACCGATGCACGAAGACAAAAGAGGGGATGCCTTCCGGGGCATCTCCAAGCTTAGGCTTTTTGGTGTCCTTGGATTTTACCTTGGGGTGCCTTGGGAATCCCCAAGCTTAGGCTCTTGCCACTCCTTGTTCCATAACCCATCAAATCTTTACCCAAAACTTGAAAACTTCACAACACAAAACTTAACAGAAAATCTCATGAGATCCGTTAGCGAAAGAAAACAAAACACCACATTAATGAACTCATTCTTTATTTGTACTGCTTTTAAACCTACTGTATTCCAACTTCTCTATGGTTCATAAACTCCATTACTAGCCATAGATTCATCAAAATAAGCAAACAACACACTAAAAATAGAATCTGTCAAAAACAGAACAGTCTGTAGTAATCTGTATCTAACGCAAACTTCTGTAACTAAGAAAAATCTACCAAAATAGGACGACCTAGATAATTTGTTTATTGATCTACTGCAATTGGAATCAGTTTTTATCACGTTCTGTTGATTTTTAACAATTGTTTTCGTGAACAGAAAGTTTCTGGAATTTTCAGCAAGATCAAATAACTATCATCCAAGAAGATCCTATTGGTTTAACTTGGGACAAACACTAATTAAAACATAAAAAATAATCTAACCGGAGGCTAGATCGAAGATTTATTACTAAACAGAACCAAAAAGCAAGAAACAAAAATAAAATTGGGTTGCCTCCCAACAAGCGCTATCGTTTAACGCCCCTAGCTAGGCATAAAGGCAAGGATAGATCTAGGTATTGCCATCTTTGGTGTTGGGAAAGAAAAGAGAAAATTTATTATCTATAGCATTTATCTTTCTATTTTGAGAAAGCACGTGGCCATTAATGGTGGAAGAAAGATTAAGCACGCTACGGAAATTTGCATCTAAGCTAGCCTTCATCTCTTTGATAATTTTGTTTTGGTAAAACACAAAAGAGAGGTGGATTCAACTTTCTCACTCATAGGGTGCCCAAATATAGTTTTCATCTTTTCATAGGTATCTATGGAATCCCCTTCAAGAAAACCCTCTTCAAAAATAGAATCTAAAACTTGCTTGAACGAAGCGGGCAGCCCAACATAAAAGCTTTTTAGGTATATCTCAATTTGATATTGTGGCACATAGCTAGCTCGGATCCATAAAAGCCTATCCCAAGCATCTTTCAAAGACTCATCAAGTAAATAACGAAAAATTCCGGGATCATCTTCATTGATATTATTCAAACACTCATTGATAACCCCGGTAGGTCTTTCCATGGCATCATTATTTATGAGCTTAGAAAGGACAGAGGGACTATCCAAAGTATTAAAACCCTGGAGAGAGCCCTTAGCCCTTTTTGATTCGGCCATGGCATAAGAAAAACAACGGGAAAGAGGCGAACAGAAAAAGGGGGCGAATAAGACGGCAAGGGTGAAGTGGGGGAGAGGAAAATGAGAGGCAAATGGCAAATAATGTAATGCGAGGGAGAAGAGTTTGTGATGGGTACTTGGTATGTCTTGACTTGTGCGTAGACTCCCCGGCAACGGCGCCAGAAATGGCTCGTTGTCGGGAGATCAAATCTTGACTTGACTTGGTGTACACCTCCCCGGCAACTGCGCCAGAAATCCTTCTTGCTACCTCTTGAGCATGCGTTGGTTTTCCCTTGAACAGGAAAGGGTGATGCAGCAAAGTAGCGTAAGTATTTCCCTCAGTTTTTGAGAACCAAGGTATCAATCCAGTAGGAGGCCACACGCAAGTCCCTCGTACCTGCACAAACAAATAAGAACCTTGCAACCAACGCGATAAAGGGGTTATCAGTCCCTTCACGGCCAATTGCAAAAGTGAGATCTGATAGAGATGATAAGATAATATTTTTGGTATTTTTACGATAAAGAGTGAAAGTAAAGAACGTAAAGTAAAATAAACGGCGCCAGAAATAGCTAGTTGACGGGAGATTAATATGATGGAGAATAGACCCGGGGCCATAGGTTTCACTAGTGGCTTCTCTCAAGATAGCATAAGTATTACGGTGGGTGAACAAATTACTGTCGAGCAATTGATAGAATTGAGCATAGTTATGAGAATATCTAGGCATGATCATGTATAGGCATCACGTCCGCAACAAGTAGACCGACTCCTGCCTGCATCTACTACTATTACTCCACACATCGACCGCTATCCAGCATGCATCTAGAGTATTAAGTTCATAAGAACAGAGTAATGCATTAGGCAAGATGACATGATGTAGAGGGATAAACTCAAGCAATATGATATAAACCCCATCTTTTTATCCTCGATGGCAACAATACAATACGTGTCGTTTCCCCTACTGTCACTAGGATCGAGCACCGCATGATTGAACCCAAAGCTAAGCACTTCTCCCATTGCAAGAAAGATCAATCGAGTAGGCCAAACCAGACTGATAATTTGAAGAGACTTGCAAAGATAACCAATCATACATAAAAGAATTCGGAGAAGATTCAAATATTGTTCATAGATAGTCTTGATCATAAACCCACAATTCATCGGATCCCGACAAACACGCCGCAAAAAAGAGTTACATCGAATAGATCTCCAAGAAGATCGAGGAGAACTTTGTATTGAGATCCAAAGAGAGAGAAGAAGCCATCTAGCTAATAACTATGGACCCGAAGGTTTTTGGTAAACTACTCACACATAATCGGAGAGGCTATGTTGTTGATGTAGAAGCCCTCCGTGATCGATGCCCCTCCGGCAGAGCGCCGAAAAAGGCCCCAAGATGGGATCTCACGGGTACAGAAGGTTGCGGCGGTGGAAATAGGGTTTCGTGGTGCTCTTCGATGGTTTCGGGGTACGTAGGTATATATAGGAGGAAGAAGTAGGTCGGTGGAGCCACGAGGGGCCCATGAGGGTGAGGGGCGCGCCCAGGGGGCAGGCGCGCCTCTCTGCCTCGTGGCCTCCTTATTGATTGCTTGACGTCCACGCCAAGTCCTCTGGATCTCGTTTGTTCCAAAAATCACGCTCCCGGAGGTTTCATTCCGTTTGGACTCCGTTTGGTATTCCTTTTCTGCGAAACACTGAAATAGGCAAAAAAACAGCAATTTGCACTAGGCCTGGGGTTAATAGGTTAGTCCCAAAAATAATATAAAAGTGTATAATAAAGCCCATTAAACATCCAAAACAGAATATATAATAGCATGGAGCAGCAAAAATTATAGATACGTTGGAGACGTATCAGCTGTCCTGTCGACACGAGCTCGAGACGCAGGCCAGGCCACCGTCCCTCCCCACTCATTGAAGCTGGAGGTGAGCATGGGGCGCACCTTGTCCATGGCTTCATGGTTGAGCACCAGCGGCCTGCCGACGGCAGCCTCAATGGCCGGACATAGTTCGGCGGAGGACATGGGCTTCTTCCCTTTCTCCGTTCGATCTGGCGCCATGGCGTTGGGAGGACTAAGCTCAGATCGGATTAGGAGAAGGCGCTGAGCTTCGAGGAATCGAAAGAATTGGGGGAGTGCGCCGCAACAATGAGAGGGAAACCGTGTAGACCGCGGTGGCCGTCTAGCCAGGCGGGTATCAAGGCTGCGTGGGGAAGCGGAGACGCCCACGTCCAATCAACCGCCATGCATCGACCAAGGCCGCAGGCTGTTGGGGCCCGCGGTGCTCCGCACTTGCCCTTTGGCTTCGCCTCGAAGCCAAGTCCGAGCGCGCCTTGGGCCCGGGGGCTACTGTCGGCGTTCTGGGAACGGGGGTCCCCAGACTTGCCTAACTGCGGCCCACGGCGTGGGTCCTCCTGCGGGCCCGTACGACCCATCTTCACCAGCAAGCACTCAAGACCCTCGCAAGGCGGACGACACAAGACCTCCTCAGGGGCGGCCTCACCAGGCTGGCTCGCGATTAGCAGAGAGATCAAGGCAAGGTGAACCTCGCGACGTTCCCGTGACGCAAGCCATGACGACCAAGGCCAGGCGGGCGCCATGCGAGCGCCAGCACGCACAATGTCCCCGTTTCCCCTTTGGTGCTAAAGGGGTAAGCGCAGGTGAGGAGTCCCGAGGCGTCAGGCAAAGGTTTCCATATCGGTGCAACGAGACCAAGACCAGCAGGACGGTAGGACGGAGGTCACCATGGAGCCCAAGACGGCGTCACCACCACAGCCTTTGGCAGGCGAAGACTACTTTTGTCAGGATAGCTATACTAGCTGCCCCCCTTCAAACTTGGCTGTTGTGGCATCCCCTCCCGCTCAATATTTGGGAAGAGGACCAGGGCCTCTATAAATAGGACTAGCCACCTCCATAGCAGGGAGGATCGAAACCTTGGCCAACTAACCAAGCACAAGAACACCTCACCTCAGGAGGCTGTTCTTCCCTTGTACTATTCATCCTCAGCCCAAGAGGCAATCCGCCACCATCACACTGGAGTAGGGTATTACACCACAACGGTGTCCCGAACCAGTATAAATCTTGTGTCCTCGTGTTCTTTGGGTTAGGCGAGCTAGTCCGTGAGATTGTGGAGTCTGGGAGCTTGGGAAAGGAGTGACCTTCGTGCGCACCCCAGTGTTCGAACCTCAAGGGCTTCGCCGGAAGCCGAAATCTGACAATGTCCTAGTGAAAGGACTTAGTTGCGGAGCCATGGCGACGAGGTTAGCTTAAAGGGGTTAAACGGGACAAAGGACACGAGGAGTTTATACTGGTTCGGCCCCTTGCGGAGAAGGTAAAGGCCTAATCCAGTTTGAGGTGGTATTGCTAGGGTTTCGATTACCAGGGAGCGAATACGCTTTGTCTGGCTTTTGATCTGTTGTTTCTTGCCCTAAGCCGCTGCCGGGTTGTCCCCTTATATACATGGGTTGATGCCCTGCGGCCTATAGAGTCCCGTCCTGCTCATACAAACGTGTATGGCCCGGTGACTTATCTTACATGCCTTACAATACAAGTTACATATACATGGCGGTTTACACTTATGGGCCTTAAGCCGCCTTCGGGTTTGGGCACTTTAACAAGCCTGCCTCACAAACTGCCATCTTCAATATACTCTTGGGCTTCAAAGAGATGAACCACCATTGGGATAACCCGGCCCCTCCTGGGCGGGTCATATCCAATAGTCATATCCCCAACATTAGGCCCCAGGTTGATTTGAACTTGTTCATGTCAATCTTCAACACTTAGAAAAAATCCTTCTTCATCTTCCTGTGTTATCTGTAACCCGCCATGACATCATCTCCTGAAATTGTGGCAACCCGCCATGACATCACCTGTTATTAATATTACATACGTCCCAATCTTAATAAATCTTTTCCTTTACCGAACCTCCGAAAATCGAGGCGTCCGCGCCGTCACATGTCCATTTTCTTGTCTCCTCGATTCCCGTGCATGCCACTTATCCTTCCAGCCTTATAAATAGGGCCATGGGTCCTCTTTCACTCTCCCCCTTTTGCCTTCTCGCCTTCTTCTTCCTCCTTGCAACGCTCCAGCGTGCCCGAGCTCCGCCGTCGTTGATCTTCGTCTACTGCTTCAACTCCGGCCGCTGCATCACCCTGAACGCACCAGAACATCACAGCGCTCTTCCGCTATTCATCTGCATCGGTAAGCCATCACTTTTCCTCTTTAACAGATCTGTCTTAGGGTTTCCCTGTTCGTCGGTGTTCATCACCGTTCCTCCTTCTCTTTCTTAGATTTCATAGTGTTTGATCTGAAAAACGACACCAATCTTGTGCGGTAGCAGTTTTAGCACTAGGTTTTTAATATCAGAATATATCCTGATTGCAAATAGATCTCATCTGGATCGGCCACCGCCACCTTAAGTTTAGATTTTATTTCATTTTTCTGAACAACTGCAGATCCAATCTTATAGCTTCAACCTGTGAAACCTGTTTGTCCCAACACTTAGTAAAATTTGCTCTTGTCAGATCTTGAATACCCGTGCTGGTCATGGCGGCTTACATCACCCGTTCATAATTACCCATATATCATTAGTCCCCACTTAAGCCGCCAGTCTGAATAGATACTTATAGCATTTACCTCCGGCTTAAATGAATTAACTTAAACCGGCAAACTTTTCTCCCTTTTAGGCTTCCCTTTTCACAATGCCGCCAAAGACAGTTACTTCATGCAACTGGGCTCACTCAAAGATTTTGTCAAAATCGGGTACTTGCCAGCAAAGAATGTCATGCATTATCGTGCCCCCGATCCAGGCGAAGAAACACCTCAGCCAAAGGATGATGAAGTCATTGTTTTTACCGATCACATGAACCAGGGCTTCTCACCGCCCCGCTCTAAATTTTTCCGAGACGTTCTGCACTTTTTCCAACTCCATCCTCAAGACATCGGACCCAATTCCGTGTCGAACATCTGCAACTTCCAAGTCTTCTATGAAGTATACCTTCAAGAAGAGCCCAGTGTCGAACTCTTTAGGGATTTTTTTATCTGAACCACCAAAATGAGTTCACGAATGGGCCCAGCTTGGAACTTGGCGGAATCTCAATTCAACGCAGAAGAGATGCCTGAAGGAAATATGCCCTAGAGGCAATAATAAAGTTGTTATTTATATTTCCTTATATCATGATAAATGTTTATTATTCATGCTACAATTGTATTAATCGGAAACTTAGTACATGTGTGAATACATAGACAAAACAGAGTGTGCCTAGTATGCCTCTACTTGACTAGCTCGTTAATCAAAGATGGTTATGTTTCCTGACCATAGACATGTGTTGTCATTTGATGAACGGGATCACATCATTAGAGAATGATGTGATGGACAAGACCCATCCTTTAGCTTAGCATTATGATCGTTGAGTTTTATTGCTATTGATTTCTTCATGACTTATACATGTTCCTCTGACTATGAGATTATGCAACTCCCGAATACCGGAGGAACACCTTGTGTGCTATCAAACGTCACAATGTAACTGGGTGATTATAAAGATGCTCTACAGGTGTCTCCGAAGGTGTTTGTTGGGTTGGCATAGATCGAGATTAGGATTTGTCACTCCGTATATCGAAGAGGTATCTCTGGGCCCTCTGGGTAATGCACATCACTATAAGCCTTGTAAGCAATGTGACTAATGAGTTAGTGTCGGGATGATGCACTACGGAACGAGTAAAGAGACTTGCCGGTAACGAGATTGAACTAGGAATGATGATACCAAGATCGAATCTCGGGCAAGTAACATACCGATGACAAAGGGAACAACGTATGTTGCTATGCGGTTTGACCGATAAAGATCTTCGTAAAATATGTAGGAGATGATAACCCACAAGTATAGGGGATCAATTGTAGCCTCTTTCGATAAGTAAGAGTGTCGAACCCAACGAGGAGCTAAAGGTAGAACAAATATTCCCTCAAGTTCTATCGACCACCGATACAACTCTACGCACGCTTAACGTTCCCTTTACCGGGAACACGTATGAAAACAAAAAATACTTTGTAGGTGTTGTTGGATAGATTTGCAAGATAATAAAGAGCGTGTAAATAAAAAGTAGGGGCTGTTTAGATTAAGACACAACTAAGTTAGTTTTAGTAGAGAGCTTGTTGTCACACAAGAAAGTTATTTGTCCCTAGGCAATCGATAACTAGACCGGTAATCATTATTGCAATTTTATTTGAGGGAGAGGAATAAGCTAACATACTTTCTCTTCTTGGATCATATGCACTTATGATTGGAACTCTAGCAAGCATCCGCAACTACTAAAGATCATGAAGGTAAAACCCAACCATAGCATTAAAGCATCATGTCCTCTTTATCCCATACGCAACAACCTACTTACTCGGGTATATGCTTCTGTCACTCACGCCACCCACCATAAGCGAATTATGAACGTATTGCAACACCCTACAGCGGGAATCCCTCACGCTTGCGCGACACGGAGAGCACCATAGGACAGCACCAATAATAAAACATGCAACTCAAACCAATCACGATCATCAATTAACCCATAGGACAAAACGGATCTACTCAAACATCATAGGATAGCCATACATCATTGGGAAATAATATATAGCGTTGAGCACCATGTTTAAGTAGAGATTACAGCGGGTAAAAGAGGGGGTTACACCGCTGCATAGAGGGGAGAAGAGTTGGTGATGACGGAGGTGAAGTTGTTGGTGTAGATTGCGGTGACGATGATGGCCCCGGCGGCACTCCGGTGCCACCGGAAGCGAGGGGGAGAGAGCCCCCCTCCTTCTTCTTCTTCCTTTACTTTCTCCCTAGATGGGAGAAGGGTTTCCCCTCTGGTCCATGGTCTCCATGGCATGGGAGGGGCGAGAGCCCCTCCGAGATTGGATCTGTCTCTCTGTCTCTCTCTGTTTCTGCGCTCTAGTTTCTGCCCTTTCACCGTTTCTTTTATAACCGGAGATCCGTAACTCCGATTGGGCTGAATTTTAGACACGATCTCTATCCGGAAATTAGCTTTCTTGCGGCGAAAGAAGGGCTCCAACCACCTTACGGGGTGGCCACGAGGGTCTAGCGCGCGCCCCCTGCCTCGTGGCCCCCTCGGGCATCGTATCACATTGATTCTTCTTCCCAAAAATCAGAAATGTTCCAAAAAAAAAATCTCCGTCCATTTTTATCCCGTTTGGACTCCGTTTGATATGGATTTTCTGCGAAACAAAAAACATGCACCAAACAGGAACTGGCACTGGGCACTGGATCAATATGTTAGTCCCAAAAATAGTATAAAAAGTTGCCAAAAGTATATGAAAGTTGTGGAATATTGGCATGGAACAATCAAAATTTATAGATACGACGGAGACGTATCAGCATCCCCAAGCTTAATTGCTGCTCATCCTCGAGTAGGTAAATGATAAAAAGATAATTTTTGATGTGGAATGCTACCTAGCATAATCTTGATCACATAATCTAATCATGGCATGAATATTAAGATACGAGTGATTCAAAGCAATAGTCTATAATTTGACATAAAAACAATAATACTTCAAGCCTACTAATAAAGCAATCATGTCTTTTCAAAATAACATGGCCAAAGAAAGTTATCCCTACAAAATCATATAGTCTGGCTATGCTCCATCTTCACCACACAAAATATTCACATCATGCACAACCCCGATGACAAGCCGAGCAATTGGTTCATACTTTTTAACGTGCTTCAGCTTTTTCAACCCTCACGCAATACATGAGCGCAAGCCATGGACATAGCACTATAGGTGGAATAGAATATGATGATGGGGGTTATGTGGAGAAGACAAAAAAGGAGAAAGTCTCACATCGACGCGGCTAATCAACGGGCTATGGAGATGCCCATCAATTGATGTCAATGTGAGGAGTAGGGATTGCCATGCGACGGATGCACTAGAGTATAAGTATATGAAAGCTCAAACTGAAACTAAGTGGGTGTGCATCCAACTTGCTTGCTCATGAAGACCTAGGGCATTTGAGGAAGCCCATCGTTGGAATATACAAGCCAAGTTCTATAATGAAAATTCCCACTAGTATATGAAAGTGATAACTCAAGAGACTCTCTATATGAAGAACATGGTGCTACTTTGAAGCACAAGTGTGGTAAAAGGATAGTAACATTGCCCCTTTTTCTCTCTTTTTTTGCGGGCTTCTTTGGCCCCCTTTTTTTATTTAGGCTTCTTTGGCCTCTTTTTTTGATGGGGCAATGCTCTAATAATGATGATCATCACACTTTTATTTACTTACAACTCAATATTACAACTCGATACTAGAGCAAAGATATGACTCTATATGAATGCCTCCGGTGGTGTACCGGGATGTGCAATGATCTAGCATAGCAATGACATCAAAAAACGGACAAGCCATGAAAACATCATGCTAGCTATCTTGCGATCGTGCAAAGCAATATGACAATAAATGCTCAAGTCATGTATATGATGATGATGGAAGTTGCATGGCAATATATCTCGGAATGGCTATGGAAATGCCATGATAGGTAGGTGTGGTGGCTGTTTTGAGGAAGATATAATGAGGCTTATGTGTGATAGAGCGTATCGTATCACGGGGTTTGGATGCACCGGCGAAGTTTGCACCAACTCTCGAGGTGAGAAAGGGCAATGCATGGTACCGAAGAGGCTAGCAATGATGGAAGGGTGAGAGTGCGTATAATCCATGGACTCAACATTAGTCATAAAGAACTCATATACTTATTGCAAAAGTTTATTAGCCCTTGAAGCAAAGTACTACTACGCATGCCCCTAGGGGGATAGATTGGTAGGAAAAGACCATCGCTCGTCCCCGACCGCCAGTCATAAGGAAGACAATCAATAAATACCTCATGCTCCTACTTCGTTACATAACGGTTCACCATACGTGCATGCTACGGGAATCACAAACCTCAACACAAGTATTTCTACTAATCCACAACTACCCACTAGCATGAATCTAATATCACCATCTTTATATCGCAAAACTATTGCAAGGAATCAAACATATCATATTCAGTGATCTGCAAGTTTTTATGTAGGATTTTATGACTAACCATGTGAATGACCAGTTCCTGTCATCTCTCTAAATAGATATAAGTGAAGCAAGAGAGTTTAATTCTTTGTACAAAAGATATGCCCACGCTCTAACAAGTATAAGTGAAGCAAAAGAGCATTCTACAAATGGCGGTTTTCTATGTGAAGAGAAACAAGCAATCCAAACTTCAAATGATATAAGTGAAGCACAAGAAGCATTCTATAAAGCCATACTCAAAAGATTTAAGTGAAGTGCAATGAGCATTCTATAAATCAACCAAGGACTACCTCATACCAGCATGGTTCATAAAAGAAAAATGAAAACTAAATGCAAAAGACGCTCCAAGATTGCACATATCGCATGAACGAAACGAATCCGAAAACATACCGATACTTGTTGAAGAAAGAGGGGATGCCTTCCGGGTCATCCCCAAACTTAGACGCTTGAGTCTCCTTGAATATTTACTTGGGGTGCCTTGGGCATCCCCAAGCTTGAGCTCTTGCCTCTCTTCCTTCCTCTCACATCGAGACCTTCTCGATCATCGAACACTTCATCCACACAAAACTTCAACAGAAAACTCGGTAAGATCCGTTAGTATAATAAAGCAAATCACTACTCTA
Organism: Aegilops tauschii subsp. strangulata; assembly: GCF_002575655.3. Classification (NCBI taxonomy): domain Eukaryota; kingdom Viridiplantae; phylum Streptophyta; class Magnoliopsida; order Poales; family Poaceae; genus Aegilops; species Aegilops tauschii. Next base: position 327,626,882 of record NC_053040.3, read on the forward strand.
AGTACTGTTGCAAAACAATTCATATTTTGTTTTGGCATTGTGTCTACTGTATTATAACCTTTTCATGGCTTAATCCACTGATATAAATCGATAGTTTCATCAAAACAAGCAAACTATGCATCAAAAACAGAATCTGTCTAAAACAGAACAGTCTGTAATAATCTGAACATTCACCATACTTATGATACTTGAAAAATTCTGCAAAAATTAGGAAAAATAAAAAATTTGTATAGAAATACAGTGCAAAAATAATCAGAACCATTTGACGTTCGAGTAAAAAATGTAAAATCGCGCACTACAGCCAAAGTTTCTGTCCTGCACCGCACAAACCAACAAACATTGTAAACATCCTAAAGGCAAACCTTGGCACATTATTTTTATAATACAATGGAATTTTACAAGGGGAGAATTATTTTTGTTGAAAAGTTTCTGTAATGAAGATCCACAAAGTTTCCATGAGCATGAACAAAGTTCAAGGCTAGCTCCCACTTCAACAATGCTCGTCTTTCTCACTTTCGCTTTTCTTTTTGAAAAGTTTCGGGTTCCCTTCTTTATTTTTTTGTTTTTAAACTATAAGAAAGCACTTAACAGAATGAAATGACTCTCTAAAACTTCCGGGTTGTCTCCCTGGCAGCGCTTTCTTTAAAGCCATTAAGCTAGGCATATAGTGCTCAAGTAGTGAATCCACCTGGATCCCAAGGTATATCAAAGCCAATTTTAATTAGCAATGATTTAGCATTTAGTAGTGAGCACAAGGAAACATATATCATGCAAAAACGAAGTCTAACTCTCTTCCTATGCATCGGCATGTCATAAAAGAACAATTCATGCACACAAAGTAAAGGCCAATTCATAGTATAAATAGTTTTTTGCAATTTTATCGTGTTGGAAACATACAGAGGCGGAGATGTAGTTCCTCTCTCATAATAATTGCAAGTAGGAGCAGCAAGCACATGCATATTATATTCATCAAAATCATCATGTGCAACGGTAAAAGGCAACCCATCAATATAATCCTTAATAAGTGCAAATTTCTCCGATATAGTGTAGTCGGGAGAATTCAAAAAGATAATAGGACTATCATGTGTGGGTGCAATAGCAACAATTTCATGTGTAACATAAGGAACTATAGCAATTTCATCTCCATGAGCATAATTCATATTGGCATCTTAGCCACAAGCATAGCAAGCATCATCAAAAAGGGATATTTCAAGAGAATCAATGGGATCATAACAATCATCATAGCATTCATCCTTCGGTAAGCATGAAGGGAAATTAGACAATGTATGAGTTGAAGAGTTACTCTCATTAGAAGGTGGGCACGGGTAGCTAATCCGCTCTTCCTCCTCTTGTTCTTCGCTCTCCTCGTCATCTTTTTCATCCAATGAGCTCACAGTTTTAGTAATTTCTTCTTCCATAGTTTCTTGCAAAATATTAGTCTCTTCTTGGACAGTGGAGACTTTCTTAATAAAAGAATCAATATCGGAATTATATTCATAATTCTCATAGCAATATTTCAATATAGCAAAATTTTCAGGCCTATAAACATCATCATCAAAAGCTTCATACTTTTCAAACAAAGATTCAATTTCATAAGCACCCTTAAAAGCAACAAATTCTTCAATTTTCTCTACATCATAGTAATCATATATACCATTAGCATAAGAAGCCAAGGTTTCATTATCATTAAATTTGCATGAAAAGGGAAGGTGTGGAGCCTTCATCCTAGAGCAACAAGTATAATCATATCTCAAGCATAGTTGCCTAGCATACCACTTCAACATATAAATTTGATCCCATAATAGTTTCCCTTTTTGAGTCAAGCGATAATCCCTAAAGTATTCACGTTGGTCCAACGTGTCTCCCATTACATAATTAAAAGAGGTTTTCTCAGGATTATCAAAGTGGTACATAATATTTTTCACATATTGAGCATCGAGGGTTTTAGGAGGTTCCCCATCTCCATGAGCAGCAAGTACACCTAATTTTTTTGGTATTTCGTGTTCCATATCCATAACTAAAGATAAAGAACAACTAAGAACAGCAAATAAAAATTACTTAGTGATAAAGCAAACAAGCACACACAAGAATATTCACCCCACGCTATTGCTCCCCGGCAACGGCGCCAGAAAAAGGTCTTGATAACCCACAAGTATAGGGGATCAATTGTAGCCTCTTTCGATAAGTAAGAGTGTCGAACCCAACGAGGAGCTAAAGGTAGAACAAATATTCCCTCAAGTTCTATCGACCACCGATACAACTCTACGCACGCTTAACGTTCCCTTTACCGGGAACAAGTATGAAAACTAGAAATACTTTGTAGATGTTGTTGGATAGATTTGCAAGATAATAAAGAGCGCGTAAATAAAAAGTAGGGGCTGTTTAGATTAAGACACAACTAAGTTAGTTTTAGTAGAGAGCTTGTTGTCACACAAGAAAGTTATTTGTCCCTAGGCAATCGATAACTAGACCTGTAATCATTATTGCAATTTTGTTTGAGGGAGAGGCATAAGCTAACATACTTTCTATTCTTGGATCATATGCACTTATGATTGGAACTCTAGCAAGCATCTGCAACTATGAAAGATCATTAAGGTAAAACCCAACCATAGCATTAAAGCATCAAGTCCTCTTTATCCCATACGCAACAACCTACTTACTCGGGTATATGCTTCTGTCACTCACGCCACCCACCATAAGTGAATCGTGAAAGTATTGCAACACCCTACAGCGGGAATCCCCCACGCTTGCGCGACACGGAGAGCACCATAGGACAGCACCAATAATAAAACATGCAACTCAAACCAATCACGATCATCAATTAACCCATAGGACAAAACGGATCTACTCAAACATCATAGGATAGCCATACATCATTGGGAAATAATATATAGCGTTGAGCACCATGTTTAAGTAGAGATTACAGCGGGTAAAAGAGGGGGTTACACCGCTGCATAGAGGGGAGAAGAGTTGGTGATGACGGAGGTGAAGTTGTTGGGTGTAGATTGCGGTGACGATGATGGCCCCGGCGGCACTCCGGTGCCACCGGAAGCGAGGGGGAGAGAGCCCCCCCTCCTTCTTCTTCTTCCTTTACCTTCTCCCTAGATGGGAGAAGGGTTTCCCCTCTGGTCCATGGTCTCCATGGCGTGGGAGGGGCGAGAGCCCCTCCGAGATTGGATCTGTCTCTCTGTCTCTCTCTGTTTCTGCGCTCTAGTTTCTGCCCTTTCACCGTTTCTTTTATAACCGGAGATCCGGATCTCCGATTGGGCTGAATTTTGGACACGATCTCTATCCGGAAATTAGATTTCTTGCGGCGAAAGAAGGGCTCTAACCGCCTTATAGGGTGGCCACAAGGGTCCAGGGCGTGCCTGACTCCCTGGGGTGCGCCCCCTGCCTCGTGCCCCCCTCGGGCATCGTATCGCGTTGATTCTTCTTCCCAAAAATCAGAAATATTCCAAAAAAATCTCCGTCTGTTTTTATCCCGTTTGGACTTCGTTTGATATGGATTTTCTACGAAACAAAAAATGCAACAAACAGGAACTCGCACTGGGCACTGGATCAATATGTTAGTCCCAAAAATAGTATAAAAAGTTGCCAAAAGTATATGAAAGTTGTGGAATATTGGCATGGAACAATCAAAAATTATAGATACGACGGAGACGTATCAGGAGCCAATATGAGCATCCAGGTTCCGCTATTGGTTATTGACCACAGATGTGTCTCGGTCATGTCTACATAGTTCTCAAACCCGTAGGGTCCGCACGCTTAACGTTCGATGACGATTTGTATTATGAGTTATGTGATTTGATGACCGAAGTTTGTTCGGAGTCCCGAATAAGATCACGGACATACGAGGAGTCTCAAAATGGTCGAGAGGTAAAGATTCATATATTGGAAGGTTGCATTCAGACATCGGAATGGTTCCGAGTGATTCAGGCATTTTTTTGGAGTACCGGGAGGTTACCGGAACCCCCCTGGAAAAGATATGGGCCTTATGGGCCATAGGAGGGAGGCTAACCAGCTCACAAGGGGCTGGTGCGCCCCCCACAAGGGAGGAGGCCGAATTGGACTTGGGAAGGGGGTGCCACCCCCCCTTTTCCTTCTCCTACTACCTCTCCTTCCCCTTTTCCCCTTCGGTAGAAGGAAAAAAGGGTGGGGCTGAATCCTACTAGGACTGCAGTCCTAGTAGGACTCCCCTCTCCCTGGCGCGCCCGTTGTTGGCCGGCCTCCTCCTCCCCTCCTTTATATACGGGGGCAAGGGGCACCCCAAAGACACACAAGTTGATCTTTTAGCCGTGTGCGGTGCCCCCTCCACAGTTACACACCTTGGTCATATCGTCGTAGTGCTTAGGCGAAGCCCTGCGCCGGTAACTTCATCATCACCGTCACCGCGCCGTCGTGCTAACGGAACTTTCCCTCAGCCTCAACTGGATCAAGAGTTCGAGGGATGTCAGCGAGATGAACGTGTGCAGATCGCAGAGGTGCCGTGCGTTCGGTACTTGGATCGGTTGGATCGCGAAGACGTTCGACTACATCAACCGCGTTAGTAAACGCTTCTGCTTTCGGTCTACGAGGGTAGGTGGACACACTCTCCCCGCTCATTACTATGCTTCTCCTAGATAGATCTTGTGTGATCGTAGGCAAATTTCTGAAATACTACGTTCCCCTAAAGTGGCATCCGAGCCAGGTCTATGCATAGATGTTATATGAACGAGTAGAACACAAAGAGTTGTGGGCGATAATAGTCATACTTCTTACCAGCATGTCATACTTTGATTCAGCGGTATTGTTGGGTGAAGCGGCCGGACCGACATTACGCTTACGCTTAAGCGAGACTGGTTCTACCGACATGCTTTGCACATAGGTGGCTGGCGGGTGTAAGTTTCTCCAACTTTAGTTGTATCGAGTGTGACTACGCCCGGTCCTTGTTGAAGGCTAAAACAACAAACTTGACAAAAAATCGTTGTGGTTTTAATGCGTAGGTAAGAACGGTTCTTGCTAAGCTCGTAGCAGCCACGTAAAATTTGCAACAACAAGTAGAGGACGTCTAACTGTTTTTGCAGGGTATGCTATGATGTGATATGGTCAAGACATGATGATATATAAATTGTTGTATGAGATGATCAAGTTTTGTAATAGTTATCGGCAACTGGCAGGAGCCTTATGGTTGTTGCTTTATTGTATGAAATGTAATCGCCATCCAATTGCTTTACTTTATCACTAAGCGGTAGCAATAGTCGTGATAGCAATAGTTGGCGAGACGACAACGATGGTTCGATGGAGATCAAGGTGTCAAGCCGGTGACGATGGTGATCATGACGGTGCTTTGGAGATGGAGATCAAAGGCACAAGATGATGATGGCCATATCATATCACTTATTTGATTGCATGTTATGTTTATCCTTTTATGCATCTTATTTTGCTTAGTACGGCGGTAGCATTATAAGATGATCCCTCACTAAAATTTCAAGGTATAAGTGTTCTCCCTGAGTATGCACCGTTGCGACAGTTCTTTGTGCTGAGACACCACGTGATGATCGGGTGTGATAAGCTCTACGTTCACATACAACGGGTGCAAGCCAGTTTTGCACACACAGAATACTCGGGTTAAACTTGACGAGCCTAGCATATGCAGATATGGCCTCGAAACACTGAGACCGAAAGGTCGAGCGTGAATTATATAGTAGATATGATCAACATAGTGATGTTCACCATTGAAAACAACTCCATCTCACATGATGATCGGACATGGTTTAGTTGATATGGAACACGTGATCACTTAGATGATTAGAGGGATATCTATCTAAGTGGGAGTTCTTAAGTAATATGATTAATTGAACTTTAGTTTATCATGAACTTAGTCTTGATAGTGTTTGCATAACTATGTTGTAGATCAATAGCTTGCGATGTAGCTCCCCGTTTATTTTTTGATATGTTCCTAGAGAAAAACTATGTTGAAAGAAGATAGTAGCAATGATGCGGACTAGGTCCGTGATATGAGGATTATCCTCATTGCTGCACAGAAGAATTATGTCCTTGATGCACCGCTAGGTGACGGACCTATTGCAGGAGCAGATACAGACGTTATGAACGTTTGGCAAGCTCGATATGATGACTACTTGATAGTTTAGTGCGCCATGCTTTACGGCTTAAAACCGGGACTTCAAAAACGTTTTGAACGCCACAGAACAAATAAGATGTTCCAAGAGCTGAAATTGGTATTTCAGACTCATGCCCGAGTCGAGAGGTATGATACCTCTGACAAGTACATTGCCTAGAAGATGGAGGAGAATAGCTCAACCAGTGAGCATGTGCTCAGAATGTCTGAGTACTACAATCGCTTGAATCAAGTGGGAGTTAATCTTCCAGATAAAATAGTGATCGACAGAGTTCTTTAGTCACTATCACCAAGTTACTGGAACTTCGTGATGAACTACAATATGCAAGGGATGACGAAAACGATTCCCGAGCTCTTCGCGATGCTGAAATCGGCGAAGGTAGAAATCAAGAAAAGCATCAAGTGTTGATGGTTGACAAGACCACTAGTTTCAAGTAAAAGGGCAAGGGAAAGAAAGGGAACTTCAGGAAGAATGACAAGCAAGTTGCCACTCCCATGAAGAAGCCCAAAGCTAGACCCAAGCCTGGAACTTAGTGCTTCTACTGCAAAGGAAATGGTCACTGGAAGCGGAACTACTCCAAATACTTGGCGGATAAGAAGGATGGCAAATTGAAAAAAGGTATATTTGATATACATGTTATTGATGTGTACTTTACTAGTGTTTATAGCAACCCCTCGGTATTTGATACTGGTTCAGTTGCTAAGAGTAGTAACTAAAAACAGGAGTTGCAAAATAAATAGAGACTAGTTAAGGGCGAGGTGACGATGTGTGTTGGAAGTGATTCCAAGGTTGATAAGATCACCATCGCATGCTCCCTCTACCTTCGGGATTAGTATTGGACCTAAATAAATGTTATTTGGTGTTTCCGTTGAGCATGAATATGATTGGATCATGTTTATTGCGATACAGTTATTCATTTAAGTCAGAGAATAATTGTTGTTCTGTTTACAAGAATAAAACCTTCTATGGTCTTACATCCAATGTAAATGGTTTACTGAATCTCGATCGCAGTGATACACATATTGATAATATTGATGCCAAAAGACGCAAAGTTTATAATGATAGTGCAACATGTTTGTGGCACTGCCGTTTAGATCATATTGGTGTAAAGCACATGAACAAACTCCATGCTGATGGGCTTTTGGAATCACTTGATTATGAATCACTTGATGCTTGCGAACCATGCCTCATGGGCAAGATGACTAAGACTCCGTTCTCCGGATCAATGGAGCGAGCCACTGACTTATTGGAAATAATACATACTGATGTATGTAGTCCGATGAGTGTTGAGGCGCACGACAGGTATCGTTATTTTCTGACCTTCACAAATGATTTGAGCAGATATGAGTATATCTACTTAATGAAACACAAGTCTGAAACATTTGAAAAGTTCAAAGAATTTCAGAGTGAAGTGGAGAATCATCGTAACAAGAAAATAAAGTTTCTACGATCTGATCACAGAGGCGAATATTTGAGTTATGAGTTTGGCCTTCATTTAAAACAATGTGGAATAGTTTCGCAACTCACGCCACCTGGAACACCATAGCGTAATGGTGTGTCCGAACGCTGTAACCGTACTTTATTGGATATAGTGCGATCTATGATGTCTCTTACCGATTTACCACTATCGTTTTGGGGATTATGCATTAGAGACAGCTGCATTCACATTAAAATAGGGCACCATCTAAATCCGTCGAGACAACACCGTATGAACTATGGTTTGGCAAGAAACCTAAGGTGTCGTTTCTTAAAATTCGGGGCTGCGATGCTTATGCTTCAACCTGATAAGCTCGAACCCAAATTGGAGAAGTGCGTCTTCATAGGATACCCAAAAGAAACTGTTGGGTACACCTTCTATCACAGATCCGAAGGCAAGACATTTGTTGCTAAGAATGGATCCTTTCTACAGAAGGAGTTTCTCTCGAAAGAAGTGAGTGGGAGGAAAGTAGAACTTGATGAGTTAGTTGTACCTTCTCTCGAGTTGGAGAGTAGTTCATCACAGAAATCAGTTCAAGTGATGCCTACACCAATTAGTGAGGAAGTTAATGATGATGATCATGAAACTTTAGATCAAGTTACTACCGAACCTCATAGGTCAACCAGAGTATGTTCCGCACCAGAGTGGTACAGTAATCCTGTTCAGGAAGTCATGTTACTAGACCATGACGAACCTGCGAACTATGAGGAAGCGATGATGAGCCCAGATTCCGCTAAATGGCTTGAGGCCATGAAATCTGAGATGGGATCCATGTATGAGAACAAAGTATGGACTTTGATTGACTTGCCCGATGATCGGCGAGCCATTGAGAATAAATGGATCTTCAAGAGGAAGACGGACGCTGATAGTAGTGTTACTATCTACATAGCTCAAATTGTTGCAAAAAGTTTTTGACAAGTTCAAGGTGTTGACTACGATAAGTTTTTCTCACTCGTAGCGATGCTTAAGTCTGTCCGAATCATGTTAGCAATTGCTACATTTTATGAAATCTGGCAAATGGATGTCAAAACTACATTCCTTAATGGATTTTTAAAGAAGAGTTGTATATGATGCAACAAGAAGGTTTTGTCAATCCTAAAGGTGCTAGCAAAGTGTGCAAGCTCCAGCGATCCATCTATGGACTGGTGCAAGCATCTCGGAGTTGGAATATACGCTTTGATAAGTTGATCAAAGCATATAGTTTTATACAGACTTATGGTGAAGCCTGTATTTACAAGAAAGTGAGTGGGAGCACTACAGACTTTCTTATAAGTATATGTGAATGACATATTGTTGATCGGAAATGATGTAGAATTTTTTGTAAAGCATAAAGGAGTGTTTGAAAGGAGTATTTCAAAGAAAGACCTCGGTGAAGCTGCTTACATATTGGGCATCAAGATCTATAGAGATAGATCAAGATGCTTGATAAGATTTTTCAATGAGTACATACCTTGACAAGATTTTTTGAAGTAGTTCAAAATGGAACAGTCAAAGAAGGAGTTCTTGCCTGTATTGCAAGGTGTAAAGTTGAGTAAGACTCAAAACACGACCACTGCAGAAAATAGAAAGAGAATGAAAGTCATTCGCTATGCCTCAGCCATAGGTTATATAAAGTATGATATGTTGTGTACCAAACCTTTTGTGTACCTTGCAATGAGTTTGGCAAGGGGGTACGATATTGATCCAGGAGTGGACCACTTAACAGCGGTCAAAATTATCCTTAGAAGATAAAGGAGATATTTCTCGGTTATGGAGGTGATAAAGAGTTCGTCGTAAAGAGTTACGCCGATGCAAGCTTTTACACCGATCCGGATGACTCTGAGTCTCAATCTGGATATATATTGAAAGTGGGAGCAATTAGCTAGATAGCTCCATGCAGAGCATTGTAGACATAGAAAATTTGCAAAATACATACGGCTCTGAATATGACAGACCCATTGACTAAGCTTCTCTCACAAGCAAAACATGATCACACCTTAGTACTCTTTGGGTGTTAATCACATAACAATGTGAACTAGATTATTGACTCTAGTAAAACCCTTTGGGTATTAGTCACATGGAGATGTGAACTAATCACATGGTGATGTGAACTATTGGTGTTAAATCACATGGTGATGTGAACTATTGGTGTTAAATCACATGGTGATGTGAACGAGATTTTTGACTCTAGTGCAAGTGGGAGACTGAAGGAAATATGCCCTAGAGGCAATAATAAAGTTGTTATTTATATTTCCTTATATCATGATAAATGTTTATTATTCATGCTAGAATTGTATTAATCGGAAACTTAGTACATGTGTGAATACATAGACAAAACAGAGTGTCCCTAGTATGCCTCTACTTGACCAGCTCGTTAATCAAAGATGGTTATGTTTCCTGACCATAGACATGTGTTGTCATTTGATGAACGGGATCACATCATTAGAGAATAATGTGATGGACAAGACCCATCCGTTAGCTTAGCATTATGACGGTTGAGTTTTATTGCTATTGCTTTCTTCATGACATATACATGTTCCTCTGACTATGAGATTATGCAACTCCCGAATACCGTAGGAACACATTGTGTGCTATCAAACGTCACAACGTAACTGGGTGATTATAAAGATTCTCTACAGGTGTCTCTGAAGGTGTTTGTTGGGTTGGCATAGATCGAGATTAGGATTTGTCACTCTGTGTATCGAAGAGGTATCTCTGGGCCCTCTCGGTAATGCACATCACTATAAGCCTTGCAAGAAATGTGACTAATGAGTTAGTGTCGGGATGATGCATTACGGAACGAGTAAAGAGACTTGCCGGTAATGAGATTGAACTAGGTATGATGATACCGACGGTCGAATTTGAGGCAAGTAACATACCGATGACAAAGGGAACAACGTATGTTGTTATGTGGTTTGACCGATAAAGATCTTCGTAGAATATGTAGGAGCCAATATGAGCATCCAGGTTCCGCTATTGGTTATTGACCACAGATGTGTCTCGGTCATGTCTACATAGTTCTCGAACCCGTAGGGTCCACACGCTTAACGTTCGATGACGATTTGTATTATGAGTTATGTGATTTGATGACCGAAGTTTGTTCGGAGTCTTGGATAAGATCATGGACATACGAGGAGTCTTGAAATGGTCGAGAGGTAAAGATTCATATATTGGAAGGTTGCATTCGGACATCGGAATGGTTCCAAGTGATTAGGGCATTTTTTGGGAGTACCGGGAGGTTACCGGAACCCCCCGGGGAAAGATATGGGCCTTATGGGCCATAGGAGGGAGGCTAACCAACCCACAAGGGGCTGGTGCGCCCCCCACAAGGGAGGAGGCTGAATTGGACTTGGGAAGGGGGTGCCACCCCCTTTTCCTTCTCCCACTCCCTCTCCTTCCCCTTTTCCCCCTCGAGTAGCAGGAAAAAAGGGTGGGGCCGAATCCTACTAGGACCGCTGTCCTATTAGGACTCCCCTCTCCCTAGCGCGCCTGTTGTTGGCCGGCCTCCTGCTCCCCTCCTTTATATATGGGGGCAGGGGGCACCCCAAAGACACACAAGTTGATCTTTTAGCCATGTGCGGTGCCCCCCTCCACAGTTACACACCTCGGTCATATCGTTGTAGTGCTTAGGCGAAGCCCTGTGCCGGTAACTTCATCATCACCGTCACCGTGCTGTCCTGCTAACGGAACTCTCCCTCGGCCTCAGCTGGATTAAGAGTTCGAGGCATGTCACCGAGATGAACGTGTGCAGATCGCGGAGGTGCCGTGCGTTCGGTACATGGATCGGTTGGATCGCGAAGACGTTCGACTACATCAACCGCGTTAGTAAACGCTTCCGCTTTCGGTCTACGAGGGTACGTGGACACACTCTCCCCGCTTGTTGCTATGCTTCTCCTATATTAGATATTGTGTGATCGTAGGAATTTTTTTGAAATACTACGTTCCCCAACAATGCCATCTTTGCTTATGCGTGCCTGTCGAGTCACCCCAAGGATTGGAACCAGACATGGTTTTACTGCAAGGATACCTCTCCGGCTGATGAGAATCCATTGTCGGGTTATCGTGCTGACCGTCTTGATCCGAAGCATCCTCTTCCTGAAAAATTTACTGCTGCTGAACGTAAGAAGCTTGCCCCCACTATTGCGAAGGTCAAGGCCCTGCTGGGGAACGGGTTAACTGGCATTGATTTGGTCCTGTGCTGGGTCTCGTGGCGAATCATACCCTTGAGCCGCCGACCCGGCTTAATGTGTACTTATACATGCAATACAAAGGATCCATTACGCCACAGCCCCTTGCGTTTGACTGATGAAGCAATTACTGAGAGGACAAAGACCCTTCTGAATGAAGATTCCGAAGACTGCAGCAAAGTTGGTCTGAACCCTTTCTGCGAACTTAACCCGCCGCCAGATGTAAGTATCTAACTTACCATACTGTTATCTTATCATTCAAATACTGCATTAACTCAACTTTACTGATTTCCACGGGCTAAATCTGATTTTTGGAAGGCAAAATATGACCATGAAGCCGCCGAAAAGGCCAGGGCTGCCAAGAAAGCCGCCAAGAAAACCACCAAGAAGCATAAGAAGAAACCAAGTGCCTCTAAAATGCTTGATCTAGATGACACCTCTGAGTCGGAGGTAGCCCTTGACTCCCTTGGTTCCTTCTTCAATTATCTTATTGACATTGATTACTCTCAGGATGATACGGGGGCCAGCCAAGCAGTTGAAGAAGAGGTAACTACTATTTCCTCCGGCTCAGCACCTTTGCCAAGACAGAAAATTCGACGAGTAACCCGGAAAGTAATCTTTTCACACCCCTTAGCTCATTTGGATCCTCACTTTCTTTTGAAGAAACAGCAGCACGAGAGCCGGCGCCAGACTCGGAACAGCGGAGGTGAAGAATTGTCCTCCAGTTTACCGAACACTCCAGCTCCACGGAAACGCCAAAACGAGGTCCTACCAAACTTAAATTCTTTTTACCCGCTGGCGGGTCTCATTCTCCAGCCACTCAATTCCTCTGATTCAAACTACCAGGAGGTTTCTCGTTCTTCCTCTGGCGACTCATCACAGACCCACCTGTTGGCTTTCAAGACCGCCCCTGGGTGATAATAATTAACTTTTATTTTGTACCTCTTTATACTCTTATGACTATACTGACTTGTCACAACCCGTGCGGTGGACAAGCAAAGCCTAGCAAGAAGGCAAAGGTGATGAAGCCAACTGAGGCTCCTAAAGTTGTTGAACCGGAGCAGCAAGTCTCTACACCCGATACTTCTAAAAAACAGCCAGAAGAACCTGCTCCTGATGTTCCACCTGAAATTCCTGATCTTTCTATTGATCATACCAATACCGACTCTTTGAACACTGAACCGTCAAGCTAACATAAGCCGTCGAAGACTCATACTGATGATGTCCTGATCACTGGCACCGGTTTTACAGAACCAGGGAATCCAACTGTCTTGGCCAAGCACTCCGCCAAACAAGAAGATATGGAAAGGAGGAAAGTTAGGTTTGATGTCTCCCACTATGCACAATTGAGCAGCAGTGAAGTACTGTCTGGCTACCTCAACCAAGTACACTCCAGCCGCGATCTTGAAATTGAGATGGTGAAGCAGATGCATCAGAAATATGAGGTATGAATTCCTGCTTAAATAAATTATGTACATCCTGCCAGCCCCCAAGTCTACTGGGTATGATAAGATTGAATAGGCTGTAGACTTAGAATAACCGTAAACATTTGTAGTGCAATCCTTCCAAAGCTTTCTTGTACCATTATAGTTAAGCCAGATTTAAACAATTAACTGTGTAGCCCCTATGAGCCGGTTGTGATTGCTTACAGCACAACCGGGTCATCAAAAAGGACACAAGCGATATACATTAGCCCCCAAGTGCCAAGTATTCTTGCTTGCAAAGTGCTTGGGACTTACTTACATGGACCGTTGTATGAAGAATGTTTCGGCAGGCATTAGCCCCCAAGTGCCAAGTGTTGTTGCTTGCAAAAGGCTTGGGACTTATATTTCTGTAACCCGGATATAAAAGTATTTGCAACTCTATGTTTGTACAGAATGCCACTGCTGAACTTCAATCGTAAATGACCGATGCAAAGACCCGGCTGGAAAACCAAGAATCTGAGACCCGGAAGGCCGATTCAAAATGCCAATTTAGCGTGGCTGAGACAGAAAAGCTGAAGACCAGTTTTGAAGCGGAGAGGAACACTTGGGCTGAAGAGAAGACTGCTTTGACGCAACAAGCTGAAAAAGCGAAGGCGGCTCTTCAAGAGGTGACCACTGAGCTCACCAGTTTAAAACACCGTGTATCCCAGATGGTTTATGCAATCTTTGGTGAGTCACCTTGCTAATCATCAAAAGTGAATCCTTTGCCTGATAGTATAAACTGCCGCTAACAAATCTGTGATTTACTCAGGTCCTAGGAGCAGCAACCTTAACCAAGACATGTTTGTGAAGCTGAAGGCGGTTTACACCCTTGTCGAACAACTGTATACTAGAGCTCAGTGTTCATTGGCTACAATTTCTCCGACTAATCAAGCACCTACTCTTTTGACAGATGTCTTGAAAAGACTTTCTGTGCTACCTGCCAGGATTGATGAGATGAAGAGGTCGTCTGCAAGAGCTGGTGCCGTAACGGCTTTGAGCCGGGCCAAGGCATGGCTACCAGAGCTAGACCCGTCTGAGGTAGCTACTAGATATCCAAGCTTAAAAGAAGACGACACTTAATTTGATCAAAAAGACTTTGCTGCCTGTGTGAAAGAAATACGCCCTCTGGCCAGTCTGATTGCGAATGAAACGGATCTGTCAAAATATCACCCGGCTTACAGCATGGAGAATCAGAAGATGCCCACGTTGGCTTATAAAGTGATGGGTTTAATCCCTCCAATCCGTAAGCATACTTTCGCCCCTGAAGTTGACCCGTCTGGACTTGTAGATGATGAGGCTGAATTTCAAGCTTTATGTGGCATTGAGTGGTCATCACCAAATCTCCAGACGTCGGAAGAGGTCGAAGATCCAGAAAGGGATGACCCAGAGGCCTCAAATCAGCAAGGCCAAGAAGATTGAACCGCCGGGTGGTTTTATATTTGATCTGTATGAAAATACTTGATCTGTTTGACTCACGGAGTCATGTAATAGGGTAGTGAATCTTTAAACTGCCATGCTATCGTGCATGTTTCTGTTTTGCGCGATACTGCTGATCCGCCAGTTTAAGAAACCATCACTTTAGTCTTATGACAGCGTTGATTTATGCAGATCTGATTGATCATTACCCTGCACACAAAGAGATCACAAGTGCCCTGGCGGCTTTACCGCCGGGCGGGTCATGATACCCAATTGAAGCCACTGGGGACGAATAGTCCATAACCAGGGCCGGTCTAACCATAATGTTGACACAATAAAATACCATACCTGTGGTGTATGCTTAGACTGCCGGTTTATCAGCTGTATGTAGCTAGAGTTTTTAGAGCTATAACTCTACACATAAGATCATTATGCTCTGGCGACTTAGAGTCTGCCATCCCGGCGGGTTGCAGAGACCCAAAGATGCTTCAAATATGAGACATAAATAGGCCAGCTTGGCCTGATTTGTAAAAACCCAGATGGCGAGAAAGAGATTATACAAAGAAGAAATGAGAAATCAAAAAATTCGAGGCTTTGTAGGCCGCCAAGCCAAAGTATCTTCTTCAATGAAACTAGCCTGATGGCCACTAGAAGGTACGTGCTTTCCATGAGCCGGCACTCACAGTACCCAATCGACATTTGAACCCAGATAAGTTCAGGTCTTATTTAAAGATAGACTTATCAGGAGTACGCAGGGTCAGAGTAGCAGGATGCATCACAGGCCGATTTATCCAAGTTTCAAGGAAGGCGGCTTATGAAGCCTGGATCTATCCCGACTATCTGTAAACCATGCTCTCGCATGACAACCGACGTTTTAACCTTAACAAGCTCAGGATATTTGGTGAATACACCATAAAAGACTGATTGTTAAGAGTTCGGCGGGTCAATCAGGATTACCTGATGGAGTTGAAGCAGCTGGTATACAGGTAGGATGACCCGGAAAGGTTATGTCCTCTTTGGTGAATACACCTATGTTTGAACAAGATAACTTGGTCAAGAGGGTAGTAATGTTATGATCTCTTTTGGTGAATACACCTATGTTTGAACAGGAAGCTCCCAAGTGACATACTGACAAGTTGTGCTCGTCAGGGACCTATGTTTGAGCTGCGCTATGCATCCAACTCTCTTTGGTCCCTGTAGTTTGGGCGTCAGGCCTCTTAAATGAATATGTAAGACGATGATAAAGACTCAGCTTCAAAGAAGTGAAACGACAGAGGCCCTGAATTATCAGGGATGCCGGCTTTATTATACTGTTTATAATATATACATCATCAGGCTATGTACATCATGAGAGCCGGTGGTTCAAGTATAGTAGGGCCGAAGATGAGCAATATTCCACGGCCGACGGGTCTCCTCCTCCGACTTGCGTGAGTCCTTGTGGTCTCGAATGTCGATAACATAGTATGACCCATTATGCAGATTCTTGCTGACCACAAAAGGTCCTTCCCAAGGCGGTGATAGATTATGCATATTCGTTTGATCTTGGATGAGTCGGAGCACTAAGTCGCCTTCTTGAAAGGTTCTGGTTTTGACCCGGCGGCTGCGATAACGACGTAGGTCTTGCTGATAAATTGTCGAACGGGCCACCACGAGGTCACGCTCCTCATCTAACAGGTCAAGTGCATCGTGACATGCCTTTTCATTATCAGCTTCCACATAAGCCGCCACGCGGGGTGAATCATGACGAATGTCACTAGGGAGAACCGCCTCTGCCCCATAAACCATGAAAAAAGGTGTGTAACCCGTAGACCTGTTGGGGGTTGTATTGATACTCCATAACACCGAAGGCAGCTCCTCCACCCAACAACCCGGCGTTCTTTGCAAAGGAACCATAAGCCGGGGCTTGATACCTCGCAAAATCTCTTGATTAGCTTGTTCCACTTGACCATTGGACTGAGGGTGAGCTACAGAGGAGACATCAAGTTGAATATGCTCCCGTTGACAAAATTCTCTCATAGCGCCTTTAGAGAGGTTAGTACCATTATCTGTTATAATGCTGTGTGGAAAGCCAAAACGGAAAATCACCTTCATGATGCATTGAACCGCCGTTGCTGCATCACACTTATTGACCGTCTCTGCTGCAACCCACTTAGTAAACTTGTCAACAATCACCAAAAGGTGGGTCTTCTTATCCTTGGACCTCTTGAAAGGCCCCACCATGTCAAGCCCCCAGGTCGCAAAAGGCCAAGTGATTGGAATCATTCTCAACTCTTGAGCCGGCACATGAGCGCGGCGTGAAAACTTCTGACAACCGTCACATTTGCTGACCAAATCCTCCGCATCAGCATGAGCCGTCAACCAATAAAACCCATGACGAAAAGCTTTGGCTACAAGAGACTTAGAGCCAAGATGATGACCACAATCTCCTTCATGAATCTCTCGCAGAATCTCACAGCCTTCTTCAGGAGAGACACAACGTTGAAACGCCCCTGTGACACTGCGATGGTGCAACTCCCCATTAACAATCGTCATTGACTTAGACCGCCGGGTTATCTGCCTGGCTAAGATCTCATCCTTAGGTAATTCGCCCCGGGTCCTGTAAGCCAAATACGACATTGTCCAATCAAGAATAGCATGAAGAGCTGCCACCAATTGCGCTTCCGGGTCAGGAACAGCAAGATCCTCCTCTATAGGTAATTTGACAGAAGGGTTGAGGAGAACATCCAGGAACGTGTTGGGCGGCACCGGCTTACGCTGAGACCCCAAATGTCTTAAATTGTCAGCCGCCTCATTCTTCCGACGATCAATATGCTCAACTTGGTAACCCTTAAAATGACCCGCAATGGCATCAACCTCTCGACGATAAGCCGCCATGAGCGGATCCTTAGAATCCCAAGTACCAGAAACTTGCTGAGCTACGAGATATGAGTCGCCGAAGCATCTCACCCGGCTTAAGTTCATCTCCTTAGCCATCCGAAGACCGTGGAGCAAGGCCTCATACTCAGCTGCATTGTTAGTACAGGGGAACATTAACCGAAGAACATAAGAAAATTTATCACCTCATGGGGAAGTCAGGACAACTCCAGCCCCCGAGCCATCCAACTACCTGGATCCATCAAAGTGAATAGTCCAATATGTGTTGTCCGGCTTTTCCTCAGGCGTCTGCAACTCTGTCCAATCATTGATAAAATCCACGAGCACTTGTGATGGCCGTACGAGGTACATACTTCAAACCATGGGGTCCAAGCTCAATGGCCCACTTGGCAACCCGTCCTGTGGCTTCTCTGTTTTGGATGATGCCCCCTAAAGGAGCATAGCTAACCACAGTAATAGGATGACCCAGAAAATATTGCTTGAGCTTCCGGCTTGCCATGAAGACCCCATTTACAAGCTTCTGCCAGTGCGGATACCTCTGCTTGGACTCAATGAGTACCTCACTGATGTAGTAAACCGGCCGTTGAACCGGATACTCCTTGCCTGCCTCTTTCCTTTCCACCACAATAGCTACACTGATGGCCCAACCATTGGCAGCCACATATAACAACAGAGGCTCCTTATCAATAGGAGCAGCAAGAACCTGTAACACCCCGCATGTAACTTTTCATATTTGTAACTCCGACTATTGTCATTTTCGGCTATGTGTTATGATATTCTCTTCGTGTTCGGGTTTGGTCTTTCGTTTTGCATTTTGTTCATGTCATGCATTTCATATCATGTCATCATGTGCGCTGCATTTGCATACGTGTTCGTCTCATGCATCCGAACATTTTCCCCGTTGTCCGTTTTGCAATCCGGCGCTCCTATCTCCTCCGGTGCACCCCTCTTGTTTTCTTTCCTGTGCGGGTGTCAAACGTTCTCGGAATGGACCGAGGCTTGTCAAGTGGCCTTGGTATACCACCCGGAGACCACCGGTCAAGTTTCGTTCCATTTGGAGGTCGTTTGGTACTCCAACGGTTAACCGGGCATCCGCAAAGTCCATTTGTGTGTGCAGCAAAAACCCCCCTAAAAACCAGCCCAAAACCCACCAAACTCTCTTCCATGCTCTAGGTCGTTCGATCACGATCGTGTGGGCGAAAACCGCACCATATTTGGAGCCTCCTAGCTCCCCCTACCTATAAATATGTGAGTACCCCGAGATTTTCGCGCAGTCCAACCCTAGCTCCGTTCCCTCTCCGCCGCCGGACACGTCCGGACCGGACCAGACGCGTCCGCCGCCGCGCCCCGACGGATCCAGAGCTGGCACGTCACCCCGCCGCCGTCCCACCGCGCCGCCGGCCCGCAGGCCCGCCACGGGCCCTCCCGGCCCGGCCGCCGCCGCGCGCCTGCCCGCGAGCCGCCGCCGCCTGCCTCCACGACTCCATCGCCGCCGCTCGCCGGGCTGCCGCCGGACGACCTCGCCGGTCCGCCGCAGGCGCCGCCTCCCCGTCGCCGGCGTGCTCGCCGCCGCCGCCGCGGACGCCGCCCCCGCCCCGGCGCCCTCTTCCTCCTCTGCCCCCGGTCGCCGCCGCCTCCTTCCCCTTCCTCTCCGACGGCCGGCGAGCTCCCTCGAGCAAGGGCTCGATCTGGATCCGCTCGAACTCTGTATGCGTTGACTTTTCCCGATTCCAAATTCTTCCAAGTCTTTTTCTTTTATCAGCATATTGCCATGTTCCTCGGTGCATAACTCCTTACATGTAGCTTCGATTCACGCGTGTAATATGTCAAATTGTTCGCCCCGTGATGCTCTACATTTTGTTAAATTGCACCATGTTCATTAGAGGTCATCTTGATGCCCAAATCTCTGTTGGAAGAGGGCTAGTTGCTGTTATCTGCTGGTTCTTATCAGAACTTGGAGATTTGTCATTTTTGTATCATTTAATCTGTGCATCTTATGGGCATGAGCTCTACATGTGTTTTGTTGTATGCCATGCCATCATTCCAAGGGTGTATGCCATGTAGTTTTGTGATCTCTGTGGTGACTAGCACAAGCATGCAAAGTAGGCTCCGTAATGTTTCTGATTTCAGGGACTTAGTAATTCTCTAAGTCCTTGTCTGCTGTTATTTTGTTGCCATGTAAACTTGATGCTACAGAGAGATCCATGCATATTTTGGAGATCTTCACTAAGGATGTTTTGTAGCTATAGTTGTAGTTGATCCATTCCTGCCCTTGTTTGCAATTATGGAGTACCATAGCATGACTCAATCTTGCTCTACTTTTGCTATAAAATATTTCTGGCAGATTCTTAACATGATATGCAATTTTGCGAAGCTTATTGTAGTTGATCCATACATGCTATGCTTGTGTTCTTGCCATGGATAGCTTCATAAACATGCCATCTTGCTTTAGGTGTGCTTGTTTTGTCATGCATTGCTCTGTAGTGAGTGCATCAAGCTCACAAAGAGGCCCTCATATTATTATTTCTGCCATGCTCTGTTTTTCTGCCAAGTCTGAAACCTGACAACGAAACTTGCTATGTTTACATGCTTGCCATCATATCTTCTGGTCCTTTTTGGCTTATGGTCAGTAAGTGTCGTGGAATTGTCACGGCAGATGTCCTTGAGTTAGGACTTAGTCGTGGAGCCATCGCAGCTAGGAAGCTTGAAGGGGTTAATGCGGGACAAGGAACACGAGGGTTTATACTGGTTCGGCCCCTTACGGTGAAGGTAAAAGCCTACGTCCAGTTTGATGTGGTATTGATTAGGGTTTCGATAACCAGGGAGCTAAACTGCTATGCCCCGCGCTCGATGAGATTGTTGTCGCCCTTAAACTGCTGCCGGGTCGTCCCTTTATATAGGGAGGCTGACGCCCTGCAGCTCTCAGAGTCCCGGCCGGCTCATAAGAGTGTCCGGCTCGGGCTCTCAACTATTCTTGCCTTACACTACAAGTTCTACCATAATAATGATTGTAACTACGGGCCTTAAGCCATATCCGGGTCTTAAGCCCATCTTTGGCCCACCGTCTTTAAGCTTGGCGCCGGGCTTCTGGCAATGACCATATGAGTAACCCGGCCCCTCCTGGCGGGTGACTCTAAGGTCTATATCCTCAACATTAGGCCCGAGATTGATTTGAGCCGGCTCATGTCAATCTTCAACTCTTTCGACAGAAAAAATCTCCGGCTTACCATTCGTGTGAAGGCCATAACCCGGCGTGATGTCATCCTCTGGACTCCGGATAATCCGCCGTGACGTCATCTTCCATTAAGTCCGTTTTTTACTCTGCCAGATCCGCAACGGATCTTTTCCTTTACTGTCATCCCGAAAATCGAGGCGCTGCGTGGGGAGATAACCACCCCACGGTCTCCTTGATTCTCGCGCCCGCTTTACGAGCTCGCCTTATAAATAGGCCGGCCCGACGGGCTCTTCTCACGCTCCTTCCTCTGTCGTCTTCTTCCTCTCACTGTCCCGTGCTACTCGAGCTCCGCCACCGTCGCCGCCGCGGGTCTCCTCGTCGTCACCAGCTCAGGCCGCTGCATCACCCTGATCTGACCAGAGAAACGTGGAGACCCCCGTGACTCTCCAGCTCTTGTAAGTCCTGCTTGTCCTGTAGAGTAGATCTGCCGTAGGATTCGTCCGCGTTCTTCGTGTTCGTCGCCATTGCCCGCAAGTTCCGGTAGTTCTCATAGTTACTGCCCCTGTTTGATCTTAGATCTGCATAGAACCAGTGCGGCGACTGTTTAGCACCCATTTTACACGCAAACAGCTCTCTTTTTACTGCATAGGAACTTTGTTCGGGCCCAAGAGCTCCCTCGCTTCTGTTTCTAGGTCTAGAAATTTTTCTTTTGTCCGACCATTTCGATCCAAAAAAGTTACTGCAATGTGTGAAACCTGTTTTACCACACTTAGTAAAAAACTGCAATCATTGAATCTTGGCGGTTTACAGTTCCGGCTTAAAGAAACCACGCGCCGTAGAACCTTTCGGCTTAAAGAGAACCATGCTTCGTAGAATCCTCCGGCTTAGCTGTGATAAGGCCGTAGATAATCAATTTATTCTGAATGCCCCTGCGGCTTAAATGACCCGCTGTACTTAGGTATATACCATTAGTCCCCTTCATAAGCCGCCACCTTAGCTTTGAACTGTAGATCTCCTCCGGCTTATCATTAACCCGGACGTTTTTCCTTTTTGTCATAGACTGCCGACTTTCACCATGCCTCCCAAAGCTCCCATTACTTGTAACTGGATGAGGTCCAATGTCACCAACGAGACCCTAGCGGATTTTGTTAAGTCAGGATATCTGCCCAAGAAAGACATCATGTCCTACCGTGCCCCTGACCCGTCAGAAGAAAGGCCACAGCCAAAGGATGGGGAGGTAGTGATTTTTGCGGATCACATGAGCCGGGGTTTCGCACCGCCCGGCTCAAAGTTTTTTAGAGATGTTCTAAATTTCTTCGATTTACGGCCTCAAGACATAGGACCCAACTCAGTGTCCAACATCTGCAATTTCCAAGTCTTCTGCGAGGTTTATCTTGGAGAAGAGCCTAGTCTGCTGCTCTTTAGAGAGCTTTTTTACTTAAACCGTCAGAATGAGTGCGCCAATGGGCCAAGTCTGGAGTTAGGTGGCATCTCCATCCAGCGGCGTAGGGACTGCCTTTTCCCTTACGCAGAGCCGCCGAGCCACCCAAAGGACTGGAACATGACTTGGTTCTATTGCCAAGATACATCACCGGCTGATGAAAGTCCGCTGCCCGGCTTTCGCCCATCACGTCTGGAGTCAACACACCCACTGTCAGACAAACTGACTCCGGCGGAGCGCCAGCCTCTGCTCCCAACCATCAACAAGATCAAGGCTCTCCTGGGCAATGGTCTGAATGGAATCGATCTGGTCCGGGTCTGGATCTCATGGCGGGTGATCCCATTGAGCCGCCGCCCCGGCTTAATGTGTGAGTATACGGGCCGCAAAGACGGCCCTCAGAGACACAGCCGCAACGATCTTCCTGAAGACGTTGCAGAAGAGATGACCAAGGCTCTCTTGAACGAGAGCCTGGCAGACTGTGGAAGGACCGGGTTAGCCCCCTTCTGCAAGACCAACCCAGCCCCAGCGGTAAGCCGCCAATCTGAACATCCTATCTTCTTCTGTATATAACTCTCATCTGAATCGTTTAAAGAAATCACCATTGTATTTTTCAGGCTGACGACAAGTTCTGGCGGGTCAAATATGACCATGAGGCGGCCAAGAAAGCCAGAAAGGTGAAGGAAGCCGCCAAGAAAGCCGCCCCTCGCAGGAAAGGAAGCAGGCCTACTGCTTCAGAGCTGATGCAATTAAGCGACAGCTCCGAGTCAGAGGTAACCCTTGAGCCTTTAAGTCCTTGCTATATTTGTTGTTTGTTGCTGTCCGCCTTATCAATACTTGCTCATTGACAGGATGACACCGGCGCAAGTAACCCGGTGGTTGAAGAGGTAATGTCACTTTCCTCCGACTCGGAGCCCTTGCCAAGGCTGAAAGTCCGAAGGGTAACCCGGAAAGTAAGCTTTTCACATCCCTTAGCTTATCAAGATCCTCAATTTATTTTGAAGCAACAGGTTCATGAGAGCCGGCGTCACACCCGGACCAACAAGGACACCGACCTCTCCGCCGGGTTACCTGACACATCAAGGAAGCGCCGAACTGAGGTTATTTCCCACTTGTACCCTTTTCACCCATTGGCGGGTGTTATCCGTCAGCCACTCAACTCTTCTGACTCCAATTATCAGGAGACCTCCCCCTCTTCGGGCGACTCTATGCAGTCGAGTCTTCCGGCTTTCAAGACCGCGCCCGGGTAACGATAATCATCTCATGTTGTTCTGATCTTTACTCACATTTTTTGTACTAACCTTTGTTGCTCTTTCAGTGCCCAGGCAAAGCTCACCAAGAGGGTGAAGAAAACCAAGTCGGCCGGAGTGCCGGATTTGCCTGAGCCGGAGGTGACGGTCCAAGACCCGCCAGCTGCCTCCGCCCCCGAAGCCACCACTCCAATGGACACGGCGCCTGTAGAAGCTTCTGCTGACCCGGAGGCCTCCGGCTCGGCCCAACCAACAAATGACCCGGACGTGGTAATCACCCGGACGGAGTTCATTGAGCCGGGGAGACCTACCGTACTGGCCAAGTGCTCCGCTAAGGGGGAGTTGCTGCAGCCCCGCCGGGTGAACCTGGACCTCTCCGACTACACCAACCTGAGCATTGGAGAGCTCGTCTCCGGCTACATCAGCCAAGTGCACAAGAGCCGGGATGCCGAGGTTGCCATGGTGACCCAGATCCAGCAGAAGTCTGAGGTAACATCCTTTTGTCCTCTTATTTACTGCTTAGTTACCTGTACCATGCTAGCCCCCAAGTCGATGACTTATGACTGAGTATGTTGTAGACTTAGGTTCCGGCTTACTCCATTTGAACCGGCAATATGTAGATAGAAAACGTTCAATATGCATTAGCCCCCAAGTGCCAAGTGTCTTTGCTTGGAAAACGCTTGGGACTTTAAATTTGTAGAGTAATTGTTCATGCCATAACCCGGAAATTTATACAGGCTGCTGGCAAAAAGCTGGAGACTGACCTTGCTGATCTCACGAGCCGGCTAAAGATGCAAGAAATGGAGACCAGGAAGGCAAACGCCAAGTTTGTATCCAGCATCACCGCTCAAGAGAAGCTGAAGACAGAATTTGATGCTGAGCGGAAAGCCTGGGCCGAAGAGAAGGCCGCATTGGTAACCCGGGCTGAACAGGCGGAGAAGACTCTCTCCGAGAAGACCGCTGAGCTCTCCGGCCTAAAGCGCCAGGTTTCCCAGATGGTGGCCGCCATCTTCGGTAAGTCGCCTCACCGGCTTTCATCAAGTTTGAAATGTTTATATCTCATAACTCATCCTTGTCGCCGGCTTGTCTGATTCTGTTAAACAGGTCCCAGAAGTGCCAACCTCAACCAGAGCATGGTCACCAAGCTGAAGGCCGTGTATACCCTGGTGGAGCAGCTCTACACCGGGTCACAGCGTGCCTTAGCTGTGGTGGCCCTATCCAACGAGGTGCCGACTCACCTGGCAGAAGTCCTGCGCCGGTTCGCCGTTCTGCCTCAGCGGATCCAAGAGCTGCGACGAGCCTCTGCGAGAGCCGGAGCGATCGCCGCGCTGAGCCGGGCCAAGGCATTCCTGCCGGAGTTAGACCCGGGGGACATCGCCCTTGGCTATCCAAGCCTGAAGGAAGACGGCTCAGCTTTCGATCAGAAGGACTTCGCAGCTTGCGTGAAGGCTGTACGCCCGGTGGCCACCCTTATCGGGAACGACACAGATCTAACCAAGTACCAGCCGGGTTACAACGCGGAGAATCAGAGGATTCCAACCCCTCGCTATGAAGCCCTCACCTTGATCCCGCCGGCTCGTCAGCACACTTTCGCCCCGGAGATTGACCCGGCCGGGTTAATTGACGAGGAAGCCCAATTCGAAGCTCTCAGTGGCATCGACTGGAAGTCATCAACCTTCCAGGTCTTGGGATCAGCCGGAGGAGAGGATAGGAACGAGCCGGAGACTTCAACTCAGCAAGCATCATAACTCGGCTGGCGGTTTACCAAACAATGCTCCACCCTTTTAGACTTGATGAGTTTTGTAATAGAGTAGGTACAACAGTTTATCTCTGCCGCGCCATCGTGCACGTATTGAATGCTAAAGTCTTTTGAAGTTGTCTCTTTGATATTTCTCCGGGTCATAATCAATCCTTTGTTTTTTTAACCTCAAAAGAGGTGCCTTTAATTACCCTGCATAAAAGGGAAAATCACAAGTCTCGAGGCGGCTTACCGTCCTGAGAATCATAAATTTTAGATAACCCGGAATATGAATCAAAAAGGACTTGTCTTCAATGATATCCTGAATACAACCGTAAGAACATACTAAACGGCCTGCAAGCATACTTCCAGTTTAGATAATCCGGATGAGAAAGTTGGTACCGCAACTCCGGTTTACCTGCCTTATAACACCCATTGCGTTTAGCAAAACTGTAAACCAAAGTTAAGCCGGCAAAGTGAAACCCGGCTGTACACACCTTGACATAATCAAAGAAAACTTGTGATAAAGCAGAAAAACTTAGGGGCTTCCGGTTCGAATACGACCAGAGACCCGGCCCAAAGGGGTTAAGCTAAGATTCGGATACGATCACATAGCCCCCAGTGGGTGTGGCGATGCCAATCAAGAGGGTACCGACAGCTATGTTCTCTTTGGTTCGAATACGACCCATGTTTGAACAGGAAGCCCCCAAGTGATTTTAAGAATTGTTTAATGACGCTGATTCGAATACGATCCACGTCGGTTCTCAGAGGGGTTAAATGATGATTCAAATATGACCAAAGGTAACCTCCCAATGAGCTCGGCACTTTGCCAATCAAATGGGTATCGACAGCTATGTTCTCTTTGGTTCGAATACGACCCATGTTTGAACAGGAAGCCCCCAAGTGACTTTATTGCTTACGGCTAAATTCGAATACGATCATAAGCCGGATCCTCCTTTAAGTCATCATGTAATCTTGCAAAAATAACACGCGCATATTTGGAGGAGAAAAAAGGACAGAGGTCCTGCTTTATTGCTTATCATAATATATACAGGGCTGAGAGAAATATGTACACCACGAGAGCCGGTGGCTCAAGTGTAGTAAGGCCGAAGCTGAGCTATGTTCCACGGCCGACGGGTCTCTTCCTTCGACTTACGTGAATCTTTATGCTCCCGAATGTCAATGAGGTAATATGACCCGTTGTGCAAGTTCTTGCTGACCACAAAGGGCCCTTCCCAAGGCGGGGATAACTTGTGTATATCTGTTTGATCCTGGATGAGCTGGAGCACGAGATCGCCTTCCTGGAAGACCCGGGATTTGACCCGGCGGCTATGATAACGGCGCAGGTCTTGTTGGTAAATCGCTGAACGGGCTGCTGCCACATCACGCTGTTCGTCCAACAAGTTAAGAGCATCTTGGCGCGCCTGTTCATTATCCGTCTCAACATAAGCCGCCACTCGAGGTGAGTCATGACGGATGTCACTGGGAAGGACTGCTTCTGCCCCATAAACCATAAAGAAAGGCGTGAAGCCTGTAGACCTGTTAGGAGTAGTGTTGATGCTCCACAACACGGAGGGCAACTCCTCCACCCAACAACCCGGCGTCCGTTGCAAAGGGACCAAAAGCCGGGGCTTGATACCCTTCAGAATCTCCTGATTAGCTCTCTCAGCTTGACCATTGGATTGAGGATGAGCCACTGAGTAAACATCAAGTCGGATATGCTCTCGTTGACAAAACTCTTCCATGGCGCCTTTGGAGAGATTGGTGCCGTTGTCAGTTATAATGCTGTGCGGAAAGCCAAAGCGGAAAATCACCTTTTTCATAAATTGAACCACCGTGGCTGCATCGCACTTGCTAACTAGCTCAGCTTCCACCCACTTTGTGAACTTGTCAACTGCCACCAAAAGGTGGGTCTTCTTATCCTTGGACCTTTTGAAAGGCCCAACCATATCAAGCCCCCAGACCGCAAAGGGCCAAGTGATTGGGATCATCCTCAGCTCCTGAGCCGGCACATGAGCCCGTCGTGAAAACCTTTGGCAACCGTCACACTTACTGACCAAGTCCTCTGCATCTGCATGAGCCGTCAACCAATAAAAACCATGACGAAAAGCCTTGGCCACAAGGGACTTTGAGCCGGCGTGATGGCCACAATCCCCTTCATGGATCTCACATAAGATCTCTTGACCTTCCTCAGGGGAAACGCAATGCTGAAACGCCCCCGTAACACTGAGGTGATGCAACTCCCCATTGATAACAATCATTGACTTAGCCCGCCGGGTTATTTGCCTGGCCAAAGTTTCATCCTCAGGCAACTCGCCCCGGGTCATGTAAGCTAGATATGGCATTGTCCAGTCTGGTATGATATGGAGAGCCGCCACCAGTCGTGCCTCCGGGTCAGGGACAGCCAAGTCTTCCTCTGTAGGCAACTTAACAGAAGGGCTATACATGACGTCCAGGAAAGTGTTAGGCGGCACCGGTTTTCGCTGAGAGCCCAGCCGGCTTAAAGCATCCGCCGCCTCGTTCTTCCTGCGATTGATGTGTTCCACTTGGTAACCCTGAAAGTGCCCAGCAATGGCATCAACCTCGCGGCGATAAGCCGCCATGAGAGGGTCCTTAGAGTCCCACTTGCCCGATACTTGTTGAGCCACCAAGTCTGAGTCACCGAAACACCTTACCCGGCTCAAGCTCATCTCCTTAGCCATCCGAAGACCGTGGAGCAAGGCCTCGTACTCAGCCGCATTGTTAGTGCAAGGAAACATCAACCGTAGCACATAATGGAACTTGTCACCTTTAGGGGAAGCCAATACAACTCCAGCCCCCGAGCCCTCCAACTGCCTGGACCCGTCAAAGTGGATAGTCCAATATGTGTTATCCGGCTTCTGCTCGGGCACTTGTGACTCTGTCCAATCATTGATGAAATCCACCAAGGCCTGAGATTTAACAGCAGTGCGTGGCACGTACTTGAGACCATGAGGCCCAAGCTCTATAGCCCACTTAGCTACTCTCCCTGTGGCCTCTCTGTTTTGAATGATATCACCAAGAGGGGCAGAACTGACCACAGTGATGGGATGACCCTGAAAATAATGCTTAAGTTTCCGGCTTGCCATGAGCACACCATAAACAAGCTTCTGCCAATGCGGATATCGCTGCTTGGACTCAATGAGCACTTCGCTGACATAATAAACCGGCCGCTGAACCGGATGCTCCTTACCCTCCTCCTTGCGCTCCACCACCATAGCCACACTGACGGCTTGTGTGTTCGCCGCCACATATAATAATAAGGGCTCCTTATCAACTGGAGCAGCAAGGACTGGAGGCTCTGCCAGCTGCTTTCTTCAAATCCTCAAAGGCAGTATCAGCCGCATCATTCCAGACAAAGTTATCAGTTTTCTTCATCAACTGATATAAAGGCATGGCCTTCTCACCCAAACGGCTTATGAACCGGCTTAAAGCAGCGATGCGACCCGCCAAGCGCTGAACATCATTTATACACGCCGGCTTAGCTAGGGAGGTGATGGCCTTGATCTTCTCCGGGTTAGCTTCAATGCCTCTGTCAGAAACCAAAAAACCCAAGAGTTTGCCTGCAGGAACACCAAAAACACACTTGGCCGGGTTAAGCATCATCTTGTAGACCCGGAGGTTATCAAAGGTCTCCCTTAAATCATCTATCAGGGTGTTCTCTTTTATAGACTTAACCACAATATCGTCCACATAAGCGTGAACATTGCGCCCAATCTGTTTATGAAGACAGTTCTGTACACAACACTGGTAAGTCGCCTGTGCACACTTGAGTCCAAAGGGCATAGACACATAGCAGAAGGCTCCAAAGGGAGTGATGAACACCGTCTTCTCCTGGTCCTTAACTGCCATCTTAATCTGATGATATCCAGAATAAGCATCCAAGAAACTTAAACGTGCACAACCTGCCGTAGCATCAATGATTTGATCAATACGGGGGAGGGCAAAAGGATCAGCCGGACACGCCTTGTTTAAGTCCGTGTAGTCCACACACATCCGCCAGGTGCCGTTCTTCTTGAGTACGAGCACCGGGTTAGCCAACCACTCTGGGTGAAAAACTTCAACAATAAACCCGGCCGCCAAGAGCCGGGCCACCTCTTCACCAATGGCCTTCCGCCTCTCTTCATTAAACCGCCGAAGGAACTGCCTGACCGGCTTAAATTTCGGATCAACGTTGAGAGTGTGCTCAGCGAGTTCTCTAGGTACACCTGGCATGTCAGAAGGTTTCCATGCGAAGATGTCCCTATTTTCACGGATGAACTCGATGAGCGCGCCTTCCTATTTTGGATCCAGATTGGCACTGATGCTAAATTGCTGAGATGAGTCTCCTGGAACAAAATCAACAAGTTTAGTCTCATCAGCTGACTTAAATTTCATCGCCGGCTCCTGCTCCGTAGTCGGCTTTTTCAGAGAGGTCATATCAGTTGGGTCAACATTGTCCTTGTAAAACTTCAACTCCTCTGTTGCACAAACAGATTCTGCATAAGATGCATCGCCTTCCTCACACTCTAGGGCCACTTTCCGGCTGCCGTGAACCGTGATGGTCCCATTATGACCCGGCATCTTGAGCTGTAAGTACACATAACACGGCCGAGCCATGAACTTGGCGTAAGCCGGCCGCCCAAATATAGCATGGTACGGGCTTCTTATCTTAACCACCTCAAAGGTCAATTTCTCCACCCTGTAGTTGTTCTCATCTCCAAAGGCTACTTCCAATTCGATCTTGCCGACTGGATAAGCCGACTTACCAGGTACCACACCATGGAAGATAGTGTTTGACTGGCTGAGGTTTTTATCAACCAACCCCATATGGTGGAAAGTCTCATAATAGAGGATGTTGATGCTGCTGCCTCCATCCATGAGCACCTTTGTGAACTTATATCCTCCCACTTGAGGAGCCACCACCAGGGCCAAGTGACCCGGATTATCCACCCGTGGAGGGTGATCCTCCCTGCTCCACACTATAGGCTGCTCAGACCACCGCAAGTAGCGTGGGACCGCCGGCTCAACAACATTCACTGCCCTCTTATGGAGCTTCTGATCTCGCTTACACAGACTGGTGGTAAACACATGATACTATCCACCGCTAAGCTGCTTTGGATTGGTCTGGTAACCCCCCTGCTGCTGCTGATGACCCTGGCCAGGCTGCTGATTAAAGCCCCCTTGACCGTTCTGAGGACCGGAATTTGAGCCGCCGCCCGGGCCATGAAAACCGTCGGCGCCTGAGCCGCCGCCCGGGCCATTGTAATTCTTAAAGGCCTTCATGATTGCACAATCCTTCCACAGATGAGTCGCTGGCTTCTCTCTAGAGCCATGCCTTGGACAAGGTTCATTCAACAGCTGCTCCAGCGTCGGACCTGACCCGCCGCCTCGGGGAGGGGGCCTCCCCTTGCGTCGCTGGTTATTACCTTGTGTGCTGGCGTTGGCTACAAACTCTAGGCTGCCATCAGCCTTGCGCTTGCCTCCTCCTTGGTTTCCCGGGTTAAACTGAGGACCCTTGCCATTGCCGTTCTTCTGTCCCTTCCCTGTCCTTTCATCATCTGAAGGGGGATCCTTGGTACCATCAGAATCGGCGTACTTGACAAGAGCCGCCATCAGTGTACCCATATCACTGCAGTCGCGCTTAAGCCGCCCGAGTTTCATCTTCAGGGGCACAAAACGACAATTCTGCTCCAGCATTAAAACCGCTGAGCCGGCATCCATCTTGTCTAACGAGTGTATGATCTCCTTAACCCGGTGAACCCAATGTGTCGTAGACTCACCCTCCTGCTGCTTACAATTAGTCAAATCCACAATTGACATAGACTGCCTACAGGTATCTTTGAAGTTTTGGATGAACCGGGCTTTCAGCTCAGCCCAAGACCCAATGGAATTCGGTGGTAGCCCTTTCAACCAAGTGTGGGCAGTCCCATCTAACATCATGGTGAAATACTTAGCCATGGCCGCCTCACTGACCTCCAGCAGCTCCATAGCCATCTCATAACTCTCGATCCAGGCCGCAGGCTGTAAGTCTGCTGTGTAATTAGGCACCTTCCTAGGGCCTTTGAAGTCCTTGGGTAGACGCTCATTGCGGATAGCTGGTACTAAACAAGGGACACCCCCAGTCCTGGTGGGGATACCCACGTCGACGGAAGTCGTCGGATAAGCCGGGGGGTCTGGTAAGCCGTCAATTGAGGTACTTGCTCCGCCTCTTACCGCGCTCTGTCCTGATCTGCGGCGTGAAAGGCTCCGTTATAAGCCGGGCCGTGGCCAGGGGGCGGGTCATGGCGTCGGACGTTACTTGAGCCGGTTGCTGAGACCATGTGCCGGTTGTAACTCGGGCTCTGGCCCGGACGAGGGGTTGAGTGGATCCTATCCCGGCTGTAGGAGTACGCCTCTTGCTGCGCCAGTGCTGTCTGAAGGAGTTCCCTGACCCGGCGGGTTTCAATAGCCGTCGGAGAGTCACCGTCAACTGGGAGAGCCGCCAGCCGTGCTGCCGCAGCGACCATGTTCTCCAGCGGGTTATTATAATGACCCGGGGGTATTGGCACGTACTGAAGCGGGGCAGGGGGCACCTGGGGAGGCCCCATCACTCGTGGCTGAATAGGGGTTCCAGACCCGGGCACTATGACCCCTGGCGGGTTACTAGACCCTGCTCCTGGCGTGTTGAAGAGGTTGCGTGGATCGTAAACCGGAGGGATTCGAGATTGGGCCTTTTGATGCCTCCTTCTCATGACCTCATTGGACGCGTTCTAATCCATCGTGAGTTGGAAGGACTGCGCCTGGATCAGCTGAGTTTGGGCATCGAGAGCCGCCCTCTCTGCAGCCATCCCGATCCCTTCCGCTGCAAGCTCCTCCTTAGCTTTCACTAGATCCAATTTTAACTGTGCCACCTCCGCATCATGCTGAGCCTGATCCGCCGGGTCAACCGTGGCGGTTAACAGGGCCGTCATCTTGTCCGTGAGATCCATCAGCACCTGAGCCGGAGAAGGCACCGGGTTTCCCGCTCCAGTAGCGGGGTTCTGAACAGGCTGCGCGCCAGCCATAAAGACTCCAACCTGACTCGACGGCTCAAACGGGTCCGAAATACTGTCACCGTCGGAACAACCCATGATCCTGCCATCTTGAAGTTGATACAACGAGTTTGACTCATCGGTGGCCGACTCGCTGTCAGAGCCGGCGGCCGCCTCATCACCGGACCCAGATGGATCAGAGGGCCCTCCATGGATACATTCCACAAAAGCGCGCCTTACGGCAGGCCGGGCCCGGGCGGGTCGCGCACGCTGAGCCGTCTCGACGAGATCGGCGCAGACCCCCGGCTCAGGGCCCGGCTCACCAATCTTGCCAATGAAAACATGAATCCCGCCGAAGGGGACCCGGTACCCGTACTCAATTGAGCCGGCGTCGGGGCCCCAGTTTGCATCGTCGATGTAGAGCTTGCCGCGACGACTCTTGGTCATCCGGCCCACAGCGTATCCCTTGAGTCCTTCGAAGCTGCCCTTCAAGAACTCAAATCCACCGTGCGCTGGCCCCACGGTGGGCGCCAACTGTCGTGGAATTGTCACGGCAGATGTCCTTGAGTTAGGACTTAGTCGTGGAGCCATCGCAGCTAGGAAGCTTGAAGGGGTTAATGCGGGACAAGGAACACGAGGGTTTATACTGGTTCGGCCCCTTACGGTGAAGGTAAAAGCCTACGTCCAGTTTGATGTGGTATTGATTAGGGTTTCGATAACCAGGGAGCTAAACTGCTATGCCCGGCGCTCGATGAGATTGTTGTCGCCCTTAAACTGCTGCCGGGTCGTCCCTTTATATAGGGAGGCCGACGCCCTGCAGCTCTCAGAGTCCCGGCCGGCTCATAAGAGTGTCCGGCTCGGACTCTCAACTATTCTTGCCTTACACTACAAGTTCTACCATAATAATGATTGTAACTACGGGCCTTAAGCCATATCCGGGTCTTAAGCCCATCTTTGGCCCACCGTCTTTAAGCTTGGCGCCGGGCTTCTGGCAATGACCATATGAGTAACCCGGCCCCTCCTGGTGGGTGACTCTAAGGTCTATATCCTCAACAGTTAGGGACTTTTGTCATATGCATCTAGTAGAACACTGCCATGCCTTGTTTTGCTATGTTAAGTTCCTGTAGCATGTTGATTTCGTGCTCTGAACATTGCTACCTGATGCTGTTTTCTGCCATGTCCAGTTTTTCACTAAGTCTGTGATCCTGTTATCTTTTGCACTTTTGCCATGCTTGTTTGAGCTTGATATGTTGTGAACTAGCCGTAGCTCAGTGTTCATCTTTTGTCAAGTATCTCCTGTAGATTACTTTCATATGCTTTGTTGCTATGTTGGAGTGCTGTAGCATTGTTGCTTGTTGCATTTTAAGTGCTATCATGCTGTTAATCGCAGATTCGTGTCATTCTTGTTTTGCTTGCCATTTGCAAACCGTGCATCCGTTTCCGGTGATCTTTATATCGATTCGACCGAAATCATCTCATCTTTCCAGTGGCATTCTTGGTTTGCCAAGTTACTGCCATGTTCATCATTTTCCTTCCGGAGCACGCATATGCATTGCATATCATACATGTTTTGCATCATGTTGCTTGTGCATTCCTCGTGATTGATTGTGGTTCCGTTTGTTTGTGTTCTTGTCTTGGGCAGAGCCGGGAGACGAGTTCGTGAACGAGGAACCTGTTGAGTATGCTTACGAGGATCAATCTTTCGACAACTCTGAGAACCTTGCAGGCAAGATGACCACCCCTCGAAATCACTTCTATCTTTGCTTTGCTAGTTGTTCGCTCTATTGCCATGCCGCGCTACCTATCACTTGCTATATCTTGTCTCCCATACTGCCATGTCAGCCTCTAACCATCCTTCCCTAGCAAACCGTTGTTTGGCTAAGTTACCACTTTTGCTCAGCCCTTCTTATAGCGTTGCTAGTTGCAGGTGAAGTTGAAGTTGTTCCATGTCAGAACATGGATATGTTGGGATATCACAATATCTCTTATTTAATTAATGCATCTATATATATTTGGTAAAGGGTGGAAGGCTCGGCCTTATGCCTGGTGTTTTGTTCCACTCTTGCTGCCCTAGTACTGTTATACCGGGATTATGTTCCTTGAGTTTGCGTTCCTTACGCGGTTGGGTGATTTATGGGACCCCCTTGACAGTTCGCCTTGAATAAAACTCCTCCAGCAAGGCCCAACTTTGGTTTTACCATTTGCCGCCTAAGCCTTTTCCCCCGGGTTTTTGCGAGCCCGAGGGTCATCTTTATTTTAACCCCCCCGGGCCAGTGCTCTTGCGAGTGTTGGTCCGAACCGAGCAGCCTGCGGGGCCACCTCGGGGAAACTCGAGGTCTGGTTTTACTCGTAGCTTGACTTATCCGGTGTGTCCTGAGAACGAGATATGTGCAGCTCCTATCGGGATTTGTCGGCACATTCGGGCGGCTTTGCTGGTCTTGTTTTACCATTGTCGAGATGTCTTGTAAACCGGGATTCCGAGACTGATCGGGTCTTTCCGGGAGAAGGTTTATCCTTCGTTGACCGCGAGAGCTTATGATGGGCTAAGTTGGGACACCCCTGCAGGGTATTATCTTTCGAAAGCCGTGCCCGCGGTTATGAGGCAGATGGGAATTTGTTAATGTCCGGTTGTAGATAACTTGTCACTTGACCCATTTAAAATACATCAACTGCGTGAGTAGCCGTGATGGTCTCTTCTCGGCGGAGTCCGGGAAGTGAACACGGTCTGAGTTATGTATGACGTAAGTAGGAGTTCAGGATCACTTCTTGGTCATTGCTAGATGACGACCGTTCCGTTGCTTCTCTTCTCGCTCTCTCTTGCGTATGTTAGCCACCATATATGCTTTTGCCGCTGCAGCTCCACCTCATTATACCTTCCTTTCCTATAAGCTTAAATAGTCTTGATCTCGCGGGTGTGAGATTGCTGAGTCCCCGTGACTCATAGATTCTACCAAAACAGTTGCAAGTGCCGACGATGCCAGTGCAGATGATGGGGTCGATCTCAAGTGGGAGTTCGACGAGGAACGTGGTCGTTACTATCTGTCTTTTCCTGATGATCAGTAGTGGAGCCCATTTGGGACGATCGGGGATCTAGCATTTGGGGTTGTCTTATTTTCATCTGGATTTTGACCGTAGTCGGTCTATATGTTTGTATTCTGTATGATGTATGAATTATATTTATGTATTGTGTGAAGTGGCGATTGTAAGCCAACTCTTTATCCCATTCTTGTTCATTACATGGGATTGTGTGAAGATGACCCTTCTTGCGACAAAACCACTATGCGGTTATGCCTCTAAGTCGTGCCTCTTCACGTGGGAGATATAGCCGCATCGTGGGCGTTACAGAACCGGCGGCTCAGCCAGTTGCTTCTTAAGTGCTTCAAACGCCTCATTAGCCACATCACTCCAGACAAAATTATCTGTTTTCTTCATCATCTGATACAGAGGGATGGCTTTTTCTCCCAGGCGGCTTATGAACCGGCTTAAAGCCACTATCCGGCCCGCCAAGCGTTGGACGTCATTAACTCACTTTAGCTTAGCCAGGGAAGTAATAGCCTTGATTTTTTTCCAGGTTAGCTTCGATACCTCGGTTTGAAACCAGAAAACCCAAAAGCTTACCCGCCGGTACACCAAAAACACACTTGGCCAGGTTAAGCATCATCTTATAAACCCGGATATTGTCAAATGTCTCCTTCAAATCATCAATCAGGGTCTCCTTCTTCCTGGACTTCACCACAATGTCATCTACATAAGCATGAACATTACTCCCGATCTGATTGTGAAGGCAATTCTGCACACACACCGCTGGTAAGTCGCCTGGGCACTCTTGAGCCCAAAAGGCATAGACACATAGCAGAAGGCTCCAAATGGAGTAATGAAAGCTGTCTTCTCCTGGTCCTTAACCGCCATCTTGATCTGATGATAACCAGAATAAGCATCCAAAAAACTCAAACGCTCACAACCCGCCGTAGCATCGATGATTTGATCAATATGAGGGAGAGCAAACGGATCAGCCGGGCAAGCCTTGTTTAAGTCCGTGTAGTCCACACACATTCTCCAAGTCCCGTTCTTCTTAAGCACCAACACCGGGTTAGCTAACCACTCAGGATGAAAAACTTCAACGATAAACCCGACCGCTAAGAGCCGGGCCACTTCTTCAGCAATGGCCTTTCGCCTCTCCTTGTTAAAACGACGAAGGAATTGCTTGACCGGCTTAAATTTTGGATCAATATTAAGAGTGTGCTCAGCGAGTTCCCTCGGTACACCCGGCATGTCTGAAGGCTTCCATGCAAAGATGTCCCGGTTCTCATGGATGAACTTGATGAGCATGCTTTCCTATTTCGGATCCAGATTGGCACTAATGCTGAACTGCTTAGATGAGTCACCAGGAACAAAATCAACCAACTTAGTGTCATCTGCCAACTTAAACTTTAACAAAGGATCATGCTCCGTGGTTGGCTTCTTCAAGGACGTCATGTCCGCCGGGTCAACATTATCTTTGTAAAATTTCAGCTCCTCTGTTGCACAAACTGATTCAGCATAAGCAGCATCACCTTCTTCACCCTCCAAGGCCACCTTGCGACTCCCATGCACTGTGATGGTGCCCTTGTAACCCGGCATCTTAAGCTGCAAGTACACATAACAAGGCCTCGCCATGAACTGGATAGGTTGACTTACCCGGCACCACACCATGGAAAACAGTGTTTGATGGCTTAAGATTTTTGTCAGTCAGTCCCATGCGATGGAAGATCTCATAATAAAGTATGTTAATGCTGCTGCCTCCATCCATGAGTACCTTAGTAAATTTATAGCCCCAACCTGAGGCGCCACCACCAGAGCCAGGTGACCCGGATTATCAACCCGGGGCAGATGATCCTCACGACTCCACACAATAGGCTGCTCTGACCACCGTAAATAACGTGGCACCGCCGGCTCAACAGCATTCACTGCCCTCTTATGAAGCTTTTGATCCCGCTTACACAAGCTGGTAGTGAAGACGTGGTACTGTCGACTATTCAATTGCTTCGGGTTGCTCTGATAACCAGACTATTGCTGCTGCTGATTTCCCTAATTATTCTGCTGGTTGTAGCCACCCTGGTTGTCGTGGCCTTGAAACCCGAAATTTGAACTGCCGCCTCCATGACCCGGACCATGAGAGTCGGACCCTAAACCATTGTTCGGGCCATGGTTGTGCTGAATGGACTCCCTAAAGTGTCTCATTATACTGCAATCCTTCCACAGATGAGTAGCCAGCTTCTGATCCGTTCCGTGTTTTGGACATGGCTGGTTCATAATTGCCTGAAGGTCAAATTTTGTCCCTTGAGCCGGCCTCCCCTTACGATGATGGTTATAATTCCGTGCACCGGTGTTAGCCACAAAATCATCAGCTTTGCGCTTACCATTTCCGCCTGATACGTCCATTTTCCATCATGCTTTTATATCAATATTTATTGCATTATGGGCTGTTATTACACATTATGTCACAATACTTATGCCTATTCTCTCTTATTTGGCAAGGTTAACATGAAGAGGGAGAATGCCGGCAGCTGGAATTCTGGGCTGGAAAAGGAGCAAATATTAGAGACCTATTCTACACAACTCCAAAAGTCCTGAAACTCCACGGAAGTTATTTTTGGAAATAATAAAAAATATTGAGCGGAAGAAATACCAGAGGGGGGCCACCCACCAGGCACGAGGGTGGCGGGCGCGCCCTACCCCCTGGGCGCGCCCCCTACCTCGTGGGTCCCCTGGTGGCCCTCCGATGCCCATCTTCTGCTATATGAGGTCTTTCGTCTGAAGAAAAATCATAAGCAAGCTTTGGGGACGAGACTCCGCCGCCACGAGGCGGAACCTTGGCGGAACCAATCTAGGGCTCTGGCGGAGCTGTTCTGCCGGGGACACTTCCCTCCGGGAGGGGGAAATCATCGCCATCGTCATCACCAATGCTCCTCTCATCGGTAGGGGGCCAATCTCCATCAACATCTTCACCAGCACCATCTCCTCTCAAACCCTAGTTCATCTCTTATATCCAATTCTTGTCTCTAAGTCTGGGATTGGTACTTGTAGGTTGCTAGTAGTGTTGATTACTCCTTGTAGTTGATGCTAGTTGGTTTATTTGGTGGAAGATCATATGTTCAGATCCTATATGCATATTAATACTCCTTTGATTATGAACATGAATATGCTTTGTGAGTAGTTACGTTTGTTCCTGAGGACATGGGAGAAGTCTTGCTATTAGTAGTCATGTGAATTTGGTATTCGTTC
This sequence comes from Aegilops tauschii subsp. strangulata, assembly GCF_002575655.3. Taxonomy (NCBI): domain Eukaryota; kingdom Viridiplantae; phylum Streptophyta; class Magnoliopsida; order Poales; family Poaceae; genus Aegilops; species Aegilops tauschii. The sequence goes on from NC_053040.3 coordinate 327,665,275, forward strand.
GATATTTTGATGAGATGTATGTTGTCTCTCCTCTAGTGGTGTTATGTGAACATCGACTACATGAAACTTCACCATTATTTGGGCCTAGAGGAAGGCATTGGGAAGCAATAAGTAGATGATGGGTTGCCAGAGTGACAGAAGCTTAAACCCTAGTTTATGCGTTGCTTCGTAAGGGGCTGATTTGGATCCATATGTTTCATGCTATGTTAGGTTTACCTTAATACTTCTTTTGTAGTTGCGGATGCTTGCAATAGGGGTTAATCATAAGTGGGATGCTTGTCCAAGTAAGGACAACACCCAAGCACCGGTCCACCGACATATCAAATTATCAAAGTACCGAACGCGAATCATATGAACGTGATGAAAACTAGCTTGATGATAATTCCCATGTGTCCTCGGGAGCGCTTTTCTCTATATAAGAAATTGTCCAGGCTTGTCCTTTGCTACAAAAAGGATTGGGCCACCTTGCTGCACCTTATTTACTTTTGTTACTTGTTGCTCGTTACGAATTATCTTATCACAAAACTATCTGTTACCTATAATTTCAGTGCTTGCAGACAATACCTTGCTGAAAATTGCTTATCATTTCCTTCTGCTCCTCGCTGGGTTCGACACTCTTACTTATCAAAAGGACTACAATAGATCCCCTATACTTGTGGGTCATCAAGACTCTTTTCTGGCGCCGTTGCCGGGGAGTGAAGCGCCTTTGGTAGGTGGAATTTGGTAAGGAAAAATTAATATAGTGTGCTGAAATTTACTGTCACTTGTTACTATGGAAAGTAATCCTCTGAGGGGCATGTTCGGGGTATCTTCACCTCGACCAGTAGAGCAAAGAGTTGCTCCTCAACCTATTGAACCTACTGAAAATGAAAATGTCTACTTTGAAATCCCTTCGGGTATGATAGAAAAACTGCTAGCTAATCCTTTTGCAGGAGACGAAACATTAAATCCTGATGAGCACCTAATCTATGCGGATGAAGTTTGTGGATTATTTAAGCTTGCAGGTATGCCCGATGATGTTATCAAGAAGAAGGTCTTCCCTTTATCTTTGAAGGGAGATGCATGGACATGGTATAGGCTATGTGATGATATGGGGTCATGGAACTACAAACGATTGAAATTGGAATTTCATCAGAAGTTTTATCCTATGCATCTTGTTCATCGCGATCGTAATTATATATATAATTTTTGGCCTCACGAAGGAGAAAGCATCGCTCAAGCTTGGGGGAGGCTTAAGTCAATGTTATATTCATGCCCCAATCATGAGCTCTCAAGAGAAATGATTATTCAAAAAATTTATGCTCGGCTTTCTGACAACAATTGCACCATGCTCGATACTTCTTGAACTGGTTCTTTTATGATGAAGTCCATTGAATTCAAATGGGATTTATTGGAAAGAATTAAGCACAACTCTGAAGATTGGGACCTCGACGAAAGTAAGGAGTCAGGTATAACACCTAAGATTGATTGTGTTAAATCTTTTATGGATACCGATGTTTTCCGTAAATTTAGCACTAAATATGGACTTGACTCTGAGATAGTAGCTTCTTTTTGTGAATCTTTTGCTGCTCATGTTGATATCCCTAAGGATAAGTGGTTTAAATATCATCCTCCCATAGAAGTAAAAGTAGTTGCACCTATTAAGGTTGAAGAAAAGACTATCACTTGTAATGATCCTATTGTTCCTACGACCTATGTTGAGAAACCACCTTTCCCTGTTAGAATAAAGGATCATGCTAAAGCTTCAACTGTGGTTCGTAAAAGCAATATTAGAACCTATACTCCTCCTGAGCAAGTTAAAGTTGAACCTAATATTGCTATTGTTAAAGATCTCTTGGCTGATAATATTGATGGACATGTTATTTATTTCTGTGATGAAACTGCTAGAATAGTAAACCTTGTGCTAAAGATAAACATATACCTGTGGTAGGCATGCCTGCTATTTTTGTTAAAATAGGAGATCATTGTTATCATGGCTTTTGTGACATGGGTGCTAGTGCTAGTGCAATACCTATTGACTTATACAAAGAAATTATGCATGATATTGCACCTACTGAGTTAGAAGAAATTGATGTGACAATTAAACTTGCCAATAGGGATACTATTTCACCAATTGGGATTGTTAGAGATGTTGAAGTCTTGTGTGGGAAAACTAAATATCCTGCTGATTTTCTTGTTCTTGGTTCCCCACAAGATAGTTTTTGTCCCATTATATTTGGTAGACCCTTCTTGAACACTGTTAATGCTAAGATAGACTGCCAAAAGGATGTTGTTACTATTGGTTTGGGTGATATGTCTATGAGTTTAATTTCTCTAAATTTCGTAGACAACACCGTGAAGAGGAATTGCCTAGTAAAGATGAAATTATTGGTCTTGCTTCTATTGCCGTACCTCCTAGTGATCCTTTAGAACAATATTTGCTAGACCATGAAAATGATATGTTTATGAATGAAAGAAGGGAAATAGACGAAGTATTCTTTAACCAGGGACCTATTCTGAAATACAACTTGCCTGTTGAAATTCTAGGGGATCCTCCTCCACCCAAGGGTGATCCCGTGTTTGATCTTAAACCATTGCCTGATACTCTTAAATATGCTTATCTTGATGAAAAGAAGATATAACATGTTATTATTAGTGCTAACCTTTCAGAGAAGGAGGAAGAAAAATTATTGAAAACTCTGAAGAAGCACCGAGCTGCTATTGGATATACTCTTGATGATCTTAAGGGCATTAGTCCCACTCTATGTCAACACAAAATAAATTTGGAGAAAGATGCCAAACCAGTTATTGATCATCAACGACGGCTGAATCCTAAGATGAAAGAAGTGGTAAGAAAGGAAATACTAAAGCTCCTTGAGGCAGGTATAATTTATCCCGTTGCTGATTGTCAATGGGTAAGTCCTGTCCATTGTGTCCCTAAGAAGGGAGGTATTACTGTCGTTCCTAATGATAAAGATGAATTGATTCCGCAAAGAATTATTACAGGTTATAGGATGGTAATTGATTTCCTCAAATTAAATAAAGCTACTAAAAAAGATCATTACCCCTTGCCATTCATTGATCAAATACTAGAAAGATTATCCAAACATACACATTTTTGCTTTCTAGATGGTTATTCTGGTTTCTCTCAAATACCTGTGTCAGCTGATGATCAATCAAAGACCACTTTTACTTGCCCTTTCGGTACTTTTGCTTATAGACGTATGCCTTTTGGTTTATGTAATGCACCTGCTACCTTTCAAAGATGCATGATGGCTATATTCTCTGACTTTTGTGAAAAGATTTATGAGGTTTTCATGGACGATTTCTCCGTCTATGGATCCTCTTTTGATGATTGCTTAAGCAACCTTGATCGAGTTTTGCAGATATGCGAAGAAACTAACCTTGTCTTGAATTGGGAGAAGTGCCACTTTATGGTTAATGAAGGTATTGTCTTGGGGCATAAAATTTCTGAAAGAGGTATCGAAGTTGATAAAGCTAAAGTTGATGCTATTGAAAAGATGCCATGTCCCAAGGAAATCAAAGGTATAAGAAGTTTCCTTGGTCATGCTGGCTTTTATAGGAGGTTCATTAAGGAGTTCTCAAAAATTTCTCGGCCTCTGACTAATTTATTACAAAAATATATACCATTTGTCTTTGATGATGATTGTGTAGAAGCATTTGAAATACTTAAGAAAGCATTGATCACTGCACCTATTGTTCAGCCACCCGATTGGAATTTACCTTTTGAAATTATGTGTGATGCTAGTGATTATGCTGTAGGCGCTGTTCTAGGGCAAAGAGTTGATAAGAAATTAAATGTTATTCAATATGTTAGTAAAACTCTAGACAATGCTCAGAGAAATTATGCTACTACTGAAAAAGAATTTCTAGCAGTTGTATTTGCTTGTGATAAGTTCAGACCTTATATTGTTGATTCTAAAGTAACCATTCACACGGATCATGCTGCTATTAAATATCTTATGGAAAAGAAAGATGCTAAACCTAGACTTATTAGATGGGTTCTCTTTCTACAAGAATTTGATTTGCATATTATTGATAGAAAGGGAGCTAAGAACCCCGTTGCAGACAACTTGTCTAGGTTAGAAAATGTTCTTGATGACCCACTACCTATTGATGATAGCTTTCCTGATGAACAATTAAATGTCATAAATGCTTCTCGTACTGCTCCTTGGTATGCTGATTATGCTAATTACATTGTTGCTAAATTTATACCACCTAGTTTCACATACTAGCAAAAGAAAAAGTTTTTCTATGATTTAAGACATTACTTCTGGGATGACCCACATCTTTATAAAGAAGGAGTAGATGGTGTTATTAGACTTTGTGTACCTGAGCATGAACAGGAACAGATCCTACGCAAGTGTCACTCCGAGGCTTATGGAGGACACCACGCTGGAGATAGAACTGCACATAAGGTATTGCAATCCGGTTTTATTGGCCTACTCTCTTCAAGGATGCCCGTAAGTTTGTCTTATCTTGTGATGAATGTCAAAGAATTGGTAATACCAGTAGACGTCAAGAAATTCCTATGAATTATTCACTTGTTATTGAACCATTTTATGTTTGGGGCTTTGATTATATGGGACCGTTTCCTGCCTCTAATGGGTATACACATATTTTAGTTGCTGTTGATTACGTTACTAAGTGGGTAGAAGCTATTCCAACTAGTAGTGCTGATCATAACACCTCTATTAAGATGCTTAAAGAAGTTATTTTTCCGAGGTTTGGAGTCCCTAGATATTTAATGACTGATGGTGGTTCACATTTTATTCATGGTGCCTTTCGTAAAATGCTTGCTAAGTATGATGTTAATCATAGAATTGCATCTCCTTATCACCCACAGTCTAGTGGTTAAGTAGCATTGAGCATCAGAGAGCTTAAATTGATTTTGCAAAAGACTGTTAATAGATCTAGAAAGAATTGGTCCAAGAAACTTGATGATGCATTATGGGCCTATAGAACTGCATATAAAAATCCTATGGGTATGTCTCCGTATAAAATGGTTTATGGAAAAGCATGTCACGTACCTCTCGAACTAGAACATAAGGAATATTGGGCTATTAAAGAGCTCAATTATGATTTCAAACTTGCCGGTGAGAAGAGGTTATTTGACATTAGCTCACTTGATGAATGGAGAACCCAAGCCTATGAGAATGCAAAGTTGTTTAAAGAAAAAGTTAAAAGATGGCATGACAAAAGAATACAAAAGCGTGAGTTTAATGTAGGTGATTATGTCTTGCTATACAACTCTCGTTTAAGATTTTTTGCAGGAAAACTTCTCTCTAAATGGGAAGGTCCTTACGTTATCGAGGAGGTCTATTGTTCCGGTGCCATAAAAATGAACAACTTCGAAGGCACAAATCCGAAGGTGGTGAACGGTCAAAGAAGCAAACATTATATCTCAGGTAATCCTATAAATGTTGAAACCAATGTTATTGAAACCGTAACCCCGGAGGAATACATAAGGGACACTTTCCGGAACATTTTAGACTCCGAAAAGGAATAGGTATGTGGTACGATAAGTAAACCGACTCCAAAACAGTTCTAATGGCAATTTTTCTCCGTTCTGGAATATTTAGAAAAATAGAAAAATAAGAAGCAGTCCGGGAAGGACACGAGGACTCCACAAGGGTGGAGGGCGGCGCCCTACCCCCCTAGGCGCGCCCCCTACCTTGTGGGCACCTCGTGTGCTCTCCGGACTCTGTTTTCTTGCATGATACATATTTTGGTCGGTAAAAATTCATTATATAATCTCCCGAAGGTTTTGACCACCGTGTCACGCAATTATCCTTTGTTCTTGTTTCGAGCTGTTTTCTGTCAGGGTTGTCAAGGCTAGGCATCATGTCGTCCCCCTTCTCCAACAATGGTGACAACGATGCTTGGCTAATGAAGATAGAGCTGAAGAGGGAAGAACCCCTGGAGATCAACAAGGATGAAGGGATCAAGAAGGCCACGGAGGACCAAGTTCCGGCAACAGAAGACATCCTTCAACTTGATCACAATCTACTTACCCCAACTGAGATCGAAGCTTTCAAGATGATTGAGTTAGCTCGTATACAAAACAAGTATCTCACATGTGAAAATATTTTGTTGAAGGAGCATATCGTTGCACTCAAGGGCATTATCCGCAATTTGGCGGATCTCTTACGCTCGTTGCGACTACCCATCATCACAACCATCTTCTTCACCAACAAAGGAGATATAATCACAAGGGTATGGCCACTCCCCTTGGCAACTGCCAAGCTTGGGGGAGGTGCCCCGGTATTGTATCACCATCAGACTCCTATCTTTACGGTTTTCTTAGTTCGATCCTTTTAGTAATATCTTGATCTAGTAGAATAAAGTTTTTAGTATGATCTAGTCATGAGTTTTGCTTTATGATCCCTCTATGTAATCGAGTCCGTGAGCTATATAATAAAGATTAGTGTTGAGTCAAGGGCTTGATTATTTGGCCATGATCTTGAGGGAATAAAAGAAAAGAGAAAAGAATAAAAAGAAACAAAGAGATCATATTGATCTTATGGAGAGTAATGACTTCACATATAAAGAGTATGATAATTAAAAATTGTTGGGAGTTGACAAACATAGTTCTGGTCATCGTTGCAATTAATAGGAAGTAATAAAGAGAGAGAGAGAGAGAGGTTTCACATATAAATATACTATCTTGGACATCTTTTATGATTGGGAGCACTCATTAAAATATGACATGCTAAAGAGTTGATGTTGGACAAGGAAGACAACGTAATGGGTTATGTTTTCTTATATCTGAAATAAAGTATATTGTCATGGATCATCCAACATGTTGAGTTTGCCTTTCCCCCTCATGCTAGCCAAATTCTTTGCACCAAGTAGAGATACTACTTGTGCTTCCAAATATCCTTAAACCCAGTTTTGCCATGAGAGTCCACCATACCTACCTATGGATTGAGTAAGATCCTTCAAGTAAGTTGTCATCGGTGCAAGCAATAAAAATTGCTCTCTAAATATGTATGATTGATTAGTGTGGAGGAAATAAGCTTTATACGATCTTGTGATGTGGAAGAAATAAAAGCGACGGACTGCATAATAAAGGTCCAGATCACAAGTGGCAATATAAAATGACGTTCTTTCGCATTAAGATTTTGTGCATCCAACCCTGAAAGCGCATGGCAACCTCTGCTTCCCTCTGCGAAGGGCCTATCTTTTACTTTTATCTTCTACCTTATGCAAGAGTCATGGTGATCTTCACCTTTCCTTTTTACATTTTATCCTTTGGCAAGCACAGTGTGTTGGAAAGATCCTGCTATATATATCTAATTGGATGTAAGTTAGCATGAGTTATTATTGTTGACATTACCCTTGAGGTAAAAGGTTGGGAGGCGAAACTATAAGCCCCTATCTTTCTCTGTGTCCGATTAAAACTCCGTAACCACAAGTATTGCATGAGTGTTAGCAATTGTGAAAGACTAAATGATAGTTGAGTATGTGGGCTTGCTGAAAAGCTCTGACATAGACTCTTTCTGATGTTATGATAAATTGCAATTGCTTCAATGACTGGGATTATAGTTTGTTAGTTCTCAATAAAGTTTCTGATTCATACTTGACATTGTGAATAGATTATTACTTGAGCATAAGAAATCATATGACAATATCCATATATGTTGCTGTTATAAGAATAATAATGATGCCCTCATGTCCGTATTTTATTTTATCGACACCTCTACCTCTAAACATGTGGACATATTTATCGTTATCGGTTTCCGCTTGAGGACAAGCGAGGTCTAAGCTTGGGGGAGTTGATACGTCCATTTTGCATGATGCTTTTATATCGATATTTATTGCATTATGGGCTGTTATTACACATTATGTCACAATACTTATGCCTATTCTCTCTTATTTTTCAAGGTTTACATGAAGAGGGAGAATGCCGGCAGCTGGAATTCTGGGCTGGAAAAGGAGCAAATATTAGAGACCTATTCTGCACAACTCCAAAAGTCCTGAAACTCCACGGAAGTTATTTTTGGAAATAATAAAAAATATTGAGCGGAAGAAATACCAGAGGGGGGGCACCCACCAGGCACGAGGGTGGCGAGCGCGCCCTACCCCCTGGGTGCGCCCCCCTGCCTCGTGGGTCCCTTGGTGGCCCTCCGATGCCCATCTTCTGCTATATGAAGTCTTTCGTCCGAAGAAAAATCATAAGCAAGCTTTCGGGACGAGACTCCGCCGCCACGAGGCGGAACCAATCTAGGGCTCTGGCGGAGCTGTTCTGCCGGGGACACTTCCCTCTGGGAGGGGGAAATCATCGCCATCGTCATCACCAATGCTCCTCTCATCGGTAGGGGGCCAATCTCCATCAACATCTTCACCAGCACCATCTCCTCTCAAACCCTAGTTCATCTCTTGTATCCAATTCTTGTCTCTAAGTCTGGGATTGGTACTTGTAGGTTGCTAGTAGTGTTGATTACTCCTTGTAGTTGATGCTAGTTGGTTTATTTGGTGGAAGATCATATGTTCAGATCCTATATGCATATTAATACTCCTCTGATTATGAACATGAATATGCTTTGTGAGTAGTTACGTTTGTTCCTGAGGACATGGGAGAAGTCTTGCTATTAGTAGTCATGTGAATTTGGTATTCGTTTGATTTTTTGATGAGACGTATGTTGTCTCTCCTCTAGTGGTGTTATGTGAACGTCGACTACATGACACTTCACCATTATTTGGGCCTAGAGGAAGGCATTGGGAAGCAATAAGTAGATGATGGGTTGCTAGAGTGACAGAAGCTTAAACCCTAGTTTATGCGTTGCTTCGTAAGGGGCTGATTTGGATCCATATGTTTCATGCTATGGTTAGGTTTACCTTAATACTTCTTTTGTAGTTGCGGATGCTTGCAATAGGGGTTAATCATAAGTGGGATGCTTGTCCAAGTAAGGACAACACCCAAGCACCGGTCCACCCACATATCAAATTATCAAAGTACCGAACGCGAATCATATGAACGTGATGAAAACTAGCTTGACGATAATTCCCATGTGTCCTCGGGAGCGCTTTTCTCTATATAAGAAATTGTCCAGGCTTGTCCTTTGCTACAAAAAGGATTGGGCCACTTTTCTGCACCTTATTTACTTTTGTTACTTGTTGCTCGTTACGAATTATCTTATCACAAAACTATCTGTTACCTATAATTTCAGTGCTTGCAGAGAATACCTTGCTGAATGGCGCTTATCATTTCCTTCTGCTCCTCGTTGGGTTCGACACTCTTACTTATCGAAAGGACTACGATAGATCGCCTATACTTGTGGGTCATCACCGCCATGATTGGCTGGGTTGTACTGCTATCCCCTCATACCGCCACTCTTCTTTCCCTTTCCCGATCTTTCATCCTCAGAGTCGGGGTCCTTGGTACTATTAGAGTCGGCATACTTGACGAGAGCCTCCATGAGCTCCCCCATGTCGCTGCAATGACATTTAAGCCGCCCAAGCTTTTGCTTGAGTGGAAGGAAACGGCAATTTTTCTCCAACATTAAAACTACTGAGCCGACGTTGATATTATCTGAAGAATGTATGATAGTCGAGACCCGACGCACCCAGCTGGTTGTTGACTCGCCTCAGCTTGAACACAAGAAACCAAATCCATGATCGACAAAGCTGCTTGCATGTATCTTTGAAATTCTGAATAAACCGGGCCTTCAGCTCCGCCCATGATCCGGGTGTGTTGAATAGGTTCCTCGACTCATAAATCAAGGGCCGATGACTCCGATATTTTCTCCTTAAGACTTCATTTGACGCGTTCTGATCCACCGTGAGCCGGTATGAATCTGCTTGAATCCACCATGCTTGGGCGTTTAAGACGGCCCGCTCTGCAGTCATCCTAGCATTTTCCGCTGCCAGCTCTACCTTGGCTTGCGCTATCTCGTCACGCAACTTAGCCACTTCTGCCTTATGCTGCTCCTGGTTGACTGGGGTTACATCCACCTCCATCAGAGTTGCCAGAGCTTCCAACAGATATGTCAAAACTTGAGCCGGCGGGCGCGATGAACCGCCAGCACCCGCTGCCGTCACCGCCGCTGCACTGGAAGTCATGGCCGCGGCGGCTGTCGAACCGAGAACCGGCTGGGTGCCAGCCATGAAGATCGCCACCCTGTTCGGCGGCTCATGGGGGTCTGAAATACTGTCGCCATTGGAACAGCCCCCAAGCCATCCGTCTTGTAGTTGATACATTGAGTTGGTCTCGCCCGTGGACGAGTCACCATCAGAGTAGATGGCCGTCTCACCGCCAGACACAGAGCCTTCCAATTCGGCCCCGTGGATAAATCCAACAAAGGCACGCTTCATGGCAGGTTGAACCTGGGCGGGTCGTGCATACTGATCCATCTCGATGATGTCGGTGCAGATGTCCGGCTCAGGGCCCGGTTCACTGATCTTGCCGATGAAGACGTGGATTCCGCCGAAGGGGACCCAGTACCCGTACTCAATTGAGCCGGCCTCGGGGCCCCAGCCTGCATCGTCGATGTAGAGTTTGCCGCGATGACTCTTGGTCATCCGGCCCACAATGTATCCGTTGATCCCTTCGAAGCTACCCTTTAAGAACTCAAAACCACCGTGCGCTGGCCCCACGGTGGGTGCCAACTATCGTGGAATTGTCACGACAGATGTCCTAGTGAAAGGACTTAGTTGCGGAGCCATGGCGACGAGGTTAGCTTAAAGGGGTTAAACAGGACAAAGGACACGAGGAGTTTATACTGGTTCGGCCCCTTGCGGAGAAGGTAAAGGCCTAATCCAGTTTGAGGTGGTATTGCTAGGGTTTTGATTACCAGGGAGCGAATAAGCTTTGCCTGGCTTTCGATCTGTTGTTTCTTGCCCTAAGCCGCTGCCGGGTCGTCCCCTTATATACATGGGTTGACGCCCTGCGACCCATAGAGTCCCGGCCGGCTCATACGAACGTGTCCGGCCCGGTGACTTATCTTACATGCCTTACAATACAAGTTACATATACATGGCGGTTTACACTTACGGGGCTTAAGTTGCCTTTTGGTTTGGGCCCTTTAACAAGCCTATCTCACGAACCGCCATCTTCAATATACTCTTGGGCTTCAAAGAGATGAACCGCCATTGGGATAACCCGACCCCTCCTGGGCGGGTCATATCCAATAGTCATATCCCCAACACCATGCCAATGCTTTTCCCTTCAAAGATAAAGGGAAAACCTTTTTCATAACTTCATCCCTAGGTAAACCTGCAAGCTTAAACAATCCACAAATTTATTCTACATATATCAAGTGCATATCAGGATGTTCGGCTCCATCTCCTGCATAAGGATTAGCTAGCAGTTTTCTATCATACTCGAAGGAATTTCATATTCAATATTTTTAGTAGGTGCAGTAGGTTGAGGGTAGCTAATTGTGGTCCCGGTCAAGGTGAAGATACCCCGAACAAACCCCTCAAAGGATTGTTTTCCATAGTAACAAGTGACAATAAATTTTAGCACACTATATAAATGTTTCCTTACCAAATTCCACTTACCAAAGGCGCTTCACTCCCCGGCAACGGCGCCAGAAAATAGCCTTGATGACCCACAAGTATAGGGGATCAATTGTAGCTCTTTTCGATAAGTAATAGTGTTGGACCCAACGAGGAGCAGAAGGAAATGACAAGTAGTTTTCAGTAACGTAATGTCTGCAAGTGCTGAAATTGTAAGTAGTGGAGTAGTTTGATAGCAAGATAAATTGTAACGAGCAAGTAACGACAGTAGTAACAAAAGTGCAGGAAGGTAGCCAATCCTTTTGAGGCAAAGGACATGCCAAAATGGCCTCTTATGATAAGCAAAGCGTTCTTGAGGGTACACGGGAATTTCATCTAGTCACTTTCATCATGTTGGTTTCATTCGTGTTTGCTACTTTGATAATTTGATATGTGGGTGGACCGGTGCTTAGGTGCTGTTCTTACTTGAACAAACCTCCTACTTATGATTAACCCTCCCGCAAGCATCCGAAACTACGAGAAAAGTATTAAGAATAAATTCTAACCATAGCATTAAACTTTTGGATCCAATCGTTCCCTTACGGAATAGCGCATAAGCTGGGGTTTAAGCTTCTGTCACTCTCGCAACCCATCATCTAATTGCTACTCCACAATGCAGTCCTTTAGGCCCAAATATGGTGAAGTTTCATGTAGTCGACGTTCACATGACACCACTAAGGGAATAACAACATACATACTATCAAAATATCGAACACATATCAAATTCACCTGATTACTTGCAACATGGTTTCTCCCGTGACCTCGAGAACAAAAGTAACTACGCACAAATGATAAACATGCTCATGATCAGAGGAGTATTAAATAGCATAATGGATCTGAACATATAATATTCCACCAAATAAACCATATAGTAATCAACTACAAGATGTAATCAACACTACTAGTCACCCACAAGCACCAATCTATAGTTCCGGTATAAAAGATTAAACACAAGAGATGAACTAGGGTTTGAGATGAGATGGTGTTGTTGAAGATGTTGATGGAGATTGCCCTCCCCAAGATGGGAGAGTTGTTGGTGATGATGATGATGATGATGATTTCCCCCTTCGGGAGGGAAGTTCCCCCGGTGGAATCGCTCCGCCGAAGGGCAAAAGTGCTCCTGCCCAAGTTCCACCTCGAGACGGCGGCGTTTCGTCCCGAAAGTCCTCTCCTTTTTTTTCTAGGTCAAAATGACCTATGTACCAGAAGATGGGCACCGAAGGTGGGCCTGGGTGAGCACAACCCACCAGGGCGCGCCTGGGCTCCCTGGCGCGCCCAGGTGGGTTGTGCCCACCTGGTGGGCCCCCTTGATGTCACTTGAAGCTATGTCGGTATTTCCCCAAGAGGAAGGGATGTTGCAGCACAGCGGCGGTAGGTATTTCCCTCATATATGAAACCAAGGTTATCGAACCAGTAGGAGAACCAAGCAACACAGCGTAAACAGCCCCTGCACACATATAACAAATCCTCGCAAACCGACGTGTTAAAGGGGTTGTCAATCCCTTCCGGGGTACGGTGCCTCAAGATAGGCAAGCGAACGTGAGATAAATTGTAGTAGATTGATAGATCGAACGCCAAATAAAATAAATAGAAATAAAACACAGCAAGGTATTTTTGTATTTTTGGTTTAATTGATCTGAAAATAAATGCAAGAGAAAAGTAAATCGCATAGGCAAATATATGAGAAAGAAGACCTGGGGGCCGTAGGTTTGACTAGTGGCTTCTCTCGAGAAAAATAGCAAATGGTGGGTAAACAAATTACTGTTGGGCAATTGATAGAACTTCGAATAATCATGACGATATGTAGGCAATGATCATTATATAGGCATCACGTCCAAGGTTAGTAGACCGACTCCTGCCTGCATCTACTACTATTACTCCACACATCGACCGCTATCCAGCATGCATCTAGTGTATTAAGTTCATGGAAAAACGGAGTAATGCAATAAGAACGATGACATGATGTAGACAATATCTACCTATGTAGGGATAGACCCCATCGTTTTATCCTTAGTAGCAACGATACATACGTGTCGTTTCCCCTTCTGTCACTGGGATCAAGCACCGTAAGATCGAACCCACTACAAAGCACCTCTTCCCATTGCAAGATAAATAGATCAAGTTGGCCAAACAAAACCCAAATATCGGAGAAGAAATACTAGGCTATAAGAGATCATGCATATAAGAGATCAAAGAAACTCAAATAACTTGCATGGATATAAAAATATATAACTGATCATAAACTCAAAGTTCATCAGATCCCAACAAACACACCGCAAAACAGTTACATCATATGGATCTCCAAGAGACCATTGTATTGAGAATTCACCGAGAGAGAGGAAGCCATCTAGCTACTTACTATGGACCCGAATGTCTACAAAGAACTAATCACGCATCATCGGAGAGGCACCAATCGAGGTGGTGAACCCTATCCGAGATGGTGTCTAGATTGGATCTGGTGGTTCTGGACTCTGCAGCGGCTGGATGAATATTTCCTCGACTCCCCTAGGGTTTTGGGAATATTGGGGTATTTATAGAGCAAAGAGGCGGTCCGGGGGGCACCCGAGGTGGGCACACCCAGGGCCCATTACGTTCCTTCTGGTCCAAAAAAATCTCCGTGAAGTTTTGTTGCATTTGGACTCCGTCTGATATTGATTTCCTGCGATGAAAAAACATGCAGAAAACAACAATTGGCACTTGGCACTATGTCAATAGGTTAGTACCAAAAAATGATATAAAATGACTATAAAATGATTATAAAACATACAAGATTGATAATATAACAACATGGAACAATCAAAAATTATAGATACGTTGGAGACGTATCAGCATCCCCAAGCTTAACACCTACTCGTCCTCGAGTAGGTAAGTGATAAAAACAGAATTTTTGATGTGGAATGCTGCCTAACATGTCATATCATATTCTTTTCTTTATAGCATGGACATTTGGACTTTTATGTGATTCAAAGCAATAGTCTAGTTTTGACATAGCAATTTAGATACTCAAGCATATCAACAGGCACTCTTTCAAAATATCAACGCTAAAATAAGTTATCCCTAGCCCATCATGCTCAACCATTGATCCATTCATGAAACACACTCAAATATTAGCTACACCCAATACTTAAGTACGATCATATTGCCTCCTAGTTGGTGCTTTTGTAAGAGAAGATGGAGACTAAAATTCAAAAATAGAAATTGCATAAAGTAAAAGAAAGGCCCTTCGCAGAGGGAAGTAGGGATTTGTAGAGGTGCCAGAGCTCAAAGTGAAAAATTAGAGATACAAACATTTTGGGAGGTGTGTCCATCCCACCAACAAAAACGACTTAGAGTTCCCAACACTTTCCATGCTAGATATATCATAGGCGGTTCCAAAACAGAAGTTTATTCCTTTTCCACCATACTTTCACTTTCCATGGCTAGCCATATCCACGGTTGCCCTCCATACCAACACTTTCCAAGGAATTTATTATTTGACAACATAAAGTAAATTCATTTTTTTTCATTTCGGGACTGGGCATCCCTAAAACCTTTGCCTTACTCTCGTGCAATGGCAAGTGAATAAACACTCATCGTGAGAATAACACATCTAGCATGGAAAATATTAGCCACCCCTCACCGCTCCGCGAGTGAAACAAACACACAAAAGACAAGTTTATTTTTAAAATTAGAGATGGCACATGCAAATTTTCTTAGAACGGCAACAGAATACCGCACATAGGTAGATATAGTGGACTCATGTGGCAAAAATGGTTTAAAGGATTTTGAAAGCACAAATAGAGGTCATACTTGATGCAAAGTGAAGGCTAGCAAAAGATTGAGAAGCGACCAACCAAGAAACGAATAATCTCATAAGCAAGCATTAAGCATAATTAACACTGAATAATGCACCACAAGTAGGATATAATTTCATTGCATGACTATTGACTTTCGTGATTGCATAGGGAATCACAAACCTTAACACCAATATTCTTACTAAAGCATAATTACTCAATAACACAACTCACATATCACATCATCATATCTCAAAACTATTACTAAGAATCAAGTTTATTTTGTCCAATGATCTTCATGAAGGTTTTTATTATATCCTTCTTGGATATCTATCACTTTGGCACTAATTTTCATGTGTTGCTTTTCATACGCTCAAACAAATATAAGTGAAGGTCAAGAGCATAATTTTTCTTTCTCTCAAAATAATTTAAGCGAAGCAAGAGAGAATTTCTTGAAAATTTTACTAACTCTCAAATAAATCTAAGTGAAGCAAGAGAGCGTTTCTTCAAAAATACTAAGCACACCGTGCTCAAAAAGATATAAGTGAAGCACTAGAGCAAGTCCATTGCTCATAAAAGATTTAAGTGAAGCATAGAGAGCAATTCTAACAAGTCATGACATAATTTTGGCTCTCTCAAATAGGTGTGTCCAGCAAGGATTGATGACTTAAAACACAAAATAAAACAAGCAAAGACTCATACCATACAAGACGCTCCAAGCAAAACACATATTATGTGACGAATAAAAATATAGCTTCGAGTAAAATACCGATGGTCGTTAGAAGAAAGAGGGGATGCCACTCGGGGGCATCACCAAGCTTAGTTGGTTGCTCATTTTTGGATAATAGCTTGGGATGTCGGGGCATCCCCAAGCTTAGGCTCTTCTTCCCTTCCTTCATCCATCATAAGATAACCCAAAACTTGAAAACTTCAATCACACAAAACTCAACAAAACCTTCGTGAGATCCGTTAGTATAAGAAAGCAAACCACTACTATAAGTACTATATCAAACCAATTCATATTTTGTTTTTGTATTATATATACTTTATTCCAACTTTTCTATGGCAAAAACTCATCAAATAAAACCATAGAGCCATCAAAATAAGCACACAACACAAAGAAAACAGAATCTGTCAAAACAGAATAGTCTGTAGCAATCTGACTATTTAGAATACTTCTGTAACTCCAAAAACTCTGAAAAATAGGAAGACCAGGGTAATTTGTATATTAATCTTCTGCACAAAGAATTGGCATTTTATCACGTTCTGGTGATTTTTAACAATTGTTTTCGTGAGTGCACAATTTTGTGTTCTTCAGCAAGATCAAACAACTATCACCCAAGAAGATCCTATAGGATTTACTTGGCACAAACACTAATTAAAACACAAAAAACACAATCATACCAGTAGCATAATTTTGCAATCACACAAGAACATAAAGCAAAAAGCAAAAATAAATTTTATTCATTGGGTTGCTGTTACCTCTTGAGCACTGCGTTGGTTTTCCCTTGAAGAGGAAAGGGTGATGCAGCAAAGTAGCGTAAGTATTTCCCTCAGTTTTTGAGAACCAAGGTATCAATCCAGTAGGAGCTACGCGCGAGTCCCTCGCACCTACACAAAACAAATAAATCCTCGCAACCAACGCGATAAGGGGCTGTCAATCCCTACACGGTCACTTACGAGAGTGAGATCTGATAGATATGATAAGATAATATTTTTGGTATTTTTATAATAAAGATGCAAAGTAAAGAAAACAAAATAAAAACGGCGCCAGAAATAGCTTATTGTCGGGAGATTAATATGATGGAAAATAGACCCGGGGGCCATAGGTTTCACTAGTGGCTTCTCTCAAGAGCATAAATATTTTACGGTGGGTGAACAAATTACTGTTGAGCAATTGACAGAATTGAGCATAGTTACGAGAATATCTAGGTATGATCATGTATATAAGCATCACGTCCAAGACAAGTAGACCGACTCCTGCCTGCATCTACTACTATTACTCCACACATCGACCGCTATCCAGCATGCATCTAGAGTATTAAGTTCATAAGAACAGAGTAACGCTTTAAGCAAGATGACATGATGTAGAGGGATAAATTCATGCAATATGATAAAAAAAACCATCTTGTTATCCTCGATGGCAACAATACAATACGTACCTTGCTGCCCCTACTGTCACTGGGAAAGGACATCGCAATATTGAACCCAAAGCTAAGCACTTCTCCCATTGCAAGAAAGATCAATCTAGTAGGCCAAACCAAACTGATAATTCGAAGGGACTTGCAAAGATAACCAACCATACATAAAAGAATTCAGAGAAGATTAAAATATTGTTCATAGATAAACTTGATCATAAACCCACAATTAATCGGTCTCAACAAACACACCGCAAAAGAAGATTACATCGAATAGATCTCCATGAGAGAGGGGGAGAACATCGTATTGAGATCCAAAAAGAGAGAAGAAGCCATCTAGCTAATAACTATGGACCCGAAGGTCTGAAGTAAACTACTCACACATCATCGGAGAGGCTATGGTGTTGATGTAGAAGCCCTCCGTGATCGATGCCCCCTCCGGCGGAGCTCCGGAACAGGCCCCAAGATGGGATCTCGTGGGTACAGAAGGTTGCGGTAGTGGAATTAGGTTTTTGGCTCCGTTTTTTATCGTTTGGGGGTACGTAGGTATATATAGGAGGAAGGAGTATGTCGGTGGAGCAACATGGGGCCCACGAGGGTGGAGGGCGCGCCCAGGGGGTAGGCGCGCCCCTACCTCGTGGCTTCCTGGTAGCTTTCTTGACGTAGGGTCCAAGTCCTCTGGATCATGTTCATTCCGAAAATCACGTTCCCGAAGGTTTCATTCCGTTTGGACTCCGTTTGATATTCTTTTTCTGCGAAACTCTGAAATAGGCAAAAAACAGCAATTCTGGGCTGGGCCTCCGGTTAATAGGTTAGTCCCAAAAATAATATAAAAGTTTATAATAAATCCCAATAATGTCCAAAATAGAATATAATATAGCATGGAACAATCAAAAATTATAGATACGTGGGAGACGTATCAAGCATCCCCAAGCTTAATTCCTGCTCGTCCTCGAGTAGGTAATGATAAAAACAGAATTTTTGATGTGGAATGCTACTTGGCATAATTTCAATGTAATTCTTCTTATTGTGGCATGAAAGTTCAGATTTGGTATGATTCAAGATAAAAGTTTACTGTTGACATAAAAACAATAATACTTCAAGCATACTAACTAAGCAATTATGTCTTATCAAAATAACATAGCCAAAGCAAGTTATCCCTACAAAATCACATAGTCTGGCTATGCTCCATCTTCCCCACACAAAATATTCATTTCATGTATGACCCCGGTTTTAGCCAAGCAATTGGTTCATACTTTTAATGCGCTTCAGCCTTTTCAACTCTTACGGAATACATGAGCGCAAGCCATGGATATAGCACTATGGTGGAATAAGGTATAATGGTAGGGGTTATGTGGGAAGACAAAAAAAGGAGAAAGTCTCACATCAACGAGGCTAATCAACGGGCTATGGAGATGCCCATCAATTGATGTTAATGCGAGGAGTAGGGATTGCCATGCAACGGGTGCACTAGAGCTATAAGTGTATGAAAGCTCAAAAAGAAACTAAGTGGGTGTGCATCCAACTTCCTTGCTCACGAAGACCTCGGGCATTTGAGGAAGCCCATCATTGGAATATACAATCCAAGTTCTATAATGAAATTTCCCACTAGTATATGAAAGTGACAAAATGAGAGACTCTCTATTATGAAGATCACGGTGCTACTTTGAAGCACAAGTGTGGTAAAAGGATAGTAACATTGTACCTTCTCTCTTTTTCTCTCATCATTTTTTTATTTGGGCCTTTTTTTTTATGGCCTCTTTTTTTTAGTCCGGAGTCTCATCCCGACTTGTGGGGGAATCATAGTCTCCATCATCCTTTCCTCACTTGGGACAATGCTCTAATAATGATGATCATCACACTTTTTTTTTACTTACAACTCATGAATTACAACTCAATACTTAGAACAAAATATGACTCTATATGAATGCCTCCGGCAGTGTACCGGGATATGCAATGAATCAAGAGCGACATGTATGAAAGAATTATGAACGGTGGATTTGCCACAAATACAATGTCAACTACATGATCATGCAAAGCAATATGACAATGATGGAGTATGTCATGATAAACGGAACGGTGGAAAGTTGCATGGCAATATATCTCGGAATGGCTATGGAAATGCCATGATAGGTAGGTATGGTGGCTGTTTTGAGGAAGATATAAAGAGGTTTATGTGTGATAGAGCATATCATATCACGGGGTTTGGATGCACCGGCAAAGTTTGCACCAACTCTCAAGGTGAGAAAGGGCAATGCGCGGTACCGAAGAGGCTAGAAAATTGCGGAAAGGTAAGTGTGTGTATAATCCATGGAATCACATTAGTCATAAAGAACTCATATACTTATTGCAAAAATTTATTAGCCCTCGAAGCAAAGTACTACTACGCATGCTCCTAGGGGAAGGGTTGGTAGGAGTTAACCATCGCGTGATCCCGACCGCCACACAAAGGAAGACAATCAACAAATACTTCATGCTCCGACTTCGTTACATAACGGTTCACCATAAGTGCATGCTACGGGAATCACAAACTCCAACACATGTATTTTTCAATTCCACAATTACTCAACTAGCACAACTATGATATTACCACCTTTATATCTCAAAACAATTATCAAGCATCAAATTTCTCATGATATTAATTAAAGCAAATTGCCATGATATTTTAAGACTCTCAAAATAATATAAGTGAAGCATGAGAGATCAATAGTTTCTATAAAAAAAATCCACCATCGTGCTCTAAAAGATATAAGTGAAGCATTAGAGCAAAACTATATAACTCAAAAGATATAAGTGAAGCACATAGAGTATTCTAATAATTTCCGAATCATGTGTGTCTCTCTCAAAAGGTGTGCATAGCAAAGATGATTGTGGTAAACTAAAAATAAAAGACTCAAATCATACAAGACGCTCCAAGCAAAACACATATCATGTGGTGAATAAAAATATAGCTCCAAGTAAAGTTACCGATGGAAGTAGACGAAAGAGGGGATGCCTTCCGGGGCATCCCCAAGCTTTGGCTTTATGATGTCCTTAGATTATCTTGGGGGTGCCATGGGCATCCCCAAGCTTAGGCTCTTGCCACTCCTTGTTCCATAATCCATCAAATTTTTCACCCAAAACTTGAAAACTTCACAACACAAAACTTAGCAGAAAATCTCGTGAGCTCCGTTAGCGAAAGAAAACAAAAGACTACTTCAAGGTACTGTAATGAACTCATTCTTTATTTATATTGGTGTTAAACCTACTGTATTCCAACTTCTCTATGGTTTATAAACTCTCTTACTAGCCATAGATTCATCAAAATAACCAAACAACACACGAAAAACAGAATCTGTCAAAAACAGAACAGTCTGTAGTAATCTGTAACTAACGCAAACTTCTGGAACTCAAAAAAATCAGCCAAATAGAACGACCTAGACAATTTGTTTATTGATCAGCAGCAATTGGAATCAATATTTTATCACGTTCTGGTGATTTTTAACAATTATTTTCGTGAACAGAAAGTTTCTGGAATTTTCTGGAAGGATCAAATAACAATCATCCAAGAAGATCCTATAGGTTTAACTTGGCACAAACACTAATTATAACATAAAAACACATCTAACCAGAGGCTAGAACAAAAATTTATTCCTAAACAGAAGCAAAAAGCAAAAAACAAAAAATAAAATTGGGTTGTCTCCCAACAAGCGCTATCGTTTAACGCCCCTAGCTAGGCATAAAAGCAAGGATAGATCTTGGTATTGCCATCTTTGGTAGGCAATCCATAAGTGGCTCTCATGATAGATTCATATGGTAATTTTATTTTCTTCCTAGGGAAGTGTTCCATTCCTTTCCTTAACGAAAATTGGAATCTAATATTCCCTTCCTTCATATCAATAATTGCACCAATCGTTCTAAGGAAAGGTCTACCAAGAATAATAGGACATGAACGATTGCAATCTATATCAAGACCGATGAAATCTACGGGCACATAGTTCCTATTTGCAACAACATTAATTCTTCCCATAGGTTTCTTAATAGTGGAATCCGCAAGGTGCAAGTTTAAAGAGCAATCATCAAAATCACGGAAACCTAGCAAATCGCACAAAGTTTTTGGAATCGTGGAAACACTAGCACCCAAATCACACAAAGCATATCATTCTTGATATTTAATCTTAATTTTAATAGTAGGTTCCCACTCATCATAAAGTTTTCTAGGGATAGAAACTTCCAACTCAAGTTTTTCTTCATAAGATTGCATCAAAGCATCAACGATATGTTTGGTAAAAGCTTTATTTTGACTATAAGCGTGAGGAGAATTTAGCACGGATTGCAACAAGGAAATACAATCTATCAAAGAGCAATTATCATAATTAAATTCCTTGAAATCCAAAATAGTGGGTTCATTAACATCTAATGTTTTGATTTCTTCAATCCCACTTTTATCAATTTTAGCATCAAGATCTAAAAACTCCGAATTTTTGGAACGCCTTCTAGGTAAAGGTGGATCATATTCAGTCCCATCATTATCAAGATTCATATTGCAAAACAAAGATTTAATAGGGGACACATCAATAACTTTTAGATCTTCATCTTTGTTTTCATAAAAATTAGAAGAACACGCTTTTATAAAGCAATCTTTCTTAGCACGCATCCTAGCGGTTCTTTCTTCGCACTCATCAATGGAAATTCTCATGGCTTTGAGAGACTCATTGATATCATGCTTAGGAGGAATAGATCTAAGTTTTAAAGAATCAACATCAAGAGAAATTCTATCAACGTTCCTAGGCAATTCATCAACTTTAAGCAATTTCTCTTCAAGCAAAGCATTGAAATTCTTTTGCGAATTCATAAACTCTTTAACACTAGTCTCAAATTCAGAGGGCATCTTATTAAAATTTCCATAAGAATTTTTTTAGGAATTACCATAATTATTAGAGGAATTGCAAGGATAAGGCCTAGGATTAAAGTTTCCTCTATACGCGTTGTTACCAAAATTATTCCTACCAACAAAATTCACATCCATAGATTCATTATTATTCTCAATCAAAGTAGACAAAGGCATATCATTAGGATCAGAAGAAACACTCTTAGTAGCAAATAATTTCATAAGTTCATCCATCTTTCCACTCAAAACATTAATTTCTTCTATCGCATGCACTTTTTTATTAGTAGATCTTTCAGTGTGCCATTGAGAATAATTAACCATAATATTATCTAAGAGTTTAGTAGCTTCTCCTGAAGTGATTTCCATAAAAGTGCCTCCCGCGGCCGAATCTAAAAGATTTCTAGAAGAAAAATTCATTCCGGCATAATTTTTTTGTATAATCATCCACAAATTCAAACCATGCGTGGGGCAATTACGTATCATTAGTTTCATCCTCTCCCAAGCTTGTGCAACATGTTCATGATCAAGTTGCTTAAAATTCATAATATCGTTTCTAAGAGAGATGATCTTAGTGGGAGGAAAATACTTAGAGATAAAAGCATCTTTGCACTTATTCCAAGAATCAATACTATTTTAGGCAAAGATGAAAACCAAGCTTTAGCACGATCTCTAAGTGAAAAAGGAAATAGCTTCAACTTAACAATATCATTGTCCACATGTTTCTTCTTTTGCATATCACACAAGTCAACGAAGCTATTTAGATGGGTAGCGGCATCTTCACTAGGAAGGCCGGCGAATTGATCTTTCATGACAAGATTCAACAAAGCAGCATTGATTTCACAAGATTCAGTATCGGTAAGAGGAGCAATCGGAGTGCTAAGGAAATCATTATTGTTGGTATTGGTAAAGTCACATGATTTGGTATTATCTTGAGCCATCGTGACAAGCAAACAATCCAACACACGAGCAAACGAAAAGCAAGCGAAAAAGAGGCGAACGAAAAAAGAGAGGGCGAATAAAACGGCAAGGGTGAAGTGGGGGAGAGGAAAACGAGAGGCAAATGGCAAATAATGTAATGCAGGAGATAAGGGTTTGTGATGGGTACTTGGTATGTTGACTTTTGCGTAAACCTCCCCGGCAACGGCGCCAGAAATCCTTCTTGCTACCTCTTGAGCACTGCGTTGGTTTTCCCTTAAAGAGGAAAGGGTGATGCAGCAAAGTAGCGTAAGTATTTCCCTCAGTTTTTGAGAACCAAGGTATCAATCCAGTAGGAGGCTACGCGCGAGTCCCTCGCACCTTTACAAAACAAATAAATCATCGCAACCAACGCGATAAGGGGTTGTCAATCCCTACACGGTCACTTACGAGAGTGAGATCTGATAGATATGATAAGATAATATTTTTGGTATTTTTATAATAAAGATGCAAAGTAAAGAAAACAAAACAAAAACGGCGCCAGAAATAGCTTGTTGTCGGGAGATTAATATGATGGAAAATAGACCCGGGGGCCATAGGTTTCACTAGTGGCTTCTCTCAAGAGCATAAATATTTTACGGTGGGTGAACAAATTACTGTTGAGCAATTGACAGAATTGAGCATAGTTATGAGAATATCTAGGTATGATCATGTATATAGGCATCACGTCCGAGACAAGTAGACCGACTCCTGCACATCGACCGCTATCCAGCATGCATGTAGAGTATTAAGTTCATAAGAATAGAGTAACGCTTTAAGCAAGATGACATGATGTAGAGGGATAAATTCATGCAATATGGTAAAAACCCCATCTTGTTATCCTCGATGGCAACAATACAATACGTGCCTTGCTGCCCCTACTGTCACTGGGAAAGGACACCGCAAGATTGAACCCAAAGCTAAGCACTTATCCCATTGCAAAAAAGATCAATCTAGTAGGCCAAACCAAACTGATAATTTTAAGAGACTTGCAAAGATAACCAATCATACATAAAAGAATTCAGAGAATATTCAAATATTGTTCATAGATAAACTTGATCATAAACCCACAATTCATCGATCTCAACAAACACACCGCAAAAGAAGATTACATCAAATAGAGCTCCACGAGAGAGGGGGGGGAACATTGTATTGAGATCCAAAAAGAGAGAAGAAGCCATCTAGCTAATAACTATGGACCCGAAGGACTGAGGTAAACTACTCACACATCATCGGAGAGGCTATGGTGTTGATGTAGAAGCCCTCCGTGATCGATGCCCCCTCCAGCGGAGCTCCGGAACAGGCCCCAAGATGGGATCTCGTGGGTACAAAAGGCTGCGGCGGTGGAATTAGGTTTTTGGCTCCGTTTTTGATCGTTTGGGGGTACGTAGGTATATATAGGAGGAAGGAGTACGTCGGTGGAGCAACGTGGGGCCCACGAGGGTGGAGGGCGCGCCCCCCTACCTCGTGGCTTCCTGGTAGCTTTCTTGACGTAGGGTCCAAGTCCTCTGGATCATGTTCATTCCGAAAATCACGTTCCCGAAGGTTTCATTCCGTTTGGACTCCGTTTGATATTCTTTTTCTGCGAAACTCTGAAATAGGCAAAAAACAGCAATTCTGGGCTGGGCCTCCGGTTAATAGGTTAGTCCCAAAAATAATATAAAAGTGGATAATAAAGCCCAATAATGTCCAAAACAGAATATAATATAGCATGGAACAATAAAAAATTATAGATACGTTGGAGACGTATCAGTTGCCTCCCAACAAGAGCTATAGTTTTACGCCCTTAGCTAGGCATAGAGCAAGGATCTAAGTGTTGTCATCTTTGGTTTGAGATCCATAAGATGCCCTCATGATTGATTCATAAGGTGGATTAATTCTTGTGTTTAGAAAAGTGTTCCGTACCTTTCCTCAAAGGAAATTGGAACGTAATATTGCCTTCTTTCATATCAATCACGGCACCAATAGTGCGTAAAAACGGTCTACCAAGAATAATTGGACAAGACAGATTGCAATCAATATCAAGAACAATAAAATCTATGGGCACATAATTCCTATTTGCAAGAATAAGAACATCATTAATTCTTCCCATAGGCTTTTTAATAGTAGAATCCACCAAGTGCAAATTCGAAGAACATTCTTCAAGATTAGTAAGACCAAGCACATCACATAAAGATTTCGGAATTGTAGAAACACTAGCACCCAAGTCACACAAAGCAAAACACTCATAATTTTTAACTTGACTTTGATAGTAGGTTCGCATTCATCATGCAAATTTCTAGGAATTGATACTTCTAATTCCAATTTTTATTCAAAAGCTTTCATCATAGCATCAACAATATGTTTAGTAAAAGCTTTATTTTGTTCATAGGCATGGGGTGAATTTATCATGGATTGCAACAAAGAAATACAATCAATCAAAGAGCAACTATCATAGTGGAAGTCTTTGTAATCCAAAAGAGTGGGCACATCACTAGTTAAAGTCTTGACCTCTCCAAACCCACTTTTATCAATTTTCTCAACAATATTTTCACCCTCCGAAATATTGGGACGCCTTCTACCTAAAGTTGACTCTTCTCCAGTCCCTTTTTCATCAATCTTAACTTTACTAAACAAAGAATCAATAGGAGAAACACCAATCATTTTAAGATCTTCATCACTTTTACGAAAGTAATCACTAGAGAACGCTTTTTCTAAATATTCTCTTTTAGCTCTAAGCATAGCGGTTCTTTTCTTACTTTCATCCATAGAAACATAAAGAGCTTTAATTGACTCATCAACCTTAGGCACAAAAAATTTTATCCTGAGATTTTCCACATCATGAGCAATTCTATCAACCCTTCCAGACAAATTATCAATCTTATTCAACTTTTCTTCTATGGTAGTGTTGAAAACTTTTTGCGTATTGATAAATTCTTTAATATTATTCTCAAGATCAGAGGTGTTCTTATTATTATTGTAAGATTGATTTCCATAGGAATTACCGTAATTATTAGAGGAATTACTGGGAAAAGGCCTAGGATGAAAATTACCTCTATAAGCATTGTTATTGAAATTATTGCGAGAGATAAAATTTACATCTATGGCATCACTATTTTGCTCAACAAAGTAGACAAAGGCATATCATTAAAATCAATAGGAGCACTTTTACTAGCAACCAATTTCATAAGAGCATCAACTTTTTCACTCAAAGAAGAAATTTCTTCAACCGAATTAACTTTTTTACTAGTAGGAGCTCTTTTGGTATGCCATTGTGAATAATTTGCCATGATATTATCAAGCAATTTGGTGGCTTCACCAAAAGTAATTTCCATAAAAGTTCCACCCCGTGGCAGAATCTAAAAGAATACGAGAAACAAAATTCAACCTCGCATAAATTTTTTGTATGATCATCCAAAGATTTGACCCATGAGTTGGGCAATTCCTTAGCATCATTTTCATCCTTCCCCAAGATTGTGCAACATGCTCATGTTCAAGTTGCTTGAAATTCATGATCTGGGTTCTAAGGGAAATAATTTTTGCGGGAGGAAAATACTTAGTGATAAAAGCATCTTTGCACTTATTCCAAGAATTGATACTATTGCGAGGAAAAGAAGAGAACCAAACTTTTGCAGAATCGCGCAAAGAGAACAGAAATAGTTTCATCTTCACAACATCATTGTCCACATCTTTTTTTATTTTGCATATCGCATAATTCCATGAATGTATTAAGATGGGACTTGACATCCTCATTAGGAGTACCGGAAAGTTGATCTTTCATAACAAGATTCAGCAAAGCAGTATTAATATCACAAGACTCCGCACTAGTGGCGGGAGGAGCAATCAGAGTGCCAATAAAATCATTGTTGTTGGTATTTGAGAAATCACATAACTTGGTTTTCTCTTGAGTCATGATGACCACACAACAAGATGGCACTCAAAAACAGATCCGACAAGAGAACGACGAACAAAAAAGAGAGGCGAATAAAACGACAAATTTTTGTGAAGTGGGGGAGAGGAAAACGAGAGGCAAATGGCAAATAATGTAAATTGCGAGGAGATGAGATTTGTGATTAGGAACCTGGTATATGTTGAAGATCCTCCCCAGCAACGACGCAAGAAATTCCTTTTGATGTCGCTTGAAACTACGTCGGTATTTCCCCAAAGAGGAAGGGATGTTGCAGCACAGCGGCGGTAGGTATTTCCCTCAGGTATGAAACCAACGTTATCGAACCAGTAGGAGAACCAAGCAACACAACGTAAACGACCCCTGCACACAGATAACAAATCCTCGCAACCCGACGTGTTAAAGGGGTTGTAAATCCCTTCCGGGGTATGGCGCCTCAAGATAGACAAGCGGACATGAGATAAAAATTATAGTAGATTGATAGATCGAACGCCAAATAAAATAATAGAAATAAAACGCAGCAAGGTATTTTTATATTTTTGGTTTAATAGATCTTAAAATAAATGCAAGAGAAAAGTAAATCGCAAAGGCAAATATATGAGAAAGAAGACCCGGGGCCGTAGGTTTCACTAGTGGCTTCTCTCGAGAAAAATAGCAAACGGTGGGTAAACAAATTACTGTTGGGCAATTGATAGAACTTCAAATAATCATGACGATATCTAGGCAATGATCACTATATAGGCATCATGTCCAAGATTAGTAGACCGATTCCTGCCTGCATTTACTACTATTACTCCACACATCGACCGCTATCCAGCATGCATCTAGTGTATTAAGTTCATGGAAAAACGGAGTAATGCAATAAGAACGATGAAATGATGTAGACAAGATCTACCTATGTAGAGATAGACCCCATCGTTTTATCCTTAGTAGCAACGATACATACGTGTCGTTTCCCCTTCTGTCACTGGGATCAAGAACCGTAAGATCGAACCCACTACAAATCACCTCTTCCCATTGCAAGATAAATAGATCAAGTTGGCCAAACAAAACCCAAATATCGGAGAAGAAATACTAGGCTATAAGAGATCATGCATATAAGAGATCAAAGAAACTCAAATAACTTTCATGGATATAAAAAGATATAACTGATCATAAACTCAAAGTTCATCAGATCCCAACAAACACACCGCAAAAGAGTTACATCATATGGATCTCCAAGAGACCATTGTATTGAGAATTCAGCGAGAGAGAGGAAGCCATCTAGCTACTAACTACAGACCCGAAGGTCTACAAAGAACTACTCACGCATCATCGGAGAGGCACCAATGGAGGTGGTGAACCCCATCCGAGATGGTGTCTAGATTGGATCTGGTGGTTCTGGACTCTGCGGTGGCTGGATGAATATTTCCTCGACTCCCCTAGGGTTTTGGGAATATTGGGGTATTTATAGAGCAAAGAGGCGGTCCGGGGGGCACCCGAGGTGGGCACAACCAGGGCCCATTACGTTCCTTCTGGTCCAAAAAAAATATCCGTGAAGTTTCATTGCATTTGGACTCCGTCTGATATTGATTTCCTGCGATGTAAAAAACATGCAGAAAACAACAACTGACACTTGGCACTATGTCAATAGGTTAGTACCAAAAAATGATATAAAATGACTATAAAATGATTATAAAACATCCAAGATTGATAATATAACAACATGGAACAATCAAAAATTATAGATACGTTGGAGATGTATCACCCCTCTGGTAGTTATTTGCTCCAATAGTTCTTAAATATTCCATAAAAAATCTCCGTGAAGTTTCAGCTTGTTTGGAGTTGTGCAGAATAGGTAGCCTGACGTAGCTTTTCCAGGTCCAGATTTCCAGCTGTCGGAATTCTCCCTCTTTGTGTGTACCTTGCAAATTACGAGAGAAAGCGCATTAGAATTTCTCCAAAAAGAATTATTATGGATAAAAATATTATAAATAACAGTAAGAAAACATGATGCAAAATGGAAGTATCACACATCCATAGGCCTAAAACCCTGGGAGGTATATAAGGACTGAAAAAACCCTTGGACTTCATCATGGTTCTCTTCTTTTGTTTGACACGTGTACCCATCTGCCCTCTCAAGATGTTCTATTTTATTCATACGATTCCGCTGAGCATCTTGGGCATGGAAATAACCCGTATTACGATCTCCATCACGGAGCCACTGCACCCTGGACTACTGCCGCATCCAGATTTCCTCTTGTCGGAGTACCTCCTAGAGCTGTTTGACAGCAGATCATTCTTCATTGTTCGGGCCACGTCCCACTTGATTGGGAACGAAGTATGAAAATAAAATAAATCCTATGAAACACCCAAGATCCAATCTAGGAGATGCATAGCAACGAGAGGGGAGTGTGTCTACATACCCTTGTAGAGCGAAAGCGGAAGCGTATATAATGCGGTTGTCGGACCTCGGGTTCCGGCAAAACCCTTAAGGTTCGAACTCTGGGGTGCGCGCGAAGATCTCTCCCTCGCGGGTCACGCCCTCACATGCTTCGCGATCTCTAGGCTAGCTCGACGAACTCGCAACACAAGGGACACAAGATTTATACTGGTTCGGGCCATCGTTGTGGTGTAATACCCTACTCTAGTGTGGTGGTGGTGGATTGCCTCTTGGGCTGAGGATGAACAGTATTAAGGGAAGAACAGCCTCCTGAGGAGAGGTGTTCTTGTGCTTGGTGAACTTGAGGGTGTGTGAGGATTGCTCAAGATGGGATCCCCTCATACTGTGGTGGCTAGTCCTATTTATAGAGGCCCCGGTCCTCTTCCCAAATATTGAGCGGGAAGGGATCCCACAACGGCCAATTTGAAAAGGGACAGCTAGTACAGCTTATCCTGACAAAAGTAGTATTCGTCTGCCAAAGGCTCTGGTGGTGACGCCGTCTTGGGCTCCACGGTGACCTCCGCCTTGCCGTCCTGCTGGTCTTGGTCCCGTTGCACCGAAAGGGAAACCTTTGCTTGACGCCTCGGTACTCCTCGCCTGCGCTTGACCCCTTAGCACCAAAGGGGTAACAAGGACACTGTGCGCGCTGGCGCCCGCCTGGCGCCCGTCTGGCCTTGGTCGTCGTGGCTCACGTCACGAGAACCTCGCGAGGTTTGTCTTGCCTTGATCTCTCCGCCCCTCGCGAGCCAGCCTGGTGAGGCCGCTCCCGAGGAGGTCTTGTGTCGTCCGCCTCGTGAGGCTTGGCCCCTCGTGAGGGTCTTGAAAGTTTGTTGGTGAAGATGGGCCGTACGGGTCCGCTCACAGAGCCACGCTGTGGGCCGCACGCAAGCAAGTCTAGGGACCCCCATTCCCAGAACACCGACAGTAGCCCCCAGGCCCAAGGCGCGCTCGGGCTTGGCTTCGAGGTGAAGCCAAAGGACAAGTGCGGAGCACCGTGGGCCCCAATAGCCTGCGGCCTTGGTTGACGTGTGGCGGATGATTGGGCGTGGGCGTCTCCACTTCCCCACGCTGCCTTGATACCTGCCTGGCTAGGCGGCCACCGCAGTGTACATGGTTTCCTTCCCCTTGTTGCGGCGTGCTCTCCCAATTCTTCCCCTTCCTCGAAACTCACCTCCTTCTCCCAATCTGATCTGAGATCTTCTCTCCCATCGTCATGGCGCTGGATCAGATGGAGAAAGGGAAGGAGCCCGTGTCCACCGCCGAACTACATCCAGCCATTGAGCCCGCCGTTGGCAGGTCTCTGGTGCTCAACCAAGAAGCCATGGACAAGGTTCGCCCCATGCTTGCCTCCAGCTTCAATGAGTGGGGGAAAACGGTGGCCTGGCCAGCATCTCGAGCTCGTGTCGACAGGACGGCCACCTGGTTCCTCCTTTTTCTGCCTTCTTCAATGCAGTGCTTGCCCATTACCAGATCCACATGCTGCACCTCGATCCTCAATCCGTGACCCTTCTCGCCGTCTTCGCCTTTGTTTGCGAGGCCATGGTGGGCATTGCTCCTTCCGTGGCGCTCCTCCGCCACTTCTTCTCGTTGCACCTGACTGATTCCCGATAGACCTCGGGATGCCTGAGCTTCCAGGCCGTGGCGGCGACGGCCGGCACGGGGATTGACTTTGAGCTTCCGCCATCCACGAGCGAGTTTCGGACGTGGTGGGTATTTGTTGATGTCAGAGTGCGCAGCCCCCTGCTCTCATCTCCGTTGGCGCCCGCCATTCCCAACTCCGGTTGGTGCCACCAGAGGCTCGCCGACCGTTGCCTTATCTCCGTCTGGCTCAGGTTGAAGAGGCTGAAGGACAGCGGCGTGACTGCGCCTATGGTGGTGCAGGAGTTCATCCGGTGCCGAGTTGCTCCACTTCAGCGACACTCTCAACCGATGTGGGCCTTGCTCAGCAGCAACGACCACATGATACTTCAGGAGTCCGGGCTCCCCCTTGAGGCGCGGCGAATGGTGCTCAAGGTCCTGACTGGCGTCCCGTTGCCTGACGACATGTCGGGGAAGAGTTGTCTTCTGTACCGCTGCTCGAACAAGGTGCAATTTGTGGAGCACATGCCCTCCTTCGATGAGTGGGGGCTGCGTCCAGTCGGCCTTGTGGGGCCCTGCGAGAACCCCATCATCGTGGTCCCTCTCCTTGCCACCAGCCCCGATCCTGCCCCAAGAGTGGATGCTGGGGGGCAAGTATCGTCGGAGGCCGGGGGCGCTGGTGCAGATGTGTCGCGCAGCCTTAGGCTCCCGAGGCATCGTCCTTGGGGACCCGTGATCCCCACGCTGGGGCGGCAGCTGAAGGGGCGACGCAGCCCGCTGTTCCTGAGGTCGAAGCCCCTGAGGCCTCGGCAGGTCGCTGCGAGGCGGAACCCGACAGCTTTCCCCAGCTTGGCTCCCCTGAGGCTTCCTTGGCGCTTCTCCAGTTGCGCCCCGAGATGTTCTCCATGTTCACCGCTTCGGCCGGCTCCGCGTGGACTTCGAGGAGCTCCGCAAGAGGAAGGAATCTCCGAGCTGCAGCAGCGGCGCCTTCGGGCCATTGAAGCGGAGGAAGTATATCGCCATTGAAGAGTAAGTACCTCATCTTTGTGATTCTTTGAGTGCTGCTTCCCTTCCTGACGATGGCTCTTCAGGATCCCTTCCGCCAGGGCCGCTGAATCTCCTGAGAAGCGGCCTCCTCTCGCCCCGCCTCCCCCGCTGGACTTGAGCGTTGCGAGCCCGCCAGCGGGGTGCCTTGAGCTCATGCCTTCGTCGCCTCCTCTTGCCGGCCTTGCTTGGAACGCGGCCAGTGTGCCAAGGGCCCCTCCCCTGGTCTTGGACGGCGGCTTGCTGGCTTCGATCCTGGGGTCCTCTTCAGGCGGCGGACCTTCGCTTGTCTGGGCCCCTCGTGCGGCTGGGTCGTCAACCAGGCAGGCGCCAGCCCCCAGCCCCCTGCTGCTAGGGGGCATGCCACTTCAAGCCCCGTCCGCGTCCCATGCGGCAGAGGACAGAGTCAGTGGCATGCTCAAGTCTGCACAAGAGAAGAGTGTCGTCCGCCATGAGCTCTTTAAGGAGGCGATGGGCGCGATGAACCGGCTTGGTGAAGAGCTCGTGGAGGTGGAAGCCCGCCTTGCGGCCGAGGGTCTTCGGCTGGCGGAGGAGCAGCATAAGCCTGTGGCTATCAACCTCGGGCGCCACCAGCGCGAGCTCAATAATGCGAAGGCCGAGGCCTCTCTCGTAGCCTCACGTGAGGCCTGCTTCTGAGCTCAAGAAGAGGCCCGAGAAGCAGACTGCCGTCGCGAGGCCGCGGAGAAGCGCGCGCGGGAGCTCCATGCCTGGGGCGCCTCCTTGGAGCGGCAGGTGGAGGAGCGCAGGGCTGCCCTTGCGTCGCTAAGGGGGACGCCCGCCGAAGAAGAAGAGATCCGGAAGCATGAGGAGGCACTGGCACTGGAAGCCGTGGAGCGTAGCCTCAAGCTCGAGCGACTGGAGACGAGGGAACGTCAAATTGCTCAAGCGGAAGATGCCGTTGGCGCGCGCGAGACCAGGGCTCGGGAGGAGGTCGATCGCCGGGTGGCCGAGGCTCACGCGGATCTTGAGGGTAGGTATGACCTGAGGGTGAAGCTTGTGGGAGCAGAGGCTGCGGGTAGGACTGCTGCCCTTAGGCCCAGGTTAGCTGGGGTGGAGCGGCGCGAGAAGGCCACCGCAGCCGCCCTGGTTTCAGCGCAGGTGGAACTAGCCTCCACCCGCGCCGAGCTGCTCTCTCTTCATCGGCGGGTTGATGACGCCGAGTTTGTTGCGCGGCAGAACAGGGAGGAAGTGCTCGAGTGGCGGACACTGGAGCGCGTGCACGCCCCCAGCTTGAGGGCCTCGGGAACAGGGCCAACTCGGCACTGGGCCACATCTGCGATGAGAACGCCCCTCATCCCCGCACGACCGACTACGCCAGCCATCTCCGCTTCTTCTCCAACGTGGTGACGCACCTGGAGAATCATTCCGAGAGGGCTCGCCAGCTTGTTGAAGAGAGGAGCCGTGGTCTGCTGAAGTGCGCGTTCTCCCGAGTCTTCAACCATCTCCAAAACACCTACCCCAACTTTGATTTTGACGCTGCCATTGCCCCCTGATACGTCTCCAACGTATCTATAATTTATGAAGTATTCATGCTATTATATTATCCATCTTGGATGTTTAATGGGCTTTGCACTTTTATATGATTTTTGTGACTAACCTATTAACCTAGAGCCCAGTGCCAGTTTCTGTTTTTCTCCTTGTTTCAGTGTTTCGCAGAAAAGGAATATCAAACGGAGTCCAATGGAATGAAACCTTCGGAAAAGTTATTTTTGGAAAGAAAGCAATACCGAAGACCTGGAGTGCACGTCAGGGGACCAACGAGGAGAGCACGAGGCAGGGGGCGCACCCACCCCCTGGGCGCGCCCTCCACCCTCGTGGGCCCCTCGTGGCTCCCCTTATCGACTTCTTTCACCTATATATATCCATATACCCTAAAACCTTCGGGGAAGAGAATAGATCGGGAGTTCCGCCGCTGCAAGCCTCTGTAGCCACCAAAAACCAATCGGGACCCTGTTCCGGCACCCTGCCGGAGGGGGATCCCTCACCGGTGGCCATCTTCATCATCCCGGCGCTCTCCATGACGAGGAGGGAGTAGTTCACCCTCGGGGCTGAGGGTATGTACCAGTAGCTATGTGTTTGATCTCTCTCTCTCTCGTTTTCTTGATTTGGCACGATCTTGATGTATCGCGAGCTTTGCTATTATAGTTGGATCTTATGATGTTTCTCCCCCTCTACTCTCTTGTAATGGATTGAGTTTTCCGTTTGAACTTATCTTATCGGATTGAGTCTTTAAGGATTTGAGAACACTTGATGTATGTCTTGCCGTGCTTATCTGTGGTGACAATGGGATATCACGTGATCCACTTGATGTATGTTTTGGTGATCAACTTGCGAGTTGCGCCCATGAACCTATGCATAGGAGTTGGCACACGTTTTCGTCTTGACTCTCCGGTAGAAACTTTGGGGCACTCTTTGAAGTACTTTGTGTTGGTTGAATAGATGAATCTGAGATTGTGTGATGCATATCGTATAATCATACCCACGGATACTTGAGGTGACATTGGAGTATCTATGTGACATTAGGGTTTTGGTTGATTTGTGTCATAAGGTGTTATTTTACTACGAACTCTAGGGCTGTTTGTGACACTTATAGGAATAGCCCAATGGATTGATCGGAAAGAATAACTTTGAGGTGGTTTCGTACCCTACCATAATCTCTTCGTTTGTTCTCCGCTATTGGTGACTTTGGAGTGACTCTTTGTTGCATGTTGAGGGATAGTTATATGATCCAATTATGTTATTATTGTTGAGAGAACTTGCACTAGTGAAAGTATGAACCCTAGGCCTTGTTTCCTAGCATTGCAATACCGTTTACGCTCCACTTGTTACCTTGTTGTTTTTATATTTTCAGATTACAAAAACCTATATCTACCATCCATATTGCACTTGTATCACCATCTCTTCGCCGAACTAGTGCACCTATACAATTTACCATTGTATTGGGTGTGTTGGGGACACAAGAGACTCTTTGTTATTTGGTTGCAGGGTTGCTTGAGAGAGACCATCTTCATCCTACGCCTCCCACGGATTGATAAACCTTAGGTCATCCACTTGAGGGAAATTTGCTACTGTCCTACAACCCTCTGCACTTGGAGGCCCAACAACGTCTACAAGAAGAAGGTTGTGTAGTAGACATCACCCCCATTCTGGGGGCCATCCGGGACGACCTGGCACGGTGGGTGGAGGACAATGTGGACGCGCTGGTCAGGGCCTTCGCTTCCGAGGACAACGCGGTGGTGGTCGCGGCGGATGAAGGCGATGTGGTTGACGATGGTGACGGCGGAGCTGGTGAAGGTGATGGTGAGGCTAGCGACGATGACAGCGACGCCAGCGACGCGCCCGAGGGCGACCCAGGGGACGCGGCGAGCGATTTGTCCGACTGATCCCGCATTCCCCTGCTTATTATCCTACACACAAAGCTCGGGCGCGGCCCTTGGGGTTGTAAGAGAATTTTGGGAGGGGGAGCCCCTCATGTAAACAGATTACTATCCCTATTTTGAGCCAAGTTGAACGCATGCCTTCGCACGCTCTCGAGTCCCGTGGTGAGTTTGTTATTGTAATTTACCTTGACCTGGGCAGGTTCCGAATTGACTCATCAGGTCGTGAGTTCCTGAGAAGCTCCTGAGGCGCCTGTAGATCCACCCGAGAGGGCTTCGCAAGGAGCAAGAGGCAGCCGTGATAGGGCATGCGCGTGGCGCGCGCATGCCATGCCCAGCCCCGCTTGCGAGGGGTTCACGAAGGAAAAGCAATAAACGCGAACTCCGAATTAAGGCAAGAACCAGATAGCAAGAAATCGAGAAAAAGGCACCCCTACACGCATCAATGAAAATTCAACTTCAACTTAAATCCAAATCCAGGAGGTAAGGCTACAGAAAAGGGATCCAAAGCAAATGGCCGCGTCCGGCGCCTAGTCTAGTCTTCAGGTCTTCGAGTCTTCTCACCAGCGCGGAGCTAAGTGCTGCCACTAGGACGTGGGAGGGAGCCCCCGAGGCCCGAGGGCGGCACTCCTGAGGCTCCGGGGCGTGTACAGCCCGACTCATTATTACGTGAGAGTGTCACGAGCGAAGACCTTCACAGGCGTGTAGTAGACATCAAGCAGTTTCTGGCGCCGCCGCCGGGGAGGCTAGGTAAGCGGCACTCACACCCCGTCAACTAAGCTCTTTTCTGGCGCCGTTGCCGGGGAGGTGAGTGCTTGAAGGTATATCTTTAGATTTTGTAATCGAATCTTTTTGTTTCTTGTTTATCACTAGTTTAGTCTATAAAATAAAACTACAAAAAAATGGAATTGAGGGTGCCTCATATGCTTCATCTTTTTAATGTCTTTCGTGAAAATGATGGGAAGGAAAATTGTGCTCAAGTACTAGAAGAAGAATTACGTAGAATGCTTGGCATAAAATATGTGAATGATGAGCATGATTGCAATGTTGTTAGTATGAATTCTTTGAATACCTATGATGGTAATGATCTGCAAAGCCACAAGCTTGGGG
The DNA here is from genome assembly GCF_002575655.3 of Aegilops tauschii subsp. strangulata. NCBI lineage: Eukaryota > Viridiplantae > Streptophyta > Magnoliopsida > Poales > Poaceae > Aegilops > Aegilops tauschii. The sequence goes on from NC_053040.3 coordinate 327,701,950, forward strand.
ATGCTATGTTTGATGAAGATGATATGTTTAGTCCCCCAAGTTTTGATGAGCCAATTTATTATGATGAAAGCATGACTCCTATTTATGATGATTATTGTGATGACACGTATGCTATAAAGAATAATGATAACCATGAAACTTGTCATCTTGATTTCAAGTTTCAATCCCATGATAGTTATTTTCTTGAATTTGCTCCCACTATTCCGAATGAGAAGAATTTTGCTTATGTGGAGAGTAATAAATTTTCTATGCTTGTGGGTCATGAAAGGAATGATTTATGTGATAGTTATATTGTTGAATTCATTCATGATGCTACTGAAAATTATTATGAGGGGGGGAATATATGCTTGTAGGAATTGCAATAATATCAAGTTTCCTCACTATGTGCTTAAAATCTTGAAGCTATGCTTGTTTTGCCTTCCTATGCTAGTTGATTATTGTTCCCATAAGTTGTTTGATCACAAAATACCTATGCATAGGAAGTGGGTTAGGCTTAAATGTGCTAGTTATATTCTTCATGATGCTCTCTTTATGTTTCAATTCTTATGTCTTATGTGAGCATCATTGAAATCATCATGCCTAGCTAGGGGCGTTAAACGTTAGCGCTTGTTGGGAGGCAACCCAATTTTTGTTTCTTGCTTTTTGGATCTGTTTAGTAATAAATAATTCATCTAGCCTCTGGTTAGATGTGGTTTTATGTTTCAATTAGTGTTTGTGCCAAGTAGGACCTATAGGATCGTCTTGGATGATAGTTATTTGATCTTGCTGAAAATTCCAGAAACTTTCTGTTCACGAAAACAATTGTTTAAAATCACCAGAACGTGATAAAATACTGATTCCAATTGCAGCAGATCAATAATCAAATTATCTAGGTCTTCCTATTTTTGTAGAATTTTTTGAGTTCCAGAAGTTTGCGTTAGTGACAGATTACTACAGACCGTTCTGTTTTTGACAGATTCTGTTTTTCGTGTGTTGTTTGCTTATTTTGATGAATTTATGGCCAGTAAAATAGTTTATAAACCATAGACAAGTTGGAATACAGTAGATTTAACACCAATAAAAATAAAGAATGAGTTCATTACAGTACCTTGAAGTGGTGTTTTATTTTTTTCGCTAACGGAGCTTACGAATTTTCTGTTAAGTTTTGTGTTGTGAAGTTTTCAAGTTTTGGGTAAAGATTCGATGGACTATGGAATAAGGAGTGGCAAGAGCCTAAGCTTGGGGATGCCCAAGGCACCCCAAGGTAATATTCAAGGATAACCAAGAGCCTAAGCTTGGGGATGCCCCGGATGGCATCCCCTCTTTCGTCTTCGTCCATCGGTAACTTTACTTGGAGCTATATTTTTATTCACCACATGATATGTGTCTTGCTTGGAGCGTCATTTTATTTTCTTTAGATTTGCTTGCTGTTTGAATAAAATACCAAGATCTGAAATTCTTAAATGACAGAGAGTTTTCACATAGCTCCATAATTATTTAACTACTCATTGATCTTCACTTACATCTTTTTGGAGTAGTTTGTCATTTACTCGTGTGCTTCACTTATATCCTATGAGTAAATGGTTGAATGATTTGAATGTCATAAATCTGAAATTATATATGTTTCATATGCCTTTCCCATGGGGAGTAATGCCTTCACATATAAGAAGTAGAGGTGGTAAATTTATTGAATGTTAGCAAACATTGTATTGGTCACTTGAACAATTCATGAAAGAATATTGAAGGAAGAGAGTTTTCACATATAAATATACCATCATGGACATCTTCTATGATTGTGAGCCCCATTAATTATTTTCAAACTTGAGCAAATTAGTTGAAGTTAGACAAGGAAGACAACCTAATGAGTTATGCTTGGGTATATTTGTATAGAAGTTATATTGTTATGGATCCTCTAACATGTGGTGCTTGCTATTTAGAATCCTTTGCTAGCCAAAATATCTGTACTAAGCGGGAATACTACTTGTGCATCCAAACTCCTTGAACCAAGTTTCTTCCATGAGTGTCCACCATATCTACCTATATGCGGTATTTACCTGCCGTTCCAAGTAAATTTGCATGTGCCAAACTCTAAACCTTTAAATAATAATCTATTTTGTATGCCCGAATCGCTCATGTAGCGACTAGGGGCTAGCAGTATCTTCCATGCTAGGTGGGTTATTCTCACGATGAGTAGACTCCGCTCATCATTCACGAGAAAATGGCTGGTAACTGGGTTGCCCAGTCCCATGATCAAAAGATCAAAAACAAAATCACAAATAATTTAAACAAACTCCCCCAGGGTTGTTGAAAGTTGGACGGAACCCGTTGTTTCGGACTAGCCATGGAGTGTGATTGTTGGTGGAGGGGGAGTAAAATCTTTACCTTTCCGCGTGGGAACCGCCTATGATGTATCTAGTATGGAAGATATTGGGAACTCTTGGTCGTTATGTTGACAATGAAAGCATACCTCTCAAAATTATTTTCATCTTTGTTTTTGCTTCGAGCTCTGGCACCTGTGCAAATCCCTGCTTCCCTCTGCGAAGGGCCTACCTTTTACTTTTATGCAAGAGTCAGTAGTATTCCTTCTCATTCCAACCTACTCTTTAGTTGGCAAGCATCATGTGATGGAAAGATCTGAGCATATATGGCCATTCAAATATATTTGATCATGAATTATTATTGTTGACAATTATATATATGATAAATAAGTTGGGAGGCGAAACATTAAGCCCCTATCTTTCTCTGTGTTCGATGGATTCTATTTGTTCTAAAAATATGCTTTGAGTGGTAGCAATCATGGAAGACTATATGATAGTTGAGTATGTGGGATTTGCTAAATCAAAGCTCTGACATAGACTCTTCCTGAAAATAAGATGAATTGTAATTGTTTGATGACTAATAGCACGGTTTGTTAGTTTTCAAGAAAGTTTATGATCTATACTTTAACATGTGAATAGCTTGTTACTTGATCATGAAAAGTTCTATGAGTTGAGCTATTGTTATGACATGTAATGATGCTAGAAAAGGTGATTGAAATTATCATTGATCAAACTTATGCACCTGCTAGCATTCACACTTCATAAATTATTTCTTTTATCATTTACCTACTCGAGGACGAGCATGAATTAAGCTTGGGGATGCTGATACGTCTCCAACGTATCTATAATTTATGAAGTATTCATGCTATTATATTATCCATCTTGGATGTTTCATGGGCTTTACTATGCACTTTTATATGATTTTTGGGACTAACCTATAAACCTAGAGCCCAGTGCCAGTTTCTGTTTTTCTCCTTGTTTCGGTGTTTCGCAGAAAAGGAATATCAAACGGAGTCCAAACGGAATGAAACCTCGGAAAAGTTATTTTTGGGAAGAAAGCAATACGGGAGACTTGGAGTGCACGTCAGGGGACCAACGAGGAGAGCACGAGGCAGGGGGGGCGCCCTCCACCCTCGTGGGCCCCTCGTGGCTCCCCTTACCAACTTCTTTCACCTATATATATCCATATACCCTAAAACCTTCGGGGAAGAGAATAGACCGGGAGTTCCACCGCCGCAAGCCTCTGTAGCCACCAAAAACCAATCGGGACCCTGTTCCGGCACCCTGCCAGAGGGGGATCCCTCACCGGTGGCCATCTTCATCATCCCGGCACTCTCCATGACGAGGAGGGAGTAGTTCACCCTCGGGGCTGAGGGTATGTACCAGTAGCTATGTGTTTGATCTCTCTCTCTCTCTTTCTCTCGTGTTCTTGATTTGGCACGATCTTGATGTATCGCGAGCTTTGCTATTATAGTTGGATCTTATGATGTTTCTCCCCCTCTACTCTCTTGTAATGGATTGAGTTTTCCCTTTGAAGTTATCTTATCGGATTGAGTCTTTAAGGATTTGAGAACACTTGATGTATGTCTTGCCGTGCTTATCTGTGGTGACAATGGGATATCACGTGATCCACTTGATGTATGTTTTGGTGATCAACTTGCGGGTTCCGCCCATGAACCTATGCATAGGGGTTGGCACACACTTTCGTCTTGACTCTCCGGTAGAAACTTTGGGGCACTCTTTGAAGTACTTTGTGTTGGTTGAATAGATGAATCTGAGATTGTGTGATGCATATCGTATAATCATACCCACGGATATTAGAGGTGACATTGGAGTATCTAGGTGACATTAGGGTTTTGGTTGATTTGCGTCTTAAGGTGTTATTTTACTACGAACTCTAGGGCTGTTTGTGACACTTATAGGAATAGCCCAATGGATTGATCGGAAAGAATAACTTTGAGGTGGTTTCGTACCCTACCATAATCTCTTCGTTTGTTCTCCGCTATTGGTGACTTTGGAGTGACTCTTTGTTGCATGTTGAGGGATAGTTATATGATCCAATTATGTTATTATTGTTGAGAGAACTTGCACTAGTGAAAGTATGAACCCTAGGCCTTGTTTCCTAGCATTGCAATACCATTTGCGCTCACTTTTACCACTTGTAACCTTGCTGTTTTTATATTTTCAGATTACAAAAACCTATATCTACCATCCATATTGCACTTGTATCACCATCTCTTCGCCGAACTTGTGCACCTATACAATTTACCATTGTATTGGGTGTGTTGGGGACACAAGATACTCTTTGTTATTTGGTTGCAGGGTTGCTTGAGAGAGACCATCTTCATCCTACGCCTCCCACGGATTGATAAACCTTAGGTCATCCACTTGAGGGAAATTTGCTACTGTCCTACAAACCTCTGCACTTGGAGGCCCAACAACGTCTACAAGAAGAAGGTTGTGTAGTAGACATCACCCCCATTCCGGGGGCCATCCGGGACGACTTGGCACGGTGGATGGATGACAACGTGGACGCGCTGGTGAGGGCCTTCGCTTCCGAGGACGATGCGGTGGTGGTCGCGGCGGATGAAGGCGATGTGGTTGACGATGGTGACGGCGGCGCTGGTGAAGGTGATGGTGAGGCTAGCGACAATGACAGCGACGCCAGTGACGCGCCCGAGGGCGACCCAGGGGACACGGCGAGCGATTTGTCCAACTGATCCCGCGTTCCCCTGTTGTTTATCCTACACACAAAGCTCGGGCGCGGCCCTTGGGGTTGTAAGAGCATTTTGGGAGGGGAGCCCCTCATGTAAACAGATTACTATCCCTATTTTGAGCCAAGCTGAACACGTGCCTTCGCACGCTCTCGAGTCCCGTGGTGAGTTTGTTGTTGTAATTTACCTTGACCTGGGCAGGTTCTGAATTGACTCATCAGGTCGTGAGTTCCTGAGAAGCTTCTGAGGCGCCTGTGGATCCGCCCGAGAGGGCTTCGCGAGGAGCAAGCGCCAGCCGTGATAGGGCATGCACGTGGCGCACGCATGCCATGCCCAGCCCCGCTTGCGAGGGGTTCGCAAAGGAAAAGCAATAAACGCGAACTCCGAATTAAGGCAAGAACCAGATAGCAAGAAATCGAGAATAGGCACCCCTGCACGCATTAATGAAAATTCAGCTTCAACTTAAATCCAAATCCAGGAGGTAAGGCTACAGAAAAGGGATCCAAAGCAAATGGCCGCGTCCGGCGCCTAGGCTAGTCTTCAAGTCTTCGAGTCTTCTCACCAGCGCGGAGCTAAGTGCTGCCACTAGAACGTGGGAGGGAGCCCCCGATGCCTGAGGGCAGCACTCCTGAGGCTCCGGGGCGTGTACAGCCCCACTCATTATTACGTGAGAGTGTCACGAGCAAAGACCTTCATAGGCGTGAGCCTTACTTCATATCGCCAGACGAGGGCCCCACCTTGCGCCACCCTCTACCACCATTGGGACGACCGGAAACCAGGACGGCACCAAAGGGGGCAGAGGGGACGCCAGCGGCGCCCTCGGCGACCACGGGTCCTCTGCCGGGGGAAGGCTCGCCGGCGCCTCCACGGCAGAGGGCCTACCTCCGGGCGACGCCTTGCTCCGAGCGGCGCGGAGAGGGGCCTTGCTCCTGGCTCCCCCCGCGCAGCCCCCAGTGGGTCTCTCCTGGTGAGGCGGATATCGCCGTGCCGGAACCGCCGCCTGGTGCTATGACTTGATTCATTGCGACTCATGGTTAGCGTAAGCCTGCCCCTGAGAGATGAGTGGTACCCTGTATCCGTTGTCGATGGCGCGGTTGGTGGGGCTCTCTGGTGGCTCCTGAAAGGCCTCGGCTCCTAACGCCTCCTCCTCCCAACCTGCTCCAAAGAACGAGCCTGAGTCGTCCTCCGGTGTGTACTCCTGGTCCATCATGCGGGGCACGTAGGCCTCCGAGGTCGCTGCCCCGAAGACCTCGCCGAAGTGCCCCAAGCTCCATGTCGCCCGACCCGTCATGCCGTCCTGAGGATGGTAGGGCGGTGCTCCGATGGGCCGTGTGTGGCAACGCTCGTGCCCGCACCCATCTGGGGTGGTGCGGGCGCGATGGGGCACCCTCCGCTGGGGGTCACGTTGATGCCGACGAGGCCCCCGGGCGCACTCAGGAGCACGCGGGTGCGGCGAGGCCCGCCGTGGGATCCGGCCGCTGCCTGAGGCGTGAGCTGGTAGCAGAATGGCGGCGCTTCCGTGGCCGCTGTGTCCAGTAGCTCGGCGACGCGTTCCAGCAGCGCATCCCGGCCGCTCTCCATCACTCGGTGATACGTCTCCGTCGTATCTAATTTTCCAAACACTTTTACCCTTGTTTTGGACTCTAACTTGCATGATTTGAATGGAACTAACCCGGACTGACGCTGTTTTCAGCGGAATTGCCATGGTGTTATTTATGTGCAGAAATAAAAGTTCTCGGAATGACCTGAAACTCCATGGACCTTATTTTTGGAAATAATAAAAAATATTGGCAAAAGAATCAAGGCCAGGGGGCCCACACCCTTTCCACGAGGGTGGGGGCGCGCCCCCTGCCTCGTGGGCCCCCTGGAGCTCCACCGACCTCAACTCCAATTCTATATATTCGTGTTCGGGGAGAAAAAAAATCAGAGAGAAAGATTCATCGCGTTTTATGATACGGAGCCGCCGCCAAGCCCTAAATTCTCTCGGGAGGGCTGATCTGGAGTCCGTTCGGGGCTCCGGAGAGGGGAATCCGTCGCCGTCGTCATCATCAACCATCCTCCATCACCAATTTCATGATGCTCACCGTCGTGCGTGAGTAATTTCATCGTAGGCTTGCTGGACGGTGATGGGTTGGATGAGATTTATCATGTAATCGAGTTAGTTTTGTTAGGGTTTGATCCCTAGTATCCATTATGTTCTGAGATTGATGTTGCTATGACTTCGCTATGCTTAATGCTTGTCACTAGGGCCCGAGTGCCATGATTTCAGATCTGAACCTATTATGTTTTCATGAATATATGTGAGTTCTTGATCCTATCTTGCAAGTCTATAGTCACCTACTGTGTATTATGATCCGGCAACCCCGAAGTGACAATAATCGGGACCACTCCCGGTGATGACCATAGTTTGAGGAGTTCATGTATTCACTATGTATTAAAGCTTTGGTCCGGTACTCTATTAAAAGGAGATATCCCTTAGTTTCCGCTAGGACCCCGCTGCCACGGGAGGGTAGGACAAAAGATTTCATGCAAGTTCTTTTCCATAAGCACGTATGACTATATTCGGAATACATGCTTACATTACATTGATGAATTGGAGCTAGTTCTGTGTCACCCTATGTTATGATTGTTACATGATGAACCGCATCTGGCATAATTCTCCATCACCGATCCAATGCCTACGAGCTTTTCACATATTGTTCTCCGCTTATTTACTTTTCCGTTGCTACTGTTACAATCACTACAAAACCCAAAAATATTACTTTTGCTACCGTTACCGTTACTTCCAGACTACTTTGCTACTAAATACTTTGCTGCAGATATTAAGTTATCCAGGTGTGGTTGAATTGACAACTCAACTGCAAATACTTGAGAATATTCTTTGGCTCCCCTTGTGTCGAATCAATAAATTTGGGTTGAATACTCTACCCTCGAAAACTGTTGCGATCCCCTATACTTGTGGGTTATCAAGACTATTTTCTAGCGCCGTTGCCGGGGAGCATAGCTCTATTCTTTGAGTCACTTGGGATTTATATCTGCTGGACACTATGAGGAACTTGAAAGATGTGAAAACAAAAATTTATCCCTCAACTACGAGGGGAGGTAAGGAACTACCATCTAGCTCTGCACTTGATTCACCTTCTGTTTTGAGTAAGCTTGCGATACCTAAACCTGCTTCTGCTATTAATTCTGATATGTCGCATGTTATTCATGATGCCACTTCTGCTATGCATGATACTTATGATGAAACTACTTCTATGCTTGATACTACTGTGCCACTTGGTGAATTTCTAGATGAACAACTTGCTAGGGCTAGAGAGAATGAAATTATTGAAACTGATAATATTGACGAAGTGAGGATGAAGACTCTCCCAATAAATATGAATTGCCTGTTGTGCCTGAGGGCTATGTTATGGATGAAGAAACTGCTAGAGCCTTTCTTGCTTGCAATGATAGGAGTGATCTTAAGAAATTATTAGCTTAGCTGAAACAAAAAACTCTGAATACTAGAATGAAATATGATCCTGCTTATGCTACTTCACCTCTTTGTTACTGATAAGGATTATGAATTCTCTATTGATCCTGATATAATTACTTTGGTTGAGTCTGATCCTTTTTATGGCTATGAATCTGAAACTGTTGTGGCACATCTTACTAAATTAAATTATATAGCCACCCTGTTCACTAATGATGAGAGAACTCGCTACTTTTATATCCTTAAAATATTTCCCTTTTCATTAAAGGGTGATACTAAGATATGGTTTAATTCTCTTGATCCTGGTTGTGTGCGTAGTCCCCAGGATATGATTTATTACTTCTCTGCTAAATATTTCCCTGCTCATAAGAAACAAGCTGCTTTAAGGGAAATACATAATTTTGTGCAAATTGAAGAAGAGAGTCTCCCACAAGCTTGGGGGAGGCTTCTCCAATTACTTAATGCTTTGCCTGATCATCCTCTTAAGAAAAATGAAATACTTGATATCTTTTATAATGGACTAACCGATGCTTCCAGAGACCACCTGGATAGTTGTGTTGGTTCTGTTTTCAGGGAAAGAACACCAGATGAAGCTGAAATTCTATTGAATAATATGTTGACCAATGAAAATAATTGGACACTTCCTGAACCAACTCCTAAGCCAACTCCGAAGAAGAGAGGTGTTCTATTTCTCAGTCCTGAAGATATGCAAGAGGCAAAGAAATCTATGAAGGAAAAAGGTATAAAAGCTGAAGATGTTAAGAATTTACCTCCTATTGAAGAAATACATGGTCTTAATTTACCGCCTGTCGAAGAAATACATGGTTTTAATTCATCACCAATTGAAGAAACACATGGTCTTGATAACCCGACACGGGTAGTAAAGGTAATTTCTATCTATAGATATGATAAAGCTGAAATCCCTCCTACTAAGTTTTCTAAGAGTATAGCAGCGGAATGTAAATCATTGCATATGAAGGTAAAGGGGAGGAGTTTGGAGGGAGCAAACGCAATGTAGACACGGAGATTTTTGGCGTGGTTCCAATAGGTGGTGCTATCGTACATCCACGTTGATGGAGACATCAACCCACGAAGGGTAATGGCTGCGCGAGTCTACGGAGGGCTCCACCCACGAAGGGTCCACGAAGAAGCAACCTTGTCTATCCCACCATGGCCATCGCCCACGAAAGACTTGCCTCACTTGGTTAGATCTTCACGAAGTAGGCGATCTCCTTTCCCTTACAAACTCCTTGGTTCAACTCCACAATCTTGACGGAGGCTCCCAAGTGACACCTAACCAATCTAGGAGACACCACTCTCCAAAAGGTAATAGATGGTGTGTTGATGATGAACTCCTTGCTCTTGTGCTTCAAATGATAGTCTCCCCAACACTCAACTCTCTCTCACAGATTTGGATATGGTGGAAAGATGATTTTAGTGGAAAGCAACTTGGGAAGGCTAGAGATCAAGATTCTTGTGGTTGGATTGGAATATCTTGGTCTCAACACATGAGTAGGTGGTTCTCTCTCAGAAAATGAATGTTGGAAGTGTAGGCACGTTCTGATGGCTCTCTCCACGAATGGAGGAAGGGTGGAGGGGTATATATAGCCTCCACACAAAATCTAACCATTACACACAATTTACCAAACTCGGTGGGACCGAGTAGTGAAACTCGGTCAGACCGATTTAGTTCAAAATGTGAACGTGAGGCTTTTCGGTGGGACCGACATGATCAACTCGATGGGACCGATGTGCTAGGGTTAGGGCATAACTTGATCTCGGTGATACCGATCACATGAACTCGGTGAGACCGATTTCAGTAACAGGCAAACCGAGAGTTGGTCAGGCAAACTTGGTGGGACCAATCGGTCATTTCGGTGAGACCAAAACGTTACAAAAAGGAAACAGAGAGTTTGCATTGCGAACTCGGTGGGACCGATCGCTCATTTTGGTTAGATCGAAATGTTACGAAGGGAAACAGAGAGTTAGCATCTCATCTGGTGAGACCGAGATGCCTATCAGTGGGACCAAACTGATTAGGGTTTCTGGCTATGGCTATGTCAAATGAACTCGGTGGCGCCAGATAGATCAAATCGGTTGGGCCGAGTTTGACTTTAGGTTTAGGACATATGTGGAATTGAGAAAGTGGTTGAGGGCTTTGGAGCATATCACTAAGCACTTTGTGCAAGCAAGCCATTAAGCAACACCTCATCCCCTTTTAATAGTATTGGCTTTTCCGATGGACTCAATGTGGTCTTGGATCACTAAAATGGAAATGTAGAGTCTTGAGCTTTTGAGCTTTTGCCAATCTTCTGTCCTTAGCATCTTGAAGGGGTTCCACATCCTCTTGTCCATGCCACGCCTTTGTTGAACTCTCTGAAATATACTAGATAAAAGTATTAGTCCAACAAGAGATATGTTGACATAAATAACCAAAATCACCCAGGGAGCACTTGTGCTTTCAGTTTTCCTACTGTTATGTATAGTGTTTTTAATAATATAACACTTGGTGGAGCAATTATAATGCCTTTTCTCTCTTAATATGCAAGATTTACATGAAGAGGGGGATTGCCGACGGCTAGATTTTTGGACGTGAAAAGGCTATGTCAGAGATACCTATTCTACACATCTCAAATTAGCTGAAATTTCACAGAGAATTATTTTGGAATAAATAAAATATAATGGAGAAATGAAGTACCATCGGGCGACCGAGGTGCCCATGAGGCACCAGGGCGTGCCTTGGTGGCTTGTGGGGCCCCTGGCCAGCCTCCGGTGCCCATCTTCTGGTATATAAGCCCATTTTCCCTAGAAAAAATAAGGGGAGGACTTTTGGGATGGAGCGCTGCCGTCTCGAGGCGGAACTTGGGTAGGAGCACTTTTTCTCTCCGGCGGAGCGATTCCGCCGTGATACTTCCCTTCGGGAGGGGGAAATCGAAGCCATCGTCATCACCAACAACCCTCCCATCATGGGAGGACCAATCTTCATCAGCATCTTCACCAAAATCATCTCATCTCAAACCCTAGTTCATCTCATGTATTCAATCTTTGTATCAAAACCTCATATTGGTACATGTGGGTTGCTAGTAGTGTTGATTACATCTTGTAGTTGATGCTAGTTGGTTTATTTGGTGGAAGATAATATGTTCAGATCCATTATGCTATTAAATACCCCTCTGATCTTGGGCATGAATATGATGTGTGAGTAGTTACTTTTGTTCTTGAGGGCATGGGAGAAGTCTTGTCATAAGTAATCATGTGAATTTGGTATTCGTTCGATATTTTGATGATATGTATGTTGTTGATTCTCTTAGTGATGTCATGTGAACCTCGACTACATGACACTTCACCATATTTTGACCTAAGGGAATGCATTGTGGAGTATTAATTATATGATTGGTTGCTAGGGTAACAGAAGGTTAAACCCTTGTTTATGCGCTATTCCGTAAGGTGCTGATTTGAATCCATATGTTTAATGCTATGGTTAGATTTATCTTAATTCTTCTTCCGTAGTTGCGGATGCTTGCGAGAGAGGTTAATCATAAGTGGGAGGCTTGTTCAAGTAATAACAACACCCAAGCACCAGTCCACCCACATATCAAATTATCAAAGTAGCGAACGCGAATCAAACAAACATGATGAAAAGTGACTAGATGAAATTCTCGTGTGTCCTCAAGAACACTTTGCTTATTATAAGAGACCGTTCCAGCCTGTCCTTTGCTAAAAAAAAGATGGGTCTACCTTGCTGCACCTTTGTTACCATTACTATTATTTGCTCGTTACAAATTACCTTGCTATCAAACTATCTGTTACCGACAATTTCAGTGCTTGCAGAAAATACCTTGTTGAAATCCGATCGTCATTTCCTTTTGCTCCTCGTTGAGTTCGACACTCTTACTTATCGAAAGGCCTACGATTGATCCCCTATACTTGTGGGTCATCAGGCATCTTGATCTATCTCTATAGATCTTAATACCCAATATGTAAGCAGCTTCACCCAGGTCTTTCATTTAAAAACTCTTGTTCAAATAACCCTTTATGCTTTCCAGAAATTCTATTTCATTTCAAATCAATAATTTGTCATCCACATATAGTATTATAAATGCTATAGACCTCCCACTCACTTGCTTGTAAATACTGGCTTCCCCCTAAGTTTGTATAAAACCGAAAGCTTTGATCACCTCATCAAAGCGTATATTCCAACTCCGAGATGCTGGCACCAGTCCATAGATGGATTGCTGGAGCTTGCATACTTGTTTAGTATCCTTTGGGTCGACAAAACTTTCCAATTGCATCATATACAACTCTTCCTTAAGAAACCTGTTAAGGAATGTTGTTTTGACGTCCAGTTGCCAGAATTCCTAATCATAAAATGCGGCAATTGGTAACATAATTCTAATAGACTTAAGCATCGCTATGGGTGAGAAAGTCTCATCGTAGTCAACCCCTTGAACTTGCCAGAAGCCCTTTGCGACAAGTCAAGCTTTATAGACGTTGACATTACCATCAGTGTCCGTCTACTTCTTAAAGATCCATTTATTCTCAATGGTCTGCCGGTCATCGGGCAAGTCCACCAAAGTCCATACGTTGTTCTCATACATGGATCCTATCTCGGATTTCATGGCCTCAAGCCATTTGTTGGAATCCGGGCTCATCATGGCTTCTTCTACTTCGTAGGTTCGTCGTTGTCTAACAACATGACTTTCAGGACAGGATTACCGTACCACTTTGGTGCAGAGCGTGTCCTGGTCAATATGCGAAGTTCAGCAATAACTTGATCCAAAGTTTCATGATCATCATCATTAGCTTCTTCTTTGGTTGGTATAGGCATCAAAGGAACTACTTTCTATGATGTGCTACTTTCCAATTTGAGAGAAGGTACGACTAACTCATCAAGGTCTACTTTCCTCCCACTCACTTCTTACGAGAGAAACTCCTTCTCTAGAAAGGACCCATTCTTGGCAACATAGATCTTGCCCTCGGATCTGTGATAGAAGGTATACCCAATGGTCTCTTTAGGGTATCCTATGAAGACGCACTTTTCCGCTTTGGGTTCGAGCTTGTCAGGCTGAAGCCTCTTGACATAAGCGTCGCATCCCCAAACTTTAAGAAACGACAACTTAGGTTTCTTGCAAAGCCATAATTCATACGGTGTCGTCTCAACGGATTTAGACGGTGCCCTATTTAAAGTTAATATGGTTGTCTCTAACGCATAACCCAAAAACAATGGTGGCAAATCGGTAAGAGACATCATAGAATGAACGATGTCCAATAAAGTGCGATTACGACATTCAGACACACCATTACGCTGTGGTGTTCTAGGTGGCATGAGTTGTGAAACAATCCCACATTATCTTAAATGCGTGCCGAGCTCGTAACTCAAATATTCACCTCCACGATCAGATCTTAGAAACTTTATTTTCTTGTTACGATGATTCTCCACTTCATTATGAAATTCCTTGAACTTTTCAAATGTTTTAGACTTGTGTTTCATTAAGTAAATATACCCATATCTACTTAAATAATCCTTGAAGGTAAGAAAATAATAATTTCCACAGCGTGCTTCAACAACCATCAGACCGCATACATCGGTATGTATTATTTCCAACAAGTCACTTGGTTGCTCCATCGTACCGGAAAACAGGGTTTTAGTCATCTTGCCCATGAGGCATGGTTCACATATTTCAAGTGATTCCAAAAGTCCATCGGCATGGAGTTTCTTCATGCGTTTTACACCAATATGACCTAAGCGGAAGTGCCGCAAGTGTACTGTACTATCATCATTAACTTTGCATCTTTTGGCATCAATATTATGAACATGTGTATCACTACGATCGAGATTCAATAAGAATAAACCACTCACAAGGGGTTCATGACCATAAAAGATGTTACTCTAAATAGAACAACCATTATTCTTTGACTTAAATGAATAAACGTCTCGCAATAAACAAGATCCAGATATAATGTTCATGCTTCACGTAGGCACCAAATAACAATTATTTAGGTTTAAAACTAATCCCGAAGGTAGACGTAGAGGGACTGTGCCAATAGCTACTACTTGTGAGATGCGTTGGGATTTCCTCGAAGAGGAGAGGATGATGTAGTACAGTAGAGATAAGTATTTCTCTCAGTTAAGAACGAAGGTTATAAATCCAGTAGGAGAACCACGCAACATCTCGTTAGCAGTACCTACACACAAAATAACAAATACTTGTACCCAACGCAAACAAGGGGCTGTCAATCCCTTGGCGGTTAATTGCAAGTATCAAATCTCGTAGTGATACACAGATAAACAAAAACACAAAATAAAATAAACGTAAATAAATTGAAGCAAGGTATTTTTGCATTTTTATATATGATTAAAATAGACCCAGGGGCCATAGTTTTCACTAGAGGCTTCTCTCTTGAACATAGCATTTGGTGGGTAAACAAATTACTATTGGGCAATTGATAAAAACGAATAATCATGATGATACCCAAGGCAATGGTCATGTATATAGGCGTCACGTCCAAGACAAGTAGAGCGACTCCTGCCTGGATCTACTACTATTAGTCCACACATCGACCGTTGTCCAGCATGCATCTAGAGTATTAAGTTCATAAAGAACAGAGTAACGCCTTAAGCAAGATGACATGATGTAGACATAGTAAACCAATTAATATGAATAAACCCATTTTGTCCTCAATGGCAATGATACAAGTGTCATGTCCCTTTATGTCACTGGGATTGAGCAACGCAAGATCGAACCCATCACAAAGCATCTCTCCCATTGCAAGATAAATCGATTTAGTTGGCCAAACCAAATCGATAGATCGGAGAGAAATACAAAGTTATAACAATCATGCATAAAAGAGTTCAGAGAAGAATCAAATAATATTCATGGATAATCTGATCATAAACCCACAATTCCTCGGATCCCAACAAACACACCACAAAAAACGATTGCATCGAATAGATCTCCAAGAACATCAAGGAGAACATTGTATTGAAGATCAAAGAAAGAGAAGAAGCCATCTAGCTACTATCTATAGACCCATGGGTCTATGGTAAACTACTCACACATCATCAGAGAGGCGGCAAGGTTGATGTAGAGGCCCTCCGTGATCGATTACCCCTCCGGCAGAGTACCGAAAAAGGTCTCCAGATGGGATCTCACAAGAACAGAAACTTGCGGAGGCGGAAAAGTATTTTGGGGTGCTTCTTTGATGTATGGGGAATATTTGGGAATTTATAGGGGCGAAATTATGTCAAGATGTGCCACGAGGGGCCCACAAGCCTGGGGGCGCCCCCAGGGGCGCGTCTCCCGAGCTTATCGCTCCCTCGTGGCTCGTCGGGTCTTCTCCCGAACCTTCTAGGGTCCCTTCTAGTCCAGAAAAGATTAATCCAAAGTTTTTTCTTCGTTTGGACTCTGTTTCATGTTGATTTCCTGAAAAGCCAAAAAGAAGCAAAAAATAGTAACTAGCACCGGGCACTAGGTTAATAGGTTAGTCCCGAAAAATGATATATAATTGCATATTATTGCATAATAAACAACCAAGATTGATACTATAATCGCATGGAACAATAAAAAATTATAGATACATTGGAGACTTATCAAGCATCCCCAAGCTCAATTCCCGCTCGTCCTCGAGTAGGTAAATGATAAAAATAGAATTTTGTTGTGCAATGATACCTATCATATTCATCATGTAATCTCTCTTTTGTGGCATGAATATTATGATCCGAATGATTGGAAGCAATATTCTATAATTTGACATAAAACCATCAATACTCATGTATACCAACAAACAATCATGCCTTTCAAAATATCAATGATAAAGAACATTATCCCTACAAAATCATATAGCCTTGTCATGCTCCATCTTCTTAACACAAAGTATTTATCATGCATAACCCTGATGACAAGCCGAGCAATTGGCTCATACTTTTTAACGCGCTTAAGCTTTTTCAACCCTCACGCCATACATGAGCACAAGCCATGGATATAGCACTATGGGTGGAATAGAGTATGGTGATAGAGATAATATGGAGAAGATTAAAAAAGGAGAAAGTCTCACATCGACGAGGCTAATCAACAGGCTATGGAGATGCCCATCAATTGATGTCAATGCAAGGTGTAGGGATTGCCATGCAACGGATGCACTAAGAGCTATAAGTGTATGAAAGTTCAAAAATAAAAATAAGTAGGTGCGCATCCAACTTGCTTGCTCATGAAGACCCCGGGCATTTGAGGAAGTCCATCATTGGAATATACAAGCCAAGTTCTATAATGAAAAATTCCCACTAGTTATATGAAAATTAAAGCATATGAGACTCTCTATATGGAAAACATGGTGCTAGTTTGAAGCACAAGTGTGGAAAGGATAGTAACATTGCCCCTTCTCTCTTTTTCTCTAATTTTTTTATATTTTCTCTTCTTTTTTTTGCTGCGATCTTTTTGGCCTCTTTTTTATGGGCTCTTTTTGGCCTCTTTTTATTATTTCCTCACTTGGGACAATGCTCTAATAATAATGATCATCACCTTATATTTACTTATAACTCAATACTAGAACAAAATATGACACTATATGAATGCCTCTGGCGGTGTACCAGGATGTGCAATGATCTAGCGTAACATGTATAGAAAATGATGAATGGTGGCCGAGCCACAAATACTATGTCAGCTATATGATCATGCAAAGCAATATGACAAATGATGCGTGTCACAAAAAACGGAATGGTGGAATTTGCATGGCAATATATCTCAGAATGGCTATGGAAATGCCATAATAGGTAGGTATGGTGGCTGTTTTGAGGAAGATATAAAGAGGCGTATGTGTGATAGAGTGTATCATATCACAGGGTTTGCATGCACCGACGAAGTTTGCACCACATCTTGAGGTGAGAAAGGGCAATGCATGGTACCGAAGAGGCTAGCAAATGGCGGAAAGGTGAGAGTGTGTATAATCCATGCACTCACATTAGTCATAAAGAACTCACATACTTATTACAAAAGTTTATTAGCCCTCGAAGTAAAGTACTACTATGCATGCCCCTATGGGATAGATTGGTAGGAAAATGATGACCCACAAGTATAGGAGATCAATCATAGTCCTTTCGATAAGTAAGAGTGTCGAATCCGACGAGGACCGGAAGGAAATGACAAGTGGTTTTCAGCAAGGTATTTCCTGCAAGCACTGAAATAATCGGTAATAAGTAGTTTGATAGCAAGATAATTTGTAACGGACAAGTAACGGTAACGGTGTGCACCAAGGTAGCCCAATTCTTTTGTGGTAAAGGACAGGCCAAAATGGTCTCTTATAATAAGCAAAACCTTTTTGAGGGCACACGGGAATTTCATCTA
The DNA here is from genome assembly GCF_002575655.3 of Aegilops tauschii subsp. strangulata. Lineage (NCBI taxonomy): Eukaryota > Viridiplantae > Streptophyta > Magnoliopsida > Poales > Poaceae > Aegilops > Aegilops tauschii. The sequence goes on from NC_053040.3 coordinate 327,719,777, forward strand.
GTCACTTTCATCATGTTGCTTTGATTCGCGTTCGCTACTTTGATAATTTGATATGTGGGTGGACCGGTGCTTGGGTGCTGTTCTTACTTGAACAACCTCCCACTTATGATTAACCCCCTTGCAAGCATCCACAACTACGAGAAAAGTATTAAGATAAAGTCTAACCATAGCATTAAACATTTGGATCCAAATCTGTCCCTTACGAAGTAGCACATAAACTAGGGTTTAAGCTTCTATTACTCTAGCAACCCATCATCTAATAACTACTCCACAATGCATTCCCTTGGACCCAAGTATGGTGAAGTGCCATGTAGTCGACATTCACATGATACCACTAAGGGAATCACAACATACATATCATCAAAATATCTAACACGTATCAAGTTCACATGATTACTTGCAACAAGATTTCTCCCATGACCTCAAGAACAAAAGTAACTACACACAAATGACAATCATGCTCAAGATCAGAGGGGTATAAATAGCATAATGGATATGAACATATAATCTTCCACCAAATAAACCATATAGTAATCAACTACAAGATGTAATCAACACTACTAGTCACCCATAGGTACCAATCTGAGGTTCCAGTACAAAGATTCAACACAAGAGATGAACTAGGGTTTGAGAGGAGATCGTGTTGTTGAAGATGTTGATGTATATTGGCGTCCCAAAGATGAGAGGGTTCTTGGTGATGACGATGGCTTTGATTTCCCCCTCCGGGAGTGTTGGTACAACAAACCCTGGGTCCGTTGCCCAAACTGTGCACAGGCCTAAGGTAAAGACAACAACACCAAGATCAGACCAAGCACGAGGGACCAGTTCTTTGAAGGATCAAAGTGCAGATCAAGAAGAACAAGACGAGCCAGAGAAGCAAGATATCACTAAGGAAGAACCTCCCTTGTCGGGCAGGTGAGCCTGGTGAGGTTGGGGTTGCCCCGGAAGCAAGCCTCCAGATCGCCCCGGCAGGCCTGCCGGGGCTTACGAAGGCAAACTACTCCACCGCACCACCTCACAGTGAAGCAAGTCATCAATCAGTGCAGTGTCAAGCCCCTAAGTGACTAAGTGGCTGCTTCCTACCACATGGCAGCCACTTCCTACGTAAAACACCTCCAAATGACACCCGTCCTGAGACGTGTCAAGCGAGCAGGCGTGAAGCTGGCAAAACAGCCCGCAAGGCTTGCCGGGCACTCTTTGATGTGACAGTGAGCTGTGCATTTAATGCGCTCTGTCCACCTGCAGAGTTAGGTATGATAGAAATGTTTGCTATCTAATCAGTATGTAAAGACTGATTTGCCACTGTGGTAACCCCTTGACCTATAAAAGGAGGCCCATGGCAACCATAAAAGGATTCGGACCCTCACACATTCGTACGTGCGTAGTCACTCTCGCCATGAGTCAACCCTGCCGGGCAAGAGCACCGCGTTCTCCACCATTATCCACCATCAATCCACCAAAGTGGGAGTAGGGTTTTACGCCTCACGGTGGCCTGAACCTGGGTAAAACTGCCCGTGTGATCTTTGTCGTGCTGTGTTGCGCTCCTCCGCTCTTTGTGCAACGTGCCCATCCCCCCGCCGAACCAAAAGGGGCTCATGGTCCCATAGGTGGCTGTGGTTTCCCATGAAATCTTTGGCGTGCCAGGTAGGGGGATCACTTGTCCAAAACCGAGAGCGTAAGAAGCGCGTCATCTTCATCGCCGTTTTCACCATCGACGGCTCCATCAACTATGGCGCCCAAGAAGAAGCCTAGTGCCGCAAATCACCCATCCACCTCAAAGGCCCCGCCACCCGCGACCACCGACGTCGCGGGGGATGCGGGGACACGTGAGGATGTGGACGCTCTAGGGGACGTGGTCGGCGCAGGCGACGTTGTCACCACCTCCCCCACGGCCGAAGCAGGAGTGGGTGGCACCGGAGAAGGACGGCACCAACAACATCCCGACGACCATGCTCCGCGAGGTATGGGTAGAGAGATTATTCCTTCTGTCCCTTCCTGCCTAGCCGAGGGACATAACCACGATGGCGACGTTTGCCCTGAGGCAAATCGCAATCCTCCGGCGGCCCTCATCGCGGGCGCGGTCGCATGACATGAACCGCCCCCGGGGCAAACTGGCCCAGCCAATGCTCCGAACGGGGTCATTGGTCCACACGCGCTACCATGTCATCACCATGCCATCCAAGCGACTGGCTCCCGACGATGGGAGGCCAGCGCAGCCACGGCCGGCACCGTCAGGAGCCAGGCGACGCCACGTTCTACATCATCCTCACCTATGCCAAGTACTGCTTCGGAGGCCATGGCATGGGCCCAGCTACTGCTGAGGTTTCCGCCGGCAGCTGATCAGATGGATGAGTGGAGAGCCACCATTCAGAGTCTGATTGGCTTTGCCGAGGCTGGAGGCTCACAGCGAGCTGGCGCACCACGGCCTCCCCAGACGACGACGGCAACCCACGCTGCTGGCCGTGCGGAAGGGACCACCCCCACGATGCCATCCCCACCACGGCAACCAGCACGAGGGTTGCGCGACCAAGATCTTGATGGCGTCTCGATGGCTTCATCTGATCCTCGAACACATCAAGGCCAATGGTGAGCCCCGGAAGACAGACAGAGGGAATCGAGCAGCGCCGCGACAACCACCGCCAGTCCAATGGGTGTTATGGCCCCGACGTCGACGAGCCCGCGCACGGTGAAGGCGGGTACCTGTCCTTCGAGGCTGGGTGTCCTGCCTTCACCTGTGAGCTGCGGCAAGTCCGTTGGCCGTCCGCTCACACGTTCAAGCCAGAGATACTAGAGAAGTATGATGGGAGACTTAACCCGGCAGGGTTCTTGAGCATCTACACCATCACTGTTCAAGCTGCCGGGGGAAGAGATGAGAAGGTTTTTTCCCAACTACTTACCCTTGGCGCTCAAGCCAAACCCGAGGTCTTGGCTGATGCACCTGCCGGAGAACTCCATCTCGACCTAGGCTGACCTATGCCATGAGTTCCTTGGCGCCTTCACGGGCGGCCACCAAGAACTAGGACGGCCCAGCAATTTGCAGCTTCTCCCGCAGAAGGAAGGAGAGAGTTTGCGGAAGTACATGCAGAGGTTTCGCTGAGTCCACAGAAATATTCCAGATATCCACCCGACAGCTGTGATAGCTGTGTTCCAGTCCAATGTGCGCAACCGTCGGATACGTTCCAAGATGAACGTTCAGTTGCCCAAGACTGTGAAGGAGATTTACACCTTGGTGGACAAGTGTGCTCGAGTGGAGGAGGGGGGGAAACTCCCTGGAGAAGAAGATGGCGTCAACGTCGACTCAGAGGATGACGTCGAGGCCACCAGTCAGAAGAAGAAGAATAAGAAGCGCAATAAGAGGCGCAAGGATAAGGCAATAATGACCGTTGAGGGATCGGGCATGCCTAGTACCGGCAAGAAGGCTAAGGCCAAAGCCCCCGGAAAGGAAGTTGCCGCATGCACTGATTGTCGGGAGGATGCGGCTGCCGAAAAGGCTGGGAAAGGTGATGGGCTGTACTGCAAGATTCATCAGACCAAGGGCCATGATTTCCAGGAGTGCCATCAAGTTGAACAGCTCATCAAGAAGCGGAGGGCTGAATATGAGATGAGTGATAAAAAGAAAATTCAGAATGGCGATGGCGGGAAGGGCCGAGGTGGCAAAGCAAGTCGCCTAGGCAAGGCTCCTCGGAATCAAGGAAAACCCGCTAGGGGCCGGGAGAAGTTGGATTGCAATGATGAGAGTGATGGAGGGGATGAAGAGGAAACCAGCGAGCAGGAATTCCAGAGGGCCACTGATGCCCTATGCGTTGACGGGGGTGCATCTCTGCACTCCTCTCACCGCCATGTCAAATAGTGCGCGTGAGGCAATGTCGTCAAGCCAACAACAGACTCTCGGAAGCTGCTCAAGTGGTCACGCACACCCATTGTATTTGACGAAGAGGACCACCCTGATCGCACCACTGCGGTAGGGTGTTTGCCATTGTTAGTCTCGCCAACAATCCACAACCTTAAAGTCACAAAGATGTTGGTTGACGGTGGGCCAGTCAAATCAGATTTCCCCAAAGGTCATCAACAAACTCTAGATAGTAGATGAAGAGCTCAAGGTCATGGGCTCATTTAAGGGAATCAACCCTGGTAGGAGTCATCCTAAGGGAAAGATCATGTTGTCAGTGACATTCGAAGGAGAGTTGAACTATCAGACTAAGAAGATTGTGTTTGACGTGGTCGACCTCCCCCTGCCGTACAACGGAATCCTTGGGCGCCAGCCCTGGCCAAATTCATGGCGGAATCCCACTATGCCTACAACACCTTGAAGATGCCAGGGCTGGTGGGCGTCATTTTCGTTCCGATAGATAAGAGCGACGCATTTATTTGCATGGATAAGATGTACCGGGATGCAGTCGCAGTAGAGGTCGCTGAAGCCGGAGTTCCAGCCAAGGAAAACAAAGGAAAGAAGAAGGCTAGCATGAACGCCAGCAAGGAATCCGAGAAGCGTACCTCTTCGGAGTATGATGCACCTGTTGATGACTTGCCGGAGAGTTCCAATAGCAAGAGGTCCAAGGCTGCTGCACCCCATGTGAAAAAGGTCCCGGCAGGGCTGGCTGGCACTGGTGGTACTTTCACTATTAGCGCCACCCTTGATGACAAATAGGAAAACGCGCTCATTGCCTTCCTGCGAGTGAATATCGATGTGTTTGCCTGGCAACCATCTGATATCCCTGGTGTTCCCAGGGAGTTAATTGAGCACCACCTTGCTGTCTACCCACATGCCCGGCCCGTTAAGCAGAAGGTTCGAAAGCAGGCCTTGGAGCGGCAACAATTCATTGCCGAGGAGATCAAGAAACTTGAGGCAGCTGGTTTGGTCAGAGGAGAAAAACATCCAACGTGGTTAGCAAACCCATTGGTCATACGCAAGGCTAACGGAAAATGGAGGCTTTGTATAGATTTCACGGGTCTTAACAAGGCCTGCCCGAAGGACCCATTTCCCTTGCCGCGCATCGACCATATTGTGGATTCCATTTCAGGATGTGATTTGCTCTCCTTTCTAGATGCATACTCTGGAGATCATCAAATTTTTATGTCCAAAGAAGATGAAGAGAAGACCTCGTTCATCACCCCATGTGGCACATACTGCTTCATGCGCATGCCTTTCGGGTTGAAGAGTGTAGGGTCCACTTTTGCAAGAGCAGTCCAGATTGGTTTTGAATCATAGTTGCACATGAACATTGAAGCCTACATGGATGATATTTTGGTCAAGACCAAGGACAGATCAACCCTCATCCAGGATGAAGAAGAGACATTTGCTAATCTGCACAAGATCAACTTGAAGCTGAACCCGGAGAAGTGTGTGTTTGGCGTTCCCGCCAACAAGCTACTTGGTTTCTTCATGTCCCATCGCGGGATAGAGGCCAACCCCGATAAGATCAAGGCTATCAAGAAAATTTGGGATCCGAAGACAGTTAAGGATGTGAGACGTTTGACAGGGTGCGTTTCCGCGCTTAGAAGGTTCATCTCTAAGTTTGTCGAGCGCGCCTTGCCGTTCTTCAAGATCTTGAAGAAGGCAGGACCCATGAAGTGGACTCCAGAAGCGGACGCAACACTGCAAGATTTGAAGACCTACTTGTCCTTTGTGCCAACTTTGGTTGCTCCCAAACCACAAGAGCCGTTGCTGCTATACATGGCGGCAACTAATCAAGCGGTTAGTGCAGCACTAGTGGCACAACGGGAAGTGGAGTAGGCAACAGCCTTAGCTAGTGTCCCTTCCGGGGGAGAGAGAGAGAGAGAACAGCCCGGCAAGGCCAGATGTGGATCAGGACAAAGAAGAGCGCGGCAATGGAGGCAACCCCAAGGACGCGGCAAGGAAGAAAGTGGTGCACGGGGCTAGATCTAGGTATTTTGGCATGCAAAAATTAATTTTTGGCCTAGTCATGGCCTCAAGGAAACTACGCCACTACTTCCAAGCCCACGAGATCACGGTTGTCACCCGTTTTCCTTTGCAAAGGATACTGCGAAACCCTGAGGCTACTGGCAGAATAGTGGAGTGGGCATTGGAGTTATCCAGCTTTGGCCTGAAGTTTGAGAGCACATCAATGATTCAGATCAGGGCGTTGGCAGAGTTTATTGCAGAATGGACGCCAACCCCTGATGAAGAGGTCCTCGTGGTCGAATGGTGCACTCCCGTGAAGGAGGAGGTGCCGCTAGTCCTCGTTGCCGAGCCCCAGGCTCCAACTTGGGAAAGGTACATAGTTCATTTCCCTCAAACCGGAGAACTTCCCGAAGAGCAAGAAGAAGCAGAAAGAGTAGCCCGGAGGGCCAGTATGTATCAGTTTGTCGATGACACACTATACAGAAGAAGGCCCAACGGTGTGAAATTGAAGTGCATTTGCTGCGAAGAAGGAAAGGAACTGCTGGCAGAAATACACAAAGGCATGTGCGGCTCCCAGATTGGATCAAGGGCTTTAGTTGGGAAAGCATTCCGGCAAGGATTCTATTGGCCCACAGCCCTCCAAGATGCGGTCGAGCTAGTCACCAATTTCCATTCCAAGAATATCCATCTGCCTGCCCAAGCTCTTCAGACAATCCCTTTGTCATGGTTGTTTTCGGTCTGGGGGCTCGATATCCTCGGCCATTTCCCCTGAGTTGCCGGGGGTTTTGAATTCTTGTTCATTGCAATCGACAAGTTTACAAAGTGGCCAGAAGTAGAAGCTGTGAGAAAGGTGACTGCTCAGTCAGCTATCAAGTTCTTGAAAGGATTGGTGTGCCGCTTCGGGGTCCCTGCCCGGATCATCACTGACAACGGCACCCAGTTAACGAGCCGCGCCTTCATGCAATATGTTCATGCCCTCGGAAGCAAGATTTCATTTGCCTCTGTTGCACATCCCAGAAGCAATGGACAAGCTGAGAGGGCGAACGCTGAAGTGTTGTGAGGAATCCAGATGAGAACATGTGATAAGCTGCAAAAGTGCGGCAGGCGATGGATCAACGAGCTGCCGGTGGTTCTTTGGTCCCTCAGAACGACACCAAATCGAGCTACAAGGTAGACTCCATTCTCCCTAGTCTATGGGGCAGAAGCAGTTATCCCCATGGATCTCATTTACGGGTCACCTCGAGTGCTTGCCTACGATGAAGTAGCGCAGGAACAGCACCGGCGTGACGACGCTATGCTTCTCGAGGAGAACCGTCTCCGGGCTGCTACACATGTTGCATGCTACCAGCAAGCCCTGCGTCGCTATCACAGCCGCATGGTTCGTGCCCGGTGTTTTGAGGAAGGCGACCTTGTCCTTAGGCGTGTTCAGTCCGCCAAGGGTACAAACAAGTTGACGCCAAAGTGGGAAGGCCCTTACCGGGTAGTACGAGTCACCAGAACTGGCGTTGTCCGTCTAGAGACTGGAGATGGCATTCAATTGCAAAACTCATGGAATATTGAGCATCTTTGCAAGTTCTACCCATAAGGTGCGGCTGTTAGGCCCTGCCCGGCAGCCACCCTTTTGTACAGGCTTTGCCTCAATTGCATGTAACCCCTTGTAGAAAGCCAGGCACAGACCCTGAGCAACAGAGAAATAAATTAAGCGTTGGGGGCCCCCGACAAGTTGCATGCATGCATAAGAATATCATGAGCATCGCATGATCATGTAGATAAGATCGCATCTGGCATCATTTTCATCCGCATAAACTACAGGCTCTTGCCGTGGACTTAGTCCCCAAGAGGAGACGAAAAGACGAGCCTGCACTGCGATCTCCGGCAAGCCAAACAGATAAGTTTTTTCTGTTATCCATACTTGTTCTGTAAGTAAGGACCTGTGCATAAGAAAACCCTGCCACCCTTTGAAACATAGGTGCTTGATGACCCACAAGTATAAGGGATCTATCGTAGTCCTTTCGATAAGTAAGAGTGTCAAACCCAACGAGGAGCAGAAGGAAATGATAAGCGGTTTTCAGCAAGGTATTCTCTGCAAGCACTGAAATAATAGGTAACAGATAGTTTTGTGATAAGATAATTGGTAACGAGCAACAAGTAACAAAAGTAAATTAAGTGCAGCAAGGTGGCCCAATCCTTTTTGTAGCAAAGGACAAGCCTGGACAAACTCTTATATAGAGAAAAGCGCTCCCGAGGACACATGGGAATTATCGTCAAGCTAGTTTTCATCACGTTCATATGATTCGCGTTTGGTACTTTGATAATTTGATATGTGGGTGGACCGGTGGTTGGGAGCTGCCCTTACTTGGACAAGCATCCCACTTATGATTAACCCCTATTGCAAGCATCCGCAACTACAAAAGAAGTATTAAGGTAAACCTAACCATAGCATGAAACATGTGGATCCAAATCATCCCCTTACGAAGCAACGCATAAACTAGGTTTTAAGCTTCTGTCACTCTAGCAACCCATCATCTACTTATTACTTCCCAATGCCTTCCTCTAGGCCCAAATAATGGTGAAGTGTCATGTAGTCGACGTTCACATAACACCACTAGAGGATAGACAACATACATCTCATCAAAATATCGAACGAATACCAAATTCACATGACTACTAATAGCAAGACTTCTCCCATGTCCTCAGGAACAAACGTAACTACTCACAAAGCATATTCATGTTCATAATCAGAGGAGTATTAATATTCATAAAGGATCTGAACATATGATCTTCCACCAAATAAACCAACTAGCATCAACTACAAGGAGTAATCAACACTACTAGCAACCTACAGGTACCAATCCCAGACTTGGAAACAAGAATTGGATACAAGAGATGAACTAGGGTTTGAGAGGAGATGGTGCTGGTGAAGATGTTGATGGAGATTGCCCTCTCCCAATGAGAGGAGCATTGGTGATGACGATGGCGATGATTTCCCCCTCCCGGAGGGAAGTGTCCCCGGCAGAACAGCTCTGCCGGAGCCCTAGATTGGTTCCGCCAAGGTTCCGCCTTGTGGCGGCGGAGTCTCGTCCCAAAAGCTTGCTTATGATTTTTCTTCGGACGAAAGACTTCATATAGCAGAAGATGGTCACCGGAGGGCCAACAGGGGGCCCACGAGGCAGGGGCGTGCCCAGGGGGGTAGGGCGCGCCCCCACCCTCGTGGACAGGTGGAGGCCCCCCTGACGTGGATTCTTCTTCCAGTATTTTTTATTATTTCCAAAAATAACTTTGGTGGAGTTTCAGGACTTTTGGAGTTGTGCAGAATAGGTCTCTAATATTTGCTCCTTTTCCAGCCCAGAATTCCAGCTGCCGGCATTCTCCCTCCTTATGTAAACCTTGTAAAATAAGAGAGAATAGGCATAAGTATTGTGACATAATGTGTAATAACAGCCCATAATGCAATAAATATTGATATAAAAGCATGATGCAAAATGGACGTATCAGTGCTCCCATCCTTCGACTCAAATGTTGCTTCGGTCAGGATGGTCGTAGTGGCCTTTGATGGAAAAGGGACTGGCGCGGGGGGGGGGGGCTGGTCCCTCTTCATGATTTGTGCCTCGTAGACGTAGCTCCGCGGCAACAAAATTGAGGGTACTGGCAGGATAGCCTGCCGGGGGAAACTTGTTTATTTAAAAGTATAGAGGCATCCCACCTCTGGATGGGCACATTACATGCACGAATCCCCGGCAAGGTTTATCTTTTTCATTGATATGCTGAACAAAGAAGTACAGACCTGACAGGACACAAACATGGATTCAAGAGATTACATAATTTGAACTAAAATTTGGCAAGTGCCTATAGATTTAAGATTGAAAAAAGATAAGTGCCCTGTAATCTCCTCTTTTCGTTTTCCCTCTGCAAAGTATTGCGGTGGGAAGAGGAGAAAACTAAAGGAGCGCCCAAGCAGGAGCCCACCCCGGTCCCATCATGGCCTGCCGGGCACAGCCTGACAAGATCAAGAGTGGCGAGTCTCCGAAGGAGGGGCACGGAGATCAGCTCGGTGGTGCCCTGCTCGCCACCTCCAGGACCAGCTAGAAGCCCCAGCTCGAGCACCGGTGGGATAAACCACCAAAGCTCAGCTGGAAGACTGCTGGAGGGAGGCGAAGGCACCAAGAGAACATCCCTCCCCGACTATCACCAGAAGAGACCGGTGATGATGGTGCCGGGGATGGACGGGAAGAGCGGAAAGACGAGGCGGTAGGTCGCCAGTAGGAGATGAAGCGTCGGTGCCATCGTACTCCGACCTAACGCCTTGCCACCCACCTACTCCGTCTTCCCTCGTTTCCTCTCCATCACCACCACTCCAGGGAGACGCCGAACCCCAGGCAGTCGCATTCCCCGGAGAAGCGAACGGCGGCCAAGACGGCCAGGGCGCTCGTTCAGTACCACCCCTCGCCTTGGCAGCAGGAAGGCGTCCCCTTCTTCAGCATCGGCCCCGGTTCTGCTGGAAGGAGAAGTGCTGGGATTACCGACGACCCCGAGCACTACATCCCGGACGGGCGTCAGAGGCTCCAAGAGCCTGGTCGTCTAGCAGGCGGGCTGCAATGACTCATGGCAAGATCCAATGCTCCCCACTAGACGGCCGTCCGAGATAAAGGAGGCAAGCCTTTCCCATAATGGGAAAGCTTGATATCTCCTGCACCTCGGACGGCTTGCCCGCCGCACCTCCTCAGGACCCAGACCAGACCTACCCCACAAGCATCGGCACAAGCATTTGTCATCGCCAACCCCAAGCTAGGGCCCGGGGCATGGCCCCGGGCTCTCCCTTTCAGCGTACCCAGCAAAAAGCAGAAGATGGAAGGAGAGGGATATGAGGATGAATTCCTTCGCTCCTCCCCAGCCCCATCTTTTATAGGGGGGTCGGGGCAGAGAGTCGATCCCTCGACGGGTAACCGCCGCCCGCCTCCACCAATCCAAGAGGATCGGGCCCCTGCCTTGATGCTGTCACACGCCACGCGCCTCCATTTAGCTACCCCACTCAGTGCATGCAGTATATGTGGCTAAGGATAAGGGAGTGGTGGGAAGAATGAATTGGCAGTTACTCGCCCATGCGTTAAAGTCATTCTCGGGCCATTTCAAGAGTGGCCCCATCGCAATTGGTGTTACACGACATGTGGGAGGATTATAAACTAACCTGGGCCCAAGTTAATGAAGAACCAAAGAAAATCTCAAAGGGCGACGCCACCTCTACGTTCCTGCCTATGCACTGATTAGGGCCTACCCCGACGACGCTAGGCAACGCGTTCGGGCCAGGCCTGGGAGCTCCTGTCGGTGCAACAAACCCTGGGTCCGTTGACCAGACTGAAGCCACCTCTATGTTCCTGCCTGTGCACTGGTTAGGGCCTACCCCGACGATGCCCGACAGCGTGTTCGGGCCAGGCCCGGGAGCTCCTGTCAGTGCAACAAACCCTGGGTCCGTTGACCAGACTATGCACAGGCCTAAGGACAAGATTACAACACCAAGATCAGACCAAGCACGAGGGATCAGTTCTTTGAAGGATCAAAGTGCAGATCAAGAAGACCAAGACGAGCCAGAGAAGCAAGATAACACTAAGGGAAGAACCTCCCTTGCCGGGCAGGCAAGGCTGGTGAGGTTGGGGTTGCCCTGGAAGCAAGCCTCCAGATCGTCCTGGCAGGCCTGCCGGGGCTTATGAAGGCAAACTACTCTACCGCACCACCTCACAGCGACGCAAGTCATCAATCAGTGCGGTGTCAAGCCCCTAAGTGACTAAGTGGCTGCTTCCTGCCACATGGCAGCCACTTCCTATGTAAAACACCTCCAAATGACACCCGTCCTAACACGTGTCAAGCGAGCAGGCTTGAAGCTGGCAAAACAGCCCGACAAGGCTTGCCGGGCGCTCTGTGATGTGGCAGTGAGCGGCGCATTTAATGCGCTCTATTCGCGTGCAGAGTTAGGTATGATAGCATTGTTTGCTATCTAATCAGTATGTAAAGACTGATTTGCCACTGTGGTAACCCCTTGACCTATAGAAGGAGGCCCATGGCAACCATAGAAAGGATTCAGACCCTCATACATTCGTATGCGCGTAGTCACTCTCACCTCGAGGCAACCCTGCCGGGCAAGAGCGCCGCGTTCTCCACCATTATCCATCATCAATCCACCAAATCATGAGTAGGGTTTTACGCCTCACGGCGGCCTGAACCTGGGTAAAAACTGCCGTGTGATCTTTGTCGTGCTGTGTTGCACTTCTCTGCTCTTTGTGCAACGTGCCCATCCTCGCGCCGAACCAAAATGGGCTCATGGTCCCATAGGTGGCCGTGGTTTCCCACGATAGGGAGGGAAGTTCCCCCGGCGGAATCGCTCCACCGGAGGGCAAAAGTGCTCCTGCCCATGTTCCGCCTCGAGACGACGACGCTCTATCCCGAAAGTCCTCTTCTTATTTTTCTAGGTCAAAATAACTTATATACCAGAAGATGGGCACCGGAGGTGGGCCGGGCTGACCCCAACCCACCAGGGCGCCCCTGGGGCGCCCTGGTGGGCCCTGGTGTATTATGGTCACTAGTTGGCCCCCCTCCCATAGTTATTTGCTCTAGTATTTTTCATATATTCCAAAACAATTCTCCGTAAATTTCCAGCTCATTTGGAGTTGTGCGGAATAGGTAGCTCTGACATAGCTTTTTCAGGTCCAGAATTCCAGCTGCCGGCATTCTCCCTCTTTGTGTAAACCTTGCATATTATGAGAGAAAAGGCATTATTATGCATAAAAACATTATAAATAAGAGTAGGAAAACATGATGCAAAATGGACGTATCAGAAAAGACCATCTCTCGTCGCAAGACCGCCACTCTTAAGAAAGACAATCAATAATAAATCATGCTCCAACTTCATAGCATAACAAGAGACTATACGTGCATGTTTCGGGAATCACAAACCTTAAAACGGGTATTCTTACTAGACCACAATCATTCACTAGTACTTCCCACATATTACCATCTTTATATCGCAAAACTATTGCAAGGAATCAGACTTATCATATTCAGTGATCTACATGAAAGCTTTTATTATATCCCTCTTGAATACCTATCATATTAGGACCAAACTCATAACCCGTGCTAATTGCCATTACTATTTATCAAACTCTCAAAATGATACAAGTGAAGCATGAGAGTGCAACTATATCTTTAAAATATAACCACCGCCATGCTCTAAAAGATATAAGTGAAGCACTAGAGCAACTGCCTAGCTCAAAAGATATAAGTGAAGCACATAGAGTATTCTAACAAATCACGAATAATGTGTGTCCCTCTCAAAAAGTTGTGTCCAGCAAATATGATTGTGGCAAACTAAAAAGCAAACAAAGAAAAGACTCATATAGTACACAATGCTCCAAGCATAACTCACATCATCTGATGAATAAAAATATAGATCCAAGTAATTTACCGATAGTTGGTAGAAGAAAGTGGGGATGCCTTCCGGGGCATCCCCAAGCTTAGATGCTTGAGAGTCCTTGAATATTACCGTGTGGTACCTCAGGCATCCCCAAGATTAGGCTGTTGCCGGTCCTTATTCCTTCATCCATCGTGGTCTCACTCAAATCTTGAAAACTTCAGCACACAAAACTCAATAGAAAACTCATGAGATCCGATAGTATAACAAGCAAATAACCACTTTAGGTACTATTATAAACCCATTCATATTTTATTATTGCATTATACCTACTGTATTTTAACTTCACCATGTCTTATACCCCTCGATACAATCCATATATTCATCAAAACAAGCAAACAATGCAACAAAAATAGAATATGTCAAGAACAGAACATTCTGTAATGATTCGAACAATGACCATACTTCTGTAACTCCAAAAATTCTGAAAAATTAGGACAACGTGGGCAATTTGTATATAAATCATGTGTAGAAAAACTCAGAAATTTATCACGCTCAAGTGAATCTCAACAATTCTGCTACTGGGCGCAAAAGTTTCTATTTTCTCACAGAATCAAAGCAACTATCATCCAAATCATTCCAAAGGCTTTACTTGGCCCAAACACTAATTTAAACACAAAAACACAACCATAACAGTATCATAATTATGTTCACACCAAAAATAGGAAAAGAACAAGAAAAACTAAGATAACGGTTGGGTTGCCTCCCAACAAGCGCTATTGTTTTATGCCCCTAGCTAGGCATAATGCATAGTTTCAACTGTCGTCAACTTTAGTTTTTGTGTCACTGGGTACAGTTTCATCAGGAGGTTTTTCAAAAATAATGGGGAACGCATCATTAACCATGATTTTATCATTATCGAAGCAACCTTCCTCAAACCCCGCCCCAAGGCAACCCAGCCGAGCAAGAGCGCCGCGCTTCCCACCATTATCCACCATCAATCCACAAAAGCAGGAGTAGGGTTTTATGCCTTGCGACGGCCCGAACCTGGGTAAAACTGCCCTGTGATCTCTGTCGTGTTGTGTTACGCTTCTCCGCTCTTTGTGCAACGTGCCCATTCCCCCGCCGCACCAAAAGGGGATCATGGCCCCATAGGTGGCCGTGGTTTCCCACGACATCTTCAGCGCGCCAGGTAGGCGGTCACTTGCGCGAACCCGAGAGCATAAGTAGCGGGTCATCTTCATCGCCATTTTCATCATCGACGGCTCCATCAACTATGGCGCCCAAGAAGAAGCCCGGTGCCGCTGCTCACCCGTCCACCTCGAAGGCCCCGCTGCCCACGACCGGTGACGCTGCGGGGAATGCGGGGAGGCATGAGGATGTGGGCGTTGCGGGGGACGTGGTCAGTGCAGGCGGCGTTGTCACCACCTCCCCCGCGACCGAAGCAGGAGCGGGAGGCACCGGAGAAGGACAACACCAACAACATCCCGGCGACCATGCTCTGAAAGGTACGGGTAGAGAGATAATTCCTTATGTCCCTCCCTGCCTAGCCGAGGCGCATAGCCACGGCGGTGACGTTCGCCCTTAGGCAAATTGCAATCCTCCGGCCGCCCCCGTCGCGGGCGCGGACGCAGGACATGCACCGCCCTCGGAGCAAACTGGCCCAGCCAATACTCCAAATGGGGCCATTGGTCCACACGCGCCACCACCTCGTCACCACGCCATCCAAGCGACTGGATCCCAATGGCGGGAGCCTGGCACAGCCACTTCCGGCACCGTCAGGAGCCGGGCGACGCTACAGTCTACATCATCCTCACCTATGCCAAGCACCGCTTCGGAGGCAATGGCGCAGGCCCAGCTATTGCTGAGATTTCCGCCGGCAGCTGATCATATGGATGAGTGGAGAGCCACCATTCAGAGCCTGATTGGCTTTGCCGAGGCTGGAGGCTCACAGCGAGCTGGCCCGCCATGGCCTCCCTAGACGACAACGGAGTCCCGCGCTTTTGGCCATGCGGAAGGGGCCACCCCCATGGTGCAATCCCCACTACGGCAACCAACATGAGGGCCACGCGACCAAGACCTTGATGATGTCTCGATGGCTTCGTCCGATCTTCGAGCACGTCAAGGCCGACGGCGAGCCCCGGAGGACAGGCAGATGGAGGGCAGGCTCGTCACCATCGAGCGATGCCGCGGCAACCACCACCAGTCCAATGGGAGCGATGGCCCCAACGTCGACGAGCCTGCGCTCGGTGGAGGCGGGTACCTTCCATTCGAGGCTGGGTGCCCAGCCTTCACCCGTGAGCTGCGGAAAGTCCGTTGGCCGTCCGCTCGCACGTTCAAGCCAGAGATACTAGAGAAGTATGATGGGAGACTGAACCCGGCAGAGTTCTTGAGCATCTACACCATCGCTGTTCAAGCTGCCAGGGGAAGAGATGAGAAGGTTTTTGCCAACTACTTCCCTTTGACACTCAAGCCAAACGTGAGGTCTTTGCTGATGCATCTACCGAAGAACTCCATCTCGACCTGGGCTGACTTGTGCAGTGAGTTCGTTGGCGCCTTCACAGGCGGCCACCAAGAACCAGGGCGGCCCAGCGATTTGCAGCTTCTCCCGCGGAAAGAAGGATAGACTCTATGGAAGTACATGCATAGGTTTAGCCGAGTCCACAGAAATATTCCAGATATCCACCCGGCTGTTGTGATAGCTACATTCCAGTCCAACATGGGCAAACGTCGGATACGATCCAAGATGAACTTCTGGTTGACCAAGACTATGAAGGAGCTTTACACCTTGGTGGACAAGTGTGCTCAGGTGGAGGAGGGGAGGAAACTACCTATGGAAGAAGATGGCGTCAAAATCGACTCAGAGGATGACGACGAGGGCACCAGTCAGAAGAAGAGGAACAAGAAGCACAACAAGAAGCGCAGGGATAAGGCAGTAATGACCGTTGAGGGATTGGGCATTCCTAGTATCGGCAAGAAGGTTAAGGCCGAAGCCCCCGGCAAGGAAGTTGCCACGTGCACTTATTGCCGGGAGGCTGCGGCTGCCGAGAAGGCTAGGAAAGGTGATGGGCCATACTGCAAGATTCATCATACCAAGGGCCACGATCTCCAGGAGTGCCATCAAGTTGAATAACTCGTCAAGAAGTAGAGGACTGAGTATGAGAAACATGATAAGGAGAAAGGCCAGAATGTTGCTGGCGGGAAGGGCTGAGGTGGCGAAGCAAGTCGCTCCCCGGCAAGGCTCCTCGGAATCAAGGAAAACCCGCCATGGGCCAAGAGAAGGAGGATTACAATGTTGAAAGTGATGGAGGGGATGAATAAGAAACCAGCGAGCAGGAATTCCAGAAGGCCACTGACGCCCTGTGCATTGACGGGGGTGCATCTCTGCACTCCTCCCACTGCCAACTTAAATAGTGGGCGCGTGCCAGCGGTAGAATCTCGGAAGCCGCTCAAGTGATCACGCACGCCCATCATGTTTGACGATGAGGACCACCCTGACCGCACCACCGCGATAGGGTGCTTGCCATTGTTGGTCTCACCAACAATCTGCAACATCAAGGTCACAAAGATGTTGGTTGACGGCGGGGCCAGGTTGAATCTGATTTCCCCAAAGGTCATCAGCAAACTTGAGATAGCAGAGGAAGAGCTCAAGTTCACGGGCACGTTTCAAGGAATCTACCCTGGCACGAGTCGTCCTAAGGGAAAGATCATGTTGCCAGAGTCATTTGGGGGAGAGTTGAATTACCGGACTGGGAGGGCTGAGTTTGATGTGGTCGACCACCCCTTGCCGTACAACGGAATCCTTGGACGCCCAGCACTAGCAAAATTCATGGCCGCATCCCACTATGCATACAACACCTTGTAGATACCAGGGCCGGTGGGCGTCATTTCCATTCTGTCAGACGAGAAGGACGCAATTATTTGCGTGGATAATATGTATCGGGACGCAGTCGCGGCAGAGGCCGCTGAAGCAGCAGTTCCCGCCAAGGAAAGCAAACGAAAGAAGAAGGCTAGCAGGGACGCCGACAAGGAATCCAGGAAGTGTACCTCTTAGGAGTGTGTGTCGGATTTTAGGTTCCGGCAAAACCCTTGAGGTTCGAACACTGGGGTGCGCACGAAGATCTGTCCTCCCCCTAGCTCACGCCCTCACAGCGATCTCAAAGCTCGACCGCGTCGAACTCACAGAACAAGAGACACAAGGTTTATACTGGTTCGGGCCACCGATGTGGTGTAATACCCTACTCCAGTGTGGTGTGGTGGATTACCTCTTGGGCTAAGGATGAACAGGTACAAGGGAAGAATAGCCTCCCGAGGAGAGGTGTTCTTGTGCTTGGTGAGCTTGTGAGGTGGCTGGTGGTCTGAATGATCCGTCCCCCTGCTAAGGTGGTGGCTAGTCCTATTTATAGAGGCCCTGGTCCTCTTCCCAGATATTGAGCGGGAAGGAATGCCACAACGGCCAAATTTCAAGGGAGACAACCAGTACAAGTTATCCTGACTAATGGTGATCTTCGCCTGCCAAAGGCTCTGGTGGTGACGCCGTCTTGGGCTCCACGGTGACCTCCATCCTGCCGTCCTGCTGGTCTTGGTCTCATCGCACCGATATGGAAACCTTTGCCTGATGCCTCGGGACTCCTCACCTGTACTTGCCTCTTTAGCACCAAAGAGGAAACGAGGACACTACGCGTGCTGGCGCCCGCCTGGCCCCGGTCGTCATGGCTTACATCACGGGAACCTCGCGAGGTGCCCCTGGCCTTGATCTCTCCGCTCCTCGCGAGCCAGCCTGGTGAGGCCGCCCCGAGGAGGTCTTGCGTCGTCCGCCTCACGAGGGTCTTGAGTGTTTGCGGGTGAAGATGGGCCGTACAGGGCCGCGGGTGGAGCCACGCCGTGCCGCAGGCAGGCAAGTCTAGGGACCCTCGTTCTCAGGACGCCGACAGTAGCCCTCGGGCCCAAGGCGCGCTCGGACTTGGCTTCGAGGCGAAGCCAAGGGACAAGTGCGGAGCGCCGCGGGCCCCAACAGCCCGCGTCCTCGCTTGACGCGTGGCGATTGATTGGACGTGGGCGTCTGCGCTTCCCCACGCTACCTCGGCAACTGCCCGACTTGACGAGTCCCTGCTGCATGCAGAGAAAAATCATCATTACCTGTGATCGTGGGGATCGCCGGTTGGCCTTATCCCGCTATGAATGAGGAGGGGAGGTGGAGCCCCCGTCGCTCATCTCTTCCTGCTCTGCTCGCTTCTTCTTCCTTGCTTCATTGCTAGTAGTGACACCCATGGCGCGTGCGAACAGGTTCTCGGCCACAGAGAAGGGGAAGGCCCACCAGGAGGGGCCTGGCTCACCGCCGCCCAAGAGGGGGCGCGGCCGTCCCCGCAAGCACGCCGCGACCCCTGCCGTGGCCCCTCGCGGCCGCAGCGGCGTCTCTTCGTGTGGTGGGAGTCGCCCAGGTCATGGCAGCCCTGTCAACGAAGGGAGGCGCGCCATGGTCGCGCGGCCTCCCCGGCCGTGCTTCCACTTAGCGGAGGTGCTGTCGGAGTTCGTCGTGTGGTCGTAGAACCCGGTCGGCACCTGGCTTCAGCTCCCACGCTTCTTTGCCCGCGAGCTGCTGGCCGCAGGTCCATGCGGGCTCTAGCTGCAGGCTGACGGCTACTGCAGCAAGGCTTCATGGGCCACGGTCAAGGTCTCCGTTGCGGGCAACGCATCCCTAGCCCGCGGCTCGCAGACGTTTGCCCGCGCGCGAGGCCTGGGCCAGCGGTGCACCCTCCACTTCAAGTACGATGGCAACGCGACCCTCTATGTGAGGGTGTTCGGGGAAGATGGTCGCCACGTCGGGTGCTGCCCTGAGGACAACAACAGCGGTGAGGTGCTCAGCCTCGGTGACGGCCGTGACGAGGGCGAAGGCGGGCTTGTCCTCGGCGACGGCCGTGGCTCGCCCAGCTACGCGACTCTTCTTTCGGTGACAGCTCCAGCAGCGGCAGCTACGACCAGCCGCCACGCCGCCGCGCCCGCTTCGAGGGCGGCAGCGGGTCGTATCGTCGCCGCACCCCAGTGAAGCGCGAGGAGGGGTCTGGCTGAGCCCGGGAGAGCGCCATGAGCTCATCCTCGCAAACTGCTATGGGGGAACGCGCCACTTTTGTTTCGTTCTTCCTTTTCTTCCTGCATTAAGAGAGAGACAAGTATGGGGCCCCGCAGGGGCGTGCAACAAACCATGATTTCCAAGTTGCTATGCTATGTTTATCGTTCCTGTGTCATGTTGCAGCATCGACGTTTTATGTAGGCGCGTAGGAATAACTTAGCTTGACGTGCTCGAAGTAGTTTCCGCCTCGTGAGGCGCGCATTTCCCAGTACCTGGCGAGGCCTCCTTGGCTTGGGAGGTGCCTAGGAACTGCAAAAATTCGTTAGGGAACTCTTATTCTTCCTTTCCCTGGTCGCAGGCGCAGCCGGCCACGACCCAGCGCTTCGCATCACGATACTCGAGGGGCACGGATTGAGAGGGGTGCGCCAACTTGTGAGCTCGAGCGCGGGTGCCTCGCGAAGAACAGGAAAATGCGCTCATG
This sequence comes from Aegilops tauschii subsp. strangulata, assembly GCF_002575655.3. Classification (NCBI taxonomy): domain Eukaryota; kingdom Viridiplantae; phylum Streptophyta; class Magnoliopsida; order Poales; family Poaceae; genus Aegilops; species Aegilops tauschii. The sequence continues at coordinate 327,739,590 of NC_053040.3, forward strand.
AGCGCCCTGTCCAGCCCCCTCGCGAGGCACGCAAGGGAGAGTACGGGTCAAAACGAGGAACCGAGGGCAGAAAAGAAGGCAAAAGGCGATGGAACCAAGCCGGCAAAGAACACCAGAAAGAAAATTTTCATTAAAGAGAGGCAAGCCAACTGCGGAAAGCAAATGAAAAGACGCGTCCGGCACCTAGTCTAGTTTTCTCACCAGCGCAGAGCTAAGTGCTGCCACTAGGACGTGGGAGGGAGCCCCTGAGGCCCGAGGGTGGCACTCCTGAGACTCCAGGGTGTGTATAACCCCAATCATTATTACGTGAGAGTGTCACGAGCAGAGACCTTCACAGGCACTGGGCCTTGCTTCACAGGCGCTGGGCCTTGCTTCATGGGTAGAACTTTCGGAGGTGTTGGATGTTCCAGGCGTTCTGAATGGGGACCCCGTCCTGCGTCTCCAGGCGCGCGGCACCAGGCCTGGAGACGTGGGCGACCCTAAACGAGCCCTCCCACATGGGTGAAAGCTTATGCATCCCTTCCCTGGAGAGCACCCGCCTTAGGACGAGGTCACCCACCTCGAGCGTCCTGGAGCGGATGCTGCGGCAGTGATACCGCCGCAGCGCCTGCTGGTATCTTGCCGGTCATAGCGTGGCTTCGCGACGTCGTTCCTCCCCCAGCACGAGGTCCATCCCCCGCATGGCGTCCTGCTGCGTCTCATCAAATGCCAGGACCCACCCGGGGCAATGCTTGACCTCATGAGGGAGAACCTCTTCTGCTCCATAGACGAGGAAGAATGGGGTCTCGCCTGTTGGCTTGGTGGCGGTGGTGCGGATGGACCACAACACGGACTGGAGCTCGTCCTGCCAGCCCCTGCCACAGGCCTCGAGCTTCTTCTTGAAGGTCTTGGTCTTGAGGCCTCTCAGGACCTCCGCGTTGGCGCCTTCGGCCTGGCCATTGCTCCTGGGGTGTGCCACCGAAGCATAGCAGATCTGCGTTCCAAGGTTAGCACAACATGTCTTGAAAAGATTGCTAGTGAACTGCGAGCCATTGTAGGTGATGATGCAATTAGGGACCCCGAACCGGCTCATGAGACCCTTGATGAACTTGACCATGGATCCGGCCGGGATGGTGCGGACAGCTTCTACCTCCGCCCACTTGGTGAACTTGTCGATAGCGACGTAGAGGTAGTGGTAGCCCCCAGGCGCTCGGGGGAACGGGCCCAAGATATTGAGCCCCCAGACTGCGAATGGCCACGAGAGCGGGATGGTCTGGAGGCCCTGAGCCAGCTGATGGATCTGCTTGGCGTGGAATTGGCAGGCCTCACAGGACTTCACCAGCTCAGTCGCGTCGTTGAGCGCCGTAGGCCAGTAGAACCCACTGCGGAATGCCTTGCCGACGAGGGTTCGTGACGACGAGTGGTGCCCGCAGTCTTCGTCATGAATGTCAGCTAACAATTCTTTCCCCTATTCCCTGGAGATACAACGTAGAGAAACGTCATTCGGTCGCTTCCTGTATAACTCACTGTCCTGGATGCAGTACGCCGTGGCCTGCCGGGCCACACGCTCCGCGTCCTCCTCTTTCTCCGCAGCGTCCCTTGCATCAGGTATCCCTTGAACTCCTTGGTCCAGCACCCTTCCTGAGGCTCAAGCGCCAAGAGTAGGCGCGCTCCCGAGGTCGGGCCGCAGGCTAGGGCTCCCGAAGCTGGTGGCTGGGGGAGCTCCTCTCGAGGCGGCGCCGGCCTCGAAAGCGAAGGTGCTGCCGACGGCTTGAAGAGCCGCTCCACGAAGACGCCCGGTTCTTGGGGTAGTCTCTTGGATGCCCTTTTGGCGATGTCGTCAGCCTCCTTGTTGGTGCCACGGGGCACGTGCTGCAATTCTAGACCCAGGAAATGCTTTTCCATTTTGCGCACCTCTGCGAGGTACGCCTCCATGTGCTCGTCCCTTGGCTCATACACCATGTTGGAGAAGTGACGAGGAGCTGCGAGTCGCCCCTGATGGTGAGGCGCTTCACCCCCAGGGCCACCGCAGCCTTAAGGCCAGCGATGAGGCCTTCGTACTCTGCGATGTTGTTGGAGACCTTCTCACCATGCTGGAAGCAGAGCTGCATGGCGTAGTAGAGCTTGTCCTGAGTAGGCGAGATGAGCACTGCTCCAGCTCCCGCGCCCTGGCGTGTGAACGCGCCATCGAAATACATGACCCAGCCATCTGGTGCTTCACCTCTTGGCGAGAGGGATCGATCCTCGCCTGCTTCAAACCCCGGATCGTCGGTCCATTCTACCACAAAGTCGGCGAGCGCGGCTCCCTTGATGACCCTAGTTGTGTTGAACTCCAACTGGAATGCTTCCAGCTCGATGTTCCACTCGGCGACTCTTCCAGCTGCGTTGGGGCTCCTGGTACCCTCTCCAGTGGATAAGTCGAGACGACCTTGATTGGATGACCTTGAAAGTAGTGTCGTAGCTTACGCGAGGCTACCAAGAGCGCGAGCAAGAGCTTCTGAGGCATGGGGTATTGTGCCCTTGCATCCCGCAGAACCGTGCTGACGAAATACACTGGGTGCTCGATGAGGGCGGGCGCGTCGACGCGACCTACATCCGTCGGAGGTTGAGGTGCCCCCTGAGGCGATGGAACCCCCGAAGCCTCGTCGCTCATTGGGGCCTCTGCAGGCCCGAGGGCGCCGTCTTGCGGAGCTTGGTTGTCCGTTGGCGTCGCCGCAGCCCATGCGGTGCCCTCTGGGTCTTGTATCACCCCAGCTGGGGGCGCGGCTCGGCGTGACGCATCCTTGGCCTGGCGCTCTTCCCGGACCGCCACCAGAGCTGCGCTGGCAGAGTAAAGAGTGGCGGCGAGGTAGAGCACTAGGGGCTCAAGAGGGCGGGGCGCCACCATCACCGGAGGGCTGGTCAGGTATCTCTTGAGGTCTTGAAACGCTTGGTCAGCCTCCGGGGTCCACTCAAATGGGCCCTTCTTCTTCATCAGCTTGAAGAATGGTAGGTCGCGCTCTCCCAGCTTGGAGATGAAGCGCCCTAGTGAAGTCACGCAGCCGGCAAGCTTCTGCATTTCCTTGAGAGTTTGTGGTGGGCTCATGTCATCGATCTCCTTGACCTTCTCTGGGTTGGCCTCGATCGCCCTGTGGGACACGAGGAAGCCCAGCAGCTTGCCTGAAGGGACACCAAACATGCACTTCTCTGGGTTGAGCCGCAAGTTCACCTGGCGCAGGCTTGCCAAGGTCTCCTCCAGGTCCTGAATCAAAGTTCTCGCCTCCCGAGACTTTACCGCAATGTCGTCGACGTAGGCCTCAGCATTCCTCCCGAGCTGCTGACCCAGGGCGATGTGCATCAGCCGTTGGAAGGTCGCGCTTGCGTTGCACAGCCCGAACGGCATGCAAGTGTAGCAGTACACCCCGCACGGGGTTAGGAAGGCCGTCTTCTCCACATCCTCTACCGCCATCTTGATCTAATGAAAGGCTAAGAACGCATCCAGGAAGCATAGCAAGTCACACTCGGCGGTGGAGTCAACGATCTAGTCGATGCGTGGAAGCGGGAACGGATCTTGGGGACAGGCCTTGTTGAGGTTGGTGAAGTCGACACACATGCGCTCCTTCCCGCCTTTCTTTGGCACGACGACGGGGTTCGCCATCCACTGGGGGTACCGAACCTTGCGAATGATACCAGCTGCCTCCAGCTCGCGGGTTTTCTGGATGATGAAGGACTGGTTCTCCGTGGACTGTCGCCGCGCCTTCTGCTTCATGGGGCGGACCTTGCGAATGATACCCTTAAGTGATGCTCGATCACCCCTCTCGGGACCCCTACCAGCTGCTTGGGTTGCCAGGCGAATACCTCCTTGTTGGCACGCAAGAACTTCACCAATGCCTCCTCTTGATCTGGGTCGAGGTTGGCACCTATGGTGAAGGTAGCTCCAGAGGACCCATCTTCCTCGACCGGCACCTGCTTGGTTTCTGCCCGATCTTGATTGAACAACTGCTTCTTCTTGGCTGGTGCGGCCTCCTTAACTCCGGCGGCGACCTCGTCGGCCGGCCGCGCAGCCGCGACGGTCTTGAGGGCAAGCTTGAGGGCTACCAGAGCTTCCTTGGTATCTCCAACTACGGTGAGGACGCCCTTGCTCCCGGGCATCTTCATGAGGTTGTAGGCCGGATGGGTTGCCGCCATAAACTGAGCCAAAGCTGGGTACCCGAGGATGGCGTTGTACAGGAGGCCAATTCGGGCGATGTGGAAGTCGATCAGCTCAGTGCGATAGTTGTCGCGGGTGCCGAAGGTCACGGGAAGACGGATCAGCCCCAGGGGGCTGGAGGAGCCACCGCCGACCCCGGAGAAGGGCTTGCTAGGGCGGAGCCGCTCGAGCGGTATGTGGAGGAGGCTAAAAGCCTCCACAGAGAGCACGTTGAGGCCGGCGCCGATCTGGTCGAAGGTTAGGTCGGCCTTGGGTGCCGCCCAACCCGGGGGAGCCCCCTGCCGCGCGGAGGTGGCGCCGATCTGGCGAAAGAACGACTTGGTGTGACGGACCGAGGGCGGTGCTTGCGAGCCACCGAGGAGGGCCGCAATGGCGGGGAGCGCCGGTGCTGCGAAGCACGCAACGAAGAGGTTGCGCAGCTCCTCCCAAGATGTCACCGTGGATCCTGGGAAGTTGAGCAGCTAGGCGCGCGGTGCACCAGCGAGGGCCACGGGAAGCCAGTTGGCCATGACCTTGTCGTCGCCCCCGGCCTTCAGGACAGCCTCCTCATACGCCAGCAGGAAGGCCGACAGGTCCGCCGCGCCGTCGTAACGCGGCGGCATCTCTTTAACTTGGGTGGCCACTACACCCGCCGCAAGGCGGGGGCTAAGGCTTTGAGCCCCCTGGCCCCGCCATGGACATCCGCCGTCGCAGCCGGAAGAGCAATGCCGGCCATGGGGGCAAGGTGCTGCGGTGACGGAGTGTGGATCGACAGAAGGAAAGCTTCAACGCACCCCTACCTGGCGCGCCAAATGTCGGATTTCAGGTTCCGGCAAAACCCTTGAGGTTCGAATACTGGGGTGCACACGAAGATCTCTCCTCCCCCTAGCTCACGCCCTCACCGCGATCTCAAAGATGGACGCGTCGAACTCACACAAGGTTTATACTGGTTCGGGCCACCGATGTGGTGTAATACCCTACTCCAGTGTGGTGTGGTGGATTACCTCTTGGGCTGAGGATGAACGGTTACAAGGGAAGAACAGCCTCCCGAGGAGAGGTATTCTTGTGCTTGGTGAGCTTGTGAGGTGGCTGGTGGTCTGAATGATCCGTCCCCCTGCTAAGGTGGTGGCTAGTCCTATTTATAGAGGCCCTGGTCCTCTTCCCAGATATTGAGCGGGAAGGGATGCCACAACGGCCAAATTTGAAGGGAGACAACCAGTACAAGTTATCCTGACTAAAGGTGGTCTTCGCCTGCCAAAGGCTCTGGTGGTGATGCCATCTTGGGCTCCACGGTGACCTCCGTCCTGCCGTCCTGCTGGTCTTGGTCTCGTTGCACCGATATGGAAACCATTAACTGATGCTTCGAGACTCCTCACCTGCGCTTGCCTCTTTAGCACCAAAGAGGAAACAAGGACACTGCACGCTGGCGCCCGCCTGGCCCCGGTGGTCATGGCTTACGTCACGGGAACCTCCCGAGGTGCCCCAGGCCTTGATCTCTCCGCCCCTCGTGAGCTAGCCTGGTAAGGCCACCCCCAAGGAGTTCTTGCATTGTCCCTCTCGCGAGGCTTGGCCCCACGCGAGGGTCTTTAGTGTTTGCTGGTGAAGATGGGCCATACATGGCCGCGGGTGGAGCCACGCCGTGGGCCGCAGGCAGGCAAGTCTGGGACCCCTGTTCCCAGGACGCCGACAGTGTGCTGCGCCTGTTGATGACTTATCGGAGAGTTCCAATAGCAAGAGATCCAAGGCTGCTACACCTCATGTGAAAAAGGTCCCGGCAGGGCTGGCTGGCGCTGATGGTACTTTCACTATCAGTGCCACCCTTGATGACAAATAGGAAAGTGCATTCGTTGCCTTCCTGAGGGCGAATATCGATGTGTTTTCCTGGCAACCATCTAATATCCCCGGTGTTCCCAGGGAGTTAATCGAGCACCACCTTGGTGTCTGCCCACATGCCCAACCCATCAAGCAGAAGGTCTGAAAGCAAGCCTTGGAGCGGCATCCGTTCATTGCCTAGGAAATTAAGAGACCTGAGGAAGCTGGTTTGGTCAGACGAGTACTACATCCAATGTGGTTAGCAAACCCAGTGGTCGTGCACAAAGCTAATGGAATATGGAGGCTTTGCATAGATTTCACGGATCTGAAAAAGGATGCCTGAAGGACCCATTTCCCTTGCCGCGCATTGACCAGATTGTGGATTCCACTTCCGGGTGCGATTTTCTCTCCTTTCTAGATGCATACTCTGGATATCATCAAATCTTTATGTCCAAGGAAGACGAAGAGAAGACCTCATTCATCACCCCATGTGGCACATACTGCTTCGTTCAAAGGCCTTTTGGGTTGAAGAGTGCCGGATCCACTTTTGCAAGAGCAGTCCAAATTGTTTTTGAATAACAATTGCACAGGAACATTGAAGCTTACATGGATGATATTGTGGTCAAGACCAAGGATAGATCAACCCTCATCCAAGACTTAGAAGAGACGTTTGCTAATCTGTGCAAGATCAACTTCAAGCTGAACCCGGAGAAGGGTGTGTTTGGCTTTCCCTCTGGCAAGCTACATTGTTTCTTTGTGTCCCATCACGGGACAAAGGCCAACCCCGATAAGATCAAGGCCATCAAGCATATTCAGGCACCCAAGATAGTTAAGGATGTGAGGCGTTTGACAGGGTGCGTTGCCGCACTTAGCATGTTCATCTCCAAGTCTGCCGAGTGCGCCTTGCCGTTCTTAAAAAATTTCAAGAAGGCGGGACCCATGAAGTGGACTCCAGAAGCAAATGCAGCACTGAAGGATTTGAAGATCTACTTATCTTCTGTGCCCACTTTGGTTGCTCCCAAACCACAAGAGTTGTTTCTGCTATACCTGGCGGCAACTAATCAAGTAGTTAGTGCAGCACTAGTGGCACAGCGGGAAGTGGAAGAGGTAGCAGCCTCAGCTAGTGTCCCTTCTGGTGGAGAGAGTGAGCACTGTTGGCGTTCTGGGAACGGGGGTCCCCAGACTTGCGTGCCTGCGGCCCACGGCATGGCTTTGCTAGCAGGCCTGTATGGCCCACCTTCATCAACAAGGCATCCAAGATCATCGCGAGGGGCCAAGCCTCATGAGGCGGATGACGCAAGACCTTCTCAGGAGCGGCCTCTCCAGGCTACCACATGAGGAGCGGAGATATCAAGGTGGGGCAAACCTCGCGAGGCTCTCGTGACGTGAGCCATGACGATCGACACCAGGCGGGCGCCAGGCGGGCGCCAGCGCGTGCAGCATCCTTGTTTCCTCTTTGGTGCTAAGGAGGCAAGCGCAGGCATAGAGTACCGAGGCATCAAGCAAAGGTTTCCATAACCGTGCAACGAGACCAAGACCAGCAGGCCAGCAGGACAGAGGTCACCATGGATCCCAAGACGGCGTCATCACCAGAGCCTTTCGCAGGCGAAGACCGCTTTTGTCAGGATAGCTTGTACTCGCTGTCCCCTTTCAAATTGGCCGCCATTGTTGGCTCCCTTCCCGCTCAATATTTGGGGAGAGGACTAGGGCCTATATAAGTAGAGCTAGCCACCACAGTAGAGGCAGGTTGAACTGATCGGATCCAGACCCACACAAGTTCACCAAGCACAAGAACACCTCAACCTCAGGAGGCTGTTCTTCCCCTTGTACTGCTCATCATCAGCCCAAGAGGCAATCGACCACCACACACATTGGAGTAGGGTATTACACCACAACGGTGGCCCGAACCAGTATAAATCTCGTGTCTTTTTGTGTTGCGAGTTCGTTGAGTTCGTCCGCGAGATCTTAGTGAGCTAGGGCATGGATCGGTAGGAGGGGAAGATCTTCGCGCGCACCCCAGTGTTCGAACCTTAAGGGTTTTGCCGGAACCTGAGATCCGACATTTGGCGCGCCAGGTAGGGGTGCGCCGGAGCTTCCTCTCTGCTAATCAGCTTGCCGACGCTCCGTAGCCACGATGTCCGGTGACCCAAGGGCTGACTCCGACCGCTGGGCAGCTTGGCCAGCCCGAGCGGTGACACCTGCCCATGAAGACCTCGACCCAGGGCTCCAGGCGGCGCGAGCGCCGCCCGACGCTGCGGGGCGCGGGCGGCGCGGCCAGGCATCGTCCGCCCTCACTCCACGACAAGCACGAGCCACTGCAAGGGAAGCAAGCCGCGCCACAGAGACGGCGCCGCACTCGCGGCGGGAGCAGGCAAACATGCGGCCAGCACTCACAGCGGCGAGAGAGCTGCTGCGGTGCCGGCTGATGGAGAGCGGCCGGGATGCGCTACTGGAACGCGTTGCCGAGCTACTGGACGCGGCGGCGTCGGGAGCGCCGCCCTTCTGTTATCGGCTCCCTTCGCAGGCCGTTACGGTGTCTCATGGTGGGCCTCGCCGCAACCACGCGCCATCGGGCGTGCCTGGGGGCTTCGTCAACACCAGCGCGGCCGGCGGCGCCGGGGGCTCCGCCGCCCCCATGCTGCTGTTGCCCGCGACAAGCACGGGCACAAGCGTCACCCCCCATGGTCCCAGCGAGATGCCACGCTACTGTCCTCAGGACGCCACGTTGGGCCTGGCAACATGGAGTGTGGGGCACTACGGCGAGGTGTTCGGGGTAACAGCCCCAGAAGCCTACGTGTCCCGCATGATGGACCAGGAGTACGCACCGGAGGACGACCCCGGCTCGTTCCTCGGAGAGGATTGGGAAGAAGGGGCGCTAGGAGTGGAAGCCTTACAGGAACCGACGGAGGACCGCAACGATCGCGCCAGCAACAACGACTACAGGGTACCGCTAACCTCTCAGGAGCAAGCTTACGCTAGCCATGGGCTTCCAGTGAACCAGGTCACAGCCTCGGCGGATTGCCCTGGCGCAACGACACCTCTCCCGCCAGGGGAAACTCGCTGGGGGTTGCGCGGAGGGAGGCAGGAGCAGGGCCCCTCCCCACGTCACGCGAAGCCGGGCGACACCCGGAGGTAGGCCCTCTGCCGGGGAGGCCTCGACGACCCTTCCCCCGGCAGAGGACCCGTGGTCGCCGAGGGCACCGCTGGCGTCCCCTTTCCCCCCTTTGTGTCGTCCAAGTTGCCGGTCGACTTAAAGGTGGTCGAGGGTGGCGCAAGGCGGGGCCCTTGTCTGGCGATATGAAGCAAGGCCGGTACCTGTGAAGGCCCAGTGCATGTGAAGCTCGCCGCCCGTGACACTCTCACGTAATAATGAGTTGGGGTTGTACACGCCCCGGAGTCTCAGGGGTGCCGGCCTCAGGCCCTGGGGCTCCCTCCCATGCCTAGTGGAAACACTTAGCTCCGCGCTGGTGAGAAGACTTGAATACCAGAAGACTAGAATAGGCGCCGGACGCGGCCTTTCATTTGGGATCTCTTTTCCTATAGCCTTGCTTTTTGGATCTGGATTTAAGTTGAAGTCGAGTTTTTAACGATGCGCGCGGGGGGTGCCTTTTCTCGTTCGAGCAATTTCTCGCTTTCTGGATTTCGTTCTGCCTGGGACTCACGTCTGTCGCCTTCCCCTCACGAGCCCCTCGCGAGCGGGACTGCGCGAAGCGCACGCGTGCCGAGCGCGCGCTAACGCTGCAATTGGTGCTTGCCTCTTGCGGGGCCCCTCCTGACGGGTCGACAAGCTCCGCAGGATTCTCAGAAACTCGTCGCCTCGCGACCCAGCTCGAGGCTGGCACAGACTAAGGTAAACCACGACGGGAAACTCGCCCCTGGACTTACGAGTTCGCGAGGGCACATACTTAATACCGCGTAGGAAACTAAAGGCTGCAACTTGCTTACATGAGGGGCTCCCCCTCTCAAAATGCTCTTACATGTTTTCCAAGGGCCGCACCCGGGTTTTTGCGTACAGGATACAAAGACAAGAGAACATGGGATCAGCCAGATATGTCGCTCGCTGCATCGCCCGGACGCGTCACTCGCGTTGTCTTCGTCTTCGCCGGCACCGTCACCGCTTTCGGCGACGCCTTCACCGCCGTCGTCAACCACGTCGCCTTTGTCTGCGACGACCACCACCGCGTCGTCGTCAGAAGCGAAGGCTCTAACCAGCGCATCCACGTTGTCCTCCACCCACCGCGCCAGGTCACCCCGGACGGCCTGTGGTACGGGGGCAATGGCGGTGTCGAAGTCGAAGTCAGGGAAGGTGTTCCTGAGGTGGCTAAAGACGCAAGAGAATGCGCGCCCGAGCAGGCCCCGGCTTCTCTCTTCCATGAGCCGGCGAGCCCTGTCAGACCGGGCTTCCAGGCGCATCACCACATCGGTGAAGAAGGTCAGGTGGCTGGCGTAGTCACTCGAGTGGGGATGCGGTGCATTCTCGTCGCAGATGTGGCCCAGGGCGGTATTAGCCCTGTTCCGGAGATCCTCAAGCATGGGGGCTTGCTCGCGCTCCAGTGTCTTCCGTTGGAGCACTTCCTCCCTGTTTTGCCGCGCGACGGTCTCGGCGTCATCAACCCACATCCGAAGAGAAAGCAGCTCGGCGCGAGCGGAGGCCAAGTCCGCCTGCGCCGTGACCAGAGCGGCGGTCGTGGCCTCCCCACGCCTCTCCGCCTCGTCCAACCTGGGCCTGAGGGCAGCGGCCCTGCCCGCATCCTCCGTCCCTGCGAGCTTCAACTTCAAGTCATACCTACCTTCCAGATCTGCGCGAACCTCGGCACCCGGCGGTCGACTTCCTCCTGTACCTTGGCCTCGCGAACCCCGACGGCATCTTCTGCTTCAGCAACTTTGATGCTCCCTCGTCTCTAGTCGCTCGAGCTCAAGGCTGCGTTCCACGGCTTCTAGGGCTAGCGCCTCCTCGCGCTTCCGGACGTCCTTCTCCTCGGCAGGCGTCCCCCTCAGCGACGCAAGAGCGGCTCTGCGCGCCTCCACCTGCTGCTCGAGGGACGCACTCCAGGCCTGGAGCTCCCACGCGCGCTTCTCCGCAGCCTCGCGGCGGCGGTCAGCCTCGCGAGCCTCCTCCAAGGCTCGGGAGCAAGCTTCGCAGGAAACCTTGAGGGACGCATCGGCCTTCGCGTTCTCAAGATCACGCTAGTAGCGGCCAAGGTTGATAGCCACCCTCAGCTTGCGCCGTTCCTCCACCAGCCGGAGACCCTCCGCCTCAAGGCGCGAGTCAACACCCGCGAGCTGTTCACCAAATCGGCTCATTGCGCCCATTGCCTCCTGGAAGAGCTCATGACGAACTACGCTCCGCCCGCGCTCGAGCTCGAAAGCACGGCCCGCCTCGTCCTCCACCTCGGGGGCTGCGGGCGGGGCTTCAAGTGGCGCACCACCCCTCGGCAGGGGGCTGGTGCTGCGCCTGCTGTCAACCGGTCCTCGCGAGGAGCCCAAGCCAATCGGGGCTTGCTGCTTGAAGGGGAGCCAAAGATCGAGGCCAACCAGCTACTGCCCATGACCAGAGGAGGGGTCTTGGGCACGCCCGCCAAGCCCCACGCCAGACCATGGGGGAGGGGCGACGAAGCCGCAGGTTCAGTGCGCCACGAAGGCAAGAGCGCTCCTTCAATCAACCCTGCTCCAGGAGCAGCAAGCGGACTCAAAACGCTCAAGGCCGACGGGGGAGTCGAAGAAGGAGGAGGCCGTTTCTCAGGAGACACAGCAGCCTCGACGAAAGGAGCCTTGAAGGACTGACGTCACGAGAAGAAAACAGCACGCAAGAAGCCATAACAGTAAGGTACTTACGCGTCGATGGCGATGTACTTTCACCGCTTCAACGGCCCGAAGATGTTGTTGCCGCTCGGGGATCCTTTCCTCTTGCGGAGCTCCTCGAAGTCCATGCAACGCCGACCGAAGCGCTGGACGTGGCGGCCTGCACGCGGCGAGGCCGAGTAGGAGCTTGGAGGGCCTACTTCAGAGGTGCCCGGCTGCGGTGAACAGTCGGGCGCCGTCTCACCACAACCTCTCGAGGCATCTGGGGCCTTGGCCTCGGGAACCGCATGCCACGTCGCCTCAATCATCGCCGCCCCAGGAGAAGGATCGCGGGCTCCCGAGGACGACGCCCCAAGATCACCGGGTGCCCCAAGCTCCTCAACACTCATGCCGCTGATACGTCTCCAATGTATCTATAATTTTTTATTGTTCCATGCTATATTATATTCTGTTTTGGACATTAATGGGCTTTATTATACACTTTTATATTATTTTTGGGACTAACCTATTAACCGGAGGCCCAGCCCAGAATTGCTGTTTTTTGCCTGTTTCAAAGTTTCGCGGAAAAAGAATATCAAAGGGAGTCCAAACGGTATGAAACATTCGGGAATGTGATTTTCGGAACGAACGTGATCCAGAGGACTTGGACCCTACGTCAAGACATCAACCAGGAAGGCACGAGGTAGGGGGGCGCGCCTACCCCCCCCCCCCAGGGCGCACCCTCCACCTTCTTGGGCCCCATGTTGCTCCACCGACGTACTTCTTCCTCCTATATATACCTACGTACCCCCCAAACTACCAGATACGGAGCCAAAAACCTAATTCCACCGCCGCAGCCTTCTGTACCCGTGAGATCCCATCTTGGGGCCTTTTCCGGAGCTCCGCCGGAGGGGGCATCGATCACGGAGGGCTTCTACATCAACACCATAGCCTCTCCGATGATGTGTGAGTAGTTTACTTCAGACCTTCGGGTCCATTGTTATTAGGTAGATGCTTCTTCTCTCTTTTTGGATCTCAATACAATGTTCTCCCCCTCTCTCGTGGAGATCTATTCGATGTAGTCTTCTTTTGCGGTGTGTTTGTTGAGACCGATGAATTGTGGGTTTATGATCAAGTTTATCTATGAACAATATTTGAATCTTCTCTGAATTCTTTTATGTATGATTGGTTATCTTTGCAAGTCTCTTCGAATTATCAGTTTGGTTTGGCCTACTAGATTGATCTTTCTTGCAATGGGAGAAGTGCTTAGCTTTGGGTTCAATCTTGCGGTGTCCTTTCCCAGTGACAGTAGGGGCAGCAAGGCACGTATTCTATTATTGCCATCGAGGATAACAAGATGGGGTTTATATCATATTGCATAAGTTTATCCCTCTACATCATGTCATCTTACTTGAAGCGTTACTCTGATTGCCTTAGCACTCCGATTGCTCCTCTTACCGATACTGAATCTTGTGAAATTAATGTTGCTTTGTTGAATCTTGTCATGAAAGATCAATTCGCCGGCCTTCCTAGTGAAGATGCCGCTACCCATCTAAATAGCTTCGTTGATTTATGTGATATGCAAAAGAAGAAAGATGTGGATAATGATATTGTTAAATTGAAGCTATTTCCCTTCTCGCTTAGATATCGTGCAAAAGCTTGGTTTTCATCTTTGCCTAAAAATAGTATTGATTCTTGGAATAAGTGCACAAGATGCTTTTATCTCTAAATATTTTCCTCCCGCTAAGATCGTCTCTCTTAGAAACGATATTATGAATTTTAAGCAACTTGATCATGAACATGTTGCACAAGCTTGGGAGAGGATGAAATTAATGATACGTAATTGTCCTACACATGGTTTGAATTTGTGGATGATAATACAAATTTTTTATGCCGGATTGAATTTTGCTTCTAGAAATCTTTTAGATTCGGCCGCGGGAGGCACTTTTATGGAAATCACTTTAGGAGAAGCTACTAAACTCCTAGATAATATTATGGTTAATTATTCTCAATGGCACACTAAAAGATCTACTAGTAAAAAAGTGCATGCGATAGAAGAAATTAATGTTTTGAGTGGAAATATGGATGAACTTATGAAATTATTTGCTACTAAGAGTGTTTCTTCTAATCCTAATGATATGCCTTTGTCTAATTTGAATGAAAATAATAATGAATCTATGGATGTGAATTTTGTTGGTAGGAATAATTTTGGTAACAACGCGTATAGAGGAAACTTTAATCCTAGGCCGTACCCTAGTAATTCCTCTAATAATTATGGTAATTCCTACAACAATTCTTATGGAAATTTTAATAAGATGCCTTCTAAATTTGAGACTAGTGTTAAAGAATTTATGAATTCGCAAAAGAATTTCAATGCTTTGCTTGAAGAAAAATTGCTTAAAGTTGATGAATTGGCTAGGAACGTTGATAGAATTTCTCTTGATGTTGATTCTTTGAAACTTAGATCTATTCCTCCTAAGCATGATATCAATCAGTCTCTCAAAGCCATGAGAATTGCCATTGATGAGTGCAAAGAAAGAACCGCTAGGATGCGTGCTAAGAAAGATTGCTTTGTGAAAGCGTGTTCTTCTATTTTTTATGAAAATAAAGACGAAGATCTAAAAGTTATTGATGTGTCCCCTATTAAATCTTTGTTTAGCAATATGAATCTTGATAATGATGGGACTGAATATGATCCACCTTTACCTAGAAGGCGTTCCAAAAATTCTGAGTTTTTAGATCTTGATGCAAAAATTGGTAAAAGTGGGATTGAAGAAATCAAAATTCTAGATATTAATGAACCCACTATTTTGCAAGGAATTTAATTATGATAATTGATCTTTGATAGATTGTATTTCCTTGTTGCAATCAGTGCTAAATTCTCCTCATGCTTATAGTCAAAATAAAGCTTTTACTAAACATATCGTTGATGCTTTAATGCAATCTTATGAAGAAAAACTTGAGTTGGAAGTTTCTATCCCTAGAAAAATTTATGATGAGTGGGAACCTACTATTAAAATTAAAATTAAAGATCATGAATGCTATGCTTTGTGTGATTTGGAGCTAGTGTTTCCACGATTCCAAAGACTTTGTGTGATTTGTTAGTTTTCCGTGATTTTGATGGTTGCTCTCTAAACTTGCACCTTGCGGATTCCACTATTAAGAAACCTATGGGAAGAATTAATGATGTTCTTATTATTGCAAATAGGAATTATGTGCCCGTAGATTTTATTGTCCTAGATATAGATTGCAATCCTTCATGTCCTATTATTCTTGGTAGACCTTTCCTTAGAACGATCGGTGCAATTATTGATATGAAGGAAGGAAATATTAGATTCCAATTTCCGTTAAGGAAAGGCATGGAACACTTTCCTAGAAAGAAAATAAAATTACCATATGAATCTATCATGAGAGCCACTTATGGATTGCCTACCAAAGATGGCGATACCTAGATCTATCCTTGCTTTTATGCCTAGCTAGGGGCGTTAAACGATAGCGCTTGTTGGGAGGCAACCCAATTTTATTCTTAGTTTTTTGCTTTTTGCTTCTGTTTAGGAATAAATATTTACTGTAGCCTCTGGTTAGATGTGTTTTTATGTTTTAATTAGTGTTTGTGCCAATTTAAACCTATATGATCTTCTTCGATGATAGTTATTTGATCTTGCAGAAAATTCCAGAAACTTTCTGTTCACGAAAATAATTGTTAAAAATCACCAGAACGTGATAAAATATTGATTCCAATTGCTTCTGATCAATAAACAAATTGCATAGGTCTTCCTATTTTGGCTGAATTTTTTGAGTTCCAGAAGTTTGCGTTAGTTACAGATTACTACAGACTGTTCTGTTTTTGACAGATTCTGTTTTTCATGTGTTGTTTACTTATTTTGATGAATCTATGGCTAGTAAAATAGCTTATAAACCATAGAGAAGTTGGAATACAGTAGGTTTAACACCAATATAAATAAAGAATGAGTTCATTACATTAACTTGAAGTGGTGTTTTGTTTTCCTTCGCTAACGGAGCTCATGAGATTTTCTGTTAAGTTTTGTGTTGTGAAGTTTTCAAGTTTTGGGTAAAAGATTTGATGGATTATGGAACAAGGAGTGGCAAGAGCCTAAGCTTGGGGATGCCCATGGCACCCCAAGATAATCTAAGGACACCAAAAAGCCAAATCTTGGGGATGCCCCGGAAGGCATCCCCTCTTTCGTCTATTTCCATCGGTAACTTTACTTGGAGCTATATTTTTATTCACCACATGATATGTGTTTTGCTTGGAGCGTCTTGTATGATTTGAGTCTTTGCTTTTTAGTTTACCACAATCATCTTTGCTGTACACACCTTTTGATGAGAGACACACATGATTCGGAATTGATTAGAATACTCTATGTGCTTCACTTATATCTTTTGAGCTATATAGTTTTTGCTCTAGTGCTTCACTTATATCTTTTAGAGCACGGTGGTGGATTTGTTTTATAGAAACTATAGTTCTCTCATGCTTCACTTATATTATTTTGAGAGTCTTAAACAGCATGGTAATTTTCTTAATCCTAATATGCTAGGTATTCAAGACTAGTAAAAACTTTCTTATGAGTGTGTTGAATACTAAGAGAAGTTTGATGCTTGATGATTGTTTTGAGATATGGAGGTAGTGATATTAAAGTTGTGCTAGTTGAGTAGTTGTGAATTTGAGAAATACTTGTGTTGAAGTTTGCAAGTCCCGTAGCATGCACGTATGGTAAACGTTATGTAACAAATTTGAAACATGAGGTGTTCTTTGATTGTCCCCCTTATGAGTGGCAGTCGGGGACGAGCGATGGTCTTTTCCTACCAATCTATCCCCCTAGGAGCATGCGCGTAGTGCTTGGTTTTTGATGCCTTGTAGATTTTTGCAATAAGTATGTGAGTTCTTTATGACTAATATTGAGTCCATGGATTATACGCACTCTCACCTTTCCATCATTGCTAGCCTCTTCGGTACCATGCATTGCCCTTTCTCACATTGAGAGTTGGTGCAAACTTCGCCGGTGCATCCAAACCCCGTGATATGATACGCTCTTTCACACATAAACCTCCTTGTATCTTCCTCAAAACAGCCACCATACCTACCTATTATGGCATTTCCATAGCCATTCCGAGATATATTGCCATGCAACTTTCCACCGTCCCGTTTATCATGACACGTTCATCATTGTCATATTGCTTTGCATGATCATGTAGTTGACATAGTATTTGTGGCAAAGCCACGATTCATAATTGTTTCATACATGTCACTCTTGATTCATTGCATATCTCGGTACTCCGCCAGAGGCATTCATATAGAATCATACTTTGTTCTAGTATCGAGTTGTAATCATTGAGTTGTAAATAAATAGAAGTGTGATGATCATCATTTTTAGAGCATTGTCCCAAGTGAGGAAAAAAATAAAAAATAAAAAAGGGGAGAAAGGCCATTAAAAAAAGAGAAGAAGGCCCAAAAAATGAGAGAAAAAGAGAGAAGGGACAATGTTACTATCCTTTTACTACACTTGTGCTTCAAAGTAGCACCATAATCTTTATGATAGAGAGTCTCTTGTTTTGTCACTTTCATATACTAGTGGGAATTTTTCATTATAGAACTTGGCTTGTATATTCCAACAATGGGCTTCCTCAAATGCCCTAGGTCTTCGTGAGCAAGCAAGTTGGATGCACACCCACTTAGTTTCTTTTGTTGAGCTTTCATGCATTTATAGCTCTAGTGCATCCGTTGCATGGCAATCCCTACTCCTTGCATTAACATCAATCGATGGGCATCTCCATAGCTCATTGATTAGCCTCGTTGATGTGAGACTTTTTTTTTGTCTTCTCCACATAACCCCCATCATTATATTCTATTCCACCCATAGTGCTATATCCATGGCTCACGCTCATGTATTGCGTGAAGGTTGAAAAAGTTTGAGATTACTAAAGTATGAAACAATTGCTTGGCTTGTCATCGGGGTTGTGCATGATGAGAGCATTCTTGTGTAACGAAAATGGAGCATGAATAAACTATATGATTTTGTGGGGATGAACTTTCTTTAGCCATGTTATTTTGAGAGGACATAATTGCTTAGTTAGTATGCTTGAAGTGTTATTACTTTTATGTCAATATGAACTTTTATCTTGAATCTTTCAGATCTGAATATTCATACCACAATTAAGAAGAATTACATTGAAATTATGCCAAGTAGCATTCCACATCAAAAATTCTGTTTTTATCATTTACCTACTCGAGGACGAGCAGGAATTAAGCTTGGGGATGCTTGATACATCTCCAACGTATCTATAATTTTTTATTGTTCCATGCTATATTATATTCCATTTTGGACATTAATGGGCTTTATTATACACTTTTATATTATTTTTGGGACTAACCTATTAACCGGAGGCCCAGCCTAGAATTGCTGTTTTTTGCCTATTTCAGAGTTTCGCAGAAAAAGAATATCAAACGGAGTCCAAACGGAATGAAACCTTCGGGAACGTGATTTTCGGAACGAACGTGATCCAAAGGACTTGGACCCTACGTCAAGACATCAACAAGGAAGGCACGAGGTAGGGGGGCGCGCCTACCCCCCTAGGGCGCGCCCTCCACCCTCGTGGGCCCCATGTTGCTCCACCGACGTACTTCTTCCTCCTATATATACCTACGTACCCCCAAACTACTAGACGTGTAGCCAAAAACCTAATTCCACCGCCGCAGCCTTCTGTACCCGTGAGATCCCATCTTGGGGCCTTTTCCGGAGCTCCGCCGGAGGGGGCATCGATCATGGAGGGCTTCTACATCAACACCATAGCCTCTCTGATGATGTGTGGGTAGTTTACTTCAGACCTTCGGGTCCATAGTTATTAGCTAGATGGCTTCTTCTCTCTTTTTGGATCTCAATACAATGTTCCCCCCCTCTCTCATGGAGATCTATTCGGTGTAATCTTCTTTTGCGGTGTGTTTGTTGAGACCGATGAATTGTGGGTTTATGATCAAGTTTATCTATGAACAATATTTGAATCTTCTCTGAATTCTTTTATGTATGATTGGTTATCTTTGCAAGTCTCTTCGAATTATCAGTTTGGTTTGGCCTACTAGATTGATCTTTCTTGCAATGGGAGAAGTGCTTAGCTTTTGGTTCAATCTTGCGGTGTCCTTTCCCAGTGACAGTAGGGGCAGCAAGGCACGTATTCTATTATTGCCATCGAGGATAACAAGATGGGGTTTATATCATATTGCATAAGTTTATCCCTCTACATCATGTCATCTTACTTAAAGCGTTACTCTGTTCTTATGAACTTAATACTCTAGATGCATGCTGGATAGCGGTCGATGTGTGGAGTAATAGTAGTAGATGCAGGCAGGAGTCGGTCTACATGTCTCGGACGTGATGCCTATATACATGATCATAACTAGATATTCTCATAACTATGCTCAATTCTGTCAATTGCTCAAGAGTAATTTGTTCACCCACCGTAATACTTATGCTCTTGAGAGAAGCCACTAGTGAAACCTATGGCCCTCGGGTCTATTTTCCATCATATTAATCTTCCAACACTTAGCTATTTTTATTACCTTTTATTTTACTTTGCATCTTTATCATAAAAATACCAAAAATATTATCTTATCAGATCTCACTCTCGTAAGTGACCGTGAAGGGATTGACAACCCCTTTATTGCGTTGGTTGCGAGGATTTATTTGTTTGTGTAGGTGCGAGGGACTTGTGCGTGGCCTCCTACTGGATTGATACCTTGGTTCTCAAAAACTGAGGGAAATACTTATGCTACTTTGCTGCATCACCCTTTCCTCTTCAAGGGAAAACCAACGCAGTGCTCAAGAGGTAGCAGCCGCCGACCTGCGTCGAAGCTTGCCCCTCTGCACCTGCACTTGGGATGAGCTCGGCGCCGGTGGCAAGGAAGGGAACCACTACGGCGGGATTATCGCGGGGCCCCACCAGGCCGTCCGGACGCGGCCCCCACTCATCAAAGGGAGGCATGCTCTCTGCAAATTCATCCTTGTTCTCGCAGCGGTACAGCAGACAGCTCTTCCTGGCATGTCGTCCGGCAGAGGGGCACCCGTCAGAACCATAAGCACTGTCTCCCGCGTCTTCAGAGGAAGCCCCTCCTCTTGAAACCTAATGTGGTCCTGACTGCTGAGCAAGGCCCACATCGGGCGGGAATGGCGCTGAAGCGGTGCGACTCGGCGCTTGACGAACTCCTTCACCACCATAGGCGCAGTCACGCCGAGGTCCTTCAACCTCCTGAGCCTAGCCCAGACGGGAGCGAGGCGGGGGCTCGTGAGCTTCTGATGGCCCCAACCGGAGTTTGAACAGCAGGCCCCGACGGAGCATGAAGCAGAGGGCTGAGCATGCCGGCGTCGACAAACACCCATCGTGTGCGGAACTCGCTCGTGGATGAAGGAAGCTCGAAGTCAATCCCCGCGGCCGCCGTCGCGGCCACGGCCTGGAAGTTCACACACCCCGAGCTCTGACGAGGGTCAGCTAGATGCAATGAGAAGAAATGGTGGAAGAGGGCCACTGTCGTGGAGTTGTCACGGCAGATGTCCTCGAGCTAGGACTTAGTCATGGAGCCATCGCAGCTAGGAAGCTTGAAGGGGTTAATGCGGGACAAGGAACACGAGGGTTTATACTGGTTCGGCCCCTTACGGTGAAGGTAAAAGCCTACGTCCAGTTTGAGGTGGTATTGATTATGGTTTCGATAACCAGGGAGCTAAACCGCTATGCCTGGCTCTCGATGAGATTGTACTTTTCCCTAAACCGCTGCCGGGTCGTCCCTTTATATAAGGAGGTTGACGCCCAGCAGCTCTCAGAGTCCCGGCCGGCTCATAAAGTGTCCGGCTCGGACTCTCAACTATTCTTGCCTTACACTACAAGTTCTACCATAGTAATGATTGTAACTACGGGCTTTAAGCCATATCCGGGTCTTAAGCCCATCTTTGGCCCATAGTCTTCCAGCTTGGCTCCGGGCTTCTGGCAACGACCATATGAGTAACCCGGCCCCTCCTGGCGGCTGACTCTAAGGTCTATATCCTCAACATTAGGCCCCAGATTGATTTGAGCCGGCTCATGTCAATCTTCAATTCTTTCGACAGAAAAAATCTCCGGCTTACCATTTGTGTGAAGGCCATAACCCGGCGTGACGTCATCCTCTGGTCTCTGGATAATCCGCCGTGACGTCATCTTCCATTAAGCCCGTTGTTTACTCCGCCAGATCCGCAACGGATCTTTGCTTTTACCGTCCTCCCGAAAATCGAGGCGTTTCGTGAGGAGATAACCACGTCGTGGACTCCTTGATCCTCGTGCCCACTCATGAGCTTGCCTTATAAATAGGCCGGCCCGACGGGCCTCCAGCCACCTCTCTCTCCTTCGTCTTCTTCCTCGCGCCACTGCTCCCCTGCCCGAGCTCTGCTGCTATCGCCGCCGCGGGTCTCCTCGTCGTCATCAACTCAGGCCGCTGCATCACCCTGATCTGACCAGAGATACGCGACGACTTCCGCGACTCACCAGCCTCTGTAAGCTTCTTCTGCCCTGCTAGAACAGATCTGCGGTAGGGTTCGAGTAGTTCATCCGTGTTCTTCGCCATCGCCCGCAAGTTCTTCAGTAGTTTTCATTTTTACTGCTCCTTTTTGATCTTAGCCCGTATGGAACCACTGCGGTGGATGTTTTTAGCACCCATTTCAAACACAAGTAGACTTCTTTTCACTGCATAAAGACCTCATTCGAGCTCAAGAACTCCCCTGCGTCTGTATTTTAGGTCTAGAAAATTTTCTTTTACCCGACCATTTTGATCCAAAAATTTTACTGCGATGTGTGAAACCTGTTTTACCACACTTCGTAAAAAACTGCAATCATTGAATCTCAGCGGTTTACAGCTCCGGTTTAAAGAAACCACGCACCGTAGAACCTTCTGGCTTAAAGAAAATCATGCGCCACAAAAATTTCCGGCTTAGCTGTGATAAGGCCTGTAGACAATCAAATTATTCTCAATCCCTCGGCGGCTTAAATAGCCCGATGCACTTAAGGGTATACCATTAGTCCCCTTATAAGCCGCCACCTTGATATTGAACTGTAGATTGCTTCCGGCTCATAATTAACCCGGACGTTTTTCCTTTTATCATAGACTGCCGACTTTCACCATGTCTCCCAAAGCTCCCAAAGCCTCCATTACTTGCAACTGGATGAGGTCCAATGTCACCAACGAGACCCTAGCGGATTTTGTTAAGTCTGGATATCTGCCCAAGAAGGACATCATGTCCTACCGTGCCCCTGACCCGTCAGAAGAGAGACCACAGCCAAAAGATGGGGAGGTAGTGATTTTTGCGGATCACATGAGCCGGGGCTTCGCACCGCCCGGCTCAAAGTTTTTTAGAGATGTTCTAAACTTCTTCGATTTGCGGCCTCAAGATATAGGACCCAACTCAGTGTCCAACATTTGCAATTTCCAAGTCTTCTGCGAGGTTTACCTTGGAGAAGAACCTAGTCTGCCGCTCTTCAGAGAGATTTTTTACTTGAACCGTCAGAATGAGTGCGCCAATGGGCCAAGTCTGGAATTAGGTGGCATCTCCATCCAGCGGCGTAGGGACTGCCTTTTCCCTTACGCAGAGCCTCCCAGCCACCCCAAGGACTGGAACCTGACGTGGTTTTACTGCCAAGACACGTCGCCGGCTGACGAGAGTCCATTGCCCGGCTTTCGCCCCTCGCGTTTGGAGCCGACTCACCCACTGTCCGACAAGCTGACTCAAGCGGAGCGCCAACCTCTACTCCCCACCATTAACAAGATCAAGGCTCTCCTGGGCAATACTCTGAATGGAATTGATCTGGTCCGGGTCTGGATCTCATGGCGGGTGATCCCATTGAGCCGCCGCCCCGGCTTAATGTGTGAGTACACGGGCCGAAAGGACGACCCTCAGAGACACAGCCGCAATGATCTTCCTGAAGACGTTGCAGAGGAGATGACCAAGGCTCTTTTAAACGAGAGCCTGGCAGACTGCGGAAGGACCGGGCTAGCCCCCTTCTACAAGACCAACCCAGCCCCAGCGGTAAGCCACTAATCTGAACATCTTATCTGTACATACCTTTCATCTGAATCATTTTAAGAAAACCTCATTGTACTTTTTAGGCTGATGATAAATTCTGGCGGGTCAAGTATGACCATGAAGCGGCCAAGAAGGCCAGAAAGGCGAAGAAAGCCGCCCCTCGCAAGAAAGGAAACAGGCCTACTGCTTCAGAGCTGATGCAATTAAGCGACAACTCCGAGTCAGAGGTAACCCCTGAGCCTTTAAGTCCTTGCTGTATTTGTTGTTTGTTGCTGTCCGCCTTATCAATACTTGCTCATTGTCAGGATGACACCGGCGCAAGTAACCCGGTGGTTGAAGAGGTAATGTCACTTTCCTCCGACTCGGAGCCCTTGCCAAGGCTGAAAGTCCGAAGGGTAACCCGGAAAGTAAGCTTTTCACATCCTTTAGCTTATCAAGATCCTCAATTTATTTTGAAGCGACAGGTTCATGAGAGCTGGCGTCACACCCGGACCAGCAAGGACACCGATCTCTCCTCCGGGTTACCTGACGCATCAAGGAAGCGCCGAACTGAGGTTATTTCCCACTTGTACCCTTTTCATCCGTTGGTGGGTGTTATACGTCAGCCACTCAATTCTTCTGACTCAAATTATCAGGAGACCTCCCCCTCTTCGGGCGACTCTATGCAGTCGAGTCTTCCAGCTTTCAAGACCGCGCGTGGGTAATGACAACCATCTCATATTATACTTGTCTGTACTTACCCTTTTTGTGCTTAACGTTTCTGTCCTTTCAGTGCCCAGGCAAAGCTCACCAAGAGAGCGAAGAAGACCAAGTCAGCCGGAGTGCCGGACTTACCTGAACCGGAGGTGACAGCTCAAGAACCACCAGCTGCCTCCGCCCCCGAAGCCACCATTCCAACCGACAAGGCACCTAAGGCCGCTGCCCCAACTACCAAGGCAACTACAGAAGCTTCTGTTAACCCGAAGGCCTCCAGCTCGGCTCCACCAGCAGACGACCCGGACGTGGTAATCACCCGGACGAAGTTCGTTGAGCCGGGGAGACCTACCGTGCTGGCCAAGTGCTCCGCTAAGGGGGAGTTGCTGCAGCCCCACCGGGTGAACCTGGACCTCTCCGACTACACCAACCTGAGCATTGGAGAGCTCGTCTCTGGCTACATCAGCCAAGTGCACAAGAGCCGGGACGCAGAGGTCGCCATGGTGAACCAGATCCAGCAAAAATCTGAGGTATCATTCTGCTGTCCTCTTACTTACTGCATAGTTACCTTTACCATGCTAGCCCCCAAGTCAACGACTTATGATTGAATATGTTGTAGACTTAGGTTCCGGCTTACTCCATTGAGCCGACAGTTTGTAGATAGATACGTTCAATATGCATTAGCCCCCAAGTGCCAAGTGTCTTTGCTTGGAAAACGCTTGGGACTTATATAGTAACTGTTCATGCCATAACCCGGAAACTTATACAGGCTGCTGGCAAGAAGCTTGAGGCTGACCTTGCTGATGTCAAGAGCCGGCTGAAGATGCAAGAGATGGAGACCCGGAAGGCAAACGCCAAGTTCGTGTCCAGCATCGCCGCGCAAGAGAAGCTGAAGACAGAATTCGACGCTGAGCGGAAGGCATGGGCCGAAGAAAAGGCCTCATTGGTGACCCGGGCTGAACAGGCGGAGAAGACTCTCTCCGAGAAGACCGCCGAGCTCTCCGGCCTAAAGCGCCAGGTTTCCCAGATGGTGGCCGCCATCTTCGGTAAGTCGCCTCACCGGCTTTCATCAAGTTTAGAATGTTTATATCTCATAATTCATCCTTGTCGCCGGCTTATCTGATTCTGTTAAACAGGTCCCAGAAGTGCCAACCTCAACCAGAGCATGGTCACCAAGCTGAAGGCCGTGTATACCCTGGTGGAGTAGCTCTACACCGGGTCACAGCGTGCCTTAGCTGTGGTGGCCTTATCCAACGATGTGCCAACTCACTTGGCAGAAGTCCTTCGCCGGCTCGCTGTACTGCCTCAACGGATTCAAGAGCTGCGACGGGCCTCTGCAAGAGCCGGAGCAATCGCCGCGCTGAGCCGGGCCAACGCATTCCTGCCGGAGTTAGACCCGGCGGACATCGCCCTTGGCTATCCAAGCCTGAAGGAAGACGGCTCCGCTTTCGATCAGAAGGACTTCGCAGCTTGCGTGAAGGCCGTACGCCCGGTGGCTACCCTTATCGGCAACGATACAGATCTGACCAAGTACCAGCCGGGTTACAATGCGGAGAATCAGAGGATCCCGACCCCTCGCTATGAAGCTCTCAACTTGATCCCGCCGGCTCGTCAGCACACTTTCGCCCCGGAGATTGACCCGGCCGGGTTAATTGACGAGGAAGCCCAATTCGAAGCTCTCAGCGACTGGAAGTCATCAACTTTCCAGGTCTTGGGATCAGCCGGAGGAGAAGATAGGAACGAGCCGGAGACTTCAACTCAGCAAGCG
Organism: Aegilops tauschii subsp. strangulata; assembly: GCF_002575655.3. Classification (NCBI taxonomy): domain Eukaryota; kingdom Viridiplantae; phylum Streptophyta; class Magnoliopsida; order Poales; family Poaceae; genus Aegilops; species Aegilops tauschii. The sequence goes on from NC_053040.3 coordinate 327,764,848, forward strand.
TCATAACTCGGCTGGCGGTTTACCAAACAATGCCTCACCCTTTTTGGACTCAACAAGTCTTGTAATAGAGTAGGACCAACACTGTATTTTTGCCGTGTCATCGTGCAAGCCTTGAATGCTTGAAGTTTTATCGAAGTTATCTCCTTTATATTTCTCCGGGTCATTCTTTCCCCTTAGTCTCAAATAATTGCCTTTAACTATCCTGCATAGAAGGATGAATCACAAGTCTCCAGGCGGCTTACCGCCCTGAGAATCATATGTTTTAGATATATAACCCGGAATATGAATCAAAAAAGACTGGTCCTCAATTATATCCTTAACACAGCCGTAATAACACTTCTTAATGACACCCATTGTGTTCAACTAACACTGTAAACCAAAGTTAAGCCGGCAAAGTGAGACCCGGCCGTACACACTTTGAAATAATCAGACGGAACTTGCCATAAAGCAAAGGAACTTAGGGGCTTCCGGTTCGAATACGACCAGAGACCCGGCCCAAAGGGGTTATGCTAAGATTCGTATACGATCATATAGCCCCCAGTGGGTGTGGCGATGCCAATCAAGAGGGAACCGACAGCTATGTTCGCTTTGGTTCGAATACGACCCATGTTTGAACAGGAAGCCCCCAAGTGATTTTAAGAATTGTTTAACGACGCTGATTCGAATACGATCCACGTCGGTTCTCAGAGGGGTTAAACTATGATTCAAATATGACCAAAGGTAACCTCCGAATGAGCTTGGCACTTTGCCAATCAAATGGGTATCGACAGCTATGTTCTCTTTGGTTCAAATACGACCCATGTTTGAACAGGAAGCCCCCAAGTGACCTTATTGCTTACGGCTAAATTCGAATACGATCATAAGCCGGATCCTCCTTTAAGTCATCATGTAATCTTGCAATGAAAACAACACGTGCATATTTGGAGGAGAAAAAAGGACATGCGTCCTGCTTTATTGCTTATCATAATATATACATGGCTGAGAGAAATATGTACACCACGAGAGCCGGTGGCTCAAGTGTAGTAAGGCCGAAGCTAAGCTATGTTCCACGGCCGACGGGTCTCTTCCTCCGACTTACGTGAATCTTTGTGCTCCCGAACGTCAATGAGGTAATATGACCCGTTGTGCAAGTTCTTGCTGACCACAAAGGGCCCTTCCCAAGGTGGGGATAGCTTGTGTGCATCTGTCTGATCCTGGATGAGCCGAAGCACGAGATCACCTTCCTGGAAGACCCGGGATTTAACCCGGCAGCTATGATAACGGCGCAGGTCTTGTTGGTAAATCGCTGAACGGGCTGCTGCCACATCACGTTGTTCGTCCAACAAGTCAAGAGCATCTTGGCGCGCCTGTTCATTATCCGTCTCAACATAAGCCGCCACTCGAGGTGAGTCATGACGGATGTCACTGGGGAGGACTGCTTCTGCTCCATAAACCATGAAGAAAGGCGTAAAACCTGTAGACCTGTTAGGAGTAGTGTTGATGCTCCATAACACGGAGGGCAACTCCTCCACCCAACAACCCGGTGTCCGTTGCAAAGGGACCAAAAGCCGGGGCTTGATACCCTTCAGAATCTCCTGATTAGCTCTCTCAGCTTGACCATTGGATTGAGGATGAGCCACTTAGGAAACATCAAGTCGGATATGCTCTCGTTGACAAAACTCTTCCATGGCGCCTTTGGAGAGATTGGTGCCATTGTCAGTTATAATGCTGTGCGGAAAGCCAAAGCGGAAAATCACCTTTTTCATAAATTGAACCGCCATGGCTGCATCGCACTTGCTAACTGGCTCAGCTTCCACCCACTTTGTGAATTTGTCAACTGCCACCAAGAGGTGGGTCTTCTTATCCTTGGACCTTTTAAAAGGCCCAACCATATCAAGCCCCCAGACCGCAAAGGGCCAAGTGATTGGGATCATCCTCAGCTCCTGAGTCGGCACATGAGCCCGTCGTGAGAACCTCTGGCAACCATCACATTTACTGACCAAATCCTCCGCATCAGCATGAGCCGTCAACCAATAAAAACCATGACGAAAAGCCTTGGCCACAAGAGACTTCGAGCCGGCGTGATGGCCACAATCCCCTTCATGAATCTCACGCAAGATCTCTTGCCCTTCCTTAGGGGAAACACAACGCTGAAACGCCCCTGTAACACTACGATGATGCAACTCGCCATCGATAACAATCATTGACTTAGCCCGCCGGGTTATTTGCCTGGCAAAGTTTCATCCTCAGGCAATTCGCCCCGGGTCATGTAAGCCAGATACGGCATTGTCCAGTCTGGTATGATATGGAGAGCCGCCACTAGCCGTGCCTCCGGGTCAGGGACAGCCAAATCTTCCTCTGTAGATAACTTAACAGAAGGATTATACAGGACATCCAGGAAAGTATTAGGCAGCACCGGCTTTCGCTGAGAGCCTAGCCAGCTTAAAGCATCAGCCGCCTCGTTCTTCCTGCGATCAATGTGCTCTACCTGGTAGCCCTGAAAGTGCCCTGCAATGGCATCAACTTCGCGGCGATAAGCCGCCATGAGAGGGTCCTTAGAGTCCCACTTGCCTGATACTTGTTGAGCCACCAATTCTGAGTCACCGAAACACCTCACTCGGCTCAAGCTCATCTCCTTAGCCATCCGAAGGCCGTGGAGCAAGGCCTCGTACTCAGCCGCATTGTTAGTGCAAGGAAACATCAATTGTAGCACATAATGGAACTTGTCACCCTTAGGGGAAGCCAATACAACTCCAGCCCCCGAGCCCTCCAACAGCCTGGACCCATCGAAGTGAATAGTCCAATATGTGTTATCCGGCTTTTGCTCTGGCACTTGTGACTCTGTCCAATCATTGATGAAATCCACCAGAGCCTGAGATTTAACAGCAGTGCGTGGCACATACTTGAGACCATGAGGTCCAAGCTTATAGCCCACTTCGCCACTCTCCCTGTGGCCTCTCTGTTTTGAATGATATCACCAAGAGGGGCAGAACTGACCACAGTGATGGGATGACCCTGAAAATAATGCTTAAGTTTCCGGCTTGCCATGAACACACCGTAAACAAGCTTCTGCCAATGCGGATACCGCTGCTTGGACTCGATGAGCACTTCGCTGACATAATAAACCGGCCGCTGAACCGGATGCTCCTTACCCTCTTCCTTGCGCTCCACCACCACGGCCACACTGACGGCTCGTGCGTTAGCAGCCACATACAACAATAAGGGCTCCTTATCAACCGGAGCAGCAAGGACTGGGGGCTCTGCCAGCTGCTTCTTCAAATCCTCAAAGGCAATATTAGCTGCATCATTCCAGACGAAGTTATCAGTTTTCTTCATCAACTGATATAATGGCATGGCCTTCTCACCCAAACGGCTTATAAACCGGCTTAAAGCAGCAATGCGACCCGCCAAACGCTGAACATCATTTATACACGCCGGCTTAGCTAGCGAGGTGATGGCCTTGATCTTCTCCGGGTTAGCTTCAATGCCTATGTCAGAAACCAAGAAACCCAAGAGTTTGCCTGCAGGAACACCAAAAACACACTTGGCCGGGTTAAGCATCATCTTGTAGACCCGGAGATTATCAAAGGTTTCCCTTAAATCATCTATCAAGGTTTCCTCCTTTATGGACTTAACCACAATATCGTCCACATAAGCGTGAACATTGCGCCCGATCTGTTTATGAAGACAGTTCTGTACACAACGCTGGTAAGTCGCCTGTGCACACTTGAGTCCAAAGGGCATAGACACATAGCAGAAGGCTCCAAAGGGAGTGATGAACGCCGTCTTCTCCTGGTCCTTGACTGCCATCTTAATCTGATGATACCCGGAATAAGCATCCAAGAAACTTAAGCGCGCACAACCCGCCATAGCATCAATAATTTGATCAATACGGGGAAGGGCAAAAGGATCAGCCGGCCATGCCTTGTTTAAGTCCGTGTAGTCCACACACATCCGCCAAGTGCCGTTCTTCTTGAGCACGAGCACTGGGTTAGCTAACCACTCTGGGTGAAAGACTTCAACGATAAACCCGGCCGCCAAGAGCCGGGCCACCTCTTCACCAATAGCTTTCCGCCTCTCTTCATTAAACCGCCGAAGGAACTGCCTGACCGGCTTAAATTTCGGATCAACATTGAGAGTGTGCTCAGCGAGTTCTCTAGGTACACCTGGCATGTCAGAAGGTTTCCATGCGAAGATGTCCCTATTCTCACGGATGAACTCGATGAGCGCGCTTTCCTATTTCGGATCCAGATTGGCACTGATGCTGAACTGCTGAGATGAATCTCCTGGAACGAAATCAACAAGTTTAGTCTCATCAGCCGACTTAAATTTCATCGCCGGCTCATGCTCCGTAGTCGGCTTTTTCAGAGAGGTCATATCTGTTGGGTCAACATTGTCCTTGTTAAACTTCAACTCCTCTGTTGCACAAACAGATTCTGCATAAGCTGCATCGCCTTCCTCACATTCCAAGGCCACCTTCCGGCTGCCGTGAACCGTGATGGTCCCATTATGACCCGGCATCTTGAGCTGTAAGTAAACATAACACGGCCGTGCCATGAATTTGGCGTAAGCCGGCCACCCAAATATAGTGTGGTACGGACTTCTAATCTTCACCACCTCAAAGGTCAATTTTTCCACCCTGTAGTTGTTTTCATCTCCGAAGGCCACTTCCAACTCGATCTTGCCGACCGGATAAGCCGACTTACCAGGTACCACACCATGGAAGATAGTATTTGACCGGCTGAGGTTCTTATCAACCAATCCCATACGGCGAAAGGTCTCATAATAGAGGATGTTGATGCTGCTGCCTCCGTCCATGAGCACCTTAGTGAACTTATATCCTCCCACCTGAGGAGCCACCACCAGGGCCAAGTGACCCAGATTATCCACCCGGGGAGGGTGATCCTCCCTACTCCACACTATAGGTTGCTCTGACCACCGCAAGTAGCGTGGGACTGCCGGCTCAACAGCGTTCACGGCCCTCTTATGAAGCTTCTGATCTCACTTGCATAGACTGGTGGTAAACACATGATACTGCCCACCGCTAAGCTGCTTTGGATTGGTCTGATAACCTCCCTGCTGCTGTTGATGACCCTGGCTAGACTGCTGATTAAAGCCCCCTTGACCGTTCTGAGGGTTAGAATTTGAGCCGCCGCCCGGGCCATGAAAGCCGCCGGCGCCTGAGCCGCCGCCCGGGCCATTGTAACTCTTGAAGGCCTTCATGATTGCACAATCCTTCCATAAATGAGTCGCTGGCTTCTCTCTAGAGCCGTGCCTTGGACAAGGCTCATTCAACAGTTGCTCCAATGTCGGGCCTGACCCGCCGCCTCGGGGAGGGGGCCTCCCCTTGCGTCGCTGGTTATTACCTTGTGAGCTGGCGTTGGCTACAAACTCTAGGCTGCCATCGGCCTTGCGCTTGCCTCCTCCTTGGTTCCCCGGGTTATACTGAGGACCCTTGCTATTGCCATTCTTCTTTCCCTTCCCTGCCCTTTCATCATCTGAAGGGGGATCCTTGGTACCATCGAAATCGGCGTACTTGACAAGAGCCGCCATTAGTGTGCCCATATCACTGCAGTCGCGCTTAAGCCGCCCGAGTTTCATCTTCAGGGGCACAAAACGACAATTCTGCTCCAGCATTAAAACTGCTGAGCCAGCATCCATCTTGTTTGACGAGTGTATGATCTCCTTAACCCGGCGAACCCAATGTGTCGTAGACTCACCCTCCTGCTGCTTACAGTTAGTCAAATCCACAATTGACATAGACTGCCTACAGGTATCTTTGAAGTTTTGGATGAACCGGGCCTTCAGCTCAGCCCAAGACCCGATGGAATTCGGTGGTAGCCCTTTTAGCCAAGTGCGGGCAGTCCCATCCAACATCATGGTGAAGTACTTGGCCATTGCCGCCTCACTGACCTCCAGTAGTTCCATGGCCATCTCATAACTCTCGATCCAGGCTGCGGGTTGTAAGTCAGCTGTGTAGTTGGGCACCTTCCTAGGGCCTTTGAAGTCCTTGGGTAAACGTTCATTGCGGATAGCCGGCACTAAACAGGGGACACCTCCCGTTCTGGTAGGGATACCCACGTCAACGGAAGTCGTCGGATAAGCCGGGGGGGTCTGGTAAGCCGTCAATTGAGGCACTTGCTCCGCCTCTTGCCGCGCCCTATCTTGATCTGCGGCGTAACAGGCTCCGTTATAAGCCGGGCCATGGCCAGGGGGCGGGTCATGGCGTCGGACGTTACTTGAGCCGGTCGCTGAGACCATGTGCCTGCTGTAACTCGGGCTCCGGCCTGGACGAGGGGTCGAGTGGATCCTATCCCGGCTGTAGGAGTATGCCTCTTGCTGCGCCAGTGCTGTCTGAAGGAGTTCCCTAACCCGGCGGGTTTCAATAGCCGTCGGAGAGTCGCCGTCGACTGGGAGAGCCGCCAGCCGTGCTGCCGCGGCGACCATGTTCTCCAGTGGGTTATTATAATGACCCGGGGGTATTGGCACGTACTGAGGCGGGGCAGGGGGCACCTGGGGAGGCCCCATCACTATTGGTTGAATAGGGGTTCCAGACCCGGGCACTATGACCCCTGGCGGGTTACTAGACCCTGCACCTGGCGTGTTGAAGAGGTTGCGTGGATCGTAAACCGGAGGGAGTCGAGACTGAGTCTTTTGATGCCTCCTTCTCATGACCTCATTGGACGCGTTCTGATCCATCGTGAGTTGGAAGGACTGCGCCTGGATCAACTGAGTTTGGGCATCGAGAGCCGCCCGCTCCGCAGCCATCCTGATCCCTTCTGCTGCCAGGTCCTCCTTAGCTTTCACTAGGTCCAATTTTAACTGTGCCACCTCCGCGTCATGCTGAGCTTGATCCGCCGGGTCAACCGTGGCGGTTAACAGAGCCGTCATCTTGTCCGTGAGATCCATCAGTACCTGAGCCGGAGAAGGCACCGGGTTTCCCGCTCCAGCTGCGGGGTTCTGAACAGGCTGTGCACCGGCCATAAAGATTCGCACCCGGCTTGGCGGCTCAAATAGGTCCGGAATACTGTCACCATCGGAACAACCCATGAGCCTGCCATCTTGAAGCTGATACAACGAGTTTGACTCATCGGTGGCCGACTCGCCGTCAGAGCCGGCGGCCGCCTCATCACCAGACCCACATAGATCAGAGGGCCCTCCATGGATACATCCCACAAACGCGCGCCTTAAGGCAGGCCGGGCCCGGGCGGGTCGTGCACGCTGAGCCGTCTCGATGAGATCGGCGCAGAGATCCGGCTCAGGGCCCGGCTCACCAATCTTGCCAATGAAAACATGAATTCCGCCGAAGGGGACCCGGTACCCGTACTCAATTGAGCCGGCGTTGGGGCCCCAGCTTGCATCGTCAATGTAGAGCCTGCCGCGACGACTCTTGGTCATCCGGCCCACAGCGTATCCCTTGAGCCCTTCGAAGCTGCCCTTCAAGAACTCAAATCCACCGTGTGGTGGCCCCACGGTGGGCGCCAACTGTCGTGGAGTTGTCACGGCAGATGTCCTCGAGCTAGGACTTAGTCGTGGAGCCATCGCAGCTAGGAAGCTTGAAGGGGTTAATGCGGGACAAGGAACACGAGGGTTTATACTGGTTCGGCCCCTTACGGTGAAGGTAAAAGCCTACGTCCAGTTTGAGGTGGTATTGATTATGGTTTCGATAACCAGGGAGCTAAACCGCTATGCCTGGCTCTCGATGAGATTGTACTTTTCCCTAAACCGCTGCCGGGTCGTCCCTTTATATAGGGAGGCTGACGCCCAGCAGCTCTCAGAGTCCCGGCCGGCTCATAAAGTGTCCGGCTCGGACTCTCAACTATTCTTGCCTTACACTACAAGTTCTACCATAGTAATGATTGTAACTACGGGCTTTAAGCCATATCCGGGTCTTAAGCCCATCTCTGGCCCATCGTCTTCCAGCTTGGCTCCGGGCTTCTGGCAACGACCATATGAGTAACCCGGCCCCTCCTGGCGGGTGACTCTAAGGTCTATATCCTCAACAGCCACCGAGGGAGCGATGCCCACCATGGCTTCGCACAATAGAGGCGAAGACAGCGAGAAGGGTCACAGTAGGGTCTCGAACGCCTACTCGCGCATACGTACGGCCAGGGCTCATGTACATGGCTGGGTTGGAACGGAGAAACATCGTCGTCGTCGTGTTCATGGGGAGCCAACCGGCTGGGTCGGAACGGAATGCGTCGTCGTGTTCATCGGGAGGGCTTGGACGGAACAGCCGATGGAAACGAGGCCTGGCGTACCGCAGAACGGAGGAAACGGCCTTGTGTTCGACCGGCCACGTTTGAAACAGGATCCTGTTCATCGGGAGGGGTCTGACGTACCGCAAACCGGAGGAAACGGACCTCCTACGGTCGAAACGGGGGTCCTGTTGATCGGGAGGGGTCTGGCGTACCGCAAAACGGAGGAAACGGACTTGTGTTGGAGCGCTACGGTCGAAACGGGGGTCCTGTTCATCAGGAGGGGTGTGGCGTACCGCAAAACGGGACTCCACGGGACACTGTTCATCTCCACCGTCGACCCCCTCCCGCCTCCACGGGCTACTGTTCATCCACCGTCGACCTCCTCCAGCCTCCACCTGCGACTGTTCATCCACGGGCTCCTGTTCATCCAGCCTCCACCACGCGCTACTCCACCGGCTACTGTTCAACCAGCCCTCTCCACGGGCTCCTGTTCAACCACCCCTCCATGGGCTACTGTTCATCTAGCCCTCCACCGTCTACTATTCATTCTGCCCTCCACGGGGTGGTCCTATTCATCCTGCCCTCCACGGGTCCTGTTCATCCAGCCCCAAACAGCTCGATCGATCGGGGTCCTGTTCATCCAGAGGCAACACCACGGGGTCCTGTTCATCCACCCCCACCGGGAACTGTTCATCCAAACCCCCCAGGAACGCTCACTGTTCATCCAGAGGCAGCATCGATCGGCTTCAGTTAGCAGCAGTAGCGAAGGAATCGCTCAATCGGGTTCAGTTAACAGCCATCGATCGATCGCTCGGGTTCAGTAACGCGTAGCCTGCAGTGCAATCACTCGGGTTCAGTTAGAGCCCAACGCCTCGCACACACGCGCGTACGTGTACGAGAAAAACGCGCATCACTCGGCCCCCGACCACCCACTGTAACCGGGAACTCCACGAAATTTTCCTCGCCCTCGCTTCTACCACGGTTTTTTCCGTCATGGACGGCCCAAAGAATGTCATGCAGCTGCGTCTCCGGCCCGCCCAAGACGAAAAGCCCATTTTCTGTCATGATTTTTTTTCATAGAAGTAGGAGCCCACCACATCTATGATGATACCGGTTTTTGTCACAATTATCGTCATAGAAGTGTCATATGTATGACACAAATTTTTTTCGTTCGGCCCAAAATGTCACGGATGTGTCTTTTTTTTGTAGTGGTGGGGAAGCGGAGACGCCCACAACCAATCAACCGCCACGCGTCAACCGAGGCCGTAGGCTTTTGGGGCCCGCGGCGCTCCGTACTTGACCCTTGGCTTTGCCTCGAAGCCAAGTCCGAGCGTGCCTTGGGCCCGGGGGCTACTGTCGGCGTTCTGGGAATGGGGGTCCCCAGACTTGCCTGCCTGCAGCCCACGGCGTGGCTTTGCTAGCAGGCCTGTACGGCCCACCTTCGTCAACAAGGCATCCAAGACCCTCACGAGGGGCCAAGCCTCGCGAGGCGGAGGACGCAAGACCTTCTCAGGAGCGGCCTCTCCAGGCTACCTCATGAGGATCGGAGATATCAAGGCGGGGCAAACCTCGCGAGGCTCTCGTGACGTGAGCCATGACGATCGACACCAGGCGGGCGCCAACGCGCGCAGCGTCCTTGTTTCCTCTTTGGTGCTAAGGAGGCAAGCGCAGGCGCAGAGTACCGAGGCATCAAGCAAAGGTTTCCATAACCATGCAACGATACCAAGACCAGCAGGCCAACAGGACGGAGGTCACCATGGAGCCCAAGACGGCGTCATCACCAGAGCCTTTCGCAGGCGAAGACCGCTTTTGTCAGGATAGCTTGTACTCGCTGTCCCCTTTCAAATTGGCCGCCATTGTTGGCTCCCTTCCCACTCAATATTTGGGGAGAGGACCAGAGCCTATATAAGTAGAGCTAGCCACCACAGTAGAGGCAGGTTGAACTGATCGGATCCAGACCCACACAAGTTCACCAAGCAAAAGAACACCTCAACCTCAGGAGGTTGTTCTTCCCCTTGTACTGCTCATCATCAGCCCAAGAGGCAATCCACCACCACACACACTGGAGTAGGGTATTACACCACAACGGTGGCCCGAACCAGTATAAATCTCGTGTCTTTTTGTGTTGCGAGTTCGTCGAGTTCGTCCGCGAGATCTTAGTGAGCTAGGGCGTGGATCGGTAGGAGGGGAAGATCTTCGTGCGCACCCCAGTGTTCGAACCTTAAGGGTTTTGCCGGAACCCGAGATCCGACAAGCATAGCCCGGCAAGGCCAGATGTGGATCAAGACAAAGAAGAGCACGTCAGCAGAGGCAACCCCAAGGACGCGGAAAGGAAGAAAGTGGTGTAGCGCCCAGTATACTTCATCAACCCCTATTGCAGGGGGCTAGATCCAGGTATTCTGGTGTGTAAAAATTGATTTTTGGCCTAGTCATGCCCTTAAGGAAACCGCGCCACTACTTTCAAGCCCACGAGATCACGGTTGTCACCCTCTTTCCTTTGCAAAGGATACTCCGAAACCCTGAGGCTACCGGCAGAATAGTGGTGTGGGAATTGGAGTTATCCATCTTCAGCCTGAAGTTTGAGAGCACATCAACAATTCGGAGCAGGGCAGTGGCAGAATTTATTGCAAAATGGATGCCAACCCCTGATGAAGAGGTACTGGAGAAAGTTATCCCCAACAAGGAATCACCCCAAGAATGGATCATATATTTCGATGGTGCCTTCCCCCTACAAGGTGCAGGGGCTGGCATGCTTCTCATTGCTCCCACTGGAGAGCACCTGAAGTACGTCGTCCAAATGCATTTTCCCCGGGAGGAGGCCACCAACAATACAACAGAGTATGAGGGGCTCCTTACCGGTCTCAGAATTGCCACAGAATTGGGGATCAAGAAGCTGATCATTCGAAGAGATTCACATCTTGTGGTGAGACAAGTCAACAAGGATTACCAAAGTCCATCGATGGAGGCATACATTGAGGAAGTGAGAAGCCTAGAGAAGCGCTTTGAAGGATTGCAAACAGAGCACGTACCCCATGCGGCAAACATCATTGCTGATCATCTGTCAAAGTGCGCTGCGTAGAAGCTTCCTGTGGAACCAGGAACTTTTGTTCTCCATCTTACTCAGCCCTCCGTATCCCCGGCAACAATGGCCCGGAAGAGGATGAAACTGGACTCCGGCAAGCCTCTCCAGGTAGAGCCTCCCGAGGCTCCCGGCAGAGAGCTTGGCGGGAACAACACCCCTTCAGCTGCTGAGCTACCCCCTCCCACCAGGCCACCGGTTCTCGTGGTCGAGGGGTGCACTCCCACGAGGGAGGAGCTGCTGCTAATCCTTGTTGCCAAGCCCCAGGCTCCAACTTGGGCACGGCACATAGTTCATTTCCTCCAAACCGGAGAACTTCCCGAAGAGCAAGAAGAAGCTGAAAGAGTAGCCCGGAGGGCTAGTATGTATCAGTTTGTTGATGAGACACTATACAGAAGAAGGCCCAATGGTGTGAAATTGAAGTGCATTTGCCGGGAAGAAGGAAATGAATAGCTGGCAGAAATACACAAAGGCATGTGCGGCTCCCACATTGGATCAAGGGCTTTGGTTGGGAAAGCATTCCGGCAAGGATTCTATTGGCCCACAACCCTCCAAGATGCAGTCGAGCTAGTCACCAAGTGTGAAGCATGCCAGTTACATTCCAAGAATATACATCTGCCTGCCCAAGCTCTTCAGACAATCCCTTTGTCATGGCCGTTTTCGTTCTAGGGGATCGACATCCTCGCCCCTTTCCCCCGAGCTACCGGGGCCTTTGAATTATTGTTCATTGCAATCGAGAAGTTTACATAGTGGCCGGAAGTAGAAGTCATGAGGAAGGTGACTGCTCAGTCAGCTATCAAGTTCTTGAAAGGATTGGTGTGCCGCTTCGGGGTCCCTGCCCGGACCATCACTGACAACGACACCCAATTCATGAGCCGAGCCTTCATCCAATATGTTCATGCCCTCAGAAGCAAGATCTCATTTGCCTCAATTGCACATCCCAGAAGCAATGGGCAAGCTGAGAGGGTGAACGCTGAAGTGTTGCGAGGACTCAAGACAAGAACATTTGATAAGCTGCAGAAGTGCGACAGGCGTTGGATCGACGAGCTGCCGGTGGTTCTTTGGTCCCTTACAACGACACCAAATCGAGCACCGGGCAGACTCCCTTCTCCCTAGTCTATGGGGCAGAAGCAGTTATCCCCACGGAACTCATTTACGGGTCACCTCGAGTGCTTTCCTACGATGAAGTAGCGCAGGAACAGCACCGGCGTGACGACGCTGTGCTTCTCGAGGAGAACCGTCTCCGGGCTGCTACACATGTTGCATGCTACCAGCGAGCCCTGCGTCGCTATCACAGCCGCGGGGTTCATGCCTGGTGTTTTGAGGAAGGCGACCTTGTCCTTAGGCGCGTTCAGTCCGCCAAGGGTACAAACAAGTTGACGACAAAGTGGGAAGGCCCTTACCGGGAAATACGAGTCACCAGACCTGGTGTAGTCTGTCTGGAGACCGGAGATGGCATTCAATTGCAAAACGCATGGAATATTGAGCATCTCCGCAAGTTCTACCCCATAAGGTGTGGCTTTCGGGCCCTGCTCGGCAGCCACCCTTTTGTACAGGCCTTGCCTCAGTTGCATGTAACCCCTTGTACAAAGCCAAGCGCAGACCCTAAGCAACAAAGAAATGAATGAAGCACTGGGGGCCCCCGACAAGCTGCATGCATGCATAAGCATGTTCTAGGATCAAAAGTATGTCTAGAGGGGGGGTGATTAGACTACTTGACCAAATAAAAATCTATCCTTTTCCCAATTTTAAATCTTGGTAGATTTTAGCAACTTAGCACAAGTCAAGGAGTCAACCTACACATGCAAGCCTAAGAGTATAGCAGCGGAATGTAAAACATTTGCATATGAAGGTAAAGGGAGGAGTTTGGAGGGAGCAAACACAATGTAGACACGGAGATTTTTGGCGTGGTTCCGATAGGTGGTGCTATCGTACATCCACGTTGATGGAGACTTCAACCCACGAAGGGTAACGGCTACGCGAATCCACGGAGGGCTCCACCCACGAAGAAGCAACCTTGTCTATCCCACCATGGCCATCGCCCATGAAGGACTTGCCTCACTAGGGTAGATCTTCACGAAGTAGGTGATCTCCTTGCCCATACAAACTCCTTGGTTTAACTCCACAATCTCGACGGAGGCTCCCAAGTGACACCTTACCAATCTAGGAGACACCACTCTCCAAAAGTGTCAGGACCGGATTTTCGGGGTATTAATTTTCCAGAAAATGGCCCTTGTGCTCACCAGCCCCAGGATTACTGTTAACTGATGAGGCACAACCTTGATACAAAAATTCCAAGCAAAGTACAAAATATGTAGTACAAGACCATTGTGGCCTATGAGTACAACACTTGGTTTCTAGTGGTTGATGGCGGAAGCGGTTTGTGGTTCATCTGCGTCTATGGGACTCCATTTCCCGCAGGAACAGCTGACCAGGATAACTCCTATCTTCGCGAGGCTGCTATCTCCATTGCGTAGGTTCAGGTGCTGTCATCGTAATGCTCCTCTCCAAGCAAAAATCTGGCCAAGACAATAGCCAGGGACAAGCCAGTGAGTACTTTGGAATGTACTCGCAAACATTATGAACATGGGTATAATATAACACGGGATAATCATGCTCCGAAATATTCCATGATCACAACGTCCGTCACGAAATAAAATTCCATGATGCACGCAAGCAGGTAGAATATGTATATGCAATACGGGAGTAGAAATAACATGCACCGATCGAGTGTCTGAAGCGACGCCTCGAAAGGACAATAAGATAATTCATGCCTCAGTCGGGCGTCTGAGCGGCACCACATAAAGGGCTTATACATAAAAGAAAAAACAAGCATGCCACAGTCGGGCGTCTATACGACACCACATAAAGGGCTTATAGAATACATAAATAACAAGCATGCCGCAGTCGGGCGTCTGAGCAACACCACATAAAGGGCTTATATAAGAATAATCACAGTGAATATCCAGGTGGTAGAACCGTCCCAAGGATACTCAATAATTCAAATAATGTAAATGGTTAGTCCATAATAATAATAATAACCCTAATCATCACAAGTTGCAAGTCATGATCCAAGTTCTGGTTTAACAGTTTTTCTCCTCCGAAGACCGACACTAAGACCGACACTAGACCCATCTCAGACTGTAGTCCTTACCCATGGACACGACTATTCGAATAGTTTTAACCTATGCAGAGGGTGTACTCTTTACCCACGAGTAACGGATTTCTTTAGTCCATCAGGACTAATTCCGTCTACGGTCTTTTAATTGAAAACAAACCTGACCGCACACACCAGCTTAACTTACCGGGGTCTGGAATCACCCACGACACCTATCAAGCAAAACTCTAAGTGGGGAGGCTACAACCTTGACGTAGCATGGGATCAAATTTATATCGCGCGCTCTAAGGGGTGCCCCCCTCTCGGTCCCAACCGGAAACACCCATGCCCCCGGACCAGGTGGCATGCCTACCGGATGCAGCCGGTATCTTCCACCATGGCCTCTCTGTACGGTGTGTGCTTGGAAGGGGTTGACAACTTACTAAACCGTACCCTACCTGCGGCAGGGACAAGTGGTAGTACGAAACAAGTAGGGGGGTTTACTGGAACAAGACTCGATCTACGGCCGACTCAGGAGGTTCAAGTATTCCCTGAATGATTAGCATAACAAATATATTTCCACTAACAGACAGAATCACCACTCATCATACCTCCTCATGCCATACCGGACACACTCGTCTCGACGAGGAACTAGGGACAAGCTCGTGTCTACCCAAGACAGAGACTTTCCCGGCTTCCTTCCGGTATGCATGAAAAGCATACGAGGATGATTGCTATCACCAGCCTATCCATTTCTAACAGCAACGATTCTCCATTATGCACTCATGCGTATGATTGTATCGTCACATAAAATAACGAATGCTCCATATCAAGGTGGTGTTGTAACCGTATTCAAACAACACTCAAAAATATCATGCCAGGGTTCAGAATGCTTGCCTTCAAGTTGTGGAGAGGCAGGGTGCATTCCAAAACTTTTGAAAGTTTTCTCCTCTCTCCAAAAATCCTATTTTTGAAAATATTCAAATTAACACATAGTTTCAAAACAGTTCAAAAAAGTTGTTTGGAAAATTTCAAATAAATACTAAAATAAACTAGACAGAATTTGAGAAAGGTAGGAAAAGGAATCAACTCATTTGGAGTTAAATTTAAAAAGATATAGCAAGTGAAAGTTCTGTTTTCAATAAAATCAGAAAAAGAAAACGTTTCGGGGGAAAGTACGTTTTCGAAGCAGAGGAGACGCACTTTAGGGGTTTACGCGTCCTCTTAAACACGTGGTGGCGGGGCTGGGTCACTGACAGTGGGTCCAGCGGGCCCACTGGTCAGGTTTGACTAGTCCCCCGCCTTCTTCCTTCTCTGTCCGAGCCGAGGCGGGGGCTCCGGCGTTCCTCGCCGGCGAACGGTGCTCCTCGATGGCATCCGAGGGCGGGGATGGATCCGCCAGTCCAGGGCGGTCCTCCCGGTGGTCGAGAGGGGGCGGGGACGAAGGGATTCGCCGGCGGCGAGCTTTGCGGCGGACGGCGTCTCGGGAGGGTTTGGGGTTTCGAGCTATGGTGGTTCTTGGTCGCGTTTGAGAGGCTGGGCGGCTCTGTGAGGTCGAGGGGAGGAGGATGGTGGCACTAGATGGGCGGGGAAGGCTATGACTACGACGAATTGAACCGGAGCGTGGCGGCGGCCGAACTGGCCGGAGACGGGGAAGAAAGCTTCCCACCGTCGCTTGCTGGCCGTGGGGGCACTGCTGGGGTGCAAGGAGGTTGCCTGAGTGCAGGGACGGGCTCGGAAGCTCCTATTTATAGGGGTCGAAGTCGGTTCCCGCGGCGGCTGTGGATAAGAACGCCGGCGACCGCCGTTCTGTAGCTGCAGGACGACGTGGCGGCGACGAGCGCGTGCCGACGAGCTTGTGGATGAGCTCGGGCTGTTCCAGGGGGCAGCTGGCGCGCGCGGGTGGCTTGGGCGGCGCCGTCCATGGCAGAGCCTGCTGTGGGCGGCCGCTAGCCGCCGTGGCCAACCTGACGGCGGCACTGTGGGGCTCCAGGGCGGCTCGGCAGCGAGGGAAGGGGCGGGCGTGCTGGCTGCGGGTCGGGAAGGGCCAGAACAAGCGCGAGGCGACGACAGAGGGACGTGGCGACTCGGTGCGCGCGCGTGCAAAACGTGCGCTCTGGGCGCGCCCAGAGCACGCACGCTACATGCTCGACAGAATGCCAGGGTGGGCTAGAGTGCTTGAGCGAGGTTGGCAATTAACAGGACCATGCTAGAGCTAGTAAGGAGATCAAGGGACATGGTGGTTAGGTCAGGGGATCAAGTTCACCATGTAAACTTAAAATCGTGCCAAATCTGGCTATGCACACAGGGTGTTTGGCAAAATGCTAAGGGCATCTAGGCAACTCTTGGGGTGGCCACAAACTCCAGATCATAGTCTCTCTAGGTGTAGGTGATGGTGGCAAGGTTAGTTTGGCAAGTCCAGAAACTTGTTAGTGCAAATTTTTGAGAAAGTCAATCTTGGGCAGAAACTAAAGGCTATTAATGCATTGACTAAAAGTACTCCAATGGGTCCAATCTCCTGGACTTAAGGGTTTGGTAAAGTGGCCAATAAGAAGGATAAGTCCCAAGGCAACAAGAGCAAGATAAAATATGGTTGCAGTACAAATCACCAAACTGGACCAGAATGAAGATGAGGATGATTTTCTCAACTTTTCCAAAGAACACCAATGGGTTTTTTGCATAAAGTTGAATTATATGCATCTACTAACATCTCCAAACACTTGGGAGAATTTTTAAAGGAATATCTAAATAGGTTGTGGTGCAAAATACCTACTGGACCAGATTTGAAAAGTTGATGTAGAGCTCAAAATATCCAATAACCAAAAGATATTTTTGCATAAAAGTGATGTGGAAACATCACATGACATCCCCAAATTTTGGTGAAAATTTTCAAGAATTTTCTGAAAGGGTTGTAGTGCAAATAGAGCTCTGAGACTCATGACAAATCCCTTTTAAGGAAATAAAGCTCAGAAGAAATAATTATGCAAACAACTCCACTGATAACAGAAATGTTCTCATGAGAGGGTATATAAGTCCAATAATATTTGTGGAAAGTTTCCACTAGAGGTAAAAACCCACAATATTAAAGAGAAGAGGGGTTCTGAAATCAAAAGATAAGTCCAGAAAATAAAAAAATTAATTTCCTGGCAAATTTTTAATTAATAAAACAAGGTCAAATTTTTTGGGGTGTTACAAAAAGGTAATGGATGGTGTGTTGATGATGAACTCCTTGCTCTTGTGCTTCAAATGATAGTCTCCCCAACACTCAACTCTCTCTCATGGATTTGGATTTGGTGGAAAGATGATTTGAGTGGAAAGCAACTTGGGGAAGGCTAGAGATCAAGATTCTTGTGGTTGGAATGGAATATCTTTGTCGGATCTCGGGTTCCGGCAAAACCCTTAAGGTTCGAACTCGGGGGTGCACGCGAAGATCTCTCCCTCGCGGATCATGCCCTCACACGCTTCGCGATCTCTAGGCTAGCTCGACGAACTCGCAACACAAGGAACACAAGATTTATACTAGTTCGGGCCACCGTTGTGGTGTAATACCCTACTCCAGTGTGGTGGTGGTGGATTGCCTCTTGGGATGAGGATCAACAGTACAAAGGGAAGAACAGCCTCCTGAGGAGAGGTGTTCGTGTGCTTGGTGAACTTGAGGGTGTGTGAGGATTGCTCAAGATGGGATCCCCTCCTACTGTGGTGGCTAGTCCTATTTATAGAGGCCCCGGTCCTCTTCCCAAATATTGAGCGGGAAGGGATCCCACAATGGCCAATTTGAAAGGGGACAGCTAGTATAGCTTATCCTGACAAAAGTAGTCTTCGCCTGCCAAAGGCTCTGGTGGTGACGCCGTCTTGGGCTCCACGGTGACCTCCGTCTTGCCGTCCTGCTGGTCTTGGTCTCGTTGCACCGATAGGGAAACCTTTGCTTGATGCCTCGGTACTCCTCGCCTGCGCTTGCCCCCTTAGCACCAAAGGGGAAACAAGGACACTGTGCGCGCTGGCGCCCGCCTGGCCTTGGTCGTCATGGCTCACGTCACGAGAACCTCGCGAGGTTTTTCTTGCCTTAATCTCTCCGCCCCTCGCGAGCCAGCCTGGTGAGGCCGCTCCCGAGGAGGTCTTGTGTCGTCCGCCTTGCGAGGCTTGGCCCCTCGCGAGGGTCTTGAAAGTTTGTTGGTGAAGATGGACTGTACGGGCCCGCTCACAGAGCCATGCCGTGGGCCGCAGGCAGGCAAGTCTGGGGACCCCCATTCCCAGAACGCCGACAGTAGCCCCCGGGCCCGAGGCACGCTCGGGCTTGGCTTCGAGGCGAAGCCAAAGGGAAAGTGCGGAGCGCCGCGGGCCCCAATAGCCTGCGGCCTTGGTCGACGCGTGGCGGTTGATTGGACGTGGGCGTCTCTGCTTCCCCATGCTGCCTCGGCAACTGCCCGACTTGACAAGTCCCTGCGACATGCAAGGAAAAACCATCATTACCTGTGATCGTGGGGGGCGCAGGTTGGCCTTCTCCTGCTATAATTGGTGAGGGGGCGGAGCCCCCATTGCCCGTATCTTCCCATTCCGCTTGCTTCTCCTTCTTTGCTCCAGTGCTAATAGCGGCACCAATGGCGCCGATTCGACGGTTTTCCACCGCGGAGAAAGGAAAGGCTCCCCGCAACGAGCTCGGGCCGCTTCCGCCGAAGAAGACGCCGGTGCATCACCGCGACATGGTCGTGAGGGCGGAGGTGACGAAGCCCTGGTGCGAGCGGCCGCCTCCTGGATACCCGTTGCCCTTGTACGCCCAAGCCGAAGGCTCAGGAGGAAGAAGCGGCGAGCGGCAGCGCGCGCGCCGCGGCCATGGTCGTCGTACTGCGGTGGCGCGCGTTGCTGCTCCTGGAGTCCATGCCGCAAACTCTTCGCGCGAGGTGGTTCTGTGGGCGGCGATGCCCCCAAGCACCTGGATCCGCTTCCCTTCCTTCTTCTCTGCCGAGATGCCGCCGAGGGGGCCCCTCGAGCTTTGGCTGCAGCCCGCCGACTGCGACGCGCCGGCGACTGGAGCGGAGTTTGAAGCCGTCTCCTCGGGCAAGATCTTCATGACCCGAGGATGGGGCGAGGTCGCCCGAGTGTGCCGTGCGGGGGCACCCTCGCGATCCACTTCTAGTATGACGGCGCTTCCACGCTGTTCTTCAAGGTCTTTGACGCAGAGGGCCGCCGCCTGGAGTGTTGCTCCGGGAGGGGTCATCGGGTTGACGCCGCACCAGGAGCAAGGCCTGCTCTCCGCGTCGCCAGCGGCTCCTCTGGAAGCCGTAGCGACGCTTGGGAGTCCAGCGATTCTCCCGAGCTCTACGAGACTCCGGAGACGAGCGACGATAGCTACGTGCCCCCAAGCTCTTGCCAAGCCCAAAGCAGAGCCGCAGTGTCCGGCCGCCGCCGCCGCTGATCTGGATGAGGTTGGCGCCGGCCTCTGGTGGCCCACTGTTGATGATGGCGTCGGCTGCAGGGGCGCGCGTAGTTAGGACTCCTTGAAGCTTTTCCCTTGTTTCCTGCGAAGAATCGAGAGATACCCCGTGGGGGCGTGTAAAGGGTCTATAATGTCTTTTGTCGATATTATCCTTATTATGAACTTGCGCGGGCGCGAGTCCTGCTTCAGCTCGGTCTCCCCTTTCTATCCTCGCGACGACTTGGTTCTCTACGCTGACAGGTCCCGGTCCCCAGGAAGGCTGCAGCCGTCGCTGGTATGCCAGGTCGCGTGCCGTGGTAAAGGCCAGGAGGTGAGCGGCCCGAGGTCCATTAAGAGTTCCTGAGGCGCGATGCTCAGGAGGTCCCCTTTCACGTTCAAGAAGCCGTCGGGAGGTAAGAAAGGGGGTGACGTTGCCGCAGCAGGGCTACGGCTAGTGTGGGTCCTAGGCCTTAGCGGTTTTAGCCAACCCGGGCGCGAGACTTATCTTAACGGTCCGGAATCGATTCATCGCGATGCGCCAGATTCGTGCGTAGGTGTCAGTAGCATAGCTAGGCTAGGCCCATACGAGCCTCCCCCTCTTCTCCACGTTCTCCTTTGTGCTCTACGTCCTCAGGTCCCGGTCCTCGAGCGAGCTCAGCCGCCGCTGGTATGCCAGGTCACGATGCCGTGGTCAAGGCCACGGGGTGAGGGCTGGAGAGCCAGTAGGAGCTCCTGAGTCGCGATGCCCAGGAGCCCCCCTTTTAACGCGCAAGCGGATTGCATGGGAGAAGAGGGAGCTCGCGGTGCCGCCTGCCATCATCCTCAGGGGACTCCTGCAAGCCTGCACAAGGAGAAACACAGCTTGCCATTATGATTGTCGGTCTGCCACCGGTTGCTCCGCGAGGAGATGGAGGCACTGAGGGCCTGGTGAGGTGACGTGCGCGGGGCGTGCCGCGAGCTAGAGCTCGACCGCTCAGGTTTGTCGACGTTGCAGGGACAGACCCGAGCACAAGCGTCGTGCCAGCGTGAGCAGCTCCCGTGGTGGGTGACAATCGAGTAGGTGATAGTCATAGATAGATTAAGCATGGAAAGCAAACTGGCTCAAGTAAATGTAGGGAAGATACATGCCACTGGGCCAGGCCCAAGCGGCTTGGGGATGATGCAGCCCGAGGGGCGCCCCCAACAAGGTAGGCTAAAGACATAAAAAGGGATACATGCCACAGGGACGGACCCACACGGCCTGGGAATGATGCAGCCCTGAAGGCGCTCCCAGCTAAATAAACTTGGAAAATGTCACCTGGTTCTGTTGATGAAGGGATGTTGGGGCAGCTGAAGGTACGCGGTGAAGGGGTTGCTCCTCACGAGCCACCGGGGCCCTGAGCCTCGGGAGGCTCTGGGGGTCCAGGCGGTTCCTTGAGGACCGTCTCCATCTCCGTCAGGACGGCGTGGTGTCTGGCCTCCTGAGATGCCAGGACAGGCCGCAGGTTGCGCTGATAGGCGGACGCCACGCTCGGCAGGCCAAAAGGCATGCGAACATAGCTGTGCGATGGGCCCTCGCAGCGTCCCACACGCGAAGGCCAGAAGAGCTCATGAGACGCAGCCCTGGGATGTCGACGCAGACGCGTAGCCTGGCATCCTCGCCTGGATGGGGAGCTGCGCCCGGTGAGCGGCGGTCGCCGCGCATGGCTCTCGCGTCTTGCAGTTCCTGAGTGGTCTTGGTAATGAACTCCTGAGCGGTGGGCGCTCCTCGCCTTGTGTCCTCCTTAGGGAGACGTGCCGCGAAGCACGCCTCCAAGTGGTGCCCGAGCGCCTCCCTCGTGACATTGGCAAGGTCTTAGGCCCTCCATAAGAGAGCCCCCGAGCCCTGCCCAAGGAGGGCGCCCGGCGCGCCTTCCTATGCGAGGGAGGGAGGCGCCCCAGGTGCGGGCGCTGATCCTGACGAGGTACCTTTCGCGACGCCACCCTCCTGAGGTCCTGCACGGAGTAGCTGCTTCGTCTTCTTGGGGACAACCTCAGGAGGGTATTGAGCTGCGCTGTTGTCGGGGTCTTCGATTGACGCTGCTTGGAAGGCGCGCTCGAGGGAGCACACCCCATCTCTTTCTTCGCAGGGGACTGTGATGATCCCGCCGCTCCCTGGCATCTTGAGGACGTTGTAGCCGTGGTGCGTCACCGCCATGAACTTGGCCAGGGCTGGATACCCGAGGATGGCATTGTATGGCAGACGGATGTATGCCACCTCAAAGTCGATGAGCTCGGTGCGGTAGTTGTTGCGTTCTCCGAAGGTGACAGGGAGGCGGACCTGCCCTATCGGTGTGGTGGAACCGTCGGTCACTCCTGAGAAAGGATTGGTAGGCTAAAGCTCGTTGAAGGGCACTTGAAGGTTGGCGAACGTGTCGACGGACAAGACGTTGAGTCCTGTGCCGCCGTCGATGAGGGTCTTGGTGACTTGTACGTTGCTGATGACGGGCGAAAAAAGCATCGGGAGAACGCCAGCAGTGGCCGCACACTTAAGCTAATCTGCGCAACCTTCTTCTTGTAGACGTTGTTGGGCCTCCAAGTGCAGAGGTTTGTAGGACAGTAGCAAATTTCCCTCAAGTGGATGACCTAAGGTTTATCAATCCGTGGGAGGCGTAGGTTGAAGATGGTCTCTCTCAAACAACCCTGCAACCAAATAACAAAGAGTTTCTTGTGTCCCCAACACACCCAATACAATGGTAAATTGTATAGGTGCGCTAGTTCGGCGAAGAGATGGTGATACAAGTGCAATATGGATGATAGATATGAGTATTTGTAATCTGAAAATATAAAAACAGCAAGGTAACTAATGATAAAAGTGAGCACGAACGGTATTGCAATGCGTTGAAACAAGGCCTAGGGTTCATACTTTCACTAGTGCAAGTTCTCTCAACAATAATAACATAATTGGATCATATAACTATCCCTCAACATGCAACAAAGAGTCACTCCAAAGTCACTAATAGCGGAGAACAAACGAAGAGATTATGGTAGGGTACGAAACCACCTCAAAGTTATTCTTTCCGATCAATCCATTGGGCTATTCCTATAAGTGTCACAAACAGCCCTAGAGTTCGTAGTAAAATAACACCTTAAGGCACACATCAACCAAAACCCTAATGTCACCTAGATACTCCAATGTCACCTCAAGTATCCGTGGGTATGATTATACGATATGCATCACACAATCTCAGATTCATCTATTCAACCAACACATAGAACCTCAAAGAGTGCCCCAAAGTTTCTACCGGAGAATCAAGACGAAAACGTGTGCCAACCCCTATGCATAGGTTCATGGGCGGAACCCGCAAGTTGATCACCAGAACATACATCAAGTGGATCAATAGAATACCCTATTGTCACCTCGGGTATCCCACGCAACACATACATCAAGTGTTCTCAAATCATTAAAAGACTCAATCCGATAAGATAACTTCAAAGGGGAAACTCAATCCATTACAAGAGAGTAGAGGGGGCGAAGCATCATAAGATCCAACTATAATAGCAAAGCTCGCGATACATCAAGATCGTATCACCTCAAGAACACGAGAGAGAGAGATCAAACACATAGCTAGTGGTACATACCCTCAGCCCCGAGGGTGAACTACTCCCTCCTCGTCATGGAGAGCGCCGGAATGATGAAGATGGCCACCGGTGGGGGTTCCCCCCTCCGGCAGGGTGCCGGAACAGGGTCCCGGTTGGTTTTTGGTGGCTACAGAGGCTTGCGGCGGCGGAACTCCTGATCTCTTCTGTTCCCCGATGGTTTTAGGGTATATTGGTATATATAGGAGGAAGAAATACGTCAAGGGAGCCACGAGGGGCCCACGAGGGTGGAGGGCGCGCCCAGGGGGGTGGGCGTGCCCCCCTCCCTCGTGCCTTCCTCGTTGATCCCCTGACGTGCATTCCAAGTATCCTGGATTGCTTTCTTTCCAAAAATAAGTCTCCCGAAGGTTTCATTCCGTTTGGACTCCATTTGATATTCCTTTTCTTCGAAACACTGAAACAAGGGAAAAAACAAGAACTGGCACTGGGCTCTGGGTTAATAGGTTAGTCCCAAAAATCATATAAAAGTGCTTAGTAAAGCCCATTAAACATCTAAGATGGATAATATAATAGCATGAATACTTCATAAATTATAGATACGTTGGAGATGTATCAGCATCCCCAAGCTTAATTCCTGCTCGTCCTCGAGTAGGTAAATGATAAAAGAAAGAATTTATGAAGTGTGAATGCTAGCAGGTGCACAAGTTTGATCAATGATAATTTCAATCACCTTTTCTAGCATCATTATATGTCATAATAGTAGCTCATATCATAAAACTTTGCATGATCAAGTAACAAACTATTCACATGTTCAAGTATAGAACATAAACTTTCTTGAAAACTAACAAACCGTGTTATTAGTCATCAAACAATTACAATTCATCTTATTTTCAGGAAGAGTCTATGTCAGAGCTTTGATTCAGCAAACTTCACATACTCAACTATCATTTAGTCTTCCATGATTGCTACCACTCAAAGAATATTTTTAGAACAAATAGTATTCATCGAACACAGAGAAAGATAGGGGCTTAATGTTTCGCCTCCCAGCCTTTTACCTCAGGGGTAATGTCAACAGCAATAATTCATGCTCAAATATATTTGAATGGCCATATATGCCTAGATCTTTCCATCACATGATGCTTGCCAACTAAAGAGTAGGTTCGAATGAGAAGGAATACTACTGACTCTTGCATAAAAGTAAAAGATAGACCCTTCGCAGAGGGAAGCAGGGATTTGCAGAGGTGCCAGAGCTCAAAGCTAAAACAGAGATGAAAATAATTTTGAGAGGTATGCTTTCATTGTCAACATAACGACCAAGAGTTCCCAATATCTTCCATACTAGATACATTATAGGCGGTTCCCAAACAGAAAGGTAAAGATTTTACTCCGCCTCCACCAACAATCACACTCCACGGCTTGTCCGAAATAGCGGGTGTCGTCCAACTTTCAACAATCCTGGGGGAGTTTGTTTAAATTATTTGCGAATTTGTTTTTGATCTTTTGATCATAGGACTGGGCATCCCAGTTACCAGCCATTTTCTCGTGAATGATGAGCGGAGTCCACTCATCGTGAGAATAACCCACCTAGCATGGAAGATACTGACAGCCCCTAGTCGCTACATGAGCGTTCGGGCATACAAAACAGATTATTAATTGAAGGTTTAGAGTTTGGCACATGCAAATTTACTTGGAACGGCAGGTAAATACCGCATATAGGTAGATATGGTGGACACTCATGGAAGGAACTTGGTTCAAGGATTTTGGATGCACAAGCAGTATTCCCGCTTAGTACAGATATTTTGGCTAGCAAAGGATTCTAAATAGCAAGCACCACATGTTAGAGGATCCATAACAATATAACTTCTATACAAATATACGCAAGCATAACTCATTATGTTGTCTTCCTTGTCCAACTTCAACTAATTTGCTCAGGTTTGAAAATACTTAATGGTGCTCACAATCATACAAGATGTCCAAGATAGTATATTTATATGTGAAATCTCTCTTCCTTCAATATTCTTTCATGAATTGTTCAAGTGAACAATACAATGTTTGCCAACCTTCAAAAAATTTACCACCTCTACTTCTTATATGTGAAGGCATTACTCCCCATGGGAAAGGCATATGAAACATATATAATTTCAGATTTATGACATTCAAATCATTCAACCATTTACTCATAGGATATAAGTGAAGCACACGAGTAAATGACAAACTACTCCAAAAAGATATAAGTGAAGACCAATGAGTAGTTAAATAATTATGTAGCTATGTGAAGACTCTCTCTCATTTAAGAATTTCAGATATTGGGATATTATTCAAACAGCAAGCAAAACAAAATAAAACGACATTTCAAGGATAGCACTCATCATGTGTAGAAGCAAAAACTTAGGCTCAACCGATACTAACCGATAATTGTTGAAAAAGAAAGGTGGGATGCCTACCAGGGCATCCCCAAGCTTAGATGCTTGAGACTTCTTGAAATATTATCTTGGGGTGCCTTGGGCATCCCCAAGCTTGAACTTGTTCGTCTCCTTAATTCCTTTTATATCACGGTTTCCTAAATCTCAAAAGCTTCATCCACACCAAACTCAACAAGAACTCGTGAGATAAGTTAGTATAAACCAATGCAAAAACCTTATCATTCTCTACTGTAGCAAATCACAAAAATTATTATTCAACATTGCATACTAAATGGCTCTGCATATTTAATACTCCTATCCTCAAATAGAATCATTAAGCAAGCAAACATATGCAAACAATGCAAACATAACAGCAATCTGCCAAAACAGTACAGTCTGTAAAGAATGTAAGATTCATCATACTTCCTTAACTCCAAACATTATGAAATTCTACCACACTGTAGAAAATTTATCAGAGCTTATTATGCAAAAAGTTTCAACATTTTATCACATTCTGACTTTTCTAGGGAATTTTTGCAACAGCGGTAAACTTTCTGTTTTGAAACAGCAACATGTATACTTGCAAAATAAGCATAGTAAAAGCTATCCTTGATTTTTTTTATATTGAAACTAGAGATACAAAACATTATTATAAATAACAGCAAGCAAATACTAACAAAATAAAATGACGCTCCAAGCAAAACACATATCATGTGGTGAATAAAAATATAGCTCCAAGTAAAGTTACCGATGAACGAAGACGAAGGAGGGGATGCTATCCGGGGCATCCCCAAGCTTAGGCTCTTGGTTATCCTTGAATATTACCTTGGGGTGCCTTGGGCATCCCCAAGCTTAGGCTCTTGCCACTCCTTATTCCGTAGTCCATCGAATCTTTACCCAAAACTTGAAAACTTCACAACACAAAACTTAACAGAAAATCTCGTGAGCTCCGTTAGCGAAAGAAAACAAAACACCACTTCAAGGTACTGTAATGAACTCATTCTTTATTTATATTGGTGTTAAACCTACTGTATTCCAACTTCTCTATGGTTTATAAACTATTTTACTAGCCATAGATTCATCAAAATAAGCAAGCAACATAATGAAAACAGAATCTGTCAAAAACAGAACAGTCTGTAGTAATCTGTATCAAACGTATACTTATGGAACTCCAAAAATTCTAAAATAAATTGGTGGACCTGAGGAATTTGTCTAGTAATAATCTTCAAAAAGAATCAACTAAATAGCACTCTCCAGTAAAAAGTTGAGCAAATCTCGTGAGCGCTAAAGTTTCTGTTTTTTACAGCATGATCATAAAGACTTCACCCGAGTCTTCCCAAAGGTTCTACTTGGCACAAACACTAATTAAAACACAAAACCACATCTAAACAGAATCTAGATGTATTATTTATTACTAAACAGAACCAAAAAGCAAGAAACTAAAATAAAATTGGGTTGCCTCCCAACAAGCGCTAACGTTTAACGCCCCTAGCTAGGCATGATGATTTCAATGATGCTGACATAAAAGATAAGAATTGAAACATAAAGAGAGCATCATGAAGAATATGACTAGCACATTTAAGTCTAACCCACTTCCTATGCATAGGGATTTTGTGATCAAAAAACTTATGGGAACAAGAATCAGCTTGCATAGGAAGGCAAAACAAGCATAACTTCAAAACTTTAAGCACATAGAGAGGAAACTTGATATTATTGCAATATGTAGAAGCATATGATCCTCTCTCACAATAATTTTCAGTAGCATCATGAATGAATTCATATAACCAGCACCTAAAGCATTCTTTTCATGATCTACTTGCATAGAAATTTTACTACTCTCCACATAAGCAAAATTCTTCTCATTCGGAATAGTGGGAGTATCATAAGAGACCTGAATACTATAAATTGTTTCCACATTAAAAGAGTAATGTTCAGAAAAAGGGTAATCATAATCATGACAAGTTTTATAAATATAATCATCACTACTTTTTATAGCATAAGTTTCATCACAGTAATCATCATAAGTAGCAACTTTGTTCTCATCATAATCAATTGAAACCTCTTCCGAAATAGTGGATTCATCACTAAATAAAGTCATGACCTCTCGAAATCCACTTCCATAAATATTATAAGATTCAACATCCTCCAAAATAGTGGGGTCATTACTTCCTAAAGTTGACACTCTTCCAAACCCACTTTCATCAATATAATCATCATAGGTAGAAGGCATGCTATTATCATAACAACTTTGCATACCAAAACTTGGGAGGCTAAAAATATCATCTTCATTAAACGTAGCATCCCCAAGCTTGGGACAAACATTAATTACAGCAAATATATTCTCAGAAACATCATCTTCTTCAAACATAGCATCCCCAAGCTTGGGCCTTTTTATATCATAAGCATAATCACTCTCATCATTAATAGTATGGATAGCACCAATAGTATAGCAATTATCATATTCTTCCAAGCAAATGCCAAAAAGATTTTCAAGATCATAAGAAGTATCACTATCTTCTCAATCATAATCATCAAAACAAGCAATAGGCATAACGAGATCATCATCAAGTGCATCATCTTCCACAATTATTTTTGATTCATTTTCATGAGGCACAACAATAATAGGAGCAACATTATTTGGGAGAGATATCTTTTTACCTCTCTTCCTTTTTCTTTTCTTCTTCTTCACCACATCGTGTGTGGGTTCAATCCTCTTTTTGGAGCTCCTTATTAATGAGATTGGTTGAATAGAAGGCTCCTCCTCGTTACCTGATTCATCATAAGAAATAATAGGAGAATATTGGGAAGTCTCTTCCCTTTCGTTAGTATTCTCTTCATCTTCTATTTGTTTTCTTATGTTTATGTAATTGGCCACATAATGATTTTCAATGCAATTCACCGCACAATACACATAAATTTCCTCTAGATGAAAATCAAGAAGTTTATAACGGGCAAATTCTAGAAGATGCTTAGTTATACATTTCATTTCTTCGTAACCCATAAGCATACTAAGTTCATTATAATGTGCAAGGGAAATCAAGTCATCACAATTTTTGGACACGATTAGATCATGAAACAATTTGCATCGGATAGTTAAATGACCCCGTTCATTGCAAAGTTCACAAGTATGGCCAAGAAAATTTAAATTTTCAGCACAAACATCTAGCCTTTCTTGCAACAATTTAGTTTCTAAATGCTTATGCCTCTTGCAATATCTATCTGCCCTATTTGGTGTGTACTTGCAAACCCAATGCACTCCACAAAAATTGACATGTTTATAGGAGACATTTTCATCATAACTAGTGCAATCATCATTAGTACTATAGATATTCAAAGAGTTAATACTAACAACATTGCAATCATGCTCATTATTCAAAGATTTAGTGCCAAACATTTTAATGCATTCTTCTTCTAACACTTTGGCACAATTTTCCTTTCCATCATACTCACGAAAGATATTAAAAAGATGAAGCGTATGAGGTAAACTCAATTCCATTTTTTTATAGTTTTCTTTTATAAAATAAACTAGTGCTAAAACAAGAAACAAAAAGATTCGATTGCAAGATCTAAAGATATACCTTCAAGCACTAACCTCCCCGGCAACGGCGCCAGAAAAGAGCTTGATGTCTACTACGCAACCTTCTTCTTGTAGACGTTGTTGGGCCTCCAAGTGCAGAGGTTTGTAGGACAGTAGCAAATTTCCCTCAAGTGGATGAACTAAGGTTTATCAATCCGTGGGAGGCGTAGGTTGAAGATGGTCTCTCTCAAACAACCCTGCAACCAAATAACAAAGAGTCTCTTGTGTCCCCAACACACCCAATACAATGGTAAATTGTATAGGTGCACTAGTTCGGCGAAGAGATGGTGATACAAGTGCAATATGGATGATAGATATGAGTATTTGTAATCTGAAAATATAAAAACAGCAAGGTAAATAATGATAAAAGTGAGCACAAACGGTATTGCAATGCGTTCAAACAAGGCCTAGGGTTCATACTTTCACTAGTGCAAGTTCTCTCAACAATAATAACATAATTGGATCATATAACTATCCCTCAACATGCAACAAAGAGTCACTCCAAAGTCACTAATAGCAGAGAACAAACGAAGAGATTATGGTAGGGTACGAAACCACCTCAAAGTTATTCTTTCCGATCAATCCATTGGGCTATTCCTATAAGTGTCACAAACAGCCCTAGAGTTCGTAGTAAAATAACACCTTAAGACACACATCAACCAAAACCCTAATGTCACCTAGATACTCCAATGTCACCTCAAGTATCCGTGGGTATGATTATACGATATGCATCACACAATCTCAGATTCATCTATTCAACCAACACATAGAACCTCAAAGAGTGCCCCAAAGTTTCTACCGGAGAATCAAGACGAAAACGTGTGCCAACCCCTATGCATAGGTTCATGGGCGGAACCCAGAAGTTGATCACCAAAACATACATCAAGTGGATCAATAGAATACCCCATTGTCACCACGGGTATCCCACGCAAGACATACATCAAGTGTTCTCAAATCATTAAAAGACTCAATCCGATAAGATAACTTCAAAGGGGAAACTCAATCCATTACAAGAGAGTAGAGGGGGAGAAACATCATAAGATCCAACTATAATAGCAAAGCTCGCGATACATCAAGATCGTATCACCTCAAGAACACGAGAGAGAGAGAGATCAAATACATAGCTACTGGTACATACCCTCAGCCCCGAGGGTGAACTACTCCCTCCTCATCATGGAGAGCACCGGGATGATGAAGATGGCCACCGGTGAGGGTTCCCCCTCCGGCAGGGTGCCGGAACAGGGTCCTCATTGGTTTTTGGTGGCTATAGAGGCTTGCGGCGACGGAACTCCCGATCTCTTCTGTTCCCCGATGGTTTTAGGGTATATTGGTACATATAGGAGGAAGAAATACGTCAGGGGAGCCACGAGGGGCCCACGAGGGTGGAGGGCGCGCCCAGGGGGGTGGGCGCGCCCCCTGCCTCGCGGCTTCCTCGTTGATCCCCTGACGTGCATTCCAAGTCTCCCGGATTGCTTTCTTTCCAAAAATAACTCTCCCGAAGGTTTCATTCCGTTTGGACTCCGTTTGATATTCCTTTTCTTCGAAACACTGAAACAAGGGAAAAATAGGAACTGGCACTGGGCTCTGGGTTAATAGGTTAGTCCCAAAAATCATATAGAAGTGCTTAGTAAAGCCCATTAAACATCTAAGATGGATAATATAATAGCATGAATACTTCATAAATCATAGATACGTTAGAGACGTATCATGGTCGTCATTCCTTCTTGGCGGTGGCGGTAGTGGAGGAAGCCCAGCATTGCCCTGAGGACGGTCCTCGCGAGGCTGATCCCTCTAGGTGCCCTAGCGAGGCTGATCCTGCCAGCGGTCCTCACGAGGCCGGTCGCGCCACTCCTGGCGTGGTCCACGGTCGTTCCAGCGTCCTCCGCCACGTCCTCCTCCTCGGCCGTAGCCACGGTCATTGCGCTCGGGGCGTCGACCGAAGCGTACATTGCGAATGGCCCTGAGCTCCTGACAATCGTTGGTGTTGTGGCTGTGCACGTTGAGGAAGGCGCAAAACGGCCGGCTACTCTTGGATGACTCGGGGTGGTCCCTGCCGTGCTTCGTGTCCGGCTCTGCCACGAGTACGGCTGCTCCCTTGCGCTTCACGTCCTGGGCCTTGGCTTTCTTCTCCTCCAGGTCGGCAGCTGGGAGCTCGAGGAGGGAAAGGCGTCCTTCCTCAGCCCTTGCGCACTTGGTCGCCAGGTTGAACAGTTCCAGGGATGTGCACAGCTCCTCGTGGATGGCGAGCTCCTCCTTCATCTTGACGACACGGACGCCATCGGAGAACGCCGAGATGATGGCCTCGTCCATCACCTTGGGGATCTTGAGACGAACGTTGTTCAAGCGCTGGATGTACTTCTGGAGGGTCTCTCCTGGTTGTTGCTTGACGTGGCGCAGATCACCAGTGGCCGGGGGGCGGTCGCGAGTGCCCTAGAAGTTGGCGACGAAGCGGTCGCGCATCTCGTCCCAGGAGGAGATCGAGCCTAGAGGCCGGTTCAGGAGCCACGAACGAGTGCCATCCTTCAGCGCCATGGGGAACCTGTTCGCCATGACTTCCTCGTCGCCGTTGGCCGCCTCGATGCTCAGCTCATAGAGCTGCAGGAAGTCCGCGGGGTCGGGGGTTCCGTCGTAGCGCGGAGGCAGGTTTGGCTTGAACTTGCCCGGCCAGGCGACGCTACGCAGCTCGGGGGTGAAGGCGCGGCAACCGGCCGTGGTCACCGGGGCCTGTCTTGGAGGTGGAGCATGGTCTTGGCGCCCGCGCGCTGCCACGACGAGTGGCGCAGGGCCCTGCCGGAGCAAGCAATCCTGACGCGGCGGTGCAGGGAGCGGTGGAGCGTTCTCCCGCGGGCGAGGGACTTCTTGGCAGCTTCCTTCTTCGCGCATGGGCACCGGACGCGGTGGGTCGCGCCGCGGAGCCGCGCGCCTTGGCGCCAGGGCGCCGTCTTGGTGCAGAGGTGGCGGAGGTGCTCCGTGAGCTACGTCGCCCGTAGCTGGTGGTGGGCGAGGCAGCGAAAGGGACGGTGCAGGGGAGCCCCCTGTGGCGCAGACAAGCTCGGCGATGCGGTCCAGCCAGTCCTCGTAGAGGTCGTCGATGGGGTGGTAACGCAGGAGCTCGTGCGCCATGAGGAGTGCAGCCCACGCGTTCGTGGGAGCACGACGAGCGTGGGACGACGAACCGGCCGGGGTCAGCGATGGAGTGGCGGTGCGGCCGTCACGCCGCACCGAGGGGTGCAGTGAGGAAGCTTGCTGCTCGTTCCCCGCCGAGCCGGTAGCGGCATTGATGGCAGGCGACTGAGAATGATGAGGTGGCCCGCCGACGGGAGCCGTCTGGGCGACACGGGTGGCGAGGGCAGCCCTGCGCTCAGCGCGGGCTCGGCGGGCATCCGCCATCGATGCGACGAAGCGATGGGACGCGGATCAATGGAAGGAAAACTCCGGCGCACCCCTACCTGGCGCGCCAAATGTCGGATCTCGGGTTCCAGCAAAACCCTTAAGGTTCGAACTCTGGGGTGCGCGCGAAGATCTCTGCCTCGCGGATCACGCCCTCACACGTTTCGCGATCTCTAGGCTACCTCGACGAACTCGCAACACAAGGGACACACGATTTATACTGGTTCGGGCCACCGTTGTGGTGTAATACCCTACTCCAGTGTGGTGGTGGTCGATTGCCTCTTGGGCTGAGGATGAACAGTACAAAGGGAAGAACAGCCTCCTGAGGAGAGGTGTTCTTGTGCTTGGTGAACTTGAGGGTGTGTGAGGATTGCTCAAGATGGGATTCCCTCCTACTATGGTGGCTAGTCCTATTTATAGAGGCCCCGGTCCTCTTCCCAAATATTGAGCGGGAAGGGATCCCACAATGGCCAATTTGAAAGGGGACAGCTAGTACACCTTATCCTGACAAAAGTAGTCTTTGCCTGCCAAAGGCTCTGTGTAACACCCCGCATGTAACTTGCCATATTTGTTACTCCGACTCTTGCCATTTCCGGCTATGTGATACGTTTTTCCCTCCGTTGTCGGGTTTTGTCTTTTGTTTTGTATTTTGTCATGTCATGCATTTTCATATCATGTCATCATGTGCATTGCATTTGCATACGTGTTCGTCTCATGCATCCGAGCATTTTCCCCGTTGTCCGTTTTCCAATCCGGCGCTCCTATCTCCTCCGGTGCACCCCTCTTGTTTTCTTTCGTGTGCGTGTGTCAAACTTTCTCGGAATGGACCGAGGCTTGTCAAGTGGTCTTAATATACCACCCGGAGACTACCGGTCAAGTTTCGTTCCATTCGGAGGTCGTTTGGTACTCCAACGGTTAACCGGGCATCCGCAAAGTCCATTTGAGTGTCCAGCAAAAAACCCCTCCAAAACCAGCCCAAAACCCACCAAACTCTCTTCCATGCTCTAGGTCGTTCGATCACGATCGTGTGGGCGAAAACCGCACCTCATTTGGAGTCTCCTAGCTCCCTCTACCTATTTATAAGTGGGCATCCCGAAAAACAAAATCACAGACGAACCCTAACCCTCTCCCTCCGCGCCGCGCCGGACGCGTCCGCTCCGGCCGGACAACGTCCGCCCGCCTCCGGCCTCCCACCGCGCCGGCCCGCGAGCCCGCCGCGGGCCCGCCGGCCCGCATCGCCGCCGCCCGCGCCGCGCGCGCCCGCCACCGCCTCACCTCCCGCGCCGGGCGCCGCCGCCGGCCCGCACCGCCGCCGCTGAGCCGCCCGCCGCCGCCGCCACCGGCCCCGCCGTGCCCCGCCCGCCGGCGACCGGTCCCTCCCCGCCGGCGCCGCCCTCCTCCGCCCTCCTCCGCGGCCTCCCTCTCCTCCTCCGGTGCCCACTCCGGCCGAGCCCAGCCCGAGCCGGCGAGCTCCTGTAGCAGTTGCTCGATCCAGATCCGATCGAACCACCGTACGTCGACTCTTTCTCGCGCCCGTTTTTTTTCTCTAAGTCTGGAAAATTCTCAGCATGTGCTCCTGTTCGAGATGCGATAACTTCTTGCATGTAGATCCGATTCACGCGTATAATATGTCAAATTGTTCGCCTCGTGATGCTCTTCATTTTATTCAATTGCACCATGTTCATTAGAGGTCATATTGATGCCCAAATCTTCGTTGGAAGAGGGCTAGTTGCTGTTATTCTCTGGTTCTTATCAGAACTTGGAGATTTGTCATTTTTGTATCATTTATTCTGTGCATCTTTTCAGCATGAGCTCTACATGTGTTTTGAAGTATTCCATGCCATCTTTCCAGTGGTATAGTCCGTGTATTTTTGTGATCTCTGTGGGGACTAGCACAAGCATGCAAAGTAGGCTCCGTAATAATTCGGATTTCAGGGACTGATTTCTCGAAGTCCTAGTCTGCTGTAATTTTGTTGCCATGTAAACTTGATGCTACAGAGAGATCCATGCATATTTTGGAGATATTCAGTAAGGATGTTTTGTAGCTATAGTTGTAATTGATCCATTCCTGCAATTGTTTGCAATTTGAGAGTACCATAGCATGACTCAATCTTGCTCTACGTTTGCTATAAAATATTTCTGGCAGATCCTTAACATGAGATGCATTTTTGCCAAGCTTATTGTAGTTGATCCATACATGCTATGCAATTGTTCTTGCCATGGATAGCTTCATAAACATTCCATATTGCTGTAGTTATACTTGGTTTGTCATGCATTGCTCTGTCGTGAGTGCATCAAGCTTACAAAGAGGCCTACATATTAATATTTCTGCCATGCTCTGTTTTCTGCCAAGTCTGAAACCTGATAACGAAACTTGCTATGTTTACATGCTTGCCATCATATCTTCTGGTCCTTTTTGGCTTATGGTCATTAAGGGACTTTTGTCATGTGAATTTAGTAGAACACTACCATGCCTTGTTTTTCTATGTTAAGTTCCTGTAGCATGTTGATTTCGTGCTCTGAACATTGCTACCTGATGCTGATTTCTGCCATGTCCAGTTTTTCACTAAGTCTGTGAACCTGTAATCTTTTGCACTTTTGCCATGCTTGTTTCAGCTTGATATGTTGTGAACTAGCCGTAGCTCAGTGTTCATCTTTTGTCAAGCATCTCCTGTAGATTACTGTCATGTGCTTTGTTGCTATGTTGGGGTTCTGTAGCATTGCTACTTGTTGCATTTTAATTGCTATCTTGCTGTTTATCGCAGTTTAGTGTCATTCTTATTTTGCTTGTCATTTGCAAACCGTGCATCCGATTCCGGTGATCTTTATATAGATTTCGACCGAAATCATCTCATCTTTCCAGTGGCATGCTTGGTTTGCCAAGTTACTGCTATGTTCATCATTTTCCTTCCGGAGCACGCATATGCATCGCAAATCATATTTTGCATATCATACATGTCTTGCATCATGTTGCTTGTGCATTTCTCGTTGTTGATTGTGGTTTCGTTTGTTTGTGTTCTTGTCTTGGGTAGAGCCGGGAGACGAGTTTGTCAACGAGGAACCTGTCGAGTACGCTTACGAGGATCAAGCTTTCGACAACTCTGAGAATCTTGCAGGCAAGATGACCACCCCTCGAAATCACTTCTATCTTTGCTATGCTAGTTGTTCGCTCTATTGCCATGCTACGCTACCTATCACTTGCTATATCATGTCTCCTATTTTAGCCATGTCAGCCCCTAACCATCCTTTCCTAGCAAACCGTTGTTTGGCTATGTTACCGCTTTTGCTCAGCCCCTCTTATAGCGTTGCTAGTTGCAGGTGAAGTTGAAGTTTGTTCCATGTCGGAACATGGATATGTTGGGATATCACAATATCTCTTATTTAATTAATGCATCTATATATTTTGGTAAAGGGTGGAAGGCTCGGCCTTATGCCTGGTGTTTTGTTCCACTCTTGCCGCCCTAGTTACTGTTATACCGGGATTATGTTCCTTGAGTTTGCGTTCCTTACGCGGTTGGGTGATTTATGGGACCCCCTTGACAGTTCACCTTGAATAAAACTCCTCCAGCAAGGCCCAACCTTGGTTTTACCATTTGCGACCTATACCTTTTTCCCCCGGGTTTTCTAGAGCCCGAGGGTCATCTTTATTTTAAACCCCGGGCCAGTGTTCCTCTGAGTGCTGGTCCAAACTAGAGCCACTTGCAGCGCCACCTTGGGGAAACTCGAGGATTGGTTTTAGCTGTACGTAGTGTTCATCCGGTGTGCCCTGAGAACGAGATATGTGCAGCTCCTATCGGGATTTGTCGGCACATTCGGGCGGCTTTGCTGGTCTTGTTTTACCATTGTCGAGATGTCTTGTAAACCGGGATTCCGAGACTGATCGGGTCTTTCCGGGAGAAGGTTTATCCTTCGTTGACCGTGAGAGCTTATGATGGGCTAAGTTGGGACACCCCTGCAGGGTAATATCTTTCGAAAGCCGTGCCCGTGGTTATGAGGCATATGGGAATTTGTTAATGTCCGGTTATAGATAACTTGTCACTTGACCCAATTAAAATACACCAAGTGCGCGTGTAGCCGTGATGGTCTCTTCTCCGCGGAGTCCGGGAAGTGAACACGGTCTGTGTTATGTATGAAGTAAGTAGGTGTTCAGGACCTCTTCTTGGTCATTGCTAGATGACGTCCGTTCCTTTGCTTCTCTTCTCGCTCTCATTTGCGCAAGTTAGCCACCATATATGCTTTTGCCGCTGCAGCTTCACCTCTTGCACCCTTCTTGTCCTATAAGCTTAAATAGTCTTGATCTCGCGGGTGTGAGATTGCTGAGTCCCCGTGACTCACAGATACTTCCAACAACAGTTGCAGGTGCCGACGATGCCAGTGCAGACGATGGCGTCGATCTCAAGTGGGAGTTCGACGAGGAACGTGGTCGTTACTATGTGTCTTTTCCTGATGATCAGTAGTGGAGCCCAGTTGGGACGATCGGGGATCTAGCATTTGGGGTTGTCTTATTTTCATCTGGATTTTGGCCGTAGTCGGTCTATATGATTGTATTTTGGATGATGTATGAATGATATTTATGTATTGTGTGAAGTGGCGATTGTAAGCCAACTCTTTATCCCATTCTTGTTCATTACATGGGATTGTGTGAAGATGACCCTTCTTGCGACAAAACCACTATGCGGTTATGCCTCTAAGTCGTGCCTCGACACGTGGGAGATATAGCCGCATCGTGGGCGTTACACTCTGGTGGTGACGCCGTCTTGGGCTCCACGGTGACCTCCGTCTTGCCGTCCTGCTGGTCTTGGTCTCGTTGCATCGATAGGGAAACCTTTGCTTGATGCCTCGGTACTCCTCGCCTGCGCTTGCCCCCTTAGCACCAAAGGGGAAACAAGGACACTGTGCGCGCTGGCGCCCGCCTGGCCTTGGTCGTCATGGCTCACGTCACGAGAACCTCGCGAGGTTTGTCTTGCCTTGGTCTCTCCGCCCCTCGCGAGCCAGCCTGGTGAGGCCGCTCCCGAGGAGGTTTTGTGTCATCCGCCTCGCGAGGCTTGGCCCCTCGCGAGGATCTTGAAAGTTTGTTGGTGAAGATGGGCCGTACGGGCCCGCTCACAGAGCCACGCCGTGGGCCGCAGGCAGGCAAGTCTGGGGACCCCCATTCCCAGAACGCCGACAATCTTGGTCTCAACACATGAGTAGGTGTTTCTCTCTCAAAAAATGTATGCTGGAAGTGTAGGCATGTTCTGATGGCTCTCTCCACGAACGAAGAGTGGGTGGAGGGGTATATAGCCTCCACACAAAATCTAACCGTTACACACAATTTACCAAACTCGGTGAGACCGAATCATGAAACTCGGTCAGACCGATTTAGTTCAAAATGTGAACGTTAGGCTTTTCGGTGGGACCGGCATGTCAACTCGGTGGGACCGATTTCATTAGGGTTAGGGCATAACGTAATCTCGGTGAGACCGATCACACAAACTCGGTAGGACCGATTTCTGTAATAGGCAAACAGAGAGTTGGTGAGGCAAACTCGGTGGGACCAAATCGCTCATTTCGGTGAGAACAAAATGTTACGAAAGGGAAACAGAGAGTTTGCATTGCGAGCTCGGTGGGAGCGATCGCTCATCTCGGTTGGATCGAGATCCCTATCGGTGAGACCGAACTGGCTATGGTTTCTGGCAGTGGCTATGTCAAGTGAACTCGGTGGTGCCGGATAGATCAAATCGGTGGGGCCAAGTTTGACTTTTGGTTTGGGACATATGTCGATATGAGAAAGTGGTTGAGGGTTTTTGGAGCATATCACTAAGCATTTTGAGCAAGCAAGCCATTAAGCAACACCTCATCCCCTTTTAATAGTATTGGCTATCCTATGGACTCAATGTGATCTTGGATCACTAAAATGGAAATGTAGAGTCTTGAGCTTGAGCCAATATGTGTCCTTAGCATTTTGAGGGGTCCACATTCCTAGTCCATGCCATGCCAATCACTGAACTTTCTGAAATGATCATCTTGAAACATCATTAGTTCGATGAGCTTTATGTTGTTAGGAATTACCAAAACTACCCAGGGATAGTTGCACTTTCAATCTCCCCCTTTTTGGTAATTGATGCCAACATATAGATCAAAGCTTCGACAAATGGTAATAAGAGTTAAACACATCGTCGCTTTGAGAAGTATGTGATAAGTAAGAGGTCCCCCTAAATTTGTGCGTTATTTAAAATTTGCTTTTGAATGCAAATGCACAATCGATTAGGATCATGGGTTACTCTTCCATGTTACATACATCTTGGTGGAGCGCTCAAAGTGATAGAAAGTAAAAACATGCACTCATCACCAAGCAAAGTGAATGATCATACAAGAGATATAAAAGATAACATCATCCAAGCAAGCATTAAGGTAGGATATGATCAAACACATGACCATACAAGTATCTCACACACATAGGCATAAAGTATTAAGCAAGCACACAAAAGTATCAACCGAATAGCAAAAGAGACAAAAGAGGCATCGAAGCCTATGATCTATACATTTCTCCCCCTTTGGCAACAAGTTACCAAAAAGTTTGAAAATGCATAGTGCTATGCGTCTCTCTAGGATTGATCTTCGGGAGGTGGTGTTGATAGGACTCCAAGGACGAAAGCATCTGTAGAAGTTTTTGGAGCTGGTGGAGTGGCAACTGGAGGTGGCACTGAAGATGTGGCTGCTGGTGCTGATGTAGTAGCTCTAGTGTCAGCCATGGGCACTGCAGCTGACCTCTGACCTCTGTGCACTCTCTGAAAGGCATCTGTGGTAGCCCGCCCTTTCCTCTCCTTAGCTTCTTCCTGGAGCTGCTCAACAGCTGTCTGCATCTCAGACACTTTTAAATCAAGATCATAGAACTTTGTCTCAATGATCCTTTCCAGGCTCTCTTGGTTCCGAGTCAGGATGGCCAAGCCCTTCTCAATCCGCAAGGTTGCCTGAATTAGATAAGCAAGTTGATCTTGTTTGCTCTTTAGAAACACTTGAGATGCCTCTTCAACACTTGGCATCTTTGCAGCTTTTTCAGCCTTTGCCTTCTCTCTCTTTTCTTGTGCCTGCACAGATGTGGGATCTTCTTCACTCATGACAACAGTATTGTCCTCAAAGTCTGGTCTCAAAGGTAGATGCTGCTTATCCAACAGGTAGGTGCCTGTGCCCATCTTGGAGTTGATGAGCACCTGAATATGTGGAGCATACCCACAAGATCTCTGCTGATCTACATCTGTCCTCTTGATTGTCTCCACAATCAGGCTCATGACTTTGCATTTTTGGGGCACATCAAATATCTGCAGCAAGTTGATTGAATGACCTCTGATCATCTTGTGATCTCTAGATTTTAGCAACAATATATGCCTCAGAATGCTGTTGATTGTAGCTAAGCTAGACAACAAATAATGAACAGACCCAAGCTTATGAGTTTCCAATGATTTGTCTGGAATTTCCTTGTACATGTTGGCCATTGAGTTGTGGTCTTTCTTCTTGGCATAGACATCCAAGTCATCTTCATGCTCTTCAGGAGCATTGATCAACTTTGCCCACTCATCAACAGTTGATTGGTACCTTGTACCCTCAGACATCCAAACAATTCTACCATCTAAATAAAAATGAGCTGTAGAGTAGAATTGCATGATGAGTTCATCATTCAATTTTGTCAGCTTCTGACCCACAAACTTGTCCACACCACATTGCCTATAGCTCTCATGCACACCTGGAGAATGGTCTTCATTCTCATCAATGTATTTCTAGTCTGTCCAATTCATATCACAAACAATGGGCTTCTTGTCAAGCAAAATGGTTTCATAGAAATCCTGATGCTCTTTGTTATGGAACCTGTAGTCCACAACAATCCTCCTCCTCACAGTATATGGATCACTTTGTCTCCAAATTCTGAGACCTGCATCCTTCCTGATGCTCATATCTTCTGCCACTGGATGGATGTCATCATGACCTGGAATCTTAGGTTTGAGCTTCCTTAGCACTTGGGCTTCAGCATCTTCTTCTTCATCCATCTCAGGCACTAGGGCCTTGTTCTTTTCAGCAGCTGGAATATTCCTTGTGCTCCTCTTGGGCTTTGAAGTCTTTGGAGCTTGAGCAGAAGCTTTGGGGGCAGTCTTGGGCTTTGAAGGGGCAGCCCCTGACTTAATGGCATCCCCCATCAGCTTTTGAGTCTTGGGTGTTGGAGCAGCATCCTCTTCCTCCTCATCAGATGAGTGCTTTTCAAATTCTTCCATTGGATCCACCTTCTTGCACCATCTTCCTCTCTTTCTTTCCTTCTTCTTGCCCTCACCAGCAGCCTCTCCTCCAGTTGACTTGGAAGTTTCATGAGTGGAGGCTCTGGCCTTTGACATAGGAACTCTCTTGGCAGGTGCCTTCTTGTACATTCCAGGTTTTGTTGCAGCAGCAGCTCCATATTCCTTCTTCAGCACTTTCTTCTTGGAGCTCACTTCCTCCTCAGCAGCCACATAGTCCTCATCCTCTGAGTCTGAGTTCCTCTTCTTCCTTGTTCTTGTAGCTACCTTGGGCAAATTGCTTGGAGTGCTCCTGCTGCCCTCATCATAGCTGCTAGAGGGACTAGTGACCTCACTCAGGTTCATTTGCTCTTCTGACTTGTTTTGGCTATCACTTTGATCAGACATACTCGCAAAGCAAACTGACATCAGACCCTGTTAATAGATATAGATGAGGTAGAGTGGATAAGCATCACAAAGTGCAGAGTTTTTGCAAAACAAATGAGTCAAAAACTTAGTTTTGGTTTTCCACAGAAAGCATTTCGGAGCTACCGATTTGTTAAACTCGGTGACACCGAAGCAACTTTTGGAATCTAAACTAGTGAAATCGGTCTGACCGACTCACAGTTCGGTGACTCCGAGATTGCTAGGGTTTCACAGAGAGTTGAACTCGGTCACACCGATTTGCAATTTTTGGTCAGACCGAAAAATGCAAGTGCAATGGCCTAAGCCAAATCGATGGGACCGATTTCCATAACTCAGTCGGTCTGAGATGAGTTCGGCGGAAACCTAACCCTAAATTTTTGAACCAAATATAATCTAAGGAATGTTCTTGCTGGACAAGATGATCTCAAACGTGGTAAAGAACATGGCATTTTCTTTGTGCTAAGAATCGAAGGTAAGAACAGCACAAAGTTTCAAACTCATACCTAGTTCGGCAGTGAGTTCACTACGGCAGCAACGACGGGGTTGAATCCCGTTGACGGCGATGGAAACCAGCGGAGGGAGGTCACTGGCGACAAGAAGACGATCCAGAGACCCGAGGTGGCAGAGCAGAACACGTGCGGGATGAAGGGTTTTGGAGAGATTTCCAAAATTTAACCCGTCGGTATATATATCCTGACCCTGTCGGTGAGACCGAGTGGAACAACTCAGTAGCACCGAGATGCAGAATCGCAAGCGGTTACTGCAACTCGGTGTGACCGAAAAGTTCTAACCGGTTGCACCGAGATTGAAAACCTAGATCAAACTCAGTGAACTCGGTTAGACCGAAAAGGATGAATCGGTCAGACCGAAATGCACAGAGAGGTTTTGGAAGTTTAAGTCTATGACAAATCGGGACTCCGAGTGCTCCTCACACAGAGTGTTCGAATCTGACTTGATCAAACTTTGTGATGTAGCATGAAAAGAGTTTGAGACGAGAAAAGCATAGATAGCTAGAGTAAGTTCTTAGGCATTCTTGTCCATCCATTTGGCAAAAGAGA
Organism: Aegilops tauschii subsp. strangulata; assembly: GCF_002575655.3. Classification (NCBI taxonomy): domain Eukaryota; kingdom Viridiplantae; phylum Streptophyta; class Magnoliopsida; order Poales; family Poaceae; genus Aegilops; species Aegilops tauschii. Next base: position 327,807,271 of record NC_053040.3, read on the forward strand.
AAAGGCCAAACAATCAAAGCAACAAATGGATGTCCTCGAATGACTAAAATATGCAACCAACATGCTCACACAATAAAATGCAAATGAAATATGTGACAAAGCATGCACAAACACTCTAGCATCTATCAAGCAATTGGCGATGACTAGGTCGTCTATATATGAGTATATTGACTTAGGGGTCAAATGAGAACATTTGACCATAGGTCATACTCATCGTTTAAGCTCAAGTGGGGTTACCACTTTTACATAAAGCATTGTTGTGTTCACACCATTAGAGTTGCTTTAGCTCAATTTTTTGAGTAAAGCTCCCCCTAGATGTGATATCCCCCCTAAGAGGGATGAACTAACCTTGGGTTTTGTCAATGATGACTTCATGTAGATGTTGAAGATGTGGATGCTCAATGCTGATGTAGATCATTTGGAGCAATCCATTGGAGTGAGTTGCACTTTCAATACCTACACGGGTTAGTCCCACAAGGAACAAACAAGGATATCCATAGAGATAGAGTGATGTTCACACAAGATGATGTCCATGAAAGCATTAGGTTACCTTGTCCCTTGTCTTACCAACAAGAGGGTTTGTGACTCCATGAACTAGTGCAAGATGTGGAAGTTGTTTGCACTTGTCCTCGCCAAGATGATATGAGTGAAGTATGTTGGTGGAGTCACCCTCAAGAACTCTCTGGTTCTTCTTCTTTGGGATCCACATCATCTTGATGGGAATCCTTGGAGTTGTAGTCGTACTTGATGAAGTAGAACTTGATGTAGTCTTGGGAATCCACTTGACCAAGACCTTAGGAGCATCTTCAAATGCATCAATCTCCTCTTGAAGCTTGTCCTTGCCCTTTTGCTTGTGGTCTTGTGGTGGAAGATCATCTTAAGCTTATGTCCCGTGGAAAGAAGTAGGATCATACTTCTCTTGTTGAAGAACAAACTTCGTCTTGGGGTATTGATCTTCTTCCCACTCAACTCCATTGGCATTGAACTTTCGTTCAAAACCAACACCTTGATTCTTCTGGTGTCTTCCTTGCTTGCGTACAATTTCCTCAAATTGCTTACTTCCGGCAAGGCTCTTGTAAACACCTTTCTCTATAATTCCCTTCAATAAGCTATTTTCTTGCTCTAGTGTAACTTCGCTAAGAGAATCATTAGTGGAATCAAGAGAACTACTAGAAGCAACAACATTGGATTTAACATGATTATTGTTACAACTAGAATAAGAATCTTTCTTGCTCTTGTTGCTAGATTTTACTTGTGGCATGTAAGTAAACAAGAGTAAACGCTTGGCAATGTAAGAAGAACTTTTCTTGCGAAGATCATCATTGATTGCTTTTAGAAACCCATGTTCTTGCTCAAGGTTGAGCTTTTCAAAGCATAGCTTCTCATTAGCCTTTAAAAGTTCTCGATGATCTTCCAAGGTAGTTTCATGAGCTAACTTAAGAGTGTTTAGCTCTTTAGTTAGACGCTCAGTCTCCTTCTTATCATCATCACTCGTTTTATCTTGATTAGCATGATTAATAGAAAGTTCATCATAGTTTTCATCACTAAAGTTGTCAACAAGTAAATCATCATCACCTAGCAAATCATCTTCATCAGTATTGAAATCAACATACTCGGGGTGTGATACCTTTGGGCCTTTAGCCATGAAGCATCTTCCAATTCCTTCATTTGGTGAGTCAATATGTCATAGGAGTTGGTTGACACAAGTGCTAGACCGGCAACACCTTCATCTTGAGTATATTCGGAGTCGGAGTGGTAACTTCTTTTGGAGTGATGGTCGGAGTCGGAGCCGGACACCCATTCACCAACATGAGCTTGATGTCTTTGTTTTGAGTAGCTCTTTGATGATTTGTCCTTCCTTTCTGAATCCTTGCTTCCCCGAGAGGTTATTCGTTCATAACGATCATCTCTACTCCTTCTCTCCCTTGGAGGTGATTCTTCTCTTCTACTTCTCCTTTTGGGTGAATCTTCTCTTCTTTTGTAGGGATCCGTACACTCATTGGAGTAGTGTCCGAGTCTTCCACAATTGTAGCAATTACACTCACGACTTGAAGATCTTTTGTCGTTATAGGACCTTGACTTGGAACTTCTTTCCTTGCTTCTACTCTTGTAGAACTTGTTGAAGTTCTTCACCATTAGGCTCAATTCCTCATTGAAGGTTTGTTTCTCACTTGATGATGTAGGAGCATCGCATGAGGCTTTGTAAGCACCACTTGACTTGTTGTGAAGCTCTTCCTTATCCTTGAGTGACATCTCATGAGCAAGAATTCTTCCAATGACTTCCGTTGGCTTGAGATCTTTGTAATTAGGCATCATTTGGATCAATGTGCACACGGTATCATATTTTCCATCCAAGGCTCTTAGGATCTTCTTGATGATGAATCTATCGGTCATCTCTTCACTTCCTAAGCCAGCAATCTCATTTGTGATGAGAGCAAGCCTAGAGTACATTTCAGCGACACCTTCACCATCCTTCATTTTGAACTTGTCAAGTTGACTTTGAAGCACATCCAATTTGGATTCCTTGACGGAGTCGGTACCCTCATGCATATCAATCAAAGTATCCCAAATTTCCTTTGCATTCTCAAGACGGCTGATTTTGTTGAATTGTTCGGGGCACAATCCATTGAAGAGGATATCTCAAGCTTGAGTGTTGTATTGCAGCATCTTCAACTCTTCCGCGGTAGCTTCACGGTTTGGTTCTCTCCCATCAAAGAATTCACCTTGCAAGAAAATACACACGATAGCCCAAACGACAAGGTTATGTCCAAGAATATGCATTTTCATCTTATGCTTCCAACTAGCAAAATTAGTACCATCAAAGTAAGGATCTCTATGGTGGTAATTTCCCTCGCTAGACGCCATACTCTCCTAGGTTGTGAAACCAAGGCTACCTATCGGCATCCTGCGAATGGGGTTACCCCGACTTGCCTGCCTGCGGCCCACGGTGTGGCTCCACCAACGGCCTGGTACGGCCCAGCTTCAACAACAACTGCTCAAGACCCTCGCGAGGGGCCAAGCCTCACGAGGCGGACGACACAAAGACCTCCTCTGGGGCGGCCTTGCTAGGCTGGCTCCTGAGGAGCGGAGATATCAAGGCAAGGGGCACCTCGCGAGGTTCGCATGACGTGAGCCACGATGACCAATGCCAGGCGGGCGCCGGCGGGTGCAGTGTACCAGTTTACTGTTTGGTGCTAAAGAGGCAGCCGCAGGCTAGGAGTCCCAAGGTATCAGGCAAAGGTTTTCATATGGGTGCAACGAGACCAAGACCAGTGGGACAGCAGGACGGAGGTCATCGCGGAGCCCACAGCTGCATCACCACTAGAACCTTTAGCAGGCGAAGACCACCTTTTGTCAGGATAGCTTGAACTAATTGTCTCCCTTCAAAATTGGCCGTTGTGGGATCCCTTCCCGCCTAACATTTGGGAAGAGGACCAGGGCCTCTATAAATAGGACTAGCCACCACCATAAAAGGGAGGATCATCGAGACCACCCTCATACGCATCAGCTCCCCGAGCTCAAGAACACCTCTCCTCAGGAGGCTATTCCTACCTTGTACTTGTTCGTCCTCAGCCTACCAAGAAATCCACCACACCACACTAGAGTAGGGTATTACACCACAACGGTGGCCCGAACCAGTATAAACCCTCGTGTTTCTTGTTCCTTGGGTTCGACGAGCTAGGCCTTGAGATCGTTGTGCAAGCGAGCTAGGGGGAGGGAGTCCTTTGTGCGCACCCCAGAGTTCGAACCTGAAGGGTTCGCCGGAACCCTGAATTCAACATTTGGCATGCCAGGTAGGTGTGCGCCGAAGCCTTCTTCTCCACCAATCGACCTGCCACCACCCCGCGCTTCCGATGTCTGACGACCCGAGGACCCACGCCGACCACTCGGTTGCCTGGCCCGCCCGTGCGCCGCCGTCCGCCCAAGAAGACCTCAACTCCGTGCTCCAGGCGACCCGCGCACAGCCCAGCGCCCGCGGCCACGGGCAGCGCGGGCCGGCACCCACCGGCCTCGCGCCGCGGCGCACGCGTGCAGCCGCGCAATCCTCGGGTTACGCTGCGGCAACGACACCACACACCCGACGGGAGCAGGCGAACATGTGAGCCGCGCTCATCGTGGCGCGGGAGCTGCTGCGGTCCAGGTTGGCGGAGAGCGGCCGCGACGCGCTGCTAGAACGAGTCGTTGAACTGCTGGACGCAGCCTGCAGGGATACGCCGCCTTTCTGCTCCTTGGCCACACCCCAGGTCGTGGAGGAAGCACGCGTGAGATCCCAACGAGCCCGCGCACCCGCTAGAGCGTTAGGAGGATCTGGTAGCACCAACACAGGCCCTGGCGTGGGCCGTCCTCTCACGACCGTGCCGCCACCAGGAGGGAAAAGCAACGGCGGCCCTCTGCACGGACGCGCTGGAATGCCACGACTGGTGGTTCAAGGCGTGGGGCACCTGGGTTACGGTTCCGGCACGGCGATCGCGGACGCCTATGTGCCCCGCATGATGAACTTGGAGTACCTGCCGGGGGAAGGCTCCGATCCGTTCCCCGGACCGGGATGGGCAGCTGGAGAGCCCGAGGCGCGAGCCTTCCACGAGCCGCCTGGAGGCTTCGCCGACCCCTTCACGGACGATGACGGCGCGGTATGGACAATATCTCAGGCGTAGGCTTTTACTAACCCTAAACTGTAGGAGAACCAGGCTACAGTAGCAGCTCCAGACCTTAGGGCAGTAGCCCTGCCCCCGGTGGGAGTGGTGCTCTAGGGGCTGCGCGGGAGAGGCCCGGAGCCAGGCCCTCCCTCGCGTCGCATGGAGCAAGGCGCAGGATGGAGGTAGGTCCTCTGCCGGGGGAAGCGCTAGCGAGCCTCTCCCCCCCCCCCCCGGCGGAGGGCCCGTTGTCACCGAGGGTGCCGCCAGCGTCCTCTTTGCCCCTTGGTCTCGTCTTGGTTTCCGGACGCCCCAATGGTGGTCGAGGGTGGTGTAGGGTGGGGCCCTCGCCTGGCGATATGAAGTAAGGCTCGCGCCTGTGAAGGTCTCGGCTCGTGACACTCTCACGTAATAATGAGTGGGGCTGTACACGCCCCAGAGTCTCCAGAGTGTCGCACTCGGGCCTCGTGGGCTCCCGCCCACGTCCTAGTGGAAGCACCATGCTCCGGGCTGGCCGTCGACACTATCCCCAATGACTATGCTCACAGCCAGTGAAAGCACTTAGCTCCGCGCTGGTGGGAAGACAAGAAGACTAGCTAGGTGCCGGACGCGGCCATTTGCTTTCAATCCCTTTTCTGTAGCTCGATTTGCCGCCTTTTGGATTTGAACTTGGAATCTCATTTTCTTTGTCAAGTTGGGGGAGCCTTCTTGTTTTGGTGAATTTCTTGCATTTTGGTTGCGTGCTTTGTTTCAAGGTTTGCGCCTGCTACCCCTTCCCTCGCGAGTGCCTCGCAAGCGGGGGCCGGGTGTAGTATACGCATAACGACCGTCCTCACGCAGGTCCGGATGGTGGGGACCCCCCCAGGACCGAGAGCGCAATCTCTGTAAGACCATCGCGCGCACCCTGCTAAGATCTAGTACTCACTCCTCGCGAGGCCCTCTCAGGCAGTTTAGCAGGCCCCTCGGGAAATCTAACCCTCGTGAGCCCCGGAGGTCCCCTCTCAGGAGCAAGGCGCACCGACAGCCACCAAACTAGTTCAAGGACCGCTGGGACAAGGTAAATTACAGCAGCAAGGCCTGCTGAGGGGCTCGAGAGCTCGCAGAAGCACGTTCAAACTTAGCTTAAACAATAAAATAGTAATTTCCTTACACAAGGGGACCCCCTCCAAAATGCTCTTATGCCTCGCGAGGTCGTGTCCAAGTCTTTGCGTGCAGGTCCAAGCAAGGGAGCGTGGGCTCAATCGGACATGTCGCTCCCAACGCCGTCCTGGTCGCTCTCATATGCGCTGCTGGCGCTGTCGCTGGCATCGTCTTCGCCGTCATCAATCGCGCCGTCTTCGTCCGCCGCGACCACCACCGCGTCGTCTTTGATGGCGAAGGCCTGGACCAGTGCATCCACGTTATCATCCACCCAACGCGCCAAATTGTCCCGGATAGCCCCAGGTGAGGGAGTGCTGGACTAAGGGGTCCTCGGGCATCCGGCCTGTTAGCCATGGGCCGGACTAATGGGCTATGAAGATACAAAGACCGAAGACTCTACCCATGTCCGGATGGGACTCCTTGGCATGGAAGGCAAGCTTGGCGACCAAATATGAAGATTCCTTTCTCTATAACCAACTTTGTGTAACCCTAGTCCCCTCCGGTGTCTATATAAACCGGAGGGCTTAGTCCGTAGAGGATAGATACAATCATAGTCAGACATGCTAGACTTCTAGGGTTTTAGCCATTACGATCTCGTGGTAGATCAACTCTTGTAATACTCATTTTCATTAAGATCAATCAAGCAGGAAGTAGGGTATTACCTCCATAGAGAGGGCCCGAACCTGGGTAAACATTGTGTCCCTCGTCTCCTGTTACCATCGACCATAGACGCACAGTTCGGGACCCCCTACCCGAGATCCGCCGGTTTTTACACCGACATTGGTGCTTTCATTGAGAGTTCCACTGTGTCGTCATCAAAAGGTTTGATGGCTCCTTCGATCATCTATAACTATGTTGTCCAAGGGGAGGTCTTCCTCCCTGGGCAAATCTTCGTATTTGGCGGCTTCGCACTACGGGCCAACTCGCTTGGCCGTCTGGAGCAGATCGAAAGCTATGCCCGTGGCCATCGGGTCAGATTTGGAAGCTTGAACTACATCGCGAATATCTGTGGAGACTTGATCTTCGATGGATTCGACACCACGGCAGCCGCTCCGTGCCACCATGATGAACATGACGTAAATGTCATCGAACCATACCCAGGAAATTGCACCTGTAACCGCTCTGGCCTTAGATCCGGAGCAAATCGCGCCATCCAAGGACGGGAGGCTCAACCCCGCCACGGAAGCCGCAGACTCAGCGGCGTTGGAGCAGCACACAGACCTAACTTCAAGTGACATCTGTGTCACCGGAACCATGGACTCGTCTCCGGCTACGGGTTCCGAACCTTGTGAGTCCGCATACGTCGAGCTTGATCAGTCATCGATCCTCGAATTCGGCTCGGCGGACATCTTCCGGCACTCGCCTTTGGGCGACATGCTAAACTCATTAAAAGGTCTATTCTTAGCGGGGGACTCTCAGCTGAATTATGTCCGGTTCGAACTGGAGGCTGATGATGGAGAATTTCGCTTCCCATCCGCCACCCACTTCATAGCCACTATAGACGACTTAACCGACATGCTCGATTACGGCTCTGAAGACATCGACGGTATGGACGACGATGCCGATGAGGAGCAAGGTCAAAACCCACCGTTTACCGGACGCTGGACGGCCACTTCTTCGTACGACATGTACATGGTGGATACACCTAAAGAACCTAACGACGATGACAAAGAAGATCCAGTCAAGGATAAACCTCCTGAGACACAGCCTAAGTGCCGGCGTCAGCGGCGCCGCTCTAAGTCATGTCGTGCTAAAGAAAGCAATACCGGCATGGGAGAAAACAACATTCCGGACGATGCCGAAGACAATGAAGACCCTGTTGAGGCAACTTCCGAACAGGAGGAACAGGAAAACGGGCAAGTTAGCCCTGATGAACAGGCCATACATCACGACTCGGACGACAGTAATTATCTTCCGCTCTCCGAGGAGGAGGTGAGCCTCGGCAATGAGGATTTCATCGTGCCTGAGGAACCTCTCGAGCAGGAGCGCTTTAAGCGCTGGCTAATAGCCACTGCAAGGAGCCTGAAGAAGAAACAACAGCAGCTTCAAGCTGACCAAGTTCTGCTCAACGACAGACGGACTGATGTCCTGGCAGCCGAAGAATACGGCCTCAAGCGCCCAGCCAAGAATTACCCGAAGCGCAAATTTCTACCTCAGTTTGATGAGGAGGCGCCGGAGCCCGCACCTCCCTCGCGCAATGCGGCCGACCAACCACCACGCGGTCTGGACAATGCGGTTGACCGACCACCACGTGGTCGGGATAAAGCGATAACTCAAGCCGAACACCAGCCCGCCCCACCTCATCGTAAAGGCAGAGATAAAACAGCTCGTGGTTATACATATGACCTTTGGCAGGACCTGGACAATAGAGTAGGACATACCAGATCGATCTACGGATCGTGAGGACGTGCCCTGACACATGACGACGGCTATCTATTCGGACGTGACAAGCCCAGTCATGCGCGGGCCGAAAACCGCAGATGGACTCCATCGGAGCTACGTCGCGATGTGGCCCGATATAGAGGTGCCGCACACCCTCTTTGCTTCACTGACGGAGTAATGGAGCATGAATTCCCAGAAGGGTTTAAACCCGTGAATATTGAATCATACGATGGAACAACTGATCCCGCGGTGTGGATTGAGGATTTTCTTCTCCATATCCATATGGCTCGCGGATATGACCTCCACGCCATCAAATACCTCCCGTTAAAACTAAAAGGGCCAGCTCGGCACTGGTTAAACAGTCTGCCTGAAAACTCTAATGGCAGCTGGGAGGATTTGGAAGACGCCTTCCGCGACAACTTCCAAGGTACATATGCCCGGCCACCTGATGCCGATGACTTAAGCCACATAGTTCAACAGCCCGGAGAGTCGGCCAAGAAATTCTGGACTAGGTTCCTAACTAAAAAGAACCAGATCGTCGACTGTCCGGATGCTGAAGCCCTAGCGGGCTTTAAACACAGCATCCGCGACAAATGGCTCGCCCGCCACCTCGGCCAAGAAAAGCCGAAGTCCATGGCAGCCCTCACGGCACTCATGACCCGCTTTTGTGCGGGTGAGGATAGTTGGCTGGCCCGTAGCAAAAACACGGCAAGCGAAGCGGGCACCTCCGAGGTCAAAAATAGCAACGGCAAGATCCGACGCAACAGACACAAATGCCAAAGCAATGGTGACAATACCGATGACACGACAGTCAACGCCAGATTCAGTGGCTCCAAGTCCCGTCAGCGGAAGAAGCCGTATAAAAGAAAACAATCAGGGACCATCCAGCTTGGACCGCATACTCGATTGTCCGTGCCAGATCCATGGCACCCCAGACAAGCCAGCGAATCACACCAACAGAGATTGTTGGGTTTTTAAATAGGCCGGCAAGTTAAATGTTGAGAACAAGGAGAAGGGATCGCAAAGCGAGGACGATGACGACGAGCCCCGGCCACCGAACACAGGGGGACAGAAGAAGTTCCCCCCTCCGGTGAACATGATATACGCTACCCACATCCCCAAGAGGGAGCGCAAGCGCGCGCTCAGGGACGTATATGCGATAGAGCCAGTCGCCCCAAAATTTAATCCATGGTCATCATGCCCGATCACTTTCGATTGTCGGGATCATCCGACCAGTATCTGTCACGGCGGTTCGGCCGCACTGGTCCTTGACCCGATAATTGATGGATTCCACCTGACACGAGTCCTCATGGACTGTGGTAGCAGCCTCAACCTGCTCTATCAAGATACAGTGCGCAAAAGGGGCATTAATCCATCACGGATTAAGCCCACAAAGACTACCTTTAAAGGAGTCATACCAGGTGTAGAGGCCCGCTATACGGGATCAATCACACTAGAGGTTGTCTTCGGATCTCCGGACAACTTCCGAAGCGAAGACTTAATCTTCGATATCGTCCCCTGTCGCAGTGGCTATCACGCACTGCTTGGACGAACCGCATTTGCTCGATTCAATGCGGTGCCGCACTATGCTTATCTCAAGCCCAAGATGACGGGACCACGCTGTTTGGGAATCGTAGCATAATTTAAAATTTTCCTACACTCACCAAGATGCATCTATGGAGTGTACTAGCAACGAGGGGAAGGGAGTGCATCTACATACCCTTGTAGATCGCGAGCGGAAGCGTTCCAATGAACGTGGATGACGGAGTCGTACTCGCCGTGATCCAAATCACCGATGACCGAGTGCCGAACGGACGGCACATCCGCGTTCAACACACGTACAGTGCAGCGACGTCTCCTCCTTCTTGATCCAGCAAGGGGGGAGGAGAGGTTGATGGAGATCCAACAGCACGACGGCGTGGTGATGGATGTAGCGGTTCTCCGGCAGGGCTACGCCGAGCTTCTGCGCGCGAGAGAGAGAGGTGTTGCAAGGGAGGAGGGAGGCGCCCAAGGCTGTGTGTTGCTGCCCTCCCTCCCCCCCTTTATATAGGCCCCCTGGGGGGCGCCGGCCCCAAGAGATGGGATCTCAAGGGGGGCGGCGGCCACAAGGGGGGGAAGGGGTGCCTTGCCCCCCAAGGCAAGGGGGAACTCCCCCCCAGGGTTCCCAACCCTAGGCGCATGGGGGGAGGCCCAAGGGGGGCGCCCCAGCCTACTAAGGGCTGGTTCCCTTCCACTTTCAGCCCACAGGGCCCTCCGGGATAGGTGGCCCCACCCGGTGGACCCCCGGGACCCTTCCGGTGGTCCCGGTACAATACCGGTAACCCCCGAAACTTTCCCGGTGGCCGAAACTGGACTTCCTATATATAATTCTTCACCTCCGGACCATTCCGGAACCTCTCGTGACGTCCGGGATCTCATCCGGGCCTCTGAACAACTTTCGGGTTTCCGCATACATATATCTCTACAACCCTAGCGTCACCGAACCTTAAGTGTGTAGACCCTACGGGTTCGGGAGACATGCAGACATGACCGAGACGCCTCTCCGGTCAATAACCAACAGCGGGATCTGGATACCCATGTTGGCTCCCACATGTTCCACGATGATCTCATCGGATGAACCACGGTGTCGAGGATTCAATTAATCCGTATGCAATTCCCTTTGTCAATCGGTATGTTACTTGCCCGAGATTCGATCGTCGGTATCCCAATACCTTTTTCAATCTCGTTACCAGCAAGTCTCTTTACTCATACCGCAATGCATGATCCCGTGACTAACGCCTTAGTCACATTGAGCTCATTATGATGATGCATTACCGAGTGGGCCCAGAGATACCTCTCCGTCACACGGAGTGACAAATCCCAGTCTCGATCCGTGCCAACCCAACAGACACTTTCGGAGATACCCATAGTGCACCTTTATAGTCACCCAGTTACGTTGTGACGTTTGGCACACCCAAAGCACTCCTACGGTATCCGGGAGTTGAACGATCTCATGGTCTAAGGAAAAGATACTTGACATTGGAAAAGCTCTAGCAAACAAAACTACACGATCTTTTATGCTATGCTTAAGATTGGGTCTTGTCCATCACATCATTCTCCTAATGATGTGATCCCGTTATCAATGACATCCAATGTCCATAGTCAGGAAACCATGACTATCTGTTGATCAACGAGCTAGTCAACTAGAGGCTTACTAGGGACAGGTTGTGGTCTATGTATTCACACATGTATTACGATTTCCGGACAATATAATTATAGCATGAATAATAGACAATTACCATGAACAAAGAAATATAATAATAACCATTTATTATTGCCTCTAGGGCATATTTCCAACAGTCTCCCACTTGCACTAGAGTCAATAATCTAGTTACATTGTGATGAATCGAACACCCATTGCGTCCTAGTGTTGATCATGTTTTGCCCTAGGGAGAGGTTTAGTCAACGGATCTGCTACATTCAGGTCCGTATGTACTTTACAAATATCTATGTCTCCATTTTGAACACTTTCACGAATGGAGTTGAAGCGACGCTTGATATGCCTGGTCTTCCTGTGAAACCTGGGCTCCTTCGCAAGGGCAATAGCTCCAGTGTTGTCACAGAAGAGAGTCATTGGGCCCGACGCATTGGGAATCACCCCTAGGTCGGTAATGAACTCCTTCATCCAGACTGCTTCCTGTGCTGCCTCCGAGGCTGCCATGTACTCCACTTCACATGTAGATCCCGCCACGACGCTTTGCTTGCAACTGCACCAGCTTACTGCTCCTCTATTCAAAATATACACGTATCCGGTCTGTGACTTCGAGTCATCCAGATCTGTGTCGAAGCTAGCGTCGACGTAACCCTTTACGACGAGCTCTTCGTCACCTCCATAAACGAGAAACATATCCTTAGTCCTCTTCAGGTACTTCAGGATATTCTTGACCGCTGTCCAGTGTTCCTTGCCAGGATTACTTTGGTACCTTCCTACCAAACTTACGGCAAGGTTTACATCAGGTCTGGTACACAGCATGGCATACATAATAGACCCTATGGTCGAGGCATAGGGGATGACACTCATCTCTTCTATATCTTCTGCCGTGGTCGGGCATTGAGCCGTGCTCAACTGCACACCTTGCAATACAGGCAAGAACCCTTTCTTGGACTGATCCATATTGAACTTCTTCAATATCTTGTCAAGGTATGTACTCTGTGAAAGACCAATGAGGCGTCTTGATCTATCTCTATAGATCTTGATGCCTAATATATAGGCAGCTTCTCCAAGGTCCTTCATTGAAAAACACTTATTCAAATAGGCCTTTATACTCTCCAAGAATTCTATATCATTTCCCATCAATAGTATGTCATCCACATATAATATGAGAAATGCTACAGAGCTCCCACTCACTTTCTTGTAAACACAGGCTTCTCCATAAGTCTGTGTGAACCCAAACACTTTGATCATCTCATCAAAGCGAATGTTCCAACTCCGAGATGCTTGCACCAGCCCATAGATTGAGCGTTGGAGCTTGCATACTTTGTTAGCATTCTTAGGATCGACAAAACCTTCCGGCTGCATCATATACAACTCTTCCTTAAGGAAGCCGTTAAGGAATGCCGTTTTGACGTCCATCTGCCATATCTCATAATCATAGTATGCGGCAATTGCTAACATGATTCGGACGGACTTCAGCTTCGCTACGGGTGAGAAAGTCTCATCGTAGTCAACCCCTTGAACTTGTCGATAACCCTTAGCGACAAGTCGAGCTTTGTAGATGGTCACATTACCATCTGCGTCCGTCTTCTTCTTAAAGATCCATTTGTTTTCTATGGCTCGCCGCTCATCGGGCAAGTCAGTCAAAGTCCATACTTTGTTTTCATACATGGATTCTATCTCGGATTTCATGGCTTCTAGCCATTTGTCGGAATCCGGGCCCGCCATCGCTTCTTCATAGTTCGAAGGTTCACCGTTGTCTAACAACATGATTTCCAGGACAGGGTTGTCGTACCACTCTGGTGCGGAACGTGTCCTTGTGGACCTACGAAGTTCAGTAACTTGATCCGAAGCTTCATGATCATCATCATTAACTTCCTCCCCAGTCGGTGTAGGCACCACAGGAACATTTTCCCGCGCTGCGCTACTTTCCGATTCGGAAGGGGTGACTACCACCTCATCAAGTTCCACTTTCCTCCCACTCAATTCTTTCGAGAGAAACTCCTTCTCCAGAAAGGACCCATTCTTGGCAACGAAGATCTTGCCTTCGGATCTGAGGTAGAAGGTATACCCAATAGTTTCCTTAGGGTATCCTATGAAGACGCATTTTTCCGATTTGGGTTCGAGCTTTTCAGGTTGAAGTTTCTTGACATAAGCATCGCATCCCCAAACTTTTAGAAACGACAGCTTAGGTTTCTTCCCAAACCATAATTCATACGGTGTCATCTCAACGGATTTCGACGGAGCCCTATTTAAAGTGAATGCGGCAGTCTCTAAAGCATAGCCCCAAAATGAGAGCGGTAAATCGGTAAGAGACATCATAGATCGCACCATATCCAATAGAGTGCGATTACGACGTTCGGACACACCGTTTCTCTGAGGTGTTCCAGGCGGCGTGAGTTGTGAAACTATTCCACATTTCCTTAAGTGTGTACCAAATTCGTGACTTAAATATTCTCCACCACGATCTGATCGTAAGAATTTTATTTTTCTGTCACGTTGATTCTCAACTTCACTCTGAAATTCCTTGAACTTCTCAAAGGTTTCAGACTTGTGTTTCATTAGGTAGACATACCCATATCTACTTAAGTCATCAGTGAGAGTGAGAACATAACGATATCCTCCGCGAGCCTCAACACTCATTGGACCACACACATCAGTATGTATGATTTCCAATAAGTTGGTTGCTTGCTCCATTGTTCCGGAGAACGGAGTCTTGGTCATCTTACCCATGAGGCATGGTTCGCACGTGTCAAATGATTCGTAATCAAGAGACTCCAAAAGTCCATCTGCATGGAGCTTCTTCATGCGCTTGACACCAATGTGACCAAGGCGGCAGTGCCACAAGTATGTGGGACTATCGTTATCAACTTTACATCTTTTGGTATTCACACTATGAACATGTGTAACATCACGTTCGAGATTCATCAAAAATAAACCATTGACCAGCGGGGCATGACCATAAAACATATCTCTCAAATAAATAGAACAACCATTATTCTCGGATTTAAATGAGTAGCCATCTCGAATTAAACGAGATCCAGATACAATGTTCATGCTCAAAGCTGGCACTAAATAACAATTATTGAGGTTTAAAACTAATCCCGTGGGTAGATGCAGAGGTAGCGTGCCGACGGCGATCACATCGATCTTGGAACCATTCCCGACGCGCATCGTCACCTCGTCCTTTGCCAGTCTCCGTTTATTCCGTAGTTCCTGTTTTGAGTTACAAATATGAGCAACCGCACCGGTATCAAATACCCAGGAGCTACTACGAGTACTGGTAAGGTACACATCAATTACTTGTATATCACATATACCTTGGGTGTTGCCGGCCTTCTTCTTGTCCGCTAAGTATTTGGGGCAGTTCCGCTTCCAGTGACCACTTCCTTTGCAATAAAAGCACTCAGTCTCGGGCTTGGGTCCATTCTTTGACTTCTTCCCAGTAACTGGTTTACCGGGCGCGGCAACTCCCTTGCCGTCCTTCTTGAAGTTCTTCTTACCCTTGCCCTTCTTGAACTTAGTGGTTTTATTCACCATCAACACTTGATGTTCTTTTCTGATCTCCCCTTCCGCTGATTTCAGCATTGAATATACCTCGGGAATGGTCTATTCCATCCCTGCATATTGTAGTTCATCACAAAGCTCTTGTAGCTTGGTGGAAGCGACTGGAGGATTCTGTCAATGACCGCGTCATCCGGGAGATTAACTCCCAGCTGAGACAAGCGGTTTTGCAACCCAGACATTCTGAGTATGTGCTCACTAACAGAACTGTTCTCCTCCATTTTACAGCTGAAGAACTTGTCGGAGACTTCATATCTCTCGACCCGGGCATGAGCTTGAAAAACCAGTTTCAGCTCCTCGAACATCTCATATGCTCCATGTTTCTCAAAACGCTTTTGGAGACCCGGTTCTAAGCTGTAAAGCATGCCGCACTGAACGAGGGAGTAATCATCAGCACGTGATTGCCAAGCGTTCATAACGTCTTGGTTCTCTGGGATTGGTGCTTCACCTAGCGGTGCTTCTAAGACATAATCTTTCTTGGCTACTATGAGGATGAGCCTCAGGTTCCGGACCCAGTCCGTATAGTTGCTGCCATCATCTTTCAGCTTAGTTTTCTCTAGGAACGCGTTGAAATTGAGGACAACGTTGGCCATTTGATCTACAATATATAGTGTAAAGATTTTAGACTAAGTTCATGATAATTGAGTTCATCTAATCAAATTATTTAATGAACTCCCACTCAGATAGACATCCCTCTAGTCATCTAAGTGAAACATGATCCGAATTCGACTAGGCCGTGTCCGATCATCACGTGAGACGGACTAGTCAAGATCGGTGAACATCTCCATGTTGATCGTATCTTCTCTACGACTCATGCTCGACCTTTCGGTCCTCCGTGTTCCGAGGCCATGTCTGTACATGCTAGGCTCGTCAAGTCAACCTAAGTGTATTGCGTGTGTTCCGAGGCCATGTCTGTACATGCTAGGCTCGTCAACACCCGTTGTATTCGAACGTTAGAATCTATCACACCCGATCATCACGTGGTGCTTCGAAACAACGAACCTTCGCAACGGTGCACAGTTAGGGTGAACACTTTCTTGAAATTATTATAAGGGATCATCTTACTTACTACCTTCGTTCTAAGCAAATAAGATGCAAAAACATGATAAACATCACATGCAATCAAATAGTGACATGATATGGCCAATATCATCATGCTCCTTTGATCTCCATCTTCGGGGCACCATGATCATCTTCGTCACCGGCATGACACCATGATCTCCATCATTATGTCTTCATGAAGTCGTCACGCCAACGATTACTTCTACTTGTATGGCTAACGCGTTTAGCAACAAAGTAAAGTAAATTACATGGCTTTATTCAATGACACGCAGGTCATGCAAAATAATAAAGACAACTCCTATGGCTCCTGCCGGTTGTCATACTCATCGACATGCAAGTCGTGATTCCTATTACAAGAATATGATCAATCTCATACATCACATATATCATTCATCACATCTTCTAGCCATATCACATCACATAGCACTTGCTGCAAAAACAAGTTAGACGTCCTCTAATTGTTGTTGCAAGTTTTTACGTGGTTTGTAGGTTTCTAGCAAGAACGATTTCTTACCTACGTATGACCACAACGTGATTTGCCAATTTCTATTTACCCTTCATAAGGACCCTTTTCATCGAATCCGTTCTGACTAAAGTAGGAGAGACAGACACCCGCTAGCCACCTTATGCAACTAGTGCATGTCAGTCGGTGGAACCTGTCTCACGTAAGCGTACGTGTAAGGTCGGTCCGGGCCGCTTCATCCTACAATGCCGCCGAAACAAGAAACGACTAGTAGCAGCAAGAAGAATTGGCAAACTCAAGCCCACAACTGCTTTGTGTTCTACTCGTGCATAGTAACTACGCATATGCCTGGCTCATGATGCCACTGTTGGGAATCGTAGCATAATTTAAAAATTTCCTACGCTCACCAAGATGCATCTATGGAGTGTACTAGCAACGAGGGGAAGGGAGTGCATCTACATACCCTTGTAGATCGCGAGCGGAAGCGTTCCAATGAACGTGGATGACGGAGTCGTACTCGCCGTGATCCAAATCACCGATGACCGAGTGCCGAACGGACGGCACCTCCGCGTTCAACACACGTACAGTGCAGCGACGTCTCCTCCTTCTTGATCCAGCAAGGGGGGAGGAGAGGTTGATGGAGATCCAACAGCACGACGGTGTGGTGGTGGATGTAGCGGTTCTCCGGCAGGGCTACGCCGAGCTTCTGCGCGAGAGAGAGAGGTGTTGCAAGGGAGGAGGGAGGCGCCCAAGGCTATGTGTTTCTGCCCTCCCTCCCCCCTTTATATAGGCCCCCTGGGGGGGTGCCGGCCCCAAGAGATGGGATCTCAAGGGGGGCGGCGGCCACAAGGGGGGGAAGGGGTGCCTTGCCCCCCAAGGCAAGGGGGAACTCCCCCCTAGGGTTCCCAACCCTAGGCGCATGGGGGGAGGCCCAAGGGGGGCGCCCCAGCCCACTAAGGGCTGGTTCCCTTCCACTTTCAGCCCACGGGGCCCTCCGGGATAGGTGGCCCCACCCGGTGGACCCCCGGGACCCTTCCGGTGGTCCCGGTACAATACCGGTAACCCCCGAAACTTTCCCGGTGGCCGAAACTGGACTTCCTATATATAATTCTTCACCTCCGGACCATTCCGGAACCTCTCGTGACGTCCGGGATCTCATCCGGGACTCCGAAAAACTTTCGGGTTTCCGCATACATATATCTCTACAACCCTAGCGTCACCGAACCTTAAGTGTGTAGACCCTACGGGTTCGGGAGACATGCAGACATGACCGAGACGCCTCTCCGGTCAATAACCAACAGCGGGATCTAGATACCCATGTTGGCTCCCACATGTTCCACGATGATCTCATCGGATGAACCATGGTGTCGAGGATTCAATCAATCCGTATGCAATTCCCTTTGTCAATCGGTATGTTACTTGCCCGAGATTCGATCGTCGGTATCCCAATACCTTGTTCAATCTCGTTACCAGCAAGTCTCTTTACTCGTACCGCAATGCATGATCCCGTGACTAACGCCTTAGTCACATTGAGCTCATTATGATGATGCATTACCGAGTGGGCCCAGAGATACCTCTCCGTCACACGGAGTGACAAATCCCAGTCTCGATCCGTGCCAACCCAACAGACACTTTCGGAGATACCCGTAGTGCACCTTATAGTCACCCAGTTACGTTGTGACGTTTGGCACACCCAAAGCACTCCTACGGTATCCGGGAGTTGCACGATCTCATGGTCTAAGGAAAAGATACTTGACATTGGAAAAGCTCTAGCAAACAAAACTACACGATCTTTTATGCTATGCTTAAGATTGGGTCTTGTCCATCACATCATTCTCCTAATGATGTGATCCCGTTATCAATGACATCCAATGTCCATAGTCAGGAAACCATGACTATCTGTTGATCAATGAGCTAGTCAACTAGAGGCTTACTAGGGACAGGTTGTGGTCTATGTATTCACACATGTATTACGATTTCTGGACAATACAATTATAGCATGAATAATAGACAATTACCATGAACAAAGAAATATAATAATAACCATTTATTATTGCCTCTAGGGCATATTTCCAACACACGCAGCGTCATAACAGTTAATGGAAACACGGAACGCTCCCTTCGCACCGAGGAGCACACCGCTGCCTTAGCAGCACAAGTACAGAGCGGCCTTTTCAAGCAGAACCTTAATTCGGCGGCCGAGCTCCTGGACACTGTCAAGAGAGTCCGGACTATTATGCAGCAGGAAAGCACGGCTCGTCATGAGGTCGACTAGCAATTCGGCCTCCGTCCAAGTCCCGACAAATTGGCAGCATTCGTACCGCGTGTCCATCACTACGCAATCAAAATACCATGGGCATAGATAGAGGCATAACTGGCTTGTGATCCATAATACGGCTCGACCGCGACCGGACACATATACTTTCACTGTTTCCTTTTTCTCCTTTCGGGTTTCTTTTGCACAGGCCTTCCCTGACGGCTTGATCACCGGTCCTTTCGAAGGATAAATACACCAAGACGACAGTAAGCATGGACGTGTAGGGGAATTTTTAGGTGGTCTCTTTAACGATCACCCTACCTATTTGCAGGACCCACACACAGCTGTCCCTTGGTTATGGCATGTTAAATAGCATGTTTCTTATCGCACCACTTGTATGAATGCGCTTTGACGTATTACCAAATTATAATGAAAACAGTTTGCGGCCCAAATTCTGCAGCCCTAGCTTACTACCCTTTCTTCTTTCCTATTTTCCTTTTCTGTTGATAACTTTATCAGACAGCACCCGTACACTTTGGTACGTTTCAATTTGCCAGGGGCTTCATTGCGATCCATAATACGGCAATAAAGTCCTAACACTTTTTACAGTATAGTTTGGCACCCCGAATTTAGCACTATATGCATTGGCTCCGAATCATGTCTTTGGTCAATAGTTGGGTTGCCCGGCTCCTGTGCTTGCTACCTTACGTTCCGTTATATTGGCTAGGGTAGTAAAGGGAGAACTACTGTGATTGTGCCCTGGTTTACCCGGATGAGCACCTCAGTAGAGAAAGCCGAAAACTGACTGTCATGATGCGGCGAGAGCCAGTCAGCTCTTCGGAGGTTTCAAATCTTTAGACATTTCTTCCGCATTACGCGAGGGATCGGTACTTACCCGATCAGGTGTTTACAGCATCCTAGTTCGGATACTAGGGGCTATGCCTATATTTTTATTGTCAAACTCCTATGGCTAGGTGAGGGCGCTAAAGCTAAATAGTCGGATTGCCTGGTTCGTTGCACTAAACACCTCCTTAAAGGACCAAACAATTGGATCAAGAGTGTTTAGATTACATCCCGAACACCCCCGTACTACCTACGTGGGGGCAGAAGCCGACGACTGGCCAACTCTCAGATTTCATATACACGGCCGCACAGGAGGTAAAATATTAAACAAACATTTACCTTACATAAATTAACTTGTTCCATAATATAGGGCAAGATAGTACAAATGTACTCAGTCAAAGATTACATCTTTGGCGCACTACGCCGCCACAATGCGGGATCCCTCCAAGACATTGTCAAAATATAGTTCGGGCGTGCGGTGCTCCTTGCCCTCGGGCGGTCCCTCGGTCACAAGCTTGACGGCGTCCATCTTCACCCACCACACCTTGACGCGGGCAAAGGCCATGCGCGCTCCCTCGATGTAGACCGACCGCTTGACGACGTCCAGCCGAGGGCAGGCATTCACCAGCCGCTTTACGAGCCCGAAGTAGCTCCTGGGTATAGCTTCGGCAGGCCACAGTCGGATTATTAAATCCTTCATGGCCAGTTCGGCCACCCTATGCAGCTCGACTAGCTATATTAGCTGGTCGCTAAAGGGCACCGGATGTTCTGGCGCAAGGTATTGCGACCAGAACAACTTCTTCGTTGAGCTCCCTTCTTCGGCTCGAAAGAACTCTGCCGCATCAGACACACTGCACGGCAGATCCGCAAACACCCCTGGAGAACTCCAAATCCGGGTTAGTAAGAGATACTTCTTCTTCACATACTTTCTTTGCATACTAAACACCTTACCTGCCGTGATTTTCTTGGCCTCCCGGATCTCCTGGAGGGCGCCCTGGGCTTGAAACCGGGCTGCTTCCGTGCTTTGGCGAGCCTTGGCAAGTTCGGTCTCTTGAGCCAAAACATTGCGCTCCAAGGTCTTGCATTTCTTCACGGCATCCTGGAGCTCTGGCTGGACCTCATCAAGCCTGGCCTCGTGTTTTTCACGGGCGGCTTTTTCCTTGGCAACTTTCTCCTCGGCCTCGGCCAAGGCCTTTTTAAGGACCTCGACCTCGGTTGCCGCTCCTACAAATATTATGGCACTACGGTCAATATGCATCATTTATTCTTTCCGAATATACAGCAAGTCATTACATATCTTGCTTGTCTTCTAGCTGCTTCCTCGCTTGGCTGAGCTCCTCCTCGGCCCGCTCCAGTCTCTGCTTTAGTCCGCAGACTTCGGCAGTGTGTGAGGTCGCGGCCAGCAACGACGCCTGCTTATTCATATAAGACATATTAAGCTAGTTTCCTGCAAAAATGAATTGATCCTCTATCCGGCCTTTCTTTCCGAACACCGAACAGTGTCTCTGGGACTACTGTCTATATTTGGACTTTCTCTTTTGCATCGCTTACCTCAAAACCTATCAGCAGGCTGCTGCAGGCTTCGGTTAGTCCACTCTTGATGGACTGAAGCCTCTCAATCACCGTACCCATAAGAATACGGTGTTCATCCACAATGGAAGCGCCTCGTAGCGCTTCCAGCAGATTATCCGGTGCCTCTGGTTGGACAGAGGTCACCGGCAGAATAGGCACACCCCCTTCTTTTGAAGGAGGTTGCTCGCCAGATTCCGGAGCCGTATAGGTCTCCGGAATCGTATTCGGCTGGGGGCCGAACTGAGCAAGGCCCCCATCCCCAGTCTCCATGGGGGTTTGCTCCCCCGTGTGTCCGGCGACTGAGGTTTCGCCCTCGGGCGCCTCCCTGACAGCCTCCTGAACCTCTCCCTGGCCTGGGAAGGTCCTTTGGGACAGCACCTCGTCGTCGCCCTTGGCCGTGGGAGAGTGAGCGGTCGACGGTGACTCGCTGGCCATCGCCTTCAAATCCAACGAACCTCTTGATGAGGATCGCATGGAGCTGTCGTGGGCCGGACTCCAATAGCATAATTTAACATATTAATACCATGAAGTAGAGAGGCCGGATACATGGACATATGCGGGTTTTTAGTACTCACGATGCGGCCAGGGGCTTGTTTCGGGGGCGTCGCTCCGGGCTGCTGTCAACGTCCCACGCGGAGTTATCCGCAAGGGGACCCTTCCCCCTCTTGGGCGCCTCCGCCTCTAGACTTGTGGAGGCCGCCCTCTTCTTCCTCCCCCCATCAAGGGGAGAGGTGCTTTCTTCCTCCTCCTGGTCATCATCTTCGGCGGCGAAGGAGTGAGTCTTGTCTTCGGACGACACGTCCGAAGCCCCCTTGCGGCGGGGGCCACTCCGGACCCCCTTGGCCTTCTTCTCTGATGCCTGATAGGGCGCTGAGACCAGCATATTTGCCAGGAGCGGGATACCGGGTTCCTCGGGCAGCGGAGCCGAACATTGAATCCGCTCCGCTTTCTCTGTCCATACCTGAAAAAATAAATAGTAAAGTTTAGATATCCTCCTTGAACAAGCAAGTAGAGGATGCGCCTTGAGACATGAAGGACTTACCGCACTGGCAGGATGGGCAAGATCGTGCCCGCGGTCCGAGTCTATGGCCGGCGGCGTCTCATTGCCCTTAAAGAGCAACTTCCAGGCATCTTCGTGAGTGGTTCCGAAGAGCCTTTCGAAGGTTTGGTGCTTCTCTGGATCGAATTCCCATAAAGGGCAGGTTCGGCTTTGGCATGGGAGGATCCGGCGAACCAGCATCACCTGGATCACGTCGACGAGCTTGATGTTTTATCCACCATGCTTTGGATGCGCGTCTGCAGTGCTATCAGTTCGTCTGACAAGGACCAATTTGGGCCCTTCTCTATCCAAGAGGTGAGCCGCATTGGAGCTCCGGACTTGAATTCGGAAGTCGCGGCCCAGGTGGCGTCGCGGGGCTGTGTGATATAGAACCACAGTTTCTGCCACTCTTTGACGGTCTCCACAAAAGTACCTTTGGGCCATGTGACATTGGGCAGCTTGCTCACCATGGCGCCTCCGCACTCCGCGTGCTGGCCATCCACCACCTTCGGCTCCACGTTGAAGATCTTGAGCCACAGTCCGAAGTGGGGTTGGATGTGGAGGAAGGCCTCACACACGACAATGAACGCCGAGATGTTGAGGAAAGAATTTGGGGCTAGGTCATGGAAATCTAGCCCATAATAGAACATAAGTCCATGGACGAAAGGGTGGAGAGGAAACCCTAACCCGCGGACAAAGTGGGGGATGAACACCACCCTCTCGTTGGGCTTTGGGGTGGGGACGATTTGCCCCTTGGCTGGAAGCCGGTGGGCGATTTCTTTTGCCAGATACCCGGCCTCCCGAAGCTTGGTGATGTCCTTCTCCTTCACGGAGGAGGCCATCCACTTGCCTTGCGCTCCAGATCTGGACATGGTTGAGTGCTTTATTGAGGTGGAAAAGATGAGGACTTGGGCACTAGAGCTCAAGAATGGAAGGGAGAGAAAGAGAGAAGGCGTGGGTGAATAAAGGTAATCCTCATCTCCTTATAAAGGCAGTGAATATCAAGCGCCTCCCCACTCGCCTTGAAACTCGCCTATTCCCAAGAGCTGTGCAAACGGCACGGTTGGATTACCCACACCCAAATTGATGACAATCCCGCAATAAGGGGACACGATCTCTGCTTTGACAAGACGTGCCAATGAAAATCGCATCTCGAAACGTGGAACGACAGATGAAAATGGTTCGAAATAATGACCGGGCAGACATGATGTCACCTTACCAAAAAGTTTTCAGCAGATTGGACTTGCGAAGTATTATACTCTCTGCGGTTGTGTGTGGTACTTGTGTTGCAGATCCAGACACGTTCGTTGCGTCCGAAGACTGTGTTGGAGTATACGGAGAAGGAACCCGCCTTGCAATGCCGAAGACAATCTGTGAGCCGGACACCTCGTCATTGAAGCCTGGTTCAGGGGCTACTGAGAGAGTCCTAGACTAAGGGGTCATCGGGCGTCCAACCTGTTAGCCATGGGCCGGACTAATGGGCTGTGAAGATACAAAGACCGAAGACTTTACCCATGTCCGGATGGGACTCTCCTTGGCGTGGAAGGCAAGCTTGGCGACCAAATATGAAGATTCCTTTCTCTATAACCGACTTTGTGTAACCCTAGTCCCCTCCGGTGTCTATATAAACCGGAGGGCTTAGTCCGTAGAGGATAGATACAATCATAGTCAGACAGGCTAGGCTTCTAGGGTTTTAGCCATTACGATCTCGTGGTAGATCAACTCTTGTAATACTCATATTCATCAAGATCAATCAAGCAGGAAGTAGGGTATTACCTCCATAGAGAGGGCCCGAACCTGGGTAAACATTGTGTCCCTCGTCTCCTGTTACCATCGACCTTAGACGCACAGTTCGGGACCCCCTACCCGAGATCCGCCGGTTTTGACACCGACACCAGGCACTGGGGCGATGGCAGCGTCAAAGTCGAAGTGGGGGTCGGTGTTCTGAAGATGGCTGAAGATGTGGGAGAAAGCGCGCCAAAGGAGGCCTCAGCTCCTTTCCTCGACAAGTTCGCAGGCCCTCACGGCCCGGTCCTCCAAGCGTGTCAGGACATCGGTGAAGAAGCGGAGATGGCTGGCGTAGTCTTCCACGTGGGGATGAGGGGCGCGTTCTTCACAGATGACACCCAGCGCCCGGTTGGCCCTCACCCTGAGGTCCTGAAGCATGGGAGTGTGCTCGCGCTGCAGCGTCTGCCGACGACACGCCTCCTCCCTACTCTGCTGCACAAGGGACGCGACGCTACCAACCTGCTGCTGAAGCGAAAGCAGGTCAGCACAAGCGGCGGCCAGGTCGGCCTGGACGGAGATCAAGGCCGCCGCAGCTGCCTTGTCGCGCTGCTCCGCTTCATCCAGCCTGGACCTGAGGGTAGTGATTGTTCCCTCAGCTCCAGCCTCGGTCATCTTCAGCTTCAGGTCGTGCGTATTGGCAAGATCCGCACGAATCTTCGCCACCCGGCGATCAGCCTCCTCCTGGACCCCGGCTTCGCGCTCGCTGACGGTGTCTTCAGCCTGGGCCACTTGGCGCTCCCTCGTCTCCAACCGCTCGAGCTCAAGGCTGCGCTCCGAGGCCTCCAGCATCAGCGCCTCCTCGCGCTTCAAGATCTCCTTGTCGTCGGAGGGCCCTCCCCTCATCGACGCCAAGACAGCCTTGCACGCTTCGAACTACTGCTCTAGGGTGGCGTTAGGGCCTGGAGCTCCCGTTCGCGCTCCTCGGCGGCCTCGCGGTGGCGATCAGCCTCCCTGCCCTCCTCCAGGGCCCGGGCGCTGGCCTCGCGTGAGGCCACAAGGGACGACTCGGCCTTTGCGCTGGCACGCTCATGCTGAAGGCGCCCGAGGTTGATGGCCACCTTCAATTGACGCCACTCGTCCGCCAGTCGAAGGCCCTGCACCTCAAGGCAGGCGTCAACATCAACAAGCTCTTCGCTGAGCCAGCTCAGCGCGCTCATCGCTTCCTGGAAGAGCTCATGGCTAACAGCGCCTTGCCCGCGAGCAAGCTCAAGCGCGCGGCCGGGTTCGTCCTCAAAACCAAGGGCCGTCAAGGAAACTTGAGGCTGCTCGCCCGCTCCTAGCAGGGGGCTGGAGACTGGTGCTTTCCCCGCCTCCATCCGGGCTTCGGCGGAGGCCCTGCGGGGCAGAGCCACATTGCTCGAGGACGAGGCCAGGCCTGAGGTCGCCCAGCCGCGAGTGATGACCAATGGAGGGGCCCTCGGCATGCTTTCAGCACCCCATGCAGGACCG
Source organism: Aegilops tauschii subsp. strangulata (assembly GCF_002575655.3). Taxonomy (NCBI): domain Eukaryota; kingdom Viridiplantae; phylum Streptophyta; class Magnoliopsida; order Poales; family Poaceae; genus Aegilops; species Aegilops tauschii. The sequence continues at coordinate 327,832,657 of NC_053040.3, forward strand.
CAAAGGAGGCACGACAAGAGCGTCGGGTCAAGACACATGGCCAGCGCATCCGCCTTCTCAGCAGTCTGGCGGGAAGTGCTCAGGGTCAGCGGAGGGCCCGGAGCAGGAGGACGTCGCTTCTTTGGGGGTTTCGTCGCCCTGGCAGAAGGGACCCTGAAGAGTTGCAGTCGGGAGGAGATACAACATGCAGGGAATTACAAAGATAAGGTACTCACTCGTCTATAGCAATGTACTTCCTCTGCTAAAATGGCCGGGAGGCATCACCGCTGCAGCTTGGAGACCCCTTCCTCTTGCGGAGTGCTTCCAAGTTCAGCCGAAGCCGGCCGAAGCCCTGGATGCGGCCACCAGCGCCAGGCGCAGCTGGTGTGGCTTCCGAGGAGGCGACCTTAGGAGTGTCGGGCTGCATAGGCTTCTCGGCCTCCGCTCCATGACGGCTCGTCACGGGCTCGGGGGCTTCAGCCTCAGGAGCACCGGACTGCGCCAGCCCCCGGCTGCCTCCTCAGGACGGCTCTCTTGAGCCCCAAGGGTCGTCACCTCAGGAGCCCCGAGCGGCGCCACTTCTTCTGCAGCCGCGTAGCCAGTGCTCGAGGGCGGTCGCCCCCCCTATGCCCACTTCTGGGGCGAGCACCGCGCTAGCGGCAGACAGGGGAACCACAAAGACAGGACTCTCGCGAGGTCCATCAAGGCCGACCGGACGCAGCCCCCATTCGTCGAATGGGGGCATCTGCCTCGCGAACTCCCCTTTGTTCAAGCAGCGGTACAAGAGGCAGTCCTCCTGTGGCAAATCGGCCGGTGTCGGGTCACCCATGAGGAACTCAAGCACAGACCACTGCGCCTCAGGAGGAAGCTCAAACGTGTGGAGTCTTATGCGGTCCATGCTGCCGGAGAGGGTCCACATCGGTCAAGAGTGGCGCTGGGGGGAGCGATGCGGCGCCGGATGAATTCCTTCACCACCATTGGCGCCCCCCAAGATCCTTCAACCTAGTCAGTCGGAGCCAGATGTGGGCGATACGCGGGTCTATGAGCCTCTCATGCCCCCATCCAGAGCTGGGAGCAGCTGGAGCCACCGGGAGCAAGAGCAAAGGACTGAGCACGCCGGCGTCCACGAACACCCACCGCTTCCGGAATCCGCTCACAGCCGGCGAGAGCTCGAAGTCAATCCCCGAGACGGCCGTCGCCGCCACGGCCTGGAAGCTCAAGCATCCTGAGCGCTGCCGGGCATCAGTCAGATGCGGTGAGAAGAAATGGCGAAATAAGGCCACAGAGGGAGCAATACCCACCATGGCCTCGCAGACAAAGGCGAAGACAGCAAGAAGAATGATGGACTGGGGGTCCAGGTGCAGCGCCAAGACTTAGTAGTGGGAGAGCACAGCGTTGAAGAAGGCGGAGAAAGGGGGAATCAGGCCGGCCCAGATGGCGTGAAGATGGATGGGGATCTCAGTGGCCGTCATGTCGATCGCAGCATGAGATGCAGGCCAAGCCATCGTCTTCCACCACTCATTGGAGTCGGCGGCGAGCGTAGGGTGGACATTGTCCAACGCTTCTTGGTTGAGTATCACCGACGGCTCGATGGCGGGCTCAAAGGCCGGCGGTGCCTTAGCGGATACTTGGAGCTTCTTCTTTCCCATCTTCTTCCGGCTCAGCGCCATGGCGATGGAGAGGGTTGGATCCCGATTGGGTTGGAGGAGGAGGCCGTTATTTTCTGGAAGACAGGGGAGTTGGGGAGTGTGCTGCCAGCGATGGAGGTGAAGCTGTGTAGACCATGGGGCCGCCTAGCCAGGCGGATATCAAGGCGGCGTGGGGAAGCGGGGGTGCCCACGACCTATCAATCGCCACGCGTCGACCAAGGCCGCAGGCGGTTAGGGCCCGCGGCGCTCCGCACTTGCCCCTTGGCTTCGCCTCGAAGCCAAGTCCAAGCGCGCCTTGGGCCCGGGGGCTACTGTCGGCGTCCTGGGAACGGGGGTACCCAGACTTGCCTGCCTGCGGCCCACGGCGTGGCTCCACCAACGGCCTGGTACGGCGCAACTTCAAAACAACTGCTCAAGACCCTCGCGAGGGGCCAAGCCTCGTGAGGCGGACGACACCAAGACCTCCACTGGGGCGGCCTCGCTAGGCTGGCTCCCGAGGAGCGGAGATATCAAGGCAGGGGGCACCTCGTGAAGTTCGCATGACGTGAGCCATGGCGACCAAGGCCAAGCGGGCACCAGACGGCGCAGTGTATTAGTTTCCTCTTTGGTGCTAAAGAGGCAGGCGCAGGCGAGGATTCCCGAGGCATCAGGCAACGGTTTCCATATCGGTGCAATGAGACCAAGACCAGTGGGACGGCAGGACGGAGGTCATCGTGGAGCCCACAGCTGCATCACCACCAGAGCCTTTAGCAGGCGAAGACCACCTTTTGTCACGATAGCTTGTACTAGTTGTCTCCCTTCAAAATTGGCCGTTGTGGGATCCCTTCCCGCCTAAAATTTGGGAAGAGGACAGGGTCTCTATAAATAGGACTAGCCACCACCATAGAAAGGGAGGATCATCGAGACCACGCTCATATGCATCAGCTCACCGAGCTCAACAACACCTCTCCTCAGGAGGCTGTTCCTACCTTGTACTTGTTCATCCTCAGCCTACCAGGCAATCCACCACACCACACTGGAGTAGGGTATTACACCATAATGGTGGCCTGAACCAGTATAAACCCTCGTGTTTCTTATTCCTTGGGTTCGACGAGCTAGGCCTTGAGATCGTTGTGCGAGCGAGCTAGGGGAGGGAGTCCGTGCGCACCCCAGAGTTCGAACCTCAAGGGTTTGCCAGAACCCTGAATCCGACACTATCATCACCAAGAGCTATGGAAATCAAGGCAAATGGAGACCAAAGCTCTGATACCACTGGTAGGATCGAAAGTATGTCTAGAGGGGAGTGATTAGACTACTTGACTAAATAAAAATCTATCCTTTTCCCAATTTGAAGTCTTGGTAGATTTTAGCAACTTAGCACAAGTCAAGCAATCAACCTACACATGCAAGTCTAAGAGTATAGCAATGGAATGTAAAACATTTGCATATGAAGGTAAAGGGAGGAGTTTGGAGGGAGCAAACGCAATGTAGACACGGAGATTTTTGGCGTGGTTCCGATAGGTGGTGCTATCGTACATCCACATTGATGGAGACTTCAACCCACGAAGGGTAACGGCTGCGCGAGTCCACAGAGGGCTCTACCCACAAAGGGTCCACGAAGAAGCAACCTTGTATATCCCACCATGGCCATCGCCCACGAAGGACTTACCTCACTAGGGTAGATCTTCATGAAGTAGGCGATCTCCTTGCCCATACAAACTCCTTGGTTCAACTCCACAATCTTGACGGAGGCTCCCAAGTGACACCTAACCAATCTAGGAGACACCACTCTCCAAAAGGTAATAGATGGTGTGTTGATGATGAACTCATTTCTCTTGTGCTTCAAATGATAGTCTGCCCAACACTCAACTCTCTCCCATGGATCTGTATTGGGTGGAAAGATGATTTGAGTGGAAAGCAACTTGGGGAAGGCTAGAGATCAAGATTCTTGTGGTTGGAATGGAATATCTTAGTCTCAACACATGAGTAGGTGGTTCTCTCTCAGAAAATGTATGTCGGAAGTGTAGGCACATTCTAATTGCTCTCTCCATGAATGAAGAGTGGGTGGAGGGGTATATATAGCCTCCACACAAAATCTAACCATTACACACAATTTACCAAACTCGGTGAGACCGAATCATGAAACTTGGTCAGACCGATTTAGTTCAAAATGTGAACGTTAGGCTTTTCGGTGGGACCGACATGTCAACTTGGTGGGACCGATTTCATTAGGGTTAGGGCATAATGTAATCTCGGTGAGACCAATCACACAAACTTGGTAGGACCGATTTCTGTAATAGGCAAACAGAGAGTTGGTCAGGCAAACTCGGTGGGACCGAATCGCTCATTTCGGTGAGACCGAAATGTTACGAAAGGGAAACAGAGAGTTTGCATTGCGAACTTGGTGGGACCGATCGCTCATCTCAGTCGGACCGAGATCCCTATCGGTGAGACCAAACTGACTAGGGTTTCTGGCAGTGGCTATGTCAAGTGAACTCAGTGGCGCCAGATAGATCAAATCGGTGGGGCCGAGTTTGACTTTTGGTTTGGGACATATGTGGATATGAGAAAGTGGTTGAGGGCTTTTGGAGCATATCACTAAGTATTTTGAGAAAGCAAGCCATTAAGCAACACCTCATCCCCTTTTAATAGTATTGGCTTTCCTATGGACTCAATGTGATCTTGGATCACTAAAATTAAAATGTGGAGTCTTGAGCTTGTGCCAATATGTGTCCTTAGCATTTTGAGGGATCCACATTCCTAGTCCATGCCATGCCAATCATTGAACTTTCTGAAATGATCATCTTGAAACAGCATTAGTTCAATGAGCTATATGTTGTTAGGAATTACCAATACCACCCAGGGATAGTTGCACTTTCACATATCATGAGCATCACATGTTCATGTAGATAAGATCGCATCTGGCATCATTTTCATCTCCATAAACTGCAGGCTCCTGCCGTGGACATGGTCCCCGAGGGGAGATAAGAAGACGAGCCTACACTGCGATCTCCGGCAAGCCAAACAGATAAGTTCTTTCTCTTATCCATACGTGTTCTGTAAGTAAGGACTTGTGCATGAGAAAACCTCGCTGCCTTTTGAAACTTAGGTGCTCCTATCCCTTGACTCGAATGTTGCTTCAGTCAGGATGGTCGCAGTGGCCTTTGGTGAAAAAGGATTGGCGGGGGGCTGGTCCCTCTTCGTGATTTGTGCACGGTAGGCCTAACTCCACTGCAACAAAACTGAGGGTACCGGCAGGACAACCTGCCGGGGGAAAACTTGTTTACTTGAAAGTAGAGAGGCATCCCACCTCTGCATGGACATATTACATGCATGTGTCCCTCGCAACGTTTATCTTTTTCATTAATATGCTGAAAAAACAAGTATAGATCTTACAAGACACAAACATGGATTAAAGAGATTACATAGTTTGATCTAAAATTTGGCAAGTGCCTACAGATTTAAGATTGAAAAAAGATAAAATGCCCTTGGTGCCTTCACTTTTTCCTCTCCTTCTTCGCAACTACAGGGAGAGACGAAGGAGGCGGAGGGAAGGCCTGGCTGAGATCTGGCAACTCCCCAGGATCAGGATGGCGCCGTTCCCAGGTAGGAGGAAGAAACCAGAGGGCAGGTGTGGATGGTGACGTTGCGGGAAGCCCAGACGGAGACGATGGTGCCGCCGGCAAACACGACTTGTCGGAGCGGTCGTCCCTGTTCTTGATGCGTCGTGGGTTGCCGCCACCTTCCGTACCGATGTCGCTCAAAGCTCCCATCATGATAGCCAAATTGGGGGCCATGCGCTCCGCGTAACCCCACAGAGAGCATGGTCGTCTTCGACGGCCCAAAGATCAGGAGCCACCATCCGTTAAAGAAGCATGTATGGGGACAAGGGGCTCTCCCATGCGCTGGACGGGCAGCGCCCTGGGATATATGGTCTGCCCTCACCAAGGAAAAAACCACCTCTGCGACCTCCCTCCGACGCCGCGAGAAGAGGGGGAATAGGCAATGATCAACTACCACGCCCCGCGTCCATTACAGGCCTCGGCGTGGTGTCGTTTGCGTTGCCCCTCACTAAAACTAAAGCCACTGGCGGCCCGGCGACGAGCACACCGGAGTCTCCACCTCCGGTGCTACCGCTGCGCCACCCGCGCGCCCTCTTGAGGCTCGCGGGAAGGTGAGAAAGGAATCCTGCCCCAGCAAAGGCGTGACCATACCCTTCTCTCAGTCCCCAAGCATCAGCGCGAGCATTTGGCATCGCCAACCCCAAGCTAGAGCCCGGGGCCTGGCCCCGGGCTCTCCCTTTCAGCATAACCAACAGAAAGCAGAAGATGGAGGGGGGATATGAGGACGAATGCCTCCGCTCCTCCCCCTCCCTTCCTTTTATAGGTGGGTCGGGGTAGAGACCTGATCCCTCGGCGCGTAATCGCCGCCCACCTCCATCAATCCATGAAGTCGGGCCCCTGCCTTGATGCTCTCCCGCACCACGCGCCTCCATTTCCTACCCCACTTGATGCATGCAACACACGTGGCTAAGGATAAGGGTGTGGTGGGAAGAGTGAATTGGCAGTTACTCGCCCGTGCGTTGAAGTCATTCACGGGCCATTACAAGAGTGGACCAACTGCGATTGGCATTACGTGACGCGCGGAAGAACCAAAAACTGACCTGGGCTCAGGTTAAAAAAGAAGCAAAGAAGATCTCAGGGGCAAGCCACCACTACGCTCCTGCCTATGCACTGGTTAGAGCCTACCCCGACGACGCCCGACAACTTGTTCGGGCCAGGCCCGGGGGCTCCTGTCGGTGCAACAAACCCTAGGTCTGTTGACTAGACTATGCACATGCCCAAGAGCAAGATTGCGGCACCAAGATCAGATCAAGCACAAAGGGATCAGCTCTTTGAAGAATCAGGGAGCTGGTCGAGAAGACCAAGTCAAGCCAGAGAGACAAGATGTCACTAAGGGAAAAACCCTCCCTTGCCGGGCAGGCAAGCCTGGCAGGGTTGGGATTACCCCGGAAGCAAGCCTCCAGATTGTCCCGGCAGGCCTGCCGGGGCTTGCGGAGGCAAACCACTCCACCGCACCACCTCACAGCAACGCAAGTCATCGATCGGTGCGGTGTCAAGCCCCTAAGTGACTAAGTGGCTGCTTCCTGCCACATGGCAGCCACTTCCTACAGAAAACACCTCCATATGACACTCGTCCTGAGACGTGTCAAGTGAGCAGGCGTGAAGCTGGCAAACAGCCCGGCAAGGCTTGTCGGGCGCTCTTTGATGTGACACTGAGCGGCGCATTTAATGCGCTCTGTCCACCTGTAGAGTTAGGTATGATAGCACTATTTGCTATCTAATCAGTACGTAAAGACTGATTTGCCATTGTGGTGTCCCCTATAAAAGGAGGCCCATGGCAACCATAGAAAGGATTCGGACCCTCACAGATTCACACGCGCATAGCCACTCTCGCCCCGAGGCAACCCTGCTAGGCAAGAGCACCGCGCTTTTCACCAATATCCACCATCAATCCACCAAAGCAGGAGTAGTGTTTTACGCCTCGCGGCGGCCCGAACTTGGGTAAAATTGCCCGTGTGATCTCTGTCGTCCTGTGTTACGCTTCTCCGCTCTTTGTGCAACGTGCCCATCCCCCCGCCGAACCAAAAGGGGCTCATGGCCCCATATATAGGTGGTCGTGGTTTCCCATGACAAGAACAAAGGTTAGCAATCCAGTACGAGAACCACGCCACACCTCGTTAGCAGTACCTACACACAAAATAACAAATACTTGCACCCAACGCAAACAAGGGTTTGTTAATCCCTTGGCCGTTAATTGCATGGATCAAATCCCGTAGTGATAGATAGATAAAAATACAAAATAAAGTAAACTTAAATAAATTGCAGCAAGGTATTTTTGGATTTTTATATATGATTAAAATAGACCCCGGGGGCATAGTTTTCACTAGAGGCTTGTCTTTTGAAGATAGCATATGGTGGGTAAACAAATTAATGTTGGGCAATTGATAGAAAAACGAATAATCATGATGATATCCAAGTAAATGATCATGTATATAGGCATCACGTCCGAGACAAGTAGACCGACTCCTGCCTACATCTACTACTATTACTCCACACATCGAACGCTATCCAGCATGCATCTAGAGTATTAAGTTCATAAAGAATGAAGTAACGCCTTAAGCAAGATGACATGATGTAGACAAAGTAAATCCAACTAGTATGAATAAAACCCATCTTTTTATCCTTAATATCAATGATACAAGTATGTGTCATGTCTCTTTCTCTCATTGGGATTGAGCAACGCAAGATCTAACCATCACAAAACACCTCTCCCATTGCAAGATAAATCAATCTAGTTGGACAAACCAAACGAATAGATCAGAGAGAAACACAAAGCTATAATAATCATGCATAAAATAGTTCAGAGAAGACTCAAATAACATTGATGGATAATCTGATCATAAACTCACAATTCATCAGATCCAAAAAATAGACCGCAAAAAAAGGATTACATCGAATAGATCTCCAAGAACATCGAGGAGAACATTGTATTGAAGATCAAAGAGAGAGAGAAGAAGCCATCTAGCTACTAGCTATGGACCCGTAGGTCTATGGTAAACTACTCACACATCATCGGAGGGGCAACAAGGTTGATGTAGAGGCCCTCCATGATCGACCCCCCTCCGACAGAGTACCGGAATGGGTCTCCAGATGGGATCTCACAAGAACAGAATCTTGCGGCGGCGGAAAAGTATTTTGGGGTGGCTCTCTGATGTATGGGGAATATTTGGGAATTTATAGAGGCGGAATTAGGTCAAGATGTGCCACGAGGGTCCCACAAGCCTGGGGGCGCCTCCCAGGGCGCGCCTCCCGAGCTTGTCGCTCCCTCGTGGCTCGTCAGGTCTTCTCCCGAATCTTCTAGGGTCCCTTCTGGTCCAGAAAAAAATAATCCAAAGTTTTTTGTCCGTTTGGACTCTGTTTGATATTGAATTTCTGAAAAGCCAAAAACAAGCAAAAAACAACAACTGGCATTGGGCACTAGGTTAATAGGTTAGTCCCAAAAAATGATATATGATTGCATATAATTGCATAATAAACGTCCAAGATTGATACTATAATAGCAGGGAACAATCAAAAATTATAGATATGTTGGAGACGTATCAATGGCGATCACGTCAACCTTGGAGCCATTTCCAACACGCATCGTCACCTTGTCCTTAGCTAGTCTCCGTTTATTCCGCAGCTCCTGTTTCGAGTTACAAATATTAGCAACCGAACCAGTATCAAATACCCAGGCGCTACTACGAGCACTTGTAAGGTACACATCAATAACATGTCTATCAAATATACCTTTGTTGACGTTGCCAGCCTTCTTATCTGCCATGTACTTGGGGCAGTTCCGCTTCCAGTGACCATTCCCCTAGCAATAGAAGCACTCCGTCTCAGGTTTCGGTCCAGCCTTAGGTTTCTTCACGGGAGCGGCAACTGGCTTGCCATTCTTCTTGAAATTTCCTTTCTTTCCCTTGCATATCTTCTTGAAACTGGTGGTCCTATTGACCATCAACACTTGATGCTCTATCTTGATTTCTACTTTCGCGGCCTTGAGCATCGTGAAGAGCTCCGGCATCGTCTTCTCCATCCCTTGCATATTATAGTTCATCACGAATCCTTTGTAGCTTGGTGGCAGTGACTGAAGAACCCTGTCAATCGTGACTTCATCCAGGATATTAACTCCCAAGTGATTCAAGTGGTTGAAGTACCCAGAAAATTTGAGTACATGCTCGCGAATGGAGTTGTTCTCTTCCATCTTGTAGCTAAAGAACTTGTTGGAGGCTTCATACTCATGACCCGGGTATGGGCCTGAAATACCAATTTTAGCTCCTGGAACATCTCATATGCTCCGTGGTGCTCAAAACGTACTTGGAGCCCCGGTTCTAAACCATAAAGCATGGTGCACTGAACTATCGAGTAGTCAAGCGTGCCTGCCAGACGTTCACAACATCCATAGATGATGCTGAAGGGGTGGCGCACCGAGCGGTGCATCAAGGACATAGCATTCTGTGCAGCAGTGAGGATAATCCTCAAATTACAGACCCAATCCAGATAGTTGCTTCCATCATCTTTCAACTTAGCTTTCATACATTAACATATATTACATCACATTTTGTCCATACCACATCACAACACGCCCTATAAAAACAAGTTAGACGTCCGCTACTTTGTTGTTGCAAATTTTACGTGGCTGCTATGGGCAACTAGCAAGAACCGTTCTTACCTCCGCAAAGCCGCAATGGTAATATTCAAGTTGCCTTTTAACCTTCTACAAGGACCGCCTTTGTCAAATAAGATTCAACTAAAGTAGGAGAGACAGACACCCGCCAGCCACTTTTATGCAATACTAGTTGCATGTCAAACAGTGGAACTGGTCTCATGTGTGAGGACATGGAGGGTTCATCCGAGCCGCTTCATTCCACAATATTGCCAAATCCAAATAAGACAAGGGAAGTAAGCAATCTAAACATCAGTGCCCACAACAACTTTGTGTTCTGCTCGTGCATATACATCTACGCATAGACCTAGCTCTGATACCACAGATGGGGAACGAAGCATGAAAATAAAAAAAATCCTACGAAGCACCCAAAATCCAATCTATGAGATGCATAGCAATGAGAGGAGAGTGTGTCTACATATCCTTGTAGACCGAAAGTGGAAGTGTATATAACGCAATTGATGTAGTCGTACTCTTTGCAATCCAATCACGATCCAAACCGATCTAGCGCCGAACGGACGACACCTCCAAGTTTAGCACACGTGCGTGTAACGCCCCGGATCCGATGCGCTAGGTGCCATCCAGTTATTCGTTGTTGTTGACATGTCATTTGCTTGCGTGTTGCATTTTGCCATGTCATCATCTGCATTTCATCTACATGTTTTTCAAAACTTGCATCCGGTCCTTTTCCGCGTTGTCCGTTTCGTGATCCGACACTTCCACACGCGCCCTTCGTCCTCTCAGACCTTGTTTCGTGAGCGGGAGAAAAATGTTCTTGGAATGGGATGAAACTTGGCGTGCGGTGTTGTTATAGAGTAGGTAGACCGCCTGTCAATTTTCTCCGCATTCGGAGTTCGTTTGATGCCCCAACGGTTAACCGCGTACCCCGAAAGCCCATTTTGTCTTGCAGCCCAACACCCCTCCAAATCAGCCCACTAACCCAGCAAAACCCCCTCCATGCTCTCGGTCGTTCGATCACGATCGTGTGGGCAAAAACCGCACCCCATTTGGAGTCTCCTAGCTCCCTCTACCTATATATACTCCCTCTCCCCCGAAATTTGCGGATGAAACCCTAGATCAAACCTCCCTCTCGCCCGCCGGACATGTCCACCCCGCCGCCGAACGTGTCCACCGCCGGCAGCCACGTCGCTCCGACCAATGGCGTCGTGCCACATCACCTCCGCCCCCCCCCTCTGCCTACCGCAGCGCGCCACCTGTCCCGCCGCCGTTCTTCCTCCGCCGAGGCCCTGAGGCCCAGATCCGGCCCGCTTCGGGCCGAACCGGGCCGCGCCGCGGCCCGCGCCGGATGGCGCCCGACACCGCCGGCTCCCGAACCCCGCCGCCAGCCTCGCCGCCCAGCGCCTCCGCCTGCCTTGCCGCTGCCCCGCACCAGCATGCGCCACCGGAGCTCCACCGGAGCCACCGCCGGTGACCACCTCCGACCAGGTCGCGCCTCCCCGTCGCCCCTCTCCCTCTTGCTTCTCTCTCTCTCTAGGAATCGCCACCGCCCCGGAGCTCCCCGTCGTCGCCCGGCCCTACCGCCGCCGGAAATGGATCCGGCCTCACCGGATCTGCCCGGATCCGGCTGGGCCCGTTCCCGCCTCACCTCGGCCTTCGCCGGCCTCCTCTGCCAGCGCCGCCGCCGCCATGGCTCCTGCCCGTGAGGAGCACAGGTGGAGGAAGGCGCCTCCAGCACTGCGCCCGTGCGTGGGCCCCGTAGCCCGCATCCACCACGTGGGCCCGCGGCCCAGCCCAGCTCCCTCTGCCTCCCAGCCGGCCCAGCTTCATCCGGCCCAGTCCGCCTCCTCTGCTTTGGGCCAAGCCCATGGTGAGCAACCCCTTATCCTTCGCCCTGTGCACACTTTAGCTATCCCGCGCCCATCCATATTTGACCAAGTCCCTGGATAGTGTTAGTTTGTGTACATCTTTGTCATGCTATAACTTCAAGTGTGCTGCTCCGTTTTGTGCGTGTAATATATCAAAATGTTCATTGTGAGATGCTCTACATTTTCTTCCTTTTTTCCATGCTTGTTTGAGTTCATATTGATGCCCTAATCATCGTTGCAAGAGTGATATATGATGTTAATCTGCTGAAGCTGTTATAACTTGGTGATTTGTCTTTTTCATTGCATTTTGTGTGTGCACCCTATGAGCATGAGCTCTACATGTGTTTTGAACTACATCATGTCATATTTACAGGGGTGTTTGTCTTGTATTTTTGTGATCTATGTGGTGACTAGCACAAGCATGCAAAGTAGCCTCCGTGATGTTGCTGATTTCTGTGACTTAGTCATTTCTGCTAAGTCTGAGTCTGTTATAGTTTGTTGCTATGTTGCCATGCTGCAACCATGAGTTCTATGCATAATCTGGAGATGTTAACTAAGGGTGTTTTGTTATGCATGTTATGATGTATCCATCAATGCCCTTGGTTGCATTTATAGAGTGTTGTAGATTGTTGCAAACTTGCTCTCAAATTGCTAAATAATGTTGTTGTCAGCCTGCTAACATGAAGTTCAGTTTTTACATGTGTTTTGCTAGTGATCCATGCACCCTATGAATTTGCTCTTGCCATGCTTTGCTTCATAATTATGCCATCTTACTGTTGGATTCCTTCACATGCCATGAAATGCTTGGTGATGAGTGATTTGAGCTCGCAAAGATGCCTTCATAATTCTGTTTATGCCATGCTCAGTTATTTTGCTAAGTCTGTATCTGTTTATGAAACTTGCTATGTTTACATGGGTGCCATCATATCTTCTGTGCATTTTTGTCTCGTGATCAGTAAGGGACTTTTATTATATGCAATTATTATATTCATGCCATGCCTTTGTTTGCTATGATCTGTTCCTGTAGCATGTTGTTTGATAGCTCTAAACTATGCAACCTGATGTAATTTCTGCCATGCACAGTGATTTCTGCCAAGTCTGTGAAACTGTTATTATTTGCAATCTTGCCATGTCCTTTTGAGCATGTTATAGTGTTTTCTGGAGATACCTCAGTGTTCATGTTTTGTTTTCTTTACATGTACATCATGTCCATGCCTTTTTTTTCATGTTGAGGTGCTGTAACATATTTTCATGATGCTTGCAAGATGCCTAGTTGCTGTTTTGGACAGATTGTTGTTATATCTTGTTTGGAGTGTATGTGTTGCACCGTTGCTCCGTTTTGAGCATGCTCTATATGAAACTTGCGTAGAGTTGCATGTAGTTTCATCTTATCATGTTGCATCCTTATTTTGAGGTGTTTGCTTGATGTTTGAATGCATTTTTCATCAATGACATGTTTAACTTGTTTTGCTCATATCTTCTAGGCCGTAGCTCCGAATTAAACGAACTTTATATGTAACTTGACTAGAATTTCGTGTAGATCATCTTGGTGCATCTTAACTTGCTGTTTAACAACTTGAACATAAGGCTTATTCAGATCTGGACCAATTTCGAAATTTGCATATGAGGACTTATCGGAATTGTTATATGTTGTTTCCGGCCTCATTTAAACTTGCTTTGATGTGTTGTTCTTGTATGCATCATCTCTTGCCATGAGTAGCCTCATGTAGCCTTGTAATGCATCATACTTGGTTGAGCATCATGCCTTGTTCATGTGTGGTGTGTTTACCATGTTGTGTGCTTCTTCTCGATAGTTCCCGTTTCGTTGCGATCGCGAGGATTCGTTCGTCTACGCGTGGTTCGTCTTTGTGGCTTCATCTTCTTCATGGACTCTTTCTTCTTCCTAGCGGGATTTCAGGCAAGATGACCGTCACCTTGGATCTCACTACTATCATTGCTATGCTAGTTGCTTCGTTCTTTCGCTATGCTACATCACCTACCACTTGCTTATCAAGCCTCCCAAATTGCCATGAACCTCTAACCTTTGTCACCCTTCCTAGCAAACCGTTGTTTGGCTATGTTACCGCTTTGCTTAGCCCCTCTTATAGCGTTGCTAGTTGCAGGTGAAGATGAAGGTTGTTCCATGTTGGAACATGGATATCATGAACTTTGTTGGGATATCACAATATCTCTTATATTATTAATGCATCTATATACTTGGTAAAGGGTGGAAGGCTCGGCCTTATGCCTGGTGTTTTGTTCCACTCTTGCCGCCCTAATTTCCTTCATACCGGTGTTATGTTCCTTGATTTTGCGTCCCTTACGCAGTTGGGTGATTTATGGGACCCCCTTGACAGTTCGCTTTGAATAAAACTCCTCCAGCAAGGCCCAACCTTGGTTTTACATTTGCCTCGCCTAGCCTTTTTCCCTTGGGTTTCCGGAGCCCAAGGGTCATCTTTATTTACCCTCCCGGGCTAGTGCTCCTTCGAGTGCTGGTCCAAACCGAGCGATGTCCGGCGCCCCCTGGGCAACTAGGGTCTATGCCAACCCGACGTCTGGCTCATCCGGTGTGCCTTGAGAACGAGATATGTGCAGCTCCTATCAGGATTTGTCGGCACATTCGGGCGGCTTTTGCTGGTCTTGTTTTAACATTGTCGAAATGTCTTGTAACCGGGATTCCGAGACTGATCGGGTCTTGCCGGGAGAAGGAATATCCTTCGTTGACCGTGAGAGCTTATAATGGGCTAAGTTGGGACACCCCTGTAGGGTATTATCCTTCGAAAGCCGTGTCCGCGGTTATGTGGCAGATGGGAATTTGTTAATATCCGGTTGTAGAGAACTTGACACTTGACTTAATTAAAACGCATCAACCGCGTGTGTAGCCGTGATGGTCTCTTCTCGGCGGAGTCCGGGAAGTGAACACAGTTTCTGGGTTATGTTTGACGTAAGTAGGAGTTCAGGATCACTTCTTGATCATTGCTAGCTTCACGACCGTTCTGTTGCTCCTCTTCTCGCTCTTATTTGCGTATGTTAGCCACCATACTTGCTTAGTCGCTGCTGCAACCTCACCACTTTACCCCTTTCCTACCCATTAAGCTTTGCTAGTCTTGATACCCATGGTAATGGGATTGCTGAGTCCTCGTGGCTCACAGACTACTACAACACCAGTTGCAGGTACAGGTTTTGCGATGATCATGACGCGAGAGCGATGTTACTGGTTTTGGAGTTCTTCTTCTGCTTCTTCTTCGATCAGGGGATAGGTTCCAGGTCGGCAGCCTGGGCTAGCGGGGTGGATGTCGTTTGAGCTTTTGTTTGTGTTTCATCCGTAGTCGGATGTTGCTCTTATCTATGATGTTGTTGTATTCATGTGGCATTGTATGCCTCTTGTATGTATCCCTAACTATTATGTAATGTTGATGTAATGATATCCACCTTGCAAAAGCGTGTCAATATGCGGTTCTATCCTTGGTGGGACCTTCGAGTCTCTTTAGGATAGTATCGCATATTGGGCGTGACAAGTTGGTATCAGAGCCAGGTTCCGACCCTAGGAGCCCCCTTGATTGATCGTGTAGTTGGTCGTTGTTGAGTCTAGAAGAAAACTGTTTTCGGAGTCTAGTTATATCGGAGAGTAGGAATTCTTTTTACTCCTCAGTCCCTTCGTCGCTCTGGTGAGGAATCTTGACGTAGGTGTTTTGAATTACTTCTCTTCCCCTTCGAATTTTCTTTAGGATCATGCGGTTAGTTTTCCATTCGTTGGTTCTCAGCTCTTTTCATCCGGTGCATTTCTCTTCAAGTTGACTCGAGCCTCTTCATCTTTGCCAAGTTCAATCCTCAGTTCTTTCTCAACGAAGTTGTTTCCCCGACCTCAGTTGTTTTTCTTTTCCCACCCGCCCACCCCTCTTCTTCTCGGAGCCGGAGCCCATAATCGAGTATCCATCCTACTCGTGCGAAGCCTTTGCATTCTTTCCTCAATTATTTCAACTCTTCAAGTTATTCGTCGATTCCTTGTTCAAGTTGCCTGTGTTTTTCCCGCCCTCCCACCCCTTTTATTCCCGGAGCTTCAGTCTCTTTCGAGCATCAATTTCATTCATGCAAAGCCTCTTCAGTCTTCCCTCAATTATTTCAACCGGTGAATTCTCGTCTTGTTTGACATTCTTCATCTATTTTCTTCTCCGGTGGATTCAATTCCAATTTTCGGTAGTGATTATATTCTTCCCTCGGCTCAAATGTTTCCCGTTGCTCGCTCCCTTCTCGTCATTTAATCGTTCCGGAGTGTTGAAGACATCTCAGAAGATTCGTGTCTGCATCCATCTAATTCGAGGTTGTCACCTCATTCAAATCTTTCAATCGTTTCGATGCATCATTTCTCATTCGACAATCCTTTCCTACGGTGTTTCTTTTCAGTGGGCCCTAACCCATAGGTTTTTCCCAGGATCTTACCTGACTCTTCTAATTTTCCTGGAGTTATTCTCAAATTCTTTTCGAAGTTGATGTAAGAATGAATTTCATCAGTCAGATGCCTTTCCAAGATCGATTTCAAATATTTTCATTGTTGGCTCAACCTCTTTGTCGTGGAATTGTCACGGCAGATGTCCTCGTGTAAGGACTTAGTCGTGGAGCCATCGCAGCTAGGAAGCTTAAAGGGGTTAAACGGGACAAGGAACACGAGGTTTATACTGGTTCGGCCCCTTACGGTGAAGGTAAAAGCCTACGTCCAGTTGAGGTGGTATTGATTAGGGTTTCGATGACCAGGGAGCTTAATTGCTTTGCCTGGCTCTCGACGAGATCTTACTTGTCTCTAAACCGCCGCCGGGTCGCCCCTTTATATAGAGAGGTTGACACCCAACGGCTCTCAGAGTCCCGGCCGGCTCATAAGAGTGTCCGGCTCGGACTCTCAACTATTCTTGCCTTACACTACAAGTCTTGCCATACGGCGGTTTATCACTATGGGCCTTAAGCCTCCTCCGGGTCTTAAGCCCATTATCTAACCCGCCGTCTTCAAGCTTGATACTGGCCTTCGCGTGATGACCATCATGACATAATCCGGCCCCTCCTGGGCGGGTGACTCTAATGGTTATATCCTCAACATTAGGCCCCAGATTGATTTGAACCGGTTCATGTCAATCTTCAATTATTTTGAGAGAAAAGATCTTCCGGCTTATGGTCGTGTGAAAGCTATAATCCGTCATGACGTCATCTTCTAGATTTCTGGTAACCCGCCATGACGTCATCTTCCATTAAGTCCATTTTTACTCCACCATATCCGCAACGGATCTTATCTTTAATTGCCGTCCCGAAAATCGAGGCGTTTTTATGGCGAGATAACCACGCCGTGGCCTCCTCGTTTCTCGCGCCCACTTATGAGCCTCATCTTATAAATAGCCCGGCCCATGAGCCTCTGGTCACTCGTCGCCTCCATCTTCTTCCTCCTCTCGCCACTGTGTTGCCGCTCGAGCTCCACTGCCGCCGCCGCGGGTCTCCGAGTCTTCCCCGACTCCGGCCGCTGCATCAACCTGACGTTACCAGAGAAACGGCGGCGACCTCCGCAACTTTCCAGCACCCGTAAGCCCTTGTCACTTCGTAGAATAGATCTGCATTAGGGTTCTTTCCTGTTCTTCCCGTGTTCATCGCCGTTCTTCGCGAGCTTCTTGATAGATTTCATTATTACCACCTTTTCTTGATCTTTAGACTGTACAGAACTGCTGCGGTAGCTGTTTCACTCCCATTCCCAATGTACATAGATCCCCTTTCATTGCATAAAGGCTTCGTTCAAATCCTCAAACTTTTTCTGTGTCTGTTCTAGGTCTAGAAAATTTTCCTTTTAGCCAACCGTTTGATCCAAAATAATTACTGCGATCTGTGAAACTTGTTTTCACCACTCTTAGTCAAAAATTGCATCTGCTGAGGTATGGCGGCTCACATTTCCGGCTTAAAGAAGCCATGTGCCGTAAACTTCTCGGCTCTTTTATGATAAAGCTGTAGACAATTTGAATTACTCACAATACCTTCAGCGGCTTAGATAACCCGATGCACTTAACCATATGTCATTAGGCCCCTCTCATAAGCCGCCATTTGAGTATTTAAACTGTAGACATCTGCCGGCTTATAATTGAACCGGTCATTTTCCTTTTGTCATAGGCTTCATGTTTCACAATGCCTCCCAAAGCTCCCAAAGCACCCATCACGTGCAACTGGATGAGGTCCAACGTCACCGACGACACCTTAGCTGATTTCGTAAAGACGGGTTACTTGCCCAAGAAAGAGATCATGTCTTATCGTGCTCCTGACCCGTCGGAGGAGAGACCTCAACCCAGAGATGGTGAGGTGGTTATATTTGCTGATCACATGAGCTGGGGCTTCGCACCGCCCGGCTCAAAATTCTTTAGGGATGTTCTGAACTTCTTTGATCTGCGGCCACAAGACATAGGACCCAATTCAGTGTCAAATATATGCAACTTCCAAGTATTCTGCGAAGTCTATCTTGGAGAAGAGCCCAGCCTACTGCTTTTTAGGGAGCTGTTCTATCCAAACCGCCAGAACGAGTGCGCCAATGGGCCGAGCTTGGAACTTGGTGGAATCTCCATTCAACGACGGAGAGATTGCCTTTTTCCTTACGCTGAGCCGCCAAGCCACCCAAAGGACTGGAACCAGACGTGGTTCTACTGCCAGGACACTTCGCCGGCTGACGAGAGTCCTCTGCCCGGCTTTCATGCCTTGCGTCTGGAACCAAATCACCCTCTGCCAGACAAATTATCTCAGGCGGAGCGTCAACCTCTGATCCCCACCATGAATAAGATCAAGGCTCTCCTGGGAAATGGTCTCAACGGCATTGATCTGGTCCGGGTTTGGATCTCCTGGCGGGTGATCCCTTTGAGCCGCCGCCCCGGCTTAATGTGTGCTTACACGGGCCGAAAGGATGACCCTCTGCGGCACAGCCCCAATGATCTTCCTGAGGATGTTGTGGACGACATGACCAAGTCTCTCCTGAATGAGAGCTTAGCCGACTGTGGGAGGACCGGCTTGAACCCCTTCTGCCAAGCTAACCCGGCTCCGGCGGTAAGCCACTGACCTGAACACCTTGGTTTTCCTTTGAATAGTTTCCATCGGGACTTTAAGTAATCTTTGTTGTATGTTTCAGGCTAATGACAAGTTCTGGAAGGTCAAATATGACCATGAAGCGGCCAAAAAGGCCAAGAAGGCTAAGAAAGCCGCCAGGAGAGCCGCTCCCCGCAAGAAGGGAAGCAGGCCGACTGCCTCAGAGCTGCTTCAACTAAGTGACAGCTCCGAGTCAGAGGTAACCCCTGAATCTGTAAGTTCTTGTTTTGTTTCTTGTTTATTCCTATCCACCTTATTGATACTGATCATTAGCAGGATGACACCGGAGCAAGTAACCCGGTGATTGAAGAGGTAATGACACTTTCCTCCGACTCGGAGCCCTTGCCAAGGATGAAAGTCCGAAGAGTAACCCGGAAAGTAAGATTTTCACATCCTTTAGCTTATCAAGATCCTCAATTTCTTTTGAAGCAACAGATTCATGAGAGCCGGCGGCACACCCGGACCAACAAGGATGCAGACCTCTCCTCCGGCTTACTTGAAGCGTCAAGGAAGCGCCGGACCGAGGTTATCTCCAACTTATATCCTTTTCATCCTTTGGCGGGCGTTATACGTCAACCGCTCAACTCTTCTGATTCAAATTATCAGGAAACTTCACCTTCCTCTGGTGACTCTATGCAATCGAACCTGCCGGCTTTCAAGACCGTACCCGGGTAATGATGATCATCTCTTGTTGCGCTTATCTTTACTCATACTTTTGTACTAACCTTTTGTCCTTTCAGTGCCCAAGCAAAGCTCAGCAAGAGGGCGAAGAAGAATAAATCGGTCGAAGAGCCGGTCTTGACTGAGCCGGAGGTTTCAGCTCAAGAGCCGCCAGCTGCCTCTTCTCCTGAAGCCACCGCTCCAAACGACGAGCCAGCCATAGAGACTTCTGCCCACCCGGACATGTCCAGCCCGGCTCAGCCGGCTGATGACCCGGACGTGGTAATCACCCGGACAGAGTTTGTCGAGCCGGGGAGACCCACTGCGCTGGCTAAGTGCTCTGCCAAGGAAGAGTTGCTAGAGCGCCGCAGGGCCAAGCTGGACATCACCAACTACGCTAACCTGAGCATTGGAGATATCATCTCCGGCTATGTCAATCAGGTGCACAGCAGCCGGGACCTGGAGATTGACATGGTGAAGCAGATACAGCAGAAGTCTGAGGTACCACTCTATTGCTTACTGCATAGTCATCTTTACCATACTCTAGCCCCCAAGTCTACTACTTATGATAGAATATGTTGTAGACTTAACTTCCGGCTTACTTTCATGAACCGGTAATTTTGTAGATAGAAACTTTCGACATGCATTAGCCCCCAAGTGCCAAGTGTCTTTGCTTGGAAAGTGCTTGGGACTTTAAAATTGCATAATAATTATTCATACTATAACCCAGAAATTGTTCAGGCTGCTTGCAAGAAATTTGAGGCTGATATCTCTGAGATGAAGAACCGCCTGAAGGCTCAGGAAACTGAGACCCGGAAGGCCAACGCTAAATTTGAATCCAGTATTGCTGCTCAAGAAAAACTGAAGAAGAAGTTTGAAGCTGAAAGGAAGACTTGGGCCGAAGAGAAGGCTGCTCTGGTAAGCTGGGCCGAACAGGCGGAGAAGGCTCTGACAGAAAGAACCGCCGAACTCTCCAGCTTAAAGCGCCATGTGTCATAGATGGTCGCCGCAATCTTCGGTAAGTCATTCTGCAGGCTTTGAACAAGTTTACAGTCTTTATGTCTCATAACTCCCATCATTGCTAGCGGCTGATCTTACTTTGTTAAACAGGTCCCAGAAGCGCCAACCTTAATCAGAACGTGCTAACCAAGCTGAAGGCCGTGTACACCTTGGTGGAGCAACTCTACACCGGGTCACAGCGCCTTGGCCGTTGTGGCCCTATCCAATGAGGTTCCGACTCACCTGGCAGACGTACTTCGCCGGCTTGCCGTTCTTCCTCAGCGTTTCCAAGAGCTACGACGGGCTTCTGCAAGAGCCGGAGCCATAGCCGCTCTGAGCCGGGCCAAGGCTTTTCTTCCAGAGCTAGACCCGGCTGACATCGCACTTGGATACCCCAGCCTGAAGGAAGACGGCACCCCCTTCGATCAAAAAGACTTTGCTGCCTGTGTGAAGATCGTGCACCCGGTGGCCACCCTGATTGGGAATGACACCGACCTTACCAAGTACCAGCCGGGCTACAACGCACAGAATCAGAGGATCCCCACTCCGCGTTATGAAGCCATCAGCTTGGTCCCGCCGACTCGTAAGCACACCTTTGCCCCAGAAACTGACCCGGCCGGGTTAATTGACGAGGAGGCTCAATTTGAAGCTTTGAGCGGCATTGACTGGAAATCGTCAACCTTCCAGGTCATGGGAACAGCCAGAGGAGCGGAGAGGGATGAGCCAGAAGCTTCAACTCAACAAGCATCTTGACTTGTAGTCGGCTCATGACCACATCTTAAAACAATGCCTCATCTTTTGGACTCGGGGAGTCTTGTAATAGAATAGAACAAACATGTTACTCTTGTCGGGCCATCGTGCACATGTTGAACGCTTAGCTCCATTAAAGTTGCTTCCTTATATCCCTCCGGGTTATAATTGATCAGTTATTTTCCTTAAGCTCGAATAGCTGTATTGAACCATCCTGCATAGAAAACAAGTCGCAAGTCTCTGGGCGGCTTACCGCACTGAGAATCATAAACCATATATATATAACCCGGAATATGAACAAAGTCACCAAAGACTGGCCCTCAATTATATCTTTGATGTAACCATAACGGCATACTTACGAGCCTTCGAGTATAGTTTCGGCTTATGTAACTCGAATAATGAGGTGAAGATCTCAACTCCGGTTTACCAGCGTCAAGAATACTTACTGTATGTTATCAACATTGTGAATCAAAAGTAAGTCGGCAAAGGAAAAGCCGCCCTTGCACACTGTTGATATGACCAACAGAACTTGTTGCAAGTCAAAAGATCAAAAACTTAGGGGCTTCCAGTTCGAATACGACCAGAGAACCGTCCCAAAGGGGTTAAGCTAAGATTCGAATGCGATCATATAGCCCCCAGTGGTTTTGGCGATGCCGATCAAGAGGGTACCGACAACTATGCTCTATTTGGTTCGAATACGACCCATGTTTGAACAGGAAGCCCCCAAATGACCTTAAGAGTTGTTTAACGACGCTGATTCGAATACGATCCACGTCGGTTCCCAAAGGGGGTTGAGCTATGATTCAAATATGATCAAAGAAAACTCTCCAATGAGCTCGGCACTTTGCCAATCAAGTGGGTATCGACAGCTATGTTCTCTTTGGTTCGAATACGACCCATGTTTGAACAGGAAGCCCCCAGGTGATTATATTGCGTACGGCTAGATTCGAATACGATCATAAGCCGGATCCACCTCCAAGTGACCATGTGATGTTGTAATGGAAATAACATGTTTACCTTTGGAGGAGAAAAGGACAGAGGTCCTGCTTTATTATTTAACATAATATATACATGGCTATAGAGATATGTAATTTATGAGAGCCGGTGGCTCAAGTGTAATAAGGCCGAAGCTGAGCTATGTTCCACGGCCGACGGGTCTCCTCTTCCGACTTGCGTGAATCGTTATGCTCCCGGACGTCAATAAGGTAGTATGACCCGTTGTGCAAGTTCTTACTGACCACAAAGGGCCCTTCCCAAGGCGGGGATAGCTTGTGTGCATCTGTTTGATCTTGGATGAGCCGGAGCACCAGATCACCTTCCTGGAAGACCCGGGACTTAACCCGGCGACTGTGATAACGGCGCAGCTCTTGTTGGTAAATCGCTAAGCGAGCTGCTGCCACATCACACTGTTCGTCCAACAAGTCAAGAGCATCTGGGCGCGCCTGTTCATTATCCGCCTCAACATAAGCCGCCACTCGAGGCGGGTCATGATGGATGTCACTGGGGAGGACTGCTTCCGCTGCATAAACCATGAAGAAAGGCGTGTAACCCGTAGACCTGTTAGGAGTAGTATTGATGCTCCATAACACGGAGGGTAACTCCTCCACCCAACAACCCGGCGTCCGTTGCAAAGGGACTAAAAGCCGGGGCTTAATGCCCTTCAAGATCTCCTGGTTAGCTCTCTCAGCTTGACCATTGGATTGAGGATGAGCCACTGATGAAACATCAATTCGAATATGCTCTTGTTGACAAAACTCCTCCATAGCGCCCTTAGATAGATTGGTGCCATTGTCTGTTATAATGTTGTGTGGAAAGCCAAAGCGAAATATCACCCTTTTCATGAACTGGACCGCCGTGGCTGCGTCACACTTACTAACTGGCTCTACTTCAATCCACTTTGTGAACTTGTCCACTGCCACCAAGAGGTGGGTCTTTTTATCCTTGGACCTTTTAAAAGGCCCAACCATGTCAAGCCCCCAGACCGCAAACGGCCAAGTAATTGGAATCATCCCCAGCTCCTGAGCCGGCACATGGGCCCGTCGCGAGAACCTCTGGCAACCATCACATTTACTGACCAAGTCCTCCGCATCAGCATGAGCCGTCAGCCAATAAAAACCATGACGAAAAGCCTTGGCCACAAGGGATTTTGAGCCGGCATGATGGACACAATCCCCTTCGTGAATCTCATGCAAGATTTCTTGACCTTCCTCAGGGGAGACACAACGCTGGAACGCTCCCGTAACACTGCGGCGATGTAGCTCACCATCGATAACAACCATTGACTTAGACCGCCGGGTTATTTGTCTGGCCAGAGTTTCGTCCTCAGGCAAGTCTCCCCGGGTCATGTAAGCCAAGTATGGCACCGTCCAGTCCGGGGTGATGTGGAGAGCCGCCACCAACTGTGCCTCCGGGTCAGGGACAGCCAAATCTTCCTCTGTAGGTATCTTAACGGAAGGGTTATGCAAGATGTCCAGGAAAGTATTAGGCGGCAACGGTTTTCGCTGAGAGCCCAGCCGGCTTAATGCATCAGCCGCCTCATTCTTCCTGCGATCGATGTGCTCTACTTGGTAACCCTGAAAGTGTCCAGCAATGGCATCGACTTAACGGCGATAAGCCGCCATGAGAGGGTCCTTGGAATCCCACTTGCCTGATACTTGTTGAGCCACTAAGTCTGAGTCGCCGAAGCACCTTACCCGGCTCAAGCTCATCTCCTTAGCCATCCGAAGACCATGGAGCAAAGCCTCGTACTCGGCCGCATTGTTAGTGCAAGGAAACATCAACCGCAGCACATAATGAAACTTGTCACCTTTAGGGGAAGCCAATACAACTCCAGCCCCCGAGCCCTCCAATTGCCTGGACCCATCGAAGTGAATAGTCCAATATGTATTATCCGGCTTTTCCTCGGGCACTTGTAGCTCTGTCCAATCGTTGATGAAATCCACCAAAGCTTGAGATTTAACAGCAGTGTGTGGCACGTATTTCATACCATGGGGCCCGAGCCCTATAGCCCACTTAGCCACTCTTCTGTGGCTTCTCTGTTTTGGATGATATCTCCAAGGGGAGCAGAACTAACCACAGTGATAGGGTGACCCTGGAAATAATGCTTAAGCTTCCGGCTTGCCATGAACACACCATAAACAAGCTTCTGCCAATGTGGATACCGTTGCTTGGACTCGATGAGCACTTCACTGACGTAATAAACCGGCCGCTGAACCGGATGCTCCTTACCCTCTTCCTTGCGCTCCACCACCACAGCCACACTGACGGCCCGTGTGTTAGCAGCTACATACAGTAATAAAGGCTCCTTGTCAACCGGAGCAGCAAGGACCGGGGGCTCGGCCAGCTGTCTCTTCAAATCCTCAAACGCAGTATTAGCAGCATCATTCCAGATAAAGTCATCAGTTTTCTTCATCAACTGGTACAGCGGCATGGCCTTCTCACCCAAACGGCTTATAAACCGGCTTAAAGCAGCGATACGACCCGCCAGGCGCTGGACGTCGTTTATGCACGCCGGCTTAGCCAGAGAGGTGATTGCCTTGATTTTTTCCGGGTTAGCTTCAATGCCTCTGTTAGAAACCAGGAAACCCAAGAGCTTGCCTGCAGGAACACCAAAAACACACTTGGCCGGGTTAACATCATCTTGTAGACCCGGAGATTATCAAAGGTTTCCCTCAGATCATCTATCAAGGTTTCCTTCTCCCTGGACTTAACCATAATATCATCCACATAGGCATGAACATTGCGCCCAATCTGGTTATGAAGACAGTTCTGCACGCAATGTTGATAAGTCGCCTGTGTGCTCTTGAGTCCAAAAGGCATAGACACATAACAGAAGGCTCCAAAGGGAGTGATGAACGCTGTCTTCTCCTGGTCCTTAACTGCCATTTTGATCTGATGGTATCCAGAATATGCGTCCAAGAAACTTAAACGCTCACAACCCGCCGTGGCATCAATGATTTGATCAATACGAGGGAGAGCGAAAGGATCAGCCGGACATGCCTTGTTTAAGTCCGTGTAGTCCACACACATCCGCCAGGTGCCGTTCTTCTTGAGCACGAGCACCGGGTTAGCTAACCACTCTGGGTGAAAGACTTCAACAATAAACCCGGCCGCCAAGAGCCGGGCCACCTCCTCACCAATGGCTTTCCGCCTTTCTTCATTAAACCGTCGAAGGAATTGCCTGACCGGCTTAAATTTCAGATCAACATTGAGAGTGTGCTCAGCGAGTTCTCTAGGTACACCTGGCATGTCAGAAGGTTTCCATGCAAAGATGTCCCTGTTCTCACGGATGAACTCGATGAGCGCGCTTTCCTATTTCGGATCCAAATTGGCACTGATGCTGAACCGCTGAGATGAGTCACCTGGAACGAAATCAACAAGTTTAGTCTCATCAGCTGACTTAAATTTCATTGCCGGCTCATGCTCCGTGGTCGGCTTTTTCAGAGATGTCATATCTGTTGGGTCAACATTATCCTTGTAGAACTTCAGCTCCTCTGTTGCGCAAACAGACTCTGCGTAAGCCGCGTCGCCTTCCTCACATTCCAAGGCCACCTTTCGGCTGCCATGAACCGTAATGGTCGCATTGTGACCCGGCATCTTGAGCTGTAGGTATATGTAACACGGTCGTGCCATGAACTTGGCGTAAGCCGGCCGCCCAAATATGGTATGGTACGGACTTCTTATCTTGACCACCTCAAAGGTCAATTTTTCCACCCTGTAGTTGTATTCATCTCCAAAGGCTACTTCCAGTTCGATCTTACCAACTGGATAAGCCGACTTACCAGGCACCATGCCATGGAAAACAGTATTGGACTGGCTGAGGTTCTTATCAATCAACCCCATACGGCGGAAGGTCTCATAATAGAGGATGTTGATGTTGCTGCCTCCATCCATGAGCACCTTAGTGAACTTATATCCTCCCACCTGAGGAGCCACCACCAGGGCCAAGTGACCCGGATTGTCAACCCGGGGAGGGTGATCCTCCCTAGTCCACACAATAGGCTGCTCAGACCATCTTAAATAGCGTGGAACTGCCGGCTCAACAGCATTCACTGCCCTCTTGTGGAGCTTCTGATCTTGCTTACACAGACTGGTGGTAAACACATGGTACTGTCCACCATTGAGCTGCTTTGGATTGGTCTGGTATCCCCCCTGTTGCTGTTGATGACCCTGGCTGGACTGCTGACTAAAGCCCCCTTGAACATTCTGAGGATTGGAACTTGAGCCGCCGCCCGGGCCATGAAAGCCGCCGGCGCCCGAGCTATTATTGCCATTAAAGGCATTGGAATTCTTAAAGGCCTTCATGATTGCGCAATCTTTCCATAGATGAGTAGCTGGCTTCTCTCTAGAACCATGCCTTGGACAAGGCTCATTCAACAACTGCTCAAGCGTTGGGCCCGAACCGCCGGCTTGGGGAGGTGGCCTCCCTTTACGTCGCTGGTTGTTACCCTGTGAGCTGGCATTAGCCACAAACTCCATGCTACCATCAGCCTTACGCTTGTTACCTCCTTGATTTGCTGGGTTATGCTGAGGGCCCTTGCCATTGCCGTTCTTCTTTCCCTTCCCTGTCCTTTCATCATCTGACGCGGGGTCCTTGGTACTATCAGAGTCGGCGTATTTGACGAGAGCCGCCATCAGCGTACCCATATCATTGCAGTCGCGCTTGAGCCGCCCGAGTTTCATCTTCAGGGGCAGGAAACGACAATTCTGCTCCAACATCAAGACTGCAGAGCCGGCATCCATCTTATCTAATGAATGTATTATCTCTTTGACCCGGCGAACCCAATGTGTCGTAGACTCACCCTCCTGCTGTTTACAGTTAGTCAAATCCACAATTGACATAGACTGCCTACAGGTATCTTTGAAGTTTTGGATGAACCGGGCTTTCAGCTCAGCCCAAGACCCGATAGAATTCGGTGGCAGCCCTTTCAACCAAGTGCGGGCAGTCCCATCTAACGTCATGGTGAAGTACTTGGCCATCGCCGCTTCGCTGACCTCCAGCAATTCCATGGCCATCTCGTAGCTCTCGATCCAGGCTCCGGGTTGTAAATCAGCCGTATAATTGGGCACCTTCCTAGGCCCTTTGAAGTCCTTGGGTAGACGTTCGTTGCGGAGAGCCGGCACTAGACAAGGGACACCTCCAGTCCTCGTAGGGATACCCACGTCGACGGAAGCCGTCGGATAAGCCGGGGGTGTCTGGTAAGCCGTCAACTGAGGCACCTGCTCCGCCTCTTGCCGTGCTCTGTCTTGATCTGCTGCGTGAAAGGCCCCGTTATGAGCCGGGCCATGGCCAGGTGGCAAGTCATGGCATCGGACATTACTTGAGCCGGTCGCTGAAACGATGTGTCTGCTATAACTCGGGCTCCGGCCTGGATGAGGGGTTGAATGGATCCTGTCCCGGCTGTAAGAGTACGCCTCTTGCTGCGCCAAAGCTGTCTGAAGGAGCTCCCTGACCCAGCGGGTTTCGACCGCTGTTGGAGAGTCGCCATCAATTGGGAGAGCCGCCAGCCGTGCCGCCGCGGCGACCATGTTTTCCAACGGGTTGGCATAATGACCCGGTGGTATTGGCACGTACCGAGGCGGGGCAGGGTTCACCCGGGGAGGCCCCATCACTTGGGGCTGAATAGGTGTCCCAGCCCCGGGCACTATGATCTCCGGCGGGTTACTAGACCCTACACCCGGCGTGTTGAAGAGATTTCGAGGATCGTAAACCGGAGGGAGTCGAGATTGGGCCTTTTGATGCCTCCTTCTCATGACCTCATTGGATGCGTTTTGATCCATCGTGAGCCGGAAAGACTGTGCTTGAATCAGCTGAGTTTGGGCATCAAGAGCCGCCCTCTCTGCAGCCATCCTGATCCCCTCCGCCGCCAGATCCTCCTTGGCCTTTGCTAGATCCAACTTTAACTGGGCCACCTCCGCGTCATGCTGAACTTGATCCACCGGAGCCACCGTAGCGGTCAACAGGGCCGTCATCTTATCTGTAAGATCCATCAATACCTGAGCCGGCGAGGGCACCGGGCTTCCTGACCCGGAGGCGGGGTTTTGAACTGGTTGCGCGCCGGCCATGAAGATTCCAACCCGGCTCGGCGGTTCAAAGGGGTCCGGAATGCTGTCACCATCGGAACAACCCCTGAGCCTGCCATCTTGAAGTTGATACAACGAGTTTGACTCATCTGTAGACGACTCGCCGTCAGAGACGGCAGCCGTCTCATCGCCAGATCCAGACCCTTCAGAGAGTCCTCCATGAACACATCCCACAAAAACGTGCTTCAAGGCAGGTAGAGCCCGGGCGGGTCATGCACGCTGAGCCGTCTCGATGAGGTCGGTGCAGAGATCCGGCTCAGGGCCCGGCTCACCAATCTTGCCAATGAAGACATGAATTCCGCCAAAGGGGACCCGGTACCCGTACTCAATTGAGCCGACGTCGGGGCCCCAGTCTGCATCGTCGATGTAGAGCTTGCCGCGATGACTCTTGGTCATCCGGCCCACAGCGTATCCCTTGAGCCCTTCGAAGCTGCCCTTCAAGAACTCAAATCCACCGTGCGCTGGCCCCACGATGGGCGCCAACTATCGTGGAATTGTCACGGCAGATGTCCTCGTGTAAGGACTTAGTCGTGGAGCCATCACAGCTAGGAAGCTTAAAGGGGTTAAACGGGACAAGGAACACGAGGGTTATACTGGTTCGGCCCCTTACGGTGAAGGTAAAAGCCTACGTCCATTTGAGGTGGTATTGATTAGGGTTTCGATGACCAGGGAGCTTAATTGCTTTGCCTGGCTCTCGACGAGATCTTACTTGTCCCTAAACCGCCGCCGGGTCACCCCTTTATATAGAGAGGTTGACGCCCAGCGACTCTCAGAATCCCGGCCGGCTCATAAAAGTGTCTGGCTCGGACTCTCAACTATTCTTGCCTTACACTACAAGTCTTGCCATACGGCGGTTTATCACTATGGGCCTTAAGCCTCCTCCGGGTCTTAAGCCCATTATCTAACCCGCCGTCTTCAAGCTTGATACTGGGCTTCGCGTGATGACCATCATGACGTAACCCGGCCCCTCCTGGGCGGGTGACTCTAATGGTTATATCCTCAACACTCTTCGCTTTTCATTCTCCCGGAGTATCTCAATAATTTTGGTGTTATTTCTCATCGTCACTCTCAACATTTGAAGTCTGAAGTAGAATTTTTCTTAAATCTTGTCTGTTCTCCCGGAATTCGCGGTGCTAGCTCGATGGTTATCCTATCAAATCGTTACAAGTCGTGCAATTATTTTCACCCATCCGGAGTATTTCAGGAGTTGTTTTCCGTCTCAATTATCCGGAGGCCTTCATTTCAGAATATTTCTTCGTTCTAAGTTTTCAAGTCCGTTCTCCGATTATTCTATATTCATGCCTTTTCGTTCGTTTCCATATTCTTCCGGTGTTTTGCTTCAGTTTGCGATCTCTTCGTTCTCTTGTCTCTAGATTCCCGCAAGTTATCTTCGTGCTTTTCTAATTCTTTCCGGTGATTCACTCTCTTTTCGTCATTCGTTTCAACTCCTACGGTGGCTCATTCAAGATTCTTTCTGTTGTTATCATATCAATTCATTCGTTCTTTCCAACCCCACCGGTGGTTCATGAAGACTTTCTCAAGTTTTGCGCTATATCCCCCCTTAATCTTTCCAACGAGAATAAGTAGTATGCAAATCCATTGTTTCTCATCAATTTAATTGGTGGAGGATAAGCATAACGTAATCCTTATTATTCTTTCATCAATTGGTTTTATTTATCTCTTCTTTTCGGAGATTGTTCATCTTATCACATTCTCGGTTCAAAGTGTTTTCATCTTTTCTTTTCCGGAGTTCCAAGCTTCTCGCCGATTTCATCGCGAACCTCCATCCAAATCATCGCAAGGATTTAATCTTATCCCTTTCATCCTTCAATGTTATCTTGTCATTCTTTTGTTACCGGAGTTCATCACGGTGGCTCGTCATGATTTAATCCATTCTTCAAGTGTTCATCAAGATTCTCCATATTCTTCTGAAGTGGAGTTTTGCATTTCCTCGTTCTTCTCAGTTTTTCAATTTTTTCCACTTGTGGTAGGTTACCACCTCATAATTTTGAGATGTTATCCATAAGTCCACAACAAGCTTAGTTTTTTGTTGTTGAATTTCCAATAATTCTGTTCAATGTTTCCTTCTAAAGATGCTCTCTATTTCATTCATGGTAGAAGTTGTCATCTTCTTCCCCGTTCTTCTCATTCCACTATTTCAAGTCTTCCAGACGTTTTGTGTTGTTCCTCAAGTCAAGTATCGTTCCATTTCTCAAGTTCATGTTCTATTCTTTCCTTGTTCAGTCGGAGTGCTGCATAATTCCTTCGTTATTATTCATTTTCTATCTTGTCCTAACCGGAGTGGTTTCAAATTCAGTCTTATTCCTTGAGCTTTTGCTTCTTATCTCATTCAACATTCCTCTTTCCTACTCGAGTGTTCTTGACTTTGTTCATCCTCACTGTTTTGTTCTTATTTCACCTCATCCATTTTTCCTTCCGTCTCGGTCCTAAGATCTCGGGACGAGATCTCTCGTTAGTGGAGGAGTGTTGTAACGCCCCGGATCCGATGCGCCAGGTGCTATCCAGTTATTCGTCGTTGTTGCATGTCATTTGCTTGCGTGTTGCATTTTGCCATGTCATCATCTGCATTTCATCTGCATTTCATCTGCATGTTTTTTCAAAACTTGCATCCGGTCCTTTTCCGCGTTGTCCGTTTCGCGATCCGACACTTCCACACGCGCCCGTCGCCCTCTCAGACCTTGTTTCGTGAGCGGGAGAAAAATGTTCTCGGAATGGGATGAAACTTGGCGTGCGGTGTTGTTATAGAGTAGGTAGACCACCTGTCAATTTTCGTCGCATTCGGAGTTCGTTTGATGCCCCAACGGTTAACCGCGTACCCCGAAAGCCCATTTTGTCTTGCAGCCCAACACCCCTCCAAATCAGCCCACTAACCCAGCAAAACCCCCTCCATGCTCTCGGTCGTTCGATCACGATCGTGTGGACGAAAACCGCACCCCATTTGGAGTCTCCTAGCTCCCTCTACCTATATATACTCCCTCTCCCCCAAAATTTGGGGATGAAACCCTAGATCAAACCTCCCTCTCGCCCGCCGGACATGTCCACCCCGCCGCCGGACGTGTCCACTGCCGGCAGCCACGTCGCTCCGACCAATGGCATCACGCCACATCACCTCCGCCGCCCCCCTCAGCCTACCGCAGCGCGCCACCTGTCCCGCCGCCGTTCTTCCTCCGCCGCGGCCCTAAGGGCCTAGATCCGGCCCGCTTCGGGCTGAACCGGACCGCACCGCGCCCCGCGCCCCGCGCCCGACCCCGCCGGCTCCCGAACCCTGCCGCCAGCCTCGCCGCCCAGCGCCTCCGCCTGCCTTGCCGCTGCCCCGTGCCGGCATGCGCCACCGGAGCTCCACCGGAGCCACCGCCGGCGACCACCTCCGACCAGGTCGCGCCTCCCCGTCGCCCCTCTCCCTCTTGCTTCTCTCTCTCAGATCTCTCTCTCTCTCCAGGAATCGCCACCGCCCCGGAGCTCCCCGTCGTCGCCCGGCCCTGCCGCCGCAGGAAATGGATCCGGCCTCACCGGATCTGCCCGGATCCGGCTGGGCCCGTTCCCCCCTCGCCTCGGCCTTCGCCGGCCTCCTCTGCCAGCGGCGCCGCCGCCATGGCTCCTGCCCGTGAGGAGCACGGCTGGAGGAAGGCGCCTCCAGCACTGCGCCCGTGAGTGGGCCCCGTGGCCCGCATCCACCACGTGGGCCCGCGGCCCAGCCCAGCTCCCTCTGCCTCCCAGCCGGCCCAGCTTCATCCGGCCTAGTCCGCCTCCTCTGCTTTGGGCCAAGCCCATGGTGAGCAACCCCTTATCCTCCGCCCTGTGCACACTTTAGCTATCCTGCGCCCATCCATATTTGACCAAGTCCCTGGATAGTGTTAGTTTGTGTACATCTTTGTCATGCTATAACTTCAAGTGTGCTGCTCCGTTTTGTGCGTGTAATATATCAAAATGTTCATTGTGAGATGCTCTACATTTTCTTCCTTTTTTCCATGCTTGTTTGAGTTCATATTGATGCCCTAATCATCGTTGCAAGAGTGATATATGATGTTAATCTGCTGAAGCTGTTATAACTTGGTGATTTGTCTTTTTCATTGCATTTTGTGTGTGCACCCTATGAGCATGAGCTCTACATGTGTTTTGAACTACATCATGTCATATTTACAGGGGTGTTTGTCTTGTATTTTTGTGATCTATGTGGTGACTAGCACAAGCATGCAAAGTAGCCTCCGTGATGTTGCTGATTTCTGTGACTTAGTCATTTCTGCTAAGTCTGAGTCTGTTATAGTTTGTTGCTATGTTGCCATGCTGCAACCATGAGTTCTATGCATAATCTGGAGATGTTCACTAACGGTGTTTTGTTATGCATGTTATGATGTATCCATCCATGCCCTTGGTTGTATTTACGGCGTGATGTAGCTTGTAGCAAACTTGCTCTCAAATTGCTAAATAATGTTCCTGTCAGTCTGTTAACATGAAGTTCAGTTTTGACATGTGTTTTGCTAGTGATCCATGCACCCTATGAACTTTCTCTTGCCATGCTTTGCTTCATAATTATGCCATCTTACGTTTGGATGCCTTCACATGCCATGAAATGCTTGGTGATGAGTGATTTGAGCTCGCAAAGATGCCTTCATAATTCTGTTTATGCCATGCTCAGTTATTCTGCCAAGTCTGTATCTGTTTATGAAACTTGCTATGTTTACATGGGTGCCATCATATCTTCTGTGCCTTTTTGGCTCGTGATCAGTAAGGGACTTTTGTTATATGCAATTATTTATGCCAAGCCTTTGTTTACTATGATCTGTTCCTGTAGCATGTTGTTTGATAACTCTAAACTTTGCAACCTGATGTAATTTCTGTCATGCACAGTGATTTCTGCCAAGTCTGTGAAACTGTTATTATTTGCAATTTTGCCATGTCCTTTTGAGCATGTTATATTGTTTTCGGGAGATAGCTCAGTGTTCATGTTTTGTTGTGCTTTACCTGTACATCATGTCCATGCCTTTTGTTTTCATGTTGAGGTTCTGTAGCATATTTTCATGATGCTTGCAAGATGCCTAGTTGCTGTTTTGGACAGATTGTTGTTATATCTTGTTTGGAGTGTATGTGTTGCACCGTTGCTCCGTTTTGAGCATGCTCTATATGAAACTTGCTTAGAGTTGCATGTAGTTTCATCTTATCATGTTGCATCCTTGTTTTGAGGTGTTTGCTTGATGTTTGAATGCATTTTTCATCAATGCCATGTTTAACTTGTTTTGCTCATATCTTCTAGGCCGTAACTCCGAATTAAACGAACTTTATATGTAACTTGACTAGAATTTCGTGTAGATCATCTTGGTGCATCTTAACTTACTGTTTAACAACTTGAACATAAGGCTTATTCAGATCTGGACCAATTTCGAAATTTTCATATGAGGACTTACCGGAATTGTTATATGTTGTTTCCGGCCTCATTTAAACTTGCTTTGATGTGTTGTTCTTGTATGCATCATCTCTTGCCATGAGTAGCCTCATGTAGCCTTGTAATGCATCATACTTGGTTGAGCATCATGCCTTGTTCATGTGTGGTGTGTTTACCATGTTGTGTGCTTCTTCTCGATAGTTCCCGTTTCGTTGCGATCGTGAGGATTCGTTCGTCTACGCGTGGTTCGTCTTCGTGGCTTCATCTTCTTCATGGACTCGTTCTTCTTCCTAGCGGGATTTCAGGCAAGATGACCGTCACCTTGGATCTCACTACTATCATTGCTATGCTAGTTGCTTCGTTCTTTCGCTATGCTGCGTCACCTACCACTTGCTTATCAAGCCTCCGAAATTGCCATGAACCTCTAACCTTTGTCACCCATCCTAGCAAACCGTTGTTTGGCTATGTTACCGCTTTGCTCAGCCCCTCTTATAGCGTTGCTAGTTGCAGGTGAAGATGAACGTTGTTCCATGTTGGAACATGGATATCATGAACTTTGTTGGGATATCACAATATCTCTTATATTATTAATGCATCTATATACTTGGTAAAGGGTGGAAGGCTCGGCCTTATGCCTGGTGTTTTGTTCCACTCTTGCCGCCCTAGTTTCCGTCATACTGGTGTTATGTTCCTTGATTTTGCGTCCCTTACGTGGTTGGGTGATTTATGGGACCCCCTTGACAGTTCGCTTTGAATAAAACTCCTCCAGCAAGGCCCAACCTTGGTTTTACATTTGCCTCGCCTAGCCTTTTTCCCTTGGGTTTCCGGAGCCCGAGGGTCATCTTTATTTAGCCCCCCCCCCCGGGCCAGTGCTCCTTCGAGTGCTTGTCCAAACCGAGCGATGTCCGGCGCCCCTGGGCAACTAGGGTCTATGCCAACCCGACGTCTGGCTCATCCGGTGTGCCCTGAGAACGAGATATGTGCAGCTCCTATCGGGATTTGTCGGCACATCCGGGCGGCTTTGCTGGTCTTGTTTTAACATTGTCGAAATGTCTTGTAACCGGGATTCCGAGACTGATCGGGTCTTGCCGGGAGAAGGAATATCCTTCGTTGACCATGAGAGCTTATAATGGGCTAAGTTGGGACACCCCTGCAGGGTATTATCTTTCGAAAGCCGTGCCCGCGGTTATGTGGCAGATGGGAATTTGTTAATATCCGGTTGTAGAGAACTTGAGACTTGACTTAATTAAAACACATCAACTGCGTGTGTAGCCGTGATGGTCTCTTCTTGGCAGAGTCCGGGAAGTGAACATGGTTTCTGGGTTATGTTTGACGTAAGTAGGAGTTCAGGATCACTTCTTGATCATTGCTAGCTTCACGACCGTTCCGTTGCTCCTCTTCTCGCTCTTATTTGCGTATGTTAGCCACCATACTTGCTTAGTCGTTGCTGCAACCTCACCACTTTACCCCTTTCCTACCCATTAAGCTTTGCTAGTCTTGATACCCATGGTAATGGGATTGCTGAGTCCTCGTGGCTCACAGACTACTACAACACCAGTTGCAGGTACAGGTTTTGCGATGATCATGACGCGAGAGCGATGTTACTGGTTTTGGAGTTCTTCTTCTGCTTCTTCTTCGATCAGGGGATAGGTTCCAGGTCGGCAGCCTGGGCTAGCGGGGTGGATGTCGTTTGAGCTTTTGTTTGTGTTTCATCCGTAGTCGGATGTTGCTCTTATCTATGATGTTGTTGTATTCATGTGGCATTGTTTGCCTCTTGTATGTATCCCTAACTATTATGTATTGTTGATGTAATGATATCCACCTTGCAAAAGCGTGTCAATATGCGGTTCTATCCTTGGTGGGACCTTCGAGTCTCTTTAGGATAGTATCGCATATTGGGCGTGACACTGCGGCTCGGTGACGTCTCCTCCTCCTTGATCTAGCAAGAGAACGGGGAGAAGTAGACGGTCAACCACCACGAAGGCGTGTGATACGTCTCCAATGTATCTATATTTTTTTATTGTTCCATGCTATTATAGTATCAATCTTGGATATTTTATACGCAATATTATATCATTTTTGGGGCAAACCTATTAACTTAGTGCCAAGTGCTAGTTGTTGTTTTTGCTTGTTTTTTGTTTTCCAGGAAATTAGTACCAAACAAAGTCCAAATGCCACGAAACTTTTTGACAATTTTTTTTCTGGACATAAGGGACCCTAGAAGCTTCGAGAGGACGCCTGAAGGCGAAGGAGTAAGCCACAAGGAAAATGGGCGCGCCCAGGGGTTAGGCGCGCCCATGTGGCTTGTGGGCCCCTCGTTCCTTTGTTTGACCTAATTCCAACTCCATAAATTCTCTAAAATCAGGAAACCAACAGGGAGCCAACCAAAATACTTTTTCTGCCGCCGCAAGCTTCTGTTCTTGCGAGATTCCATCTGCAGGCATTTTCCGGCACTCTGTCGAAGAGGGAATCGATCATGGAGGGCCTCTACATTAAGCTTGCAGCCCTTCTGATGACGTGTGAGTAGTTTACCACAGACCTACGGGTCCATTGCTAATAGTTAAATGGCTTCTTCTCTTTCTTTGATCTTCAATACAATGTTCTTCTCGATGTTCTTGGAGATCTATTCGATGTAATCTTCTTTCGCAGTGTGTTTGTTGGGATCCGATGAATTGTGGGCTTATGATCAGATTATCCATGAATATTATTTGAGTCTTCTCTGATCTCTTTTATGCATGATTTTTATAGCTTTGTCTTTCTCTCCGATCTATTTGTCTGGTTTGGCCAACTAGATTGATTTATCTTGCAATGGGAGAGGTGCTTTGTGATGGGCTTGATCTTGCGGTGCTCAATCCCAGTGACAGAAAGGGACATGACACGTATTTGTATCATTTCCATTAAGAATAAAATGATGGGGTTAATTCATATTTACTGGATTTACTTTGTCTACACCATTTCATCTTGCTTAAGGTGTTACTCTGTTCTTTATGAACTGAATACACTAGATGCATGCTCGATAGCGGTTGATGTGTGGAGTAATAGTAGTAGATGCAGGCAGGAGTCAGTCTACTTGTCTCGGACATGATGCCTATATACATGATCGTTGCCTTGGATATTGTCATAACTATGCGCTTTTCTATCAATTGCCCAACAGTAATTTGTTTACCCACTATATGCTTTTTGTTCGAGAAAGAAGCCTCTAGTGAAAACTATGGCCCCTGGGTCTATCTTTATCATATATTAAAATCCAAAAATACCTTGCTGCACTTTATTTACTTTTTTTGTGTTTTTGTTTATCTATCTATCACTATGAGATTTGATCCTTGTAATTAACCGCCAAGGGATTTGCAACCCCTTGCTTGCGTTGGGTGCAAGTATTTGTTATTTTGTGTGTAGGTGCTATTCACGAGGTATTGCGTGGTTCTCCTTGTGGATTGATAGCCTTGGTTATTAACTGAGGGAAATACTTATCTTCTCTACTGTACTGCATCATCCTCTCCTCTTCGAGGAAATCCCAACGCAACAAGAAGAATTTTTGGCGCCGTTGCCGGGGAGACATCACAAACACCTATCAAGTACGGTCGCATAAACTTTCATCTCCTTGCATTTACTTTCATTTGCCATTTGCCTCTCGTTTCCATCTCCCCCACTTCTAAAACGTTTTCACAAAAACACAAAAATATTTTTGTTTGCTCGTTTGCTTGCTTTTGCCTTCATGTCAACACTCAAAAACAGGAAATGAAAGGAAAAGTAAAGACGTATGGATCCTCATATACCTACTAATCTTTTCGAAAGATATAATTATATTGAACCAATTGCTAGTGAGTTAAGTGCACTTGATTATATCTATGAAGTTTTGCTTGGAAATCATGACTCTGAAAATTGTGATGAAGTGTTGAAAGAAGGAATCTATAAAGTGATTCATGATAGCTCCTTGAATGAAAAGGATGATTGCAATGATGTTATTATAAATTTTATTAATTTCAATTATGCTAATGATATGCAAAACTACAAGCTTGAGGATGATGAATTTGTTATATCCACTACTTATCGTAATGATCATGACTGGGGTGATGCTTTTTATGACCTTGAAAATTTATTTAAGCCTCATGATGAATATGATATTGATAATAATGTTTGCAATAATACTGAAAGTGAATTTGGAAGAGTGACAACTTTAGGAAAAGAGAATCTCACATATTTGGAGAGTGCTCAATCTTATGAAATTGTTGAAAGTGGGTTCAGAGAGGTCATGACTTTACTTGATGTTGATCCCACTATCTTGGAAAATTATAAGATTTGGATGCATGTGAATCATAAAGAGATATTGTTTATGATAGCTATATTGTTGAATTTAAAATGACCCTACATGTAATGAGAGAGGAAAATATGGTTGTAGAAATTTTCATGTTACTAAATTACCTCTCATTATGTTGAGATTGTCATTCTTTTATTCTTCTCCCTTGCATATGCTAGATATTCCTTGTCTTGATAACTTGTTTGCTTATAAAATGCCTATGCATAGGAAGTATGTTAGAGTTGAATATGTTTGTCACATGTATTATGATGCTCTCTTTGTGCTTCAGTTCTTATCTTTCATGTGAGCATCAATATAATCTGAAGCCTATCTTAGTGGCTATAAAGAAAGAGCTTGTCGCGAGACAACCGAATAGTTATTATATATTATGTGAGAGAACAGAAACTTTTGCGCCCATTAGCAAAATTGTTTAGGTTCACTGGAGGTGATAAATTTCTGATTTTTTTACACATGATTGATATACAAATTTCCCACGTTGTACTAATTTTTCAGAATTTTTGGAGTTATAGAAGTATGGTCATTGTTCGAATCATTATAGACTATTCTGTTTTTGACAGATTCTGTTTTTGTTGCATTGTTTACTTGTTTTAATGAATCTATGGATTGTATCTGGGGGTATAAGTCATGGTGAAGTTAGAGTACAATAGGTATTATGCAATAATAAAATATCAATGGGTTTATAATAGTACCTAAAGTGATGATTTGCTTGTTATAATAATGGATCTCACGAGTTTTCTATTGAGTTTTGTGTGCTGAAGTTTTCAGGTTTTGAGTAAGATTGCGATGGATGAAGGAATAAGGAGTGGCATGAGCCTAAGCTTGGGGATGCCCAAGGCACCCCAAGGTAATATTCAAGGAGACCCAAGCATCTAAGCTTGGGGATACCCCGGATGGCATCCACTCATTCTTCTACCAACCATCGGTAAATTACTTGGAGCTATATTTTTATTCATCATCAGATATGAGTGTTGCTTGGAGTGTCGTGTATTATATGAGTCTTTGCTTTGTTTGCTTTTTAATTTGCCACAATCATATTTTTTGGACACACCTTTTTGAGAGGGACACACATTATTCGTGATTTGCTGGAATACTCTTTGTGCTTCACTTATATCTTTTGAGCTAGGCAGTTGCGCTAGTGCTTCAGTTTTATCTATTAGAGCACGACAGTGGTTATATTTTAAAGAAATAGTTACACTCCCATGCTTCACTTATATCATTTTGAGAGTTGATAATGGTAACGGAAATATGCACAAGTTATGAAATTGGTACTAATATGATAGGTATTCAAGAGGGATATAATAAAAACTTTCATGTAGATCACTGAATATGATAAGTTTGATTCCTTGCAATAATTTCACGATATAAAGAAGATAATATGTGCGAGGTACTAGTAAATGATTGTGTTTTAGTAAGAATATTGGTGTTAAGGTCTGTGATTCCTGAAGCATGCACGTACAGTCTCTCGTTATGCTAAGAAGTTGGAGCACGATTTATTATTGGGTGTCTTCATTTGCACGAAGGTCGGATTCGTGCGATGGTTAAATCCAACCAACCTCCCCCCTAGGAGCATGCGTAGTAGTACTTTGCTTCGAGGGCTAATAAACTTTTGCAATAGGTATGTGATTTCTTTATGCACTCTCACCTTTCTGCCATTTGCTAGCCTCTCCGGTACCGTGCATTGCCCTTTCTCACCTCGAGATGTGGTGCAAACTTCACCGGTGGATCCAAACCCCGTGATATGATACGGTCTATCACACAGAAGCCTCCTTATATCTTCCTCAAAACAACCACCATACCTACCTATTATGGCATTTCCATAGCCATTCCGAGATATATTGTCGTGCAACTTCCACCGTTCCATTTTTATGACACACAGTATCATTGTCATATTGCTTTGCATGATCATATAGCTGACATAGTATTTGTGGCTCAACCACCGTTCATCATTTTTTATACATGTTATGCTAGATCATTGCACATCCTGGTACACCGCCAGAGGCATTCATATAGAGTCATATTTTGTTCTAGTATCGAGTTGTAATTTTGAGTTGTAAGTAAATAGAAGTGTGGTGATCATCATTATTCATTATTAGAGCATTGTCCCAAGTGATGAAATAATTTTAAAAAAAGAGGCCAAAAAGAGCACAACAAAAAAAGAAAAAGAAAATGAGAGAAAAAGAGTGAAGGGGCAATGTTACTACCTTTTTCCACACTTGTGCTTCAAAGTAGCACCATGTTTTCCATATAGAGAGTCTTTATGCTTTCATTTTCATATAATTAGTGGGAATTTTCATTATAGAACTTGGCTTGTATATTCCAATGACGGGCTTCCTCAAATGCCCGAGGTCTTCATGAGCAAGCAAGTTGGATGCACACCCACTTTGTTTTCTTTCTGAGCTTTCATACACTTATAACTCTTAGTGCATCCGTTGCATGGCAATCCCTACTCCTTGCATTGACATCAATTGATGGCCATATCCATAGCCCGTTGATTAGACTCGTCGATGTGAGACTTTCTCCTTTTTAGTCTTCTCCATATCAATCTCTACCACATACTCTATTCCACCCATAGTGATATATTGACGTGGCTAGACTTCGTCAATATTTCCCCGAAGAGGAAGGGATGATGCAGCACAACGATGGTAAGTATTTCCCTCAGTTGTGAAACCACGATATCAATCCAGTAGGAGAACCAAGCAACACTATGTAAACGGTACCTACACACAAAGAGCAGATAGTTGCAACCCGACGTGTAAGAGGTGTTGTCAATCCCTCCTCGGGAAAAAGATATATTGGTTTGTATGAGTTTGGGTAAATGGATCTCGCAAAAACACAAAAAATAAGTAAAGAAAAATGCAGCAAGGTATTTTGGGGTTTTTTGGAATAATAGATCTGAAAATAAAAGCAGCAAAAAAAATATCGGAAAGCAAATATGATAAAAGATAGACCCGGGGGCCGTAGATTTCACTAGTGGCTTCTCTTAAGAAAATAGCGCACGGTGGGTAAACAAATTACTCTTGGGCAATTGATAGAAGAACAAATAATTATGACGATATCCAAGCAATGATCAATATATAGGCATCACGTCCAAGATTAGTAGACCGAAACGATTCTGCATCTACTACTATTACTCCACACATCAACCGCTATCCAGCATGCATCTACACTACAAAAAAAATACACTTCCGTGATGATACGTGTTTGTCACAGTAGGTCACGTTTTCTGTCATGCATGTACATCCATGACAATTTTATGACAGAATCAAGATAGTCATACATGTGCTGTCGTAGAAGTGTTCCATGACATTACCAAAATTATCATCACGGAAGTGTCCACTTCCATGACGATAAATCGTGCATCATAGAAGTGCTTTCGTCAAGGGTGACCGACACATGGCATCGACCGTAACGGGTCGCCATTAAGCTATCGGGTCCAGTTTTGGATTCGATAACCCGTTAACAGCCCGATCCAATGGGAATTTTCCACGTGTAAAATTCTCATTGGCCGGAGGAAACACGTGTCGGCTCAACGTTCGGACAGATGTCATCCACTCATTGGATAGGAGGCGCCTATGATATGTCGACACGTGGCACGGCCCAACAGAGGCCCATTTCGGTGAGAAGGCCGACCCAGCTAAAGGCCCACCATGTTTTTTCACACACTAGTGGGCTGGCCCGTTAACAGCCTACAATGTTTTGGGTCAAATTGAGGCCCATACCAAATCAGGACCATTGACAGCCTGCCGTGTTTTGGGCCAAATTACGGCCCATATCAGATCAGGCCCGTTAATAGGCCACTGTTCTTTTGGGCCCATACTAAGACAGGTTTGTATTTCAGCTTGCTAAATGTCCGTTTACCAGTTTGGCTCGGTAATAGTTTCGGCCTGTTAGCGGCCCATGGTGCATCTGGGACATTGTCGGCCCGGTTTAACTTTAGGCCATTTAACGACCCATGCAGAAACTGGGCTATTTCTTGTCCGAAGTAACTTTAGGCCTCTTAACGGTCCGTAGTCTTCGTGGATAAATTTCAGCCCAACTGGCCTATCGGCCTGTTAATGGCCTGTGTAACAGTTCGGCCTAATTACAGCCCGCATTGAATCCGGCCTGCTTACAGCCCATCTAATAATGTCCCATGACACTTTTAGGCCTACGGCCCGCGTAGATACCAGCCTGCTTAAAGCCCATAATTTTATTGGGCCAAACAGGCCCGAGATATATTTTGGCCTGTTAAGTGCTCGTCCTATTTGGGCCAAACATGGGCCTTAGGCAGTTTCGGCCTGTATTGGCCCGTGAATTTTTCGGCTCAACGCTAGCCCAGTCTAGGTTTTAGCATGTTAAAAGCCCATGGTATTCTCTGGCCCAGCTGGACAGAACTTTACTCGGCCTGTTAAAGGCGGGAAACAACTATAGGTTTAGACCTGCTAATGGCCCAAGATGATTATAGGCCCAGGTTTTGGCCCATATGAGTAACGGGCCGGCCTGAAGACCGACAACACTGAGATCCACTGAACCTTCCGGCCTAAATTACAGCATACCGACCAAGAATAAACCTAGACTATACAACAAAGAAATTACAGCATATTACATCCCCTCGGCATCAAAGTTTGCCGCCAGTGATAATAAAGGGCAACCAGATAGCAGATTACATAAACTGGGCAGGTCACCACCAATGGAAGTTAACAGGCGGACAAAATAATAGAAAGAACCGACAGCACTTCAACACAGTTCAAGAAAGGTTAGCCCAGCCCACGAGCTACAGCGCAAGCAGGTTAGCAACCTGATGAGACTGCGCTTCTTTGGCGCTCATATCCACCAACTTAAGCTGCGTAGCATCAATAAATGTCATGTACTTATAGTTAATCTTGCATAGAGATTGGAGTTCCAGTCGTATTTGAGCGGAAGCATGTATTTCTGCTTCAATTTCAGACTGAAGAAGTCGAACAGATTCAGGCGGTGACTTCATCGAGCTTGTGTCACTGAGTAAGTTTGACACTACATCAGGATGTGACTTCGTGGTTATATCCCTACCCTCAATATGTGTTGCCTTCTCCTCTGGAATATGTGTTAGAGGGACAAACAATGGGTTCATCTCACTATCATTGTGGCAGTTCTTCCTAGCAGCAGTGTTGTCACCCTGAAAGAGAAACAAGTAGGTAGATAACAGGTTTTGCACATATAAGCATCAGCGCTGTCAATTCATCTCATTTCTTTGTCAGAAATAAAGAGACATGGTTTAAAATAGCATTAACATAATAGGCATTGTTCATAGTTAAGACGGCAGGAAATGGCATTGTGCAGGAGCAGTCAGCTTCACCAGACCACTGGATTACAGATCAAGAACACAAACATAGATGTAGTTCTAAACAACATATAAGCATGAATGGTGAGTGCACTGCCAATTTATACCATTTCAGATTGGTAAATAAAGAGACACGATTTAAATAACATTAATATAGTATGGCATTGTTCATAGTTGAGACATAGCAGGATATGACATTGTGATGTTGTTGGTAGTCTCACCACACCACTGGATTACAGATCAAGAACACAAGCATACACATAGTGCTAAAGAAGATAACTTGGTATGTTTAGTTTAATTTACATGGTACAAATAAGGAACTAAATTGTACAACTAAAGACTGAAATTGAGAAGGACAAACTTATGTTTATGTACTTCTACTTTATAAAGTTTGAACAAGCAATTTGATGCAGACGACAAAAATAAACAGCATTTGCACTCATAGCTATCCAAATATAAACAACAAAGTTTGAAGGCTCGAGGAGGACAAACTTACATTAGTAGTGAAGACAGGCTCTATAAAGGCCTTGTCCATGTTGATGGGGGGGGGCAATTCAAGAAGTTTACCGCACACTCTTCTTCAAGAGTATTGCCTTTATTCTACATGTTGTTAAGAGTAAATATAGATGTGAAAATATAGGAACAAATGGCGATTATTTAACTTAAGATGCAGAGTACAAATGCAAATACAGCATACAGGCAGAAGGCACTAACAAGAGCAATGCGGAGCTAAACTTCTTCAGTAACATTGGTTTTATTCAATATTTTGGCAAGAGTAAATGTAGATCTGATGTGTAGAAAAATGGAGGACAAGGGAAAATAAGTTGCAAAGTGTACATGAAGAACTAGCTGACAAATATAAGTACAATGATGAAGGACAACAGATACTTACAAGAACAATGCAGAACTAAATTTATTCATAGGCATTGGGTTTATTCTACATTAACTTAAGCATTAATATAGATCTGATAATTTGGAGCGAACAGTGGATAAGCAAGCTATAATGCACAATGATGTCACATAATCCACCAGGTATGAATGTAAGGACATCGATAGTACAATACGTACTCACAAGTGCAAAGCAGCGACCAGCATAGTTGCGATATCCTAGGTTTTGCGGCGCTGGTTCTATCGCCAATATACGTCGGGTGCTATGTGATTTCTCCGGTAGCACCACCTTTTTCAAGGACTTCGCTTGTACTCCTTCAGGTTCTGCAATCACCCACTTCCTTTTGGATGTATGAAACACAAGAACAGCATTTGAATGGAAAAACATGATATGACGACAAATGGAATAGGTGCTGATAGTGGATGGGCATGGCATCTTCACATATATCATG
The DNA here is from genome assembly GCF_002575655.3 of Aegilops tauschii subsp. strangulata. Classification (NCBI taxonomy): domain Eukaryota; kingdom Viridiplantae; phylum Streptophyta; class Magnoliopsida; order Poales; family Poaceae; genus Aegilops; species Aegilops tauschii. The sequence goes on from NC_053040.3 coordinate 327,877,306, forward strand.
AGTAAACTAAGCAGATGGCGGTGCAACGAAGCAAAAGAAATGCAAGACACCTTATGCAAGATATGTGCAACCAATAAAACATTGCCAAATTAGAACAGGCACCTTATTGGGTGAACAAGATAGGCCATCTGCCTTTGACTCCTTGAACTCAGAATAGTCATTAGGATCATATTCTGAATACGAATCTATAGGTCGGGAGCATGTGGGTTTCATTGCATCCACAATGGACCTCAATCCCTTGATGCCAAGTTTGTTACCCATTGAACTGTTCCACAATATTCTTCTGATGTGCGCATTCCTATATTCATTGTGATTACGTACAATATCTGTAAAGCATGAAAACACAAATAGTAGTGAGATTATCTTTGTAATGCAGAGGATATTGTAATATAATAGAGGCTCCCTGTAAACCCATGTGTGCTATCACTGGATTCTGATGAGAGAGCCCATGTGTGCTATAATATGGTGAGTAGATTAATATAATCTGGCACAACTACACACAAAAATAAGCGCCCTGTTGGGGGCCCCAGATGTAAGGATAGTTGGCAGACGATAGGTTCATAACATAACGTATAGAAAGTTTATTGCCAAACCATGATAACGAGAGCGCAGGGCTAGTAGGCAGATTGTAGTGTAGATAATAGGGGTACACCATAACCACCATAAATAAATCAGGAAAGCGGAACTGGCTCGAAAACATAGGGTTTTGCCGCTACTAATATGCAGCCTATCGATCACCTAGAGGCCAGCACTATTCATCTGAAGGCGCACAACTATTACTATCAGTTTAGTCTATCAAAGACCGCGCGACTCCCACCATTTCCGGGGTATTATGGCAGACCAACTCGAAGTGCGAAATCATTTAGCAGAACCGGCCCAATAGAGGTGTCGACTGCAGATGTACCTGCTCTCCTTCCTGACAAGGAACATACTGTGCTTACTAAAGAAGAACAGAAGAGGAACATGTTAAAGAACAGAAGAGGAAGCATATTCTGCATGCCTGCATGCAAGTCGTGACTTTTGTCATTTGGGTCAGTCGACCATTTCAGGCGGTTGGATGAAGATCCTACGTCTCCTAACCCTTCGTCTTCCTCGTCTCTGATTCTTCCCATATAGAACACCGCACGGGCCGCCGGCCGAACCACCGGCCCTAACCCCCTCCCCCGCCCTCCCCTGAACCGCCCCCCGCCGCCTGTGTTCCTCTGCCACCCCCACCCCCGCCCCCACCGGCATCAAGTTTTCTTCGTTCGACGAGGCCCCACCACCGCCCCCCACAACCACCATCCCCACACGAGCCCCTTCCTTCGCACTGGCGAACTCCGGCGAGCTCTGAAAAAATTGACTGACCCAATTTTGAAATTTAGTCTACTGTCATTTAACTAGTGTGGAATATAAAAGGGGAAAACCATAAGCATTGCGAGTATAATGTTGAGCATGCCATGGCGGATCTGAAGGTGCAAACCGAACAAAGGCAACTTCGCAACCAATGTTTGCTTTCAACTAGAAAGTAAGTGATGGACAAGAAATCAGAGTAAAGCAGTGGCGATCTATTTTCTTGCTATGATAAATAAGTTGAGCAGATACGAAAGAGTACCGCCTCTGGTGCGGCGCCGTGTATGCATCTGCTAAGAATTTGACGGTGCTGCGGTAGCGATGGCTGTCGGCGGCGTGGAAGCATATCTAGGAGGGTAGATGGTGCCGGCGGGGCGCGATGGACGAGACGGTCGTAGGAGAGGCGCCGGCAAGGTGGACGGCGGCGGGGATGAAGTGAGAGGACAGGATGCAAGGATCCCGGTCCGAAGCCGTAGATGAGAGAGGTCGATCTCTTGTAATGGACGACGGCATCAGGGTATCAGCTCCGGCATGGTGGAGGAGGATGGCGGTGGATGGGGTGGTGGACGGAGGAGGCTGGGGTGGAGAGGGTGTTTTGGCGCCCACGGAGTACGAATGGGGAAATGGAGGGAGAGGAAGGGGGAACCATGTCTTCAGGGCGCGCTTGTCTCAAATGCGAGGAAATTTACAAACTTAGCCCCCGTTTAAAATTTCCTACATCACAGCAATATTAGTCGGTTGGGGATAGGATGGTAATATCGCATACACTGAATATTTGCCGACGAGAGTTTGTTTTTGGCGCCCACCGTGTATGAATCAGGGAGGGAGTCGATTTCGGCCGAGGAGACACTGTGTTTTGGCGCCCACCGTGTATGAATCGAGTGAGAGGCGGTTATGTCACGTTTGAGTGAAATTACAAACCTACCCCTATCGAAACCTATAGAAATCGAGCCGATAGGCTTTGCGTGTCAGGGATAGGCAGTAATTTCCATCTCGCAGATTTTGGTTTCAGGCGGTTACTGTGACTTTCCCTGCTTCGTTCAAATTTTTGCAAAGCAAGAGTGCACGTTTACCGTGTCAACTCAATTCGGATCCAGTTTGTATTCTATTTTAGTTCGGGCATGATCCATTTGCGATTGGAATAAAATTCTATATACATCATTTTTTAAAATATACTTTCAAAAGCACAACACCCTTTATACATAAATATGGTTTACAAATGGCATGATCTCAGATTCATAAGGCTGAATCCATCTTAATTTGGATTTCCAAATATTTGAAACCACTTTATGTTGAAATCCAATGTATGCATTCCTCGCTAACTGTCTCCAATTAATGTGTGTTTCATGCGTGTTTTTTTACTTCTCAAACGTGTATAATGTGTTTCACACACGCAACATATAGTGTAATCCCGTTTAGACATTAATTGCATATAAATCATGCATTGTCTCTAATTAAAGAATCTACGGATCACTAATATTGATAAACTATATAACATTACACGTGTCCCCAAATTCAAATGAATATGCATGTTTGATACACCAATTTGCGTTATGATATTATCGATGTCGTGATCTCCAGTTTAAATATTTGAATCCCCTTTAATCCAGATATGCGTCTCATATAGCTATCACTCATGCTCATATAGGAGTATCTCTCTAGACCTATACGCGTTCATCGTCTCTCGGGTATCTCTCGTGCTACCTGTATGTCGACAATGATCTTTTATCTTCGCAACACACTCACGGTACTCTCTCCCTCGACCTTCATCACTCTATCTCTCTCTAAGTATATCTCGCTCCCTGCTATGTGTCTCTAACTATGATTCTCCATGTGAAATCTCTTTGTCTCACACAAACACAAACTTCGTCTCCCGGGGTCTCATTTCTCTCTACTATTCCCCTGTGTGCCACTCGCACACCCACTCTCACACAGAGATGTCTTTCGCTCCTTAGATATGAGAAGCTACGACTCTTCCTCTTAAATATCTCTTTCTCACACATAAACACAAACTCTGTCTCCCAGGGTCGCATATCTCTCCACCATTCTCCTGTATGTCGCTCACACACACTGTCTCTCTCTCCCTAGAGATATCTTGCATTCCCTCATATGTCTCTCTAGCTATCACTCTCGTTGCGAAATATCTTCCTCTCTCGCAGACACAAAACTCCGTCTCTTGGGATCTCATTTCTCTCTGATATTTGTTTGTATGTGACTCACATGCACACTCTCTCTATCTCTTTGACACCCACACACATAACTCAGCCTTCTGATCCACTCGACTCCTATCTCTAACACACACTAGATAGCATCTTTATCTTTCTATTTATCTATTTCTCCATCAACCTTCTTTCTCGCCCTCACTCTTGCTTCCTATCACGCACACTATATATGTTTCTCTCTACATGCAGTCAAGTGCCCTCTTTTTTATCTTTCTCTCACACACACATAACTTCACCCTATGAACCACCCGGCGGTCATCTCCAACACTCAAACTAGCCGATGTCCCTCTAGCTAGCATCTCTATCTCTGTATCTATCTGTAGTTTCTCCGTCAACATTTCTTTCTCGCACGCACTCTTGCTTCCTATCACCAACACTATATATGTCTCTCCATACATGCATTTATAGGTTGATCTCTTTTGCACAATCGTTGTGTCTCGCTCCCTTTGCTCGCCATAGATGCATGCTCCAGCCCACGCCACTATCTCTTAAAGACAAAAACACATGCTCAATTATCGAGCCTTCTTCCCTGCACTCTCACATGCATGCATATTGTCATACCGATCTCTCCCATATCGTTGATCTTATGACTTATGTCTTCTTTCTTTTATCTCGATCATGCTCACACACGCACACACACATCCCACGTATACATGTATACCTCTCGCACATGCACGTTTAGGTCTCCTATGTCTCCATACATAGTTAATTACCCTCAACCCTAACGCCACATCAAATCGTTCTCTTCTTGTGTGCACATAACTTTCGCCTGGATGGGTAAAACACACACTCACACTTAACAATCTCCTTCTAGCTAGCCCCCCCTCTCACTCTTCCCCTATATCCCTGAAACCAATAAGACCATCCCTTCGTTTAATTCCCGCCTCATGCACCATCAATATATAGTAGACTTCCTCGGTGTCTCTCGAACAAACACGTTCTCTCGATGTCGACTCCTCTCACGCGCACACGCCTTCTCTTCCCTCTCTACGGGCCTTTTCTCTCTCGCACCCCCTCGTTGGTGGCCTCTGTCATACACTATGATGAAGCCACGCACACTTAAATTACATCCGCCATCGAGGACCCCGCGTCACACACCCACACACGCACCCCCCCACACACACACACTAAGACTCCATCTCACACACACATGCTCTAGGCAGAGAAATTGTTCCTACCACCCTTCGTCCAACCTTACCCGTATGATAAGCAATCACCTTAATTTACTTGTATAACATGGACAAATTCCACTTTACTTTAGTAGTTAGCAAACTTATCATCTCTACTCTTATAGAAAAATGAGTTGGTGATGATGGTGTGCCTGCCATCTTGTAATATAGGCCGTCTGATCTATATCTGACGGATAGAAAGCAAACTATGACAATTTTACAAAAGATACCCGCACCTTGATACGTCTCCGTCGTATCTATAACTTTTGATTGTTCCATGCCAATATTCTACAACTTTTACATACTTTTGGCAACTTTTCATACTATTTTTGGGACTAACATATTGATCCAGTGCCCAGTGCCAGTTTCTGTTTGTTGCATGTTTTTTTGTTTCGCAGAAAATCCATATCAACCGGAGTCCAAACGGGATAAAAACTGACGGAGATTTTTTTGGAATATATGTGATTTTGGGGAAGAAGAATCAACGTGAGACGATGCGCGAGGGGTCCACGAGGCAGGGGGCGCGCCCCAGGGGGTGGGCGCGCCCCAGGGGTGGGCGCACCCCTGACCCTCGTGGACACCCTGTAAGGCGGTTGGTGCCCTTCTTTCGCCGCAAGAATGCCAATATCCGGATAAAAATCATTTTCAAATTTCAATCCAATCGGAGTTACAGATCTCCGGGAATATAAGAAACGGTGAAAGGGTAGAATCAGGGAGCGCAGAATAGAAGGAAACAGAGAGACATATCCAATCTCGGAGGGGCTCTTGCCCTCCCATGCCATGGAGACCAAGGACCAGAGGGAGAGCCCTTCTCCCACCTAGGGAGGAGGCCAAGGAACAAGGAGAAGGACGGGGGCTCTCTCCCCCTCGCTTCTGGTGGCGCCGGAGTGCCACCGGGGCCATCATCGTGCGACGGCGATCTACACCAACACCTCCGTCATCTTCACCAACATCTTCATCACCTTCCCCCATCTATCTACAGCGGTCCACTTTCCCGCAACCCACTGTACCCTCTACTTGAACATGGTGCTTTACGCTTCATATTATTATCCAATGATGTGTTGCCATCCTATGATGTCTGAGTAGATTTTCGTTGTCCTATCAGTAATTGGTGAATTTCTATGATTGGTTTAATTTGCTTGTGGTTATGTTGCTGTCCTTTGGTGCCCATCACATGAGCGCGCACATGGATCACGCCATAGGGTTAGTTTTATGTTGATAGGACTATGTATTGGAGGGCAAGAGTGACAGAAGCTTCAACCTAGCATAGAAATTGATGCATACGGGATTGAAGGGGGACCAATATATCTTAATGCTATGGTTGGGTTTTACCTTAATGAACGTTAGTAGTTGCGGATGCTTGCTAATAGTTCCAATCATAAGTGCATAGAATTCCAAGTCAAGGATGACATGCTAGCAGTGGCCTCTCCCACATAAAACTTGCTATCGGTCTAGTAAAGTAGTCAATTGCTTAGGGACAATTTCGCAACTCCTACCACCGCTTTTCCACACTCTCTATACTAACTTTATTGTTTCTTTATCTAAACAGCCCCTAGTTTTTTATTTACGTGCTCCTTATATTCTTGCAAACCTATCCCGTTATACCTACAAAGTACTTCTAGTTCCATACTTGTTCTAGGTAAAGCGAACGTTAAGCGTGCGTAGAGTTGTATCGGTGGTCGATAGAACTTAAGGGAATATTTATTCTACCTTTAGCTCCTCGTTGGATTCGACACTCTTACTTATCGAAAGAGGCTATAATTGATCTCCTATACTTGTGGGTTATCAAGACCTTTTTCTGGCATCGTTGCCGGGGAGTTATAGCGTGGGGTGAACATTCTCGTGTGTGCTTGTTTGCTTTATCACTAAGTAGTTTTTATTTTGTGCTCTTGTTTTCTACCTTTAGTTATGGGTAGGAAACGCAAAATACCAAAAAAAAAGTTGTACCTACTGAACCAATGGTTGAAGAACCACTCAAAGTCTATCACAGTCCTGAAGCTTTTTACTTGGATCATCTTTGATCCCTTTGTGCTCGGGCTGACACCTCAACTAGCTTAGTTGAGGGCAAATCTTTAGACGAGCATGCTTGTTATGTGCGACACCACATATCTGAAAAAGGGAAACTTTTACTGGATCAAATTCATCGTTTGCAATGCTATGCTTGGAATTTATGTGAAATATATGATGTTACTTGTTGTTCTAAAAACCCTAAGAAACACCTTCCCTACCAATGTGAGTTTAGTGATAATGGAATCGTATCTTTGTATGCTAAGGGTGTTTATAATTACTATGATGTTCGACAAATTGAAGAATTTGTTGCTTTTAAGGGTTCTTATGAAATTGCTTCTTTGATTGAAACGTATGATGCTACTCTTTACAAATCTGAAAATTTTGCCATACTTAAATATTGTTATGATAATTATGCTTCTAATGCCTATGTTAAACCATATATTGAGGACTCCTCCGCTGTCCAAGAAGAGACTAATATTTTGCAGGAGTCTATGGAAGAAGAAATTGATGAAACTGTGAGCTCATTGGATGAAAAAGATGATGAGGAGAACGAAGAACAAAAGGAGGAAGATCGGATTAGCTACCTGTTCCCACCTTCTAATGAGAGTAACTCTCCAACTCATACATTATTTAATGTCCCTTCGTGCTTACCGAAGGATGAATGCTATGATGATTGTTATGATCCCGTTGATTCTTTTGAAATATCCCTTTTTGATGATGCTTGCTATGCTTGTGGCCAAGATGCCAATATGAATTATGCTTATGGAGAGGAACTTGCTATAGTTCCTTATGTTAAACATGAAATTGTTGCTATTGCACAAGTGCATGATAGTCCTATTTTCTTTTTGAATTCTCCCGACTACACTATATCGGAGAAGTTTGCCCTTATTAAGGATTATATTGATGGGTTGCGTTTTACTACTACACATGATGATTTTGATAGATATAATATGCATGTGCTTGCTGCTCCTACTTGCAATTATTATGAGAGAGGAACTACATCTCCGCCTCTCCATGTTTCCAATATGATAAAATTGCAAGAAACTGCTTATACTATGCATTGGCCTTTACTATGTGTGCATGAATTGTTCTTTTATGACATGCCGATGCATATGAAGAGAGTTAGACTTCGTCATTACATGATATATGTTACTTTATGCTCACTACTAAATTACAAATCATTGTTAATTAAAATTGGCTTTGATATACCTTGGGATCCGGGTGGATCCATTACTTGAGCACTTTATGCCTAGCTTAATGGCTTTAAAGAAAGCACTGCCAGGGAGACAACCCGGAAGTTTTAGAGACTCATTTATTTCTGTTGTGTGCTTTTATAAAGTTTAAAAATAAAAATAATGTGCCAAGATTTGCCTTTAGGATGTTTGCATTGCTTGTTGGTTTGTGCGGTGCAAAACAGAAACTTTGGCTGTAGTGCACGATTTTACATTTTTTACTGGAACGTCGAACAGTTCTGGAACTTTTTGTACTGTCTTTCTAAACAAATTGTTTATTTTCCTAATATTTTTAGAATTTTTGGAGTACCATAAGTATGGTGAATATTCAGATTGCTACAGACTGTCCTGTTTAAGACAGATTCTGTTTTTGATGCATAGTTTGCTTGTTTTGATCAAACTATCAATTTCTATCAGTGGATTAAGCCATGGAAAAGTTATATTACAGTAGCTACATTGAAAAAACAAAATATTAATTGGTTTGCAACAGTACTTAGAGTAGTGATTTGCTTTATTATACTAACGGATCTTACCGAGCTTTCTGTTGAGTTTTGTGTGGATGAAGTGTTCGAAGATCGAGGATGTCTCGATATGAGGATAAGGAGGAGAGGCAAGAGCTCAAGCTTGGGGATGCCCAAGGCACCCCAAGTAAATATTTAAGGAGACTCAAGTGTCTAAGTTTGGGGATGCCCCGGAAGGCATCCCATCTTTCTTCAACAAGTATCAGTATGTTTTCGGATTCGTTTCTTTCATGTGATATGTGCAAATCTTTGAGCGTCTTTTGCATTTAGTTTTCACTTTTATTTTATGCACCATGCTGGTATGAGATAATCCTTGGTTGATTTACATAATGCTCTTTGAACTTCACTTATATCTTTTGAGTATGGCTTTATGGAATGCTTCATGTGCTTCACTTATATCATTTGAAGTTTGGATTGCTTGTTTCTCTTCACATAGAAAACCGCCATTTGTAGAATGCTCTTTTGCTTCACTTATATTTGTTAGAGCATGGGCATATCTTTTGTAGAAAGAACTAAACTCTCTTGCTTCACTTATATCTATTTAGAGAGATGACAGGAATTGCTCATTCACATGGTTAGTCATAAAATCCTACATAAAACTTATGGATCACTGAATATGATATGTTTGATTCCTTGCAATAGTTTTGCGATATAGAGATGATAATATGTGGGAGGTACTAGTAAATGGTTGTGTTTAGTAAGAATATTGGTGTTAAGGTTTGTGATTCCCGAAGCATGCACGTATAGTCTCTCGTTATGCTACGAAGTTGGAGCATGATTTATTATTGATTGTCCTCCTTATGAGTGGCGGGTGGGGACGGGCGATGGTATTTTCCTACCAATCTATCCCCCTAGGGGCATGCGTAGTAGTACTTTGCTTCGAGGGCTAATAAACTTTTGCAATAAGTATATGAGTTCTTTATGACTAATGTGAGTCCATGGATTATACGCACTCTTACCTTTCGCAATTTGCTAGCCTCTACGGTACCGTGCATTGCCATTTCTCACCTCGAGAGTTGGTGCAAACTTCGCCGGTGCATCCAAACCCCGTGATACGATACGCTCTATCACACATAAGCCTCCTTATATCTTCCTCAAAACAGCCACCATACCTACCTATCATGGCATTTCCATAGCCATTTCGATATATATTGCCATGCAACTTCCATCATCATCCTATTCATGACTTGAGCATTCATTGTCATATTGCTTTGCATGATCGTAAGATAGCTAGCATGATGTTTTCATGGCTTGTCCATTTTTGATGTCATTGCTACGCTAGATCATCGCACATCCCGGTACACCGCCAGAGGCATTCATATAGAGTCATACTTTGTTCTAGACATCGAGTTGTAATATTGAGTTGTAAGTAAACAAAAGTGTGATGATCATCATTATTAGAGCATTGTCCCATGTGAGGAAAGGATGATGGAGACTATGATTCCCCCACAAGTCGGGATGAGACTCTGGACTATAAAAAAAAGAGGCCAAAGAAGCCCAAATAAAAAAAGAGGCCAAAGAATCCCACCAAAAAATGAGAGAAAAAGAGAGAAGGGGCAATGTTACTATCCTTTTACCACACTTGTGCTTCAGAGTAGCACCATGTTCTTCATATAGAGAGTCTCTTGAGTTATCACTTTCATATACTAGTGGGAATTTTCATTATAGAACTTGGCTTGTATATTCCGATGATGGGCCTCCTCAAATGCCTGAGGTCTTCATGAGCAAGCAAGTTGGATGCACACCCACTTAGTTTCTAGTTTGAGATTTCATACACTTATAGCTCTAGTGCATCCGTTGCATGGCAATCCCTACTCCTCGCGTTGACATCAATTGATGGGCATCTCCATAGCCCGTTGATTAGCCGTGTCAATGTGAGACTTTCTCCCTTTTTTGTCTTCTCCACACAACCTCCATCATCATACTCTATTCCACCTGTAGTGCTATATCCATGGCTTGCGCTCATGTATTGCGTGAGGGTTGGAAAACCTGAAGCGCGTTAAAAAGTATAAACCAATTGCTCGGCTTGTCATCGGGGTTGTGCATGATAAATACTTTGTGTTAAGAAGACAGAGCATGACAAGATTATATGATTTTGTAGGGATAGCTTTCTTTACCGTTGATATTTTGAAAGACATGATTGTTTGTTGGGATGCCTGAGTATTGATGTCTTTATGTCAAATGATAGACTATTGCTTTGAATCACTCGTGTCTTAATATTCATGCCATGATTAGATTACATGATCAAGATTATGCTTGGTAGCATTCCACATCAAAAATTAACTTTTTTATCATTTACCTACTCGAGGACGAGCAGGAATTAAGCTTGGGGATGCTGATACGTCTCCGTCGTATCTATAATTTTTGATTGTTCCATGCCAATATTCTACAACTTTTACATACTTTTGGCGACTTTTTATACTATTTTTGGGACTAACATATTGATCCAATGCCCAGCGCCAGTTCCTGTTTGTTGCATGCTTTTTGTTTCGCAGAAAATCCATATCAAACGGAGTCCAAACGGGATAAAAACTGACGGAGATTTTTTTGGAATATATGTGATTTTTGGGAAGAAGAATCAACACGAGATGATGCCCGAGGGGGGCACGAGGCAGGGGCGCCCCAGGGGGTGGGCGCGCCCCTGACCCTGGTGGACACCCCGTAAGGCGGTTGGTGCCCTTCTTTCGCTACAATAAAGCCAATATCCGGATCAAAATCGTGTTCAAATTTCAATCCAATCGGAGTTATGGATCTCCGGGAATATAAGAAACGGTGAAAGGGCAGAATCAGGGAGCACAGAAACAGAAGGAAACAGAGAGACATATCCAATCTCGGAGGGGCTCTCGCCCCTCCCATGCCATGGAGACCAAGGACCAGAGGGATAACCCTTCTCCCACCTAGGGAGGAGGCCAAGGAAGAAGGAGAAGGAGGGGGCTCTCTCCCCCTCACTTCCGGTAGCGCCGGAGTGCCACTGGGGCCATCATCGTGCGACGGCGATCTACACCAACACCTCCGTCATCTTCACCAACATCTTCATCACCTTCCTCCATCTATCTACAGCGGTCCACTCTCCCGCAACCCGCTGTACCCTCTACTTGAACATGGTGCTTTACGCTTCATACTATTATCCAATGATGTGTTGCCATCCTATGATGTCTAAGTAGATTTTCGTTGTCCTATCGGTAATTGGTGAATTGCTATGATTGGTTTAATTTGCTTGTGGTTATGTTGCTGTCCTTTGTTGCCCATCATATGAGCGCGCACGTGGATGACACCATAGGGTTAGTTGTATGTTGATAGGACTATGTATTGGAGGGCAAGAGTGACAGAAGCTTCAACCTAGCATAGAAATTGATGCATACGGGATTGAAGGGGGACCAATATATCTTAATGCTATGGTTGGGTTTTACCTTAATGAACGTTAGTAGTTGCGGATGCTTGCTAATAGTTCCAATCATAAGTGCATAGAATTCCAAGTCAGGAATGACATGCTAGCAGTGGCCTCTCCCACATAAAACTTGCTATCGGTCTAGTAAAGTAGTCAATTGATTAGGGACAATTTCGAAACTCCTACCTCTGCTTTTCCACACTCGCTATACTAACTTTATTGTTTCTTTATCTAAACAGCCCCTAGTTTTTATTTACGTGCTCCTTATATTCTTGCAAACCTACCCCGTTATACCTACAAAGTACTTCTAGTTCCACACGTGTTCTAGGTAAAGCGAACGTAAAGCGTGCGTAGAGTTGTATCGGTGGTCGACAGAACTTGAGGGAATATTTATTCTACCTTTAGCTCCTAGTTGGGTTCGACACTCTTACTTATCGAAAGAGGCTACAATTGATCTCCTATACTTGTGGGTTATCACACCTCTCTCCACATTTACAGACAAGGCCTTGCCTCGTTCATCATCCTTATCTCCCACAGCTTCATTGCTGAGCAATTAAAGAAGGAAGTCTCTGGAACAATCTAGCATGGTGGCCGCTGCCGCCTGCCGGCGCCGTTCGTCCCCATGCCTCTGCCCAGTCCGACCACCAGTCACCGCCACGCTCCAATCCTCCTCATCTTATCTATCATCTTTCATTTTTTCGATGAAATTGTCGAGATACCAGTTTTTCGATAAAATTCTCGAGATATCATTAGTTTTTACACATGGGATTACTCCAGCATGGGTCAATCACAACAGGTGTTTTGTAAAAAATGCATATTGATGTTCCATGCAATGCACGAGCATCTTGCTACTAATTATATAACGTGAATCATGAGCAGGAGGAGACATTTTTTTACGCAACCACGTTAACATGGCCACGTAAATCACTAGCTAAAGTGTAATACCATTATACTTATATCCCGATACAAAAGGTTGAGTACATGTCCGAAGAGTAGAGTCACACACACGTACTCTGTCTCTCAGAATCTCTCTCACACACACCAGTTACATGACACCCACTTAAGCAGACACGTATGTTACAATTTGTGCACCCGCGGGTACACGTGATGGTGCGCATTCATTTAAGCCGGACGACGAACCCAAACAGTAGCTGCATTCATTCCGGTCACCGTAGCCCGGCAGCCATGGCCCGGCCGAAGGTAACGACATACGCCATACTCCCGCCGGAGCGGCGCTTTAATCTGGAAATTTTAGTGGTCATACATGCATCTTTTTGTGCTAGCACTCCTATATAAGGGTTGACCGGTCGCTTCCCGCGGACGTGCTTGGGCGGTGGAAGAGGAAGGAGAAGGGAAGCAGGCTGTGGAGTAATGTTTTTTATCACATTTTCTTAGGAAACTGAGTGCAATAATTGAGTAGTTTTGCAAACTACCAGTACTACACCTGAAACGGTTCAAAACCAATACCACCACCATGCCCGCGTCTGACTGCCCTGGCCGACCCAACCCCCCTCCCTTGCCGGCGCGCGCTTCCCGCATGAAACGGTCAGCGTCGTCCTGGAACGTCAGTGCCGCATTAATGCCCGGCCAGAGCGGAGGCGACCTCTCACTGGCGCCGGCTTTGAAGTAGCGCGACGGCTGAGAGAGCGTCGCTTCCCGGTGCACGTGACTGCTCCGCATCGAGGCTGACCATAGTTTGGATGAGTCTCCATCGCGGGGAGCCACACTAACTGCGATGATATGGACTCCCGTTTCCCACAGTTATGGATCGTTCCATCTATGATGAACACGTGGGACTGGAACTACGAGACGGACTATCGGCGTCCTGGGAACGGGGGTCCCCAGACTTGCCTGCCTGCGGCCCACGGCGTGGCTCCACCAACGGCCTGGTACGGCCCATCTTCACCAGCAAGCACCCAAGACCCTCGCGAGGGGCCAAGCCTCGCGAGGTGGACGACACAAGACCTCCTCAGGGGCAGCCTCACTAGGCTGGCTTGCGAGGAGCGGAGAGATCAAGGCGAGGGGCACCTCGTGAGGTTTCCGTGACATGAGCCATGACAACCAAGGCCAGGCGGGCGCCAGCGGGCGCAAAGTACTGGTTTCCTCTTTGGTGCTAAAGGAGAAGGCGCAGGCGAGGAGTCCCGAGACATCAGGCAAAGGTTTCCATATTGGTGCAATGAGACCAAGACTAGCAGGACGGCAGGACAGAGGTCACCGTGGAGCCCACGATGTCGTCACCACCAGAGCCTTTGGTAGGCGAAGACCACCTTTTGTCAGGATAGCTTGTACTAGTTGTCCCCCTTCAAATTGGCCATTGTGGGATCCCTTCCCGCCTAAACATTTGGGAAGAGGACCAGGGCCTCTATAAATAGGACTAGCCACCACCATAGGAAGCAACTCATCTGGGATCGGATCCATTCCATCCTCACACGCACCAGCTCATCGAGCTCTAGAACACCTCTCCTTAGGAGGTTGTTCTTCCTTTGTACTTGTTCATCCACAGCCTACAAGGCAATCCACCACACCACACTAGAGTAGGGTATTACACCACATCGGTGGCCCGAACTAGTATAAATCTTGTGTTCCTTGTTCCTCGGGTTCGGCGAGCTAGGCTTTGAGATCGCGGCGAGAGTGTGAGCTAGGGGGAGAGAGATCTTCGTGCGCACCCCAGAGTTTGAACCTTAAGGGTTTTGCTGGAACCCGTGATCCGACACGGACATGTACCCAAGAGTGGACGTATGAACCTGAGAAATGTAGCGCAGTAAGTGAAGTAGAAAGGCACAAATAGTATGAACATGCATGGCATATAGGCATTTGTCTCTTACTACCACTAAATGTTGTGCGTGCAATGCCCGGTGATGTTATGGAGTACGTGCCTAAGTACTCTACTACTACTATATTAATTAGAGGCACATATTAGGTTTTATATTTGTTTACGTGTATGTCCTGAGACCTTCCAACTAGATGTGTCTGTCTCTCCGGGTCGCACTTTGTATCGTTCATACCACTAGTACTACTACGTCTGGTCTCTGACCCAGAAGTGGAGACGCTCTACCACGTTGTTCATGTCCCACTCCTTTCGCTGAAGTGTGGGACATCTAGCATGTGCCGTGTTTGGCACTCCTTCATCGTAAGAGTTGAAACGCTAGCATTCACCAGAAATAAAAAATAAATATAAATCAGCAGTGATACTATACCACGCGGTTTCCTTGCTCCTCGATATCGGAAAGAATACTTCCGTTCGCCGACATGTGGGACATCGACCATCCTGGTCCACTTGCCATGCCCACAGAACTCCAAGGGAGAGTCACCCCGGTCGTCGCACCGCAGTAATTACTAATGAGCCGTCAAATCACAGGCCCAACCTTTTCCACTGTGAAGTTGCTCGGACGAAGGAACCATCATGACTTTGTTGAATTCCGCTTCTTGAAGAAAACTATTGTACCAGTAGTACTGCTAGCTACAGTAGTTACTCCAGCAGAGGCCTCCTTTGGTTCATAGGATAGGAATTTTATAGGAATATGAAAATCATAGGAAGTGAGATGACATGCATCTCAATTCCTATAGATAAAGAGATGTCATTTGATGCATAGGATAGGAATTTTTTCATTGAGTCTAGGCTAATGTACTGGTAATTTGCTCTAAAAACTACAGTAGTAACTAGTACTGGTACATGCTCGTAATTAATTAAACAAACATACGGGCGACACAGACACACACACTAACTACTAGTACTACTACTTCTCACATGCTGGCCAGACGTCGTTGTTCTCCTTCCCGGCTTTGTCGGCGACACCCCACCGTGCTTGGATCTCCGCCGACCTCTCCGCGGCAGTGTGTGAGTCCTCTTCTTTCTTGCGGCGGCGGGCCTCTCTTTTCTTGAGTGCTTTCTGACTTTTCCGCTCCCTCTGTGCGGCTTTGGCCGCCTCTTGCTCTACCGCCCATTTGGCCTTGGCAGCTTCAAATTCCGCCCACATAGGTGTGAGGTCGCAAGCGGTGATGAACTCGGCACGGCGGGATGCCATTGCTTCCCTACCATTCTGTGTGCGGTCGTGGGCGGCGAGGAACTCGGCGCGGCGGGATGCCAGCGCTTCATTACCGGTTAGTGCACGGCGTGGTGGCATGAACGACGCTTGGTGACAGCTCTGGGGTGGAGTGGCCGGACAACCGTATAGTGCATTGGTTTGTCAAGAGCTCAAGGATAGAAGACGAAGGAAATTTGGATTCCTCTTCAATCCTGGTCATTTATTACCGAGTAAAATGCATTGGCAGTCATCGAACTTGTCTTGATAGCTCACTTTGATCATTGTATATGAGATATGGTGATTATACAGTCACTGGCTCAGCGTATAGCTCCGTATTTGTCTGGTTGACCGGTCAAACAGTCTGCATGCGCCTCATCAGCTCGTGTTCTTTATCTATCTATCTATCTATCTATGTGGGCCTACCTATCAGTGGAGAAAGAAATAAAAACCAAAATTATGCGTATGTGAGGAATCAAACCACAAACTCGTCGCTGCAACGCACACTCGTCAGCCAAATGAAAATGAAATACTTTGCGTTAAATGCACAAACGGATTTTTTATATTATACGTGATGCACACATTAGCGCACACCGTCCATAGAGGCAAGTAGCATGTACGCGTGCAGACAGCCAGACACTCACGCTCACGCTGTCAAACCATGCTAATGCATGCACATCGCCCTCTCAATCAAAGTCCTGCTCATGGCGCAACACAAACGGCGAGCCCGTCACCTGTGCGCCCTGCGGTGCCTGACATTACTGTTTAGACGTTTGCTGGAGGCCTCCGCGAACACTGAGCATGTATTCACCTGGCTCAACACCAACGGTCATACTCGTGACTCGGCGCCTTGCAGGTAGAGAGGTTACTATGGTACGGAGTATGTACTATCGTGAGCAACCAATCATAGTGCCACTTCACACAAGTGTGTGTCTGATCGATTCGTCCATTACTCATAAGTTATGCATGGTTGTGTGGTGTCTAATGGTGGTCGTCGAAGGCTAGCTGGCGACAAGAGCAGTTGCATGGACGCCTGGTTGTAAATACGTGTCACATACGCTTCAAAGGCTCGTCATCCATGAGTTCACATTTTACCACCACGCCAGCGTCTGACCGCCCTGGCCTACCGAAACCCCTTCCATCGCTAGCGCGCGCTTCCCGCCTGAAATGGTCACCATCTCTCCAGAACGTCAATGTCGCATTCACCGGACTTAACTGCAGGTGCAGTTGTGTCACTGACATGCAGGACAGATGCCCGTTGGGCCCACATGTCAGTGACCCAATGCACCTGCAGTTATGTCACTGAAGCAGCGCCCGCATTCACGCTCGACCCGACCTCTCACTGGCGTCGACATTGCAGCAACGCGACGGCCAAGAGAGCGCCACCCGCACGGCATCCCGGTGCAAGTGACTGCTCCTCGTTAACGACACCACGGCCATCCTTCCGTCCGCCGCCCACATTAATGACATGCGGCTGCCGACGAACCTACTCCGGGGCCAGCCGTCCATCCGTCTGCCGCGGCTCATTGCCATTCGCCCGCTATATTAACTTGAGCCCCAGCTCCCAACCATAGCCAAAGACCCACACTCATTCTCCTCCGGTCCCTTCCTTCTGTTGGCACCACTCCAACCATGGCCTCCTGGCGCTCCAAAGCTCTCTTGGACGTACTGTCGCAGGAGCAGACGAAGGACATTGGCGGCTCCGCTCTGGGCGCGCTCCAAAGCTCTCTTGGACGTACTGTCGCAGGAGCAGACGAAGGAGATCGCTGGCTCCCCCCGGCCGCCCTCCGCCCCCATGACCACGAAGCCGGCGCGCATGCGCGGGTGCAACTGGCAGCGAGGAAGAGTAGTACACGGTAGGTCGCCGCCGCTCTGGTCCCAGGAAGGCCATCACTCCTCCACTCAGTCGACACCAAGCTTGGTGGGATAAACATCGGCGGCTGATTAGCCGCTTGATGGCGACGTGGAGGCGGAAATCTTCATAACCTTGTGCTCCGGAGGAGGAGGTTATCGAGGCGGATGAGAAGGAGGCAAAGGAAATGGCCGGCTTTCTCGGGTTCATGGCCGGACATGGTGGTCGGGCGCCGGCGATCGTTAGATTAGGTTTTAGTACAGTTTGTGCGAAATATGTAACGAATTTCATCCAGTTTATAGGAAAAGTTTTCGAAATGTAATGAATTTCATCTGGTTAATTTGAAATTTGCTTTGTTTGCATGAATTTCGTCCGGTTAGTTCATATAGTTGTCAAAAGGTATGCGGGCAGCATTGGATGGCTCCATCAGTGTCCTCGGACAGATGCCGGTGTAAATTCGAGGGCCAGTGCTGGAGATGCCCTAACTATCATGCTATAATCGCTAACAATGCTCCATTATTTCATAGGGAACAGTTATCCCTCGATCAAAATCAGATCCACCGTGTTTCGCACTCCTCCCACATAAGAGTGTAGACTCTTGCTTACATAAAGATGGAGCAAGTGGACGGCATTGTAGGACGTCGTATCACTCAAACTAGCCCGCCTAACGCGCGGGAAAGCACCGCCCTTGTCATTTTGTTCTGGATTTCTATCAATCGATTGCACGAAAATGTTACGCTTTGCAAGTTCAAAAGGAAAAGGCGGCATACTTACGACTCGTACGCGTCGCATTCACGTCGCACCCCCGACAGTCCGGCTCGCGCGCCGCTCACCAGAGGGGACACGCGTTGTCTTGCATTTTCACTGACATATGGGACTGCAATTGAATAAACCGTCGATAGCCAAAATCTAATCGCTAGGCCGGCGTCGGCTGAGAAGAGAGAGACGGGGGAGGGAGAAGAGATCGCCCACCCGCCGCGCATGGACTCCAAGAAATATATGGTGATAATGTGAGGTGGGCCATGCGGGAGTCCAGACCGCTTCCAAGCCCGCTTCTGACCGCCCTGGCCCACCAGAACCCCCCCCCACCCCACCACCTCCCCGCGCACGCTCCCCCACAGACGCCAGCTGCCCGCATTCATAGCAAGTAGTACCAATAATATTCTGGGCTATAAGGGCATGTACAATGGTTGATAAGATTGTCTTATCATAAGTCTTGCATGTAATTTAGAGATGACAAAAAAACATGTGTACAATGGATCATCTCTTAGCCTTATCTTCAATAACTAGTTATTCCTAAAAACATGGTGAAACATATTGTGCTAAGAGATCATCTCTTGTCTTCTCTTAAATAAGAGAAGACAAGCCTTTTCTTATGATTTCTCTTTCCTCCACCTCATCATTTATCCTATGCAGCATCCCTACAATAGAACCATTGTACATTCCCTAAGCCCGCTTATGTGGAGGAGAGAGAGGCATTGACAAAGTCAAGGAGTGGGATCTGCAGGAGCCCGTCTCTACACGTGCTCCTAGGTATAAAAAAACTAATTCTAAAAAAAGAGGCACAAAAAACAATTGTGTCTAAAAAAAGAAAGGTAAAAAACATTTGAGAGGAAATAGATAGAGAGAAAGTGAGAAAAAGTTGTAACCTTATAGCCAACCTTATAGTCAACACTATGGTAGTATTACATGAGGAAGGAGGGAGTGGTGCACATGCCAAGTTCACTGGGCTGCCGTGTTTCACACTCCTCCATCGTAACAGTGGAGACAATATCAAAAATAAACAATGAATACTCATTGCTCGTCCACTATATCGGAAAGAATACTTTCATTCGCCGACATGTGGGACGTCGACCATCCTGGTCCACCTGCCATGCACAAAATTATCCTGGTCCACCCCGGTCGTAGCGCAGGCCCAACCTTTCCCACTGTAAGTTGGTTGGACAAAGGAACCATCATGACTTCGTTGAATTCTGCTTCTTGAAGAAAACTTACTGTACCCGCAGTACTGCTACCACATGTGAAGACTGGACGACACTGTACCACGTCATATCACTGAAACACACTAGGCCAAACTAGCCCGCCTAGGATTTGTACTCCCTACGTTTCAAAGTCAGTAGTACAAAGTTGAGTCATCTATTTTGGAACGGAGGGAGTACGTCTCTGTACTGCTATGATTTTGTGTTGTACGTCTCTGTACTTTTGCTACGATTTTCCTACCCTATGAACCAAATGAGGCCTGAATGTATCCGTGTCGACTATTGTCTGGTCGATCGCTAAGCCTACAATTTTAGGAGCTAGGGCTATTGGCCGATCGACGACGACGGATCAGTATAAGCGTACCACGAGCTCATCAGCCCCAACGTTTCTCTTTGGTGAGTGTTTTGCAAGTACTATAGCTCGCACAGTAGCTAGCCTACTAACACTAGGAATCATCAAACAAGCCCTGCTGATATGATAAACAGTTCGAACTTACATCTAAGTATGACATATATTACATCAAAAGCTGGTGAGGATACATCTGTTTCCACAACTCGGAGAGGGTTCGCATGATTCACTATCAAACAAAAGTAGCAAGTACCGCCCACACAAGACAGTGCACTAGCCCTAAGATGGTTTGATAACACGCGTCGTTCTGGTAATTAAACACAATGCAAACTACCCTGAAGGATTAGCGCGACCAACTATTTCTTGTCATCGATCTCTCGGGCAATGACCATAGCACGAACAGCGGCATGGGAATCGATCTCTGGGGCAATGTCCACCGCGACATCAGAATCGATCTCTGGGGCGATGTCCACGGGATGGACAGCGGCATCGGAATCGATCTCCGGGGCGATGTCAACGGGACGGACCGCGACATCGAAAATGATCTCTGGGGCGTTCTCCACAGGACGGGCCGCGACATCGGAATCATCAAGGACGTCCACCGGCACCTGCACAACCCTAACATATTAGCAAGCACATTGCAAATAATCAAAAACCACAACTATGGTAAGGCATTATTTTTTACATTGTGCAACTCACAGGGGGGTCCCATCCCTCCGGGGGCCATCTCCTCGTCCTCGATGGGGGCCATCACCTTGCCAGGGGAATACTGCTTCTCAACGGCGACTATCTCCTCAAACTCGGCTTTGAGCCTCGCATAGGTGGCCATTAGAGTTTCTGGGGTAGGCACGGTGGGGCCCTTGCTGTTCTTCCAACTTTCCTTGAGGAGTTCGTCCGCCAACGTCGTCAACTCTTTGGCCAGTGCTTGTTTCTTGGAGTTCTTCGTCTCCATGGGTTGGCCCGCCAACATGGTCAACTCGTTGGTCGTGCTCGCTTCTTGGAGAGCGTTGTCTCCAGTGGGTTGTCCGCCGGCAACTCTTTGCCTAGTGCTCCAGGATCCATCAATGAACTGACAAACAAAAAGCAATCGAAAGGAAACCACAATCGCAATGAAAACGGGAAAAGAATAGGCTGTGAGAATCGGTTGGTGCTTCGCAAAAAGAAGATTCTTGGAATGAAAATATAGTAGCATCACTGATTCGCCCACATTTCCTTTGTCGGTACAGAAGAAAAATGGCAGAAGTGAGTAGCCTGGAGTGAGGTTTTCTTCAAGAAAGGGGAGAAAGGGCTTCAACGAGCGTTCCAGTGAAATGATGGTTGCTTCGTCCAGTCCAACTTCGAGGCCACTTTATCACCCTGGTAAAGGTGTGGGTTTTGTGATATGATGGGTCATGACGGCCACACCGGGGTGACCGATGAGTCTCGACTATAGCACCTCACTGTGATTTGGTGGATGGCACGCGGGCCTGGATGCTTTGATGTCCCGCATGTAGATAGAGCGGCTAGTCATATAGGAGTACTCAATATTGTGCACCGCGACCAAGGCGGAGAGAAAAATGAGAGAACTACGCATTTATTTACGTTGTAGATTCACTCATCTTGCTCTAGCACTACTCATTTAGGGTGTAGTCTAGTCACTTATTGAAATCTCTAGAAAGGCAAATACTCCTTTCCGGTTTACAGGGCTATATTAGCAAGTAGTACTACAATAGTGGGCTCAAATAGCAATTTTTTCTCATGCAAGAGCCTGGCTGTATGCGTGCTCCAAGCCCTTCTCGACCCACTTGTGGGTGTTTGGTAGGGTGTATGAAGGGTGCATGAGTCCACACTAGCTTAACACAAATACACTAGGAGCATGCATGACAAGAGCATGCATGAAGAGGGGTGCTGGGATGAGCATGCACGAAGAGGGAACAACTATGCTGAGATGAGAATGCAACCAAACACACTATGGCGAGCGTTCGCAACTACCACATTCGGGTTGCGCTTGGCTCTTCGCCTCTTCGAGAAGACGAACAATGATGTTACTACTACTTCTACAGTATCGAATCCACTGCTGCATGTCCGTCCACTGCGTGCGGGGGGGATAGCTTGTTGTAGTACTCTATAAGGCTAGTTGTAATGGGAGTATCATAGGTAGTACTCCCTCTGTTCCTAAATATTTGTCTTTCTAGAGATTTCAACAAGTGACTACATAGGGAGCAAAATGAGTGAATCTACACTCTAAAATATGTATATATATATACATCCATATGTGGTAGTCCATTTGAAATATCTAAAAAGACAAATATTTAGGAACGGGGGAGTATCGTGCATGCCAACTAGGCAAATTTGATGAGGTAGCATAGAAGTAAATGAAGAAAGAGAGGGTTGAGTATCATATCATGATACCGTATTATATTAAATGTTGTGCTAATGTGTGTCATGCATGCTAATAAATGAAGTCATCGATGATACTAACATATGATACTATGCAGTACGGTTGTGTAGTATCATACACTAGTATCATATGCATGATACTAGTATTCCATTACAACCAGCCTAAGCAAAAGCATGTCCTCGTCTGCGAGCCACCGCGTGCATGGGCGAGGGAGAAGGCGTGTAGTAGTAAAATCAAGCTTCTCCTCGTTGTACGAGTTGACGCGACACATCATAGCACTGGCCCCACATGGTTGCCTCTAAACTTGGCTGAAAGACCTGCAGTGTACAATATATTTGCTACAACCTCTAACATTTACCCCACCACAAATTAAAATATATATTCCTTTCTTGACCTGATGAGTGTGCAAACTACAATCACCAGGATGACAGGTAGGGCCAGAAGATTATTTTAATCAAAAAAAAGCATGGAGCCTATCCCAACGATTTTAAGCTTACAGGCACGGTACACGCTATCCTAGACTACTCTACACATGAAACTGCCACACGAGCGTCCGGGCTGCGCTTGGCTCTTCGCCTCTTTGGGAAGTCGAACAATGATGGAGTACTGCTGTAGTGGAGGAGTACTACAGTATGCTTCTGGCCATCTGACACCGATTGAACTACTGCATGTCCATCGCGTGCGGGAGGGAGAGCGTGTAGCGAACGAAAGCTTCTCCTAGTCCTGCCAGCCACCACACTCATGGGTGAGGGAGGGACGCAGCTTCATTGACTTACTGCTCCTGCCTTTGCGTGTATGACAGGTGGGCCCAACAGGTGGGTGGCCCACCTGTCATGCAGCCAAAGGCAGGTGCGGTTAAGGCGAGAGGGCGTTGTAGTAATCAAACTTCTTGTTGTACGAGTTGACGCGACACATCAAAGCACTACACTCGATATATTTCAATAATTTGCATTTACCGATGCATTAATTACAACGCATGCATGCATGCCGTGACTCTCCTTTTGATACTTGCATGTGTTGATTTAATGCACCTTGCCAAATTTTGACTATAAATTTAACTAACCAAATGTCCATGCATGTCACAAAAAATTACATAATTGAAAACTATGTTCAAATACGAATCAAACGATATAATTTTTGTTAACATGCACTAACATTTTGTCAGTTAAATCTTTGGTCAAAATTTAGCACCAATTACAAAGGGGCCTAATAAATATTGTACTCTCACATTTTGTTTTGAGGATACTCCCACATAGAAAATATAAATAATAATGCATATTGGGGCAGCCCACGTTTCCGATAATTTTAGCCATGGGCTTGTTCACAAATTTTACAAGGGGGTGGTTGTTCCTTTAATGGAGGGTCTTGTACCAGACTTGAACGATACAAAGTGCGACCTGGCACACCATAACACCACTTGGAATAAGCGGGTAGCTATCTCAAAAAACAATCAACAACTCAAAAAAAGGTGACCTGGCACGTACACAATTTTAAACGATTGTTTTGATGGAGTGAAAAGGGAAAACTACCCCACTACGTATATATAGGCCGGAGCCTCCGCGCTTGCTTGCTAGGGTTGCTCTATTCACACACTCTCATCCTCTCCAGATCTAAACAAGATAGCGGTGGTAACACTATCTTTCTCCCTTCAAAAAACACTGTCTTTCTATCCTCACCACCGGTTATAGATCCGGACGTATCCCCCTCCGCCGGTGAAGGTGAGGAGGGGCAGCGTTTAGGCCGTCATCGATAGCGAGGGAGGAGACCCACTGCCGGCTGCACCGTTATCTCTGGCCGAGCGCCGGTGCGGGAGGTCCTCCGAACCCTTCGTCGTTGCCCTAGTGTGGGCGGATCCGGCCTCCCGCCGCCCACCTATCCACATCCTGACAACCTTCAGGTATATCTTCCTTCGAAACCGCCCTAGCTCTACTTCCCCAGCTCGCTACGTCGCTGCATGTGCATCATTTTCTACCTCTCCGCCCCTCTCGATCGGATGGTCCAACGACACATTTTTTTCTTCTATTGTTAGAGGTAAAGCTACTTCATGGAGTCGAATCTTGTACTTGGTTCAAACAAGAAATAAAGTGGGGGTGGGGGAATTTAGTATGTACATTGGACTTGGTACAAACAGGAAGGATAGGGGGTGAAAGTAGTACAGACTGGTCATCCAACCGGTCTCTTGGTCGAAAAGGGAAATATAGGGGAAACGTTGTACACAGTGGTATGACCAGGACTAGATTTGCTATCCATACATAAGATGGTTGCATGCATTATTATGATGCAGAAGCCGGGGGCACGCCTCCATTTCCAAAAAAACCATAGGAGTAGGTGGCTAGAGTGAACAAAAATGGGACCAACCCAGATATGTTTCTTGGATGTTTGTTTCTCGGGGCAACAAACTCTGAATCACCACTTTATGCCCCGGTTTAGGTACATGGTGTTGGACTGCTAGTGCACCCACTGTCCCATGCCCTTATACCAAATATTTACGTGTTCTTAATCTAATGCCCCTGGTAAAATGAAGCCATGCCACTGTTATAAGCCATGACAAGTTTAGCCAAATGTTTTTTCCTGTAATTGTTTGAGACTCTGATTGTTTCCTCTGTAGCTATTTGTGCAAACAGGGACATCCATTTCACCTGGTTGCTGTTGTGACCTTTTGGTGCACTGCACAAAACACTTCTTAAAAGAAGTGACTTTTGTGATGTTTAACTGGAATGTCAGAATGGAACAATTGGTTCGTTTCGGTGGAACTGCACAAAGGGAGATCTGTGTTCCAATCCTTATCGTCCATATTGGCACCATAACCTTCCTTTAGGTAAGAATGATATTTAATGCATGTGCTCTTCTCTATTTTGCGACTGCCATGAGAAAATAATGCTATTGTAGTACACTTGTACTCCCTCACTGACAAAACCAATTCTGAAATAGAAGGCCAATCATGTACTTGGTTTCACCAACTGGTGAGGAGAAAGAGAAACAGAGCATGAAGAGGAAGAAGAAGAAGAATAAACAGTGCCAAGGTGATCTTGCTGAAGCCGAGGCCTCAGTCGAGGCCATTCAAGGGCTCCGGCAACGTCTACCTTACATGTGAGACAATCCTCCAGGGAGCCCTTCCACTTCTGCGTATTGTCCATGATGAATTTGATGCTACTGTTAGAGTAATATGATAATGTCTTTCTATCCTTTCTCACTAAGCTAATGAAGGTTTCACCTTGTTCCTACTTATGCAAACAGGGATCATGTTGTGCCAATCATACATTTTAGTGGAACTACACAAGACAATACAATGAACTGTATCCCAACCAGTGCTTTAACTCTGCTGGAAGTTCTTGATAATCTTTCGATATAATCTCAGCACTGGTAAACAAGAGTGATTTCAACCATACATTTGAAGTGCACAAAAATATATACTATTGAGTGATTCCAGTGGGTGCTTTATCATCTCTTCTGGGACTACATGAATAAGCTTTTTTGCTCAGGTTGGTACTGGCCTAAGGCCTTCATCCATATTAGTTTGTTGTCATCTCTACTTGTACGTGCTATTGTCATGAGAAACTCATTTATCTTTGCACGTTAAAGTTTTGCAACCTATGATACATGGCAATGCTTTGAGTGGTGAGACCAATTCAGTTCAAAATGTTAACATTAGGAATCTTGGTGGGGCCGACATGATCAACTCGGTGAGACCGATGTGCTAGGGCTAGGGAAAAACCTCATCTCGGTGAGACCGATTGCATGAACTCGGTGAGACCGATTTCAGCAAAGATCAAACACAGAGTTGGTGAAGCAAACTCGGTGAGACCGATTACACATTTCGGTGAGACCGAAATAATTACAACAGGCAACAAAGAGTTTGCAAGGCCATCTCGGTGAGACCAAGATCCGTATCGGTGAGACCGAATTGTCTAGGGTTTCTGGCAGTGGCTATGTCAATTGAACTCGGTGGCGCCGGATAGATCAAATTGGCGGGGCCGAGTTTGACTTTGGGTTTTGGGCATATGTGGAAATGAGAAAGTGGCTGAGGGTTTTGGAGCAATATCACTAAGCACTTTAAGCAAGTAGACCATTAAGCAACACCTCATCCCCTTTTAATAGTACTGGCTTTCCTATAGACTCAATGTGATCTTGGATCACTAAAATAGAAATGAAGAGTCTTGAGCTTTTGCCAATCTTTTTCCTTAGCATTTTGAGGGGTCCACATCTCTACTCCATGTCATGCCAATCATTGAACTTTCTGAAATATTTAACTTGAATGGATATTAGTTCAATGAGCTATATGTTGTTATGAATTACCAAAACCACCCGGGGATTAGTTGCACTTTCAATCTCCCCCTTTTTGGTAATTGATGACAACATATAGATCAAAGCTTCGAAAAATGATAATATGAATGAAATACATCGTCGCTTTGAGAATTGTGTGATAAGCAATAGCTCCCCCTAAATTTGTGCATTATTTAAGATTTGCTTTTGAATGCAAATGCACAATCGATTAGGATCATGGGTTACTCTTTCATGTCACATACATCTTGGTGGAGCGCTCAAAATGATAAGAGTTAAATAACATGCACTCATCACCAAGGGTAGAAGTGATTGATCATACACAAATATCATAGATATCATCATGCAAGCACACATTAAAGCATATATAGTGTGATGAAACACATGATCACAAGAGTATCTCATGAGCATAACACAAATTGTAGCATGAATCAAACAAGCAAATGATCAAAGTAGCAAGAGAGGCAAAAAAGCAAAACACTCTCTCCCTCTCTCTCGAAGCCTAATGATCTATACACTTTCTCCCCCTTTGGAAACAAGTT
This sequence comes from Aegilops tauschii subsp. strangulata, assembly GCF_002575655.3. Classification (NCBI taxonomy): domain Eukaryota; kingdom Viridiplantae; phylum Streptophyta; class Magnoliopsida; order Poales; family Poaceae; genus Aegilops; species Aegilops tauschii. The sequence continues at coordinate 327,904,585 of NC_053040.3, forward strand.
ACCAAAAAGCTTGAAAATGCATAGTGCTATGCGACACTCTAGGCACGATCTCCGGGAGCTCCTGAATTGGTCTTCTGGCTAGTTGCTGTAACATCCCAAATTTTCAATTTGGAATGTTATACATTAGATCATCATGCATATCATATTTTGTTGCATTTTGATTTGCGATCCTAGAAATTTCACGCAACTCAAGGACCCACGGAGAGAGTTGGGGATTTCGTTATTTTCATATTTGGGTTTTCTCAAATTTCGAAAATAGGATCATTTGTTTTAATTATTTTTCTCTCCAAAAATATTTCATATAAAAATATATGAGAGGGGATAAAATGACTTCTCCACAAATAATGAAATATTAGAGGAAAATATTAAAAACAAATATTTGGATTTTATTTAATTTTATTCGACTTAGGAAAAATACGCGTTTTTCAAAATTGCATTTTAGGCCCAAATAAATGTTCATCTTGTCCGGCTTATTTTTAGAGGACGGGGAAAATTTATTTCGGGATTTTGGGAATCCGTTTAGTATTTCTTTTCTTACTTTTTCTGCACGTCCGAATTATTATTATTTTTAAAAACAAAAGTCAACCAACTTACGGGCCGTGTCTGACCCGGACACCTCAGCCCGGCCGGCCTTTAAAGCCGCGGCCCGAGCCCCGCCTCAGCCCAAGTCGCCGCCGCCCCAAAACCCTAGCCGCCGCCGCCGTCGCCCGCGTCGCCCCGCCGCCCGACCCGCCACCCACCGGAGCCCCGCCGCCGCCCGCCGGAGCCCCGCCGTCTCTCGCCCGACGCCGCCACCCGCCGGAGCCGCTCGCCGCCGCCGCCGTCACGCGAACCGAGGTAGCCGCCATTTTTCTCGAAAAACCGTTCCGTTTTATTTCGAAACCGAGATGCGTTTCTTTTTTATATTAGATCGGTTTATTTTTTTCGATTTAGTTAAATAGCGAACGCCTGTTCGTTCGTTCGTTTTAACGAACGGTTTTTGGTTTTTTTTTACAGACAGCGAACGTTCGATCGTTAGCTTGTTCGTCAGTTTTTCTTTTTCTCGGATTTTCCGCGATTATTCCTGATCGCGATTTCCGATCTGCTTTCGTTTTAGTATAACTTTTCGTTCGTTATCGGAATCAGGCGATTCAAGCGCATAGACTTTCGTCTCGAAATTCTCTTTCTGTTTAACCAACTCAAACAAGTTTTTGATACTGTAAAATTTGACTTAGATCCAGATTAGTAAATGAAGGTTGTTTCTTTCGCCGTTTGACCTTCGTTGCTTCGTTTGAATTGATTCTTTTTGCAAACCGGAGTTCTTAAGTTGAACTTTCTGGTTAGATCTCTTATTTTGAGTTTTATTTCGTGCACCCTTGCTTGATTGCTTATGTATGTATTGTTTGTTTACGATAGAGTACCCGGAGTGCGAATCGTGCTGCTACGAGTCTCTAGGTTTTACGGATCATCAGCAAGGCAAGTAACACTTTGATCATACTTTTCATCACCAAGTTTTATTGCATTAGATCAATCCTCAAACAGTTGCATGATTAGGATCTGATTAATATGTGGGTTTTGGGAAGTAGATGAGGTAGTACCTATTGTCCTGTTTACTATCAAACCTTTGGGAGTTACTTCTACGTTTGCTTATATTGCTATGCTATGCTCGTAGACGTGGATTGGGTTTGAGTGAATTCTTCATGACAGATGTGAGATTATTAATTTATGGTTCAACTTAAGGTGGCTACTTTAATTTACATCTGGGTGGATTGAGGCACCTGGAGAAACCAATGTTGCCTGTATTTTTGGATATCCCGGAGTACCCGTGTGATCATCCTATGGACCGCCACCCAGACTCAAAGGGATCATGAGATTATTCATGCTAGAAACTTCCGTGTGCAGCCACAAGCTATTATGGGCTCTAGCATAGTTGAGTAGGTTGCATGACCTCTTGAAGAGGTGCGCTAGCAGATGTAGGGGAAAGTAGGTGTAACTGTCCACCCGGAGTAAAGAGTAGTGTTTATGAAAGACTGTGTCTCGGTCATCCGTTTCTCAAACACCATGTAGTGCGAGAAATCAAGAGGAGGCGATCGAGTCTTGTGGGGAAAAGTGCACAAACCTCTGCAGAGTGTACAAACTAATCATGATTAGTCGTGTCCTCGGTTATGGACATCTTGAGTATCTAGTTCTTGGAATGTCATGTGAATCTCATCATCATGTTACTTAATTTAATTTGATTGGGTTAATCACGTTCTTAATTGGGATTGAGTTGGACGTACCTTCTCAATGTTTAACAACCACCATGATAGTTAAATAAAATTTATTCCTTTGTGGTAGGGAAAAATTGGCTTTTCGCAAAACTGTAACCATAGAGCTTTCCACCAGCCAAATATGCATGTAGTGATAGCATTATTCTGTTCATTACTCTCTATGTGTTACTTTGCCAGCATATTCCATGTGCTGACCCGTTTTCGGGATGCAACGTATCATGTTGCAGAATTTTCAGACGACAGGAGCCTTAGGTCGTGGTCTTATACTCAGTGATGCCGTTGGAGTTGATGGACTCACTTTATCTTCCAAGCCTTCCGCTGTTATCGTATTTTAGATGGCCTTAAGCCATATTTATTGTATTGAGTTCTCTTGAACTATTCGATGTAATAAGTGTGTGATTGCTACTCTGTTATAACTCCTTCAAAGTACTGTGCGTGTCAGCATTAGCGATCCAGGGATGACACTGATGCACAGAGACTAGACTGTTTGAGGTCTGGTTGCTACAGAGATGGTATCAGAGCACACGCTGACTGTAGGACACGACCACTAAGCTAAAGCCCTAGATCACTACTCTCTTCTCATTTCTGACTCCTCTCCTTTCTTCCACTCTTTTAGGATGGCGGATGCAAGGAACAAGTTCGCGCAACCAGATGAGGATACAACTTTTGGACGACACTGGAAGGAAGTTACTAAGTACGTGAACATCGGAATACCAAGCTTCACCGGAACCTACAACGCCACACTACCAGAAGAGGAGCGCTCGATGATTCAAGTTCAAGTTCCAGGAAGGACGTTCACGCCAATCACTGAGCCCATAGAGTTTTCCTTTTATGCACCAACCTGGAGTCTAGGAAAGAGCATGGCAGCCCACATCACCATGGGACGCATTGGAGAAGTGTACCACAATGATCTCAAGGATACTATCTATCAGATTTGTGGGCGCCGAGACGAGCAATGGGAGATGATCAGTACCAGGAAGGATAGATCTATTGCAGCTTTCATCCAGGAGTTAAACCAGCACATTCGTCGCCAGGAGAACCAGATGTGCGCAGACATGATAGAACTGAAGAAGGCAAAGACTAGGATCATGGAACTGGAGGAAGAACTCAAGGCTACACGCAAGGATTATATGGAGGAAATCGTCGCACTAGTGGAGAAGAATGACGACCTGACAAAGAAGCTAGGAGTTTTCATGGGAGACCCAGCACCAGGAGGAGATGATGACGATTCTACTTGCCCGGAGAATTACATCATCATTGATGACACCGACTCGGACCCCAGTGAGGATGATTTGGAGGATTAAGCCGGAGCAGATATCATGGAGTCTTCGACAGAGCAATTTTTCTAGTAGACCACCAAATTAGTAGTAGTATTCCACCATGTATATATTATAGTCCCAGAACTTTGTAACGATAGTTAGATCGATTGTATGCCTTGTTTGAATTGATTGGAGTGATATGATTGTGTTTGTCTCATGTGCATATGGGTAGTGTTTTCCCTCTAGACCTCATTCCATTCTATTTTCTCATCTTTTCTAAACCATCAGATGCCTCCGAGACGCGACACCGGATTTGTTTTCCCACCGGAGATCACTCAGTTGATTCAGCAGCAGAATGCCCTGATGCAAGTGCTAGTTCAAAACCAAGGCAACAACAACAACAACCCACCACCACCACCTGTTGATCACTTAGCCCGATTTCTTAGGCTGAATCCGCCGGTGTTTTCCAGTAGCACCGAGCCGATTGTGGCAGATGATTGGCTCCGCAAGGTTGGAAGGGAGCTGACCACTGCAGGATGCACAGATGCGGAGAGAGTGCGTTTTGCCGCACATCAGCTTGATGGACCCGTAGCATCATGGTGGGAGAATTAGACAGCCACTCACCCCATTGACACTGTCACATGGGACCAGTTTCAGCAAGCTTTCCGTACTGCCCATGTTTTAGCAGGAGCTATGGCCATGAAGAAGCGTGAGTTTCGCAACTTACGCCAAGGAGGACGTACCGTTGGCCAGTACGTGGAGGATTTTAGTAAGTTAGCACGTTATGCCCCAAATGACGTTGCTACGGATGCAGCTAAGAAGGAGAAGTTTCTGGAAGGACTGAATGATGAGCTGAGCATGCAGTTGATGGTGGCAACTTTTAACAACTACCAGGAGTTGGTAGATAGAGCTCTCATGATTGAAGGGAAACAGCAGCAGATTGAGAGTCATAAGAGGAAGTATGGACAAGGAAAGTACAGTACAGGAGCTCACCAGAAGCCTCGTTTTACCCCGAACTCGGGAGGACACCTTCAGCATAACCATGGAGGTCACAATCACAATGGAGGAAGTTCGCACAATCATAGTGGCCCCAAGAATGGCAATGGGAACGGAGGAAGCAACGGACAGAACCGTACCAACCCATCAACCCCAGCCAAGAGGGATCTAAGCCACGTTACCTATTTCAAGTGCCAGAAGACTGGACATTATGCCACTGATTGTCCAGAAGCAAAGAATGGAAATGGCAATGGAAGCTCGGGGAAGAAGCCGAACCCTTTCAACAGGGGACAGGTGAACCACGTTAATGTGGAGGAGGTTGAAGCACAGCCTGATCCAGTAATAGGTAAGTTCTTGGTTAAGTCATTTACTGCAATCGTTCTTTTTGATACTGGTGCATCACATTCATACATATCAAGGGGATTTGTGGATAAGTTTAAGGTGCCCACCAAAGTTCTTAGAACACCTATGTTAGTAACCTCGCCAGGAGCAGAGTATCTGGCAAGCCAAGGATGTTTTCAGTTGCCATTGGCCATAGGTAGGCATGTTTTCCCCTCAGACCTAATAGTTTTGGAGTCACAAGGTTTGGATGTGATTTTGGGAATGGATTGGCTATCGATGTATGGAGGAAACATCGATTGCGCCAGTAAGACGATTTTGCTTACTACCCCAGAAGGAAGAAGGATTAAGTATGTATCCCGACATGTGCCGAACAGGACTCAAGTGAATTCCTTATCAGGAGTTGTACAGGAGGAAGTACCAGTGGTGAAGGAATTCCCTGACGTATTTCCAGAGGAGTTGCCAGGCATGCCACCGGATAGAGACATCGAGTTTTTGATTGAGCTTTTGCCAGGCACTGGGCCAATATCTAAGAGACCGTACAGGATGCCCGCTAAGGATTTGGAAGAAATTAAGAAGCAGATTAAGGAGTTACTGGATAAAGGATATATTCGCCCAAGTTCGTCACCTTGGGGATAACCCGTACTTCTAGTGGAGAAGAAAGATAGATCGTTGAGGATGGTTGTTGATTATCGTGGATTGAATGAAGTAACAATCAAGAACAAGTACCCACTGCCGATGATCAATGATCTGTTTGACCGACTACAAGGAGCTAAAGTATTTTCCAAGATTGATTTGCGATCAGGATACCACCAGTTGAAGATTCGAGAGCAGGATATACCCAAGACAGCTTTTACCACAAGGTATGGGCTATATGAGTACACCGTTATGTCATTTGGCCTGACTAACGCACCTGCCTATTTCATGAACATGATGAAACAAAGTGTTTATGGAGTTTTCGCATAAGTTCGTCGTAGTGTTCATTGATGATATTCTGGTCTATTCGAAGAATGAAGAAGAGCATAAGGAGCATTTGCGATTGGTACTTGGAAAGCTCAGAGAACATCAGTTATATGCCAAGTTCGGCAAGTGCGAGTTTTGGTTAAAGGAAGTTGGATTCCTTGGACATGTTATATCCGGAGAAGGAATAGCAGTAGATCCCACCAAGGTTAACACTGTGACAAATTGGGAAGCACCCACGACAGTTGGAGAAATCCGGAGTTTTCTTGGACTCGCAGGATATTACCGGAGATTCATCCAGAATTTCTCGAAGATTGCAAAGCCTATGACGGATTTGTTGAAGAAGGACACTAAATTCATTTGGACTGAGGAATGTGAGGCTAGTTTCGAGGAATTGAAGAAACGTCTGGTTACAGCGCCAGTGTTGATTCTGCCAGATCAACGCAAGGATTATGAAGTATATTGCGACGCTTCTCGTCGAGGACTTGGAGCAGTGCTAATGCAGGAGGGAAGAGTTGTTTCATATGCCTCACGACAGCTTAAACCCCATGAGTTGAATTATGCTACACAGGATTTGGAGTTAGCAGCCGTAGTGCATGCGTTGAAGACATGGAGACATTTTCTCATCGGAAACCATTGTGAGGTGTACACGGATCACAAGAGTTTGAAGTACATTTTCACGCAGAAGGAGTTGAATCTCAGGCAAAGGAGATGGTTGGAGCTCATTAAGGATTATGATATGAGATTGCATTATCACCCAGGAAGGCTAACGTAGTAGCCGATGCGTTGAGCCGCAAGAGCCATGTCAACACGCTCATGACCGGAGAGTTACCCAAGAAGTTAGCAGAGGATCTTCGTGAACTGTGTTTGGAAATAGTTCCAAGAGGTTTTGTAGCAGCATTGGAGATTCAGTCTACTTTGATGGATAAGACCAGAGAAGCTCAGAAAACAGACAAGGAAATTGCTGAGATAAAGGAAAGGATGAGTAAAGGAAAAGCCAAGGGATTTCATGAGGATGAACACGATACCTTGTGGTTTGAGGACCGCGTTTATGTGCCCAATGATCCGGAGATCAGGAAGTTGATTCTGCAAGAGGCCCATGATTCACCATATTCGATTCACCCAGGAAATACCAAGATGTATTTGGATTTGAAGGATACTTTCTGGTGGACCGGAATGAAGAAGGATATTGCGGAGTATGTAGCAGTTTGTGATGTATGTCAGAGAGTAAAGGCAGAGCATCAGAAGCCAGTAGGATTGCTACAACCATTGTCGATACCCGAATGGAAGTGGGATAAGCTAGGCATGGATTTTATCACAGGATTGCCCAGGACTCGTTCAGGCTATGACTCAATATGGGTTGTAGTCGATCGTTTGACGAAGGTAGCTCATTTCATCCCAGTAAAGACCACTTATACAAGTGCTAAGTTGGCAAAGATATACATGACCAGGATCGTATGTCTGCATGGAGTTCCGAGGACCATTGTATCAGATAGAGGAACCCAGTTTACTTCAAAGTTTTGGAATCAGTTGCATGAGAATTTGGGTACCAGGCTAGAGTTCAGTACATCCTTTCATCCACAAACAGACGGACAGACCAAGAGAGTCAATCAGATTTTAGAGGACATGCTGAGAGCTTATGCGCTAGATTATGGATCTAGTTGGGACGACAATTTGCCATATGCAGAGTTCTCTTACAACAACAGTTATCAATCCAGTTTGAAGATGGCCCCTTTCGAAGCTCTGTACGGAAGGAGGTGCAGGACACCGTTGTTGTGGGACGAAGTTGGAGACCGCCAGTTGTTTGGACCAGATTTGATTAAAGAGTCTGAAAAAAAGTGAAGTTGATTCGTGATAGGCTCAAGGTAGCCCAGTCCAGGTAGAAGAGTTATGCGGATTCTAAATGCAAGGAGACAGTTTATGAAGTCGGAGACAGAGTTTATCTTCGAGAATCACCACTTCGAGGAGTAAAGCGCTTTGGAGTTAAGGGAAAGTTAGCGCCACGTTTTGTAGGACCATACAAAGTTTTGGAGCGTATGGGGGAAGTTGCTTACAAGTTGGAATTTCCCGAAGGATTATCGGGAGTTCACGATGTGTTCCATGTTTCTCAGCTGAAGAAGTGCCACGTAGGCTGAGATACCACTGAGAGATACAGTGCCATTGGAAGCGATTCAGCTGGATAGTGACTTGACCTATGAAGAGAAACCAGTTAAGATTCTTGAGTATGCCAGCCGAGTCACCCACAGCAAGGTTATCAAGTTTTGCAAAGTTCAGTGGAGTCACCATACCGAGGATGAAGCCACCTGGGAGCGAGAGGAAGATCTACGGAAGGACCACCCTCACCTATTTTCTAGCCAACCCGAATCTCGAGGGCGAGATTCATCTTAAAGGGGGTAGGTTTGTAACATCCCAAATTTTCAATTTGGAATGTTATACATTAGATCATCATGCATATCATATTTTATTGCATTTTGATTTGCGATCCTAGAAATTTCACGCAACTCAAGGACCCACGGAGAGAGTTGGGGATTTCGTTATTTTCATATTTGGGTTTTCTCAAATTTTGAAAATAGGATCATTTGTTTTAATTATTTTTCTCTCCGAAAATATTTCATATCAAAATATATGAGAGGGGATAAAATGACTTCTCCACAAATAATGAAATATTGGAGGAAAAATATTAAAAACAAATATTTGATTTTATTTGGAATTTATTTGATTTTATTCGAATTAGGAAAAATACGCGTTTTTCAAAATTGCATTTTAGGCCCAAATAAATGTTCATCTTATCCGACTTATTTTTAGAGGACGGGGAAAATTTATTTCGGGATTTTTGGAGTCCGTTTAGTATTTCTTTTCTTACTTTTTCTGCACGTCCGAATTTTTTTTAAAAGTCAACGGCCTTACGGGCCGTGTCCGACCCGGACACCTCAGCCCAGCCGGCCTTTAAAGCCGCGGCCCGAGCCCCGCCTCAGCCCAAGTCACCGCCGCCCCGAAACCCTAGCCGCCGCCGCCATCCGCGTCGCCCCGCCACCCACCGGAGCCCCGCCGCCCGACCCGCCGCCGTCTGCCGCCGCCCGCCGGAGCCCCGCCGTCTCTCGCCCGACGCCGCTACCGGCCGCAGCCGCTCGCCGCCGCCACCGTCACGCGAACCGAGGTAGCCGCCGGTTTTTCTCGAAAAACCGTTCGGTTTTATTTCGAAACCGAGATGCGTTTCTTTTTTATATTAGATCGGTTTATTTTTTTCCGGTTTAGTTAAATAGCGAACGCCCGTTCATTCGTTCGTTTTAACGAACGGTTTTCGTTTTCTTTTTACACACAGCGAACGTTCGATCATTAGCCTGTTCGTCAGTTTTTCTTTTTCTCGGATTTTCCGCGATTATTCCTGATCGCGATTTCCGATCTGTTTTTCGTTTTAGTATAACATTTCGCTCGTTTATCAGAATCAAGCGATTCAAGCGCCTAGAGTTTCGTCTCGAAATTCTCTTTTCGTTTAACCAACTCAAAAAAGTTTTTGCTACTGTAAAATTTGACTTAGATCCAGATTATTAAACGAAGCTTGTTTCTTTTGCCGTTTGACCTTCGTTGCTTTGTTTGAATTGATTCTTTTTGCAAACCGGAGTTCTTAAGTTGAACTTTCTGGTTAGATCTCTTATTTTGAGTTCTATTTCGTGCACCCTTGCTTGATTGCTTATGTATGTATTGTTTGTTTGCGATAGAGTACCCGGAGTGCGAATCGTGCTGCTACGAGTCTCTAGGTTTTATGGGTCATCAGCAAGGCAAGTAACACTTTGATCATACTTTTCATCACCCGGTTTTATTGCATTAGATCAATCCTCAAACAGTTGCATGATTAGGATCTGATTAATATGTGGGTTTTGGGAAGTAGATGAGGTAGTACCTATTGTCCTGTTTACTATCAAACCTTTGGGAGTTACTTCTATGTTTCCTTATATTGCTATGCTATGCTCGTAGACGTGGATTGGGTTTGAGTGAATTCTTCATGACAGATGTGAGATTATTAATTTATGGTTCAACTTAAGGTGGCTACTTTAATTTACATCTGGGTGGATTGAGGCACCTGGAGAAACCAGTGTTGCCTGTATTTTTGGATATCCCGGAGTACCCGTGTGATCATCCTATGGACCGCCACCCAGACTCAAAGGGATCATGATATTATTCATGCTAGAAACTTCCGTGTGCAGCCACAAGCTATTATGGGCTCTAGCATAGTTGAGTAGGTTACATGACCTCTTGAAGAGGTGGGCTAGCAGATGTAGGGGAAAGTAGGTGTAACTGTCCACCCGGAGTAAAGAGTAGTGTTTCTGAAAGACTGTGTCTCGGTCATCCGTTTCTCAAACACCATGTAGTGCGAGAAATCAAGCGGAGGCGATCAAGTCTTGCGGGGAAAAGTGCACAAACCTCTGCAGAGTGTACAAACTAATCATGATTAGCCGTGTCCTCGGTTATGGACATCTTGAGTATCTAGTTCTTGGATTGTCATGTGAATCTCATCATCATGTTACTTAATTTAATTTGATTGGGTTAATCACGTTCTTAATTGGGATTGAGTTGGAGGTACCTTCTCAATGTTTAAGAACCACCATGATAGTTAAATAAAATTTATTCCTTTGTGGTAGGGAAAATTGGCTTTTCGCAAAACTGTAACCATAGAGCTTTCCACCAGCCAAATATGCATGTAGTGATAGCATTATTCTGTTCATTACTCTCTATGTGTTACTTTGCCAGCATATTCCATGTGCTGACCCGTTTTCGGGCTGCAACGTATCATGTTGCAGACTTTTTAGTCGACGACTAAGGAGCCTTAGGTCGTGGTCTTATACTCAGTGATGCCGTTGGAGTTGATGGACTCACTTTATCTTCCAAGCCTTCCGCTGTTATCGTATTTTAGATGGCCTTAAGCCATATTTATTGTATTGAGTTCTCTTGAACTATTCGATGTAATAAGTGTGTGATTCCTACTCTGTTATAAATCCTTCAAAGTACTGTGCGTGTCAGCATTACCGATCCAGGGATGACACTGATGCATAGAGACTAGACTGTTTGAGGTCTGGTCGCTATAGTTGCTCCCGTGTGCGTAGATGGTGTGCAGAGTAGTCCGTCTGCAAAAGCTTCGGCAGAGGTCTATGGAGCTGGAGGAGTTGAAACTAGAGGTGCAATAGTGGCAGTTGCTGCAGGTGCTGAAAGAGTAGTCCTGTTGTCACTGACAACTGGCACTGCTAAAGACCTTTGTGCCCTTGGCACTCGCTGAAAAGTGTCTGTGATAGATCTGTCATTCCTGTCCTCAACTTCTTCCTAGAGCTTCTCTAGAGTGGTCTGGATCTCTGTGACTTTCACATCTAGATCATGGAATTTAGTCTCAATGATCCTCTCAAGACTCTCTTGATTTTGAGTCAGGGTGGCCAAGCCCTTCTCAATCCTTACAGTAGCCTCAAGCAGATAACTGAGTTGATCTTGCTTGGTCTTGAGCATCACAGTTGAAGCATCTGGTGCACTGGCTGCCTTTGCTGCTTTTGCAGCCTTTGCGCTCTCTCTCTCTCTCCTGAGCTTCTGCACATGTAGGATGAGATGCATCCATGACAATCTCATTGTCCTCAAAGTCTGGCCTCAGGGGAAGATGCTCTTTATCTAGGAGATATGTCCATGTTCCCATCTTGGAGTTGATCAACATCTATATATGAGAGGCATATCCACATGATCTCTTCTGATCATCTGCAGTTCTCTTCACTATTTCAACAATCAAAGTCATCACTTTGAACTTCTGGGGCACATCAAACATATGGAGCAAGTTGATGGAGTGACCATGGATCATCCTATGATCTCCTAACTTGGGCAACAGAGTGTGCCTCAAGATGGTGTTGATGGTGGTCAGACCTGACAGTAGATAGTATATTGACCCAAGCTTGTGAGTCTCCAAGGCATCATCAGGAATAGTCTTGTACTTGTTGGCCATGGAGTTGTGATCTTTCCTAGGCTTGGCATATACATCAGTGTCATTCTCATCTTCCTTAGGGGCATTGATCAACTTGGCCCATTCAGCAATTTTTGATTGATATTTGGTTCCCTCTGTCATCCATACAATCTTTCCATCCAGATAGAAATGAGCAGTTGAGTAGAATGGCATTCTCATCTCATCATTCCACTTGGTCAACTTCTGACCAACAAACTTGTCCACTTCATTCATCCTAAAGCTCTCATGCACACCTGGGAAGTAGTCCTCATTGTCATCAATATATGTCCAGTCAACCCACCTCATGTCACTAAAAATGGGCTTCTTGTCCGACAAGACTGTCTCATAGAAGTCCCGCTGTTCCTTGGTATGGAAACGATAATCTACATCAGTCCTTCTCCTAGTGGCATAAGGATCGGTCTGTCTCCATAATCTCATACCAGCATCCTTCCTTTCCTTCATGTTTTCAGCCACTGGATGATCATCACTATGATCTGGAATCTTTGGCTTCAGCTTTCTAAGCACTTGTGACTCTTCTTCTTCTTGAACTTCAGGCACTGGGGCCTTGTTCTTCTCAGCGGCATATATGTTTCTGGTGGATCTCTTGGGTGTAGATGGTTTTGGAGCTTGAGCTTGAGTTGGAGGCTGACTTGGGCTTAGATGGAGCAGCCCCAGTCCTTATAGCATCCCCCATGAGCTTTCGAGTCTTTGGAGGAGGTGCAACAGGCTCTTCCTCCTCCTCTTCCTCTTCATCTTCCATCATGGAAGGCTTTCCAAGAACCTTAGTAGTTGTTGTTCTTGCCCTCTTCTTCTTCTGTCCAGCAGCCTCATCATCATCAGATTGTTCCAAGGTGAACTTCATAGTTTCTTGAGTGGAGGCTCTAGCTTTTGACATGGGCTTCCTCTTAGCAGGAGCTTTCTTTGGCATACCAGGCTTGATGGCAGCAGCAGCATACTCCTTCTTGAGCACCATTTTCTTGGAGGTCACTTCCTCCTCAATGACAAAGTTTTCATCCTCAGACTCAGATGTTCTCTTCTTCCTTTGCCTAGTTACTGCCTTAGGCAAGTTCCTGGGTGTGCTTCTTCTACATTCATCATAACTGCCCGAGGGACTAGTGCCCTCACTGAGATTCACTTGCTCTTCAGACCTGTTCTGGCTGTCACTGCCCTCTGACATAGGTAAAACTGACCCTGTGAATAGATGGGTATAGGTAGAATGGATGAGCATCACAAAGTACAACTATTGTGGAAAAATATTGAGACAAAAACTTAACTTTAGTTTTCTGCAGAAAGGATTTCGGAGCTACCGATTTGACAAACTCGGTGACACCGAAGCACAAACAGAGTCTAAACACGCAGTTTCGGTCAGACCGAAATGCAGTTCGGTGACTCCGAGATGCTAGGGTTTCACAGAGTAAGTGATTTAGGTCACACCAATTAGTACACTTCGGTCAGACCGAGTTGTACTTGTGCAATGGCCAGGGCCAAATCGGTGAGACCGATATCCTCAGATCAGTCGGTCCAAGATGAGTTCGGCAGAAACCTAATCCTAAGTTTTTGCATCAAATCTATTCTAATGGATTCTTTCGGTTGATAGATTGATCTCATTCATGGAAAGAACAATGGAAATGATCTTTGTGCAAGAATTGGAATAATGGAGTGCACAAAGAGGTCAAGTCCGTACCCTAACTTGGCGACGAACTTGCTACGACGACAACGGCAGTGAGATACCCGTTGACGGTGACGGAGACCAGCGGCAGGAGGCACTGGTGACGACGGCGATGATCCGAAGACCAAGGGGGCGGCAGAGCTGGGAGGCACGGACGAGTGGTTTCGAGAAATTTCCAAATTTTCAACCCGCGGTATATATACCCAGTCACTGTCGGTGTGACCGAGCAAAACTACTAGCAGTTGCTGCAACTCGGTGTGACCAAATTGTTCTAATCGGTTGCAGTGAGATGAAAACCTAGATCAACTTAATGAATTCGGTGAGACCGAGTAGGAGTGAGTTGGTCTGACCGAGATGCATTAAGAGGTTTTGGAAGTTTAAGCCCTTGACGGATCAGTGGCTTCGAGTGCTCCTCACCTGGAGGGTCCGAATTCGACTTGTTCAAACTTTGTGACGTAGCATGAATAGAGTTTGAGACGAGAAAAGCATAGATAGCTAGAGAGAGTACTTAGGCATTCTTGTCCATCCATTTGGCAAAAAGAAAAAACAAACAATTGAAGCAACAAATGGATGTCCTCGAATGGAGAAAATTATGCAACCAACATGCTCACACAATAAGATAGCAAATAAAATATGTGGCAAAGCATGCACAAACACTCTAGCATCTATCAAGCAATTGGTGATGACTAGGACATCTATATATGAGTATATTGATCGAGGAGTCAAATGAGAACATTTGATCGTAGATCATACTCATCGTTTAAGCACAAGTGGGGTTACCACTTTTACATAAAGCATTGTTGTGTTCACATCATTAGAGTTGCTTTAGCTCAATTCTTAGAGAAAAGCTCCCCTAGATGTGATATCCCCCTTAGAGGGATGAACTAACCTTGGGTTTTGTCGATGATGACTTCATGTAGGTGTTGAAGATGTGGATCATCAATGTTGATGTAGATCATTTGGAGCAATCCATTGGAGTGAGTTGCTCAATACCTACATGGGTTAGTCCCACAAGGAACACACAAAGATATCCATAGACATAGAGTGAAATACACATATGATGATGTCCACAAAAGCATTAGGTTACCTTGTCCCTTGTATTACCAATAAGAGGGTTTGTGACTCCTTGAACTAGTGCAAGATATGAAAGTTGATTGCACTTGGTCTTGCCAAAATGAATATGAGTGAAGTATGTTGGCGGAGTTGCCCTCAAGAACTCTCTAGTTCTTCTTCTTTGGGAGCCACATCAACTTGATGGAAATCCTTGGAGTTGTAGTCATACTTGATGAAGTAGAACTTGATGTGGTCTTGGGAACCCACTTGACCAAGGCCTTAGGAGCTTCTTCAAATGAATCAATCTCTTCTTGAAGCTTGTCCTTGACTTTTAGCTTGTGGTCTTGTGGTGGAAGATCATCTTGACCTTGTGTTCCCTTGAAAGAAGTGGGGTCATACTTCTCTTGTTGAGGAACAAACTTCATCTTGGGGTATTGATCTTCTTCCCACTCAACTCCATTGGCATTGAACTTTCGTTCAAAACCAACACCTTGATTCTTCCGGTGCCTTCCTTGCTTGCGTACATTTTCCTCAAATTGCTTACTTCCGACAAGGCTCTTGTAAACACCTTTCTCTATAATTCCCTTCAATAAGCTATTTTCTTGCTTAAGTGTAACTTGGCTAAGAAAATCATTAGTGGAATCAAGAGAACTACTAGAAGCAACAATATTGGATTTAGCATGATTATTGTTACTACTAGAAGAAGAATCTTTCTTGCTCTTGTTGCTAGATTTTACTTGTGGCATGTAAGTAGACAAGAGTAAATGCTTGGAAATGTAAGAAGAACTTTTCTTACGAAGATCATCATTGATTTCTTTTAAGAACCCATGCTCTTGCTCTAAATTGAGCTTCTCAAAGTGTAGCTTCTCATGAGTCTTTAAAAGCTCTCGATGATCCTCTAAGGTAGTTTCATGAGCTAACTTAAGAGTGTTTAGTTCTTTAGTTAGACGCTCAATCTCCTTCTTATCATTGTCATTCATTTCATCTTGATTAGCGTGATTAATAGGTTCGATCTTGTGATGGGTTCGATCTTGCGATGCTCAATCCCTGTGACAGAAAGGGACACGATACGTATTTGTATCATTGCCATTAAGGATAAAATGATGATGTTTATTCACATTGATTGGATTTCCTTTGTCTACATCATGCCATCTTGCTTAAGGCGTTAGTTCGTTCTTTATGAACTTAATACTCTAGATGCATGCTGGACAGTGGTCGATGTGTGGAGTAATAGTAGTAGATGCAAGCAGGAGTCGGTCTACTTGTCTCGGACATGATGCCTATATACATGATAGTTGCCTTGGATATCGTCATAACTATGCGCTTTTCTATCAATTGCCCAACGGTAATTTGTTTACTCACTGTATGCTTTTTGTTTGAGAGAGAAGCCTCTAGTGAAAACTATGGCCCCCAGGTCTATCTTTATCATATATTAAAAATAAAAAAAACTTGCTGTAATATATTTACTTTTATTTTATTTTATTTTTTTGTTTATCTATCTATCACTACGAGATTTGATCCTTGCAATTAACCGCCAAGGGATTGACAACCCCCTGTTTGCGTTGGGTGCAAGTATTTGTTATTTTGTGTGTAGGTACTGCTAACGAGATGTTGCGTGGTTCTCCTACTGGATTTATAACCTTGGTTCTTAACTGAGGGAAATACTTATCTCTACTGTACTGCATCATCCTCTCCTCTTCGAGGAAACCCCAACGCAGCTCACAAGTAGCAACATGGTGGAGATGGTGGTGGGAGTTACTCTGGCAGGGCTTCGCCAAGACGTACCGAGAGAATATGGTGGTAGGAAGGGGGAGTGGCTGGGCCAGGGTTTAGGGTGCAACTCCCCTCCTCTCCCTCCACTATATATAGGGGCAAGGGCAGGGGCGCAGCCCTTAGCCCCTCCTCCAAGGACGGGTGCGGCCAAGGGGGGAGGGGTCCCTCTCCTGTACGGTAGATGGGATTCCTCCCTTCCCCTCCCCCAAGCCACACAGACTCTTGGGGATGGTGCACCTGGCCTCACTAGGCCAGGCCACCCCCTTCAGCCCATGGTGGCCCATGGGGGGGGACCCACTGGTGGTCCCCTGGGACCCTATGGTGACCCCTGGTATAATGCCAGTATTCCCTCGAACTTTTCCGGTACCCTAAAAATGACTTCCTATATATCAATTTTTACCTTCGGACCATTCCGGAACTCCTTATGACTTCCGGGGTCTCATCCGGGACTCCGAACAACCTTCAATCAGCATTGTACATATCCCAATACTACTCTAGCGTCAACGAACATTAATCGTGCGACCCTACGGGTTCGAGAATCATGCAGACATGACCGAGACTCCTCTCTGGTCAATAACCAATAGCAGGACCTAGATGCCCATATTGGTCCCCACATATTCAACAAAGAACTTTATCGGTTCAACCACGATGTCGAGGATTCGGGTAATCCCATGTGCAATTCCCTTTGTCCAGCGATATGTTACTTGCTCGAGATTCGATCGTCGGTATCTTCATACCTAGTTCAATATAATTACCGGCAAGTCTCTTTACTCATTCCCGTAATACAAGATCTCATGACTAAACTCATTAGTCATCTGAAGCTTCTTGTGATGTTGTATTGTCGAGTGGGCCCAGAGATATCTCTCTATCATACGGAGTGACAAATCCTAGTCTCAATCCATGCAACCCAACAGAGACCATCGGAGACACCTGTGGAGCACCTTTATGATCACCCAGTTACAAAGTGATGTTTGATAGCACACAAGGCATTCCTCTGTATCCGAGAGTAGCATGATCTCATGGTCGAAGGAACAGATACTTGACATGAAGAAAGCTATAGCAAAACTAAATAATATGATCTTGTGCTAAGCTTACGGTTGGGTCTTGTCCATCACATCATTCTCCTAATGATGTGATCCCGTTATCAAATGACAACTCATGTATATGGTCAGGAAACCATAACCATCTTTGATCAACGAGCTAGTATAGTAGAGGCTTACTAGGGACACATTGTATTTTATGTATTCACACATGTATTAAAGTTTCCGGTCAATACAATTCTAGCATGAATAATAAATATTTATCATGAGCGGGAAATATGATAATAACCAATTTATTATTGCCTCTAGGGCATATTTCTAACACAACTGAGCGGCCACGAATATGATCAAGTTTCTCACGTAGTTTACGAACTTTTTGGGACAGACACCCAAACTCCTTTACCCCCGCCCCCCAAAAGAGCAAGCTTAGACTGCATGTCATTCAAGGCACCAACCACACATGCCAAACCTCTCTAGCCAGCACCTTTTTGCCACTCAATAAGAACTAGCTGGTCATACTCAGACTGGGTTTGCCGCACATCTTCATAGCGGAACTACCGAGCAGTCCGGTACCGAGATTCCATCAGATTCTCACGCAGATCGACCAAAATAAAACAGTAGTCAGACTCCATTATGCTAATATGACGAACTAGAGTGTGCGGAAATAATTGGGTTAGTTGCAGGTTACAGAAGCCCCTATCGAGCCTGGCTTTTACATTAGACCCTCCGCCGTGCCCATTCTCCCACGTATACTTTGCTCCTATCCAACCTATATCGAGGAGCAAGCAATCACCAAGTACTTCTCTAAACGCTCTCATCTGGCACTCCGGCCTTGCCACACATGAGAAATGTTCAGAAGCAAACATAGTTTCATTGAAATGGCCGACACAAAACCACGCTTCATGTTTGATCTCAAAAAGAGTACGCAAGAACCTCCAACTTTGGTGTCTATCTTCCACTCATGGAGCTCCATAGAATCCAATGACCCTCCACTCCTTGGAGTGTCGAGCCTTCTTCTTAACCAGAATATCAATATGGCCCGTGCTGAAAATTTTCAATTCCAGTTCTAACTCAGCTGACCAAAACATACCAATACCACCACTTAAACCGCTGCTGTTCACCGCGAAACAACACACAAAGCGAAGATGGTTCTGCAGGCTTTCCTCCCATTTTGCCGAAATCTTCGTCTCCATCACAAAGAGGAGAGGCCCTTCCTGCTTCACTACTATGAAGCTCACGAACTATCGATGGGTTCCCAAACACCCATCAGTTCCAACTTAAGCAACTCATTGACGCGGGCAGGGCTGCTCCGCAGCCGCTGCCGAAGAATCTGAGTTGCTCGGGGTAGGTTTTTTCTTTTTTGGTTCCCTCCCATCAGCATTTTTCCCCATCCTCAATCGTGACCATATCACCACTAGGACCAGCCATCCCATGAGTGTTACTGCCTTCAGTATGAGGACATTCATTAGAAGGGGCATATCAACCCTCCTAAACACTTGTTTCTGGCCCTGAGGCCCCCCTTTGCGCTTATTCTGAACATGGTTTGCCTTCAAAGGGGATGTTACCTCAGTCCCTCCCTTAGCTGCGGTGCTCGACTGTCTTGTTTCTGCCTTCTTGCTCTGGGAAGCAGACCGCTTCGTCGTCGTCGAGCCCTCACCCGAACCACTTCTTTTCCTGTCATCCAGAGCTCTCAAACCCTTCACAAAAGGGAGATCACCATTAGCATCTCGAGCTCTAGGTGTAGCACGTAAAGATCAGAGTGGCCCAATTGGTCACAAGAGAAACAAAAATGTGGCACATTCTCATATAGGATATCATAAGCATCCATACATTTTTCTCCTTTTTGACTCGGTCATGATCCATCTCCTCAAGGGCTTATCCACTTAAACAATAACCCTAGCCCTGAGATATTCGGCCATATGATCAAACCGGAATGTCTTAGCATCCTTATCAATCTGGCCCGCTATTGCTGCACTCCAATTATCATCACGAAGATTAAAATGAAGATTTATGACTCTAGCCCATAGCTGGAGCTTGTAAAACTTCAGTTCAGATGGTCGCACGCACTCATCGAACTCCGATAGTATCACAAAATTCTTACTGACATGCCATGGTGAACCTTCCCACATGCGACCGCGATCTCTTTGGGTGGCAAATTCCACCACAAAAATATTATCTCCAGCATGTTTGAAGATTAGACCCATTGGATTTCCCCATGCTGGACGAAGAGCGTTGTAGATCGTCTGGATGTGGAAGATCATCTGGATCGTTGGGTATCGACCGGCGAGCGCTCGAGCGGGATACGGAGCGCATCTTGTACTCGTCTTCGGAGCTGCCGTCAGAGTGGCTGCCGGTGCTTGACATGCTCGTCGGCGCTAGGGATTGGACGGATTGGGGAAAGGGAATCGTCGAGGAGCGGAACGAAGCGGAGTGAAGTGAGCTAGGTTTTGCTCCAGAGGGGGATTTTGTGGGGTCAGGGTGGGCGAGCGGTGAGCCGGGCTGACGTGGCGGACGCACTCGGGCCACCTCATATCCGCCCTATATTTGGGCTAGATATGAGGGGTGCCAGTCAGCCCGGGCATTTGTCCGCGGTTCGAGAGGACCGGTTGGGTCGATTTTCATTGATTGATTAGTGATCGGGCGGCCTGCCCGCGCATTTGAGATCACTACTAGGGAAAACCTTATACACAGAAACTTACCAGTAGCGCGGGATAAAAAGAAGCGCTACTACAATTTACCACTAGCGCTTGTTATCCAAATGCGTTGCAGCTAAGATCATAGCAGTAGCGCGTCTAACTCTAGAGGCGCTACTACTACAATTCTCCTGACTATTCTCGCCAGGGTACCTATAGTAGTAGCGTGCCTAAGCAAAGCACGCTGCTGCTAAGATTTTTGTAGCAGCGTGTTTCGCGCAGCAAGCGCTACTGCTAAGGAAAGGAAAATGAAATGAAAACATATAGAAAAGTAAATGAAAATGAAAGAAATAGAAAAAGGGGAAAGAAAAAAAGAAAATGTGAATGAAAATAAATGAAAAAGAAAAATAAAGGAGAATGCGTAGCAGCAGCGCGTTTTATGCACATGAGCTATAGCTAATTTAGGAGTAGCACTTTCCGCGAAATGCGTTGCTGCTACTTTCCACTTAACCAACCGTTTTCTTCTTCCCCAACACCCACTTCCACCAAATCCAACACACGCGTGTGCGTCTGCTGTCGCCGCCGTCATCACCCGGCCGCCGCGTGCTCTCCCGTCGCCCTCCGCACGCCGTCGACGCCGCCCCCGACCCCGACCTCGATGCCCCCCTACATCGCCGCCCTCCGTCGTGCGCCCGCCGCCCCGACCCCAACCCCGTCCCCGACCTCGACGCCGCGTGCCCCTCTCCCTAACTCCGCCGGTTCCCGAGGTGAGCACGCCCTCCTCCTCCTCCCCTACCTCTGCCTAGCTAGGGTTCTTAGAGTTAAATTTCAGAGTCCATCTAATTAGTTAGGGTTCATCAAATTAGATGCTAATTATGGCAGTAGTTGTTAAATAGAATTAGTTTTAGAGTTCATCAAATTAGTTAGGGTTAAATTTTAGAGTTCATCAAATTAGTTAGGGTTCATTAAATTTTAGACTTCATCAAATTAGTTAGGGTTAAATTTTAGACTTCATCTAACTAGTTTTTTTTACTGTTTCTTAATAAGTGTTTAATAGAATTAGTAAGAAAATTAATATAACTAGTTGAACTAGTTTATTTTTAGTAAAAACTAGTTTATTTTTATTTATAGTAAGTGCTTAATTGAACTAGTTGAGTTAATACAACTATTTTATTTTTAGTACGAAAATTAATAGAACTAGTTTACTTTTTTAGTTAAAGCAATTATTCCCGCATCGACGTTGACGATGCCTATCCCGCATCCTCGCCGTCGAGTCGGCGGAGAACACCTGCGTCACCAGATGGGCCATGTCCGGGACTGGGCTCCGCCGGGGTGGTACTGGGAGGCGCTACCTACCGGGGGGCGCAGGTTGGTGAGGAGTCAGCCCGTCGTTGACCCGAACCTTATTTGGTGGCAGTCGCGTGGGCCAGTGACGGTCCAGAGGCTTGAGGACCCCGCGGAGGTGGTGCGTCACCGTGTCAGTGAGGAGGACGCGCACGTCCGTCGCTACTTGTTTGCGTTGGAGCACAGGTTCTCCAATACCTGGCAGGTTCTCCAGGGATCTCACTACAGCTATGATCCTGTGATGGTTCCTTCTCTGTGGGTGTCCACCGCCCGCGCCGATACCCGTCGTGCGCTAGGGTTTTAGTTGTATTAGTGATGTTATATGTATGATACTATTCGGGATGTATTAGTGATAATATTCGACGATGTACAGACGTATGAGATGATTTACTTTTGCTTATTGAATGCATGCTAATTTGAATACTTATTTATTTTACGATTTGGTTTTGCTTATTGAATGCTCATGTCAATATGAGTCCTATAAGATATTTTGAAATGTATATCTTGTGTTGCTCAAATAGGATATGTGCTTGCCCAAGTGGCCGGTCATGTTTGCAGGTTACACCTCCGAGTGGCCTATGTTTTGCCGGAGTGTTGATTCATTCCCGTTCCGGCAAATTTCAGGCGCTCGATATGTCCTATTTTAGCAAAGGTCATGCTGGATTTTTCCGTGAATTTTGGCATGACTTGTGCCAGAATATGTAGGAAATATCGAGTGCCCCGGATTTGTGTGTTGAGTATCCTGGTAGTTGCCTTCGATCGATTTTCAATTAATGTTTCAACTATGAACATAGGAAATGTCTGACGACGAAAAGGATTTCGGTATTAGCGAATACTGCGAAGACGAGTGCGGCCTGTGCGACAGAATCTTCCTAGATGATGATAGGCGCTTCAGCATCAAGCTGGACGAGAACTTCGAAGTGGATACAGTAAGTCACAACAACAAGTCTTTTTTCGTAATTAAGCATGACATTTGCTTCATTTGCTTCAACTTATAATTTGATTTTTTTTACTATTCTACTAGCGTATCCCTGCCATGCAAGAGTTTTTGTCTTGGATAAGATAGGTTTCAGTCCTATGAAAACTACTATCGAGGTAAAGAGAGTTAACTTGAAGACCGAGCATGGTTAAACTTTCCACGCAAAATTATACAACGCAGACACCTACACCTATTTTGAATGCAAAGCTTGGCAAGCACTATGCAAGGCTTATGCATTTGAACCTGATATGATTATCACCTTTGATATTCGTCCCGAAGATGATATTGAAGGTAATATCGACATCTGGGTCGATGTGCAGACGCCTCCAGTTATACCATTATGTGAGTTTCTCAACCATATTTATGTCTTCGATATTGTTTATTCAAAAATAGTTGACAACTAATTTCTATTGACAGCTTATTTCCATTCAAGCAAACATGTCCGGCGCTTGGTAGACATGACCGTCCACTATCCCGGGGCTGAACTAAACTGCGAGGAGATAGGTCATTATGTTTCATGGCTTGAGGATCTTCATACTGTCAAGACAAATTATTTTTTTGGACTTAAAAATCTTAGTACTCAAAACGTGCGACCAATAGTGTTCGTACTGAACTACGGTAACATCTATTTAGGAAAGATGGTAAGATTTTTACTATTTGTCCTCAGTGCATCTTTTGCATACATTATTTTTTAAGCTAAACTTCATTGCTGAGTATGTTACTATACGATGTTCTTCAACAGGGACTCCCGATGAATGTTGTGCCTCATTGGATCGAGACTAAAGGTCGCATGAGAATTGTTAGCTTACGGCCAAGATATCCTACAATGCACTTTAGTGCATACAGGATTTCTAATAGCAAGGAATGCTTAATAGTGGAAGACTGGAGCAAAATTGTGAAAGATCGCAGAGAAGTACTAGGGGGCAGCAATCAGAAGCGCAGCCCACGATTAGGAGACAGGTTCATCTGCATGCTCCAACTTGATGAAGCAGGAGTGCTACACATGTTTTATGCTATTTTACCTGAGAGAGAGCAGCAGGAGTGATTAGCTAGCTAGAAATGAGTTATGATGATTAAATAGCTAGTGTTGGTCGTAATGACTATGATGATTATTATTAGCTAGTGTGGGTGGTGATTAGATAGCTACCGCAGCTAGTGTTGGTGGTGATTAGCTAGCTAGAATGAGTTTGAAGATGATGATGTGTGCTACACTATGATTATGATGATTAAATAGCTACTGTTGGTGGTAATGACTATGATGATGATTAAATAGCTTGTGTTGGTGGATTAGATTCAAGTGGAGGCAACATGTGATGCACATCGAAAGTACTACTAGTCCAAACTAGATCAAGTTTGGATTAGTAGTATACTTTGATATGCACCACATGTTGCCTCCACTTGAATCTAATCCACCTTCATTTGACACACTGTTATGGACATATTGATATAACAACCTCATAATTGGTATTGTACCAAAATTTGTATAACGGCGTATAAATACACTAAAAATTAAAAAAAATGAAAAAAAGAATACTAGTAGCGATGGAGAGTAAACACGCTACAACTAGCTATATTAGCAGTAGCGCTGGAATGAACAAACGCTGCTGCTATATGTCTTAGCAGCAGCGCGCGTTGCACGCGCTACTGCTAAGGAATAGTTGTAGCGCCTTATCAGTAGCGCGTCCTCCCGCGCTACTGATAGGCAAAATACCCGCGCTACTGCTAGGGTTTTCCCTAGTAGTGGATGGGTATGAGAGGCCCGGCTCTAAATGCTCTAAGAGCGTTGAGTGAAGGAAATATGCCCTAGAGGCAATAATAAAGTTATTATTTATTTCCTTATATCATGATAAATGTTTATTATTCATGCTAGAATTGTATTAACCGGAAACATAATACTTGTGTGAATACATAGACAAACAGAGTGTCACTAGTATGCCTCTACTTGACTAGCTCGTTGATCAAAGATGGTTATATTTCCTAGCCATTGACATGAGTTGTCATTTGATTAATGGG
This sequence comes from Aegilops tauschii subsp. strangulata, assembly GCF_002575655.3. Classification (NCBI taxonomy): domain Eukaryota; kingdom Viridiplantae; phylum Streptophyta; class Magnoliopsida; order Poales; family Poaceae; genus Aegilops; species Aegilops tauschii. The sequence goes on from NC_053040.3 coordinate 327,928,863, forward strand.
ATCACATCATTAGGAGAATGATGTGATTGACTTGACCCATTCCGTTAGCTTAGCACACGATCGTTTAGTATGTTGCTATTGCTTTCTTCATGACTTATACATGTTCCTATGACTATGAGATTATGCAACTCCCGTTTACCGGAGGAACACTTTGTGTGCTACCAAACGTCACAACGTAACTGGGTGATTATAAAGGTGCTCTACAGGTGTCTCCAAAGGTACTTGTTGGGTTGGCGTATTTCGAGATTAGGATTTGTCACTCCGATTGTCGGAGAGGTATCTCTGGGCCCTCTCGGTAATGCACATCACTTAAGCCTTGCAAGCATTGCAACTAATGAGTTTGTTGCGAGATGATGTATTAAGGAACGAGTAAAGAGACTTGCCGGTAACGAGATTGAACTAGGTATTGAGATACCAACGATCGAATCTCGGGCAAGTAACATACCGATGACAAAGGGAACAACGTATGTTGTTATGCGGTTTGACCGATAAAGATCTTCGTAGAATATGTGGGAGCCAATATGAGCATCCAGGTTCCGCTATTGGTTATTGACCGGAGACGTGTCTCGGTCATGTCTACATTGTTCTCGAACTCGTAGGGTCCGCACGCTTAAAGTTTGATGACGGTTATATTATGAGTTTTTTTTGTTTTGATGTACCGAAGGTAGTTCGGAGTCCCGGATGAGATCGGGGACATGACGAGGAGTCTTGAAATGGCTGAGACGTAAAGATCGATATATTGGACAACTATATTCGGACTTCGGAAAGGTTCCGAGTGATTCGGGTATTTATCGGAGTACCGGAGAGTTACGGGAATTCGCCGGGGAGAAGTATTGGGCCTTATTGGGCCATACGGGAATAGAGGAGAGAGGCCAAAAGGAAGGAGGCGCGCACCCCCCCCCCTCTGGTCCGAATTGGACAAGGGGTGCAGCCCCCTTTTCCTTCTCCATCTCCCCCTCTTTCCTTCTCTCCTACTCCAACAAGGAAAGGAGGAGTCCTACTCCCGGTGGGAGTAGGACTCCCCCCTTGGCGCGCCCTCCTCCTTGGCCGGCCGCCTCCCCCCTTCCTCCTTTATATACGGGGGCAGGGGGCACCCCATAGACACAACAATTGATCTCTTGATCTTTTAGCCGTGTGCGGTGCCCCCCTCCACCATAATCCACCTTGATTATATTGTACCGGTGCTTAGGCGAAGCCCTGCGTCGGTAGAACATCATCACCACGCCGTCGTGCTGAAGAAACTCTCCCTCAAAGCTCGGTTGGATCGGAGTTCGAGGGACGTCATCGAGTTGAACGTGTGCAGAACTCGGAGGTGCCGTGCGTTCGGTACTTGGATCGGTCGGATCGTGAAGACGTACGACTACATCAACCGCGTTCTGCTAACGCTTCCGCTTTCGGTCTACGAGGGTACGTGGACAACACTCTCCCCTCTCATTGCTATGCATCACCATGATCTTGCGTGTGCGTAGGAATTTTTTTGAAATTACTACGTTCCCCAACTGTGGCATCCGAGCCCGGTTTTATGCGTAGATGTCATATGCACGAGTAGAACACAAGTGAGTTGTGGGCGATATAAGTCATACTGCTTACCAGCATGTCATACTTTGGTTCGGCGGTATTGTTGGATGAAGCGGCCCGGACTGACATTACGCGTACGCTTACGCGAGACTGGTTCTTCCGACGTGCTTTGCACAGAGGTGGCTGGTGGGTGTCAGTTTCTCCAACTTTAGTTGAACCGAGTGTGGCTACGCCCGGTCCTTGCGAAGGTTAAAACAACACCAACTTGACAAACTATCGTTGTGGTTTTGATGCGTAGGTAAGAACGGTTCTTGCTAAGCCCAGTAGCAGCCACGTAAAACTTGCAACAACAAAGTAGCGGACGTCTAACTTTGTTTTTGCAGGGCATGTTGTGATGTGATATGGTCAAGACATGATGCTAAATTTTATTATATGAGATGGTCATGTTTTGTAACCGAGTTATCGGCAACTGCCAGGAGCCATATGGTTGTCGCTTTATTGTATGCAATGCAATCGCCCTGTAATGCTTTACTTTATCACTAAGCGGTAGCGATAGTCGTAGAAGCATAAGATTGGCGAGACGACAACGATGCTACGATGGAGATCAAGGTGTCGCGCCGGTGACGATGGTGATCATGAAGGTGCTTCGGAGATGGAGATCACAAGCACAAGATGATGATGGCCATATCATATCACTTATATTGATTGCATGTGATGTTTATCTTTTATGCATCTTATCTTGCTTTGATTGACGGTAGCATTATAAGATGATCTCTCACTAAATTTCAAGATAAAAGTGTTCTCCCTGAGTATGCACCATTGCCAAAGTTTGTCGTGCCCAGACACCATGTGATGATCGGGTGTGATAAGCTCTACGTCCATCTACAACGGGTGCAAGCCAGTTTTGCACACGCAGAATACTCAGGTTAAACTTGACGAGCCTAGCATATGCAGATATGGCCTCGGAACACTAAGACCGAAAGGTCGAGCGTGAATCATATAATAGATATGATCAACATAGTGATGTTCACCATTGAAAACTACTCCATTTCACGTGATGATCGGTTATGGTTTAGTTGATTTGGATCACGTGATCACTTAGATGATTAGAGGGGTGTCTATCTAAGTGAGAGTTCTTAAGTAATATGATTAATTGAACTTTAATTTATCATGAACTTAGTCCTGATAGTATTTTGCAAATTATGTTGTAGATCAATAGCTCGCGTTGTTGCTTCCCTATGTTTATTTTGATATGTTCCTAGAGAAAAATTATGTTGAAAGATGTTAGTAGCAATGATGCGGATTGGATCCGTGATCTGAGGATTATCCTCATTGCTGCACAGAAGAATTATGTCCTTGATGCACCGCTAGGTGACAGACCTATTGCAGGAGCAGATGCAAACGTTATGAACGTTTGGCTAGCTCAATATGATGACTACTTGATAGTTTAGTGCATCATGCTTAACGGCTTAGAATCGGGACTTCAAAGACGTTTTGAACGTCATGGACCATATGAGATGTTCCAGGAGTTGAAGTTAATATTTCAAGCAAATACCCGAGTTGAGAGATATGAAGTCTCCAACAAGTTCTATAGCTAAAAGATGGAGGAGAATAGCTCAAGCAGTGAGCATGTGCTCAGATTGTCCGGGTACTACAATCGCTTGAATAAAAGTGGGAGTTAATCTTCCAGATAAGATAGTGATTGACAGAATTCTCTAGTCACCATCACCAAGTTAGTAGAACTTCGTGATGAACTATAATATGCAAGGGATAATAGAAACAATTCCCAAGCTCTTCGTGATGCTAAAATCGATGAAGGTAGAAATCAAGAAAAACATCAAGTGTTGATGGTTGGCGAGACCACTAGTTTCAAGAAAAGGGCAAAGGGAAGAAGGGGAACTTCAAGAAGAACGGCAAGCAAGTTGCTGCTCAAGTGAAGAAGCCCAAGACTGGTCCTAAGCCTGAGACTAAGTGCTTCTACTGCAAAGGGACTGGTCACTAGAAGCGGAACTACCCCAAGTATTTGGTGGATAAGAATGATGGGAAAGTGAACAAAGGTATATTGGATATACATGTTATTGATGTGTACTTTACTAGTGTTTATAGCAACCCCTCGGCATTTGATACTGGTTCAGTTGCTAAGAGTAGTAACTCGAAACAGGAGTTGTAGAATGAACATAGACTAGTTAAGGGTGAAGTGACGATGTGTGTTGGAAGTGGTTCCAAGATTAATATGATCATCATCGCACGCTCCCTATACTTTCGGGATTAGTGTTGAAACTAAATAAGTGTTATTTGGTGTTTGCATTGAGCATGAATATGATTTGATCATGTTTGTTGCAATACGGTTATTCATTTAAATTAGAGAATAATTGTTGTTCTGTTTACATGAATAAAACCTTCTATGGTCATACACCCAATAAAATGGTTTGTTGGATCTCGATCGTAGTGATACACATATTCATAATAATGAAGCCAAAAGATGCAAAGTTAATAATGATAGTGCAACTTATTTGTGGCACTGCCGTTTAGGTCATATTGGTGTAAAGCGCATGAAGAAACTCCATGCTGATGGGATTTTGGAATCACTTGATTATGAATCACTTGATGCTTGCGAACCATGCCTCATGGGCAAGATGACTAAAACACCGTTCTCCGGAACAATGGAGCAAACAACTAACTTATTGGAAATCATACATACTGATGTATGTGGTGCGATGAATATTGAGGCTCGTAGCGGGTATCATTATTTTCTGACCTTCACAGATAATTTGAGCAGATATGGGCATATCTACTTAATGAAACAGAAGTCTGAAACATTTGAAAAGTTCATATAATTTCAGAGTGAAGTGGAAAATCATCGTAACAAGAAAATAAAGTTTCTATGATCTGATCGTGGAGAAGAGTATTTGAGTTACGAGTTTGGTCTTCAGTTAAAACAATGTGAAATAGTTTCACTGCTCACGCCACCTGGAACACCACGGTGTAATGGTGTGTCCGAACATCGTAACCGCACTTTATTAGATATGGTGCAATCTATGATGTTTCTTACCAATTTACCACTATAGTTTTGGGGTTATGCATTAGAGACAGCTGCATTCACGTAAAAAAGGGCACCATCGAAATCCGTTGAGACGACGCCTTATGAACTGTGGTTTGTCAAGAAACAAAGTTGTCATTTTTTAAAGTTTGGGGCTGCGATGCTTATGTGAAGAAGCTTCAACCTGATAAGCTCGAACCTAAATCGGAGAAATGTGTCTTCATAGGATACCCAAAGGAGACTGTTGGGTACACCTTCTATCACAGATCCGAAGGCAAGACATTCATTACTAAGAATGGATCCTTTCTAGAGAAGGAGTTTCTCTCGAAAGAAGTGAGTGGGAGGAAAGTAGAACTTGATGAGGTAACTGTACCTGCTCCCTTATTGGAAAGTAGTTCATCACAGAAATTTGTTCCTATGACTCCTACACCAATTAGTGAGGAAGCTAATGATGATGATCATGTAACTTCGAATCAAGTTAGTACCGAACCTCTTAGGTAAACCAGAGTGAGATCCGCACCAGAGTGGTACGGTAATCATGTTCTGGAGGTCATGTTACTTGACCATGACGAACCTATGAACTATGAGGAAGCGATGATGAGCCCAGATTCCGCAAATTGGCTTGAGGCCATGAAATCTGAGATGGGATCCATGTATGAGAACAAAGTATGGACTTTGATTGACTTGCCCGATGATTGGTGAGCCATTGAGATTAAATGGATCTTCAAGAGGAAGACGAACGCTGATAGTAGTGTTACTATCTACAAAGCTAGAATTGTCGCAAAAAGGTTTTCGACAAGTTCAAGGTGTTGACTACGATGAGAGTTTCTCACTCGTATCTATGCTTAAGTCTGTCTGAATCATGTTAGCAATTGCCGCATTTTATGAAATCTGGCAAATGGATAAACAAAATTGCATTCTTTAATGGATTTATTAAAGAAGAGTTGTATATGATGCAACCAGAAGGTTTTGTCAATCCTAAAAGTGCTAACAAAATATGCAAGCTCCAGCGATCCATCTATGGACTAGTGCAAGCATCTCGGAGTTGGAATATACGCTTTGATAAGTTGATCAAAGCATATAGTTTTATACAGACTTGCGGTGAAGCCTGTATTTACAACAAAGTGAGTGGGAGCACTACAACATTTCTGATAAGTATATGTGAATGACATATTGTTGATCGGAAATAATGTAGAATTATTCTGCAAAGCATGAAGGAGTGTTTGAAAGGAGTTTTTCAAAGAAAGACCTCGGTGAAGCTGCTTACATATTGAGCATCAAGATTTATAGAGATAAATCAAGACGCTTGATAAGTTTTTTTAATGAGTACATACCTTGACAAGATTTTGAAGTAGTTCAAAATGGAACAGTCAAAGAAAGAGTTCTTGCCTGTATTGCAAAGTATAAAGTTGAGTAAAGACTCAAAACCCGACCACAGCAGAAAATAGAAAAAAAGAGAATGAAAGTCATTTCCTATGCCTCAGTCATAGGTTCTATAAAGTATGCTATGCTGTGTACCAGACCTATTGTGTACCTCACCATGACTTTGGCAAGAGGGTACAATAGTGATCAAGGAGTAGATCACTGGACAGCGGTCAAAATTATCCTTAGTGGAATAAGGAAATATTTCTCGGTTATGGAGGTGAAAAAAGGTTCGTCGTAAAGAGTTACGTCGATGCAAGTTTTGACACACATCTGGATGACTCTAAGTCTCGATCTAGATACATATTGAAAGTGGGAGCAATTAGCTAGAGTTGCTCCGTGCAGAGCATTGTAGACATAGAAATTTGCAAAATACTTACGGATCTGAATGTGACAGACTCATTGACTAAAATTATCTCACAAGCAAAACATGATCACACCTTAGTACTCTTTGGGTGTTAATCACATAGCGATGTGAACTAGATTATTGACTCTAGTAAACCCTTTGGGTGTTGGTCACATGACGATGTGAACTATGGGTGTTAATCACATGGTGATGTGAACTATTGATGTTAAATCACATGGCGATGTGAACTAGATTATTGACTCTAGTGCAAGTGGGAGACTGAAGGAAATATGCCCTAGAGGCAATAATAAAGTTATTATTTATTTCCTTATATCATGATAAATGTTTATTATTCATGCTAGAATTGTATTAACCGGAAACATAATACTTGTGTGAATACATAGACAAACAGAGTGTCACTAGTATGCCTCTACTTGACTAGCTCGTTGATCAAAGATGGTTATATTTCCTAGCCATTGACATGAGTTGTCATTTGATTAACGGGATCACATCATTAGGAGAATGATGTGATTGACTTGACCCATTCCGTTAGCTTAGCACACGATCGTTTAGTATGTTGCTATTGCTTTCTTCATGACTTATACATGTTCCTATGACTATGAGATTATGCAACTCCCGTTTACCGGAGGAACACTTTGTGTGCTACCAAACGTCACAACGTAACTGGGTGATTATAAAGGTGCTCTACAGGTGTCTCCAAAGGTACTTGTTGGGTTGGCGTATTTCGAGATTAGGATTTGTCACTCCGATTGTCAGAGAGGTATCTCTGGGCCCTCTCGGTAATGCACATCACTTAAGCCTTGCAAGCATTGCAACTAATGAGTTTGTTGCGAGATGATGTATTACGGAACGAGTAAAGAGACTTGCCGGTAACGAGATTGAACTAGGTATTGAGATACCGACGATCGAATCTCGGGCAAGTAACATACCGATGACAAAGGGAACAACGTATGTTGTTATGCGGTTTGACCAATAAAGATCTTCGTAGAATATGTGGGAGCCAATATGAGCATCCAGGTTCCGCTATTGGTTATTGACCGGAGATGTGTCTCGCTCATGTCTACATTGTTCTCGAACCCGTAGGGTCCGCACGCTTAAAGTTTGATGACGGTTATATTATGAGTTTTTTTGTTTTGATGTACCGAAGGTAGTTCGGAGTCCCAGATGAGATCGGGGACATGACGAGGAGTCTCGAAATGGCCGAGACGTAAAGATCGATATATTGGACGACTATATTCGGACTTCGGAAAGGTTCCGAGTGATTCGGGTATTTATCGGAGTACCGAAGAGTTACGGGAATTCGCCGGGGAGAAGTATTGGGCTTTATTGGGCCATACGGGAATAGAGGAGAGAGGCCAAAAGGAAGGAGGCGCGCACCCCCCTGGTCCGAATTGGACAAGGGGTGCAGCCCCCTTTTCCTTCTCCCTCTCCCCCTCTTTCCTTCTCTCCTACTCCAACAAGGAAAGGTGGAGTCCTACTCTTGGCACGCCCTCCTCCTTGGCCGGCCGCCTCCCCCCTTGCTCCTTTATATACGGGGGCAGGGGGGCACCCCATAAACACAACAATTGATCTCTTGATCTCTTAGCCGTGTGCGGTGCCCCCCTCCACCATAATCCACCTCGATTATATTGTAGCGGTGCTTAGGCGAAGCCCTGCGTTGGTAGAACATCATCATCGTCACCACGCCGTCGTGCTGACGAAACTCTCCCTCAAAGCGCGGCTGGATCGGAGTTCGAGGGACGTCATCGAGTTGAACGTGTGCAGAACTCGGAGGTGCCGTGCGTTCGGTACTTGGATGGGTCGGATCGTGAAGACGTACGACTACATCAACCGCGTTGTGCTAACGCTTCCGCTTTCGGTCTACGAGGGTACGTGGACAACACTCTCCCCTCTCGTTGCTATGCATCACCATGATCTTGCGTGTCCGTTGGAATTTTTTTGAAATTACTACGTTTCCCAACATTGAGATCATCAAAGTAGTGATCTAAACACTCTTATATTTCTTTACAAGGGAGTATCATCCTATTATTAGAGTCTGGACCAAAATGAAGCTTCCCCGTGCGTTTGGATTTTCGGCCGTTGGATTGGGTGTCCAAATGAGTTCTAGCCGTTGGATCGTGAGATGGATCGATCCGGGCCGTTGGATCTCAGACGAAACGTATGGGCCGTCGGATCGAGGCTGCCCTCCAGTTCATGCCACCGCCTGTAATTACCATGCCCCACCAAGGGCATTCTTGTCTTTTCACACGCAGAACTATAAAATCCAGCACGTCTGTGGTGGAACCCTAGCCGCCTATCTCCCTTCCCTCTCTCTGCTCTCACGTCTCTCTCTCCCTCGCCTCTCTCGCGCCGCCGTCAACATGAGGAGCGCAACGCGCCGTCTCTGCCCCATGTTTTTCCTCTGTCCTCACTTTCTCCAGCCCAAGCCACGACCACACCTCCGCGCCTGCCTTCTCCTCATCGGGAACAGGCAGAGGAGGAGGAGCATGGGCCGCAGAGACGACGAGGTGGCCGAGCTGCCCGTGGTGTCGTCGCCGTTCCTCACGACTCAGCGGGAGGTGTGCCGGCCGCAGGAGGAGTGCGCGCTGGGGATGTGGCGGGCCAAGGGCCACTAGCCAGCGCCGCCCGCTCACCGTCAGATCCGAGCGCAGCCTCTTCGACGACCTCCCATGCACGCCAGCGCTGGCGACGGTGAGGACCTCGCACTCTGTTCCCCGGGGCCGTCCACTATGCACCATTAGTTCGACCAAGGAGCGACAGAGGCAGAGGCGCAGGGCGACCAGCGCCCCATGCAGGCACTAGATGCGGCGCTCCTCCATCTCTCCTCCTTCTGCGTCTATTGCAGGTACCCCCGTCGCTCGTCCTTCTCCTCCATCACCGCGAGGGGCTTGGCTGCAGTTCTACTCCGGGTCCCCCCTCCCCCTCACTCTCTCTCTCTCTGACCGCCGCTCCCATCATCTTGGAACTGTAGGAGACGAACATACGTTGCTGGTCGCCGGCTTGGCCTGCAAGAGGATGCTCTCCTGCTCTAACTTGCTCACATGTTAGTGTTTCATCAATGAAGATGTATATTCAAGGTAGATTTCTGGTCCGTTAATTTACCATTGAGTTTGTCCCATATGCATATACGTGCTAATATGGATTTTTGGTAGCAGCCTACGTCTTCATAAACAGCAACTCGTCCTCCCTTCCCCTTGGGACCTGCTGGTTGTGGAGAAGTCTGAGGTGAGACGCTATGTGCCCAAATTTCGTTTTTTTGTCAATTATTAGGTGCCACGTCCCTGTTCCTGCCTAGGCATGAATGGTTGTTTCTGTGATTTGTAGAGAACTCTCAGGTCAACAAGTAATTGTGTTGTTTACGAAGATGCAGACTTGCAGTTGCTGGTAGCTTCACTAGCCGAACATACTTTTTAATCAGTCTTTTTGAAGCCCCTCCGCTAAGATCTTTTAGATTTGAAGTGATTAAACTTTGGTAATGAAACCAAGTACTACCTTGACATACTTGACTCTTTAATTTGGCTTAGCTTCAAATGAAGTGGATGATATACATGAATACATGATGCTTAGCCGTTGGTCGTCTGTGGTGTGCCACTGCCACTCAGAGAGGGGAGGAAGGTGAGGCAGATAGGGAGATGGATTTGGGAAGAACAAAGGATGCCATATAGTTTGTTTTGGATCTGATGCCACCGTTCTGTTTTGTTATTAAGTAGAGGTAGCAAGGGAGATGGATCGGGAAGAACAAAGGGTGTTATTTATGACAGGCACTGGAATATAAATAGTATGATGCTATCAGGAGACGTAGCAGAATCCATAGAAACTTAATGAAATAGTTAAAATATCATGATGTCAGTGTCACCCAGGATGATAGTGCCATCCTGCAATTATCTCACACTGATTCTTATAGTGATATGTGGTGCAAGGGATCATACATAGCTACAAGGGCACCATAAATGCCTTTTAGAGATTACTATTGGAAACTACAGATTCTTTGTACCAATTAATTATTTTAAACAGCCAGTCCCAGTCGTCTACAAGATCCTACTGTATTTGATATATTTATCATGGTTTGTAAATGTGTCCTCAGATCGTATTTCCTATGTTGGTAATGCAGATTCTGACTCGGGCAGTGATTCTGAAAGCGAATCAGAGAAGGTTGGTAGCGCAGCAAGGCTTGCGAAGGTGCTTTGGCAATTTTTTACTGGGTGATTCTTTTCATTGCTTGGCCACGGTTTATTCCAGGAAAGCACATCAAAATTTTAGATATTGTTGTAACTATTTGGCTGCATATTAAATTTTTCGGAAACGAATTGCATTAGAATGTTCAACAGTACATATATAAATAATGAAGGCCATAATTCCAAAAAGTTGTGTTGGTTTGGTTTACACTTTACTGTTAATTTGTTGTGTAATGTGCCAAATTTCTTTGCAGGTAACTGAAGATAGTTTACTGTCGAGTGAGTCCTTTATATTCTGGCGGAGTTACTGAGGAAGGAGGTAAATGAAGCGCCAACTATTACCAGCAAAAATCAATGTGGAGTTGCAGTTCCATGTTGTCATCATCATTCAGGGATGGACGACGAGCAGCTGAGTTTGCTGCCATTGGATTCATTAAACGGGAGGTCAATATGGTTGGCTTTTGCACTGTGGACTTTGCCAAGGTATAGTAGATGTACTGATAGTCTGATACATTTCTTCAACCTCGGCGCTTTACACGTTCGTTGTTTACTTCGATTGATGGCAGTTCATTTTTTTGACTTGGTGAATGTTCTCATGGAACTGAAAGTTTCCATAAAAGATGGATATCTTCATGCCTTACTTCTCTTGCGTAGATTGGATACTAATTTTCAGGTGTTCAGGGAAATATTTTTTAACTGGTATATTTATATTTGTTTGTAGCATACTAAGTTAATCAAACTTGGCTTGAATTCCTTGATGTTTACTTTAGCCTGCATAAAGTTGGTAAATGACAGTCTTTGCTTTAATTTTCCTGATTCAGCTAAGGCGGGAACTATCATATGATGATATTCTCCTCATATTATTTTCTTTGTTCTCCCTAATTTTAATGCACTACAGAAGGTTGGTTGTCTCCTCACAGATTTTCAGACTGTTGATGGGCAAAACATTTCTATGGAACACAATTATTACAACACCAAGATCAGATGCTCGGATAGTTCTTGCTATTGCTTCTTTAGGGGTCACACCTTTCTTATTTCCTCGTGGACGAACAGGCCATTCTTGCATCAAGTTACCTATATAAATTTGTGGTGACACCCGATGTTCTATGTCCAGGGTTCCCCAGATGCGATTTTTGCTTGATAAAGCTTGCTTGGTCCTGTGGGATGAAGCTCCAATGGTGCGCTGTCACTGTTTCGAAGCTCTTGATAGAATTTTCAGAGATATACTTGCAGTATATGATAGCTCAAGGTCACTCTTCCCTTTAAGAGGAAAGGTTGTTGTTGTTAGTGGCGATTTTAAGCAAGTACTTCCTGTTATGCAAGAAGGTGCTAAGACTGGAATTATTGGAGCTTCTCTGGTCATGTCACCTTTATGGAGGCATATCAAGGTACTGAAGTTGCATATAAATACGTCTCTTGCACTTGTGGCCATTGGAGCTTCTCTTGAATCACGTGAGGAATTGGCTGAATTTGCATAGTGGGTTCAAGATATTAACAATGATAATTTGTTTGTTCGGTCTCTACTTCAAATGAAGCATCCACATTGAGCCATGATTCTACTTCATCTATATGTATTCTGGATGATTCATTACTGTTGCCGTCATCGGACAACACAACTGCTACTTCATTTGATCTGTTTTGTTTCTATCGTCTCAATTTATCTGTTTTGGAAAATCTGATGTGTTCTACTCAGCCTAATTTCTTCTTTTGGACATCTGGTACCCATTATGAGATGATTTTGTGCACCTTCATAGGAAGGCTCACTGATCCCCGTTTGTGTTTCAGCTCTACGTGATGTCTGCAAGGATTGAGAAGACAATTGGTCTGATTGCTTTTGGAAGAGGTGGCAGAAAGAATAGAAACAATGATGCCTATGTTGATTCAAAGTATAGTTATTAAGCAAACCATTACTGTTATTAGTTCTTAGTTCCACCTATATGTTTGAGAAATTCAAATGATGGAATCAATGGTCTATATTTCCTTTAATTTGTGGAATATATACTGTGTAATCAATAGTGGACTGGGTGGGTGCTGCCATCGTGCTTTGTTGTTTTGTGTAACAGGCTGTATCGAATATGAATCGTGTTCTATCAAGTTGGATATAATGTCATTGCATTGTAAATAAATTATTGTGTGTTGTGATTCTTATTTGCTTTTGGTATAATGTTCTAAACCTGTGCACTTTTCCTTCATCATGTCAACCTATCGAATTTGAAGCGTGACCTACCGTGTTCGATGGTCATCAGATTGGATATGACCGCACCCGGGTGCGGGGTGCGACAAGCCGCACTTTCCATCTTGTATACTAGTATTATGCATACTCACTTCGTCCATGAATAAGTGTATGTTGGAAATATGCCCTAGAGGCAATAATAAAATGGTTATTGTTATATTTCCTTGTTCATGATAATTGTCTATTGTTCATGCTATAATTGTGTTATCCGGAAATCGTAATACATGTGTGAATACATAGACCACAACGTGTCCCTAGTAAGCCTCTAGTTGACTAGCTCGTTGATCAACAGATAGTCATGGTTTCCTGACAATGGACATTGGATGTCATTGATAACGGGATCACATCATTAGGAGAATGATGTGATGGACAAGACCCAATCCTAAGCATAGCACAAGATCGTGTAGTTCGTTTGCTAGAGCTTTTCCAATGTCAAGTCTCATTTCCTTAGACCATGAGATCGTGTAACTCCCGGATGCCGTAGGAGTGCTTTGGGTGTACCAAACGTCACAACGTAACTGAGTGACTATAAAGGTACACTACAGGTATCTCTGAAAGTGTCTGTTGGGTTGACACGGATCGAGACTGGGATTTGTCACTCCGTATGACGGAGAGGTATCTCTGGGCCCACTCGGTAATGCATCATCATAATGAGCTCAAAGTGACCAAGTGGTTGGTCACGGGATCATGCATTACGGTATGAGTAAAGTGACTTGCCGGTAACGAGATTGAACAAGGTATTGGGATACCGACGATCGAATCTCGAGCAAGTAACGTATCGATTGACAAAGGGAATTGTATACGGGATTGATTGAATCCTTGACATCGTGGTTCATCCGATGAGATCATGGTGGAACATGTGGGAGCCAACATGGGTATCCAGATCCCGCTGTTGGTTAATGACCGGAGAGTCGTCTCGGTCATGTCTGCATGTCTCCCGAACCCGTAGGGTCTACACACTTAAGGTTCGGTGACGCTAGGGTTGTAGAGATACTAGTATGCGGTAACCCGAAAGTTGTTCGGAGTCCCGGATGAGATCCCGGACATCACGAGGAGTTCCGGAATGGTCCGGAGGTGAAGAATTATATATAGGAAGTCCAGTTTCGGCCACCGGGAAAGTTTCGGGGGTCACCGGTATTGTACCGGGACCACCGGAAGGGTCCCGGGGGTCCACCGGATGGGGCCACCTATCCTGGAGGGCCCCATGGGCTGAAGTGGGGAGGGGAACCAGCCACTGGTGGGCTGGTGCGCCCCCCTTGGGCCTCCCCTGCGCCTAGGGTTGGAAACCCTGGGGGTGGGGGGGCGCCCACTTGGCTTGGGGGGCAAGCCACCCCCTTGGCCGCCGCCCCCCTGGAGATGGGATCTCCCAGGGCTGGCGCCCCCCAGGGACCCTATATAAAGGGGGGAGGGAGGGCAGCCGCACCACAGCCCCTGGCGCCTCCCTCTCCCTCCCGTGACACCTCTCCCTCTCGCAGAGCTTGGCGAAGCCCTGCCGAGATCCCCGCTACTTCCACCACCACGCCGTCGTGCTGCTGGATCTCCATCAACCTCTCCTTCCCCCTTGCTGGATCAAGAAGGAGGAGACGTCTTCCCAACCGTACGTGTGTTGAACGCGGAGGTGCCGTCCGTTCGGCGCTCGGTCATCGGTGATTTGGATCACGACGAGTACGACTCCATCAACCCCGTTCACTTGAACGCTTCTGCTCGCGATCTACAAGGGTATGTAGATGCACTCCTCTCTCTCTCGTTGCTAGATGACTCCATAGATTGATCTTGGTGATGCATAAAAAATTTTAAATTTCTGCTACGATCCCCAACAGTGGTATCAGAGCCAGGTTTATGCGTAATTTCTATGCACGAGTAGAACACAAACTTGTTGTGGGCATAGATGTTGTCAATTTTCTTGCCACTACTAGTCTTATCTTGTTTCGGCGGCATCGTGGGATGAAGCGGCCCGGACCAACCTTACACGTACGCTTACGTGAGACAGGTTCCACCGACTGACATGCACTAGTTGCATAAGGTGGCTAGCGGGTGTCTGTCTCTCCCACTTTAGTCGGAACGGATTCGATGAAAAGGGTCCTTATGAAGGGTAAATAGAAATTGGCATATCGTGTTGTGGTTTTGGCGTAGGTAAGAAACGTTCTTGCTGAGAAACCTATAGCAGCCACGTAAAAACTTGCAACAACAATTAGAGGACGTCTAACTTGTTTTGCAGCATATGCCTTGTGATGTGATATGGCCAAAAGGATGTGATGAATGAAATATATGTGATGTATGAGATTGATCATGTTCTTGTAATAGGAATCACGACTTGCATGTCGATGAGTATGACAACCGGCAGGAGCCATAGGAGTTGTCTTTATTTTTTTGTATGACCTGCGTGTCATTGAATAACGCCATGTAAATTACTTTACTTTATTGCTAAACGCGTTAGCCATAGAAGTAGAAGTAATCGTTGTCGTGACAACTTCATGAAGACACGATGATGGAGATCATGGTGTCATGCCGGTGACGAAGATGATCATGGCGCCCCGAAGATGGAGATCAAAAGGAGCAAAATGATATTGGCCATATCATGTCACTATTTGATTGCATGTGATGTTTATCATGTTTTACATCTTATTTGCTTAGAACGACGGTAGCTTAAATAAGATGATCCCTCGCAATAATTTCAAGAAAGTGTTCCCCCTAACTGTGCACCGTTGCGAAGGTTCGTTGTTTCGAAGCACCACGTGATGATCGGGTGTGATAGATTCTAACATTCGAATACAACGGGTGTAAGCCAGATTTACACACGCAATACACTTAGGTTGACTTGACGAGCCTAGCATGTACAGACATGGCCTCGGAACACGGAAGACCGAAAGGTCGAGCTTGAGTCGTATAGGAGATACGATCAACATGAAGATGTTCACCGATGTTGGCTAGTCCGTCTCACGAGATGATCGGACACGGCCTAGTTGACTCGGATCATGTTTCACTTAGATGACTGGAGGGATGTCTATCTGAGTGGGATTTCATTGAATAATTTGATTAGATGAACTTAATTATCATGAACTTAGTCTAAAATCTTTACAATATGTCTTGTAGATCAAATGGCCCACGTTGCCCTCAACATCAACGCATTCCTAGAGAAAACCAAGCTGAAAGATGATGGAAGCAACTATACGGACTGGGTCCGGAACCTGAGGATCATCCTCATAGCTGCCAAGAAAGATTATGTCCTAGAAGCACCGCTAGGTGACGCACCCATCCCAGAGAACCAAGACGTTATGAACGCTTGGCAATCACGTGCTGATGATTACTCCCTCGTTCAGTGCGGCATGCTTTACAGCTTAGAATCGGGGCTCCAAAAGCGTTTTGAGAAACACGGAGCATATGAGATGTTCGAAGAGCTGAAAATGGTTTTCCAAGCTCATGCCCGGGTCGAGAGATATGAAGTCTCCGACAAGTTCTTCAGTTGTAAAATGGAGGAAAACAGTTCTGTCAGTGAGCACATACTCAAAATGTCTGGGTTACACAACCGCTTGTCTCAGCTGGGAGTTAATCTCCCGGATGACGCGGTCATTGACAGAATCCTTCAGTCGCTTCCACCGAGCTACAAGAGCTTTGTGATGAACTTCAATATGCAGGGGATGGAAAAGACCATTCCTGAGGTATATTCAATGCTGAAATCAGCGGAGGTGGAGATCAAAAAGGAACATCAAGTGTTGATGGTGAATAAAACCACTAAGTTCAAGAAAGGCAAGGGTAAGAAAAACTTCAAGAAAGACGGCAAGGGAGTTGCCGCGCCCGGTAAGCCAGTTGCCGGGAAGAAGCCAAAGAATGGACCCAAGCCTGAGACTGAGTGCTTTTATTGCAAGGGAAGTGGTCACTGGAAGCGGAACTGCCCCAAGTACTTAGCGGACAAGAAGGCCGGAAACACCAAAGGTATATGTGATATACATGTTATTGATGTGTACCTTACCAGCACTCGTAGTAGCTCCTGGGTATTTGATACCGGTGCGGTTTCTCATATTTGTAACTCAAAGCAGGAGCTGCGGAATAAATGGAGACTGGCAAAGGACGAGGTGACGATGCGCGTAGGGAATGGTTCCAAGGTCGATGTGATCGCCGTCGGCACGCTACCTCTACATTTACCTACGGGATTAGTTTTAAACCTCAATAATTGTTATTTAGTGCCAGCTTTGAGCATGAACATTGTATCAGGATCTCGTTTAATGCGAGATGGCTACTCATTTAAATCCGAGAATAATGGTTGTTCTATTTATATGAGAGATATGTTTTATGGTCATGCCCCGCTGGTCAATGGTTTATTCTTAATGAATCTCGAATGTGATGTTACACATATTCATAGTGTGAATACCAAAAGATGTAAAGTTGATAACGATAGTCCCACATACTTGTGGCACTGCCACCTTGGTCACATTGGTGTCAAGCGCATGAAGAAGCTCCATGCTGATGGACTTTTAGAGTCTCTCGTGTTGGAAATATGCCCTAGAGGCAATAATAAATGGTTATTATTATATTTCTTTGTTCATGATAATTGTCTATTATTCATGCTATAATTGTATTGTCCGAAAATCGTAATACATGTGTGAATACATAGACCACAACGTGTCCCTAGTAAGCCTCTAGTTGACTAGCTCATTGATCAACAGATAATCATGGTTTCCTGACTATGGACATTGGATGTCATTGATAACGGGATCACATCATTAGGAGAATGATGTGATGGACAAGACCCAATCCTAAGCTTGGCATAAAAGATCGTGTAGTTTCGTTTGCTAGAGCTTTTCCAATGTCAAGTATCTTTTCCTTAGACCATGAGATCGTGCAACTCCCGGATACCGTAGGAGTGCTTTGGGTGTGCCAAACGTCACAACGTAACTGGGTGACTATAAAGGTGCACTACGGGTATCTCTGAAAGTGTCTGTTGGGTTGGCACGGATCGAGACTGGGATTTGTCACTTCGTGTGACGGAGAGGTATCTCTGGGCCCACTCGGTAATGCATCATCATAATGAGCTCAATGTGACTAAGGCGTTAGTCACGGGATCATGCATTGCGGTACGAGTAAAGAGACTTGCCGGTAACGAGATTGAACAAGGTATTGGGATACCGACGATCGAATCTCGGGCAAGTAACATACCGATTGACAAAGGGAATTGCATACGGGATTGATTGAATCCTCGACACCGTGGTTCATCCGATGATATCATCGTGGAACATGTGGGAGCCAACATGGGTATCCAGATCCCGCTGTTGGTTATTGACCGGAGAGGCGTCTTGGTCATGTCTGCATGTCTCCCGAACCCGTAGGGTCTACACACTTAAGGTTCGGTGACGCTAGGGTTGTAGAGATATATGTATGCGGAAACCCGAAAGTTGTTCGGAGTCCCGGATGAGATCCCGGACGTCACGAGAGGTTCCGGAATGGTCTGGAGGTGAAGAATTATATATAGGAAGTCCAGTTTCGGCCACCGGGAAAGTTTCGGGGGTTACCGGTATTGTACCGGGACCACCGGAAGGGTCCCGGGGGTCCACCGGGTGGGCCACCTATCCCGGAGGGCCCCGTGGGCTGAAAGTGGAAGGGAACCAGCCCTTGGTGGGCTGGGGCGCCCCCCTTGGGCCTCCCCCCATGCGCCTAGGGTTGGGAACCCTAGGGGGAGTTCCCCCTTGCCTTGGGGGGCAAGGCAACCCCTTCCCCCCCTTGTGGCCGCCCCCCCCCCCCCCCCCATGAGATCTCATCTCTAGGGCCGGCGCCCCCCCCAGGGGCCTATATAAAGGGGGGGAGGGCAGCAACTTACAGCCCTGGGCGCCTCCCTCCTCCCCTGCAACACCTCTCTCTCTCGCGCAGAAGCTCGGCGAAGCCCTGCCGGAGAACCGCTACATCCACCACCACGCCGTCGTGCTGTTGGATCTCCATTAACCTCTCCTTCCCCCTTGCTGGATCAAGAAGGAGGAGACGTCTCTGCACCGTACGTGTGTTGAACGCGGAGGTGCCGTACGTTCGGCACTCGGTCATCGGTGATTTGGATCACGGCGAGTACGACTCCGTCATCCACGTTCATTGGAACGCTTCCGCTCGCGATCTACAAGGGTATGTAGATCCACTCCTTTCCCCTCGTTGCTAGTAGACTCCATAGATGCATCTTGGTGAGCGTAGGAAAATTTTAAAATTATGCTACGATTCCCAACAGTGGCATCATGAGCCTGGCCTATGCGTAGTTACTATGTACGAGTAGAACACAAAGCAGTCGTGGGTGTTGAGTTTGCCAATTCTTCTTGCCGCTACTAGTCGTTTCTTGTTTTGGCGGCATTGTAGGATGAAGCGGCCCGGACCGACCTTACACGTACGCTTACGTGAGACAGGTTCCACCGACTGACATGCACTAGTTGCATAAGGTGGCTAGCGGGTGTCTGTCTCTCCTACTTTAGTCGGAACGGATTCGATGAAAAGGGTCCTTATGAAGGGTAAATAGAAATTGGCAAATCACGTTGTGGTCATACGTAGGTAAGAAAACGTTCTTGCTAGAAACCTACAAACCACGTAAAAACTTGCAACAACAATTAGAGGACGTCTAACTTGTTTTCGCAGCAAGTGCTATGTGATGTGATATGGCCAGAAGATGTGATGAATGATATATGTGATGTATGAGATTGATCATATTCTTGTAATAGGAATCACGACTTGCATGTCGATGAGTATGACAACCGGCAGGAGCCATAGGAGTTGTCTTTATTATTTTGCATGACCTGCGTGTCATTGAATAACGCCATGTAATTTACTTTACTTTGTTGCTAAACGCGTTAGCCATACAAGTAGAAGTAATCGTTGGCGTGACGACTTCATGAAGACACAATGATGGAGATCATGATGATGGAGATCATGGTGTCATGCCGGTGACGAAGATGATCATGGTGCCCCGAAGATGGAGATCAAAGGAGCATGATGATATTGGCCATATCATGTCACTATTTGGTTGCATGTGATGTTTATCATGTTTTTGCATCTTATTTGCTTAGAACGACGGTAGTAAGTAAGATGATCCCTTATTATAATTTCAAGAAAGTGTTCACCCTAACTGTGCACCGTTGCGAAGGTTCGTTGTTTCGAAGCACCACGTGATGATCGGGTGTGATAGATTCTAACGTTCGAATACAACGGGTGTTGACGAGCCTAGCATGTACAGACATGGCCTCGGAACACACGCAATACACTTAGGTTGACTTGACGAGCCTAGCATGTACAGACATGGCCTCGGAACACGGAGGACCGAAAGGTCGAGCATGAGTCGTATAGAAGATACGATCAACATGGAGATGTTCACCGATCTTGACTAGTCCGTCTCACGTGATGATCGGACACGGCCTAGTTGAATTCGGGTCATGTTTGACTTAGATGACTAGAGGGATGTCTATCTGAGTGGGAGTTCATTAAAAAAATTATCAGATGAACTTAATTATCATGAACTTAGTCTAAAATCTTTACACTATGTATTGTAGATCAAATGGCCCACGTTGTCCTCAATTTCAACGCGTTCCTAGAGAAAACCAAGCTGAAAGATGATGGCAGCAACTATACGGACTGGGTCCGGAACCTGAGGATCATCCTCATAGCAGCCAAGAAAGATTATGTCTTAGAAGCACCGCTAGGTGAAGCACCAATCCCTGAGAACCAAGACGTTATGAACGCTTGGCAGCAGCGTGCTGATGATTACTCCCTCGTTCAGTGCGGCATGCTTTACAGCTTAGAACCGGGTCTCCAAAAGCGTTTTGAGAAACATGGAGCATATGAGATGTTCGAGGAGCTGAAACTGGTTTTTCAAGCTCATGCCCGGGTCGAGAGATATGATGTCTCCGACAAGTTCTTCAGCTGTAAAATGGAGGAGAACAGTTCTGTTAGTGAGCACATACTCAGAATGTCTGGGTTGCACAACCGCTTGTCTCAGCTGGGAGTTAATCTCCCGGATGACGCGGTCATTGACAGAATCCTCCAGTCGCTTCCACCAAGCTACAAGAGCTTTGTGATGAACTACAATATGCAGGGGATGGAAAAGACCATTCCCGAGGTATATTCAATGCTGAAATCAACGGAAGGGGAGATCAGAAAAGAACATCAAGTGTTGATGGTGAATAAAACCACCAAGTTCAAGAAGGGCAAGGGTAAGAAGAACTTCAAGAAGGACGGCAAGGGAGTTGCCGCGCCCGGTAAACCAGTTACGGGGAAGAAGTCAAAGAATGGACCCAAACCCGGGACTGAGTGCTTTTATTGCAAGGGAAGTGGTCACTAGAAGCGGAACTGCCCCAAATATCTAGGGGACAAGAAGAAGGCTGGCAACACCCAAGGTATATGTGATATACAAGTAATTGATGTGTACCTTACCAGTACTCGTAGTAGCTCCTAGGTATTTGATATCGGTGCGGTTGCTCATATTTGTAACTCAAAGCAGGAACTACGGAATAAACGGAGACTGGCAAAGGACGAGGTGACGATGCGCGTCGGGAATGGTTCCAAGGTCGATGTGATCGCCGTTGGCACGCTACCTCTGCATCTACCCACGGGATTAGTTTTAAACCTCAATAATTGTTATTTAGTGCCAGCTTTGAGCATGAACATTGTATCTGAATCTCGTTTAATTCGAGATGGCTACTCATTTAAATCTGAGGATAATGGTTGTTCTATTTATTTGAGAGATATGTTTTATGGTCATGCCCCGCTGGTCAATGGTTTATTTTTGATGAATCTCGAACGTGATGTTACACATGTTCATAGTGTGAATACCAAAAGATGTAAAGTTGATAACGATAGTCCCACATACTTGTGGCACTGCCGCCTTGGTCACATTGGTGTCAAGCGCATGAAGAAGCTCCATGCAGATGGACTTTTGGAGTCTCTTGATTACGAATCATTTGACACGTGCGAACCATGCCTCATGGGTAAGATGACCAAGACTCCGTTCTCCGGAACAATGGAGCGAGCAACCAACTTATTGGAAATCATACATACCGATGTGTGTGGTCCAATGAGTGTTGAGGCTCGCGGAGGATATCGTTATGTTCTCACTCTCACTGATGATTTAAGTAGATATGGGTATGTCTACCTGATGAAACACAAGTCTGAAACCTTTGAAAAGTTCAAGGAATTTCAGAGTGAAGTTGAGAATCAACGTGACAGGAGAATAAAATTCCTACGATCAGATCGTGGTGGAGAATATTTAAGTCACGAGTTTGGTGCACACTTAAGGAAATGTGGAATAGTTTCACAACTCACGCCGCCTGGAACACCTCAGAGAAATGGTGTGTCCGAACGTCGTAATCGCACTCTATTGGATATGGTGCGATCTATGATGTCTCTTACCGATTTACCGCTCTCATTTTGGGGTTATGCTTTAGAGACTGCCGCATTCACTTTAAATAGGGCTCCGTCGAAATCCGTTGAGACGACACCGTATGAATTATGGTTTGGGAAGAAACCTAAGCTGTCGTTTCTAAAAGTTTGGGGATGCGATGCTTATGTCAAGAAACTTCAACCTGAAAAGCTCGAACCCAAATCGGAAAAATGCGTCTTCATAGGATACCCTAAGGAAACTATTGGGTATACCTTCTACCTCAGATCCGAAGGCAAGATCTTCGTTGCCAAGAACGGGTCCTTTCTAGAGAAGGAGTTTCTCTCGAAAGAATTGAGCGGGAGGAAAGTGGAACTTGATGAGGTGATAGTCACCCCTTCCGAACCGGAAAGTAGCGCAGCGCGGGAAAATGTTCCTGTGGTGCCTACACCGACTGGGGAGGAAGTTAATGATGATGATCATGAAGCTTCGGATCAAGTTACTGAACTTCGTAGGTCCACAAGGACACGTTCCGCACCAGAGTGGTACGGCAACCCTGTCCTGGAAATCATGTTGTTAGACAACGGTGAACCTTCGAACTATGAAGAAGCGATGGCAGGCCCGGATTCCGACAAATGGCTAGAAGCCATGAAATCCGAGATAGAATCCATGTATGAAAACAAAGTATGGACTTTGACTGACTTGCCCGATGAGCGGCGAGCCATAGAAAACAAATGGATCTTTAAGAAGAAGACGGACGCAGATGGTAATGTGACCATCTACAAAGCTCGACTTGTCGCTAAGGGTTATTGACAAGTTCAAGTGGTTGACTACGATGAGACTTTCTCACCCGTAGCGAAGCTAAAGTCCGTCCGAATCATGTTAGCAATTGCCGCATACTATGATTATGAGATATGGCAGATGGACGTCAAAACGGCATTCCTTAATGGCTTCCTTAAGGAAGAGTTGTATATGATACAGCCGGAAGGTTTTGTCGATCCTAAGAATGCTAACAAAGTATGCAAGCTCCAGCGCTCAATCTATGGGCTGGTGCAAGCATCTCGGAGTTGGAACATTCGCTTTGATGAGATGATCAAAGCGTTTGGGTTTACACAGACTTATGGAGAAGCCTGTGTTTACAAGAAAGTGAGTGGGAGCTCTGTAGCATTTCTCATATTATATGTGGATGACATATTATTGATGGGAAATGATATAGAATTCTTGGAAAGTATAAAGGCCTATTTGAATAAGTGTTTTTCAATGAAGGACCTTGGAGAAGCTGCTTATATATTAGGCATCAAGATCTATAGAGATAGATCAAGATGCCTCATTGGTCTTTCACAGAGTACATACCTTGACAAGATATTGAAGAAGTTCAATATGGATCAGTCCAAGAAGGGGTTCTTGCCTGTATTGCAAGGTGTGCAATTGAGCAAGGCTCAATGTCCGACCACGGCAGAAGATATAGAAAAGATGAGTGTCATCCCCTATGCCTCGACCATAGGGTCTATTATGTATGCCATGCTGTGTACCAGACCTGATGTAAACCTTGCCATAAGTTTGGTAGGAAGGTACCAAAGTAATCCCGGCATGGAACACTGGACAGCGGTCAAGAATATCCTGAAGTACCTGAAAAGGACTAAGGATATGTTTCTCGTTTATGGAGGTGACGAAGAGCTCGTCGTAAAGGGTTACGTCGACGCTAGCTTCGACACAGATCTGGATGACTCGAAGTCACAAACCGGATACGTGTATATTTTGAATGGAGGAGCAGTAAGCTGGTGCAGTTGCAAGCAAAGCGTCGTGGCGGGATCTACATGTGAAGCGGAGTACATGGCAGCCTCGGAGGCAGCACAGGAAGCAGTCTGGATGAAGGAGTTCATTACCGACCTAGGGGTGATTCCCAATGCGTCGGGCCCGATGACTCTCTTCTGTGACAACACTGGAGCTATTGCCCTTGCGAAGGAGCCCAGGTTTCACAGGAAGACCAGGCATATCAAGCGTCGCTTCAACTCCATTCGTGAAAGTGTTCAAACTGGAGACATAGATATTTGTAAAGTACATACGGACCTGAATGTAGCAGATCCGTTGACTAAACCTCTCCCTAGGACAAAACATGATCAACACCAGGACGCAATGGGTGTTCGATTCATCACAATGTAACTGGATTATTGACTCTAGTGCAAGTGGGAGACTGTTGGAAATATGCCCTAGAGGCAATAATAAATGGTTATTATTATATTTCTTTGTTCATGATAATTGTCTATTATTCATGCTATAATTGTATTGTCCGGAAATTGTAATACATGTGTGAATACATAGACCACAACGTGTCCCTAGTAAGCCTCTAGTTGACTAGCTCGTTGATCAACAGATAGTCATGGTTTCCTGACTATGGACATTGGATGTCATTGATAACGGGATCACATCATTAGGAGAATGATGTGATGGACAAGACCCAATCCTAAGCTTAGCATAAAAGATCGTGTAGTTTCGTTTGCTAGAGCTTTTCCAATGTCAAGTATCTTTTCCTTAGACCATGAGATCGTGCAACTCCCGGATACCGTAGGAGTGCTTTGGGTGTGCCAAACGTCACAACGTAACTGGGTGACTATAAAGGTGCACTACGGGTATCTCCGAAAGTGTCTGTTGGGTTGGCACGGATCGAGACTGGGACTTGTCACTCCGTGTGACGGAGAGGTATCTCTGGGCCCACTCGGTAATGCATCATCATAATGAGCTCAATGTGACTAAGGCGTTAGTCACGGGATCATGCATTGCGGTACGAGTAAAGAGACTTGCCGGTAACGAGATTGAACAAGGTATTGGGATACCGACGATCGAATCTCGGGCAAGTAACGTACCGATTGACAAAGGGAATTGTATACGGGATTGATTGAATCCTCGACATCGTGGTTCATCCGATGAGATCATCGTGGAACATGTGGGAGCCAACATGGGTATCCAGATCCCGCTGTTGGTTATTGATCGGAGAGTCGTCTCGGTCATGTCTGCATGTCTCCCGAACCCGTAGGGTCTACACACTTAAGGTTCGATGACGCTAGGGTTGTAGAGATACTAGTATGCGGTAACCCGAAAGTTGTTCGGAGTCCCGGATGAGATCCCGGACGTCACGAGAGGTTCCGGAATGGTCCGGAGGTGAAGAATTATATATAGGAAGTCCAGTTTCGGCCACCGGGAAAGTTTCGGGGGTCACCGGTATTGTACCGGGACCACCGGAAGGGTCCCGGGGGTCCACCGGGTGGGGCCACTTATCCCGGAGGGCCCCATGGGCTGAAGTGGGGAGGGGAACCAGCCACTGGTGGGCTGGTGCGCCCCCCTGGGCCTCCCTGCGCCTAGGGTTGGAAACCCTGGGGGTGGGGGCGCCCCACTTGGCTTGGGGGGCAAGCCACCCCCTTGGACGCCGCCCCCCTGGAGATGGGATCTCCTAGGGCCGGCGCCCCCCCAGGGATCCTATATAAAGGGGGGAGGGAGGGCAGCCGCACCACAGCCCCTGGCGCCTCCCTCTCCCTCTCGCAGAGCTTGGCGAAGCCCTGCCGAGATCCCCGCTACTTCCACCACCACGCCGTCGTGCTGCTGGATCTCCATCAACCTCTCCTTCCCCCTTTCTGGATCAAGAAGGAGGAGACGTCTTCCCCAACCGTACGTGTGTTGAACACGGAGGTGCCGTCCGTTCGGCGCTCGGTCATCGGTGATTTGGATCACGACGAGTACGACTCCATCAACCCCGTTCACTTGAACGCTTCCGCTCGCGATCTACAAGGGTATGTAGATGCACTCCTCTCTCTCGTTGCTAGATGACTCCATAGATTGATCTTGGTGATGCGTAGAAAATTTTAAATTCTGCTACGATCCCCAATAGTGTACATCTAAAATTTTTAGGACAGATTATAAGTGGAGTAAAAAATGCATCGGGAAGATGCAATCCGTCATCTCTCTTCTCTTTAATTACTCCATCACCAATGCGCTAAGTGCATGTAGAAAGTGAGAAAATCATGTGTGTTATTGAACTTGATTATCGTGTGATGAGGGTGAAGTCTTTTTTCTATTTTAAAGTGCATTGGGAAGATAGAAGTACATTTTTTGTAAACAAATTTGAGTGCCAAACTTGGTCGACGGAGGGAGTATGATACTAGTGTATGATATTACCTTCGGAATGCAAAGAATCATATTAGCTTGGAACTATCATATTGGCATCATTTAATGTAATGCAAGACACATACTACTACATGATGAGACACGTGATGGGTGCTGCTACAAATGCTTTCAGGAGTAAGCACATACCAAGCATCAAACCTATTCCAGAACACCATCTTCTTTGATGATGATTATGGCTGTTGGTTGAATTTGGTACTAGCGAGCTCATGGCGTTATTTATTTATTTATTTTGAAAAGGATGAAACCTTCGACCTCTGCATCAGAATGATGCATGCAATCTATTTTTTAATTAACAGTGCGAAAAAAAGTCTGAGATTCAGTACCGGCTCACAAAAGGAGCGCGAATGAAATAAAGATTAAAAAAATGGCATAACCGGCGAAAAACATGCCTATATGACTAAGCACCTAGCCTATTATTGGATCGCCATCCAAAGCGGTTATAGATAACCCGTGCTACCGTCTCCCATCGGTTGCACCCAGTAACCAAAAGCTCCCTGGAGTCCGCATGAGTGAGTAATGACCACGTATGGATCCAAGCAGTGGCTCTGTAAATAACCTGTAAAAAATTGATAAAATTTTGTCTGTTAAAGATCATATCATTTCTGTAGTTCCATATAGCCCAAAGTAGTGCGCATATTCCTATCCGAATATGTCTCATAGTATTTGGTTCCACTCAAGTTAGCCATGTTTCAAATAACATGTTGATACTAATTGGAGGACTAACATTAAAAGCTATATAATTTGTACGCCAAAGAAGTTTGGCGAGAGGACAATCGAGAAAGACCTTCTTTGGCGAGAGGACAATCGAGAAAGAGGTGTTGTATGGTTTCATCCTGATCACAAAAACAACATCAAGAACTACCAATCCATCTGCGCTTTACAAAATTATCTTTGGCTAGAATCACTTCCTTGTGAACAAACCACATGAAGATCTTGATTCTTAGCGAACTTTAATTTTCCAGATATGAACTGATTTCGGAATTGAGCCGAAGTCAATTAGGTCCAATTACATAGATATCACCATGAAACTACTATTCCTAGATAATTTCCAATTAAGTTATTTTTGAACATAATTTCCAATGAAGTTGCTTGGTAGTGCTACCACATTTCGGCACATGTTCGCGGCTGCATTTATTTTGCCTAGCGCTGGTTCGGCGTCACGCACTAGTAGAAAACTGGGCTTTGGTCACGGGGCAATATTCACATTAGTCCCAGTTCAGTCACGAACCGGGACTAATGTGGGCATTGGTCCCGGTTCGTGCGGCCAGGGGCCTGCCGAGCCTCGTGGGGGCATTGGTCCCGGTTCGTCCGGCCCCTTTGGTCCCGGTTGGTGGGACAAACCGGGACCAATGGGCCTCGCTCCTGGCCCACCACCATTGGTCCCGGTTGGTGGCTTGAACCGGGACCAAAGGCTCACCCTTTAGTCCCGGTTCATACCACAAACCGGGACTAAAGGGTTGGTCCTAGTTGCGGTCAGAGTTTAGTCCCACCTCGCCAACCGAAGGGCGCTCACATCGGTTTATAAGCCTGTCCCTCTCTGCCTTGTTGAGCTCCTCTCAAAGTGAAAATAGATGCCCTTATACAGGGAATTTGACCTAAATTCACAGTAAATTTCTTTGAATTTTCTCTATAGGTGCATCTATGTTCATTTTTTATAGTAAATAAAATAAATAAACCTTAATAAAATAAATAAACCTTAATAAAATAAAATAAAGTAACTAAAATAAATAAACCTCAATAAATTAAATAAAAATAGCAGCAGTAAAATAAATAAAAATAGCAGCAGTAAAATAAATAAAGTAAAATACATAAGTAATTAGAAACAAAATGGAATAAAATAAATAAGTTTTTTGTTGTAAGTAGAAATAAAACAAAATAAATAAAGCAAAAGAGAAAACAAAAAACAGAGAAAAAAAATTATGCCACCTACTGGGCCACCACGGCCTGAATACGACTTGAAACCCATCCATGGGCCAGGATTCAGGCCCGCAGAAGGCCAGTAGGCCCCACAGGCAGAGAGAACGGTTAGGCCCGAAAGCCTGCAGTTGAGAGGAGCTCGAGAGGGTGGGCGCAGCAGCGCTTATAAACCACTCTCGAGCTCTCTCAACTAGCGAGGTGGGACTAAACTTTTGACGCGGGGCAACACAAGGCCTTTGGTCCCGGTTGGTGCCACCAACCGGGACTAAAGGGGGGCATTGGTCCCGGTTCGTGGCACCAACCGGGACCAAAGGCCTTTAGTCCCGGTTGGTGCCACGAACCGGGACCAATGAGTTGCCTATATATACCCCATCGCGACAGCAGAGCACTCCACAGTGTTCTGTTTTTTCTGGCCGGCGAGGGGAGGGCATTTGGGTGCTCTAGCTCACCTCCTATGCACATGAGGTGTTCAATGAAATGTCTGAGCCACACTAGTTAATCTTTCTCCTCTCGAAACTCGACCTCCGAGCTCCATTTTCCCCGAGATTTGTCTAGGTTTAGCGGTCCGTCACGTCCCGTCCCCGTCTTCATCGCCGTCGATCGCCCACGCCGATCTCGTCGCCAGCACCACCGTGGTGAGCCTCTTGTTCTTATCTTCTTTCTGAAAGAAAAAATTCTTACTTTAGATAGATACTTGTCTAATTTTGTTACTTTTATTATTCCTTCTTATTACATAGTGCGATGGTTTTGGTATCCGCCCCCGTCGGCCCTCGTCCTGTCTATGATTCAGATGTGGTATATATTGTCTTTTTATAACTATTTGGTTCATTTATTGTTTATGACAAATATGCCGACCAACGTGACATAGATTTTATTTATCTAGGAGGTGGTTGAACCGGAAATTCTAACCGACCCTATTGCCGTTGGATCAATTGTTACCTTGGTTGCGATTATGATCGCATTTGTTTTCGCATTGAAATGTTTTACATAGTTTCAATGTATGGTTTAATTAATTAGATGCTCTGGAGAGCTATATATATGTTGTTAGATGAGAACTATGTATGTACTTTGGTTTTAATGTGATGATGAACTTCTATTAATTTGGTCACTTAATTATCTATTCATGATGTTCTGTAATGGTTTTTGACACACTTAATTATATATAATGCATGTAGATGAACCGGCAATGGATGTACGGTGACAGACACACCTCCGAGTACATTAAGGGCGTGCATGATTTTCTCGAAGTGGCTGAGGCAAACAAGCAGAATGGTTTTATGTGTTGTCCATGCCCTATATGTGGGAATACGAAGTCTTACTCTGACCGGAAAATCCTTCACACCCACCTGCTTTACAAGGGTTTCATGCCACACTATAATGTTTGGACGAGGCACGGAGAAATAGGGGTTATGATGGAAGACGGCGAAGAAGAAGAGGACGATGACAACTATGTGCCCCCTGAATACGGTGATGCTGCAACGGGGGAAGCTGCTGAAGATCAAGAGGAACCAGACGATGTGCCCAATGATGTTGCAAGGGGGGAAGCTGCTGAAGATCAAGAGGAACCAGTGCCCGATGATGATGATCTCCGCCGGGTCATTGTCGATGCAAGGACGCAATGCGAAAGTCAAAAGGAGAAGCTGAAGTTCGATCACATGTTAGAGGATCACAAAAAAGGGTTGTACCCCAATTGCGAAGATGGCAACACAAAGCTCGGTACCGTACTGGAATTGCTGCAGTGGAAGGCAGAGAATGATGTGCCTGACAAAGGATTTGAGAAGCTATTGAAAATATTGAAGAAGAAGCTTCCAAAGGATAATGGATTGCCCGACAGTACATACGCAGCAAAGAAGGTCGTATGCCCTCTAGGATTGGAGGTGCAGAAGATACATGCATGCCCTAATGACTGCATCCTCTACCGCGGTGCGTACAAGGATCTGAACGCATGCCCGGTATGCGGTGCATTGCGGTATAAGATCAAACGAGATGACCCTGGTGATGTTGACGGCGAGCCCCCCAGGAAGAGGGTTCCTGCGAAGGTGATGTGGTATGCTCCTATAATACCACGGTTGAAACGTCTGTTCAGAAACGAAGAGCATGCCAAGTTGATGCGATGGCACAGTGAGGACCGTAAGAAAGACGGGAAGTTGAGAGCACCCGCTAACGGGTCGCAGTGGAGAAAAATCGAGAGAAAGTACTGGGCTGAGTTTGCAGCTGGCCCAAGGAATGTATGGTTTGGTTTAAGCGCGGATGGCATTAATCCTTTCGGGGAGTAGAGCAGCAATCACAGCACCTGGCCCGTGACTTTATGTATGTATAACCTTCCTCCTTGGATGTGCATGAAGCGGAAGTTCATTATGATGCCAGTTCTCATCCAAGGCCCTAAGCAACCCGGCAACGACATTGATGTGTACCTAAGGCCATTAGTTGAAGAAATTTTAGAGCTGTGGAATGGAAACGGTGTACGTACGTGGGATGAGCACAAACAGGAGGAATTTAACCTGCACGCGTTGCTGTTTGTAACCATCAACGATTGGCCCGCTCTCAGTAACCTTTCAGGACAGACAAACAAGGGATACCACGCATGCACACACTGTTTAGATAACACTGAAAGTATATACCTGGACAAATGCAGGAATAATGTGTACCTGGGCCATCGTCGATTTCTTCCGACCAACCATCAATGTCGAAAGAAAGGCAAGCATTTCAAAGGCGAGGCAGATCACCGGAAGAAGCCCGCCATGCGTACCGGTGATCACGTACTTGCTATGGTCAATGATTTACACGTAATCTTTGGAAAGGGTCCCGACGGATTAGCCATTCCGAATGACGCTGAGGGACATGCACCCATGTGGAAGAAGAAATCTATATTTTGGGACCTACCCTACTGGAAAGAGCTAGAGGTCCGCTCTTCAATCGACGTGATGCATGTGATGAAGAACCTTTGCGTGAACCTGCTAGGCTTCTTGGGCGTGTATGGGAAGACAAAAGATACACCTGAGGCACGGGAGGACCTGCAACGTTTGCACGAAAAAGACGACATGCCTCCGAAGCAGTATGAAGGTCCTGCCAGCTACGCTCTTACGAAAGAAGAGAAAGAAATCTTCTTTGAATGCATGCTCAGTATGAAGGTCCCGACTGGCTTCTCATCGAATATAAAG
The DNA here is from genome assembly GCF_002575655.3 of Aegilops tauschii subsp. strangulata. Classification (NCBI taxonomy): domain Eukaryota; kingdom Viridiplantae; phylum Streptophyta; class Magnoliopsida; order Poales; family Poaceae; genus Aegilops; species Aegilops tauschii. The sequence continues at coordinate 327,960,209 of NC_053040.3, forward strand.
GGAATAATAAATATGCCAGAGAAAAAGTTCCAGAACCTAAAGTCTCATGACTGCCACGTGATTATGACGCAACTGCTTCCGGTTGCATTGAGGGGGCTTCTACCGGAAAACGTCCGATTAGCCATTGTGAAGCTATGTGCATTCCTCAATGCAATCTCTCAGAAGGTGATCAATCCAGAAATCATACCAAGGCTAAGGAGTGATGTGGCGCAATGTCTTGTCAGTTTCGAGCTGGTGTTCCCACCATCCTTCTTCAATATCATGACGCACGTCCTAGTTCATCTAGTCGACGAGATTGTCATTCTGGGGCCCGTATTTCTACACAATATGTTCCCCTTTGAGAGGTTCATGGCAGTCCTAAAGAAATATGTCCGTAACCGCGCTAGGCCAGAAGGAAGCATCTCCATGGGCCATCAAACAGAGGATGTCATTGGGTTTTGTGTTGACTTCATTCCTGGCCTTAAGAAGATAGGTCTCCCTAAATCGCGGTATGAGGGGAGACTGACTGGAAAAGGCACGCTTGGAGGGGACTCAATAATATGCAGGGACGGATATTCTTGGTCTCAAGCACACTACACAGTTCTACAGAACTCTACCTTGGTGACCCCGTATGTCGATGAACACAAGAACAGTCTGCGCTCCAAACACCCGGAGCAGTGTGACGACTGGATTACATGTGAACACATCAGGACTTTCAGCAATTGGTTGGAAACATGTCTCAGAGGTGACACCACTGTTTGTGATGAGTTGTACTCGTTGTCCAGGGGACCATCTTCGACTGTATTGACTTACAAAGGATACGAGATAAATGGGAATACATTTTACACGATCGCCCAAGATCAAAAGAGCACCAACCAAAACAGCGGTGTCCGCTTTGATGCAGCAACCGAGAGGGGAAAGGACACATATTATGGTTACATAATGGACATATGGGAACTTGACTACGGACATGATTTTAAGGTCCCTTTGTTTAAGTGCAAATGGGCCAATCTGTCAGGAGGCGGGGTACAGGTAGACCCACAGTACGGAATGACAACAGTGGATCTGAACAATCTTGGGTACACTAACGAACCGTTCGTCCTAGCCAATGATGTGGCACAGGTTATCTATGTGAAGGACATGTCTACCAGACCGAGAAAAAGAAAAGATAAGGAAGCGAATACATCATACGATGAGCCAAAGCGCCACATAGTTCTTTCAAGAAAAAGGGACATTGTGGGAGTGGAGGGCAAGACAGACATGTCTGAAGATTATGAAAAGTTTCATGAAATTCCTCCCTTCAAAGTCAAGGCTGACCCAAGCATCCTGATAAACGATGAAGATTATCCATGGTTACGGCGCAATAAGCAAATGACACAAGCGAAGAAAAAGTGAAGACTTTCTCCCGCAACTATTATGATGATACCATGCCAACTTTGTAACAGACGAGTATGATACCATTGTCCGTTTTGTACACGAAGTGCATCTAGTTTTTGCCGTAACCCTCTCAACTTTCTTGCACATGCTATGTGGATGAAATGATGATACCATGCCAACTTTCAACCTTTTCAGAGTTCATTTGAAATGCTTTTCAATTTTAGGGTCTTATAGCTCAAAATAATTAGTAAATGCATGAAAAAAACAAATGAAGTCAGAAAGGGTTGAAAATTGATGAGATGTGGCTTTGAATGGTGCATTTTGAACACACAAAAAGTCAGGAGTTCAAATAAGTTTTAAAAAAGGAAATCCCTTTGTAATAGACGAGTTTCCGTATGAAATCCTGATACTTCGAAAGAGACTGTCCGTTTTGTACACGAAGTGCATCCAGTTTTTGCCGTAACCCTCTCAACTTTCTTGCACATGCTATGTGGATGAAATGATGATACCATGCTAACTTTCAACCTTTTCAGAGTTCATTTGAAATGCTTTTCAATTTTAGGGTCTTATAGCTCAAAATAATCAGTAAATGCATGAAAAATGGTGCATGAAAAATAACAAATAAAATAAATAAGTAATTAGAAACAAAATATTATAAAATTTAATAAAATATATAAGTAGAAACAAAATAAAATAAACTTTAATAACATAAATAAAATTTATGAAACTAAAATTATCAAAGTATTTTCTGTTCAAAACATTATAAGCAACCTCTAGTATTATTGAAACTAAAATTATATAAAATTGATGCAACTAAAATTATCGAAGTATTTTCTGTTCAAAATCATTGAAAGCAAAAATAATTTTCATAAAGAACTTTTTTTGTTAGAAACTTTAATAGCAAAAAGAATTATCATAAAGTAAAATAAATAAGTAATTAGAAACAAAATAAAATAAAATAAATAAGTTTTTTTGTTGTAAGTAGAAACAAAACAAAATAAATAAAGCAAAAAAGAAAACAAAAAAACAGGCAAAAATAAAAATTATGCCACCTACTGGGCCACCACGGCCTGAATACGACTAGAAACCCATCCATGGGCCAGGATTCAGGCCCGCAGAAGGCCCAGTAGGCCCACAGGCATGTACAGAGAGGTTAGGCCCGTAAGCCTGCTTTAGAGAGGAGCTCGACAGCTCAGGCGCACCGCACCTTATAAACAGGTGCGGCTCTCTCTCAGCTAGCAAGGTGGGACTAAACTCCCACCACCACGCCGCTGTGCAAGGCCATTGGTCCCGGTTGGTGGCACGAACCGAGACCAATGCCCCCTTTGGTCCCGGTTCGTGGCACCAACCGGGACCAATGCCCCCCCTTTAGTCCCGGTTGGTGCCACCAACCGGGACCAAAGGCCGCCGCTTCCCGCCCTTTGGGCTGCTGAAAAGAGGCCTTTGGTCCCGGTTGGTGCCACGAACCGAGACTAATGCTTGGACTATATATCAAACACTTGTGAAAATTTTCAGTTTTCATCGCCAGTTGCCTCCCCCGCCGTCAGGCTGCTCCACCTCGCCGTCTACGCCGCCGCCAACGCCGTCGCCTCCCCGAGCCCGCGCCGTCCTCGTCGCCAGCATCCCTGAGCCCGCCGTCCTCGTCGTCCCCGCCGCCGCGTGCCTCCCTGAGCCCACCCCTCCACGTCCCTGTCGCCGCCTGCCGTCCCGAGACCGCCGTCCCCGTCACCGCGTGCCGCCCGAGCCCGCCGTCCTCGTCGCTGGACTCCTGCCATCGCCGCCCCCCTTGAAGTGAGCCCCCCCTTTCCCATGGTCCCGATCGAGCGCCGCTCTTGCGCGCGAGTGCCCCTTGCTCTCTGCCGCCCCTGCTCCATGGTCGCCACCGGCCCCGACGCATTGAAGAGCAGAAGGATAGAAGAAGGAGAGGAGAGAAGGAGTGGAGCAGCAGCAAGATGCCGTCCAATTTTCTGAACTTTTTTACAGATATGAACAGTGCATATAGAGGGTGTTTGATCAAATGCTAGATGGCTTTGAGCATTTTTAGAATTTATGATATTTTTAGAATGTGCTAAATATGTCAAAAAATGCTTTTTTGTTCATATACAGAAAGTTTTTATATATGACTATGGATATATGAGCAATGATGATCCATGGATGTATGCATTGATATATATGAGAAACGATGTTCATAGAATATTTACCAAGTATATATGTATTTTTGTTCATAGCATTTTTTTTCATTTATATATGTATGTGGCTATAGATGGATATATATGAGAAATGATGATCCATGGAAAAGTTTTATATATGCAAAAGTTACATTTTTAGAAAAGTTTTATATATCTAGCTAGGAAAGGAAGAAGAAGAAAAAGAAGGAGAGGAAAAAGGAAAATAAGAAGAGGAAGAAAGGAGAAGAAGAGGAGAGGAAGAAGAGGAGAAATAAATAAGAAGAGGAAAAAAGAAGAAAAAGAAGAGGAGAAGAAGAAAGGAATAGAAGAGAAGAAGAAAAAATAGAAAAAATTCTATTTTTTCTTCTTCTCTCCTCTATTCCTTTCTTCTTCTCCTCTTTTTTTTTTCTTCTTTTTTTCTTCGATCTTCTCCTCTATTCCTTTCTTCTTCTCCTTTTTATTTCTTATTCGTTTTCTTATGTTTTATCGGGTCTGTTGTCGTCGATATACCCCTCTCCCGATAACTTCAACACGAGGGGGGGTCGATATACCCCCTCCCCGATAATATTATTTTCCCATGTACGTATGTCGTCGTTGTCGATATAACCCCCTCCCGATAACTTCAACACGTGGGGGGGTCGATATACCCCCTCCCCGATAACATTATTTTCCCATGTATGTATGTCGTCGTTGTCGATATATATAACTCCCTCCCAGATAACTTCGACATGATGGACGGTCGATATTTATACCCCCTCTCGACCGTGATAACTTATACCACGGGAGCACCCCCCAGCCCTCTCGCTCGACCAAAACTCTCGAGGACACCCAAACCCTAGAAAAAAATGATGTCGGTCTCCTACCCCCTCCCGCCGCGCCCCTACCCTTGAAGCGTTGCCGAGGCCACCCCAAACCCGGAATAAGCTAGGTCTACGTTTGCACTAATATATCCACCTGCTGTCATGTTTGTGTAATAATTGCCATGTTGTAATATTTGCAGAAACAATGGAGCACGGACGAGACGAGCAAGCAGAAGAGGTGTTGGGGGACATAATCTTAGCCGGAGGTGATATCTTGTCGTATCTTAACGACAATGATGGTCTGGAAGAACAGGGTGAAGAAGCAGGCTACGGTGATCGAAGAGTGGAGGAGGAAAGACATGATTATGATGGCTCCGGTGACCCAATGCTGGTGCAAGAAGGAGCCCGTGGTGACGGCTCCGATGACCGAACAGAGTCCGGCCAGGTAAATATATTAGTTAAGCATGTGCTGACTAGCTAATTGATGCATTCATTGTTTTGGTATGTACACATATTAATTAACACTCATCTTTCTTCTTTTTTCTAGCCCTCCGGATCGAGCACAACTTCGGTAAAGAGACGAGGCCCGAAGAGAAAGTTGCGCTCGGATGAAAGGTTTGAGATCACAGCAATTGCGTGCGACGGCCAACCGATTGAACCCATCCGGACAAAGGATGCATTTGCTGCTCAGTGCGGGGTTCTAGTTAGGGACAAGATCCCGATCAGCATCCAGCAATGGTATAAGCCTAAGAAGGAAGACCCTGAGGTGTCTTATGTCAATGATATGCAGAAAGATGATCTTTGGACTGAGCTGAAGGCAAATTTCACCCTACCGCTAGAGGAGGATCCGGAGAAGCCAGTTAAAGAGCAATTAATCAAGTCTCATGCTCTTAAGAAGATGGCAGACCTATTCAGGAGGTGGAAGAATGAGCTGAAAACGTTTGTCGACAAAGAAGAGACACCAGAATTCGTCGGCCGGTATGAGAAGATCAGAGATCACTGGCCCGCATTTGTGGCCCACAAGACATCGGAAAAGAGTAAGAAGATGTCAGCGACAAACAAGAAGAATGCTGCGAAGAAGAAGCTTCACCATCGCACGGGGTCAGGTGGCTACCTCAAAGCCCGGCCTAAGTGGGCCAAGGCTGAGAATGATCTGCTTGAAAAAGGGATCGAACCACAGACAATGAACTGGACAGACCATTGCCGGACTTGGTTCTTCGGGGCTGGCGGAACCTTGGACCCTGTATCAGGGAGGTGCGTTTGGACGAACGAGCTTTTGAGAATACCAGTCAAGAAGATTCAGCAATATATCGATGCAGCACAGGAAGGGACGTTCGTTCCAGACAGAGAGAACGACGAGCTCACAATGGCCCTCGGGAATCCTGAGCACCCTGGACGGACACGAGGCACGCCAGGCTCCGTTCCGTGGAAGGCTAGTTTTCCGGACGCAGGCGGTTACAAAAGCCAGGAGAGGAGGAAAAAAATGGAGCAGACCCAAATTCAGAAGCTGCACGAAAGGGTTCAAGCGCTAGAGGAACGAGACGGCAATCGACATGCCGAAACTACCCCCGAAGCTACCCCGCCATCTCAGCGAAGAAGCAGCGTGGCTTCCACCGAGCTGCTTCAGCCGGAGCATGTCTTGACGGCTCCTGCTAGCTACCCCGTGGATGCTATCACGGAGTCTCAACATTGCCACCTTATGGCGGAATGGCAGAACTTCAAAGTCAAGGCGGTTGTTGGCTCTGTTTTACCTCCTGAACCCAGCGCAACCTACCACTGCCGGCCGATTCTAGAAGGATATGCTAGGGTGATGGTGGATGAAATAACGGAGGGATTTGAGGACCTCCAGCTTGACCACCCTACAGGTGAAGGGGAGACTCGGCTGGGTTTAGCTCTGAAGACTCCGTGCCTATGGCGGAAGGAGCTCATTAACCTTCCGAACTGGACGCCTCCGGCGAGTAAGGGCACTCCGTCGCCGCCTCCTCCTCCGGCGAGGATCAGGGCACTCAGCCTCCTTCTCCGGCGCGTGGCGGCACTCCGCCTCCTCCTCCGGCGAGTGATCAGGGCACTCATCAGCCTCCTTCTCCGGTGCGTGGCGGCACTCCGCCTCCTCCGCCCGCGCCGGCATGCCAGAGCAGCCAGCCTCCTCCTTCTCCGCCTCGTCAGCAAGGGCGGAAGAGACCCGCCGCCGCTCTGGCTGCTCCGGCGTGTCGTAGTCCTTCTCCTCCGCCTCGTAACCAAGGAAAGAAGACAGCCGCAGCCGCTCCGTCTGCTCTGCCGGCGTCTAGCAGTACAGCTGCCAGAGGCGGGAGGCAATACAGATTCGGTCCTTCTCTGAAGACTCCAGAGAAGTTACCATACGAGAGGACCGAGAAGGAGAACGCGAAGATCGTGCGAGCCGAAGTGAAGAACTTCTTTGAAGGGGTGAAAGCAAAGAAACATCCACCTCCGGAGGAGAAGGTAGATCCGGTGAAAGCGAAGCGCACTCTGGATGCCCTGACAAAACCACCAAAGTCTCCGCCGAAAGGCAACTATGAGCGCATTATTGCAAAGACATTTGTCGAAGCGGAGCAGTCGGGAAGTACTGTCAGTGATCAAAGGTTAAAAGAACGACGAGCTGGGAAAAAAATTGCCCAGCTCGGTGAACAAGTGAACCAATCGTGCCCCCCGCTCAAGGTGTCTAAAGACATCGTCGCTAATGATCCGAGGATGGTGGCCGGTTATAGCAATCTTGGAGATTACCTGCCCGACGATGTACATTATGAAATCATGGAGGTGTACGAACACAAATACCATTACGGGAAGCCTCTCGTCAAAGATGAAAGATCTCTAACAACGATGATGCGAAGATTACATGATTAGTACATGAAAACCTGCAGAGAGTCTGATGGGATGAATACTTTGACGCTGAGAGTTAAACCGGAGCATGACCTCATTGGAATTGAACTGCTGAATGTTCCGTTTGAGGAGTTCTTCCAGTTTTTCAATCAAAAGGCCCTCGATAAATCAACGATCACTTGCTACTGTCTGTAAGTAGTACTACTTCTGTCATTAAGTCTCTCTATATAGGTCAGCTCTTTCATTGCATGTATTTATAATTATCCTCACTATATTATGCAGATTGAAGATCGCCGAATTGAAGAAAAGACAAATCGGTGATATTGGGTTCATTAACACAAATCTCATAGATGCATATACGGTTGAAAACATGCCAAAGAAGCCGAGGCCAACTTGCTACGATCGTTGGTATTAAATCAAAACAAAGATATAATACTCTTTCCTTACAACTTCAAGTGAGTGTTACTGTCTTGTGCATATTCGGTTTCCCTTATTAGTCCAGGTTATGGTAATGTAATTGATGACTTATGCATGCATGCGCAGCTTCCACTATATTCTCCTAGAGATTAAGCTTGAGCAGGGAGTAGTAACCGTCTTAGACTCGAGACGAAAAGATCCCCAGGACTATGCAGACATGACTCAAATGCTCGAGAAGTAAGTTAAATCGATCATTATCCACCATATCAGCAACTTTGTTCATTTCCTGATATCAAGTAATTGTTTTCTTTGTCTGGCAGGGTTTGGAGAAAATTCACCACAAAAGCTCCAGGACTGCCGAAGAAGCTGCAATTTAGACACCCGAAAGTAATTAATATAGTAGCATGTTCCGCACATCTCCTAGTGATTCAAGCGCTAGTTTCATCAATACCATTTAGCATGCTTGCTTATCAGTTAGATTGACCTCTATTTCTTGTAAAGTGGTTGGGGCAGGAACAAGGGAATGATTTCTGCGGATACTACGTTTGCGAGTCTATCCGCCACACGACCTGTGAGCGGGGCTCCTCTGACGAACAATATGAAGTGCGTAAGAAATAATATTCACAATTTTATTTTATTACCATCATTTGTGTCGAGTTTCATTTATTCATATATATATATGTATTGACCCCCTTCTTCAAATTAGATGTTTCGGATGCGGGATGAACTCCTAGCAGAAGATCGTATGCGAGCAATTCAAGAGGAATTGGCGGCATTCTTCCTTGACCACGTGATCGCTGAAAATGGAGAATACTATGTGGACCCTGTGTTCTTACAATTTAATTAGGAGATTATATTGTAAGAGATAATTATTGTATATATGTAGCCGGTAGTGTCAGATAGATATACGAGAACTTGTTGTTTGACCAATCTCTCGGAGAAGGAGAGGTGGTCGATATCACTTCTCTCTGTATGCATATGTTCATGACGATCTTCTGTTTCCTTCATTTGCTTACTAGCTAGCGTGTCTAGTCCTCTCCATACTATATAGTACGTAGCGTCGACCAAGCACGGAGATAAGAGAGGACACTTCTCTCTATTAATTAGCTAGCTAACACAATATATGAAACACCTAAATTAACCCCCCAAAACCCCCCAACCCCCCCCCTTAAAAAAACAAAAACCCCAGCCCCTGAAATGCTGACGCGTGGATGCCTATTGGTCCCGGTTGGTGACACCAACCGGGACAAAAGGCCCTGCCTATTGGTCCCGGTTGGTGGCACCAACCGGGACCAAAGGCCTCCCTGCCTGCGCTGGCAGCAGCGGCCACGTGGAGGACCTTCTGTCCCGGTTCGTGTAAGAACCGGGACTAAAGGGTTAGGGCTTTAGTAACGACCCTTTAGTCCCGGTTTTTGCCCTTACAAACCGGGGTAAAAGCCCATTTTTCTACTAGTGGCGGCTGCATACAACACACTTCCTCTAACAATGCATACATTGAGTAGCGTCTTTAACGTCTCGGCCGCCGCCGCGACCGTCAAAGCAATGCCATCGCAGCCACATCAGAGTAGCGGGACCGCTATTGTAGCATCGTCGAAGCAATCGTGCCATCATCACAACACTGCCACGGCCGAGAAACACGCAGTTGCAGCATCGACAAAGCACCCAGGCCTCTGACGTAGCTTCGTCACGGTCGTAGCATCGTCGTGACCATTCGAAGCATTCCGCGGCCATGGTTGGCAAATCAACCACCTTAGTCGTCGAAGCACATCGTCGCAATATGATCGAAGCAGCCAGGCTCCCATTGTAGCATTGCCGCGGTCGTCGATGCATGTTGTCGAAGCACGGCGTGACCCTTCGAAGAAGACCGTCGTGACATCTCCACGACCGTCGAAGCACGTCGTCGCAATATCATCGAAGTAGCAAGGCTGCCATTATAGCATTGTCGCGATCATCGGCGTATGTTGTTGAATCACATGCGGCCATTCGAAGAACACCGTTGCGACACCACCGCGGTCGTCAAAGCATGTCATCGCAACATCATCAAAGCACCAGGCTTCCATTATAGCATTGCTTTGACTGTCGACGCATACGACAAAGCATATCATCGCAACATCGTTGAAGCAACAAGTCCGCCGTCACAACACGCTTGGTAGCATCACCACAGTCATTGAAGCAGTCGAGTTGCCATCGTAGCACGCCTCGTAGCAGCACCGTGGTCGTCAAAGCAGTCATAGCATACCTCATAGCATCATTATGGTCGTCGAAGCAGTCATAGCATGCCTCATAACATTAGTGTGGTCGTCGATGTGGTCGCCGAATCACCCGGGCCGCTGTAACAGAGCCACCAACGCTGGGTGCAGGTTTTATTTCTCTTGAACGGAACACCGGTCGGTGGTTGGATCCTCCAAGTTGCCGATCTTGCGTATACGTGAGGAATTTGTTAGTAGTACGTCGCAACAGGGAGCATTTTTCTTCTTTTAGATGAGAAGACACAACAGGGAGCTTGCACGAGATGTTAGTGAGGAGCTTGGACAGGATCTCAGTGGGCCGATCCAACGGACCCGAGCGTCACTATCGTATGGGTAGGGGGCTGGGGGTGCTGATTTTTCCTAGTTATCAAGCCGTAGATTCGTAGTGTTGGCCTTCGTTTTGTCCCTACAAGTAACCCGTGGATGTGACAGTGCGGTGTTCTTTTTCTTTAGGGAAGACCATCATGCCTAGTTCGCCAAAGTTTTTTTTTCTTTAAAAGAAACCCCCAAGCCTATGTATTCATCATCAACCACAAAATTTACATAGTCAGGACGCTCCAACAGCCAGGTATGCCGGCCTGGCATTAGCTCTAACGAGTTCTTAGCAACATTTTGAGCATCACCACTACATTATCTTCTTTTAAACCTAAATGAAAATCTCCTATATCAGCCGTCAAACTACCGATCTCTTTGATTATGATAGCATGTCCTCCTTTGCTTCGTTGCTTTTGTAGCCTGGACGACTTCTTTGCAGTCCGATGCAACAATTTTTTGCTGCACATTGAGGTCAATCGCTAGGCACAGAGCCTCCCGACAAGCAGCTCCCAAAGTTTCTCCATCCCCGCTTTTGAAGATTGCTTCAGAATCACTCCTTTGGTTGTGCATGGAGATTGCCCCATCTACGTCCGTTTTTGTTGTTCCTGCAGGTGGTATCCACCTTACCAGTACTGACGTTCTGATTGGGCCAGTAGCAATCGGCCTCTCCAAATCTCCTAGTCGCCAAAGCTACCATAGTGCATCGTAGGAGATATATCTCGCTTATACCGAGATGCACGCTCCCGTCGCTTAAGGCGTAAGGCGCGCAGCGACCGGGCTGGCCCAGTACTGTAGCAGGTCGTGAGTTTTTTCTTTCTCTTCTCCGGTTTTCATTGTTTTCGGCCCAGTTTTTTTTTGTGTGGGTTTCCTCCCCGGTTTTCACTGTTGGTGTCCGGTTTTTTTTTGTTCTTTTTTTCTCCTGGTTTTCTATTTCTTCACTTGGGTTTTCTGGTTTCTTGTTTCCTTTTTCTCTTTATTTTTACCTTTTTATTCCCTTTTTACATCACATATCTACATTTTTGTTACACATTACACATTTTTCATATATGTCAACATATTTTAATACAAGTTTAACATTTTTAAATATACATGATTAACATTTTTTATTAATAAATGTTATCGATGTCTATTGTTTTCATACACATTGTACATTTTTGGTATACATGTAAAATATTTTTAATACTAGTTTAATATTATATATATTATCATTTTTTCAAATATATGTTTTGATGCCTACTTTTCTTCATATATATCGTACATTTTCTTATACATCTGATACAATTTTCTTATACATGTTGAACATTTTATATATACTCGTTGTACAGTTTCCAAATACATGATTAATATTTTAAAATATATAGTTTTGGGTGTCTAATTTTCCACACTTATTTATACTTTTTTATACATCAGGAACATTTTTATATACATGTTTAACATTTTCGAATATATAATTAACATTTTTGAATACTTATACTTTTTGATGTCTACTTTTTTCAGTACATTTTGTGTATACCTTCCAAACATTTTATCTATACACATTAGAAAAATTTCCATTGCATGATTAACATTTTCCAAAATTTATGTAAATGTTTTTGTAACATATATATTTATAATATTTGAAAGTATAAACAGAAGCAAAAGACCTAAAACAAAAAACATGAAGAAAAATGAGCATTGGCCTTCCCGCGCGCTGGGCCAGACCATTTAGGTAAGCGAGGTTTCGAGCGCTAGTTGGACCGACCCATTGGCGAGCTCCCTCAGACGAGAGCTGACTCTGTCTCCTGGGAGCCATAGTTTAAAAAACCGAACCGGAAATCGGACCAGAAAGATTGTCGGTTCAGGTTTTTACCGGTCGGACCGCCGGTTCACCACTTCTTCAACATTTTAATAGTTATTCAACATTTCTCTAAATACTTGTTCAACATTTTTCAAATACTTCTTCAACATTTTTCATATACCCGTTCAACATTTTTTAATACATATTCAACATTTTTAATACATATTCAACATTTTTAATACATATTCAACATTTTCAAATACTTGTACAATATATTTCAAATTCATTGTTCAACATTTTCCAATACGTGTTCAACATTTTTCATTTACTTGTTCAACATTTTTCATGTACTCGTTCAACATTTTTTAATAATTGTTCAACATTTTTAAAATATTTATTCAACATTTTTAATACTTATTCAACATTTTTCATATACATGTTCCACATTTTTTAATACTTATTCAACATTTCTAAATGTGTTTTTGAAGAGTGTTTTTTGTAATATATACATATATATATGTAGAATATTTTTAAAAGTATAAATAAAAGTACAGAAATGAAGCAAAAATAAGAATAGAAAATAAAAAAAGGACAGGTTGTGGCTCCCGCGCTGTTGGGCCGGCCCGTCAGGGGCTCCCTTCGACGCGAGCGCAACGCCCTGCTCGCTGAATGCGAGAAATACCAACGCTCCTTCAGAGACCTCCTTTTTTTAAGGCAAACTCACAAAGCTTTATTGAACTATCACAACGTTTACATGGACGAACAAAAGATCATCTGGGTGGCCTAAGCAAACATGGCAGCCGGTCCCAAGTGTTAAAGCATGCTTTGCAAGTTTGTGAGCCTCGAAATTCGAGGATCTAAACTCACTAGAACGAGCTATGATTTCATGCACTACCGCTCCATACGATGCCGATGTGCCTCCTTTGATTGCATCCACTGCAATCTTCCAGTCAGAGGCAACATAAATTTTGTGGATGTATAGATCCTCCGCAATTGCCATCGCCTCCCTGATAGCTAGGGTCTCTAGGACTTCCGGGTCATTAATGTTTTTGAAGAACACCGTCGAAGCTCCCTGAAAAATTCCTGAAGCGTCTCGACAGATGGTTCCAACAGCTCCAAAGCTTACAGCTCGCGAGACCGCCGCATCGACGTTAATTTTCATATTGTCACCCGGGGGAGGAATCCATGATGATTGTCTAGGAGGTGCTGCAGGCTGCTGTGGTGATACGGGCTTCTTGATCATCAGAGATATATTGATTGATAAAACCATGGGTCGAGTGAGGCGACTGGTAGATGCCCTCATGGATAACCTTGTGTCGCACCGTCCAGAAGGCCCATAGTGTTACAATCATTGTCACGAACTCGTCTTGTGGTAGTGACTCGCTCAATGAGAAAAGCCATTCCTTCGCGCTATCATGTCTTTGCGTGCACATATGTTGTACCATCTCATCGTTCGACAGCGCCCAGATGCATCTAGCCATATTACAGTCAAGGAGAGAGTGGCGCCAGTTGTCATCCGCACCACAAATAGCACATACATGTGTATAAGGCATGTGCTGTGCCGGTGGTGAAGTACATCTCCAATAGGTAATGAATGCCTAGCAAGTCTCCACGTAAAAACTTTCAGTTTAGAGGGAACCTGAGCATTCCAACATGCTGACCACCCTTGACGCTCCCTATTAATATTTGATGTACCTTCAGACTCATCCAACCATGCTTCTCTTCCCATCTTTATTCTGTATCATCTTGTAAACTGAACGTACAGAGAAACGACCCCTTGGGTCCTTGGCCCATGCCCAAAAGTCACTAACTGGTCTAGTGCAAAATGGTATTCTCAAAATGGCCTCCGCATCCACTGGCAGAAACGTGTGTCGCACCACTTCTTCTCACCAAGCTGCCGAAGTTGCATCTATGAGCTCGCTTACCAACTGTGGAGGATGTACCACAGATGATGCAAAAGGTTTCATCAGTCTAGTTCTAGGAATCCAATTATCATCCCAAATGTTCGTCGACAATCCATTGCCGATACGTTTAATAATACCCCTTCAGAGACCTCCTATGTGCCGCTTACTGCGACAAAATGTTGCAGGTTCGCACAGGAGACGGGTCACCTGGGCCAGCCCATTCGCTGCCCTTGGCGGAATGAAAAATCACAAAAAAAAGGGGCGTGCTACGTAGGAATCAAACTCGACAACTTCTATAGATACCCGCGATGCGCAAGCCACTGCGACACACGCGCTACTCTGTAAGAATTGCAGCGGGACTCTTAAAGAACTACAGGCAGCCATGAAAATAAAACAAGTTCACTAAATTCCATAAAAACGAAATTTGTGGGCAACAGATCGAACTCTTCTCCTCACGCCAGGGAGCCAGTCCATAGCCACTATGGTAATTCCCATACATTTTTTAATGTATGACAAAATTTAAACATGTGAACATTTTTTAAAATTTCCGGTTTTTTAAAAACAAATGTGAACTTTTTCTGAAACAAATAGTTTGTGGTGTGTGAACATAATTTAAAAAGGCGAACATTTTGAATTACCAAACATTTTTTGAAACGAGCAAACAAAATTTGAAAACAGGAACATTTTCAGTAAAAATGAACAAAATTTGTAAAAATGAGAACAACAATTAACATTCCAAACAAATTTAGAACTCCAAACTTTTGAAAACACGAACAACATAAACAAAATTTGAAAAAAATGATAACAAAAATTAACATTTTGAACAAATACAGAACAAAAATAAGATTCCGAACAATTTTTAAAACACGAACAACAATGAGAACAAAAATTAACATTCCGAACAATTTTTCAACTCCAAACTTTTGAAAACACGAAAAACATGAACAAAATTTGAAAGAAGATGAGAACAAAAATAAACAGTCTGAACAAATTTTCAGAACAAAAGTAAGATTCTGAACAATTTTTTGGAAAAACAAACAAAATTTGTGAATTAGAACATTTTTTGAAATTTCTGAAGAAAATTTGAAAATGCGAACAATTATTGAGATTCTCGTCATTTCCGAATTTTGTACATTTGAAACAAAATTTGAAAACAGGAAACATTTTCATATATTTTTAACAAAACTTTGAAGAATGTAATCATTTTTGAAAATTCTGGACACTTTTTGAAAAAGGAAAATAAACTTGAAAAAGAAGAAAAAGAAAAAGAAAAATGAGATAAGAAAAATAAAAAATGATAGAAAGCGGGAAAAAACCTGAAAAGAATCAAAATCAAAACAAGAAAAAAAACGATTTAGGGAACCTTTTAGAAGGTTACCAAAACCGTTTGGACCGACTGTGTATATCTGGAAGTGGGCTGGCCCATGTTTTGTCGCTGCCTTGGCTCCTCTGTGCGATCGCCCGACACTTTGCCGCAGCGAGCGTCCAATAGGGTTTTCCGCTCCTGCAGGCGCCCACTTGGGCCGGGCCACGATTAGCGCTGAGCAGCGAACACAAAAGTACAAAAAAAATCGAAAAACGATCTCCACAGGTCTAGATTTATAGCAAAATTTAAACATGTGAACATTTTTTAAAATTTCCGATTTTTTAAAAACAAATGTGAACTTTTCTGAAACAAATATTGTTTGGTGTGAGAACATAATTTAAAAAGGTGAACATTTTTTGAATTACCAAACATTTTTTGAAACGAGCAAATAAAATTTGCAAACCGGAACATTTTCAGTAAAAATGAACAAAACTTGTAAAAATGAGAACAAAAATTAACATTCCAAACAAATTTTGAACTCCAAACTTTTGAAAACACGAACAACATAAACAAAATTTGAAAAAATGATAACAGAAATTAACATTCTGAACAAATTCAGAACAAAAATAAGATTCCGAACAATTTTTAAAACACGAACAACAATGAGAACAAAACTTAACATTCCGAACAATTTTTCAACTCCAAACTTTTAAAAACACGAACAACATGAACAAAATTTGAAAGAAATTGAGAACAAAAATAAACAGTCTGAACAAATTTTCAGAACAAAAGTAAGATTCTGAACAATTTTTTGGAAAAGCGAAAATTTTGTGAATTACAACATTTTTTGAAATTTCTGAAGAAGATTTGAAAACGCGAACAATTATTGAGATTCTCATATTTTCCGAATTTTGTTCATTTGAAACAAAATTTGAAAATAGGAAACATTTTCATATATTTTTAACAAAACTTTGAAGAATGTAATCATTTTTGAAAATTCTGGACACTTTTTGTAAAAGGAAAATAAACTTGAAAAAAAGAAACAAAAAAAGAAAAATAAAAAGAAAAAATGACAAAGAAAAATGAGAAAATAAAAGTAAAAATAATAGAAAGCGGGAAAAAACCAGAAAATAATCAAAACAAGAAAAAAAAACAGATTTAGGGAACCTTTTAGAAGGTTACCAAAACCGTTTGGACCGACTGTGTATATCTGGAAGTGGGCCGGCCCAAGTTTTGTCGCTGGCTCGGCTGCTCTGTGCGATCGCCCGACACTTTGCCGCAGCGAGCGTCCAATAGGGTTTTCCGCTCCTTCAGGCGCCCACTTGGGCCGGGCCACGATTAGCGCTGAGCAGCGAACACAAAAGTACAAAAAAAATCGAAAAACTGTCTCCACAGGTCTTGAACACACAACCATCGAGTTCACGTATGAGTCCACTAGCCACTCGACCTATCCTGCGGGTAGTGATTACTAACAGCGGCAAACTCATAATAAACAATGTGGCGTGCTATTTAATTTCACAGTTTTTTCTGGGAAAAAATTGTGAATTTGAAAAAGTTCATCAAATTTGAAAAAAAGATCATCGAATTTGAAAGTTCTTTCATCGAAATGGAAAAACGTTCATCGAAATTGAAAAAGTTCATGATTTTTGAAAAAAAGTTCATCAAATTTGAAAAAAAATCATCAAATTTGGAAAAAGTTCATCTTATTTAAAAAAAGTTCATCGAATTTAAAGAAAGTTCATCTTATTTGAAAAATAGTTCATCAATTTTGAAGGAAAAAAATCACAAATTTCAAACAAAAACATCGAACCATGAAGAAAAAAAAAGAAAAAAAAGAAACGAAAAAGGAAAAAGAGGAAAAAAGAAAAGGGAAAAGAAAAGAAGAGATAAGAAAAGGTGGAAAAAGAATTTAGTTAACACGAAGGTCGCTGGTTTGATCCTTCGCCGGGACACCTTTTTTGGTTTGAGGAAAGAGGAGATGGGTCGGCCCAGCGCGGGGCGCTACAGGCGCACGTTTGCAAAATACACATTAGCGTGCTCGTGCAGCGCCAAATATGATTCGCCTGTCTCCTAGAAGCGAGACATAGTCGCTCCCACGTTGTCTCCAGAAAAAAGTCGCTCCCAAGATGCACTAAACAAATCACGATTTTTGACGAGCGAATGTCCACCAGGCAGGCCCACGCCAACATACGTATTAGCTGAAGCCCCAGGTCCACGAAGATTACGGTTCATGGGGGAGCTTATCTGAGAATTTGCTATAGATCGCGTGTAGCGATCCTAGATGGAGCGATCGCTCACATAATCCATAAATGGGCCAACGACACTCGCTGGCTCCGCTCGCATGTATGATTGCTCACTCGAGTATAAATTTCTTATATTTTTCACCATGTTTAAGAATTTGTTCAATTAATCAGTTAACTTGTTGATTAATCAATACTCGTAGGGTCACTGACGAGCTGATAAACTAATAAATTAGTTGATTAATTGATTAACTTGCAGATTAACTTCCATTACCTGACATACCACGGCATCACCGTGGAGTTCCTCTCCACCTTCGAGCATACTCTCGAGGATTCGAGGGTACCGGCGAGGTGCTCCTTCACACTCAAAGGAGTTCAACGTACGATGACGCTTGAGCAGTGGTGCAACGCCTTTGGGTTCGAGAACCAAGGGTTCTCGACACTAGGGGTGTGCCCATCGCTGATGCGTTGGGTACGTGGGAGCTAATCTCCGTTAAGGATGAGCACGACCTCTCCGGCAAGAAGGCATCAAGCATACAAAACCCCGCCATTCGTTACCTCATGATATTCCTTGCCAATACTATTTTTGGTAGGCAGAACATCGGGGGCATGTCAAGCTATGACATGTGTGTGCTCCACGTAGCACTTCATCCCAACTACGCTCCCAAGCCTAACATGAGAGCTTTTCTGATGCACCACCTCGACCGGCAGCACAAGCAGACGAGGGGCGTTGTTGTGGTGGGAGGCATAGTGACTCGACTCGCCGAGCACTTTGGCCTCGATGTTGATGAGATGCATCATGTCCCAGGTCCTACGGTGCTCAACCGTAGTATCATGACTAACATATATTTTATTGGGCCTGTGCAAGGGGGACCTTTGCTACAAATGCCCCCTACCTAACATTCAAACTATCGATGTGCGCTTGCCCTTGCTGCAAGCTTTTATTTCTATGCGTGATATGTGGCTACTCTGCATTGATGAAATCAATGAGTACAGGCACACAGTCGGGTTCGGGAACAATGTTCAACCCGTACCCGCTCCTGAGTGGGATGACACAGCAGCAGGGCAATGCACCCTGGTATGCACCAAACTTTCCGGCACAGCCTGCACCGCAATTCACACCGTAGGTTCACTTTGGGCAGCCACACGACTATGTGCCTAGGGTTGAGTTTCAGCAGATGCAGCAGCATGTAGGAGGGATCCTTACAGACCTCCTAGAGGCCAACAACAACATTAACCTGCTCGGTGGGAACATATAGTCCCTCTTTTCTTTTTTGGCAGCCACACCCTGGCACGGGAGGCCAATCCTCTATTGGCCCCTCTCAGATGTAGTAGCCACACTTTGGCCAGAGGAGTAATGATGACGAGGACATGGACTACAGAGTAGGCCAAGAGCCTAAGCTTGGGGGGAGCTCATCCCCGAGTTATCCATGCATGCATATTTTATTTTTCCTCTTTTTCTTTTTGTTTTTGTTCTTACCATGTTTAATTCCAGTTTGCATAATAAATTTGAGGAGCAAGCTTTTGTCTTTCCTTGTTGCAATTCTCTTCATTTGTGTTTTGTTTCTTCAAGCCCACAGGTTTGTTCTCCGCTAGCAAGTTGGAAATGAAGAGAATGAAGTGGAAGTTTGACTGAGGGAAGAAGTGAACAATCGCGAGAAGGTATAACATATGCATAATCCCTTGTCTCGCAATATTATTTGAGAAAGAATTATCAGTTGACTGGTTGCACTTAAGTGAGTTCCCCGCGTTAGTTGAATATCATTTTTCATAACTCCCAACTTCAGATTTTGCTAGCAAAACCTTGTGGTAAAGCATGTTTTTGTTCCAATAAAAGTTACAGAAAACTGGGGGGTTTCAATTCTTGAAGAGAATGAGTAGTCAAGTAGTTCAACTCCACTTGCTGAATTTGATTGACTTAATGACACATATTGATAGAGTTACTTGGAAGAATGAATATTTAAAGTGATTGAGGTTATGCCAAAATTTATTCGCAATACCAAAATTGTGGAGCTTCAAGCCTAGGCTGGTTTTACATCCCGTTGCTATATGTTGAGATAATTCGCATAACTGCGACGCCATCACAAACTTGAAGATTGTGTGGTAAATGATCGACCTTCTCCAAAGAAGTGTGTATATGGTAAATAAGAGCACTGATCACCGAGTCCGAAGAGACAATCATTCTTGATCCATAGTGCACAAAATTAAGCCACAATGGAACCCAATTGCATATAGTAAATTTTGGCATAACCCCGCCACAAAGAATTGAAGTTCCAAAGAGTAACGATAGAGAGAAGTGTTTGAAAGCCATGACTAGGAGGCACTAGTAGGGGTCAATGAAATACTTGAGTTCTCTGTTGTCTTTATATCCGAGACCCCCTAATGCTTTTGAATAATGAGTTTGAATTGAAATATCCTTCTAAAAAGAAATGCTCTCACTTGGCTAAACACTTGGTTAGCGAAGAAAATTTGGCTTGAAATTATAACTAGTGATAAAAGACTACATGTGGGTAGGCAACGAGCTTAGGTGTAGCCATTCAATTGCAAATACCTTCTTGAATGACATTGCAGGATAAGAGAAGATGGATATGATGTATCTTATTGAGCCGGTAAAACTTCTTTCTATTCAATCAAGCTCCCTTTCACTCTCTTGGTTTCTTGTTTGCTCGAGGACGAGCAAATCCTAAGCTTGGGGGAGTTGATGGCTCGAGAATTTGTGATGTTTTTGTAGTGATTTTTGCTTGGTTTCATTGGAATTCTCATTACTCTTCGAATATTTCTAATGCTAGTCCCTCAAAAGAGAAGAAAATCCACTTTCTCAATCTTTGGCAGGAAATAACAGTTATGAAAGGAAACCAAGGAGGATTGTTGTAAATCAAGCCAAATGGATCAACTTTCCTGGAGAAATTGAAGTCAACGGACGCACCAAAGTAAAAGGCGATGTTCCATATGACCGCAAGCACTCGTATGAGTGGTCATATGGACTGCCATCAACTCCACCATGTCTATACAAGCAACTTTTGTAAAGGATCCGAGAAGAGAGGAGAACCCTAGCCTCCGCCACACCACCCAGAACAGGGGAAGGGAGGATCTGAAGAACTGTCGAAGATCTTCTTAGTCTTCGGTTCTTTCATCTCAATCATCATCATCACGCCTTTCAATATTGTAAAAGGAATCCCAGTTGGGAGAACAATTGTAACTGTACTCAATCTCATCTGGAGATCAAGACTATTTGAATTATCCATTTCATCTTAATATGGATCTTCACGGTATTATCGATATGGTTTTCATGGGTTTTATCTTCATTATGATTTATTCTCCTCTTACAAAGTGTGAGTAATTCCCCTAGGCGTGGGAGATGTAGGTGAGTGGTAAGATTAAATTGTGCCTATTCTATATGTCATCAGTTTCATTCGTAGTAGTATGATCTATCTAGTATGTTGTTATGTTGTGGTGAACTCTATGCATGTTATCCAATTTAAGGGCCCAGGCAACATGATCTCAAGACTTACACATGTAACACATATTGTTTAGGAAATCTGTGACCTCTAGCGTGATAGGTGGAGATATCTATGAGGACCGAACACAATATGAGATAACGGTGATCCATTGAACTTAATGCTTGGTTCTGGTTTAAGGACCTTAATTGTGGAAACGACCACTCTGGGGCAACGGAGAAATAGGACAAAAGAATGAAATATAATCCCTAGTGAAGGAGTTTCATAACCCTAGGGAGAACCGCCTACAAAACACTTATATCAAATGCTATGAGTATAATATAAGATAACTGGTATTACCGTCGCACTGGCACACTTAATAAATTCTTACCATGAGTTGAAACCTCTCCGCACCTAATCTCTTCATTGCAGGAAACCCAACCATAGTTTTATTCATGTTATTTACTTATATTAGTTCTTTTAGTAGTTACTACAATTTCCTTTATACTTGACAAACTGGTTTATTCGTGACTCAGGACATTAACGATATTTGCGGAAGCACAAGCAGTTACTTCACATAAAAAATGTGACACCTTGCGTGTGACAGAAATGCTACCTACAAATACTCTCAGCCGCTCTTCGTTGGGAGAATTACTCATTGGTATACTTCTGCGAAAGTGCTACACTACCCTGTTTCGCTTGCAGGCATCAGCTAGGGTTTGGTCGTGTCGGGTTTCGAGGAGGCAGGCGTTGTCGGGAGTGGAAGTGTGGACTGGTCTGTCCATGGCTGAGGGAGTCCTGGACTAAGGGGTCCTCGGGCGTCCTGCCTGTTAGCCATGGGCCGGACTGATGGGCTGTGAAGATACGAAGACCGAAGACTCTACCTGTGTCCGGATGGGACTCTCCTTGGCGTGGAAGGCAAGCTTGGCGTCCACGATATGAAGATTCCTCTCTCCGTAACCGACCTTATGTAACCCTAGATCCCTCCGGCGTCTATATAAACCGGAGGGCTAGGTCCGTAGACATATATACAATCATAGTCATACATGCTAGATTTCTAGGGTTTAGCCATTACGATCTCGTGGTAGATCCACTCTTGTAATACTCGTATTCATCAAGATCAATCAAGCAAGAAGTAGGGTATTACCTCCATAGAGAGGGCCCGAACCTGGGTAAACATTGTGTCCCCCGTCTCCTGTTACCATCGACCTTAGACGCACAGTTCGGGACCCCCTACCCGAGATCCGCCGGTTTTGACACCGACATTGGTGCTTTCATTGAGAGTTCCACTGTGCTGTCATCAAAAGGGTTGATGGCTCGCCTTGTCGTCGAGGAAAATATCACCTCCGGAGGAGCCCTGGCCCCAGGCCAAACCCTCCGGCTGGGCGGCTTCGTCATGACCTCCAGTTCGGCCCTCAAGCCGACGATGACCTCTCGAGTCATCAAAAATCGCCTCCGCATGGATCCCGAATACTCCACACAGATGGAACCGACGGAGTTATCGTCTTTAAACAAACTCCTAGATTGCATTGCCGCCTTGGGGGTCGCTATGGACTACGATCGGATTGGGCTTAAACCCGACCAGAGAGAAATTAAAACTCCACCGATCACCCACCAGGTAGCGGTAGTCGAGGAGCAAGACCACTCTTCCTCTATCTTGAGGACGAACTATGTTCGGATCACCGATCTCGAAGAGCCGAATACTCTCCGGCAGAAAGACATGCCTTGTCCTCCAAACATAGAGCCGGGCGACAAGCCTAGAAAATCATTCGATATCCCAGAGCCCGAACTGTCAAGTCCAAAAGATCTTCAAACTCCGGATCCAAAATTGGGTCAGGGTTCGGATTTAAATCCGCCCACCCACCCGGACATAAGCGCTCTCATGAGCATACAACAGCAGTCTCAGGAAACGGTCCATCACTTCTGGGCCGGATTCCTTCTTGTCAAAAGCAAGATTAAAGATTGTCGTGATGAAGACGCGATCTCAGCATTCCGCACCAATTGCACGGACGAAGGAATCCTCAATGCCATCAACCGCCGTCGCATGTTACACTTCACTGACTTGGCAACTATCGTACAGAAGTACAGCGCAATGGAAAGCGCCTGGAAAACTCAGGCAGCCCGTTGGGAACCATCGGTCCCCACTCAACCCCTTGTTCAGGCGAAAAGGGCACACCCTCGTGGTACGCCCGGTCCAATAGTAAAGAAATACAAGCCAATTACGGGGCGCGGAACCGTTCTGGAAGGATGGCTCGATGGGCCATGCAAAATACACACAACACCAGATAACATACCAACCCATAGCCTAGAGCATGTTGGATACTCCGGCAAGTGGCCAAGAGCGGCGAGGACATCCTCACCAAGAATACCCCAGAACAACACCCCCCGGAAGATGACAACCTCAAAGTATTGACGGTCTTTGAGAAATTCGCTTCAAACAATAGGCGCAAAAGGCACTCCGCGAACTCGCCGAAGTCTGCCAAATCGCAGCAATAAACCCTTGGAACGACACAGCTATAACTTTTAATGCCAGTGAGGAACTAAAATACGGGACAGTCCGAGCACCAAGCCGCCTTGGTCCTCAATCCAATCGTGGACGGCTTTCGGCTCACCAAGTTCTCATGGACGGCGGCAGCAGACTAAACCTCATTTACGAAGATACACTCCACAAAATGGAAATAGACAGGAGCCGCATCGAGCAAAGCAGCACGACCTTCCGAGGAATCATTCCTAGTCGGGAGGCGCGGTGTGCGGGAAAAATCACACTTGACGTGGTATTCGGCACGCCGGAGAATTATCGGTCTGAAGAGATAACCTTCCAAGTGGCCCCTTTCAACAGCGGATATCACGCCCTCTTGGGGCGAGATGCATTTACACGCTTCCAAGATATACCTCATTACGGGTACATGAAGCTTAAGATGCCCGGGCCCAATGGTACAATCACTCTCGCCAGTGACCCGAACATAGCACTCCGTGCCGAAAACAAAACCGCATCCCTCGCCCTTGAGGCATTATCTGAAGCCCTAACGGCTGAAGAATTAACCGCACTGCGCTCCACGATGGATAGGGATGATGTGATCCTAGACAAACGACCCAAATCCACCTCTTTCAAATCAGCAGAAGAAATAGTCAAAATCCAAGTCCATCCAACTGACCCCAACAAGATAGCATCCATCGGGGCACAACTCGACCCAACGGTCGACGCCGCGCTACGAGAGTTCCCGCGTGATAACTGGGACATATTCGCCTGGCACCCCTCTGACATGCCAGGAATCCCACGCAGGTTGGCCGAACACAGCCTCAATATCTTAAAGGGATATAAACCAGTCAACAAACACTGCGGCATTTTTCTGAACCCAAACAACAAGCTATGGGAGAGGAGCTAGCCAAGTTACTCAAAGCCGGATTCATCAGAGAAATAAAGCACCCGGACTGGCTAGCGAACCTGGTGATGGTACCCAAGAAGGATAAATCATGGCGCCTATGCGTCGACTTCAAAGACCTCAACAAGGCTTGCGCTAAGGATCCCTTCCCCCTCCCTCGCATCGATCAGATTATTGACGCAACCGCAGGACACGACTCACTGTGTTTCCTTGACGCGTACTCCGGATACCATCAAATCAAGATGAAGGAGTCCAATCAATCCGCAACGACATTCATTACCCCATATGGGCCTTTCCGCTTCAACACTATGCCTTTCGGGCTCAAAAACGCTGGCGCCACTTACCAACACATGATTCAAACATGCCTGGAAAAGAAGATCGGCAAGACAGTAGAAGCATATGTGGACGACGTCATCATCAAGACCAGGCACGTCGAGTCACTAATAGACGATTTACGTCTCACATTTGTTAACCTCCGTGCATATGACATTAAGCTCAATCCGGAAAAGTGTGTTTTCTGCGTTCTTGCTGGAAAACTGCTGGGCTTCATTGTTTCTAGTAGAGGAATCGAAGCAAATCCAGCCAAAATCCGAGCTTTGTCACAGTTGGCTACACCAACAGACCTTAAACAGGTCCAAAAACTCGTTGGATGCGTGGCAGCATTAAGCCGCTTTATCTCTAGATTGGGAGAAAAGGCATTGCCACTGTATCGCCTACTCCGGTGCACCGATCACTTCGAGTGGACGGATGCGCAACGGCCGGACTAGAAGAAATAAAAGCCCTTCTAGCGAGCAACCCAATCCTGGCCGCGCCAAACGTCGGCGAAACCATGCTATTGTACATATCGGCAACACACCAGGTGGTGAGCGCCGTGCTCATCGTTGAGCGAGAGCAGGACGGACATAAGTTCCCGCTTCAGAAGCCGGTATATTATGTATCCACCGTTCTCACACCATGCAAATCCCGGTACCCCCATTATCAAAAGATAGCATACGCGGTCTTCATGGCATCCTGGAAGCTGCGACACTACTTCCAAGAGTGTTCGATCACGGTGGCTTCCGAAGTACCACTCAATGATATAATAAACAACCGCGATGCTACGGGCCGGATTGCCAAATGGGCCATTGAGCTCCTTCCATTCGACAAAACATACAAACCATGTCGAGCCATTAAATCCCAAGTATTGGCGGACTTCATCGCCGAATGGACAGAGGCCGAACTCCCTAAGGAGTACGGCACATATTCCAACTGGGTCATGTATTTCGATAGCTCCAAAATGCTGGAAGGATTAGGAGCGGGCGTCGTTTTAACGTCTCCCACTGGAGACGTAGTACAGTACGTACTCCAAATATTATACACAGACTCCAACAACGCAGCCGAATACGAGGCCTTATTGCATGGTCTTCGGATGGCCGTCTCCATGGGCATACAATGCCTGGAAGTGCGCGGGGACTCAAACCTCGCAATATCTCAAATAAATGGAGACTTTGACGCCAAAGACCCGAAGATGGCGGCTTATCGCAATGCCGTCCTGAAAATGTCGGCTCGGTTTGAGGGGCTCGAGTTTCATCACGTAGCTCGAGAAAGTAACCAAGCGGCAGACGTCCTTGCTCGAATCGGCGCCAAGCGCGACCCCGTCCCACCTAACATCTTTCTGGAAAGGCTTTTCAAGCCATCCGTGGTGTGTCAAGGGGAGAGCGGCAACACCACTCCGGACCTGAACACAACCCCAGATTCCGAGCACACCGATATCATCGGGGGCTTGGCCACTGAAGTAACACCGTCGGCCCATCTCATTATGGCAGTCATTGCCCCATGGACCGAACCCTTCTTGGCCTACCTTAATAGGAAGGTACTCCCCGAGGATCAGAATGAGGCCCGCCGCATTGTCCGGCGTTCGAAGGCCTACAAGGTTCACGACGGAGAGCTCTACAAGAAAAGCGCTATCGGAGTCCTTCAAAGATGTATCTCCGAGGAAGAGGGGTGGTAGCTCTTGGCTGAAATTCATGCCGGTCTCGGCGGGCACCACGCCGCAGCTCGGGCCCTTGTTGCAAGGCCTTCCGTACAGGTTTTTATTGGCCGACGGCCCGAGCAGATGCACAGGACCTTGTCCAACGTTGCTTCGGATGCCAGCTTTTGCCAACCAGAGCCATATGCCACCCACTGCTCTGCAAACAATCCCCATCACTTGTCCTTTTGCGGTCTGGGGACTTGATATGGTTGGACCCCTTAAAGGAGGAAGCCATAAGAAAAAATATCTGCTGGTCATGGTGGGTAAATTTACTAAGTGGATAGAGGCCAAACCAGTTAAACGGCTGAAGCCGGACCAGTGATAGATTTTATATCTGGCGTTGTACACCGTTATGGTGTTCCACACAGCATCATCACCGTTAATGGCTCCAACTTTACAGCCGATGAGGTGAAAAATTGGTGTGCCAACCTGGGCATTAAGCTCGATTACGCCTCCATCTATCACCCGCAAACAAACTGTCAAGTCGAACGAGCCAATGGTCTTATTATGAGCGGCATCAAACCTAGGCTGGTGCGGTCTTTGAAGGAATTAGACAAGCACTGGGTCGAGGAGCTTGACTCCGTACTTTGGGGGCTGCAGACCACGCCCAATCGCACTACCGGATACACACCTTTCTTCATGGTGTACGGCGCAGAGGCTGTGTTACCCCGCGACATTATTCAAGACTCACCTTGAGTGCGCTTGTACGAAGAGAGAGAGGCCAAGCTCGACCGGCAGGACAGCCTAGACGCCCTGGAGGAGGAGCGCGACGTCGCAAAAGCCCGTTCCGCATTTTACCAACAGCAGGCCCGCAGATACCAAAGCAGAGAAGTATGGGCCAAGACTTATAATGTTGGCGAACTCGTTCTATGCTTGCCGGAGAAGAAAAAGGACAAACTCAAGCCCAAATGGAAGGGTCCCTTCATCATTGACGAAGTTCTCACTGGAGGAGCATACCGGCTGCGTGATGCGTCAGACAACCGCCTAGAGCCGAACCCTTGGAACGCAGCCAGACTCCGGAGATTCTATGTCTAGCGCCGAACTCGTTGTGCGTCTCCTTCTCCCTATTGTTCCCATTGCTTTTTCCTCTCTTTTCGCCTTTTCCTTTTTTCTAGCCTTAAAGCTTTTCGTGCGGCTCAACCACGCACCTGTGGCATACACATACTTAAATATGTACGTCCATTATACCTAGGGGCTTCTTTGACAGAAGCTTGTTAATGTTATTTTTTGAGCATCAAAGCTCATCACATATGCACATTTTCCCCATATGTACCTTTTCTTCACCATTATATGCATCGATATGACTTAAGTTTTGGCCAAGCTGGGTTGCCTGGCTCCTGTGCTTATGCCCTACGTTCCCGTTAGTTCGGCTAGGGCATAAAGGGAGCACCTCTGCGATTGTTACTGCCGGGTCATCCGGATGTGTACCTCAGACTGGGTGAAGTTGAAAGCTAGCGTTCTAAAGGGAATATTCTGTCGGTGGATTAAAGACGTTTTGGCATTCACCCCATTGTGAACCCCCAGATGTTACTTATACTGCGATTGTTACAATTACAGTTCGGACATGCATTTTCACGCATGCAGACCCAGGGAAAGGAACCCCTAACGGAACTATTCTCTCTGGAAGATGTTTCTTACAATTATAATGTAATATAACATAACTAGCCGGATACAACTTGTCTGTTCAAGCAACTATGACCCCTACGCCTGGTTTCCACGCATACCCCGGTCTATTTTACCGCTCAGGTATTCGGAAACACTCTGCCCCTTCAGGTCCAGAGGTCGAAGCAAAAATGTCTGCCATGGCAATCGTATTAGAATTTAGCTAGAAAGGAAAGTACATAGTCACGTGGACTCAAAAATTTCCTCCTCTATACCGTCCAGCAGGTTGTCTGACTTACAATCCCGCTGGGAATACTTAGCGGCTACTTTTACTTGGTCATATACCAAATTAACGGGAACTTCTTTCCCATCTGACCCTAGAGGTCCGACCCGGGCCATATGATTCGGATCAAGCTTGGTGTACCGTGTTTTCACCATGGCCCAGGCCTCTCGTGCACCTTCCCGGCAGGCCGATATCTTCCACAATCGAATGCGCCGCCGCGCTCCCTTAAATAGCTCTAGGAGCTCCTCCATCTTTCCTGGAGGGGAGGCAGACGGCCACAAGGCCTTGGCAACTCTTCGCATCGCCTGCCGAGCCCGCTCGTGCATGTGCAATAGCTCTTGTAGCAGATCACCCGAGAATCCAGACATCTCCTCTTCGGGACGACCGGTCAGCATACCTGCAGACATAACTCTGTCAGTTCTTGTTATCTCCGAATTATTCGAAAGTAAGTTCAACCACATACTGAATATGCCACATCGAAGCCTCTTATTTTCCTTCACGGAATCAGCCAGCTAGGCCCGTACATCTTTCAGTTCTTCGCCCAACTGGGTCTGGGCATCCTGCAGCTTGTTTTTCTCATCTCTGACTCGGGTCAGAACACGCTCGCCTGCGGCGTGTAGTCTTTTGGCCTCTTTCTCGTCCGCTTGAGCGGCTTTCAATTTCTCCTCCAGTTGATTTGACGATCCTGTTAGGAGATAAGCAACAGTATTAGCACAGTTGGTATATAATTATTGTTTCTCGATGGAGGGAAATATTACCAGAGGACACCTTCTTGGCATTCTCCAGTTCGGCGGTAACAGTTGTTAGCTGTGTCCGACACTTTTCCAACTCTTGGGCTAGCAGGTCGTTCTTCTTCATAAGAACCTGGTTATACAACGATCCTTAAATCATTTGTACCAACTGCTTCAAGTCTCGGGCGCTACTGGCATATGGTTATCATATTCGGACAAAGTAAACTTACTTGCACATCTTCTAAATGCTGAGTCGTGGCTCTGTTAAGCCCGTCTCGAGCAGCTCGGATGTACGCATCAGCCGAGCTGAAGGCGTTAAACGTCTCTTCTGATAAACTGGGGTCTCGTAAAATGGCCCTTCGACGCTGATGATTCATGGCGCTCTCCACTTCCGAGTTGGTGACGGATACATCATCTGAATCCTCGGCTGGAGGACAGTCCGGTGTCACCCCCGTTTCAGCCCCTGTCTTTACGGCAGGATTTGGATCCCGGCTGGGGGGAGTATGACCGGCCGGACCCCCGGACACAGTCCGGCACACTCTTTTCCTGATACAGGACAAACATAGAAGTCACAATTGGATGCGACAGCTGAAGAACATGTTTGCAAGTCCATGCCTCCTCAATGAAGGCTCGGCCGTGTCTTCGTTTGCCTTCCTCTTCGAAGGCTTGTCCGGCGCGGGGGGCGCTCTCTTTGGAGATGCCCCTGGGGCAGCACGGCGTGCCGAACGCCTCCCCTTTTGAGCACAGGACGGTGCGGTGGGTGAGGCAGAATGAGAGAACTCTTTTGAATGAGATGTCTCCTGATTACTTACGTGTGAAGCAGGGAGAAGACCGGGATAATCGGCGATGATGGCCACTTCGTGCCGTCGTAGCTCGCCTGGTAAAACACCCCGTCCTCGAGCACCACGAATATATCCGGATCCTCTTCGAATCCAGGGTCAAGATCCCGATTGTGGCCTTCGGGCTGCGGGGCGGGGCTATGAAGCCCTTCGGAAATTTTTCGCCAGTGCTGTCATACATGGACGGATTAATATTCACTGAAAGTAGCTCAGGAAGAGGAGTGTGTAGAGCAGAGGAGTTGGGACTTACCCAGCTAGGAGGACTGTACATGGAAAATCCATCTCTGTGCTTGATACGCAGAAATTCCTCTTCCTCCCCTTTGAACAGTTCGGCCAATATATTGGCCAGAGCGGCAGGGGTGTCAGGATCCTTCTTGCCACAGCGGGAGGTGTCATCCTCCCCTTTGTAGTGCCACATGGGAAGCCCTCTGTATTGGAGTGGCTGAACTCCCCGTACTATGAAGGTCGCCATTACTTCGACTATTGATAATCCGGACTGAGCGAGTGTCCTGATCTTGCTCATGAGTTGACGAACATCCGCATGGTCTTCCTCCTCGAGGCTCCGAGGGCGCCAGCTGTGGCGTTTCTTCAAAGGAACGCTTGTGAATTCGGGAAGACCCCTCCGAACTGGGTCTGGAAGTGCGACGTCCTCTATATAGAACCATTCAGAAGGCCACTCTTCGGATGCCTTCTTTGGTGTGCTGGATAGGTATCCGGTATTGGCGATGCGTGATACGTCTCCGCCGTATCTACTTTTCCAAACACTTTTGCCCTTGTTTTGGACTCTAACTTGCATTATTTGAATGGAACTAACCCGGACTAACGCTGTTTTCAGCAGTGTTATTTATGTGCAGAAACAAAAGTTCTCGGAATGACCTGAAACTCCACGGAACGTATTTTTGGAAAATATTAAAAATACTAGAAGAAGAATCCACGTCAGGGGGGCCTCCACCTGTCCACGAGGGTGGGGGCGCGCCTGCCCCCCCTGGGCGCGCCCCTGCCTCGTGGGCCCCTGACACTCCACCGACCTCAACTCCAACACCATATGTTCGTGTTCGGGGAGAAAAAAACCAGAGAGAAGGATTCATCGCATTTTACGATACGGAGCCGCCGCCAAGCCCTAAAACCTTTCGGGAGGGCTGATCTGGAGTCCGTTCGGGGCTCCAGAGAGGGGAATCCGTCACCGTCGTCATCATCAACCATCCTCCATCACCAATTTCATGATGCTCACCGCCGTGCGTGAGTAATTCCATCGTAGGCTTGCTGGACGGTGATGGGTTGGATGAGATTTATCATGTAATCGAGTTAGTTTTGTTAGGGTTTGATCCCTAGTATCCACTATGTTCTGAGATTGATGTTGCTATGACTTTGCTATGCTTATTGCTTGTCACTAGGGCCCGAGTGCCATGATTTCAGATCTGAACCTATTATGTTTTCATGAATATATGTGAGTTCTTGATCCTATCTTGCAAGTCTATAGTCACCTACTATGTGTTATGATCCGGCAACCCCGAAGTGACAATAATCGGGACCACTCCCGGTGATGACCATAGTTTGAGGAGTTCATGTATTCACTATGTGTTAATGCTTTGGTCCGGTACTCTATTAAAAGGAGGCCTTAATATCCCTTAGTTTCCATTAGGACCCCTCTGCCACGGGAGGGTAGGACAAAAGATGTCATGCAAGTTCTTTTCCATAGGCACGTATGACTATATTCGGAATACATGCCTACATTACATTGATGAATTGGAGCTAGTTCTGTGTCACCCTATGTTATGACTGTTACATGATGAACCGCATCCGGCATAATTCTCCATCACCGATCCAATGCCTATGAGCTTTTCACATATTGTTCTTAGCTTATTTACTTTTCCGTTGCTACTGTTACAATCATTACAAAACCCAAAAATATTACTTTTGCTACCGTTACCGTTACTTCCATATTACTTTGCTACTAAATACTTTGCTGCAGATACTAAGTTATCCAGGTGTGGTTGAATTGACAACTCAACTGCTAATACTTGAGAATATTCTTTGGCTCCCCTTGTGTCGAATCAATAAATTTGGGTTGAATACTCTACCCTCGAAAACTATTGCGATCCCCTATACTTGTGGGTTATCAAGACTATTTTCTGGCGCCGTTGCCGGGGAGCATAGCTCTATTCTTTTAGTCACTTGGGATTTATATCTGCTAGTCATTATGAAGAACATGAAAGACGCTAAAACAACAATTTATCCCTCAACTACGAGGGGAGGTAAGGAACTGCCATCTAGCTCTGCACTTGATTCACCTTCTCTTTTGAGTAAGCTTGCGACACCTAAACCTGCTTCTGCTATTTATTCTGATATGTCGC
Organism: Aegilops tauschii subsp. strangulata; assembly: GCF_002575655.3. NCBI lineage: Eukaryota > Viridiplantae > Streptophyta > Magnoliopsida > Poales > Poaceae > Aegilops > Aegilops tauschii. Next base: position 327,992,219 of record NC_053040.3, read on the forward strand.
ATGTTATTGATGATGCCACTTCTGCTATGCATGATACTTATGATGAAACTACTTCTATGCTTGATACTACTGTGCCACTTGGTGAATTTCTTGATGAACAACTTGCTAGGGCTAGAGAGAATGAAATTATTGAAACTGATAATATTGAAGATAGTGATGATGAAGACTCTCCCCCTAATAAATATGAATTGCCTGTTGTGCCTGAGGGTTATGTTATGGATGAAGAATCCGCTAGAGCTATTCTTGCCTGCAATGATAGAAGTGATCTTAAGAAATTATTAGCTAAATGGAAGCAGCAATCTCTTAATGCTAGAATGAAACCTGACCCTGCTTTTGCTACTTCACCTATCTGTGTTACTGATAAGGATTATGAATTCACTGTTGATCCTGATATAATTACTTTGGTTGAATCTGATCCTTTGTATGGTTATGAATCTGAAACTGCAGTGGCACATCTTACTAAATTAAATGATATAGCCACCCTGTTCACTAATGATGAGAGAACTCGCTACTTTTATATCCTTCAAATATTTCTGTTCTCATTAAAGGGTGATGCTAAGATATGGTTCAACTCTCTTGATCCTGGTTGTGTGCGTAGTCCCTAGGATATGATTTATTACTTCTCTGCTAAATATTTCCCTGCTCATAAGAAACAAGCTGCTTTAAGGGATATATATAATTTTGTGCAAGTTGAAGAAGAGAGTCTCCCACAAGCTTGGGGGAGGCTTCTCCAATTACTTAATGCTTTGCCTGATCATCCTCTGAAGAAAAATGAAATACTTGATATCTTTTATAATGGACTAACCGATGCTTCCAGAGATTACCTGGATAGTTGTGCTGGTTCTGTTTTCAGGGGAAGAACACCGGATGAAGCTGAAATTCTATTGAATAATATGTTGACAAATGAAAATAATTGGACACTTCCTGAGCCAACTCCCGAGCCTACTCCTAAACCAACTCCGAAGAAGAGAGGTGTTCTATTTCTCAGTCCTGAAGATATGCAAGAGGCAAAGAAGTCTATGAAAGAAAAAGGTATTAAAGCTGAAGATGTTAAGAATTTACCTCCTATTGAAGAAATACATGGTCTTAATTTACCGCCTGTTGAAGAAACATATGATCTTAATCCATAACCTATTGAAGAAACTCATGGTCTTGATAACCCGACACAGGTAGTGAAGGTAAATTCTCTCTATAGATATGATAAAGCTGAGATCCCTCCTACTAAGTTTGCTAGCCAATATTTGGATGAATTTGATAACTTTATGGTTAAGCAAGAAGATTTTAATGCTTATTTTGGTAGACAGTTAAAACAAAATGCTTATATGATTGAACACTTGGGTGATTATATGTCTAGAGTTAAAGGTGAACTTAAACTCATTAGTAAACATGCTTCTATGGTCACCACTCAAGTAGAACAAGTACTTAAAGCTCAAAATGATTTGCTCAGTGAATTAAATAGTAATAATAATGATTATGCTGTTAGAGTGGCTACTAGAACTGGTAAAATGACTCAGGAACCTTTGTATCCTAAAGGCCACCCTAAGAGAATTGAGCAAGATTCTCAGAGAAATAATATAGATGCACATAGTCCTTCTAAAAAGAAGAAAAAGAAAAATGATAGGACTTTGCGTACTTCTAGTGAACCTATTGCTGAACCACCTGAGAATCCAAATGATATTTCTATTTCTGATGCTGAAACACAATCTGGTAATGAACATGAACCTAGTAATAATGTTAATGATGATGTTCATGACGATTCTCAACCTAGCAATGACAATGATGTAGAAATTGAACCTACTGTTGATCTTAATAACCCACAATCAAAGAATCAACGTTATGATAAGAGAGACTTTGTTACTAGGAAACACGGTAAAGAAAGAGAACCATGGGTTCAGAGACCCATGCCTTTTCCTCCCAAACCATCCAAGAAAAAGGATGATGAGGATTTTGAGCGCTTTGCTGAAATGATTAGACCTATCTTTTTGCGTATACGTTTAACTGATATGCTCAAAATGAATCCTTATGCTAAGTACATGAAAGAAATTGTTACTAATAAAAGAAAGATACCGGAAGCTGAAATTTCCACCATGCTTGCTAATTATACCTTTAAGGGTGGAATACCAAAGAAACTTGGAGATCCAGGAGTACCCACTATACCATGCTCCATTAAAAGAAACTATGTTAGAATCGCTTTATGTGATCTTGGAGCCGGTGTTAGTATTATGCCTCTCTCTTTATATCGTAGACTTGACTTTTGACACCTACTGAAATATCTTTGCAAATGGCCGATAAATCAACTGATATACCTGTCGGTATTTGTGAGGATGTGCCTGTTGTGGTTGCAAACGTTACTATTTTAACGGACTTTGTTATTCTTGATATTCCCGAGGACGATAGTATGTCTATTATTCTTGGAAGACCCTTTTTGAATACTGCAAGGGCTGTTATTGATTGCAACAAAGGCAATGTCACTTTTCACGTTAATGGTAATGAGCATACGGTACACTTTCCGAGGAAACAACCTCAAGTCCACAGTATCAATTCTATTGGAAAAATTCCATCGATTATTTTTTGAGGTTTTGAATTTCCTCTTCCTACTATCAAGAAGAAATATGATATTCTTATTATTGGGGATGTGCATATCCCCGTTGAGGTAACATAGTGTTATTCGAAATTTCTCCGGTTCCATGTTATTCGGAATGAGTTTGTTAACAAGACTTGATCAACCTTGTTAGTGGATTCCTTTTGATGAGCATGAGATGGATGAAGTTAGAAAGCACAACCTTCTGTACCCTCCTTTTACTTTCTGTTATTTAGTTGAAAAAAGTAAAAATAGTATTTTTCTGTCAGTTTTCTGAATTATCCGTGCAATATAAAAATACCCCAAAAATAAAAGTTCTCCAAATGCCCTACCAATTTAATATGATTTTTTCTGGAATATTTTAGAATATCTGGCATTGAGAACACAACAGGGGGAGCAAGCACCTGGCCATGAGGGTCCAGGGCGCGCCCCCTGCCTCGTGGGCCCATGGTGGCTCCCCTTCACTTATTCTTGCACTCACACACTTCTTCTTCCTCCCAAAAAAATCACTATCCAGCTCAAGCACGAGTTCTAGCTCATTTTTCTGCGATTTTCGATCTCCTTGCTCAAAGCACCTCTCACAAAACTGCTTGAGGGGATTGTTCCTTGGTATGTGACTCCTCCATTGGTACAATTAGTTTTTGTTCTAGTGCTTTATTCATTGCAAATTTGTGCTGCCTATGTGACCATGTTCTTGAGCTTGCATGTCAAATTTATATGGTTCTAAGTAGTTCTAATGCATGATATATGCTCTAAGCACTTGTACGAGTAGTTGCTATCAATTTTGTTGAGCTTGGTTCACTTTTTATTTGAAGTTACTAAAATTTTCAGAAATTTTTCAGAGGAAGAAATATGTTTAGGAAAATGTACCATGGTGGTCCTTCAAGGAAGCAAGGACCCAGGCTCGCAATGCGCGATGCCGATGATGAGCCACCAAGGAACGCTCCAGTGTGGCCTTGTGAGTGGCCTTCAGAATGCTTTATGGATCGAGCGGGAGTCAAGGAAGAATTTAACGCATATTTGCGTAACGCTGATCTTGTGAGCTTCGAGGGAGAGAAGTGCCGCCAGTACCACTATCTCACTAGTTCATTTGTGAGGAGGTTTGAATATTCATCTTCACGTAATTCTCAAACTGTCCTATTTGATCTCTATGAAAAATCTTACACTATGGACTTAGAGGATTTTACCAATGCTTGCAAACTTCCACAATGGGGTAGTACTAGTGAACCTCGCAAATCTGAATTTAGAGAACTTCTTGCTAGTATAACTGTGGGGGAATCTAGAGACATAACACAAGCTACAATAGGGAGTATTCCTGCTATACATTATTTTGCTCTCTTCATAGGTAGGTGCATAAATGGTAAGGATGAAGCATGTCACATGTGTGTTCCTGACCTCAGTATTATAAGGAGTGCTGTGTTAGGAGATAAATCTTATAATTTGGGAGCTATTGTTGCACGCAGGTTGCATAATAATAAAATTAATGGAGATTTCTTTGGAGGAATTTATGCAACCCGCTTAGCTGATTTTCTTGGTGTAACCATACGTGATGATGATATTGAATTGCCTCCTACTTATCTAGACTTTAATGCTATGGTTCACCATCAGTTTGTTGAGAGGAATGAACCGCCTCTCCAGTACCGACTAATCTTTGACAGGCGTCACGCTGTCAATATTGTTCTCCCTGCTCCCGCTTTCTTTGATTTTCAGGGAAAAGGGAGACATTACATAACCAGAGAGGAGGCGGAGGAGTATAAGAGGAGGGCTGAGATAGCTCGCCTCCAAGCTGCAGCACACGATGCAATGACCGCTGCATCTCAGTACGACCCCAACTACAACTATGGATATCCGCCAGGCCATCCGTGGCAATAAACCAACTTAGGCCAAAAGCCTAAGCTTGGGGGAGTACGTATTTCTCACCGACATTACATTCATGTTCACACACTCATTGCTAGATGTCGATGCTCATACTTTTTCACTGTAATATCCATGCTAGTTTATTTTATCTTTCTTGCTTTCTTCTTGTGAGTTTGTTAAATCTTTAGAAAAACAAAAAAATTAGTGTAGCTTTAAGCTAGTTTACCTTTCTTGCTGTAGTAGTAATAATTAAAAGAAAACCCAAAAAGATTTCCCGTTCTTCTTTTGCTTGTTGGGAGCTTTCCCGTGTAAATAGTTTTATTTCTTTCCTTTTCTTTGGGGGTCGATAGGATAAGACCATGATTAAATTGTTGAAGTGGCTCTTATATGCATTATTGTTGATTTAACCAAGAGCCCATATTGCCTTGTCTTCTCCTGTTTATTGAATGCTCGCAGATTCCAGCTTAGTCCAATGCGCGTGCACTCTTATTATTATTCACATCGTTCGGTCGTGCAAGTGAAAGGCAATTATGACGATATATCATGGACTGACTGATATGAGAAAAGCTGGTATGAACTCAACCTCTCTTGTTTTTGTAAATATGATTAGTTCATCGTTCCTGATTCAGCCTATTATGAATAAACATGTTTGCAATGACAATTAGAGATTATAGTTGCTCGGGCCATGCTTGATTAGCTATGAGTTATAATGGTTTACCTTGCGTGCCAACATGCTATTAAAATGGTTGTGATGTGGTATAGTGGGGTGGTATCCTCCTTTGAATGATTTAAGTGACTTGACTTGGCACATGTTCACACATGTAGTTGAAACAAATCAACATAAGCCTTCACGATATTTATGGTGGATTATATCCTACTCATCCTTGTACTCAATGTTTATTAATTTTAATGCATGTTCATGACTGTTGTCGCTCTCTAGTTGGTCGCTTCCCAGTCTTTTGCTAGCTTTCGCTTGTACTAAGCGGGAATACTGCTTGTGCATCCAATCCCTTAAACCCCAAAGTTATTCCATATGAGTCCACTATACCTTCCTATATGCGGTATCTACCTGCCGTTCCAAGTAAATTTGTATGTGCCAAACTCTAAACCTTCAAATGAAATTCTGTTTTGTATGCTCGAATAGCTCATGTATCAACTAGGGATGTCCGTATCTTCCATGCTAGGCGGGTTATTCTCAAGAGGAGTGGACTCCGCTCCTCACTCACGAGAAAATGGCTGGTCAGCGGGATGCCCAGTCCCATGCTTTATGCAAACTAAATCAAAATAATTGCAAACAAAACTCCCCCTGGGACTGTTGCTAGTTGGAGGCACTCGTTGTTTCGAGCAAGCCATGGATTGATGCTTGTTGGTGGAGGGGGAGTATAAACTTTACCATTCTGTTTGGGAACCGCCTATAATGTGTGTAGCATCGAAGATATCGCCATCTCTTGGTTGTTATGTTGGCAATGAAAGTATGCCGCTCAAAATATTATTTATCTCTATTTCAAAACCGAGCTCTGGCACCTCTGCAAATCCCCGCTTCCCTCTGCGAAGGGCCTATCTATTTACTTTTATGTTGAGTCATCACCCTCTTATTAAAAAGCACCAGCTGGAGAGCACTGTTGTCATTTGCATCCATTACTATTAATTTATATTGGGTATGACTATGAATGGATCTCTTTTACCATGAATTACAATGTTTAGTCAGTTCTTGATCTTTAAAGGCGCTCTGCATTTATGTTTTGCGGTCTCAGAAAGGGCTAGCGAGCTACCATCTTGTTATATCATATCATGATTGTTTTGAGAAAGTGTTGTCATCCGAGATTTATTATTATTGCTCGCTAGTTGATTATGCCATTGACATGAGTAAACATGAGACCTAAGTGTTATTGTGAATATGGTTAATCATAATATTTGCTGAAAACTTGAATGCAGGATTTACAAATTTACAACAACAAGAGCAAACAGAGTTTGTAAAAGTTTTTCTTTATCACTTTCAGTTTATCAACTGAATTGCTTGAGGACAAGCAAAGGTTTAAGCTTGGGGGAGTTGATACGTCTCCATCGTATCTACTTTTCCAAACACTTTTGCCCTTGTTTTGGACTCTAACTTGCATGATTTGAATGGAACTAACCCGGACTGACGCTGTTTTCAGCAGAATTGCCATGGTGTTATTTATGTGCAGAAACAAAAGTTCTCGGAATGACCTGAAACTCCACGGAACGTATTTTTGGAAAATATTAAAAATACTGGAAGAAGAATCCACGTCAGGGGGGCCTCCACCTGTCCACGAGGGTGGGGGGCGCGCCTGCCCCCTGGGCGCGCCCCCTGCCTCGTGGGCCCCCTGACGCTCCACCGACCTCAACTCCAACTCCATATATTCGTGTTCGGGGAGAAAAAACCAGATAGAAGGATTCATCGCATTTTACGATACGGAGCCTGCTGCCAAGCCCTAAAACCTCTCGGGAGGGCTGATCTGGAGTCCGTTCGGGGCTCCGGAGAGGGGAATCCGTCACCGCCGTCATCATCAACCATCCTCCATCACCAATTTCATGATGCTCACCGCCGTGCGTGAGTAATTCCATCGTAGGCTTGCTGGACGGTGATGGGTTGGATGAGATTTATAATGTAATCGAGTTAGTTTTGTTAGGGTTTGATCCCTAGTATCCACTATGTTCTGAGATTGATGTTGCTATGACTTTGCTATGCTTAATGCTTGTCACTAGGGCCCGAGTGCCATGATTTCATATCTGAACCTATTATGTTTTCATGAATATATGTGAGTTCTTGATCCTATCTTGCAAGTCTATAGTCACCTACTATGTGTTATGATCCGGCAACCCTGAAGTGACAATAATCGGGACCACTCCCGGTGATGACCATAGTTTGAGGAGTTCATGTATTCACTATGTGTTAATGCTTTGGTCCGGTGCTCTATTAAAAGGAGGCCTTAATATCCCTTAGTTTCCATTAGGACCCTGCTGCCACGGGAGGGTAGGACAAAAGATGTCATGCAAGTTCTTTTCCATAAGCACGTATGACTATATTCGAAATACATGCCTACATTACATTGATGAATTGGAGCTAGTTCTGTGTCACCCTATGTTATGACTGTTACATGATGAACCGCATCCGGCATAATTCTCCATCACCGATCCAATGCCTATGAGCTTTTCACATATTGTTCTTAGCTTATTTACTTTTCCATTGCTACTGTTACAATCACTACAAAACCCAAAAATATTACTTTTGCTACCGTTACCGTTACTTCCATATTACTTTGCTACTAAATACTTTGCTGCAGATACTAAGTTATCCAGGTGTGGTTGAATTGACAACTCAACTGCTAATACTTGAGAATATTCTTTGGCTCCCCTTGTGTCGAATCAATAAATTTGGGTTGAATACTCTACCCTCAAAAACTGTTGCGATCCCCTATACTTGTGTGTTATCAATGCGCCATATTTCGGCTCCGCCCACTTCAAATATTGATCCCTCGTGGTTGCACAGAACGAGACAGAATAGCTTTCTCCACAATTCAAAATGGGCCTCACAACCCAGGAATAGCTCGCAAAGGGCGACGTAACCCGCAATATGCAGGATGGAGGCCGGGGTGAAGTTGTGCAGTTGGAGGCCATAGTACTCCAGAAGCCCTCGGAGGAACGGGTGAATTGGAAATCTGACACCTCTTAGCAGATAAGGGACGAAGCACACTCGTTCCCCCTGGATGGATTGGGGAAATTCTCAGCCTGGGCCCCGCCATTGAAGTCAATCCTGCTCGAACAGGGACCAAATCCGCAGGGGGAAGAAATCCCTGTGTTTGCAGCTTCTCCAGCTGACCATGGGATACGGAGCACCTCTCCCACTCGCCTTTCTCTGGGCCACAGGGACGGGAGGAGGAGCTGGAAGTGCTAGCCATGGTGGGGTGGTCTTTCCTAGCAATCTCTGAGGATTTTTTCACGGGGTGCCGAATGGATCTGAGATCCAATCTCTTTAAATAGACGCTCTTCCTCGTATGGCCAGGGTGTTAAGTGCAAAAATACCCTGACCTCTCACATTCTCTTGACACATGGAGGCTGAAGTTCTTGATACACAGCAGCCAAGGGGTACGACATTAAATGGAAGGCTGAATATATCACTTTGAAGTCATCGGAGGAGGAACCCGCCTTGCAATGCCGAAGTCAATCTGCGCGCCGAACACCTCATCATTGAAGTCTGGTTCGGAGGCTACTGAGGGAGTCTTGGACTAAGGGGTACTCGGGCGTCCGGCTTGTTAGCCATGGGTCGGACTGATGGGCTGTGAAGATACGAAGACCGAAGACTCTACCCGTGTCCGGATGGGACTCTCCTTGGCGTGGAAGGAAAGCTTGGCGTCCACGATATGAATATTCCTTTCTCTATAACCGACCTTATGTAACCCTAGATCCCTCCGGCGTCTATATAAACCGGAGGGCTAGGTCCATAGACATATATACAATCATAGTCATACATGCTAGATTTCTAGGGTTTAGCCATTACAATCTTGTGGTAGATCCACTCTTGTAATACTCGTATTCATCAAGATCAATCAAGCAGGAAGTAGGGTATTACCTCCATAGAGAGGGCCCGAACCTGGGTAAACATTGTGTCCCCTGTCTCCTGTTACCATCGACCTTAGACGCACAGTTCGGGACCCCCTACCCGAGATCCACCGGTTTTGACACCGACAATGGCTTCCACACTAAAAAGGACGAGGCCCTGCGCGGCTGGGAGACTGACATGCGGGGCCGCGTGCGCGTGCGCAGTTAATTTGGGCGGTGGAGGTAGGTGGCCGGCCGCATGTGTCCCTGAGGCGAACGAGAAGCGGGTGTGTGCACGTCCGTTCGACGCAAACCAGGAGCACGTTTGCTATGGAAATGGGGCGGCCCGGACGCAAAACGAAGAAATTGGGCAGATGCGGCCGCGCGTTGGCTGCGGCGTCTGTCCGTTTAGACCAAAACGGACAGACGCGGACCAGATGGGGTCTTGCATTGGAGTTGGCCTTTCTACCATGAGTGGCTTAGTTGGTTCAGTTGTGATTCGTTCAAATTTACATACTTTTCAATTACGACATATTTAGGTCTCAGTCAACTGAGATTTAATTAAGTCTCAGTCAAGCGACATAACATCTAAGAAAGTAGACATAAATAATTATTTTTTTGCATGAATCTTAATGTAAGATCTCATGAATATAACATCGACTGAGACATAACCAAGTTTTAGTCAATTGAAATTTAACAAGAATGTTGCATAAACAGGGAGCATAGGGTGGCGTGGGTAAAATTCTTTCAAAGTTGATACCATTGTTGAACTAAAGACAAAAAAAATATCATGACACTTATACATAAGGGGCCTTTATTTTAAATTGTGGCAAGTCGATTCAGGCGAGAAGACGCGCACAGCCCAGAGGCCGAAGGCCTCAGATGAGAGCGGCCTGAAGCGGGGACAACATGGAAACGACATTCTAGGTGGAGGGGAGTGCGAAGGTTCATCAGTTCAGATACAAGGGTTGAGGAGAGGTGCTGCCGGTGTGAGAATAAAAGCAAGAGTGAAAGGGCGAAGTTAGAGGGATGGTTGGGGTGGCGGCACGTTAATGTGCAGAGGTCAGAGTAGGGTGAGGCAACACGACACACGGGTCATGGCAGCAGGAGATTCGGCCGACGCTAAATGTGGCAGACAAAGGAACGAGACGACTGGTGGGGGTGAAGAGGGGGGGAGGAGGGGGGTGTTGGCCATATAAACATATTACGTAAAGGAGTCAAGGCATAACATGGAATAAAATTACTTTTTTATTGAGGGTAGAACATAATTACATGGGCACATTACATCGTGCAGACAGAAATAACAGCCAGATGACGGAAGGTAGAAGAAGGCACGGGAGCCGTTTGATTAATCCTATATAGCTGAAAAAATTGACTTGACCTTATAGCAACTCCAATGAGGCGACCCAAACGGACGGCGATTTCGTCCGTTTTTTGTCCGTTTGTGTCGGCCGCCCGCCCGGCGTCCGCCCTGTTTTAGATATGGGTCGGCAGCGCGCCCAACGCGCCGACCCATATGTGTCGGCGTGGCAGGCTGGCCGCCCTATTTCAACAAATAGCTCAGTCTTTGCATCGAATTTGCATTTAAACATATAGTCAAATAACATAGTTTGAACCGAATAAAATAGCATAGTTTTACAAGCCGAATAAAAATAAAAATGTCTCATATAGTTTTGCAAGCCGAATAAAATAAGATACATCTATTGGTTGCCAACATGAGCCCACATATGCTCAACCAAATCATTTTGCAGTTGCACGTGAGTTTCCCAATCACGCATGTCATGATGAAATTGGGTGAACCGTTCAAACGTTGCCGCTCCTCCATGCTCAGGCACAACATTCTCACCCTGAAACTGAAACCCTTGATCGTATAGACATTCCGGGCACTCGCCTTCTACGATCATATTGTGCATGATCACACAAGCAGTCATCACCTCCCACAGTTTTTGCGTGCTCCAGGTATTAGCAGGATACCAAATGATGCCCCATCGAGATTGCAAAACACCAAAGCCACGCTCGACATCCTTCCTAGCACTCTCTTGCTCTTGGGCAAATCTTTTCCTCTTCTCTCCGATAGGGTTGGGGATTGTCTTGAGAATAGTGGTCCACTGAGGATAGATACCGTCACCCAGGTAGTATCCTTTGTCGTAGTTGTGGTCATTGATAGTAAAGTTCACTGGTGGGTTGTTGCCTTCGGCAAGCCTAGAAAACACCGGCGAGCGCTGAAGCACGTTGATATCATTGTGTGACCCAGCCATGCCAAAGAAAGAGTGCCAGATCCAGAGATCTTGAGACGCCACGACCTCTAGTATGATAGTGCAAGCCCTAATATGGCCCTTATACTGCCCTTGCCAAGCAGAAGGGCAGTTCTTCCACTCCCAGTGCATGCAGTCTATGCTGCCAAGCATCCCTGGGAAGCCCCTGTTGGCATTCATTGCCAACAAGTGGGTTGTATCTTCAGGAGTCAGCTCTCTCAAGTACTCAGGGCCAAACACAGCAATAACAGCCTTGTAGAACTTATACAGGGACTCTAGGCATCTAGACTCGCTCATACGGACGTACTCGACAATGAGATCACCGGGCACTCCGTATGCAAGCATTCGGATGGCGGCAGTGCATTTCTGATAAGAGGAGAAACCAATCTTGCCAATGGCATCCTCTTTGCACTTGAAATAGTCATCATAGCCGACTCCCCCCCTCTCTAATACGGTTGGGCGCCGGCAGCTGGCAGGGTCGCCGGAAAATATGGGCGGCGGCGTCGGCGACAAAGGAGGCGGGCGAGGGTTGCTGTTGGATTGGGGGGAGGCCAATGTGCCACCGACCAGTGGGCCCGGGGGAGGAGAAGGCGAGTGCGCGCGCGTCCGTCTTGTGTCCGCGCCGACGCAAATCCGGCTCAAAAATGGGCTGGGAATGCGTCGCCCGCGGACGAAAAGCGGATGCGTGTCCGTTTGGGTCGGCGCATTGAGCCGACTTTTGTGTCTGCGCCAACCCAAACGGACGCCAGCGGACGTGTCGTGGAATTGTCACGGCAGATGTCCTAGTGTGAGGACTTAGTCGTGGAGCCATCGCAACTTGGTTAGCTTAAAGGGGTTAAGCGGGAAAAAGGACGCAGGGAATTTATACTGGTTCGGCCCCTTGTGGTGAAGGTAAAAGCCTAATCCAGTTTGAGGTGGTATTGCTTATGTCTCATTACCAGGGAGCGAATACGCTTGACCTAACTTTCGATCTCTCTTTTTCTGTCCTAAGTCGCCATCGGGTCGTTCCTTTATATACAGAGGTTGACGCCCGGCGGCTCACGGAGTCCCGGCCAGCTCATAGACAACGTGTCCGGCTCGGTGACTAATTGTACATGCCTTATAATACAAGTCATACACATATGTCGGTTTACACTAATTGGGCCTTAAGTCGCCTTTGGGCTTCAGGCCTTCAAGCAGTGTGCAGTGAACTGTCTTCAGCATCCTCCTGGGTTTTGCCTTGTTAAACCGCCATGGGCTTAACCTGGCCGCCTTTTGGGCGGGTTAACTCCAATAGTTATATCCCCAACATTAGGCCCCAGGTTGATTTTAACTTGTTCATATCAATCTTCAACACTTAGAAAGAATCCCTTCCTTGTTATTCTTGCGAAACCTGGTAACTCGCCGTGACATCATCTTCCAGGATCATAGTAACCCGCCATGACGTCATCTGCCATTAATACTGCACAAAACTCAAATCTTAATAAATCTTCTTCTTTAATGAATCTCCGATAATCGAGGCGTCTGTATTGTCATATATCCATTTTTGGCCTCCTCGATTCCCGCGCATGTCACTTATCCCTTTGCCTTATAAATAGGGCCAGGGGCCCTTTCGCTTTCCCCCTCTACCTCTTCGTCTGTCTTCCACCTCGCGACGCCCCAGCGCTCGTGCTCTGCCGCCGCCGTCGACCTCCGCCGCTGCTCCAACATCGGCCGCTGCATCAACCTGACCTGACCAGATTTCGTCCTGCGCACCTCCGCCGTTCAACGGCCCTGGTTAGTTCTTCTTTTTCCTCTTCCCATAGATCCATTAGGGTTTCAATGATCTCGCCAAAGTTCATCCCCGCGTACATTGTAGCTTGCGATTTTGATTCGAACTTGGTACTCCTCCTGTACTGCGGTAGCCATAGCACTCCGTTTCTACTATTTAGAACACCTCCTCTGCATAAGAAAATCAATCTGGATCCATGAACTGCTTGAGCATTGGTATTTTAGGTCTGAATATTTTTCCATTAACTGAAGCGCCACAGATCCAAAATTATAGCACCAATCTGTGAAACTTGTTTTGCTCAACACTTAGCGATTTTTCCATCCTCAGATCTGTACTTTCAATATCTGTATGGGCGGCTTAATTCAGAAATAGTAACCCGCCAGGCATCATTAGTCCCTCTTAAGCCGCCAATAGTTCCTTGTAGTTTTATAATGCCAATCTCTGGCTTAAGACCTATGCATGCTTCATTATTGTCTACCTGTTAACTATAAGCCGGCTTAACCACGTAATTTTGAACCGGCTTAATCTTTCTTTCAGATCCTTTGGAAAAAATGGCTAAGACATACACGTCTTGCAATTGGGTCAAATCCCGGGTTACTGAAGAAGAATTGAACAACTTTGTTGCCACTGGCGGCTTAGCCAAAAAAGAGATCATCCATTGGAGAGCTCCTGGTGAAGAGGTTCCTCCTGAACCAAAAGATGGAGAAGTGATTGTCTTTGCTGATCATTTGGGTCGGGGGTTCAGCCCACCCAGCTCAAAGTTTTTCCGTGACGTGCTACATTTCCTCCAGCTGCACCCTCAAGACATCGGACCCAACTCTGTGTCCAACCTCTGCAACTTCCAAGTATTCTGTGAAGCTTATCTTCAAGAAGAGCCCACGATTGATTTATTCAGGGAATTCTATTACTTAAACCGCCAAACAGAATTTGTTGACGGGCCATGCCAAGAGCTTGGTGGAGTTATAATTCAAAAGAGGAAAGAAGTCAGCTTCCCCCATGCCAAGCTGCATAGTCACCCCAAAGACTGGAACCAGACTTGGTTCTACTGTCAAGATACATCTCGAGCCGGTGAGAATCCTCTGCTGGGTTACCGTGATCACCGACTTAGCAGCAAACATACACTCCCCCAACGGCTTGATGCAAAGGAACGGTCCAAATATGCACCAGCCTTTTCCAAGCTCAGAGCCTTCATGGCCAATCGTTTAACAGGTGTTGATTTTTTCCGATGCTGGCTGTCTTGGAGTATCTTGCCTTTAAGCCGTCGCCCCGGCTCAATGTGTGAGTACACTGGTGACACAAAAGATCCTCAGCGCCATTATGAACTTCAACTGTCTGAGACGGAAGTTACTGAAGCCACCAAAAAGTTGTTGAATGAACCTGTGAAGGAGTGCAGCAAAACCGAACTTAGTCCTTTCTGTACTTTCAACAAGCCGCCAGCTGTAAGAATTACACCTCTTCTTCTTTAATCCATATGCTTGACACCTACTTATGACCCTTTCAATTTTAACAGGCCGATGACCCATTCTGGAAGAGGAAAACACAAGATATGCCAGCCAAGCCGGCTCATACCAAAACCAAGGTCATCAAGAAACCCGGCAAAAAGAAAAACACCGAGTCCGCCGAGTTAAATGTTGATGATGATGAGAATGTTATCGAGTCAGAGGTAGAACTTGACTCTCTTGGCTCCCTTTTTATACATCTCATTGACGATGATTATTATCAGGACGACACAGAGGCCAGCCGTGCAGATGATGCAGAGGTAACTATTCTTTCTTTCGGCTCAGATCCTCTGCCAACACAGAAAACCCTACAAGCAAAGCCGAAAAGTAAGCTTTTCTCACCCTCTCGCTCACTTGGATCCCAAATTTCTTTTGAAGAAACAGCAACACGAAGCTCGTCGCACCACCCGGCATAGTGGCAACGTGATCACTTCGTCCGGCTTACAAAACACACCACTTCGCAAACGCCGCCCAGAGGTCTTACATACTTCTGACATACTTTACCCTAGGGCGGGTTATTTTCGACAACCTCTTAACCCATCTGATTCAAACTATCAGGGGACTTCACATTCCTCCTCTGGCGAATCAACGGGAACACAAATTCCGGCTTTCAAAGTTGTACCTGGGTAAGAATATATTCAATCAGCTAACCCTTATATTTTATCATTCTACTTTTTACATTTCTTATTTCTCAAGGCCCAGGCCAGACCCAGTAAGAAAGCAAAACTGAGTAAGCCGGCCAATGACTCCAATCCGTCTGAATCGGATAAACAACAACCAGATCTTTCTCACCCAATCGCTGACAATACTGTTGATGATTTGCCCCTAGAAGACCGTAATGCTGACATTGACTCGATGAATGTTAACCCGTCTGACATCAATCCAACAAGCCCCATCAAAGCAACCAGTCCTACTAAGCCGTCAGAAGCAAAAGATGATGATGTTACCATTACTGGTCATGGCTTCACAACTCCGGGTCGTCCTACTGTCTTGTCCAAACACAACACAAAAGAAGAAAATTCTGCTGACGAAAAAGGCAAGTGGAGTATAGACCTGGGGAGCTATGCTCATCTCAGTGCCCAAGAGATTCATTCTGGGTGTTTGAACCGTCTATATACAAGCCGTGACTATGAAGCCGGCTTAATAAATCTGATGAAAGAGCTATATGAGGTAACTACTGTAACCCTTTTCACTTCCCTTAGCCGCCAAGTTTATCAGACATGATAGAATGGAATGTGCTGTAAACTCTTTAATAGCTGCATAGATCAACACCAGTAGCCCCCAAGGGCCGGTTTATATTTTTAATATGGACTGGGACTTCATAATACTAGCACTTCAACTTCCCATTTGTAGCCCCAAGGGTCGGCTTAACAAATATGTTAACTCGAGACTGATTATCTCTTCAAGAAATTCGTAATCCCATTAACAATCTTCGTAAGCCGGACCATCATTTTTCCAGCTTAACAAATAAATTTGTCTTTGACGAGATCAACATGCATTAGCCCCCAAGTGCCAAGTGCAATACTTGTAATGTGGTTGGGACTTTCATAGTATTTGAAGAAACAAATAGACATTAGCCCCCAAGTGCCAAGTGTAATACTTGTATTGTGCTTGGGACTTCAGAAAAATTCCTTGTCATCTCATTTATTGTTTATCTCTTGTAGGTTGACCTTAGCAGTAAAGAGTCCCAAGTGGCCGACCTTCAAGAAAATATCAAATCTCAACAGGCAGAAACTTCCAAAGCCAAGGATGAATTAACTAGTGCTTTGTCATCGATGGAAAAGCTGAAAGAAAGCTTCAAAGCCGAACGAGCGGGTTGGGAGACAGAAAAATCAGCCCTGCTAAAAAGGGCTGAAGACGCCGAAGCAGCACTTAAGCCGGTGACTGAAGAGTTATCCGGCTTAAAACAATAGATTCATATCATGTCGTCAGCAATCTTCGGTAAGTAGAAAATCATGTTCTCTTTATATCGCAATTATCTAACTATGAATATCTGTCGGCTTACGCCAAACGCTACTGATATAGGTTCACGGAGCGCAAAGTTTGGCTCAGATATGCGCCTCCGGCTTAAGGCTGTCTACACTCTTGTAGAACAGCTGTACACTGGTGCCCAACGAACCATTGCCGCCACGCTGCACAAAAAGACGCCATCAACACTTATCCAGGACACTCTGAAGCAATTATCTGTTCTGCCCAAACGAATCAATGACTTGAAGCGGGGAGCTGCCAGAGCTGGTGCATTGACTGCCTTAAGCCGAGCAAAGGCATGGCAAGCTGGTCTTGACCCTAAAGATCTGGCCAATGGTTGCCCCAGTGTCAAAGAAGATGGCTCGGACTTTAGTGCTAATGACTTCGCAGAAATAGCCAGAGCTATGCATCCCTTAGCAAGCAAACTGGCTGAAGAAACCAGTCTATCTTCCTACCAAGCGGCTTATGATGAGAACAACAAGAAAGTTAATGCACCGGTTCATGAGCCAGAAAACCTCATTCCTCCTACTCGTGAGCACACCTTTGCTCCTGACATTGACCTGTCCAGTCTTATTGATGAAGAAGTTGTGTTTAGAGCGTTGACCGGTATCAACTGGGCTACGCCTGACTTCCAGCTAACGGATAAACAAGGAGCAGAGGATGAAGAAGAGGTGCAGGAAGATCCGGAGGCTTCAACCCACCAACAATATTAAGCCCGTGCATTCATCAGAATACCTTGCTGTACTGATAACTCGACAAACACTTATTCTCGTTGGGCCATCAGATGCCTTGTAACAGGCTACTTTAAACTCTTCATCTGGTATGCCATCGTGCATACTTTATTTTGCATGACATTGATGATCTGCCAATTTAAGATCTGCCACTTGTGCCTATAATATCATCAAGTTGAATCTGTGCCTGCATACAAACAGATCACAAGTGTCCTGGCGACTTACCGCAAGACGGGTCATAATACCTCATACGAAACCACGGTAACTTAAATAGGTTATAACCATGGCCGGTTAATTCATGATCGAATATATCATACCTGTGATAGGAAATTAAACACTACCGGCTTACCATATCAAAGCAGTTTAGGGTGTTAACCCAAAGCTTAGAAAACAATACTCCCAAGTAATTAATATCAGCATATACTGCCGGTTCACTATAGACCTATGTTTGAGCTGTGCTGTGCAACAGACTCTCTTTGGCCTTTATAACCCGGTCAGTAATCCTCTGAGTAAGTTAGAACTATACTCATATAAAGTTATAATATTGGCTTGATAGCAGAAATCCCAAGGTAATCAGAGCTATGCTCTCATGAAGTTATCATATTGGCTTGATACCCGAATTATCAAGGTAATCAGAGCTGTGCTCTTATGACATTATCATATTGGCTTGATAGCCGAATTAGCAAGGTAATCAGAGCTGTGCTCTTATGAAATTATCATATTTGGCTTGATATCCGAATTACCAAGATAACCAGAGCTGTGCTCTTATGAAATTATCATATTGTCTTGATAGCCGAATTACCAAGATAACCAGAGCTGTGCTCTTATTACATTATCATATTGGCTTGATAGCCGAATTACCAAGGTAACCAGAGTTGTGCTCTTATGACATTATCGTATTGGCTTGATAGCCAGAATCAAGAGGGTAGTAACACTATGTTCTCTTTGGTGAATACACCTATGTTTGAACAGGAAGCCCCCAAGTGATTTGTAAGAACGGTGTTGCGCCGGATCAAGAGGGTAGTAATGCTATGTTCTCTTTGGTGAATACACCTATGTTTGAACAGGAAGCCCCCAAGTGACCATTGAAAATGATAAAGACTCATCACTCCTAGAAATGAAACGACAGAGGCCCTGCATTATCAGGGATGCCGGTTTTATTATAATCATCATAATATATACATTGTCAAAATATGTACATTGTAAGAGCCGATGGCTCAAGTATAGTAAGGCCGAAGATGAGCAATATTCCACGGCTGGTGGGTCTCCTCCTCCGACTTACGTGAATCCTTGTGTTCTCGAATGTCGATAAGGTAGTACGATCCATTATTCAGATTTTTGCTGACCACAAAGGGTCCCTCCCAAGGTGGGGATAACTTGTGCATATCAGTTTGATCCTGGATAAGCCGGAGCACCAGATCACCTTTTGAAAAGTTCCGGTTTTAACCCGGCGGCTGTGATAACGACGCAGATCCTACTGGTAAATCACTGAACGAGCCGCCGCAAGGTCCCGCTCCTCATCCAATAGGTTAAGTGCACCCTGACGTGCCTTTTCATTATCAGCTTCAACATAAGCCGCCACACGGGGCGAGTCGTGACAGATGTCACTAGGGAGAACCGCTTCTGCTCCATAAACCATGAAGAAAGGCGTGTAACCCGTAGATCTGTTGGGGGTAGTATTAATACTCCATATCACTGAAGGTAACTCTTCCACCCAACAACCCGGCGTCCTTTGCAAGGGAACCATAAGACGGGGCTTGATGCCTTTTAAGATCTCCTGATTGGCTCTCTCGGCTTGACCATTAGACTGGGGGTGAGCCACTGATGATACATCAAGCCGGATATGCTCACGTTGACAAAAAAAATTCATAGCACCCTTGGATAGATTAGTGCCATTATCAGTTATGATACTGTGGGGAAAGCCAAAACGGAAAATCACCTTCTTGATGAACTGAACCACTGTCGCCGCGTCACATTTACTGACCGGCTCTGCCTCAACCCACTTTGTAAATTTGTCAACCGCCACCAAGAGGTGTGTCTTCTTATCTTTGGGCCATTTGAAAGGCCCAAGCATATCAAGCCCCCAGACTGCAAACGGCCAAGTAATTGGAATCATCCTCCATTCTTGAGCCGGCACATGAGCTCGTCGTGAAAATTTCTGACAACCATCACATTTACTGACTAGATCCTCAGCATCAGCGTGAGCCGTTAGCCAATAAAATCCGTGACGAAAGGCCTTAGCCAAAAGAGACTTAGAGCCGGCATGATGGCCACAATCGCCTTCATGAATTTCACGCAGAATCTCACGACCCTCTTCTGGAGAGATAAAACTTTGAAACGCCCCTGTGACACTGCGATGATGAAGCTCTCCATGAACAATAGTCATTGACTTGGACCGCCGGGTTATTTTCCTGGCCAAAGTTTCATCCTCAGGTAACTCGCCTCGGGTCATGTAAGCCAAATATGGAATTGTCCAATCAGAAATCGCATGAAGAGCCGCCACCAATTGTGCTTCCGGGTCAGGAATAGCCAAATCTTCCTCTGTAGGCAATTTGACAGAAGGGTTATGCAGAATGTCCAGGAAAGTGTTAGGCGGCACGGGCTTACGCTGAGACCCTAGCTGGCTTAAAGCATCAGCCGCCTCATCTTTCCTGCGATCAACATGTTCAACTTGATAACCCTTAAAGTGACCCGCAATAGCATCAACCTCTCGACGGTAAGCCGCCATGAGTGGGTCCTTGGAATCCCAAGTGCCCGAAACTTGGTGAGCCACCAGATCTGAGTCGCCGAAACACCTCACCCGGCTTAAGCTCATCTCCTTAGCCATCTGAAGACCATGGAGTAAGGCCTCATACTCAGCTGCATTGTTAGTACAAGGGAACATCAGTCGGAGAACATAAGAAAATTTATCACCTCGTGGGGACGTTAACACAACTCCAGCCCCCGAGCCTTCCAACTGCCTGGACCCATCAAAGTGAATAGTCCAATACGTGTTATCCGGCTTCTCTTCAGGCATCTGCAATTCTGTCGAGTCATTGATAAAATCCACAAGTGCTTGAAATTTGATGGCTGTACGAGGCACATATTTTAAACCATGAGGCCCAAGCTCAATGGCCCACTTGGCTACCCGACCTGTGGCTTCTCTGTTTTGAATGATATCCCCCAAGGGGGCAGAACTAACCACAGTGATAGGATGACCCAAAAATATTGCTTAAGCTTTCGGCTAGCCATGAAAACCCCATACACAAGCTTCTGCCAATGTGGATATCGCTGTTTGAACTCAATAAGGACCTCACTGATATAGTAAACCGGCCGTTGAACCGGATATTCCTTGCCTGTCTCCTTCCTTTCCACCACAATGGCTACACTAACAGCTCGGCTATTGGCAGCCACATATAACAGCAAAGGCTCCTTATCAATGGGAGCAGCCAGAACGGGCGGCTCAGCCAACTGTTTCTTCAAGTCCTCAAATGCTTGATTAGCAGCATCACTCCAGACAAAGTGATCTGTTTTCTTCATCATCTGGTATAGCGGTATAGCCTTCTCACCCAACCGGCTTATGAACCGGCTTAAAGCCACAATACGACCTGCCAGATGTTGAACATCATTGACACATGCCAGCTTAGCCAAGGAAGTAATAGCTTTGATCTTTTCTGGGTTAGCCTCGATGCCTCTGTTGGAAACTAGAAAACCCAAAAGCTTACCAGCTGGGACACAAAAAACACACTTGGCCGGGTTAAGCATCATCTTATAAACCCGGAGATTATCAAAGGTCTCCTTTAAATCATCAATCAAGGTTTCTTTCTCTTTGGATTTCACCCCAATGTCATCCACATAAGCATGAACATTAGGCCCGATTTGATTATGAAGGCAGTTTTGCACACACTGTTGGTAAGTTGCCTGGGCACTCTTGAACCCAAAAGGCATGGACACATAGCAGAAGGCTCCAAATGGAGTAATGAAAGCTGTCTTCTCCTGGTCCTTAACTGCCATTTTGATCTGATGATAACCAGAATAAGCATCCAAAAAGCTCAAACGCTCACAACCCGCCGTAGCATCAATAATTTGATCAACACGAGGGAGAGCAAAAGGGTTAGCCGGACAAGCTTATTTAAGTCCGTGTAATCCACACACATACGCCAAGTGCCGTTCTTCTTAAGCACCAGCACTGGGTTAGCCAACCACTCCGGATGAAAGACTTCAACAATGAACCCAGCCGCCAAGAGCAGGGCTACTTCTTCACCGATGGCCTTGGGACTTTCTTCATTGAAACACCGAAGAAACTGCTTGACCGGCTTAAACTTCGGATCAATATTGAGAGTGTGCTCAGCGAGTTCTCTCGGTACACCCGGCATGTCAGAAGGTTTCCATGTAGAGATGTCTCAGTTCTCACGGATGAACTCGATGAGTGCGCTTTCCTATTTTGGATCCAGATTAGCACTGATGCTGAACTACTTGGATGAATCGCCAGGAACGAAATCAATCAGTTTGGTGTCGTCTGCCGACTTAAACTTCAAAACCGGGTCATGCTCCATAGTTGGCTTTTTCAAAGATGTCATGTCTACCGGGTCAACATTGTCTTTATAAAACTTCAACTCCTCTGTTGCGCAGACAGACTCAGCATAGGCTGCATCACCTTCTTCGCACTCCAAAGCTATCTTCCGGCTTCCATGCACCGTAATGGTACCCTTGTGACCCGGCATTTTGAGCTGCAGATAAACCTAACAAGGCCTTGCCATGAACTTAGCTTAAGCCGGCCGTCCAAACAGGGAATGATAAGGGCTCTTGATCTTCACCACTTCAAAGGTCAACGTCTCGGACCTGGAATCAGAATCATCCCCAAATGCAACCTCCAGAGCTATTTTACCAACCGGGTATGCCGACTTACCAGGCACCACACCGTGAAAGACAGTGTTTGACGGTTTAAGACTTTTATCCGTCAACCCCATGCGATGGAGGTTTCATAATAAAGGATATTGATGCTGCTACCTCCGT
Organism: Aegilops tauschii subsp. strangulata; assembly: GCF_002575655.3. NCBI lineage: Eukaryota > Viridiplantae > Streptophyta > Magnoliopsida > Poales > Poaceae > Aegilops > Aegilops tauschii. The sequence continues at coordinate 328,014,415 of NC_053040.3, forward strand.
CCATGCGTACCTTAGTGAATTTATATCCTCCAACCTGAGGCGCTACTACCAAAGCCAAGTGACCCGGATTGTCAACCCGGGGCGGGTGATCCTCACGACTCCACACAATGGGCTGCTCAGACCATCTCAAGTAACGGGGAACTGCCGGCTCAACGTCATTCACAACCCTTTTATGGAGCTTTTGATCCCACTTGCATAAACTTGTGGTGAAGACGTGGTACTGCCCACTATTCAGTTGCTTCGGGTTACTTTGATATCCAGATTGTTGTTGCTGATTCCCCTGACCGGACTGTTGATGATAACCGCCCTGATTGACTTGATTGCTTTGGTGACCCTGAAAACCGGAATTAGAACTGCCACCACCGTAACCCGGGCCATGAGGACCGGAACCGGAGCCGCCGCCTGGCCCATGATTGTACTGGAACAAGTCGGAATTTTTGAACTCCTTCATAATGTGGCAGTCCTTCCAAAGGTGCATGGAAGGCCTTTCCCGTGAACCATGCTCCGGGCAAGGCTGATTCAACATCTGTTCCAGATTTATACCTGACCCTCCTGCCCGAGGAGGTGGCTTTCCTTTTCGACGCTGACCATTGTTCTGCGTGTTGGTATTGGCCACAAAATCCGCATTATTATCAGCCTTGCGTTTACCATTCCCCCCCCCCCCCCCCCCGACTCGCCGGGTTATGATGCTGGCCTTTAGTGTTGCCACTCTTCTTTCCCTTTCCCGGCTTTTCATCATCAGACTCGAGGTCCTTGGTACTATCAGAGTTGGCATACTTAATTAGAGCCGCCATCAGCTCCCCCATATCATTGCAGTGGCGCTTGAGCCGCCCTAACTTCTGTTTAAGAGGCAAAAATGACAATTCTTCTCTAACATGAGGACCGCTGAGCCGGCATTAATGTTATCCGATGAATGTAGGATGTCTTTGACCTGGCGCACCCAATGGGTTGTTGACTCGCCCTCCTCTTGAGCACAGGCATCTAATCCACAATCGACATGGGCTGTTTGCACGTGTCTTTAAAATTCTGGATGAACCGGGCCTTCAACTCAGCCCACGATCGAATTAAATTGACAGGCAGTCCCTTTAGCCAAGTACGAGCCATCCCATCCAACATCATGGTGAAATATTTAGCACACGCGGTGTCGCTGACGTCCAGCAGTTCCATGGCCATCTCATAACTTTCAATCCAGGCCTCAGGGGGTAAGTCGGCTGTGTAGTTGGGCACCTTACGAGGTCCTTTGAAATCCTTGGGCAGACGCTCATTATGCAGAGCCAGTACTAAACATGGTACACCCGTGCTTCTAGAAGTCACGCCTGCTTCCACCGAAGCCGTCAGATAAACCGGCAATGGTTGATGAGCCGCGTACTGAGCCGCCAGCTCAGCCTCCCGACGTGCTCTATCCCGATCCATCAGGACCTGAGTATTACGGGGCGGGTCATGTCCACGGGGCGGGTTACGACGCTGCTCACTGCTTGACACTGCTGGGGAGTCCATGTGTCTACTATAACTCCGGCTTGGGCGGGGGGTTGAATGGATCCTCTCACAGCTGTAAGAATAAGCCTCCTGCTGAACCAATGTCGTCTGAAGAAGCTCTCTAGCCCTCCGTGTTTCAACCGCAGCTGGAGACTCTCCTTCAACTGGGAGAGCCGCCAATCGTGACGCCGCAGCGATCATGTTATCCAAGGGGTTAGAGTAATGACCCGGTGGTGTCGGCACATGTTGTGGTGGGACATTGTTCTGACGAGGCGGATCCGTCGTGCGTGGTTGAGCCGGCACTCCAGTCCCAGGGCGGCTATCACCCGGTTTACCCCTGGCGGGTCACTGGTCCCCGCACCAGGTGTGTTGAAGAGGTTCCTCGCCTCATAAACCAGAGGCAAACGAGTCCGGTGTCTTCTCCTCATGACGTCGTTTGAAGCATTCTGATCCAATGAGAGCCGGAAGGAATCAGCCTGGATCCGTTGTGCCTGGGCATCCAGAGCGGCTCGCTCCGCAATCATCCTAGCACCCTCATCTGCTAAATCTTCCTTGGCCTGAGCTATCTCATCCCGCAGCTTTGCAACCTCCGCGTTATGCTAAGCTTGATTTGTCGGGTTAACCTCTGTTGCCAACAATGTGGTCAACATGTCCAATAAGTCGGACAGGACCTGAGCCGGCGTGCGCGCGGGGCCTCCTGCCCCGGCCGCCATCGCCGTTGCTGACCCGGAAACCATCGCCGTTGTCGTCGAAGAATTCTGTACTGACTGCGTACCGGCCATGAAAATCGCGACCCGGTTCGGCGGCTCATAGGGGTGGAATACTGTCGCCATCGGAACAGCCCCCAAGCCTGCCGTCCTGCAGTTGATACAATGAAGTAGTCTCACCCGTGGACGACTCACCATCAGAATAGATGGCCGTCTTACCAGCAGACATGGATCCTTCCTCAAATTCTCCTCCGTGGATGAATCTCACGAAGGCACGCCTCCCGGTGGGTTGAACCCGGGCGGGTCGTGCACGCTGAGCCGTCTCGATGATGTCGGTGCAGATGTCCGGCTCAGGGCCCGGTTCGCCGATCTTGCCGATGAAGACGTGAATTCCGCCGAAGGGGACCCGGTACCCGTACTCGATTGAGCCGGCCTCGGGCCCCAGCCTGCGTCGTCGATGTAGAGCTTGTCGCGACGACTCTTGGTCATCCGGCCCACGGCGTATCCCTTGATCCCTTCAAAGTTGCCCTGTAAGAACTCGAAACCACCGTGCGCTAGCCCCACGGTGGGCGCCAACTGTCATGGAATTGTCACGGCAGATGTCCTATTGTGAGGACTTAGTCGTGGAGCCATCGCAACTTGGTTAGCTTAAAGGGGTTAAGCGGGACAAAGGACACAGGAAATTTATACTAGTTCGGCCCCTTGTGGTGAAGGTAAAAGCCTAATCCAGTTTGAGGTGGTATTGCTTATGTCTCGATTATCAGGAAGCGAATACGCTTGACCTAGCTTTCGATCTCTCTTTTTCTGTCCTAAGTCGCCGTCGGGTCGTTCCTTTATATACAGAGGTTGACACCCGGCGGCTCACTGTAACGCCCGGATAATCATGCTACAGTAATCCCACGCTAATCATGCCACGTCACTTTGGTTACTGTTGTTAACCATGCAATGATTCAAAACCGTTTCATAATTTAAATTCAATTAATGTCAACAATAAAAGTTTTTCAAAATTTAAAACAAAATGTTCGGGAGGTGCCATATTTTGGATAAGTAAATATGGTGTAATAAACACATTTTTATAAAATGCCTAGATAATTTAAAATAAAATAAAACAGAAAAGAGAAATAAATAAAAGGAATGCAAAACAGAAAACAGAAGAAAAGAAAAGAGAAGCCCCCCCCACTGGGCCAACTGTGGCCCAGCTGGCCAGCCCAACTGGGCAAAGGCCCAGCCGGCCGGCCCACCCCCACTCTCCCCTTATCCACCCCCCAGCAAACCCTAGCCCGATCCACCCCCACTCCCCCACCCCCTCTCGCTCTCTCTCCCCCCCCACTCCCCCGATCCAATCGGGGCGACGCCGCCCCGACGACCCCATCGCCCCGCTCGCCCCCGACGCCCCGCGCCCCCCGTCGGCCTCGTCCCGACCTCGCCACCTCTCCCCGGCGACCGCGCCGCCCCACTCCTTGACGCAGGCGCCTCGCCTCGTCACCGGCCCCGAAGCCGACGGATCGAGCCGCGCCACGTGCCTGGACGCCATCGCCGGAGCGCTCCCCCGCCGGCTTGCTTCACCACCGACGCCGTCGTCCCCGTTTCTCCCTCGCGCCCCACTGCCTTGTCCCCACGACCGCCGGTGAGGCCCCGGCCTCTCCTCCTCTCTCCCCCCTGCCCGCGTCAGCTCCTCGCGCAGTCGTGCACGCGCGCGCCGGCGCGGACACAACCACGCTCATCGCCGCACCGTCCCGCTGCTCCCTCGTCCCGTCCGCGCTCACCGCGCGGTGTCGTCGCTGCGGGCGGCGCACCCCCCTCCCCCGGCTCCCCCTGCGACCACGCGCGCCCACCGTGGCCGTGCTCGGCCACTTCCTCCGCCCCGCACGGCGCTCGCCGCTCGCCCTGCCTCCGCCCGCCATGGCCCTCGTGCCCCGCTGCGGCAACCCCCCGCCATGGCCACGGCCCCGCCCTGCCCCGGGCAGGCTACGGGCGCCAGTCGCCCACGCCCACGCTCGTGCGCCCGCGCCCGCGCCGCACACGCGCGCCGCGCCCGCGCCCGCCTGTGGCCCCTGGGTCACTGCCAGGTGGGGCCCCGCGCCCCTGAGCCACTGCCCCTGGGCCCGAACCCCCTATGGGCCACAGACAGGTGGGCCCCCACGCCCAGAACGTAATAAAAAAGAAAAAGAAAAAAAGGAATTAAAAAGAATAATAATATATAAATATATAAATAAACTAAAAATAAAATAAAAATAATTAATTAATTAGTTAATTAACCCTGTTTAGATTAATCTAATTTAATTAATTAGTTTAATTAATAGTTAATTAATTAGTTAACCCTAATTACCCTAATCAGTCTATGACATGTGGGACCCACGTACCAGATGACTGCTGACGCCAGCATGATGTCATACTGATGTCATCGCAACACTGTTTCGGATAATGTATATATTAAATAATTAAATAAATTCCAGAAATTAATAAATTCTTTTAAAATCAATATAAAATAAACCGTTGCTCAGATGAAAATACTTTGTACATGAAAGTTGCTCAGAACGACGAGACGAATCCGGATACGCAGCCCGTTCGTCCACCACACATCCCTAGCATAGCAAACAGGCAACTTTCCCCCTCCGGTCCATTTGTCCGAAAACGCGAAACATCGGGAATACTTTCCCGGATGTTCCCCCCCTTCGCTGGTACCACCTACTGCCGCGTTAGGGCACACCTAGCACCGCTCATTGTCATGTCACGCATCGTCATGCTTATGTTTGCATTGTATTTACTGTTTCTTCCCCCCTTCTTCTCTCCGGTAGACTACGAGACCAACGCTGTTGCTGCCCAGTTCGACTACGGAGTTGACGACCCCTCCTACTTGCCAGAGCAACCAGGCAAGCCCCCCCCCTTGATCACCAGATATCGCCTATTCTTCTCTATACTGCTTGTATTAGAGTAGTGTAGCATGTTACTGCTTTCCGTTTATCCTATCCTGATGCATAGCATGTCCTTGCTTCTACTGTTGTTACCTTTACCTGCAATCCTACATGCTTAGTATAGGATGCTAGTTTTCCATCAGTGGCCCTACATTCTTGTCCGTCTGTTGTGCTATACTATCGGGCGGTGATCACTTGGGCGGTGATCACGGGTATATACTTATATACTATATACATGACACCTGTGGTGACTAAAGTCGGGTCAGCTCGTAGGAGTACCCGCAAGTGGATCCTTGTGGCGGAGCGATAGGGCAGGTTGAGACCACCTAGGCGAGAGGTGGGCCTGGCCCTGGACGGCGTCCGCGGTTACTTCAAAATAACATGCTTAATGAGTTCTTGGTATTTGATCTGAGTCTGGCCATTTGGTCTATACGCACTAACCAGCTACGCGGGAACAGTTATGGGCACTCGACGTCGTGGTATCAGCCGAAGCTCTTTTTGACGTCAGCGACTGAGTGGCGCGCGCCGCATTGGACCGTAAGCTCGCGCTTGTATTAAGGGGGCTAGGTCTGCTTCCGGCCGCGTACGCAACATGCAGGTGTGCAATGGGCGATGGGCCCAGACCCCTGCGCGCATAGGGTTTAGACCGGCGTGCTGACCTCTCTGTTGAGCCTAGGTGGGGCTGCGACGTGTTGATCTTCCGAGGCCGGGCATGACCCAGAAAAGTGTGTCCGACCAAATGGGATCGAGCGTGTTGGGTTATGTGGTGCACCCGTGCAGGGAAGTTTATCTATTCGAATAGCCGTGTCCCTCGGTAAAAGGACGACCCGGAGTTGTACCTTGACCTTATGACAACTAGAACTGGATACTTAATAAAATACACCCTTCCAAGTGCCAGATACAACCCGGTGATCGCTCTCTAACAGGGCGACAAGGAGGGGATAGCCGGGTAGGATTATGCTATGCGATGCTACTTGGAGGACTTCAATCTACTCTCTTCTACATGCTGCACGACGGAGATGGCCAGAAGCGTAGTCTTCGACAGGACTAGCTATCCCCCTCTTATTCTGGCATTCTGCAGTTCAGTCCACTGATATGGCCCTTTACACATATACCCATGCATATGTAGTGTAGCTCCTTGCATGCGAGTACTTTGGATGAGTACTCACGGTTGCTTCTCTCCCTCTTTTCCCTCTTTCCTTTCTACCTGGTTGTCGCAACCAGATGCTGGAGTCCAGGAGCCAGACGCCACCGTCGACGACGACTCCTACGACACTGGAGGTGCCTACTACTACGTGCAGCCCGCTGACGACGACCAGGAGTAGTTAGGAGGATCCCAGGCAGGAGGCCTGCGCCTCGTTCGATCTGTATCCCAGTTTGTGCTAGCCTTCTTAAGGCAAACTTGTTTAACTTATGTCTGTACTCAGATAGTGTTGCTTCCGCTGACTCGTCTGTGATCGAGCACTTGTATTCGAGCCCTCGAGGCCCCTGGCTTGTATTATGATGCTTGTATGACTTATTTATGTTTTAGAGTTGTGTTGTGATATCTTCCCGTGAGTCCCTGATCTTGATCGTACACATTTGCGTGCATGATTAGTGTACGGTCAAATCGGGGGTGTCGCAAGTTGGTATCAGAGCCGACTGCCTGTAGGAATCCCCCTTTCCACACTCCTTGGCTGAAGTCGAGTCTAGACATTACAAAACTTTTACTAACATGGCTGTTTGTCTTATGGGCCCACGTCGCCATTGGGTGGTACTAGGATCTTTTACTCCTCGACCTTTACTCTGGGACTCTGAACTCTCTTCTACTCGGGTTAAACGAATTTACTAACTCTAACACTAGGATCCCGTGACCGCATTCACCCCAAAGTTGGATAAGCCATAGCTATTTCTTAGAATAGTATTTTGAACAATTCACACACTGTCATTTGACTCCTTTGAAACATCTTTGCTTTCAGATGGAACCCACGAGGCAGGTCGTGCGCCACACGACGGCCATTGGTGCCTCGGGATCACCTGCTGTGCTAGCTGAGATGATGACCTATCTGGGTTATCGCTGGCACCCTGAGCACACCGTCTACGAGGAGTACCAGGACTTTAACCAGGAGCAGTACCGTGCGATCGTCCACCTCTACTCGCGGGAGTATGACTCCACTACTGTGCTGCACACCGCTCATGGTGTTGGAGTGACCATCGATATGGCTGTCCACGATGCTGCTTATGCTGCTCTGACACGTCTTCGTGGAGAGTATCGAGAGTTGGACACCTCCCCTTTCAGGCACATTGCTATCGCATCTGATGTTGGTGCGGAGGGATACTATACTGCTGCCTACTCCACGGTCACCCGAGAGCCCTTCTACCATCAGAACCTGGTTCTGCATGCTGATGGGCTAGATCGAGCTAACCGAGCTCTTCGCCACGAGTTGTACACCACCCGTCAGCACCTTTACCGTGCTCTGACGCTGCTGCACCCCTTTGTCCGATCTAGGGAGCTGCCCCGTTCTGCGATCTACCCAGCCAGGACTGTGATGCCCCAGGGTGTCGGCTGGCCAGATGTGGGAGGCCACTCTCCCGCACTTGGACCTCTTCTGCCACCTGAGCGTCAGGTTCTGCACCAGAGTATTCGCGGACCCCAGGTTGCTGACGTGGAGTTCCCGATGCGACACTACCAGCTTTTAGGCTACACCTACCTCCGCGGTACCTCTTGGGACTGATGTAGGCTTGCTTGTTAGTGTTAGATGCATTCGCCGCGAGCCTGTGTGCCGCCTATGTTGTTTTAGTCTATGTACTGAACTCTGTGTACTGAACTCTATGCATGACCCCTTTTGTAAGTTATGCCGACTACTATGTAGTAGCTATCGTGCTCCTTTCATTATGCATGTTTCATCACGAATGATTCTTGTCTTTGCAAATTTCTCAATGCTGAACTACCCCTGTTATATATTAGCAGGATGGTTAGACCAAGTGGTCGTGGTAGTGGTGGCAATGCCCCACCACCACCTGAGTACATGGCTGGTATGATCCAACAGTTCGAACTGAACCGCCAATTCATGGAAAATATGATGGCTCAATTTCCTCGCCCCAATATGGACCAGCAACCAACCCCAGTAACTCTGCAGGATTTCATGCGCCTCAATCCAACTGTGTACCGCAGCTCAACTCAACCTCTGGATGCTGATGACTGGCTCTGTGACATCACCTATGAGATGGAGTCTGCCAATGTAGCCCCTGCCAGCTATGTCACCTTTGCTTCCTTCTTTCTGAAGGGACCCGCAGCTTAATGGTGGGACAGCCACAGGCGTACTCTGCCAGCTGGAACAATCATCACCTGGTCAGACTTCCAAGCTGCTTTCCGTGCCCGCTTCATTCCTCAGGGAGTCATGGTCCGGAAGAAGCGTGAGTTCCGCAACCTCACCCAAGGCAACAAAACTGTTGAAGCTTATCAGCGGGAGTTTCTGGACTTGTCTCGCTATGCTGAAGAGGACATTGCAACTGATGCACGCAGACAGGAGAAGTTCCGTGATGGCCTTCAAGCTGACATCAAGCTCGCACTTCTAGTGCATGACTTTGCTGATTTCGCCACCCTGGTGAACAAGGTCATCAATGTCGAAACTGGTCTGCAGGAATACCAGAGCTCTCACAGGCGCAACCGTGACACGGGCTCCTCTTCGGGCCCGCCCTCACAGAAGCGTAAGATATGGATCCTGAACAGCATGTACCATCCAAATGCATCTGCCCCAAGGCAGACCTATGCTGCACCTCGTCTGCCTCCACCACCATCTAGGCAGTCAAGACTTCCAGCTCCACCATCCCAAGCTCCTGTTCCCACTCCCAATAATGGTCTGTGCTACAAGTGTGGACAACCAGGTCACCGTGCCAGGGACTGCAATCAGAATCAGAATCAACTTGCCCTCCCCGCAGCTGGCCGTGGTAACAACCAGCCCCGCAACAACAATGCTAAGTCTTATGGTCGTGCTCATGCCAACCACGTTGATCTGAACGAAGCTCAAGACCAGCCTGCTACTGTGATGGGTACACTCCTCGTAAATTCAGTACCAGCATCCGTTTTATTTGATACAGGTGCATCGCATTCATTCATGTCAGAAGATTTTGCATACAAGCACGATGTTAAATGTGAGGAGATGAACACCTCGGTATTGGTCAAAAACCCCGTGGGACAGTGTCAAACCTCCCTGGTTGGCATCGATGTCCCCGTGGAAATCGAAGGGCTGGAATTCTATGCCTCTCCCATTATCCTGAAGTCGTCTAACATCGACCTCATTTTGGGGATGGATTGGTTGAAAGCGCATACTGCTTCTATAGTTTGCGCCACTAAGACCGTTCATCTACTTCACCCTTCAGATGAAATAGTTGCTTACCAAGCTCATCTGGTGCAAAATGCCGAGGCCAGGCTCTATGCATTGAATGCATTGAACGCCGCACCACTCGAGGGCATTGAAAACATTCCCGTCGTGCGTGAATTCCTCGACGTCTTCCCTGAAGAACTTCCAGGGATTCCCCCTGCTAGAGCTGTCGAATTCATCATCGACTTGAAACCAGGCACCACTCCTATAGCCAAACGACCCTACAAAATGCCGCCGCATGAACTCCTTGAGCTTAAGGAGGAAATCGACAAATCTCTTCACAAAGGATTCATTCGCCCAAGTTGCTCTCCTTGGGGAGCACCTTCTCTCTTTGTCAAGAAGAAGGATGGGACAAACCGATTAGTTCAAGACTACCGTCCTATAAACCAAGCTACCATTCAGAATAAATACCCTCTTCCTCGGATCAATGATCTATATGATCAACTGGCGGGTTCATCAGTGTTCTCTAAGCTCGACTTGAGGTTGGGTTACCAACAGATCCGTGTTCGCGAAGAGGATATCCCAAAGACCGCCTTCGTGACTCGATATGGTTCATATGAGTACACCGTCATGTCTTTCGGTTTAACCAATGCTCCAGCCACCTTCTCTCGTCTGATGAACTATATATTCATGGATTACCTCGACAAGTTCGTCGTGGTTTATCTGGATGATATCCTGGTATTTTCCAAGAACAAAGAAGAACATGCTGAACATCTTCGACTTGTGCTGGAAAAGCTACGAGAGCATCAACTATATGCCAAGTTCTCCAAATGTGAATTCTGGCTACCGGAAGTAACCTATCTTGGGCATGTCATCTCTAAGGATGGTATTGCCGTCAACCCTGAACAAGTCCAGGTTATCCTTGATTGGACTCCTCCCAAGAACGTTAAGCAAGTCAGAAGTTTTCTCGGTCTCGCCAGCTATTGCCGTCGATTCGTCGAGAACTTCTCCAAGATCGCCAGGCCTCTGACTAACCTGTTGCATAAGAGCGTCAAGTTCCAATGGACAGACAAATGTCAGGAAAGTTTCCAGGCACTCAAAGACAAGTTGACTTCTGCCCCAGTTCTAGCTCCACCTGATACTAAGAAGGACTTCGTCATTTACTGCGACGCTTCCCGTCAAGGATTAGGCTGTGTCCTAATGCAAGACCGCAAAGTGATTGCTTATGCCTCTCGGCAATTGCGCCCTCACGAAGAGAACTACCCAGTTCACGACCTCGAACTTGCTGCTGTCATTCATCCGCTGAAGCAGTGGCGACATTACCTTCTCGGTAATCGTTGCGAGATCTTCACTGATCACCAAAGTCTGAAGTATCTGTTTACTCAGCCAGACCTAAACCTCCGTCAGCAGAGATGGATGGAGCTTGTTGCAGACTTTGACTTGGGTATTTCCTATACGCCAGGCAAGGCTAATGTAATGGCTGATGCCTTGAGCCGCAAGTCTTACTGCAACCACCTCCAGGTTCATAAAGTTCAGCCCTCGCTTGTTGAAGAATTCAGGAAGCTGAACCTCCATATTGTTCCTCCGGGTGCACTCGCTCCCCCTCCTAAGGAGTTTCGCAAGATGAACCTCCGTGTTGTTCCCCAGGGTTCCCTCAATACCCTGGCCGTCGAACCAGATCTCTTGGACTCCATCAAGAGAATACAGGGATATGACTCTGAAGCCCACAAGATTAAGCGCTACCTTGCAGAAGGAAAGCCCTCATTCTTCACTATTGCTGAAGATGGCACTTTGTACTTCAAGGGCCGCCTAGTGGTGCCATGTGCAGAGAAAAACCTGGATATGACACAGGAAGTTATGAAAGAAGCTCATGATACGCCTCTATGTATCCATCCTGGTAGTACAAAGATGTACCAAGACATCCGTCAGAGATTCTGGTGGTCTAATATGAAGCAAGACATTGCTCGTTATGTTGCTGAGTGTGACGTTTGTCGCCGTATCAAAGCAGAACATCAAAGGCCTGCTGGAACTCTGCAACCTATCTCTATTCCTGAATGGAAATGGGACCATGTTGAGATGGACTTCGTCACTGGATTTCCCAAATCACAGAAAGGTAATGATGCTATTCTTGTCGTCATTGACCGGCTTTCCAAAGTTGCACATTTCCTGGCGGTCAAAGAAACGATCACTGCTAGTCAGCTGGCAATGCTCTATATGTCCAGGATTGTTTAACTCCACGGTATCCCATTGGTTATCAGCTCAGACCGTGGCAGCTTATTCACTTCAAGATTCTGGGCAAGTTTCCAAGAAGCTATGGGAACTCATCTGTCATTCAGTACTGCATTTCATCCTCAGTCACAAGGGCAAGTTGAACGCGTCAACCAAGTTCTCGAAGACATGCTTCGAGCTTGTGTTATTTCCTTCGGCAAGAAATGGGAGGAATCTCTCCCGTATTCTGAGTTCTCTTATAATAATAGCTATCAAGCTAGTCTAAAGATGGCCCCCTTCGAAGTGTTATATGGACGAAAGTGTCGAACCCCTCTGAACTGGTCAGAAACTGGGGAACGTCCACTCTTCGGTCCGGATATTATCCAACATGCCGAAGAACAAGTCCGCATTATTCGTGAGAATCTCAAGACTGCTCACTCACGTCAGAAGAGTCAGTATGACCGTCATCATAAAGACATGGTCTATCAACCTGGCGAAAAGGCTTATCTTCGAGTCACACCAATGAAGGGTGCTCATCGCTTTGGAATCAAGGGCAAACTAGCTCCTCGATATATTGGCCCATTCACTATTCTCGAAAGGCGTGGAAAAGTGGCATACCAACTGGAGCTTCCGCCGAACCTTTCTCAGGTTCACGATGTGTTCCATGTGTCACAGCTCCGCCGTTGCTTCAAGGACCCAATCCGAGCAGTGGATCATGAAGTGCTCGAATTGCAGCAGGACCTCTCCTATAAGGAGCATCCGGTCCGCATTCTCGACCAAGCTGAACGCCGCACACGTCAGAAGGCGATCAAGTTCCTCAAAGTCCAGTGGTCGCACCATTCTGAAGATGAAGCCACCTGGGAACGCGAGGATCGCCTGCGTGATGAATACCCCGCCCTTTTTCCTTCTACCTCCTAAATCTCGGGACGAGATTTCTTGTAGTGGAGGAGATTTTTAACGCCCGGATAATCATGCTAAAGTAATCCCACGCTAATCATGCCACGTCACTTTGGTTACGGTTGTTAACCGTGCGATGATTCAAAACCGTTTCATAATTTAAATTCAATTAATGTCAACAATAAAAGTTTTTCAAAATTTAAAACAAAATGTTCGGGAGGTGCCATATTTTGGATAAGTAAATATGGTGTAATAAACACATTTTTATAAATGCCTAGATAATTTAAAATAAAATAAAACAGAAAAGAGAAATAAATAAAAGGAATGCAAAACAGAAAACAGAAGAAAAGAAAAGAGAAGCCCCCCCCCCACTGGGCCAACTGTGGCCCAGCTGGCCAGCCCAACTGGGCAAAGGCCCAGCCGGCCGGCCCACCCCCACTCTCCCCTTATCCACCCCCAGCAAACCCTAGCCCGATCCACCCCCCCCCCACTCCCCCACCCCCTCTCGCTCTCTCTTCCCCCCCCACTCCCCCGATCCAATCGGGGCGACGCCGCCCCGACGACCCCGTCGCCCCGCTCGCCCCCGACGCCCCGCGCCCCCCAGTCGGCCTCGTCCCGACCCCGCCACCTCTCCCCGGCGACCGCGCCGCCCCACTCCTTGACGTCGGCGCCTCGCCTCGTCACCGACCCCGAAGCCGACGGATCGAGCCGCGCCACGCGCCTGGACGCCGTCGCCGGAGCGCTCGCCCGCCGGCCTGCTTCACCACCGACGCCGTCGTCCCCGTCTCTTCCTCGCGCCCCACTGCCTTGTCCCCACGACCGCCGGTGAGGCCCCGGCCTCTCCTCCTCTCTCCCCCTGCCCGCGTCAGCTCCTCGCGCAGTCGTGCACGCGCGCGCCGGCGCGGCCACAACCACGCTCGTAGCCGCACCGTCCCGCTGCTCCCTCGTCCCATCCGCGCTCACCGCGCGGTGCCGTCGCTGCGGGCGGCGCACCCCCCTCCCCCGGCTCCCCCTGCGACCACGCGCGCCCGCCGTGGCCGCGCTAGGCCGCTTCCTCCGCCCCGCACGGCGCTCGCCGCTCGCCCCGCCTCCGCCCGCCGTGGCCCTCGTGCCCCGCTGCGGCAACCCCCCGCCATGGCCACGGCCCCGCCCTGCCCCGGGCAGGCTACGGGCGCCAGTCGCCCACGCCCACGCTCGTGCGCCCGCGCCCGCGCCCGCCTGTGGCCCCTGGGCCACTGCCAGGTGGGGCCCCGCGCCCCTGAGCCACTGCCCCTGGGCCCGAACCCCCTATGGGCCACAGACAGGTGGGCCCCCGCGCCCAGAATGTAATAAAAAAAGAAAAAGAAAAAAGGAATTAAAAAGAATAATAATATATAAATAAATAAATAAAATAAAATAAAAATAATTAATTAATTAGTTAATTAACCCTGTTTAGATTAATCTAATTTAATTAATTAGTTTAATTAATAGTTAATTAATTAGTTAAACCTAATTACCCTAATCAGTCTATGACATGTGGGACGCACGTGTCAGATGACTGCTGACGCCAGCATGATGTCATGCTGATGTCATCGCAACACTGTTTCGGATAATGTATATATTAAATAATTAAATAAATTCCAGAAATTAATAAATTCTTTTAAAATCAATATAAAATAAATCGTTGCTCAGATGAAAATACTTTGTACATGAAAGTTGCTCAAAACGACGAGACGAATCCGGATACGCAGCTCGTTCGTCCACCACACATCCCTAGCATAGCAAACAGGCAACTTTCCCCCTCCGGTCCGTCTGTCCGAAAACGCGAAACATCGGGAATACTTTCCCGGATGTCCCCCCTTCGCTGGTACCACCCACCGCCGCGTTAGGGCACACCTAGCACCGCTTATTGTCATGTCACGCATCGTCATGCTTATGTTTGCATTGTATTTACTGTTTCTTCCCCCCCTCTTCTCTCCGGTAGACTACGAGACCGACGCTGCTGCTGCCCAGTTCGACTACGGAGTTGACGACCCCTCCTACTTGCCAGAGCAACCAGGCAAGCCCCCCCCCTTGATCACCAGATATCGCCTATTCTTCTCTATACTGCTTGCATTAGAGTAGTGTAGCATGTTACTGCTTTCCGTTTATCCTATCCTGATGCATAGCCTGTCCTTGCTTCTACTGTTGTTACCTTTACCTGCAATCCTACATGCTTAGTATAGGATGCTAGTTTTCCATCAGTGGCCCTACATTCTTGTCCGTCTGCTGTGCTATACTATCGGGCCGTGATCACTTGGGCGGTGATCACGGGTATATACTTATATACTATATACATGACACCTGTGGTGACTAAAGTCGGGTCGGCTCGTAGGAGTACCCGCAAGTGGATCCTTGTGGCAGAGCGACAGGGCAGGTTGAGACCACCTAGGCGAGAGGTGGGCCTGCCCTGGACAGCGTCCGCGGTTACTTCAAAATAACACGCTTAACGAGTTCTTGGTATTTGATCTGAGTCTGGCCATTTGGTCTATACGCACTAACCAGCTACGCGGGAACAGTTATGGGCACTCGACGTCGTGGTATCAGCCGAAGCTCTTTTTGACGTCAGCGACTGAGTGGCGTGCGCCGCATTGGACCGTAAGCTCGCGCTTGTATTAAGGGGGCTGGGTCTGCTTCCGGCCGCGTACGCAACGTGCAGGTGTGCAATGGGCGATGGGCCCAGACCCCTGGGCGCATAGGGTTTAGACCGGCGTGCTGACCTCTCTGTTGAGCCTAGGTGGGGCTGCGACGTGTTGATCTTCCGAGGCCGGGCATGACCCAGAAAAGTGTGTCCGGCCAAATGGGATCGAGCGTGTTGGGTTATGTGGTGCACCCGTGCAGGGAAGTTTATCTATTCGAATAGCCGTGTCCCTCGGTAAAAGGACGACCCGGAGTTGTACCTTGACCTTATGACAACTAGAACCGGATACTTAATAAAATACACCCTTCCAAGTGCCACATACAACCCGGTGATCGCTCTCTAACAGGGGACGAGGAGGGGATAGCCGGGTAGGATTATGCTATGCGATGCTACTTGGAGGACTTCAATCTACTCTCTTCTACATGCTGCACGATGGAGATGGCCAGAAGCGTAGTCTTCGACAGGACTAGCTATCCCCCTCTTATTCTGGCATTCTGCAGTTCAGTCCACTGATATGGCCATTTACACATATACCCATGCATATGTAGTGTAGCTCCTTGCTTGCGAGTACTTTGGATGAGTACTCACGGTTGCTTCTCTTCCTCTTTCCCCCTTTCCTTTCTACCTGGTTGTCGCAACCAGATGCT
Source organism: Aegilops tauschii subsp. strangulata (assembly GCF_002575655.3). NCBI lineage: Eukaryota > Viridiplantae > Streptophyta > Magnoliopsida > Poales > Poaceae > Aegilops > Aegilops tauschii. Next base: position 328,030,228 of record NC_053040.3, read on the forward strand.
GGAGTCCAGGAGCCAGACGCCACCGTCGACGACGACTTCTACGACACTGGAGGTGCCTACTACGTGCAGCCCGCTGACGACGACCAGGAGTAGTTAGGAGGATCCCAGGCAGGAGGCCTGCGCCTCGTTCGATCTGTATCCCAGTTTGTGCTAGCCTTCTTAAGGCAAACTTATTTAACTTATGTCTGTACTCAGATATTGTTGCTTCCGCTGACTCGTCTGTGATCGAGCACTTGTATTCGAGCCCTCGAGGCCCCTGGCTTGTATTATGATGCTTGTATGACTTATTTATGTTTTAGAGTTGTGTTGTGATATCTTCCCGTGAGTCCCTGATCTTGATCGTACACATTTGCGTGCATGATTAGTGTACGGTCAAATCGGGGGTGTCACACTCACGGAGTCCCGGCCGGCTCATAGACAACGTGTCCGGCTCGGTGACTAATTGTACATGCCTTATAATACAAGTCATACACATATGGCGGTTTACACTAATTGGGCCTTAAGTCGCCTTTGGGCTTCAGGCCTTCAAGCAATGTGCAGTGAATTGTCTTCAGCATCCTCGTGAGTTTTGCCTTGTTAAACCGCCATGGGCTTAACCCGACCCCTTTCTGGGCGGGTTAACTCCAATAGTTATATCCCTAACAGGACGGAATAGATCGCCCCGTTGGAGTTGCTCTCAGGACCGTTACTTACTTTGGTTTTTTGTTTGGAGGTTTTGTACGTGGCCCCGAAAGATATACACGGTCCACTGGTGAGTGAACGGGCAACGACAATCCATCCACTGCACTGTTGTAGTACAGGGCAATAACGTACACGTTCAGTAAGCCGGCCAGAAATTTCGCTGGTACGAGCATCATTGGCTTGACTTTTTGGCCAGCGTATTCTTGCTGATAGTGTAACAACCGCCAGTTGTTTTGTCCAATCAGTTGGCGCAACATAGCTTTTGGCATATTCGCTTATGTGGTTGGTGAAATTTGGCAATCACCGATGATGGCCGTGCTGATGCACAGATAAGGACAACACTCTCGAAGAAAAAGTCGCCCACTGATCATCCCCTCGACAAATCATTTAGCTGCTGTAAGCACAATTAGCAGTAGCTGCTCTATCCCTTGCGTGGTGCTACACAAAAAAAATTGCGCAGGATCAGAAAACATTCCGCGTTCTCTCCGGAAAACACTGCACAGCAGGGACGAACAATCGAAGAACAATGATCACTCATCAGTTTTCACTCCTCTCTCTACGCCGGAGGCCAAAGCTCTGTCAAAACAACCAACTTGTAGAAACGCTAGTAGCTAGCTTTATCCGAATCGATCTGTCAAAAGAAAACAGCTAGTAGTGGCGGGCGACGACGCCGGCCCGAGCGCGTCAGGCCTGGAACCCTGTCTTCTTCCAGACCGCGTCCCGGACCTTGAGCATCCTGCCGACCCCCATCCCGTCGTTCACCGACAGCGATGCGGCCCGGCGCCGCCACGCCAGCTCGTGCGGTGGCACCACCGGGGCGCCCTCGACGTCCTCGTCGTCCGCGTCGTCCAGCTCCCAGTCCCCGGCCTGGTGCCCCTGGTACTCATCCCCAAGGATCTTGGACCAGTCCGGTATGGCCACGGGCAGCGACCCGTGCGCGGCGCCGCCCCCGCCCATCGGCTTGGTCTTCCTCCCGGGACGGGCAGCCGGGACCGCGCGGACCCGGGGTAGCTCGGCGCCCGACCTTGCCGGTTGTTCGGCCTCCTCTGCCGGGTTGAACGAACCCCAGACGTCTGACTCGTCGAACTCGTCCGCCGTGACGGGGCCGCCTGCCGTGGCCGGGTACCCCGTGAGGCCGCGCGTCGACGCCGGCGCGAAGTGGTGGTAGGCGCGCTCTGTCGCCACCGACCGCGTGCTCCTCGCCATTGCGGCCGTGCCGTCCGTGCCTGCTCGCCGTGCAAACGTGCAGCGCGAATGGGGCGGTGAGGGGAAACGTGAAGCAGATCGCGCAAGGAGGCGAGGAAGTTGAAGACCTGCGGAGCCGCGGCGGGTAGAAGGTAGGAAGGAAGGCGTGCGCTGGTGGTTGCGCTGGGATTTATATGAGCCGGAAGGCCGAGAGCAGAAAGCGGAGGAAGTGGATAAGGCCGTTTTATGGAATGACCGTTTCACCCTTGACGTTTTGGAATGCTACGTGGATGATATCTCCGCCGTGCCACTGCCAGCTGGGTCCCAAACCTCTTCGCGGTGTCAAACCGCCACGTACGTAGGTGTTTTGTGTGGTTAACAGGATTTCGGGTGGTGCTGGCGCGTTGCTATTGGCAGCTGCTAACGTAGTGGGCCTAGTGATTTTCTTTCTGGATAAGAAACGCAGCAATTCAGTCCTACATGATCAGAAAGTCTTATCCGTGCCGCGCCCGGAAACTATAGAAGAGTTTCTTGGCAACTTGCTCTCTAATCTGGCTCTCAGGGAGCGATCAATAGCAAGTGTTTGTTCAATCTCCATTTGGAAGTTGGCCTAGTCACACATGTTGGATTATCTCGTCCTGGTTGACATCTTTACAGAAGCATACGTGTTAGTAACATCCGCTGTGTCAGCGATATCCTGGAATTGCTTTTGGCTGGAGCGAGATGCACATAGACGTACATGTGTCTAGATCACACGACGAACGTCGAGGATTGCACACCAGCTTTTCTCCGCGACAAATTTAAGGCCCGTTAGTAATGAATGTCAGCCACAATTGATGCTCCAGGCAGGCCATGCATGGGTCCCAGACTCCATATATCAATCGATGCCGCGCACGCACACGTACGTGCCGGATCGTTATCTGTTGGCAACTTTGGCCCTGCCCTGCCTGCCTGCATGCATGCATGCATGCATGATGATCGACTAGAGCGGACGCATGCGACGAGAGCCGTAGACCCGGTCGCCACGCGGATATGGGCGTACGTGTCGCCTCGGGAGTGGGCCGGGACCGCTCGGCCACATGGGCGACCCGCTCGTGTACGCTTCGTAGGGTGCACGAAGATTAACACGGACAGTGCCGTATGCCCTGCGTGCGCTTGGACTTTGGAGCCATGCGCGCAGCGCTGCCATGCTTTTACCGAAGAGACGTAGAGGGCACCGAGGGCCTCTCATTTGTGGAGTGCTGAATATGATACCGGCGTTTCAACGGTTAAGTGGCTGGCATTGGCGGGTCGACAGGCGTGCCAGGCTAGAGACGAGAGCTACGCGCTGGTCCATGCACTCGAGGTTGCGATGGTGTCATCGCGTAAGAAGGGTTGCTCGAAGACTCCATGTAATCTTCGTCCGGACCGCACGTGCACGTCGGCACACGGTGTATGACGTGAAAGCTGCTCCATCAGTTTGCTGCTTTATCCATCCATCCGCTGCGCCGAAAAGCAAGCCTTAGTAAAAGAAGGACGAGAAGAAGATGAATGGCGTGGTTGTCTATCTTACACGTCTCACATTTGGCCATCTAGGTGATTGGGTGTAACATGCTAACGTGTAATATTACCTCCGTCTCAAAAAAAAAATTGCGGAAAAACTTCTGATTATTCATCTTATCGAAAAAGGCTTTCGCCCCGCTTTATATATCTCTACTCCTAATAGAGCAGTTGGTAGTCTCGCTTCCAGGTTTTTTTTAGTCCCACCTTTCATGGTTTTTTTGGGTACCTCCTCCCACCTCTGACTTATCCACCAGAAACCGAAAAAACCTCCTCCTGAGGCCCCAACCCGCACCCATCCACGTACCAAAAAAATAGACCTACGAAGGTTAACCAACGAAAAAAGACCTACCAAGATTAACCAGCGAAAAAAAACCTAATGGAGGAGTTGGTAGTCCGGTACGGTTTATTTTCAACACTTTCCTAATGACAAAAGATCACGGATCTAACTTTCCTAGCTTAGCCAAATCAACGAATCTCTTTCATAAATGCAATTTGCTTTAGGAAACAAATAATAGATTCTTTCCTACCTTAGCCAAATCAACGGATCTCTTCCATTAATGCAATTTGCTTTAGGAAACAAATAATAGATTCTTTCCTACCTTAACCAAATCAGTGAATTTCTCTCATTAATGCAATTTGCTTTAGGAAATAAATAATAGATTTTCAGGAAACAAATAATGGGTTTAATACGGTTTATTTTCAACACTTTCCTAATGACAAAAGATCACGGATCTAACTTTCCTAGCTTTGCCAAATCAACGAATCTCTTTCATAAATGCAATTTGCTTTAGGAAACAAATGATAGATTCTTTCCTACCTTAGCCAAATCAACGGATCTCTTCCATTAATGCAATTTGCTTTAGGAAACAAATAATATATTCTTTCCTACCTTAACCAAATCAACGGATCTCTTCCATTAATGCAATTTGCTTTAGGAAACAAATAATAGATTCTTTCCTACCTTAACCAAATCAATGAATTTCTCTCATTAATGCAATTTGCTTTAGGAAATAAATAATAGATTTTCAGGAAACAAATAATGGATTTAATACGGTTTATTTTCAACACTTTCGTAATGACAAAGATCACGGATCTAACTTTCCTAGCTTAGCCAAATCAACGAATCTCTTTCATAAATGCAATTTGCTTTAGGAAACAAATGATAGATTCTTTCCTACCTTAGCCAAATCAACGGATCTCTTCCATTAATGCAATTTGCTTTAGGAAACAAATAATAGATTCTTTCCTACCTTAACCAAATCAGTGAATTTCTCTCATTAATGCAATTTGCTTTAGGAAATAAATAATAGATTTTGAGGAAACAAATAATGGATTTAAAGAAATTCATAGGTAAACCATCTCTACTACTTATTAAACAAGAAAACATGTACATCGCTAAGTGTACCCAGCCTAACGTACACATAACAACATAGCTCAATTATAACCACACGATCAGAATCACTTAATTTAATCTAATCCAGAGCCAAAAACACGCTTAGCAATTTGCCTGGGCGGACGAAAACTTTGCCGTACCAAACGTTCCGCGCACCCCGCGTCGACCCCGGTACATCGTTTCCTAATCCAAGGAAAGGAAAACACAATCCGATATCGAAAGATCCCTGAATGCAGGTGAGCGACGCGGTCAACACGGGGAGGCGGCGGCATCTCGAGGGAACGGTGATGGCCAAGTTGTGGGCTCCGGCGGGGCTGCTGTGGATCTGGCGGATGGCAGCAGGATCGGGTCGACGACGGACGGCTCCGGTGAGAGTCGGAGGGACGACGGCGGCGGCTGAGCTCCTCCATGGCCTGCTGCGGTTCCAGGGAGAACAGAAGGAAGGGAGGGGAGGAAGGGCACGGCCAGCAGGCTCTCACCTCTCTTACCTCCATGCCGCCGTCGACACGACCCCCGAGCCTAGACCACGACCCATGCGACGGGACCCCGCTGATGCCGGCGGCGGTGCCGGGTTCCATGATCTATTCGACTTCATGTGTCGAATCATCAAGTCCGCACCAGCACTCCACCGGGCCCCTCAGTGGGATCGGCGTCCGTATCAGCTCCTGCCTCTGCAAGTCAAGGGGTAGGCTGCTCGATCGCATCTCCAAGAGTCCCTCGCCGCCACAACGCCTGCAGTCGCGGACGGCCGTACCTGTCGACGGGAGCGGCTGAGCAGGGGACATCCCGCCGATCCGATGGCGGAAGGGCGAGATAATGGGCAAGTCTACCTCGGGTTGAATCTGGACACCAGCGAGCTCCTTGCAGTAAACCAGGTGCTGGACTTTTGCGTTTTGTTTATCAGGTTTGCACTGTGTGAATCACGCCGGTCCGGCTCTCACCCCTCTCTGACCTCCATGCCGCAGTTGGGCGCTCCTTCGAAACAAGATTATCGTGTCCAGGTATACAGTCCGCCACAAAACTCTCCTGTGCAGTGGGCGTACAGAAGGTACCTTCCTCTCCTGATTTTGTATATGGCAGTGTAGTACTATGTGGTTAACTGAAAACGAAGAGTAAGCAAATTAGTTCCTGTCAGAACAACTGTAGCCGGCATCGCCGCCGTCGCTTATGGAGCTCCACACCATTCCCCAATTGTACGAGAGCATGTTCAATCTTCGCCATTCTATACTATGTGCAAATGGTCAACTCTTTTCCAAACAAGAAGATATGAGGATTAGGCATATATGCCCCATAAGGTAGCTATATTCATGTGTTGTAGTGTGGATTATGGTCACGCTCTGTCTTGGACTGCAGATAGCTAGGTTAACAAAAATGGATACTCTGCATATTTTCTGAATTTTTAGTAAGGTCTACATGAATAAGGTTAGCAGTAGTTCTGACTTGGGGCACTAGTTAATTCTTCACATGCAGGAACGTGAAGAGATGGTGGGCTCCAAGCCCATGGTGATTTTATTGTGCTTGCAGCTTGAGATGTACTTGGTCCAAATGAAAATCATCATTTTGAAGGGTTAGTAGATGATGCACGTATATATTTAGATCTTAATTTTGTTTATTATTCAAAATGCTTGTACCCACTAGATTTCATTTTTTTTACCTTGAAGGAGTATTATATTACTATTATTTGGAATCCACCTTGATCCTCCACTTCTATTTTTCCTAGGCAACTTCGCATGGAATTAGGATCACTTAATAAGGTTCTGGTTTCTTTTTCAAATTCACTTGCTTTATGCATGAACCTATTATAGATTTGTTGGTGTTGATTTGCAGTAAGAGCAAATGTAATATTGTTCTCATCAATTTCTTTCATAGCATGTGTAATGCGTTATAACATCAGTTTCATTGGATTGGAAAAGGTGATAAACATGCAACCATTCTTACTCGATGATATGAATACTTCAGGAGCAATGGTGGCATTTGTTTGCACATTAGTATTCCATTATGTAGTAAAGGATATGGTCTGGTAGTCATTCTTTATCGTTATAGTTATTGTCAAATGGTGGAATATTGCTGCCTAGCAGCTCTGGTTCATGCGTGTGTGAAAAACAATGTAAAATCATTTTTGTTGCTGTAGAATCTCATGAGTGGTATGAAAAAGAAGGCTAGGATATTTATATTTTTTAATTGTTCAGCTGCTTGTGTTACAGATCTGGGCATACCTTTTGTTTGAGATAAATTTGGGCATAAATTGTCACAAATAAATGGGTGGCGTTGGGTCAAGGTTCAGGAACCCAGGGGCATCATGCTTCTTTTGAGCCACATGGGAAGAATTACATCCATGTATTAGAAAAACTAGGTGCCCGCTTAAACAGAAAAAATACAACTCTTGCTGACCGGGAGCTTCATGGTAGTGGCTAGAATTTAATCAGAGATCCATGTACAGGTTGATTGTTATGAAACCATGCGATGGAATCTTGATGTTGACAATGTCCAGAAATCTGATTCGTCAGAGACAAAATCCAACCTTAATTCCCCCATTCAGATCATGAAATATTGGGGTTAACAGTTTGCGATGTAAGATGGGTTGAGATCTGCTATACGTTAACTTTCTTTTGTTCAAATGTTTTCTTTTGTTTTGAAACCTTAATGTTTTCTGTTGTGGGGTGACAATGTCTGGGTTTATGCTAACAAGCAAGAAAAAGGTTATATGCAATGAGTTCCCAATCTTGAAATATTGAAATATTGAAGCATATCTTGGAACGACGGAGTTCCCAATCTTCATGGTAGATGATGGGACACTGGATGCTGAAGTTGCTTATTGTCTCGCGTAGAACAATAGCATGTCCTTATTTTTTGCTATGTTTTGCCCATGTTGATTACGATGGCATTGTTTTGAACATTCTATCTGTGTTGATAAAAAAGGAGATGATTTGGTATGCCCTCCTTGCAGAGGATCGAGCCTGGTCGGTTGGTTCTTGGTTGGGTGTTGTTGAGACGATCCAAGCCACCAGCAATTCGAGCTTGTCTTCATGGTGTGTAATTATATTTAGGTAGGCAAAATCCCCTGATGATAGCTCAAAAAGAAGATTCGGCGTGACATGGAGATAAAGTGTTGCGTGCGGCAGGAAAGAGACAAACATATTCAGAAATCCAAACCACCAGGATGACAGTTGCGAGATGGCGATTGGATGGTGCTGACACATCTTGCTAGCGAGGAGGCTGTTTGCCGAAATTGGACTTTGGATTGTTATAAAATTTCAGTTTAGACCAATTCTTGTTAAACATAACATGTTATTGTGACAACTATTATGAAAAAAATTGATTTAGATAATCAAAATGATGAAGAAATTCCTAAACTTACGTGCGCTGCACGTGCACCCTTTCCAATTTGAAGGGCTGCTTATCGGTTTTAAATCTTGAAGTTTGCACGGTCACTAATATGACCATGCTATTTTAGAGTGATAACCTTCATTTCAGGCAGTAATGAAACTTGAAATGCCAGTTGACTAACAGTAATAAACACCAAGAATACTGGTTGATGTTAATGGGAATTATGATTAGCGATGATTCATTTTATGCTCTGGTGGAACGGGTCAAGCCGGTTTGCGCGGTGAGTATTGTCCGTTACTTATTTTCATACTAACTACATATATTGTTTGTGCAGGATGGATATGAGTTGAGAAAGCAGTTTTTATTATACTTGCTAAAACATCGTGGGAATGAAGCTAAAGACAACTTTCCGTATATTGTGAAAGAATTTCTTAAGCGTATAACCTAGATATTAATAATTTTATAATAGATGTTTAGTTGGAACTCCATTAAGTTTGTTACATTGACATGCCGTTAATTTTTCTTTTTGGCAATTTACATTGCAAAAATGTACTTTAATTATTAAATAATTGTGTCTGTGTTATATTGTCCGTACGTGTGAAATTTAACATGCATTATCTTTATATAACTCTTGCAAACTATTTCAAGAGCCCGTGGCAACGCACGGGCATTGTACTAGTAAAGCATAGACCAACAGTGCCCAGTACAACCGCACGCACCCACCACAAACGCACATACACGCAAGGCAGGATACATAGGCGCTGAGCGCAGCAACACACTCCCTAGCACTACACGAGCCGCTGGGAGCTTCATCCGTGGACACCGCGAAGAAGTGAAGCCGCATATGATGAACCGTGGGCTCCAAGGCGGCGCCTTCAGGAAGGATACGGCACCGAGCGCCGCCACCGCCCGATCCGAGGATCAGAGTTTCCCCTGAAGCAACACGATGGGGAGTGATAGCCGCGACGATGCCTTCAAGAAGGGAGCGATCTTTGCCGTCGCCAGTCCGTCCGAATATAGAGTAGGTTTTCACCCCGGCCAACACACACCGCCACCGAACGCCACACCCCGGCTACCACGCCGCCAACACGGCCGTGGCAGCCGGGCAGCACCGAGGCACGAGCTCTGTCCATGAGCACCGCGCCACCACCACCAGGGCCGCCGCCCCGGAATTCAAGACCTTGACACCAAGTCCTCCGAGCCCCACCGATACCCCAACCGCAGAGACGGGAGGAAAGGCTCCGCCTTTCGCACCCCTGGCCGGTCCCAGCGCCGAGACCCAATAGGCCGGCGACAAGCCTCCATCGAGCCGTCCTGCGACACCGGGTGCGAGACGAGCGCAGTCCTGCCGCCGGGCGCGAGACGGGCCGGTCCTATTGCCAGGCGCGAGACCGGCCGGTCCTGCTGCCGGGCGCGAGACCAACTCGGTCCTACGGCACCGGGTGCGAGACGGTCGATGGACAGCAGCCGTGAGAAGGCCAGCCCACCGGCGAGAGAAGCGAACGGACGCCGAGGAGAGGAGTCGAAGGCCGATACAGGCAGCCTACAGACGAGCCGACTCCAGAACAATCTGGCCGCCGCCGCAATCAACCTGCCACCACCACGGCAGCCGCCGGGCACGCACCCGCGCAGCCACCGCCACTGCACCGCCACCCCGACCAGCCGAGGGGGCCTCGGTCAGGGCCGCCGCCCGCAGCCCTAGTCGTCGCGGCCCACGCCGCCGAGAGGCCAGATCCGGAAGAGCCGCCGCGGCCGCCGTCTCCAACCTTCGGCCCGCACCACCACCACCAACTGTCGCGGTGCCTCCACCACCTGCCGCGGCCACGACAGAGGTGGCCACCGGCAGCTCGCGCCGCCCGCAGCCAGCGCCGCCATTTGCCAGATCTGGCCGCACTGGAGTCGTCGCCGTCTCAGGCACACACGCGCCACCCGCCTAGCCGCCCGCCGCGGGGGAGGGGGGGGGGCAGGGACGGCAGGGCGCCGCCCCAGCCCGCCGCGCCACCATGGAGCTCGGCTGCAGCTCCACGACCCGGCCCGGGACGCCGGCCCGCGCCAGCACTGCCCGAGCGGGGAGACAAAGGGGCCCCGCCGCCGCCGGCAACAGCAGGGTTTCGCCCGGCCGCGCCCCTGGGCGGCGGCGAGGGAGGAGGAGGGGGAGGGAGCGGCGGCGAGGGTTGGGGTTGGCCTCCGGGCCGCCTCGCGGGAGACGATGCTGAGGGAGCCTCGTTTAGATGGTTATGTTCTTTATAATGGAACCGGTTCAGTATATTTTAAGTTTTAGACTTATATTGGTGCTCGATTGCCGCTGCATTTATTTTTGAGAAGGGTTTATATCTACTTTTCTAGTAAATAAACTATATTATAAATCCCACTCCAAGGCTTTATTGTACAAGACACGTAACAGCTAAAATCATTGATAGAATCAAAAGTTACATCAAAATCCTTTGAAGTACCTACCTCTTTTTCTCCTTAACCCTAAAAAATACCTCTTGTTTCTCCTTTTGCATCTCAACACCTCTATAGACTAGTAAGTTATGTGTGTCTTACAGGAGGGAATAAGTGCCATATATGGTATTGTTAAGGGCTAATTAATATCCTAATAATCCATGCTTTATGTGGGTGTTCGCATACGAACACGTCACCGTGTACCCTCGACATCGGGGTGATGCATCGCAGCTCATGTCGAAGGAGACCGGCCCGGAAGCGCGGTACGCAAGCAGCCCGGCGGGCGCTTTTGTAAACCGGAAACCCCACAATGCCTGGGAGGGCCCGTTCAGGGCGTGCGGCAGCTATGAGCTGCCCTAAGTTGAATTGATCGCCTCTAGGGCCTCATGGATTCGCTGCCTCCAATCTTGAAGAACGACGAAGAACGAGAAAAAGATACAAGGGAAAAGGGATAAAAATTAGATGAACACGAAAAGGTAGTAGATTGATTTGTTCGATTGTGTGTTGTTCAATCGGCCGTCACCTCTCATATATTTATGAGGCTGCTGGACTTCCCGTACAAGAAAAGGACTCCAAATTCCGTACAAATCTCTCCAAAATTAACCGAAGTCGGATTTAGGCAAGTCTGAGACATCAGTTCGGTTTTTTACTCTCACAGACCACAAACGACCTCGGATGAAGATGCGCCCAAAAGCAGATTTAACCGTTTTGACGAGTCGAACAACTTTCGTGTTGAACATTTTTCGATTTGAGGCAACCTTGAGGGCCGAATCACTTGCGCAAACCATCAGACATCACCCACACGGGTGTGTGTTGCCCCGGGCCAGTTTTTACTCATGATAGGTCCGCTGTGTACTGGTTCCAATTTTTGCATACGACCTCGGAATGAGACGATTATTATATCAAAATCGATCATTGCGACAAGACAAAGACAATCCGTGTATAAACGTTTCTCATATGAGGCTGTCTTGAAGTCTTAATCGACCGAACAGTACTCTGCATACAAAATCCTAGTACTTTGAGCACAACTTCGGCCCTTGAGATGAGATCGGATGGCGATGGCCCAAACTTTAAAGATGTTCATGTCAACAATACATAACTTTTGTATGTAGATCACTTCTCCATTTGAGACCAACTTAATTAAGTTTTTGACCGTGCCAAAATTTGGTGTCAACACATGCCTCCCTGTTTTTCGGCAAAACTTGTGAGCCGAAAAATAATTTGCACGGAGTTTGTTCTAAGCACGATGTTAACACTCCATCGGCTATTTGCATGTATTTAGGATGACAAGTATATATCAGCCATCTTTACTCTTAGGGCGATAATTGTGCTAATGGAATGTATGATGATGTGGTAATACCCTTGCATGATGTAGGAAATTATATTGCATCCATGGATCAAAATAAACCCATGAAGGGCAACCAATCATACATGAGGATGCATTCCATGGCATCGGCATCAATGGCGTAGTTGGAGAATGTGGATAATATGTGGACCGAAGATGTTGAAACTTTCGTCTTGGTTCTTCATGAAGGAAATATGCCCTAGAAGCAATAATAAAGTTGTTATTTTATATTTCCTTATTCATGATAAAGGTTTATTATTCATGCTAGAATTGTATTGATCGGAAACCTAAGTACATGTGTGAATATATAAACAAACACCGTGTCCCTAATGAGCCTCTACTTGACTAGCTCGTTGATCAAAGATGGTTAAGGTTTCCTAACCATGGACATGAGTTGTCATTTGATAACGGGATCACATCATTAGGAGAATGATGTGATGGACAAGACCCATCCGTTAGCTTAGCATATTGATCGTTCAGTTTTATTGCTATTGCTTTCTTCATGTCAAATACATATTCCTTCGACTATGAGATTATGCAACTCTCGGACACCGCAGGAATGCCTTGTGTGCTATCAAACATCACAACGTAACTGGGTGATTATAAAGATGCTCTACAGGTATCTCCGAAGGTGTTTTTTGAGTTGGCATAGATCGAGATTAGGATTTGTCACTCCAAGTATCGGAGAGGTATCTCTGGGCCCTCTCGGTAATACACATCATAAGAAGCCTTGCAAGCAAAGTGACTAATGAGTTAGTTACAGGATGATGTATTACAGAACAAGTAAAGAGACTTACCACTAACGAGATTGAACTAGGTATGATGATACCGACGATCGAATCTCGGGCAAGTAACATACCGATGGACAAAGGGCACTACGTATGTTGTCATAACGGTTCGACCGATAAAGATCTTCGTAGAATATGTAGGAGCCAATATGGGTATCCAGGTTCCGCTATTGGTTATTGGCCGGAGAGGTGTCTCGTTCATGTCTCCATAGTTCTCGAACCCGTAGGGTCCGCACGCTTAACGTTCATTGACGATATAGTGTTATATGAGTTATATGTTTTGGTGCAGACTAAGGCATAGCCTAGTGGTGGGAAGGGGCTGATGCCTTCCCACCCACCCAAGTTCAAGGCATGGTACTTGCAATTTGGATTTGTTGCACCAATTATACTGTAGGGGGTTCCCTTACAGTCTTTCTGTCAAAAAAAAGTTATATGTTTTGGTGACCGAATGTTGTTCGGAGTCCCGGATGAGATCACGGACGTGACGAGGAGTCTCGAAATGGTCGAGGGATAAAGATTGATATATAGGACGATAGTATTCAGACATCGGAAGTGTTCCAGAGGGTACCGGGTATATATCGGGTCACCAGAAGGAGTTCCGGGCACCCCAGACAATTGCCTAGCCGTGTGCGGCGCCCCCTCCACCGTTTACACCCTCAGTCATATTTTCGTAGCGCTTAGGCGAAGCTCTGCGAGGATCACTTCACCATCACCGTCACCACGCCGTCGTGCTGATGGAACTCATCTACTACCTCGACGTCTTGCTGGATCAAGAAGGCGAGGGACGTCACCGAGCTGAACGTGTGCAGAACGCGGAGGTGTCGTGCGTTCGGTACTTGATCGGTTGAAGCACGAAGAAGTTCGACTACATCAATCGCGTTGAGAAAACTCTTCCGCTTACGGTCTACGAGGATACGTAGACACACTCTCCCCCTCGTTGCTATGCATCTCCATGGATAGATCATTGCGTGTGCGTAGAATTTTTTTTGTTTTCCATGCAACGTTTCCCAATAGTGGCATCATGAGCCAGGTCTATGCGTAGATGATATGCACAAGTAGAACACAAAGAGTAGTGGGCGGTGATAGTCATACTGCTTACCACCAACGTCTTATTTTGATTCGGCGGTATTGTGGGATGAAGCGGCCCGGACCAACCTTACATGTCCACGCACATGAGACCGGTTTCACCGACAGACATGCAACTAGTTTTGCATAAAGCTGGCTGGCGGGTGTCTGTTTCTCCTACTTTAGTTGAATCGAATTTGACTGCGGCCGGTCCTTGAAGAAGGTTAAAACAGCAAACTTGACGAAACACCGTTGTGGTTTGATGCGTAGGTAAGAACGGTTCTTGCTAGAAGCCCGTAGCAGCCACATAAAACTTGTTTTTGCAGGGCATGTTGTGATGTGATATGGTCAAGACATGATGTGATATACGTTATTGTATGAGATGATCATGTTTTGTAAAAGTTATCGGCAACCGGCAGGAGCCTTATGGTTGTCTCTTTATTGTATGAAATGCAAACGCCATGTAATTGCTTTACTTTATCACTATGCATTAGCGATAGTTGTAGAAGAAATAGTTGGCGAGACGACCACGACGCAACAATGAAGATCAAGGTGTCGAGCCGGTGACGATGGAGATCATGACGATGCTTTGGAGATGGAGATCAAAAGCACAAGATGATGATGGCCATATCATGTCATATATTTGATTGCATGTGATGTTTATCTTTTATGCATCTTATTTTGCTTAGTACGGCGATAGCATTATAAGATGATCCCTTAACTAAATTTCAAGGTAAAAGTTTTCTCCGTGAGTATGCACCATTGCTACAGTTCGTCGTGTTGAGACACCACGTGATGATCAGTTGTGATAGACTCTACGTTCACATACAATGGGTGCAAGACAGTTTTGCACATGCGGAATACTTGGCACTACTGCAGGATGCTTCTAACGCGACACTATGATCAAAGACCCTTCAAGAAACTGTGTGCGATGCAATAATCGCAAACGGTATTGTATGAAAACCATCAGAAATGTATGAAACGTTTGCGATGACGGATGCATCAAACACGGTTCAGGTTTTAGTTGCGTGTGCGATGAACGGCATACGATTCAGTTCAATTAACTGTTTACGATGAGGAGGAATAAAAGAAACGGGCAGCCAGATGAAGGCATGTGCGATACACAGCATACGGTTCACTCGGATGAACTGTTTGTGATTAGGCAACAAAAAAGAAACGGTTAGCCAGATCAAGGTGTGTGGGATATACGGCATGCGATTCACTCGGGTGAACTGTTTGCGTTGAGACATGAGAACAAAAACGGTTCAACTTAACAAGATGTGTGTGATACGCGGCAAACAGGTCAGTAATCAGAAATGTGTGTGAACACCGATAATAACACAGACAGTTGTTGCTAATAAGACATGTGTGTTGTGCGATGGAATTGCATACAGAACAACAACATACACACACACACACACACACACACACACACACACTTATAAGGACATGCTTGCATAACCAAATTAAACATCCACTTACATAGGTGGCTACTACAACCATGGCATTTGGACACACCAAAGTAAACTATTACATGCATAATTACATAGGTGGCTACTACACACATGACATTTCCACACACCAATAAAGTAAACTATATATTACTTGCATGATTAACTAGCATAAACGATCATCTGATCATCATCTACTTCTTGTGATGCTTGCTCTGCTTGTGGCTCGATCTGGGCTCGTCGATTTGGGTAACGAGGCACTTCCTCATGTCAACAATTCGCTTGTGCATCTCGTAGCATGTGTACACGCTCTTGGCCGCAAACCTGAGGTGAGGTTCATCCAGTTACCGCATCCAGGCCCCGTGCGAGGATACGAGACTTGTTCTCTGGGCATCTGATAACCCACGAGTATAGGGGATCAATTGTAGGCTCTTTCGATAAGTAAGAGTGTCGAACCCAACGAGGAGCTAAAGGTAGAACAAATATTCCCTCAAGTTCTATCGACCACCGATACAACTCTACGCACGCTTGACGTTCGCTTTACCTAGAACAAGTATGAAACTAGAAGTACTTTGTAGGTGTTGTTGGATAGGTTTGCAAGAAGATAAAGAGCACGTAAATAAAAAGTAGGGGCTGTTTAGATAAAGAAGCAATAAAGTTAGTATAGCGAGTGTGGAAAAGTGGTGGTAGGAGTTGCGAAATTGTCCCTAAGCAATTGACTACTTTACTAGACCGATAGCAAGTTTTATGTGGGAGAGGCCACTGCTAGCATGTCATCCCTGACTTGGAATTCTATGCACTTATGATTGGAACTATTAGCAAGCATCCGCAACTACTAACGTTCATTAAGGTAAAACCCAACCATAGCATTAAGATATATTGGTCCCCCTTCAATCCCGTATGCATCAATTTCTATGCTAGGTTGAAGCTTCTGTCACTCTTGCCCTCCAATACATAGTCCTATCAACATACAACTAACCCTATGGTGTGATCCACGCGCGCGCTCCTATGATGGGCACCAAAGGACAGCAACATAACCACAAGCAATTTAAACCAATCATAGCAATTCACCAATTACCGATAGGACAACGAAAATCTACTCAAACATCATAGGATAGCCATACATCATTGGGAAATAATATATAGCGTTGAGCACCATGTTTAAGTAGAGATTACAGCGGGTAAAAGAGGGGTTACACCGCTGCATAGAGGGGGGAAGAGTTGAATATGATGGCGGTGAAGTTGTTGGTGTAGATGGCGATAATGATGATGATGGCCCCGGCGGTGTTCCGGTGCCACCGAAAGCGAGGGGGAGAGAGCCCCCCTCCTTCTTCTTCTTCCTTGACCTTCTCCCTAGATGGGAGAAGGGTTTCCCCTCTGGTCCATGGTCTCCATGGCGTGGGAGGGGCGAGAGCCCCTCCGAGATTGGATCTTTCTCTCTGTCTCTCTCTATTTCTGCGCTCTTGATTCTGCCCTTTCACCGTTTCTTTTATAAACGGAGATCCGTAACTCCGATTGGGCTGAATTTTGGACACAATCTCTATCCGGAAATTAGCTTTCTTGCGGCGAAAGAAGGGCTTCATCCGCCTTACGGGGTGTCCACGAGGGTCAGGGCGCGCCCCCTGCCTCATGGCCCCCTTGGGCATCGTATCGCGTTGATTCTTCTTCCCAAAAATCATAAATATTCCAAAAAAAATCTCTTTCAGTTTTTATCCCGTTTGGACTTCGTTTGATATGAGTTTTGTGCGAAACAAAAATATGCAACAAACAGGAACTGGCACTGGGCACTGGATCAATATGGTAGTCCCAAAAATAGTATAAAAAGTTTCCAAAAGTATATGAAAGTTGTATAATATTGGCATGGAACAATAAAAAATTATAGATACGAGGGAGTCGTATCAGCATCCTGCTTCATCTTTTCGTAGTAGGGGTCGATGATGGCCGAGGCGAGTTCTACCAGGGAGTCCTTCTTCGTGCTGCCCCAGACCGTGTAGTGGTCACGGATTTCGACAAGGTTCTTGCAGGCCAAGCCCGTAACACTGAGCGCTTTTACATCGTTGGCGGTATCCACCGTGGCGAACTTGTAGTCAGTGTTGTTGACAAACCTGTTGAAACGGTCGCAAGGCTCTGTGGCCATGCAGTAGTGGTAGATGAGGACATGATGGCGCACGCACAACTGGGCGACGACAACCTTCTGATCTATGCCAGGACGACCGGAGGTGTGCTGGAGGTTGATGCCGACCACCTTGTACTTGTCTCTAGCAAGAAATTGCTCAACGATGTTGATGTAGTCGTCCACCACGGCCGGGTCGATGGTGGACACCACCGAGAGATCCGTCTCCCTCGCGTGGGTCTCCACTCTATGCTCACCGAACTCCATTGGAGCGCCGCTGGACATCCCCTCTCTATGTGTCATCGTGGGTGTGCTTGTTGTGTTGTGGGGCGCGATCGAAAGATTGAAGAGACTAAGGTTATAATGGCCACGGGAATTAAAGGGAGGCCGGATGGCCAGGAATATCGGCAGGCTGAGATGGCAGTTCTAATTTGCAGCGCGTAACTCCATTGTGCCGCACATAACTGCATCGCGTGGCAACGCGCGCGGCGCAACCGCATGCATATGGCCCCCCCGACGTGATCGTGCGCACGCCCAACCGCTGGCAGAGCACGCGCGGAGGTACGCGAGCAGAGCGCTCCGCGGTCGCCTAAAGGAAAAGCTGTCCACAAGCCGAGCGCGCCGACGGACGCGAGTAGAGCATGCCAACGGACACGACAGAGCGCGCTGCGGCACCTAATGGCGAGCAGAGCTTGCCGAGGGACGCGAGCAAAGGACGGCACAGTGATACATGGCAAATAAGACGAACTGTGCGAGCGATGTCGGAGACATCAAGCACGAATCAGATTAGAGTTGCGTGTGCGATATGTGGCAGACAGTTGATCCATCAGAGTTGTTTGTGATGGAATAAGCCGTGTGTGTTGCGGGCAAATGCTTGCTGGTGTATAACCTTAAATTTAACCAAAAAAGTGTTAATGCATGTTACAAAAATTGTATAGCTGGAAACTATGTTCAAATACGACTCCAACGATATAATCTATGGCGACATGCATTCGTATTTTATTAGTTAAATCCTACTTATAAACCAGGACGGGGTATAGTAGGTAATTAAATCGCAAACGTTTTTTATTAACTGTATGTGTACGTGTCCTCTCGTCCTCCTCTCGCACGTCTTGTCACCCCGCTGCCGCAGACGGCTTACAGCGCAAGCTTGCGCAGCGCGCGAGGGCGTTCTTTTGGCCAAACGGTGGCGCCAATGAATCGTCGGTGAGCCCGTTCCCACGCAACCTCGCAGGTTCCCGCGCAAGCTTCCCGCCCGACTCGATGAAATCCCCCAAAATCCCAATGCTTACCGGCCTGCTATAAAAACTCTCACGGTCGACGAGTCCTGCGTCACATTTTCCCCTCCCTCCCTGTAGCTTATCTCGTCTGCTTCTCCCACAATCGCCAATGACACCGGTCCGTCGTTGTCGCTTAGCCACTTCGCCGTCATCAGAGGACAGCTCCAGCTGGGAGGCTACACCGCGGCGGCGGCGCAGTCCCCGGCGTATTGTAGTGCGCGTGGCGTCCCTGTTGGGTGTGCGCGGAACACCCACCACACGCTCCGCCGTCGCTGCCCGAAGGTGGGAGGTGGCCGTCGTGGCCGCCACCCCACTGCCGGCCACCGTGGCCATCACCCGCTCCGCCACCGCGGCCCGAAAGCGGGAGGTGGTGGTCGTGTCCACCACCCCATCGTCGGCCGTCGTGGCCGCCAGCCCACCGTCAACCGCCGGGATCATCATCCGCTCCGCCACCGCCGCCCGAAGGAGGGAGGCGGAGGTGGAGTCCCGCACGTGCGTCACGACCTTGCGCGCTACATCAAGTTCCTGCGGGAGGAGGAGGAGCGCCTCGTCGAGCACGCGAAGAGCCTTACCACAGCCGTGGCCGCAGCACACGGCGACACAGAGGTGAGGAATCAGGAGATCTACAAGCAGTCCGGCCGCTTCGAGAGGGATCGTCTGGAGCGGCAGTGGGCGTTCGAGCTGGCGAGCGTCGCTGAACGTGCAACAGCGGCAGGCACCATATTCCATTTGTCCAGCTCGTCGGTAGGCTCCTCCTCCTCTGCCTCTTACTGAGCGCGCTCGGCAGAGGAGAGGCTGCCGGAAGTAGCACAAAGCCCCTCCGTGGTAGTAGTAGTATTTAGGGGCTATTTTGTTCAGTTCATCTGACTATAGATGTGTGGTCGAACTATACAACGTACTTAAAATTAGCTAGTATATATAGTTGAACTAGCTATTTCAGTACGTGGTTGGCAACAATTGGGGAGAAGTTTGGTTGGTTCAGCTGTCGAGTTGAACTGTTTGTATAAATTAAGAACGACTGATTAATCTATGAATGAAATCTATACTTAATTACTGAATTTTAGTTGCAAAAATTACATAGTGCTAATGATTTCTAGCTGCATATTTTGACAAATCGCAGTGTTACAAGGATTGACAAATGGCAACGTTACTAGATCAACAAATGTAAATCTTTCCAGTTTGACAAATGGCAACATACCCAATATGACAGATGCAAATCTTACCAAATTGTTTGTATGTGGTTGCACACGGGTCATCCAAAACAACCGTTTGCGTTGAAGGGATGCACAAATCCTGCGCTGCTCTCACTTTGCATACGGGTGTTCTATCTAAATTGTTTGCGATCAAGAGCTGCAGAAATCCTGCTCGGCACATTTTCTCTTGGCTTCCCGGGGAAGCTGTCGGTTTGCATACGGGTGTTCTAACTAAAACGTTTACGATGAGTGTTTTATATTTAAAAAGCAAATTAAACCGCGGCTTGGGCACCATTAATGGAGAGGATGTGAGCAAGGCGGGCGGCCATGGAAGTCAAAGGGCTCGCTTCCCAGTGAGCCTGCGCAGCGTACAGCTCGCACGCTTCCCGGTGAGCCTGCGCACTCGAGGACAGCTTGCACGCCTCTCGGTCAGCATGCGCACCGGACGGCGGTCGCACGCCTCCCGTTCAGTCAAGGTCAAGCAGCTGTCCGCACGGCACCTCCTACAGCCATTAAAACCAAGACACATGGCGTCACGTGAATGGTTAACAGAATTTTGGATTTACTAGAATTTAAAAATCAGGCATCTCAATGTTTTGCGGGCAATCAACGGTGCCCTGGTGTTTGAAATTCATTCCCATTTCTTGCATGGGACCTAACCATGCACCGAAGGACACATATTTGATTTTTCAACCAATTTATATGCACTGGAGCATGTGCATGTAGTTCAAATTTTAATTATGCACAAAATGCATTGAAAACTTAGTTAATGCATAAAACTGTCCAAACAAACCCCGAAAAATCACAAAACACAACACTCGTGTTGTTCTATGTTGACACGAGAAAAAAAATTTAAAGCAATAAGAGGAAATGGGTATTGTTTCGTCCCCAAAGGTGGGATGTTCCCTACCGAAAACCATCATGCTTGTTGTGAGAAGCTCCGGTTTGTGAGAAGCATATACCCAAACCTGCCCCAAATAGGACAAAATTTGTACCACAGCATGTTGATACCGCTCCATGATAGCATGCCAAGTTTCATGAATTTCAGACGAGTTTTGGATTTACTATAATTTTAAAACCAGGCATCTCAATGTTTTGCCGGCAATCAACGGTGCCTTGGTGTTTGAAATTCATTCCCATTTCTTGCATGGGACCTAAGCATGCACCCACGGACACATATTTGATTTTTCAACCAATTTATATGCACTGGAGCATGTGCATGTAGTTCAAATTTGAATTATGCACATAAATGCATTGAAAACTCATTTAATGCATAAAAATGTCCAAACGAACCCTGAATAATCACAAAAATTCACACAACACTCATGTTGTTCTATGTTGACACGAGAAAATTTTGAAAGTGATAAGAGGCAATGGATATCGTTTCTTCCCCAAAGGTGGGACGTTCCCTACCGAAAGCCACAATGCTTGTTGTGAGAAGCTCCGGTTTGTGAGAAGCATATACCCAAACCAGCCCCAAATGGGACAAAATTGGTACCACTACATGTTGATGCCGCTACATGATAGCATGCCAAGTTTCATGAATTTCAGACGAGTTTTGGATTTACTAGAATTTAAAAACTAGGCATCTCAATGTTTTGCCGGCAATCAACAGTGCCTTGGTGTTTGAAATTCATTCACATTTCTTGCATGGGACCTAAGCATGCACCCAAGGACACATATTTTATTTTTCAACCAATTTATATGCACTGGAGCATGTGCATGTAGTTCAAATTTGAATTATGCACATAAATGCATTGAAAACTCAGTTAATGCATAAAAATGTCCAAACGAACCCCGAATAATCACAAAAATTCACACAACACTCCTGTTGTTTTATGTTGACATGAGAAAAAAAATGAAAGCAATAAGAGGCAATGGATATCGTTTCGTCCCCAAAGGTGGGACGTTCCCTACCGAAAACCATCATGCTTGTTGTGAGAAGCTCCTGTTTGTGAGAAGCATATACCCAAACCTGCCCCAAATGGGACAAAATTTGTACCAAGGCATGTTGATGCCACTACATGATAGCATGCCAAGTTTCATGAATTTCAGACGAGTTTTGGATTTATTAGAATTTAAAAACCAGGCATCTCAATGTTTTGCCGGCAATCAATGGTGCCCTGGTGTTTGAAATTCATTCCCATTTCTTGCATGGGACCTAAGCATGCACCCAAGGACACATATTTGATTTTTCAACCAATTTATATGCACTGGAGAATGTGCATGTAGTTCAAATTTGATTTATGCACATAAAATGCCTGGAAAACCCAGTTAATGTATAAAAATGTCCAAACGAACCCCCAAAAATTCCAAAATTGAACACAACACTCTTGTTGTTCTATGTTGACACTCGAATTTTTTTGAAAGCAATAAGAGGCAATGGATATCGTTTCGTCCCCAAAGGTGGCACGTTCCCTACCGAAACCATCACGCTTGTTGTGAGAAGCTCTGGTTTGTGAGAAGCTTATACCCAAACCTGCCCCAAATGGGACAAAATTCTTACCACCGCATGTTGATGCCGCTACATGACAGCATGCCAAGTTTCATGAATTTCAGACGAGTTTTGGATTTACTAGAATTTAAAAATCATGTATCTCAATGTTTCCGGCCGAGTAACGGTGGCAGGGTGTTTGAAATTCATTCCCATTTGTTGCATGGGACCTAAGCATGCAACCAAGGACACATATTTGATTTTTCAATAAGTTTATATGCACTGGAGCATGTGCATGTAGTTCAAATTTGAATTATGCGCATAAAATGCCTGGAAAACCCAGTCAATGTATAAAAATGTACGAACGAACCCTGAATAATTCCATTTTTTTGATGACACACCTATAGTTGCATGTTCACTGCAGATAAAAGTTCTAGCAATTCAAACACCATCTTTTGTAGTTGTGACCCCATTACGTAATTCAAATGATCAAGACGATAAATCAAGTAGATGGCACACAGTTTATTATCACCAACCGTGTGAGATGCAGCACAAAATATCTTGGAGCACCGTCGGTGTATAGTACGCCCATGGCTTACGAGAGAAGATGCGTCGGCTACAGTCCACAGCCGGCGTGTCAAGCACACTAGCTCACTCCTCAAATATCATTTCACTGTTCAATCGTCGCCGGTGAAAGATGGGGATGTGGACCCGCGTCGTGAGGGCAACTTCGGCGGCCCACTCCAGCGAGAGCGCGGCCGCAGCCGCCATGCGCGTGCTAACAAGCTTCGTGAGGGCGACCGCAGTCTGCGTCCGGGCGGCCAAGGCAGCCCAAACGGTCGCTGTTGCTTCTTAAGCGGCGGCAGCAGCATCTGCCACGGGGATAGAAACTCACAAGAGCGGCAAAACAGCTGTCCGTTCCGCAGCGGCGGCCTTAGCCCTGATGGAGGCCGCCCACCACCATGTCGAGGCCGTCCACGCCCAGCTCATGGCGCTCACCGCACAAATCGAAGGAAGCTTCTCCGACAACGGTCGACAACCCACGGCCGAAGAGTTGGCAATCGCCGAGAGAGTTCGAGCAGCCATCCGTTCCTGCGCGGCATACCTTGCCACGACGGAGCCCGCCAAAGCCCAGATCGCGACCGCCCACACCCTGCTCATGGCGGCCTATTCCAAAGATATGGCGGACGCGGATGGCGAGATGCTTGCCGAGTATGGTGCGATTGATGCCATGGAGCCCCTTCCCCAGGAGACCGTCGGGCGCGAGCTGGACATGGAGGCGGCGGCGGAGATCGACGAGCACCAGCCGTAGTAGTACTCTTTGTTTTGTTTAATTAAGAGTGCCGGTCTTTAATTAGTTAGAGTAATGTTTAGGTCTGCTAGCTCTATTTAATTGTTGAACTTGCTCGCTTAAGAAGTGTGGGTGTGATGTAGTCTCCTTTGTGTACCCAAATTATGCAATGACGTGGATGACCATTGTAACCATGGAAATTCGCACCAAATTTTTTGACGTTCAAACTCATCACACACGGGTTAAGCTATCTGAATCGTTTGTGATGTTCACATATTGTACACGGTTCTGAATAAGGGACCGTGTCTGATGACACTTTGCGCGCCAGTTTTTTGGCTGAAGCGATTCCAAATTTTCGGCTTCCGCGGAAATATCTACCTCCCTGCCCCCCTTACCAAAAGCCACATTTCCCTCCTTTCCGCCTTCCTTTCCAAGTTGAAACCTTCACTCCTTGCTTGCAGCGCCGCCTCCTCGCCGGCGACCCTCCTTCACGCTGCTCGGCCTCGCCTATCCATGCAGGTAATCCACACCCGACCCCCATCCTCCTCCTCCTTCCACATCCCACATGCCCCGACCGTCGGCGCGAGCACGACACCTTCCACCCAAATCATCAACCCCTCCACCAAATAAGCGCCGGCCTAAGCCATGGTGCACGCAGTATAGCTTGGATCTCAAGGAGCATTTGGCAGCGGAGAAGCAAATCGCGGCCGCATGCGCGAATGAGGTCGCGATGGCTGCCATTCGTGCCGACCCCCAGATCTTGGAGGAGCACCTCGCCGTCGACGCCACCATTGACGCCTCGCGCGCCGATGCCACGACGCGGTTGGCTGCTTTAAACGACAGTTCGTGGCATTTTCTCGAGGCCATCTTTGCTAGCTACTGCCTTTCCTTAACAAATTCTAGTGAATTGTGCTATCTACTTTTACCATGCAATCTTCTGCTATAGTGTATATGTTCTATATGTCGTGCAATGTGGTGTTCAGTTAACTACTTGGTTCAATTCTGCAAATGTGATGTTCAATTCTTCAAGGTGCAATATTTCCAAGTTGTTAAGCATACTTGGTTTGTTTAACTATCTGATCTTCTATTACGAGTATGTTATATTGTGCAATGTGTTTCTCAGTTAACGTTTGGTTCATTTGTTGTGGTGTTTAGTTAACTGCTTGGTTCAATTCTGTAATGCGATGTTCAATTGTGTGGCTGCATTCTGTTATTGTATACCATGTGAGAAATAAATCGAATTTGGCTGTACTAAATACATGACAAACAAATACAATTGCTATATTTCCAAGTTGTTAAGCATGCTTGGTTTGGTTAACTGTCTGATCTTCTATTAGGAGTATGTTATATTGTGCAATGTGGTGCTCAGTTAATGTTTGGTTCATTTATTGTGGTGTTTAGCTAACTGCTTGGTTCAATTCTACACTGCGATGTCCAATTGTCGTGGGTAGAATTTTGTCTTGTTGTGCATGTGAGGAATAAATCGAATTTGGCTGCACTTAATACATGAGAAACATGTACAATTGCTATATTTCCTATTTCTCAATCATACTTGGTTTGGATAAATGGGTTTTCCATGTGGCTTGAATTAATCTGATGAATCTGCAATGTGCTTATTTTTCATCAACATATTTTACTGATAGCATGCGAACCCTTACTTAACCTGATGACTAACTACCTTATATGTGTTGCAAGGAAACAATGGGAATCACTGAGGTTTACAATCGAGGTTAGCACGTGCATGGTCCGTTGTCTAATAGCACATTATTGTGCAATTGCATGAACCATTCTAATATTTAGGTTTTTAACAATTTGGTCTTGCACATGTAGGTCTTGCTGTCAGAGGTTTTGACCCACTGTTTGACCCTTTTTGCATATGGGGAAATGAGTTGTCCATGAATATCAGTCAAGTCAAGAAACTCAGAAAGATTGTTAGGATAAAGAAATTAGCGACAAAAAACAACAAGATCTTTGTCTGCACAATGAAGAAGACATCAGTTCACTACAGGATGGTACTAACTATTATACCTTGCCTTTTTTATTCATTTGCCCCATTTCCAATATAGAGAAGATATTT
This sequence comes from Aegilops tauschii subsp. strangulata, assembly GCF_002575655.3. Lineage (NCBI taxonomy): Eukaryota > Viridiplantae > Streptophyta > Magnoliopsida > Poales > Poaceae > Aegilops > Aegilops tauschii. Next base: position 328,055,838 of record NC_053040.3, read on the forward strand.
ATGTACATCCTTGTTTTCAGGCCTTTCCAAAGTAGTTCACTGATGATTACCTCTCAAACCACCTGTATCGTCAGGAGGTGAGGAAGGTATTCATACAACACCCACGGTTCAATATTATAGTGTTCCTGAAGAGGACGAAGGATGGACGGTCAATCATCCACAGGCACTGGCCTAAAGTTACAAAGACCTTCAACATCAACGAAGGTTCAATATTCGCCTTCTGCTTCAGCAGTTTTCCACATGAGATACATCTGTCTATGTACCGTCTATGATGCTAATTTTGAAAGGTAATAGATGTTGCATGTGAAACTTGGTCCTGGTGTAGTTTTGTAACGGGGTAGCTGAGTGCTGAAGCTATATGATGTTATACTCTGATGTATGAAAATAAAATATATTGTGTGCTTAATATGAAATGTCAATTAGGTTAATAAATGGATTATGAATAATCAGATAATTAGCCTGCTAGTGGTGAATTAGCCTGCTAATTGGGTTTTGCTATTGCAAATGGTTGTTGAAAAAATACCGTGGGCAATGACCTCAAGCAACGCACACAGTTTCTAGGAATAAACCGTGTTGGATCAATGAACAATCACACACAACTTTCTCTTGAAAACTGTTTGCATTAGGCCACCTTGCGCAAACGTTTACCACATGAAAACTGTGTGTGATGGACAGCCTTTGCCACGCAGTTTCTTCCATGGACCGTGTGTGATATATTCAATAACGCAAGCGATTTAACGGGAAAAATTGTGTGTGATGTACCTGTGAACGGAAACGTTTTCCTTGGAGCGACTATGTGGGATGTACATACGAACGGAAATGTTTAGCGGGGACTGACTGTGTGGGATGTACTTGCGACCGGAAACAATTTCACCGTATAATTGTATTTTTTAGCTCTACTATATGTATTTCCGTATTTGAGCGCTCGCCGGTCGCACACGACCTCATTTTGCCGAACGTGTGTGCCAGGAGGGCATATCCCCGACGGTTTCTGGGTCATGTGGGAAGGACCCCCCCTATTTCCCACACTCACTTGGCGACGGTTGCAAATGCCATCGCGGAAAGGGGTTAAAAACCGTTTGTTTAGGAGCTCGATGTACTAGTGCCTGTTGTGCAAGCGTGTGGGATTCCCGCTATAGGGTGTTGTAGTATGTTCATGATTTGCTTACTGCCAGGGTTGTGTGAGCGATAGAAACACAAACTCGGGTAAGTGGGTTGTTGCGGATGGGATTAAAGAGGACTTTACACTTAAGGCTATGGTCGGGTTTTACCTTAATAATCTTTAATAGTTGCGGATGCTTGCTAGAGTTCCAATAACAAGTTCATGTGATCCAAGTACGGAAAGTGTGTTACCTTACGCATCTCCCTCATATAAAACTGCAATATATTACCAATCTAGTTATCAGTTGCCTAGGGACAATCTTTCTCATCGTTCCCCAAAAACTTTAAACAACAAACTAACTCTTTATTATCTCGCAAAGTACTTCTAGTTTTATTCTTGCAAAGTAGTTTTATTTCTTGTTCTAGGTAAAACAAATGTTAGTGTGCGTAGAGTTGTATCGGTGGTCGATAGAACTTGAAGAGAATATAAATCCTACCTTTAGCTCCTTGTTGGGTTTGACACTCTTATTTATCAAAAAGGCTACAAACAATCCCCTATACTTGTGGGTTATCATTAACATCCTAGAGGAGAGCACTGTGTTATAGTAAGTCTTGGAGGGGAGGATGTCGTTCTGAAATTATGAGTTATTGCATTAGGATTGAATAGGCACCGTCAAAATTTATTGGTGTGGTTGGAATTTGTCTTAAATATTCTATGTAGTTGCGGATACTTGTTGAGGGAATAATCATAAGTACTCTGAGTGGTTTTGCAGCATATAAGCTTAGGCTCTATCCACACAACAATGATCAAGTAACAAAGAATCAGTGCAAATCAATATTGGTACCGCCACTGATCATGTTCAATATGATGTCTTGTGAGTATGTCTATCATGGTCTTGAGGACCGGAAAAGCTAGTGTTTGCTAGTCATATAAATTTCCAATAAAAACTGATGTTTGATTATGATGTCATGCAATTTCAGTGATGATATGCGAAGGCCAACTACATATTACTTCATATTTAACGTCCTAGAAGAGAGCATTGTTTTATAATTATTGAATTCATGGTCTAGCCAATTGCTCAAAAAATCTGAACTAATGGAGAGAGGCGAACAATACATTTGAACACTCCCCTCACATCTAAGGTTTTCAAGTCTTTAGACATGGGACATGGGATCGATGTAGGACGCATAATTTTTTTAATACTATGCTAGCAAGGTCTTGAACTCAAGATCTCTTGGCTTTGATACGATATTGAATTCATGCTCCAGCCAATTTCTCCAAAAGTCTGAACGGATGGAGAGAGGTGGGCAATATACTGCAACAATAGTAAGTCTAGGGGGAGGTTGGAGTGACAAAAGTTAATGTTCCCTAGAATTATGAGTTATAATATGACAATTGATTAGGGACTCTGGAATTCAAGGCTATGGCTAGAATTTTTCTTAATTAATCTTTGTAGTTGATGATGCTTGCTGAGGACATAATCATAAGTATATGTGAGTCAATGGTTTCTACAACATATGAGCTTAGGCTCTATCCACATAAGAAGGATCAACTAACAAAGAATCAATAAAAACTGTTATGAAAGTTACAACTAGGGGATATTCCCCCATTCCCGAGAACAACTTAGTCCACATAAGAAACACGAACAACTTGTTCTTAGCACAATCATGGATTGAGGAACTTACTGCACCCTTTTACTGTTCTTGGTATTTACATTCTTACAAATTTCCAATCAACCAAATACACAAATGTAACTCTTTTTAATACTTGCAGTAATTATGTGTCATTTTTAGCCAACCAATTCCTTCTAGTGCTTGTTGAGTTGACACTATTATCAAAAATATCTAAAATTTGCCATCTACACTTGTGGGATACCAAGACTCTTTCTTGACACCATAGCGAGAGAGAGTAACACTTTTGGTTACACTACTGCAGGATGCTGCTAACGCGACACTATGATCAAAGACCCTTTGACGAAACCGTGTGCGATGCATTCATCACAAACGGTGATGTAAAAAACCGTAAAAAAGGTGCAAAACATTTGCGATGACGGATGCATCAAACACGGTTCCGATTTTAGTTGCGTGTGCGACGCAAGGCATATGGTTCAGTTCAATGAACTGTTTGCGATGAGGAAGAAGAACAGAAACGGGCTGCCAGCTGAAGGTGTGTGTGATATACGGCATATAGTTCACTCGGATTAACTGTTTGTGATGAGGAGGAACAACAAAAACGGGCAACTAGGTAAAGGTGTGTGCGATTGAGGGCATACGCTTCAGAAGGATTAACTGTTTGCGATTAGGCAACAGAATAGAAACGGCCAGCCAGTTCAGTGTCTGCGATTGATAGCATACACTTCACATGGACGAACTATTTGCGATTAGCCACAACAAAGAGAAATAGTTAGACAGATCAACGTGTGTGCGCTAGACGGGCACACATTCTAATTAAAAGAAGTGTGCGTGATGGTAATAACGAGCGCGCACGGTTGTCGGAACAAGACGTGTGCTGACATTGCCTATTGCGGTGCACCCTATAGTGCAAACGCCACGTATGTGGCTGAGAAAGCGTGCCCACGTTACGCCATCCGGGAATAGTACTGCACTTAGAACTGTCAATAAATTTTGAGCCTGCGTCCCATCACATTCCAAATTACTACCATGCTATATTTAATTGCAAACCTGTTCACAACGATCAAAACCTAAACGGTTTCCCACTTAGGAGCGTATTAGTACTCGGTTATAAATACTACTACTCCAAGATGATTACACATTCCTCCTCAACTCCTCATCCATAAAAACAAACAAGTCATTCATCATCATTCCCTTGCGTTTGCCATGGCCAGCTTGAGTTCTGGGTCGAGAGATTTCCACCAGGGAGAGGCGAGCATGGAAGCGGAAGCATGAGAGATGTCCCGCCTCACCGTGAAAGCAGCCGACATGTCCCGCCGTGCGGCTGTAGCATCACAGAGGTCCCGTAGCGCCGCCGAAGCAGCACGGAGGTCTCGCCGCACCGTCGATGTAGGAGACTAGTCCGGCCGCGCCGCGGAAGTAGCAGAGATGTCCCGCCGCGCTGCGAATGCAGCAGAGATGTCCTCCTGCGCCGCGGCGGCCTGGGAAAATGTCTCGCGGGCAGGTGAGGACTCTTACAGACGCATGCATGCGATCGTCCTTAGCCAGATGGATCAGATCTCCGGCTGGGCGAGGTTGCAGGATGACATGAAAGCCTCGTTTGAACAGGCTACCAGCGTCATCCAGCAACTAAATGAGAGCAATGCGAAGCTCCGTGCCGAGCGCGACCTGCTGAGGGTGAAGTTTGTCGGAAGTGCGGAGCAGCAGAAAGAGACCACTGCCTTGTTGAAGAGGACCGGCGTCATCGTCGAGAAACTTAAGGACGAGACTGCCATGCTGTGCACCAAGCGCAAAAAGGCTGGTGGAGGAATCTTTGGATGCTCTCAAGCAGCATCTTGAGGACACGAAAGAGCTCATCGCCGCTCGCCGCGGAGACTAGTTCCCGCGGCCTGCAGCAATGCATCAAGAAATTAAGTAGAGATCGGCGAGCCAGATCGTCGCCTTCCTTCTTCTTTAATTATGTTCCTAAATATGTAAGACAATTATTATCCACTGTCGTCGTCCCTATATTCATCAGTCTTGCTATAAGTTGCAGTTGATGCTATATAGGTCCGTCGGATCTTACATCAAGATCCGTGCAAAACTTTCTTTTCAGATTTTCTTTTTTCTCTCTTAAATCTCAGTCCAGTGAGACATAGCCACGCTGTGAAACAGGGGCTCGGGCGCCATTAATGGAGACACTGGGAGGGAGGTGCGCGGCGCATAGAGGTCAAAGGGCTCTCCTCCTGATGAGCACGCGTAGGGGTCTGATCGCACGCCTCCCGTACTCAAATAGCTACCCTGCATGACACCTCCTAGCCAATAAAAAAAGGGGACGCGTGGCGGCACGTAATTGGTAAGTAGAACACCCACGGTTTCAATAATACTTGTGTTTATGATTTGTAACGTGACAACACTTGTTCCCAAATGACTTTGTTGATTGTTAATGTGTGCACCTTCGCAAATCAGACAGAATAATTACCACAAAAGGTTGGTGCCATGTCATGACACCATGCCAAGTTTCATGATTTTCAGGCGTGTTTTGGATTTACAGGAATTAAAAAACCAAGTTTCTCAATATTTCCAGCCGAACCACGATGCCCAGATGTTTGAATTTCATTCCCATTTCTTGCATGAGACCTAGAAATTCACCCAAGGACACACATGTGATTTTTCAACCAACTTTGGTGCACTGGAGCATGTGCTTGTAGTTCAAATTTGAATTATGCACATTAAATGCCTAGAAATTCATTTAATGTATGAAAAGGCCAAACAAACCCAGAATAATTCCAAAATTTAGCACGATGCTTCTATTTGGTCTAATCTACCTGTGTAAAAAAATTAAGGCGGGAGAAGGCAGTGTATGTCATTTCGCACACGGAGGTGACACATTCCCTCTTGGAACCACGAGCCTTCTTGAGAGAAGCTCCAGTTTGCAAGAAGCCTATACCAAAACTTGTCACAATCCGGCCCAAAATTTTACCACATCATGTTGGTGCCATGTCATGACACCATGCCAAGTTTCATGATTTTCAGGTGTGTTTTGGATTTACAGGAATTAAAAAACCAAGTTTCTCAATATTTCCAGCTGAACCACGATGCCCAGATGTTTGAATTTCATTCCCATTTCTTGCATGAGACCTAGAAATTCACCCAAGGACACACATGTGATTTTTCAACCAACTTTGGTGCACTAGAGCATGTGCTTGTAGTTCAAATTTGAATTATGCACATTAAATGCCCAGAAATTCATTTAATGTATGAAAAGGCCAAACAAACCCGGAATAATTCCAAAATTTAGCACGATGCTTCTATTTGGTCTAATCTACCTGTGTAAAAAAATTAAGGCAGGAGAAGGCAGTGTATGTCATTTCGCACACGGAGGTGACACATTCCCTCTTGGAACCACGAGCCTTCTTGAGAGAAGCTCCGGTTTGCAAGAAGCCTATACCAAAACTTGTCACAATTCGGCCCAAAATTTTACCACATCATGTTGGTGCCATGTCATGACACCATGCCAAGTTTCATGATTTTCAGGCGTGTTTTGGATTTACAAGAATGAAAAAAACCAAGTTTCTCAATCTTTCTGGCCGAGCCACGATGCCCAGATGTTTGAATTTCATTCCCATTTCTTGCATGGGACCTAGAAATTCACCCAAGGACATACATGTGATTTTTGAACCAATTTTGGTGCACTGGAGCATGTGCTTGTAGTTCAAATTTGAATTATGCACATTAAATGCACAAAAATTCAATTAATGTATAAAAAAGCCAAACGAACCCGGAATAATTCCAAAATTTAGCACGATACTTCTATTTGGTCTAATCTGCATGTGTAAAAAAATTAAGGCGGGAGAAGGTAGAGTACGTATGTTGTTTCACACACGGAGGTGACACATTCCCTCTCGGAACCACGAGCCTTCTTGAGAGAAGCTCAAGTTTGCAAGAAGCTTGTACCAAAGCTTGTCCCAATTCGGCCAAAAGTTTTACCACAGCATGTTGGCGCCATGTCATGACACCATGCCAAGTTTCATGATTTTCAGGCGTGTTTTGGATTTGCATGAATTAAAAAACCAAGTTTCTCAATCTTTCCGGTCGAGTTACGACGCCCAGATGTTTGAATTTCATTCTCATTTCTTGCATGGGACCTAGAAATTCACCCAAGGACACACATGTGATTTTTGAACCAACTTTGGTGCACTGGAGCATGTGTTTGTAGTTCAAATTTGAATTATGCACATTAATTGCCCAGAAATTCAATTAATGTATAAAAAAGGCCAAACGAACCCCGAATAATTCCAAAATTTAGCACGATACTTCTATTTGGTCTAATCTTCCTGTGTAAAAAAATTAAGGCGGGAGAAGGTTGTGTACGTATGTCGTTTCGCAGACGGAGGTGACACGTTCCCTCTCTGAACCACGAGCCTTCTTGAGAGAAGCTCCGGTTTGCAAGAAGCTTGTACCAAAGCTTGTCCCAATTCGGCCAAAAAATTTACCTCAGCATGTTGGTGCCATGTCATGACACCGTGCCAAGTTTCATGATTTTCAGGCGTGTTTTGGATTTACATGAATTAAAAAAAACAAGTTTCTCAATCTTTACGGACGAGCCAGGACGCCCAGATGTTTGAATTTCATTCCCATTTCTTGCATGGGACCTAGAAATTCACCCAAGGAGACACATGTGATTTTTGAACCAACTTTGGTGCACTGGAGCATGTGCTTGTAGTTCAAATTTGAATTATGCACATTAAATGACCAGAAATTCAATTAATGTATAAGAAAGTCCAAACGAACCCGGAATAATTCCAAATTTTAACACGACACTCATATAGTTCTATGTGCCTCTGTAAAAAATCAAGGGGGGGGAGGCAGCGTATATCATTTCGCACACAAAGGTAACACGTCCCCCCTCGGGAACCATGAGTCTTCTCGAGAGAAGCTTCGGTTTGCAAGAAGCTTATACCAAAAACTTGTCCAAATGTGGCCAATTTTTTTACCACAACATGTTGGTGCCATGAAATTACACCATGCCAAGTTTCATGATTTTCAGGAAGTTTTGAATTTCCAGGAATTTAAAAACCAAGTTTCTCAATGTTCCCGGCCGAACCAGGACGCCCAGATGTTTGAATTTCATTCCCATTTCTTGCATGGGACCTATAAATTCACCCAAAGACACACATGTGATTTTTCAACAAACTTTGGTGCACTGGAGCATGTGCTTGTAGTTCAAATTTGAATTATGCACATTGAATGCCTAGAAACTCAATTAATGCATAAAAATGCCAAACGAATCCAGAATAATTCCAAATTTAAACACGACACTCATGTAGTTGCACGTTCACTGTATATTATGTTCTAGCATACACTTCACCATCCTTTCCCTCCATAACACCATTTTGTCTTTCAAAACATAATGAAAAAATCAGGTATACCACAAATAGTTTACTAGAAAGAATCGCGTGGGATACGATATAAAATATCTTGGCGCACCGTCTTGTCTGGCTTACGCAGGAAGCTTCATCGTCTACAGTCCATCGCCCCCGCTTGAACCACACTTGCGCGCCAGTTTCTCGCGGCACCGAGCGAAATTTTTCTTCCACCGCGGTAATATCTATCTCCCCGCCCCTCCCTCCCACCAAAAGCCACATTTCAACTGTTCGTCCTTGCTCTCCAGATTCAAACCTTCACTGCTGCTTACTGGCAGCTCAGCCTCCTCGCCGGCGACCCTTCTTCTTGCAGCGCCACCTCCTCGCCGGCTACCCTTCTTCCTGCAACGCCGCCTCCTCGCGGGCGACCATTCTTCTTGCAGCGCCGCCTCCTCGCCGGCGACCCTTCTTCTTGCTACGTGGCCTCCTCGCCAGCGACCCTTCTTCTTGCAGTGCGGCCTTGTCGATATGGTCAGGTAATCCACACCCCACCCACACCATCCTCCTCCTTCCCCGTCCCACATGCCCCGACCGACGATGCGACACCTTCCGCCGAAATCGTCGCTCCCCTCCTCCAATTAAGCACCGCCCACAGCCATTTTGCATGCAGTATAACATGGAGCTCGGTAGCATCTGGCAGCAGAGAAGCAAATCGCGGCCGCATGCACGCACGTGGTCGCTATGGCTGCCATGCGCGCCGACCGCCAGATCTTGGAGGAGCACCTCGTCTTCGAGGCCACCGTCGACACCGCCACGCGGTTGTCTACTTTAAAATACAGTTCGTGTTGTTTTCTCGAGGCCACCGCCAGTGCCTTCTAGTGATTTTTCCTCTATAATGTTAATATGCAATCTGATGTTCAATTAACAGTTTGGTCTCTGAAATGTAATGTTCAGTTAACAGTTTGGTCCAACAATTGCTACATTTCATAGTACTATTCTCAAGCATTATTTATTTTGTTAGCCGTCTTATCTTCTTGTACATGTTTCTATTCTGCAATGTCGTGCTCAGTTAACTATTTTGGTTCATTTGGTCTGCTGTCCATTTAACTATTTGGTTCAATTCTTCAATTTTATTTTCATTTGCTGTGGGTAAAATTTTGTATTGTTATGCATGTGAAATAAATTGAATTTGGTTGTACTCAATACTTATTCTATTGATAGTATGACAACTCTCAGTTAACCTGATCAAGATCTTCCTTATATGTGTTGCAGTGAAACAATGGGAGACACTGTAGTTTACCATCAAGGTTTGGTCATGCATGGTCCTTTCGCTAATAGCACATTATTGTGCAGTTGCAGGAATCATTCTAATATTTAGGTTTCTTACAATTTGGTCATGCACATGAAGGTCCTGATGTCAGAGGCATAGACCCACTGTTCGACCCATTTTGCATATGCGGAAATGAGATGTCCATGAATATCAATCAAGTCAAGAAACTCAGAAAGATTGTTAGGATGAAGAAACTTGCAACGAATAACAGTAAGATCTTTGTTTGCACAATAAAGAAGACATGAGTCAACTATAAGATGGTACTAACTCTTTTACCTTGTTTTTAGCCCCTGCGCCATTTCAAAATTTATAACAGCGATTTATGCATATCTTTGTTTTTAGTACTTTTCAAAGTAGTTCACCGATGATTACCTCTCAAACCACCTGCATGGTCAAGAGGCGAGGAAGGTATTCATTCAACACCCACAGTACAATATAGAAGTCTTCTTGAAGAGGATGAAGGTTGGGCGGGCAATTATCCATAGCCACTGGCCTAAAGTTGCAAGGACATTCAACATCACTGAAGGCTCAATATTTGCCTTCCGCTTCTGCAGTTTCCCAGATGAGATTCATTTGTCTATTTACCGTGTATGATGCTACTTTCCAAAGCTTTTCGATGTTGCATGTGAAACTTGGTGCTGTTGTGTAATGGCGTTACTGAGTGCCGAAGCTATCTGATGTAATTCTATTATGAAATCCTGGTTGCCGTTATACGGATATGAAATATCTGGTGTGTTTTATAAGAAATATCAATTTGATTAGTACATGTATTATCAATAATAGGCTAATTACCCTGCTTATTGGGATTTTCTATTGCAGGCGGTTACTCAGACAACCGTGGGCGATGAACTCAAACAACCCACACGGTTTCTAGAAAGTAGGCGTGTTCGATCAACTAACAATCACACACGGCTTCCGGCAGAGAACTATTTGCGATAGGCCACCTTGCACAAATGTTTCCACACAAAAAACTGTGTGCGATATACATGCGAACGGAAATGTTTTTCTGGGATTCACCGTGTGGGATATACATACGAACGGAAACGATTGGGTTTCGATGCCTCGCCAGATAGCACACGAGCTCATTTTGCCCCAGCCTGTTTGCCAGGAGGGCCTATCCCCGATGGTTTCTATGTCGTGTGGGAAGGACCCCCCTATCGCCCACACTCACTTGGCGACGGTTCCAAACGCCATCACGGAAAGGGGTTAAAAACCGTTTGTATAGCAGGTCTCTGTACCAGTGTTAGTGAAAACTAGTAAGGACAACATTTCTTGTGTACTTGTGTGTGTGTGTTTTACTTGAAACGTTAGTTCATCATGGCTTCCCATATTTTGTAGTCAGGAATAAGGATATTGTGAGGAACCCATTGAAGATAAAAATAAAGATTATGCAATACTTATTGGCTTCCTTGAGCATGTGAAACTAACCGTTATGCAAGTGATGATACCGTCCATCCTAATGAAAACCTTCATATTCTTGAAGAAATATGTGGTTTGCTCAAAATTCATAGGTTATCTCATGAATAAGTCATAAGAAAATTATTCCCTCTCTCATTGGAGAGTGAAGCTTTTAAATGACACCGTTCTTTGGATAATCCTTACGGTGTGAAATTTGAAGATCTCCATGGTGAATTCCTTTAAAAGTAGTATTCTCTTTGCCAAATACATATGGATATTAGTTATATCTACAATTTTGGCATCATATAGGAGAGATTATTACTCAATCTTGGGGGATATTGAAATGACTCTTACTCAAATACCCCAATCATGACCTTTCTAGAAAAAAATTGATTGCAAATAATGTTTATGCAAGGCTTACCTTTCATGATAAAGAAAGACTTGATAGTTCTATTGGAGGATGTTTTGATCATCAAATTTTGATGAAGCTTGACACCTTATTAATATATTACCCATAGCAATGAAGGATGGTAAATTCATAACAAAAGAGGTACCAATTATGTTTATAATTGCATCAGATGTTTTTTATGAAACTGTTGTTACTAACGAGATTGGTACAAAGTATGGGTTTGATTCTAATATACTTGTTTACCTTTTTAAATCGTTTTCTTGTAATTTATTCAATGAGATTTGGCTTGATACGAGAACTGAAACTTGAAGTACATATGGTTTATTGTTGTATAGTCATATATCCTTATCGAATATAAGTAGCATAATAGGATGGAAACGACCGAACCTTTTACAATGCAATTTTTGGATGCTTTTCCCATGTTTTGATGCATACATTGTTTCTCGTGCATGTTGACTGAGTTGGCATGTTTGCATGTTGTGTAAAATAGGTTAGCGTGGATAATTTTTTTAACTAGGTAATACCCCATCTACTACTTGCTTCGGAAACTTATATCAATTAAGTTGGCATGGATAAAATTAGTATAAGAATATGGCCCTTCTACATTCTCGTCATATATGAACGATAGCAAACCTAGGAGTAAATGGAGGTTGGATGTATGTTATGGTGCAATATGACCGCTTGGCTTCACAGAATGAGTTCTTATTGAAAAGTTAAAAGCTAAATGAATGGTGATGTGGAAGGCTTATATGTGTTTGATGATATGGATGGCTTGCATGTGTTGGAAAATGTAATATTAAGGGGTTGCATTTATGATGTGGAGGGCCAAATGACATGTGTAATGAGATGAAATGTGTCATGTTGAAAGAAATATAAGTAACAAGAATAAACTATTTTGTTATATATGATCAACTACAAATGTGTGGGCCACTTATATATGTTGTCTGTTCTTTCATGAAGGAGCGCCTATACACCCGATCTTGCTTTACGTGAGATAAATCATTTTGAAAATATTTGCAAACACACATCCACTTTTTATGTACAATCTCAAAAAGTTTCAGCTCCTAAATCAAACTATACTTAGAGAGTCAAAAGGATAAAATCATATGTGAATAGTGTCAAATACTATTCACCAAAAGCTGGCACTATTTATAGCCGAATTTGTCAACCTTTTAATCTTTAACTATAGATCGAGTTTTGAGCTAATTTTTTTGGAGTTGTAGATATACTCCACAGCCTCAGGTATGTTGTCAGGAAAATTCAGAATTTTCTGGATGGCCTAAATATGTAATTTTGGGAATGATCCTACGATCTCACCTAAAGGGCAGATCCTATACTAGCCTCTCCCCCTATACACCGCTTAAAGTGATTGAGGCAGGAGTGGTGCTTGAAGGCAACGGTAATGGTTGGCCACTATGCGGCCATTATTCATATATTTATATTTTATTCTAAAAGTATTTTAGGAAGCGTATTTTTATTTAAGAAATAATACAATGTGTTGTTGATATATTAGTTTAATAATGCAGAGTTTAGATAAAAAAATATTTAAAAAATCATGTACCAAGCAAAATGTTTATCTCGTATTTTTTTAAACTAATGCGTATGAAAAGATTTATATAGTTTAAAAATAGTTCATACATTTGATAATAGTTATTCACCTATTTCAGAGTAAATTTGCATATACATTTCAAAGTATTTTATATATATTCATGCAAGTTTTTAAAAGAAAAAAATTGAAAAATAGAATAAACAAGAAGAAAACAAAAAAGGTATAGAAGTACAAAAGAGGGAAACGAAACAAAAAAGAACCAGGAATAGAAAGCAAGAAAAGGAAAACGACAATAGGACCACGTGCATTCCATCTATGTTGCCTCTTATCCTCCTTCACACCCTTGTCGATGTTGGCATCTGTGCTCACACAATCACAACACGTTTGAATTTGGTCAAGTTTAAGGTGCCTCTCTCTCTCTCTGCACAAGATGAAAAATCTGCTTTCTACACTTATATCTTTTACCGAGGCGTGCATATGTGCTTATAGATGATTTCTTTATTCTCGAAACTAATATTTTTGAGCTATTGATCTACGCTGGTAAGAAAGAAAAAATAGATCGTTCGCTATTGATTAAAGTAGCACCTAAAATAGCATTTGAAAAATCTTTAACACATAAAACAACATCCAACTCAGTTGTTACATATTTTTCTAATCAATTTCCATATATAACATGTAAAAAATGGAGTTAGAGTTGAAATGATATGGATTTTTTTGAAGCATTTGAATCTGCCCAAAAATAATAAGACCACGGGTTGATTAACCAAAAGATCAGGGGGGGTTTCTAAAAAAAGTGAATCATTTTTTCTCACTCAAAATAGGACCGTGGATTGATTAACCAATTACGGGGTTTCTAAAAAAGAGTGAATAATTTTCTCCCTTAAAATAGGACCATGGGTTGATTTTGAAGAACAGTACGGAGTTTCCTGCGAAGATCACAAGAGGCGGGCAGAAGCACTTCTTCCTTTATTAGTATTAGTAGGTATAGATTGCAACGGGAGATCTACATCTTGAATTCGTGAAGCATGTTAAAATTCATGCCAAGGCTAAACGGGCCTTAGTTAGTGTGCACTATTATAGTACATTGGTTCGTATTTTATTTTATAAAATTCACTCAAAACTACATACAATTTTAAAAGAATGTTATTTTATTAATTTTACATCAACAGCTTTGCCAATAAAAGTGAATTTTCTTGGCATTTTAAAAAGAACATTTTCACAGTTTTGAATACAATGTTTTATGCATTTTTTTCCTCAAAAATGTTCCGTAATTTCGAAAAGATGTTCTTCTATTTTAGAAAAAAAATGTTCTTGTAGATAAAAGAAGTGTTTGAGGCATTAAAAAATGTTCACATGTTTTTCTCAAAACATATATATTTTATAAATGTTTTTTGGTAGACTAGCGAATTTTGGTTAGTGAAACATGCGCCTTTCGCACAAGGCGCCTACGACTGGGCCGGTTAATGCAACAAACATATTACGAGGTATGTTGTAGCTGCTGGAGCACTATACGGTTTTCTATTTTTTCATCAGTTTTATAAGAAACATAAAAACTATTTTTGATGAATATTATTTAGGATATTTTTTAAAAACTAGAATACTTTGAGAAAACATGAACTATTTTTTAAAATGTGATCTTTCTAGGAAATGCAAATTGTTTGGAAAAATATAAACAAATTTTAAAATGTTTGAACATTTTTTGAAATCAAGGTTATTTTTAATATGTTGTTAACCGTTTTTGAAATTTTGATTCCTTTTCCTAGAAATGTGAGCATTTTTAGAAATTCCTAACCATTTTAAAACTCATTTTTTTAATTATCACACAACTAAAAATTGCAAACATTTTAGAAGATAAAAGAATTAGAAAAAATGACATAGAGATAGAAAAAACACCGAAAGAAAACCAATGTTACCACTCAAAAACAATTAGAAAAAGGAAACACATCGTTAGAATACCGATAAGGAAAACATTGGATTTCAACAGCCAACAATACACTTAATTGGTTAGTTTGGTGCCTCTTTTGGGTGTGTTTTGTCGACAGTTTGATGCAAGGAGTGTCATATATGATTTAATGATGAAGACGACATATAGCACGGAAGAAACTGAACGGGCAGGCTCCTCAGTCTGTTTTGCTTGGTGAGACCCAACCCAACCTTTCTATGTGTGCATTGTGGTCATGGTCCATTTAAGATCATCCGAAGTAGTGACTCAAAGATGTTATGGGGCGACTCCCCTGTGTCCCCCAGGGCAAACCCCGGAATCAGGCTTTCCGAATCAGATGATGACGAGGTTCCTACATCATCAGCCCCATGGAGGCATAATCTTTGGGGTTGTACACCGGCTGGAGGGACAAGTGTTTGGCTTGATGGCTCGGCATAGGTCTTCGTATGCTTCTCGTGCGGTGACCAAGATGGAGTGACATGCCATCAACAATATCGACAACAATGACTCTTGGCGGCAAGGTGATGCGGGGTCTCGGCGCTGGATATCGTTCGATGGGCGCACGTAGGAGACTAACGACCTTCAGCGTTGTGTTGGCGTCGATGGCATAAGAATCTAGTCAGATGAATGCATTGATTGCTCCTGAAGATAATACTACGGCAGAAGGCGGTGAAAGATTCTATAGCGTGCGCGTGCGGTGCATGCTCGGGGTCTTCTAGATCAGTTGATGCTCCCAGCTAGCTGGTGGGTGGCTTGGTGAGACCACTGAATTTCTTGGTATGCGTGGCACGAGGTCAGGGCACATCACCAATCTTGTAGGTAGGGCGATAATTTTCGCTAACAAGGTGGCTTTTCATTGATATATGTATTTATTTTGTAAGACCTTGTTGAAATGCAATAAACATGACTGTCTTCATTGCTCAATGCAGAGGGTGGGTTAATCCTCATTTTCCAAAAAAAACGAAGACATAATTTAAATGTTCGAACTCTAGAAGCCTAGTATATAAGATAATAAAGGAAGGTTCGTTTCTCCGTTTTTTTTGTCCATTTACTCATATTATTATTATTTAAGATCTTTTCTATGCAAGGTGGTACTAAATTTTTTGTGCGCCTGCCCGTGAGAGAAGGGAGCTCCTATGTGCTGCGCATTGTCGCCAATTGCGTCCATTGTCGCTAGGAAACAGTGAAAAAATCACTGAAAAAAGATCGAGGGATATAAGAACCAGATGTTGAGATGCCACCACCAAATCTAAATAGTGAAAAATAAAGGCGCACACGGGAGGGATCAAACCCTTCATCACCAACTTGTTTGTGCTCGTCGTTCACCAAACAAGCGGATAACTTTTGATGTTTAATTATGAGACATGGATTATTAGAACTAAGAGCGACGACTGGTTTAAAACATTGTTTTCAATTTTTAAATGTATTTTTTTCAAAACAAAAAATTGAAATATTGCTAACATTTTGAACAAATGTTCGAAATTTCAAAATTTGTTCAGATTTCCAAAAATTGTTTGCTTCTTTCAAAAGACAGTTTGCAATGTAAAAAATATTTGTATTTTAGAAATATGCTCGGGAATTCAATAATTGTTCATATTTTCAAAAATGTTTGTAACTTAAAAAAACATGTTTTCAAAAGTTGCTTCCAATTTTTTTGAATCCCAATTTTTTGAAAATGTGCACATTTTCAACAAAAACAATTCTTGAAAAACGCACACATTTTTTGAAAAACCAGAGTAATTATTGAAAATGTGAACATTTTTCAAATTAATGAACAAAATTAGAAAACCCAATAAAATCTCGAAAAACACAGACATTTTTTGAAAACCGATTTTTTTTCCAAAATGTGAATTTTTTTTTACAAAGTAAAATTGGAAAACATGAACTTCTTTTGAAAACCGCATTATTTTTTTTGAAAATGAGAACATTTTCTGCGTCGGCCCATTGTTGCTGACAATATGACGTAAAGAGCGTGAAATAAGATTTTCCATCGCAGCCACACGTGTTGGACCACATCCAGTTTTTATAGAAAGAAGGGCCACATCCCAATTACTTGCTCGCGCTCCAAGCTTGGCCACGGGCCGTTCTTCTCGGGCTTAGCCCGTCCATCGCCCGTGGCCTTTTCAAGACAAATCGCTTTTGAAAAGTTGCTTCCTATTTTTTTAATCCCAATTTTCGAAACATGTGCGTATTAAAAAAATTGTTTGCAGAATCAAAAATAGTTTGGTTTTGAGTTTGTGTGAAAAGTTTAAAACGGGAACATTTGCGAAAATTCAATTCGGTGACCAGGCTCATATACACCTGGCGAACAGTAAAATAAAAAAAAGGAAAAAATCTGATTTTTTTTATAGTGCAAGATGCTCAAATGCATGACGTCATCCAATTTTTTTTTATAGTGCAAGATGCTCAAATGCATGACGTCCGTGCAAAATTTTAGTTTGTTTGGACATTTGAGAAGCCCGTGCAAAAAAAGACTAAATCCAGTGTGAATAGTGTTGATTTCAAAAGTTTCTCAAACACTTGAATTTTGTCACGAGCTCCTTGAATGTCCAAACAAGCTGAAATTTTGCATGAACCTCACGCATTTGAGCATCTTGCACCACTAAAGTTTTTGGAATTTTGTGAATGTTTTTACTATTTTTTATTTAATGTCCACACCCGGGTATAGATGAGCGCAGGTACAGAATAGTTGCTTCCGAACATTTGTTGATATTCAGATTTTTCTAAAAAAAACTGTTTTTTAAAACCAGAACAACTTTTGAATTTGTGAACAAAATTTGTAAAACCTGAACAAATCCTGAAAACACCAAAAAAATTCTTAAAAACTAGAACAAATATTTATAGTGTGAACATTTTTTAATCTATGAAAAAAATATAAAAAACACGGAATTTCTTTGTAACCTTTTTTTTAATTTGACCAGTTTTTAAATTTATGAGGAGAATTGAAAAGACCCGAACGATTCTTGAAATACATGAACATATTTTGGAAAACCTGATTTTTTAAAATGTGAACCTTTTTGGGTAGGCCCGTTGCTGATGCTCGCTGATTTCGCGTGTGCGTTTGGCCAATAGTTTGACGTAAAGAACGTAAATAGTATTTTCCGTCATAGTCACACGTGTTGGGCTACAACCACTTTCTTTAGAGAGAAGGCCCACATCCAGTTTCTCGCCCTGCGCTCCATGATTGGCCCAAAAAAGTCTGGCCGCCAAGTCATAAGAATGGGCTTCCGATTGGGCTCAATCCGTCTATCGCCCGCGGCCTTTTTGGGCCAGAAAATTCTTGTGGCCTTTTCTGGGCCAAAAAAATATGTTTGCTAATTAGATAATCCAACTTGCCTCTTTACACAAATTCTCGCCAATTTTAATGCGTCCGTGAGTCGCCTGCAAAAATAAGGAGCCTCCTCGAGAATCAATAAACAAAGATGTGGATAATTAAACTGGATGAAGAAAAGATCTCATTAAGTAAACAAGATTTTTTTGGGAGCAAACACAATAGGGTAAAAACCCTACTGTAACTCTATTTTTTCATTAATAATGGGTGGTCATTTACAGATGGAATACAACAAGGTTAGGGAGGCAGAAGTAATCTAAGTGTTTACAAATAATCCAGCCAACTCTGCATTCCCTCCTTTAGACTAGGCTTAGCTCTCTTGATGATAGTGCCATAATGTTCTTTGAAACATGTGATCCAGTAACTCAAATTCCTTCTCTTGCTGTCAACGATTAAGTAAACAAGATTGTGGGCTAGGAATGAAAGAAATTAAGAAAAGGAAATTCCGTATCTTGAGAACAGAAAAGAAAGCAATAAATTCCGCTATTTTGCGCAAGGGAAGGGATTGAAATAAAAAAAGAATAAATGTGGTTGTTATGAACCACCGGGAAGGAAAGGAATAAATTCTATAGTTAATGAGCACAGAAAGGAAAGGAAGTCTATAACTGCATGGGGCGATGGGAGAGAGGACCCCGATTAAATAGATGCGCTCAGAAAGGAATGGAAATCAAAAGAAGGAATAAATGGAGCGCTAATTAACCTACATGTATAGGTGTGTGAATTGTGATGGTGAAGGAGCCTGGCAGCTGACCAAACTCACTGCCTTTAGTCTGATCTTCGTTTCTTTTGAATCTCGACCCTGATTAAATAATGGGCTCCAAAAGGAACTGAAATTGAAAGAAGGAATAAATGGGCGCAATAATTAACCCACATGTCTAGGTGGCTGAATTGTGGTTTTTTGCACGGTGGAGGAGCTTGGCAACTGATCAAACTCGCCACCTTGAGGCTAATATTTGGTTCTTTTGAATCTCCTGTTATAACTTTCGCTTAGCCATGTTTATTTTATATTATTTAGTGCATGCTACAGTGTGATGAACACACTCAGCCACCTTGACTTATCAAGTTGGTCGTAAATAGGTGGACAAGTGACCACCACCGACGATGGTACAAAGAGGAAAAGAGCAGGCTCACTAGGGGTGTTGCCGCCACCCGCTCCTAATGTCACAGCTAAATTTAACAGGAAAAAAGTTCAGAGTTACATCAGGTCGATAAACAACGACATATCTACTCCTAAAAGGGGAGTTGGTAGGCCGGTACACATGGTTTATTTTTGCCTCCATGGTTTATTTTCGCCTTCACATCCTACCACCATCCCTCCATGTTGATTTTCTTATCTATCAGTTTATTTTCCTCTCCGCTCTTTCCTTGCAAACCAGTACTTTCCTAACGTACAAAAGATCATGGATCTGGCCTTCCTCACTTATCCAAATCAACCGATCCATCCCATTAGTGTAATTTGCCTTAGGAAACAAATCTCTACTATTAAAGGAAAGGGGAGTCTGCGGTGGTGATGGCATGTTTGCTGAACTAATCGGGACGCAATCCAATTTGATTATATATACTCGAGACATGTGTGCCCGAGAGAGAGAGAGAGAGAGAGAGAGAGAGAGAGAGAGGAAGGGAGAGGAAAATGAGCGCCCATTTGCTGCTGCTCATCCCCACGTTCCAAACCACAGCGAAACTGGAAAAGAGTAAACCCACATCGTCGATCAAGAGAAGAGAACACGACAAGCTCAATCCATTGAGAGGAGAGGGTATTAGGAACAGTCCTTCACGGCTTGGAATCCTCCACCGTGAACCGATCTGATCGTGTCTTCTCTGACCTATTTGTGTGTGCAACTCATGCTAGATGCAGGGGGCACGGGGAGGGAGAGGTCGACGATGGGGATGGATCGAGCAGGACGGTGGCGTAGGAGTCAGGGAATATGAAGGAGTCGGGGACGTTGGAGACACCAGAGTCGGCGAGGTCTTGACGCCGGTGTAGGACTCATCAGAGGACTTGACCCTTGAGGAGGGTGGCGCAGTCACCATCACGTTGTGTGCGTCTACTGAATTTGATGAGTCTATGATGAATGATAAATGCAGATACCGCGTGTAATAGCGAAGATCTACGCCAACACGAGAAGAAAACAAAGCATCATTGCATGCTTTCGACGATGGAGTAGTAGCACCCTACCCATCCATGCTCGCTCGTTATCATCGGAGCCGCCCTCCCGCTGCTGCTACCAAGGAGGACTACCGACACTAACTATGAGCCACGCACGTCGTGACCATCAAGGTGTTTACCCAGTCAACATTGCTCCGAGATATGTTGGCGAGCGTGTTGGTGTGTTGCCGCCGAACCAGATTTCAAGGTAAGGTCTTACTATCAATAGTACGTTTGGTTGTTTCTCTCGGTGCATATGTCCGTAGAGTGCTCGATAAAATATCTCGAGGAACTTCTTATACCTTCAATTTCTTTAGGACATGGCATTTTCTCAATTGCATTAACTTTAGCTTGTCTACATCAATACCACGTTTAGAAATTTTATGCCCATGTACTATACCTTCATTAACCATAAAGTGGCATTTCTCCCAATTCAAGACAAGATTAGTTTCTTCACATCTCCGCAAAACTCAATCAAGGTTGCTTAAGCAATCATCAAAAGAAGTCTCGTAAACGGAAAAATTATCCATGAATACCTCAAGAATCTTTTCACAAAAATCAGAGAATGTAGCAGTCATACATCTTTGAAAGGTAGCAGGTGCATTACATAAACCAAAAGGCATGCGTCTATAAGCATAGGTTCCAAAAGGACAAGTAAAAGTAGTTTTCTCTTGATCTTCTTTTGACACAGGTATTTGAGAGAAACCAGAATATCCATCAAGGAAATAGAAGTGTGTATGCTTAGACAATCTTTCTAACATTTGATCAACAAAAGGCAAGGGGTAATGATCTTTTTAGTGGTTTTTTTAATTTCCTAAAATCAATTACCATCCTATAACCAGTTACAATTCTTTGTGGGATAAGTTCACTTTTATCATTAGGAACAACAATAATGCCTCCTTTCTTAGGAACACAATGAACAGGACTTACCCATCTACTATCAGCTATGGGATAAATTATACCTGCTTCCATAAGCTTTAATATTTCAGTTCTTACCACATCCTTCATTTTAGGATTCAACCGTCATTGATGATCAACGATTGGCTTAGCATCTGGCTCCATATTAATCTTGTGCTGCCATAGAGTGGGACTAATGCCCTTAAGAACATCAAGATTATATCCAATAGCATCATGGTGCTTATTTAGAGTTTTGAGTAATCTCTTTTCTTCATGCTCTGAAAGATTAGCACTGATAGTAACATGATATATCTTCTTTTCATCAAAATAAGCATATTTCGATGTATCAGGTAATTTCTTAAGTTCAAACACAAGATCACCCTTAGGTGGAGGAGGACCTCCAAGAGTTTGAACATGAAAATTATGTTTAAGGATAGGAGCTTGATTAAAGAATATCTCATCTATTTCATTTCTTTCATTCATATGCATATCATTTTCATGGTCTAGCAGATATTGTTCTAACGGATCAGTAGGAGGTACGGCAATAGAAGCAAGACCAATAATTTCATCCTTACTAGGCAATTATTTATCATGTGGTTGTCTACAAAATTTAGAGAAATTAAAATCATGAGATACATCATCAAAATTAACACCGACTATTTCCCTATTACAATAAATCTTAGCATTAGTTGTATTCAGGAAAGGTCTACCAAATATAATAGGACAAAAATCATCCGATGGAGAACCAAGAACTAGAAAATCAGTAGGGCACTTGATCTTACCACACAAGACTTCAACATCTCTAAGAATCCCAAGCGGTGAAATAGTATCTCTATTTGCAAGCTTAATAGTAACATCAATATCCTCTATCTCAGCCGGTGCAATATCATTCATAATCTCTTGATATAAGGTAAAAGGAATAGAACTCACACTAGCACTCCAATAACATAAACCATGATAACAATGATCTCCTATTTTAACAGAAACAACAGGCATGTCAACAATAGGTTTATTCTTATCTTTAGTATCAGGCTTAGCAATCCTAGTTGCTTCATCACAGAAGTAAATGACATGCCCATCAATATTATCAACCAAGAGAGATCTTTAACCACAGCAATATTAGGTTCCACACTTAATTGTTCAAAGGGTCTAGGTATTAGAATATTACTTTTATTAACTGATAACCCACAAGTATAGGGGACCACAATAGTTTTCGAGGGTAGAGTATTCAACCCAAATTTATAGATTCGACACAAGGGGAGCCAAAGAATATTTGCAAGTATCAGTAGCTGAGTTGTCAATTCAACCACACCTGGAGATTAATTATCTGCAACAAGCGATCAGTAGCACAGTAATATGGTAGTTTTGATAGTAGTAGCAATAGCAATAGTAACGGTAACAGTGATAGCAATGATTTTGTAGCGAGTGTAACAGTAACAATAGCAGTAGTAACTTAGCAAGAACAATATATAGGAAATTCGTAGGCATTGGATCGGTGGATTCGTTGGATGATATTCATCATATAACAGTCATAACCTAGGGCGATACAAAACTAGCTCTAGTTCATAAATACAATGTAGGCATGTATTCCGTAAATAGTCATACGTGCTTATGGAAAGAACTTGCATGGCATCTTTTGTCCTACCCTCCCGTGGCAGTGGGGTCCATAAGGAAACTAAGGGATATTAAGGCCTCCTTTTAATAGAGACCCGGAATAAAGCATTAACACATAGTGAATACATGAACTCCTCAAACTACGGTCATCACCAGAAAGTAACCCGACTATTATCACTCCGGGGTCTACGAATCATAACACGTAGTAGGTGAATATGACTTGCAAGATCAGATCTAGAACATAGATATAATGATGATAACATAAACGGTTCAGATCTGAAATCATGGCACCCTAGCCCAAAGTGACAAGAATTAAGCATGGCAAAGTCATAACAACATCAATCTCAGAACATAGTGGATACTAGGTATCAAGCCCTAACAAAACTAACTCGATTACATGATGAATCACATCCAACTCCTCACCGACCAGCGAGCCTGTGAAGGAATTACTCACTCCCGGTGGGGAGCATCATGGAATTGGCGATGAAGGAGGGTTGGTGATGATGAAGATAGAAGACCCCCCTCTCTGGAGCCCAAAACGGACTCCAGATCTGACCTCCCGATGAAGAACAAGAGGTGCCGACGGCTCCGTATCGTGAAACGAGATAATTCTTCCTCCCTGATTTTTCTCTCCAAATATTGGTATTTATGGAGTCGGGATTGTTGGGGAACGTAGTAATTCAAAAAAATTCCTACGATCAAGCAAGATCTATCTAGGAGAAGCATAGCAACGAGCGGGGAGAGTGTGTCCACGTACCCTCGTAGACCGAAAGCGGAAGCGTTTAGTAACGCGGTTGATGTAGTCGAACGTCTTCACGATCCAACCGATCCAAGTACCGAACGTACGGCACCTCCGTGTTCAGCACACGTTCAGCTCGATGACGTCCCTCGAGCTCTTGATCTAGTTGAGGCCGAGGGAGATTTCCTTCAGCACGACGGCGTGGCAACGGTGATGATGAAGTTACCGGTGCAGGGCTTCGCCTAAGCACTACGACGATATGACCGAGGTGTGTAACTATGGAGGGGGGCACCGCACACGGCTAGGAACAATTGATGTGTCTTTGGGGTGCCCTCCCCACGTATATAAAGGAGGGAGAGGGAGGGAGGCAGCCTAGGGCGCGCCCAAGTAGGAGGAATCCTACTTGGGCCCCTAGTCCAATTCGCCCCCCTTACCATATTTGGACAAGGGGGAAAGGAAGGAGGGGGGAGGGGAAGGAAGTAGGGGTCCTACTTCATACTTTCCTTTTCCACCTCTCCTTCCCTTTATCCTCACGTGGGCTGGTGTGTTCCCTTACTTGGCCCATTAAGCCCATATCTTTGCCGGGGGTTGCCCGAAACCACTTCCGGTGACCCGATATCACCCGGAACACTTCTGGTGTCCAAATACCATCGTCCTATATATGAATCTTTACCTCTTGACCATTTCGAGACTCCTCGTCATGTCCGTGATCTCATCCGGGACTCCAAACAAACTTCGGTCATCAAATCACATAACTCATAATAGAAATCGACATCGAACGTTAAGCGTGCAGACCCTAGGGTTCGAGAACTATGCAGACATGACCGAGACACATCTCCGGTCAATAACCAATAGCGGAACCTGGATGCTCATATTGGCTCCTACATATTCTACGAAGATCTTTATCGGTCAAACCGCATAACAACATACGTTGTTCCCTTTGTCATCGGTATGTTACTTGCCCGAGATTCGATCGTCGGTATCCTCATACCTAGTTCAATCTCGTTAATGGCAAGTCTCTTTACTCGTTTCGTAATGCATCATCCCGTAACTAACTCATTAGGCACATTGCTTGCAAGGCTTATAGTGATGTGCATTACAGAGAGGGCCTAGAGATACCTCTCCGATACTCGGAGTGAGAAATCCTAATCTCGATGTATGCCAACTCAACAAACACCATCGGAGACACCTGTAGAGCATCTCTATAATCACCCAGTTATGTTGTGACGTTTGATAGCACACAAGGTGTTCCTCTGGTATTCGGGAGTTGCATAATCTCATAGTCAGAGGAACATGTATAAGTCATGAAGAAAGCAATAGCAATAAAACTAAACGATCATTATGCTAAGCTAACGGATGGGTCTTGTCCATCACATCATTCTCTAATGATGTGATCCCATTCACCAAATGAAAACACATGTATATGGCTTGGAAACTTAACCATCTTTGATTAACGAGCTAGTCAAGTAGAGGCATACTAGGGACACTGTTTTGTCTATGTATTCACACATGTATCAAGTTTCCGGTTAATACAATTCTAGCATGAATAATAAACATTTATCATGATATAAGGAAATATAAATAACAACTTTATTATTGCCTGTAGGGCATATTTCCTTCAGGGATCAGGGTCTGCAGGGCCACCAGGTGGACACAACCCACCTGGGCGCGCCTGGAGGGGTGGCGCCCTCACGGGTTGTGCTCACCCAGGGGCCTGATACGTCTCCAACGTATCTATAATTTTTTATTGTTCCATGCTATTATATTATCAACCTTGGATGTTTTATATGCATTTATATGCTGTTTTATATGATTTTTGGGACTAACCTATTAACCTAGAGCCCATGCCAGTTTATGTTTTTTCCTTGTTTTTGAGTATCGCAGAAAAGGAAAACCAAACGGAGTCCAATTGACCTGAAACTTCACGGAACTTATTTTTGGACCAGAAGAAGGCCATGGAGTAAAAGAGTTGGTCCAGAAGAGTCCCGGGCTGCCCACGAGGGTGGGGGGCGCGCCCACCCCCTGGGCGCGCCTCCCTACCTCGTGGACAGCCCGGAGACCCCCCTGACTTGTTCCCGACGCCAAAACCTCATATATATACAGAAACCCCCAGAACATAACCTAGATCGAGAGTTCCTCCGCCGCAAGCCTATATAGCCACCGAAAACCAATCTAGACACGTTCCGGCACCCTGCCGGAGGGGGGAATCCCTCACCGGTGGCCATCTTCATCATCCCGGCGCTCTCCATGACGAGGAGGGAGTAGTTCACCCTCGGGGCTGAGGGTATGTACCAGTAGCTATGTGTTTGATCTCTCTCTCTCTCTCGTGTTCTTGATTTGGCACGATCTTGATGTATCGCGAGCTTTGCTATTATAGTTGGATCCTGTGATGTTTCTCCCCCTCTACTCTCTTGTAATGGATTGATTTTTCCCTTTGAAGTTATCTTATCGGATTGAGTCTTTAAGGATTTGAGAACACTTGATGTATGTCTTGCATGGGATACCCGTGGTGACAATGGGGTATTCTATTGATTCACTTGATGTATGTTTTGGTGGTCAACTTGCGGGTTCCGTGACCTTGGGAATCTATGCATAGGGGTTGGCACACGTTTTCGTCTTGACTCTCCGGTAGAAACTTTGGGGCACTCTTTGAAGTACTTTGTGTTGGTTTGAATAGATGAATCTGAGATTGTGTGATGCATATCGTATAATCATACCCATGGATACTTGAGGTCACATTGGAGTATCTAGGTGACATTAGGGTTTTGGTTGATTTGTGTCTTAAGGTGTTATTCTAGTACGAACTCTATGATAGATCGAACAGAAAGAATAAATTTGAGGTGGTTTCGTACCCTACAATAATCTCTTCGTTTGTTCTCTGCTATTAGTGACTTTGGAGTAACTCTTTGTTGCATGTTGAGGGATAGTTATATGATCCAATTATGTTATTATTGTTGAGAGAACTTGCACTAGTGAAAGTATGAACCCTAGGCCTTGTTTCAACGCATTGCAATACCGTTTGTGCTCACTTTTATTACTTGTTACCTTGCTATTTTTATATTTTCATATTACAAAAACCTATATCTACCATCCATATTGCACTTGTATCACCATCTCTTCACCGAACTAGTGCACCTATACAATTTACCATTGTATTGGGTGTGTTGGGGACACAAGAGACTCTTTGTTATTTGGTTGCAAGGTTGTTTGAGAGAGACCATCTTCATCCTACGCCTCCCACGGATTGATAAATCTTAGGGCATCCACTTGAGGGAAATTTGCTACTGTCCTACAAACCTCTGCACTTGGAGGCCCAACAACGTCTACAAGAAGAAGGTTGCGTAGTAGACATCAGGGCCCCCCTCCGATGGTTCTTGGCTCCAGTATTTTTCTTTTATTCTAAAATAATTCTCCAAGAAGTTTCGTTCCAATCTGAGAACTTTTATTTCTGCACAAAAACAACACCATGGTAGTTCTGCTGAAAACAACGTCAGTCCGGGTTAGTTTCATTCAAATCATGCAAATTAGAGTCCAAAACTAGAGGAAAAGCATTAGGAAAAGTAGATACGACGGAGACGTATCAACTCCCCCAAGCTTAAACATTTGCTTGTCCTCAAGCAATTCAGTTGATAAACTGAAAGTGAAAAAGAAAAACTTTTACGAACTCTTTTGCTCTTGTTTACATAAATAAGCTTAAGTAGCGCCCATGTTTTCAGCAAAGATCATGATTAACCATGGTAGCAATAACTCTTAGAAATTATATTAACTCATATCAATGGCATAATCAACTAGCGAGCAATAATAACATATCCCAAATGCCAACACTTTGTCAAGACAATCATGACACAATATGACAACAGTGGTATCTCGCTAGCCCTTTCTGAGACCACAAAACATAAATGCAGAGCACCTCCAAAGTTCAAGCAGCGACTAAACATTGTAATTCATGGTAGAAAAGATCCAGTCATGATGCATCCAACATTAACTATACACAATGCATGAGGATGACAATAGTGCTCTCAGATCAGGCGCTTATTTGAGTAGGTGATGACTCAACATAAAAGTAAATAGATAGTCCCTTCGCAGAGGGAAGCAGGGATTGCAATAGTGCCAGAGCTCAAAATTTTAGAGCAGAGATAAATGTAATTTTGAGAAATGCACCCTTCCTGTTTACTTCACGACCGAAAAGTTATCAATATCTTCCATGCTAAACACATTAGTGGCGGTTCCCAAGCGATAAAAGTAAAGGTTTACTCCCCCTCCACCAACAAAAACACTCCACGGCTAGCCGAATCCACGGGTACCGTCCATACCAACATCAGTCCCGGGGGAGTTTTGTTTAATTATTTGCAATTTTTGAATTCGGGACTAGGCATCCCTATTACCGCCCCTCTCGTGCAAGGACGAGTGAATAAACACTCATCATGAGAATAACCCGCTTAGCATGGAAGATACTGACTACCCCCTGTCACTCTATGAACAATCCAGGCACACAAAAACAGATGTTTATTTGAAGTTTTTAGAGGTGGCACATGCAAATTTACTTAGAACGGTAGGGTAATACCACATATAGGTAGATATGGTGGACTCATCTGGAATAACTTGGGTTTTAGGATTTTGATGCACAAGCAGTATTTCCGCTTAGTACAGGCGAAGGCTAGCAAATAGGTTGAGAAGCGCCCAGCTAGAGAGCGAAAACGGTCATGAACATGCATATGAATAATGAACATTGGATACTAGCATGAGTAGGATATGAACACCATGAACATAAATATCATAAAGGCTATGTTGGTTTTGATTCAACTACATGCATAAACATGTGCCAAGTCAAGCCACTTGAAACATTCAGAGGAGGATACCATATCATCATACTACATCACAATCATTTTAACGCAATGTTTACATCCAAGATAAATCATTATCCACTCCTAGCTACTTAAGCATGGCATGAGAAACTATAATCTCAAGATGTCATTGCAAACATGTTTGATCATAATAGGTTGAATCATGGATACTAGGTTAAACATATTTAAAAAAGTAGAACAAGTTGAGTTCATACCCATTTCTCTCCGTCACAGCCAATTCATCAAATATCGTCATTATTGCCTTTCACTTGCATGATCGAATGATATGAAAATAATAACAGTGCAAGAGTGTCGTGGACTAAGCTGTAATCTGCAAACATTTTATTTAACAGGAGAAGACAAGGTAATGTGGTATCCTTGTTAGATGAATAATAATAATGCATATGAGAGCCACTCAACATTTTCATCATGGTCTCCTCCTTGGTATGGCTCAACCAAAACTGAACGATCATTGTTGAAGAAGAAAGGTGGGATGCCAACCGGGGCATCCCCAAGCTTAGACGCTTGAGACTTCTTGAAATATTAACTAGGGATGCCTTGGGCATCCCCAAGCTTGAGCTATTGTGTCTCCTTAATTCCTCTCATATCACGGTTTCCCTAATTCTTAGAAACTTCATCCACAGAAAACTCAACAAGAACTCGTGAGATAAGTTAGTAAATCAAATGCAAAACCTTATCATTCTCTACTGTAGAAAATCACCAAAATTGTTATTTAACATTTCATACTAAATGCCTCTGCATATTTAATACTCCTATCCTCAAATAGAATCATTAAACAAGCAAACATATGCAAAAAATGCAAACATAACAGCAATTTGTCTAAACAGAAAAGTCTGTAAGGAATGCAAGAGTATTCATACTTCTCTAAATCCAAAAATTATGAAAAATTACCATACTGTAGAAAATTTCTTGTTACTCATTGTGTAAAAATTTCAAGATTTTATCACATTCCGACTTCCAGAACAATTCAGACAACGATAGAAAACTTTCTGTTTTCAAAACAACAACATATAGACTTGCAAAATAAGCATGGTAAAGGCTATACTTGACTTTTTATTGAACTAAAAGATGGAAAAAATTATTCTAAATAACAGCAAGCAAGTCCCAAAAAAAATAAAATGACTCTCCAAACAAAACTCATATCATGTGACGAATAAAAATATAGCTCCAAGTGAGGTTACCGATAATGTTGAAGACGAAAGAGGGGATGCCTTTCGGGGCATCCCCAAGCTTAGTTGCTTGGATCTTCCTTAAATATTACCTTGGGGTGCTTTGGACATCCCCAAGCTTAGGTTCTTGCCACTCCTTATTCTCCTCATATCACTATCTCACCCAAAACTTGAAAACTTCAATCACACAAAACTTAACAGAATTTCGTGAGATGGGTTAGTATGATAAAGACAAATCATTCACTTTGGTACTGCCAAGATAAGATTCATAATTGTTCTCACACAATGCCTCTACTGCAAAGGGACTGGTCACTGGAAGCGGAACTACCCCAAGTAATTGGCGGATAAGAAGGATGGCAAAGTGAACATAGGTATATTTGATATACATGTTATTAATGTGTACTTTACTAGTGTTTATAGCAACCCCTCAGTATTTGATACTAGTTCAGTTGCTAAGACTAGTAACTCAAAACGGGAGTTGCAGAATGAACAGAAACTAGTTAAGGGCGAGGTGACGATATGTGTTGGAAGTAGTTCCAAGATTGATATGATCATCATCGCACACTCCCTATACTTTCAGGATTAGTGTTGAACCTAAATAAGTGTTATTTGGTGTTTGCGTTGAGCATGAATATGATTTGATCATGTTTATTGCAATACGGTTATTCATTTAAGTTAGAGAATAATTGTTGTTCTGTTTACATGAATAAAACCTTCTATGGTCATACACCCAATGAAAATGGTTTGTTGGATCTCGATCGTAGTAATACACATATTCATAATATTGAAGCCAAAAGATGCAAAGTTAATAATGATAGTGCAACTTATTTGTGGCACTGCCGTTTAGGTCATATTGGTGTAAAGCGCATGAAGAAACTCCACGCTGATGGGATTTTGGAATCAATTGATTATGAATCACTTGATGCTTGTGAACCATGCCTTATGGGCAAGATGACTAAAAACTCCGTTCTCCGGAACAATGGAGCGAGCAACTGACTTATTGGAAATAATACATACTGATGTATACAATCCGATGAGTGTTGAGGCTCACGGCAAGTATCATTATTTTCTGACCTTCACAGATGATTTGAGCAGATATGAGTATATCTACTTGATAAAACACGAGTCTGAAACATTTGAAAAGTTCAAAGAATTTCAGAGTGAAGTGGAGAATCATCGTAAACAAGAAAATAAAAGTTTCTACGATATGATCGCAGAGGAAAAATATTTGAGTTACGAGTTTGGTCTTCAATTAAAACAATGTGGAATAGTTTCACAAATTCGTGCCACCTGGAATACCACAGCATAATGGTGTGTCCGAACGTCATAACCGTACTTTATTGGATATAGTGCAATCTATGATATCTCTTACCGATTTACCACTATCGTTCTGGGGTTATGCATTAGAGATAGCTGCATTCACATTAAATAGGGCACCGTCTAATCCATTGAGATGACATCGTATGAACTATGGTTTGGCAAGAAACCTAAGCTGTCGTTTCTTAAAGTTTGGGTTTGCGATGCTTATGTGAAAAAGTTTCATCCTGATAAGCTCAAACCCAAATCGGAAAAGTGCGTCTTCATAGGATACCCAAAAGTTACTATTGGGTACACCTTCTATCACAGATCCGAAGGCAAGATATTCGTTGCTAAGAATGGATCCTTTCTAGAGAAGGAGTTTCTCTCGAAAGAAGTGAGTGGGAGGAAAGTAGAACTTGATGAGGTAACTGTACCTGCTCCCTTATTGGAAAGTAGTTCATCACAGAAATCTGTTCCTGTGACTCCTACACCAATTAGTGAGGAAGCTAATGATGATGATCATGTAACTTCAGATCAAGTTACTACCGAACCTCGTAGGTCGACCAGAGTGAGATCCGCACCAGAGTGGTACGGTAATCCTATTCTGGAGGTCATGTTACTTGACCATGACAAACCTACGAACTATGAGGAAGCGATGGTGAGCCCAGATTCCGCAAAATGGCTTGAGGCCATGAAATCTGAGATGGGATCCATGTATGAGAACAAAGTGTGGACTTTGGTTGACTTGCCCGATGATCGGCAAGCCATAGAAAATAAATGGATCTTCAAGAGGAAGAGGGACGCTGATAGTAGTGTTACTATCTACAAAGCTAGACTTGTCGAAAAAGGTTTTTGACAAAGTTCAAGGTGTTGACTACGATGAGATTTTCTCACTCGCAGCGATGCTTAAGTCTGTCCGAATCATGTTAGCAAATTGCCACATTTTATGAAA
Source organism: Aegilops tauschii subsp. strangulata (assembly GCF_002575655.3). NCBI lineage: Eukaryota > Viridiplantae > Streptophyta > Magnoliopsida > Poales > Poaceae > Aegilops > Aegilops tauschii. The sequence goes on from NC_053040.3 coordinate 328,087,556, forward strand.
TCTGGCAAATGGATGTCAAAACTACATTCCTTAATGGATTTCTTAAAGAAGAGTTGTATATGATGCAACCAGAAGGTTTTGTCAATCCTAAAGGTGCTAACAAAATGTGCAAGCTCCAGCGATCCATCTATGGACTGGTGCAAGCACCTCGGAGTTGGAATATACGCTTTGATGAGTTGATCAAAGCATATAGTTTTATACAGACTTGCGGTGAAGCCTGTATTTATAAGAAAGTGAGTGGGAGCACTACAACATTTCTGATAAGTATATGTGAATAACATATTGTTGATCGGAAATAATGTAGAATTATTCTGCAAAGCATAAAGGAGTGTTTGAAAGGAGTTTTTCAAAGAAAGACATCGGTGAAGCTGCTTACATATTGAGCATCAAGATCTATAGAGATAGATCAAAATGCTTGATAAGTTTTTTCAATGAGTACATACCTTGACAAGATTTTGAAGTAGTTCAAAATGGAACAGTCAAAGAAAGAGTTCTTGCCTGTGTTACAAGGTGTGAAATTGAGTAAGACTCAAAGCCCGACCACGGCAGAAGATAGAAAGAGAATGAAAGTCATTCCCTATGCCTCAGCCATAGGTTCTATAAAGTATGCCATGCTATGTACCAGATCTATTGTATACCCTACACTAATTTTGGCAAGGGAGTACAATAGTGATCTAGGAGTAGATCACTGGACATCGGTCAAAATTATCCTTAGTGGAATAAGGATATGTTTCTCGATTATGGAGGTGACAAAAGGTTCGTCGTAAAAGGGTTACGTCGATACAAGTTTTGGCACTGATCCAGATGACTCTAAGTCTTCATCTGGATACATATTGAAAGTGGGAGCAATTAGCTAAAGTAGCTCCGTGCAGAGCATTGTAGACATAGAAATTTGAAAATACATACGGATCTGAATATGGCAGACCCTTGACTAAACTTCTCTCACAAGCAAAACATGATCACACCTTGGTACTCTTTGGGTGTTAATCACATAGCGATGTGAACTAGATTATTGACTCTAGTAAACCCTTTGGGTGTTAATCACATGGTGATGTGAAGTATTGATGTTAAATCACATGGCGATGTGATCTAGATTATTGACTCTAGTGCAAGTGGGAGACTGAAGGAAATATGCCCTAGAGGCAATAATAAAGTTATTATTTATTTCCTTATTTCATGATAAATGTTTATCATTCATGCTAGAATTGTATTAACCGGAAACATAATACTTGTGTGAATACATAGACAAACAGAGTGTCACTAGTATGCCTCTACTTGACTAGCTCGTTAATCAAATATGGTTATGTTTCCTAGCCATAGACATGAGTTGTCATTTGATTAACGGGATAACATCATTAGGAGAATGATGTGATTGACTTGACCCATTCCATTAGCTTAGCACTTGATCGTTTAGTATTCAGCTATTGCTTTCTTCATGACTTATACATGTTCCTATGACTATGAGATTATGCAACTCCCGTTTACCGAAGGAACACTTTGTGTGCTACCAAACGTCACAACATAACTGGGTGATTATAAAGGTGCTCTACAGGTGTCTCCGAAGGTACTTGTTGGGTTGGCGTATTTCGAGATTAGGATTTGTCACTCCGATTGTCGGAGAGGTATCTCTGGGCCCACTCGGTAATGCACATCACTATAAGCCTTGCAAGCATTGCAACTAATGAGTTAGTTGCGGGATGATGTATTACAGAACGAGTAAAGAGACTTGCCGGTAATGAGATTGAACTAGGTATTGAGATACTGACGATCGAATCTCGGGTAAGTAACATACCGATGACAAAGGGAACAACGTATGTTGTTATGCGGTCTGACCGATAAAGATCTTCGTAGAATATGTAGGAGCCAATATGGGCATCCAGGTCCCGCTATTGGTTATTGACCAGAGAGGTGTCTCGGTCATGTCTACATAGTTCTCGAACCCGTAGGGTCCGCACGCTTAACGTTCGTTGACGATATAGTACTATGAGTGACCGAATGTTGCTCGGAGTTCTGGATGAGATCACGGATATGACGAGGAACTCCGGAATGGTCCGGAAGTAAAGATTGATATGTGGATAGTAGTGTTTGATCTCCGGAAAGGTTCCGAAATCCATCGGAAGGGGTTCCGGATGTTTCCCGAAATGTTTGGGCACGAGAACACTTTATCTGGGCCAAAGGGGAAAGCCCACGAGGTTTTTGGAAAGCGCAAAAGGAAGTTTTGCGGAGTCCAGGGGCCAGACGCCAGGGTCCCTGGCGTCTGGGTCCAGACGCCGGGAACCCTGGCGTCTGGCCCTGGAGTCCGAGAAGGACTCTTGCCTTTCGGGTGAAACCGACTTTGTGGAGGCTTTTACTCCAAGTTTCGACCCCAAGGCTCAACATATAAATAGAGGGGTAGGGCTAGCACCCAAGACACATCAATAAACACCAAGCCGTGTGCCGGCAACCCCGTCCCCTCTAGTTTATCCCCCGTCATAGTTTTCGTAGTGCTTAGGCGAAGCCCTGCGGAGATTGTTCTTCACCAACACCGTCACCACGCCGTCGTGCTGCCGAAACTCATCTACTACTTCGCCCCTCTTGCTGGATCGAGAAGGAGGGGACACCATCGAGCTGAACGTGTGCAGAACTCAGAGGTGCCGTGCTTTCGGTACTTGGATCAGTCGGATCTTGTAGACGTACGACTACATCAACCGCGTTGATATAACGCTTCCGCTTATGGTCTACGAGGGTACGTGGACACCACTCTCCCCTCTCGTTGCTATGCATCACCATGATCTTGCGTGTGCGTAGGAATTTTTTTGAAATTACTACGTTCCCCAACACAACCATACTTCTGCTACTCCAAAAATTCTGAAAAATTAGGAAAACATAGGCAATTTGTATACAATAAAGTGAAAAAATTCAGAATTTTTCGTCCCTCCAGCAGATCAGATCAATTCTATTACTAGGCACAAAACTTTCTGTTTTCTCACAGAATCAAATCAACTATCATCCACACTATCCAAAGGCTTTACTTGGTACTTTATTGAAACAAAAGCTATAAAACATGATTACTAAAGTAGCTTAAGCATGTGAACACACAGAAACAATAGGGGTAAATGTTGGGTTGTCTCTCAACAAGCGCTTTTCTTTAATGCCTTTCTAGCTAGGCATGTTGATTTCAATGATGCTCACATAAAAGATAAGAATTGAAACATAAAGAGAGCATCATGAAGCACGTGACTAGCACATTTAAGCCTAACCCACTTCCTATGCATAGGGATTTTGTGAGAAAACAACTTATGGGAACAAGAATCAACTAGCATAGGAAGGCAAAACAAGCATGACTTCAAAACTTTCAACACATAGAGAGGAAACTTGATATTATCACTACTGCAGGGTGCTGCTAACGCGACACTACGATCAGAGACCCTTTGACGAAATTGTGTGCGATGCATTAATCGCAAACGGTGATGTACAAAAACCATCAAGAAAGATGCAAAATGTTTGCGATGGCGGAGCCATCAAACACGGTTCAGATTTTAGTTGCGTGTGTGATGTGGGGCATACGGTTTAGTTCAATGAACTGTTTGTGATGAGGCAGAAGAACAGAAACAGGAAGCCAGATGCAGGCGTGTGCGATATACGACATACAATTTAGTCGGATTAACTGTTTGTGATGAGGCGGAACAACATAAACGGGCAACCAGATGAAGGTGTGTGCTATATACGGCATACAATTCACTCAGATGAACTGTTTGTGATTAGGCAACACAACAGAAATGGTCAGCCAAATCAAGGTATGTGCGATATAGGGCAAACAGGTCCCTAATCAGAAATGTGTGCGAAGACCCATAATAACATATAGAATTTTTGCTAATAAGTCGTGTGTGTTGTGGGCAAACGTTTGCTGGTATACGATTGTCAACGATTGATGAATTCATCACCGACGGGTTTCCTAGTATGGTCCGTGTGCGTTGTCATTGCATACAGAACAACAATATATGTACTTATAAGGACTTGATTCCATAACCAAATTGAACATCCAATTGCATACGTCGCTAGAAGACACACGACCTTTGCACACACCAAAGTATGTTAAAAAATGCCTAGAAAACTCAAACAATGCATAAAAAAGCAAAACAAACACTGAATAATTTCATGTTTTTTAGGACGACACTCCTATAGTTGCATTTTGCCCCTGAAAATAAATCAAGGCGGGAAGAAACATCATATGTCGTTTCGCACACATATAGGTGACAAGTTCCCTCTCGGAACCATGAGGCTTCTTGAGAGAAGCTCTGGTTTGTAAGAAGTTTATTCCAAAACTTGTCCCAAATAGGACTATTTCTTTACCACAGCATGTTGGTGCCATGTCATAACACCATGCGATGTTTCATGATTTTGAGGCGAGTTTTGGATTTACAGTAATTTTAAAACCATGTTTCTCAATGTTTACTGTCGAGTCGGCACCGCCCTGGATAGGCTTTTTCCTCGTGGGTCCCAAACGTCAAAATCCAAATATGCCACTACCATGCAGCTTCTACTATTAAGAATTACATCCCATTTGGTGTGCTAGCTGAAAATAAGTTTGGTGGGTGCGGGCGGGCGCTAAGAACTTGCAGGTTCATTAATGAACAAAGATCAAAGCCCAATATGAAAGAAAATATGGGTCAAACCCTAGTTGAAAAGGGCAACAATGTCTAACTCCAGCTTACAAAAGGTACAAAGCACGAGGATTAATTGTCCATCAGGTTTACAAATAACCCGGATTGAACAGGGCAATAACATCTAACTCAACCAAAGTTTTTGGTAGTCACAATCAAATGGATCGGTCCGATCCATAAAATCAAGATCCCGGTACAAAAGATCTACTGGTCCATGATGATGACAAGTTGTTGTAAATATAAGCCGAGCACGATCAGAAGCCCTTAGGTCCACCTGAAACTTCTTTTATGCTGTTCAACATACAGTCCATGAGAAATTTCTTGTTGAAAAACTTAATCCTCAGGGACAATAGTGCCCTAGCATTCCTCATGAAGAATGTGACAAAGCCAGTGTTAAGCTGGTTGGATGCATATCCTTCCACCGTTATTGTCTTCAAACGAATGTCATGAGATCTGAGAAAATCCTTGTGCTTCCTTTGCCATCGATTGGTTAGACCTTTTTCTCGAAGTCCTAGTACCTAAATAGACATGAAGATTGAAAACAGTTAATTTCTAAAATAGAGTATGTCGAAGGAGCGACAGCTGAACGGTTAATTCTAGTACATTATATATGGGCTTTCAATGTGTGTGAAATCATCACCTTTATATACAATTCTCCAAACATGGAAAGCATCGCAGCAAGCCAATAGTGGTGTTCAGATCAAGACACCCTATATAAATATATATAAGGTCTTGACAGAATCCAGCACCCCTGATACACCATCTATGGACAAGCTCTTCATTCAGCATAGAACATAATATTAGCACCGAAAGTGTACTCCAAGATGATATTTAGCTTATGCGCACAAATGAAAAATGCAGATTATTAAAGTGTACATGGATAACATACTACCTGAACAAGTGTGGAGCCAACCACCAACTTGACACCTTCAAACAGATCAGGAAATACACCCAAGGTCTCCAGTTTAGGCACAGAGACCACGGTTATTTGTGAAGGTTTATAACAACAATCAAGGAGCAACCTTTGAAGTGAAGGGGCATCTTCGATGATGTGCTCCTGTCCTTCAAAATGAATTCCAATGCTTACAAGGTGAGGCGACTTTATTTTGAGATAAGGGATATGGATTCCTAGTCCAAAAACAAGCACCAAACTCTCCAGTGCAAGGCAGCTGGAGTGGATGATGCTGTGAAGTGAGGCCACCGACAGATCAACCAACACAAGCACAAATGTTTTCAGCAGTGGGAGTCGAAGCATTTGTACCAGATTGTCTGCTAGATGGCACCAGGTCAAGGTGGTGGTGTGGAGAGAGGAGGAAAACCATGAGATGGGCATCGGTGGTGAGGGCACAGATGCAGCTCTTGGTGGTAACCTATCGCTGTAGTCATGGTAGAACTCAAGCCGCTGGAGTTTATCGAATTGACAGGATGTCAGCCAGGCGGCCACCATGCAGGGTATGTCCAGCAGTTAGCACGCTGGGATGCAGATACGTTTAACGGGGCCCTGGTGGGAGGAGATGATGGCTCCGGGGAGTTCAGAATCATCATCGACAGATAGCTGATGACAGTCAAGATTAAGAGGCGCGGCGCGCCACTGAGTGCGCCACCGAGATGCGAGGACTTGTGTGTGGCAGCCATCCTTGGTGGGGAGAAGGGAGATGATCTCCCCAAGGATGTCGTCCAGGAGATCGCTAATGCGGTCCGCCAGAGGTTCTACTGATTCCTCAGGTCCAGGGGCGTGGCTGCTTCTGGCCGCGCAGCCGGGTCCAAGATCTACATCTGGCGGCAGCGCTGGCCGGAGCCTCATCTCTGTACATACCAATCTGAAAGAAAAAAATGGCAGAAACATACATGTAGGACATTCAAAATCAATTCTTAAGATCTGGAAGAAAAAAAGGCACAAACATATATGTAGGACATTCAAAATCAATTCTCAAGATCTGGCCACGAATGATTAGCATGCAAGCTAACCCTAGTCGGATTATTAGCAACAATCATTTGTACAGAACAAACAATTAATCACTAACTCTATACGGATAAACTTCAAACAATAAATACACCATGTGCATCTAACGGATCTTAATTACTCTGATTTCATGGGTTGAGAGAACATAACCATAGGATTTGTATTCCAAAAAAATTATAGGGGGGGGGGGAGTTACCAGAGAAAACACATGATATGTTTGCCGCACAAATGGGTATGTAGATCACTAACTGTTTTTTCGTCGGAGTCGCAGTCGTTGCCGGAGTTGCTGTTGACCTCCGGCTCCGGCTGGGGGGGGGGCACGACGGCGCCGATGAATTCAAGGTCGTGATGCTGCCCGCGCGAGACCTCGTCGGCGGCGACGGAAACCTCTATGCCCAGCTTCACGCATTGCGCGGGTGCTTCACCAGCCCCGGTGTCGCCACTCCCTTCGACGGTGCGCTTCGGCGGCATCCTCATACACTCCAGAGTCCAGACGTTGGTGACCACTTTGGACCAGGGGTGCGGCCGCCTATTATGGCCGGCGGCTCGGGCGTGCAATTAATATGGACCAGTGGGAGTGAGGCAGGCTGCGGTCAAAGGCTGTCTTGCCTCCCGGTGAGCCTGCGCGGCGGACTTCTGGCATTCCTGCCATCATTTTACACACCTACTCGCACGCCTCCCGTCAATACGCACACCTTCACGCACGCCTCCCGGTATGCCCGCGCGGCGGACTGCTCGCATGCGTCCTGTCAACTCACGCCTGCTCACACGGCACACGGGGCGTGTGGCAGCATGTATATTTTTTGGTTTATTGATGGTTCATTCTGCCGCTTTACTGCTTAACTGAAGCATGACACGGTCTAATGCACACGGTCTGAATAAATAATTCGTATGAGATATTGGTTGCCAGTTTTTAATAATCTCCCGTTTGTAAGAAGATTATATCAAAACTGGTCTCATTGAAGGAAAAAATACAATATCACAGTCTACTGGTGTCCATATATGACACCACGATAAGTTTCATAAATTTCAACATAGTTTTGGATTTACTGAATTTTAAAGATATATATTCTCAATATTTTGAAATCTCTTGCACAGGGAAACATGCAGCCAGGGACACATATGATTTTGCAAGCCATTTTGGTGCACATTTAGCTCAAATTTGATTTTTGCACATTAAATACCTAGGAAATCAATCAATGTATAAAAATGGTCGAATGATGTATGTTTTTTTAAATTTTAACACGACACCCCGCCTTTGGTCACATGTTCACTGCACAAAAATTTTGACATGCCTCAGAGTGGCTGTGGTGGTGCGGGATGTGTGTGTCTATGTGTGTGGGGGTGGGTGGAGGGGGTCTGGCAGTACACTACGAGTCGTGAACCTCCATGTGGGATTATTATTGATAATTTTGTGAGTCATATATGCCACATCAAAGTCGTGAATTGGTTATTTAAAGCATTACACAACCCTTTCCTGCATAATGTTCGGGCCACATGCATGCATTGGTGGTCCTCTTGGACACTCTCCCTCGTGTGGTTATCAGCGACGTGCCCATTCATTAGCCCGCAAAGGTTTTCAGCTTCCACTGAAAACGAGAGGCGTTTGACCAAAAGGTGGATTCATCTTGGCATTGTGTGGTGTGGATCATGGTGGGATTCCATATCAAAGTTCGAGCACGTGCGTACACACTCCCACCGGCTTGAAGTGAGGGGGTTACACGCATCGTGGTGTAGTGCGTTTCTGGTTTGCGAAGCATGTGCCACGTCAAAGTTGTGCATTGGGCATTCAAACATCACATAACACATGGGCGCATGCACGCGGTGGTTTTATCGTATGACATCACTCGCGTGTGCCTCTCTCTGTGGGCCCACAAGGTCGTCGTCGACCAGTTGAATGTACAACGAGAGAGAGGTTAATTTGACCAACAAGGATGGTTCTTTTTTGGTTTGTGTTACGTATATGCACGGTATAGGAGTATGTACATGTCAAAGAGGGGGCAACATGAATACTCTCTATATATGCGTGTCATAACCTCGCTCCATGTGGGGACTCTCCGGTTCCTAAGGCAGGTGCCACATCAAAGTTGTACATTATATTGGTATTCAAACATCACGCAATACCATGAAGGTGGTGGTTTCCCTATATATAGGAACTCACTCGCGTGTGGCGCTTCCATCCGTGGGCATGCGAGGTTGTCCTCCATCACTTTGACCTAATGAGAGAGAGAGTTTAATTTGATCATCAAGGAATGATTCTTTTTTGGTTTGTGCTATACAGTAGAAGCACATATATACCACGCGTCAAATGGGGGCGTACATATAGTACATACCACGCGTCATGAACCTCGCGCTCTCTGTGGGTCTTTTTGGTTTCCTATATACATGGTGCCACATCAAAGTTGTGCATTGCGTATTCAAACATCACACAAACAGCTCTTTGGGCCACATGCAGATGGTGGTACGTAGTCCTATATAGGATGATCACTCGTGTGTGATGTACGCTTCGCTTCTGTGTTAGGCCCGCGAGTTCGTCGTCCATCACTTTGACCCAGTGAGAGAGAGGTATGTTTGATGAACAAGGAGGATTAATTATTTTAGGGTTGTGTTACTAGGTGTATATATAGTACGTGTCGATAGGGGGTGACCAGCTTGGTCCATCACTTTCACCAACAGCACGAGAGAGGTTAACTAATTTGACTTAGGAGGGGATTAATTTTTTGTTTTGTCTTGATATAGATCATGATGTGAGATTACATATATATAACAGCGCATTTGTACACATGAATCCATCCCGCTGGATCACGGGGGGGGGGGGGGGGGCGAGCACACGACATGTCATGAACGACCTCTTGCTCTATGTGGGGACCTCTGCGATTTCAACGCATGCACCACATCAATGTTGTGCATTGGGTCGGGTATTCAACACATATATGCATGCATCACACACCTCCATAAATATGTTAGGGACACACGCATGCAATAATGGTTGTCTTTGGACACACTCTCACTCGCTTGGTTATGGGTGGCAAGCCTACATATGTTTGTGGGCCCACGTGGACGTCCATCATTTCGACCAACGACGAGAAAGGTTACCAGGGTGGATTCTTATTCTTTGCTTCGAGTTACCGTATAGTAGGTCGAACCATTCCAAGCCTAATTAAGTTTGAGAGCATGCTACGCGTCGTGAACCCTCGCTCGGTGTGGGGATTTTACGGTTCCAAAGCATGTGCCACATCAAATTTGCGCATTGGGTATTCAAACACCACACACACCACTTCCATATACATACTTGGGCCACATGCACAGAGTGGGTTTGTCTTCATACAGTACTCCCTCGCGAGGTTATCGGCGACAAGCTAGCCCATTTTACGGGGCTGTGTGGACGTCCATCACTTTGATCAACAACGAGCGAGGAGAGGTTGTACGACCAAGTTGGGTTCTGCTTGGTCCGTGTTGCAGTACGTCTTGGTGAGATGCCCTCCCCCCGACGTGTGCGTGTGTGTGGGGGGGGGCTGCTTCACGCTACCTGCAACCTCCGTGGGGTCGGGGAAATCTGGTTAATTTGCGAGGCAGACGTGCCACATCAAAGTTGTGAATGGTAGTTAAATATCACACAACACACCCTTTTCATACATATAGTAGGGCCACCCGCATGTGGTTCGTATGTGGTCTCACCCATCTCGCGCCACAAGCACACATTTGTGGGTCAACACATGGTCCACCTTTGTCGGGAAGCGAAAGGGGAAGTTTGACCATATATATATATGATGGACTCCTATAGGTTTTGTGTTACGGTAGAGTGAGATTTTAGACCTAGCTATTTGGGGGCATGCATTCGTAGCTAGGATTGCCTTACCGCCGACACGAAGTGGGGTTCGTAGGGGGTGGCTGACTAGCAATACTGTGCTTTTGAGGAACAGGTGCCACATCAAAGTTGTGCATTGGGTATTCGAACATCAAACCACCCTTTTCATACATATATTTGGTCCACATGCAAGTGTGTTCATGTTCTGACCTTCTCCCGCGTTATTCTTTTTGCCAAATTTATAAACAGCACACGAATTGGTTGTAGAAACCGTCTGTGATTGGGTACGCAACAGACACAGTTCGGCCAGACTACCCGTGTGCCCTGCCCGTGTCCTGCAGTCGCTCACATCAGCACAGTAGATTGGGCTCCACGAGGGTTGCCTCCCGGTCTCGAAAATATCTACCGCCTGGAAGGTTTTAATGTTTGATATAACACAATTAGTATGTGCGGACCGTGTGCGATCTCTGTTACTCCCGCTCTACTTCAGTCCCTTGATTCAAATTTTCAGTAACCCCGGCATTTTAGGCCTGCCTCTACATCCCTCGCAATCTCAAAAATATCTGCTCGCCCTTGATTCAAATTTTCAGTTGCCCCGACATTTTACTCCCGCCTCTGCATCCCTCGCAATCTCAAAAATATCTGCTCGCCCTTGATCCAAATTTTCAGTAGCCCAGCCTTGTTACTCCCGCCTAGTAAAATTTTCATTTGCCGCAGTATTTCCTCAAACACCACCTTGCCCCCCTCGACACACTCCCCAAAACCTCTGCTCACACAAACATACACCACCCCTCCCTTGCTCGAAATCATTGGTAGGTCACCGCCTCCACCTCCATCCTCAACCTCTACTACCTGTGTGCTAGGGAGATCGAGGAGCCAATGGCCAAAAAGAGGTTTATCATGGCCTCTTCGCCCGACACCGGCGAGGTGGCCGCCGAGGTGGCCCCATCGTCCACCGCGGGCTCTTTATCGATCCGCAGTCGCCGGTCGTCTGATCCGCCCGCTGTCGCGCCCCTACGCCGGTTCCAGGACTTCCTTGTCCTTCCTCTGTCCCGACAGTCGATGAGGTCCTACCTTGGGGTCCCACAGCGGCGGTGGGGGATGTGGGTCGCCGAGATTACAGATCGGGAGACCCACACACGCCGGTGGCTCAGTAGCTTCCACACGACCAAGCTTGCGGCCATGGAGTACGACTGCTGGCAGGTCCGCTACCACGCGCGGCGGCTAGGATCAATTTCCCGTTTGGCACACGTCCGGTCGACCTCGTTCCGCCGGAGCCAGGGTGGTGAGCTCGGCTATGGCATGGGAGGACCGCGAGGCGTGGGAGCGCCTCAAGGCCGAGGCCGCCGACGAGGCCTACATGCAAGAGCTCTGCCGGCAGCACCCGGAGCTCGTGGAGGTGGAGCAGGCGATCTTTGCTGGCGCGGAGGGCGGCAAGGTTATCGCGCTCTCCTCCGATCAATGTGGAAGTGGAGGTCGAAGGCGGCGAGGACGGCGGCGCAGAGGGCGTCGAGGTGGGCGACGAGGACGAGGAGATCAATGTCGACGAGTGGAGGAGTGTCTTCCCCAACGACCCCGACGACGGCACCGGCCCGGACCCGGCTCGCGGCACACCGTACTTGACGAGGAAGGATTGGCTCGACCTCCACTTTGACCTAAAGTAGTTTAAATTTATGTTTTATGTTCGGTTATGCAAAACTATCTATGTTTAGGTTTGAATGCACTCCGTTAACTAGCGTGCTTAAGCCTGCACACTGAAGCAATCATTTGTAGATTATGTTGTCTACCATGGATATATTTGGTTGATGTTTAGCATGTTGTGCTTAAAATGCCTTTATATGTACTCATACAGGACAATATTGAGAACAATGTTGTTTTCCATCGATGTTAGTTTCATCGCATTGCTTATATGTACTCACTGTTTAGGATATTGGTAGCTGGTACCATATAGCCCGGGGGCTGATAAGGGATTAATCGCCAAATCGAACATTTCACTGAATATATTTGTAACCCATTTATCAGTAGGTTAACTAGGGACATATTTAATATATCTGAGGCTACATAGCAACATGCATTGTACTGAGTGACTAAATATGCAATCCCAGGCTACATAGCAACAAGGAAGAGTGTTACCTTAATGTTCTGATGATGTTTAGATATACATGTAATAAAATCTTATATAATAGGATGGAGGGAGTGTTGTACTACATCATTTTGCAATTGTTGTTTAGCTTCTAATATTAACTTGGTGCTTTTAGGTACATATGTCATTGCCAAAGATCCACACTTCGACCCTTTCTATGTATGGGGCAATGAGATATTCAGGAAACAGCATCAAGTGAGGAAACTGATAAAGGTTGTTATTAAAATGGGTCAAAAGATGTCAATCAAACTATTTGTTTACACTTTATGCAAGACAACAGTGAGCTGCAGGATGGTAAGTAAGAACCCTATAGCCTTCTTTTTATTGCCCGTAATGAGTTGTGTTAGATGACAATGTCTGAATCTTTTTTCCTTTGCAGTGGATCCTGAAGCAGTTTGCTCAAGATTACCTATCAAACTACATGATTGGTGAACGGCCATCACAAGGGGTTGCACTAGAGTCGTGCGTGCCTTCTGCATCCAGGAGAGCACAATAGGGCCATTCTGCTTCACCTTGTTGAGCAACCAGAATGTCTGTCGCCTCTTTCTTTACCATCTGTAATAGTACAAGTATAGAACCCTGGTTCATCATTCTTTATTTGGTGCTTATGTAATTCTTAAACATATGTACTTGTGAATCGAATAATGCATTGGTTGTTTGAACCTGATGGATATGAATAAAGCTATAGCCTACTTTCAAGTTCAAATTCGGTACAATTTTAAATAGCAGCAATTAAATTAGGGTGAAATTACGGTGTGCAGGTCATTACGGCGCACACAGTCAATAAAGCACAGCGTGTGCGATATACATCATAATCCGACACGAATCACGAAGAGGAAACGTGTGTAACAATGCACATAGTTGCCGTTTGCAAAGAGTGTGTGATGTCAGACACTATCACATACGGTGCGGGAAAACAAAATGTGTGTGATTGCCCCGTCGTATATGGTTTATAACCATGAACTGTTTGTGATGTGCCAGGCATCGAAAACGTAGAGCCAGTTTGGTACGTGCCTGAAAAACTCCCATGCCTGGAATCTGCCTGGTTTTAGGTAAAACCACAAAACTCTGACTGCGATGGCAATGCGAGCACAAATGAGTAGCAAGGGTGAAGTGTTTGGAATATTTGAGATATCGGAAATGGTTATATAGGGACAATTGTATGCGTCAAGGCTCCCTATCCCCAACGGTTTCTGGGTAGTGTGGGAAGGACCCCCTATCGCCCACACTCACTTGGCGACGGTTCCAAATGCCGTCGCGGAAAGGGGTCAAAAATCGTTTGTATAGCACTGACGCGTACCAGTGTATTGTAATATGTAAAAGCATATGTTACTCTCTCATAATAATTTTCAGTAGCACCATGAATGAATTCAACAATATAGCTATCACATAAATCATTCTTTTCATGATCCACAAGCATATAAATTTTATTACTCTCCACATAAGCAAATTTATTCTCATGGATAGTAGTGGGAGGAAACTCAACAAAATAACTATCATGTGAGGCATAATCTAATTGAAAATTAAAATCATGATGACAAGTTTCATGGTTATAATTATTCTTTGTAGCATACATGTCATCACAATAATCATCATAAATAGGAGGCATGCTATCATCATAATAACTTTTCTCATCAAAACTTGGGGGACAGAAAATATCATCTTCATCGAATATAGCATCCCCAAGCTTATGGCTTTGCATATCATTAGCATCATGGATATTCATAGCAAGCATACAAACAACATTGCAATCATGCTCATCATTCAAAGATTTTATGCCAAACATTTTATTAACTTCTTCTTCTAACACTTGAGCACAATTTTCCTTTCCATCATTTTCACGAAAGACAATAAAAAGATGAAGCATATGAGGCAACCTCAATTCCATTTTTTGTAGTTTTCTTTTATAGACTAAACTAGTGATAAAACAAGAAACTAAAAGATTCAATTGCAAGATCTAAAGATATACCTTCAAGCACTCACCTCCTCGGTAACGGCACCAGAAAAGAGCTTGATGTCTACTATGCAACTTTATCCTTGTAGACGTTGTTAGGCCTCCAAGTGCGGAGTTTTGTAGGACAGTAACAAACTTCCTTCAAGTGGATGACCTATGGTTTATCAATCCATGGGAGGCGTAGGGTGAAGATGGTCTCTCTCAAACAACCCTGCAATCAAATAACAAAGAGTCTCTTGTGTCCCCAACACACCTAATACAATGGTAAATTGTATAGGTGCACTAGTTTAGCGAAGAGATGGTGATACAAGTGTAATATGGATGGTAGATATAGGTTTTTGTAATCAAAAAATATAAAAACAGCAAGGTAACTAGTAACAAAAGTGAGCGAAAATGGTATCGCAATGCTTGGAAACAAGGCCTAGGGTTCATACTTTCACTATTGCAAATTCTCTCAACAGTGATAACAAATTGGATCATATAACAATCCCTCAACATGCAGCAAAGAATCACTCCAAAGTTTCTATCGGAGAACGTAGGATGAAAACGTGCACCAACCCCTATGCATAGATTACCCCAATGTCACCTTGGGAATCCTCGAGTTGAGTGCCAAAACGTACATCAAGTGAATCAATAGAACATCCCATTGTCACCACATATATCCCATCACAAGACATACATCAAGTGTTCTCAAATCCAATACTCAATCCAACATAACAAAACCTCAGAGAGCAAGACTCAATTCATCAAAAGAAGGTAGAGGGGAAGAAACACCATATGATTCAACTATAGAAACAAAGCTCGCGGTACATCAAGATCGTGCCAAATCAAGAACACGAGAGAGAGAGATCAAACACATAGCTACTGGTACATACCCTCAGCCCCGACGGTGAACTACTCCCTCCTCGTCAGAGACCGCCGAGATGATGAAGATGGCCTTCGGTGATGGTTTCCCCCTCCAGCAGGGTGCCGGAACAGGCTCCCGATTGGTTTTTCATGGCTACAGAGGCTTGTGGCGGCAGAACTTCCGATCTAGGTTTCTTTTCGGAGGTTTCTATATTTATAAGAATCTTTGGCGTCGGAAACAAGTCAAGAGGTTGCCTGAGGGGCCCACAAGCCCTAGGGGCGCGCCCAGGGGGTAGGGCACGCCCTAGAGGCTTGCGGGCTCCTCGGGACTCTTCTGGCCCAGCTGTGGTGCTTCAGGGGTCTCTTTTGGTCCATAAAAAATCACCGTAAATTTTCAGCCCATTCCGAGAACTTTTATTTCTGTACAAAAAAGACACCATGGTAGTTCTGCTGAAAACAGCGCCAGCCCGGGTTAGTTCTAATAAAATCATACCAAAACCATATAAAATTGTTGCAAACATGGCATGAATACTTCATAAATTATAGATACGTTGGAGACGTATCACCGCACCTCCGCCCTTCTCCGAGTATGGAGGTCACTGTCCGATGATTCCCCAATGACTCCCTTGGCATTTTTCTTGGAGGCAAACTTCCTAAAGAAACTTATCTTATTCCTATGAATAAAATTCCGAAAAATTTAGTCCACAAAATTTTTGTCAACAAAACTTCACAAGATTGATAACAACTACTCATAGAGATGCATAGAGGCCATATCAAGCATTCAAACTACTTAGAACTCTAAGAATTCAACATGCAAGCTCATCTACAACAGCACCAAGAGTAACTAATTATTCAAAATATAATCCACTAAAGCGAAAACTAATTGGAGCAATGGATGAGTCACATACCAAGTAGCAATCCCCCAAAACAGTTTTGGAAACGGAGCTTCGAGCAAAGAGATCGAAATCCGCGGGTTTGAGAGAGAGAGAGAGAGCAATGGTGATTTTTTTTCTGGAGGTACGTAGGAGATGACATGGGCTACAAAGATAAGTGAGGGGGACCACATGGGACCACAACCCACCAGGGCGCACCTGGGACTACTGGCGCGCCCAGGTGGGTTGTGCCCACCTGGTGCACCCCCTCTGATGTTATTTGCACTAAAAATTCCGAAATATTCAGAAAAAAGTTGTATTAAATTTTCAGGGCATTCTGAGCACTTTTATTTTTGGGTCATCTTTTATTGCACAGAAAATCCAGAAAACAGGACAAACATGGCATTTTATTTTATTTAACTAAGAAAAACAGAAAACAAAAGGTAAGGACAGAAGGTAGTGCCTACTAAATTCATCAACTTCATACTTCTAAAAAATGATCCATTAATAAGGTTGATCAAGTCTTATTAACAACCACCTTCGATTAGCATCAAGTGAAGGACTTCCGTAAAACACTAAGTTACCTCAACGGGGATATGCATGCCCCCAACAATAAGTATATCATATTTCTTTTTGGCAGTAGGTAGAGGCAGTTGAAAACTTCCAATAGTTATCGTTGGAGATTTTTCAATAACATTAATACCATTCAGTTGGAATTGTTTCTTCAGAAAGTGCACTGTATGCTCATTACCATTGATATGAAAAGTGACCTTGCTTTTATTGCAATCGATAGCAGCCCCTGCAATATTGAAAAAGGGTCTACCAAGGATAATCGACATGTTGTCGTCCTCGGGCATCTCAAGTATAACAAAGTCAGTTAAGATGGTAACATTTGCAACAACAACGGGCACATCCTCACAAATACCGATAGGTATGGCAGTTGATTTATCAGCCATTTGCAAAGATATTTCAGTAGGTGTGAGTTTATTCAAATCAAGTCTTTTATATAAACAGAAAGGCATAACACTAACACCACACTACAAAAAAAGACACATCCGTGACATTTTGGGCCGAACGATTTTTTTTTTCTGTCATACTTATGACACTTCTATGACGATAATTGTGACAAAACCAGGTATCATCATAGATGTGGTGGGGTCCTACTTCTATGACAAAAAATCATGATAGAAAATGGGCTTTTCGTCCTGGGCGGGCCGGAGATGCAGCTGCATGACATTCTTTGGGCCGTCCATGACGGAGAAAACCGTGGTAGAAGCGAGGGCGAGGAAAATATCGGGGAGTTCCCGGTTACGGTGGGTGGTCGGGGGTCGAGCGATGCGCGTTTCTCTCGTACGTACGCGCGTGTGTGCGAGGCGTTGGGCTCTAACTGAACCTGAGCGAGGCGTTGGGCTCTAACTGAACCCGAGCGATTGCACTGCAGGCTACGCGTTACTGAACCCGAGCGATCGATCGATCCCTTGCTGTTAACTGAACCGAGTGATTCCTTGGCTACCGCTGCTAATTGAAGCAGATCGAACACTGCTGCCTCCTTCCCTGGATGAATAGTGAGCGTTGTTGAGGGGGTTTGGATGAACAGTTCCCGGTGGGGGGGTTGGATGAACAGGAACCTGTGGTAGTAGAGGCCGTTGCCGCTGGATGAACAGTACCCCGATCGATCAAGCCGGTGGATGAACAGGACCCCGTGGAGGGCTAGTTGAACAGTAGTCGGTGGAGGGCTGGATGAACAGTAGCCCATGGAGGGGTGGTTGAACAGGACCCCGTGGAGAGGGTTGGTTGAACAGTAGCCGGTAGAGGAGCGCGCGGTAGAGGCTGGATGAACAGGAGCCTGTGGATGAACAGTCGCAGGTGGAGGCTGGAAGAGGTCGACGGTGGATGAACAGTAGCCCGTGGAGGCAGTCGACGGTGGAGATGAACAGTATCCTGTGGAGTCCCGTTTTGCGGTACGCCACACCCCTCCCGATGAACAGGACCCCCGTTTCGACCGTAGCACTCCAACACAAGTCCGTTTCCTCCGTTTTGCAGTATGCCACAACCCTCCCGATCAACAGGACCCCGTTTCGACCGTAGGAGGTCCGTTTCCTCCGTTTTGCGGTACGCCAGACCCCTCCCGATGAACAGGATCCTGTTTCCACCGTGGCCGGTCGAACACAAGGCCGTTTCCTCCGTTCTGCGGTACGCCAGGCCTCGTTTCCATCGCCTGTTCCGTCCAAGCCGGTTGGCTCCCGATGAACAGCACACATTCCGTTGCCTCCCGATGAACACGACGCATTCCGTTGCCTCCCCATGAACACAACGATGATGCAGTTTCTCCGTTCTGACCCACCCACAACCATGTACACGAGCCCTGGCCGTACGTATGCGCGAGTAGGCGTTCGAGACCCCGCCCGTATGTACGTATGTGGTCATATTTTCTTTCTTGCACCCTGGCCGTTGTATGTACGTGTACATGCTACGTGCGTGCCTCTACTACCACAAGTGCGTGCCTCTACTACAACACGTGCCCTTCCTTGCACGGCCACGGTTCATCGCTGCAGCCTGCAGACAGACCGATCAACCATTATGTACGTACACGTTCGCGACCAGAATGACAACGCTACGTACGCTTCGACCAGGTGGGTCCCGACTGTCAGGCACTTCATTGCGTGCGAAGATGTAGCTGGTGGGTCCCAGCAGTGAGGGGGTGAATCATTTTTTTTGCCCGTAATATGGACGCACTTCCTTGCGTGCGAAGATGTAGCTGGTGGGTCCCAGCAGTCAGGGGGAAACGTTTTTTTTGCGAAATATGGTGACCCGTTCGGTGGGTCCCTGATGTCAGGGGGAGGAATAATTATTTTCCGCGTAATAAGCAGGCACTTCCTTGCTGCGGCCGTGGACCCAGCTGTCAGCCTCTCCACGTATAGTACTCTTCCGATGGAAGTCGTTCCTTGACCACGTTGACCACGCCGCCCTGAGAGCACTAGGGCGGTGGACGACGGCTAGGCCTAGGAAGGGGATGACGCGGAGCCGGGGAAGATGCGGCAGTGGATGCCCACGCGGAGAGGAGTACGAGGGTTCACTGGTTCGGCTGCGGTGTGAGGCTGCCGTCGCCGCAGGGCCTGGCCAGCAGTGGGAGTAGTAGGGGGCGGTGAGGCTTCCGCGGAAGCACAGCTGGCCACGGGAGGCAGGAGTAGGCGGTCTCGCCGATGCTGGTTTGGGCGGCTGGTGCAAGAAGAGCAGCGACTGAAGAAGCAGCAGGACTGTTCGATTCGAATCCAACGGTCACTGCAGCTAGAATCGTCTGTTGACTAAGTTGACAAGCCCTGCGTACGCGTCAACTTAGTAGACCCACAGGTCAGCCTCCCAACCAGTGCGCCCTAGATGTTAGTGGGAGGAATCATTTTTTTGCGTAATAAGGAGGTAGTTGATTGCGTGTGGCTAGGCCAGCGGAGGGAGTAGGGTGGGCCGGTGAAGCCTACGCGGCATCACAGCAGGCCACAAGAGGTGGGAGCAGGCTGTCCCGCCGGCGCTAGTTTAGGCGGCTGTAGCAGAAGATCAGAGATTGAAGAAGCACGTCGGCCGTTGGATGGACATCCAACAGTCACTGCTGCTAGAATCGTGTGTTGACTAACAAAGCCTTGCGTAAACAAGTCAGCCTCGAAATCTGTGGCGTGTACAACCCATTTGCTATTATTTTTATAATTTTTACTCATTTTCTAATTCATATGGAATTTATTGCAGTCCATTTTCCATTTTTAGAATTGCTGCCCATTTTCTGGTCAGTACCAGGGTTTAAAAATTGAACTAAATATGTGCGAAATTTTGAAAATTCGCAAATTTTTGCTGGGGAACAAAATATTCTTAATACAAAAATTAGTAGCCATACTAAAAAAAATTAAAAATAAATTAGTACTATGTCATGTTAAATCCAATGAAATATAAAATATCAGTGAAGAAAAAAAACAAAAAAAGAAACTAATTTCCCATTTGCTATAATGTTTTTGGAATTTTCAACCCCTTTGATATTACTTTTAACAGACACTGAACATACTCTTTGGCCAGGCCGGAATGCATCCGTCCTCATCTTGAAAGATTTGCAGCCCAGTAAGTTGGAGAAAACAAATAGGCCTAGCTTGGGTATTCTTCAAAAAGAAATACTGGGCTACCTATTTTCCCAAAGAAAAAACTGCTGGGCTGGTCATGTTGTTAGACGGGCCGCAGAGACCACACAACCCACTTTATAGCCTGCTCCTCCGAATTACTACTCAAAAAAAAGTTGTGCAATTCTGTCGTTAATTGACTATACGTTGAAAATGATGTGGGTCCCAGATATCAGCAGGGTGGATTAGAGTAACAAAACGAGGGGTGCATCTGAGTAGTAAAAGAGGCGCTTGCTTGTGTTTAGGAGTGGACCTGGTGGGTCTGCACTGTCATACTCACAACTACAGTCCTCTCCCGATTCACTATGTTGACAGGGCCGGACGGCGGCGCCGCGGCGAGCGCACCAAGGCGGAGGATAAAGTGTTGTCGCCAATGCGCTGGGCTGGGTTGGACATTCTTATTGAAAAATAAAAATGGACCCGAACTATTTACGACGTTGACTACGATTTGCATGGGTCCGCTGGTTGCAGGAAGAAAATGGTGGGAGAAAGAAGACGGGTCGCTATCTTTGCCTAAGAATAATATCGACTGAATGTAACGACACCATCATAGGAAATAATATCCTCTTGTTAAATTGTGAATTTAAAGAACTGGTGCATGAGCATTTAGCTTTATTTATTTACTTATTTATGTTTAGAGGACCATGAGCATGTACCTGGGCCGGATTCATGTGAGAGCCTCCCTTCCAGATAATTATGGGCTCCTCTATTGTGCCTTCATCAGTGGGCTGCATGTTATCAACAAGTGGAAAATGTTCTCCGTACCAAAAATAGTATGTGCTACGTACGGTACGGGACACTAAAGGATCGGACCGTGCAACGACTTCCAAAACATTGTGTTTGTCGTTCTAACAACACATGTATTCAACCAGCAGACGAAATATACTACTGATTGTACATTGAAAACAACAGCAGCAGCAACCAGGGCTGGGGGTGCAATAGAAGCAGTAAGCAGGCTAGAAGAGTAAAGACGCAGCTCTCTCTTCCAAACCAAACATCAGCCATCATTACAAAAGGGATACCAAAAAAGAACAAGTGTATGCATCAAACTAAATAAAAATCCTACTACACCAAGTGTACGCATCTAACTAACTGGCTCGGTTAGACGTTACTAGTTATTAAGCTGTGGAGATTGGCTGACGGCTTGAACCAGATGGGTGCCTGACGGGGGAAACTCCAGCCAGAAGGTCAAAGTCTGATACTTGCGACCCTCTCTCCTACTTTGGGCTGTAGAGCGTGGCGGCACATATCAGGGTATGGTGCATGCAGAGACGCATGGTACGCTGTGTACACACAGTTTTGCCTGCTGAACGAAACCGCGGTGCCATCATGATCCTTGCCGTCGGTTATCTCCTGGTTAATCGGATAATTCAGTCCGAGAAACAGAGAGCGTGTACCAAGGCTACTTACCAGCCTCCAGTCAAAAATTCCTGAAGGCCCAGAGAAGCTGGGATCCCGCTCAAAGACCTTGCAGTGACTGTGATTGTATTCCGCGAAACAACACGTCCGGTACGTGCGAACGATCATCAATTGTTCGACGTCGTCTGATCGAGCCAGGAACCACCTGCAACTGCCATGCCGCTTTTCTTTGAAAGGTTCTGGGATTAGGAAGGGTAGGGACACCAGGCGGCCTACAACATCATATCAAGTTGGAGTCAAATAAAAAAGGGCTCTTAATGTAGTCAATCTTAAGAACAACATGTTATGAGCATGAATATTTTTTCAGTAAATGTTGACAGTAATATAAGCAAGCCATCATGATATCATAGGAAAGTAACATACTGCTGTAACGGCCGTTTGTAGCGATGACTGGAGTAGGCCAGCAATACGTCCAGCCATAGAAGGAGTCGATAGCGTAAATGAAGCCCTTGTGTTCAATGGCATCGGAGAACCATGGAGGATGTATGATCCTACGATGGACGTGCAGATTTATCCACTTACTGCAGTGACCTGTCAGATAGGCGAGACCGCGGTTGAAGAACGCAATTAGCCTAGAGTCATTATAATTCACAGATCTTGTGGGCACTTGGCAGATTACAACCTTGAGCAAATCAAACTTGGTATCATGTTGGATACTGTAAGATTCCGAGTATTTTGGGCCGCGGTGCCAAAGCAATGCAGTGTTAATCGAAGGAAGGGGGATCAATCGCCGGGTGTAGACCTCCACGAGCATCTAGCTGCTGCGACCGTCGACGAGCACCATCCAAGATGTGTTCATGCCGTCCCAGTACATACCGTTAATGTAGTTGAGGGTGACGGGGATCGGATCGTAGTCAACGGGGTTGATGCTCGCCACCCTACGATCGTTATGCTGCATGACACACTGTTTCGGAAGATCAGGCGGCATCAGCAAGCAAGGAGCTGGCTTAAAAAGCTCCGGCCTGAGGGCTTTGAGTAAACGGTACAACCCCGGCGAGCACGCGGCGAGCGGCATGGTACTGAGATTGTCCACACGCGAAACAATGAGCTTGATTACCTATGTGGGGAGCGAATTTCAGCCACTCTTTCGGCGGACGCTGCTCGGTTCTGCCATTGTTAGTGCTTGGGTTTCAGACGAGGGGGGGGGGGGGGAGGAGGCGCCTTAGCGGGGATGGAAGATTGGATGAGATTATGTGCGGACAAAGATGGAGAAGCGAATATGTGCTGCGGGAAGTGGACAGGTGATGATGACTACAGCACGCCGCTTTACTTACGAGACACATACCAGCAGCGTAGGGTCATATTGATGCCAGACAACTTGCTTGAGTGATCACAGTACTGGTACTCCCTACAGTACCTACTACTATGCCCTAACTTGCTTGACTAAAGTAGTAGTGGAGTAGGACTGGAGGAGTAGTATATTCTAATCTAAAAATAGTTACAAAGTTTAATGCCCGAGCGTGGAACGACTATGAACCGCCATCGGTGCTAACTCCAATCCCCAGCAAACGTTCACTCGGAGACATGGCAGTTGCAAACGCCCGCGACGCAGTTACAGTACGTGTGTAAGGGTGGCGGTTTTGTCAAATACTATGGCTTAAAAACAAGCCACCGTCGGATGGAAATCTGACGGTTACATGGGGTTCGCCAGGATTGAGCTCGTGGCGAACAATCGCCAGATATCATTGCTAAAAAAAGGTTAAAACACCCGGGGCTATAACTTGCACCGGCTGACCACTAACAATGATACTAACATAGTTGTCAAATGGTCAAAGACCGTGTCTACGTGGTGTTTGGAATTATATGCAAAAAAATTAGCAAGATGCCCGTGCATTGCACGGAACATCAAGATGCATTTTTTTTACAAAACACCTGTTGTGATTGACCCATGCAGGAGTAATCCCATGTCTAAAAACTAATCATATCTTGAGAATTTTATCGAAAAATGGTATGTCGACCATTTCATCGAAAAATGATATCTCGAGAAAGATGACAGAGGTGAGGAGGAGTGGGGCGTGGTGGTGACTGGTGGTCGGACTGGGCGGAGGCATGGGGATGGACGGCGCCGGCAGCGGCCACCATGCCAGATTGTTCCAGAGACTTCCTTTTGTAATTGCTCAGCAATGAGGTTGTGGGAGATAAGGATGAACGAGGCAAGGCCTTATCTGTAAATGTGGAGAGAGGTGCGGGTATCTTTTGTAAAATTGTCATAGTTTGCTTTCTATCCATCAGATATAGATCGAACAGTCTATATTATAAGATGGCAGGCACACCATCATCACCAACTCAGTTTTTTCTCTACTCCTACTCCTATAAAAGACTCAGTTGGTGATGATGGTGTGCCTGCCATCCGCCATTTCTGACCATTAGATCTGCATCTAACGGCTGTGATGTAAGTTGTGGACTTTTGCAACAATTCCCACTTCTCTGGTCCAGTTTACACAAAACCCTTAGTATCTTGAAACCAACCACATTCCTCCCTTACTTCATCAAAACAGCCCAAAGAATATATTTGGAGTGAAACATAAGATATTTTTAGTGATATGTATATCAAAAGTAAACTGTTTTCTTTCAAATTTGTGAATATGTATTATTCTACTTTGGATCCGTTGCAACGGACGGGCTCATTGTTATAAAGGTTTATCTCTTGCATTCTCCACAACCAACACCTAGTGTACTGGTCCGGGCTGGATGCTCGCAGCGCGATGACCTGAGTTTGAATTCTGTCCTAAACTTTAGCTTTTTATATTTTTTTAATATATACTTCTTTCGCTACTGTACTGGTAGTGGAACCCACAGAGTACTTAGAATACAAGATTAAGGATGGATTTGTTTTTTTTAACTTTCTGTACGAACCTGTAGCCAGCCTGCAAGTCATGTACACTGTACTGACAGTGGAACCCACAGAGTACTTAGAATACAACATTAAGGATGCAATTAACTTTTTATAGAGGGAGAATCATACACGCAATTAACTCAAATGGATTGGACGTGACTCTATTATTCTCCAATGGCAACCGGCAAATTTCCTCCCACGGGCCGGAGTAGGTTTCTCGGTTTGCATGCGGGTTTAACGGAGGGGTTTGATGGAGGCGAGGAGGCGTGTTCAGCCGGGCGTGCAGCGGACGGCGCAGTACTATTCGATTTGATAGCTATAACTAGTATATTATAAAAAACAAAGAAGAGTAGTAGAGATAGAGATAAAAATAGAGACCAGGGAGGAGCACTATCTACTGCTTCGTGGGCTACTCGTGCGCTCCATTTGGCGGCCGCAACGTCCCCTACAACCACTCCCTCCTGCGCTCCATTCAGCGGGCGCTGTTGAAATTTGGGGAGCGCACTCTCCCGACTGCTGGCAGCGACGGCTTCACCGACGACCACTTCTTCCCTGACCTCGGCAACCTCTTCCTCAATGACATGGGCGACAACCTCAACGCCAACGGTGCTGCTCCCGTTGACGACGTGTGTGAAAACGGGCGAGCCTTCGGCTTCATGGCACAAGGATGGCGGCGACACGGCGGTGATGGGCAAGAAATTATTGGCCGGAGCAGGCGGGCGCCGGCATGCGCAACGGCGGTGGTGACATATTGATGAGTGCGCGTATGGGAGCTTAGTTTAGTTTTATATAGGGTTGGTCAAACTTAAAAGAAAACCGTACTAGTACACGTAAACATTAGACTGAGGCAGCGCTTATATTAGTTACCACAACCACGATATGGAATCCTGTGCAAGCGCGTGAACTGCGGCCGCACGGTCGATCGAACGGTGCATCACCGTGTCGCGCTGGAAGGACACCCACCGAACCTTTTTGTGTGTGTGAAAACAATCCCCGAATACTACTCAACTTTTTTTTCCTGGAAAAGTTCTTGACGCTACAATATTTCCATATATTTGAATTTAGCTCCAGTTCGTGTTTATTTGGATTTGGACGTTTTAGGTGTGCCCTAGTTTTTTTAATACTGATTTTGTGTGTGTGACTGAGAGAGAACGTGTGTATGTGTCCATATGTGTGTTGTGGCGGAAGGGCAATGTGGAGACGGTGTGCGTGTGATAGAGACATAGAGAGGTGTGAATGTGCAAATGATCATGCATGAGTGAGACATAGACAGATGCCGATACGTTGTGTATACATGAGAGAACGGTCTTCTATTTTACTTGTGTGTGTGTGTGAGAGAGAGAGGAGCATTCGTAACACAACAACCATCTCTCTCGATTCGTTCGTCCCTCGCACGATCGCATGTAACACATGCATCAACGCACACATTTTCACACCCTCACCCGGCCCCTGCCCACCTGAAGGCCCGCACATTGCTCTCTATCTCGCACGCACAATCTCTTCGTGAAAACCCTATTTAGCATGTAGCTTTCCGTCACATACACACACATTTCTCTCCATAGGTTTGATTTCTCTCAATATCTGACACACACACAAACACACACACACACACACACACACACACACACACACACACACACACACACCGCACACACACACCCCTCCCCCGAGCACACAATTCACCCCCGTCCATGGCGACCAATCTCGCTTGTGCTTCTCTGCACCCCAGCATGCACAACACCTCAATCTTCAAAGAGGGTATCGAGGAGATTGAAGACAGTGACCACACTGCACTAGAGAATGCGGGGCCATTTGGAAGCAGGATGATGTGACGACGGCTGACTGACTTCTCACCCCCTCTCTCGCCCGCACAAAATTACCAATCCCTCTCTCCCCCGCACAAAATTATGAATCCCTCAACCCACGAGATCCTTCCCCTCTCGTCCATGTTTTTCCAGCTCTCTCATCAAACATGTTGTCTCTTCTCCTTCCACGTGTACAGAATCCCGATGCACACGGATCTCACGTATATTACATGTCTCCATATTTCTCACAGACCTAACTTCTTCCTCTCTCTTTCTCTCTCTATCTCTCTCTCTCTCGTTAGGTTTGTCTCGTACTCTCTCGCCCACATACATACAATCTTTCCCACTCTATCTTCTCCATCTTCGCAAGCTCTCTCTACACGTTTCATTCACACGTTGGGATGTGTTCAAAATGTTGCTTTTATAATGGATGATGTAGACTTATGGTTGGTTTTGTTGCATCCTACAAAGTAATAACTATGAAATGCATTTAGATTCTCATTTGACTAGGATTATGTGAGTTTGAGCATGTTGTGAAGTACTATAGACCTCGTATACATCTTGGAATTCAACAATGATTATAACTATTGAATTGTATAGACCATTACATTCGAAGTCAGTAGCCTATATATTTATTTCACAATTACAACAAATGGTTAATTCAGTACAAACTAAGAAAACAAATGTGTACTCCCTCCGTTTTTATTTAAGTCCGCGTATTAGCATTGGTCAAAGTCAAGTTTTGTAAACTCTCAGAAAGTTTATAACAAAAAATATTAACATATACAATACAGTAACAAATACATACCATTAGATTCATTATTGAATGTACTTTCACATCATACATATTTGTTATGGTAAATGTTTATATTTTTCTATAAACTTGGTCAAACTTTAGGAAGTTGACTTTGGTTAAACCTAATATGCAAAGTTAATAAAAACGGAGGGAGTACTAGTAGTTACTAGTACTACTCGCTAGTTGCTTAGCCCAATCACCCAGCACGCCACACGGGGAGTTCAGGGTCACAAAATTTTGAGGTCGGCGGGAAAATCTCCCGCGACCCTGATTCGAGCAGTGCGAAGTTACCATCATAGCCTTCGGAACAGGCCTACGGATGATGCTTGGAAGGGGGGTGTTTTCGTAACTTCAGGTTCACCCTACCCAGCCAACCCCACTCCGGCACCCATAGTAGTACACCTGAATACTCCCCATTTTCTGTACCCACCGCAAAATAGACTTGTCCACGGCACCACAGCCTTCGTGCTCCTCCCCTTCTACATCGGCGCACTCGTCCACCGCAGCGCATCTGCCTCATCGACGACCTCGTACGCCGCACTGGAGCCGGTCCACCGTCGTCGTCGTACACGGAGCCTCTTCCCCGGCACCGTCTTCCACGGTCTCGGATCTGCTTCCCGGAAGCCGACGCCAAGCGCAGAAGCACCACCGTCGTGGACAATGAACTGACTCCCGTTGCCGACCATGATGCACAGAGGCCGCCGCGACCATCGTTCCCCTCCTCGATCGGTAATGTGTGTATTGAATCACTTAGCAGTACATGTGCAGTTCCAATTTTGTTCATACCTACCCTTCAAATTTCCTGGTTGCTATTGTTCCCGTAAAAGTAATTGGTTATAGCCTCTATTGTCCAACAGAATATCAGCTTGTAATTGTGCGTCGCTCATGTATCGCGCTATGCTTGGGTAGGTTCTTCATCTGCAACCAGTAGTGTGGCAAATGATGGAAAGGTTTTTAGAACTAGCAAGATGCCCATGCGTTGCACGCATCAAGATGCATTTGTATGAGTAGTTTATCTTGTGGGAGAAATGGATGAACGAGGGAAGGCCTTATTTGCAAATCTGGAGAGGGGTGTGGGTATCTTTCTGCAAAATTGCCATAGTTTCCTTCCTATCCGTCGGATATAAATCGGACGGCCTATATTGCAGGATGGCAGGCACACCATCATCACCAAGTCTGTTTTTTAAAAGAAAAAAAACTAGCAAGATGCCCATGCGTTGGACGGAAAATCAAGATGCATTTCTATGAGTAGTTTATGTTGTGGGAGAAAAGGATGAACAAGAGAAAGCCTTATTTGCAAATGTGGAGAGGGATGTGTGTATCTTTTTGCAAAATTGCCATAGTTTTCTTCCTATCCGTCAGATATAAACCGGACGGCCTATATTGCAGGATGGCAGACACACCATCATCATCAACTCTGTTTTTTATAAGAGTAGAAAAAAAGAGTAGAGAAGTAGAGATAAATATAAAATAAATATAATAGTAGAGAAGAGAGTAGAGATAGCAGGGACGTCGGGAAAGGATCGCGCGCGCGGGAAAAATCAGCCGGGCGCGCGCTAGTTTTGGCGCGCGGTGTCCGGCGCGCTTTATAAAATCCAACGCCGTCCCACCGCTCTGTGCCTTGGCACCGCTCTCTCCCCGCTTTGTGCCTTGCCACCGCTCTATCCTAGCTCTGTGCCTTGCCACCGCTCTCTCCCCGCTCTTTCTCGCCTCGCCGCCGCCGCGCCACCATGCCGCTGCGTCGCCAGGAAACTTGGGGATACCGCGGCGTCCGCGCGCGCCCCTCCGGCGGCTTCTCCGCCGAGATCCGGTTCCGCGGGATGCGCCTCGGCCTCGGCAATTTCGACACCGTCAACGAGGCCGCCCGCGCGTACGATGCGGCGGCGTGGCGCCTCCGGTGGCCTCATAGAACATTGAACTTCCCCAACGTGCCAACGCGGGAGCGGGTGCAGGAGCTCGCGCCTCTGCCGCGGCTTACACCGACGAGGATCGTCACGACAACCGGAGGCGGGAGCATCGTCTCGGCATCGCCGAGATGGACGAGGAAGCCATGGTGCTGTGGCGCTAATGCTTCCCACAGGACATCATCAACGAGTGCGAGTTCTTCGCGCAAAGGAGGGCGGAGAGGGAGAAGAGGAGGGCGGAGCGAGCCGCCTATCGCGAGGACAAGCGTACGCGAAAAGCGGACGCTCAATTCAACATGAGGCTAGGAGCAGCGTCGCCCTGGGAATCCGACGATGACCGGTATCTTCACGCCTACATTGAGACGTCGGAGGAGGACATCACCGAGGAGGAGTCGGACGACGAGGAGTAGTTGAACTATCTATTTTTTTATCTATCTATGCTATATCTATGCTGAGAACTATCCTCTAATCTCTACTCTCTACTCTCTATCTCTACTTCTCGATCTCAGCACTGTAAACTCTTTTTTAAAGTGCTACGCGCTTCTGTTGGAGATGCTCTAACATTGTAGACGAGTGCTTTAATGTTGCCCACAAGATGCGTGAGTATTACTAGTAGTATATTTTTCTTGCCATGTTGAGATTTTAAAACCACGAGTGCGAACATGCAGAGGAGCAATGAAGACCAAACACGGGATATTGGGGACATCTTCAAGGAGCGTGGCAAGTTAAATATGAACTGCACTGAACCTGTAAAACGAGCTTTGGTAAGTAACACCCTTTCAATTACTTTCGTTTAGCCTCGTGTTCTTCGATGTGTATATGGTGTAGTTTCTGTTTCTCTTAGCCTCGTGTTCTTCGATGTGTAATAAGAAGAGTCTTAATCGTCCTAATGCTTTCGTTTTTAGCTTGATGTAGGAAGTGGGTGTTCTCACCTTGTAGTCTGTTTTTATATTTTTTCCTTTTGAGTTCACTTCTGCGAGTCCTATTTATCTGGCTTCTACTAAATCGATCTGGGTTGCTCTGAGTATTTATCTAAAAAAGAAGTAACTTCATGTCAGGATGCAGTTCCTGCGAGGAGGGAAGTATGGTCAACCTCGAGATCACGTTTCCAAAATGAGGCTGGATAACACACAAGGTGCCAGTTCCCTAATGACGATGGATTAGATACAAGGTGCAAATTCCCAGATGATGCTGGATTACACACAAGCCAGGTGGAGTCGTCAGCTGTTCGTGTCCTCATGGCTCTAGTAAAGGCTGAAAGAAAGCCTGCAGCAGCCCTTGAGAATGTAGCTGAGTTCCTGAAGAAGCGAAAAGAGAAATCAGATGCTCTCTTCACCCAAGCCAAATAAGAGATGGAAGAAGCCAGAAATAAGCTAGCAGAGGCAGAGCAGGCTAGGCGTCTCCTGCTATCTAAAACTGTTGTCAATACAAAATTTCCTTCATAATATCTAGGTTCAAATGTTTATCCAGTCAACATGCCTGTTGTGATGTCCGTGCATATACTGATGTGGCACAAAATAATTTTTTTTCGGGTCATGTAATAACAGCAATTACTTTCCAAACAATAACAGATGAAGCATTGGACATGGTATAGTTCACGGCGCAAGCCCGACATTCCAAGTTCAACTTCCACATCAAACTCATGTTCACAGATATCTACACATTCGTAGATAATGTCCACAACCATGATTCACTTCAAAGCCAAAAAAAATGTGAGGAGAGTTATAAATAAAGAAAAACCTCTAGTTCCTGCTACCACTGCGAGCACAACAAGTCAAGACCATGCATAATTAATTATATTTTGGTCATTTTTTGTGTTCTAAAATGCCGGCCCGCTCGCGGAAGGACGTGTTGTCGGCACATGCGCCGATGCAATGGAGGCAGGCGGGGCAGTCTGAAGCCGGTTGCATGCGGCGAGGAGGCGTGTTCAGCCGAGCCTGCAGCGAGTGGGGCCCTCTTGGTCGGCGGGCCGGTTCAATGCCTGCGCTATGAGAGGTCGCGTCCGTGTCAGAGCAATCACTCCCTCCAGTCCTTTTTTATTTGGGTATAACAAAATTTCATTTTCCATTCACATTTTACAAGTAAAATTCGTGGACAAACTTTGACCCAAACTACGATGGTGACTAGTAAACTGGAACGGAGGTAGTAGTTTTTTTTATCAAAGAAGGGTTTCCCCCTTCTGATTTTCATTACTGAAAGCCAACATCTAAACCATAGTATTTGCCCTAGAACTACCAGGTTCAACATCTCGCAACATAAACCCATACAACCGTACGCCAAGGAGGTATAGTAGTTATGAATTCCATTTTCGCTCCATACCAATCGTTCTAAAAACTACTTAGTACTTATAACGCGCCATTGAATATCGGAACTCTTACCCCGCTAAAAAAAATGATATTTTAAATGTGGCTAAATTATACAGTGGTAATAACTACTCCCTCTGTTCCATAATGTAGTGCCTATAGATTTTTTGAAAAGTCAAACCTCACAAACTTTGACCAAGTTTGTGGAGAAAAATATTTACATCTAGAGTGCGAAACATATATCACTAGATTCATCATATGATGTAGTTTTGCATTATATATTTTTGCTATTGTAGATATAAATATTTTTTTCTACAAACTTGGTCAAAGTTTGCAAAGTTTGACTTCTTAAAAATTCTATAGGTACTACATTGTGGAACGATGCGTTGCCACACGATCAAAGTTGATTAATACATATTCACCAATTTGATAGAAAAAAGAGTCTAGTTCTGAAATACGTATATCACTAAAAATATGTTATTTTCACTCAAAATATATTCCTTTGGCGGTTTTGATGAGATAAGGGAGGAATGTTGTTGGTTTCAAGATTCGAGAAGTGGTATATGTCTAATTTCTACTCTTACTAGCAAGATGCCCGTGCGTTGCACGGAACATCAAGATCTCGTGGGAGAAAAGGATGAACGAGGGAAGGTCTTATCTGCAAATGTGGAGAGGAGTGCGGGTAAATTGCCATAGTTTCCTTCCTGTCCGTTAGATATAGATCGGACGGCCTATATTGCAGGATGGCAGGCACACCATCATCACCGACTATGCTTTTTATAAGAGTAGATATAAAAAACAGAGTTGGTGATGATGATGTGCCTTCTATCCTGCAATATAGGCCGTCCGATTTATATATGGCGGATAGGAAGGAAACTATGGCAGTTTTGCAAAAAGATACCCACACCCCTCTCCACATTTGCAAATAAGGCCTTCCCTCGTTCATCCTTTTCTCCCACAAGATAAACTACTCATACAAATGCATCTTGATGTTCCGTGCAACGCATGGGCATCTTGCTAGTTGTTGCAAAAAGCCCTTGTGTGTGTGAGAGAGAGGGAGAGAGGAGGAGGACGGAGTGCATGTGTGACAAAGACACAAAGAGTGTGTGTGCGATAGGTATCAGCTTAAAATGTGGCGATAGTGTGTGTGTGCACGATCGAGAGGGCGTGTCTCAAGAAGGGAAGAAAAATCTACATAGATACAAGGAACGCAAGAGAGACATGTATGCAATAGTAGAAGCACGAGTCTGCGGGTGTATAAACCTATCTAGAGGCTAGTAAATAAATGTTTGTGAGAGAAATACGAGTCGGGGTGCGAAAGCGAGGGTTTTGTGTGTGAGAGAGAGACGGTAGTCGGGAAGGGGAGTGGAAGCAGGAGTTGTGTGTGTGTGTGAGAGAGATTGGGGGGGGGGGGTTTGTCTGATTGGTAAACAAATGAATAATGTCTGTTTCATAACTGGGATGGAGACGGAAAGGAGACCGCAACAAATGTTGTGTCTGCAGGAGAGAGTAATTTTAGTGGTATGAGTCATATCTAGAGACATATAGGGTGTGTGAGAGAACCCCATAGAGAGAAAGACAAAGTGAAAGATGAGTGAGACTGTGTGTGTGGCGGTGAAAAAGAAAGCTTAGGTACCTAGTGATACCAGAGAACGGTAGAGACGTGAGAGATAATGAAAACCGTGTAATGTATAACGATAGGGAGAGTGTGACACTTCTCAAGGGAGACGTCGAGAGACCAAGTTTGCGAAGATAGGAGAAACATGAAGTGAGCGTGCGGGAGAGCTGGAGAAAAGAGAGTGATAGCTACATGAAGGAGCATGCATGCGAGAGAGATGGGCGTGAAAGGAGTCAACATAAAAGGGATTCAAATATTTGAATTCGAGATGATGATACATATAATTCATACTCGAACCACAATTGATCTATCAAACATGCATACTCATATGAATTCACACGCATCTATGTTATTTAATATGTAGATATTGCTGATCCATACATTTTAGTATAACATAATTTGGTTTAAATTTTTTGAATTCAACCTTATGATTTTGAGATCATTGTATTTGTAAATCATATTATACATATAAAGGAGCAGAATTTTATTCCAATCGAAAATGGATCCTGCCCGAACAAAAATAGAATACAAACTGGATTCGAATTGAGTTGGCACGGTAAACGTGCACTCTTGCTCTGCAAAAATTTGAACGAAGCGGGGAAAGTCGCAGTAACCGCCCGAAACCAAAATCTGCGAGATGGAAATTACTGCCTATCCCTGCCACGCAAAGCCTATCGGCTCGATTTCTATAGGTTTCAATAGGGGTAGGTTTGTAATTTCACTCAAACGTGACATAACCGCCTCTCACCCAGATTCATACACGGTGGGCGCCAAAACACAGTGTCTCCTCGGCCGAAATCGACCCCCTCCCCGATTCATACACAGTGGGCGCCAAAAACAAACTCTCGTCGAAAAATATTCGGTGTATGCGAGATTACCGTCCTATCCCCAACCGACTAATATTGCTGTGATGTTGGAAACTTTAAACGGGGGCTAAGTTTGTAAATTTCCTCGCATTTGAGACAAGCGCGCCCTGAAGACATGGTTCCCCCCTTCCTCTCTCCCTCCATTTCCCCATTCGTACTCCATGGGCGCCAAAACACCCTCTCCACCCCAGCCTCCTCTGTCCGCCACCCCATCCACTGTCGTCCTCCTCCACCCCGACCCCGTCGGCCATTACAAGAGATCGACCTCTCTCATCCACGGCTTCGGACCGGGATCCTTCCATCCCGTCCTCTTGCTTCATCCCCGCCGTCGTCCACCTTGCTGGCGCCGCTCCCACGACCATCTCGTCCACCGCGCCCCGCCGCATCGTCTACCCTCCTAGATCTGCTTCCACACCGCCGACAGCCATCGCTACCGCAACACCGTCAAATTCTCAGCAGATGCATACACGGCGCCGCACCAGAGGCGGTACTCTTTCGTATCTACTAACTTATTTATCGCAGCAAGAAAATAGATCGCCACTGCTTTACTCTGATTTCTTATCCATCACTTACTTGTTAGTTGAAAGCAAACATTGGTTGCGAAGTTGCCTTTGTCCGGTTTGCACCTTCAGATCCGCCATGGCACGCTCAACACTATACTCGCAATGCTTATGGTTTTCCCCTTTTATATTCCACACTAGTTAAATGACAGTAGACTAAAATTCAAAATTGGGTCAGTCGATTTTTGAGAGCTCACCGGAGTTCGCCGGTGCGAAGGAAGGGGCTCGGGTGGGGACGGTGGTGGGGCCTCGCCGAACAAAGAAAACTCGACGCGGGTGGGGGCGGGGCTGGGGGGTGGTGGTGGCGGAGGAACACAGGCGATGGGGGCCGGTGGTTCGGTCGGTGGCCCGTGCGGTGTTCTGTATGGGAAGCACAGTATGTTCCTTGTCAGGAAAGGGAGCAGGGACATCTGCAGTCAACAACTAATAGAGCTGGCCTGTACGTGATCGATAGGCTTTCAATTAGTAGCGGCAATACAACACCGTAATTTCCAGCCAGTTCCACTTTCCCGATTTATATATCCTGGTTATGGTGTACCCCTTTTATGTACACTATGATCTGCCTAGTTGTTGTGTGCTCTTGTTATCATGGTTTGGCAATAAACTCTCTATACAGTATATTATGAACCTATCATCTGCCAACTATCCTTACTTCTGGAGCCTATTTTTTTGTGTACTTGTGCCAGATTATATTAATGCACGCACCATATTACACCACACATGGGCTCTCTCATCAGAATCCAGTGATAGCACACAAGGGTTTACAGGGGCGCCCCTATATTAGAATATCCTCTGCATTACAGAGATAATCTCACTTCTATTGATGTTTTCATGCTTCTCAAATATTATACGTAATTGAAAGTGCAATCATGCCCTTACATTATGTTTTGATGTTGATGACAATATGCATGTAGGGGACTAACAATGGTTGTTAAGTAAATCTCAGGTGTTAGTCCCCGGCTCATCGAAGTGTGTATGGATCAAGGGCATACAAGTGATTTTACTCAAGGATGAAGCATAAAAATTGATTTGATATTTGGTTTCTTGAGTATAGGATCCCGCACTATTAAGAGGGGATCGGTAGGGTTAGTTAAAGACTTGCTCAAGTTACAATAATTCCTTGCTTCAGTAAAAACTTAGGGTCACACAAAAATACTCTGTGCACATGTTCTGTTTGCTCCCATGCCGGATGTCCGGGCTGCACCCCGGATGTCCGGGTCTCCCAGCCACGCCGGATGTCCGGTGTTTTCCCCGGATGTCCGGCTCTCTGTCATCCCGACTCCAGTAGGATTGCACGTTGATTGCCGGATGTCCGGGCTGCACCCCGGATGTCCGGGTCTCCCAGCCACGCCGGATGTCCGGTGTTTTCCCCGGATGTCCGGCTCCCTGTCATCCCAACTCCAGTAGGTTTTCACGTTATTGCCGGATGTCCGGGCTGCACCCCGGATGTCCGGGTCAACCAGCCACGCCGGATGTCCGGTGTTTCCCCGGATGTCCGGCCCCCTGTCATCCCGACTCCAGTAGGTTTGCACGTTGCTGCCGGATGTCCGGGCTTCGCCCGGATGTTCGGGCATCCCCGTGTCGCCGGTTGTCCGGGCTGCCCGTTCACTTGCACTACAACGGCCATATTTGTGCTCACACTATATATAGCCCTTCTTCTACATAGGAGAGGGTTGACCACTCACTTTGAACAAACCCTAGAACACCTCTCACTCTCTCTCTCATTCCTCCACATCAAATCTTAGACCCCCAAGGGATTTGAGAGCTTTGGAGAGAAGTTGTCCGATCAAGTGATAGGTCCACCTCTTCCCCTTCTTTGCACCCAAGGAATTCGTGATTTGAGCAAGTCTTGAGCATTTCCCCATCGATCTTGTTACTCTTGGAGGTTGGAGACTCCTAGGCGGTAGGAGTCTTTCGGAGAGGAATCGACCTTTGTGATTACCCCCGGAAAAGTTTGTGAGGGTTTGGAGACCACCCCAAGGTCTACCACTAGTGGTTGAGAAGCGCCTTCGTGGTGTTGTCTCAAAGGGAGAATAGGGTGAGCCTTCGTGGCGTTGGTGTGCCTTCGTGGTAACATCCACCTCTCTAACGGTGACGTAGCTTCCCTCCAAGGAAGTGAACATCGGCATACATCCTCGTCTCCCGGAGTTGTGGTTATTCCTAACCCTAACTCTCTACTTGTGGTCACTTGTCTCTTAGCACTTACTTATATCATATTGTGCTTGCTTACTTACATACTTGTGTTACTTGTTTATCGTGTTTAGCACTCAGTACTACTCTTGCAATTGTTAGGCTCACTCTCATATTCCGGATTAGTGCCTAAAATTGCTAAGTAACAATTAAAATTTGTTATTGTACCTATTCACCCCCCCTCTAGGTCCATCTCGATCCTTTCAATTGGTATCAGAG
Organism: Aegilops tauschii subsp. strangulata; assembly: GCF_002575655.3. NCBI lineage: Eukaryota > Viridiplantae > Streptophyta > Magnoliopsida > Poales > Poaceae > Aegilops > Aegilops tauschii. The sequence goes on from NC_053040.3 coordinate 328,124,458, forward strand.
CCTCGTGCTCTATTCTTGTGGCTTAACCGCCCTAGAGCGAGATGAACCCCGATGGGACTCCCCGTGTTGCAGATCCGAAGGATAAAGGTGAGGTTTCCTCTGAAGTCAAGTACTTTACTTCTGAGGATCTGGAACGGGCCCTTGCTAAGTGAAAAGAGGAGCATGATGCTTCTGTCGAGGCCTTGGTCCAAATGAGGATAGCCACATTGTCCACGGTGCTTGCACCACTTTCGGGTGGTGCGGCTTCGAGGACAACTGTGCCTACTCCATCACTTGGTCAACAACCTCCTAGCAATGAACACTCTAGTGTTCCTTGGCTTTATGCAAGACCCCAAGTTGAGAAACCAAGATATAACCCTCAAGGCAAACCTCCTTTACTTGATGCCACTTCCGATTTTGCCTTGTGGAGAGTTGCTATGCAGGATCATCTTCGATATGGAAACGATGAGATGCTAGAGATCTTGGAGTATGGTTACCATGTGGTTGATCCAAAGAATCCTACACCAAGAGAAATTTATGACAAGAATCTCAATGACACTGCAATCATGTGTATAAGGAGAGGTATGGTTGAAAAGCAAAGGAGACCTTTCATACACATCACAAGTGCCAAGGAACTATGGGAAAGTATTATAAGATCCAAGACCGGTACCTCCACCCTCCGGAGTGCTCAATATGAAATTGCCAAGGGGCAATTGCAAAACTTTTGTATGGAGAAAGGTGAAACTCCAAATCAACTCCTTGAGCGTCTCATGACTCTCACCGCTGATATTGATTCATGTGGGTGTGACAAGACACAAGATGGATTCAACATGACTAAGCGATTCCTTGTGGACAAGTTGCTCCATGCTCTTGCTCCATATCACCATCAGATGGTATGGGACATAAGACAACACCATGCCTTCAAGGAAATGACTACAGATGACATCATATCCACTTTCCAACTATTTGAAGAGTCAAAGGCAAATGCTACAAAACATCTTGCCATGCATGGTACTCCATCGTCGAAGATCAATCTTGCATTAAAGGCCAAGCATGTATGTGAAGATGAGCAAAGTGAAGAAGAAGAAGATGATGATGATGATGAAGAAGAAGATGGTGATGAGGTTGAATCCGATGAGGGCCCTTCATATGAAGACATGGCTCTCTTTGTCAAGAAGTTTAGCGCGGGAAAATTCAAGGGAAGGTTTCAGAAGAAGAAAGTAAGAAAATGCTACAACTGTGAAGAAACCAACCACTTCTCCAACGAGTGTCCTTATGAGAAGAGAGAAGATAAACCAAAGTTTCCCAAGACCTTCCCCAAGAAGAAGTTGCCAAATCCTTTGAACTCCAAGTTCAAGAAGAGAGATGGGAAAGCAATGGTTGCTCAAGAAGAATCCGATCCGGATGATGTTAGTGGTGTTGCCGGAGTTGCTCAAGATTCTCAAAACACATTGAGGCTAGTCAACAAGAGTGGTGAAGTTGTCAACTACAACTACATGAAGGATTACAAGGGCAACGCTCACAAGTGTCTCATGGCGAAGGCCGTGGTAGAAGATGGAGAGGACAAATACTCTCCTGACAAGGTCAAGGTAACCCCACGATCAAACCCTCCTCTTTTCACTCCTCCTACTCCTAGTGATGAGTATCTTGATGCGGAGGATAGTTATGAGGATGATGATATAAATGATCCTATGCTTGCTAAACTAAATAAGTTCATGTGCTCCCTTAAAGGAAAGAAGCTCACTATGTTTCGTATGCTTATGGAGATGGTGAGTAAGCACACCATTTCCATTAAGGAACTCAAAACCCTCATCACCGAGGAAAAGGAAAAATATGAAATCCTTGAGAGAAAAGTCCAATATGAGGAAGCACGCAATGATGAACTATGCTTAAAAATTGGTGCAAACATTGATGTTCATACTAGAGATCTTGCCTCCTTGAAAAGGGCTATTGACTCTTGCGAAGAGTTGATGAATGATAAAAATAAGCTTGTAAAGTCTAATGCTTCTCTCTCTAAGGATTGTGAGCTCCTATCCGTGTCCCTCAAGACCAAGGAAGAAGAGCTCACCCTTCTTACAAAGAGTGTTGAGACACTCAAGCTTACTTATCTTGAAACTCTAGCCAAGGCTTACTCTTCTCCTATTATCAATGTTGATGATTGTACTACTAACTCTAGTAGTGATTTAGCATCTATTCTTGAGGAGAATCGCTTTCTCAAAGCTCAAATCGAGAAAGGGCTCATGACATGTGCTCAAGGGCAAAATAACCTTAATGAGGTGTTGAGCCAACACAATGAGGTGTTTGCCAAAGAGGGACTCGGGTTTGACCCGAGCACAAGCAAGAAGAAGACATCCTCTCAAAAGTGCACCACCCCTCTAAAAGAAACTTTTGTATGAGAAGGGCACAAGGAGAAAGGTAAGGTTGTTAGTGGGAAGGCCACAAGGGGCATGCCCACTCTAAACAAGCCAAAAGAGTTCATGCCTCCATCCTATGTACTTCGTAAGACTAAGGATGGAGAAGTTTATGCAAAGTTTGTTGGTCCTCGAAATGCATTTCTCTTTTATGCTATTTGGGTCCCTAAGACCCTTGTGACTAACTTGAGAGGTCCCATTGCAAAATGGGTGCCTCTAACCAAGTAATAATTGTGTGTAGGTTGCCTTCTCCGGTGGAGTAAAATGGGTGATTGATAGTGGATGTACCAATCATATGACCGGAGATAGCAAATTGCTCTACGATTTCATGGAAGCTATTCAACCATTTATGAGCATTATGTTTGGTGGAGGATCAAAAGGACAGGTACTCGGTTTGGGTAAGGTGGCTATCACAAATGACATGTCTCTTGCAAATGTCATGCTTGTCCAATCCCTTAAATATCATTTGCTTTCTGTTCGCCAATTGGCTTCTGTTGGTTATGATACACTATTTGGACTAACGGATGTGAAAGTCTTTAAGAGAGATACTATCGAAGTGGCCTTTGTTGGAGAGTTGGATGGCAACCTTTACACGGTTGATTTCTCGAAAGAGAGCACATTCCATGCAACTTGTCTAATGGCCAAGGCCGACAAGGGGTGGCTATGGCATCGCCGGCTAGCCCATGTCGGCATGAGAAATCTTCAAGATCTCTTAAAGGGAAATCACATCCTTGGACTAACAAATGTCTCCTTTGAGAAAGGTCGTGTGTGTAGTGCATGCATATCCGGGAAGCAACATCAATCAAAGCACCCACCCAAGAATATTGTGTCTACTTCAAGGCCTTTGGAGCTCCTTCATGTGGATCTTTTTGGGCCTCCTTCATGGGATAGTCTTGGTGGGAAAAAGTATGGGCTTGTCATTGTGGATGATTACTCAAGGTATACATGGGTCTTCTTCCTCAAATCCAAGGATGAGACGAAGATCACCTTCATTGATTTTGCCAAGCAAGCACAACGCAAGTTTGACAAAGAACTTCTAGCAATAAGAAGTGATAATGGATCTGAGTTCAAGAACTACACCTTGGAAGAGTTCCTTAGCGATGAAGGGATTGAGCATCAATATTCAGCTCCATACACTCCCCAGCAAAATGGTGTAGCGGAAAGAAAGAACCGCACACTTGTGGAGATGGCAAGGTCCATGTTGGATGAATACAAGTCACCACATAGTTTTTGGGCCGAGGCCGTCAACACTGCATGTCATGCATCAAACCGGCTCTTCCTCCGCACGATGTTGGAAAAGACTCCATATGAGCTCCTAACCGGGAACAAGCCAAATGTCAAGTACTTTCGTGTATTTGGGTGCAAATGCTTCATCCTCAACAAAAGAGAGCGGTTAGGAAAATTTCAATCTAAAACCATTGAGGGCATATTTGTTGGCTATGGATCAAACTCTCACGCCTATAGAGTCTACAAAAAATCCAATGGATGTGCTGTAGAAACTTGTGACGTGGTGTTTGATGAATTTAATGGCTCCCATGGGGAGCAAGTTGATCTAAGTGATGTAGGTGAAGAAGATTCTTCTCAAGATATCTTGACGATGGGTGTTGGTGCACTTCTTCCAATGGAACAAGAACCTCATGATGAAGAAGAAGAAGATGGAGGCCTCACACACCATCAAACTACTTCAACACCCATACCACCACAAGCCCCTATTACTCAATCAATGCCCATAGTCCAAGTACAAGATGATGATCAAGTTCCTCTTCATGATAATCATCAAGAACAAGATCATCCTCAAGGGCAAGAACAAGAAAGTGCAATCATTGACACTTAACCTCAACAAATGCAACATGAAGAAGAAGATCTTCCACCACACATTAATGATCCATATGTTGAGGACGTGGATGATGGACATGAAGTTGAACCTCGTGAAACACTTACCTCCATCATGCCTCGAGTGGCCGGTCGTGTTGATATTGATAAAATCCTCACCGGCATATCGGAAGGTAGAGTCACTCGTAAACAATTGACAAACTTTTGTGCTCACTTCTCGTTTGTGTCTAGTGTTGAGCCTCTCAAGGTACAAGATGCGTTGATAGACAACGATTGGCTCATTGCTATGCAAGAAGAGTTGAATAGTTTTGAGCGCAATCAAGTGTGGTCATTAGTCAAGAGGCCAACTATGGAACACAACATCATTGGAACAAAGTGGATTTTAAAGAACAAGCAAGATGAGAATGGCGTAATCATCCGCAACAAGGAAAGGTTAGTGGCACAAGGGTACTCACAAGTTGAAGGTTTGGACTTTGGTGAGACCTTTGCCCCCGTTGCCCGTCTTGAATCCATTCGCATCTTACTTGCTTATGCTGATTTCAATGGCTTTACATTACATCAAATGGATGTGAAGAGTGCTTTCCTTAACGGTCCTCTGCAAGAAGAAGTATATGTATCACAACCACCTGAGTTCGTTGATCCCGATCACAAAGACTATGTGTATAAACTTCATAAGGCTTTGTATGGCCTCAAACAAGCACCTCGTGCTTGGTATGATCATCTTAAGAAGTTTTTACTCGATGATGGTTTTGTGAGAGGGGTGATCGATCCCACTCTTTTTACTAAGAGGGACAAAGGTGATTTGATCTTATGCCAAATCTATGTAGATGATATCATTTTTGGTTCTCCTAACATTCATTTGTGCAAGAAGTTTGCGGCTTCTATGACCAAGAATTTTGAAATGTCACTCAATACGGATTTGAAGTTCTTCCTCGGATTTCAAATTCAACAATTTCAAGAAGGAATTTTCTTGTCTCAAGCAAAATACCTCAAGGATATCCTAGCGAAATTTGGCATGACTAATGCTAGCCCATGTAAGACACCCATGCCAACCAAAATTGTACTCACTGAAGACTCAAACGGTATCCCCTTCGACCCATCTAAATACCGCTCTATGATTGGTTCGTTGCTTTATCTTTGTGCATCTAGACCAGACATCATGTTTAGTGTATGCATGTGTGCTAGATTTCAAGCTTTCCCTATGGAAAGCCATCATAAGGCGGTTAAGCATATTCTTAGATATCTTGTTCACACCCCAAAGTTAGGACTATGGTACCCCAAGGATGCTAAATTTGACCTCATTGGATACACGGATGCGGATTGGGCCGGAGACAAGGAGGATCGTAAGTCCACCTCCGGTGCATGTCAATTTCTTGGACACTCCTTGGTAAGTTGGTCCTCGAAGAAACAAAATTGTGTTGCCCTCTCCACCGCAGAAGCTGAATACATTGCGACCACCAGTTGTGCAACTCAATTACTATGGATGAGGCAAACTTTGAAGGATTATGGTATCACCTATAAACATGTGCCTCTTCTATGTGATAATGAAAGTGCCATCAATATTGCTGAGAACCCCAAAGATCATTCCCCCACCAAGCATATTGATATCAGGTATCACTTCTTGAGAGATCATGTGGAGAAGGGTGATATTGACATTGCTCATGTTGGCACAGATAAGCAACTTACAGATATTTTCACCAAGCCATTGGACGAAGCAAGGTTTTGTCAACTTAGGCGTGAACTTGGTATCTTGGAGCTTGACAAAATTATGTGAAATCTAGTACCCATTCATGCATGAACTTAATGTCTTGTCTTGATGTAGGCATATATTTAGGGGGAGACATTCAATTCATGAATATTCTCACTCTACATAATGCATAAATAGAACAAACACTCTCAAAGTATCATGGTTCTCGTACTATGGGCTTTAATATGATGGAGTCGTGACCATGTGCCCAAAGCCTACATCTTTGCAGTCCTATGGTCCATATGCTCAAACATGGTGACCTCGGTCACCGCTTGTACCTTGTTTGTTTGAACCTTTGATTACTTATTTAGGTTGGGTGGTTAGTTTATCTTAGTATGACCATAGATGACTCAGATTTCTACCCATATAAATCTCTAATAACTCCTTGGCGGAGTCTATATTCAATTTTATGTGTTGACCCCTTGTAAAATTTTCCCCCGTCCTGTTCCTCTGTCCAGTGGCCGGACATCCGGCTCCGCTGCCGGATATCCGGGCCCTGAAGAAAAAAAACAAAAAAAACCATCTGCTGTGAAAGCCACCAATGCACCTCCAGCGGCCGGATTTCCGGGCTGGTCCCCGGATGTCCGGCCCGTTGGCCTTGTTCTTCTGTTCCCTGACCTCTAGGCGCCGGATATCCGGGCCATGCCCTGGATGTCCGGCCCGTTGCCGCACCATATTACAGAGGAGGGGCTCGGGCTTTAGGGGAAGTTACTCATTCGCTCCCATTTCCTCTCCCCATCTCTCCAACGCAGCCGCCGCCGCCGGGGTGTGCTCCGGCGCTGCCCCGGCAAGTCTCCGTCGATCTCCGGCCCCGATTTCCTGCCCACGGACTCTCCTCCTCCCGATCTACGCTTCTCTCCAATCCATTTCTTGGGTTGTGGCTTGAGTCTCTCGGGAGGGGCCGTTGTTCAGTAGGATTCACCGCCGGAGTTCATCATGGCTCGTACCAAGAACTGCGGTCCCAAGCGTCCCGAGGTGTCTTCTCGGGGTAAGAGTGCTATCTCTCTTCATCTTCCTTTGGTTGTGACCAAATCTTATTAGGGTTGCATTATTCCCTTGTACATCTTGCCATGTCTAGCGCTCTCGCGTTTTGGTACTGTATAACTAAGCCTACAAACACCTCTATATGTACTCGGCTACTCAACTTAACCATGGGAATGTAAAAATTTTGATTTACCATTTGGACTTGTCCTATGGTCATAATCGGAACATGTTCATCCCACGGTTTAATTTGGCTTATCCTTGTTCATATTCTTTGGCTTTTTCTTATCGGAACCTATTCATTATCCTTTCCAGTTGATCGCCGACAAGGCTCAACCGACTCCGATGAGCATGCTCGGCCTAAGAAGAAGAATACCACCACCAAGAAGAAGAAGCGGGCACCATCCACCAGTCCGTCGGCCTCGGATCCAGATGATGCGGACTATATTGGGGAGGAAGAGGATGACAGTGCACCAAGACAGTCTGTTGGACAGTCCAAGCCCGGTACTAGGAGGGCGCCGGTGCCTCAAGTTCGTGGTTCTACAATGCCCATTGTCCCTGTTCGTCGCATCTCCATGGAGCTTCCTGACAGTGGAGGTCGCCCCACTCACGACTTCACAACTGTGGGGGCGGGGCAATATCTTCAGTTTCGTCGGGATGTCAATCAATATGAGATGGTGGCTGATGCCGAAGATCCTCGGTTCTGGACTCGTATACAGCAGGATCTCTATTCCAGTTTCGTCCATGGGCGTGGACTTGCTCCTAACTCATCCTTGGATCTCAACTTTCTGCGTGCCAATCCTGCCTCTTTCCCTCACGATCTGGTCAAGATCATTGATGATATGACTCTTGGTCCTGCAATGACCTTCAGGTGTGACTGTAATGAAGCTGCCATTTTACAGTTCTATGCCACCTGTTTCTTTGGTCCGGACAACACTCTCACCTGGAGGACCGATGACACTACACTGACGATCACCTATGACAGGTTTGTTCAGATTTTGGGTCTCTCCGGTGTTGGCCATTGCATCCACAGTATGGATCCAGAGCACAAACCCAAAGGAATTGATGCTTGCTTGCCACTTGTTAAACCTCCCTCTCAGCTCACTAAGGAAGAGCTTGGATATCCAGTCAATGAGGTATCCATCTTCCGTGCTCCTTACTACATCCTCTATCAGTGTGTGCTTCGCACTCTCTACCCCAAGAAGGGAGATCGCTCGAGGGCTCGCAACTATTGCATTGACTTGATGGTTTGTATGCATGACCATCCCACTGAGCCTCTGGACACAGCAAATTTTATTTGGCATGAGATCCGTCTTTGCAGTTTCATTCAGACACGCCAGTTCCCTCATGCTCCATTTATTCAGGCTCTGATTGATCACACTACTCGCTTTGATGTGGTTAAGACTGCTGTGCATTCCATTTGGAAGCCTCCTCCTCATATGCGCGACGTGGTTTCTGCTTCTACTCAGCCTGGGAGGTCTGCCGGTGGGAAGACAGCTGCTCCTACTCAGCCCAGTGGTTCCTCTGTTCCATCTTCCTCGTCTGCGCCTCGTGGATGCCTTGCCTTGTTCGGCAAGGCTCAGTCTGCTATCATGAAAGCAATCACCTTCAGCTGTCAGCAGAATCATGACGTTCAGAAGCGCCTCATCATCTGCAAGAATCAGCTCAAGCAGCGCCTCCGTGACCGTGGGAGCCCCGTGAGTGAGGATGATCCTCTTCCCGCGGCTCCATCCACTTCCACCTTCAGTTTCCCGTCTCGCGCTGAGTATCCTGAGTTCTTTGTTGATGATGATGACATCCGCCAGGAGTGACCAAGTCCGTTTAGTTCTTCGCCCCTTTTTACTTGTTGCTGTCAAAGGGGGAGAAGTAGTATCTTAATGTGGTCATACTTGATGTATTAGCTATTTGTGTTAGCCCTACTAGTATTCGAACCTATGAACTTGTTATGTTGCTACCTATGCTATTGTCTTGATCAAGTGAGACTAAGTGAGACTATGTTGTTATCTTATTATCTTGATCATGTGAGTCTATGTTGTTTACCTTGTGGGCATGGATTTTGTTTTGTCCATGTGTTAACATATTCATCTCTTTCTCAAAATGAGGGGGAGCCAAATACAAATAGAAACATCAAGTTACTTTGTACTCTTGCTCTCATATTTGTCAATGATAAGACTATTTATTACAACTGTGATACTACATGTGTAATTGTCATCAACAAACAAAAAGGGGGAGATTGAAAGTGCAATCATGCCCTTACATTATCTTTTTATGTTGATGACAGTATGCACGTAGGGGACTAACAATGGTTGTTAAGTAAATCTCAGGTGTTAGTCCCCGGCTCATCGAAGTGTGTATGGATCAAGGGCATACAAGTGATTTTACTCAAGGATGAAGCATAAAAATTGATTTGATATTTGGTTTCTTGAGTATAGGATCCCGCACTATTAAGAGGGGATTGGTAGGGTTAGTTAAAGACTTGCTCAAGTTACAATAATTCCTTGCTTCAGTAAAAACTTAGGGTCACACAAAAATACTCTGTGCACATGTTCTGTTTGCTCCCATGCCAGATGTCCGGGCTGCACCCCGGATGTCCGGGTCTCCCAGCCACGCCGGATGTCCGGTGTTTTCCCCGGATGTCCGGCTCTCTATCATCCCGACTCCAGTAGGATTGCACGTTGATTGCCGGATGTCCGGGCTGCACCCCGGATGTCCGGGTCTCCCAGCCACGCCGGATATCCGGTGTTTTCCCCGGATGTCCGGCTCCCTATCATCCCAACTCTAGTAGGTTTGCACGTTGTTGCCGGATGTCCGGGTCTCCCAGCCACGCCGGATGTCCGGTGTTTTCCCCGGATGTCTGGCTCCCTGTCATCCCGACTATAGTAGGTTTGCACGTTGCTGCCGGATGTCCGGGCTTCGCCTGGATGTCCGGGCTTCGCCGGGATGTCCGGGCCTCCCCGTGTCACCGGCCCTTGCCCGGATGTCCGGGCTGCCCGTTCACTTGCACTACAACGGCCATATTTCTGCTCACACTATATATAGCCCTTCTTCTACACAGGAGAGGGTTGACCACTCACTTTGAACAAACCCTAGAACACCTCTCACTCTCTCTCTCATTCCTCCACATCAAATCTTAGATCCCCAAGGAATTTGTGATTTGAGCAAGTCTTGAGCATTTCCCCATCGATCTTGTTACTCTTGGAGGTTGGAGACTCCTAGGCGGTAGGAGTCTTTCGGAGAGGAATCGACCGTTGTGACTACCCCCGGAAAAGTTTGTGAGGGTTTGGAGACCACCCCAAGGTCTACCACTAGTGGTTGAGAAGCGCCTTCGTGGTGTTGTCTCAAAGGGAGAACAGGGTGAGCCTTCGTGGCGTTGGTGTGCCTTCGTGGTAACATCCACCTCTCTAACGGTGACGTGGCTTCCCTCCAAGGAAGTGAACATCAGCATACATCCTCGTCTCCCGGAGTTGTGGTTATTCCTAACCCTAACTCTCTACTTGTGGTCACTTGTCTCTTAGCACTTACTTATATCATATTGTGCTTGCTTACTTACATACTTGTGTTACTTGTTTATCGTGTTTAGCACTCAGTACTACTCTTGGAATTGTTAGGCTCACTCTCATATTCCGCATTAGTGCCTAAAATTGCTAAGTAACAATTAAAATTTGTTATTGTACCTATTCACCCCCCCTCTAGGTCCATCTCGATCCTTTCAGTAATCACAGTGAATATCTGAATCCGCGCATCAAAAGAATATTGTGGAACACTGCAACGACTTACAAAATTGGCACCAAGGCATTGAGTGCCATTCTGGATGCAATGAAACTCATACGCTCCCCACCTGTAGATTCTTGTTCAGAATATGATCCTAATGACTATTCTGACCTCGAGGAGTCAAAGGCAGATGGCCTGTCCTGTTCACCCATCAAGGTGCCTGTTCTAATTTGGCAAGGTTTTATTGATTGCGCGTATCTTTCATAAGTTATCTTGCATTTCTTCTACTTTGTAGCACCGCCATTTGCTTAGTTTAGTCATCATATATGTCAAGATGCCATGCCCATCCATTATCAATACATATTCCATCTGTCATCATACCATGTTTTTCCACTCAAATGATGTTCTTGTGCATCAGACATCAGAAAGGAAGAGGGTGATTGCTGAACCTGGAGGAGCACCAGCAAAGTCCTTGAAAAACGTGGTGGTGCCAGAGAAATCAGACAGCACCCCACTTATATTGGCTCTACAACCAGTGACACAAAACGTAGGACCGACTCCAGCAGACTATACCCATACTTCACTGGCCACACCACTAGCCCCACCACACAGGACCTGCACTCCAGCAAAAGGTATGCCGATTTCAGTTGCCATAGCACCAGTCGTACCAATGAAAAATCCCACTCCAGCAAAAAGTACAGCAAGTCCACCGGCCGAAGACCTATCCAAACTGCAGAGACGACCAATTCCTGCAGATTGGAACCCCATTCCAGTTATTCCCAGTTTAAAAGACAATGCTTTTAATGTTGTTAGGGACTACGTGCATATATTCCCATCATGGGAAGATTATAGTGAAGACAAACACCATTTTCACATCTTCCTGTCCCACTTACGTGTAAGTGCTATTATTCATGGTGATTATTCTCCTGTTTTCTGTTGATTGAACACATCAATGATTTACATTACATTGTTGTAAGTAGGTGAGGGTCAATCTGGATAGTCATGAAGAGCAAAGCTTGCTTGCGCTTTTCAAGGAAGCATTGCAGCAGTATCGATGTTACTTGAGGAAATCACACTTTGATGGCAAGTCTATAAACGAATTTCTGGTGAAGTCTCCTGTGCTAAATTTAGAAGACATTGAATGGAAAAACCTTGTTATGCACTGGTCTCATTCCCAGGATGAGGTACTGTCTATGATATCACATGACAATTTGAACTTCTACTTTTCCGCATGTGCCTTACGGATCTTTTTGCAGGAAATCTGCTCGAAGAAGAATTCCGGTTTGAAAAGGACGACATGATATCACAAATATGCTGCCCGCTGCTTTGCTCTTGTTAGTACCTGTTGTCCTGTGTCACTGTACTTGCATACATACCTGGTTCATTATGTGACAGCAGTATGCATGATAGCTTGCTTATCAATTGTTCGCTCCAAATTATCTGATCCGTATGAATTGTTACATTAGTGTAGAATATATCCAATGCCAATGAATTTTTTTAGCTCTGCATTGTTCTTGTAAGTACTTGCTGTCGTTTATCAGTGTACTTATATTGACAGCTAGTTGTACATGTACCATCACTCTGTAGCTTATTTTCCTTTGCCCTCCATTTTCTACACATCAGATCTATATTTACTCTTACCATAAGGTTGGATAACACTGATGGTACTGAAGAAGTTTACCTCTGCATTACTCTTGGCTGTACCTTTTGCCTGTATCGCTGTACTTACATTTATAGCTACTTGGTTATGTAGCATCACTCTTCATCTTATCTTAAATATTCTCCATTTTTTCTTATATTATCACACCTATATTTACTCTTAACAAAATGTAGAATAAAGGCAATGCTTATGAAAAAGATTCTCTGGTAAACTTGAATTGCCCCCCCCCCCACCAGCATGGACAAGGGCTTTATAGAGCTTGTCTTCACCAATAATGTAAGTTTGTCCTTCTCAAGCCTTCAAACTTTGTTGTGTATATTTGGTTACGCATGACTGCAACAGTTGTTTATTTTTGGTGTTTGCATCAAATTGCATGTTTAAAGTTTATTATGTAGTTCATAAACAAAAGTTTGTCGTTCTCAATTTATATTTTCAGTTGTACAACCAAGTTCCTTCTTCATACCATGTAAATTAAACTATACAGAGCAAGTGATCTTCTTTTGCACTGCATGTATGCTTCTGTTCTTGATCCGTAATCCAGTGGTGTGGTGAACCTACCCACTACAGCACAATGTCATATTCTGCAGTGTCTTAACTATGAATAATGTCATATCATTCTACTATTATTTAAACCGTTTCTTTATTTGCCAATCTGAAATGGGATAAATTGACAGCACACTAACCATTGATACTTATGAGTTCTTGATCTGTAATCCAGTGGTGTCGTGAAGCTGCCAACTCCTTCACAATATCATTTCCTGCCATGTCTTGACCTGAACAATACCATATTGTGTAAATGCTATTTTAAACTATGTCACTTTATTCGTCAGTAAGAAATGTGATGAATTGTCAGCACTCATACTTATATGTGCAAAACCTGTCATCTGTCTGCTTGTTTATCTTTCAGAGTGAGGAGGATATAAGTGTCAAACAAGCGCAGTCTCATCAGCTTGCTCAGCTGCTTGCGCTGCAGCTCCCGAGCAGGGCTAACCTTTCTTGAACTCTATTGAAGTGCTGACGGTTTTGTATATTATTTTGTCGGCGTGTTTATTTGCACTGGTGGCGATCTTTGATGCCCAGTGTATGTAATCTGCTGTCTGCTTGTGCTTTATTATCATAGTGGCGAAATTTGATGCCCAGTGGATGTAATATGCCGTAATTTCTTTATTTTATAGTCTAGGTTTTTTCTTATTCACGATGCTACAGTTATTTTACTGTATATCTATCCTGTCTTCGCTGTAAACCGGCCAAACCGTAAAATTACGGTACATAATCGGGCAGTCATGCAAATCACTATGTATGATCCGCATCATGGGCCCAGTCATCTTGGTCCGTTAACAGGCCTAAATGTAAACTGGCCCACAAGTAGATTCAGGCCTTTAATAGGCCGAGTAAACCGCCGGCCCTATTTTCGCAAGAAAACTCAATGGGCTTTTAGGAGGCTGAAAAGTAGGTTGGGCCTGAAACGTGCCGAATAGCTCACGGGCCGGTAGCAGGCCGAAATAGACCCCAGCCCATGATTGTGCCAATCACATCACGGGCTGTTAACAGGCCAAAATTGTCTCGGTCCTTGTTTGGCCCAATCAGATTATCGGCTGTGAGCAGGCCGGATGCAAACCGGGCCGTAGTTAGGCCCAACTATATGACGGGCTTTTAACAGGCCGAAATAAATATAGGGCCGAAATGTTAAATGGGCCTTTAACAGGCCAAAACTAATATCAGGCCGAATTACTAAATGGGCCTTTAGCAAGTGGGCCCAAAAGTATAGCGTCCAATTGACGGACCGAATCTGATATGGGCCATAATTTGGCCCAAAGCCTCTTAAAGGGCCGGATCTTATCTGGGCCGTAATTTGGCCCAGAACGTGGTAGGCTTTAACGGGCCAGATCTCATATGGGCCTTTATTAGGCCCGGAACGTGGCAGGCTGTTAATGGACCGGATCAAATATGGGCCGGCATTTGGCCCAAAACATGGCAGCCTGTGAATGGGTCGGCCCACCAGTGTCCTCAAAATCTTGTGGGGCTTTAGCTGGGCCGGCCCATTACGGTCGGCAAAATCTTGTGGGCCTTTAGTTGGGCCGACCCATTATGGTCGGCAAAATCTTGTGGGCCTTTAGCTGGGCCGGCCCATTATGGTCCGCAAATTCTTGTGGGCCTTTAGTTGGGCCGACCCATTATGGTCCGCAAAATCTTGTGGGCCTTTAGTTGGGCCGGCCCATTTAGCCTATATGGGCCTCTGTTGGGCCCTGCCACGTGTCGACGTATGTGACGCCCCCGATTCAATCGTACACTAATCATACACGCAAACGTGTACGATCAAGATCAGGGACTCACGGGAAGATATCACAACACAACTCTAAAATAAAATAAGTCATACAAGCATCATAATACAAGCCAGGGGCCTCGAGGGCTCGAATACAAGTGCTCGATCATAGACGAGTCAGCGGAAGCAACAATATTTGAGTACATACATAAGTTAAACAAGTTGCCATAAGATGGCTAGCACAAACTGGGATACAGATCGAAAGAGGCGCAGGCCTCCTGCCTGGGATCCTCCTAAACTACTCCTGGTCGTCGTCAGCGGCCTGCACGTAGTAGTAGGCACCTCCGGTGTAGTATGAGTCGTCGTCGACGGTGGCGTCTGGCTCCTGGGCTCCAGCATCTGGTTGCGACAACCAGGAAGAAAGCAAAGGGGGAGAAAAGCAACCGTGAGTACTCATCCAAAGTACTCGCAAGCAAGGATCTACACTACTTATGCATGAGTATCTGTGTAAAGGGGCAATATCGGTGGACTGAACTGCAGAATGCCAGGATAAGAGGGGATAGCTATCGAAGACTACGCTTCTGGCAGCCTCCATCTTGCAGCATGTAGAAGAGAGTAGATGGTAAGTTCACCAAGTATCATCGCATAGCATAAACCTACCCGGCGATCCTGTCCTCGTCGCCCTGTTAGAGAGTGATCACCGGGTTGTATCTGGCACTTGGAAGGGTGTGTTTTATTCAGTATCCGGTTCTAGTTGTCATAAGGTCAAGGTACAACTCCAGGTCATCCTATTACCGAGGATCACGGCTATTCGAATAGATAAACTTCCCTGCAGGGGTGCACCACATAACCCAACACGCTCGATCCCCTTTGGCCGGACACACTTTCCTGGGTCATGCCCGGCCTCGGAAGATCAACACGTCGCAGCCCTACCTAGGCACAACAGAGAGGTCAGCACGCCGGTCTAAATCCTATGCGCGCAGGGGTCTGGGCCCATCGCCCATTGCACACCTACACGTTGCGAGGGCGGCCGGAAGCAGACCTAGCCTCCCTAATACAAGAGCAGGCGTTCCAGTCCAATCCGGCGCGCGCCGCTCAGTCGCTGACGTCAAGAAGGCTTCGGCTGATACCACGACGTCGAGTGCCCATAACTGTTCCCACGTAGTTGGTTAGTGCGTATAGGCCAGTGGCCAGACTCACATCAAATAACAAGATCTCGGTAAGCATGTTATTTTAAAGTAATCGCGGACGCCGACCAGGGCCAGACCCACCTCTCACGTAGGTGGTCTCAACCTGCCCTATCGCTCCGCCACCAGTAACAGTCGGGGGCCGTCGGGAACCCAGGCCCACCTCTACTGGATGGAGCCACCTGTCCTTTCAGCCCCCACATCGGAATCACTTGCGGCTACTCTACGAGCCGACCCGACTTTAGTCACATCATGTAATCTGTACAATATGTATGTATGTATAAACCCGTGATCACCTCCCGAGTGATCACGACCCAATAGTATAGCATGGCAGATGGACAAGAATGTAGGTCCATTGATGGAGTACTAGCATCCTATACTAAGCATTTAGGATTGCAGGTAAGGGTAACAACTGTAGCAACAATGACAGGCTATGCAGCAGAATAGGATTAACCGAAAGCAGTAACATGCTACACTACTCTAATGCAAGCAGTGGAGAGAAGGAATAGGCGATATCTGGTGATCAAGGGGGGGGGGGCTTGCCTGGAAGCTCAGCCGAGAAGGAGGGGTCGTCAACACCATAGTCGTACTGGGGAGCAGCGGCGTCGGTCTCGGTGTCTAACGAGAGAAGAGGGGCAAGAAACAATGAATACAATGCAAACAGATGCATATCGATGCATGACATGACAAGTAACGGTGCCAGTGTGCCCTAGAAGTGATACTGGCGAAGGGGGGAAACATCCGGGAAAGTATACCCGGTGTTTCGCATTTTCGGGCAGATGAACCGGAGGGGGAAAGTTGCATGTTCACTATGCTAGGGATGTGTGGCGGACGAATGGGATGCGTATCCGGATTCGTCTGGTCGTTCTGAGCAACTTTCATGTACAAAGTTTTTCCATCCGAGCTACGGTTTATTTTATCTTAAATTTTAAAAGATTTAATCATTTTTAGAATTTATTTAATTATTTTAAATTAACATTATCCAGAATAGTGTATGCTGATGTCATCATGATGTCAGCACTCAATAGGGCGTTGACTGGGTCAAACAGACGTGTGGGTCCCGCATGTCGTACTCTGTTTATTCTAATTAGGGTTTAACTAATCTAATTACTGTTTAATTAATTAACACTAGTTAATTAGGTTAAATAAACATAGTTAATTAATTAATTTATTTAATTTTAAATCCTTTTTTTAATTTTAACTTTCGTTCTGGGGCGGGGCCCCCATGTCAGTGGCTGAGAGGGGCGTTGCGGGCGCTCGGTTAGCGGTGGCGGGCGCCACCCACTCGGGGCCGAACCCAACCGAGGGCGACGGGGCGAGGCCACCGGAGCACGGCGAGCACGACGGCACAGCGAGGCGGGGCCGGCGGGGGTGTAGGCCACGGCGAGCAAGGGGGCTCCAGGGTGGCAGCGGTGAGGGGCTGGGCGTGGCAAAGGGCGGCCCAGGCGGGCGATGCCAGGCGGCGGCGTGCAAGCGCAGCAGGCAGCCGTAGGAGCAGCGTGTGAGGCTGGGGAGCGGAGCGAAGCGCGCGGCCAGAGGGAGCGGGGCTGCAGGCGCTGCGGACAGGAGCCGGCGAGCGGCAGGGGGGCGATGGGCGCGGCGGCAGCAAGGGGGAGGCACGCGCAAGCAGGGTGGCCGCGCGGGGCGCGGCCAGCGCGAGGGCGGGCGCGATGGCGCGGGACGCGGCCGGTGCGTGCGGTGGAGGGCAAGGCGAGGCTTGCTCGACGCGGGCGCGCGGCCAGGGCGCGTGCGGGCGATGGCCACGGCGGGGCGGACGGCGCACGGTGAGCACGCGGGGCGAAGGAGAGAGGAGGCCGGGACCTCACCGCGGGTCCGTAGGGAAAATGGCAGCAGGGTTCGAGGTGGGGGATGGGGACGACGCAGACGTAGGGGAGGCAGTCCGCTGGGGAGGACCAACGAACGGCGGGGCTCCGGTGTCGGCGTCGAGCGGCGAAGGCGCGTCGGGCGTCAACGGGGGGGGGGGGGCGTGGGGGGTCGTTCCCCCGATCCCGATCTGGATCGGGGAGGGGGAGAGAGTGACGTGGGGGGATGAGTGGGTGCGGTCAGTTGGGCTAGGGTTCGGGTAGTGGGGTTATGGGGAGTGGGGTGGCTGACCGGCTGGGCCAGGTGAGCTGGGCCGCCTGGTCCAGTGGGGGGGGGGGTTCTCTTTTTCATTTTTTTAGTTTTGTTTTTCCCTTTTGTTTATTTTTCTTTTCTATTTATTTGTTTTCTTTTATTCTTTAATGTATTTTAGTTTAACTGGAATACAAAACAAACTTCTAAATTAGTGTTATCTTTAAACCCACTGCCACAAAAACTTTGACCCCCAATTAAGATGTTTTAATATTATATACTTTATAAAAGGCATTTAATTAATGTTTTAGTTGTTGTTTTAATTACCCGAGTGCATTTAATTATCTTATAAAAATGTGGTTTCTCCACCAATATTACATATGAATTATTTGTCACATTTAGAACATTTTAGTTTTGACTTTTGAAAATTCTAATTGTTTGACTTGATTTTAAATTTGAAATTCGAACGGGATTTGAATCATCGCAAGATTAACAACAGTAATCATGGTGATGTGGCATCATTAGCGGAGGGTTACTGTAGCTTGAATATCCGGGCGTCACAACGTATCATAGGCATGTCTCCTCCAATGGACGTGCGACATCTGGCCCACCGAGGAGCAGACACGTGTTTCCTCCGGCCAATGAGAATTTTACACGTGGAAAATCACCATTGGTCCGGGCTGTTAACGGGTTATCGGATCCAAAACCGGACCCGATAGCTTAACAGCGAGCCGTTACGGTGGATGCCACGTGTCGGTCACCCTTGACGAAAGCACTTCTATGACACGTGATTTATCGTCATGGAAGTGGACACTTCCGTGATGATAATTTTGGTAATGTCATGGAATACTTCTACGACAGCACACGTATGACTATCTTGATTCTGTCATAAAATTGTCATGGATGTACATGCATGACAGAAAACGTGACCTACTGTGACAAACACGTATCATCACGGAAGTGTATTTTTTTTGTAGTGCCAGCTCCTAAATCACTCAAAGCAGTTTTAACATAGTTTCTTTTGATGGAGCAAGGTATAGTTGGTATCTCCGGATCTCCAAGTTTTTTAGGTACTCCATCCTTAAAAGAATAATTAGCAAGCATGGTGGAGATTTTAGCTTCCGGTATCTTTCTTTTATAGTGATAATGTCTTTCATGTATTTTGCATAAGGGGCCATCTTTAAAATATCGGTCAAGCGAGTGCACAAAAAGACTGGCCTAAGCATTTTAGCAAAGCTTTCAAATTCTTCATCATCTTTTTTCTTAGTTGATTTAGGCGGAAAGGGCATGGGTTTTTGAACCCATGGTTCTCTTTCTTTACCATGTTTTCTAGCAACAAAGTCTCTTTTATCATATCTTTTATTTTTAGGTTTTGGGTTATCAAGATCAACAATTGGTTCTATCTCAACATCATTGTCTGGTTCTTTATCATTGTTTGGTTGTGTGTCTTCATGAACATCATCATTATCCTTTTCATTATCACTAGGTGAATGTTCATTACCAGATTGAGTTTCAGCTTCAGAGATAGAAACATCATTATTATCTTTAGGAGGTTTTTCTATTTCAGGTTCACTAGATGTATGCAAAGTCCTATCATTTTTCTTTTTAGAAGGACTAGGTGCATCAGTGTTAATTTTTTGAGAGTCTTGTTCAATTATTTTAGGGTGTCCCTCAGGATAAAGTGGTTCCTGAGTCATTCTACCTCCTCTAGTCATTACTCTAACAGCATGATCATTGATATTATTGTTCATTTCATCAAGCAATTCTCTTTGAGATTTAGCAACTTGTTCTAACTGAGTATGAACCATAGAAGCGTGTTTTCCTACACCTCTAACATCATTAGCGATTCTAAATAACAAATCACTCAAGTGTGCAATCATATTAGAGTTGTATTTCAATTGTTTCATAACATTTTCATTGAAGTGGTCTTGTTTCCTAATGTAGTTATCAAACTCATAAAGGCATTGACTAGGATGCATATTATAAGGATTGTCTTTTTCGTCAAATTTCATTAAAGATTTTACCCCCACCACCTTGGGTGGTGGTGTATCAAGTCCATGTATTTCTTCAATAGGAGGTAAATTTTTAACATCTTCGGATTTAATACCTTTTTCCTTCATACATTTCTTTGCCTCTTGCATATCTTCAGGACTGAGATATAAGATACCCCTCTTGTTCGAAGTGGGTTTAGGAGGTGGTTCAGGAAGAGTCCAATCATCATAATTTTTCAATATGTTATTTAATAATTCCTCAGCTTGTTCAACGGCTCGTTCCCCGAAAACACAACTAGCACAACTATCTAGGAAATCCCTAGAAGCATCGGTTAGTCCATTATAGAAGATATCAAGTATTTCATTTTTCTTAGGAGGATGATCAGGCAAAGCGTTAAGCAATTGGATAGGCCTCCCCCAAGCTTGTGGGAGACTCTCTTCTTCAATTTGCACAAAGTTAAATATTTCCTGTAAGGCAACGTGTTTCTTATGAGCAGGAAAATATTTTTCAGAGAAATAATAAATCATATCCAGGGGACTACGCACACAACCAGGAGAAAGATCATTGTACCATATTTTAGCATGACCCTTTAATAAGAACAGAAATAATTTCAGAATATAATAGTAGCAAATTTTATCATCATGAGCAAAAAGGGTGGCTGTATCATTTAATTTGGTAAGCTATGCCACAACGGTTTCAGTTTCATAACCATGGAAATCATCATATTGAACCAAAGTAATTAACTCCGGGTCGACAGAGAATTCATAATCCATATCATCAACAAATATAGGTGAAGTAGCAAACTTAGGACCACATTTCATTCTAGCATTCAAAGATTTTTCTTTCAGTTTGCATAATAATTTCTTAGGATCATCCCTATCATTACAAGAAAGAAAGTCTCTAGTTACCTGCTCATCCATAACATAACCTTCCGGTATCTTATGAAATTCATATCTAGGAGATCTAGGTCTAACAGGTGTTTCAAGATTTTCATATTCAAGTACTTCATTAGTTTCAGCACTCTCAATATTTTCAGCTCTAGCAATTTGTTCATCAAGAAATTCATCTAGTGGCATATTATCATCAAGCAAGGTACTACATCATCATGAGTAGCATTCATAGAAGTAACATCATCAATAACTTGCAACATATCAGAACCAATAGCATGTGGTGGTGTTGCAAGTATACTCAAAATAGAAGGTGAATCAAGTGCAGAGCTAGATGGCAGTTCCTTACCTCCCCTCATCTTAGAGGGGTAAATATTAGTCTTGGTATCCTTCAGATTCTTCATAATGATAGACAAATAATAATCCCAAGTGACTCAACAAATATAGCTATGCTCCCTGGCAATGGCGCCAGAAAAAGGTCTTGATAACC
This sequence comes from Aegilops tauschii subsp. strangulata, assembly GCF_002575655.3. Lineage (NCBI taxonomy): Eukaryota > Viridiplantae > Streptophyta > Magnoliopsida > Poales > Poaceae > Aegilops > Aegilops tauschii. The sequence continues at coordinate 328,145,672 of NC_053040.3, forward strand.
CACAAGTATAGGGGATCGCAATAGTTTCCGAGGGTAGAGTATTCAACCCAAATTTATAGATTCGACACAAGGGGAGCCAAAGAATATTTGCAAGTATTAGCAGCTGAGCTGTCAATTCAATCACACCTGGAGATTAATTATCTGCAGCAAGCGATCAATAGCACAATAATATGATAGTTTTGATAGTAGTAGCAACAACAATAGCAACGGTGATGATGATAGCAATGATTTTGTAGCAAGTGTAACAGTAACAGTAGTAGTAGTAACTTAGCAAGATCAATATATAGGAAATTCATAGGCATTGGATCGGTGGATTCGTTGGATGAAATTGATAATATAACAGCCATAACCTAGGGCAATACAAGACTAGCTCAAGTTCATAAATATAAGGCATGTATTTCGTAAATAGTCATACGTGCTTATGGAAAGAACTTGCATGACATATTTTGTCCTACCCTGCCGTGACAACGGGGTCCATAAGGAAACTAAGGGATATTAAGGCCTCCTTTCAATAGAGAACCGGAACAAAGCATTAACATATAGTGAATATATGAACTCCTCAAACTACGGTCATCACCGGAAAGTATACCGACTATTATCACTCCGGGGTTTACGGATCATAACACATAGTAGGTGAATGTGACTTGCAAGATCGGATCTAGAACATAGATATAATGATGATAACATAAACGCTTCATATCTGAAATCATGGCATCCGGGCCCAAAGTGACAAGCATTAAGCATGGCAAAGTCATAACAACATCAATCTCAGAACATAGTGGATACTAGGGATCAAGCCCTAACAAAACTAATAAGATTACGTGATGAATCTCATCCAACTTCTCACCGACCAGCGAGCCTATGAAGGAATTACCCACTTCCGTCGGGGAGCATCATGGAATTGGCGATGAAGGAAGGATGCTGATGACAAAGATCGAAGATCCCCCTCTCTGGAGCCCAAACCGGACTCCAGATCTTACCTCCCGATGAAGAACGGGAGGTGACGGCGGCCCCGTAATGTGAAACAAGAAAATTCTTCCTCCCTGATTTGTCTCTTCAAATATAGGTATTTTTGGAGTTGGGATCAGGGTCTGCGGGGCCACCAGGTGGTTCTTGGCTCCAATATTTTTCTTTTATTCTGAAATAATTCTCCAAAAAGTTTTGTTCCAATCCGAGAACTTTTATTTCAGCACAAAAACAACACCATGGTAGTTCTGCTGAAAACAGAGTCAGTCCGGGTTAGTTTCATTCAAATCATGTAAATTAGAGTCCAAAACAAGAGGAAATGTTGAAAGGATCAATATAGTTGACTAGGGGGGGTTAAATGGGCAACTAACAATTTTTAGCTTTTCTTTACCAAAATAAACTTTGCATCAAAGTAGTTTGTCTAGATATGCAACTAGGTGAGCTTGTTGTTGTTGCTTCATATAGGTTGCTCACCTAGTTGCATATCTAGACAACCTACTTTGATGCAAAGTTTATTTTGGTAAAGAAAAGCTAAAAATTGTTAGTTGCCCATTTAACCCCCCCCCCTCTAGTCAACTATATCGATCCTTTCAACATTTCCTCTTGTTTAGGACTCTAATTTACATGATTTGAAAGAAACTAACCCGGGCTGATGCTGTTTTCAGCAGAACTACCATGGTGTTGTTTTTGTGCTGAAATAAAAGTTCTCGGATTGGAACAAAACTTTTTGGAGAATTATTTCAGAATAAAAGAAAATTATTGGAGCCAAGAACCACCTGGTGGCCCCGCAGACCCTGATCCCAACTCCAAAAATACCTATATTTGGAGAGACAAATCAGGGAGGAAGAATTATCTTGTTTCACGATACGGAGCCGCCTCCACCTCCCGTTCTTCATCGGGAGGTAAGATCTGGAGTCCGGTTTGGGCTCCAGAGAGGGGGATCGTCGATCTTCGTCATCAGCAACCTTCCTTCATCTCCAATTCCATGATGCTCCCCGGCGGAAGTGGGTAATTCCTTCATAGGCTCGCTGGTCGGTGAGGAGTTGCACAAGTAAAGGTAAGAGATAACCAAGAGTGGAGCCGATGGAGACGAGGGTGTGTTACCGAAGTTCCTTCCCTTTGAGAGGAAGTACGTCTCCGTTGGAGCGGTGTGGAGGCACAATGCTCCCCAAGAAGCCACAAGGGCCACCGTATTCTCCTCACGCCCTCATACAATGCGAGATGCCATCCTTCCTTGGCTACGGTAAAAGGTCGGAGATGCACAATATCTTCGGGTGGAATAGCTTCTTGGAGAATGAAGAGTGCGGACTAGTTGAATTGATGATTCGCGGCTTCTCTAGGAGTGAAGTTTCTTGGTTCGTGCGGGTAGAAACCTTGCTCAATAATTCTCCAAAGATTAGTAGAGCTATGATTTAAATGATGTTTAAAGCGATACACCCAAGAGGCAAAATCCTCATTTTTCACAAGCTTAGGAGGAGGACCAACATGATTCAAATGCGTGGAGTGAACCGGTCCTCCATAAGTGATTGGAGGTTCAACATGGGCAAATATGCCATTTCCACTTCTACCACTAGGCAAAGGAACTCGTTCTCTAGTAGCTTCCCCCTTGTTGGAGTTAGAATCCGTCACCTTGTTAGTGGGGTCAGCCACTTTCAACGGTGCGGTGGATAATTTAAGGCCTTCTAAAAACTTATTGAACATGCCTTCAACCTCGGTCGCCATGGAGGTTTTCAATGTGTCCAAAGCCGCATTGTGAACTCCTCACGAGAGACCGAGGTTCCCCCATCGCCGTAGACGATAACGGATTCACACCGGAGTGCTCCTCCCCACCGTCTACAGTGTCAACCATACTCTTCGGACGGCAAAGTCCTTAATAAAGAGACGAGGCTCTGATACCAATTGAAAGGATCGATATAGTTGACTATAGGGGGTGAATAGGCAACTAACAATTTTTAGCTTTTCTTTACCAAATTAAACTTTGCATCAAAGTAGGTTGTCTAGATATGCAACTAGGTGAGCAACCTATATGAAGCAACAACAACAAGTGCACAAGCAAGCAAGAGATACAACAGAAATAAGCTTGCACAAGTAAATGTAAGATATAACCAAGAGTGGAGCCGATGGAGACGAGGGTGTGTTACCAAAGTTCCTTCCCTTTGAGAGGTATTACTTCTTCGTTGGAGCGGTGTGGAGGCACAATGCTCCCCAAGAAGCCACTAGGGCCACCGTATTCTCCTCACGCCCTCACACAAAGCGAGCTGTCGTGATTCCACTATTGGTGCCCTTGGAGGCGGCGACCGAACCTTTACAAACAAGGTTGGGGCAATCTCCACAACTTAATCGGAGGCTCCCAACGACACCACGAAGCTTCACCACAATGGAATATGGCTCCGCGGTGACCTCAACCGTCTAGGGTGCTCAAACACCCAAGAGTAACAAGATCCGCAAGGGATTAGTGGGGGGAATCAAATTTCTCTTGGTGAAAGTGTAGATCGGGGCCTTCTCAAGCAATCCCTAAAAAATCAACAAGTTTGATTAGCTAGGGAGAGAGATCGGGCAAAAATGGAGCTTTGAGCAACAATGGAGCTTGGGGAGGGAAGAGGTCGTCAACTTGGGGAAGAAGACCCCCTTTATATAGTGGGATGAAAGATCCAACCGTTACCCACTTATTCAGCCCGCGACATGCGGTACTACCGCACATACCCACGGTACTACCGTAAGGACATGCAGTACTACTGCTAGGCAATGCGGTACTACCGCTCGCGCGGCAGGGGGCAGACGAGGCCCTGTTGCGTATAGCAACGAGCGGTAGAACCGCCGAAGCGATACTACCGCGGGCCCTTGCGGTACTACCGCAAGGCAGGGTTCAACTGGGCTGGGAAGGAACATACTAATAAAATTACATCCGTGGCTACTTCCGCTGAGTTTCGGTCCGTGCAAAAATCCGGCACAGTACTACCGCTCACAGGGAGTGTTGGGGAACGTAGTAATTTAAGAAAATTTCCTACGGACACGCAAGATCATGGCGATGCATAACAACGAGAGGGGAGAGTGTTGTCTACGTACCCTCGTAGACCGAAAGCGGAAGCGTTATGACAACGCGGTTGATGTAGTCGTACGTCTTCACGGTCGACCGATCTTCAGTACCGAATGTACGGCACCTCCGTGTTCAGCACACGTTCAGATCGGCGACATCCCATGAACTCACGATCCAGTAGAGCTTCCGGGAAGAGCTTCGTCAGCACGACGGCATGATGACGGTGTTGATGAAGTTACCGATGCAGGGCTTCGCCTAAGCACCGCTACGATATGACCGAGGTGGATTATGGTGGAGGGGGGCTCCGCACACAGCTAAGAGAGATCAATGATCAATTATGGAGGAGGGGGACAGGGCCGGCCCCTATGGCGCGCCCTGGAGGAGTCCTACTCCCACCGGGAGTAGGATTCCCCCCCTCCCTAGTTGGACTAGGAGAGAAGGAAGGTGGAGAGAGGGAGGAAGGAAAGGGGGGGGGGCGCCGCCCCCCTCCTAGTCCAATTCGGACCAGAGGGGGAGGGGGCGCGCGGCCTGCCCTGGCCTCCTCTCTCTCTCTCCACTATGGCCCATTAAGGCCCATACAATTACCGGGGTTTCCGGTAACCTCCCGGTACTCCGGTAAAATCCCGATTTCACCCAGAACCATTCCGATGTCCAAATATAGGCTTCCAATATATCGATCTTTATGTCTTGACCATTTCAAGACTCCTAGTCATGTCCGTGATCATATCCGGGACTCCGAACTACCTTCGGTACATCAAAACACAAAAACTCATAATACCGATCGTCACAGAACTTTAAGCGTGCGGACCCTACGGGTTCGAGAACTATGTAGACATGACCGAGACACGTCTTCGGTCAATAACCAATAGCGGAACCTGGATGCTCATATTGGTTCCTACATATTCTACGAAGATCTTTATCGGTCAAACCGCATAACAACATACGTTGTTCCCTTTGTCATCGGTATGTTACTTGCCCGAGATTCAATCGTCGGTATCTCAATACCTAGCTCAATCTCGTTACCGGCAAGTCTCTTTACTTGTTCTGCAATGCATCATCCTGCAACTAACTCATTAGTTGCATTGCTTGCAAGGCTTATAGTGATGTGCATTACCGAGAGGGCCCAGAGATACCTCTCCGACAATCGGAGTGACAAATCCTAATCTCGATCTATGCCAACTCAACAAGTACCCTCGGAGACACCTGTAGAGCACCTTTATAATCATCCAGTTACGTTGTGACGTTTGGTAGCACACAAAGTGTTCATCCGGTAATCGGGAGTTGCATAATCTCATAGTCATAGGAACATGTATAAGTCATGAAGAAGGCAATAGCAGTAAACTAAAACGATCAAGTGCTAAGCTAACGGAATGGGTCAAGTCAATCACATCATTCTCCTAATGACGTGATCCCGTTTATCAATTGACAACTCATGTCTATGGTTAGGAAACTTAACCATCTTTGATCAACGAGCTAGTCAAGTAGAGGCATACTAGTGACACTCTGTTTGTCTATGTATTCACACATGTATTATGTTTCCGATTAATACAATTCTAGCATGAATAATAAACATTTATCATGAAATAAGGAAATAAATAATAACTTTATTATTGCCTCTAGGGCATATTTCCTTCAGTCTCCCACTTGCATTAGAGTCAATAATGTAGATTACACAGTAATGATTCTAACACCCATCGAGCCTTGGTGCTGATCATGTTTTGCTCATGAGAGAGGCTTAGTCAACAGGTCTACAACATTCAGATCCGTATGTATCTTGCAAATCTCTATGTCTCCCACCTGGACTTGATCGCAGATGGAATTGAAGCGTCTCTTGATGTCTTTGGTTCTCTTGTGAAATCTGGATTCCTTTGCCAAGGCAATTGCACCAGTATTGTCACAAAATATTTTCATAGGACCCGGTGCACTAGGTATGACACCTAGATCGGATTTGAACTCCTTCATCCAGACTCCTTCATTTGCTGCTTCCGAAGCAGTTATGTACTCCGCTTCACACGTAGATCCCTCCACGATGCTTTGTTTAGAACTGCTCCAACTGACAACTCCACCGTTCAATATAAACACGTATCCGGTTTGCGATTTAGAATCGTCCGGATCAGTGTCAAAGCTTGCATCGACGTAACCATTTACGATGAGCTCTTTGTCACCTCCATAAATGAGAAACATATCCTTAGTCCTTTTCAAGTATTTCAGGATGTTCTTGACCGTTGTCCAGTGATCCACTCCTGGATTACTTTGGTACCTCCCTGCTAAACTAATAGCAAGGCACACATCAGGTCTGGTACACAACATTGCATACATGATAGAGCCTATGGCTGAAGCATATGGAACACTTTTCATTTTCTCTCTATCTTCTGCATTGGTCGGGCATTGAGTCTTACTCAACTTCATACCTTGTAACACAGGCAAGAACCCTTTCTTCGCTTGATCCATTTTGAACTTCTTCAAAACTTTATCAAGGTATGTGCTTTGTGAAAGTCCAATTAAGCGTCTTGATCTATCTCTATAGATCTTGATGCCCAATATATAAGCAGCTTCACCGAGGTCTTTCATTGAAAAACTCTTATTCAAGTATTCTTTTATGCTATCCAGAAATTCTATATCATTTCCAATCAACAATATGTCATCCACATATAATATTAGAAATGCTAGAGCTCCCACTCACTTTCTTGTAAATACAGGCTTCTCCAAAAGTCTGTATAAAACCATATGCTTTGATCACACTATCAAAACATTTATTCCAACTCCGAGATGCTTGCACCAGTCCATAAACGGATCGCTGGAGCTTGCATACTTTGTTAGCACCTTTTGGATCGACAAAACCTTCTGGTTGCATCATATACAACTCTTCTTCTAGAAATCCATTCAGGAATGCAGTTTTGACATCCATTTGCCAAATTTCATAATCATAAAATGTGGCAATTGCTAACATGATTCGGACAGACTTAAGCATCGCTACGGGTGAGAAAGTCTCATCGTAGTCAACTCCTTGAACTTGTCGAAAACCTTTCACAACAAGTCGAGCTTTGTAGACAGTAATATTACCATCAGGGCCAGTCTTCTTCTTGAAGATCCATTTATTCTCGATGGCTTGCCGATCATTGGGAAAGTCAACCAAAGTCCACACTTTGTTCTCATACATGGATCCCATCTCAGATTTTATGGCCTCAAGCCATTTTTCGGAATCTGGGCTCATCATCGCTTCCTCATAGTTCATAGGTTCGTCATGGTCAAGCAACATGACCTCCAGAACAGGATTACCGTACCACTCTGGTGCGGATCTTACTCTGGTTGACCTACGTGGTTCGGTAGTAACTTGATCCGAAGTTTCATGATCATCATCATCATTAGCTTCCTCACTAATTGGTGTAGGTGTCACAAGAACCGGTTTCTGTGATGAACTACTCTCCATTAAGGAAGCAGGTACAGTTACCTCATCAAGTTCTACTTTCCTCCCACTCACTTCTTTCGAGAGAAACACCCTCTCTAGGAAGGATCCATTCTTAGCAACAAATGTCTTGCCTTCGGATCTGTGATAGAAGGTGTACCCAATAGTCTCCTTTGGGTATCCTATGAAGACACATTTCTCCGATTTGGGTTCGAGCTTATCAGGTTGAAGCCTTTTCACATAAGCATCGCAGCCCCAAACTTTAAGAAACGACAACTTTGGTTTCTTGCCAAACCACAGTTCATAAGGCGTCGTCTCAACGGATTTAGATGGTGCCCTATTCAACGTGAATGCAGCTGTCTCTAAAGCATAACCCAAAACGATAGCGGTAAATCAGTAAGAGACATCATAGATCGCACCATATCCAGTAAAGTACGATTACGACGTTCGGGCACACCATTACGCTGTGGTGTTCCGGGTGGCGTGAGTTGCGAAACTATTCCGGATTGTTTCAAATGAAGACCAAACTTGTAACTCAAATATTCTCCTCCACGATCAGATCGTAGAAACTTTATTTTCTTGTTACGATGATTTTCCACTTCACTCTGAAATTCTTTGAACTTTTCAAATGTTTCAGACTTATGTTTCATTAAGTAGATATACCCATATCTGCTCAAATCATCTGTGAAGGTGAGAAAATAACGATATCCGCCGCGAGCCTCAATATTCATCGGACCACATACATCAGTATGTACGATTTCCAACAAATCCGTTGCTCGCTCCATTGTTCCGGAGAACGGCGTTTTAGTCATCTTGCCCATGAGGCATGGTTCACAAGTACCAAGTGATTCATAATCAAGTGATTTCAAAAGTCCATCAGAATGGAGTTTCTTCATGTGCTTTACACCAATATGACCTAAATGGCAGTGCCACAAATAAGTTGCACTATCATTATCAACTCTACATCTTTTGGCTTCAACATTATGAATATGTGTATCACTACTATCGAGATTCATTAAAAATAGACCACTCTTCAAGGGTGCGTGGCCATAAAAGATATTACTCATATAAATAGAACAACCATTATTCTCTGATTTAAATGAATAACCGTCTCGCATCAAACAAGATCTAGATATAATGTGCATGCTCAACGCTGGCACCAAATAACAATTATTCAGGTCTAAAACTAATCCCGAAGGTAGATGTAGAGGTAGCGTGCCGACGGCGATCACATCGACTTTGGAACCATTTCCCACGCGCATCGTCACCTTGTCCTTAGCGAATCTTTGCTTAATCCGTAGTCCCTGTTTCGAGTTTGCAAATATTAGCAACAGACCCAGTATCAAATACCCAGGTGCTACTGCGAGCTTTAGTAAGGTACACATCAATAACATGTATATCACATATACCTTTGTTCACCTTGCCATCCTTCTTATCCGCCAAATACTTGGGGCAGTTCCGCTTCCAGTGACCAGTCCCTTTGCAGTAGAAGCACTCGGTCTCAGGCTTAGGTCCAGACTTGGGTTTCTTCTCTTGAGCAGCAACTTGTTTGTCGTTCTTCTTGAAGTTCCACTTCTTCTTCCCTTTACCCTTTTTCTTGAAACTGGTGGTCTTGTTGACCATCAACACTTGATGCTCCTTCTTGATTTCTACCTCCGCAGCCTTTAGCATCGCGAAGAGCACGGAAATTGTCTTATCCATCCCTTGCATTTTATAGTTCATCACGAAGCTTTTGTAGGTTGGTGGCAGTGATTGAAGAATTCTGTCAATGACACTATCATCTGGAAGATTAACTCCCACTTGAATCAAGTGATTGTTATACCTAGACATTTTGAGTATATGCTCACTGACAGAACTATTCTCCTCCATCTTGCAGCTGTAGAACTTATTGGAGACTTCATATCTCTCAATCCAGGCATTTGCTTGCAATATTAACTTCAACTACTGGAACATCTCATATGCTCCATGACGTTCAAAACGTCGTTGGAGTCCCGGTTCTAAGCCGTAAAGCATGGCACACTGAACTATCGAGTAGTCATCAACTTTGCTCTGCCAGACGTTCATAACATCTGGCGTTGCTCCTGCAACGGGTTTGGCACCCAGCGGTGCTTTCAGGACGTAATTCTTTTGTGCAGCAATGAGGATAATCCTCAAGTTACGGACTCAGTCCGTGTAATTGCTACCATCATCTTTCAACTTTGCTTTCTCAAGGAACGCATTAAAATTCAACGGAACAACAACACGAGCCATCTATCTACAACAACATAGACAAGCAAAATACTATTAGGTACTAAGTTCATGATAAATTAAAGTTCAATTAATCATATTTTAAGAACTCCCACTTAGATAGACATCCCTCTAATCATCTAAGTGATCACGTGATCCATATCAACTAAACCATGTCCGATCAACACGTGAGATGGAGTAGTTTTCAATGGTGAACATCACTATATTGATCATATCTACTATATGATTCACGCTCGACCTTTCGGTCTCAGTGTTCCGAGCCATATCTGCATATACTAGGCTCGTCAAGTTTAACCCGAGTATTTCTGCATGTGCAAAACTGGCTTGCACCCGTTGTATATGAACATAGAGCTTATCACACCCGATCATCACGTGGTGCCTCGGCACGACGAACTTTGGCAACGGTGCATACTTAGGGAGAACACTTGTACCTTGAAATTTAGTGAGAGATCATCTTATAATGCTACCGTCAATCAAAGCAGAATAAGATGCATAAAAGATAAACATCACATGCAATCAATATAAGTGAAATGATATGGACATCATCATCTTGTGCTTTGATCTCCATCTCCAAAGCACCGTCATGATCACCATCATCACCGGCGCGACACCTTGATCTCCATCGTAGCATCGTTGTCGTCTCGCCAACTATTGCTTCTATGACTATCGCTACCGCTTAGTGATAAAGTAAAGCAATTACAGGGCGATTGCGTTGCATACAATAAAGCAACAACCATATGGATCCTGCCAGTTGCTGATAACTCCATTACAAAACATGATCATCTCATACAATAAAATATAGCATCATGCCTTGACCATATCACATCACAACATGCCCTGCAAAAACAAGTTAGACGTCCTCTACTTTGTTGTTGCAAGTTTTATGTGGCTGCTACGGGCTGAGCAAGAACCGTTCTTACCTATGCATCAAAACCAGAACGATATTTCGTCAAGTTAGTGCTGTTTTAACCTTGAACAAGGACCGAGTGTAGTCACACTCGGTTCAAAGTTGGAGAAACTGACACCCGCCAGCCACCTATGTGCGAAGCACGTCGGTAGAACCATTTCGCGTAAGCGTACGCGTAATGTCGGTCCGGGCCGCTTCATCCAACAATACTGCTGAACCAAAGTATGACATGGTAAGCAGTATGACTTGTATCGCCCACAACTCACTTGTGTTCTACTCATGCATATAACATATAAGCATAAACCTGGCTCGGATGCCACTGTTGGGGAACGTAGTAATTTCAAAAAAATCCTATGCACACGCAAGATCATGGTGATGCATAGCAACGAGAGGGGAGAGTGTTGTCTACGTACCCTCGTAGACCGAAAGCGGAAGCGTTATGACAACGCGGTTGATGTAGTCATACGTCTTCACGATCGACCGATCTTCAGTACCGAACGTACGGCACCTCCGTGTTCAACACACGTTCAGCTCGGCGACGTCCCGCGAACTCACGATCCAGTAGAGCTTCGGGGAAGAGCTTCATCAGCACGACAGCGTGATGACGGTGTTGATGAAGTTACCGACGCAGGGCTTCGCCTAAGCACCGCTACGATATGAACGAGGTGGATTATGGTGGAGGGGAGCACCGCACACGGCTAAGAGAGATCAATGATCAACTTGTGTGTCTATGGGGTGCCCCCAGGCCACATATATAAAGGAGTGGAGGGGGGGAGAGGGCCAGCCCCTATGGAGCGCCCTGGAGGAGTCCTACTCCCACCGGGAGTAGGATTGCCCCTCCCTTCCCTAGTTGGACTAGGAGACAAGGAAGGGAGAGAGAGGGAGGAAGGAAAGGGGGGCGCCGCCCCCCTCCTAGTCCAATTAGGACCAGAGGGGGAGGGGGCGCGCGGCCTGCCCTGGCCTCCTCTATCTCTCTCCACTATGGCCCACTAAGGCCCATACAATTACCGGGGGTTTCCGGTAACCTCCCGGTACTCCGGTAAAATCCCGATTTTACCCGGAACAATTCCGATGTACAAATATAGGCTTCCAATATATCGATCTTTACGTCTCGACCATTTCGAGACTCCTCGTCATGTCCGTGATCATATCCGGGACTCTGAACTACCTTCGTTACATCAAAACACAAAAACTCATAATACCGATCGTCACAGAACTTTAAGCGTGCAGACCCTACGGGTTCGAGAACTATGTAGACATGACCGAGACACGTCTCCGGTCAATAACCAATAGCGGAACCTGGATGCTCATATTGGTTCCTACATATTCTACGAAGATCTTTATCGGTCAAACCGCATAACAACATATGTTCTTCCCTTTGTCATCGGTATGTTACTTGCCCGAGATTCGATCGTCGGTATCTCAATACGTAGCTCAATCTCATTACCGGCAAGTCTCTTTACTCGTTCTACAATGCATCATCCCGCAACTAACTCATTAGTTGCATTGCTTGCAAGGCTTATAGTGATGTGCATTACCGAGAGGGCCCAGAGATACCTCTCCGACAATCGGAGTGACAAATCCTAATCTCGATCTATGCCAACTCAACAAGTACCCTCGAAGACACCTGTAGAGCACCTTTATAATCACCCAGTTATGTTGTGACGTTTGGTAGCACACAAAGTGTTCTTCCGGTAATCGGGAGTTGCATAATTTCATAGTCATAGGAACATGTATAAGTCATGAAGAAAGCAATAGCAGTAAACTAAAACGATCAAGTGCTAAGCTAATGGAATTGGTCAAGTCAATCACATCGTTCTCCTAATGATGTGATCCCATTTATCAAATGACAACTCATGTCTATGGTTAGGAAACTTAACCATCTTTGATCAACGAGCTAGTCAAGTAGAGGCATACTAGTGACACTCTGTTTGTCTATGTATTCACACATGTATTATGTTTCCGGTTAATACAATTCTAGCATGAATAATAAACATTTATCATGAAATAAGGAAATAAATAATAACTTTATTATTGCCTCTAGGGCATATTTCCTTCAGGGAGCGGTACTACCGCGTAAGGCGCCGAAGTAAAAAATTACTTCTGCACCTACTTCCGTGCGTGCCAGCGCTCTGGGCTAGAGGCCATAGTACTACCGCTTGCGAGGACTGGTACTACCACACAACGCGGTACTACTGCTACCCTGGACGGTACTACCGTGGACCGCTGCGGTACTACTGCTCCCTTGAGCAGTACTACCGCATGCCACAGAACTATAACACTTGGAGGCCTTCATCTTCGCAAAGACAAGGGAAAACAACCAGTGCTCCAATGAAGCGAAGGAAAGGTGGTGCAAAGGAACAGATGTGTACGAGTTGATTCCACCCAAACCTTTCCGAAGCGGACCCCCTCTTAATAGTACAGCTTTCCTACGACTCAAATCCACCAAAAATAAATGTAGAGAAGCGCCGTCTTCGATAGGCTCTGAGGGGCACCGAATCATCTTGTGCCTAGACATGAGATATCTGAAATGCTCAATGCACATGATTAGTCCGCAAATGCATTGTCATCAATCACCAAAACCACATAGGGAGAAGTACGCCCTTACAATCTCCCCCTTTTTGGTGGATTGATGACAATACATGATTTTCACATAAGGATATAAAATGAACATAAGCAAACCCAACATCTATTAAATATAGACAGGCTCCCCCAAGATGTGTGCACTCTATCGATATGCTTTGGACTGCATGACACACACTAGGATCAACACTCCCCCTATATTTTATGGACAAGGCAATGCTTGCAACAATATAAGAGACACTATACGTGAGCATGAAGTAAAGGGCACAAGATAACATTAGCTCACAATTTACTAAACATACTAGACAATAAGATAAGACAATAAGATAAGCTAGAGTGCATATGTCTCACACCATATGATAGTCTCCTGGTCTCACACGAAAACAACACAAACCAACAAACCAAAGCAACGAGGGTTCAACGAAAGCAAAGCGACACAAGACTCAACACAAGACTCGCAAATCCTACACTCTCTCCCCCTTTGGAATCGAGACACCAAAAAGGCAGAGAGGACACCTACGACACAGGTGGTGGTAGAACTCCAAGGCATCACCAGTCATGTTCCTCCTCCTCAGACTCCTCTGCAGCACGGGATGAAGAGGGAACTCCAGTATCCTCCTCGGAATCACTCCACTGGCAGTGCTGTCTGGTCCATGATTCCTCATATGTGATCCTCTCCTCAGAGCCACTCCTAACCTCAAGACCAACCTGCCTCATAATAGCCTTGTCGCGACGATGAGCCATCTTGGTGTTACATGAGCCTTGTACTGTCCCTTGGCCTGCAAGCAAAATAGAACCTTCATCTTGCCCTTGAGCTTCTTAGCCCAAGATGGATCATCAGAGGGAGGAGCGTACCCCTCAGAACTATCCTCAGCAGCCTCCTCCTCGAACTCATCCTCATCCTCATCGACATCCATCCGTGCAGCCTCAGCTCCGATCGTGGTATTAGCCCACTTGATCTTGATGCGTAGCTTGATAGGCTCATGGCGAACCTAGTTGGGAGCAAGGATCTCTTCTTTAGGAAAGAGCTTCTCCCAAGTCTTCGATATCAAGAGAAACAGGTAAGGTCCATAGATGGGCACCTTGCGATTGAACACAGCAAACTGCAGCTCACACCACATGATATGAGAGACATCAAGTGGTCCCGTCTGTTGGAGACGCGCCTTCTCACATATGAGCATCATGTCCACAAGATAGGCATGCACCTTATCCTTGTCACCTATGCGAGGAAAAAGTGTGTTGCGGAAGATCCAATGCATGATGTCAAGGAATGGATTCAGCACCCAAGTCTTCTTGTCATTGGCTAGCTTCTTCTCAACAAGGTAGGGTTGAAGCTTGTTCTTGTTGGGCGACTCGGGGTTGGCATGTGGGCGGACACCAACGGGCACATTGAGCCCCTCATCACGAACGTGTAACATCTCCATGAACTCCTTCCACTTAGCAGACATCCTCTTCCCATTACTCATCCAAGTCATGGTCCGCTGCTCATACGTGTGGAAGTGGACCGAGGCAAAGAACTGAGCCACAATCTCCGGGTCAAAGTCCATGTGGAACGTGAGTATCTCCTCAATGCCAAACTACTCCACCAGATCCAGAGGCTCACCAAAACATGCCCGGTTGTTGTCCTTCCTCATATGATTCATGTCAATCCACTACACTGGCACATAGGTGTTTGTCGGATTTCGAGTTCCGGCATTCGAACACTAGGGTGCGCACGAAGATTTCCCCCCTACCTAATCACGCCCTCAGCCTCACGGTGATCTCAAAGACAAGCTCGACAAACCCGCAACACAAGAGACACGAGATTTATACTGGTTCGGGCCACCGTTGTGGTGTAATACCCTACTCCAGTGTGGTGTGGTGGATTGCCTCTTGGGCTGAGGATGAACAGTACAAGGGGAAGAACAGCCTCCTGAGGAGAGGTGTTCTTGTGCTCGGTGAACTTGTGTGGGTGAGGATGATCTGAATCCCTCCTCCTACTGTGGTGGCTAGTCCTATTTATAGAGGCCCTGGTCCTCTCCCCAAATATTGAGCGGGAAGGGAGCCAACAACGGCCAATTTGAAGGGGGGTAGCTAGTACAAGCTATCCTGACTAAAGGTGGTCTTCGCCTGCCAAAGGCTCTGGTGGTGACGCCGTCTTGGGCTCCACGGTGACCTTCGTCCTGCTGGTCTTGGTCTCGTTGCACCGATATGGAAACCTTTGCCTGATGCCTCGGTACTCCTCGCCTGTGCTTGCCTCCTTAGCACCAAAGAGGAAACGAGGACACTACGCACGCTAGCGCCCGCCTGCCCTTGGTCGTCATGGCTTACATCATTGGAACCTCGCGAGGCTCGCCTTGCCTTGATCTCTCCGCCCTCGCGAGCCAGCCTGGTGAGGCCACTCCCGAGGAGGACTTGTGTCATCCGCCTCGTGAGGCTTGGCCCCTCGCGAGGGTCTTGGGCGTTTGCTGGTGAAGACGGGCCGTACTGGGCCGCGAGTGGAGCCACGCCGTGGGCCGCAGGCAGGCAAGTCTGGGGACCCCCATTCCCAGAACGCCGACAGTAGCCTCCGGGCCCAAGGCGCGCTCGGACTTGGCTTCGAGGCGAAGCCAAAGGGCAAGTGCGGAGCGCCGCGGGCCCCAACAGCCTGTGGCCTTGGTCGACGCGTGGCGATTGATTGGACATGGGCGTCTCCGCTTCCCCACACTGCCTCGGCAACTGCCCGTCTGACAAAAGGCTGGCTCGGGCAACGCTTGCCTTCATTGCTTTCTTCCGCCTTGCTCTAGATCCCCTTTCTCGCCCCTCGCTGCCGAAATCTCCAGATCAGCTGCCGTCCCCTTCCGAATCAGCGACCAATGGAGCCTCGGAAGGTCAAGGTTTCTTCGTCGCCCACCTGGTACGAGCCGGCTCTGGATGCGCCCAATGTCTCAGAGAAGAACCTCGCCGCCACGCACCTACTGACAGCGGGAAAGAGCAACGAGAGGTGGAGGACCGAGCTCCGGGCTGGCTCTACCGTGCCGGAGCCTGCGGGAAGCACCTTCTTCCCCTTCTTCATGAGCAGCGTCGTCGCGGGGCTGGTTCCCCCTTCTCCGAGTTCTTCTATGAGGTCCTTGGCCATTACGGGCTGCAGGCGCTGCATCTTCATCCCAACTCTATTCTCCTTCCGTCAATCTTCGCCTTCTACTGCGAGGCGTATGTCGGTGAGATGCCGTCCGTGGCTCTGTTGCGCCACTTCTTCTTCCTTCACATCAACGATGGTCGTACCTCCAGGTGCGCCAACTTCATCGCGGCCGGCAAGTCCAACTCGATCTCGAAGGCTGGGAAGAAGGCCGACAACTTCAGGAGCAAGTGGGTCATGATGGACGCCAAGTGCGTCCACCCACGCTTGGTGCCGCCGACGGAGATGCCCCAGTCCGACGCGGGGTGATCTTGTGCGAAGCTCACTGATGACCGGGCGACGTCGGTGCTGGAGAAGATGAATGCTGACCTGAAGCAGGGAAATGCGAAGGCGGCGAAGGTGACAGGGGCCATGCTCCTGAGGGAATTCCTGATGCTGCGCGTGGCCCCGCTTCAGGCATGTATGCGCCTCTTATGGAGGCTTGGGGTGAAGAAGACAAGCTTCGCTTGAGCCCGGAAGCCTTGCCTGACGAAGAGCTGGTTGCGGCTCTCCGCCTCCTGGTCGGGGACGACCAGGAATACCCGCCGAGTGCCTTCGTTCCCTTGTTCCGCCGCAAGGACGGGGCGCAGGTCGTGGCTGCCAGGCCGACCTTTGATGGGCGCGGGCTGGTGCCGCCAGCGCCTCCTGCATTCCCGGCTTTGACGGCGCCGGTGGAAGTGTCTTCTGACGACTCTCACAAGGAGGAGGAAGAGGAGGAAGACAAGGAGCGCGACTCGGAGGCGACCCCCGAGGGGATGGGGGAGACCTCCCCCTTGCGCAAGGCTGACCTCCTCCGCACCATGTTTGACGATGACGATGAGATCGATGACCTCCAGAGGGGGAGCCGCCCGTGATCCCGACGAGGTGCAGGTCGGTGTTGGTTTCCCGAGATGACGCTCCTATTCTGACGCCACCTGGGGCTGCTTCTGGCCCGTCTGCTGCTCCTTCCTCTGCCTCTGGAGCTCGTGCGCCCGCGCCCTAGGCTGGGAGGCTCTCGGGCTTCATGCTTAGCAAGAGGAGGGTGGACTACACCACGGTGGAGCAGTAAGTGCTCTTGCCTTGTTTCATTCTTGCTTCTGCTTCTTGACCTTGACGCTTCTCCACTGTGCAATAAGGCCAACGCCTGCGGCGAAGAAAAGGAAGGAGGAGGCGGTGGTGCTGCTCGGGCCAACCTGCCTGCTCCTGCTGCGTCTCCGTCCATGGAGAAGGGCAGCATTGGTGCTCATGTCTCTCCGGCTCGGTCGTCCTCACGAGGCCTGGGGGAGAATCCTCGGGAGGAGTCAGCCCCCGTGGCCCCACTTGCTCTGGAGGCACCGGTGTCCGGCTCGGCTGCTGAGGTCTCCAAGGCTCAGGAGCCCCCAGTCTCCCAGGCTATGGTGACGATACCTTCTCCTCCTCCTCCTGCTGCACCACTGATTCCAGGTCCTTCCGCCTCCCCTGACGTCTTGGAGCGCGCTCTTTCTGAGATGACCCGGCTGTGAGAATATCTTCAGGGCGCCGACCCCCCACCTGGTGGCTAGGCGCCTGGAGCTAGTCTTTGGCTGGCTCCATTCTGATGTGTCCGTTCAGGCGGTGCTGAGCCAGGCCACGGCGACCTCCGAGAAGGAGAAATGGGCCGCCGCCCAAGCAGCGGCTGCTCGCGAGGCGGCGCTGAAGGACGTCGAGGCCGTCCAGGATCGCTGCCGGGCACTGAAGACCCTGCGCAACGAGCATGCAGAAGAAGTCCGTAGCCGCAAGGCAGAGGAGGAGAAGATGAAGGCCCGAGAAGACGCCATCAAGGGTCGCGACGCCGAGCTGGAGCAGTTGGCGAAGGCGCAGGCCGCTGAGCACGGCCGGCTGGAGGAGCTGGAGCGGATGGTGAAGGCAGAGAAAACCAAACTTGATGCCAAGGCAAAGGTTCTGGCCGAGGACCACGCGGCCTTCGCGCTCCTCGAGGAGAGGTCTCACATGGCACTGAAGGCACTCTATGAGAAGGGCTTGGAGAAGCCGCTGACCACCGACGAGGATGGTCCCGCCCAGCTGCTTCCCAACTTGGTCGAGGCACTTGAGGAACTCATGAGCGGCATCAGCCCCATGGTAGAGGAAGAGGCTCGCGTCCTTTCTTCAGCTGCGCTGACGCGCGTCTTCAGCCACCTCCATCTTCACGATCCTGCCGCCCGCCTTGACGAGCTGTTGGAGCCCGTGGACAACGAGCACTGCGCAGCCACAGCCGTGAAGGGTCAGGTGGAGGCCCTGCTGAAGAAGTTCCGCGCCTTCGCTCCCGCGCCTTCGACCGGCAGTGCTACTAATCCTGCAGCCCCGGCCGGTGGTACAGGTGAAGGCGACGCCACCAAGGAAGGAGCGCCTCTTGCGGGCGCTGGCGGTGTCCAGGGATGACTTGCTTGCGGCTCCTTTCCTGTTTAAACTCCTGCAGCATGTACCGTGCCTCATGGAGGCATTTAAACTTGCATTTTATACTCAGAGAACAATATGTCTTGTAATATTTGCTTTGAGATTTTGCGATTTCCTTCCCATTTGCTTTACGTTCTACGTCGGCAGAGCCCGACCCCGCGCATACCTTAGCCGCCAATGGGTCGTCCGGATCACCAGGACGAGACCAAGGAGTGAGGGGCTACATGGCCGGTTAGGCTCCTGAGTCCTGATGCTCAGGAGTCCCCCTTGATGCGCAAAAAGCTTATGGAAAGGAGATGCAAGGGTAGGTTTAGTGTTCTACGTCGGCACGGCCCGACCCCACGCATACCT
Organism: Aegilops tauschii subsp. strangulata; assembly: GCF_002575655.3. Lineage (NCBI taxonomy): Eukaryota > Viridiplantae > Streptophyta > Magnoliopsida > Poales > Poaceae > Aegilops > Aegilops tauschii. Next base: position 328,164,696 of record NC_053040.3, read on the forward strand.
CAACCGCCGTTGGATCATCCGGATCACCAGGACGAGACCAAGGAGTGAGGGGCTATGTGTCCAGTTAGGCTCCTGAGTCGCGATGCTCAGGAGTCCCCCTTGATGCTCAAACGACCTTCATACCTTTGTCCTCGCCAAGGCTCGGCTCGGGAGGGGCGCGCGACGACCAGGTCCGGGGGACCTGGCTGGGTGGCGTACGCTTGGGCGTGACCCAAGGGAGCCCCCGTGCCCAGCCCCCTCGCGCGACTCTCCCGAGGGGAGGTGTTGCGATGAGGCCAGACACTGAGCTCAAGGGCTCCTTGAGGTTGATACGGCCGCGAGGCCGCCCTAAGTTCTTTATCACCAGCGCGGAGCATAGCGCTTCCGCACTTGCACGGGCATAGCCGCTCCTCGGCAGTGTCGACGGCTAGCGCGAGGCATGGTGCTTCCACTGTTACGTGGGAGGGGACTCCCTACTGCGGAGAGCCCCCGGGGCGTGTACAACCCCGCCCTGACATGTGGCTTGCACGACAGGGCAAGACGAGGTGTGTCTGGGCACTCGTGAGCCAGCACGGGACTCACGAGGCCATACCTCAAGGCGGGTTGTGCCTAGTCTTGATTCTTGATGGCTGTGGTGGTCCTGCGAGATGGTTAGACAACCTGCACTGAACGAATCTCCTGAGGTTATCGCGTGAGAAGGCCAAGCACCAACGACCCCAGGAGGTGACGTGAATGGGGCCGGCCCGCCAGACAGAGCTCAGTCGTTGGATTTATCGATGCTGCAGGGACGGGCCCGAGCACAGACGCCGTGCCTAGCCTTCTTATGTGAAGGGCCCTGAAGAAAGACGATCGGCGTGCGGCTCCCATGGTGGGCGGCAATCAAGTAGGAGATAACCATAGATAGATTATGCATGGAAGCAAACTAGCTCAGGTAAATGCAAGAACGATACACGCCACTGGGTCAGACCCGAGCGGCTTGGGGATGATGCAGCCCGAGGGGTGCCCCCAGCAAAGTAAGCTAAAGATGCAAAGGGATACATGCCACAAGGACGGATGAGGGAGTCCTGGATTAGGGGGTCGTCGGACAGCCAGACTATATACTTTGGCCGGACTGTTGGACTATGAAGATACAAGATTGAAGACTTCGTCCCGTGTCCGGGTGGGACTCTCCTTTGTGTGGAAGGCAAGCTTGGCAATTCGGATATGTATATCTCCTCCCTTGTAACCAACTCTATGTAACCCTAGCCCCCTCCGGTGTCTAGATAAACTGGAGGGTTTAGTCCGTATGACAACAACAATCATAATCATAGGCTAGCTTCTAGGGTTTAGCCTCTACGATCTCGTGGTAGATCAACTCTTGTAATACTCATATCATCAAGATCAATCAAGCAGGAAGTAGGGTATTACCTCCATCGAGAGGGCCCGAACCTGGGTAAACATTGTGTCCCCCGCCTCCTGTTACCATCCACCTTAGACGCACAGTTTGGGACCCCCTACCCGAGATCCGCCGGTTTTGACACCGACATTGGTGCTTTCATTGAGAGTTCCACTATGCCGTCACGATAAAGGCTTGATGGCTCCTTCGATCATCGACAACGATGCAATCCAGGGTCAGGTTTTTCTCCCCGGACAGATCTTCGTATTCGGCGGCTTCGTACTGCGGGCCAACTCGCTTGGCCATCTGGAGCAGATCGAGAGCTACGCCCCTGGCCATCAGGTCAGGTCTGGAAGCTTGAACTATACTTCCGACATCCGCGGAGACTTTATCTTCGACGGATTCGAGCCCATGTCAGGTGCGCCGCACAGTCACGACGAGCATGACTTAGCTCTGTCGTCGGACGGTGTTTGGGAGATCACACCTGTGGCTACTCCAGCCCTCAATCCGGAGCAGATCGTGCCATCCGAGGATGGGTGGTTGGACCCCGCCACGGAAGCCGCACACTCAGCGGCGATAGAGTCGAATACTGACTTCACCTCCTATGTGACCTGTGTTACCGGACCCTTGGATTCGCCCCCGTCCACAGGCTCCAAACCGCTTGCGTCCGTGCCTATCGAATCTGACTGGGCACCGATCATGGAGTTTACCTCCGCGGATATCTTTCAGCACTCGCCCTTGGGCGACGTGCTAAATTCATTGAGGTTTCTCTCCTTGTCAGGAGACCCTTGGCCGAACTATGTCCGGCTTGAGGGGGAAGCGGACGACGAAATTCATTCCCCACCCCCACCCACTTAACAGCCACTGTCGACGACTTAACCGACATGCTCGATTTCGACTCCGAAGACATCGACTGTATGGACGACGATGCAGGAGAAGAACAGGAACCACCGCCCATAGGGCGCTGGACTGCCACCTCATCATATGATATATACATGGTGGACACCCCCAAAGAAAGCGATGGCAATAAGGGAACGGAGGATAATCCCCTCGAGAAGCAATCTATGCACCGGCGTCATCGGCGCCGCTCTAAGCCCCGCCATAGCAAAAGCAGCAATACCGGCACAAGAGACAATAACGCTGCAGATAGTGCCGAAGACGAAGACAATCCCCTCCAGCCAGGCTTCGAGCGGGAGGATGGGCAAGCTAGCCCTAAGGAACAGGCAGCAGACGGAGAATCAGAGGATGACAATTACATGCCCCTCTCCGAAGACGAGGTGAGCCTCGGCGACGAAGAATTTATCATGCCTGAGGATCCCGTCGAGCAGGAGCGCTTCAAGCGCTGGCTTATAGCCACAGCAAAAAGCCTGAAGAAAAGCAACAACAGCTTCAAGCTGACCAAGATCTGCTAGCGGATAGATGGACTGAGGTCCTGGCAGCCGAGGAATACGAACTCGAGCGCCCAACCAAAAGTTACCCAAAGCGCATGTTGCTACCCCAACTTGAGGAGGAAGCATTAAAGCCTACACTACCAGCGTATGATGCGGCTGACCGGCCACCTCGTGGCCGAGACAAAGCGGCATATCAGCCAGAAGTCCAGCCCGCACCCTGTCGCCAGTCAAGGAAAAACACCAAGGCCCGGGGCAACACGCAGGACCTGCGAGATGTATTGGAAAACAAAGCAGGACATACAAGATCGATCTACGGATCACGGGGGCGCGCCCCAACGCGTGACGACGACCGTCACGCCGGATATACTAACAAATCCGGCCGGGCCGAATACAGCAGACAAGACTCGTATGAACTGCGTTGTGACATAGCCCGGCACAGAGGCGCTGCACACCCCCTATGCTTCACTGACGAAGTAATGGATCACGAATTGCTAGAAGGGTTTAAACCCGTAAACATTGAATCATATGATGGTACAACAGACCCCGCGGTATGGATTGAAGATTTCCTCCTCCACATCCACATGGCCCGCGGTGACGATGTACATGCCATCAAGTACCTCCCACTAAAACTCAAAGGACCGGCTCGGCATTGGCTGAATAGCCTACCGGCAAACTCCATTGGCACCTGGGAGAACTTGGAAGACGCATTCCTTGACAACTTCCAGGGCACTTATGTGCGACCACCGGATGGTGATGACTTGAGTCACATAACCCAACAGCCCGGGGAGTCGGCCAGGAAATTCTGGACTCGGTTCCTAACTAAAAAGAACCAAATTGTCGACTGTCCGGATGCCGAGGCCTTAGCGGCATTTAAGCATAACATCTGTGATGAGTGGCTTGCCCGACACCTCGGCCATGAGAAGCCAAAGTCCATGGCAGCCCTCAGGACACTCATGACCCGCTTTTGTGCGGGCGAGGACAGCTGGCTGGCTCGCAGCAACAACACTTCAAGAAATCCTGGCAATTCAGATGCCAGAGATAGCAACGGCAAGCCACGTCGCAACAGACACAAACGCCGCAACAATGGTGACAACGCCGAAGACACAGCAGTCAATGCTGGATTCAGTGGCTCTAAATCTGGTCAGCGGAAAAAGTCATTCAAAAGAAGCAATCCGGGCCCGTCCAGCTTGGACCGCATACTCGATCGCTCGTGTCAAATTCACGGCACCCCCGATAAACCAGCCAACCACACCAACAGAGAATGCTGGGTGTTCAAATAGGCTGGTAAATTGAATGTCGAAAACAAGGAAAAGGGGCTGCATAGCGACGACGAGGAGGAGCCCTGGCCGCCGAACACAGGAGGACAAAAGAAATTTCCTCCCCAAGTGAAAACGGTGAACATGATATACGCCACCCATATTCCCAAGCGGGAATGGAAGCATGCACTAAGGGACGTCTATGCGATGGAGCCAGTCGCCCCAAAGTGCAACCCATGGTCTTCTTGTCCGATCACTTTCGATCGCAGGGACCACCCCACCAGTATCCGTCATGGCGGTTCTGCTGCATTGGTCCTTGACCCCATCATTGACGGATTTAACCTCACTCGAGTCCTTATGGACGGTGGCAGCAGCCTGAACCTGCTCTATCAGGATACAGTGCGCAAAATGGGTATAGACCCCTCGAGGAGCAAACCCACAAAAACCACCTTTAAAGGTGTCATACCAGGTGTAGAGGCCTGTTGCACGGGCTCAATCACACTGGAAGTGGTCTTCGGATCTCCGGACAACTTCCGAAGCGAGGAGTTAATCTTCGATATCGTCCCCTTCCGTAGTGGCTATCACGCACTACTCGGACGAACCGCATTCGCCAGATTCAATGCGGTACCGCATTATGCATACCTCAAGCTCCAAATGCCAGGACTTCGCGGGGTTATAACAGTTAATGGAAACACAGAACGCGCGCTCCATACGGAGGAGGACACTGTGGCCCTCGCAATAGAAGTGCAAAGCAGCCTTCTGAGACAAACCGCCAATTCGGCGAAAAAGCCCCCGGACACCTTCAAGTGAGTCCGGAGTACCCTGCAACAGGATCGCCCGGCACGTTCTGAGCTCTCCTAGAAATTCGGCCTCCGTCCTAGTCCCAGTCAAGCGGCAAAATTTACGCCGCACGTACATAATTACGCACTCAAGATACCATGGGCATAGGCGGAGGCACGGCTATGGCACGGCCCACAATGTGGCTCAACCGCCTCAGGACCCGTATATCTTTAACATTTTCTTCCTTTTAGGCCCCTATTCTCTGAAGGCCTGTGACACCCAAATTTTTTAATTGGTTTTATCAAAATCTTTTATTTGATTTGAGGAGGGTATTTAAATTTTCTTCTAAAAGGATTTTTCCCTCTCAAAATATCTCCTTTTGTGACAAATGTTTTGTTTGGTTTCACCCTAGGCTTGATTGTTGATCTTGGAGATTTTTTTCATCCCATGTTGGCTCAAGGGTTTTTCTTTTGGAAAAATATATTTGAAAATCTTTTAAATAAATCCTATGGCTTTTGGAGTGACCTTTTCCCCTTTCAAAAATTCTTCTTGCCATGACCCAAGTGGAAATCCTCTCCCAAAAACCTTTCCCCATCCTTGGATCATGATTTACTTCAAATCCAGCAAGTTGAACCTCTCCATATTTTTGTTTCCATTTAATTCTTATCAAAAACAATTTCTGCCTTCTATTCTAGCTCTTGGAGATTTACAAAGGAGCTACCCTTTCTGCTTTGAGTTTTGCCTCCAAACCTTTTTCCCTAGCTAGTCCTTAGAGCCCTCAACCAAGATCCATGAAGATCCACTGGTCTCCAGTTCAAAATTTTCAAATTGTACTTGCTGCAAGTTTGGACCTTATTTTCCAAATTTGATGAAATTCATTTGAATTCTCCTCCTAAAAATCTGAGAAAAATCAGGCAGCCTCTGGATGCATTGAGAGGTCACCTCACCAAGTCCCAGCTCCAGAAATTTTTTTCTTCATGCCAAATCATTTCGTCGAACACCTGCAGTGCACTGTTCCTATCAAGTTCAGTTTTCAGAGCAACAGTTTCAGAGATGCACTGTCGTTTTCTTCAGAGCCCGTTGTCGATCTCGCCAGTACCCCGGTGTCGCCGTGCTTCCTGTCCTCTCCTTTTGATCCCTGCGCCGCACGAGCTCCTGGAGTCTTGCGGGCGTCGGCGACGAGCAGGAGGAGGTGCGCCACCCGTGAGCGACGGCAGCGGCGGCTTTGCGGCCGCCAGAGAGAGGCGCAGCATGGACGGCGCCACCCAGCGCCGCCCAAGCCACCGGAGGTCGCCGCGTGGCCCTCCACTCCCCCGTGCGCGCTGCCACCCTTCGTCGTGAACTGCTAGGCGCGGAGCGCGCTCTTTGCCGCCGCCGTGCCCATACGGCCGCCCCGTCGATGATCGACGCATTACGCCAAGCTCGACCGAGGATTAGCGGGGGAACGGCATCAGTGAACCTCCCGGATGTTGCCTGGCCACTTGAACTCCCTGCCCAACCCCTGCCTCGCCGTAATCGCTCGCCGGAGATATCCCGTTCACGGCCACCCCCTCGAATCGCCTATAAATAGAGGCCCCGAGCTCGAACACGAACTCACACCACCCCTACGCACCACCAATACCACGCCAAGCCACTGGTAGAGCCACGAGGGAGCCTTCTTCCCCAACTTCGGCCGCCTCGACCCGCCACGGGACCCAGCTCGATTCGCTCCCGTGCGTGCACCTCTACCCCTCATCTCTTGCCAGTAGCCCCCTTATGCATCCACTCTGCTGACCCGCGCTTCAATTTGGAGATTGCAGCACCCACCGGAGTTCTCCACCATCGCCCGAACCACCGTCCGCCGGAGAAAGTGTCGCCGTCGACGTGGTGCTCTCCGACGACCAAGTCCACCACCCACCGACGCGGAAGAACATGCTGAACCTCTTGGTACCCTCCGATCTCTCTGTCTCGCCATGGTTCGACGCCGGCGACCACCGCAGCCTTCGGGCGCCGATGAGCTCCGTTGGCCGTTTTTAAACCAGACATGTGGACCCCCCCGTCAGCCTCTCTTCTTTCTCCCCCTCGAACCGTTTTCTGTTGGCGCCTTCGGGCAAATGTGCTTTCCCTTCGGGCTGGCGCATTTCTTTCCGAACCGTTTTCTGCTTTCTCAGTTAAGTCCCTGGTTCTTTTCTGTTTCATCACAGATTAGTCCCTGGACTAAAACCCTTATAACTTTTTAATAAAAGATGATTTTTGATTGATTCTTTTTCTGACAGTCTTGTATTTTTGTCTAGTTTTTATAGTATTTATTTGGAAAATTTTGGAACAACTTTTATGCACGCGATGGTTTTCACGTTAGTGTGCGTTTTCGCTATACCGTAGGTTCCGGAAGAGGTGACGGAGCCGCGAACTTCGCCGAGCTAGACTCCGGCTTCTCCGAACCAGGCAAGCATGTTTGAACCTTTGATATGGTAGGTGTTTTGCATGTTTGCTTGAATGGGTTGCGCATGGCATATGAGCATCGGTGAGTATCTCGTTGCATGTAAAGCAACTATCCGTGTGTTCTGATGTTACCGTGATCTTTGATGAGAGATGGCCTGGTCATGTGGTGACATCAAAGTTAGTGAGGTGGTATTGTTGTAGCATGCCAGCCTTACGTCATTCGTTAAACTCCGACGTTAACGTGGACTGAGTCACGTTACCGTTCTTCCCCTTTCGTGCTGCCACATGTTTTCTGCAAAGGATACGGTTTAGTAAGTTGTTAACCTCTTTCCGTGTACACACCAAATAGAGGGGCCGGGATGAGGGTTCCATGGCCCTGGATTAAAGCCAGTCATCCGGTCAGGGGGCATGGGTGTTTCCGGTTGGGACCGAGAGGGGGGCACCCCTTAGAGCGCGCGTATATAAATTTGATCCCATGCTACGCGAGGTTGTAGCCTCCCCGTCTCAAGGTTTTTCTTGAACGTTGCCGAGGGTGATTCCTGGCATCGGAATGTTGAATGGGCATGTACTAGATTGATGTGTTTCTCCCAAAACACCGTAAACGGAACTAGTCCTTGTGACTACTGAAATCCGTTGGCTGTGGTTAAAGTACAAACTCTGCAGAGTCAAATCCTTCTGAGTCATCATGTCCATGATCAAGGACCATGGCCAGTATATCCATATCTATGTCAGTCCTCGTGGTCAAATCCCCGGTGAACAAACTTGAGTGGTATACCCGTTTGAATTGTTATTCCTGTGGATGGACTAACCTTTATTTTATCTCGTACTTGAATATTCCCGTGAAATGAATTAAATTCATGAGCTACTGAATTATTAAGTTTTGGAATATAAGCCCTTTATGTGATGTCGCTCAGACGTCCGACTGTGGCACTCTCGTTATTTACTTTTGATATAAGCCCTTTATGTGATGTCGCTCAGACGTCCGACTGTGGCACTCTTGTCATTTACTTTCAATATAAGCCCTTTATGTGATGTCGCTCAGACGTCCGACTGTGGCATGTCCGTCATTTACATTTGATATAAGCCCTTTATGTGATGTCGCTTCAGACGTCCGACTGTGGCACGCACTGTCTTTTATATTCTATCATAAGCCCTTTATGAGGTGTCGCCTTGACGCCCGACTGCGGCATTGTTATTTCATTTTTACCCTTCCGAGGAGTCTTTCAAACACTCGATTGGCCCTCAGTATTACTATGGGATTTCGGGAGGACCACCGCCCGACTTCCCTTTTATATTTCCATGCATTGCTATTTTATTATCTGAGTGCGCTTTGCTAATATGTTCATATGCATCATGTTTACATTTGTTATATCTTATGTCCGAACTGTCTTGCGAGTACTTTCATAGTATTCACCTGGCTTGTTGATTTGGCCAGATGTTGACGAAGGCGATCTTATGGATGAAGAGTTTGATAGCGAGTCCGACGCCTGGAGGAGTCCCAGTCAGTCCCGTGCGATCCTGGATATTGGTCACTTGTATTATATACGCTTCCGCCACCCACAATAAGTATCCTCGAGCCTCACTCCGACGCTCGAAGAGCTGTTAGATTCAGGAGTCATGTCATCCACTTCACTGTGATTTTTTCCACTGCCGCTTTTATCGTGAGCTAGTAGTTATGCCACCCCTATCCGCCTTTAAGTATTATTGGCGAGTTTGTAATAAATTGTTGAGCAGTCTCCGCTCAACCTTGTATTATATTCAGTACTCCTGGTATTTTTCTTCTGTGATCAAGACTTTGTCTACCAGTAAGAAGGATTCTTCTCTACTGGTCCGTAAAAGGGATCGATTTCTCAATAAATATTTTTATTGGAAAACCGGTCGTGACAAGCTTGGTACCAGAGCCAGGCTGACTGTAGGAAGCCACTAGGTGCGATCGCTAATCGGTTATTAGCGTCTTTAGTGCCTTTTCAGCATTTTGCAATTGTAGCTATTTTCTGTTGGTCATCATAAATTTATGATTTGACTACTCAGAATTTTTGCCTACTTTTGTAGATGGCTGGCAACGACTGCGAGACTCGGGTGTTCACTAACGTGCCCGAGGGGTTTGTCAAACTCCTCGTCTCCATCACCAAGCTCGCGATTGGGCCAGCGACTCGTCCGGAGTTCACGCTTTACCAGCACAAGCTCAGCGATGACGTGTCTATGCACCAAGCTGTGGTGCAATTCAAGGGAGGACGTTCTGCGTCACGCCACTTCCGTTTTGTGGGAAGGGCCATGCCTACGGAGAGGCATGCCATGCAGATGGCCGCCCGTGAGGCAATAGCTCGCCTTCGGGATATCCTTCCTATGATGAAGACTCGTCGCTACCGCTACCTCCCATGCCATGTGCCATATACTTGTCACTATGCATTCGCCTGCCATAGGGGAGAGCGGGATGAAGCTATCGAGATGCTTGTCGAGTACCTCAAAGCTCTGGAGGAATCTTTCGACAACCTCGTGGACGACCTTGTGGCTTCCCGCATGGACTTAGTTCGGGGCGGTCCTGCCAGCAGGAAGGAGCTTCTCCACATGGCACCGCCACTGACTTTCGTCTCGTCCTCGGCATCTTATTCACCGGCCATTTTGGCCACTGCTCGCCGTCTGCCTACCACTGAGGAGTTCGACCGAGTCATCGCTCCTACTCCAGTCAGAGCTGCACCGCCTGCCGCACACGCTCTGCCGCTTGTCGCTCCCGCGCCATCACCTCAGCGCAGTGCTACGCGCCTGGAGCCTACTAGGGAGGAGGTGGAGGTTGAGTCTCCTGCACCGCTGGGTCTTACCCTCGGCAGGGGGAAGGAAACCTTCACCATCTCCGACTGAGTGCGCTTAGTAGCCGCGCGTTGTGCCTGCATGTTTGTTATGTTTTATGTACTTAAGTTTGTAGTAGTTGTGTGCGCTGCATTCCGGAGGAGTGTGCTAGTCTAAATAACATGTCAGGAATGTGTACGCACATCCTGAGTGCTGTATCGTATGTTTGCGTTTCGCGTGTAAGATATGTACCAAGCAGTCCTTCTCCGTGCGAAATCGTTTATGTTCTTGAAAAATCTTGAGGTCCTTTAAATTTTTGCCTTTGCAAGATTTTCCTTGTACCACACAGTTCTTCTTATGATTTTTGCAAAATAATACCCCAGAGTGGAAAATGTATCGTCCTTGGACTCGTTCCATGCCCAATCAACCAGAAGAAGTTTATGGAGCACAGACCAACAACAATTTCACTCAGGGACAGTCTAGTCAATAGGACAGTGAGGCAGCCTTGTCTCAAGTATGCCGCCTCTTCGAACAAAGCCAACAGCAACACCAAGAGATGATGAATCACGTCATCAATATGGGGAATCACCGTGAGCCATACCAACCACACTCCAAGTTGTCTGAACTGCAGAAGACACGCCCTCCAACGTTTGCTCACACTAATAGGCCACTTGAAGCCGATGATTGGCTTCGTGACATCGAAAGAAAGCTGATTATTGCTCAGTGTTCAGATCATGAGAAGGTGCTTTATGCACCTCACTACCTCACTGGAGCAGCTGCAGCATGGTGGGAAAACTTCTTACACATGCATCCCAGTGAACACAACATCACCTGGGAAGAGTTTAAGGAAGGCTTTAGTGGGGCACACATCCCCAGGAGCATCATAAAGATCAAGAAAATAGAATTTGATGACCTCAAGCAGAGAGGCATGTCCGTAACAGAATACAACGGTCAGTTTACCCAGCTATCTCGTTATGCCTACGATGAACATATGACTGAGAACAAAAGGATGGAAAAATTTCTGGACGGCCTAGCGCCAGCATTAAGATGCCAACTAGTCGTACACACTTTCCCAGATTTCAAAACTCTGGTTGACAAGGCCATTACCTTGGAGAATGAGCGCCGCAGTCTAGAGGATATCCGTAAGCGGAAAAGGGACAAGACAACCCTTGCGCGCAACAATCGAAGCAAGACTGAGGTTCCGAGGAATGAAGCAAGAAAATCCACGACTACTGATCTAAGGCCAACCAGGCAGTTTCATTCAAGGGACAAGGACTTCACGTACCGTCCAGGGGTCACTTGCTATGCTTGTGGTGAAGAAGGGCACTATGCCAAACAGTGCCCAAAACCAAGGAACTCGGCCCCCAAGCCGAACAATGGTGGGAACAATCCAGCCCCCAAGCGCAACAATTTTCAATCCCAGCAACAATCACAGGAAGGGTCACCTGAACCATGTGACCAGGGAAGAAGCCCAGAATGCCCCAGACATCGTACTCGGTACGTTCCCTGTCAACACAGTACCTGCCACGGTTTTGTTTGATTCTGGAGCTTCTCACTCGTTCGTTTCGAAGAGTTTTGTTTTACAACATGGTTTTCCGATACTTCCCTTGGAAAAATCTATGATCATCAAGTCCCCCGGAAATAAGCAGATCGCTCAGAGTTACTGCCAAGGAGTGATCATTGATTTCGAAGGACTAAAGTTTCAGGCTAATCTCATCGTGTTGGAAAATAAAGGACTGGATGTCATCCTAGGGATGGACTGGTTGACCACCAACAAGGGATTTATTGATTGTTTCAATCGGACTGTGATTCTCACTCATCATCCCGGCAAGACAATAAAGGTTACAGCTCAAGAGAGACCACGGTCACGGCAACCAAAGCTGAACAAAGTGGACATTTCAGAATTGAGAAAAGTTCCAGTGGTGTGCGAATTTCCCGACGTATTCCCTGAAGAACTACCAGGCATGCCACCAGACCGAGAGATAGAGTTCAGCATTGAACTAGCACCTGGCACCACTCCCATCTATAATAAACCTTATAGAATGGCACCCTCAGAATTGGTAGAATTGAAGAAGCAGATAAAGGAATTACTGGACAAAGGATTTATTCGAGCCAGCTCCTCACCATGGGGTTCGCCAGTTTTATTCGCCAAGAAAAAGGATGGGACACTGAGACTGTGTATAGACTATCGAGCTCTCAATATGGTCACCATCAAAAACAAATATCCGATGCCACGGATAAATGATTTGTTTGATCAGCTCGCGCAAGCCAAGGTGTTCTCAAACATTGATTTAAGATCGGGATATCATCAACTGAAAGTACGGACTGAAGATATCCCTAAGACGGCATTCACCTCCAGATACGGATTATATGAATTCACAGTGATGCCTTTTGGACTGACGAACGCCCCCGCGTATTTTGTCCACCTCATGAACAAAGTGTTTATGAAATTCATGGACAAATTTGTTGTGGTGTTCATTGACGACATTCTGGTATATTCAAGGACACCAGAAGACCATGCTGAACATCTCAGAATTGTTTTGGGAGAATTAAGGAAACATCAATTGTACGCCAAATTTAGCAAGTGTGAATTTTGGCTAAGACAAGTTGGTTTTCTAGGCCATATATTAACCCAAGAAGGCGTGGCCGTAGACCCAGAAAAGGTCAAAGCCATACTCGACTGGAAACCACCAGCCAACGTGACAGATGTACGGAGTTTCCTTGGAATGGCTGGATATTACCGGAGATTTATTGAAGGATTCTCCACTGTGGCAAAACCGATGACACAGTTGCTCAAGAAAGACAAGAAATTTGTATGGACGGAAGCATGCGAGAAAAGCTTCCAAGAACTCAAGAAGAAACTAACAACAACACCAGTTTTGACCGTGCCGGACATACACAAGAGTTTTGAAGTGTGTTGTGACGCGTCCCGGAAGGGCCTCGGGTGCGTGCTGATGCAGGATGGCAAAGTTGTCGCGTATGCTTCCAGGCAACTACGGAAGCATGAGGAAAATTATCCTACTCATGACTTGGAGCTAGTAGCAGTCATCCATGCACTCAAGGAGTGGAGGCACTTTCTGTTGGGAAACCCTTGCGAAATATATACGGACCATAAGAGCCTTAAGTATATTTTCACACAACCAGAGCTGAATTTACAACAACGACGCTGGTTGGAATTGGTCAAGGACTATGATGTCGGCATTCACTATCATCCAGGGAAAGCAAATGTAGTGGCAGATGCTCTTAGTCGGAACCCCAGCCCGGGCAACGACAATCCACAGAACTTGAGACCGGAGTTTCAGCAGGAGTTTGCTAGACTCAACATGGTGTTAGTCTCTGAGGGCACCGTATCAAATCTGGAGATACATCCCACCCTAATGGAACAAATTAAGAAGGCTCAGCAGGGGCATCCCAGCATCGAAGGTATAAAGAGAAAAATGAGCCTTGGCAAGGCTTCAGAGTTCGTCACAGACAATGAAGGAATATTATGGTACGGGGACAGACTCTGCGTACCAAACATTGAGGAACTCAAGCAACAAATCCTAACCAAAAGCCACACCGCTCCATACTCGATCCACCCTGGAGGAACCAAAATGTACAAAGACATTCAGGAAAGATTTTGGTGGCACAGTATGAAAAGGGATATAGCCGCATTTATTGCTTGTTGCGATTCATGTCAGCGCATTAAAGCCGAGCATCAAAAGCCAGCAGGGCTACTCCAGCCAAACCGGATACCTGAGTGGAAATGGGATGAAATCGGAATGGACTTCATCGTCGGACTACCTCGATCGCAACGCGGAAATGATGCCGTATGGGTCATCACAGATAGGCTAACCAAGGTAGCACATTTCATTCCCGTGAAGACGACCTACTCCACTCAAAGGCTAGCCAAGCTATATCTCTCCCATATAGTTTGTTTGCATGGAGTCCCAAAGACTATAATATCCGACCGAGGCACTCAATTTGTCTCTAAATTTTGGGATCACTTACAACAAGCTCTGGGCACACAACTAGCATTCAGTACAGTGTACCACCCCCAGACGGATGGACAAAAGGAACGCGTAAACCAAATCCTAGAGGACATGCTGAGAGCCTGTGTGCTCACCTATGGATCCAGTTGGGAAGAAAGTTTGCCATATGCCGAGTTTGCTTACAACAACAGTTACCAAGCCAGCTTACAAATGGCACCCTTTGAAGCATTGTACGGACGGAGGTGTCGTACCCCACTGAATTGGTCAGAAACGGGTGACAGTCGTATCTTCGGCCCAGACATGCTCAAGGAGGCCGAGGAGAAGGTTAAACAGATCAGGGACAGACTCAAGACAGCCCAAAGCCGGCAGAAGAGCTATTACGATCAGAAACATCATGAGGTCAGCTTTGAACCCGGTGATTACGTATACCTACGAGTATCTCCTATGAGGGGCCTACAACGGTTCATAATTAAGGGGAAGCTAGCCCCGAGATTTATTGGACCATTCTGTGTGATTGCACGAAGAGGCACAGTAGCCTACCAACTAGACCTACCCAAGGAGCTGTCAGACGTCCACGACGTGTTCCATGTCTCATAGTTGAGGAAATGTATGAGTAACCCGGAAAAGCATGTGTCTCATGAGAGCATTGATGTGCAACCAGATCTCACCTACAGAGAACGGCCAGTAAAGATATTGGAAGAGTCTGAACGGAGGACCCGACAGAAAACAACTAAATTTTTCAAGGTTCAATGGAGCAACCACACCGAGGATGAAGCTACATGGGAAAGGGAAGATTTTCTCCAGGCAGAGTATCCATATCTATTTGAGGACCAGCAGTAATCTCGAGGACGAGATTTTTCCTAAGGTGGTAGGTGTTGTGACACCCAAATTTTTTAATTGGTTTTATCAAAATCTTTTATTTGATTTGAGGAGGGTATTCAAATTTTCTTCTAAAAGGATTTTTCCCTCTCAAAATATCTCCTTTTGTGACAAATGATTTGTTTGGTTTCACCCTAGGCTTGATTGTTGATCTTGGAGATTTTTTTCATCCCATGTTGGCTCAAGGGTTTTTCTTTTGGAAAAATATATTTGAAAATCTTTTAAATAAATCCTATGGCTTTTGGAGTGACCTTTTCCCCTTTAAAAAATTCTTCTTGCCATGACCCAAGTGGAAATCCTCTCCCAAAAACCTTTCCCCATCCTTGGATCATGATTTACTTCAAATCCAGCAAGTTGAACCTCTCCATATTTTTTTTCCATTTAATTCTTATCAAAAACAATTTCTGCTCTCTATTCTAGCTCTTGGAGACTTACAAAGGAGCTACCCTTTCTGCTCTGAGTTTTGCCTCCAAACCTTTTTCCCTAGCTAGTCCTTAGAGCCCTCAACCAAGATCCATGAAGATCCACTGGTCTCCAGTTCAAAATTTTCAAATTGTACTTGCTGCAAGTTTGGACCTTATTTGCCAAATTTGATGAAATTCATTTGAATTCTCCTCCTAAAAATCTGAGAAAAATCAGGCAGCCTCTGGATGCATTGAGAGGTCACCTCACCAAGTCCCAGCTCCAGAAAATATTTTCTTCATGCCAAATCATTTCGTCAAACACCTGCAGTGCACTGTTCCTATCAAGTTCAGTTTTCAGAGCAACAGTTTCAGAGATGCACTGTCGTTTTCTTCAGAGCCCGTTGTCGATCTCGCCAGTACCCCGGTGTCGCCGTGCTTCCTGTCCTCTCCTTTTGATCCCTGCGCCGCACGAGCTCCTGGAGTCTTGCGGGCGTCGGCGACGAGCAGGAGGAGGTGCGCCACCCGTGAGCGACGGCAGCGGCGGCTTTGCGGCCGCCAGAGAGAGGCGCAGCATGGACGGCGCCACCCAGCGCCGCCCAAGCCACCGGAGGTCGCCGCGTGGCCCTCCACTCTCCCGTGCGCGCTGCCACCCTTCGTCGTGAACTGCTAGGCGCGGAGCGCGCTCTCTGCCGCCGCCGTGCCCGTACGGCCGCCCCGTCGATGATCGACGCATTACGCCAAGCTCGACCGAGGATTAGCGGGGGAACGGCATCAGTGAACCTCCCGGATGTTGCCTGGCCACTTGAACTCCCTGCCCAACCCCTGCCTCGCCGTAATCGCTCGCCGGAGATATCCCGTTCACGGCCACCCCCTCGAATCGCCTATAAATAGAGGCCCTGAGCTCGAACACGAACTCACACCACCCCTACGCACCACCAATACCACGCCAAGCCACTGGTAGAGCCACGAGGGAGCCTTCTTCCCCAACTTCGGCCGCCTCGACCCGCCACGGGACCCAGCTCGATTCGCTCCCGTGCGTGCACCTCTACCCCTCATCTCTTGCCAGTAGCTCCCTTATGCATCCACTCTGCTGACCCGCGCTTCAATTTGGAGATTGCAGCACCCACCGGAGTTCTCCACCATCGCCCGAACCACCGTCCACTGGAGAAAGTGTCGCCGTCGACGTGCTGCTCTCCGACGACCAAGTCCACCACCCACCGACGCGGAAGAACACGCTGAACCTCTTGGTACCCTCCGATCTCTCTGTCTCGCCGTGGTTAGACGCCGGCGACCACCGCAGCCTTCGGGCGCCGATGAGCTTCGTTGGCCGTTTTTAAACCTGACATGTGGACCCCCCCCCGTCAGCCTCTCTTCTTTCTCCCCCTCGAACCGTTTTTTGTTGGCGCCTTCGGGCAAATGCACTTTCCCTTCGGGCTGGCGCATTTCTTTCCGAACCGTTTTCTGCTTTCTCAGTTAAGTCCCTGGTTCTTTTCTGTTTCATCACAGATTAGTCCCTGGACTAAAACCCTTATAACTTTTTAATAAAAGATGATTTTTGATTGATTCTTTTTCTGACAGTCTTGTATTTTTTTCTAGTTTTTTATAGTATTTATTTGGAAAAAATTTGGAACAACTTTTATGCACGCGATGGTTTTCACGTTAGTGTGGGTTTTCGCTATACCGTAGGTTCCGGAAGAGGTGACGGAGCCGCGAACTTCGCCGAGCTAGACTCCGACTTCTCCGAACCAGGCAAGCATGTTGAACCTTTGATATGATAGGTCTTTTGCATGTTTGCTTGAATGGGTTGTGCATGGCATATGAGTATCGGTGAGTATCTCGTTGCATGTAAAGCAACTATCCGTGTGTTCCGATGTTACCGTGATCTTTGATGAGAGATGGCCTGGTCATGTGGTGACATGAAAGGTAGTGAGGTGGTATTGTTGTAGCATGCCATCCTTACATCATTTATTAAACTCCGACGTTAACGTGGACTGAGTCACGTTACCGTTCTTCCCCTTTCGTGCTGCCACATGTTTTCTGCAAAGGATACGGTTTAGTAAGTTGTTAACCTCTTTCCGTGTACACACCAAATAGAGGGGCCGGGATGAGGGTTCCATGGCCCTGGATTAAAGCCAGTCATCCGGTCAGGGGGCATGGGTGTTTCCGGTTGGGACCGAGAGGGGGGCACCCCTTACAGCGCGCGTATATAAATTTGATCCCATGCTACGCGAGGTTGTAGCCTCCCCGTCTCAAGGTTTTTCTTGAACGTTGTCGAGGGTGATTCCTGGCATCGGAATGTTGAATGGGTGTGTACTGGATTGATGTGTTTCTCCCAAAACACCGTAAACGGAACTAGTCCTTGTGACTACTGAAATCCGTTGGCTGTGGTTAAAGTACAAACTCTGCAGAGTCAAATCCTTCCGAGTCATCATGTCCATGATCAAGGACCATGGCCAGTATATCCATATCTATGTCAGTCCTCGTGGTCAAATCCCCGGTGAACAAACTTGAGTGGTATACCCGTTTGAATTGTTATTCCTGTGGATGGACTAACCTTTATTTTATCTCGTACTTGAATATTCCCGTGAAATGAATTAAATTCATGAGCTACTGAATTATTAAGTTTTGGAATATAAGCCCTTTATGTGATGTCGCTCAGACGTCCGACTGTGGCACTCTCGTTATTTACTTTTGATATAAGCCCTTTATGTGATGTCGCTCAGACGTCCGACTGTGGCACTCTTGTCATTTACTTTCAATATAAGCCCTTTATGTGATGTCGCTCAGACGTCCGACTGTGGCATGTCCGTCATTTACATTTGATATAAGCCCTTTATGTGATGTCGCTTCAGACGTCCGACTGTGGCACGCACTGTCTTTTATATTCTATCATAAGCCCTTTATGAGGTGTCGCCTTGACGCCCGACTGCGGCATTGTTATTTCATTTTTACCCTTCCGAGGAGTCTTTCAAACACTCGATTGGCCCTCAGTATTACTATGGGATTTCGGGAGGACCACCGCCCGACTTCCCTTTTATATTTCCATGCATTGCTATTTTATTATCTGAGTGCGCTTTGCTAATATGTTCATATGCATCATGTTTACATTTGTTATATCTTATGTCCGAACTGTCTTGCGAGTACTTTCATAGTATTCACCTGGCTTGTTGATTTGGCCAGATGTTGACGAAGGCGATCTTATGGATGAAGAGTTTGATAGCGAGTCCGACGCCTGGAGGAGTCCCAGTCAGTCCCGTGCGATCCTGGATATTGGTCACTTGTATTATATACGCTTCCGCCACCCACAATAAGTATCCTCGAGCCTCACTCCGACGCTCGACGAGCTGTTAGATTCAGGAGTCATGTCATCCACTTCACTGTGATTTTTTCCACTGCCGCTTTTATCGTGAGCTAGTAGTTATGCCACCCCTATCCGCCTTTAAGTATTATTGGCGAGTTTGTAATAAATTGTTGAGCAGTCTCCGCTCAACCTTGTATTATATTCAGTACTCTTGGTATTTTTCTTCTGTGATCAAGACTTTGTCTACCAGTAAGAAGGATTCTTCTCTACTGGTCCGTAAAAGGGATCGATTTCTCAATAAATATTTTTATTGGAAAACCGGTCGTGACAAGCTTGGTACCAGAGCCAGGCTGACTGTAGGAAGCCACTAGGTGCGATCGCTAATCGGTTATTAGCGTCTTTAGTGCTTTTTCAGCATTTTGCAATTGTAGCTATTTTCTGTTGGTCATCATAAATTTATGATTTGACTACTCAGAATTTTTGCCTACTTTTGTAGATGGCTGGCAACGACTGCGAGACTCGGGTGTTCACTAACGTGCCCGAGGGGTTTTTCAAACTCCTCATCTCCATCACCAAGCTCGCGATCGGGCCAGCGACTCGTCCGGAGTTCACGCTTTACCAGCACAAGCTCAGCGACGACGTGAGAGTGATAAAGCTTTATAGTCTGATTGCCTTGTTCGCTGCGCTAAACACCTCCTTAAAGGACCATTTTTTTGGATAAAGAGTGTTTAAGATATACCCCGAACACCTCAGTACTAGTTACATGGGGGCAGAAGCCAACGACTAGCCAACTCTCAGATTTTATAAACGGCCGCACAGAAGGTAATATTTTAAATCAACAAGCGTTATATAACACACATGAACTCGTTTTCATATTACAGGATCACATGAGTACATTCATTCAAATATTACATCCTTAGCACATTCCTCTGCCACAAGGCGAGCACCCTTCAGGACACTGTCATAATACTTTTCGGGGTGGCGACGCTCCTTGCCCTTCGGCGGACCCTCCTTCACCGGCTTCTCGGCGTGCATCTTCGCCCAGTGCACTTTTGCACGGGCAAAGGCCCTGCGCGCACCTTCAATGCAGACGGACTGCTTTATGACTTCAAACCGTGGGCAGGCATTCACAAGCCGCTTTACCAGGCCGAAGTAGCTGCCAGGAAGGGGCTCGCCAGGCCACATCCGGACTATGAGACCCTTCATGGCCAGTTCGGCCACCTTGTGAAGCTCGACCAGTTGCTTCAACTGGTCGCTCAAGGGCATCGGATGTTCGGTCCCAGTATACTGAGACCAGAACAACTTCTCCATCGAGCTCCCTTCCTCGGCCCGGTAGAAATCCGCGGCATCCGATACGCTGCTGGGTAGATCTGCGAACGCTCCTGGAGAGCTCCGAATTCGGGTAAGTAAAAGGAAAGTTTCCTTCACATGCTTGCTTTGCATAATGAATGCCTTACCCGCCGCTATCTTCTTGACCGCCTGAATCTCCTGGAGGGCCTTTTGGGCTTCGGCCTTGGCATTTTGTGCGTTCTCGAGGGCCTTCGCAAGCTCGGACCCCTGCGTCTTAGAGTCACGCTCCAAGGACTCGTACTTCTTGACAAAATCCTGGAGCTCTTGCTGAACCTCGCCGACTCGGGCCTCTTGCTTCTCGCGCTCGGTGCGCTCCTTGGCCGCTTTGTCTTCGGCCTTGGACAGCGCCTTCTTCAGGGCCGCCACTTCGGTCGTGGCCCCTAGCAAAATTCATGACGATCCTATGATCTAACAACCACCTTCTTTTTTCTTTATCAATATACAGACAGGGTATTACTTACCTTTGTTTTCTTCGAGTTACCTCTTGGTAAGGCCGAGCTCTTCCTCGGACCGCTCAAGGTCCCGCTTCAGTCCGGAGACCTCCGCAGTACGAGCGGAAGCGGCCAGCAGCGAAGCCTGCTTATTCACATAGACATATTCTGATTAGACTCTTGTGATTATTATTTGATCCTCTGTTCGGCCTTTCTTTGCGAACACCAAACAGAGCATCAGGGGCTACTGTCTATGATGTAACATTTTCTCATAATTTGATTACTTACCTCAAAGCCTGTTAGGAGGCTGGCACAGGCTTCAGTCAGCCTGCTTTTGGCGGACCGAACCTTCTCGACCACCGCACTCATGATAGTGCGGTGCTCTTCGTCAATGGAAGCGCCGCGAAGTGCTTCCAGCAAGTTGTCTGATGCCTCTGGATGGACAAAGGCCATCGGCACAGATGGCTCGCCCCCCTTAGCGAAGGGTCGCCTGACAGAATCCGGAACCACTGGAGGTTCCGGCGTAGTATCCGGCTGGGGGCCAAACTTGCTGCCCCCGTCATTAGAGCCCACGGGAGTCTTGCCCCCCATGCGCCCAGCGTCTGGGATGTCGCCTTGGGGCGCCTCCAGAACTATCTCCCCTTGGTTCAGTGCCCTTTGAGACAACACCTCGACATCGTCCGTAGGGCGGGGGGAGGTGGCGGTCGGGAGTGAATCGATGTTCATCGCCGACTGGCCCAAAGACTCATCCGAAGAGGATACGTTGATATGGGCTTTGGATGGGCTGAATGATCTTGTTTGGCATGATAAGAAGCAATAAAACAAAACATACCAGAACTATTATGGTATCCGGATACTTACGACTTCGCCAGGGGCTTGTCCCTGGGCAACCACTCCTCGTCGCTATAAGCGGCTGTTGTGGAGTAGTCCGGAAGGAGGGTCCTTCCCTTCTTGGACCCTTAAGCCTCCCCGGATGGGGCGGCCTTCCTTTTCTTCTCTCCCCCGGCTGGGGGGAGAACTTTCCTCTTCCTCCTCCTCGTTTTCGTGGGAGGAGTGCGCCTCGGTGTTTTTGGACGATGAGTCCGATACGACCTTGCGCCGGAGACCTTTTCTGGTCCCCGCGGCCTTCTTCTTGGGCTTCTTCTCCGGCGCCTCATAGGGCGCTGGAACCAGCATCTCCGTTAAGAGAGCCCTTGCTGAATCTTCGGGTAGTGGGGCCAGACAATCGATCTGCTCCGCTGTCGCTACCCAGTCCTGTTAAAATGGCATGGAGGCTCGGATCCCTCACATGATTATACTGGGTAAAGGAACAACTTATGAGATATAAAGAGCTTACCGGATTGGCAGGGCGCTTTGCGCTGAGTCCGCGATCCTCGGTAAGGGGAGGAGGTACCTCGGCGGCCTTGAACAGCACCCTCCAGACGTCTTGGTGTGTCGTGTCGAAAAGCTCTCGCAGCGTCTGGTGCTTGGCCGGGTCGAACTCCCACATATTGAATGCCCGTCTTTGACATGGAAGGATCCGGTGGAAGAGCATGACCTGGACCACGTTGACAAGCTTGATTTTCTTCCTTATCATGTTTTTAACACAGTTCTGGAGTCCGGTCAGCTCCACCGATGAACCCCAGGATAGGCCCTTCTCTTTCCAGGAGGTGAGCCGCATGGGGATGCCGGATCAAAATTCAGGGGCCGCCACCCTGTTGGTGTTGCGCGGCTCGGTGATGTAGAACCACCCTGATTGCCACCCCTTCACGGTCTCCACATAGGAGCCTTCGAGCCAGGTGACGTTGGGCATTTTGCCCACCATGGCGCCTCCGCACTCCACTTGCTGGCCGACCACCACCTTCGGTTTCACGTTGAAGGTCTTTAGCCACAGGCCGAAGTGGGGCTTGATGCGGAGGAAGGCCTCGCACACGACGATAAACGCCGAGATGTTGAGAATGAAATTGGGGGCTAGATCATGGAAGTCCAACCCATAGTAGAACATGAGCCCGCGGACAAATGGGTAGAGGGGAAATCCCAGCCCGCGGACGAAGTGGGTGAGGAATACAACCCTCTCATGGGGTTCTGGAGTAGGGATGATCTGCCCCGCGTCTGGGAGCCGGTGCGCGATGTCTGCGGCCAGGTATCCGGCTTCCCGGAGCTTCATAATGTTCTCCTCTGTAACGGAGGAGACCATCCACTTGCCTCCCGCTCCGGACATGTTTGGAATGGCTTTACGGAGAAAATGAGAACTTGGGCGCTGGAGCTCGAGTGGGCGAGAATGGATGGGCAGGGGAAGAAGAAGGCGTGGGTGAAAAAGAGGAGTCCTTGTCCCTTTATAAAGGCGGTAGAAACTGTGCGCCTCCCTACTTGCACCCTGAAATCGCTTATTCCCCAAGCGCCGCGATTGATGGCACGGCTGGGTTACCCATATCCGTATTGATGAGAATCCCGTGATAAGGGGAACACGATCTCTGCTTCGACAAGACGTGCCTATAAAACCGCCTCGCAACACATGCAGTGGCAAGCGGGGAAAAACGGTTCGTATTGACCGGGCCACGGCAGGACGTCACGTTATGAAAAGTTGTCGGCAGATTAGATTTGTGGAATAATATGCTCTCTACGGTGGTATGTGGTATTTGTTTTGCAGAGCCGGACACGATCCTTGTGTTCAAAATCTTCTATGGAGTATTCGGAGGAGGAACCCGCCTTGCAATGCCGAAGACAATCTACGCGCCGGACTCGTCGTCATTGAAGCCTGGTTCAAGAGCTACTGAGGGAGTCCTGGATTAGGGGGTCCTCGGACAGCCGGACTGTTGGACTATGAAGATACAAGATTGAAGACTTCGTCCCGTGTCCAGGTGGGACTCTCCTTTGCGTGGAAGGCAAGCTTGGCAATTCGGATATGTAGATCTCCTCCCTTGTAACCGACTCTGTGTAACCCTAGCCCCCTCCGGTGTCTAGATAAACCGGAGGGTTTAGTCCGTAGGACAACAACAATCATAATCATAGGCTAGCTTCTAGGGTTTAGCCTCCACGATCTCGTGGTAGATCAACTCTTGTAATACTCATATCATCAAGATCAATCAAGCAGGAAGTAGGGTATTACCTCCATCGAGAGGGCCCGAACCTGGGTAAACATTGTGTCCCCTGCCTCCTGTTAATATCCGCCTTAGACGCACAGTTCGGGACCCCCTACCCGAGATCCGCCAGTTTTGACACTGACAACGGACCCACGCGGCCTGGGGATGAGGCAGCCCGACGGGCGCTCCCAGCTAAATAATCTTAGAAGATGTCACCTGGTTCTGTTGTCGAAGGGGTGTTGAGGTAGCTGAAGACGCGTGATGAAGGGGTTGCCCCTCACGAGCCACCGGGGCCCTGAGCCTCGGGAGGCTCTGGGGGTCCAGGCGGTTCCTTGAGGATCGTCTCCATCTCCGCCAGGACCGCGTGATGCCTGGCCTCCTGAGCCGCCAGGATGCTCCACAGGTTGCGCTGGAAGGTGGACGCCACGCTCGGCAGGCCAAAAGGCATGCAAACATAGCTGTGAGGCGGGCCCTCGCAGCGTCCCATGCGCGAAGGCCAGCAAAGCTACTGAGATGCGGCCCTGTTGAGCCTTGGGATGTCGACGCAGACGCGCAGCCCGCCATCCTCGCCTGGATGGGGAGCCGCGACAGGTGAGCGGCGGTCGCCGCGCATGGCTCTTGCATCCTGCAGTTCCTGAGTGGTCTTGGCAATGAACTCCTGAGCGCTGGGCGCTCCTTGTCCGGTGTCCTCCTGAGGGAAACATGCTGCAAACCACGCCTCCACGTGGTGCCCGAGCGCCTCCCTCGTGATGTTGGCAAGGTTGGAGGCCCTCCAGAAGAGAGCCCCCGAGCCCTACCCGAGGAGGGCGCCGGGCGCGCCTTCCTATGCGAGGGAGGGAGGCACCCCAGGCGCGGGCACTGATCCTGATGTGGCTCCACTTGCGGCGCCGCTCTCCTGAGGCCCTGAGCAGAGTAGCTGCTTCTTCTTCTTGGGGACGACCTCAGGAGGGTACGGTGCTGCATTGCTGTCGAGGTCTTCGATTGATGCTGCTTGGAAGGCGCTCGAGTGAGCACACCGCATCTCTTTCTTTGCAGTGGACTGTGATGATTCCGCCGCTCCCTGGCATCTTGAGGACGTCATAGCCGTGATGTGTCACTGCCATGAACTTGGCCAGGGCCGAATACCCGAGGATGGCGTTGTATGCCAGACGGATGTGGGCGACGTCAAAGTCGATGAACTCGGTGCGGTAGTTGTCGCGCTGTCCGAAGGTGACAAGGAGGCGGACCTGCCCTATCGGCGTGGTGGAACTGTCGGTCACTCCTGAGAAGGGCTTCGTAGGCTGAAGCTGATCGTAGGGCACTTGAAGGCTATCGAACATCTCGAAGGACAGGACGTTAAGCCCTGCGCCGCCATCGATGAGGGTCTTGGTGACTTGTACGTTGCTGATGAAGAGTGAGCAAAGCATTGGGAGGGCGCCAGCGATGGCCGCGCACTTGAGCTGATCTGCCGAACTGAAGGTGATGGCGCACTTGGACCAGCTAAGCGGGCGTGTGGCCTCGAGCCTGGGGAGGACTGCGTTCACCTCGCGAGCAAACTGCTTGAAGATTCGTTGAGAGGCTGGGGCTTGAGCTCCACCCAAGCTGCAGGCGATAGCTCGCGGCTCCTAGAAGCCCCAGCCCCCTCGTCCTGATGGTGGTCGTCGTTCCTTCTTGGTGGTGGCGGCAGCGGAGGAAGACCAGCGTTGCCCTGGGGGCGGTCCTCGCGAGGTTGATCCCTCCAGGCGCCTTCGCAAGGCTGATCTTGCCAGCGGTCCTCACGAGGCCGGTCACGCCACTCCTGGCGAGGGCCACGGTCATCCCAGCGTCCTCCACCACGTCCTCCTCCTCAGCCATAGCCCCGGTCGTTGCGCTCGAGGCGTCGACCGAAGCGTCCATCTCGAATGGCCCTGAGCTCTTGACAGTCGTTAGTGTTGTGGCTGTGAATGTTGTGGAAGGCGCAGAATGGTCGGCTGCTCTTGGATGACTCGGGCTGGTCGTGGCCGCGCTTCGTCTCCGGCTCCGCCGCGAGTACGGCCACTCCCTTGTGCTTCACGTCCTTGGCCTTGGCTTTCTTCTCCTCCAGGTCGGCGGCTGGGAGCTCGAGGAGGGAAAGGCGCCCTTCCTCAGCTCTTGCGCACTTGGTCGCCAGGTTGAACAACTCCAAGGACGTGCACAGCTCCTCATGGATGGCGAGCTCCTCCTTCATCTTGACATCAAGGACGCCATCGGAAAACGCAGAGATGATGGCCTCGTCTGTCACCTTGGGGATCTTGAGGCGAACGTTGTTGAAGCGTTGGATGTACTTCTGGAGGGTCTCCCTGGCTACTGCTTGACACGGCGCAGGTCACCCGCGGCTAGAGGGCGGTCGCGAGTGCCGTGGAAGTTGGCGACAAAGCGGTCGCGCATCTCGTTCCAGGAGGAGATGGAGCCTGGAGGCAGGTTCAGGAGCCATGAGCGAGCGCCATCCTTGAGAGCCATGGGGAACCAGTTCGCCATGACTTTTTTGTCGCTGTTGGCCGCCTCAATGATTAGCTCGTAGAGCTGCAGGAACTCCGCGGGGTCGGGGGTGTCGTCGTAGCGTGGAGGCAGGTCTGGCTTGAATTTGCCTGGCCATGCGATGCTACGCAGCTCAGGAGTTGACACTACAAAAAAAATACACTTCCGTGATGATACGTGTTTGTCACAGTAGGTCGCGTTTTTTGTCATGCATGTACATCCATGACAAATTTATGACAGAAAGATAGTCATACATGTGCTATCGTAGAAGTGTTCCATGACATTACCAAAATTATCATCACGGAAGTGTCCACTTCCATGACGATAAATCGCGCGTCACAGAAGTGCTTTCGTCAAAGGTGACCGACATGTGGCATCCACCGCAACGGAACACCGTTAAGCTATCGGGTCGGGTTTTGGATCCGATAACCCGTTAATAGCCCCGACCAATGGGGAGTTTCCACGTGTAAAATCATCATTGGCTGGAGGAAACACGTGTCGGCTCATCGCTGGGACAGATGCCATCCACTCATTGGACATAAGGCGCCTATGATACGTCGACACGTGGCACGGCCCAACAGAGGCCCATTCTTGTGAAAAGGCCGGCCCGTTTGACTTGGTCAAAAGGTGGCGGGTCGGCCCATGGAAAGCCTGTTAACGGCCTGTTCGCATATAGCCCATTTACAGCCCGCTAACCCAAGGCCCGTTACGCCCTATTCGAATTAGACCCGGTAGCGTCATCTGGGCCATCCAATATGATTCCAGCCCGTTTTCTCTTCTGGCCCATGTATGGCCCATGACGTCTTTCGGCCCATATGAGGCCCTATGTAACTCTTGGCCTATTAACGGCCCGTGGTGAAACTGGCCCGTAATGAACAGTGTATCACTTTACACCCATTAACGGCCCGTGGTGAAACTGGCCCGTAAAGAACAGTGTATCACTTTATACCCATTAACGGCCCGTTATTCCGTTGGGCCGTTTCCAGCCCATGTTATCTTTCGGCTTTCTCAGAGCCCATTTATTCTTGGGCTATTTTCCGTTGGGCCGTTTACTTACGGCCCGTTACTGTCATTTTCTGCTTGTGGGCCAAATTCAGCCCGTGGTTACAGTCGGCCCGTTTGTGGTCCGTTAATACGTTGGGCCGTTTTCATAGCGTCATCAAATACAGCCTATTAACGATGGCCCGTTATGGTCGCCCCATGAACGGACGCTTCCAACTCTAGCCCGTTTACGGCCAGAATGCGGTCTGTTTGGCCCATGTTTGGCCAATCGATCATACGGCCCATATAAGGCCCATTGATGATACGGCCCGTAGAAGGCCCATTGTTTCTACGGCCCGTAGAAGGCCCACTATTTCTACGGCCCGTAGAAGGCCCACTGTTTCTACGGCCCGTAGAAGGCCCACTGTTTCTACGGCCCGTAGGAGGCCCAGTGTCACTACAGTAAATATTAGCCCATAGTTATTGTGGCCTTGTTTTAAATAATAGGTTATTGCAGCCACTAGCAAACCGCAGAAAAAGAACTGCACTGACTACAAGCAAACAAATAAACAAGACAACAAGGAAATAAATAAGCAGCAACTTACACTAGGCTATCACGGCTATTACACATATTACATCCACTGGGCATCAAAGTTCGCCACTAGTGCAAATATAGCGAACACAGCAGCATATAAACGCCGCAGCAAAACAAGTCCAGAACTGAAACCACTTCAGAAGAGCTCAAGAAACAATATCCTGGGTACCCATAATGCTGGCAAGATGCTTAGCAAGCTTATTAACTTTCTCTTGTTTGGCGCTTAAGTCCTCCAGCGCTTGCTGTTGCACCAGAAAGTATGCATCTGAATTCTGCAGGGACTTCCTCAGTCCTTCGGCTTCCTGTCGCATAACATCTGATTGATTTTTTTCAACTTGAAGTTGAAACTCAAGAAGCCGAACTGATTCAGGCAACGAGTTCGAAGAGCTGGTGCCAGTAGTGGTAGCCAGTAACTCGAACACTACATCAAGACAGGACTTTGGGGTTGTCTCAGTGTCTTCAATATAGTTTTTATCAGCTTTCTTGGAGACCAACGGGGATGTCTCACTATCTTGAACCTTATCTGCATTACTTCCTTTACCATTGCATAACAGGGTACTCTTCTCCAATATTTTATTCGCGTTCTAAAAGAGAAACAAACAAACACATCTCAAGTTTACAACGTAGTATATGAAACTCATTTTGGTAAACCAGTTCAGTAGTAAGGTGGACAAGATAACAGCATGAAACAAGCATATATCTATGTAGTATGGTCACTGTATGGTCTATATCATTCTAGTTTATGTTGCCAAATCAAGATAGATACAGTTCGAATCATATCTATTTAAGACAAAGCAGCATAGATAGAATATAAGTGTGGGAAACTACACAACAATAACAACACTTGTAATGTGCATGGCATGAGAACATAACTGTTTATTCAATTGAAACTGAAATCAACATAGAGCAAGTTACAACAGCAAACAGCCAAACACGTTGAAGAAACAGGTTTAAAACATACCTGTTGCGCCATTGGAGTTTCAATTGCATCCTTCAAATTTGAAATTAGTTGGTATCAGTAAATACAGTGATGCAAGAGCAAAGTAGTATGAACCATAGCTACGGAACCTGACCTGAGAACAATTCTTCTTCTGCTTTAAGCGTTGACTTCGGGTTCGGAGTGGTGGTCCTCGTGATTTGGGCACTGCAGTTGCCTTACTAACTGCTCGTGTTTGGGTGCTCTGTGGTGGAGACGGTGTTGTGTCAACGGGAACTGGGTGTCTATTTGCTGGGGTTGGGGTTAGAAGGGGTGTAGCTGGTTCTCTGTCCAACTGGGTAGGGGTACAATCTGCATGAGTGTGCGTTATGTGTGGTGGGGCTGGTTCTTGGGCAAGTACAACCGTGGTTCTATCTGCATCGACAGGTAGCACGATCTTTTCTGAAGACCGTGTTTTTACTCCCACAGATACTGCCATCACTCCCTCCAATTGAAATGGCTGATAAACAAGAAAAGTAATTGAATGTACAGACATTGTAAGATAGACAGGTGCAATGGATAATAGGGAAGAAAACAGGGCATGAAATAATTCACATTTATGTTGTCTAAGCAAACAGAATAGCAGGACATAATTTCACATATATGATGGCTAATTAAACAGGATAGCATGACACAATTTCACATGTATGATGGCTAACTAAACAGGATAGAATGACATACTTCAAAATATGATGACTATGTAAATAGGATGACATGATATAACTATACGATGTGTCTATTAAAGTGGTTGGCATGCCATAAATCACAAACATGCCGTCGATGGAAACATGATGGCATGATATAATTCACGGATAGAATGACATAATTTAAAATATGATGACTATGTAAACAGGATGAGATGATATAACTATATTATGTCTTTAGAAAATGGGTTGGCATGCCATAATTCAGATACATGCTGTCTATGTAAACATCATGGCATGACATAATTCAAATATATGATTTATATACCAAGGAAGTGAGCAGAGGGCAATCGCATATATGATGTGTCAACTAAGGAGATGGCATTCAATATTGTGTATATGATGTAAAAACTAAGCATTGCAATACAACATATGCATTATATGAGTAATATAACTCTGCCAAGTTTGAGCATACACCTTAGGGGGATAATAGGACTGGTCATCTGCCTCTGAATCCTCCTCTGAAGAGCTATCTGTAACCAGGAAGATATCTGCTTCAGCAGGTAGCATTGTCTGCTCTGAAGACCTTGTTTTCACTCCAGATTTCTCCATCACCAATTCAAATGGTTGATGCACAGGAAGAGCAGTTGAATATACAAACATTGTCGACAAAAGCAATGAGAAATACAAAAAAAAGGACGGCATGATATAATTCACATATATGACGCTTGCCTAAACAGCATGGCATTGCATAATTCACATACATAATGCCTTGCAACAAGATAACATTGCATAATTCACATATATAATGTCTTGCAACAAGATGGCATTGCATAATTCACATATATGGTAATTAGACACTAAACAGGTGGCATTCACACAAAGCATGTCTAAACTAAGCAAATGACATAGCAATGCAAGATACCATACGCACGATATGAGCAACATAACCCTGCCAAGTTAGGGCATGCACCTCGGGGGGGGGGGAAATATGACTGGTCATCTGTCTCTGAATCCTCCTCTGAGGAGCTATCGGTAACCAGCAAGACATGCGCTTCGTCAGATAGCATTGTCTTCTCTGAAGACCTTGTTTCCACTCCAGATTTTTCCATGACCGTGCCGAATGGCTGATGCACAGGAAGAGTAATTGAATGTACTAAAATTGTTGACAAATTTAACACGTAATAAAAAAAATGATGGCATGATATAATTCACATATACGATGACTGGCTAACCAGGTGGCATTGCAAAATTCACATATATGATGCCTGGCTAGACAAGATGGCATTGCATGATTCACATATACGATAAAGAAACTAACCATATGGCATTGACACAAAGCATGTCTAAACTAAGCAGATGACATCTTTAATGTATACAGTAAGCAATGCAAGGCACCATATGCATGATATTACCAACATCAGCATGCCAAGTTAGAGCGAAGACCTCATGGGGTAAATAGGAGTGGTCTTCTCCTTTTGAATCCCCCTCAGAACAGTTATCTTCCTCCTGATTACGATCCGAAATGGGTGGAGGGGGGCTGCCTTTGCGCCCACCATGGAACGATGTCTGCATGAAATTTTATTGCCACGCAAGGCTCGTCTCTTTTTCTCTACATGATCAGTTCCATTGTGTACAATAACTGGCATGCATAGGAATAAAACATAGTGAGATTATGTAAGGAGTGCATGCACAAATCCAGAGTGATGGTAGCAAACTGTGGATAGACCCAAAACAAATGATAGCAGGCAGATAATAGCTTTAGTTAAAAAATACAGATAATGGCTCCTTTAATGTTTGTTTGCACCCAACATGAAACTCATAGTAGACACTAGAGATTAACCAGATAGTAGACAGATAGTACTGATTGCTGCCCCAATATATACCCCACAACCATTTAAAAACTCAAGTTTCAGCATTAGTTTGGACCTGACTCGGAGTCTAATAGGTGAACACGACGATAATGTAGCATGTCATCATATTAAGCGACGCATAACGTAAGCAGACACGAAAGAGTGCGACCTCTCTTGCGGACCCGTGTAGTCCTCAAGGTCATCTACTCAGTTGATGATGGTAATGCAGTTGCCGTGGCTGCCGGCGGCGGGGAAGAAGATCTAAGGCGGCGAAAGACAATCTGGAGAGCGGATCCCTGCTGTGGTGAACCCTTCCGTCGTTGGAGCAACTGAGCTGGGGTGGAACACAGCGCCGCAGGAGCAGGACAAACCACACAAGGTTTTCTTTGACACATATCCGTAACAGAAGTAATTGAGTAAGGGCTTGTTTGAATTTGAGGATTCTAACAATGCAGGGATAGGAAATAGACAGACATAGGATAGGAATGCACGTGCAAAACAGAGAATTTAAAAACACAGGATTTCTGCCAATCTGGGTGTTTGATTCACAACAATTGGAAGATCACAGGATGCAAAAAAGCATGGTGAGATTAAGTCAAACCACAAGAAAATGTACGGTTATAATGCTCTTATGCTACTATCTCTTAGTCTTGTGCTTGATGAATAGGAATATGAAAAGGAGGAGAAGTGGAAATTAGAATTCCTACGTTTTTTCTTTCAAGGAGACACTAAAGGAACAAATCCTATAGTTTTCCTTTGCTCCATTCCTTTGCACCAAATTCATGAAAAGTAGTTCCATAGGAAACTTTCCAATTCCGATGTTTTTCATTCACTTTTCCTTTCAAGCACTGGCGATTCTAGTAGGCAGGCTTGAGCAAGGAAAATCCTACACTAAAAAAATGTTTTTGTGCTACTTCTATTACTTTGGACCCAGGCCACTGCCATACTAGCTCAACTCCCAGGCCCATCGACAAATGCACAGCTCAAACGCGCAGAGATAAATAATGATGGCGTTTAAGAGAGTCCATCACGGATAGCTAAGTTGCCTGGTACCTCACTGCTTGTCATATAGTAGAATAAAATACTCGTATTTCCTGTTACTACGAGTGCTCAGTGGACAATATATATAACATGTAGAGTAAAAAAGAGATGCAACAAGTGTACAACCTCTTTGGCGAAGCCATGTCGATCTCAGCGTGATTGGGTTGGCCGGTGAGGATGCTCCGGCTGACTTGGCTGTCGGAGGAGGGGAAGAAGATCTTAGGCGTCTGGAGATGGAGCCCGAGGTACTGCTCCGCTGTGATGGAGGGTTTCGTCGTTGGAGCAGCTCTGGTGAGTTGTACGACGTCGAGGCTGAAGCAGGACAAGAGAGACAACGAACAACGTTAACCTTAGTGGAATTCTAATAGCATCTCCAATACATGACGTAAAATACATAACCACAAAGTGCTAGATGTAAAATACATCAGCCGCTCATCTCTGAACTTAACTGTCGAAACTGAATTTAACTATCGAAACTGAACTTAACTGTCGAAACTGAACTTAACTGTTGAAACTGAATTTTGCTGTCGAAACTGAACGCACTAGCAAGGTGAGGCTACACGTCAGTCGACTGACTTTTTGATCTCTGGTCAGTCGATTTTGCAGCCGTTGGATACGAAATCAAGGGCCTGCGGTTCATCTGCAACCTCCACCCCCTGAGCCGCCAGCCACCACCGGCCAAACAGCAGCCCCCCGCCCCCCGCGGCCGGCAGTGCGCCGCCCCGCCCGCCCCGAAAACACTCCCCACTGCCGATCCGCCGCCGCCCCGGCCATCCCTCTAGGCCCCCCCCGGTGCCGAGCTTTTTCTACGGCGATCC
Source organism: Aegilops tauschii subsp. strangulata (assembly GCF_002575655.3). Classification (NCBI taxonomy): domain Eukaryota; kingdom Viridiplantae; phylum Streptophyta; class Magnoliopsida; order Poales; family Poaceae; genus Aegilops; species Aegilops tauschii. The sequence continues at coordinate 328,197,466 of NC_053040.3, forward strand.
CCACGCCACCGCCCCGCCAACGCCCCACCACCGCCGGCGACCACCGCCCCATCCTGAACCCTAAGATAGATAGTGGGGTACCTCTCCGGCGAGCCCCCCTCCCCGCTACAGCTGGTTCTTCCTTCACCCCGGCGAGCCCCCCCCCCCACCCCCTGAAAATCGACTGACCCAAAAGTCGATTCAGTCGACTGAAGTGTAGCTAAATCGGAGTAGCATCACAAGCAAGAGCGAGAGCAGCAGCGCGAGCAAGAGCAATAGCAAGAACAGACCAGGCAGGGGACCAAGAGCAAGAGCAGAGCAGCAGCGCGAGCGAGAGCTAAAGCAGCAGCAGCTCCTACTGATGTGGACGTCGCCGCCGAGGGAGCGACGTCGTGGAGGAAGTGGCCGGCGACGCCGCCGTGGATGGAGCCGCGCCGTGTCGGCTCGGGACTGAGCGCCGGCAGCACCGTGAGATCGAATCAAGAAGAAAATGCGGCGATTAGTGTACAACCTCTTTGGTGGCGCCGATTAGGCCGCAGCTTCATCCGAGGAAACGGTGATGATGATGCTATTCCGGTGGTGCAGGTGAAGACGGCGGTGTGGGAATGGAGGTGGCGCGGAAGACGAGGGGAACGTCAGGGCAGCTCCTTGGAGGTGGAGGACGGGGTGGCTGAACCGGCGGGATGATGAGATCAATGACGGATCCTCATCCGGTATGGTGGATGAGGGATGTCGAGGTGTTGATGTGGACGATGTCGTCGGGGAAGAGGCTCCGGCTGGGTGGCGGATGGAGCAGGGTGTGGGGTTTCGTCGCGGGTTTTCGCGGCCTCGGTGTACGAATGGGTGGGCGGATGGGATGGCAGGGGGGAACCATGGCTTAGAGACGCGCTTGTCCGAAATGTGGGGTAAGTTACGAAAGTACCCCCACCGATTTGAGGCGGTTCTTTCGGTTCAGGGGTACCACGGGCATTTCGCGTGTCGGGATTTCACAGGAGGTGGAAGTTTTCGCGCGCGTTGTAATTTCGGAATAGCAAGGCGCGGGTTGAGATGGAGGTAGTTGTCTGAGCACAACGAGGCAAAGATATATCTTAAATATTTCGGGCTAACAAGGCGCGGGTTGAAGAGGCGGGAGTTTCGCAGCACGATAGACAGAGACGCTAGCTTGAATTTTCGGCATAACAAGGCGCGGTTTGAAATTTCGTAAGAACAAGCTTAACGTGTACCCAAAAAAAGACAATTTGCACCTCAACACGCACAACACACACACACAAACACCATTTAGACTAGAGTAAGGTACACGTGCATTGCACGCATGAGATTTGGCAACCATTATGAATAAATACCACATTATAGCATGCAAGCTTTGAGTCATATATGCATGATGTAGATGTTCGTTTAATTCTTATAGTTCATTTCATTCAAAATCATCTAGTTTTTATAAGAAAGCTAATCTATTTTAAGATTCATGGAATTGTGCGTCGTAAGACATAAAGTAAAAACAAATAATGGCAAATCATGTAGAAAAACATTTGGGCAATTCTGATACGGAAGATTCTAGAACAAATAAGAAGTGCTTGTGTTTTGATGTTTGTGCATTATGCTTAAGTTCAACCATGGAGTCTTCTAGATTATACATGTGGCGAAATCTGGTGGAATCTAGATGATATCCAATGGCCAGTAGTGCTCAAATTTGCCATCTTTGGACCATCGGATTCGCCTCATCCAATGACCATCTTTCAAAGTTAAAGTTACCCGCACACAATAAAAAAATATAAAATATAAAATATATATATATAGGGGTATAGATATAAATATGTGATGCGAAAGCCGCCCATCATCTCCAATTATAATAGTGTGTCCATGCACGGATGCGATGTGGCCAAATGATGTCTGCCATCGGTATCTCAAATTCAAATCAGTCTGACCTTGTTCAATGTGTATACATTACAACATGCTCGTTTCCAAACCACACCGCGCAGATCTCCGTTATATTCATGCATGCATGGGTTTCAAACATCAGGATCTCTTATTCAAATATTTGAATTCAACTTTACATTGATTATGACCTCACCTATTCTTTTACACCCACACAGTAGTCTTCTCTTTATAATTGTACCACTAACTTTCTCTCGTGCATGCATGCACACACACTACCAGTCGGCATTATCCATCGCACGCATACAATCTTTTTCTTCAGGTCGGTCTCCCATGAAGGCACACACCCACACACATCCCCCTCTCCATCATATCGGGCATTCTTTATCTCTCACGCGTGCATGCGCAACGATCGATGTTCCTCTATGTATGTGTGTATATAGCTAGGTCTTTCATTGTTTTCCACACAAACCGATCAATCGATATATCTAGTGAGGTCTCACCCTCTTTCCCATGTCCACATCGACCAATCTATACCTCTCTATATAGGATTAACATATATAGCTAATACACCCACATTAATTATATATCCAACGTCCCCCTCTCATCATCCATGCCTTCTGCTTCATCTCTCAGACGCGTGCACAATGGCGAAGACAGGGGGCAGTAAGGGCCCTGCCCCCCTCCCCCCCTAACATCACTATATATCGAGGCTAATATGAATGTGATCATTAGACAATTGCTGCTAAAAATGGTTTAAGTTCATGAACTGACCCTCCTCGTAAAGGATTAGCAATGCTTGGCCCCCTAGCTCATTTATTTTTCTTGGCTCCGCCACTTCGCGCAACAGCGCACGTGTTCGCCCCCTCTCTCTAAATATCGATCTCGCACTTGTGCATTCCTTCATAGTCTCCCTCCACTCGGCCCCTCGCGCCATCTTCTAGCCCCCCACCGGATTTTGCCACATGTACAATCTAGCAGACTCCATGGTTGAACTTAAGCATAATGCACAAACCTCAAAACAACAGTGGTTCTCTTTTGTTCTAGAATCTTCCGTATCATAACTGCCCAAACTTTTTTTCTAGTTGAATTGCCATTATTTGTTTTTACTTTATGCTTTACAACGCACAATTCCATGAATCATAAAATAGATTAAGGGCTTCTTTGATTCAAAGGATTCTCAAAGGAATTTTGGAGGATTCTAATCATTAGGAATTTTTCCTATCTTGGTAGTTTGATTCGTAGGATTGTAAACCATAGGAATTTTTCCATATGATTCATTTGCACTAGATTTCATAGGAAACATCCCATCCACTCAAACCTCTTTGAAAGAATTCTGCATTTTTTCTATGCACAATCAAACACTCGTACAATCCTGTAGGATTCAAGACGACATTCCACTATAATCCCATGTTTTTCCTATTCCCGCGTTCTTAGCTTTTTATAAAAACTAATTGATTTTGAATGAGATGAACTATAAGAATTAAACGAAGGGCTACATCAGGCATATATGACTCAGAGCTTACATGCTATAGTGTGGTATTTATTCATAATTTGGTTGCAAAATCTGATGCGTGCAATGCACGTGTACCTTACTAGTACTTCGAGTATGTGCAAAACACGTAAATTAGAATACCAATGGCACGCTACACAGTGTCTCTCTTACAGTTCATGAAGCCACGTGGCACATGTGGAGGCGTTGTTGCGACCTCCTTGCGTGGATTGATCACAGTGACGTGCTGCTGGTTCTAGAAGAATGTACTCGTCCTCCCTAAGCCATACTGGTGGTACATGCATGAAGCGAAGATGTGCACGCACGCCACGCACGCACTCATTCCCTCGCACGCACACGCGGGTACACGGGCGGACGCAATTTTGTACCAAGATCCACCCCATGTGATAATTTGACGTGTGTAAAGTCGTTCACTTCATTGGTGGTCAATTAATACAGCGCATGCAAATTGAGTGGACGTGAGGGCGGAAGAAAGACATTATTACTCCACTACGCGCATGCGAGTAGTTAAATCGTGGGTTGCTAGTAGTACTTCCATTGGTCTCCTTCGTATTTTGTGCCAATTTTTGACAGTAACATAATATTTACGCATTTGAGCAGTGTAGTACTTGAAATTTATGTTCCGCTAAACTCATCGGGAGCCGTTTCGGGCCTCGAAACCAAAACCATCAATTAATCTTTACCTTGTTCCCATCACATTCGAAAGCCTGCTCACGCCTACTAGTACGTACCAAACCTGAACGTGTTCCCACTATGCAGGTATTAGTGCTAGTGCTAGTACTTAGGTTGTAAAAAGGGGAACTACCTAATCGAAAATTACTCTACCTTTCCTCCTCATAAGTGCTTCTTCTTCGTCTGTCGTTGCCATGGCCGGTGAGCAGAGCTCTAGGTCGAGAACTACTCGTAACAAGGGAGCGGTAACCAAGTCTGCGGAAAAAAGAGGGCTCGCCGTGACGTAGAGACCTCGAAAGATCTCTCACGGGCAGGCGATGGCTTCCAGGAGCGCCCTAGCCGCGGAGGCGAACATGCCGAGCCGGCGGAGCTGGAGTCGTTATCCCTCGACGGCATGCCCGATCAGCTCAATAAGCAGAAGGAGTTCATCCAAGGCTTGATGGAGTTGCTGAAGGAGAGCCTCGACGACATGCCCGCTGAGCTCAATCAGCAGGGGGAGTTGACCGCCGGCTTGGTGATGTTGCTGAAGAAGAGCATTGCCTCGGAGAAGAAGGCGACCGGCGAAATCCTGCGACTTCAGGAGGACAAGGCGAAGCTCTGCCACGAGATCGACCTGTTGAAGGAGAAGAACGCCGACTGGAAGAAGCTGCATGAGAATAGTAGTTCCCCGATGAAGATGCTGCACGCCCTCGTCATGGAACAGAAGGAGGAGTTGGCGAAGCTCCGCATCGAGCACCCGGCTGCTGTCAAGGTACGTAATGCGGCCGTGGAACAGATGATGAAGGCTTGCGTCGAGAAATCCCGCGTCATGGACAGAATGAAGAAGATGGCGGAGGAGACGCGCAAGGAGATGGAGGTTGTGGAGGCAATGAAGAAGCAGTTACGACTCCGCGGCGAATTAGATCATTTGGGGTGATAATCTTCCTTCTTCTTTTGCTCCTATGTTTCATCTTTTGCTTCGGGTGTTTCGCCGCACATGTCACGTTCTCTGCGAGGCATGAATAGAACAATGTTTTTTTAGGGAATGAATAGAACAATGCTAACAATGAGATGACTAGCAAATTAGATCATTTTTATCGCCATATGGCACTGGGCTGCCGTGTTTCGTGCTCCTCCGTCGCAGTACTACTCCAGTGGAAAACTTGAGTATACCGCATGGTTCTTTGCTCCTGCTCGATCAGGTCGTCGGTGCATTTATACGAGCAGTCAAATCACAAGGCCCCGCCTTCCAGCAGTAATGAGCCGTCAAATCAAAAAGGCCCTAGCCTCTCGTGAAACCGACCAAGCTAGACTGCCCCGCCCTCTAGCCTTTTAAAAATACTTTTGTACAACATTAGTATCGATGGATTGTGCCATGGAGCAAAACTTGAAATTAAAAAAAGGGTGGTACATATAGAGAGCGCTCGTCGCCAAATTATGCATATAGTACTATTAAAAAGGCTAGTCACAATAATGGTGTCCAGCACAACCCACCCCTCAAATAAAACTAAGAGGGTGCTTGGATACGTTTTAGTCCCATGACTAAAAGTAGTGGGACTAAAACATGCTAGCCTCACCCATGCTTGGATCCAAATACTAAAAAGGCTAAAGTCAAGTTAATGAGCATTTATTATCCTCCAAACCCTCCAATCCAGAACTCGCCTGTGTTAAAGGAGAGGAGTTAAATGAGTAGAGAGAGGACTAATCCACATTTTAGTAGGGGTACCCCTGACTAAAAAAAATTAGTCTCAAGACTAGTTTTAGCCCCTCTTTAGTCAGGGGTGCTTGGAACTTTAGCCTCTTAAAGAGATTATTTTTAGTCAGACTAAAATAAGTCCCTTGGATCCAAGCACCCTCTAAGCATCCTGGAATTCTTTGACAAAACTAAGCACCCTGAAATTCTTTGACAACTAAACTACTGGCTATATGATGTTGGCCATATATATTGTACGTATATAATGTGAAGAAACGAGTGGTAGTACTATACCAACTAAAAGATGAAATGTAAGAAATACTAGTATGTACGTACTGAAGAGTTAAAGTAACAAGAAGAAACATAACATAGTTCTGCTGGGGGCTCAGCACAACACACCCCTCAAATTAAATTAAGCACACCTGAAATTAAACTTTGCAACTATTCCGGTAGACACTGCATTAGAACCACCATGAGCAACGACACTGCCACCTTACTCGGAGTCCTCGTCCACGTCCTCGACTTCGTCCTTGTCCCTCTTCCTCTTGGCCGATACTTCTTTGCTTGAACCGCACACTTGGCTGTTGCTCTTCATCCAACCCTTGTAGATATTGAAGCAAAGGTAGCCATCCATTGCAGCGTAGTGGATGTGGTCTATATCTAGTACATTCCGCAGCCATGCATGACGATGAAATGTGTATGGAGGTTTCTCCAGTTTACCGTACGAAGGATGAACCATGGCTCCTGCCAGGGTCAGCATTGAAGGCTGATGAGAGGACACCAGCCGATTCTTCTGGAGGTCGAAGGTGTTGCCTACAACGAGGCCTATCCGACGCAGGACTTCTTTGTCGTTACCAAAGTCTACAGTAACGAATTTGACTAGGTTGCTCTCGAGGAAGTCCTTAAAATCCTGGCACTCAACATCGGCATGGCATATGTGGTAGACCAAGCATAAGTCATGCACGCAAACCTGGATCACGGCGGGCTTCTTCCTCTCTTCGTCCTTTAGATACTTCCCTCGTCCCAGGACTGTGGTGTACTCAACATCTAGCCCAGCGACCCACTCATCATCTGAGTCTTCGAACATGCGTATGAAGCGAGAAAGGCATCCTTTCACAATCATGGAAGAACGGGTGTAGATGACGTCGAACTCATCGCCGGTGATGGTTCTAACCTTGTACTCACCGCCGATCGTGGAGATTTGGGACGCCATGGATTTGGGAGGAGGGTTAGGATTAGTGGAACTGCCGTAATGTGAATGGACGGGACGACTAGGAGCGAACCGCCGTAGTATTGAAGGACGTGCGGGGACGAGTAGGAGCGAACTGCCAGCGTGCGAACGGCAGGGTAGTGGCTTTCCATTCTCCCATGATACGGGCTTCCGAGAGCCCTTGGATCTGAGATCGAACGGTTGCATGGCGTGATTCTAGACCTATGGGTGAATATCCTATCCTGGCGGGTTATTCTGCAAATTTTCAGCAACTTAGCATGCAACCGTTTGATCTCAGATCCAAGGGCTGCCAGCAGCCCGTATCATGGTCACGCCTACCACGACCGTCGTGTCGCTCGCGCGGTCGCGCCCTTGGAGATTTAACATGGTGCGTTAGGCTATCTGATGTTGGCATGTCATACATAGTCATCACTTAGTCACTCATACTACAACAAGGTTGGCTATAAGCTTGGCTATAAGTGTAATTTTTTTACTCCTCTCTATCTCTTTCTTTGTACTCCCTCCGTCCCATAATATAAGAACGTTTTTGACACTAGTGTAGTGCCAAAAACGTTCTTATATTATGGGACACAGGGAGTACTAGTATTTATTGCATTTGCCAAGGAGTGACCTCTTCCAATGAAATGGTGTTGCTAAGTTTGCTTCATTTAATTAGCTATAGACTCAAAATTGTCTTTTCACCTAGGTACATGCGCTTAGCACCATTTCTTCCTTGGGTCACCAAACTATTCTCTCTCTTCTTGATTAACTTGCCACATCAGACTTTATGCCTATGTGGCAAGCTTAAGCGCCTGTAGGAGCAAGTAAAAGTAAGTACAATAGTGCGCTTTACATGGCATTTTTGCATATGTGGAGGAAAGAGAGGCAAGGAAAAAGTGGAGAAGTGGGCTCTCATGCAAGAGCCAGCCTCTACTACATGGTGGAGCATTGGGAGAGGCACCTGTATGGAGGTGGTCAGGAATCAGGAGACTCACGCCGGTTGTAGCGCCGCAGTTAAAATGATAATGGCAAGTCAAATCACGGGGCCCCACCTGTCCAGCAGTAACTCGCTGTCAAATCACACAGCCCTACGTTTGCAGTAGCCTACTCCCTCGTCTTCTCGCGTCTCTGTCGAACCGACTAGGCGGAACTGCCCCGCCTACCGCCCAGGAAAAGCCCCGCCCTCGACTTTTAAATAGTATACAGTATACTAATTTTGTATCCATGGATTACGCCTGCGCCATGGAGCAAAGCGTCTAGAAAATGGCGGTACACATGTACGGAGTATACAGCACGCCCGTCGCGTTTGCGTCGCACCCGAGACGGTCGGTCGGTCTGGCACGCTGCTCTCCGAATAGAACGCGCGTCATATTGCGTTTGTGCACACATGTGGGACGGCAATTGAGAACCGACCATAGGCACACTCCCCGGCCCCGCAAGTCGGGTGACTTAATAGAAGAGGGAGACGAGCGATCGTACTAGAGAAGTGTTGTACTACGTTGGTGCCTAGACGATCCCTGCAAGACACGGAAGATCAGTTCGTCCATGCATGTGACCAGACTCCAGCAGACACGCCTGGATTGGCTATCGTCTACATATCGTGCAGGTTGTGTTGTACATGGCTGTAGTTGTGGTGAGAAATCTAAAAAAAGGTTTCTTGTCATCTCGCAAAATTAGGTGTCATGTGCTTCGGATCACTGCGAGGGTTAAACAGCGACAACTGAGTGCCGTTTGTGAGGGTGTCCTGCCAGAGCGAGCCGGTGGAGTCTTCGTCGACCGAACCCAACTACAAGAGGAGAAAAGCAGTTGGCCCGTCGACGCTTCCCCGCCATCGTCTCCCTCGCCGTTCACATCGTCTCACGGGGCGGCTGTCTGCCGCCGAGGAATAGGAGGGGGCTGCCCCCCGAGCCCAATAGTCGAGCAGGTTGTGAATTGTCAGGAGGAGCTTAGGGTTGTCAGTATTTGCAGGTTGTGAATTGTGTTTTGTGTTGTGTATTTTGAGAGTACTTTCAGATATGAATGTCTTTTGAATTTCAGATTTGCAGTATTGAGCATATGAAGTAATTTATGAATTCTAGAGATCTATTTTTAGCACTTAAAAAATGTAGTTTCATAGGAGTATAAAAGTGCAGACAATGTGATTCTCAGAGAAGAAACGGCAAGTTTCAGTTTCAGATAAGAAACTGCAAGTTCAGTTTCAGATAAGAAACTGCAACTTTCAGAGGCAGAGCATTTATATTAACACGGCCTTTTCAAACAGGGTTAACATCATGTTGGAAGTTTTATTCATGGCCGAAAATGGAACTGCCAGCCAGCTAACATCATGCTGATCAACATTCATGCATAGCACATCTTCATATGATGCACAGTCAAAATGCCCACACAATGTCGAGTGTGTGAAACACAGAGAAAACGAGGGACGAAGTTTTGGCAAGTGTTGGACGTGGTTTTGGGCTGCCCTGTCTAGGCCTGCTCCCTCCTCCCCGCGGCCGGCTCTGCTGCCGCGCAGGCCTCACTGCCCCACCGTACTCCCATCGCTGGCCTAGCCATCCCTCTACTCACCCACACCTGCTGTTATTCTCCAGCGACGGCAGACGAACCAGTAAACCCTCGTACAGTCGTACTCCCCTCCGCGTGGGAAACAACTGCCGAGTCTTCCCTGCCTCCGTGTCGTTCCCCTCCTAGGCCTCGCCGTCGTCCACCGCCCTGGTGCTCTCGGCACGGCCTGGTCAACGAGGTCAACGACCGACATGCATCTGAAGTGGACTGTACGTGGAGAGGCCGACAGCTGGGTCCACGGCCGCACGCAAGGAAATGCCTCCTTATTACGCGCAAAATAATGATTCCTCCGCCTGACATTAGGGACCCACCGAAAGGGCCTCTGTATTTCGCGAAAAAATGTTACCGCCGCTGACAGCTCAGACCCACCAGCTATATCTCCGCACGCAAGGAAGTGCCTCCTTATTACGCACAAAAAAATGAATACTCCCCATGCTAGCTGGGACCCACCATGGTGGGAGGCTGACTTGTGGGCCTACTAAGTTGACTGGGATGGGGGCCTTTGTCAACTTTAGTCAATATGAACGATTCTAGCTCCAGTGACTGTACGATGTCCATCCAACGGCCGTAGTGCTTCTTCAACCTCTGGTCTTCTTGCTCCAGCCGCCCAAAGCAGCGCCGGTCGTGTCGCATGCTCCTGCCTCCCGTGGCCGGCTATGCTGCCACGGAGGCCTCACCGCCCCCTACTATTCCCACCGCTGGCCAGACCCTGCAGCGACGGCAGCCTCACACCGCAGCTGAACCAGTGAAACCTCGTACTCCTCTCCGCGCGGGCTTCCACTGCCGCGTCTTCCCCGGCTCTGCGCCGTTCCCTTCCTAGGCCTCGCCGTCATCCACCGCCGTGGTGCTCTCCGCGCGGCGTGGTCAACGAGGTCAAGGAACGACTTCCATCGGAAGAGTACTGTACGTGGAGAGGCTGACAGCTGGGTCCACGGCCACAGCCCAGTTTTTTTGTGATTTGCCAAGTAAGTCGCTTTGTCAGGCCTGTTGGGCTGCAAATCCTTCAAGATGAGGAGAGCTTTCATTTGGCTGGCCGAGAAAATGGCCCATCAGTAATGAGAAATGGACTGTACATTTTTAAAACACATCAAACCGGCAATTAGTTTCAGATATCTTTTTTTATTTCGAGATTTTAAATTACATTAATTTTTATGCGTGGAGAATTTCTTGGATTTTATTTTGATATACATTTATTTTTTAAATCAGTTTGAATGCGAGTCTAAATTTCGGGATTAAAAATAGTTCGGACCGCACCGAAATATGCAAAATTTCGTATAATTTTTTAACCGTGGCCACAATATGGTTTGTAATGCTAACAAAAAGAATATGGGCTCCAAAAAAACCTCAATAATTAGCAAATGGGTTGTAAATTATTAGAAATAGAGGCAGATGGGTTGTATGCTGTTTTCCACAGATTTGAGGCTTTCCTAAAAAAAAGTTGACGCACAAGCAGTGACTGTTGGATGGCCATCCAACGGCCGTCGTGCTTCTTCAATCTCTGCCCTTCCTGCTCCAGCCGCTCAAACAAGCGCCGGCAGGACTGCCTGCTCCCTCCTCCCCGCGGCCGGCTCTGCTGCCGCGCAGGCCTCACCGCCCCACCGTACTCCCATCGCTGGCCTAGCCATCCCTCTACTCACCCACACCTGATGTTATTCTCCGGCGACGGCAGACGAACCAGTAAACCCTCGTACAGTCTTACTCCCCTCCGCGTGGGAAACAACTGCCGAGTCTTCCCTGCCTCCGTGTCGTTCCCCTCCTAGGCCTCGCCGTCGTCCACTGCCCTGGTGCTCTCGGCATGGCCTGGTCAACGTGGTCAACGACCGACATGCATCTGAAGTGGACTGTACATGGAGAGGCCGATAGTTGGGTCCACGGCCGCACGCAAGGAAATGCCTCCTTATTACGCGCAAAATAATGATTCCTCCACCTGACATCAGGGACCCACCGAAAGGGCCTCTGTATTTCGCGAAAAGACGTTACCGCCGCTGACAGCTCAGACCCACCAGCTATATCTTCGCACGCAAGGAAGTGCCTCCTTATTACGCACAAAAAAATGAATACTCCCCCTGCTAGCTGGGACCCACCATGGTGGGAGGCTGACTTGTGGGCCTACTAAGTTGACTAGGATGGGGGCTTTGTCAACTTTAGTCAATATGAACGATTCTAGCTCCAGTGACCGTACGATGTCCATCCAACGGCCGTAGTGCTTCTTCAACCTCTGGTCTTCTTGCTCCAGCCGTCCAAAGCAGCGCCGGTCGTGCCGCATGCTCCTTCCTCCCGTGGCCGGCTGTGCTGCCGCGGAGGCCTCACCGCCCCCTACTATTCCCACTGCTGGCCAGGCCCTGCGGCGACGGCAGCCTCACACCGCAGCCGAACCAGTGAACCGTCGTACTCCTCTCCACGCGGGCTTCCACTGCCGCGTCTTCCCCGGCTCCGCGTCGTCCCTTTCCTAGGCCTCGCCGTCGTCCACCGCCGTGGTGCTCTCCGCGCGGCGTGGTCAACGTGGTCAAGGAACGACTTCCATCGGAAGAGTACTGTACGTGGAGAGGCTGACAGCTGGGTCCACGGTCACATCCCAGTTTTTTTGTGATTGGCCAAGTAAGTCGCTTTGTCAGGCCTGTTGGGCTGCAAATCTTTCAAGACGAGGAGAGCTTTCATTCGGCTGGCCGAGAAAATGGCCCATCAGTAATGAGAAATGGGCTGTACATTTTTAAAACACATCAAACCAGCAATTAATTTCAAATCTCTTTTTTTGCATTTCGAGATTTTAAATTACATTAATTTTTATGCGTGCAGAATTTATTGGATTTTATATTGATATACATTTATTTTTAAAATCAGTTTGAATGTGAGTCAAAATTTCAGGATTAAAAACAGTTCGGACCGCACCGAAATATGCAAAATTTCGTATAATTTTTTAACCGTGGCCACAATATGGGTTGTAATGCTAACAAAAAGAATATGGGCTCCAAAAAAACCTTAATAATTAGCAAATGGGCTGTAAATTATTAGAAATAATGGCAGATGGGCTGTATGCTGTTTTCCATAGATTTGAAGCTTTCCTAAAAAACAAGGTTGACGCACAAGCAATGACTGTTGGATGGCCATCCAACCGCCGTCGTGCTTCTTCAATCTCTGCTCTTCCTGCTCCAGCCGCTCAAACAAGCGCCAGCGGAACTGCCTGCTCCCTCCTCCCCGCGGCCGGCTCTGCTGCCGCGCAGGCCTCACCGCCCCACCGTACTCCCATCGCTGGCCTAGCCATCCCTCTACTCACCCACACCTGCTGTTATTCTCCGGCGACGGCAGACGAACCAGTAAACCCTCGTACAGTCTTACTCCCCTCCGCGTGGGAAACAACTGCCGAGTCTTCCCTGCCTCCGTGTTGTTCCCTTCCTAGGCCTCGCCGTCGTCCACCGCCCTGGTGCTCTCGGCGCGGCCTCGTCAACGTGGTCAACGACCGACATGCATCTGAAGTGGACTGTACGTGGAGAGGCCGACAGCTGGGTCCACAGCCGCACGCAAGGAAATGCCTCCTTATTATGCGCAAAATAATGATTCCTCCACCTGACATCAGGGACCCACCGAAAGGGCCTCTGTATTTCGCGAAAAAAACGTTACCGCCGCTGACAGCTCGGACCCACCAGCTATATCTTCGCACGCAAGGAAGTGCCTCCTTATTACGCACAAAAAAAATGAATACTCCCCCTGCTAGCTGGGACCCACCATGGTGGGAGGCTGACTTGTGGGCCTACTAAGTTGACTGGGACGGGGGCCTTTGTCAACTTTAGTCAATATGAATGATTCTAGCTCTAGTGACCGTACCATGTCCATCCAATAGCCGTAGTGCTTCTTCAACCTCTGGTCTTCCTGCTCCAGCCACCCAAAGCAGCGCCGGTCCTGCCGCATGCTCCTGCCTCCCGTGGCCGGCTGTGCTGCCGCGGAGGCCTCACCGCCCCCTACTATTCCCACCGCTGGCCAGGCCCTGCGGCGACGGTAGCCTCACACCGCAGCCGAACCAGCGAACCCTCGTACTCCTCTCCGCACGGGCTTCCACTGCCGCGTCTTCCCCGGCTCCCCGTCATCCCCTTCCGAGGCCTCGCCGTCGTCCACCGCCCTGGTGCTCTCAGCACGGCGTGGTCAACGTGGTCAAGGAACGACTTCCATCGGACGTGGACTGTACGTGGAGAGGCTGACAGCTGGGTCCACAGCCGCAGCAAGGAAGTGCCTCCTTATTACGCGGAAAATAATGATTCCTCCACCTGACAGCTGGGACCCACCGGACGGGCCACTGTATTTCGCGAAAAAACGTTTGCCCTTGACTGTTGGGACCCACCAGCTACATCTTCGCACGCAAGGAAGTGCGTCCGGGCAAAAAAAAACGATTCGCCCCCTGACTGCTGGGACCCACCAGCTACATCTTCGCAGGCAAGGAAGTGCCTGATAGTCGGGACCCACCTGGTCGAAGCGTACGTAGCGTTGTCATTCTGGTCGCGAACGTGTACGTACATATATACTGGTGGATGTAGAGGCGCGCACGTGTCGTAGTAGAGGCGCGTACGTGTCGTAGTAGAGGCGCGCACGTAGCATGTACACGTACATACAGCGGCCAGGGTGCAAGAAAGAAAATACGGCCACGTATGTGTACATACGGGCGGGGTCTCGAACGCCTACTCGCGCATACGTACGGCCAGGGCTCGTGTACACGGCTGGGTTGGAACGAAGAAACAGCGTCGTCGTCGTGTTCATGGGGAGGCAACGGAATGCGTCGTGTTCATGGGGAGGCAACGGAATGTGTCGTGTTCATCGGAAGGCAACGGAATGCGTGGGAGCCAACCGGCTGGGTCGGAACGGAACGCGTGGGAGCCAACCGGCTGGGTCAGAACGGAATGCGTGGTCGTGTTCATCGGGAGGGCTTGGTTGGAATAGGCGATGGAAACGAGGCCTGACGTACCGCACAACGGAGGAAACAGACCTCCTATGTTCAGAACGGGGTCCTGTTGATCGGGAGGGGTGTGGCGTACCGCAAAACAGAGGAAACGGACCTCCTACGGTCGAAACGGGGGTCCTGTTGATCGGGAGGGGTGTGGCGTACCGCAAAACGGACGAAACAGACCTCCTACGGTCGAAACGGGGGTCCTGTTGATCGGGAGGGGTGTGGCGTAACGCAAAACGGACGAAACGGACCTCCTACGGTCGAAACGGGGGTCCTGTTCATCGGGAGGGGTGTGGCGTACCGCAAAACGGGACTCCACGGGATACTGTTCATCTCTACCGTCGACCTCCTCCAGCCTCCACGGGCTACCGTCGACCTCCTCCAGCCTCCACGGGCTCCTGTTCATCCAGCCTCCACCGCGCGCTACTCCACCGGCTACTGTTCAACCACCCCTCCACGGGCACCCCTCCACCGTCTACTGTTCATCCAGCCCTCCACACCACGGGGTCCTGTTTCAACCACCCCTCCACGGGGACCCCTCCACCGTCTACTGTTCATCCAGCCCTCCACACCACGGGGTCCTGTTCAACCACCCCTCCACGGGCACCCCTCCACCGTCTACTGTTCACCCAGCCCTCCACCACACCACGGGGTCCTGTTCATCCAGAGGCAACGCCACCGCTCACGGTTCATCCAAACCCCCCCGCAACGCTCACTGTTCATCCCAGAGGCAGCATCAATCGGCTTAAGTTAGCAGCAGTGGTGAAGGAATCGCTCGATCGGGTTCAGTTAACAGCCATCGATCGATCGCTCGGGTTCAGTAACGCGTAGCCTGCAGTGCAATCGCTCGGGTTCAGTTAGAGCCCAACGCCTCGCTCGGGTTCAGTTAGAGCCAACGCCTCGCACACACACGCGTACGTAAACGAGAGAAACGCGCATCGCTCGGCCCCGACCTCCCACCGTAACCGGGAACTCCCCGAAATTTTCCTCGCCCTCGCTTCTACCACGGTTTTTTCTGTCATGGACGGCCCAAAGAATGTCATGCAGCTGCGTCTCCGGCCCGCCCAGGACAAAAAGCCCATTTTCTGTCATGATTTTTTGTCATAGAAGTAGGAGCCCACCACATCTATGATGATACCGGGTTTTGTCACAATTATCGTCATAGAAGTGTCATATGTATGACAAAAAAAATTTCGTTCGGCCCAAAATGTCACAGATGTGTCTTTTTTTGTAGTGGAAGGCGCGGCAGCCCGCGGTGGCCACCGGGACCCTTTGCTGATGTGGAGCCTGCGCTTGATGTCCGCGCACCGCCACTGGAGGCGGCGCGCGGTCTTGTCGTATTGGTGCTGGGAGCGCGGGAGTGTTTTCTTGAAGACGAGGAACTTCTTGGCAGCTTCCTTCTTCGCGCACGGGCGCCCGACGTGGTGGGTCGCGCCGGGGGGCGCACTCCTTGGCGCCAGGGCACCGTCTTGGTGCGGAGGTGGTGGTGGTGGCGCTCCATGAGCCACGTGGCCCGCAGCTGGCGGAGGGCGAGGCAGCGAGAGGGATGGCGCAAGGGAGCCCCCTGCGGCGCTGACGAGCTCGGCAATGCGGTCCAGCCAGTCCTCGTAGAGGTCATCGGCGGGGCAGTAGCGCAGGAGTTCGTGTGCCATGCACAACGAGGCCTACGCGTCTGTGGGAGCGCGACGGGCGTGAGACGACGAGCCGGCCGGGGTCAGCGACGGAGTGGCGGTGCGGCCGTCCCGTTGCACCGAGGGGTGCAGCGAGGACGCTTGCTGCTTGTTTCCCGCCGGGCCGGTGGCGGCGTTGGCGGCAGGCGACGGAGAACGACGGGCCGGCCCGCCGACAGGAGCTGTCTGAGCAATGCGGGCGGCGAGAGCGACCCGGCGCTCAGTGCGAGCTCGGCGAGCGTCCGCCATGGATGCGATGAAGCGACAAGACGCGGATCGACGGAAGGAAAGCTTCGGCGCACATCTACCTGGCGCGCCAAATGTCGGATTTCGGGTTTCGGCAAAACCCTTGAGGTTCAAACACTAGGGTGCGCATGAAGATTTCCCCCTACCTAATCACGCCCTCAGCCTCACCGCGATCTCAAAGCCTAGCTCGACGAACCCGCAACACAAGAGACACGAGATTTATACTGGTTCGGGCCACCGTTGTGGTGTAATACCCTACTCCAGTGTGGTGTGGTGGATTGCCTCTTGGGCTGAGGATGAACAGTACAAGGGGAAGAACAGCCTCCTGAGGAGAGGTGTTCTTGTGCTCGGTGAACTTGTGTGGGTGAGGATGATCTGAATCCCTCCTCCTACTGTGGTGGCTAGTCCTATTTATAGAGGCCCTGGTCCTCTCCCCAAATATTGAGCAGGAAGGGAGCCAACAACGGCCAATTTGAAGGGGGACAGCTAGTACAAGCTATCCTGACTAAAGGTGGTTTTCGCCTGCCAAAGGCTCTGGTGGTGACGCCGTCTTGGGCTCCACGGTGACCTTCGTCTTGCCGTCCTGCTGGTCTTGGTCTCGTTGCACCGATATGGAAACCTTTGCCTGATGCCTCGGTACTCCTGGCCTGCGCTTGCCTCCTTAGCACCAAAGAGGAAACGAGGAAACTGCGCACGCTGGCGCCCGCCTGGCCTGGTCATCATGGCTGACGTCATTGGAACCTCGCGAGGCTCGCCTTGCCTTGATCTCTCTGCCCCTCGCGAGCCAGCCTGGTGAGGCCACTCCCGAGGAGGTCTTGTGTCGTCCGCCTCGCGAGGCTTGGCCCCTCGCGAGGGTCTTGGGCGTTTGCTGGTGAAGACAGGCCGTATTGGGCTGCAAGTGGAGCCACGCCGTGGGCCGCAGGTAGGCAAGTCTGGGGAGCCCCGTTCCCAGAACGCCGACGGTATTCTGCTTGGCCTTGATCACATCTAGGAAGATAAGATTTTGTTGCTTGGTCCAAAACAAGTCATTGCCCCCTGTGATCTCCCTAGGGTTGACATAAGGGCTAAGCTTCCTCCGAATCAGAAACTCCGCTTGAGGCATTTCATCCATGCCAACATTTGGCTCCTTGGTCTTGACTCTGCATTGTTGGGCACTGGACCCCTCAGGAGCTTCTTGGTTGCAAAGACGCTTGGAGCTCGTGTCGCGGCTGGGATTCGAGCGCCTAACATTGGAGCCACCACCTACGACACACAACACAAACACACGAGAAGAACGAGAAAGAACATTGCAAAGACCAAGGCCAAAACCAAACGAAACAATGTAGAAATGAGATTGAGTGTGGCAAAGCAAAGTAATTTATATGTCAACGGTAGTACTGCACCATGAGGCGGAAATAAAAAGTTGCATCTGCTCTAGCCGCGGTAGTATTGTGCCGGGGTGGCATGGTAGTACCGCGCCTAGAGCGGAAGTAATTTTTTACTTCCGCGTGACGGGCGGTAGTACCGCTCCAGCGGAGCGGTGGTACTGCACGGGGCGGATCTCGCTAGAGCAGGCAGTAGTACCGCTCCGGGAGGAGCGGTAGTACTGCACGGGTTGAATCTCGCCAAAAACGGATCTAGGAACATCCGTAAGTTTGGATCGGTACTATCGGTGATCAAAACTACATTGTTGCAACACACAAAATAACATATCTACTGCACTAGCACTCTCCTACAATCTCCTCTTGCAAAGATTTAGCCAAAACTCTCAAGAACTACACATGCATCTCCCAAAACCTAGAAGCACAACAACGGGGCAAAAAGAGAGGGACTGAGGGAGATACCGGGTTCCATGGCAAGAGGGCGAGGTAGGGATCGATCCCACCAGTTGGAATGCCAGGAGAGTGGCCGGAGACGGTGATCCGGCAAGGTCCTCGGGCGCTGTTCTTTGGCAGGAGAGAGAGAGATAGAGAGAGGCGAAGTGAGGGGAAGAGATGAATGGGTATAGGGGAGTTGGAACTCCCCCTTCCCGCTCTTAACCCCCACGCGCTCGCGACGGCGTGGTAGTACCGCCTAGGCGGAAGTACCGCACACAGGGTAGTAGTACCACTCCTCTAGCGGCAGTAAAAAATTACTGTCGTGATGGAGGCGGTAGTACCGTGCCGTGGACGCAACTGTGCAAGCACAGGAGCGACCCATGTCGAGCGGTAGTACCGTGGCTTGCCACGGTAGTACCGCACACCCAGGAAAGTGCACGTTTCGTCAAAAACAGAAAAGAAGGGCCTTTCCAATGCAAACAACAAGCAACCGGACACACAAACGAGCACACGCGAGGCAACTCAAACACAAACATGGCTCAAAAGAAGGCAAAAGACAATGAGGACTAAACACGAGCCAAAGCCTCTCAAAGAGAGAGAAGGCAGTGGCCGGAGCCACCTATGTTTGAGTCAATTGGTATGGCACCGCGAAGAATTATCCTTGGGCCCATGACCAAAACTCGTCTTTGAAGCACAAGTACCATAAAAAATGGCTAATGTGAAAGAGTTGATCAATTTATGCATACTAGGGGGGAGGGAGAGTTCATTGAGAGAACAACACTCCCCCTATGTCCATGCCTACACCTAAACAAGACATCACGATGAGTATGGTGGGGTGTGCAAAGGTTCAAGCCACATTGCTTGGATCAATGATATTTAGCTCAGGCCTTAACTCGCGAAATCTTGCTTCATCCAAGGGCTTCGTGAAGATATCTGCAAGGTTATCATGAGTGTTGACATAGTTGAGCTCGATCTCCCCTCATCTAATGTGATCCTGGATGAAGTTATACCGGATCTCAATATGCTTCGTCTTGAAGTGTTGCACTGGGTTGAGAGAAATCTTGATGGCACTTTCATTGTCACACCAAAGAGGCACTTTGTCACAATAGACACCGTAATCCTTTAAAGGTTGCCTCATCCAAAGAAGTTGAGCACAACAACTACTAGCGGCCACATACTCCGCTTCGATGGACGAGAGAGACACACAACTTTGCTTCTTAGAAGACCAACTCACCAAAGAGCAACCAAGAAATTGGCACCCTCTGGAAGTTGACTTCCTATCCACTTTGTCTCCCCCCAATCCGAGTCCGAAAAGCCCACAAGGTTGAAGTTATCTCCTCTTGGGTACCATAAGCCAAAGTTTGGGGTATGAACCAAATATCGAAAGATTCGCTTGACCGCCACATAGTGGCTTTCCTTAGGTGCAGCTTGAAACCGTGCACAAATTCCCACACTCAAGATGATATCCGGTCTAGATGCACAAAGGTAAAGCTAGGAGCCAATCATGGAGTGATATACCTTTTGATCCACCGCTTTACCATTGGGATCTATGTCAAGTTGGCATTTGACGAGCATTGGAGTGGAAGCCGGCTTGACATCACCTAGCTTGAATCTCTTGAGCATGTCTTGAGTGTATTTGGCTTGGTTGATGAAGTTTCCTTCTCTTCGTTGTTTGATTTTGAACCCAAGAAAGAACTTCAACTCTCCCATCATGGACATCTTGAACTTCGAGGTCACGAGAGCGACAAACTCGTCATTGAAAGCTTTGTTAGGAGAACCAAAGATAATATCATCAACATATAGTTGGCATACAAACAACTCCCCTTTGACATTCTTAGTAAAAAGAGTGGGGTCGATTTTCCCGATTTCAAACCCACGATCTTGCAACAACTCGGTAAGGTGCTCATACCACGCATGTGGGGCTTGTTTAAGGCCATAGAGTGCCTTATCGAGTTGGTACACATGATTGGGGAACTCGGGATCCTCAAACCCCGGGGGTTGTTTGACATACACCAACTCATTAATAGGACCATTAAGAAAATCACTCTTCACATCCATTTGTTGCAACTTGAAGTTATGATGAGAAGCATAGGCAATCAACGAACAAATAGATTCAAGGCGAGCAGTGCTACCAAACGAGCCTTGTTGCGAACGATAATACCATGAGCATCTTGCTTGTTATTGAATATCCACTTGGTTCCAAAGACATTCTGGTTCCCCTTTGGCCTTGGCACCAATCTCCACACCTTGTTGTGCTCGAAGTTGTTGAGTTCTTCATGCATGGCATTAAGCCAATCCGGATCCTCGAGCGCCTCATAGACCTTTTGGGGTTCAACACAAGAAACAAACGTGTGATGTTCACAATAGTTTGCTAATTGTCTACGAGTGCTTACCCCCCTTTCTTAAGCTTCCAAGCACATTCGTCATGAGATGATCTTTGGTAGTGAGCTTGGATGCAATCTTGGCGGCACGACGCTCCAATTCCTCCTCAGGAGAGAGTTGAGGAGCGGTAACTTGATCATCTCGAGCGTCGTCTTGAGCTTGTTCTTGATCTTGAGCTTGCTCTTGATCTTCGACTTGCTCGGTGGTGAGAACTTGACCTTGGGCATCACTTGGTGGTTCACCACCATCTTGAGGTTGATCTTGCCCTTAGTCTTGTTCATTTGGTTGAGGGCCTTCACTTTGTTCTTCGGAAGCGTGTGGGTCTTGGGTTGGGGATGGTTCCACTTGAGTGGAATGTTGTCCTTCTCCTTCGGCCACAAGGGGTTCCTCAATGGGTAGGATATGACCAACACCCATTCTTCTTATGGCTTGGGGAGGAATTTCATCACCTACATCACAAGTACCACTTTGCTCCACTTGGGAGCCGTTATTCTCATCAAACTCCACGTTACACATCTCCTCAATGAGTCTGGTGGACTTGTTGAGGACACGGTAAGCATGAGAGTTTGTAGCATAACCAACAAATATGCCCTCATGAGCTCTAGCCTCAAATTTAGACAAACGAACACCTTTCTTGAGAATGAAACACTTACACCCGAACACCCAGAAGTACTAATTGAGGTTGGTCTTGTTGCCGGTGAGTATCTCATATGGAGTCTTGTTCAAGCCTTTGCGGAGATAGAGCCGATTGGATGCATGACAAGCGGTGTTGATGCCGTTGGCCCAAAAGTTGTATGGAGACTTGAACTCCGCCATCATGGTCCTTGCCACATCCATCAATGTCCTGTTCTTCCTCTCCGCTACACCATTTTGTTGAGGGGTGTAAGGTCCAGAATATTGATGCTTGATCCCCTCATCACTAAGAAACTCATCCAACGTGTAGTTCTTGAGTTTGTGCCGTTGTCACTTCTTATCGTCAAGATCTTTGCATTGTGTTGACGTTGAGCTTCATTTGCAAAGTCGATGACGGTTTGTTGGGTCTCACTCTTCCTCTTGAAGAAATATACCCAAGTGTATCTTGAATAATCATCCACAATCACCAAGCAATACTTTCTACCCCCAAGACTATCAAAGGATGGAGGCCCAAAGAGATCCAAGTGAAGGAGCTCCAAGGGCCTCTTCGAGTAGATGATAGTCGTGGGAGGGTGAGCCTTCTCATGTAGCTTTCCTTCGATACAAGCACTGCAAGCACGATCTTCAGCAAAACTAGCATTTGTTAGTCCTCGGACATGGTCCCCCTTGAGAAGACTTTGCAAAGATATCATATTGACGTGGGCTAAACGGCGATGCCAAAGCCATCCCATGTCAACTTTAGCCATTAGGCATGTCGCGGTCTTAGTGGGTCGCTCCGAAAAGTTAATCACATAAAGACCGTTCTCGACATGCCCAACAAAAGCTACTTTAAGAGTCTTGCTCCACAAGAGGGCCATGGTATCAATATCAAAGAAAGTGGCAAAGCCAATGAGTGCAATTTGACGAACGGAAAGTAAGTTGTATGCAAGGGACTCAACAAGCATGACTCTTTCGATCGTGAGATCATGAGAAATGACAACCTTGCCAAGCCCCAATACCTTAGAAGATGAGGCGTCACCCCACTCGACATTGTTGGGCATAGATGAAACCTTGTGCATGTCCACCACCAAGTCCTTGCTTCCGGTCATATGATTTGTGGCTCCACTATCGAGCAACCATGATCCCCCACCGGAAGCAAACACCTACAAGAGATCAATGCTTGGTTTTAGGTACCCATTTTGTAATGGGTCCTTTGATGTTAGTAAAAAGGGTCTTAGGAACCCCAATAGACCATTCAATGTACTCATAAGGAGAACCAACAAATTTGGCATAAACATGCCCATCACTAGCACGGCACAACACATAAGAAGGGTTAAAGTCGCCGGCTTTGTTGGAAGGAGTGGCATTGCCCTTCTTGACACCACCACCCTTCACATTGTTCTTCTTCTCCTTAGAAGCACCCTCTCCCTCCTTCACAAAAGTTTGCTTGAGAGGAGGAGGTTGTTTGGCCTTGTCATTCTTCTTCTTGTTCTTGGACTTGGGTGCAAACCCAGTTCCCTCCTTGCCCACAATTTCCTTTTGACTCAAAAGGTCGTTGAGGTTCTTCTCACCTTGTATGCATGACACAAGGCCTTTCTCAAGTTGCTCCTTCAACTTGGCATTCTCCTCCACAAGATGCACATGCTCACAACACGGGTTAGTAGCATTTGCATTATCAATTAAAACCATATTAGGAAAAGTGGCTTTCTCCTTGCTTAGCTTCACTTGGAGTTGATCATGAGACTCTGTGAGGCTAGCATGAGCACCCTTCAAGGCCTTGTGAGCCTTGTCAAGTATATCAAACTCCTCCTTGAGTCTAGCATGGTCAACCCCAAGCTTAGACTTCTCGGAATTGAGCACATGAGATACAATGATCAAGATCTTTCTTTAATTTAGCATGATCGTCGTTGTGCGACTCCTCAAGAGCCAAACGATGAACACGCTCTTCCTCAAGAGCATTAGAGAGATCCGATATCTCATCGGCATAGTCACGACTATGTCCTTCCATCTTAGAGATGGTTCCTTCTGAGCCTCGATCATGTCATTGGCTTCACCAAGTTGTTCCAAGAGAGCAACGAAGTGCTTCTTGGGTTCACCCTTGAGCGTACTCATAAAAGACTCAAATTAGTTTTCTTCCTCCTTCGACCCCTTACTTTCATCAATGCAATCCGTCAAGGAAGGATTAGTAGTGATGGTGGTTTTGACGTTGGGGTTACCTTGTTGGTGGCTTTGGCCATGAGGCACTTAGCGGTGATGTTATCGTTGGGTGAGTCGAAGAGGGACGCTCGTGGAGTTGTTGCAATGGCAACGGAGGCCATGGCAACCGTCCCACTGTCTTCATCATCATCATCATCATCATCATCATCATCCTCATTGTACTCTTCTTGTGCCACCAACCCCTTGGGAGGAATCTTCTTGGTGAAGTTGTTCTTGTTGGGGAAGGACTTGCCCTTGTCTTTTCGGATAAGCTTGCCACCATTGTCTTCCCTCTTCTCATACGGGCATTCCGCAACAAAGTGGGTTACATTGCCACAATTATAGCATGTCCTCACGTGTTGCTTGCCCTGGGTGCCACTTGAGTTGTTCTTGTTGAAGTTCGGCCTTGAGTTCTTCTTGCTCCAAAATTGTCGTGAAGTGAGAGCCATGTGCTCATGATAATCATATTTTGTATCTTCGGGGCAACATTCTTCTTCTTCCTCTTCACCCTCTTCTTCCACACTAGCCTTGGCCTTCAAAGCAAGGTTGGGCTTCTTTACTCGTTGAGAATGCAACACCGCATTGTAGGCGGTCGTGTCCAAGATCCTCATTGCCACAAACTCATCCAACACTTCACTTGAGGACAAGGCGTGAAAGTCTGGCCTTTGACGGATGACAGAGGACATGGCCTTATGGTAAGGCATCATGGCCTTGAGAAACTTGCGCTTGATCCAATTGTCATCCGTATCCTTGCTCCCATGATCTCAGAGTGAGACCGCGAGAGTGGTTATTCTCCGGTAAAGCACTCGATGCTCTTCATCTTCATTCATTGCAAACTCATCGGCTTGATCTTGCACCACTTCAAAGTTTGAGCGTTGAATGATTGCGCTTCCCTTGTAAATGGAAACAACATGTTTCCATGCTTCCTTGGCTATGGTAAAAGGTCGGAGATGCGCAATATCTTCGGGTGGAATAGCTTCTTGGAGAATGAAGAGAGCGGACT
Organism: Aegilops tauschii subsp. strangulata; assembly: GCF_002575655.3. Classification (NCBI taxonomy): domain Eukaryota; kingdom Viridiplantae; phylum Streptophyta; class Magnoliopsida; order Poales; family Poaceae; genus Aegilops; species Aegilops tauschii. Next base: position 328,221,784 of record NC_053040.3, read on the forward strand.
CGTTGAATTGATGATCCACGACTTCTCTAGGAGTGAAGTTGCTTGGTTCGTGCGGGTAGAAACTTTGATCAATAATTCTCCAAAGATTAGTAGAGCTATGATTTAATTGATGTTTAAAGCGATAGACCCAAGAGGCAAAATCCTCATTTTTCACAAGCTTAGGAGGAGGACAAATATGATTCAAATGCGTGGAGGGAACCCGTCCTCCATAAGTGATTGGAGGTTCAACATGGGCAAAGATGCCATTTCCACTTCTACCACTAGGCAAAGGAACTCGTTCACTAGTAGCTTCCCCCTTGTTCGAGTTAGAATCCGTCACCTTGTTAGTGGGGTCAACCACTTTCAACGGTGCGGTGGATAATTTAAGGCCTTCTAAAAGCTTATTGAACATGCCTTCAACCTCGGTCGTCATGGAGGTTTTCAATGTGTCCAAAGCCGCATTGAACTCCTCATGAGAGACCGAGGTTCCCCCATCGGTCGTAGACGAGAACGGATTCACACTAGAGTGCTCCTCCCCACCGTCTACGGTGTCAACCATACTCTTCGGACAGCAAAAGTCCTTAATAAAGAGACGAGGCTCTGATACCAATTGAAAGGATCGATATAGTTGACTAGAGAGGGGGTGAATAGGCAACTAACAATTTTTAGCTTTTCTTTACTAAATTAAACTTTGCATCAAAGTAGGTTGTCTAGATATGCAACTAGGTGAGCAACCAATATGAAGCAACAACAACAAGCGCACAAGCAAGCAAGAGATACAACACAAATAAGCTTGCACAAGTAAAGGTAAGAGATAACCAAGAGTGGAGCCGATGGAGACGGGGGTGTGTTACCGAAGTTCCTTCCCTTTGAGAGGAATTACGTCTCCGTTGGAGCGGTGTGGAGGCACAATGCTCCCCAAGAAGCCACCAGGGCCACCGTATTCTCCTCACGCCCTCACACAATGCGAGATGCCATGATTACACTATTGGTGCCCTTGGAGGCGGCGACTGAACATTTACAAACAAGGTTGGGGCAATCTCCACAACTTACTCGGAGGCTCCCAACGACACCACGAAGCTTCACTACAATAGAATATGGCTCCACAGTGACCTCAACCGTCTAGGGTTCTCACACACCCAAGAGTAACAAGATCCGCAAGGGATTAGTGGGGGGAATCAAATTTCTCTTGGTGGAAGTGTAGATCAGGGCCTTCTCAAGCAATCCCTAGAAAATCAACAAGTTTGATTGGCCAGGGAGAGACATCGGGCGAAAATGGAGCTTTGAGCAACAATGGAGCTTGGGGAGGGAAGAGGTTGTCAACTTGGGGAAGAAGACCCCCTTTATATAGTGGGAGGAAAGATCCAACCGTTACCCACTTATTCAGCCCGCGACATGCGGTACTACCGCACATACCCATGGTACTACCGCAAGGGCATGTAGTACTACCGCTAGGCAGTGCGGTACTACCGCTCGCGCGGCAGGGGCCAGACGAGGCCCTGTTGCGTATAGCAACGAGCGGTAGAACCGCCGGAGCGGTACTACCGTGTGCCCTTGCGGTACTACCGCAAGTCAGGGTTCAACTGGGATGGGAAGGCACGGACTAATAAAATTACATCTGTGGCTACTTCCGCTGAGTTTCGGTCTGTCCAAAAATCCGGCACGGTACTACCGCTCGCAGGGAGCGGTACTACCGCGTAGGGCGCGGAAGTAAAAAATTACTTCCGCACCTACTTCCATGCGTGCCAGCATTCTGGGCTAGAGGCCACGGTACTACCGCTCACGAGGAGCGGTACTACTGCTACCCTGGGCGGTACTAGCATGGACCGCTGTGGTACTACTGCTCCCTTGATCAGTACTACCGCATGCCACAAAACTATAGCACTTGGAGGCCTTCATCTTCGCAAAGACAAGGAAAAAATACCGGTGCTCCAATGAAGCGAAGGAAAGGTGGTGCAAAGGAACAGATGTGTACGTGTTGATTCCACCCTAACCTTTCCGAAGCGGACCCCTCTTAATAGTACGGCTTTCCTATGACTCAAATCCACCAAAAAGAAATGTAGAGAAGCGCCGTCTTCGATAGGCTCCGAGGGGCACCGAATCATCTTGTGCATAGACATGAGATATCTGAAATGCTCAATGCACACGATTAGTCCGCAAATGCATTGTCATCAATCACCAAAACCACATAGGGAGAAATATGCCCTTACAAAAGCGTTAGGAAAAGTACATACGATGGAGACGTATCATTAACCATAGTTGTAATTTAGCATATTCCTTAATCCTAACAGGGAAAGGAGGTTTCTCAATATAAGCAGTTGATACAACTGGATCAACATTATAAATAATAGTTTCATCTTTAACTATAACAGGTTCCTCAATCTTTTCTTTAGTAGGTGGATGATATTTAAATTACTTCTCCTTAGGGAGATAGATATGAGTAGAAAATGATTCACAAAAGGAAGCTACTATCTCCAAGTCCATATTTAGCACTAAACTTATGAAAAGCATCGATTTTTTTGACTATGAAAAGCATCGATTTCCATAAAAGATTTAACATAATCAAACTTAAGTTTTATACCTGACTTTTTACCTTTGTTGAGTTCCCAATCTTCAGATTTGCATTTAATTCATTCCATAAGACCCCATTTGAATTCAATAGTTTTCTTTATAAAGGAATCAGTAGAAGAAGAATCGAGCATGGATTGATCATTATGAGAAAGCCGAGCATAAAAGTTTTGTATAATAATTTCTCTTGAGAGCTCATGATTGGGGCATGTTTACATCATGTACTTTGGACTCCCCCAAGCTTGAGCGATACTTTCTCCTTCATGAGGCCAAAAATTATATATATAATTCCAACCACGATGAACCAGATGCATAGGATTAAACTTCTGATGAAATTCCAATTTCAACCAATTCCAATCTCACATTCCAATATCATCCAATAGCGTACACCATGTCAATGCCTTCCCCTCCGAAGATAAATGGAATACCTTCTTCTTAACTCCATCCCCGGATAAACCTGCAAGCTTAAATAATCCACAAATTTCTTCCACATAGATTAAGTGCATATCAGGATGTATTGTTCCATCTCCTACATAAGGATTAGCTAGCAGTTTCTCTAACATACCTGAAGGAATCTCATAATAAATATTTCCAGTAGGTTCAGTAGTTGAGTGGAAACTCTTATTGCTTCCGGTCGACGTGAAGATACCCCGAACAAACCCCTCAAAGGGTTACTTTCCATAGTAACAAGTAATAGTAAATTGCAACATGTAATGTAAATGTTTCCTTACCAAAGGCGCTTCACTCCCCAGCAACAGCACCAGTGACCCACAAGTATAGGGGATCAATCATTGTCCTTTGGATAAGTAAGAGTGTCGAACCCAATGAGGAGCAGAAGGAAATGACAAGCGGTTTTCAGCAAGGCATTATCTGCAAGTGTTGTAAGTAACAATGATAGATAGTTTTGTAGCAAGGTAATTCGTAACGGGTAACAATTAACAATGGTAACAAAGGTGCAGAAAGGTAGCCCAATACTTTTTATAACAAAGGACATGCCGGAATGTTCTCTTATAACAAGCAAAGCATTCCTGAGGACACATGGGAATTATCATCTAGTTACTTTCATCATGTTTGTTTGATTCGTGTTCGCTACTTTGGTAATTTGATATGTGGATGGACCGGTGTTTGGGTGATGTTCTTACTTGAACAAGCCTCCCACTTATGATTACCCCCTCTCGCAAGCATCCGCAACTACGAAACAAGAATTAAGATAAATCTAACCGTAGCATAAAACATATGGATCCAAATGAGCCCCTTACGGAATAACGCATAAACTAGGGTTTGAGCTTCTATCACTCTATCAACTCATCATCTACTTATTACTCCACAATGCCTTCCCTTGGGCCCAAGTATGGTGAAGTGTCATGTAGTCGACATTCACATGACACCACTAAAGGAAGCAACAACATACATATCATCAAAATATCGAATGAATACCAAATTCACATGATTACTTATAACAAGACTTCTCCCATGTCCTCAAGAACAGAAGTAACTACTCACAAATCATATTCATGTTCAAGATCAGAGGGGTATTGAATATCATCAAAGATCTAAGCATATAATGTTCCACCAAATAAACCAACTAGCATCAACTACGAGATGTAATCAACACTGCTAGCAACCCACGGGTACCAATCTGAGGTTTTGAGACAAAGATTGAATACAAGAAATGAACTAGGGTTTGAGATGAGATGGTGCTGGTGAAGATGTTGACGAAGATTGATCCTCCCATGCTGAGAGGGTTGTTGGTGATGTTGATGGCTTCGATTTCCCCCTCCCGGAGGGAAGTGTCCCCCGGCGGAATCGCTTCACTGGAGAGCTAAAGTGCTCCTACCTAGGTTCCGCCTCGAGACGGCGACGCTTCGTCCTGAAAGCCTTCTCTTGATTTTTTTTCTAAGTCAAAACCTTTCGTATAGCAGAAGACAGGGGCCAGAGGCTAACCAGGAGCCCCACAAGGCATCAGGGCGCGCCTAGGGGGGGGGGTGGTCGCACCCTGTTGCCTTGTGGGCAACTAGTGGGCCCCCTCTGGCACTTCTTTGCTCCAGTATTTTTTATATATTCCATAAAAATTCTCCGTGAAATTTCAGGTCATTTGGAGTTCTGCAGAAAAGATATCACGGATGTAGTTTTTTCAGGTCCAGAATTCCAGCTGCCGGCAATCTCCCTCTTCATGTAAATCTTGCAAATTAAGAAAGGAAGGGCATTAGAATTGCATCGCAAAGTGTTGTAATTATTAAAAACATTATAAATATAGTAGGAAAACATGATGCAAAATGGACGTATCAGGTAGCGGCATTGGGCCACGGTGGGAAGGTACCCGACAGCTTTGAGTCTGTCGATTATGCCGGTGGTGATAGTGGAACTCATCCATTGCCCCCTCTCTAATGATGATTTTGACCTTGGATCCTTTCTCTTTGCTATCCATCTCGTGCACGGGAGGAGGAAAAAGAGTTGGGTCTCGAGACGTTTGTATTTGTGGCGAGTTCCCTGCTGGAGCAGAAGATGAGGATGCAGGTGAAATAGATTTATCGCCCCCATCTTTTTATAGGGTAATCAAAGACCAAGGGTCTCCGCACCAAGGGAAACGAACATCTACTTCCCAATGCATTATGTTGTCTATGTGCATAAATATTAAGTGTATATTGATGATACCGCTAGAAATCCGGAAGCATGATCCCTTCATTAGCAGGACGTGCCAATAGAAGCGGCTCTAGGCCACAAGGTCCCTCATAATGGTCGTGGATTAGACGAGTCGACTCTGCCACAGAAGGTGATGCTTCAAAAGCTATAGGGTTCTTTTTTTACCCGGTCAAAAGCCTTCGTGGCTATGCTAAAGAGAAAATTGTATACCTCAGTCTCACTAAATGGTTAAATGCGCTGAGGAGAGGGGTCTTGTTAAAAGATCCACCGTCATTTGATTTGTGATTGGGAAACCCAAGAAGACCTCAGATTCGAGCATAACCTCGCAATAGGAAGCCCTACTTCTCCTCTTACTGTCTAGCTCAGAACAGATAACCTAGCTTGGGACCCCCTGATGACCCACAAGTATAGGGGATCAATCGTATAAGTAAGAGTGTCAAACTCAACGAGGAGCAGAAGGAAATGACAAGTAGTTTTCAGTAAGGTAATGTCTGCAAGTGCTGAAATTGTAAGTAGCAGAGTAGTTTGATAGCAAGATAATTTGTAACGAGCAACTAATGATAGTAGTAACAAAAGTGCAGCAAGGTAGCCCAATCCCTTTGAGGCAAAGTACATGCCAAAACGGTCTCTTATGATAAGCAAAGCGTTCTTGAGGGTACACGGGAATTTCATCTAGTCACTTTCATCATGTTGGTTTAATTCGTGTTCGGTACTTTGATAATTTGATATGTGGGTGGACCGGTGCTTAGGTGCTGTTCTTACTTGAACAAACATCCTACTTATGATTAACTCTCCCGCAAGCATCCGCAACTACGAGAAAACTATTAAGAATAAATTCTAACCATAGCATTAAACTTTTGGATCCAATCGGTCCCTCACGGAATAGCGCATAAACTGGGGTTTATGCTTCTGTCACTCTCGCAACCCATCATATAATTGCTACACCACAATGATTCCCTTAGGCCCAAATATGCTGAAGTGTCATGTAGTCGACGTTCACATGACACCACTAAGGGAATCACAACATACATACTATCAAAATATCGAACACATATCAAGTTCACATGATTACTTGCAACATGATTTCTCCCGTGACCTCAAGAACAAAAGTAACTACTCACAAATAATAATCATGATCATGATCAGAGGAGTATTAAATAGCATAATGGATCTGAACATATAATCTTCCACCAAATAAACCATATAGTAATCAACTACAAGATGTAATCAACACTACTAGTCACCTACAAGCACCAATCTATAGTTCCGGTAACAAGATTGAACACAAGAGATGAACTAGGGTTTGAGATGAGATGGTGCTGTTGAAGATGTTGATGGAGATTGCCCTCCCCAAGATGGGAGAGTTGTTGGTGATGATGATGACGATGATTTCCCCCTCCAGGAGGGATGTTCCCCCAGCGGAATCGCTCTGCCGGAGAGCAAAAGTGCTCCTGCCAAAGTTCCGCCTCGAGACGGCGGCGCTCTGTCCCGAAAGTCCTCTCCTTATTTTTTCTAGGTCAAAATGACCTATATACCAGAAGATTGGCGCCGGAGGTGGGCCTGGGTGAGCACAACCCACCAGGGCGCGCCTGGGTTGCCTGGCGCGCCCAGGTGGGTTATGCCCACCTGGTGGCCCCCCTCTAGTAGTTATTTGCTCCAGTATTCCTTAAATATTCCATAAAAATTCTCCGTGAAGTTTCAGCTTGTTTGGAGTTGTGCAAAATAGGTAGCCTGGCGTAGCTTTTCTGGGTCCAGATTTCCAGCTGCCGGAATTCTCCCTCTTTGTGTATTCCTTGCATATTATGAGAGAAAAGGCATTAGAATTACTCCAAAAAGCATTATTATGAATAAAAACATCATAACTAACAGTAAGAAAGCATGATGCAAAATGGACGTATCAACTCCCCCAAGCTTAGACCTCGCTTGTCCTCAAGCGAAAACCGAAATCGAAAAACATTCCACATGCTTTGAGAGAGAGGTGTCGATAAAAACAAAATACGGACATAGAAGCATCATGTTGATTATTATAACAACAACAAAATTAAACATAAGACTTTTACCATAGAACTTTTATCATATACTTCTCATGAATAAGTAATAGTTCATCACACAATCGAAGTATAAAGCAAAAACTCTACTAAAAACCAACAAACTATGTTCTCAGCCAACTTTGCAACTACAGTTCATCATCTTTTCAGGAAGGGTCACGTATCGGAGCCTTTAGGCAAGTCCACATACTCAACCATCATATAGTCTTCTATGATTGCTAACACTCACCGCGTACACATGAGCAAAACGTTTCAACCGAACACATAGAAAGATAGGGGCTTATATTATCGCCTCCCAACATATTCACCTCAAGGGTGATGTCATCAATAATAACTCATGCTATCTATATTCAACTGGACATATGTGCCTAAATCTTTCCTCAACACATGATGCTTGCCAAAGGAGAAAAATAAAAAGGAATAGAAGGAAAACTTTGACTCTTTGCATAAAATTAAATACATAAAAGTAAAAGATATGCCCTTCGCAGAGGGAAGCAGAGGTTGCCATGCGCTTATTTGTTTGTATGCTCAACCCCTTAGTGCAAAAGAACGTCACGTTGCATTGCCCCTTGTGATAGTGACCTTTATTATGCAGTCTGTCGCTTTTATTCTTCACCATCACAAGTTCATGCAACGCTCAATTTTCTCTTACACTAAATGATCTCACACATTTAGAAGCAATTTTTATTGCCTTTTGCACCGATGACAACTTACTTGAGGGATCTTGCTCAATCCCTAGGTAGGTATGGTGGAGACTTGAAAGTAAGATTTGGGTTTAAGGGTTTTTTGATGCACAAGTAGTATCTCTACTAAGTGCGGAATTTTTGGCTAGCAAAGATAGGGGGCAAGCATCACATGTTAAAGGATCTATGACAATATGACTTCTATGTGAATATAAACAAAATAAACCATTAAGTTGTCTTCCTTGTCCAACGTCAACAATTTTGTCATATAATATTTTGATGAGGGCTCACAATCACAAAAGATTTCTAGGATAGTATATTTATATGTGAATCTTCTCTTCCCTTATTAATTCTTTCATGAGTTGCATCATTGACTAATGCTATGTTTGTCAATCTCTAATAAAATTTTCTACTTATACTTTTCCTTATGTGGTGCCATCACCTACCATAGGATTAGTGTATGATCTTCTTGATTTATTTCCTTTCTCTTTTTCTTTCTTATTTCTCTTCTTTATTTGCAACATAAAAGTAAAGAAAGCAACAACTCAAACTAACTTTATTATATAACTTGCACACGATTACAAGGATAGATCACTAAGCAAACTCTCAAAGAAGAAAGGATCGAACTAAACTTTTATTCATCTAAAGAAAAAGTTCGAACTAAAATAAGTAAAGGCAAAAGCATAGTGGGATGATACGATACCAGGGCACCTCCCCCAAGCTTGGCGGAAGCCAAGGGGAGTGCCCATACCCGATACTTAATTCTACTTTGGTGGTGAAGAAGATGGTGGTGGTGGTGACAATTGTGCCTTCAACTTTTTCATATTGTAGTTGAGGAGAGAAATTTCCTCCTTTAAATCATCGACTACCAACTCCAGCTTCAAGATCTTGTCACATAAATCCCCTTTGATTTTTTGCCGAAAACGAGAAGGAATAGATTGATTTTTAGACCGGTTAGCTCTCTTAGGGAGACTTGACTTCTTGAACTCCATGTGCATATCCCCAGGTTAAGGTAGAGGAACATCCTCCTCCTTCGAGCTTGAATCATCGATCCTCATCAAGTGAGCATCCTCCTCGTCATCCATAGTTCGGCCATAAGGAGATAGGTCCCCATAGTTCTTTGGGTCAGCAATGAGATGTGAGACATAGCTCTCTCCATCGGAGTCTTGAGATGACATATTTTCAAAAATGCGCAGAAAACAGCAAGAAAAGAGAACGGAGGATTTCTCCACGATACGGTGGTTATCAGGTTCGGGAAGTATATATAGATTTTATCTTGGAGGACAAGCAAGCTGTAGAAAAACGAAGTCTGGAAGGTGTCCCAGGTGGGCACAACCCACCTGGGCGCGCGAGGCAAGCCTGGCGCGCCCTGGTGTCTTGTGCCCACCAGGGTACGCTTCCTGGAAGTTTCTTTATTTCCTAAATTTTAAAATATTCCAAAACTGATAAAAAATATTTTTGCGGATTTTTCGGACTCTGTTTACTTACCGTATCACGTACCTCCTTATTTTCACGATTCTGGAGTGTTCCGGAAGGACTCTTTTATGTATTCTTCCGGTCTCAAAGTTTGGATAATATTACTTTCAACATTAATGGGCGTACCTAAGATGTAATGTTTTATTCATTGTCCATGACAACCTTCGGGTTAGTACCTTCAGAATTATTTATTTTGATGGATCCAGGCCGATAAACCTCCTCGATAACATAGGGGCCTTCCCGTTTTGAGAGGAGTTTTCCTGCAAAGAATCTAAAACAAGAGTTGTATAAAAGAACATATTCTCCGACTTTAAACTCATGCTTTAGGATTCTTTTGCAATGCCATCTTTTAACTTTTTCTTTGAATAATTTTGCATTTTCATAAGCTTGGGTTCTCCATTCATCTAATGAGCTAATATCAAATAACCTCTTTTCACCAGCAAGCTTGAAATCATAGTTGAGCTCTTTAACTGCCCAATATGCTTTATGTTCTAACTCAAGAGGCAAATGACAAGCTTTTCCATAAACCATTTTATAAGGAGACATACCCATAGGATTTTTATATGTTGTTCTATAAGCCCAAAGTGCATCATCTAATTTCTTAGACCAATTCTTCCTGGACCGATTGACAGTCTTTTGCAAAATTAATTTTATTTCTCTATTGCTAAGTTCAACCTGACCACTAGACTGAGGATGATTAGGTGATGCAATTCTATGGTTAACATCATACTTGGCAAGCATTTTACGGAAAGCACCATGAATAAAGTGTGAACCACCATCAGTCATTAAATATCTAGGGACTCCAAACCTTGGGAAAATAACTCCCTTAAGCATTTTAATAGAGGTGTTATGATCAGCACTACTGGTTGGAATAGCTTCTACCCATTTAGTAACATAATCAACAACAACCAAAATATGTGTATACCCATTAGAGGAAGGAAAAGGTCCCATGTAATCAAATCCCCAAACATCAAATGGTTCAACAGCAAGTGAATAATTCATAGGCATTTCTTGACGCTTACCGATATTACCTATTCCTTGACATTCATCACAAGATAAGACGAACTTACGAGCATCCTTGAAAAGAGTAGGCCAATAAAATCCAGATCGCAATACCTTGTGAGCAGTTCTATCTCCAGCATGATACCCTCCATAAGCTTCGGAGTGACTGTGACGCCCGGGTAATTAGGCTACAATAATCCCACGTTAATGATGCCACGTCACCACGGTTACTGTTGTTAATCTCGTGTTAGTTCAAAATCGATTTGAAATTCAAACTTAAAATAAAGTCAAACGGTAAAGATTTTCAAATATTAAAACTAAAATGTTGGGGTGTTGCCAAATAATGCATAGGTAATTATTGTGGAGAAACCACACTTATATATAATCTTTAAATACTCTAAAATGAATAAAACAGTAGTCAAAACAATTATTGAAATGCCTTTTACAATTAATAAAATGTTAAACTATTCTATTTAGGTGTTAAACTTTTTATCGCAGTGGGTTTAGTGGTAGTACTAAGTTAGGGATCATTCTTGTACTTTAACAAACTAAAATAAAATGAGGAACAAGATAAAACAGAAAAGATATAAGATAAATAAAAAGGAAAAATAAAAACAGAAAACTAATAAAAAGAAACGAGCCCGCCCGGGCCAAACGGCCCAGCTGGCCGACCAGACCGCCCACCAGGCCGGCCCACGCGGCCCCTTCACCCCTTGGCCTATAGGCCACCCCACCCCGACCGAAACCCTAACCTGCCCACTCCCCACGTTCCCCACTCTCCCCTCCCCCCCCCCCCCCCGATCTCTCCCCCTCTTGCTCCCTCGTCTCCTCCCCCGATCCAATCTGGATCGGGCACGACAACGCCGCCCCTCGCCGGACCTTCCCTCCTCACCGGCCGTCCTCGACCCCCTCCTCGCCGGCCTGCCTCCTCTCCGCACGTCGTCTCCGACCTCCTCCCCGAGCACCGCTGCCTCGTACCCTACGCCCCGCGGTGAGGCTCCGGCCTCCCTCCCTCTCCACCCTTTTTCTTCTTCACCGTCATCGCCCACCGCGCGCCGACCGCGCTCGGCCCCGCACCTCGCCGTGATCCTCCGCACCCCCGTACGCGCACGCCCTCGCCCGCTCACGGCGCTCCCGCCCCCTGCCTCGAGCACGCCGCCCTGCGCATCCTGGACGCGCCCGTGCTGTGCTCCCCTCGCCCGCTCCGGCCGCTTCCTCCCGCAGCCCTCAGGCCCACCCGCGCCCGCCGTTAATATTAACTAATTAAGATTAATTAACCTAATAATTAATTAAGATTAATTAACCTAATTAATCCTGTTAATATTAACTAATTAAGATTAATTAACCTAATTAATTACTGTTAATTAGCTAACAGTCCCTGACAGGTGGGACCCACCTGTCAGGTTGACCAGGTCAACGTTGATTGCTGAAGTCATGCTGACATCATGCTAATGCATTAATTAAATTTCGAATTAAATTAATTTATTAAATTCTAAAAATGATTTAAATCTTTAGAATTTAATATAAAATAATCCGTAACTCGGATGAAAAAACTTTGTACATGAAAGTTGCTCAGAACGACGAGACGAATCCGAATACGTAGTCCGTTCGTCCGCCACACATCCCTAACATATCGAACTCACAACTTTCCCCCTCCGTTTCATCTGTCCGAAAATGCGAAACATCGGGAATACTTTCCTGTATGTTCCCCCCCTTCGCCGGTACCACCTACTGCCGCGTTAGGGCACACCTAGTACCGCTCATTGTCATGTCACGCATCGTCATGCTTATGTTTGCATTGTATTTACTGCTTCTTCCCCCCTCTTCTCTCCGGTAGACTACGAGACCGACGTTGCTGCTGTCCAGTTCGACTACGGAGATGACGACCCTCCTACTTGCCAGAGCAACCAGGCAAGCCCCCCCCCCTTGATCACCAGATATCACCTATTCTTCTCTATACTGCTTGCATTAGAGTAGTGTAGCATGTTACTGCTTTCCGTTAATCCTATCCTGATGCATAGCCTGTCATTGTTGCTACAGTTGTTACCCTTACCTACTATCCTACTGCTTAGTATAGGATGCTAGTGTTCCATCAGTGGCCCTACACTCTTGTCCGTCTGCCATGCTATACTACTGGGCCGTGATCACTTTGGGAGGTGATCACGGGTATATACTATATACTTTATATACATGACACATGTGGTGACTAAAGTCGGGTCAGCTCCTTGAGTACCCGCAAGTGATTCTGATGAGGGGGCTGAAAGGACAGGTGGCTCCACCCCGGTAGAGGTGGGCCTGGGTTCCTGACGGCCCCCGACTGTTACTTTGTGGCGAAGCGACAGGGCAGGTTGAGACCACCTAGGAGAGAGGTGGGCCTGGCCCTGGTCGGCGTTTGCGGATACTTAACACGCTTAACGAGTTCTTGGTATTTGATCTGAGTCTGGCCATTTGATCTATACGCACTAACCATCTACGCGGGAGTAGTTATGGGTATCCCGGCGTCGTGGTATCAGCCGAAGCCTTCGTCACGTCAGCGACTGAGTGGCGCGCGCCGGATTGGACTGGAACGCCACTAGGCTAGGTCTGCTTCCGGCCGCGTACGCAACGTGCAGGTGTGCAATGGGCGATGGGCCCAGACCCCTACGCGCATAGGATTTAGACCGGCATGCTGACCTCTCTGTTGTGCTTAGGTGGGGCTGCGACGTGTTGATCTTCCGAGGCCGGGCATGACCCAGAAAAGTGTGTCCGGCCAAATGGGATCGAGCGTGTTGGGTTATGTGGTGCACCCCTGCAGGGAAGTTTATCTATTCGAATAGCCGTGTCCCTCGGTAAAAGGACGACCCAGAGTTGTACCTCGACCTTATGACAACTAGAACTGGATACTTAATAAAACACACCCTTCCAAGTGCCAGATACAACCCGGTGATCGCTCTCTAACAGGGCGACGAGGAGGGGATTGCCGGGTAGGATTATGCTATGCGATGCTACTTGGAGGACTTCAATCTACTCTCTTCTGCATGCTGCAAGATGGAGATGGCCAGAAGCGTAGTCTTCGACAGGATTAGCTATCCCCCTCTTATTCTGGCATTCTGCAGTTCAGTCCACCGATATGGTCCTTTACACATATACCCATGCATATGTAGCGTAGCTCCTTGCTTGCGAGTACTTTGGATGAGTACTCACGGTTGCTTTTCTCCCACTTTTCCCCCTTTCCTTTCTACCTGGTTGTCGCAACCAGATGTTGGAGTCCAGGAGCCAGACGCCACCGTCGACGACGACTCCTACGGCACTGGAGGAGCCTACTACTACGTGCAGCCCGCTGACGACGACCAGGAGTAGTTAGGAGGATCCCAGGCAGGAGGCCTGCGCCTCTTTCGATCTGTATCCCAGTTTGTGCTAGCCTTCTTAAGGCAATCTTGTTTAACTTATGTCTGTACTCAGATGTTATGCTTCCGCTGACTCGTCTATGATCGAGCACTTGTATTCGAGCCCTCGAGGCCCCTGGCTTGTATTATGATGCTTGTATGACTTACTTATGTTTTAGAGTTGTGTTGTGATATCTTCCCGTGAGTCCCTGATCTTGATCGTACACATTTGCGTGCATGATTAGTGTACGGTCAAATCGGGGGCGTCACAAGTTAGTATCAGAGCCGACTGCCTGTAGGAATCCCCCTTTCCAACTCCTTGGCCGAAGTCGAGTCTAGATATTGCAAAAACTTTTACTAACATGGTTGTTCGTCTTATGGGCCCACGTCGCCATTGGGTGGTATTAGGATCTTTTACTCCTTGTCTATACTCTGGGACTCTGATCTCTCTTCTATTCGGGTTAAGTGAATTTTGCTAAATCTAACATTAGGATCTCGTTATCACTTTCACCCGGAGAGCCCCTTATTACTAATGATCGTCTGCTGCACGTGAAGACCCTGAAGATACTCTCCGCTGATAACCCGAGAACTTGTGTTCATCGCTTTTGCAATTCCCTTTCAACGATAAACTCCTATGGATAACCACGTATACTCGCCATTCATACAATGTTTCCCAGTTGATCTTGTTATTACAAGGTACCCCGAAATTCTCTCTGTTGTTCCGAGAATCCTTTGAGCTTACTACCTTGCTGTTCTTTGTCACCTGAATACCCCTACGGATAATTCTCGCACTTACCGAGTATCCGGTCATCCCCAGTTGATTCAAGTATTTCACATAAGTGTTCAAAATACCATTCGATCTTCCGAAAATCCTCAGGAGCCTTTTTGCTCTTGAAATTCTTGCTTACTTGCATTATGATTAATTTTAAGTCTCGTAATCTTATTGGCATCTCTTGTCATTATCATTTTGAGTCTGTTGATTCAGTTTGTTGTGAATGCTCGCAATCCTCAATTAGAGCCTAGAATTCATCCTTCCGGCTCAGATGTCATATTAAACATGAGTTGGTTCTCGACCAATCAAATTGTCGTCGATTGTACACCTAAGGCTATTCAACTTATCCACCCTTAATCAGAGTGTTTGCCTGTGATCCCTTGATTTGGAAATCATAATTCCTTTGCAATTGAGCTCTGAGTTAGTCAGTTGTTTCTATAATTCAATGTCTTTGCATTGTTTCTTGCTCTGGTTTTGTGCCGATACTCACCAGATCCTTTATGGACTAACAGATCCTTTGTTGGATTTTATCCGACAATGTCCTTCATATTCAATATCCTTGTGAGCCTTTCCACAGATATATAATGCCTTTGGTAAATTGTATCCTCTGCTTTTTCAACCATGCTCTACTTTCGAGCTTGTGTTTATTACTCCTGAAGGTTGTGTTATATGTCCCTACAATACCCCGATGGGTTGAACCTATGCCTTCCTTGATATGTGTGAACTTGAAAGTTTGCACGAGTCATACTCTTCTGCTATTTTGCCAGATAAAATTTCAACACTACAACTTCTTCGAAAATGAGAAGTGGATGGAAGGTTATACATTGAAGAAGTGGGAGTCGACCTTGAACTTTGTGTTCATGCCCATGGACACGATGTAGATCCTATCGTAGAAGCTTCTTGTAATATTAACTGTTTCGTTGATATAATATCATCGGGTATCTGTGAATTGATCCTATGCAATCGTGGTTTCGACCATAATTTCTCTTTGATCCCATTTCTCGGACAAGTTAAAGCACTTGTCTTTTGCAAGTCAATACACCAGTCCAACCTCTACCTTGATCTACCGTCGAGTATTTCCCTCTGGTATCTCGAGAATATCTAAGAACTGTGTTGCATCTTATGAGTCTTCATCAGCTATTATTTCTCACTGATTCCAAGTTTTCATGGGCTCTGAGTTATTAAACACTCAAAGACACCGATAACTGAACCGAGTCCGCACTATGGTTCAACAACTCTTAGTAATCTTCTTTACATACGAGTTTGTACCCGATCACGTCATTCCTAGCCTGTTTGGCTATATCATTATCGTGCTAAATTTTAACTGTGCTACATGGTCCTTCTTCCCGGAGCACAATTTTTGACGATGAGCTAAGCTTACATCGATCTTCCTCATCATATCATTTCGCCTTAAAAACAGCAAGCTTGATTTTGAGTTTGTGTCGTATCTGTGGCTCCAATAATCTTTTGTTGCATCAGTCCTTCTGCGTGATGCAATCGTTGTTCAATTGCTTCTTCGTGGATCCTCTCTACAACAAATTGTCGTGATCATCATCAACATTTTGACTCCTTCCAGGACTTCAATGGAATTCTAGATGATAAGTGCCATCCTCGTTCCTTGGTAATTTGGGTTACCATCAACATCATCCTTACCTTCCTTTCATCACAAACTTGTTCATGTTATGGATGCAACTTGCTATCCAGCTTGTATTACGATCTACCTTGTAGTATTACTGCCGTTTTGTCAAGAATGTGGTGAGAATCTCACCACCTCTTGAGAATTCTCGATATAAGTGATACTTCACCATCACCATTCTTTCTTGGTCCACGTGTTGTTCCTAACAGGAATACCGACAGATGGACTAGTAATTTTAAAACTGCTAGCAACCTTATTGCTTTGAAGTTAAAGGTCAACATTTCAATCTTAGACCACTGGTTATCGAATCGCCATTCTAACATTGTTTGTGCTACCTAAGTCCGTATTTCGGGTGCACCGTCAACCAATGTTTAATCGTGTATGTTTCCTCAAGCATACCTCATTATATCATTTGAACTGACAAAAGCTATCTCCTTGTTCACATAATTATGGAAATCCATCTTTTTGGAAATCTCGAGGAATTGTCGCTGAGTCCATCAGCCACCCCCTCATTCTCTCCTTGATTTAATGATGAACTCTTGTTCCGGAACTCGCTTCCATGGTTTAATTCCCGAGAATCATACAATGTCACCTCGACAATTTGTGTTGCACCTTTCTTCTCAGGCATCCTGAGTCTGAGGTATCCTGACACCAATCTGATCTGAATCTTGGTCAGAAATGATGGTTGGAACGTAATTCCAAGAGTTATAACATTGGTCTTTATATAACCCGGTAAGATGATGTCATGCCTAGCACACATGGCCGGATGACCTATTGATATAGTATCCTCTTTACCAAGGTTAGCCATTCTTCCATGAGGAAATTTAAGACTTATTCCATAAGTTGTTCCTGATGGATCCTTTGTGTATCCATAGCCTGATCTTTACCTAATGACCATGTCAATGCTATCTCGAAGCATGTCTATGGTACTCCGATTTTCAATAAGAACATTTGAAGCCCAATGCTAAATGTTTCTTGCTCAATTATCCAAACACCGTTGTTTGGGTAATGACATGAAATTCCTCTCCCCTTACCTAAATGGTTTTCTACATTATATCCTGTCACGGATATCATGCCCTGCTTGTCCTTGGGAAGGATATACCCTTGAAATATGTGTTTAAACACATTTTCCTTTCCATTGTTCTGTTTAATCTGATAATCATATTTTCCTTTCCATTGTTTGGTTTAACCTTTCTGGTGATCTATATGATCTAAGCAGTAGTATTCTCCTGCTTATGTAAACACCTCGGTGTACAATTCTGTCAGTAAGACCCTGTTACTATTGTCGATGATATTCCGGTAACCACCGATGGACGAGAACTTTGCCTATTGCTCCGCCTCGTTTCGACGAGCAGGAAAATGGTTCTCTTCGTCCCTCGCCCTTGGTACCGATGTTGTTGCCGACATAAAAGACATGCTATCCTCTGACATGCCTCGCTTACGTGATCACGCAAGACGTCTCTGCCCTTCCTACTTTTAACCCACATGGTGGGCCCATAACCCACAGTTCCACAGGATCGAAACCTGACTCTTCTATACAACCCTGTTTCTAATGGTTATTCCTCACACTTGGCTCCGTATTTAATTCGCAGGCCACCTTCCTAGTGATATATTCGGGTATCAGACGCAATACTTATTCTCGTTGCTCTGAACCCCTTTCACCTTCTGATAGGCATCGAACGCTTGCCTATCGGTTTGAAACTTCTTATGGTACCTTCTTACTTTGCTCTCGACATCTTCTTAGGTTTCAATTCGAGAGATACTTATGCTTCTTTCCCTGAGTTAACTGCTTGATGCTCGATCTTGTTAGAATCTGTCCTTATAGGGTTTTCCCTTCTCACCCTTTCGTAAGTACGGTGAAGATCCTGAAGGAAGGACGACAAACTTCATCATGATGACCTGAAGCAGAGGACTGAAGACATCAATGTAATGGATCGACCTCTTCGAGAAGAGCAACTATGACCGAGAAGAATCGTTAGAATTTCGTAACCAGATCCCTTCCCCCTTATAACCGCTCCTAAATCTCGGGACGAGATTTCTTGTAGTGGAGGAGAATTGTGACGCCCGGGTAATTAGGCTACAGTAATCCCACGTTAATGATGCCACGTCACCACGGTTACTGTTGTTAATCTCGTGTTAGTTCAAAATCGATTCGAAATTCAAACTTAAAATAAAGTCAAACGGTAAAGATTTTCAAATATTAAAACTAAAATGTTGGGGTGTTGCCAAATAATGCATAGGTAATTATTGTGGAGAAACCACACTTATATATAATCTTTAAATACTCTAAAATGAATAAAACAGTAGTCAAAACAATTATTGAAATGCCTTTTATAATTAGTAAAATGTTAAACTATTCTATTTAGGTGTTAAACTTTTTATCGCAGTGGGTTTAGTGGTAGTACTAAGTTAGGGATCATTCTTGTACTTTAACAAACTAAAATAAAATGAGGAACAAGATAAAACAGAAAAGATATAAGATAAATAAAAAGGAAAAATAAAAACATAAAACTAATAAAAAGAAAAGAGCCCGCCCGGGCCAAACGGCCCAGCTGGCCGACCAGACCGCCCACCAGGCCGGCCCACGCGGCCCCTTCACCCCTTGGCCTATAGGCCACCCCACCCCGACCGAAACCCTAACCTGCCCACTCCCCACGTTCCCCACTCTCCCCCCCGATCTCTCCCCCTCTCGCTCCCTCGTCTCCTCCCCCGATCCAATCTGGATCGGGCACGACAACGCCGCCCCTCGCCGGACCTTCCCTCCACACGGGCCGTCCTCGACCCCCTCCTCGCCGGGCTGCCTCCTCTCCGCACGTCGTCTCCGACCTCCTCCCCGAGCACCGCTGCCTTGTACCCTACACCCCGCGGTGAGGCTCCGGCCTCCCTCCCTCTCTACCCTTTTTCTTCTTCACCGGCATCGCCCACCGCGCGCCGACCGCGCTCGGCCCCGCACCTCGTCGTGATCCTCCGCGCCCCCGTACGCGCACGCCCTCGCCCGCTCACGGCGCTCCCGCCCCCTGCCTCGAGCACGCCGCCCTGCGCGTCCTGGACACGCCCGTGCTGTGCTCCCCTTGCCCACTCTGGCTGCTTCCTCCCACAGCCCTCAGGCCCACCCGCGCCCGCCGTTCCCCGCACTGCTCTGTAGCCGCTCACACGCGTCGGGCTGCGCCCAACTCCTGCTACCCGCGCACGCTTGCCTCCTCGCGCTCACCGCATCCGCTGCCGCCCTCGCGCCTTCACAGCCACCGGTGCCGTGGTGGCGCTCGCCCCGCGCCTACCGCTGCTCCTCGTCGCGGTCCCGCTGCTGTGCTCCGCCCGTGGTTCACCTGACCTTCCTACACGCGCGCCCACGCGCTGCCTCGCCGTCGTGCCGCGCTCGTCGCCGGCGCTCCGCCCTGCTCGCCCCCTCGAGCGGCCTCCCCCGCTCCGACCGGGTCCTGGCACCCGCTGCGCCTGTTCGGGCGGCGCCCGCAACGCCCGAACCCGCTATGGCCCCCTTGACCCAATGACATGTGGGGCCTAGCCCCTGGAACGTTTAAAAAAGATTAAAAGAAATTAATAAAAATATTAATTAATTAATTAAGATAATTAATTAACTTAATTAATCCTATTAATATTAACTAATTAAGATTAATTAACCTAATAACTAATTAACCTAATTAATTACTGTTAATTAGCTAAATTTCGAATTAAATTTTGAATTAAATTAATTTATTAAATTCTAAAAATGATTTAAATCTTTAAAATTTAATATAAAATAGTCCATAACTCGGATGAAAAAACTTTGTACATGAAAGTTGCTTAGAACGACGAGACGAATTCGAATACGTAGTCCGTTCATCCGCCACACATCCCTAACATATCGAACTCGCAACTTTCCCCCTCCATTTCATCTGTCCGAAAATGCGAAACATCGGGAATACTTTCCCGGATGTCCCCCCCTTCGCCGGTACCACCTACTGCCGCGTTAGGGCACACCTAGTACCGCTCATTGTCATGTCACGCATCGTCATGCTTATGTTTGCATTGTATTTACTGTTTCTTCCCCCCTCTTCTCTCCGGTAGACTACGAGACCGACGTTGTTGCTGTCCAGTTCGACTACGGAGATGACGACCCCTCCTACTTGCCAGAGCAACCAGGCAAGCCCCCCCTTGATCACCAGATATCGCCTATTCTTCTCTATACTGCTTGCATTAGAGTAGTGTAGCATGTTACTACTTTTCGTTAATCCTATCCTGATGCATAGCCTGTTATTGTTGCTACAGTTGTTACCCTTACCTACTATCCTACTGCTTAGTATAGGATGCTAGTGTTCCATCAGTGGCCCTACACTCTTGTCCGTCTGCCATGCTATACTACTGGGCCGTGATCACTTCGGGAGGTGATCACGGGTATATACTATATACATTATATACATGACACATGTGGTGACTAAAGTCGGGTCGGCTCCTTGAGTACCCGCAAGTGATTCTGATGAGGGGGCTGAAAGGACAGGTGGCTCCACCCCGGTAGAGGTGGGCCTGGGTTCCTGACGGCCCCCGACTGTTACTTTGTGGCGAAGCGACAGGGCAGGTTGAGACCACCTAGGAGAGAGGTGGGCCTGGCCCTGGTCGGCGTTTGCGGATACTTAACACGCTTAACGAGTTCTTGGTATTTGATCTGAGTCTGGCCATTTGATCTATACGCACTAACCATCTACGCGGGAGTAGTTATGGGTATCCCGGCGTCGTGGTATCAGCCGAAGCCTTCGTCACGTCAGCGACTGAGTGGCGCGCGCCGGATTGGACTGGAACGCCACTAGGCTAGGTCTGCTTCCGGCCGCGTACGCAACGTGCAGGTGTGCAATGGGCGATGGGCCCAGACCCCTGCGCGCATAGGATTTAGACCGGCGTGCTGACCTCTCTGTTGTGCTTAGGTGGGGCTGCGACGTGTTGATCTTCCGAGGCCGGGCATGACCCAGAAAAGTGTGTCCGGCCAAATGGGATCGAGCGTGTTGGGTTATGTGGTGCACCCCTGCAGGGAAGTTTATCTATTCGAATAGCCGTGTCCCTCGGTAAAAGGACGACCCGGAGTTGTACCTCGACCTTATGACAACTAGAACTGGATACTTAATAAAACACACCCTTCCAAGTGCCAGATACAACCCGGTGATCGCTCTCTAACAGGGCGACGAGGAGGGGATCGCCGGGTAGGATTATGCTATGCGATGCTACTTGGAGGACTTCAATCTACTCTCTTCTGCATGTTGCAAGATGGAGATGGCCGTAGTCTTCGACAGGATTAGCTATCCCCCTCTTATTCTGGCATTCTGCAGTTCAGTCCACCGATATGGTCCTTTACACATATACCCAAGCATATGTAGTGTAGCTCCTTGCTTGCGAGTACTTTGGATGAGTACTCATGGTTGCTTTTCTCCCTCTTTTCCCCCTTTCCTTTCTACCTGGTTGTCGCAACCAGATGTTGGAGTCCAGGAGCCAGACGCCACCGTCGACGACGACTCCTACGGCACTGGAGGATCCTACTACTACGTGCAGCCTGCCGACGACGACCAGGAGTAGTTAGGAGGATCCCAGGCAGGAGGCCTGCGCCTCTTTCGATCTGTATCCCAGTTTGTGCTAGCCTTCTTAAGGCAATCTTGTTTAACTTATGTCTGTACTCAGATGTTATGCTTCCGCTGACTCGTCTATGATCGAGCACTTGTATTCGAGCCCTCGAGGCCCCTGGCTTGTATTATGATGCTTGTATGACTTACTTATGTTTTAGAGTTGTGTTGTGATATCTTCCCGTGAGTCCCTGATCTTGATCGTACACATTTGCGTGCATGATTAGTGTACGGTCAAATCAGGGGCGTCATAGTGACATTTCTATAGGATTTGTCCCTGTTCATTCGTAGGTACACAACGTCTAATAATACCATCTACTCCTTCTTTATAAAGATGTGGGTCATCCCAAAAGTAATGTCTTAAATCATAGAAGAATTTTTTTTCTTTTGTTGTATGTAAAGCTAGGTGGTAAATATTTAGCAACAATGTAATTAGCATAGTCAGCATACCAAGGAGTACTGTGAGCAACATTCATTGCAGCTAACTGCTCATGAGGAAAACTATCATCAATAGGTAGTGGGTCATCAGGCACATTTTCAAGCCTAGACAAATTATCAGCTACGGGGTTCTCAGCTCCTTTTCTATCAATGATATGTAAATCAAATTCTTGTAACAAGAGAACCCATCGAATAAGTCTAGGTTTAGCATCTTTCTTTTCCATAAGATATTTAATAGCAGCATGGTCCGTGTGAACAGTTACTTTGGAATCAACAATGTAAGGTCTAAATTTATCACAAGCAAACACCACTGCTAAGAATTCTTTTTCAGCAGTAGCATAATTTCTTGGAGCACTGTCTAGAGTTTTACTAGCATAATGGATAACATTCAATTTCTTATCAACTCTTTGTCCTAGAACAGCACCAACAGCATAATCACTAGCATCACACATAATTTCAAAAGGCAAGTTCCAATCAGGTGGTTGAACAATAGGTGCAGAAATTAAGGCTTTCTGGAGTGTTTCAAAGGCTTCTAAACAATCATCATCAAAAACAAAAGGAATATCCTTTTGCAAAAGACTAGTAAGAGGCCTAGAAATTTTAGAAAAAGTCTTTAATAAATCTCCTATAGAAACCAGCATGACCTAGGAAACTACAAATACCTTTTATATCTTTAGGACATGGCATTTTCTCAATTGCATCAACCTTAGCTTTGTCCACTTCAATACCTTTTTCGGAAATTTTATGACCCAAGACAATGCCTTCATTAACCATAAAGTGACACTTCTCCCAATTCAAGACAAGATTTGTTTGTTCACATCTTTGCAAAACTCGATCAAGATTGCTTAAACAATCATCAAAAGACTTCCCATAAACGGAGAAGTCAACCATGAAAACCTCAACAATCTTTTCACAAAAGTCAGAGAATATAGCAGTCATCCATCTTTGAAAGGTAGCAGGTGCATTACATAAAACCAAAAGGCATACGTATATAAGCATAAGTTCCAAAGGGACAAGTAAAAGTGGTGTTTTCTTGATCAGGTTGAGAAACATGTATTTGTGAAAAAACAGAATATCCATCAAGGAAGCAAAACTGTGTGTGCTTAGATAATCTTTCAAGCATTTGATCAATAAAAGGCAGAGGGTAATGATCTTTTCTAGTTGCTTTATTTTATTTTCTAAAATCAATTACCATTCTATAACCTATAACAATTCTTTGTGGAATAAGTTCATTCTTATCATTAGGAACAGCAGTTATACCTCCTTTCTCAGGGACACAATGAACAGGACTTACCCATCTACTATCAGCTATAGGATAGATTATACCTGCTTCCAGAAGTTTTAATATTTCCGTTCTGACCACTTCTTTCATCTTTGGATTTAACCGACGTAGGTGATCAACAACGGGTTTAGCATCAGGTTCCATATTAATTTTGTGCTGACATAGAGTGGGACTAATGCCCTTTAAATCATCAAGAGTATATCCAATAGCAGCTCGGTGCTTCCTTAGAACTTTCAACAATCTTTCTTCTTCATGTTCTGAAAGGTTAGCACTGATAATAACAGGATATATCTTCTTTTCATCAAGATAAGCATATTTCAAAGTGTCTGGCAATTGTTTTAATTCAAACACAGGATCACCTTTAGGTGGAGGAGGACCTCCTAGAGTTTCAATAGGCAAATTGTGTTTTAGTAGAGGACGTTGTTCAAAGAAAATATTATCTATTTCATTTCTTTCATGCATATGAAAATCATTTTCATGGTCTAGCAAATATTGTTCCAAAGGATCAGTAGGTGGTACAGCAATAGAAGCAAGACCAATTAATTCATATTTACTAGGAAATTCTTTTTCATGAAGCTTTCTACTAAACTTGGAAAAATTAAACTCATGAGACTCATCACCAAAACTAACACCAACAGTTTGTTTCTTACAATCTATTTGAGCATTAACGGTGTTCAAGAAAGGTCTACCAAAAATAATGGGACAGAAGTCATCTTGTGGGGAACCAAGAACAAGAAAATCAGTAGGGTATTTTATTTTCCCACACAAGACTTCAATATCTCTAACAATCCCAATTGGTGATATAGTGTCTCTATTAGCAAGTTTAATAGTAACATCTATGTCTTCTATCTCTGCGGGTGCTATGTCATTCATAATTTCTTGATATAAGGTGTAAGGAATAGCACTCACACTAGCACCTATGTCACATAAACCATGATAGCAGTGATCTCCTATTTTAACTGAGATGACAGCCATGCCAACAACAGGTCTATGTTTGTCCTTTTTATCAGGTTTGGCAATTCTGGCAGCTTCTTCACAGAAGTAAATAACATGCCCATCTATATCTTCTTCTAAGAGATCTTTAACCATAGCAATACTAGGTTCTACTTTAATTTGTTCATCAGGTTTAGGTGTTCTAATATAGCTTTTGTCAACCACAGTTGAAACTTTAGCATGTTCCTTTATCCTAACAGGGAAAGGTGGTTTCTCAATATAAGTAGAAGGAACAACTGGATCAACATTATAAAGTATAGTTTCTTCTTTAATTGGTACCGGTTCTTTAATTTATTCTTTAATAGGTGGGTGATATTTAAACCACTTCTCTTTAGGGAGTTTAACATGAGTATCAAATGATTCACAAAATGTCGGGTGGTTGGTGCGACATATGCCAAGGGATGGCTTATCATTGTTGGAGCCAATAAAACGTCGCCGGTGCCTGGAAACGGGATGAGGCGAAGACATGCACGCCGGTGAATCTTACCCAGGTTCGGGGCTCTCCGAGGAGATAACACCCCTAGTCCTGCTCTGCGGGGTCTCCGCATGATCACTAGATCGGTAAAAGGTAGCTACAATCGCTCCTAGAGCTGTTGAGATCAAGGGAGAAGAAGAACAAGGCTAGCTCTTGCTTCTCTCTATCTATGGTGGGTGTGCTATGCTTAGAAGGCAGCTTTATGCTCAGAGGCCAACTATGCTTGGGTGCCAACCCTTTGCATGGGTGCTCCGGGGGGTTTATATAGGCCTACCCCCCGGGGGTACAATGGTAATCCGGCTGGGCTCTGGCCCCAGCCGTCAGTGCCTACGCTCGCCGGCTTCTCCGCCGGCTGCTGGGTCCCGCTGGTTGGTGGGTCCCACCGGCTGCCGGCTACTCGGTCGACAGGCCGGCCCCACTGCATAGGGTCTTGTCGGCGGCTGCTTAATGTAGCCTCGCCTGTGATGACGAGGGCTTTGCCGAGGTAAGCGTGGCTACAGTGGGCCGCCTCGGGGGCTATCACTGTAGCCTTACCTCGTCTTGTCTCCTTAATGGGGCTCCTGCTTCGAGGAAGGGAGTAGCCGGCTTCTGGAGGCCGGCTACGCTCTTGGCCGATTGGGAAAGGCCGGGCCGCCTCCACGCCTCTCTCTGGCCGAAGGGGCCCGCCGCCCACAGGCCGTACGGGAGTCGGTCGTGGGTGACGTCGAGTGCCAACATGGCTACAGTGCCGAGCCGCACGGGAGACGTCCGTCCCGTACGGCCTCCTGTAGCCATGCCCGCCTCGGGCTTCGGGGACAGTAGGCCGCACTGTGGCCACACCCCGTCACGTCGCCGTTATGTGGGAGTGGTCTGGAGTGGTTGTGGTCTTGGCCGGCCGCTAGGAGTCGGCGTCCTTCTTGGCCGGCTTCTTGGAGTCGGCCACCCCATAGTCGTCCCGGGGAGGAGTTGGTGAGGCTGGGTCGCCTTCCAGAAGTCGGCTTTAGTGGTAGCCGGCCAGGGAAGGCGGCCCATTGCTCGGAGTGCTTGGAGGCCCGGAGGCCTGATAATTTTTTCAGAAGAACCAGGGGCAGTCGGTTAGGCTACCCATGGCCATTTACTCCGACAGTAGTCCCCGAAGCTGATTGTGCTTCGAGGTGGAGTGGGGTTTGAGAAGCTCGATCAGCTTCCTATCGTACAGGCCGGCAGCTGGGAGCCGGCCTTGGTCGGGCGCGCCGCCTGAGTCGAAGTCTTCTGGAGTCGGAGGGCGGGAACTCGCGGGCACGTGCACCGGGCCGCGGGCCGGCCACGGGCCGTTGGCGAGCCATGTGGCCGGAAAGCCTGCCAGCCCACGCGCGTGACGGGACGTCGCCGCAGGGAGGGGGCCCGCCACGTCCGCGCCCTAGCCCAGGCGCGGATCCTTTGTATCCCAAAACCGCCCGCACGTTCCGTGCGGCAGTTTCGGCTCGCATTTACGCGCAATAATCGCGAGACGTGGGGGGGTGGGCGCGGTTAATCCCACGTCCGGCCTCTTTGGCCTTGTGAGGCTATAAGTAGGGGGAGGTGGAGGGCGGCAGGCCCTCGCACGCTCGTCCTACTTCCACCGCCTTCTTCCCTCGCTCGTTCTCACGACAGCGCCTTGCCGCCGCGCTCTTCCACCGCACGCTCCTCCGCCGCCGTGCTAGCTCTCGCCATGCCTCCCCACGTAGAGCAGCTTGGCGGGGATTGGGACGGCTCCATCGTCCATGACGACCACGTCGACTTCCTCCGCAACACGCGGCGGCTGCCCGGCGCGGACAAAGTGGCGGTCTGCCTTGCGCCGGCGAAGGAAATCAGGCCGGAGCCGCGGGATGGCGAGCGGGTGGTCTTCCGCTCGCACTTCCTTCGTGGCTTCGGCTTGCCAGTGAGCGCCTTCTTCTGCTCCTGGCTGGAATTCTATCAGCTCCAGCCGCACCATCTCACCCCCAACACGGTGGTGCTGCTGTCTGCCTTCGTCACCCTGTGCGAGGGCTATCTCGGCGTCCTCCCCACCCTTGAGCTCTAGGGGAGCTCTTCCAGACGAAGCTGGGCACGCGCAGCAAGGGCGTGCCGGCTCATACTGGCGCCTTCATCGCGTCGCGGAGATCGGGCGCCGACAACCCCTTCCCCGTCATCACGCTAATCCAATCGGTGAAGAAGTGGCAGAAGTCATACTTCTACGTGCGGAACATCGCGCCGCGGGGCGACTACATCAACCTGCCGGCTTACGTAGCCGGCCCGCCGGCGGGCAGGCTGCCCCAGTGGTCCTTCCAGGCCGTGACGCTGTCGCAGGCAGGAAACGCCGCCATCGCCCGACTGCGGGTGATGGTCCAGTCGGAGGGCCTAACGGGGCCCGACCTTTTGGCTGCGTTCGTCACGCGCCGGGTTCTTCCGCTCCAGAGCCGGCCTCATCTGATCTGTCAGATGAGCGGCCAGCTCGATCCGAGCCGCATGTGCACCTAGGAGATGCCGCACCACCAGGTCGCCTACATGGTGAACTATCTCGCAAACTGCCAACTCTCTGAAGAGTGGCAGTTCGGCAAGGAGCCATATAGCCGCGCCAATCCTCCGCCTACGGTACGCTCCCCTTGTCTCTTTTTCTCTCTCTCTCTCAGCCTCTCAGCCTTGTTGCCGAGTATCTCTTGGCCAACTCTGACTTAGTCGGCTTTGTTCTTCGACAGAGCCCTCTGCTTCGGCCGGCCGGCGGGTCAGACGCGGAGCGTCGCTTTGTCCCCGACCGGACCGAACACGACCTGGAGGACCCCGACCTGGGGGCGGTCCATATGGACGACGCCGTCGAGCCGGCCGGTGGCCAAGCCGGCGACGAAGCGGGCGGCTCCGGGTTCACTGCTACCTTCGACGACTGGCCGGACGAGGATGAAGCCGAAGCCGTCCCGCGCCGCCAGCCGGCATTCGGACGCGGCGCGGGCTCCTCCGGCGCGCAGCCTGCTCGGGGTGGAGGCCAGAAGCGCCGTGCCGCCCAGGGCTTGTTCGGCAGCCGAACGAAGAAGTCCAGGGGCAGGGCGGCAGCCACCAGGCGGGAAGAGGCGGCCGCGAAGGCGGCTCGCTTCCGCAAAGTGGTGAAGCAGCCGCAGACCGTGTAGGCGTAAGTTCTCTTTCTCTGTGTACTCTTTCTCTTTTCTTGGGTGGTTCTTGAACTCTCGTCTTCTTCTTCGACGATCAGAGCTCCGTTGTCACTTGAGCGGGCGGCTGCCGGCTCCGTCGTCGAGTCGCCAAGGGGCTCTGGGAGCACCACCCGCCGCGTAGATCCCCGCGCCGCCCTCCAGGAGGCGACGGAAAGGAATGCACGGGAGGTGCGGGAGGAGCAGGAGGCACGAGAGGCGGAGGCACGGAAGGCAGCCGCCGCCCAGGCGGCTCGGGAGGAAGAGGCGGCGAAGGCGCTCGCCGAGGCCGCTGCCAAGGCCCAGGCTGAGGCTGAGGCCGAAGCGGCGGCAGGGGAGGTTCTGATGGTCACCCCCCTGCGCACCATGGCGCCTGGGGACACGGAGCCCTCGCCAGGGGGAGCCTGCAGCGGCCAGCCAGGGCTGGGGGGAAGCGGCGACGACGTCATCATCTTGGAAAAGGCGCCGGAGCCGACCCCTCCGACTAGGGCGGCCCAGGGCGGCCAGCCTGAGCCTGCGCCCGCACAGTCGGCGGAGGGCGAGCCGGCCGCGGGGGCTGAGGTGGCGGTCCGGGTTCCGCCAAGCCGGCGTGCAGGGAAGGCCACGTCGGAGCCGCAGAAGGCCGCGTCGGAGCCACAGCCGGCCGTGGGCTCCAGCTCGTTAGCCCGAGACGCGGAGGCGGCCAGTGCTACCTCGGGGTGGACGCCAGGCGGAGGGACAGCCGTGGTGAACGTCGCTGCACAAGACGTCCGGACCCGGCTCCAAAGCCAAGCCGCGGCGCTGAGGCATTTCACCGACGAATTCCTCGCAACGCGGGCGGCCATCCGGGTTAGTATTCCCATCTGGTTCTTCCTTGATCTTGGTTTCTCTCGTGGGGGCGCGTCAGCGCACCCACTGGGTATAGTCCCCAAGTTCCGAGTCGGCTGCTGAGCAGGCGGCTTGGAACTTCTTGGAGATTTTGTTTTTGCTGCTTTTGTTCTCACTTCGGTCTTCTGTCCGTTCTTGCAGGACTACCACAACCTCCGGGCGGCCGCCTTCAACTCCCAGGCTCGGGAGCTGACTCAGAAGACCGCTGACCTTACTGAGAGCCGAGGTATGTGACTTGATCTTTATCTCATGTGGGGGCGCGTCAGCGCACCCACTGGGTGTAGTCCCCGAGATTCGGGCCGACTGCTGAGCAGTCGGCTCGGATCTTCCTTGACGATTTCTTATTGTTCTTCTTCTTCTTCCATCTCTGCAGCGGCCAATGCCAGTCTGAGGGCATAGCTGGGGGAGTCCCAGACTGCTCTTCGTGCCAAGGACGCGGAGCTCGCCGCCTTGGTGCAGGAGCGCGACCGCCTAGTCAAGAAGCTAGCCGACCAGGAGGAAAGCCACAAGGTGGTACTGAAGGCGGCGCAGGACCGCGAGGCCACTCTCCAGGCTGAGTTTGAGACGGAGGCTGCCGACTGGGCAGAGGCCAGGCAGACTCTGGTCTCCGGCTATGGCCAGATCGAGGATCTGGTTGACGGTAAGCCGTCTATCTCTTCGTCCTTTCTTGCTATCTGCCACTTTGGCTTGTTTTCTGATTTTGGTGTTCTTCTCTTCCTTTCTTCTTCGCGCAGAGTACTTCCCTGGCTATTCAACTGCCGCCAACCAGGCCATCGAAGCCCGTCGCCAGGCGAAGAGGCAAGCCGGCTTCGAGATCTCGCCAACCACCGGCCGCTCGCTGGAGGAACAGCTCCTGGCGATCCAGGCTCGCATCCAGCCGGCTCACAGGCTGCTCCGCCGGCTTCAGCGTGCGGGGTCACAGGTCTTGGCCGCCCTCTGGCCCGGCCAAGTGGTCCCTCACACCCCCAGTCGGACCGCCGACTGGCTGGAGGTGGCAGTCGGCCGCTTCGAGGCTTGGAAGGCGTCATCGGCTCGCTCCGGTGCCAGGCGGGCGCTGGAGTTCGTCAAGGCCTGGTATCCCGGCCTGAACCTGGATCAGCTGGCTACCTGGCGGCAGCAAGCCGACACGGAGCTGGAGCCGGCGCGGCCGGCCATCATTCGGCAGGCTTCAGCGATCGCCGACTACACCGACACCAACGTCTTCGCCCCCGAGGTGGACGACAATGGAGTCGCCCAGCCGGAAGATTGGTTCGGGCTGGACCCGGCGTACGGCGAGGACTCGGCGGAGGAGATCGACTCCAGCGACGAGGGCGGAGAGGAGGAGGAGGAGGGTGAAGACGCCGAGCCGGCTGGTGGAGTGGCCGGCCAGCCTGACCGCGCCTCCAGTACTACGTCGTGCGCGAGTGCGTCTCCTGCCGCAGGAGGTGGTCAAGCCGGGACCAGCTAGGCGGCCACTCCTTCAGCCGGCGAGGTCGCCTTCACCGACCAGCTCGCCTTCATGTCGCGCCCTAGTCTTCTTTCTTTTGTTTTCCTGTCTTGTTACTTTTGAACAATGTTTGGTTAAGTCTGCACAATTCCACCCACTGGGTGTATTCAACCTTAAGTCTGTTGCCGGCCTGTTGGCGGTTTTTATGTATATATAGTTTATGCAATTTGGCCTTTCCTTGTACTTTTTGCTTTTTGTCCTTCTGCTTTTTCCTTTGCCGCCCTTCCTTGGTTGCCGCCTCCCCAGTCAAACAGTTGCTCTGCAATCTGTAGCCGGGGAGTGCCTGGCCGATTGGGGAGGGGGAAGTACTTTAGCTCTGCTGGACTAAAGCTAAGTTTTTTAGGAAGCCGGCCAGCCGGCTGCTTTGACAGCCGGCAGGCATATTTAGGGGCCGTCTCTTGGCTATATAGGTTAGTTGTTCCTTAGCCGTTTTTCATGTGGGCGTCCTTTCTGTCTTGCCTCTTGCTAGTCGGGCAGTCAGTTCTTTGAGCTGCGACTTGCAACAAGAGGGGACTCGGGAGCCGGCGCACTACTTTGCTGACTTTTAGGAAAAACTTTCGATATAGCTCAAGGCGGCCAGTCCCCGGGCCGACTTAGTCGAACCCGGTGCCGGACAAAAATTCGGAATGTAATAATACATTCAAGGATATGACACTCGTCATTCATAGGTAAATAAAGGGCAGTCCCCGAGTACCGTTCGGGGGGCCTGTTGGTTTGTACTTAATACAAAAAGGGTAGCGTGATACATACTGCTTTTCAGCTGTAAAATCGTCTTAGGAGGTTTGCGTTCCATGGGCGCTCCGACTCCTTGCCGGAGTCGTCTCTCTTGCGTGCTCTTGGTTTTTGCGCGTCGATCAAGTAGTAGGAGTCGTTGCCGAGTGCCTTGCTGACGACGAAAGGGCCTTCCCAAGGGGCCGAGAGCTTGTGCTGGTCGGCTGTTCGCTGGATCAGCCGGAGCACAAGGTCGCCCTCTTGGAAGGATCTTGGCTTGACCTTGCGGTTGTAGTAGCGGCGCAGCCCTTGCTGGTAGATGGCGGACCGGCTGAGGGCTAACAGCCGGCCTTCTTCCAGTAAGTCGACGCCGTCTTCTCTTGCTTCTTTGGCTTCCTCCTCCGTGTACATGGTGATCCGAGGCGAGTCGAACTCGATGTCTGTGGGGATGACAGCCTCGTCACCGTACACGAGGAAGAATGGAGTGAAGCCAGTGGACTTGTTGGGTGTGGTGCGCAAACTCCAGAGGACAGCCGGCAGCTCTTCGAGCCAGCAGCCGGCCGATCGCTCCAGTGGTACAACCAGTCGGGGCTTGATGCCGGAGAGGATGAGTCCATTTGCTCGCTCGACCTGGCCATTTGACTGCGGGTGGGCAACGGACGCTAAGTCTAGTCGGATGCCCTGCGTCGCGCAGAAACGTGCCAGTGCTCCTTTGGCGAAGTTCGTGCCGTTGTCGGTGATGATGCTATGCGGCACGCCGTACCGAGTAGTGATGTCGGTGATGAATGTCACGGCAGTCGGCCCATTCAGCTTCTTAATCGGCTTGACTTCGATCCACTTTGTGAACTTGTCCACAGCAACGAGTAGATGTGTCAGGCCGCCGTGGGCTGTCTTGAAAGGGCCCACCATGTCCAGTCCCCAGACGGCAAAAGGCCAGGTCAGGGGAATGGTCTTGAGTGCAGAAGCCGGCAGGTGTTGCTTGGAGCTAAAAACTTGGCATCCTCTGCAGCTCTTGACTATTGCTTTAGCATCCTCCAAGGCAGTCGGCCAGAAGAAACCGTATTGCTTCCCGGCGAAAATGATCTTTGTCTCCGAAGAGAACATCCATTTTGATCTTGCCGATTGGAGAGCAAGATAGGCCGGGTACGATACCATGGAAGACGGTGCGGCTCGGCATGAGCTGCTTCGCTTTGATGTTCAGCTTGTCCATGGTGTCGCGGTACAGTATGTTGATACTGCTTCCGCCGTCTATCAGGACGCGGGAAAATCTGGCAGCTCGCCTCTCCGTCGCAAGGGTGACGTCCAAGACCATAGCATAGGAGCCGGGCGAAGGCATCACCTCTGGGTGGTCGGCCTGGCTCCAGCTGATTGGCTTTTCCGACCAGTGCATGAACTCGGCGGTGCTAGAGGCGACTGCGTTTACTTCCTGGTGCTGCCGGCGTCGGCTGCGCTTGTCGTCGGCTTGACTCGTGAAGACGACGTAGGCGGCGTGCTCTTCGGGGAATTCGTCTTGGATGGCGCCGACTGCCGGCCGGGCCGCCGGCTGCTGGGGAGCTGGAGGCGGCGGGCCGGGAGGCGGAGGCGGCACCATCCCTTCGCCCTTGGTGATGCGGGTGAGCCAGTGGCACTTCCGCGTTGTATGGTTGGACGGCTTCGCGCCGCTGTGGAACTTGCAGGGAGCATCGAGTGCTTGCTCGTAGGAGAAAGACAGCTGCCAAGGTGGCCGGCCACCCTTCTTCTTGGGAGCGGGCCGCTCTTCGGGCTGCTCGTCTTCAATTGTGGCCACCTGCTGACTGGAGGAGGTCGGCATGGGGCCCTTGCGCTTGTGGTCGTTCTGGTAGGGGTGCCGGTTAGGGTCGCCAGCCGGCGTCTTGGGAGCCGGAGCAACTACTTTTCCTGAGGCGTCCACTCGGAGCTCGGTCTTCATTGAGGAGTCGGCAGTGGCGTACTTGTCAGCGATGACTAGTAGCTCATCGAGGGTAGCCGGCTCGTCGCAGAGGAGTCGGTGCTTGAGGAGGGTGCCCTCTCGGCACCCGGCAGTGAAGTACTCGATGGCCTGGACCTCGTGCACTCCCTTGCAGGAGTTGCGGAGCTCGGCCCACCGCGTGAGGTAATCGCGGGTTGACTCGTTGGGCCCCTGGACGCAGAGGGAGAGCTGGCGAGGCTTGGGAGGCCGCTTGTAGGTGCTAGTGAAGTTGCGGACGAATACTTCGGTGAAGTCCAGCCAACTATTGGTGCTATAGGGCTTGAGGCTGTTGAGCCACGTGCGCGCCGTGCCCTGCAGCATCAGGGGGACGTACTTCACGGCGACGCGCCGATTGCCGTTGGCGATGCTGACGGCCGTGGAGTAGTCGATGAGCCAATCTTCCGGCTTCACCGAGCCGTTGTATTTGGGCGTGTCTCTAGGGAGCGAGAACCCTTTAGGGAAGGGCTCATCGCGGATGCGGGGGCCAAAGCATGGCGGGCCGACATCGTCTTGTTCTTCTAATGCCAAGGACCGAGCAAGGCGGTCGATCCTGTGGCGGGCGTCGTTCTCGCCGACTCCTTCTCGGCGACCAAGTCGGTCGCCAAGAGTTGGATGCGTGACAGGCGGCGGGGTGAGGCGTCTTTCTCTTCGAGGCGGGGGAGGAGGCAGGTTTCCTTGGTGCTCTACAGCTCGAGGGCGGCCATCCGCGTCGCGCTCGATGGTGATGCGAGTCCGGCTGCGGCTGGCAGCCGGCTCCTTGTCTTTCTTCTGGCGTGCGCCGCTCGCAGTCGGCGAGCGGGACGTCACGGCATGCTCCCTGCGCGGGGGATGACTATCAGCACGGGCGCCGGCTTCATGCCATTCTGCAGCCGCGTCGATCAGCTGCTGGATCTGTCTTGCCATGTAGGGGAGCTCGTCGGCTCCCAGCCCATTGAGCTCTTCTGCGGCCGCCTGAGCGGCTCGCAGATTCTCGAGCGGGGTGGCGTAGACGGGGCGATCTGCGCCCAGCATGCTGGCAACGGCTGCGCCGCGCTTCTGGACGAAGCCGGCTCGGCTCGGGCCGCTAGGCGGCGGCGTGCCGAAGGCGGCGCGGTCGACTTCGCGCTGGTGGGCCTCGGTGAGGCGTCTCATCGAGGCTACCTTCTTGCCCTCCGCGATGAGGGCAAGGCGGCGTGCCTCCAGGGTCTCGGTGTCGGCGTCGGCCGGGATGGGGACGAAGAGGTCGTGCATCGCCGCTTGCTGAGCGTCGCGGGCGTTCTCGCCCGAGTTGGAGACATGGCTGATGACCAGCACTTCGGTGACAGCGCTGCTGCCGCTGTCAGCCCGAGGGAGGGGGTCGTCGAAGACCACCACATCGGAGGGGTAGGCGTCGAGCGACGCGGTGTCGGAGTCGATGAGCATCGGGTCGGTGGAGCCGACAGACTCCACATCCGCAGCAGGCTCGCTGGAGACGTGAAGTTGGTCGAGGAGGCTGACGAGACGGTTCTCGGGGTAGTCGGTGCCTGCGTCGGACGCAGGCTCATCGGAGATGCGAGTCTCGCCGAGCAGATCGGCGAGGCGGCTCGCTGCGCAGGCGTCGTCGACGCCTTGCAGCGCGTCGAGGCAAACGCCATCGGGCGCAGCAGGCTGGCTGCGCTCGCGGGGGAGGAAGAGGGTTCCCGTCCAGAACAGGTCTCCGGACGACGGTGCACCTGGTCCCACGGTGGGCGCCAAATGTCGGGTGGTTGGTGCGACATATGCCAAGGGATGGCTTATCATTGTTGGAGCCAATAAAACGTCGCCGGTGCCTGGAAACGGGATGAGGCGAAGACATGCACGCCGGCGAATCTTACCCAGGTTCGGGGCTCTCCGAGGAGATAACACCCCTAGTCCTGCTCTGCGGGGTCTCCGCATGATCACTAGATCGGTAAAAGGTAGCTACAATCGCTCCTAGAGCTGTTGAGATCAAGGGAGAAGAAGAACAAGGCTAGCTCTTGCTTCTCTCTATCTATGGTGGGTGTGCTATGCTTAGAAGGTAGCTTTATGCTCAGAGGCCAACTATGCTTGGGTGCCAACCCTTTGCATGGGTGCTCTGGGGGGTTTTATATAGGCCTACCCCCCGGGGGTACAATGGTAATCCGGCTGGGCTCTGGCCCCAGCCGTCAGTGCCTACGCTCGCCAGCTTCTCCGCCGGCTGCTGGGTCCCGC
Source organism: Aegilops tauschii subsp. strangulata (assembly GCF_002575655.3). Lineage (NCBI taxonomy): Eukaryota > Viridiplantae > Streptophyta > Magnoliopsida > Poales > Poaceae > Aegilops > Aegilops tauschii. Next base: position 328,257,080 of record NC_053040.3, read on the forward strand.
TGGTTGGTGGGTCCCGCCGGCTGCCGGCTACTCGGTCGACAGGCCGGCCCCACTGCATAGGGTCTTGTCGGCGGCTGCTTACTGTAGCCTCGCCTGTGATGACGAGGGCTTTGCCGAGGTAAGCGTGGCTACAGTGGGCCGCCTCGGGGGCTATCACTGTAGCCTTACCTCGTCTTGTCTCCTTAATGGGGCTCCTGCTTCGAGGAAGGGAGTAGCCGGCTTCTGGAGGCCGGCTACGCTCTTGGCCGACTGGGAAAGGCCGGGCCGCCTCCACGCCTCTCTCTGGCCGAAGGGGCCCGCTGCCCACAGGCCGTACGGGAGTCGGTCGTGGGTGACGTCGAGTGCCAACATGGCTACAGTGCCGAGCCGCACGGGAGACGTCCGTCCCGTACGGCCTCCTGTAGCCATGCCCGCCTCGGGCTTCGGGGACAGTAGGCCGCACTGTGGCCACACCCCGTCACGTCGCCGTTATGTGGGAGTGGTCTGGAGTGGTTGTGGTCTTGGCCGGCCGCTAGGAGTCGGCGTCCTTCTTGGCCGGCTTCTTGGAGTCGGCCACCCCATAGTCGTCCCGGGGAGGAGTTGGTGAGGCCGGGTCGCCTTCCAGAAGTCGGCTTTAGTGGTAGCCGGCCAGGGAAGGCGGCCCATTGCTCGGAGTGCTTGGAGGCCCGGAGGCCTGATAATTTTTTCAGAAGAACCTGGGGCAGTCGGTTAGGCTACCCGTGGCCATTTACTCCGACACAAAAGGAGGCTACTATCTCAGAGTCAACTCCATATTTAGTGCTAAACTTTTGAAAAGCATCGGTATCCATAAAAGATTTAACACAATCATACTTAAGTATAATACCTGACTCTTTACCTTCGTCGAGTTCCCAATCTTCAGAGTTGCGTTTAATTCTTTCCAAAAGATCCCATCGGAATTCAATAGTCTTATTCATAAAAGAACCAGCACAAGAAGTATCAAGCATGGTTTGATCATTACGAGAAAGCTGAGCATAAAAGTTCTGGATAATAATTTCTCTTGAGAGCTCATGATTGGGGCATGAATATAATATTGACTTAAGCTGAGCGATACTTTCTCCTTCACGAAGCCAAAAATTATATATATAATTCCGATCACGATGAACTAGATGCATAGGATAATTGTTTTTGGTGGAACTCCAATTTCAATCGATTCCAATTCCAAGATCCAATATCATTGCATAGCCTATACCATGCCAATGCTTTTCCCTTCAAAGATAAAGGGAAAACCTTCTTCGTAACTTCATCTCCGGGTAAACCTGCAAGCTTAAACAATCCACAAATTTGTTCCACATACATCAAGTGCATATCAGGATGTTCGGTTCCATCTCCTGCATAAGGATTAGCTAGCAGGTGTTCTATCATACCCGAAGGAATTTCATATTCAATATTTTCAGTAGGTGTAGTAGGTTGAGGGGTAGCTAATTGTGGTTCCGGACGAGGTGAAGATACCCCGGACAGACCCCTCAAAGGATTGTTTTCCATAGTAACAAGTGACAATAAATTTCAGCACACTATATAAATGTTTCCTTACCAAAGGCGCTTCACTCCCCGACAACGGCGCCAGAAAATAGCCTTGATGACCTAGAAGTATAGGGGATCAATTGTATCTCTTTTCGATAAGTAAGAGTGTCGAACCCAATGAGGAGTAGAAGGAAATGACAAGTAGTTTTCAGTAAGGTAATGTCTGCAAGTGCTGAAATTGTAAGTACAGAGTAGTTTGATAGCAAGATAATTTGTAACGAGCAAGTAACGATAGTAGTAACAAAAGTGCAGCAAGGTAGCTCAATCCCTTTGAGGCAAATGATAGGCCAAAACGGTCTCTTATGATAAGCAAAGCGTTCTCTAGGGTGCGTGGGAATTTCATCTGGTCACTTTCATCATGTTGGTTTAATTCGTGTTCGGTACTTTGATAATTTGATATGTGGGTGGACTGGTGCTTAGGTGTTGTTCTTACTTGAACAAACATCCTACTTATGATTAACCCTCCCGCAAGCATCCGCAACTACTAGAAAAGTATTAAGAATAAATTCTAACCATAGCATTAAACTTTTGGATCCAATCGGTCCCTTACGGAATAGCGCATAAACTAGGGTTTAAGCTTCTGTCACTCTCGCAACCCATCATCTAATTGCTACTCCACAATGCATTCCCTTAGGCCCAAATATGTTGAAGTGTCATGTAGTCGACGTTCACATGACACCACTAAGGGAATCACAACATACATACTATCAAAATATCGAACATATATCAAGTTCACATGATTACTTGCAACATGATTTCTCTCGTGACCTCAAGAACAAAAGTAACTACTCATAAATAATAATCATGCTCATGATCAGAGGAGTATTAAATAGCATAATGGATATGAACATATAATCTTCCACCAAATAAACCATATAGTAATCAACACTACTAGGGTTTGAGATGAGATGGTGCTGTTGAAGATGTTGATGGAGCTATCTAGTCCCTTGTCAAACTTTCCGATGAACCTGTAAGTTGTTGTTATGATCACGTGTTAGAGAGGACATTTGAGCAACCACCAAGCCAATTGTACGGTAAGAAGGTATTATGATACTCTCATGGTCAAAGGAACTAAATCACACTCTAATTCTCCGTGTTATAACAGTTGACTTGTGATGATAGTATCTCAAAGTATAACAAATAAGTTTGGATCGATTTGATATGATCGTTATTCTAACGTCGTACTCTCAATGTTGTTTTAGGACTATCGTTACTCTTAACGATGTCCTAACATTCAGAAAGCATCTTCACTAACAACACTTGAGCTAGTCTTAGAGGTGATGCTAGGAATCTTATTTTACCGTTTATCATTCCATAGGTGCATATGAGTTTTCCACCGAATCACATATTCCAGGATCATATCAGTTATATCATAAAATATAAACTCTTAATTATGACATGGAAATATAATAATACAATATTATTACCTCTAGGGCATATTTCCAACAACTTGACGGCGTTCCAGATTTCATCCTGGATGAACGGGTGTTCTAGGCTGGAAACATCAAAGGAGCACGCGTTGATTGCATCAAAATCAAGAGTGAAATGCCGATCGTCAGAGGAGACAATGATTCAGGAGAAGTGTGTGTACGCCATCCTCGGCTATTGCAGCCTCATCGATAATTTGCTGATCACCTAGATGCAGACTAAGGATTTTAGATTTCTGTAGGCGTCGTGGGGCGTGAATCCGGAGGAAAGCCGAACTAGTCTCGCCGTAACATAGCCAGAAAAATGAGCACGTTGGCACACGATCAATCTCTCAAGAGAGGCCAAACCCAAGTAGGCACATTTGAGACAACACCGGAGCCAAGCCTTTGAGGCAGAGAGTGGCCGACGACTTCGGGACTCATCCAGACGAGCGACAAAGTATCTAAGAGGCTTCCTATATAATGTGAGGGTAGACACACTATGTAACATATGCCAACATAACAGAACACACATGCAAGGGATCTGACGACGTGTGTCGGCGCCGAGGTTGTCGGTGTGCGGTATTTGTTGGGAAACGCGGTAGAAAACAAAAAAAATCACACCTACAATCACCAAGATCAATATGAAGATGCATAACGGGTTGGGACCAATGATCGTTACCGACTCCGGACTGTAGCGAAAGAAGAAGAGTCGGTGTAGATCGTGCTTGAAGTCCCTCGAACGTTGATGACGATGCCGCGAACCGTCCTCGAATGATCCCTCGAATCGAAGACCGAAAGCACGGCCTCTATACTTGGTGCAAGCGTACGGTCTTCACGATCCGGCAGCGCTTCCCCGTCCAGAGCTAATCGTTGCCGGAGAATTAGAGGGAGGAGATTAGAACCACACTGGGCTTCTAATTAGGAGGATTAGAGGTGGCTAGGTAATAACCCACAAGTATAGGGGATCGCAACAGTTTTCGAGGGTAGAGTATTCAACCCAAATTTATTGATTCGACACAAGGGGAGCCAAAGAATATTCTCAAGTATTAGCAGTTGAGTTGTCAATTCAACCACACCTGGATAACTTAATATTGATACGTCTCCGTCGTATCTACTTTTCCAGACACTTTTGCCCTTGTTTTGGACTCTAACTTGCATGATTTGAATGGAACTAACCCGGACTGACGCTGTTTTCAGCAGACTTTCCATGGTGTTATTTATGTGCAGAAACAAAAGTTCTCGGAATGACCTAAAACTCCACGGAACATCTATTTGGAAAATAAGAAAAATAATGGAAGAAAAATCCACGTTAGGGGGCCCACACCCTGTCCACGAGGGTGGGGGCACGCCTGCCCCCCCCCCCCCCCGGGCGCGCCCCCTACCTCGTGGGCCCCCTGACGCTCCACCAACCTCAACTCCAACTCCATATATTCACTTTCGGGGAGAAAAAAATCAGAGAGAAGGATTCATCGCGTTTTATGATACGGAGCCGCCCCCAAGCCCTAAAACCTCTCGGGAGGGCTGATCTGGAGTCCGTTCGGGGCTCCGGAGAGGGGGATTCATCGCCATCGTCATCATCAACCATCCTCCATCACCAATTTCATGATGCTCACCGCCGTGCGTAAGTAATTCCATCATAGGCTTGCTGGACGGTGATGGGTTGGATGAGATCTATCATGTAATCGAGTTAGTTTTGTTAGGGTTTGATCCCTAGTATCCACTATGTTCTGAGATTGATGTTGCTATGACTTTGCTATGCTTAATGCTTGTCACTAGAGCCCGAGTGCCATGATTTCAGATCTGAACCTATTATGTTTTCATGAATATATGTGAGTTCTTGATCCTCTCTTGCAAGTCTATAGTCACCTACTATGTGTTATGATCCGGCAACCCCGAAGTGACAATAATCGGGACCACTCCCGGTGATGACCGTAGTTTGAGGAGTTCATGTATTCACTATGTGTTAATGCTTTGGTTCGGTACTCTATTAAAAGGAGGCCTTAATATCCCTTAGTTTCCATTAGGACCCCGCTGCCACGGGAGGGTAGGACAAAAGATGTCATGCAAGTTCTTTTCCATAAGCACGTATGACTATATTCGGAATACATGCCTACATTACATTGATGAATTGGAGCTAGTTCTGTGTCACCCTATGTTATGATTGTTACATGATGAACCGCATCCGGCATAATTCTCCATCCCCGATCCAATGCCTACAAGCTTTTCACATATTGTTCTTTGCTTATTTACTATTCCGTTGCTACTGTTACAATCACTACAAAACACCAAAAATACTTTTGTTACCGTTACCACTATTATCATACTACTTTTCTACTAAATACTTTGCTGCAGATAATAAGTTATCCAGGTGTGGTTGAATTGACAACTCAACTGCCAATACTTGAGAATATTCTTTGGCTCCCCTTGTGTCGAATCAATAAATTTGGGTTGAATACTCTACCCTCGAAAACTGTTGCGATCCCCTATACTTGTGGGTTATCAAGACCATTTTCTGGCACCGTTGCCGGGGAGCATAGCTCTATTCTTTGAGTCACTTGGGATTTATATCTGCTGGTCACTATGAAGAACTTGAAAGACGCTAAGACAACAATTTATCCCTCAACTACGAGGGGAGGTAAGGAACTGCCATCTAGCTCTGCACTTGATTCACCTTCTGTTTTGAGTAAGCTTGCGACACCTAAACCTGCTTCTGCTATTCGTTCTGATATGTCGCATGTTATTGATGATGCCACTTCTGCTATGCATGATACTTATGATGAAACTATTTCTATGCTTGATACTACTGTGCCACTTGGTGAATTTCTTGATGAACAACTTGCTAGGGTTAGAGAGAATGAAATTATTGATAATATTGATGAAAGTGATGATGAAGACTCTCAACCTAATAAATATGAATTGCCTGTTGTGCCTGAGGGCTATGTTATGGATGAAGCAATTGCTAAAGAAATTTTTGCTTGCAAAGATAGATATGATGTTAAGAAATTATTAGCTAAATGGAAGCAGCAATCTCTTAATGCTAGAATGAAACCTGACCCTGCTTTTGCTACTTCACCTATCTGTGTTACTGATAAGGATTATGAATTCTCTGTTGATCCTGATATAATTACTTTGGTTGAATCTGATCCTTTCCATGGCTATGAATCTAAAACTGTTGTGGCACATCTTACTAAATTAAATGATATAGCCACCCTGTTCACTAATGATGAGAGAACTCGCTACCTTTATATCCTCAAAATATTTCCGTTCTCATTAAAGGGTGATGCTAATATATGGTTTAATTCTCTTGATCCTGGTTGTGTGCGTAGTCCCTAGGATATGATTTATTACTTCTCTGCTAAATATTTCCCTGCTCATAAGAAACAAGCTGCTTTAAGGGAAATATATAATTTTGTGCAAATTGAAGAAGAGAGTCTCCCACAAGCTTGGGGGAGGCTTCTCCAATTACTTAATGCTTTGCCTGATCATCTCTTAAGAAAAATGAAATACTTGATATCTTTTATAATGGACTAACCGATGCTTCCAGAGATTACCTGGATAGTTGTGCTGGTTCTGTTTTCAGGGAAAGAACACCGGATGAAGCTGAGATTCTATTGAATAATATGTTGACAAATGAAAATAATTGGACACTTCCTGAGCCAGCTCCTGAGCCAATTCCTGAGCCTATTCCTAAACCAACTCCGAAGAAGAGAGGTGTTTTATTTCTCAGTCCTGAAGATATGCAAGAGGCAAAGAAATCTATGAAAGAAAAAGGTATTAAAGCTGAAGATGTTAAGAATTTACCTCCTATTGAAGAAATACATGGTCTTAATTTACTGCCTGTTGAAGAAACATATGATCTTAATCCTCTACTTATTGAAGAAACTCATGGTCTTGATAACCCGACACAGGTAGTAAAGGTAAATTCTCTCTATAGATATGATAAAGCTGAAATCCCTCCTACTAAAATTGCTAGCCAATGCTTAGATGAGTTTGATAATTTTATGGTTAAGCAAGAAGATTTCAATGCTTATTTTGATAGACAATTAAAACAAAATTATTATATGATTGAACACTTGGGTGATTATATGTCTAGAGTTAAAGGTGAACTTAAACTCATTACTAAACATGCTTCTATGGTTACCACTCAAGTAGAACAAGTACTTAAGGCTCAAAATGATTTTCTCAATGAATTGAATAGTAAGAATAATGATTATGTTGTTAGAGTGGCTACTAGAACTGGTAAAATGACTCAGGAACCTTTGTATCCTGAAGGCCACCCTAAGAGAATTGAGCAAGATTCTCAGAGAAATAATATTGATGCACCTAGTCCTTATAAAAAGAAGAAAAAGAAAAATGATAGGACTTTGCATGCTTCTAGTGAACCTATTGTTGAACCACCTGAGAATCCAAATGATATATCTATTTCTGATGCTGAAACACAATCTGGTAATGAACATGAACCTGATGAAAATGCTAATGATGATGTTCATGACGATGCTCAACCTAGCAATGATAATGATGTAGAAATTGAACCTGCTGTTGATCTTGATAACCCACAATCAAAGAATCAACGTTATGATAAGAGAGACTTTGTTGCTAGGAAACACGGTAAAGAAAGAGAACCATGGGTTCAGAAACCCATGCCTTTTCCTCCTAAACCATCCAAGAAAAAGGATGATGAGGATTTTGAGCGCTTTGCTGAAATGATTAGACCTATCTTTTTGCGTATGCGATTAACTGATATGCTCAAAATGAATCCTTATGCTAAGTACATGAAAGATATTGTTACTAATAAAAGGAAGATACCGGAAGCTGAAATTTCCACCATGCTTGCTAATTACACTTTTAAGGGTGGAATACCAAAGAAACTTGGAGATCCAGGAGTACCCACTATACCATGCTCCATTAAAAGAAACTATGTTAAAACTGCTTTATGTGATCTTGGAGCCGGTGTTAGTGTTATGCCTCTCTCTTTATATCGTAGACTTGATTTGAATAAGTTGACACCTACTAAAATATCTTTGCAAATGGCCGATAAATCAACTGCTATACCTGTTGGTATTTGTGAGGATGTGCCTGTTGTCGTTGCAAACGTTACTATTTTAACGGACTTTGTTATTCTTGATATTCCCGAGGACGATAGTATGTCTATTATTCTTGGAAGACCCTTTTTGAATACTGCAGGGGCTGTTATTGATTGCAACAAAGGCAATGTCACTTTTCATGTTAATGGTAATGAGCATACGGTACACTTTCCGAGGAAACAACCTCAAGTTCATAGTATCAACTCTATTGGAAAAATTCCATCGATTATTTTTGGAGGTTTTGAATTTCCTCTACCTACTGTCAAGAAGAGATATGATATTCTTATTATAGGGGATGTGCATATCCCCGTTGAGGTAACATAGTGTTATTCGAAATTTCTCCGGTTCCATGTTATTCGGAATGAGTTTGTTAACAAGACTGGATCAACCTTGTTAGTGGATTCCTTTTGATGAGCATGAGATGGATGAAACTAGAAGGCACAACCTTCTATACCCTCTTCCTAGTTTCTGTTATTTAGTTGAAATAAAGTAAAAATAGTATTTTTCTGTCTGTTTTCTGATTTATCCGTGCAATATAAAAATACCCTGAAAATAAAAGTTCTCCAAATGCCCTGAAAATGGAATATGATTTTTTCTGGAATATTTGAGAATATCTGGCACTGAGAAGACAGCGGGAGGGGCAAGCACCTGGCCACGAGGGTGGAGGGCGCGCCCTACCCCCCTGGGCGCGCCCCCCCTGCCTCGTGGGCCCACGGTGGCTCCCCTCCACTTATTCCTGCACCCACAAACTTCTTCTTCCTCCCAAAAAATCACCATCCAGCTCAAGCACGAGTTCTAGCTCATTTTGCTGCGATTTTCGATCTCCTTGCTCAAAACACCTCTCACAAAACTGCTTGGGGGGATTGTTCCTTGGTATGTGACTCCTCCATTGGTCCAATTAGTTTTTGTTCTAGTGCTCTATTCATTGCAAATTTGTGCTGCCTAGGTGAGCATGTTCTTGAGCTTGCATGTCAAATTTATATGGTTCCAAGTAGTTCTAATGCATGATATAGTCTCTAGGCACTTGTAGGAGTAGTTGCTATCAATTTTGTTGAGCTTGGTTCACTTTTATTTTGAAGTTACTAAAAATTTCATAAATTCTTCAGAGGAAGAAATATGCTTAGGAAAATGTTCCAAGGTGGTTCTTCAAGAAAGAAAGGACCCAGGCTTGCAATGCGTGATGCTGACGATGAGCCACCGAGGGATGCTCCAGTGCGACCTTGTGAATGGCCTTCAGAAAATTTTATGGATCGAGCGGGAATCAAGGAAGAATTTAACGCATATTTGCGTAACACTGATCTTGTGAGCTTTGAGGCAGAAAAATGCCGCCAGTACCACTATCTCACTAGTTCCTTTGAGAGGAGGTTTGAATTTTCATCTTCACGTAATTCTCCAACTGTCCTGTTTGATCTTTATAAAAAATCTTTTACGATGGACTTAGAGGATTTTACCAATGCTTGCAAACTTCCGCAATGGGGTAGTGCTAGTGAACCTCGCAAATCTGAATTTAGAAATTTTCTTGCTAGTATAACTGTGGGGGAATCTAGAGATATAGCAGAAGCCACCATAGGGAGCATTCATTTTCCTGCTATACATTATTTTGCTCTCTTTATAGGTAGGTGCATAACTGGTAAAGATGAAGCATGTCATATGTGTGTCCCTGACCTCAGTAGTCTTAGGAGTGCTGTGTTAGGAGACAAATCTTATAATTTGGGAGCCATTGTTGCACGTAGTTGCATAATAATAGATTTAATGGATATTTCTTTGGTGGAATTTATGCAACCCGCTTAGCTGATTTTCTTGGTGTAACCATACGTAATGATGATATTGAATTGCCTCCTGCTCACCTAGACTTTAATGCTATGGTTCACCACCAGTTTGTTGAGAGGAATGAATCACCTCTCCAGTATCGCTTAATCTTTGACAGACATCGTGCTGTCCGTATTGCTCTCCCTACTCCTGCCTTCTTTGATTATCAGGAAAAAGGAAGATATGTTATTACCAGAGAGGAGGCAGATGCGTACGAGAGGGCAGAGGCCACTCGTCGCCACGCTGCAGCTCAGGAGGCGATAGCTGCTGCATCTCAGTATGACCCCGGCTACAACTATGGATATCCACCAGGCCACCCGTGGCAATAAACCAACTTAGGCCAAAAGCCTAAGCTTGGGGGAGTACGTATTTCCCACCGACATTACATTCATGTTCACATACTCATTGCTAGATGTCGGTGCTCATACTCTTTCATTGTAATATCCATGCTAGTTTATTTTCTTTTTCTTGCTTTCTTCTTGTGTGTTTGATAAACCTTAAGAAAAACCAAAAAAATTAGCTGTAGCTTTTATCTACTTTACCTTTCTTGCTGTAGTAGTAATAATTAAAAAGAAACCCAAAAATATTTCCCGTTCTTCTTTTGCTTGTTGGGAGCTTTCCCGTGTAAATAGTTTTATTTCTTTTCTTTTCTTTGGGGGTCGATAGGAGAAGACCATGATTAAATTGTTGAAGTGGCTCTTATATGCATTATTGTTGATTTAACCGAGAGCCCATATTGCCTTGTCTTCTCCTATTTATTGAATGCTCGCAGATTCCAGCTTAGTCCAATGCACGTGCACTCTTATTATTATTCACATCGTTTGGTCGTGCAAGTGAAAGGCAATTATGACGATATATGATGGACTGACTGGGATAAGAAAAGCTGGTATGAACTCGACCTCTCTTGTTTTTGTAAATACGATTAGTTCATTGTTCCTGATTCAGCCTATTATGAATAAACATGTTTGCAATGACAATTAGAGATCATAGTTGCTCGTGCCATGCTTGATTAGCTATGAGTTATAATGGTTTACCTTGCGTGCCAACATGCTATTAAAATGGTTATGATGTGGTATAGTGGGGTGGTATCCTCCTTTGAATTATTTAAGTGACTCGACTTGGCACATGTTCACACATGTAGTTGAAACAAATCAACATAGCCTTCACGATATTTATGTTCATGGTGGATTATATCCTACTCATGCTCGTACTCAATGTTTATTAATTTTAATGCATGTTCATGACTGTTGTCGCTCTCTAGTTGGTCGCTTCCCAGTCTTTTGCTAGCCTTCACTTGTACTAAGCGGGAATACTGCTTGTGCATCCAATCCCTTAAACCCCAAAGTTATTCCATATGAGTCCACTATACCTTCCTATATGCGGTATCTACCCGCCGTTCCAAGTAAATTTGTATGTGCCAAACTCTAAACCTTCAAATAAACATTCTATTTTGTATGCTCGAATAGCTCATGTATCAACTAGGTATGTCCGTATCTTCCATGCTAGGCGGGTTATTCTCAAGAGGAGTGGACTCCGCTCCTCATTCACGAGAAAATGGCTGGTCACCGGGATGCCCAGTCCCATGCTTTATGCAAACTAAATCAAAATAATTGCGAACAAAACTCCCCCGGGACTGTTGCTAGTTGGAGGCACTCGTTGTTTCGAGCAAGCCATGGATTGATGCTTGTTGGTGGAGGGGGAGTATAAACTTTACCATTCTATTTGGGAACCGCCTATAATGTGTGTAGCATGGAAGATATCGCCATCTCTTGGTTGTTATGTTGACAATGAAAGTATGCCGCTCAAAATATTATTTATCTTTGCTTTAAAATCGAGCTCTGGCACCTCTACAAGTCCCTGCTTCCCTCTGCGAAGGGCCTATCTATTTACTTTTATGTTGAGTCATCACCCTCTTATTAAAGAGCACTAGCTGGAGAGTGCAGCTGTCATTTGCATCCATTACTATTAATTTATATTGGGTATGACTATGACTGGATCTCTTTTACCATGAATTACAATGTTTAGTCAGTCCTTGATCTTTAAAGGTGCTCTGCATTTATGTTTTGCGGTCTTAGAAAGGGCTAGCGAGATACCATCTTATTATATCATATCATGATTGTTTTGAGAAAGTGTTGTCATCCAAGATTTATTATTATTGCTCGCTAGTTGATTATGCCATTGATATGAGTAAACATGAGACCTAAGAGTTATTGTGAATGTGGTTAGTCATAATCTTTGTTGAAAACTTGAATGCTGGATATTTACAACAACAAGAGCAAACAGAGTTTGTAAAAGTTTTTCTGTATCACTTTCAGTTTATCAACTGAATTGCTTGAGGACAAGCAAAGGTTTAAGCTTGGGGGAGTTGATACGTCTCCGTCGTATCTACTTTTCCAAACACTTTTGCCCTTGTTTTGGACTCTAACTTGCATGATTTGAATGGAACTAACCCGGACTGACGCTATTTTCAGCAGACTTTCCATGGTGTTATTTATGTGCAGAAACAAAAGTTCTTGGAATGACCTGAAACTCCACGGAACATCTATTTGGAAAATAAGAAAAATACTGGAAGAAAAATCCATGTCAGGGGGGCCACACCCTGTCCACGAGGGTGGGGGCGCGCCTGCCCCCCCCCCCCTGGGCGCGCCCCCTACCTTGTGGGCCCCCTGACGCTCCACCGACCTCAACTCCAACTCCATATATTCACTTTCGGGGAGAGAAAAATCAGAGAGAAGGATTCATCGCGTTTTACGATACGGAGCCGCCGCCAAGCCCTAAAACCTCTCGGGAGGGCTGATCTGGAGTCCGTTCGGGGCTCCAGAGAGGGGGATTCGTCGCTGTCGTCATCATCAACCATCCTCCATCACCAATTTCATGATGCTCACCGCCGTGCGTGAGTAATTCCATCGTAGGCTTGCTGGACGGTGATGGGTTGGATGAGATCTATCATGTAATCGAGTTAGTTTTGTTAGGGTTTGATCCCTAGTATCCACTATGTTCTGAGACTGATGTTGCTATGACTTTGCTATGCTTAATGCTTGTCACTAGGGCCCGAGTGCCATGATTTCAGATCTGAACCTATTATGTTTTCATGAATATATGTGAGTTCTTGATCCTATCTTGCAAGTCTATGGTCACCTACTATGTGTTATGATCCGGCAACCCCGAAGTGACAATAATCGGGACCACTCCCGGTGATGACCGTAGTTTGAGGAGTTCATGTATTCACTATGTGTTAATGCTTTGGTCCGGTACTCTATTAAAAGGAGGCCTTGATGTCCCTTAGTTTCCATTAGGACCCCGCTGCCACGGGAGGGTAGGACAAAAGATGTCATGCAAGTTCTTTTCCATAAGCACGTATGACTATATTCGGAATACATGCCTACATTACATTGATGAATTGGAGCTAGTTCTGTGTCACCCTATGTTATGATTGTTACATGATGAACCGCATCCAGCATAATTCTCCATCACCGATCCAATGCCTACGAGCTTTTCACATATTGTTCTTTGCTTATTTACTTTTCCGTTGCTACTGTTACAATCACTACAAAACACCAAAAATACTACTTTTGTTACCGTTACCACTATTATCATGCTACTTTGCTACTAAATACTTTGCTGCAGATAATAAGTTATCCAGGTGTGGTTGAATTGACAACTCAACTGCCAATACTTGAGAATATTCTTTGGCTCCCCTTGTGTCGAATCAATAAATTTGCGTTGAATACTCTACCCTCGAAAACTGTTGCGATCCCCTATACTTGTGGGTTATCAAGACTATTTTCTGGCGCCGTTGCCGGGGAGCATAGATCTATTCTTTGAGTCACTTGGGATTTATATCTGCTGGTCACTACGAAGTAATTGTAACAGTGGCAACGGTAAAGTAACTAAGCAAAGAGCAATATGTGAAAAGCTCGTAGGCATTGGATCGGTGATGGAGAATTATGCCGGATGCGATTCCTCATGCAATAGTTATAACATAGGGTGACACAGAACTAGCTCCAGTTCATCAACGTAATGTAGGCATGTATTCCGAATATAGTCATACGTGCTTATGGAAAAGAACTTGCATGACATCTTTTGTCCTACCCTCCCGTGGCAGCGGGGTCCTATTGGAAACTAAGGGATATTAAGGCCTCCTTTTAATAGAGTGCCGGACCAAAGCAGTAACACTTAGTGAATACATGAACTCCTCAAACTACGGTCATCACCGGTAAGTATCCCGATTATTGTCACTTCGGGTTAACGGATCATAACATATAATAGGCGACTATAGACTTGCAAGATAGGATCAAGAACTCACATATATTCCTGAAAACATAATAGGTTCAGATCTGAAATCATGGCACTCGGGCCCTAGTGACAAGCATTAAGCATAGCAAAGTCATGGCAACATCAATCTCAGAACATAGTGGATACTAGGGATCAAACCCTAACAAAACTAACTCGATTACATGATAGATCTCATCCAACCCATCACCGTCCAGCAAGCCTACGATGGAATTACTAACGCACGGCGGTGAGCATCATGAAATTGGTGATGGAGGATGGTTGATGATGACGACGGCGACGAATCCCCCTCTCCGGAGCCCCGAACGGACTCCAGATCAGCCCTCCCGAGAGGTTTTAGGGCTTGGCGGCGGCTCCGTATCGTAAAACGTGATGAATCCTTCTCTTTGATTTTTTTTCTCTCCCCGAAAGTGAATATATGGAGTTGGAGTTGAGGTCGGTGGAGCGTCAGGGGGCCCACGAGGTAGGGGCGCGCCCAGGGGGGCAGGCACGCCCCCCACCCTCGTGGACAGGGTGTGGGCCCCCTGGCCTTGATTCTTTCGCCAGTATTTTTTATTAATTCCAAAAATATTCTCCGTGAAGTTTCAGGTCATTCCGAGAACTTTTATTTCTGCACAAAAATAACACCATGGCAATTCTGCTGAAAACAGCGTCAGTCCGGGTTAGTTCCATTCAAATCATGCAAGTTAGAGTCCAAAACAAGGGCAAAAGTGTTTGGAAAAGTAGATACGATGGAGGTGTATCACTAGGGCTAGCTCTAATTAGTCTAGGACCAACTAGAACTAGATCAACTAGAAGAGGCACCCAAAAACTTGTGTGTCCACAGGGTGGAAATCCTCTAGTATATATAGGATTGGGGGGAGAGGGGCTGCCACCTAGGGGGGAAGAGCCCCCTTGGGGCGCCGGCCAAGGGAGGGGGGGTAGGACTCCCCCTCCAAGTAGGATTCGGCCCCCCTTTAGGAGAGGGGGGCGCCTCCCTTGTTGGGCCCTTGTGGCCCAACTCGTTCTCAACCTCTTGGCCGTATTTGGCCCGTTGTATTAAATTAAATATATTTTTGTTCTAAAAAAATTCAGACCATAGTATATATAATTTAACATCTCCAGAAACATTTTTCACCTATATATATGTATATTATCGGTAATACTCGGTATTACCCGATATTCACCTCTCGGAACTATTCCGGATATTAATGAAACAATTCCACAAATATATTCTCATCACTCATGTCCTACTAACACTCAGCAGATCGGGATTACCTTAAGCTTCTGACCCCGTAGGTTCGGTAACCATAGACATGAACGAAACCCCTTCGTTCAATGGCCGATAGCGGAACCATGGACATTCATATTGGTCCCTATGATTACACGAATTCGAGTGAACCTTTGTTTATCATGTGATGTTCCCTTCGCTTCACAATACTTTACAAAACCCGGTGTGCATCGGTATCCTCTTGAGTCATCACCATGCTCACTATACCATTGCTCCCGTTACCGGTTCTGTTCTTCTTTCTCGTTGACGTGTTCCAGCATCTCCATGACGTAGTCACCTGTGTCTGGCCACACAATGATGGTTGCCTTCACACCGAGAGGGCCTAAGAATATCTCTCCATCGTCGGAGGAGCGAATCCCACTCTCGAACTGTCCGGTCACTTGTCAAACTTTCAGGTGAGCCTGGAAGTTGTTGTTATGATCACCTTGTTACAGATGAAGTTTGAGCAACCCCAAGGCCCACCGTCCGGTAGGAAGTGGCCGAGACACTCTCATGGTCTGAGGAACTAAAACACATACTAACACTCCATGTTATATCAGATGATTTCAAACGATATGATCGCATAGTATAACAGACAAGTATTGGGTCGATTCAATATGATCGTTCTTCTAACGTCATACCCTCAATGTTGTTTTAGGACTATCGTTACACTTAATGATATCCTAAGATCCAGAAAACGTGATCACCAACAACACTTGAGCCGGTCTTAGAGGCGAGACCGGGAACCTATTGTTTACCGTTTATCATTTAACACGTGCATATGAGTTTTCCACTAAATCGCATATTCCAGGATCATAGCAGTTATAGCATGAAATATAAACTCTTAATTATGAATAATAGAAATATAATAATACAATATTATTGCCTCTAGGGCATATTTCCAACAGTATTGTGGCGGTATCATGGGGAGGAGTGTCCATAGTCAGGCCTCGGGGTTGTAGTCATCTTGGTGAACCTCGTTAACAAATCTCGGTGTCATGCCTTATGTGATTGATTTGTCCTCGGTAGATTGACTATGTGTATCAGATTATTCTAAATCAATTGACCCGAGCATACCTGGAAAACCTCTTGCCGCTCCAGTAGCGATCAACCTTTTTGTATCATGCACAGTTAGATCTCTCAGATACTCTACTTCAAACACCTTCACCACAACATGGGAAAAATCTCACAGTGGTATCAATACATGTGATCTCCCTCATCCGGACCATCTCACAAATGGCAACGGTGGCAGTACCTAATGCAAGCATCCTTAGAGCAGACGTACATTTATGCAAAGGAGGGAATGAGAATTGTCCGGGACAATTCCTCTTGAACCTTGAGTAGGGATCATGCACCTCCACTCTCTCCACCACGAGCAAGAACAAGGGTTTGCACATATGGAAGCATCGACGTAAAAATGTATGCCGAATGTTGGTCCGGGTTGGACGTAGTCCTTGTAGAGCGGTCTGCACCAGCGACCCTATCCCGGTTTAGAACACTCCTTCCTTCGAGAATGTGCTCCACTTCCCTCTCCATTTTCTCTTAAATGCTGATCATCATCATCAAGTTAGCATCTTCGTCGTCTGAATCCAACGAATCAAAGAACTCTTTTTGAATGGATTATGAAGCTCAATCCCTTGACACGAATCCAACGAATCAAAGAACTCTTTTTGAATGGATTATGCTGTGTACGGTATTGAATGGACAAACAATACTGTACATAGCAGCACATTTTTACATACCATGGCGTCGTTCACCCTACATTTCGTTGGAGCTATTGCAGGGAATTTACTTGGTGGTTGGGTCCAGCGACGATGATGCTACTGTGTCGTTCCCTTTTTGAAGACACCGTCGTTGGAGCACCTATCATGTTACTTGGGTTGCCATGATTGATGGTTTATATTGTTTTATG
Source organism: Aegilops tauschii subsp. strangulata (assembly GCF_002575655.3). Lineage (NCBI taxonomy): Eukaryota > Viridiplantae > Streptophyta > Magnoliopsida > Poales > Poaceae > Aegilops > Aegilops tauschii. Next base: position 328,274,378 of record NC_053040.3, read on the forward strand.
AAGTTGTTTTGTTGGTCTTTTTTTTCAAAAAAATTTGGTTGTGTGCACCTGCAAATGTTTTAGGCAGCTCTTAAGATCGTCATTAGCGCATAGGCTGAGTGTAATTTTATCTTGACGATATTAATACATTCTTTTCATCTTGCAGTTTGTCAGCTCTTCTTTCTTTTGCGTGCAAGGACAAGCTCCTGTCCTGCGTCGGCATAAAGTCCGCGCCGCAACACAGTTGTACTAGCTGCTAGCAGTACTAGCTACGTCGACGGGAGCATCTCCTCAAATCTGAATGATTGGGCCGTGAGAGTGACCCGAGCCGCCCGGTGCTTTGCAGCCACATGATCATAGGTGGCACCGCCGGATTGGCTGGTCGCGCGCAGCAGTTGTGGATACTGTAAATCCAAAGGTCTCTGTTGGCCCACGTGTCCCGTAGGAGACCAATATGGACGTATGAGAATACGTACGTTGTGCATCTCAAGGTAGAGCTACAGGGAAAGGAAACAAAGGAGGAGGAGATGTCATCGCTCGAGGGGCCCACCGGAGTAGAGTACTACTAGAAATATTCGCAGACAGGGGAACGTTCTGCGCCCATCTGTTTCGTTGTTATACTTGTCTTGATTAGAGAAAGCGACCACCGATGGTTCATGATTTCTCTGTAAGCACAAAGGCCAGACCTTTTTTTTTGACAACTTTACTTCCTCTTTATTCATTCGTGATCAGGCTTACATCTTTAAGTAGTAGGGGAAGAAGCTCAGAAGGAGCATTATCTAACCACTCGTTACAAAGCGAACTTCTAGCAATCCTAGCTAGTTCATGTGCAACCACATTCGACTCTCTGGGACAAAATTCGAAGACAATAGAGCTAAATTCACAAGCCAGATGATAACAATCATCAACAATGGCCGCGGCATCTCCAGCATATTGGCCATCCTTATTCATTATTTCCATGAGTTCCAGATTATCCGAGTTGACAATCAATTTATTGCACCAGCTGTGAGCGCCATATTCAACCCAAACTTCAAAACCATTGCCTCAGCAGTTAGTACATCATAACAGGAATCAATGAGCTTGTTTCCAGCTACAACCATATGTCCTCTATCATCTCGGATGACTGCTCCCATCGCCCCTGAAGCAAATCCCAATCAAAGGCCGCATCAACATTTAACTTGACATATCCACTAGGGGGTTTGCACCAACCTCCCCTCTTTAACGAGGCCTTTGGATCACATGCAATAGCATAGTTAGCTGGTAAAGCACATACCGCTTGCGCAACTCTCTTCACATCTTGCACCGGCTCATTGTGCACAAGCTTTCTCCTCTCCCACCAAAGGTACCAGCAGCAAGTGGACATCAAGTCATGGAAGTTTTTCACTCCCAGCACGGCCGCTTCTTGTGCTGGTAAATTAATTAAGTATGATAGAATCTCCTCCCCTGCTCGGTCTACCCCACATGCATGGTGTATAACATCCTCTAGCCCCAACTGCCGCCAAACCTCTCTGGCCTTATGGCATCGAAAGAGTACATGAAACACATCTTCTGCTCCTTGCTTACATGCAGGATATTGGATGGCAGCGTTCCATGGACCACATTGCATGGCAGCGTTCCATGTAAGGTTCTCCAAAGAAAAAATTTAACTTTTGCCGGACAATTCAGTTTTCAAACCTTTTGCCATGTTGGGTTAGCACTAGTGGCGCCCAAACCATCTGTCCTCTGCAATTTACGGCCATGCTGGTAGTACCATAGAGCATGGTAGGCTGATTTCACTGTAAAAATTCCATGTTTATTCAAACTCCATGCTACAAAATCACTCATATCATGTGTGGATAGTGGTAAAGAAAGGACCCGTTCCACATCAATCGGCCAGAAGGTTTGCTCCACAAGTGGCACATCCCACTGACCTGTAGCTGGATCAATTAAATCACTCACCTTTGATAGTAACTGGTTACCCCTTGGGGTAATAATCATTCTGGATGGTGAGTTAGGAATCCACGCATCCCTCCAAATATTTATTTTTTCACCATCCCCTACTCTCCAAATGTATCCATGTTTCAGGGAATTCACCCCTTGCATAATGCTCTGCCAAGCACAAAGGCCAGACCTAACCAGCCGGGATTCAAATTTCTGGAGCACGTTTTGTGCGAGGGAGAGGAGAGGGGGACAGCATATGCCTTCACGTCACACAGCTTGCATGCAGGTTGCAGCTAATCAGGCCACTGTTAGGAATCTCCATTTGCAGGTAGCTCGGCGAGCTGTCCGTCTTAGCGATGATTCGCTGTCTTTGTTTGCTATTGGTGGCAATCAAGTTTCTGGGCATCTCCGTTGGTGGATAAGCATGTATATACTGAACCTGTTTAAATTGTCATTGTTTGTATACTTTTCTTTCAAGAAGGAGGATTACCCAGGCCTTTGCATCTGAGCGATGCATGCAGTCATTTTATTAATTATTCTCTGAGACTTTATAAATCATTGCATCAGTAAGCCTGAAGCCACCATCTTGGCGACACATGTCCCTACTCCTATTCCTTTGATGCAGGGGTGCCGAGTGTCTTAGCCTAATACCAAACAGACATCGCACCAAAACCTAACATCTAATGTCTGTTGTCCCATCCCAGTCACATACCGGGAATGGGTCACGAACCGGTCCGGCGCACTCATCAAGGCTACCACAACCCTCATCCACCAAATCATCTTCAGAGCAGGTACAGACGCAAAGACCTTGACAGGTCAGCTGTCGACGCCACCATGACGCCAGACAACGCCACCGCCCTGCGCTCGTCGATCCAGCCGCATCTGTCGTTGATATCCAGCTGCACCATGCCGCCAATACTCGTCGTCATCGACGAGGTAGAAGCAACGCCGCACCTCCTGGCAACCTCCACACCGTCGCTGCTGCTGGAGCTACCCGGAGTCCATCACCCACATCATCTCCACGCCGAACAGCAAAACCTCCCAAGACGGCGCCTCCATGGAGGGTATGACGTGAAGGACGTCGCCGCCGCCAATCCAGACTGAATTTTGGAATTTCGTTCGGGAGGGGTTTGGAGGCGTCGAGAGACGTCGCGGATGCCGGATCGAACAAGCGGATCAAAGTTTTCTCCGGTCATTGTTTGTATACTGAATTGTTTTTCTGAAAGATAGGACTGCCAAGTTGTCCGGAGAAGTCGGCACCACAGTAAAAGCTATCTGGAGCTGCATATGCATGCATGCATTTGCAACGGACACATCGTTGATGGTTCCAAGACATCTGCAAACCCATGCTAACTCTAGTCTACACGCCCCTAGATAAAGGTCGCTGTATCCTTTCTTTTGCCATCACTGTGGATGAGTTACTTGCAAGTGACCAGCAATGAGAAGCAACGAGAGTAGAGCACTGTGGTGCGCTTTCTGAACTTTCTGCATATTCTTTTGCCAGGTCGGTACAGCAGCAACGTAAGCGCACTGCACATACCTTAGAAAACAGCCCCTCCGATTGATAACTAGCCACCAGTTCGTTAGGCTCCGATAACGACCTAACGATGATGCTATAGTCGGTTGTGGGCGGCAAATTATAACCCAAAACCTCCCATAAACTAAGCACAAAACCTTATCCCTCGCTAATAATCAATCTGCCTCCCCGCTTAACAGGCCAAACTCGAGCCGATGATGAGCTCGTCCTCTCCCCAGCACGAGCCACCTTCTCGCGCCCCATATATACCTGGCCGCCCCTCCCCTTTCTCCTCACACTGAACAACTGCAGCAAACACCATTCAAGCTAGCTACAGGGCACTAGCTAGACAGAGCTAGCAATGGCGAAGGACATTGAGGCGGCCCCCCAGGGGGGCGAGTTCTCCACCAAGGACTACTCGGACCCGCCCCCGGCGCCCATCGTGGACTTCGAGGAGCTGACCAAGTGGTCGCTCTACCGCGCGGTGATCGCCGAGTTCGTCGCCACGCTCCTCTTCCTCTACATCACCGTGGCCACCGTCATCGGGTACAAGCACCAGTCCGACCCCACCGTCAACACCACCGACGCGGCCTGCAGCGGCGTCGGCATCCTCGGGATCGCCTGGGCCTTCGGCGGCATGATCTTCGTCCTCGTCTACTGCACCGCCGGCGTCTCAGGTCCGTCCTTCGACCACTGGTTCTCTTCTCGCGTGTGCATATGCGTGTGGCTGACTGTTCTCTCTTCACGATGTATTCATAGGTGGGCACATCAACCCGGCGGTGACGTTCGGGCTGTTCCTGGCGAGGAAGGTGTCGCTCATCCGGGCGCTGCTCTACATCATCGCGCAGTGCCTCGGCGCCATCTGCGGCGTCGGGCTGGTCAAGGGCTTCCAGAGCTCCTACTACGTGCGGTACGGCGGCGGCGCCAACGAGCTCAGCGCAGGCTACTCCAAGGGCACCGGGCTCGCAGCCGAGATCATCGGCACCTTCGTGCTCGTCTACACCGTCTTCTCCGCCACCGACCCCAAGCGCAACGCCCGTGACTCCCACATCCCGGTGAGTACTCACTACTGAAACGTCTCGCTAATTAAGTTGCATCGCCCATGGCTACTATAGCGTACAGTATATACCGTATTATACCCAAGGTTTTGGTTACCGAATGAGGCAATTTTACCGAGGAGACTGATAAATGTGGTTACCACGGTTATCGAGAAATACCGAGAATATTTCGAGCGAATTTTATAGTTGAATTATGAATTCAAATAAGTGAATGAACGAATATTCGAACTAGAGACCTCTCAAAACAGGAACTAGGTTGCTACCAACACGCCAGAACCAACTCTCATGACATTAATTAGAACCTACGTACTTAATTGTAAATTGAGTGTTTAAATTCAAAAATTTCAAAAAAATGGTATTTTTTGCTTGGTATGGTGATTTACCGAGGGGCACGGAAATACGCGGTAACCATGGGAAATCTTGAAATTTTGACCGTAACCAAAACCTTGATTATACCATAGAGTACACTTAACAATGTCTTTCAAAAGGAAAAGTACACTTTAGAGTGTATAACTGATGCTTATGGGTTTATGGCCAATGATAGAACTGGATGCAGATCAAAGTACTGGGGAACAGGGGAAGTCGTTGACCTTGTCCTTAACTCCCTATTCTGCTTTTGACTTAGCGTTGGAACAACTTACAGTACTTGACAGCGAGAAAACATTCTAGAACAAGTTTGTAAAGAATAATCTAGTAAGTTAAACTCAAATTACTGAAGTTAATTGCTGATAAAAAACGATTATCAGATCATATACTCAATTTCTACTACCAGTGCTATAGTAGCAAAATACTTTCGGGAGAGAGCTCTCGCGGTCACGCAATTGCGTATGCAGGAGTAGGGCAAGCAAGTTCATGAATCCTGACAAAATGAAGCATTTTAGTGGACCTGTGCCCCAAAAAAGGCAAGATTTATGGTCCAAAATTGTACGAATCGCTCCACATCAAGCACCTGCATGTGCAAATGTATCTCCTTGTCTGATCCACCTCGTGCCAATAGGCAGATAGGAAGATTCCCTCGCTCGATTAGGCACTAGTCGCTGTCTCGCCGCATCGTCTACAGAAAATCTGAGGTGGCAAATTGAAAATGATCGCCACCAATTAATGACGAGATATATTCCATGGGTATGAACAAATTGCAGAAATCCAGGGATAATGTCATGCCCGGACGTATTTTGTCATTCAGATTTGGTGAACCATCCCTTTCTGGTTACACAATTTTCAAACAAGTATGCTCTTATTTGCTTTCTTTTGTGTTGAGATGTATACTCAATTTTGGAATAATATTTACAACTGAACTCACCTAAAAAGTACAGTAACATCTACAAAAGCAGCAACTTGTTTTGTCCTTAATGTGCTATAATATTGACCAAGATGCTTGCTATCGTCAGTCTCTTTGATGTAACTGCTCAGCGTGCACGCTAGTTAAGCTGATGTGTTTCATGGTTTGATCTGAATGTTTTGAACTTACCGATCTCCTCAGGTGCTGGCTCCTCTCCCAATTGGATTCGCCGTGTTCATGGTCCACCTGGCCACCATCCCCATCACCGGCACCGGCATCAACCCGGCGAGAAGCTTGGGAGCTGCTGTCATCTACAACAAAGACAAGGCCTGGGATGACCAAGTACGAGACATCAGTACATTATCATGTCCAATGCAGTGATATGCTATTACTTAGTACAGCTAAACAACGGCATAAAATATTTCTCGCTAACTACTTAACTTTGGTCACAACTCACAAGTCGCAATCGACTAGTACTTGATAACTCGAGACTGAATTGACAATCACACGGGATATATTTGATTAACTTATCATGCTTAGTTGATGCCAAATAGAAAACTTATCATGTTTAGTCTTACATTCAGTAATCAGGATAATATTGCAAACAAACGGTTGCTTTCGAAGATATTGCAAAAGAACGGTAGGATAATGCTTGCCAAATTAAACAGCTAGCTGGTGTCAGTGTCGACACTCCAAATTTTCATCCATCATTGATCATTCGAACTACTCACTTAGGTTATGCATGACATACTCATCCACTATTTTTGACGTTATATAACCTAATCCCTACCTCACACCCACCTAAAAGATGCTCCGTGCAACATAACAACCTGTTTCGAAATCTGCTGCATGCATGTCACCATCGACCAAATGATTTAACTATGTCAATTTATTCAGTTTTTCTAACCATAGCGAATCAAATCGTTATATAAGATAAGCAATAAAGATTGCTTCGTCTGTCCTGTACATCACATAAACTTCCAATGAAGCGGCGCCGCTGCCGCTGATCTGCCTGCCACGTGCTGACTGCTGTTTGTGTTCGTGCAGTGGATCTTCTGGGTGGGGCCACTGATCGGCGCCGCCATCGCCGCCGCCTACCACCAGTACGTGCTGAGGGCCAGCGCCGCCAAGCTCGGGTCCTACAGGAGCAACTAAGTCACCCGTCGCTCCGGCCGGACTGAAGTGTAGATATGTGCGAAGAAGAAGGCCGCCTCCAGCGAATGCGCTACGGTTGCTCGATCCCACACCTTTGCCCTGTTCAGTGACTCCAGTCTTTGCATCATCAGCTGCTACCGTTCCTCGGCTTGTGCACATGTCGATGTGACCGTCCATTCGTATGCGTGTTCCGGAGTTCTCCATGTTTGCTTGCTGCTGTTTCTTCCAAGTGTGCTACCCTTTTACTCGATCTATGTACTCATGTATGTATGTATGCATGTCGAGAATTTGTGAATCAAAGAATTGGTATTTTTTTTAGAAAAGGAGGATGACCCCCGGCCTCTGCATCTGGGAGATGCATGCGGCCATTTTATTGATTATTCTCGAGGACCTTACAAAGTAGAACAACAATATGCCTGAATCCGCCATCTTGGCAATATCTGCCGGTACTTCTATCCAAATGATGAAGGGGTGCAAGCTGGACTACATACCCAGACCTCTCACCTAAACGTAACATCTAAAGCCGAAGGCCCCATCCGAGCCATCTGCCGGGTCCGGGGCTCAAACCGGTCCGACGCACTCATATGTGTCGTCGCCGCCGTCTTTCACTGGTCCAGCTTCAGAGCAGATTGAGGTGACAACCTTGGCAGGTCCTCCGCCATCGACGCCACCACGACGCCAAATGACGACCTCCACCTATGCGAGCCTTGGCAGGTCCTTCGCCATTGACGCCACCACGATGCCAGACGACGACCTCCGCCTACGCGAGTCCATCTCCAAGCAGCGGACTTAAATCCATGCTAGGATAGGGCCGCACCACCGCCGTCGCCCTGAAGGAAATATGCCCTAGAGGCAATAATAAAGTATTATATATTTCCTTATATCATGATAAATGTTTATTATTCATGCTAGAATTGTATTAGCCGGAAACATAATACATGTGTGAATACATAGACAAACAGAGTGTCACTAGTATGCCTCTACTTGACTAGCTCGTTAATCAAAGATGGTTATGTTTCCTAGCCATAGCATGAGTTGTCATTTGATTAACGAGATCACCTCATTAGGAGAATGACGTGATTGACTTGACCCATTCTGTTAGCTTAGCACCCGATCGTTTAGTATGTTGCTATTGCTTTCTTCATGACTTATACATGTTCCTATGACTATGAGATTATGCAACTCCCGTTTACCGGAGGAACACTTTGTGTGCTACCAAACGTCACAACGTAAATGGGTGATTATAAAGGTGCTCTACAGGTGTCTCCAAAGGTACTTGTTGGGTTGGCGTATTTCGAGATTAGGATTTGTCACTCCGATTGTCGGAGAGGTATCTCTGGGCCCACTCGGTAATGCACATCACTATAAGCCTTGCAAGCATTGTGACTAATGAGTTAGTTGCGGGATGATGTATTACGGAACGAGTAAAGAGACTTGCCGGTAACGAGATTGAACTAGGTATCGAGATACCGACGATCGAATCTCGGGCAAGTAACATACCGATGACAAAGGGAACAACGTATGTTGGTATGCGGTCTGACCGATAAAGATCTTCGTAGAATATGTGGGAGCCAATATGGGCATCCAGGTCCTGCTATTGGTTATTGACCAGAGAGGTGTCTCGGTCATGTCTACATAGTTATCGAACCCAAAGGGTCCACACGCTTAAAGTTACGATGACAGTTATATTATGAGTTTATGTGATTTGATGTACCGAAGGTTGTTCGGAGTCCCGGATGTGATCACGGACATGACGAGGAGTCTCGAAATGGTCGAGACGTAAAGATTGATATATTGGACGACTATATTCGGACACCGGAAGTGTTCCGGAGAAGTTTCGGATTAAACCGGAGTGCCGGAGGGTTACCGGAACCCACCGGGGAAGTATTGGGCCTTGGTGGGCCTTGAGGGGAGAGAGAGGGCAGCAGCCAGGAGGTGGCGCGCCCCCTCCCAAGGGGAGTCCTAGTTGGACTAGGAGAAGGGGGCGCAGCCCCCTTTCCCTCTCCCTCTCCCTCTCTTTCCTTCCCCCCCTTCTTTCCTAGTAGGACTAGGAAAGGGGAGTCCTACTCCTACTAGGAGGAGGACTCCCCCTCTCTCCTTGGCGCGCCTAGGGCAGCCGGCCTCCCCCTTGCTCCTTTATATACGGGGGCAGGGGGGCACCTAAGAACACACTTGATATACGATATTTTAGCCGTGTGCGGTGCCCCCTCCACCAGATTACACCTCGATAATACCGTCGCGGAGCTTAGGCGAAGCCCTGCGTCGGTGGAACATCATCATCGTCACCACGCCGTCGTGCTGACGAAACTCTCCCTCAACACTCGGCTGGATCGGAGTTCGAGGGACGTCATCGAGCTGAACGTGTGTAGAACTTCGGAGGTGCCGTGCGTTCGGTACTTGATCGGTCAGATCGTGAAGACGTACGACTACATCAACCGCGTTGTGATAACGCTTCCGCTGTCGGTCTACGAGGGTACGTGGACAACACTCTCCCCTCTCGTTGCTATGCATCACCATGATCTTGCGTGTGCGTAGGAAATTTTTTGAAATTACTACGTTCCCCAACAGTGGCATCCGAACCTGGTTTTATGCGTTGATGTTATGCACGAGTAGAACACAAGTGAGGGCGATATAAGTCATACTGCTTACCAGCATGTCATACTTTGGTTCAGCGGTATTGTGAGATGAAGCGGCCCGGACCGACATTACGCGTACGCTTACGCGAGACTGGTTTCACCGTTCGGAGCACTCGTTGCTTAAAGGTGACTGGCGGGTGTCTGTCTCTCTCACTTTAGTTGAACCGAGTGTGGCTACGCCCGGTCCTTGCGAAGGTTAAAATAGCACCAACTTGACAAACTATCGTTGTGGTTTTGATGCGTAGGTAGGAACGGTTCTTGCTAAGCCCGTAGCAGCCACGTAAAACATGCAACAACGAAGTAGAGGACGTCTAACTTGTTTTTGCAGGGCATGTTGTGATGTGATATGGTCAAGACATGATGTGATATAATGTGTTGTATGAGATGATCATGTTTTGTAACCGAGTTATTGGCAACTGGCAGGAGCCATATGGTTGTCGCTTTATTATATGAGATGCAATCGCCATGTAATAGTTTTACTTTATCACTAAGCGGTAGCGATAGTCGTAAAAGCAATAAGTTGGCGAGACGACAACGATACTACGATGGAGATCAAGGTGTCGAGCCGGTGACGATGGTGATCATGACGGTGCTTCGGAGATGGAGATCACGAGCACGGTGCTTCGGAGATGGAGATCGCAAGCACAAGATGATGATGGCCATATCATATCACTTATATTGATTGCATGTGATGTTAATCCTTTATGCATCTTATCTTGCTTTGATTGACGGTAGCATTATAAGATGATCTCTCACTAAAATTTCAAGACAAAAGTGTTCTCCCTGAGTATGCACCGTTGCGAAAGTTCTTCGTGCTGAGACACCACGTGTTAATCGGGTGTGATAGGCTCTACGTTCAAATACAACGGGTGCAAAACAGTTGCACACGCGGAATACTCAGGTTAAACTTGACGAGCCTAGCATATGTACAGATATGGCCTCGGAACACAGAGACCGAAAGGTCGAGCGTGAATCATATAGTAGATATGATCAACATAGTGATGTTCACCATTGAAACTACTCCATCTCACGTGATGATCGGACATGGTTTAGTTGATTTGGATCACGTAATCACTTAGATGATTAGAGGGATATCTATCTAAGTGGGAGTTCTTAAGTAATATGATTAATTGAACTTAAATTTATCATGAACTTAGTCCTGATAGTATTTTGCAAATTATGTTGTAGATCAATAGCTCACGTTGTTGCTTCCCTGTTTTATTTTTGATATGTTCCTAGAGAAAATTATGTTGAAAGATGTTGGTAGCAAAGATGCGGATTGGATCCGTGATCTGAGGATTATCCTCATTGCTGCACAGAAAAATTATGTCCTTGATGCACCGCTAGGTGACAGACCTATTGCAGGAGCAGATGCAGACGTTATGAACGTTTGGCTAGCTCAATATGATGACTACTTGATAGTTTAGTACACCATGCTTAACGGCTTAGAATCGGGACTTCAAAGACGTTTTGAACGTCATGGACCATATGAGATGTTCCAGGAGTTGAAGTTAATATTTCAAGCAAATACCCGAGTTGAGAGATATGAAGTCTCCAACAAGTTCTATGGCTAAAAGATGGAGGAGAATCGCTCAACTAGTGAGCATGTGCTCAGATTGTCTGGGTACTACAATCGCTTGAATCAAGTGGGAGTTAATCTTCCAGATAAAATAGTGATTGACAGAATTCTCTAGTCACCATCACTAAGTTAGTAGAACTTCGTGATGAACTATAGTATGTAAGGGATGACGAAAGTAATTCCCGAGCTCTTCGCGATGCTGAAATCGACGAAGGTAGAAATCAAGAAAGAGCATCAAGTGTTGATGGTTAACAAGACCACTAGTTTCAAGAAAAGGGCAAATGGATAGAAGGGGAACTTCAAAAGAACGGCAAGCAAGTTGCTACTCAAGTGAAGAAGCCCAAGTCTGCACCTAAGCCTGAGACTAAGTGCTTCTACTGCAAAGGGACTGGTCACTGGAAGCGGAACTGCCCCAACTATTTGGTGGATAAGAAGGATGGCAAAGTGAGCAAAGGTATATTGGATATACATGTTATTGATGTGTACTTTACTAGTGTTTATAGCGACCCCTCGGTATTTGATACTGGTTCAGTTGCTAAGAGTAGTAACTCGAAACGGGAGTTGCAGAATAAACAGAGACTAGTAAAAGGAGAGGTGATGATGTGTGTTGGAAGTAGTTCCAAGATTGATATGATCATCATCGCACACTCCCTGTACTTTCGGGATTAGTGTTGAAACTAAATAAGTGTTATTTGGTGTTTGCGTTGAGCATAAATATGATTTGATCATGTTTATTGCAATACGGTTATTCATTTAAGTTAGAGAACAACTGTTGTTCTGTTTACATGAATAAAAACCTTCTATGGTCATACACACCAACGAAAATGGTTTATTGGATCTCGATCGTAATGATACACATATTCATAATATTGAAGCCAAAAGATGCAAAGTTAATAATGATAGTGCAACTTATTTGTGGCACTGCCGTTTAGGTCATATTGGTGTAAAGCGCATGAAGAAACTCCATACTGATGGGATTTTGGAATCACTTGATTATGAATCACTTGATGCTTGCGAACCATGCCTCATGGGCAAGATGACTAAAACGCCATTCTCCGGAACTATGGAGAGAGCAACAGATTTGTTGGAAATCATACATACAGATGTATGTGGTCCGATGAATATCGAGGCTCGTAGCAGGTATCATTATTTTCTGACCTTCACAGATGATTTGAGCAGATATGAGAATATCTACTTGATGAAACATAAGTCTGAAGTATTTGAAAAGTTCAAAGAATTTCAGAGTGAAGTAGAAAATCATCGTGACGAGAAAATAAGGTTTCTATGATTTGATCGCGGAGACAAATATTTGAGTTACGAGTTTGGTCTTCAATTAAAACAATGTGGAATAGTTTCACAAATTCACGCCACCTGGAACACCATGGTGTAATGGTGTGTCCGAACATCGTAACCGTACTTTATTAGATATGGTGCGATATATGATGTCTCTTACCAATTTACCACTATCATTTTGGGGTTATGCATTAGAGACAGCTACATTCGCGTTAAATAGGGCACCATCAAAATCCGATGAGACGACGCCTTATGAACTGTGATTTGGCAAGAAACCAAAGTTGTCGTGTCTTAAAGTTTGGGGTTGCGATGATTATGTGAAAAAGTTTCATCCTGATAAGCTCAAACCCAAATCGGAGAAATGTGTCTTCATAGGATACCCAAAGGAGACAGTTGGGTACACCTTCTATCACAGATCCGAAGGCAAGACATTTTGTTGCTAAGAATGGATCCTTTCTAGAGAAGGAGTTTCTCTCGAAAGAAGTGAGTGGGAGGAAAGTAGAACTTGATGAGGTAATTGTACCTGCTCCCTTATTGGAAAGTAGTTCATCGCAGAAACCAGTTTCTGTGACGCCTATACCAATTAGTGAGGAAGTTAATGATGATGATCATGAAACTTCAGATCAAGTTATTACTGAACCTCGTAGGTCAACCAGAGTAAGATCCGCACCAGAGTGGTACGGTAATCCTGTTCTGGAGGTTATGTTACTAGACCATGACAAACCTACGAACTATGAAGAAGCGATGGTGAGCCCAGATTCCGCAAAATGGCTAGAGGCCATGAAATCTGAGATGAGATCCATGTTTGAGAACAAAGTATGGACTTTGATTGACTTGCCCAATGATCGGCAAGCCATTGAGATTAAATGGATCTTCAAGAGGAAGACGGATGCTGATCTAGAATTGTCGCAAAAAGGTTTTTCGACAAGTTCAAGGTGTTGACTACGATGAGAGTTTCTCACTCGTATCCATGCTTAAGTTTGTCTGAATCATGTTAGCAATTGCCGCATTTTATGAAATCTGGCAAATGGATAAACAAAACTGCATTCCTTAATGGATTTATTAAAGAAGAGTTGTATATGATGCAACCAGAAGGTTTTGTCAATCCTAAAGGTGCTAACAAAATATGCAAGCTCCAGCGATCCATCTATGGACTGGTGCAAGCATATCGGAGTTGGAATATACGCTTTGATAAGTTGATCAAAGGATATAGTGTTATACAGACTTGCGGTGAAGCCTGTATTTACAAGAAAGTGAGTGGGAGCACTACAACATTTCTGATAAGTATATGTGAATGACATATTGTTGATCGGAAATAATGTAGAATTATTCTGCAAAGCATAAAGGAGTGTTTGAAAGGAGTTTTTCAAAGAAAGACCTTGGTGAACCTGCTTACATATTGAGCATCAAGATCTATAGAGATAGATCAAGACGCTTGGTAAGTTTTTCAATGAGTACATACCTTAACAAGATTTTGAAATAGTTCAAAATAGAACAATCAAAGAAAGAGTTCTTGCCTGTGTTACAAGGTGTGAAATTGAGTAAGACTCAAAGCCCGACCACGGCAGAAGATAGAAAGAGAATGAAAGTCATTCCCTATGCCTTGGCCATAGGTTCTATAAAGTATGCCATGCTGTGTACCAGATCTATTGTATACCCTACACTGATTTTGGCAAGGGAGTACAATAGTGATCTAGGAGTAAATCACTGGACAGCGGTCAAAATTATCCTTAGTGGAATAGGGATATGTTTCTCGATTATGGAAGTGACAAAAGGTTCGTCGTAAAGGGTTACGTCGATGCAAGTTTTGACACTAAATCTAGATGACTCTAAGTCTCGGTCTAGATACATATTGAAAGTGGGAGCAATTAGCTAGAGTAGCTCCGTGCAGAGCATTGTAGACATAGAAATTTGCAAAATACTTACGGATCTGAATGTGACAGACCAGTTGACTAAAATTATCTCACAATCAAAACATGATCACACCTTAGTACTCTTTGGGTGTTAATCACATAGAGATGTGAACTAGATTATTGACTCTAGTAAACCCTTTGAGTGTTGGTCACATAGAGATGTGAACTATGGGTGTTAATCACATAGCGATGTGAACTAGATTATTGACTCTAGTAAACCCTTTGAGTGTTTGTCACATAGAGATGTGAACTATGGGTGTTAATCACATGGTGATGTGAATTATTGATGTTAAATCACATGGCGATGTGAACTAGATTATTGACTCTAGTGCAAGTGGGAGACTGAAGGAAATATGCCCTAGAGGCAATAATAAAGTATTATATATTTCCTTATATCATGATAAATGTTTATTATTCATGCTAGAATTGTATTAGCCGGAAACATAATACATGTGTGAATACATAGACAAATAGAGTGTCACTAGTATGCCTCTACTTGACTAGCTCGTTAATCAAAGATGGTTATGTTTCCTAGCCATAGACATGAGTTGTCATTTGATTAACGAGATCACCTCATTAGGAGAATGACGTGATTGACTTGACCCATTCCGTTAGCTTAGCACCCGATCGTTTAGTATGTTGCTATTGCTTTCTTCATGACTTATACATGTTCCTATGACTATGAGATTATGCAACTCCCGTTTACCGGAGGAACACTTTGTGTGCTACCAAACGTCACAACGTAAATGGGTGATTATAAAGGTGCTCTACAGGTGTCTCCAAAGGTACTTGTTGGGTTGGCGTATTTCGAGATTAAGATTTGTCACTCCGATTGTCGGAGAGGTATCTCTGGGACCACTCGGTAATGCACATCACTATAAGCCTTGCAAGCATTGTGACTAATGAGTTAGTTGCGGGATGATGTATTACGGAACGAGTAAAGAGACTTGCCGGTAACGAGATTGAACTAGGTATCGAGATACCGACGATCGAATCTCGGGCAAGTAACATACCGATGACAAAGGGAACAACGTATGTTGTTATGCGGTCTGACCGATAAAGATCTTCGTAGAATATGTGGGAGCCAATATGGGCATCCAGGTCCCACTATTGGTTATTGACCGGAGAGGTGTCTCGGTCATGTCTACATAGTTCTCGAACCCAAAGGGTCCGCACGCTTAAAGTTACGATGACAATTATATTATGAGTATATGTGATTTGATGTACCGAAGGTTGTTCGGAATCCCGGATGTGATCACAGACATGACGATGAGTCTCGAAATGGTCGAGACGTAAAGATTGATATATTGGACGACTATATTCGGACACCGGAAGTGTTCCGGAGAAGTTTCGGATTAAACCGGAGTGCCGGAGGGTTACCGGAACCCCCCGGGGAAGTATTGGGCCTTGGTGGGCCTTGAGGGGAGAGAGAGGGCAGCAGCCAGGAGGTGGCGCGCCCCCTCCCAAGGGGAGTCCTAGTTGGACTAGGAGAGGGGGGCGCAGCCCCCTTTCCCTCTCCCTCTCCCTCTCTTTCCTTCCCCCCTTCTTTCCTAGTAGGACTAGGAAAGGGGAGTCCTACTCCTACTAGGAGGAGGACTCCCCCTCTCTCCTTGGCGCGCCTAGGGCAGCCGGCCTCCCCCTTGCTCCTTTATATACGGGGGCAGGGGGGCACCTATGAACACACTTGATATACGATATTTTAGCCGTGTGCGGTGCCCCCCTCCACCAGATTACACCTCGATAATACCGTCGCGGAGCTTAGGCGAAGCCCTGCGTCGGTGGAACATCATCATCGTCACCACGCCGTCGTGCTGACGAAACTCTCCCTCAACACTCGGCTGGATCGGAGTTCGAGGGACGTCATCGAGCTGAACGTGTGTAGAACTTCGGAGGTGCCGTGCGTTCGGTACTTGATCGGTCGAATCGTGAAGACGTACGACTACATCAACCGCGTTGTGATAACGCTTCCGCTGTCGGTCTACGAGGGTACGTGGACAACACTCTCCCCTCTCGTTGCTATGCATCACCATGATCTTGCGTGTGCGTAGGAATTTTTTTGAAATTACTACGTTCCCCAACACGCCCACCACCCACAAGCGCCACCCAACCCCAAGGTTACCAAAGCGGCGCCTTCAAGAAGGGAACGGCGCCGTGAGCGCTGCCGCCGCACAACAAAGTTAGGGCTTTCGCCCGGGAGACCTAGGGGAAGGTGAAGTGAGGAGATCAGTCCATACCGACGCCTCCAAGGAGGGGAACGGCGCCCTCAGGCGTCGCCGTCGGCGCGGCCGGTCATGGCCGGCCAGGGATTTCGCCCGAACTCGATCTCCGCCACCAGCAGCGCCTCCTGTATAGAACCGGCGACCAAGAGAAAGCGAGGCCCGGCCAGGTTGGCCTGCACGCCGAACAGGGGAGGAGGGGAGGCGCCAGATCGCGCGCACCGTCCGCCGCAGAAGCCGCCGCTGGCCGCCAACGACCACCGGATCCCGCCGCCCGCGCGGCCAGGACACCAGATCCACCGCCCACACGGCTGCTAGCCGGTCGTGCCTTGCTAATGAAGCCGCCGCTCCAGATCCGAGGTTCCCCACGCAGAAGTAGGGCAACCGAGGCCCCGCCGCCACCATCTTTGGCGCCCCGGGCTTGCCCGGCGGCTGCCTCAGGTGGCGGCGAGGGACGAAAGAGGAGGAGGAGCGGCTAGGGTTGGGAGGAGGAAGAATTGGTATAGTTTATGATATTTTATTTTACTTGCAAAGAAAGAGATTCCACACTTCCATTAACTCTTTTTAGAACCAAGACAAATAAGAATCTGACTTTAAATTAATAACCGCCAACATCATTTTCCGCAAAAAAAAACGCCAATATAATTGGCGAATATTATGTATTTCATCCTAGCGCCTAATGGATCCCGCGCCATCTGATTGTGATAGCATTGCTGCGATCTAAGAGTGAGTCGTGCGCTGTGGTTCCATTTCACAATTTTGAAAAATGTTCACAAACAAGAAATGTTTTTAATTTCAAAAACTCTTCACGAAATTAAAAACTGTTCCTAGATTTAAAAAAAATGTTCATGAATTGCCAAAAAAAATCACAAATTCAAGTGTATATGAAACATGTTTAACAAATTTAAAATGTCCACGATTTTTGAGATTTCAACAAAGTTCACTAATGAAAAGAATGATCATGATCTCAAAATTTGTTTGTAAATTTGATTTTTCTTGGCAAAATAAAAAAATGTTCACAATTTAAAGAAATGTTTACGAATTCAAGAATTATTCAGAAATAAAAACATCAGCATGAATTTAAAAAATGTTCACAAATTCAAAAAATGTTCATCGTTTCAAAAAAACTAACTTATTAAAAAATCAAGAATTCAAAAAATGTTCACTATTACAATAATTGTTCAGGATTTAAAAAGATGTTCCTGAATTTGAAGAAATGTTTGCAAATTCCAAACATGTTCAAGAAATCAAAAGAGTTCGTGAACTAAAAAGATATTAGCGAATTCAAAAAATAGGAGGTACATTGGAAAAGGAAAACCAAAAGGAAAGAGAACATCAAATTAAAAACGAAAAAGTAAAGAGAAAATGAAATTAAAATCGAAAATGAAAAAACTCAATAAGAAATGGCTTAAAAAGAACATGGAAAAAATATTTAAAAACTAGTGGAGAAGGTCTAGAACCTTCCCTTAACCGATGGGGAAGGCACAAATCAAGTGGGACGACCATTACAAAGCAAGTGCAGGGGTTGCGCGTTTGGTTGATATTTCCCGTCTTATGTGGGTAGGAACCATGGAATCCTTTCCGGCGCTTGAGCCGCTGAATAAGGCTCTTTAGGTACACACACACACCCATCCCTTCTTAAGAATCCTAAATGGGCCGGAACATACGAGTGTACCCCTGACTAGTCTTTGGAATCATCTGAAAGATTTGTTTCTCTGGCCTGGTTTTTTCTGTGCTTTTTTTACTTTGTTTTCTGACCGGTATTCTATTGGTTTTGTTTGTTCTTCTTTCTTTTTCCTTTTCTTTTTCATCTTCATTTTTATTCATTTGTATTATTTTCTTATTTAAAAATACATTAACTTTTTTGATTTCAAAAACTTATTCTTAAATGTGTCAATAGTTTTCAAATCCATGAACTTTTTTTGAATCTGTGAACTTTTATCCAATTTCATTAATAATTGTTTCGAATTCTTGAACTTTAGACGATCTTTAAAATTTTGTGAAATTTTCTTGAATTTGTGAGTTTTTTCAAATTCTTGAACTGTTCTGCATTCGTGACCTTTTTAAAATTTATGAATTTTTTATTTTTTATTTGTAATTTTTATGAATTCATGATTATATTTGAATTTGTGATTAATTTTCAAATTGAAAAGTAATTTTAAAATTCGTGACCTTTATCATTTCTCCAATTCATCAAATTTAAAAAAACACTAGCTATTTAAATTGTTTTTTGTTAGGTAGCCCGTTTATTTTTTGAACCATCAAAGTCATAGCGTAGAAAACAACGGAGCGAGCGAAGCCAGTGGGCCTGTGGGCGAAACAAGCTGTTGGGCAGCGACCCAGGAGTGAGCGCGCGCGGAATCTACCAAGCTAGTGCGTGCGGGAGCTAAATCTCGCTTATAGTGAGATGGTAGCTCCCCTAGTATGAAGCACCCCGCAACTCCCTCGTATGGGTCAGCCGAGTAGCGTGTTTCTCAGCCATGTGTTCGTCCTCAAGATGGGAATGGGCCGGGTCGGCCCGCTGGGTCACTGACCCGACCCAAAATGTCGAGGCCAATGAGCCAAGTGGGTCGGCCTTAAATGATATACGGGTCAGTGGAGCCGGCACCGTGCAATCCGATGGGTCAGACGGGTCGACCCAGTCGAATCGCTATACACTACTCCCTCCGTTCCGAATTACTTGTCGCAGGTATGGATGTATCTAGATGTTTTTTAGTTCTAGATACATCCATTTTCCGCGACGAGTAATTTGGAACGGAGGGAGTATATAGTAGTTGCTGGCCGCCCCTGCGCACAAATTGAATCTTGTACACGAGAACATATCTGAAATGCGACATCTGTGTATAAGAAGCAGGTAGACATACAGGTGAATTGATTCTTACGTGAACAAGTACATGCATGCAGAAACAACCAGCCTCTCGTTCGTCTCGGTCACCGTCGAGCTCGCCATCCCCCCCCCCCCCCCCCCCCCCGCTTCCCATTGGCCTTCCCGGTCTCCGAAATGTGCTAACTGAATTCACAAATTTTTCATCTTGATATTGGTTCGGCCTCATATACCCAATGGGTCAATGGGGCCATGATTTTTTAATGAAATGGCCCGACCCATGGCCTCGCATATTGACCTTGGGGCCACTGGGCCGGGTCCAAGGCCAGGTCCGGGTCGGCTCATTTCCATCTTGAGTTCGTCCGTTCGGTCTGATCGTTGCTATGTTTGTTCCCTTTTTAACTTTTTGTTTTCTTTTACTTTTCTTATGCCTTTTATTTTGTCAACATTTTTCTTTGGTTTTCATTTTTTACTTTTTGTACTTTTTTTGTTTCTTTCTTAGTTTTCTCGTGTTTTTGTTTTCTTTTTTGAACTGGTTCTTCTCAGGTTTTCTTGTTTTCTTTTTCTTTTTTTTCCTTTTTTCTTTCTCAGCTTTCTTTGGGGGTTTTCAACACAAGTCTATATATTTCATATATATCGGGTATATTTTTTAATACATGTTTAACAATTTTTAAATACATGATCAACATTTTTTTTAAATATAAGTCTTGATGCATATTTTCTTTTTCGTACACATTAATTTTTTGGTATACAGCAACAATTTTCACATACATTTGAAAATTTTCAAACACATGATTACACTTTGTTTCCCAAATATATATTTTGATGTCAACTTTTTTTATACACATTGTAAATTTTCCATATATATCAGGAGCATTTTTTAAAACACACAATTAACATTTTTTAATACATGATTAACATTTTGTAGTAATTTTTATGTGGACTTTTTTACATACACCCTCTATATTTTTTGTTTACATGAGAAACATTGTTTTATACAGTACATGTTTACCATTTTATAAATGCATGATTAACATATTTTCAAATTTATGTTTTGATGTCTACCTTTTTCATATGCTTTGTAAATTCATTGTATACATCAAAAACATTATTTTTATATATGTTTTACATTTCTAAATACATAATTAACTTTTTTTTCATTTCAGTTTTGATTTCTATGTTTTTATAAACATAGTACGTTTTACATACACCTTTTATATTTTTTTATACATTAGGAACATTTGTTTTTACATGTTTACATTTGAAACACATGATTTTTTTTCATATTTACATTCTATTGTATATTTTTTCCATACACATTGTACATTTTTCATATACTGTGGAAACGTTTTTATGCACATGTTCAACATTTTGAAAATGCATTAGTAGCATTTTTCGAAATTTTGTGTAAATTTATTTGTGTGATATATATATTTAGAGTATTTCAAAATATAAACAGAAGTGAAAAATAAAAACAAACTAAAAACAGAAAAAAAGAAATAAATAAACGAGCGCTCAAAGCCCAGCACGCCGAGCCATCCCATTGGGGCAAACGCTTCAGGCGAGCGCTCCTATTGTCTCGCTATATAACAGAGGCATGTGGTTGTTTTGGCAGTTCAACACGTTAATCAGCAGGATCTGGGCTGCGTGTTGGTTATGTTGTGGGCAATATGGTGGCTGTGATGACGTGCCATTCATGATGGCGAGTTTCAGAGCCCTCCACTATGAGCTTCATCAATCGGTATCTTCAAGAGCGGAAATTGTCATGGTTTATGTTTCCCTTGCATCAGTTCCATTGCGGAAGCCCCATAGATCAAGCAGATGGATTAAACCAGAGGCATGGTGAAGATCAATGTTGGCAGTGCTTTGTCACATATGACAAGTTTGGGGCAGCTGCCATTGTTTGCAGGGATTCATCAAGATATGTTTTGGGCGCATCAGCTGTAACCTTCGAGGGGTTGCTGGATCCGGCTACCCTTGAGGCTCAGGCATGCCAGTATGCCACGAGGCCCTTTCTCTTGCTCAGGAACTTAACATTCACAAGGTGATAGTGGTCTTGACTATCTTGAGATCGTTAACAATATCAATAGAGGAGACACGCCTGTTTACATGTAATTTTGAACGAGATCAATCATCGCAAGAAGGACTTGGGTGATCGTAGTTTTTGTTTCGAGCACGCTAGTTGAACTATGAAGCTCATGCTCTTGCTAAACTTGTTTCTAGAAGTTGGGCGAGTGGCTAGGGTTAGTGCATGATATCATATGTATTTCAGACACTTTGATTCTTAAATAAAGTCCCTAGTTACCCTTTAAAAAAATATAAGTGAGGCATAGCCGCGCCTGTTAGTTGGCGCTAAAGGAACTGTAGAGGAGGTTTATGAGGAACCGTCCCAGTGATGTTTTCGCAAAAAAAAACGCCCTAGTGATGTTAAAGATTTGTTTTTTAAGCAACAGTGATGATCGCTTCACTACTTCTTATAAAACAACAGAGTTGGTGATGATGGTGTGCCTGCCATCTTGCAATATAGGCCGTCTGATCTATATCTGACGGTTAGGAAGGAAAATATGACAATTTTGCAAAAAAATATCTGCACTCCTCTCCACATTTACATATAAGTCCTTTCCTCGTTCATCAATATTCTGTGTAACGCATGGGCATCCTGCTAGTAAAGATAAACTACACAATATCGAGCTGCCTTCCGGGCCACCTTTCTTCGCAGCATGGCGCAGGTTCTGCGTTATTCTGCTCCCATTCTGGATCGGGCTGCATCTGGCAACTCGAAGAGTTGGGCTACAATCATCAGCCTGCACAAGCACAACGCAGAGCATGGCGAGCGCCCTCCAAAAAAAAAACACGGCGACCGACGCCCCCATGCGACGGCGCCGTCGGAAAGGAGACGTAGCCGGCGGCCTTACTGCCTTCACCGTCCTCCTCCGTGGATGTCCATATCCGTTGAGCCCACTTCTCCCCCCCAGCCCCCCAGAGTCCCAGTCTAGGAGACGGCTGCCACAACCCCCGTCGGCGTGCGTGGTACGACTGTGACGTCAAGGGCCGTGGAGAGCGACGTCCCATAGACGGCGCAGTGTACTGCCGTGGCGGTGGAGGATGGCAGGGACGTGCAGTCTATGGTTTGGGAGGCGAACTTGTGGTGCCTCACACGGAGCAGCTACCCATGCAAGCCACCTGTTCGACAGAGTGCCAGAGCAAAGGAATATACGGCCAGCCTAACAGGTTTCTGCCATAAACCTCCATGCCTCTGCTTTCTGATTTTAAATTAAGCATCTGAGTTACACAGTTCGACAGTCTGAGACTGAGAAGCCTGGAGCCCAGGACTAAGGCAAGGAGCCAAGAACACGGGTTTTGATCTCTAGTCATTTATCTGAAACGCTAGTTAAAGAAACTGAAAATCGTAATTGTTATGATGAAAGTACAGTTCCGTACACAGCTCTACCATTTATGTATGTTCCTTTCATTTTAGGTAAGTCATCTTGACTATAGTGTACTTTTTCTTTTAGCAAGACTATATTGTACTTTGCTAACACGCAGAATTCTTATTAAGTTCCAAAGCAATATAACAGTAACTTTAAGTTGGCTAACTGGAAAGATTGGTTAAGGTAAATGCAGGGAAATATCAAACATGTGAATTGTCAGCTATGGTGCAAATGATCCTTAAAACATCTTCCATAGCTTCATACTAGAAATTAGGACAAGATCATAAAAGACACAGATAACATTTGGGTGAGCTATCACAAAATCTCATTTACTCATACGGCATACAATGGCTCTACTGTTGCTCCTCTGTTCCAAAATATAAGGCACGTTTGACTTCTACGATCTCCTGTACACGACTTTGACTATAAATTTTACTTATGAAATGCTTACAAAATTAGTAAATGAACATATGGCACAAAAGTATTTTACAAGACAAGTAGAACAATAACATTTCTTACATGCTAAATCTGTATACTTCCATAAACATTAGTGGTCAAAGTTTTGGAATCTTGACTTTCCACAAATTTATGTGCCTTCTACTCCCTCCGTTCCTAAATATTTGTCTTTTTAAAGATTGAAATGGACTACCACATACGGATGTATATAGACATATTTTAGAGTGTAGATTCACTCATTTTGCTCCGTATGTAGTCACTTGTTGAAATCTCTAGAAAGACAAATATTTAGGAACGGAGGGAGTATTATGGAACGTAGAGAGTATTAAATATTACCTCAAAGATGACTTCAAAGTTTTGGACGGAGGGAGTAGTAAGTTAGACTCCCATGAAGCACATCATATTCATATGCAAAGTCATATCTTACAGTGTTCACTCTGACAAAAATTATTCAAGAGGGGAGAAATTGAGTACAAGCATTTCTGTGTTGGTCACTGTTATTAAACTTCACTTTGTTGCTTTATTGCTAGCACAAACGCTGGCAAGCCATAACACTAGTTCATGGGCTGTGAGTTCAAGTATTTCCACGAAGGTCACTGTTATTGAGCTTCACTTTGTTGCTTCACAGCTAGCACAAATGTTGTCAAGCCATAGCACTAATTCATGGGTTAATGGTCTCAGCTTAGGTGACTCACTAATGCACAAACATGCAAAATCAATCATCTTCATCATTTGCATCTCAAATTTCTTGTCATACATTGCACGGTCCAATACGTCGGCTTCACGGTGTTCTCCTTTCATGTCCATAACCCATGAGACCAACTCCCTAGCTCCCTTCCTCTTGCACATATCAACAGGCCTCTTTCCTGTTAATAACTCCAGAAGAACAATGCCAAAACTATACACATCACCTTTGAAAGTGGCTACTGAAGACTGGCCATACTCAGGGGGGATGTAACCCAGTGTGCCAACAAGGTCAGTTGTCACATGTGTATCATAGGGACAAATTAGCCGAGCAAGCCCAAAATCAGCCAATTGAGCTTCAAAATTCTCATCCAGGAGTATGTTGCTTGACTTGATATCACGGTGTAGTATGTGAGGTTCGCATGACAAGTGCAGGTATGCCAAACCTCGTGCCGCTCCTTTGGCTATCTGAAGCCTTCTCTGCCAGTTTAATCTGGATGGGCCATCAGGCTTTTCATGAAGCCAGTGGTCTAGGCTGCCATTCGCCATGTAAGAGTAGATCAGGAGCCTGTCACTGCCATTCCTGCAGTAACCTTGTAGAAGCACAAGATTAGGATGCTTAGCTTTTGATAAAGTTTCCACTTCTGCTTTGAACTCCCTCTCCATCTGGCCAAAATCACCTGATAGTCTTTTGATGGCGATCTTTGCTCCATCTGGCAATGTTCCCTTGTACACTAGACCAAACCCACCACAACCAATGATGTTAGCCTGATCAAAGTAGTTTGTAGATTTCAAAATGTCACTGATAGTCAATGCCTTGTCATTATCTTCGTTCTGAAACAGAAGTACCAGTGACGCTGGTGCCAACTCGAATGCTACATTTGTATCCACAACAGCCTTAACTATATGATCCTGCCTTCTGAAGCTTCTCTTCAACGCAAGTACAACAGCAACAGACAAAACCATTGCCGCTCCAATTGCAATGCCAATAATTATTCCTAATATGAGACCCTTGTTCTTCCGATTTCCCGTTGCAGAGATGATGGGAGCATGATTCGACTGACATGGGGATAATCCAAAGCGGGTGCCACAAAGGTTGGGGTTCCCCTCATAATCAGAACCAGTGAATGTTGAGAATTGCCCTCTTAATGGAACTGTGCCCATCAGATTATTGTATGCCACACTGAAGCTTGATAGAAAATTCAACTTTGTCAATGAATAGGGAATGCTTCCGGTGAGATTGTTATGTGACAAATCCAAGGATTCCAAGCTAGACATGCCTGATAGCTCATCAGGAATGATACCAGAAATATTGTTGTTGCTGAGGTCCAAGACATACAGGTTCTTGAGGCTTCCAAAGCCCGGCAATATGGCACCTATGAGCTTGTTATGGCTGAGAATTAGAGACGGTGGAAAGCTGCTAACCTGTTTGTACTGCAACCCTTTGCCTGTTTTGTTCCTTTTAATGAAGAAAGGAAAATAATCAGTCTCTGTGGATTGCTGTGAGCTGTTGAATGTAAGAAGTCCCTTCATGCTCGAGAAACTGTTTGGTATTACCCCTGTAAGTGAATTGTTAGAAAGATCCACATAGAATAGAAACTCGAGATCACCAATCCATGCAGGAATATCCCCAGACAGTTGATTCCATGACAAATCTAGGACCTTCAATTCTCTGAAATTAGCTAACCATGGTGGTATTGCTCCTGAAAGATGGCTATTAGCAATGGCAAACACCTGGATCTTATGAAAGCCATGTATTCCAGTCATCGGCCAGGCCTTCCCATCATGGAAGTTCTTTGTCAACACAAGGCTTGTTAGGCTTGGACAGTCTTGAAGGACAGATAATGCCGAGGAAACATTTGTGAAGCTGTTGTTCGAAAGTGAGATGTAGGACAAAAACTGAAGCTTTCTAAAATCAGCTGGTATTTCGCCACTGAGGTTATTTGTGCCAAGATTTAGGCTTCTGAGATGATGGCAATCTGACAAGCTATCAATTGTGCCAATAAACTTATTTGTCCCAAGGTCAAGTGAGCTCAGTTGTGTCATCTTCAAGCAATTGAGGTTGATTCTTCCATTCAGTGAATTGTTCCGCAAGTACAACATCTTCAATGATGGCGATTGAGACAATGAAGCAGGCAATGGGCCTCTGAGGAGGTTGGACTGTGCAGAGAAGTACTCTAACTTGCCAAGCCTACCAAAAACATCTGGAAGGTGTCCAGAGAAGGAATTAAAAGAAATGTCCAGCTGAGCAAGGCTGGACAGATTGCCAAACCTCGGGCTCATCCTACCAGTGAGCTGATTCTCCTGCAGAGACAAATTCTTCAGAAATTGCAACTTGAATATGTCGTCTGGCAAGCTCCCGGAGATGCTGTTGAGCTCGGCATATAGCTCCTCGAGCTTTGTGCAGTTTCCAAAGCCTTCCGGCAGTTCCCCGGCAAAGAGATTCGATGTGAATCTTATCACACGGATCACTCGAGATGACTCACAGATGCTTGAATCAACCCTCCCGGTGAACATATTGTAGCCTGCGTCGAACACCGTGAGCTGCGATGAACCATGGAGTGTGGGATGGGTGCCGCTGAACGAGTTGAAGGATATGTTGAAGACCTCAATCACCGGGAGCGACACGTTGGCCGGGAATGTGCCAGAGAGCTCGTTGTTGCTTACGTCGAGCCGCTGAAGCCTATGGAGCTGAAGGAGGGGTGCCAGGATGGCACCACGGAGGTTGTTGTCGGAGAGGTTGAGCCACTGGAGATGGTCCAGCTGCGCGAGCGAAGGTGCCAGCTCTCCCTTGAGTTTCCTGCCATGGAGGTCCAGCCTGATGACCCGACCCCCGGCATCGCATGTGAGGCCCACCCATGCACAGCAGTTGGCCACTTCCGAGGTCGTGTTTGAGAGCGTCCAGCCGCTGATGCCTCCGGTGAGACCTCTCAGGAAGCCTTCCAGTGCACCATAATCATCCGGGTTGCAGGAGCTTTGGTCGAGGGAGTAGACCGGAGACAGCAAGAGAAGCTGCACGGACAAGCACCATAGGATGAAACAGGTTGGCCATGTGGCAGTGCGTTGCATCAAGAGATGCCCCATTGATGCAGGAAGTGCTATGCTGATGCTGTTGAATGGGGAAGAGAGGTTCTTGTTTGTTGTGTTCAGGAGCTATGTGTATCTAAGCCATTTGGCCCCAAGCAACAATGATGGCGGCAGTGAAGGATGAGGGAGAGAGGTGAGGTGCGAGACGATAGGACATGATAGCAGGAGGTCCGGTGCGCGCTCCGGTTTTGACCTGTGATTGTGCAGGCACTCGGCCGTGGGAGTCGTGAATTTTCTTGAGGAAATTGATTGTCTCTGTCAACTTGCTAGAGAGATCCACGGTCGGAAATCTTTTGACTTGCATTCAAAGTTGGCCTAACCGTCCTTTTCTCCCTCGCTTTCCTTCTTCCTTTTGGCTGTTTTCTGGAAATGAATCTAATAACCAGCGTGAAAGCAGACCGTTGAAGGATACGGCCTGCATACAAAATGGGATATTGCTAATGCTAGATGTTCCAAGAACCAGACTGATTATGCTTCTCCATTTGTGCCTTAATTTACTTTGCGGAAGGGTAATCAATTACTGTTGAAGATACTACTGCGCAACAAGTGCTCAAAGGGGCAGTCTAAACAGGCAAAGCAATATTGCAAGTATCAGTACTCGAAAAATAAAATTACAAATATGATTACATTTAGTGGATGCTGGCATGGTCGTAATACTAAAACCGTGATCAATTTGGAATGCTTTTCATAAGATATTTATACGAAGATAGCTACTCCCTCCGTTTCTAAATATAAGTCTTTTTAGACATTTCAAATGGACTACAAGATACGGATGTATGTAGACATATTTTAGAGTGTAAATTCATTCATTTTGTTTCGTATGTAGTCACTTATTGAAATCTTTAGAAAGACTTATATTTAGAAACGGAGGGAGTAGTTGCTATACTACTTGCCAGGCCTGTACATCCAAAAACTGAAGGATGGGTGGTTGTGGCAGGAGAGTCAACGCCAGCGGCAAGCTATGCATGTGCAGCCGCCGCTTTCGGCCGGGCCGGGCAACGCACTGCCGTGCCCGCCCGTGAACATACAGGGCACGGCATGGCACGGCTCCAAAAGCTAGGCGCTTATTATACGGGACAAAGGGCTGGCGAAAATTCTACTCTTGCTCTGCATTTTTTTCTGGCGAAACCATTCGTGCTCTCTTTGGCCTATTATATTAAAATTAGGCTCGAGTCGACGGCTGATCAAATCTGTGGATGAAGCACCGCGCTGTGTTGTTGGTGAGAGCTGGATCTGGGCCATCGGTTTAATGCTATCTGGCTCAGTGTCTCCTACGAGAGCGGTTCAATTTACTAAAGCAGCGTCAATTAATATGAATGGAAGTGAGTAAAGAGAGACATCGGCTCGCCGAGTCGTTAAACGATGCAACTTATTTTTTGCCGATAATGTTATGCAACTTTAACTGCGTGTTGTGAGTAGGCCAACTCGCAAGTTCAATCTCGTACTTCACCGGTCCGCCACTTCACTTTCATGGCAATTAGCCAATTACTTGCCTGAGGGGCTACAATGACATGGTAATTGACTTCACATCATATAGGAGCATACATCTAATCGTGGTAAAATAACAAGCTAAGCCAGGTATGGTGCAAGCTTCCATGCACGGTTCCACCGGTGCGCATTTCGTCCATGGCCACTCGGACAGGAGCGGCCAATTACCTGGCGGAAATGCTACGCCACCCGCACGCCCACTACCCGTAACTTTTGTCTTTTGCTTTGCCTTCTTTTCCACGAATTGCCGGACCTGTGCTGTGCGGCTGGGTAGAGTCTTGGAAAGGTTGCGTTGGAAAAAAGCCTTTGAAAAGGTTTGAATTTGGAATTGATTTCCTCGAGAGAGAATGATGGCGTGCGTGTGCAAGATCACTAGTGACCGACCTTTCCCGTTTTATCTTTGGTTTAGTGGCGTCGTTAAGTCACACGTGTATACAAGTCACTGGCTGCCAGTAGTGCACAAGACAAGATAGTATGCGCAGCATCTCAGGTAGTAATCTCGACCTCTCGTATCCGGCCGTCGTGAACGGATAATTTTTGCTTTGGTGCGTATCTCTCCTTTCTACGTATTTCGCAGAGACTTTAACGAATAACATATCCGCGCGATTAATCAACAATCGTAGCGCGGTTAGCCGCAGATTTATAACTAATCCAAGTCGCGGAACCGGATTCTGGTGGCTAATGGTGCGCCTTATCTCCCTACGCAGCCCACTAGCTAGCTAACAACAAAACATCCAGTGGTGGAACGATCGATTCCTTCGGATCGTCGAGATATTGCTATTTTTCCCAGCGGTCAGTGGGCACTAAGATTAAGATGGCCGTCCCCCCTTTCCTCCAGTCCAATGAGCTCGCGATCCGGCACCTGACATGGATCGCCAGAGAGCACATAGCGTAGCCACTGGCCGGTGATGCGCTGCGCTGCTCGGCAACACGAGTCGTGCACCCGCAGTCGCCACCGAAGGGACGCTGCGACTGCGAGGCACCGAGAGGAGAGGCGGCAGCGTGACATCGACATGCACCACTACCACCATCATCACACCCCCACCAACGCCCGCGCGATCGACCGTGCGAGTGCGACGAGACACCACCATTTCTCCGACGATTTTGTGGGCGGTGGGCCGGCGGGGTGGCGTCGTCGGTCGATCGCTTTATTCACTGTCATGACCTAACCAAACCATCCGAGCGGGCGTCGGGCTTCCAAGCGGCCCATCCAGGGGAGCTAGCGTAGAAAGGTTGCGTCTTCGGCTGACACACGGCCGGTCGATTTGGATCAGGCTAAAGGCTACGACCGTCGATGTCTTGCTTGCGGCCTCCCAAGCCGTGCACATTCTTGATCTCACCGTTGCGTAAATTCTCCTTGTATGTGGACTTCGGTTCTTGCTTCGGTGGAACATTTGCACTTCGGCGGGGCTCCCAGCCAAAAACTTGACCGGGATTCTGTTTGAATTTCTTTTTCTTGAAAGCTCTGCCTGGCTTTCTTTATTACTCCTAGTTTCTTCGCATGTGTGCACTCAGGCTTGTTAGTTGTGTGATTATTAATTAAAGTGTACTCCTAGTTTCTTCACATGTGTGCACTCAGGCTTGTTAGTTGTGTGATTATTAATTAAAGTGAATCAATGACCAGATGGTGTGTGTGCTACCCTTGTAAATTAGCCTAACTTTCAAGTACTGACCAACTTTAAAATACTAACTAGCCTTCTAGATAGGAGCAAAAGAGGAGATGGACTTAGAAGTGTAGATCAAAACATTGAAATTTCCATACACCATTGCTAGAAAGGAAGGCCTACCCTGTTCGTAGTTGAAACACTCTTTAGTCGGTGCTGGTAAAGGAGCCCAGCAACTTGACTATGAGTTTGGCGGTGACGTAAATAATGGATCGAGCTAGTGAAACGTCGTTCACAGTTCAGTTATTTTATTTTAGAGAAAAGACACACGTCCAACGTTATAAATAAAGCCACGAGATAGAGTTCAACAGGGAAGGCCACAGATGATAAACAACGTAACCACAGAAGGGCAAACCAGCCATAAATAACATTACACGACCAAAAGGCCAGAATTATGGCACGCAGGCCAACAACCTACGGACGACAAACGGGGCAGATACCAGAAGAAGCACCAGCATCAGGTGGGGTTGGACTGCTCCCGCGCGAGGAGGGAAGACGCAGTAGGACGCGCACTGCCAATCAGCACGTCCATCGCCTCGCGATCGGCCTCCTTAGTCAATAATTTCCACCGTTGGAGAAAAAAGATGAGTTTAAACAAATAATTAGCAGGCTTGTTAGAAAAAACATGCTCAATAGTAAACTTGTTCCTCGTAGTCACCGAGCACCCAACACATAGGAGAGCATCCAACCCAAAACAGGTGCCTTTTTTGCCCAGAGAGCTCGGACGAGCTGGCCGTAAGATCAGCAAAGGAAGACGGGGACCAAATCACATTCAACCAAGATCTAACACAACTCCAAAGCAGCTTAGTGAAAATACAATTGAAAAGCAGATGGTTAGTGTCCTCCTAGGTACCACAAAGTTCACAAAAAGCGGACCCAGGGCCGTTTTGTTTTCGAATTTGATCAGCCGCAAGAAGCCGGCCGCGAATGGCTTGCCACATAAAAATTTAATCTTAAGGAGAATCTTAGCACGCCAAACCTCTTTGAATTTGGAAGTGGTGGAGCCCACTGATACATCTCCGTCGTATCTATAATTTTTGATTGTTT
This sequence comes from Aegilops tauschii subsp. strangulata, assembly GCF_002575655.3. Classification (NCBI taxonomy): domain Eukaryota; kingdom Viridiplantae; phylum Streptophyta; class Magnoliopsida; order Poales; family Poaceae; genus Aegilops; species Aegilops tauschii. The sequence goes on from NC_053040.3 coordinate 328,305,603, forward strand.
CATGCCAATATTATACAACTTTCATATACTTTTGGCAACTTTTTATACTATTTTTGGGACTAACATATTGATCCGGTGCCCAGTGCCAGTTCCTGTTTGTTGCATCTTTTTTGTTTCGCAGAAAATCCATATCAAACGGAGTCCAAACGCGATAAAAACTTACGGAGATTTTTTGGAATATATGTGAATTTTGGAAATTGGAATCAATGCGAGACGATGCCCAAGGAGGTAGCAAGGCGGGGGCGCGCCCTGGGTCCTTGTGGCCACCCCGTAACGCGGTTAGTGCCCTTCTACGGCCGCAAGAAAGCTAATATTCGGATAAAAATCGTGTTAAAATTTCAGCCCAGTCGGAGTTACGGATCTCCGGGAATTTAAGAAACGTTGAAAGGCCAGAATCTGGAGCGCAGAAACAGAAGGAATCAGATAGAGAGATCCAATCTCGGAGGGGCTCTCGCCCCTCCGCCGCCATGGAGGCCATGGACCAGAGGGGAAACCCTCCTCCCATCTAGGAGGGAGGTCAAGGAAGAAGAAGAAGAAGAAGGAGGGGGACTCTCTCCCCCTCTCTCCCGGTGGCGCCGGAACGCCGCCGGGGCCATCATCGCGACGACGATCTACACCAACAACTTCGTCGCCGTCATCACCAACTCTCTCCCCCTCTATGCAGCGGTGTAACACCCAATCTCCCCGCTGTAATCTCTACTTAAACATGGTGCTCAATGCTATATATTATTTCCCAATTATGTATGGCTATCCTATGATGTTTGAGTAGATCCGTTTTGTCCTATGAGTTTATTGATGATCGTGATTGGTTTGAGTTGCATGTTTTATTATTGGTGCTGTCCTATGGTGCTCTCCGTGCCGCGCAAGCGTGATGGATCCCCGCTGTAGGGTTTGCAATATGTTCATGATTTGCTTATTGTCTGCGTTGCGGGGGGGGGGGGGGGGGGGGTGATAGCAGCCTAAACACGGATAAGTGGGTTATGGCATATGGGAATAAAGAGGATTTGATACTTTAATGCTATGGTTGGGTTTTACCTTAATGATCTTTAGTAGTTACAGATGTTTGCTAGAGTTCCAATCATAAGTGCATATGATCCAAGTAGAGAAAGTATGTTAGCTTATGCCTCTCCCTCATGTAAAATTGCAATAATGATTACTGGTCTAGTTATCAATTGCCTAGGGACAAATAACTTTCTTGTGAAAAAATGCTCTCTACAAAAACTAACTTAGTTGTTTCTTTATCTAAACAACCCCTAGATTTTATTTGCGTGCTCTTTATTATCTTCCAAACCTATCCTACAACACCTACAAAGTACTTCTAGTTTCATACTTTTTCGAGGTAAAGCGAACGTTAAGCGTGCGTAGAGTTGTATCGGTGGTCGATAGAACTTGAGGGAATATTTGTTCTACCTTTAGCTCCTCGTTGGGTTCGACACTCTTACTTATCGAAAGAGGTTACAACTGATCCCCTATACTTGTGGGTTATCAAGACCTTTTTTTGGCGCCGTTGCCGGGGAGCAATAGCGTGGGATGAATATTCTCGTGTGTGTTGGTTTGCTTTATCACTAAGTAGATTTTATTTGCTGTTCTAAGTTGTTCTCCATCTTTAGTTATGGATATGGAACATGGAATACCAAAAAATAGGTGTACTTGCTACTCATGGAGATGGGGAACCTCCTAAAACCCTCGATGCTCATTATGTGAAAGATATTATGCACTGCTTTAATAATCCTGAGAAAACCCCGCTCAACTTGATAATGCGCGACACGTTGGATCAACGTGAATACTTTAGGGATTATTGCTTGACTCAAAAAGGGAAACTATTATGGGATCAAATTTATATGTTGCATTGGTATGCTTGGAATTTATGCCAGATATATGATTATACTTGTTGCTCTAGGATGAAGGCTCCACACCTTCCCTTTTCATGAAAATTTAATGATAATAAAACCTTGGCTTCTTATGCTAATGGTATATATGATTACTATGATGTGGAATGAATAGAAGAATTCTTTACTTTTAAGGGTGCTTATGAAATTGAATCTTTGTTTGAAAAGTGTGAAAATCTTGATGATGTTGTTTACATACCTGAAAATTATGCTATACTTAAATATTGCTATGAGAATTATGAATATAATTACGATATGGATGCATTTATTGAGGAAGTCTCCGCTGTCCAAGAAGAGACTAATATTTTGCAGGAATCTATGGATGAGGAAATTGATGACACCGTGAGCTCATTAGATGAAAAAGATGAAGAGGAGAGCGAAGAACAAAAGGAGTAAGAGCGGATTAGCTACCCGTGTCCACCTTCTAATGAGAGTAACTCTTCAACTCATACACTGTTTAATTTCCCTTCGTGCTTTCCGAAGGACGGATGCTATGATAATTGCTATGATCCCGTTGATTCATTTGAAATATCCCTTTTTGATGAACTTGATGCTTGCTATGCTTGTGGCCATGATGCCAATATGAATTATGCTTATGGAGATGAACTTGCTATAGTTCCTTATGTTATGAAAGAAATTGTTGCTATTTCACCCACGCATGATAGTCCTATTATCTTTCTGAATTCTCCCAACTACACTATATCGGAGAAGTTTGCGCTTATTAAGGATTATATTGATGGGTTGTGTTTTACTACTACACGTGATGATTTTGATGAATATAATATGCATGTGCTTGCTGCTCCTACTTGCAATTATTATGAGAGAGGAACTACATCTCCGCCTCCCTATGTTTCAAACACAATAAAATTGCAAGAAATTGCTTATGCTATGTATTTGCCTTTACTTAATGTGCATGAATTGTTATTTTATGACATGCCGATGCATAGGAAGAGAGTTAGACTTCGTCATTGCATGATATATGTTACTTTGTGCTCACTACTAAATTACAAATCATTGCTAATGAAAATTGGCTTTGATATACCTTGGGATCCGGGTGGATCCATTACTTGAGCACTATATCCCTAGCTTAATGGCTTTAAGGAAAGCGCTGCCAGGGAGACAACCCAGAAGTTTTAGAGAGTCATTTATTTCTGTTGTGTACTTTTATAAAGTTTAAAAACAAAAAATAAAGCAGGGAACCTAAAAATTTTCAAAAAGAAAAGTGAAAGTAAGAAGGACAAGCACCGTTGAAGTGGGGGAGCTCCTTGAACTTTGTTCATGCCCATGGAAACTTTGCAAATCTTGAATTACAGAAACTTTTCAACAAAAATAATTATCCCCTTGTATAAATCCATTGTATTATAAAAATAATGTGCCAAGATTTGCCTTTAGAATGATTAGATTGCTTGTTTGGTATGTGAAGTGGAAAAACAGAAACTTTGGATCTAGCGCGTGAATTTACATTTTTTTACTGGAATGTCAAAAGCTTCTGAAACTTTTTGCACAGTACTGCTATACAAATTGTTTATTTTGTCCTAATTTTTCAGAATTTTTGGAGTTACAGAAGTATGGTGGATGTTCAGATTACTACAGACTGTCCTGTTTAAGACAGATTCTGTTTTTGATGCATTGTTTTGCTCGTTTTGATGAAACTATCGATTGTATCGGTGGTATAAGCCATGGAAAAGTTTTAATACAATAACTAACAATGCAAAAACAAAATATGAATGAGTTTGCAACAGTACTTAAAGTGGTGATTTGTTTTATTATACTAACGGATCTCACGAGGGTTTTGTTAAGTTTTGTGTGATTGAAGTTTTCAAGTTTCGGGTGAGATCACGATGGATGAAGGAATAAGGAGTGGCAAGAGCCTAAGCTTGGGGATGCCCAAGGCACCCCAAGGTAATATTCAAGGACTCCCAAGCAACTAAGCTTGGGGATGCCCCGGAAGGCATCCCCTCTTTTTTTCTAACGATCATCGGAAATTTTACTTGGAGCTATATTTTTATTCGTCACATGATATGTGTCGTGGAATTGTCACGGCAGATGTCCTTGTGCAAGGACTTAGTCGTGGAGCCATCGCAGCTGGGAAGCTTAAAGGGGTTAAGCGGGACAAGGGACACGAGGATTATACTGGTTCGGCCCCTTACAGTGAAGGTAAAAGCCTACGTCCAGTTGAGGTTGTATTGCTTAGGGTTTCGACGACCAGGAGCTAAACCGCCCTGCCTGGTTATCAATTTGATCTTTTCTTGTCCTGAACCGCCGCCGGGTCGTCCCTTTATATAGAGAGGTTGACGCCCAGCGGCTCTCAGAGTCCCGGTCGGCTTATAACAGTGCCCGGCTCGGACTCTTAACTACTCTTGCCTTACACTACAAGTCTTGCCATAATGGCGGTTTATAACTACGGGCCTTAAGCCGCCTCCGGGTCTTAAGCCCATTATTGACCCTCCGTCTTCAAGTTTGGTACTGGGCTTCGCGTGATGACCATTATGAGTAACCCGGCCCCTCCTGGGCGGGTGACTCTAATGATTATATCCTCAACATTAGGCCCCAGATTGATTTGAACCGGTTCATGTCAATCTTCAATTCCTTTGAGAGAAAAATCTTCCGGCTTATATTCGTGCGAAAGTTATAACCCGCCGTGACGTCATCTTCTGGATTCCTGGTAACCCGCCATGACGTCATCTTCCATTAAGTTCATTTTTTTATTCTGTCATATCCCAACGGATCTTATCTTTAATGGCCATCCCGAAAATCGAGGCGCTTCTGTGGCGAGATAATCACGCCGTGGCCTCCTCGTTTCTCGCGCCCACTTATTAGCCGCACCTTATAAATAAGCCCGGCCCATAAGCCTTCATTCACTTGTCGCCTCCATCGTCTTCCTCCTCTGACACCCGAGAGCTCGAGCTCCGCTGCCGCCGCCGCTCTCCTGGTCTTCGTCAACCTTGGCCGCTGCATCACCCTGACCTGTCCAGAGAAACGGCGGCGACCTCCGCGACTCATCAGCACCCGTAAGTCCTTGCCACTCCATAGAGTAGATCCGCATTAGGGTTCTTGCTGTTCTCCCCTGTTCTTCGCAGTTCGTCGCCATTTCTTCACAGTTTCTTCTACACGGCCCCTTAGATCCAGTAAACATATAGAACTCGTGCGGCTGTGGTTTCACACCCATTTTCAATAGTAGCACGCCCCCTTCACTTGCAAAGAAATCCCCTTAGAGCTCATGAACTTCTCTGTATCAGCTTTCTAGGTCTAGAAATTTTTCCTTTTTAGCCGATCGTTTGATCCAAAATAATTACCGCGATCTGTGAAACTTGTTTGCGCCACACTTAGTCAAAAAATTTCATCTGTTTAGCTATGGCGGCTCATATCTCCGGCTTAAAAGAGGCCATGCGCTGTAAAATTTCTGGCTCATTTATGATAAAGTTTTAGACAACTTGAATGACTCACGATGCCCTCAGCGGCTTAGATAACCTGATGTAATTAGCCATATGTCATTAGGCCCCTTCATAAGCCGCCATCTTGAATATTGAACTGTAAACTTCCTCCGGCTTATAATTGAACCGGACATTTCCTTTTGTCATAGGCTTTCGTCTTTCACAATGCCACCCAAGGCTCCCAAGGCACCCATCATGTGCAACTGGATGACATCCAATGTTACTGATGACACTTTAGCTGATTTCGTGAAGACGGGTTACCTGCCCAAGAAGGAGGTCATGTCTTATCGTGCCCCTGACCCGTCGGAGGAAAGACCTCAACCTAGAGATGGCGAGGTGGTGATATTTGCTGATCACATGAGCTGGGGCTTCGCACCTCCCGGCTCAAAATTCTTTAGAGATGTTCTGAACTTCTTCGATCTGCGGCCGCAAGACATAGGACCCAATTTCGTGTCAAATATTTGCAACTTTCAAGTATTCCGCGAAGTATATCTTGGAGAAGAGCCCAGTCTACTGCTTTTTAGGGAGTTGTTTTATCTGAACCGCTAGAATGAGTGCGCCAACGGGCCTAGCTTGGAGCTTGGCGGAATTTCCATTCAACGACGGAGAGATTGCCTTTTTCCCTTATGCTGAGCCGCCAAGCCACCCCAAAGACTGGAACCAGACATGGTTCTACTGCCAAGACACTTCTCCGGCTGATGAGAGCCCTCTGCCCGGCTTTCGTGCCCTGCGTCTGGAGCCAACTCACCCCCTGCCAGACAAACTATCTCAAGTTGAACGTTAACCACTGATCCCTACCATCAACAAGATTAAGGCTCTTCTGGGAAATGGCCTTAACGGCGTTGATCTGGTTCGGGTCTGGATTTCTTGGCGGGTGATTCCCCTGAGCCGCCGCCCCGGCTTAATGTGTGATTACACGGGCCGGAAGGATGACCCTCTGCGGCACAGCTCCCACGATCTACCTGAGGACGTCGTGGACGACATGACCAAGTCTCTCTTGAATGAGAGCTTAGCCAACTGCGGGAGGACCGGCTTAAGCCCCTTCTACCAAGCTAACCCGGCTCCGGCGGTAAGCTACCAATCTGAGCACCTTACCTTCCATTTTAACAGTCTTCGTTTTAACTTCAAGGAAACCTTTATTGCATTTTTCCAGGCTAATGACAAGTTCTGGAAGGTCAAGTATGACCATGAGGCTGCTAAAAAAGCCTGGAAGGCTAAGAAAGCCGCCAGGAGAGCCGCTCCCCGTAAGAAGGGAAGTAGGCCTAGCGCCTCAGAGCTGCTTCAGTTGGATGATAGCTCCGAGTCAGAGGTAACCCTTGATTCGTTAGGCTCCTATTCTGCTTTTCGTCTGCTTTTTAACCACCTTATTGACTTGATTATCTGCAGGATGATACCGGAGCGAGTAACCCGGTGACTGAAGAGGTAACTATACTTTCCTCCGACTCGGACCCCTTGCCAAGGCTGAAAGTCCGAAGAGTAACCCGGAAAGTAAGATTTTCGCATCCTTTAGCTTATCAAGATCCTCAATTTCTTTTGAAGCAACAGATTCATGAGAGCCGAAGGCAAACCCGGGCCAGCAAGGATGCAGACCTCTCCTCCGGCTTACCCGAGGCATCAAGAAAGCGCCGGACTGAGGTTACCTCCAACTTATACCCTTTCCATCCTTTAGCAGGCGTCACTCGTCAACCACTCAATTCGTCTGATTCCAATTATCAGGAAACTTCACCTTCCTCTGGTGACTCCATGCAATCTAACCTGCCGGCTTTCAAGACCGCACCCGGGTAATGATAATCATCTCATTTGTGCTTATCTTATTTATGTTTTTTGTACTAATCTTTTGACTTTCAGTGCCCAAGCCAAGCTCAGCAAAAGGGCCAAGAAAAATAAGCCGGTCGAAGAGCCGGTCTTGACTGAACCGGAAGCTTCTGCTCATGAGCCGCCATCTGCACTAGCTCCGGACACCGCCGCCTCAACTGAAGAACAAACCATGGCGGGTTCCGACAACCCGGAGATTCCCAGCTCAGCTCAACCGGCCGATGACCCGGATGTGGTGATTACCCGGACTGAATATGTTGAGCCGGGAAGACCCACTGTGCTGGCCAGATGCTCCGCCAAGGAAGAGCTGCTAGAGCACCGCCGGGCTAGACTGGAGATCACTGATTATGCTAACTTGAGCATTGGAGACATTGTTTCTGGTTACATTGGTCAAGTACACAACAGCCGGGACCTGGAGATTGACATGGTGAAGCAGATACAACAAAAATCTGAGGTACAACTCTCTTGCTTACTCCATAGTCATCCTTACCATTCTAGCCCCCAAGTCTATTACTTATGATAGAATAGGTTGTAGACTTAGCTTCCGACTTACCTTCAGGAACTGGCAATTATAAATAGAATCTTTCCGCATACATTAGCCCCCAAGTGCCAAGTGTCTTTGCTTTGCAAAGTGCTTGGGACTTTAATGTTGCATGATAATTATTCACACTGTAACCCGGACTTTGTACAGGCTGCCTGCAAAAAATTTGAATCTGAAATTTCTGAGCTGAAAAACCGCTTGAAGACTCAGGAGACTGAGACCTGGAAAGCCAATGCCAAATTCGAATTCAGCGTTGCTGCACAAGAAAAGTTGAAGAAGAAATTTGAGACAGAGAGGAAGACTTGGGCTGAGGAGAGAACCGCCTTGCTCAGCCGGGCCGAAAAAGCAGAGGCTGCTCTGACGGAGAAAACCGCCGAACTCTCCGGCTTACAACGCCATGTGTCACAGATGGTCTCCGCAATCTTCGGTGAGTCATTCTACTAGCCTTTAACAAGTTTACATTCCTTATGTCCTATAAGTCCCACCATTGTCATTCAGCTCCCCTGACTTTGTAAAACAGGTCCCAGAAGCTCGAACCTCAATCAGAATGTTCTGACCAAGTTGAAGGCCGTGTACACCTTGGTGGAGCAACTCTACACCGGGTCACAGCGTGCTTTAGCCGTTGTGGCCCTGTCCAATGAGGTTCCGACTCACCTGGCGGACGTACTCCGGCGACTTGCCGTTCTTCCTCAGCGCTTCCAAGAGCTACGACGGGCCTCTGCAAGAGCCGGAGCTATAGCTGCTTTGAGCCGGGCCAAGGCTTTTCTTCCGGAGCTAGACCCGGCCGACATCGCTCTTGGATACCCCAGCCTGAAGGAAGACGGCACCCCCTTTGATCAAAAATACTTTGCTACCTGTGTGAAGAGCGTGCGCCCGGTGGCCACCCTGATTGGGAATGACACCGACCTTACCAAGTATCAGCCGGGCTACGACGCGGAAAATCAGAGGATCCCCACTCCATGTTATGAAGCCATCAGCTTGATCCCTCCGACTCGTAAGCATACCTTCGCCCCAGAAGTTGACCCGGCCGGGTTAATTGATGACGAGGCTCAATTTGAAGCTTTGAGCGGCATTGACTGGAAATCATCAACCTTCCAGGTCATGGAATCAGCCGGAGGAGCGGAGAGGGATGAGCCGGAAGCTTCAACTCAACAAGCACCTTGACTTCTAGGCGGCTCATGGTTTAAACAATGCCTCACCTTTTGGACTCGGGGAGTCTTGTAATAGAGTAGGACAAATACTTAATTTTGTCGTGCCATCGTGCACGTGTTGAATGCTTAACTCCATTGAAGTTGCTTCTTTACATTCCTCCGGGTTATGTTCGACCATCTACTTTCCTTAAGTTAAAGAACTGTCTTTAATCATCCTGCACGGAAAATAAATCACAAGTCTCTGGGCGGCTTACCGCACTGAGAGTCATATGCTATATATATAACCCGGAATATGAATTAAAATCATAAAAGACTGGCCCTCAATTATATCCTCGAAGTAACCATGATAGCATACTTACAAGCCTTCAAGTATACTTCCGGTTTATGTAACCCGAATAATAAGGTTGGTACCTCAACTCCGGTTTACCAGCATTGATAATGCTTATTGTGTGTTACTAACATTGTGAATCAAAGTTAAGTCGGCGGAGTAAGAACCGCCCTTGCACACTGTTGATATGACTAGAAGAACTTGTTGTAAATCAGAAGATCAAAACTTAGGGGCTTCCGGTTCGAATACGACCAGAGACCCGTCCCAAATGGGTTAAGCTAAGATTCGAATGCGATCATATAGCCCCCAGTGGGTTTGGCGTTGCCGATCAAGAGGGTACTGACAGCTATGTTCTCTTTGGTTCGAATACGACCTATGTTTGAACAGGAAGCCCCCAAATGACCTTAAGAGTTGTTTATCGACGCTGATTCGAATACGATCCACGTCGGTTCCCAAAGGGGGTTAAACTATGATTCAAATATGATCAAGAAAAACTCCCCAATGAGCTCGGCAATTTGCCAATCAAGTGGGTATCGACAGCTATGTTCTCTTTGGTTCGAATACGACCTATGTTTGAACAGGAAGCCCCCAAATGATTACATTGTTAACGGCTAGATTCGAATACGATCGTAAGCCAGATCCACCTCCAAGTGACCATGTGATGTTGTAACGGAAATAACACGTTTACCTTTGGAGGAGAACAAAGGACAGAGGTCCTGCTTTATTATTTATCATAATATATACATGGCTATAGAAATATGTACATTATGAGAGCCGGTGGCTCAAGTGTAATAAGGCCGAAGCTGAGCTATGTTCCACGGCCGACGGGTCTTTTCCTCCGACTTGCGTGAATCTTTGTGCTCCCGAACATCGATAAGGTAGTATGACCCGTTGTGCAAGTTCTTGCTGACCACAAAGGGCCCTTCCCAAGGCGGGGATAACTTGTGTGCATCTGTTTGATCTTGGATGAGCCGGAGCACCAAATCACCTTCCTGGAAGACCCGGGACTTAACCCGGCGGCTGTGATAACGGCGCAAGTCTTGTTGGTAAATTGCCGAGCGAGCTGCTGCCACATCACGCTGCTCGTCCAACAAGTCAAGAGCATCTTGGCGCGCCCGCTCATTATCCGCCTCAACATAAGCCGCCACTCGAGGCGAGTCATGACGGATATCGCTGGGGAGGACTGCTTCCGCTCCACAAACCATGAAGAAAGGCGTGTAATCCGTAGATCTGTTAGGAGTAGTATTGATGCTCCATAACACAGAGGGTAACTCCTCCACCCAACAACCCGGCGTCCGTTGCAAAGGGACCAAAAGCCGGGGCTTGATGCCTTTCAAAATCTCCTGATTAGCTCTCTCAGCTTGACCATTGGATTGAGGGTGAGCCACTGACGAAACATCAAGTCGAATATGCTCTCGTTGACAAAACTCCTCCATGGCGCCTTTAGACAGATTGATACCATTGTCAGTTATAATGCTGTGTGGAAAACCAAAGCGAAATATCACCCTTTTCATGAACTGAACCGCCGTGGCTGCGTCACACTTGCTAACTGGCTCTGCCTCAACCCACTTTGTGAACTTGTCAACTGCCACCAAGAGGTGGGTCTTCTTATCCTTGGACCTTTTAAAAGGCCCAACCATATCAAGCCCCCAGACCGCAAATGGCCAAGTAATTGGAATCATCCTCAGCTCTTGAGCCGGCACATGAGCCCGTCGCGAGAACCTCTAAGAACCGTCACATTTACTGACCAAGTCCTCCGCATCAGCATAAGCCGTCAGCCAGTAAAAACCATGACGAAAAGCCTTGGCCACAAGGGATTTTGAGCCGGCGTGATGGCCACAATCCCCTTCATGAATTTCACGTAAGATTTCTTGACCCTCCTCAGGGGAAACACAACGCTGGAAAGTTCCAGTAACACTGCGACGATGCAGCTCGCCATTGATAATGACCATTGACTTAGACCGCCGGGTTATTTGTCTGGCCAGAGTTTCATCCTCAGGTAAATCTCCCCGGGTCATGTAAGCCAAGTATGGTACTGTCCAGTCTGGGGTGATGTGGAGAGCCGCCACCAACTGTGCCTCCGGGTCAGGAACGGCCAAGTCTTCCTCTGTAGGCAACTTAACAGAAGGGTTATGTAAGATGTCCAAGAAAGTATTAGGCGGCACCGGCTTTCACTGAGAGCCCAGCTGGCTTAATGCATCAGCCGCCTCGTTCTTCCTGCGATCGATGTGCTCTACTTGATAACCCTGAAAGTGTCCAACAATGGCATCAACTTCGCGACGATAAGCCGCCATGAGAGGGTCCTTGGAGTCCCACTTGCCCGACACTTGTTGGGCCACTAAATCTGAGTCGCCAAAGCACCTTACCCGGCTTAAGCTCATCTCCTTAGCCATCCGCAGACCATGGAGCAAGGCCTCGTACTCAGCTGCATTGTTAGTACAGGGAAACATCAACCGCAGCACATAGCAAAACTTGTCACCTCGAGGGGAAGCCAATACAACTCCAGCCCCCGAGCCCTCCAATTGCCTAGACCCGTCGAAGTGTATAGTCCAATATGTATTATCGGGTTTCTCTTTAGGCGCCTGCAGCTCTGTCCAATCGTTGATGAAATCCACCAATGCTTGAGATTTGACAGCAGTGCGCGGCACATATTTCAGACCATGAGGCCCAAGCTCTATAGCCCACTTAGCCACTCTCCCTGTAGCTTCTCTATTTTGGATGATATCTCCTAGAGGAGCAGAACTAACCACAGTGATAGGGTGACCCTGGAAATAATGCTTAAGCTTCCGGCTTGCCATGAACACCCCGTAAACAAGCTTCTGCCAATGTGGATACCGTTGTTTGGACTCAATGAGCACTTCGCTGACATAGTAAACCGACCGCTGAACCAGATACTCCTTACCCTCTTCCTTGCGCTCCACCACCACAACCACACTGACGGCTCGTGTGTTAGCGGCTACATACAGTAATAAGGGCTCCTTGTCAACTGGAGCAGCAAGAACTGGGGGCTCAGCCAGCTGTCTCTTCAAATCCTCAAAAGCAGCATTAGCAGCATCATTCCAGACAAAGTTGTCTGTTTTCTTCATCAGTTGGTACAGTGGCATGGCCTTTTCACCCAAACGGCTGATAAACCGGCTCAAAGCAGCGATGCAGCCTGCCAGACGCTGGACGTCGTTGATGCACGCCGGCTTAGCCAGAGAGGTGACTACCTTTATCTTTTCCGGGTTAGCTTCAATGCCTCTGTTAGAAACCAGGAAACCCAAGAGCTTGCCTTCGGGAACACCAAAAACACACTTGGCCGGGTTAAGCATCATCTTGTAAACCCGGAGATTATCAAAGGTTTCTCTAAGGTCATCGACCAGGGTCTCCTTCTCCCTGGACTTAACCACGATATCATCCACATAGGCATGAACATTGCGCCCAATCTGGTTATGAAGACAATTCTGCACACAACGCTGATAAGTCGCCTGTGCACTCTTGAGTCCAAAAGGCATAGACACATAACAGAAGGCTCCAAAGGGAGTGATGAACGCCGTCTTCTCCTGGTCCTTAACTGCCATTTTAATCTGATGGTATCCAGAATAGGCATCCAAAAAACTTAAGCGCTCACATCCCGCCGTAGCATCAATAATCTGATCAATACGGGGGAGAGCAAAAGGATCAGCCGGACAAACCTTGTTTAAGTCTGTGTAATCCACACACATCCGCCAGGTGCCGTTCTTCTTAAGCACGAGCACCGGGTTAGCTAACCACTCTGGATGAAAAACTTCAACAATAAACCCGGCCGCCAAGAGCCGGGCTACCTCCTCACCAATGGCTTTCCGTCTCTCCTCATTAAACCACCGAAGGAATTGCTTGACTGGCTTAAATTTCGGATCAATATTGAGAGTGTGCTCAGCGAGTTCTCTAGGTACACCTGGCATGTCAGAAGGTTTCCATGCAAAAATGTCCCTATTCTCACGGATGAACTCGATGAGCGCGCCTTCCTATTTTGGATCCAGATTGGCACTGATGCTAAACTGCTGAGATGAGTCACCTGGAACGAAATCAACAAGTTTAGTCTCATCAGCTGACTTAAATTTCATTGCCGGCTCATGCTCCGTGGTCGGCTTTTTCAGAGATGTCATATCTGTTGGGTCAACATTGTCCTTGTAAAACTTCAACTCCTCTGTTGCACAAACAGATTCAGCGTAAGCCGCGTCACCTTCCTCACACTCCAAGGCTATCTTTCGGCTGCCGTGAACCATAATGGTCCCATTGTGACCCGGCATTTTGAGCTGTAAATACACGTAACACGGCCGTGCCATAAACTTGGCGTAAGCCGGCCGCCCAAATAAAGCATGATACGGGCTTCTTATCTTAACCACCTCAAAGGTTAATTTCTCTGCCATGTAGTTGTATTCATCTCCAAAAGCCACTTCCAGCTCAATCTTACCCACTGGATACGCCGACTTACCAGGCACCACGCCATGGAAAACAGTATTGGACTGGCTGAGATTCTTATCAATCAATCCCATACGACGGAAAGTCTCATAATAGAGGATGTTGATGCTGCTGCCTCCATCCATGAGCACTTTAGTGAATTTATATCCTCCCACCTGAGGGGCCACCACCAGGGCCAGGTGACCCGGATTATCAACCCGGGGAGGGTGATCTTCCCTACTCCACACAATAGGCTGCTCAGACCATCTTAAATAGCGTGGAACCGCCGGTTCAACAGCATTCACAGCCCTCTTATGAAGCTTCTGATCTCGCTTGCACAGACTAGTGGTAAACACATGATACTGTCCACCATTGAGCTGCTTTGGATTGGTCTGGTATCCCCCCTGCTGCTGTTGATGACCTTGGCCGGACTGCTGATTAAAGCCCCCTTGAACATTCTGAGGATTAGAATTTGAGCCGCCGCCCGGGCCATGAAAGCCGCCGGCGCCTGAGCCGCCGCCCGAGCCATTGATGCCATTAAAGGCATTGGAATTCTTAAAGGCCTTCATGATTGCGCAATCTTTCCATAAATGAGTAGCTGGCTTCTCCCTAGAGCCATGCCTTGGACAAGGCTCATTCAACAACTGCTCAAGCGTCGGGCCTGACCCGCCGGCTCGGGGAGGTGGCCTCCCCTTGCGTTGCTGGTTGTTACCCTGTGAGCTGGCGTTGGCCACAAACTCTATGCTGCCATCAGCCTTTCGCTTGCTACCGCCTTGGTTCGTCGGGTTATGCTGAAGACCCTTGCCATTGCCGTTCTTCTTTCCCTTCCCTGTCCTTTCATCGTCCGACGCAGGGTCCTTGGTACTATCAGAGTCGGCATACTTGACGAGAGCCGCCATCAGCGTACCCATATCATTGCAATCACGCTTGAGCCGCCCGAGTTTCATCTTCAAGGGCATGAAACGACAATTCTGCTCCAACATTAAGACTGCAGATCCGGCATCCATCTTATCAGATGAATGTATTATCTCCTTGACCCGGCGAACCCAATGGGTTGTAGACTCACCCTCCTGCTGCTTACAGTTAGTCAGATCCACGATGGACATAGACTGCCTACAGGTATCTTTGAAGTTTTGGATGAACCGGGCCTTTAGCTCGGCCCAAGACCCGATAGAATTCGGTGGCAACCCTTTCAACCAAGTGCGGGCAGTCCCATCTAACATCATGGTGAAGTACTTGGCCATTGCCGCCTCACTGACCTCCAGCAACTCCATAGCCATCTCGTAACTCTCGACCCATGCTCCGGGTTGCAAATCAGCCGTGTAATTAGGCACCTTCCTAGGCCCTTTGAAGTCTTTGGGCAGACGTTCATTACGGAGAGCCGGCATCAGACAAGGGACACCTCCAGTCCTCGTAGGTATACCCACATCGACAGAAGCCGTCGGATAAGCCGGGGGTGGCTGATAAGCCGTCAACTGAGGCACCTGCTCCGCCTCTTGCCGTGCTCTGTCTTGGTCTACTGCGTGAAAGGCTCCGTTATGAGCCGGGCCGTGGCCAGGAAGCAAATCATGGCGTCGGACATTGCTTGAACCGGTCGCTGAGACCATGTGTCTGCTATAACTCGGGCTTCGGCCTGGACGAGGGGTTGAATGAATCCTGTCCCGGCTATAAGAATATGCCTCTTGCTGCGCCAGAGCCGTCTGAAGGAGTTCTCTGACCCGGCGGGTTTCAATCGCCGTTGGAGAGTCGCCATCGATTGGGAGAGCCGCCAGCCGCGCCGCCGTGGCAACCATGTTTTCCAACGGGTTGGCATAATGACCCGGTGGTATTGGCACGTATTGAGGCGGGGCAGGGTTCACCCGGGGAGGCCCCATCACTTGAGGTTGAATTGGCGTACCAACCCCGGGCGCTATGATCTCTGGCGGGTTACTAGGCCCTGCACCAGGCGTGTTGAAGAGGTTTCGAGGATCGTAAACCGGAGGGAGTCGAGATTGGGCCTTTTGATGCCTCCTTCTCATGACCTCATTGGACGCGTTTTGATCCATCGTGAGCCAGAACGACTGTGCCTGGATCAGCTGAGTCTGGGCGTCGAGATCCGCTCTCTCTGCAGCCATCCTGATCCCTTCCGCCGCCAGATCCTCCTTGGCTTTTACTAGATCCAACTTTAACTGTGCCACCTCCGCGTCATGCTGAGCTTGATCCGCCGGGGCAACCGCAGCGGTCAACAGGGCCTTCATCTTGTCCGTGAGATCCATCAGCACCTGAGCCGGCGAGGGCACAGGGCTTCCTGACCCGGCGGCGGGGTTTTGAACAGGCTGTGCGCCGGCCATGAAGATTCCAACCCGGCTCGGCCGCTCAAAGGGGTCCGGAATGATGTCGCCATCGGAACAACCCCTGAGCCTGCCATCTTGAAGTTGATACAACGAGTTTGACTCATCCGTAGCCGACTCGCCGTCAGAGCCGGCGGCCGTCTCATCACCAGATCCAGATCCTTCAGAGAGTCCTCCATGGACACATCCCACGAAAGCATGCTTCAAGACAGGTAGAGCCCGGGCGGGTCGTGCACGCTGAGCCGTCTCGATGAGATCGGTGCAGAGGTCCGGCTCAGGGCCCGGCTCACCAATCTTGCCAATGAAGACATGTATTCCGCCGAAGGGGACCCGGTACCCATACTCGATTGAGCCGGCGTCGGGGCCCCAGTTTGCATCGTCGATGTAGAGCTTGCCGCGATGACTCTTGGTCATCCGGCCCACAGCGTATCCCTTGAGCCCTTCGAAGCTGCCCTTCAAGAACTCAAATCCACCGTGCGCTGGCCCCACGGTGGGCGCCAACTGTCGTGGAATTGTCACGGCAGATGTCCTTGTGCAAGGACTTAGTCGTGGAGCCATCGCAGCTGGGAAGCTTAAAGGGGTTAAGCGGGACAAGGGACACGAGGATTATACTGGTTCGGCCCCTTACAGTGAAGGTAAAAGCCTACGTCCAGTTGAGATTGTATTGCTTAGGGTTTCGACGACCAGGAGCTAAACCGCCCTGCCTGGTTATCGATTTGATCTTTTCTTGTCCTGAACCGCCGCCGGGTCGTCCCTTTATATAGAGAGGTTGACGCCCAGCGGCTCTCAGAGTCCCGGCCGGCTTATAACAGTGCCCGGCTCGGACTCTTAACTACTCTTGCCTTACACTACAAGTCTTGCCATAACGGCGGTTTATAACTACGGGCCTTAAGCCGCCTCCGGGTCTTAAGCCCATTATTGACCCTCCATCTTCAAGTTTGGTACTGGGCTTCGCGTGATGACCATTATGAGTAACCCGGCCCCTCCTGGGCGGGTGACTCTAATGATTATATCCTCAACAGTACGCGTAAATTCTTGTAGCGTCTTTTGTGTTTATTTTTCGTTTTTGTTTTCTGCACCATGCTGGTATGAGATAGTCCTTGGTTGATTTATAGAATGCTCTTTGCACTTCACTTATATCTTTTGAGTATGGCTTTATAGAATGTTTCATGTGCTTCACTTATATCATTTGAAGTTTGGATTGCCTATTTCTCTACACCTAGAAAACCACCATTTGTAGAATGCTCTTTTGCTTCACTTATAATTGTTAAAGCGTGGGCATATCTTTTGTAGAAAGAATTGAACTCTCTTGCTTCACTTATATCTATTTAGAAAGTCATCAGGAATTGGTCATTCACATGGTTAGTCATAAAATCATACATAAAACTTGTAGATCACTGAATATGATATGTTTGATTCCTTGCAACAGTTTTGCGATATAAAGATGGTGATATTATTTTGATGCTAGTGAGTAATTGTGGATTGGCAAGAATACACGTGTTAAAGTTTGTGATTCCCGTAGCATGTGTTGGAAATATGCCATAGAGGCAATAATAAAATGGTTATTATTATATTTCCTTGTTCATGATAATTGTCTATTGTTCATGCTATAATTGTATTAACAGGAAACCATAATACATGTGTGAATACATAGACCACAACATGTCCCTAGTGAGCATCTAGTTGACTAGCTCGTTGATCAATAGATGGTTGTGGTTTCCTGACCATGGACATTGGATGTCGTTGATAACGGGATCACATCATTAGGAGAATGATGTGATGGACAAGAACCAATCCTAAGCATAGCACAAGATCGTGTAGTTCGTTTGCTAGGGCTTTTCTAATGTCAAGTATCATTTCCTTAGACCATGAGATTGTGCAACTCCCAGATGCCGTAGGAATGCTTTGGGTGTATCAAACGTCACAACGTAACTGGGTGACCATAAAGGTGCACTACAGGTATCTCCGAAAGTGTCTGTTGGGTTGGCACGAATCGAGACTGGGATTCGTCACTCCGTATGACGGAGAGGTATCTCTGGGCCCACTCTGTAATGCATCATCATAATGAGCTCAATGTGACTAAGGAGTTAGTCACGGGATCATGTGTTATGGAACGAGTAAAGAGACTTGCCGGTAACGAGATTGAACAAAGTATGGGGATACCGACGATCGAATCTCGGGCAAGTAACATACCGATGGACAAAGGGAATTGTATACGGGATTGATTGAATCCCCGACATCATGGTTCATCTGATGAGATCATCGTGGAAGATGTGGGAGCCAATATGGGTATCCAGATCCCGCTATTGGTTATTGGCCGGAGAGGCATCTCGGTCATGTCTGCATGGTTCCCGAACCCATAGGGTCTACACACTTAAGGTTCGGTGACGCTAGAGTTGTAATGGGAATTGTATGTGGTTACCGAAAGTTGTTCGGAGTCTCGGATGAGATCCCGGACGTCACGAGGAGTTCCAGAATGGTCCGGAGGTAAAGATTTATATATGGGAAGTCCTATTTTGGCCACCGAAAAATGTTCGGGATTTTTCGGTATTGTACCGGGAAGGTTCTAGAAGGTTCCGAAGTGGGGCACACCTGGATGGGGGGACCCACATGAACATGGGTGGTGGGGGCAAGGCCCCACACCCCTAGTCTAGGCAGACCGAGATCCCCCTTAGAAGGACTAAGATCATATCCCGAAGGGATAAGATCAAGATCTTAAAAAGGGGGATAACAATCGGTGGGGAAGGGAAAGGATGGGATTTCTTTCCTACCACCTTTGCCAATGCCCAATGGACTTGGAGGGCAATAAACCAGCCCCCTCCACCCCTATAAATAGTGGGGAGGTGCATGGGAGCTACACCCCTTGCCCCTGGCGCAGCCCTGCTCCCTCCTACACCTCCTCCTTCTCCATAGCGCTTAGCAAAGCTCTGCCGGAGAACCACGAGCTCCATCGCCACCATGCCGTCATGCTGCCGGAGTTCTCCCTCAACTTCTCCTCTCCCCTTGCTGGATCAAGAAGGAGGAGACGTCCCCGGGTTGTACGTGTGTTGAACGCAGAGGCGCCGTCTGTTCGGCGCTTGGATCGGATCTTCCGCGATTTGAATCGCCGCGAGTACGACTCCATCAACCGCGTTCTTGTAATGCTTCCGCTTAGCGATCTTCAAGGGTATTAAGATGCACTCCCTCTCTCTCGTTGATAGCATCTCCTAGATTGATCTTGGTGACACGTAGGAATTTTTTGAATTATGACTACGTTGCCCCAACAGTGGCATCAGAGCCAGGTCTATGTATAGATTCTATGCACGAGTAGAACACAAGTGATTATGGGCGATGATTTGTTCAATTTGCTTACCGTTAATAGTCCTATCTTGATTCAGCGGCATTGTGGGATGAAGCGGCCCAGACCGCCCTTAGACGTACACTTACGTGAGACAGGTTCCACCGACTGACATGCACTTGTTGCATAAGGTGGCTAGCGGGTGTCTGTCTCTCCCACTTTAGTTGGATCGGATTCGATGAAGAGGGTCCTTATGAAGGGTAAATAGCAATTGGTAAAGGGGAACGTAGTAATTTCAAAAATTTACCTACGCACACGCAAGATCATGGTGATGCATAGCAATGAGAGGGGAGAGTGTTGTCCACGTACCCTCGTAGACCGACAGCGGAAGCGTTATCACAATGCGGTTGATGTAGTCGTACGTCTTCACGATCCGACCGATCAAGTACCGAACGCACGGTACCTCCGAAGTTCTACACACATTCAGCTCGATGACGTCCCTCGAACTCCGATCCAGCCGAGTATTGAGGGAGAGTTTCGTCAGCACGACGGCGTGGTGACGATGATGATGTTCCACCGACGCAGGGCTTCGCCTAAGCTCCGCGACGGTATTATCGAGGTGTAATCTGGTGGAGGGGGGCACCGCACACGGCTAAAATATCGTATATCAAGTGTGTTTGGAGGTGCCCCCCTGCCCCCATATATAAAGGAGAAAGGGGGAGGCCGGCTGCCTATGGGCGCGCCAAGGAGAGGGGGGGGGAGTCCTCCTCCTAGTAGGAGTAGGACTCCCCTTTCCTAGTCCTACTAGGAAAAGAAGGGGGGAAGGAAAGAGAGGGAGAGGGAGAGGGAGAGGGAAAGGGGGCTGCGCCCCCCTCTCCTAGTCCAACTAGGACTCCTCCTGGGAGGGGGTGCACCACCTCCTGGCTGCTGCCCTCTCTCTTCCCTCAAGGCCCACTAAGGCCCAATACTTCCCCGGGGGGTTCCGGTAACCCTCCGGCAGTCCGGTTTAATCCGAAACTTCTCCGGAACACTTCCGGTGTCCGAATATAGTCGTCCAATATATCAATCTTTACGTCTCGACCATTTCGAGACTCCTCGTCATGTCCGTGATCACATCCGGGACTCCGAACAACCTTCGGTACATCAAAACATATAAACTCATAATAAAACTGTCATCGTAACTTTAAGCGTGCGGACCCTTTGGGTTCGAGAACTATGTAGACATGACCGAGACACCTCTCTGGTCAATAACCAATAGCGGGACCTGGATGCCCATATTGGCTCCCACATATTCTACGAAGATCTTTATCGGTCAGACCGCATAACAACATACGTTGTTCCCTTTGTCATCGGTATGTTACTTGCCCGAGATTCGATCGTCGGTATCTCGATACCTAGTTCAATCTCGTTACCGGCAAGTCTCTTTACTCGTTCCGTAATACATCATCCCGCAACTAACTCATTAGTCACAATGCTTGCAAGGCTTATAGTGATGTGCATTACCGAGTGGGCCCAGAGATACCTCTCCGACAATCGGAGTGACAAATCCTAATCTCGAAATACGCCAACCCAACAAGTACCTTTGGAGACACCTGTAGGAGCACCTTTATAATCACCCAGTTACGTTGTGACGTTTGGTAGCACACAAAGTGTTCCTCCGATAAACGGGAGTTGCATAATCTCATAGTCATAGGAACATGTATAAGTCATGAAGTAAGCAATAGCAACATACTAAACGATCGGGTGCTAAGCTAACGTAATGGGTCATGTCAATCACGTCATTCTCCTAATGAGGTGATCCCGTTAATCAAATGACAACTCATGTCTATGGCTAGGAAACATAACCATCTTTGATTAACGAGCTAGTCAAGCAGAGGCATACTAGTGACACTCTGTTTGTCTATGTATTCACACATGTATTATGTTTCCGGTTAATACAATTCTAGCATGAATAATAAACATTTATCATGATATAAGGAAATATATAATACTTTATTATTGCCTCTAGGGCATATTTCCTTCAGTCTCCCACTTGCACTAGAGTCAATAATCTAGATTACATAGTAATGATTATTACACCCATGGAGTCTTGGTGCTGATCATGTTTTGCTCGTGGAAGAGGCTTAGTCAACGGATCTGCTACATTCAGATCTGTATGTATCTTGCAAATTTCTATGTCTCCCACCTGGACTAAATCCCGGATGGAATTGAAGCGTCTTCTGATGTGCTTGGTTCTCTTGTGAAATCTGGATTCCTTTGCTAAGGCAATTGCACCAGTATTATCACAAAAGATTTTCATTGGTCCCGATGTACTAGGTATGACACCTAGATCGGATATGAAATCCTTCATCCAGACTCCTTCATTCGCTGCTTCCGAAGCAGCTATGTATTCCGCTTCACACGTAGATCCCGCCACGACACTTTGCTTGGAACTGCACCAACTGACAGCTCCACCGTTCAATGTAAATACGTATCCGGTTTGCGATTTCGAATCGTCCGGATCAGTGTCAAAGCTTGCATCAACGTAACCCCTTACGATGAGCTCTTTGTCACCTCCATATACGAGAAACATATCCTTAGTCCTTTTCAGGTATTTCAGGATGTTCTTGACCGCTGTCCAGTGATCCACTCCTGGATTACTTTGGTACCTCCCTGCTAAACTTATAGCTAGGGACACATCAGGTCTGGTACACAGCATTGCATACATGATAGAGCCTATGGCTGAAGCATAGGGAACATCTTTCATTTTCTCTCTATCTTCTGCAGTGGTCGGGCATTGAGTCTTACTCAATCTCACACCTTGTAGTACAGGCAAGAACCCTTTCTTTGCTTGATCCATTTTGAACTTCTTCAAAACTTTGTCAAGGTATGTGCTTTGTGAAAGTCCAATTAAGCGTCTTGATCTATCTCTATAGATCTTAATGCCTAATATATATGCAGCTTCACCGAGGTCTTTCATTGAAAAACTCTTATTCAAGTATCCCTTTATGCTATCCAGAAATTCTATATCATTTCCAATCAGTAATATGTCATCCACATATAATATCAGAAATGCTATCGAGCTCCCACTCACTTTCTTGTAAATACAGGCTTCTCCAAAAGTCTGTATAAAACCAAATGCTTTGATCACACTATCAAAGCGTTTATTCCAACTCCGAGAGGCTTGCACCAGTCCATAAATGGATCGCTGGAGCTTGCACACTTTGTTAGCTCCCTTTGGATCGACAAAACCTTCCGGTTGCATCATATACAACTCTTCTTCCAGAAATCCATTCAGGAACGCAGTTTTGACATCCATTTACCAAATTTCATAATCATAAAATGCGGCAATTGCTAACATGATTCGGACAGACTTAAGCATCCCTACGGGTGAGAAGGTCTCATCGTAGTCAATTCCTTGAACTTGTCGAAAACCTTTCGCAACAAGTCGAGCTTTATAGACAGTAACATTACCATCAGCGTCAGTCTTCTTCTTGAAGATCCATTTATTTTCAATGGCTTGCCGACCATCGGGCAAGTCAACCAAAGTCCATACTTTGTTCTCATACATGGATCCCATCTCGGATTTCATGGCTTCAAGCCATTTTGCAGAATCTGGGCTCACCATCGCTTCTTCATAGTTCGTAGGTTCGCCATGGTCTAGTAACATGACCTCCAGAACAGGATTACCGTACCACTCTGGTGCGGATCTTGATCTAGTTGACCTATGAAGTTCAGTAATAACTTGATCTGAAGTTTCATGATCATTATCATTAACTTCCTCACTACTTGGTGTAGGTGTCGCAGAAACTGATCTCTGCGATGATCTACTTTCCAATAAGGGAGCAGGTACAGTTACCTCATCAAGTTCTACTTTCCTCCCACTCACATCTTTCGAGAGAAACTCCTTCTCTAGAAAGGATCCATTTCTAGCAACAAATATCTTGCCTTCGGATCTGTGATAGAAGGTGTACCCAACGGTCTCCTTTGGGTATCCTATGAAGACACATTTCTCCGATTTAGGCTCGAGCTTATCAGGTTGAAGTTTCTTCACATAAGCATTGCAACCCCAAACTTTAAGATACGACAACTTTGGTTTCTTGCCAAACCATAGTTCAAAAGGCGTCGTCTCAATGGATTTCGATGGTGTCCTATTTAGAGTGAATGCAGCTGTCTCTAAAGCATAACCCCAAAACGATAGCGGTAAATCAGTAAGAGACATCATAGTTCGCACCATATCTAATAAAGTACGATTACGACGTTCAGACACACCATTACGCTGTGGTGTTCCGGGTGGCGTGAGTTGCGAAACTATTCCGCATTGTTTCAAATGTAGACCAAACTCGTAACTCAAATATTCTCCTCCACGATCAGATCGTAGGAATTTTATTTTCTTGTTACGATGATTTTCAACTTCACTCTGAAATTCTTTGAACTTTTCAAATGTTTCAGACTTATGTTTCATTAAGTAGATATACCCATATCTGCTCAAATCATCTGTGAATGTGAGAAAATAACGATATCCGCCACGAGCTTCAATATTCATCGGACCACATACATCTGTATGTATGATTCCAACAAATCTGTTGCTCTCTCCATAGTTCCGGAGAACGGTGTTTTGGTCATCTTGCCCATAAGGCACGGTTCGCAAGTACCAAGTGATTCAAAATCAAGTGATTCCAAAATTCCATCAGCATGGAGTTTCTTCATGCGCTTTACACCGATATGACCCAAACGGCAGTGCCACAAATAAGTTGCACTGTCATTATTAACTCTGCATCTTTTGGCTTCAACATTATGAATATGTGTATCACTACTATCGAGATTCATTAAAAATAGACCACTCTTCAAGGGTGCATGACCATAAAAGATATTATTCATATAAATAGAACAACCATTATTCTCTGATTTAAATGAATAACCGTCTCGCATTAAACAAGATCCAGATATAATGTTCATGCTCAACGCTGGCACCAAATAACAATTATTTAGGTCTAAAACTAATCCCGAAGGTAGATGTAGAGGTAGCGTGCCGACGACGATCACATCGACTTTGGAACCATTTCCCACGCGCGTCGTCACCTCGTCCTTAGCCAAATTTCGCTTAATCCGTAGCCCCTGTTTCGAGTTGCAAATATTAGCAACAGAACCAGTATCAAATACCCAGGTGCTACTGCGAGTATTAGTAAGGTACACATCAATAACATGTATATCACATATACCTTTGTTAACCTTGCCATCCTTCTTATCCGCCAAATACTTGGGGCAGTTCCGCTTCCAGTGGCCAGTCTGCTTACAGTAGAAGCACTCAGTTTCAGGCTTAGGTCCAGACTTGGATTTCTTCTCCTGAACAACAACTTGCTTGCTGTTCTTCTTGAAGTTCCCTTTCTTCTTCCCTTTGCCCTTTTTCTTGAAACTAGTGGTTTTACTGACCATCAACACTTGATGCTCCTTTTTGATTTCTACCTCCGCTGCCTTTAGCATTGCGAAGAGCTCGGGAATCGTCTTATCCATCCCTTGCATGTTATAGTTCATCACGAAGCTCTTGTAGCTTGGTGGCAGTGATTGAAGTATTCTGTCAATGACGCAATCATCCGGAAGTTGAACTCCCAGTTGAATCAAGTGATTATTATACCCAGACATTCTGAGTATATGCTCACTGACAGAACTATTCTCTTCCATCTTGCAGCTATAGAACTTATTGGAGACTTCATATCTCTCAATCCGGGCATTTGCTTGAAATATTAACTTCAACTCCTGGAACATCTCATATGCTCCATGACGTTCAAAATGTCGTTGAAGTCCCGGTTCTAAGCCGTAAAGCATGGCACACTGAACTATTGAGTAGTCATCAGCTTTGCTTTGCCAGATGTTCATAACTTCTGGCGTAGCTCTTGCAGGAGGCCTGGCACCTAGCGGTGCTTCCAGGACATAATTCTTCTGTGCAGCAATGAGGATAATCCTCAAGTTACGGACCCAGTCCGTGTAATTGCTACCATCATCTTTCAACTTAGCTTTCTCAAGGAACGCATTAAAATTCAACGGCACAACAGCACGGGCCATATATCTACAATTAACATAGACAAGCAAGATACTATCAGGTACTAAGTTCATGATAAATTTAAGTTTAATTAATCATATTACTTAAGAACTCCCACTTAGATAGACATCTCTCTAATCATCTAAGTGATTACGTGATCCAAAGCAACTAAACCATGTTCGATTAACACGTGAGATGGAGTAGTTTCAATGGTGAACATCACTATGTTGATCATATCTACTATATGATTCACGCTCGACCTTTCGGTCTCTGTGTTCCGAGGCCATATCTGTACATATGCTAGGCTCGTCAAGTTTAACCTGAGTATTCCGCGTGTGCAACTATTTTGAACCCGTTGTATTTGAACGTAGAGCCTATCACACCCGATTAACACGTGGTGTCTCAGCACGAAGAACTTTTGCAACGGTGCATACTCAGGGAGAACACTTTTATCTTGAAATTTTAGTGAGAGGTCATCTTATAATGCTACCGTCAATCAAAGCAAGATAAGATGCATAAAGGATTAACATCACATGCAATCAATATAAGTGATATGATATGGCCATCATCATCTTGTGCTTGTGATCTCCATCTCCGAAGCACCGTGCTTGTGATCTCCATCTCCGAAGCACCGTGCTTGTGATCTCCATCTCCGAAGCACCATCATGATCACCATCGTCACCGGCTCGACACCTTGATCTCCATCGTAGTATCGTTGTCGTCTCGCCAACTTATTGCTTTTACGACTATCGCTACCGCTTAGTGATAAAGTAAAACTATTACATGGCGATTGCATCTCATACAATAAAGCGACAACCATATGGCTCCTGCCAGTTGCCGATAACTCGGTTACAAAACATGATCATCTCATACAACACATTATATCACATCATGTCTTGACCATATCACATCACAACATGCCCTGCAAAAACAAGTTAGACGACCTCTACTTTGTTGTTGCATATTTTACGTGGCTGCTACGGGCTTAGCAAGAACCGTTCTTACCTACGCATCAAAACCACAACGACAGTTTGTCAAGTTGGTGCTGTTTTAACCTTCGTAAGGACCGGGCGTAGCCACACTCGGTTCAACTAAAGTGAGAGAGACAGACACTCGCCAGTCACCTTTAAGCAACGAGTGCTCCAAACGGTGAAACCAGTCTCGCGTAAGCGTACGCGTAATGTCGGTCCCGGCCGCTTCATCTCACAATACCGCTGAACCAAAGTATGACATGCTGGTAAGCAGTATGACTTATATCGCCCACAACTCACTTGTGTTCTACTCGTGCATAGCATCAACGCATAAAACCTGGCTCGGATGCCACTAAAGGGGAACGTAGTAATTTCAAAAATTTACCTATGCACACGCAAGATCATGGTCATGCATAGCAACGAGAGGGGAGAGTGTTGTCCACGTACCCTCGTAGACCGACAGCGGAAGCGTTATCACAACGCGGTTGATGTAGTCGTACGTCTTCACGATCCGACCGATCAAGTACCGAACGCACGGCACCTCCGAACTTCTACACACGTTCAGCTCGATGACGTCCCTCGAACTCTGATCCAGGCGAGTGTTGAGGGAGAGTTTCGTCAGCACGACGGCGTGGTGACGATGATGATGTTCCACCGACGCAGGGCTTCGCCTAAGCTCCGCGACGGTATTATCGAGGTGTAATCTGGTGGAGGGGGGCACCGCACACGGCTAAAATATCGTATATCAAGTGTGTTTAGAGGTGCCCCCCTGCCCCCGTATATAAAGGAGCAAGGGGGAGGCCGGCTGCCTATGGGCGCGCCAAGGAGAGGGGGGGGGAGTCCTCCTCCTAGTAGGAGTAGGACTCCCCTTTCCTAGTCCTACTAGGAAAAGAAGGGGGGAAGGAAAGAGAGGGAGAGGGAGAGGGAAAGGGGGCTGCGCCCCCCTCTCCTAGTCCAACTAGGACTCCTCCTGGGAGGGGGCGCACCACCTCCTGGCTGCTGCCCTCTCTCTTCCCTCAAGGCCCACTAAGGCCCAATACTTCCCCGGGGGGTTCCGGTAACCCTCCGGCAGTCCGGTTTAATCCGAAACTTCTCCGGAACACTTCCGGTGTCCGAATATAGTCGTCCAATATATCAATCTTTACGTCTCGACCATTTCAAGACTCCTCGTCATGTCCGTGATCACATCCGGGACTCCGAACAACCTCTGGTACATCAAAACATATAAACTCATAATAAAACTGTCATCGTAACTTTAAGCGTGCGGACCCTTTGGGTTCGAGAACTATGTAGACATGACCGAGACACCTCTCCGGTCAATAACCAATAGCGGGACCTGGATGCCCATATTGGCTCCCACATATTCTACGAAGATCTTTATCGGTCAGACCGCATAACAACATACGTTGTTCCCTTTGTCATCGGTATGTTACTTGCCTGAGATTCGATCGTCGGTATCTCGATACCTAGTTCAATCTCATTACCGGCAAGTCTCTTTACTCGTTCCGTAATACATCATCCCGCAACTAACTCATTAGTCACAATGCTTGCAAGGCTTATAGTGATGTGCATTACCGAGTGGGCCCAGAGATACCTCTCCGACAATCGGAGTGACAAATCCTAATCTCGAAATACGCCAACCCAACAAGTACCTTTGGAGACACCTGTAGAGCACCTTTATAATCACCCAGTTACGTTGTGACGTTTGGTAGCACACAAAGTGTTCCTCCGGTAAATGGGAGTTGCATAATCTCATAGTCATAGGAACATGTATAAGTCATGAAGTAAGCAATAGCAACATACTAAACGATCGGGTGCTAAGCTAACGTAATGGGTCATGCCAATCACGTCATTCTCCTAATGAGGTGATCCCGTTAATCAAATGACAACTCATGTCTATGGCTAGGAAACATAACCATCTTTGATTAACAAGCTAGTCAAGCAGAGGCATACTAGTGACACTCTGTTTGTCTATGTATTCACACATGTATTATGTTTCCGGTTAATACAATTCTAGCATGAATAATAAGCATTTATCATGATATAAGGAAATATATAATACTTTATTATTGCCTCTAGGGCATATTTCCTTCAATTGGCATACCACCGTTGTGGCTTTTGCATAGGTAAGAAACGTTCTTGCTAGAAACCCATAGTAGCCACGTAAAACATGCAACAACAATTAGAGGACGTCGAACTTGTTTTTGCAGGGTATGCTATGTGATGTGATATGGCCAAAAGGATGTGATGAATTATATATGTGATGTATGAGATTGATCATGTTCTTTTAATAGGAATCACGACTTGCATGTCGATGAGTATGACAACCGGCAGGAGCCATAGGAGTTGTCTTAATTTATTGTATGACCTGCGAGTCAATATAAACGCCATGTAATTACTTTACTTTATTGCTAACCGTTAGCCATAGTAGTAGAAGTAATAGTTGGCGAGACAACTTCATGAAGACACAATGATGGAGATCATGATGAGGGAGATCATGGTGTCATGCCGGTGACGATGGCGACCATGTCGCGCCTCGAAAATGGAGATCAAAAGCGCAAGATGATATTGGCCATATCATGTCACTTTATGATTTGCATGTGATGTTTATCATGTTTACATCTTATTTTCTTAGAACGACGGTAGCATAAATAAGATGATCCCTCACTAAAATATCAAGAAACATGTTCCCCTAAAGTGTGCACCATTGCGAAGGTTCGTTGTTTTGAAGCACCACGTGATGATCGGGTGTGATAGATTCTAACATTCGCATACAATGGGTGTAAGCCAGATTTACACATGCGAAACACTTAGGTTGACTTGACGAGCCTAGCATGTACAGACATGGCCTCGGAACACGAGAGACTCAAAGGTCAAACATGAGTCATATGGTTGATGCGATCAACATGGAGATGTTCACCGTTGATGACTAGTCCATCTCACGTGATGATCGAACACGGCCTAGTCTATTCGGATCATGTATCACTTAGATGACTAGAGGGATGTCTATCTGAGTGGGAGTTCATTAAATAATTTGATTAGATGAACTTAATTATCATGAACCTAGTCTAAAATTGTGTTTACAATCTATCCTGTAGATCAAATGGCCCACGCTAATGTTGCCCTCAACTTCAACGCGTTCCTAGAGAAAACCAAGCTGAAAGACGATGGTAGCAACTATACGGACTGGGTCCGTAAGTCGAGGATCATCCTCATAGCTGCCAAGAAAGCACATGTCCTTGAAGCACCGCTAGGTGACGCACCCATTTTCCTAGCAACTCAAGATGTTATGAACGCCTGGCAGTCGCGTAGTGATGATTACTCCCTGTTTCAGTGCGGCATGCTTTACAGCTTAGAACCGGGGTTCCAAAAGTGTTTTGAGCAACATGGAGCATATGAGATGTTCCAAGAGCTGAAAATGGTTTTCCAAGCTCATGCCCGGGTCGAGAGATATGAAGTCTCCGACAAGTTCTACAGTTGTAAGATGGAGGAAAATAGTTCTGTCAGCGAGCATATACTCAAAATGTCTGGGTTGCACAACCGCTTGTCTCAGCTGGGAGTTAATCATCCAGATGACTCGGTCATTGACATGATCCTCCAGTCGCTTCCGCCTAGCTACAAGAGCTTTGTGATGAACTGCAATATGCAAGGGATGGAGAAGTCCATTCCTGAGTTATATTCAATGCTGAAATCAGCGGAGGTGGAGATCAAAAAGGAACATCAAGTGTTGATGGTGAATAAGACCACTAGTTTCAAGAAAGGCAAGGGTAAGAAGAACTTCAAGAAGGACGGCAAGGGAGTTGCCGCGCCCGGTAAGTCAGTTGCCGGGAAGAAGCCAAAGAATGTACCCAAGCCTGAGACTGAGTGCTTTTATTGCAAGGGAAATGGTCATTGGAAGCGGAACTGCCCCAAGTACTTAGCGGGTAAGAATGCCGGCAACGCCAAAGGTATATGTGATATACATGTTATTGATGTGTACCTTACCAGCGCTCGTAGTTGCTCCTGGGTATTTGATACCGGTGCGGTTGCTCACATTTGTAACTCAAAACAGGAGCTGCGGAATAAGCGGAGACTGGTGAAGGACGAGGTGATGATCACTACTGCAGGATGCTGCTAACGCGACAGTATGATCAGAGACCCTTCGAGAAACTGTGTGCAATGCAATAATCGCAAAAGGTGCTGTATGAAAACCGTCAGAAATGTATAAAACATTTGCGATGACGGATGCATCAAACACGGTTCAGGTTTTAGTTGCGTGTGCGATGAAGGGCATACGGTTCAGGTTTTAGTTGCGTGTGCGATGAAGGGCATACGGTTCAGTTCAATCAACTATTTGCGGTGAGGAGGAACAAAAGAAACGGACAGCCAGATGAAGGTGTGTGCGATACACAACATACGGTTCACTCGGATGAACTACTTGTGATTGGGCAACACAAAAGAAACAGGCGGCCAGATGAAGGTGTGTGCGATATATAGCATACGGTTCACTCAGATGAACTGTTTGTGATTAGGCAACACAAAAGAAACGGTCAGCCAGATCAAGGTGTGTGCGATATACGCATGCGGTTCACTCGGCCCTTGTCGTCAGTGTGTGACCTCTGTGGCAACTGTTCGCTCCCCCAGTCGCCTCTTCGTGTACCGTGGCAACCCTCCACCGCCTCTTCGCCTTTCCCTCTCAATTTGGAATTGCTGTCGCATGCTCTTCCTCCCTCCATTTGCCTTCACCCTTCCTTCTACCATTGTTCGATCATCTTCTCCATGGAGGGAACAGGCCGGAAACGACCCCGTTATTCTTGCCCCGATCTGAAAGATGACGTGGTGGAGGAACTCATTGATCGGTGCGATGTCATCACCTCGGCTAGCATGGCAGATTCATTCAAGACCATTCTTGACTCAACTAATAACATCATTACAAGGAACCCAAGGGTCCAGGAGCGGTTTGATCTCCCCGATCTTCTTCGCCGTGACCCTGCTGACTGGCGCGGGGACGAGGGAAGCCTCGCCTTGTGCAAGTTGATGCCGCTTGATAATGATACGTATGATGTTAAGATGCCATCGCTTGAGGGCAAGGCTTGGGCAGGCGCAAATGGAGATTGAGTTGTTTATATTGGGTACAACTGCGAGTGGGAACTTGTGAATGTGTACACTCGTCACCGGGTTCCACTTCCAAAAATCTCAGACGACTGCCCTGAGGTTGAGTACACCGGTAATCTACGTGAGTTCAAATACGATCATGGTGACTGTCGTCTACGGAAGATAGCAATTTGTCGAGTTCCCAACCGCTATTGGGATTACTCGAACTATGAAGTTGTTGCTATCTTCGACAAGCTTGTTGCCTTCCTTACTTCCAGCCCTCGATGGATATTGCTCAAAAATCAATTTCTGTACACGGATGAGTACTGTGATGCAATTCAATACGAGGGTCTTGTGTTTGCTGCCACCACTCGTGGCACTGTTTTTGCATGGAATCATCATCCTTTCGGTACATTTGTCTTCCACTGTAATTATAACTGTTTCATCCACAGCATGCGGGTTAGCTAGTTTCCCTTTACTAATTAATTAACCTTCTTGTGTTTTCAAGGTCGTGTGAACATTCCACCACCTATAATTTTAAATTTTTATAACCAAGGGGGAGATGACGATGCTGATGATCACGAGCATGAGGACGAGCTGGACCCATATACTCAGTGGCGCCTGGCAACTTATTCCGATGGATCACCTCTTCTTCTTGTCTGTATACAGGGTACTTCTGATGTTACTAAGGAAGCAGGTGTTGTCTCGCATGGTCGCACTCTCCGGACCTATTCCAACATCCGCTGCAGGGTATTCGGGATGGATACTAGTGTACTAGCGCCAACACCTTCTCCTTGGTTCAGTATTGAAAGTCTTGGAGGAAACTCGCTCTTCCTTGGACGAAACTATCCAATGATGGTGGAAGGTGATCCAGCTGCTGTTGACACAACGTTACTACTATTTATGAGAAGCAATTGTATCTATACCTCGGACATTGCTATGCTTCCCTACCGTCCCAATATGGGTCCTGACATAGGCCGCTTCAGCCTGGATGATCAGTCCTGCGTTGGTCTCGAGATTGGCAGTAGTTGGCCCTTCCCAGAGAATCACTTCTAGTTCAAAGCAAGCGTTTCCAACGCCGACGAGTGGTTGAGCTGAAGTTCATTTCATCGCTTTGTTATTTTTTTTGTGAGAAAAACTTTACTAGAATGTTTTGTTGTGAATGATCTATAATCCAACGTGTATCCTCGTTGTCGCTGTGGGCTGATGACTTGTTGTATGTAATCAATGGTACATTTGCATATGCGTCCATCAACTCACGCCTGCTAGTGGTGTTCATATGAACAGTGCTAGTGATTTTAGTTGCAAAAATTAGATAGTGGTAGTGATTTTAGCTGCATATTTTGACAAATCGCAGTGTTACAAGGTTGACAAATGGCAATGTTACTAGATAAACAAATGTCAATCTTTCCAGTTTGACAAATGGCAACATACCCAAAATGACAGATATGCAAATCTTACCCAATTGTTTGTACATGGTTGCACACGGGTCATGCAAAACAACCGTTTGCGTTGAAGGGATGCAGAAATCCTGCTCGGCACATTTTCCCTGGGAAGCTGTCGGTTTGCATCCGGGTGTTCTAACTAAAACGTTTGCGATGAGTGTTTTACATTTAAAAACCATTGACGTTTTTTCAAAAGAAAATCGTTTGATAAGTCTGTACATTAAGAGAGAAAGATGCAAGTTCGTTCAAACCATATCTTTCATTCAGTCACACTGTGAATTTATATTCATACGATCGAGAATTCGAGATACAGTAGTAAACCCCAAAAAAACCTATTTCCGGCAGCGGTGGAGCCAGCGTGCCGCGCCGTCGTTGTCGTTGTCGTCCTCCAGGACGCCGTTGTTGAAGTCTTCAAGGCAGCACAAAATGTTCTTCACTTGTAAATCAAACATCATGTCGTTGCGCGATCGACGGGCGGGGCGCGGGAGGACGGCAACTGGCGCCGCTGAGAGGCAGCGGTCAATGACAGTGTCCCATGCCGCTGAGGGGAGCGCGCGCACGGGCACGGGCACGGGCGCGACAGGTGCAGGCAAACTCACGGGGGTCGGCGCCACGGTGGATGGAGGGGCGCACACGGGCACGTGCACGGGCGCTGGCATGTACACGAACTCGCGCGGGTCCACGGAGACCTCGCTGACGCCCTCGGCTTCCAGCTCTATGATAGTGCTCAACGACCAACCCGTCAATGCTACGGGGATGGTCGCTGGCGCGGGCGCCGGGATGGGAGCGGGGATGGGAGCGGGGGCAGCAACCGCCGCGGTCGGCTCGGAGTCGACTTCACCAAACTTGAAGACTAGTGGCAGATGATCGTTCTGCGGCATGGCATTGGTGGAGGTCTGCGGCTGCGGGAGGGAGGGGAATGGGAGGCGAACAGTTAGGCCGCTCGTATTAAACAGCGGCTCGGGCGCCATTAATGGAGAGGAAGGCGGGCGGCCATGGAAGTCAAAGGGCTCGCTTCCCAGTGAGCCTCCGCAGCATATAGCTCGCACGCTTCCCGGTGAGCCTGCGCATTGGAGGACCTATCGGTCAGCCTGCGCACCGGACTGCGCTCGCACGCCTCCCGTTCAGTCATGGTCAAGAAGCTATCCGCACGACACTTCCTACAGCCATTAAAACCAAGACACGTGGCGTCACGTGAATGGTTAAAAGAACGCACATGATTTGAATTCTACAAACGTTTGAGATATTAAAGTGGCACCTGTTTTTTCAAAATGCCTTTGTTGGCTGTCATTATTCGAGTGCGCCTTCTCTCAAAATGGACACGAAAAATGCCACAGCATGCCGGGTGCCATTCCATGATAGCATGCCAAGTTTCATGAATTTCAGACGAGTTTTGGATTTACTAGAATTTAAAAACCAGGCATCTCAATGTTTTGCCGGCAATCAACAGTGCCCTGGTGTTTGAAACTCATTCCCATTTCTTGCATGGGACCTAAGCATGCACCCAAGGACACAGATTTGATTTTTCAACCAATTTATATGCACTGGAGCATGTGCATGTAGTTCAAATCTGAATTATGCACATAAATGCATTGAAAACTCAATTAATGCATAAAAATATCACATGAACCGCGAAAAATCCCAAAAATTGACACAACACTCCTGTTGTTCTATCTTGACACAAGAAAATTTATGAAAGCAATAAGAGGCAATGGATATCATTTCGTACCCAAAGGTGGGACGTTCCCTACCGAAACCATCATGCTAGTTGTGAGAAGCTCTGGTTTGTGAGAAGCGTATACCCGAACCTGCCCCGAATGGGACAATTTTTTTACCACAGCATGTTGATGCCGCTCCATGATAGCATGCCAAGTTTCATGAATTTCGGACGAGTTATGGATTTACTAGAATTTAAAAGCCAAGCATCTCAACGTTTTGCCAGTAATCAACAGTGCCTAGTGTTTGAATTTCATTCTCATCTCTTGCATGGGACCTAGAAATTCACCCAAGGACACCGATTCGATTTTTCAACCAACTTTAGTGCATTGGAGCATGTGCTTGTAGTTCAAATTTGAATTATGCACATAAAATGCCTAGAAAATCAAGTTAATGCATAAAAATGTCCAAATGAACGCCGAAAAATCACAAAAATTGAACAACACTCCTGTTGTTCTATGTTGACACTAGAAATTTTTTGAAAGCAATAAGAGGCAATGGATATCGCTTCATCCCCAAAGGTGGGACGTTCCCTATCGAAACCATCATGCTTGTTGTGAGAAGCTCTGGTTTGTGAGAAGCTTACACCCGAACCTGCCCCAAATGGGACAAAAAATTTACCACGGCATGTTGATGCAATCCATGATAGCATGCCAAGTTTCATGAATTTCAGACGAGTTATGGATTTACTAGAATTAAAAAACCAGGCATCTCAACGTTTTGCTGGCAATAAACAGTGCCCTGGTGTTTGAATTTCATTCCAATCTCTTGCATGGGACCTAGAAATTCACCCTAGGACACACATGTGATTTTTCAACCAACTTTGGTGCATTGGAGCATGTGCTTGTAGTTCAAATTTGAAATATGCACATAAAATGCCTACAAAACCCAGTTAATGTATAAAAAAGGCCAAACGAACCCCGAAAAATTCCAAGATTAACCACAACACTCCTGTTGTTCTATGTTGACACTAGAAATTTCTTGAAAGCAATAAGAGGCAACGGATATCGTCCCGTCCCCAAAGGTGGTACGTTCCCTATCGAAACCATCATGCTTGTTGTGAGAAGCTCTGGTTTGTGAGAAGCTTATACCCAAACCTGTCCCAAATGGGACAAAATTTTCACCACGGCATGTTGATGCCGCTCCATGATAGCATGCCAAGTTTCATGAACTTCAGACGAGTTTTGGATTTACCAGAATTTAAAAACCAGGTATCTCAATGTTTTGCCGGCAATCAATAGTGCCCTGGTGTTTGAAATTCATTCCCGTCTCTTGCATGGGACCTAAGCATGCACTCAAGGACACACATGTGATTTTTTCAACCAATTTATATGCACTGGAGCATGTGCATATAGTTCAATTTTGAATTATGCACATAAAATGCCTAGAAAACTCAGTTAATGCATAAAAATGTCCAAACAAACCCCAAAAATCCCAAAAATTGACACAACACTCCTGTTGTTCTATGTTGACACGAGATTTTTTTTGAAAGCAATAAGAGGCAATGGATACCGTTTCGTCCCCAAAGGTGGGACGTACGTTCCCTACCGAAACCATCAGGCTTGTTGTGAGAAGCTCTGGTTTGTGAGAAGCATATACCCAAACCTGCCCCAAACGGGACAATTTTTTTTACCACGGCATGTTTATGCCGCTCCATGATAGCATGCCAAGTTTCATGAATTTCAGACGAGTTTTGGATTTACTAGAATTTAAAAACCAGGCATCTCAACATTTTGCCGGCAATCAACGGTGCCCTGGTGTTTGAAATTCATTCCCATTTCTTGCATGGGACCTAAGCATGCACCCAAGGACACATATTTGATTTTTTTAACCAATTTATATGCACTGGAGCATGTGCATATAGTTCAAATTTGAATTATGCACATAAATGCATTGAAAACTCAGTTAATGCATAAAAATGTCCAAACGAACCCCGAAAAATCCCAAAAATTGACACAACACTCCTGTTGTTCTATGTTGACACGAGAAAAAAATTGAGAGCAATAAGAGGCAATGGATATCGCTTCCTCCCCAAAGGTGGGACGTTCCCTATCGAAACCATCATGCTTGTTGTGAGAAGCTCTGGTTTGTGAGAAGCATATACCCGAACCTGCCCCAAATGGGAAAAATTTTTTACCACGACATGTTGATGCCGCTCCATGATAGCATGCCAAGTTTCATGAATTTCAGACGAGTTTTGGATTTACTAACCAGGCATCTCAACATTTTGCCGGCAATCAACAGTGCCCTGGTGTTTGAATTTCATTCCAATCTCTTGCATGGGACCTAGAAATTCACCCAAGGACACACATGTGATTTTTCAACCAACTTTAGTGCATTGGAGCATGTGCTTGTAGTTCAAATTTGAATTATGCACATAAAATGCCTACAAAACCCAGTTGTTGGATCACGGGTTTCGGCAAAACCCTCAAGGTTCGAACACTGGGGTGCGCGCGAAGACTTCCTCCCTACCGATCCACGCCCTAGCTCGCTAAGATCTCGCGGGCGAATTCGACGAACTCACGACACAAAAGGCACAAGATTTATACTGGTTCGGGCCACCGTTGTGGTGTAATACCCTATTCTAGTGTGGTGGTGGTGGATTGCCTCTTGGGCTGATGATGAACAGTACAAGGGAAAGAACAGCCTCCTGAGGTTGAGGTGTTCTTGTGCTCGGTGTGTGGCTAAGGGTTGGCTCTAGATCTCACTCACTTGCCCTCTACTGTGGTGGCTGGTTCTACTTATATAGGCCCTGGTCCTCTCCCCAAATATTGAGCGGGAAGGGAGCCAACAACGGCCAATTTGAAAGGGGACAGCTATTACAGCTTATCCTGACAAAAGCGGTCTTCGCCTGCGAAAGGCTCTGGTGGTGACGCCGCGTTGGGCTCCATGGTGACCTCCGTCTTGCCGTCCTGCTGGTCTTGGTCTCGTTGCACTGATATGGAAACCTTTGCTTGATGCCTCGGTACTCCGCGCCCGCGCTTGCCTCCTTAGCACCAAAAAGGAAACAAGGACGCTACGCTCGCTGGCGCCCGCCTGATCTTGATCGTCATGGCTCATGTCACGAGAGCCTCGCGAGGTTTGCCCTGCCTTGATCTCTCCGCTCCTCGCGAGGCAACCTGGTGAGGCCGCTCCTGAGGAGGTCTTGCGTCGTCCGCCTCGCGAGGCTTGGCCCCTCGCGAGGGTCTTGAATGCCTTGTTGATGAAGATGGGCCATACAGGCCCGCTAGCACAGCCACGCCGCGGGCCGCAGGCAGGCACGTGTGGGGACCCCCGTTCCCAGAATGCCGACAGTAGCCCCCGGGCCCAAGGCACGCTCGGGCTTGGCTTCGAGGCGAAGCCAAAGGTCAATTGCGGAGCGCCA
The DNA here is from genome assembly GCF_002575655.3 of Aegilops tauschii subsp. strangulata. Lineage (NCBI taxonomy): Eukaryota > Viridiplantae > Streptophyta > Magnoliopsida > Poales > Poaceae > Aegilops > Aegilops tauschii. The sequence goes on from NC_053040.3 coordinate 328,343,378, forward strand.
CGGGCCCCAAAAGCCTGCGGCCTTGGTCGACGCGTGGCGGTTGATTGGACGTGGGCGTCTCCGCTTCCCCACACTGCCTCGGCAACTGCCCGGCTTAACAAGAGGCTGGCGTGGACAATGCTTGCTTTCACTGCTCCCCTTCGCCTTGCTTCAGATCCCCTTTCTCGCTCCTCGCTCCTCGCTACCGTAACCTCCAGATCTGCTCCAATCTTGCTCCGCATCTGCGACCGATGGCGCCGCGCAAGGTTAAGGCCTCCTCAGCGGCGACTTGGTACGAGCCAGCTCTTGAAGCGCCGAACGCCACGGAGAAGTGCCTAGCCGCCACGCGTTTGCTGGCGGCGGGGGAGAGCAACGAGAGGGGGAAGACGGAGCTCCGGCTTGCCTCCGACGTGCCGGAGCCTGAGGGAAGCACCTTCTTCCCCTTCTTCACGAGCAGCATCTCCGCCGGGTTGATTCCCCCTTCTCTGACTTCTTCTATGAGGTCCTCGACCACTACGGGCTGCAGGTGCTGCATCTTCATCCCAACTCCATCCTCCTCATGTCCATCTTCGCCTACTACTGCGAGGCGTATCTGGGCGTGATGCCGTCCGTGGCTCTTCTGCGCCACTTCTTCTTTCTTCGTGTCAGTGAGGGGCACGTCTCCGGGTGCGCCAATTTCATCGCATCCGACAAGGCCAAATCGATCTCGAACACCGGGAAGAGAGCCGACAACATCCGGGCCAAATGGGTCATGATGGACGCCAAGTGCGTCCACCCGCACTTGGCATTGCCGACGGAGGCACCCCAGTCTAACAAGGGGTGGCCTCGTGCAGAGCTCACTGACGAGCGGGCATCGTCGGTGTTGGAGCAGATGAAGACTGACTTGAAGCCGGGCAACGCGGAGGCGGCCAAAGTGACCGGGGCTATGCTCCTGAGGGAATTCTTGACGCTGCGCGTTGCTCCACTTCAGGTGCGCACGCCCTTTGTGGAGGCTTGGAGATGAAGAAGACAAGATTTGCCTGAGGCCAGGGGCCCTGCCTGACGATGAGCTGACTGTTGTCCTGCGCCTCCTGGTTGGGGACAACCAGGAGTACCCGCCGAGCGCCTTCGTTCCTTTGTTCCTCCGCAAGGACTGGGAGCCAATCGTGGCCTCCAGGCCGACCTTTGACGCGCGTGGGCTGGTGCCGCCGTCGCCCACCGGGGCCTCTGCCATGCTGAAGCCGGTGGAGCTGTCTTCTCACGAGTCCCGCGGGAAGGAGGAAGAGGAGGTGGACTCGGAGGAGACCCATGAGGAGATGGGAGAAACCTCCCCCTTGAGCAAGGCCGAGATCCTCCGCGCCCTGCCAGACGACGCCGAGATCGACGCCCGCCAGGAGGGGGGAAGCTACCCCTCATCACTACAATGGGAAGATCGTCGCTGGTCTCCCGAGATGCTGCCTCCACCTTGACACCACCTGGAGCCGCCTCCAGCCCTTCTGATGCGCCGTCTTCTGCTCCCGGAGCCCGTGTGCCCTCTCCCCAAGCTCCAAAGCTTTCGGGCTTCAGGCTCCCCAAGAGGAGGAGGAGGAGGAGGAGAAGAAGGAGAAGAAGGAGGAGGAGGAGTTGGAGGAGAGGACGGCTAGTCTGTTGGAGGCGGAGAACCGGAATGACGCGTCTCACCGGGCCCTATACGAGCTCCTTGTGGTAAGTTTCTCCTGCATATTAGCCAAATCATGAACGTAATGTTCGTTTCATTACTAACTAATATGACTGACTCGTGAAAACAAATGTGCAGTCTGTGTGCGAGAAAAACGGTCATACCCCTCCGCCGATGCCCCAGATTGGTATAGTGGACACGGTGAGTTTCATTTGAATGGTCATTAGTTACTAGTATTCACATTTCAGTTGCATCATGCTAACGAGACATTGCAAATGATCTTTGGTGCAGCATGCCTCCCAACAAGCATCGACCGATCCTTCTCCGTCTCGCACTGGCGCAACCCCGACCCCGACCGGTCCTTCTTCGTGTGGCACTGGCGCAAACCCGACCGGTCATTCACCTCCGTGATGAAGGTAAGTTTTCTCTAGTGTTTTGCTTACGAAATGCATAAAGACCTAGACTTAGCTTTATTTCCTCCAAAATGCTTACCATAATGACCTAGACTTAGCTTATCTTCCTGCAAAATGACATAATTAGCTTAGTTAGCTCCAAAATGATCTATACTTTGCTTTATTTCCTCTGAAATGACCTAAGTTAGCTCTAATATGCTAAGTTATCTCTAATATGCTTAGTTACCTAGGTTTGCTCAATAATGACATACACTTAGCTTACATATGTAAAAAAATGGCATAATTAGCTTACTTAGGTTTGAAATGGCATAGCAATCTTGGTAACCTCATATATGTCATATAGTTAGCTTATTTTCCTCGAAAATGACATAATAAGCCTAATTAGCTCCAAAATGATCAATTTTACCTAAGTTAGCTCCAAAATGACCTAAGTTAGCTCTAAAATTCTAAATTAGCTCTAATATGCTTAGTTACCTGGGTTAGCTCAATAAAGACCTATAATTAGCTTACTTATGTCAAAAATGGCATAATATGCTTAGTTAACTCAAAATGGCATAATTAGCTAGGTTAGCTCCAAAATGACCAAGTTTACCTAGGTTAGCTCCAATATGATCCATTTTACCTAGGTTAGCTCCAAAATGACCTATTTACCTAGCTTAGCTCTAAAATGACCTACACGTTTAGCATTTTTACCTAGCTTAGCTAAAAAATGGCATTTTTTCCTACCTTAGTTAGAAGAAGAAGAAGATAAAGAAGAGGAGAGGAGAAAAGGAAAGAGAATATAAATTCTTCTTATTCTTTTTCTTCTTCTTTTCTTCTTTTTCTTCTAGCTAGTATTCTTCTTCATCTTCTTCTAACTTTCATCTTTCCTATTTTTGCAGATTTGCTTTAGATGAGGAACTTGCATTGATGGAGTGTACTCTTCTCCTTGTGCTTCCTTTTGGATATGTTGATATGTTGGATATGTTGTTGGAAACTTGTTTTGGATATGTATGTATGGATATGTTGTCGGAAACCATTGTATATGTTGGATATGTTGTTGGAAACTTGTATGTTGGATATGTTCAGTGGAAACTTATTGTTGGTATGATTGTTGAAATTGTTTTCAAATGTGTGTGTGTATATATATCTGAAATTCTGTCAAATTGAATGAATTTAAGAAAAAAATAGGGGCTATACAGGTACTTTGCCATCTGCTGGCAGCAGAAGGCAAAGCTGCCACGTGGCAGCTACCTGTGCAACCTGGGGGCATTGGGCTGGCCTATATGGTTGCTTTGCCATCTGCTATCAGACGGCAAAGCCCTTTGCATCTTTACCGTCTGCCAGCAGATGACATAGCATGCCACGTGGCAGCTACCTGGCCTGGCCTATATGAGGGCGAGGCGGCGTGCCTCCAGGGTCTCGGCGTCGGCGTCGGCCGGGATGGGGACGGATAAGTCATGCGTCGCCGCTTGCAGGGCGTCGTGGGCGTTCTCGCCCGAGTTGGCGACGTGGCTGATGACCAGCACTTCGGTGACAGCGCTGCTACCGCTGTCAGCTCGAGGGAGAGGGTCGTCGAAGACCACCACGTCGGAGGGGTAGGCGTCGAGCGATGCCGAGTCGGAGTCGACAAGCATCGGGTCAGTGGAGCCGACCGACTCCAAGCCCACAGCAAGCTCGCTGGAGACGTGAAGTTGGTCGAGGAGGCTGATGAGGCAGCTCTCGGGGTAGTCCGTGCCCGCGTCGGACGCGGGCTCGTCAGAGGTGCGAGTCTCGCCGAGCAGATCGGCGAGGCGGCTCGCTGCGCAGACGTCGTCGACGCCTTGCAGCGCGTCGGGGCAAACACCGTCGGGCGCAGCAGGCTGGGTGCGCTCGCGGGGGAGGAAAAGGGTTCCCGTCCAGAACAGGTCTCCAGACGACGGTGCACCTGGCCCCACGGTGGGCGCCAAATGTCGGGTGGTAGGTGCGACATATGCCAACGGGTGGCTTATCATTGTGGGAGCCAGTAAGACGTCGCCGGTGCCTGGAAACGGGATGAGGCGAAGGCATGCACGCCGGCGAATCTTACCCAGGTTCGGGGCTCTCCGTGGAGATAACACCCCTAGTCCTGCTCTGCGGGGTCTCCGCATGATCACTAGACCAAAACAAGTAGCTACAAGTGCTCCTTGAGCTGTTGGGTTCGAGGGATAAGAAGAGCAAGGCTAGCCCTTCCTTTCTCTCGATCTGGTGTGTGTGTAACTCTATGAGACCAGCCCTTTGCATGGGTGCCCCGGGGGGTTTATATAGGCCTACCCCCAGGGGTACAATAGTAATCCGGCTGGGTGCGGGCCCCAGCCGTCAGTGTCTGTGTTCGCCGACTTCTCCGCCGGCCATTGGGGCCCGCCGACTGGTGGGTCCCGCCGGCTGCCGGCCTCTTGGTCGACAGGCCGGCCCCACCGTTTGGGGGTCTTGTCGGCGGCTGGTTACTGTTGCCTCGCCCCTGATGACGAGGGCTTTGTCGAGGTAAGCATGGCTACAGTGTAGCCGCCTTGTGGGCTCTCACTGTAGCCTTACCTCGTCTTGTCTCCTTAATGTGGCACATGTTTCGAGGGAGGGAGGTAGCCAGCCTCCGGGGGCCGGCTACACCCCTGGCCGACTAGGGGAGGCCGGGCCGCCTTTGAGCGTCTCTCTAGCTAAAGGGGCCCGCCGCCCGCGGGCCGTACCGGCGTCTGTTGTGGATGACGTCGAGGCTAATATGGCTACAGTGCCGCGTCGGACGGGTGATGGTTGACCCGTACGGCTCCCTGTGGCCATGCCTGCTTCGGGATTCGAGGGTAGTGGGCTGTACTGTGGCCACGCCCCGTCTTATCACCGTTATGAGGGCATAGTTTTGGTGGGTGCGGTCTTGGCCGGCTTCTTGGAGTCGGCGTTCTTCATGGCCGGTTTTTGGGAGTCGGTCCTTTTGGAGCCGGCCTCCTGGAGTCGGCCGTCTCGTAGCTTTCTTGGGGAAGGTTTCTGGGACTGGGTCGCCTTCTGAAGTCGGCCCCTGGGATAGCCGGCCGGGGGAAGGCGGCCCTGGGCTTCGAATGCTTGAAGGCTTAAATGGCCTGATAAATTCTCGAAGAGCCATGGGAGTCGGTTAGGCTACCCGTGGCTATTTACTCCGACAGTACTCCCCGAAGCTGATTGAGCTTCGAGGTTGGGTGGGAGTCGAGAAGCTCGGTCAGCTTCCTATCTTGACGAGTGGGAGCCGGCTTCGGTTGGGCGCGCCGTCTCGGCGAAATTTTTGAGGTCGGAGGGCGGGAGTCTGCGGCTCGCGCGCCGGGCTGCGGGCCGACCACTTGCCGCCTGCGAACCACGTGGCATCCCTTGGCTAAAAAGCCTGCCAGCCCACGCGCGCGACAAGATGTCGCCGCAGGCCGGGGGCCCGCAACTCCCACGCCCGGGCCCAGGCGCGGATTCTCTGCGGCCCAAAGTCGCTCGCACGTCTTCCTGCGGCGGTTTCGGCATGTCTTTAGGGCGCAGTTAATCGTGGGGCGCGGGGGAAGTGGGTGCAGTTAATCCCACGTCCCACCCCATGCCTCGCCTCCTCGGCTTCGCCGCGCGAGGCTATAAGTAGGGGGAGGGGGGAAGCGGCTGGCGCTCGCACGCCCCTTTCCTCTCCGCCATCTTCTTCCTTCTGCTCTCCCTCACAGCAGCGTCTCGCCGCCGTGCCGTTCCACCACTCCTTTCTCCACCGCCGCGCTCATTCTCGCCGGCCTCACGCCGCAATGCAGTACGGCAGGGATTGGGACGGCTCCAACGTCCATGAGGACCACGTCGAGTTCCTCCGCAAGACGCGGCGGCTGCCCGGCGCGGACAAGGTGCGGGTCCGTCTTGCGCCTGCGAAGGAGATCACGCCGGAGCCGGAGGAGGGCGAGCGGGTGGTCTTCCGCTCGCATTTCTTGCGCGGCATCGGCTTGCCCGTGAGCGCCTTCTTCCGCTCCTTTCTAGAATTCTACCAACTCCAGCCGCACCACCTCACCCCGAACACGGTGGTGCTGCTGTCCGCCTTCGTCACCTTGTGCGAAGGCTACCTCGGCGTCCTCCCCACCCTCGAGCTCTGGGGGAGTTCTTCCAGTCCAAGCTGGGCACGCGTATGCAGGGCGTGCTGGCTCAGAGTGGCGCCTTCATCGCGATGCGGAGGGTGACAGCCGACAACCCCTTCCCCGTCATCACGCTGATCCAGTCGGTGAAGCTATGGCAGAAGTCATACTTCTATGTGAAGAACGTCGCCCCGCAAGGCGACTACGTCAATTTTCCGGCTTATGAAGCCGGCCCGCCGGCGGGGAGGAGGCCCCAGTGGTCCTATCGGGCCGTAACGCTGACGCCGGCTGGAGCCGCGGCTGTCGCCCGACTGCGGGTGATGATCCAGTCGAAGGGCTTAACCGGGCCCGACCTGCTGGCCGCCTTCGTCACGCGCCGGGTGCTCCCGCTCCAGAGCCGCCCTCATCTGATCTGTCAGATGAGCGGCCAGCTTGATCCGAGTCGGATGTGCACCAAAGACATGCCGCACGACGAGGTGGCCCACATGGTGAACTACCTTGCAACCTGCAAGCTCTCCGCGGAGTGGCAGTTTGGCAAGGAGCCATATTGCCGAGCTCACCCGCCACCCACGGTATGTTCTCTTTTTCCCTTTCTTCTCTTAGCTTTGTCGCCGAGTTCCTTTTGGCCGACTCTGACTTGCCGGCTTGTCTCGACAGAGCCCTCTTCTTCGGCCTACAGGCGGGTCGGACGCGGGGCGCCGATTCGTCCCCGACCGTACGGAGCACGACCTGGAGGACCCCGACTTGGGGGCGGCAGCCATGGATGACAACACCGAGGCGGGCGGTGGCCAAGCCGGCGGCGAGGCAGGCGGCTCCGGGCTTGGGATCAGCTTCGACGATTGGCCGGACGACGACGAGGCGGAAGTCGTCCCACGCCGTCAGCCGGCGTCTGGCCACTGCGCGGGTTCCTCCGCCGCACCGCCTGCTCGGGGCGGCGGGCAAAAGCGTCGTGCCGCGCCGGGCTTGTTCGCCAGTCAGCCGAAGAAGCCCAGAGGCGGGGCAACGGCGACCAGGCGGGAAGAGGCGGCCGTGAAGGCGGCCCGCTTCCGCAAGGCGGTGAAGCAGCCGCAGACGGTGTCGGCGTAAGTATATACTCCTTCATGTATTCTTTCCTCTTTTCTCTGGTAGTTCCTGAATCCTTGCTCTTTCTCAAAAAACCAGGGCTCCATTGTCGCCCGAGCGGGTTGCTGCCGCCTCCGTCGTTGGGTCGCGGGGAGGATCCGGGAGCACTACTCGCCGCGTGGACCCCCGTGCCGATCTTCAGGCGACGACGGAGCGGAACGCGCGGGAGGCGCGGGAGGAGCGGGAGGTGCGGGAGGCGGAGGCATTGAGGGCGGCCGCCGCCAAGGCGGCGCAGGAGGAGGAAGCGGCGAAGGCGCGCACCGATGCCACGGCCAAGGCCCAAGCGGAGGCTGCGGCTGCGGCGACGGCGGAGGAGGCCTTGGTGGTCACCCCACTGCGCGTCGCGGCGCCTGGGGCCCTAGAGCCCTCGCCAGAAGAAGCCGGCGGTGACCAGCCGGGGCTGGAAAGGGAGGACGACATCGTCGTCCTGGAGAGGGAGGCGGCACCGGCCCCGCCGACTGGGGCAACTCAAGGCGGCCAGCCTAACCTGCCGCCTGTGCAATCGGCCGGGGGCGAGCCGGCCGCGAGGACTGATCTGATGGTCCGGACGCCGTCGCGCCAGCGCGCGGGGAAGGCCGCATCAGAGCCGCAGCCGGCCGCGGGCTCCAGCTCGTCGGCCCAGGATATGGAGGCGGCCAGCGTCAGCTCGGGGTGGACGCCGGGCGGAGGGACGGCCGTGATGAACGTGGCCGCGCAGGACGTCCGGACCTGGCTCCAAGCCCAGGCTACGGCGCTGAGGAAGTACAACGACGAGTTCCTTGCGACGCGGGCGGCCATCCGGATTGGTCTTCTTGTCTTTGCTCTTTTGATCTTGATTTCTTCCATGGGGGCGCGTCAGCGCACCCACTGGGTGTAGTCCCCAAGTTCCGAGTCGGCTGCTGAACAGGCGGCTTGGAACTTCCTAGCAGACATTGTTTTGCTATTCTTGTTCTTATTCGCTCTTCTGCCTGACTTGCAGGACTACCACAACCTCCGCGCGGCTGCCTTCAACTCCCAGGCTCGGGAGCTAACCCAGAAGACTGCTGACCTATCTGAGAGCCGGGGTAAGTGCTTTGTCTTTTATCTCACGTGAGGGCGCGTCAGCGCACCCACTGGGTGTAGTCCCCGAGATTCGGGCCAACTGCTGAGCAGTCGGGTCGGATCTTCCTTGATGACTTCTTCTTATTGCTTCTTTTTTCTCTGCCATCCCTGCAGCGGCCAACGCCAGTCTAAGGGAGTAGCTGGGAGGGTCTCAGGCCGCCCTCCGCGCTAAGGAGGCCGAGTTTGCCGCCTTGGCGCAGGAGCGTGACCGCCTGGCCAAGAGGTTGGCCGACCAGGAGGAGAGCCACAAGGCGGCCCTGAAGGCGGTGCAGGATAGCGAGGCCGCCCTCCAGGCCGAGTATGAGACAGAGGCGGCTAGCTGGGCCGAAATGAAGCAGACGCTGATCGACGGCTATGGCCAGATCAAAGATTTGGTTGACGGTAAGACGCCTTCTTCTTCGTTCTTGCTTGCCGCCTGCCGTTTTGGCTCGTTTTCTGACTTGGTGTTTTTTCTCTTCTTTCTCCTTCTTTCTTGCGCAGAGTACTTCCCTGGCTACTCTACCGCCGCCAACCAGGTCACCGAGGCCCGCCGCGAGGCACAGAGGCAGGCTGGCGCCGAGATCGCGCCAAACGCTCGCCGGTCGCTGGAGGAGCAGCTCTTGGCGATCCAGGCTCGCCTCCAGCCGGCTCATCGCCTGCTCCACCGGCTTCAACGTGTCGGGGCGCAGGTGTTGGCCGCTCTCTGGTCCGGTGAAGTGATTCCCCGCACCCCCAGTCGGACTGCCGACTGGCTGGAGGTGGCGGTCGGCCGCTTCGAGGCCTGGAAGGCTTCGGCGGCTCGGTCCGGCGCCAGGCGGGTGCTGGAGTTCATCAAGGCCTGGTATCCCGGGCTGAGTCTGGACCAGCTGGCCACCTGGCGGCAGCAGGCCGACACGGAGCTGGAGCCGGCGCGGCCAGCTATCATCCGGCGGGCTTCAGCGATCGCCGACTACATCGACACCAGCGCCTTCGCCCCTGAGGTGGACGACAACGGTGTTGCCCAGCCGGAGGAATGGTTCGGGCTGAACCCGGCAGACGGCGAAGACTCGGCGGAGGAGATCGACTCCAGTGACGAGGGCGAAGAGGAGGAGGAGGGTGAAGACGCCGGGCCGGATGGTGGAGCGGCCGGTCAGCCTCAGCTTGACCGTGCCTCCAGCAACACGGCACGCGCGGGTGCACCGCCTGCAGCCGGCGATGATCAAGCCAAGACCCGCTAGCCGGCCCCTCCTCCAGCCGGTGGCGCCGTCTCCACCGACCAACCCGGCTCCCATGCCGCGCCTTTAGTCTAGTCTGCTATCTTTATTTTCCTGTCTTATCACTTTTGGAACAACATTTTGTTAAGTTTGCACAATTCCACCCACTGGGGGTGTATTCGAACTACGCTGATTGCCGGCCTGTTGGGGGCTTTATATGTAGATATGATTATGCATGCGTTTGGCTTTCCCTGGTTCTTTGCTTTTCATCCTTCTGCTGTTTCCTTTGCCGCCCTCCCTTGGTTGTCGCCTCCCCAGTCGGACAGTTGCTCTGTAATCTGTGGCTGGAGGAGTGCTTGGCCAGTTGGGAGGGCAAGTACTCTAGCTTTGTTGGATTATAGCGAAGTGTTTGGGAAGCTGGCCAGCCGGCTATTCTGACAGCCGGCAAGCGTGGTTGGAGGCCGTCTTTTTGCTATATAAGTTCGTTAGTCCTTAGCCGTTTTTCGTGTGGACAGTCGGTTCTTCGAGCTGCGACTTTCAACAAGAGAGGACTCGGGAGCTGGCACACTACTTGTCTGACTTCAGGTGGAACTGTAATATAACTTAAGGCGGCCAGTCCCCGGGCCGACTAGTTGAACCCGGTGCCAGACAGAAATCAAATGTAATAATACATTCATGAATATGACACTCGTCATTCATAGATAAAGGAAGGCAGTCCCCGAGTGCCCCTCGGGGGGCCTGTTGTTTCATACTTAATACAAAAGGGTAGCATGATACATACTGCTTTTAACTGTAAAATCTTCTCAGGAGGTTCGCGTTCCATGGCCTCTCCGACTCCTTGCCAGAATCATCCCTCTTGCGTGCTCTTGGCTTTTGCGCGTCGATCAGGTAGTAGGAGTCGTTGCCTAGTGCCTTGCTGATGACGAAAGGGCCTTCCCAAGGGGCCGAGAGCTTGTGCTGGCCGGCTGTTCGCTGGATCAGCCGAAGCACAAGGTCACCCTCCTGGAAAGATCTTGGCTTGACCTTGCGGTTGTGGTAACGGCGCAACCCCTGCTGGTAGATGGTGGACCGGCTGAGGGCTAACAGCCGGCCTTCTTCCAGCAGGTCGACGCCGTCTTCTCACACTTCCTTGGCCTCCGCCTCCGTGTACATGGTGACCCGAGGCGAGTCGAACTCGATGTCGGTTGGGATGACAACCTCGGCACCATATACAAGGAAGAACGGAGTGAAGCCGGTTGACTTGTTGGGGGTAGTACGCAGACTCCAGAGGACAGCCGGCAGCTCATCGAGCCAGCAGCCGGCCGATCGCTCAAGTGGTACGACCAGTCGGGGCTTGATGCCGGAGAGGATGAGTCCATTTGCTCGCTCGACCTGGCCGTTTGACTGCGGGTGGGCAACGGACGCTAAGTCCAGTCGGATACCCTGCGTCGCGCAGAAACGTGCCAGTGCTCCTTTGGCAAAGTTTGTGCCGCTGTCGGTGATGATGCTGTGCGGCACGCCGTACCGAATAGTGATGTCGGTGATAAACGTCACGACAGTCGGCCCGTTCAGCTTCTTGATCGGCTTCGCTTCGATCCACTTGGTAAACTTGTCCACGGCGACAAGCAGATGTGTCAAGCCGCCGCGGGCTGTCTTGAATGGGCCCACCATGTCCAGTCCCCAGACGGCAAAGGGCCAGGTGAGGGGGATGGTCTTGAGTGCAGAAGCCGGCAGGTGTTGCTTGGAACTGAAGACTTGGCATCCTTTGCAGCTCTTGACTATCTCTTTGGCATCTTCCAAAGCAGTCGGCCAAAAGAAACCGTTGCGGAAAGCTTTGGCCACAAGTGATCTTGAGGCTGCGTGGTGGCCGCATTCGCCTTGATGGATATCCTTGAGGATTGCCACTCCTTTCTCTGGCTCGACACAGCGCTGGAAGACTCCAGTGACACTGCGCTTGACAAGCTCTCTGTTTATTATTGCATATGCTCCGGCTCGTCGTTGCACTAGTCTTGCTGAGATCTCATCAGCCGGCAGCTCTCTGTTGACTAGGAATTTGAGGATGGGCTGGGCCCATGATGGAGCTGTGACTTCTTCTACTGTTAGTACGGCCACCATGACTCGGGTGGGTGGGTCGGGTGGCGTGAAATTGGAGTTGGCCACCGTTTCTTGTGTTGCTGCAGTCCCCGGGCCGACTGCTGCAGTCCCCGGGCCGACTGCTGCAGTCCCCGGGCCGGGTTCTGAAGTCCCCGTGCCGCCTGCGGGGTTCTTCCAGTCGGATCCGGCTGCATGGGGGGCAGGCGGTACGAAGATAGAGTCCGACTCTGGAGACGGCTTGATGGACGGCTTGAGGAGGCGCTGGAGGGAGACACCGGTCGGTATGGCCTGTCGGGTGGAGCCGATCCGCGCCACGGCATCTGCTTGGTCGTTGTCGGCCCGTGGTACGTGAAGGAATTCGCACCCTTCGAAGTACCCACTGATCTACTGGACGAGGAATCGATAGCTCGCCATGTTTGCATCCTTGGCGTCCCAGTCGCCAGATGACTGCTGGACCACCAAGTCTGAGGCGACTGCGTTGACCTCTTGGTGCTGTCGGCGCCGACTGCGCTTATCTTCAACCTGGCTTGTGAAGACAACGTAGGCGGCGTGCTCTTCGGGGAACTCATCTTGAATGGCTCCGACTGCTGGTCGAGCCGCCAGCTGCTGGGGGGATGGAGGCGGCGGGCCGGGAGGTGGAGGCGGCACCAGCCCCTCGCCCTTGGAGATCCGTGTGAGCCAGTGGCACTTTCGGGTCGTGTGGTTGGACGGCTTCGCGCCGCTGTGGAACTTGCAGGGGGCATCGAGAGTCTGCTCGTAGGTGAAGGCCGGCTGCCAAGCCGGCCTGCCACCCTTCTTCTTGGGAGTGGGTCGCTCTTCGGGCTGCTCATCTTCAACTGTGGCCACTTGTCGACTGGTGGAAGGCGGCATAGGGGCCTTGCGCTTGTGATCGTTCTGGTAGGGGCGCCGATTGGGGTCGCCAGCCGGCGTCTTGGGAGCCGGAGCGATAATCTTCCCAGAGGCGTCCACTCGGAGTTCGGTCTTCATCGAGGAATCGGCCGTGGCGTACTTGTCCGCGATGATCAGTAGTTCGTCGAGGGTAGCCGGCTCGTCGCAGAGGAGTCGGTGCTTGAGAAGGGTGCCCTCTCGGCACCCGGCGGTGAAGTACTCGATGGCCTGAACCTCGTGCACCCCCTCGCAGGAGTTGCGGAGCTCGTCCCACCGCGTGAGGTAGTCGCGGGTCGACTCGTTTGGCTCTTGGACGCATAGGGAGAGTTGGCGAGGCTTGGGAGGCCGCTTGTACGTGCTGGTGAAGTTGCGGACAAAGACTTCCGTGAAGTCCAGCCAGCTGTTGATGCTGTAGGGCTTGAGGCTGTTGAGCCAGGTGCGCGCCGTGCCCTGCAGCATGAGGGGGACGTACTTCACGGCTACGCGCCGATTGCCGTTGGCTATGCTGACAGCAGTAGAGTAGTCGATGAGCCAATCTTCCGGCTTCACAGAGCCGTTGTACTTGGGCGTATCTCTGTGGAGCGAGAACCCTTTGGGGAAGGGCTCGTCACGGATGCGGGGGCCAAAGCATGGCGGACCGACATCGTCTTCTTCTTCTAGCACCAGGGACCGAGCCAGGCGGTCGATCCGGTGGCGGGCGTCGTTCTCGCCGACTCCTTCACGGTGGCCTAGTCGGCCACCAAGAGTCGGGTGCGTGACAGGCGGCGGGGTGGGATGTCTCTCTCCTCGAGGTGGCGGAGGAGGCGGATTTCCTTGGCGCTCCACCGCTCGAGGGCGGCCTTCCGCGTCGCGCTCGATGGTGATTCGAGTCCGGCTGCGGCTAGCAGCCGGCTCCTTGTCTTTTCTTGCGCGGGCGCCGCTCGCAGTCGGTGACCGGGATGTCGCGGCGTGCTCTCGGCGCGGGGGAGGACTCTCAGCGCGGGCGCCGGCTTCGTGCCGTTCTGCGGTTGCGTCGATCAATTGCTGGATTCGCCTTGTCATGTAGGGGAGTTCATCGGCTCCCAGCCTATTTAGCTCTTCAGCGGCCGCCTGAGCGGCTCGCAGATTCTCGAGCGGGGTGGCGTAGACGGGACGGTCCGCCCCCAACATGCTGGCGATGGCCGCGCCGCGCTTCTGGACGAGGCTGGCTCGGCTCGGCCCGCCATGAGGCGGCGTGCCAAAGGTGGCATGGTCGACTTCGCGCTGGTGAGCCTCGGTGAGGCGTCTCATGGAGGCTATCTTCTGGCCTTCCGCGATGAGGGCGAGGCGGCGTGCCTCCAGGGTCTCGGCGTCGGCGTCGGCCGGGATGGGGACGGATAAGTCATGCATCGCCGCTTGCAGGGCGTCGTGGGCGTTCTCGCCCGAGTTGGCGACGTGGCTGATGACCAGCACTTCGGTGACAGCGCTGCTACCGCTGTCAGCTCGAGGGAGAGGGTCGTCGAAGACCACCACGTCGGAGGGGTAGGCGTCGAGCGATGCCGAGTCGGAGTCGACAAGCATCGGGTCAGTGGAGCCGACCGACTCCAAGTCCACAGCAAGCTCGCTGGAGATGTGAAGTTGGTCGAGGAGGCTGATGAGGCGGCTCTCGGGGTAGTCCGTGCCTGCGTCGGACGCGGGCTCGTCAGAGATGCGAGTCTCGCCGAGCAGATCGGCGAGGCGGCTCGCTGCGCAGACGTCGTTGACGCCTTGCAGCGCGTCGGGGCAAACACCGTCGGGCGCAGCAGGCTGGGTGCGCTCGCGGGGGAGGAAAAGGGTTCCCGTCCAGAACAGGTCTCCAGACGACGGTGCACCTGGCCCCACGGTGGGCGCCAAATGTCGGGTGGTAGGTGCGACATATGCCAACGGGTGGCTTATCATTGTGGGAGCCAGTAAGACGTCGCCGGTGCCTGGAAACGGGATGAGGCGAAGGCATGCACGCCGGCGAATCTTACCCAGGTTCGGGGCTCTCCGTGGAGATAACACCCCTAGTCCTGCTCTACGGGGTCTCCGCATGATCACTAGACCAAAACAAGTAGCTACAAGTGCTCCTTGAGCTGTTGGGTTCGAGGGAGAAGAAGAGCAAGGCTAGCCCTTCCTTTCTCTCGATCTGGTGTGTGTGTAACTCTATGAGACCAGCCCTTTGCATGGGTGCCCCGGGGGGTTTATATAGGCCTACCCCCAGGGGTACAATAGTAATCCGGCTGGGTGCGGGCCCCAGCCGTCAGTGTCTGTGTTCGCCGACTTCTCCGCCGGCCATTGGGGCCCGCCGACTGGTGGGTCCCGCCGGCTGCCGGCCTCTTGGTCGATAGGCCGGCCCCACCGTTTGGGGGTCTTGTCGGCGGCTGGTTACTCTTGCCTCGCCCCTGATGACGAGGGCTTTGTCGAGGTAAGCATGGCTACAGTGTAGCCGCCTTGTGGGCTCTCACTGTAGCCTTACCTCGTCTTGTCTCCTTAATGTGGCACATGTTTCGAGGGAGGGAGGTAGCCGGCCTCCAGGGGCCGGCTACACCCCTGGCCGACTAGGGGAGGCCGGGCCGCCTTCGAGCGTCTCTCTAGCTAAAGGGGCCCGCTGCCCGCGGGCCGTACCGGCGTCTGTCGTGGATGACGTCGAGGCTAATATGGCTACAGTGCCGCGTCGGACGGGTGATGGTTGACCCGTACGGCGCCCTATGGCCATGCCTGCTTCGGGATTCGAGGGTAGTGGGCTGTACTGTGGCCACGCCCCGTCTTATCACTGTTATGAGGGCATAGTTTTGGTGGGTGCGGTCTTGGCCGGCTTCTTGGAATCGGCGTTCTTCATGGCCGGTTTTTGGGAGTCGGTCCTTTTGGAGCCGGCCTCCTGGAGTCGGCCGTCTCGTAGCTTTCTTGGGGAAGGTTTCTGGGACTGGGTCGCCTTCTGAAGTCGGCCCCTGGGATAGCCGGCCGGGGGAAGGCGGCCCTGGGCTTCGAATGCTTGAAGGCTTAAATGGCCTGATAAATTCTCGAAGAGCCATGGGAGTCGGTTAGGCTACCCGTGGCTATTTACTCCGACAGTCGTCTGCTGGCAGACGGCAAAGATGCAAAGGTCTTTGTCGTCTGCCAGCAGAAGGCAAAGCACGCTATTAACCTCCTAGCGGACCTAACCTGCCACGTGCGCCGTCCAGGCTCTTTGCCGTCTGTTGGCGGACGGCAAAGACCATTTCATCTTTGTCGTCCTCCAGCGGACGGCAAAGAACCCTTTGTCGTATCTTATTCAGCCGGACCTGTTGCCGTCTGCTGGCGGACGGTAAAGGCCTTTGCCGTCCGCCAGGCATGCCTTTGCCGTCAGCCATGGCAGACGGCAAAGTGCCTGATTCCTGTAGTGATTTATTGATTGTCTTCCTTATGAGTGGCGGTCAGGGACGAGTGACGGTCTTTTCCTACCAATCTATCCCCCTAGGAGCATGCGTGTATTACTTTGTTTTGATAGCTAATAGATTTTTTGCAATAAGTATGTGAGTTCTATATGACTAATGTTGAGTCCATGGATTATACGCACTCTCAACCTTCCACCATTGCTACCCTCTTCAGTACCGTGCATTGCCCTTTCTCACCCCGAGAGTCGGTGCAAACTTCGTCATTGCATCCAAACCCCATGATATGATACGCTCTGTCACACATAAGCCTCCTTATATCTTCCTCAAAACAGCCACCATACCTACCTATCATGGCATTTCCATAGCCATTCCGAGATATATTGCCATGCAACTTCCATCATCATCATATACATGACTTGAGTGTTCATTGTCATATTGCTTTGCATGATCGTAAGATAGCTAGCATGATATTTTCATGGCTTGTCCATTTTTTGATATCTTTGCTATGCTAGATCATTGCACATCCTGGTGCACTGCCAGAGGCATTCATATGGAGTCATATTGTTCTAGATATCAAGTTGTAATATTGAGTTGTAAGGAAATAAAAGTGTGATGATCATCATTATTAGAGCATTTCCCCAGTGAGGAAAGGATGATGGAGACTATGATTCCCCCACAAGTTGGGATGGGACTCCGAACGAAAAAAAGAGGCCAAAAAAATGGGAGAGCCAAAAAAAGAGAGAAAAAGAGAAAAAATGAGAGAAAAAGAGAGAAGGGGCAATGCTACTATCCTTTTACCACACTTGTGCTTCAGAGTAGCACCATGTTCTTCATATAGAGAGTCTCTTGAGTTATCACTTTCATATACTAGTGGGAATTTTCATTATAGAACTTGGCTTGTATATTCCGATGATGGGCTTCCTCAAATGCCCGAGGTCTTCATGAGCAAGCAAGTTGGATGCACACCCACTTAGTTTCAGTTTGAGCTTTTATAAACTTATAGCTCTAGTGCATACGTTGCATGGCAATCCCTACTCCTCGCATTGACATCAATTGATGGGCATCTCCATTTACTGTTGATTAGCCGCATCGACGTGAGACTTTCTCCTTTTTTGTCTTCTCCACACAACCTCCACCATCATATTCTATTCCACCTATAGTGTTATATCCATGGCTCGCGCTCATGTATTGCGTGAAAGTTGAAAAGGCTTGAGAACATTAAAAGTATGAAAAAATTGCTTGGCTTGTCATCGGGGTTTTGCATGATGAAATACTTTGTGTGGTGAAGATGGAGCATAGCCAGACTATATGATTTTGTAGGGATATCTTTTTTTAGCCATGATATTTTGAGAAGACATGATTAGTTTATTAGTATGCTTGAAATATTATTGTCTTAATGTACAACTTTCATATACTTTTGGCAACTTTTCATACTATTTTTGGAACAAACATATTGATCCAGTGCCCAGTGTCAGTTCCTGTTTGTTGCAGGTTTTTTGTTTTGTAGAAAATGCATATCAAACGGAGTCCAAACACGATAAAAACTTACGGAGATTTTTTTTGGAATATATGTGAATTTTTGGAATTGGAATCAACGCGAGACGATGCCCGAGGCGGCGGTGATGACCCACAAGTATCGGGGATCTATCGTAGTCCTTTCGATAAGTAAGAGTGCCGAACCCAACGAGGAGCAGAAGGAAATGATAAGCGGATGTCAGCAAGGTATTCTCTGCAAGCACTGAAATTATAGGTAACAGATAGTTTTGTGATAAGATAATTTGTAACGAGCAACAAGTAACAAAAGTAAATAAAGTGCAGGAAGGTGGCCCAATCCTTTTTTAGCAAAGGACAAGCCTGGACAATTTCTTATATGAAGGAAAACGCTCCCAAGGACACATGGGAATTATCATCAAGCTAGTTTTCATCACGTTCATATGATTCGCGTTTGGTACTTTGATAATTTGATATGTGGGTGGACCGGTGCTTGGGTGCTGTTCTTACTTGAACAAGCATCCCACTTATGATTAACCCCTATTGCAAGCATCCGCAACTACAAAAGAAGTATTAAGGTAAACCTAACCATAGCATGAAACATATGGATCCAAATCAGCCCCTTACGAAGCAACGCATAAACTAGGGTTTAAGCTTCTATCACTCTAGCAACCCATCATCTACTTATTACTTCCCAATGCCTTCCTCTAGGCCCAAATAATGGTGAAGTGTCATGTAGTCGACGTTCACATAACACCACTAGAGGAGAGACAACATACATCTCATCAAAATATCAAACGAATACCAAATTCACATGACTACTAATAGCAAGACTTCTCCCATGTCCCCAGGAACAAACGTAACTACTCACAAAGCATATTCATGTTCGTAATCAGAGGGATATTAATATGCATATAGGATCTGAACATATGATCTTCCACCAAATAAACCAACTAGCATCAACTAGAAGGAGTAATCAACACTACTAGCAACCTACAGGTACCAATCCCAGACTTAGAGACAAGAATTGGATACAAGAGATGAACTAGGGTTTGAGAGGAGATGGTGCTGGTGAAGATGTTGACGGAGATTGGCCCTCTCCCGATGAGAGGAGCATTGGTGATGACGATGGCGATGATTTCCCCCTCTCGGAGGGAAGTGTCCCCGGCAGAACAGCTCCGCCGGAGCCCTAGATTGGTTCCGCCAAGGTTCCGTCTCGTGGCGGCGGAGTCTCGTCCCGAAAGCTTGCTTATGATTTTTCTTCGGACGAAAGACTTCATATAGCAGAAGATGGGCATCAGAGGGCCAACAGGGGGCCCACGAGGCAGGGGGCGCGCCCAGGGGGGTAGGGCGTGCCCCCCACCCTTGTGGCCAGGGTGTGGGCCCCCTCTGGTATTTCTTCCGCTCAGTATTTTTTATTATTTCCAAAAACAACTTTCGTGGAGTTTCAGGACTTTTGGAGTTGTGCAGAATAGGTCTCTAATATTTGCTCCTTTTCCAGCCCAGAATTCCAGCTGCCGGCATTCTCCCTCCTTGTGTAAACCTTGTAAAATAAGAGAGAATAGGCATAAGTATTGTAACATAATGTGTAATAACAGCCCATAATGCAATAAATATCGATATAAAAGCATGATGCAAAATGGACGTATCAACTCCCCCAAGCTTAGACCTCGCTTGTCCTCAAGCGGAAGCCGATAACGATAAATATGTCCACATGTTTAGAGGTAGAGGTGTCGATAAAATAAAATATGGACATGAGGGCATCATGATTAATCTTGTAACAGCAACATATATGGATGTTGTCATATGATTTCTTATGCTCAAGTAATAATCTATTCACAATGCAAAGTATGAATCAGAAACTTCATTGAGAACCAACAAACTATAATCTCAGTCATTGAAGCAATTGCAATTTATCATAACATCAGAAAGAGTCTATGTCAGAGCTTTTCAGCAAGTCCACATACTCAACTATCATTTAGTCTTTCACAATTGCTAACACTCACGCAATACTTGTGGTTACGGAGTTTTAATCGGACACCGAGAAAGATAGGGGCTTATAGTTTCGCCTCCCAACCTTTTACCTCAAGGGTAATGTCAACAATAATAACTCATGCTAACTTACATCCAATTAGATATATATGTCAGGATCTTTCCAACACACTGTGCTTGCCAAAGGATAAAATGTAAAAAAGAAAGGTGAAGATCACCATGACTCTTGCATAAGGTATAAGGTAATAATAAAAGATAGGCCCTTCGCAGAGGGAAGCAGAAGTTGCCATGCGCTTTCAGGGTTGGATGCACAAAATCTTAATGCGAAAGAACGTCACTTTATATTGCCACTTGTGATATGAACCTTTATTATGCAGTCCGTCACTTTTATTTCTTCCACATCACAAGATCGTATAAAGCTTATTTCCTCCACATCAATCAATCATACATATTTAGAGAGCAATTTTTATTGCTTGCACCGATGACAACTTACTTGAAGGATCTTACTCAATCCATAGGTAGATATGGTGGACTCTCATGGCAAAACTGGGTTTAAGGGTATTTGGAAGCACAAGTAGTATCTCTACTTGGTGCAAAGAATTTGGCTAGCATGAGGGAGAAAGGCAAACTCAACATGTTGGATGATCCATGACAATATACTTTATTTCAGATATAAGAAAACATAACCCATTACGTTGTCTTCCTTGTCCAACATCAACTCTTTAGCATGTCATATTTTAATGAGTGCTCCCAATCATAAAAGATGTCCAAGATAGTATATTTATATGTGAAACCTCTCTTTCTTTATTACTTCCTATTAATTGCAACGATGACCAAAGCTATGTTTGTCAACTCTCAACAATTTTTAATCATCATACTCTTTCTATGTGAAGTCATTACTTTGCATAAAATCAATATGATCTCTTTATTTCTTTTATTCCTTCCCTTTTCTTTTATTCCCTCAAGATCATAGCAAGATAATCAAGCCCTTGACTCAACACTAATCTTTATTATATAGCTCACGGACTCGATTACATAAAGGGATCACAAGCAAAACTCAAAACTAAATCATACTAAAACTTTATTCTACTAGATCAAGATATTACTAAAAGGATCGAACTAAGAAAAAGGGTAAAGATAGAGATGTGATGGTGATACGATACCGGGGCACCTCCCCCAAGCTTGGCAGTTGCCAAGGGGAGTGCCCATACCCATATGATTATGTCTCCTTTTTCGGGGATGGTGATGTGATATTCTTGGCGATGATTCCCCTCAGGATACGATTCTCCTCCTCGAGCTTGTTGACTTGCTGCTTGAGGTCCATTATTTCCTTATGAAGCTTTCCTGTAACGGCTAAAGCTCCTTGCACCCAAGGGTGTTGCATAGCTGCGGGAGAACAAGTGACACTCTTCTTCATATTTTCATAAGAAAGAAATCTAACATTGGAAGGGATAACCGAGTTTGGAATAGTCGAGCTCTGTAGTTCCCCCATCATGAATCCAGCTCCGAAGTGAGAAGTGGCTTCTTGATCCTCCTCCATGGCATCTATCCTCTTCAAATCATCCTCCATCTCTTCCTTCGTTGCTGGCCCAAAGTGGTCAGCATTGCTGTTTGTCCTTGATCTCGATGCCGGATGAGACACCCGGCTCTCCCCGACTGACTCTTGAGAAGACATCTTTCTATAATCTGCAGCAGCAACAGCTCGAAACAAAAACAGAGGATATTTGCGTGATACAGGAGTCAAAACCTGCGGGAGGTTATATAATGAATTTTTACCGACCAAAATACGTATCGTGCAAGAAAACGGAGTCCAGAGAGCACACGAGGTGCCCACGAGGTAGGGGGCGCGCCCAGGGAGGTAGGGCACGCCCTCCACCCTCGTGGAGCCCTCGTGTCCTTCCCAGACTGCTTCTTATTTTTCTATTTTTCTAAATATTCCAAAACAGAGAAAAATTGCCATTAGAACTGTTTTGGAGTCGGTTTACTTACCGTACCACATACCTATTCCTTTCCGGAGTCTGAAACGTTCTGGAAAGTGTCCCTTATGTATTCCTCCGGTGTTACGGTTTCAATAACATTAGTTTCAATATTTATAGGATTACTTGAGATATAGTGTTTGATTCTTTGACCATTTACCACCTTCGGATTTGTGCCCTCGAAGTTGTTGTTTTTTATGGCACCGGAACGATAGACCTCCTCGATAACGTAAGGACCTTCCCATTTAGAGAGAAGTTTCCTGCAAAAATCTTAAACGAGAGTTATATAGCAATACATAATCACCTACCTTAAACTCACGCTTTTGTACCCTTTTGTCATGCCATCTTTTAACTTTTTCTTTAAACAATTTGGCATTCTCATAGGCTTGGGTTCTCCATTCATCAAGTGAGCTAATGTCAAATAACCTCTTCTCACCGGCAAGTTTGAAATCATAATTGAGCTCTTTAATAGCCCAATAAGCCTTATGTTCTAGTTCGAGAGGTAAGTGACATGCTTTTCCATAAACCATTTTATATGGAGACATACCCATAGGATTTTTATATGCGGTTCTATAGGCCCATAATGCATCATCAAGTTTCTTGGACCAATTCTTCCTAGATCTATTGACAGTCTTTTGCAAAATTAATTTGAGCTCTCTATTACTCAATTCTACTTGACCACTAGACTGTGGGTGATATGGAGATGCAATTCTATGATTAACATCATACTTAGCAAGCATTTTACGGAAAGCACCATGAATAAAATGTGAACCACCATCAGTCATTAAATATCTAGGGACTCCAAAACTCGGAAAAATAACTTCTTTAAGCATCTTAATAGAGGTGTTATGAGCAACACTACTAGTTGGAATAGCTTCTACCCACTTAGTAACATAATCAATAGCAACTAAAATATGTGTATATCCATTAGAGGCAGGAAACGGTCCCATATAATCAAAGCCCCAAACATCAAATGGTTCAATAACAAGTGAATAATTCATAGGCATCTCTTGACGTCTACTAATGTTACCAATTCTTTGGCATTCATCACAGGATAAGACAAACTTATGGGCATCCTTGAAGAGAGTAGGCCAATAAAAACCGGATCGCAATACCTTATGTGCAGTTCTATCTCCAGCGTGGTGTCCTCCATAAGCTTCGGAGTGACACTTGCGTAGGATCTGTTCCTGTTCATGCTCAGGTACACAACGTCTAATAACACCATCTACTCCTTTTTTATAAAGATGTGGGTCATCCCAAAAGTAATGTCTCAAATCATAGAAAAACTTTTTCTTTTGCTGGTATGTGAAACTAGGTGGTATGAATTTAGCAACAATGTAATTAGCATAATCAGCATACCACAGAGCAGTACGAGAAGCATTTATGACATTTAATTGTTCATCAGGAAAGCTATCATCGATAGGTAGTGGGTCATCAAGAACATTTTCTAACCTAGACAAGTTGTCTGCAACGGGGTTCTCAGTTCCCTTTCTATCAATAATATGCAAATCAAATTCTTGTAGCAAGAGAACCCATCTAATAAGTCTAGGTTTAGCATCTTTCTTTTCCATAAGATATTTAATAGCAGCGTGATCAGTGTGAATAGTTACTTTAGAATCAACAATATAAGGTCTGAACTTATCACAAGCAAATACAACTGCTAAGAATTCTTTTTCAGTAGTAGCATAATTTTTCTGGGCATTGTCTAGAGTTTTACTAGCATATTGAATAACATTTAATTTATTATCAACTCTTTGCCCTAGAACAGCACCTACATCATAATCACTAGCATCACACATAATTTCAAAAGGTAAATTCCAATCAGGTGGTCGAACAATAGGTGCAGAGATCAATGCTTTCTTAAGTATTTCAAATGCTTCTACACAATCATCATCAAAGACAAATGGTATATCTTTTCGCAATAGATTAGTCAGAGGCTGAGAAATTTTTGAGAAGTCCTTAATGAACCTCCTATAAAATCCGGCGTGACCAAGGGAACTTCTTATACCTTTGATGTCCTTGGGACATGGCATCTTTTCAATAGCATCCACTTTAGCTCTATCAACTTCAATACCTCTTTCAGAAATTTTATGCCCCAAGACAATACCTTCATTAACCATAAAGTGGCACTTCTCCCAATTCAAGACAAGATTAGTTTCTTCACATCTCTGCAAAACTCGATCAAGGTTGCTCAAGCAATCGTCAAAAGAGGATCCATAGACGGAGAAATCGTCCATGAAAACCTCACAAATCTTTTCACAAAAATCAGAGAATATAGCCATCATGCTTCTTTGAAAGGTAGCAGGTGCATTACATAAACCAAAAGGCATACGTCTATAAGCAAAAGTACCGAAAGGGCAAGTAAATGTGGTCTTAGCTTGATCATCAGCTAACATAGGTATTTGAGAGAAACCAGAATAACCATCTAGAAAGAAAAAATGTGTATGTTTGGATAATCTTTCTAGTATTTGATCAATAAAAGGTAAGGGGTAATGATATTTTTAGTAGCTTTATTTAATTTGCGGAAATTAATTACCATCCTATAACCTGTAATAATTCTTTGTGGAATCAATTCATCTTTATCATTAGGAACGACAGTAATACCTCCCTTCTTAGGAACACAATGGACATGACTTACCCACTGACTATCGGCAACGAGATAAATAATACCTGCCTCAAGGAGCTTTAGTATTTCCTTTCTTACCACTTCTTTCATTTTAGGATTCAGCCGTCGTTGATGATTAATAACTGGTTTGGCATCTTTCTCCAAATTTATTTTGTGTTGACATAGAGTGGGACTAATGCCCTTAAGATCATCAAGAGTATATCCAATAGCAGCACGGTGCTTCTTCAGAGTTTTCAATAATTTTTCTTCCTCCTTCTCTGAAAGGTTAGCACTAATAATAACAGGATATATCTTCTTTTCATCAAGATAAGCATATTTAAGAGTATCAAGCAAAGGTTTAAGCTCAAACACAGGATCACCCTTGGGTGGAGGAGGATCCCCTAAGATTTCAACAGGCAAGTTGTGTTTCAGAATAGGTCCCTGTTTAAAGAACACTTCATCTATTTCCCTTCTTTCATTCATAAACATATCATTTTCATGGTCTAGCAAATATTGTTCTAAAGGATCACTAGGAGGTACGGCAATAGAAGCAAGACCAATAATTTCATCTTTACTAGGCAATTCCTCTTCACGGTGTTGTCTACGAAATTTAGAGAAATTGAACTCATGAGACATATCACCTAAACCAATAGTAACAACATCCTTTTCGCAGTCTATCCTAGCATTAACAGTATTTAAGAAGGGTCTACCAAATATAATGGGACAGAAGCTATCCGATGGGGAACCAAGAACAAGAAAATCAGCAGGATATTTAGTTTTCCCACACAAGACTTCAACATCTCTAACAATTCCAATTGGTGATATAGTATCTCTATTGGCAAGTTTAATTGTGACATCAATTTCTTCTAACTTAGTAGGTACAATGTCATGCATAATTTCTTTGTATAAGGAATGAGGTATTGCACTAGCACTAGCACCCATGTCACATAAGCCATGATAACAATGATCTCCTATTTTAACAGAAATAACAGGCATGCCTACCACATGTCTATGTTTATCTTTAGCACAAGGTTTAGCAATTCTAGCAGTCTCATTACAGAAATACATAACATGTCCATCAATATTATCGGCCAAGAGATCTTTAACTATAGCAATATTAGGTTCAACTTTAACTTGCTCAGGAGGTGTATAAGTTCTAATATTGCTTTTACGAACCACAGTTGAAGCTTTAGCATGATCCTTTATTCTAACAGGGAAAGGTGGTTTCTCAACATAAGCAGTAGGAACAATAGGATCATTATAAGTGATAGTTTTTTCTTCAACTTTAATAGGTGCAGCTACTTTTACTTCTATGGGAGGATGATATTTAAACAACTTCTCCTTAGGGAGATCAACATGATTAGCAAAAGATTCACAGAAAGAAGCTACTATCTCAGAGTCAAGTCCATATTTAGTGCTAAATTTACGGAAAACATCGGTATCCATAAAAGATTTAACACAATCAAACTTAGGTGTCATACTTGACTCCTTACCTTCATTGAGGTCCCAATCTTCAGAGTTGCGTTTAATTCTTTCCAATAAATCCCATTTGAATTCAATAGTCTTCATCATAAAAGAGCCAACACAAGAAGTATCGAGCATGGTGCGATTGTTATCAGAAAGCCGAGCACAAAATTTTTGAATAATCATTTCTCTTGAGAGCTCATGATTGGGGCATGAATATAACATTGATTTAAGCCTCCCCCAAGCTTGAGCGATGCTTTCTCCTTTGCGGTGCCAAAAATTATATATATAATTCCGATCACGATGAACAAGATGCATAGGATAAAACTTTTGATGAAATTCCAATTTCAATCATTTGTAGTTCCATGATCCCATATCATCACATATTCTATACCATGTCAATGCATCTCCCTTCAAAGATAAAGGGAATACCTTCTTCTTGATAACATCATCGGGCATACCTGCAAGCTTAAATAATCCACAAACTTCATCCACATAGGTTAGGTGCTCATCAAGATGTAATGTTCCATCTCTTGTAAAAGGATTAGCTAGCAGTTTTTCTACCATACCTGAAGGAATTTCAAAGTAGACATTTTCATTTTCAGTAGGTTCAGTAGGTTGAGGAGCAATTCTTTGCTCTACTGGTCGGGGTGAAGATACCCCGAACAAGCTCCTCAAAGGATTACTTTCCATAGTAACAAGTGACAGTAAATTTCAGCACACTATATAAATTTTTCCTTACCAAAGGCGCTTCACTCCCTGGCAACGGCGCCAAAAAAGAGTCTTGATGACCCACAAGTATAGGGGATCTATCGTAGTCCTTTCGATAAGTAAGAGTGTCGAACCCAGCAAGGAGCAGAAGGAAATGATTAGCGGTTTTCAGCAAGGTATTCTCTGCAAGCACTGAAATTATAGGTAACAGATAGTTTTGTGATAAGATAATTTGTAACGAGCAACAAGTAACAAAAGTAAATAAAGTGCAGCAAGGTGGCCCAATCCTTTTTGTAGCAAAGGACAAGCCTGGACAATTTCTTATATGAAGGAAAACGCTCCCGAGGACACATGGGAATTATCGTCAAGCTAGTTTTCATCATGTTCATATGATTCGCGTTCGGTACTTTGATAATTTGATATGTGGGTGGACCGGTGCTTGGGTGCTGTTCTTACTTGAACAAGCATCCCACTTATGATTAACCCCTATTGCAAGCATCCGCAACTACAAAAGAAGTATTAAGGTAAACCTAACCATAGCATGAAACATATGGATCCAAATCAGCCCCTTACGAAGCAACGCATAAACTAGGGTTTAAGCTTCTGTCACTGTAGCAACCCATCATCTACTTATTACTTCCCAATGCCTTCCTCTAGGCCCAAATAATGGTGAAGTGTCATGTAGTCGACGTTCACATAACACCACTAGAGGAGAGACAACATACATCTCATCAAAATATCGAACGAATACCAAATTCACATGACTACTAATAGCAAGACTTCTCCCATGTCCTCGGGAACAAATGTAACTACTCACAAAGCATATTCATGTTCATAATCAGAGGGATATTAATATGCATATAGGATCCGAACATATGATCTTCCACCAAATAAACCAACTAGCATCAACTACAAGGAGTAATCAACACTACTAGCAACCTACAGGTACCAATCCCAGACTTAGAGATAAGAATTGGATACAAGAGATGAACTAGGGTTTGAGAGGAGATGGTGTTGGTGAAGATGTTGATGGAGATTGGCCCTCTCCTGATGAGAGGAGCGTTGGTGATGACGATGGTGATGATTTCCCCCTCCCGGAGGGAAGTGTCCCCGGCAGAACAGCTCCGCTGGAGCCCTAGATTGGTTCCTCCAAGGTTCCGCCTCGTGGCGACGGAGTCTCGTCCCGAAAGCTTGCTTATGATTTTTCTTCGGACGAAAGACTTCATATAGCAGAAGATGGGCATCGGAGGGCCAACAGGGGGCCCACGAGGCAGGGGGCACGCCCAGGGGGGTAGGGCGCGCCCCCACCCTCGTGGCCTGGGTGTGGGCCCCCTCTGGTATTTCTTTCGCTCAGTATTTTTTATTATTTCCAAAAACAACTTTCGTGGAGTTTCAGGACTTTTGGAGTTGTGTAGAATAGGTCTCTAATATTTGCTCCTTTTCCAGCCCAGAATTCCAGCTGCCGGCATTCTCCCTCCTTGTGCAAACCTTGTAAAATAAGAGAGAATAGGCATAAGTATTGTGACATAATGTGTAATAACAGCCCATAATGCAATAAATATCGATATAAAAGCATGATGCAAAATGGACGTATCAGGCGGCAAGGTAGGGGCGCGCCCTGGGCCTTGTGGCCACCCCGTAAGGCGGTTGGTTCCCTTCTTTTGGTCGCAATAAAACTAATATCTAGATCGAAATCATGTTAAAATTTCAGCCCAATCGGAGTTACGGATCTCCGGGAATTTAAGAAACGGTGAAAGGCCAGAATCTGGAGCACAGAAATAGAAAGAAACAGAGAGAGAGAGAGAGAGAGAGAGAGAGAGAGAGAGAGAGAGAGAGAGAGAGAGAGAGAGAGAGAGAGAGAGAGAGAGAGAGAGAGAGAGAGAGAGAAAGCTCCAATCTCGGAGGGGCTCTTGCTCCTCCGCCTCCATGGAGGCCATGGACCAGAGGGGAAACCCTCCTCCCATCTAGGGGAGGGCAAGGAAGAAGAAGGAGGGGGCTCTCTCCCCCTCTCTCCCGATGGCGCCGAAACGCCGCCGGGGCCGTCATCGTGACGACGATCTACACGAACAACTTCGCCGCTGTCATCACCAACTCTCTCTCCCCCTCTATGCAGCGGTGTAACACCCCTTCTCCCCACTGTAATCTCTACTTAAACATGGTGCTCAACGCTATATATTATTTCCCAATGATGTATGGCTATCCTAAGATGTTTGAGTAGATCCGTTTTGTCCTATGGGTTTATTGATGATCATGATTGGTTTGAGTTGCATGTTTTATTATTGGTGCTGTCCTATGGTGCTCTCCGTGTCACGCAAGCGTGAGGGATCCCCGCTGTAGGGTTTGCAATATGTTCATGGTTTGCTTATTGTCTGCGTTGTGGGGGTGATATAGCAGCCTAAACACGGATAAGTGGGTTATGGCGTATGGGAATAAAGAGGATTTGATAATTTAATTCTATGGTTGGGTTTTACCTTAATGATCTTTAGTAGTTACAGATGTTTGCTAGAGTTCCAATCATAAGTGCATATGGTCCAAGTAGAGAAAGTATGTTAGCTTATGCCTCTCCCTCATATAAAATTGCAATAATGATTGTCGGTCTATTTATCGATTGCCTAGGGACAAATAAGTTTCTTGTGACAAAAAGCTCTCTACTAAAACTAACTTAGTTGTTTCTTTATCTAAACAGCCCCTAGATTTTATTTACGTGCTCTTTATTATCTTGCAAACCTATCCTACAACACCTACAAAGTACTTCTAGTTTCATACTTGTTCTAGGTAAAGCGAACGTTAAGCGTGTGTAGAGTTGTATCGGTGGTTGATAGAACTTGAGGGAATATTTGTTCTACCTTTAGCTCCTCGTTGGGTTCGACACTCTTACTTATCGAAAGAGGCTACAACTGATCCCCTATACTTGTGGGTTATCACGCACCATCAATCTTCCATACAAGAATTGACAGAAAAACGACCCGAGAGCGTATGAGGCCATGAAACTAAGTCCGCCTCCTCCAAGAGAAAGGGGAAGACATCAGCAAGACTTTGCCACTCGTGCTTCTCTACAGGAGAAAGGGAACGATGCAGCCCCAAACCCCAGTTATTACGCGAAAGATCCAAGATGGAAATCTCTGTAGAGGAACAGTACGAAAAGATCACCGGGAAGGCGCCATCATGTTCGCTCGCGGTTTCCCCGTGGTTGGCTCTGGTGATGTTGGTTGTCGTGGTGGTTTCGAGCTGCCCCTTTAATTCGGGGCATCTTGGGTTTAGCCGTGTTGTACACTTTGTTCAGGCCGAGCATCCCCTTGCTCTTGGCTAAGGGCACCATGTCCACGCCTTCTTGCGTTCGTGTATTGCGTTGTACCCTCCATGTACTCATTCTAATTCCTTCTATCAATGAAATTATACGCAAGATTTGCATATTTGCAAAAAAAGAAAAGACAACTGAGAAGGTAGAATAGAGAGGAGTGTCACCAGACCACCACGTGAGCCAGAACCTAATAGACTCCCCATTGCCCACAATAAAATTGACATGACTACAAAACTCGTCTCTCACTTAATCAAGTCACGCCAGAACTGGGAGCCACCAGAAGTCGAAACGAACATGGGATTGGAAGAAGGGAAGTATTTAGCCTTAAGTAAATCAAACCAGAGGGTACCCTGGTTGGTGTGCAAGATCCGCCATTACCACTTCATAATCAAACACTTGTTCGTCATCGAGGTGTTAATGATGCCTAACCCTTCAAGGTTTTCTGGTTTTCACATAAGCTTCCACTTAACCAGCATGTACTTGCGTTTGTTTCAGCCAAGTTCTAGAAAAAAATAGTTCGATGTTTATCAAACCCTGCATAGGTGCCTGATACGTCTCCATCGTATCTACTTGTCCAAACTCTTTTGCCCTTGTTTTGGACTCTAATTTGCATGATTTGAATGGAACTAACCTGGACTGACGCTGTTTTCAGCAGAATTGCCTTGGTGTTATTTTTGTGCAAAAATAAAAGTTCTCGGAATGACCTGAAAATCCACGGAGAATATTTTTGGAATATATAAAAAAATATTGGTGAAAGAATCAACCGAGGGGGACCCACCTGCTGTCCACAAGGGTGGAGGGCGCATCCCCTTGCCTTGTCGGTCCCCTGGACCTCCACCAACCTCAACTCCAACTCCATATATTCATGTTCGGGGAGAAAAAAATCATAGAGAAGGATTCATCGCATTTTACGATATGGAGCCGCCGCCACCTCTTGTTCTTCATCGGGAGGGCAGATCTAGAGTCCGTTCGGTGCTCCGGAGAGGGGAGATCGTCGCCATCGTCATCATCAACCATCCTCCATCACCAATTTCACGATGCTCACCACCGTGCGTGAGTAATTCCATCGTAGGCTTGCTGGACGGTGATGGGTTGGATGAGATTTATCATGTAATCGAGTTAGTTTTGTTAGTGTTTGATCCCTAGTATCCACTATGTTCTGAGATTGTTGTTGCTATGACTTTGCTATGCTTAATGCTTGTCACTAGGGCCTGAGTGCCATGATTTCAGATCTGAACCTATTATGTTTTCATGAATATATTTGTGTTCTTGATCCTATTCTTGCAAGTTGTAGACACCTATTACGAGTCATGATCCGCATACCCCAAGGTGACAATAATTGGGATTCTTTCCGGTGATTACCGTAGTTTGAGGAGTTCATGTATTCACTAAGTGCTAATGCTTTGGTCTGGTTCTCTATTAAAAGGAGGCCTTAATATCCCTTAGTTTCCATTAGGACCCCACTGCCACGGGAGGGTAGGAAAAAAGATGTCATGCAAGTTCTTTTCCATAAGCACGTATGACTATATTCGGAATACATGCCTACATTATATTGATGAATTGGAGCTAGTTCTGTGTCACCCTAGGTCATAACTGTTGCATGATGAATGCCATCCGACATAATTATCCATTGCCTACGAGCTCTTCACATATTGATCTTTGCTACGTTACTTTGTCGTTGCCACTGTTACAATTGCTACAAAACTGCTACTATTACTTATGCCACCGGTACCGTTACTTCCATACTACTTTGCTACTAAATACTTTGTTGCATATATTAAGTCTTTCAGATGTGGTTGAATTGACAACTCAGCTGCTAATACTTGAGAATATTCTTTGGTCCCCTTGTGTCGAATCAATTAATTTGGGTTGAATACTCTACCCTCAAAAACTGTTGCGATCCCCTATACTTGTGTGGGTTATCAGTGCCTTCCGTTAGTCAGGAACATAGGCAAAGAGCATAAGCAAGCATTGATAAGGAACACCTTGCCATCCGACGTGTTGTATCTGCCTCTTCAAGGCATAACTCTATTTCCCACTTTAAGCACAATGAGGGAAAATTCTGATGCACAAAGACGCACCAGAGAGATAGGCATACCAAACCCCCCATCCAGAATTACTTGTCAAAGAAATGGATGTATCTAGACGTATTTTAGTTCTAGATACATCCATTTTTTTCATTTCTGCAACAAGTAATTTAGGACGGATGGAGTACTTAAAGGGGAAAGACCCTAGGTTGCAATTCAACATATTGGCAACATGCAGCGCCTCTATGGTGGAACCACCAGTGACAATGACTTCACTTTTAGAGGAATTAATTTTAAACTAAAAAATGCCTCGAAACGGAGGAGGATAATATTCAAGTTAGCCACACATAAGTCGTTCGATTCCACCAAAATGATAGTATCATCAGCGTATTGAAGGTGGGACACCCCAAATGGGATCAAGTGAGAGACCACAGGGGTGATGTGACCAGAACTGGCAACCCTATTTAGGACGCGGGATAGAACATCAGCAACAAAATTTAAGAGAATAGGAGAGACAGGGTCACCTTGCCGCAACCCACGGCCGTTAGGGGAAAGGGGGCCAACTAGCCCATTAACGTTAATTGTTGTGTGCCCACCACACACAAATTGCATCAAATTGTGCACATAAGCACCATCAAAATCTTTCGCAAGAAGCACGCTCCTCAAAATCCCAACTCGCCAAGTCGTACACTTTCTCAAAGTTTAACTTGAGGATAAAGGCCTTGCTCCCTCTAGAGCTAATATCATGGATAATTTCATGGAGGCTAAGAATACCAACAAGAATAAAGCGACCCTTAATTAAAGTTGGTTGGGTTTTACTAATAACCCTATGCACAACAGGGTCAGATGAGTTGCAAATGCCTTAGCCGGGAATTTAGTAAAGTAATTAATGAGAGTGATGGGTCAAATTTGACGAATCAAGTTAGCACCTTTAACTTTGGGGATTAGAGAGAGCAAATCATATTTAAGACGTGAGATGTCTACCAATCCCAGGCAGAATCCTTGGATGACAGCATAAATGAGCAATTTGAGAATGGGCCATAATTTCTTGAAGAAGGAAATAGAAAAGGCATCCGGGCCAGGCGCAGAGTTAGAGTTAGAGAAAGCTACAACCTTGTCAATCTCCTCCAAAGAAAGTGGAATCATGAGGGAGGAGTTTCCGTCGTCAGAAACTTTGGACCCAACGTCCTAGAGAGAGGGAGAGATTGAAAAACCCGAAGCAGGGCGAGCCGCAAGCAGGTCCGAGAAAAAGTCACATACATGGCTCATAATGGTTGCAGGCCGAGAGACAGAGATGACATTAATGTTGAGACTAAAAATCGTGCATCCGCGCCTCCTCCCATTCACAATTGTGAAAAATAGGCAGTTAAAGTGTCCCCTTTAAGGTCCAGTTAATGTAACCGCGTTGCTGCCAATACACCTCCTCTTGGCGATTCAAATCCATAAGAGAAGCCTTGGGGGCAAACTCAAGGCCCAACCAGCCTGGTCCAGGACGGCCCCATCCGCCTACAAATCTAGGGCATCAATCTATCCCAAGAAGACCGATTAAGCCCTACGAGCATCCACCCTCTATTCCTACCCTAGCCATGGAGGAACTGCCTCAAGTTCTTCACACAGAAGCTTCAATTATCAATCGAACCAAAAGAGTGAGGGACTGGTGTTAGGGCATATTTCTCCCTTGGTGGTTTTGGTGATTGATGACAATACTTTTGCGGACTAATCATGTGCATTGATCATTACAGATATTCTATCATATGGCACAAGACTATTCAAGCCCCTCAGAGTTTTAGAGTGAAGACGGTTTATTTTCCTTTGTTTCATTTTCGATGGACTTGAGTTGTAGGAAAAACCGTACTATCAAGAGGGGGTCCGCATCAGAAAGGTTTGGGTGGAATCAACACATACACACATCCATTTGCACCCTCCGTATCTTTCCGCTTCATTGGAGTTTCGCCTTTCGTTGTTTAGAAGCGTTTTTTAGAGCTGCTAGCGGTAGTACCGCGGCTGGCAGTGGTAGTACCGCACTCAGACTGTAGTACCGCTCTCAGTATCGCATGTACTACCACGTCGACTTGGGTCTCGACTTTGCATGTCGGGTTCAGCGGTGGTCCCACTGGCATACTACCATTGATCCCCTTTTGACCCAGTTGGGCAAGCAGCAGTAGCAGCAACAATAGGAGCGGTACGCTTGTAAGTGGTAGTACCGCACCTACCTCCGTTGCCATTTCCGCCCGCGGCTCCGCTCTCCAAGCCTTCCCCGAGCGGCAATGGGTGGGCAGCAGTACCGCCTGTAGGCGGTAGTACCGCTGGAGCGGCACTGCCTCTCCTCACCTTGTCTGCTCTTCTCCCTTAGTGCCATGTGCTACAACCCCAGCAGTAGTACCACTGGGGCAAGCGGTAGTACTGCTCCGGCGGCACTACCGGCTCGTGGTCTTGCACTGTTGCACTGCACCTCGTGCACTACCGCACGGGTGGTAGTACCGCTCCCATGAGCAGTAGTACCGCTTGTTCCGGGCTAAAAACTGGGTAATTGTTGGATTTGTTCCCCCACTATATAAAGGGGGTGTTCTTCCTCAAGAAGATAACCTCTTCCTCCCCAAACTCCATTGTTGCTCCAAAAGCTTATTTTTGCCCGATCTCTCTTCCTAGCTAATCAAACTTGTTGTTTTTCTAGGGATTGGTTGAGAAGGCCCCGATCTACACTTCCACCAAGAGAAATTTAATTCCCGCACTAATCCCTTGCGGATCTTGTTACTTTTGGGTGTTTGAGCACCCTAGACGGTTGAGGTGAAGCTTTGTGGTCGTGTTGAGAGCCTCCAATTTGGTTGTGGAGATTGCCCCAACCTTGTTTGTAAAGGTTTGATCGCCGTCTTCAAGGGCACCACTAGTGGAATCATGACATCTTGCATTATGCGAGGGCGTGAGGAGAATACGGTGGCTCTAGTGGCTTCTTGGGGAGCATTGTGCCTCCACATGGCTCCAACGGAGACGTACTCCCCCTCAAAGGGAAGGAACTTTGGTAACACATCCTCGTCTCCATCGGCTCTACTCGTGGTTACTTTTTATATTTACTTTGTGCAAGCTATATTCGTGTTGTATCCTTTGTTGTTGCTAGCATCATATAGGTTGCTCACCTAGTTGCATATCTAGACAACCTATTTGTTGCTTTACCTAATTTGTTAAGAAAAGCTAAAAAATGGTAGTTTCCTATTTACCCCCCTCTAGTCAACCATATCGATCCTTTCAATTGGTATTAGATGAAGGAAATATGCCCTAGAGGCAATAATAAAGTATTATATATTTCCTTATATCATGATAAATGTTTATTATTCATGCTAGAATTGTATTAACCGGAAACATAATACATGTGTGAATACATAGACAAACAGAGTGTCACTAGTATGCCTCTACTTGACTAGCTCGTTAATCAAAGATGGTTATGTTTCCTAGCCATGGACATGAGTTGTCATTTGATTAACGGGATCACCTCATTAGGAGAATGACGTGATTGACTTGACCCATTCCGTTAGCTTAGCACCCGATCGTTTAGTATGTTGCTATTGCTTTCTTCATGACTTATACATGTTCCTCTGACTATGAGATTATGCAACTCCCTTTTACCGGAGGAACACTTTGTGTGCTACCAAACGTCACAACGTAAATGGGTGATTATAAAGGTGCTCTACAGGTGTCTCCAAAGGTACTTGTTGGGTTGGCGTATTTCGAGATTAGGATTTGTCACTCCGATTGTCGGAAAGGTATCTCTGGGCCCAGTCGGTAATGCACATCACTATAAGCCTTGCAAGCATTGTGACTAATGAGTTAGTTGCGGGATGATGTATTACAGAACGAGTAAAGAGACTTTCCGGTAACGAGATTGAACTAGGTATCGAGATACCGACGATCGAATCTCGGGCAAGTAACATACCGATGACAAAGGGAACAACGTATGTTGTTATGCGGTCTGACCGATAAAGATCTTCGTAGAATATGTGGGAGCCAATATGGGCATCCAGGTCCCGTTATTGGTTATTAACCGGAGAGGTGTCTCGGTCATGTCTACATAGTTCTCGAACCCGTAGGGTCCGCACGCTTGTTATGATGACAGTTTTATTGAGTTTTGATGTACCGAAGGAGTTCGGAGTCCCGGATGAGATCGGGGACATGACGAGGAGTCTCGAAATGGCCGAGACGTAAAGATCGATATATTGGACGACTATATTCGGACTTCGGAAAGGTTCCGAGTGATTCGGGTATTTTTCGGAGTACCGGAGAGTTACGGGAATTCGTATTGGGCCTTAATGGGCCATACGGGAAGGAGAGAAAGACCCCAAAAGGTGGCCGCACCCCTCCCCATGTGCTAGTCCGAATTGGACTAGGGAGGGGGGGGGCGCCCCCTTCCTTCTTTCTCCTTCCCGCTTCCCTTCTCCTACTCCCACAAGGAAAGGAGGAGTCCTACTCCCGGTGGGAGTAGGACTCCCCCCTTGGG
This sequence comes from Aegilops tauschii subsp. strangulata, assembly GCF_002575655.3. Taxonomy (NCBI): domain Eukaryota; kingdom Viridiplantae; phylum Streptophyta; class Magnoliopsida; order Poales; family Poaceae; genus Aegilops; species Aegilops tauschii. The sequence goes on from NC_053040.3 coordinate 328,379,193, forward strand.
CGCGCCACCTCCCCTTGGCCGGCCCTCTTCCCCTTGCTCCTTTATATACGGGGGCAGGGGGGCACCCCATGGACACAACACTTGATATACGATATTTTAGCCGTGTGCGGTGCCCTCCTCCACCAAATTACACCTCGATAATACCGTTGCGGAGCTTAGGCGAAGCCCTGCATCGGTGGGACATCATCATCGTCACCACGCCGTCGTGCTGACGAAACTCTCCCTCAATACTCGGCTGGATCGGAGTTCGAGGGACGTCATCGAGCTGAACGTGTGTAGAACTCGGAGGTGCCGTACGTTCGGTACTTGATCGGTCGGATCGTGAAGACGTACGACTACATCAACCGCGTTGTGATAACGCTTCCGCTGTCGGTCTACGAGGGTACGTGGACAACACTCTCCCCTCTCGTTGCTATGCATCACCATGATCGTGCGTGTGCGTAGGATTTTTTTTTGAAATTACTATGTTACCCAACAGTGGCATCCGAGCCTGGTTTTATGCGTTGATACAATGCACGAGTAGAATACAAGTGAGTTGTGGGCGATATAAGTCATACTGCTTACCAGCATGTCATACTTTGGTTCAGCGGTATTGTGAGATGAAGCGGCCCGGACCGACATTACGCGTACGCTTACGCGAGACTGGTTTCACCGTTCGGAGCACTCGTTGCTTAAAGGTGACTGGCGGGTGTCTGTCTCTCTCACTTTAGTTGAACCGAGTGTGGCTACGCCCGGTCCTTGCGAAGGTTAAAACAGCACCAACTTGACAAACTATCGTTGTGATTTTGATGCGTAGGTAAGAACGGTTCTTGCTAAGCCCGTAGCAGCCACGTAAAACTTGCAACAACAAAGTAGAGGACGTCTAACTTGTTGCAGGGCATGTTGTGATGTGATATGGTCAATACATGATGTGATATAATTTGTTGTATGAGATGATCATGTTTTGTAACCGAGTTATCGGCAACTGGCAGGAGCCATATGGTTGTCGCTTTATTGTATGAGATACAATCACCATGTAATAGTTTTACTTTATCACTAAGCGGTAGCGATAGTCGTAAAAGCAATTAGTTGGCGAGACGACAACGATACTACGATGGAGATCAAGGTGTCGCCGGTGACGATGGTGATCATGACGGTGCTTCGGAGATGGAGATCACAAGCACGGTGCTTCGGAGATGGAGATCACAAGCACAAGATGATGATGGCCATATCATATCACTTATATCGATTGCATGTGATGTTAATCCTTTATGCATCTTATCTTGCTTTGATTGACGATAGCATTATAAGATGATCTCTCACTAAAATTTCAAGATAAAAGTGTTCTCCCTGAGTATGCACCGTTGCGAAAGTTCTTCGTGCTGAGACACCACGTGTTAATCGGGTGTGATAGGCTCTACGTTCAAATACAACGGGTGCAACACAGTTGCACAAGCGGAATACTCAGGTTAAACTTGACGAGCCTAGCATATACAGATATGGCCTCGGAACACAGAGACCGAAAGGTCGAGCGTGAATCATATAGTAGATATGATCAACATAGTGATGTTCACCATTGAAACTACTCCATCTCACGTGTTAATCGGACATGGTTTAGTTGCTTTGGATCACGTAATCACTTAGATGATTAGAGGGATGTCTATCTAAGTGGGAGTTCTTAAGTAATATGATTAATTGAACTTAAATTTATCATGAACTTAGTCCTGATAGTATTTTGCAAATTATGTTTTAGATCAATAGCTCGCGTTGTTGCTTCCCTGTGTTTATTTTTGATATGTTCCTAGAGAAAAATTATGTTGAGAGATGTTAGTAGCAAAGATGCGGATTGGATCCGTGATCTGAGGATTATCCTCATTGCTGCACAGAAGAATTATGTCCTTGATGCACCGCTAGGTGACAGACCTATTGCAGGAGCAGATGCAGACGTTATGAACGTTTGGCTAGCTCAATATGATGACTACTTGATAGTTTAGTGCACCATGCTTAACGGCTTAGAATCGGGACTTCAAAGATGTTTTGAACGGCATGGACCATATGAGATGTTCCAGGAGTTGAAGTTAATATTTCAAGCAAATACCCGAGTTGAGAGATATGAAGTCTCCAACAAGTTCTATAGCTATAAGATGGAGGAGAATCGCTCAACTAGTGAGCATGTGCTCAGATTGTCTGGGTACTACAATCGCTTGAATCAAGTGGGAGTTAATCTTCCAGATAAAATAGTGATTGACAGAATTCTCTAGTCACCATCACAAAGTTAGTACAACTTCGTGATGAACTACAGTATGCAAGGGATGACGAAAGTAATTCCCGAGCTCTTCGTGGTGCTGAAATCGACGAAGGTAGAAATCAAGAAAAAACATCAAGTGTTGATGGTTGACGAGACCACTAGTTTCAAGAAAAGGGCAAAGGGAAGAAGGGGAAATTCAAGAAGAACAGCAAGCAAGTTGCTGCTCAAGTGAAGAAGCCTAAGTCTGGTCCTAAGCCTGAGACTAACTGCTTCTACTGCAAAGGGACTGGTCACTAGAAGCGGAACTACCCCAACTATTTGGTGGATAAGAAGGATGGCAAAGTGAACAAAGGTATATTGGATATACATGTTATTGATGTGTACTTTACTAGTGTTTATAGCAACCCCTCGGTATTTGATACTGGTTCAGTTGCTAAAGTAGTAACTCGAAACGGGAGTTGCAGAATAAACAGAAACTAGTAAAAGGCGAGGTGACGATGTGTGTTGGAAGTAGTTCCAAGATTGATATGATCATCATCGCACACTCCTTGTACTTTCGGGATTAGTGTTGAAACTAAATAAGTGTTATTTGGTGTTTGCGTTGAGCATGAATATGATTTGATCATGTTTATTGCAATACGGTTATTCATTTAAGTTAGAGAACAATTGTTGTTCTGTTTACATGAATAAAAACCTTCTATGGTCATACACACCAACGAAAATGGTTTGTTGGATCTCGATCGTAGTGATATACATATTCATAATATTGAAGCCAAAAGATGCAAAGTTAATAATGATAGTGCAACTTATTTGTGGCACTCCCGTTTAGGTCATATTGGTGTAAAGCGCATGAAGAAACTCCATACTGATGGGATTTTGGAATCACTTGATTTTGAATCACTTGGTACTTGCGAACCGTGCCTCATGGGCAAGATGACCAAAACACCGTTCTCCGGAACTATGGAGAGAGCAACAAATTTGTTGGAAATCATACATACAGATGTATGTGGTCCGATGAATATTGAGGCTCGTAGCAGGTATCATTATTTTCTGACCTTCATAGATGATTTGAGCAGATATGGGTATATCTACTTAATGAAACAAAAGTCTGAAACATTTGAAAAGTTCATATAATTTCAGAGTGAAGCAGAAAATCATCGTAACAAGAAAATAAAGTTTCTACGATCTGATCGTGGAGAAGAGTATTTGAGTTACGAGTTTGGCCTTCAGTAAAAACAATGTGAAATAGTTTCACTATTCACGCCACCTGGAACACCACAGTGTAATGGTGTGTCCGAACATCGTAACCGTACTTTATTAGATATGGTGCAATATATGATGTCTCTTACCGATCTACCACTATCGTTTTGGGGTTATGCATTAGAGACAGCTGCATTCACGTTAAATAGGGTACCATCTAAATCCGTTGAGACGACATCTTATGAACTGTGGTTTGGCAAGAAACCAAAGTTGTCGTTTCTTAAAGTTTGGAGTTGCGATGCTTATGTGAAAAGGTTTCATCCTGATAAGCTCAAACCCAAATCGGAGAAATGTGTCTTCATAGGATACCCAAAGGAGACAGTTGGGTACACCTTCTATCACATATCCGAAGGCAAGACATTCGTTGCTAAGAATGGATCCTTTCTAGAGAAGGAGTTTCTCTCGAAAGAAGTGAGTGGGAGGAAAGTAGAACTTGATGAGGTAACTGTACCTGCTCCCTTATTGGAAAGTAATTCATCACAGAAATCTGTTCCTGTGACTCCTACACCAATTAGTGAGGAAGTTAATGATGATGATCATGAAACTTCAGATCAAGTTATTACTGAACCTCGTAGGTCAACTAGATCAAGATCCGCACCAGAGTGGTACGGCAATCCTGTTCTGGAGGTCATGTAACTAGACCATGACGAACCTACGAACTATGAAGAAGCGATGGTGAGCCCAGATTCCGCAAAATGGCTTGAGGCCATGAAATCTGAGATGAGATCCATGTATGAGAACAAAGTGTGGACTTTGGTTGACTTGCCCGATGATCGGCAAGCAATTGAGAATAAATGGATCGTCAAGAGGAAGACGGACGCTGATAGTAGTGTCACTATCTGCAAAGCTAGAATTGTCGCAAAAAGGTTTTCGACAAGTTCAAGATGTTGACTACGATGAGAGTTTCTCACTCGTATCTATGCTTAAGTCTGTCCGAATCATGTTAGCATTTGCCGCATTTTATGAAATCTGGCAAATGGATAAACAAAACTGCATTCCTTAATGGATTTATTAAAGAAGAGTTGTATATGATGCAACCAGAAGGTTTTGTCAATCCTAAAGGTGCTAACAAAATATGCAAGCTCCAGCAATCCATCTATGGACTGGTGCAAGCATCTCGGAGTTGGAATATACACTTTGATAAGTTGATCAAAGGATATAGTGTTATACAGACTTGCGGTGAAGCCTGTATTTACAAGAAAGTGAGTGGGAGCACTACATCATTTCTGATAAGTATATGTGAATGACATATTGTTGATCGGAAATAAAGTAGAATTATTCTGCAAAGCATAAAGGAGTGTTTGAAAGGAGTTTTTCAAAGAAAGACCTCGGTGAAGCTGCTTACATATTGAGCATCAAGATCTATAGAGATAGATCAAGATGCTTGATAAGTTTTTTTTCAATGAGTACATACCTTAACAAGATTTTGGAGTAGTTCAAAATGGAACAGTCAAAGAAAGAGTTCTTGCCTATGTTACAAGGTATGAAATTGAGTAAGACTCAAAGCCCGACCACGACAGAAGATAGAAAGAGAATGAAAGTCATTCCCTATGCCTCGGCCATAGGTTCTATAAAGTATGCCATGCTATGTACCAGATCTATTGTATACCCTACACTGATTTTGGCAAGGGAGTACAATAGTGATCTAGGAGTAGATCACTGGACAGCGGTCAAAATTATCCTTAGTGGAATAAGGATATGTTTCTCGATTATGGAAGTGACAAAAGGTTCGTCGTAAAGGGTTACGTCGATGCAAGTTTTGACACTAAATCTAGATGACTCTAAGTCTCGGTCTAGATACATATTGAAAGTGGGAGCAATTAGCTAGAGTAGCTCCGTGCAGAGCATTGTAGACATAGAAATTTGCAAAATACTTACGGATCTGAATGTGACAGACCCGTTGACTAAAATTACCTCACAATCAAAACATGATCACACCTTAGTACTCTTTGGGTGTTAATCACATAGCGATGTGAACTAGATTATTGACTCTAGTAAACCCTTTGAGTGTTGGTCACATAGAGATGTGAACTATGGGTGTTAATCACATGGTGATGTGAATTATTGATGTTAAATCACATGGCGATGTGAACTAGATTATTGACTCTAGTGCAAGTGGGAGACTGAAGGAAATATGCCCTAGAGGCAATAATAAAGTATTATATATTTCCTTAAATCATGATAAATGTTTATTATTCATGCTAGAATTGTATTAACCGGAAACATAATACATGTGTGAATACATAGACAAACAGAGTGTCACTAGTATGCCTCTACTTGACTAGCTCGTTAATCAAAGATGGTTATGTTTCCTAGCCATAGACATGAGTTGTCATTTGATTAACGGGATCATCTCATTAGGAGAATGACGTGATTGACTTGACCCATTCCGTTAGCTTAGCACCCGATCATTTAGTATGTTGCTATTGCTTTCTTCATGACTTATACATGTTCCTCTGACTATGAGATTATGCAACTCCCGTTTACCGGAGGAACACTTTGTGTGCTACCAAACGTCACAACGTAAATGGGTGATTATAAAGGTGCTCTACAGGTGTCTCCAAAGGTACTTGTTGGGTTGGCGTATTTCGAGATTAGGATTTGTCACTCCGATTGTCGGAGAGGTATCTCTGGGCCCACTCGGTAATGCACATCACTATAAGCCTTGCAAGCATTGTGACTAATGAGTTAGTTGCGGGATGATGTATTACAGAACGAGTAAAGAGACTTTCCGGTAACGAGATTGAACTAGGTATCGAGATACCGACGATCGAATCTCGGGCAAGTAACATACCGATGACAAAGGGAACAACGTATGTTGTTATGCGGTCTGACCGATAAAGATCTTCGTAGAATATGTGGGAGCCAATATGGGCATCCAGGTCCCGCTATTGGTTATTGACCGGAGAGGTGTCTCGGTCATGTCTACATAGTTCTCGAACCCGTAGGGTCCGCACGCTTAACGTTACGATGACAGTTTTATTGAGTTTTGATGTACCGAAGGAGTTCGGAGTCCCGGATGAGATCGGGGACATGACGAGGAGTCTCGCAATGGCCGAGACGTAAAGATCGATATATTGGACGACTATATTCGGACTTCGGAAAGGTTCCGAGTGATTCGGGTACTTTTCGGAGTACCGGAGAGTTACGGGAATTCGTATTGGGCCTTAATGGGCCATACGGGAAAGGAGAGAAAGACCCCAAAAGGTGGCCGCACCCCTCCCCATGTGCTAGTCCGAATTGGACTAGGGAGGGGGGGCGCCCCCTTCCTTCTTTCTCCTTCCCCCTTCCCTTCTCCTACTCCCACAAGGAAAGGAGGAGTCCTACTCCCGGTGGGAGTAGGACTCCCCCCTTGGGCGCGCCACCTCCCCTTGCTCCTTTATATACGGGGGCAGGGGGGCACCCCATGGACACAACACTTGATATACGATATTTTAGCCGTGTGCGGTGCCCCTCCACCAAATTACACCTCGATAATACCGTTGCGGAGCTTAGGCGAAGCCCTGCGTCGGTGGAACATCATCATCGTCACCATGCCGTCGTGCTGACGAAACTCTCCCTCAACACTCGGCTGGATCGGAGTTCGAGGGACGTCATCGAGCTGAACGTGTGTAGAACTCGGAGGTGTCGTACGTTCGGTACTTGATCGGTCGGATCGTGAAGACGTACGATTACATCAACCGCGTTGTGATAACGCTTCCGCTGTCGGTCTACGAGGGTACGTGGACAACACTCTCCCCTCTCGTTGCTATGCATCACCATGATCGTGCGTGTGCGTAGGATTTTTTTTATAAATTACTACGTTACCCAACATTAGAGCCTCGTCTCTTTATTAAGGTTTTCACCACCCGAAGAGTATGGTTGAAGACGGGGATCGGGATGAGGAAGTACCCGAGGCCATGGAGTTGAACTCGGTCACCGAGACTACTTAAATGAAGCAGGGGCTTCACTTAAGACATCTATGACGGCCGAGGTCAATTCAATGCTTAAAGAACTACTTGAGGGGTTGAAATCTTCTACCAATCCATTGCAAGTGCTTAATCCCACCGCATCAGAGTTTGAGGCCAATTTCGCTAAGGAAGTGGCTAAAGGTACGTATACCTCCTCCCCTCATGGTAAGAATGGGACGGGAACTCATGCCTCAGTTCCCCCTCCCCCGGTTTATGGAGGACTGGTCCCCACACCTCATATTAACAACCTTGGTCCTCCTCCTAAGCTTGTGAAGAATGATTTTTCTAATTGCGTTTTTCGCATCAAGTCTCATTTGAATCACAGCTCAACAAATCTTTGGAGAATCATTGAGCAAGGATACTACCCGCATGATCCAAACAACCTCACCCCAAGATAAGAGGCGGACAATCAATACAATCGCTCTGCCTTGTTCATCATTCAATTTGTGGTGCCTCCCAAAGACCTAGCTCACTTGCGCCCCTTCTCTCGTGCAAAGGATTGTTGGAACTCATTGTACAAGGTAAGCTCAAGCATTCAACGCTCCAACTTTGAGGTGGTTCTTGATGAGGCCGATGAGTTTGTGATTAATGAAGATGAGGATCCTCATGACCTCTACTAGATTGACAACTCTCGCAGTCGGTCTTCAAGATCATGGGAGTAAGGATACGGATGATAATTGGATCAAGCGCAAGTTTCTCTAGGCCATATGCCATTCAACAAGGCCATGTCCTCCGTGATCCGTCAAATGCTGGACTTCCACACCTTGTCTTCAAGCGATGTGTTGGATGAGTTTATTGACATGAACATCATGAACGTGACCGCTGACAACACTCTAGCTCGGTTTCAACGGTCAAAGAAGCCCAACCTTGCTTTGAAGGCCAAGGCCATTTCGGAAGAAGAAGAAGAAGAAGAAGAAGAAGAGGAAGAAGGGGGTAGTTTCCCCGAAGACACCAAGTATGCTTACCACGAGCACATGGCTCTTGCGTCAAGGCAATTTTGGGGCAACAAGAGAAACACCAAGCCCAATTTCTCCAAGAACAACTCAAGTGCCTCGAAAGCCAAGCAACGTGTGAGAACTTGCTACAGTTGTGGCAATGTGAGTCACTTTGTGGTGGATTGCCCCTATGAGAAGAGGGAAGACAATGGTGGCAAGCTTACCCGCAAAGACAAGGCCAAGACCTTCCCCAACAAGAACAACTTCTCCAAGAAGGTGCCACAAAAGGGGTTGGTGGCACAAGAAGAGTACATCTCTGATGATGAAGATGGTGATGCAAGTGGTGAAGGAATGGCAATGACCACCGTGGCCATTGCCACCTCTTCCCCAACCAAGGTGTCACTCTTCGATGCCCCCAATGAGAACCTCATCCCCATTTTCCTTATAGCTAAAGGCATTAATAAGGTAACCTCCAACATCAAAACTTCCATCACTACTAATCCTTCTTTGTTAGATTGTGTGGATGAAAATTAGGAGGTAACGGTGGATGGAAATGAGTTGGACAAGTTCTTGGATAAGCTCAAAGGTGAGACCAAGAAGCACTTTGTTGCTCTTTTTGAACAACTAGGTGAGGCCAATGATATCATTGCGTCTCATGAGGATACCTTCTCTAAGTTAGAAGGGCATAGCCATGACTATGCCGATGAAATTATGGATCTTTCCATTGCTCTTGAGGAAGAGCGAGGTCTTCATTTGGCTCTTGAGGAGTCACACAACGATGATATTGCTAAATTAAGGAAAGATCATGATCATGTTCTTGTTCTTACTCGTGTGCTTAAGAAGGTTGCACTTGGGGTTGGCCATGATAGACTCAAGGAGGAGTTTGACATACTTGACAAGGCTCACAATGTCTTGAAGGGTGTTCATGCCTCTCTCAAGGAGTCTCATGATCAACTCCAAGTGAAACTAACTAAGGAGATATCCACTTACCCGCCTTTCATTTTAATTGATAATGCCAATGCTACTAACCCTTGTTGTGAGCATGTGTATCTTGTGGAGGAGAATGCCAAGTTGAAAGGGCAACTTGAGAAAGGCCTTGTGACGTGCCTATAAGGTGAGAAGAACCTCAATGACCTTTTGAGCAATCAAAAGGAAGTTATGGCAAAGGAAGGGCTTGGGGTCTGTACCCAAGTCAAAGAAGAAGAACAAGACCAAGCAACCTCTCCCGCTCAAAGAAGTCTTCGTAAAGGCGGGGGGAGGGTGACCATGGGAATAAGAAGGACATTGGTGTGGGTGGTCATGCCAAGAAGGGCAAGACCACCCCTCCTAACAAAGCTAGCGACTTTAACCCTTGTATGTTTTATGTCACGCTAGTGATGCGCATGTTTATGCCAAATTTGTTGGTTCTTCTTATGAGTACATTGAATGGTCTATTTGGGTTCCTAAGACCCTTGTTGCTAACCTCAAAGGACCCATTCAAAAATGGGTACCTAAATCCAAGCATTGGTCTCTTGTAGGAGTTTGCTTCCGGTGGGGTGTCATGGTTGCTTGATAGTGGAGCAACAAATCATATGACCGGGTGATGGAAATATGCCCTAGAGGCAATAATAAAATGGTTATTATTATATTTCCTTAATCATGATAATGTTTTATTGTTCATCCTAGAATTGTATTGACCAGAAACTAAAATACATGTGTGGATACATAAAAAAATATTGTGTCCCTAGTGAGCCTCTACTAGACTAGCTCGTTGATCAAAAGATGGTTAAGGTTTCCTAACCATAGACATGAGTTGTCATTTGATAACAGGGTCACATCATTAGGAGAATGATGTGATGGACAAGACCCATCCGTTAGCTTAGCATATGATCGTTCAGTTTATTGCTACTGCTTCTTAATATCAAATACATGTTCCTTCGACCATGAGATCATCCAACTCCCGGATACCGAAGGAATACCTTGTGTGCTATCAAACATCACAACATAACTGGGTGATCATAAAGATGCTCTACGGGTATCTCCGAAGGTGTCTGTTGAGTTGGCGTGTGCTACTTCTTGAGCTTGCGTTGGTTTTTCCCTTGAAGAGGAAAGGGTGATCCAGCAAAGTAGAGATAAGTATTTCCCTCAGTTAAGAACCAAGGTATCAATCCAGTAGGAGATACACGCAAGTCTCCAATCTATGCACCTGCACAAACAATCAAACACTTGCACCCAACGCGATAAAGGGATTGTCAATCCCTTAACGGTCACTTGGAAGGATGAGATCTGATAGAGATAGATATAAAAGCTTACTAAAACGTAAAACAAAATGAAAGTAAACAAATTGCAGCAAGGTATTTTTGGGTTTTTTTGGTTTATAGATCTGAAAACATATGATGGAAAATAGACCTGGGGGGCATAGGTTCACTAGAGGCTTCTCTCTTGAAGGAAAATAATACGGTGGGTAAACAAATTACTGCCAAGCAATTGATAGAAAAGCGCAAAGTTATGACGATATCCAAGGCAATGATTATGAATATAGGCATCACGTCCGTGTCAAGTAGACCGACTCCTGCCTGCATATACTACTATTACTCCACACATCGACCGCTATCCAGCATGCATCTAGAGTATTAAGTTCATAAGAATGGAGTAACGCCCTAAGTAAGATGACATGATGTAGAGGGATAAACTCAAGCAATATGATGAAAACCCCATCTTTTTACCTTTGATGGCAACAATACAATACGTGCCTCGCTACCCCTACTTTGTCACTGGGTGAGGACACCGCAAGATTAAACCCAAAACTAAGCGCCTCTCCCATTGCAAGAAGAACCAATCTAGTTGGCCAAACCAAACCGATAATTCGAAGAGAAATACAAAGATATCAAATCATGCATATAAGAATTCAGAGAAGATTCAAATAATATTCATAGATAAACTGATCATAAATCCACAATTCATCGGATCTCAAAAAACACACCGCAAGAGAATATTACATCGGATAGATCTCCAAGAACATCGAGGAGAACATGGTATTGAGGATCAAAGAGAGAGAAGAAGCCATCTAGCTACTAGCTATGGGCCCGTAGGTCTGTGGTAAACTACTCACGCTTCATCGGAAGGGCAATAGAGTTGATGTAGAAGCCCACCGTGAACGAATCCCCCTCCATCAAGATGTTGGAAAAGGCCCCAAGATGGGATCTCACGGGAACAGAAGGTTACGGCAGCGGAAAAGTATTTTGGTGGACGTTTCTGGTCGTTTGGGAATATTTAGGAATTTATAGGCCAAGAATTAGGGTTAGAGGAGCTCCGAGGGGCCCAATAGCCGTCAGGGCGCGCCCCTGTGGCTTGTGGCCACCTCGAACTCCTCTGACTTCATCTCCAAGTCCTACGTGTGTCTTCTGGTTCAAGAAAAAACATCGCTAAAGTTTTATTCCGTTTGGACTCCGTTTGATATTCTTTTTCTGTAAAACTCAAAAACAAGGAAAAAAACAGAAACTGGCAATGGGCTCTAGGTTAATAAGTTAGTCCCAAAAATAATATAAAATAGCATATTATTGCATATAAAACATCCAAAAGAGAATATAATAGCATGAAACTATCAAAAATTATAGATACATTGGAGACGTATCAAGCATCCCCAAGCTTAATTCCTACTCGTCCTCGAGTAGGTAAATGATAAAAATAGAATTTTTTATGTGGAATGCTACCTAACATATTTATCCATATAATTTTCTTTATTGTGGCATGAATATTCAGATCCATAAGATTCAAAAGAAAAGTTTAATATTGAAATAAAAACAATAATACTTCAAGAATACTAATAAAGCAATCATGTCTTCTTAAAATAATATGGCCAAAGAAAGTTATCCATACAAAATCATATAGTCTGGCTATGCTCCATCTTCATCATACAAAGTATCAAATCATGCACAACCCACATGACAAGCGAAGCAATTGTTTCATACTCTTGATGTTTTCAAAACTTTTTTAACTTTCACGCAATACATGAGCGTGAGCCATGGATATAGCACTATGGGTGGAATAGAATATGGTGGTTGTGGAGAAGACAAACAGAAGGAGATAGTCTCACATCAACTAGCGTATTAACGGGCTATGGAGATGCCCATCAATAGATATCAATGTGAGTGAGTAGGGATTGCCATGCAACGGATGCACTAGAGCTATAAGTTTATGAAAGCTCAAAAGAAACTAAGTGAGTGTGCATCTAACTCGCTTGCTCACAAAGACCTAGGGTAGTTTTAGGAATCCCATCATTGGAATATACAAGCCAGGTTGTATAATGAAAAACTCCCACTAGTATATGAAAGTGACAACATAGGAGACTCTCTATCATGAAGATCATGGTGCTACTTTGAAGCACAAGTGTGGAAAAGGATAGTAGCATTGCCCCTTCTTTCTTTTCTCTCTTTTTTTGGGGGGGGCTTCTTTTGGCCTCTTTTATTTTTTGTAAGGTCCATAGACTCATTCCAACTTGTGAGGGAATCATAGCTTCCATCATCCTTTCCTCGCATGGGACAATCCTTTAATAATGATGATTATCACACTTTTATTTACTTACAACTCAAGAATTACAACTCAATACTAGAACAAGGATATGACTTTATATGAATGCCTCCGGCGGTGTACCAGGATGTGCAATGATCTAGCGTAGTAAATGACATCAAAAAACGGACAAGCCATGAAAATATCATGCTAGCTAACTTACGATGATGCAAAGCAATATGACAATGATGGTATGTGTCATAATAAAACGGAATGGTGAAAGTTGCATGGCAATATATCTCGGAATGGCTATGGAAATGCCATAATAGGTAGATATGGTGATTGTTTTGAGGAAGGGTATATGGTGGGTTTAATGCACCAGCGAAAGTTGCGTGGTACTAGAAAGGCTAGCAATGGTGAAAGGGTGAGAGTGCGTATAATCCATGGACTCAACATTAGTCATAAAAAACTCACATACTTATTGCAAAAATTTATTAGCTATCGAAACAAAGTACTAAACGCATGCTCCTAGGGAGATAGATTGGTAGGAAAAGACCATCGCTCGTCCCCGACCGCCATTCATAAGGAAGACAATCAATAAATAAATCATTCTCCAATTTCACCACATAACGGTTCACCATACGTGCATGCTACGGGAATCACAAACTTTAATGCAAGTATTTATACCAATCCACAATAAAGAAAAGCACACCTGATGTTTTGCCGCGCGCATTTATTATCGGCGTTAGGCAAACAACATGAGCGAGTGATCACGGTAAATAGAGACTTCCTATACCCCGACCTACTGGGGGAATAGTGAAGAAATGCACACCCGATGTTTTGCCGCGCGCATTTATTATCAGGCCATATGCAGGGTAGGGCCTATTTTTTTTCTCATGTCTCTCTTGTTTGTTAGTTTTTTTGGCTTCTATAAAGATCCTAGGGATTTCAAATAAGTTCTGAATTTCAAACAAGATTTTGAAATAATTTTCTAAATTAAAAAATATTCAAGACTTGAAACAATGTTCGTGAACTTGATTTTTTTTCAAATATTAAAAATATTCAGTAATTTAAAGAAAAATGTTTTAAATTTCATAAAGTGTTCACAAATTTGGAAAATGTTCTTGGATTTCAGAAAGTGTTCGTATTTGAAAAAGTGTTCACAAATTCTAAAATTTTCATGTGTTTCAAAAAAGTTCCATGAATTTGAGAAATGTTCTGAATTTTAGAAAATGTGCAAGTTTTGAAAAATATTCCCGGATTTAATATTGTTTCCACGAATTTGATAAATGATCCAAACTTCAAGAAATGTTCACAAAATTTTAAAAGTGTTACGGGATTTTAAAAAATGGTCCAAAATTTAAGGAAATGTTTCCAAATTTGGTATTTCAAAGAATCTTTGTGAATTTTGAAAAGGTTTTTGGATTTCAGAAAATATCACGAATTTAAAAAAAGTTCCCATATTTAAAAAAAAAATACTGATGAATTTGAAAAGATTCCACAAATCTGAAAAAATAATCGCACATTTGGAATCTATGGAAATTTTTCAAATTCATGAATTCAGGAATGCAAAAAATGTTAATGAAATGAACTCTAAAAAATGTTCATGGTTTTAAACGATATCCATGATTTCAAAAATTGTTTAAAATTTCAAAAACGTTCATGCATTCGAAAAATATTTGTGAAACGAAAAAGCTTATAAAATGGAAAAGAAAGAAATAAAAGCCATAAAAGAAATAAGACAGGAACAAACCAGCCTGGGAAGTTCTAGAACCTTCCATAAACCGGAATATGGAGTCTCCACAATGGGCCTACTTGCGCCACCTAGTATGGTGCGTAGTGATCGCTGGGGTATGCGATTGTTTGCTACCCAATGGCCTGCACGGTAAATAGTATCTGCCCGATAAGCCGTAGTCGCATGGGTCCTGGTTTTTTTAGGGCAAAGGTAAGCTTTATTGATGATAGTCCACATGATGTGGGATACAAGTAAGCTCATGGGGGTTGGCCAACCAGACGTGGCGTCCTGGACCGAGATTGAGCGAATGCTTAGCTAAACAATGAGCCTCACCATTGACGGCTCGACTTTCAAAAATGAAATTACATGAAAAACTAGAAGCTCGGAGTTTGATTTTTGTGACTACCGATCCATATGGACCCTGGCAAACCTTATGTATGTCGTTCACCACTTGTTTGCAATCCGAGGAGACAATAAAATATTGAACAAGAAGATCTTCTGCCACCGCTAGCGACTGCCCACAAGTAGTGGCCTCCAGCATCGCGGGATCAATCTTGCCATGAATAACCAATGCTGGGGCGTTGCATGGATCTTTTGAAGCTCTGAAATGAATCCGTGCACAAATGATTGTGTTGCCTGCGAGCTTTGCGTGCTTCCTTCATGAATAATTTTGCGCCATGCCGTCCATATTGCCCACAAGGGTAGCACGCACCATGTCGTCCATATTGCGCCGTGCCGTCCATGCCGTCTTATGTCACGCAGCACACGCCAGAGAGCGGGCACACGCGCACCCCCCGATGCCCCGGCATGCACATTTTGGGCCGGCCCATGAGCGGCAGCGGAAGTCCACTATTGTCTCGTTTCGTTTTCTTTTTCATTTTTGGTTTTTATTTTTTAATATCAAGATTTTGAAAATTTCCAAAATTCAAAAAACAATGCGAATTAAAAAAATGTTCGTGGAGCCAAAAAACCTCCTGAATTTGAATAATGTTCATGAATTCGTAAAAAAATTCGTGATTTCAAAAAAAATTCGTTATTTTTAACTGCCGGTCAATTTGGATATTGATGAACATTTTTTGAATTTTGCGACATTTTTAAACATTATGGTAAACAAATTTTGAATATGATGAACATTTTTTTAGTTAGATGAAGATTGTTTTTTGAAAAAACATGGATGGACAATTTTTCAATTTGATGATTTTTGTAAATCGATGGAAATTTTGGAATTTGATGAAGTTTTTTTCAAAATGATGAACAAATTTCGAATTTGATGAACAAAATTTGAATACGATGAACAAGTTTTGAATTTTGATGTAAAAAATTAAAATCCCGGTAAACAAATTTTGAATTTTATGAACATTACTTGAGTTTGATGAAAAAAATATAAATTCAATGATTTTTTTAATTCGATAAAAAAATGTCATGAATTTGAAAAGAAAATTCGCAAAAAAATCTGAAAAAGTAAAGAAGAAAAAGAAAAAGATAAAGGAAAACAGAAAAGAAAAAAAAACGAATGGAACACATAAAAAGGAACAAAAAAAAAGAAAGAAAAAAACCATAAGGAAAAAAAGAAAACCAGAAAAACCGGTTGGGGGTGAATCCCGAATTTAATGTGCGGCCCATACAAATTCCAGCGCTCTAGGGGGGGGGGGGGGGGGGGGGGGCGAAGTCGATAGGCGGCGACATACGCGCCATATAGAAACCACCAATGCTCATCATGTTTAAAGGCCGAGGAAACGACCTAGGTTGACCAAATGGAGCGTGAGGTACGTCGAGCGGTTTTCTTGCCCTTTTTGTTTTTGTTTTTGTTTCTAATTTCTTTACTCTTTTGTGTTTCTTCTATCGGCTTTCTTGGGTTTATTTTGTTTTCTATTTTTTAAAATGCATGAATGTTATCATAATATACAAACATTTTTTAAATTTCGAATTATTTTATGAGTTCATGAACATTTTCTAAATTTTTGTTAGTTTAAAAAGTGAATATTTTTAAAATTTTGTAAACCTTTTGGTAAATTACAAAATAAATATATTCTAAAAAAACTATGCACATTGTTTTTGTGAATTCATTTAAAATTGCGTTATTTTTCAAAACTTTGTGTTTTTTGAAAATATCAAAAACATTTTAAGAAAATTTGATTTTTTTTTTGATAAAATTTTGAAAAAAATTTAGTTTCCTGAAAAATTAAGTAATCTTGATTATTATTTTTACGAATCCAGTAGCGATGTTTTTCCGGAGTAAACTGACTGAGCGCTCGTGGTGGGAAGTTCAGAACTCTGCTCCCCTATACTGCAGTTGATAAAGCGCATTGTAGTCTGAACTCCTCGGGCTCTCTCTTTTCTGAAGCAAGAGTCCTGGAATGTTATTGGCGACTGACGGATCATCAGAACAATGCCGACTGGTCGTGCGAGGTAGCTGCAGGGCCCAAACAATGTATACGGACAACACAACGAGATTGGGGATAGGAGCCGTTCAGTTGTCGTGTATGGATGTCGGAGGCGAACATAATATCTATATATGCTTTTGCTTCTCAAGAGGAATAACCGCTGTGGTACGATAAAAGATGCTAGTATTTGAAACCCCGGAATTGCATGACCCACATTAAGATGCTTTATACCCAGCCATCAGCGGCAGCTGATGTAGGTCCGACTGAGCTACGAGTATATGGACGGGTGCAACCCGAGAGGGAACAGCGCCATGCCCAGGGTAAGCACCATCAGTTGATCGCTGTCAAAGATGCCCGATGCACATGACTCGGTTCTAAAGCAGTGTTTTAGAGGCTAGCCAGCTCGGGGAATGGGGAAATGACCAAAGCTGGAGTAGAAAAAAAGGTCAACACGCTAGGACTAGTGACGAGGAAGTTGTTCTACGCGTGCGCGTAGGAAGGACTCTGATGCTTACGAAATGGACCGGTGCCATGTATGGTTGGCCCCTCTAGCATGGATAAGGGGAAATTTTCCGGTTATCTTTCCGGCCAAGGATCTGGCGCCGCCGCGGCACGCCATCCCCGTCTCCCCGACAATCAGCCTGTGCTGAGAGGAGAGGACCTGCACACAACCAAAACCAATACAAGGGCATCTCCAACGCTGTCCTCTAAATTTCCTCCCGCATTCATCAGGACGCCAAAGCTAACCGCATATGTCCAGTTAGATTTCAAATGAATTTTAACAAAAATGAACAAATTTGATTCAAACTCAAACAAACAGGCTGATATTCATTTAAAGTAGGATAATTTTTACATAAAGCCGGACGATATTTCGTCCGATGAACCAAACACATTAAAAAGAAAAAATCTAACCTAAACTATCCTATATTTGACCGCGACCTCGTAGGCCATGTCTGGCTGGCCGCCGGCTCCTCCATTATCGTCGCCGGAGCCGTTGTCTTAGTTGTTGCCGTTCGGCTTGAAGCGACGGAAGGGCGCGATGTCGCGGCAGGGCTTTTTCCAGCAACAGCCTGACGCTCGCGGATGATCCTTTCCGCTTCTTCTTGCGTCTTGCGGAATGTGGTTGCGCGGGGGAGAGCGGGAAGGGGATGCGGGCTCCGCCTTAATGCGGAGGAGCGTCTCCGGTGACGTCATTGGACCGTTGACGCAGAGGAGGGAGCGATGGAGCATGACATCCATTTGCTGCTCGTACTCCTCGTTAGTGGCGGCGTAGACGTCGCCCTGCGTAGCCGGCCGCTGCGGTGGCAGGTGGTCCTTCTCGCCGCAAGAGGAGATGACAATCTCCTCCTTCACCGAGGAGTCGACCGTCGATGAGGACGATGGCCCCGGAGTTCAAGGGCGTCATCGCCACCAACCTTCGGAGCCTGTTCTGGAGCTGGCGCCTGCTGACGCCGAGGCCCATGACTTGCCCGTCGCCAAAGTTGTGGAGGAAGAGGGGAGGTGAGAAGGAGGATGTGCGGAGCAATGCAGTGAGTGCTATGTGGACAACGGCGGAACACGTCTTATGTAGTCTTAGTCGAGCCATGCAAACGGACTATCAACCGCTTCAATGCAGCGCATCGGCCGGAGTTAGTTCCTCGGGAAGCTGCGTCCGCATTGAAGCGGCGGCTCCCGAGAGGTCGAGTCAGTCCGCGTCGTCCTCCCGTCAAAATCACATCACGCGATATCAAGGTCGGTCGCTGCATGCTCTGGCCCAACATTGATGCGGCACGGGAACCGGCCCGTGCATCGGACGAAAAATGCGGGAAAGGCGGATGGGGTTGTTTGATGGGCCAGATTAGTCCGAAGTGAATGTGGCAACGTTCTGGATGCCCGTAAAGCCCCTCAGTTTGTCTTCGTTTGCGGGGAAAACACATCCGGACCGCCAAGCGAAACGATACAGAACCGTATTGAATAACAAAATACGACCGTATTCGAACGATTGCGGGCGGTTTGCAGGTCGGCATTGAAGATGCCTTACTACCGAGATGCTCCACGAGACCCGTAGCAGGAGAAATGGATTATGAGCTCGGCTATGGCTATAGGTGGAATATATATGGCTATGGATATGGATTGAGTTGAAATAATTTAGGGCCAAATCCTGTCGGCACAAGAATCCTGCAATCTGAAAATTAGTGAAGGTCTAGGCTCAACCGACCAAAATATGTCAAGGTCTTCTCTTCATCCATCAAACTAGCACCAAACTACACCCTGTGTGCATGCGACATTTATATCGTACACCCTCTGTTTCTAAATATTTATCTTTTTAGATATTTTAAATGAACTATCACATACGGATGTATATAGACACATTTTAGAATGTAGATTCACTCATTTTGCTCCGTATGTAGTTATTTGTTGAAATATCTAGAAATACAAATATTTAAAAAGGGAAAGAGTAACAATTAAGCAGATCATGCAAGAAGTCCCAATCAGCAACGTGTTTGTCATCCGAGTTTCTTGCTGCAGCTGCTTTGCTAGTGACAGTCGGTGATGTTGTAGCACAGGAGAATCAGTCATGCCGACACTAAAAAGGAACGACCTTTTCTTTGACCGGACTAAAAAGGAATGGCTTAGGGCATCTTCAAGGCCGATCTCACAAACCATCTGCGTTCGTTCGGACTACGGAAATCATCCAACGCGAGTCTGTATTTGTCCATGAGGTGGTCTGAACGTCATTTCTCCGGCAAATTGAAGACAAATGGAGAGTTTTGTGGGAGTCCGGACACGCAAAACGTAGGAATCCGACACCCCCGGCCCACCCATAACCCTTCATGGACCCTGCAACTCCATTCTCCTCATCTTCTCTCATTCCTTCTTTCTCTTTTGCCTTCGCTGCCGCTCCACCACCCTGGCTACCATGCCACACCCCTGCCGGAACTCTACATCTCCGTCACCTCCAGTGCTCCAGTAAGGCTCCACCTCGCTTCTCCTCCGTCTCAGTTCAACCCCTGTCCTCCGACCACCCCACCAGGTACCATACACTACTGCTATTCTCACCATGCCCGGCAATTGTTCGATGAATCACAAGTGATGACATGTTATGTGATCATGCACAACATGGTCGTCGAGAATGAGGGTAACAAAGCTGCCACAACTCTGGAATTTGAGAACATGGGTAATCATATCCAACTTTCGGACCAGAATCCGGCCACATTTGAAGTGTTTATTCAAATGCATAAACAAATTTGGCATCGACCAACTCATGAGCAGCTGGAAGAAGATCTGATTGAGCATCAGTGGGTGGTGAAAGTGGAAAATAATGTTGGGATGTAATATTTGAACTATTTTAAATTTGAACTAGTGTTGCATGTGGCTATTTGGACGTCTGTACCCTTTGCATGCGGCTATTTAATCATCTGGACTTGAAAAAAGTGGAAGACCGAATGTATGCGGCTACAGTTGGATGGTTGCTTCCTGCATCTATGTCCGCCGACTGCACCCCCTCCCCCCTGTCCGCAGACGGATGGGAGAGGAAATTTGCGGGTTGCCATTGGAGATGCCCTTACTCGAACCCATGCGTTGGGGCGTTTACATGACAACCTAACTTAAGGCATTTCCAATGCTAACCTTCAAACCGTTGGTGTCCGTTTCAAATTAAATGGTCCAAATATGTTTTGTCTTCCAACACTATACCTCGTCCGTCCGTGAAACTGCCCGGATGTCCGTTTTCCTACAAACCAGGGCTTGCGAGCGTCCCGACTGCTGGCACGCACGCGTCCGACACCACGATCTCACCCGTAAACCCTCTCCCTCGCCCGCGCCATTTCCTGCGTGAAGCAGTTGTCGTGCATTTATACCCATCGATGCTGCAATCATACCGGACAAGAGTGGACGCGACCTCTCACTAGAGCCGACATTGAAGCGGCGTGTTGGCCAAGAGAGGCCACCCACACCACGCCCCGGTGCACACTTCTTCTCTCCGCACTCAAACGATACCCGTCCGTCCACGTCCCTCCATTAAACAAGCGCAGTTGCCAAGGAACCCGCTCCAGCGCCCGCATGCGAACGCCACCCGTCCGTCTAACTACCAACCGACATTAAACACCCCGTTGCTTGGCCTGGCATCCGCCCACTGTTTACACATGGTTAGGCCCGACAAAAGCCGCATTCCACCTCCGCTCCAGATCTCCTCTCTGCACCACACCAGCCATGACCTCGAGCTCCAAAGACATGTGGCAGAGCCTGTTAGACGGACAGAAGCAGGAGCTCTCCAGTATTGTGGCTGGCTAGTTGGCCCGCCAAGCCAGCCGGATGCAAGATGGTTTGCTGGTGAGCTCTCCGGAGGCCAGCGATACGGACGAGCCAATGGAAGAGGCGGACGACGCGAGCCAACACCACGCTCTCTCCGGTCCATGCCGGTATCACCATGGGCGAGGTGCGGGCACACTTCACCGACATGACAGTGGAAGACTGATACGTCTCCAACGTATCTATAATTTTTGATTGTTTCATGCTATTATAGTATCAATCTTGGATGTTTTATATACATTTACAAGCAACTATATATATATATATATATATATATATATATATATATATATCATTTTTTGGGACTAACCTATTAACTTAGTGCTCGGTGCCAGTTGTTGTTTTTTGCTTGTTTTTGGTTTTGCTGAATATCAGTACCAAACGAAGTCCAAATGCCACTAAAATTTTTGCTGATTTTTTTCTAGACATAAGAGACCCTGGAAGCTTCGGGAGGGGACGAGAAGATGGATTAGTAGCCCACAAGGCACCAGGGCGTGCCCAGGGGTGGTAGTGCGCGCCTTGGTTGCTTGTGGGGCCCACATGGCTCCATTTGACCTGACTTCGCCTCTATAAATTCTCTAAAATCAGGAAACCAATAGAGGAGTCCACGAAATACTTTTTCCGCTGCCGTAAGCCTCTATTCTCGAGAGATCCCATCTGGGGACCTTTTCTGGCACTCTGTCGGACGGCGATTCAATCACGGAGGGGCTCTACATCAACCTTGTTGCCCTTTCGATGATGCGTGAGTAGTTTACCACAAACCTACGGGTCCATAGTTAGTAGTTAGATGGCTTCTTCTCTCTCGATGTTCTTCAATACAATGTTCTCCTTTATGTTCTTAGAGTTCTATCCGATGTAATTCTTTTTTGCGATGTATTTATTGGGATCCAATGAATTGTGAGTTTATGATCAGATCTATCCATGAATATTATTTGAGTTTTCTCTAAACTCTTCTGTGTATGATTGTTATAGCTTCATATTTCTTCTCTGATCTATTCATTTGGTTTGGCCAACTAGATTGATTTATCTTGCAATGGGAAGAGGTGCTTTTGTAATGGGTTCGATCTTGTGGTGCTCATCCCCAGTGGTAGAAAGGGACACGCCATGTATGTATCATTGCTATTAAGGGTAAAAAGATGGGGTTCATTCATGCGTGAGTTTATCTTGTCTACATCATGTCATCTTGCTTAAGGCGTTACTCCGTTATTTATGAACTTAATATTCTAGATGCATGCTGAATAGCAGTCAATATGTGGAGTAACAGTAGTAGATGTAGGCAGGAGTTGGTCTACTTATCTTGGATGTGATGCCTATATACATGATCATTGCCTTAGATATCGTTATAATTATTTACTTTTCTATCAATTGCCCAATAGTAATTTGTCTACCCACCGTATGCTATTTTCTCGAGAGAAGCCTCTAGTGAAAACTATGGCCCCCAAGGTCTACTTTATTATATATTAAAATCCAAAAATACCTTGTTGTAATTTTCTTTTATTTATTTTATTTTGTATTTTTGTCCAATCTATCTATCAAACAATACAATTTAATCTTGCTCGTAACCGTCAAGGGATTGACAACCCCTTGTTCGCGTTGGGTTGAAAGGATTTGTTGTTTATGTGCATGTGCTACTAATGAGGTGTTGCTTGGTTCTCCTAATAGATTGATAACCTTGGTTCTTAACTGAGGGAAATACTTATCTCTATTGTATTGCATCATCCCCTCCTCTTCGGGGAAATCCCAACGCAAATCACAAGTAGCAGCAATAATTTCTGGCGCCGTTGCCGGGGAGACATCATCAGCATCTATAAAGTACCTACGCATAAACTTTCATCTCCTTGCAATTATTTTATTTGCCTTTGCGTCTCGTTTTCATCTTCCCTGCTTCTAAAAAGTTTTTACAAAAATATTTTTCGTTTGCTTTTTTCTTGTTCGCTTGTTTGCTTGTTTGAAGTTGCTATCATGACTAAGTTTGGAAAGGGTAGTAATTTTTCCTTGCCTAGTGGAAGTTCTCTAGATAATCCGTCCGTACTTATGAAACTCATGAAAAACAAAAAGAGTTCTTATGAATTTGCTAAAGAAAAATTTGATAATCTTGCCGATGATGATCCTCATAAAGAAGAATCCAGTATCATCCACACTAAAAAACTTCGTGTAGGTAGTGGTAATATTATTGGAAAGGGTGTCATCCAAGATTTCTTTATGTGTGCCAGAATGTTACCTATGCTAGGAGGGTCAATTCTCAATAAAACTTCTAGTCTCGCACATGCAATATCTTTGATCATAATTGAACTTGAAAGACAATTTGTTCACATGCATCCATCCATACAAAGGATCCTTTTAGAATTCTCAAATATTAATGATCCCTCTGTTAAGCGTGCCACCACTATATTTTTAGCTCATGAATTTGGGCACATCATCAAAGAGGCAGGGGAGATATTTGCTCATTATAATATAAATTGCGGTTCTCCTCCTATAGAAGAAATCATTTATAATCAAGAGGAAATAAGAAGATTACAATCTCCGGATTATGCCGCTTATAATGCAAATCTTAGGAAAAAGGTTCCCCCATCCGTATTACTAGATAAAATTTCTAAACAAAATGATAATTTTGCTATACAAAATAATGGATTAGGGCATGTGCTTAATAAAAAGCTTAGGGATCATAATCAAAGAAACATCTACAATGAAGAAATAGCCATCACATCCAAGGGGCCAAAGGAGGAACCTACTCCTCCTAAACTTGACCTTACGGATCCTTATCCCGTTAAATTTAGCCCTTTTAATTTTTTTTGCTTGCCCCAGAGAAAGCTTGCTACTGAAAGGAGGGAATATGAGATGAGCATGAATGATCTCCCTCACTTTTATTACAACACTTGAAACTATGCATTATGCCTAGCTGGGGGCATAAAACAATAGCGCTAGTTGGGAGGCAACCCAATAGTTATCTTAATTTTCTTGTTTATTTTTATGTTTTCTTGTGTTCACACCTATATTATACTGTTATGATTGTGTTTTTAATGTTTTAATTAGTGTTTGTGCCAAGTAAAGCCTTTAGGATGGTTTGGTTGATAGTTGACTTGATTATGTGAAAAAACAGAAACTTTTGCGCCCAGTTCTGGAATGTTGTAAATTCACAGAAACGTGTTTTCGCTCTTATAGTTTTTCACATAATTGATATACAAATTTCCCGTGTTTTCCAAGTTTTTCAGAATTTTTAGAGTTATAGAAGTATGAGCATAATTCAGGTCTCTAAAATCTGTTCTGTTTTTGACAGATTGTGTTTTCGTTGCATTGTTTGCTTAGTTTGATGAATCTATGGATTGTATCGGGGGGGGGGGGTATAAGTAATGGTAATACTAACAGATCTCACGAAGGTTTTGTTAAGTTTGTGTGATTGAAGTTTTCAAGTTTTGGGTGAGATCACGATGGATGAAGGAATAAGGAGTGGAAAGAGCATAAGCTTGGGGATGCCTGAGGCAACCCAAGGTAATATTCAAGGACTCCCAATCAACTAAGCTTGGGGATGCCCCGGAAGGCATCCCCTCTTTCTTCTAATGACCATCGGTAATTTTACTTGGAGCTATATTTTTATTCGTCAGATATCATGAGTTTTGCTTGGAGCGTCATGTATTATATGAATCTTTGCTTGTTTTGATTTTTAGTTTGTCACAATCATCCTTGCTGAACACACCTATTTGAGATAGCCACATGTTGATCATGATTTGTTAGAATGCTCTAAGTGCTTCACTTACATTTTTTGAGCTAGGCAGTTGCTCTATTACTTCACTTAAATCTTTTTTAGCACGGTGGTGATTATATTTTAAAAAATGCACTATCATCCGTCACTTATATTATTTTGAGAGTTGATATGATTATATTAAAAGAAATATTTGCACTCTAATGCTTCACTTATATCTTTTGGAGAGTTGATAAATTTCAAAGAAATATTTGCACTCTCATGCTTCACTTATATATTTTTGAGAGTTGATAATAGTAATGGTAATTTGGACAAGATATGAATTTGGCCCCAAAGTGATGAATATTCAAGAGGGGCATAATAAAAACTTTCATGAAAGATCATTGGATATGATAAGTTTAATTCCTTGCAATAGTTTTGCGATACGAAGATAATATGTGAGTCATGTTAGTGAGTAATTGTGGTTTAGTAAGAATATTGGTGTTAAGGTTTGTGATTCCCTATATGCAAGCATGAAAGTCAATAGTTATGCAACAAAGTTATATCCTACTTATGATGCATTATTCAGTGTTAGTTATGTTCAATGCGTGTTTATGACCGTTTCCGTTTTGGTTGGTCACTTCTCAATCTATTTGCTAGCCTTCATTCGTACTAAGCGGGGACACTGCTTGTGCATCTAACTCCTTAAAACTAAAGTTGTGCCAAATGAGTCCACCATACCTACATATATGTGTGATCATGATGGTTGCTATGGCACCATCTCGGAGTACTTTCATGAAGAAAACAAAGGAACATGGAGAAGTTCCGAGCGCCAAGGGCAATATCACATAATGATCTTATGAATTATTACAACAGGGGTCGAGGCCAAGCGGCAGACACGGTGCGGCTGAACAATATGTACATTATTTAGTGAACATAAAGGGGCCTCGATCATAACAACTACGCGGCAGCGGAACAACGTCGTAGCGGAAACTCCATAGCATAGGGACACCGATGTGGAGATGATCTAGACTCGAGCAGCACTCCTTTCCAACGAGACTTTCCTGAAATCTGGCATGACACGCCAGGTCAATACATTGAATGTACTTGCAAGCTCACAACAGGCATAATCATAATGACAAGCAATATCATGATAATTAACCAATTAATAATGCAATAATGTTCCAACATGTTGTGATCATGCTCTTGTGATAAACGTCCCTCGGGACCGACTTACCAACCGTGATCGTTCTCGGATCACAAACAAACCACCATCATGGTCTTGACCAGAGTAACTCGTGATCCTTATGGCGATCACAACCACGACCAATATTTGGTCTCGAACATCTCGATGGCCTTTCCGCCATCATCAACAGTGCAAAGTTCATAACTTAGTGTGCAAGTTTATTAAACGTTGACTCATGGTGGGACCTACTACGAGGCGTCCGTGACCGTGGACTCGGCTATCGATAGATTATACACTCTGCAGACATAGCACACTGTACCCACACCACGGAACCCATGGCCTCACACTCCCATTCGGGTGGACCAACGACATTCCGACAAAACCCTTCCATTGCCATGACACTCTCCCGGCCACTCCGACCCAATCCCAACGGGCTAGTCCTGGGTGGCCCCGTGTCTACCAAAGAAACAACGACCACCGTCGTGGCCAAAACGATCCCACTCGGGGACCCGGTACCATAATCTCAACAATGGGCACACAAGATTATGCCTGCTTACCGGGCCAAGGTAAGCATGCCATAACCTTCCCTAGTTGGAGGCACCGACCAGAGGCATGTCAATGGACCGAATCAAGGCCTTCCCACAAAGGCAAATGTGGTTGCACTGGGAAAAACTCGATTCAGCGGCACCATGACCCAGTCAACGATATATTAAAGTTGAGTTATATTCAGGTTCAACTTAAAATGAAAATGACCGGTGTCATAGCATGCCATGAAATCCAATACTACACATGCATCACATATTAATGAAAATGACTGATGTCAACCATATTCACACTAAGCATAAACATCAACAAATTATACTACTTTCCCGGTCAGGGTAACTCTTACTTTAACAAGATATTTTGTAACAAGTTTTATTATTTTCTCATGCAAGAAAATAACTTCGATTAATTTCTCATATGCATAGCAAAAATTATACTATCATAACCACAAGCAAATCCTAATTTCTTTACCAACAAAGTTAGGTTCAAACATTCTGTAAGTCAAGTAAAATGGCTAAACAAGCACTTAACAGAATATTTTCTATCAAATTTTACTATTTTATTGTGCAAGAAAATAACTTTAAGTAATTACTCATATGCATAACAAATCATTTTATCATTTCCACAAGTATATCTTAACTTTGCGTTACCAACTAAACTAGTTTCAACATTCTGTAAATCAAGCATAATAACTAACAAACACTTAACAGAATATAAATAACATAATAGTTATTTAAATGCATGGATTAATCATTTCATTCAAGTAACAAAATCATAAATATTGAAACAACACCATGAAAACGTTGTTGTGGCTTGCCTTAGTGCAGGTGAGGTTCACAAGCCTTCTGGTGATCCTCAAGACAAGCCTCACCCTGTGAAAATAATTTTAAGCACAAGAAGAAAATATCAAGAACACTTCTGAAAATCACCAGAAATTCTAGAGAGCTCAAAAAATCTCATCTTTGGTGAGCTGCTAGATTTCTTTGCAAAGAACATAATACAAAAAGAATCAATTCATTTGGACTTATGGTTGAAGAGTTATAGCTGTTTGAAGCTCTTTGGAAATTAATTGAATTTGAATTTGAATAAAATAGACTAGGGGTGACGTCGAAGGCGTAAAGCCTCAGGGCGCCACAACTCGTACCGCTTCGCATGCGTATAGAGTGGCTGACTAGCGGGGCTCGCTAGTCAGGTGAGGTGGAGGGGGAGAAGGAAACAGAGGGGGTCGCGGCTTCGTCGGAGCTCTCGCCGGCGACGAAGGCTCCTTGGCCAAAACGAGAGGGAGGGATTGAGAGAGGGGACGGAGGCGCACCTGCCCGTACCCGTAGCGTAGCTAGGGGTGGTCGGACGGCGTTAGAATCGACCTCGCAAGCGGAGGCAGAGGGCGGTGGTCGCCGGAGATGAGGAAGACGGCGAGCAAAGGCAACTTCAGGGGCTCCAAGGGGACGGGATGGCTTCACCGAAGAGAGGCGGAGGCCCTGGAAAGGTTGCCCTGGCCTGGGAGGGGCTGGAGCTACCGCGATGACCCGAGGGGATCGCCGGCGAGCTCGAGCTCGGGGATGGCGGCCCGCGGCCTGCCCGGCCGGGCTACGGCTATCTTCACGCTTGTGGAGTGTGTGGGAGTGGAGGATGGTGCTCGAGGAGGCTGGGGGTGGCTCCTTTTATAGGCGAGCGTCGGGGATGGATCAGGGCTCCGCCGGCGACACCCGGACACTGCGCCCGGCGACGAGCAGCGTCAGTGAGAGGGGGAGAAGGCGACGCAGCTCACGCGGGGACTGTGGGCGAACGGGGACGAGTACAGGATCAAGAGGAAGGCGACAAGCACAGTGCAGAGCGCACTGTGGCATTGGCCGGACCGCGCCCGTGCTTGCTACGGCGAGCTCCAGTGTCGGCGAGCGCCAGGGGGAGTTAATGGCGTTGAGACGAGGATGGTGGCGAAGTTTGGCACGCTCAGGCAGATGGGGGAAGCGAGCACGCGCGAACAGAGCGCTCGGCGGGACTCAGAGCGCGTGGACAGGCATGCTGGCATCATGGACACGCGTGGTCACCGCGTGAACTGTCCCCTCAGGCTGACCAATTTCCAAAGATCATGTCTGGCTTGTTGTTCGTGGTAGTTTTGAAGATTACCACGCTTTGGTTTGGCTCCAGCTGCAGTAGAGAAGATTTTACAAGCCAGGTAAGTTTCTGATCAGTAACTTTGAGAGGTTACTGAGGTCAAACGGCTGGGAGTTGGGGGCTGTGCTTTGGAGGCTAGCCATCATCTACTAAGGTGATGATGCACAAAAAAGTTCAGGCACAATGGAGCAAGTAAAATGGTAGTTGCTGTAGAAACCACCATTTCTGTCCAGAACAGAAAATATTTTCTGTAGCAAAAATATTCCAAAAAGTGCTGAAATATTTTTGCTCAGGAAGGTGCCCTAGGGTTCAAAGAATATTTGTGAATTGTCTCAGATTTTTGTGGGCAAGAAAAATTATGGTGGCTTTGGAGCTCATTGAACTAGCTAGGGTTTTAGAGAGGAAAAATGAATATTTTTCATTTAAGAAAAATATTCCCAAGATTATTTTGAGGTGGATCAGAAGGGGAATGATGATTAGAGAGGGGAATGATGCACTTGGGTGAAAGCCAAGGGTACCCAAGTGTTTAAGTCCATATGAAAAGATTCAAAAACTCCAAATTTCAAAATATAGCCAAATGAAAATCAGGCAAATAAGAGAGGGCAAAAATCTGGCTGTCACAAACCTCCCCCACTTAGAATGAATCTCGTCCTCGAGATTCGGTTGCTTGGGAAAACCACTCTGGATACTGTGACTGTAAAAATTCTTCCTGCTCCCAAGTTAATTCTGACTCTGTGTGATGCTCCCACTGAACTTTGTAGAATTTTCTTACTTTATTGCGAGTGACCCTTTCCATCTGATCCAAAATTCTAAACGGTCTTTCTTCATAGGTCAAATCATTTGCTAATTCTACCTCAGCCATAGCAGCCCTTTCTGAGGCGGGGATATGCAACGTCTTAATTGTGAAACATGAAACACGTTATGCACGTTTGCCAATTCAGCGGGTAGTTCCAACTGATATGCAACAGTACCCACTTGGGACATAACAGGGAATGGACCAATAAATTTAGGTGCCAACTTTCCATGAGTCTGAAATCTCTTGACTCCTTTCATAGGAGTGACTCGGAGGTATACGTGTTCTCCGGGTTCAAAACTGATATGTCAGTGCTTTGCATCATAATAACTTTTCTGTCGAGATTTGGCCAATTGCAATCTGTCTTTGATTTCCTTAACTTGTTTCTCAGCTTCCATCATGAGATCTGTTCCGAAGATACGGCTATCTTCAGTTTGAGACAAATTTAAAGGAGTGCGGCACTTACGGCCATACAGAGCTTCATACGGTGACATCTTTAGACTGGTCTGGAAGCTTTTTTTATAAGAAAACTTGGCATATGGCAAGCAGTCTTCCCATTTAGGTCCTTGGGCTAAAGCACAGGCTCGCAACATATCTTCGAGTATTTGGTTTACCTGCTCTGTCTGTCCATCCGTCTAAGGATGATAAGCAGTACTATATTTCAGTGCTGTCCCCAAGGCTTGATGGAGACGTGACCAAAAAGCGGAGGTAAATAGGGAACCTCGGTCGGAAGTGATAGTTCGGGGCACTCCATGCAGACTGACTATTCTGGATACATACAGCTGTGCAAGTTGATTTGCTCGATATCTGGTGCTGATCGGAATGAAGTGAGCAACCTTGGTTAGGGTGTCCACTATGACCCAGATTGCATCATTGCCTCGCCGAGTCTTAGGCAATCCCATAATGAAATCCATACAAACGTCATCCCATTTCCATTGCGAAACCGGCAGCGGGTGGAGGAGTCTGGCTGGCTTCTGATGCTCTGCCTTCACCTTGTTACATATGTCGCAACAGGCCACAAAATAGGCAATGTCTTTCTTCATTCCATCCCACCAGAATATTTGTCAAAGGTCCTCATACATTTTCGTACCTCCCGGGTGAATGGAATATGAGGATTCGTGTGCTTCCGACAGGATTTTCTTCTTTAAGTCCGGCTGATTGGGTACACAAATCCGTCCACGGAATCGGAGGGTACCGAATTTGTCCTTGGAGAAATCTGGGGTCTGCTCTGCCATCTGGCTCTTGGCACATTTTTGCAGCTTGGTGTCAGCTGGCTGGGCCTTGCAGATCTCTTCCTCAAGTGTGGGGGTAACTTCCAAAATATTAGCGCGGCCAGCATCCACTATGACCAGGTTGAGCTGAGCGATCTCCTCTTGGAGTTCGGGAGGCAAGGATTTCAATATGGGATTTAAGCTGACAGGCTTTCGACTGAGTGCATCGGCAACCACGTTGGCCTTACCCGGGTGGTAATTTATTCCAAGATCATAATCCTTGACCAACTCTAGCCATCTTCGTTGACGGAGATTTAAATCTGGCTGAGTAAATATGTATTTAAGACTTTTGTGATCGGTAAAAATTTGGCACCTTTTTCCAATGAGGTAGTGTCTCCAAATTTTTAGCGCATGAACCACCACAGCCAATTCCAAATCATGAGTAGGATAATTTCCCTCGTGGAATCGTAGCTGTCGCGATGCATATGCTACTACCTTGCTGTCTTGCATCAGTACGCAACCAAGGCCTTGCCTGGAGGCGTCACAATACACATCAAAACTGCGATAAATGTCAGGAAGAGTCAATACACGTGCGGTTGTCAGCCGTATCTTTAGATCATTGAAACTTTTCTCATAGTCCTCCATCCATTCAAACTTCTTATCGTTTTTTAGCAGCTCCGTCATGGGTTTAGCAATCTTGGAAAACCCTTCAATGAAACGGCGGTAATATCCAGCTAATCCAAGAAAACTCCGGATCTGCGTCACAGTCGTGGGCGGCAACCAATCGAGCACATCCTTTACTTTGCTCGGGTCCACGGCTATACCTTCGGCGGATAGTACATGCCCGAGAAACCCAACTTGCTTGAGCCAAAATTCGCATTTACTGAATTTGGCGTATAGCTGATGGTCGCGGAGTCATTGTAGCACTGCTCGGAGGTGATCCTTGTGCTCTTCTTCACCCTTGGAGTAAATGAGGATGTCATCGATGAAGACTACCACGAATTTGTCGAGGAAGTCCATGAATACTTTGTTCATCATATGCATGAAGAAAGCAGGGGCATTGGTGAGACCAAAGGACATCACTGTATATTCATAAAGACCGTACCGAGTAGTGAATGCGGTCTTAGGAATATCTTCCTTTTTAATCTTGAGCTGATGATATCCGGTTCGTAAATCGATCTTAGAGAATACTTTAGCCCCACTGAGCTGATCAAATAGATCATCAATCCTTGGCAGCGGATATTTATTTTTGATGGTGACCTCATTCAGCTGGCGGTAATCTACGCACATGCGGAGGCTGCCATCCTTTTTGTCCACGAAAATAGCAGGTGATCCCCATGGTGAAGAGCTGGGACGAATATATCCTTTCTGGAGCAATTCATCAAGTTGTTTCTTTAGCTCCACTAATTCTGATGAGGGCATCCGGTAATACTTCTTGTATAACGGTGCAGTTCCGGGCACAAGATCTATTGAAAATTCCAGCTCTTGATCTGGTGGCATGCCTGGCAGTTCTTCTGGAAATACATCAGGGTACTCGTTGACCACAAGAATTAATTCCAACTCAGCCATAGCGGTGAAAACCAATTCTTGCGAGCATAGAATTTGGTAGTCTGGCCTTTCAGACTGGTCAAAGTGACTTCTCGTGTTGCGCAGTTTATGCAAACTTGATATTGGGTCAACCAATTCATACCCAATATAATATCCAACTTTGCAGGCTCAATAATTATCAGAGAGGTTGGAAAGTAGACTCCGTTGATATTGATTTCCAGATCACGGCAGACCAAATTGCTCTTGAGTAAAGATCCCGGGGTTTGTACCAGCATATTTTTGCCCAAAAGCGTACAAGGAAATTTGTTTTGGGCAGCAAAACACCGAGAAATAAAAGAATGGGAAGCCCCAGAGTCAAATAAAATTACGGCAGGTATGTCATTAACAGAAAACATACCAATGACGACTTCAGGGTTCTCTTGGGCTTCGTCGGCTGAGAGATGATGCACATGCCCAGTAAAGTTTTGCTGGGTCGGGAATGACTCTATAAAGTTGACTTGTGGCCTGAATGGGGCATTCGCCTTGTTGTTCTTGGGGCATTGTCTGGAAATTTGTCCGCTCTGCCCACAACTGAAACAAGAGTTATTGCGCTGACGCTCCTCGTGCACTGGGTTGGTCACGACATTCTTGACTTGAGTGGTGGTCTTGTTAACATTTTGTTGCCAATTGGGCTTGTATTCCACCTGAGTCTGCTGCCAGGTACGAGCCTTTTGCACTGGTTGCCCATCCTTATTTGGCTCAAACTTACGCTTGTTGTCATTCTTAACCGGCCTATTATCTGATATAAGCTTGTGCTCCCGTTCAGCAATGAAAGCCTTGTTCATCAGAGTTTGGAAATCTGGGAAATCAAACATACTAAGAGTACACCGGAGTTGCAGATTTAAGCCTCCAAGAAATCTGTCAATCTTCCTTTCTTCGGTGGCCACGTCATAAAGGGAGTAACGTGCCAGATGATTAAATTTTTGCAAATATTCACCCACCGACTGACTTCCTTGGATGAGTGCAAGAAATTCACGCTGCTTAGTCTTCCTAACTCTAGTAGGGATATGATATTTCCGGAACTGATCCTTAAATTTTTCCCAGGTGATTTCTTCATCAACAGGCCACATGGCTTTTGCATTTTCCCACCATATGGCAGCAGGGCCTTCAAGGTAATGAGTTGCAAATGGAACTTTATCATTTTCTTCAGTACGAGCAATCTCAAGCTTTTTCTCAATGGTACGCAACCAATCGTCTGCATCCAATGGGTCAACAATCTGACTGAAACTGGGTGGCTTGGTCCTTTGAAAATCTGACAGCTTTGAGTAATGACCGTTCTGATTTCCATTCTGTCCAACCATAGCTTGCACACTTCTTAATATTTCAATCAGATCATTGTTCCTTCTTTCCTCAAACATTCGCAAAATTTGCTCGGTGGAGGGCGGATTTGGCGGTGGAGGCGGTGGCGGAACGTACGGCTCGGGAGAATGTCCTGCCTGTCGTGCGGAACGACGAACAGTAGTTCCCTCATGAACGTTGCTACTACTGCCTCCCCGCGTCATCCTATTGTGGATTTTTCCCAAGACAACGCAATCGAGATGAGAAACATCCAAGAATAAATTTGGGGAAAAGCCAACAACAAATCCCGGAAGAAAACAAAAGAGCGAAGAAAATACGGCGAATAAAGTCCCAACATAATTATACATAGACTCATACATGAAAGATAAACAACATGCCAGGTTCAACTACTCTCATACATGCAACGAAACATCATGACTCGTATGACTACATCCGTACATCATCCGGACGACTGCGAATACTCAGAGGTACTACTGCTCTGCTGGTGCTGCGGTGTCCTCCCCTGAAGCGGACTCGGATCCTGAACTGACGAGGTTAACGGAAACCTCCGAGTTAAAGGTAACACGACGATGCTGCCTCGAGGGCTCTCCCTCAGGGGCAGGGGTAGGGTGAATCATCGGAGCTACAGGAGTAGCGAGAAGTGAAACCCACTCGGCAGGAGTACTGAGAGGATTCACGGCCGAGACGCCCGTGCTACTCGGAGGAGTAACCGGCGAAATAGGGGAACTAGAACTGGCTGGAATAGAAGGAGTAAATCCCAGAGAGGATGGAGTAGTCGCAGATCTAGTAGTGACTAAAGCAGCGGCTAAAGCAGTACGGGCACGAGTCAGCTCTCGAGCCAGCTCGTGGATTATAAGATAGCTAGCAGTGACATAACGGGCAAGGTGGCTAGCAACACTATCAGACTCCGGATCAATGATAGGGAAACGGACACGACCATTGTCGTGCAGAGAAGGGTAGTAATAGAAACCTGGGTGGTTCTGCATTCGGACCTCGTTGTAGCGAAGCTCGACAAGGACCTCGAATGCAGCAAACTGGACAGCCTGAGAAGCGGTAGAGGCGTAACCGCTCCGAGAAGTACGAGTGTAAGAGCTGGAATCGGAACTAGTGTGCAGAGTAACCACTGCGTGATACTCATACACTAAATCAGCTAGACGCTCCCGGTACACCCGATAGACTAGATCGTCTCCGAGGGGGTACAGCCGACGCCACACGTTGCAAAGGAGGTGCGGTGGCGTGTACGACATCCGCTGCAACTGGCACGGATACGACACCGGAGCCATTTACACTCACAACCATTAGCAGGTTAGCATAAAAATATAAATCAAGTGCAGGCAATGCAACAACCAGCTCCTATTGCTACCGGCACTCCACTTAAACTCGTGCCTAGCGTCCAGTTAACGTGTCGTAGTCTAGCGTGGCCTACAGTTAGTGCGGCTCTGATACCAAGCGTTGTGGCACCCCGGCTCAGAGCGACCGGTTTACCATGCATTGCCAGCCCAGAGACCATGTCTTCTGGCAACACACAACATCTTGGTACAGAAAACAACCGCTTTATTGATGCTAGCGGATCAGAGTTTATATTACAACAGGGGTCGAGGCCAAGCGGCACACACGGTGCGGCTGAACAATATGTACATTATTTAGTGAACATAAAGGGGCCTCGATCATAACAACTACGCGGCAGCGGAACAACGTCATAGCGGAAACTCCATAGCATAGGGACACCGATGTGGACATGATCTAGACTCGAGCATCACTCCTTTCCAACAAGACTTTCCTGAAATCTGGCATGACACGCCAGGTCAGTACATTGAATGTACTTGCAAGCTCACAACAGGCATAATCATAATGACAAGCAATATCATCATAATTAACCAATTAATAATGCAATAATGTTCCAACATGTTGTGATCATGCTCTTGTGATAAACGTCCCTCGGGACCGACTTACCAACCGTGATCGTTCTCGGATCACAAACAAACCACCATCGTGGTGTTGACCAGAGTAACTCGTGATCCTTACGGCGATCACAACCATGACCAATATTTGGTCTCGAACATCTTGATGGCCTTTCCGCCATCATCAACAGTGCAAAGTTCATAACTTAGTGTGAAAGTTTATTAAACGTTGAATCATGGTGGGACCTACTACGAGGCGTTCGTGACCGTGGACTCAGCTATCGATATATTATACACTCTGCAGAGGTAGCACACTGTACCCACACCACGGAACCCATGGCCTCGCACTCCCATTCGGGTGGACCAACGGCATTCCGACAAAACCCTCCCATTGCCATGACACTCTCCCGGCCACTCCGACCCAATCGCAACGGGCTAGTCCTGGGTGGCCCCATGTCTACCAAAGACACAACGACCACCGCTGTGGCCAAAACAATCCCACTCGGGACCCGGTACCATAATCTCAACAACGGGGACACAAGATTATGCCTGCTTACCGGGCCAGGGTAAGCATGCCATAACCTTCCCTAGTCGGAGGCACCGACCAGAGGCATGTCAATGGACCGAATCAAGGCCATCCCACAAAGGCAAATGTGGTTGCACTGGGAAAAACTCGATTCAGCGGCACCATGACCCAGTCAACGATATATTAAAGTTGAGTTATATTCAGGTTCAACTTAAAATGAAAATGACCGGTGTCATAGCATGCCATGAAATGCAATACTACACATGCATCACATATTAATGAAAATGACTGATGTCAACCATATTCACACTAAGCATAAACATCAACAACTTATATTACTTTCCTGGTCAGGGTAAGTCTTACTTTAACAAGATATTTTGTAACAAGTTTTATTATTTTCTCATGCAAGAAAATAACTTCGATTAATTTCTCATATGCATAGCAAAAATTATACTATCATCTCCACAAGCAAATCCTAATTTCTTTACCAACCAAGTTAGGTTCAAACATTCTGTAAGTCAAGTAAAATGGCTAAACAAGCTCTTAACAGAATATTTTCTATCAAATATTACTATTTTATTTGTGCAAGAAAATAACTTTAAGTAATTACCCATATGCATAACAAATCATTTTATCATTTCCACAAGTAGATCTTAACTTTGCTTTACCAACTAAACTAGTTTCAACATTCTGTAAATCAAGCATAATAACTAACAAACACTTAACAGAATATAAATAACATAATTGTTATTTAAATGCATGGATTAATCATTTCATTCAAGTAAGAAAATCATAAATATTGAAATGACACCATGAAAATGTTGTTGTGGCTTGCCTTAGTGCAGATGAGGTTCACAAACCTTCTGGTGATCCTAAAGACAAGCCTCACCCTCTGAAAATAATTTTAAGCACAAGAAGAAAATATCAAGAACACTTCTGAAAATCACCAGAAATTCTAGACAGCTCAGAAAAATCTCATCTTTTGTGAGCTGCTAGATTTCTTTGCAAAGAACATAATGCAAAAAGAATCAATTCATTTGGACTTAGGGTTGAAGAGTTATAGCTGTTTGAAGCTATCTCGAAATTAATTGAATTTGAATTTAAATAAAACAGACTAGGGGGTGACGTCGAAGGCGTAAAGCCTCAGGGCGCCACCACGTGTACCGCTTCACGCGCGTACAGAGTGGCTGGCTAGCGGGGCCCGCTAGTCAGGTGAGGTGGAGGGGGAAAGCAAACAGTGGGGGTCGCGGCTTCGCCGGAGCTCTCGCCGGCGACGAGGGCTCCTTGGCCAAAACGAGAGGGAGGGATTGAGAGAGGGGACGGAGGCGCACCTGCCCATACCCGTAGCGTAGCTAGGGGTGGTCGAACGGCGTCGGAATCGACCTCGCAAGCGGAGGCAGAGGGCGGTGGTCACAGGAGATGAGGAAGACGGCGAGTAGAGGCAACTTCAGGGGCTCCAAGGGGACGGGATGGCTTCACCGGAGAGAGGCGGAGGCCTTGGAAAGGTCGCCCTGGCCTGGGAGGGGCTGGAGCTACCGCGACGACCTGAGGGGATCGCCGGCGAGGTCGAGCTTGGGGACGGCGGCCCGCGGCCTGCCCGGCCGGGCTACGGCTATCTACACGCTTGTGGAGTGTGTGGGAGTGGAGGATGGTGCTCGAGGAGGCTGGGGGTGGCTCCTTTTATAGGCGAGCATCGGGGGTGGATCGGGGCTCCGCCGGCGACACCTGGACACTGCGCCCGGCTTGAGAGGGTGAGAAGGCGACGCAGCTCATGCGGGGACTGTGGGCGAACGGGGACGAGTACAGGATCAAGAGGAAGGCGACGAGCACAGTGCAGAGCGCACTGTGGCGTTGGCCGGACCGCGCCAGTGCTTGCTGCGGCGAGCTCCGGCATCGGCGAGCGCCAGGGGGAGTTAATGGCATTGAGACGAGGATGGTGGCGAAGTTTGGCACGCTCGGGCAGACGGGGGAAGCGAGCACGCGCGAACAGAGCGCTCAGCGGGACTCAGAGCGCGTCGACACGCATGCTGGCATCATGGACACGCGTGGTCACCGCGTGAACTCTCCCCTCAGGCCGACCAACATCCAAAGATCATGTCTGGCTTGTTGTTCGTGGTAGTTTTGAAGATTACCACGCTTTGGTTTGGCTCCAGATGCAGTAGAGAAGATTTTACAAGCCAGGTAAGTTTCTGATCAGTAACTTTGAGAGGTTACTGAGGTCAAACGGCTGGGAGTTGGGGGCTGTGCTTTGGAGGCTAGCCATCATCTACTAAGGTGATGATGCACAAGAAAGTTCAGGCACAATGGAGCAAGTAAAATGGTAGTTGCTGTAGAAACCACCATTTTTATCAGAACAGAAAATATTTTCTGTAGCAAAAATATTCCAAAAAGTGATGAAATATTTTTGCTCAGGAAGGTGCCCTAGGGTTCAAAGAATATTTGTGATTTTTCTTAGATTTTTGTGGGCAAGGAAAATTAGGGTGGCTTTGGAGCTCATTGAACTAGCTAGGGTTTTAGAGAGGAAAAATGAATATTTTTCATTTAAGAAAAATATTCCCAAGATTATTTTGAGGTGGATCAGAAGGGGAATGATGATTATAGAGGGGAATGATGCACTTGGGTGAAAGCCAAGGGTACCCAAGTGTTTAAGTCCATATGAAAAGATTCAAAAACTCAAAATTTCAAAATAAAGCCAAATGAAAATCAGGCAAATAAGAGAGGGCAAAAATCAGGCAGTCACACGGCCGTGGACCCAGCTGTCAGCCTCTCCACGTACAGTCCACTTCCGATGCATGTTGTTCGTTAACCACGCCGCGCCGAGAGCATCAGGGCGGTGGACGACGGCGAGGCCTAGGAAGGGAACGGCACGGAGCCAGGGAAGACTCGGCAGTTGTTTCCCACGCGGAGGGGAGTACGAGGGTTTACTGGTTCATCTTCCGTCGCCGGAGAATAACAGCAAGTGTGGGTGAGTAGAGGGATGGCTAGGCCGGCGATGGGAGTACGATGGGCGGTGAGGCTTGCGCGGCAGCACAGCCGACCGCGGGAGGAGGGAGCAGGCAGTCCCGCCGGCGCTTGTTTGAGCGGCTGGAGCAGGAAGAGTAGAGATTGAAGAAGCACGGCGGCCGTTGGATGGACATCCAACAGCCACTGCTTGTGCGTCAACCTTTTTTTAGGAAAGCCTCAAATATGTGGAAAACAGCATACAACCCATCTACCATTATTTCTAATAACTTACAGCCCATTTGCGAATTCTTAAGGTTTTCCTGGAGCCCATATTCTTTTTGTTAGCATTACAGCCCATATCGTGGCCAGAGTTAAAAAATTATATGAAATTTTGCATATTTCGGTGCGGTCCAAACTGTTTTTAATCCCAAAATTTCGAGTCACATTCAAACTGATTTAAAAATAAATGTATATCTATATAAAATCCAACAAATTGTCCACCCATAAAAATCAATGCAATTTAAAATCTCTAAATGAAAAAAATTGAAACAAATTGCCGGTTTGATGTGTTTTAAAAATGTACAGCCCATTTCTCATTACTGATAGGCCATTTTCTTGGCCAGCCGAATGAAGCTCTCCTCATCTTGCAAGATTTGCAGCCCAACACGCATGACAAAGCGACTTACTTGACAAATCACAAAAGAACTAGGCTAGCCATTTTCAGAAAGAAAAAAAACTACTGGGCTGGTCTATGGTAAACATAAAAGAAAAGCATGTCTAGACAGGCCAGAGTGCCCTGCACAGCCCAGTTGACACCCTGCTTCTGTCTCAAAAACAAATTAGATAAATGCCACTCCAGTTATGGAGATTCATAAAAATGCCACTGCAATTTCCAAACTTTGAAAAATGCCACTGCAATTTTTCCAAACTTTGAAAAACGTCACTGCAATTTTTGCAAACTTTGAAAAACGCCACTCCAGACTTCGAAAAATGCCACTGGAAATGGCATGAAATGGCATTTTGCAAAGTTTGGAAATTGCAGTGGCATTTCTCGGAATCACCAGATTTGGAGTGGCATTTATCAAATTAACCCAAAACAAAAATAACTGGCCGAGCTGCTGGGTCCCTGGTGTCAGTCGCTCGTTGTGCAATTCTCTTGTTTATTGACTACGTTGACAATGGCATGGGACCCAGATGTCAGAAATCCATTAGGAGGAGCCTTTTTATTGGCTTGAAATAAGGAGGCACTCTCTTGCATACTGCCATGACCTTGGTGGGTCCCTGCTGTCATCCTCTCCACGTACAATCATCTCCTGATTGTGTACGCGTCAACCTGGTAGGCCCACAAGTCAGCCTCTAAACCCGTGGCGGACAAATACAACCCATTTAAAAAAATAACAGCCCATTCCATACGTTCAAACGGAAAGTTCAACATTCAGAGCAAAGTAACAGGTCTGATCCAGATATAGAGTACTGAACTTCCACGTTGATAACCATCATAGCCAAGTTAACTATCTACTCCCACTAATACTCTAGTAGTGTACAAGTACTAACTTACTCTTAGATAACTAGACGATGCCGGCCACCATCTGCGGTACACGCTAAACGCCGGCACCGGCGTCCTCCACCTCACCTCGGACTCGCCAGAGGTGCGATAGGGCGCGTTCCTCGCGCGCGTTGGCCCTTTCCATGGCGGCATGGTCCACCGAAGCTTCGGCTTCTAAGCGGGAAACCCACTTGATGAGCTGGTAGTAAAATTCGGCATCGCGAACGCGTGCGTGCCCGACAGCCTACAGGGCTATTTGCCGGGCGCCGGCCTCCATGTAGTCGGCCCAGTTGTGGGCGCTCTGCTCGCAACTCAGAGCGTCGGTGCGCTGCTGCTCCATGTCCTACTGGCGGCGCAAATCGGTGATACGCTGCTCCTCCGCCAGGCGGTCGCGCTCCAACAACTCCTCATACTTCGCATTGCCATCTAAAGACCGATAGAATGCCTCCTCCCTCCGTCTGCCTTTC
The DNA here is from genome assembly GCF_002575655.3 of Aegilops tauschii subsp. strangulata. NCBI lineage: Eukaryota > Viridiplantae > Streptophyta > Magnoliopsida > Poales > Poaceae > Aegilops > Aegilops tauschii. The sequence continues at coordinate 328,420,258 of NC_053040.3, forward strand.
GGTGAAAAACCGAACACTAGTTCCGGCGGTGACCGACTCTGGCGTCGCCTATCACGGACGGGCGGGGGCATGGCGGACGTGGCGAGAGCGAGGATAAGTGGCGAGCGACGTCGGGCCGGTGGGGGCTTATGAGGATAGGGCGAGTTGGGTGATGGTGCCACCGGAGAAGCCCGGGAAACAATAATTATAGGCGGAAGGTAGGCGAACCAGCGTGTTACGGGAAACAAGACGGTCATCGCGGTCATCGGAATTCAATGCATAAGCAGGCATGGCTTAGCGCGCCAGCTTGCCGTGGAAAACTAGAAAAACTGAAATTATGACTGTGTCATCCCGTCCCGTCAGTGGTGCGTCCCGTCCGTGCTGGGTCGCACGCTGGCATGACGGTCAAACGAGTGCACTCGAATCATCCAGATGAGGTACTCCCTCCTTGTCAAAAATGATTCCACCACTCATCATCTACCTTGGTTGGTGAGATTTTTGAATTAAGCCCTGCAAACCATAAAGGAGGTAGTACGTGTGTGATCCACTATTTATTCGTGTAGGATCGAGTAGGTTGTTTTTTGAATTGAGCCCTGCAAACCGAAAAGGAGGTAGTACGTGCGTGATCCGCTATTTATCCGTGTAGGGTCGAGTAGGTCAGATAGTGTACGTGTAGGATCGACTAGGTCGGATGGTGTACGTGTAGGATCACATTAGCTGATGAACATTCGCTGGGAGATAAGGCATTTGCGAACATTTTTGCAGGCAGTTTTTTCAGATTCGCATGGCATTTTCTTCAGAGCAGCTTGTCAGTTTCTTCAGAGGTAGGCATTTTTATTCAAAAAACTGCCACTTCGGATCTTGTGTCGCAACTAAAACTGCCAGGAGCACATTAGTAGGCTAGCTAGTGATCGATCAGTAACTTGTAAACACTAAGCGAACAGAAATAAGGAACTATTAGTAACTTGTAAACACTGAGAACATAGAAATAAGGATCATGTTGTGCACAACAGTAAGAGCCGATCTGTTCGAAATGTTCACACGAGACTCACAGGCCTGGCATTGTAATATGTTCACATTAGTAGCCCAAATTCAAAACCAACTAGTACGATTCCCATACATAAGATCAACATGTGAATGCATCTCAATGATTCACAGATCATATACAAATATGTAGCTCCAAAAGAAAAGATCTAGAAAAAACATCTGTTCTTCCTACTAACATGGATGCTTCTCTTGGCCAACATTCAGTACAGAGTGAAAGACAAATTTGTTTGTGAAGTCTACAATTCCTCTTGCAAACGTAAGTGGTTTCACCAACAGCTGGAACCATGAGAATGAACCACACATGATGGAGGAACATCCACTGCAACATGATTTGGTCTTCTCTCGATCACACGGCGAGACTATTTTCGGAATACAAACTTTAAATTAGGCAAAATGATGCCCATTGTATAATCAGACCAAAGCAATGAAGCACCTAGTGTTGGCCAATAAATATTACAGTACAACTTTTCCGCAGTCCATGAAGTGACTATCCAATCTTTCTGTGTCTATTTTCAAATGGCACTGCATGCAGTGACTATACTATTCTCTTGTGCAGTTCAACCAAAATTGCGGTCACTTTGTTTGTTTGCCAAATAGCAATGGTCAGACATCTCTGTCTGCACAAATATCAAGTAGCTAGTAAACATATACCCCACCTTGTATTTTCGGTTTAAACACGTCTCTTCCGCTTAGCATCTGTCATGTTTTGCACTGGACAATTTGATGCAGTCATGTTTTGCCCTGGACAATTTCATACTGAATTGATTTGCTCGTTCAGAGCAGAAATATAGGGCATATTCTTCATCAGACCAAGGATATCCATGGTCGCAGTGATGGAAGAGGTGAAATCGATACAACCGAAATTGAGCATCCAACCATTGAATCCTGTCCTGCACCTCCAATGTAGGTCCACCCTGCCAATAAATTCACATGCAAACTAGTAGTATTACTATCTAATGACAGTACAAAAAGAGTAGCAAGATAGTAGCAAACCATGTACCTTCGTAATGAACAACACATAGTGCCACCAATTGGATATAAAGGTTTGGAAGAAAACATGCTCCTAATGTTGAACCATTTGAACTTTTTGTGCAGTTCCACTAAAATCGAGCATCCCTGTTTGCATAGATATTGAAAGTGTGATTACTATAAAAGTGGCACTAGTTGAAGCATAGACTCACAAATATAAGCATTCCCATTTCTTAATGGGAAAAGGTAGCAAGACCGTTTCTAACCACCTGTTTGAAGGAATAAATAAGGCAACATCGGCTAATGTCAGGAAGGCATACATAGTTTTTTCTAAAAAAAATGAGCCATTCCTGACCTTTCCTCTTCTTTTAAGAATATTTTGTGCAGTTCAACTAAAATAAAATGCCATCACCGCCTTAACAATTCAGTGACACTGTACAAAAGGAAATGACTTAACATTACATCATGATGTCAGGTATGTAGTCGACAGGCATTAGAGACAAACATACAGACCTCCTCCGATAACATAATGAACATTAATTTTAACAAAGGTGTGACTAGCTTTACCGGGATAATTTGAGTGAACTCTACACCCTTTGTTCCTTAATATAAGACGTTTTCGCAGTTCAATTTAAAGTACCCAAACGTCTAGTATTTAGAAAAACAGGTAGTAGTTTTCTTGAGCACATATTTGGGAAAGCTTGCCACACTTTATATATGTCCATACGCTAATGCAACACCACTCGAATAGTACAAATATAGACTAATCTAGTGGCTAGTGCAACAGTAGAGTAGTTATTTTATTACAGGGTACAATACAATGGTTTTACTGAACAAATTTCCATAAGCTCTTGCACTGGAAGATTTCTATAAGAATTAACAATAAAAAATGTAAAGGTAACAAGTTTCAACATTGGTATACTAGCTATGCAAGAGCATTAAACCAAATACAAAAGTCTGAAGGTAACTAGCATTATTAACTAATGACAATATAAAAAAATTGCTACCTTCAAGGTAAATATTATTAACTAACTCGAGGTATGTAATCTATAAGCATTAACAGTGCAATAATCTGAAGGTAGTAACAAGATTCATCGTTGGTATACTGACTGTGCAACAACATTAGAATGCCTTAGCTGAAAAATCTTTAATACATCCACAATCAACAGCTAACCCTGAAATAATCCAGTGACATTAAATGGCATTGCTTAAATTTATCGGTGGCATTAGACTGAGTGCGACATTAGTTAAATGTGGCATCACTTTAGCAGTAGCATTGCTTGACTTGACCGCTGGCGTTATACTAACAGCAAAAAAGTGGCAAGAAGAGCATGGGAGGCCCATTCGGACAGTGGGCGCACCAGTACGATGTACCTCCACGGACGCATAGAGTGGTGAGGGAGGTATTGTGCCCAGAGCAACAAATATCCAGGCAGCATATGTGGATTACGTCCCATTTTTGTTCTCTTTAGCCACCTTTTTCCTATGTGAGGACAACAAACCGATCGACCTGGTCATTCTGTATTGCGTTGTCATGCCTTTCTACCCTTCTTCAACCAAGAGACACGAGACTCGTTCCGTAGCTACTAATTTTCCCCTTTTCAACCTAGATGCGGGTTCAATGCCTAGTCTCTTTGACAATACAGTCTCCCTTCCTTTCCTTATTCAACCCAGACATGGATTAGTCTGCATGAAGTAGGGTTTCCTTTAATAGTGCAAGTTAAGGTTTTCGTCTGCGTGACCAGCAGAGCAGAGGATAGAAAATTGGGAAGATGGTGGAGTGGAAAAAGATCCACATGCAGCGACATGGCAGATGGGGCAATAGAACAAGGGTATGGTTTGAAAAGAGGTAGCATACCTGAGGGCCGGCGGGAAGTGGCTTCGCTCGTGGTCGTTGTCCTCCGCACACACTACGGCAGCGAGCTTGGGGACGGAGGCCATCCCGCGCGGGCGCTAGGTCTGAGAGGACAGCCTTGTCGTCAGTGCGTGACCTCGCTCGCTAACGACGAGTGCGTCAACGCTGCACGTCCTTTTATTCCTTGGCGGATCTGTGACCACCGGTGAGGAGGGAGAGAGAGGCCATCTTTTTTAGATCTGGAGAGAGGGTGATAGTGTGAGAAGCAAGTGGGAAGCCCTTAGCAAGAAAGCATTGAAGCTCCAGCCTATATATCTTTTTTATACTACTAGTACTAGGTGGAGTAGTGGTAGAGTATTTTATATTTTCTCTGCATACAGTACCAGTTAGTCGTGCTTCAAAACTGAACGGCACGCCATTAAAAAAATAAAGGTCGATAACTAATGCGACACCTTGGGCCAACGCGGCCAGATCGCATTTTGCGCGAGAAATTACACACCATGTTTCGTTGACATGTGGTCCCGTTCCAACATGTCAGTGAGACGACGGCGAGTCCTTTTGTACAATTTCCGAACGGACGTCTATGTAGGCCGGGGCACCTCTTCGTGTACTGTGACAACCGTCCATCGACTCTTCGCCTTTCCCTCTCGATTTGGAACTGTTGTCGCACGCTCTTCCTCCCTCCTCCATTTGCCTTCACCCTTCCTTCTGCCATTGTTCGATCGTCTTCTCCATGGAGGGAATAGGCCGGAAACGACCCCGTTATTCTTGCCCCGATCTGAAAGATGACGTGGTGGAGGAACTCATTGATCGGTGCAATGTCATCACCTCGGCTAGCATGGCAGGTTCGTTCAAGACCATTCTCGACTCAACTAATAACATCATTACAAGGAACCCAAGGGTCCAGGAGCGGTTTGATCTCCCCTGTCTTCTTCACCGTGACCCTGGTCACTGGCGCGCAGATGACGCAGGCCTCGCCTTGTGCAAGTTGATGCCGCTTGATAATGATACATGTGATGTTAAGATGCCATCACTTGAGGGTAAGGCTTGGGCAGGTGCAAATGAAGATTGGATTGTTTATATTGGGTACAACTGCGAGTGGGAACTTGTGAATGTGTACACTCATCACCGGGTTCCACTTCCAAAAATCTCAGGCTGCCCAGAGGTTGAGCACACCGGTATTCTACGTACGTTCAACTACAATCATGATGACTGTCGTCTACGGAAGATAGCAATTTGTCGAGTTCCCAACCGCTCTTGGGATTACATGAACTATGAAGTTGTTGCTATCTTCGACAAGCTTGTTGCCTTCCTTACTTCCACGCCTCGATGGATATTGCTCAAAAATCAATTTCTATACACGGATGGTCAGTACCGTGATGCAATTCAATACGGGGGTCTTGTGTTTGCTGCCACCACTCGTGGCACTGTTTTTGCATGGAATCCTTATGCTTTCGGTACGTTTGTCTCCCACCGTAATTATAATTGTTTCATCCACATGCATGCGGGTTAGCTAGTTTCCCTTTACTAATATACCTTCTTGTGTTTCCAAGGTCCTGTGAACATTCCACCACCTATATTTGAAAAAATTTATTACCAAGGGGGAGATGACAATGATGATGATCACGAGCATGAGGACCCATATACTCAGTGGCGCCTGGCAACTTATTCTGATGGATCACCTCTTCTTGTCTGTATACAGGGCACTGCTGATGTTACTAAGGAAGCAGGTGTTGTCTCCCATGGTCGCACTCTCTGGACCTATTCCAACATTCGTTGCAGGGTATTCGGGATGGATACTACTGTGCTAGCGCCAACACCTTCTCCCTGCTTTAGTATTGATACTCTTGGAGGAAACTCGCTCTTCCTTGGACAAAACTATCCAATGATGGTGAAAGGCGATCCAACTACTGTTGACACAATGTTACTACCATTTATGAGAAGCAATTGTATCTATACCTCGGACATTGCTATGGTTCCCGACCGTGGCTATCACAATATGCGTCCTGACACAGGCCGCTTCAGCCTGGATGATCAGTCTTGCGTTGGTCTCGAGATTGACAGTAGCTGCCCCTTCCCAGAGAATCACTTCCGGTTCAAAGCAAGCGTTTCCAACGCCGAGGATTGGTTGAGATGAAGTTCATTTCATTGCTTGTTATTTGTTGTGTGGTGAAAACTTTAGTATTTATAATGTATCCTCGTTGTCGTTGTGGGTTCATGACCTGTTGTATGTAATAAAATGATATGCCTGTGATAAACTTACTAAATTTATGAATGGCTTTCGAGTCGCTTCTCTGAGTGGGTGCTGCGAAGAGGCAACAAAATATTTTCCGAATACATAATTGTACGTGCATTGCAATAGGTTATCTAATGTTTGGGTTCAAACTTTCAAAACTGCTGCACCATCTCTATGTCTACGTATATGCAACAAGTTTTAAACTTGATACCAGCCACCCACCCTCACAAAGAACACTTTTTAACCTAGCACAGACTCCAGGAAATTTGGGCACAGTGTGAGGTGGGCCATATGTTAATGTGTTCGCTGTACGTAACCAACACCTCGAATCCTCGATATATAGTAGGGTGGCATGGGCCAGAACAAGCATTCACGTCCAGGAGTACGGCACACGCCACCAGCACGACTTCCATCTGACACCATATTTCTTGGGGTCCGTGCTACAGCTATCTCTTCAACCTCCTCGTTTCTCTAACTCAGCCATCGCGCGGCGGGCGAGGTGGTGGTTTGCCGATAGTCGGTTTCCTCAACTGATGTCCCACTTGTAAGGCCAACTCCAACGCACGACCCCAAACGGACCTCCGTTTTGCCTGGATTCTGTCCGTTTGGGTAGGGCAATGGGGTTGAGTCCGGGCCATTTCTCGGATGCGGTGGCCGTGCGCCCAGCGCGCGGACGCATCCCGGCCGCGTACATTTTTCTTTGCAAACACATATCATTTTTTCATCATTGATTTTTGGTACATGGAAATACATCACCAAAATTTGACTAAAAAAGCAAAACCAAAGAAAATAAGAACCACAAGAATACATTTTAGAAGATATCCAACTTCGATAACTGCTCCTGTAAGTGGGTTTAGTGCCTTCTCGATGCATTCATTGTTGATCTGCGGAGGCTCGGTCTTGCGTGCTTCTTTCTTCTTCGAGTGTAAAGAAGTAGACGTTGCTTCCTCGCATCTAGTCTCATGTCTAGCCTCTATTCTATCAACAAGTGCACTAGTCTCATCTCTAGCCTCTATGCTAGCTAGAAGTGCTACAACATCTACTAAATTGTGCTCTATCAATATATCGATGTACTCTTCTTCACAATACCAAAACTTGCATCCATTCTACACAATAAAATTTTAAGTTAGCACAACTAGTCTAACCGAGAGCACAACCGAAGCTAAAATAGCACATACCCCATCGGTTGAGCACTTAATGAACACCCATCCGGGATGTTCCGGCGTTGTAGACACGCGGCGCAAGACCTTCTTTGGGCAGTCGTCGCACGTAATGAGTGGCAACAGTGCGCCGACAAGCTTTTGGGCCAGCACCGAGCCCGGCCGACCGCCATTCATGTATCTGCCGGCGGACCGCCGACGGTGTAGATCCGAGCGGCTAGAGGAGGAGTCAGTACCTGCATGCGGCCTATGGTCAAGGAATATTATGATAGCGTGACTGCGTGATAGCGTGACTACGTGAGGTGGGCTTGTACGTAGTATGATGTAGGCACAGGGCTTGCCGTGTTTCCTACTCCTCCGGTCTAAATGTGGAGAAGATTTGGTCGAGTTCTTCCTCCTTTTGCCGACACGTGGGACATCCAGCATCCAGGTCGTGTCATGCAAGAAAATGGAGTGGTAGTTGAAGCCACGTGATGTGCATCTTGGGTTAAACTGTAAATAGAATCTTACTACTCTTGAGTAACTCCAAAAGCGGCCACCGAGGATCTTTATTGGATTTGTTTTTCATCACCAGCACGTCGAGGTGAAAGATGTGCAGGTTCAGTGGGTCCTCTTGCGTTTTCATTGACATGTGGGACCGCATGTGAGCAAATAGACGATGGGCTCCACGCGCCTGCTGGCTGGCTGAGAAGAGAGATAGAGGAGGGTTGAGCACGGACTCCAGGAAATTTGTTCTACGTAACCAGCACCTCGATATAGGCTTGATATAGTGGGGTAGCATGGGCCATAACTAGCATTCACGTCTAGCAGTACGACACACGCCACCCACATGAGTCCCATCCGACACCAATTTTCTTGGAGTCCATGCTACAGCCATCTCTTCTCCCTCCTGTTTTCTCAGCCATCGCACGGTGGGCGGGGTGGGGGTTTGCCGATAGTCGGTTTCCTCAACTGCGGTCCCACTTGTAAGTGAAAATGCAACACAACACACATTCCCCCTCGAGCGGCGTGCCGGACCAACCGTGTGGGGGTGCGACGCAAACACGGCAGGCTTTTCCTTTTGAACTTGTAACTTGTAAAATTTGGTTCTGCTCCATGGCGCGGCCGATAGATAGAAATAATGATTTTCCCTAGAGTAATGAGAAGTTTGGTTCTGGCGCGGTTCATGCATGGAGTACGTATGAAAATTATGAAGTTGATGCGAAAGGTAAGATAATTACTAGTAGTACCATATACTACTACATGGATTTGACAGAAAGATAAAGATACATATAGATCCATCAATGACATCCTCACGCCCTAGTGCGCCGGGTCACCAACCGACGTGTGAGGAGCAGTGGCGTTGGCGGCGAGCTCAACGTGCTTCTGAACAATGCCATCCAAGGTTGCCATGCGGGTCAAGAAGGCCAGCGACCTATCGTGGCACGTAGTAGTCCTTGTGGACGATTTGCCCGTAGACGCGGGTGATTATGTCGACGGTGTTTTGCTGCGCCAGGCGTTGCGCGGTGAGCGCAACCTTGAGGTGGACATTCTCTGGCGCGACAGCAGGCAGTCGCAGGGCCACCAATGCTTCGAAGAGGTTGTCACCATAGAGGCCGTTGAGGGTGGCGGGCATTGCAGATCCTGGGCGCGTGGGCTGGAGGCGTACGTCAAGGTCGTCCGCTAGCTTCTTGATGATGTTGAACTTGTCGAGGAAGCCGACGAGGACCTTGTCGAACAAGGAGACGAAGTTGTCGTCCAAGCGGGCTCTCGCCCTGGTGGCCTCAAGCACGACCTGGAGACGTTCCTCGGTGCCGGGCCGCAGGCCGGCGTCGTGGACCATCTGGCACAGCCGGCTGATGCTCGCGCTCATCGCCTCCATGGGTCTAGCTTCTAGTCAACTGATCTTGCGATTGGAGTGATCACTCTTGCCCTTGGTTAGGGTGCATAGGTGCATAGGATTTCGTATATTGGACTGGCGAGGAAGCCGGGGAGCCTTTATATGAGAAGTGCAGACTGCGTCGCATTCACATGTGTGTTGGCCATCTACTCCTTGGCCCTCTACTGCACCTGCCTTTGGCTGTATGACAGGTGGGCCAGCCACCTGTTGGGCCCAAGTGTCATTCACCCAAACGCAGGTGCAGTAAGTCAATGAAGCTGCGTCCCCCTCCGTGCCGGTGCAGTATAGTCATCTCACCAGACCTCTAGTTGGGGCCAAACGAGAGAACTTTGATGTTTACTGGTTTATTGGCCCCCTTTGCATTTTGCGCCAAGTTTTGACCTTTGATTTAACTAATAAAATGTTAATGCATGTAACCAAAAATGTTGTGTAAGTCACCTTATGAAAACCAAATAATCCCAAAACACTTAGGCACGGTACATTAACTCCCTCCTCGTTTCTTATTCCGTGACATATCAACCAATGAGAGATGTGGGCCGTGCATGCTTTCAATGACTTGAGACTACCAAACATGACATGAAGTGGTTAGTTCATTGCATATAATCCTATTAATTAGCAAAAAGACATTAAGTTCTCTCGCTTTCCCCTTCGTCTTGCTCACGGTGCACAACCTAAGAGCATGGTTAATAGTATAGCCAGCTGCTGACTATATGATGTTGCCATGTCATATACTCCCTCCGTCTAGGTGTATAAGTCATCTTAGGTTGTGCACCGCGACCAAGGCGGAGGGGAAAACGAGATACATTAATGTCTTTTTGCTAATTAGTAGCATTGCATGCAATGAACTAACCACTGCATGTCATGTTTGTCAGTCTCAAGTCATTAAAAGCATGCACGACCTACATCCCTTATTGGTTGATATGTCACGAAACAAGAAACGAGGAGGGAGTTAATGTACCATGCCTAAGTGTTTTGGGATTATTTGGTTTTTGTAAGGTGACTTACACACCTAGACGGAGGGAGTAGAGTCATCACTTGTAGCCACTCATACAATAAGGTTAGCTATAAGGCTGGCTATAAGAGTACTACTTTTTCTCACCTTCTCTCTCTCTTTCTTCATATTTATTATATATCGGCCTAGGAATCTGCATATAGCTAGGCTCTTGCATGAGAGCCCACTCCTCTTTTTCACTTGCTCTAAGATGACTTATACACCTAGACGAGGGAGTAGTCTCAAGTCATTGGATGCATACGCACCCCATGTCTCGTATTGGGTGATTTCTTTTTTCATGGCAAAAATCAGGGTACGAGGTGGGTAGTTAATGCACCGCACCTAAAAGTTTTGGGATTACTATTTGGTTTTCGTAACGTGACTAATGCACCAGTACGGAGGGAGTACAATAGTAGTCTTTGATTGCAATTTTTGGTTGGTAGCATACAAAGCTGAGCGCTCGGTGAGTACAATAGTAGTGTAATTGACGAGACTTCAGATTTGAGCCATCTACCGGAAGGAATAAAACAATACACCATATATTTATTTACAGAGGGAGTAGTACATTTTTTGTGGCATGCATTACTAGATATTGCTAGTCAAATACAAAATCCAGATGGACGTGGTAGTACTACTAAATCCAGACGGTGGTGCTAGTACTAGTAGTAGTACTACCAATGTAGTAGTACTGTACTACCCGTTGGTCAAATTATTATGTGCTGCTCCTCACAGTGAAGTGACAAGACCCTGCGTCGGAGATGACACTTGAGTATAGGCGCCGTGTTCGGCATAGCATAGTCAGCGTCACCGTCTGCAGTCACTATCATCATGGATGTAGAGCTAGCCTGCTTACAACTAGCCGTGTTGGACATAATTTCCCATGCGTAGATGCCCGTGCATTGCACGGAACACCAAGATTGGGGGTGGACGGTGCCGACAGCGGCCATCGCGCCAGATTTTTCCATGGCCTTCTAGATGTGGTGGGGAGGAGATAAGGCTGATTGTGAGAGACAAGGAGTTGTTTGTAAATAGGGAACAAGTGCGGGCATCTTTTTGCAAAACTGGAGAAGTTTGGTTTGTATGCGTCAAATCTAGATCCGACGGCTATTGGTGAAAGATGGCAGGCACAACATCATCACCAACTCGGGACCTCTTTGGTTCGCAGGATTTTGAAAACGCAGGAATAGGACACGTCAATACTACAAGTTTCAAACTGATATTACAAATGTTAGGAGTAATGCTGCACCTGCGAAGAGGGAATTACTAGGACGTAATAACTTTCGTTACTTTAGGTGGATGCAGCATTATCGTAAAAACTAAAATCCACCGCCCTGACAAGTCACTAATGGGAAAATAAATTTTCGAGTCTCTGGCCACTTGATGTTTCAAAAATAAATTCAGCTTCTGCGGAGACTTTGTCATTTAGGCTTAGACGCTTGCGGTGATCAGCGCGCCATTCATTGTTGCACCAGAGAATGCTAAACCTCATTACCTTGAGCACACTTGCCTCTAGAACAAAGAACCTGGACAATTTAATCTCAGATGTGCTGCCTCGGTAGTCGATCAAATCAATTTCTGTAAGATGGAGATCAAGGCATTCGATGAGATTGTTATAGTGCAGCACATTTTTCACTTTCGGGTCTTTTTTTATCTGCAAAAGAAGAGAACATATTAGAGCAGCTGGCTGTATAAGATTGTCGTGTCATCAAGAGGTACCAATATCATTCGCTCATATGATAGGGTTGGCTGGCTAGTGATATTTTTCCACTCTCTCTCTCTCTCCTCTCATTTACCTAGGAGCACGTGAAGAGCTTGGGCATTTGTTGCCTTCCACTATGTGGCCGATGCCATATTTCTCAAAAGTATGCCACATAATACGCATCGATGTCAAATCAAAAGATTTTTCCACCGCTCTCGCGATGTGAGAGAGTTGGCACTGCTGTGCACACAGACCCACATGTATAAACAAATCAATCAAACCAACTACACCAGCCTCTCACTATCCCAAACTAGTGTTTTTATTGCCTCAGTCCTCTCTCTCTCCCACGTAAGTGTTTTTTCATTGCATGAGTTAATTTGGCACCAGAGCAAAGTAGGTGATCCAGATTGGGGCACCAGGTGAGCAATGGAGGCGCATCAATGCCAAATGCATCACAAGTGAATTTGGCACGTGTTTTGGCCTACATAGTGGAGGGCCGTTATAGCCCACTTTTGTACTACCTCGTATTTAGTGTAAAATTTTGACCATAGATTTACCTAAGTAAATGCCAATGCATGTCACCAAAAATTATATCATTTGAAATTATGTTCAAATACGAATCCAACGATATAATTTTTAGTGACATGCATTAACATTTTGTCAGTTAAATCTATGGTCTAATTTTGATACTACAAAATAGGAAGAGTAAACCAGGACGGAGGAGTACTTGCTCTTAGGGTAACCATAGAGTTACTAGTCTAAGTTACTTTCCACTATGACTAGCCTAGGCAACTATAGTAGTACAACAAAAAAGAACGATGCAGGTGATCACGTGAGAAAAAATACTAAAAACATTTCTTTCGGTGCAGTGCGTAGATGCAGTTTTGAACACTACACTTGTCATCGTAATTTGGGAAAATTACGAAAAAAATTGAGCTACGTTGTGATTACCGTTTACTGATAGGAAAGAAGTTTCACCTCGATGAGTAGCTTCTCCGTGCACGGAAAGCATGTAAGGAATCCAACAACTTGATCCAGATTGGGGCCGATAGATTTTATTGCCAAGATCTTCACTATGCGCATAGACACGGTCAAGATTGTGGGAATCATTTTCTGAAAGATGGTCGTAAATACATCAAGAAGAAATTTAAAAATGTGAATCTCAAGAAGACGGAGAAGAAGATGAGTGCTGTACCTGAACGATTACGGATCCAATAAAGAGTTCAGAGAATTTGGCAGACGAGTACACCAACACTGTCAATTTCGACGTGTCAATGACCCTAATTTTTGTTGGACCTTCTAGATCAGATACAAGCAATCTCTCAAGGAAAGGCGCATTCTCAATGACCATAATGTGGAACAGCTGGAGCGATCTCTTCCGAATTGATGTCTTGTTGCGGGGCTAGCAAGACACATAAATCCATTGGAGATTCATCGAGCCGATGTGGAGGCTAATGAACCCGTGGATCTGCTGAAGACGAAGGTACTCGAGCGTAGTACAGTTGCGGAGCAGGTGCTCCATAGCCTACTTCAAGATGCCAACATCAAAGAGGTCGAGCTGCTTGAGTTGAGGGAGAAGAAGGGCGGGCGCGGCATTAATCTGGGGAAGATAGCAAGAGCTGAAGCTGGCGCGGCGCAGCGTTGGCGTGAGGCGGAGCGTGGACAGCGGTAGAGAGCGACATCGTCTAGCTTCAAAGCTGAGATCCTCGAGCTGATCTAGGGCGGGGGATAAGAACCACTCATCGAACTTGGCTTGGACCTTGCAGTTGGTACTGAACATGCAGATGTCAAGGCATCTGGCTGGCCTAGGGTGCGATGAAAGGATCTTGGAGACTGCGGCCATGCGTTTGCAATTCCCGACGCAGAGGCGGCTGTCGATGGTGAGGTTGAGGGGGACGTGGCGCCAGAGGGGGCGCCACCACCGAGAGAGCAGGGCGGTCCGCATGGCAGATTTGGTGGGGAGGAGGCCGATGATGACGAGTAGCATGTCGTCGAGGAGGCTGCTGATGAAGTCCAGGCTCGCCGGATGCGGTTTTTACTCGAGCCGCCTCCGCTTGTTGGCTGCCTCGCCGTCCATCTCAACCGGCGGCGACGCCGGTGTACACGTGTGCTGGTGTTTGTTGTGTGCTGGCCTGCTGGGTGTGCGCAAGTGCGCCCTTCTGTGCATGCCGCCACGCAGTGGTGAATTGTGCGCGAGTGCGTCCTTCACGCGGAAGAAGTGTGTCCTCAATGCGCCCTCAATTTACTAGCGTGCGGGGTGCTACCCTGAGTGGTTTCAACTTTGTTTACTTCACCGCGTGTCAGATGGGCCTCTAGTTTACTTATTTTCACCCACTGCCACATGGGCCAGCACACGAAGATAGAGAACACGAGCTGACAAGGCAGCATGTGGACTGGTTGACCGGTCAACTAAACAATATACGGAGCTATACGCTGACACAGTGAGCGTATAATCCGTCGGTATAGAGAGTTCGAGTGAGAGGGGAGGCCCGTGAGAGATAGCAGAGAGAGAGAGCTACTCCCTCCGTTCGATAATGTAGTGCCAACATTTTTTGAAGTCAAACTTTTGAAACTTTGACCAAGTTTATAAAGAAATTACTTATATCTACAATACAAAAGATAAATGATAGTATGAAGTAAGTTCATGTTGTGATGAATCTAATGATCGTTCCAGATGTAAATGTTTTTCTCCACATATACCTGGTCTAACTTTTCTGAGGTTTGACTTTTCAAAACATCCATATGCTTATGGACGTGAGAGAGTACCTAACTAGAGAGAGTGTGTGTGAAATAGAAAGAGTGACTGAAAAAAGTGTGTGTGCATGTGTGAAAGAGACATGGACAACACACGATAAAAGTAGAGAAAAAGCGTGTGTGTCTTATGTGAACATATCACACATGCATCTTCGACAGCGGAAGCAAGGTGAGGAGATAGTGTGTGGTTGTTTTCAACCGAGAGAGAAAGACCCCTAGCATGTGGCCAAGAGGGGTCTGACAAACAAGGGAGAGAGGTCGAGAGAGGCGTACGGAGAAAATGCAGACATGGGGAGGAGAGAGTGTATGTTTGTCGTCGAGAGATCCCCTGGAGATCATGATGGGACTACATCGGTGGGAGGTCGAGTGACAAGGTGTGTGTGTGATAGAAGATACCCCAAGAGATATCGACATAGACGTATGGATGGAAGCAGACAATACGTGTGTTCCTGATGGCTAGTGAGAGACAATCATACTTAGGGAGGGAGTGCGTGCGCCTATGACGGAGTGAGGGATTATGGTACTTAGGGGGGTGCGTGTCACATAGAGAGAGAACAAGGGCGGATAGTGTTTGATGGGTCTGTGTAGCGCGAGCGAGACATGTGTATGTGTGAACCAGGGAGATATAAAGTTTGAGAGAGATAGGGGAGCCCCGATAAGGCTGAGTGGTGAGTCAGATAGCTGAGAGGGGGAAAGAGATATTCCATCCGCTCGATAATGCAGTGCATGTAAATTTTTTAGAAGTTGAACTTTGGAAACTTTGACCAGGTTTACACAAATGTTATTTATATCTACAATACCAAAGATACATCATACGAAACCACATCTCATGATGAATCTAATGGTATATGTTCGCCGTTCTAGATGTAAATGTTTTTCTCCACGTACATGGTCAAACTTTGTGATGTTTGACTTTTCAATAAATCTATATGCTATGGACCAAAGAGAGTGCCTATGTCAAGAGAGATCAAGTGCGTGTGGAGGAGAATGACTGAGTGTGCAAAAAGAGTATGTGTGTGAAAGAGAAAGGGAAAACGAACGATAAATTAGAGAGAGAGAGAGAGAGAGAGAGTGTGTGTGTGTTTTCGTTTCTTATGCAAACATATCACGCATGCATCTCCGATATAGAAAAGCGAGGTGAGGAGATACACGAAGATAACTAGTGCATGATTGTTTGCAATGGAGAGAGACTCTCCTATAGGACATGTCCAATAGAGGTCTGGACAACAAGGAACAAAGGTCGAGAGGGACGCATGGAGAACATGGACGCATGGGGAGGGAGAGAGGGTGTGTTTGTGATAGAGAGATCCCCTCGAGATCTTGAGGGGACTATATGGGTGGGAGATCGAGGGAGGTGCATGCGCGATAGAAAGATGCCCCGAGAGCAATCGAGATAGACCATGCACATGTTTGTGATGGAGACTAAGATTAGCTAGTCATTTACATATAGGGGGGACTGCGTGTGCCTACAATTGAGTAAGAGACCATCATACTTGGCTAGGCATGAGATTGTGTGTGTGTGCGTGTGAGATGGAGAGAGAACGAGGGAGAGAGATAGAGTTTTAGATGGGTCTATCGAGTGCGAGTGAGATATGCATGTGTATTTGTGACCCAGGGAGATGGAGAGTTTGAGAGAGAGAGAGAGGGAAGAGCTCCAAGAAGAAAGAGTGGTGCATGAGAGAGTTACGGGCAACAAGCCAAGGAATTTGTGTGCGTATGATGAGTGCACCCAAGATATTTAGCTTGGACTAGAGAATGATACATAGTGTCTGAGAGAGACCTATAGATGGAGTATATATGCATGCGAACTAGAAAGACCCCCCCCCCCACACACACAGAGATATATGGAGAGAGAGGGAGAGGGATCAACAAGGTTTGTGTGTTGGATGCGTGCGATAGAATTGAAGATTGTCGGCGAGAGAGAGAGAGAGAGAAGGAGTCCGTGAGAGGGGGAGGTCACGTTTTATGCATCAAAGACTGACATAAACCATGTTTCGATATAAACTTGCATTCAAATATTTCAATTGGAGAACATGTTGTCTGCAATCCACGCATGAATGGAGATATGCGTATATCAAACAAGTTCATTAATTTGACTTTCAACATGTTCATGGAGTACTATAATACTATACAACATGCTACTCGATTGAGGTGTTCAATTTTGGATTTAGTTCACTATTTTGACCTGGTGAACGAGCTATTTCATTGAATCGAGATATTTCATTTTGGGTTTGATTCCCGTTTTTGAGTGGGTCAACTATCTGTCATATAGTAAATCATTAGCAACGAGCATGTAAAAACACATTACTCCCGAGCATCATCTCTCCATCTAAAAAATAAGTGGCAAGCTAATATTTCAAAATTTGATTCGAATCGACTTGGTAAGGTAGACGTGGATGCTTGTTCTCCGAAAATTTGAACGAACCTTTAAACACACTCTGCTCGGTGGAATTCGCCCGAGCAAATAAATGGGAGATGCGAAATTACCGGCCTATGTGGGACACACATCAATTGGCCCGTTGTACATCGAGGGTAGGTTCGTAACTTCATCAAAGTGCGCCTTCTCCTTGGCCGAAATGACATGTGCCGAATAATTCATAAACCATGGTCGGCAAAACACCCTCTCCTCGCCCGAAATAGCTCGTGCCCACTATTTCAAAACACGCTCTCCTCGCCCGAAATCGCTCGCGCCCACTATATTTCAAAACGCGCCCTCCTCGCCCAAAATCGCTCGCGCCCACTATATTTCAAAACACGCCCTCCTCGCCCGAAATCGCTCGCGCCCACTATTTGGGAGAAGCAAAGTTACTCTACTATCCCCGACCCTTAGTACACAGACCCAAGCCGAGAAGCCTAAAGGCAGGGGTAGAACTGTAACCCCCCCCACACACACACATTTCAGACAAATGCATCCGTAAGACATGGTTCCCCCTCCCATTTCCCCATTCATACCTCGTGGGCGGAAAATCACCTTCTCCCCGGAAGCTCCCTTCTCCCGAGCCGCGAAACCTCAACCCTCCTCCATGGCGCCCCCACCGCACCAAATTCACTGTCCATTTGCCGTCGTGCACTAGGCCGTGTGCCTCTTACTCCATGCTGCCGGAGCTACCTCGACGACGGCCGCGTGAATCGTACCGGAGCTGATTCACCCCCGCCGTTGTTCGCGGCGCCGGAGCGGCTCCAACTTTGGACCCGTCCAGAGCCCCGGCGCTGCTTCCCTGTAGCCGTCGACCATCGCGACATCTCTGCTTCCGTGCCGCCGGTAGCCACCGCAACCGGGCCGGCCTCACCGACTCGGCAACTGAAGCTGCCTACTTCACCAGGCTTCCAGATAGGTTGCACCCTCATCTCAAATCACTTTATTTAGGCGTCAGTTGTCTGAATTTTTTATTCTAGGCCAATCGATTCCCAATGGGAAGCAGCACCCCTCGAGACGGCGGAACTCCTAGGTTGCCGGTTGGCTAGTGTCTAACGTAAGGGTGCGGGGGCGCAAGTTCGTCGCGGAAGCAGCGCTTAGATGGCTATCTTAGAGTTGCGTGGGTTGAAGGTACTGCCGCCGCCGGATCTGGATGACGGCGAGTCTTTATGGATTGGCCCGGGGGCGGCGCAACCACGGCAGTGCGGTGGGGCGGGGAGCGGGGTTTTGGTCGGGGCCATGGACGGCGGAGGCAGGCTGCTCTGCCGGTGGTCGCTGGCTCTTCGGGGAAGATTCCGAACAGTGTCAGCCGGGAGGCACAAGAAGGCCATCAAGCCATCCGGCGTAGATCGGACAGTACCAAAATAAAATAAAATCGTGTGACCCCAATTTAGTCTTCAATCAACAGACGTGTGACCACTCTCGTACCTTGTTGTTGATATCTTAGGGTATTTCTTCAGATCAGAGAGATGTGTCATTCTTAACATTATGTGTTTTCTGCATCTTCAGCCACACCGTCTTCCGGCTCACCGTAGCTGCTCTAACAAGGGAAGCATACACCAGAAGGGAGCTATAGTCCCCACTCAACAGTTCCCTGCATCGAATGCGCATGCCCGACATGGACAGCCACAACAACTGCAGGGCCATCGACAAGTTAGCACATGATGCTCACTCCTATGGATGGCGGCCAGATAGGTTGTACCCTCATCTTACTTGTGTGCAACTTTTATGGCTTTGTTATTCATCTAAGCATGGAAAATAGATTATCACATTTCATTGTATATTCATGCTGATCTCTTACGGGTCTTGTTCAGGAGTTAACGTTGTTCCACAGTTCAGCTAAGAGACTTGTTCTTTAGGTAACGCTGTTCCATAGTTATCATCTATCAGCCAATGCAATCCCACAAGCTAGTGATTATAGTATTATACCACTTCTAGTATAACCTATGTTGTTCTTTAATACTTTTGTGTGCCATCTAGTTAATCTCGAATACAAACGATACATATTTTGTAGCTTTCATCTGTGTTCTCCCTTTAGTTTTTGAGACCTATTGCTGCTAGTTAACCCCAGTCCTACTATTCATTTCGTCTCCTACAGGCACTCATTACATAAATCTAACTACTAGTTGTCTTCCATGCATGTCAGATATAATTGCACACACTGATTTATCCACAAGAACCTCACGGAGCAATGTAATGGCCAACAAACTTGACATCAATGATACCCAATATGATGGAACATGTAAAGGCAGTTCTTAACAAGACTTGCAGAAAGATGATGAATCCTATTGACCCCATAAGGTCCTTGTTCTAACTTGGGCCTTGATATGGGTACAACATGCATATAATGTCCTGGAGTGCATCTACTCTGTTGCAATGCCTTGTGCTTCACCTGTTGATCATGCATGTAAATATGGCATGCCTTCCTGTTTTTCAGTACTTATTCCATTAATGATAACATGTTTTCAAATTCAAGTACTGTCATTCTACTCTATCGCAATGCCATCTGCTTAGTTTGGACATCATGCTTCTCAATATCGTATGCATTTGCTATTCATCAGTATGTACTTCATCTGTCTACCATACCATGTTATTTTTTTACATTGAAGTGCTGTTCTAGTGGTCTCTTGCAATGCCATCTTAGTTTCCCAATCATACACGCATATGTTGCCTTAGTGTTTTTCTGTAATGTATTCCGTTAGCATACTGTTTTACATTCAAGTAGTGTTTTTTTACACTGTTGTCCTGTCGTATCCCTAGCTCTTACTCCCTCCATTCCATATTACTTGTCGCCGATTTAGTACAAAGTTGTACTAAATCAGCGACAAGTAATACGGAACCGAGGGAGTACATCATACTCCCTCCGTCCGGATTACATGTCGCATAAATGGATAAAACTGGATGTATCTAGAACTGAAATACACCTAGACCCATCCATTTATTTCCGGATGGAGGGAATACATGTCAATATGTCATGCCTTTCTATTCTTCAGTACCTATTCCATCTCTGCTGTAGCATATTTTATAATTGAAGCACCATTCTTCTATATAAGGCATGCAAGGGGAAGACGGCTATGTTAAAATCTGAAGGGTTACAAACAAAGTCTTTGCAAAAGATCCAAATGCCAGGAGATAATAAACCAACTCCAGTTTTCATAGATACTGCTCCAGCATAGAGAAACCCAACTCCCACTAATAATAAGCAGATTCCAGTGGCCAAAGAACTTGTCCGCTCCAGTCCAGCAAAACAATGTCAACTCCATTCTAAGAAGCGTGTGCGTATCCTCACATCATGAAATTTTATAGCATTTTGATCATATTTCTACATGTTTCTTACCCATCTCTCTTTTAGAAAATAAGCTTAAAGGATAGAAGACTTTCTGTACTGAGATCGTATTCGAGGAAAGTATCTTGCGGAATTCTTAGTGCTCCAATGCTGATGTAAGTACCTGCTGTATGTCACTATATTTTTACATCAGCATGTATTTTGTTAATCGGTGTGAATCCAACCTTTATCTGATCTAAATTCAGCTGTAGCAACATGTTAAAGGCGACAATGTTGATTTTTGTAAGGAAAACTGCCTGGTAGTTTTGCATACTGAGTTGCATGAGTGTACTATCTCATATCATGCACATTACGGAATTGTAGTGCTGCTCTGGTTGCCCATTCATTCATTGTGTCAATGTTGCTTTCGTATTACCTTACCTGGCTAATGATAGATGTGCCATATTGTGTTAATTTGGTGTAGGCTGGTGTGGTCTGGTTGCCCGAACGTTCGTTGTGTCAATGTTGCTTTCCTATGCTCTGACCTGGCCAATGATAGCAATGCTAGTGTGTTAATTTGGTGCAGGCTGCTGAAGATAAGAAGACAAACTCTGAAAACAGCAAGGCAACCCCATTGTTTCTTTCCAATAAATCTAGGCCAGGTAATATGGTAATAACTCTTGATTAATTTGTTCGGTTCCCCTCCTAATTTATGTTATGATGCAGTGGTCGAGACACTCTCCACTATCAATAATACAAGCCTGCCAAAATCGCCATCTGAATCTGTTCAGTTTCCTCTTTCTCGAATGCAACGGAAAAAATGTATGTTTGTGAACCAATTAATGGTTGAAGCAATGATGGAAATGGTGGAGGAATCAGAGGTGCACATTCGTGCGCAACAACAACTGATCAATGTTTTCAGAGACAGTGTAGCAAAGCAGCAAGAACTTGCCCACATGCTTATGGGCGTCATCCGCACTGAGGTTGCAGATTGTGACGTTGTAGATCCTTAGGTTCTATTCATTTATTTGCACTGGCATCAATCTTTGATTACCCAGTGGATGTAATTTCATGTAATATATGCTGGATGTGCAACGTTTTCCCCTGTATGCCGTACCTTTGCTTGATCGGTTTTGGTCCTGTGCGTAATTGCTCATCGTAATGGGCTCAAATTATCTAATTGGGCCTAAAGACATGTACAAACTTTAGTGGGCCCATTAAGTTAATGAGCCCGTTAAGTTAATGGGCCGTTACGAGGCCAAAAGTTAATGGTCAGCCTCTTACCTCCCAGGTCGTTAACAGCCCGACATTGAAGCGGGCAACAAGCGGGCCCATTTGATTTCACGGGCGGTTAACAGGCCGATACTAGGTTGCTCTACATATGGCCCAACTATACTGTGGGCCTTTAGCAAGCCAAAAGAGACAGCGGGCTCGTACTGGACCATGAAGAGCATGGGCCGCGAAGAGGCCGAAAGTCATGTCGTACTGTAAATGGCCCAACTGTGTTGTGGGCCTTTAGTAGGCCGAAAGAGAAACCGGGATGGTATTGGACCATGAAGAGCATGGGCCATTAAAATGCCAAAATTCAGGCTTGACTGCTAATGGCCCAACTCACTTATGGGCCATCAACAGGCTGAAAGACACATCGGGCCGGAAATTGGCCCAACACTTAAATGGGTCGCTAAAAGGCCGAAAGATGTAGATCTTGAAAATTGGCACATACCTTGAATGGGCCGTTAACAGGCCGAAACCACATCGGGCCTATATTGGGCCCAAATATATAGCGGGCTGTTAACGGGCTTGAACTGACGATGAGCTAGAATGGTGTCAAATGGTTAACGGGCCGAATTGGCACATCTTGTATGGGCCGTGGGATTAAATGGACCTGACACAAGTAGGCCTTATATGGGCCGGCCTGCTAATTCTTACAGGGCCAGCCTTTTTCACCGGAATGGGCCACTATTGGGCCGTGCCATGTGTCGATCTATCATAGGCGCCTCCTGTCCAATGAGTGGATGACATCTGTCCCAACGGTGAGCCGACACGTGGTTCCTCCGTCCAATGACAATTTTACACGTGGAAAATCCCCATTGGTCCGGGCTGTTAACGGGTTATCAGATCTAAAACCGGACCCGATAGCTTAACGGCGACCCGTTACGGTCGATGCCATGTGTCGGTCACCCTTGACGAAAGCACTTCTATGACGCGCGATTTATCATCATGGAAGTGGACACTTCTGTGATGATAATTTTTGTAATGTCATGGAACACTTCTACGACAGCACAGGTATGACTATCTTGATTCTGTCATAAAATCGTCATGGATGTACATGCATGACAGAAAACGTGACCTACTGTGACAAACACTTATCATCACGGAAGTGTATTTTTTTGTAATGAATTCCTCTAACACTCGATACAGATATTATGCTTGCTTCACTCCCCCCATCTTACGATGGTTTTTATCATGAATTATAACATGAATGGGATGGAGAAACACGCAAATGAGTTGTTCACTATGCTCAAAACTTCAGAGGCTGGAATCCAGAAGAACAAACAAGTGTTGATGGTCAGTAAGGCCGCCAGTTTCAAGAAGGGAAAGTCCAAGAAGAAATCTTCAGGAGCCGGTAAGACCATGTCACAGAAGAGGAACGAGGGTGGAGCTACTAAGGAGACTGAATGTTTCTACTACAAGCAGAAGGGACACTGGAAGCGCAACTGCAAGAAGTACTTGTGGATAAGAAGAAGTATGGTTCTTCCAGTAAAGGTATAAAAGTTATACAATGTTAGTGTTATTATCCTTGTTAAATTCTATAAAGTCAAGAGTATTTGATACTGATCGGTTGCTCTCATTTGCAAATGGACACAGGGGCTGCCGAAAGCTCACAAGTTGAGAAGCAATGAAGTCGTGATACAAGTCGGGAATGGTGATGGGATCACTGATCAAGTCGTCAAAGTCATGTCTTTAGTGTATGTTCAAGATTTATCCTAGAGCCGAATAATAATTATTTTAATCAAAAGTTATATAAGACATTATCTTTTGGGCTATGTGATGGATATTCTTATAAGTTTTAAATAATGGTTGTTCAAGTTTTTATAAGAGTATGTTTTGGGTCCACCTCTATATTTGATGGTTTATTCATTATCTTGAGTATTACGTATAACATTTAAAAGGAGCTAAAAACATCTTGAGAACATTGATAATACCAATTAAGTGTGGCACTGCAACATTGGTCATATCGTAAAGAAATGTATGAAAACTTCAATTAGATGGAGTATTAGAGTCTTCTGATTATTGAATCATTTGACAAATACAAGAATTATTCGATGGGTAAAAATTGACTAATACATTGCTCAAAATTGTTTTTGATCGAAAGGGTAAATCATTGGAATAATACATAGTGATGTATATGATTCAGTGATCATACGAGGGCACGGTGAAAAGCTACACTTCATAAAATTCAATGATGATTTTAGTAGATGAGATTACTTGATAAAACATAAAGTTTGAAATATTTGAATGGTTCAAAGGAATTCAGAATGAAGTTAAGGATCATCGTGGCAAAATATAAATAGTTATCTAAGTCATAAGTTTAGCAAATAAATGATTATGAGTTGTTTTCATAATTAACTGACCCGCTTGTAATTGTTCTAGGGTTTTGCATGTAAACAACAATATATACACAAAAACAAAGCACCATCTAAATGTCTAGCAAAACTACACCATATGAGTGAAGGAGTGAATAACCAAAATGAATATTATCCTATAAATTATCCCTCTTACAAACATTCAAAGACAAAAGTGTTTGTCACAGAGATTTAACACTTTGTCGAGAAAAGTTTCTCGGTAAAGGATTAAGTGGGAGAACAGTAAAACTTGAAAAGATTGTAGAATCTTTGGTGAATATAAACAGAATTTGCCCCGGAATCTTTCTGTGGAACTGATTGATACGTCTCCAACGTATCTACTTTTCCGAACACTTTTCCTCTTGTTTTGGACTCTAATTTGCATGATTTGAATGAAACTAACCCTGGGCTGACGCTGTTTTCAGCAGAACTACCATGGTGTTGTTTTTTTTGCAGAAATAAAAGTTCTTGGAATGGAATGAAACTTTGCGAGGAATTTTTATACAATAAATAAGAATTATTGGAGCCAAGACCTACCGGAGAGGGCCCCCTGGGTGGGCACAACCCACCAGGGCACACCCTCCTCTCCTGGAATGCCCAGGTGGTTGTCCCCACCTGGTGGCCCCGCAGACCCTGAAACATCCTATTTTTCCAGAAAAAATCAGGGAGAAAGAATTATCGCGATCCACGAGACGGAGCCGTCGTCACCTCCTGTTCTTCAATGGGAGGCCAGCTCTGGAGTCCGTTTGGGGCTCCGGAGAGGGGGGGGGTCTTCGTTCTTCATCATCACCAACCCTTCTCCATCGCCAATTCCATGATGCTCCCCACCGGGAGTGAGTAATTCCTTCATAGGCTCACTGGTCGGTGAGGAGTTGGATGAGATTCATCATGTAATTGAGTTAGTTTTGTTAGGGCTTGATCCCTAGTATCAACTAAGTTCTATGATTGATGTTGCGATGACTTTGCTATGCTTAATGCTTGTCACTTTGGGCCCAGGTGCCATGAACTCAGATCTGATCCATTTATGTTATCATCATTATATCTATGTTTTAGATCCGATCTTGCAAGTTATTGTCACCTACTACGTGTTATGATCCGACAACCCCGGAGTGACAATAGTCGGGACCACTCCCGGTGATGACCGTAGTTTGAGGAGTACATGTATTCACTATGTGTTAATGCTTTGTTCCGGTTCTCTATTAAAAGGAGGCCTTAATATCCCTTAGTTTCCAGTATGGACCCCGCTGCCACGGGAGGGTAGGACAAAAGATGGCATGCAAGTTCTTTCCATAAGCACGTATGACTATTTATGGAATACATGCCTACATTATATTGATGAACTGGAGTTAGTGCCGTATCGCCCTAGGTTATAACTGTCTCATGATGAATATCATCCAACAAGTCACCGATCCAATGCCTACGAATTTATCTTATATTGTTTCTGCTAAGTTATTACTGGTATTGTCATTGTTACACTTGCTGCAAAATTACTGCTATCACTGTTACTGTTACCATTGTTGCTGCCACTACTATCAAAACTATCATATTACTTTGCTACTGATTACTTGCTGCAGATAATTGATCTCCAGGTGTGGTTGAATTGACAACTCAGCTGCTAATACCTTCAAATATTCTTTGGCTCCCCTTGTGTCGAATCTATAAATTTGGGTTGAATACTGTACCCTCGAAAACTATTGCGATCCCCTATACTTGTGGGTTATCAAGACCTTTTTCTGGCATCGTTTCCGTGAGCATAGCAATATTTGTTGCGTCACTTGGGATTATTATCAATTATCACTATGAAGAATCTGAAGGATCCTAAGACTAAGATATTTCCCTCAAAGACGAGGGGAGGTAAGGAACCGCCATCTGGTTCTGCTTTAGATTCACCTTCTGTTATAAGTAAAGTTGCAACTCCACCACATGCTATCAATTCTAATATGTCGCAAGTTGTTGATGATGCTACTTCTACTCTGAATGATGCTGATGATGATGCTAGTACCTTGCTCGATAATGTTGATGTGCCACTTGGTGAATTTATTGATGAACAAATTGCTAGAGTAATACAATATGATGTTGTTGAATCTGATGATGAGCTTGAAACTGAAACTCCTGAACCACCTGCTAGAATTAGCCTTCCTAGATATGAATTGCCTAAGGTGCCGGAAGGTTATGTTATGAATGAGGAAACAACTAGTGATATTCTTGCTTTTAGTATAGAGATGATCTATAGAAATTACTATGCAAGTATAAAGAAAAATCTCGGAATGATAGAATGAAATGTGATCCTAAGTTTTCTACTTCACCTATCTTTATTGATGATAACGATTATGAATTCTCTGTCGACCCAGAGTTAATTACTTTGGTTGAATCTGATCCTTTCCATAGTTATGAAACTGAAACTGTTGTGCCACAACTTACTAAGTTGAATGACATAGCCACCCCTTTACTCATGACGAGAAAACTCGCTATTACTTTATTCTCAAATTATTTCCTTTCTCATTAAAGGGTGATGCTAAAGCTTGGTACAATACTCTTACTCCTGGTTGTGTGCGTAGTCCCCAGGATATGTTTTATTACTTCTCTGAAAAATATTTCCCTGCTCATAAGAAACAAGCTGCCTTGCAGGAAATATTTAACTTTGTGCAAACTAAAGAAGAGAGTCTCCCACAAGCTTGGGGGAGGCTTTGCCAGTTACTTAATGCTTTGCCTGATCATCCTCTTAAGAAAAATGAAATACTTGATATCTTCTATAGTGGACTAACCGATGCTTCTAGGGACTTCCTAGATAGTTGTGCTGGTTGTGTTTTCAGGGAACGAACTGTTGGACAAGCTGAAGAATTATTGAATAATATATTGAAAATTTATGATGATTGGACTCTTCTTGAACCACTGGCTAAACCCAATCCAAAGAAGAGGGGTAAATTATATCTCAGTCCTGAAGATATGCAAGAGGCAAAGAAATCTATGAAGAAAAAAGGTATTAAAGCTGAGGATGTTAAAAATTTACCTCCTATTGAAGAAATACATGGGCTTAATACACCACCGCTGCCTAAGGTGGTAGAGGTAAATTCTCTAATGAATTTCAGTGATAATGATAATCCTCACAATATGCATCCTAGCCAATGCCTTTATGAGTTTGAAAACTACATTAGAAAACAAGATCACTTCAATGCAAATGTTATGAAACAATTGAAATACAACTCTGATATGATTGCTCGCTTGAGTGACTTGTTATTTAGAATCTCAAATGATATCAGAGGTGTTGGAAAACATGCTTCTGTGGTTCAAACCCAGTTAGAACAAGTTGCTAAATCTCAAAGAGAATTGCTTGATGAAATGAATAATAATATACATGACTTTGCTATTAGAGTTGCAACTAGAGGAGGTAAAATGACTCAAGAACCACTTTATCCTGAGGGACACCCAAAAAGAATTGAACAAGATTCAGAAAGAAATAACACTAGTGCCACTAGTCCTTCTAAAAAGAAAAAGAAGAAGAAAAATGATAGGACTTTGCATGCTTCTAGTGAACCTGAAGTAGAAAAACCTCCTGATAATGATAATGAAACTTCTATCTCTGATGCTGAAACTCAATCTGGTAATGAACATCCACCTAGTGATAATGAAAAAGATAATGCTGATGTTCATGAGGATACTCAACCAAATAATGAAAAAGAACCAGATAATGATGTTGAGATAGAACCACCAGTTGATCTTGATAACCCACAACCTAAGAATAAAAGGTATGATAAAAGAGACTTCATTGCTAGAAAACACGGTAAAGAAAGAGAACCATGGGTTAAAAACATATGCCTTTTCCACCCAAGTCAACTAAAAAGAAAGATGATGAAGAATTTGAACGCTTTGCTGAAATGCTGAGGCCAGTCTTGCGTACTCGCTTGACTGATATCTTGAAAATGCCTCCTTATGAAAAGTATATGAAAGAAATCATCACTACTAAGAGAAAAATACCGGAAGCTGAAATCTCCACTATGCTTGCTAATTATACTTTCAAAGATGGAGTACCTAAAAAACATGGAGATCCGGGAATACCAACTATACCTTGCTCCATCAAAAAGAATTATGTGAAAACTGCTTTGTGTAATTTAGGAGTTGGTGTTAGTGTTATGCCTTTCTATTTATATAAAAGACTTGATTTGAATAAACTCACACCTACTGAAATATCTTTGCAAATGGCTGACAAATCAACTGCCATACCTATTGGTATTTGTGAGGATGTGCCTGTTGTTGTTGCTAATGTTACTATTTTGACTGACTTTGTTATACATGAGATGCCCGAGGACGACAACATGACGATTATCCTTGGTATACCTTCTTGAATACTGCAGGGGCTGTTATTGATTGCAATAAAAGCAAGGTCACTTTTCATATTAATGGTAATGAGCATACGGTGCACTTTCCGAAGAAACAATTCCAAGTGAATGGTATTAATGTTATTGAAAAATCTCCGACAATCACTATTGGAAGTTTTCAAATACCTCTACCTACTGTCAAAAAGAAATATGAAATGCTTATTGTTGGGGACATTCATATCCCCATTGAGGTAACTTAGTGATTTACGAAAGTTCTTCGGTTTCATGCTAATCGAAAGTGGTTGTTAATAAGACTTGATCAACCTTATTAATGAATCATTTCTGAGCGGTATGAAGTTGATGAATTTAGTAAGCACTACCTTCTGTCCCTGCCTTTTGTTTTATGTTTTTATTAGTTAAATAAAATAAAATGCCATGTTTTGTCTCTTTTCTGAATTTCCCGTGCAATAAAAATGACCCAAAAATAAAAGTTCTCATAATGCTGTGAAAATTTAATACAATTTTTTCTGAATATTTAAGAATTTCTGGTGCAAATAATATCAGAGGGAGGTGCACCAGGTGGGCACAACCCACTTGGGCACGCCAGGACCCCCAGGCGCGCCCTGGTGGGTTGGTGGTCCCCACGTGGCCCCCTCACTTACCTCTTCATCCCACATCATCACTTACCTCCAGAAAAAAATCTCCATTGCTCTCTCTCCCGTGTTCTTGCTCTCAAACCCGCGGATTTTGATCTCTTTGCTCGAAGCTCCATTTCCGAAACTATTTCGGGGGATTGTTGCTTGGTATGTGACTCCACCGTTTGTCCAATTAGTTTTTTTAGTGGTTTATATTTTGAATAATTAGCTACTCTTGGTGCTACTGTAGATGAGCTTGCTTGTTAAATTCTTAGAGTTGTAAGTAGTTTGAATGCTTGCTATGGCCTCTATGCATTCCTATGAGTAGTTGCTATCAACTTTGTGAAGTTTTGTTGAGAAAAAATTGTGGACTAAAAATTTCAGAATTTTTGTTCATAGGAAAATCATGAATATCTTTAGGAAGTTTGGCTCCAAGAAGAACTACAAGGGTGTTATTGGGGAGTCATCTGATAGTGATCTCCATCCTCCGAGGTTGGCGGAAGTACGGCCGTGTGAATGGCCGCACACACCGTTCCTCGAAGAGGCTGGAATTCTTCAGGAGTTCACACAATATGCTGCTAATGCCGGCCTCACCGACTTCATCGCAAATGAGTGTGAACAGTATCAAATCCTCTCAAACATCTTTGTTCAAAGTTTTACTTTCTTTCCTAGGAATAATCGTCCTGAAGTGCGGTTCGATTTATATGTTGAAAACCATCAGATACCACTTACTGAATTTTGTGACATTTGCCTGATCCCTTCTGATGGGATCTTAGCTGAGCCTAGGCCGGCTGGGTTTGAGGCCTTTTATCGCACCTTGACAGTGGGAGATGAGAGAGGGGTGTCAGCTACTACTGCCTTTGGCTTGCATTTTCCTGCTGTTCATTACTTCGCACTTTTCATTACAAAATGCTTGCTTGCTAGGGAGAAGGTGGGTGCACTTAGTTCACCAGACCTGGCTGTTTTACGTCGTGCATTAGAGGGCAAAAACACTCATAGCTTGGGAGCTATTGTGGCTTGTCGCCTCCATCTTAATAAATCCTAGGGTAAAATACATGGTGGGAGTTTTGCTACTCGGTTGGCGGCTCACTTTAATGTTGAGATACACCCTCATGATTACCCTCTCACCAAGGTTTACCTAAACCGCGCAGCCATGGATCACCACCATTTCACTCATAACAACTCCCCTGGCATTCCTATTCCTTATAACCTAGTTTTTAGCGTTAAAACTCGTGATATTATTCCTTTGCCTGCGCCTGCTTTGTTTGATTCTGTTGCCGGGGGAGGATATAGGATCATGCCTTCGGACATCATCGCCTACAGGAACGCTCAGGCTGTTGCAGAGGCAGAGGAGGAGCCTCAGCAGTGGGATGAGTGGATGCCTGCTCCTCAGCATCCCTACTACCATCCAGGCTACTGATTGACTACCAAGCTAGGCCAAAAGCCTAAGCTTGGGGGAGTACGTGTTTCTCACCGACATTACATTCATGTTCACACATATCATTCCATTTGTCGGCGTTCACACTTTTCCATTGTACCATCCATGCTTAGATTTACTTTCTTGCTTTCTTCTTGTGTGTTTGAAAAACTTTAGAAAAACTAAAAAAATAGTTGTAGTAGTTTACTTTCTATGCATGCTTAGTAGTAGCACGAAAAAGAAAACCCAAAAAGATTTCCTTGTTCTTCTTTTGCTTGTTGGGAGCTTTCCCGTGTAAATAGTTTTTCTCGCTTTTGCTTTTCCCTTTTATTTGCTTGTTCAAGAAAACTAAAAACTCCAAAAATATTTCAGTGTGTTTCTCTAAATTTCTTATCTTTTTATTCGAGTCTTACCAAGGAGAAGACCACGATGAAAATGTTGAGTGGCTCTCATATGAATAAATGTCAATCTAATAAAGAGCCCATTTTACCTTGTCTTTTCCTGTTGAATAAAATGTCTTGCAGATTCCAGCTTAGTCCACGGCATTCTTGCACTATTATTATGTGGCACCCCGGCTCAAAGCAACCGGTTTACCCTGCATTGCCAGCCCAGAGATCGAGTCTTCTGGCAATACACAAAAACATGGTACAGAAACAACCGCTTTATTAATGCTAGCGGATTACATAGGTCTGATATTACATCGAGATACGAGGCCAAGCGGCACACACGATGCTGCTGGACAGTATGTACATTATTTAATGAACATGACGGGGCCTCGATCACACGAACTACGCGGCAGCGGAAGAACGACGAGGTGGCAATCCATAGCACAGGGACACCGACATGGACACGGCCTAGACACGAGATGCGCTCCGATGCGAACCGACTTGCCTGAAAGCTGGCATAACACGCCAGGTCAGTACATTGAATGTACTTGCAAGCTCACAACAAACATAAGCACGATGACAGACAATATCATGATATTTAAACAGGTTAATGGAATGCAAAAGCTACTACTGATGGAAAACCAACGATACATGCAATGAGTCCCACGGACTCGCTTACCAGACGGTTACTTCGTAACCCAACGGTGACCATACTTGGGTCACACCTGAGACCAATCACTCATGAACACCTCCGGAGTTCATGATTCATCACAAACCAATGCAACACAACAATCACTTAGTTTGCAAGATTTATTAGAAAAGTTGATCCATGGTGTGACTTAGTCACGAGTTAGGCCCATAACCGAGGACGCGGCTATCGATAGATTAAATACACTCTACAGAAGTAGCGCACTTTACCCACACTACGGAACACCTGGCCTCGCATTCCCATTCGGGTGGACCAAAGTATTCTGACGAAACCCTCCCTTTGTCATGCACTCTCCCCGGTCACTCCGACCAACTTTACTTATGTGGCCAAGTGTCTACCAAAGATACCAACGGCCACCGTCGTGGCAAAACGATCCCAAACGGGGACAAGGTACCATAAAAACAAAAACGAGCACACAAGGTTATGTCTGCCTACCGGGCCAGGGTATGCACGCCCATAACCTTCCCTCATGGAAGGCACCGGTGAGAGCCACAACAATGGACCGAATCAAGACCTTCCCTCAAGGTAAATGTGGTCGCACTGAATTAAAACCCGATTCATTGGCACCATGATGTGATCAACATCATATTCAAGTTGAACTTAATCAAGTTTAGCTTTGATAAAAACTTTTTATGATCAACATGATATAATGCCACAATCATGCACTACTCGTCATGCAATGCAAACAACTTAAAGACATGGATCCAACTTAACAACATAAACATCTTGCAAAACTTAGACCAAAACTTCTCTGGTTATAACTCATTTTATTTACCAAGAAATATTTTTATTAGTTCTTTATTTAAATGAAAATATCATTTAGTAAATTAACTACCATTGATTTCCATAACAATATGCATAGTGCAAAATCTTACTCTACTTAGCCAAACAAGTTCATGCATTCAACCAGTAACTAAAACAAGCATATCAAGCATGGTAAAGTAACTAGAAATTAACAAAATTTATTTATCAAATTTTAAATGCAAATAAACACTCATATTCAAGTAGAAAATCATAGATATTGAAATAACACCATCAAAATGCTGGTGTGGCTTGCCTTAGTGTAGAGGAGGATCACACCCCTCTTGGTTTGCTTCAAGACAAGCTTCTACTTCTGAAAAAAGAATTTAAAACCACAAAAATAATTGTCAAAACACATTATGAAAATCACCAAAAATTCTAGACAGCAAGGAAAAAGCCACCCTTTGGTGTGCTGCTAGAGCTTTCTGAGACAAAGACAATGCAAAAAGAATCAAATCATTTGGACTTATGGTTTAGAAATGGTGGTTGGTCAAAGTTTGGTCAAATTTCTGAATAATATTTGAATTAAACAGAAATCCTGGGGGGGAGATGTCGAAGGCATAAAACAGAAATACGCCTCCACTCGTACCGCTTCGGGTGCGAGTGGTGAGACCGACAGGTGGGTCCTGCGCGTCAGGAGAGAGAGGGGGCGAGCGAGATCGGAGAGAGGCGGAGCTTCGCCGGAGCTTACGCCGGTGACGAGGGGGTTCGGGGCTAGGCTAGAGGGATAGGATTGAAGCGGGGCTCGAGGCGCAGCTGCTCGTACCCGTGGCTTGGCGAGAGGTGGACGGAGTTGCTCGTGGTTGAGCTCGCAAGCTACGGTGGTGGACGGGTTTCGCCAGAGAGGTTGAAGACGACGGCTAGGGGCGGCTCCGAGGGCTTGGCAGCGTCCAGGAAGCACCAACTGACCACCAAGGCCCCGACCAAGCAGCTACTTGAGCTGGAGAGGCCCTGGAGAGTGGCGACTGGCCTGCGGGGATCGCCGGAGTCCTCTGGTCGGGGCGACGGCCAGAGGCCTGCCCGACCGAGCTGCGGTCGTTCTACGTGTTCGTGGGGGTGGTGTGGAGTGGTGCTTGGCCAGGATTCGAGGCGGGGTCGCTTTATATAGCCGGAGCAAGGGGGGGATGTGTCACCGCCGGAGCTCTCTAGACAAGCGGCGAACGGCGACGAGAAGCTCCAAGACGAGGGGGCAAAGGCTCAGCCTCAACGCAGGAGCTTGCCCACGATCGCGGACGAGCACAGGAGGCGGTTGAGGAAGTGGACAAGTGCACGCGCGCACTGTGGCGTTTTGGCCGCGATGCGCCCGTGCTTGCTGCGGCGGCTCCGGCGTCGGCGTGCGCCAGGGAGCAGTCAAGGGTGATGGGTCGGGGCTTGTGGCGTGGTGCGGCAGTCGGCGGCGAGCGCTGGAACGAGCACGCGCGAAACAGAGAGGAAAGCGCCAGCCAGAGCGCGTCGAGATGATGCCAGGCGTTGTGTCCTCGCGTGGTCACCAAGCTGGCATGGTCAAAACGATGCCCAGGAGAGGCCAAACATTGTCTACGCGCTCGACCATGAAGTGTTTAGTCTAGGAGAGGTGATGGTTCATGCCCAGGCCAACCAGACTTGACTCTACTAAGCTGACAAGTTTCTGTCCAGAAACTTGGTCGCCAAGTTTGGCCACCTTCTAGAAGGCCATTAGGGATGATCTCCTGGGGTTTGGGGTTTCTTAGTAGAGTGTTTAAGCTCAAGAAAGATCAAGGCTAAAAGCTTAAGGAAAATGTACTTGTTGTACAAACTGGAAGTTTGGGCCAGAATAGAAATGATTTTCTACAGCAAAAATATTCCAAAAAGAGGTGCAATATTTTTGCATGAGAAGGTGTGCCAAGGTTTTAAGAATATTCAGGAATTACCTCAGATTTTTCTGAGCAAGAAAAATTGGGGTTGCTTTGGAGCACAAGTTTCTGAAGTAAGTTTCAGAAAGAAAAATGAATATTTTTATTTTATGAAAAATATTCAGTTGATTATTTTGAGGATTTATCAGAGGAATAAAGTAGATAGGTCACTTGGGTGAAAGCCAAGGATATGCCCAAGTGACAAGTCCATTTGAAATGATTCCAAAATCCAAATCAAATCAGGGCAAAAACCATGATAAAGACCAAGTCCGGAAAAGAGAGAGAAGGCAAGTCCGGAAAAAGAGAGAAGGCAAAATCTAGGCTGTCACAAACCTCCCCCACTTAAGATGAATCTCGTCCTCGAGATTCGTTTGCTTGGGAAAACCATTCTGGGTATGCAGTCCTTAAAAATTCCTCTCCTTCCCAGGTCGCTTCCTCTTCGGTGTGGTGGTCCCACTGAACCTTGTAAAACCTTCTTTCTTTGCTGCGGGTGACCCTTTCTGTCTGATCCAACATTCTGATTGGCTTTTCCTAATAAGTCAAATCCTTAGCCAATTCTATCTCAGCCATATCAGTCCTTTTCTCCGGTGGCGAGATACATCTTCTTAGCTGTGATATGTGAAACACGTTGTGTACTTCTAACAGTTCCGGTGGCAATTCCAACTGATATGCAACCGTACCGACTCTGGCCATGACGGGGAATGGACCGATATATCTGGGTGCCAATTTTCCGCGGGTCTGGAACCTCTTGACTCCTTTCATAGGGGTGACTCGGAGATATACGTGTTCTCCGGGTTCGAAGCTGATCTGACGATGTTTGGCATCATAGTAGCTCTTCTGTCGAGATTTGGCCAATTGTAGTCTGTCGCGGATCTCCTTGACTTGCTTCTCCACTTCGAGCATTAAGTCGGTCCCAAAAATGCGGCTGTCTCTAGTTTGAGACGAGTTCAATGGAGTGCGGCATTTCTGGCCATACAGGGCTTCATTGGGTGACATCTTTAAGCTAGCCTGGAAACTGTTGTTGTAGGAAAACTCGGCGTAGGGCAGACAGTCTTCCCACTTGGTTCCCAATGTACATGCCCTGAGCATTTCTTCGAGTATTTGATTTACTCGCTCAGTCTATCCATCTGTCTGAGGATGATAGGCCGTGCTGTATTTCAAAGCGGTCCCCAAGGCTTGATGTAGTCGGGACCAAAATGCGGAGGTGAAGAGAGATCCCCGGTCGGAGGTGATAGTCTTGGGTACTCCCTGCAGACTGACGATTCTTGACACATACAGCTGTGCGAGTTGATTTGCACGGTATGTGCTCCGGATAGGAAGGAAGTGTGCCACCTTCGTTAAGGTGTCCACTATGACCCATATTGCGTCGTTTCCTCGATGAGACCTTGGTAGTCCGGTGATGAAGTCCATGCAGATATCATCCCATTTCCATTGGGATACCGGCAGAGGTTGGAGGAGTCCGGCGGGTTTTTGATGTTCCGCCTTTACCTTATTGCATACGTCGCAACAGGCCACAAAGTATGCGATGTCTTTCTTCATTCCATCCCACCAAAATACCTGACGAAGGTCCTCACACATTTTGGTACCACCGGGATGAATTGAGTATGGTGCTTCATGCGCTTCGGCCAATATTTTCTTCTTCAGACTTCCTTGGTTGGGTCCGCAGAGTCTTCCTCGGAATCTTAACGAGCCTTGCTGATCCATAGAGAAGTCCGATCCACGCCCTTGGTGCATCTTCTGAACATATATTTTTAACCTTTCATCGTTTGCTTGCGCGCTGCGGATTTATTCTTCGAGAGTAGGGGCAACTTCCAATATATTGGCAAGACGGGCGTCGGTGATTACCAAATTGAGTTGCATGATTTCTTCATAAAGCTTAGGAGGCAATGAATCCATTAGCGCATTAAGGTTGGCTGGTTTGTGGCTGAGGGCGTCAGCCACCACATTAGCTTTGCCCGGGTGATAATTTATCCCGAGATCGTAGTCCTTAACCAATTCGAGCCATCTTCGCTATCGAAGGTTCAAATCGAGCTCAGTGAATATATACTTGAGACTCTTATGGTCGGTGAATATCTGGCACTTCTTTCCAATCAGATAATGTCGCCAGATCTTCAAAGCGTGCACCACCGCGGCCAATTCCAAATCATGAGTAGGGTAGTTTTGTCACATCCCTAGCTTTACCTTGCACTTGGCTAGCACTTGTGTGTGCATCATGTTTAAATTTCAATGAATTTGAAATGGGGACATGTGAAAGCCTCAGAAATCATT
The DNA here is from genome assembly GCF_002575655.3 of Aegilops tauschii subsp. strangulata. Lineage (NCBI taxonomy): Eukaryota > Viridiplantae > Streptophyta > Magnoliopsida > Poales > Poaceae > Aegilops > Aegilops tauschii. Next base: position 328,456,537 of record NC_053040.3, read on the forward strand.
TCTGAAAATGACCAAGATAAAAATTGCTTCAAATAGGTCGAAGAAAATGTTCATGTTTCTCTATGAAAATATTGGACAGAAGTAAAATTCAAACCAATATTTTCAGGAGCTCATAAATATTTATTTTGGGCATCTGAAGCCAATGCAATAACTATTTGCATTGGATTTATATTTGCTATATATCGAACATGTGTCCAATAATTCTGAGAAATTGTGAGGGGCTTTGGAATAATCCTTTTAGTCCCTGCAAAATTATCAGAAGAAAGCAAAATGGTTTAGTACTTAAAACTAAATGAAAACAAATAACAGAAAAGGACACAGAAAACAGAAATGGAAAGGAGTCTTACCTGGGCCACTTACCTGGCGGCCCAGCTGTTCTGGCCCAGCAGGCCGGCCAAGCCATCTGGCCGTGCCAGTCGTCCCCTTCCTTGGGACAGAAGGACGTCGGGCGTGTGCCCCTCGCGCGCGGCCATGCGCCTCGACCACCTCCTGCTTCCCGCCGCCTCCCCGACGTCGCTCTGGACGCCCTGGACGTCGACACGCAACCCCTCTGGCTCTCTCTCACTCTCCCTGTGCTCCTTCCCCTCCTCTGCTCTCTCTCCCTCTCACCACCTAACGCCACCGCCGCCGCCGTTCGCCATAGCCGCAGCTGCAACCAACCCGAGCCTCTCCGATGTGTCCACGAGCATCGCCATGCCTCCCTCGTCCTCTCCGTCTAGCCATGCCTCGCCGGAGGCCCTGCATCGACGCCATCTTCATCATCTTCGTCGTCGGCCACTGGAGATCCCTCTCGCCGCCCCGCTCGCTCCGGTGCTTCCCCGAGCACGCCGAGGCCACCTCTGCACTCGCCGTGAGCTCCTCTACTGGTCCCCCTACTCCCAGATTAGCTCATCGTAGCCCTCGTTTCCGTCGAGACCGAAACCTCACCGGCGCCGGACTTGTCGCCATCGTCATTTTGGTTCGCCTCTGTCCAAACCAAGCGCGTCACTGCACTCAGTGCACTCCCAGGAGCCCGTAGCTCCCACCAGCTCCTCCTCCCATGCACCGCAGCGCCGAACCCGTCGTTGCCCGAACTCCAGCCGCCGCCTTGGAGCTCGCTGTCGTCGGCTCCGGCCACCATAAGCCCGGCCTCCATCACCACTCGACGCGCGCCTACAAGAGCTCTCCAATGAGCCCAAGAACGGCCTCGTCCGTGCCCTGTGGGCGTTTTCTGAGCCGCGCCGCCGTCTCGGGCCTCGCCGGCGTCGAGTCGCCGGTGGGTTTGACCCACTTTGACCCCGGCTGGGCCCCGCCCAGAGACTATGACATGTGGGGCCGGCCCTAACTAGATTAGTTAGGTGTTAGTTAGTGCTAATCACCGCTGTTAGGTGTTAATCCCCTCGCTAAACTAACCCTGAGCCACTGACACGTGGGCCCAGCCCTGCTGACATTTTTGTTAGAATTAGTCTAACCCTAATTAACCCAGTTAACTAACTGAGTCTCTGACCTGTGGGCCCAACTGGTCAGGTTTGACCTGGGCTGGCGCCTTTGACCTGCTGACGTCACCCCGACGTCATGCTGACGCAGTTAACCTTTTTCTGGATTTATTCTTATTCAGGAAATTCCAGAAAATAGTGCTAACTTCTAAAAATCATAGAAATTAATCTGTAACTCCAAATGCAAAGTGTTATATATGAAAAATGATCAGAAAAATCCAATCTATCCATCTGTACTGGTTTCATGCATGTTTAAACAAGTTAACTTGCTGTTTAGTGCAAAACATGATAAAGCACTATTTAAGATCACAAGTGAGTTTGAACTTTGAATCTTTGGTTCAAAATAGCTCAAACCCATCCTGATTGTAGTTGCATTAGCCCAACACACTCATTTTACCATGTCATGATCATGCATCATATTGTTGCATTGCATTGATTGTGTTCCCTCTCTGTTGCCGGTGTTTGTCGATAGACGTGGTTCCGACGATGAGATCGATGACACCGATGAAGAACTATTCTATCTTCAGAAGTGCCAGGCAAGCAAAACCCCCTTGTTCGTTCTGATATAATCCCACTCTCTCACTCCTACTCTCTTTTACTGCATTAGGACAACAATGATTCAATTGTTACATGCTGCGGTAGTTGAACCCCTTTCCTCTGCATGACCTGTCATTGCCACAGTAAATAGATGAAACCCACTAGCATGAGTAGGAGTTGTTTGAGTCCTGATGTGCCTACTCATTCATGCTTGTTTGTCATGCCTGCTATTGCTTAGAGTTGTGTCAGGTCTGATTCATCGGGGATGAATTGGAATGTGGTGAACATGTCCTACTATTGAGAGCTAAGTGTGTGAACACGATTTGTTAAAGGTAGCGGTGAGAGGCCATGTAGGAGTACATGGTGGGTTGTCTCATTGAAACCGTCCTCAGGAACTGAGTTCTGTGTTTGTGATCCATGAACAGTTACTACCACACATTGGGTTCCGGTAACTCGACCCCTCTCGACTTATTAACCAACTTGATCTCTGTCCAGGAGTTGCAACTAGTTTCTGGTGTTTGTAGGTAGTGTTAGTAGTCTACCAAGTGGCACCCAGTACAGGTGGGCTTGGGACAGACTGGGCACCGTGGACGGGTATGCCAAGCGTCGCCCGTTTGGTGGGCTTGGAACCCTGTACACATCGTTTGGGGCCGTGAGCGACACCCCGACCGGATCTCCTTGCGGATGGAACCCGAATAGGCGATAAACCTGGACTAGAGACTTGTCTGGTTAGTCAGGTCATGGCCGACTCCCTCGCCAGGCTTCCACTTGAAGGTTGTCGAGATACACGACGTGTACATGGTGGTAAGTGGCGAGAGCGTGTGTGAAGAAGTACACCCCTGCAGGGTTAACATCATCTATTTGAATAGTTGTGTCCGCGGAAAAGGACTTCTGGGTTGCCTGTACAGTTCATAGACAAGTGAAAGTGGATACTCTAAAATGCGCAAGATAAGCGTGAGTGCTATGGATGGTGTTCTCGTAGGGAGACGGGAGCGGATCCATAGTGGTGTATTGGTATGGTGAATTTGTGGACTCATGTGCGCCACCTCAAAAGAATTACTTGCAGTCGTAGTTCAGGATAGCCACCGAGTCAAAGCTGGCTTGCTGCAGTTAAACTCCACCACCCCTTTGTTGATACCGATGCATATGTAGATAGTTCTGATGTAAGTCTTGCTGGGTACATTTGTACTCACGTTTGCCTATTTTATGTTTTGCAGAGAGATGTCAGTCTCGCTAGTAGTTCCGTGTGGACTTCGACGTTTAGCTTGATACCTCAGCTACGATCTTGTGCCCTCGGCAGGATCTGGTAGATAGTCAGGCTTCTCAGCCTTTCTCATTTGTAGATGTCTGTACTCAGACATGTTAAGCTTCCGCATGTGCTTTGACTTGTATGCTCTGAATGTTGGGTCATGAGACCCATGTTTGTAATATCTCGCTCCTCGGAGCCTAATGAATAAATACTTTGAGTCGTAGAGTTTCGTTGTGATGCCATGTTGTATTTACACATATCGAGCATATTGTGTGCATGATTGAAATGCTTGGTATGTGTGGGATCCGACAACCTAGTTGTTTATCCTTGGTAGCCTCTCTTATGGGGAAATGTAGTCTTGTGCTTGCATGAGCCATAGTAGTCCGCTACAGCCCAGTTCACCGGAGTCCTGCTAGCCCAGCAATACTGCTCCGGAACACTTGACTGGCTGGCATGTGATTCACTTCGTTGGTGTGTCTGTCCCTTCGGGGAAATGTCACGCGGTGACATCTGGAGTCCTGCTTAGCCTGCTATAGCCCGGTTCACCGGAGTCATGTTAGCCCAGTGCTACAGCCCGGATTCGCACGTCGCTGACCGACATGCTCAATGTTGATTCATGTATGCCTGTCCCCGTAAGTTAGTGCCACTTTGGGTTCACGACTAGTCATGTCGACCTGGGTTCTCTGTCATATGGATGCTAGTGACACTATCATATACATGAGCCAAAAGACGCAAACAGTCCCGGGCCATGGTAAGGCGACACCCGTTGGAATACCGTGCGTGAGGCCGCAAAGTGATATGAGGTGTTACCGGCTAGATCGATGTGACTTGGAATTGGGGTCCTGACAAGTTTCCTTCGTGTTGCCGCAGTTGTCGAGATGCATAAGCCACCACCTTGCCATCTTGCATGAGTACACACCCTAGTCCTCTTCTGGATGCGTCGTAGTAGACATCAAAATTGTGGTAGATGTGCCGAGGTCAGCCTGGTTTTTAACTCATTGAAACTCCGTTCGCAGTCCTCAGTCCATACGAACTTCTTATCCTTCTTCAGAAGCTCAGTCATTGGCTTGGCGATCTTTGAGAAGCCTTCGATAAAACGGTGATAATATCCCGCTAGGCCAAGGAAACTCCGGATTTCTGAAACTGTTGTGGGTGCGGACCAATCAAGTACATCCTTTACCTTGCTTGGGTCCACTGAGATTCCCTCTACTGAGAGGACATGCCCAAGGAATCCCACTTGTTGGAGCCAGAACTCACATTTGCTGAATTTGGCATAAAGCTGATGGTCGCGAAGCCTTTGCAGAACTGCTCGAAGATGCTCCTTGTGTTCGTCCTTGCTCTTGGAGTAAATGAGGATGTCATCAATGAACACCACCACAAATTTATCCAAGAAGTCCATAAACACCTTGTTCATCATATGCATAAAGAAGGCAAGGGCGTTGGTGAGGCCGAAGGACATAACGGTGTATTCATAAAGACCGTACCGAGTGGTGAACGCGGTCTTAGGAATATCTTCCTTCTTTATCTTGAGTTGATGATATCCAGTCCTCAAATCAAATTTTGAGAATACTTTGGCCCCACTGAGTTGATCAAACAGATCATCAATCCTTGGCAGGGGATACTTGTTTTTAATGGTGACGTCATTCAGCTGTCGGTAGTCTACACACATTCGTAGACTGCCATCCTTTTTGTCCACGAAGATCGCTGGTGATCCCCATGGTGAAGAGCTTGGACGGATGTATCCTTTCTGCAGCATCTCATCCAGTTCTTTCTTCAACTCCACCAATTCTGAGGAAGGCATCCGACAATATTTCTTATGTATCGGAGTGGTTCCAGGCACCAAGTCAATTGCACACTCCAATTCTCGGTCCGGTGGCATGCCTGGTAATTCTTCAGGAAAGACATCTGGACACTCACTGACCACAGGAATTAATTCCACTTCTTCTGCCACGGCTGCGAAAACCATATCTTTTGTGGGTATGCGCTTGCGGGCATAAAAACTTGTGGTGCGACCTTCCATATTTTTCAGGGTAACTTCTCTGGTCGCACAGCTGATGCAGACTTGATATTGAGTTAACCAATTCATGCCCAGAATGACATCCAATTTGTTGGAGTCGATGATTATCAACGAGGTTGGAAACTTGACGCCCTTGATGTCAATTTCCAAATTTCGGCAGATGAGATTGCTTCTGAGTAGGGATCCTGGGGATTGTACCAGCATGTGCTTTCCCAAAATCAAGCAAGGAAAATTGTTTTGGGAAGCAAAACCCCGCAAAATAAAAGAGTGGGAAGCCCCAGAGTCAAATAAAATTACGGCGGGTATGTCATTAACAAGGAACATACCAATGACGACTTCCGGGTCCTCTTGGGCATTGTCCACGGAGATGTGATGAATTTGCCCTTGGATCATATCTGGGATGGAATACGGCTCCATTTAGTTGACTTGTGGATGAAGTGGAGCTACGTGCTTGTTGTTCTTGGGACTATCTGGCTTAGTGTCCGGTTTGACCACAGCTGAAGCATGAATTGTTGTGCTGACAATCTTCACGCACCGGGCTGGTCACGACGTTCTTGACTTGAGTCGTAGTCTTGTTGACATTCTGCTGCCAGTTGGGTTTGTACTCCACCTGAGTCTGTTGCCAAGTACGAGCCTTTTGCACGGGTTGCATATCCTTCTTCGGCTCGAATTTGCGCTTGTGGTCATTAACAACTGGCTTGTTGTCATGCAGGAGCTTGTGTTCCCTTTTTGCGATGAGGGCCTTATTCACCAGAGTTAGGAAGTCTGGGAAATCAAACATGCTGAGAGTGCACCTGAGATGCTGATTCAGGCCTCCAAGAAACCGGTCGATCTTCCGCTCTTCTGTGGCAACATCGTGGAGAGAATAGCGGGCCAAATGGTTGAATTTTTTCAGATACTCGTTGATGGTCGCGCTGCCTTGAGTGAGAGCAAGAAATTCGCGCTGCTTGATCTTCATGATCCCGGTGGGAATATGGTACTTGCGGAAATGATCCTTGAATTTTGTCCAAGTAATTTCCTCGTCCGCGGGCCATATTGCCTTAGCATTATCCCACCATATAGCGGCAGCTCCTTCGAGATAATGCGTTGCGAAGGGAACCTTGTCTCCTTCTTCAGTGCGAGCAATCTCCAGTTTCCTCTCAATGGTCCTTAGCCAGTCGTCGGCGTCCAATGGATCAATTACTTGGCTGAAGCTGGGAGGATTGGTTCGCTGAAAATCTGACAGCTTGGAGTGATGTCCATTCTGCCCAACCATAACTTGTACGCTTTTTAGTATTTCCAGCAGATCGTTGCTCCTTCTTTCTTCAAACATTCATAGGATTTTCTTGGTGGAAGGCGGTTGTGGCGGTGGAGGCGGAGGTGGCTGGTACGGCTCGGGGGAATGTCTTGCCTGTCTTGCGGAGCGACGGACAGGGACATCCTCACAAGCTTGGCTGCTGCTGCCTCCATGCGTCATCCTATTTTTCATTTTCCCAATACATAGCAACCATGATGAGAAAATTCCAAAATGGGCGAAAAAGCCAATGACAAATCCCGGAAGAAAGCAGCGAATGAAAACTAAGGCGAATAAAAGAGTCCAACATAATTATACATAGTACCAACATGAAAGTAAACATCACAACGGGTCTACTACCCTCGTACATGAAACTACGCATCATGACAAGTGCGATTACAGCCATAAATCATGCTCATGACTACAGCGATACTCTAACGGTCTATTGCTCGGTCAGTGCTGCTGCAGGCTCGTCTCCTGAGCCGGACCCTGATCCTGAACTGATAACGGAGACCTCCGGATCACGAGAGACGCGACGACGCTGCCTTGAGGGCTCTCCCTCAGGGGCAGGCGAGGGATGGGATCTAAGCATAGGAGCAGCAGGAGTAGCGACAAGGGAAGACCATGCAGCAGGAGCACTGCGAGGGTTCACCGTCAGAGGGTTAACGGTACCCTGCGAGGTCGTCGGGGGAACGGAGGGAGAGGAAACCGGAGTAGAAGTATAGATGACAGCGGGAAGAGGGTTCCTTATACGAGCAGCTGCGAGAGCGGTGCGAGCGCGTGAAAGCTCCCGAGCTAACTCGTAGTTCAGGAGATAACTAGCGGTGATGTAGCGAGAAAGGTGGCTAGTGGGACGATCGCACGCTGGATTAATCAAAGGAAAGTGGATACGCCCATTCTCGTGCAGAGATGTGTAGTAGAAAAGACCAGGGTGGGTGTGCATGCGAACCTCATTGTAGCGCAAGTCTACAAGAGCCTTGGGAGCAGCTAACTGAACCGCCTGAGATGGCGTAGAAGCAAGACCACCCTTAGTCGAACGAGTGTAAGCGCCGTAAGGGGAACTGTGGTGTAGAGTGACCTCAGCATAATACTCATACAATGATCCGGCCAGATGCTCGCGATACACCCGATACTCTGGATCAGCACCCTCTGGGTAGAGTCGTCGCCACACGTTCTGAAGCAGGTGCGGCGATGTGTACGGAGCTGGCTCAGGATGGTACAAGATTGGTACTGGTGCCATCTACACTCACAAACCATACAGTTAGTAATAACAAATAAAACATGCATGCAATGTGACAACCAATTCCTATGGCTACCGACACTCAAACAAAACTATCTACCATTTCACTAACGCACTACCGGTCTAGCGTGTCCTACAATCAGCGCGGATCTGATACCAAGTGTTGTGGCACCCCGGCTCAGAGCAACCGGTTTACCCTGCATTGCTAGCCCAGAGATCGAGTCTTCTGGCAATACACAACAACATGGTATAGATACAACCGCTTTATTGATGCTAGCGGATTACATAGGTCTGATATTACATCGAGATACGAGGCCAAGCGGCACGCACGGTGCTGCTGGACAGTATGTACATTATTTAATGAACATGACGGGGCCTCGATCACACGAACTACGCGGCAGCGGAAGAACGACGAGGTGGCAATTCATAGCACAGGGACCGACGTGGACACGGCCTAGACACGAAATGCGCTCTGATGCGAACCGACTTGCCTGAAAGCTGGCATAACACGCCAAGTCAGTACATTGAATGTACTTGCAAGCTCACAACAAACATAAGCACGATGAAAAACAATATCATGATATTTAAATAGGTTAATGGAATGCAAAAGCTACTACTGATGGAAAACCAACGATACATGCAATGAGTCCCACGGACTCGCTTACCAGACGGTTACTTCGTAACCCAACGGTGACCATACCTGGGTCACACCTGAGACCAATCACTCATGAACACCTCCGGAGTTCATGATTCATCACGAACCAATGCAACACAACAATCACTTAGTTTGCAAGATTTATTAGAAAAGTTGATCCATGGTGTGAGTTACTCACAAGTTAGGTCCATAACCGAGGACGCGGCTATCGATAGATTAAATACACTCTGTAGAGGTAGCGCACTTTACCCACACTACGAAACACCTGGCCTCGCATTCCCATTCGGGTGGACCAAAGTATTCCGACGAAACCCTCCCTTTGTCATGCACTCTCCCCGGCCAGTCCGACCAACTCCCTCTGAGGGCTAGGTCTTGGGTGGCCCCGTGTCTACCAAAGACACCAACGGCCACCGTCGTGGCAAATCGGTCCCAAACGGGGACAAGGTACCATAAAAACAAAAACGAGCACACAAGGTTATGTCTGCCTACCGGGCCAGGGTATGCATGCCCATAACCTTCCCTCACGGGAGGCACCGGTGAGAGCCACAACAAAGGACCGAATCAAGACCTTCCCACAAGGTAAATGTGGTCGCATTGAATTAAAACCCAATTCAGTGGCACCATGATGTGATCAACATCATATTCAAGTTGAACTTAATCATGTTTAGCTTTGATAAAAACATTTTATGATCAACATGATATAATGCCACAATCATGCACTACTCGTCATGCAATGCAAACAACTTAAAGTCATGGATCCCACTTAACAACATAAACATCTTGCAAAACTTAGAACCAAAACTTCTCTCGTTATAACTCATTTTATTTACCAAGAAATATTTTTATTAGTTATTTATTTAAATGAATATATCGTTTAGTAAATTAACTACCATTGATTTCCATAACAATATGCATAGTGCAAAATCTTACTCTACTTAGCCAAACAAGTTCATGCATTCAACCAGTAACTAAAACAAGCATATCAAGCATGGTAAAGTAACTAGAAATTAACTACATTTATTTATCAAATTTTAAATGCAAATAAACACTCATATTCAAGTAGAAAATCATAGATAGTGAAATAACACCATCCAAATGCTGGTGTGGCTTGCCTTAGTGTAGAGGAGGATCACACCCCTCTTGGTTTGCTTCAAGACAAGCTTCTCCTTCTGAAAAAGAATTCAAAACCACAAAAAAAATTGTCAAAACACATTATGAAAATCACCAGAAATTCTAGACAGCAAGGAAAAATCCACCCTTTGGTGTGCTGCTAGAGCTTTCTGAGACAAAGATAATGCAAAAAGAATCAAATCATTTGGACTTATGGTTTAGAAATGGTGGCTGGTCAAAGTTTGGTTAAAATCCTGAATAATATTTGAATTAAACAGAAATCCTGGGGGGTGACGTCGAAGGCGTAAAACAGAAATATGCCTCCACTCGTACCGCTTCGGGCGCGAGTGGTGAGACCGACAGGTGGGTCCCGCGCATCAGGAGAGAGAGGGGGCGAGCGAGATCAGAGAGAGGCGGAGCTTCGCCGGAGCTTGCGCCGGCGACGAGGGGGTTTGGGGCTAGGCTAGAGGGATAGGATTGAAGCGGGGCTCGAGCCGCACCTGCCCGTACCCGTGGCTTGACGAGAGGTGGACGGAGCTGCTTGTGGTTGAGCTCGCAAGCTACGGTGGAGGACGGGTTTTGCCGGAGAGGTTGAAGACGACGGCTAGGGGCGGCTCCGAGGGCTTGGCGGCGTCCAGGCAGCACCAACCGACCACCAAGGCCCCGCCCAAGCAGCTGTTTGAGCTCGAGAGGCCCTGGAGAGCGGCGGCTGGCCTGCGGGGATCGCCGGAGTCCTCTGGTCGGGGCAACGGCCAGAGGCCTGCCCGACCGAGCTGCGGTCGTTCTACGTGTTCGTGGGGGGTGGTGTGGAGTGGTGCTTGGCCAGGATTCGAGGCGGGGTCGCTTTATATAGCCGGAGCAAGGGGGAACGTGTCACCGCCGGAGCTCTCTGGACACGCGGCGAACGGCGACAAGAAGCTCCAAGACGAGGGGGCAAAGGCTCAGCGTCAACGCAGGAGCTTGCCCACGCTCGCGGACGAGCACAGGAGGCGGTTGAGGAAGTGGACAAGTGCACGCACACACTGTGGCGTTTTGGCTGCGAGCGCCCATGCTTGCTGCGGCGGCTCCGGAATCGGCGAGCGCCAGGGAGCGGTCAAGGGTGATGGGTCGGGGCTTGTGGCGTGGTGCGGCAGTCGGCGACGAGCGCTGGAACGAGCACGCGCGAAACAGAGAGGAAAGCGCCAGCCAAAGCGCGTCGAGACGATGCCAGGCGCCGTGTCCTCGCGTGGTCACCAAGCTGGCATGGTCAAAACGACGCCCAAGAGAGGGCAAACCTTGTCTACACGCTCGACCATGCAGTGTTTAGTCTAGGAGAGGTGATGGTTCATGCCCAGGCCGACCAGACTTGACTCTACTAAGCTGACAACTTTCTGTCCAGAAACTTGGTCGCCAAGTTTAGCCACCTTCTAGAAGGCCATTAGGGCTGATCTCCTGGGGTTCAGGGTTTCTTAGGAGAGTGTTTAAGCTCAAGAAAGATCAAGGCTAAAAGCTCAAGGAAAAATGTACTTGCTGTACAAACGGGAAGTTTGGGCCAGAATAGAAATGATTTTCTACAGCAAAAATATTCCAAAAAGAGTGCAATATTTTTGCATGGGAAGGTGTGCCAAGGTTCTAGGAATATTTAGGAATTACCTCAGATTTTTCTGAGCAAGAAAATTTGGGGTTGCTTTGGAGCACAAGTTTCTGAAGTAAGTTTCACACAGAAAAATGAATATTTTTCTTTTATGAAAATTCAGTTGATTATTTTGAGGATTTATCAGAGGAATAAAGTAGATAGGTCACTCGGGTGAAAGCCAAGGATATGCCCAAGTGACAAGTCCATTTGAAATGATTCCAAAATCCAAATCAAATTAGGGCAAAAACCACGATAAAGACCAAGTCCGGAAAAGAGAGAGAAGGCAAGTCCGGAAAAAGAGAGAAGGCAAAATCCAGGCTGTCACATATTATTTTCACATCATTCGGTCGTGCAAGTGAAAGTCAATAATGAGATATTCGATGAACTGGCCGTGGCAGAGAGAAACTGGTATGAACTCGGCTTGTTCTGTTTGTGTAAATATGTTTAACCTAGTATCCATGATTAAGCCCATTATGATTAAACATGTTTGCAATGACAATCAGAGATTATAGTTTCTCATGCCATGCATAAGTAGCTAGGAGTGGATAATGATTTATCTTGGATATCAACATAGCGTTAAAATGATTGTTATGTAGTATGATGATATGGTATCCTCCTCCGAATGTTCGAGTGGCTTGACTTGGCACATGTTCATGCATCTAGTTGTATCAAAACCAGCGTAGCCTCTATGATATTTATGTTCATGGTGTTCATATTCTACTCATGCTAGTGTCCAATGGTACTTATGCATAATGCATGTTTATGACCGTTGTTGCTCTCTAGCTGGCCGCTTCTCAATCTAATTACTAGCCTTCGCCTGTACTAAGTGGGAATTCTGCTTGTACATCAAAAACCTTGAACCCAAAGTTATTCCAGATGAGTCCACCATACCTACCTATATGCGGTATTACGCTGCCGTCCTAAGTAAATTTGCATGTGCCACCTCTAAAAAACTTCTAAAAAAATAACCTTTTTGTGTGCCTGGATCGTTCATGGAACAACAGGAGGTGGTCGGTATCTTCCATGCTAAGCGGGTGAAAGTGCGTTATATCGACTAGAGGGGGGGAAGAATAGGTGATTTTTATAAATTCATCACTAAGGAATTTTGGGGCGAGGAAATTTCTAAGTCACGAACGACAAGCAGCGGGATAAGTACTCAGATGCAAGCATAACAGAACAGTAACACAGTCATCATGATGAAATGAAAACAAGCACAGAGTACAAGTAGCGTAAACACAGGATAAGCAGGCTGAAGACGAACTGACTGAAGAAATTGAACTGAGGAAATTGAGAAAGTCTTCAATCAAAGTCTTCAAACAGTAACGATCAAGTACAACAACATAGTAATGAGGAAATGAAAGGGATTAGGAAATAGAACTAGTAGCTCAGTGAAGACAGTGATTTGGTAGACCAGTTCCAACTGTTGTGACAGTTGTACGTCTAGTTGGAGCGGCTAGGTATTTAAACCTGAGGACACACAGTCCTCACCGTATTCTCCTTGAGCTAAGGTCACACGGACCTCGCCCAATCACTCGTGGTAAGTCTTCAGGTGACTTCCAAACCTTCACAAACTCGGTCACTCAGCGATCCACAATTTCCTCTTGGATGCTCTAGACCATGATGCCTAACTGTCTAGAAGATGCACAGTCTTCAAAGGTAACAAGCGTCGGATCCACACAGGAACAATCTCTTCAGTGATGCACAATCACTTTGGGTTTGTAGGTGTTTGGGTTTGGGTTTTCCTCACTTGATGATTTTCGCTCAAAGTCCTCCGAGGATGGGATGCTCTCAATGACAAGTGTCAGTTTCTCTCAGAGCAGCCAACCAGCTAGTGGTTGTAGGGGGCGGCTATATATAGCCTAGGGAGCAGCCCGACATGATAAGACATAAATGCCCTTTGATGATATGACCGTTAGGTGGGTAGATATTTTTGGACAGTTGGCGCATTGCACAGCAACGGTCGGAAATTTGAGCTCTCAAATTCCTCAGGGCCATCATGTTAATCACTTGTAGGTAATCCGCACTGGCGAATTCCTAACTCCTCAGTCAGAACAAATTCCTCAGAGACCAGAAGATCTTCATCTCTGTCACTGAAGAAATTGACTGAACTATATGAGATTTCCAATGGCTTCACTCGAAAGGATTGGTAGGTGTAGGATTTTGAGATGAGCATCACTTGGAAACTTTTCCTTAGTATTTCCTCGACCCCCTTTAACAGTACGGTGTTTCCTATGACTCAAGAAAGAGAAAATGAAACGACGAAAACAAAAATCTTCACGCTTCATATTCCTCGCATGAATATAGAGTCTTCACGGTCACACCAATTTCTTCACTTTCAAAGTCTTCAGAAAGCCAAAGTCTTCAGTTGAAGACATTCATTTTTAGGGGTCGACTTTCTCTGTAAATATCAAACTCCTCATAGACTTATAGACATGTGTACACTCACAAACACATTAGTCCCTTAACCTATAAGTCTTGAATACACCAACATCACTAAGGGGCACTAGATGCACTTACAATCTCCTCCTTTTGATGATTGATGACATATAGGTTAGGTTTTGAACGGGGATAAACATATGATGTGTAAATACTGATATTGAGAAATTTGATTGCAAGATATAGAAGAACTCCCCCTGAAGATGTGCATATGTGAGGAATTTGCTTTTGAGAAGCAATGCACATTGAAGAGTAGAATCATGGAGATCTCCCCCTATATCTTGTAATTCATACACGCATTTGACATATGATATGAAGAATTTGAAAAGCATGATGAAATATGGTGACTGATGTAATTCAACATGCGTGCATTAACATATATGAGGAAATAGCTTGCAGAAGAATATAGCAAAAGTATCAGACCACCATCGGAGTTAAGATTACAACTCGATCCAACAAAGACTTCAGAAGAACGAGAGTTGTAACTTAGCAAAAAAACGCCCATATATAGACCCGCTTGAAGACTAACTCAAATTTCTCCCCCTTTGACATCGAATGACTAAAAGGGACGAAAAATGAGGACTAACGCCCCTGAAGAATATCACGAAGTCGATGGAGGAGCGCCAGCGTTGTTGGGGTCGGTTGTTGAGGTAGGGCCTGCCGCAGAGTCGTCGAGGTCTCCATTTTCATCAGTCTCCCGTGATGAAGAATAAGAGCTGGCCACCAAGTGAGGAACTTTGACCTTCTTGAATTTCTTCGAAGGTGGCTGAGACCAGTCAAAGTCCTGCTTGAAGCCCATCTACTTGAGATCTTCTTCACCGTAGAGGTGAGACAATACAGCCCAGGTGCGATCAAATACTTCATGGAGGTAGTAATGGTTCTTCTTCACTGTGTTTTGCGTGATAGTCATGTTCTGAAGAATTGAACCAAACTGACGCTTTACCCATTTGTGATTGTGATCGACCTTCTGTTGAAGACTGAGAAGAAGCTCACGATCAGTCTTCACTCTTGGAGTAGTGGCTTGAGGAGTTGGCTTTGAAGCATTAGCGGCAGAGTCATGAGTGGCAGAGTCATCATTGGTGGAGTAGGATGCTGCTTTGCGAAACTGGCCATCCAATGGACGTGTGCCTTCATCAATAACAGCGGCCTTGCCCTTCTCATCAGCTGAGGAAATAGTCTGTTTGAGGACTTCAATTGGGGGAAAGTAGCTGCCATGGTTAAGAGTATCAGCCTTGTAGTTGATCGAAGACCTTGATCTGATGAATCTCATGATCCAGGGTGCGTAAGGCTTCAATTCAAACGGTGAAAGAGCAACATTGGCCATAGTCCTCATGAAGAAATCATGGTAGTTGACAGGAACTCCATGGACGAGGTTGAATAGCAGATTCTTCATGATGCCAACAACCTCTTCTTCATCAGAGTTGTGGCCCTTGATTGGACTGAGGGTTTTGCTGAATATCCTGTATATGGTCCTTGGCACATAGAGCAATTCCTTCACTAGGAATTTGGTTCTTGGAGCTTGGCCAGGCATCAGAGGCTTCATCAGCACTTGCATGTAATGATCAGATAGCTCAGGTTCATGATAGATGAGTCTTGCACCTTCAAGGGGAGGACTGACTAATAGTGCATGAAGTAATTCAGAGGCCGGTGCTTTGTAGTGAGTGTTCTCAGTCATCCAATCCAACACCCATGAATTCACATCTTCAACATTGCCGGTGATGTGCAACGTAGCGTAGAAGTGATGAATTGGCTCTTCATTCCAGTCACAGATGTCGGTGCAGAAATTGAGCAGCCCAGCGTCATGAAGAACACTGAGGACTGGGGTGAAGCAGGGCAGCGACTCCATATCCACATGAGGAATATGCTCATGGTCAAAGATCTTGTCCTTATCGAATAGCAGTGAATAATAGAAGTTCATTTGACTTGCGGTCCAGAAGCGCTTCCTTCAAAGACGAGCAGAGTCATAGGGGCTATAGTCAGTGAAGAATACGTGCTCATGGAAGAAATCGTCAGCTTTGAACTTCTGTTTCTTTGAGAAGGGATTCTTTGGCTTGGGCTGAGGTGTGTCAGTCAAAGTCTTCACAGCCTCTCGAATCACAGTCTCAGGAGCCACAGGCTGAGGAATTTCAGTCTCAACTTCATCAGTAGCAGCCTGGGTCTCCATGTCATCGGCAACATTCACATCAGCACTAGTGGCTGGAACTTCTTCAGGAATGGTGAGCACTGAAGCTTGAGGTTCATCAGATCCTGTATCAATTTCTTCGGTCTGAACGGGGACTGAGGAATTTATTGCAGATGAGTGAATAGTGGTAAATTGGGATGATGACTTTCCCAGTAGTCATCATTCAGAATAGGAGTGGAACACCCAATATCCACGTCTTCATCATCTTCATCAATTTCCTCAACGCCTGCCTCTTCAGCTGTGAACTGAGGCATGGGCGATGATACCAATGGAGTTGAAGTGATAGTGTCCACTTCAATTTCCTCATCTAACTGCTCTGACAAAGCAGCAGAAGGATCTTCTTCATCTGATCCACTTGGAATTTCATATTCCTCACGAAAAGGAACAATTTCCTTTGATGGCATGCTTGAAATAGGAACATCATCTATTGGATTTTCAAAAGAACTCGTCAAAGTCTTCACTTTCTTTGGTGCTGAAGACTCTGAGGCGGCAGATGCTTTCCTTTTCTTCACTGCTGCTTGCTCCGCGGCCTTGGTTTTCTTCGCCTCTGATGCAGAAGGAAGAATAGGACTTGGCATTGGTGCAGGAGGGGCAGAGGAATCTGGTGCAGCTTCCTCAGGCGCAACTGATGCAGTTGCCCTAGCTTGTTCAGTGTCTTCAGGCTCAACAGCAGATGCTTTAGCTGACCTTGCTTGATCTTTAGGCGCAACACTAGTGGTTGCCCTGGCATTTTCTTCAGTAGCTGGAATAGCTTCATCAGCCCTGGTGCTCTCATTTTCATCAGCAGCCTGTTCTTCATCAGCGGTGCTGGCATGTTCTTCGGTTGGCTATGCAGAAGCATTGGCCTGAGGAGATTCACGTTGCGTTGGGGTTACAACATTTGAGGTGAATCTTTCTGCCAACTTGACGAATCTGACCTTGGCTCCTAGCCAATCTGCACGGTAGGCGTCAAATTCATCACTTAGGGTTTTGATCTCAGCTTTCATAGTCACAAGTTCATCAGTTGTCATTTTGACAACATTCTTCTTCAGAAAACGCTCTTCTTGTACTGAGCTTTCTTCAGCTGCCTGGCCTTCTCAAATTTCCATTTTTCCTCGCCTATGAAGGTTGTCAACATGTGACTTTGGCCAGGGGTGAGGTTGAAGTCAGGCATAGGAGTGTTGGGGTCCTTGTGCCAGAGATCAATGAAGTCTAGGATCAGCTTGGGATCCAAAAGAAGAGGCACATTTGTGCCTTTGGCTCTAGCGGCCCTTTGTTGCCTGTCTCTGATGATATCAGCAAGTTCATCATCATCAGCTTCGTCTTCGCTTGACAGTACATGGAAGGCAACCTGCTTCTTGTGAGGACTTGATCTAGTGCCTCGTCCAGCAGTGGCCTTGGTCTTCGGCAAAGTGGGGCCAGACTGAGGAGGAGCGAAAGAACTTGCAGAGGCTCCTGAGGCAATTGAGATGCCTGTGGTCCTTTGGCAAGAGGCGAGATGCACAGGTGCTGAGGACTTCGCAGGAGCAGCTGAAGTGCAGCTGGAGGAACTGGAGCAGCTTGAGGAATTTGCTTTGAGGGCACAGAAGAGCTTGGTCATGAGGGCATTGCTCAGGAACTTGGTGGTTTGCGAGTTGGCTTCTTAGGCATAGCCTTCTTGGGCTTGCTAGCAGAGGCCTCAGCAGCGGCAGCAGCAGAGTCTTCGTTGAATTTCCTCACTGCTTCCTTAGCCAGTTTTGCTTGCCGCTTGGCCCATTCATCTGGATAGTCCTCGCCGCGCTTGAGGCTGGTGGGATCAGCTTCTTGGCCAGGTGCCAATGGAGGTCTTGGGCAAGGAGGGTGTATTGCGAATTTCTTCATATACTTAGGAGTGAAATATCTGTACTCCCTCCATTCCCGTGCCCATCTTCTTTCAATGGTCTGAATGCGCACCTTGCGCTCATTCTTCGTTTCCTTTCCATGAATTGCCTCATCAGGAGTGCAGTACCCTGCATAGATATCATCAGGGATTTCAAAGGCT
Source organism: Aegilops tauschii subsp. strangulata (assembly GCF_002575655.3). Taxonomy (NCBI): domain Eukaryota; kingdom Viridiplantae; phylum Streptophyta; class Magnoliopsida; order Poales; family Poaceae; genus Aegilops; species Aegilops tauschii. The sequence goes on from NC_053040.3 coordinate 328,474,325, forward strand.
GTGTTCACTTCCAGTTTCTTCCCTCCCTTCTGAGGTTTCTTGTCATCTGCCATTTTCTTCAGCTGAGGATTTTGAACAATCGAGTTCTCTGAAGAGGTATGCAATTTGTCTTCGAGGAACACTGCAAATGAGTTAAGTTGATGAGAACCCAGTGATTCAGTAGCAGACATGTGTACCTGTGAACAGAGTATAGGTGCGAAGAATTTGGAGAGGTCATATGCGTTCTCAGAAGTTTTTGCAAAAAAGAACAAGTTTGAGGAATTTGACCAAAGATGTCTTGAGGAATTTCACTAAGCGTTCTTTGACTTAGGTTCCAGAGTTGTATAGATTGAAAAATCCACACAATTGAGGAATCTTTAAGAAAAACATTGCTTAGAGAAACAGATCAAGAATAGATGCTTGTGTAAGGTGTTTAAAGTGTGGAAGTTGAAGAATAAACACCTTTTGAAGATTTTGTGGAAATCATCAGAATCAACAAGGGCAGTAAAAATAACTTTTAATTACCCTTGACGAAGAACACAACGAACTGAGAGTTGTAGAATGGAAGTTCGTTAGTCCAGATCTTCCACGCCCTAACTTGGCAGAGGAAGACAGCTACGGCGGCGGCGGAGTGAAGATATCCGCGGCCAGTGCGAGTACGACGGCGACGAGGTCGAGACAGTGAAGCTCTTCCTCACCGGCGACGATGGAAGTAGCGGCGGTGCTAGGTCTTGAGAGCTCGAGCGAGGGGAGTGAGGTCGAGCGGGTAAATGCAGTCTGAGGAGGGTGAGGGGTATTTATAACTGAGGTGAAAACCGTTCGTCCGAGGAAAATGGACGAACGTTCCCCTAACCCTTCTCATCCTAGCGACATGTGTCACCCACATACAGAGCGGTGGAGATCGTGGGTGAATAGATAAATCCTACCGTGGGATGTGGAACGGTTTGAGAGGCAAAAGCCGAAAATTCAGATAAGAAAATTTTAATGTTTCGTTCGCAAATTCTTCAGCTGACAGGGACACAGTGAAGATTTTGAACGGGTTTCAAATAGAACGCACATGAAGAATTCGTGAACAGACTAGGTTGAGTTTAGCATAGAGGGGGAAGGCTCTGATCACATTCACTTAGCAGAAAAGGCAACTTGAAGAATTAGCAATAAGTGAATGCTGTAGAGGACTAAAAACAACAACGGAAAGAGTGAAGACAATGCAAAGTTGAAGAAATTGAACAACTGAGGAATTTCAGAAAACTGAAGAAAAACTCAAATTGAAGAATTTCAACTTTTGTTGGTGGTGTGACCCAGCGTATAAGAATGATGATTTCAGACGCCGCGTACAATTGTCGTAGGGCTATGAGAATCAAATTCTTCGTTAATTTCTTCACACTTAGAGGGTTAGTCTTCATTGATTGAAGAAAAACGTTACTTCGTGTGTTGCACATCTAAGTCATCAATTTTGCATAAGTGTTAGGATGTGTGACCTTTTCAAAGGACATTCGAAGATTCTAAGATATTTAGCTCACACCGCAACTTGCTAAATCTCTTCTCATTCAAGGGCTTTGTGAAGATATCGGCTAGCTGTTCTTCAGTCTTCACGTGCTCGGTAGAGATGTCGCCCTTCAACACATGATCATGAAGAAAATGATGACGAATCTGAATGTGCTTTGTCTTCGAGTGCTAAACTGGGATATGAGCAATCTTGATGGCACTCTCATTGTCACAGTAGAGAGGCACATTCTTCACGTTGATGCCGTAGTCCTTGAGGGTTGCTTCATCCATAGCAATTGAGCACAGCACGAACCAGCAGTAATGTACTCAGCTTCAGCAGTAGAGAGTGATACGCGGTTCTGTTTCTTCGAGGACCAACATACCAAGGAACGTCTAAGGAAATGGCATGTGCTTGATGTTGACTTGCGGTCCACATGATCACCAGCATAGTCAGAGTCAGAATATCCAATGAGATCAAAAGCCGAGCCCTTGGGATACCATAATCCAAGTGTTGGAGTGTGAGCTAGATATCGCAGAATATGCTTCACAGCCTTATGGTGTGATTCCTTCGGTGTAGCTTGAAATCGGGCACACATGCAAACACTAAGCATAATATCTGGCCTAGATGCACATAGATACAATAAAGAGCCAATCATGGAGCGGTATACCTTTTGATCAAAGTCAATACCATTTTCATCAGTGGATAGATGGCCATTTGTGGGCATAGGGATTTTGACGCCTTTGTAATCTTGCATGCCGAATTTCCTCAATACATCCTTGAGGTATTTCTCCTGAGATATGAAGATGTCGTTGCGTTGTTGACGAATTTGAAGACCTAAGAAGAGTTTCAATTCTCCCATCATAGACATTTGATATTCCTCCCTCATCATATAGCCAAATTCGTCACTATAACGTTGGTCAGTACAGCCAAAGATAATATCATCAACATATATTTGGCACATGAATAATTCATCATCATAGGTTTTGGTGAAAAGAGTTGGGTCAAGTGAACCGGGTTTGAAGTCTTTCTTCATGAGGAATTCCTTCAAAGTATCATAGCACGCCCAAGGGGCCTGCTTGAGGCCATAGAGGGCCTTATTGAGTCTGAAGACTTTGTCAGGATGCTTTGGATCTTCAAAACCTGGTGGTTGAGCAACATATACTTCTTCCTCAAGCTTACCATTGAGGAATGCACTTTTCACATCCATTTGATATAAGATGATATCATGATGATTAGCATAAGCAAGCAATATGCGAATAGCCTCAAGTCTAGCAACAGGTGCAAAAGTTTCATCGAAATCAATTCCTTCAACCTGTGTGTAGCCTTGAGCTACAAGCCGTGCCTTATTCCTCACCACAAGGCCATTTTCATCTTTCTTTTTGCGGTAAATCCATTTGGTGCCGATGATATTGTGCTTGTGAGGGTCTCGTCGCGTGACAAGTTCCCAGACATTGTTGAGCTCGAACTGATGTAATTCCTCTTGCATAGCTTGAATCCACTCAGGCTCCAGAAATGCCTCATCTACCTTAGTGGGCTTTGTGATAGAGACGAAAGCAAAGTGCCCACAAAATTTAGACAAATGTGAAGCTTTTGAGTGTGTGAGAGGACCTGGTGCGTTGATGTCGCTGATGATTTTCTCAATCTGCACTTCATTTGCGACGTGAGGATGAGCGGGTTGGCGACGTTGAGTTGGCTTAGCATTTTCTTCAGGTGCACCAGCATGATTTTCTTCATGTTCTGGAATGACTTCTTCAGCAGATTCTTCGGTAGGAATGACATCCTCAGTAGCCTTGAACTTGATGGTTTCCTCAGGTGACTTTTCATCTAGCACAGGAGGTAGGTGCTTTCTTTGCGAGCCATTAGTTTCATCGAACCACACATCTACAGTTTCAACGACCTTGTGGTGAACGGTGTTGAAGACTCTGTAGGTGTGCGAGTCCTTTCCGTAACCAAGCATAAAACCTTCATGTGCTTTTGGTGCAAATTTAGAATTGTGATGAGGATCTCTAATCTAACATTTAGCACCGAAGACTTTGAAATAACTCACATTGGATTTCTTGTCAGTGAGAAGTTCATATGAGGTCTTTTTGAAGAATTTGTGAAGATATACCCTATTGATGATGTGGCACGCAGTATCAATTGCCTCAATCCAGAAGTGACGAGGCGTTTTGAATTCATCAAGCATAGTGTGAGCCATCTCAACAAGAGTCCTGTTCTTGCGCTCCACGATGCCATTCTGCTGAGGAGTATAAGGAGCAGATAACTCATGAGTAATATCAAGTTCATCAAGATAGTCATCAAGACCAGTATTCTTGCACTCAGTTCCATTGTCACTTCTGATGTGCTTGATATTCACACCAAAGTTGGTTGAAGCCCTTGAGGAAAATCGTTTGAAGACTTCCTGCACTTCACGTTTGTAAGTGACAATATGCACCCATGTATAACGAGAATAGTCATCAACGATAACAAAGCCATATAAAGATGCTTCATTAGTGAAGGAGGAATAATGATTGGGGCCAAAGAGATCCATGTGAAGCAATTCAAATGGACGAGTGGTAGTCATGATAGTCTTTGAGGGATGCTTGGCCTTGGTCATCTTTACAGCTTCACAAGCTCCGCACAGGTGATCCTTGAGGAATTTGACATTCTCGATGCCAATGACATGCTTCTTCTTCACGAGCGTGTGCAAGTTCCTCATGCCAGCATGACCAAGTCCTTGATGCCATAGCCAACCTTCTGAAGCCTTTGGAAGTAGACATATAGCAGGTTGTGGTCCTGTAGAGAAATCAACAATATACAGATCTCCTCTCCTAAAGCCTTTGCAAGTAGACATATAGCAGGTTGTAGTCCTGTAGAGAAATCAACAATATACAGATCTCCTCTCCTAAAGCCTTCGAAGACTTTGGAATGGTCAGCTTCCATGATCACAACACAACGATACTTGCCAAAGATAACAACCATATCAAGATCACAAAGCATTGAGACTGACATGAGGTTGAATCCTAAGGACTCGACAAGCATGACTTTGTCCGTGTGTCTATCCTTTGAGATCGCAACCTTACCTAGACCCAATACCTTGCTTTTGCCTTTGTCAGCGTAGGTGATATGCTTCAGATGCGATGGAGATAAAGCAGTGTCCATCAATAAGTTCTTGTCACCAGTCATGTGATTTGTACATCCACTGTCGAGGACCCACTCAGTGGCTTTGGATTGATCATCCTGCAGATGAATTAGTGCAATTTATGAACTCAAATAGTTCATCAGAGAAGAATATGACATCAAATTCATCAGATCAATTTCATCAAGCAATAGAACAGATATAGTAGTATGAGGACGTGAGAAATGAAAAATCATTTCTTCATGATTAGCCTGCATCCTTTCAAGCATATTCAGGTCTCCAGCAAATTCTTCGAATGTTTAAGTTCGTCTAGAGACCTGACCCTGCATAAGAGATTAGTTCTTTTTCTTCACCACCCACATCTGAAGGGGTGGCAAAGAGTTCATCATTCTGCGAGCTCCATAAGAGAAAGGTGGCATAGATACCAGTCCACTTCGTTTCACATAAGAGGGGTTAGGATAAGCATATCAATAAGCAGAGAAATTCTTCGAGGACCTATGAACATAATGGTGAAGAATAATGCACATATTCATAGCCCTTAGATCTTCCCTGCGAAACAGAAGTGTTAGCACGATGATGTTCATACGAGGACTTTGATCCATTTGAGGAATTTGATCCACGTGAGGAATTTGGTCCATATGAGGACTTGGATCCATATGAAGAATTGGGTCCATATGAAGAATTTGATCTGGGGTTCCTATTCTTCACAGGTGGTGTCATGATGGCATTCACCTGAAGACTTTCAAGGCACCTTTTGAGAATCCAGATTTTCTTCATAGGGGGGCTGTTCTTGCAGTTAGTGCCAACATATCTAGCAAATACTTCACCATTCCGATCTTTGAACAGCTTATAGTTGGAGTCAAATGACTCATCAGAAGAATATGAAGATTCACATGTAAAGCCAGATAAAGTAGATGGATCTACAGGAGGTCCCTTTGCAGCAACCCATGAGGTTTTGGGACACTGCTCAGGTTTCCAGTAGGTTCCATCAGCATTAAGTTTCCTCTCAAAGGCAATACCTCTTTCCTAGGGTTCCTGTTGAGGATCTGCTTTTTAAGCACATCACAAAGAGCCTGATGCCCTTTGAGGCTTTTGTACATGCCTGTCATATACAATTCCTTCAGCCCTGCATTGTCAGTGATACTAGCAGTATCCTTAGATGAGGAATTAGTGATAGCAGAGACAGTTGAGGAATTTGCAGCAATAGAAGCATTGGAAAATTTCAGGTGAAGAACTAGCAGATTCACGTTCAATGAATTTCAAACATGGTGGAATGAATTCCTCTTGAGCGGCACTGATCTGCTGAGCAAGCAATGAATCACGTTCCTTCTGAAGATCTTCATAACTCTCCCTTAGCTTCTCAAGATCTTGCTTTCTTTGAAAAATTCATAAGAAAGCTTCTCATGATAAGATAAGAGAGTGTTATGATGACTCTGAAGGTTATCAAACTTGGACTGAAATCTCTGAAGATTATCAGTCAAGGTTTGAGTGCGATCCATTTGTTCACCCAACAGGTCATCGCTTTTGTCTAGCATATTTTGATCGTTTTCAAAAGCCTTTTGTTTTTTCATAGAAATCTTAGCAAGTTTAGAGTAACTAGGCTTGAGGTTTTCATCAGATTCATCCTCACTTGATTCAGAGGAGGGATATTTGAGTACCTTGGCACGCTTTGCCATGAAACAATAGGTGGGAGCATAGTCATCATCGTTGTCGTCAGCCTTGTTGGAGAATCCATTCTCCTCAGAGTTGAAGACGGACTTGCTAACGAACGCAGTAGCGAGGGCTAGGCTTGCCACACCAGATTCTGACTCCGCAGATGCCTCTTCTTTTTCATTTTCCTCAGATTCAGCTTCTGAGTCCATTTCCTTGCCAATGAATGCCCGAGCCTTTTTGGAGCTGCTCTTCTTGTGAGATGAAGACTTCATGGATTTTGATGATGAGGACTTTGAAGATTTCTTCTTCTTCTTTGAGTCATCAGAACTGTAATACTTGTATTTCTTCTTCTTTGATTCCTTTTCCCACAGAGGACAATCTTGAATGTGGTGACCATGTTTCTTGCATTTGTGGCAAGTTCTCTTGTCACGAGATGAGGAATCTGATTTTACGTCATCACTTCTTAAGGATTTGCCAAAGCGACCAAGCCTTGAGAACTTCTGGAATTTCCTCACGAGCATTGCTAGCTCCTGGCTTAGTTCTTCAGGATCACCAAGGCTACTACCAGAATCCTCACCTTCAGATTCAGATACTGCCTTGGCCTTCAGAGTGTGTGATCTGCCATAGCTTGGACCATAGAGATCTCTCTTCTCAGCAAGTTGGAACTCATGAGTGTTGAGCCTCTCGAGGATATCAGCGAGATCAAGTGACTTGTAGTCTCCACGTTCTTGTATCATCAGTGCAAGGGTGTTAAATGAGGAATCAAGCGATCTCAGCAATTTCTTCACCACCTCATGGTCAGTGATGTCAGTAACACCAGGCGCTTGAAGCTCATTTGAGATGTCAGTGAGGCGATCGAAGGTTTGCTGAACATTTTCATTGTCGAGTCTTTTGAAGCGGTTGAAGAGATTGCGAAGAACGTCAACTCAAGAGTCACGCTGTGTTGAGACTCCTTCATTGACCTTGGACAGCCTATCCCAGATAAGCTTAGCTGTCTCCAAAGCACTCACTCTGCCATACTGCCCTTTGCTCAGATGGCCACATATGATGTTCTTCGCTTGAGAGTCGAGTTGCTTGAATCTCTTCACGTCAGCAGCGTTGATGGTAGGAGTGACAGAGGGAACACCATTTTCCACAACATACCAGCGATCGTTGTCAATTGCCTCAAGATGCATTCACATCTTATTCTTCCAGTAGGGGTAGTCCGTCCCATCGAAGGTAGGAAACCAAGCAGAGACCTTGATTATACCTGCAGTCGACATAACTAAAACTCTAGGCAGTTAAACCAAAATCACATAGAACAAGGGAGTACCTTGCTCTGATACCAATTGAAAGTGCGTTATATCGACTAGAGGGGGGTGAATAGGCGATTTTTACAAATTTTTCACTGAGGAATTTCGGGGTGAGGAAATTCCTAAGTCACGAATGACAAGCAGCGGAATAAGTACTCAGATGCAAGCATAACAGAACAGTAGCACTCTCATCATGATGAAATGAAAACAAGCACAGAGTACAAGTAGCGTAAACACAGGATAAGCAGGCTGAAGACGAACTGACTGAAGAAATTGAACTGAGGAAATTGAGAAAGTCTTCAGTCAAAGTCTTCAAACAGTAACGATCAAGTACAACAACATAGTAATGAGGAAATGAAAGGGATTAGAAAATAGAACCAGTAGCTCGGTGAAGACAGTGATTTGGTAGACCAGTTCCAACTGATGTGACAGTTGTACGTCTGGTTGGAGTAGCTAGGTATTTAAACCTGAGGACACACAGTCCTCACCGTATTCTCCTTGAGCTAAGGTCACACAGACCTCGTCCAATCACTTGTGGTAAGTCTTTAGGTGACTTTCAAACCTTCACAAACTCGGTCACTCGGCGATCCACAATTTCCTCTTGGATGCTCTAGACCATGACGCCTAACCATCTGGAAGATGCACAGTCTTCAAAGGTAACAAGTGTCAGATCCACACAGGAACAATCTCTTTAGTGATGCTCAATCACTTTGGGTTTGTAGGTGTTTGGGTTTGGGTTTTCCTCACTTGATGATTTTCGCTCAAAGTCCTCGGAGGATGGGATGCTCTCAATGACAAGTGTCAGTTTCTCTCGGAGCAGCCAACCAGCTAGTGGTTGTAGGGGGGCGGCTATTTATAGCCTAGGGAGCAACCCGACATGATAAGACATAAATGCCCTTCAATGATATGACCGTTAGGTGGGTAGATATTTTGGGACAGCTGGCGCATAGCACAGCAACGGTCAGAAATCTGAGCTCTCAAATTCCTCAGGGCTATCATGTTCCTCACTTGTAGGTAATCCGCACTGGCGAATTCCTAACTCCTCAGTCAGAACAAATTCCTCAGAGACCAGAAGATCTTCATCTCTGTCACTGAAGAAATTGACTGAACTATATGAGATTTCCAATGGCTTCACTCGAAAGGATTGGTAGGTGTAGGATTTTGAGATGAGCATCACTTGGAAACTTTTCCTTAGTATTTCCTCGACCCCCTTTAACAGTACGGTGTTTCCTATGACTCAAGAAAGAGAAAATGAAACGACGAAAACAAAAATCTTCACGCTTCATATTCCTCGCATGAATATAGAGTCTTCACGGTCACACCAATTTCTTCACTTTCAAAGTCTTCAGAAAGCCAAAGTCTTCAGTTGAAGACATTCATTTTTAGGGGTCGACTTTCTCTGTAAATATCAAAGTCCTCATAGACTTATAGACATGTGTAAACTCACAAACACATTAGTCCCTTAACCTATAAGTCTTCAATACACCAAAATCACTAAGGGACACTAGATGAACTTACAGCGGGTTATTCTCAGGTCGAGTGATTATTCACTCGCCATCGCACGAGAAAAGGGCGGTAATAGGGATGCCCAGTCCCAAACTGCAAAAGAAATGATCTCTCAAATAATCAAACAAAAACTCACAATGGAGTCAAAATCTTTACTTTTATCGCTTGGGAACCGCCACTAGCATGCTTAGCATGGAAGATATTGATAACTGATGGTCGTGAAGTAAATGAGAAGGGTGCATGTCTCAAAATATCATTTGCCTCTATTTTAAAACTTGAGCTCTGGCACATCTGCAAATCACTGCTTCCCTCTGTGAAGGGACTATCTATTTACTTTTATGTTGTGTCATCACCTTCTTAAATAAGCGCCAGAACCGGAGACCACAACTGTCATGAATTATGCATTGTGTGTAGCTAATGTTGGGTGCGTCATGACTGGATCTTTTCTACCATGAATTACAATGTTTAGTCGCTGCTTGAACTTTGGAGGTGCTCTGCATTTATGTTTTGCAGTCTCAGAAAGGGCTAGCGAGATACCGCTATTGTCATATTATATCATGGTTGTTTTGACAATGTGTTGCTGTTTGAGATATCTTATTAATTGCTCGCTAGCTGATTATGTCATTGATATGAGTTAATATAATATTTAAGAGTTATTGTCAGCATGGTTAGTTATAATGTTGGCTGAAAACCTGGGTGTTGTTTAAGCTTATTTATGCAAACAAGAGCAAAAGAGTTTGTAAAAGTTTTTCTTTTTCACTTTCAGTTTATCAACTGAATTGCTTGAGGACAAGCAAAGGTTTAAGCTTGGGGGAGTTGATACGTCTCCAACGTATCTACTTTTCCGAACGCTTTTCCTCTTGTTTTGGACTCTAATTTGCATGATTTGAATGAAACTAACCCCGGACTGACGCTGTTTTCAGCAGAACTACCATGGTGTTGTTTTTGTGCAGAAATAAAAGTTCTTGAAATGGAGCAAAACTTTGCGAGGAATTTTTATACAATAAATAAGAATTTCTTGAGCCAAGACCCACCGGAGAGGGGCCCCTGGGTGGGAACAACCCACCAGGGCGCGCCCCCTCTCCTGGCGCACCCAGGTGGGTTGTCCCCACCTGGTGGCCCCGCAGACCCTGAAACTGACGCTATAAAATCCTATATTTCAAGAAAAACATCAGGGAGAAAGAATTATCGCGATCCATGAGACGGATCCACCGTCACCTCCTGTTCTTCATCAGGAGGCCAGATCTGGAGTCCGTTTGGGGCTCCGGAGAGGGGGATCTTCGTTCTTCATCATCACCAACCCTTCTCCATCGCCAATTCCATGATGCTCCCCACCGGGAGTGAGTAATTCCTTCGTAGGCTCGCTGGTTGGTGAGGAGTTGGATGAGATTCATCATGTAATCGAGTTAGTTTTGTTAGGGCTTGGTCCCTAGTATCCACTATGTTCTAAGATTGATGTTGCTATGACTTTGCTATGCTTAATGCTTGTCACTTTTGGCCCGGGTGCCATGAACTCAGATTTGAACCGTTTATGTTATCATCATCATATCCATGTTTTAGATCCAATCTTGTAAGTTATAGTCACCTACTACGTGTTATGATCCGGCAACCCTGGAGTGACAATAGTCGGGACCACTCCCGGTGATGACTGTAGTTTGAGGAGTACATGTATTCACTATGTGTTAATGCTTTGTTCCGGTTCTCTATTAAAAGGAGGCCTTAATGTCCCTTAGTTTCCAGTATGGACCCCGCTGCCACGGGAGGGTAGGACAAAAGATGTGATGCAAGTTCTTTCCATAAGCATGTATGACTATTTACGGAATACATGCCTACATTATATTGATGAACTGGAGCTAGTTCCGTATCGCCCTAGGTTATAACTGTCTCATGATGAATATCATCCAACAAGTCACCGATCCAATGCCTACGAATTTATCTTATATTGTTTCTGCTAAGTTATTACTTCTATCATCACTGTTACACTTGCTGCAAAATTACTGCTATCACTGTTACCGTTACCGTTGCTGCTGTCACTACTATCAAAACTATCATATTACTTTGCTACTGATTACTTGCTGCAGATAATTAATCTCCAGGTGTGGTTGAATTGACAACTCAGCTGCTAATACCTTCAAATATTCTTTGGCTCCCCTTGTGTCGAATCTATAAATTTGGGTTGAATACTCTACCCTCGAAAACTGTTGCGGTCCCCTATACTTGTGGGTTATCACTGATTCAAAGAAGTTACCACAATAGCTATAGAAACTCCGAGTTAAGGTCGTAACTAAAACCGCGCAGGTAACAAAGAGCTCATATTAGTGGAAGATAAACTTGCACACTACGGGTAGTGATGGCGGCACCAGCTCATTAGAATGACTTAAAGCTATATGATCCCAAATGAATTTCGTCAAGTTTGGGACTTGATTGATTATTCGGGGAACAGACACTGATGGTACTTTTACTATCCATGAAGCAAGGTTAGTTGAAAGAAAAAGTTGGCGAGGCTGTGAGAATCAATTATGATGAATCATTTTCACCAGAAGTAATGCTAAAAGTCTGTATGAATAATGATAACAAATTGTCAGTAAAAGATTACAAGCTTCAAAGAAATAAACCTATGGCTTGAAACAAGCTTCACAAGAAGCTGGAATCAACATTTTGATGAAATAGTTAAATAGTTTAACTTCATTAGAATGAAAAGACTTGTGTATTCAAGAAATTTAGTGGGAGATATATGGCATTTCTAAATCTGATATGTGGATGACATATTGTTGGAAATGACATAAGTTACTTAGCACAATAAAAGGGTTCATCAAATGAATATGTTGATGAAGGACTCACGTGAAATAGATTATTGGACATCAAGTTCTATGGAGATACATCAAAATATCAGATTCGGCTAGAACCAGAGTATGTACATTGACAAGGTTTCAAAGAGGTTTGTAATTGAGATCGATGAAAGTTTTTCTCCCAATTGTCACATGGTGTAACACCTAGCAAAATCAATGTCCTAGGACAGTTGATGATTGGAGTTCAAATACGTTGATCATTGAAATCATCATAAGAACCATGATATGCACGAAGATGAATGTTTCTTATATACTAAGTGGTAGTAGCAGTGATCCTTGGATGGCTCACTGGCCAGCTAATAGAAATCATCAAGTACCTTGATACGTCCATTTTGCATCATGCTTTTATATTGATATTTATTGCATTATGGGCTGTTATTACAAATTATATCGTAATACTTATGCCTTTTCTCTCTTATTTTATAAGGTTTAATGAAGAGGGAGAATGCCGGCAGCTGGAATTCTAGACTGGAAAAGGAGCAAATATTATAGACCTATTCTGCACAACTCCAAAAGTCCTGAAACTTCACAGAGAATTGTTTTGAAATATATATATATATATAATATTGGGCAAAGAAAGTACCAGAGGGGGCCCACAAGCCATCCACAAGGGTGGGGGCGCACCCTGCCCCCCTAGGCGCGCCCCCTGCCTTGTGGGCCACCTAGCAGGCCCCCGATGCCCATCTTCTGCTATATGGTGTGTTTTGACCTGGAAAAAATCATAAGGAAGATTTCGGGATGAAGCGCCGCCGTCTCGAGGTGGAACCTGGGCAGAACCAATCTAGGGCTCCAGCGGAGCTGTTCTGCTGGGGAAACTTCCCTCCGGGAGGGGGAAATCGAAGCCATCGTCATCACCAACGATCCTCTCATCGAGAGGGGGTCAATATCCATCAACATCTTCACCAGCACCATCTCCTCTCAAACCCTAGTTCATCTCTTGTATCCGATCTTTGTCTCAAAAACCTCAGATTGGTACCTGTGGGTTGCTAGTAGTGTTGATTACTCCTTGTAGTTGATGCTAGTTGGTTTATTCGGTGAAAGATCATATGTTCAGATCCATAATGATAATTAATACTCCTCTGATTATGAACATGAATATGATTTGTGAGTAGTTACGTTTGTTCCCGAGGACATGGGAGTAGTCTTGTTATATGTAATCATGTGAATTTGGTATTCGTTCGATATTTTGATGAGATGTATGTTGTCTTTCCTCTAGTGGTGTTATGTGAATGTCGACTACATGACACTTCACCATGATTTGGGCCTAGGGCAAGGCATTGGGAAGTAATAAGTAGATGATAGGTTGCTAGAGTGACAGAAGCTTAAACCCTAGTTTATGCGTTGCTTCGTAAGGGGCTGATTTGGATCCATATGTTTCATGCTATGGTTAGATTTATCTTAATTCTTCTTTCGTAGTTGCGGATGCTTGCAAGAGGGGTTAATCATAAGTGGGAGGCTTGTCCAAGGAAGGGCAGCACCCAAGCACCGGTCCACCCACGTATCAAATTATCAATGTAATGAATGCGAATCATATGAGCATGATGAAAACTAACTTGACAACAATTCCCATGTGTCCTCGGGAGCGCGTTTCTTTATGTAAGAGCTCGTCCGGGCTTGTCCATTGCTACAAAAAGGATTGGGCCACCTTGCTACACCTTAGTTACTTTTGTTACTTATTATCCATTACGAATTATCTTATCACACAACTATCTGTTACCGATAATTTCAGTGCTTGCAGAGAATACCTTGCTGAAAACCGCTTATCATTTCCTTCTGCTCCTTGTTGGGTTTGACACTCTTACTTATCGAAAGGACTATGATAGATCGCCTATACTTGTGGGTCATGAAGACTCCTTTCTGGCACCGTTGCCAGGGAGTGAACCGCCTTTCGTAAGTGGAATTTGGTAAGGAAACATTTATATAGTGTGCTGAAATTTACTGTCACTTGTTACTATAGAAAGTAGTCCTTTGAGGGGCTTGTTCAGGGTATCTTCACCTCGACTGGGAGAGCAAAGAGTTGCTCCTCAACCTACTGCACCTACTGAAAATATTTATTATGAAATTCCTTCAGATATGATAGAGAAACTGCTAGCTAATCCTTATGCAGGAGATGGAACCTTACATCCTGATATGCACCTAATCTATGTGGATGAAGTTTGTGGATTATTTAAGCTTGCAGGTTTGCCCGAGGATGTTGTCAAGAATAATGTTTTCCCTTTATCTTTGAAGGGAAAGGCATTGACATGGTATAGGCTATGTGATGATATCGGATCATGGAACTACAACTGGTCCATCGTGATCGGAATTATATATATAATTTTTGGCCTCGTAGAGGAGAAAGTATCACTCAAGCTTGGGGGAGGCTTAAGTCAATGTTCTATTCATGCCCCAATCATGATCTCTCAATAGAAATTGTTATTCAGAATTTTTGTGCTCGGCTTTCTCGTAATGATCAATCCATGCTCGATACTTCTTGTACTCGTTCTTTTATGAAGAAGGATAGTGAATTCAAATGAGATTTATTGGAAAGAATTAAACGCAACTCTGAAGATTGGGAACTCGACGAAGGTAAGGAGACAGGTATAAACCTTAAGTTTGATTGTGTTAAATCTTTCATGGATACTGATGATTTTCGTGATTTTAGCACTAAATATGGAGTTGACTAGAAGATAGTAGCTTTTTCTGTGAATCTTTTGCTACTCTTGTTGATCTCCCTAAGGAGAAGTGGTTTAAATATCATCCTCCCATTGAAGTGAAAGTAGTAGAACATATTAAAGTTGAAGAAGAAACTATTACTTATAATGTTGATCTTATTGTTCCTACTGCTTATATTGAGAAATGACCTTTTCTTGTTAGAATAAAGGATCATGCTAAAGCTTCAACTGTGGTTCGTAAGAGTTATACTAGAACAGCTACATCCCCTGAACAAATTAAAGTTGAACCTAGTATTGCTATGGTTAAAGATCTCTTGGTTGATAATATTGATGGGCATGTTATTTATTTTTGTGATGAAGCTGCTAGGATTGCTACACCCAATATTAAAGATAAACATAGACCCATTGTTGGCATGCCTGTTGTTTCCGTTAAAATTGGGGAGCATTGTTATCATGGCTTATGTGATGTGGGTGCTAGTGTGAGTGCAATTCCTTATACCTTATACCAAGAAATTATGAATGATATTGCACCTACTGAGATAGAAGATATTGATGTTACTATTAAGCTTGATAATAGAGATACTATATCACCAATTGGGATTGTCAGAGATGTTGAAGTCTTGTGTGGGAAAATAAAATATCCTACTGCTTTTCTTGTTCTTGCTTCCCCACAAGATGATTTTTGTCCCATTATATTTGGTAGACCTTTCTTGAATAATGTTAATGCTAAGATAGACTGCGAGAAAGATATTGTTAATGTTGGTTTAGGGGATATGTCTCATGATTTTAATTTCTCTAAATTTCGTAGACAACCCCATGATAAAGAATTGCCTAGTAAAGATGAAATTATTGGTCTTGCTTCTATTGTCGTGCCTCCTACTGATCCTTTAGAACAATATTTGCTAGACCATGAAAATGATATGTTTATGAATGAAACAAGGGAAATAGATGAAATATTCTTTAATTAAGGGCCTATTTTGAAACACAATTTGCCTATTGAAATCCTTGGGGATCCCGTGTTTGAGCTTAAACAATTACCTGATACTTTGAAATATGCTTATCTTAATGAAAAGAAGATATATCATGTTATTATTAGTGCCATCCTTTAAGAGCATGAGGAAAAGAAATTATCGAAAACTCTGAAAAAGCACCATGCCGCTATTGGATATACTCTTGATGATCTTAAGGGCATTAGTCCCACTCTATGTCAGCACAAAATTAATTAGAGCCTCATGCTAAACCAGTTGTTGATCATCAACGAAGGTTAAATCCTAAGATGAAAGAAGTGGTAAGAAATGCAATACTAAAGCTTTTGGAGGCAGGTATAATTTATCCTATTGCTGATAGTAGATGGGTAAGCCCCGTTCATTGTGTCCCTAAGAAGGGAGGCATTACTATTGTTCCTAATGATAAGAGTGAATTGATTCCACAAAGAATTGTTACAGGTTATAGAATGGTAATTTGATTTTCGCAAATTAAACGAAGCTACTAGAAAAGATCATTACCCTCTACCTTTTATTGATCAAATGCTAGAAAGATTATCCAAACATACACATTTTTGCTTTCTAGATGGTTATTCTGGTTTCTCTCAAATACCTGTGTCAAAAGATGATCAGGAAAAGATCACTTTTACTTGCCCTTTCGGTACTTTCTCTTATAGATGTATGCCTTTTGGTTTATGCAATGCACCTGCTACCTTTCAAATATGTATGGTTGTTATATTCTCTGACTTTTGTGAAAAGATTGTTGAGGTTTTCATGGATGATTTCTCCGTTTACGAACTTCTTTTGATGATTGCTTAAGCAATCTTGATCAAGTTTTGCAGAGATGTGAAGAAACTAATCTTGTCTTGAATTGGGAGAAGTGCCACTTTATGGTTAATGAAGGTATTGTCTTGGGGCATAAGATTTCTGAAAGAGATATTGAAGTTGATAAAGCTAAAGTAGATGCTATTGAAAAGATGTCGTTTCCTAAAGATATCAAAGGTATAAGAAGTTTCCTTGGTCATGTTGGTTTCTATAGGAGGTTTATTAAAGACTTCTCTAAACTTTCTAGGCCTCTCACTAATCTCTTGCAAAAAGATGTTCCTTTTGTTTTTGATGATGATTGTTTAGAAGCATTTGAAATACTTAAGAAAGCCTTGATTTCTGCACCTATTATTCAGCCACCTGATTAGAATTTACCCTTTGAAATTATGTGTGATGCTAGTGATTATGCTGTTGGTGCTATTCTAGGACAAAGAGTTGATAAGAAATTGAATGTTATTCATTATGCTAGTAAAACTCTAGACAGTGCCCAGAGAAATTATGCTACTACTGAAAAAGAATTTTTAGCAGTTGTATTTGCTTGTGATAAGTTCAAATCTTATATTGTTGATTCCAAAGTAACTGTTCACACTAATCATGCTGCTATTAAATATCTTATGGAAAAGAAAGATGCTAAACCTAGACTTATTAGATGGGTTCTCTTGTTACAAGAATGATTTGCATATTATTGATAGAAAGGGAGCTGAGAACCCCGTTGCAGACAACTTGTCAAGGTTAGAAAATGTTCTTGATGACCCACTTCCTATTGATGATAGTTTCCCTAATGAACAATTAGCTGTCATAAATGCTTCTCGTAATACTCCATGGTATGCTGATTATGCTAATTACATTGTTGCTAAATTTATACCACCTAGTTTCACATACCAGCAAAAGAAAAGGTTTTTCTATGATTTAAGACATTACTTTTGGGATGACCCACACCTTTATAAAGAAGGAGTAGATGGTGTTATTAGACGTTGTGTACCTGAGCATGAACAGGAATAGATCCTATGCAAGTGCCACTCCGAGTCTTACGGAGGACACCACGCTGGAGATAGAACTGCACAAAAGGTATTGCAATCCAGTTTTTATTGGCCTACTCTCTTCAAGGATGATCGTAAGTTTGTCTTGTCTTGTGATGAATGCTAGAGAATTGGTAATATTAGTAGACGCCAGGAAATGCCTATGAATTATTCACTTGTTATTGAACCATTTGATGTTTGGGGCTTTGATTATATGAGACCTCTTCCTTCCTCTAATGGGTATACACATATTTTAGTTGCTGTTGATTACGTTACTAAGTGGGTAGAAGATATTCCAACTAGTAGTGTTGATCATAACACTTCTATTAAGATGCTTAAAGAAGTTATTTTTCTGAGGTTTGGAGTCCCTAGATATCTAATGACTGATGGTGGTTCACATTTTATTCATGGTGCTTTCGTAAAATGCTTGCTAAATATGATGTCAACTATATAATTGCATCTCCATATCATCCTCAGTCTAGTGGTCAAGTGGATTTAAGCAATAGAGAGATTAAATTGATTTTGCAAAGGACTGTTAATAGATCTAGAAAGAATTGGTCTAAGAAACTTGATGATGCATTATGGGCTTATAGAACCACTTATAAGAGTCCTATGGGTATGTCTCCTTATAAAATGGTTTATGGAAAAGCATGTCACTTACCTCTTGAACTGGAACATAAGGCATATTGGGCTATTAAAGAGCTCAATTATGATTTCAAACTTGCCGGTGAGAAGAGGTTATTTGACATAAGCTCGCTTGATGAATGGAGAACCCAAGCCTATGAGAGTGCCAAGTTGTTTAAAGAAAAAAGTCAAAAGATGGCATGACAAGAGGATACAAAAGCGTGAGTTTAATATAGGCAATCATGTTTTGCTATGCAATACAGGGCATTCCCGATAATTAATATATAGGTGGAAAATGTATCGGGTGGTGTTAACTTAATAGTAAAAGCCTCTAGTAATTGTTAGAGGGATTTTAAATTTAATTTAATATCAACAAGCCTTAAAAGGCCAAGTGTTGGAAGGCGACTTGGGCCACAAGGGCCCAAAAGGAGTGCCCCCCCCTTTCCTAAGGAGAAGGCCAAATTGGACAAGGGGAGGGAGTCCTCCACCCCCCTAGGGTCGATGCAAGGGGAGGGGGACTCCTCCCCTTGTGTGGCGCCCCCTCCTTCCCTCTTATCCTATATATACTAGAGCATTGGGCACGTTTTGAACACAAGTTTTGGAGCCTCCTCTAGTCTAATACTACTAGTTCTAATTGAGACAATCAGATCCAGTTTTAGTTCCTCTAATCGTCATAATTAGAAGTCGCGTGTGGCTCAAATATTCTCCTCTAATTCTCCAACGACGATTAGTTCTGGAAGGTGAAGTGCTGCCGGATCGTGAAGACCGTACGCTTGGAAACTGTAGAGAGGTCGTGCTTTTGGTCTTCGGTTCGAGGGATTGTTTGCGGGATTGTTCATTGATGGTTTTAGGGACTCCAAGTATGATCTACACTGACCCGTCTGCTTCTGCTACAACTCGGAGTCTGGTAACAATCATGATACAATCCTCTAATGTACCTTCATATTGTTCCTGAGTGTTCGTAGGCTGATTTTTTTGGTTTCTACTATGTTTCCCAACATGCTCCCCCTCCTCCCTCCCCGCCTCCTCGTCCTTCCCCACCTCCTCCTCATCATCATCATCCTCCGACGGCTCCGACGAATCCGGAGGAAGGTCGGTGGCGAAATGAGTAGCCTGCCTCGCCAAGATCTTCTCTAGCAGCTGCAGGCTCCGCTTCGGAGTGAGCATGGCTTAGGTAGTAATCCGGCGCCTCGTCATGGTAGCGGCGGGTGGATTTGAAGTGGCGGCGACAAAGGGAGAAAGGGGAAATGGGGCAGATAGGGTTCGGATGCCGCCGTCCGGCTTAAATGGCCAACCTCCTCCCACGGGCGGCACGCCGGAGCGGCGCCACGCGGTGTGGAGCGGAGGCGCCCGTCGAACAAACGGTCTCTCCGCATCCCATGTGGGCCCTAGCGGTCAGAGCCTACATGGTGGCGCGTCCGGGTGTCCCCATATCTGCCCCAGGTTTGGGCCGGATATGGGGAGTGTTGTCCAATCCGGGCGTTTGCGCCGGCTATGGATAGCCCGGTTGGGTGGCAAAATCTCGTCCAGAGATTGACCGGGCAACCCATCCGGACGTTTGGGGTGGGTATGGGGACTCCAGCTGTAGATGCTCTGAGCAAACAAAGAAGAGGGAAAAATTCAATGGGCCAAATGCAATAGAACCTACCCCTATATTATTTTTTTGAGTCCATTAATCCCCTATTCTATATGGCTAGGTGGATGCTCTCCTACTAGTACATTCGTGTACACTATTCTACAAGCACAAACTATTACTCCCTCTGTCTCAAAATATAAGGAGTTTTTGGAGTGAGGCGTTTTGGCTCTCGGCCTTCATGGAGGCCGATTTAAAAAAAATCAAAATTTGAACTTTTCGATTTAAAAAATCTGAAAAATGTACAAATAAACAATGGTGTTATGCGTATGTGTGTAAAATTTCAGGATGAAATAGCCTGAAATGCGATCTATACAAAGAAGACAAATTCATGGCCTCGGAGGATGAATAGTATGATGTGTTAAAAAGCCTCAGATTTGCTTTTTTACAACACTCATTCCAATGTATTTCGTCCTGAAAATTTACACACTTGTGCATTATGCCTCCATGAATATCTTTATTTTGTTTCAGAATTTTTGAAATGCAAAAATGTGAATTTTGATGATTTTTTTTTAAATGGCCTCATTGGAGCTCGGCCTCCAAAAGGGATTTCCGGAGTTTTTGACATTGTGAGACACGGGGGATAACAAATTGCAATGACGCATGCACTCTTAGCTTCAGAAAGAGAACCAAAAAATAAAATAAAATAAAATAACGTGCTCTTACTATTACACGGGCGGCGTATACAGAGGAAACATGTATATATTGATGACATGGACAAACAAGCCTAGTTTGCATGCAAGAGGTATTTTTATAGCCATGCAGGAGCTACAGCAGAAAATTGGGAAGGCCAATCTTCTTCCCCGTCTTCTTGACATCTTCCTGCACCCTTCTCCGATACTCCCCGAAGGTGAAGGTCCTGTAAGGTGAAGGCTCTTCGCATGCGCCGATGGGCGAGTCGTACGATGGGCAAAGGAAGTATGCCACGGAGTACCTCTCCGTCGTCGCGTTGGTCACCACTTTGTGCTCCACGCTCTTGTATCTGTTGTTGCTCCATGCCTTCAAGATATACAAAACCATATAAAGGGGACATTATGAACCGACATTCTATCAGGAATTTAAAGTAATACAGTGCATCCATGCATATAAAATACGTATACAACTTCCATGATTATTATTATTTTTGCATGGCATGATAGGTTTTTCTGTAAACTCCCTGATACAAGTTGAACGATGACGAATCTACGGCTGTATAATAATGCCCCATATAGTATATATAGGAAAAGGAGTAGGAGTAGCAGTACTATATGTTGCGCTGTGTTGTGCCTGGGTTGCCTAGCAAAAGTTGCGACGTACCATGTGAGCACCATGGAGTGTACAGGTCTCGCTTTTGTACATGCAATGTTTTGCTGTCCCCTGAATTAGCGGAATCCATAGGCTTTTCCTTAGCGGCGGTACACAGTCACAGAGCCAGCGCATACAAGTACGCAAGTTGTGGATATGTATGACGGGGCAGCTTCCCCTTTTAGAGCGTCGGGGTACACACCCGGCATAAGTTCATAGGTGCCGCGGTGGTGCGTACAAGCCAGGTTTGGACTCATCAAGCTAGTGGAGGACGGCCCAGCACAGAGCCACCTTCATGAGCTGACAAGTGTGTAGTACTCTACTAGGGAAAGTGTGCGCTATGCTAGGAGTATCGGTTAACATGCATGCATGTGGGTAAGGTATGCATGTACCTGGAAGAGGTCTCCAATGTTGACGATGAGAGCGCCGGGAATGGGCTTGACGGCCACCCACCGGGAGCCCTTCATCAGCTGCAGGCCGCCGACTTGGTCCTGGCAGAGCACGGTGAGGAAGTCGCTGTCCGTGTGCGGCACCAGGCCGAAGGCGTCCGGCGAGAACGGGCACGGCGGGTACCTGTTCAGCCGGAGGAAGCACGTCCTCTCGTCGCACCCTTTCGGGAAGCGTTGGCCGGCGGTGTGTCCCAGGCTCTCGGCCAGGACGCGCGCCAGCGTGTTGGCCAGCTTTGACATCGCGTTCGCCACCTCCTGCGTCACATCCCTGCACCGTCCACACACACACACACAAGCTTCTCTCTTAAGTTACTATTGGCTAAACTGTACTAGCGCTATACTAGTACTGTTGATTCGCATCGCCAACCCAAAACGCTTCCTTAATTTATGCCTATTAAGCAATGACTAACTACATTAACGACCTGTTAGCTTCCTTTCCTCTATCAGAACCAAATGAATTTCTAGAGCTAAAAACGAACTTTTAGTTGACATTCGCGTATGCGTCACGATCGTGTAGGTGTTGTTTTCACCACGATAGGAGACGCTCGTGATCTGGATTGTCAGACACCAGATAGACACATATACAGTTGATTGTGAAGTTGATCGAGAAATATTCACCGCACTGATACTCGCTAGAGTTAAAGCATTTTCCACATCAGACACCCGCGGATTTGATCTACTTCTTGACGCACGGAGTCACTACGGGGTTTTACGGGGGTGGATCCAGTTGGTGGTCTGCGATTGGTCATTTGGGTGAATTGGCCCACACCCTCCTGAAAATCAGGGGGGGGGGGGGGGGGGGGGGGGGTTTAGTTAGTTGAAACAAGCCCGTATTGCCCATGTAAAAGCCCGTGAACCTAGCATTTTTGCCACAACATTCGGAAGACGATGTTGCTGCACCAGCTTTTTATTTTGACATGATGTTGCTAGACCAGCTTAATCGCTGTAATTAACACGTCCCTTCTTTTCTACCTGGTCCTTATTCTCCCGCACTACCACTAAATGTCTCGATCATGTTTACCGCGACGGTCCTCACATGATGGGAAAGCTTTCAAATATTTATTCCCGGTACTTGAGAAGTACCGGCACTTCACTGGAGAAATGACATCTTAATCAGGATCAGGAGGGCACACATGTCGATCGAACAGCCTAAACACTCGAGCTAGCTTTAGTACTGTAATAAGCTAGCTAGTATAACTCCTACCGTGACACTGGATGCGTCGATGAACCACACACTGCAGGAGTACGTACGCACGTACCTGATGCTGGCGAGCTCGCCGTAGCTGCAAGGGGTACCGGAGATGCCGGCGAGCGGGACATGGAAGGCCTCAGACCAGGACAGCTGCCTTGGCGACGTGGCGGTAGGGGAGCCCCAGCGGTAGGAGTCGTTGAGAAGGCCGGCCGTGGCCTTGGCCTCGAACGGCAGGCGGAAGAGGCGCACCTGCTCCCGCCGCATCGCCTCCAGGAGCTCCTGCTTGACGCCGTGGTTGACCACCTGGAAGAAGCCCCATTCAGCGGCCGCGGACGCGATCGCCGCGGCGCATGCCGCCCTCTCCTCCGTGCCCCCGCCGCACGCCGTCAGGCACCCAACGTCGATCATCGGGAGCTCGCATTCCGACACGGGCGGGGCCTGGCAGCCAGGCGGCGGCGCCGAGGCGCACTCGTCGGCTTTGTTGCCACCGCGGAGCAGCGCGTAGTAGCTGTCCGCCAGAGGCGGCTCGGCCGTGCTCTCGGCGAAGGCCGGCATGGCTGGCTGGCTCCAACGCTAAGCTAGCTAGCTACGCGGGAGCTGTGAATAGCTACGCGCGCGCGCAGGCAGCTCGGGATGATCGAAGAGCAAGCGAGCTAGCTGTTCCCGTGTGCGTGTGTCGAGCTTGTTCTTGGATGTGAGCATGGGCAAGCTGTTTATATAGAAGGCGCGTCCGGCGAGCGGTATGCCGTGGCTTTGGCTCGTGTGTCAGGCCGGGACGCGCACTCGTGGGCAGCAGGACCTGCATGGGTGATGGGTCTGGCTGGCCCGCCCGGTCGAGGCGCCGGGGTTTAACTTTAAAAGTTCGATTGGCCGGGCTGGTAACAGCGCGGCACAGGACGACACTTGGAGGCGGCGGGGGCGACGCGGGGTGCTCCGCGTTTTTTGACTGGGCCAGCCAGCCACGCTGATCCGAGCCGTGCTTGTCAATGCTCATTGGGCGTGCATGGCGATGCGGACGGCTATAATTTTATTAAATCCGTTTTTCTATAGTATCTCGCCACAACTGTACGTGCGCGCGCGTACTTACTCAACAGTGAGATTTTCTGGAAGTGTGTATGTATGTATGCCGCGGTTACTTAATTCCGCGCGCGGTCGATCGGATGCACGTCGCTGAACGCGTGTTTCGCCGCGAGGCTTACGCGGGCGTGGCGCGCGTCACAACCATCTGCTCACCGCAGTGCGTTGCTCTCGTTGAAAACAGCGAAAACATTGCACGGCGGTAGCCGGCGACGGCCAAACTCGGCAAAAGAGATCGTTGCTTATTACTATTTTTACATGAGTACTTTTTTTTGCGAAATTTACATGAGTACTTTGATCATTCTAATAGAAGTTAACAATAGAGCTGGGTTATTTGAGACAAAGGCCTGGATTAGTACCACAAGTGGTGGACGGTCAGGTTTGATCCTCCCCACCTCCTATATAATTTGAGCATAATTTCACCTATGCTCAACTAAAAAAATTTGTAAAAACAAAATGAAAATTATTTCAAAATCTAATTATTACTCCCTTCGTCCGGAAAAGTTTGTCTCTCAAATGAATGTATCTAGCACTATTTTTCGGACGGAGAGAGTAGAATAGTGTCAGATACTAATAAGGATCCGCACAAAAGAGTTGCATAGCTCAAGGGCACATGCAATGCTCGCTCTTAGGCTAGGGCACTAGGGATAAAATCTTGGCTGTTTAGGCGGTTTTCATGTTGTTTCTAACTACTTTTCTAGCATCGATGCATACACATGGAGTCGTACGCTTAAAAACACATATACAAAAGGGAAATATAGTTGCTAGCGCCAGGCGCTTGTGCATGTTGACTTGCTAAGGATTTTAACCGCCCCTGCGTTGGAGATGGCGTAATGACAGCATACTAACATGCATCATTAACCAATGAGATTATAGAGTATTGTGGGTTGATGCATTTCGGTTAAAAGATCCGACATGGCAAAGCCTTGTGTTAAAATAGTTCTTGGTGTAGTTATTATGCTTAAATCATATTTAAAGTTTTTTCATTTTAGGAATAGTATGAATAAAATGCAGGGCCCACGAAATGAAGATCAATGACACACCAATTCATATTTTAGTTCAAAGAAAAATCGTATGGCGGGCACACTCATAAATCTTCCTTTCAGGCCCATCTTGCTTTGTGTGTCCTGTAACACTTGCTCCCCCCTCCCCTCCTCCTCGTCTTTCTCCCCATGCTCAATAACCGTGCCACCATTGCCACAGCACTTGTGACGGGAGAAAGAAGTTAGCGGTGGGGAAAAAATGAGCTAGAAGTGGGAGGCATGGGCCCGTGAACAACTTGTAAGAGGCTTGTTCTAACTTCTCTATCGAAAGAGTGAAGGAAATATGCCCTAGAGGCAATAATAAAATTGTTATTTTATATCTCCTTATTCATGATAAAGGTTTATTATTCATGCTAGAATTGTATTGATCAGAAACTTAAATACATGTGTGAATACATAAACAAATACCGCGTCCCTAGTAAGCCTCTACTAGACTAGCTCGTTGATCAAAAATGGTTAAGTTTCCTAACCATGGACATGTGTTGTCATTTGATAACAGGATCACGTCATTAGGAGAATGATGTGATGGACAAGACCCATCCATTAGCTTAGCATAATGATCGTTCAGTTATTGCTATTGCTTTCTTCATGTCAAATACATATTCCTTCGACTATGAGATTATGCAACTCCCGGATACCGGAGGAATACCTTGTGTGCTATCAAACGTCACAACGTAACTGGGTGATCATAAAGATGCTCTACAGGTATCTCCGAAGGTTTTTGTTGAGTTGGCATAGATCGAGATTAGGATTTGTCACTCCGAGTATCGGAGAAGGTATCTCTGGGCTCTCTCGGTAATACACATCATAAGCTTGCAAGCAAATGACTAAGGAGTTAGTTACGAGGTGATGTATTACCGAACGAGTAAAGGGACTTGCCGGTAACGAGATTGAACTAGGTATAGAGATACCGACGATTGAATCTCGGGCAAGTAACATACCGATGGACAAAGGGAATTACGTATGTTGGCATAATGGTTCGACCGATAAAGATCTTCGTAAAATATGTAGGAACCAATATGGGCATCCAGGTTCCGCTATTGGTTATTGACCTAAGAGGTGTCTCTTTCATGTCTACATAGTTCTCGAACCCGTAGGGTCCGCACGCTTAACGTTCGTTGACGATATAGTGTTATATGAGGTATATGATTTGGTGACCAAATGTTGTTCGGAGTCCCGGATGAGATCATGGACATGACGAGGAGTCTCGAAATGGTCGTGAGGTAAAGATTGATATATAGGACGATGGTATTCGGACACCGGAAGAGTTTCGGAGTGCACCGGGTAGTCATCGGGGCACCGGAAGGGGTTCCGGACACCCCCGGCAAGTGTATGGGCCTTATGGGCGAAAGGGGGAGAAGCACACCAGCCCACAAGGGGCTGGTGCGCCCCTTCCACCCCTTGCTCACGTACCAAAGAGGGAGGGAAGGAAGGGGAAGGCGCCCCAAAGGCAGCCAACCCCCCCTTTCCGTCCCCCCCCCCCATACACAAATATGGAAAGGGGGGATTCGGCCAGGGCGCTGGCCATTTGGGGCGCCCTAGGGGCTGCCTCCCCTCCCCCCTCCACCTATATATACGAGAGGAAGGAGAGGGGAAACACACACCAAGATTCCCTAACCGTGTGCGGCGCCCCTCTCCCTCTAGTTCGTCCCTCGGTCATATTTCTCGTAGTTCTTAGGCGAAGCCCTGCGGAGGTAACTTCACCATCACCGTCAGCACGTCGTCGTGTTGCCGGAACTCATCTACTACCTCGCCATCTTGCTGTATCAAGAAGGTGGAGGACGTCACTGAGCTGAACGTCTGCAGAACGCGGAGGTGCCGTACATTCGGTATTTGATCGGTTGGAGCGTGAAGAAGTTCGACTACATCAACCGCATTGTTAAACGCTTCCGCTTACGGTCTACGAGGGTATGTAGACACATTCTCCCCCTCTCATTGCTATGCATCTTCATGGATATATCTTGCATGTGCGTAGAATTTTTTTTGTTTTCCATGCAATATTTCCTAACAAACAGTCCATGCAGATGCCCCTTACTGTGGACGAGCTTAGTTGAGGCCAGCCCCCCCCCCACGGGCCCCACCCCATCCGGTATTACACAAACATGTGAAGGAAAAATATATGTGTCTTAGATCAAAGAAACTTTAGTGTTTTGCAAAGGGGAGAACGAGACAATCATTTGTAAAATTTTAAATAAAATGTGCCTTTTAATTTTCTTGACAAAGCTATAAGAAGCCACCCATGAGTTGTGGGGAGGACATGATTCCAGAAGTGGGAGGTACAGGCCCATGGACAACTCATAAGGGGCTTGTTCTAACTTCTCTAATAAAAAATGATCGCGCAGATGCCTTGATAGTGATGGAGCTTAGTTCAAGTCAGGGGTCTTAGGTTGAAGAAATTTTAGCCCCCCCCCCCTTGTGCGTGCAATGTGTAAATTTTGTATTTCGCCCCCTAAGAATTCTCGTCAGGCTCCACCACTGGCAATGCCAAAAGCGTAAGTACCACATAATAAGATGTGTTGGCTAAGGCCCAGGGAGGGTTAGGAATCACCAACACTCGAAAAATGAACATTGCGCTCATTTCTAAATGGATTTTGAAATTTTTGCAAATCGACAACGAACTTTGGGTGAGGTTCCTCAAAGCCAAATACTTCCCGAAGTGCTCGTTCTTCTCTAGCAACGTGAGAGGTTCGCAAATTTGGAATGGGATCCAAAAACGCAAAACATTTTTCAACCTAGGAGCAAGATTCAAGATTGGTAACGGCAGACACAAAATTTTGGCTCACCTCTTGGATTTCGAACAGTCCTCTGTATTCTTTGTTCCCTGCTCTGTTTACCATCACAGCTGAGCCGGAAGCTCTTGTCAGTGACATCATTGCATCGGGCTTTGCGGTTCTCGCTTTCCTTAGAGCGCCTTCGCCAGCTGATTCTCGCAAGGTGGAGAATCTGCATGCTATGTTATGTAACATTTATATCAGTTCTGAACGAGACTCGGTATGGGATCCCGAGAACTTGAATAAGGTCTGTCGGTGTCAAAACCGGCGGATCTCGGGTAGGGGGTCCCGAACCATGCGTCTAAGGCGATGGTAACATGAGACAGGGGACACGATGTTTACCCAGGTTCGGGCCCTCTCTATGGAGGTAATACCCTACTTCCTGCTTGATTGATCTTGATGAATATGAGTATTACAAGAGTTGATCTACCATGAGATCGTAATGGCTAAACCCTAGAAGCCTGCTACCTCTTGAGCACCGCGTTGGTTTTCCCTTGAAGAGGAAAGGGTGTTGCAGTGAAGTAGCGTAAGTATTTCCCTCAGTTTTTGAGAACCAAGGTATCAATCCAGTAGGAGACCACGCGCGAGTCCCACGCACCTACACAAACAAATAAGAACCTCGCAACCAACGTGATAAAGGGGTTGTCAATCCCTTCACGGTCACTTATGAGAGTGAGATCTGATAGATATGATAAGATAATATTTTTGGTATTTTTATGATAAAGAGTAAAAAGTAAAATAAACGGCAATAGAAATAGCTTGTTGACGGGAGATTAATATGATGGAAAATAGACCCCGGGGCCATAGGTTTCACTAGTGGCTTCTCTCAAGAGCATAAGTATTACGGTGGGTAAACGAATTACTGTCGAGCAATTGATAGAATTGAGCATAGTTATGAGAATATCTAGGTATGATCATGTATATAGGCATCACGTCCGCGACAAGTAGACCGAAACGATTCTGCATCTACTACTATTACTCCACACATCGACCGCTATCCAGCATGCATCTGGAGTATTAAGTTCATAAGAACAGAGTAATGCTTTAAGTAAGATGACATGATGTAGAGGGATAAACTCATGCAATATGATATAAACCCCATCTTTTTATCCTCGATGGCAACAATACAATACGTGTCGGTTCCCTTTCTGTCACTGGGATCGAGCACCGCAAGATTGAACCCAAAGCTAAGCACTTCTCCCATTGCAAGAAAGATCAATCTAGTAGGCCAAACCAAACTGATAATTCGAAGAGACTTGCAAAGATAACCAATCATACATAAAAGAATTCAGAGGAGATTCAAATATTGTTCATAGATAATCTTGATCATAAACCCACAATTCATCGGATCTCGACAAACACACCACAAAATAAGATTACATCGAATAGATCTCCAAGAAGATCGAGGAGAACTTTGTATTGAGATCCAAAGAGAGAGAAGAAGCCATCTAGCTAATAACTATGGACCCGAAGGTCTGAGGTAAACTACTCACACATCATCGGAGAGGCTATGGTGTTGATGTAGAAGCCCTCCGTGATCAACGCCCCCTCCGGCGGAGCGCCGGAAAAGGCCCCAAGATGGGATCTCACGGGTACAGAGAGTTGCGGCGGTGGAAATAGGGTTTTGGCTCCGTATATGGTGTTTCCAGGGTATATGGGTATATATAGGAGGAAGAAGTACGTCGGTGGAGCAACGAGGGGCCCACGAGGGTGGAGGGCGCGCCCAAGGGGGTAGTGTTGGAAATATGCCCTTGAGGCAATAACAAAATGGTTATTATTGTATTTCCTTGTTCATGATAATTGTCTATTGTTCATGCTATAATTGTATTAACTGGAAACCGTAATACATGTGTGAATACATAGACCACAACATGTCCCTAGTAAGCCTCTAGTTGACTAGCTCGTTGATCAATAGATGGTTATGGTTTCCTGACCATGGACATTGGATGCCATTGATAACGGGATCACATCATTAGGAGAATGATGTGATGGACAAGACCCAATCCTAAGCATAGCACAAGATCGTGTAGTTCGTTTGCTAAGAGCTTTTCTAATGTCAAGTATCGTTTCCTTAGACCATGAGATTGTGCAACTCCTGGATACCGTAGGAATGCTTTGGGTGTACCAAACATCACAACATAACTGGGTGGCTATAAAGGTGCATTACAGGTATCTCCGAAAGTGTCTGTTGGGTTGGCACGAATCGAGACTGGGATTTGTCACTCCGTATGACGGAGAGGTATCTCTGGGCCCACTCGGTAATGCATCATCATAATGAGCTCAATGTGACTAATGAGTTAGCCACGGGATCATGCGTTACGGAACGAGTAAAGATACTTGCCGGTAACGAGATTGAACGAGGTATTGGGATACCGACGATCGAATCTCGGGCAAGTAACATACCGATAGACAAAGGGAATTGTATACGGGATTGATTGAATCCCCGACATCGTGGTTCATCCGATGAGATCATCATGGAACATGTGGGAGCCAATATGGGTATCCAGATCCCGCTATTGGTTATTGGCCGGAGAGGTGTCTCGGTCATGTCTGCATGGTTCCCGAACCCGTATGGTCTACACACTTAAGGTTCGGTGACGCTAGAGTTGTTATGGGAAATAATATGTGGTTACCGAAGGTTGTTCAGAGTCCCGGATGAGATCCCGGACGTGACGAGGAACTCCGGAGTGGTCCGGAGGTGAAGATCGATATATTGGACGAAGGGTATTGGAGTCCGGAATTGTTCTGGGAGTACCGGGTGACGACCAGCGTGACCGAAAGGTGTTTCGGAGGCCCCGTCAAGCGTTGGGGGGGGGGGCTTATGGGCCAAGGGGAAGGGGCACACCAGCCCACTAAGGGGCAGTGCGCCCCTCCCAACCCCTCTCACGTAACGTGGAGAGGTGGGGGCGCCTCCCCTAGGGCAGCCACCCCTCCCGGCTTGGGGGGCAAGTTTCCCAGGGGTGGGGGCGCCCAAACCCATCTAGGGTTTCCCCTGTGGCCGCCGCCCCTCCCCTAGGGAACCCTAGGGCGCCTCCTCCACCCCCTTCCCCCTATATATAGTGAGGGAGAGAGAGGGCAGCCGCACCCCTTGCCTGGCGCAGCCCTCTCCTCCTCCAACTCTTCCTTCTCCTCCGTAGAGCTTGGCGAAGCCCTGCAGGAATACCACAAGCTCCACCACCACGCCATCGTGCTGCTGGAGTTCTCCCTCAACTTCTCCTCTCCCCTTGCTGGATCAAGAAGGAGGCGACGTCCCCGGGCTGTACGTGTGTTGAACGCGGAGGCGCCGTCCGTTCGGCGCTAGATCGGATCTTCCGCGATTTGAATTGCCGCGAGTACGACTCCATCAACCGCGTTCTTGTAACGCTTCCGCTTAGCGATCTTCAAGGGTATGAAAATGCACTCCCTCTCTCTCGTTGCTAGCATCTCCTAGATTGATCTTGGTGACACGTAGGAAAATTTTGAATTATTGCTACGTTACCCAACAGTGGTATTAGAGCTAGGTCTAAGCGTAGATTCTATGCACGAGTAGAACACAAAGTAGTTGTGGGCGATGATTTGTCCGATTTGCTTACCATTACTAGTCTTATCTTGATTCGGCGGCATTGTGGGATGAAGCGGCCCGGACCGACCTTACACGTACTCTTACGTGAGACAGGTTCGACCGATTGACATGCACTGGATGCATAAGGTGGCTAGCGGGTGTCTGTCTCTCCCACTTTAGTCGGATTGGATTTGATGAAGAGGGTCCTTATGAAGGGTAGATAGAAATTGGCATATCACCGTTGTGGCTTTTGCGTAGGTAAGAAACGTTCTTGCTAGACACCCATAGCAGCCACGTAAAACATGCAACAACAATTAGAGGACATCTAACTTGTTTTTGCAGGGTATGCTATGTGATGTGATATGGCCAAAAGGATGCGATGAATTATATATGTGATGTATGAGATTGATCATGTTCTTGTAATAGGAATCACGACTTGCATGTCGATGAGTATGACAACCGGCAGGAGCCATAGGAGTTGTCTTAATTTATTGTATGACCTGCGTGTCAATGAAAAATGCCATGTAATTACTTTACTTTATTGCTAACCGTTAGCCATAGTAGTAGAAGTAATAGTTGGCGAGACAACTTCATGAAGACACGATGATGGAGATCATGATGATGGAGATCATGGTGTCATGCCGGTGACGAAGGTGATCATGCCGCGCCTCGAAGATGGAGATCAAAAGACGCAAGATGATATTGGCCATATCATGTCACTTTATGATTTGCATGTGATGTTTGTCATGTTTACATCTTATTTGCTTAGAACGACGGTAGCATAAATAAGATGATCCCTCACTAAAATTTCAAGAGATGTGTTCCCCCTAACTGTGCACCGTTGCGAAGGTTCGTTGTTTCGAAGCACCACGTGATGATCGGGTGTGATAGATTCTAACGTTCGCATACAACGGGTGTAAGCCAGATTTACACATGCGAAACACTTAGGTTGACTTGACGAGCCTAGCATGTACAGACATGGCCTCGGAACACAAGAGACCGAAAGGTCGAACATGAGTCGTATAGTAGATACGATCAACAAGGAGATGTTCACCGATGATGACTAGTCCGTCTCACGTGATGATCGGACACGGCCTAGTTGACTCGGATCATGTATCACTTAGATGACTAGAGGGATGTCTATCTGAGTGGGAGTTCATTAAATAATTTGATTAGATGAACTTAATTATCATGAACATAGTCAAAAGGTCTTTGCAAATTATGTCGTAGCTTACGCTTTAGTTCTACTAAAGATATGTTCCTAGAGAAAATTTAGTTGAAAGTTGATAGTAGCAATTATGCGGACTGGGTCCGTAAACTGAGGATTGTCCTCATTGCTGCACAGAAGGCTTATGTCCTTAATGCACCGCTCGGTGTGCTGAACCTCGAGCATCGTCTGTAGATGTTGCGAAACATCTGACATACACGTTTTGATGACTACGTGATAGTTCAGTGTGTGATGCTAACGGTTTAAAATTGTGGCACCAAAGACGTTTTGAAACGTCGCAGAACATATGAGATGTTCCAAAGACTGAAATTGGGATTTCAGACTAGTGCCCACATCAAGAGGTATGAGACCTCTGACAAGTTTCTTAAGTCTGCAAACTAAGGGAGAAAAGCTCAATCGTTGAGCATGTGCTCGGATTGTCTGAGTACTACAATCGCTTGAATTGAGTGGGAGTTGTCTTCCAGATGAGATAGTGATGGTTCTCCATAGTCACTGCCACCAAGCTATTAGAGCTTCGTGATGAACTATAACATATCAGGGATAGACATGATGATCCTTGAGCAACTCGCGATGTTTGACACCGCGAAAGTAGAAATCAAGTAGGAGCATCAATTGTTGATGGTTAGTAAAACCACTAGTTTCAAGAAGGGCAAGGGCAAGAAGGGATACTTCATGAAATGGCAAATCAGTTGCTGCTCCAGCGAAGAAACCCAAGGTTGAACCCAAACCCGAGACTAAGTGCTTCTGTAATGAGGGGAACGGTCACTGAAGCAGAACTACCCTAGATACTTGGTAGATGAGAAGGCAGGCAAGGTCGACAGAAGTATATTAATGTGTACTTTACTAGTACTCCTAGTAGCACCAGGGTATTAGATACCGGTTCGGTTGCTAAGTGTTGGTAACTCGAAATAAAAGGCTACAGAATAAACGGAGACTAGCTAAAGGTGAGATGACGATATGTGTTGGAAGTGTTTCCAAGGTTGATGTGATCAAGCATCGCATGCTCTCTCTACCATCCAAATTGATGTTAAACCTAAATAATTGTTATTTGGTGTTTGCGTTGAGCATAGACATGATTGGATTATGTTTATCGCAATACGGTTATTCATTTAAGGAGAATAATGGTTACTCTGTCTATTTGAATAATACCTTCAATGGTCTTGCACCTAAAATGAATGGTTTATTGAATCTCGATCGTAGTGATACACATGTTCATGCCAAAAGATATAAGATAGTAATGATAGTACCACATACTTGTGGCACTGCCACTTGAGTCATATTGGTATAAAACGCATGAAGAAGCTCCATGTTGATGGATCTTTGGACTCACTCGTTTTTGAAAAGATTGACACATGCGAACCATGTCTATTAGTATATATGCATGAAGAAAGTCCATACAGATGGATCGTTTGGACTCACTTGATTTTGAATCACTTGAGACATGCAAATCATACCACATGGGCAAGATGACTGAAAGGCCTCGTTTTCAGTAAGATGGAACAAGAAAGCAACTTGTTGGAAGTAATACATTTTGATGTGTGCAGTCCAATGAGTGCTGAGGCATGCAGTGGATATCGTTATGTTCTTGCTTCACAGATGATTTGAGTAGATGCTGAGTATATTTACTTGATGAAACACAAGTCTGAATTATTGAAAGGTTCAAGTAATTTCAGAGTGAAGTTGAAGATCGCCGTGACAAGAGGATAAAATGTCTGTGATATGATCATAGAGATGAATATCTGAGTTACGAGTTTGGCACACAATTAAGAAATTGTGGAAATTGTTTCACGACTAATACCGCCTGGAACACCATAGTGTGATGGTGTGTCCGAACATCATAATCGCACCCTATTGGATATGGTGCATACCATGATGTCTCTTATTGAATTACACTATCGTTTATGGGTTAGGCATTAGAGACAACCGCATTCACTTTAAATAGGGGACCACGCAATTCCGTTGAGACGACACCGTATGAACTATGGTTTAGAGAAACCTAAGTCGTCGTTTCTTAAAAGTTTGGGGCTGCGACGCTTATGTGAAAAAGTTTCAGGATGATAAGCTCGAACCCAAAGCGGATAAATGCATCTTCATAGAATACCCAAAACAGTTGGGTATACCTCCTATTTCAGATCTGGAAGCAAAAGCGATTGTTTCTAGAAACGGGTCCTTTCTTGAGGAAAAGTTTCTCTCGAAAGAATTGAGTGGGAGGATGGTGGAGACTTGATGAGGTTATTGAACCATGACTTCAACTAGTGTGTAGCAGGGCACAGGAAGTTGTTCCTGTGGCACCTACACCAATTGAAGTGGAAGCTTATGATAGTGATCATGAAACTTCGGATCAAGTCACTACCAAACCTCGTAGGACGACAAGGATGCATGCTACTTCAGAGTGGTACGTAATCCTGTCTTGGAAGTCATGTTGCTAGACAACAATGAAGCTACGAGCTATGGAGAAGCAATGATGGGCCCGAATTCCGACGAATGGCTCGAGGCCATAAAATCCGAGAGAGGATCCATGTATAAAACAAAGTATAGACTTTGGAAGAACTACTTGATGGTCGTAAGGCTATTGGGTGCAGATGGATTTTAAAAGGAAGACGGACAATGATGGTAAGTGTCAACATTAAGAAAGCTCGACTTGTCGTTAAGATGTTTTCCGACAAGTTCAAGGAGTTGACTACGATGAGATTTTCTCACTCGTAGCGATGCTAAGAGTCTGTTGGAATTATATTAGCAGTTACTGCATTATTTCTGAAATCTTGCAGATAGGATGTCAAAAACAAACATTGTTTCCTCGACGATTTTCTTGAGGAAAGGTTGTATGTGATACAACAAGAAGGTTTTGTCAATCCTGAAAGATGCTAACAAGTATGCATAGATCCAGCAATCCTTCTAAGGACTGGAGTAAGCATCTCGGAGTTGGAATGTACGCTTTGATGAGATGATCAAAGATTTTGGGTTTATGAGAAACTTGTATTTCCAAAAAAGTGAGTGGGAGCACTATAGAATTTTTGATGAGTATATGTTGTTAACATATTGTTGATCAGAAATGATGTAGAATTTCTGGAAAGCATACAAGGTTATTTGAAAAGTGTTTTTCAATGGAAAACCTAGATTAAGCTACTTGAACATTGAGCATCAAGATCTATAAGGATAGATAAAAAAAGCTTAATAGTACTTTCAAATGAATACATACCGTGACAAGATTTTGAAGGAGTTCAAAATAGATCAGAAAAGAAGGAGTTCTTGGCTGTGTTACAAGGTGTAAGTATTGAGTAAGACTCAAGACCTGACCACGACAGAAGAGAGAGAAAGGACGAAGGTCGTCCCCTATGCTTTAGACGTAGGCTCTACAGTATGCTATGCTGTGTACCGCACCTGAAGTGTGCCTTGCCATGAGTCAGTCAAGGGGTACAAGAGTGATCCAGGAATGGATCACATGACAACGGTCGAACTTATCCTTAGTAACTAGTGAACTAAGGAATTTTCTCGATTATGGAGGTGGTAAAAGAGTTCGTCGTAAAGGGTTACGTCGATGCAAACTTTGACACTAATCCGGATGACTTTGAGTAGTAAACCGGATTCGTATAGTAGAGCAGTTATTTGGAATAGCTCCAAGTAGCGCGTGGTAGCTACATCTACAAGATGACATAGAGATTTGTAAAGCACACACGGATCTGGAAGGTTCAGACCCGTTGACTAAAAAACCTCTCTCACAAGCGAGATATGAACAAACCCCATGGGTGTTGGATTCATTACAATCAAATAGTGATGTGAACTAGATTATTGACTCTAGTGCAAGTGGGAGACTGTTGGAAATATGCCCTAGAGGCAATAATAAAATGGTTATTATTTTATTTCCTTGTTCATGATAATTGTCTATTGTTCATGCTATAATTGTATTAACTGGAAACCATAATACATGTGTGAATACATAGACCACAGCATGTCCCTAGTAAGCCTCTAGTTGACTAGCTCGTTGATCAATAGATGGTTATGGTTTCCTGACCATGGACATTGGATGTCATTGATAACGGGATCACATCATTAGGAGAATGATGTGATGGACAAGACCCAATCCTAAGCATAGCACAAGATCGTGTAGTTCGTTTGCTAAGAGCTTTTCTAATGTCAAGTATCGTTTCCTTAGACCATGAGATTGTGCAACTCCCGGATACCGTAGGAATGCTTTGGGTGTACCAAACGTCACAACGTAGCTGGGTGGCTATAAAGGTGCATTACAGGTATCTCCGAAATTCTCTTTCCGTTTAACCTACTCAAACAAGTTTTTGCAACAGTAAAATTTGACCTAGATCCAGATTAGCCAACGAAGTTTCTTTCTTTCGCCGTTTGACTTTCGTTGCTTCTTTCGAGTTGATTCTTTTTGCAAACCGGAGTTCTTAAGCTGAACTTTCTGGTTGGATCTTTCATTCGAGTTTTACCTGTGCATTAGATGAGTACTGATTGTATGCTTGTTTGTTTGTGATAGAGTACCCGGAGTGTGCCGCTTGTTACTTCGACTCGTTAGGTTTTGCGGATCATCAGCAAGGCAAGTAACACTTTGATCATACTTTCCATACCCAGTTTTATTGCATTAGATCTATTCCTCAAACATTGCATGATTAGGATCTGATTAAATTGTGGGAATTGGGAAGTAGTTGAGGTAGTACCTATTACCTGTTTTCTTATCAAACCCTTGGGAGTTACTTCTACGTTGCTTTTATTATTGCCATGCTATGCTCGTAGACGTGGATTTGGGTTTGAGTGATATTCACGACAGATGTGAGTTGTTTATTAATGGTACAACTTAAGGTGGCAACTAAAACTCACATCTGGGTGGATTGAGGCACCTGGAGAACCCAGTGTTGTCTATATGTATAAGGTCCGCCACCCAGGCTCAAAGGGATCATAAGATTATTCATGCTGGAAACTTCCGTGTGCAGCCACAAGCTATTATGGGCTCTAGCATAGTTGAGTAGGTTACAAGATCTCTTGAAGAGGTGGACTAGCAGATGTAGGGGAAAGTAGGTGTACCGGTCCATCCAGAGTAAAGAGTGATTGTTTCTGAAAGACTGTGTCTCGGTCATCCGTTTCTCAAACATCATGTAGTGCGAGAACCAAGCGGAGGCGATCGAGTCTTGTGGGGAAAAGTGCGCAAACCTCTGCAGAGTGTACAAACTAATCATGGTTAGCCGTGTCCCCGGTTATGGACAACTTGAGTATCTAGTACCTGGATTATCATTTGAATCTCATCACCATGTTACTTATAATTAATTTTGTTGGGTTAATGATGACACTTAATTGGGATTGAGTTGGAGGTACCTTCTCAATGTTTCACAACCACCATGATAGTTAATTAAAATTTATTCCTTTGAAGTAGGATAAAATTGGCTTTTCGCAAAACTGTAACCATAGAGCTTTCCACCAGCCATATATGCATATAGTATAGCATTATTATTGTTCATTGCTCTCTATGTGTTACTTTGCCAGCATATTCTATGTGCTGACCCGTTTTCGGGCTGCAACGTTTCATGTTGCAGACTTTTCAGACGACGAGTAAGGTGCCTTAGGTCGTGGTCTTATACTCAGTGATGCCGCTGGAGTGATGGACTCACTTATCTTCCAAGTCTTCCGCTGTTATCGTTATTAGATGGCCTTAAGCCATGTTTATCATACTTAATCTCTTCGGAGATATTCGATGTAATAAGTGTGTGATTGCTACTCTGTTATAAATCCTCCATTTGTACTGTGCGTGTCAGCATTACTGATCCAGGGATGACACTGGTGCACAGCAGCACAGGCCATTTGAGGTCTGGTCGCTACAAAGTTGGTATGAGAGCACACGCTGACTGTAGGACACGACCACTAAGCTTAAGCCCTAGAAAGCCTCTCTCTTCTCATTTCTGACCCCTCTCCACTTTCTACTCTTTTAGGAATGGCGAATGCAAGAAGCAAGTTCATGCAACCAGATGAAGACACGCCGTTTGGTCGACACTTGAAGGAAGTCACCAAGTACTTGAACATAGGAATACCAAGCATCACCGGAACCTACAACGCCACATTACCTGAAGAGGAGAGCTGGAAGATTCAAGTTCACATTCCAGGAAGGACGTTTGTGCCAATTACGGAACCCATGAGATTGGTTTTCGAAGCACCAACTTGGAGTTTAGGGAAGAGCATGGCCGCACACATCGCCATGGGACGCATTGGAGAAGTCTACCACCAGGAGCTTAAGGATACAATTTATCAGATTTGTGGACGTCGAGACGCACAATGGGAGATGATCAAGACCAAGAAGGATGGGTCAATTGCAGCTTTCATCCAGGAGCAGAACCAACATATTCGTCGCCAGGAGAACCAGATGTGCACGAACAAGGAAGAACTGAAGAAGGCATTAACGAAGATCAAGGAGCTCCAAGAAGAACTCAAGGCTACATGCGAAGATTATTTGGAGGAAATCAACGCACTAGTGGGGAAGATTGACGACCTGGAGAAGAAGATTGGAGCATTCGTGGGAAATCCAGTGCCAAAAGCAGAAGTCGACGAATGCACTTGTCCGGATAACTACATCATCATCGACGACACCGACTCGGAACCAAGTGAAGACGCAGACATCATGGAGTCTTCAACGGATCAGAATTTCTAGTAGACCACCATATCAGTAGTAGTTTTCCCCCATTTAATAGTATAGTTCAAGCACTTTGTAACGCTAGTTACATCGATTGTTTTGCCTTGTTTGAATTGATTGAGTGATATTGATTGAATTTGTCTCATGAGCATATGGGTAGTGTTTTCTCTCTAGACCTCATTCTATTCTTAACTCTCATCTTTTCTAAACCTATCAGATGCCTCCGAGACGCGACACCGGATTTGTTTTCCCGCCAGAGATCACCCAGTTGATTCAGCAACAGAATGCCCTGATGCAAGTGTTAGTGCAGAACCAAGGCAACAACAACAACAACCCACCGCCACCACCACCTGTTGATCACTTAGCCTGTTTCTTAAGGCTAAACCCGCCGGTGTTTTCCAGTAGCACCGAGCCGATTATAGCAGATGATTGGCTCCGCAAAGTTGGAAGGGAGTTGACCACTACAGGATGCACAGATGCGGAAAGAGTGCGTTTTGCCGCACATCAGCTTGATGGACCCGCAGCATCATGGTGGGAGAATTATACAGCCACGCACCCTATTGACACTGTCACATGGGACCAGTTTCAGCAAGCTTTCTGTACAGCTCATGTTTCAGCAGGAGCTATGGCTATGAAGAAGCGTGAGTTCCGTAACCTATGCCAAGGAGGGCGCACCGTAGGCCAGTATGTGGAGGAATTCAGTAAGTTAGCACGTTATGCACCAGATGACGTTGCTACAGACGCTGCCAAGCAAGAGAAATTCTTGGAAGGACTGAATGATGAACTGAGTATGCAGTTGATGGTAGCAACCTTCAACAACTACCAGGAGCTGGTAGATAGAGCTCTCATGATTGAAGGGAAGCAACAGCAGATTGAAAACCGTAAGAGGAAGTATGGACAAGGGAAGTACAATTCTGGAGCCCAGCAGAAGCCACGATTTACCCCGAAGCCGGGAGGACAGTTTCAGCATACCCATGGAGGAGGTAGTTCGCACAACCATAATGGCTCCAAGAATGGTAATGGGAATGGAGGAGGAAACGGACAGAACCGCACCAACCCATCTACCCCAACCAAGAGAGATCTAAGTCACATTACTTGTTTCAAGTGCCAGAAGACGGGACATTATGCTACTGATTGTCCCGAAGCCCAAAATGGAAATGGCAATGGAAGCTTTGGGAAGAAGCCGAACCCGTTCAACAAAGGACATGTGAACCACGTGAGCGTGGAGGAGGTTGAAGCTCAGCCTAATGCAGTAATAGGTAAGTTTTTGGTTAAGTCATTTACTGCAACCGTTCTTTTCGATACGGGTGCATCGCATTCATACATATCAAGGGGATTCGTAAACAAGTTTAAGATGTCCACCCAAGTTCTCAAAACCCCTATGTTAGTAACCTCGCCAGGAGCAGAGTATATGGCCACCCAAGGATGTTTTCAGATACCATTGGCCATTGGTAGGCATGTTTTCCCCTCAGACCTCATTGTTTTGGAATCGCAAGGTTTGGATGTGATTCTGGGAATGGATTGGCTATCGTTGTATGGAGGAAACATTGATTGTGCCAGCAAGACAATTTTGCTTACCACCCCGGAAGGAAAAAGGATCAAGTATGTATCCCGGCATATGCCGAAGAGGACTCAAGTAAATTCCTTATCAGGAGTTGTACAGGAGGAAGTACCAGTGGTGAAGGATTTTCCGGATGTATTTCCAGTAGAGTTGCCAGGCATGCCACCAGATAGAGACATTGAGTTTTGATTTGAACTTTTGCCAGGCACAGGGCCAATATCTAAGAGACCGTACAGGATGCCCGCAAAAGATTTGGAAGAAATCAAGAAGCAGATCAAGGAGTTACTGGATAAAGGCTATATTCGCCCAAGTTCGTCACCTTGGGGATCCCCAGTACTTCTAGTGGAGAAGAAAGATGGATCACTGAGGATGGTTGTTGATTACCGAGGTTTGAATGAAGTGACCATCAAAAACAAGTACCCACTGCCGATGATCAATGATTTGTTTGACCGCTTACAAGGAGCTAAAGTATTTTCCAAGATTGATCTACGATCAGGATACCATCAGTTAAAGATTCGAGAGCAGGATATACCCAAGACGGCATTTACCACCAGATATGGATTGTATGAGTATACCGTTATGTCATTTGGTCTGACTAACGCACCTGCCTATTTCATGAACCTGATGAACAAAGTGTTTATGGAGTTTTTGGATAAGTTCGTCGTGGTGTTCATTGATGATATTTTAATCTTTTCCAAGGATGAAGAAGAGCATGAGGAGCATTTACGATTGGTACTTGAGAAGCTCAGAGAACATCAATTATATGCCAAGTTCAGCAAATGTGAGTTTTGGTTGAAGGAAGTTGGATTCCTTGGACATGTTATTTCTGGAGAAGGAATAGCAGTAGACCCTGCCAAGGTTGACACAGTGACAAGTTGGGAATCACCCACGACAGTTGGAGAAATCCGGAGTTTTCTTGGACTTGCAGGATACTACCGGAGATTCATTGAGAATTTCTCAAAGATTGCTAAGCCCATGACTGAGCTATTGAAGAAGGACACCAAATTCAATTGGACTGAGGAATGTGAAGCTAGTTTCCAAGAGCTGAAGAAACAATTGGTTACATCCCAGTGTTGATTATGCCAGATCAACGCAAGGATTATGAAGTTTATTGCGACGCTTCTCGTCGAGGACTTGGAGCAGTGCTTATGCAGGAAGGAAGAGTTGTGTCGTATGCTTCACGACAACTTAAACTCCATGAGAAGAATTATGCTACGCATGATTTGGAATTAGCAGCTGTGGTGCATGCATTGAAGACGTGGAGACATTTTCTCATCGGAAACCATTGTGAGGTGTACACGGATCACAAGAGTTTGAAGTACATTTTCACGCAGAAGGAGTTAAATCTCAGACAGAGGAGATGGTTGGAGCTCATTAAAGATTATGATATGAGATTGCATTATCACCCTGGAAAGGCTAACGTAGTAGCAGACGCGTTGAGCCGCAAGAGTCATATCAACACCCTCATGACAGGAGAGTTACCTCAGGAGTTAGCCGAGGACCTTCGCGAGCTATGTTTGGAGATAGTCCCTAGAGGCTATTTAGCGACATTGGAGATTCAGTCTACCTTGATGGAAAGGATCAGAGAAGCTCAGAAGACAGACAAGGAGATTGAAGAGATAAAGGAGAAGATGAGCAAAGGAAAAGCCAAGGGATTTCGTGAGGATGAGCACGATACCTTATGGTTCGAGGACCGCGTATATGTGCCAAATGATCCGGAGATCAGGAAGTTGATTTTGCAAGAAGCCCATGATTCACCGTACTCGATTCACCCAGGGAATACCAAGATGTATTTGGATTTGAAGAATACTTTCTGGTGGACCGGAATGAAGAAGGATATTGAGTATGTAGCAGTTTGTGATGTATGTCAGAGAGTGAAGGCAGAGCATCAGAAGCCAGCAGGATTGCTGCAACCATTGCCGATACCCGAATGGAAGTGGGATAAAATAGGCATGGATTTTATCACAGGATTACCCAGGACTCGTTCAGGCTATGACTCGATATGGGTTGTAGTCGTTTGACGAAAGTGGCTCATTTCATTCCAGTGAAGACCACTTACACCAGTGCTAAGTTGGCAAAGATATACATGACCAGGATCGTATGTTTGCATGGAGTTCCGAGGACCATTGTATCAGACAGAGGAACCCAATTTACCTCGAAGTTTTGGAAGCAGTTACATGAAACATTGGGAACCAGGCTGGAATTTAGTACAGCTTTCCACCCACAGACAGATGGACAGACCGAAAGAGTCAACCAGATTTTGGAGGACATGTTGAGAGCATGTGCACTAGATTATGGATCCAGCTGGGACGACAATTTGCCATATGCAGAGTTTTCGTATAACAACAGTTATCAAACCAGTTTGAAGATGGCCCCTTTCGAAGCCTTGTACGGAAGGAGGTGTAGAACCCCGTTGTTATGGGACGAAGTTGGAGACCGTCAGTTGTTTGGACCAGATTTGATTAAGGAGTCTGAACAGAAAGTAAGGTTGATTCGCGATAGGCTCAAGGTAGCCCAGTCCAGGCAGAAGAGTTATGCTGATTCTAAACGAAAGGAGACCGTTCACGAAGTCGGAGACAGAGTGTATCTTCGAGTATCACCCCTTCGAGGAGTGATGCGCTTTGGAGTTAAAGGAAAGTTAGCGCCCCGTTTTATCAGACCATACAGAGTGTTGGAACGTATGGGAGAAGTTGCCTACAAGTTGGAATTGCCCGAAGGATTGTCTGGAGTACATGATGTATTTCACGTTTCGCAGTTGAAGAAATGCCACGCAG
Source organism: Aegilops tauschii subsp. strangulata (assembly GCF_002575655.3). Taxonomy (NCBI): domain Eukaryota; kingdom Viridiplantae; phylum Streptophyta; class Magnoliopsida; order Poales; family Poaceae; genus Aegilops; species Aegilops tauschii. The sequence continues at coordinate 328,517,497 of NC_053040.3, forward strand.
AGATGGCTGAGATACCACTAAGAGATACTGTGCCACTGGAAGCGATACAGTTGGAAAGTGATTTGACTTATGAGGAGAAGCCAGTTAAGATTCTCGAGTATGCCAGCCGAGTTACCCGCAACAAGGTTATCAAGTTTTGCAAAGTTCAGTGGAGTCACCACACAGAAGATGAAGCCACCTGGGAGCGAGAGGAAGATCTACGGAAAGACCACTCCCACCTGTTTCCTAGCCAACCCGAATCTCGAGGGCGAGATTCATCTTAAGGGGGGTAGGTTTGTAACATCCCAAATTTTCAATTTGGTATGTTATACATAGATCATCATTGCATATCATGTTTTGTTGCATTTTGACAAATCCTCGATAAATCCTAAGCAACTCAAGGACCCTCGGAGAGAGTTGGGGATTTTCTCGAATTTTCATATTTGATTTTCATCAAATAATAAGACGAGGATTTTGGTTTTAATTATTTTCTCTCCGGAAAAATATTTCATTTAAAAAAAATAAACGAGAGGAGAAAACATGACTTCTCCAAAAAAATTGAAATACTGGAGGAAAAATGTTAAAATCATTATTTGGATTTTATTTGCAATTTTTATTGCATTAAAAATATTGCATGTTTTCAAAATATTTATTTTGATTTAAAAAAATGTTCACCCTATTCTAGATTTTCTAACTAGACAGGGAAAATTTATTTCATATTTTTCTGATTTTTATTTATTTTTCTATGAATTTTTTTCCGCGGAACTTTTATATAAAAAAAACGAGCGACGCCCGCTGGGCCGAAGCCCAGCCGAGCGCCGGCCCACCCCGCGCCTCTCCTCTCCGCGCACGGGAGCCCCGCCGCCGCCATGACCGAGTCCGGCCGCCGCACGCCTCCCCTCGCCGACCCCTCCCCCAAGCCACCTCGCCCCCCTCCTATATATATACCCCCCTCTCTTTCCTCTCACCGCCACCGCCGCCCTCATCGCCGCCGTCGTAGCCCGCGCCGCCGCCCCTCGCCTCGCCGCACCCCCCAGAGCCCCGCACCCCGCCGCCCGGAGCCCCGCCGGAGCTCTCGCCGGAGCCCGACGAGGTACTGCCCGCTGCCCCGTTGACTTTGCCGGTTTTCGTTTTAAAAAAAACCCTTCGTTTAAAAAAACCCTAGATCGGTTTTTTTTGGTTTTATTATTTTGCGAGCGTTCACCGAACCGTTCGTTTTAACGAACGCGTTCGTCGGTTTTTCTCTGTTAACGAACGTCCGTTATTTAACCGTTCGTCCGTTTTTCTTTTTCGTCGGATTTTTCTCGTTATTTTCTCGGATTCGATTTCTGATCGAATCTTCGATTCTGTTTAACTTCTCGCTCGTTTATCGGAATCAGGCGATTCAAGCGCCTAGAGTTTCGTCTCGAAATTCTCTTTCCGTTTAACCTACTCAAACAAGTTTTTTCAACAGTAAAATTTGACCAAGATCCAGATTAGCCAATGAAGTTTCTTTCTTTCGCCGTTTGACTTTCGTTGCTTCTTTCGAGTTGATTCTTTTTGCAAACCGGAGTTCTTAAGCTGAACTTTCTGGTTGGATCTTTCATTCGAGTTTTACCTGTGCATTAGATGAGTACTGATTGTATGCTTGTTTGTTTGTGATAGAGTACCCGGAGTGTGCCGCTTGTTACTTCGACTCGTTAGGTTTTGCGGATCATCAGCAAGGCAAGTAACACTTTGATCATACTTTCCATACCCAGTTTTATTGCATTAGATCTATTCCTCAAACATTGCATGATTAGGATCTGATTAAATTGTGGGAATTGGGAAGTAGTTGAGGTAGTACCTATTACCTGTTTTCTTATCAAACCCTTGGGAGTTACTTCTACGTTGCTTTTATTATTGCCATGCTATGCTCGTAGACGTGGATTTGGGTTTGAGTGATATTCACGACAGATGTGAGTTGTTTATTAATGGTACAACTTAAGGTGGCAACTAAAACTCACATCTGGGTGGATTGAGGCACCTGGAGAACCCAGTGTTGTCTATATGTATAAGGTCCGCCACCCAGGCTCAAAGGGATCATAAGATTATTCATGCTGGAAACTTCCGTGTGCAGCCACAAGCTATTATGGGCTCTAGCATAGTTGAGTAGGTTACAAGATCTCTTGAAGAGGTGGACTAGCAGATGTAGGGGAAAGTAGGTGTACCGGTCCATCCAGAGTAAAGAGTGATTGTTTCTGAAAGACTGTGTCTCGGTCATCCGTTTCTCAAACATCATGTAGTGCGAGAACCAAGCGGAGGCGATCGAGTCTTGTGGGGAAAAGTGCGCAAACCTCTGCAGAGTGTACAAACTAATCATGGTTAGCCGTGTCCCCGGTTATGGACAACTTGAGTATCTAGTACCTGGATTATCATTTGAATCTCATCACCATGTTACTTATAATTAATTTTGTTGGGTTAATGATGACACTTAATTGGGATTGAGTTGGAGGTACCTTCTCAATGTTTCACAACCACCATGATAGTTAATTAAAATTTATTCCTTTGAAGTAGGATAAAATTGGCTTTTCGCAAAACTGTAACCATAGAGCTTTCCACCAGCCATATATGCATATAGTATAGCATTATTATTGTTCATTGCTCTCTATGTGTTACTTTGCCAGCATATTCTATGTGCTGACCCGTTTTTGGGCTGCAACGTTTCATGTTGCAGACTTTTCAGACGACGAGTAAGGTGCCTTAGGTCGTGGTCTTATACTCAGTGATGCCGCTGGAGTGATGGACTCACTTATCTTCCAAGTCTTCCGCTGTTATCGTTATTAGATGGCCTTAAGCCATGTTTATCATACTTAATCTCTTCGGAGATATTCGATGTAATAAGTGTGTGATTGCTACTCTGTTATAAATCCTCCATTTGTACTGTGCGTGTCAGCATTACTGATCCAGGGATGACACTGGTGCACAGCAGCACAGGCCATTTGAGGTCTGGTCGCTACAGGGAGAGGTTGGGGAAGACTCCGTCTAGCAGCAGCACGACGGCGTGGTGGTGATGGAGGAGCGTGGCAATCCTGCAGGGCTTCGCCAAGCACCGCGGGAGAGGAGGAGGGAGAGGGGTAGGGCTGCGCCAAAAGAGAGGTGTTCTTATGTGTTTGCAGCCCCAAATACCTCAAGTATATATAGGGGAAGGGGAGGGGCTGCACTCCCATCTAGGGTTCCCTCCCCAGGGGTGGCGGCAGCCCCCAAAACCCATCTAGGGTGCGACCAAGGGAAAGGAGAGGGGGCGCCCCTAGGGTGGGCCTTAAGGCCCATCTGGACCTAGGGTTTGCCCCTCCCACTCTCCCTGCGCCTTGGGCCTTGGTGGGGGGGGGCGCACCAGCCCACCTGGAGCTGGTCCCCTCCCACACTTGGCCCACGCAGCCTTCTAGGGCTGGTGGCCCCACTTGGTGGACCCCCGGGACCCTCCCGGTGGTCCCGGTACATTACCAATAGCACCCGAAACTTTTCCGGTGACCAAAACAGGACTTCCCATATATAAATCTTTACCTCCGGACCATTCCGGAACTCCTCGTGACGTCCGGGATCTCATCCGGGACTCCGAACAACATTCGGTAACCATGTATATCTATTCCCTATAACCCTAGCGTCATCGAACCTTAAGTGTGTAGACCCTACGGGTTCGGGAACCATGCAGACATGACCGAGACGTTCTCCGGTCAATAACCAACAGCGGGATCTGGATACCCATGTTGGCTCCCACATGTTCCACGATGATCTCATCGGATGAACCACGATGTCGGGGATTCATTCAATCCCGTATACAATTCCCTTTGTCAATCGGTATGCTACTTGCCCGAGATTCGATCGTCGGTATCCCGATACCTTGTTCAATCTCGTTACCGGCAAGTCTCTTTACTCGTTGGTCACATTGTGCACATTATGATGATGTCCTACCGAGTGGGCCCAGAGATACCTCTCCGTTTACACGGAGTGACAAATCCCAGTCTCGATTCGTGCCAACCCAACAGACACTTTCGGAGATACCTGTAGTGCACCTTTATAGCCACCCAGTTACGTTGTGACGTTTGGTACACCCAAAGCATTCCTATGGTATCCGGGAGTTGCACAATCTCATGGTCTAAGGAAATGATACTTGACATTAGAAAAGCTCTAAGCAAGCGAACTACACGATCTTGTGCTAGGCTTAGGATTGGGTCTTGTCCATCACATCATTCTCCTAATGATGTGATCCCGTTATCAACGACATCCAATGTCCATGGTCAGGAAACCGTAACCATCTATTGATCAACGAGCTAGTCAACTAGAGGCTTACTAGGGACATGGTGTTGTCTATGTATCCACACATGTATCTGAGTTTCCTATCAATACAATTCTAGCATGGATAATAAACGATTATCATGAACAAGGAAATATAATAATAACCAATTTATTATTGCCTCTAGGGCATATCTCCAACAGTCTCCCACTTGCACTAGAGTCAATAATCTAGTTCACATCACCATGTGATTAACACTCACAGGTCACATCACCATGTGACCAACATCCAAAGAGTTTACTAGAGTCAACAATCTAGTTCACATCACTATGTGATTAACACTCAATGAGTTCTGGTTTGATCATGTTATGCTTGTGAGAGAGGTTATTAGTCAACGGGTCTGAACCTTTCAGATCCGTGTGTGCTTTACGAATATCTATGTCATCTTGTGGATGCTACCACGCGCTACTTGGAGCCATTTCAAATAACTGCTCTACTATACGAATCCGGTTTTCTACTCAGAGTCATCCGGATTAGTGTCAAAGTTCGCATCGACGTAACCCTTTACGACGAACTCCTTTTCACCTCCATAATCGAGAAAATTCCTTAGTCCACTAGATACTAAGGATAAGTTCGACCGCTGTCATTTGATCCATTCCCGGATCACTGTTGTACCCCTTGACCAACTCATGGCAAGGCACACTTCATGTGCGGTACACAGCATAGCATACTGTAGAGCCTACGTCTAAAGCATAGGGGACGACCTTCGTCCTTTCTCTCTCTTCTGCTGTGGTCAGGTCTTGAGTCTTACTCAATACTCACACCTTGTAACACAGCCAAGAACTCCTTCTTTGCTGATCTATTTTGAAATCTTTCAAAATCATGTCAAGGTGTGCGTTCTTTGGAAGTATCATCAAGCGTCTTGATCTATCTCTACAGATCTTGATGCCCAATACGTAAGCAGCTTTATCCAGGTCTTCCTTTGAAAAACTCCTTTCAAACAACCCTTTATGCTTTCCAGAAATTTTACATCATTTCGGATCAACAATATGTCATTCACATATACTTATCAGAAATGTTGTAGCGCTCCCACTCACTTTATTGTAATACAAGTTTCTAACAAACTTTGTATAAACACAAAAACTTTGATCACTCTATAAAAGTGTATATTCTGACTCCGAGATGCTTGCTCTAGTCCATGGAAGGATCTCTGGAGCTAGCATACCTTTTAGCATCCTTAGGATCGACAAAACCTTTCTGATTGTATCACATACAACCTTTCCTTATGAAAACTGGTAAGGAAACTTGTTTTGACATCCATCTGCCAGATTTCATAAATGCAGCTAATGCTAACATGATTCTGACGGACTTAAGCATCGCTACGGATGAGAAAATCTCATCGTAGTCAACTCCTTGAACTTGTGAAAATACTCTTTGCCACAAGTCGAGCTTCATAGACGGTAGCATTACCGTCCATGTCCGTCTTCTTCTTAAAGATCCATTTATCTCAATGGCTTGCCGATCATCGGGCAAGTTCACCAAAGTCCATGCTTTGTTCTGATACATGGATCCTATCTCCGATTTCATGGCTTCTAACCATTTGTCGGAATATGGGCCCACCATCGCTTCTCCATAGCTCGTAGGTTCATTGTTGTCTAGCAACATGACTTCCAAGACAGGATCACGCATTACTCTGAAGTAGTACGCATCCTCGTCGTCCTACGAGGTTTGGTAGCGACTTGATACGAAGTTTCATGATCACTACCATAAGCTTCCACTTCAATTGGTGTAGGTGCCACAGGAACAATTTCCCGTGCCCTGCTACACACTAGTTGAAGTGACGGTTCAATAACCTTATCAAGTCTCCACCAACCTCCCACTCAATTCTTTCGAGAGAAACTTTTCCTCGAGAAAGGACTCGTTTCTAGAAGCAATTACTTTTGCTTCCAGATCTGAAATAGGAGGTATACCCAACTGTTTTGGGTATTCTATGAAGATGCATTTATCCGCTTTGGGTTCGAGCTTATCAGCCTGAAACTTTTTCACATAAGCGTCGCAGCCCCAAACTTTTAAGAAACGACAACTTAGGTTTCTCTAAACGGTGTCGTCTCAACGGAATTGCGTGGTGCCCTATTTAAAGTGAATGCGGTTGTCTCTAATGCCTAACCCATAAACGATAGTGGTAATTCGATAAGAGACATCATGGTATGCACCATATCCAATAGGGTGCAGTCATGATGTTCGGACACACCATCACACTGTGGTGTTCCAGGCGGTATTAATTGTGAAACACTTTCCACAATGTCTTAATTGTGTGCCAAACTCGTAACTCAGATATCTCTATGATCATATCATAGACATTTTATCCTCTGTTCACGACGATCTTCAACTTCACTCTGAAATTACTTGAACCTTTCAATAATTCAGACTTGTGTTTCATCAAGTAAATATTCTCAGTATCTACTCAAATCATCTGTGAAGTAAGAACATATCGATATCCACTGCGTGCCTCAGCACTCATTGGACTGCACACATCAAATGTATTACTTCCAACAAGTTGCTCTCTTGTTCCATCTTACTGAAAACGAGGCCTTTCAGTCATCTTGCCCATGTGGTATGATTTGCATGTCTCAAGTGATTCAAAATCAAGTGAGTCCAAACTATCCATCTGCATGGAGTTTCTTCATGCATATATACCAATAGACATGGTTCGCATGTCTCAATCTTTTCAAAAACGAGTGAGTCCAAAGATCCGTCTACATGGAGCTTCTTCATGCGTTCTATACCAATATGACTCAAGTGGCAGTGCCACAAGTATGTGGTACTATCATTGCTATTTTATATCTTTTGGCACAGACATGTGTATCACTGCGATCGAGATTCATTTTAGGTGCAAGACCATTGAAGGTATTATTCAAACAAACAGAGTAACCATTATTCTCCTTAAATGAATAACCGTATTGCGATAAACATAATCCAATCATGTTTATGCTCAACGAAAACACCAATCTCGATGGTAGAGGGAGCATGCGATGCTTGATCACATCAACTTTGGAAACACTTCCAACACATATCATCATCTCACATTTAGCTAGTCTCCGTTTATTCCGCAACTTTTATTTCGAGTTACTAACACTTAGCAACCGAACCGGTATCTAATACCCTGGTGCTGCTAGGAGTACTAGTAAAGTACACATTCATATAATGTATATCCAATATACTTCTGTCGACCTTGCCTGCCTTCTCATCTACCAAGTATCTAGGGTAGTTCTGCTTCAGTGACCGTTCCTCTCATTACAGAAGCACTTAGTCTCGGGTTTGGGTTCAACCTTGGGATTCTTCACTAGAGCAGCAAATGATTTGCCGTTTCATGAAGTATCCCTTTTGCCCTTGCCCTTCTTGAAACTAGTGGTTTTACTAACCATCAACAATTGATGCTCCTATTTGATTTCTACTTTCGCGGTGTCAAACATCGCGAGTTGCTCAAGGATCATCATGTCTATCCCTGATATGTTATAGTTCATCACGAAGCTCTAATAGCTTGGTGGCAGTGACTATGGAGAACCATCACTGTCTCATCTGGAAGATTAACTCCCACTCGATTCAAGCGATTGTGGTACTCAGACAATCTGAGCACATGCTCAACGATTGAGCTTTTCTCCCTTAGTCTGCAGGTTTAAGAAACTTGTCAGAGGTCTCATACCTCTTGACGTGGGCACTAGTCTGAAATCCCAATTTCAGTCTTCGGAACATCTCATATGTTCTGCGACGTTTCAAAAACATCTTTGGTGCCACAATTCTAAACCGTTAGCATTACGCACTGAACTATCACGTAGTCATCAAAACGTGTATGCCAGATGTTTCGCAACATCTACAGACGACGCTGAGGTTCAGCACACCGAGTGGTGCATTAAGGACATAAGCCTTCTGTGCAGAAATGAGGACAATCCTCAGTTTACGGACCCAGTCCGCATAATTGCTACCATCAACTTTCAACTAAATTTTCTCTAAGAACGTATCTTAAACAGTAGAACTAAAGCGTAAGCTATGACATAATTTGCAAAGACCTTTTGACTATGTTCATGATAATTAAGTTCATCTGATTATTTAATGAACTCCCACTGAGATAGACATCCCTCTAGTCATCTAAGTGATACATGATCCGAGTCAAACTAGGCCGTGTCCGATCATCACGTGAGACAGACTAGTCATCATCGGTGAACATCTCCATGTTGATCGTATCTACTATACGACTCATGTTCGACCTTTCGGTCTCTTGTGTTCCGAGGCCATGTCTGTACATGCTAGGCTCGTCAAGTCAACCTAAGTGTTTCGCATGTGTTCCGAGGCCATGTCTGTACATGCTAGGCTCGTCAACACCCGTTGTATTCGAACGTTAGAATCTATCACACCCGATCATCACGTGGTGCTTCGAAACAACGAACCTTCGCAACGGTGCACAGTTAGGGGGAACACGTCTCTTGAAATTTTAGTGAGGGATCATCTTATTTATGCTACCGTCGTTCTAAGCAAATAAGATGTAAACATGACAAACATCACATGCAAATCATAAAGTGACGTGATATGGCCAATATCATCTTGCGCCTTAGATCTCCATCTTCGAGGCGCGGCATGATCACCTTCGTCACCGGCATGACACCATGATCTCCATCATCGTGTCTTCATGAAGTTGTCTCGCCAACTATTACTTCTACTACTATGGCTAACGGTTAGCAATAAAGTAAAGTAATTACATGGCATTTTCATTGACACACAGGTCATACAATAAATTAAGACAACTCCTATGGCTCCTGCCGGTTGTCATACTCATCGACATGCAAGTCGTGATTCCTATTACAAGAACATGATCAATCTCATACATCACATATATCATTCATCACATCCTGTTGGCCATATCACATCACATAGCATACCCTGCAAAAACAAGTTAGACGTCCTCTAATTGTTGTTGCATGTTTTACGTGGCTGCTATGGGATTCGAGCAAGAACGTTTCTTACCTACGCAAAAGCCACAACGTGATATGCCAATTTCTATTTACCCTTCATAAGGACCCTTTTCATCGAATCCGATCTGACTAAAGTGGGAGAGACAGACACCCGCTAGCCACCTTATGCAACTAGTGCATGTTAGTCGGTGGAACCTGTCTCACGTAAGTGTACGTGTAAGGTCGGTCCGGGCCGCTTCATCCCATGATGCCGCCGAATCAAGATAAGACTAGTAACGGCAAGTAAATTGACAACATCGACGCCCACAACTACTTTGTGTTCTACTCGTGCATAGAAACTACGCATAGACCTAGCTCATGATGCCACTGTTGGGAACGTAGCGGAAATTCAAAATTTTCTACGCATCACCAAGATCTATCTATGGAGTAATCTAGCAACGAGGGGAAGGGGAGTGCATCTAAATACCATTGTAGATTGCGATGCGGAAGCGTTGCAAGAACGCGGATGAAGGACTCGTACTCGTAGCGATTCAGATCGCGGTTGGTTCCGATCTAAGCACCGAAGGACGGTGCCTCCGCGTTCAACACACGTGCAGCCCGGTGACGTCTCCCACGCCTTGATTCAGCAAGGAGAGAGGGAGAGGTTGGGGAAGACTCCGTCCAGCAGCAGCACGACGGCGTGGTGGTGATGGAGGAGCGTGGCAATCCTGCAGGGCTTCGCCAAGCACCGCGGGAGAGGAGGAGGGAGAGGGGTAGGGCTGCGCCAAAAGAGAGGTGTTCTCATGTGTTTGCAGCCCCAAATACCTCAAGTATATATAGGGGAAGGGGAGGGGCTGCGCCCCCATCTAGGGTTCCCTCCCCAGGGGTGGCGGCAGCCCCCAAAACCCATCTAGGGTGCGGCCAAGGGAAAGGAGAGGGGGGCGCCCCTAGGGTTGGCCTTAAGGCCCATCTGGACCTAGGGTTTGCCCCCTCCCACTCTCCCTGCGCCTTGGACCTTGGTGGGGGGCGCACCAGCCCACCTGGAGCTGGTCCCCTCCCACACTTGGCCCACGCAGCCTTCTGGGGCTGGTGGCCCCACTTGGTGGACCCCCGGGACCGTCCCGGTGGTCCCGGTACATTACCGATAGCACCCGAAACTTTTCCGGTGACCAAAACAGGACTTCCCATATATAAATCTTTACCTCCGGACCATTCCGGAACTCCTCGTGACGTCCGGGATCTCATCCGGGACTCCGAACAACATTCAGTAACCACGTATATCTATTCCCTATAACCCTAGCGTCATCGAACCTTAAGTGTGTAGACCCTACGGGTTCGGGAACCATGCAGACATGACCGAGACGTTCTCCGGTCAATAACCAACAGCGGGATCTGGATACCCATGTTGGCTCCCACATGTTCCACGATGATCTCGTCAGATGAACCACGATGTCGGGGATTCATTCAATCCCGTATACAATTCCCTTTGTCAATTGGTATGCTACTTGCCCGAGATTCGATCGTCGGTATCCCGATACCTTGTTCAATCTCGTTACCGGCAAGTATCTTTACTCGTTCCGTAGCACATCATCCCGTGATCAACTCCTTGGTCACATTGTGCACATTATGATGATGTCCTACCGAGTGGGCCCAGAGATACCTTTCCGTTTACACGGAGTGACAAATCCCAGTCTCGATTCGTGCCAACCCAACAGACACTTTCGGAGATACCTGTAGTGCACCTTTATAGCCACCCAGTTACGTTGTGACGTTTGGTACACCCAAAGCATTCCTACGGTATCCGGGAGTTGCACAATCTCATGGTCTAAGGAAATGATACTTGACATTAGAAAAGCTCTGAGCAAGCGAACTACACGATCTTGTGCTAGGCTTAGGATTGGGTCTTGTCCATCACATCATTCTCCTAATGATGTGATCCCGTTATCAACGACATCCAATGTCCATGGTCAGGAAACCGTAACCATCTATTGATCAACGAGCTAGTCAACTAGAGGCTTACTAGGGACATGGTGTTGTCTATGTATCCACACATGTATCTGAGTTTCCTATCAATACAATTCTAGCATGGATAATAAACGATTATCATGAACAAGGAAATATAATAATAACCAATTTATTATTGCCTCTAGGGCATATCTCCAACAGGGAATTGTATACGGGATTGATTGAATCCCCGACATCGTGGTTCATCCGATGAGATCATCGTGGAACATGTGGGAGCCAATATGGGTATCCAGATCCCGCTATTGGTTATTGGCCGGAGAGGTGTCTCGGTCATGTCTGCATGGTTCCCGAACCCGTAGGGTCTACACACTTAAGGTTCGGTGACGCTAGAGTTGTTATGGGAAATAGTATGTGGTTACCGAAGGTTGTTCAGACTCCCGGATGAGATCCCGGACGTGACGAGGAACTCTGGAGTGGTCCGGAGGTAAAGATCGATATATTGGATGAAGGGTATTGGAGTCCGGAATTGTTCTGGGAGTACCGGGTGCCGACCAGCGTGACCGAAAGGTGTTTCGGAGGCCCCGGCAAGCGTTGGGGGGCCTTATGGGCCAAGGGGAAGGGGCACACCAGCCCACTAAGGGGCTGTGCGCCCCTCCCAACCCCTCTCACGTAACGTGGAGAGGTGGGGGCGCCTCCCCTAGGGCAGCCACCCCTCCCGGCTTGGGGGGCAAGTTTCCCAGGGGTGGGGGCGCCCAAACCAATCTAGGGTTTCCCCTGTGGCCGCCGCCCCTACACTAGGGAACCCTAGGGCGCCTCCTCCACCCCCCTTCCCCCTATATACAGTGAGGGAGAGAGAGGGCAGCCGCACCCCTTGCCTGGCGCAGCCCTCTCCTCCTCCAACTCTTCCTTCTCCTCCGTAGAGCTTGGCGAAGCCCTGCAGGAATACCACAAGCTCCACCACCACGCCATCGTGCTGCTGGAGTTCTCCCTCAACTTCTCCTCTCCCCTTGCTGGATCAAGAAGGAGGAGACGTCCTCGGGCTGTACGTGTGTTGAACGCGGAGGCGCCGTCCGTTCGGCGCTAGATCAGATCTTCCGCGATTTGAATCGCCGCGAGTACGACTCCATCAACCGCGTTCTTGTAACGCTTCCGCTTAGCGATCTTCAAGGGTATGAAGATGCACTCCCTCTCTCTCGTTGCTAGCATCTCCTAGATTGATCTTGGTGACACGTAGGAAAATTTATAATTATTGTTATGTTACCCAACAGGTAGGCGCGCCCCCTGCCTCATGCCCTCCTCGTTGATTGCTTTACGTAGACTCCAAGTCCTTTGGATCATGTTTGTTCCGAAAATCATGTTCCCGAAGGTTTCATTCCGTTTGGACTCCGTTTGATATCCTTTTCCTTCGAAACACTGAAATAGGCAAAAAAACAGCAATCTGGGCTGGGCCTCCGGTTAATAGGTTAGTCCCAAAAATAATATAAAAGTGTATAATAAAGCCCATTAAGCATGCAAAACAGAATATAATATAGCATGGAACAATAAAAAATTATAGATACGTTGGAGACGTATCAAGCATCCCCAAGCTTAATTCCTGCTCGTCCTCGAGTAGGTAAATGATAAAAACAGAATTTTTGATGTGGAATGCTACTTGGCATAATTTTCAATGTAATTCTCTTAATTGTGGTATGAATATTCAGATCCGAAAGATTCATGATAAAAGTTTAATATTGACAGAAATAATAATAATACTTCAAGCATACTAACTAAGCAATTATGTCTTCTCAAAATAACATGGCCAAAGAAAGTTATCCCTACAAAATCATATAGTCTGGCTATGATCTATCTTCCCCACACAAAATATTTAAATCATGCACAACCCCGATGACAAGCCAAGCAATTGTTTCATACTTTTGGTGTTCTCAAACTTTTCAATCTTCACGCAATACATGAGCGTGAGCCATGGATATAGCACTATATGTGGAATAGAATGGTGGTTGTGGAGAAGACAAAAAGGAGAAGATAGTCTCACATCAACTAGGCGTATCAACGGGCTATGGAGATGCCCATTTATAGATATCAATGTGAGTGAGTAGGGATTGCCATGCAACGGATGCACTAGAGCTATAAGTATATGAAAGATCAAAAAGAAACTAAGTGGGTGTGCATCCAACTCGCTTGCTCACGAAGACCTAGGGCAATTTGAGGAAGCCCATCATTGGAATATACAAGCCAAGTTATATAATGAAAAATTCCCACTAGTATATGAAAGTGATATCATAGGAGACTCTCTATCATGAATATCATGGTGCTACTTTGAAGCATGAGTGTGGTAAAAGGATAGTAGCATTGTCCCTTCTCTCTTTTCTCTCATATTTTTTTCTTTTCTCTTTTTTTTCTTTGGGCCTTTTCTCCTCTCTTTTTATGGCCTTTTTTTATTATTTAGTCTGGAGTCTCATCCCGACTTGTGGGGGAATCATAGTCTCCATCATCCTTTCCTCACATGGGACAATGCTCTAATAATGATGATCATCACACTTTTATTTACTTACAACTCAAGAATTAAAACTCAATACTTAGAACAAAATATGACTCTATGTGAATGCCTCCGGCGGTGTACCGGGATATGCAATGAATCAAGAGTGACATGTATGAAAGAATCATGAACAGTGGCTTTGCCACAAATACGATGTCAACTACATGATCATGCAAAGCAATATGACAATGATGGAGCGTGTCATAGTAAACGGAACGGTGGTAAGTTGCATGGCAATATATCTCGGAATGGCTATGGAAATGCCATGATAGGAAGGTATGGTGGCTGTTTTGAGGAAGGTATATGGTGGGTGTATGATACCGGTGAAAAGTGCGCGGTATTAGAGAGGCTAGCAATGGGGGAAGGATGAAAGTGCGTATAATCCCTGAACTCACCATTAGTCATAAAGAACTCATATACTTGTTGCAAAAATCTACAAGTTATCAAAGCAAAGTATTACGCGCATGCTCCTAGGGGGATAGATTGGTAGGAAAAGACCATCGCTCGTCCCCGACCGCCACTCATAAGGAAGACAATCAATAAATAAATCATGCTCCGAGTTCATCACATAATGGTTCACCATACGTGCATGCTACGGGAATCACAAACTTTAACACAAGTATTTCTCAAATTCATAGCCACTCAACTAGCATGACTCTAATATCATCATCTTCATATCTCAAAACAATTATCAAGCATCAAACTTCTCATAGTATTCAACACACTCATAAGAATTTTTTTACTAATCTTGGATGCCTATCATATTAGGACTAATTTTATGATTAAAGAAAATTACCATGCTGTTTTGTAGGACTCTCAAAATAATATAAGTGAAGCATGAGAGAACAAAAGTTTCTATAAAACAAAACCACCGCCGTGCTCTAAAAGATATAAGTGAAGCACTAGAGCAAAAACTATATAGCTCAAAAGATATAAGTGAAGCACATAGAGTATTCTAATAAATTCCGAATCATGTGTGTCTCTCTCAAAAGTGTATTCAGCGAGGATGATTGTGGTAAACTAAAAAGTAAAGACTCAAATCATACAAGACGCTCCAAGCAAAACACATATCATGTGGTGAATAAAAATATAGCTCGAAGTAAAGTTACCGATGGACGAAGACGAAAGAGGGGATGCCTTCCGGGGCATCCCCAAGCTTTGGCTTTTTGGTGTCCTTAGATTACCTTGGGGGTGACATGGGCATCCCCAAGCTTAGGCTCTTGCCACTCCTTGTTCCATAATCCATCAAATCTTTACCCAAAACTTGAAAACTTCACAACACAAAACTCAACAGAAAATCTCGTGAGCTCTGTTAGCGAAAGAAAAGAAAACACCACTTGAAGGTACTGTATTGAACTCATTCTTTATTTATATTGGTGTTAAACTTACTGTATTCCAACTTTTATATGGTTTATAAACTATTTTACTAGCCATAGATTCATCAAAATAAGCAAACAACATACGAAAAACTGAATCTGTCAAAAACAGAACAGTCTGTAGTAATCTGTAACTAACGCAAACTTCTGTAACTCCGAAAATTCTGAAAAAATAGGAAATCCTAGATAATTTGTTTATTGATCTACTGCAATTGGAATCAGTATTTTATCACGTTCTGGTGAATTTAAACAATTGTTTTCGTGAACAGAAAGTTTCTGGAATTTTCAGCAAGATCAAATAACTATCATCCAAGAAGGTCCTATAGGTTTTACTTGGCACAAACACTAATTAAAACATAAAAACACATCTAACCAGAAGCTAGATCAAAGATTTATTCCTAAACAGGAGCAAAAAGCAAAAAACTAAAATAAAATTGGGTTGCCTCCCAACAAGCGCTATCGTTTAACGCCCTTAGCTAGGCATTGATAATTATAATGATGCTCACATCAAAGACAAGATTAAAGCACAAAGAGAGCATCATAGAACATGTGATAAACACATCTAAGTCTAACATACTTCCTATGAATAGGAATCTTATAGGAAAACAAATTATCATAGCAAGCAAAAACTAGCATATGCAAGGAAGCGGAAAGAAACAATAGCAATCTCAACATAACGAGAGGTAATTTATTATCATGAAAATTTCTACAACCATATTTTCCTCTCTCATAATAATTACATGTGGGATCATAAGCAAATTCAACAAAATATCTATCACATAAAATATTTTCAACACGATCCACATGCATGCAAAGTTGACACTCTTCCAAAATAGTGGCATTAACATTAACTAAAGTCATGACCTCTCCAAACCCACTTTTATCAAAAAAATCATAAGACTGAACATTCTCCAAATATGTGGGATCTAAAGTTGACAATCTTCCAAACCCAGTTTCAATATTATTGCAAACACTATTATCAATCTCATATTCATCAGGGGGCTTAAATAAATTTTCAAGATCATAAGAAGAATCACCCCAATCATGATCATTGCAACAAGTAGTAGACATAGCAGAACTAGCATCCCCAAGCTTAGGGTTTTGCATATTATTAGCACAATTGACATCAAGAGAATTTATAGTAAAATCATTGCAATCATGCTTTTTATTCAAGGAGCTATCTTGAATCTCTTCATAAATTTCTTCATCACAATTTTTAGATTCACGAATTTCAAGCAAAACCTCATAAAGATAATCTAGTGCACTCAAATCACTAGGAATTGGTTCATCATAATTGGATCGCTTAAAAAGGTTAGCAAGGGGATGAGGATCCATAAACTTTTAGCAAGCGAAGATGCAAGCAAAACGAAGACACATGGCAACAAAAGATCAAACGGAAGGAGGGCGAATAAAACGGCAAAGGTGAAGTGGGGGAGAGGAAAACGAGAGGCAAATGGCAAATAATGTAATGCGAGGGATAAGAGTTTGTGATGGGTACTTGGTATGTCTTGACTTGTGCGTAGACTCCCCGGCAACGGCGCCAGAAATGGCTCGTTGACGGCAAATCAAATCTTGACTTGACTTGGCGCGAATCTCCCCGGCAACGGCGCCAGAAATCCTTCTTGCTACCTCTTGAGCACTGCGTTGGTTTTCCCTTGAAGAGGAAAGGGTGATGCAGTAAAGTAGCGTAAGTATTTCCCTCATTTTTTGAGAACCAAGGTATCAATCCAATAGGAGACCACGCGCGAGTCCCACGCACCTACACAAACAAATAAGAACCTCGCAACCAACGCGATAAAGGGGTTGTCAATCCCTTCACGGTCACTTACGAGAGTGAGATCTGATAGATATGATAAGATAATATTTTTGGTATTTTTATGATAAAGAGTAAAAAGTAAAATAAACGGCAATAGAAATAGCTTGTTGACGGGAGATTAATATGATGGAAAATAGACCCGGGGGCCATAGGTTTCACTAGTGGCTTCTCTCAAGAGCATAAGTATTACGGTGGGTAAACGAATTACTGTCGAGCAATTGATAGAATTGAGCATAGTTATGAGAATATCCAGGTATGATCATGTATATAGGCATCACGTCCGCGACAAGTAGACCGAAACGATTTTGCATCTACTACTATTACTCCACACATCGACCGCTATCCAGCATGCATCTAGAGTATTAAGTTCATAAGAACAGAGTAATGCTTTAAGTAAGATGACATGATGTAGAGGGATAAACTCATGCAATATGATATAAACCCCATCTTTTTATCCTCGACGGCAACAATACAATACGTGTCGGTTCCCTTTCTGTCACTGGGATCGAGCACCGCAAGATTGAACCCAAAGCTAAGCACTCTCCCATTGCAAGAAAGATCAATCCAGTAGGCCAAACCAAACTGATAATTCGAGGAGACTTGCAAAGATAACCAATCATACATAAAAGAATTCAGAGGAGATTCAAATATTGTTCATAGATAATCTTGATCATAAACCCACAATTCATCGGATCTCGACAAACACACCGCAAAAGAAGATTACATCGAATAGATCTCCAAGAAGATCGATAAGAACTTTGTATTGAGATCCAAAGAGAGAGAAGAAGCCATCTAGCTAATAACTATGGACCCGAAGGTCTGAGGTAAACTACTCACACATCATCGGAGAGGCTATGGTGTTGATGTAGAAGCCCTCCGTGATCAATGCCCCCTCTGGCGGAGCGCCGGAAAAGACTCCAAGATGGGATCTGACGGGTACAGAGAGTTGCGGCGGTGGAAATAGGGTTTTGGCTCCGTATATGGTGTTTCCAGGGTATATGGGTATATATAGGAGGAAGAAGTACGTCGGTGGAGCAACGAGGGGCCACGAGGGTGGAGGGCGCGCCCCCTGCCTCATGCCCTCCTCGTTGATTGCTTTACGTAGACTCAAAGTCCTCTGGATCATGTTTGTTCCAAAAATCACGTTCCCGAAGGTATCATTTCGTTTGGACTCCGTTTGATATCCTTTTCCTTCAAAACACTACAATAGGCAAAAAAACAGCAATCTGGGCTGGGCCTCCGGTTAATAGGGTAGTCCCAAAAATAATATAGAAGTGTATAATAAAGCCCATTAAACATCCAAAACATAATATAATATAGCATGGAACAATCAAAAATTATAGATACGTTGGAGACGTATCAAAGCCTAACCTGTATGACTATGGTAATGAGTATCTCTATCCGGACTAAGCCCTCCGGTTTATATAGACAACAGAGAGATCTAGGGTTACACGAGGCCGGTTACAGAAGGAGGAATCTTCATAATCGGTCGCCAAGCTTGCCTTCCACGCCAAGGAGAGTCCTATCCGGACACGGGTGCAGTCTTCATATCTTCACAGCCCATCAGTCCGGCCCATGATTAACAGGCCGGACGCCCGAGGACCCCTTAGTCCAGGACTCCCTCAGTAGCCCCTGAACCTGGCTTCAATGACGAGGAGTCCGGCACGCAGATTTGTCTTCGGCATTGCAAGGCGGGTTCCCCTTTCCGAACTCTAAGATTGTCTTCGGACGTAATGATTGTATCCGGACCTGTATCACACACCACACGCAACCGGAGAGAGAGAATATAATACTCCATGAGTCCAATCCGCTGACAACTTTTTTACAACATGACATCACGTCTGCCCGGTCGTAATTTTGAACCGTTTTTCGTCTGTCGCTTCACGTTTCGAGACGCGGTTGCCATTGGCACGTCTTGTCAAAGCAGAGATCGTGTCCCCTTATTGCGGGATTCTTTATCGACATGGACATGGGTAACCCAACCGTCTTTAGGGTACAACTCCTTGGAAATAGGCAAGCTTTAAGGTCCAGGAGGAGGTGTTCGATATCCACAGCCTTTATAAAGGGGAACAGACCCGTCTTTCTTCTCCATGCTTGCTTCTTCCTCAATCCTTACTACCTCGAGTTCCAACACCCAGGTTTCTATCGCTGCAAGCCTCAGTCATGTTCGGATCCAGCCGTCGAGGCCGGTGGGTGGCTTCTTCTGTCACGGAGGAGGATATCGCAAAGCTTCGGGCGGCAAGGTATCTGACCGCAGAAATCCTCCATCGGCTTCCCACGGAAGGGCAGGTTATCCCTACCCCCAGATCCGGCGAGAGGGTCATGTATGTGTCCCACTTCCTCCGAGGATTAGGGTTCGCCCTTAATCCCTTCGTCCGGGGGCTCATGTTCTATTATGGACTAGATTTTTACGATCTCGCCCCGAACTCTGTTCTTCTCATCTCGGCGTTTATCGTCGCGTGTGAAGCTTTCCTCCGAACTCCTCCACACTTCGGCTTGTGGCTCAAGACCTTCAATGTGAATCCGCAAGTGATAGAGGGGGAGCAGGCGGAGTGTGGTGGTGTCACAGTGAGCAAGCTTACCAGCGCAGCTTGGCTAAAAGGATCCTTCATAGAATCTTCCAACTTATGGTAGCAGGAGTGGTTCTATATCACCGAGCCCCGCGGGTCCAAGTAGGCAGCTGCGCCTGCGTGCCGATCCAGCCCCCAATTCGGCTTGCATCATGGATTAACAAGGGGTTGGACTGGGGATTAGTCGATGAAGTGCGAACTCTCCAGAGTCGCATCCGCAGCCTTATTGAGAAGGACATTGATCTTATCAACATTATTCAGGTTATGCTAGTCCGCCGGACCCTGCCGTGCCAGCGACGGCCTCTCCGCATGTGGGAGTTTAATCCGGAAGGGCCACAGACTCTTCAGCACTTCCTCGGCAATACGCACGAGGGAATGTGGAAATTATTTTTCGGGAAACGAAAGCAATGGCCGGACACCACCGAAGATATTGGTCTTGACTGCAACCATCCGGACACCTCGGTAAGCACTCAATTTCCGAACACCTTTTAGTCGAACGTACCGTAATTTGGCACTGAGCAAACCATCTTTTTCCAGGGCTGGATAAAGAAAGTGGAACGAATCAGGTGTCCGGCCCCTCTTCCAGAAGACTCAGCGGACGCCGTGCTAACGAGGATGCTGGCCCCGACACCATACCAGGTGCTTATGAAGGAGGGCAAGAACAGGGAGACTAGATGTGACCCCTGTTCTGGAGATGAATTAAACATCGTGTCCGGGGAAATCAAAGTTTCTTCGCCCAAAGACAAAGGTGCAGGAGGAGCGAACGTCCCCTCTCCCCATGGCAAGAAAAGGGCTGCCCCCAAAGATCGGGAGGGGAGGTCTCCCAAGAGAGGCAAAATGCCATCGTCGGGCGGCTCGGGCTTTGCAAGCGACATCGTTCCGCAGTTCCATCATGAGGACAAGCCTCCAACCAAATAGTAAGTGAAGCAGGGTGCTTTAAACATGTCCTGCTCCTTCCTTGTTACCGAAGTAGCATCTAATATATATATATATCTTTGCAGTCTGGCGCACAGTTGTCCTCAGCAATCTTCTTCCTCAGGAGATCTTCTCCCGGAGATGATGGAGAGCGATACGCCTCCCCCGTCCTCCTCGCCCAACAGGGCAGACGACTTCGAGGTGTCGTCGCGGAGGGTTTCTCCCGACCGACAAGCAGTGCGGGGGGCGAAGAGAACCTTACCCGAAGGTGGTCCATCCGTTGCTCGGGGTTCGGGGGCCAACAATGAAGGTCCCGGACTATCCGGTTTACAGCCAGAGATGATTCTGGAGACGAGTGAACGGGTTCCTTCAAAGGAAGGCCGTACTCCCGCGGCGGCTTCTGAAGATCCAGAAGCACCGGATATGTTGACGAGCCTGCTGCGTCAGGCGTCTGTCTCAGAGGAACAACGTACCTTAATGCGTACGGTGGTTGAGAAGATTCTGTCCGCGAAAAGCGGATTGAATGAAGCCTTTACGAGCTTGCTAAGAGGCTTTGAGGTTTGTGATATAATTTATCCAACTGTACCTTAAGCACAAAATGCACCTGTGTATAGATAGTATCCCCTGAGACTCGGATTGCCATCCCAAGGGAGGCGATCGGAGGATCAAAAAGATATGCTCAGGTAACAATCTGATGTAATTGAAACACATGCCGTTTCTCCCCTGGCGACTGTCCGGACTTCGGAGGTAGCCGAGCTGCAATGGAAGCTTGATGTGGCGGCGGATGACATTGCGTTAATCAATATGCGTCTTGACGAATCGCAAGGTATGTATTCGGAGCAGCCTGTACACATACATATTTGTAGCATAAGCATGACGCTGAAAGTTGTATAGTGGGATATGCATGGCTGCAGATGGTGCCGCCGCCGTTGAGATTCTTCGGGCGGAGCTGGCCCGGCCAAGGAGCAGGCCCGGTTTAGTAATGCGGCTGCCGAAAAGGCATCGGCTGAATTAAAGGCCGAACAAGCTGCTCGGTGCCAAGATGAGGAGAAAATATCCACGATGGCGCTCGAAGTGAAAAATGCTACTAGCCGCTGTGAATTCCTTGAGAAGGAGAATGAAGCCAAAATGGCTGAACTTGAGAAGGCCTTACGAGAGGCGAGAGAAGCGCGGTCTGAATCCAAAGCAGCCCGTGAGGAAATCCGGCAAGCAGGGGAGATTGCGGCTGGTAAGCCCTTTTTGCTATGGACTAAGTTCGGCGATCCGAACTATGCTCAGCTTAACCAGGTATGGAGTTCTCCGGACGAGTTTTTAGACTTGCCGAAGAGCTCTTCCAATGCAGCGCAGTTTTACCAAGCGCGAGAGGGGTATGCAACAGAGAGACTTTTCTGGTCACAATTTGGTGCGTCAAAGCGCCCTCTGCTGCTGAATGAACAGATGTCCCAATGGGCCGAGCTTCATAAGATATCCGGCGCTGCCATGAAGAACATCGTAGTCCGGCTGTGGCTGACTGAACCTGTTCCGAATAGCTACTTCAATTTGGTGCAGCGGCTTCTTGATGCGGTGCCACGTATCGACGTTGTGAAGCGGTCGACGTGTATTAAGGGTGCACGGATGGCCTTTGCCCGTGTCAAGACATACTTGGGGAAGATGAAGGCCATTGATGTTGCGGCGAAGAGTCTGCCCAAGGGCAAGGACCATCACGCACTGGAGCATTATTTTGAAGACGTCTTAGAGGCTGCCTGCTTGATAGAGGGTCAATGCTCAAAAGATATAGTATTCGATTGAGGTGTAAGGAAATTGTAAAAGACAATTTTATATTTAATCTATTTTTATGTTTTGCTCGAAAGCTTTTGTTCCTCCTGTGCGGCCGTTTTTATATAATCTGAAAGTTTTCCAGTCGTCGGCTTCAGCCCCCTCGTAGGAAGTACAGGGGTGTTCGGAAAAGCATTTGATCACTCTTGACCCAACGTCTTGGTCCATGAAGGAGGTGACAATGCGGCGAACCAGGCAATCAGACTATAGGGCGTTAACACTTTCACTTAGCCATAGGAGTTTTATGGTGGGTCTACGATATAGCCCCTAGTATGTACGCGGCTTATTTTTAGTACGATGCGCTGTACAGATGATCTGAAAAAGATCCTTCGTATAACACGGAGAGAATCGCGAAAGATTCCAATAAGTCATCGAGTGGTTGACCAGCTCTCGCCGCATCATGACAGTTAGTTTTCGGCTTTCTCTACTGAGGTGCTTGACCAGATGAACCGCACGCACAATCACAGTAGTTCTCCCTTTAATACCCTAGCCGATAGAGCAGAACGTAGGGTAGCAAGCACAGGAGCCGGGCAACCCAACTATAGACCCAAGACATGATTCGGAGCTGATGCATATAAGGCCAAACTCGCGACGCCGAAGTACGCTACAAAGCTGTTCGGACTTGCCGGCAACTCATTTGTTCTCATACCGAGCCCCTGGCGAGGTATGGCGAGATGTGTGTGTTAAACAACTGCAGGAGCAAAAATTCGGATAAACTAGAAAAAAGTCAATACTGGACACTAGTTACGTTTACTGGGAGCGGAGTGATATGCCAATTATTATAACAAAGCTGCTACCCTGGCTATTTGACATGCCGGGGGGTCGAAAGCTGAGGATAAAGGCACTTTACAGGCTCGGAATAGAGAGTTTGGTCTACAAAAATTTTATTTCGGACCTCCTGTCGCACGTCTGCGCCGCCTGTCCTCGGTTAAGGGATTCCTTGACAGGAATAACCCTTGGATGATTGTACGAACCCGAACTCTGGTGGAGTCCTTGGGGTGATCGGCCCTTGAGCCACCTGTGGAGGGGATAATAAAAAGGAAACAAGGGGCAGTTAGAAAGGTAGGGGGGTTTGCAGGCTCACCCGTATTGTCCTTCCGCCAGTGCCAGGGTATTTCAAGTGCATAATTATGTATGTGCGATACCCACTTCGAAGGCATATTAGGCGAATGGCGGAAGCCGAATTGCTAGTCCAATATGGACATTGATCGGTCATGTTGAACGAAGACTGGCGGCGTGGTGGCCGAAGTGGTATGCGGCACGTTAAGGCCGCTATGTAGTTCGGCTGAGGTAGCCGTAGTATGATCTCCTGTACGGAGGGAGTGTTTCGTGCACTCACCTCTAGGGGTGTGTGTCACGTATACCGTGTTTACTGTTTTTTACTTCGGGGGGAAATTGCTTCTGACCCCCGGTGTGTGGTTTGTGGATCTCTTCGTCGTCCCTATCGCCAGGCGGCCTCCTCCCCTTGTGTTCGGCGTTGAGCTTGCCGGCCTGCTTGAAGACCCAACAACTTCTGTTGGTATGATTAGCTGGTTTATCGGGATGGCCGTGAATCTGGCAGGGTCGATCCAATATCCTGTCTAGATTGAATGGTCCGTCTCTGTTCGCCTTGAATGGCTTTTTCCGTTGACCGGATTTGGGACTGCTGAATCCGGCGTTGACCGCTGTGTCGTGTGATCTTTCATTATCATTGCGAGTTTTGTGTTTGCTACGTCGTGGCTTGCCATTGCCGTCTCGAATTTCGGAAGTGCCCGGGTCGCCGGCACTGTTGCTTCTACGAGCAAGCCAGCTGTCTTCTCCCGCGCAAAAGCGGGTCATTAGAGCGGTAAGGGCTGTCATGGATTTAGGTCTTTCTTGGCCGAGGTGGCGGACAAGCCATTCATCCCGGACGCTGTGTTTGAAGGCCGCAAGGGCTTCCGTGTCCGGACAATCGACGATTTGGTTCTTTTTAACTAAGAACCTAGTCCAAAGCTCCCTGGCTGACTCTCCGGGCTGTTGGACAATGTGGCTTAAGTCATCGGCATCCGGTGGCCGGACATATGTTCCTTGGAAGTTGTCGCGAAAGGCGTCTTCCAAATCTTCCCAGCTGCCAATAGAATTTTTCGGCAGACTGTTTAACCAGTACCGAGCTGGTCCTTTGAGTTTTAGTGGTAGGTATTTGATGGCATGAAGGTCATCTCCGCGAGCCATGTGGATATGGAGGAGGAAGTGCTCGATCCATACCGCGGGATCCGTTGTTCCGTCGTATGATTCGATATTCATGGGTTTAAACCCGTCTGGGAATTCATGCTCCATTACTTCGTCTGCGAAGCAAAGAGGGTGTGCGGCGCCTCTATACTGGGCCACACTGCGACGTACCTCCGGTGGAGTTTGTTTACAATTTTCGGTCCGGGCGTGGATAGGTTTGTCACGTCCGAATAGGTAGCCGTCGTCGCGTGTCGAGGCACATCCTTGCGATCCATAGATCGATCTTGTGTGTCCTGCTTTACTGTCCAAGTCATGTCGACGGTCGTATGCACAACCCCGAGCTGTTTTATTCTTGCCTTTACGACGAGGTGGGGCGGTCCGGTGTTCGGGTTGAGTTGCCGCTTTATCCTGACCGCGTGGCAGTCGGTCGGCCGCGTTGTGCGATGATGGTATGGGCTCCAGCGCCTCGTCATCGAGCTGAGGTAACAATTTGCGCTTCGGGTAATTTTTGGCTAGGCCGTATTCTTCGGCGGACAGGACTTCTGTCCATCTAGCATTGAGCAGATCTTGGTCAGCTTGAAGCTGCAGCTGCTTCTGTTTCAGGCTCCTTGCAGTGGCTATTAGCCGGCGTTTAAAGCGTTCCTGCTCGAGAAGTTCTTCAGGCATGATGAATTCCTCGTTGCCGAGGCTCTCCTTTTCTTCGGAGAGCGGAAGATAATTGCTATCCTCCGAATCTTCGTGCGTGGCCTGTTCATCAGGGCTAACGTGCCCGCTCTCCCATTCATCCTGTCCAGAGATTGCCTCGGCAGGGTGATACGTCTCCAACGTATCTATAATTTTTTATTGCTCCATGCTATATTATCTTCTGTTTTGGACATTATTAGGCTTTATTATACACTTTTATATTATTTTTGGGACTAACCTATTAACCGGAGGCCCAGCCCAGAATTGCTGTTTTTTGCCTATTTCAGAGTTTCGCAGAAAAAGAATATCAAACGGAGTCCAAACGGAATGAAACCTTCGGGAACGTGATTTTCGGAACGAACGTGATCCAGAGGACTTGGAGCCTACGTCAAGAAAGCTACCAGGAAGCCACGAGGTAGGGGGCGCGCCTACCCCCCTGGGCGTGCCCTCCACCCTTGTGGGCCCCACGTTGCTCCACCGACGTACTGATAACCCACAAGTATAGGGGATCGCAACAGTTTTCGAGGGTAGAGTATTCAACCCAAATTTATTGATTCGACACAAGGGGAGCCAAAGAATATTCTCAAGTATTAGCAGTTGAGTTGTCAATTCAACCACACCTGGATAACTTAGAATCTGCAGCAAAATATTTAGTAGCAAAGTAATATGGAAGTAACGGTAACGGTAGCAAAAGTAATATTTTTGGGTTTTGTAGTGATTGTAACAGTAGCAATGGAAAAGTAAATAAGCGAAGAACAATATGTGAAAAGCTCTTAGGAATTGGATCGGTGATGGAGAATTATGCCGGATGCGGTTCATCATGTAACAGTCATAACATAGGGTGACACAGAACTAGCTCCAATTCATCAATGTAATGTAGGCATGTATTCCGAATATAGTCATACGTGCTTATGGAAAAGAACTTGCATGACATCTTTTGTCCTACCCTCCCGTGGCAGCGGGGTCCTAATGGAAACTAAGGGATATTAAGGCCTCCTTTTAATAGAGTACCGGAACAAAGCATTAACACATAGTGAATACATGAACTCCTCAAACTATGGTCATCACCGAGAGTGGTCCCGATTATTGTCACTTCGGGGTTGCCGGATCATAACACATAGTAGGTGACTATAGACTTGCAAGATAGGATCAAGAACTCACATATATTCGTGAAAATATAATAGGTTCAGATCTGAAATCATGGCACTTGGGCCCTAGTGACAAGCATTAAGCATAGCAAAGTCATAGCAACATCAATCTCAGAACATAGTGGATACTAGGGATCAAACCCTAACAAAACTAACTCGATTACATGATAGATCTCATCCAACCCATCACCGTCCAGCAAGCCTACGATGGAATTACTCATGCACGGGGGTGAGCATCATGAAATTGGTGATGGAGGATGGTTGATGATGACGACGGCGATGGATTCCCCTCTCCAGAGCTCCGAACGGACTCCAGATCAGCCCTCCCGAGAGTTTTTAGGGCTTGGCGGCGGCTCCGTATTGTGAAACGCGATGAATCCTTCTCTCTGATTTTTTCTCCCCGAAAGTGAATACATGGAGTTGGAGTTGAGGTCGGTGTAGCGTCAGGGGGCCCACGAGGCAGGGGCGCGCCCCCACCCTCGTGGACAGGGTGTGGGCCCCCTGACGTGGATTCTTCTTCTAGTATTTTTAATATTTTACAAAAAGATGTTCCGTGGAGTTTCAGGTCATTCCGAGAACTTTTGTTTCTGCACATAAATAACACCATGGAAAGTCTGCTGAAAACAGCGTCAGTCCGGGTTAGTTCCATTCAAATCATGCAAGTTAGAGTCCAAAACAAGGGCAAAAATGTTTGAAAAAGTAGATACGACGGAGACGTATCACGTACTCC
The DNA here is from genome assembly GCF_002575655.3 of Aegilops tauschii subsp. strangulata. Lineage (NCBI taxonomy): Eukaryota > Viridiplantae > Streptophyta > Magnoliopsida > Poales > Poaceae > Aegilops > Aegilops tauschii. Next base: position 328,544,419 of record NC_053040.3, read on the forward strand.
TTCCTCCTATATATACCTACGTACCCCCAAACTACCATATACGGAGCCAAAAACCTAATTCCACCGCCACAACCTTCTGAACCCGTGAGATCCCATCTTGGGGCCTGTTCCGGAGCTCCGCCGAAGGGGGCATCGATCACGGAGGGCTTCTACATCAACACCATAGCCTCTCCGATAAAGTGTGAGTAGTTTACCGCAGACCTTCGGGTCCATAGTTATTAGCTAGATGGCTTCTTCTCTCTTTTTGGATCTCAATACAATGTTCTCCCCCTCTCTTGTGGAGATCTATTCGATGTAATCTTCTTTTGCGGTGTGTTTGTTGAGACTGATGAATTGTGGGTTTATGATCATGTTTATCTATGAACAATATTTCAATCTTCTGAATTCTTTTATGTATGATTGGTTATCTTTGCAAGTCTCTTCGAATTATCAGTTTGGTTTGGCCTACTAGATTGATCTTTCTTGCAATAGGAGAAGTGCTTAGCTTTGGGTTCAATGTTGCGGTGTCCTTTCCAGTGACAGTAGGGGCAGCAAGGCACGTATAGTATTGTTGCCATCGAGGATAACAAGATGGGGTTTATATCATATTGCATGAGTTTATCCCTCTACATCATGTCATCTTGCTTAAGGCGTTACTCTGTTCTTATGAACTTAATACTCTAGATGCATGTTGGATAGCGGTCGATGTGTTGAGTAATAGTAGTAGATGGAGGCAGGAGTCGGTCTACTTGTCTCGGACGTGATGCCTATATACATGATCATACCTAGATATTCGCATAACTATGCTCAATTCTGTCAATTGCTCTACAGTAATTTGTTCACCCACCGTAAAATACTTATGCTCTTGAGAGAAGCCACTAGTGAAACCTATGGCCCCCGGGTCTATTTTCCATCATATTAATCTCCCGACAACAAGCTATATCTGGCGCCGTTTTTATTTTGCTTTTATTTTACTTGGCATCTTTATCATAAAAATACCAAAAATATTATCTTATCATATCTATCAGATCTCACTCTCGTAAGTGACCGTGTAGGGATTGACAACCCCTTATCGCGTTGGTTGCGAGGATTTATTTGTTTGTGTAGGTGCGAGGGACTCGCGCGTAGCCTCCTACTGGATTGATACCTTGGTTCTTAAAAACTGAGGGAAATACTTACGCTACTTTGCTGCATCACCCTTTGCTCTTCAAGGGAAAACCAACGCAGTGCTCAAGAGGTAGCAAGAAGGATTTTTGGCGCCGTTGCCGGGGAGGTCTACGCAAAAGTCAACATACCAAGTACCCATCACAACCCCTTATCTCCCGCATTACATTATTTACCATTTTCCTCTCATTTTCCTCTCCCCCACTTCACCTTTGCCGTTTTATCCACCCTCTCTCTTCCGTTCGCCTTTTTCTTTCCTTTTTGCCCCTCGCTCTTTCTGCCGTTATGTCTGAAATTGGGGAAATTATTGTCGATATGGACAATAATAATATCATGGAAAATTCTGATGCTCCTGCTGAATAACCCCCTACCTTGCATACAATTTTTTTCCGAATTGGTAGTGGTAATATTATTGGAAAAGGTGTTATTCAAGATTTCTTTACTTGTGCCGGTGCTTTGCCTTCTATGGGCAGTTCCATTCTTCATAGAACTAGTAGCCTTGCGGACGCTATTGCCATGCTTGTAGTTGAACTTGAAAGACAATTTATGCACATGCATCCCTGCATACAGAGGAATTTCCTAGAATTTTCTAACATTGAGCATTCTTCTGTTAAGCGTGCCGCTACTATCTTTTTGGCTCATGAATTCAGATTTATTATAAAAGAGGCCAAAGAAATCTTTGTGCATTATAGGGTGGACGCTGGACGTCCTCCCATAGAAACTATCTTATTTGATCAAGAGGAAATAATGCGCTTTCAATCTCTAGATTATGTTGCTTTTAATGAAAACCTTAGAAAAAAGGTTCCTACCAATATTCTAGTTGATAGAATTTCTGAACTTAATGATGATTTTGCTATTCGAAATAACGAGCTAGGATATTCTCTCGAATATAGGCTCACAAAGTTCTGTCAAAACAACGCTTATAATGATGAATTGGTTGTGCAATACGAAGGGCCGGAGGAGGAACCTATACCTCCTAAAATTGATCTTGAGGACTTTTGTCCCATTAAATTTAGCCCTTTTGATTACTTTTTCTTCCCTCAAAGGAAACTTGCTGATGAACGTAGAGAATATGAAATGAGTTTTTATGATCTATCTCTATTACTATGGTACTACCTAGATCTATCCTTACTATTATGCCTAGCTAGGGGTGTTAAACGATAACGCTTTGTGGGAGGTAACCCAATTTTATTTTTAGTTTTTTTTTCTTTTTGCTTCTGTTTAGGAATAAATATTTGTTCTAGCCTCTGGTTAGATGTGTTTTTATGTTTTAATTACTGTCTGTGCCAAGTTAAACCTATAGGATCTTCTTGGATGATAGTTATTTGATCTTGCAGAAAATTCCAGAAACTTTATGTTCACGAAAATAATTGTTAAAAATCACCAGAACGTGATAAAATATTGATTCCAATTGCTGCTGATCAATAAACAAATTTTCTAGGTCGTCCTATTTTGGCTGATTTTTTGGCGTTCCAGAAGTTTGCGTTAGTTACAGATTACTACAGACTGTTCTGTTTTTGACAGATTCTGTTTTTCGTGTGTTGTTTGCTTATTTTGATGAATCTATGGCTAGTAAAAGAGTTTATAAACCATAGAGAAGTTGGAATACAGTAGGTTTAACACCAATATAAATAAAGAATGAGTTCATTACATTACCTTGAAGTGGTCTTTTGTTTTCTTTCGCTAACGGAGCTCACGAGATTTTCTGCTGAGTTTTGTGTTGTGAAGTTTTCAAGTTTTGGGTGAAAGATTTGATGGATTATGGAACAAGGAGTGGCAAGAGCCTAAGCTTGGGGATGCCCATGGCACCCCCAAGATAATCTAAGGACACCTAAAAGCCAAAGCTTGGGGATGCCCCGGAAGGCATCCCCTCTTTCGTCTACTTCCATCGGTAACTTTACTTGGAGCTATATTTTTATTCACCACATGATATGTGTTTTGCTTGGAGCGTCTTGTATGATTTGAGTCTTTGCTTTTTAGTTTACCACAATCATCTTTGCTGTACACACCTTTTGAGAGAGACACACATGATTCGGTAATTATTAGAATACTCTATGTGCTTCACTTATATCTTTTGAGTTATATAGTTTTTGCTCTGGTACTTCACTTATATCTTTTAGAGCACCGTGGTGGATTTGTTTTATAGAAACTATTGATCTCTCATGCTTCACTTAGATTATTTTGAGAGTCTTAAATATCAAGGTAATTTAAATAAAAAATCCTAATATGCTAGGTATTCAAGAATAGTAAAAACTTTCTTATGAGTGTTTTGAATATTAAGAGAAGTTTGATGCTTGATGATTGTTTTGAGACATGGAGGTAGTGATATTAAAGTTGTGCTAGTTGAGTAGTTGTGAATTTGAGAAATACTTGTGTTGAAGTTTGCAAGCCCCGTAGCATGCACGTATGGTAAACGTTATGTAACAAATTTGAAACATGAGGTGTTCTTTGATTGTCCTCCTTATGAGTGGTGGTCGGGGACGAGCGATGGTCTTTTCCTACCAATCTATCCCCTAGGAGCATGCGCGTAGTGCTTGGTTTTTGATGACTTGTATATTTTTGCAATAAGTATGTGAGTTCTTTATGACTAATGTTGAGTCCATGGATTATACGCACTCTCACCTTTCCACCATTGCTAGCCTCTTCGGTACCGTGCATTGCCCTTTCTCACATTGAGAGTTAGTGCAAACTTCGCCGGTGCATCCAAACCCCGTGATATGATACGCTCTTTCACACATAAACCTCCTTATATCTTCCTCAAAACAGCCACCATACCTACCTATTATGGCATTTCCATAGCCATTCCGAGATATATTGCCATGCAACTTTCCACCATTCCGTTTATCATGACACATTCATCATTGTCATATTGCTTTGCATGATCATGTAGTTGACATAGTATTTGTGGCAAAGCCACCATTCATAATTCTTTCATACATGTCACTCTTGGTTCATTGCATATCCCGGTACACCGCCGGAGGCATTCATATAGAGTCATACTTTGTTCTAGTATCGAGTTGTAATCATTGAGTTGTAAATAAATAGAAGTGTGATGATCATCATTTTCTAGAGCATTGTCCCAAGTAAGGAATTAAAAAAAGAGAGAAAGGCCATAAAAAAAGAGAAGTCCCAAAAAATGAGAGAAAAAGAGAGAAGGGACAATGTTACTATACTTTTACCACACTTGTGCTTCAAAGTAGCACCATGATCTTCATAATAGAGAGTCTATTGTTTTGTCACTTTCATATACTAGTGGGAATTTTTCATTATATAACTTGGCTTGTATATTCCAACAATGGGCCTCCTCAAGTGCCCTAGGTCTTCGTGAGCAAGCAAGTTGGATGCACACCCACTTAGTTTCTTTTGTTGAGCTTTCATATATTTATAGCTCTAGTGCATCCGTTGCATGGAAATCCCTACTCCTCGCATTAACATCAATCGATGGGCATCTCCATAGCTCATTGATTATCCTCGTTGATGTGAGACTTTCTCCTTTTTTTTCTTCTCCACATAACCGCCATGATCATATTCTATTCCACCCATAGTGCTATGTCCATGGCTCATGCTCATGTATTGCGTGAAGGTTGAAAAAGTTTGAGATTACTGAAGTATGAAACAATTGCTTGGCTTGTCATCGGGGTTGTGCATGATGAGAGCATTCTTGTGTGACGAAAATGGAGCATGACTAAACTATATGATTTTGTAGGGATGAACTTTTTTTGGCCATGTTATTTTGAGAGGACATAATTGCTTAGTTAGTATGCTTGAAGTATTATTATTTTTATGTCAAATGAACTTTTATCTTGAATCTTTCGGATCTGAATATTCATACCACAATTAAGAAGAATTACATTGAAATTATGCCAAGTAGCATTCCACATCAAAAATTCTGTTTTTATCATTTACCTACTCGAGGACGAGCAGGAATTAAGCTTGGGGATGCTTGATACGTCTCCAACGTATCTATAATTTTTGATTGCTCCATGCTATATTATCTTCTGTTTTGGACATTATTGGGCTTTACTATACACTTTTATATTATTTTTGGGACTAACCTATTAACCGGAGGCCCAGCACAGAATTGCTGTTTTTTGCCTATTTCAGAGTTTCGCAGAAAAAGAATATCAAACGGAGTCCAAACAGAATGAAACCTTCGGGAACGTGATTTTCGGAACGAACGTGATCCAGAGGACTTGGACCCTACGTCAAGAAAGCTACCAGGAAGCCACGAGGTAGGGGGGCGCACCTACCCCCCTGGGCGCGCCCTCCACCCTCGTGGGCCCCACATTGCTCCACCGACGTACTCCTTCCTCCTATATATACCTACGTACCCCCAAACTACCATATACGGAGCCAAAAACTTAATTCCACCACCGCAACCTTCTATACCCGTGAGATCCCATCTTGGGGCCTGTTCCGGAGCTCCGCCGGAGGGGGCATCGATCACGGAGGGCTTCTACATCAACACCATAGCCTCTCCGATGAAGTGTGAGTAGTTTACCTCATACCTTCGGGTCCATAGTTATTAGCTAGATGGCTTCTTGTCTCTTTTTGGATCTCAATACAATGTTCTCCCCCTCTCTTGTGGAAATCTATTCGATGTAATCTTCTTTTGGCGTGTGTTTGTTGAGACCGATGAATTGTGGGTTTATGATCAAGTTTATCTGTGAACAATATTTGAATCTTCTGAAATATTTTATGTATGATTGGTTATCTTTGCAAGTCTCTTTGAATTATCAGTTTGGTTTGGCCTACTAGATTGATCTTTCTTGCAATAGGAGAAGGGCTTAGCTTTGGGTTCAATCTTGCGGTGTCCTTTCCCAGTGACAGTAGGGGCAGCAAGGCACGTATAGTATTGTTGCCATCGAGGATACAAGATGGGGTTTATATCATATTGCATGAGTTTATCCCTCTACATCATGTCATTTTGCTTAAGGCGTTACTCTGTTCTTATGAACTTAATACTCTAGATGCATGCTGGATAGCGGCCGATGTGTTGAGTAATACTAGTAGATGCAGGCAGGAGTCGGTCTACTTGTCTCGGATGTGATGCCTATATACATGATCATACCTAGATATTCTCATAACTATGCTCAATTCTGTCAATTGCTCTACAGTAATTTGTTCACCCACCGTAAAATACTTATGCTCTTGAGAGAAGCCACTAGTGAAACCTATGGCCCCCGGGTCTATTTTCCATCATATTAATCTCCCGACAACAAGCTATTTCTGGCGCCGTTTTTATTTTGCTTTTATTTTACTTTGCATCTTTATCATAAAAATACCAAAAATATTATCTTATCATATCTATCAGATCTCACTCTCGTAAGTGACCGTGTAGGAATTGACAACCCCTTATCGCGTTGGTTGCGAGGATTTATTTGTTTGTGTAGGTGCGAGGCACTCGCGTGTAGCCTCCTACTGGATTGATACCTTGGTTCTCAAAAACTGAGGGAAATACTTACGCTACTTTGTTGCATCACCCTTTCCTCTTCAAGGGAAAACCAACGCAGTGCTCAAGAGGTAGCACAGGGTCTTCATTGTCTTCGGCTTCGTCCGGAGTATTTTTTTCTCTGGTGCCGGCGTTGTTGTCCTTTGTACGACGTGACTTAGACCGGCGTCGCTGACGCCGGTGCCGGGGCTGTGTCTTAGGAGGTTTGTCCTTAGCTGGATACTCTTTGTCATCGCTGTTAGTTTCTTTAGGTGTATCCACCATGTATACGTCATATGAAGAAGTGGCTGACTAGCGTCCGGTAAGCGGCGGGTTTTGGCCCTGCTCCTCGTCGGCATCGTCGTCTATACCGTCGTTGTCATCGGAGCTGTAATCGAGCACGCGGGTTAAGTCTTCGACAGTGGCTATTAAGCGGGTGGCGGGTAGGAAGCTGAATTCTCCCCCATCATCAGCCTCCAGTTCGAACCGGACATAATTCGGCTGTGAGTCCTCCGCCAGGGATAGATTCTTTAATGAGTTTAGCACATCGCCGAAGGGCGAGTGTTGGAAGATGTCTGCGGCGCTAAACTCAAAGATCGATAAGCGATCAATTTCAGCGTCCGCGGATGCCTGTGGCTCGGAATTTATGACCAGAGACGAGTCCGGAGTTCCGGTGACAAGGACGTCATGTGACTTTAGGTCGATGTTTGGCTCCAACGCCATGGAATCTGTGGCCTCTGCGGTGGGTTCGAGCCTCCCGTCCTTGGATGGCGCAGTATGCTCCGTATCTACGGCCAGAGCAGTTACAGGAGCAATCTCCTGGATGTGGTCTGATGACAGTTTTAGGTCATGTTCATCGGGGTGACCAGGAGAGATCGCCATGGTATCGAATCGAGCGAAGATCAAGTCTCTACGGACGTCCGCGACATAGTTCAAGCTCCCGAATTTGACCTGATGGACAGGGGCGTAGCTATCGATATTCTATAGATGGCCAAGCGAGTTGGCCCGCAGTATGAAGCCGCCGAATACGAAGATCTGTCCTGGGAGGAAGGTTTCTCCTTGGACAGCATTGTCGTTGACGATTGAAGGGGCCATCAAACCTTTTTGGGACGGAACAGTGGAACTCTCAATGAAAGCACCAATGTCGGTGTCAAAACCGGCGGATCTCGGGTAGGGGGTCCCGAACCGTGCGTCTAAGGTCGATATTAACAGGAGACAGGGGACACGTTGTTTACCCAGGTTTGGGCCCTCTCTATGGAGGTAATACCCTACTTCCTGCTTGATTGATCTTGATGAATATAGTATTACAAGAGTTGATCTACCACGAGATCGTAATGGCTAAACCCTAGAAGCCTAGCCTGTATCACTATGGTAATGAGTATCTCTATCCGGACTAAGCCCTCCGGTTTATATAGACACCAGAGAGATCTAGGGTTACACGAGGTCGGTTACTGAAGGAGGAATCTTCATAATCGGTCGCCAAGCTTGCCTTCCACGCCAAGGAGAGTCCTTTCCGGACACGGGTGCAGTCTTCGGTCTTCATATCTTCACAGCCCATCAGTCCGGCCCATGATTAACAGGCCGGACGCCCGAGGACCCCTTAGTCCAGGACTCCCTCAAGGTCACGGTTAAATTGATGTATGTTAAGCTGGTTAGAGGACCGAAAGTCAAGTAGCTAAAGCGTTGCAGGCAGCTAGGGTTCCCGCTCAAAGTCCATATTTTCATCTTGCAAGAGGTTGCGGACAGACTCCTTCGGCAATCAATCTTCAGAAAGGACACGACCCTGGGTACGGATGTTGCTCCCTCTGTGGTGGACCTGAAGATGCCAATCACATCATTCTCCATTATGCTCCTGCTCAATTTCTTTGGAGTTGAGTTCGTGAGTGTTTCAGGCCGTGCTGGAACCCTAGATCGATGACAGATATCCTTACGCTCCTGAACAATTGCTGTGTTCAACAATATTGACTTGCGTGGAGAATGTTAGGTGCCTTAATTAGCTTGGGCGTTTTGGACTACGCGTAACAAACTGGCCATTGAAGGAGTAATCCCATCTCATCCCGCTACATCTTTAAATGAGCTATTTTCCTGCAGCAATGAGTACCTCTACAGAGGAGGAAGGACTGTGAGGCGGCGACAGACATTTTCTGCAAGATAAAACCTTTTCACGGCGTCCACATGAGCTGTGAAACTAGCCATGTGGCTCATTTGGCCTTTTAGCCCTCTTTAGAGTCGTGATTTGTATCACCGTTTTAGCTGTAACTGTATGTTCGCAGAGTTAACTTTATTTTGTTTGTCTGGCGTTGTTGTCTTTATTAATTTAACGCCGGGCGCTCGTTGTGCCTGTTTCTTTAAAAAAAATAGAGGACCTTAAATTAGTAGCTCCCTTTGAAAATAATAGCACCTCAAATGAGAAATCTAAATGAATCTTCTTTTGCAAAAGAAGGCACAATAATTCTAAACGCATTCTCCCTGGGAGCTCTGGGAATCACACTTATTAATCTATCCCTGTTCCCCTCAGGGATAAGATGCCATGCCTTATTGCTTCGTGATGTTCCTTCGGCTGCTGGGTGGGGCATATGGGTTGGTCTGCAGTTTGAGCTAGATTTCGTGGTTCGCACCTGCAGGTTGAGTTGTGTCTGACCAGCTCCACATCAGAAAAGGCACAAACCCACGTGAGAGATCGAGTTTTAAAAACACGAAGCTGCCATCTTAAATTAGTCATGCAGTATGAACCACCCAGATATATTTTTGCTCATGGGAAGCTCGTCCCCATACATTGCTATCCGCCGGCCAAAAAGGCAAATCCTACTTACTATCTGCTCAGAAATTTGCAGGCATGACGTATACTCCCTCCGTCTCAAAATAAATAACTCAATTTTGTATTAACTTTGTATTAAAGTTAGTACAAAATTAAATCACTTATTTTGGAAGGAGGGAGTACTATTTATCAAGTACTATTAGCAAATCTTCATTCCCACCCACAAAAAATATCTTCATTCGCAAAATACTCCCTCTGTAAACTAGAATAACAGATTGTTTGGCAAGTTATGGCCTCACTAAATATAGCACTGCTGTTTGGCTACACAGGCCCCCATGTATTGAGGATCTCTTACCTCTTGACTGTAACTCTATAATTTTAGAATAAAACTGTTTTTACCCTTGTAAAAAATAAACTCCTTTTGTAGACAAATAACGTTTCATGTCACACTAAAGTAGTGACTTAAAACGTTTTTTATTTGTTTATAAAGGGAATAGTGATTATGGGTATAATTTTGATGCAAAGAGTGATTGATACCCATACTCTACGATGCCCCATTACAATTTTTTCCATTAAGCAAAATGGAGAGACAGTTATTGTCAACAGCATCCATGATCATGTTGGTAATCCCTATAGACACCACAACTGCTACTTTTTAAGCACCCATGACCATATATACTGGGAATTATTACTTTATAAGCATCCATGGCCATATTACTCCAATGCTAGTAGTACTGTTTTTGTTTAATAAAACTGGCGTAAAGCACTTGCCCGGTCCCCCGGTGCTGACTTAACAACAAATTAAGTAATTATTAAGGAACATGCTCCATCCATCAACGTTGAAGAGAATAAAGGAATAGTCAAGGGCGGCAGTATGTTCCCTAGCTCCTCCACTAGAGCAGACAAAACTTTCTAACAGCGGCTTTTCCCTAGTTTAAAATATTCCAACCGAACCCTAGTATTTTAGCAACCTATAGCTCTGGTCTCTAAGCCGATCTTAGATTCTGGCACAAGAATACAACGGCTCGTTTCTTTTACAACAGAGTAGCTTGCGAGAGTTCAACGGTTTCACACGCATGGGATCACGCGCAGGCGCAGGCGCAGGCGCAGGCCACGCATATTCTACTCCATCGATCGATCAGCTGCTGCCAGGGTTCCTCTGCTACTACAGTGCTCGATCCGGCCATTATTCTCGACCGGTTTATTATAAAATAAATAAGGAGTTAGAAGGTGCCGGAAGGATCGCCGATCTCGTTTGCCAGCAGCGCGCCATATTGCATTGTTTCATCGCTCGCCTGCAAGAAGGTCCTGCGTACTCTGCGCTCGCGTACGTACGTGTACATGGCGAATTTCGGTTTCGCTCTTACAATCTTCTTTAGGCGAGCCCCTCTTGCCCAATGTTGTTTCACTAGCTTTCTTTAGTCAGCTCTAGTGAACTATGTGCCGGTACAATACAAAAGTAGCGGCATTAGTTTATAATACAGTTAAAGAATTACTAGGCAATGACAGTGTTGCTTCCCTATGTGATCATGTATAATTAAGTGGCCTATTAACTTGCCTGCCACTCAGAGGCCTGAAACAAAAACTAATGGTCGATCCATGCACGGCCGGCAGAAGAAGAAAGTCACGGACACGCTTTTTTAGGTCGGCAATCTGAAGCTGCTGGAGCTGAACAGCGTGCACACGACCGATGGTGCCGGCAGCGAAAGCCCACGGTCACCACCGGGTGAGTTCGCGATCGATCGGTGCCGCAGCTCTCCTTTCACGATCGAGCTCCTGTGCGTGTTGCATTCTGTGGTGGCGGCAAACGGAGCGCGGCCTAGGAAACCCCCTTTCCTTTTCTGTATGTGTGGCTCGATCTGGATTAGGGGAGAAAAGGCTAAAAGGGACTTGGATGCCGCCCGCTTGCACAGGGGCGCCCTTTCTTTCGCCAAACCAGGGTGCCTATAGCGTCTCGTCGAATTGTCACGTTCACGTCAACACTCGTCTTTCTTTTTTGCCGTAAAAATCGCATCACGTCAACACTCAACAGCGCTTGCTTTAGCTAGTGAGAGATCGATGTGATGTCCCAAAGCTATGGAACGTAGGTTTGTTTACTATCTCTCGTTTTACTAACCAATCACAATTTGCCACTCGACTCCGGATTCCTTTAATGTAGGAAAAGGAGAGAGAGAAAAGGTGCAAATGTTATTTAGAGAGGGAAAACATCAAAGTAAATGAGAAAACTACATGGCAGAGGCCATTGTCAGACCATGCCGACAAATATCATCTCTAGAAAGATATGCAATGACGACCACCCGACGGGAGGCATTCCATAAAATGCGATAGTCCCACTCCTACACATTTCACATGACATACACAAGGACATTGCTGCAAAAAATTGCCTTGGCGAAACAAGGCGTCCGTGTTCTTATTACACCACTCGTCGAGGCAGAGACTTCGAGGGAGCAAAAGTTAGATTTTATAGCTCTTTCGGAGATCGAAAGACCAAACTTTACTTGTTTTTTGGATTCTATCATATGGCACTGCCTTCCACCTCAGGGAAGATTTGGAGAGATTTTTCTTTGGGTTAACAAGACATGGCTTCAGACCAATCTTGTGTTTGCTTTCAATAAATTTTATTATTTATACTTTTTATATGTGAAGTCATTACTTTTCATGGGACAAACATATGAAGCATATATAATTTCATGTTTATGATATTCAATTATTCAACAATTCACTCTTAGGATATAAGTGAAGCACGAGAGTAAATGACAAACTACTCAAAAAGATATAAGTGAAGATCAATGAGTAGTCAAATAATTAAGCAGCTATCTGAGGACTCTCTTTAAACTTTCAAATCTAAGTATTCATTCAAACAACAAACAAATATAAAAGGGCACTCCAAGAATATCGCATATAATGTGAACAAATAAAAACTTAGGCTCAAACCAAGAATAGCACCCCCGCAAAAAAACAAGAATAGCACATCTCATGCGAAGAAGCAAAAACTTAGGCTCAACCAAGACTAACCGATAGTTATTGATGAAGAAAGGTGGGATGCCCACCGGGGCATCCCCAAACTTAGATGCTTGAGACTTCTTGAAATATTAACTTGGGGTGCCTTGGGTATCCCCAAGCTTGAGTTCTTGTGTCTCCTTAATTTCTCTTATATCACAGTTTTCCTAAATCTTAAAAACTTCGTCCATACAAAACTCAACAAGAACTCGTGAGATAAGTTAATATAAATCAACTCAAAGCCTTATCATTCTTTACTGTAACAAATTACTAAAATTATAATTAAACATTGCATATTAAATGCCTCTGCATATTTAATACTCCCATCCTCAAATAGAATCATTAAACAAGCAAACACATGCAAACATAACAATAATCTGTCTAAACAGAACAGTCTGTAAAGGATGAAACAAAATTCATACTTCTTTAACTCCAAAAATTCTGAAAACTAACCACACTGTAGAAAATTTATCATAGGTTACTGTGTAAAAGTTTCAAGATTTTATCATGTTCTGACTATTCAGGAATATTCAAGACATAACAGAAAGCTTTCTGTTTTCAAACAACAACATATAGACTTGCAAACTGAGCATGATAAAGGCTATACTTGACACTTTTAATGAAATAAAAGATTCAAAACATTATTGTAAATAACAGAAAGTAAATCTCAACAAAATAAAACGATATGCTCCAAGCAAACACATATCATGTGATGAATAAAATTATAGCTCCAAGTAAGGTTACCGATAATGTTGAAGACGAAAGAGGGGATGCCTTCCGGGGCATCCCCAAGCTTCGACACTTGGGTCTACCTTGGGGTGCCTAGGGAATCCCCAAGAGTTGGGTCTTGCCACTCCTTATTCTCCTCATATCGTTATCTCACCCATAACTTGAAAACTTCAATCACACAAAACTTAATGGAACTTCGTGAGATATGTTAGTATGATAAGGAGCAAATCACACTTGGGTACTGTCAAGACAAGATTCATAATTTTTCTTACATAATGCCTACTGTAGTCTATCATTTCTACAATTTATATAGACCAATATAAGTCATAGAAACTATAAAAAGCAAACTATGCATTGAAAACAGAATCTGTCAAAAACAAAACAGTTTGTAATGATCTGAACAAAAACCATACTTCCGTAACTCTAAAAATTCTGAAGAATTAGGACAACATGGAAAATTTGTATATAAATCATTTGTAAAAATTTAAGAATTTTATCACATCCCAGTGAATTATGGTAATTCCAGCACTGGCCGTAAAAGTTTCTGTTTTTCCACAAAATCGATTCAACTATCATCCAAATCATCCCAAAGGCTTTACTTGGCACATTATTGAAACAAAAGTTAGAAAACATGATTACTACAGTAGCTTAATCATGTGAACACACAGAAACAATACGTATAAGTATTGGGTTGTCACCCAACAAGCGCTTTTCTTTAATGCCTTTTAGCTAGGCATGATGATTTCAATGATGCTCACATAAAAGTAAAGAGTTGAAATATAGCGGGAGCATCATGAAGCATATGACTAGCACTTTTAAGCCTAACTCACTTCCTATGCATATGGATTTTGTGAGCATACAACTCATGGGAGCAAGAATCAACTAGCATAGGAAGGCAAAACAAGCATGACTTCAAAACTTTCAACACATAGAAAGGAAACTTGATATTATTGAGATATGTAAAAGCATGTTCCTCTCTCGTAATAATTTTCAGTAGCATCATGAACAAATTCAACAATATAACTATCACATAAAGCAATCTTTTCATGGTGCATAAACATACAATTTTTATTACTCTCCACATAAGCAAATTTATTCTCATCAATAGTAGTAGGAGTATCATATGAAACTCAAAAATACTATAAATTGTTTAAACATCAAAAGAGTAATGTTTAGTAAAAGGATATTAATAATTATGACAATAATTATCACTATTTTTTATAACATAAGTATCATCGCAATAATCATCATAAGTAGCAACTTGGTCCCCATCATAATCAATTGAAACCTCTTCCGGAATAGTGAATTCAACATGAAATAAAGTCATGACCTCTCCAAATCCACTTTTATCATTATAATAAGATTCAACACTCTCCTAAATAGTGGGATAATTATTATCTAAAGTTGACACTCTTCCAAACCCACTTTCATAATTATTGCAATCATCATAAATAGGAGACATGCAATCATCATAGCAAATTTGATCATTGAAAGTAGGGGGACTAAAAAGATCATCTTCATTAAGCATAGCATCCCCATTCTTAGGACAAATATTAATTGTAGCAAATAAATATAACATCCCGAAATTCTAAATGTTGGACTGTTATATTAAATAAAATAATTAAGATTGCTTGTTTGATTGTTGTGTGATTGCTTGTGTGAAATTGGGTGAAAATTTGAAATTTTTGTAAGTTGAATGAGAGGGAATTAAAGGACTTTCCCAAAACTATCATCTTGCATTTTGACCTCCATGAATTCAAATTCATCTCAAACACAAAACCCTAGAGTGGAGATGACATGACTTCTTCCATTTGAAATGAAAAAACATTTTTCTTAGATTTGAATCCCATTTGAAAATATTTCAAATTCAGAACCTTTATGCAACTCAATGAGTTTCATGAGAGTAGATAAAATGACTTCTTCAAATTATAATAAAGAGATTCGGAAGTTCAAAAGAACCATTTTGAAAGTCCATTTTGAAGTTTTCTGAAACCCATTTCCAATTTGAAGTTATTTGAATTTCCAAATTTAAAATTCTTTAGAAATATTCAAAATGAGAGAAGGAATATGACACTTTAAAATTCAGTGGCAATTAGAAATATATTTGGTCAAAGAAAAACACAAAAGTATTGCAAGTGGTTTGAAATTCAAATTCAAACTCATTTGATTTTTTATTCAAATTATTTTTCTCCCAAAAATAAATATATGGAAAGAAGGGTAAAATGTTTCCTTTAAATGAAAAATTAGGAAAAAATAAATTTGAAATTATTTTGGTATTTTAAAAATAATTTTATTAGGTTTTATTGCAAAAGTAGCAATGTTTGAATTTTTATGAATTTTTGTGGACTTTATTCTACTTGAAAAATAGTTCATCTTATTCTTTGTATTTTTTTGAACATTTTGGTATATAATATGTCTAGGTAAAGTTTTATTTCTTTTCCTTATTTTATTTCCTTTCTCTATTTTATTTTAAAATAGGAAGGTAATTTCCTTTAAAAGGAAATATGCCCGCAGCCCACCTCGTGGATCCGACCCAGCTAATCGCGCGCGCACCGAATTTGGATCGGGTCGGTTGATCGATCCAATTGGATCCCTCCCTCTCTCTCTCTCTAACACGCGGACCCCATCATCCGATTGCCCCTCGCCTGCGCTCACCTTCCCCAACCTCCCGATTCCCTTCCTTCCTCGCCAAAGCACCACATCGGCAACTCCCTATCGGTGTCAAAACCAGCAGATCTCGGGTAGGGGGTCCCGAACTGTGCGTATAAGGATCAAAGGTAACAGGAGGCAGGGGACACGATGTTTACCCAAGTTCGGGCCCTCTTGATGGAGGTAATACCCTACTTCCTGCTTGATTGACTTTGATGAGTACAGGGGTTACAAGAGTTGATCTACCACAAGATCGTAACGACTAAACCCTAGATGTCTAGCCTGTATGATTATGATTGCCTCTACGGACTAAACCCTCTGGTTTATATAGACACCGGAGGGGCTAGGGTTGTACAGAGTCAGTTTACAGAGAAAGGAATCTTCATATTCGCACGCCAAGCTTGCCTTCCACACCAAGGAGAGTCCCATCCGGACACGAGGGAAAGCTTTTTATCTTGTATCTTCACAACCCATCAGTCCGGCCCACGTCACCTAGCCCGGACGTTCGAGGACCCCGTAATCCTGGACTCCCTCAGTAGCCCCTGAACCAGTCTTCAACGACGATGTGTCCAGCGTGCAGATTGTCTTCGGCATTGCAAGGCGGGTTCCTCCTCCGAATACTTCAAAGTAGTTGATCGTCAGTACTATATCTGACACTATACAATAGTCATACCTCTGAATCACAGGGGCCGAATACAAATAAGCTCTATCTTCCGAAGATTTTACTGGTGAGACGTTACGTCCGGCCACTTTATTATTTTGAACCGTTTTTCGGCCTCCTGTTTCGCGTTTCGAGACGCAGCCACTCATGACACGTCTTGTCAAAGCAGAGATCGTGCCCCCTTATTACAGGATTCTCATCAACACAGGTTTGGGAAACCCAACCGCGCTGTTTCGCGCGAACCCTTGGGAACAGGCGAGTTTTAAGGCTCGTGGGGGACGCATGATATTCACTGCCTTTATAAAGAGATAAGGTTTCCCCTCTTTACCCCACACCTTCCTCTCCTCAAGCTCCAGCGCTCAAGTTTTAAGCCTTCCTCCCCTCCGCAACTCCTTCGACCATGGCCGGCTCTCAAGGCAAGTGGATGGCCTCCTCCGTTACAGAGGAGAACATTAAGGAGCTGCGGGAAGCGCGATACCTAACCGCGGAAATCAAGCACATCCTTCCCAATCCAGAGCAGGTTATCCCCACTCCGGAGCCCGGCGAGAGGGTGGTGTTCATCCCCCACTTCCTCCGCGGACTCGGATGTGCCCTTCACCCCTTTGTAAGGGGCCTCATGTTCTAATATGGGCTGGATTTTCACGATCTGGCCCCAAATTCATTCCTCCACATCTCGGAATTTATCGTCGTGTGTGAGGCCTTCCTCCGCGTCCCACCGCACTTCGGCCTATGGATCAAGATTTTTAATGTGAAGCCGAAGGTGGTCGACAGGCAACACGCGGATTGTGGTGGAGCTATGGTGAGCAAGCTCCCCAAAGTTAATTGGCCAAAGGGTGTATTTGTGGACACCGTCAAGATATGGCAACAAGAATGGTTCTATATCACAGAACCCCGCGGCTCCAAGTGGGCGACCGCGCCGGCCTTTAGATCCGACCCCCGCTAAGGCTCACATCCTGGACCGATAAAGGTCCGGACTGGGGGTCGGTCCCTGAGGTGCTGCATTTGCAGAAACGCGTCAAGAGCATGATAGAGAAGAACATTACCCTCGCTAATGTAATCCAAGTGATGCTAATCCGCCGGGTACTTCCCTGCCAGCGGCGATCCCTCAAAATGTGGGAGTTTAATCCGGAAGGTCCGCGGACCCTACAACGGTTCTACGGCACAACACACAAGGGGATCTGGAAGCTGCTTTTTAAGAAGCAGAAATCGTGGCCAAATTCCTCAGACGACACCGGCATCGATTGCAACCATCCGGCCTTCGAGGTAAGTTCCTAAACCTCGGAACACCCATTGACTTTGTCAACCCAACAGAGAAGTATTGAGCAGTCCCTCCCCAAACAGGTCTGGACTAAGAAGGCGGAGCAAATCCGATGTCTAGCTCCACTTCCCGAAGACCCGACCAGTCCTTTACTAATGAGGATGCTAGTCCTGGCACCATACCAGGCGCCGGCCAAGAGGGACAAGAAGAAGAAAAGAAAGAATGAAGAGGACACTTCGGACACAGTGTCCGGAGAAGTTGATGCCCAGTCCTCTCACGAGGACGACGATGACGAGGAGGAGGAGGAGGAAGAAGAAGATCCTCCCCGCAAGGGTAAGAAGAGGGCGGCCTCTGAAGACTTAGAAGCCGAAGCGTCCAAGAGGGACAAAATTACCCTCCCGATGACTCGGAGTCAGACGCCGAGGTCATCCCAAAGCATCGTCGCCGGACTAAGCCCCAGGCCGACTCGTAAGTAGTCCGGGATTTATCACACTCATTCAATCTTTTATGCAATGTGATAATAACTCTAAGTTCTATCTCTTAGTCCGGCTCGCAATCTCCCCCAGCTATCCTCATCTTCGGGGGATCTGCCGCCAGAGATGATGGTGTTGGGGAACGTAGTATCTCAAAAATTTCTACGATCATGCAAGATCTATCTAGGAGAAGCATAGAAACCAGCGGGGAGAGTGTGTCCATGTACCCTCGTAGATCGAAAGCGGAAGCGTTAAGTAACGCGGTTGATGTAGTCGAACGTTTTCGCGATCCAACCGATCAAGTACCGAACGCACGGCACCTTCGCGATCTGCACACGTTCAGCTCGGTGACGTCCCTCGAACTCTTGATCCAGCTGAGGTCGAGGGAGAGTTTCATCAGCATGACGGCGTGCTGACGGTGATGATGAAGTTACGGGCGCAGGGCTTCGCCTAAGCACTACGACAATATGACCGAGGTGTGTAACTATGGAGGGGGGCACCGCACACAGCTAAAACAAATATTGAGTGTCTCTGGGGTGCCCCCTGGCCATGTATATAAAGGTGGGGAGGGAAGAGGTGGCCGGCCCTAGGGGGGCGCGCCAGGTGTGGGGAATCCTACTAGGACTCCCCAGTCCAAGTAGGATTCCCATCCTCTTTCCTATTCGGAGTAGGAGAGAAGGAAAGAGAGGGAGAGGGAGAAGGAAAGGGGGACCCCGCCCCCACCCCTTGTACAATTCGGTTTGGGCAGGGGGGAGGCGCGCGCCACCTCTTGGCCCTTCTCCCCTCACTCCACTAAAGCCCAATAAGGCCCATTACTTCTCCCGGTGAATTCCCGTAACTCCCGGGTACTCCAAAAAATACCCGAATCACTCAGAACCTTTCCAATGTCCGAATATAGCCTTCCAATATATCGATATTTACATCTCGCCCATTTCAAGACTCCTCGTCATGTCCGTGATCTCATCCGAGGCTCCGAACAAGCTTCGGTACATCAAATCACATAACTCATAATACCAATCGTCATCGAACGTTAAGCGTGCGGACCCTACGGGTTCGAGAACTATGTAGACATGACCGAGACACATCTTCGGTCAATAACCAATAGCGGAACCTGGATGCTCATATTGGCTCCTACATATTCTACGAAGATCTTTATCGGTCAAACCGCATAACAACATACGTTGTTCCCTTTGTCATCGGTATGTTACTTGCCCGAGATTCAATCGTCGGTATCATCATACCTAGTTCAATATCGTTACCGGCAAGTCTCTTTACTCGTTTCGTAATACTTCATCCCGCAACTAACTCATTAGTCACATTGCTTGCAAAGCTTATAGTGATGAGAATTACTGAGAGGGCCCAGAGATACCTCTCCGATACATGGAGTGACAAATCCTAATCTCGATCTATGCCAACCCAACAAACACCATCAGAGACACCTATAGAGCATCTTTATAATCACCCAGTTATGTTGTGACGTTTAATAGCACACTAAGTGTTCCTCCGATATTCGGGAGTTGCATAATCTCATAGTCACAGGAACATGTATAAGTCATGAAGAAAGCAATAGCAATAAACTAAACGATCATAGTGCTAAGCTAACGGATGGTCTTGTCCATCACATCATTCTCTAATGATGTGATCCCATTCATCAAATGACAACACATGTCTATGGTTAGGAAACTTAACCATCTTTGATTAACAAGCTAGTCAAGTAGAGGCATACTAGGGACACTCTGTTTGTCTATGTATTCACACATGTACTATGTTTCCGGTTAATAAAATTCTAGCATGAATAATAAACATTTATCATGATATAAGGAAATATAAATAACAACTTTATTATTGCCTCTAGGGCATATTTCCTTCAGTCTCCCACTTGCACTAGAGTCAATAATCTAGTTCACATCGCCATGTGATTTAACACAAATAGTTCACATCACCATGTGATAGTTCACATCGCCATGTGACTAATACCCAAACGGTTTTTACTAGAGTCATTAATCTAGTTCACATCGCTATGTGATTAACACCCGAAGGGTTTTCAGCAGGAATACTTCTGGTGTTCCTCTTGGGCTTAGGGGGTTTCTGAGTTTAAGCTTTGGGAGCAGACTTGGGCTTTGATGGAGCAGCCCCTGACTTGATTGCATATCCCATAAGCTTCTGAGCTTTGGGTGCCGGAGCATCCTCTTCTTCTTCTTCTGAATCTCTTACCATAGTTGATTTTCCAAGAACTTTTGCAGTAGTGGTTCTTGCCCTCTTCTTTTTTTGTCATGTCCTGCTGCTTCACCATCATCTGATTCTATGGTGAATTTCATTGTCTCTCCTATTGCAACCTTCCTTGGCTTTGACATTGGGACTCTTCTGGCAGGTGCCTTGTTTTTCAGGCCTGGCTTAGTTGTAGCAGCTGTGACATACTCTTTCTTCAGTACTTTCTTCTTTGAGGTAGCTTCATCCTCAACAGCCACATAGTCCTCATCCTCAGAGTCTGAGGTTCTCTTCTTCCTTGATCTAGTGGCTGCCTTGGGCAGGTTACTAGGTGTGCTTCTACTACCCTCATCATAGCTGCTTGAGGGATCTGAATCCTCACTCAATTGCACTTGTTCCTCAGATTTGTTATGACTGTCGCTCTGGTCAGACATCTTGGCAAACTCACTGACAGCAAACCCTATGAGTAGATGTAGATGAGGTAGAGTGGATGAGCATAAAAAAGTGCAGAGTTTTTGCAAAACAGATGACTCAAAAACATAGTTTTAGTTCTCCACAGAAAGCATTTCAGAGCTACCCATTTGATAAACTCGGTGATACCGAAGCAATTTTGGAGCCTAAACTAGTGAACTCGGTCAGACCGAGTCACAGCTCGGTGGCACCGAGACTGCTAGGGTTTCACAGAGAATCAAACTCGATCACACCGATGTGCAGTTTTCGGTCAGACCAAAAATGCATGTGCTATGGCCTAAGCCAAATCGGTGAGACCGATTTCCACAACTCGGTCGGTCCGAGATGAGTTCGGCGGAGACCTAACCCTAAATTTTCAAATCAAATCTAACCTAAAGGATGTTTTCTGTGGATAGAATGTTTGCATACGTGGTAAAGATCATGGGAAAGCAATGTGCTATGAATCAGAGTTAAGGACTTAGCACATACAGTCGAACCCATACCCTAGTTTGGCGGAGGTTCGCTACGGCGGCAACGGCGAAGCAGATTTTCGTTGACGGCGATGGAAACCAGCGGTGGGAGGTCGCTGGCGGCGAGGAGACGACCCTAAGACCCGAGGAGGCAGAGCAGGACACATGCGCGGGCTGAGGAGTTTGAAGAAATTTCCAAAATCTCACCCGTGGGTTTATATATCCTGACCCTGTCGGTGTGACCGAGTGGAACAACTCGGTGGCACTGAGATGCAGAATCGCAAGCGGTTACTGCAACTCGGTGTGACCGAAAAGTTCAAATCGGTTGCACCGAGATGGAAAACCTAGATCAACTTAGTGATCTCGCTGTGACCGAAGTGGATGACTCGGTCATACCTAAAAGCACAAAGAGGTTTTGGAAGTTTAACTCTATGACGAATCGGGAACTCCGAGTGCTCCTCATACAGAGTGGTTCGGATCTGACTTGATCAAACTTTGTGATGTAGCATGAATAGAGTTCTAGACGAGAAAAGCATAGATAGCTAGAGGGAGTTCTTAGGCATTCTTGTCCATCCATTCGGAAAAAGAGAAAACGCCAAACATACAAAACAACAAATGGATGTCCTCGAATGAGTAAAATATGCAACCAACATGCTCACACAATAAAATGGCAAATGAAATATGTGACAAAGCATGCACAATCACTTTAGCATCTATCAAGCAATTTGGTGATGACTAGGTCATCTATATATGAGTATATTGACTTAGGAGTCAAATGAGAACATTTGATCATAGGTCATACTCATCGTTTAAGCACAAGTGGGGTTACCACTTTTACATAAAGCATTGTTGTGTTCACATCATTAGAGTTGCTTTAGCTCAATTGATTAGAGTAAAGCTCCCCCTAGATGTGATATCCCCCCTAAGAGGGATGAACTAACCTTGGGTTTTGTCGATGATGACTTCATGTAGGTGTTGAAGATGTAGATGTTCAATGTTGATGTAGATCATTTGGAGCAATCCATTGGAGTGAGTTGCACTTTCAATACCTACACGGGTTAGTCCCACAAGGAACAAACAAGGATATCCATAGACATAGAGTGACGTACACATAGATGATGTCCATAAAAGCATTAGGTTACCTTGTCCCTTGTCTTACCAACAAGAGGGTTTGTGACTCCTTGAACTAGTGCAAGATATGGAAGTTGTTTGCACACGTCCTTGCCAAAAGATATGAGTGAGGTATGTTGGCGGAGTCACCCTCAAGAACTCTCTAGTTCTTCTTCTTCGGGATCCACACCATCTTGATGGGAATCCTTGGAGTTGTAGTCGTACTTGATGAAGTAGAACTTGACGTAGTCTTGGGAACCCACTTGACCAAGGCCTTAGGAGCTTCTTCAAATGCATCAATCTCCTCTTGAAGCTTGTCCTTGCCTTTTTGCTTGTGGTCTTGTGGTGGAAGATCATCTTGAGCTTGTGTTCCTTGGAAAGAAGTAGGATCATACTTCTCTTGTTGAGGAACAAACTTCGTCTTGGGGTATTGATCTTCTTCCCACTCAACTCCATTGGCATTGAACTTTCGTTCAAAACCAACACCTTGATTCTTTCGGTGTCTTCCTTGCTTGCGTACAATATCCTCAAATTGCTTACTTCCGGCAAGGCTCTTGTAAACACCTTTCTCTATAATTCCCTTCAATAAGCTATTTTCTTGCTCAAGTGTAACTTGGCTAAGAGAATCATTAGTGGAATCAAGAGAACTACTAGAAGCAACAACATTGGATTTGGCATGGTTATTCTTACTACTAGATGAAGAATCTTTCTTACTCTTGTTGCTAGATTTTATTTGTGGCATGTAAGTAGACAAGAGTAAACGCTTGGCAATGTAAGAAGAACTTTTCTTGCAAAGATCATCATTGATTGCCTTTAAGAACTCATGCTCTTGCTCAAGGTTGGGCTTTTCAAAGCGTAGCTTCTCATGAGTTTTTAAAAGTTCTCGATGATCTTCCAAGGTAGTTTCATGAGCTAACTTAAGAGTGTTTAGTTCTTTAGTTAGACGTTCAATCTCCTTCTTATCATCGTCATTCATTTTATCTTGATTAGCATGATGAATAGCAGGTTCATAATAGTTTTCATAACTAGAGTTGTCAACAAGTAAATCATCATCTCCTAGCAAATCATCTTCATCACTATTGAAATCAACATACTCGGGGTGTGATACCTTTGGGCCTTTAGCCATGAAGCATCTTCCAATTCCTTCATTTGGTGAGTCAAATATGTCGTAGGAGTTGGTTGACACAAGTGCTAGACCGGCAACACCTTCATCTTGAGTATATTCGGAGTCGGAGTGATAACTTCTTTCGGAGTGATGGTCGGAGTCGGAACCGGATACCCATTCACCAACGTGATCTTGATGTCTTCGTTTTGTGTAGCCCTTTGATGATTTGTCCTTCCTTTCCGAATCCTTGCTTCTCCGAGAGGTTCTACGTTCGTAACGATCATCTCTACTCCTTCTCTCTCTTGATGGTGATTCTTCTCTTCTACTTCTTCGTTTGGGAGAATCTTCTCTTCTTTTGTAGGGAGCCGTACACTCATTGGAGTAGTGTCTGGGTCTTCCACAATTGTAGCAATTTTGTTCATGACTTGAAGATATTTTGTCATTGTAGGACCTTGACTTGGAACTTCTCTCCTTGCTTCTACTCTTGTAAAACTTGTTGAAGTTCTTCACCATTAGGATCAATTCTTCATTGAAGGTTTGTTTCTCACTTGATGATGTGGGAGCATCACATGAGGCTTTGTAAGCACCGCTCGACTTGTTGTGGAGCTCTTCCTTATCCTTAAGTGACATCTCATGAGCAACAATTCTTCCAATGACTTCCGTTGGCTTGAGATCTTTGTAATTGGGCATCATTTGGATCAATGTGCACATGGTATCATATTTTTCATCCAAGGCTCTTAGGATCTTCTTGATGATGAATTTGTCGGTCATCTCTTCACTTCCTAAGCCGGCAATCTCATTTGTGATGAGAGCGAGCCTAGAGTACATTTCAGCGACACCTTCACCATCCTTCATTTTGAACTTGTCAAGTTGACTTTGAAGCACATCCAATTTGGATTCCTTGACGGAGTCGGTACCCTCGTGCATATCAATCAACGTATCCCAAATTTCCTTTGCATTCTCAAGATGGCTGATTTTGTTGAATTCTTCGGGGCACAATCCGTTGAAGAGAATATCACATGCTTGAGAATTGTATTGCAGCATCTTCAACTCTTCCGCGGTAGCTTCACGGTTCGGTTCTCTCCCATCAAAGAATTCACCTTGCAAGCCAATACACACAATAGCCCAAACGGCGGGGTTATGTCCAAGAATATGCATTTTCATCTTGTGTTTCCAACTAGCAAAATTTGTACCATCAAAGTAAGGACCTCTATAGTGGTAATTTCCCTCGCTAGACGCCATACTCTCCTAGGTTGTGAAACCAAGGCTATGATCACCAAAAGCTATGGAAATCAAGGCAAATGAAGACCAAAGCTCTGATACCACTTGTAGGATCGAAAGTATGTCTAGAGGGGGGTGATTAGACTACTTGACCAAATAAAAACCTAGCCTTTTCCCAATTTTAACTTGTCGGATCACAGGTTCCGGCAAAACCCTTAAGGTTCGAACTCTGGGGTGCGCGCGAAGTTCTTTCCCTCCTACCGATCCACGCCCTAGGTTTACTAAGATCTCGCGGACGAACTCAACGAACTCACAACGCATAAGACACAAGATTTATACTGGTTCGGGCCACCGTTGTGGTGTAATACCCTACTCCAGTGTGGTGGTGGTGGATTGCCTCTTAGGCTGATGATTAACCGTACAAGGGGAAGGACAACCTCCTGAGGTTGGGGTGTTCTTGTGCTCGGTGGACTTGTGGGTGTGAGGATGGGAGATCGACCCCATCCCCCTACTGTGGTGGCTAGTCCTATTTATAGAGGCCCTAGTCCTCTTCCCAAATATTGAGCAGGAAGGGAGCCAACAACGGCCAATTTGAAAGGGGACAACTAGTACAGCTTATCCTGACAAAAGTACTCTTCGCCTGCAAAAGGCTCTTGTGGTGACGCCACCTTGGGCTCCTTGGTGACCTCCGTCTTGCCGTTCTGCTGGTCTTGGTCTTGTTGCACTGATATGGAAACCTTTGCTTGATGCCTAGGTACTCCGCGACTGCGCTTGCCTCCTTAGCACCAAAGGGGAAACAAGGACACTGCACGCGGTGGCGCCCGCGTGGCGCCCGCCTGGTCTCGATCGTCATGGCTCACGTCATGAGAACCTCGTGAGGTTTGCCCTGCCTTGGTCTCTCCGCTCCTAGCGAGCCAACCTGGTGAGGCCGCTCCTGAGGAGGTCTTGTGTCGTCCGCCTTGCGAGGCTTGGCCCCTTGCGAGGGTCTTGAATGCCTTGTCGATGAAGATGGGCCGTACGGTCCCACGAGCAGAGCCACGCCGTGGGCCGCAGGCAGGCAAGTCTAGGGACCCCCATTCCCAGAACGCCGACAGTAGCCCCCAGGACCAAGGCGCGCTCGGCTTGGCTTTGAGGCGAAGCCAAAGGTCAAGTGCGGAGCGCCGCGGGCCCCAAAAGCTTGCGGCCTTGGTCGACGCGTGGCGGTTGATTGGACGTGGGCGTCTCCGCTTCCCCATGCTGCCTCGGCAACTGCCCGACTTGACAAAAGGCTGGCGCGGACAGCGCTTGCCTTCACTGCTCCCCTTCGCCTTTCTCGAGACCCCCTTTCTCGCTCCTCGCTGCCGAAACCTCCAGATCTGCTCCAACCTTGCTCTGCATCTGCGACCAATGGCACCGCGCAAGGTCAAGTCCTCCTCGTCGCAGGCTTGGTATGAACCAGCTCTTGATGCGCCCAACGTCACGGAGAAGAGCCTTGCCGCCACGCGCTTGCTGACGGCGGGGGAGAGCAACGAGAGGGGGAAGACGGAGCTCCGGCTTGCCTCCGACGTGCCGGAGCCCGAGGGGAACACCTTCTTGCCCTTCTTCACGAGCAGTATCGCCGCGGGGTTGGTTCCTCCTTTCTCTGACTTCTTCTATGAAGTCCTCGGCCATTACAGGCTGCAGGCGCTGCATCTTCATCCCAACTCCATCCTTCTCCTGTCCATCTTTGCCTACTATTGCGAGGCGTATCTGGGCGTGATGCCGTCCGTGGCTCTGCTGCGACACTTCTTCTTCCTCCGCGTCAGTGAAGGTCATATCTCCGGGTGCGCCAATTTCATTGCGCCCGGCAAGGCCAACTCGATCTCGAACACCGGGAAGAAGGTCGACAACCTCAGGGCCAAATGGGTCATGATGGGCGCCAAGTGCGTCCACCCATGCTTGGCGCTGCTGACGGAGGCGCCCCAATCCGACAAGGGCTGGTCTCATGCAGAGCTCACCGATGAGCGGGCGTCGTCGGTGTTGGCGCAGATGCAGGCCGACCTGAAGCCGGGCAACGCGAAGGCGATGAAGGTGACATGGGCCATGCTCCTGAGGGAATTCCTGATGCTGCGCGTTGCTCCTCTTCAGGCGCGTGCACGCCCCTTTGGAGGCTTGGAGATGAAGAAGACAAAATTCGCCTGAGCCCGAAGGCCCTGCCTGACGATGAGCTGTCTGCAGCTTTGTGCCTCTTAGTCGGGGATAACCAAGAGTACCCGCTGAGCGCCTTCGTTCCTTTGTTCCACCGCACAGACTGGGAGCAGATTGTGGCCGCCCGGCCGACTTTTGACGCGCGCGGGCTAGTGCCGCCCACGCCCTCCGGAAGCCCTGCGGCACCGAAGCCGGTGGAGCTGTCTTCTGACGAGTCCTGTGGGGAGGAAGAAGAGGAGGTGGACTCAAAGGCGACCCCCGAGGAAATGGGGGAGACTTCCCCCTTGAGCAAGGCCGACATCCTTCGCGCCCTGCCAGACGGCGCCGAGATCGACACCCGCCAGGAGGAGGGGGAGCTGCCCGTTATCCCGACAAGGGGCAGATCATCGCTGGTCTCTCGAGATGTCGCCTCCGCCTTGACGCCGCCTGGAGCTGCCTCCGGCCCTTCTGTTGCGCCGTCTTCTGCTCCCGGAGCCCGTGTGCCCACTCCTCAGGCTCCGAAGCTTTCAGGTTTTAGGCTCCCCAAGCGGAAGGTGGACTATGTCGCGGTGGATCAGTAAGTGCTTTGAGCTTCGTCTTGTTCCTGCTCGTACTTGCTATTTCCTGACGTTCACCCTTGGTTTGATCAGGACGACGCCTTCGGCAAAGAAAAGAAAGGAGGATACAGCGGCCGCGCACCCCTCTGCGGAGAAAGGAGACGACATCACTCGCGCCTCCCCAGCCCGGTCGCCCTCGCGAGGTCAAGAGGGGCATCGTCAGGAGGAGTCAGCCCCCGTGGCCCCGCTGGCTCCAGAAGTGCCGGTGCCTGGCTCGGCTGATGGGGTTCCAAAGGCTCAGGAGCCCTTGATCTCCCAGGCTCTGGTGACGATGCCGCCCCCTCCTGCTGCGCCCCTAGCCCCAGGCTCTTCTGCTTCCTCTGCCGCCTTGGAGCAAGTTCTTTCGGAGATGGCCCAGCAGCGGGAAGATCTCCTGGGCACGGACCCGCGCCTGGTATCCGCGTGCCTGGAGCTAGCCTCTGGCTGGCTTCACTCTGACTTGGCGGTTCGAGTGTCGCTGACCCAGGCCGCAGCAGCATCCGAGAAGGAGAAGCAGGCCGCCGTGAAGGCTGCGGCCGACCGCGAGGTGGCACTGAAGGACACCGTGGCCGGGAGCTAGAGGACGAGCTGAAGAGACTGTGCGACCAGCTCACAGGAGAAGTACGTAGTTTCCAGGTAAAGGAGGAGGAGATGAGGGCCCGAGAGGACGCCATCAAGGGCCGCGACACTGAGCTGGGATAGCTGGCGAAGGCGCAGGCCGCGGAGCGCAGCCGGCTGGAGGAGTTGGAGCGGAAGGCGAAGGCGAAGGAGGCCGATCTTGACGCCAGGGCGAAGGTCCTGGCTGAAGACCGCATGGCCTTCTCGCTTCTTGAGAAGAGGTACAGCGTGGCGCTGAAGTCACTGTACGAGAAGGGCTTGGAGAAGCCGCCGACCACCAACGAGGATGGCCCTGCTCAGCTGCTTCCCCACTTGGTGAAGGCGCTTGAGGAAGTCATGGAAGGCATCGGTCCCATGGCTGAGGCAGAGGCTTGTGTCCTTTCTTCAGCTGCACTAACGCGTGTCTTCAGCCATCTATACCTTCGCGACCCCAGTGCTCCTCTTGACGAGCTGCTGGAGCCTGTAGCTGATGAACACTGCACGGTGGCCGCCGCAGCCGTGAAAGGTCAAGTGGAGGCCCTGCTGAAGAAGTTCCGCGGCTTCGTCCTCGCGCCCTCGACCGGTGATGCCACCGACCCTGCGGCTCCATCTGGTGGTGCAAGTGAAGGCGACGCTACCCAGGGAGGAGCATCTTCCGCGGGTGATGGCGGTGTCCAGGGGTGACTTGCTTGCGGCCGCTTTCCTGTTTTTATCCCTGCAACATGTAGCATGCCTCGTGGAGGCGTCTAAACTCATGCTTGGTATTTGGGAGGACGATATGGCTTGTAATATTTGCTTTGAGATTTTGCAATTTTCTTCCTATTTGCTTTGTGTTCTGCGTCGGCACAGCCCGGCCCCGCGCATACCTCAACCGCCATTGGGCCGACTTGAGACCAGGACGGACCAAGGAGTGAGGGGCTACGTGACCAGTTAGGCTCCTGAGTCGCGATGCCCAGGACTCCCCCTTGACGCGCAAACAGCTTATAGGGAGAATACGCGAGGATAGTTTAATGTTCTACGTTGGCAGGGCCCGGCCCCGCGCGTACCTCAACCGCCGTTGGGCCGACCGGAGACCAGGACGGACCAAGGAGTGAGGGGCTACGTGACCAGTTAGGCTCCTGAGTCGCGATGCTCAGGAGTCCCCCTTGACGTGCAAACAATCTCCATACCTTTGCCCTCGCCGAGGCCCGGCTCGGGAGGGGCGCGCGACGACCAGGTCCGGGACCTGGTTGGGTGGCGTACGCTTGGGCGTGACCCAAGCGCAGCCCCCGTGCCCAGCCCCCTCGCGCGACTCTCCGGAGGGGAGGTGTTGCGGTGAGGCCGGACACTGAGCTCCGGGGCTCCCTGAGGTTGGTACGGCCGTGAGGCCGCCCTCAGTTGTTTATCACCAGCGCGGAGCATAGTGCTTCCGCTTGTGCACGGGCATAGCCGCTCCTCGGCAGTGTCGACGGCCAGCGCGGAGCATGGTGCTTCCACTTGTGCGTGGGAGGGGGGCTCCCTCTGCGGAGAGCCCCCGGGGCGTGTACAGCCCTGCCCTGACACGTGGCTTGCACGGCAGGGCTAGACGAGGTGTATCTGGGCACCCGTGAGCCAACGCGGGACTCACGAGGCCCTACCTCAAGGCGGGTTGCGCCTGGACTTGGTTCTTGTTTGCTGTGCTGGTCCTGCGAGGTGGTCAGACAACCTGCGCCAAACGAATTTCCTGAGGTTATCGCGTGAGAGGGTCAAGCACAACCGGCCCCAGGAGGTGACGTGAACAGGGCCGGCCCGCCAGACAGAGCTCAGCCACTGGATTTATCGACGCTGCAGGGACGGGCCCGAGCACAAACGTCGTGCTTATCCTACCCAAGCGAAGGATCCTGAAGAAAGACGGCCGGCGCGCGGTTCCCATAGTGGGTGGCGATCAAGCAGGTAATAATCATAGGTAGATTAAGCATGGAAAGCGTACTGGCAAGTAAATGCAGGGAAGACACATGCCACTGGGTCAGGCCCGAGCGGCTTGGGGATGATGCAGCCCGAGGGGCGCCCCCAGCAAGGTAAGCTAAAGACATAAGAAAAAGGGATACATGCCACAGGGGCGGACCCACGTGGCCTGGGAATGATGCAGCCCGAGGGGCGCTCCCAGCTAAATAAACTTGGAAAATGTCACCTGGTTCTGCTGATGAAGGGATGTCGGAGCAGCTGAAGGTAATCGGTGGAGGGGTCTCTCCTCACGAGCCACTGGGGCCCTGAGCCTCGGGAGGCTCTGGGTGTCCAGGTGGTTCCTTGAGGACCGTCTCCATCTTTGCCAGGGCGGCGTGGTGTCTGGCCTCCTGAGCAGCGCCGCAAGTTGCGCTGATAAGCGGACGACACGCTCGGCAGGCCAAAAGGCATGCGAACATAGCTGTGCGGTGGGCCCTCGCAGCGTCCACGCACGAAGGCCAGAGAAGCTCCTGAGAGGCGGCCCTGTTGAGCCCTGGGACGTCGATGCAGACGCGCAACCCAGCATCCTCGCCTGGATGGGGAGCTGCGCTTCGCGAGCGGCGGTCGCCGCGCATGGCCCTTACGTCTTGTAGTTCTTGAGTAGTCTTGGTGATGAACTCCTGAGCGGTGGGCGCTCCTCGCCCTGTGTTCTCCTGAGGGAGACATGCCATGAAGCACGCCTCCAAGTGGTGCCCGAGCGCCTCCCTCGTGATGTTGGCAAGGTCTGAGGCCCTCCAGAAGAGAGCCCCCGAGCCCTGCCCGAGAAGGGCGCCGGGCGCGCCTTCCTATGTGACGGAGGGAGGCGCCCCTGGCGCGGACGCTGATCCTGGCGAGGTTCCAGCCGCGAAGCCACCCTCCTGAGGTCCTGCACGGCGCAGCTGCTTCTTCTTCTTGGGGGTGGCCTCAGGAGGGCACTCGCTCTTGCTGTCGGGGTCGTCGATTGCTACAGCTTGAAAGGCGTGCTCAAGGGAGCACACCGCATCTCTTTCTTCACATGGGACCGTGATGATTCCGCCGCTTCCCGGCATCTTGAGGACATTGTAGCCGTGATGGGTCATTGCCATAAACTTGGCCAGGGCTGGATACCCGAGGATGGCGTTGTACGGCAGGCGGATGTGCGCGACATCGAAGTCGATGAGCTCCGTGCGGTAGTTCTTGCGTTCTCCAAAGGTGACAGGGAGGCGGACCTGCCCTATCGGTGTGGTGGAGCCGTCGGTCACCCCTGAGAAAGGCTTGGTAGGCTGAAGCTGGTCATATGGCACTTGGAGGTTGTCGAACGTGTCGACGGACAAGACGTTGAGCCCTGCGCCGCCGTCGATGAGGCACTTGGTGACTTGCACGTTGCTGATGACTAGGGAGCAAAGCATCGGGAGGGCGCCTGCGGTGGCCGCGCACTTGAGCTGATCCGCCGAACTGAAGGTGATGGCGCACTTGGACCACCTAAGCGGGCGTGTGGCCTCAAGCTTGGGAAGGACTGCATTCACTTCACAAGCAAACTGTTTGAAGATACGCTGCGAGGCTGGGGCCTGAGCTCCGCCCAAGATGCAAGCGATAGCGCGCGGCTCCTAGAAGCCCCCAGCCCCCTCGTCTTGATGGTGGTCGTCATTCCTTCTTGGTGGTGGCGGTAGCGGAGGAAGGCCAGCGTCACCTTGAGGACGGTCCTCACGAGGCTGATCCCTCCAGGCGCCCTCGCGAGGCTGATCCTGCCAGCGGTCCTCACGTGGCCGGTCATGCCACTCCTGGCGCGGACCACGGTCATCCCAGCGTCCGCCACCACGTCCTCCTCCTCGGCCCTAGCCCCGGACACTCCGCTCGGGGCGTCGGCCGAAGCGTCCTTCCCGAATGGCTCTGAGCTCTTAATAGTCGCTGGTGTTGTGGGTATGCAGGTTGTGGAAGGCGCAGAACGGTCGGCTGCTCTTGGATGACTCGGGCTGATCTCTGCCGCGCTTGGTGTCCGGCTCCGCCGCGAGCACGACTGATCCCTTGCGCTTCACGTCCTTGGCCTTGGCTTTCTTCTCCTCCGGGTCCGCAGCTGGCAGCTCAAGGAGGGAGAGGCGCCCTTCCTCAGCTCTTGTGCACTTGGTCGCCAGGTTGAACAACTCCTGAGATGTGCACAGCTCCTCGTGGATAGCGAGCTCCTCCTTCATCTTGACGTCACGAACGCCATTAGAGAACGCGGAGATGATGGCCTCGTCCATCACGTTGGGGATCTTGAGACGAACGTTGTTGAAGCGCTGGATGTACTTTTGGAGGGTCTCTCCTGGTTGTTGCTTGATGCAACGCAGGTCTCCCGCGGCCGGTGGGCGGACGCGAGTGTCCTGGAAGTTGGCGACGAAGCGGTCGCGCATCTCGTCCCAGGAGGAGATCGAGCCTGGAGGCAGGTTCAGGAGCCACGAACGGGCGCCGTCTTTGAGCGCCATGGGGAACCAGTTCGCCATGACTTTCTCGTCGCCGTTGGCCGCCTCGATGCTCAGCTCGTAGAGCTGCAAGAACTCTGCGAGGTCAGGGGTGCCGTCGTAGCGAGGAGGCAGATCTGGCCTTAACTTGCCCGGCCAGGCGACGCTACGCAGCTCGGGAGTGAAGGCGCGGCAGCCGGCCGTGGTCTCCAGGGCCCGTCTTAGAGGCGGAGCTTTGTCTTGACGCCCACGCGGCACTTCGGCAAGCTGCGCGGGGCCCGGCCGCGGCAGACGATCCTGGCGCGGCGGTGGAAGGAGCGGCGGAGCGTTCGCTTGCGGTCGAGGAACTTCTTGACAGCTTCTTTCTTCACGCGCGGGCACCGGACGCGGTGGGTCGCGTCATGGAGGCGCGCGCCTTGGCGCCAGGGCGCCGTCTTGGGGCAGAGGTGGCGGAGGTGCTCCATGAGCTACGTCGCCTTTAGCTGGCGGAGGGCGAGGCGGAGAGAAGGACGGCGCAGGGGAGTCCCCTGCGGCGCGGACAAGCTCGGCGATGCGGTCGAGCCAGTCTTCATAGAGGTCGTCGACCGGGCGGTAGCGCAGGAGCTCGTGCGCCATGAGGAGCGTGGCCCGTGCGTCCATGGGAGCGCGACGAGCGTGGGACGATGAACCAGCGGGAGTCGGCGATGGGGTGGCGGTGCAGCCGTCCCGCCGCACCGAGGGGTGCTGCGAGGATGCTTTCTGCTCGTTCCCCGCCGGGCCGGTAGCGGCGTTAGCGGCAGGCGATGGGGAACGACGAGATGTCCCACCGAGGGGAGCCGTCTGAGCGACGCGGGTGGCGAGGGCAGCCCGGCGCTTAGCACGAGCATGGCGAGCGTCCGCCATGGAGACGATGGAGCGACTGGACGCGGAGCAATGGAAAGGAAGCTTCGGCGCGCCCCTACCTGGCACGCCAAATGTCGGATCACGGGTTCCGGCAAAACCCTTAAGGTTCGAACTCTGGGGTGCGCGCGAAGTTGTTTCCCTCCTACCAATCCATGCCCTAGGTTTACTAAGATCTCGCAGACGAACTCGACGAACTCACAACGCAAAAGACACAAGATTTATACTGGTTCGGGCCACCGTTGTGGTGTAATACCCTACTCCAGTGTGGTGGTGGTGGATTTACTCTTGGGCTGCTGATGAACCGTACAAGGGGAAGAACAGCCTCCTGAGGTTGGGGTGTTCTTGTGCTCTGTGGACTTGTCGGTGTGAGGATGGGAGATCGACCCCATCCCCCTACTGTGGTGGCTAGTCCTATTTATAGAGGCCCTGGTCCTCTTCCCAAATATTGAGCGGGAAGGGAGCCAACAATGGCCAATTTGAAAGGGGACAGCTAGTACAACTTATCCTGACAAAAGTAGTCTTCGCCTGCAAAAGGCTCTAGTGGTGACGCCGCCTTGGGCTCCATGGTGACCTCCGTCTTGCCATCCTGCTGGTCTTGGTCTCGTTGCACTGATATGGAAACATTTGCTTGATGCCTCGGTACTCCGCGATTGCGCTTGCCTCCTTAGCACCAAAGCGGAAACAAGGACACTGCATACGCTGGCGCCCGCCTGGTCTCGATCGTCATGGCTCACGTCACGAGAACCTCGTGAGGTTTGCCTTGCCTTGATCTCTCCGCTCCTCGCGAGCCAACCTGGTGAGGCCGCTCCTGAGGAGGTCTTGTGTCATCTGCCTCGCGAGGCTTGGCCCCTCGCGAGGGTCTTGAATGCCTTGTCGATGAAGATTGGTCGTACGGGCCCTCGAGCAGAGCCACGCCGTGGGCCGCAGGGAGGCAAGTCTGGGGACCCCCGTTCCCAGAACGCCGACATAAGTCTTGGCAGATTTTAGCAACTTAGCACTAGTCAAGTAAACAACCTACACATGCAAGTCTAAGAGTATTGCAGCGGAATGTAAAACATTGCATATGAAGGTAAAGGGATGAGTTTGGAGGGAGCAAACTCAATGTATACATGGAGATTTTTGGTGTGGTTTTGATAGGTGCTGCTATCGTACATCCACGTTGGTGGAGACTTCAACCCACGAAGGGTAACGGTTGCGCGAGTCCACGGAGGGCTCCACCCACGAAGGGTCCAAGAAGAAGCGACCTTGTCTATCCCACCATGGCTATCGCCCACGAAGGACTTGCCTCACTGGGGTAGATCTTCACGAAGTAGGCGATCTCCTTGCCCGTACAAACTCCTTGGTTCAACTCCACAATCTTGAAAGAGGCTCCCAAGTGACACCTAACCAATCTAGGAGACACCACTCTCCAAAAGGTAATAGATGGTGTGTTGATGATGAACTCCTTGCTCTTGTGCTTCAAATGATAGTCTCCCAACACTCAACTCTCTCTCTCATGGATTTGGATTTGGTGGAAAGATGATTTGAGTGGAAAGCAAGTTGGAGAAGGCTAGAGATCAAGATTCATATGGTTGGAATGGAATATCTTGACCTCAACACATGAGTAGGTGGTTCTCTCTCAGAAAATGTATGGTGGAAGTGTAGGCATGTTCTGATGGCTCTCTCCGCGAGTGAAGAGTTTGTGGAGGGGTATATATAGCCTCCACACAAAATCTAACCTTTCCACACAAATCACCAAATTCAGTGGGACCGAATAATGAAACTCGGTCAGACCGACTTAGTTCAAAATGTGAACGGTAGGATTTTCGGTGGGACCGACATGTCAACTCGGTGAGACCGATTTCATTAGGGTTAGGGCATAACGTAATCTCGGTGAGACCGATTACACAAACTCGGTGGGACCGATTTTGGTAAAAAGCTAACAGAGAGTTGGTCAGGCAAACTCGGTGGGACCGATTTGCTCATCTTGGTAAGACCGAAACGTTACGAAGGGGAAACAGAGAGTTTGCATTGCGAACTCAGTGGGACCGATCGCTCATCTCGGTTGGACCGAGACGTTACGATGGGAAACAGAGAGTTTGCAATCCCATCTCGGTGAGACCGAGATCCCTATCGGTGAGACCGAAATGACTAGGGTTTTGTGGCAGTGGCTATGTCAACTAAACTCAGTGGCACCGGATAGAAAGTTTCGGTGGGGTCGAGTTTGACTTTTGGTTTGGGACATATGTGGATATGAGAAAGTGGTTGAGGGTTTTGAGCATATCACTAAGCATTTTGAGCAAGCAACCCATTAAGCAGCACCTCATCCCCTTTTAATAATATTGACTTTCCTATGGACTCAACGTGATCTTGGATCACTAAAAGTAAAATGTAGAGTCTTGAGCTTTAGAGTTTGAGCCAATCTTTTGTCCTTAGCATTTTGAGGGGTCCACATTCGTAGTCCATGCCATGCCAATCATTTTGCTTTCCTGAAATATTTATCTCGAAATTGCATTAGCTCAATGAGCTATATGTTTTTAGGGATTACCAAAACCACCCAGGGATAGTTGCACTTTCAATCTCCCCCTTTTTGGTAATTGATGACAACATATAGATCAAAGCTTTGACAAATGAGCATAAGATTGAAATACATCGTCGCTTTAAGAAGTATGTGATAAGCAAGAGCTCCCCCTAAATTTGTGCATTATTTAAGATTTGCGTTTGAATGCAAATGAACAATCGATTAGGATCATGGGTCACTCTTCCATGTCACATACATCTTGGTGGAGCGCTCAAAATGATAGAGAATTAAAAGCATGCACTCATCACCAAGCAAAGTGGATGATCATATAAGAGATATGA
Organism: Aegilops tauschii subsp. strangulata; assembly: GCF_002575655.3. NCBI lineage: Eukaryota > Viridiplantae > Streptophyta > Magnoliopsida > Poales > Poaceae > Aegilops > Aegilops tauschii. Next base: position 328,580,504 of record NC_053040.3, read on the forward strand.
GAGTTAATATCATCCAAGCAAGCATTAAAGTAGCATATGATCAAACACATGATCAAACAAGTATCTCACACAGACATAGAGTAAAGTGTATCAACCAAGCACACAAGTTCAACCAAAAGCAAGAGAGATAAAAGGCAGAACACTATCTCTCGAAGCCTATGATCTATACATATTTTCCCCCCTTTGGCGACAAATTACCAAAAAGTTCAAAAATGCATAGTGCTATGCGTCTCTCAGGCTTGGTCTTCGGGAGGTGGTGTAGAGAGAACTCCAAGAACGAAGGCATCTGTTGATGTAGTTGGAGCTGGTGGAGTGGCTGCTGGAGGTGGCACTGAAGCTGTGGCTGCTGGTGCTGATGCTGTGGCTCTTGAGTCAGGTACAGGCACTGCAGCAGACCTCTGTCCTCTAGGCACTCGCTGAAAAGCATCAGTAGTTGCCTTCCCTTTCCTCTCTTCTGCTTCCTCCCGGAGCTGCTCAACTGCTATTTGTATCTCAGTTACCTTCAGATCAAGATCATAAAATTTTGTCTCTATGATCCTCTCCAGACTCTCCTGGTTTTGAGTCAGGGTGGCCAAGCCCTTCTCAATCCTCAGTGTAGATTGGATCAGATAAGCCAGCTGATCTTGCGTACTCTTCAGGAAAACTTGAGATGCTTCCTCAACACTTGGCATCTTGGCAGCTTTCTCAGCCTTAGCTTTGGCTGTCTTCTCTTGTGCTTGAGCTGATGATGGTTCCTCCTCATTCATCACTACAGTGTTGTCTTCAAAATCAGGATATAGGGGTAGATGCTCCTTGTCCAACAAATATATGCCTGTGCCCATCTTAGAATTGATGAGCTCCTGAATATGTGGAGCATACCCACAACTTCTCTTTTGGTCAGCAACTGTCCTCTTGATTGTCTCTACAATCAAACTCATGACCTTGAACTTCTGAGGGACATCAAAAAGCTCTAGAAGGTTGATAGAATGTCCTCTGATCATCTTGTGATCTCCTGACTTGGGTAGCAGAGTGTGCCTTAGGATGGTGTTGATGGTAGGCAGACCAGACAACAGATAGTGTACAGATCCAAGCTTGTGTGTCTCCAAAGCTTTGTCAGGGATCTCTTTGTACATGTTTACCATTGAGTTGTAGTCTTTCTTCTTATTTGCATAGACATCCAAGTCACCTTCATGTTCCTCTGGGGCATTGATCAATTTAGCCCATTCTTCAACAGTGGATTGGTACCTAGTACCTTCAGACATCCATATGATCTTCCCATCTGGATAAAAGTGAGGAGTGGAGTAAAACTGCATGATCAGCTCATCATTCCATTTTGTGACCTTCTGCCCAACAAATTTGTCAACTCCACATGCTTCGAAGCTGTCATATACTCCTGGGAAGTGATCTTCCTTCTCCTTGATGTACTCCCAATCAACCCATCTCATGTCACATACAATTGGCTTCTTGTCAAGCAAAATTGTCTCATAGAAGTCTTGCTGTTCTTTTGTATGAAATCTGTAATCAACTGCAGTCTTCCTCCTCACAGCATAGGGATCAGACTGTCTCCACAATCTCAGTCCAGCATCCTTTCTGATGTGCATGTCCTCAGCTACTGGATGAGCATCATTGTGGTCTGGAATCTTGGGTTTCAATTTTCTCAAAATGAGAGAATCATCATCCTCTTCTTCAGCTTGAGGCACTGGGGCCTTGTTCTTCTCTTCAGCAGGAATACTTCTGGTGTTCCTCTTGGGCTTAGGGGGTTTCTGAGTTTGAGCTTTGGGAGCAGACTTGGGCTTTGATGGAGCAGCCCCTGACTTGATTGCATCTCCCATAAGCTTCTGAGCTTTTGGTGCTCGAGCATCCTCTTCTTCTTCTTCTGAATCTCTTACCATAGTTGATTTCCCAAGAACTTTTTAAGTAGTGGTTCTTGCCCTCTTCTTTTTCTTGTCCTCTCCTGCTGCTTCACCATCATCTGATTCTATGGTGAATTTCATTGTCTCTCTTGTTGCAACCTTCCTTGGCTTTGACACTGGGACTCTTCTGGCAGGTGATTTCTTGTTCAGGCCTGGCTTAGTTGCAGCAGCTGTGCCATACTCTTTCTTCAGTACTTTCTTCTTTGTGGTAGCTTCATCCTCAATAGCCACATAGTCCTCATCCTCAGAGTCTGAGGTTCTCTTCTTCCTTGCTCTAGTGGCTGCCTTGGGCAGGTTACTAGGTGTGCTTCTACTGCCCTCATCATAGCTGCTTGAGGGATCTGAACCCTCACTCAATTGCACTTGTTCCTCAGATTTGTTCTAACTGTCGCTCTGGTCAGACATCTTGGCAAACCCACTGACACCAAACCCTGTGGGTAGATGTAGATGACGTAGAGTGGATGAGAATCACAAAGTGCAGAGTTTTTGCAAAACAGATGACTCAAAAACTTAGTTTTAGTTCTCCACAGAAAGCATTTTGGAGCTACCGATTTGATAAACTCGGTGATACCGAAGCAATTTTGGAGCCTAAACTAGTGAACTCGGTCAGACCGAGTCACAGTTCGGTGGCACAGAGACTGCTAGGGTTTTACAGAGAATCGAACTCGGTCACACCGATGTGCAGTTTTCGGTCAGACCGAAAATGCATGTGCTATGGCCTAAGACAAATTGGTGAGACCGATTTCTACAACTCGGTCGGTCCAAGATGAGTTCGGCGGAGACCCAACCCAAAATTTTCAAATAAAATCTAACCTAAAGGATGTTTTCTGTGGATAGAATGTTTGCATACGTGGTAAAGATCATGACAAAGCAATGTGCTATGAATCGGAGTTAAGGAATTAGCACATAGAGTCGAACCCATACCCTAGTTCGGCGGAGGTTCACTACGGCGACAACGGCGGAGCAGATTTCCATTGACGGCGATGGAAACCAGCGGCGGGAGGTTGCTGGCGGTGAGGAGACGATCCGAAGACCCGAGGAGGCAGAGCATGACAGACACGCGGGCTGAGGAGTTTGAAGAAATTTTCAAAATCTCACCCATGGGTTTATATATCCCGACCCTGTCGGTGTGGCCGAGTGGAACAACTCTGTGGCACCGAGATGCAGAATCGCAAGCGGTTACTGCAACTCGATGTGACCGAAAAGTTCAAATCGGTTGCACCGAGATGGAAAACCTAGATCAACTTAGCGATCTCGGTGTGACCGAAGTGGATGACTCGGTCATACCGAAAAGCACAAAGAGGTTTTGGAAGTTTAAGTCTATGACGAATCGGGGACTCCGAGTGCTCCTCATACAGAGTGGTTCGAATCTGACTTGATCAAACTTTGTGATGTAGCATGAATAGAGTTTGAGACGAGAAAAACATAGATAGCTAGAGGGAGTTCTTAGGCATTCTTGTCCATCCATTCGGCAAAAGAGAAAAAGCCAAACATACAAAACAACAAATGGATGTCCTCGAATGAGTAAAATATGCAACCAACATGCTCACACAATAAAATGGCAAATGAAATATGTGACAAAGTGTCGTGGTATTCTCACGGGGGGGGGGGGGGTGTGAGTCGGCAGATGCCACAAGGGCTTTGTGTGAGGGTAAGACTGCTGCTGATAGGACCGGGAGCGGGTATGCGAGTAGCACGCGCTAGTTTACCCAGGTTCGGGGCTCTCCGGAGAGATAATACCCCTACTCCTGCATGTCTGAGCATATATATCTGGGGTGTACATCGGGCAGTACAAAGTGCTCCTAGAGCTGTATCTGGGGGCAGTGCCATGGGCATCTAGCTCCGTATATGCATGCACCAGGCATGCTTTAGTGGCCGGCCATGAGCATGGCCGTATGTGGTGCTTGGGCATGCATGCCCGTGGGAATGGATGGATGGATGGCTAGCTAGCTCTCTTGCTAGCTAGCTTGCTTGTTGTGTACGTGAGTCCATCCATGGATGGATGGATGTGTGTCTCCTTTTATAGGAGAGGGTAGCTTAGTATGTAAGCTAGCTAGTGGGCATGGGTAAGGCATGGTGCATGTCATGCTTGTCCCCTGGGTCACTTCATAAATAGTGCCAGGGGACAAGTGACACTATACATGATGGCGGGGATGACACGTGAATAGTGCTCGGGTACGACCGTCTCGTCGGTGTCTTGTCGATGCCGGGTCGGACTGCAGTCGGCAGCCGGCTAGTCGATGCAGTCGGTCAGCTGGCAGCCGGCCGGGTGGAGCAGTCGGACGGGGAGCCGGCAGGAGCGGCCGGGCAGTCGGACTGAGGGGCTTTGCTAGCCCCGATGTCTTGAAATATTGTCTCGCCGTCTTCGGGATACCCGTGTCCAATTACTCTGACAGTAGCCCCCAAGCCTCCGGGCAACTTGGCAAAGTCGGGCGGAGGTTTTTTCGTGAGTGTTCATGGAAATGATCATGCAAAAGAGAAAGTTAGTCCATGCAGATATGTCAAGTGATTGCTTTTTAGCACTGCAAGTTTTATGCGGAGGGTGCCGACTCGGTTTCTTCCGAGCCCCCTTCAATCTTTTCATGTTCCCTCCGCTCTTTGGCTTGTGCTCTCGCTTGCCGGACAGCCGCTCTGCGGTCTGTGGCTGAGAGTGGGCCGCGGAGTGGAGTGTACAATACTCAGACTCTGGGAGCGAATTTAACCGAGTAGATACTCATAAAGAAAACGGTCGGGTCGCCCGAAGCGTTTTTCTTCCCGGACGTTTTTCGCGTGGGTGGCCTTCAGCGTTCACTCTTGCCAGTCGGACAGCCGCTCTGCGGTTTGTGACTAAGAGTGGGCTTTTCATATCGCGCACGCTACTAAGCCGTCTGCGGGAACTAATGTTTCAGGCCAAGCGGCCAGCCCCCGGGCCAACTCTGGCTGGCGTCGGGGCGAACAGTGTTGCAACTGTAATGAAATGCGGAGATAGCCCCCGAGCATCGCTCGGGGTTATCCGTGCTCTCGCGGTGAAAAAATCTGCGGGTGAGGAGCTCACATTGGTTTTCGTGTAGCCGAGGCGGAGTTTGCCAAAGAGAGCCGGCGCACCCGCTGGGTGTAGCCTTCGAGCCCCTGGTCGCTCGAAGGAGGGTCCCGGCCGGTCAGGCGGCGAGGCGTCTTACAGCACCCGTTTTCTTCTTCTGTCGGTTGCTGGCAGCCGGACGAAACTCTTCTCCTGTCTCCGTGGGGGCGCGCCAGCGCACCCACTGGGTGTAGCCCCCGAGATTCGGGCCGACTGCTGAGCAGTCGGGCCGGATCTTCCGGCAACGACTTTGTCTTCTTTCCTCGCGGGGGCGCGTCAGCGCTCCCGCTGGGTGTAGCCCCCGAGATTCGGGCCGACTGCTGAGCAGTCGGGCCGGATCTCCCGGCGACTACTCTGTCTTCTCTCCTCGTGGGAGCGCGTCAGCGCACCCGCTGGGTGTAGCCCCCGAGATTCGGGCCGACTGCTGAGCAGTCGGACCGGATCTCCCGGCGACTACTCTGTCTTCTCTTCTCGCGGGGGCGCGTCAGCGCCCCCGCTGGGTGTAGCCCCCGAGATTCGGGCCGACTGCTGAGCAGTCGGGCCGGATCTCCCGGCGACTACTTTGTCTTCTCTCCTCGCGGGGGCGCGTCAGCGCACCCGCTGGGTGTAGCCCCTGAGATTCGGGCCGAGGTTCGACCGGCCAGGCGTCGAGGCGGACAGGCAGGCCAGGTCGCGTCCGGCCGTCCGAGTGACGAAGCAGGCGGACGGATAGACGGAGTTTTTCCTTTTCTTTGTCCCAGCCGACCTCTTTATTTCCTTCTCTCTTCTTCTTCTTCTTTTTTTTTTTGCACTCGGCCCTTGACTTTTCAGTCGGACTCCTCCTCCCTTTCTCTATTTCTTGTCCCCGCGTGGGCAGCCGGCACGGCAATGGAGGAGGAGCGCAGCCGGCCACCGCGCTCGAGCCGGCTGAGCAGCCGGCCGGATGCGGGGAAGGGGGGAGCCGGCCTTGGAGCAGGAGGTCGGGCAGGCGATGGGCATGGGTGTAGGCGGAGCCGCGAGCCGGCGCGGAGCAGAGGAGGCCCGTGGCCAAGCTGGCGGGGCCGGCGAGCGGCGAGCCGGCGCGGAGCAGAGGAGGCCCGTGGCCGAGCTGGCGGGGCCGGCGAGCGGCGAGCCGGCCCGGCGCGCGCGGGGAGGCGGAGGCGGGTCGGGGGCCGTGGAGCCACGCGGCGGACGGAGGCGGGCGAGCAGGTGAGGCCGCCTGGCGCCGGAGCCGCAGTCGGCCGGGGCGGCGGGCGGACAGGCGGGGCCGTCAGGCGCCGGGGCCGGATTCGGCCGGGGCGGCGGGCGGGCAGGCGAAGCCGCCTGGCTCCGGAGCCGGAGTCGGCCGGGACGGCGGGTGCGCAGGTCGAAGCCACCAGGCGCCGGGGCCGGAGTCGGCCGGGTCGGCGGGCGCGCAGGCGAAGCCGCCAGGCGCCGGGCCAGGAGTCGGCCGGGGCGGCGGGCGCGCAGGTCAAGTGTCTTCCTTGCTTGCGTACAATATCCGCAAATTGCTTACTTCCGGCAAGGCTCTTGTAAACACCTTTCTCTATAATATCCTTCAATAAGCTATTTTCTTGCTCAAGTGTAACTTGGCTAAGAGAATCATTAGTGGAATCAAGAGAACTACTAGAAGCAACAACATTGGATTTGGCATGGTTATTCTTACTACTAGATGAAGAATCTTTCTTACTCTTGTTGCTAGATTTTATTTGTGGCATGTAAGTAGACAAGGGTAAACGCTTGGCAATGTAAGAAGAACTTTTCTTGCAAAGATCATCATTGATTGCCTTTAAGAACTCATGCTCTTGCTCAAGGTTGGGCTTTTCAAAGCGTAGCTTCTCATGAGTTTTTAAAAGTTCTCGATGATCTTCCAAGGTAGTTTCATGAGCTAACTTAAGAGTGTTTAGTTCTTTAGTTAGACGCTCAATCTCCTTCTTATCATCGTCATTCATTTTATCTTGATTAGCATGATTAATAGCAGGTTCATAATAGTTTCATAACTAGAGTTGTCAACAAGTAAATCATCATCTCCTAGCAAATCATCTTCATCACTATTGAAATCAACATACTCAGGGTGTGATACCTTTGGGCCTTTAGCAATGAAGCATCTTCCAATTCCTTCATTTGGTGAGTCAAATATGTCGTAGGAGTTGGTTGACACAAGTGCTAGACCGGAAACACCTTCATCTTGAGTATATTCGGAGTCGAAGTGATAACTTCTTTCGGAGTGATGGTCGGAGTCGGAACCGGATACCCATTCACCAACGTGATCTTGATGTCTTCGTTTTGTGTAGCTCTTTGATGATTTGTCCTTCCTTTCCAAATCCTTGCTTCTCCGAGAGGTTCTACGTTCGTAACGATCATCTCTACTCCTTCTCTCTCTTGATGGTGATTCTTCTCTTCTACTTCTTCGTTTGGGAGAATCTTCTCTTCTTTTGTAGGGAGCCGTACACTCATTGGAGTAGTGTCTGGGTCTTCCACAATTGTAGCAATTTTGTTCATGACTTGAAGATCTTTTGTCATTGTAGGACCTTGACTTGGAACTTCTCTCCTTGCTTCTACTCTTGTAGAACTTGTTGAAGTTCTTAACCATTAGGCTCAATTCTTCATTGAAGGTTTGTTTCTCACTTGATGATGTGGGAGCATCACATGAGGCTTTGTAAGCACCGCTCGACTTGTTGTGGAGCTCTTCCTTATCCTTAAGTGACATCTCATGAGAAACAATTCTTCCAATGACTTCCGTTGGCTTGAGATCTTTGTAATTGGGCATCATTTGGATCAATGTGCACACGATATCATATTTTCCATCCAAGGCTCTTAGGATCTTCTTGATGATGAATTTGTCGGTCATCTCTTCACTTCCTAAGCCGGCAATCTCATTTGTGATGAGAGCAAGCCTAGAGTACATTTCAGCGACACCTTCACCATCCTTCATTTTGAACTTGTCAAGTTGACTTTGAAACACATCCAATTTGGATTCCTTGACGGAGTCGGTACCCTTGTGCATATCAATCAACGTATCCCAAATTTCCTTTACATTCTCAAGACGGCTGATTTTGTTGAATTCTTCGGGGCACAATCCGTTGAAGAGAATATCACATGCTTGAGCATTGTATTACAACATCTTCAACTCTTCCGCGGTAGCTTCACGATTCGGTTCTCTCCCATCAAAGAATTCACCTTGCAAGCCAATACACACAATAGCCCAAACGGCGGGGTTATGTCCAAGAATATGCATTTTCATCTTGTGTTTCCAACTAGCGAAATTTGTACCATCAAAGTAAGGACCTCTACAGTGGTAATTTCCCTCGCTAGACGCCATACTCTCCTATGTTGTGAAACCAAGGCTATGATCACCAAAAGCTATGGAAATCAAGGCAAAAGAAGACCAAAGCTCTGATACCACTTGTAGGATCGAAAGTATGTCTAGAGGGGGGGTGATTAGACTACTTGACCAAATAAAAACCTAGCCTTTTCCCAATTTTAAGTCTTGGAAGATTTTAGCAACTTAGCACTGCTCAAGTAAACAACCTACACATGCAAGTCTAAGAGTATTACAACGGAATGTAAAACATTGCATATGAAGGTAAAGGGAGGAGTTTGGAGGGAGCAAACGCAATGTAGACACGGAGATTTTTGGCGTGGTTCTTATAGGTGGTGCTATTGTACATCCACGTTGGTGGAGACTTCAACCCACGAAGGGTAACGGTTGCGCGAGTCCACGGAGGGCTCCACCCACGAAGGGTCCACGAAGAAGCGACCTTGTCTATCCCACCATGGCCATTGCCCACGAAGGACTTGCCTCACTAGGGTAGATCTTCACGAAGCAGGCGATCTCCTTGCCCGTACAAACTCCTTGGTTCAACTCCACAATCTTGACGGAGGCTCCCAAGTTACACCTAACGAATCTAGGAGACACCACTCTCCAAAAGGTAATAGATGGTGTGTTGATGATGAACTCCTTGCTCTTGTGCTTCAAATGATAGTCTCCCCAACACTCAACTCTCTCTCACGGATTTGGATTTGGTGGAAACATAATTTGAGTGGAAAGCAAGTTGGAGAAGGCTAGAGATCAAGATTCATATGGTTGGAATGGAATATCTTGACCTCAACACATGAGTAGGTGGTTCTCTCTCAGAAAATGTATGGTGGAAGTGTAGGCATGTTCTGACGGCTCTCTCCACGAGTGAAGAGTGGGTTGGGGGGTATATATAGCCTCCACACAAAATCTAACCGTTACACACAAATCACCAAACTCGGTGGGACCGAACAATGAAACTCGGTCAGACCGACTTAGTTCAAAATGTGAACGTTAGGATTTTCGGTGGGACCGACATGTCAACTCGGTGAGACCGATTTCATTAGGGTTAGGGCATAACGTAATCTCGGTGAGACCGATTACACAAACTCGGTGGGACCGATTTTGGTAACAAGCTAACACAGAGTTGGTCAGGCAAACTCGGTGGGACCGATTCGCTCATCTCGGTAAGACCGAAACGTTACGAAGGGGAAACAGAAAGTTTGCATTGCGAAATCGGTGGGACCGATTGCTCATCTCGGTTGGACCGAGACGTTATGAAGGGAAACAGAGAGTTTGCAATCCCATCTCGGTGAGACCGAGACCCCTATCGGTGAGACCGAAATGACTAGGGTTTTGGGGCAGTGGCTATGTTAACTGAACTTGGTGGCGCCGGATAGAAAGTTTCGGTGGGGCCGAGTTTGACTTTTGGTTTGGGACATATGTGGATATGAGAAAGTGGTCGAGGGTTTTGGAGCATATCACTAAGCATTTTGAGCAAGCAAGCCATTAAGCAACACCTCATCCCCTTTTAATAGTATTGTTTTTCCTATGGACTCAATGTGATCTTGGATCACTAAAAGTAAAATATAGAGTCTTGAGCTTTAGAGTTTGGGCCAATCTTTTGTCCTGAGCATTTTGAGGGGTCCGCATTCCTAGTCCATGCCATGCCAATCATTGAGCTTTCCTGAAATATTTATCTTGAAATAGCATTAGCTCAATGAGCTATATGTTGTTAGGAATTACCAAAACCACCCAGGGATTGAATTCAACCATTGACTGAGGCATAGGGAATGACTTTCATTCTCTTTCTATTTTCTGCCGTGGTCGTGTTTTGAGTCTTACTCAACTTTACACCTTGCAATACAGGCAAGAAATCCTTCTTTGACTATTCCATTTTGAACTACTTCAAAAAATCTTGTCAAGGTATGTACTCATTGAAATTTTTTATCAAGCGTCTTGATATATCTCTATAGATCTTGATGCCCAATATGTAAGCAACTTCACTGAGGTCTTTATACATTATTTCTAATCAACAATATGTCATTCACATATACTTATCAGAAATGCTTTAGTGCTCCCACTCACTTTCTTGTAAATACAGGCTTCACCACAAGTCTGTATAAAACTATATGCTTTGATCAACTCATCAAAGCATATATTCCAACTCCGAGATGCTTGTACCAGTCCATAGATGGATCGCTGGAGCTTGCACACTTTGTTAGCACCTTTAGGATTGACAAAACCTTCTTGTTGCATCATATACAACTATTCTTTAAGAGATCCATTAAGGAATGTAGTTTTGACATCCATTTGCCAGTTTTCATAAAATGTGGCAATTGCTAACATGATTCAGAGAGACTTAAGCATCGCTACGAGTGAGAAATCTCATCGTAGTCAACACCTTGAACTTGTCGAAAACCTTTCTGCGACAATTCGAGCTTTGTAGATAGTAACACTACCATCAGCGTTCGTCTTCCTCTTGAAGATCCATTTATTCTCAATCGTTTGCCGATCATCGGGCAAGTCAATCAAAGTCCATACTTTGTTCTCATATATGGATCCCATCTCAGATTTCATGGCCTCAAGCCATTTCACGGAGTCTGGGCTCATCATCGCTTCCTCATAGTTCGTAGGTTCATCATGGTCTAGTAACATGACTTCTAGAACAGGATTACCGTACCACTCTGGTGTGGATCTTACTTTCGTTGACCTACGCGGTTCGGTAGTAAATTGATCAGAAGATTCATGAGCATTATCATTAGCTTCCTCACTAATTGGTGTAGGAATCACTGGAACTGATTTCTGTGATGAACTACTTTCCATTAAGGGAGCAGGTATAATTACCTCATCAAGTTCTACTTTCCTCCCACTCACTTCTTTCGAGAGAAACTCCTTCTCTAGAAAGGATCCATTCTAAGCAACAAATATCTTGCTTTCGGATCTGTGATAGAAGGTGTACCCAACAGTCTCCTTTGGGTATCCTATGAACATGCATTTCTCCGATTTGGGTTCGAGCTTATCAGGTTGAAGCTTTTTCACATAAGCATCGCAGCCCCAAACTTTAAGAAACGACAACTTGGGTTTCTTGCCAAAACACAGTTCATATGGTGTCGTCTCAATGGATTTGGATGGTGCCCTATTTAACGTGAATGCAACTGTCTCTAATGCATAACCCCAAAACAATAGTGGTAAATCGGTAAGAGACATCATAGATTGCACCATATCTAATAAAGTACAGTTACGATGTTCGGACACACCATTACGCATTGTTCCAAATGAAGACCAAACTCATAACTCAAATATTCACCTCCACGATCAGATCGTAGAAACCTTACTTTCTTGTTACGATGATTTTCCACTTCACTCTGAAATTCTTTGAACTTTTCAAATGTTTCAGACTTATGTTTCATCAAGTAGATATACCCATATCTGCTCAAATGAATCTGTGAAGGTCAGAAAATAACGGTACCCGCCGCAAGCCTCAACACTCATCGGGCCGCATACATCAGTATGTATTATTTCCAATAATTCAGTTGCTCGCTCCATTGTTTCAGAGAACAGAGTCTTAGTCATCTTGCCCATGAGGCATGGTTTGCAAGCATCAAGTGATTCATAATCAAGTGATTCCAAAATCCCATCATCATGGAGTTTCTTCATGCGCTTTACACCAATATGACCTAAACGGCAGTGCCACAAATATGTTGCACTATCATTATCAACTTTTCATCTTTTGGCATCAATATTATGAATATGTGTATCACTACGATCGAGATTCAGTAAACCATTTATATTGAGTGTATGACCATAGAATGTTTTATTCATGTAAATAGAACAAATTATTCTTTGACTTAAATGAATAACCGTATTGCAATAAACATGATCCAATCATATTCATGCTCAACGCAAACACCAAATAACATTTATTTTAGGTTCAACACTAATCCCGAAGGTAAAAGGAGTGTGCGGTGGTGATCTTATCAGCCTTGGAATCACTTCCAACTCACGTCATCACCTCGCCCTTAACTAGTCTCCGTTTATTTTGCAACTCCCGTTTCGAGTTACTACTCTTAGCAACTGAACCAGTATCAAATACTGAGGGGTTGCTATAAACACTAGTAAAGTACACATCAATAACATGTATATCAAATATAACTTTGTTCACTTTGCCATCCTTCTTATCCGCCAAGTATCTAGGGCAGTTCCACTTCCAGTTACCATTTCCTTTGCAGTAGAAGCACTCAGTTCCAGGGTTAGGTCTAGCTTTGGGTTTTTTCACGGGAGTGGCAACTTGCTTGCCATTCTTCTTGAAGTCCCCTTTCTTTCCCTTGCCCTTTTATTTGAAACTAGTGGTCTTGTTAACCATGAACATTTGATGCTTTTCTTGATTTCTACCTTCGTCGATTTCAGTATCACGAGGAGCTCGGGAATTGTTTTCGTCATCCCTTGCATATTATAGTTCATCACGTAGTTCCAGTAACTTGGTGATAGTGACGAGAGAACTCTGTCAATCACTATCTTATCTGGAAGATTAACTCCCACTTGATTCAAGCGATTCTAGTACTCAGACATTCTGAGCGCATGCTCACTGGTTGAGCTATTCTCCTCCATCTTGTAGGCAAAGTACTTGTCAGAGGTCTCATACCTCTTGACTCAGGCATGAGTCTGAAATACCAATTTCAGCTCTTGGAACATCTTATATGCTCTGTGGCATTCAAAACGTTTTTGAAGTCCCGGTTCTAAGCCGTAAAGCATGGCGCACTGAACTATCAAGTAGTTATCCTACCGAGCTTGCCAAATGTTCATAACGTCTGCATCTGCTCCTGCAATAGGTTCGTCACCTAGTGGTGCATCAAGGACATAATTCTTCTGTGCAGCAATGAGGATAATCCTTAGATCACGGACCTAGTCCGCATTATCTTTCAACATATTTTTTCTCTAGGAACATATCAAAAAATAAACGGGGAGCTACATCGCGAGCTATTGATCTACAACATAGTTATGCAAATACTATCAGGACTAAGTTCATGATAAATTAAAGTTCAATTAATCATATTACTTAAGAACTCCAACTTAGATAGACATCCCTCTAATCATCTAAGTGATCACGTGATCCATATCAACTAAACCATGTCCGATCATCACGTGAGATGGAGTAGTTTTCAATGGTGAACATCACTATGTTGATCATATCTACTATATGATTCACGCTCGACCGTTCGGTCTCATTGTTCTGAGTCCATATCTGCATATGCTAGGCTCGTCAAGTTTAACCCGAGTATTCTGCGTGTGCAAAACTGGCTTGCACCCGTTGTATGTGCACGTACAGCTTATCACACCCGATCATCACGTGGTGTCTCGGCACGACGAACTGTCGCAACGGTGCATACTCAGGGAGAACACTTGTGCCTTGAAATTTAGTGAGAGATCATCTTATAATGCTACCGCCGTACTAAGCAAAATAAGATGCATAAAGGATAAACATCACATGCAATCAATATAAGTGATATGATATGGCCATCATCATCTTGTGCCTTTGATCTCCATCTCCAAAGCACCGTCATGATCACCATCGTCACCGGCTTGACACCTTGATCTCCATCGAAGCATCGTTATCGTCTTGCCAACTATTGCTTCTACGACTATCGTTACCGCTTAGTGATAAAGTAAAGCAATTACACGGCGACTGCATTTCATACAATATAGCGACAACCATATGGCTCCTGCCAGTTGCCGATAACTGTTACAAAACATGATCATCTCATACAGCAACAATTTATATATCATCACGTCTTGACCATATCACATCACAACATACCCTGCAAAAACAAGTTAGACGTCCTCTACTTGTTGTTGCACATTTTTCGTGGCTGCTACGGGTTTAGCAAGAACCGTTCTTACCTACGCATCAAAAACCACAACGATTTTTCGTCAAGTGTGTTGTTTTAACCTTCAACAAGGACCAGGCGTAGTCACACTCAATTCAACTAAAATTGGAGAAACAGACACCCACTAGCCACCTGTGTGCAAAGCATGGTGGTAGAACCAGTCTCATGAACGCGGTCATGTAATGTCGGTCTGGGCCGCTTCATCCAACAATACCGCCGAATCAAAGTATGACATGCTGGTAAGCAGTATGACTATTATCGCCCACAACTCTTTGTGTTCTACTCGTGCATATAACATCTACGCATAGACCTGGCTCATATGCCACTGTTGGGGAACGTAGTATTTCAAAAATTTCTATGATCACGCAAGATCTATCTAGGAGAAGCATAGCAACAAGCGGGGAGAGTGTGTCCCCGTACCCTCGTAGACCAAAAGCGGAAGCGTTAAGTAACGCGGTTGATGTAGTCGAACGTCTTCACGATCCAACCGATTAAGTACCAAACGCACGGCACCTCCGCGATCTGCACACGTTCAGCTCGGTGACGTCCCTCAAACTCTTGATCCAGTTGAGGCCGAGGGAGAGTTTCGTCAGCATGACGGCGTGGTGACGGTGACGATGAAGTTACCGGCGCAGGGCTTCGCCTAAGCACTACGACGATATGACCGAGGTGTGTAACTGTGGAGGGGGCACCGCACACAGCTAAGACAAATCTTGAGTGTCTCTGGGGTGCCCCCTGGCCACGTATATAAAGTAGGGGAGGGAAGAGGTGGCCGGCCCTAGGGGGGTGCGCCAGGTTCGGAGTAGCAGAGAAGGACAGAGAGGGAGAGGGAGAAGGAAAGGGGGGCCGCGCCCCCACCCCTTGTCCAATTCGGTTTGGGCAGGGGGAGGCGCGCACCACCTCTTGGCCCTTCTCCCCTCTCTCCACTAAAGCCCAATAGGGCCCATTACTTCTCCCGGTGAATTCCCGTAACTCCCCGGTACTTCGAAAAATACCAGAATCACTCGGAACCTTTCCGATGTCCGAATATAGCCTTCCAATATATCGATCTTTATGTCTCGACCATTTCGAGATTCCTCGTCATGTCTATGGTCTCATCCGGGACTCCGAACAACCTTCGGTACATCAAATCACATAACTCATAATACCAATCGTCATCGAACGTTAAGCATGCGGACCCTACGGGTTCGAGAACTATGTAGACATGACCGAGACACATCTCCGGTCAATAACCAATAGCGGAACCTGGATGCTCATATTGGCTCCTACATATTCTACGAAGTTTTTTATCGGTCAAACCGCATAACAACATACGTTGTTCCCTTTGTCATCGGTATGTTACTTGCCCGAGATTCGATCGTCGGTATCATCATACCTAGTTCAATCTCGTTACCGGCAAGTCTCTTTACTCGTTCCGTAATACTTCATCCTGCAACTGACTCATTAGTCACATTGCTTGCAAGGCTTATAGTGGTGAGCATTACCGAGAGGGCCTAGAGATACCTCTCCGATACATGGAGTGACAAATCCTAATCTCGATCTATGCCAACCCAACAAACACCATCGAAGACACCTGTAGAGCATCTTTATAATCACCCAGTTACGTTGTGACGTTTGATAGCACACTAAGTGTTCCTCTGTTATTCGGGAGTTGCATAATCTCATAGTCATAGGAACATGTATAAGTCATGAAGAAAGCAATAGCAATAAACTAAACGATCATAGTGCTAAGCTAACGGATGGGTCTTGTCCATCACATCATTCTCTAATGATGTGATCCCGTTCATCAAATGACAACACATGTCTATGGTTAGGAAACTTAACCATCTTTGATTGACGAGCTAGTCAAGTAGAGGCATACTAGGGACACTCTGTTTGTCTATGTATTCACACATGTACTAAGTTTCCGGTTAATACAATTCTAGCATGAATAATAAACATTTATCATGATATAAGGAAATATAAATAACAACTTTATTATTGCCTCTAGGGCATATTTCCTTCAGATGGAGAACGATTCGCCTCCTCTAGCTTCCCCGCCACCTAAAGCGGATGACGCTGAGGTGTCGTCCCGTAGGCCCTTCCCGGGTCTTGAAGAGATACGAGTGGGCAATGTAATGGCGCCAGAGGGCAGTACCTCGGCCGCCGAAGGCCTGGGGGGTACGGCCGCTCCGAAGACCGGGGACGGGGGCCCCTTTCAATCCGTCCCCCAGCCGAATACTACTCCGGAGACCCATAAGGCTCCGGAGTCCGATGAGGAACCCCCTCCAGGAGAAGAGAGAACGACGACTTCCGCTAAACCGGAGGCACCGGATACCATGGCGGATGTACTTCAAGGTGCATCTGTCCTGGACGAGCACCGCATCCTAATGGGTACGGTGTCTGAGAAGATTCAGTCCGCCAAGAGAGGGCTGAACGAAGCCTTCTCTAGCCTGCTAGCCGGGTTCGAGGTACGCAATGTAATGTTTCGTTTTTCTAATCATTTTTGTGAGAAATATGCCTGCATATAGATAGCAGCGCCTAAGGCTCTGTTCGGCTATTTAAAAAAAAGCGAGCAGAGGATCAATAATCAGTTGTCAGGTGGTAACATGCTATTTTATTTGGGTGTAAAACGGGCTTCTCTATTAGCGGCGACTGCCCAGTCAGCGGAAATTTCCGAACTCAAACAGAAACTGGAGTGAGCTAATGAGGATCTAGTCCTTGTGAACACGCGGCTCGACCAGGCGCAAGGTATAATATACATCTTACTGTATGCCTGTTTATGTCCGTGTTGTTGTGGAAGTTGAAAAGCTGCTATGTGCATGTTTGTGCAGATGGTGCCGCCGTGGTGGAGACCCTCAGGGGCGAGCTTGCTCAAGCCAAGGAGCAAGCGCGGGTAAGCAGGGCAGCTGCTGATAAGGCGGCTGCATACTTAACGGCGGAATAGGCCGCTCGGCGCCGTTGTGAGGAACGGATGACCGAGATGGAGAAAAAGCTCAAGGACACTGCCGCCAAGTGCGAGTCCTTGGAGTCGGAAAATAAGACGAAGGGGACCGAACTCGCCAAGGCCCTTCACGATGCTTCCGAGGCGCGGTCGGAATCCCGCACCGCGCGTGAGGAAATCCGTCAAGCCCGGCAGATAGCGGCTGGTAAGCCCTTTCTTTTACAGGCTAAATTTGGGGATCCAGAGTATGCCTTGCTTAATCGACTGTGGAGTTCTCCAGACGTTTATGCGGATCTGCAGAAGAGTGCCACGGACGCCGTCCAATTCTTCCAAGCCCAGGAGGGGTATGCGACAGAGAAGCTCTTCTGGTCGCAGTTTATGGGGCAGGAGCGTCCCGTACTGCTAAATGACTAGATGGCACAATGGGCGGGGCTGCATAAGATGTCCAGCGCGGCCATGAGGGACGTCATAGTCCGGTTGTGGCCTGCCGAAGCTATTCCAGACAGCTACTTTGGCCTCGTGCGGCGTCTCCACTACAAAAAAAAGACACATCCGTGACATTTTGGGCCGAACGATTTTTTTTCTGTCATACATATGACACTTCTATGACGATAATTGTGACAAAACTCGGTATCATCATAGATGTGGTGGGCTCCTACTTCTATGACCAAAAATCATGACAGAAAATGGGCTTTTCGTCCTGGGCGGGCCGGAGACGCAGCTGCATGACATTCTTTGGGCCGTCCATGACGGAAAAAACCGTGGTAGAAGCGAGGGCGAGGAAAATTTCGGGGAGTTCCCGGTTACGGTGGGAGGTCGGGGGCCGAGCGATGCGCGTTTCTCTCATACACATACACGCGTGTGTGCGAGGCGTTGGCTCTAACTGAACCCGAGCGAGGCGTTGGGCTCTAACTGAACCCGAGCAATTGCACTGCAGGCTACGCGTTACTGAACCCGAGCGATCGATCGATGGCTGTTAACTGAACCCGATCGAGCGATTCCTTCGCTACTGCTGCTAACTGAAGCCGATCGATGCTGCCTCTGGGATGAACAGTGAGCGTTGCGGGGGGGTTTGGATGAACAGTGAGCGGTGGCGTTGCCTCTGGATGAACAGGACCCCATGGTGTGGTGGAGGGCTGGATGAACAGTAGACGGTGGAGGGGTGCCCGTGGAGGGGTGGTTGAACAGGACCCCGTGGTGTGGAGGGCTGGATGAACAGTAGACGGTGGAGGGGTGCCCGTGGAGGGGTGGTTGAACAGTAGCCGGTGGAGTAGCGCACGGTGGAGGCTGGATGAACAGGAGCCCGTGGAGGCTGGAGGAGGTCGATTGTAGCCCGTGGAGGCTGGAGGAGGTCGACGGTGGAGATGAACAGTATCCCGTGGAGTCCCGTTTTGCGGTACGCCACAACCTTCCCGATGAACAGGACCCCCGTTTCGACCGTAGGTGGTCCATTTCGTCCGTTTTGTGGTATGCCACACCCCTCCCGATCAACAGGACCCCCGTTTTGACCGTAGGAGGTCCGTTTCGTCCGTTTTGCGGTACGCCACACCCCTCCCGATCAACAGGACCCCCGTTTCGACCGTAGGAGGTCCGTTTCGTCCGTTTTGCGGTACGCCACGCCCCTCCCGATCAACAGGACCCCGTTCCGAACGTAGGAGGTCCGTTTCCTCCGTTGTGCGGTACGCCAGGCCTCGTTTCCATCGCCTATTCCGTCCAAGCCCTCCCGATGAACACGACCACGCATTCCGTTCCGACCCAGCCGGTTGGCTCCCACGCGTTCCGTTGCCTCCCGATGAACACGACGCATTCCGTTGCCTCCCCATGAACACGACGCATTCTGTTGCCTCCCCATGAACACGACGACGACGCTGTTTCTCCATTCCGACCCAGCCATGTACACGAGCCCTGGCCGTACCTATGCGCGAGTAGGCGTTCGAGGCCCCGCCCGTATGTACACATACATGGCCGTATTTTCTTTCTTGCACCCTGGCCGCTGTACGTACGTGTACATGCTACGTGTGCGCCTCTACTTCGGCATGTACGCGCCTCTACTACGACACGTGCGCGCCTCTACATCCACCAGTATATATGTGCATACACGTTCGCGACCAGAATGACAATGCTACATACGCTTCGACCAGGTGGGTCCCGACTGTCAGGCAGTTCCTTGCCTGCGAAGATGTAGCTGGTGGGTCCCAGCAGTCAGGGGCGAATCATTTTTTTGCCCGGACGCACTTCCTTGCGTGCGATGTAGCTGGTGAGTCCTAGCAGTCAGGGGGAAACGTTTTTTCACGAAATATAGTGGCCAGTCCGGTGGGTCCTAGCTGTCAGGTGGAGGAATCATTATTTCCGTGTAATAAGGAGGCACTTCTTTGCTGCGGCCGTGGACCCAGCTGTCAGCCTCTCCACATACAGTCCACGTCCGATGGAAGTCGTTCCTTGACCACGTTGACCACGCCGCGCCGAGAGCACCAGGGCGGTGGACGACCGCGAGGCCTAGGAAGGGGATGACGGGGAGCCGGGGAAGACGCGACAGTGGAAGCCCGCGCGGAGAGGAGTACGAGGGTTCACTGGTTCGGCTGCGGTGTGAGGCTGCCGTCGCCGCAGGGCCTGGCCAGCGGTGGGAATAGTAGGGGGCGGTGAGGCCTCCACGGCAGCACAGCCGGCCACGGGAGGAAGGAGCATGCGGCACGACCGGCGCTGCTTTGGGCGGCTGGAGCAAGAAGACCAGCGGTTGAAGAAGCACTACGGCCGTTGGATGGACATCGTACGGTCACTGGAGCTAGAATCGTTCATATTAACTAAAGTTTACAAAGGCCCCCGTCCCAGTCAACTTAGTAGGCCCACAAGTCAGCCTGCCACAATGGTGGGTCCCAGCTAGCAGGGGGAGTATTCATTTTTTTGTGCGTAATAAGGAGGCACTTCCTTGCGTGCGAAGATATAGCTGGTGGGTCCGAGCTGTCAGCGGCGGTAACGTTTTTTTCGCGAAATACAGAGGCCCTTTCGATGGGTCCCTGGTGTCAGGTGGAGGAATCATTATTTTGCGCGTAATAAGGAGGCATTTCCTTGCGTGCGTCCGTGGACCCAGCTGTCGGCCTCCCCACGTACAGTCCACTTCAGATGCATGTCGGTCGTTGACCACGTTGACCAGGCCGCGCCGAGAGCACCAAGGCGGTGGACGACGGCGAGGCCAAGGAAGGGAACGACACGGAGGCAGGGAAGACTCGGCAGTTGTTTCCCACGCGGAGGGGAGTACGACTGTACGAGGGTTTACTGGTTCGTCTGTCGTCGCCGGAGAATAACAGCAGGTGTGGGTGAGTAGAGGGATGGCTAGGCCAGCGATGGGAGTACGGTGGGGCGGTGAGGCCTGCGCGGCAGCAGAGCCGGCGCAGGGAGGAGGGAGCAGGCAGCCCCGCCGGCGCTTGTTTGAGCGGCTGGAGCAGGAAGAGCGGAGATTGAAGAAGCACGACGGCCGTTGGATGGCCATCCGACAGTCACTGCTTGTGTGTCAACCTTTTTTTAGGAAAGCCTCATATCTGTGGAAAACAGCATACAGCCCATCTGCCATTATTTCTAATAATTTACAGCCCATTTGCTAATTATTAAGATTTTTTTGGAGCCCATATTCTTTTTGTTAGCATTACAGCCCATATTGTGGCCACGGTTAAAAAAATATATGAAATTTTGCAAATTTCGGTGCGGTCCAAACTGTTTTTAATCCCGAAATTTCGACTCACGTTCAAACTGATTTTAAAAATAAATGTATATCAATATAAAATCCAACAAATTCTCCATGCATAAAAATTAATGTAATTTAAAATCTCGAAATGAAAAAAAAGATATTTGAAACTAATTGCCGGTTTGATGTGTTTTAAAAATGTATAGCCCATTTCTCATTACTGATGGGCCATTTTCTCGGCCAGCCGAATGAAAGCTCTCCTCGTCTTGAAAGATTTGCAGCCGAACAGGCCTAACAAAGCGACTTACTTGGCAAATCACAAAAAAACTGGGCTGTGGCCGTGGACCCAGCTGTCAGCCTCTCCACGTACAGTACTCTTCCGATGGAAGTCGTTCCTTGACCACGTTGACCACGCCGCACGGAGAGCACCATGGTGGTGGACGACGGCGAGGCCTAGGAAGGGGACGACGCGGAGCCGGGGAAGACGCGGCAGTGGAAGCCCGCGCGGAGAGGAGTACGAGGGTTCACTGGTTCGGCTGCGGTGTGAGGCTGCCGTCGCCGCAGGGCCTGGCCAGCGGTGGGAATAGTAGGGGCGGTGAGGCCTCCGCGGCAGCACAGCCGGCCGTGGGAGGCAGGAGCATGCGGCACGACCGGCGCTGCTTTGGGCGGCTGGAGCAAGAAGACCAGAGGTTGAATAAGCACTACGGCCGTTGGATGGACATCGTACGGTCACTGGAGCTAGAATCGTTCATATTGACTAAAGTTGACAAAGGCCCCCATCCCAGTCAACTTAGTAGGCCCACAAGTCAGCCTCCCACCATGGTGGGTCCCAGCTAGCAGGGGGAGTATTCATTTTTTTGTGCGTAATAAGGAGGCACTTCCTTGCGTGCGAAGATATAGCTGGTGGGTCCGAGCTGTCAGCGGCGGTAACGTTTTTTTCGCGAAATACAGAGGCCCATTCGGTGGGTCCCTGATGTCAGGTGGAGGAATCATTATTTTGTGCGTAATAAGGAGGCATTTCCTTGCGTGCGACCGTGGACCCAGCTGTCGGCCTCTCCACGTACAATCCACTTCAGATGCATGTCGGTCGTTGACCACGTTGACCAGGCCGCGCCGAGAGCACCAGGGCAGTGGATGACGGCGAGGCCTAGGAAGGGAACGACACGGAGGCAGGGAAGACTCAGCAGTTGTTTCCCACGCGGAGGGGAGTACGACTGTACGAAGGTTTACTGGTTCGTCTGCCATCGCCGGAGAATAACAGCAGGTGTGGGTGAGTAGAGGGATGGCTAGGCCAGCGATGGGAGTACGGTGGGGCGGTGAGGCCTGCGCGGCAGCAGAGCCGGCCGCGGGGAGGAGGGAGCAGGCCTAGATGGGGCAGCCCAAAACCACGTCCAACACTTGCCAAAATTCGTCCCTCGTTTTCTCTGTGTTTCGCACACTCAACATTGTGTGGTCATTTTGACTGTGCATCATATGAAGATGTGCTATGCATGAATGTTGATCAGCATGATGTTAACTGGCTGGTAGTTCCATTTTCGACCATGAATAAAACTTCCAACATGATGTTAACCCTGTTTGAAAAGGCCGTGTTAATATAAATGCTCTGCCTCTGAAAGTTGCAGTTTATTATCTGAAACTGAACTTGCAGTTTCTTATCTGAAACTGAAACTTGCAGTTCTTCTCTGAGAATCACATTGTCTGCACTTTTATACTCCTATGAAACTACATTTTTTTAAGTGCTAAAAATAGATCTCTAGAATTCATAAAATACTTCATATGCTCAATACTGCAAATCTGAAATTCAAAAGACATTCATATATGAATGTACTCTCAAAATACACAACACAAAACACAATTCACAACCTGCAAATACTGACAACCCCAAGCTCCTCCTGACAATTCACAACCTGCCCGACTATTGGGCTGGGGGGGGGGCAGCCCCCTCCTATTCCTCGGCGGCAGACAGCCGCCCCGTGAGATGATGTGAACGGCGAGGGAGACGATGGCGGGGAAGCGTCGTCGGGCCAACTGCTTTTCTCCTCTTGCAGTTGGGTTCGGTCCACGAAGACTCCACCGGCTCGCTCTGGCAGGACACCCTCACAAACGGCACCCTGTAGATGCTCGATCCTTCAATCTCTGGTGCATGCTCCATCTGGGATTGATACTCCCACCACCACTCCCTCACGATCGGATTCGGTGAATCTGTTTGCTCCATGGCCCAGAGGAGCAACTCTATGTACTCCGGCGTGACTCCCTCCGGGAGTATTGCCGCCTTTTCGCTCTGTTGCAGATATTTGGCCATGGATGTCGCCGTCGCCGCTAGTTGGTCCTTGTTGTCAAACCAAGACTGTATCTCCGACATCCTAGCTAGCTTCACAGGGTCGCCGTCTGTGATCCTCACGTATCGGTTGTACTCCTCCATCAATCTACTTCTCCACAGCACCTTCACTCGCCGGCGGTGGTTTTTGAATGGAGAGGAGAGGAGCAGCGCTAGTTTTGGATTAGAACGGGAGAGGAGCGACACTGGTTTTGGACTGGAACAGGAGAGGAGGGGCGGTGGTTTTGAAATGGAAGAGGAGAGGAGCGGCGCTGCATTTAGATTGGAAGAGGAGAGGAGCGGCGGTGGTTTAAGAGGAGAAGAGAGGAAGAGCGGCGCTGGTCTTGAAAGTATTTTTTTGTTGTTTTGCGTATTTTGGGTCAAAGTTTGACCACGTACTGTATTTGACAAGAAAAATGTGAATGCATGTCACCAAAAATTGTATCGTTTGGTTCGTATCTGAATGTACTTTCAAATTATATTATTTTTGCAACGTACAACATATATTTTATGTGCGAAAATCATGGTCAATTATGACCCAGAATAAAAGGGAGACTAGTTAATGTGGGGTCGCTTTCTTAATTGAAGGGTAAATTGATTTTGATTTTGATCCAGTCACAGCGCGCCGGCCCTCTCGTCCAATCCTAAATCGCTGCCAGACGCTCCTCTCCCTCTTCTCCATTGCAAAACCACCTCCTCTCCTCTCCATCATCTCCATTCCAAAACCACCGTCTCGCCTCTCCCTCTTCTGATCTTCTCCATTGCAAAACCACCTCCTCTCCTCTCCATCATCTCCATTCCAAAACCACCGTCTCGCCTCTCCCTCTTCTGATCTTCTCCATTGCAAAACCACCTCCTCTCCTCTCCATCATCTCCATTCCAAAACCACTGTCTCGCCTCTCCCTCTTCTCTATTGCAAGACCACCGTCTCTCCTCCCATCTTCCAAAGCTAGCACCGAACCACTCAGAAGGACATCTATGGAGAGGATGCAGCAGCGAATCAGGCAGATCGTCGGCGGCGACCAGGCAAAGTTAGCCAGGTTGAAGGAGATCCTTAGTTGGTTCGACAATGAGTGGGATATTTCGAGGACGGTGCGGGCCATGTGGCAATGTATGCGAAAGAGCGAGACGGCGGTGATGTACATGTATTCCTCGGCGGCAGTCACGCTGCAGTCCTCCAAGTTCATCGAGTATCTCCTCTAGGCGATGGAGCAGACAGATTCACCCGAGGCGACAATCAGGCGGAGGTGGTGGGCGTACAGGTCGAAGGTCGAGCACCCAGAGGATAATGAATCGATCGAGTATGGTGTGCCGTTCGTGAGGGTGCAGAGCCAGCCGGAGCCACAGGAGTATTCGTTCTCCCACCGCAAGAGGAGGCCGGATGGCGCTATGTCGCTTCCCCGCGGTTCTCCACGGTTCCCTCGACGCTCGCCTCGTTTCAACGGTGGCGGTAGGGTTTAAGGTAAGCTTCGCACTAACCTAATCTTCCACCTGCTCAAGCTTACAATCAGTGTGACAGCTAATGAAAATCATGCTTACAATCAGTCTCCGAGTACTACGCCAATCACCCTAAAATAGCTCTGGACCTTTGGGTCAAAGTTGTGACACAGTGTACAAATAAAGAAAAATAGATTGGTGCTTCTTTCAGAAAAGAGTACTCCCTAGAAAACTGCCAATATAAGCTACTAGTATTTGGTTAGATGATTTGCTGCCGAGAAAGATCCATCCATAGAGAGCGCCACACATCCCACTGGTGGTGGTGGATGCCAATGCATGCATGCAGCATGGTTGGTGTCGGTAATTTTTACTTGGCACACCTCGCACTCTGCATATATGCCGCTTCCATACGTACATTTGTGCAGTTCCCCAAAATGCAGCTGAATAACCCTGTTTGCACAGATAATGAAAAAGCGTGATTACATTATAGTGGCACTAGTTGATGAAACACACAAAATAAATAGAAGAAAATATTGCGATAGTATCATAGTATGCCATGTTGCGAGGGCGAGATGGGCCCTGCGACGCCTCATACGGTACGCCTCATACTGGACATCATCCCAAGTCTCCCAGATACACCTTCTGCCAGTGATGAACATCAGTGTACAACGGTAGTACAAGGAGGCGCCTTGAGACATTCAAATCTCTATTTTTGTACATATCAACTAAAATTAAGCACCCCAGTTTGCAGAAACGCTTAAACATTAACAATGGGACTAGTTGATGAAACATACATTAACAAAGAGAAGCACTTTCTTTATCTAGATTGGAAATGAAATGATAGAGATGACACTCGCTCTATTTTAACGGTATTATTACTTCATTTTATCAGCTACACTAGGGTCGAGCAGGTGGCAAATGAGGTGTACCGTGCGTCGCAAGGATGGAGGCCGGGGGTGCTTAGACTGGGATGCTGAAGCTGGCTCTTTCAGTCACCAACATGGATGATTCAATTCATGGGACCTTTTGGTGCAGTTCACCTAAAATGAAGCAATGTCCCGTGAGCTAGCAGCTTCTTCTTAATTTTTTTAAGAAAAGGGCTCCAGCCCCGGTTCCATTTCCATCAGAAAACGAAACCCACAGAGCTTCTTCTTCATTAGTTGCAATAAAATTGAGCAACATCAAGGTTGGTTGTGAAGCTCCTGGAATGCTCAACTATAATTTGGATATCATTTGTGCAGTTCAACTAAGATCGAGCGTGAAATGTATATCTCTGTTTGCACAAAAAAGGTGGAAAGGAGGGTGACTAACAAGTGATGAAACATGCATCAAATGAAAAGAAGCATGTTCCTTATCTGAATGGGAATCCTACAAGGACAGTAGCAATTTCTAAAGCACTGGCATTGCTAGATATTAGTGTGGGCATTAGGATTAACTATGACAACCGTTAAATACGACATTACTTTGTGCATGGGAGAGTAGGCGGACCAGGACAGTTGCATTTCTAACGAAAAGAACCAACTTATCTTAATGGGAAATTTTAGCAGGACATGTAAAGAAGTGCCATTGATTCATATTACTTGAGGCATTACATTGAAAACAACATTGGTTTAACGTGTCCTTACTTTTAACAGTGCGACTGCTACATTTTACCAGTGGCTTTACATAAGACTGGCTCGGGGCAACAAACATCAGAACAGGATATCTGGGTTGGTCCCATTTTTGTTTAGTATAGCCACCTTATACTGTGTGAGGCTAGCAAATCTAGTGGTGGACTTACTCTGTTGACTTGTCCCCCAGTCCCCAGTTTCTTTCCTTTTTCAACCAATATAGATCGGGTTTATATTGAGTTTGTACTGTGTTTCCCTTTATTTCCCTATTAGACCTAGAGACCAGTTGGATAGCCAGTCCCTGCTACTTTTCGCCCCCATTATTTCCTCTTTTGACCAAGTCCTAGATTCAGGTAACAAATCCTCCCCCACCCCCTTCCTTCCTTGTTTGAACCAAGTAGTACTAGATTCGAGTGCATGAACTAGTTTTACCTCTTAAACGTAAAAAAATTAGGTGGTTTTCGAACAGCCGATCGATCCTATCTACGAGGGGGCCTGAGAAATAGTAAAAGATACAAATGCAGCGATGTCAGGAGCTCGGGAAGTAGAGCAAGGCCGGTTTCGAAGGAAGTTATACCTGATGGTCGCCGGGATGTCGCTAGGTGGGCGGCGGGAGGCCGGATCTGCCCACACTACGGCAGTGAGGAAGAAGGGGTCGGAGGCCCTCCCTCGCCAGCGGTGCTTGGGAGAGAACGGCAAGGCAGGTTGATCGGGACGCGCCCAGCAGTGGGTAAGAGCCGTCGCCGAGGAGGACCGCGTGAACGTTGCACCTTCTCACCTTCCCCGGTGGAGAGGATCCGGCTGGATCTGTGTCCAGCGGTGAGCAGAGAGAGAGAGAGAGAGAGAGTGTGGCCACTGCTGTCGTGTTTAGATCTGGAGAGGCTGAGACAGTGTGAAGAGAGCAAAACTAGCAAGCAAGCGCGGAGGCTCCTGCCTATATAGTGGAGTAGTACTAGTTTTCTTTTGTCTACCGGAGCCGGCTTGACCTCATCAATGACTGTCGAGAAGTCTTCATGCACGTGGCCTGAAGGCGCAGTTGTCGTCATTTTGATCTGAAGCGCCGGATTATAACATATAACACGAAAAAATGCCACATGACAAGAAATCATAACCTCACTGCCCAAAGGAGACAACATGAATCCTGACGGACAAACTAGACGAGGAACAAAGCTCAAATTAAAGATAAACTCGTAGAAAAGGGGTCCGTCGATAGATGTCCTAATTAACATAGCCGGCTTGACCTAGATGGCAGCCGAGTAGTCACTGTTCGTGCATGTGCCCCCAATGACTAGCCCAACTCAGTTGTCGCTGTTTAACCCTCGCAGTGATCCGAAGCACATGACACCTAATTTTGCGAGATGACAAGAAACCTTTTTTTAGATTTCTCACCACAACTATAGCCATGTACAACACAGCCTGCACGATATGTAGACGATAGCCAATCCAGGCGTGTCTGCTGGAGTCTGGTCACATGCATGGACGAACTGATCTTCCGTGTCTTGCAGGGATCGTCCAGGCACCAACGTAGTACAATACTTCTCTAGTACTATCGCTCATCTCCCTCTTCTATTAAGTCACCCGACTTGCGGGGCCGGGGAGTGTGCCTATGGTCGGTTCTCAATTGCCATCCCACATGTGTGTGCAAACGCAATATGACGCGCGTTCCATTCAGAGAGCAGCGTGCCAGACCGACTGACCGTCTGGGGTGCGACGCGAACGCGACGGGTGTGCTGTATACTCCGTACATGTGTACCGCCGTTTTCTAGAAGCTTTGCTCCACGGCGCGGGCGCAATCCATGGATACAAAATTAGTATACTGTATACTATTTAAAAGTCGAGGGCGGGGCTTTTCCTGCGCGGTAGGCAGGGCAGTTCCGCCTAGTCGGTTCAACGGAGACGCGAGAAGACGAGGGAGTAGGATGCTGCAAACGTAGGGCTGTGTGATTTGACAGCGAGTTACTGCTGGACAGGTGGGGCCCCGTGATTTGACTTGCCATTATCATTTTAACTGCGGCGCTACGACCGGCGTGAGTCTCCCGATTCCTGACCACCTCCATACAGGTGCCTCTCCCAATGCTCCACCATGTAGTAGAGGCTGGCTCTTGCATGAGAGCCCACTTCTCCACTTTTTCCTTGCCTCTCTTTCCTCCACATATGCAAAAATGCCATGTAAAGCGCACTATTGTACTTACTTTTACTTGCTCCTACAGGTGCTTAAGCTTGCCACATAGGCATAAAGTATGATGTGGCAAGTTAATCAAGAAGAGAGAGACTAGTTTGGTGACCCAAGGAAGAAACGGTGCTAAGCGCGTGTACCAAGGTGAAAAGACAATTTTGAGTCTATAGCTAATTAAATGAAGCAAACTTAGCAACACCATTTCATTGGAAGAGGTCACTCCTTGGCAAATGCAATAAATACTAGTACTCCCTGTGTCCCATAATATAAGAACGTTTTTGGCACTACACTAGTGTCAAAAACGTTCTTATATTATGGGACGGAGGGAGTACGAAGAAAGAGATAGAGAGGAGTAAAAAAATTACACTTATAGCTAACCTTGTTGTAGTATGAGTGACTAAGTGATGACTATGTATGACATGCCAACATCAGATAGCCTAACGCACCGTGTTAAATCTCCAAGGGCGCGACCGCGCGAGCAACGCGACGGTCGTGGTAGGCGCGACCATGATACGGGCTGCTGGCAGCCCTTGGATCTGAGATCAAACGGTCGCATGCTAAGTTGCTGAAAATTTGCAGAATAACCCTCCAGGATAGGATATTCACCCATAGGTCTAGAATCACGCCATGCAACCGTTCGATCTCAGATCCAAGGGCTCTCGGAAGCCCGTATCATGGGAGAATGGAAAGCCACTACCCTGCCGTTCGCACGCTGGCAGTTCGCTCCTACTCGTCCCCGCACGTCCTTCAATACTACGGCGGTTCGCTCCTAGTCGTCCCGTCCATTCACATTACGGCAGTTCCACTAATCCTAACCCTCCTCCCAAATCCATGGCGTCCCAAATCTCCACGAACGGCGGTGAGTACAAGGTTAGAACCATCACCGGCGATGAGTTCGCGTCATCTACACCCGTTCTTCCACGATGGTGAAAGGATGCCTTTCTCGCTTCAGACGCATGTTCGAAGACTCAGATGATGAGTGGGTCGCTGGGCTAGATGTTGAGTACACCACAGTCCTGGGACGAGAGAAGGATCTAAAGGACGAAGAGAGGAAGAAGCCCGCCGTGATCCAGGTTTGCGTGCATGACTTATGCTTGGTCTACCACATATGCCATGCTGACGTTGAGTGCCAGGATTTTAAGGACTTCCTCGAGAGCAACCTAGTCAAATTCGTTACTGTAGACTTTGGTAACGACAAAGAAGTCCTGCGTCGGATAGGCCTCGTTGTAGGCAACACCTTTGACCTGTAGAAGAATCGGCTGGTGTCCTCTCGTCAGCCTTCAATGCTGACCCTGGCAGGAGCCATGGTTCATCCTTCGTACGGTAAACTGGAGAAACCTCCATACACGTTTCATCGTCATGCATGGCAGCGGAATGTACTAGATATAGACCACATCCACTACACTGCAATGGATGGCTACCTTTGCTTCAATATCTAAAAGGGTTGGATGAAGAGCAACAACCAAGTGTGCAGTTCAAGCAAAGAAGTATCAGCCAAGAGGAAGAGGGACAAGGACGAAGTCGAGGACGTGGACGAGGAATCCGAGTAAGGTGGCAGTGTCGTTGCTCATGGTGGTTCTAATGCAGTGTATACCGGAATAGTTGCAAAGTTTAATTTCAGGTGTGCCTAATTTAATTTGAGGGGTGTGTTGTGCTGAGCCCCCAGCAGAACTATGTTATGTTTCTTCTCGTTACTTTAACTCTTCAGTATGTACATACTAGTATTTCTTACATTTCATCTTTTAGTGGTATAGTACTACCACTCGTTTCTTCACATTATATACGTACAATATATATGGCCAACATCATATAGCCAGCAGTTTAGTTCTCAAAGAATTTCAGGGTGCTTAGTTTTGTCGAAGAATTCTAGGATGCTTAGAGGGTGCTTGGATCCAAGGGACTTATTTTAGTCTGACTAAAAATAGTCTCTTTAAGAGGCTAAAGTTCCAAGCACCCCTGACTAAAGAGGGGCTAGACTAAATTTTTTTAGTCAGGGGTACCCCTACTAAAATGTGGATTAGTCCTCTCTCTACTCATTTAACTCCTCTCCTTTAACACAGGCGAGTTCTGGATTGGAGGGTTTGGAGGATAATAAATGCTCATTAACTTGATTTTAGCCTTTTTAGTATTTGGATCCAATCATGGGTGAGGCTAGCATGTTTTAGTCCCACTACTTTTAGACATGGGACTAAAACGTATCCAAGCACCCTCTTAGTTTTATTTGAGGGGTGGCTTGTGCTGGACACCATTATTGTGACTAGCCTTTTTAATAGTACTATATGCATAATTTGGCGACGAGCGCTCTCTATATGTACCACCTTTTTTTTAATTTCAAGTTTTGCTCCATGGCGCAATCCATCGATACTACTACTGTACAAAAGTATACATTTTTTAAAAGGCTAGAGGGCGGGGCAGTCTAGCTTGGTCGGTTTCACGAGAGGCGAGGGCCTTTGTGATTTGATGGCTCATTACTGCTGGAAGGCGGGGCCTTGTGATTTGACGGCTCATTACTGCTGGAAGGCGGGGCCTTGTGATTTGACGGCTCATTACTGCTGGTAGGCGGGGCCTTGTGATTTGACTGCTCGTATAAATGCGCCGACGACCTGATCGAGGAGGAGCAAAGAACCGTGCGGTATACTCAAGTTTTCCACTGGAGTAGTACTACGACGGAGGAGCACGAAACACAGCAGCCCAGTGCCATATGGCAATAAAAAATGATCTAATTTGCTAGTCATCTCATTGTTAGCATTGTTCTATTCATTCCCTCAAAAAAAAACATTGTTCTATTCATGCCTCGCAGAGAACGTGACACGTGCGGCGAAACACCCGAAGCAAAAGATGAAACACAGGAGCAAAAGAAGAAGGAAGATTATCACCCCAAATGATCTAATTCGCCGCGGAGTCGTAACTGCTTCTTCATCGCCTCCACGACCTCCATCTCCTTGCGCGTCTCCTCCGCCATCTTCTTCATTCTGTCCATGACGCGGGATTTCTCGACGCGAGCCTTCATCATCTGTTCCACGGCCGCATTACGTACCTTGACAGTAGCCGGGTGCTCGATGCGGAGCTTCGCCAACTCCTCCTTCTGTTCCATGACGAGGGCCTGCAGCATCTTCATTGAGGAACTACTATTCTCATGCAGCTTCTTCCAGCCGGCGTTCTTCTCCTTCAACAGGTCGATCTTGTGGCAGAGCTTCGCCTTGTCCTCCTGAAGTCGCAGGATTTCGCCGGTCGCCTTCTTCTCCGAGGCAATGCTCTTCTTCAGCAGCATCACCAAGCCGGCGGTCAACTCCCCCTGCTGATTGAGCTCAGCGGGCATGTCGTCGAGGCTCTCCTTCAGCAACTCCATCAAGCCTTGGATGAACTCCTTCTGCTTATTGAGCCGATCGGGCATGCCGTCGAGGGATAACGACTCCAGCTCCGCCGGCTCGGCATGTTCGCCTCCGCGGCTAGGGCGCTCCTGGGAGCCATCGCCTGCCCATGAGAGATCTTTCGAGGTCTCTGCGTGGCGGCGAGCCCTCTTTTTTTTCGCAGCCTTGGTTGCCGCTCCCTTGTTACGAATAGTTCTCGACCTAGAGCTCTGCTCACCGGCCAAGGCAAGGACGGACGAAGAAGAAGCACTTATGAGGAGGAAAGGTAGAGTAATTTTTGGTTAGGTAGTTCCCCTTTTTATAACCTAAGTGCTAGCACTAGTACTAATACCTGCATAGTGGGAACACGTTCAGGTTTGGTACGTACTAGTAGGTGTGAGCAGGCTTTCGAATGTGATGGGAACAAGGTAAAGATTAATTGATGGTTTTGGTTTCGAGGCCCGAAACGGCTCCCGATGAGTTTAGCGGAACATAAATTTCAAGTACTACACTGCTCAAATGCGTAAATATTATGTTACTGTCAAAAATTGGCACAAAATATGAAGGAGACCAATGGAAGTACTACTAGCAACCCACGATTTAACTACTCGCATGCGCGCAGTGGAGTAATAATGTCTTTCTTCCGCCCTCACGTCCACTCAATTTGCATGTGCTGTATTAATTGACCATCAATGAAGTGAACGACTTTACACGCGT
Organism: Aegilops tauschii subsp. strangulata; assembly: GCF_002575655.3. Classification (NCBI taxonomy): domain Eukaryota; kingdom Viridiplantae; phylum Streptophyta; class Magnoliopsida; order Poales; family Poaceae; genus Aegilops; species Aegilops tauschii. Next base: position 328,612,828 of record NC_053040.3, read on the forward strand.
CAAATTATCACATGGGGTGGATCTTGGTACAAAATTGCGTCCGCCCGTGTACCCGCGTGTGCGTGCGAGGGAATGAGTGTGTGCGTGGCGTGCGTGCACATCTTCGCTTTGTGCATGTACCGCCAGTATGGCTCAGGGAGGACGATTACATTCTTCTGGAACCAGCAGCACGTCACTGTGATCAATCCACGCAAGGAGGTCGCGACAACGCCTCCACATGTGCCACGTGGCTTCATGAAGTGCGAGATCGATATTTAGAGAGAGGGGGCGAACACGTGCGCTGTTGCGCGCAGTGGCGGAGCCATGAAAAATAAATGAGCTAGGGGGCCAAGCATTGCTAATCCTTTACGAGGAGGGTCAATTCATGAACTTAAACCATTTTTAGCAGCAATTTTCTAATGATCACATTCATATTAGCCTCGATATATAGTGATGTTAGGGGGGAGGGGGCAGGGCCCTTACTGCCCCCTGTCTTTGCCATTGTGCACGCGTCTGAGAGATGAAGCGGAAGGCATGGATGATGAGAGGGGGACGTTGGATATATAATTAATGTGGGTGTATTAGCTATATATGTTAATCCTATATAGAGAGGTATAGATTGATCGATGTGGACGTGGGAAAGAGGGTGAGACCTCACTGGATATATCGATTGATCGGTTTGTGTGGAAAACTATGAAAGACCTAGCTATATACACACATACATAGAGGAACATCGATCGTTGCGCATGCACGCATGAGAGATAAAGAATGCCCGATATGATGGAGAGGGGGATGTGTGTGGGTGTGTGCCTTCATGGGAGACCGACCTGAAGAAAAAGATTGTATGCGTGCGATGGATAATGCCGACTGGTAGTGTGTGTGCATGCATGCACGAGAGAAAGTTAGTGGTACAATTATAAAGAGAAGACTACTGTGTGGGTGTAAAAGAATAGGTGAGGTCATAATCAATGTAAAGTTGAATTCAAATATTTGAATAAGAGATCCTGACGTTTGAAACCCATGCATGCATGAATATAACGGAGATCTGCGCGGTGTGGTTTGGAAACGAGCATGTTGTAATGTATACACATTGAACAAGGTCAGACTGGTTTGAATTTGAGATACCGATGGCTGACATCATTTGGCCACGTCGCATCCGTGCATGGACACACTATTCTAATTGGAGATGATGGGCGGCTTTTGCATCACATATCTATATCTATACCCCTATATATATATATTATATTTTATATTTTTTTATATTGTGTGTGGGTAACTTTAACTTTGAAAGATGGTCGTTGGATGAGGCGAATCCGATGGTCCAAAGATGGCAAATTTGAGCACTACTGGCCGTTGGATATCATCTAGATTCCACCAGATTTCGCCACATGTATAATCTAGAAGACTCCATGGTTGAACTTAAGCATAATGCACAAACATCAAAACACAAGCACTTCTTATTTGTTCTAGAATCTTCCGTATCAGAATTGCCCAAATGTTTTTCTACATGATTTGCCATTATTTGTTTTTACTTTATGTCTTATGACGCACAATTCCATGAATCTTAAAGTAGATTAGCTTTCTTATAAAAACTAGATGATTTTGAATGAAATGAACTATAAGAATTAAATGAACATCTACATGATGCATATATGACTCAAAGCTTGCATGCTATAATGTGGTATTTATTCATAATTTGGTTGCCAAATCTCATGCGTGCAATGCACGTGTACCTTACTCTAGTCTAATTGGTGTTTGTGTGTGTGTTGTGCGTGTTGAGGTGCAAATTGTCTTTTTTTGGGTACACGTTAAGCTTGTTCTTCCGAAATTTCAAGCCGTGCCTTGTTATGCCGAAAATTCAAGCTAGCGTCTCTGTCTATCGTGCTGCGAAACTCGCGCCTCTTCAACCCGCGCCTTGTTAGCCCGAAATATTTAAGATATATCTTTGTCTCGTTGTGCTCCGACAACTCCCTCCATCTCAACCCGTGCCTTGCTATTTCGAAATTGCAACGCGCGCGAAAACTCCCACCTCCTGTGAAATCCCGACACGCGAAATGCCCGTGGTACCCCTGAACCGAAAGAACCGCCTCAAATCGGTGGGGGTACTTTCGTAACTTACCCCACATTTCGGACAAGCGCGTCTCTAAGCCATGGTTCCCCACCGCCATCCCATCCGCCCACCCATTCGTACACAGCGGCCGCGAAAACCCGCGACGAAACCCCACACCCTGCTCTGTTCACCACCCAGCCGGAGCCTCTTCCCCGACGACGTCATCCACAGCAACACCTCGATGTCCCTCATCCACCGTACGGGATGAGGATCCGTCGTCGATCTCATCATCCCGCCGGTTCAGCCACCCCGTCCTCCACCTCCAAGGAGCTGCCCGATGTTCCCCTCATCTTTCACGCCACCTCCATTCCCACACCGCCGTCTTCACCTGCACCACCGCAAGAGCATCATCATTACCGTTTCCTCGGATGAAGCTGCGGCCTAATCGGCGCCACCAAAGAGGTTGTACACTAATCGCCATTTTCTTCTTGATCCGATCTCACGGTGCTGCCGGCGCTCGGTCCCGAGCCGACACGGCACGGCTCCATCCGCGGTGGCGTCGCCGAACACTTCCTCCACGGCGTCGCTCCCTCGGTAGGAGTTGCTGCTGCTTTAGCTCTCGCTCGCGCTGCTGCTCTGCTCTTGCTCTCGGTCCCCTGCCTGGTCTGCTCTTGCTATTACTCTTGCTCGCGCTGCTGCTCTCGCTCTTGGTCTTGCATGCGATGCTGCTCCAACTTAGCTACACTTTAGTCGACTGAATCGACTTTTGGGTCAGTCGATTTTCAGGGGGTGGGGGGGGCTCGCCGGGGTGAAGGAAGAACCAGCCGTAGTGGGGAGGGGGGCTCGCTGGAGAGGTACCCCACTATCTATCTTAGGGTTCAGGATGGGGGCGGTGGTCGCCGGCGGTGGCGGGGCGTTGGCGGGGCGGTGGCGTGGGGATCGCCGGAGAAAAAGCTCGGCACGGGGGGCCTAGAGGGATGGCCGGGGCGGTGGCGGACCGGCGGTGGGGAGTGTTTTCGGGGCGGGCGGGGCGGCGCACCGCCGGCCGCGGGCGGCGGGGGGCTGCTGTTTGGCCGGTGGTGGCTGGCGGCTCCGGGGGGTGGAGGTTGAAGATGAACCGCAGGCCCTTGATTTCGTATCCAACGGCTGCAAAGTCGACTGACCAGAGATGAAAAAGTCAGTCAACCGACGTGTAGCCTCACCTTGCTAGTGCGTTCAGTTTCGACAGCAAAATTCAGTTTCGACAGCAAAATTCAGTTTCGACAGTTAAGTTCAGTTTCGACAGTTAAATTCCGTTTCGACAGTTAAGTTCAGAGATGAGTGGCTGATGTATTTTACATCTAGCACTTTGTGGTTATGTATTTTATGTCATGTATTGGAGATGCTATTAGAATTCCACTCAGGTTAACGTTGTTCGTTGTCTCTCTTGTCCTGCTTCAGCCTCGGCGTCGTACAACTCAACGGAGCTGCTCCAACGATGAAACCCTCCATCACAGCGGAGCAGTACCTCGGGCTCCATCTCCAGACGCCTAAGATCTTCTTCCCCTCCTCCGAAAGCCAAGTCAGCCAGAGCATCCTCACCGACCAACCCAATCACGCTGAGATTGACATGGCTTCGCCAAAGAGGTTGTACACTTGTTGCATCTCTTTTTTACTCTACATGTTATATATATTGTCCACTGAGCACTCGTAGTAACGGGAAATACGATTATATCGTGCGTATCTGGAGTGGAAACAAGGTTTTCAGAGCAGACAATGCTATCTGACGAAGCGCATGTCTTGCTGGTTACCGATAGCTCCTCAGAGGAGGATTCAGAGACAGATGACCAGTCATATTCCCCCCCCCCCGAGGTGCATGCCCTAACTTGGCAGGGTTATGTTGCTCATATCATGCGTATGGTATCTTGCATTGCTATGTCATTTGCTTAGTTTAGACATGCTTTGTGTGAATGCCACCTGTTTAGTGTCTAATTACCATATATGTGAATTATGCAATGCCATCTTGTTGCAAGACATTATATATGTGAATTATGCATTGTTATCTTGTTGCAAGGCATTATGTATCTGAATTATGCAATGCCATGTTGTTTAGGAAAGCGTCATATATGTGAATTATATCATGCCGTCCTTTTTTTGTATTTCTCATTGCTTTTGTCAACAATGTTTGTATATTCAACTGGTCTTCCTGTGCATCAGCCATTTGAATTGGTGATGGAGAAATCTGGAGTGAAAACAAGGTCTTCAGAGCAGACAATGCTACCTGCTGAAGCAGATATCTTGCTGGTTACAGATAGCTCTTCAGAGGAGGATTCAGAGGCAGATGACCAGTCCTATTATCCCCCTGAGGTGTATGCTCAAACTTGGCAGGGTTATATTACTCATATAATGCATATGTTGTATTGCAATGCTTAGTTTTTACATCATATACACAATATTGAATGCCATCTCCTTAGTTGACACATCATATATGCGATTGCCCTCTGCTCACTTCCTTAGTATATAAATCATATATTTGAATTATGTCATGCCATGATGTTTACATAGACAGCATGTATCTGAATTATGGCATGCCAACCCATTTTCTAAAGACATAATATAGTTATATCATCTCATCCTGTTTACATAGTCATCATATTTTAAATTATGTCATTCTATCCGTGAATTATATCATGCCATCATGTTTCCATCGACGACATGTTTGTGATTTATGGCATGCCAACCACTTTAATAGACACATCATATAGTTATATCATGTCATCCTGTTTACAAAGTCATCATATTTTGAAGTATGTCATTCTATCCTGTTTAGTTAGCCATCATACATGTGAAATTGTGTCATGCTATCCTGTTTAATTAGCCATCATATATGTGAAATTATGTCCTGCTATTCTGTTTGCTTAGACAACATAAATGTGAATTATTTCATGCCCTGTTTTCTTCCCTACTATCCATTGCACCTGTCTATCTTACAATGTCTGTACATTCAATTACTTTTCTTGTTTATCAGCCATTTCAATTGGGGGGAGTGATGGCAGTATCTGTGGGAGTAAAAACACGGTCTTCAGAAAAGATCGTGCTACCTGTCGATGCAGATAGAACCACGGTTGTACTTGCCCAAGAACCAGCCCCACCACACATAACCCACACTCATGCAGATTGTACCCCTACCCAGTTGGACAGAGAACCAGCTACACCCCTTCTAACCCCAACCCCAGCAGATAGACACCCAGTTCCCGTTGACACAGCACCGTCTCCACCACAGAGCACCCAAACACGAGCAGTTAATAAGGCAACTACAGTGCCTAAATCACGAGGACCACCACTCCGAACCCGAAGTCAACTCTTAAAGCAGAAGAAGAATTGTTCTCAGGTCAGGTTCCGTAGCTATGGTTCATACTACTTTGCTCTTGCATCACTGTATTTACTGATACCAACTAATTTCAAATTTGAAGGATGCAATTGAAACTCCAATGGTGCACCAGGTATGTTTTAAACCTGTTTCTTCAACTTGTTTGGCTGTTTGCTGTTGTAACTTGCTCTATGTTAATTTTAGTTTCAATTGAATAAACAGTTATGTTCTCATGCCATGCACATTACAAGTGTTGTTATTGCTGTGTAGTTTCCCACACTTATATTCTGTCTATGTTGCTTTGTCTTAAATAGATATGATTCGAACTGTATCTATCTTGATTTGGAAAAATAAACTAGAATGATATAGACCATACAGTGACCATACTACATAGATATATGTTTGTTTCATGTTGTTATCCTGTCCACCTTACTACTGAACTGGTTTACCAAAATGAGTTTCATATACTACATTGTAAACCTGAGATGTGTTTGTTTGTTTCTCTTTTAGAATGCGGATAAAATATTGGAGAAGAGTACCCTGTTATGCAATGGTAAAGGAAGTAATGCAGATAAGGTTCAAGATAGTGAGACATCCTTGTTGGTCTTCAAGAAAGCTGATAAAAACTATATTGAAGACACTAAGACAACCCCAAAGTCCTGTCTTGATGTAGTGTTCGAGTTACTGGCTACCACTGCTGGCACCAGCTCTTCGAACTCGTTGCCTGAATCAGTTTGGCTTCTTGAGTCTCAACTTCAAGTTGAAAGACATCGATCAGATGTTATGCGACAGGAAGCCGAAGGACTGAGGAAGTCCCTGCAGAATTCAGATGCATACTTTTTGGTGCAACAACAAGCGCTGGAGGACTTAAGCGCCAAACAAGAGAAAGTTAATAAGGTTGCTAAGCATCTTGCCAGCATTATGGGTACCCAGGATATTATTTCTTGAGCTCTTCTGAAGTGGTTTCAGTTCTGGACTTGTTTTGCTGCGGCATTTATATGCTGTTGTGTTCCCTATATTTGCACTGGTGGCGAACTTTGATGCCCAGTGGATGTAATATGTGTAATATCCGTGATAGCCTAGTGTAAGTTGCTTGCTTATTTATTTCCTTGTTGTCTTGTTTATTTGTTTGCTTGTAGTCAGTGCAGTTCTTTTTCTGCGGTTTGATAGTGGCTGCAATAACCTATTTTTTAAAACTAGGCCACAATAACCATGGGCTAATATTTACTGTAGTGACACTGGGCCTCCTACGGGCCGTAGAAACAGTGGGCCTTCTACGGGCCGTAGAAACAATGGGCCTTCTATGGGTCGTATCATCAATGGGCCTTATACGGGCCGTATGATCGATTGGCCAAACATGGGCCAAACAGACCGCATTCTGGCCGTAAACGGGCTAGAGTTGGAATCGTCCATTCATGGGCCGACCATAACGGGCCATCGTTAATAGGCCGTATTTGATGACGCTATGAAAACGGCCCAACGTATTAACGGACCACAAACGGGCCGACTGTAACCACGGGCTGAATTTGGCCCACAAGCAGAAAATGACAGTAACGGGCCATAAGTAAAAGAATGCTGGAAAATAGCCCAAGAATAAATGGGCTCTGAGAAGGCCGAAAGATAACATGGGCTGGAAACGGCCCAACGGAATAATGGGCCGTTAATGGGTATAAAGTGATACACTGTTCTTTACGGGCCAGTTTCACCATGGGCCGATAATGGGTGTAAAGTGATACACTGTTCATTACGGGCCAGTTTCACCACGGGCCGTTAATAGGCCAAGAGTTACATAGGGCCTCATATGGGACGAAAGACGTCATGGGCCAGACATGGGCCAGAAGTGAAAACGGGCTGGAATCATATTGGATGGCCCAGATGACGCTACTGGGCCTAATTCGAAAAGGGCGTAACGGGCCTTGGGTTAGCGGGCTGTAAATGGGCTATATGCGAATAGGCCGTTAACAGGCTTTCCATGGGCCGGCTCGCCACCTTTTGACCAAGTCAAACGGGCAGGCCTTTTCACAGGAATGGGCCTCTGTTGGGCCATGCCATGTGTCGACGTATCATAGGCGCCTTCTGTCCAATGAGTGGATGACATCTGTCCCAGCGATGAGCCGACACGTGTTTCCTCCAGCCAATGATGATTTTACACGTGGAAAATCCCCATTGGTCGGGGCTGTTAACGGGTTGTCGGATCCAAAACCCGACCCGATAGCTTAACGGCGTTCCGTTACGGTGGATGCTACGTGTCGGTCACCCTTGACAAAAGCACTTCTATGACGCGCGATTTATCGTCATGGAAGTGGACGCTTCCGTGATGATAATTTTGGTAATGTCATGGAACACTTCTACGACAGCACAGGTATGACTATCTTGATTCTGTCATAAATTTGTCATGGATGTACATGCATGACAAAAAACACGACCTACTGTGACAAACACGTATGATCACATAAGTGTATTTTTTTGTAGTGCTCGTCGATGCGCTGCCCCGGATTGATGCTGTCAAGAGGTGGTCCTGTATAGAAGGAGCGCGTATGGCCTTCGCTCGTCTCAAGATGCACTGGGTGAAGATGAATGCCGAAAAGGTGGCAGTTGAGGGCCCTCCCAAAAGCAAGGCCCACCACACACCGGAGCGCTATTTTGAAGACGTGCTAAAATGTCACGACCGGTTTTTCAATAAAATATTTATTGAGAGACCAATCCCTTTTATGGACCAGTAAAGAAGAATTCCTTCTCACTGGTAGACAATATCTTGGTCACAGAAGAAAAATACCAGGAGTACTGAATATAATACAAGGTTGAGCGGGGACTGCTCAACAATTTATTACATGCACGCCGATAAAACATAACGGCAGATAGGGTGGCATAACTACTATCTCACGATAACAACGGTGGTGGAAAAATCACAGCGGAGTGGGTGATATGACTCCTGCAAACTACAGCTCTTCGAGCGTCGGGGTGAAGCTCGAGGAGGTCTATTGCGGGTGGCGGAAGCGTATATAATACAAGTGACCAATATCCAGGATCGCACAGGACTGACTGGGATTCCTCTAGGCGTCGGACTCACTATCAAACTCTTCATCCAAGAGATCGCCTTCGTCAACATCTGGCCAAATCAACAAGCCAGGTGAGTACTATGAAAGTACTCGCAAGACAGTTCGGACATAAGATATAACAAATGTAAACATGAAGCATAAGAACAGAATAACAAGTGCGTTCAGACATAGAGACAATATTGCATGGGGAAATAACAGAGAAGTCGGGCGGTAGTCCTCCCGAAATCCCAAAATAAATACTGGGTGCCAAACGAGGGTCTGAATGACTCCTCGAGAGGAAACTGCAAGAATAATAATGCCACAGTGGGCGTCGGGGCGACACCACATAAAGGGCTTATAACAGAAAAAAATGAAAGACAGTGCGTGCCACAGTCGGACGTCTGAGCGACATCACATAAAGGGCTTATATTGAAAGTAAGAGACAAACATGCCACAGTCGGACGTCTGAGCGACATCACATAAAGGGCTTATATTGAAAGTAAGAGACAAACAACAGGGTTAGTCCATCCACAGGAATAACGTTCAGCCAAGATTTCTACTCTAACTCACTTATCGGAAAGAAGAATATACCACGAGGTTACGACATAGACGAGGATACGCTGATCACGATACTTGACCTCGGATACGATGACTCGGAAGGATTTGACTCTGCAGAGTTGTACTTTAACCACAGCCAACGGATTTCAGTAGTCACAGGGACTAGTTCCGTTTACGGTGTTTTGGAAGAAACACATCTAACCAGTACACACCCATTCAACAATCCGAAGCCAGGAATCACCCTCGGCAACGTTCAAGAAAAACCTTGAGACGGGGAGGCTACAACCTCGCGTAGCATGGGATCAAATTTCTATACGCGCGCTCTAAGGGGTGCCCCCCTCTCGGTCCCAACCGGAAACACCCATGCCCCCTGACCGGATGACTGGCTTTAATCCAGGGCCATGGAACCATCATCCCGGCCTCTCTGTTTGGTGTGTACACGGAAAGAGGTTACCAACTTACTAAACCGCATTCTGGCAGAAAACAAGTGGTAGCACGGAAGGGGGAAGAACGATAACGTGACTCCGTCCACGTTAACGTCGGAAATTGTCGTATGACGCAAGGCTGGCATGCTACAACCGTACCACCTTGCTGCCCTTCATGTCACCACATGACTAGGCCATCTCTCATCAGAGATCACAGGTAACTTGGAACACACGGGTAGTTGCCTCACCAGCAACGAGATACTCACCGATACTCATATGCCACGCACAACCTTTCACGCAAACATGCAAAACACCTATCATATCAAAGGTTCAAACATGCTTGCCTGGTTCGGAGAAGTCGGAGTCTAGCTCGGCGAAGTTCGCAGCTCCGTCACCTCCTCCGGAACCTACGGTATAGCGAAAAGGCATACTAACGTGAAAACCAACGCGTGCATGAAAGTTTTTCCAAAAAATTTCCAAATAAATCCCATAAAAAACTAGACAAAATTATAAGATTGTCAGAAAAAGAATCACTCAAAAATCACTTTTTATCAAAAAGTTATAAGGGTTTCTGTCCAGGGACTTATCTGTAATGAAACAGAGAAGTTCCAGGGACTTAGCTGAGAAAACAGAAAACGGTTCGAATGGAAACGCGCCAGCCCACAGAGAAAACGTACTCTGCCCGAAGGCGCCAACAGAAAACGCTTCGGTGGTGAAATAAGAGAGGCTGACGTGGGGGGTCCACATGTCAGGTTTGAAAAACCTCGCCGGTGCCCGAAGGCTGCGGAGGTCGCCGGCGTCGAACCACGGCGAGTCAGGGAGATCGGAGTGTACCAAGAGTATCAGCGTGTCCTTCCGCGTCGGTGGGTGGTGGACTTGGGCGTCGGGGAGCACCACGTCGACGGCGACACTTTCTCCGGCGGACGGCGGCTCGGGCGATGGTGGGGAACTCCGGTGGTGTGCTGCAAACTTCGAATTGAAGTGCGGGTCAGAAGGAAGGATGTACTAGAGAGCTACTGGCAAGAGATGGGAGGCAGAGGTACACGCACGGGAGCGAATCGAGCTGGATCCCGTGGCGGGTCGCGGCGGCCGGAGTCGAGGAAGGAGACTCCCTCGGGGCTCTTCCAGTGGCTAGGCAGGGTCTTGGTGGAGTGCAGAGGTGGTGTGGGTACTAGCTGGAGCTCGGGGCCTCTAATTATAGGCGGCTCGAGGGGGTGGCCGTGAACGGGGTTGCTCCGGCGAGCAATTACGGCGAGGCAGTGGCTTGGCAGGGAGTTTAGGTGGCCAGGCAGAATCAGTGAGGTGTACTGGTGCCGTTCCCCCGCTAATCCCGGTCGGTCTTGGCGTAATGGCGCCGGTCCACGGTGGGGTGGCCGCACGGGCACGACGGCGGCAGAGAGCGCGCTCCGCGCCCAGCGGTTCACGACGAGGGTGGCAGCGCGCACTGGGGAGTGGAAGACCACGCGGCGATCTCCGGTGGCTTGGGTGGCGCTGGGTGGCGCCGTCTGCGCTGCGCCTCTCTCTGGCGGCCGCAAAGCCGCCGCTGGCGTCGGTCACGGGGCGCCGCACCTCCTCCAGCTCATCGCCGACGCCCGCAAGCATCCAGGCGCTCGTGCGGTGCAGAGGACAAGGGGGAGGGGACAGGAAACACGGCGACGCCGAGGCACTGACGAGATCGACTACGGACACTGAAGAAACGACAGCAACACTGAACTGTTCTCTGAATTTGACTGAACCTGATTTTGACAATGCTCTGCAGGTGTTCGACAGAATGATTTGGCAAGGAGAAAAAATTTCCTGGGGCTGGGACTTGGTGAGGTGACCTCTCAATGCACCCAGGGGCTGCCTGATTTTTCTCAGAATTTTTGGAGAGGGATTTGAATGAATTTCATCAAATTTGGCAAAACTGGTCCAAACTTGCAGCAAGTATAGTTTGAAAAATTTGAATTGAAGACCAGTGGATCTTCATGGATCTTGGTTGGGGGTTCAAAGGACTAGGAAGGGAAATTGGTTTGGGGGCAAAAATCAAAACAGAAATGGTAGCTCCTTTGTAAATCTCCAAGGGCTAGAATAGAAGGCAGAAATTGTTTTGATAAGATTTAAATGGAAAATAAATATATGGGGAGGTTCAACTTGCTGGATTTGGTGCAAATCATGATCCAAAGATGAGGAAAGGTTTATGAGAGTGGATTTGCACTAAGGTCATGGCAAGAGAGATTTGTTGAAAGGGGCAAAGAATCATCCCAAAAGCCATAGGGCATTTTCAAAGGAATTTTCAAAAGGCATTTTTCCCAAGTGAAAAGCATTTTGGTTTGAGTCCAAATAAAAGGAAAGAACCTCCAAGACCAACATCAAGTCTTGGGTGAATCCAAACAAAACCCTTGCCAAAAAAATATTTTGAAAGGGAGGGTTCTTTTGAAGACAAATTTAAAACACCTCCCTCAAGTCAAATAAATTTTTTGAAAAGGCCAAATAAAATTTTGGGTGTCACAACACCTACCCCCTTAGGAATAATCTCGTCCTCGAGATTTCAACTGATCCTCGAATAGATATGGATATTCTGCCTGAAGAAAATCTTCCCTTTCCCATGTAGCTTCATCCTCAGTGTGGTTGCTCCACTGAACTCTGAAAAATTTTGTCGTTTTCTGACGGGTCCTCCGTTCAGACATTTCCAATATCTTTACTGGCCTCTCTCTGTAGGTGAGGTCTGGTTGTACATCAATGCTCTCATGGGATACATGCTTCTCCGGGTTACTTACACATTTTCTAAATTGTGAGACGTGGAATACGTCATGGACGTCTGACAGCTCCTTGGGTAGGTTTAGTTGGTAGGCTACCGTGCCTCTTCGTGCAATTATACAGAATGGTCCAATAAATCTCGAGGCTAGCTTCCCCTTAATTTTGAACCGTTGCAGGCCCCTCATAGGAGACACTCGTAGGTATACGGAATCACAGGGTTCAAAGCTGACCTCACGATGTTTTTGATCGTAGTAGCTCTTTTGTCGGCTCTGTGCTGTCTTGAGTCTGTCCCTGATCTGTTTAACTTTCTCCTCGGCCTCCTTGAGCATGTCTGGGCCGAAGATACGACTGTCACCTGTTTCTAACCAATTCAGTGGGGTACGACACCTCCGTCCGTACAATGCTTCAAAGGGTGCCATTTTCAAGCTGGCTTGGTAACTGTTGTTGTAAGCAAACTCGGCATACGGCAAACTCTCTTCCCAACTGGATCCATAGGTGAGCACACAGGCTCTGAGCATATCTTCTAGGATTTGGTTCACACGTTCCGTTTGTCCATCAGTCTGAGGGTGGTACGCTGTACTAAAAGCTAGTTGCGTGCCCAGAGCTTGTTGTAGGTAATCCCAAAATTTGGAGACAAATTGGGTGCCTCGGTCGGATATTATAGTCTTTGGGACTCCATGCAAACAAACTATACGAGAGAGATAAAGCTTGGCCAGCCTTTGTGTGGAGTAGGTAGTCTTCACGGGAATGAAATGAGCAACCTTGGTTAGTCGGTCTGTGATGACCCATATGGCGTCGTTTCCGCGTTGTGATCGAGGTAGTCCGATAATGAAGTCCATCCCTATTTCATCGCATTTCCACTCCGGTATCCTGTTTGGCTGGAGTAGCCCTGTTGGCTTTTGATGCTCGGCCTTGATGCGCTGACATGAATCGCAACAAGCAATAAATGTGGCTATATCCCTTTTCATACCGTGCCACCAAAATCTTTCCTGAATGTCCTTGTACATTTTGGTTCCTCCAGGGTGGATCGAGTATGGAGCGGTGTGGCTTTCGGTTAAGATTTGTTGCTTGAGTTCCTCAATGTTAGGTACGCAAAGTCTGTCTCCGTACCATAATATTCCTTCGCTGTCTGTGGCGAACTCTGAAGCCTTACCGAGGTTCATTTTCTTTCTTATACCTTCGATGCTGGGATGTCCCTGTTGAGCCTTCTTAATTTGTTCCACTAGGGTGGATCGTATCTCCAGATTCGATATGGTGCCCTCAGAGACTAACACTGTTGAGCCTAGCGAACTCTTGCTGAAACTCAGGCCTCAAGTTTTGGGGACCGTCGTTGTCCGGGCTGGGGTTTCGACTAAGGGCATCGGCCACTACATTTGCTTTCCCTGGATGGTAGTGAATACCGACATCATAGTCCTTGACCAATTCCAACCAGCGTCGTTGGCGTAAGTTTAGCTCTGGTTGAGTGAAAATATATTTAAGGCTCTTATGGTCCGTATATATTTCACAGCGATTTCCCAACAGAAAGTGCCTCCACTCCTTGAGTGCATGTATGACTGCTGCTAGCTCCAAGTCATGTGTTGGGTAATTTTCCTCATGTTTTCGCAGCTGCCTGGAGGCATACGCGACAACTTTGCCATCCTGCATTAGTACACACCCGAGACCCTTTCGGGACGCGTCACAATACACTTCAAAACTCTTGTGTATGTCTGGCACAGTTAAGACCGGTGCGGTTGTTAGTTTCTTGTTGAGTTCTTGGAAGCTTTTCTCGCATGCTTCCGTCCATACAAATTTCTTGTCTTTCTTGAGCAACTGTGTTATTGGTTTTGCCACAGTGGAGAATCCTTCAATAAATATTCTGTAATATCCGGCCATTCCCAGGAAACTCCGCACATCTGTCACGTTGGCGGGTGGCTTCCAGTCAAGTATGGCTTTGACTTTCTCTGGGTCTACGGCCACGCCTTCTTGGTTTAATATGTGGCCTAGGAAACCAACTTGTCTTAGCCAAAATTCACACTTGCTAAATTTGGCATACAACTGATGTTTCCTCAATTCTCCCAAAACCATTCTGAGGTGCTCAGCATGCTCTTCCGGTGTCCTTGAGTAAACCAGAATATCGTCAATGAACACCACAACAAATTTGTCCATGAATTTCATGAACACTTTGTTCATGAGGTGGACGAAATATGCGGGGGCGTTCGTTAGTCCAAAAGGCATCACTGTGAACTCATATAACCCATATCTGGAAGTGAATGCTGTCTTGGGGATATCTTCTGTCCGTACTTTCAATTGGTGATATCCTGATCTCAAATCAATTTTTGAGAACACCTTGGCTTGTGCGAGATGGTCAAACAAATCATTTATCCGTGGCATCAGATATTTGTTTTTGATGGTGACCATATTGAGGGCTCGATAGTCTATACACAGTCTCAGTGTCCCATCCTTTTTCTTGGCGAATAATACTGGCGAACCCCATGGTGAGGAGCTGGCTCGAATAAATCCTTTGTCCAATAATTCCTTTATCTGCTTCTTCAACTCCACCAATTCGGAGGGTGCCATTCTATAAGGTTTCTTATAGATGGGAGTGGTGCCAGGTGCTAGTTCGATGCTGAACTCTATCTCTCGGTCTGGTGGCATGCCTGGTAGTTCTTCAGGAAATATATCGGGGAACTCGCATACCACTGGAACTTTTCTCAGTTCTGAAATGTCCACTTTGTTCAGCTTTGGTTGCCGTGACCGTGGCCTTTATTGAGCTATAACCCTTATTGTTTTGCTGTGATGGTGAGTGAGAATCACGGTCCGATTGAAACAGTCGATGAATCCTTTGTTGGTGGTCAACCAGTCCATCCTTAAAATGACATCCAGTCCTTTATTTTCCAACACGATGAGATTGGCTTGGAACTTTAGTCCTTCGAATTCAATGATCACTCCTTGGCAGTAACTCTGAGCGATTTGCTTATTCCCGGGGGACTTGATGATCATAGATTTTTCCAAGGGAAGTATCGGAAAACCATGTTGCAAAACAAAACTCTTTGAAACGAACGAATGGGAAGCTCCAGAATCAAACAAAACCGTGGCAGGTACTGTGTTGACAGGGAACGTACCGAGCACGATGTCTGGGGCATTCTGCGCTTCTTCCCTGGTCACATGGTTCAGGTGACCCTTCCTGTGATTGTTGTTGGGATTGAAATTGTTGCGCTTGGGGGCTGGATTGTTTCCACCATTGTTCGGCTTGGGGGCCGAGTTCCTCAGTTTTGGGCACTGTTTAGCATAGTGCCCTTCTTCTCCACAAGCATAGCATGTGACCCCTGGATGGTACGTGAACTCCTTGTCCCTGGCATGAAACTGTCTGACGGGCCTTAGATCAGTAGTCGTGGATTTCCTTGCTCCTGTCCTTGGAACCTCAGTCTTGCTTCGGTTGTTGCGAGCGAGGGTCGTCTTGTCCCTTTTCCGCTTACGGATATCCTCCAGGCTGCGGCGCTCATTCTCCAAGGTAATGGCCTTGTCAACCAGGGTTTTAAAATCCGGGAAAGTGTGTACCACCAGTTGGCATCTTAGGGCTGGTGCCAGGCCGTCTAGGAATTTTTCCATCTTCTTGTTCTCTGTGATGTGCTCGTCGTAGGCATAACGAGATAGCTGGGTAAACTGACCATTGTATTCTGTCACTGACATGCCTCTTTGCTTGAGATCGTCAAATTCTCTCTTCTTGATTTTTATGATGCTCCTGGGGATGTGTGCCCCACGAAAGCCTTCCTTGAATTCTTCCCAGGTGATGTTGTGTTCACTGGGATGCATGTGTAGGAAGTTTTCCCACCATGCTGCAGCTGCTCCAGTAAGGTAGTGTGGTGCATAAAGCACCTTCTCATGATCTGAACACTGAGCAATAATCAGCTTCCTTTCGATGTCACGAAGCCAATCGTCGGCTTCTAGCGGCCAATCGGTGTGAGCAAACGTTGAAGGGCGAGTCTTCTGTAACTCAGATAACTTGGAATGAGGTTGATGGGGTTCACGGTGGTTTCCCATATTGATGACGTGATTCATCATCTCTTGGTGCTGTTGCTGGCTTTGTTCGAAGAGACGGCATACTTGAGACAGGGCTGCTTCGCTGTCCTGTTGACTGGACTGACCCTGAGTGAAGTTGTTGCTAGTCTGTGTCCCATAAACTTCTGCTGGCTGATTGGGCATGGAACGAGTCCACGGACGAGACATTTTTCCAGTCTGGGGTATTATTTTGCAAAACTCATGAGAAGAACTGTGTGGTACAAGGAAAATCTTGTGAAGGCAAAAACTTAAAAGACCTCAAGATTTTTTTCTTCTTCAATAAAGCATAAACGATTTTTGCATGAAGATGAACTGCTTAACCCAAATCTTACACGCGAAAAGCACACACACGATACAGCACTCAGGATGTGCGTACACAATCCTGACATGTAATTTAGACTAGCATACTCCTCCGGAAAACAGCGAACACACTAATACAAACTAGCGTACAGATAAAACACATCATACAAGCAGACATAACGCGCGGCTACTCGGCGCTCTCAGTCGGAGATGGTGACGATGTCCTTTCCCTTGCCGAGAGCAAGACTCAGCGGTGCAGGGGATTCAACCTCCATCTCCTCTCTAGTAGGTTCCTGGCGCGTAGCACTGCGCTGCGGTGATGGTGCGGGAGCGACAGGCGGCAGAGCGGGGGCGGCAGGCGATGCAGCTCTGACTGGAGTAGGAGCGATGACTCGGTCAACTCCTCAGTGGTAGGCAGACGGCGAGCAGTGGCCAAAACGGCCGGTGCATAAGAGGCTGAAGACGAGACGAATGTCAGAGGCGGTGCTGTGAGGAGAAGCTCCTTCCTGCTGGCAGGACCGCCCCGGACTAAGTCCATGCGGGCAGCCACAAGATCGTCCACGAGGTTGTCGAAAGATTCCTCCAGAGCCTTGAGATACTCCACAACCATCTCGATGGCTTCATCTCGTTCTCCCCGATGGCAGGCGAATGCATAGTGACAAGTGTAAGGCACATGGCATGGGAGGTAGCGGTAGCGAAGAGTCTTCATCATAGGAAGGATATCCCGGAGGCGAGCTATCGCCTCACGGGTAGCCATCTACATGGCATGCCTCTCCGTAGGCATGGCCCTTCCCACAAAACGGAAGTGGCGAGCCGCAGAACATCCTCCCTTGAATTGCACCACGGCTTGGTGCATAGACACGTCGTCGCTGAGCTTGTGCTGGTAAAGTGTGAACTCCGGGCGAGTTGCTGGCCCGATCGCGAGCTTGGTGATGGAGACGAGGAGTTTGACAAACCCCTCGGGCACGTTCGTGAACACTCGAGTCTCGCAGCTGCTGCCAGCCATCTACAAAAGTAGGCAAAAGTTCTGAGTAGTCATGTCATAAATTTATGATGACCAACAGAAAATAGCTACAATTGCAAAATGCTGAAAAGCACAAACGACGCTATTAACCGATTAGCGATCGCACCTAGTGGCTTCCTATAGTCAGCCTAGCTCTGGTACCAAGCTTGTCACGACCGTTTTTTCAATAAAATAATTATTGAGAGACCAATCCCTTTTACGGACCAGTAAAGAAGAATTCCTTCTCACTGGTAGACAATATCTTGGTCACAGAAGAAAAATACCAGGAGTACTGAATATAATACAAGGTTGAGCGGGGACTGCTCAATAATTTATTACATGCACGCCGATAAAACATAACGGCGGATAGGGTGGCATAACTACTATCTCACGATAACAACGGTGGTGGAAAAATCACTGCGGAGCGGGTGATATGACTCCTGCAAACTACAGCTCTTCGAGCGTCGGGGTGAAGCTCGAGGAGGTCTATTGCGGGTGGCGGAAGCGTATATAATACAAGTGACCAATATCCAGGATCGCACAGGACTGACTGGGATTCCTCTAGGCGTCGGACTCACTATCAAACTCTTCATCCAAGAGATCGCCTTCGTCAACATCTGGCCAAATCAACAAGCCAGGTGAGTACTATGAAAGTACTCGCAAGACAGTTCGGACATAAGATATAACAAATGTAAACATGAAGCATAAGAACAGAATAACAAGTGCGTTCAGACATAGAGACAATATTGCATGGGGAAATAACAGAGAAGTCGGGCGGTAGTCCTCCCGAAATCCCAAAATAAATACTGGGTGCCAAACGAGGGCCTGAATGACTCCTCGAGAGGAAACTGCAAGAATAATAATGCCACAGTCGGGCGTCGGGGCGACACCACATAAAGGGCTTATAACAGAAAAAAAATGAAAGACAGTGCGTGCCACAGTCGGACGTCTGAGCGACATCACATAAAGGGCTTATATTGAAAGTAAGAGACAAACATGCCACAATCGGACGTCTGAGCGACATCACATAAAGGGCTTATATTGAAAGTAAGAGACAAACATGCCACAGTCGGACGTCTGAGCGACATCACATAAAGGGCTTATATTGAAAGTAATAGACAAACAACAGGGTTAGTCCATCCACGGGAATAACGTTCAGCCAAGATTTCTACTCTAACTCACTTATCGGAAAGAAGAATATACCACGAGGTTACGACATAGACGAGGATACACTGATCACGATACTTGACCTCGGATACGATGACTCGGAAGGATTTGACTCTGCAGAGTTGTACTTTAACCACAGCCAACGGATTTCAGTAGTCACGGGGACTAGTTCCGTTTACGGTGTTTTGGAAGAAACACATCTAACCAGTACACACCCATTCAACAATCCGAAGCCAGGAATCACCCTCGGCAACGTTCAAGAAAAACCTTGAGACGGGGAGGCTACAACCTCGCGTAGCATGGGATCAAATTTCTATACGCGCGCTCTAAGGGGTGCCCCCCTCTCGGTCCCAACCGGAAACACCCATGCCCCCTGACCGGATGACTGGCTTTAATCCAGGGCCATGGAACCATTATCCTGGCCTCTCTGTTTGGTGTGTACACGGAAAGAGGTTACCAACTTACTAAACCGCATTCTGGCAGAAAACAAGTGGTAGCACGGAAGGGGGATGAACGATAACGTGACTCCGTCCACGTTAACGTCGGAAATTGTCGGATGACGCAAGGGTGGCATGCTACAACAGTACCACATTGCTGCCCTTCATGTCACCACATGACTAGGCCATCTCTCATCAGAGATCACAGGTAACTTGGAACACACGGGTAGTTGCCTCACCAGCAACGAGATACTCACCGATACTCATATGCCACGCACAACCTTTCACGCAAACATGCAAAACACCTATCATATCAAAGGTTCAAACATGTTTGCCTGGTTCGGAGAAGTCGGAGTCTAGCTCGGCGAAGTTCGCAGCTCCGTCACCTCCTCCGGAACCTACGGTATAGCGAAAAGGCATACTAACGTGAAAACCAACGCGTGCATGAAAGTTGTTCCAAAAAATTTCCAAATAAATCCCATAAAAAACTAGACAAAATTATAAGATTGTAGAAAAAGAATCACTCAAAAATCACTTTTTATCAAAAAGTTATAAGGGTTTCTGTCCAGGGACTTATCTGTAATGAAACAGAGAAGTTCCAGGGACTTAGCTGAGAAAACAGAAAACGGTTCGAATGGAAACGCGCCAGCCCACAGAGAAAACATACTCTGCCCGAAGGCGCCAACAGAAAACGCTTCGGGGGTGAAATAAGAGAGGCTGACGTGGGGGATCCACATGTCAGGTTTGAAAAACCTCGCCGGCGCCCGAAGGCTGCGGAGGTCGCCGGCGTCGAACCACAGCGAGTCAGGGAGATCGGAGTGGACCAAGAGTATCAGCGTGTCCTTCCGCGTCGGTGGGTGGTGGACTTGGGCGTCGGGGAGCACCACGTCGACGGTGACACTTTCTCCGGCGGACGGCGGCTCGGGCGATGGTGGGGAACTCCGGTGGTGTGCTGCAAACTTCGAATTGAAGTGCGGGTCAGAAGGAAGGATGTACTAGAGAGCTACTGGCAAGAGATGGGAGGCAGAGGTGCACGCACGGGAGCGAATCGAGCTGGATCCCGTGGCGGGTCGCGGCGGCTGGAGTCGAGGAAGGAGACTCCCTCGGGGCTCTTCCAGTGGCTAGGCAGGGTCTTGGTGGAGTGCAGAGGTGGTGTGGGTACTAGCTGGAGCTCGGGGCCTCTATTTATAGGCGGCTCAAGGGGGTGGCCGTGAACGGGGTTGCTCCGGCGAGCAATTACGGCGAGGCAGTGGCTTGGCAGGGAGTTTAGGTGGCCAGGCAGAATCAGTGAGGTGTACTGGTGCCGTTCCCCCGCTAATCCCGGTCGGTCTTGGTGTAATGGCGCCGGTCCACGGTGGGGTGGCCGCACGGGCACGACGGCGGCAGAGAGCGCGCTCCGCGCCCAACGGTTCACGACGAGGGTGGCAGCGCGCACTGTGGAGTGGAAGACCACGCGGCGATCTCCGGTGGCTTGGGCGGCGCTGGGTGGCGCCGTCTGTGCTGCGCCTCTCTCTGGCGGCCGCAAAGCCGCCGCTGGCGTCGGTCACGGGGCGGCGCACCTCCTCCAGCTCGTCGCCGACGCCCGCCACCATCCAGGCGCTCGTGCGATGCAGAGGACAAGGGGGAGGGGACAGGAAACACGGCGACGCCGAGGCACTGGCGAGATCGACTACGGACACTGAAGAAACGACAGCAACACTGAACTGTTCTCTGAATTTGACTGAACCTGATTTTGACAATGCTCTGCAGGTGTTCGACATAATGATTTGGCAAGGAGAAAAATTTTCCTGGGGCTGGGACTTGGTGAGGTGACCTCTCAATGCACCCAGGGGCTGCCTGATTTTTCTCAGAATTTTTGGAGAGGAATTTGAATGAATTTCATCAAATTTGGCAAAACTGGTCCAAACTTGCAGCAAGTATAGTTTGAAAAATTTGAACTGAAGACCAGTGGATCTTCATGAATCTTGGTTGGGGGTTCAAAGGACTAGGAAGGGAAATTGGTTTGGGGGCAAAAATCAAAACAGAAATGGTAGCTCCTTTGTAAATCTCCAAGGGCTAGAATAGAAGGCAGAAATTGTTTGGATAAGATTTAAATGGAAAATAAATATATGGGGAGGTTCAACTTGCTGGATTTGGTGCAAATCATGATCCAAAGATGAGGAAAGGTTTATGAGAGTGGATTTGCACTAAGGTCATGGCAAGAGAGATTTGTTGAAAGGGGCAAAGAATCATCCCAAAAGCCATAGGGCATTTTCAAAGGAATTTTCAAAAGGCATTTTTCCCAAGTGAAAAGCATTTTCGTTTGAGTCCAAATAAAAGGAAAGAACCTCCAAGACCAACATCAAGTCTTGGGTGAATCCAAACAAAACCCTTGCCAAAAAAATATTTTGAAAGGGAGGGTTCTTTTGAAGACAAATTTGAAACACCTCCCTCAAGTCAAATAAATTTTTTGAAAAGGCCAAATAAAATTTTGGGTGTCACATAAAAGGTGCTTGCCTTGTAGAGGGCCAATGCTCTAAGGGCATAGTGTTCGAATAAAAGAGTCCGAACTATCCGGGGATTTGTATTATGAACTAAGTTTTGTAATATATTCATTTCTTGATGAAAAAGTTTTATCCTCCTGTGCGGGGCGGTTTATTATATCTGAGAGTTCCCAGTCGTCGGCTTCAGCCCCCATGTAGATACTACTGGGGTGTTCGGGATTGCACATGACTACACTTAATCCAACGTCTTGGTCCCTGAAGGAGGTGTCAGTGCGGCAAACCAGGTAATCAGACTATTCAGTTTTATTGCTCTCACTTAGCTGTAGGAGTTTGACAGTGGGTCTAATAGGTAGCCCCTGGTATGTACACAGCTATCCTAATGCAGATGCGCTACATGTTTGACCGGGAAACAATCCTTCGTGTAATACGGAAAAAATCGCTAAGGATTGTAATGAATCGCCAAGTGGCTAGCCAGCTCTCGCCGCATCATGACAGTCAGTTTTTGGCTTTCTCTACTGAGGTGCTTAACCGGACGAACCAGAAACACAATCGCAGTAGTTCTCCCTTTACTACCCTAGCCGATCAGATGGAATGTAAGGTAGCAAGCATAGGAGCCAGGCAACCCAACTATTGACCAAATACATGATTCGGAGCTGATGCATATAATGCCGGACTCGGGACGCCAAATTTTGCTGTGAAGCTGTTTGGACTTTTATTTGGAAACACATATGTTGCCTTATAGAGCCCCTGGATATTTTATGCCGAGGTGCGTGCGTGAAACAACTTAACATACCGAATAAGAAGTTCGGTTCAATGAAATCTGATTGATACGTCGAAACGTAATCTTACAGAAGGCACCATCACAAGGGCCATTTTACATGCCGGGGATCTAGGGCTAAGGGAAAAGCTCTATACATGTTCTTGAGTAAAGTTGTGGTATGCAAAATGCTTTGCACCTTCCTGCCACACGTCTGCGCCGCTTTCACCCAAATAAGGAAGAGTCCTTTAGAGGAATGGTCTTCAGCTATGTATATGGAACCGGGCTCGGAGAGAGTCCTTGTGAGTCCAGAGAATGAGTAGGTTTTGATACACCTGTGGTAAAAAGGGAAAGATGATTAAATAAAGGGGAAGGCCGCGTTAGGTCGAACCGTGTTATAGGCCTGTCCGTATATTGCCTCCGGCGATGCCCAAGGTATTTTGAGTGCATAATTATGCACGCGCGGTAAGAATTTCGCTGATGTACGTGGCGGTCGATGGAGGCGAAGCTGCTAGTCCAGCCCTGAAGTTGCCGGACTACCGGCATGCAGAACTGACTGGCCTTGCGCGGTGAATTCCGGTGGCTTAATAGCCGATGAGGTGTGCGGCTTGACAGGGCCGCTTTGTACTTCGGTTGCAATGGCCGCGGTATGCTCCTCAATGCGGAGGGAACGCTCCGTGTTTCCATTGATTTTAATGACGCCACGTGGACTGGGTATCTTGAGCTTCAAATAGGCGTAGTGCGGGACCGCATTGAAGCGGGCAAAAGCGGTTCGTCCGAGCAGTGCGTGATAACCGCTGCGAAACGGGACGATGTCGAAGATCAAGTCTTCACTTCGGAAGTTGTCCGGCGAACCGAACACGACCTCCAGCATGATTGAGCCTGTACAGCGGGCCTCTACGCCGGGTATTACTCCTTTGAAGGTAGTTTTAGTGGGCTTGATTCTTGATGGATCGACGCCCATTTTGCGGACAGTGTCTTGAT
The DNA here is from genome assembly GCF_002575655.3 of Aegilops tauschii subsp. strangulata. Taxonomy (NCBI): domain Eukaryota; kingdom Viridiplantae; phylum Streptophyta; class Magnoliopsida; order Poales; family Poaceae; genus Aegilops; species Aegilops tauschii. Next base: position 328,636,135 of record NC_053040.3, read on the forward strand.
AAAGTAGATTGAGACTGCAGCCGCCGTCCATGAGGACTCGCGTAGGATGGAATCCATCGATGATTGGGTCGAGAACCAGAGCTATCGAACCTCCGTGACGGATACTGGTTGGGTGGTCCTTTCGATCGAAGGTGATCGGACAAGCCGACCATGGGTTGAATTTTGGGGCGACCGGCTCCATGGCATAGACGTCCCGTAGTGCGCGCTTGCGCTCCCTCTTAGGGATATGTGTGACATATATCATGTTCACTGTTTTTACCTCGGGGGGAAATTGCTTCTGTCCCTCTGTGTTCGGTTGACGAGGCTCTTGGTCATCTTCGTCGCTTGGCGATCCTTTTCCCTTGTGTTTGGCGTTGAGCTTGCCGTCCTGCTTAAAGACCCAACAATTTCTGTTGGTATGATTGGCAGGTTTATCGGGGGTGCCGTGAATCTGGCAAGGCCGATCCAGTATTCTGTCTAGGCTGGATGGGCCGTCTCTGTTTGCCTTAAATGGCTTCTTCCATTGACCGGGTTTGGAGCCGCTGAATCCGGTGTTAACCGCCGTGTCTTGAGTTCCTTCATTGTTGTTTCGACGCTTGTGCTTGTCGCATCATGGCTCGCCATTACCGTCCCTGGTTTCGGAGGTTCTGGGGTCGCTGGTGCTATTGCTTCTACGAGCAAGCCAGCTATCCTCTCCCGCGCAGAATCGGGTCATAAGTGCGGTAAGGGCTGCCATAGACTTCAGCTTTTCTTGGCCGAGGTGTCGGGCGAGCCATTCATCTCGGACGCTATGCTTGAAGGCCGCAAGGGCTTCGGCGTCTGGACAATCCACAATCTGGTTCTTCTTGATTAAGAACCTGGTCCAGAGCTGTCGGGCCGATTCCCCGGGTTGCTGGATTATGTGGCTAAGGTCATTGGCGTCTGGGGGCCGAACATAGGTGCCTTGGAAGTTATCTCTGAATGCGTCTTCCAAGTCTTCCCAGCTACCAATAGAGTTTTCTGGGAGGCTGTTTAACCAGTGCCGAGCTGGCCCCTTAAGTTTTAGGGGAAGGTATTTGACGGCGTGTAGATCATCACCACGAGCCATGTGAATGTGGAGAAGAAAGTCTTCGATCCATACTGCGGGATCTGTTGTGCCGTCATATGATTCTATGTTCGCGGGTTTAAACCCTTCTGGGAACTGGTGCTCCATTACCTCATCGGTGAAGCATAGGGGGTGTGCGGCGCCTCTGTATCGGGCGACATCACGACGCAGTTCGGACGAAGTCCGGATGAGGTTTTCGGCCCGGGCGTGATTATGCTTGTTACGCCAGGCTTCATAGCCGTCTTCTCGCGCCGGGGCACGCCCCCACGATCCATAGATTGATATGGTCTGACCTGTTCTATTTTCCAGGTCCTGTCGTAGGTCATATGTGTATCCCCGAGCTGTTGTCTCTCTTCTTTTGCAACACGATAGTGCGGGCTGGTCTTCGGCTTGAGTTGTCGTTCTATCCCGGCCACGTGGTGGTCGATCGGGTCCGTCCACCGCATTACGCGCGGGTGGTATAGGCTCCAGTGCCTCATCGTCGAATTGGGGCAGCAGCTTACACTTCGGGTAACTCCTTTTGGGTGCTCGAGGCCTATTCTTTAGCTGCCAAGACATTAGTCCATCTGTCGTTGAGCAGATCTTGGTCAGCTTGAAGCTTCTGCTGTTTCTTTTTTAGGCTTCTTGCCGTGGCTATTAGTTGGCGCTTAAAGCGCTCTTGTTCTAGGGGTTCCTCTGGTACAATAAAATCCTCGTCGCCGAGGCTCACGTCGTCCTTGGAGAGTGGCAAGTAGTTGCTGTCCTTCGAGTCTTCGTTCCCTGCTTGCTCGTCAGGGTCAACTTGCCCGTCCTCCCGATCATCCTATTCGGATGTTGGTTCGATGGGGTCTTCTTGGTCTTCGGCGTTTTCTGGAGTATCATTGTCTCCAGTGCTGGTATTGCTGTTTCCGCGTTGCGATTTAGAGCGGCGCCGCCGACATCAATGCTTCGGTGGTATCTCAGGATGTTCATCCTCGACTGGGTTCTTCTCACCATCGTCGTCTCCTTGCTTAGGTGTGTCCACCATGTATATGTCGTATGAGGAAGTGGCCGTCCAGCGTCCAGTGAACGACAGGTTTTGGGCCTGCTACTCTCCGGCATCATCGTCCATACCGTCGATGTCTTCGGAGGCGTAATCGAGCATGTCGGTAAGATCCTCGACAGTGGCTATGAAGTGGGTGGTGGGTGGGAAGCAAGATTACCTGTTTTCAGCCCCTAGTCCGGGCTGGGCGCAATTCGGAGGCGGTTCCTCTGTAATGACGAGGGATCGCATTAAGTCCAGAGCCTCATTTAAGAGCGAGGTTTGGAGGGGGACAGAGGGTCCCTAGCCGAGCTCGCATGACGCGGACTTCCAGGGTTCGGAGTTAGTGTCCGGAGAAGAGTCTGGCTTTGTAATGATCGCCGGAGATGCTATTCTCTCCAATTTTCTGGTATTGAGCTCTAAGGCCACAGAGAGTCCGGTGGGCTCTAGACTCCCGTCTTCGGACCTGGTGACGCGCTCCGGATCTAAGGCTGGAGTGGTGGTTGGGGCCACGAACCCTTGGAAGATCAGGTCTCCTCGGATATCGGCGACATAGTTCGAATTTCCAAAACTGACCTGGCAACCAGGGGCGTAGCTGCCGATCTGCTCCAAGTGGCCAACCGATTTGGCGCGCAGTGCGAAGCCGCCGAATACGAAGATCTGGCCGGGGAGGAAAGTCTCCTTCCCGGCGATGTTGTTGTAGATGATCGACGGAGCCATCGAGCCTTTTGACGACGGCATAGTGGAACTCTCAATGAAAGCACCAATGTCGGTGTCAAAACCGGCAGATCTCGGGTAGGGGGTCCCGAACTGTGCGTCTAAGGATCGAAGGTAACAGGAAGCAGGGGACATGATGTTTACCCAGGTTCGGGCCCTCTTGATGGGGGTAATACCCTACTTCCTGCTTGATTGACTTTAATGAGTATAGGGGTTACAAGACTTGATCTACCATGAGATCGCAATGACTAAACCCTAGATGTCTAGTCTGTATGATTATGATTGCCTCTACGGACTAAACCCTCCAGTTTATATAGACACCGGAGGGGGTAGGGTTGTACAGAGTCGGTTTACAGAGAAAGGAATCTTCATATTCGCACGCCAAGCTTGCCTTCCACGCCAAGGAGAGTCCCATCCGGACACGGGGGAAAGCTTTTTATCTTGTATCTTCACAGCCCATCAGTCCGGCCCACGTCACCTAGCCCGAACGTCCAAGGACCCCGTAATCCTGGACTCCCTCACCCACCCCAAGCCGATCCCGTGCTAATTCTGGCCTAGCCCCTCGTCCACGCCTCCTCCCCTATAAAAGCTCCTCCCCCTTGTTCGGTTCCGCCCTAGAACACCTTCCCCGACGCCCTCCTCTGCCCACTATTCCTCGCCAGAGCTACGCCTCTCCCACCGCACCATTGTTGCCCTTGCCATCGACTCTGACCCCCTGACCCCACCCCGACGCCACACACATGACTGTCGGGCTCCACGACATCGACTAGAGACCTCACTGACACCGGGGACTCGCCAGAGACACCGCCTCATCAACCCCCGAAGTCCTGCCGCGTCGGAGACCTCCTCGTCGCTCGCTATAAGCCACCGGACCACCCCCCCTCCGTCAGATCTAGGGCTAACGACCGAGATTAGAACGGATCATTTTTTCTTTTCTGAAACATTTTCTTTTGCGCATCGGTCGTCTACCCATCGCACTAGCGCGCCCGCTCCCGCGGGCAATAGCATGATGCCACATAGCCCCTGTCCGATGGGTAGTATTTTTTCTTTTTCTATTTTTATTTATTTTTTAGATTTAACTCGATTTTTAGAAGCTTAATATCTTGTATGTTTTAAGTCCAAATGTAGTGATTCTTTTTGCATTAGATCACAAATTTTATAAAGTTTCTGTAGATGCAAATTTTGGTCATGTTTGAAGTTTGTACATTTGAATTTGATGAATGTTGTTAAAATCACTAGATTGCTAATATCTTTTAAATAAAAATAGGTTTTGAATTTTTTTGCTCTTGTTTTCTAGTAACTTTGTTTAAAAAGCGAATTAATAAAAATAATTTTTAGTGTAATTTACATCTGTTCAAATTAGAATTCAAAAACAGAACCTATTATGCTTGTTTTAGTGTTAAAATATAGTTTCTTTTTATTTTGAAGAAAACCCTTTTGTCGTTTAGTTTATTTTACGTAGAATTTATGTTAGTAAACAAAAACAAGATTTTATAATTAATTAAAATTGTTTTCTTTAGACTTAAGTTAAAACTTGTATTCTTTAAAACTTTACCTTTATAAAAGCTTTTTAGTTGTTTCTTTTTGCTAGTAAAAAACTTTAGTGAATTACTTTCTGTTTATTTATTAGTTTTAGATTTTCTTTTCTATTAACTTAGTTTTTTTACCATTTCTTTTAAGTTTAATTAGGAAAAAAACTTTGGTTGTTTAGTTGTTAATCTCTATAGTTTTCCTTTGGTTTTTCTTTGGATTTTTATTTTATTTTTTATTGCTTTTATTTGTTGATTGTTATTTTGATTACTAGAATTGCTTGCTAGAGTAATTGGCTATGTGAATGGAATGTTTGACTTTATATAGATTTCCTCGGAGAGTGACGAATAGTTCTATCAAGTTTTCTGAGAGCGATATAATCTTCCTCAACTATACCAGTCAAGTTCACTTTGACCATATGTTTATACCTATGTTTTATTGCATTTATTGTCACCATTTCAACAATTCCTCCAGTAGTTATATTGAATCTTGTAGTTGAGTAGAAGCATGAGGTAGGAACTGACACCATTGTTTATTAAACCCCGAGAATGTTGTTTATTTCATTGCTACGCTATATTTGACGGGATTGGTATGAGTGTTCGTGAGTGGTCTGAGAAGGAGGAATCTGCGTCAGTGACGACTACTTCATGATGGCATCTTCAAGGCATGCATCTACAAGACCTCAAGACTTCAAGATTCGAGACAAGATTTCAATACACACTACTGGGTGGAATGGTCAGAGGTACCTAGGGTTTACCAGGGGAATTGCCTAATGTGAGCTGGGGAAGGCCGGTACTCATGCAGAAAGTTCCACACAGACTCAAAGAGACAGATAAATACTTCATGCCCGGAAGCTTACCTGTGCAGCCACAAGTCATTATGAGCTCTAGCTTGGTTGATTATCGTAGTGACTCCGACTATCCAGTGCTACGAGAGGTAGACGAACGGTAGGGTTGGATGGGCACTGGCGGTAGTTAGGGAAACTCTTTGAAAGACCATGTTTCAATCCTCATGTTCTCAAACACCATGCAGTGCAAGAACGAAAAAGGAGGGATCGAATCTTGTGGGTAGAGTGCACCAAACTCTGCAGAGTAAAACCTAATCGATTAGCCATGTCCAAAGTTAGGGACAATCTGAGCCTTTGGATCTGGATCTATCTCATCACTCTCAACACCGGACTGATAATTAATTGTGGGCAACTGATAATTATGGGCTATGAGACATCGGTTGGCGGAACCATGACATATTAGATAAGTCTATAGTGGATACTCCTGACATTCCTTTGTTGCAGGGAAAATAAAAACTAGCTTTTACGCAAAAAAAAACATACTTAGAGCTACCACAGCCATATTGCATATAGTATAGAGTTTTCATATGCTTTCTATTGTGATCTTGCCGGTACATTCAATGTACTGACCTATCGCACTACTAGGAAAAAGCCTAGTAGTAGCGCGGGTTTAATGCCTACTAGTAGCGCGAGTGAGGGAGTCCTGGACTAAGGGGTCCTCGAGCGTCTGGCCTGTTAGACATGGGCCGGACTGATGGGCTGTGAAGATACAAAGACCGAAGACTCTCTCCCGTGTCCGGATGGGGCTCTCCTTGGCGTGGAAGGCAAGCTTGGCGTCCAAATATGAAGATTCCTTTCTCTGTAACCGACTTTGTACAACCCTGATCCCCTCCGGTGTCTATATAAACAAGAGAGCTTAGTCCGTAGGGACAATCATAATCATACAGGCTAGACTTCTAGGGTTTTAGCCATTACGATCTCGTGGTACATCAACTCTTGTAATACTCATATTCATCAAGATCTATCAAGCAGGAAGTAGGGTATTACCTCCATAGAGAGGGCTTGAACCTGGGTAAACATTGTTTCCCCCGTCCCTTGTTACCATCGACCTTAGACGCACAGTTCGGGACCCACTACCCGAGATCCACCGGTTTTGACACCGACATTGGTGCTTTCATTGAAGGTTCCACTGTGCCGTCGTCAAAAGGTTTGATGGCTTCTTCAATCATATACAACAATGCTGTCCAAGGGGAAGTCTTCCTCCCCGGACAGATCTTCGTATTTGGCGGCTTTGCAGTACGGGCCAACTCGCTTGGCCATCTGGAGCAGATCGACAGCTACGCCCCTGGCCATCAGGTCAGATTTGGAAGCTTGAACTACGTCGCGGATATCCGCGGAGACTTGATCTTCGACGAATTCGAGACCACGGCAGCCGCTCCCGGTCAGCACGCTGAACATGACATAAATCTGTCATCGGACCATATTCAGGAGATAACACCTGTAACTGCTCTGGCCCTAGATCCGGAGCAGATCGCGCCATCCGAGGACAGGAAACTTGCTACCTCTTGAGCACTGCGTTGGTTGTTCCCTTGAAGAGGAAATTGTGATGCAGTAAAGTAGCGTAAGTATTTCCCTCAGTTTTGAGAACCAAGGTATCAATCCAGTAGGAGACCACGCTCAAGTCCCTCGCACCTACACAAACAAATAAGAACCTCGCAACCAACGCGATAAAGGGGTTGTCAATCCCTTCACGGTCACTTACGAGAGTGAGATCTGATAGATATGATAAGATAATATTTTTGGTTCTTTATGATAAAGAGAAATAAAGATGCAAAGTAAAATAAAATGCAATAGAAATACCTAGGTGCTAGAAGATTAATATGATGGAAAATAGACCCGGGGGCCATAGGTTTCACTAGTGGCTTCTCTCAAGAGCATAAGTATTATGGTGGGTGAACAAATTGCTGTCGAGCAATTGATAGTATTGAGCATAGTTATGAGAATATCTAGGTATGATCATGTATATAGGAATCACGTCCGTAACAAGTAGACCGACTCCTGCCTGCATCTACTACTATTACTCCACACATTGACCGCTATCCAGCATGCATCTAGAGTATTAAGTTCATAAGAAAAGAGTAACGCTTTAAGCAAGATGACATGATGTAGAGGCATAAACTCATGCAATATGATATAAACCCCATCTTGTTATCCTCGATGGCAACAATACAATACGTGCCTTGTTGCCCCTGCTGTCACCGGGAAAGGACACCGCAAGGTTGAACCCAAAGCTAAGCACTTCTCCCATTGCAAGAAATTTCAATCTAGTAGGCCAAAACAAACTGATAATTCGAAGAGACTTGCAAAGATAACCAATCGTACATGAAAGAATTCAAAGAAGATTCAAATATTGTTCATAGATAAACTTGATCATAAACACACAATTCATCGGTCTCGACAAACACACCGCAAAAGAAGAATACATAGAATAGATCTCCACGAGAATCATGGAGAACTTTGTATTGAGATCCAAAGAGAGAGAAGAAGCCATCTAGCTAATAACTATGGACCCGAATGTCTGAGGTAAACTACTCACACATCATCAGAGAGGCTATGGTGTTGATGTTGAAGCCCTCCGTGATCAATGCCCCCTCCGGCAGGACGCCGGAAAAGGCCCCAAGATGGGATCTCACGGGTACAGAAGGTTGCGGCGGTGGAATTAGGTTTTCGTGGATGCCTTTGATGGATTGGGGGTACGTAGGTATATATAGGAGGAAGAAGTACGTCGGTGGAGCTATGTGGACCCCACGAGGGTGGAGGGCGCGGCAGGGGGTATGCGCACCCCCTGCCTCGTGCTCTCCTAGTTGCTTTCTTGACGTAGAATCCAAGTCCTATGGATCACGTTTGTTTCGAAAATCACGTTCCCGAAGGTTTCATTCCGTTTGGACTCCGTTTGATATTCTTTTTCTACGAAACACTGAAATAGGCAAAAAAACAGCAATTTGGCCTGGGCCTCCGGTTAATAGGTTAGTCCCAAAAACAATATAAAAGTGTATAATAAAGCCCATTAAACATCCAAAACAGAATATAATATAGCATGGAACAATCAAAAATTATAGATACGTTGGAGACGTATCAAGCATCCCCAAGCTTAATTCCTGCTCGTCCTCGAGTAGGTAAATGATAAAAACGGAATTTTTGATGTGGAATGCTACTTTGCATATTTTTCAATGTAATTCTCTTAATTGTGGTATGAATGTTCAGATCCGAAAGATTCAAGACAAAAGTTTAATATTGACATAAAAATAATAATACTTCAAGCATACTAACTAAGCAATTATGTCTTCTCAAAATAACATGGCCAAAGAAAGTTATCCCTACAAAATCATATAGTCTGGCTATGCTCTATCTTCATCACACAAAATATTTAAATCATGCACAACCCCGATGACAAGCCAAGCAATTGTTTCATACTTTTGGTGTTCTCAAACTTTTTCAATCTTCACGCAATACATGAACGTGAGCCATGGACATAGCACTATATGTGGAATAGAATGGTGGTTGTGGAGAAGACAAAAAGGGAGAAGATAGTCTCACATCAACTAGGCGTATCAACGGGCTATGGAGATGCCCATCAATAGATATCAATGTGAGTGAGTAGGGATTGTCATGCAACGGATGCACTAGAGCTATAAGTATATGAAAGCTCAACAAAAGAAACTAAGTGGGTGTGCATCCAACTCGCTTGCTCATGAAGACCTAGGGCATTTTGAGGAAGCCCATCATTGGAATATACAAGCCAAGTTCTATAATGAAATTTTCCCACTAGTATATGAAAGTGACAACATAAGAGACTCTCTATCATGAAGATCATGGTGCTACTTTGAAGCACAAGTGTGGTAAAAAGGATAGTAGCATTGTCCCTTCTCTCTTTTTCTCTCATTTTTTTTCATTGGCCTTTTCTCTTTTTTTGGCCTTTCTCTTTTTTTAGTCCAGAGTCTCATCCCGACTTATGGGGGAATCATTGTGTCCATCATCCTTTCCTCACTTGGGAGAATGCTCTAATAATGATGATCATCACACTTTTATTTTCTTACAACTCAAGAATTACAACTCAATACTTAGAACAACAATATGAATCTATGTGAATGCCTCCAGCGGAATATCGGGATATGCAATGAATCAAGAGTGACATCTATGAAAGAATTATGAACGGTGGCTTTGCCACAAATACGATGTCAACTACATGATCATGCAAAGCAATATGACAATGATGGAGCGTGTCATAATAAATGGAACGGTGGTAAGTTGCATGGCAATATATCTCGGAATGGCTATGGAAATTCCATGATAGGTAGGTATGGTGGCTGTTTTGAGGAAGGTATATGGTGGGTTTATGATCCCGGCGAAAATTGCGCGGTATTAGAGAGGCTAGCAATGGTGGAAGGATGAGAGTGCTTATAATCCATGGACTCAACATTAGTCATAAAGAACTCATATACTTGTTGCAAAAATCTATTAGTTATCAAAACAAAGTATTACGCGCATGCTCCTAGGGGGATAGATTGGTAGGAAATGACCATCGCTCGTCCCTGACCGCCACCCATAAGGAAGACAATCAATAAATGAATCATGCTCCGACTTCATCACATAACGGTTCACCATACGTGCATGCTACGGGAATCACAAACTTTAACACAAGTATTTCGCTAATTCACAACTACTCAACTAGCATGACTCTAATATTACCATCTTCATATCTCAAAACAATTATCAAGCATCAAACTTCTCATAGTATTCAACACACTCATAAGATATTCTTTTACTGATCTTGAATGCCTATCATAATTAAAGCAAATTACCACGCTGTTTTGTCGGACTCTCAAAATAATCTAAGTGAAGCATGAGAGAACAATAGTTTCTATAAAACAAATCCACCACCGTGCTCTAAAAGATATAAGTGAAGCACTAGAGCAAAAACTATATAGCTCAAAAGATATAAGTGAAGCACATAGAGTATTCTATCAAATTCTGAATCAAGTGTGTCTCTCTCAAAAGGTGTGTAAAGCAAGGATGATTATGGCAAACTAACAAATAAAGACTCAAATAATACAAGACGCTCCAAGCAAAACACATATCATGTGGTGAATAAAAATATAGCTCCAAGTAAATTTACCGATGGATGAGGACGAAAGAGGGGATGCCTTCCAGGGCATCCCCAAGATTTGTCTTTTAGGTGTCCTTAGATTATCTTGGGGTGCCATGGGAATCCCCAAGCTTAGGATCTTGCCACTCCTTGTTCCATACTCCATCAAATCGTTACTCAAAACTTGAAAAATTCACAACACAAAACTTAACAGAAAATCTCGTGAGCTCCGTTAGCGAAAGAAAACAAAACACCACTTCAAAGTACAGTAATGAACTCATTCTTTATTTATATTGGTGTTAAAACTACTTTATTCCAACTTCTATATGGTTTATAAACTATTTTACTAGCCATAGATTCATCAAAATAAGCAAACAACACACGAAAAACAGAATCTATCAAAAACAGAACAGTCTGTAGTAATCTGTAACTAACGGAAACTTCTGGAACTCAAAAAATTCAGCCAAAATAGGACGACCTAACTAATTTGTTTATTGATCTTATGCAATTGGAATCAATATTTTATCACGTTCTGGTAATTTTTTACAATTGTTTTCGTGAACAGAAAGTTTCTGGAATTTTCAGCAAGATCAAATAACTATCATCCAAGAAGATCCTATAGGTTTTACTTGGCACAAACACTAATTAAAACATAAAAACAAATCTAACCAGAGGCTATATCAAATATTTATTCCTAAAAAGAAGCAAAAAGCAAAAACTAAAAATAAAATTGGGTTGCCTCCCAACAAGCGCTATCGTTTAACGCCCCTAGCTAGGCATAAAAACACGGATAGATCTAGGTATTGCCATCTTGGACATGAAATCTTTTTGCGGAGTTATGCTCGAATCCGGGAGGTTCTTTACGTTTCCCTTCATATTCAGAAATTTTTAGATCCAAAGAATCCAGCCGTTTATTGCAAAGAGTGATCAACATATTCATGCGATTAAGATTGACGCTAACACTCTTAAGAGGTTCAAGAGACTTTTGTAAAAATTTCGTTACTTCGCAAATCTTCTCAAAAACTTGAGTTTCTTCCTAGATATGATGTGGCCCCTTTTGTTGAGGTAGTGTTCCCACTACCCCTTCTATGATTTCATACGCAATACTGGGATCAATTTCTATAAAATTTCCTTTAGCAACGCAGTCCAAAAGTTGTCTATGAGACAAATTTCATCCAACATAAAAATTACGAAGCAAAATTCTAAAATTCACCTCTAAGGTACAATTTTGATAAGATTCCATCATCCTAAACCAAGCATCTTTTAAGTTTTCTTCTTGTCTTTGCTTGAAGTGAAGAACCTCAAACTCAGGGGACAAAGGAGTAGATAAAGGACTAGCCATAACGACAAAGCAAGCAGAAAAGAGGCGAACGGAAAAGAGAGGGCAAATAAAACGGAAAGGGTGAAGTGGGGAGAGGAAAACGAGAGGCAAATGGAAAATAATGTAATGCGAGGGATAAGGGTTTGTGATGGGTACTTGGTACGTCTTGACTTTTGCGTAGACTCCCCGACAACGGCGCTAGAAATGGCTCGTTGTCGGGAGTCAAATCTTGACTTGACCTTGCATAAGCCTCCCCGACAACGGCACTGCGTTGGGTTTTCCCTTGAAGAGGAAAGGGTGATGCAGTAAAGTAGCGTAAGTATTTCCCTCAGTTTTGAGAACCAAGGTATCAATCCAGTAGGAGACCACGCTCAAGTCCCTCGCACCTACACAAACAAATAAGAACCTCGCAACCAACGCGATAAAGGGGTTGTCAATCCCTTCACGGTCACTTACGAGAGTGAGATCTGATAGATATGATAAGATAATATTTTTTGTATTTCTATGATAAAGAGAAATAAAGATGCAAAGTAAAATAAAAGGCAATAGAAATAGCTAAGTTTGGAAGATTAATATGATTGAAAATAGACCCAGGGGCCATAGGTTTCACTAGTGGCTTCTGTCAAGAGCATAAGTATTACGGTGGGTGAACAAATTACTGTCGAGCAATTGATAGAATTGAGCATAGTTATGAGAATATCAAGGTATGATCATGTATATAGGCATCATGTCCGTGACAAGTCGACCAACTCCTGCCTGCATCTACTACTATTACTCCACACATCGACCGCTATCCAACATGCATCTAGAGTATTAAGTTCATAAGAACAGAGTAACGCTTTAAGCAAGATGACATGATGTAGAGGGATAAACTCATGCAATATGATATAAAACCCATCTTGTTATCCTCGATGGCAACAATACAATACGTGACTTGCTGCCCCTGCTGTCACTGGGAAAGGACACCGCAAGATTGAACCCAAAGCTAAGCACTTCTCCCATTGCAAGAAAGATCAATCTAGTAGGCCAAACCAAAATGATAATTCGAAGACCCTTGCAAAGATAACCAATCATACATCAAAGAGTTCAGAGAAGATTCAAATATTGTTCATAGATAAACTTGATCATAAACCCACAATTCATCGGTCTCGACAAACACACCGCAAAAGAAGATTACACCGAATAGATCTCCACGAGAATCGTGGAGAACTTTGTATTGAGATCCAAAGAGATAGAAGAAGCCATCTAGCTAATAACTATGGACCCGAAGGTCTAAGGTAAACTACTCACACATCATCGGAGAGGCTATGGTCTTGATGTAGACGCCTTCCGTGATCAATGCCCCCTCCTGCAGCATGCCAGAAAAGGCCCCAAGATGGGATCTCACGGGTACAGAAGGTTGCGGTGGTGGAATTAGGTTTTCATGGATGCCTCTGATGGTTTGGGGGTACATAGGTATATATAGGAGGAAGAAGTATGTCGGTGGAGCAACGTGGGCCCCACGAGGGTGGAGGGCGCGCCTGGGGGGGTAGGCGCGCCCCTTGCCTCGTGCTCTCCTTGTTGCTTTTTTGACGTAGACTCCAAGTCCTCTGGATCACGTTTGTTCCGAAAATCACGTTCCCGAAGGTTTCATTCTGTTTGGACTCCGTTTGATATTCTTTTTCTGCGAAACACTGAAATAGGCAAAAAACAACAATTTGGGCTGGGCCTCCGGTTAATAGGTTAGTCCCCAAAACAATATAAAAGTGTATAATAAAGCCCATTAAACACCCAAAACAGAATATAATATAGCATGGAACAATAAAAAATTATAGATATGTTGGAGACGTATCAAAACTCAACCCCGCCACGGAAGCCGCAGTCTCAGCGGCGTCGGAGCCGCACACAGACCCAACCTCGAGTGGAATCTGTGTCACCGGAACCTCGGACTCGTTTCCGGCTATAGATTCTAAACCATGCGCGTCCGCGTATGTCGAGCTTGATCAGGCATCAATCTTCGAATTCAGCTCCGCGGACATTTTCCGGCACTCGCCTTTAGGCGATGTGTTAAACTCATTAAAAACACTACCCTTAGCGGGGGACTCCCAGCCGAATTATATCCGGTTTGAACTGGAGGCTGATGACAGAGAATTTTGCTTCCCACCCACCGCACACTTCATAGCCACTTTCGAAGACTTAGCCGACATGCTCGATTACGGCTCCGAAGACATCGACGGTATGGACGACGATGCTGATGAGGAGCAGGGCCAAAACCCGCCGTTCACCGGACGCTGGACGGCCACTTCTTCGTATGACATGTACATGGTGGATACACCTAAAGAAACTAACGACCATGACAAAGAAGATCCAGTCAAGGATAAACCTTCTGAGACACAGCCAAAGCACCGGCGTCAGTGGTGCCGCTCTAAGTCACGTCGTGGAAAAGACAACAATACCGGCATGGGAGAGAACAATACTCCGGACGATGCCGAAGACAATGAAGATCTCGTTAAAGCAATTTCCGAACAGGACGAATGGGAAGACGGGCAAGTCAGCCCTGATGAACAAGCCATACACGAAGACTCGGAGGACAGTAATTATCTTCCGCTCTCCGAGGACGAGGTGAGCCTTGGCAACGAGGATTTTATTGTGCCAGAGGAACCTCTCGAGCAGGAGCGCTTTAAGCGCCGGCTAATAGCCACTGCAAGGAGCCTGAAAAAGAAGCAGCACCAGCTTCAAGCTGATCAAGGTCTGCTCAATGATAGATGGAATGATGTCCTGGGAGCATGAGAGGTTGCGGCCAGCAGCGATGCCTGCTTATTCACATAAGACATATTTAGTTAGTTTTCCTGCGAAAATTACTTGATCCTCTGTCCGGTTTTTCTTTCCGAACACCGGACAGTGTCTCAGGGGCTACTGTGTATACTAGGACTTTCTCTTTTGCGTCGCTTACCTCAAAGCCTGTCAGCAGGTTGGTGCAGGCTTCGGTCAGTCCGCTCTTGATGGACTGAACCCTATCAACCACCGTACCCATAAGGATACTGTGTTCCTCCACAATGGAAGCGCCTCGTAGCGCTTCCAGCAGATTATCCGGTGCCTCTGGATGGGCAGAGGTCACTGGCGGAATGGGCGCACCTCCTCCCTTCGGAGGAGGTTGCTCGCTTGATTCCGGAGCCGTGTAGGTCTCCGGAATGGTATTTGGCAGGGGGCCGAACTGGATATGGCCCCCATCGCCACTTTCCATGGGGATTTTCTCCCCAAGGTGTCCGGTGGCCGAGGGTTCGCCCTCCGGCACCACCCTGACGGCCTCCTGAACCTCTCGCTGGCTTGGGAAGGTCCTTCGGGACAGCACCTCAGCGTCGCCCTTGGCCTTGGGAGAGTAAGCCGTCGGCGGTGACTCGCTGGCCATCGCCTTCGATCCAGTGAACCCCCTGATGAGGATCGCAGGGAGCTGTCGTGGGCCGGACTGCAACTGCACAATTCAACATGTTAAAGCTATGAAGTAGAGATGCCGGATATATGGACGGGTCAGGGTTTTTTAGTACTTACGATGCAGCTAGGGGCTTGTTTCGGGGGCGCGGCTCTGGGCAGCTGTCAACAGCCCACACGGAGTTATCCGCAACGGAACCCTTCCCCCTCTTGGATGCTCCTGCCTCCAAACTTGTGGAGGCTGCCCTCTTCTTCCTTCCCCCCTCAGGGGGTGAGTTGCTTTCTTCCTCCTCCTCCTCATTGTCTTCGGCGGCAGAGGAGTGAGTCTTGTTGTCTTCAGATGACATGTCCGAAGCTCCCCTGCGGCAGGGGCCACTCCGGACCCCCTTGGCCTTCTTCTTGGCCTTCTTCTCTGGCGCCTGGTAGGGCGCCGGAACCAGCATCTTCGTCAAAAGCGGAATTGCTGGTTCCTCGTGGAGCGGAGCCGGACACCGAATCCGCTCCGCCTTCTTTGTCCAGCCCTGGAAAAATAAGTAGCGAGGTTTAGATATCTTCCTCGACTAAGCAAGTAAAGTGTGCGCCTTGAAGCGTGAAATACTTACCGCACTGGCGGGATGGGCCAGGGCGTGCCCGTGGTCCTTGGTCGAATTCGGCGGCGTCTCGTTGCCCTTGAAGAGCAACTTCCAGATATCTTCGTGCGTGGTTCCGAAGTGCCTTTCCAAGGTCTGGTGCTCCTCCGGATCGAATTCCCATAAAGGGCAAGTCTGGCTCTGGCATGGAAGGATCCGGCGAACTAGCATCACCTGGATCATGTTGATGAGCTTGATGTTTTTGTCCACCATGCTTTGGATGCGCGTTTGCAGCGCTATCAGTCGTCCGACGAAGACCATTTTGGGCCCTTCTCTAGCCAGGAGGTGAGCCGCATTGGAGCTCCGGACTTGAATTCGGGAGCCGCGGCCCAGGTGGCATCGCGGGGCTCTGTGATATAGAACCATAGTTTCTGCCACTCTTTGATGGTCTCCACAAAAGTACCTTTGGGCCATGTGACATTGGGCATCTTGCTCGCCATGGCACCTCCGCACTCCACGTGTTGTCCATCCACCACCTTCGGCTTCGCGTTGAAGATCTTAAGCCACAGTCCGAAATGAGGTGGAATGCGGAGGAAGGCCTCGCACACGACAATGAATGCCGAGATGTTGAGGAAGGAGTTTGGGGCTAGATCATGGAAATCTAGACCGTAATAGAACATGAGTCCGCGGACGAAAGGGTGGAGAGGAAACCCTAACCCGCGGATGAAGTGGGGGATGAACACCGCCCTCTCATTGGGCTTCGGGGTGGGGATGATCTGCCCCTTAGCCGGGAGCCAGTGGGCGATTTCTTTGGCCAGGTACCCGGCCTCCCGAAGCTTGGTGATGTCATTCTCCTTAATGGAGGAGGCCATCCACTTGCCTTGCGCTCCAGATCCGGACATGGTCGAGTGCTTTCTTGAGGCGGAAGAGATGAGGACTTGGGCGCTGGAGCTCGAGAATGGGAGGGTAGAGAAAGAGAGAAGGCATGGGTGAAAGAAAGGAATCCTTATCTCCTTATAAAGGCAGTGAATATCAAGCGCCTCCCCACTCGCCTATTCTCAAGGGTTGTGCAAACGACACGGTTGGATTACCCACGTCCGTATTGATGAGAAATCCCGCAATAAGGGGACACGATCTCTGCTTCGATAAGACGTGCCAACGAAAACCGCGTCACGAAACGTGGAACAGCAGACGAAAATGGTTCGAAATAATGACCGAGCAGACGTGTTGTCACGCTACAAAAGTCGTCAGCAGATTGGACTCGTGAAATATTATACTCTCTGCGGTTGTGTGTGGTACTTGTGTTGCAGAGCCGGACACGTTCGTTGCGTTCGAAGACTATTCTGGAGTATTCGGAGGAGGAACCCGCCTTGCAATGCCGAAGACAATCTGCGCCGGACATCTCGTCATTGAAGCCTGGTTCAGGGGCTACTGAGGGAGTCCTGGACTAAGGGGTCCTCGGGTGTTCGGTCTGTTACACATGGGCCGGACTGATGGGCTGTGAAGATACAAAGACCGAAGACTCTCTCCCGTGTCTGGATGGGGCTCTACTTGGCGTGGAAGGCAAGCTTGGCGTCCAAATATGAAGATTCCTTTCTCTGTAACTGACTTTGTACAACCCTGACCCCCTCCGGTGTCTATATAAATTGGAGGGCTTAGTCCGTAGGGACAATCATAATCATACAGGCTAGACTTCTAGGGTTTTAGCCATTATGATCTCGTGGTAGATCAACTCTTGTAATACTCATATTCATCAAGATCAATCAAGCAGGAAGTAGGGTATTACCTCCATAGAGAGGGCCCGAACCTGGGTAAACATTGTGTCCCCCATCTCCTGTTACCATCGACCTTAGAGGCACAGTTCGGGACCCCCTACCCGAGAACCGCCGGTTTTGACGCCGACAGCAGGGCCCCGCGCTACTAGTAAGGCGCTACAACTATTCCTTAGCAGCAGCGCTTGTAACACACGCTACTGCTAAGACATATAGTCGTAGCGTGTATTGTTTCCAGTGCTACTGCTAATCTAACTAGTAGTAGCGTGCTTCCTGTCCAGCGCTACTAGTATTCTATTTTTCATTTTTTAGTGTATTTATACGCCGTTATACAAATTTTGTACAGTACCAATTAAGAGGTTGTTATATCATTATGTCCATGATGAATTAATATATCATTGTGAGGAAGAAACATGGATTATATTCATTTGGATGAATCAAAAGTTGAATTAGGACGACGATCCTACTAATACAACTTTTGGTCACTTTTGATCCATCCACATGATTCTAATCGGCATTCCTTCCACCAATGATATAATAACTAGTCATGATCATAATAACAAATCATCATGATAATCATGATCAACATCATCATCATATTAATATAAAAACTCTTGCATCGTCTCGTCACCAACAACACTAGCTAATAATCATCATAGTCATTACCACCAACACTATTTAGTCATCATAGTCATAGTGTAGCTATCTAATCACCACCAACACTAGCTAATAATAATCATCATAGTCATTACCACCAACACTAGATATTTAACCATCATACTCATAGTGTAGCACATCATCATCTTCAAACTCATTCTAGCTAGCTAATCACTCCTGCTGCTCTCTCTCAGGTAAAATAGCATAAAACATGTGTAGCACTCCTGCTTCATCATATTGGAGAATGCAGATGAACCTGTCTCCTAGTTGTGGGTTGTGCTTCTTATTCCTACCCCCTAGTACTTCTCTGATGTGATCCTTCACAATTTTGCTCCAGTCTTTGATTATTAAGACTTGCTCACTTTGAGAAATCATGAATGCACTCATGTGCAATGTAGGATATCTTGGCCGTAAGCTAATAACCATTGTCATGCGACCTTTAGGCTCAATCCAATGAGGCACAACATTCATCGGGAGTCCCTGTTGAAGAACATCGTAGTAACATACTTAGCAATGTAGTTTAGCTTAAAAAATAATGTATGCAAAACATGCGCTGAGAACAAATAGTAAAAATCTTACCATCTTTCCTAAATAGATGTGACCGTAGTTCAATACGCACACTAGTGGTCACACGTATTGAGTACTAATATTTCGAAGTCCGGAAAAATAACCTATCTTGACAGTATCAAGATCCTCAAGCCATGAAACATAATGACTTATCTCCTCGCAGTTTAGTTCAGCCCCGGGACAGTAGTAGGTGTTGTCTACCAAGCGCCGGACATGTTTACTTGAATGGAAATAAGCTGTCAATAGAACTTAGTTGTCAACTATTTTTAAATAAAGAATATAAATTACTTAATAAATATGGTTGAGAAACTCACATAATGGTAGAACTAGAGGCGTCTGCACATCGACCCAGATGTCGATATTACCTTCAATTTCATCTTCCAGACGAATATGAAAGGTGATAAGCATATTAGGCTCAAATGCATAAGCCTTGCATAGTGCTCTCCAAATTTTGCATTCAAAATAGGAGTAGGTGTCTACATTGTATAATTTTACGGCAAAAGTATAACCATGCTCGATCCTCAAGTGAACTCTCTTTACCTCCATACTTTCCATAGTACTGAAACCAATCTTATCCAAGACATAAATTCTTGCATGGCAGGGGATACACTAGTAGAATTATAAAAAATAAAAAATTATAAGTTGAAGCAAAAGAAGTAAAAGTCATGCTTAATTACGAAAAAAAGACTTGTAGTTGTGACTTACTGTATCCACTTCGAAGTTCTCATCCAGCATGATGCTAAAGCGCCTACCACCAACTAGGTGAGGCCTGTCGCATAGGCCACGCTCGTCTTCGTATTATTTGCACATAATGAATTCCCTTTTGTCGTCAGACATTTCCTATGTTCATAGTTGAAACATTAATTGAAAATCAATCGAAGGCAACTACCAGGAAACTCAACACACAGATCACTATTACTCAATATGCAACGGGTTGACTTTAGGTCTGTCGAGTCTTCCTTCCTAAACTCTTATCTCACGTATATGGTGGGCACTCCCTCTATGATATTGCGACCGTCGGTGATGGTCGCTACTCCTCCTTTTCCTAGTGCATTACAAATATCTAGCACAAGGAAAAGAAGGAGAAGCGACCCCCACGACTATAGTCGGCATTCTTCTTCTCTGATATATGGTGGACACTCCCTCACCGATTTTTTGACCGTCGATGATGGCCGCTACTCCTTCTTCCCCTAGTGCATAAAAAAGGTCTAGCACAAAGAGAAGAAGGAGAAGCAACCCCCACGACAACAGTCGGCATTCTTCTTCTCTCATATATGGTGGAGACTCTCCCTCACTTATTTTTTAACTGTCATGTATGGATCCCCGACAGACTTAAAGGTAACTCGAAATGTCGTTTAATTCTCTTTCTAACAAATTCGGGGCACTCTATATTTCCTACATATTCTAGCACAAGTCATGCTTAAATTCACAGAAAAATCCGGCATGACCTTTGCTAAAATAGGACATATCGAGCGCCTGAAATTTGCCAAAACGGAAATGAATCAACACTCCGGAAAAACATAGGCCACTCGGATTTTCCCTGCGATACAAAGATGTCCATACACATACATCGATGCTTAAACTGGTGCTCATTGCATTTCAATGGTTCAATATTGACAAAAACATTTCAATATATCTTATAACCCGAACATTTCATTTGGTTAAGAAGCATAACTAAATACCCTAGTTCTACTCTATTCAACACCAAGGAGTAGAGAAGGAGGAGGTGGACTTTTAGCTCACTGACTCTGGTGTAGAGGAAGTAGAGGTAGCTCGGATGACGATCACTCCAAGGAGGCATGACTCTACAAAGCCTGCATATTCCACCGAGTAAAATTTTAGACCATCAAATCTCATCTAGCATTCTTTGATGACACAGTGATAATGACATAAAAATA
This sequence comes from Aegilops tauschii subsp. strangulata, assembly GCF_002575655.3. Lineage (NCBI taxonomy): Eukaryota > Viridiplantae > Streptophyta > Magnoliopsida > Poales > Poaceae > Aegilops > Aegilops tauschii. The sequence goes on from NC_053040.3 coordinate 328,656,570, forward strand.
ATTAAATTTTCCAATACATTTCTATATTGAAAAACAAAAATTTTATTACTAAATTTGATACCTAAAAATTTCTCATATAGCATTCCAATAGATTTCTATAACTGAATTTTTTCAATACCTAAAAAACATATTACTAAAATTTTCTATTACTAAAACTTTTTTATATTCAAAAAACCTATTCACTAGTCTATTAAGCACTTACTATAAATAAACTAGTTCTATTAAGCACTTACTATAAATAAACTAGTTCTATTAACCACTTCCTAAATAAACTATTTCTATTAAACACTTACTAAAAAACAGTAAAAAGTACATTAGACAAGAACAGTAAAAAACAATTTAGGGTTTAAGAGAGATGGAGGGAGGAGGGGTGGGAGGAGGGAGGAGGAGAGAGGAGGAGGGGGAGGAGGGCGGTGGGAGGAGGGCTGCCGGCGGAGGGCTTGGCCAGAGAAGGAGGGACGAGGGGCGGCCGGAGGAGGAGGGAGGAGGGCTGCCGGCGGAGCGCTTGACCGGAGGAGGAGGGAGGAGGGTGCAGTAGGGAGGGATCAGGAGGGGAGGGAGGTGGAAGGAGGAGTGATGGAGGAACTACCTCTGTGGAGGAGGAGCAGGAGCGGCGGCGGCGGCGGACGACGACGGTGGTCGGGGAACGGCGGCGGCGGTGGACGACAGGGGGTGCGGGGGAGAGTGAGAGTGGAGTGAAGAGGGGATAGTGACGGGTGATGCGGCTTTAAGCTACATCGGTATTTCCCCAAAAAGGAAGGGATGATGCAGCACAACAATGGTAGGTATTTCCCTCATTGATGAAACCAAGGTTATCGAACCAGTAGGAGAACCAAGCAACACAACGTAAACAGCACCTACACACAAATAACAAATACTCGCAACCCGACGTGTAAAAGGGGTTGTCAATCCCTTTCGGGTAGCGGCGCCCCAAGGTAGGCAAACGGACGTGTACAAATTTTAGTAGATTGATAGATCGAACGCCAAATAAAATAAATAAGAATAAATTACAGCAAGGTATTTTAGTATTTTTGGTTTAATAGATCTAAAAATAAAAGCAAAGGAAAAGTAGATCGCAAAGGCAAATATATGAGAAAGAGACCCGGGGGCCGTAGGTTTCACTAGTGGCTTCTCTTGAGAAAAATAGCAAATGGTGGGTAAAAAAATTTATTCTTGGGCAATTGATAGAACTTCAAATAATCATGACGATATCCAAGCAATGATCATTATATAGGCATCACGTCCAAGATTAGTAGACCGACTCCTGCCTGCATCTACTACTATTACTCCACACATCGACCGCTATCCAGCATGCATCTAGTGTATTAAGTTCATGGAGAAACGGTCGAGTAATGCAATAAGAACGATGACATGATGTAGACAAGATCTATATATGTTGAAATATACCCCATCGTTTTATCCTTAGTAGCAACGATACATACGTGCCGGTTCCCCTTCTATCACTGGGATCAAGCACCGTAAGATCGAACCCACTACAAAGCACCTCTTCCCATTGCAAGATAAATAGATCAAGTTGGCCAAACAAAACCCAAATATGATCCCAACAAACACACCGCAAAAAGTGTTACATCATATAGATCTCCAAGAGACCACTGTATTTATAATCGAAAGATAGAGAGGAAGCCATCTAGCTACAAACTACGGACCCGAAGATCTAAAAAGAACTACTCACGCATCATCGGAGAGGCACCAATGGAAGTGGTGAACGGCTCCGTTATGGTGTCTAGATTGGATCTGGTGGTTCTAGACTCTACGGCGGTTGGAATCGATTTTCGTCGACTCCCCTAGGGTTTCTGGAATATTGGGGTATTTATAGAGTAAAGAGGCGGTCCGGGGGGCACCCGAGGTGGGCACAACCCACCAGGGCACGCCTGGGCCTCCTGGCGCGCCCTGGTGGGTTGTGCTCCCCTCGGAGCACCCCCAGGTGCTTCTTCGGCCCATTTGTTGTCCTCTGGTCCAAAAAAATCTCTAAAAAGTTTTGCTGTCCATTTGGTATTGATCTCCTGCGATGTAAAAAACATGCAGAAAACAACAACTGGCACTTGGCACTATGTCAATAGGTTAGTACCAAAAATGACATAAAATGACTATAAAATGATTATAGAACATCCAAGATTGATAATATAACAGCATGGAACAATAAAAAATTATAGATACATTGGAGGCGTATCAACATCCCCAAGCTTAATTCCTGCTTGTCCTTGAGTAGGTAAATGATAAAAACAGAATTTTTGATGTGGAATGCTGCATAACATGTCATCCATATTCTTTTCTTTATAGCAAGGACATTTGGACTTTTATGTGATTCAAAGCAATAGTCTAGTTTTGACATGATAACTTAAATACTCAAGCATATCAACAAGCAACCATGTCTTTCAAAATATCAACGCTAAAATAAGTTATCTTTAGCCCATCATGCTCAATCATTGATCCATTGATGAAACACACTCACATATTAACTACACCCAATACTCAAGTACGATCATAGTGCCTCCTAGTTGGTGCTTTTATAAGAGAAGATGGAGACTCAAATTGAAAATAAAAATTGCATAAAGTAAAAGAAAGGCCCTTCGCGGAGGGAAGTAGCACTACTGCAGGATGGTCCAAACGCGACACTACGATCAGAGACCCTTCGACGAAACTGTGTGCGATGCCATAATCGCAAACGGTGGTGTAAAAAACCGTCAAAAAGGTGCAAAACGTTTGCGATGACAGATGCATCAAACACGTTTCAGAATTTAGTTGCGTGTGCGATGCAGGTCATACGGTTCAGCTCATTTAACTGTTTGGGATGAGGAGGCACAAAAGAAACGGGTAGCCAGATGAAGGCGTGTGCGATATACAACATACGGCTCACTGGGATGAACTGTGTGTGATTAGGCAACACAATGAAAACGGTTCAACTGAACAAGATGTGTGTGATACTCGGCAAACAGGTCCGTAATCTAAAATGTGTGCGAAGACCAATAATAACACAGACGATTGCTGCTAATAAGCCGTGTGAATTGCTCTGTCTACAGTAGAATAACATGTATATACATACATACATACATATATATATAACTGAAATAAACATCCAATTACATAAGTGACTATACAGATCATTCACACACACCTCAATAAACAATTGCATGCATTCTAAAGTAGGAGAAACGACCGTCTAGTCATCTACTTCTTGTGACGCTCCCGCCACTGCTATGTGGCTCGATCCCTCGTCTGGGTCAGGAAGAAGACAGTTCCTCATGTCAAAGATCCACCTGTACAAATCGTAGCTTGTCTACGCGTCCATGGCCGCGTACTTGACACGTTGTTCATCCAGTCTCTTATGCCACGCATTGTGCCAGGCGTTCTTGTCCTTATTGCTCTCTTGCTTCATCTTCACGTAGTAGGGGTTGATGATGGCCGAGGCAAGGTCAACCAGGGAGTTCAGTTTGCTTTTGTCGCTACCCCAGACCTTGTAGTGGTGCTGGATGTTGACAAGATTCGGACATTTCAAGTCCGAAACCTTGAGCGCTTTTAGATCGTTGGTGGTGTCCACCGTAGCGAAACTGTAGTCGAAGCTCTTGATAAACCTGGAGAAAGGCTCGCAAGGCCTTGTGGCAAGGTGGAAGTGGTAGACGAGGACGTCATGTCGCACGCACAACTGGGCGACGGCAACCTTCTGATCATGCCCGGCACGACCGATGGTGTACTCGAGGTCGAAGCCGACCACTCGGTACTTGTCCTCGGCAAGGAACTGCTCCATAGTTTGGATGGAGCTCTCCATCGCGACCGGATCGTTCGTGTACACCACCGAGAGGGACTTCCCCTCACGTGGGTGTCCACTACGTGATGCGTGGAGAACTGCCCGCCGTTGTCGTTGTCGGCCGCTGGGAGCACCATTGGAGCCACGGGGAGCGCCATTGGAACCGCTGGATGTCCTCTCTGTATGTGTCCTCGTGGGTGTGCTTATTGTGTCGTGTGAGACGAGAGATGAAGGTAAATGGCCATAGGAATAGAAGGGGGCTGAGCGGCGTGGATTCTCGGCGCGTCCGCATGGCAGTTTTTGCAGCGGATAACTGCATCGTCACGCCGCGCTCGGCGCACCCGCTTGCACACGAACGTGCATGATCGTGCGTCAGCGCAAAACACTGGCAGCGCGCGTGGAGGGACGAGGGCAGAGCACCCAGAGGGACGCGAGAGCAGAGCCGCGGCCGCCTGAACCGCAAGCAACCACACGCATGGAGCAGTTGAACACGCAGGAAATGGTCGTCTACAAGCCGGCTGACAGTTGCGTCACTGCGTAGAGAGCGGCAGTGTGGTACCACCTCCGTCTAATCTATAGTCTCCTTTATATCCCGTGCCATACTTTGCCCTCAAATTTAACCAACAAAATGTTAATGGATGTTTAAAAAATTATATAATTGGAAACTATGTTCAAATACAAATCCAACTATATAATCTTTGGCGACATGCATTCGTATTTTATTACTTAAATCATACTTATAAACCAGGACGGTGGTGTAGTAGGTAATTAGATCACAAACATTTTTTTAATTAACCGTATGTGTACGTGGCCTTTCGTCCTCCTCTCGCACGTCTTTTCACCCCGCTGCCGCAGACGGCTTACAGCGCAAGCTTGCGCAGCGCACGGGGGCGTTCTTTTTGCCAAACGGTGGCTGTTGAGGAACGTAGCAGAAATTCAAAATTTTCTACGCATCACCAAGATCAATCTATGGTGTAATCTAGCACCGAGGGGAAGGGGAGTGCATCTACATACCATTGTAGATCGCTAAGCGGAAGCGTTGCAAGAACGCGGATGAAGGAGTCGTACTCGTAGCGATTCAGATCGCGGTTGATTCCGATCTAAGCGCCGAACCACGGCGCCTCCGCGTTCAACACACGTGCAGCCCAGTGACGTCTCCCACGCCTTGATCCAGCAAGGAGAGAGGGAGAGGTTGGGGAAGACTCCGTCCAGCAGCAGCACAACGGCATGGTGGTGATGGAGGAGCGTGGCACTCCAGCAGGGCTTCGCCAAGCACTGCGAGAGACGAGGAGGGAGAGGGGTAGGGCTGCGCCAAGAGAGAGGGAGACTCATCTGTATGGCAGCCCCAAAACCCCCACTATATATAGGGGAGGGGGAGGGGCTGCGCCTCTATCTAGGGTTCCCCCCAAGGGGTGCGGCCAGCCCTAGATGCATCTAGGGGGGCGGCCAGAGGGGGAGAGAGGGGGGGCGCACCCTAGGTGGGCCTTAGGCCCATCTGAGCCTAGGGTTTCCCCCCTTCCCCCTTCCCTGCGCCTTGGGCCCTAGTGGGGGGGGGCACACCAGCTCACCTGGGGCTGGTCCCCTCCCACACTTGGCCCACGCAGCCCTCCGGGGCCGGTGGCCCCACCTGGTGGACCCCCGGGACCCTCCCGGTGGTCCCGGTACGTTACCAATATCACCCGAAACTTTTTCGGTGACCAAAACAGGACTTCCCATATATAAATCTTTACCTCAGGACCATTCCGGAACTCCTCGTGACGTCCGGGATCTCATCCGGGACTCCGAACAACATTCGGTAACCACGTATATCTATTCCCTATAACCCTAGCGTCATCGAACCTTAAGTGTGTAGACCCTACGGGTTCGGGAACCATGCATACATGACCGAGACGTTCTCCGGCCAATAACCAACAACGGGATCTGGATACCCATGTTGGCTCCCACATGTTCCACGATGATCTCATCGGATGAACCACGATGTCGGGGATTCAATCAATCCCGTATACAATTCCCTTTGTCAATCGGTATGTTACTTGCCCGAGATTCGATCGTCGGTATCCCGATACCATGTTCAATCTCGTTACCGACAAGTCACTTTACTCGTTCCGTAACACATCATCTCGTGATCAACTCCTTGGTCACGTTGTGCACATTATGATGATGTCCTACCAAGTGGGCCCAGAGATACCTCTCCGTTTACACGGAGTGACAAATCCCAGTCTCGATTCGTGCCAACCCAACAGACACTTTCGGAGATGCCTGTAGTGCACCTTTATAGCCACCCAGTTACGTTGTGACGTTTGGTACACCCAAAGCATTCCTACGGTATCCGGGAGTTGCACAATCTCATGGTCTAAGGAAATGATACTTGACATTAGAAAAGCTCTTAGCAAACGAACTACACGGTCTTGTGCTAGGCATAGGATTGGGTCTTGTCCATCACATCATTCTCCTAATGATGTGATCCCGTTATCAACGACATCCAATGTCCATGGTCAGGAAACCGTAACCATCTATTGATCAACGAGCTAGTCAACTAGAGGCTTACTAGGGACATGGTGTTGTCTATGTATCCACACATGTATCTGAGTTTCCTATCAATACAATTTTAGCATGGATAATAAACGATTATCATGAACAAGGAAATATAATAATAACCAATTTATTATTGCCTCTAGGGCATATTTCTAACAGTCTCCCACTTGCACTAGAGTCAATAATCTAGTTCACATCGCCATGTGATTAATACCCAAGAGTTTACTAGAAATCTAGTTCACATCACCATGTGTTTGTAATGAATCCAACACCCATGGGGTTTGTTCATATCTCGCTTGTGAGAGAGGTTATTAGTCAACGGGTCTGAACCTTTCAGATCCGTGTGTGCTTTACGAATATCTATGTCATCTTGTAGGTGCAGCTACCACGCGCTACTTGGAGCTATTCCAAATAACTGCTCTACTATACGAATCCGGTTTACTACTCAGAGTCATCCGGATTAGTGTCAAAGTTTGCATCGACGTAACCCTTTGCGACGAACTCCTTTTCCACCTCCATAATCGAGAAAATTCCTCAGTCCACTAGATACTAAGGATAAGTTCGACCGCTGTCATGTGATCCATTCCCGGATCACTATTGTACCCCTTGACTAACTCATGGCAAGGCACACTTCATGTGCGGTACACAGCATAGCATACTGTAGAGCCTACGTCTAAAGCATAGGGGACAACCTTCATCCTTTCTCTCTCTTCTGCTGTGGTCAGGTCTTGAGTCTTACTCAATACTCACACCTTGTAACACAGCCAAGAACTCCTTCTTTGCTGATCTATTTTGAACTCCTTCAAAAACTTGTCACGGTATGTATTTATTTGAAAGTACTATTAAGCGTTTTGATCTATCCTTATAGATCTTGATGCTCAATGTTCAAGTAGCTTAATCCAGGTTTTCCATTGAAAAACACTTTTCAAATAACCCTGTATGCTTTCCAGAAATTCTACATCATCTCTGATCAACAATATGTCACCAACATATACTCATCAGAAATTCTATAGTGCTCCCACTCACTTCTTTGGAAATACAAGTTTCTCATAAACTTTGTATAAACCCAAAATCTTTGATCATCTCATCAAAGCGTACATTCCAACTCCGAGATGCTTACTCCAGTCCTTAGAAGGATTGCTGGAGCATTGCATACTTGTTAGCATCTTTCAGGATTGACAAAACCTTCTGGTTGTATCACAACCTTTCCTCTAGAAAATTGTCGAGGAAACAGTGTTTTGACATCCTATCTGCAAGATTTCATAAATAATGCAGTAACTGCTAATACAATTCCAACAGACTCTTAGCATCGCTACGAGTGAGAAAAATCTCATCGTAGTCAACTCCTTGAACTTGTCGGAAAACATCTTAACAACAAGTCGAGCTTTCTTAATGGTGACACTTACCATTATTGTCTGTCTTCCTTTTAAAATCCATTTGCACCCAACAGCCTTACGACCATCAAGTATTTCTTCCAAAGTCTATACTTTGCTTTTATACATGGATCCTCTCTCGGATTTTATGGCCTCGAGCCATTCGTCGGAATCCGGGCCCACCATCGCTTCTCCATAGCTCGTAGGTTCATTGTTGTCTAGCAACATGACTTCCAAGACAGGATTACATACCACTCTGAAGTAGTACGCATCCTTGTCATCCTATGAGGTTTGGTAGTGACTTGATCTGAAGTTTCATGATCACTATCATAAGCTTCCACTTCAATTGGTGTAGGTGCCATAGGAACAACTTCCTGTGCCCTGCTACACATTAGTTGAAGTGACGGTTCAATGACCTCATCAAGTCTCCACCATCTTCCCACTCAATTCTTTCGAGAGAAATTTTTCCTCGAGAAAGGACCCGTTTCTAGAAACAATCACTTTTGCTTCCAAATCTGAAATAGGAGGTATACCCAATTGTCTTGGGTATTCTATGAAGATGCATTTATCTGCTTTGGGTTCGAGCTTATCAGCCTGAAACTTTTTCACATAAGTGTCGCAGCCCCAAACTTTTAAGAGACGACAGCTTAGGTTTCTCTAAACCATAGTTCATACGTGTCGTCTCAACGGAATTGCGTGGTGCCATATTTAAAGTGAATGCGGTTATCTCTAATGCCTAACCCATAAACGATAGTTGTAATTCGATAAGAGACATCATGGTATGCACCATATCCAATAGGGTGCAGTTATGATGTTCGGACACACCATCACAATATGGTGTTCCAGGCGTTATTAGTCGTGAAACAATTTCCACAATTTCTTAATTGTGTGCCAAACTCGTAACTCAGATATTCATCTCTATGATCATATCACAGACATTTTACCCTCTTGTCACGACGATCTTCAACTTCACTCTGAAATTACTTGAACCTTTCAATAATTCAGACTTGTGTTTCATCAAGTAAATATTCTCAGCATCTACTCAAATCATCTGTGAAGTAAGAACATAACGATATCCACTGCGTGCCTCAGCACTCATTGGACTGCACACATCGAATGTATTACTTCCAACAAGTTGCTCTCTTGTTCCATCTTACTGAAAACGAGGCCTTTCAGTCATCTTGCCCATGTGGTATGATTTGCATGTCTCGAGTGATTCAAAATCAAGTGAGTCCAAATGATCCATCTGTATGGACATTCTTCATGCATATATACTAATAGACATGGTTCGCATGTCTCAATCTTTTCAAAAACGAGTGAGTCCAAAGATCCATCAACATGGAGCTTCTTCATGTGTTTTATACCAATATGACTCAAGTGGCAGTGCCACAAGTATGTGGTACTATCATTGCTATCTTATATCTTTTGGCATGAACATGTGTATCACTACGATCGAGATTCAATAAACCATTCAGTTTAGGTGTAAGGCCATTGAAGGTATTATTCAAATAAACAGAGTAACCATTATTCTCCTTAAATGAATAACCGTATTGCGATAAACATAATCCAATCATGTCTATGCTCAACGCAAATACCAAATAACAATTATTTAGGTTTAACACCAATCTCGATGGTAGAGGGAGCATGCGATGCTTGATCACATCAACCTTGGAAACACTTCCAACACATATCGTCATCTCACCTTTAGCTAGTCTCCGTTTATTCCGTAGCTTTTTATTTCGAGTTACTAACACTTAGCAACCGAACTGGTATCTAATACCCTGGTGCTACTAGGAGTACTAGTAAAGTATACATTAATATAATGTATATCCAATATACTTCTGTCGACCTTGCCAGCCTTCTCATCTACCAAGTATCTAGGGTAGTTCTGCTTCAGTGACCGTTCCCCTCATTATAGAAGCACTTAGTCTCGGGTTTGGGTTCAACCTTGGGTTTATTCACTAGAGCAGCAACTGATTTGCTGTTTCATGAAGTATCCCTTCTTTCCCTTGCCCTTCTTGAAACTAGTGGTTTTGCTAACCATCAACAATTGATGCTCCTACTTGATTTCTACTTTCACGGTGTCAAACATCGCGAGTTGCTCAAGGATCATCATGTCTATCCCTGATATGTTATAGTTCATCACTAAGCTCTAATAGCTTGGTGGCAGTGACTATGGAGAACCATCACTATCTCATCTGGAAGATTAACTCCCACTCGATTCAAGTGATTGTAGTACTCAGACAATCTGAGCACATGCTCAATGATTGAGCTTTTCTCCCTTAGTTTGCAGGCTTAAGAAACTTGTCAGAGGTCTCATACCTCTTGACGTGGGCATTAGTCTGAAATCCCAATTTCAGTCTTTGGAACATCTCATATGTTCTGCGACGTTTCAAAACCGTCTTGTGCCACAATTTTAAACCATTAGCATCACACACAGAACTATCACGTAGTCATCAAAATGTGTATGTCAGATGTTTCGTAACATCTACAGACGACGCTCGAGGTTCAGCACACCGAGCGGTGCATTAAGGACATAAGCCTTCTGTGCAGCAATGAGGACAATCCTCAGTTTACGGACCCAGTCCGCATAATTGCTACTATCAACTTTCAACTAAATTTTCTCTAGGAACATATCTTAAACAGTAGAACTAAAGTGTAAGCTATGACATAATTTGCAAAGACCTTTTGACTATGTTCATGATAATTAAGTTCATCTGATTATTTAATGAACTCCCACTCAGATAGAAATCCCTCTAGTCACCTAAGTGATACGTGATCCGAGTCAAACTAGGCCGTGTCCGATCATCACGTGAGACGGACTAGTCATCATCGGTGAACATCTCCATGTTGATCGCATCTACTATACGACTCATGTTCGACCTTTTGATCTCTTGTGTTCCGAGGCCATGTCTGTACATGCTAGGCTCGTCAAGTCAACCTAAGTGTTTCGCATGTGTTCCGAGGCCATGTCTGTACATGCTAGGCTCGTCAACACCCGTTGTATCCGAACGTTAGAATCTATCACACCCGATCATCACGTGGTGCTTCGAAACAACGAACCTTCGCAACGGTGCACAGTTAGGGGGAACATGTCTCTTGAAATTTTAGTGAGGGATCATCTTATTTATGCTACCGTCGTTCTAAGCAAATAAGATGTAAACATGACAAACATCACATGCAAATCATAAATTGACGTGATATGGCCAATATCATCTTGCGCCTTTGATCTCCATCTTCGAGGCGCGGCATGATCACCTTCGTCACCGGCATGACACCATGATCTCCATCATCGTGTCTTCATGAAGTTGTCTCGCCAACTATTACTTCTACTACTATGGCTAACGGTTAGCAATAAAGTAAAGTAATTACATGGCGTTTTCATTGACATGCAGGTCATACAATAAATTAAGACAACTCCTATGGCTCCTGCCGGTTGTCATACTCATCGACATGCAAGTCGTGATTCCTATTACAAGAACATGATCAATCTCATACATCACATATATCATTCATCACATCCTTTTGGCCATATCACATCACATAGCATACCCTGCAAAAACAAGTTAGACGTCCTCTAATAGTTGTTGCATGTTTTACGTGGCTGCTATGGGTTTCTAGCAAGAACGTTTCTTACCTACGTAAAAGCCACAACGTGATATGCCAATTTCTATTTACCCTTCATAAGGACCCTTTTCATCGAATCAGATCCGACTAAAGTGGGAGAGACAGACACCCGCTAGCCACCTTATGCAACTAGTGCATGTCAGTCGGTGGAACCTGTCTCACGTAAGTGTACGTGTAAGGTCGGTCCGGGCCGCTTCATCCCACAACACCGCCGAATCAAGATAAGACTAGTAACGGCAAGTAAATTAACAAAATCGACGCCCACAACTACTTTGTGTTCTACTCGTGCATAGAAACTACGCATAAACCTGGCTCTAATACCACCGTTGGGGAACGTAGCAGAAATTCAAAATTTTCTACGCATCACCAAGGTCAATCTATGGAGTAATCTAGCACCGAGGGGAAGGGGAGTGCATCTACATACCATTGTAGATCGCTAAGTGGAAGCGTTGCAAGAATGCGGATGAAGGAGTCATACTCGTAGCGATTCAGATCGCGGTTGATTCCGATCTTAGCGCCGAACCACGGCGCCTCCGCGTTCAACACACGTGCAGCCCGGTGACGTCTCCCACGCCTTGATCCAGCAAGGAGAGAGGTAGAGGTTGGGGAAGACTCCGTCCAGCAGCAGCACAACGGCATGGTGGTGATGGAGGAGCGTGGCACTCCAGCAGGGCTTCGCCAAGCACTGCGAGAGACGAGGAGGGAGAGGGGTAGGGCTGTGCCAAAAGAGAGGGAGACTCATCTGTAAGGCAGCCCCAAAACCCCCACTATATATAGGGGAGGGGGAGGGCCTGCGCCCCCATCTAGGGTTCCCCCCCAAGGGGTGCGGCCAGCCCTAAATGCATCTAGGGGGGCAGCCAGAGGGGGAGAGAGGGGGGGCGCACCCTAGGTGGGCCTTAGGCCCATCTGAGCCTAGGGTTTCCCCCCTTCCCCCTTCTCTGCGCCTTGGGCCCTGGTGGGGGCGGCGCACCAGCTCACCTGGGGCTGGTCCCCTCCCACACTTGGCCCACGCAGCCCTCTGGGGCCGGTGGCCCCACCTGGTGGACCCCCGGGACCCTCCCGGTGGTCCCGGTACGTTACCGATAGCACCCGAAACTTTTCCGGTGACCAAAACAGGACTTCCCATATATAAATCTTTACCTCCGGACCATTCCGGAACTCCTCGTGACGTCCGGGATCTCATCCGGGACTCCGAACAACATTCGGTAACCACGTATATCTATTCCCTATAACCCTAGCGTCATCGAACCTTAAGTGTGTAGACCCTACGGGTTCGGTAACCATGCAGACATGACCGAGATGTTCTCCGGCCAATAACCAACAGTGGGATCTGGATACCCATGTTGGCTCCCACATGTTCCACGATGATCTCATCGGATGAACCACGATGTCTGGGACTCAATCAATCCCGTATACAATTCCCTTTGTCAATCGGTATGTTACTTGCCCGAGATTCGATCGTCGGTATCCCGATACCTTGTTCAATCTCGTTACCGGCAAGTCACTTTTCTCGTTCCGTAACACATCATCCCGCGATCAACTCCTTGACCACATTGCGCACTTATGATGATGTCCTACCGAGTGGGCCCAGAGATACCTCTCCGTTTACACGGAGTGACAAATCCCAGTCTCGATTCGTGCCAACCCAACAGACACTTTTGGAGATGCCTGTAGTGCACCTTTATAGCCACCCAGTTACGTTGTGATGTTTGGTACACCCAAAGCATTCCTACGGTATCCGGGAGTTGCACAATCTCATGGTCTAAGGAAATGATACTTGACATTAGAAAAGCTCTTAGCAAACGAACTACATGGTCTTGTGCTAGGCTTAGGATTGGGTCTTGTCCATCACATCATTCTCCTAATGATGTGATCCCGTTATCAACGACATCCAATGTCCATGGTCAGGAAACCGTAACCATCTATTGATCAATGAGCTAGTCAACTAGAGGCTTACTAGGGACATGGTGTTGTCTATGTATCCACACATGTATATGAGTTTCCTATCAATACAATTTTAGCATGGATAATAAACGATTATCATGAACAAGGAAATATAATAATAACCAATTTATTATTGCCTCTAGGGCATATTTCTAATAGTGGCGCCAATGAATCGTCGGTGAGCCCGTTCCCGCGCAACCTCGCAGGTTCCCGCGCAAGCTTCCTGCCCGACTCGGTGAAATCCCCCAAAATCCCAATGCTTACCGGCCTGCTATAAATACCCTCACGGTCGGCAAGTCCTGCGTCGCATTTTCCCCTCCATCCCTGTAGCTTATCTCGTCTGCTTCTCCCACATTCGCCAATGGCACCGGTCCATCATCGTCGCTCAGCCACTCTGCCGTCATCACAGGACAGCTCCAGCTGGGAGGCCACACCGCGGAGGCGGCGCAGTCCCCGACGTAGTGCAGTGCGCGTGGCGTCCCTGTTGGGTGTGTGCGGAACATCCACCACACGCTCCGCCGCCGGTGCCCGTCGGGAGCTGTTGCCGGCCGCCGTTGCCGCCACACCACCGTCGAAAGACAGGGCCATCGCCCGCTCCACCACCGCGGCCCGAAGGCGGGAGATGGCCGTCTTGGCCGCCACCCCACTGCCGGCCACTGTGGCCATCACCCGCTCCGCCACTGCGGCCCGAAGGCAGGAGGTGGTGGTCGTGGCCGCCACCCCATCGTCGGCCACCGTGGCCGCCAGCCCACCATCGACCGCCGGGGTCATCACCCGCTCCGCACCACCGCCCGGAGGTGGGAGGCGGAGGTGGATGCCCGCACATGCGACAGCGACCTTGCGCGCTACACCGAGTTCCTGCGGGAGGAGGAGGAGCGCCTCGTCGAGCACGCAAAGAGCCTTATCGCCGCAGTGGCCGCGGCACACGAAGCCTTAGAGGCGAGGAAACAGGAGATCTATGAGGAGAACCACCGCTTTGAGAGGGGTCGTCTGGAGTGGCAAAGGGCATTCGAGGTGAGCGTCACTGAAGCTGCATTAGCGGCAGGCACTGCATTGCGGTTGCCCAGCTCGTCGGTAGGCTCCTCCTCCTCCGCCTCTTACTGAGCGCGCCCGGCAGAGGAGAGGCAGCCGGAAGTAGTACAATGCCCCTCCGCAGTAGTAGGAGTATTTAGGGGTTATTTTGTTCAGTTCATCTGACTATATATGTGGTGGAACTGTACAACGTACTTAAAATTAGCTAGTATATATAGTTGAACTAGCTATTTCAGTACGTGGTAGGCAACAATTGGGGAAAAGTTTGGTCGGTTCAGCTATCGAGTTGAACTATTTGTATAAATTAAGAACGACTGCTTAATCTATGAATGAAATCTATGCTTAATTACTGAATTTTAGTTGCAAAAATTAGATACTGCTAGTGATTTTTAGCTTCATATTTTGACAAATCGCAGTGTTACAAGGATTGACAAATCTTACCAAATTGTTTGTACGTGGTTACACACGGGTCATCCAAAACAACCGTTTGTGTTGTAGGGATGCACAAATCCTGCGCTGCTCTCACTTTGCATACGGGTGTTCTATCTAAAACGTTTGCGATCAAGAGCTGCAGAAATCCTGCTCGGCACATTTTCTCTTGGCTTCCTGGGGAAGCTGTCGGTTTGCATACGGGTGTTCTAACTAAAACGTTTGCGATGAGTGTTTTATATTTAAAAAGCGAATTAAACTGCGGCTTGGGCGCCATTAATGGAGAGGATGCGAGCAAGGCGGGCGGCCATGGAAGTCAAAGGGCTCACTTCCCAGTGAGCCTGCGCAGTGTATAGCTCGCACGCTTCCCGGTGAGCCTGCGCACTCAAGGACAGCTTGCACGCCTCTCGGTCAGCATGGGCACCCGACGGCGCTCGCACGCCTCCCGTTCAGTCAAGGTCAAGCAGTTGTCCGCACGGCACCTCCTACAACCATTAAAAGCAAGACACATGGCGTCACGTGAATGGTTAACAGAATTTTGGATTTACTAGAATTTAAAAACCAGGCATCTCAATGTTTTGCCGGCAATTAACGGTGCCCTGGTGTTTGAAATTCATTCCCATTTCTTGCATGGGACCTAAGCATGCACCCAAGGACACATATTTGATTTCTCAACCAATTTATAGGCACTGGAGCATGTGCATGTAGTTCAAATTTGAATTGTGCACATAAATGCATTGAAAACTCAGTTAATGCATAAAAATGTCCAAACAAACCCCGAAAAATCACAAAAATTCACACAACACTCATGTTGTTCTACGTTGACACGAGAAAAAAATTGAAAGCAATAAGAGGCAATGGATGTCGTTTTGTCCACAAAGGTGGGACGTTCCCTACTGAAAACCATCATGCTTGTTGTGAGAAGCTCCGGTTTGTGAGAAGCATATGGCCAAACCTGCCCCAGATGGGACAAATTTTGTACCACGGCATGTTGATGCCGCTCCATGATAGCATGCCAAGTTTCATGAATTTCAGACGAGTTTTGGATTTACTAGAATTTAAAAACCAGGCATCTCAATGTTTTGCCGGCAATCAACGGTGCCCTGGTGTTTGAAATTCATTCCCATTTCTTGCATGGGACCTAAGCATGCACCCAAGGACACATATTTGATTTTTCAACCAATTTATATGCACTGGAGCATGTGCATGTAGTTCATATTTGAATTATGCACATAAATGAATTGAAAACTCACTTAATGCATAAAAAAGTCCAAACGAACCCCGAAAAATCACAAAAATTCACACAACACTCCTGTTGTTCTATGTTGACACGACAAAAAAAATGAAAGCAATAAGAGGCAATGGATATCGTTTCGTCCACAAAGGTGGGACGTTCCCTACCGAAAACCATCATGCTTGTTGTGAGAAGCTCCGGTTTGTGAGAAGCATATACCCAAACCTGCCCCAAATGGAACAAAATTTGTACCACGGCATGTTGATGCCGCTCCATGATAGCATGCCAAGTTTCATGAATTTCAGACGAGTTTTGAATTTATTAGAATTTAAAAACTAGGCAACTCAATGTTTTGCCGGCAATCAACGGTGCCCTGATGTTTGAAATTCATTCCCATTTCTTGCATGGGACCTAAGCATGCACCCAAGGACACATATTTGATTTTTCTACCAATTTATATGCACTGGAGCATGTGCATGTAGTTAAAATTTGAATTATGCACATAAATGTATTGCAAACTCAGTTAATGCATAAAAATGTCCAAACGAACCCCGAAAAATCGCAAAAATTCACACAACACTCCTTTTGTTCTATGTTGACACGAGAAAAGAATTTGAAAGCAATAAGAGGCAATGGATATCATTTCGTCCCCAAAGGTGGGACGTTCCCTACCAAAAACCATCATGTTTGTTGTGAGGAGCTCCGGTTTGTGAGATGCATATACCCAAACTGCTCCAAATGGGACAAAATTCGTACCACGACATGTGATGCCGCTCCATGATAGCATGCCAAGTTTCATGAATTTCAGACGAGTTTTGGATTTACTAGAATTTAAAAACCAGGCATCTCAATGTTTTGCCAGCAATCAATGGTGCCCCGGTGTTTGAAATTCATTCCCATTTCTGGCATGGGACCTAAGCATGCACCCAAGGAAACAGATTTGATTTTTCAACCAATTTATATGCACTGGAGCATGTGCATGTAGTTCAAATTTGAATTATGCACATAAATGCATTGAAAACTCAGTTAATGCATAAAAATGTCCAAACGAACCCCGAAAAATTGCAAAAATTCACACAACACTCCTGCTGTTTTATGTTGACACGAGAAAAAAATTTGAAAGCAATAAGAGGCAATGGATATCATTTCGTCCCCAAAGGTGGGATGTTCCCTACCGAAAACCATCATGCTTGTTTTTAGAAGCTCCGGTTTGTGAGAAGCATATACCCAAACCTGCCCCAGATGGGACAAAATTTGTACCACGGTATGTTGATGCCGCTCCATTCTAGCATGCCAAGTTTCATGAATTACAGACGAATTTTGGATTTACTAGAATTTAGAAACGAGGCATCTCAATGTTTTGCCGGCAATCAACGGTGCCCCGGTGTTTGAAATTCATTCCCATTTCTTGCATGGGACCTAAGCATGCACCCAAGGACACAGATTTGATTTTTCAACCAATTTATATGCACTAGAGCATGTGCATGTAGTTCAAATTTAAATTATGCACATAAAATGCATTGAAAACGCAGTTAATGCATAAAAATGTCCAAACGAACCCTGAAAATCACAAAAAATCACACAACACTCCTGTTGTTCTATGTTGACACGAGAAAAAAATTAAAGCAATAAGAGGCAATGGATATCGTTTCGTCCCCAAAGGTGGGACGTTCCCTACCGAAAACCATCATGCTTGTTGTGAGAAGCTCCGGTTTGTGAGAAGCATATACCCAAACCTACCCCAAATGGGACAAAATTTGTACCACGGCATGTTGATGCCGCTCCATGATAGCATGCCAAGTTTCATGAATTTGAGACGAGTTTTGGATTTACTAGAATTTTAAAACCAGGCATGTCAATGTTTTGCCAACAATCAACGGTGCCCTAGTGTTTGGAATTCATTCCCATTTCTTGCATGGGACCTAAGCATGCACCCAAGGACACATATTTGATTTTTTCAACCAATTTATATCCACTAGAGCATGTGCATGTAGTTCAAAGTTGAATTGTTCACCTAAAATGGCTAGAAAACCAATTTAATGTATAAAATGTTCAAACGAACCCTGAATAATTCCAATTCTTTTACGACACACATATAGTTTCATGTTCACTCTAGATAAAAGGTCTAGCAATTCAAACACCATCCATTGCCGCTGTGAACCCATTATGTAATTCAAATCAAGATGAAAAATCAAGTAGATCGCACATACTTTATTATTAGCAACCGTGTGAGATGTAGTACAAAATATCTTCGAGCACCATCGATGTATAGTATGCCTATGGCTTACGCGAGAAGGTGTGTCGGCTACAGTCCACAGCCGGCGTCTCAAGCACACTAGCTCGCTCCCCAAATATCATTTCACTGTTCAATCATTGCCGGTGAAAGATGGGCACGTGGACCCGCGTCGTGAGGACAACTTCGGTGGCCCACTCCGGTGAGAGCGCAGCCGCAGCCGCCATGCGCGTGCTAACAAGGTGCATGAGCGCGGCCGCAATTTGCGACTGGGCAGCAAAGGTAGCCCAAACGGCCGCTGTTGCTTCTCAGGCGGCGGTAGCAACATCTGCCTCAGGGATAACAACTGGCGAGAGCGGCACATCAGCTGTCCGTTCTGCAGCGACGACCTTAGCCCTGATGGAGGCCGCCCACGACCATGTCGAGGCCGCCCACGCCCAGCTCCTGGCGGTCACCGCACAAATTGAACGAAGCTTCTCCGGCAACGGTCGGCAACCCACGGCCGAAGAGTTGGCAATCGCCGAGAGCGTTCGAGCAGCCGTCCGTTCCTCCGCCGCATACGTTGCGACGACGGAGCCCGTCCAAGCCCAGACCGCATCCGCCCACGCCCAGCTCGTGGCGGCCTTTTCCAAAGAGATGGCGGACGCGGATGGCGAGATGCTTGCCGAGTATGGTGCGATGGATGCCATGGAGCCCCTTCCCCAGGAGACCGTCGGGCGCGAGCTGGACATGGAGGCGGCGGCAGAGATCGACGAGCACCAGCCGTAGTAGTACTCTTTGTTTTGTTTAATTAAGAGCGCCGGTCTTTAATTTGTTAGAGTAATGTTTAGGTCAGCTAGCTCTGTTTAATTGCTGAACTTGCTTGATTAAGAAGTGTGGGTGTGCTATAGTCTCCTTTGTGTACCCAAATTATGCAATGACGTGGATGACCACTATAACCATGGAAATTCGAACCAAAACTTTTGACGTTAGAACTCATCACACACGGCTTAAGCTATCTGAATCGTTTGTGATGTCCACATATCATACACAGTTCTGAATAAGGGACCGTGTCTGATGACACTTTGCGTGCCAGTTTTTTTGGCTGAATTGATTCCAAATTTTCGGCTTCCACGGAAATATCTACCTCCCGCCCCCTTACCAAAATCCACAGTTCCCCTCTTTCCGCCTTCCTTTCCAAGTTGAAACCTTCACTCCTTGCTTGCAACGCCGCTGCCTCCTCGCCAGCGACCCTCCGTCACGCTGCTCGGCCTCCTCTATCCAGGCAGGTAATCCACACCTGACCCCCATCCTCCTCCTCCTTCCACATCCCACATGCCCCGACCGTCGGCGCGAGCGCGACACCTTCCACCCAAATCACCGACCCCTCCACCAAATAAGCAACGGCCTAAGCCATGGTGCACGCAGTATAGCCAGGACCTCAAGTAGCATTTGGCAGCGGAGAAGCAAATTGCGGCCGCACGCAGGGATGAGGTCGCGATGGCTGCCATTCGTGCCGACCCCCAGATCTTGAAGGAGCACCTTGACAATTGCTAGCTACGCCGGTTAAGCATGCTCGGTTTACCCGTTGCGTGTGCTGCTCCTGCCTTTCCTTCACAAAATCTAGTGAATTGTGCTATCTAATTTCACCATGCAATCTGTTGCTCTAGTGTATATGTTCTATATGTCGTGCAGTGTGGTGCTCACTTATTAACTGTTTTGTTAATTAGTTGTCGTGTTCAGTTAACTGTTTGGTTCAATTCTGAAAATGTGATGTTCAATTCTTCAGGCTGCAATTTTGTATTGTCTTCCATGTGAGAAATAAATCGAATTTATCTTTACAAAATTGTGGGTGCATTCTATTATTATATACAATGTGAGGAATAAATTGAATTTGGCTGTACTAAATACATGACAAACAAATACAATTACTACAATTGGCTGTAGTTAACTGTTTGGTTAACTCTCTGATCTTCTATTAGGAGTATGTTATATTGTGCAATGTGGTGCTCAGTTAATGTTTGGTTCATTTGTTGTGGTGTTTAGTTAACTTCTTGGTTCAATGTTATATTGTGCAATGTGGTGCTCAGTTAATGTTTGGTTCATTTGTTGTGGTGTTTAGTTAACTGCTTGGTTCAATTCTGCAATGCGATGTCCAATTGTCGTGGGTAGAATTTTCTATTGTTGTGCATGTGAGGAATAAATCGAATTTGGCTGCACTTAATACATGAGAAACATATACAAGTGCTATATTTCCTAGTTCTTAATCATGCTTGGTTTGGGTAAATGGGTTTTCCGTGTGGCTTCAATTAATCTGATGAATCTGCAATGTGCTTATTTTCATCAACATATTTTACTGATAGCATGCGAACCCTTACTTGACCTGATGACTAACTACCTTATATGTGTTGCAGGGAAACAATGGGAAGCACTGAGGTTTACAATCGAGGTTAGCACATGCATGGTCCGTTGTCTAATATCACATTATTGTGCAATTGCAGGAACCATTCTAATATTTTGGTTTTTAACAATTTGGTCTTGCACATGTAGGTCCTGCTGTCATTGGTTTTGACCCACTGTTCGACCCTTTTTGCATATGGGGAAATGAGTTATCCATGAATATCAATCAAATCAAGAAACTCAGAAAGATTGTTAGGATAAAGAAATTAGCGACAAAAAACAACAAGATCTTTGTCTGCACAATGAAGAAGACATCAGTTCACTACAAGATGGTACTAACTATTATACCTTGCCTTTTTTTATTCCTTTGCCCCATTTACAATATAGAGAAGATATTTATGCACATCCTTGTTTTCAGGCCTTTCCAAAGCAGTTCACTGATGATTACCTCTCAAACCACCTCTATGGTCAGGAGGCGAGGAAGGTTTTCATACAACACCCACGGTTCAATATTGAAGTGTTCCTGAAGAGGACGAAGGACGGACAGTCAATCATCCACGGGCACTGGCCTAAAGTTGCAAAGACCTTCAACATGAATGAAGGCTCAATATTCGCCTTCCGCTTTAGCAGTTTTCCAGATGATATGTATCTGTCTATATACCGTCTATGATGCTAATTATGAAAGGTTCTACATGTTGCATGTGGAACTTGCTGCTGGTGCAGTTGTGTAATGGGGTAGCCGAGTGCTGAAGCTATATCATGTTGTACTCTGATGTATTTCAATTATGAAATTCTGCTTCCTTAATATGGAAATGAAATATATTGTGTGCTTAATATGAATGTCAATTAGATTAATAAATGGATTATTAATAATAGGGCAATTAGCCTCCTAATGGCGAATTAGCCTGCTAATTGGGTTTTGATATTGCAAACGGTTGTTGAAAAAATACCGTGGAGATGACCTCAGGCAACGCACACAGTTTCTAGGAATAAACCGTGTTAGATCAATGAACAATCACACACGAATTTCTCTTGAAAACTGTCTGCGTTAGGCCACCTTGCACAAACGTTTACCACATAAAAACTGTGTGTCATGGACATCCTTTGCCACACAGTTTCTTCTACGGACCATGTGTGATACATTCAATAACTCAAACGATTTAACGGGAAAAATTGTGTGTGATGTACCTGTGAACGGAAACGTTTTCCTTGGAGCGACTGTGTGGGATGTGCATATGAACGAAAACGTTTAGCGGGGACTGACTGTGTGGGATGTACTTGCGACCGAAAACAATTTGGTCATATAATTGTATTTTTTAGCTCTACTGTACGTATTTCCGTATTTGAGTGCTCGCCGGTCGCACACGACCTCATTTTGTTGAACGTGTGTGCCAGTAGGGCATATCCCCGACGGTTTCTGGGTCGTATGGGAAGGACCCACCTATCGCCCACACTCACTTGGCGACGGTTCCAAATGCCGTCGCGGAAAGGGGTAAAAAACCGTTTGTTTAGGACCTACGCGCACTAGTGTAGGGATTTGTAGTGGTGCCAGAGCTCAAAGCGAAAATTAAGAGATAAAAACATTTTGGGAGGTGTGTCTTTCCTACCAATGAAAACGACTTAGAGTTCCCAACACTTTCCATGCTAGATATATCATAGGCGGTTCCCAAACAGAAAATAAAGTTTATTCCTTTTTCCAACATACTTTCACTTTCCATGGCTATCTGTATCCATGGTTGCCTTCCATACCAACACTTTCCAAGAAATTTATTATTTGACAACATAAAGTAAATTCATTTTTCATTTCGGGACTGGGCATCCCTAATACCTTTGCCTTACTCTCGTGCAATGACAAGTGAATAAACACTCATCGTGAGAATAACACATCTAGCATGGAAAATATTAGCCACCCCTCACCGCTCCGCGAGTGGTACGAAAACACAAAAGAGAAGTTTATTTGGAAAATTAGAGATGGCACATACAAATTTGCTTAGAACGGCAAAAGAATACCGCATATAGGTAGATATAGTGGACTCATATGGCAAAACTGGTTTAAAGGTTTTTGGATGCACAAGTAGAGATCATACTTAGTGCAAAATGAAGGCTAGCAAAAGATTGAGAAGCGACCAACCAAGAAACGAATAATCTCATAAGCAAGCATTAAGCATAATTAACACCGAATAATGCACCACAAGTAGGATAATTTCATTGCATGACTAATGACTTTCGTGCTTGCATAGGGACTCACAAGCTTTAACACCAATATTCTTACTAAAGCATAATTACTCATCAACATGACTCACATATCACATCATCATATCTCAAAACTATTACTAAGAATCAAGTTTATTTTGTCCAATGATCTTCATGAAATTTTTTATTATATCCTTCTTGGATATCTATCACTTTGGAACTAATTTTCATGTGTTGATTTTGATAACCTCAAACAAATATAAGTGAAGATCATGAGCATAATATTTCTTTCTCTCAAATTAATTTAAGTGAAGCAAGAGTGAATTTCTTAAAAACTTTACTAACTCTCAAATAAATCTAAGTGAATCAAGAGAGCATTTCTTCAAAAATACTAAAGCACACCGTGATCAAAGAGATATAAGTGAAGCACTAGAGCAAATCCAAAGCTCATAAAAAATTTAAGTGAAGCATAGAGAGCAATTCTAACAAGTCATGGCATAAATTTGGCTCTCTCAAGTAGGTGTGTCCAGCAAGGAATCAAGATTTAAAACACAAAATAAAACAAGCAAAGACTCATATCATAAAAGACACTCCAAGTAAAACACATAGTATTTGACGAATAAAAATATAGCTTCGAGTAAAATACCGATGGTCGTTAGAAGAAAGAGGGGATGCCACTCGGGGCATCCCCAAACTTAGTTTCTTGCTCTCTTTGTATAATAGCTTGGGATGCCAGAGCATACCTAAGCTTAGGCTCTTCTTACTCCTTATTCATTCATCCATCGTAAGATAACCCAAAACTTGAAAACTTCAATCACACAAAACTCAACAAAACCTTCGTGAGATCCGTTAGTATAAGAAAATAAATCACTACTATAAGTACTATTGCAACCTTTTAATATATTATTCTTGCATTATATCTAATGTATTCCAACTTTTCTATGGCAAAAACTCATCAAAGAAAACCATAGAATCATCAAAACAAGCACACAATGCAAGGAAAACAGAATCTGTCAAAAACTGAACAGTCTGTAGAAATTTGAATTGTACGAATACTTCTGGAACTCCAAAAATCCTGAATAAATAGGACGACCTGGGAAATTTGTATATCAATCTACTGTAAAAAATTCAGAATTTTTCTTCTCTTCTGTGATTTTTAAAAATTCTAACTCTGGACGCAAAAGTTTCTGTTTTTTTCAGCAAGATTAAACAACTATCACCCAAGAAGATCCTAAGGTTCTACTTGGCACAAACACTAATTAAAACACAAAAAAACACAATCATAACAGTAGCATAATTGTGCTAACATTCAAGAACAGAAAGCAAAAAGTAAAAATAAATTTTATTCATTGGGTTGCCTCCCAACAAGCGCTATAGTTTTACGCCCTTAGCTAGGCATAAAGCAAAGATCTAAGTTTTGTCATCTTTGCTCTTAATTTCCTCAGGGGTGTTCTTGTCATGAGGTTTTGTAAAGACAACATAAAACATATTGTCCATAGAAACCTTACACTACAAAAAAATACACTTCCGTGATGATACGTGTTTGACACAGTAGGTCACATTTTCTGTCATGCATGTACATCCATGACGATTTTATGACAAAATCAAGATAATCATACCTGTGTTGTCGTAGAAGAGTTCCAAGACATTACCAAAATTATCATCACGAAAGTGTCCACTTCCATCACGATAAATCGCGTGTCATAGAAGTGCTTTCGTCAAGGTTGACCGACACGTGGCATCCACCGTAACGGCTCGCCGTTAAGCTATCAGGTCCGGTTTTGGATCCGATAACCCGTTAACAGCCCGTACCAATGGTGATTTTCCACGTGTAGAATTCTCATTGGCCAGAGGAAACACGTGTCTGCTCCTCGGTGGGCCAGATGTCGCCCGTCCATTGGAGGAGACATGCCTATGATACGTCGACATGTGGCAGGGCCCAAGAGAGGCCCATATAGGTTAAATGGGCACTAAAGGCCCACAAGATTTTGCGAACCATAATGGGCCGGCCCAACTAAAGGCCCACATGATTTTGCGAACCATAATGGTCCGGCCCAGCTAAAGGCCCGCAAGATTTTGTGGACCATAATGGGCCGGCCCAGCTAAAGGCCCACAAGATTTTGCCGACCATAATGGGCCGGCCCAGCTAAAGGCCCACAAGATTTTGAGGACACTAGTGGGCCGGCCCATTCACAGGCTGCCATGTTTTGTGCCAAATGACGGCCCATATTTGATCCGGTCCATTAACAGCCTGCCACATTTGGGGCCTAATAAAGGCCCATATGAGATCCGGCCCGTTAAAAGCCTACCACATTCAGGGCCAAATTACGACCTAGATAAGATCCGACCCTTTAAGAGGCTTTGGGCCAAATTATAGACCATATCAGATTCGGCCCGTCAACTGGACGCTATACTTTTGGGCCCACTTGCTAAAGGCCAATTTAGTAATTCGGCCTAATATTAATTTCGGCCTATTAAAGGCCCGTTTAACATTTTGGCCCTATATTTATTTCGGCCTGTGAAAAGCCTGTCATATAGTTGGGCCTAAATACGGCCCAGTTTGCATCCGGCCTGCTCACAGCCGATAATCTGATTGGGTCAAACAAGGACTAAGAAAATTTTGTCGTGTTAACGGCTCATGATGTGATTGGCACAATCATGGGCCGGGGTCTATTTCGGCCTGCTGCCGGCCCGTGAGCTGTTCGGCACGTTTCAGGCCCAACCTACTTTTCAGCCTCCTAAAAGCCCATTGAGTTTTCTTGGGAAAATAGGGCCGACGGTTTACTCGGCCTATTAAAGGCCCGAGTCTACTTGTGGGCCAGTTTACATTTAGGCCTGTTAACGGACCAAGATGACTGGGCCCATGATGCGGATCATACATAGTGATTTGCATGACGACCTGATTATGTACCGTAATTTTACGGTTTGGCCGGTTTACTGCGAAGACAGGATATATATACAGTAAAATAACTGCAATATCATGAATAAGAAAAAACCTAGACTATACAATAATGAAATTACGGCATATTACATCCACTGGGCATCAAAGTTTGCCACTCTGATAATAAAGCACAAGCAGACAGCAGATTACATACACTGGGCATCAAAGATCGCCACCAGTGCAAATAAACACGCCGACAAAATAATATACAAAACTGTCAGCACTTCAATAGAGTTCAAGAAAGGTAAGCCCTGCTCGGGAGCTGCGGCGCAAGCAGCTGAGCAAGCTGATGAGACTGCGCTTATTTGACATTTATATCCTCTTCACTCTGAATGATAAACAAGCAGACAGATGACAGGTTTTGCACATATAAGTATGAGTGCTGACAATTCATCACATTTCTTACTGACAAATAAAGTAACACAATTTAAAATAGCATTAACACAATATGGTATTGTTCAGGTCAAGACATGGCAGAAAATGACATTGTGAAGGAGTTGGCAGCTTCACGACACCACTGGATTACAGATCGAGAACTCATAAGTATCAATGGTTAGTGTGCTGTCAATTTATCCCATTTCAAATTGGCAAATGAAGAGACGGTTTAAATAATAGTAGAATGATATGACATTGTTCATAGTTAAGACATTGCAGAATATGACATTGTGCTGTAGTGGGTAGGTTCACGCCACCACTGGATTACGGATCAAGAACAGAAGCATACATGCAGTGCAAAAGAAGATCACTTGTTGCTCTGTATAGTTTAATTTACATGGTATGAAGAAGGAACTTGGTTGTACAACTGAAAACTTAAATTGAGAAGGACAAACTTTTGTTTATGAGCTACATAATAAACTTTAAACATGCAATTTGATGCAAACACCAAAAATAAACAGCTGTTGTCATCATGCCTAACCAAATATAAACAATAAAGTTTGAAGGCTTCAGAAGGACAAACTTACACTATTGGTGAAGACAGGCTCTATAAAGCCCTTGTCCATGCTGATGGGGGGGCAATTCAAGAAGTTTACCACAAAATCTTCTTCATAAGCATTGCCTTTATTCTACATTTTGTTAAGAGTAAATATAGATGTGATAATATAAGAAAAATTGGAGAATATTTAAGATAAGATGAAGAGTGATGCTACATAACCAAGTAGCTATAAATGTAAGTACAACGATACAAGCAAAAGGTACAGCCAAGAGCAATGCAGAGCTAAACTTCTTCAGTACCATCGGTGTTATCCAACCTTATGGTAAGAGTAAATATAGATCTGATGTGTAAAAAATGGAGGGCAAAGGAAAATAAGCTGCAGAGTGATGGTACATGTACAACTAGCTGTCAATATAAGTACACTGATAAAGGACAGCGGGTACTTACAAGAACAATGTAGAGCTAAAAAAATTCATTGGCATCGGATATATTCTACACTAATATAACCATTCATGCAGATCAGATAATTTGGAGCGAACAATTGATAAGCAAGCTGTCACATAATGAACCAGGTATGTATGCAAGTAGAGTGATACAGGACAACAGGTACTAACAAGAGCAAAGCAGCGGGCATCATATTTGCGATATCTTGTTGTCCTTTTCAAACCGGAATTCTTCTTCGAGCAGATTTCCTGCAAAAATGATCCATAAGGCACATGCGGAAAAGTAGAAGTTCAAATTGTCATGTGATATCATAGACAGTACCTCATCCTAGGAACGAGACCAGTGCATAACAAGGTTTTTCCATTCAATGTCTTCTAAATTTAGCACAGGAGACTTCACCGGAAATTCGTTTATGGACTTGCCATCAAAGTGTGATTTCCTCAGGTAACATCGATACTGCTGCAATGCTTCCTTGAAAAGCGCAAGCAAGCTTTGCTCGCGATGACTATCCAGATTGACCCTCACCTACTTACAACAATGTAATGTAAATCATTGATGTGTTCAATCAGCAGAAAACAGGAAAATAATCACCATGAATAATGGCACTTACACGTAAGTGGGACAGGAAGATGTGAAAATGGTGTTTGTCTTCACTATAATCTTCCCATGATGGGAATATATGCACGTAGTCCCTAACAACATTGAAAGCATTGTATTTTAAACTGGGAATAAATGGAACGGGGTTCCAATCTGCAAGAATTCGTCGTCTCTGCAGTTGGGATAGGTCTTCCGCCGGTGGACTTGCTGTACTTTTTGCTGGAGTGGGATTTTTCTGTGGTCAGGTTGGTGCTATGGCAACTAAAATCGGCATACCTTTTGCTGGAGTGCAGGTCCTGTGTGGTGGGTCTAGTGGTGTGGCCAGTGAAGTATGAGTACGGTCTGCTGGAGTCGGTCCTAGGTTTTGTGTCACTGGTTGTAGAGCCAATATAAGTGGGGTGTTGTCTGATTTCTTCGGCACCACCATGTTTTTCAAGGACTTTGCTGGTGCTCCTTCAGGTTCGGCAATCACCCTCTTCCTTTCTGATGTCTGATGCACAAGAACAGCATTTGAGTGGAAAAACATGGTATGATGACAGATGGAATATGTATTGATAATGGATGGGCATGGCATCTTGACATATATGATGAGTAAACTAAGCAAATGGCGGTGCTACAAAGTAGAAGAAATGCAAGACAACTTATGCAAGATACGCGCAATCAATAAAACCTTGCGAAATTAGAACAAGCACCTTGATGGGTGAACAGGACAGGCCATCTGCCTTTGACTCCTCGAGGTCAGAATAGTTATTAGGATCATATTCTGAACAAGAATCTACAGGTGTGGAGCGTATGAGTTTCATTGCATCCAGAATGGCACTCAATGCCTTGGTGCCAATTTTGTAAGTCGTTGCAGTGTTCCACAATATTCTTCTGATGCGCGGATTCTGATATTCACTGTGATTACGTATAATATCTAAGAAGCATGAAAACATAAATAGTAGTGAGATTATCTTTGTAATGTAGAGGATATTCTAATATAGGGGCGCCCTTGTAAACCCTTGTGCGTGTCGGCGTTCTGGGAACGGGGGTCCCCAGACTTGCCTGCCTGCGGCCCACGGTGTGGCTAAGTTAGCAGGCCGTACAGCCCACCTTTGTCAACAAAGAATCCAAGACCCTCGCGAGGGGGACGACGCAAGACCTACTCAGGAGTGGCCTAGCCATGCAGGCTCACGAGGAGCGGAGATATCAAGGCGGGGCAAACCTCACGAGGCTTTCGTGACATGAGCCATGACGATCGACACCAGGCGGGCGCCAGGCGGGCGCCCAGCAGGCGCCAGCGCGCGCAGCATTCTTGTTTCCTCTTTGGTGCTAAGGAGGCAAGCGCAGGCGAGGAGTATCGAGGCATCAGGCAAAGGTTGCCATATCGGTGCAACGAGACCAAGACCAGAAGGACGGCAAGACGGAGGTCATCGTGGAGCCCAAGACAGCGTCACCACCAGAGCCTTTCGCAGGCGAAGGCCGCTTTTGTCAGGATAGCTTGTACTAGCTGTTCCCCTTCAAATTTGCCCGCCGTTGTTGGCTCCCTTCCCGCTCAATATTTGGGGAGAGGACCAGGGACTATATAAGTAGAGCTAGCCACCACAGTAGGGGGCATCGAGTAGTTCATCGAGCTCTCACCCACTAGTCCACATAGCACAAGAACACCTCAACCTCAGGAGGCTGTTCTTCCCCTTGTACTGTTCCTCATCAGCCCAAGAGGCAGTCCACCACCACCACACTGGAGTAGGGTATTACACCACAACGGTGGCCCGAATCAGTATAAATCTCGTGTCTTTCTATGTTGTGAGTTCGTCGAGTTCATCCGCAAGATCTTAGTGAGCTAGGGCGTGGATCGGTAGGAGGGAAAGACTTCGCGCGCACCCCAGAGTTCGAACCTTAAGGGTTTTGCCGGAACCCCACATGCGACATTTGGTGTGCCAGGTAGGGGTGCGTTGTAGCTTCCCTCTCGTCGATCCGTCGATCCGTCGCTCCGTCGTTTCCATGGCGGACGCTCGCCGGGCTGCCCTCACCGCCCGCGTTGCTCAGACGGCTCCCGTCGGCGGGCCACCTCGTCGTTATCCATCTCCAGCCGCCAACGCTGCCACCGCCCCAACGGGGAACGAGCAGCAGGCGTCCTCGATGCATCCATCGGTGCGGCAGGACGGCCGCACCGCCATTCCGTCGCCGACCCCGGCCGGTTCTTTGTCTCATGCTAGCCGCGCTCCCATGGAGGCGCGGGCCGCTCTTCTCGCGGCGAACGAGCTCCTGCGCCACCGCCCAGTCGACGACCTCTACGAGGAGTGGCTTGACCATGTCGCCGAGCTCGTCCGCGTCGCAGGGGGCTCCCCGGCGGCATCCCTCTCTCTGCCTCACCCTCCGCCAGCCACGGGTGATGAGGCTCATGGAGCGCCTCCACTACCTCTGCCCCAAGACGTGCCTTGGCACAAAGGCGCGCGGCCCCAAGGCATGATCCACCATGCCCGGTGCCCGCGTGCAAAGAGAGAAGCTGCCAAGAAATCCCTCGGCCGCGAGAGGCTGCACCAGCGCTCCCCGCGCCGCCTCATCAAGACCGCATGCTGCCTGCGGTGGCAGCGCATAGACCTCATCAAGACCAAGCTCCACCTCCAAGGCGGCCCCGGCAACCACGGCCGGCTGCCGCACCTTCACCCCCGAGCTGCGTAGCGTCGCGTGGCTAGGCAAGTTCAAGCCGGATCTGCCTCCCCGCTACGACGGCACCGCCGATCCCGCGGAGTTCCTGCAGCTCTACGAGCTGAGCATTGAAGCAGCCAACGGCGATGAGAAGGTCATGGTGAACTGGTTTCCCATGGCTCTCAAGGATGGTGCTCGCTCCTGGATCCTGAACCTGCAGCACGGCTTGATCTCTTCATGGGATGAGATGCGCGAGCGCTTCGTCGCCAACTTCCAAGGCACCCGCGACCGCCCGCCGGCCGCGGGTGACCTGCGTCGCATCAAGCAACAACTGGGGGAGACCCTCCAGAAGTACATCCAGCGCTTCAACAACACTCGCCTCAAGATCCCCAAGGTCACGGACGAGGCCATCATCTCCGCGTTCTCTGACGGCGTCCGTCACGTCAATATGAAGGAAGAGCTCGCTATCCACGAGGAGCTTTGCACGTCTCAGGAGCTGTTCAACCTGGCGACCAAGTGCGCAAGAGCTGAGGAGGGGCGCCTTTCCCTCCTCGAGCTGCCAGCTGCGGGAGCAGAGGAGAAGAAGGCCAAGGACAAGGACGTGAAGCGCAAGGAAGCAGTTGTGCTCGCAGCGGAGCCGGACCCCAAGCGGGGCAGGGATCAGCCCGAGTATCCAAGAACAGCCGGCCGTTCTGCGCTTTCCACAACCTGAACACCCACAACACCAGCGACTGTCAAGAGCTCAGAGCCATACGAGAAGGACGCTTCGGTCGACGCCCCGAACGCAGCGACCGTGGCTACGGCCACGGAGGAGGACGTGGAGGCGGACGCTGGGACGACCGTGGCCCGCGCCAGGAGTGGCGCGACAGGCCTCGTGAGGACCGCTGGTAGGACCATCCTCGCGAGGGCGCCTGGAGGGACCAGCCTCGTGAGGATCGCTCTCAGGGCAACGCCGGTCTTCCCCCGCTGCCGCCACCACCAAGAAGGAACGACGATCACCACCAGGACGAGGGGGCTGGGGGCTTCCAGGAGCCGTGTGCAATCGCCTGCTTCTTGGGTGGAGCTCAGGCCCCAGCCTCGCAGCGCATCTTCAAACAGTTTGCTCGTGAAGTGAACGCGGTGCTCCCCAAGCTCGAGGCCATGCGCCCTCTCAGGTGGTCCCAATGCGCCATCACTTTCAACTCGGCATATCAGCTCAAGTGCGCGGCCACCGCTGGCGCCCTCCCGATGTTGTGCTCCCCAGTCATCCGCAATGTGCAGGTTACCAAGACCCACATCGACGGTGGCGCAGGGCTCAACGTCATGTCCGTCGACACGTTCGACAACCTCCAAGTGCCATATGAGCAGCTTCGGCCTACCAAGCCTTTCTCAGGAGTAACCGACGGTTCCACCACACCGATTGGGCAGGTCCGCCTCCCAGTCACCTTTGGGGAACGCAAGAACTACCACACCGAGCTCATTGAATTCGACGTCGTGCACATCTGCCTGCCGTACAATGCCATCCTCGGGTATCCGGCCTTGGCCAAGTTCACGGTAGTCACCGACCACGGGTACAACGTCCTCAAGATGCCGGGGAGCGGCGGAATCATCACAGTCCCATGTGAAGAGAGAGATGCAGTGTGCTCCCTCGAGCGCGCCTTCCAAGCTGCAGATATCGATGACCCCGACAGCAGAAGCGAGGGCCCTCCTGAGGCCCTCCCATGGAATAAGAAGCAGCTGCGCCATGCAGGACCTCAGGAGGATGGCGTCGCGGCTGGAGCCTCATCAGGATCAGCGTCCGTTCCAGGGGCGCCTCCCTCCATCGCATAAGAAGGCGCGCCCGACGCCCTCCTCGGGCACGGCTCGGCGGCTCTCTTCTGGAGGGCCCCGGACCTTGCCAACCTCACGAGGGAGGCGCTTGGGCACCACTTGGAGGCGTGCTTCGCGGCACGTTTCGCTCAGGAGAACACAGGGCAAGGAGTGCCCACCGCTCAGGAGTTCATCACCAAGACCACTCAGGAACTACAGGACGCAAGGGCCATGCGCGGTGACAGCCGCTCACAAGGCGCAGGTCCCCATCCAGGCGAGGATGCCGGGCTGCGCATTTGCATCGACGTCCCAGGGCTCAACTGGGCCGCTTCTCAGGAGCGTTTCTGGCCTTCGCGTGTGGGCCCTTGCGAGGGTCCACCACACAGCTACGTTCGCATGCCCTTCGGCTTGCCGAGCGTGGCGTTAGCCTATCAGCGCAACATGCGGCGCGTCCTGGCGGCTCAGGAGGCCAGGTACCACGCCGTCCTGGAGGAAATGGAGACGGTCCTCAAGGAACCTCCCGAGGCTCAGGGCCCCGGTGGTTCGTAAGGAGCCACTCCTTCGACGTGCGCCTTCGGCTACACCAACTCTCCTTCGTCTATAGAACCAGGTGACACTTTCCAAGTTCGTTCAGCTGGGAGCGCCCCTCGGGCTGCATTATTCCCAGGCCACAGGGATCCGTCCCTGTGGCATGTATCCCTTTTGCTTATGTCTTTAGCTTACCTTGCTGGGGGCGCCCCTCGGGCTGCATCATCCCCAAGCCGCTCGGGCTGGACCCAGTGGCGTGTATCTTCCTGCATTTACATAAGCCGATTTGTCTCCCATGCTTAACCCGCCTACGGTATCACCTGCTCAATCGTCGCCTCCCATGGGGCCTCCTCACATTGGCACGGCGCTGGTGCATGGGTCCGTCCCTGCCACGTCGACAAACCTGAGCGGTCGAGCTCTGGCTCGCGGCACGCCCCGTGCACGTCACCTCGCTAGGCCCTCAATGCCCTCGCCTCTTCGCGGAACAACCAGCGGCAGGCTGGCAACCATAACGGCAAACCATGTTTCTTCTTGTGCCAGTTCGCAGGGATCTCATGAGAAGGATAGCAGGCGGCGCCACGAGTCTCCTTTTCTCCCGTGCAATTCGCTTGCACGTTAAAAGGGGGGCTCCTGAGCATCGCGACTCAAGAGCTCTTACTGGCTCTCCAGCCCTCACCCCCTGGCCTTGACCATGGCATCGCGACCTGGCATACCAACGGCGGCTGAGCTCGCTCGAGGGCCGGGACCTGAGGACGTAGAGCACTAAGGAGAGCATGGGAGGGAGGAAACACGTAGTGGCCGACCTACCTATGCCGCACGAGCTGGCGCGCAGGCCTGGCGCACCACAAGGGATCACCATGGAATCGACATGATAAGTCCCATTCTCGAATTGGCTAATTGTTGGGACCTAAGGGTCACACTCGCCGCAGCCCCGTTGTGGCCACGTCAACTCCCTTTCTGGCCTTACCATGGCTGCTTGAGCACTAAAGGGGACCTCCTGAGCATCGCGCCTCAGGGGCTCTTACTGGACCTCGGGCCGCACACCTCCTGGCCTTGACCACGGCATCGCGACCTGGCATACCAGCGATGGGTGTAGCCTGCCTGGGGACCGGGACCTGTCAGCGTAGAGCAACACGCTATCGCGAGGGAAGAAAGGGGAGACCGAGCCTCAATAGGACATGCGTTCACAAGTTTTCATAACAGGAAAGATGAGCGCAAGAGACATTACAGACCCTTTACACGCCCCCACGGGGCACTTCGTGATTCTTCGCAGGGAACAAAAGCTGGAACTAAGAGGGATCCTATCTACACCCCCCCCCCCCCCCGTGGCGGACGCTATCATCAACAGTGGGCCACGGGAGGCCGGCGCCAACCCTATCCAGATCAACGGCGGTGACAGTCAGACACCGCGGCTCTGCTCCAAGCGCGGCGAGAGATCGGGGGCACGTAGTTGTCGTCACTCGTCTCCGGAGTCTCGTAGAGCTCACGAGAGCTACTGGACTCCCAGGGGCTGCTTCTGCTGGAGTGGCCGTGAGCGGAGCACACATCAGCCTGGCGCTCCTCTCCGGAGCAGCACTCCAGGCGGCGGCCCTCCGCATCGAAGACCTTGAAGAAGAGCGTGGAGGCGCCGTCATACGAGATGTGGATCGTGAGGGCGCCCCTCGCACGACAGACCCGCGCGACCTCGCCCCAGCCGCGGGTCATGAAGATCTTGCCGTTGGGGACCGCTTCGATCTCTGCTCCGGTCGCCGGAGCGTTGCAGCCAGCGTGCTGCAAGCAGAGCTCGAGAGGCCCCCCTCGGCGGCATCACGTTGGAGAAGAACCGCGGGAAGCGGATCCAAGAGCTTGGAGGCATCGGCGCCCACAGCACAAGCTCGCGTGAGGAGTCCGCGGCGTGGATTCCAGGGGCGACAACGCGTATCACCGTGGCGCGGCGACCACGGGCGCGGTGCGGGTGACGCCGCTTGTCGCTCCGTCCTCCTGAGCCCTTGGCTCGGGCGTACAAGGGTAGAGGATATCTTGGAGGACGCCGCTCGCACCAAGGCCTCGTCACCACCTGCATCGCGCTTCACCATGGCGGTGGACCGACCTTTTCTTCGGCGGGAGTGGCCCCAGATCATCACGTGGGGCCTTTCCCTTCTCTCTAGCGTAGAAACTTCTGATAGGCGCCATTATTGCTAGCAGTGGAGCGAGGAGGAAGGAGCAAGCAAGCAAGGAAGAGATGGGCGACGGGGGCTCCGCCCCCTCCCCATTTATAGCGGACGAAGGCCAACCGGCGCTTCCCACGATCACAGGTAATGATGGTTTTCCTTGCATGTCGCAGGGACTTGTCAAGTCGAGCAGTTGCCGAGGCAGCGTGGGGAAGCGGAGACACCCACGTCCAATCAACCGCCACGCGTCAACCGAGGCCGCAGGCTTTTGGGGCCCGCGGCGCTCCATACTTGACCCTTGGCGTCGCCGCGAAGCCAAGCCCGAGCGCACCTTGGGCCCGGGGGCTACTGTCGGCGTTCTCGGAACGGGGGTCCCCAGACTTGCCTGCCTGCGGCCCACGGCGTGGCTAAGTTAGCGGGCTGTATGGCCCACCTTCGTCAACAAAGCATCCAAGACCCTAGCGAGGGGCCAAGCCTCGCGAGGGGGACGACGCAAGACCTCCTCAGGAGTGGCCTAGCCATGCAGGCTCACGAGGAGCGGAGTTATCAAGGCGGGGCAAACCTCACGAGGCTTTCGTGACGTGAGCCATGACGATCGACACCAGGCGGGCGCCAGCGCGCGCAGCGTCCTTGTTTCCTCTTTGGTGCTAAGGAGGCAAGCGCAGGCGAGGAGTACCAAGGCATCAGGCAAAGGTTGCCATATCTGTGCAATGAGACCAAAACCAGAAGGACGGCAAGACGGAGGTCATCATGGAGCCCAAGACGGCGTCACCACCAGAGCCTTTCGCAGGCGAAGACCGTTTTTGTCATGATAGCTTGTACTAGCTGTTCCCCTTCAAATTTGCCCGCCGTTGTTGGCTCCCTTTCCGCTCAATATTTGGGGAGAGGACTAGGGCCTATATAAGTAGAGCTAGCCACCACAGTAGGGGGCATCGAGTAGTTCATCAAGCTCTCACCCACTAGTCCACATAGCACAAGAACACCTCAACCTCAGGAGGCTGTTCTTCCCCTTGTACTGTTCCTCATCAGCCCAAGAGGCAGTCCACCACCACCACACTGGAGTAGGGTATTACACCACAACGGTGGTCCGAACCAGTATAAATCTCGTGTCTTTCT
The DNA here is from genome assembly GCF_002575655.3 of Aegilops tauschii subsp. strangulata. Taxonomy (NCBI): domain Eukaryota; kingdom Viridiplantae; phylum Streptophyta; class Magnoliopsida; order Poales; family Poaceae; genus Aegilops; species Aegilops tauschii. The sequence continues at coordinate 328,692,444 of NC_053040.3, forward strand.
ATGTTGTGAGTTCGTCGAGTTCATCCGCAAGATCTTAGTGAGCTAGGGCGTGGATCGGTAGGAGGGAAAGACTTCGCGCGCACCCCAGAGTTCGAACCTTAAGGGTTTTGCCGGAACCCCACATCCGACAGTGTGCTATCACTAGATTCTGATGAGAGAGCCCATGTGTGCTGTAATATGGTGTGTGCATTAATATAAACTAGCACAAGTACACAAAAAATACGCTCCAGAAGTAAGAATAGTTGGCAGATGATAGGTTCATAATATACTGTATAGAGAGTTTATTGCCAAACCATGATAACAAGAGCACACAACAACTAGGGTGGTCGTAGTTTACATAAAAGGGGTACATCATTACTAGGATATATAAATTGGGAAAGTGGAACTGGCTGGAAATTACGGTGTATTACTGCCGCTACTAATTGAAAGCCTATCGATCACGTACAGGCCAGCTCTATCAGCTGTTGACTGCAGATATCCCTGCTCCCCTTCCTGACAAGGAACATACTGTACGTACTAAATACAGAATAACAAAATAGTTACATGTTAAAGAACAGAAGAGGAAGCATATTCTTGAGGTTCCGCTTCATTGCATACAATGTTAGTTGCCCACTCATAATGAATCACAGCGCCCAGAGAAATGCAATTCCATGCTGTCTCTCTATATGTGGCCACATGCATTTGGAAAATCAAGTGGGAGCATTACCTGACCAATTAAATGTGTGTCTGTTAACTAATATCAGTATCATATCACAATTCGTATTTGAAGAAGCTTTGGACTTATGATTGGTGTGTTGTTTAGCTTCAAGAGTGGACTGCTGCTAGTGCGACACAAAGCAGCTACGTAGATCATAGTGTAGATATAAAGGGAAAATCGTAAGCATCACAAGTAAAATCAACAAAGTGGAACTTGTTGGAATATATGTGCTAGTATTGCCGGTACGGCTAGAAAGGCTTCGGATACCAGCTCTCTTCAACTGAAGGTGCGGTACTGTTAATATCCATGTAACTCTCAAAGGCGACACAGCTCCCCGCATTTCCTTGCTAATCTTCTAGGATTCAAGTGGGCGGGCCACTACAATTCCTATTCCTATGTTTACAAAATCCTACGAATCAAAGAGGCCCGAAGAGTTCAAAGTGTCCATCACAACTGACCGTATAGACCTCTACACTGCAAATGTCCCTACTCATCTTCACTACAACATACTTTACTACTATCATACTCCTTCCGTTCCAAAATATAAGTCTTTGTAGAGATTTCCACTATGGATCACATACAGATGTATACAGATACATTTTAGAGTGTAGATTCACTCATTTTGCTCCATATGTAGTCCATGGTGGAATCTATACAAAGAATTGTATTTAGGAACGGAGAGAGTACTTATTAAAGAAGAATGGAAGAGGAACATGCTAAAGAAGAGCAAGCAGATTTTGGATAATAAAATGTTCGTTGCGCAGTGTCCACACATGATGAACCAGAGCGCATTAAGAATGCAACTCCCTGCTGTCTCTCTATATGTGGTGCACGTGCTTTTCGAAAGTAAAGTAGGAACATTAGCTGACCAATTAAACGTTATATGTTTTAGTAATATCAGCATCATATCAGATTCGTATTTGAGCAACAAGTTTGGAATTATGAGTGGCATGTTGTTTAGCTTGATGGATTCAGGAGCAGTGCTAAGCAGGTACGATGATGGTACTGAATATAAAGGCATGTATGCATGCAAGTCGCGTGACATTTGTCATTTGGGTCAGTCGACCATTTCAGGCGGTTGGATGAAGATCCTACGTCTCCTAACCCTTCTTCTTCCTCGTCTCTGATTCTTCCCATACAGAACACCGCACGGGCCGCCGGCCGAACCACCGGCCCGCACCGCATGTGTTCCTCCTCCACCACCACCCCCAGCCCCGCCCCCACCCGCGTCGAGTTTTCTTTGTTCGGTGAGGCCCCACCACTGCCCCCACAACCACCATCCCCACCCGAGCCCCTTCCTTCGCACCAGCGAACTCCGGCGAGCTCTCAAAAATTGACTGACCCAATTTTGAAATTTAGTCTACTGTTATTTAACTAGTATGGAATATAAAAGGGGAAAACCATAAGCATTGCGAGTATAGTGTTGAGCGTGCCATGGCGGATCTGAAGGTGCAAACCGGACAAAGGCAACTTCGCAACCAATGTTTGCTTTCAACTAACAAGTAAGTGATGGACAAGAAATCTGAGTAAAGCAGCGGCGATCTATTTTCTTGCTGCGATAAATAAGTTGAGCAGATACGAAAGAGTACCGCCTCTAGTGCGGCGCCGTGTATGCATCTGCTGAGAATTTGACGGTGCTGCGGTAGCGATGGCTGTCGGCGGCATGGAAGCATATCTAGGAGGGTAGACGGTGGCGGCGGGGCACGGTGGACGAGACGGTCGTGGGAGCGGCGCCGGCAAGGTGGACGACGGCGGGGATGAAGTGAGAGGACAGGACGAAAGAATCCCGGTCCGAAGCCGTGGATGAGAGAGGTCGATCTCTTGTAATGGCCGACGGCGTCAAGGTATCAGCTCCGGCATGGTGGAGGAGGACGGCGGTGGATGGGGTGGCAGACGGAGGAGGCTGGGGTGGAGAGGGTGTTTTGGCGCCCACGGAGTACGAATGGGGAAATGGAAGGAGAGAGGAAGGGGGAACCATGTCTTCAGGGCGCTCTTGTCTCAAATGCAAGGAAATTTACAAACTTAGCCCCCGTTTAAAATTTCCTACATCACAGCAATATTAGTCGGTTGGGGATAGGACGGTAATCTCGCTTACACCGAATATTTGCCGACGAGAGTTTGTTTTTGGCGCCCACCGTGTATGAATCAGGGAGGGAGTCGATTTCGGCCGAGGAGACACTGTGTTTTGGCGCCCACCGTGTATGAATCCAGGTGAGAGGCGGTTATGTCATGTTTGAGTGAAATTACAAACATACCCCTATCGAATCCTATAGAAATCGCCCCGATAGGCTTTGCATGGCAGGGATAGGCAGTAATTTCCATCTCGCAGATTTTGGTTTCGGGCGGTTACTGCGACTTTCCCCGCTTCGTTCAAATTTTTGCAGAGCAAGAGTGCGTTTACCATGCCAACTCAATTCGAATCCAGTTTGTATTCTATTTTTGTTCGGGCAGGATCCATTTTCGATTGGAATAAAATTCTATATACATCATTTTTTATATATATACTTTCAAAAGCACAACAAAGAATTCTGCTCCTTTATATGTATAATATGATTTACAAATACAATGATCTCAAAATCATAAGGTTGAATTCAAAAAATTTAAACCAAATTATGTTATACTAAAATGTATGGATCAGTAATATCTACATATTAAATAACATAGATGCGCATGAATTCATATGAGTATGCATGTTTGATATATCTATTTTCGTTCGAGTATGAATTACATGTATCATCATCTTGAATTCAAATATTTGAATCCCTTTTATGTTGACTCCTTTCACGCCCATCTCTCTCGCATGCATGCTCCTTCATGTAGCTATCACTCTCTTTTCTCCAGCTCACCCGCACACTCACTTCATGTTTCTCCTATCTTCACAAACATGGTCTCTCGATGTCTCCCTGGAGAAGTGTCACACTCTCCCTATCTTTATACATTACCCGGTTTTCATTATCTCTCACGTCTCTACCGTTCTCTGGTATCACTAGGTCCCTAAGCTTTCTTTTTCACCGCCACACACACAGTCTCACTCGTCTTTCACTTTGTCTTTCTCTCTATGGGGTTCTCTCACACACCCTATATGTCTCTAGATATGACTCATACCACTAAAATTACTCTCTCCTGCAGACACAACATTTGTTGTTGTCTCCTTTCCGTCTCCATCCCAGTTATAAAACTGACATTATTCATTTGTTTACCGATCAGACAAACTCCCCCCCTCTCTCTCCCTCACACACACACACACAACTCCTGCTTCCACTCCCCTTCCCGACTACCGTCTCTCTCTCCCACACACAAAACTCTCGCTTTCGCACTCCCGACTCATATTTCTCTCACAAACATTTATCGACTAGCCTCTAGATAGGTTTATACACCCGCACACTCGTGCTTCCAGTATCGCATACTGGTCTCTCTCGCGCTCCTTGTATCTATGTAGATTTTTCTTCCCTTCTCGAGACATGCCCTCTCGATCGTGCACACACACACTATCGCCTCATTTTAAGCTGATACCTCTCGCACACACACTCTTTGTGTCTTTGTCACACATGCACTCCGTCCTCCTCCTCTCTCACACACACATGGGCTTTTTGCAACAACTAGCAAGATGCCCATGAATTGCACGGAACATCAAGATGCATTTGTATGAGTAGTTTATCTTGTGGGAGAAAAGGATGAACGAGGGAAGGCCTTATTTGCAAATGTGGAGAGGGGTGTGGGTATCTTTTTGCAAAATAGCCATAGTTTCCTTCCTATCCGCCAGATATAAATCGGACGGCCTATATTGCAGGATGGCAGGCACACCATCATCATCAACTCTGTTTTATCTCTACTCTTATAAAAAGCATAGTCGGTGATGATGGTGTGCCTACCATCCTGCAATATAGGCCGTCCGTTCTATATCTAACGGATAGGAAGGAAACTATGGCAATTTACCCGCACACCTCTCTACATTTGCAGATAAGGCCTTCCCTCGTTCATCCCTTTCTCCCACAAGATCTTGATGTTCCGTGCAACGCACAAGCATCTTGCTAGTAAGAGTAGAAATTAGACATATACCACTTCTCGAATCTTGGAACCAACAACATTCCTCCCTTATCTCATCAAAACCGCCGAAGGAATATATTTTGAGTGAAACATAACATATTTTTAGTGATATACCTATTTCAAAACTAGACTCTTTTTTCTATCAAATTGGTGAATATGTATTAATCAACTTTGATCGTGTGGCAACGCATTGTCCCACAATGTAGTGTTTATAGATTTTTTAAGAAGTCAAACTTTGCAAACTTTGACCAAGTTTGTAGAGAAAAATATTTATATCTACAATAGCAAAAATATATAATGCGAAACTACATCATATGATGAATCTAGTGATATAGTTTTCGCACTCTAGATGTAAATATTTTTCTCCACAAACTTGGTCAAAGCTTGTGAGGTTTGACTTTTCAAAAAATCTATAGGCACTACATTATGGAACGGAGGGAGTAGTTATTACCACTGTATTATTTTTTGGACACCAGACAAACGGTGTAGTACATATACGTAGAGAAGAGGCGCACGCATGCAGTCGGTCTCTCGCTGTCTCGCACACATGAGAGTTATGTAAAGGCACCGTTAACAAATAAACCCTAAAACCCTAGGTGCACGATTGCTGCATGCACGGGTACCGGCTACGTGGTGGAGCGCACCTTTGTAGGAATAGTCAGCTCGCGTGATAATTTGATCCATAGGAGTTGATGGTCGGGGCCACAGGTGAATGACCTGGAGGCGGTGGCTCGCCAGTTGCCACAGATCGAGTAGCCACGTTTAAAATATCATTATTTTAGCGGGGTAAGAGTTCCGGTATTCAATGGCGCATTATAAGTACTAAGTAGTTTTTAGAACGATTGGTATGGAGCGAAAATGGAATTCATAACAAATACCTCCTTGGCGTATGGTTGTATGGGTTTATGTTGCGAGATGTTGAACCTGGTAGTTCTAGGGCAAATACTATGGTTTAGATGTTGGGTTTCAATAATGAAAATCAGAAGGGGGAATCCTTTTTTGATAAAAAAAACTACTACCTCCGTTCCAGTTTACTAGTCCCCATCAAAGTTTGGGTCAAAGTTTGTCCACGAATTTTACTTGTAAAATGTGAATGGAAAACGAAATTTTGTTATACGCAAAAAAGGACTGGAGGGAGTGATTGCTCTGTCACGGACGCGACCTCTCATAGCGGAGGCATTGAACCGGCGCGTCGGACAAGAGGGCCCCACTCGCTGCAGGCCCGGCTGAACACGCCTCCTCGTCGCATGCAACTGGCTTCTGACTACCCCGCCTGCCTCCAATGAATCTGCGCCTGTGCTGGCAACACGTCCTTCCGCGAGCCAGCCGACATTTTAGAACACAAAAAATGACCAAAATATAATTAATTACGGATGGTCTTGACTTGTTGTGCTCGCAGTGGTAGCGGGAACTAGTGGTTTTTCTTTATTTATAACTCTCCTCACATTTTTTTGGCTTCGAAGTGAATCATGGTTGTGGACATTATCTATGAATGTGCAGATATCTGTGAAAATGAGTTTGATGTGGAAGTTGAACTTGGAGTGTCAGGCTTTCGCATGAACTATACCATGTCCAATGCTTCGTCTATTATTGTTTGGAAAGTAATTGTTGTTATTACATGACCTGAAAAAATTATTTTGTGCCACATCGGTAGATGCACGGACATCACAACAAGCATGCTTACTAGATAAACATTTGAACCTAGCTATTATGAAGGAAATTTTGTATTGACAACAGTTTTAGATAGTAGGAGACGCCTGGCCTTCTCTGCCTCTGCTAGCTTATTTCTGGCTTCTTCCATCTCTTCTTTGGCTTGGGTGAAGAGAGCATCTGATTGCTCTTTTCGCTTCTTCAGGAACTCAGCTACATTCTCAAGGGCTGCTGCACGCTTTCTTTCAGCCTTTACTAGAGCCACGAGGACACGAACAGCTGACGAATCCACCTGGCCTGTGTGTAATCCAGCATCATCTGGGAATTTGCACCTTGTATCTAATACAGCATCATTAGGGAACTGGCACCTTGTGTGTAATCCAGCCTCATTTTGGAAACATGATCTCGAGGTTGACCATACTTCCCTCCTCACAGGAACTGCATCCTGACATGAAGTTACTTCTTTTTTAGATCAATACTCAGAGGAACCTAGATCCATTTAGTAGAAGCCAGATAAACAGGACTCGCAGAAGTGAATTCAAAAGGAAAAATATAAAAACAGACTACAAGGTGAGAACACCCACTTCCTACATCAAGTTAAAAATGAAAGCATTAGGACGATTAAGACTATTCTTATTACACATCAAAGAACACGAGGCTAAGAGAAACCGAAACTACAACATGTACACATCGAAGAACACGAGGCTAAACGAGAGTAATTGAAAGGGTGTTACTTACCAAAGCTTGTTTTACAGGTTCGGTGCAGCTCCTCTTTAACTTGCCACGCTCCTTGAAGATGTCCCCAATATCCCGTGTTTGGTCTTCATTGCTCCTCTGCATGTTCGCACTCGTGGTCTTAAAATCTCAACATGGCAAGAAAAATATACTACTAGTAATACTCACGCATCTTGTGGGCAATATTAAAGCGCTCGTCTGCCATGTTAGAGCATCTCCAACAGAAGCGCAACGCGTGGCACTTTAAAAAAGCGTTTACAGTACTGAGATCGAGAAGTAGAGATAGAGAGTAGAGGATAGTTCTCAGCATAGATATAGCATAAATAGATTAAAAAATAGATAGTTCAACTACTCCTCATCGCCCGACTCCTCCTCGGTGATGTCCTCCTCCGACGTCTCAATGTAGGCGTGAAGATACCGAACGTCGTTGGATTCCCAGGGTGACGCTGTTCCTAGCCTCATGTTGAATTGAGCGTCCGCTTTTCGCGTACGCTTGTCTTCGCGATAGGCGGCTCGCTCCGCTCTCCTCTTCTCCCTCTCTGCCCTCCTTTTCGTGTAGAACTCGCGCTCATTGATGATGTCCTGCGGGAAGCATTAGCGCCACAACACCATGGCTTCCTTGTCCATCTCAGCAATGCCGAGACGGTGCTCCTGCCTCCAGTTGTCGCGACCATCCTCGTCGGTGATATGCCGCGGCAGAGGCGCGAGCTCCTGCGCCCGCTCCTGCGTCGGAACGTTGGGGAAGTTCAATGTTCTATGAGGCCACCGGAGGTGCCACGCCGCCGCGTCGTACGCGTGGGCGGCCTCGTTGGCGGTGTCGAAATTGCCGAGGCTGAGGCGCATCCCGCGGAAACGGATCTCGGCGGAGAAGCCGCCGGAGGGGCGCGAGCGGACGCCGCGGTATCCCCAAGTTTCCCGGTGACCCGGCGGCATGGTGGCGCGACGGCGGCGAGGCGAGAAAGAGCGGGGAGAGAGCGGTGGCAAGGCACAGAGTGGGGAGAGAGCGGTGGCAAGGCACAGAGCGGTGGGAGGGTGTTGGATTTTATAAAGCACGCCGGCCACCGCGCGCCAAAACTAGCACGCGCCCGGCCGATTTTCCCCGCGCGCGCGATCCTTTCCTGACGTCCCTGCTATCTCTACTCTCTTCTCTACTGTTATATTTATTTTATATTTAATATTTATCTCTACTTCTCTACTCTCTACTCTTTTTTTCTCTACTCTTATAAAAAACAGAGTTGGTGATGATGGTGTGCCTGCCATCCTGCAATATACGCCGTCCGATTTATATCCGACGGATAGGAAGGAAACTATGGCAATTTTGCAAAAAGATACCCACACCCCTCTCCACATTGGCAATAAGGCCTTCCCTCGTTCATCCTTTTCTCACACAAGATAAACTACTCATTAAAATGCATCTTGATGCTCCGTGCAACGCATGGGCATCTTGCTAGTTTTTTTTCTTTTAAAAAATAGAGTTGGTGATGATGGTGTGCCTGCCATCCTGCAATATAGGCCGTCCGATTTATATCCGACGGATAGGAAGGAAACTATGACAATTTTGCAGAAAGATACCAACACCCCTCTCCAGATTTGCAAATAAGGCCTTCCCTCGTTCATCCATTTCTCCCACAAGATAAACTACTCATACAAATGCATCTTGATGCATGCAACGCATGGGCATCTTGCTAGTTCTAAAAAACTTTTCATCATTTGCCACACTACTGGTTGCAGAGGAAGAACCTACCCAAGCACAGCGCGATACAGGAGCGATGCACAATTACAAGCTGATATTCTATTGGACAATGGAGGCTATAACCAATTACTTTTACGGGAACAATAGCAACCAGGAAATTTGAAGGGTAGGTATGAACAAAATTGGAACTGCACTTTGTACTGCTAAGTGATTCAATACACACATTACCAATCGAGGAGGAGAACGACGGTCGCGGCGGCCTCTGTGCATCATGGTCGACAACGGGAGTTAGTTCATTTTCCACGATGGTGGTGCTTCTGCGCTTGGCGTCGGCTTCCGGGAAGCAGATCCAAGACCGTGGAAGACGGTGCCGGGGAAGAGGCTCCGTGTACAACGACGACGGTGGACCGGCTCCATTGCGGTGTACGAGGTCGTCGATGAGGCAGATGCGCTGCGGTGGACGAGTCTGCCGATGTAGAAGGGGAGGAGCACGCGCGGTGCCGTGGAGAAGTCTATTTTGCGGTGGGTATAGAAAATGGGGAGTATTCAGGTGTACTACTCTGGGTGCCGGGGTGGGGTTGGCTAGGTAGGGTGAACCTGAAGTTATGAAAACAGCCCCGTACCAAGCATCATCCGTAGGCCTATTTCGAAGGCTATGATGGTAACTCCGCACTGCTCGAATCAAGGTCGCGGGAGATTTTCCCGCTGACCTCAAAATTTTGTGACACTGAACTCCCCGTGTGGTGTGCTGGGTGATTGGGCTAAGCAACTAGCGGGTAGTACTAGTAACTACTAGTACTCCCTCCGTTTTTATTGACTTTGCATATTAGGTTTGATCAAAGTCAAACTTCCTAAAGTTTGACCAAGTTTATAGAAAAATATAAACATTTACCACCGAAGTCAAACTTCCTAAAGTTTGATGAAGTTTATAGAAAAATATAAACATTTACCATAACGAATATGTATGATGTGAAAGTACATTCAATATATTTATTTGTTACTGTATTGTATATGTTAATATTTTTTGTTATAAATTTTCTGAGAGTTTACAAAACTTGACTTTGACCAATGCTAATATGCGGACTTAAATAAAAATGGAGGGAGTACACATTTGTTTTCTTAGTTTGTACTGAATTAATCATTTGTTGTAATCGTGAAATAAATATATTAGGCTACTGGCTTCGAATGTAATGGTCTATACAATTCAATAGTTGCAATCATTATTGAATTCCAAGATGTATACGGGGTCTATAGTACTTCACAATATACTCAAACTCACATAATCCCAGTCAAATGAGAATCTAAATGCATTTCATAGTTATTACTTTGTAGGATGCAACAAAACCAACCATAACTCTACATCATCCATTATAAAAGCAACATTTTGAACACATCCCAAGGTGGGAATGAAACGTGTAGAGAGAGCTTGCGAAGATGGAGTAGATAGGGCGGGAAAGATTGTATGTATGTGGACGAGAGAGTAGGAGACAAACCTAATGAGACAGAGAGAAAGATAGAGAGAGAAAGAGAGAGGAAGAAGATAGGTCTATGAGAAAGATGGAGACATGTAATATACGTGAGATGCGTGTGCATCGGGATTCTGTACACGTGGAAGGAGAAGAGACAACATGTTTGATGAGAGAGCTGGAAAAACATGGATGAGAGGGGAAGGATCTCGTGGGTTGAGGGATTGATCATTTTGTGCGGGGGAGAGAAGGATTGGTAATTTTGTGCGGGAGAGACAGAGGGGGGGTGTCAGTCAGCCGTCATCACATCGTCCAGCTTCCAAATGGCCCCGCATTCTCTAGTGCAGTGTGGTCGCCGTATTCGATCTCCTCGATGCCCTCTTTGAAGATTGAGGTGTTGTGCATGCTGGGGTGCAGAGAAGCACAAGCGAGAATGGTCGCCATATAACCTTGGATGGGAATGAATTGTGTGCTTGGGGGAGGGGTGTGTGTGTGCGGTGTGTGTGTGTGAGAGAGAGAGAGAGAGAGATATTGAGAGAAATCAAACCTATGGAGAGAAATGTGTGTGTATGTGACGGAAAGCTACATGCTAAAAGGGTTTTCACGAAGAGATTGTGCGTGCGAGATAGAGAGCGATGTGCGGGCCTTGAGGTGGGCAGGGGCCGGGTGAGGGTGTCAAAATGTGTGCGTTGATGCATGTGTTACATGCGATCGTGCGAGGGATGAACGAATTGAGAGAGATGGTTGTTGTGTTACGGATGCTTCCCCCTCCCCCTCTCTCCCTCTCTCTCTCACAAACACACACACACACACACAAGTAAAATAGAAGACCGTTCTCTCAAGTATACACAACGTATCGGCATTTGTCTATGTCTCACTCATGCATGATCATTTGCACATTCACACCTCTCTATGTCTCTATCACACGCACACCGTCTCCACATTGCCCTTCCGCCACAACACACATATGGACACATACACACGTTCTCTCTTAGTCACACACACAAAATCAGTATTAAAAAAACTAGGGCGCACCTAAAACGTCCAAATCCAAATAAACACGAACTGGAGCTAAATTCAAAGATATGGAAATATTGTAGCGTCAAGAACTTTTCCAGGAAAAATAAGTTGAGTAATATTCGGGGATTATTTTCACACACACAAAAAGGTTCGGTGGATGTCCTTCGAGCGCGACACGGTGACGCACCGTTCGATCGACCGCGCGGCCGCGGTTCACGCGCTTGCACAGGATTCCGTATCGTGGCTGTGGTAACTAATATAAGCGCTGCCTCAGTCTAATGTTTACGTGTACTAGTACGATTTTCTTTTAAGTTTGACCAACCCTATATAAAACTACACTAAGCTCCCATACGCGCACTCATCAATATGCCGCCGCCGCCGTTGCGCATGCCGGCGCCCGCCTGCTCCGGCCAACAATTTCTCGCCCATCACCGTCGTGTCGCCGCCATCCCTGTGCCATGAAGCCAAAGGCTCGCCCGCTCACGTCGTCTGCAGTCCCTCCCCGCGATGCCGCCACGCTGCCAAGCACGCGAGCAGCTGGTGGAGCCGCGTCTATGCACGCAGCGTACGAGGAGGAGGACGAGCGCGTGCTCCAGCACGCCGGCGAGGAGGAACTAGCGTGTCATCGTCGTCTCTGCCCGCACGGAGGAGGCGCGCATGGTGGTTGTCGCGGCGGACTCGGAATCTACCTTCGAGACCTTGAATGCCACGTGGATCCTGCAATCTGAAGGAGCAATTTGGGTCAGTCGACTCTTGTGAGTCGTTGGATGCAACATGGATGGCTAGAAGAGCTTCTTCAACCTCCGAAACTGATGCACTGTTCATCTTCTCAGCCCGCCACATGCCTAACCGCCTGCCGCCGCCGCCCCGCCCTCCCCTGAACCGCCTGCCACCGCCATGCTCCCCCACCCCCGCCATCCGTTTAACCCCGGGCACGATCGATTTTTTTCGTCGAACTGCATTCCACACCCAACACTCATAAGATAGATCATGGGTACCCTGCCTCCCTAATATAGATACCGGGGTAGCTTCTCTGTCGTCTTCTTCCTTCGCTCCGTTGAACTTCTTTCACAAATCTTCTGACCCAAATTATACTACTAGTACGAACGTATTAAGTACAGTAGGAACACGAAGATGCAAGCAGTAGTACCAACTGCAAGAAGAGCAGTAGTAAGACATAGTACTAGTACTACTGTACATACTAAAGAGTTAAAATAACGAGAAAGAACATAAATTTCAAATAACGAGAAAGAACATAAACATAGTTCTGCTGGGGGCTCAGCACAACACACCCCTAAAATAAAACTAAGCAACTAGTCCGCTTGACACTGCAGTAGAACCAGCATGAGCGACGGCACTGCCACCTTACTCGGAGTCCGACTCCGAGTCCACATCCTCGACTTCTTCCTCGTTCCTCTTCCTCTTCCTCTTCGCCGATGCTTCTTTGCTTGAACCGGACACTTGGCTCTTCTTCTTCATCCAACCCTTGTAGATATTTAAACAAAAGTAGGCATCCATTGCTGCATACAGGATGTGATCTTCATCTAATGTCTTCGACTCCCATGCATGATGAAACTCGTGGTGAGGTTTCTTCAGTTTAGCGTACGAGGGATCAATCATGGCTACTGCCAGGGTCGGCATAGAAGGCTGAGAGGAGGATACCAGGCTTGCCTTCTGGAGATCGAAGGGCTGGCCTACAACGAGGCCTATCCGACCCAGGACATCCCTGTCGTTCCTAAAGTCTACAGTAACGAATTTCACTCTTTCGTCCTTGAGGAAGTTCTTAAAATCCTGGCACTCAACGTCGGCATGGCATATGTGGTAGACCAAGCACATGTTATGTACGCAAACCTCGATCATGGCGGGCTTCTTCTTCTCTGCCTCCTTTAGAATCTTCTCTCTTTCCAGGACTGTGGTGTACTCAACATCTAGCCCACGACCCGCTCATCCTTTGAACTGTTGAACATGCGTAGGAAGCGAGCAAGGCATGCTTTCACCGTCGCAGATCCACGTGTGTAGATGACGATGAACTAATCACCGGTGATGGCTCTAACTTGGTACTCAGCGGCGACCATGGAGATTTGGGAGGCCATGGATTTTGGAGGAGGGTTAGGAGAAGTTGAACTGGTGTAATGTGAAAGGATGGGACGACTGGGAGCGAACTATTGTAAGGTTGTAGTAGAAGACGGGGATGAGTAGGGCGTGCGAACGGCGTGGGGTTGTTGGCTTGCCCGGTGGATAAACGGCTGCAAGCCCCCAAAGAGTTCTCGAGTACTATGCGGGACCCACTAGATGTCATGTCTACCAGACCCATATCGTAGGCCTGACGGTATAACTTATGCCTGTTCGCACGCCATGCCGGCGCGTGGATGTAACTTCACTTAATTCCGTCAACCGTCGCGCCTCCCACGACCTTCGCCTCCCTCGCGCGGTCGCGCCCTTTGAGACTTCGGCCGGCTATAAATGAGCAATTTTTTTGCCTAGTCCGCATGCATCATACTCCCTCTGGTCCTTTTTACTTCCGTCAACCGTTTGCAAAGTGTTTGACCAAATTTATACTAAAAATATCAATATCTACAATACTGATTATAATGAGTATAATAACTACGTTTCATAATGAGTATAAAAATATTGATTTGACATTGTGAATGTTGATAGATTTTTCTATAAGTTTGGTCAAAGTAGAGGTACATTGACTTCAGACAAAACTTAAATGCACAATGCAGACTACTCCCTCCTTTCCGGTTTATAGGGCTTATCTCAAAATCTTAGTTTTTCCATTTTATAAGGCTCAATTTGGTTGTTCCCCATCACAATTTCAGATTCCAAGGTGCATTAAATAATTGCATGCAAGTATTAAGAGAAAATTGACCAATGCATGTACTTTATGCATGCAAGCATTGCAATTAATACATTGGTAAACATAAATTTTTGAGGAAAACAAGAGCACTAATTAGGTGCTTTTGCAAATTATGAAAAGTATTCCACCACTTACCATCTACCTTGGTTGGTGAGATTTTTGAATTGAGCCCTATAAACCGGAAAGGAGGGAGTAGTTCCTCTGTCTAGGTGCGTGCCATGTCCTATCTAGTCATCACAACAAGGTTAGCTATTAGAGTACTACTACCTCCCTTCTACTTTAAAGGGCTCGATTCAAAAATTTCACCTACTCTTACCAAGATAGAGGCGGTGGAATAGTTTTTGTAGTATGCAAAAAGTACTCAACTAATGTTGTCGTTCTTCACAAAAAATATGTGTTTACCAATGCATTATCGCATTGCATGCATGCATGAACACTAGTTTTACTCTAACCCCCTCTCTTCTTTAATTCTTTGCCACATCAGCATGTTTGCTATTCCCATGTGCATGATACCAGCTAAGATACCACCATTATGGCCAGCCATAATCATCGCATGCAATAATTTAGTGCACCTTGAAATATGAACATGTGTGGGGCGTGTATGTTTTTAATGACTTGAGACTATACCTAGCCCGGCATGCAAGATGACTTATTATGCACCGTTCCCCATACCTGTAGGAAGCCCGTTCGTCTCCAAATCTTTTCCTCTCCATGTGTGAAAACAATATGCCTGCTTGACTCTCCTTCTCCCTCTGGTGGTCCCACCACTCCACCCCGTGTGGAAAAAATCTGCATGCATGACTCTCCTCCCCCCGCGCTCGTCCAATCCGTTGTGACCAGCAATATTTCCACCCCTTCCCTCCCCCGTAATTTACTCCAACAAATATGCCCACGTAGCTGTTACGTTAATCACGCAACATATCTTACGGGACGCTGCTTCAGTTACTTAACTGCAGGTGCATTGGGTCACTAACATATGGGCCCAACAGGTGTCTAGCCCACATGTCAGTGACGCAACTGGACCTGCAGTTAAGTCAGTGCAGCTCAGTCCATATTTTACGTAGGTGTGCCATTGCTCGCTATAAATACTGCGCCTCCCACGACATTCGGAAGAACGCTCACGTTCATCGTTATCTCCTCCCACTCCCTCTCACGTCGACCACCATGGCATCGCCCCTCCCAAGCCCTAGGCGCCCCTCGCTGCACCATGCGAACGGTCACGCGTCGATGTTCCATTCCTCGCCGCCACTAGTCGAGGAGGACGCGTCAGCGTTCCGCTCCTCGCCACAACGCGTCGAGGTGGACACGTCGGTGTTCCCAATCTCGCCAGCATGCGCGTCGGAGGACGCGTCGGCTCCCCTCTACGAGGAGAACGCCGCACCACCCGCCGAGCCCCCCAGCCTTGAGGAGCTTTGGAAAGAAATGGATGTCGCCTTGTGGGAGGCTTTGCCTCCGGCAGAGCGCGCCAAAATATAGGCGGAGCAGAAGGCCGAGGAAGAGAAGCACGCCGCGGGACAAGCTGCCTGGCAGGCCTATGTCGCGTCCGAGAGAGTCACGCAATTAGCTCTTTGGCAGAAGGCTCGTGCGAGGGCCGTGAGGGTGGCGGAGGACGCCCATGCCAAAGCGCTGAGTGCAGTCGGGCCCAAGCGCCTCATCCAGCGAGGAGGAGTACCTGTTGGCGCCGGATCACCACACCGGTGAGATCGCGCTCGCCCGCTGGCAAGCCGCCAATCAGCACCTCGCGAGTTGCGAGGCTGAGGAAGAGGCGTTGTGTCTGTGCGCTAGGAAACGGCCGCACACCAGGGCACTCGTGGCGCGCCGCAAGCGCTTCCGCGAGTATCGTGGCTTTTAGTAGGAGTATAATTTAGTTTCGTAAGGCGATCTCATTAGTTTTGGGACGCAAATGATAAATCCTGAATGTTCAAGAATCATTAGCGTTCTTAATTAAGTATGTGAAAGGGAAAGTTTGGAAACCTTGTGTATCCGTACGCATTTTGTAAGTACGTGTATATAGCACAAACTTTACTACTCCTATATACTATCGCACTACACGTCTCTCTCTATATATGCTTGCAGGCTGTGCTACTCCCTCCGTCCAGGTGAATAAGTCATCTTTGGTTGTGCACCGTGACCAAGAAGGAGGGTAGACTTATACACCTAGGCGGAGGGAGTACTACTATTACTTATGTACGTGCAAATGCACGTTTTAACATTACGATGCGGTTTTTGTAAAACTAGAAAAACAGCACTAGTCAAGCTTGTGAAACGATTCAATGCAAAACAAATGCAAAAATGCTCGTTTGATTGTTTACTTTTAGCTTCCTTCTCTATGGGTATTTATCTGTCGTACTTTGTATGGAGTATCTCACTGGTCGGAAAGGCATGCAAATTCACAAACCGCTTCCTACACCCTGTATCAAAATTTTAGCCTAACAAGTTGTGCCGTGCAATTGAAATTCCAACTTGAGTACTACTAGTAGTAGGAGTACCAGGGAAAGTTCTTTTAGGCTTCTAGATTAGTAATCGCATAACTACTACCTCCGTCCTGGTTTATTGGTCCCCACTGTAATCTGTGTCAAATTTTGATCATAAATTTAACTAATGAAATGTTAGTGCATGTCACATGCACTAACATTTTATCAGTTAAATCTTTGGTCAAAATTTAGCACAAATTACAATGGAGACGAATAAACCAGGACGGAGGTACTAGTAGTAGTTTAGAGGCCCAAATAAATGAGTGAGGCGCCTTAGGGGGTGTTTGTTTCCAGGGACTTTTTGGTGTAGGGACTAGAAAAAGTCCCTCTTAGAGACTTTTTAACCAAACAGGAGGGACTACTAGGGACTAAAAGTTGCTTTTTGGGACTAAATGAAGAAGACTCTCAAGGAGAGTCCTTTTTGGGACTTTTTGAGACTTTTAATGGTCAGAAATGGCCGATGGCAGACACACCATCATCACCAACTGAGTCTTTTATAGGAGTAGAAGTAGAGAAAAAACCGAGTTGGTGATGATGGTGTGCCTGCCATCTTATAATATAGACTGTCCGATCTATATCTGACACATAGAAAGCAAACAATGACAATTTTACAAAAGATACCCGCACCTCTCTCCACATTTATAGATAAGGCCTTGCCTCGTTCATCCTTATCTCCCACAACCTCATTGCTGAGCAATTAAAAAGGAAGTCTCTGGAACAATCTGGCATGGTGGCCGCTACCGGCGCCGTCCATCTGCATGCCTCCGCCTAATCCGACCACCAGTCACCACCACACCCCACTCCTCCTCACCTTATCTATCATCTTTCTCGAGATATCATTTTTCGATGAAATGGTCGACATACCATTTTCCGATAAAATTCTCAAGATATCATTAGTTTTTACACATGGGATTACTCGTGCATGGGTCAATCACAACAGGTGTTTTGTAAAAAAAATGCCACATAGACACGGTCTTTGACCATTTTACAACTATGTTAGTATCATTGTTAGTGGTCAGCCGGTGCAAGTTATAGCCCCGGGTGTTTTAACCTTTTTTTTAGTAATGATATCTGGCGATTGTTCGCCACGAGCTCAATCCTGGCAAATCCCACGTAACCGTCAGATTTCCATCCGACGGTGGCCTGTTTTTAAGCCATAGTATTTGACAAAACCGCCACCCTTACACACATACTGTAACTGCGTCGCGGGAGTTTGCAACTGCCATGTCTCCCAGCGAACGTTTGCTGGGGATTGGAGTTAGCACCGATGGTGGTTCGTAGTCGTTCCACGCTCGGGCATTGAACTTTGTAACTATTTTAGATTAGAATATACTACTCCTCTAGTCCTACTCACTACTACTCTACTCAAGCAAGTTAGGGCATAGTAGTAGGTACTGTAGGGAGTACCAGTACTGTGATCACTCAAGCAAGTTGGCTGGCATCAATATGACCCTACGCTGCTGGTATGTGTCTCGTAAGTCAAGCGGCGTGCTGTAATCATCATCACCTGTCCACTTCCCGCAGCACATATTCGCTTCTCCATCTTTGTCCGCACATAATCTCGTCCAATCTTCCATCCCCGCTAAGGCACCTCCCCCCTTGTCCGAAATCCAGGCACTAACAATGGCAGAACTGAGCAGCGTCCGCCGAAAGAGTGGCTGGAATTCGCTCCCCATAGAGGTAATCAAGCTCATTGTTTGGCGTGTGGACAATCCCAGTACCATGCCGCTCGCCGCGTGCTCGTCGGTGCTGTACCGTTTACTCAAAGCCCTCGGGCCGGAGCTTTTTAAGCCAGCTCCTTGCTTGCTGATGCCGCCTGATCTTCAGAAACGGCGTGTCACGCAACATAACGATCATAGGGTGGCGAGCATCAACCCCCTTGACTGCGATCCGATCCCCGTCACGCTCAACTACATTAACGGTATGTACTGGGTCGGCATGAACACGTCTTGGATGGTGCTCGTCGACGGTCGCGGCAGCTGGATGCTCCTGGAGGTCTACACCCGGTGATTGATCCCCCTTCCTTCGATTAACAGTGCACTGCTTTGGCACCGCGACCCAGAATACTCGGAATCTTACAGTAGCCAACGTGATACCAAGTTTGATTTGCTCAAGGTTGTAATCTGCTAAGTGCCCGAAAGATCTGCGAATTATAAAGACTTCAGGCTAATTGCGTTCTTCAACCGTAGTCTCGCCTATCTGACAGGTCACTGCGGTAAGTTGATAAATCTGCACATCGATCGCAGGATCTTACATCCTCCATGGTTCTCTGATGCCATTGAACACAAGGGCTTCATTTACGCTATCGACTCCTTCTATGGCTGGACGTATTGCTGGCCTACTCCAGTCATCGCTACAAACGGCTATTACAGCAGTATGTTACTTTCCTATGATATCATGATGGCTTGCTTATATTACTGTCAACATTTACTGAAAAATATTCATGCTCATAACATGTTGTTCTTAAGATTAACTACATTAAGAGCCCTTTTTTATTTGACTCCAACTTGATATGATGTTGTAGGCCGCCTGGTGTCCCTACCCTTCCTAATCCCAGAACCTTTCAAAGAAAACTGGCATGGCAGTGGCAGGTGGTTCCTAGCTCGATGAAACGATGGTGAACGATTGGTGATCGTTCGCACGTACTAGACGTGTTGTTTCGCGGAATACAATCACAGTCACAGCAAGGTCTTTCAGCAGGATCCCAGCTTCTCCGGGCCTTTAGGAATTTTTGACTGGAGGCTGGTAAGTAGCCTTGGTACACGCTCTCTGTTGCTCAGACTGAATTATCCGATTAACCAAGAGATAACCGCCGACAAGGAACATGATGGCAGCGCGGTTTCATTCATCGGGCAAAACTGTGTGTACACAACATACCATGCGTCTCTGCATGCACCATACCCTGATATGTGCCGCCACGCTCTACAGCCCAATGTAGGAGAGAGGGTCGCAAGTATCAGACTTCGACCTGCTGGCTGGAGTTTCCCCCGTCAGGCACCCATCTGGTTCAAGCTGTCAGCCAATCTCTACAGCTTAATAAATAGTAACGTCTAACTGAGCCAGTTAGTTAGATGCGTACACTTAGTGTAGTAGGATCTTTATTTAGTTTGATGCATACACTTGTTCTTTTTTGGTAGCCCTTTTGTAATGATGGCTGATCTTTGGTTTGGAAGATAGAGCTGCGTCTTTACTCTTCTGGCCTGCTTACTGCTTCTGTTGCACCCCCAGCCCTAGTTGCTGCTGCTGCTGTTTTCAATGTACAATCATTAGTATATTTCGTCTGTTGGTTCAATAAATGTGTTGTTAGAACGGAAAACACAATGTTTTGGAAGTCGTTGCACGGTCCGATCCTTTAGTGCCCCGTATCGTACGTAGCGCATACTATTTTTTGGTACAGAACACATTTTCCACTTGTTGATAACATGCAGCCCAGTGATGAAGGCCCAATAGAGGAGCCCATAATTAACTGGAAGGGAGGCTCTCACATGAATCCGGCCCAGGTACACGCTCATGTTACCCTAAACATAAATAAGTAAATAAATAAATAAATAAAGCTAAATGCTCGTGCACCAGTTCTTTAAATTCACGATTTAATAGGAGGATATTATTTCCTATGATAGTGTTGTTACATTCAGTCGATATTATTCTTAGGCAAAGATAGCGACCAGTCTTCTTTCTCCCACCATTTTCTTGCTACAACCAGCAGACCCATGCAAATCGTAGTCAACATCGTAAATAGTTCGGGTCCATTTTTATTTTTCAATAAGAATATCCAACCCAGCCCAGCACATTGGCGATAACACTTTATCCTCCGCCTTGGTGCGCTCGCCGTGGCGCCGCCGTCCGGCCCTGTCAACATAGTGAATCGGGAGAGGATTGTAGTTGTGAGTATGATAGTACGGACCCACCAGGTCCACTCCCGAACACAAGCAAGCGCCTCCTTTACTACTCAGATGCACCCCTCGTTTTTTACTCTAATCCACCCTGATGATATCTAGGACCCACATCATTTTCAACGTATAGTCAACTAACGATAGAATTGCTCAACTTTTTTTGAATAGTAATTCGGAGGAGCAGGCTATAAACTGGGTTGTGCGGTCTCTGCGGCCCGTCTAACAACATGACCAGCCCAACAGTTTTTTCTTTGGGAAATAGGTAGCCCAGTATTTCTTTTTGAAGAATAGCCAAGCTAGACCTATTTGTTTTCTCTGACTTACTCGGCTGCAAATCTTTCAAGACGAGGAGGGATGCATTCCAGCCTGGCCAAAGAGTATGGTCAGTGTCTGTTAAAAGTAATATCAAAGGGGTTGAAAATTCCAAAAACATTATAGCAAATGGGAAATCAGTTTCTTTTGTTGTTTTTGTTCTTCACTGATATTTTATATTTCATTGGATTTAACATGACATAGTACTAATTTATTTTTAAATTTGTTTTAGTATGGCTACTAATTTTTGGATTAAGAATATTTTGTTCCCCGACAAAAAATTGCGAATTTTCAAAATTTCACACATATTTAGTTCAAATTTTTAACCTTGGCACTGACCAGAAAATGGCCAGCAATTCTAAAAATGGAAAATGGGCTACAATAAATTCCATATGAATTAGAAAATGAGTAAAAGTTATAAAAATGATAGCAAAACATGATCACACATTAGTACTCTTTGGGTGTTAATCACATAGCAATATGAACTATATTATTGACTCTAGTAAACCCTTTGGATGTTGGTCACATGACGATGTGAACTATTGGTGTTAAAGCACATGGCGATGTGAACTAGATTATTGACTCTAGTGTAAGTGGGAGACTGAAGGAAATATGCCCTAGAGGCAATAATAAAGTTATTGTTTATTTCCTTATTTTCATGATAAATGTTTATTATTCAACCTAGAATTGTATTAACCGGAAACATAATACATGTGTGAATACATAGACAAACAAAGTGTCACTAGTATGCCTCTACTTGACTAGCTTGTTAATCGAAGATGGTTGAGTTTCCTAGCCATGGACATGAGTTGTCAATTGATTAACGGGATCACATTATTAGGAGAATGATGTGATTGACATGACCCATTCCGTTAGCTTAGCACTTGATCGTTTAGTATGTTGCTATTGCTTTCTTCATGACTTATACATGTTCCTATGACTATGAGATTATGCAACTCCCGTTTACCGGAGGAACACTTTGTGTGCTACCAAACATCACAACGTAACTGGGTGATTATAAAGGTGCTCTACAAGTGTCTCCGAAGGTACTTGTTGGGTTGGCGTATTTCGAGATTAGGATTTGTCACTCCGATTGTCAGAGAGGAATCTCTGGGCCCACTCGGTAATGCACATCACTATAAGCCTTGCAAGCATTGCAACTAATGAGTTAGTTGCGGGATGATATATTACGGAACGAGTAAAGAGACTTGCCGGTAACGAGATTGAACTAGGTATTGAGATACCGACGATCGAATCTCGGGCAAGTAACATACCGATGACAAAGGGAACAACGTATGTTGTTATGCGGTTTGACCGATAAAGATCTTCGTAGAATATGTGGGAGCCAATATGAGCATCCAGGTTCCGCTATTGGTTATTGACCGGAGACGTGTCTCGGTCATGTCTACATAGTTCTCGAACCCGTAGGGTCCGCACGCTTAAAATTCGATGATGGTTATATTATGAGTTTATGTGATTTGATGTACCGAAGGTAGTTCGGAGTCCCGGATGAGATCAGGGACATGACAAGGAGTCTCGAAATGGTCGAGACGTAAAGATCGATATATTGGACGATTATATTCGGACATCGGAAAGGTTCTGAGTGGTTCGGGTATTTATCGGAGTACCGGAGAGTTACGGGAATTCGCCGGGGAGTATATGGGCCTTATTGGGCTTAAGGGGAAAGAGAGAGAGGCAGGCCGCGCGCCCCCCAAGGCCTAGTCCGAATTGGACTAGGGGGAGGGGCTGTGCCCCTCCTTCCTTCTCTTCTCTCTTCCCTTTCCTTGACTCCTACTCCTACTACTTGGAAGGGGGGGGGGAATCCTACTCCCGGTGGGAGTAGGACTCCTCCAGGGCGCGCCATAGGGGCCGGCCC
This sequence comes from Aegilops tauschii subsp. strangulata, assembly GCF_002575655.3. Taxonomy (NCBI): domain Eukaryota; kingdom Viridiplantae; phylum Streptophyta; class Magnoliopsida; order Poales; family Poaceae; genus Aegilops; species Aegilops tauschii. The sequence goes on from NC_053040.3 coordinate 328,715,167, forward strand.
TCTCCCCCCTCCTCCACTCCTTTATATACGTGGCCAGGGGGCACCCCATAGACACAACAATTGATCTCTTTGATCTTTTAGCCGTGTGTGGTGCCCCTCTCCACCATAGTCCACCTCGATAATGTCGTAGCAGTGCTTAGGTGAAGCCCTGCATCGGTAGAACATCATCATCGTCACCACGCCGTCGTGCTGACAGAACTCTCCCTCAAAGCTCGGCTGGATCGGAGTTCGAGGGACGTCATCGAGTTGAACGTGTGCAGAACTCGGAGGTGCCGTGCGTTCGGTACTTGATCGGTCGGACCGTGGAGACGTACGACTACATCAACCGCGTTGTGCTAACGCTTCCGCTTTCGGTCTACGAGGGTACGTGGACAACACTTTCCCCTCTGGTTGCTATGCATCACCATGATCCTGTGTGTGCATAGGAATTTTTTTGAAATTACTACGTTCCCCAACAGTGCATCCGAGCCAGGTTTTATGCGTTGATGTTATATGCATGAGTAGAACACAAGTGAGTTGTGGGTGATACAAGTCATACTGCTTACCAGCATGTCACACATTGGTTCGGCGGTATTGTTGGATGAAGCGGCCCGGACCGACATTACGCGTACGCTTACGCGAGACTGTTTTTACCGCCGTGCTATGCACACAGGTGACTAGCGGGTGTCAGTTTCTCCAACTTTAGTTGAACTGAGTGTGGCTACGCCCGGTCCTTGAGAAGGTTAAAACAACACTAACTTGACGAACTATCATTGTGGTTTTGATGCGTAGGTAAGAACGGTACTTGCTCAGCCCGTAGCAGCCACGTAAAACTTGCAACAACAAAGTAGAGGACGTCTAACTTGTTTTTGCAGGGCATGTTATGATGTGATATGGTCAAGACATGATGCTATATTTTATTGTATGAGATGATCATGTTTTGTAACCGAGTTATCGGCAACTGGCAGGAGCCATATGGTTGTCGCTTTATTGTATGCAATGCAACCGCCCTGTAATGCTTTACTTTATCACTAAGCGGTAGCGATAGTCGTAGAAGCATAAGTTAGCGAGACGACAACGATGCTACGATGGAGATCAAGGTGTCGCGCTGGTGACGATGGTGATCATGACGCTGCTTCGGAGATGGAGATCACAAGCACAAGATGATGATGGCCATATCATATCACTTATATTGATTGCATGTGATGTTTATCTTTTATGCATCTTATCTTGCTTTGATTGACGGTAGCATTATAAGATGATCTCTCACTAAATTATTAAGGTATAAGTGTTCTCCCTGAGTATGCACCGTTGCGAAAGTTCTTCATGCTGAGACACCACGTGATGATTGAGTGTGATAGGCTCTACGCTCAAATACAACGGGTGCAAAACAGTTGCACACGCGGAATACTCAGGTTAAACTTGACGAGCCTAGCATATGCAGATATGGCCTCGGAACACTGAGACCGAAAGGTCGAGCGTGAATCATATAGTAGATATGATCAACATAGTGATGTTCACCATTGAAACTACTCCATCTCACGTGATGATCGGACATGGTTTAGTTGATTTGGATCACGTGATCACTTAGAGGATTAGAGGGATGTCTATCTAAGTGGGAGTTCTTAAGTAATATGATTAAACTGAACTTAAATTTATCATGAACTTAGTACCTGATAGTATTTTGCTTGTCTATGTTGATTGTAGATAGATGGCCCGTGCTGTTGTTCCGTTGAATTTTAATGCGTTCCTTGAGAAAGCAAAGTTGAAAGATGATGGTAGCAATTACACGGACTGGGTCCGTAACTTGAGGATTATCCTCATTGCTGCACAGAAGAATTACGTCCTGGAAGCACCGCTAGGTGCCAGACCTGCTGCAGGACCAACACCAGATGTTATGAAGTCTGGCAGAGCAAAGCTGATGACTACTCGATAGTTCAGTGTGCCATGCTTTACGGCTTAGAACCGGGACATCAACGACGTTTTGAACGTCATGGACCATATGAGATGTTCCAGGAGTTGAAGTTAATATTTCAAGCAAATGCCCGGATTGAGTGATATGAAGTCTCCAATAAGTTCTACAGCTGAAGATGGAGGAGAATAGTTCTGTCAGTGAGCATATACTCAGAATGTCTGGGTATAACAATCACTTGATTCAGCTGGGAGTTAATCTTCCGGATGATAGCGTCATTGACAGAATTCTTCAATCACTGCCACCAAGCTAAAAGAGCTTCGTGATGAACTATAACATGCAAGGGATGGATAAGACGATTCCAGAGCTCTTCGCAATGCTAAAGGCTGCGGAGGTAGAAATCAAGAAAGAGCATCAAGTGTTGATGGTCAACAAGACCACCAGTTTCAAGAAAAAGGGAAAAGGGAAGAAGAAGGGGAACTTCAAGAAGAACAGCAAACAAGTTGCTGCTCAGGAGAAGAAACCCAAGTCTGGACCTAAGCCTGAGACTGAGTGCTTCTACTGCAAATAGACTGGTCACTAGAAGCGGAACTGCCCCAAGTATTTGGCGGATAAGAAGGATGGCAAGGTGAACAAAGGTATATGTGATATACATGTTATTGATGTGTACCTTACTAATGCTCGCAGTAGCACCTCGGTATTTGATACTAGTTCTGTTGCTAATATTTGCAACTCGAAACAGGGACTACGGATTAAGCGAAGATTGGCTAAGGACGAGCTGACGATGCGCGTGGGAAATGGTTCCAAAGTCGATGTGATCGCGGTCGGCACGCTACCTCTACATCTACCTTCGGGATTAGTTTTAGACCTGAATAATTGTTATTTGGTGCCAGTGTTGAGCATGAACATTATATCTGGATCTTGTTTGATGCGAGACGGTTATTCATTTAAATCAGAGAATAATGGTTGTTCTATTTATATGAGTAATATCTTTTATGGTCATGCACCCTTGAAGAGTGGTCTATTTTTGTTGAATCTCGATAGTAGTGATACACGTATTCATAATATTGAAGCCAAAAGATACAGAGTTGATAATGATAGTGCAACTTATTTGTGGCACTGCCGTTTAGGTCATATTGGTGTAAAGCGCATGAAGAAACTCCATACTGATGGACTTTTGGAACCACTTGATTATGAATCACTTGGTACTTGCAAACCGTGCCTCATGGGCAAGATGACTAAAACGCCGTTCTCCGGAACTACGGAGCGAGCAACAGATTTGTTGGAAATCATACATACAGATGTATGTGGTCCGATGAATGTTGAGGCTCGCGGCGGGTATCGCTATTTTCTCACCTTCACAGATGATTTAAGCAGATATGGGTATATCTACTTAATGAAACATAAGTCTGAAACATTTGAAAAGTTCAAAGAATTTCAGAGTGAAGTCGAAAATCATCATAACAAGAAAATAAAGTTTCTATGATCTGATCGTGGACGAGAATATTTGAGTTACGAGTCTGGTCTTCATTTGATACAATGCGGAATAGTTTCGCAACTCACGCCACCCGGAACACCACAGTGTAATGGTGTGTCCGAATGTCGTAATCGTACTTTACTAGATATGGTGCGATCTATGATGTCTCTTACTGATTTATCGCTATAATTTTGGGGTTATGCTTTAGAGACGGTTGCATTCACGTTAAATAGGGCACCATCAAAATCCATTGAGATGACGCCTTATGAACTGTGGTTTGGCAAGAAACCAAAGTTGTCGTTTCTTAAAGTTTGGGGCTGCGATGCTTATGTGAAAAAGATTCAACCTGGTAAGCTCGAACCCAAATCGGAGAAATGTGTCTTCATAGGATACCCAAAGGAAACTGTTGGGTACACCTTCTATCACAGATCTGAAGGCAAGACTTTTGTTGCTAAATTTGGATCCTTTCTAGAGAAGGAGTTTCTCTCGAAAGAAGTGAATGGGAGGAAAGTAGAACTTGATGAGGTAACTGTACCTGCTCCCTTATTGGAAAGTAGTTCATCACAGAAACCGGTTCCTGTGACACCTACACCAATTAGTGAGGAAATTAATGATGATGATCATGAAACTTCAGATCAAGTTGTTACTGAACCTCGTAGGTCAACCAGAGTAAGATCCGCACCAGAGTGGTACGGTAATCCTGTTCTGGAGGTTATGTTACTAGACCATGATGAACCTACGAACTATGAAGAAGCGATGGTGAGCCCTGATTCCGCAAAATGGCTTGAGGCCATGAAATCTGAGATGGGATCCATGTATGAGAACAAAGTATGGACTTTGGTTGACTTGCCCGATGATCGGCAAGTCATTGAGAATAAATGGATCTTCAAGAAGAAGACTGACGCTGAAGGTAATGTTACTGTCTATAAAGCTCGACTTGTTGCAAAAGGTTTTCGACAAGTTCAAGGGATTGACTACGATGAGACTTTCTCACCCGTAGCGATGCTGAAGTCTGTCCGAATCTGTCGGTGTTCTGGAAACGGGGGTCCCCAGACTTGCCTGCCTGCGGCCCATGGCGTGGCTAAGCCAGCAGGCCGTACGGCCCATCTTCATCAACAAGGCATCCAAGACCCTCGCGAGGGGCCAAGCCTCGCGAGGGGGATGACGCAAGACCTCCTCAAGAGTGGCCTAGTCAGGCAGGCTCATGAGGAGCGGAGATATCAAGGCGGGGCAAACCTCACGAGGCTCTCGTGACGTGAGCCATGACGATCGGCGCCAGGCGGGTGCCCGCGCGTGCAGCGTCCTTGTTTCCTCTTTGGTGCTAAGGAAGCAGGCGCAGGCAAGGAGTACCGAGGCATCAGGCAAAGGTTTCTATATCGGTGCAACGAGACCAAGACCAGAAGGATGGCAAGACGGAGGTCATCATGGAGCCCAAGACGGCGTCACCACCAGAGCCTTTTGCAGGCGAAGACCGCTTTTGTCAGGATAGCTTGTACTAGCTGTCCCCCTTCAAATTCGCCCACCGTTGTTTGCTCCCTTCCCACTCAATATTTGGGAAGAGGACCAGGGCCTATATAAGTAGAGCTAGCCACCACCGTAGGGGCATCGAGCAGTTCACCCAGCTCTCACCCGCTAAGTCGCCAAGCACAAGAACACCTCAACCTCAGGAGGCTGTTCTTCCCACTATACTGTTCATCATCAGCCCAAGAGGCAATCCACCACCACCACACTGGAGTAGGGTATTACACCACAACGGTGGCCCGAACCAGTATAAATCTCGTGTCCCTTTGTGTTGTGAGTTCGTTGAGTTCGTCCGCGAGATCTTAGCAAGCTAGGGCGTAGATCGGTAGGAGGGAAAGACTTCGCGCGCACCCCAGTGTTTGAACCTTAAGGGTTTGCCGGAACCCCACATCCGACATTTGGCGCGCCAGGTAGGGGTGCGCCGGAGCTCCTCTCCACCAACCTGCGCCCCGTGCCACCGCACTTCGCCCCCGTGGAAGATGCCCCGCCATCCACCTCTGCGGCCGACACCAACAGCGGGGCGTCTGGGTAACGAGCCCTAGCCCCCGCCCTACGGCGAGTGCGGTGGCCGACCAAGTTCAAGCCAGAGATGCCGCCGCGTTACGATGGCGCGGCAGACCCGACGCCGTTCCTGCTGGCGTACGAGGAGGCTGTCCTCGAAACCGGAGGCAGCAACAAGATCATGGCCAACTGGTTCCCCATGGCCCTCGCCGGCGAGCCGCGCGCCTGGCTGCTCAACCTCCCGGGATCCACGGTGGCCTCCTGGGGGGAACTCCGCGACCTCTTCACCGCTCGCTACGCGGTGCCGGCGCACCGCGCAGTCGCGGCCCTGCTGGGCGGCTCTCAAGCACCACCTTCAGACCGCCACGTCAAGCCGTTCCTCCGTCAGATCAGGGCCACATCCACGCGCCCGGGGGCTCCGCCAGGTTTGGCCGCGCCAGAGGCCGACCTCACCTTCGGGTCAGAAGACCACCCCGACTCCACCGCTGGCTCCGGAATGCTCCCGATGCTCTGCACGCCCACCATCTGCAACGTGGCCGTTACCAAGACCCTCGTCGACGGCGGTGCTGGCCTCAACTTGCTCTCCGTAGAAGCCTTCAGCCTTCTTCACGTGCCGCTTGAGCGGCTCGGCCTCAGCAAGCCCTTCTCGGGAGTGGGTGGTGGAGCTGCTCACTCTCTAGGGCAGATCCGCCTCCCTGTCACCTTCGGCACACGCGACAACTACCGCACCGAGCTGGTGGACTTCGACATCGCCCGCATCGGTCTCCCGTACAACGCCATCCTCGGGTACCCGGCTCTCGTTCAGTTCATGGCGGCGACTCACCCGGCCTACAACCTCATGAAGAGGCCAGGAAGCAAGGGCGTCCTCACCATCAAGGGGGACACTAAGGAGGCCGTGACGGTGCTCAGGCTCGCCTTCAAGACCGCGGCAGCAGCACAGCCCGCCGGCGCCGGTACCCCTGAGGTCAAGGAGGCCGCGCCTACCAAGAAGAAGCAGTTGTTCACCCAAGACAAGGCAGGTGCCGGTCAATGAGGACGGGTCTTCAGGAGCCGCCTTTACCATAGGAGCCGGCCTCGACCCGGGACAAGAAGAAGCCTTGGTGAGGTTCTTGCGCGCGAACAAGGAGATATTCGCGTGGGAGCCTAATCAGCTGGTAGGGGTCCCGAGGGAGGTGATCCAGCATCATCTAAGGGTGTACCCAAATATACGCCCCGTGAAGCAGCGAGCAAGACGGCAGTCCATTGAGAAGCAAGCCTTCATCGTCCAAGAGACTCGCAAGCTGGAGGCGGCGGGTGCCATCCGAGAGGTTTGATATCCCGAATGGCTGGCGAACCCCGTCGTAGTGCCGAAGAAAGGCGGGAAGGAACGGATGTGCGTCGACTTCACCAACCTCAACAAAGCCTGCCCCCAAGATCCATTCCCACTCCCGCGCATCGACCAGATTGTCGACTCCACCGCCGAGTGTGACCTGCTGTGCTTCCTAGACGCGTTCTCAGGGTATCATCAGATCGAGATGGCGGTGGAAGATGTGGAGAAGACAGCCTTCCTGACACCATGTGGGGTGTACTGCTACACCTGCATGCCCTTCGGGCTGCGCAACGCGGGCGCGACCTTTTAGCGGTTGATGCACATCGCCCTGGGGCGGCAGCTCGGGAGAAACACAGAGGCCTACGTCGATGACATAGTGGTAAAGTCTCGCGAGGCGAGGGCATTGATTCAAGACTTGGAGGAGACCTTCGAGAGCCTGCGCCAAGTGAACTTGAGGCTTAACCCGGAGAAGTGCGTGTTCGGTGTCCCCTCCGGCAAGCTGCTGGGTTTCCTCATTTCCCACAGAGGGATCGAGGCGAACCCAGAGAAGATCAAGGCCATCGAGGACATGTGCCCACCAAAGACCCTCAAAGAGACGCAGAAGCTAGCAGGGTGGGTGACCGTGTTAGGGCGTTTCATCTCCAAACTGGGAGAGAGCGCCTTGCCCTTCTTCAAGCTCATGAAGAAGAAGGGCCCGTTCGAGTGGACCCCAGAGGCCGACCAGGCCTTCCAAGACCTCAAGAAATACCTCACTAGCCCCCCGGTGATGGTGGCACCACGGCCTCTCGAGCCTCTGGTACTCTACCTTGCCGCTACCCCGTACTCCGCCAGCGCGGTGCTGCTGGCGGTTTGGGAGGAGCGCCAAGCCAAGGGCACGCTGCACCGAGCCGGAGCTGAAGTGGCGCAGGGTCAGGAAGGCGCAGCAAAGGCATCAGCGGTGGAAGACCAAGCTCAGCAGGGGCAACATCGCAAAAGCTCTTGAGGACAGTCAGGTCTCAGGAACCCCTCCACCTCAGGATATGCCCCGATCTCCGCAGGACCCGAGCCTCGACAGTGTGCCAGCCCTCGTCGAGCACCCGGTGTATTTCGTCAGCACCGTGCTGCGGGACGCGAGGGCACGCTACCCCATGCCCCAAAAACTCCTGCTCGCACTCCTGGTGGCCTCACGCAAGTTGCGACACTACTTCCAGGGCCACACCATCAAGGTCGTCTCAGCCTACCCATTGGAGAGGGTACTCAGGAGCCCTAACTCAGCCGAAAGGGTCGCTGAGTGGAACATCGAGTTGCAAGCATACCAGTTGGAGTTCAGCACTACCAGGGTCATCAAGGGGGGCACGGTCGCTGACTTTGTGGCAGAATGGACGGATGCCCCGACACTTGAGGAAGAAGAAGACCGGTCCACCTCCCCAGGAAGCGAGGCTCCAGATGGCTGGGTCATGTATTTCGATGGCGCCTACACGCACCAGGGCGCGGGGGCTGGAGCAGTACTCATCTCGCCCACTCAGGACAAGCTCTACTACGCCATGCAGCTCAGCTTTCAGCACGGCGAGAAGGTCTCCAACAATATCGCAGAATACGAAGGCCTCATAGCTGGCCTGAAGGCTGCGGCGGCTCTAGGGGTGAAGCGCCTCACCGTCAGAGGCGACTCGCAACTCCTCGTCAACTTCTCCAACAAGGTGTACGAGCCGAAGGACGAGCATATGGTGGCCTACCTCGCGGAGGTGCGCAAGATGGAGAAGCAGTTCTCGGGCCCGGAGCTGCAGCACGTGCCCCGGGGCACCAACAAAGAAGCCGACGACATCACCAGGAGAGCATCCAAACGGCAGCCGCAGGAGCCCGGTGTCTTTGAGGAGCGGCTCTTCAAGCCATCAGCTACGCCACCTGTTTCAAGCATGACTCGGCCTCGGGAGGAGCTCCCACAGCCTTCGGCCATGGGAGCCCCAGCCTGTGGCCCGACCTCAGGAGCTCGGCTGCTCTTGGCGCTCGAGTCCCAGGAGGAATGCTGGACCAAGGAATTCAAGGAGTACCTGACGCACGGGACGCTGCCGGAGAAGGAAGAGGACGCGGAGCGCGTGGACCGGCAAGCCACGGCATACTGTATCCAAGACGGCGAGTTATACAGGAAACGACCAAACGATGTCACACCGCACTGCATCTCCAGCGATCAAGGAAGGGAGTTGCTGATTGACATACACGGCGGGGACTGCGGACACCACTCGTCGTCACGGACCCTCGTCGGCAAGGTGTTCCACAGTGGATTCTACTGGCCTACAGCACTCAACGACGCAGCCGAGCTGGTGAAGTCCTGCGAAGCTTGCCAGTTCCACGGCAAGCAAATCCATCAGCCTGCTCAGGGCCTCCAAACCATCCCGCTCACATGGCCGTTCGTGGTCTGGGGGCTGGACATCCTACGCCCGTTCCCTCGGGCGCCAGGGGGCTACCGGTATCTCTACGTCTCCATCGACAAGTTCACCAAGTGGGCGGAAGTGGAAGCCGTCCATACCATCCCAGCCGGCTCTGCTGTCAAGTTCATCAAGGGCCTCGTGAGCCGCTTCGGGGTCCCCAACCGCATCATCACAGATAACGGCTCGCAGTTTACTAGTAACCTTTTCAAAACCTACTGTGCTAACCTTGGAACGCAGATCTGCTACGCTTCGGTAGCGCACCCCAGGAGCAATGGCCAGGCCGAACGCGCCAACGCGGAGGTCCTGAGGGGCCTCAAGACCAGGACCTTCAAGAAGAAGCTGGAGGCCTGCGGCAGGGGCTGGCACGATGAGCTCCAGTCCGTGCTGTGGTCCATCCGCACCACCGCCACCAAGCCAACGGGTGAGACTCCATTCTTCCTCGTCTACGGAGCTGAAGCAGTCCTCCCTCACAAGGTCAAGCATCGCTCCGCAGGGGTCCTGGCATTCGACGAAACACAGCAGGACGCCACGCGGGGGATGGATCTCGTGCTGGGGGAGGAACGCCGTCGCGAAGCCGCATTAAGGGCGGCATGGTACCAACAAGCGCTGCGGCGATACCACTGCCGCAACGTCCGCTCCAGGACGCTCGAGGTGGGCGACCTCGTCCTGAGGCGGGTCCTCTCCAGGGAAGGGCTGCATAAGCTTTCACCAATGTGGGAGGGCCCGTTCAAGGTCGTCCACATCTCCAGGCCTGGCGCCGTGCGTCTGGAGACACAAGACGAGGTACCTATCCAAAACGCCTAGAACATCCAGCACCTCCGGAAGTTCTACCCATGAAGAAAGGCCCAGAGCCTATGAAGAAGGCCCGGTGCCTGTGAAGAATCGCCGCCCGTGACACTCTCATGTAATAATGAGTTGGGGCTGTACACGCCCTGGAGTCTCAGGAGCGCCAGCCTCAGGCCCTGGGGCTCCCGCCCACGCCTAGTGGCAGCACTTAGCTCCGCGCTGGTGAGAATACTTGAAGACTAGATTAGGTGCCTGACGCGGCCTTTCATTTGCTTTCCGTAGTTGGCTCGCTTTTCCTTAATCGAAGTTTTCTTTTGGTGTTCCTTGCTAATTTGATTCCCTCGCCTCTTACCGCATTTTCTGGCTCTAGTTTGCTCGTGTTCTCTCCCTCGCATACCTCGCGAGGGGGCTAGGCAGGTGCCCTCGCGAGCATTTTTCTCCTCTCCGCCTTCTCGCGAGCCACCCTCGTTCGAGCCCAAAAGCTGGCGCACATCTCCTAGTCCCTGCCCCTTGGGTACCGCGATACAAAGCGCCAGGTCAGGGCCAGGGTGGACGGCAAATCTTTTAACGCACTTCCTAATGAGTTTTTGCAGTTCCTGAGCAAATGCAGGCCACCAAGGCAAGATGGACACGAGGAAATAAGCGCCTCGTAAGGAAGAGGCCGTCCTGAACGCACCAGGTTAAGTTATCTTTGTGCAAAATAACAACACGGCACGGGAATAACGTGCACAGTGCAATAACCAAGGAACCACAGTTCGATACACGCCCCTCTGGGCCCATACTGGTTTCATTTTTGATGCAGGAAAAAAGAGCAAAACAAAGCGGCGTTGCAGCGATCCACGGAGGCAGGCCCCTAGCGACGCCCCGAGCCTAGCCAGACCCTTCCTCGCGCTTCACAGAGGCGCGGCGATGAGATGACCGCTGCCGCCTTCGAAGCGGGCACGGCGGCAGGTCGTAGCCACCACTGCTAGGGCTGTCGCCGGAGGAAGAGCCGCCGTAGCTGGAAGAGACACGGTCGCCGCCGAGGGCAGGCTCGCCCTCATCCTCGTCGCGATCATCACCAAGGCCGAGCACCTCCTCACCGTCGTTCGTCTCGGGGCAGCACCCGGTGCGGCGACCATCTTCCCCAAACACCCTCACATAGAGGGTCGATCCACCATCATACTTGAAGTGGAGGGTGCACAGCCTGCCCAGGCCGCGCGCGCGGGCGAACGTCGGCCAGCCGCGGGCCAGGGCTTTGCTGCCCGCGGCGGAAGTCTCGACCGCGACCCAACATGCCTTGCTGCAGCAACCATCTGCCTGCAACCACAGTCCGCCTGGACCAGGGGCCGGCAGTTCGTCGACGAAGAAGCGCGGAAGCTGGAGCCAGTTGCTGGCAGGGTTCTCCGACCAGACGACGAACTCCAGCAACACCTCCGCTGAATGGAAGCGCGGAGGGGGAAGCCGCGCCACCATAGCACGCCTCCCCTCGTCAACTGGACCGCCATGACTAGGACGACCCCCTCCCCGTGCCGCGGCGCCGCCTCGACAGTGGGCCACGGTGGGGGACGCGGCGTGCTTGCGCGGACGGCCGCGTCCGCGCTTGGGCGCCGGGGAACCGGGTCCCTTGCGAGGGGCCTTTCCCTTCTCGGCGGTGGAGAACTTCCTTCGTGGCGCCATTGGTGGCACTGCAAGCAATGGAGCGAGGAAGAAGAAGCAAGAAAGCGAGGAAGAGATGGGCGACGGGAGCTCCGCCCCCTCCCCATTTATAGCAAGAGAAGGCCAACCGGCGCCTCCCACGATCGCAGGTAATGATGGTTTTCCTTGCGTGTCGCAGGGACTTGTCAAGTCGAGAAGTTGCCGAGGCAGCATGGGGAAGCGGAGACGACCACGTCCAATCAAATGCCACGCGTCAATCGAGGCCACGGGCATTTGGGGCCTGCGGTGCTCCGTACATGACCCTTGGCTTTGCCGCAAAGCCAAGCCCGAGCGCACCTTGGGCCCCGGGGCTACTGTCAGCGTTCTGGGAACGGGGGTCCCCAGACTTACCTGCCTGCGGCCCACGGCGTGGCTAAGCCAGCAGGCCATACGGCCCATATTCATCAACAAGGCATCCAAGACCCTCGCGAGGTGGACGACGCAAGACCTCCTCAGGAGTGGCCTAGTCAGGCAGGCTCACGAGGAGCGGAGATCTCAAGGCGGGGCAAACCTCACGAGGCTCTCGTGACGTGAGCCGCGACGATCGCCGCCAGGCGGGCGCCCGCTCGCGCAGCGTCCTTGTTTCCTCTTTGGTGCTAAGGAAGCAGGCGCAGGTGAGGAGTACCGAGGCATCAGGCAAAGGTTGCTATATCGGTGCAACGAGACCAAGACCAGAAGGACGGCAAGACGGAGGTCATCGTGGAGCCCAAGACGGCGTCACCACCAGAGCCTTTTGCAGGCGAAGACCGCTTTTGTCAGGATAGCTTGTACTAGCTGTCCCCCTTCAAATTTGCCCGCCGTTGTTGGCTCCCTTCCCGCTCAATATTTGGGAAGAGGACCAGGGCCTATATAAGTAGAGCTAGCCACCACCATAGGGGCATCGAGCAGTTCACCCAGCTCTCACCCGCTATGTCACCAAGCACAAGAACACCTCAACCTCAGGAGGCTGTTCTTCCCACTGTACTGTTCATCATCAGCCCAAGAGGCAATCCACCACCACCACACTGGAGTAGGGTATTACACCATAACAGTGGCCCGAACTAGTATAAATCTCGTGTCCCTTTATGTTGTGAGTTCGTCGAGTTCGTCCGCAAGATCTTAGCGAGCTAGGGCGTAGATCGGTAGGAGGGAAAGACTTCGCGCGCACCCCAGTGTTCGAACCTTAAGGATTTGCCGAAACCCCACATCCAACAGAATCATGTTAGCAATTGCCGCATTTTATGATTATGAAATTTGGCAAATGGATGTCAAATTTGCATTCCAGAATGGATTTCTGGAAGAAGAGTTGTATATGATGCAACCGGAAGGTTTTGTCGATCCAAAGGGAACTAACAAAATATGCAAACTCCAGCGATCCATCTATGGACTGGTGCAAGCATCTCGGTGTTGGAATATACGCTTTGATAAGTTGATCAAAGCATATAGTTTTATACAGACTTGTGGTGAAGCCTGTATTTACAAAAAGTGAGTGGGAGCACTACAGCATTTCTGTAAGTATATGTGAATGACATATTGTTGATCGGAAATAATGTAGAATTATTCTGCAATGCATAAAGGAGTGTTTCAAAGGAGTTTTTCAAAGAAAGACCTCGGTGAAGCTGCATACATATTGAGCATCAAGATCTATAGAGATAGATCAAGACGCTTGATAAGTTTTTTCAATGAGTACATACCTGGACAAGATTTTGAAGTAGTTCAAAATGGAACAATCAAAGAAAGAGTTCTTGGCTCTGTTACAAGGTGTAAGACTCAAAGCCCGACCACGACAGAAGATAGAAAGAGAATGAAAGTCATTCCCTATGCCTCAACCATAGGTTCTATAAAGTATGACATGCTGTGTACCAGATCTATTGTATACCCTACACTGATTTTGGCAAGGGAGTACAATAGTGATCTAGGAGTAGATCACTGGACAGCGGTCAAAATTATCCTTAGTGGAATAAGGATATGTTTCTCGATTATGGAGGTGACAAAAAGGTTCGTCGTAAAGGGTTACGTCGATGCAAGTTTTGACACTGATCCAGATGACTCTAAGTCTCAATCTGGATACATATTGAAAGTGGGAGCAATTAGCTAGAGTAGCTCCGTGCAGAGCATTGTTGACATAGAAATTTCCAAAATACATACGGATCTGAATGTGGCAGACCCATTGACTAAACTTCTCTCACAAGCAAAACATGATCACACCTTAGAACTCTTTGGGTGTTAATCACATAGCAATGTGAACTAGATTATTGACTCTAGTAAACCCTTTGGATGTTGGTCACATGACGATGTGAACTATTGGTGTTAAATCACATGGCGATGTGAACTAGATTATTGACTCTAGTCCAAGTGGGAGACTGAAGGAAATATGCCCTAGAGGCAATAATAAAGTTATTATTTATTTCCTTCTTTTCATGATAAATATTTATTATTCATGCTAGAATTGTATTAACCGGAAACATAATACATGTGTGAATACATAGACAAACAGAGTGTCACTAGTATGCCTCTACTTGATTAGCTCGTTAATCGAAGATGGTTGAGTTTCCTAGCCATGGACATGAGTTGTCTTTTGATTAACGGGATCACATCATTAGGAGAATGATGTGATTGACATGATCCATTCCATTAGCTTAGCACTTGATCGTTTAGTATGTTGCTATTGCTTTCTTCATGACTTATACATGTTCCTATGACTTTGAGATTATGCAACTCCCGTTTACCGGAGAACACTTTGTGTGCTACCAAACGTCACAACGTAACTGGGTGATTATAAAGGTGCTCTACAGGTGTCTCCGAAGGTACTTGTTGGGTTGGCGTATTTCAAGATTAGGATTTGTCACTCCGATTGTCGGAGAGGTATCTCTGGGCCCACTCGGTAATGCACATCACTATAAGCCTTGCAAGCATTGCAACTAATGAGTTAGTTGCGGGATCATGTATTACGAAACGAGTAAAGAGACTTGCCAGTAACGAGATTGAACTAGGTATTGAGATACCGACGATCGAATCTCGGGCAAGTAACATACCGATGATAAAGGGAACAACGTATGTTGTTATGCGGTTTGACCGATAAAGATCTTCGTAGAATATGTGGGAGCCAATATGAGCATCCAGGTTCCGCTATTGGTTATTGACCGGAGACGTGTCTCGGTCATGTCTACATAGTTCTCGAACCCGTAGTGTCCGCACGCTTAAAGTTCGATGACGGTTATTTTGTGAGTTTATGTGATTTGATGTACCGAAGGTAGTTCGGAGTCCCGGATGAGATCAGGGACATGACGAGGAGTCTTGAAATGGTCGAGACGTAAAGATCGATATATTGGACGACTATATTCGAACATCGGAAAGGTTCTGAGTGGTTCGGGTATTTATCAGAGTACCGGAGAGTTATGGGAATTCGCCGGGGAGTATATGGACCTTATTGGGCTTAAGCGGAAAGTGAGAGAGAGGCAGGCCGCGCGCCCCCCAAGGCCTAGTCCTAATTGGACTAGGGGGAGGGGCTGCGCCCCCTCCTTCCTTCTCTTCTCTCTTCCCTTTCCTTGACTCCTACTCCTACTACTTGGAAGGGGGAAATCCTACTCCCGGTGGGAGTAGGACTCCTCCAGGGCGCGCCATAGGGGCCGGCCCTCTCCCCCCTCCTCCACTCCTTTATATACGTGGCCAGGGGGCACCCCATAGACACAACAATTGATCTCTTTGATCTTTTAGCCGCGTGCGGTGCCCCTCTCCACCATACACTACAAAAAAATACACTTCCGTGATGATACATGTTTGTCACAGTAGGTCGCGTTTTTTGTCATGCATGTACATCCATGACAAATTTATGACAGAATCAAGATAGTCATACCTGTGCTGTCGTAGAAGTGTTCCATGACATTACCAAAATTATCATCACGGAAGTGTCCATTTCCATGACGATAAATCGCGCGTCACAGAACTGCTTTCGTCAAGGGTGACTGACACGTGGCATCCACCGTAACGGAATGCCGTTAAGCTATCGGGTCGTGTTTTGGATCCGATAACCCGTTAACAGCCCCGACCAATGGGGATTTTCCACGTGTAATCATCATTGGCTGGAGGAAACACGTGTCGGCTCATCGTTGGGACAGATGTCATCCACTCATTGGACAAAAGGCGCCTATGATACGTCGCACGTGGCATGGCCCAACAGAGGCCCATTCCTGTGGAAAGGCCGGCCCATGGAAAGCCTGTTAACGGCCTGTTCGCATATAGCCCATTTACAGCCCGCTAACCCAAGGCCCGTTACGCCCTATCCGAATTAGGCCCAATAGCGTCATCTGGGCCATCCAATATGATTCCAGCCCGTTTTCACTTCTGGCCCATGTATGGCCCATGACGTCTTTCGGCCCATATGAGGCCCTATGTAACTCTTGGCCTATGAACGGCCCGTTGTGAAACTGGCCCGTAATGAACAGTGTATCACTTTACACCCATTAACGACCCGAGGTGAAACTGGCCCGTAATGAACAGTGTATCACTTTATACCCATTAACGGCCCGTTATTTCGTTGGGCCGTTTCCAGCCCATGTTCTCTTTCGGCCTTCTCAAAGCCCATTTATTCTTGGGCCCATTTCCAGCATTCGTTTACTTACGGCCCGTTACTGTCATTTTCTGCTTGTGGGCCAAATTCAGCCCGTGGTTACAGTCGGCCCGTTTGTGGTCCGTTAATACGTTGGGCCGTTTTCATAGCGTCATCAAATACGGCGTATTAACGATGGCCCGTTATGGTCGGCCCATGAACGGATGATTCCAACTCTAGCCCGTTTACGGCCATAATGCGGCCTATTATTGGCCCATGTTTGGCCAATCGATCATACGGCCCGTATAAGGCCCATCGATGATACGGCCCGTAGAAGGCCCATTGTTTCTACGGCCCGTAGAAGGCCCATTGTTTCTACGGCCCATAGAAGGCCTACTGTTTCTACGGCCCGTAGAAGGCCCACTGTTTCTACGGCCCATAGGAGGCCCAGTGTCACTACAGTAAATATTAGCCCATTGTTATTGTGGTCTAGTTTTAAAAAATAGGTTATTGCAGCCATTAGCAAACCGCGGAAAAAGAACTGCACTGACTACAAGCAAACAAATAAACAAGACAACAAGGAAATAAATAAGCAAGCAACTTAGGCTAGGCTATCACGGCTATTACACATATTACATCCACTGGGCATCAAAGTTCGCCACCAGTGCAAATATAGGGAACAAAGCAGCATATAAACGCTGCAGCAAAACAAGTCCAGAACTGAAACCACTTCAGAAGGGTTCAAGAAACAATATCCTGGGTACCCATAATGCTGGCAAGATGCTTAGCAAGCTTATTAACTTTCTCTTGTTTGGCGCTTAAATCCTCCAGCACTTGTTGTTGCACAAGAAAGTACGCATCTGAATTCTGCAGGGACTTCCTCAGTCCTTCGGCTTCTTGCTGACTGATGCCTTTCAGCTTGTAGCTGAGACTGAAGAAGTCGAAGTGATTCAGGCAGCGAGTTCGAGGAGCTTGTGCCAGCGGTACTGGCCAGTAACTCGAACACTACATCAACGCAGGACTGTGGGGTTTTCTCACTGTCTACAAGATCATTTTTATCACCTTTCTTGGAGACCAACAGGGTTGTCTCACCATCTTGAACCTTATCTGCATTACTTTCTCTACCATTGCATAGTGGGGTGCTCTTCTCCAATATTCTGTTTGCATACTACAAGAGAAACAAGCAGACACATCACAGGTTTAGCTTGTAGTATACGAAACTCATTTTGGTAAACCGGTTCAGTAGTATGGTGGATAGGATAACAGCATGAAACAAACATATATCTATGTACTATGGTCACTGTATTGTCCATATCATTCTAGTTTATGTTCCCTAATCAAGATAGAGACACAGTTCAACTCATATATTTTTAAGACACAGCAGCATAGACAGAATATAAGTGTGAGAAACTACACAGCATTGGCAGCACTTGTAATGTGCATCACATGAGAACATAACTGTTTATACAACTTAAACTGAAATCAACATAGAGCAACAAGTTAGAATAGCAATCCAGTTAAAGAAATAGGTTTAAAACATACCTGTTGCGCCATTAGAGTTTCAATTGGATCCTTCAAATTAGAAAGTAGTTGGTATGAGTAAATACAGTGATGCAACAGCAAAGGAGTATGGACCATAGCTACGGAATCTGACCTGAGAACAGTTTCTCTTCTGCTTTAAACGTGGAGTTTGGGTTAGCTGTGGTGGTCTTCGTGCTTTGGGCACTGGAGTAGCTTTACAAACTGCTCGTGTGGGGGTACTCTATGGTGGACATGGTGCTTTGTCAACTATAAGTGGGTTACTATCCGCTGGGGTTGCGGTTAGATGGGTTGTAGCTGGTTCTCTGCCCAACGGTGTAAGTGTGCAATCTGGAAGAGTCTCGATTATGTGTGGTGGGGCTAGTTTGTGGGCCAGTACAACCATGGTTCTATCTGCATCGACGGGTAGCACCGTCTTTTGTGAAGAACGGGGTTTTGCTCCCTTAGATACTGCCATCACCCCCTCCAATTCAAATGGCTGATAAACAAGAAAAGAAATTGAACATACAGACATTGTATGATAGACAGATGTGGTAATTCACATATATGTTGTCTAACCAAACAGGAC
Source organism: Aegilops tauschii subsp. strangulata (assembly GCF_002575655.3). Taxonomy (NCBI): domain Eukaryota; kingdom Viridiplantae; phylum Streptophyta; class Magnoliopsida; order Poales; family Poaceae; genus Aegilops; species Aegilops tauschii. Next base: position 328,733,369 of record NC_053040.3, read on the forward strand.
AACATGACACAATTTCACATATATGATGCCTAACTAAACAGGATAGCATGACACAGTTTCAGATATATGATGGATAACTTAACAGGATATAATGGTATAATTCAACATATGATGAGTACCTAAACAGGATGACATGACAAAACTATATGATGTCTTTCTAAAATAGGTTGGGATGAAATAATTCACATACATGTTGTCTAAGTATACAGGATGGCATGATATAATTGACATAATTCATTCATATACTAAGCAGCTGGCACTCGCATGTATGATCTCTAAACTAAGCAGATAGAATTCAATATTGTGCATATGATGTCTAAACTAAGCAATGCAAGACACCGTATGCATCATATGAGCAATATAAACATTGCAACTTAGAGCATACACCTCAGGTGGGATATAGGACTGGTCATCTGTCTCTGAATCCTCCTCTGAGGAGCTCCCTGTAACCATCGAGATATATGCTTCAACAGGTACCATTGCCTGCTCTGATGACCTTGTTTTCACTCCAGATTTTTCCATAACCGGCTCAAATGGCTGATACACATGAAGAGTAGTTCAATATACACAGATTGACGACAAATGGAATACGTAATGAAAAAAAAGATGGCATGAGATAATTCACATATATGATGCGTGGCTCCATGGCGGTGCATAATTCACATATATGATAACTGGCTGAAAAACATGGCATTGCATAATTCACATATCTGATATAGAAAGCAAACAGGAGGCATTCACACAAAGCATGTCTAATCTAAGCAGATGGCATGGCAATGCAAGACACCATATGCATGATATGAGCAATATAACCCAGCCAAGTTAGAGCATGCACCTCGGGGGGAATACGACTGGTCATCTCTCTCTGAATCCTCCTCTGAGGAGCTATCTGTAACCAGCAAGAAATCCGCATCGACAGGTAGCACTGACTGCTCAGAAGACCTTGCTTTCACTCCAGATTTTCCCATGACTGACTCAAATGGCTGATGCACAGGAAGAGTAGATGAATGTATAAACATTGTTGACAAATTGTAACGCCCCAAGACCGACGCTTCAGACCGCTGCCGACGAACCAGGCCGGACCTCGCGCCCCTGCACTTTCTCTTCCTTTGTTCTTCTTCCCGTGCCTCACATCTCTCTGTTACCTCTCGTTCTCTCTCTCGCAGGAACCGGACGCAGCCGTCGAACGCCATGGCCGCCCCTCGCCTCCTCACTTTGTTCCTGGACCCCTGCGCCCCGTCAAGTTCCCGGAGCCGCCGCCGCCTCGCCAGCGCCGTTCGCCTGCAAACCTGCAGTCGCCGCCGGTCTTCCTCCACGACGCTGCCGCCTTGAACCTCTCCCACCGGCCTCTGTTTTCCCCTGCATCGCCAAGTCCACCTCGTCTGCCTTCCCTGCATCACACTCCGTCGCCGCTCCTCCTCCGCACCCCAGCGCCAGTAGCAGCACGCCCGAGCGCTCCTCTCCCTCGCGCACGAGACCTCGCCAGCATCCCAGGGCCGAGCTCCGCAGCGCCATCCCCGCCTCCTCTGTCTTGCGCTCGTCCGCGTCGACGCCGGCAGGCTCCGGACGGATCGGCTCGGGTCCCCGCTGCTCCTCCTCTGCCGCCCTTGTTGCGAGTTGCCCGGATTCGTCGGACCCCTGCTTCGTCCCTGTCGTCATGTCACCGACATGCTCCAGTGATCTGTAGGCCGTCGCCATGCCCTGCCTCTCCTTTCCTTCTCCTTTTCTTCTCTCTCTGATTTGTGTCGCGCCGCCGCCGTTTTGCAGAGGCCAGCGCCGCCGGAGTCCTTCGCCTCGTCCGCATCACCGGCGCGTCTCCGCGGTCAGACCTCCCCAAGCCCTCATCGCCGGCCTCCCTTGCTTCTGCGTGTGGGAACGACAACCACCAGCGACAAGTCCCCTCGCCCGTGCGTTGACCTCCAGCTCCCCCGCTTCGGCCTGCCTCCTCCATCGACCGGGCCTCAGCCCATGGTGAGCAGCGTCCAGTGCTAGCTCCCATGCACCAGTGGGCCAGCCAGATTAGGCCGGCAGTGGTTTTTTTCCGCTGCTGCAAATTTGTCTAATTATCCAAAAACTGCATATTTACAGATTGACGCTCCATGTTCATGCATTTAATATCTCACAAACCATGCATCGGATTAAAACAACTAATATATGCAAAATGCTCAGAATTTTATCTAGTTTCATAATATGCCACTCTCATCCATGTTTAAAATGTTAAAAATGATGTTTGTTTAATTTTGCATAAATGCCATGCTAAAATGATTTATTTCATCACTAGATAACCGTAGCTCGGATTTTAATAAACTTTATATGTAAATGGGATAGAAAAATGCATAGATTAACATGGTGCACTTCATTTTGCTGTTTAACAACATTAAAATTGTGTTTATGGCAGAACAGTACCAAATCTAAAATATGGACATGAGGATTTTCCGGAATTGTTGTTGTTTGTTTCCGGCCTCATTTAACTTGCTTAAATAGTTAGTTTACTTATGCCCATGTTTAATAACATTTAATATTGTTGGGTACATAACCGAGAGAGAACTAAATATTTGATGTGGTGTTTCGTCAATATGCAACTCGTTGCATATTGAGCTCCACTTAACTTGTAGTTTTGTTTGTGCACTTTGCCATGCCATGCCTCTTTAAACCGGACATGCATCATATACTTGTTTCTGCATCATGCCATGTGTATGTGGTGGTTGTTTACTATGTTGTTTGTTTCTTTCCGGGTTGCTTCTCTCGTTAGCTTCGGTTTCATTCCGGAGTTGTGAGGATTCGTTCGACTTCATCCGTTTGTCTTCTTCATGGACTCATTCTTCTTCCTAGCGGGATCTCAGGCAAGATGACCATACCCTCGAAATCACTTCTATCTTTGCTTTGCTAGTTGTTCGCTCTATCGCTATGCTTGCGCTACCTACCACTTGCTTAGCAAGCCTCCCATATTGCCATGAGCCTCTAACCCACCTTTTTCCTAGCAAACCGTTGTTTGGCTATGTTACCGCTTTTGCTCAGCCCCTCTTATAGCATTGCTAGTTGCAGGTGAAGATGAAGATTGCTCCATGTTGGATTATGTTTCTGTTGGGATATCACAATATCTCTTATATTATTAATGCATCTATATACTTGGTAAAGGGTGGAAGGCTCAGCCTTATGCCTGGTGTTTTGTTCCTCTCTTGCCGCCCTAGTTTCCGTCATACCGGTGTTATGTTCCTTGATTTTGCGTTCCTTACGCGGTCGGGTGATTTATGGGACCCCCTTGACAGTTCGCTTTGAATAAAACTCCTCCAGCAAGGCCCAACCTTGGTTTTACCATTTGCCTACCTAAGCCTTTTTCCCTTGGGTTCTATAGACTCATGGGTCATCTTTATTTACCCCCCCCCCCCGGGCCAGTGCTCCTTCGAGTGCTGGTCCAAACCGAGCGATGTCCGGCGCCCCCTGGGCAACCAGGGTCTATGCCAACCCGACGTCTTGCTCATCCGGTGTGCCCTGAGAACGAGATATGTGCAGCTCCTATCGGGATTTGTCGGCACATCGGGCGGCTTTGCTGGTCTTGTTTTACCATTGTCGAAATGTCTTGTAAACCGGGATTCCGAGACTGATCGGGTCTTCCCAGGAGAAGGTTTGTCCTTCGTTGACCATGAGAGCTTATAATGGGCTAAGTTGGGACACCCCTGCAGGGTATTATCTTTCGAAAGCCGTGCCCGCGGTTATGTGGCAGATGGGAATTTGTTAATATCCGGTTGTAGCGAACTTGACACTTGACTTAATTAAAACGCATCAACCGCGTGTGTAGCTGTGATGGTCTCTTTTCGGCGGAGTCCGGGAAGAGAACACGGCTTTTGGGTTATGTTTGACGTAAGTAGGAGTTCAGGATCACTTCTTGATCATTGCTAGCTTCACGACCGTTCCATTGCTCTCTTCTCGCTCTTATTTGCGTATGTTAGCCACCATATATGCTTAGTGCTTGCTGCAGCTCCACCTCACTACCCCTTTCCTACCCTTAAGCTTAAATAGTCTTGATCTCGCGGGTGTGAGATTGCTGAGTCCTCGTGACTCACAGATACTTCCAAACAGTTGCAAGTGCCGACAATACCAGTGCAGGCGATGCCACCTAGCTCAAGTGAGAGCTCGATGAAGAACTTGGTCGTTACTATGTTTCGTTTTCTGATGATCAGTAGTGGAGCCCAGTTGGGACGATCAGGGATCTAGCATTTGGGGTTGTCTTCTTTTCTTTTGGTACCATAGTCGGACCTATGTGTGTACTCTGATTGATGTATGTTTAATTTATGTATTGTGTGAAGTGGCGATTGTAAGCCAACTCTTTATCCCATTCTTGTTAATTACATGGGATTGTGTGAAGATGACCCTTCTTGCGACAAACCACAATGCGGTTATGCCTCTAAGTCGTGCCTCGACACGTGGGAGATATAGCCGCATCGTGGGCGTTACAAGTTGGTAATCAGAGCCATCCCCGACTTAGGAGCCCCCTACTTGATCGAATCGCTGGCGTTGTTGAGTCTAGAACAAAAAATGTTTTGAGTCTTAGGATTATATATATCGGAGAGTAGGATTCGTTTTACTCCTCAGTCCCTTCGTCGCTCTGGTGAGGCCTCCTGACGTAGAAGTTTTGACTTTTCTCTCCTCAAATTTCACTAAAAAAAATTTAGGATCACACGGGTATCTTGGAGTCGTTCCGATGATTTTGTGATGAGAACATTGTTCTTGGTGCCTCCTGATATTTAGGGGTTGTGGCAGTGTCCCGGGGAGTTGAGCTCTGAGGTGTTGTCGTCACAATTTTATCGTTGCAGTTCTGGAATACCTGAGTTTCGCCGACATCGAAAATCTCTTTTATGCAGTTGTTGGTGAGATCACCTCGACGTCACCCAGTACTGGGCGGGAGTTCGGGAGTATTGCCATAACTCGTATAACGGATGCTTTTCGAAGGTTGAGGTAAACGATTTCCGAAGGTTTCTTGGTTATGTGTTGAAGGATGGATACAGCTGGATCTAGGTATTGTTAGTTTGGGTGATATATATTGTGTCCCCTGTATCCCCAACACCTGATTGCATAACCAGAAAGTTTCGGGAGTTTATAAGTGGGAATTCAAGTAGCTCCTAGGATATCTTTCCGACAGATGCATGATATGAGATTGGGGTTCGACGTCTAGTGGTCCGCCTTTCCACGGTTGGTTTTACAGTGGTCTCGTAGTGTCTTAAAGAGTCCTTGGCTATGCCGACTCGCGGACGCTTCGTATGTCATGTGCACTGCCTTGTACATGATGGTGTTGTACGATCGAGCCCGTGTGGGCCCCACCACGAAAACTTCGGACGAAATCTCTATCATATGTTTGTTCCGGCTTATTTTGCAAGCCAATCCTTTGTTTTGTTTTATTTGTGGTATTCTAGTTGCTTCATTGTCAAGTGTTGATTCCATACCTTATTCTAAGTGGTGTTCTCATATTCCTATGGGGATACTAATCCTTCTTGACCATCGAGTTTGTCATCCCAATTCTTTCCAACCGACGTGCTCTTTTTCAAGTGGATCCGATCATTTTAACATTCGCAAGATAAATTCTGAGTTCTTTGCAACGGTGTTTGCTTCATCCGTCCCAAGTTGTCTTTGTTTTTCCCGCCCTCCCACCCTTTTTCTTGAAACACTCAGATTTCTTAATCAAGTATCCATTTTATTCATGTGAAGTCCCTTCATTCTTTTCAATCAATGTTCTTACCCGGTGGTTCTCATGAAGATGTTCTTCAAGTTTATCATTCTTCATTCTTTTTCTTCTCCGGTGGACTAAATTCAAGCCTTCAATGTTGGTCACATTCCTTTCCTTGTTTCAAATGCTTTCTCATGTCGGTGCATCTCTTAATCATCCACCTCTTGCTATTCATGTTATCTGCAGTGCTGAAGACATCTCAGAAGATTCGCATTTCCATTCCCAATCCGTTCAAGCTATCTTGAGGTTGTTATCTCTTTTGAGCCATTTAATTCAACCGGCACAATCTTTCTTTTAATCATTCAACGGTGTATCTTTTGAGTGGGCCCTAACCCACAAGTATTTTCCCAGGATCTTACCTGACTCTTCTAATTTTTCGGAGTTATTCTCAAATTCATTGCAAAGTTTGACGTAAGAATGATTTATCATCAGTCATATGTCTTTCTCCAAGATCTTTCAAATTCTTTCATCGTTGGTTCATCATTTCTATTATCCATTGTTCCGGAGTGTCTCAATAATTTATGGTGGTGTTTCTTGTCATCATTCTCAACATTTGAAGACCGAAGAAGAGTTTCTCTTAAATCTTGCTCCATTCTCTTCAAGATTCATGGTTCTAGCTTGATGCCATCCTGTCATAATTGTTTTCGATTGCGAGAATTCTTTTCACCCATCCGGAGCAATTCATGAGTCTTTTCAGTTTGATTCTCCGAAGGCCATCATTTTAGAAGATTTATTCGTACTCAACATTCAACTCTCGTTCTCCAAATCTTATCGGTGCATCATTCAAGTATTCTCCAATCAATTCATGATCTCTTCGTTTCACTTGTATCTAAACTCTGTCTAGTATCTTTATTCATTTTCTAATTCTTCCCGGTGAATTGCGCCTTTGCTACTTTCATTTCCAATTCTCGCGGTGGTTCGTTCAAGATTTCTCTTACTTCGTTATTGTATCAACTCATTCGTTCTTTCAAATCCTACCAACGATTCGTTGAAGACCTTATTCAAATTTACGCTATATCTCTCTTAATCCTTTCTACAGGTATAAGTGGTATGCCAAATCCGTTGCTTGTCATCAATCTAAATTGGTGAAGGATACGCATATTGTAATTCTTATTCTTGTTTCATCGAGTAAAATTCAATTCCTTATTCCGGCGATTCATCAAAATTCTTGATCTCATTTGTTCATTTTCTTTCCGGAGTTCCAAGTTTTTTCTCGGTTATATCATATCAAAGCTCCATCTAAATCATTACAAGGCTTCACCTTGTGTTTTCAACTTCTCTTTCTTTATACCATCCTTTTATTACCGGAGTTCTTCATGAAGGCTCTACATGGTGAGTCGTCAAGGATTCTTTTCATTCTTCAATTATTATTTTCAAGATTTCTCCCGGAGTTAAGATCTGCCAAGCTATACTCTAAAATAAACATGGTGTTCAACACATGTTTTGTTTTGTGGAGTCCAAACATTCTTCATCTTGTATTCTAAAGTGCAATTCGTTCTACCTTATCTTTTGGGATGGTGTTATGTTATTCTTGATAATTTCCCTGCGCGTTTCATGATTCACAAGTTTTCAAGAGTGACATATTTAAATTCATCATTTTCTGTTCGTTCAAGAGATCTTTTCAACCAATCAATCTTTTTGTTGGAGTTATATTGGGTTATATTACACCTACAGCCTTCACTAAGGAATGTAGCTATTTGTGGTGCTTATCAATGATCCAATTTTCTCCTTCTCATCTCGGTGAAGAAGTTTTCATCTCTTCGTTGCTCTCAAGCAAGCAATTGTTTTTCGTGAGTGGCAAAATTTCACCTCTAGTTTTGAGATGTCTCCATAAGCCCACGAAGATCATGTCCTTTCTTTGTTGATTTTTCAACAACTCCGTCCTATCCTTCTTTTAAGGATGCTCTCTCAAATTCACTTAAGGTAGAACATGTTGTTTTCTTCTCTGTTCTTTTCATTGCATTCTTTCATTTCTACCGGAGACATTGTGATATTGCTCTCTTATCTAGCGGAGTGTTTGCAATCGCGTTCATCTCCATTGTATTCTTCTTTAAATTATTTAACCTCTCAAGGTTCGTGGTTTCACTCGTTTGTCAAAGAAGCAAGTTTTGTTTTACCTCTTCCTCTTCTGTTTCTCTCCGATGCAGTCCTAGATCTCGGGACGAGATCCTCTCGTAGTGGTGGAGTGTTGTAACGCCCCAAGACCGACGCTTCAGACCGCTGCCGACGAACCAGGCCGGACCTCGCGCCCCTGCCCTTTCTCTTTCTTTCTTCTTCTTCCCGTGCCTCACATCTCTCTGTTACCTCTCGTTCTCTCTCTCGCAGGAACCAGACGCAGCCGTCGAACGCCATGGCCGCCCCTCGCCTCCTCACTTTGTTCCTGGACCCCTGCGCCCCGTCAAGTTCCCGGAGCCACCGCCGCCTCGCCAGCGCCGTTCACCTGCAGCCCGCAGTCCCCGCCGGTCTTCCTCCACGACGCCGCCGCCTTGAACCTCTCCCGTCGGCCTCTGTTTTCCCCTGCATCGCCAAGTCCGCCTCGTCTGCCTTCCCTGCATCACACTCCGTCGCCGCTCCTCCTCCGCACCCCAGCGCCCGAGCGCTCCTCTCCCTCGTGCCCGAGTCCTCGCCAGCATCCTAGGGCCGAGCTCCGCAGCGCCATCCCCGCCTCCTGTGTCTTGCGCTCATCCGCGTCGACGCCGGCAGGCTCCGGCCGGATCGGCTCGGGTCCCCGCTGCTCCTCCTCTGCCGCCCTTGTTGCGAGTCGCCCGGATTCGTCGGACCCCTGCTTCGTCCCCGTCGTCGTGTCACCGACATGCTCCAGTGATCCGTAGGCCATCGCCATGCCCTGCCTCTCCTTTCCTTCTCCTTTTCTTCTCTCTCTGATTTGCATCGCGCCGCCGCCGTTTTGCAGAGGCCAGCGCCGCCGGAGTCCTTCGCCTCGTCCGCATCACTGGCGCGTCTCCGCGGTCAGACCTCCCCAAGCCCTCATCGCCGGCCTCCCTTGCTTCTGCGTGTGGGAACGACAACCACCAGCGACAAGTCCCCTCGCCAGTGCGTTCACCTCCAGCTCGCCCGCTTCGGCCTGCCTCCTCCATCGACCGGGCCTCAGCCCATGGTGAGCAGCGTCCAGTGCCCGCTCCTGTGCACTAGTGGGCCAGCCAGATTAGGCCCGCAGTGTTTTTTTTCCGCTGCTGCAAATTTGTCCAACTATCCAAAAACTGCATATTTACAGATTGACCCTCCATGTTCATGCATTTAATATCTCACAAACCAAGCATCGAATTAAAACAACTAATATATGCAAAATGCTCAAAATTTTATCTAGTTTCATAATATGCCACTCTCATCCATGTTTAAAATGTTAAAAATGTTGTTTGTTTAATTTTGCATAAATGCCATGCTAAAATGATTTATTTCATAACTAAATAACCGTAGCTCGGATTTTAATAAACTTCATATGTAAATGGGGTAGAAAAATGCATAGATTAACATGGTGCACTTCATTTTGCTGTTTAACAACATTAAAATTGTGTTTATGGCAGAACAGTACCAAATCTAAAATATGGACATGAGGATTTTCTGGAATTGTTGTTGTTTGTTTCCGGCCTCATTTAACTTGCTTAAATAGTTAGTTTACTTATGCCCATGTTTAATAACATTTAATATTTTTGGGTACATAACCGAGAGAGAACTAAATATTTGATGTGGTGTTTCGTCAATATGCAACTCGTTGCATATTGAGCTCCACTTAACTTGTAGTTTTGTTTGTGCACTTTGCCATGCCATGCCTCTTTAAACCGGACATGCATCATAAACTTGTTTTTGCATCATGCCATGTGTATGTGGTGGTTGTTTACTATGTTGTTTGTTTCTTTCCGGGTTGCTTCTCTCGTTAGCTTCGGTTTCATTCCGGAGTTGTGAGGATTCGTTCGACTTCATCCGTTTGTCTTCTTCATGGACTCGTTCTTCTTCCTAGCGGGATCTCAGGCAAGATGACCATACCCTCGAAATCACTTCTATCTTTGCTTTGCTAGTTGTTCGCTCTATCGCTATGCTTGCGCTACCTACCACTTGCTTATCAAGCTTCCCATATTGCCATGAGCCTCTAACCCACCTTTTTCCTAGCAAACCGTTGTTTGGCTATGTTACCGCTTTTGCTCAGCCCCTCTTATAGCGTTGCTACTTGCAGGTGAAGATGAAGATTGCTCCATGTTGGATTATGTTTCTGTTGGGATATCACAATATCTCTTATATTATTAATGCATCTATATACTTGGTAAAGGGTGGAAGGCTCGGCCTTATGCCTGGTGTTTTGTTCCACTCTTGCCGCCCTAGTTTCCGTCATACCGGTGTTATGTTCCTTGATTTTGCGTTCCTTACGCGGTCGGGTGATTTATGGGACCCCCTTGACAGTTCGCTTTGAATAAAACTCCTCCAGCAAGGCCCAACCTTGGTTTTACCATTTGCCTACCTAAGCCTTTTCCCCTTGGGTTCTGCAGACTCATGGGTCATCTTTATTTACCCCCCCGGGCCAGTGCTCCTTCGAGTGCTGGTCCAAACCGAGCGATGTCCAGCGCCCCTGGGAAACCAGGGTCTATGCCAACCCGACGTCTTGCTCATCCGGTGTGCCCTGAGAACGAGATATGTGCAGCTCCTATCGGGATTTGTCGGCACATCGGGCGGCTTTGCTGGTCTTGTTTTACCATTGTCGAAATGTCTTGTAAACCGGGATTCCGAGACTGATTGGGTCTTCCCGGGAGAAGGTTTATCCTTCGTTGACCGTGAGAGCTTATAATGGGCTAAGTTGGGACACCCCTGTAGGGTATTATCTTACGAAAGCCGTGCCCGCGGTTATGTGGCAGATGGGAATTTGTTAATATCCGGTTGTAGCGAACTTGACACTTGACTTAATTAAAATGCATCAACCGCATGTGTAGCCGTGACGGTCTCTTTTCGGCGGAGTCCGGGAAGAGAACACGACTTTTGGGTTATGTTTGACGTAAGTAGGAGTTCAGGATCACTTCTTGATCATTGCTAGCTACACGACCGTTCCATTGCTTCTCTTCTCGCTCTTATTTGCGTATGTTAGCCACCATATATGCTTAGTGCTTGCTGCAGCTCCACCTCACTACCCCTTTCCTACCCTTAAGCTTAAATAGTCTTGATCTTGCGGGTGTGAGATTGCTGAGTCCTCGTGACTCACAGATACTTCCAAACAGTTGCAGGTGCCGACGATACCAGTGCAGGCGATGCCACCTAGCTCAAGTGAGAGCTCGATGGAGGACTTGGTCGTTACTATGTTTCGTTTTCTGATGATCAGTAGTGGAGCCCAGTTGGGACGATCAGGGATCTAGCATTTGGGGTTGTCTTCTTTTCTTTTGGTTCCGTAGTCGGACCTATGTGTGTACTCTGATTGATGTATGTTTAATTTATGTATTGTGTGAAGTGGCGATTGTAAGCCAACTCTTTATCCCATTCTTGTTCATTACATGGGATTGTGTGAAGATGACCCTTCTTGCGACAAACCACAATGCGGTTATGCCTCTAAGTCGTGCCTCGACACGTGGGAGATATAGCCGCATCGTGGGCGTTACACAAATGGAATACATTATGGAAAAAATATGGCACAATACAATTCACATATACGATGACTGGCTAAACAGGATGGCATTGCATGATTCACGTATATGATGCCTGGCTAAAGAAGATGGCATTGCATAATTCCCATATACTCCCTCCGTTCCTAAATATTTGTATTTTTAGAGATTTCAAATGGATTACCACATACGGATGTATATAGACATATTTTAGAGTGTAGATTCACTCATTTTCTTCCGTATGTAGTCACTTGTTGAAATCTCTAAAAAGACAAATATTTAGGAATGGTGGGAGTATGATATAGAAACCAAACAGGTGGCATTCACACAAAGCAAATCTAAACTAAGCTGATGACATATAAGATGTATAATGTAAGCAATGCAAGGCGCCATATGCATGATATGACAAACATCAGCATGCCAGGTTAGAGCAAACACCTCAGGTGGTAAACAGGCGTGGTCGGCTCCTTCTGAATCTCTAGCTGAACAGTTATCTTCCTCTGGAATACAATCTGGAAATGCAGGAGGGGGGGCACTTCGCCCACCATGGAGCGGCGTCTGCATGACATTATATTCGCACGCAACGGTCTTCTCTTTTTCTCTATATATTCAGTACGATTGTGTACAATATCTGACATGCATAATAAAAAAATAGTTAGATTTTGTAAGGCCTAAGGGGTGCATGCAAAAATCAAGACTGGTGGTAGCAAACGAGTGGATGGATCCAAAACTAATGATAGCAGGTAGATTATAGCTTCAGTTTAAAAAGATAGACAATGGATCATCTATTGTTTGTTGCCCACCCAACATGAACCACATAGAAGACCCCAGATGAACCAAATAGTAGACAGATACTATTCGTTGCAGGCTCGATATGAGACCCATGGGCAATTCAAAACTCAAGATTGAACGATAAAGTAGCAGGTAATAATAACCGATGTATAACGTAAGCAAACACGAAAGACTGCGACCTTTCTTCCGGAACTGTGTAGTCCTCAGGTTCATCTGCTCAGTCGATGATGGTAATGTAGTTGGCGTGGCTGCCGGCAACGGGGAAGATGATCTGAGGCGGCGAAAGGAAGTCTGCAGGGGGGATCTCTAATGCAGTGAACGCTTCTGTCGATGGTGCACCTCAGGTGGGGTGGATGATGGCACGGCAGGAGCACGACATAACACACAGAGTTTTCTTTGACGCTTATCTGAAAATGAAGTAAATCTGTAAGGGCTCATTAGAATTGGAGGATTCTATAAACGCAGGGACAGGAAAAACACAGGAATAGGATAGGAATGCACATGCAAAATAGAGCATTTGGAAACATAGGATTTCAGTCAACCTGGGTGTTTGGCTCACATGAATTGGAAGAACAGAGGAATGGAGAAACAAAGTGATGCGACGAGTGTACAACCTCTTTGGCATAGCCTTGTGGACCTCAGCATCATTGGGTTGGACGTGGAGGATGGTGATGATGCTAGTGTGACTGTCGGAGGCGGGGAAGAAGATCCGAGGCCTCTGGAAACGGCGCCGAGGGTACTGCTCTGCTGTGATGGACGGTTCTGTCGTTGGAGCAGCTCCGCTAAGGTGTACGGCGATGAGGCTGAAAAATGACAAGACAGACAACGTTAATCTGAAGTGGGACCCTAATATCATCTGCAATAGATGATGTAAAATACATCACCAAAAAGTGCTAGATGTAAAACGCATCAGCCGCGCCACGGCCGCTCCGACAGATGCTGTAAGTACTGTTCACTCTGAACTTAACTAAAGAAAATGAACTTGACAGTCGAAACTGAATTTTATTGTCGAAACTGATTGAACTTGTAACAGAGCATTGCAATAGATGTTTAGGGCGTTCGAGCACTAGTAGCAGAGAAGCAGTGATCTAAATCAGCAGACCCTCAAGCAGGGAACGCACTAGCAGAGAGCAAGTCGTGCAGTAGCACCGCGAGCGAGTGCTAAAGCAGCAACTCCTGTAGCTGCCGGAGGTCGTGCAGCAGCAGCAGCAGTGCAAGCGAGAGCAAGAGCAGAGCAGCAGCACGAACGAAAGCAGGAGCAGTGCAGCAGCGCGACCGACAGCAAGAACAGAGCCGCAACGCGAGCGAGAGCCGGAGCAGCTGCAGCTAGTGCCGTTGTGGAAGTCACCGCCGAGGAAGCAACGACATGGGGGAGAGACGACGTGGATGATGTGGCCGGCGACGGCGCCGTTGATGGAGACACGCCATGTCTGCTCGGTATCGAGCACCGGCAGCCCTGTGAGATTGAATAAAAGATAAAATGCAGCGGTGAGTGCAGAACCTCCTTGGTGGCGCCGAGTTGGCCTCGGCTTCATCGGAGGAATTGGTGAGGGTGCTGCGGTTCCGGTGGGGCAGGTCAAGACGACGCTGTGGGGATTGAGGTGGCGCGATAGACGAGGCGAACGTCGGGGCAGCTCCTTGGAGGTGGAGGACGGGGCGGCTGATCCGGCGGGACGACGAGATCGACAACGGATCCTCATCCGGTGCGGTGGATGAGGGACGGCGAGCTGTTGCGGTGGACGACGTAGTCGGGGAAGAGTCTCCGGCTGGGCGGCGGTCAGGAGGCCGACGGAGGAGCGTGGGGTTTCGCGGGTTTTGGCGGCCTCGGTGTACGAATGGGGGGCGAAGGGGGAGGGGGAGCCAAGCTTAGGGACGCGCTTGTCCGAAATGTAGGGTAAGTTACCAGCGTACCCCCACCGGTTTTGACATCGCGACGTGGAGCTTCATTTCCGGCTGGGGGGTAGAAGGGGGATTTCGCGTGTCTAGGCTGCGGGAGCGATTTTGGATGAGGAGGGAGTTCTCGCGCGCATCCAAATTTCGGGATAACAAGGCGCGGCGCGGGTTGAAGAAGCGGGAGTTTCAAAGCAGGTGAGACAAAAGAAACTCGAGCTTGAAAATTTCGGGATAACAAGGTGCGGATTCCTTGTTCGGCAGAACAAACTTAATGTGTAAAAGAAACAATTCATACAAGACACAAGAGAGTCATGTCCCCTTTTACTATATTTCTATAGATGCCATTGAAAAAACTACAAGAAAAATGTAAAAAAAATCGGGAGAACAAGATTACCCTGCACAGTACCAAATCGATTGGCGCTTCCCTCAACAACAACAAAAAACAAATCAATTCCCACCAAAGAAAGAGTAATGTCCCTTTTTATATGATTACAGATGCCATGATCTCGAATTTCAATTTTTGAATCCACGTTATGTTGAATTCAAATATATCGTTAGGTGACCTTGCGGTTTATAATTGATGTAGTCGTACATTTTGATCTTCCATCATATATGAACATTTTACTCCACCATGTGAACATATATATTGTCGTCTACCATATGGACTAAATTTGAATCAATTTTCCTTATTTGAATACGATTGTTGTCAAGTTATACAATAATTTAAATATTATCTTGATAACAAAAAACATACATATAGCAGTAATCATATTTCACTATGAACTACAAGTACCATACGCTCTCCAATTCAAATATTTGTATCCATTTTATGTTGAATTCAAATCATAGTACATTATTGGTCTAGGTAGCGAGATGTTTGGGATAATCTAAACCTTGTTTTCATACGTATAATTTTTGGCTGAATTGGGACAAGTTTTGGTATAAGCCTCTTGCAAAACCGGAGATTCTCTCAACAAGCCTCATGGTTCCGAGAGGGAATGTGTCACCTTTGTGTGCAAAATGATATACGCTGCCTCCCCCTGATTTTATTTACAGAGGCAACATAGAACTATATGAGTGCCCTGTTAAATTTTGGAATTATTTCGGGTTCATTTGGCCTTTTTATACATTAATTGAGTTTCTGGACTTTTAATGTGCATAATCTAAATATGAATTGCATGCACATGCTCCGGTGCACCAAAGTGGGTTGAAAAATCACATGTGTGTCCTTGGTTGAATTTCTAGGTCCCATGGAAGAAATGAGAATGAAATTCAAACATCTGGGCGTCATGACTCGGCCGAGAACATCGAGAAACTTTGATTTTAAATTCATGTAAATCCAAAACTCGCCTGGAAATCATGAAACTTGGCATGGTGTCATGTCATGGCACTAACATGTTGTGGTAAAAAATTGGGCCGATTTGGAAGCTCGTGGTTCTAAGAGGGAACGTGCCACCTTTGAGTGTGAAACGATATACGCTGCCCCCCCCCCCTTGAGTTTCTTAACAAAGGCAACATAGAACTACATTAGTGCCCTGTTAAATTTTGGAATTATTCCGGGTTCGTTTGTTGTTTTTATACATTAATTGAGTTTCTGGTCATTTAATGTGCATAAGTCAAATTTGAACTACAAGCACATGCTCTCGTGCACCAAAGTTGGTTCAAAATTCACATTTGTGTCCTCGGGTGAATTTCTAGGTCCCATGCAAGAAATGAGAATAAATTTAAAACATCTGCGCATCATGGCTCGGCCGAGAACATTGATAAACTTGGTTCTAAAATTCTTGTAAATCCAAAACACGTCTGAAAATCATGAAACTTGGCATGGATGTCATGTCATGGTACTACCATGTTGTGGTAAAAAAATTGGCCGAATAGGAACAGATTTTGGTATAAGCTTCTTGCAAACCGAAGCTTCTCTCAAGAAGGCTCGTGGTTCTAAGAGGGAACGTGCCACCTTTGAGTGCGAAACGATATACGTTGTCCCCCTTGAGTTTATTTACAATGGCAACATAGAACTACATGAGTGCCCTGTTAAATTTTGGAACTATTCCGGCTTCGTTTGGCCTTATTTACACATTAATTGAGTTTTTGGTCATTTAATGTGCATAATTTAAATTTGAACTACAAGCACATGCTCCCGTGCACCAAAGTTGGTTGAAAAATCACATTTGTGTCCTCGGGTGAATTTCTACTCCCTCCTTCCATCTATATAGGTCCTAATGCGTTTTTCGAGGCTAACTTTGACCAAACGTTAGAGCAATAATATATGACATGCAACTTACACAAAGCATACCTTCAAATTTGTATGTCAAAGGAGCTTCCAATAATATGATTTTCATAGTATACATCTCATGTGCTATTAATCTTGTCAATAGTCAAAGGTTGTCTTGAAAAACACATTAGGCCCTATATGGATGGAAGGTGGGAGTAGGTCCCATGCAAAAAATGAGAATAAAATTCAAACATCTGGGCATCGTGGCTCGGTCGAGAACATTGAGAAACTTGATTTTAAAATCATGAAACTTGGCATGGTGTCATGTCATGGTAGTACCATG
This sequence comes from Aegilops tauschii subsp. strangulata, assembly GCF_002575655.3. Classification (NCBI taxonomy): domain Eukaryota; kingdom Viridiplantae; phylum Streptophyta; class Magnoliopsida; order Poales; family Poaceae; genus Aegilops; species Aegilops tauschii. The sequence goes on from NC_053040.3 coordinate 328,749,931, forward strand.
CCGTGGTAAAAAAATTGGCCGAATAGGAACAAATTTTGGTATAAGCTTCTTGCAAATCGGAGCTTCTCTCAAGAAGCCTCGTGGTTCTGGGAGGGAACGTGTCACCTTTGTGTGCATAATTCAAATTTGAAATACAAGCACATGTTCCAGTGCACCAAAGTTGGTGGAAAAATCACATGTGTGTCCTCGGGTAAATTTCTAGGTTCCATGCAAGAAATGGGAATGAAATTCAAAATTCTGGGCGTCGTGGCTGGGTTGGAAACATTGAGAAACTTAGTTTTTTACCTGTAAATCCAAAACACGCATGAAAATAATGAAACTTGGCTTGGTGACATGACATGGCACCAACATGCTGTGGTAAATTTGCAGTCCGATTTGCGAAGGCGCACACATTAACAATCAACAAAGTCATTTTGGAACAAGTGTTGTCACGTTACAATCGGAAACACAAGTATTATTGAAACCATGGGCGTTCTACTTACTAGTACCATTTACGTGCCGCCACGCGTCCCCATTTTTCATTAGCTAGGAGGCGCCGTGCAGGGTAGCTATTTGAGTACGAGAGGCGTGCGATCAGACCCATGCGCGTGCTTATCGGGAGGAGAGCCCTTTGACCTCCATCTGCCGTCCACCTCTGTCCCAAGGTCTCGATTAATGGCGCCCGAGCCTCTGTTTAATGGCGTGGCTATGTCTCACTCGACTGAGACTTAAGAGAGAAAAAAGAAAATCTGAAAGTACGGATCTTGATGTAAGATTCGACAGACCTATATAGCATCTACTGCGACTTATAGCAAGACTGGTGAATATATAAGGACAATTTTTTTTATCAAAGAAGGGCTTGCCCCTTCCGATTTTCATTACTGAAAACCACCACAATTCACAAGAAGTTCAACACAACTCGTTGAGAAACCACAATTCAAGGGGCGGAGGCACAAGGGGCAGTGGAGCACGGTGAGGTCCATCGAGACCTTAGAGAGCTCCATCGTCGGGTCCTGTTCGGTCTGCATGATCTCGCCCTCCTCGTGCACAACCATCTCTCGACTTGGGCCAGGGTATTACAAAGCTTTACTGTCACATATTTTATACTACTTCAAGGTGCATTAAATCAACACATGCAAGTATCAAAAGGAGAGTCACGGCATGCATGCATGCGTTGTAATTAATGCATCGGTAAACGCAAATTATGTATCGAGTGCAGTGCTTTGATGTGTCGCGTCAACTGGTACATCAACGAGAAGTTTGATTATCTCTCCCTCGCGGACTTAACTGCACCTGCCTTTGGCTGTATGACAGGTTCGCCACACACCTGTCGGGCCCACCTGTCATGCACGCAAAGGCAGGAGTGTCCTCCCTCGCCCATGAGCGTGGTGGCTGGCAAGACTAGGAGAAGCTTTCGCTACACGCTCTCACTCCCGCACGCGGTGGACATGCATCAGTTCAATCGGTGTCAGATGGCCAGAACCGTACGGTAGTACTCCTCCAGTGCAGTAGTACTCCATCATTGTTCGACTTCCCGAAGAGGCGAAGAGCCAAGCGCAGCCCGGACGCTCGTGTGGCAGTTTCATGTGTAGAGTATTCTAGGATAGCGTGTACCGTGCCTGTAAGCTTAAAATCGTTGGGGTCGGCTCCATGCTATGTGGCCGTCTCGAAGTTTTTAAAATTTTAAAATAGTCTTCTGGCCCTACCTGACACCCTGGTGATTGTAGTTTGCACGCTCATCTGGTCAAGATAGGAATATATATTTTAATTTGTTTTTTTTTTGAAAAGGGGGGACTCCCCGGCCTTGCATCAGAACGATGCATACGGCCACATATATTTTAATTTGTGGTGGGTAAATGTTAGAGGTTGCAGCAAATATATTGTACACTGCGGGTCTTTCAGCCAAGTTTAGAGGCAAGCATGTGGGGCCAGTGCTATGATGTGTTGCGTCAACTCGTACAACAAGGAGAAGCTTGATTTTACTACACGCCTTCTCCCTCACCCATGCGCGCGGTTGCTCACAAACGAGGACAGGCTTTTGCTTAGTAGTACTTCTACAACAAGCTATCCGTCCCGCTCGCGGTGGATGGACATGCAGCAGTGGATTCGACACTGTAGAAGCAGTAGTAGTAACATCATTGTTCGTCTTCTCGAAGAGGCGAAGAGCCAAGCACAAACCGAACGTTGCAGTTGCAAACATTGGAGCACGCATATAGCCAGGCTCTTGCATGAGACAAAATTGCTATGTGAGCCCACTATTGTACTAGTACGTACAACTACTTGCTAGTATAGCCCTGTAAACCAAAAAGGAGTATTTGCCCTTCTAGAGATTTCAACAAGTGACTAGACTACACCGAGACGGAGTAATATGGAGCAAAATGAGTGAATCTGCACCGTAAATAAATACGTACTATTTCTATGGTTTTCCTCTCCGAGCTGCACAATATTGAGTATACTGACTAGTCTCTTTTTGACACGCATTTACGTTTTTTTTACACAGTACAGACGCAAGCGCTCATATACACGCGCATACACTCACCCCTATGAACGCACACACGCACGGCACTATCATCTTGAAATTTACGAAGTCACCATAGGCACCTCGTCGTCGACAATGTAGGAAAATTATGAGGGGGTCTCTCCAACAGTGTTCCTTGGCTCGCACCTAGCATCACGGTGGTCGAACTTGGAGTCATTCATCTGGTACACGTGGCATCTCAGATCTGGACACAAGGTGACGCGACCTCTCACTTCCTCCGCCATTTGAAGCGGCGCGCCGGTGGAGGGCTAGCATACTCCAATATTAGGTTGGCTCTATGTGATGTGGCAACTTCATATACTAACCGGATGCTGGCTATACTCCCTCTATAAATAAATACATGCAGTATTGTTTTATTCCTATCGGCGAGGTAACTTAATATCTTTTTGCTACTTAATAGGATTACATGCAATGAACTAACCACCGCATGTGATGTTTGGTAGTCTCAAGTCATTGAAAGCATGCACGGGCACGGAGGGGGACGCAGCTTTATTGACTTACTGCACCTGCCTTTGGGTGTATGACACGTGGGTCCAACGGGTGGCTGGCCAACCTGTCATACAGCCAAAGGCAGGTGCAGTAGAGGGGCGAAGATTAGATGGCCAACACGCACGTGAATTCAACGCAGTCTGCACTTCTCATATAAAGGCTCCCGCCAGTCCAATCTACGAAATCCTACGCACCTACGCACCTAAGGGCAAGAGTGATCACTCCAATCGCAAGATCAGTTGACTAGAAGCTAGACCCATGGAGGCGATGAGTGCGAGCATCAGCCGGCTGTGCCAGATGGTCCACGACGCCGGCCTGCATCCTGGCAGCGAGGAATGTATCCAGGTAGTGCTTGAGGCCGCCAGGGCGAGGGGCCGCTTGGACGACAGCTTCGTCTCCTTGTTCGACGAGGTCCTCGTCGGCTTCCTCGACAAGTTCACCGTCATCAAGAAGCTCACGGACGACCTAGACGTACGCCTCCAGCCCACGCGCCCAGGCTCTGCGATGCCTGCCACCCTCAACAGCCTCTATGGTGACAACCTCTTCGACACACTGGTGGCCCTGCGACTGCCCGCTGTCGCGCCGGAGAATGTCCACCTCGAGGTTGCGCTCGCCGCACAGCGCCTGGCGCAGCAAGACACCATCGACATAATCACCCACGTCTACGCGCAAATCGTCCACAAGGACTACTACATGCAAGAGGAGGACGATAGGATGCTGGCCTTCTTGGACCGCAGGGCAACCTTGGATGGCATTGTTTAGAAGCACGTTGAGCTTGCCGCCAACGCCGCTGCTCCTCACACGACGGTTGGTGACCCGGTGCACTAGGGCGTGAGGATGTCGTTGATGGATCCGTATGTATCTTTATCTTTCCGTCAAATCCATGTAGTAGTATATGGTACTACTAGTAATTATCTTACCTTTCGCATCAACTTCATAATTTTCCTATGTACTCCACGCATGAACCGTGCCAGAACCATACTTCTCATTACTCTAGGGAAAATCGTTATTTCTATCTATCGGTCGCCCCATGGAGCAGAACCAAATTTTACAAGTTACAAGTTCAAAAGGAAAAGCCTGTCGTGTTCACGTCGCACCCCCACACGGTTTGTCCGGCACGCCGCTCAAGGGGGAATGCGTGTTGTGTTGCATTTTCACTTACAAGTGGGACCGCAGTTGAGCAAACTGACTATCGGCAAACCCCCACCCCGCCCACCGCGCGATGGCTGAGAAAATAGGAGGGAGAAGAGATGGTTGTAGCTAGCATGGACTCCAAGAAAATTGGTGTCAGATGGGACTCGTGTGGGTGGCGTGTGCCGTACTACTAGACATGAATGCTAGTTATGGCCCATGCCACCCCACTATATCGAGGTGCTGGTTACTCCACTATATCGAGTACGTAGAACAAATTTCCTGGAGTCCATGCTCGGCCCTCCTCTATCTCTCTTCTCAGCCAGCCAGCAGACGTGCGGAGCCCATCGTCTGTTTGCTCATATGCGGTCCCACATGTCAGTGAAAACGCAAGAGGACCCACTGAACCTGCACATCTTTCACCTCGACGTGCTGGTGATGAAAAACAAATCCAATAAAGATCTGAGTCGCGAGCGGGACATGGAGCAGCAGCGCACCGACGCTCTGAGTCGCGAGCAGAGCGCCCGCACGTGGGCCGACTACGTGGAGGCCAGCGCCCGGCAAATAGCCCTGGAGGCTGTCGCGACGCCGATTTTTACTACCAGCTCGTCAAGTGGGTTTCCCGCTTAGAAGCCGAAGCTTCGGTGGACCACGCCGGCATGGAAGGGGCAACGCGCGCGAGCAACGCGCCCTATCGCACCTCTGGCAAGTCCGAGGCGAGGCGGAGGACGCCGGTGCCGGCGTTTAGCGTGTACCGCAGATGGCGGCCGGCATCGTCTAGTTAGCTAAGAGTAAGTTAGTACTTGTACGCTACTAGAGTATTAGTGGAAGTAGATAGTTAACTTGGCTATGATGGTTGTCAACGTGGAAGTTCAGTACTCTATATGTCCATCAGACCTGTTAATTTGCTCTGAATGTTGAACTTTCCGTTTGAACATATGGAATGGGCTGTTATTTTTCTAAATGGGTTGTATTTGTCCTCAACGGGTTTAGAGGCTGACTTGTGGGCCTACCAAGTTGACGCGTACACAACCAGGAGATGATTGTACGTGGAGAGGATGACAACAGGGACCCGCCAAGGTCATGGAAGTACGCAAGAAAAGTGCCTCCTTATTTCAATCCAATAAAAAAATGGCTCCTCGTAATGGATTTCTGACATCTGGGTCCCATGCCATTGTCAACGTAGTCAATAAACGAGAGAGTTGCACAACGAGCGGGTGACATCAGGGACCCAGCAGCTCGCCCAGTTATTTTTGTTTTGGGTTAATTTGATAAATGCCACTCCAAATCTGGTGTTTCTAAGAAATGCCATTGCAATTTCCAAACTTTGAAAAATGCCATTTCATGCCATCCCAGTGGCATTTTTCGAAGTCTGGAGTGGCGTTTTTCAAAGTTTGCAAATTGCAGTGGCGTTTTCCAAAGTTTGCAAAAATTGCAGTGCCATTTTTCAAAGTTTGGAAATTGCAGTGGCATTTTTATGAATCACCATATTTGTTTGTTTATGAGACGGAAGCAGGGTGTCAACTAGGCTGTGTGGGGCACTCTGGCATGTCTAGACAGCCTTCTCTTTTATGTTTACCACAGACCAGCCCAGTAGTTTTTTTCTTTCTGAAAATGGCTAGCCCAGTTTTTTTGTGATTTGCCAAGTAAGTCACTTTATCAGGCCTATTGGGCTGCAAATCTTTCAAGACGAGGAGAGCTTCATTCAGCTGGACGAGAAAATGGCCTATCAGTAATGAGAAATGGGCTGTACATTTTTAAAACACATCAAACCGGCAATTACTTTCAAATTTCTTTTTTCATTTCAAGATTCTAAATTGCATTAATTTTTATGCGTGGACAATTTGTTGGATTTTATATTGATATACATTTATTTTTAAATTCAGTTTGAATGTGACTAGAAATTTTGGGATTAAAAACAATTCGGACCGCACCGAAATATGCAACATTTCGTATAATTTTTTAACCGTGGCCACAATATGGGTTGTAATGCTAACAAAAAGAATATGGGCTCCAAAAAACCTTCAGAATTAGCAAATGGGCTGTAAATTATTAGAAATAATGGCAGATGGGTTGTATGCTGTTTTCCACATATTTGAGGCTTTCCTAAAAAAAAGGTTGACGCACAAGCAGTGACTGTTGGATGTCCATCCAACGGCCGTCGTGCTTCTTCAATCTCTGCTCTTCCTGCTCCAGCCGCTCAAACAAGCGCCGACGGGACTGCCTGCTCCCTCCTCCCCGCGGCCGGCTGTGCTGCCGCGCAGGCTTCACCGCCCCACCGTACTCCCATCGCTGGCCTAGCCATCCCTCTACTCACCCACACCTGTTGTTATTCTCCGGCAACGGCAGACGAACCAGTAAACCCTCGTATAATCGTACTCCCCTCCGCGTGGGAAACAACTGCCGAGTCTTCCCTGCCTCTGTGTCGTTCCCTTCCTAGGCCTCGCCGTCGTCCACCGCCCTGGTGCTCCCGGCGCGGCCTGGTCAACGTGGTCAACGACCGACATGCATCTGAAGTGGACTGTACGTGGAGAGGCTGACAGCTGGGTCCACGGCCGCACGCAAGGAAATGCCTCCTTATTATGCGCAAAATAATGTTTCCTCCACCTGACATCTGGGACCCACCGAAAGGGCCTCTGTATTTCGCGAAAAAAACGTTACCGCCGCTGACAGCTCGGACCCACCAGCTATATCTTCGCACGCAAGGAAGTGTGTCCTTATTACGCACAAAAAAATGAATACTCCCCCTGCTGGCTGGGACCCAGTATAGTGGCATGCTGACTTGTGGGCCTACTAAGTTGACGGGGACGGAGGGCTTTGTCAACTTAGTCAATATGCACGATTCTAGCTCCAGTGACCGTATAATGTCCATCCAACAGCCGTAGTGCTTCTTCAACCTCTGGTCTTGTTGCTCTAGCCGCCCAAAGCAGCGCCGGTCGTGCCGCATGCTCCTGCCTCCCGTGGCCGGCTATGCTGCCACGGAGAACTCACCGCCCCCTACTATTCCCACCGCTGGCCAGGCCCTGCGGCGACGGCAGCCTCACACCACAGCCGAACCAGTGAACCCTCGTACTCCTCTCCGCGCAGGCTTCCACTGCCACGTCTTCCCTGGCTCCGCGTCATCCCCTTCCTAGGCCTCGCCGCCGTCCACCGCCCTGGTGCTCTCGGCGCGGCATGGTCAATGTGGTCAAGGAACGGCTTCCATCGGACATGGACTGTACATGGAGAGGTGTGACGCCCCCGATTCAATCGTACACTAATCATGCACGCAAACGTGTATGATCAAGATCAGGGACTCACGGAAAGATATCACAACACAACTCTAAAACATAAATAAGTCATACAAGCATCATAATACAAGCCAGGGGCCTCGAGGACTCGAATACAAGTGCTCGATCATAGACGAGTCAGCGGAAGCAACAATATCTGAGTACAGACATAAGTTAAACAAGTTTGCCTTAAGAAGGCTAGCACAAACTGGGATACAGATCGAAAGAGGCGCAGGCCTCCTGCCTGGGATCCTCCTAAACTACTTCTGGTCGTCGTCAGCGGCCTGCACGTAGTAGTAGGCACCTCCGGTGTAGTAGGAGTCGTCATCGACGGTGGCGTCAAAGCTCCTGGGCTCCAGCATCTGGTTGCGACAACCAGGTAGAAGGGAAAGGGGGAAAAGAGGGAGAAAAGCAACCGTGAGTACTCATCCAAAGTACTCGCAAGCAAGGATCTACACTACATATGCATGGGTATATGTGTAAAGGGCCATATCGGTGGACTGAACTGCAGAATGCCAGAATAAGGGGGGATAGCTAATCCTGTCGAAGACTACCCTTCTGGCACCTCCATCTTGCAGCATGTAGAAGAGAATAGATGGTAAGTTCACCAAGTAGCATCGCATAGCATAATCCTACCCGGCGATCCCCTCCTCGTCGCCCTGTTAGAGAGCGATCACCGGGTTGTATCTGGCACTTGGAAAGGTGTGTTTTATTAAGTATCCAGTTCTAGTTGTCATAAGGTCAAGGTACAACTCCGGGTCGTCTTTTTACCGAGGGACACGGCTATTCGAATAGATAAACTTCCCTGCAGGGGTGCACCACATAACCCAACACGCTCGATCCAATTTGGCCGGACACACTTTCCTGGGTCATGCCCGGCCTCGGAAGATCAACACGTTGCAGCCCCACCTAGCCTCAACAGAGAGGTCAGCACGCCGGTCTAAATCTATGCGAGCAGGGGTCTGGGCCCATCGCCCATTGCACACCTGCATGTTGCGAGGGCGGCCGGAAGCAGACCTAGCCTAGCAGGCGTTCCAGTCCAATCCGGCGCGCGCCGCTCCGTCGCTGACGTCAAAAAGAGCTTGGGCTGATACCACGACGCCGAGTGCCCATAGTTGTTCCCGCGTAGTTGGTTAGTGCGTATAGACCAAATGGCCAGACTCAGATCAAATACCAAGATCTCGTTAAGCGTGTTAAGTATCCGCGAATGCCGACCAGGGCCAGGCCCACCTCTCTCCTAGGTGGTCTCAACCTGCCCTGTCGCTCTGCCACAAAGTAACAGTCGGGGGCTGTCAGGAACCCAGGCCCACCTCTACCGGGATGGAGCCACCTGTCCTTTCAGCCCCCTCATCAGAATCAATTGCGGGTACTCAACGAGCTGACCCGACTTTAGTCACCACATGTGTCATGTATATAAAGTATATAGTATATACCCGTGATCACCTCCCGAAGTGATCACGGCCCAGTAGTATAGCATGGCAGACGGACAAGGGTGTAGGGCCACTGATGGAACAGTAGCATCCTATACTAAGCAGTAGGATAGCAGGTAAGGGTAACAACTGTAGTAACAATGACAGGCTATGCAGCAGAATAGGATTAACCGAAAGCAGTAACATGCTACACTACTCTAATGCAAGCAGTATAGAGAAGAATAGGCGATGTCTGGTGATCAAGGGGGGGCTTGCCTGGTTGCTCTAGCAAGAAGGAGGGGTCGTCAACACCGTAGTCGTACTGGTAGCAGTAGCGGCGTCGGTCTCGTAGTCTACCGGAGAGAAGAGGGGGAAGAAAATATGAATACAATGCAAACAGATGCATAACGATGCATGACATGACAAAGCGGCTAGGTGTTCCCAAACGCGGTACTAGGTGATACCGGCGAAGGGGGGAAACATCCGGGAAAGTATTCCCGATGTTTCGCGTTTTCGGACAGATGGACCGGAGGTGAAATGTTGCAGGTTCACTATGCTAGGGATGTGTGGTGAACGAACGGGCTGCGTAGCCAAATTCGTCTCGTCGTTCTGAGCAACTTTCATGTAGAAAGTATTTTCATCCGAGTTACGGATTATTTTATATGATTTTCTAAAGATTTAATCATTTTTTTATTTTAATTATTTATTTAAATCCAACATTATCCAGAATGGTGCACGCTGATATCAGCATGACGTCAACATGGCATCAGCAGTCAACAGGGGAGTTGACTGGTCAACTGATGTGTGGGTCCCGTTCGTCATTGACTGTTTAGTCTAATTAGGGTTTAACTAATCTAATTACTATTTAATTAAACTAACTAGTTAATTAGATTAATTAAATAGGATTAATTAACTTAATTAATTAATTAATTAATTTAATTATTATTTATTAATATTATTTTTAATTCTCTTTTTTTAACGTTCTAGGGGTGGGCCCCATATGTCCTAGGGCCAGGGGGCACTGGCCCAGTGGTAAGTGGCCCTGGCCATAGCGGGCACGGGCGCGCGGGCGCTAGGCCGACTAGACACTGGCCCAGGCCAGCCACGGGGTGGGGCTTGCGTTCGGCGCCGGCGAGGCACGGCCGGCCGGAGTGGCGCAGGGCGGCGGAGGGAGTGGAGCAGGCGCAGGCCTGTTGGAAATATGCCCTAGAGGCAATAATAAATGGTTATTATTATATTTCTTTGTTCATGGTAATTGTCTATTGTTCATGCTATAATTGTATTGTCCGGAAATCGTAATACATGTGTGAATACATAGACTACAACGTGTCCCTAGTAAGCCTCTAGTTGACTAGCTCGTTGATCAACAGATAGTCATGGTTTCCTGACTATGGACATTGGATGTCATTGATAACGGGATCACATCATTAGGAGAATGATGTGATGGACAAGACCCAATCCTAAGCATAGCATAAAAGATCGTGTAGTTTCGTTTGCTAGAGCTTTTCCAATGTCAAGTATCTTTTCCTTAGACCATGAGATCGTGCAACTCCCGGATACCGTAGGAGTGCTTTGGGTGTGCCAAACGTCACAACGTAACTGGGTGACTATAAAGGTACACTACGGGTATCTCCGAAAGTGTTTGTTGGGTTGGCACGGATCGAGACTGGGATTTGTCACTCCGTGTGACGGAGAGGTATCTCTGGGCCCACTCGGTAATGCATCATCATAATGAGCTCTATGTGACTAAGGCATTAGTCACGGGATCATGCATTGCGGTACGAGTAAAGAGACTTGCCGGTAACGAGATTGAACAAGGTATTGGGATACCGACGATCGAATCTCGGGCAAGTAACATACCGATTGACAAAGGGAATTGCATACGGGATTGATTGAATCCTCGACACCGTGGTTCATCCGATGAGATCACCGTGGAACATCTGGGAGCCAACATGGGTATCCAGATCCCGCTGTTGGTTATTGACCGGAGAGGCGTCTCGGTCATGTCTGCATGTCTCCCGAACCCGTAGGGTCTACACACTTAAGGTTCGGTGACGCTAGGGTTGTAGAGATATGTGTATGCGGAAACCCGAAAGTTGTTCGGAGTCCCGGATGAGATCCCGGACGTCACGAGAGGTTCCGGAATGGTCCGGAGGTGAAGAATTATATATAGGAAGTCAAGTTTCGACCACCGGGAAAGTTTCGGGGGTTACCGGTATTGTACCGGGACCACCGGAAGGGTCCCGGGGGTCCACCGGGTGGGGCCACCTATCCCGGAGGGCCCCGTGGGCTGAAGTGGGAAGGGAACCAGCCCCTAGTGGGCTGGGCGCCCCCCCATGGGCCTCCCCCCATGCGCCTAGGGTTGCAAACCCTAGGGTGGGGGGGCTTCCCACTTGCCTTGGGGGGCAAGTCACCACCCTTGGCCGCCGCCCCCACCCTAGATGGGTTTGGCCGGCGCCCCCCCTCCCAAGGGGGCCTATATAAAGCGGGGGAGGGAGGGCAGCAAGAACACAGCCTTGGGCGCCTCTCTCCTCCCCTGCAACACCTCTCTCTCTCGTATAAGCTCGGCGAAGCCCTGCCGACATCCCGCTGCATCCACCACCACGCCGTCGTGCTGCTGGATCTCCATCAACCTCTCCTTCCCCCTTGCTGGATCAAGAAGGAGGAGACGTCGCTGCACCGTACGTGTGTTGAACGCGGAGGTGCCGTCCGTTCGGCACTCGGTCATCGGTGATTTGGATCACGGCGAGTACGACTCCGTCATCCACGTTCATTGGAACGCTTCTGCTCGCAATCTACAAGGGTATGTAGATGCACTCCTTTCCCCTCATTGCTAGTATACTCCATAGATGCATCTTGGTGAGCGTAGGAAAATTTTAAAATTATGCTACGATTCCCAACAGTGGCATCATGAGCCAGGCCTATGCGTAGTTACTATGCACGAGTAGAACACCAAGCAGTTGTGGGCGTTGATGTTGCCAATTCTTCTTGCTGCTACGAGTCGTTTCTTGTTTCGGCGGCATTGTAGGATGAAGCGGCCCGGACCGACCTTACACGTACGCTTACGTGAGACAGGTTCCACCGATTGACATGCACTAGTTGCATAAGGTGGCTAGCGGGTGTCTGTCTCTCCTACTTTAGTCGGAACGGATTCAATGAAAAGGGTCCTTATGAAGGGTAAATAGAAATTGGCAAATCGCGTTGTGGTCATACGTAGGTAAGAAAACGTTCTTGCTAGAAACCTACAAACCACGTAAAAACTTGCAACAACAATTAGAGGACGTCTAACTTGTTTTTGCAGCAAGTGCTATGTGATGTGATATGGCCAGAAGATGTGATGAATGATATATGTGATGTATGAGATTGATCATATTCTTGTAATAGGAATCACGACTTGCATGTCGATGAGTATGACAACCGGCAGGAGCCATAAGAGTTGTCTTTATTATTTTGTATGACCTGCGTGTCATTGAATAATGCCATGTAAATTACTTTACTTTGTTGCTAAACGCGCTAGCTATAGAAGTAGAAGTAATCGTTGGCGTGACGACTTCATGAAGACACAATGATGGAGATCATGATGATGGAGATCATGGTGTCATGCCGGTGACGAAGATGATCATGGTGCCCCGAAGATGGAGATCAAAGGAGCATAATGATATTGGCCATATCATGTCACTATTTGATTGCATGTGATGTTTATCATGTTTTTGCATCTTATTTGCTTAGAACGACGGTAGTAAGTAAGATGATCCCTTACGATGATTTCAAGAAAAGTGTTCACCCTAACTGTGCACCGTTGCGAAGGTTCGTTGTTTCGAAGCACCACGTGATGATCGGGTGTGATAGATTCTAACGTTCGCATACAACGGGTGTTGACGAGCCTAGCATGTACAGACATGGCCTCGGAACACACGCAATACACTTAGGTTGACTTGACGAGCCTAGCATGTACAGACATGGCCTCGGAACACGGAGGACCGAAAGGTCCAGCATGAGTCGTATAGAAGATACGATCAACATGGAGATGTTCATCGATCTTGACTAGTCCGTCTCACGTGATGATCGGACACGGCCTAGTTAACTCGGATCATGTTTCACTTAGATGACTAGAGGGATGTATATCTGAGTGGGAGTTCATTAAATAATTTGATTATATGAACTTAATTATCATGAACTTAGTCTAAAATCTTTACACTATGTCTTGTAGATCAAATGGCCAATGTTGTCCTCAATTTCAACGCGTTCCTAGAGAAAACCAAGCTGAAAGATGATGGCAGCAACTATACGGACTGGGTCCGGAACCTGAGGATCATCCTCATAGTAGCCAAGAAAGATTATGTCTTAGAAGCACCGCTAGGTGAAGCACCAATCCCTGAGAACCAAGACGTTATGAACGCTTGGCAGCAGCGTGCTGATGATTACTCCCTCGTTCAGTGCGGCATGCTTTACAGCTTAGAACCGGGTCTCCAAAAGCGTTTTGAGAAACATGGAGCATATGAGATGTTCGAGGAGCTGAAATTGGTTTTCCAAGCTCATGCCCGGGTCGAGAGATATGATGTCTCCGACAAGTTCTTCAGCTGTAAAATGGAGGAGAATAGTTCTGTTAGTGAGCACATACTCAGAATGTCTGGGTTGCACAACCGCTTGTCTCAGCTGGGAGTTAATCTCCCGGATGACGCGGTCATTGACAGAATCCTCCAGTCGCTTCCACCAAGCTACAAGAGCTTTGTGATGAACTTCAATATGCAGGGGATGGAAAAGACCATTCCTGAGGTATATTCAATGCTGAAATCAGCTGAGGTAGAGATCAGAAAAGAACATCAAGTGTTGATGGTGAATAAAACCACTAAGTTCAAAAAGGGCAAGGGTAAGAAGAACTTCAAGAAGGACGGCAAGGAAGTTGCCGCGCCCGGTAAACCAGTTACTGGGAAGAAGTCAAAGAATGGACCCAAGCCCGAGACTGAGTGCTTTTATTGCAAGGGAAGTGGTCACTGGAAGCGGAACTGCCCCAAATACTTAGCGGACAAGAAGAAGGCCGGCAACACCAAAGGTATATGTGATATACATGTAATTGATGTGTACCTTACCAGTACTCGTAGTAGCTCCTGGGTATTTGATACCGGTGCGGTTGCTCATATTTGTAACTCAAAACAGGAACTACGGAATAAACGGAGACTGGCGAAGGACGAGGTGACGATGCGCGTCGGGAATGGTTCCATGGTCGATGTGATCACCGTCGGCACGCTACCTCTGCATCTACCCACGGGATTAGTTTTAAACCTCAATAATTGTTATTTAGTGCCAGCTTTGAGCATGAACATTGTATCTGGATCTCGTTTAATTCGAGATGGCTACTCATTTAAATCCGAGAATAATGGTTGTTCTATTTATTTGAGAGATATGTTTTATGGTCATGCCCCGCTGGTCAATGGTTTATTTTTGATGAATCTCGAACGTGATGTTACACATGTTCATAGTGTGAATACCAAAAGATGTAAAGTTGATAACGATAGTCCCACATACTTGTGGCACTGCCGCCTTGGTCACATTGGTGTCAAGCGCATGAAGAAGCTCCATGCAGATGGACTTTTGGAGTGTCTAGATTACAAATCATTTGACACGTGCGAACCATGCCTCATGGGTAAGATGACCAAGACTCCGTTCTCCGGAACAATGGAGTGAGCAACCAACTTATTGGAAATCATACATACCGATGTGTGTGGTCCAATGAGTGTTGAGGCTCGCGGAGGATATCGTTATGTTCTCACTCTCACTGATGATTTAAGTAGATATGGGTATGTCTACCTAATGAAACACAAGTCTGAAACCTTTGAAAAGTTCAAGGAATTTCAGAGTGAAGTTGAGAATCAACGTGACAGGAAAATAAAATTCTTACGATCAGATCGTGGTGGAGAATATTTAAGTCACGAATTTGGTACACACTTAAGGAAATGTGGAATAGTTTCACAACTCACGCCGCCTGGAACACCTCAGAGAAATGGTGTGTCCGAACGTCGTAATCGCACTCTATTGGATATGGTGCGATCTATGATGTCTCTTACCGATTTACCGCTCTCATTTTGGGGCTATGCTTTAGAGACTGCCGCATTCACTTTAAATAGGGCTCCGTCGAAATCCGTTGAGATGACACCATATGAATTATGGTTTGGGAAGAAACCTAAGCTGTCGTTTCTAAAAGTTTGGGGATGCGATGCTTATATCAAGAAACTTCAACCTGAAAAGCTCGAACCCAAGTCGGAAAAATGCGTCTTCATAGGATACCCTAAGGAAACTATTGGGTATACCTTCTACCTCAGATCCGAAGGCAAGATCTTCATTGCCAAGAACGGGTCCTTTCTGGAGAAGGAGTTTCTCTCGAAAGAATTGAGTGGGAGGAAAGTGGAACTTGATGAGGTGATAGTCACCCCTTCCGAGCCGGAAAGTAGCGCAGCGCGGGAAGATGTTCCTGTGGTGCCTACACCGACTGGGGAGGAAGTTAATGATGATGATCATGAAGCTTCGGATCAAGTTGCCACTGAACTTCGTAGGTCCACAAGGACACGTTCCGCACCAGAGTGGTACGGCAACCCTGTCCTGGAAATCATGTTGTTAGACAACGGTGAACCTTCGAACTATGAAGAAGCGATGGCGGGCCCGAATTTCGACAAATGGCTGGAAGCCATGAAATCCGAGATAGAATCCATGTATGAAAACAAAGTGTGGACTTTGACTGACTTGCCCGGTGAGCGGCGAGCCATAGAAAACAAATGGATCTTTAAGAAGAAGACGTACGCGGATGGTAATGTGACCATCTACAAAGCTCGACTTGTCGCTAAGGGTTATCGACAAGTTCAAGGGGTTGACTACGATGAGACTTTCTCACCCGTAGCAAAGCTGATGTCCGTCCGAATCATGTTAGCAATTGCCGCATACTATGATTATGAGATATGGCAGATGGACGTCAAAACGGCATTCCTTAACGGCTTCCTTAAGGAAGAGTTGTATATGATGCAGCCGGAAGGTTTTGTCGATCCTAAGAATGCTAACAAAGTATGCAAGCTCCAGCGCTCAATCTATGGGCTGGTGCAAGCATCTCGGAGTTGGAACATTCGCTTTGATGAGATGATCAAGGCGTTTGGGTTTACACAGACTTACGGAGAAGCCTGTGTTTACAAGAAAGTGAGTGGGAGCTCTGTAGCATTTCTCATATTATATGTGGATGACATACTATTGATGGGAAATGATATAGAATTCTTGGAAAGTATAAAGGCCTATTTGAATAAGTGTTTTTCAATGAAGGACCTTGGAGAAGATGCTTATATATTAGGCATCAAGATCTATAGAGATAGATCGAGACGCCTCATTGGTCTTTCGCAAAGTACATACCTTGACAAGATATTGAAGAAGTTCAATATGGATCAGTCCAAGAAGGGGTTCTTGCCTGTATTGCAAGGTGTGCAGTTGAGCACGGCTCAATGCCCGACCACGGCAGAAGATAGAGAAAAGATGAGTGTCATCCCCTATGCCTCGGCCATAGGGTCTATTATCTATGCCATGCTGTGTACCAGACCTGATGTAAACCTTGCCGTAAGTTTGGTAGGAATGTACCAAAGTAATCTCGGCATGGAACACTGGACAGCGGTCAAGAATATCCTGAAGTACCTGAAGAGGACTAAGGACATGTTTCTCGTTTATGGAGGTGACGAAGAGCTCGTCGTAAAGGGTTACGTCGACGCTAGCTTCGACACAGATCTGGATGACTCGAAGTCACAGACCGGATACGTGTATATTTTGAATGGAGGAGCAGTAAGCTGGTGCAGTTGCAAGCAAAGCGTCGTGGCGGGATCTACATGTGAAGCGGAGTACATGGCAGCCTCGGAGGCAGCACAGGAAGCAGTCTGGATGAAGGAGTTCATTACCGACCTAGGGGTGATTCCCAATGCGTCGGGCCCAATGACTCTCTTCTGTGACAACACTAGAGCCATTGCCCTTGCGAAGGAGCCCAGGTTTCACAGGAAGACCAGGCATATCAAGCGTCGCTTCAACTCCATTCGTGAAAGTGTTCAAAATGGAGACATAGATATTTGTAAAGTACATACGGACCTGAATGTAGCAGATCCGTTGACTAAACCTCTCCCTAGAGCAAAACATGATCAACACCAGGACGCAATGGGTGTTCGATTCATCACAATGTAACTAGATTATTGACTCTAGTGCAAGTGGGAGACTGTTGGAAATATGCCCTAGAGGCAATAATAAATGGTTATTATTATATTTCTTTGTTCATGGTAATTGTCTATTGTTCATGCTATAATTGTATTGTCCGGAAATCGTAATACATGTGTGAATACATAGACTACAACGTGTCCCTAGTAAGCCTCTAGTTGACTAGCTCGTTGATCAACAGATAGTCATGGTTTCCTGACTATGGACATTGGATGTCATTGATAACGGGATCACATCATTAGGAGAATGATGTGATGGACAAGACCCAATCCTAAGCATAGCATAAAAGATCGTGTAGTTTCGTTTGCTAGAGCTTTTCCAATGTCAAGTATCTTTTCCTTAGAACATGAGATCGTGCAACTCCCGGATACCGTAGGAGTGCTTTGGGTGTGCCAAACGTCACAACGTAACTGGGTGACTATAAAGGTACACTACGGGTATCTCCGAAAGTGTCTGTTGGGTTGGCACGGATCGAGACTGGGATTTCTCACTTCGTGTGACGGAGAGGTATCTCTGGGCCCACTCGGTAATGCATCATCATAATGAGCTCTATGTGACTAAGGCGTTAGTCATGGGATCATGCATTGCGGTACGAGTAAAGAGATTTGCCGGTAACGAGATTGAACAAGGTATTGGGATACCGACGATCGAATCTCGGGCAAGTAACATACCGATTGACAAAGGGAATTGCATACGGGATTGATTGAATCCTCGACACCGTGCTTCATCCGATGAGATCATCGTGGAACATGTGGGAGCCAACATGGGTATCCAGATCCCGCTGTTGGTTATTGACCGGAGAGGCGTCTCGGTCATGTCTGCATGTCTCCCGAACCCGTAGGGTCTACACACTTAAGGTTCAGTGACGCTAGGGTTGTAGAGATATGTGTATGCGGAAACCCGAAAGTTGTTCGGAGTCCCAGATGAGATCCCGGACGTCACGAGAGGTTCCGGAATGGTCCAGAGGTGAAGAATTATATATAGGAAGTCAAGTTTCGGCCACCGGGAAAGTTTCGGGGGTTACCGGTATTGTACCGGGACCACCGGAAGGTCCCGGGGGTCCACCGGGTGGGGCCACCTATCCCGTAGGGCCCCGTGGGCTGAAGTGGGAAGGGAACCAGCCCCTAGTGGGCTGGGCGCCCCCCCATGGGCCTCCCCCCATGCGCCTAGGGTTGCAAACCCTAGGGTGGGGGGGCTTCCCACTTGCCTTGGGGGGCAAGTCACCCCCTTGGCCGCCGCCCCCACCCTAGATGGGTTTGGCCGGTGTCCCCCCTCCCAAGGGGGCCTATATAAAGGGGGGGAGGGAGGGCAGCAAGAACACAGCCTTGGGCGCCTCCCTCCTCCCCTGCAACACCTCTCTCTCTCGTATAAGCTCGGCGAAGCCCTGCCGACATCCCGCTGCATCCACCACCACACCGTCGTGCTGCTGGATCTCCATCAACCTCTCCTTCCCCCTTGCTGGATCAAGAAGGAGGAGACGTCGCTGCACCGTACGTGTGTTGAACGCGGAGGTGCCATCCGTTCGGCACTCGGTCATCGGTGATTTGGATCACTGCGAGTACGACTCCGTCATCCACGTTCATTGGAACGCTTGCGCTCGCGATCTACAAGGGTATGTAGATGCACTCCTTTCCCCTCGTTGCTAGTATACTCCATAGATGCATCTTGGTGAGCGTAGGAAAATTTTAAAATTATGCTATGATTCCCAACAGGTCCTGTTCATCCTGCCCTCCACGGGGTCCTGTTCATCTAGCCCCAACCAGCTCGATCGATCGGGGTCCTGTTCATCCAAAGGCAACACCACGGGGTCCTGTTCATCCACCCCCACCAGGAACTGTTCATCCAAACCCCCCAGCAACGCTCACTGTTCATCCAGAGGCAGCATCGATCGGCTTCAGTTAGCAGCAGTAGCGAAGGAATCGCTCGATCGGGTTTAGTTAACAGCCATCGATCGATCGCTCGGGTTCAGTAACGCGTAGCATGCAGTGCAATCACTCGGGTTCAGTTAGAGCCCAACGCCTCGCTCGGGTTCAGTTAGAGCCAACGCCTCGCACACACGTGCGTACGTGTACGAGAGAAACGTGCATCGCTCGGCCCCCGACCTCCCACCGTAACCGGGAACTCCCCGAAATTTTCCTCGCCCTCGCTTCTACCACGGTTTTTTCCGTCATGGACGGCCCAAAGAATGTCATGCAGCTGCGTCTCCGGCCCGCCCAGGACGAAAAGCCCATTTTCTGTCATGATTTTTTGTCATAGAAGTAGGAGCCCACCACATCTATGATGATACCGGGTTTTTCCACAATTATCGTCATAGAAGTGTCATATGTATGACAGAAAAAAATTCGTTCGGCCCAAATGTCACGGATGTGTCTGTTTTTTGTAGTGATAGTCCACCTCGATAATATCATAGTAGTGCTTAGGTGAAGCCCTGCGTCGGTAGAACATCATCATCGTCACCACGTCGTCGTGCTGACGGAACTATCCCTCAAAGCTCGGCTGGATCGGAGTTCGAGGGACGCCATCGGGTTGAACGTGTGCAGAACTCGGAGGTGCCGTGCGTTCGGTACTTGATCGGTCGGATCGTGAAGACGTAGGACTACATCAACCGCGTTGTGCTAACGCTTCCGCTTTCGGTCTACGAGGGTACGTGGACAACACTCTCCCCTCTCGTTGCTATGCATCACCATGATCCTGTGTGTACGTAGGAATTTTTTTAAATTACTACGTTCCCCAACACACCCTACTCCCTCCGCTGGCCTGGCCGCACGCAATCAACTGCCTCCTTATTACGTGAAAAAAATGATTCCTCCCACTGACATCTGGGGCGCACCTGTTGGGAGGCTGACATGTGGGCCTACTAAGTTGACGCGTATGCAGGGCTTGTCAACTTAGTCAACAAACGATTCTAGCAGCAGTGACCGTTGGATTCAAATCGAACGGTCCTACTGCTTCTTCAATAGCTGCTCTTCTTGCACCAGGCGCCCAAACCAGCGCTGGCGAGACCGCCTGCTCCTGCCTCCCGTGGCCGGTTGTGCTGCCGCGGAAGCCTCACCGCCCCTGCTACTCCCACCGCTGGCCAGGCCATGCGGCGACGGCAGCCTCACACCGCAGCCGAACCAGTGAACCTTCGTGCTCCTCTCCGCGTGGGCATCCACTGCCGCATCTTCCCCGGCTCCGCGTCGTCCCCTTCCTAGGCCTCGCTGTCGTCCACCGCCCTGGTGCTCTCGGCGCGGCGTGGTCAACGTGGTCAAGGAACGACTTCCATCGAAAGAGTACTGTACGTGGAGAGGCTGACAGCTGGGTCCTCGGCCGCAGCAAGGAAGTGCCTCCTTATTACGCGCAAAGTAATTATTCCTCCACCTGACAGCAGGGGCCCACCGGACGGGCCACCTTATTTCGCGAAAAAAACGTTTCCCCCCTGATTGCTGGGACCGACCAGCTACATCTTCACACGCAAGGAAGTGCCTGACAATCGGGACCCACCTGGTCGAAGCGTACGTAGAGATGTTATTCTGGTCGCGAACGTGTACGTACATACTGGTCGATGTAGCGGCGCGCACGTGTGGTAGTAGAGGCGCGCACGTAGCATGTACACGTACGTACAACGGCCAGGGTGCAAGAATGTAAATACGGCCACGTACGTACATACGGGCGGGGTCTCGAATGCCTACTCGCGCATACGTACGGCCAGGGCTCGTGTACATGGTTGGGTCAGAACGGAGAAACTGCGTCGTCATCATGTTCAAGGGGAGCCAACCGGCTGGGTCGGAACAGAATGCGTCGTCGTGTTCATCGGGAGCCAACCGGCTTGGACGGAACAGCCGATGGAAACGAGGCCTAGCGTACCGTAGAACGGAGGAAACGGCCTTGTGTTCGACCGGCCACGGACGAAACGGGATCCTGTTCATCGGGAGGGGTCTGGCGTACCGTAAAACGGAGGAAACAGACTTCTGTTGGACCTCCTACAGTCGAAACGGGGTCCTGTTGACCGGGAGGGGTGTGGCGTGATACGTCTCCAACATATCTATAATCTTTGATTGTTCCATGCTATATTATATTCTGTTTTGGATGTTTAATGGGCTCTATTATACACTTTTATATTATTTTTGGGACTGACCTATTAACCAAAGGCCCAGCCCAGATTGCTGTTTTTTTTGCCTATTTCAGTGTTTCGAAGGAAAAGGATATCAAACGGAGTCCAAACGGAATGAAACCTTCGGGAACGTGATTTTCGGAACAAACGTGATCCAGAGGACTTGGAGTGTACGTAAAGCAATTGACGAGGAGGGCACGAGGCAGGGGGCGCGCCTACCCCCCTGGGCGCGCCCTCCACCCTCGTGGGCCCCTCGTTGCTCCAGCGACGTACTTCTTCCTCCTATATATATCCATATACCCTGGAAACACCATATACGGAGCAAATACCCTATTTCCACCGCCGCAACTCTCTGTACCCATGAGATCCCATCTTGGGGCCTTTTCCAGCGCTTTGCCGGAGGGGGCATTGATCACAGAGGGCTTCTACATCAACACCATAGCCTCTGCGATGATGTGTGAGTAGTTTACCTCAAACCTTCGGGTCCATAGTTATTAGCTAGATGGCTTCTTCTCTCTCTTTGGATCTCAATACAAAGTTCTCCTCGATCTCCTTGGAGATCTATTCGATGTAATCTTCTTTTGCAGTTTGTTTGTCGAGATCCGATAAATTGTGGGTTTATGATCAAGATTATCTATGAACAATATTTGAATATCCTCTGAATTCTTTTATGTATGATTGGTTATCTTTGCAAGTCTCTTCGAATTATCAGTTTGGCTTGGCCTACTAGATTGATCTTTCTTGCAATGGGAGAAGTGCTTAGCTTTGGGTTCAATCTTGCGGTGCTCGATCCCAGTGACAGAAAGGGAAACGACACGTATTGTATTGTTGCCATCGAGGATAAAAATATGGGGTTTATATCATATTGCATGAGTTTATCCCTCTACATCATGTCATCTTACTTAAAGCATTACTCTGTTCTTATGAACTTAATACTCTAGATGCATGCTGTATAGCGGTCGATGTGTGGAGTAATAGTAGTAGATGCAGAATCGTTTCGGTCTACTTGTCGCGGACGTGATGCCTATATACATGATCATACCTAGATATTCTCATAACTATGCTCAATTATATCAATTGCTCGACAGTAATTCGTTTACCCACGGTAATACTTATGCTCTTGAGAGAAGCCACTAGTGAAACCTATGGCCCCCGGGTTTATTTTCCATCATATTAATCTCCCATCAACAAGCTATTTCTATTGTCATTTATTTTACTTTTTACTCTTTATCATAAAAATACCAAAAATATTATCTTATCATATCTATCAGATCTCGCTCTCGCAAGTGACCGTGAAGGGATTGACAACCCCTTTATCGCGTTGGTTGCGAGGTTCTTATTTGTTTGTGTAGGTGCGTGGGACTCGCGCGTGGGCTCCTACTAGATTGATACCTTAGTTCTCAAAAACTGAGGGAAATACTTACGCTACTTTACTGCATCACCCTTTCCTCTTCAAGGGAAAACCAACACACTGCTCAAGAGGTAGCATGGCGTACCGCAAAACAGAGGAAACGGACTTGTGTTGGAGCGCTACTGTCGAAACAGGGGTCCTGTTCATCGGGAGGGGTGTGGCATACCGCAAAACGGGACTCCACAGGATACTGTTCATCTCCACCGTCGACCTCCTCCAGCTCCACGGGCTACTGTTCATCCACCGTCGACCTCCTCCGGCCTCCACCCGCGACTGTTCATCCACGGGCTCCTATTCATCCAGCCTCCACCGCGCGCTCCTCCACCGGCTACTGTTCAACCAGCCTCTCCACGGGGTCCTGTTCAACCACCCCTCGACAGGCTACTGTTCATCCAGCCCTCCACCGACTACTGTTCAACCAGCCCTCCACCGGGTACTGTTCAACCTGCCCTCCACGGGGTCCTGTTCATCCACCGGCTCGATCGATCGGGGTCCTGTTCATCCAGCGTTAACGACCTCTACTACCACGGGGTCCTGTTCATCCAACCCCCCACCGGGAACTTTCATCCAACCCCCCCCCCCAACAACGCTCACTGTTCATCAAGGGAAGGAGGCAGCAGGGTTCGATCGGCTTTACTTAGTAGCAGTAGCGAAGGAATCGCTCGATCGGGTTTAGTTAAAAGCCATCGGTTGATCGCTCGGGTTCAGTAACGCGTAGCCTGCAGTGCAATCGCTCGGGTTCAGTTAGAGCCCAACTCCTCGCTCGGGTTCAGTTAGAGCCCAACGCCTTGCACACACACGCGTACATACGAGAGAAACGCGCATCGCTCGGCCCCTGACCAGCCACTGTAACCAGGAACTCCCCGATATTTTCCTCGCCCTCGCTTCTACCACGGTGTTTTCCGTCATGGACGGCCCAAAGAATGTCATGCAGCTGCGTCTTCGGCCCGCCCAGGACGAAAAGCCCATTTTCTGTCATGATTTTTTGTCATAGAAGTAGGACCCCACCACATCTATGATGATACCGAGTTTTGTCACAATTATCGTCATAGAAGTGTCATAAGTATGACAGGAAAAAAATTCGTTCGGCCCAAAATGTCAAGGATGTGTCTTTTTTTGTAGTGTTAGCATTCCTAAGTTGGTTTTCATCATATCCCCTTTGATTTCCCGGAACAATCCAAGAATGATGTTGATTAACATTATTGAAAACTTGTTGGATTATATCTAAAACGGGGACTTCTTTTTTAAGATTCTCATCAAAGATTTTATTATCCCCAAGCAAATGCCTTAGCACATAATCACTATTGTAAAGAATTTCATCTATCACGGGCTTTTCACGATTCATACCATAAAAATCAAAGATTTCCCTAGCTTCCCGTATTATGTAGTCAAATTCATTCATAAGAACGAGAGTGGCCAATTTTTTAGCTTTAGGGTTCTTTATAACGGGAAGCTCAAAAAACAATCTTTGCAAAGTAGGATGAGTACGGATAAATTTGCTTTCAAGTTTCAGAACTAGTGCTGAAATAGCATCCGCATAAGATCTAGTAGTCCTAAGTATAGGAGCATCATCAAGACTTAGATTTCCAACACAATTGAAAAAATTCTTGGATACGTTCTTTTCCCATAACATTCCCTTGCCCCAAAATAAAAGTTTTAGCATCCAGATTGCCCGTACTTCCAATCTTAGGAGTTAGGCCATCATCTATTGGTGCCATACCGAAATCACTCATGATTGTAAGCAAAGGATAGATCTTATGAGAAAACGGCGAACAAAAAAGACGGCGAATAAAATGGCAAATTTTTTGTGAAGTGGGTGAGAGGAAAATGAGAGGCAAATGGCAAATAATGCAAATTGCAAGGAGATGAGATTTGTGATTAGGAACCTAGTATATGTTGAAGATCCTCCCCAAAAACGGCGCCGGAAATTCCTTTTGATGCGGCTTGAAGCTACGTCGGTATTTCCCCAAAGAGGAAGGGATGATGCAGCACAACGACGGTAGGTATTTACCTCAGTGATGAAACCAAGGTTATCGAACCAGTAGGAGAACCAAGCAACACAACGTAAACAGCACCTGCACACAAATAACAAATACTGGCAACCCGACGTGTAAAAGGGGTTGTTAATCCCTTTCGAGTAGCGGCGCCTCATGGTAGGCAAACGGACGTGAATAAATTGTAGTAGATTGATAGATCGAATGCCAAATAAAATAAATAAGAATAAATTGCAGTAAGGTATTTTTGTATTTTTGGTTTAATATATCTGAAAATAAAAGCAAAGGAAAAGTAGATCGCAAAGGAAAATATATGAGAAAGAGACCCGGAGGCCGTAGGTTTCACTAGTGGCTTCTCTCAAGAAAAATAGCAAACGGTGGGTAAACAAATTACTGTTGGGCAATTGATAGAACTTCAAATAATCATGACGATATCCAGGAAGTGATCATTATATATGCATCACATCCAAGATTAGTAGAGCAACTCCTGCCTACATCTACTACTATTACTCCACACATTGACCGCTATCCAGCATGCATCTAGTGTATTAAGTTCATGGAGAAACGGAGTAATGCAATAAGAACGATGACATGATGTAGACAAGATCTATTTATGTAGAAATACACCCCATCATTTTATCCTTAGTAGAAACGATACATACGTGTCGGTTCCCCTTCTGTCACTGGGATCAAGCACTGTAAGATCGAACCCACTACAAAGCACCTCTTCCCATTGCAAGATAAATAGATCAAGTTGGCCAAACAAAACCCAAATATCAGAGACGAAATACGAGGCTATAAGCAATCATGCATATAAGAGATCAAAGAAACTCAAATAACTTTCATGGATATAAAAAGATAGATCTGATCATAAACTCAAAGTTCATCTGATCCCAACAAACACACCGCAAAAAGAGTTACATCATATGGATCTCCAAGAGACCATTGTATTGATAATCAAAAGAGATAGAGGAAGCCATCTAGCTACTAACTACGGACCCGAAGATCTACAAAGAACTAGTCACGCATCATCGGAGAGGCACCAATGGAAGTGGTGAACCCCTCCATGATGGTGTCTAGATTGGATCTGGTGGTTCTGGACTACGGCGTCTGGAATTGATTTTCGTCGACTCCCCTAGGGTTTCTGGAATATTGGGGTATTTATAGAGTAAAGAGGCGGTCTGGGGGGCACCCGACGTGGGCGCAACCCACCAGGGCGCGCCTGGGCCTTCTGGCGCACCCTGGTGGGTTGTGCTCCCCTCGGAGCACCCCCCAGGTGCTTCTTCCATTGGTTGTCTTCTGGTCCAAAACAATCTCCAAAAAGTTTCGATGTGTTTGGACTCCGTTTGGTATTGGTTTCGTGCGATGTAAAAAACATGCAGAAAACAGAAACTGGCACTTGGCACTATGTTAATAGGTTAGTACCAAAAAATGATATAAAATGATTATAAAACATCCAAAATTGATAATATAACAGCATGGTACAATAAAAAATTATAGATATGTTGGAGACGTATCAAGGGGCGGCCGGTTGGAGAAGATAGGATGGCTTTAGCTATAGCACGCGTTAGGATAAAGCGCTACTGCTAAATGACATAGCAGTAGCGCGTTTAGGAAATAGGCGCTATTGTTATACCTAGTCTGGCGGCAAGGTCGTGGCAATTGTAGTAGTAGCGATGTTTCTTCCTGACGCGCTACTGCTATGTGGATATCAGTAGCGCGGTTTGTTGTAAAGCGCTACTGCTAAGTAGCAGTAGCGCCTTTTTTTAAACGGCGCCTGCTGGTAATATTCTGTCTATAAGATTTTCCCTAGTAGTGTAGATGGCTGCAACTTATCATGTTGCCGATATCTATACGTCGAGTAAGAGTTACGATATAGGGTTACGGTCTACACTCAAATTGACGTTGGTGTTGATGGGACCCCACACCCTTATGCTATGTTTCTGTTGTGATATATATATATATATATATATATATATATATATATATAAGGTATACTCTAGATCTACGGTATTTATTTTACATGTGATATTATGGTATTTCATCGAAGTACTGTGTGTGCCAGCATACTGATCCAAGGATGGGATAGAAAGCACAGAGACTTGACCGTATTCGGTCGGGTCGCTATAGAGATGGTATCGGAGCACATGCTGATTGTAGGACGTGACCCTAAAAACTGGAAACCCCTAGGACAGGATATGTCCAAAACTTTATTTTTCAAAAAGATCATTTATTTCTCGTCTTCCCTGATTTTACAAATAGTCCCTCTTACCTCAGATAGTTAGAATATACCCCTTTCCCTTTTGACCTCACATAGAATCAACTAATTAAGGACCACTTCAGAGTAAAAGGATTCCATCATGCAGAATTGCGGCTACAACAGTTGAAGACCGAAGACCCTGAAGAATCCCAATACTTATATGAACTTTAGAAGACCAAACCCCTGTTATATACTTATGTTAGATACGATGATTTATGAGCTATCATTTTGTGATGTTTTTTCGACAGCCGTGGATAAAACCAATTTTCAAAACTAGTTTGTTTGCATGGGTATCTTTCTCTCGCTCTCTCTTATCTCACCCAAAAGCCCTTGGAGATGAATGGAGATGGACTCGTATTTCCTTGATCGATGACTCAGCTGGAGGTAGAAGAGTGGATGCAGAACATGGAAGATCACATGAAGGAAATACGATGTTGGAAGCGCATATATGATTTTGTACTCCCTGCGGTATTTCACACAAGGTGCTTTAACATGGTGGAAGATGCATCAAGCTATACAACGATGGAAAGGAGCAAAAACCTGGGAGGAATTCAAGATGACTCTACTAAGATCTCATCTCATCCAGAAGCCCTGTGACAGTAAAATGAAGAAACCTTGTGCATGCAAGATCTATGGATAAATAGGACACACCCATGAAGAACACAAGGATGGATGCCCTCATTGTGAAGGAAATCACCCAGCTGAAGAATGCCCGACTAGGTGTCGGTGTACAAAAGAAGGGGCGCACCTTTGTACCCCTTTACTTGTGCACGGGCAGTCGGAGCCACGCCCACGGCCGCACCAAGCAGGACAGGGGAGGTGAACCGAGGTAAAACCGAAGCCCAAGATAGCCAAGGCAACGCCAAGGCCAAGAAGCACAAAGAGCAGGGAGGCGAAGCAGGTTCCCCCGGCAAGACCCTGCCTCGGCAAGACCCTTGCCGAGGCGGCTCGCCCACGCCAGCGTAGTGAGCCACCCTTGAGCCCACGGTTTCCAAACACCTTCAAATACGTTGGAACTAGGCCTCGGGAGGCACCTCCGTGGTGGCATGCAGATCTTTGTCAAGACCACGGAACACTCAAGATTAGATGAGTATTAAAAGACAACGGTCCTCGGCAAGATCCTTGCCGAGGAGAGCCACAAGACCCCCGGCAAGATCCTTGTCGGGGACGACAGCGCGCCACGGCAAGACCCTTGCCGGGCCACCCGGCAAGGCCCTTGCCAAGGGCGTCAGCAGGGCCACTGCCAGGCCTGCACCAACCAAGCCTCCACCGCCGTTCGCATGCAGCTGCTAACCCGACCAACTGGGCAGGCACCTGCGTGGCAACATGCAGCTCCCAGGCCAACTCTGCACATGCCTGCATGGCGGCATGCAGATCTTCGTGAAGGCTCCACCACCGCACCACCTCAGCTGCCTGCCTGCCTACATGGCACCGCACACATCGCTGGCCAGGGTGCGTGTCGAAGCGAGGAGGAGCGGCGACGGACGGGACGGGCCTCGCTCCCGCCCCCGATAAAGCTAGGGGACACCTCAGCGGCGCATTAAATGTGTCTTGTCCTGTAATACGGGCGATAAGCTTGTAGTACTGTACGCCTTTCCACCTCCTGTGTGCCACTGTGGCAGCCCCTTTTCGACTATAAAAGGAGGCCCATGGCGTAGTGGAGAGGGATTCGGCTCTTTTGAACCACGCGGCCATCGCAGCTAGTTCAGGAGCTCAAGAACACTCAATACACCCACCAAAGCAGGACTAGGGTTTTACGCATCCTCGCGTCCCGAACCTGGGTAAACGATCCTTGTGCTGATTACTAATCCTGCTCTTCTCACAACCCTGCGCCCCGGCAACCGTAGAAGGGATTCCTGTGATCCCATAGGTGTCGTTCCACACCGACATCTTTGGCGCGCCAGGTAGGGGCGGCGCAATTGTGAGAATTGAAGGAAATATGCCCTAGAGGCAATAATAAAGTTATTATTTATTTCCTTATATCATGATAAATGTTTATTATTCATGCTAGAATTGTATTAACCGGAAACTTGATACATGTGTGAATACATAGACAAACAGAGTGTCACTAGTATGCCTCTACTTGACTAGCTCGTTGATCAAAGATGGTTATGTTTCCTAGCCATAGACATGAGTTGTCATTTGATTAACGGGATCACATCATTAGGACAATGATGTGATTGACTTGACCCATTCCGTTAGCTTAGCACTCGATCGTTTAGTATGTTGCTATTGCTTTCTTCATGACTTATAGATGTTCCTATGACTATGAGATTATGCAACTCCCGTTTACCGGAGGAACACTTTGTGTGCTACCAAACGTCACAACGTAACTGGGTGATTATAAAGGTGCTCTACAGGTGTCTCCGAAGGTACTTGTTGGGTTGGCGTATTTCGAGATTAGGATTTGTCACTCCGATTGTCGGAGAGGTATCTCTGGGCCCTCTCGGTAATGCACATCACTTAAGCATTGCAACTAATAAGTTTGTTGCGAGATGATGTATTACGGAATGAGTAAAGAGACTTGCCGGTAACGAGATTGAACTAGGTATTAAGATACCGACGATCGAATCTCGGGCAAGTAACATACCGATGACAAAGGGAACAACGTATGTTGTTATGCGGTTTGACCGATAAAGATCTTCGTAGAATATGTGGGAGGTAATATGGGCATCCAGGTCCCGCTATTGGTTATTGACCGGAGACGTGTCTCGGTCATGTCTACATAGTTCTCGAACCCGTAGGGTCCGCACGCTTAACGTTACGATGACAGTTATTATGAGTTTATGAGTTTTGATGTACCGAAGGAGTTCGGAGTCCCGGATGAGATCGGGGACATGACGAGGAGTCTCGAAATGGTCGAGACGTAAAGATCGATATATTGGACGACTATATTCGGATATCGGAAAGGTTCCGAGTGATTCGGGTATTTTTCGGAGTACCGGAGAGTTACGGGAATTCGTATTGGGCCTTAATGGGCCATACGGGAAAGGAGAGAAAGGCCCCAAAGAGTGGCCGCACCCCTCCCCATGGACTAGTCCGAATTGGACTAGGGAGGGGGGGCGCCCCCTTCCTTCCTTCTCCTTCTCCCTTCCCTTCTCCTACTCCAACAAGGAAAGGAGGAGTCCTACTCCCGGTGGGAGTAGGACTCCCCGCTTGGCGCGCCCTCCTCCTAGGCCGGCTGCCTCCCCCCTTGCTCCTTTATATACGGGGGCAGGGGGGCACCCCATAGACACAACAATTGATCTATTGATCTCTTAGCCGTGTGCGGTGCCCCCCTCCACCATATTACACCTCGATAATATCGTAGCGGTGCTTAGGCGAAGCCCTGCGTCGGTAGAACATCATCATCGTCACCACGCCGTCGTGCTGACGAAACTCTCCCTCAACACTCGGCTGGATCGGAGTTCGAGGGACGTCATCGAGCTGAACGTGTGCTGAACTCGGAGGTGTCGTATGTTCGGTACTTGATCGGTCGGATCGTGAAGACGTACGACTACATCAACCGCGTTGTGTGAACGCTTCCGCTTTCGGTCTATGAGGGTACATGGACAAAACTCTCCCCTCTCGTTGCTATGCATCACCATGATCTTGCGTGTGCGTAGGAAATTTTTTGAAATTACTACATTCCCCAACAAGAATCTGGTCTAGTAGTTGGCTTAGCAGTTCTTCATCGCCATGGCTCCCAAGAAGGAGACGGCCAGGAGAAAAGGGCGCCGCCCACGAACGCGAAGGACGCCCGCGCGGCAACAGAAGAGCTAAGTCATTCAGAGCCTTGAGTTTATTCCTTTTATATATAAGGTTATCGTCCTCGGAGATCTTGTCTATGTATGAAAAACCTGCATGCAAAGGGGCCTTCCCGCAATTGGCAACGCCCTTGTTCTGTTTCGAGTCCACTCAACAGCTCAAGCGGCCGCGTCGAGAGTGGCAGGGTAGCCTTCCGCACTTGGCAACTCTCTCGACTCTGACTCGAGTCAAGCTCGACAGTTCGGGCTGCCGCGCTAAGGGCGGTAAGGTGGTTTGCCCGGTAGCAAGCACACCGGCAGGCCAATGGGGATCCGTCCCCAAGACGCCGCCCTGGGTTTACGTGCCGGCAAACCTACCCAGTTAACGTAGGGTGGACATACAAAGGAAAATCGAACAGGAAAATAACATGCATAATATCAAAAGTTCTGCAGAGTCATATTACATCAAATTGTTGTTGCGGTTCTAACTAAAGATAGCAATTGTCTTGGTCGTGAACATGCAGCGGCGATAAGAAACGGGGTGCCTAATCCCGGTGATGGCCCTCCACCCTCAGAATTCCACCGACACAGCTCATGATGGGCTTGATACGCTCCCTGAGCGGCGCAAGGTCAGTATCCTCCGGCAAGCTCTCCAGCGCGGCGTCGAAGTCGAGGTCGGGGTACCAGTACGCCACCTTGGTGAGGACCTTGGTCATGGCGCCCTGGCAAAGCCTCCGGGCCTTGTCGGCCAGCGAGGCCGCCCGGTTGGCGTGAAGCTGCTCCAGAGCCTCGAGAACGCACATGAAGAATAGGGTCAGCTTGGCGTTGGTGGTCCCGCTGCGCTCTGGGGCGTACCTCACGTTTGGCATCCCCATGGTAGCCAGCTGCGCGGTGATCCTGCCGGCGATGTCCTCGAGGCGGCCGATCCAGCGGTTCACGCCCTCCTTGAAATCTTTATGCTCGGCGGCCTCGTTCTTCTGCAGCTGCTTCTCGGTCTCCAGCTCCTTGGCCAGGGTCCCCTCCCGGGCTTTGGCCTCCGTGAGCATCCCCTCGAGGCCCTCCAGCTTCAGCGTGATGTCCTTGATGGACTTGTTGGCCTTGGAGAGCTCCTCAGCCCTGCTGATGGCCGCGCCCTGCGCCTCCGTCAGGGCGCTGTTGAGCGTGTCCTTCTCCTGGGAGAGCTTCAGGGCCTGCTCCTTCAGCTCATTCCGCTCCACCTCCAGCTCCTTCACCATGCCGGCGTGAACCAGAGCCTGGGCATCGAGCGCCTCCCTGTGGCTCTGCTCTAGCTCTTGGGTCCGCTGCAAGACAAGTTTCTCCACCTCCTCGTCCTTGGCGCAGAGTTTGGCGTCGAGGTCCACCTCGCGCTTGGCGAGGTCCTCCTCCTGGGAGTTCAGCGAGGCCTGGTGCTGGGTTCGGGCGGCCTCGGCTTCCGCGGCCAATCCCGCCGCCGTCTCCTGGGCCTTCTCGATGTCGGCCAGCTTCATGGTGAGCTCCACGTCGCGCTAGGCTAGCTCGCCCTGGGCGGCGTTCAGCTCGTCGCGAGCCTGGCGGAACCAGTCCTGCGTCTCGGCGACGCGCTTCTGGAGGTCTGCCTCCGCCTTCTCCGCCACCGCCATCCTGGACCTAGCTTTGTCCAGGCGGGCACGGTGGAGCGCCTAATGCCTCCGGAAGTTGGCGCCCATGGCATGGAGCAGCCACTCCTCCTGGGAGCCATCGCCACCAACGCTTGGCTCGTCGACGACCTCAAGCCCGGCGGCGGCAAGCACTTCGTCATCAAACACCTCTCCCTCGACGGGTGTCCTGGTGTTCGACGCACCTAGAAGGTGGACGAACAAGTCGTCACTCACCCTCAGGTACTTGCCGCAGACAGAAGCAGCAGAGGAGGAAGGCTGGTCATCAGCCACCTCCTCCTCCTCCTCGGTAGCGACCTTGCCGGCCCCCCGGCAGGCCCCTTGCCGGCCTCCTCAGCGGTGGCCTTGCCGGCCTCCCCGGCAGGCCCCTTTGCGGTGTCCTTAGTAGCGCCCTTGGCGGCCTCCTCGGCGGCAATCTTCTCGGTGTCTGCCTCGGCGGCCTTGGCGACGTCCTCAATGATGGCGTCCACGTCCTCTGGGTCCACCGAGGAGGAATCTGGACACCAAAGAAGGGAGTGAGGCAAGACCAAGACCAAGAGGGAAAAAAACAGGGACGAAAGGCGAGAGGCTTACCCGTGCCAGGCTGAGGAACAGAGGTCTCCTCCCCGCCGGCATCTGGCGCCGAGGCGAAGCCCCCAACACCCAAGTTCTCCTCCTCCTCCTCCATGTGCGTGGGCTCGGGGCTTGGCGCCCTTGCCGAGGACGCCCCTCGGGGCGGCGTGGTTGATGCGGGCGGCGTGTTAGGAGTAGCCCTCCGTGGCTCCTCCTCCTGCTACTCTCCTCCTGCATACACGGCAAGGTCAGCACCAAAGCATCGTACCCATGACACATGTCGACGAGGCGTGAGTGAGGAGCTTACGCTAGGGGCTACGCCAGGGGCTGCTGTCCGGGCTGCTCAGCACCACCAGAGGCGCCCTTGAAGTACCAGCCGGGGGCTGGCCGCCCGCCGAGGTCTTGGCCCTCTTCACCCTCTGGGCCAGCGTCTCCGCATCCCTGCAAAGATGAAAACGAGTCAGGACAAGCGACACAGATTGAGGAGACAGAGATGACGAAAAAAAGCGAGATACTTACTCGTCATCCACCTCCTCCGTTGTTGTTTTCCTCTTCCTCCTCAGGCTGAGGGATCCGAAGTCGAAGGTAACCCCCGCGTCGGCGTCCGCCAGAGGAGGGGGGAGGGCGGAGTCTGGGCGCGCTTGGGCGAAGAGGAGGCGGATGCTCTCTTCTTCGCTGCCGCGGCCTTCACCACTCTCTTCGCCGCTGCGGCCCTCGTCTAACGCGCGGACTCCTCCGGAGACTTTGGCCACCGTGTGACCCTGATAGGCCGTACCGGCTCGCCAGAAGTGGCCCGCCCCAAGACTCGCCCTCTTCCCATGGCTGGAGGGTCAACAGCCCCGGCCCCCTCCTCCGATGACTCGTCGGCCGCATCCTCAACCAGAGGAGCCTCGGTGCCGGCACTGCTGGCTTCCCCGGCGGCCGCTGCCCACCGGGGCGAGCTCCTCCTCCTCCGCGGCCGTCGCAACCTTGTCCTCCACACCACCAGCGCTGCCGACCTCCTCGGCAAGCTGCGCTTCCCTCGCCCTGGTGGCAATGTAGTCCAGTTCCACCTGGGTGGTGTCCTGGACGAGCAGCCGCTCGGCGTCAGCGTTGATGTACCCCTCGTGCAGGGTGTCGAAGAACTGCTGCACCTGGATGTCCTCCGGCTCGACCGAGCTCGGGTCAGGGCCATGCGCGTTGCAGTCCGGCATCATGGCGATGATGTCGGTCCGGCGCGAATTATTACACAGCGGGACCACTCCCGCCGGCAACTTGAAGACCTTGCTGGCCTTCGCGGCGGCCCTCGCGACCTTGCCGGTCCGCTCAACTTCGCTGTCACGGTCCGCATCAAGCTGGAAGAGCCACTGGCAAAAATGGGCATGCCCCATCACGGTGAAATTGTGGTCGAGGCCGGGGCGAAGCCGCATGATGTCGGCGGGGTTTGTGAAGAGCCAGGCTGGCCTCCCCTTGTTATGCAGTGGAGCGATCCGGCGGCGGATGAAGTCCGCCCCAATCAACTCGAGGGTGAGCCCGCCTCGGTAAGCCGAAGGATCCTGGTGGTGGCGATCGTGAGCTTCTCGTCATCGGCATCGACGTCGCTCCAATCGCTTCTGCGGACCGGCGGCGCCCGGCGAACTTCGTAGAACGCCGGCGGGTCCTTCTCTTCGATCCAGCACCACCGGCCCCGCCATTCTTCCCACCTCTCCTTCATGGCGCCATCCGGGTACCCTCCCTTGGACCTTGGGATCCAGGTGATGCAACTAGAAATGGTGCCTCCCGTTTGGATCCGAGGGAAGAAGTAATGGCAGAAAAGCGCCGTGTTGGGGTGCACCCCGGCGAAACCTTCGCAGACGTGCGCGAAAAGGGCCATGCACGCCGCAGCATTCGGGGTGAAATCCAAAAGGCGGAAGCCAAAGGTGTGCATGATGTCGCTGAAGAAATCAGAGAAGGGAGGACAAAGCCCGCAAGAAAAATAGTCGACGAAGAAAAGGTACCGATTCGAAGCAGCCTCGGCGCACTTGGCGGGGATGACACGTGTGGCTGGGTGCCCCGACATCTCTCCCCCCGTCTTCACCCCCCACAGGGGCCTGAAGGTTTCCCGGAGCTTGAACACATCCAGTTTCAAGGGGAAGAAGGCGGACTGCGTCCGCTGCACCGCCAGAGCACTCTCCGGCGGCTCCGTCGCTCCGGCATCCTTGGCCACTCCCTTGCCCTTGGTGGATTTGGGCGCCATGGCGGCTGGGGGAGGGGAGGCAAGAAACAGAGGGCGGCGGGAACGCGACGGCGGCGAGCAAGGGCGGAGCTTAGGGAAGAAGAGGAAGGCGGGCGGAGGCTTCTGAGATTGAGATTGCACGAAGGGTAAAGGAACAGTGCGTTCGCGGTTATCCCTTTTTATGGGGAAGGTGCAGGTCGCGCTGCCCATTTACCGCGATGTGACGCACGCTTGCGGGAACCGCCCCACGCATGCCGCCCATGTCACGCGCACCCCTCCATGTCGCGCATTCAGTGCGAGTCGTGGGAAGCGCAGCGCGCGAAAAGTTTTACCACGGTAATAACCGCCCCTCCTGCCCGCGCACCGTTTTGGGCCTGGCCCAACAATGTGTCGCGCTTATGTGTGGCCTAGGGGCCTCCTGTCGGTGTACAAAAGAAGGGGCGCACCTTTGTACCCCTTTACTTGTGCACGGGCAGTCGGAGCCGCGCCCACGGCCGCACCAAGTAGGACAGGGGAGGTGAACCGAGGTAAAACTGAAGCCCAAGACAGCCAAGGCAACGCCAAGGGCAAGAAGCACAAAGAGCAGGGAGGCGAAGCAGGTTCCCCCGGCAAGACCCTTGTCGGGGCGGCTCGCCCACACCAGCGGAGTGAGCCACCCTTGAGGGCACGGTTTTCAAACACCATCAACCACGTTGGAACTAGGGCTCGGGAGGCACCTCCGTGGTGGCATGCAGATCTTTGTCAAGACCAAGGAACACTCAAGATCAGATGAGGATTAAAAGACAACGATCTTCGGCAAGATCCTTGCCGAGGAGAGCCACAAGACCCCCGGCAAGATCCTTGCCGGGGACGACAGCACGCCACGGCAAGACCCTTGCCGGGCCACCCGGCAAGGCCCTCGCCAAGGGCGTCAGCAGGGCCACTGCCAGGCCCGCACCAACCAAGACTCCACCGCCATTCGCATGCAGCTGCCAGCCCGACCAACTGGGCAGGCACCTGCATGGCAACATGCAGCTCCCAGGCCAACTCAGCACACGCCTGCGTGGCGGCATGCAGATCTTTGTGAAGGATCCACCACCGCGCCACCTCAGCTTCCTGCCTGCCTACATGGCACCGCACACATCGCTGGCCACGGCGCATGTCGAAGCGAGGAGGAGAGGCGACGGATGGGACGGGCCTCGCTCCCGCCCCTGGTAAAGCTAGGGGAGACCTCAGCGGCGCATTAAATGCGTCTTGTCCTGTAATACGGGTGATAAGCTCGTAGTACTGTACGCCTTTCCACCTCCTGTGTGCCACTGTGGCAGCCCCTTTTCGACTATAAAAGGAGGCCCATGGCGTACTGGAGAGGGATTCGGCTCTTTTGAACCACACGGCCATCGCAGTTAGTTCAGGAGCTCAAGAACACTCAATACACTCACCAAAGCAGGACTAGGGTTTTACGCATCCTCGCGGCCCGAACCTGGGTAAACGATCCTTGTGCTGATTACTAATCCTGCTCTTCTCACAACCCTGCGCCCCGGCAATCGTAGAAGGGATTCCTGTGATCCCATAGGTGTCGTTCCACACCGACACTGGGCAGGTTACTATTTTCCTATGTGAAGGAACTACGCACTACCCTTCTTAGTGCCACATTTACCCCAGGTAGAACAAATCATCTGGCAACAAAAAGAAGGAATAAAAGAATCCCTCTAGAACCAACCGGAAGTACCTATTATAAAGGAAGAAGTTAAAGATACACATGAAGATAACCAAACACTGCACGAAGACATGCTATTCCTGTGGAGAAGAAGGACATATCTCTCATAATTGCCCGAAGGAGTGTAAAGAGTATCTGGGAGAGTTCCAAACAGTGGAGTTTGAGTATGACCCACATGAAATAGAAGCCTTCATCAGTACGAAGACATCCAGGAAGAAAAGAAAGTATACCAGGAACCACCCAATTCCTACACGGAAGGACCTGAGTTATATCACTTGTTTCAAGTACAAGACCTCAGGTCACTATGCCAATATGTGCCCAGGAAAGGAGCCAAGAAGGCAAGAACCCAAGGAGCAGACACAATCACCAAGAAGCCCTAAGACTTGTTGGAAGTCATCTGTTTACGTGCCAGGAAGCAGGACATTTTTCCATGGAATGTCCAGACAAGAAGAATGCTTGAGCTGAGTATTTCAGATATGAGTACTGGAATAAAGAATATAATAAATGTAGTAGGAAGCACTTTTATAGTCATGAGAATGTGGAGTTGAGTTATGTAATGGAAATCTCGGAGATTGTAATGATTCATGAATAAATAAAGTTAATGTGTCTCGAATGTCATATGTGTAAATATTAAGAGTTATTACTCTATAAACAAAGATTTGACCATTTTCGAGGATATGAGAAATATGGTCTATGGATGAATTTGTGCATTTCATTTCAAAGGTGGTAGTACCCTGTGAGAACACTTGACCAATAGAAACTGAAATCTTAATCCGTAGAGCGGAGTTTGGACCAAATAAGTTGGAGTTTTGTTTTGATATGATGATTCCTCCAAGAATATGAAGGAATGGAGTACAATTGGAACTAAGAATACTAAGAAAGTTAAATGTTGGAATATGGAATAGATAATTCTCGAAGACAAGACAGAGATGTACAAGTATGACATGGTACATAACCCACAGGCCCAAGATTTGATAAGGGGCAGACATAACCTTGTTGAAGGAAGAAATCTGGAAGAATCTATGATTTCATCGGCACACGTATCATAGGAGTTTATGCAAAAGAAACGAGAGTTGTGAAGAAATGATAGATGATTTGTTGGCTTGCAAGAATCAATGGATTTTACCCGAACCTAGTTCGTGGACAAGAGAAATTCTGCAATGCTTGTGAGAATGCCCGAGTGTTAGCAAGCGAGATTCGCTAAACCTTATAAATGGTAATGGTTTGGGTGCGGAATGGATTGATCACCATACCGACTTACTCTTGCTATTTGGAATGGTAAATCTAGAGTGACTAACCCATAGTAGAGAGATGATGATGTGAAAAACCTTAGAATGGTAGGTCGATTGATCCATGTACTGGAAATGGTTGCAAATCATAGGATATACGGTGAGATTTAACCCAACCCATTTTTCCTGCAGGAACTAGTAATTGTTGACCACCATGAGATTTTGATAGTG
Source organism: Aegilops tauschii subsp. strangulata (assembly GCF_002575655.3). Classification (NCBI taxonomy): domain Eukaryota; kingdom Viridiplantae; phylum Streptophyta; class Magnoliopsida; order Poales; family Poaceae; genus Aegilops; species Aegilops tauschii. The sequence continues at coordinate 328,787,995 of NC_053040.3, forward strand.
TTTAGTATTGGCGACTGATCTGACAGCCAAGAAAATCCAGTCTCGAAAGGACCTTATTTTGATGTAAGGACTCAATATTTTGAGAAAAACGTCATGCCTTTACCATAAGAGCACCAGTGAAAGAGTTACCCTGGAGAAAATGAGAAGACTGACATCGTCAACCCTAGGGATAGAGTACATGAGTTTTTTGGAACCGTAACCATGCTTTTAAGGGTGGTAGCATCCCGGACCTTTGTGATGATCAATGGATTTTCAAGAAGAACCCTCCAAACCTAACCTTCTTTTTAGCCTCTCCGAATCTCGAGGACGGGATTCATTTTAAGGGTGGTAGTTTGTAACATCAGAAAATTCTAAATGTTAGAATGTTATATTAAATAAATAATTATGATTGTTTGTTTGATTGTCGCGTGATTGCTTGTGTGAAATTGAGTGAAAACTTGAAAATTTTGAAATTTGAATAATAGGGAATAAAAGGATTTTTCCAAATTTCATCTTGCATTTTGATCTCCATGCATTCAAATTTATTTCAAACACAAAATCCTAGAGTGAAGATGACATGACTTCTTCCATTTGAAATGAAAAAGTTTTTTTGAAAATACTTGAATTCCATTTGAAAATATTTCAAATTCAAAAACTTTATGCAACTCAATGATTTTCATGAGAGGATATGAAATGACTTCTTCAAATTATAAGAAAGAGAGTTGGAAGTTTAAAAGAAGCATTTTGAAAGTCCCTTCTCAAGTTTTCTGAAACCCATTTTCAATTTGAAGGTATTTGTCTTTCCAAATTTCAAATTCTCTGGAAATATTTAAAATGAGAGAAGGTATATGACACTTCAAAATTCAGAGGCAATTAGAAATACATTTGGTCAACGAAAAACAGAAAAGTATTGCAAGTGGTTTGAAATTCAAATTCAAACTCATTTGAAGTTTTATTCAAAAAAAATCTCCTAATAATAAATATATGTAAATAAGGGTAAAATGGTTCCCTTCAATGAAAAATTAGGAGAAAATAAATTGAAATCATTTTGGTATTTTAAAAATATTTTTATTGGTTCTTATTGCAACAATAGCACTGTTTGAATTTTTGTGGACTTTATTTGAACTGGAAAAATAGTCCATCTTATTCTTTGTACTTTTCTGAACATTTTGGTATATAATATGTCTAGGTAAAGTTTTTATTTATTTTCTTTATTTTATTTCCTTTCTATGTTTTATTTTAAAATAGGAAGGCAATTTCCATTAAAATGAAATATGCCCGCAGCCCACCTTGCGGATCCGGCCCAACTAAGCGCGCGCGCACCGAATCTGGATCGGATTGGTTGACCGATCCGATCAGATCCCTCCCTCTCTCCCTCTTACATGCGGACCCCACCGTCCAATCTCCCCTCGCCCGTGCTCACCTTTCCCAACCTCCCATTTCTCTTCCTTCCTCACTAGAGCACTGCATCGGCAAACCCACCCCGAGCCGATCTCATTTCAATTCTGGCCGTGCCCTGATAACCCACAAGTATAGGGGATCGTTTGTAGCCTTTTTCGACAAATAAGAGTGTTGAACCCAACGAGGATCTAAAGGTAGAACAAATATTCCCTCAAGTTCTATCGACCACCAATACAACTCTACGCACGCTTAACGTTTGCTTTACCTAGAACAAGAATAAAACTAGAAGTACTCTGTAGGTGTGGATAGGTTTGCAAGATAATAAAGAATGTGAAAATAAAAGTTAGGTGTTGTTTAAATAAAGAAAAAAATTAAGTTTAGTAAAACGAGTGTGGATTAGTGGTGGTAGGATTTGCAGAATTGTCCCTTAGCAATTGACTACGTTGCTAGACCGATAGCAAGTTTTTATGTGGGAGAGGTCACTGCTAGCATGCCGTCCCTTACTTGGAATTCTATGCACTTATGATTGGAACTATTAGCAAGCATCCGCAACTACTAACGTTCATTAAGGTAAAATCCAACCATAGCATTAAGATATATATTGGTCCCCCTTCAATCTCGTACGTATCAATTTCTATGTTTAGGCCAAAGCTGCTGTCACCCTTTCCCTCCAATGCATAGTCCTATCAGCGTACAACTAACCCTATGGTGTCATCCACACGCGCGCTCATAAGATGGGCACCAAAGGACAACAACATAACCAGAAGAAAATTAAACCAACCATAGCAATTCACCAATTACCGATAGGACAACAAAAATCTACTCATACATCATAGGATGGCAACATATCAATGGATAATAGTATGAAGCATAAAGCACCATGTTCAAGTAGAGGGTACAATGGATTGCGGGAGAGTGGACCGATGTAGATTGATGGGGGAAGGGGATGAAGATGTTGGTGATGATGATGGAGTTGTTGGAGTAGATCGCCGTCACACAATGATTTCCCCGGCGGCGTTCCGGCGCCACCGGGAGAGAGGGCGAGAGAGCCCCCCTCCTTCTTCTTCTTCCGTGGACTCCCCCTAGATGGGAGGAGAGTTCCCCCTCTGGTCCATGGCCTCCGTAGTGGCAAAGGGGCAGGAGCCCCTCCGAGATTGGATCTCCCTCTCTGTCCTCTTCTGTTTCGCCTTCTTTTTTCTGGCCAAAAACCGTTTCTTATATTCCCGGAGATCCGTAACTCCGATTGCGCTGAGATTTTAACACGATTTTTTTTCCGGATATAAGCTTCCTTGCACCCGAAGTAGAGCTCCAACTGACTTACGAGGGGGGCACAACCCACCACCACGCGCCTGGCCTTCCTGGCGCACCCAGGTGTCTTGTGGTGGCTGTGGGCCCCTGTTTGCGTTGATTCCACCTCCCAAAAATCACAAATATTACCAAATAATTCTCAGTAAATTTTTATCGCCTTTGGACTTTGTTTGATATGTATATTCTGCAAAACAAAAACATGCAGAAAGCAGGAACTGGAACTGGGCACTGGACCAATATGTTAGTCCAATAAATCATATAAAATGTTGCCAAAAATATGTGAAAGTTCTATAATATTGGCATGAAACAATCAAAAATTATAGATACGATGGAGACGTATCATGCCCCTCGTTTGGTTCTACCCTAGAACACCCCCCCCCCCCCCGACGCCCTCCTATGCCCGCTATTTCTCGTTAGAGCTCCGCCTCTGCCACCGCACCATTGTTTCCCTCACTGTCAACTCCGACCCCCTAATCCCACCCTGCTATCTACTATGCAACCTTCTTCTTGTAGACTTGTGTTGGGCCTCCAAGCGCAGAGTTTTGTAGGATAGTAGCAAATTTCCCTCAAGTGGATGACCTAATGTTTATCAATCCGTGGGAGGCATAGGATGAAGATGGTCTCTCTCAAACATCCCTGCAACCAAATAACAAAGAGTCTCTTGTGTCCCCAACACACACAATACAATGGTAAATTGTATAGGTGCACTAGTTCGGCGAAGAGATGGTGATACAAGTGTAGTATGGATGGTAGATATAGGTTTTTGTAATCTGAAAATATAAAAAAACAGCAAGGTAACTAGTAACAAAAGTGAGCAAAAACGGTATTGCAATGCTTGGAAACAAGGCCTAGGGTTCATACTTTCACTAGTGCAAGTTCTCTCAACAATGATAACATAATTAGATCATATGGCAATCCCTCAACATGCAACAAAGAATCACTCCAAAGTTTCTATCGGAGAACGCAGGACGAAAATGTGCATCAACCACTATGCTTAGATCACCCCAATGTCACCACGGGAATCCGCAAGTTGAGTGCCAAAACATACAACAACTGGATCAATAGAACAACCCAGTGTCACCACAGATATTCCATCACAAGACATACATCAAGTGTTCTCAAATACAATACTCAATCCAACATAATGGAACCTCAAAGAGCAAGACTCAATTCATCACAAGAAGGTAGAGGGGGAGAAACACCATATGATTCAACTATAGTAGCAAAGTTCGTGGTACATGATGACCCACAAGTATATGGGATCAATTGTAGCTCTTTTCTATAAGTAAGAGTGTCAAACCCAACGAGGAGCAGAAGGAAATGACAAATGACAAGTGGTTTTCAGCAAGATAATGTCTACAAGTGCTGAAATTGTAAGTAGCAGAGTAGTTTGACAACAAGATATTTTGTAACAAGCAAGTAACGATAATAGTAAACAAAGTGCAGAAAGATAGCCCAATCCTTTTGAGGCAAAGGACAGGCCAAAACGGTCTCTTATAATAAGCAAAGCGTTCTTGAGGGTACACGGGAATTTCATCTAGTCACTTTCATCATGTTGATTCGATTCGTGTTCGCTACTTTGATAATTTGATATGTGGGTGGACCGGTGCTTAGGTGTTGTTCTTACTTGAACAAACCTCCTACTTATGATTAACCCCCTCGCAAGCATCCGTAACTACAAGAAAAGTATTAAGAATAAATTCTAACCATAGCATTAAACTTTTGGATCCAATCGGTCCCTTACAGAATAGCGCATAAACTAGGGTTTAAGATTCTGTCACTCTCACAACCCATCATCTAATAACTACTCCACAATGCATTCCCTTAGGCCCAAATATGGTGAAGTGTCATGTAGTCGACGTTCACATGACACCACTAAGGGAATCACAACATACATACTATCAAAATATCAAACACATATCAAGTTCACATGGTTACTTGCAACATGATTTCTCCCGTGACCTCAAGAACAAAAGTAACTACTCACAAATGATAATCATGCTCAAGATTAGAGGGGTATTAAATAGCATAATGGATCTGAACATATAATCTTCCACCAAATAAACAATATAGTAATCAACTACAATATGTAATCAACACAACTAGTCACCCACGAGCACCAATCTATAGTTCCGGTACAAAGATTGAACACAAGAGATGAACTAGGGTTTGAGATGAGATGGTGTTGTTGAAGATGTTGATGGAGATTGCCCTCCCCAAGATGGGAGAGTTGTTGGTGATGATGATGATGATTTCCCCCTACGGGAGGGAAGTTCCCCCGGCGGAATCCCTCCGCCGGAGGGCAAAAGTGCTCCTGCCAAAGTTCCGCCTCGAGACGGTGGCGCTCCGTCCCGAAAGTCCTCTCCTTATTTTTTTCTAGGTCAAAATGACTTATATACCAGAAGATGGGCACCAGAAGTGGGCCGAGGGGAGCACAACCCACCATGGCGCGCCTGGGCTCCCTGGCGCACCCAGGTGGGTTGTGCCCACCTGGTGGGCACCCTCTGGTACTTATTGGCTCCAATATTCCTCATATATTTGATTAAAAATCTCTGTAAAGTTTCAGCTTGTTTGGAGTTGTGCAGAATATGTGGCCTGACGTAGCTTTTCCAAGTCCAGATTTCCAGCTGCCGGAATTCTCCCTCTTTGTCAGTACCTTGCATATTATGAGAGAAAAGGCATTAGAATTATTCTAAAAAGCATTATTATGCATAAAAACATCATAAATAACAGTAGGAAAACATGATGCAAAATGGACATATCAGTACATCAAGATCCTGCCAAATCAAGAACACGAGAGAGGGAGAGATCAAACACATAGCTACTGGTACATACCCTCAGCCCCGAGGGTGAACTACTCCCTCCTCGTCATGGAGAGCGCCGGGATGATGAAGATGGCCACCGGTGATAGTTTCCCCTTCCGGCAGGGTGCCTGAACGGGCTCTCGATTGGTTATTCGTGGCTACAGAGGCTTGCGGCGGCGGAACTCCCAATCTAGGTTTATTTCTGGGGGTTTCTATATTTATAGGAATTTTTGGCGTCGGGAACAAGTCAGGGGGGTCCACGAGGAGATGATAAGACAGGGGGGCATGCCCTAGGGGGGCGCCCTCCACCCTTGTGGAGGCCTCGTGGCTCTTCTGGCCCAACTCCTTTGCTTCAGGGGCTTCTTCTTGTCCATAAAAGATCATCGTAAATGTTCAGCTCATTTGGACTCCGTTTGATATTCCTTTTCTGCGAAACTAAAAAACAAGGAAAAAACATAAACTGGCACTGGGCTATAGGTTAATAGGTTAGTCCCAAAAATCATATAAAATAGCATATAAATGGATATAAAACATCCAAGATGGATAATATAATAGCATGGAACAATAAAAAATTATAGATACGTTGGAGACGTATCAAGCATCCCCAAGCTTAATTCCTGCTCGTCCTCGAGTAGGTAAATGGTAAAAACAGAATTTTTGATGTGGAATGCTACGTAACATATTCATCCATGTAATCTTCCCTATTGTTTCAAGAATATTCAGATCCATAAGATTCAAAACAAAAGTTTAATATTGACATAAAAACGATAATACTTCAAGCATAGTAGTAAAGCAATCATGTCTTCTCAAAATAACATGGCCAAAGAAAGCTATCCCTACAAAATCATATAGTCTAGCTATGCTCCATCTTCATCACACAAAATATTCAAATCATGCACAACCCTGATGACAAGCCAAGCAATTGTTTCATACTTTTGATGTTCTCAAACTTTTTCAACTTTCACGCAATACATGAGCGTGAGCCATGGACATAGCACTATAGGTGGAGTAGAATATGGTGGTTGTGGAGAAGAAAAAAAGGAGATAGTCTCACATCAACTAGGCATATCAACGGGCTATGGAGAAGCCCATCAATAGATATCAATGTGAGTGAGTAGCGATTGCCATGCAATGGATGCACTAGAGCTATAAGTGTATGATAGTGTAGCGACCCGACCTCAAATGGTCAAGTCTCTGTGCTTAAGTGTCATCCCTGGATCGATAATGCTGACACACACAGTACTCGAAGGATTTATAACAGAGTAGGAATCACACACTTATTACATCGAACGTCTCCAAAGAGAACTTATTACAATAATTATGGCTTAAGGCCATCTAACACGATAACAGCGGAAGGCTTGGAAGATAAAGTGAGTCCATCAACTCCAACGGCATAGCTGAGTGCATGACAACGGCCTAGCAAACCTTACTCCTCGTCTGAAAAGTCTGCAACATGATACGTTGCAGCCCGAAAATGGGTCAGCACATGGAACATGCTGGCAATATAACACAGTAGAGCAATGAACAGATAAATGCTATCACTATATGCATATATGGCTGGTGGAGGCTCTATGGTTATATGATTTTTTGAAAAGCCAATTTTTCCCTACAACAAAGGAATAAGTTTTATTTAACTATCATGGTAGTTGAAACATCATTGAGAAGGTACCTCCAACTCAATCCCAATTAAAACTAATTATCAACCCAACAAATTTAATTAGAGTGATGAGATACAATAGGATAATCCAAGTACTAGATACTCAAGTTGTCCATACCTGGGGACACGGCTAACCATGATTAGGTTGTACACTCTGCAGAGGTTTGCGCACTTTTCCCCACAAGACTCGATCTCCTCCGTTGGATTTCTCGCACTACATGGTGTTTGAGAAATGGATGACCGAGACAGAGTCTTTCAGAAACATTAACTCTTTACTCCGGGTGGACAGTTACACCTACTTTCCCTCTACATCTGCTAGCCCACCACTGAAAGTGGTCACACAACATACTCAACTATGCCAGAGCCCATAATGGCTTGTGGCTGCACACGGAAGTTTCTAGCATGAAATATCTCACGATCCCTTTGAGCCTGGGTGGCGGACCGTAGGAGGATCACACGGTATATCCCCGGGATCTCCTAGGACAACACTGGATTCCCCAGGTGCCCAAACAAGCAATCCACCCAGATGTGTATTAAAGTAGCCACCTTAAGTTGAACCATTAATTAACAACTCACATCTGTCATGGATACACTCAAACCCAATCCATGTCTACGAGCATAGCATGGCATTATAAGCATACGTAGAAGTAACTCCTAGGGTTTGATAATAAACAGGGCAATAGGTTCTACCTCATCAACTACTTCCCAAACCCACAAGTTAAACACATCCTAATCATGCAATGTTTGAGGATTGTAACTAATGCATAAAAACTGGGTATGAAAAGAGTATGATCAATGTGTTACTTGCCTTGCTGACGATCCGCAAAACCTAGTGACTCGTAGTAGCACGCTTCGCACTTTGGGAATTCTATCGCAAACAAACAATAACAGACATAAGCAATCAAACAATGAAGCACGGGTAAAACTCAAATGAGAAGATCTAACAAGAAAGTTCAACTTAAGAACTCCGGTTTGCAAAAAGAATCAAATCAAACGGAGCAACGAAACTCAAACTGCGAAAGAAACAAGATCCAATTACTAATCTGGACTAAAGTCAAATTTTACAGTACCAAAATCTTGTTCAAGTTGGTTAAACAGAAAGAGGCCTTCGAGACGAAGATCTAGGCGCTTGAATCGCCTAATTCCGATAAACGAGCAAAAAGATAAACTAAAACGAAAATCGGGTCAGAAATCACGATCGGAAATAATCACGAAAAACCCTGGAAAAAGGAAAACTGACGAACAGGCTAACGAACGAACGTTCGCTTAACGGGTGAACGGCGTTCGTTTAAACGAACGAACGGACGAACGTCCGCAAAATAAGTAAACCAACGGATAAACCGATCTAATAAATTAATCCGAAAACTAAAAAAGGGATCTAGATCTAGGGTTTACCGAAATAAACCGACGAAAAAAACGGCGGCGGCGGCGGCTTGCGCGGCGACGGCGGCTTGCGCGGCGACGGCGGCTGGCGGCGGCGCGGCGTGGGAACAAAGGCGGCGGCGGCTAGGGTTTCGGGCGCGGGGCGGCGGCTGGGCTGGGCGCGGGGTGGGCTGCGGGGCGGCTCGGGCTGGCGCCTTATAAAGGGGGGGGCTTGGGGAGTCCGGGCCAGTTACTTTTTTTTAAAATAAATTCCGTCACGCAGAAAAAGAAAGAAAAAGAATACTAAACTGACTCCAAAAATCGCGAAATAAATTTTCCCCATCCTCTAAAAATATTCCGAACAAGGTGAACATTTATTTGGGCCTTTAATGCAATTTTGAAAAACGCATATTTTCCTAATTCAAAGAAAATTGCAATAATCCGAATAAAATCAAATATTTGATTTTAATATTTTTCCTCCAATATTTAATTTATTTTGGAGAAGTCATATTATCTCCTCTCATATATATATTTTGATATGAAATATTTTCGAAGGGAAAATAAATTAAAACCAAAGTGATCCTTGTTTCAATATTTGATAAAATTCAAATATGAAAATCGGGAAATCCCCAACTCTCTCCGAGGGTCCTTGAGTTGCTTAGAATTTGGAGGATCACGAAACGAAATGCAATAAAAATATGATATGCATGAATGACCTATGTATAACATTCCAAATTGAAAATTTGGGATGTTACAAACCTACCCCCCTTAAGATGAATCTCGTCCTCGGGATTCGGGTTGGCTAGAAAATAGGTGCGGGTGGTCTTTGCGTAGATCATCCTCTCGTTCCCAGGTGGCTTCATCCTCCGTATGGTGGTTCCACTGAACTTTGCAAAACTTGATAACCTTGCTGCGAGTAACCCGGCTGGCAAACTCAAGAATCTTGACAGGTTTCTCCTCATATGTCAAGTCACTATCCAACTGAATTGCTTCCAGGGGCACTGTATCTCTCAGAGGAATATCGTCCATCTCTGCATGGCACTTCTTCAACTGGGAAATGTGAAACACATCATGTACTCCCGACAGTCCTTCAGGTAACTCCAACTTGTAGGCAACTTCTCCCATCCGTTCCAAAACACGGTACGGTCCCACAAATCTCGGGGCTAACTTTCCTTTAACTCCAAAACGTTTAACTCCTCGAAGAGGAGACACTCGCAGATATGCTCGGTCTTCGATTTCATAGACTACCTCCTTGCATTTTGAATCTGCATAACTCTTCTGTCGGGACTGAGCTACCTTCAGTCTATCTCGAATCAGCTTAACCTTCTCTCCAGACTCCTTAATCAAATCTGGTCCAAACAACTGGCGGTCTCCAACTTCATCCCACATCAACGGTGTTCGGCATCTCCTTCCATACAGGGCTTCGAACGGTGCCATCTTCAAACTGGCCTGGTAGCTGTTGTTGTATGAGAACTCCGCATAGGGTAAATTGTCCTCCCAACTAGACCCATAGTCTAGCGCACAAGCTCTCAACATGTCCTCCAGAATCTGATTGACTCTCTTCATCTGTCCATCTGTCTGTGGGTGAAAAGCTATACTGAACTCCAGCCTGGTTCCCAATGTCTGGTGCAGCTGGTGCCAAAACTTTGAGGTAAACTGTGTTCCTCTATCTGATATGATGGTCCTCGGAGCTCCATGCAGACATACGATCCTGGTCATATATATCTTTGCCAACTTTGCACTTGTATAGGTAGTTTTCACGGGGATAAAGTGGACTACTTTGGTCAAGCAATCCACTACTACCCAGATAGAATCATATCCTGATCGGGTCCTGGGCAATCCGGTGATGAAATCCATGCCAAGCTTGTCCCACTTCCATTCGGGTATCGGCATAGGCTGCAGTAATCCTGCTGGCTTCTGATGTTCTGCCTTCACTCTTTGACATACATCACATATGGCTACATACTCGGCAATATCCTTCTTCATACACGTCCACCAGAAACGCTCCTTCAAATCCAAATACATCTTGGTGTTTTCGGGGTGTATCGAGTATGGCGAGTCATGAGCTTCCTGAAGTATCAACTTCCTGATCTCTGCATTATTGGGCACATATATACGGTCCTCAAACCATAAGGTGTCGTGCTCATCCTCACGAAAACCTTTGGCTTTCCGTTCACTCATCTTCTCCTTTATCTCGGCAATCTCCTTGTCATCCTTCTGAGCTTCTCGAATCTTTCCCAACAATGTGGACTGAACTTCCATTGCTGCAACAAAACCTCTAGGAACAATCTCCAAACGAAGCTCCCTGAGATCCTCGGCTAACTCCTTTGGCATCCCTCCACTTACGAGTGTGTTAACATAACTCTTACGGCTCAAAGCGTCTGCTACGACATTGGCCTTTCCTGGATGATAATGCAGCTTCATGTCATAATCCTTTATGAGCTCCAACCATCTCCTCTGCCTGAGGTTCAGCTCCTTCTGGGTGAAGATGTACTTCAAACTCTTGTGATCCGTGTATACATCGCAACGGTTTTCGATGAGAAAATGTCTCCAGGTCTTGAGCGCGTGAACCACAGCTGCTAACTCCAAATCATGTGTGGCATAATTCAATTCGTGCGGTTTAAGTTGTCGTGAGGCATACGAAACAACTCTTCCGTCTTGCATAAGTACTCCTCCAAGTCCTAAGCGAGAGGCGTCGCAATACACTTGGAATTCCTTTCGTATATCCGGCAGAATCAGCACTGGGGCTGTAGTCAAACGTTTCAACTCGTGGAAACTTGCTTCACATTCATCAGTCCAATGGAACTTAGTGTCCTTCTTCAACAATGCCGTCATAGGCTTTGCAATCTTAGAAAAATTCTCAATGAATCTCCGATAGTATAACGCGAGTCCAAGAAAACTGCGGATCTCTCCAACTGAGGTGGGTGCCAACCACTCAGTGACTGACTGGACCTTGGTGGGATCCACTGCTGTACCTTCTCCTGATATAACATGTCCAAGAAATCCAACTTCCTTCAACCAAAACTCACATTTGCTGAACTTGGCATATAACTGATGTTCCCTGAGCTTCTCGAGAACTAAACGCAAATACTCCTTATGTTCCTCTTCACTCTTCCAGTATACCAAGATATCATCAATGAAAACCACAACAAACTTATCCAAGAACTCCATGAACACCTTGTTCATCATACTCATGAAATAGGCAGGGGCGTTAGTCAGTCCAAAGGACATAACCGTATACTCATATAGCCCGTACCTTGTGGTGAAGGCTGTCTTAGGTATATCCTTTTCCCTAATCTTCAGCTGGTGATATCCCGATCGTAGATCGATCTTCGAAAACACCTTAGCTCCTTGCAGCTGGTCAAACAAATCATTGATCATCGGCAGTGGGTACTTATTCTTGATAGTTACTTCATTCAACGCACGATAATCAACAACCATCCTTAAGGATCCATCCTTCTTCTCAACCAAGAGCACTGGGGCTCCCCATGGTGATGAACTTCTTCGAATGTAACCTTTCTCCAATAACTCCTTAATCTGCTTCTTAATCTCCTCCAGATCGTTTGCGGGCATCCGGTATGGTCTCTTCGATATAGGCCCGGTGCCTGGCAACAGCTCTATCAAAAACTCGATATCTCGATCTGGTGGCATGCCTGGTAACTCCTCCCGAAATACATTCGGGTAATCCTTCACTACCGGCACTTCCTCCTGAACAACTCCCATGAGAGAATTTACTTGGGTCCTCCTTGGCGCATGCCTGGATACATACTTGATCCTTTTTCCCTCCGGGGTGGTGAGTAAAATTGGCTTACTCGCGCAATCGATGTTTCCTCCATACATCGATAGCCAATCCATTCCTAGTATCACATCCAATCCTTGTGACTCTAAAATTATCAGGTCTGAGGGGAAAACATGGCTTCCAATGGTCAATGGCATCTGAAAACATCCTTGTCTTGCCATATACTCCGCTCCTGGTGAACTTACTAACATAGGTGTCCTAAGTACCTTAGTGGGCAACTTATACTTATCCACAAATCCCCTTGATATGTATGAATGCGATGCACCAATATCAAAAAGAACGATTGCAGTAAACAACTTAACCAAAAACTTATCGATAACTGCATCAGGCTGCTCCTCAACCTCCTCCACGTTCAAGTGGTTCACTTGTCCCCTGTTGAAAGGGTTGGGCTTCTTCCCAGCGCTTCCATTGCCATTTCCGTTCTTCAATTCCGGGCAATCATTGGCGTAGTGCCTAGTCTTCCCGCACTTGAAACAGGTAATGTGACTTTGATCCTTCTTGGCGTGTGTGGCTGGGTTAGAGCGGTTCTGGTTGCTACCTGCTGCATTCTCGTTTCCATTCTTGGTGCCATTGTGGTTATGGGAACTTCCTCCATTGTGGGTGTGGCCTCCATGGTTGTGGATAAGTCCTGCCGAGTTCGGGGTGAAACGAGGCTTCTGCTGAGCTCCTGAATTGTACTTTCCTTGTCCATACTTCCTCTTGCGGCTCTCAATCTGCTGCTGCTTCCCTTCAATCATAAGAGCCTTGTCTACCAACTCCTGGTAGTTGTTAAATGTTGCCACCATCAACTGCATGCTCATCTAATCATTTAGCCCTTCCATAAACTTCTCCTGCTTTGCGGCATCTGTGGCCACATCATCAGGGGCATAACGAGATAGCTTACTAAACTCATCTACGTACTGAGCTACAGTACGATTTCCCTGGCGTAAGTTGCGAAACTCACGCTTCTTCATGCTCAAAGCTCCAGTTGAGACATGAGTTGTGCGGAATGCTTGCTGAAACTGATCCCAAGTGACATTGTCTATGGGAAAAGTGGATGTGTAATTCTCCCACCATGAGGCTGCTGGTCCATCCAACTGATGTGCGGCAAAACGCACTTTCTCTGCATCCGTGCAACCTGCGGTGGTCAACTCCCTTCCAATCCTGCATAGCCAGTCATCCGCAACTATTGGCTCGGCGCTACTGGAAAACACCGGCGGCTGTAACCTCAGAAAACGGGCTAAGTTGTCAACTAGAGGAGGGTTGTTGTTGTTGTTGTTGTTGTTGCCTTGGTTCTGGACTAATATCTACATCAAGGCATTCTGCTACTGGATCAACTAGGTGATCTACGGTGGGGAGACAAATCCGGTGTCACGTCTCGGAGGCATCTGATGGGTTTAGAGGGGAGAGATTAGAATAGAAAAAAAGTCTAGTGAGAAAGCACTACCCATACGCACATGAGACAAACACAATCATATCACTCAATCAATCAAGCAAGGGCATACAATCGATCTAACTATCGTTACAGTGCTCGGACTATACTATTTACATGGGGGAAAGACTACTGATCATATGGTGGTCTACTAGAAATTTTGATCGGTGGAAGACTCCATGATGTCCGCTCCAGCTTCGTCTTCATAATCATCATCACTATCATCGGGGTCGGAATCAGTGTCGTCGATGATGATGTAGTTCTCCAGACAAGTGGAATCGTCATCCTCTCCTCTTGGCGCAGGGTCTCCCATGAATACTCCAATCTAATTTATCAGGTCGTCGTTCTTCTCCAATAGTGTTGCGATTTCCTCCTCATATCCATCGCGTGTAGACTTGAGTTCTTCCTCTAGCTCGGTGATCCTTGTCATCGCCTTCTTAAAATCTATCATGCTTGCGCACATCTGGTTCTCCTAGCTTCGAATGTGCTGGTTTAGCTCCTGGATGAATGCTGCAATGGACCTGTCTCTCCTGGTGCTGACTATCTCCCATTGCTCATCTCGGCGCCCGCATATCTGGTAGATAGTATCCTTGAGATCCTTGTGGTAAACTTCGCCAATGCGTCCCATGGCGATGTGGGCTGCCATGCTCTTTCCCAGACTCCAGGTTGGGGCATCAAAGGAAAACTCTATGGGCTCCGTGACTGGCGTGAATGTCCTTCCTGGAACTTGAACTTGAATCATCCAGCGCTCCTCTTCTGGTAATGTGGCGTTGTAGGTCCCGGTGAAGCTTGGTATTCCAATGTTCAGGTATCTAGTGACTTCCTTCAAGTGGCGTCCAAAGGGGGTGTCTTCATCCGGTTGTGCAAACTTGTTCCTCGAATCCGCCATCCTAAAGAGTAGAAAATGGAGAGGAGTCAGAAATGAGTAGAGAAGAGTGACCTATGGCTTTCTTAGTGGTCGTGTCCTACATTCAGCGTGTGCTCTGATACCATCTTGTAGCCCGACCTCAAATGGTCAAGTCTCTATGCTTCAGTGTCATCCCTGGATTGGTAATGCTGACACACACAGTACTCGAAGGATTTATAACAGAGTAGCAATCACACACTTATTACATCGAATGTCTCCAAAGAGAACTTATTGCAATAATTATGGCTTAAGGCCATCTAACACGATAACAGCGGAAGGCTTGGAAGATAAAGTGAGTCCATCAACTCCAATGGCATAGCTGAGTGCATGACAACGGCCTAGCGAACCTTACTCCTCGTCTGAAAAGTCTGCAACATGATACGTTGCAGCCCAAAAACAGGTAAGCATATGGAATATGCTGGCAATATAACACAGTAGAGCAATGAACAGATAAATGCTATCACTATATGCATATATGGCTGGTGGAGGCTCTATGGTTATATGATTTTGCGAAAAGCCAATTTTTTCCTACAACAAAGGAATAAGTTTTATTTAACTATCATGGTAGTTGAAACATCATTGAGAAGGTACCTCCAACTCAATCCCAATTAAAAGTAATTATCAACCCAACAAATTTAATTAGAGTGATGAGATACAATAGGATAATCCAAGTACTAGATACTCAAGTTGTCCATAACCGGGGACACGGCTAACCATGATTAGGTTGTACACTCTGCAGAGGTTTGCGCACTTTTCCCCACAAGACTCGGTCTCCTCCGTTGGATTTCTCGCACTACATGGTTTTTGAGAAACGGATGACCGAGACACAGTCTTTCAGAAGCATTAACTCTTTACTCCGGGTGGACATTTACACCTACTTTCCCTCTACATTTGCTAGCCCACCACTGAAAGAGGTCACACAACTTACTCAACTATGCCAGAGCCCATAATGGCTTGTGGCTGCACACGGAAGTTTCTAGCATGAAATATCTCACGATCCCTTTGAGCCTGGATGGCGGACCGTAGGAGGATCACACGGTATATCCCCGGGATCTCCTAGGACAACACTGGATTCCCCAGGTGCCCAAACAAGCAATCCACCCAGATGTGTATTAAAGTAGCGACCTTAAGTTGAACCATTAATTAACAACTCACACCTGTCATGCATACACTCAAACCCAATCCATGTCTACGGGCATTATAAGCATACGTAGAAGTAACTCCCAGGGTTTGATAATAAACAGGGCAATAGGTTCTACCTCATCAACTACTTCCCAAACCCACAAGTTAAACACATCCTAATCATGCAATGTTTGAGGATTGTAACTAATGCATAAAAACTGGGTATGAAAAGAGTATGATCAATGTGTTACTTGCCTTGCTGACGATCCGCAAAACCTAGTGATTCGTAGTAGCACGCTTCGCACTCCAGGAATACTATCGCAAACAAACAATACACACATAAGCAATCAAGCAATGAAGCATGGGTAAAACTCAAATGAGAAGATCTAACCAGAAAGTGCAACTTAAGAACTCCGGTTTGCAAAAAGAATCGAATCAGACAGAGCAACGAACTCAAACTGCGAAAGAAACAAGATCCGATTACTAATCTAGACTAAAGTCAAATTTTACAGTACCAAAATCTTGTTCAAGTTGGCTAAACAGAAAGAGGGCTTCGAGACGAAGATCTAAGCACTTGAATCGCCTGATTCCGATAAACGAGCGAAAAGATAAACAAAACAAAAATCGGGTCAGAAATCGCGATCGGAAATAATCGTGAAAAACCCTGGAAAACGAAAAACTGACGAACAGGCTAACGAACAAACGTTCGCTTAACGGGTGAACGGCGTTCTTTTAAACGAACGAACGGACGAACGTCCGCTAAATAAGTAAACCGACGGAAAAACCGATCTAATAAATTAAACCGGAAACTAAAAAAACCGGATCTAGATCTAGGATTTACCGAAATAAACCGACGAAAAAAACAGCGGAGGCGGCGGCTTGCGCGGCGAAGTCGGCGGCGGCTGGCGGCGGCGGGGCGCGGAAACTGAGGCAGCGACGGCTAGGGTTTCGGGCGCGGGGTGGCTGCTGGGGTGGGCAGTGGGGCGGCTCGGGCTGGCGCCTTATAAAGGGGGGGCCTGGGGAGTCCGGGCCGGTTACGGCCCGTAGGTCAGCTACTTTTTTTAAAATAAATTCTATCGCGCAGAAAAAGAAATAAAAAGAACAATAAACGGACTCCAAAAATCCCGAAATAAATTTTCCCCGTCCTCTAAAAATATGCCGGACAAGGTGAACATTTATTTGGGCCTTTAATGCAATTTTCAAAAACGCGCATTTTTCCTAATTCAAAGATAATTGCAATAAAATCCGAATAAAATCAAACATTTGATTTTAATATTTTCCTCCAATATTTCATTTATTTTGGAGAAGTCATATTATCTCCTCTCATATATATATTTTGATATGAAATTTTTTTGAAGGGAAAATAAATTAAAACCAAAGTGATCCTTGTTTCAATATTTGATAAAATTTAAATATGAAAATCCGGAAATCCCCAACTCTCTTCGAGGGTCCTTGAGTTGCTTAGAATTTCGAAGATCGCGAAACGAAATGCAATAAAAATATGATATGCATGACTGACCTATGTATAATATTCCAAATTGAAAATTTGGGATGTTACAGATAGCTCAAAAAGAAACTAAGTGGGTGTGCATCCAACAAGCTTGCTCACGAAGACCTAGGGAAATTTGAGGAAGCCCATCATTGGAATATACAGGCCAAGTTCTATAATGAAAAATTCCCGCTAGTATATGAAAGTGACAACATAAGAGACTCTCTATCAGGAAGATCATGGTGCTACTTTGAAGCACATGTGTGGTAAAAGGACAGTAACATTGCCCCTTCTCTCTTTTCTCTCATTTTTTGGGGCCTTTTTTTTTATTTTGGCCTTTTCTCTCTTTTTTCCTCACATGGGACAATGCTCTAATAATGAAGATCATCACACTTTTATTTACTTACAACTCAAGAATTACAACTCGATACTTAGAACAAAATATGACTCTATATGAATGCCTCCGGCGGTGTACCGGGATGTGCAATGAATCAAGAGTGACATGTATGAAAGAATTATGAACCGTGGCTTTGCCACAAATACGATGTCAACTACATGATCATGCAAACCAATATGATAATGATGGAACGTGTCATAATAAACGGAACGGTGAAGAGTTGCATGGCAATATATCTTGGAATGGCTATGGAAATGCCATAATAGGTAGGTATGGTGGCTATTTTGAGGAAGGTATATGGTGGGTGTATGGTACCGGCGAAAGTTGCGCGGCACTACAAAGGCTAGCAATGGTGGAAGGGTGAGAGTGCGTATAATCCATGGACTCAACATCAGTCATAAAGAACTCACATACTTATTGCAAAAGTCTATTAGCTATCGGAACAAAGTACTATGCGCATGCTCCTAGGGGTAGATTGGTAGGAAAAGACCATCGCTCATCCCTGACCACCACTCATAAGGTAGATAATCAATAAATAAATCATGCTCTGACTTCATCACATAACGGTTCATCATACGTGCATGCTACGGGAATCACAAACTTTAACACAAGAATTTCTACCAATCCACAATTACTCACTAGCATGACTCTAATATCACCATCTTTATATCTCAAAACAATCATAAGGAATCAAACTTCTCATAGTATTCAATGCACTTATATGAATTTTTTTATTATATGCCTCTTGGATGCCCATCATATTAGGACTAAATATAAGTGAAGCATGAGAGTTCATCAATTTCTTCAAAATAAAACTACCGCCGTGCTCTAAAAATACATAAGTGAAGAACTAGAGCAAATGACAAACTACTCCAAAAGATATAAGCGAAGCACAATGAGTAGTGGAATGATTGTGTAACTATGTGAAGACTCTAACATTTAAGAATTTCAGATCTTAAGTACTTTATTCAAACAGCAAGCAAAACAAAATAAAATGAAATGACGCTCCAAACAAAAAACATATCATGTGGTGAATAAAAATATAGCTCCAAGTAAGGTTACTGATGGACGAAGACGAAAGAGGGGATGCCATCCAGGGCACCCCCAAGCTTAGATGCTTGGTTGTCCTTGAGTATTACTTTGGGGTGCCTTGGGAATCCCCAAGCTTAGGCTCTTGCCTCTCCTTATTCCATAGTCCATCTAAACTTCACCCAAAACTTGAAAACTTCACAACACAAAACTCAATAGAAAACTCATAAGCTCCGTTAGTATAATAAAGCAAATCACCATTTAGGTACTATTGTGAACTCATTATAAATTTATATTGGTGTAATATCTACTGTATTCCAACTCCTCCATGGTTCATACCCTCTGATACTACTCATAGATTCATCAAATTAAGCAAACAACACATAGAAAACAGAATCTGTCAAAAACAGAATAGTCTGCAGGAATCTGGAAACTATCCATACTTCTGTAACTCCAAAATTTCTGAAAAATTATGAAAACCTGGGAAATTTGTATATCAATATACTATAAAAATTCATAATTTTTCGACGCTCCAGTGATTTTTAACAATTCTGTGACTGGGTGCTAAATTTTCTGTTTTTGGACAGAATTGAATCAATTACCATCCACACTATCCCAAAGGCTTTACTTGGCACTTTATTGAAACAAAAGCTATAAAACATGATTACTACAGTAGCTTAATCATGTGAACACTCAAAAACAGTAGGTATAAGTATTAGGTTGTCTCCCAACAAGCGCTTTTCTTTAATGCCTTTTTAGCTAGGCATGATGATTTCAATGATGCTCACATAATAGATAAGAATTGAAACACAAAGAGAGCATCACGAAGCATATGAAAAGCACATTTAAGACTAACCCACTTCTTATGCATAGGGATTTTGTGAGCAAACAACTTATGGGAGCAAGAATCAACTAGCATAGAAAGGTAAAGCAAGCATAATTTCAAGATTTTCAACACATAGAGAGGAAACTTGATATTATTGCAATATGTAGAAGCATATGTTCCACCCTCATAATAATTTTCAGTAGCATCATGAATGAATTCAACAATATAACCATCACATAAATCATTCTTTTCATGATCTACAAGCATAGAAATTTTACTACTCACCACATAAGCAAAATTCTTCACATTCATAGTAGTGGGAGCAAACTCAACAAAAATAACTATCATGTGAGGCATAGTCCAATTGAAAATTAAAATCATGATGACAAGTTTCATGGTTATCATTACTCTTTATAGCATACATGTCATCACAATAATCATCATAGATAGCAACTTTGTTCTCATAATCAATTGGAACCTCTTCCGAAATAGTGGAATCATCATTAAATAAAGTCATGACCTCTCCAAATCCACTTTCATAAACATTATAAGATTCAACACCCTCCAAAACAGTGGGATCATTACCTAGAGTTGACACTCTTCCAAACCCACTTTCATCAATATAATCGTCATAAATAGGAGGCATACTATCATCATAATAAATTTGCTCATCAAAACTTGGGGGACAAAACATATCATCTTCATCAAACATAGCATCCCCAAGCTTGTAGCTTTGCATATCATTAGCATCATGGATATTCAAAGAATTCAAACTAACAACATTGCAATCAAGCTCATCATACAAATATTTAGTGCCAAACATTTCATAGACTTCTTCTACTAACACTTGAGCACAATTTTCCTTTCCATCATTTTCACGAAAAATATTAAAAGATGAAGCATATGAGGAAACCTCAATTCCATTTTTTGTAGTCTTTTATAGACTAAACTAGTGATAAAAAAAGAAACTAAATGATTCAATTGCAAGATCTAAAGATATACCTTCAAGCACTAACCTCCCCCGCAACGGCGCCAGAAAAGAGCTTGATGTCTACTATGCAACCTTCTTCTTGTAGACTCGTGTTGGGACTCCAAGCGCAGAGTTTTGTAGGACAGTAGCAAATTTCCCTCAAGTGGATGACCTAAGGTTTATAATCTGTGGGAGGCATAGGATGAAGATGGTCTCTCTCAAACAACCCTGCAACCAAATAACAAAGAGTCTCTTGTGTCCCCAACACACCCAATACAATGGCAAACTGTATAGGTGCACTAGTTCGGCGAAGAGATGGTGATACAAGTGTAGTATGGATGGTAGATATAGGTTTTTGTAATCTGAAAATATAAAAACAACAAGGTAACTAGTAACAAAAGTGACCAAAAACGGTATTGCAATTCTTGGAAACAAGGCCTAGGGTTCATACTTTCACTAGTGCAAGTTCTCTGAACAATGATAACATAATTAGATCATATGGCAATCGCTCAACATGCAACAAAGAATCACTCAAAGTTTCTATCGCAGAACGTAGGGCGAAAACGTGCATCAATCCCTATGCATAGATTACCCCAATGTCACCACAGGAATCCGCAAGTTGAGTGCCAAAACATACATCAAGTGAATCAATAGAACATCCCATTGTCACCACAGATATTCCATCGCAAGACATACATCAAGTGTTCTGAAATCCAATACTCAATCCAACATAATGAAACCTCAAAGAGCAAGACTCAATTCATCACAAGAAGGTAGAGGGGGAGAAACACCATATGATTCAACTATAGTAGCAATGCTCACGGTACATCAAGATCGTGCCAAATCAAGAACATGAGAGAGAGAGAGAGTTCAAACACATAGCTACTGGTACATACCCTCAGCCCCGAGGGTGAACTACTCCCTCCTTGTCATGGAGAGAGCCGGGATGATGAAGATGGCCACCGGTGATGGTTTTCCCCTCCGGCAGGGTGCCGGAACGGGCTCCTGATTGGTTTTTCATGGCTATAGAGGCTTGTGGCGGCGGAATTCCCGATCTAGGTTTATTTCTGGGGGTTTCTATATTTATTGGAATTTTTGGCGTCGGGAACAAGTCAGGGGGTCCACAAGGCGATGACAAGACAGGGGGCGCGCCCTAGGGGCGGCGCCCTCCACCCTTGTGGCTCTTCTGGCCTAACTCCTTTGCTTCGGGGGCTTCTTCTGGTCCATAAAAAATCACCGTAAATTTTCGGCTCATTTGGACTCCGTTTGATATTCCTGCGAAACTCAAAAACAAGGAAAAAATAGAAACTGGCACTGGGCTCTAGGTTGATAGGTTAGTCCCAGAAATCATATAAAATAGCATATAAATGCATATAAAACATCCAAGATGGATAATATAATAACATGGAACAATAAAAAAATTATAGAAACTTTGGAGATGTATCACACCCCGACGCCACACACTTGACCGTCGGGCTCCGCCGCATTGACTGGAGACCTCGCCGATGTCGGGGACTCAGCGGAGACACCGCCCCATCGCAGCCCGAAGCCTTGCCTCACCGGAGACCTTGGTACTGCCGCCCACCACTGCGCTCTACTAACGCTGTAGAAACAGGGGAGGCCTCGAAGAGCAGAGCCGCAAGCGACAATGGCAACGGTGGTAGCAGCGGTACTACCGCTTACAAGCGGTACTGCCGCTTCTACTGCCGCTTGCCCAACTAGGACAAAGTGGGACCAGCGGTAGTATGTAAGTTTGACCACCGCTGGACTACCTCTGAACCCGACACAAAAAATCGAGACCCAAGTCGAGGCTGCAGTACCAGCGGTACTGGGAGCGGTACTACCGCTGCTATCTTTGGTACTACCGCTGGGAGCTCTCCAAAGCACTCCTAAGTAATGGAAGATGAAACTCCAAAGAAGCAGAAAGATATGCAGGGTGCAAATGGAGATGTGTACGTGTTGATTCCACCCAAACCTTTCCGAAGCGGACCCCCTCTTGATAGTACAGTTTTTCCTACGACTCAAGTCCACCAAAAATGAAACGAAGGAAAATAAACCGTCTTCACTTTAAAACTCAGAGGGGCCGTAATCGTCGTGCCATATGATAGAATATCTGAAATGCTCAATGCACGCGATTAGTCCGCAAAAGTATTATTGTCAATCACCAAAACTACTAAGGGAGAAATATGCCCTAAGACTCTCTCCGTCCTATTCTCCTTCAACTCAAAGCTGATCAGACTTCAGTTAATTTCACTCTTGGTAGATACTTGTCGGTGATCTTCAAACCTTCGAAAAACTTATTCGCTAACCACAATCACTCTTGATTGCTGAAGACTTTGCCTAGTGAAGACAATTACTCTTCGTCACTCAAGACGACACCTATCCGTCTAGAGAATGTGCAACTCTCAAGAGTAATAGGTACAAGGACTCTAACTCAGATCTACTGTGATGCTCAACCATTGTCTAAGTTTTGGCTCTTGTTTTTCTCTCGGTGGATCTTAAACTCAAATCTCTAGAGAGGGGATGCTCAATTAATCTTCTCAGAAATCATAAGCTGAGCAGCCAACGATCAATGTTAGAGCGGGGCGGCTATTTATAGCCACAACCTTCCCTGATGCGAAATGAGAAAATTGGACACATGGATCCGCCAATGACCGAAGGACACGTTTCCAACGGTCGGATTTTGAGCACAATGGTAACATTGCTTGCAAAGCAAGAAATGCTAGCTCCTCGGTCCGAAAGATATCTCCTACAGCTCGAAGAACAACGTCTTCTGCTGCTAGGTAATCATACGGAGCACAAAGATACTTCTCTCAGTTAGGTTTCAGCTAAGCATCACAACGGACCTAAGCTTAGAGAACCTACACCCCTCTTAATAGTATGGAGGTCCTATGACTCAAATAAGAGATAGAAGAACGAAAGGAATGCTACGTCTTCACTTCTCCTTCGATCTTCTTGATTGCAGTCATTCTTCCTCGGACAAACCGAACGAATATTGCTTCACGTCAGCAATGATGTTAAGAGGTCAATTCCTTCGATACAATCTTCTCACTTCCACTTCTTCTCAAAATGTAGCTCATCCTTCTATACTACGCAGATAATCTTCGATGAAGTTCTTCAAACTTCACACCGAATACAGCATTCTCCTCGGGCTTGCATGGACTATTTCTCTCTGTGTGCACTAGCAAACAAATCAGCCCATACCTATTTCTGACAACAATCTTCAAAACACAAGGGGACAAACCATCTGCACCAACAGTATTGTATCTTCTTTATGTTTTCAAGGTTGAATATGTTGGTGTTCATACTGGAAATAAGTATCCAGATCATGACTAACATACTTAATTGTAGCTTTAGGGCATCTCCAACACTGACCCCCAAACCGGACACCGTATCCATTAGCGGGCCAGTGGGGACCTGTCCGTGAACAATGATGCGAGAGCTGACCATCCAAAGCTAGCTGCAAATCTTCCGCCTCTATTTTTTTGAAGTACACAAGCTCAAAATAACCGCATATCAAATCTTTGTTCTAACTTAAGTATTACAATCCAACAAAGTTTTCAAATTAACATAGTTGAAACTTCAAATCAACAAGCACATATGTTCTAGTTGTCCCCTTTAATCACCCACAGGTGCTCAATCAAATCTTTCTTGAGTTGCTCAATGCCAAATGTTTTGGTCATTTGAATAAACTCATCAAACGTGGCCAGATTCTGATCTGGAAGTTTGATAGGATCACCCATGTTCTCAAATTCAAGAGTTGCGGCAACATCTTCACCCTCATCCTCCACGATCATGTTGTGCATGATCACACAAATTCCAATGTTTAGTAGGTCCACAAGCAACTTCAAAATGGACCTGGAGCACTCCAATTGCCCTCTCCACATCCTTTATAGCTGCTTATTGTCTTTGGGAAAAGTAAAACCTTTTCTAACCAACTGGCTCATAGATGGTCTTCCAAAAGGTAGCCCAAGGAGGATAGATACCGTCAACAAGATAGTAGCCCATGTTGTATTCATGTCCATTAACAGTATAGTTGCAAGGAGGAGCTTTCCCTTCAGTCAGCCTAGCAAACAATGGAGACCGCTGCAACACATTGATCTCATTGTGAGAGTCGGGCATGCCAAAGAAAGTGTGCCAAATTCAGAGATCCTATGATGTAGATGCTTCAAGAATGACAAATGGCTTCTTAACATGGCCCTGGTATTGCCCTTCTTGAGCTCTTGGACAGTCCTTCCATCTCCAATGCATGCAGTCAAGAGATCTGAGCAAACCTGACCATCCTCTTGCTTCGTACATTGCCAAGAGCCTCTCGGTGTCTGCGATAGTTGGTTCTCTCAAGTACCGAGGTCCAAACAATGAGATCACGGCAATAGAAAATTTGACCATGGTGCCTCTGCATGTTCTCTCAGACATTCGTAGGTATCCGTCCCACAAATCTGCGATGGTGCCACATGCAAGAATCCGCAATGCGGCCGTGCACTTCTAATAACTAGAGAATACAATCCTTGAAACGACATCCTTCTTCAAGATGAAATAGTCATCAAAGGACGTGACACCACGCTAGATATTTTTTCGCATCTAAAAGCACCGGCGAAAATTGTCAGTGAATAGTTCATCGGGGGCAAAGTAGTCGTCCATCAACGTCAAATGGCCTCGTGCGTTGTTCCGATTGAGCACCGATGACCCTTGATCGATCCCTTGAAATTGAGAACATGCTCTTTTGTTTACCCCACGTCTGCGAGAACCACCTACATCATACTTGTTTCATCCACGTAGTTCTCCTCATCGGACGAGTCGTCGGATGACTCAACGTAGTGCTCGTATATGTACTCCATGTCCGAATCCATTGCTTCAAAGAAGGGACAAAAAAATTAACACGGGCATTTCAAAAAACACTTGTCGGGCATGGTGACCACAGTAGGGGCGGATGGTACCTGCACGACGGCGGGCGGGCGAGAGGTTTGGACCGGCGGTGGAGGACAAGCAGCGTGGAGGCCTTGGGTCGTGGTGGAGGTCGCGGAGGTCCGACGGTGGCTTGACGGGCAGCCCGGGTGCTAGAGCGGCGGCGTCGCTGAGAGAGAAAGAGGATGCAAAGAAAAGAGGGGAGGATGGAGACTTGGTCCGTCGGTCCGCACGCTTGCGAGAGATTTAAGGGTTCGTTTTGGAGATGCCATTAACGTCAAATGTTTGGCAGGTCATCTGAAAAAGATTTTGAGACATTCCTTCAGTTGTATTTTCATTGAGCTTAGATAAAATTGTCAAAGAACAAACCTCTATGTCTGACTTCATAGTTTTGTGTAGCACTAGGCCAAGGAAATGTTAATGTTCTTTTATGTCCACTGTCCGACGAAATGTTAGTGATGCTTTAGTACCATGTTTACTTCAATATAGTGAGTAAAAAAATTCTGTCAAATTCATGCGTACCATTCTCTGTTACTCACCCGTACTATACTGATTTATACTGATCTTCCAAAGCCTACATTGAACTATACTGATCTTCCCAAGCCTGCATTAGTATTGCACTGAACAACTAGAATCGCTGCACCTCTGAAAATTCAGAAAACACAGCACCAAGGCTGCTGCACTTGTCAAAATTCAGAAAATCCCTGCACAACTGAACTAGTATTCACTGGATTCCAAAATTTGCATCCACAAGCAGATAACCACTCCTTGTAAGTGGAAAAAATAAACCAATTTACCAGTATAAGGAATCTTCAAGAATAGTATGGTTATAACAATTCACAACAATACATGATTTTTTGAGTTGATTGCGTCCTAAAATCTGTTCTAAAAATCAGAGAAGAAAGCCTATAGGAGCTACAACTATAAATGATCCATTGTTAAAGTTGTCGGATCTCTACGGCCTATATGGTCTGCACTAGCATGGGAGCAAAGAAAGGGAGGAGTCCACGGCGGAACTCGCCATGCAAGGTAGCTCGACGGCGACCTCGACATCCGCCTCCTGGTGAACCACCTGAGGCAAGGAGTGCTGGGCCCTCACGGCTAAGAGCAACTCCAACGGGCTGACCCAAACAGACGACGCATTTGTCTGCTTTTTGTT
The DNA here is from genome assembly GCF_002575655.3 of Aegilops tauschii subsp. strangulata. Lineage (NCBI taxonomy): Eukaryota > Viridiplantae > Streptophyta > Magnoliopsida > Poales > Poaceae > Aegilops > Aegilops tauschii. Next base: position 328,814,520 of record NC_053040.3, read on the forward strand.
CATTTGGGTTGGCCGCCTGCCCGGCGTCCGCCCTGTTTTAGATTTGGGTCGGCAGTGCGCCCAACGTGCCGACCCATTTCATGTCCGCACTCAATTTTTTTAAAAAGGTCCGCGGCCATAGATCATGCCAGCGGCCATGTCTCATGCCGGCACCATGACAGCGCCGGCATACAATGCCGGCTTCAAAAAATATCACCACACAGTTCATGTTGGCGCACTCGCCAGCGGCGGGCACATATGCCAGCACGCAAAAAGGGGTATGAATTGAGTTCGACCACGCCATCGCGGCCCCGTGGTCATGCCAGCACACTTGCCAGCATATAAAAAAGGATGGCGCTCGCCGCCACGAGATCACTCGCCGTTGAACTTAAGCATGTCGGCCTACATCTTCTCGAACCACGGCCTCTTCCTTGATGACACGATGTTGAGATCCACCTTCATGATCTCCGCCCAGGTCATCATGCTCACGAGAGCCACTTCTTTCGCCTTGGTCTTGGCATTGGCAGCCTCGATCTCTAGCATCTTGGCTTGCTTCTCCGCCTCCATCTCAAGCATCTTGGTTTGATTCTCCGTGTCCATCTCAAGCCTCCCCTTTGGATCTCCATGAAGGCATTCATTTGCTCTTCTTTGTAACGTCGGCGCTCCTCCTCCCTTGAGTCCTTCTTGTTCATCATGCCCTCCACGCTTGCGATCAAGGCGTTCGATGCCGCATCCCTCTTGTCCTCCTTCTTGGAGTTGGTCTTCCCCCGCGGTCGTGCCTTCTCGCCGTCCCCAACCTCCTCCACGGCTTGCTTCCCCCACGTGACTTGAGGGCGGCATTTGCAACTTGAACTTCTCCTCGTCTTTGATGACCCTAAAGCAATGGGAGAGGTTGAAGCACTTGCCATTGTGTTGGACCTTGAATGCCTCCAAAGCTTGAAATGCCTACAAATGTATTTCAGGCAAGCATATTGGCAAATGGTATGCAAATGAACATGCAAGAATAAACTTGAAGACACAAAAGAGGGCGGCTTGCTAGCATACCATGTCTTACATGCCGATGTCGCTCACGGGGTGGGCCTTGATGCTCTCAAGAGTGGCACAAAACTTGTTGCACTCTTGTTGGATCACCCTCCATCGCTTCGAAATGGACACCCACCCACGCGTGCTCACTATTTGTAAGGCGAAAACTTCTTGCGGTCATGAAACTCACGATGGACACGAATCCAAAAAGTTGAATGCTTTTGTTCGGCGCCCGTCTTGGGGTCTTTCCCAATGTTGATGCGAAACGTAGCATGCAATTTCAAAAATTTCCTATGCTCACGCAAGATCTATCTAGGAGATGCATAGCAACGAGTGGGGGAGAGTGTGTCCATGTACCCTCGTAGACCGAAAGCGGAAGCGTTTGAAAACGCGGTTGATGTAGTCGAACTTCTTCTCATCCCGACCGATCAAGCACCGAACGTACGACACCTCCGAGTTCCGCACACGTTCAACTCGATGACGTCCCTCGAACTCTTGATCCAGCAAAGTGTAGAGGGAGAGTTCAGTCAGCACAACGGCGTGTTGACGGTGATGATGAAGTGATCCGCGCAGGGTTTCGCCTCTGCACTACGTGAATATGACCGGAGGCGTAAACTGTGGAGGGGGGCGCCGCACACGGCTAACAATCGTTGGTTTGTGTTCTAGCGGTGCCACCCCCCCCCCCCCCCGCCCCGCACATATATATAGTTTGGAGGGGAGGAGAGGAAGCCAAGGGGGCTCCCCAAGTAGGAGGAATCCTACTTGGGCGTCTCCCAATTCGGCCTCCCCCCTTACCATATCCACCGGAGGGGTAGGAAAGAGGAGGGAGGAGGGAAGGAAGGGGGGCCGAATCCCTCCCCTTCCTTCTCTCTTCTCCCCTTTCCTTTCCCTCGGGTGCGGCCCATATGGGGGCGCAAGCTGCTGCGTTTCCCCTCTTGGCCCATTAGGCCCATATAGTTTGTCGGGGGATGCCCGGAACCCCTTCCGATGACCCGATACGTACCCGGTCCGGAACACTTCCGGTGTCCGAATACTATCATCCTATATATGAATCTTTACCTCTCGGCCATTTGATACTCCTCGTCATGTTCGTGATCTCATCCGGGACTCAGAACAACATTCAGTCACTAAATCACGTAACTCATATAATAGAAAATCGTCACCGAACGTTAAGCGTGCGGACCATATGGGTTCGAGAACTATGTAGACATGACCGAGACACCTCTCCGGTCAATAACCAACAGCGGAACCTGGATGCTCATATTGTGTAACGCCCCGAGACCGACGCTCCAGACGCCTTCCATATATTTCGTGTTCGGCGTGTGTTTTATTTGTGTGTTGCATTCATCATCGCATCATTTGCATTGCATCGGCACTTCGTTGCCATCATGTTTTAAAATTTGCATTTGTTCGTTGTTGCCGTTTCTCCCTTTGCCTTCTTCACCTTCCCTCGGATCGTCTTGCCTTCATTGACCGTTATGATACCAACCGGGTTTTTTCGAATCCCTCTTGTCGGACTGCCTGACCCCTCTTTGCGCAAAGCATCGACCCCTCTCGCGCGTCCGGAATTTCCACGAACCCGACCCGGGTTGTTGTCACCGTTGGATCCGGATCATCCCCAAACATCTACAAAACATCTCCATTTTCTTATTAGGACTCCCTAGCATATTTTTTCCGACCGTCCGATTTTGATCGTAGGACCGGATTAGCCCCTACCCTAATCCCCTACCTATATAAACAATCTAACCCTAGACCAACTCCCTCATTTTCCTCACCCCGCTGCCAAACCAGCTCCACCTCGGGATCCTCCCCGCCGTCACCTGCGCAGCCACTTCTCTCCTCGTTTTCAGCCACCACCCGGTTCACCCCAGACTCCAGATCCATCCATCCGAACCGTTGGATCGAAATCCAACGTCTAAGAGGTGCCCCTGTAGCTCCCGCAGCCACAGCTTCCTTGATCCAATCCGGATCAGGAGAGGAGCACCCGTCCCGCTCCTCGTCGCCTCGTCGCCCCGTCGCCGCCTCCCTCTGCAGTAAACCAGGCCGCGACCATGCCTCCTCCTCGTCAAATCCCCGTCGCCCAAGTGCCCGAGGAGAGGAGCTCCTCCAGCAGCCGTCTTCGCCCGCAGCCGTCGTCCTCCGTGCCCAGCAATTGCAGCCCCGCCGCCGGCTGACCGAACCAGCACCCCGCGCCAAGTTCGTCTTCTTGCTGCGCCGCCGCCCGGAGCTTTCTTCGCCGGAGGCCTTCGCCTCGTCCGCGGCGCCCGAGCACCGCCTGGAGCCGCGACTCCCGTCGGACCTCCTCACTGCCCGAGGCTGCTGCCTCCCCGTCGTCTTCCTCGAGCAGGAGCTCACGCCCGAGCTCCATCGCCACCCGTTGCCCCTCGCCGGAGCAACACCAGCAGGACCCCGCGGTCTCCTCTGTCCTCTCCTCGAGCCGGCCGCAAGCAGCACCATCACCAGGCTAGCCCCGTCGCGCCACCTCTCCATTCCCTTCCTTCCTAGGGCTCCTTCCCTCTCCTCTCACGTCTCGCCCCTCTCTGTGTTTTCCTCGCAGAAGCACCACGCCATGGCTGCGCCCCACCGAAGCCTGGAGCTCCAAGTCCGCCAGCCCACCTCCGCTTCGATCCGGCAGGGAACGGGACCCCGACGACCTCCTGCGACCGGATCCGGGTCCGCCTCCCTCTGCCCGTCCCTTTTCCTTCTCGTATCTCCTTCCTCCCTCACCGCTACTTCTCTGAATTTGTTCCCCGGCCATGTCCTTGCAGCTCCTCCGACGCACCTTAGAGCAGCCACTGTGGCGCCGTTCCCCTCCGACCCCGTGCAGATCCGAAGCCCTAGCACCGGGGCCCGCTATCTCCGTCGCTCTCTGGCCTCCCTGCCTGCAAGCGCCGCCATCCCCTCGTCGTCAGCTACAGGAGCAGCGCGGCCTCTCCTTCTGTTCGAGCAAGGGATACGAGCGCGTGCCTGCATCCTCTGCATCGCGGTGCTGCGCCTCTGCGTGCCCGTTGACTCCGCCCGAGCCGCTGCCTCACTTGCCGCGGCCCAGGATCCAGTAACCGGCCCAGCCTCCCGAAGCCCAGCCGCTTCATCGCTTCCAGCCCAGTGGCCCGATGTGAGCAGCCGCCTAAACCCCTCCCGTGCACTGCTGGCCCAGCCAGTTTCGGCCCCTATAGTGTTTTTTTTTCCTCTAGATGAATTTAATCAATTATCCCAGGATTTACAGTTTTACAGATTGCACCCTCTTTGTCATGCATATAATAACTTAATAACCATGCATCATTTGTAAAAACATTATATATGAAAAATGCTCAGAAATTTGTGTAGTTTAATAATATGTCACTCTCATCCATGTTTAAAATGTTTAAAATGTTGTTTGTTTAAATTTGCTTAAATGCCATGTTAAAATGATTTAATTCATAACTAATTAACCGTAACTCGGATTTAAATAAACTATATATGTAACTTGCTTGGAAAAATGCCTAGTTTAACATGGTGCACTTCATTCTGTTGTTTAACAACATTAAAATTGCGTTTATGGCAGAACAGTACCAAATCAAAAATATGGACATGAGGATTTTCCGAAATTGTTGTTTGTTGTTCCGGCCTCATTTAAACTTGCTTAAATAGTTAGTTTACTTGTGCTTCACCTCTTGCCATGTTAATCAACATTTAATATTGTTGGGTACATAACCGAGAGAGAACTAAATAATTGGTGTGGTGTTTCGTCAATATGCAACTCGTTGCATATTGAGCTCCACTTAATTTGTAGTGTTGTTTGTTGCACTTTGCCATGCCATGCCCCATTAAACCGGACATGCATCATACTTGATTGTGCATCATGCCATGTTTATGATTGTGTGTTTACTATGTTGTTTGTTTCTTTCTGGGTTGCTTCTCTCGTTAGCTTCGGTTTCGTTCCGGAGTTGTGAGGATTCGTTCGACTACGTCCGTTTGTCTTCTTCATGGACTCGTTCTTCTTCCTTGCGGGATCTCAGGCAACATGACCATACCCTCGAAATCACTTCTATCTTTGCTTTGCTAGTTGTTCGTTCTATTGCCATGCTGCGCTACCTACCACTTGCTATATCATGCCTCCCATATTTGCCATGTCAAGCCTCTAACCATCCTTTTCCTAGCAAACCATTGTTTGGCTAAGTTACCGCTTTTGCTCAGCCCCTCTTATAGCGTTGCTAGTTGCAGGTGAAGATGAAGTTTGTTCCATGTTGGAACATGGATATTTTGGAATATCACAATATCTCTTATTTAATTAATGCATCTATATACTTGGTAAGGGTGGAAGGCTCGGCCTTATGCCTGGTGCTTTGTTCCACTCTTGCCACCCTAGTTTCCGTCATACCGGTGTTATGTTCCTTGATTTTGCGTTCCTTACGCGGTTGGGTGATTTATTGGACCCCCTTGACAGTTCGCTTTGAATAAAACTCCTCCAGCAAGGCCCAACCTTGGTTTTACCATTTGTTACCACCTATCCCGTCTACCCTTGGGTTCTGCAGACTCAAGGGTCATCTTTATTTTAACCCCCCCGGGCCAGTGCTCCTTCGAGTGTTGGTCCGAACTGAGTAGACTGCGGGGCCCCCTCGTGGAAACTCAAGGTCTGGTTTTACTCGTAGGATGTATCATCCGGTGTTGCCCTGAGAACGAGATATGTGCAGCTCCTATCGGGATTTGTCGGCACATCGGGCGGCTTTGCTGGTCTTGTTTTACCATTGTCGAAATGTCTTGTAAACCGGGATTCCGAGACTGATCGGGTCTTCCCGGGAGAAGGTTTATCCTTCGTTGACCGTGAGAGCTTATAATGGGCTAAGTGGGGACACCCCTGCATGGTATTATCTTTCGAAAGCCGTGCCCGCGGTTATGTGGCAGATGGGAATTTGTTAATATCCGGTTGTAGAGAACTTGACACTCGACTTAATTAAAATACATCAACTGTGTGTGTAGCCGTGATGGTCTCTTTCCGGCGGAGTCCGGGAAGTGAACACGGTTCTTGTGTTATGTTTGACGTAAGTAGGAGTTCAGGATCACTTCTTGATCATTGCTAGTTGTCGACCGTTCCGTTGCTCCTCTTCTCGCTCTTATTTGCGTATGTTGGCCACCATATATGCTTAGTGCATTGCTGCAGCTCCACCTCTTTACACCATCCTTTCCTATAAGCTTAAATAGTCTTGATCTCGCGGGTGTGAGATTGCTGAGTCCTCGTGACTCACAGATTCTACCAAAACAGTTGCAGGTGCCGATGATACCAGTGCAGGTGACGCAACCGAGCTCAAGTGGGGGCCCGATGAAGATCTTGTTCGTTGTGTTGTTTCTGTTCTTGTTGTTCAGTAGTGGAGCCCAGTTGGGATGATCAAGGATCTAGCAGTTGGGTTGTCTTCTTTTCTTTTGGTTCCATAGTCGGACCTATGTGTGTACTCTGATTGATGTATGATTTATTTATGTATGTGTGAAGTGGCGATTGTAAGCCAACTCTTTATCCCAGTCTTGTTCATTACATGGGATTGTGTGAAGATGACCCTTCTTGCGACAAAACCACAATGCGGTTATGCCTCTAAGTCGTGCCTCGACACATGGGAGATATAGCCGCATCGTGGGTGTTACAAGTTGGTAATCAGAGCCATCCCCGACTTAGGAGCCCCCTGCTTGATCGAATCGCTGACGTTGTTGAGTCTAGAACAAAAATGTTTTGAGTCTTAGGATTATATATATCGGAGAGTAGGATTCTTTTTACTCCTCAGTCCCTTCGTCGCTCTGGTGAGGCCTCCTGACGTAGAAGTTTTGACTCTTCTCTCCTCAAATTTCAGTAAAAAAAAATTAGGATCACGTGGGTATCTTAGAATCGTTCCGATGGTTTTGTGACGAGAACATTGTTCTTGGTGCCTCCTGACATTTAGGGGTTGTGGCAGTGTCCCGGGGAGTTGAGCTCCTAGGTGTTGTCGTCACAATTTTATCGTTGCAGTTCTGGAATACCTGAGTTTCGCCGACATCGAAAATCTCTTTTATGCAGTTGTTGGTGAGATCACCTCGACGCCACCCAGTACTGGGGCGGGAGTTCGGGAGTATTGCCATAACTCGTATAACGGATGCTTTTCGAAGGTTGAGGTAAACGATTTCCGAAGGTTTCTTGGTTATGTGTTGACGGATGGATACAGCTGGATCTAGGGATTGTTAGTTTGGGTGATATATTTTGTGTCCCCTGTATCCCCAACACCTGATTGCATAACCAGAAAGTTTCGGGAGTTTATAAGTGGGAATTCAAGTAGCTCCTAGGATATCTTTCCGACAGACGCATGATATGAGATTGGGGTTCGACGTCTAGTGGTCCGCCTTTCCACGGTTGGTCTTACAGTGGTCTCATAGTGTCTTAAAGAGTCCTTGGCTATGCCGACTCGGGGACGCTTCGTATGTCATGTGCACTGCCTTGTACATGATGGTGCTGTACGATCGAGCCCGTGTGGGCCCCACCACGAAAACTTCGGACGAAATCTCTATCATATGTTTGTTCCGGCTTATTCTGCAAGCCAATCCTTTGTTTTGTTTTTATTTGTGGTATTCGAGTTGCTTCGAAGTCAAATGTGGATTCCATACCTTTCCTAAGCGGTGTTCTCATACTTCTATGTGGATACTAATCATTCTTGATCATCGAGATTGCCATCTTAATTCTATTTCCAACCGGTGCGTTTTCTCTTCAAGTGGATCCGATCATTTCAACATCCGCAAGATCAACTCTAAGTTTTCTCAATGGTGTTTATTCCATCTGCCCCAAGTTGCCTTTGTTTTTCCCGCCCTCCCACCCTTCTTCCTTCAAGGAATCAGATTGCTTAATCTAGTATCCATTTTTATTCACGTGAAGTCCCTTCATTCTTTTCAATCAATGTTCTTACCCGGTGGTTCTCATGAAGATGTTCTTCAAGTTTATCATTCTTCATTCTTTTTCTTCTCCGATGGATCCAATTCAAGCTTACAGTGTTGATTATATCCCTTTCCTCCTTTCAAATGCTTTCTCATGCCGGTATATCTCTTAATCATTCCCCGCTTGATATTCAATTGTTCCGGAGTGCTGAAGATATCTTTGAAGATTCGTGTTTCCACTCCGCATCAATTCTAACTATTTCGAGGTTGTTACCTCATTCAAGCCATTTAATTCAACCGGTGCAATCTCCTTTTCAAGTAATCATTTCAACGGTGTATCTTTTAGTGGGCCCTAACCCACAGGTCTTTTCCCAGGATCTTACCTGACTCTTCTAATTTTTCTAGAGTTATTCTCAAATTCATTTCAAAGTTTGACGTAAGAATAAATTTTCATCAGTCATATGTCTTTCTCCAAGATCTTTAAAATTCTTTCATCATTGGTTCAACCTTTATATTCTTCATTCCGGAGTGCCTCAACAATTCATGGTGTTTCTCATCGTCATTCTCAACATTTGAAGACCGAAGAAGAATTTCTCCTAAATCTTGGTCCGTTCTCTTGAAGATTCATAGTTCTAGCTTATGCCATCCTCTCATAATTGTTTTCGATTGTGAGAATTCTTTTCATACCCATCCGGAGCATTTCATGAGTCTTTTCAATTTGATTCTCCGAAGGCCATCATTTTAGAAGATTTCTTCGTTCTAAGTTTTCAGCCTCGTTCTCCAATTATTCTAAATTAATGTCTCTTCGGTCATCTCCATATTATTCTGGTGCATCGTCCAAGTATTCTCTAATCAGCTCGTGATCTCTTCGTTCACTTGTATCTAAATTCTCTCAAGTATCTTCGTTCATTTTCTAATTCTTCCCAGTGTTTCTTGATCTTTTCTTCGTTCATTTTCAATTCTTACGGTGGTTCGTTCAAGGTTTCTCTTCCTTCGTTATCATATCAATTTATTCGTTGTTTCAATCCCACCGATGGTTCCATCAAGACCTTCACAAGTTTGTGTTATATCTCTCTTAATCCTTTCTACGAGAATAAGTAGTATGACAAATCCATTGCTTGTCATCAATTAATTGGTGAAGGATGAGCATAATGTAATTCTTATTCTTGTTTCATCGAGTAAATTCAATTCCTTATTCCAGAGGTTCATCAAAATTCTTGATTTTATTTGTTTATTTTTCTTTCCGGAGCTCCAAGTTATTTCAATTATATCATTTCAAAGCTTCATCTAATCGTCGCAAGGCTTCTCCCGGAGTTCTTTTCAATTTTCCCTTTCGTTTGATCATTCTTTTATTATCGGAGTTCTTCATGGAGGCTCTACATCGTGGTTCGTTAAAGAGTTAATTCATTTTTAAGTGTTCATCAAGATTTTGTTGGAGGAGTTCAAGCATTCTTCATCTTGCATTCTGAAGTGCAATTCTTTCTCTCTTATCTTTTGAGGTGGTGTTATGTCATTCTTGACAATTTGAGTTTGCGTTTAATGATTCACATGTTGTCAAGAATGGGATATTTTAAATCCACCAATCTCTTCGTTGAACTTGTCTTGTGTCATGTTTCACCTAAAGCCTTCCCTAAGGAATGTTGATATTATGGTGATTATCAATGATCCAAGTTTTCTCCTATCTTCTTGGTGACAGAAGTTTTTCATCGCCTTGGTGCTCTCACTCAGACCATTGGTTTCCTTTAGTGGTCGTTTGTCACCTCATAATTTTGATATGTGTTCCATAAGCCCTCAACAAGCTTGTTCTTTTCGTTGTTGATTTTCCAACAACTCCGTTATAACCTTCTTGGAAGGGTGCTTTCCAAGCTCATTTGTGGCAGGTGTTGTCATTTTCTTCTCCATTCTGTTATTCCAATGATCTATCTTCTATTCTTTCTTCCGGAGGTTTTGTGATGTTCCTCTCTTCGACCAATCATCTTGTTTTGTCAAGATCATGTAATTTTTCCTTTCTTATCCGTTTAGTCGGAGTGTCGTGTTTTCATTCGAGTTCTCTCATCTTATCAAGTTTTGTCTCCTTCCTCAACGGGAGTGCGGCCTGAAATCTTTCTTACCCTTGTGCCATTCTTTCATCAGTTCCGGAGGCAGTGTGTTGTTAAATTCATCGAGTTTCCTCTCATCTTGTCAAGATCATGTTCAATTCCTTCCATTTACAGTCGGAGCGCTGCCCAAATTATATCATTCTTATTCCTTCTCTATCTTGTTTTAACCGGAGTGGTTTAAATATCTATTGTGTCACTTAACCTCAAGGTTCTCATGGTGTTCCTTGTCTCTCATTTCTACCGGAGTCTTCTCAATTTTGTTCACCTCTGTCGTGTCATTTCTTCAAGCTTTGCGACCTCTCAAGGTTCTTTGGTTTCACTCGTTTGTCAAAGAAGCAACTTAGCTTTACCTTTTCTCTTCCTCTTCTGTTTTTCTCCGGTGCCATCCTAGATCTCGGGACGAGATCCTCTTGCAGTGGTGGAGTGTTGTAACGCCCCGAGACCGACGCTCAAGACGCCTTCCATATATTTCGTGTTCGGCGTGTGTTTTATTTGTGTGTTGCATTCATCATCGCATCATTTGCATTGCATTGGCACTTCGTTGCCATCATGTTTTAAAATTTGCATTCGTTCGTCGTTGCCGTTTCTCCCTTTGCCTTCTTCACCTTCCCTCGGATCGTCTTGCCTTCGTTGACCGTTATGATACCAACCGGGTTTTTTTCGAATCCCTCTTGTCGGACCGCCTAACCCCTCTTTGCGCAGAGCATCGACCCCTCTCGCGCGTCCGGAATTTCCACGAACCCGACCCGGGTTGTTGTCACCGTTGGATCCGGATCATCCCCAAACATCTACAAAACATCTCCGTTTTCTTATTAGGACTCCCTAGCATATTTTTCCCGACCGTCCGATTTTGATCGTAGGACCGGATTAGCCCCTACCCTAATCCCCTACCTATATAAACAATCTAACCCTAGACCAACTCCCTCATTTTCCTCACCCCGCTGCCAAACCAGCTCCACCTCGGGATCCTCCCCGCCGTCACCTGCGCAGCCACTTCTCTCCTCGTTTTCAGCCACCACCCGGTTCACCCCAGACTCCAGATCCATCCATCCGAACCGTTGGATCGAAATCCAACGTCCAAGAGGTGCCCCTATAGCTCCCGCAGCCACAGCTTCCTCGATCCAATCTGGATCAGGAGAGGAGCACCCGTCCCGCTCCTCGTCGCCTCATCGCCCCGTCGCCGCCTCCCTCTGCAGTAAACCAGGCCACGACCATGCCTCCTCCTCGTCAAATCCCCGTCGCCCAAGTGCCCGAGGAGAGGAGCTCCTCCAGCAGCCGTCTTCGACCGCAGCCGTCGTCCTCCGTGCCCAGCAATTGCAGCCTCTCCGCCGGCTGACCGAACTAGCACCCCGCGCCAAGTTCCGTCTTCTTGCTGCGCCGCCGCCCGGAGCTTTCTTCGCCGGAGGCCTTCGCCTCGTCCGCGGCCCGAGCACCGCCTGGAGCCGCGACTCCCGTCGGACCTCCTCACTGTCCGAGGCTCCTGCCTCCCAGTCGTCTTCCTCGAGCAGGAGCTCACGCCCGAGCTCCATCGCCACCCGTTGCCCCTCACCGGAGCAACACCAGCAGGACCCCGCAGCACACCAGCAGGACCCCGCGGTCTCCTCTGCCCTCTCCTTGAGCCGGCCGCAAGCAGCACCATCACCAGGCTGGCCCCGTCGCGCCACCTCTCCCTTCCCTTCCTTCCTATGGCTCCTTCCCTCTCCTCTCACGTCTCGCCCCTCTCTGTGTTTTCCTCGCAGAAGCACCACGCCATGGCTGCGCCCCACCGAAGCCTGGAGCTCCAAGTCCGCCAGCCCACCTCCGCTTCGATCCGGCAGGGAACGGGACCCCGGCGACCTCCTGCGACCGGATCCGGGTCCGCCTCCCTCTGCCCGTCCCTTTTCCTTCTCGTATCTCCTTCCTCCCTCACCGCTACTTCTCTGAATTTGTTCCCCGGCCATGTCCTTGCAGCTCCTCCAACGCACCTTGGAGCAGCCACTGTCGCGCCGTTCCCCTCCGACCCCGTGCAGATCCGAAGCCCTAGCACCGGGGCCCGCTATCTCCGTCGCTCTCTGGCCTCCCTGCCTGCAAGCGCCGCCATCCCCTCGTCGTCAGCTGCAGGAGCAGCACGGCCTCTCCTTCGGTTCGAGCATGGGAGACGAGCGCGTGCCTGCATCCTCTGCATCGCAGTGCTGCGCCTCTGCGTGCCCGTTGACTCCGCCCGAGCCGCTGCCTCGCTTGCCGCGGCCCAGGATCCAGTAACCGGCCCAGCCTCCCGAAGCCCAGCCGCTTCATCGCTTCCAGCCCAGTGGCCCGATGTGAGCAGCCGCCTAAACCCCTCCTGTGCACCGCTGGCCCAGCCAGTTTCGGCCCATATAGTGTTTTTTTCCTCTGGACGAATTTAATCAATTATCCCAGGAGTTACAGTTTTACAGATTGCACCCTCTTTGTCATTCATATAATAACTTAATAACCATGCATCATTTGTAAAAACATTATATATGAAAAATGCTCAGAAATTTGTGTAGTTTAATAATATGTCACTCTCATCCATGTTTAAAATGTTTAAAATGCTGTTTGTTTAAATTTGCTTAAATGCCATGTTAAAATGATTTAATTCATAACTAATTAACCGTAACTCGGATTTAAATAAACTATATATGTAACTTGCTTGTAAAAATGCCTAGTTTAACATGGGGCACTTCATTTTGCTGTTTAACAACATTAAAATTGCGTTTATGGCAGAACAGTACCAAATCAAAAATATGGACATGAGGATTTTCCGAAATTGTTGTTTGTTGTTCCGGCCTCATTTAAACTTGCTTAAATAGTTAGTTTACTTATGCTTCACCTCTTGCCATGTTAATCAACATTTAATATTGTTGGGTACATAACCGAGAGAGAACTAAATAATTGGTGTGGTGTTTCGTCAATATGCAACTCGTTGCATATCGAGCTCCACTTAATTTGTAGTGTTGTTTGTTGCACTTTGCCATGCCATGCCCCATTAAACCGGACATGCATCATACTTGATTGTGCATCATGCCATGTTTATGATTGTGTGTTTACTATGTTGTTTGTTTCTTTCCAGGTTGCTTCTCTCGTTAGCTTCGGTTTCGTTCCGGAGTTGTGAGGATTCGTTCGACTACGTCCGTTTGTCTTCTTCATGGACTCGTTCTTCTTCCTTGCGGGATCTCAGGCAACATGACCATACCCTCGAAATCACTTCTATCTTTGCTTTGCTAGTTGTTCGTTCTATTGCCATGCTGCGCTACCTACCACTTGCTATATCATGCCTCCCATATTTGCCATGTCAAGCCTCTAACCATCCTTTTCCTAGCAAACCGTTGTTTGGCTAAGTTACCGCTTTTGCTCAGCCCCTCTTATAGCATTGCTAGTTGCAGGTGAAGATGAAGTTTGTTCCATGTTGGAACATGGATATTTTGGAATATCACAATATCTCTTATTTAATTAATGCATCTATATACTTGGTAAAGGGTGGAAGGCTCGGCCTTATGCCTGGTGTTTTTTTCCAATCTTGCCACCCTAGTTTCTGTCATACCGGTGTTATGTTCCTTGATTTTGCGTTCCTTACGCGGTTGGGTGATTTATGGGACCCCCTTGACAGTTCGCTTTGAATAAAACTCCTCCAGCAAGGCCCAACCTTGGTTTTACCATTTGCTACCACCTATCCCCTTTTCCCTTGGGTTCTGCAGACTCAAGGGTCATCTTTATTTTAAACCCCCCGGGCCAGTGCTCCTTCGAGTGTTGGTCCGAACTGAGTAGACTGCGGGGCCCCCTCGTGGAAACTCGAGGTCTGGTTTTACTCGTAGGATGTCTCATCCGGTGTTGCCCTGAGAACGAGATATGTGCAGCTCCTATCGGGATTTGTCGGCACATCGGGCGGCTTTGCTGGTCTTGTTTTACCATTGTCAAAATGTCTTGTAAACCGGGATTCCAAGACTGATCGGGTCTTCCCGGGAGAAGGTTTATCCTTCGTTGACCGTGAGAGCTTATAATGGGCTAAGTGGGGACACCCCTGCAGGGTATTATCTTTTGAAAGCCGTGCCCGCGGTTATGTGGCAGATGGGAATTTGTTAATATCCGGTTGTAGAGAACTTGACACTCGACTTAATTAAAATACATCAACTGTGTGTGTAGCCGTGATGGTCTCTTTCCGGCGGAGTCCGGGAAGTGAACATGGTTCTTGTGTTATGTTTGACGTAAGTAGGAGTTCAGGATCACTTCTTGATCATTGCTAGTTGTCGACCATCCCTTTGCTCCTCTTCTCGCTCTTATTTGCGTATGTTGGCCACCATATATGCTTAGTGCATTGCTGCAGCTCCACCTCTTTACACCATCCTTTCCTATAAGCTTAAATAGTCTTGATCTCGCAGGTGTGAGATTGCTGAGTCCTCGTGACTCACAGATTCTACCAAAACAGTTGTAGGTGCCGATGATACCAGTGCAGGTGATGCAACCGAGCTCAAGTGGGGGCCCGATGAAGATCTTGTTCGTTGTGTTGTTTCTGTTCTTGTTGTTCAGTAGTGGATCCCAGTTGGGACGATCTGGGATCTAGCAGTTGGGTTGTCTTCTTTTCTTTTGGTTCCGTAGTCGGACCTATGTGTGTACTCTGATTGATGTATGATTTATTTATGTATGTGTGAAGTGGCGATTGTAAGCCAACTCTTTATCCCAGTCTTGTTCATTACATGGGATTGTGTGAAGATGACCCTTCTTGCGACAAAACCACAATGCGGTTATGCCTCTAAGTCATGCCTCGACACGTGGGAGATATAGCCGCATCGTGGGTGTTACATATTGGTACCTACATATTCTATGAGGATCTTTATCAGTCATACCGTAATGACAACATACGTTATTCCCTTTGTCATCGGTATGTTACTTGCCCGAGATTCGATCGTCGGTATCTTCATACCTAGTTCAATCTCGTTACCGGAAAGCCTCTTTACTCGTTCCGTAATACATCATCCTATAACTAACTCATTAGTCACTTTGCTTGCAAGGCTTCTCATGATGTGCATTACCAAGAGGGCCCAGAGATACCTCTCCGATACTCGGAGTGACAAATCCTAATCTTGATCTATGCCAACCCAACAAACACCTTCGGAGATACCTGTAGAGCATCTTTATAATCACCCAGTTATGCTGTGACATTTGATAGCACACAAGGTACTCCTCCGGTATCCAGGAGTTGCATAATCTCATAGTCGAAGGAATATGTATTTGACATGAATAAATCAATAGCAATAAAACTGAATGATCAATATGCTAAGCTAACGGATGGGTCTTGTCCATCACATCATTCTCCTAATGATGTGATCCCGTTCATCAAATGACAACACATGTCTATGGTTAGGAAACTTAACCATCTTTGATTAACGAGCTAGTCTAGTAGAGGCTTACTATTGACACGGTGTTTTTTCTATGTATCCACATATGTATCAAGTCTCCGGTTGATACAATTCTAGCATGAATAACAAACATTTATCATGATATAAGGAAATATAAAATAACAACTTTATTATGCATCTTGGGCATATTTCCTTCAGTCTCTCACTTGCACTAGAGTCAATAATCCAGTTCACATCGCCATGTGATTTAACACCAATAGTTCACATCTTTATGTGATTAACACCCATAGTTCACATCGCCATGTGACCAATACCCAAATAGATTACTAGAGTAAATAATCTATTTCACATCGCTATGTGATTAACACCCAAAGGTTACTAAGGTGTGATCATGTTTTTCTTGTGAGAGAGGTTTAGTCAACGGGTCTGCCACATTCAGATCCGTATGTATTTTGCAATTTTCTATGTCTACAATGCTCTGCACGGAGCTACTCTAGCTAATTGCTCCCACTTTCAATATGTATCCAGATTGAGACTCAGAGTCATTCGGATCGGTGTAAAACCTTGCATCAACGTAACTCTTTACGACGAACTCTTTATCACCTCCAAAACCGAGAAATATTTCCTTACTCCTCTTAGGTAACTAAGGATAACTTTGACTGTTGTCTAGTGATCCACTCCTGGATCACTATCATACCCCCTTGCCAAACTCATGGCAAGGTACACAATAGGTCTGGTACACAGCATAGCATACTTTATAGAACCTATGGCTGATGCATAGGGAATGACTTTCTACCGTGGTCGGGTTTTGAGTCTTACTCAACTTCACACCTTGCAACACAGTCAAGAACTCCTTCTTTGATTGTTCCATTTTGAACTACTTCAAAAAAATCAAGGTATGTACTCATTGAAAAATCTTATCAAGCGTCTTGATCTATCTCTATAGATCTTGATGCCCAATATGTAAGCAGCTTCACCGAGGATTTTCATTAAAAAAACTCTTATTCAAGTATCCTTTTATGCTATCCAGAAATTCTATATCATTTCCAATCAACAATATGTCATCCACATATAATATCAGAAATGCTACAGAGCTCCCACTCACTTTCTTGTAAATACTGGCTTCACCATAAGTCTGTATAAAACCATATGCTTTGATCACCTCATTAAAGCGTACATTCCAACTCCAAGATGCTTGCACCCGTCCATAGATGGATCGCTGGAGCTTGCACACTTTTTTAGCACCTTTAGGATTGACAAAACCTTCTGGCTGCATCATATACAACTCTTCTTTAATAAATCCATTTAAGGAATGCAGTTTTGACATCCATTTACCAGATTTATAAAATGCGGCAATTGCTAACATGATTCGGACAGACTTAAGCATCGATACGAGTGAGAAAATCTCATTGTAGTCAACACCTTGAACTTGTCAAAAACCTTTTTGCGACAATTCGAGCTTTGTAGATAGTAACACTACCATCAGCGTTCGTCTTCCTCTTGAAGATCCATTTATTCTCAATGAATTGCCGATCATCAGGCAAGTCCACCAAAGTCCACACTTTGTTCTCATACATGGATCCTATCTCAGATTTCATGGCCTCAAGCCATCTGTCGGAATCTGGGCTCATCATAGCTTCTTCATAGTTCATAGGTTTGTCATGGTCTAGTATCATGACTTCCAAAACAGGATTACCGTACCACTCTGGTGCGGAACGTGCTCTGGTTGACCTACGAGGTTCGGTAGTAACTTGATCTGAAGTTTCATGATCATTATCATTAGCTTCCTCTCTAGTTGGTGTAGGCATCACGGGAACAGTTTTCTGTGATTAGCTACTTTCCAATTTGAGAGAAGGTACAATTACCTCATCAAGTTCTACTTTCCTCCCACTCACTTCTTTTGAGAGAAACTCCTTCTAGAAAGGATCCATTCTTAGCAACAAAGATCTTGCCTTCGGATCTGTGATAGAAGGTGTCCCCAATGGTTTCTTTTGGGTATCCTATGAAGACGCACTTCTCCGATTTGGGTTCGAGCTTATCAGGCTGAAGCTTTTTCACATAAGCATCGCAACCCCAAACTTTAAGAAACGACAGCTTAGGTTTCTTGCCAAACCACAGTTCATACGGTGTCATATCAACGGATTTAGACGGTGCCCTATTTAACGTGAATGCAGCTGTCTCTAATGCATAACCCCAAAATGATAGTGGTACATCGGTAAGAGACATCATAGATCGCACCATATCTAATAAAGTACGGTTACGGCGTTGCTACCTCTTGAGCACTGCGTTGGTTTTCCCTTGAAGAGGAAAGGGTGATGCAGCAAACTAGCGTAAGTATTTCCCTCAGTTTTTGAGAACCAAGGTATCAATCCAGTAGGAGGCCACGCACGAGTCCCTCGCACCTACACAAACAAATAAATCCTCGCAACCAATGCGATAAGGGGTTGTCAATCCCTATACGGTCACTTACGAGAGTGAGATCTGATAGATATGATAGGATAATATTTTTGGTATTTTTATGATAAAGATGCAAAGTAAAATAAAAGCAAAATAAAAGGCAACGGAAATAGCTAAGTGTTGGAAGATTAATATGATGGAAAATAGACCCGGGGGCCATAGGTTTCACTAGTGGCTTCTCTCGAGAGCATAAGTATTTACGGTGGGTGAACAAATTACTGTTGAGCAATTGACAGAATTGAGCATAGTTATGAGAATATCTAGGTATGATCATGTATATAGGCATCACGTCCGAGACAAGTAGACCGACTCCTGCCTGCATCTACTACTATTACTCCACACATCGACCGCTATCCAGCATGCATCTAGAGTATTAAGTTCATAAGAACAGAGTAACGCTTTAAGCAAGATGACATGATGTAGAGGGATAAACTCATGCAATATGATATAAACCACGTCTTGTTATCCTCGATGGCAACAATACAATACGTGCCTTGCTGCCCCTACTGTCACTGGGAAAGGACACCGCAAGATTGAACCCAAAGCTAAGCACTTCTCCCATTGCAAGAAAGATCAATCTAGTAGGCCAAACCAAATTGATAATTCGAAGAGACTTGCAAAGATAACCAATCATACATAAAAGAATTCAGAAGATTCAAATATTGTTCATAGATAAACTTGATCATAAACCCACAATTCATCGGTCTCAACAAACACACCGCAAAAGAAGATTGCATCGAATAGATCTCCACGAGAGAGGGGTAGAACATTGTATTGAGATCCAAAAAATAGAGAAGAAGCCATCTAGCTAATAACTACGGACCCGAAGGTCTGAGGTAAACTACTCACACATCATCGGAGAGGCTATGGTGTTGATGTAGAAGCCCTCCGTGATCGATGCCCCCTCCGGCGGAGCTCCGGAATAGGCCCCAAGATGGGATCTCACGGGTACAGAAGGTTGCGGCGGTGGAATTAGGTTTTTGGCTCCGTATCTGGTAGTTTGGGGGTACGTAGCTATATATAGGAGGAAGGAGTATGTCGGTGGAGCAACAGGGGGCCCACGAGGGTGGAGGGCGCGCCTGGGGGGTAGGCGCGCCCCCCTACCTCGTGGTCTCCTGGTTGAAGTCTTGACGTAGGTGAAACATCCATTTTGCATCATGCTTTTATATTGATATTTATTGCATTATGGGATGTTATTACACGTTATGTCACAATACTTATGCCCATTCTCTCTTATTTTACCAGGTTTACATAAGGAGGGAGAATGCCGGCAGCTGGAATTCTGGGCTAGAAAAGGAGCAAATATTAGAGACCTATTCTGCACAACTCCAAAAGTCCTGAAACTCCACGAAAGTCATTTTTGGAAATAATAAGAAATACTGAGCGGAAGAAATTCATCAGGGGGGCCACCACCTGTCCACGAGGGTGGGGGGCACGCCCTACCCCCCAGGGCGTGCCCCCTGCCTCGTGGGCCCCCTGTTGGCTCTCCGGTGGCCATCTTCTGCTATATGAAGTCTTTCATCGAGGGAAAAATCATAAGCAACCTTTCGGGACGAGACTCCGCCGCCACGAGGCGGAACCTTGGCGGAACCAATCTAGGGCTCCGGTAGAGCTGTTCTACCGGGGACACTTCCCTCCGGGAGGGGGAAATCATCGCCATCGTCATCACCAACGCTCCTCTCATTGGGAGAGGGCAATCTCCATCAACATCTTCACCAGCACCATCTCCTCTCAAAACCCTAGTTCATCTCTTGTATCCAATTCTTGTCTCCAAGTCCGGGATTGGCTCTAGTAGGTTGCTAGTAGTGTTGATTACTCCTTGTAGTTGATGCTAGTTGGTTTATTTGGTGGAAGATCATATGTTCAGATCCTTTATGCATATTAATACCCCTCTGATTATGAACATGAATATGCTTTGTGAGTAGTTACGTTTGTTCCTGAGGACATGGGAGAAGTCTTGCTATTAGTAGTCATGTGAATTTGGTATTCGTTCGATATTTTGATGAGATGTATGTTGTCTACCCTCTAGTGGTGTTTTGTGAACGTCGACTACATAACACTTCACCATTATTTGGGCCTAGAGGAAGCCATTGGGAAGTAATAAGTAGATGATGGGTTGCTAGAGTGACAGAAGCTTAAACCCTAGTTTATGCGTTTCTTTGTAAGGGGCTGATTTGGATCCATATGTTTCATGCTATGGTTAGGTTTACCTTAATACTTTTGTTGTAGTTGCGGATGCTTGCAATAGAGGTTAATCATAAGTGGGATGCTTGTTCAAGTAAGAACAGCACCCAAGCACCGGTCCACCCACATATCAAATTATCAAAGTACCGAACGTGAATCATATGAACGTGATGAAAACTAGCTTGATGATAATTCGCATGTGTCCTCGGGAGCGCTTTTCTCCATATAAGAGTTTGTCCAGGCTTGTCCTTTGCTACAAAAATGATTGGGCCACCTTGCTGCACTTTATTTACTTTTGTTACTTGTTGCTCGTTACAAATTATCCTATGACAAAACTATCTGTTACCACTTATTTCAGTACTAGCAGAGAATACCTTGCTGAAAACCGCTTATCATTTCCTTCTGCTCCTCGTTGGGTTCGACACTCTTACTTATCGAAAGGACTACGATAGATCCCCTACACTTGTGGGTCATCAAGACTCTTTTCTGGCGCCGTTGCCGGGGAGTGAAGCGCCTTTGGTAGGTGGAATTTGGTAAGGAAAAATTTATATAGTGTGCTGAAATTTACTGTCACTTGTTACTATGGAAAGTAATCCTCTGAGGGGCTTGTTCGGGGTATCTTCACCTCGACCAGTAGAGCAAAGAGTTGCTCCTCAACCTACTGAACCTACTGAAAATAAAAATGTTCCCTTTGAAGTTCCTTCGGGTATGTTAGAAAAACTGCTAGCTAATCCTTTTGCAGGAGATGGAACAAAGCATCCTGATGAGCACCTAATCTATGTGGATGAAGTTTGTGGATTATTTAAGCTTGCAGGTATACCCGGTGATGTTATTAAGAAGAAGGTCTTCCCTTTATCTTTGAAGGGAGATGCATCAACATGGTATAGGCTATGTGATGATACGGGGTCATGGAACTACAAACGATTGAAATTGGAATTTCATCAGAAGTTTTATCCTATGCATCTTGTTCATCGTGATTGCAATTATATATATAATTTTTGGCCTCGCGAAGGAGAAAGCATCGCTCAAGCTTGGGGGAGGCTTAAATGAATGTTATATTCATGCCCCAATCATGAGCTCTCAAGAGAAATAATTATTCGAAGTTTTTATGCTCGGCTTTCTGATAACAATCGCACCATGCTCGATACTTCTTGTGCTGGCTCTTTTATGATGAAGACTATTGAATTCAAATGGAATTTATTGGATAGAATTAAACGCAACTCTGAAGGTTGGGATCTCGACGAAGGTAAGGAGTCAGGTATGACACCTAAGTTTGATTGTGTTAAATCTTTTATGGGTACCGATGTTTTCCGTAAGTTTAGCACTAAATATGGACTTGACTCTGGGATAGTAGCTTCTTTCTGTGAATCTTTTGCTACTTATGTTGATCTCCCCAAGGAGAAGTGGTTTAAATATCATCCTCCCATAGAAGTAAAAGTATATGCACCTATTAAAGTTGAAGAAAAGACTATCACTTATAATGATCCTATTGTTCCTACTTATTATGTTGAGAAACCACCTTTCCCTGTTAGGATAAAGGATCATGCTAAAGCTTCAACTGTGGTTCGTAAAAGCAATATTAGAACTTATACACCTCCTGAGCAAGTTAAAGTTGAACCTAATATTGCTATTGTTAAAGATCTCTTGGCTGATAATATTGATGGGCATGTTATTTATTTCTGCGGTGAAACTGCTAGAATTGCTAAACCCTGTGCTAAAGATAAACATAGACCTGTGGTAGGCATGCCTGTTATGTCTGTTAAAATAGGAGATCATTGTTATCATGGCTTATGTGATATGGGTGCTAGTGTTAGTGCAATACCTTTGACTTATACAAAGAAATTATGCATGAAATTGCACCTGCTGAGTTAGAAGATATTGATGTCACAATTAAGCTTGCCAATAGAGATACTATTTCACCAATGGGAATTGTTAGAGATGTTGAAGTCTTGTGTGGGAAAACTAAATATCCTGCTGATTTTCTTGTTCTTGGTTCCCCACAAGATAGCTTTTGTCCCATTATATTTGGTAGACCCTTCTTGAACACCGTTAATTCTAGGATAGACTGCGAAAAGGATGTTGTTACTATTGGCTTGGGTGATATGTCTCATGAGTTTAATTTCTCTAAATTTAGTAGACAACACCGTGAAGAAGAATTGCCTAGTAAGGATGAAATTATTGGTCTTGCTTCTATTGCCGTACCTCCTAGTGATCCTTTAGAACAATATTTGCTAGACCATGAGAATGATATGTTTATGAATGAAACAAGGGAAATAGATGAAGTGTTCTTGAAACAGGAACCTATCCTGAAACACAATTTGCCTGTTGAAATCCTAGGGGATCCTCCTCCACCCAAGGGTGATCCCGTGTTTGAGCTTAAACCGTTGCCTGATACTCTTAAATATTCTTATCTTGATGAGAAAAGGATATATCCTGTTATTATTAGTGCTAACCTTTCAGAGCATGAAGAAGAGAGATTATTGAAAACTCTGAGGAAGCACCGTGCTGCTATTGGATATACTCTTGATGATCTTAAGGGCATTAGTCCCACTCTATGTCAACATAAAATAAATTTGGAAGAAGATGCCAAACCAGTTCGTGATCATCAACGACGGCTGAATCCTAAAATGAAAGAAGTGGTAAGAAAAGAAATACTAAAGCTCCTTGAGGCATGTATAATTTATCCCGTTGCTGATAGTCAGTGGGTAAGTCCTGTCCATTGTGTCCCTAAGAAGGGAGGTATTACCGTCGTTCCTAATGATAAATATGAATTGATTCCGCAAAGACTTATTATAGTTTATAGGATGGTAATTGATTTCCACAAATTAAATAAGGCTACTAAAAAGGATCATTACCCCTTACCTTTTATCGATCAAATGTTAGAAAGATTATCTAAACATACACATTTTTGCTTTCTAGATGGTTATTCTGGTTTCTCTCAAATACCTGTGTTAGCCAATGATCAATCAAAGACTACTTTTACTTGCCCTTTTGGTACTTTTGCTTATAGACGTATGCCTTTTGGTTTATGTAATGCACCTGCTACCTTTCAAAGATGCATGATGGCTATATTCTATGACTTTTGTGAAAAGATTTGTGAGGTTTTCATGGACGACTTCTCCGTTTATGGATCCTCTTTTGATGATTGCTTGAGCAACCATGATCGAGTTTTGCAGAGATGTGAAGAAACTAATCTTGTCTTGAATTGGGAAAAGTGCCACTTTATGGTTAATGAAGGTATTGTCTTGGGGCATAAAGTTTCTGAAAGAGGTATTGAAGTTGATAAAGCCAAGGTTGATGCTATTGAAAAGATGCCATGTCCCAAGGACATCAAAGGTATAAGAAGTTTCCTTGGTCACGCCGGTTTTTATAGGAGGTTCATTAAGGACTTCTCAAAAATTTCTCGGCCTCTAACTAATTTATTACAAAAAGATATACCATTTGTCTTTGATGATGATTGTGTAGAAGCATTTGAAATACTTAAGAAAGCATTGATCTCTGCACCTATTGTTCAGCCACCTGATTGGAATTTACCCTTTGAAATTATGTGTGATGCTAGTGATTATGCTGTAGGTGTTGTTCTAGGGCAAAGAGTTGATAAGAAATTAAATGTTATTCAATATGCTAGTAAAACTCTAGACAATGCTCAGAGAAATTATGCTACTACTGAAAAAGAATTCTTAGCAGTTGTATTTGCTTGTGATAAGCTCAGACCTTATATTGTTGATTCTAAAGTAACTATTCACACGGATCATGCTGCTATTAAATATCTTATGGAAAAGAAAGATGCTAAACCTAGACTTATTAGATGGGTTCTCTTGCTACAAGAATTTGATTTGCATATTGTTGATAGAAAGGGAGCTGAGAACCCCGTTGCAGACAACTTGTCTAGGTTAGAAAATGTTCTTGATGACCCACTACCTATTGATGATAGCTTTCCTGGTGAGCAATTAAATGTCATAAATGCTTCTCGTACTGCTCCATGGTATGCTGATTATGCTAATTACATTGTTGCTAAATTTATACCACCTAGTTTCACATACCAGCAAAAGAAAAAGTTTTTCTATGATTTGAGACATTACTTTTGGGATGACCCACATCTTTATAAAGAAGGAGTAGATGGTGTTATTAGACATTGTGTACCTGAGCATGAACAGGAACAGATCCTACGCAAGTGTCACTCCAAGGCTTATGGAGGACACCACGCTGGAGACAGAACTGCACATAAGGTATTGCAATTCGGTTTTTATTGGCCTACTCTCTTCAAGGATGCCCGTAAGTTTGTCCTATCTTGTGATGAATGTCAAAGAATTGGTAATATTAGTAGACGTCAAGAAATGCCTATGAACTATTCACTTGTTATTGAACCATTTGATGTTTGGGGCTTTGATTATATGGGACCTTTTCCTGCCTCTAATGGATATACACATATTTTAGTTGCTGTTGATTACGTTACTAAGTGGGTAGAAGCTATTCCAACTAGTAGTGCTGATCATAACACTTCTATTAAAATGCTTAAAGAAGTTATTTTTCTAAGGTTTGGAGTCCCTAGATATTTAATGACTGATGGTGGTTCACATTTTATTCATGGTGCTTTCCGTAAAATGCTTGCTAAATACGATGTTAATCATAGAATTGCATCTCCTTATCACCCACAGTCTAGTGGTCAAGTAGAATTGAGTAATAGAGAGCTCAAATTAATTTTTCAAAAGACTGTCAATAGATCTAGAAAGAATTGGTCCAAGAAACATGATGATGCATTATGGGCCTATAGAATTGCATATAAAAATCCTATGGGTATGTCTCCGTATAAAATGGTTTACGGAAAAGCATATCACTTACCTCTCGAACTAGAACATAAGGCATATTGGGCTATTAAAGAGCTCAACTATGATTTCAAACTTGCCGGTGAGAAGAGGTTATTTGATATTAGCTCACTTGATGAATGGAGAACCCAAGCTTATGAAAATGCCAAAAAATTTAAAGAAAAAGTTAAAAGATGGCATGACAAAAGGATACAAAAGCGTGAGTTCAATGTAGGTGATTATGTATTGCTATACAACTCTCGTTTAAGATTTTTTGCAGGAAAACTTCTCTCTAAATGGGAAGGCCCTTACGGTATCGAGGAGGTCTATCGTTCCGGTGCCATAAAAATCAACAACTTCGAAGGCACAAATACGAAGGTGGTAAATGGTCAAAGAATCAAACATTATATCTCAGGTAATCCTATAAATGTTGAAACCAATGTTCTTGAAACCGTAACCCCGGAGGAATACATAAGAGACACTTTCTGGAACGTTTCAGACTCCGAAAAGGATTAGGTATGTGGTACGGTAAGTAAACCGACTCCAAAATAGTTTTGAAGGCAATATTTCTCCGTTTTGGAATATTTAGAAAAATAGAAAACTAAGAGGCAGTCCGGGAAGGACACGAGGCCTCCACTGGGCACGCCCCCCTACCTCGTGGGCACCTCGTGTGCTCTCCGGACTCCGTTTTCTTGCACGTTACGTATTTTGGTCAGTAAAAATTCATTATATAATCTCCCGAAGGTTTTGACCACCGTATCACGCAATTATCCTCTGTTCTTGTTTCGAGCTGTCCTGCTGCAGGTTAGAGCAACATGTCGTCCCAGGATTCGGAAGGAGAAAGCTATGTGGATGATTACCTTGCAGATCCTAAGGTCTATGGAGATGTGGAGCATTGTGTTTGGAATACGGAGGAAGAAGAGGACTATGAACCCAAGAGGAAGGAAGAGATGAGATCAGATGAAGATGAAGCCCCATTACCTCAACCTGGGGACATGCATGTGGAGTTCAAAAAGTCGAGCCTCCCTGATAGAGCAAGGAAACCTAAGATCGAGTTTATCCCTTTTCGTCTCTTGCAGGAAAACAAGAAGGAACTATGCAAAAAGATATTAATCCTGGAGCAGGAGATTGACGACTTGAGGGATCAAAATTATGTCCTCAAGCGCAAATTAAGGAAGAAGCCTACGCCATCAACCAAATCATCATCTTCTTCACCAACAAAGAAGGAGATATAATCACATGGGTATGGGCACTCCCCTTGGCAACTGCCAAGCTTGGGGGAGATGCCCCGGTATCGTATCACCATCACACTCCTATCTTTACCTTTTTCTTAGTTCAATCCTATTAGTAGTATCTTGATCTAGTAGAATAAAGTTTATGGCATGATCTAGTTTTGAGTTTTGCTTTATGATGTCTATATGTAATCGAGTCCGTGAGCTATATAATAAAGATTAGTGTTGAGAATAGGGCTTTATTATTTTGCCATGATCTTGAGTGAATAATAGAAAAGAGAAAAAGAATGAAAAGAAAACAAAGAGATCATATTGATCTTATTGAGAGTAATGACTTCACATAGAAAGAGTATGATGATTAAAAATTGTTGAGAGTTGGCAAACGTAGCTTTGGTCATCGTTGCAATTAATAGGAAGTAATAAATAAAGAGAGGTTTCACATATAAATATACTATCTTGGACATCTTTTATGATTGGGAGCAGTCATTAAAATATGACATGCTAAAGAGTTGATGTTGGACAAGGAAGACAACATAAAGGGTTATGTTTTCTTATATCTGAGATAAAGTATATTGTCATGGATCATCCAACATGTTGAGCTTGCCTTTCCCCCTCATGCTAGCCAAATTCTTTGCACCAAGTAGAGATACTACTTGTGCTTCCAAATACCCTTAAACCAGTTTTACCATGAGAGTCCACCATATCTACCTATGGATTGAGTAAGATCCTTCAATTAAGTTGTCATCGGTGCAAGCAATAAAATTTGCTCTCTAAATATGTATAATTGATTGGTGTGGAGGAAATAAGCTTTATACGATCTTGTGATGTGGAAGAAATAAAAGCGATGGACTACATACTAAAGGTTCATATCACAAGTGGCAATATAAAGTGACGTTCTTTCGCATTAAGATTTTGTGCATCCAACCCTGAAAGCGCATAGCAACCTCTGCTTCCCGCTGCGAAGGGCCTATCTGTTACTATTATCTTCTACCTTATGCAAGAGTCATGGTGATCTTCACCTTTCCCTTTTTATATTTTATCCTTTGGCAAGCACAGGGTGTTGGAAAGATCCTGATAGATATATCTAATTGGATGTAAGTCAGCATGAATTATTATTGTTTACATTACCCTTGAGGTAAAAGGTTGGGAGGCGAAACTATAAGCCCCTATCTTTCTCTGTGTCTGATTAAAACTCCGTAACCACAAGTATTGCGTGAGTGTTAGCAATTATGAAAGACTAAATGATAGTTGAGTATGTGGACTTGCTAGAAAGCTCTGACATAGACTCTTTCTGATATTATGATAAATTGCAATTGCCTCAATGACTGAGATTATAGTTTGTTGGTTCTCAATAAAGTTTCTGATTCATACTTTTACATTGTGAATAGATTATTACTTGAGCATAAGAAATCATATGACAATATCCATATATGTTGTTGTTGTGAGATTAATCATGATGCCCTCATGTCCGTATTTTATTTTATCGACACCTCTACCTCTAAACATGTGGACATATTTATCGTTATCGGCTTTCGCTTGAGGACAAGCGAGGTCTAAGCTTGGGGGAGTTGATACGTCCATTTTGCATCATGCTTTTATATTGATATTTATTGCATTATGGGCTATTATTACACGTTATGTCACAATACTTATGCCTATTCTCTCTTATTTTACAAGGTTTACATAAGGAGGGAGAATGCCGGCAGCTGGAATTCTGGGTTGGAAAAGGAGCAAATATTAGAGACCTATTCTGCACAACTCCAAAAGACCTGAAACTCCACGAAAGTCATTTTTTGAAATAATAAAAAATACTGAGCGGAAGAAATACGTCAGGGGGGCCACCACCTGTCCACGAGGGTGGGGAGAGCGCCCTGCCCCCTAGGGCGCACCCCCTGCCTCGTGGGCCCCCTGTTGGCTCTTTGGTGGCCATCTTCTGCTATATGAAGTCTTTCGTCGAGGGAAAAATCATAAGCAACCTTTCGGGACGAGACTCCACCGCCACGAGGCGGAACCTTGGCGGAACCAATCTAGGGCTCCGGCAGAGCTGTTCTGCAGGGGACACTTCCCTCCGGGAGGGGGAAATCATCGCCATCGTCATCACCAACGCTACTCTCATCGGGAGAGGGCAATCTCCATCAACATCTTCACCAGCACCATCTCCTCTCAAAACCCTAGTTCATCTCTTGTATCCAATTCTTGTCTCCAAGTCCGGGATTGGTACTAGTAGGTTGCTAGTACTGTTGATTACTCCTTGTAGTTGATGCTAGTTTGTTTATTTGGTGGAAGATCATATGTTCACATCCTTTATGCATATTAATACCCCTCTGATTATGAACATGAATATGCTTTGTGAGTAGTTATGTTTGTTCCTGAGGACATGGGAGAAGTCTTGCTATTAGTAGTCATGTGAATTTGGTATTCGTTCGATATTTTGATGAGATATATGTTGTCTACCCTCTAGTGGTGTTATGTGAACGTCGACTACATAACACTTCACCATTATTTGGGCCTAGAGGAAGGCATTGGGAAGTAATAAGTAGATGACGGGTTGCTAGAGTGACAGAAGCTTAAACCCTAGTTTATGCGTTGCTTCGTAAGTGACTGATTTGGATCCATATGTTTCATGCTATGGTTAGGTTTACCTTAATACTTTTGTTGTAGTTGTGGATGCTTGCAATAGAGGTTAATCATAAGTGGGATGCTTGTTCAAGTAAGAACAGCACCCAAGCGCTGGTCCACCCACATATCAAATTATCAAAGTACCGAACGCGAATCATATGAACGTGATGGAAACTAGCTTGACGATAATTCCCATGTGTCCTCGGGAGCGCTTTTCTCCATATAAGAGTTTGTCCAGGCTTGTCCTTTGCTACAAAAAGGATTGGGCCACCTTGCTGCACTTTATTTACTTTTGTTACTTGTTGCTCGTTACAAATTATCCTATCACAAAACTATCTGTTACCACTTATTTCAGTACTAGCAGAGAATACCTTGCTGAAAACCGCTTATCATTTCCTTCTCCTCCCCATTGGGTTCGACACTCTTACTTATCGAAAGGATTATGATAGATCCCCTATACTTGTGGGTCATCAGTAGGGTCCAAGTCCTCTGGATCACGTTCGTTCCGAAAATCACGTTCCTGAAGGTTTCATTCCGTTTGGACTCCGTTTGATATTATTTTTCTGCTTAACTCTGAAATAGGCAAAAAAACAGCAATTCTGGGCTGGGCCTCCGGTTAATAGGTTAGTCCCAAAAACAATATAAAAGTGTATAATAAAGCCCAATAATGTCCAAAATAGAATATAATATAGCATGGCACAATCAAAAATTATAGATAAGTTGGAGACATATCAGGCATCCCCAAGCTTAATTCCTGCTCGTCCTCGAGTAGGTAAATGATAAAAACAGAATTTTTGATGTGGAATGCTACTTGGCATAATTTCAACATAATCCTTCTTATTGTGGCATGAATGTTCAGATTTGATATGATTCAAGATAAAAGTTTAATGTTGACATAAAAACAATAATACTTCAAGCATACTAACTAAGCAATTATGTCTTATCAAAATAACATAGCCAAAGCAAGTTATCCCTACAAAATCATCTAGTCTGGCTATGCTCCATCTTCCCCACACAAAATATTCATATCATGTACGACCCCGGTTTTGGCCAAGCAATTGGTTCATACTTTTAACGCGCTTCAGCCTTTTCAACTCTTACGCAATACATGAGCGCAAGCCATGGATATAGCACTATAGTGGAATAAGGTATGGTGGTAGGGGTTATGTGGGAAGACAAAAAAGAAAGAAAGTCTCACATCAACGAGGCTAATTAACGGGCTATGGAGATGCCCATCAATTGATGTTAATGCGAGGAGTAGGGATTGCCATGCAATGGGTGCACTAGAGCTATAAGTGTATGAAAGCTCAAAAAGAAACTAAGTGGGTGTGCATCCAACTTGCTTGCTCACGAAGACCTCGGGCGTTTGAGGAAGCCCATCATTGGAATATACAAGCCAAGTTCTATAATGAAATTTCCCACTAGTATATGAAAGTGACAAAATGAGAGACTCTCTATTATGAAGATCACGGTGCTACTTTGAAGCACAAGTGTGGTAAAAGGATAGTAACATTGTCCCTTCTCTCTTTTTCTCTCATCATTTTTTTATTTGGGCCTTTTCTCTCTTTTTTGGCCTCTTTTTTTTAGTCCGGAGTCTCATCCCGACTTGTGGGGGAATCATAGTCTCCATCATCCTTTCCTCACTTGGGACAATGCTCTAATAATGATGATCATCACACTTTTATTTACTTGCAATACATGAATTACAACTCAATACTTAGAACAAAATATGACTCTATATGAATGCCTCCGGCGGTGTACCGGGATATGCAATGAATCAAGAGCGACATGTATGAAAGAATTATGAACGTAGGCTTTGCCACAAATACAATGTCAACTACATGATCATGCAAAGCAATATGACAATGATGGAGTATGTCATAATAAATGAAACGGTGGAAAGTTGCATGGCAATGTATCTCGGAATGGCTATGGAAATGCCATGATAGGTAGGTATGGTGGCTGTTTTGAGGAAGATATAAGGAGGTTTATGTGTGATAGAGCATATCATATCACGGGGTTTGGATGCACCGGCGAAGTTTGCACCAACTCTCAAGGTGAGAAAGGGCAATGCGCGGTACCGAAGAGGCTAGAAAATTGCAGAAAGGTAAGTGTGCGTATAATCCATGGACTCACATTAGTCATAAAGAACTCATATACTTATTGCAAAAATTTATTAGCCCTCAAAGCAAAGTACTACTACGCATGCTCCTAGGGAAAGGGTTGGTAGGAGTTAACCATCGTGCGATCCCGACCGCCACACAAATGAAGACAATCAACAAATACTTCATGCTCCGACTTCGTTACATAACGGTTCACCATACGTGCATGCTACGGGAATCACAAACTCCAACACATGTATTTGTCAATTCCACAATTACTCAACTAGCTCAACTATGATATTACTACCTTTATATCTCAAAACAATTATCAAGCATCAAATTTCTCATGATACTAATGAAAGCAAATTGCCATGCTATTTCAAGACTCTGAAAATACTATAAGTGAAGCATGAGAGATCAATAGTTTCTATAAAACAAATCCACCACCGTGCTCTAAAAGATATACGTGAAGCACTAGAGCAAAAACTATATAGCTCAAAAAATATAAGTGAAGCACATAGAGTATTCTAATAAATTCCGAATCAAGTGTGACTCTCTCAAAAGGTGTGTTCAGCAAGGATGATTGTGGTAAACTAACAAATAAAGACTCAAATAATACAAGACGCTCCAAGAAAAACACATATCATGTGGTGAATAAAAATATAGCTCCAAGTAAAGTTACCGATGGAAGTAGACGAAAGAGGGGATGCCCGGAAGGCATCCCCAAGCTTTGGTTTTTAGGTGTCCTTAGATTATGCTGGGGTGCCATGGGCATCCCCAAGCTTAGGCTCTTGCCACTCCTTGTTCCATAATCCATCAAATCTTTTACCCAAAACTTGAAAACTTCACAACACAAAACTCAGCAGAAAATCTCGTGAGCTCCGTTAGCGAAAGAAAACAAAAGACCACTTCAAGGTACTGTAATGAACTCATTCTTTATTTATATTTGTGTTAAACCTACTGTATTTCAAATTCTCTATGGTTTATAAACTATTTTACTAGCCATAGATTCATCAAAATAAGCAAACAACACACGAAAAACAGAATCTGTCAAAAACAGAACAGTCTGTAGTAATCTATAACTAACGCAAACTTATGGAACTTCAAAAATTCAGCCAAAATAGGACGACCTAGACAATTTGTTTATTGATCATCAGCAATTGGAATCAATATTTTATAACGTTCTGGTGATTTTTAACAATTATTTTCGTGAACAGAAAGTTTCTGGAATTTTCAGCAAGATCAAATAACTATCATCCAAGAAGATCCTATAGGTTAAACTTGGCACAAACAATAATTAAAACATAAAAACACATCTAACCAGAGGCTAGATCAAATATTTATTCCTAAAAAGAAGCAAAAAGCAAAAAAAAATACTAAAAATAAAATTGGGTTGCCTCCCAACAGGCGCTATCGTTTAACGCCCCTAGCTAGGCATAAAAGCAAGGATAGATCTAGGTATTGCCATCTTTGGTAGGCAATCCATAAGTGGCTCTCATAATAGATTCATAAGGTAATTTTATTTTCTTTCTAGGGAAGTGTTCCATGACTTTCTTTAATGGAAATTGGAATCTAATATTCCCTTCCTTCATATCAATAATTGTACCAATCGTTCTAAGGAAAGGTCTACCAAGAATAATAGGACATGAAGGATTGCAATCTATGTCAAGAACAATAAAATCTACGGGCACATAGTTCCTATTTGCAACAATAAGAATATCATTAATTCTTCCCATAGGTTTCTTAATAGTGGAATCCGCAAGGTGCAAGTTCAAAGAGCAATCATCAAAATCACGGAAACCTAGCAAATCGCACAAAGTCTTTGGAATCGTGGAAACACTAGCACCCAAATCACACAAAGCATAGCATTCATGATCTTTAATTTTAATTTTAATAGTAGGTTCCCGCTCATCATAAAGTTTTCTAGGGATAGAAACTTCCAACTCAAGTTTTTCTTCATAAGATTGCATCAAAGCATCAACGATATGTTTGGTAAAAGCTTTATTTTGACTACAAGCATGAGGAGAATTTAGCACCGATTGCAACAAGGAAATACAATCAATCAAAGAGAAACTATCATAATTACATTCCTTGAAATCCAAAATAGTGGGTTCATTAATATCTAATATTTTGATCTCTTCAATCCCACTTTTATCAATTTTAGCATCAAGTTCTAAAAATTCCGCATTTCTAGAACGCCTTCTAGGTAAAGGTGGGTCATATTCAGTCCCATCATTATCAAGATTCATATTGCAAAACAAAGATTTAATAGGAGACACATCAATAACTTTTAGATCTTCATCTTTGTTTTCATAAAAATTAGAACAACACGCTTTTATAAAGCAATCTTTCTTAGCAAGCATCCTAGCGGTTCTTTCTTTGCACTCATCAATGGAAATTCTCATGGCCTTGAGAGACTCATTGATACCATGCTTAGGTGGAACAGATCTAAGTTTCAAAGAATCAACATCAAGAGAAATTCTATCAACGTCCCTAGCCAATTCATCAACTTTAAGCAATTTTTCTTCAAGCAAAGCATTGAAATTCTTTTGCGAATTCATAAATTCCTTAACACTAGTCTCAAACTCAGAAGGCATCTTATTAAAATTTCCATAAGAATTGTTGTAGGAGTTACCATAATTATTAGAGGAATTACTAGGATAAGGCCTAGGATTAAAGTTTCCTCTATACGCGTTATTACCAAAATTATTCCTATCAACAAAATTCACATCCAAAGATTCATTATTATTCTCAATCAAAGTAGACAAAGGCATATCATTAGGATCAGAAGAAACACTTTTATTAGCAAATAATTTCATAAGTTCATCCATCTTTCCACTCAAAACATTAATTTCTTCTATCGCATGCACTTTTTTATTAGTAGATCTTTCAGTGTGCCATTGAGAATAATTAACCATAATATTATCTAGGAGTTTAGTAGCTTCTCCTAAAGTGATTTCCATAAAAGTGTCTCCCGCGGCAAAATCTAAAAGATTTCTAGAAGCAAAATTCAATCCGGCATAGAAATTTTGTATAATCATCCATAAATTCAAACCATGCGTAGGGCAATTACGTATCATTAATTTCATCCTCTCCCAAGCTTGTGTAACATGTTCATGATCAAGTTGCTTAAAATTCATAATATCGTTTCTAAGAGAGATGATCTTGGCGGGAGGAAAATACTTAGAGATAAAAGCATCTTTGCACTTATTCCAAGAATCAATACTATTTTTAGGCAAAGACGAAAACCAAGCTTTAGCACGATCTCTAAGCGAAAAACGAAATAGCTTCAATTTAACAATATCATTGTCAACATCTTTCTTCTTTTGCATATCACACAAATCAACGAAGCTATTTAGATGGGTAGCGGCATCTTCACTAGGAAGGCCGGCGAATTGATCTTTAATGACAAGATTCAACAAAGCAGTATTGATTTCACAAGATTCAGTATCAGTAAGAAGAGCAATCGGAGTGCTAAGGAAATCATTGTTGTTGGTATTGGTGAAATCACACAATTTAGTATTATCTTGAGCCATCGTGACAAGCAAGCAATCCAACACACGAGCAAACAAGAGACGGGCAAAAAGAGGCTAACGGAAAAGAGAGGGCGAATAAAACGGCAAGGGTGAAGTGAGGGAGAGGAAAACGAGAGGCAAATGGCAAATAATGTAATGCGGGAGATAAGGGTTTGTGATGGGTACTTGGTATGTTGACTTTTGCGTAGACTCCCCGGCAACGGCGCCAGAAATCCTTCTTGCTACCTCTTGAGCACTGCGTTGGTTTTCCCTTGAAGAGGAAAGGGTGATGCAGCAATGTAGCGTAAGTATTTCCCTCAGTTTTTGAGAACTAAGGTATCAATCCAGTAGGAGGCCACGCACGAGTCCCTCGCACCTACACAAACAAATAAATCCTCGCAACCAACGCGATAAGGGGTTGTCAATCCCTACACGGTCACTTACGAGTGAGATCTGATAGATATGATAGGATAATATTTTTGGTATTTTTATGATAAAGATGCAAAGTAAAATAAAAGAAAAATAAAAGGCAACGGAAATAGCTAAGTGTTGGAAGATTAATATGATGGAAAATAGACCCGGGGGCCATAGGTTTCACTAGTGGCTTCTCTCGAGAGCATAAGTATTTACGGTGGGTGAACAAATTACTGTTGAGCAATTGACAGAATTGAGCATAGTTATGAGAATATCTAGGTATGATCATGTATATAGGCATCACGTCCGAGACAAGTAGACCAACTCCTGACTGCATCTACTACTATTACTCCACACATCGACCGCTATCCAGCATGCATCTAGAGTATTAAGTTCATAAGAACAGAGTAACGCTTTAAGCAAGATGACATGATGTCGAGGGATAAACTCATGCAATATGATATAAAACCCATCTTGTTATCCTCGATGGCAACAATACAATACGTGCCTTGCTGCCCCTACTGTCACTGGGAAAGGACACCGCAAGATTGAACCCAAAGCTAAGCACTTCTCCCATTGCAAGAAAGATCAATCTAGTAGGCCAAACCAAACTGATAATTCAAAGAGACTTGCAAAGATAACCAATCATACATAAAAGAATTCAGAAGATTCAAATATTGTTCATAGATAAACTTGATCATAAACCCACAATTCATCGGTCTCAACAAACACACCGCAAAAGAAGATTACATCGAATAGATCTCCATGAGAGAGGGGAGAACATTGCATTGAGATCCAAAATAGAGAGAAGAAGCCATCTAGCTAAAAACTATGGACCCAAAGGTCTGAGGTAAACTACTCACACATCATCGGAGAGGCTATGGTGTTGATGTAGAAGCCCTCCGTGATCGATGCCCCCTCCGGCGGAGCTCCGGAACAGGCCCCAAGATGGGATCTCACGGGTACAGAAGGTTGCGGCGGTGGAATTAGATTTTTGGCTCCGTATCTGGTAGTTTGGGGGTACGTATGTATATATAGGAGGAAGGAGTACGTCGGTGGAGCAACAGGGGGCCCACGAGGGTGGAGGGCGCGCCTGGGGGGGGGGGGGGGGGGGGTAGGCGCCCCCCCTACCTCGTGGCCTCTTGGTTGAAGTCTTGACGTAGGGTCCAAGTCCTCTGGATCACGTTCGTTCCGAAAATCACGTTCCCGAAGGTTTCATTCCGTTTGGACTCTGTTTGATATTCTTTTTCTACGAAACTCTGAAATAGGCAAAAAACAACAATTCTGGGCTGGGCCTCCGGTTAATAGGTTAGTCCCGAAAACAATATAAAAGTGTATAATAAAGCCCAATAATGTCCAAAACAGAATATAATATAGCATGGAACAATCAGAAATTATAGATACGTTGGAGACGTATCAGGTGTTCGGACACACCATTACGCTATGGTGTTCCAGGTGGCGTGAGTTGTGAACTATTCCACATTGTTTTAAATGAAGGCAAAACTCGTAACTCAAATATATGCCTCCGCGATCAGATCGTAGAAACTTTATTTTCTTGTTACGATGATTCTCCACTTCACTCTAAAATTCTTTGAACTGTTCAAATGTTTCAGACTTGTGTTTCATTAAGTAGATATACCCATATATGCTCAAATCATCTGTGAAGGTCAGAAAATAACGATACCCACCATGAGCTTCAACACTCATCGGACCACACACATCGGTATGTATTACTTCCAATAAGTCATTAGCTCGCTCCATTGTTCCGGAGAACGGAGTTTTAGTCATCTTGCCCATGAGGCATGGTTCGCAAGTATTAAATGATTCATAATCAAGTGATTCCAAAAGCCCATCTGCACGGAGTTTCTTCATGCGCTTTACACCAATATGACCTAAACGGTAGTGCCACAAATATGTTGCACTATCATTATCAACTTTGCATCTTTTGGAATCAATATTATGAATCTGTGTATCACCACAATCAAGATTCAATAAACCATTTACATTGGGTGTATGACCATAGAAGGTTTTATTCATGTTAACATAACAACAATTATTCTGTCACTTAAATGAATAACCGTATCGCAATAAACATGATCCAATCATATTCATGCTTAACGCAAACACCAGATAACATTTATTTAGGTCCAACACTAATCCCGAAGGTAGAGGGAGTGTGCGATGGTGATCTTATCAACCTTGGAATCACTTCCAAAACGCATCATCACCTCGCCCTTAACTAGTCTATGTTCATTTTGCAACTCCTGTTTTGAGTTACTAATCTTAGCAACTGAACCGGTATCAAATACCCTGGGGTTACTATGAACAATAGTAAAGTACACATCAATAACATGTATATCAAATATACCTTTGTTCACTTTGCCATCCTTCTTATCCGCCAAGTATCTGGGGCAGTTCCACTTCCAGTGACCATTTCCTTTGCAGTAGAAGCACTCGGTTTCAGGCTTGGGTCTAGCTTTGGGCTTCTTCACGGGAGTGGAAAATTGCTTGCCATTCTTTTTGAAGTTCCCATTCTTTCCCTCGCCCTTTTTCTTGAAACTAGTGGTCTTGTTAACCATCAACACTTGATGCTCTTTCTTGATTTCTACTTTCGCTGATTTCAGCATCACGAAGAGCTCGGGAATCATTTTCGTCATCCCTTGCATACTATAGTTTATCATGAAGTTCTAGTAGCTTGGTGATAGTGACTAGATAACTCTGTCAATCACTATTTTATCTGGAAGATTAACTCCCACTTGATTCAAGCGATTGTAATACCCAGACATTCTGAGCACATGCTCACTGGTTGAGCTATTCTCCTCCATCTTGTAGGCAAAGTACTTGTCAGAGGTCTCATACCTCACGACACAGGCATGAGTCTGAAATACCAATTTATCTCTTGGAACATCTCATATGCTCCATGGCGTTCAAAACGTTTTTAAAGTCCAGGTTCTAAGCCATAAAGCATGGCACACTAAACTATTAAGTAGTGATGTCTACTACACAACTTTATTCTTGTAGACACGTGTTGGGCCTCCAAGCGCAGAGTTTTATAGGACAGTAGCAATTTTCCCTCAAGTGGATGACCTAAGGTTTATCAATCCGTGGGAGGCGTAGGATGAAGATAGTCTCTCTCAAAAGACCCTGCAACCAAATACAAGAAATCTCTTGTGTCCCCAACACACCCAATACAATGGCAAATTGTATAGGTGCACTAGTTCGGCGAAGAGATGGTGATAAAAGTGTAATGTGGATGGTAGAAATATATTTTTATAATCTGAATAAATAAAAACAGCAAGGTAGCAATCGATAAAAGTGAGCACAAACAGTATTGCAAAGCTTGAAAACAAGGCCTAGGGTCCGTACTTTCGCTAGTGCAATCTCTCAACAATGCTAATATAATTGGATCATATAACCAACCCTCAACGTGTGATGAAGAATCACTCCAAAGTTCTTATCTACCGGAGAAAATAAGCAAAAATTGTTTGTAGTGTACGAAACAACCTTAAATTTATTCTTTCCGTTCGATCTATTCCAGAGTTCGTACTAAAATAATGCAAACTTATTCTTTCCGTTCGGTCTATCCAAGAGTTCGTACTAAAATAACACCATATGATACGCATCAACCAACTCTAATGTCACCTAGATACTCCAATGTCACCACAAGTATCCATGAGTTAATTATACAATACGCATCAAAAAATTCAGATTCATAATACTCAATCCAACACAAAGAACCTCAAAGAGTGCCCCAAGATTTCTACCGAAGAAACAAGGACAAAAACGTGCATCAACCCCTATGCATAGATTACCCCAATTGACCTCGGGAATCCGCGAGTTGAGTGCCAAGACATAGATCAAGTGCTCTCAATCCATAAAAATATTCAATCCGATAAAACGAAACCTCAAAGGGAAAACTCAATTCATCACAACAAGATAGAGAGGGGAACCATATGATCCCACTATATTAACAAAGCCCGCGATACATCAAGATCATGCCATCTCAAGAACACGAGAGAGAGAGAGAGAGATTAAACATATAGCTACTGGTACAAACCCTCAGCCCCGAGGTTGGACTACTCCCTCCTCATCACGGTGGCCGCCGGGATGATGAAGATGGCCAATGGTGATGATCTCCCCCACCGGCGGAGTGCCGGAACGGGGTCTAGATTGGTTTTTGGTGGCTACAAAGCCTTGCGGCGGCGGAACTTCTGATCTAGGATTACCCGAGGGTTTTTGGGATATTTGGGAATTTATAGGGCGAAGAAGGGGTTCAGGAGGCCACCGAGGTGGGCACAACCCACCTGGGCGCGCCTGGGCCCCCAGGCGTGCCCTGGTGGTTTGTGCCCCCCTCGGGGCACCCCTAGGTGCTTCTCTGGCCCACTGGATGTCTTCTGGTCCAAAAAAATCCACAAAAAGTTTCGCGGTGTTTGGACTCCGTTTGATATTGATTTCCTGCGATGTAAAAACAAGCAAAAAGCAGCAACTGGCACTAG
Source organism: Aegilops tauschii subsp. strangulata (assembly GCF_002575655.3). Taxonomy (NCBI): domain Eukaryota; kingdom Viridiplantae; phylum Streptophyta; class Magnoliopsida; order Poales; family Poaceae; genus Aegilops; species Aegilops tauschii. Next base: position 328,853,666 of record NC_053040.3, read on the forward strand.
GCACTGGGTCAATAGGTTAGTCCCAAAAAATGATATAAAGTTGCTACAAAATGATTGTAAAACATCCAAGAATGATAATATAACAGGATGAATACTTCATAAATTATAGATACGTTGGAGACGTATCAGCATCCCCAAGCTTAATTCCTACTCGTCCTCTTGTAGGTAAATGATAAAGGAGATAATTTATGAAGTGTGAATGCTAGAAAAGTGCACAACTTTGATCAGTGACAATTTCAATCACTTGTCCTAGCTTCATGACCACATTCTTGCCTGTAAAACTTCTCATGTTAAAGTAGCAACCAATTCACATGTTAAGGTTCAAACAACGAATTCTCTTGAAACTCAACAACCATTGTTCTCAGTCACCAAGCAATTGCAATTCAACTTATTCAACAGAGTCTAAGTAAGAGCTCCACATACTCAACCATCATATAGTCTTCTATGATTGCTAACACTCACCACATACACATGAGCAAAACGTTTCAACTGGACACATAGAAAGATAGGGGCTTATAATTTCGCCTCCCAACGTATTCACCTCAAGGGTGATGTCAACAATAATAACTCATGCTACCCATATCCAACTGGATATATGTGCCTAGATCTTTCCTCGCCACATGATGCTTGCTAAAAGAGAAAAATAAAAAGGAATAGAGAGAAAAAACTTGACTCTTGCATGAAAGTAAATACGTAAAAGTAAAAGATAGGCCCTTCGCAGAGGGAAGCAGAGGTTACCATGCGCTTATTTGTTTGTATGCTCAACTCCTTACTGCAAAAGAACGTCATGTTATATTGCCCCTTGTGATCGCAACCTTTATTATGTAGTTTGTCGCTTTTATTCTTTACCATCACAAGTTCATACAACGCTCAATTTTCTCTTACACTAAATGATCTCACACTTTTAGAAACAATTTTTATGCCTTATTGCACCGATGACAACTTACTTGAAGGATCTTGCTCAATCCTTAGGTAGGTATGGTGGACTCTTTGAAAATAAGATTTGGGTTTAAGGGTTTTTGGATGCACAAGTAGTATCTCTACTTAGTGCGGAATGTTTGGCTAGCAAAGATGGGGGGCAAGCACCACATGTTGAAGGATCTATGACAATATAACTTCTGTGTGAATATGAACAAACATAAATCATTACGTTGTCTTCCTTGTCCAATGTCAACAATTTTGGCATATAATATTTTTATGGGGGCTCACAATCACAAAATTTTTCCAACATAGTGTATTTGCATGTGAAAGTTCTCTTCCTTATAGTAATCATTCATGAATTTCTTGTATGACCAATATTGTGATTGTCAAGCTTCAAAAGATTTCACTTTCTAAACCCAATGTGAAGCTACCACTAGGAATGATATGAACATATAATTTCAACTTCATTATATTCAATTTATTCAAAAATTTACTCATATGATATAAGTGAAGCACAAGAGTAAACAACAAGCTACTCCAAAAAGATATAAGTGAAGATCAATCGAGTACTTAAGTAAATAGATAGCTATGTGAGGACTCTCTCTTATTTAAAACTTTTAGATATAAGTATTTTATTAAAACAGCAAGCAGAATGAAAATAAAATGACATTCCAAGAATAGCACAACTCATGTGAAGAAGCAAAAACTTAGGCTCAACCGATACTAACAGATAATTGTTGATGAAGAAAGGTGGGATGCCTACCGGGGCATCCCCAAGCTTAGATGCTTGAGACTTCTTGAAATGTTATCTTGGGATGCCTTGGGTATCCCCAAGCTTGAGCTTTTTTGTCTCCTTAATTCCTTTCATATCACAGTTTCCCTAAATGTTAAAAACTCCATCCACACAAAACTCAACAAGAACTCGTGAGATAAGTTAGTATAAACCAATGCAACAACCTTATCATTCTCTACTATAGAAAATCACTAAAATTATTAATCAACATTGCATACTACATGCCTCTGCATATTTAATACTCCTATCCTCAAATAGAATCATTAAACAAGCAAACATATGCAAACAATGCAAACATAACAGCAATCTGCCAAAACAGTACAGTCTGTAAATAATGCAAGAGTATAATACTTCTTTAACTCCAAAAATTATGAAAATTTACCACGCTATAGAAAATTTATCAAAGCTTATTTTGCATAAAGTTTCAACATTTTAGCTTGATGTCTACTACGCAACTTTATTCTTGTAGACACGTGTTGGGCCTCCAAGCGCAGAGTTTTGTAGGACAGTAGAAATTTTCCCTCAAGTGGATGACCTAAGGTTTATCAATCCGTGGGAGGCGTAGGATGAAGATAGTCTCTCTCAAACGACCCTGCAACCAAATAGAAGAAATCTCTTGTGTCCCCAACACACCCAATACAATGGCAAATTGTATAGGTGCACTAGTTCGGCGAAGAGATGGTGATAAAAGTGTAATATGGATGGTAGAAATATATTTTTATAATCTGAATAAATAAAAACAGAAAGGTAGCAATTGATAAAAGTGAGCACAAACGGTATTGCAAAGCTTGAAAACAAGGCGTAGGGTCCGTACTTTCCCTAGTGCAATCTCTCAACAATGCTAATATAATTGGATCATATAACCATCCCTCAACGTGTCATGAAGAATCACTCCGAAGTTCTTATCTACTGGAGAACATATGAAGAAATTGTTTGTAGGGTACGAAACCACCTTAAAGTTATTCTTTCCGTTCGATCTATTCCAGAGTTCGTACTAAAATAACGCAAAGTAATTCTTTCCGTTCGATCTATCCTAGAGTCCGTACTAAAATAACACCATATGATACGCATCATCCAACTCTAATGTCACCTAGATACTCTAATGTCACCACAAGTATCCATGAGTTAATTATATGATACGCATCAAACAATTTCAGATTAATAATACTCAATCCAACACAAAGAACCTCAAAGAGTGCCCCAAGATTTCTACCCGCGAAACAAGGACGAAAACATGCATCAACCCCTATGCATAGATTACCCCAATGTCACCTCGGGAATCCGCGAGTTGAGTGCCAAGACATAGATCAAGTGCTCTCAAATCCATAAAAGTATTCAATCCGATAAAATGAAATCTCAAAGGGAAAACTCAATTCATCACAACAAGATAGAGAGGGGAAACTCCATATGATCCGACTATATTAACAAAGCCCGTGATACATCAAGATCGTGCCATCTCAAGAACACGAGAGAGAGAGAGAGATTAAACACATAGCTACTGGTACAAACCCTCAGCCCCGAGGGTGGCCGCTGGGATGATGAAGATGGCCACCGGTGATGATCTCCCCCTCCGGCGGAGTGCCGGAACGGGGTCTATATTGGTTTTCGGTGGTTGCAGATCCTTGCGGCGATGGAACTTCTGATCTAGGGTTACCCTGAGGGTTTTTGGAATATTTGGGAATTTATAGGGCGAAGAGGGGGTGCGGAGGCCACCGAGGTGGGCACAACGGGAGCTCCTTTTCGGTGCCTTAAGCGCCCGAAAAGGTTGCTGGCGCCCGCAGCAGCACCTTGTGGGCCGGCCCGCGAAGGCAAAACGCAGCTAACAAAATTCGGCAAAAAAGGCAAAAAGTGGCTTCTTTAGGAGTCGAACTCGCGTCGACCGCGAAGGCGAGCCTTCTTCGAGCTTAGCTGAACACCACAACCGTGGCGCACTTGTGCTTTGATTGCCGCTCATAGCATATGAATTAGTATGGCCGCGCTATTTAATTATCACCTTGTTCTTTTATTTATTTTTAAAAAATTCGTGAATTTGATAACGCTCATCGATTTTGAGACAAAATTTCACAAACTTCTAAAAAGTTTACGGTTTGGAGAAATAGTTCATCATTTCTGAATATAAAGTTCATAAACTTAAAAAAGTTCACCGATTTTGGAAAGAATTATGAAAAAGTTCATCGTTTCTGAAAGAAGTTCAACGGTTTTGAAGAAAGTTCACTGGTTTCGAAAAAAGTTCATCAATTTTGGCAAAAGGTTCATCGATTTTGAAAAAAGTTCACAAATTTGACAAGAAAATTTCATCAATCTTGAAAAAAGTTCATCGGATTTGGAAAAAGTTCATCAAATCAAAAAAGTTCATCGAATTTGAAAAAAGTTCATCAAATTTGAAAAAAGATTCATCAAGGTTTAGAAAAAAGTTCATCGATTTTAAAAAAGTTCAAAAAATTGAAGGAACAATTCATCAATCTTGAAAAAAGTTCATCGGAATTGGAAATTTTTTACCGAATTTAGAAAAAAAAAGTTTATCAAATTTGAAAAAAGTTCATTGAATTAGAAAAAATCCGCGCATTAAATAAAACAAAAAAGAATGAACAAAAAAGATAAAAGAACAAAACAAACTTAAAAACTAAATAAATGAAGGAACGGAAGTGTATTTGCACAAGTGGGATTGTGGCGTGATGGTTAGTGTAAGGGGTCACGGGTTCGATCCCATCTACCTACGCATTTTTTCTGTTTCTAGAAACAGGAAAACAATTACAAACGGGCCGAGCCCAGTGAACGTGGCTGCAGGCGCCCGTTAGCAGAATACACATTAACGGGCGCCTGCAGCGCCAAATAGGAAATGTCGGGGCACCCCCCCCCCCAGGTGCTTCCTGGCCCACTGGATGTCTTCTGGTCCCTAAAAAATCCACAAAAAGTTTCGCGGTGTTTGGACTCCGTTTGATATTGATTTCCTGCGATGTAAAAAACAAGCAAAAAACAGCAACTGGCAGTAGGTACTGGGTCAATAGGTTAGTCCTAAAAATTGATATAAAGTTGCTATAAAATGATTTTAAACATCCAAGAATGATAATATAACAGCATGAATACTTCATAAATTATAGATACGTTGGAGACGTATCAAGTAGTCATCATATCAAGCTTGCCAAACGGTCATTACATCTGCATCTGCTCCTGCAATAGGTTGTCACCTAGCGGTGCATCAAGGACATAATTCTTCTGTGCAGCAATGAGGATAATCCTCAAATCACGGAGCCAGTCCGCATCATTGCTACTATCATCTTTCAACTTAGTTTCTCTAGGACATATCAAAAAATATAGGAGAGCTACAACGCGAGCTATTGATCTACAACATAATTTGCAAATACTACGACTAAGTTCATGATAAATTAAGTCAATTAATTATATTACTTAAGAACTCCCACTTAGATAGACATCCCTCAAGTCATCTAAATGATACGTGATCCAAATCAACTAAACCATCTCCGATCATCACGTGAAATGGAGTAGTCATCAATGGTGAACATCTCTATGTTGATCATATCTATTATATGATTCACGTTCGACCTTTCGGTCTCCAATGTTCTGAGGCCATGTCTGTACATGCTAGGCTCGTCAAGTTTAACCCGAGTATTACGCATGTCCAAAACTGTCTTGCACCCGTTGTATGTGAACGTAGACCCTATCACACGCGATCATCATGTGGTGTCTCAGTACAACGAACTGTCGCAACGGTGCATACTCAGGGAGAACACTTATACCTTGAAATTTTAGTAAGGGATCATCTTATAATGCTACCGCCGTACTAAGTACAATAAGATGCATAAAAGATAAACATCACATGCAAACAAAATATGTGACATGATATGGCCATCATCATCTTGTGCCTTTGATCTCCATCTCCAAAGCACCGTCATGATCTCCTTCGTCACCGGCTTGACACCTTGATCTCCATCGTAGCGTCGTGGTCATCTCGCCAACTATTGCTTCTACAACTATCGCTAACGCATAGTGATAAAGTAAAGAAATTACATGGCGTTTGCATTTCATACAATAAAGCGACAACCATAAGGCTCCTGCCAATTGCCGATAACTTCTACAAAACATGATCATCTCATACAACAACGTATATCACATCATGTCTTGACCATATCACATCACAACATGCCCTGCAAAAACAAGTTAGACGTCCTCTACTTTGTTGTTGCAAGTTCTGCGTGGCTGCTACGGGCTTCTAGCAAGAACCGTTCTTACCTACGCATCAAAACCACAACGGTGATTTATGAAGTTTGCTATTTTAACCTTCAACAAGGACCAGCCACAGTCAAATTCGATTCACATAAAGTTGAAGAAACAGGCACCCGCCGGCCACCTTTATGCAAAACTAGTTGCATGTCTGTCGGTGGAACCGGTCTCATGAACGTGGTCATGTAAGGTTGCTCCAGGCCGCTTCATCCAACAATACCGCCGAATCAAAATAGGACATTGGTGGTAAGCAGTATGATGATCACCGCCCACAACTCTTTGTGTTCTACTAGTGCATATCATCTACGCATAGACCTGGCTCAGATGCCACTGGTGGTAAACGTAGCATGCAATTTCAAAAATTTCCTACGCTCATGCAAGATCTATCTAGGAGATGCATAGCAACAAAAGGGGGAGAGTGTGTCCACGTACCCTCGTAGACCGAAAGCGGAAGCGTTTGACAACGCGGTTGATGTAGTCGAACTTCTTGTTCCGACTGATCAAGCACCGAATGTACGACACCTCCAAGTTCTGCACACGTTCAGCTCGATGACGTCCCTCGAACTCTTGATCCAGCAAAGTGTTGAGGGAGAGTTCCATCAGCACGACGGCGTGGTGACGGTGATGGTGAAGTGATCCACGCAGGGCTTCGCCTAAGCACTACGTGTATATGACCGGAGGTGTAAACTGTGGAGGAGGGCGCCGTATACGGCTAACAATCGTTGGTTTGTGTTCTTGCGGTGCCCCCCTCCCCACATATATATAGGTTGAAGGGGAGGAGAGGTAGCTAAGGGGGCGCCCCAAGTAGGAGGAATCCTACTTGGGCGCCTCCCAATTCGGCCTCCCCCTTACCATATCCACCGGAGGGGGAAGGAAAGAGGAGGGAGGAGGGAAGAAGGGGGAGGCCGAATCCATCCCCTTCCTTCTCTCTTCTCCCCTCTCCTTTCCCTCAGGTGCGGCCCATATGGGGGGCGCAGCAGCCCCTGCTGGCTGCTGCGTTTCCGCTCTTGGCCCATTAGGCCCATATAGTTTGTCGGGGGATGCCCGGAACCCCTTCCGGTGACCCAATACGTACCCGGTACCCCCGGAACACTTCCGGTGTCCGAATACTATCGTCCTATATATGAATCTTTACCTCTCGACCATTTCGAGACTCCTCATCATGTCCGTGATCTCATCCGGGACTCAGAACAACATTCGATCACTAAATCACATAACTCATATAATACAAAATCGTCATCGAACGTTAAGCGTGCGGACCCTACGGGTTCGAGAACTATGTAGACATGAACGAGACACCTCTCCGATCAATAACCAATAGCGGAACCTAGATGCTCATATTGGTTCCTACATATTCTACGAAGATCTTTATCGGTCATACCGTAATGACAACATACGTTATTCCCTTTGTCATCGGTATGTTACTTGCCCGAGATTCGATCGTCGGTATCTTCATACCTATTTCAATCTCGTTACCGGCAAGTCTCTTTACTCGTTCCGTAATACATCATCCTGTAACTAACTCATTAGTCCCTTTGCTTGCAAGGCTTCTTATGATGTGCATTACCGAGAGGGCCCAGAGATACCTCCTCGATACTCGGAGTGACAAATCCTAATCTCGATCTATGCCAACCCAATAAACACCTTCGGAGATACCTGTAGAGAATCTTTATAATCACCTAGTTACGTTGTGACGTTTGATAACACACAAGGTATTCCTCTGGTATCCGGGAGTTATATAATCTCATAGTCGAAGGAATATGTATTTGACATGAAGAAAGCAATAGCAATAAAACTGAATGATCAATATGCTAAGCTAACAAATGGGTCTTGTCCATCACATCATTCTCCTAATGATGTGATCCCGTTCATCAAATGACAACACATGTCTATGGTTAGAAAACTTAACCATCTTTGATTAACGAGCTAGTCTAGTAGAGGCCTACTAGGGACACGGTGTTTTGTCTATGTATCCACACATGTATCAATTTTTTGGTTGATACAATTCTAGCATGAATAATAAACATTTATCATGATATAAGGAAATATAAAATAACAACTTTATTATTGCCTCTAGGCCATATTTCCCTCAAATGTCTCTCCATCACTCGCAAAGAAGCTTGTCCTCAGTCGCCGTGTATGCCTTGGTCCGCTTGCTCTTGCGCTTCGTCTTCGGGCCGGCGGCTTGGTTGGCGAGCTCGTCCTCGAATAAAGGCTCCCCTTCGATGTCGGACTCATCCTCTTCCTCTTGCCCGTAGTCCTCCGGAAACTCGTGGTCGAGTGGGAAGCCGTCCAGGTCCATGCCGACATGATCACGCATGAAGGCCGCCTGATCGGGATCGTAGCCAGCGGCCGGCGTGAACGCCCCTCGGTCGTCTTGGCTTTGTGTCTCGTCGGGATCGTAGCCAGCGGCCGGCGCAACCCTTGAAGATCAGGTTCTGCATGTAGTCCTTGACGCCGGCGGCCGACATTCCGTCGAACAGGTTGCGTGCGCCCGACAGCATGTCGGCCGGCATCTGTCGCGCGCATTTACTCGCGCCTTCGGATGACGAGCCACCGGCCACCGGTGTGGCGTTGAGGTCGATGGGCGCAGGCGTGGAAGGCGCCACCAGGCTCATCTCGGGCGAGCACTCCCCGGAGAGGCGGGAGGCCTGCGGGTAGACTTGGAAGCCGGACATCGGGGTGCAAGCCGACGCGCGGGGCGAGTCGGGCAGCACCATCCGAGGGAACGCGGATGAGCCGGTGCTGGCCGCGGCCACGGCGGCGTTGACGAGGCCGTGCTGGCTAGGGTTTCACCCTAGCATATAGAGCGCCTCCCTCGTAGCCGCTGCGACGCGGGTGTTGGTGACCTCCTGTTGCGCGGCGGCAGCGATGGCGGGCGCGCTATGGCTTCATCCCTCACGTCCGCGGCGTGCCTCCGGCCCTTCCTCTTGGTCGTCTCCCTTGCCCATTGTTCGGGCGTCAGCGCCTTCTTCGTCTTGGGTGCAACGGGGGTCTTGCGGGGGGCGCGAGGCTTGCCTTTGCTGGAGGGGCGGTCGTCATGCCGGATGAGGCGAGGGAGGCGAGGCCGGCGGCGGCGTTGAGGTCGAGTACGTCGTCGTCCATGGCGAGGGGTGGGGCGGGAGCGCACGCGGGCAGGAGGGTTTTAGGAGGAAATGGAGGGAAATGGTGGAGGCTGCCACCGACCAGCGGGCCCCGAAGGAGGAGAAGGCGTGCGCGCGCGTTCGTCTCGTGTCCGCGCCAACACAAATCCGGCTCAAAAATGGCCCAGAAATGGGTAGGCGGGCGGACGCCAAGCGGACGCACGTCCGTTTGGGTCGGCGCATTAGGCCAACTTTTATGTCCTCGCCGACCTAAACGGACGCCAGCGAACAAAATGGGTCGCCCCGTTGGAGTTGCTATAACCACCTACCCCAACCGCCGGGGACGGCACTCTGCCTGACGCGGGTTAAAGGCACTCTGCCTTCTCTCACATCCAGCACCATCACTTGCCGATCCCATCTGGGTGAAAGATGACTTTGCAATTCTGCAATGGATTTACACTACGATTTTGACTGAGCTCTTCGGTCTTCTTCCGGCCAGATCGTTCATGGCGCAGACACTGGGTGGGCTAGGACGGCAGCTGCGACTGATTCGGAACGGGGGGGAGGGGGGGGTCGTTACTCTGGACTTGCCCGGTCAAATATATTTACTCCACTAATACTCCCTTCATTCCAAAATATAACGTGTCCGTGCTTCCCGAGGTCCAACTTTGACCACAAATTTAACCAACGAGACCGACTGTGGCGGGAGAAAAAAATATATAATTGAAAACTTCTTTTGAATACAAATTCACTGGTATAACTTTTGCTCCCGCCACAGTTGGCCTCGTTGGTTAAAATTATGGTCAAAGTTGAAGCATGATAATAGAGGAAACACTGTATTTTAAAACAGAGGGAGTAGGTTTTCAAGGGATTGGCTAGAGATGGTCTAACAAAATAACGATGGGATCTGAATTCGTTAGAGCAACTCCACTCGTTCGGCCCCGAGCGCATAGGCCGGCGCTATTTCGGACACTCGCCCGGCGTTTTTTAGGCCCTGGGGGCGATCTAGGTCCCAGCCACGCCCCCAGGTGCCGCCCCCAAGGCGTCAAAATTCAAACTTGTCCATTCCCGCTACCAAAAAATGCCACAAGTCTGGCGATCAGCGCCACAAAGTCCCGGCGATCGACGATCACCTTGCCACAGTTCGGCGATCAATAAAAAGTTCGGCGGTCAAAAGAAAGGACGCGTAGGAAATGCATCAAACGACGGCATTGGCCTTCGGCGTCGGACTGGCGGGAGTCGGCGTGCGCGGGCTGGTCGGCCTCGGCGCGGCTTCTGTGCTGGGCGTCGTGGAGGCATCATCGCTCAGGCTTGGCGGCGGCATTGGGGTCGGCGTGGGAGTTGGCGCCGCCGTTGACGACATCTGGTTCAGGATGAGGCCACGCTCCGACAGGTACCACGCCTTGACCTGCTCGTCCATCGCCGACATGTCCGCCCCCCCCCCCCCCCATTAGGAAAGCCAGGTCAGTGTTCCTTTTCTTCGCGGCGACGTTGGTCCGGAGCAGGTCGAGCTTGACGGCTCTGTTCGTCATCAACGCCGACCGCCTCGGTTTTCTCTTCCCTCTGGGCGGCGCGGGTCTAGGCGTCGGCAATGTAGTGCTCGATGGACTCTTGCAGGCGCGCGGTAGCCGGCGCGGCGTCCTTCGCCGACTTGGCTTGCTTGTTCCCGTCTGGGCGCCCATCGGACGGGCACGACATCTGCGCCTCTGGCTTGTACGTCTCCTTGGCCTTGGCAAGGGTGCGCCGAACTTCCGCCCACTTCTCGCACTTCTCGATCCAGGAGAACACGTGGAGGTACTTGAAATCTTGGTCGGTGTTGCTATCCTGGCGATACATGGTGAACATCTACACCCTCTGCGCCGAGGAATAACAACCGGCGGGCGCACACGGTGAAAAGATTGAGCGAGAGACCGGCGTGTCATACCTGACCCTCGATGTTGGCGCCGCTCTCCGGGCGGGCCACGATCTCCTCGACAATCCCATGCCATTCGTTGCACGCCGTTTGGATGATCGCCCAATGATTCGCCATGGCCTTCGAGCCGCGTTGCATGTGGATTCCCTTGAAGTAGGGGTCGACCAGCTTGCGCTCGTCGAACTCGGCCTTGATGCCCTCCCAATACGTGTCGACATTCTGGTTCGTGCCGGTGATCGGGTCGAGGCATACGATTTTCCACGCTTCGGCGAGGCACTCATCTTCTTTGGATGCCCACTTGACGCGCGGCTCGCCGGTCGTGGCCGCCCGCTTCTTCTTTTTCCCTTTCCTCGCCGGAGCAGGCACCGGCTCCTCCTCCTCCTCCTCCTCCTCTGGCTCCTCCTCGCTATATTCGAGCTCGCCGTCCATCTCGCCGTCGAGGTCCATTGTATCCTCTTGGACAGTGGAACCCGGGGGAGGCAGCGGCGGCGGCCGAGCCGGTCGTGATGATGTCGTCCATGTCGGCCTTCGTCGCGTCGGTGTCGTTGAGATGTGATGAGGAGGCTTGTGAGAAGAGCAATGCACCATGGCACAGAGGTGGCGTCGGGGAGGATGCGTAGGCCGGCGGCGAGTAGGTGTACGGGGGGTACTGGACGCCGGCGAACGCGGGCGAGGGCGTGCGCTGGGTCGGGTGACCATGTGGAAAGGTGATGTTGGGGTTGAACCCGCCGTGTGCGTCACCGTCGGCGTAGCCAGGCAAGGGCGTGCAACCCCAGGGTTGTGGCGACGACGAGAAGCCGGCCGGCGACCAGACCCTCTGCTGGCTCCAGGACGCGTACGAGCCGTGGCCGCCGGGTGGATTCATCATCCCCGCGCGAAACGCCTCGGCTTGTTCGACCGCGCGATCTGCCTGCTCCGCCACGGCCGCAGCCGCCAGCGCCGCTCTGTCCCGGGCCTTCTTGGCGTTGGCCCTGTTCCGCCGGTCGGTGGTGACAGCCTCCCGGCGCTGAACTTCCACCTTCCAGTCGGCGTTAGACATGCCCGGGGGCTTGGACGGCGGCGCCCTCTGCTTCCTCTGCTTCGGCTAGGTGGTGGCGGTGGCATTGGTAGCGGCGCGGGGGGCCATGTACTTCTTCGGCGGCATGGCGGCCGGATGGAGCGGAGGGGGAGGAGAATGGCAGGAGGAAGAGGGAATGGAGGGAAACGGCGGGAAAAGGGCCTTCTCTCGCCGACGGAGCGGACCCATGCCCCTTTTCGCTTCGGCCGGCGCCCCCAGGCGACCCCCGGGGGCTTGGGTTCGACTTGGGTTCGCCGGCTGTTATTTCGGCCCAAACCGGCGCTAAACAAGATCCTGGGGGCGCAACTGGGCCGATTTTCGGGCGCCTGCGCTAAAAATCACCTTGGGGCCTGTTGGGGGCGCGGCGGGAGTTGCTCTTAGTTCTTGTTTGGTTAACGAGGCCCTATGTATTCAGATTACACTGCTATTCAAATCTGATTCCGCACACATATCCCCATTACGCCAGTCGTGCATGCTCGGGGCTGGACCGCGACGCGCAAGATCAGGCATGACCAGCGGCACGCATGCTCAGGATGGCCGACTGCGCTTGATATGGGGGCGGTTGGTGGTGGGCATGCTCGGGGCGACAAAGGCCAAGCAGGCTAACGAGGAGGAGGGTGGCCGGCGAACGGGGCAAGAGTCTAAGAGCATCCACAGCTGGACTTGGCAAATCCGGTTCCTCATATGCCCGCTGACGCGCCGCGGGTACTGACTGGGACCCTTTAAATGTTGCGCCGCACATGCACACACCACAAATTTCGGTCCTCAAGTCCATGCATCCATGCACGTCGATCATACAGTACAAATTGTTTGAATGCCCAAGTTCGAAACAAAGCAAAGCAAATCATAGTTCAACAAACCGGACATGGAAAAATGAAATCAATGTCCGAGCGTAACAGATGGCCTCGGATCACTAGCCGGGTGCGTGCTCCGAGCGGAATGCGTCCTAGTCGTCCTACTCCGCCTGCATCCGGGCTGCCTGCTCCGCCTGCATCTGGGTTGCGTCCTCCACCTGCATCCGAGCCGCAGCCGCCCTCTCCGCCTCGTACTTCCTACGGTCGTTGATCTCCATCTTCTTGTCCACAAGCCACTTCTTCGAATGCTCATCATAGAGGGTCTCGTCCACCAACATGATCCTCGCATCTTCCGCGTCCCGTGCGAGTTGCAACCTCTCCTTCTCAATCTCTATGTCGCCAAATGTCTTGACCTTCTCGAGCTCCCATTTGATCGCCGCTTGTTGCTTCTCCAACTCGATCTTCTGCCTCTCAATTTCCAACTTCTTCTCCGCCCTCTTCCGGTCCCACTTCGTCCTTTCCTGTTGTGCATCCAACATGAGCTTGTACCTCTCCTTGTTCTCCCTCACCGGAAAAATGCCCGTCCTTGTTGACGACATTTTGGTAACCGCGGCATCACGGGCGGCACGTGCCTTCTCCCACTTGTTTTCCATGACTTGGCGGTTGTCTTTTGACACGGTGGCTTTTCCATTTTCCACTACAACATCGTTCTCTTCATCGTCCAACCCAATTGATTGGTTGGAGCTTGAGCCACCATTTCTCTTCTTGCCGGACTTGAGGTCGGCCACAACTTGGTTCCACTCCGGCTTGCCATTTAATATGACCCAACAATGGCTGAAAGCAAAATGGCTTCTTCTCCACCTCGTGGTACAAAGCGGCCACTATTGTTGTCTAGCAAACAACATATGTATAAGCACGGGAATGGTTAGAGGGCGACAGGAGGAGGAAGGGTTTGGTGGATTTGGTGCAATTTAAGGTGTGGTCGGGTCGTCGGGTCCGACGTGACGGACGTGCCCGGACATCCCCATATTTGGACTGGATATGGGGTGCCGGTCAGCCCGAGCATTTGAGAGGCCCGTCTGGGTCAAAGAATCGTGACCGGGTAGTGACTGATTTGCCCATCCGGGCGAATGATGCGGGTTTAAGAGGTCTGGTTGTAGATGCTCTAAGTGAAAGAAGAGCAGCGCAATGGCCATTCCTTTAACTGGACGGACCAAACTTACTTGTTTCGAAAAAAGAAAAGAAATCGTTACACCTTCTAAAACTCCGTGATTTGATTACGATAAAGATAACAATCTTGCAACCAAACACCTCCTTAGATTATGTTCTCACTATACATGATAAGATACGTCCCCAATTCAGTTTTGCAATGTTCATATTGGTTTTCTGCATACAGATCAGAAAGAGGATAACGGCAGACGAACCATGCGGACCAGAATGAGGACGACGTATGAAAAAAAAAAAAACTATGCAATAAGAAGGCATTGCAGAAATCACTACATACTCATCTCTTATTCCTGAATAGTGAGATAGCCAGGATTTTTGTGCACTAAGAGCAGTTTCTCCTAATCAAAAGAAAGGCGGCAACAATGTGTACTATAGTAGTACTAAACAGTAATGCGCTTAAACTCATAAACCATCAGACGACTAGAAGGAGCAACCCACGGAATGCTACTACACAACACAATAGGATAAGAAAGATGCAGTTTTAAACACGAACATGGCATATAAGCACAACTAGAAGGCTCAGCGTGCATTAGGAAACAGATGTACACTACAGAGCAAGTACGAGAAATTTTAACCCATACAACATATATCTAACTTAAATCATCCATGCTTCGAATGACCGCAGATCCTTGTCCAGCGCTTAAGGCATCACCACCTCCAAAAAAAAATATCAGCCTATAATTTCCGCACAGGGAATAATAGTAGGACATGAAATATACACACATTGGCAGGTGCAATGGCTGACAACTTTCATGAAGAATAATGCAGATACACTTTCTATTTGAAGACATTAGCATCAAGATTAAAGATCAACTACGCCTGATATGGTTTATATGGCGGGTGTTTCAAGTAATACTACAACACAAGCTTCATGAATGTTACTTGACCTGATGAGGATTGAATGAGGTACTATGGTGGCCCTCCTCTGGCAGCTAAAACACATTTCGTTCTCTTGTTTCCATCGGCATCAATAGACGAGGTCTTGCTCAACAGACGAGGACCTCCATCTAAAAGGCATAGCGAGCAGAAAACCGTTACTGGTAGGAGTTGGGTTCCTACCGGGTCTAGCTCGTAGGTTGTAGGGGTGGAAGGGGGCTTGGCGTGGAGGAAGGCGAGGTCGCCGGCGCTGGGGCGCCGTCGCGACAGAGAGAGAGAGGGCGCAGGAGGAGGCGGCTAGGGTTAGGTCTCCCGGCTCCCTTCAGGAAGCCGAGCAAATATGATTGCTTCTGCTTAACTTCAAATGAGTCCTTACATGAGTTTAAATAATCTCCAAATACGATAACTGGGCTAAGCCCCTAATAATGATAAGATAACTGGGCCAGGCCCCTAACTGCCTGGGCTGTAGTATATGCCGACCATAACATCTCTCCCTGCCTGCACAAACAACTTGTCATCGAGCTGGAAGGCGGGGAAGCGCTTGCGGAATTCCTCGGGGTGATCAACGGGCGCCAAACACCTCTGCGTCAGCTGGGGCGGGCAGGTCGCCGAGCCCGGCGGCGGCGGTGTCCTCCTCAATGTAGTCTGCAGCCTCCAGGTAGAAGAGTCGCGGGCAGACGTGGCCGGGCACGTAGGGCTCGTCGCAGTTGAAGCACAACCCTTGGCGGCGACGCTCGAGTTGCTCGGCCGGGGTGAGCCGGTGGAACGGGCGTGCCGCAGTCGCGGCGAGGGGCGCCGCGAAAGCCTGAGCAGGCCGACCCTGCGCGGGAACTTCCGGCCAGGGTGGCGGCCCAACGGCCCGGGGCGGTGACGCCTGCTGGGTGGCCACCGCGCGGCGCTCGAACGCGCGGGCATAGTACATGGCCGTCTGGAGGTCATGTGGCCTGCGCATCTCCATGTCCACGCGGATGTGGTCCGGTAGGCCGCCGACGAAGAGCTCAGCCCGCTGACGAGCCGAAACGCCGGGGGCGTGGCACGCCAGTGCCTGGAAGCGGTCGGCGAAGTCTTGCACTGTGGTGAGGAACGGAAGACGCCCAAGCTCTGCCAGACGGCTCCCGCGTATAGGCGGACCAAAGCGCAAGAGGCACAGATCGCGGAAACGCTCCCATGGTGGCATGCCGCCCTCGTCCTGCTCGAGGGCGTAATACCACGTCTGGGCGGCGCCTCGTAGATGATAGGAGGCGATCCAGGTGCGGTCGGACGCGAGCGTGCGCTGCCCCCTGAAAAATTGGTCGCATTGGTTGAGCAAATTCAGGGGGTCGACGGTGCCGTCGTAGGTCGCGAACTCCAGCTTGGAGAATCTCGGCGGTGGCTGAGCATGGACGACGGGCGGGTATGTGTCACCCGCGCGGAACCGCGAGGGCGACGGCGCCGAGTGTGCGGGCTGCAGAGTACCGCCATGGAAAAGGGGCCCATCCACACCATCGTAGGGACCCGCGGCACCCAAGGACCCGCCGAACTGCATGGTCAGGGGCGGCGCCGGCGGTGACAGCACGTGCGGCTGTCCTGAGGCCATCGTGTAGACAGGCTCGATGGACCCGGCGAGCCAGGCCGGTAGCGGAGATGGCGATGGGGGAAAACGGACCTGGTGGATGGGCACCCCGGGCGCCGTCGACGGAAGGCCCAGCCCCGAGATCGCCGGTGGCGGTGGCGGCGGTGGCGGCGGCTGCTGCGGCGGCAGCGGCATGATGGATGCGACGGAGGTCGCCGGTGCTGGCGGCTGCCACGGGAGCTGCTGCGGCCCCGTGATGGTGGTGACGGGGGCGGGCGGCTGCAGCCCATAGTGCCCCGCGAGGAAGGTGCAGATGCCCTGGACCGCCTGAGTCAGGTCCCGGAGCGCCGCCGTCATCTCCTCCGGGGTGAGCATGGCGGGGGCGGGCGCGGATGGCGTCCAAGCGGCGGAGGAGACCGGCCCGGTCAGGGACGGCATGCTGGCCGCGGTGGTCATCAACGACGAAGAGGCAATCGGCAGCGAAAGGGAGGGGGTGGGCGGTGGCGCGGACATGATCGAACCTGAGACATCTGATAACAGAAGTCAATGAAGTCATAACTAACCATAAATCCAAACAGGCCAGATTGTGCAAATCTAACAACTGATTGATCATGCCAAGGACCTAAATTAACACATCCTCTATCTCCAGCAATTTAGAAAGACTTCTACCATGCAGAAATAAGTCCAGCATGATTTAAGTCTTAACTACTACTGCACAGGCGGAATAATAACCACCATAATTAAGGTCTTGATTATTACTCCCTCCATTCCATAATTCTTGTCGTGGTTTTAGTTCAGATTTGAGTAATAGTAACCACCATGATTTAAGGCTAAACTATAACTGTACAGACTGAATAATAACATTTGCTAGACGAAATAAGAACCTTGCATACCAAAATGAAATTTCCCAAAACACAGCTAATTGACACATGAATGTACCCCTAAAAAGGACAACAGGTATGGCTATAGTTACCTGGATATTTCTTTGACGCACAGGAAATGGCTGAGCTGAAAAGCATGTATCGGTCACAAGAAGATTCTATTATCCCTCTCACTTTTTTCCTCTCTATGTCAATAGTGACAATCCAACCATCACCATCCGAATCATCACTCATGGAGAGGAGGCAAACTGCATCATCACCACACAGGATGGGAAAAGAAGATTGCACGCACGATGGATTAGAAGGAAGCAACCAGTCAGCTCCGAGGTCATCAACATTAACTACATGCTCCTTGGACCAATAGTTCCAAGAGGTCTCCCTATACCATGTCACAAGCCTCCAGCCAACACATTCGGGTTCTACCACCTTCTTGGTTGGATCAACATCAGAATCAAATATTACATTGGCTTCAGGGATGGTGGTTGTGGAACTGAATAAATCTTCCATCTCAACACATCTGATTATGAAGCCATCAGGGGATTCAGTGCATGTGACATCGCGTATTTCAATTGATGAAAATTCGTCGTAGTATTCTTGATTGTTTGGTAGTGGGTCAGGCAATGGAACGAAACGTGCCGTCACCTGTTCTTCGAGCACGTTGCAGAAGAGAATCCCTTTCCAGAGATCGACATAGCCCACCTCTTCACCTAAGGCAATCACCTTATCCGGAAAAAGCCCTGGACGAATCGTATATATCCAGGAAGGAAGATCGATGGCAAGAATATGTTTGCTCCAGACAGACCCTTTGGACCTGAAGACGTGGAGTGTGTATATCCGTGAAACACAATCCATTCGGAAAGCGGCCAAGACATAGTTCTGGCTGTCGAAGTCGGGAACGACCCCGACGAGGTATGGACTAATGCTCTCACTAGCCAAATGCGAGTCGAGTTGAGGGAGCGGATCAAGCGACGGCTTGCACCCGGGCTGTTCGTCCCTACAGATGAAGAACTGTGGTCGGCCGGAACGGGGGAACATACGGAAGAGGATGCAGTACTCCGACGACCATAGGATCTCCGGGCTTTGGGTGAAGTGGTCCTCTTCGAGGTCGGGGCAGCTAACATGGAAGTAGGAGAGCGGTGGCAGATCTTTGATGAGGATTGTCACCTTCATGGATCCCATAGCTTACGTTGTGGTGCGCGCGGTGATACAGCGGACAACGTCCAGCTTGCTAGCGCGCCACCCACGTGTGCAAAGGAGGACGTGGCCGGGACGGCCAACGGAGCTGGAGCCGAGGAGGCGGCGCTTCGCCATGGCTTGGGGTGTTTCGATTTGGGGATTAGGGTTTGCCGAAGGGATTTTTTTATTTTATTTTTTAGTCTGGGTTTGCCGAAGGGATGAATCACCCTCGACGAACCTACTGGTCAGGTCGAGCCCAACCAATTCGATTCTTTCTGAGAGAATCCAGCCCAACCAAAAATTACGTTGTATATGTCTGCTCGTCTCTCGCTGAAGCGAACTCGCGAGTGGGCCGGCCCACGAGATGTTTGAACAACATAGCATACACGGAAAAAGTAAAACTCCAGTACCAGGGTTCGAACCCTGTTGCTTCGATAGGAGAAGCTTCTGTTCTGCTAGACATCCAAGCTAGTGCTTGGAACGTGGTCTAATAATAGATCATTTTCAAAGACGAACTACGTTTGCTGTAAAATATTCATTTCACGAACTATATTTTCATCCATGCAAGAATTTTGTACTTTAAAATAATATATATATTACAAAAAACACTCTTGAAAAACAAATTTGAAAAATGCCGAACAAGTTTTGAAAATGTTTAACAGATATTTGAAAATGTTGAACAGGTATTAAAAATATTGAACAAGTATTTGAAAAAATGCTGAATAAGTATTAAAAAATGTTGAACATGTATTTGAAAAATATTGAATAAGTAATAAAATATTGAACAAGTATTTGAAAAATGATGAATAAGCGTTCGTACAATGTTGAACGTGTATATAAAAAATGATGATCACTTATTAAAATAATTTCTTGACATATGCGAAAATGTAGAGTGAAAACAAAAACAAACATAAGAAAAACAAAACAAGGAGAAGAAAAAAGAAAACCAAACCAAAAAATTGGAGAAGAAAAACGAAAAAGACAGGCTCGGGTCGCCTCAAGTAGTTTGCGTCTCCACTACTACCAGCTAATGAGAAGTGGTGGAGTGGCTACCAGCCTCGGCGATATCCTAGGAGACTAGGGTTCGACCTCCCGTTCTCCCCCGCCTGAAGCAGCCCTCTTTTCTTTTGTTTTTTGTTTGCTTTTCTTATTTCTTCTCTAATTTTTTTGTCCTTATTTTTCTTTCGTTCCATTCATTGTTTTTATAGGTTTTTCTTTTCTTACTCATTTTCCTTGTTTTATTCTTCGTTTTTTGTTTCTTTCTTGGTTTTCACTTTTTTGGTTTTCTTTTGTTTCTTTTCTTTTTCTTCTTCGCTTTGTTGTTTTGTTTTAACTAGTAAGCGTGCACGTGCAACGCACATTCCCTAACACATATTATTTGTGTGAGTATAAATTTCAAATTCGTATTCTGAAAATTCTAAAAAATAGAATAAGTCATAACCATGATGAAGTTTACCACCAAGTCATCCAACCAATTTCAACCAAGGGTTCACTCCGACAGCTCTGTCAGTTCATCATCTGTATGCAAATTTTTAGTGATCGAATTTAACCCTCGACAGCTTTGACTTATCGTAGTGGATTCTTGTTGGAAATATGAGCAATTTACCAAATAATTTTGCTAACGGAAATACTAGATAAAGCATGACTAATATGGCAGAGATAAAGCAAGTCATGCAATCTGACAGAGAGAAGGTAAATAGCATCTGCATATATGAACTTGAACTAAACACATCTAGAACAGACACTAGATGAAGTTGCATATACGAAGTAGAACCTAACATATGTAGGGCGGAAACTAGAGCAAAGAACTGTGGCAGGACTTCTAATAGAAGGAGCAAGAACACGTACGGGACAGCAGCAGCAGAAGCACTGGACTTGGGGTCAACATCCTCTCCAGCCATGTCGTCGATAAGGTTGTCAACGTTGGGGAAGAAGTCGTCGTCAGGGAAGTAGTTGTCGGAGTCCGTGATGAAGAAGTCAGTAGTCGCGCTGAGCGCTCCTCAAAAACCTTATCACCCTTCTCCCATACAGGACTCAAAAGGTGCGGTTCCGGAGGCCTACTGTCCTGACCTGCGCTGCACGCCGCAAGCCGGGATGGGGAAGAACGTAGCAGCAGCGCAGTGCTCAGGAACTTGTGGCGAGAGGAAGAAGAGGTTCTGGTGCATCTCTCTAAAAGGAGCGACCTCCCTTTTATAGGCGCAAGAGAAGGAGGTGAGAGGCTGCGCCGGGAGCTGAAGAGAACGAGGGAGACGAAATGAACAGGTAGCAGACGAAGAAGTGCGTCGTTCGTATTCAATCTCCACTACAACAAAAACGTTCCAGCTTCCGCGTGACCTTTCGTATACCCGTCGTGCGTGGCAAAAATTTAGACATCGGCTCGGCTCATTCCCGCAAACCGCGGCGCGTCGTGACGAGGCGTGGCGAGGCGGGCGACAGAGCAGGAGCGCGCATGGATGTCCCTCTTGTTCTCAGCCTCATACATGCGGAGAAAGAGCCTCCCTTATAAAGAGGTCCAACTCCCTCTAAACTAGCAATGTGGGACTAAACTTCAGAAGTGCCCCTTGCCTTGCACGAATGGGCTAAGTGGGCCTCTAGGATTTATTAGGAATTTCCGAAATTGTTATTGGGCTGGCCCATAAATAGATAAAATTCCAGCAATCCCCCACCAGATCCTAGAGGCACATAGAATTTGCCTTTAGTTCCAAAACACTGTTTTATATACAGGTACTGCAGTGGAGACTGTTAGATTGAACTTCCACCTAGAACTTTATGATACACTAGTAAGCAACTTGAAGAGTGGACTAGGCCTTGAACTGCAAGTTTTCTGCAAATCTAGCTTCACACAAAGCCTTGACCGATACTAGGCTACCGTGGGTCTTCCCCGCGGGTGGAGCTTATGCGTCATACTCCGAGACCTTTCATGAGTTTACTAGAGAGAACCCTACTCTCATAGATTGCGACGTTTGACAATCAGACTCATATAGGTGTGTTCTTCAAAAGATGTTCTGCAGGACAACATTTGTGCTTAAATGAGCCACTTAGAACACATTAAGATATACATCAACCTGCCATGCAGATTTAGGAGAGTATTGCATCTTCATGGAGTGGTATTGTAAATAGTAAGGATACTCTCCTCTCAGTTGATCAACAACTTGTCTTCCACATCTAATTCACAGGATCTCCGATCACATAGACTAGGTTACCACTGTGAACAACTCATATTGTGGGTCTCATACCCATCTCCCTCGATGCATTATCTATCACATTACGTGATTGACCCTTAGTAAAAGGATCTGCCAGATTTTTAGACGTTTGGATATAATCCAATGCAATAAGTCCGGAGTTTCTCATTTTCCTGATAGACTTTAACCTTCTCTGAATGTGTCTTGATGACTTCATGTTATCCTTTGAGCTGCTCACTTTCGTGATTACAGTTTGATTGTCGCAGTTCATAATGATACCCGGTACATGTTTCTCAACAACCAGCAAGTCATTCAAGAGCCGACGAAGCCAATCTGCTTCGACCGTAGCTGTATCTAGTGCTGTGAGTTCTGCTTCCATTGTTGACCTCGTTAAGATGGTCTGCTTGCAAGACTTCCAAGAAACAGCGCCACCTCCATGAGTGAATACATAACCGCTCGTGGCCTTTATCTCATCAGCATCTGAGATCAGTTTGAGTCACTATACCCTTGAAGCACCTTTGGGTGCCCGGTGTAGTGAATTCCATAATTCGTAGTGCCTTTCAAATAACGCAAAACTCTCTCTAGAGCTTTCCAATGCACATCTCCTGGTTTTGAGACAAACCGACTCAGTTCGCTAACAGCAAAAGGGATGTCAGGTCTTGTATCACTGGCTAAGTACATAAGCGAGCCAATAATCTGAGAATATTTCAATTGATCTCTAGCAATTCTTCGATTCTTTCGAAGTAACACACTCGCATCATATGGTGTTGGAGAGGGCTTGCAGTCACTCAACAACTTGATGTTTAGAATGACATCAGCCACTCCTAAATCCTTCATCTCAAAACAGCGAGATAGGAAATCCTTGACCTCCTTAATAACATTCAGATTTGTTCCGAAAATCAGTATGTCATCAACATACAAGCAAAGGATAACTCCCTCGCCCCCACCATGCAATAGTACACACATTTGTCATCTTCGTTTACAACAAAGCCTGCAGCTGTTAAAGTTCTTTCAAACTTCTCATGCCACTATTTAGGTGCTTGCTTGAGTCCATACAAAGACTTCAGCAACTTCCACACTTTTCCTTCCTGACCATCTAGTACAAACCCATCTGGTTGTTCCATATAAATTTCCTCGTCCAACTCTCCATTTAGGAAAGCAATCTTAACATCCATTTGATGAACGAGAAGACCATGTGAGGCAGCTAGTGAAAGTAGAACTCGAATAGTGGTTAGTCGAGCCACAGGTGAGTAAGTATCAAAGAAGTCTTCACCTTCCTTTTGGGTATAACCCTTAGCCACGAGCCGAGCCTTGTACTTTTCAATAGTACCATCAGGCCTAAGCTTCTTCTTGAATACCCATTTGCATCCTATAGGTTTGCACCCATAAGGACGATCAGTTATCTCCCAAGTTTCATTCGCCAAGATGGAATCCATCTCGCTACGAACCACTTCCTTCCAGTAGTCAGCATCTTCAGATGCATAGGCCTCTGAAATAGAACTGGGAGTGTCATCTATGAGATACACAAGAAAATCATCACCAAAGGACTTTGCAGTCCTCTGTCTCTTGCTCCTAGTAGGAACTTCATTGTTCTCCTCCACATGACTTTCAAAGTGTTCCATCGAAATGGCAGGTTCGGTAATTGTAACTGGTTCCTGATTCGATGAACTATGCATCTCCTGATTAGATGAGGTAGACATATCCTTCATGGGAAAGATATCTTCAAAGAAAGTCGCATCATTCGACTCCATGATTGTACCGACATGCATGTCAGGTACCTTAGATTTTACAACCAAGGATCTATAACCAATGCTATGAAAAGCATATCCCAGGAAAACACAATCCACGGTCTTTGGTCCAAGCTTGCGCTTCTTTGGAATTGGCACATTGACTTTCGCCAAACAACCCCAGGTTCGTAGATAAGAGAGTTTTAATATTTTCTTCTCACATTCCTCGAATGGAGTTATCTCTTTATTCTTTGTGGGAACTCGGTTTAGGACATGACATGCAGTCAATATCGCCTCCCCCCCACCATGCCTTGGAGAGACCCGATGTGTCTAACATGGCGTTAACTAAATCTGTTAGAGTACGGTTCTTTCTTTCGGCCACCCCATTTGACCGAGGTGAATAGGGAGGCGTCCTCTCATGGATTATACCATGTTCCGCACAAAAAGCATCAAATTCATTGGAAAAATACTCTCCACCACGGTCGGACCTAAGACTCTTGATTTTCCGATCAAGTTGGGTTTCCACTTCATCTTTATAGATCTTGAAAAAGTTCAAAGCCTCATCCTTAGATTTCAGAAGATACACACGGCAGTATCTAGTGGAGTCATCAATTAACGTCATGAAATATTTCTTTCCACCTTTTGTCAAAACACCATTCATTTCACATAAATCTGAATGTATGAGCTCTAATGGTGCAAGATTTCTCATTTCCGCAGTCGTGTGAGACTTACGAGGTTGCTTAGTTTGCACACAAACTTGACACTTAGATCCCTTGACAGTGGTGAAACTAGGGATTAAGTTCAACTTCGCTAGTCGCGACATGCAACCAAAGTTAACATGACATAGACGTGAATGCCACGCATTTAATTCACTATTGTTGCAAACATGATTAACAACTTTATTGCAAACGTCTTATAAGGATAAATGAAACAGGCCTCCTGACTCATAGCCTTTACCGAAAAAGGTTCCATACTTGGATATTACAAATTTATTCGACTCAAAGACAAGCTTATAGCCATCTCTACACAGAAGAGATCCGCTAACAAGATTTTTATTGATGGAGGGGACATAATGCACGTTCTTCAGCCGCACGATCTTCCCCGAAGTAAACTTCAGATCGACCGTGCCAACACCACGAACAGAAGCACTTGAACCGTTGCCCATCAGCATGGTTTAAGTCCCTACGGTCTGATAAGACGAAAACATGGAAATATCACCACATACATGCACATTAGCACCCGTGTCAATCAACCAATCAGGAGAATGACATACTGAAAGAATAGTGGGAAATATACCATACCCAGCATCCTTCATGTCAGTGTCTCTAATGACAAGATTAGCGGTCTTGCCGCCTTTCCCAGGATGACGCTTGTCATAGCGATTAGGGCAACTAGGAGCCTAATGATCAGGATCCCCACACACATGACAAACACCTTTCTTCTTGTCATTCTTCTTCTTGAAGTTCGTGTGTTGCACAGCCTTGTTCTTCCCATCAAACTTTGCTTTACCATCAAACTTGCCCTTGTTCTTGAACTTGTGGGGCTGGAAGTTCTTCTTCTGTACCATATTGGCACTAGATCCTCCCTCAATACCTCGAGCACGTGTGTCCTTTGCTCTCGCCTTTTCTTCCACAACAAGAGTACCAATGAGATCCGGAACGAAAAACTCCTGTCTCTTATGCTTCAGTAAGGTAGCAAAATTCCTCCATGAAGGAGGAAGCTTAGTGATGATACCTCCGGCAACAAACTTGTCCGGTAGCATACAATTGAAGTGCTCAAGTTCTCTAGCAAATGACTGTATCTCATGAGCTTGCTCAACCACGGAGCGCTCTTCAGTCATCCTGTAATCATAGAATTGCTCCATGATGTACAACTCAGTGCCAGCATCCGAGACCCCAAACTTGGCCTCGAGTGCGTCCCACATATCTTTTCCATTGTTAATTGACGCATACGCATCAACTATGTTCTCACCAAGAACACTCAAGAGAGCAGCCTTAAACAGAGTATCCATTTTCTGAAAAGCTTGTTCCTGTTGGGCATCATGCTCCCCTTTAGGTTTGCCAAGAGTGGCGTCATAGCAACTCATGGTTTGAAACCATAAGACTGCTCTCACACGCCACCTCTTATAGTGGATACCCTCAAACATAGGAGGTCTCATGGAAGCAGCAAAACCACTTGGTGTAAATTGCCTATGATAAGGTTTTTGGATTGTTGGAAATATGAGCAATTTACCAAATAATTTTGCTAACGGAAATACTAGATAACGCATGACTAATATAGCAGAGATAAAGCAAGTCATGCAATCTGACAGAGAGAAGGGAAATAGCATATGCATATATGAACTTGAACTAAACACATCTAGAATAGACACTAGATGAAGTTGCATATACGAAGTAGAACCTAACATATGTAGGGCAGAAACTAGAGCAAAGAACTGTGGCAGGACTTATAACAGAAGGAGCAAGAACACGTACGGGATAGCAGCAACAGAAGCACTGGACTTGAACCTTATCACCCTTCTCCCGTATAGGACTCACCGCGTGACCTTTCATATTCCCGCAACCCGCGGCGCGGCGCGGCGTGGCGAGGCAGGCGGCGAAGGAGGAGCGCGCGTGGATGTCCCTCTTGTTCTCATACTCATACATGTGGAGAAAGAGCCTCCCTTATAAAGAGGTCCAACTCCCTCTACACTAGCAATGTGGGACTAAACTTTAGAAGTGCCCCTTGCCTTGCACGAATGGGCTAAGTGGGCCTCTAGGATTTATTAGGAATTTCTGAAATTGTTATTGGGCTGACCCATAAATAGATAAAATTCCAGCAATTCTAATGATAGTACTATCATTCTTCCTAATCGAGGCTACATAACAACCTGGTAATATACCTTTCAGTGCTGATAGAGCCATGCAAGGGGTGCAGTTTCTTTTTGTTACGGGGAAGAGGTGAAGTTTACCCTGTAAAAAAGTGGCAACATAAAGGTACCTCCATTTCAACCATGTATATGTTATATTGGGTAAGAGGACAATTACTGTTCAGGGCTAAGTTGGACGCTAAGACTATCAATGTCGGGCTTACTCAATTATGTAAGCTTGATTATCCAATATTGCACTATGCAAATGCGCAAAAAGATACTGCACAGAGCTACTCTTCTAACTAATCATATCCCAGTAATCTTACGAAACTTTAATAGAATCTTGTCATATATATGATCATATCCCATATCAGAGTAATAAATCAGTAGCATAGACCTTACCCGTCCAGGCCAGTTCTAGGTACCAATCAACCAAATGCTTGAGTAACTGGTAATCAGGACATAAACTGTTACCAAGGAAGCTCATACATTTGACTTCATGATCTGTTACCCAAATACTATAGTAAAGGACATGACCTCATGATTCTCCCACAATTTATCGACAATAATTTCTCAACAAGATATCTTTGTAATTCTAGTTAAGTAATTCCTAGCAAATCATTCAGATCAACTTGTTCTATAACACCATTCATTTACACTAAAGACTAAAACATTTTGGCCTCAATATTCCTTGCCAAATATCACAGTAACCACTAACATCATCCGACTATCTCACTTACAAGTGAGCAACACAAATACCAGATTCAAGCTATATCTTTTCTTGCGGGTGGCATGCTTTATAAACTTGATCGGGAGCTCCTCTTTGATGCACGACGATTTCAGCTACTCAATAGAAACTAAGAAATGCTCAAGAACATACTCAAGAAATTCCAAGAACTTAGAGAAAGAACAAGTTAAAAAATCGCAGTCGAGATATGCACCATCACCTGCTCCACCTCATGTTTTTTTCTTATCCACTTCCCTGGTCCATCTCATATCCGCCTTGTTGATGCTACCTGCTCTACCATTTTCTGGCAGATATTTAAATAATGAAATGAACAGGAAGTGGGCAAGCTACTACCTTTTGAGAAACAAATAGTAGCATAATTAAAAAGTTATCCTAGAAATTAGAAACTTAAGTCAAAAGAAAATAAGCCTAAAAAGATGTCTGGTATTACCAGGAGGGACTCCTAAGAAGGCCAGAACGGTCAGTGCAACAGGGAAATTTTGAGTTTTTTGGAGCAGCATGGGGAAAATTGTGGCTTCATGGGGATGAGCGATTCCATTGTAGTGGGCGTCGAGGATGATGGACATGGGGGGCGAAAAAGATGTATGATCTCATAACTAAAAATTCCATCTCCCACGTATTACAGATGGGAATGCAAATGGCTCCTTCAAAATTCGGTGACTTAAAAAATAGGGTCCATGCTGAACAGACTGTTGCTCCCATTCCTACGTTGGCCGGGGCTTCATCCTCGTCTTGGCCTACTGTGACCACTGGGCAGAAACGATGTAGGAGAGACGACAGGGCGTGCCAGGCGAGCTGCAAGCCCGACGTTAAGGGACGACAAGGAGATCATGAACAATATTGGAAAAATAATAATGGCTGACAAATATCATCGGATAATGCATATGAACTGAACTGATCCATTCTCAAAAAGAAAACTGAAACAAACCTCACTATGGTACCGAATTTTGTAGCAGTTGATGTATGCAAATGAAACTTCAGTTTTACAATTCAAATGTAGTTCGAACAAAAACATGTATGTTAATGAAACTTCAACCTGACTGCAGAAGTCACAAGAAGGAACCAACAACCGTTCAAGCAGGCATGTATTCCGTAAATAGTCATACGTGCTTATGGAAAATAACTTGTATGACATCTTTTATCCTACCCTTCCGTGGCAGCGGGGTCCATAAGGAAACTAAGGGATATTAAGGCCTCCTTTTAATAGATAACCGGAACAAAGCATTAACATATAGTGAACACATGAACTCCTCAAACTACGATCATCACCGAAAAGTATCCCAATTATTATCACCTCGGGGTTTACGAATCATAACACGTAGAAGGTGCATATAGCTTGCAAGATCGGATCAAGAACATAGATATAATGGTGAAAATATAAATGGTCCAGATATGAAATCATGGCACTCGGGCCCTAGTGACAAGCATTAAGCATGGCAAAGTCATAGCAACATGAATCTCAGAACATAGTGGAACTAGGGATCAAGTCCTAACAAAACAAGCTCGATTACATGATGAATCTCATCCAACTCCTCACCGACCAGTGAGCCTACGAAGGAAGTACTCACTCCCGATGGGGAGCATCAGGGAACTGGCGTTAAAGGAGGGTCGGTGATGATGAAGACCGAAGATTCCCCTCTCCGGAGCCCCAAATGGGTTCCAGATCTGGCCTCCCGATGAAGAACAGGGCGGCAGCGGCTCCGTATCGTGAAACGTGATGACACTTCCTCTCTTATTTTTTTCTCCAAAAATAGGTATTTATGGAGTTGTAATTAGGGTCTGCGAGGCCACGAGGTGGGCACAACCCACCAGGGCGCGCCAGAGGGGGGGGGGGGGCGCCTGGTGTCTTGTGTCCAGCTAGGGGCCCCCCTCCAGTGGTTCTTGGCGCCGGTATTTTTCTTTTATTGTAAAGTAGTTCTCCAAAAAGTTTTGTTACATTCTAAGAACTTTTATTTTGCACAAAAACAACACCATGGTAGTTATGTTGAAAACAGCGTCAGTCCGGGTAATTTCATTCAAATCATGCAAATTAGAGTCCAAAACAAGAGCAAAAGTGGTATAAAAAGTACGACGGAGACGTATCACTTCTTCTCTCTTTTTAATCTTTAATACAATGTTCTCCTCAATGTTCTTGGAGATCTATTTGATGTAATGAATTTTTGCGGTGTGTTTGTTGGGATCCGATGAATTGTGAGTTTATGGTTAGATCTATCCATGAATATTACTTGGGTCTTTGGTGAACTCTCTTATGCATGATTGTTATAGCCTCGTATTTTTCTCCGAAACTTTGGTTTGGTTTGGCCAACTAGATTGATTTTTCTTGCCATTGGAACAGGTGCTTTGTGATGTGTTTGATCTTGCGGTGCTCAATCTCAGTGACAGAAAGAGACATGGCACGCATGTATCGTTGCCATTAAGGATAAAAAGATGGGGTCTATTCCTACATGAATAGATCTTGTCTACATCATGTCATCCTTCTTATTGCATTACTCCGTTTTCCATGAACTTAATACACTAGATGCATGCTGGATAGCGGTCGATGTGTGGAGTAATAGTAGTAGATGCAGGCAGGAGTCGGTCTACTAATCTTGGACGTGATGCCTATATACATGATCATTGCCTTGGATATCGTCATAATTATTTTCTTTTCTATCAATTGCCCAACAGGAATTTGTTTACCCACCGTATGCTATTTTCTTGAGAGAAGCCTCTAGTGAAATCTACGGCCCCTGGTTCTATTTCCTATCATATTATTTTCAGATCTATTAATTCAAAAATCCAAAAATACCTTGCTGCACTTTTTCTTTATTTACTTTGTTTTATGTTTTCGCTAGATCTATTTATCCAATCTCATACAATTTAATCTATCTCAATACCAAGGAGGGATTGACAACCCCTCTTACACGTTGGGTTGCCAGTATTTGTTACTTGTGTGCAGGTGTTGTTTACATAGTTTGGGTGGATCCTCCTACTGGATTGATAACCTTGGTTTCATAACTGAGGGAAATACTTACCATTGTTGTGCTGCATCATCCTCTCCTCTTGAGGGAAATACCAACGCAGATACAAGCAATCACTACCCTCTACAAAAATCCTTTTGCATTGACCTCAAGCCTCGCGGGCCTTACCCCTTGGCCCTAGCCAAGGTGTCCTCGCACCAGAACATTTCTGGAAACATATGAAACTCTTTCGGAACTCTCTCCAAACTATTTCTTATATTCCCGGAACTATTCCAAGAATATTTTCTCATAACTCTTGTTCCACTAATACTTAGCAGATTGTGATTCCCTTAAGCTTGTTACCCTGTAGGTTCGGTAAAACACAGACATGAACGAAACCCCTTCGTTCAATGATCGATAGCGGAACCATGGACGTCCATATCGATCCCTATGATTACACGAATGACATTTGAGTGAACCTTTGGTTATCATGTGATGTTACCTTTGCTTCGCGATACTTCACAAAATCCGGGATGCATCGGATCCTCCCGAGTCATCACATGCTCACTATATTGTTATCCTCATTACCGATTTTGTTCTTCTTTCTCACTATCGTGTTCCGGCATCCCCATGATGAAGTCACATATGTCTGACCAGACAATGATGGATGACGTAACACTGAGAGGGCTCTAAGAATATCTCTCCATCGTCGGAGGAGTAAATCCCATTCTCGAGTTATCTAGTTACTTGTCAAACTTTCCATTGAACCTGTAAGTTGTCGTTATGATCACCATGTTACAGGTGACATTTGATCAATTCCAAAGTCCAACGTACGGTAAGAAGTGATTACAATACTCTCATGGTCTAAGGAGCAAAATCACACGTTAACACTCTGTGTTATTACAATTGATTACATACGATATTATCTCAATTCATAACAAACAAGTTTGGGTCGATTCAGTATGATCGTTCTTCCAGCGTCATAATCTCAATGTTGTTTTAGGACTATGTTTCACTTAGCGATATCCTAAGATCCAGAAAATGTGATCACCAACAACCCTTGATCTAGTCTTAGAGGCGAGACTAGAAACCTTTATTTTATCCGTTTATCATTTCACACGTGCATATGATTTTTCCACCGAATCGCATATCTCAGGATCATAGCAGTTATAGCATGAATATAAACACTTAGCTATGATTATGGAAATATAATAATACAATATTGTTGCCCCCAGGGCATATTTCCAACATTGGGTTTGAACATGTTTAGTTGTTTTAAGACAGTACAAACGCAGATGCTCATACACACTCAACCCTGTGAACACACAACCAACACAACATTTTGAGATTGACGAAGTCGGCGGAAGGGCTTAAATAAATCCAGGAAAATACGACCATCAGTGCCAAGTCTAGGACTTTGTGACGCCCCCGATTCAATCGCACACTAATCATACACGCAAATGTGTATGATCAAGATCAGGGACTCACGGGAAGATATCACAACATGACTCTAGACACAAATTAAAATAATACAAGCTTTATATTACAAGCCAGGGGCCTCGAGGGGTTGAATACATAAGCTCGAATACACAAGAGTCAGCGGAAGCAACAATATCTGAGTACAGACATAAGTTAGACAAGTCTGCGTTAAGAGGCTAGCATAAAAGCAACATCGATCGAAAAGGAAAGGACCACCTGCCTGGGAGCCTCCTAACTACTCTTGGTCATCGGCGGCCTCCACGTAGTAGTAGGCACCCTCGGTGTACTAGTAGTCGTCGTCGAAGGTGGCGTCTGGCTCCTGGGCTCCACCATCTGGTTATGACGTCCGAGAAGAATGGAATAGGGGAAAAAGAGGAAGCAAAGCAACCGTGAGTACTCATCCAAAGTACTCGCAAGCAAGGATCTACACTACATATGCATCGGTGTCAATGAAATGGGTAGTATCTGTGGACTGAACTGCAGAATGCCAGAAGAGAAGGGGAAATCCTAGCCTATCAAAGACTAGCATCTTCAAGCAGCTCCAAGCATCTTGCAGCATTTAGAAGTGTATAGAATAGAAGTTTATATTTAGCAATCATGTTGTAACATTAGCGCCCAGAGATCCTTTCTCGACTCCCTATGAGAAAGCAATCCCGGAGCCATCACATCCATCTCATGCCTCAGCATCCAGTATCCAGTTCTAGTTGTATCGATCGATATACAACTCCAAGCGTCCATTATCGTGGAGACGGCTATTCGAATAGATAGAATACTTCCCTGCAGGGGTGCACCAACTTACCCAACACGCTCGATCAACTCCGGCCGGACACACCATCAGGTCATGACCGGCCTCGGCTGATCAACACACTGCAGTCCTACCTAGGCTCAACAGAGAGGCCAGCACGCCGGTCCACATCCTAAGCATGCAGGGGTCTTGGGCCCATCGCCCTTTGCACTCCTGCATGTTCCGTACGCGGCCGGTGAGCAGACCTAGCCACCTCCTTAAAAAGGCAGGTGCTTACGCAGTCCAACCCGGCGCGCCCTGCTCCATCGCTGACGTCCGTTGAGCTTTGGGCTGATACATACGACGCAGAGTGCCCATACTTGTTCCCGTGTGGTGATTAGTGCAAAAAGGCTAGAGGCCTACTCGGATCAAATATCCAAACCGTTAGTGTCTTGGTAGTGTGCGGTAACGAGCAGAGACACGATCATGTGACCCCGTCGCCCCGTCTCGCGGACTTGCAGCAAGGGCTAAGAATGCCCGGCCGCGCCGCGTGGAAAACTTAAGGGTATCCTCTAGATCAACTCGACTTCACATCACTTGCGGGTACCCCTTGGGGCTGACCCGATGTCATCATGGCTCTGTGGTAAGTCAAAGTAACCGTGTGTCTGAAACAACAAGGGGGAAACCTGAGGAATAACCCTCGACGGATTCCCACTCGATGTAACCATCAAGGTGGACTTGGAGGAATCACCCTCGTTGGTCCACACTTGAGGGGTTGCATGACAAAGTCATTATCGGGAGTGGTCAAGGAGGAATCACCCTCGATGACCACGACCGAATAGCTACACTACAGGGTTAACATCATAAGTGCTGATGAGGTATCACCCTCGGCACTCGATAGTAACTCTGCAGAGTCGTACAACTAAGGGGGGTGATGTGCGGTGTCGGGGCCTGGGCGTCGATCACGTTGATTGAGTCATCGAACATAAAGCGGGGCAACTGGGACAAGATGGGGGTCACTGATGGATTTCTAACCAGCCTATACTAAGCAGTTTAGAATAAGTAGGTAAGGTATGAAAGCAGGTAGCAAAAACAGGCTATGCATCAGAATAGGAGCAATCAATTACAGTAGCAAAATCTAATGCAAGCATGAGAGAATGGAATGTGCGATATCGGGATGATCAAAGGGGGGGGGGCTTGCCTGGAAGCTCTGCTGAAAGAGAAGAAGGGTCGTCGGTGACGTAGCCGATCACAGTGGCATCAACAGCGGTCTCGGGGTCTATCGGAGAGAAGAGGGGAAGAAACAATAAATATAAAGCAAACAAAGCATCATAAGGCATAACATGGTAATACGCGGTGTTAGGGGTGAACTAACGCAGTGCTAGACATTGCAGACGGAGAGGGAAAACATCCGGAGGGGTTTTCCCGACGTTTGGCGTTTTCCGGATAGGTGAAAAGACGGGGACGGTTCCATGTTCAGCATGCTATGGGCATGTGATAGATGAACGGACCGCATATTCAAATTCGTTGGATTTTTCTGAGCAACTTTCATATATATAACCTTTTCATCTGAGCTACGGTTGAATTTCTACGGATTTCCAAAGTTTATACAATTTTCTGGAATTTCTGGTTTTATTTTTAATTCGAAATTAACCACTAAAATTGCTAAGTGTACCCAGAAGTACACCCACCGAGGGCTGACTGGTGGGCCTGGTCAACTGCTGACTCAGCAGTTGACTAGTCAAATGGCTGACCGGGGTCCACCTGTCAGTGACCCAGTTAGTAACAAATTGATTTTATTATTTTGTTAACTTAATTAGCAGATGGGGCCCGGTGGTAAGTGACAGTGGCTAAACTAATGTTAGTAATTAATATAACTAACCTAATTAGTAGGGGGCCACATGGCCGTGGGCCATTATTTCTAATCTAACACACACGCACACACGGATATACACAGGGCCGGCGAAGGCATAGCCAGCCTCCATGGCTGGGCACGCACGCTCGCGTGCGGCGGCCATGGCGAGGCGCTTGGCGCGGGAGGGGCCAGGAGGGCGCGACCTCGCTTGGGCAGATGTGGCGCGGGCCGTGCGCGTGCGTGCAGTGGCGCGGGGTGCCGGCGCGGCGACGCGAAGGCAAGTGCAGTGTCGGTGGCGGAAGCGACGGGCGAGTGGCCGGGGCAGCGAGCAGCGGCAGTACGTAGCAGCTAGCAGCCAGGAGCAGCAGCAGCAGCGGTGACTAACTAGCAGGAGCAGCAGCAAAACAGCAGCGTAGCAGCAAGTAGCGGCAGGCAGCGGAGGCACGCGCGTGACCCGAGGTTCACCAGAGCGCGGACGTCGACGGGCTCGAGCGGCGTCGCGCTCGGCCATGGCAAGGAAACTACCTAGCGGGCGTGCGCGATGGCAGAGAGAAGGGGGAGGGCGAGTGGAGCTCACCGAGCGGCTCAAGGAGGCCGGCGAGGGGCTTAGTAGCTGCAGGGGAGGCTGGGACGACGGTGGTCGGCGGCGACCGAGGCAGACGAAGGTGATGCAGCGCTGCGGGGCCATCCCGACTCGCGTGCTTGGTCGGCAACGACGAGGCGGACGACGGGCGGAGGAAGAAGAGGTCGACGGCGCCTTCCACGTGGCTTCCTGCCTTGATCCGATGCCCTGAAAGGACGCGGACGAACACGACGAACCTCCAGGACGCGTCAACGAGGGCGGGGCAGTGGTGATCGCGTGAGCTCACAGGCTCGAATTTGAACCAGAGAGGAGGGGGCGAAGGGGGATCGAGGGGGGAATGGGCGAGGGTGATCTAGGGTTTCTCAGAGACGTGTTTATAGGCTTGGGGGAGCAACATGGAGGGCATCCACGGCCATGGTGCATGGGATGTGCGCCACGCACCTCTCTGCCTCCTGTAGCAAGGTGGGAGAAGGCCCAGGTTGGGCTGGGCCACACTGTAGTCAGTGGGCTCAAGTGCAAAGAATGCACTCGGCCTTTTGTCTTTTCTTTTTCTGTTTTTTTCAGTAGCTTTTTCATTTTCTTTTAGCCACAAATGACTTTGCAAAAATATGCCACTGACCAAAACAAAGTCAAACAAATATTGTTCGCTGCCACAAAAAGTTTGGAATCTAATTGAAGCTGTTATAATTTTGCATAAATGGAAAAGCAATTAATTTGTTGATTTGGCACTGTTTTAAATTGCTATAGTCCATCTTGGCTTGGAGGTGATGTTGTTTTCCTTAACAATTAAATGTTATGGAATTTCTGATAAAAGATGAACTATTTTACAGCAACTTTTGTGCAACTCCAAATTTCACTTGCAAATTGAATTTGATTTGAAAATGGAAATTTCAAAAGATATTTGAATCAAAAGGTGATCAAGCACTGTTTAGTAAAATGATTAGCTTAATCATAGAGGGTTACTGTAGCATGACACTGGGGGTGTTACAGACTTGAATCCGAAAGGCTTGGTTCCACCAAAGAAACCTAATTGTCTAAGCTACCTCAGTTCGCGAACATATTTTTATGTTCGAAATATAAAAATATGCAATGATCTAGTTAAAAGAATTTAGGGCACCAAATCTACATCATTGTTATAGTAGATTTTTTTGATGCCCTAAGACCTTCTCTTATCTGCTCACAACTATTTTTGCTACCCTAAGTATTGGGAACTTAGCATGCAATTTCAAAAATATTCCTACGCTCACGCAAGATCTATTTAGTAAATGCATAACAACGAGAGGGGAGAGTGTGTCCACGTACCCTCGTAGACCGAAAGCGGAAGCGTTTGACAAAGCAGTTGATTTAGTCGAACTTCTTCTAGATCTGACCGATCAAGCACTGAACGTACGACACCTCCGAGTTCTGCACACGTTCAGCTCGATGACGTCCCTCGTCCACTTGATCCAGCAAAGGTGTCGAGGAAGAAGATGATTTCCGTCAGCACGATGGCGTGGTGACGGTGATGGTGAAGTGATCCGCGCAGGGCTTCGCCTAAGCATTACGAAGATAAGACCGGAGGCGTAAACTGTGGAGGGGGGCGCCGCACACGGCTAACAATTGTTGGTGTGTGTTCTAGGCGCCCCCTCCCCACGTATATATAGGTGGGAGGGGAGGGGAGCTGCCATGGGGCGCCCCAAGTAGGAGGAATCCTACTTGGGGTTCCTATCCCAATTCGCCCCCTTCCTTATTTGACCGTAGGGGAAAAGGGAAGAGGGAAGGTAAGAAGGAAAGGGGGGCAAACCCCCTCTTCCTTCTCCTATTCTGCCTCCTACCTAAAGGGGGGCACGCCACCCCTTTGTGGGCTGGTGTGCTCCCCTCTTATGGCCCATAAGGCCCATTATCCCCCCCGGGGGTTCCCGTAACCCCCACTACAAAAAAATACACTTCCGTGATGATACGTGTTTGTCACAGTAGGGCACGTTTTCTGTCATGCATGTACATCCATGACAAATTTATGACAGAATCAAGATAGTCATACCTGTGCTGTCGTAGAAGTGTTCCATGACATTACCAAAATTATCATCACGGAAGTGTCCACTTCCATGACGATAAATCGCGCGTCACAGAAGTGCTTTCGTCAAGGGCGACACGTGGCATCCACCGTAACGGAACGCCGTTAAGCTATCGGGTCGGGTTTTGGATCCGATAACCCGTTAACAGCCCCGACCAATGGGGATTTTCCACGTGTAAAATCATCATTGGCTAGAGGAAACACGTGTCGGCTCATCGTTGGGACAGAGGTCATCCACTCACTGGACAGAAGGCGCCTATGATACGTCGACACGTGGCACGGCCCAACAGTGGCCCATTCCTGTGAAAAGGCCGGCCTGTTTGACTTGGTCAAAAGCTGGCGGGCCGGCCCATGGAAAGCCTGTTAACGGCCTGTTCGCATATAGCCCATTTACAGCCCACTAACCCAAGGCCCATTACGCCCTATCCGAATTAGGCCCAGTAGCGTCATCTGGGCCATCCAATATGATTCCAGCCCGTTTTCACTTCTGCCCATGTATAGCCCATGACGTCTTTCGGCCCATATGAGGCCCTTTGTAACTCTTGGCCCATTAGCGGCCCGTGCTGAAACTGGCCCGTAATGAACAGTGTATTACTTTACACCCATTAACGGCCCGTGGTGAAACTGGCCCGTAATGAACAATGTATCACTTTATACCCATTAACGGCCCGTTATTCCGTTGGGCCGTTTCCAGCCCAAGTTAACGTTCGGCCTTCTGAGGGCCCATTTATTCTTGGGCTCATTTGCAGCATTCGGTTACTTACGGCCCGTTACTGTCATTTTCTGCTTGTGGGCCAAATTCAGCCCGTCGTTACAGTTGGCCCGTTTGTGGACCGTTAGTCTGTTGGGCCATTTTCATAGCATCACCAAATACGGCCTATTAACGACCCGTTATGGTCAGCCCATAAAACGTACGATTTCCATTAAAGGCCCATCTACGGCCCATTAAAGGCCCGTACAAGACCCATAAATGAGTCGGCGGCCCATGGATCCTATGAGACGTAGAACGCCCATGGATCCTACGAGACGTAGAAGGCCCATGGATCCTACGAGACGTACAAGGCCCATGGATCCTACGAGACGTACAAGGCCCATGGATCCTACGAGACGTAGAAGGCCCATGGATCCTACGAGACGTAGAAGGGCCATGGATCTGACAGCCCGTGAAGGGCCATGGTCGGGCGAGTTGGCCCCCGTTTACGGCCTATCCGAATTAGGCCCAGTAGCGTCATCTGGGTCGTCCAATATAATTCCAGCCTGTTTTAACTTCCGGCCCATGTATGGCCCATGACGTCTTTCGGCCCATATGAGGCCCTTATTACTCTCGGCCCATTAACGACCCATGGTAAAACTGGCCCGCAATGAACAATGTATCACTTTATACCCATTAACGGCACATGATGAAACTGGCCCGTAATGAATAGTGTATCACTTTATACCCATTAACGGCCCATTATTCCGTTGGGCCGTTTCCAGCCCATGTTATCTTTCGGCCTTCTCGGGGCCCATTTATTCTTGGGCTCATTTCCACATTCGCTTACTTACGGCCCCTTACTGTCATTTTCTGCTTGTGGGCCAAATTCAGCCCGTGGTTACAGTCGGCCCGTTTGTGGCCCGATAATACGTTGGGCCGTTTTCATATCAAAAAAACCCGTTGGGCTGTTTTCATAGAGTTATCAAATACGGCCTATTAACGGCCCGTTATTGTCCACGAATAGTACGGCCCATAATTGGCGAAATGATGATACGCCCCGTAGAAGGCCCATGAATCATATGGCCCGTAGAAGGCCCATGGATCCTACGGCCCGTATAGAAGGCCAATGGATCCTACGGCCCATAGAAGGCCCATGGATCATACGGCCCACAGGAGGCCCATGGTTACAACAGTCCGTGTGTTGCCATGATTATTTTGGCCTAGTTTCCAAAGATAGGTTATTGTGGCCACTAGAAAAACACAGAAAAAGAACTGCAGTGACTACAAGCAAACAACTAAACAAGACAATAAGGAAATAAATAAGCAAGCAATTAACGCTAGCCTATTACCGCTATTACACATATTACATCCACTGGGCATCAAAGTTCGCCACCAGTGCAAATATAGGGAACAAAGCAGCATATTACATACATTGGCCGTCAAAATTGGCCACCAGTGCAAATAAACGCGGCAGCAAAACAAGAGCATAACTGAAACAACTTCAGAAGAGCTCAAGGAACATGGTATCCACCATGCTGGCAATAAGCTTAGCAAGCTTATTAGCTTTGCCCTGTTTGGCGCTAAAATCCTCCAACGCTTGTTGTTGCACCAGAAAGTATGCATCTGAATGCTCCAGGGACTTCCGCTGTCCTTCCGCTTCTTGTCGCAGCACAGCTGATCGATGTCTTTCAGCTTGTAGTTGAGACTCAAGAAACCGAACTGATTCAGACAGTGAGTTTGAATATCTTGTGCAAGCGGTAGTGGCCAGTAACTCCAACACTAAACCAAGATAGGACTTTGGGGTTGTCACACTGTCTTCTTGATAGTCTTCCTTAGCTGTTTTATCAGCTTTGTTGGAGACCAACAAGGATGTGTCACTATCTTGAACCTTATATGCATTACTTCCTTTACCATTGCTTAATAAGGCACTCTTCCCCAATATTCTGTCAGCATTCTAAAAGAAGAAACAAGCAGACACATAACAGTTTAGCATGTACTAGTATATGAAACTCATTTCAGTGAACCAGTTCATTAGTAAGGTGGACAAAATTAAACTACCAAGTCTTCTATTGCCAAGTACTAGTACATAATAAAAGCATCAAACAAACATATATCTATGTCCTATGGTCACTGCATTGTCTTGCCAAATCAAAATAGAGACACGGTTCAAATCATATCAGTTCAAGACAAAGCAGCAGTGAAAGAATACAAAGCGTGGGAAACTACACGACACAACAAGATTTCAGATGGGTACCACGGGTCTACATGTACAACAACACTATTTGCTTTGTTGTGATGCTAGTAATGTGCATGATATGAGAAGTCAACTGTATACACAATTGAAATTGAAATCAACAGAGCTATTGATAAGAGCAAGCCTGTTAAAGAAACATGCGTGAACATACCTGCTATGCCATTGGAGTTTTGATTGGATCCTTCAATTTAAAAATAAGTATGTATGAGTAAATACAGTGATATAAGAGCAAAGCAGTATGCATGATAGCAATCATAGTTAAAAAAAGGCGCGCCTAAGCGAGCGCTTAAGCGCGCCTAGGCTCTAGGCGTTGGCGAAACGCATTGCGCATAACTACGCTTAATCTGTGCATAACTGCGCATAAGCATGCGCTTTGGTCAGTAAAGCACAAGGCGGTGGCAAAACACACAATTAACGGCTAGCGCTTTTTGGAACTATGATAGCAATGGAATCTTAACTTAGAACAATTGTTCTTCAGGTTTAGGCACTTGTTCTACATGAACAGAGTACAATAAGACGCAAGAATATAGTACTTCAAAATAGAAAATGAGCTCATAGACCTTACCACATTCTTGGTTCGGGACCAGTACAGAACAAGGCGTTCCAAGTCATCGTCCAGTAAATGTGTCTCAAGAGAACGTAAGGGAATTTGATGAGTTTCTTTGCCGGTGAAGTACATTTTCTTCAGGTAATTCCGATACTGCCACCAAGCATTCTTGAAGATAGCAGAGGTATTAGCACAAGTTATCTCATCCTGAGTTTCCAAATCGGTCCTTCTCTATAGAGAAAAATGGGAAAATTTGCTGTATTATAACCATCATGGAGGTAGGATATATGGGACAAAGCAAAGTAATTGCCATGAATAACATTACTTACACATAACTCCTGGACAAACACCTCCAACTGGCATTTTCTTCATCTTCAGTATAATATTTCCAAGATGGGAAGATACGCACATACGATTTAACAACATCAAATGCGATAGATGCTAAAGTACGACTAGCTGGTTGTGCTTCCTCCACAGGAATAGGCGTACTAACTGGTGGAGTTGGGGTTCGCCGTGGTAGTACTGGCCCTTTGGGCACTGGAGCTGCCTTACTAACTGCTCTTGTTTGGGAGCTCTGTGGTGGAGATGGTGCTGTGTCAACAGGAACTGGGTTACTATCTGCTGGGGTTGGGGTTAGATTGGGTGAAGCTGGTTCTCTGTCCATCACAGTAGGGTTACAATCTGCGAGAGTTTGGGTTATGTGTGGTAGGGTTGGTTCTCATGCATGTACAACCGGGGTGCTATCTCCACCAAGAGGTAGCACTGTTTTATTTGAAGACCGTGTTTTTAGTCCGCTAGATGCTGGCATCACCCGCTCCAATTCAAATGGCTGATAAACAGGAAACATAGTTGAATGTACAGATAATGTATGAGAGACAGATGCAATAGATAGTGTGGAAAAAAGAGGACATGAAATAGTTGACATGTATATTGTTTAACTAAAACAGATAGCATGACATAATTTCACATATACGATGTCTATCTAAACTGGATAGCATAACATAATTGAAAGATATGACGAATAACTAAAACGTCGCGCCAAGTTAGAGCATACACCTCGGTGGGGGAATAGGACTGGTCATCTGTCTCTGAATCCATCTCTGAGGAGCTATCGGGACCCAACAAGAGATCTGCTTCGACAGGTAGCACTGTCTGCTCTGAAGGCCTTGTTTTCACTCCAGATTTTTCAATCTCCCACCCAAATGGCTGATTCACAGGAAGAGTAGTTTAATGTACAAACATTGTCGACAAATGGAAATGTAATGAAGAAAAGGATGGGCAAGGTATCATTCAAATATATGATGCCTGGTTAAACAGGATGGCATTGCACATTTCACATATATTATGGCTGGCTAAAAGACATGAGACTGCATAATTCCCATATATGATATAGAAACTAAACAGGTGGCGACAGAACATGTCTAAACTAAGCAGATGACATATATGATGTCAAAAGTAGGCACTGCAAGGCAACATATGCATGCTATGACTAACATCATCATGCCAAGGTAAAGCAAACACCTTGGGGGTAAATAGGAGTGGTCATCGGCGTCTGAATCCGCCTCAGAACAGATATCTTCCTCTGGATTACAATCTGGAGAGGGGTGGGGAGGGTTTGCCATTGAACCCACCATGGAACGATGTCTGCATGACATTGTATTGCCGCGCAAAACTCTTCTCTTTTTCTCTACATGTTCAGCATGACTGTGTACAATATCTGACATGCATACGAAAAAAATATGGTGAGATTATGTAAGGAGAGCATGCAGAAATTTAGAGTGATGGTAACAACCAGTGGATGGATCCAAAAATAATGATAGCAGGCTGATGATTGCTTTAATTTAATAAAAAGACAGATGATGATTGCTTTACTATTTGTTTCCCACCCAAGATGAACAACATAGGCATACCCTAGGTGAACCAGATATTAGACAGAGATACTATTCATTGCTTCCTCGATATGTGCCCCACAACTAATTTAGAACTCAAGTTTGAACATTAATTTGGACCTGACTTGGAGTCCAAGAGGTGAACATGACGATAAAGTAGCAGGTAATTTTAAGAAATGCATAACATAAGCAGAATCAAAAGAGTGCGACCTCTCTTGTGGACCCGTGTACTCCTCAGGTTCATCTGCTGAGTCGATGATGGTGATGCCGTTGTGGTGGCTGCCGGCGGCAGGGAAGGAGATCTGAGGCGGCGAAAGACGGTCAGGAGTCATGATGTCTGGTTTGGTGGATGTTTCTGTCGATGGAGCACCTCAGGTGAGGTGGACAACATCACGACAGGAGCAGGACAAACCACACAAAGTTCCCTTCGACACCTACCTTTAACTGAAGTAATTCTGTAAGGGCTCATTTGGCTTGCATGATTCTAAAAATGCAGGGATAGGAAAAACACCGGAATAGGATAGGAATGCACATGGTAAACAGAGAATTTGTAAACACGGGATTTCTGTCAACTTGGGTGTTTGGTTTACAGGAATTGGAAGAGCAGAGGAATGCAAAGAAACATGGCCAAAATAAAGTGAAACCATATGAAAGCGTGTACAGTTAGAATGTTATTCTGCCACTAATGCACTTGTTCTTGTTTTCATGCATAGGATTTTGAAAAGTAGGTCCAGGTGGATGTTTTGCATCATTCCTTTCAACAAAATGCATGAATAATTGAATAGTAGAGTGCCATTGAAAAATTCCCTATTGCTATGTTTTTCCGTCGAACCAAAATAGCCCTAATGGATCGACATGAATGTATAGTAATAAGTGATGCAACAAGTGTACAACCTCTTTGCCGTGGCCGTGTCGACCTCAGCATCATTGGGTTGGTCGCTGAAGCAGTTGAGGCAGAGGTGGCTGTCGGAGGTGTGGAGGAAGATCTGAGGAATCTGTAGACGGCGTCCAGGGCACTGCTCTGTTGTGATGGATCGTTCTGTCGTTGGAGCAGCCCTGGTGATCCGTAAGACGTCAAGGCTGAAGCAGCACAAGACAGACATCGTCAATCTCAAGTGGGATTCTAATAGCATCTCCAATAGATGCTGTAAAATAGATG
The DNA here is from genome assembly GCF_002575655.3 of Aegilops tauschii subsp. strangulata. Classification (NCBI taxonomy): domain Eukaryota; kingdom Viridiplantae; phylum Streptophyta; class Magnoliopsida; order Poales; family Poaceae; genus Aegilops; species Aegilops tauschii. The sequence goes on from NC_053040.3 coordinate 328,896,861, forward strand.
TAAAATTTACATCACCAAAAACCACCTGACTACAACAGATGAGGTAAAAACTATTGACTCTGAACTTAACTGTCGAAACTGAAATTTACTGTGGAATCTGAATGTTACTGTCGAAACTGAACGCAATGGTAGCAGAGAGGCACTTGACATGTAGTTTAGGGAGGGCCCACAGCTCATCTTCAACCTGCACCCCCCCGAGCCGCCAGCCACCACCGGCCGAACCGCCGGCCCAGCACCGCCTCGCCGCCCCGAAACAATTCCCCACCACCGGTCCGCCGCCGCCCCGGCCAGCCCTATAGGCCCCCCGCCCCCACCCCCACCCTGAACCCTAAGATAGATAGTGGGGTACCTCTCCGGCGAGCCCCTGTCCCCGCTGCGGGTGGTTCTTCCTTAACTCCGGTGAGCCCCCCCACCCCCTGAAAATTGACTGACCCAAAAGTCGATTCAGTCGACTGAAGTGTAGCTAAATCGAAGCAGAGCAGCAGCATGAGCGAGGGGGAGAGCAGCAGCAGCAGCGCGAGCGAGCGAGCAAGAGCCGGAGCAGCAGCAGCTGGGCGAGCGAGCGATCGAGCAAGAGTCAGAGCAGTAGCAGCAGCGCGAGCGAGCGAACGAACGAGAGCCGGAGCAGCAGCAGATCCGGCTAGTATGGACGCCGCCGTCGAAGGGGCCTCGCACTGGGGATGGAGCAGCAGATCCGGCCGGTATGGCCGCCGCCGCCGAAGGGGCCTCGCACTGGGGTGGAGATGTCGCCCGTGGCGCCGGCTTCAAGGTAGCCGCTCCATGGGGGTGCGGGATGGAGCACCGTCGGCGCCGGGAGGTCGAGCTAAGGAGAATGTGCGATGCGATGAGTGTACAACCTCTTTGGTGGCGCCGAGTAGGCCTCGGCTTCGTCCAAGGAGTCGGTGAGGATGCTGCGGTTCTGGTGGAGCAGGTTAAGGCGGCGCTGTGGGGATAGAGCAGCCGCGATAGACGAGGCGATCGTCGGAGCAGCTCCTTGAAGGTGGAGGACGGGGCGGCTGAACCAGCGGGACGAAGAGATGGACGACGGATCCTCATTCGGGGAGGTGGACGAGGGACGTCGAGCTCTTGCGGTGGACGACGTCATTGGGGAAGAGGCTCTGGCTGGGCAGCGGTGAGGTGGCGGATGGAGGAGGGTGGGGTTTCGCGGCTGGAGCGGAGAGGTTATGGCGGCCTGGGATTTCGAATGCCAAAAAGGAGGCGATGGGAGTGGGTGAACCATGACTTAGGTACGCGCTTGTCCAAAATGTAGGGTGTGTTACAAAAGTACCCCCCATCGATTTGAACTAGCGGCTAACGGTGTCCTGGACTAGGGGGTACTCACCACGTCGTCTCCCAATCAGTTGGATTGGGCCGAGGACCCCCATGGCCGTATGCTCATGGGCCAGTTCGGACAGCCGATGTATACACGAGGAAGATTCCACAAGACTTGGTGATCAAGACAAGGACTCCTCTCCACCGGCGTATTCTACTAGGACTCTTGTTATCCTAGGCCTCTGGTACATTATATAAGCCGAGGCCAGGCTAGTCGGTAGATTATTATGACATTACTCATCATACCTGTAGGGTTTAGACCACAACATACAATCTCGAGGTAGATCAACTCTTGTAACCCCTATACTCATCAAAGTCAATCAAGCAGGAAGTAGGGTATTACCTCCATCAAGAGGGCCCGAACCTGGGTAAACATCGTGTCCCCTGTCTCCTGTTACCATCGATCCTTAGACGCACAGTTCGGGACCCCCTACCCGAGATCTTCCGGTTTTGACACCGACAATGGTGCTTTCATTGAGAGTTCCGCTATGTGATCGGCAAAGGATCAATGACTCGCCCGCAGATCAACTGCGACGCCAGCATCTTCGTCGCCGGCTCGACTGGTCACCTTGGCTCGATCGAGGACCGCGCTCCATCTTCGATCGTCATGTTCGGACTGGGGCCTTCATCAACATCAACTCCGATCTCTATCAAGATCATGGAGGAATCATCCATGGAGCTCGGGGGCTCAACGTCAACATTGCCCTCGGGCGACCGTGCTGTTTTTCCGAACAACGAACTTGTATCCGCTGCCACCACCTCCTTGAGCATCGCTTTGATGATTCCTTTAATGGAATTGTGCGGAATTGAGTCTACAACAACCATGCAAAATTCCGTCGAGTTCCGATGGAGGAATCTCCGGCAATCTACGATATACCGGAGCCCTGTCAAATCTGGACGAGAATCTGGATGAGTTTAGCGCGTGGTCTCCAGCACCTAGCTCGGACGTCCTTTGGAAGATCCAACCGTTGATTGGCTGCGGAATTCCTATATCTACCACCCCTCAAAATTTCAGCTCGATCCGACCGTCCAAACTCTGGGAACCTTCCGATTAGTGCATCACTTTTCGGATCTGTTTTCTGCGCGAATACAGATCCGACCAGAATTCATGTTTCTTTATGAATGTGATATTGGACAACCTTTTTAAAGGAATTTTCTTACATGGTATTGTGCCTTGTTTTTAACACGTGCCCATAAAATTTTAAGCCTTCTTTGAGGCACTCTTCACCATCGCGCTGGTGTCACACCAGTCCGGTAACATTGCTCCACATCTGCCGACCTGCGCTAGATAGATCGTCGCTTCATCGAGCCGAGCCTAACCTTATCGGATCATCAGCTCGGCAAGCCGAACAAGAGTTCGGCATCGCGAAGGATAAATCATCGCCAACACCATCGCCCCATGGATTGCATGGGTCAGGCGCGCCGATATCGCCGCTCAGTCACTTCATCAATCCGACATTGACCGCGTCACAAGTTATGACCAGCGTCGGCATGGCCGCACTGTTGCTTTTTCAAGCCGATGTCCATCACGCCGAACTGCTTCAACACCTCGGCTAACATGGCAGCTGCAATGTCTCCTTACTGACCCGCTCCGTCATCTCGGCTAGACCGGGGACTTTGCTATTTCTTCATCAACATACTCCGGTGACTTCGGCGTCACCAGCCGACCAGCTTCGTCACGTTAGCTGGACCGGGGGCTTTGCCTCGGCGAGCCCACCTTTGCCAGCATCGCCATGCCGTCGCTTTATCGCCCATCAGGCAATGGGTGTGCGGATCGAGTCCCAATTTTGGGAGTAACCTTTCTTCAGATTGCTACAACACATAAACCAGGTGCTATTAATCCTAGTATTTTTTCTTGCTTGGGTTTATTTTTCCCAAGAAATTATTACTCTGGTTTGTTTCATCATCTGTACACATGTCTATCAAATGGTGGCCACATTAACAACGGTCGCGTGGTGGTTCGGTCAGTTTCCGTATACAGTTCGGCGAATGCCGCATCCGGAACTCAAACCGGCCTGCGAATTCAGGCTTGGCCACGCCTTCACCGCGTCACGCCGACGCCCTGCATCGACATGACTTCAGCGCCAGGCCACATCTCTTTCAATAAATTATTTTTGCGAAAAGCAATTATCCTTTTTGGACCGCACTATTTTATGTGTGTAGGTGATCGACTTTGACTGCGTCACGCAGTCACTTCGACAAGCCGACATCGTTGTCCCAATCGGCTCACGTGATCACCTTGTTGGTCGAATCGCCATACCGACATGTTCGGTTGCCTCGGGGACTTCGGCATCGCTGAGAGAGCTCTACCTCATCGAGTGTTCGGCACACGGGCCATATTTCTTTTATTACTCACTTTGCGTAAATTGTTAATTATGCAACATTTTTTATATTATTCCTATTGTCTCTGGCTTGCACTATTTTCTGTGCACAGGTAAAGGATCCGGGTCGGGCAGCGCTGTCACCTCGGCGTACCGACGTACCACGTCACCTCGGCTGGACCAAGGGCTTCGTCATTACTTCATTAAGCCATGCTGGGGACTTCGGCGTCACACTGCCGGCCTGCATTGGCCGTGCTATGTCGCCACTTCGGAGTGCCGAGCTCTTCGCTCCGCCACCTCGGGACCGGCTTGGGGGCTGGGACCTTGTCCCGCCGTAAGCTCGGGCCGTGCATCGACACCGAGCACATTAACCAGCTACGTCGCTTCCATGCTTAAATACACTACTGGAATCAGCTAATTTGCCATCTGCCAGCTCTTTGCCGTCTGCTAGCTGACGGCAAAGAAGCTCTTTGCCATCAGCTACACATAAACAGACGGCAAAGAAAAGGCTGACGGCAAAGAAGCTCTTTGCCATCTGCCAGCTCTTTGCCGTCTGCCAGCGGACGGCAAAGAATCTTTGCCGTCCGCTGGCAGACGGCAAAGAGTGTGGTGGCCCCCACCCCCCGCTCGTTTGAAAAATCATAACGGCCCACCTCTTTGCCGTCCGCTAGCAGACGACAAAGAGGCAAAAAGGCGGACGGCAAAGGCTGGCGGACGGCAAAGAAGGCACTTGACTAACGGCACGTACCCCCCGCCCGTTACTCACTTCGTCCTCGCGCCCTTCTCCTCCCACCCCGCCGCCGCCTCCCGCCGCGCGCCGCCGCCCCGTCGCCCCGGCTCCCCGCCGCCCCACCGCCCCGTCGCCCCCCGCCCCGGCCCCCCGCCGCCCCGCGCCCCACCGCCGCCCCGGCCCACAGCCGCCACGGCCCCTCGCCGTCCCGGCCCCGCGCCCCCCGCCGCCTCCTCCACCGCCCCGCCCCGGCCCCCCGCCCCCCATCCCCCCCGCCGCCCCGGCCCCCCGCCGGCCGGGCCCCCGCCGCCCCGCCTCCTCCACCGCCCCGCCCCGGCCCCCCGCCGGCCGGGCCCCCGCCGCCCCGCCTCCTCCACCGCCCCGCCCCGGCCCTCCGTCGCCGGCCCCTCCCCGACCCATCGCCGCCCCCCACAGTGAGCCCCTCCTCCCTTTTTTTTCTTCTGTTTTTTTGTTTTTTTGTTTTCTGTTTTTTTGTTTTTTTTCTATTTAAGTTTAGGTTTCATTAGTTTAAATAGTTTAGTTTTAATTAGTTTAGGTTTTTAGTTTAGGTTAGTTTAGGTTTAGGTTAAGTAGAAGGGGGAAGAAGAAGAAGAAGAAGAGGAGGAGGAGGAGGAGGAGGAGAAGCAGAAGAAGAAGAAGAAGAAGAAGAAGAAGAAGAAGAAGAAGAGGAGGAGGAGGAGGAGGAGAAAGAAGAAGAAGAAGAAGAAGAAGAAGAAGAAGAAGAAGAAGAAGAAGAAGAAGAAGAGGAGGAGGAGGAGGAGGAGACACCCCGAAGCCCCGACCCCGAAACAGCACCCCGACCCCGACACGGCACCCCGACACCGACACGGCACCCCGACACCTACACGACACCCCGACCCCCGACACGACACCCCCGACACCCCGACCCTGAGAACCCAACCCCGACCCCGACCCCGACCCCGACACCCCGACCCCGAGCCTGACCCGACACCCCGACCCCGACACCGACACGGCACCCCGACCCCGACCCGGCACCCCGACCCCCGACACCGACACGACACCCCCGACACCCCGACCCCGAGACCCCGACCCCGACCCCGACACCCCGACCCCGAGCCTGACCCGACACCCCGACCCCGACACCGACACGGCACCCCGACCCCGACCCGGCACCCCGACCCGACACCCCGACCCCGAGACCCCGACCCCGACACGGCACCCCGAGACCGACACGACACCCCGACCCCGACACGGCACCCCGAGACCGACACGACACCCCGACCCCCGACACGACACCCCCGACACCCCGACACCCCGACCCCGAGACCCCGACCCCGACCCCGACCCCGACCCCGACACCCCGACCCCGAGCCTGACCCGACACCTCGACCCCGACACTGACACGACACCCCGACCCCGACCCGGCACCCCGACCCGACACCCCGACCCCGAGACCCCGACCCCGACACGGCACCCCGACCGACACGACACCCCGACCCCGACACGGCACCCCGAGACCGACACGACACCCCGACCCCCGACACGACACCCCCGACACCCCGACACCCCGACCCCGAGACCCCGACCCCGACCCCGACCCCGACCCCGACACCCCGACCCCGAGCCTGACCCGACACCCCGACCCCGACACCGACACGGCACCCCGACCCCGACCCGGCACCCCGACCCCGAGACCCCGACCCCGAAAAGGTGTTCTTTGGCCTTCCAGAAGCCGACGGGGTCATATATTTGTGAATTATTAGTTAGGTCATATATCTTTCGATTTTGTTATGAAAAACATCATATATAATTGTGTTGATCGGGTAGTTTTAAATGTGCAGTTGTTTCATCGCTGCGAGGTTTGGTGTTCGACGACCTCGCCGTGCGTTTGACGAGCTCTGCCCCTTCGTTCGTGGGTGAGCACAAATGACATGTCCTCCTCCCCCATTAATTATTTGATCTATTCCGATGAAACTTGATAGCTAGATATATATGTGTCTTGAATCATCAGTATGCGTAACCAATATGTGTCTCCCGTTCGAAAGCGTCATAGTTATAAATATGCATGCATTTGCATATTTATAACCTTGATTCTTTCGAATTGTCCAACGCTATCCATGGACAGCCCGAGTATGTTTAGATTGGGTTCGTTTTCCCATATGCTTTGCTCCGGATCCGACGCATAAATTTCGTCAGTGCCTCCCCTGTTGTTCTCCGGGTACACATCCTCTCTGTTTATTGCAGAGACGTGTATCAGGAGAACAGCGGGGAGGTGCTGCCGAAATTTTGCGTAGGATCCGGGGCATAGCATGGGAAAATGAACCCAATCTAAACATACTCGGGTGGGATTAGGACCTATCATTACCTATTAGAGTGTAGGTTGCATGGACGTAATAAAATTGACAAAGTAGATCAACTGATGAATACATACATGGTGAATTATATATATATATATTTGTTGTGTGTCTAGTAGCTCTGAAAGTCAAGATGAGTGATCGTGCGTGGATGTACACCGGTCACACTGGTCAGAACAAATGGAGCACTGAATGGTTCACAAAAACCAAGGGGTTTGTGCGAGCCGCATTTGCAAATGGCCAGAGGAAAACCTGGTGCCCCTGTTTACGGTGCGGCAATTGGGAAAAGAGGACAGAGGCTGAAATGGGCAAACACCTGCAGAAGAGTGGTTTTACGCCCGATTATACGGTGTGGACATTTCATGGTGAGTCTGCCCAACGTGACCGAGCTGAGGTGGATCGTCGTCGCACCGACGAGCATGGTACCGGTATGGAAAACATGGTGCAAGACTTTGATGATGCTCGGGATTCGGACGAGGAGATGGAGGAATCTGCAAAGGCCTTCAATGAAATGTTGGAGTCTTCAAAACGTCCGCTCCATGAGCACACTGAGCTTTGTCAGTTGGATGCCATCTCACAAGTAATGGCTCTGAAGGCTCAGTTCAACTTGGGCAGAGAATGCTACGATGCAATGATGACAGTATTTGGACGCTTTCTACCCAAAGGCCATGTAATGCCTGCAAACCTGTACCAGTCGGACAAAATCCTCCGTGCACTGAAGATGCCCTATGATAAGATACATGCCTGTGAGAAAGGATGTGTCTTGTTTAGGCTTGACTATGCGGACTTGAACTGTTGTCCCATTTGCAAGTCTTCCAGGTATGTTGTGGTAGACAACGGTATGGGTGAGAAGACACAGACCAAAATCCCCGTTAGTGTTCTTCGGTATATGCCAATCGTACCAAGACTTCAACGTCTTTTCATGGTCGAAGAGACGGCCAGACAGATGACATGGCACAAAACGGGCAAAAGAACCGAACTAGATGCAGATGGGAATCTGATGATTGTACACACATCGGATGGTGTTGCGTGGAAAAAGTTTGATGAATTACATGGTGACAAAGTGGCAGATCCGAGGCATCCTCGAGTCGGCATCCGCACGGATGGGTTCAGTGTGTTTGGTATGACGGCAGCCCAATACAGTTGTTGGCCCGTATTTGTATTTCCACTCAATCTCCCCCTCGGACAGATTATGCAAAGAAAGAACATTTTCCTGACGTTGATAATTCCAGGGCCCAACTATCCGGGGAAAAATATGAATGTGTATATGCAACCGCTTAAGGACGAATTGCAAGAAGCCTGGGATAATGGGTTCAAGACATACGATGCCTATAGCAAACAGAACTTCATAATGCGTGTCTGGTACATGTACTCGACGCATGACTTGCCGGCGTATGCGCTATTCGTTGGCTGGTGTGTGCATGGAAGGTTCCCGTGCCCCACATGCAAGGGAGCTCTTGAGTTTCGTTGGCTTCAGGCCGGTCGCAAGTTTTCTTGCTTCGACATGCATAGACAGTTCCTGAATCCTCGCCATAAGTTCAGGAAAGACAAGAAGAACTTCATCAGAGGTAGAGTTGACAAAAACTCTGCACCACATGCATTGACAGGCCAACAAACCCTGAATCAGTTAAACGCTCTCGAGCCAGATCCAGAGCGTCCAGGGTACTTCAAGGGGTATAATTCTAAGCACGCCTGGACTCACAAAACATGCTTATGGGATCTGCCTTACTTCAAAGACCTCCTTTGCCCACACAACATCGACGTGATGCACACTGAGAAGAATATCGCCGAGGCACTTTTTGGTACATTGTTCGGCATAGATGGGAAGTCAAAGGATAATACTAAGGCTAGAGTCGATCTGGAGGCGCTATGTGACAGGCCGTTACAAAACATGAAAGAACCGAAAGGAAAGCAGAACTAGACGAAGCCAAAGGCATGGTTCAATCTTGGAAGGCCAGCTATGAGGGAAATTATCTTGTGGGTGAAAATGCAGTTGATGTTCCCCGATGGGTATGCAGCGAATCTACAGAGGGGAGCCAGTCTTGATAAATTGAAGATATTTGGTCTCAAGAGTCATGATTGGCACATATGGATTGAGCGGGTAATGCCGGTGATGTTGCGTGGCTTCATCCCTGAGGATGAATGGCTAGTACTGGCAGAACTTAGCTATTTCTTCCGTGTTCTTTGTGCGAAAGAACTATCGCCTGGCGTGCTAGAAGAAATGGAAGAGTTGGCGCCGGAGTTGATCTGCAAGTTAGAGAAGATCTTTCCACCGGGCTTCTTTAATCCAATGCAACATTTGATTTTGCATCTCCCGACCGAGGCAAGATTGGGGGGGCCCGTGCAAAATCGTTGGTGCTACCCAACTGAGAGGATGCAGAAGACACTTCGACAAAAATGTAAAAATAAACGTAGAATTGAAGCATCGATGGCTGAGGCATTCATCATTGAGGAGGCGGCAAACTTCGTGACAGCACACTACGAAGCCAAAAATCGTCATTTGCATAATCCGAAGCCTCGGTACAATGCTGACGACCCTAAAAAGGGTGGATCCAACCTCAGCCTATTCAAAGGGAATCTCGCACCAGCCAGTGTTTCAAATCCAGTATCTTTGGATAACGAACAATGGCGGACCATTTCGTTGTATATCTTCAACAACCTGATAGAAGTGCGGCCGTACATCGAGTAAGTTCTCGGTACATAGTTTCGCAACTTCTATTTCCTTTGAACTGCTCTTATTCCTGGATATTTCATACAGTCGATACGTCGCCTTATTCTCGTATGGAGCGGTGATCCAAAAGGATTCTGTCGAAGAGTATGAGCTTCTAGCAAAGCAAGGAGGCGGCTATCCCGGTTTCATCTCTTGGTTCAAACAAACGGTAATTTCTATTAGACTTGTAGGCTAATTTGTAGGCGGCTATCCTGGTTTCATTCGCTAATTTGTGTGTAATGCAACAATCCTTTCATATTAAACTTGTAGGCTAATTCAGAGTCTATGGACGCCGAATTGAGACAAGTCGCTAATGGTTTTGACTGTAAGGTCCGTTCATTTGACAAATACGACATCAACGGGTATCGCTTTCGTACCTATGGCAAAGAGCTATCTATGGCCGACCGAAAGTCTACAAATTGTTGTGTATCTGCTATCGGCGAAGGAGGTACCGAGTATTATGGGAGAGTTGAAGCAATTTATGAACTTCTATTCTATGGTGAAAACCCACCGAATGTCGTAGTCTTCAAATGTTATTGGTTTCAGCCGAAGGAGACTAGAAGGACTCATGAACATATAGGGCTAGTTGAAATCAACCAAAGCACCCATTTAGATGTTCCTGATGTCTATATTACGGCTCAACAGGCGACCCAAGTATTCTATCTACCGTGGGCCTGCCAAACTAATCCAAATCTGAAAGGTTGGGATGTCGTTTATGAAGTGCCGCCACGTGCTAGACTATCTCCCCCAAAGGAAGAGGATTATGAACCTCACATTAACCCAGACACATATGAAGGAGAATTCTTCCAAGAGACACGTCTTTCCAAAAAGCGTTTCAAGAACCGCTATACTTCACCCCAAAACATTGAAGTAGACAGCGACAGTGAATCCGACATCACCCCAGAGGAGGAACAAGAAGAGCCGGAACAAGAAGAGGTTACTGCTGCGGATGACCTGTCATTGCTTGACCGATTACGTCAAGGTGGCCTTGCACATGTTGATGCCACTGAACCCTATGAGCCCGTCATTGATTATAGTGATGATGATGATTATGCATTTATTGATGATACTGATCGAGATTATTAGTAGTGTCAGGTATTAAATTTTTTAATGTTGTACTTGATGATGATACACTTAAGTGATACACATATTATTATTCATGTCGGTCTTTTTTTATGTTGTACTAATTTTGTTTACTGTTTCTCATGGCAGGTGTTGAAAGATGGTGGGCGCTGGTCGGGAGCGCGCCAAGGCCCCTTCTTCGTCGGCGCGTGGTCTGAGGTCTTCGATTCCAGACGTACCTCTCCGCCGAGCGTTGCTGGACAGTATGTCCACACCGCCGGGCCCTTCTTCGTCGACCGCGGTGCCCAGCAGGGGACGAGGTAGGAAGAGAGGAGGTGGGGCACGTGGTCGCGGGAGAGGAGGTAGGGTGACTGCTAGGGCACCTTCCTCGCCGCCACCCCCAGCTGTTTCACCCGAGCACGTGACCGCTAGGGTGGACTCGTCCGAGGAGGAGGCTACACGGACTCCGGTCCACGAGCCTCCGGTCCACGGGTCTTGGGCCCACGAGCCTCGGGTCGACTGGCCTTCGGCCCACGAGACCCCGGAGGAGCACACGTCCGGATGGGGTACCTGGCCGGATCAGCCCGAGGAGCCGAGTGGCCATGCTGATGATGGCGGGGAGCCGACTGATCTTGAGGAGGAGGGTGGCACCGTGTACCAGCGTGGTGCTACACGGCTCCCGTCCGTGCCGGCGACCCGCGAGCAGAGGTGGTTGATCTTCCCTGATGGGGAGAGGTACGTAAGTGCATTTAATATTTTTGTACCTTCTGCATTCACGTTTCTTCAAATAACTAATGCGTTGGCCTTGTCATGCTGCAGGGGTTGGGACCACCATCATAGTGTCCGCCGGCCCAACTCCGTCCTTGGAGTTCTTTGCCGGCAAAACTTCCCGGGGTTTGTCACGTTGCCTGGTGAGGGTCGGCTTCCAGAGCTTGGGTTGAGCTGGGAGCACTACGTGGCTGCCCCGGCCCCGCCGGATGTCATTATCGACGGTGTCGTGTGCGACACGAGGGCAGACATGGTGATCAGGACGTTCTGGGTAATTTCTCCTTTACACATTTCAAAATCTTCAACTAGCTAGTTATTAATTGTACTAATCAATATTGTCTCATTTGATTGCAGACATTCTACAGGTGTGAGGAGGGATACGAGGAGGACAGCGCAAATGTTATCCAGAACGTCTGCAAGCGCCTACTCCAGAACTTACGGCACGAGGCTCGGGTGCAGGCTGTTCGAGACTACTACGCCTTGCGTGGTATCAAGAAGACCAAGCCGGCGTGCCGCGATAAGTTCCTGAGTAAGGAGCAGCACATGAAGGTAATTCTTAAGGCCTTCTACTTAAGTTCCTTAATTTAGTAATTCTTAGCCGTAGCGCTCAAGTTTCTATTTGCTAACTTAGGCGCCTCCGATATGGTGTGCGGATCGGATGGATTGTTGGGAGGTGTTGGTCGATGAGTGGTGCTCACAAGAATGGCTAGCCCTCCACAACCAGGCCAAGGACAAACGTGCCCAAATGGAAGGTGTGCCACACCATCAAGGCAGCTCCAACTTATATCAGTTCGGGCGCAACTGGGTATGTGGTTTGCTTCATGATTCATGCAATTCATTCATCATGCTAGCTTGAGCCCTTTAATTACTAATTTTCATTGTTTCTCTCTTTCAGGCACGCCACAATAAGGCGGATAAGGTGCCAGAGGTGTACGACCTGTATGCCATGGCCCACACTGGCTCTTTCAAGAAAGTCAAGGCTTTCTCTCACTCTGACCTCGATGATGCAAACAACTTCACCAACATCTCCTCCCACAACAAGCTCGTGAGATATAGAGATGAGGGGAAGGCGAGGAAAGGGGAGGACTTTAACCCGAGCCAGGGTCCCATTGATCCAGAGCTGGTGATGATATCTGGTGGCGGGAGGTCCCATGGCTCCATAGCCATTGGAGATGGACTTATCCTTTGTCCTAGCACTCTCCCGGAGATCAAGGCGCGCCAGTCGAGCTCCGCTCCTGAGATTAGGCCTTGTGAACGGCCAGTGCAACTCGCCATCAAGGTTAGTGATACGTACTCAGTTATCTTTCTCCATTACATTGTGTGCGCTTCCATCAATGATTACAAATGGTCATGTGAGTGGTGTTGCAGGCTGCTATACAGACTGAGAGAGATAGAACGGAGAAACTTCTGGCGGAGGCGGCGGAGAGGCAGCGGGAGATGGAGGAGAGGACGAGAAAGATGATGGAGGAGGAGAGGGCACGGAATGACATGCAGGCAAGGGCCATGTACGAGCTCCTTGTGGTAAGTTTCTTCTGCAGATTACTTGCTAGTCTTAACATTTGAGTCTCATTACTAACTAGTATGACTCTGTTCTGAAAACCAAATGTGCAGTCTGTGTGCGAGAAGTCCGGTCAGCCCGCTCCGCCGATGCCAGTGATTGCTCCTGGGAGCACGGTGAGTTTAGTTTGAATGGACATTAGTTGGTAGTCTTAACATTTGAGTGTCGTAATGCTAACGAGACATTGGAAATGATCTTTGTTGCAGCTTAACTCCAGAAACGCATCGCACGATCCTTCTCCAGGTAGCGGCACTAGCCACCCCGCTCCTACACCTCCCTGATCACGGTAAGTTTCTCTAGTGTTTTGCTTAACAAATGCATCAAGACCTAGACTTAGCTTTATTTCCTCCAATATGCTTACCATAATGACCTAGAGTTAGCTTATTTTCCTCCAAAATGACCCATTTTACCTAGGTTAGCTTATAAATGATGCAGTTCATCCAAGTTAGCTCAAAAATGACCCATTTTACCTAGATTAGCTCCTAAATGATCCATTTTACCTACGTTAGCTTTAAAATGGCCCATTTCACCTACGTTAACTCCAAAATGACCCATCTTACCTAGGTTATCTCATAAACGATCCATTTCAACTAATTTAGCTCATAAACGATCCATTTGACCTAAGTGAGCTAAAAAAGATCCATTTCACCTAAATTAGCTCTTAAATGATCCATTTCACCTAAGTTAGCTGAAAATGATCCATTTCAACTAAATTAGCTCAAAAATGATCCATTTCAACAAAGTTAGCTCAAAACCGATCCATTTCAACTAAGTTAGCTCAAAAACGATCCATTTGACCTAAGTGAGCTAAAAAAGATCCATTTCACCTTAGTTACCTCAAAAACGATCCATTTCACCTTAGTTACCTCAAAAACGATCCATTTCTAACTTTCTTAATTTTCCATTTTGCAGATTTCGTTATGTGCTGGATGGAGTGCTTGTTCTACTCTTCTTCTTCTTGTCTTCTCATTCTTGTCTTCTCATTCTAGTCACCTTAGCTATGGAGTGCTACTTTATGTATGGATGGAACTTCTTTATGTATGAAATGATGGATGGAACTTGTTTATGTATGAAATGATGGATGGACCTTGTTTATGTATGAAATGATGTATGAACTTGTTTATGTGATGAATGCCTGTGAAATATATCTATATGTCATATATATTTTCTGTGCAAATTGTGGGATTTAACAAAAAACAGAAAAAACAGACAATATGCAGGCTCTTTGCCGTCTGCCAACGACGGCAAAGAGCTCTTTGCCGTCTGCCGCGGACGGCAAAGAAGCCACGTGGCAGCCAACTGTGCTTCCTGGGAGCTGACCCATTTGGTCAGTTTGCCTACAGTGGCAGACGGCAAAGACTTTGTCGTCCGTGGCAGACGGCAAAGAACCTGCCATCTAGTGACGTGTAGATGACATCATAAGGCGGACGACAAAGACCAGAGAAATTTTGCCGTCTGCGGCGGACGGCAAAGGTCTGCCGTTAGCCACTTAACGGACTGACAGCGCAATTATTGCCGTCCGCCTTCTTTGCCGTCCGCCGCAGACGGCAAAGAGCCTTTGCCGTCCGCCGCCAGGAAGCAGACGGCAAAGCAGCTGTTTACCGTAGCCTTCTTTGCCGGAGCCTTTTGCCGTCAGCGGTTGACGGCAAAGGTCTTTGCCGTCCGCCTTTCGAGCCTTTGCCGTCCGCCGTGGCTGACGGCAAAGAAGCTGTTTCCTGTAGTGATACCTTCAGTTTTAAATTTCGTTCGGTTCGACCAAGCATTATGCTTTTTTGACAAAAAGTCATTTGCGAAAAACTTTCTTTGTCAAAACCTTGTTTGTTGCAAGCAAATTCAAATACCCCGTTTACTTGGGGGCTTCCTTTATGAAGCCTTTCCTCTTGCATATGATTATACTTGTATGGCTTCGTTCCTTGTTCGTGTATTACGCCACAATATGCACCATGTTGACTTAAGTGTTCCGCAAGCTGGGTTGCCTGGCTCCTGTGCTTACCCCTACATTCCCGATTGTTCGGCTAGGCGGTAAAGGGAGCACCTCTGTGATTGTTACTACCGGGTCATCCGAGTTAGTACCTCAGACTGGGTGAAGCCAAAAGCTAGCGCTCTTATTGTTTTCAATCATGGTCGGCACACAACGGAACTCATGAGTACAAAAAATCTATTGCACAAGTCTCATAGTAACAATGAGCAACCGAAGAAAGGTATCGGTGGAGGTACTATTTTCTTTGAAGATGCTTCTTACACTTCGTCAGTAATATAGCATAAGTTCCCTGAGCGCGCTTTGTCTGTCACAGCCTTATGGCCTGATTGCCTGGTTATCGGAAACACCGTCGATATTCTCGACAGGTGGAGTACATAACACTTTTCGGTCCTTGACCAAAGAGGGAGAAGCCGACGGTCGGTTAAGACGCGTTTAAAGTTCGGGTGAACACAGATATGATATAAGTACTTCCGTACATACAATCATTATACATAAAATTCTTTTGCCCAAGTCACTCGGGGGCTCTTAAATTAGTATGAGCCGTTTTATGATAAATGTTTTCTTCTTGGTCGTTGCAAAATCTTTTTCTATCACTCCTTTTTTGACGCGAGTGTGTGGTCAATAGCCGGGGAGCCTAGTCTCTCTCTCAAAGCCGTTCGAGTTTAGTTTGCTAAAATGGCCTAACGAGCAGTACTCCGCCTTTGGGATAGGAGGTTACAGCCGTGGGCTGACCCGCTTGAGGTCTTGAGATCAGATGTGTCATATTAATGCACGACAGAAGGACCCTTTTTTTCTAAGACCAATTTTTGGATTGGCACCGAACACTTGATCTAATTCGGACGTCAAGTTTTTACTAAATTGTTGGGTTTTCCAAGCCTATGGCACTTCTAAACTATTTGTGTGTTTCCCGCAAAAGTCTCGCAGTGCAACGCCGGACACCTTTAGAGATTCGGCGAAAACATTCTTGGATATTGCTATATATGCATCGGTTTCAAATTGTGTCTTCGGTCAAATAGTTGGGTTGCCCGGCTCCTGTGCTTGCCTCCTACGTTCCGCTTTGTTCGGCTAGGTGTGCAAAGGGAGAACCACTGCGATTGTGCTTCCAGCTCGCATGGTTAAGCACCTCAGTGGAGAAAGCCGAAAACTAACTGTCACAATAAGCGTAAACTGGTCAGCGATCCGATGACTATGTTAAATGACGGGCCGTTCATAACATTGGCCGAAGTGTTTACGGCTTGACCTCGGATGTCGCCGAACACTAACCGGGGGCTCATAGCTAGCTTCCCCAGTTTAAAGCTCCTATGACTAAGTGAAAGTTATAAAGCACGCATATCTGATTGCCTTGTTTTTGCTAACACAACCGCCTTCGCGCACCGAGATGTCGGCTAAGGGTTGTCTTGTTATTGCGGAGACACCCTGCGTAGTATCTACAAAGGGGTAGAAGCCGACAATGGGCCACTTTCAACTGATAAATGGTCGCAACGGAGGCAAAATAAACATATCATCGTCATTTGTATTTAATATACAAGGGCTGCCTTCTATAATCATCGTTATAAAGCCATAAATATGCATCAATTTGACTTAAGATTTTTGCCAAGCTGGGTTGCCTGGCTCCTGTGCTTACCCCTACGTTCCCGATTGTTCAGCTAGGTGGTAAAGGGAGCACCTCTGTGATTGTCACTACCGGGTCATCCGAGTTAGTACCTCAGACTAGGTGAAGCCGAAAGCTAGCGATCTTAAAGGATCACATTGGTCGGCAACGACGGAAGTGAAAATTTTGGTTCATTAATACCACAGAGTTCGGGAACTTTCCCCGAACTAAATCCTCAATATTTTCCTCCCACATTGATCGGAGGTGAGGTTTCATGATCATGATAAGCATGACAACCCAAAGAAAGGAACCGATAGCGGGACTATTTTGCTTGGAAGATGTTTCTTACATTAAGTAATATACCATATCTCTCCACCTACCTTTGTTTATAAAACCGTATGGCCGGATTGCCTTGTTTTCCATAAATCTTTGCCCTTATAACGGCTTTATAAAGTAGGACAAACACTCCCAGGCTTCTAGCCGAGGAGGTTGAAGCCGATGGTCGGTCAACAAAGTTTTGTACAATGCAGATCCGAGCATTAATGATGTAAAGAACTTGGATACGTAGAATCACTACACATAATTTGTGGTTTTACTCTGGATATCGATCCTTAATTCGGCCACCCGTGCCCACATTAAGGCTTCAGGCTTATCATTCACTAATATTGAAAGGGGCGTATCGATCCCCTGATCTGGTGTTGCCACCCGACCAGTGTCTCGGGGGCTACTGCATTGACAATCCAATGCAGAAAATTTGAAGTGCGATATAGCTTTCGAGGAGATTATGATCCTCAGGTTGGTCGGCCGCACCCAACCTGAGTCTTGAGGAATTTGCACACCGCTTTTTGTGTCCAGAAGTATTCTGCCGAGCTAGGAGTTGATCCTCAGGCCGATTTTGTGAATCAACCCGAGTCTCAGGGGCTACTGGGATCAGCGGTCTTATGTCATCCTTCAGGTGCATCTCGGGTTTTAGACCGATACACACCTTGAGGGCTACTGGCTATATATCTCGGCAGAGAATAAATTGCACCAATCAAAAATATTGACAGAAAATTGGCCCGCAGTCGGGGTGGTGCACCACCTCGGAAGCAGTTCGGCATAAAGCTCGGGCGCTTGTGGCTGGCTCCATAGAGGGCATTTCCGGCATTAAGCTCAGCTAAACTCCTTCAACTTTTTTGAACCAAGGTGATTTATGACACCACGGATATAGTCCGGCGTTGGAGCTTGGATACAGTCCGGCGTTGGATCTCGGCTGCAAAAGATACCTCGAATGCAGTCCGGCGTTGGAGCTCGGACGCAAGAGGCCGCCGCCGCCCGGGAACAACTTCAAACCCGAGGTGTGTGATGACGGGAAAATGGCGGGCGTGAAAATACACGTCCACGTCATTGATACAGAGTTAATAAATTTAAGGGCATAAATGCATACAATAAAAATAGGATCAAACATTGCAGGTACTTTATTTCCAGAACTCTTACATTTACATAAAAATTCTGTCAATTACATCTCCGAAGAGAAAACCCCTGATTAAGAATTCCAACATATCTATTACATAGGATTACATCACATGCCTATTACAATATTCTACAAGAGAGATCCTCCTCGCGGTCAACGAAGAACTCATGCTTGGTGAGCTTGAAGTTTGGTTTCATGCAAATACTCCTCCGTGCTTTCATGTATATGATGTTGGGAATATATTTTCCTAGCATGTAACGATTTGTTCGTGTTCAACCTCATTTATATGCAGAATGGAGATTGATTTTGGCTAGGCATAGTTTTATCCTACGGTTGGCACATAGGATATGGGTATGTATTTTCCTTTAGGAATTTTTCATGATATATTTGGTTGATGGCATGGACATATGTGACATGCCAATTTTAATGAGTTCTGCATCATCACATTACTACTATCATTGCGTAGCACTAATGTGGTGCCCGCGTGTAGCATAACGGACTGAAGCTTTCTGACATAATTTTGATGCTTGTTATTGTGCATATGATATGTGCCATATTTTGTTGACTCCGAGTCCGGACAATATCAAGCCTGGCCTGAGTGGAATTTGCTTATGATATTTTTGTTTGTTTAAAGCCTATGTGGGCTACAAGGAATATGCCTTATCATGTATTTTGTACGAATTTTGTATGCATATGTGGATGTGGAGTGAACCTATTTTTTTATTAAGCTCTGTTTTACCTGTATTACTACTAACACCGCGTAGCACTAACATAATGCCCGCGTGCAGCGTAACCAAGCAAAAGTTTGTGGAGCCATTGTGGTATTGCCTGAGACATATGACATCTATCATTTTGTTTATGTTTTTGTACCTTACATGGTATTAGCACTAACTCCACATAGCATCATTTCATTGGCGCTCGTGTGTAGCATAACCCAAGTAAAGTGAGTTTGTGATATCCATTTGTGATGATGCTAATAGTTTAGGCTCTTATGACATTGGAGCATTTCATGACATATTTTATTTGACTTTGGCCAAAATATATGGCCCGGATGTTTTGTTTAGTTTTCTCTCACTTGTATTACTACTAACACCGCGTAGCATTAAGATAATGCCCGCGTGTAACGTAACCAAGTAAGGTTGGTTTTTATGATGCAACATGTTTTATAATTCGTCTTGCATGATTTTGGTTTTTGGGTGTGTAACATGAACACATTTTTTTATTAAGGTTTGCCCTGCTCGTATTACTACTAACACCGCGTGGCATTAAGATAATGCCCGCGTGCAGCGTAACCAAGTGAGGGAATATATTTTTATGCTCTTATTTGTATTGTAACTAGCGTGACACATAATGCCCATAGCGCAACCAAACAAGAGATTATCATGAGTTCAGTTTAGTGCGTTCGTAATTTCATTCCAACTTAGTCATATCCATTTTTTTATGATGACCAAATTAAGTCAATTTTTTATGAG
The DNA here is from genome assembly GCF_002575655.3 of Aegilops tauschii subsp. strangulata. NCBI lineage: Eukaryota > Viridiplantae > Streptophyta > Magnoliopsida > Poales > Poaceae > Aegilops > Aegilops tauschii. The sequence continues at coordinate 328,916,175 of NC_053040.3, forward strand.
GTTTTCGCACCTATGACACTCTCTTGATTCGTATCCATGTATAGAGACCAAACCAAGGAACGAGGCGTTCATCTTGGCTTGTATCGCTAAAGGGACCGAACCAAGATGGAGATCAATAGGACGAAGCGCACGCAACATTTAAAGAAACCGTGCTTACAAGAACCATGCATGCTCCTTGACTCGTACCGCGATGGCTGAGTCGAAGGCGAAAGTTTGGGATAGATATAACATGCTCCTTGGTTTGTACCACGATGGCCGAACCGAGGACAAAAATTTGGGATAGATGCAACATACTCTTTAGTCTGTACCAAAATGGTCAAACCAAAGACAAAATTTTGAGATAGATTAAATCATACACCTTAGTCCGTACCACAATGGCCGGACTAAGGGCAAGAATTTTTTGGGAGATGAAACATGCTCCTTGATTTGTACCATAATGGCCGAACCAAGGACTAAAGTTTTGGGAGAGGAGGAAGAAGAAAGCTCTCTGATCTGTACCACAATGGCCAAACCAGGGGCTAGAGGAGAGCCATGAATCTCACCTTCAACCTTCCAGCAAGCACCACGCCTGCCTCTTCTTTCTCTCTGTCTCCTATGTGTTGTGTGTGTGATTTAGCAGCAGATGGGAAAGACAAAATATGAAGGACCGACCCTGGAGCAGTCAGATCGCCTGGTATTTATACGGCCAGGGAGGAGCAGCGCTCGTTGGCTGTAGCGCGCGAGCACCCACCCACGTCCTGATCGTGTGATCGCGTCAGATCGTGCGTGGAGTGGGGCTGCTCATTTCCTTTTCTTATTTGTTTAATCACTAATTATCTGGCAATGTCCCATCAGTACAGGCTTAATTAGGCCACGTTCTGTCAACGTGTGGGCTTTTGCTCTAATTCTTTATTTAGGGCCAAATACTTTTACGCATGACTCTGGAAGAAGCTGGCTAGCGTGGGGCCATATGGGCCATGATACATACAGATGCCATGCATGTACGCTCGCTTAGCCTGCATGCATTAGCACATAAGCAAGCACGTGCCAGCTAAATTTAATTGATACTGATATTTTCTTTAATTATATTCTGTATACATTTGTTTAATGTGCAATGATATTTGATGGAGGACCATACTGCACGATGCTTCGACAATATATATTTTGTCAGCGGCGGTGCGGCACACATATAAATCATGTGTCCTCCATTTTTTCATATATATCTTTTTTTCAGCGTCGGTCGCGTACATATAAATCACATGTCCTCCATTTTTCTATAGGAGAAAACTTGATGGTTGTTTATTTGTTTCGTCCTATTTCCTAATCGTCGGTTTAATGTGTGCATTACCGACACTCAGAAATATATCATATGCCTATTTTTGTCGGTCCTCACTTTGAATGGTTGACTATATGTATTTTTAATAGATTCTTTACATTATAAAACGGATTTTGCCTTTTTGCATTAATATTTTATGTGGTTCATGCATTTTATTTTATCTTGGTCAAAATCCATGTCAACAGATGCCCCTCGAGATCTGGAAGCGAATATTTCTTTGATTCAGTTTCAGAGCTCGAAAATATATATAGACCCATTCCATTTCATACTTGTGTCCCAAATATTCGTGCTAGTGCTAGCGATGCACTTATTTTGTTTAAAACGTCCAGCTAGATATTACTTAGCCCTGCCCGCGTTTCGTTGGATAAGGACTCAACTTTGAAAGTCTATTACAAGTCACTCGCCTTCCGCTATATAGTTACGGTCCGGCCGGAGCGCATACCTTTCCCTTTACATATATCTTCTTCCTGTCGTCTCACAAGGGGATTCTATTTACCTTGGGCAGATTTTTTCTGCCACTAAGTCTAGATCCTCCAGCTGACTTGCTATATTCCTTGGTTATAAGGTATGCATCGATGTGCATCTATTGATTGTGTTCACATCTTTATCATGGATGATCCTCATTCATGACATCCCTTTCTTTTGGTAGGGATAAAATCTGAAGCTCGAATCTGAGCTTTTAAACCCAGATGCTGGTAAGTTTGTTATTAGTTCATTTAGATATACAAGTACATACACGATTTATGTACTCTAATTGCCCCTCTATTTTTTGTTGCTTTAATATTGCAGGAAGGTTGGGGTACGACCGGGCAGAACAATCCTGTTTGATTTCGGGCGTATACCTACTCTTTGTTTAGGTACTATACCTCATGCCTTTTTCCTTATACATGTAGCGGCGTCATAGATTTGATGAATAATCTACAGATGGATCCATGCGCGTAGGCTACCTTTAGGCCATTAACAACCGTGCATCTTGTCCCATAAGTGTGCCGATTTTTTTTTTCACAATGACGTGCCGGCAAGCTATATACGAACTTGATCGACGTACAGTTGTTAAGATCATCATTTTTTTAGATATAAGATGCTCGCTTTTAAGATACAGACTTACATCTTTCTCATGGTTGGCGTGCCGGGAAGGCCGTACATGGGCTTGGTCTGTTGTTCATTCAGCCATGAGAATTTTTTTGTCATTGTATATATATGCATGATTAATGAGTCGTTCACTAATGGCATTCCGGGAAGCGCATATATATGGGCTTGGTTCGTCGCTCGATAATGATGCTACTGTTTTTATGCATGCAAAATATTTTCAATCATGTGCACATGTATATATATTTTTACATACTACTTTTTGTACCACGGTTTTAAGCTCATGAGGGCGTGGAATATGTTTGATGTTTGTTTGTTGGTTTTTTTATTTTTGCATCACAGTTTATACTCATAAGTCGTTGGAGTAAAAAAATGTGTGTCCCAGTTTATACTCACGAGGATGTGGAGTATTTTTTATTTTTGGGTGCCCCTGTTTAGACTCGTGAGGATATGGAGTACGTTTGTTGATTTTTTTGCATCATTTTATACTCATAAGTTCTTGGAGTAATTTTCTTTTTTGCCCCAGTTTATACTCGTGGGGATATGGAGTACGTTTGATAATTTTTTGTTTGCATCACAGTTTATACTCGTAAGTTCTTGGAGTAAATTTTTGTGTGCCCCAGTTTATAATCGTGAGGGTATGAATTATTTTAGATGATTTTTTTGCATCACAGTTTATACTCGTAAGTTGTTGGAGTATTTTTGTTGTTGTAAGGCACAGTATGGAGTGTATTTTTCTGTGTTCCCCAGTTTATACTCATGAGGGTATGGAGTAATATTTTTTATCATAGTTTAGACTCGTAAGTTTATTGGAGTGCATTTTTTTTGGGTGCACCAGTTTAGACTCGAGAGGGTATGGAGTGTATTTGCTTTTTTTATATCACACAGTTTAGACTCGTAAGTTATTGGAGTAATAGATTTTTATATCACATTTTATACTCGTAAGTTTATTGGAGTACTATATGTTTTATATCATAGTTTATACTCGTAAGTTTATTGGAGTACTATATGTTTTATATCACAGTTTATACTCGTAAATTTGCTGGAGTATATGTTTGTTTATACCACAGTTTATACTCGTGAGGTATTGGGGTAAGTTTTATGATTTGTGTTTTTTTATCACAATTTGGACTCGCATGTTGTTGGAGTATTTTTGTTATAAGGCACAGTTTAGACTCGTAAGTTATTGGAGTAATATATGTTTTATACCACAATTTATACTCGTGAGGTATTGGAGTATGTTCCCTTTTTCTGCATCACAGTTTAGACTCATAAGTTGTTGGAGTAATTTTGTGTGTGTCATTTTTTTAATTAGGTGCACATAATGAAGCAACATTTGTATTGCATGCATTAATGCAAAATATATGTCATTTCTCTTCAGATTCACTTGTCTTCTATGAGAACAAAATTACGATGATACAAGAACATTTTCTTCCCTGCATCATCATATTAAAAAATGCACGTAGTGAAATAGTCATAACCATAATATAAAGAAACAATGGTCATGTACATCCTTTTCTTTGATAAAGACTGAACAACCTTTTTCTTACATATTTCACTTAGGAACAAACATTTCAACATGCACTAAGATAACTGGTTACATATTTCACTTAGGAACAAACATTTCAGCGGGTCCTAAGATAACCAGTTATGTTGGAATGTCGCCTATAAACCTGGAAGCTCGCATAGGCATCCAGACAAGCATACTTGATCTGGTCATGGTCCAGGTTGGACTTTTCCCACTGACTGACAGTGATGCTTTTGTCCTTGTTAAGACTTATGTTTGCAACCTTCTTTGCTAGCTTCTCCAATGAAGCCAAATTGCCTGCTTTTTGGTTAGGAACCTTGATACCTAGTCCCTGCACATCAACAGGTTTTCTGATACCCAAGTTATAGAACTTGAGTTTTTCTATGTCATTGCCAATTGCGGCACCTACAAATTCGACTGTGTCGTTGTCAAGGAAGTTGTGCAGAAGTGGAGGCATAAAACTCCTGGTATGAGCCTGGTATAGTTGGTAAATTAGGCAATGCTTGCCCACACAAAGCTGCAAGACAGCAGCGCGTTGTGGCTCTTGATTAGAAAGAGCAACTTGTTTCTCAAGTGGAAGCTTCTTACGCTCTTTGCTGTGGACATATCTAGTGTATTCACAGTCAAGGCCAACAACACGCCACTTGGTGTGATTAAGATACTTTTTCCAGATGAACCTGATGAAGGCAACAATTGTTGAAGGGTTGCTAGTCACCGTAGTATGAATTCTAATACCGCCCTTGCTGATATGAAAAAGGCGGGCTGGATGATTGTTGTCCATACTCTTGGGGAATTGGACATGGACTTTGCCGACCTTAATATTGTGAAGGTTGACATGGCGAACATTTCTCCACTGAGGTTGACGGCACACCGACTCAAACGAAGTCTTAGAGGAATCATGAGCAATGGGTGTTGATGACGACAAGGGACTTGCCAATGTTGATGTTGGGTTCACATGACATGTTTCATAGCCATGGGAATTGGGGTGCTTTTTCTTGCATTCAAGGGGAAGCTTGAGAACCGTCTCAGAGCATTCTCCAATTGATTTATTGGCCATAGGAAGAATAGGCTCCGAAGCATCAACTTGAACTTTATTCTGAACCTTTGATGTCCTTCCATGCAGAAACGATGAGGAGGGAAATATAATCATGGTATTGCCCCCATTCATAGGTTGCTCATAGTGGAGTTTGTCCATTGTCTTCCATTTTCCTTCTTTGTCTACCCTCATACTTCCCCTAAACTTGAGTGGAGAGAAGACTTCCATTCCTTGGTCATGTTCAGTTGGTGATGCAGTCATACTATCCAGATGCTGATTTGTTGAAGTCACACATGGACCAACTGGCACATTAAGCCAAATGTCTCCAATGTAGAGCGGGACCGACTGTGGCACTTGACCTTCCATACCTTCGAATAAAGAAAATTTTATATCAGTTTTTCTTGAGTATATTTAGCGTACACAATGTTCATATATTTTGTGTACTTTAGAAATTCATATGTTGCAATCCTATGTTGGAATTCGAAGATGAGGGAAAAAATATGTCTCACTGGGCGTGCCAGAATCTGATGATGGGAAAATGGCAGGCGTGAAAATACGCGTCCACGTCATTGATACAGAGTTAATAAATTTAAGCGCATAAATGCATACAATAAAAATAGGATCAAACATTGCAGGTACTTTATGTTGGGAATCGTAGCATAATTTTAAAATTTTCCTACGCTCACCAAGATGCACCTATGGAGTCTACTAGAAACGAGGGGAAAGGAGTGCATCTACATACCCTTGTAGATCGCGAGCGGAAGCATTCCAATGAACGTGGATGACGGAGTCGTACTCGCCGTGATCCAAATCACTGATGACCGAGTGCCGAACGGACGGCACCTCCGCGTTCAACACACGTACGGTGCAGCGACGTCTCCTTCTTCTTGATCCAGCAAGGGGGAAGGAGAGGTTGATGGAGATCCAGCAGCACGACGGCGTGGTGGTGGATGTAGCGGGTCTCGGCAGGGCTTCGCCGAGCTTCTGCGAGACGGAGAGGTGTAGCAGGGGGAGAGGGAGGCGCCCAAGGCTGTAGGTTTCTGCCCTCCCTCCCCCCTTTATATAGGCCCCCTGGGAGGGGGGGGGGCTGCGGCCAAAGCCCATCTAGGGCAAGGGGCGGCGGCCAGGGGGGTGCCTTGCCCCCCATGGCAAGTGGGAAACCCCCCCACCCTAGGGTTTGCAACCCTAGGCGCAGGGGGAAAGGCCCATGGGGGGGCGCCCAGCCCACTAGGGGCTGGCTCCCTTCCCACTTCAGCCCACGGGGCCCTCCGGGATAGGTGGCCCCACCCGGTGGACCCCCGGGACCCTTCCGGTGGTCCCGGTACAATACCGGTAACCCCCGAAACTTTCCCGGTGGCCGAAACTTGACTTCCTATATATAATTCTTCACCTTCGGACCATTACGGAACCTCTCGTGACGTCCAGGATCTCATCCGGGACTCCGAACAACTTTCGGGTTTCCGCATACACATATCTCTACAACCCTAGCGTCACCGAACCTTAAATGTGTAGACCCTACGGGTTCGGGAGACATGCAGACATGACCGAGACGCCTCTCCGGTCAATAACCAACAGCGGGATCTGGATACCCATGTTGGCTCCCACATGTTCCACGATGATCTCATCGGATGAACCACGGTGTCGAGGATTCAATCAATCCCGTATACAATTCCCTTTGTCAATCGGTATGTTACTTGCCCGAGATTCGATCGTCGGTATCCCAATACCTTATTCAATCTCGTTACCGGCAAGTCTCTTTACTCGTACCGCAATGCATGATCCCGTGACTAACGCCTTAGTCACATAGAGCTCATTATGATGATGCATTACCGAGTGGGCCCAGAGATACCTCTCCGTCACACGGAGTGACAAATCCCAGTCTCGATCCGTGCCAACCCAACAGACACTTTCGGAGATACCCGTAGTGCACCTTTATAGTCACCTAGTTACGTTGTGACGTTTGGCACACCCAAAGCACTCCTACGGTATCCGGGAGTTGCACGATCTCATGGTCTAAGGAAAAGATACTTGACATTGGAAAAGCTCTAGCAAACGAAACTACACGATCTTTTATGCTATGCTTAGGATTGGGTCTTGTCCATCACATCATTCTCCTAATGATGTGATCCCGTTATCAATGACATCCAATGTCCATAGTCAGGAAACCATGACTATCTGTTGATCAACGAGCTAGTCAACTAGAGGCTTACTAGGGACACGTTGTGGTCTATGTATTCACACATGTATTATGATTTCCGGACAATACAATTATAGCATGAACAATAGACGATTATCATGAACAAATAAATATAATAATAACCATTTATTATTGCCTCTAGGGCATATTTCCAACACTTTATTTCCAGAACTCTTACATTTACATAAAAATTCTGTTAATTACATCTCCGAAGAGAAAACCCCTGATTAAGAATTCCAACATATCTATTACATAGGATTACATCACATGCCTATTACAATATTCTACAAGAGAGATCCTCTTCGCGGTCGACGAAGAACTCATGCTTGGTGAGCTTGAAGTTTGGTTTCATGCAAATACTCCTCCGTGATTTCATGTATATGATGTTGGGAATATATTTTCCTAGCATGTAACGATTTGTTTGTGTTCAACCTCATTTATATGCAGAATGGAGATTGATTTTGGCTAGGCATAGTTTTATCCTACGGTTGGCACATAGGATATGGGTATGTATTTTCCTTTAGGAATTTTGCATGATATATTTGGTTGATGGCATGGACATATGTGACATGCCAATTTTAATGAGTTCTGCATCATCACATTACTACTATCATTGCGTAGCACTAATGTGGTGCCCGCGTGTAGCGTAACGGACTGAAGCTTTCTGACACAATTTTGATGCTTGTTATTGTGCATATGATATGTGCCATATTTTGTTGACCCCGAGTCCAGACAATATCAAGCCTGGCCTGAGTGGAATTTGCTTATGATATTTTTGTTTGTTTAAAGCCTATGTGGGCTACAAGGAATATGCCTTATCATGTATTTTGTACGAATTTTGTATGCATATGTGGATGTAGAGTGAACCTATTTTTTTATTAAGCTCTGCTTTACCTGTATTACTACTAACACCGCGTAGCACTAACATAATGCCCGCGTGCAGCATAACCAAGCAAAAGTTTGTGGAGCCATTGTGGTATTGCCTGAGACATATGACATCTATCATTTTGTTTATGTTTTTGTACCTTACATGGTATTAGCACTAACTCCACATAGCATCATTTCATTGGCGCTCGTGTGTAGCATAACCCAAGTAAAGTGAGTTTGTGATATCCATTTGGGATGATGCTAATAGTTTAGGCTTATAGCATTGGAGCATTTCATGACATATTTTATTTGACTTTGGCCAAAATATGTGGCCCGGATGTTTTGTTTAGTTTTCTCTCACTTGTATTACTACTAACACCGCGTAGCATTAAGATAATGCCCACGTGTAACGTAACCAAGTAAGGTTGGTTTTTATGATGCAACATGTTTTATAATTCGTCTTGCATGATTTTGGTTTTTGGGTGTGTAACATGAACACATTTTTTTATTAAGGTTTGCCCTGCTCGTATTACTACTAACACCGCGTGGAATTAAGATAATGCCCGCGTGCAGCGTAACCAAGTGAGGGAATATATTTTTATGCTCTTATTTGTATTGTAACTAGCGTGACATAATGCCCGTAGCGCAACCAAACAAGAGATTATCATGAGTTCAGTTTAGTGCGTTCGTAATTTCATTCCAACTTAGTCATATCCATTTTTTTATGATGACCAAATTAAGTCAATTTTTATGAGGTTTTCGCACCTATGACACTCTCTTGATTCGTATCCATGTATAGAGACCAAACCAAGGAACGAGGCGTTCATCTTGGCTTGTTTCGCTAAAGGGACCGAACCAAGACGGAGATCAATAGGACGAAGCGCACGCAACATTTAAAGAAACCGTGCTTACAAGAACCATGCATGCTCCTTGACTCGTACCGCGATGGCCGAGTCGAAGGCGAAAGTTTGGGATAGATATAACATGCTCCTTGGTTTGTACCGCGATGGCCGAACCGAGGACAAAAAATTGGGATGGATGCAACATACTCTTTAGTCTGTACCAAAATGGCCAAACAAAAGACAAAATTTTGAGATAGATTAAATCATGCACCTTAGTCCGTATCACAATGGCCGGACTAAGGGCAAGAATTTTTTTGAGAGATGAAACATGCTCCTTGATTTGTACCATGATGGCCGAACCAAGGACTAGAGTTTTGGGAGAGGAGGAAGAAGAAAGCTCCCTGGTCTGTACCACAATGGCCAAACCAGGGGCTAGAGGAGAGCCATGAATCTCACCTTCAACCTTCCTGCAAGCACCACGCCTGCCTCTTCTATCTCTCTGTCTCCTATGTGTTGTGTGTGATTTAGCAGCAGATGGGAAAGACAAAATATGAAGGACCGACCCTGGAGCAGTCAGATCGCCTGGTATTTATACGGCCAGGGAGGAGCAGCGCTCGTTGGCTGTGGCGCGCGAGCACCCACCCACGTCCTGATCGTGTGATCATGTCAGATCGTGCGTGGAGTGGGGCTGCTCTTTTCCTTTTCTTATTTGTTTAATCACTAATTATCTGGCAATGTCCCATCAGTACGGGCTTAATTAGGCCACGTTCTGTCAACGTGTGGGCTTTTGCTCTAATTCTTTACTTAGGGCCAAATACTTGTACGCATGACTCTGGAAGAAGCTAGCTAGCGTGGGGCCATATGGGCCACGATACGTACAGATGCCATGCATGTACGCTCGCTTAGCCTGCATGCATTAGCACATAAGCAAGCACGTGCCAGCTAAATTTAATTGATACTGATATTTTCTTTAATTATATTCTGTATACATTTGTTTAATGTGCAATGATATTTGATGAAGGACCATACTGCACGATGCTTCGACAATATTGACATTGTCTTTGACGGTGAAATTTTAGATCATTGTTCGTCCGCGACGGTGCACGTACATACGAACCGTGCGTCCCATATATATAATTTTTTTTGTCAGCAGCGGTGTGGCGCACATATAAATCATGTGTCCTCCATTTTTTTCATGTATATCTTTTTTTCAGCGTCGGTGCGCGTACATATAAATCACATGTCCTCCATTTTTCTATAGGAGAAAACTTGATGGTTGTTTATTTGTTTCGTCCTATTTCCTAATCGTCGGTTTAATGTGTGCATTACCCACACTCAGAAATATATCATATGCCTATTTTTGTCGGTCCTCACTTTGAATGGTTGACTATATGTATTTTTAATAGATTCTTTACATTATAAAACGGATTTTGCCTTTTCACATTAATATTTTATGTGGTTCATGCATTTTATTTTATCTTGGTCAAAATCCATGTCAACAGTGTGGCATAAAAATAACAAGGCATTGATAAAGGCTGAGAACTTAAAGGGGCTCCTCGGATAGCCGACGTGTAAACTCTTCGGATTTACTTCGGCGATCCTCGAGATCGAAGATGGGAAGATTTGTTGAACCAGTTTTCAAGACCGACGACCGAAGATGAAGAACAGTTCGGAAAAATCAAGGAGCGTCCCCAACTTGAAGACCGGTTCAGGGGGCTACTGACGGTGTCCTGGACTTGGTGATCAAGACAAGGACTCCTCTCCACCGGCGTATTCTACTAGGACTCTTGTTATCCTAGGGCTCTGGTACATTATATAAGCCGAGGCCAGGCTAGTCGGTAGATTATTATGACATTACTCATCATACCTGTAGGGTTTAGACCACAACATACAATCTCGAGGTAGATCAACTCTTGTAACCCCTATACTCATCAAAGTCAATCAAGCAGGAAGTAGGGTATTACCTCCATCAAGAGGGCCCGAACCTGGGTAAACATCGTGTCCCCTGTCTCCTGTTACCACACTAGTAGGAAAAGGGGCTTTTACCCCGGTTTGTAAGGGCCTTTTGTCCCGGTTTTCGAACCGGGACTAAAGGGTCGTTACTAAAGCCCTAACCCTTTAGTCCCGGTTCTTACACGAACCGGGACAGAAGGTCCTCCACGTGGCCGCTGCTGCCAGCCCAGGCAGGGGGGCATTTGGTCCCGGTTGGTGCCACCAACCGGGACCAATAGGCATCCACGCGTCAGCATTTCAGGGGCTGGGGTTTTTGTTTTTTTTGAAGGGGGGGTTGGGGGTTTTGGGGGGTTAATTTAGGTGTTTCATATATTGTGTTAGCTAGCTAATTAATAGATAGAAGTGTCCTCTCTTATCTCCGTGCTTGGTCGACGCTACGTACTATATACGTATGGAGAGGACTAGACACGCTAGCTAGTAAGCAAATGAAGTAAACAGAAGATCGTCATGAACATATGCATACAGAGAGAAGTGATATCGACCACCTCTCCTTCTCCGAGAGATTGGTCGAACAACAAGTTCTCGTATATCTATCTGACACTACCGGCTACATATATACAATAATTATGTCTTACAATATAATCTTCTAATTAAATTGTAAGAACACAGGGTCCACATAGTATTCTCCGTTTTCAGCGATCACGTGGTCAAGGAAGAATGCCGCCAATTCCTCTTGAATTGCTCGCATACGATCTTCTGCTAGGAGTTCACCCCGCATCCGAAACATCTAATTTGAAGAAGGGGGTCAATATATATATATATATATATATGAATAAATGAAACTCGACACAAATGATGGTAATAAAATAAAATTGTGAATATTATTGCTTACGCACTTCATATTGTTCGTCAGAGTAGCCCCGCTCACAGGTCGTGTGGCGGATAGACTCGCAAACGTAGTATCCACAGAAATCATTCCCTTGTTCCTGCCACAACCACTTTACAAGAAACAGAGGTCAATCTAACTGATAAGCAAGCATGCTAAATGGTATTGATGAAACTAGCGCTTGAATCACTAGGAGATGTGCGGAACATGCTACTATAGTACTTACTTTCAGGTGTCTAAATTGCAGCTTCTTCGGCTATCCCGGAGCTTTTGTGGTGAATTTTCTCCAAACCCTGCCAGACAAAGAAAACAATTACTTGATATCAGGAAATGAACAAAGTTGCTGATATGGTGGATAATGATCGATTTAACTTACTTCTCGAGCATTTGAGTCATGTCCGCATAGTCCTGGGGATCTTTTCGTCTCGAGTCTAAGACGGTTACTACTCCCTGCTCAAGCTTAATCTCTAGGAGAATATAGTGGAAGCTGTGCATGCATGCATAAGTCATCAATTACATTACCATAACCTGGACTAATAAGGGAAACCGAATATGCACAAGACAGTAACACTCACTTGAAGTTGTAAGGAAAGAGTATTATATCTTTCTTTTGATTTAATACCAACGATCGTAGCAAGTTGGCCTCGGCTTCTTTGGCATGTTTTTCAACCGTATATGCATCTATGAGATTTGTGTTAATGAACCCAATATCACCGACTTGTCTTTTGTTCAATTCGGCGATCTTCAATCTGCATAATATAGTGAGGATAATTATAAATACATGCAATGAAAGAGCTGACCTATATAGAGAGACTTAATGACAGAAGTAGTACTACTTACAGACAGTAGCAAGTGATCGTTGATTTATCGAGGGCCTTTTGATTGAAAAATTGGAAGAACTCCTCAAATGGAACATTCAGCAGTTCAATTCCAACGAGGTCATGCTCCGGTTTAACTCTCAGCGTCAAAGTATTCATCCCATCAGACTCTCTGCAGGTTTTCATGTACCAATCATGTAATCTTCGCATCATCGTTGTTAGAGATCTTTCATCTTTGACGAGAGGCTTCCCGTAATGGTATTTGTGTTCGTCCACCTCCATGATTTCATAATGTACATCGTCGGGCAGGTAATCTCCAAGATTGCTATAACCGGCCACCATCCTCGGATCATTAGGGACGATGTCTTTAGACACCTTGAGCGGGGGGCACGATTGGTTCGCTTGTTCGCCGAGCTGGGCAATTTTTTTCCCAGCTCGTCGTTCTTTTAACCTTTGATCACTGACAGTACTTCCCGACCGCTCCGCTTCGACAAATGTCTTTGCAATAATGCGCTCATAGTTGCCTTTCGGCGGAGACTTTGGTGGTTTTGTCAGGGCATCCAGAGTGCGCTTCGCTTTCACCGGATCTACCTTCTCCTCCGGAGGTGGATGTTTCTTTGCTTTCACCCCTTCAAAGAAGTTCTTCACTTTGGCTCGCACGATCTTCGCGTTCTCCTCCTCGGTCCTCTCGTATGGTAACTTCTCTGGAGTCTTCAGAGAAGGACCGAATCTGTATTGCCTCCCACCTCTGGCAGCTGTACTGCTAGACGCCGGCAGAGCAGACGGAGCGGCTGCGGCTGTCTTCTTTCCTTGCTTACGGGGCGGAGGAGAAGGACTACGACGCGCCGAAGCAGCCGGAGCGGCGGCGGGTCTCTTCCGCCCTTGCTGACGAGGCGGAGAAGGAGGAGGTTGGCTGCTCTGGCACGTCGGCGCAGGTGGAGAAGGAGGCGGAGTGCCGCCACGCGCCGGAGAAGGAGGCTGATGAGTGCCCTGATCACTCACCGGAGGAGGAGGCGGAGTGCCGCCACGCGCCGGAGAAGGAGGCTGAGTGCCCTGATCACTCGCCGGAGGAGGAGGCGGCGGCGGAGTGCCCTTACTCGCCGGAGGCATCCAGTTCGGAAGGTTAATGAGCTCCTTCCGCCATAGGCACGGAGTCTTCAGAGCTAAACCCAGCCGAGTCTCCCCTTCACCGGTAGGGTGGTCAAGCTGGAGGTCCTCAAATCCCTCCGTTATTTCATCCACCATCACCCTAGCATATCCTTCTGGAATCGGCCGGCAGTGGTAGGTTGCGCCGGGTTCAGGAGGTAAAACAGAGCCAACAACCGCCTTGACTTTGAAGTTCTGCCATTCCGCCATAAGGTGGCAATGTTGAGACTCCGTGATAGCATCCACGGGGTAGCTAGCAGGAGCCGTCAAGACATGCTCCGGCTGAAGCAGCTCGGTGGAAGCCACGCTGCTTCTCCGCTGAGATGGCGGGGTAGCTTCGGGCGTAGTTTCGGCATGTCGATTGCCGTCTCGTTCCTCTAGCGCTTGAACCCTTTCGTGCAGCTTCTGAATTTGGGTCGTAACCTCCTGCGTCCGGAAAACCAGCCTTCCACGGAACGGAGCCTGGCGTGCTTCGTGTCCGTCCAGGGTGCTCAGGATTCCCGAGGGCCATTGTGAGCTCGTCGTTCTCTCTGTCTGGAACGAACGTCCCTTCCTGCGCTGCATCGATATATTGCTGAATCTTCTTGACTGGTATTCTCAAAAGCTCGTTCGTCCAAACGCACCTCCCTGATACAGGGTCCAAGGTTCTGCTAGCCCCGAAGAACCAAGTCCGGCAACGGTCTGTCCAGTTCATTGTCTGTGGTTCGATCCCTTTTTCAAGCAGATCATTCTCAGCCTTGGCCCACTTAGGCCGGGCTTTGAGGTAGCCACCTGACCCCGTGCGATGGTGAAGCTTCTTCTTCGCAGCATTCTTCTTGTTTGTCGCTGACATCTTCTTACTCTTTTCCGATGTCTTGTGGGCCACAAATGCGGGCCAGTGATCTCTGATCTTCTCATATCGGCCGATGAATTCTGGTGTCTCTTCTTTGTCGACAAACGTTTTCAGCTCATTCTTCCACCTCCTGAATAGGTCTGCCATGTTCTTAAGAGCATGAGACTTGATTAATTGCTCTTTAACTGGCTTCTCCGGATCCTCCTCTGGCGGTAGGGTGAAATTTGCCTTCAGCTCAGTCCAAAGATCATCTTTCTGCATACCATTGACATAAGACACCTCAGGGTCTTCCTTCTTAGGCTTATACCATTGCTGGATGCCGATCGGGATCTTGTCCCTAACTGGAACCCCGCACTGAGCAGCAAATGCATCCTTTGTCCGGATGGGTTCAATCGCTTGGCCGTCGCGCGCGATTGCTGTGATCTCAAACCTTTCATCCGAGCGCAACTTTCTCTTCGGGCCTCGTCTCTTTACTGAAGTTGTGCTTGATTCGGAGGGCTAGAAAAAAGAAGAAAGACGAGTGTTAATTAATATGTGTACATACCAAAACAATGAATGCATCAATTAGCTAGTCAACACAGGCTTAACTAATATATTTACCTGGCCGGACTCTGTTCGGTCACCGGAGCCGTCACCACGGGCTCCTTCTTGCACCAGCATTGGGTCACCGGAGCCATCATAATCATGTCTTTCCTCCTCCACTCTTCGATCACCGTAGCCTTCTTCTTCACCCTGTTCTTCCAGACCATCATTGTCGTTAAGATACGACAAGATATCACCTCCGGCTAAGATTATGTCCCCCAACACCTCTTTTGCTTGCTCATCTCGTCCGTGCTCCATTGTTTCTGCAAATATTACAACATGGCAATTATTACACAAACATGACAGCAGGTGGATATATTAGTGCAAACGTAGACCTAGCTTATTCCGGGTTTGGGGTGGCCTCGGCAACGCTTCAAGGGTAGGGGCGCGACGGGAGGGGGTAGGAGACCGACATCTTTTTTTCTAGGGTTTGGGTGCCCTCGAGAGTTTTGGTCGAGCGAGAGGGCCGGGGGTGCTCCCGTGGTATAAGTTATCACGGTCGAGAGGGGGTATAAATATCGACCGTCCATCAGGTCAAAGTTATCTGGGAGGGAGTTATATATATCGACAACGACGACATACATACATGGGAAAATAATGTTATCGGGGAGGGGGTATATCGACCCCCCACGTGTTGAAGTTATCGGGAGGGGGTTATATCGACAACGACGACATACATACATGGGAAAATAATATTATCGGGGAGGGGGTATATCGACCCCCCCTCGTGTTGAAGTTATCGGGAGAGGGGTATATCGACGACGACAGACCCGATAAAACATAAGAAAACGAAGAAGAAATAAAAAGAGGAGAAGAAGAAAGGAATAGAGGAGAAGATCGAAGAAAAAAAAGAAGAAAAAAAAGAGGAGAAGAAGAAAGGAATAGAGGAGAGAAGAAGAAAAAATAGAATTTTTTCTATTTTTTCTTCTTCTCTTCTATTCCTTTCTTCTTCTCCTCTTCTTTTTCTTCTTTTTTCCTCTTCTTATTTATTTCTCCTCTTCTTCCTCTCCTCTTCTTCTCCTTTCTTCCTCTTCTTATTTTCCTTTTTCCTCTCCTTCTTTTTCTTCTTCTTCCTTTCCTAGCTAGATATATACAACTTTTCTAAAAATGTAACTTTTGCATATATAAAACTTTTCCATGGATCATCATTTCTCATATATATCCATCTATAGCCACATACATATATAAATGGAAAAAATGCTATGAACAAAAATACATATATACTTGGTAAATATTCTATGAACATCGTTTCTCATATATATCAATGCATACATCCATGGATCATCATTGCTCATATATCCATAGTCATATATAAAAACTTTCTGTATATGAACAAAAAAACATTTTTTGACATATTTCGCACATTCTAAAAATATCATAAATTCTAAAAATGCTCAAAGCCATCTAGCATTTGATCAAACACCCTCTATATGCACTATTCATATCTGTAAAAAATTCAGAAAATTGGACGGCGTCTTGCTGCTGCTCCACTCCTTCTCCTCTCCTTCTCCTCTCCTTCTGCTCTTCAATGCGTCGGGGCCGGCAGCGACCATGGAGCAGGGGCGGCAGAGAGCAAGGGGCACTCGGGCGCAAGAGCGGCGCTCGATCGGGACCATGGAAAAGGGGGGGCTCACTTCGAGGGGGGCGGCGATGGCAGGAGTCCGGCGACGAGGACGGCGGGCTCGGGGCGGCACGCGGTGACGGGGACGGCGGTCTCAGGACGGCAGGCGGCGACAGGGACGTGGAGGGGTGGGCTCGGGGAGGCACGCGGCGACGGGGACGACGAGGACGGTGGGCTCAGGGATGCCGGCGACGAGGACTGCGCGGGCTCGGGGAGGCGACGGCGTTGGCAGCGGCGTAGACGGCGAGGTGGAGCAGCCTGACGGCGGGGGAGGCAACTGGCGATGAAAACTGAAAATTTTCACAAGTGTTTGATATATAGTCCAAGCATTAGTCTCGGTTCGTGGCACCAACCGGGACTAATGCCCCCTTTAGTCCCGGTTGGTGCCACCAACCGGGACAAAAGAGGCCTTTGGTCCCGGTTGGTGGCACCAACCGGGACTAAAGGGGGGGCATTGGTCCCGGTTGGTGCCACGAACCGGGACCAAAGGGGGCATTGGTCCCGGTTCGTGCCACCAACCGGGACCAATGGCCTTGCACAGCGGCATGGTGGTGGGAGTTTAGTCCCACCTCGCTAGCTGAGAAAGAGCCGCACCTGTTTATAAGGTGCGGTGCGCCTGAGCTGTCGAGCTCCTTTCTAAAGCAGGCTTACGGGCCTAACCTCTCTATACATGCCTGTGGGCCTACTGGGCTTTCTGCGGGCCTGAATCCTGGCCCATGGATGGGTTTCTAGTCGTATTCAGGCCGTGGAGGCCCAGTAGGTGGCATAATTTTTATTTTTTCCCTGTTTTTTTGTTTTCTCTTTTGCTTTATTTATTTTGTTTTGTTTCTACTTACAACAAAAACTTATTTATTTTATTTTATTTTGTTTCTAATTACTTATTTATTTTACTTTATGATAATTCTTTTTGCTATTAAAGTTTCTAACAAAAAAAGTTCTTTATGAAAATTATTTTTGCTTTCAATGATTTTGAACAGAAAATACTTCGATAATTTTAGTTGCATCAATTTTATATAATTTTAGTTTCAATAATACTAGAGGTTGCTTATAATGTTTTGAACAGAAAATACTTTGATAATTTTAGTTTCATAAATTTTATTTATGTTATTAAAGTTTATTTTATTTTGTTTCTACTTATATATTTTATTAAAGTTTATATTATTTTGTTTCTAATTACTTATTTATTTTATTTGTTATTTTTCATGCACCATTTTTCATGCATTTACTGATTATTTTGAGCTATAAGACCCTAAAATTGAAAAGCATTTCAAATGAACTCTGAAAAGGTTGAAAGTTGGCATGGTATCATCATTTCATCCACATAGCATGTGCAAGAAAGTTGAGAGGGTTACGGCAAAAACTGGATGCACTTCGTGTACAAAACGGACAATCTCTTTCGAAGTATCAGGATTTCATACGGAAACTCGTCTGTTACAAAGGGATTTCATTTTTTAAAACTTATTTGAACTCCTGACTTTTTGTGTGTTCAAAATGCACCATTCAAAGCCACATCTCATCAATTTTCAACCCTTTCTGACTTTATTTGTTATTTTTCATGCATTTACTAATTATTTTGAGCTATAAGACCCTAAAATTGAAAAGCATTTCAAATGAACTCTGAAAAGGTTGAAAGTTGGCATGGTATCATCATTTCATCCACATAGCATGTGCAAGAAAGCTGAGAGGGTTACGGCAAAAACTAGATGCACTTCGTGTACAAAACGGACAATGGTATCATACTCGTCTGTTACAAAGTTGGCATGGTATCATCATAATAGTTGCGGGAGAAAGTCTTCACTTTTCTTCGCTTGTGTCATTTGCTTATTGCACTGTAACCATGGATAATCTTCATCGTTTATCAGGATGCTTGGGTCAGCCTTGACTTTGAAGGGAGGAATTTCATGAAACTTTTCATAATCTTCAGACATGTCTGTCTTGCCCTCCACTCCCACAATGTCCCTTTTTCCTGAAAGAACTATGTGGCGCTTTGGCTCATCGTATGATGTATTCGCTTCCTTATCTTTTCTTTTTCTCGGTCTGGTAGACATGTCCTTCACATAGATAACCTGTGCCACATTATTGGCTAGGTCGAACGGTTCGTCAGTGTACCCAAGATTGTTCAGATCCACTGTTGTCATTCCGTACTGTGGGTCTACCTGTACCCCGCCTCCTGACAGATTGACCCATTTGCACTTAAACAAAGGGACCTTAAAATCATGTCCGTAGTCAAGTTCCCATATGTCCATTATGTAACCATAATATGTGTCCTTTTCCCTCTCGGTTGCTGCATCAAAGCGGACACCGCTGTTTTGGTTGGTGCTCTTTTGATCTTGGGCGATCGTGTAAAATGTATTCCCATTTATCTCGTATCCTTTGTAAGTCAATACAGTCGAAGATGGTCCCCTGGACAACGAGTACAACTCATCACAAACAGTGGTGTCACCTCTGAGACGTGTTTCCAACCAACTGCTGAAAGTCCTGATGTGTTCACATGTAATCCAGTCGTCACACTGCTCCGGGTGTTTGGAGCGCAGACTGTTCTTGTGTTCATCGACATACGGGGTCACCAAGGTAGAGTTCTGTAGAACTGTGTAGTGTGCTTGAGACCAAGAATATCCGTCCCTGCATATTATTGAGTCCCCTCCAAGCGTGCCTTTTCCAGTCAGTCTCCCCTCATACTGCGATTTAGGGAGACCTATCTTCTTAAGGCCAGGAATGAAGTCAACACAAAACCCAATGACATCCTCTGTTTGATGGCCCATGGAGATGCTTCCTTCTGGCCTAGCGCGGTTACGGACATATTTCTTTAGGACTCCCATGAACCTCTCAAAGGGGAACATATTGTGTAGAAATACGGGCCCCAGAATGACAATCTCGTCGACTAGATGAACTAGGACGTGCGTCATGATATTGAAGAAGGATGGTGGGAACACCAGCTCGAAACTGACAAGACATTGCGCCACATCACTCCTTAGCCTTGGTATGATTTCTGGATCGATCACCTTCTGAGAGATTGCATTGAGGAATGCACATAGCTTCACAATGGCTAATTGGACGTTTTCCGGTAGAAGCCCCCTCAATGCAACCAGAAGCAGTTGCGTCATAATCACGTGGCAGTCATGAGACTTTAGGTTCTGGAAATTTTTCTCTTAGATATTTATTATTCCCTTTATATTCGATGAGAAGCCAGTCGGGACCTTCATACTGAGCAGGCATTCAAAGAAGATTTCTTTCTCTTCTTTCGTAAGAGTGTAGCTGGCAGGACCTTCATACTGCTTCGGAGGCATGGCGTCTTTTTCGTGCAAACGTTGCAGGTCCTCCCGTGCCTCAGGTGTATCTTTTGTCTTCCCATACACGCCCAAGAAGCCTAGCAGGTTCACGCAAAGGTTCTTCATCACGTGCATCACGTCGATTGAAGAGTGGACCTCTAGCTCTTTCCAGTAGGGTAGGTCCCAAAATATATATTTCTTCTTCCACATGGGTGCGTGTCCCTCAGCGTCATTCGGAACAGCTAGTCCGCCGGGACCCTTTCCAAAGATTACGTGTAAATCATTGACCATAGCAAGTACGTGATCATCGGTACGCATGGCGGGCTTCTCCCGGTGATCTGCCTCGCCTTTGAAATGCTTGCCTTTCTTTCGACATTGATGGTTGGTCGGAAGAAATCGACGATGGCCCAGGTACACATTCTTCCTGCATTTGTCCAGGTATATACTTTCAGTGTCATCTAAACAGTGCGTGCATGCGTGGTATCCCTTGTTTGTCTGTCCTGAAAGGTTACTGAGAGCGGGCCAATCGTTGATGGTTACAAACAGCAACGCGTGCAGGTTAAATTCCTCCTGTTTGTGCTCATCCCACGTACGTACACCGTTTCCAGTCCACAACTGTAAAAGTTCTTCAACTAATGGCCTTAGGTACACATCAATGTCGTTGCAGGGTTGCTTAGGGACTTGGATGAGAACTGGCATCATAATGAACTTCCGCTTCATGCACATCCAAGGAGGAACGTTATACATACATAGAGTCACGGGCCAGGTGCTGTGATTGCTGCTCTGCTCCCCGAAAGGATTAATGCCATCCGCGCTTAAACCAAACCATACGTTCCTTGAGTCAGCTGCAAACTCAGCCCAGTACTTTCTCTCGATTTTTCTCCACTGCGACCCGTCAGCGGGTGCTCTCAACTTCCCGTCTTTCTTACGGTCCTCACTGTGCCATCGCATCAACTTGGCATGCTCTTCGTTTCTGAACAGATGTTTCAACCGTGGTATTATAGGAGCATACCACATCACCTTCGCAGGAACCCTCTTCCTGGGGGGCTCGCCATCAACATCACCAGGGTCATCTCGTCTGATCTTATACCGCAATGCACCGCATACCGGGCATGCTTTCAGATCCTTGTACGCACCGCGGTAGAGGATGCAGTCATTAGGGCATGCATGTATCTTCTGCACCTCCAATCCTAGAGGGCATACGACCTTCTTTGCTGCATATGTACTGTCGGGCAATTCGTTATCCTTTGGAAGCTTCTTCTTCAACATTTTCAATAGCTTCTCAAATCCTTTGTCAGGCACAACATCCTCTGCCTTCCATTGCAGCAATTCCAGTACGGTACCGAGCTTTGTGTTGCCATCTTCGCAATTGGGGTACAACCCTTTTTTGTGATCCTCTAACATGCGATCGAACTTCAGCTTCTCCTTTTGACTTTCGCATTGCGTCCTTGCATCGACAATGACCCGGCGGAGATCATCATCATCAGGCACTGGTTCCTCTTGATCTTCAGCAGCTTCCCCCCTTGCAGCATCATTGGGCACATCGTCTGGTTCCTCTTGATCTTCAGCAGCTTCCCCCGTTGCAGCATCACCGTATTCAGGGGGCACATAGTTGTCATCGTCCTCTTCTTCTTCGCCGTCTTCCATCATAACCCCTATTTCTCCGTGCCTCGTCCAAACATTATAGTGTGGCATGAAACCCTTTTAAAGCAGGTGGGTGTGAAGGATTTTCCGGTCAGAGTAAGACTTAGTATTCCCACATATAGGGCATGGACAACACATAAAACCATTCTGCTTGTTTGCCTCAGCCACTTCGAGAAAATCATGCACGCCCTTAATGTACTCGGAGGTGTGTCTGTCACCGTACATCCATTGCCGGTTCATCTGCGTGCATTATATATAATTAAGTGTGTCAAAAACCATTACAGAACATCATGAATAGATAATTAAGTAACCAAATTAATAGAAGTTCATCATCACATTAAAACCAAAGTACATACATAGTTCTCATCTAACAACATATATATAGCTCTCCAGAGCATCTAATTAATTAAACCATACATTGAAACTATGTAAAACATTTCAATACGAAAACAAATGCGATCATAATCGCAACCAAGGTAACAATTGATCCAACTGCATAATGATACCAAGCCTCGGTATGAATGGCATATTTTCTAATCTTTCTAATCTTCAAGCGCATTGCATCCATCTTGATCTTGTGATCATCGACGACATCCGCAACATGCAACTCCAATATCATCTTCTCCTCCTCAATTTTTTTTATTTTTTCCTTCAAGTAATTGTTTTCTTCTTCAACTAAATTTAACCTCTCGACAATAGGGTCAGTTAGAATTTCCGGTTCAACCACCTCCTAGATAAATAAAATCTATGTCACGTTGGTCGGCATATTTGTCATAAACAATAAATGAACCAAATAGTTATAAAAAGATAATATATACCACATCCGAATCATAGACAGGATGAGGGCCGACGGGGGCGGATACCAAAACCATCGCACTATGTAATAAGAAGGAATAATAAAAGTAACAAAATTAGACAAGTATCTATCTAAAGTAAGAATTTTTTTCTTTCAGAAAGAAGATAAGAACAAGAGGCTCACCACGGTGGTGCTGGCGACGAGATCGGCGCGGGCGATCGACGGCGGTGAAGACGGGGACGGGACGTGACGGACCGCTAAACCTAGACAAATCTCGGGGAAAATGGAGCTCGGAGGTCGAGTTTCGAGAGGATAAAGATTAACTAGTGTGGCTCAGACATTTCATCGAACACCTCATGTGCATAGGAGGTGAGCTACAGCACCCAAATGCCCTCCCCTCGTCGGCCAGAAAAAACAGAGCACTGTGGAGTGCTCTGCTGTGGCGATGGGGTATATATAGGCAACTCATTGGTCCCGGTTCGTGGCACCAACCGGGACTAAAGGCCTTTGGTCCTGGTTGGTGCCACGAACCGGGACCAATGCCCCCCTTTAGTCCCGGTTGGTGGCACCAACCGGGACCAAAGGCCTTGTGCTGCCCTGCGTCAAAAGTTTAGTCCGACCTCGCTAGTTGAGAGAGCTCGAGAGTGGTTTATAAGCGCTACTGCGCCCACCCTCTCGAGCTCCTCTCAACTGCAGGCTTTCGGGCCTAACCGTTCTCTTTGCCTGTGGGGCCTACTGGGCTTTCTGCGGGCCTGAATCCTGGCCCATGGATGGGTTTCAAGTCGTATTCAGGCCGTGGTGGCCCAGTAGGTGGCATAATTTTTTTCTCTATTTTTTGTTTTCTCTTTTGCTTTATTTATTTTGTTTTGTTTGTACTTACAACAAAAAACTTATTTATTTTATTCCATTTTGTTTCTAATTACTTATGTATTTTACTTTATTTATTTTATTTATATTTATTTTACTACTGCTATTTTTATTTAATTTATTAAGGTTTATTTATTTTAGTTACTATAGTTTATTTTATTAAGGTTTATTTATTTATATTTATTTTATTAAGGTTTATTTATTTTATTTACTATAAAAAAATGAACATAGATGCGTCTATAGAGAAAATTCAACCTAAATTCATAATAAATTTCTATGAAATTCAAAGAAATTTACTGTGAATTTAGGTCAAATTCCCTGTATAAGGGCATCTGTTTTCACTTTGAGAGGAGCTCAACAAGGCAGAGAGGGACGGGCTTATAAACCGGTGTGAGCGCCCTTCGGTTGGCGAGGCGGGCTAAACTCTGACCGCTACTAGGACCAACCCTTTAGTCCGGTTTGTGGTATGAACCAGGACTAAAGGGTGAGCCTCTGGTCCCGGTTGAAGCCACCACCCGCGACCAATGGTTGTGGGCCAGGAGCGAGGCCCATTGGTCCCGGTTTGTCCCACCAATCGGGACCAAAGGGGCCGGACGAAACGGGACCAATGCCCCCACGAGGCCCCTGGCCGCACGAACCGAGAACAATGCTCACATTAGTCCCGGTTCGTGACTGAACCGGGACTAATGTGAATATTGCCCTGTGACCAAAGCCCAGTTTTATACTAGTGCCATCGACCCTTAGACGCACAGTTCGGGACCCCCTACCCGAGATCTGCTGGTCTTGACACCGACAGCAGCCCTTTCGACTCACGGTTAGAAGGGGGATTTCGCGTGTCGGGATTTGGCAGCTGGAGGGAGTTTTCGCGCGCGTTGTAATTTCGGGATAGCAAGGCGCGGGTTGTGATGGCGCCAGTTTTGGGAGCACGATATCTGAATTTTCGGGATATAACAAGGCGCGGGTTGAATTTTAGGGACAAGCCTAACGTGTAATATTGTACTTGTACGTACCAAATCAATTCGCACTTCCCTCAGCCAAAAAGAAAACGAAAAAAAATAAAACTATTCACACCACACAAAGAGAGAGTCTTGCCCCGTTTTACTATAAAAAAATGCTATTTAAAGCTACTCATACCAACAATTTAGTGCAGTTAAATGCTATTTGGTAGTATGAATCCATGTTATGTCCAATTAATTTTTTCGCTTGTTGTATAATGCATGTAACCTACTCATACCAACATTTTAGTGCATTCCAAATGTCTATACTACCGCTGCAATTCGAACTGAATTTGAATTCGTTTCTCTATTTCAATAAGAATCTATAATCATGATTGTTGCCAACTTCAACCATCATTCGTGTATTACCTTAATAACACACCACATGATTACTATTGAGATAGACATGAACTATGTGTACTACATGAACTCGAATTATATTTTTTGAATACACTTGATGTTGATTCCAAATAATAGTACATTTGATGTACTAACTATATATTCATTATCTAAACCATGTTCCATACGTGTACACCGTGTTTATCACACATAGTATAGTGCCCCGTCCCCTACATTATGACAAGTATTTAGACCTGAGCTGCAAAAGCCACACATTAGCCCAAATTATGATCAATGTTTTATATGTTATACGTAGTACTAGCAAGATGCCCATGCGTTCCACAGAACATTAACATGATCAAGGGGAGGCCTAATTTGCAAATATGGAGAGGGGTGTGGGTATCTTTTTTCAGAATTGCCATAGTTTCCTTCCTATCCGTCAGATATAAATCGGACGACCTATATTGCAGGATGGCACCATCATCAACAACTCCGTTTTTTTATAAGAGTAGAGATAAAATATATTATATGTAGTATAACATGTTCATAACCACACCATGTGTATCACTGTTATATATATTCACACATGCGTCGGTTTAAAACACTATGATAAATTCTTCAAATATCTGAATTCGCTTTTTATAATGAAGTATGATCTCTATTCGTCTTTTACACCCACACAATCCTCTTATCTTTGTAGCTAGCTAGCGCTAACTTTCTCTCGTGCATGCAGACGCCCGCATCCCTCTCACCCTCCCTCAGCATTCTCTAGCTCCATCGCGCAAATTCGTCTTTTCACTTTAGGTCGTTCACCCACGGTGTGTGTAGGCCCCCTAGCTCCTTCTTTACGGCACACATCGATCGATATGCCTCTCTAGCCAGGTGTGCCTAGCACAAACACAATCTTCCCCTCTTCTCTTATCACCGTCCATGCCTCACTCCCACCACTCTTTTCATCGATCTCGTACTCGCACACTCCTTCCCCCTCGATATAGTATGACTCTCGCACCACCTCCTAGATGCATCCCTCTCTCTCTATCCTTCTCCCCGTGCCTCATTTGCTTCTAACACACACATGCATGTATACCGATCGATCTCCCAACATATACGTACCTAGGTCGACTTTAACTATTCCCCCTGCATCGATCGACGTACCTCACAAGTTACGTCTCTCCTTCCTCTGACAAAGGACGATTGATCTTCCTACGTAGTTATGTCTGCTTACCACAACCATATCGTCCCCCCTCATCATTCGTGCATGCCTCCTGACCCGTCTCTCACACGCACGTGCACAGACAGGCAGCCATCCCCTCTCTTATTGATATTGCAGGCGTGCCCTCCGGTTGTCTAGCAAGCCTATCCCACCATTTGTTAGAAGCAACTCCACTACCACCCCCTCCAACACTCTAGCTCTGTCTCTCTCCCAACCTTATTCCTCTCCTACACATATGCATGGATGCCGATCGATCTCCCTTAATACATGAGGTAGATTGATCTCCCTTAATACACGAGGTAGGCCTCTCTCCTCCTCCACACATATACCAGCCATTGTACCTCTATAGTTAATTAGGCCTCCCTCCCCCCCACCACACACCGATAGTCGAGCGCTGTAGGTAGGTATCCATGCCACAGAGACAAACTGCACCTGTCCCCTCTCTCGTTCTAGTAGGCCAGCCACTCTATATCTTTGACGTGGGCACACACAAATTCGATGGCACTCTTTATCGACCGCGCGCGCACACACACACACACATCATCCCTCTCTTCGATTCTATGGACACCTCAAGTCGATGATACCTCAACTCTCTTCTCGTGGATCGCCCCTCTATATATATGATATATCCAGGACTCTATTTCACACACATTGCATATGTTACATTTTTTGATTGACCCCCCCAAAAAAACTCTCACGAACCCACACACTATATCTCTCTACGTTTGTATCTCTCTCACACAACCCCACGTAGGTGGTGTACGTATACAAGAAGAGAATAGGTGCACCGTGCACGTACTCACGTTTCGTGCCCAGCCACACCCGCGCGGGCACACGATGGAGCTCATTTCTGTACGAAATGGCAGCCCACGTGCTAATTTGAACATGTGTAGCGGTTGTTTACCTACGGAGGTCGTGTACCACGGGTGCACGAAACAAAGTTCGACTTGATGCGTTGGCACGTTATTTTCAAATAAAGTTATATCGCTCAATGGCACGTACAAAGAATATAAAACGATTTTTATGGAGAAAATGGTAGTCCGCTCCACTATATACAATGGAGCCTCCCTGCCTGGTTTGTCTCTCTTCAGAGTATCTCACACAAGGCTGCGGTGGCCTCTCTCTCTCACTGTTGGTCACTGATCCGGCCGCATCCCGTCCGCCGGCGGAAAGGGAGGACGTGCATCGTTTCTCTGTTCGACGGCGCCGAGGCAGCACGTCCCGATCTGCGGTACACGTCGTTCTCTCTGACCAAGCTCCGGCGCGGTAGGGCCTATGTCACCTGCTCGCTGCCGCAGTATGGGCAGATTCCGCCCGCCGCCGCTCACCTAGTTACATCCCGACGACCTCCAGGTATCCCCTCCGGCCTTGCTCCACTGCCTGTCTTCCCACGTCGCTGCATGTGGATCTTCCATAGTTCTTTGCACAAAACGTAGCTCGTCCGGCGTACTTTCCATATTGCAATCTCGTCCTCACACCGTTTTAGACAAACACAACCGTGTTGTTATCTTCCCTTAGGACAAGGAATATGCTTCTTTTTTGTCGTCGCAACTGTCATCAATAATATTTGTCTTTTTACAAATTTCAAATGGGCATATTTTAGAGTGTAGATTCACTCATTTTGCTTCGTATGTGTACTCCCTCCATTCCTAAATATTTGTCTTTCTAGAGATTTCCACAAGTGACTACATACGGAGCAAAATGAGTGAATCTACACTCTAAAATATGTCTATATACATCCGTATGTAGTAGTCCATTTGAATCTCTAAAAAGACAAATATTTGAGTAGTCACTCGTTGAAATCTCTAGAAAGACAAATACTCCGGAGTATATTTAAGAACCGAGGGGGTAGTGCATAGCCGCATGGGAGACTCAGACCGGTTGTTGCGCCGCATTAATAGTGAGTAATGAGAAGTCAAATCATAAGCCCCACCTTTCCCACTGTAAGTTGCTCGGAAGAAGCAACCATCAATACGCTCTTCTTTCAATCCGCTCATACTACTCCATCCGTCACTGTTTATAGAGCGCGCTTCAGAAAAAGAGAAAATCTCTGGGACCAAGGCGACTAGCGATCGGCCTGAAAAATAGCATTGGTAGTTATAGCACGGCGTCTATTACTAGAGGAAATAATGCGTACACACATGCATGCAGTGCTTCCACCCCGGGTACACACATGCATGCACTTACTCCACTCCGCCGTACTACATCGAGAGAAAATTGCGGTTACCACGCCCTAATTAATTGAGCATTAAACCAAACACGTCTAAAGTCTCTCTGGTGGTGGAAATGCATTGAGAGAAATGCATCATAATGAAGCGCGCCCTGTAAACTGTGACGGAGGGAGGAGTAGTATGAAGGTGCAAAACCAAGTACGCGTATGGCCAGTCCGTCAACGCACCTCCTCTTGGCATATCACTGACATGTGGGACCGGAGTGTGAGCAAACCGATCTCAATTGACGGCAAAATGGCCAACCCGCCGTTCCTTGAGAGAGACGAGGAGCAAGAACACACAGACAGGCTCGCACGGAGGCCAAGATATATTCGAGCATGGTTGATCGATATCATCATTACATGTTGGGATGCCGTTTTCCGCCCTTCTCCGGAATAAATGTGTACTTTATCAGAGATTAAGAAAAATAAGAGTACAGAGGCTCCACCATGCGGTTCTAGTAGTAGTACTACTCGTACTACTAAACCTTGCGCTTGGCTCTTCGCCTCTTCGTGAAGTCGAACAATGATGGTACTCCGCATTTTCGGTACTACAGTGTATGCCTCTGGCAATCTGACACCAAATGAACTGATGCATGTCCACCGCCTGGGTGAGGGTACGTTGCATTAGTCAAAAGGCGTAAGCGAGCTTCACCTTGTCCTGCAAGCTTCTCCTTGTTCTGCGAGTTGACGGGACACACCAACAAGTAGTGCTAGTCCACACTCCCTCTTTTCCGGTTAATATGGCTTAATCTTTTTTGCGGGTAAATGAGAGAGCTTTATTCATATATAAGCATTCTTAGGAAGATCAGCCAAGACACTGGTCACTAGGAAGCGAGGTACCCCGCAAAAAAGAAGTAGGAAGCGAGGTGTTTCATCAAGCCAGCTCTCGGCCACATTCAAAGTGCAGCAAGCACGGTTCGCACAAAGATGCGCCGCAAGGTTTGCTGACCTGTTTACATGCGGAATAACAAAAAAAAGAGGAAATATTACCGAGCGCTCCTATTTGTAACAGGATATGAGCCAGAATTAAGCGAGAATTGTGGCGAGTGTTCCATGCGATCAACTTCCATTATCACATGCGAGAACCCTCGAAGAGAACCAAATGTGTTGAAGATTGATTTATCACATTTTAAAAATATAATAGGAGTGCAGACGCTCCTTCATCCGGTTCCTAGTACTAGTATAGTAGTACATACCTCTATAGACTATAGTAGTAGTAAACTTTGCGCTTGGCTGATCGCCTCTTTGGGAAGTGCAACAATAATAGTACTACTAGTATAGTGTATGCTTCTGGCAATCTGACACCGAATTAACTGTTGCACGTCCACCGCCTGAGCAAAGGAGAGCTTGCATTAGTCAAAAGTTTCTCCTTGTCCTGCGAGCCACCGCGCGCAAGCCCTCCTGTCCTGCAAGCTTCTCCTCGTTTGGAAAGTTGACGGGACACAGTAAAGTAATGCTAGTCCATACTGCCTCCTCTTCGGTTAATATGGCTTAATTTCAAACGAGATAAATACACTGTCTGTCACTGTATATTTGTAAAAATACGGTCAGTGGACTTCATAATACGCTCATTGCGCTCAATATATACATTTTCCGGTGTTTATACGGTCACTAGCTCACCCTGGCTGAGTATGTGTGTGCATGCACGTGTAGGTTGAGCACTTGAGCGTGACCGTGTGTGTTCCGTCGTGTGCTCGGACATGCATGCATTAGGGCGTCGCGCGCGTTTTTGCGTCCATGTGTACGTGTGACTGTTGCATACACATAGGGGGAGCACGTGTAGGGGCCACTAAAGGAGCAGTCAAATCACACAATAAGTTAGTCGGAAGAAGCAACCATCATTTCACTCTTCAATGACACGTACGCAATATAAAATGGTTGATATGGAGAGAAGAAGAAAACCACTATATATACACTAGCAGGAGCCTAAGCTACAAGCCTGCTTGCTTGGGTTGCTCTCTTCACAAGCATAGAACGACGGTGGCCACACCGCTGGTCACATATCCGGCCTGATCCCGCAGCTGGGGGAAGGGAACAATGTTCTGCGTAGACGCGGTCGACATCGGCGAGGGAAAAAATCCACAGTCGGTGCGTCCCAATCGGGGATCACCGCGGTATGGGTCGATGCCGTGTCCCAACCACCCTTCTAGCTACAGCCCGACGTCCGTTTCGAAAATATTAGTGCATGTCAACAAAAATTATACTAGTATCGCTGTTCCGTTTCGAAAAAAGCATATAAGCTGTTACTTCTTACCCAAAGGATCTTTATATCCAACAGACACAAAATATCCATTCGACTGTTCGAACTTACTTTCACTGCTGATCTGATGTCGAGGTAATTGCTGCATCGCCACCAACACCCACCATCTCTTAAGTTAAAGTAGACCAAGCTAACCCCTATATTAGCATATTACTAAGATAAACAGAAGGCACTGTAGAATCATATAGGACGTGGGCTTTTCAATATGAATGTGGAGGGACACCAGCTTAGCCCCGGCTAGCAGCTTGGGCGGAACTGTGAAGAAGGTCAGCTCCTGCACGGCGACGTCGCCGGGATCCCTGCTGCTTGTCACCTCCATTTCCACCTTGACGGCGTCGGTCCTGCCTTTGGGCTCCCCCGGCGGGCCGTTCGTCCACAGCTTGGCCACGTAGTGCTGCAGTGGGGACGCCCCCGCTCTGATGCAGACGACCGACACGGCGATAGGCGCGCCGATGTCGAGCACGCCGCCGACCAAGAAAAACGCGCGGCCGTCCTCCTCTGCGAACAGAAAGAGCCGTGGCTCCGACAGTGGCACTTGCAGCTGGAGCGCCTTGCCATACTGGATCCTGTGCATGGGCATGGGATGCATGGTGCTGACGTGGTGGGAGAGCACCAGCGGCGGGCCTTCGTAGCCGCAGATGGGCACGGGGCATTTGCAGGGCGCGAGCGGACACACGCTCTGGTGATCGGCGAGCTTGTGGTAAGTGACGTAGAGCCCACAGCCTTCGTGCGAGCACTCCACCCTCACCGAGGAGAGGACGGTGTCCACCGTCGTGTTCCGCACGTCGAAGCCACCGCCGTGCTCGCACTTCTGGCACTGCCGCTGGTTCCCGGGGTGCTCGACGCGGCAGTCCGCGCAAGCCAAGTGCCCTCCCTTGCACTGCACAAATCAATCGAACAACACATCAATCAAGAAACCTGCACCTTGCTCGATCAGCCGAACGGACGAGGTGTATTCGAACCTCATACACTGGAGGCTTCAAGGGGTGGAGGCACAAGGGGCAGTGGAGCAAGGTGAGGTCCATCGAGACCATAGAGAGCTCCATCGTCGGGTCCTGTTCCGTCTGCATGATCTCGCCCTCCTCGTGCACGACCATCTCTCGCTTTATTAGGGCCGGGGCATTACAAAGCTTTACCGTCACATATGAAGGAAATATGCCCTAGAGGCAATAATAAAGATATTATTTATTTCCTTATATCATGATAAATGTTTGTTATTCATGCTAGAATTGTATTAACCGGAAACATAATACTTGTGTGAATACATAGACAAACAGAGTGTCACTAGTATGCCTCTACTTGACTAGCTCGTTAATCAAAGATGGTTATGTTTCCTAGCCATAGACATAAGTTGTCATTTGATTAACGAGATCACCTCATTAGGAGAATGACGTGATTGACTTGACCCATTCCGTTAGCTTAGCACTCGATCGTATAGTATGTTGCTATTGCTTTCTTCATGACTTATACATGTTCCTATGACTATGAGATTATGCAACTCCCGTTTACCGGAGGAACACTTTGTGTGCTACCAAACGTCACAACGTAAATGGGTGATTATAAAGGTGCTCTACAGGTGTCTCCAAAGGTACTTGTTGGGTTGGCGTATTTCGAGATTAGGATTTGTCACTCCAATTGTCGGAGAGGTATCTCTGGGCCCACTCGGTAATGCACATCACTATAAGCCTTGCAAGCATTGTGACTAATGAGTTAGTTGCGGAATGATGTATTATGGAACGAGTAAAGAGACTTCCCGGTAACGAGATTGAACTAGGTATCGAGATACCGACAATCGAATCTCGGGCAAGTAACATACCAATGACAAAGGGAACAACGTATGTTGTTATGCGGTCTGACCGAT
Source organism: Aegilops tauschii subsp. strangulata (assembly GCF_002575655.3). NCBI lineage: Eukaryota > Viridiplantae > Streptophyta > Magnoliopsida > Poales > Poaceae > Aegilops > Aegilops tauschii. Next base: position 328,948,343 of record NC_053040.3, read on the forward strand.
AAAGATCTTCGTAGAATATGTGGGAGCCAATATGGGCATCCAGGTCCCGCTATTGGTTATTGACCGGAGAGGTGTCTCGGTCATGTCTACATAGTTCTCGAACCCAAAGGGTCCGCACGCTTAAAGTTACGATGACAGTTTTATTATGAGTTTATGTATGTTGATGTACCGAAGGAGTTCGGAGTCCCGGATGAGATCGGGGACATGACGAGGAGTCTCGAAATGGTCGAGACGTAAATATCGATATATTGGACGACTATATTCGGACTTTGGAAAGGTTCCGAGTGTTTCGGGTATTTTTCGGAGTACCGGAGAGTTACGGGAATACGTATTGGGCCTTATTGGGCCATACGGGAAAGAAGGAAAAGGGCCTCAAGGGTAGCCGCACCCCTCCCCTTGGTCTGGTCCGAATTGGACTAGGGAAGGGGGGCGCCCCCTTCCTTCCTTCTCTTTTTCCCTTCCTCTTTTCCTATTCCATATGGGAGGTGGAATCCTACTAGGACTAGGGAGTCCTAGTAGGACTCCACACTTGGTGCGCCCCCTCCTAGGGCCGGCCTCCTCCTCCCTTGCTCCTTTATATACGGGGGCAGGGGGCACCCCATGGACACACTTGATATACGATATTTTAGCCCTGTGCGGTGCCCCCCTCCACCAGATTACACCTCGATAATACCGTCGCGGAGCTTAGGCGAAGCCCTGCGTCGGTGGAACATCATCATCGTCACCACGCCGTCGTGCTGACGAAAGTCTCCCTCAACACTCGGTTGGATCGGAGTTCGAGGGACGTCATCGAGCTGAACGTGTGTAGAACTTCGGAGGTGCCGTACGTTCGGTACTTGATCGGTCGGATCGTGAAGACGTACGACTACATCAACCGCGTTGTGATAACGCTTCCGCTGTCGGTCTACGAGGGTACGTGGACAACACTCTCCCCTCTCGTTGCTATGCATCACCATGATCTTGCGTGTGCGTAGGAAATTTTTTGAAATTACTACGTTCCCCAACAGTGGTATCAGAGCCTGGTTTTATGCGTTGATGCTATGCACGAGTAGAACACAAGTGAGTTGTGGGCGATATAAGTCATACTGCTTACCAGCATGTCATACTTTGGTTCAGCGGTATTATGAGATGAAGCGGCCCGGACCGACATTACGCGTACGCTTACGCGAGACTGGTTTCACCGTTGCGAGCACTCGTTGCTTAAAGGTGACTGGCGGGTGTCTGTCTCTCTCACTTTAGTTGAACCGAGTGTGGCTACGCCCGGTCCTTGCGAAGGTTAAAACAGCACCAACTTGACAAACTATCGTTGTGGTTTTGATGCGTAGGTAAGAACGGTTCTTGCTAAGCCCGTAGCAGCCACGTAAAACTTGCAACAACAAAGTAGAGGACGTCTAACTTGTTTTTGCAGGGCATGTTGTGATGTGATATGGTCAAGACATGATGTGATATAATTTGTTGTATGAGATGATCATGTTTTGTAACCGAGTTATCGGCAACTGGCAGGAGCCATATGGTTGTCGTTTTATTGTATGCAATGCAATCGCCATGTAATGCTTTGCTTTATCACTAAGCGGTAGCGATAGTCGTAGAAGCATAAGATTGACGAGACGACAACGATGCTACGATGGAGATCAAGGTGTCGCGCCGGTGACGATGGTGATCATGACGGTGCTTCGGAGATGGAGATCACAAGCACGGTGCTTCGGAGATGGAGATCACAAGCACAAGATGATGATGGCCATATCATATCACTTATATTGATTGCATGTGATGTTAATCCTTTATGCATCTTATCTTGCTTTGTTTGACGGTAGCATTATAAGATGATCCTTCACTAAATTATCAAAGTATAAGTGTTCTCCCTGAGTATGCACCATTGCGAAAGTTCTTCGTGCTGAGACACCACGTGATGATCGGGTGTGATAGGCTCTACGTTCAAATACAACGGGTGCAAAACAGTTGCACACGCGGAATACTCAGGTTAAACTTGACGAGCCTAGCATATAACAGATATGGCCTCGGAACACGGAGACCGAAAGGTCGAGCGTGAATCATATAGTAGATATGATCAACATAGTGATGTTCACCATTGAAACTACTCCATCTCACGTGATGATCGGACATGGTTTAGTTGATATGGATCACGTGATCACTTAGAGGATTAGACGGATGTCTATCTAAGTGGGAGTTCTTAAGTAATATGATTAATTGAACTTAAATTTATCATGAACTTAGTCCTGATAGTATTTTGCAAATTATGTTGTAGATCAATAGCTCGCGTTGTTGCTTCCCTGTGTTTATTTTTGATATGTTCCTAGAGAAAAATTATGTTGAAAGATGTTAGTAGCAAAGATGCGGATTGGATCCGTGATCTGAGGATTATCCTCATTGCTGCACAGAAAAATTATGTCCTTGATGCACCGCTAGGTGACAGACCAATTGCAGGAGCAGATGCAGACGTTATGAACGTTTGGCTAGCTCAATATGATGACTACTTGATAGTTTAGTGCACCATGCTTAACAGCTTAGAATCGGGACTTCAAAGACGTTTTGAAAGTCATGGACCATATGAGATGTTCCAGGAGTTGAAGTTAATATTTCAAGCAAATACCCGAGTTGAGAGATATGAAGTCTCGAACAAGTTCTATAGCTAAAAGATGGAGGAGAATCGCTCAACTAGTGAGCATGTGCTCAGATTGTCTGGGTACTACAATCGCTTGAATCAAGTGGGAGTTAATCTTCCAGATAAAATATTGATTGACAGAATTCTCTAGTCACCATCACCAAGTTAGTAGAACTTCGTGATGAACTATAGTATGCAAGGGATGACGAAAGTAATTCCCGAGCTCTTCGTGATGCTGAAATCGACGAAGGTAGAAATCAAGAAAAACATCAAGTATTGATGGTTGACGAGACCACTAGTTTCAAGAAAAGGGCAAAGGGAAGAAGGGGAACTTCAAGCAAGTTGCTGTTCAAGTGAAGAAGCCTAAGTTTGGTCCTAAGCCTGAGACTAAGTGCTTCTACTGCAAAGGGACTGGTCACTGGAAGCGGAACTACCCCAACTATTTGGTGGATAAGAAGGATGGCAAAGTGAACAAAGGTATATTTGATATACAGATTACTGATGTGTACTTTACTAGTGTTTATAGCAACCCCTCGGTAATTGATACTGGTTCAGTTGCTAAAGAGTAGGAACTCGAAAACGGGAGTTGCAGAATAAACAGAGACTAGTAAAAGGCGAGGTGACGATGTGTGTTGGAAGTAGTTCCAAGATTGATATGATCATCATCGCACACTCCCTGTACTTTCGGGATTAGTGTTGAAACTAAATAAGTGTTATTTGGTGTTTGTGTTGAGCATGAATATGATTTGATCATGTTTATTGCAATACGGTTATTCATTTAAGTTAGAGAACAATTGTTGTTCTGTTTACATGAAAAAAACCTTCTATGGTCATACACACCAACGAAAATGGTTTGTTGGATCTCGATCGTAGTGATACACATATTCATAATATTGAAGCCAAAAGATGCAAAGTTAATAATGATAGTGCAACTTATTTGTGGCACTGCCGTTTAGGTCATATTGGTGTAAAGCGCATGAAGAAACTCCATACTGATGGGATTTTGGAGTCACTTGATTATGAATCACTTGATGCTTGCGAACCGTGCCTCATGGGCAAGATGACTAAAACGCCGTTCTCCGGAACTATGGAGAGAGCAACATATTTGTTGGAAATCATACATACATATGTATGTGGTCCGATGAATATTGAGGCTCGTAGCAGGTATCATTATTTTCTGACCTTCACAGATGATTTGAGCAGATATGGGTATATCTACTTAATGAAACAAGAGTCTGAAACATTTGAAAAGTTCAAAGAATTTCAGAGTGAAGCAGGAAATCATCGTAACAAGAAAATAAAGTTTCTACGATCTGATCGTGGAGAAGAGTATTTAAGTTACGAGTTTGGCCTTCAATTAAAACAATGTGAAATAGTTTCACTACTCACGCCACCTGGAACACCACGGTGTAATGGTGTGTCCGAACATCGTAACCGTACTTTATTAGATATGGTGCAATATATGATGTCTCTTACCGATCTACCACTATCGTTTTGAGGTTATGCATTAGAGACAGCTACATTCACGTTAAATAGGGCACCATCAAAATCCGATGAGACGACGCCTTATGAACTGTGGTTTGGCAAGAAACCAAAGTTGTCGTTTCTTAAAGTTTGGGGTTGCGATGCTTATGTGAAAAAGTTTCATCCTGATAAGCTCAAACCCAAATCGGAGAAATGTGTCTTCATAGGATACCCAAAGGAGACAGTTGGGTACACCTTCTATCACAGATCCGAAGGCAAGACATTCGTTGCTTAGTATGGATCCTTTTTAGAGAAGGAGTTTCTCTCGAAAGAAGTGAGTGGGAGGAAAGTAGAACTTGATGAGGTAACTGTACCTGCTCCCTTATTGGAAAGTAGTTCATCACAAGAAACGGTTCCTGTGACGTCTTATACCAATGAGTGAGGAAGTTAATGATGATGATCATGAAACTTCAGATCAAGTTGTTACTAAACCTTGTAGGTCAACCAGAGTAAGATCCGCACCAGAGTGGTGCGGTAATCCTGTTCTGGAGGTTATGTTACTAGACCATGACAAACCTACGAACTATGAAGAAGCGATGGTGAGCCCAGATTCCGCAAGATGGCTTGAGGCCATGAAATCTGAGATGAGATCCATGTATGAGAACAAAGTGTGGACTTTGGTTGACTTGCCCGATGATCGGCAAGCAATTGAGAATAAATGGATCGTCAAGAGGAAGACGGACGCTGATAGTAGTATCACTATCTACAAAGCTAGAATTGTCGTAAAAAGGTTTTCGACAAGTTCAAGATGTTGACTACGATGAGAGTTTCTCACTCGTATCTATGCTTAAGTCTGTCCGAATCATGTTAGCAATTGCCACATTTTATGAAATATGGCAAATGGATAAACAAAACTGCATTCCTTAATGGATTTATTAAAGAAGAGTTGTATATGATGCAACCAGAAGGTTTTGTCAATCCTAAAAGTGCTAACAAAATATGCAAGCTCCAGCGATCCATCTATGGACTGGTGCAAGCATCTCGGAGTTGGAATAATACACTTTGATAAGTTGATCAAAGGATATAGTTTTATACAGACTTGCGGTGAAGCCTGTATTTACAAGAAAGTGAGTGGGAGCACTACAACATTTCTGATAAGTATATGTGAATGACATATTGTTGATCGGAAAAATGTAGAATTATTCTGCAAAGCATAAAGGAGTATTTGAAAGGAGTTTTTTTTTAAAAAAAAGACCTCAGTGAAGCTGCTTACATATTGAGCATCAAGATCTATAGAGATAGATCAAGACGCTTGATAAGTTTTTTCAATGAGTACATACCTTAACGAGATTTTGAAGTAGTTCAAAATAGAACAGTCAAAGAAAGAGTTCTTGCCTGTGTTACAAGGTGTGAAATTGAGTAAGACTCAAAGCCCGACCACGGCAGAAGATAGAAAGAGAATGAAAGTCATTCCCTATGCCTCGGCCATAGGTTCTATAAAGTATGCCATGCTATGTACCAGATCTATTGTATACCCTACACTGATTTTGGCAAGGGAGTACAATGGTGATCTAGGAGTAGATCACTGGACAGCGGTCAAAATTATCCTTAGTGGAATAAGGATATGTTTCTCGATTATGGAAGTGACAAAAGGTTCGTCGTAAAGGGTTACGTCGATGCAAGTTTTGACACTAATCTAGATGAATCTAAGTCTCGGTCTAGATACATATTGAAAGTGGGAGCAATTAGCTAAAATAGCTCCGTGCAGAGTATTGTAGACATAGAATATTTGCAAAATACATACGGCTCTGAATGTGGCAGACCCGTTGACTAAACTTCTCTCACAAGCAAAACATGATCACACCTTAGTACTCTTTGGGTGTTAATCACATAGCAATGTGAACTAGATTATTGACTCTAGTAAACCCTTTGGGTGTTGGTCACATGACGATGTGAACTATGGGTGTTAATCACATGGTGATGTGAACTATTGGTGTTAAATCACTTTAACATCCCAAATTTTCAATTTGGTATGTTATACATAGATCACCATTGAATATCATGTTTTATTGCATTTTGACAAATCCTCGATAAGTCCTAAGCAACTCAAGGACCCTCGGAGAGAGTTGGGGATTTTCTCGAATTTTCATATTTGATTTTCATCAAATAATAAAACGAGGATTTTGGTTTTAATTATTTTCTCTCCGGAAAAATATTTCATTTTAATAATAAACGAGAGGAGAAAATATGACTTCTCCAAAACAATTGAAATACTGGAGAAAAAGTGTTAAAATCATTTATTGGAATTTATTCGGATTTTATTTGCAATTTTAATTGCATTAAAAATATTGCATGTTTTCAAAAATTTATTTTGTGTTAAAAAATGTTCACCCTATTCTAGATTTTCTAACTAGACGGGGAAAATTTGTTTTTTTGGACTTTTATTTATTTTTCTACGAATTATTTTCCGCGGAACGTTTAAAAAAATGCACTGCGCCCGACTGGGCCGAGCCCAGCCGAGCCGCAGGCCGGCCCGCCCGCGTCGTCCTCCTCGCGCACGGGAGCCGCCGCCGCCGGAGTCCGAGCCCCGCACGCCCCCGCCGGCTTGCCCCTCCCCCAAGCCACCGGAGCCCCCCTCCTATTTATACCCCCGCACCCCCCTCCTCTCACCTCATCCCGCCGCCGCCCGCCTTGCCCCGCCGCCGCCGCCGTTTGCCGCCCCCTCGCCGCCCCTCGCACCCCCCTCGCACCCCGCACCCCGCGCCCTTGCCGCCCCTCGCCCCGAGCCGCCGGAGCCCCGCCGGAGCACGCCCCGACGAGGTACCTCGCCGCTCGTTCGGTTGCCGGTTTTCTTTAAAAAAAACCATTCGTTTAAAAAAAAACCCTAGATCGGTTTTTTTTCGGTTTTATTATTTTGCGAGCGTTCACCGAACCGTTCGTTTTAACGAACACGTTCGTCGGTTTTTCTCTGTTAACGAACGTCCGTTCTTTAACCGTTCGTCCGTTTTTCTTTTTCGTCAGATTTTTCCGCTATTTTCTCAGATTCGATTTCTGATCGAAACTTCGTTTCTGTTTAACTTCTCGCTCGTTTATCGGAATCAGGCGATTCAAGCGCCTAGAGTTTCGTCTCGAAATTCTCTTTCCGTTTAACCTACTCAAACAAGTTTTTGCTACTGTAAAATTTGACCTAGATCCAGACTAGTAAACGAAGCTTCTTTCTTCGCAGTTTGACTTTCGTTGCTTTTTTCGAGTTGATTCTTTTTGCAAACCGGAGTTCTTAAGTTGAACTTTCTGGTTGGATCTTTCATTTGAGTTTTACTTGTGCATTAGATGAGTACTTATTGTTTGCTTGTTTGTTTGCGATAGAGTACCCGGAGTGTGCCGCTTGTTACTTCGAATCGCTAGGTTTCGCGGATCATCAGCAACGCAAGTGACACTTTGATCATATACCTTACATACCCAGTTTTTATTGCATTAGATCTATTTTCCTCAAACACTTGCATGATTAGGATCTAATTAAATTGTGGGTATTGGGAAGTAGTTGAGGTAGTACCTATTACCTGTTTTGTTTATCAAACCCTTGGGAGTTACTTCTACGCTGCTATTATATTGCCATGCTATGCTCGTAGACGTGGATTGGGTTTGAGAGATTTCCATGACAGATGTGAGATTGTTAATTAATGGTTTACTTAAGGTGGCAACTAAAACTCACATCTGGGTGGATTGAGGTACCTGGGTATTCCAGGATTGCCTGTTTCTTTTGGACCGCCACCCAGGTTCAAAGGGATCATGAGATTATTCATGCTAGAAACTTCCGTGTGCAGCCGCAAGCTATTATGGGCTCTAGCATAGTTGACTAAGTTGTGTGAACTCTTACAGTGGTAGACTAGCAGATGTAGGGGAAAGTAGGTGTAACTGTCTACCCATACGTAAGGTGCAAACACTTCTGAAAGACTGTGTCTCGGTCATCCGTTACTCAAACACCATGTAGTGCGAGTAATCCAACGGAGGAGATCGAGTCTTGTGGGGAAAAGTGCACAAACCTCTGCAGAGTGTACAAACTAATCATGGTTAGCCGTGTCCCCGGTTATGGACAACTTGAGTATCTAGTACTTGGATTATCATGTGAATCTCATCACCATGTTACTTTTAATTAATTTTGTTGGGTTAATGATGATTCTTAATTGGGATTGAGATGCTGTCAACCATCTCAATGTTTCACAACCACCATGATAGTTAAATAAAATTTAATCCTTTGAAGTAGGGTAAAATTGGCTTTTCGCAAAATTGTAATCATAGAGCTTTCCACCAGCCATATATGCATGTAGTATAGCCTTATTATTATTCATTATCCTCTATGTGTTACTTTGCCAGCATATTCTATGTGCTGACCCGTTTTCGGGCTGCAACGTTTCATGTTGCAGACTTTTCAGACGACGAGTAAGGTGCCTTAGGTCGTGGTCTTATACTCAGTGATGCCGCTGGAGTTGATGGACTCACTTATCTTCCAAGTCTTCCACTGTTATCGTTTTAGATGGCCTTAAGCCATGTTTATCATACTTAATCTCTTCGGAGATATTCGATGTAATAAGTGTGTGATTGCTACTCTGTTATAAATCCTCCTTTTGTACTGTGCGTGTCAGCATTACTGATCCAGGGATGACACTGGTGCACAGCAGCACATGCCATTTGAGGTCTGGTCGCTACAAAGTTGGTATCAGAGCACACGCTGACTGTAGGACACGACCACTAAGCTTAAGCCCTAGAAAGCTTCTCTCTTCTCATTTCTGACCCCTCTCCTTCTTTCTACTCTTTTAGGAATGGCGGATGCAAGGAGCAAGTTCATGCAACCAGATGAAGACACGCCGTTTGGTCGACACTTGAAGGAAGTCACCAAGTACTTGAACATAGGAATACCAAGCATCACCGGAACCTACAACGCCACATTACCCGAAGAGGAGAGCTGGAAGATTCAAGTTCACATTCCAGGAAGGACGTTTGTGCCAGTTACTGAACCTATAAGATTGGTTTTTGAAGCACCAACTTGGAGTTTAGGGAAGAGCATGGCCGCTCACATCGCTATGGGACGTATTGGAGAAGTCTACCACCAGGAGCTTAAGGATACAATTTATCAGATTTGTGGACGCCGAGACGCGCAATGGGAGATCTTCAGAACCAAGAAGGATGGATCAATCGCAGCTTTCATCTAGGAACAAAACCAACATATTCGTCGCCAGGAGAACCAGATGTGCACGGACAAGGAAGAACTGAAGAAGGCATTAACCAAGATCAAGGAGCTCCAAGAAGAACTCAAGGCTACACTCGAGGATTATATGGAGGAAATCATCGCACTGGTAGGGAAGAATGACGACCTGGAGAAGAAGATTGGAGTATTCATGGGAAATCCAGTGCCAAAAGCAGAAGTTGACGAATGCACTTGTCCGGATAACTACATCATCATCGACGACACCGACTCGGAACCAAGTGAAGATGACTTTGTTGATGAAGCTGTAGCAGACATCATGGAGTCTTCAACGGATTAGAATTTTTATTAGACCACCATATCAGTAGTAGCTTTCCCCCATTTAATAGTATAGTTCAAGCACTTTGTAACGCTAGTTAGATCGATTGTTTTGCCTTGTTTGAATTGATTGAGTGATATTGATTGAATTTGTCTCATGAGCATATGGGTAGTGTTTTCTCTCTAGACCTCATTCTATTCTTAACTCTCATCTTTTCTAACCTATCAGATGCCTCCGAGACGCGACACCGGATTTGTTTTCCCACCAGAGATCACCCAGTTGATTCAGCAACAGAATGCCCTGATGCAAGTGTTAGTGCAGAACCAAGGCAACAACAACAACAACAACAACCAACCGCCACCACCACCTGTTGATCACTTAGCCCATTTCTTAAGGCTAAACCCGCCGGTGTTTTCCAGTAGCACCGAGCCGATTGTTGCAGATGATTGGCTCCGCAAAGTTGGAAGAGAGTTGACCACTGCAGGATGCACAGATGCGGAAAGAGTGCGTTTTGCCGCACATCAGCTTGATGGACCCGCAGCATCATGGTGGGAGAATTATACAGCCACGCACCCTATTGACACTGTCACATGGGACCAGTTTCAGCAAGCTTTCCGTACAGCTCATGTTTCAGCAGGAGCTATGGCTATGAAGAAGCGTGAGTTTCGCAACCTACGCCAAGGAGGACGCACCGTAGGCCACTATGTGGAGGATTTCAGTAAGTTAGCACGTTATGCACCAGATGGCGTTGCTACAGATGCAGCCAAGCAGGAGAAGTTTTTGGAAGGACTGAATGATGAGCTAAGTATGCAGTTGATGGTAGCAACCTTCAACAACTACCAGGAGCTGGTAGATAGAGCTCTCATGATTGAAGGGAAGCAACAACAGATTGAAAACCGTAAGAGGAAGTATGGACAAGGGAAGTATAACTCAGGAGCTCAACAGAAGCCTCGTTTTGCCCCGAAGCCGGGAGGACAGTTTCAGCATACCCATGGAGGAGGTAGTTCGCACAACCATAATGGCTCTAAAAATGGTAATGGGAATGGAGGAAGCAACGGACAGAACCGCACCAACCCATCTACCCCAGCCAAGAGGGACCTGAGCCAAGTCACTTGCTTTAAGTGCCAGAAGAATGGACATTATGCCAATGAATGTCCTGAAGCCCAAAATGGAAATGGCAATGGAAGCTCTGGGAAGAAGCCGAACCCGTTCAACAAAGGGCATGTGAACCACGTGAGCGTGGAGGAGGTTGAAGCTTAGCCTGATGCAGTAATAGGTAAGTTTTTGGTTAAGTCATTTACTGCAACCGTTCTTTTCGATACTGGTGCATCGCATTCATACATATCAAGGGGATTTGTGAATAAGTTTAAGCTGTCCACCAAAGTTCTCAGAACCCCTATGTTAGTAACCTCGCCAGGAGCAGAGTATGTGGCCAGCCAAGGATGTTTTCAGATACCATTGGCCATTGGTAGGCATGTTTTCCCCTCAGACCTCATAGTGTTGGAGTCGCAAGGTTTGGATGTGATTTTGGGAATGGATTGGCTATCGTTGTATGGAGGAAACATCGACTGTGCCAGCAAGACGATTTTGCTTACCACCCCGGAAGGGAAAAGGATCAAGTATGTATCCCGGCATATGCCGAAGAGGACTCAAGTAAATTCCTTATCAGGAGTTGTACAGGAGGAAGTACCAGTGGTGAAGGATTATCCGGATGTATTTCCAGAAGAGTTGCCAGGCATGCCACCAGATAGAGACATTGAGTTCTTGATTGAACTTTTGCCAGGCACAGGGCCAATATCTAAGAGACCGTACAGGATGCCCGCAAAAGATTTGGAGGAAATTAAGAAGCAGATCAAGGAGTTACTGGATAAAGGCTATATTCGCCCAAGTTCGTCACCTTGGGGATCACCAGTACTTCTAGTGGAGAAGAAAGATGGATCGCTGAGGATGGTTGTTGATTACCGTGGATTGAATGAAGTGACCATCAAAAACAAGTACCCACTGCCGATGATCAATGATTTGTTTGACCGCCTACAAGGAGCTAAAGTATTCTCCAAGATCGATCTACGATCAGGATACCATCAGTTAAAGATTCGAGAGCAGGATATACCCAAGACGGCATTTACCACCAGATATGGATTGTATGAGTATACCGTTATGTCATTTGGTCTGACTAACGCACCTGCCTATTTTATGAACCTGATGAACAAAGTGTTTATGGAGTTTTTGGATAAGTTCGTTGTGGTGTTCATTGACGATATTTTAGACTTTTCCAAGAATGAGGAAGAGCATGAGGAGCATTTACGATTGGTACTTGAGAAGCTCAGAGAACATCAGTTATATGCCAAGTTCAGCAAATGTGAATTTTGGCTGAAGGAAGTTGGATTCCTTGGACATGTTATTTCTGGAGAAGGAGTAGCAGTAGACCCTGCCAAGGTTGATACAGTGACAAGTTGGAAATCACCCACGACAGTTGGTGAAATCCGGAGTTTTCTTGGACTTGCAGGATACTACCGAAGATTCATCGAGAATTTCTCGAAGATTGCCAAGCCCATGACTGAGCTATTGAAGATGGACACCAAATTCAATTGGACTGAGGAATGTGAAGCTAGTTTCCAAGAGTTGAAGGAACGATTGGTTACGTCACCAGTGTTAATTCTGCCAGATCAACGCAAGGATTATGAAGTTTATTGCGACGCTTCTCGTCGAGGACTTGGAGCAGTGCTTATGCAGGAAGGAAGAGTTGTGTCATATGCTTCACGACAACTTAAACCCCATGAGAAGAATTATGCTACGCATGATTTGGAATTAGCAGCCGTGGTGCATGCATTGAAGACATGGAGACATTTTCTCATCGGAAACCATTGTGAGGTGTACACGGATCACAAGAGTTTGAAGTATATTTTCACGCAAAAGGAGTTAAATCTCAGACAGAGGAGATGGTTGGAGCTCATTAAAGATTATGATATGAGATTGCATTATCACCCTGGAAAGGCTAACGTAGTAGCAGACGCGTTGAGCCGCAAGAGTCATGTCAACACCCTCATGACAGGAGAGTTACCTCAGGAGTTAGCCGAGGACCTTCGCGAGCTATGTTTGGAGATAGTCCCAAGAGGCTATTTAGCGACATTGGAGATTCAGTCTACCTTGATGGAAAGGATCAGAGAAACTCAGAAGACAAACAAGGAGATTGAAGAGATAAAGGAGAAGATGAGCAAAGGAAAAGCCAAGGGATTTCGTGAGGATGAGCACGATACCTTATGGTTTGAGGACCGCGTATATGTGCCAAATGATCCGGAGATCAGGAAGTTGATTTTGCAAGAAGCCCATGATTCACCGTACTCGATTCACCCAGGGAATACCAAGATGTATTTGGATCTGAAGAATACTTTCTGGTGGACCAGAATGAAGAAGGATATTGTTGAATATGTAGCAGTTTGTGATGTATGTCAGAGAGTGAAGGCAGAGCATCAGAAGCCAGCAGGATTGCTACAACCATTGCCGATACCCGAATGGAAGTGGGATAAAATAGGCATGGATTTTATCACGGGATTACCCAGGACATGTTCAGGCTATGACTCAATATGGGTTGTAGTCGACCGTTTGACGAAAGTGGCTCATTTCATTCCAGTGAAGACCACTTACACCAGTGCTAAGTTGGCAAAGATATACATGACCAGGATCGTATGTTTTCATGGAGTTCCGAGGACCATTGTATCAGACAGAGGAACCCAATTTACCTCGAAGTTTTGGAAGCAGTTACATGAAACATTGGGAACCAGACTGGAATTTAGTACAGCTTTTCACCCGCAGACAGATGGACAGACCGAGAGAGTCAACCAGATTTTGGAGGACATGTTGAGAGCTTGTGCACTAGATTATGGATCTAGTTGGGACGACAATTTGCCATATGCAGAGTTTTCGTATAACAACAGTTATCAAACCAGTTTGAAGATGGCCCCTTTTGAAGCCTTGTACGGAAGGAGGTGTAGAACACCGTTGTTATGGGACGAAGTTGGAGACCGTCAGTTGTTTGGACCAGATTTGATTAAGGAGTCTGAACAGAAAGTGAGGTTGATTCGCGACAGGCTCAAGGTAGCCCAGTCCAGACAAAAGAGTTATGCTGATTCTAAACGAAAAGAGACAGTTCACGAAGTCGGAGACCGAGTGTATCTTCGAGTATCACGACTTCGAGGAGTGAAGCGCTTTGGAGTTAAGGGAGAGTTAGCGCCCCGTTTTATAGGACCATACAGAGTTGTGGAACGTATGGGAGAGGTTGCCTACAAGCTGGAATTGCCCGAAGGATTGTCTGGAGTTCATGATGTATTTCACGTCTCCCAGTTGAAGAAGTGCCACGCAGAGATGGCTGAGATACCACTGAGAGATACTGTGCCACTGGAAGCGATTCAGCTGGAAAGTGATTTGACCTATGAGGAGAAACCAGTTAAGATTCTTGAGTATGCCAGCCGAGTTACCCGCAGCAAGGTTATCAAGTTTTGCAAAGTCCAGTGGAGTCACCACACGGAAGATGAAGCCACCTGGGAGCGAGAGGAAGATCTACGGAAGGACCACTCCCCCTATTTTCTAGCCAACCCGAATCTCGAGGGCGAGATTCATCTTAAGGGGGGTAGGTTTGTAACATCCCAAATTTTCAATTTGGTATGTTATACATAGATCATCATTGCATATCATGTTTTATTGCATTTTGACAAATCCTCGATAAGTCCTAAGCAACTCAAGGACCCTCGGAGAGAGTTGAGGATTTTCTCGAATTTTCATATTTGATTTTCATCAAATAATAAAACGAGGATTTTGGTTTTAATTATTTTCTCTCCGGAAAAATATTTCATTTTAATAATAAACGAGAGGAGAAAATATGACTTCTCCAAAACAATTGAAATACTGGAGAAAAAGTGTTAAAATCATTTATTGGAATTTATTCGGATTTTATTTGCAATTTTAATTGCATTAAAAATATTGCATGTTTTCAAAAATTTATTTTGTGTTAAAAAAATGTTCACCCTATTCTAGATTTTCTAACTAGACGGGGAAAATTTGTTTTTTTGGACTTTTATTTATTTTTCTATGAATTATTTTCCGTGGAACGTTTTAAAAAAATGCACTGCGCCCGACTGGGCCGAGCCCAGCCGAGCCGCAGGCCGGCCCGCCCGCGTCGTCCTCCTCGCGCACGGGAGCCGCCGCCGCCGGAGTCCGAGCCCCGCACGCCCCCGCCGGCTTGCCCCTCCCCCAAGCCACCGGAGCCCCCCCTCCTACTTATACCCCCGCACCCCCCTCCTCTCACCTCATCCCGCCGCCGCTCGCCTTGCCCCGCCGCCGCCGCCGGAGCACGGGAGCCGCCGCCTGCGCTGTTTGACGCCCCTCGCCGCCCCTCGCACCCCCCCCGAGCACCCTGCACCCCGCGCCCTCGCCGCCCCTCGCCCCGAGCCGCCGGAGCCCCGCCGGAGCACGCCCCGACGAGGTACCTCGCCGCTCGTTCGGTTGCCGGTTTTCTTAAAAAAAAACCATTCGTTTTAAAAAAAAACCTAGATCGGTTTTTTTTGGTTTTATTATTTTGCGAGCGTTCACCGAACCGTTCGTTTTAACGAACGCGTTCGTCGGTTTTCTCTGTTAACGAACGTCCGTTCTTTAACCGTTCGTCCGTTTTTCTTTTTCGTCGGATTTTTCCGCTATTTTCTCAGATTCGATTTCTGATCGAAACTTCGTTTCTGTTTAACTTCTCGCTCGTTTATCGGAATCAGGCGATTCAAGCGCCTAGAGTTTCGTCTCGCAATTCTCTTTCCGTTTAACCTACTCAAACAAGTTTTTGCTATTGTAAAATTTGACCTAGATCCAGACTAGTAAACGAAGCTTCTTTCTTTCGCAGTTTGACTTTCGTTGCTTTTTTCGAGTTGATTCTTTTTGCAAACCGGAGTTCTTAAGTTGAACTTTCTGGTTGGATCTTTCATTCGAGTTTTACCTGTGCATTAGATGAGTACTTATTGTTTGCTTGTTTGTTTGCGATAGAGTACCCGGAGTGTGCCGCTTGTTACTTCGAATCGCTAGGTTTCGCGGATCATCAGCAAGGCAAGTAACACTTTGATCATATACCTTACATACCCAGTTTTTATTGCATTAGATCTATTTTCCTCAAACACTTGCATGATTAGGATCTAATTAAATTGTGGGTATTGGGAAGTAGTTGAGGTAGTACCTATTACCTGTTTTGTTTATCAAACCCTTGGGAGTTACTTCTACGCTGCTATTATATTGCCATGCTATGCTCGTAGACGTGGATTGGGTTTGAGAGATTTCCATGACAGATGTGAGATTGTTAATTAATGGTTTACTTAAGGTGGCAACTAAAACTCACATCTGGGTGGATTGAGGTACCTGGGTATTCCAGGATTGCCTGTTTCTTTTGGACCGCCACCCAGGTTCAAAGGGATCATGAGATTATTCATGCTAGAAACTTCCGTGTGCAGCCGCAAGCTATTATGGGCTCTAGCATAGTTGACTAAGTTGTGTGAACTCTTACAGTGGTAGACTAGCAGATGTAGGGGAAAGTAGGTGTAACTGTCTACCCATACGTAAGGTGCAAACACTTCTGAAAGACTGTGTCTCGGTCATCCGTTACTCAAACACCATGTAGTGCGAGTAATCCAACGGAGGATATCGAGTCTTGTGGGGAAAATTTCACAAACCTCTGCAGAGTGTAGAAACTAATCATGGTTAGACGTGTCCCCGGTTATGGACAACTTGAGTATCTAGTACTTGGATTATCATGTGAATCTCATCACCATGTTACTTTTAATTAATTTTGTTGGGTTAATGATGATTCTTAATTGGGATTGAGATGCTGTCAACCATCTCAATGTTTCACAACCACCATGATAGTTAAATAAAATTTATTCCTTTGAAGTAGGGTAAAATTGGCTTTTCGCAAAATTGTAACCATAGAGCTTTCCACCAGCCGTATATGCATGTAGTATAGCCTTATTATTGTTCATTATCCTCTATGTGTTACTTTGCCAGCATATTCTATGTGCTGACCCGTTTTCGGGCTGCAACGTTTCATGTTGCAGACTTTTCAGACGACGAGTAAGGTGCCTTAGGTCGTGGTCTTATACTCAGTGATGCCGCTGGAGTTGATGGACTCACTTATCTTCCAAGTCTTCCGCTGTTATCGTTTTAGATGGCCTTAAGCCATGTTTATCATACTTAATCTCTTCGGAGATATTCGATGTAATAAGTGTGTGATTGCTACTCTGTTATAAATCCTCCTTTTGTACTGTGCGTGTCAGCATTACTGATCCAGGGATGACACTGGTGCACAGCAGCACAGACCATTTGAGGTCTGGTCTCTACAATCACATGGCGATGTGAACTAGATTATTGACTCTAGTGCAAGTGGGAGACTGAAGGAAATATGCCCTAGAGGCAATAATAAAGTTATTATTTATTTCCTTATATCATGATAAATGTTTATTATTCATGCTAGAATTGTATTAACCGGGAACATAATACTTGTGTGAATACATAGACAAACAGAGTGTCACTAGTATGCCTCTACTTGACTAGCTCGTTAATCAAAGATGGTTATGTTTCCTAGCCATAGACATAAGTTGTCATTTGATTAACGAGATCACCTCATTAGGAGAATCACATGATTGACTTGACCCATTCCATTAGCTTAGCACTCGATCGTTTAGTATGTTGCTATTGCTTTCTTCATGACTTATACATGTTCCTATGACTATGAGATTATGCAACTCCCGTTTACCGGAGGAACACTTTGTGTGCTACCAAACGTCACAACGTAAATGGGTGATTATAAAGGTGCTCTACAGGTGTCTCCAAAGGTACTTGTTGGGTTGGCGTATCTCGAGATTAGGATTTGTCACTCCAATTGTCGGAGAGGTATCTCTGGGCCCACTCGGTAATGCACATCACTATAAGCCTTGCAAGCATTGTGACTAATGAGTTAGTTCCGGAATGATGTATTACGGAACGAGTAAAGAGACTTGCCGGTAACGAGATTGAACTAGGTATCGAGATACCGACGATCGAATCTCGGGCAAGTAACATACCAATGACAAAGGAAACAACGTATGTTGTTATGCGGTCTGACCGATAAAGATCTTCGTAGAATATGTGGGGGCCAATATGGGCATCCAGGTCCCGCTATTGGTTATTGACCGGAGAGGTGTCTCGGTCATGTCTACATAGTTCTCGAACCCAAAGGGTCCGCACGCTTAAAGTTACGATGACAGTTTTATTATGAGTTTATGTATGTTGATGTACCGAAGGAGTTCAGAGTCCCGGATGAGATCGGGGACATGACGAGGAGTCTCGAAATGGTCGAGACGTAAAGATCGATATATTGGACGACTATATTCGGACTTCGGAAAGGTTCCGAGTGATTCGGGTATTTTTCGGAGTACCGGAGAGTTACGGGAATACGTATTGGGCTATTGGGCCATACGGGAAAGAAGGAAAAGGGCCTCAAGGGTGGCCGCACCCCTCCCCTTGGTCTGGTCCGAATTGGACTAGGGAAGGGGGGCGCCCCCTTCCTTCCTTCTCCTTTTCCCTTCCTCTTTTCCTATTCCATATGGGAGGTGGAATCCTACTAGGACTAGGGAGTCCTAGTAGGACTCCACACTTGGTGCGCCCCCTCCTAGGGCCGGCCTCCTCCTCCCTTGCTCCTTTATATACGGGGGCAGGGGGCACCCCATGGACACACCTTATATACGATATTTTAGCTGTGTGCGGTGCCCCCCTCCACCAGATTACACCTCGATAATACCGTCGCGGAGCTTAGGCGAAGCCCTGCGTCGGTGAAACATCATCATCGTCACCACGCCGTCGTGCTGACGAAACTCTCCCTCAACACTCGGCTGGATCGGAGTTCGAGGGACGTCATCGAGCTGAACGTGTGTAGAACTTCGGAGGTGCCGTACGTTCGGTACTTGATCGGTCGGATCGTGAAGACGTATGACTACATCAACCGCGTTGTGATAACGCTTCCGCTGTCGGTCTACGAGGGTATGTGGACAACACTCTCCCCTCTCGTTGCTATGCATCACCATGATCTTGCGTGTGCGTAGGATTTTTTTTGAAATTACTACGTTCCCCAACAACATATTTATACTACTTCAAGGTGCATTAAATCAACACATGCAAGTATGGAAAGGAGAGTCACGACATGCATGCATGCATTGTAATTAATGCATCGGTAAACGCAAATTATTGAAATATATCGAGTGCAGTGCTTTGATGTGTCGCGTCAACTCGTACAAGACCGAGAAGTTTGATTACTACAACGCCC
Source organism: Aegilops tauschii subsp. strangulata (assembly GCF_002575655.3). Lineage (NCBI taxonomy): Eukaryota > Viridiplantae > Streptophyta > Magnoliopsida > Poales > Poaceae > Aegilops > Aegilops tauschii. Next base: position 328,967,277 of record NC_053040.3, read on the forward strand.
TCTCGCCTTAACCGCACCTGCCTTTGGCTGCATGACAGGTGGGCCACCGACCTGTTGGGCCCACCTGTCATGGACGCAAAGGCAGGAGCAGTAAGTCAATGAAGCTGCGTCCCTCCCTCGCCCATGAGCGTGGTGGCTGGCAGGACTAGGAGAAGCTTTCGTTGGCTACACGCTCTCCCTCCCGTACACGGTGGACATGCAGCAGTTCAATCGGTGTCAGATGGCCAGAAGCATACTGTAGTACTCCTCCACTGCAGTAGTACTCCATCATTTTGTTCGACTTCCCAAATAAGCGAAGAGCCAAGCGCAGCCCGGACGCTCGTGTGGCAGTTTCATGTGCAGAGTAGTCTAGGATAGCGTGTACCGTGCGTGTAAGCTTAAAATTGTTGGGGTCGGCTCCATGCTATATTCTTTTGATTAAAATAATCTTCTGGCCCTACCTGTCATCCTGGTGATTCTAGTTTGCACGCTCATCTGGTCAAGACAGGAATATATATTTTAATTTGTGGTGGGGTAAATGTTAGGGGTTGCAGCAAATGGAGTATTGTACACTGCGGGTCTTTCAGCCAAGTTTAGAGGCGACCGTGTGGGGCCAGTGCTATGATGTGTCCTGTCAACTCGTACAAACGAGGAGAAGCTTGATTTTACTACTACACGCCTTCTCCCTCGCCCATGCGCACGGTGGCTCGCAGACGAGGACAGGCTTTTGCTTATAGTACTACAACAAGCTATTCCTCCCGCTCGCGGTGGACGGACATGCAGCAGTGGATTTGATAATGTAGAAGCAGTAGTGGTAACATCATTGTTCGTCTTCTCGAAGAGGTGAAGAGCCAAGTGCAAACCGAACGTGGCAGTTGCGAACCTTGGAGCACGCATATAGCGAGGCTCTTGCATAAGACAAAATTGCTATGTGAGCCTACTATTGTAGTACTCCCTCTGTCCGGAAATACTTGTCATCAAAATGAATAAAAGGGGATGTATCTAGATGTATATTAGTTCTAGATACATCTTTTTTATCCATTTTGATGACAAGTATTTTCGGACGGAGGGAGTACTTGCTAGTATAACCCTGTAAACCAGAAAGGAGTATTTGCCTTTCTAGAGATTTGAACAAGTGACTAGACTACACCGAGATGAGTACACATGGAGCAAAATGAGTGAATCTACACCATAAATAAATACATAGTTCTCTCGTTTTCCTCTCGGCCTTGGTCGCAATGCACAATATTGAGTATACTAGTACTATCATCTTGAAATTTACGAAGTCACCATAGGCACCTCGTCGTCGACGGGAACGTCTCCTGACACGCGATAGACGCGAGCGGCAGTCGCCTCCATAGGTGCTTGAATGCCAAGGAGGGAGAGGGTAGCGGTTCCCGAGACGTTGAACGGTCAATGATGCATCCTCAAATTACTCTACATGCAGAGGGAATTAACTAGAGAAGCAGAATAGAGCCAGCACGATGTGAATGCAACAGAGTTTGGATTCTCATATAAAGGCGCCCCACCACTCCAATCCATCTACTCGTTAGTCTCTGCGCAACATTGCTCACTCCAATCCAAGACCAAGTGACCAGAAGCCAGAAGCACCTATGGAGGCGATGGACGTGAGCGGCAGTCGGCTGTGCCAAATCACCCAAGGCGCCGGCCTGCGGCCCCGCACCACGCAGCGTTTCCAGACGGTGCTGGCGACCGCCGGCGTCGTAGCCCTCACTGATGCCGGCTTCGCCTCTCGCATGGACGACATGATGGTCAACTCCATCCGCAAGTTCGCCGCCGTCAAGAAGCGCGCAGACAACCTTGCCGTACTGCTCCAGCCCGTGCGCCCAGGCTCCTCATTGCCTGCCACCGCCATCGGCCTCCATGGTGACGAACTCTTTCAAGCCCTGGTGGCCCTGCAGTTGCCGGAGGTCGCGATGAAGAATGTGCACCTCGAGGCCGCGCTCGTTGCGCAGCACCTCGCCATGCAAGAAACCGTCGACCTGCACATCCACGTCTGCAAGGAAATTGTCTACATAGGCCACTACAAGGCTAGCGAGGATAGAAAGACGTTGGCCTTCTTCCAGCGGTTGGAATCTTTGGACGCCATTGTTCAGAATCATGTCGACCTGGCCATGAAAGCCGCTGCTACTTAGCCGCTGTTCGGTGGGCCGGCACCCTGAGTTGAGGAGGTGGACATCGTCGATGGATGCATCTCTTCTTCTTGCCTCCTGTAACCAACACTGCATCGCCTCATGGCCTTAATGTTTTATTAGTATAGGAGTATATGGCATTTTTATTCCAGTAGTAACATTTTCACTGTGAGGTGTTGCCGCAGTTGAGAACCGACCATCGGCAAATTCCCACCCCGCCCACCGGGCGTCGGCTGAGTTTAGAATTAGAAGAGAGAAACGAGGGAGAAGAGCTAGCTGTAGCACAGACGCTGTTGTCAGATGGGACTCACGTTGATAGAATAGGAGTACTGAGCACTCGTACCTCTTTTTTTAGGGAAAAAGTAGTCGTATGTCTAGTACTACCACTAGTTGGGTGCGTGCAACCTATACTTGTCATCACTTTAGGTCTCCTTTTCGAACCGCAGCTACGCTTCACCGTACATATTTTTTCACGCATTTATCCTCCTATATGTATTCCTAGGCTATTTCCACGTGCTCCCTTTCGCTGACATGTGGGACATAGAGCATCTGGGTCATAGTGCATGCACGACTCGGAGCATATGCCGGGGTACTTTACATTTCAGACCTCACGAATTACATGCAAACCCCCCGAAGAAGAATAAATAAATAAATGAATTACTACATGAAACCAGATTATTTTCATAGAAACCGGAGCACGTTCATTAAATTTTGGACATAACACGTTTATAAAAAACTACCGGACCTAAACCAGTCTAAGGGCCTCTTTGATTCGCAGGATACTGAAAACACAGAAATGGGGAAAGTATGATGGTGATGAACCGAGACGAGGAGAACTCTACTAACTCAGTTAGAGGTTAGAGTTAGATTCTAACCCTGAACTAACTCTAAACCAAAGAGGTGTATGGATGGCTGGGTTAGATTGACAATAAATGTTCTTTCTCAATCACTGCGCAACACTGCTCATTCCAATCCAAGACCAAGTGACCAGAAGCGAGAAGGACCTATGGAGGCGATGGTTGCGAGCGGCAGTCGGCTGTGCCAAATCATCCAAGGCGCCGGCCTGCGGCCCCGCACCGCGCAGCGTTTCCAGACGGTGCTGGGGACCGCCGGTGTCGTAGCCCTCGCTGATGCCGGCTTCGCCTCTCGGATGGACGACATGATGGTCAACTCCATCCGCAAGTTCGCCGCCGTCAAGAAGCGCGCAGACGACCTTGCCGTACTGCTCCAGCCCGTGCGCCCAGGCTCCTCATTGCCTGCCACCGCCATCGGCCTCCATGGTGACGAACTCTTTCAAGCCCTGGTGGCCCTGCAGTTGCCGGAGGTCGCGATGAAGAATGTGCACCTCGAGGCCGCGCTCGTCGCGCAGCGCCTCGCCATGCAAGAAACCGTCGACCTGCACATCCACGTCTACGAGGAAATCGTCTACATAGGCCACTACAAGGCCAGCGAGGATAGAAAGACGTTGGCCTTCTTCCAGCGGTTGGAATCTTTGGACGCCATTGTTCATAATCATGTCGACCTGGCCACGAAAGCCGCTGCTACTTAGCCGCCGTTCGGTGGGCTGGCGCCCTGAGTTGAGGAGGTGGACGTCGTCGATGGATGCATCTCTTGTTCTTGCCTCCTGTAACCAACACTGCATCGCCTCATGGCCTTAATGTTTTATTAGTATAGAGTATATGGCATTTTTATTCTAGTAGTAACATTTTCACTGTGAGGTGTTGCCGCAGTTGAGAAAACCGACCATCGGCAAATCCCCACCCCGCCCACCGGGCGTCGGCTGAGTTTAGAATTAGAAGAGAGAAACGAGGGACAAGAGCTAGCTATAGCACAGACGCTGTTGTCAGATGGGACTCGCGTTGATAGAATAGGAGTATTGAGCACTCGTACCTCTTTTTTTAGGGAAAAAGCAGTCGTATATCTAGTACTACCACTAGTTGGGTGCGTGCAACCTATACCTGTCATCACTTTAGGTCTCCTTTTCGAACCGCAGCTACGCTTCACCGTACATATTTTTTCACGCATTTATCCTCCTATATGTACTCCTAGGCTATTTCCACGTGCTCCCTTTTGCTAACATGTGGGACATAGAGCATCTGGGTCGTAGTGCATGCACGACTCGGAGCATATGCCGGGGTACTTTACATTTCAGACCTCACGAATTACATGCAAACCCCCCGCAGAAGAATAAATAAATAAATGAATTACTACATGAAACCAGAATATTTTCATAGAAACCGGAGCACGTTCATTAAATTTTGGACATAACATGTTTATAAAAAACTACCGGACCTAAACCAGTCTAAGGGCCTCTTTGATTCGCAGGATACTAAAAACACAGAAATGGGGAAAGTATGATGGCGATGAACCGAGACGAGGAGAACTCTACTAACTCAGTTAGAGGTTAGAGTTAGATTCTAACCCTGAACTAACTCTAAACCAAAGAGGTGTATGGATGGCAGGGTTAGATTGACAATAAATGTTCTTTCTCAATCACTGCGCAACACTGCTCATTCCAATCCAAGACAAGTGACCAGAAGCGAGAAGCACCTATGGAGGCGATGGTCGCGAGCAGCAGTCGGCTGTGCCAAATCATCCAAGGCGCCGGCCTGCGGCCCCGCACCGCGCAGCGTTTCCAGACGGTGCTGGCGACCGCCGGCGTCGTAGCCCTCGCCGACACCGGCTTTGCCTCTCGCATGGACGACATGATGGTCAACTCCATACGCAAGTTCACCGCCGTCAAGAAGCGTGTAGCGAAAGCTCCTACTAGTCCTGCCAGCCACCACGCTCATGCACGAGGGAGGGACACAGCTTCATTGACTTACCGCTCCTGCCTTTGCGTCTATGACAGGTGGGCCCAACAGGTGGTTGGCCCACCTGTCATGCAGCCAAAGGCAGGTGCAGTTAAGGCACCGGAGCTCAGTCCGTGAGGGAGAGTGCGTTGTAGTATTCAAACTTCTCGGTCTTGTACGAGTTGACGCGACACATCAAAGCACTGCACTTGATATAAGTCTTTTTACACATTTCAAATGGACTACTACATACGGATGTATGTAGACATATTTGCTTCGTATGTAGTCACTTGTTGCAATCTCTAAAAGAGACTTATATTTGGAAACGGAGGGAGTACAACGCATGCATGCATGCCGTGACTTCCCTTTTGATACTTGCATGTGTTGATGTGATGCACCTTGCCAAATTTTGACTATAAATTTAACTAGCCAAATTTTCATGCATGTCACAAAAAATTACGGGGTTGTTTGGATTGTGACTATGTTTGTCTTATGTTGCCACATTATTTTTCCCACACTTGCCACACTTGCCTAACTTGAGTTGCTCAAATTGTTAGACACACTTTGGCTTGCCTAAGGGAATCCCGCCACACTTTTTGTGTCTATGACATGTGGGGTTCACTGCTAATAAAAAAATTCTTGTCTTAGGTGTGGCTAATAAAAAAGACTTATATTTAGGAACGGAGGGAGTAGAAAATATAAATAATAATGCATGTTGGGGCAACCCACATTTCCGATAATTTTAGCTGTGGGCTTGTTCACAATTTTTACGAGGGGGTGGTTGTTCATTCAATGGAGGGACTTGTACCAGACTTGAACGATACAAAGTGCGACCTGGCACACCGTAACACCACTTGGAACAAGTGGGTAGCTATCTCAAAAAACAATCAACAACTAAAAAAAGGCAACCTGGCACGTAGTAAACAATTTTAAACGATTGTTTTGATGGAGTGAAAAAGGAAAACTACCCCACTACGTATATATAGGCTGGAGCCTCCGCGCTTGCTTGCTAGGGTTGCTCTATTCACACACTCTCATCCTCTCCAGATCTAAACAAGATAGGGGTGGTAACACTGTCTTTCTCCCTTCAAAAAACACTGTCTTTCTATCCTCACCGTTGGTTACAGATCCGGACGTATCCCCCTGCACCGGTGAAGGGAAGGAGGGGCAGCGTTTAGGCCGTCGTCGACAGCGAGGGAGGAGACCCACTGCCGTCTGCACCGTTATCTCTGGCCGAGCGCCGGCACGGGAGGTCCTCCGATCCCTTCGTCGTTGCCCAAGTGTGGGCAGATCCGGCCTCCCGCCGCCCACCTATCCACATCCCGACGACCTTCAGGTATATCTTCCTTCGAAACCGCCTTAGCTCTACTTCCCCAGCTCGCTATTTCGCTGCATGTGCATCATTTTCTACCTCTCAGCCCCTCTCGATCGGATGGTCCAACGTCACCTATTTTTCTTCTTCTATTGTTAGAGGTAAAGCTACTTCATGGAGTCAAATCTTGTACTTGGTTCAAACAAGAAATAAAGTGGGGGTGGGAAATTTAGTACTCCCTCCGTCCGGAAATACTTGTCGGTGAAATGGATGTATCTAGACGTATTTTAGTTCTAGATACATCCATTTTTATTCATTTCTGCGACAAGTATTTGCGGACGGAGGGAGTATGTAGTACATCGGACTTGGTACAAACAGGAAGGAAAGGGGGTGAAAGTAGTACAGACTGGTCATCCAACCGGTGTCTTGGTCGAAAAGGAAAGTATAGGGGTAACGATGTACACAGTGGTATGACCAAGACTAGATTTGCTATCCACACATAGGAGTAGGTGGCTAGAGTGAACAAAAATGGGACCAACCCAGATATGTTTCTTGGATGTTTGTTTCTCGGGGCAACAAACTATGAATCACCACTTTATGCCCCTGTTTAGGTACATGGTGCTGGACTGCTGGTGCACCCACTGTCCCATGCCCTTATACCAAATATTTAGCTGTTCTTAATCTAATGCCCTGGTAAAAATGAAGCCATGCCACTGTTATAAGCCATGACAAGTTTAGCCAAATGCTTTTGCCTATAATTGTTTGAGACTCTAACTATTTCCTCTGTAGCTTTTTGTGACCTTTTGGCTGGTTGCTGTTGCTGTTGTTTTTGTGACCTTTTGGTGCACCACATTTCACCTGGTTGCTGTTGTGACCTTTTGGTGCACTGCACAAAACTCTTCTTAAAAGAAGTGACTTTTGTGCCGTTTAACTGGAATGTCAGAATGGAACAGTTGGTTCATTTCGGTGGAACTGCACAAAGGGAGATCTGTGTTCCAATCCTCATCATCCATATTGGCACCATCACCTTCCTTTAGGTAAGAATGATATTTAATGCATGTGTTCATCTCTATTTTGCGACTGCCATGAGAAAATAATGCTATTTTTTACTAGTACACTTCTACTCCCTCACTGACAAAACCAATTCTGAAATAGAAGGCCAATCATGTACTTGGTTTCACCAACTGGTGAGGAGAATGAGAAACAGAGCATGAAGAGGAAGAAGAAGAAGAGTAAACAGTGCCAAGGCGATCTTTCTGAAGCCAGAGGCCTCAGTCGAGGCCATTCAAGGGCTCCGGCAACGACTACCTTACATGTGAGACGGTCCTCCAGGGAGCCCTTCCACTTCTGATGTTTCACTTAATTATTTTGGAGTACTTAAGTACCACTAATTTATTGCTGCCTAATTTTCCTGTCGGAGTTAAACAAATCTTTAGTAGCACCCTATGCTGAATCATGTACGTGTGTATGTTTGTCTATGGAGGTGAATCATGTGGTGGAGCAGGGAGGGAATGCTAACTTTACCCATTAAGATAATGAGGGTGCTTCTATTTGTTAATGTATGTTTCATCAACTAGTCCCACTATTACAGTAATCTCACTCTCTCAATATATGTGCCAATAGGAATGCTCGATTTTGGTGGAACTGCACAAAAACTTTGGGTGCTTCATTGCCTCGACAGCTTCCTTCCGTTCCTGTTAGTCGCTAATCTCGGCTTGCATTCTTCCTTTGCTGTCAGTCGCTTGGCTTATCTCGGCTTCCAGTCAAAGGAAATAGTAATTGATATGCTACATCACACAGGTTGGTACTGGTCTTTATCCTGATTATTGTGCTGGTCATATGTATTGGTAATTTGGTATTTTGCTACTGTTTGCCGATTTCATAAAGGAGTAACTTGGAGCCTGAACTCGCAGGCAAATCATTACATCGGGTGATTTCAGTAGAACTGCACAAAAAGATCGGATGGACAGGTACTTATGCTGCTGCTATGTACTCCAAAGTTCAGTCAGACAAGCATCGATGTTGACAAGAAGAAGTGCCTATATTCATTCGAGTATCAACCAGCGTCAACCAATTGTCAAACTCCAAGTATTAGGAGAGTGAACGCCAAAAATATTGCTTGGCGCATAGCCCAGAAAAATGCAGTCCAGTCTTTGGTCCCAACTTGTGCCTTTTGGTTATCGGCACATATGGTAGCGAACTGTATGGCATGGAGCCTAAAGATTCCAGACAAGTTGGTTGACGCGTATATTCATCTGGCACTTAATCAGTCTGCACGCCAGGGATGCTCCATTTTAGTTGAACTGCAAAAAAATTTTGGGTGGTTCATTTTCTCAACCGCCTCCTTTCTCGTCTGCAATGTAGAATTTTGGCGAGATACAGGACCAAGATGAGCCAGTAAACTAGTTGGATGAAAGTAGTGGCCAAGTTGCTCAAACCTCCCTCGGCATGAGGCCACTATTTGAGGATAAACCTACAAGCAAAGTTCAGATTGTCTGTCCTGCCTCTTATGTACTCGAAAGTTTACTCGTACAAGCATTAATTTTAGCAAGAAGTACCTCCGACTGAACACCATTTACCAGTCTGCAATGTAGAATTTTGGCGAGCTATAGGACCAAGATGAGCCAGTAAACTAGTTGGATGAAGGTAGTGGCCAAGTTGCTCAAACCTCCCTCGGCATGAGGCCACTATTTGAGGATAAACCTACAAGCAAAGTTCAGATTGTCTGTGCTGCCTCTTATCACTACAAAAAAAGACACATCCGCGACATTTTGGGCCGAACGAATTTTTTTTCTATCATACATATGACACTTCTATGATGATAATTGTGAAAAAACTCGGTATCATCATAGATGTGGCGGGCTCCTACTTCTATGACAAAAAATCATGACAGAAAATGGGCTTTTCGTCCTGGGCGGGCCGGAGACGCAGCTGCATGACATTCTTTGGGCCGTCCATGACGGAAAAAATCGTGGTAGAAGCGAGGGCGAGGAAAATTTTGGGGAGTTCCCGGTTACGGTGGGAGGTCGGGGGCCGAGCGATGCGCATTTCTCTCGTACACGTACGCGCGTGTGTGCGAGGCGTTGGCTCTAACTGAACCCGAGCGAGGCGTTGGGCTCTAACTGAACCCGAGCGATTGCACTGCAGGCTACGCGTTACTGAACCCGAGCGATCGATCGATGGCTGTTAACTGAAACCGATCGAGCGATTCCTTCGCTACTGCTGCTAACTGAAGCCGATCGATGCTGCCTATGGATGAACAGTGAGGGTTGCTGGGGGGGTTTGGATGAACATTTCCCAGTGGGGGTGGATGAACAGGACCCCGTGGTGTTGCCTCTGGATGAACAGGACCCCAATCAATCGAGCCAGTTGGGGCTGGATGAACAGGACCCCGTGGCGGGCAGGATGAACAGGACCACCCCGTGGAGGGCAGAATGAACAGTAGACGGTGGAGGGCTGGATGAACAGTAGCCTGTGGAGGGGTGGTTGAACAGGAGCCCGTGGAGAGGGCTGGTTGAACAGTAGCCGGTGGAGTAGCGCGTGGTGGATGCTGGATGAACAGGAGCCCGTGGATGAACAGTCGCAGGTGGAGGCTGGAGTAGGTCGACGGTGGATGAACAGTAGCCCATGGAGGCTGGAGGGGGTCGACGGTGGAGATGAACAGTGTCCCGTGGAGTCCCGTTTTGCGGTACGCCACACCCCTCCCGATGAACAGGACCCCCGTTTCGACCGTAGTGCTCCAACACAAGTCCGTTTCCTTCGTTTTGCGGTACGCCACACCCATCCCGATCAACAGGACCCCCGTTTCGACCGTAGGAGGTCCGTTTCCTCCGTTTTGCGGTACACCAGACCCCTCCCGATGAACAGGATCCCGTTTCAAACGTGGTCGGTCGAATACAAGGCCGTTTCCTCCGTTCTGCGGTACGCCAGGCCTCGTTTCCATCGGCTTTTCCGTCCAAGCCCTCCCGATGAACACGACGACACATTCCGTTCCGACCCAGCCGGTTGGCTCCCCATGAACACGACAACGACGCTGTTTCTCCGTTCTGACCCAGCCATGTACACGAGCCCTGGCCATACGTATGCGCGAGTAGGCGTTTGAGACCCTGCCCGTATGTACGTACCTGGCCGTATTTTCTTTCTTGCACACTGGCCACTGTACGTACGTGTACATGCTACGTGCGCGCCTCTACTACGACACGTGCGCGCCTCTACATCGACCAGTATGTACATACACGTTCGCGACCAGAATGATAATGCTACGTACGCTTCGACCAGGTGGGTCCCAACTGTCACGCACTTCCTTGCCTACGAAGATGTAGTTGGTGGGTCCCAGCAGTCAGGGGGGCGAATCGTTTTTTTTGCTCGGACGCACTTCCTTGCATGCGAAGATGTAGCTGGTGGGTCCCCGCAGTCAGGGGGAAACATTTTTTTCGTGAAATACGGCGGCCCGTCCGGTGGGTCCCCGCTGTCAGGTGGAGGAATCATTATTTTCCATGTAATAAGGAGGCACTTCCTTGCTGCGGCCGTGGACCCAGCTGTCAGCCTCTCCACGTACAATCCATGTCCGATGGAAGTCGTTCCTTAACCATGTTGACCACGCCGCGCCGACGGTGGACGACGGCGAGGCCTAGGAAGGGGACGACGGGGAGCCGGGGAAGACGTGGCAGTGGAAGCCCGCGCGGAGAGGAGTACGAGGGTTCACTGGTTCAGCTGCGGTGTGAGGCCGCCGTCGCCATAGGGCCTGGCCAGCGGTGGGAATAGTAGGGGGCGGTGAGGCCTCCGCGACAGCACAGCCGACCACGGGAGGCAGGAGCATGCGACACGACCGGCGCTGCTTTGGGCGGCTGGAGCAAGAAGACCAGAGGTTGAAGAAGCCCTACGGTCGTTGGATGGACATCGTACGATCACTGGAGCTAGAATCGTTCATATTGACTAAAGTTGACAAAGTCCCCCGTCCCAGTCAACTTAGTAGGCCCACAAGTCAGCCTCCCACCATGGTGGGTCCCAGCTAGCAGGGGGTATTCATTTTTTTGTGCGTAATAAGGAGGCACTTCCGGTAGGTCCGAGCTGACAGTGGGGGGAACGTTTTTTCGCGAAATATGCTGGCCCGTCCGGTGGGTCCCAGCAGTCAGGGGGGAAATGTTTTTTTTTCGCGAAATAAGGTGGCCCGTCCGGTGGGTCCCTGCTGTCAGGTGGAGGAATAATTATTTTGCGTGTAATAAGCAGGCACTTCCTTGCGGCCGCCTGGACCCAGCTGTCAGCCTCTCCACATAGAGTACTCTTCTGATGGAAGTCGGTCGTTGACCACGTTGACCACGCCGCGCCGAGAGCACCAGGGCGGTGGTCTGGACGACGGCGAGGCCTAGGAAGGGGACGACGCGGAGCCGGGGAAGACGCAGCAGTGGAAGCCGCGCGAAGAGGAGTACGAGGGTTCATTGGTTCGGCTGCGGTGTGAGGCTGCCGTCGCCGCAGAATAACAGGGGGTGTGGGTGAGTAGAGGGATGGCCTGGCCAGCGGTGGGAGTAGTACAGGGCAGTGAGGCCTCCGCGGCATCACAGCCGGGCACGGGAGGCAGGAGCACGCGACACGACCGGCGCTGCTTTGGGCAGCTGGAGCAAGAAGACCAGAGGTTGAAGAAGCACTACGGCCGTTGGATGGACATCGTACGATCACTGCAGCTAGAATCGTTTATATTGACTAAGTTGACAAAGCCCTTGGTACGCGTCAACTTAGTAGGCCCACAGCTCGGATTTGGCAGAGAACATATAGCCCATTTGCGATTTGTAAGAATGTACATCCCATTTTTTAATTCTAATGGAGTTTACTACAGCCCATTTACAGTTTGTTAAAAGTACAGCCCAACTTCTAGCTAGGACAACGATTAATAATTTCAAACAACCGCTCAAAACAGAATTCAAAAAAAATTCCCACATTTTGATGGGATCCAAAATATTTTTATCCGAAATTTCTAGTCAAGTTAAATATAATTTCAAAATAAAGTTGTATTACGTTAAAATCCAACGAAATATTGCGCGCGCAACAAGTAATGAAATTAAAATTTTCAAATTCCAAAAATAATATATTTTTCAAACTAATTACGTGTTTGGTGCATAGTAACTGTCCAGTTATTATAATTACATCCCATTTATTATTTCTTAAAGTCCATTTTCTTGTTAAGCCTAATGCATACCTCCTAGGAAAGTTTGCAGCCCAGCTGGGCGGAGAATAACAAATTGACCCGGATATTGTGTACAACTGTCGGCCCAGTTGCATTGCTGATGTTGAAAAAAAGGCCTGTGTAGTACAGTACAACCTAACATGGTTACTCAGCCCACATTCAGCGACGCCGGAAAGGCCCAAACAAGGCTTCTGTACAACTTTTTGAAGTCACTGAGCTCAATTAATAACTTAAGAAAAAAGTTAGATTACAGTGGAACCTAATTAAAAGCTGTCACGAGCAAATAAATAATTCAACGGGTCCCACTTGTGCGTGTGCGCGCGTGTGTGCGTGTGTGTGTGTGTGAGAGAGAGAGATAGAGAGAGACCCATCGGTCGATGCTCGTAAATACATCTTTCAGCCATATGCATTGCTGATGCTCAGTAAAAACTTATATAGTCGACACAATCATATAGAACATCATAGCACACTGAACTTGCATACAAAAATTTCACGCAGGCGGCACAATCAAGATGGAAGCAGTGGATCACTACGGGAAGGGCTATGTTGAAACCAATGAAGTCGTACATAACGGTCCATCGTCTTTATCAATGATGGGGAAATATCTTGAATGTTGTGCAAAGAAAACAGAGAGACAACACAATAAGTTCTGCTAGCACATTAAGTTGACGTACAACCCTTTCTAAAAAAAGTTCAGGTACAAAATTAGAATAGGTCACAATCAAATGTACTGGCATATCAGTGCTTCACACCCATAGCTCGGATTTAACTAGTATCTCACAAGATTCAGTTGTTACCTCAAATTAGAGCACATCCAGGCAGCCAACCCTGCCTCTTCTCCCAAAGAAGCAGTGGCCTCCGCCGCGCGATGGAGTAGGCCCTGTGCCATCCATCGTTCCGAGCAACACGGGGAAAGTCTGACGTTGACTCCTGTAATGGACGTCGTCGACGGACCCTGGCACCAGCGGTGGCGGCAGGACTTCGATTGATGGATTGACCACTTCTTTGACATGCACGAACACTCGATACAGGTACATCCCTAACGTGGTCCGCGGAGGCCTTGCTGGCGATGAATAGTACAACCCCGATTCCTGCACCAGTATATCAACACCAATCACCTTCGGTATGGTGGACGGCTTCTTCATCCATGCCATAACCGTCAGAGCCCAGCTGTCTGGAGGAACAAACATACTTACGAGCTCACCTCCAAGGTCGTTGATAAGCTCGTTCATGGACTCGCTGTTCCAAGCACATCGAGGCATGCCGTGGAAGGTAAGCTTTGTTAAAAACTCAAGCTCAGAGGGCACCGAGCCCCATCCTGGGTGCCACCGATCAAAGCTCACCAGCGTGCCATCGCAGAACAAACGCCGGGAAGATTCGAACACACGACTGCAGTCGAAAGTTGTCCGGAACCTGACGAAGAAATCAGCCGGTGGCGGACAGACTTCGACGAGCAAGTCACTTATTTGGATGCCGTGCGCTATGCCAACAGCTTGGACAAGGTCGTCCGGTGAGACGGGAGGCTGGTCGCCGTTGATGGTTACCATCAGCACTTTGCCGGCAAACTAGCCGTCAAGCGCCGCCATGCCACTGTTGAGCGACAGCACGCAGCGACCGAAGGCAGGACGGACCTCAGGATCTCCGGCTCGGGGATCCGTGTTGACCGGCGACATGATAGTGCGCTTGAGTACAGGGAGTACAGGAGGGGGATTTGGGGGAACTGGAGTAGGAATCGAGATTCCAGAGGTGGGGGAGGGGCGGGAGACTGGGGATGAAAAGGTAGCATGAATTTCGAGCACGCGCCAATATGCTCTCGGCGTGCAAGCGCACGAAAACACCGGTGGCGCCCACATGTCGGCCTAAGAGTCCTTATTCTTTCTTTTTTGGAGAGCCCGGCCTTTTTTTCAGGATCTTTTGAGAGCCCGGCCTGAGAGTCATAATTGACCTGTTTGGCATTGCGTTACTACTTGGCCCATATTCAACGACACCTCACTGGCCCAAACAAGTGTACATCATCGAAAAGACACTGAGCTCAGATTATATAACTTGAAAAAAGGAGATATACTCTGAACACTGGAGAATGGTGATGCCCTCATTTAGCCGACCAGTAGTTCGAGACAATAAACATTTCGAAACAACGATATATACAACATTCAAACACTGACTAGTGACTACTACTGACATAAACAGCAAGGCATGATAATTCATAAGAAGTCTTGCTACACCACCAAAACGCACCCATCTGCAGCGCTCAGACTCTCGTGATCTAGACGAGAATGACATTCTAAACAGAAGCAACTATTACATAGTAAGAGTGACATAGACGGGGATGACCAAATGACAAGGAATATGCATAACAAAAGAAAGAACTACCCATCCAGAACCAGCAGCAAAGACAACAAAGTCATTCGAAGAGATGATCCAACACCATCATAATTTGCAGCCCCGCTTCAGCGACCAGTGATCCGGAGACACCAGTACTCCACCCTTTCAATACAACAGCCCAATTACCTATCAACCTGAAGGCTTGAACCACATCACTTCCTGTCATAATTGAGACATCCAAGGATCAAAGTTAATCCGGATGCCTTTGTCATTCTCACCTTCTTTTGGCTGCAGGCTGTATCGTTGACAATCAGGGGAGTTTGCTCCCGAACTCCTAGGGCTCGCCATGTAGACACAGTTTTCCATAGCAAACAGAGCCTCTCTGCCATCAAGGTCCTTGCCAACGGTGATCTCCTGGTTAATCGGATAATTGAGTCCGAGAAACAGAGAGTGTGAACCAAGGCTGTTTACCCGCCTCCAACTAAAAAATCCTAAAGGCCCCAACAAGCTGGTATCCTGCTCATAGACGTAACAACCACTGTCCGGATACTCATGTATTACATGGTGCTTGTATACAGTGGGGTTTTTGCAATATAACTTTTCCGGCTCATGTGTCCGAATGATCATCAGTCTTTTGCCGTTGTCTGATCGAGCGAGGAACCAGTTGTGATTTCCTGTTTTTGGCAAAGGTGGTGTGATTACAAAGGGCAGTAACTGTAGGGACACTGCATCATATCAAAAAGGACATGCATTGTTAATGTAAGATCAGCATTGTTTAGAGTATGAGTAGGATAATGCAAGAAACATCATTGATATGTCCCTGTTGGAACTGGGAGGAAAATACAGGGAAATGTATACTGGGTTCGAAAATATAGAAGTGCCATGCATGGTTATACTCATGTTATCTCACAATCGATTCTTCACAGGAAACTACCATGTCATGCATGTTATGTACTCCCTCTGTTCCCAAATATTTGTCTTTCTAGGCATTTCAAATAGACACAACATATGGATGTATGTAGACATATTTTAGAGTGTAGATTCACTCATTTTGCCCCGTATGTAGTCACTTGTTAAAATCTCTAGAAAGACAAATATTTGGGAACGGAGGGAGTAATCATGTTCTGTCCTCACAAACAAATTCTTCAAGGTAACTAACAGACCATGCATTGTTATATACTCGTGTTCTGTGGGCAAAATTTTTGTGAGGATATTATTCTAGCCATTGATTGCTGAAGGGCGAATATAGGTATGTACACATGGTAAGCATTGCAGGATTTCACTACTTCCAAACATAGAGTTCTCCATATGCACATTTACTTCCCTAATGTATGGTTAGATGAAACCAACAGTGTGGTGCATGTTTCTACATCATGAAAATGAGGAAACTAACATGGCCATTGATACACACTCATATTTAGTAGTAGTATATAGATTACTGTAAAATAAGGATAATATCCATATATTCCTAACCGTTTGATTATTCAGGGTACAAATTGGCTGTAATGACATGGTCACAATCGCATGAATTAACTCATTCCAAATATAGCTGATTTACGACGTCTCTAATACATTGCCATAGTTCTACTCAAATTCTGCTCAAACAGGGATATGCCAATCATCACAAAAAGTTCAAACAGTGTCATGGTGTCATCATTAACATGAGACGGAAACAACTTACACGCGCCGTCCCAGCAATACATGGTGTCATCTGCTTTGTCGACCGCGTAGATGATGCCATTGTGTTCAATAGCATCATGGAAGTGTGTATCAGCTTTGACGATGATCCACTGCGAGCCGAGTTGTCTCCAGCTAAAGAAGGCACCGGCGTAAAGATAGGCGAGTCCGCGGTCGAAAGGCAATTAGCTTGAAGTCTGCGTAATTCGCATGTCGTGTGGGCACTTGGCAGATTACAATCTTCTGCAAAGCAAGGTCCATCCAACTGACGTAGTAATCTAGATGACTTGGACCGCGATGGTAATACTCTATATAATCCAACGGAGGAAGGATAATCTCATGGGAGGTCTGGAAGTTCACGAGCACCAACTTTTTACCGTCTTCTCTGAAGGCAGCCATCTAGTGGGAGTTCATGCCGACCCAGTACATACCTGCCAAGAAGTTTCGGGCGATGGTGATCGGATCGATGTCGAGGGAAATGATGTACAACGACCCACTACATACCTGCAAAGAAGTTTCGGCTAATGGAGATCGGATTGAAGTCGAGGGGCATCATGCACGCCTCCGTATCATGGTGAGCCAATCTCGCAAGACCAGATAGCAGCAAGCAGGGTGTCTTGAAAAGCTTAGGCCTCGCTTCGACGATGGCCGTGTGCATGTCCCTCGAGCATGCAACCAGTTCCAGGGCGCTCAACATATCCATACACGAACAACAGAGGTCGAGGATGTCACTGGGGAGATTGCTCCAATCGCGGCTCATATGGATGCTGCGCGGTTCGCGTTCGGCCATGGTGGAGTTTGGAAGGGGGCTTGATTTACGGGGGAGAAGGATGTCGGTGCTGGAGTGGCTAGCGAGGGAATAGTGGTACTGGGGGAGGTGAGTGAGGCGACGGTACACGGGGGCACAGTGAGATGGAGACGGAGACGGAGACAGAGACGGAGAAGGAGATGGAGATGGAGTGGTGCTATGGGAGCGGAGAGGGAGACGAGGCGAGGCGCCAATGTGCTGTATAGTGGCGGTGACAGACTGCACAGTCCATAGGGTGAGGCTGACTTTGGTAACCCGAACACGCCGCCTGGACTAGTGTCAGGCGCAGGGTGTTGTCACTTCACTGTGAGGACCGGATGAATAGTATTTTGACCATCAAGTGTACCACAGTTGTACTACTACTACTACTACTACTACTACTACTACTACTACTACTACTAGTAGTAGTAGTAGGAACATGAGTACTCCAGTATTGTATAGAGGAAATAGGTCTCCCGTGCTAGCATGCCTGTTCATTTCATCGTTCAGATATCATCCATATTGCGAGCAGAACCAAATTCTCGTGCATGCCCAATCAACGCCCTGCCGCGATGCATGCAGTGGTCGTTCTGGTGCATCAAGGACGGCATGCAGATCGTTCCACACTTGAGAAGAGGAAAAATGGAAAGGTAGAACGCGGCAGCAGAGGAAGAGAACGCTGGCTAACGAGGCTGGGAGGGGATCGAGCAGGAAGTTAATGCTCCACGCCTAAAGGTTTTGGGAAAACCTGATTTTCATACGGTGACTTATACTCACCTAAACGGATGGAGTATTCCTTAACCAGAGAATGTTGTGTCTCCCACTCACGCGCTCAAAAAAAAACTACGACACATTTTTTTATCTGTTTGCATAGGTCCCACCTATCAGGAAGGATGGGCACATACACGAACAGGTACGACTCATCAGTCTACCCGCATAGCCTTTTCGTTTAGTCTACCTAGCCGTCTAATCAACTGCCTACACGCCACTTCTCCCATTTACTTCTCCATCAGGAACCGATTCTCCTCGGCTTCTTCACCTCCCCTTCGTCTTCATTTGCATCCAAACCCCACTGCGTTCACATTGTTTTAACCTCTTTAAATAATCATCTACTACTTCAGTTAGACTAGCCATCTAATCCTAATTCTCCAAACCATAGCCCTCCGTTCCAGCGGTTCCAAATGGCGAAAGAGATCGAGATGCAGGTTTTTAGCGTCCAACATGTCCTCGTCGAAGGCTCGATGCGCATAGTTGCCACCATCACCGTCCACCCAAGGGTTGTTCGGCAATGGATCAACAATGTATCCAACTCCCTCGAAAAGGTAGAGACGAGGGTCATCGGTCTCGACGCAGAGTACACGGAGTGTGCCCCTGGGAAGATCCAGCGCGCCGCCGTCCTTCAGCTGTACCTCGAAGATGATGTTTTGGTGTACCACATCATACACTCGCCCTCCATACCAGGTGAGCTTCACGATTTCTTGTCTCGGGAGGACGTATACTTCTGTGGGGCAGCCATCGAAGGGGACAAACAGAAGCTGGAGCCATATAACCTTGATTTGAAAAGCATCGCTGACCTACAAACCAGAATCAAAATTCCTGTAGAAGATTGTGATAAACAGACACCATCCCTATTCAACGTAGCAAATTTTGTGCTCGGTACAAATCTTCAGAAGGGTGACGAGACGGTGGCATTAAGGTCGTCTGGATGGGAGAATTATCCCTCGACGTACGAGCGGATAAAATATGCTGCCCTCGATGCCCGTGTGAGTTTCGAGATAGCTGCAAGGTCCAAAGAGCTTGTTGCGAAGCCGTCTCCCACAGAGAATGAGAACAAGAAGAAGAAGAAGAAGAAGAAGAAGAAGAAGCAAAGGCTGCACCAGTAGGAGGGCATTATGGATGGATGAACTATTTCCTCTCTTGTACAAAAAATTATTCCCTCTCGGTGTATAATGATATAGATGGACTATTTCGATGGTGTGCATGTCTTTGGAACAGAGTAGTAGCGTGGGTCCGCTTGACTATAAGGAACTATTTATCCGCATATATAGCTTTCTCAGCTACTCCTTCCAGTGATCGGTATGCAGTGCATGTGTCCGTAGACATGACAGCTTGTCCATGGAAGTTCAACTACGGCGACCATCACGTTTCATCTCGCGATTCCCACGACGCCTCTCCAACCCACGGCACCACGCCCCCCGACGTGCGCCTCACCCCTCTCGGCCGCACCGCCCCTCTGCCTTTGTGTGCATGACATGTGGGCCACCTAAAATGCGGCGAGCATCAAGTTTCTACCACAGCCACCCGCGATTCCCACGACGCCGCTCGAACCCATGAAACCACACGTCTCCCGACCTGCGGCTCACCCCTCTTGGCCCCACTGCCCCTCTGCCTACGGGAGCATTACATGTGGACCAGTCACCTATCGGGTCCACATGTTATTGACTCAAAGGTAGGTGTAGTAAGGCGCTGAAGCTCAGTCCCGACGGCCCTGAGAGGGAAATGTAACTCCTGCGCCAGGGCTTGTGGTGCTCCCGCAATACGAACTCGTGCCAAACTCGAGATTTGTTTCTTTACTATACATGCACGGAACGATTTAATGGACATTGTAATCTCAACATGTGATGGGGAGCTCTAAATTTGAATTTGAAACTTATAAAACAAAAAGATTCAAAACAAATAAACTGGGAGAGAGGGAGTATATCGTAGGATGTGTCCCATACAAAATAAGTCCCCTGGTTTGTCACCGCGAAGATGCGGTTAGAAAGGAGCACAGCTTCTTCCTACTCGTACGGCAACAAATCGGCCGCAGACAGCATGGTCCGCCTTTGACCGCCATGTGCAAGGTTCGTGCTATCTTATTCAATCTCACCGTGGTTCCATCGTACCAATTCATGCGGTGGCCCGTTGCATGGCTGATCCCAATGTTGGACAAAGGTTCTAGGGGAACGGTGTCACCGTTGTAAATGTTGTGCAAATTGATGTTGGTACCCTCCCGTACATATGCAAGCCAATCTCCACTCGCACTGAGCCTAACCTGTGAAACAGTGGGCAGGGGGAGAATTAGGAAATCGACACGGAAGTAGTCATTAGAATGCATTTACTACGTGATCAAACTCATCTTACCTGCTCATCGGAGGAAATCCGAGTGCCCCTCAACGTCGGCATCTCAAGGGGCGTCAACTTGCAACTACGGCCACGCCGCGCTGGAGAGACCCCCAAGGAAACATCCTCGTGCGTTCCACGGAACATCAAGATGCATTCGTATGAGTAGTTTATCTTGTGAGTGAAAAGGATGAACGAGGCAAGGCCTCTAGAGATAGAGATGGACACTACTACTACCAATGTGCTGGCCCGTGCGTTGCAATGGATCCAAAGTAGTAGAATAATACTTGTTCACGTGCTTGAAATATAAACACTCTAGTTTTGATATACATGTGTCAGCAGACATGACAGCTTGTCCATGGAAGTTGAACCACGGCGACCATCACGTTTCTTGTTTCTACCACTGCCACACCCACACGCGATTCCCACGACGCCGCTCCAACCCACGGCACGACGTCCCCCGACATGGACATGGATCCTCTGACGTGGCTATCACTGCCTTGCCCTGCCTTTCCTTCGCTGACAGGTGGGACCCACGCTTATGGGTCCCACATGTCAGTGACAGAATGGTAGGATTGTTCGCGTCAGGGGATCCTCATCCCCCCGACGTGCCCCTCATCCCTCTCGGCCCCACCGCTCCTCTACCTTTGTGTGCATGACATGCGGGCCAGCTGAACTGCGGCGACCATCAACTTTCTACCACAGACACACTCGATTGGACGCGGTTTTCCTGCTCCGCTGCTGTGCTCCGATCCGTACTCCCGCACCATCGAATTTTCATCCAGCGGCTGTGAAACATTTCGTCCCGGTCATCAATCCTCAGCTGTAGTACTTATGTACTACAGGTAGTACCCGCCGGTGTGGCCATCTACGCCTCGTAACGCCCCGACGCCCAGCTGTGGCACCCTCGCCATGGCCACGCCACCACCGGCCGGTTCATCTCGAACGAGTGAGTCACGAACCACGCCACCACCATGAGAATGATATGTGGGCCAGCCGCATTTAAGGTCCGCATGTCATTGACTCATAGGCCGGGCACTAAGCCACTGAAGTTCGGTCCCGTGGGCCCCGAGAGGGAAATGTAACTCCTGCGGCAGGCCTTGTGGTTCTCCCGCGGTACGAGCTCGTGCCAAAACTGGAATTTGTTTCTTACTACTACCAACTAGTACTAGTAAGGTACACGTGCATTGCATGCATGAGATTCTGCTGGTTTGTGCATTATGCTTCTACATGTGGAGCTTTCTGGATTCTAACATTTGGCAAAATCTGGTGGAATGTAAGGTTAGGCAAGTTTGGTTAAGCTAGGTGAGTGTTTGGTTCAAGCCACACCTTAGGCAAGCCACACTAAGGCCCCACATGAGATACACACAAAAATTTGGCAAAATTCCCTTAGGCTTGCCAACTTGTGGCTCTCATTTTGAAGAACTAATAACTTTGCCTAAGCTTAGTTGTGGCAAAGTTAGTCATGAATTAAGTTCAACCATGGAGGCTTCTAGATTATACATGTGGCAGAATCTGGTGGATGATATCCAACGGCTAGTAGTGCTCGGATTTGCCATCTTTGTACCGTCGGATTGGCTTCATCCAACGACCAACTTTCAAAGTTTTTCACACACTATATAGGGGGTATAGATATAGATGTGCCGGTCCGTTGCAATGGATCCAAAGTATATCTATTTAGTGGAGTGCACTCTAAACACATTATCTATTTATTTTTCTCTAACCTTCCGTAGCCATGCAACCAAGCCACATAAGCTTCATGGGTGCCCCCCACATCATATTATTCATACTACGTTGATTGAAAAAAAGATAAATCACCCAAAACAAGATCTTCCCGTTTTTTGTTCCTACGATGTTGTGCCATGCACGTACCTACTAGTTGTATAGTGGTAGTACTAGTAATATAGTATTAGGAGTACAAACTTGGTACTAGTAGGAGTAGTACTAGTACGGAATGCTCCTACTCTATCAAAAAGACCCGTCTAACACCAAATTTCTTGGCTTCCGTGCTACAGCTAGATCTTCCCCTTGTTTCTGTTTTCCAACCCGGCGGCAGGCGGGTGTCGGTTTGCTCAACGGCGATCCCACATGAAAGTGAAAATGCTAGGCAACACGCCTTCCCTAAGCTATGTGTCGTGCCGGACGGGCCGTGTTGTACTCCCGATTCCCGGGCGTGTGGGGGTGCGACGCGAACGCGGCAGACATTTTCCTTTTACCAGCAATGTGCCCGTGCGTTGCGACGGATCCAAAGTAGTAGAATAGTAGTATTTGTTCACAAACTTGAAAGAAATCACTATTGTTTTGATATACTCCTAATATATTACTCCCTCCGTACCTAAATATTTGTCTTTTTTGAGATTTCAAATGGACTATCACATACGGATTATATAGACATATTCTAGTGTTTCTAGCAAGATGCCCGCGTGTTGCACGAAGTTGATGGAAAAGGTAAGCACAACTTATAAATTGACGGATGGAGTACTAGATACAGTTTTGCATATAATTAAGCAAAGGGATCGCACATGTCGGTATTGACTGGAACGAGAATGCAACAGCACAATAAGAATTAAGGCCACAATGATGCGATCGCAGTGGTGGTTACAGAAGGCAAGAAGAAAGATGGATCCACGAACGTACGACCTCCTCCTCCTCAACTTAGTGCGCCGGGCCACCGACCGACGGCTAAGGAGCGGCGGCTTTTGTGGCGAGGTCGAGGTGCTTCTCAGCAAAGGCATCCAAGGCTTCCAGCCGGTTGAGGAAGGCCAACGTCGTAGCGTCCTCACTGGCCTTGTAGATACCTATGTACACGATTTGCTCGTACACGTGGATGTGTAGGTCGACGAATTCTTGCAGGGTGAGGCGCCTCGCGGCGAGCGCGACCTCCAGGTGGACATTCTTCGTGGCGTCGGCGGGCAGTCGCAGGGCCACCAGTGCTTGAAAGAGGTTCCGACCATGGAGGCCGATTAGGGTGGCAGGCAATGAGGAGCTCGGGCGCGCGGGCTGGAGGAGTACGGCGATGTCGTCCGTGAGCTTCTTGAGGACGGTGAACTTGTTGCTAGTGGCAACGATCATGTGGTCCAACTGAGAGTCGTAGTTGGCGTCGACGGCGGCCATCCACCAGCCGGTCTCCAACACCGTCTGGAGACGATCCTTGGTGCCATGCCGCAGGCCGACGTCGTGGACCATTTGGCGCAGCCGCTGGCCGCTCACGCGCATCGCCGCCATGGGTCTGGAGTGAGCTCTTTTGCGCTTAGTGTAGGTGCTTAGGCAAATGCTTAGGTGCGTACGATGTGGTAGATGCATTGGAATGGAGGGGCGCCATTATATGAGGGCAATGAGGGCAAACTGCGTTGCATTCACATCGTGCAGCCTCTTTTCCCGGACCTCCTCCCATTACTTCCCTCATGCATTAATTGAAGGAGGATGCATTGGCCGTTCAACATATCAGGAACCGCTACTCCCTCCCTCGTCTGCATTAAAGCCGTATCGGGAACTGCGCCGCCCGCTGTCAAATCGAATACTCCCTCCGTCTAGGTGAGTATTAAGTCATCTTATGAAAACCAAATAGTAAACACATAGGCGTGGTGCATTAACTCTCATGTTGTTTCTTATTTGTTGACATAAATAGAGGAATCAACCAGCAAGAGATGTGGGGCTTGTATGCTTTTAATGACTTGAGACTATCAAACATGACATGCAGGGGTCAGTTCATTGCACAAGAACAAATACAACCCACGTCAGTACACGCGCATCTTATATAGCATCACATCCAATGGCTATAAAAGATGAATGAGACCAAATTATATCTCATCTAGATGAGTTCTAGCAAAACTGTATTAATAATACTTAGTACTCCTGCGCCATGTATCATATATTAGTATCATGTAGTACTTTATTTATTGCCATGTATGACACATAGTACTCAACTCTCTCTCTTTCTTCATTTAATTCTATGACACCTCATCAAAATTGCTAAGGCTAGTACCATTACAACCAGCCTTAGCAAATACTAAACATTAAGTTCTCTCGTTTTCCTCTCCACCTTGGTCACCTAGACGGAGGGAGTATACTGCGCGGGCTTTTCCTGCGCGGTAGGCGGGGCAGTTCCGCCTAGTCGGTTCGACAGAGACGCGAGAATACGAGGGAGTAGGCTGCTGCAAACGTAGGGCTGTGTGATTTGACAGCGAGTTACTGCTGGACAGGTGGGGCCCCATGATTTGACTTGCCATTATCATTTTAACTGCGGCGCTACGACAGGCGTGAGTCTCCCGATTCCTGACCACCTCCATACAGGTGCCTCTCCCAATGCTCCACCATGTAGTAGAGGCTGGCTCTTGCATGAGAGCCCACTTCTCCACTTTTTCCTTGCCTCTCTTTCCTCCACATATGCAAAAATGCCATGTAAAGCGCACTATTGCACTTACTTGCTCCTACAGGTGCTTAAGCTTGCCACATAGGCATAAAGTCTGATGTGGCAAGTTAATCAAGAAGAGAGAGACTAGTTTGGTGACCCAAGGAAGAAACGGTGCTAAGCGCGTGTACCTAGGTGAAAAGACAATTTTGAGTCTATAGCTAATTAAATGAAGCAAACTTAGCAACACCATTTCATACATACTAGTATTTCTTACATTTCATCTTTTAGTTGGTATAGTACTACCACTCGTTTCTTCACATTATATACGTACAATATATATGGCCAACATCATATAGCCAGCGGTTTAGTTGTCAAAGAATTTCAGGGTGCTTAGTTTTGTCAAAGAATTCCAGGGTGCTTAGTTTTATTTGAGGGGTGGGTTGTGCACTTGTGTTGGACACCATTATTGTGACAAGCCTTTTTATTAGTACTATATGCATAATTTGGCGACGAGCGCTCTCTATATGTACACCTTTTTTAATTTCAAGTTTTGCTCCATGGCGCAATCCATCGATACTACTACTGTACAAAAGTGGAGTATATACATCTTTTAAAAGGCTAGAGGGCGGGGCAGCCTAGCTCGGTCGGTTTCACGAGATGCGAGGGCCTTTGTGATTTGACGGCTCATTACTGCTGTCAAATCGAATAGTACTGCGCCGCCCGCTGCACGCCCGGTGCCTCCATTAAACCCCTCCGTTAAACCCGCATGCAAACCGAGAATCCTATTCCTGCCACACGTCCGTTCATGAGCGGGCCGGAATTAAACGCAACATCGGCCGAGCTCCTCCCGTCCGCCCTCAGTTTAAACGAGGCCAGACGCCGGCCAAGCTCCTACCGTCCGCCCTCTATTTACACGAGGCCAGACAGACAGCGGGCAAGAATCGCACCCCTCCGCCGCTCCCCCATCTCCTCCTTCACCATTTTCTCCACTCTTCCGATGGCTTCCGATGAGCCGTTCTCCGGCATATTACCCGGCTGGGTGGCCCGCCGAGCCCTTCGGATACAGGCGAGGCCGCTCGGTGCTTCACCAACCTCGCTTGGCCCGACGGAGCCAGTTGCCGCCCCAAGCAGGCGCGTGGTTCAGCAACTCGCCACTCCAATTCAGCTCGATGAGGAGTGGCGAGTTGTTCCACAACGGCACGGCGGCTAGCACGCCGGTACGAGCGCTGTCGCTGCCGCGTCGTACGGCGCCACCAGTGTCTGCGGTGGCCGCGCCTCCCGTGTCTGTGGGCGCGCCTCCCGTGCCTGCGGCAGCGCCATGTATGCAGAGACAGAAGCCGGGTGCGTGGAGAGCGACGAGTCGGTGGCCAGCTTCTCCGTGTCCGCCGCCATCATCGAGGAGAAGTAGAACACGGGAGGCCGCCGCCACTTGGGACCCATGAAGGCCACCGCCGAGGCGACGACCGCGGATTCAGGTGGTTTCTTCGCTGCTTCGTCTCTTCCGAGGACCTTCGTCGACCCCGCAAGTGTCTGACAGACATGAGGAAGACAAAGGGATCCGCGGGCGGCCATTTAGAACTAAAATAAGTCTAGATACATCCATTTCTAGGACAAGTATTTCCGGACGGAGGGAGTATTAATTATACAAGAGAGCCGGATTGGCACCTCTTAGTTCATGTAAATGTAATGAAATCCATCATGTTTATATGAAGATCCGGCTTTTTTATACGAAATCCTTCATGCTTATATGAAATCAGTCCGTGTTTGCACGAATTTCATCTGGTTGGTTAGAGTTGTAAAAATGTATGCCGCTGGCGTTTGATGTCGTCCTCCGCTTAAGGAAGCCGGAGGAAATTCGCCGGCTGCCATTGGAGATGCTCTTTATGCTGGAAATAATAGGGTGACATCCAATCCATTTGAGTTAATTGCCTGTATGATTGTCCCTCTGTAAAAAGTTAATTGCATGTACAGTGTACACGTGACTTGCAGGGTGGCTACAGCTTCGTACAGAAAGTTAAAAAGAAACAAGTCCATCCTTAATCCTGTATGCTAAGTACTCCGTGGGTTCCACTGTCAGTACAGTAGCGAAAGAAGTATATATTAAATAAGTAGAGTAATATATAATATAAAAATATAAAGTTAAAAGACAGAATTCAAACTCATGTCATCGCGTTGCGAGCATCCGGCGCTAACCAGCCCAACACATTTTTGTTGTAGACCATGCCGGAGATATATCTCCATGTCTACTCTTATATATACTCCATTTGTTCCTAAATATTTGTCTTTTTCAGATTTCAAATGGACTACCACATACAAATGTGTATGTAGACATATTTTAGAGTGTAGATTCACTCATTTTGCTCCGTATGTCTTTTCAGGAAGGGGTCAAATTTGTCCTTGATTTATTTATGAGGTATCCAGATGGCACTGCACCGCCAAGAAAAGAGGGTAACATCAAAATTATGGACTACTTTTTTGAGTATGTTGGTAAGGTCCGGTCATAGTCACTTGTTGAAATCTCTAAAAAGACAAATACTCCCTCCGTCCGGAAATACTTGTCATCAAAATGGATAAAAGGAAATGTATCTAGACGTATTTTAGTTTTAGATACATCTCTTTTTATCCATTTTGATGACAAGTATTTTCGGACGGAGGGAGTAGAAAACAGAGTTGGTGATGATGGTGTGCGTGCCATCCTGGAATATAGGCCGTCGGATTATATCTAACGGATAGGAAAGAAACTATGGAAATTTTGCAAAAATATACCCACACGTCTCTCCACGTTCGCAAATAAGGCCTTCCCTCGTTCAACCTTTTCTCTCACAAGATAAACTACTCATACAAATGCATCTTGATGTTCCGTGCAACGCACGGGCAGCTAGCTAATTTCTTTTAAAATAGTTGCTGCGATAATTGGGTTGAAGTGATATATTTTATGTCTGCCCCGAATGATTTCAGATTCACTAGTAGTAACAACGAAAAGGTTGCCTTGTTAATTAACAGAAAACAGGGTGAAAACTATCACATGAGGCCGGTAAAAACAAGGCACACTGGGTTCAGCGTCATCGTCACTACAGCTGTGCGCGCACGAGAAGTCTACATATCGAGGGGGCTACCGAGCGAGGCACCGAGACACAATGTTTGAGAGAGAAACCAATTGACAGATTATGATCAGATCGAGTTGTCACCCTTCTGCTGTCATTGTTGGGGGGAGGGAGAGAAAGACGTATCGAGAGTGTGCGCGGTAGGCACAGAGGCACAACTAGCGAGTGTGTGTGTGTGTGTGTGTGTTTGAAAGAGGAGTAGATATATTATTATCAAGATCGATGTGCCACCCTACTCCTTCGGTGCCGGGTAGTGTGTGTGTATGTTTGAGAGAGAAGCCAGTCGACAGATTAGTATCAAGATCGAGGTGTCACCCTACTCCTTCGGTGTTGGGAAGTGTGGGTGTGTGTGTGGGGGGGGGGCAGTGACACTCACATATCTCTACTCTTATAAAAAACAGAGTTGGTGATGATGGTGTTCCTGCCATCCTGCAATATAGGCCATCCGATTTATATCCGACGGACAGGAAGGAAACTATTGCAATTTTGCAAAAAGATACCCACACCCCTCTCCGCATTTGCCAATAAGGCATTCCCTCATTCATCCTTTTCTCCCACAAGATAAACTTCTCATACAAATGCATCTAGATGTTCCGTGCAACGCATGGGCATCTTGCTAGTAGGGAGAAGGAGTTTGTGTGACACATATCTAGCTATATTAAGGGATAGGTAGATAGCATATGTGTGAGAGACATTATTATACTTTGAGACATTAGTGGCTGTGGGTGGGCGGAATTAAAGGGGTGGGCATGTTAGACATAGAGAGCATGTGTGTTTCTGTGTGAGAGACTTGTAGGACGGGGTAGAAAGACGAATTTAACCCTAACGGAGGGAGAGAAATACACGAAGTGTGCGTGTGTGATTCCGATACCCACAGGGAAATGAGATATGTATGCGTGTGAGAGAGATTGCACAATTCATTCACGTATCACTATCTAGCGATCGTGGACGTGCATCGCTTGAACATAAGTCAATATGTACTTCGTATCGTGGCCAAAGGTACAATATCGATTCAACGCTATAAAGATTGGACACTCACATATCACATTTTTTTCTATTTAAATAAACCTTTTCAGTTGTGCATGCCAAAGTTACAGTGATGTTTCTTCAAACAACCAATGTAGCTATCATGTATATGCACCATTGTTACTCTTGCATTCAAATTCATTAGTCTTGGATGATTTAAGTTTCTATTTTGAAGTAATATATGTAATATTCATATATGAATTCAACGGGTACGCAATTTATGAAATGGAGGCTATGTAATCATATGAGGTAACACTTTTACGTAGTTGACTACAATATCCATTTCTTTTTGTGCGCCTCTACACTAACATGTCAATGCATTATGTTTAAAGTAAATAACCAATGGCACTAAATTATCTATTTACACGAGAAATACATAGGCTGAGCGTTTGATCCCTTTTTTTGTGAACGCGCCACTACACCCATACGATTAGCCGCGCCCGTGTGAACGTCCAAGTTATCGGCGCATCATCCCGAGTTATTGTCTTTTTTTCTGGGGTGGACTTCACACCAGTTATTAACTGTTGACGCGTGCCCCGTGTACACAGTCTAGCATGACCTTCCCGCTAGCACGGTCCAAAATTAGTTGAAACTGGATACGAACGATCCCGCGGGCAGCAAAATCTCCCGCCTCCTTCTAAAATTTCCGCTACCTTAGTCTTTAGCATGCGAAATCCCCCTTTTGTCCTTGGTGCACGGAGACCAACAGTTACAATACCGCCCTCATCTACATGATAGGTTGGGGCTGCTTTGGTAACTTCCAGTTCCCCCACTACACGGCACCCCCATTTCCTCTCCCCCTCCCGCAAAAACGACTAACTCCACATCACCAGAGCATCTTACATCACGCAGTCCGTACTTCATCGCCCTTTCTCCCCCCCTCTCGAAACCCTAGACTGCTCATCCACCGGCGTACCATAGCCCATTCACTGCTAGCGGCGTCCACCTTGCCGGATCTGCTTCCGCGGCCGCATCTACCCCTCCCACCTCCCCTAGAAACAAGTAGACTGCTCATCCACCACTGTACCACAGCCCATTCAGTGCCGGCCTTGTCCACGACGCCGGATCTGCTTCGCCGGTACTCTCGTCAACCGCCGCGCATCTGCAGCGGCTCATTCGTACTCCCCACCGGAGACGCTTCGTCCACACCCCCCGGAGCCGCCCCACCGACGCCCCCGTCGACGGACTCTGATCCTCTTCGCCGACACCTTCCTCAACCCTATCGGAGCCGCTTCACCGACACCTTCCTCAACCCTACTGGAGCCGCTTCGCCGACACCATCGTCAACCCTACCGGAGTAGCTTCGCCTATACCATTCTCAACCCTACCGGGGCCGCTTTGCCAACTCACAAGTCCACGGCCTCAGATCCGCTTCCTCGCACCCTCATCCAACCTACCGGAGCAGCTTCTGACACCCCGTCCACGGCCGCAGATCCGCATCGTCGACACCACCCTTAACCCAACCACCAGAGCAGCTTCTGACGCCCCGTCCACGGCCGCAGATCCGCATTGTCGACACCATCCTTAACCCAACCACCGGAGCAGCTTCTGACGCCCCGTCCACGGCCGCAGATCCGCATCGTTGACACCATCCTTAACCCAACCACCGGAGCAGCTTCTGACGCCCCGTCCACGAACGCAGATCCGCGTCGTAGACACCATCCTTAACCCAACCACCGGAGCAGCTTCACCTACGCCCTCGTCCATGGCCATAGATCCGCTTCGCCCACACCGTAGTCCACCCTACCGGAGCCACTCCACAAACACCCTACTCGACGGTTCTAGATCTCCTTACCGGACCCCGACAGCCAGCGCAATGTCATCACCCTCGACGTTTCTAACCTGATTCCCACCGTTTGGAGAGATGCCAAGCACCCGCCACGGCCTAGGTACTTGTCACCTTTAAACCCGTCCAGCATCACCTCCCCGATGTACTTCAAATATACTAACCGGTCGCTGTTACCTGTTATGCAGCTGGCAAAAACTACAAGGACAATGTTTCTTCTGGATCTAACAGCTTGGCCAACCAAGATCCTGGACTGAGGCATTGCTATGATCTTGTAAGCGCGTCTCTCTCTCTTGTATTGTTCTGTGCCTGCCAGCGTGCTTTGCTAGGATTTTCGAGCAGTAATCCCTTTGTGCAGACAATGATTTCTACTACTGCCTGCTAAATTAGATATGTAGATGTCATACATGATACTACCTCGTACCTCCGTTCCTAAATATAAGTCTTTCTAGAGATTCCACTATAAGCTACATACGGAGCAAAATGAGTGAATCTACACTCGAAAATGCATCTATATACATCTGTATGTGGTCCATACTGGAATCTCTACAAAGACATATATTTAGGAACAGGGCAGTACATTACACAAAATCATAGGTGGCATGTAGGAATTCTAGTGCACTACATTAGGCTCCCTTAGAGTGCCTGCTAGTCCAGCATACAGAGTCATGGCTAGTTTATGGTACGCACACAATCGTTAATTGGTGGTTTAAATATGCGCAAGGGATATGCAATGTAGTATCATGTAGAGATGTCTGAAATTAGCCGTGTCAACTTGCAGATAGGGTTACACAATGAAAAAGTACAAGATGTATGTGGTAATTTCATGGAACATCGCAAAAAAAGGAGAGGCAGCGGTGAGCCTATACAGTGTGCTATGGTACGTCACTCCTCCATTGCAATCATCGTGACATGTTATTTGTATGCCAGTTCTATTAGCCAAGTTTCTTAGGGACAATTATTACGAGTTATCCTAAGAAAATAAGCACCTGTGAATATAAGCTCCATGTAATAAGCCAACCAGTTCTTTTCATTGCGTTTTCAGCTTATCATTGGTATGATCAGTGGAAAGTCTAGATTGCATTATATTTTTTTCATTTTGCTGCCCATATGGAAATTAATTTGACTTCCAAACATCACAAATTGAACCCAGTGCAGTAATTAATATGATAGGAAAACAGACCATCACTATTTGCTCAAAATGCAAATACAAAGATACCATCTACTTGGCACAATCTACTTTGGTCAATGTTTTCCATAGAGATCCCATTGCCTAATTTAAACAAAGAACGCATGACCCACATTTAAATGAAGAACAATTATTTATTGAAATTCGATGGTCCAAGTGGCTGGTTATTATCGTATAGCAGCACCACCTGAAAGCATCATATAGCAGCAGCAGCTCATAGCAACTCATCATACAGCAGCAGCAGTCTGCAATTCATCATATACCAGCAGCAGCTCATAGCAATTCATCATATAGCAGCAGCAAGAGCAGCTCATAGCAATTTATCATATAGCAGCAGTAGGAGCAGCTCATAGCAATTCATCATATAGCAGCAGCAGGAGCAGCTTGTAGCAACTCATCATATAGCAGCAGTAGCAGCTCATAGCAATTCATCATATAGCAGCAGCAACTCATCATACAACAGCAGCAGCTCATAGCAATTCATCATATAGCAGCAGCAGGAGCAGCTCATAGCAATGCATCATATAGTAGCAGCAGAAGCAGCTCATAGCAATTCATCGTATAGTGGATCAGAATGAAAATTTGGCCAAAAATCAGAGGAGATCCTCACCTTGTTGGATGAGCTCATCCTTCAACAGCACCTCAAGGCCATGGCCTCGGAGGAGGGGAGGGGAATAAGGTGCCTTCTGCCGCAGTGTGGCATCAGCCGTAGTTGTGCAGCGCCCGCCGGAGTAGTGCGTTGGACGAACCACAGTGGAGCAGCTGCTGGAGACCATGAGAATGACGGGCGGCGCCAGAGGGAGGAGCAGCCAGGGAGATTTGCCCCTACCCGCCGGCCATGTAGCCTAGCTGGACATAGCATCGTCGAGGACCAGGCCAGATGGGACCAGTGGCGACGGCTTGCTGGAGGAACCCTAGTGCTGCAGGCAGGGGATCGAGGTAGAGGGAAAGGGGAGAGGAGATGCAAGCGGGCAGGGCAATGAATGCTTGCGTGTTTGTTTTTACTTGAGGGCTAGGTGTGACACGGGCGTCAGCAGTTGCATTTTGAGGGTAATATAGGCAGACAACAGAGTCATTTCACTATTCCCCTTCCCTTCAATTTTTAGTGAGGTTCTACCCGAAACACCCCCCTCCAAAGAGAAATTAGTTAAGCCCAAGCCCATAACTCAAAAATGACTTCTTTACATCTTTTATGGCTTATTTTGACAATATGCCCTGAAAAGGCGGAATCGAACTGGCCCTTAACCTGCAATTCAATTGTGCGTGCAATGATGAATCACTCCTGGCTGCTATCTGTACATTTAGGCATCATCATACGTGGCATAACCTAATACATGTGCATTCCATTGTAGAATCTGGAATATGCAATGTTTATGTTAGTTCATACGTTGCACATGACGTTTAAATGCCCCTTAAATCTGGTCAGTCAAGTGATGGTCTTTAAGCCTCCTTCTTTGCTTCTTTTCTTGATATGTAAGATTTTCTCACACATCTATTCAATTGCTTGTTTGCATCAGCCAGCCATACTAGGACTGTTTGCTTTGATTACTTGCTGTTCCTGACCTAACACTCTAACAGAGCTTCTCAATGATTTAAACACTAAGGGCTGCTGTAGTGGGGCCTTGTCTAACTCATAGGTGACATAAAGGTTTGGATGTACACTACAGTAGGCTCTCCAAGAGTACCTGGAGATCCAGTTCGAAGGTATGCCTAGTTTTTACATAGTGCAGACATAGTAAATGCTCATTTCATTGTGTGCAAGTGCAAGAGATGCGGCATGTTGCATTATGTGGTGTTGTTTTGTTATAATCTCATCCTTTTGTGTTCACAGACTGTAAAGTATGCATATTTATCTTCCAAGGAGACGAGTAACTAGTTTGTGTCACCTTGCAGAGGGGGTGCAATGAAGATAAGATTGAGGATTTCCAAGTACAAGATGTTAGGAAGGAGCCTTGCAAGAGAAGTAGGAGCTGCGCTGAGCCTCTTCAACCTGCTAAGGTAAGTCACTGTATGCAACTCAACAGTTTAATTCCTTGTTTGTTTCAGGCATAGTTAATTTTCTCTTTTCAATTGCTTTATTTGTCCTCAGTTAATGAGATGCCCAAATAATCATGCCTGATGTTCGGTACTTGTATCACTATTAGTTGACATAATTAAAGGCCTTACCATTTAATTACTCTGCCGAGGTGT
The DNA here is from genome assembly GCF_002575655.3 of Aegilops tauschii subsp. strangulata. Taxonomy (NCBI): domain Eukaryota; kingdom Viridiplantae; phylum Streptophyta; class Magnoliopsida; order Poales; family Poaceae; genus Aegilops; species Aegilops tauschii. Next base: position 329,001,234 of record NC_053040.3, read on the forward strand.
GCCTGAAGCTTTGAAGTCTTTTAACCAACTATTATTGCATGAGGCTCACAATCTAGTTTATACTACGCTAATGATTGCATAGTTTTGCCTGCTGTAGTATGTTTGTATGAAACCCTCTGCTGTTCATTATGCTCCCTAAGACTTTAATTGAGGCACATAATGGCCAACTGCTTGCTTACTTATACGCAACGTGCTGTCTAAAATTTGTAAATTGTCTGTGTTTTCGATTGGGCCCCAACATCATGCTCCTCTGGTGAGCTAAGAGGGATTTCTGTATGCAGGCTGCACATACTATCTTTTTTATAATTTTTAAAATATCACCCGCTTATGCTTCATGATGTGTAACATTTTTTTTGAAAGTGACGTGTAACATTATTGTTAGTCCTGTTTTGCCATGTAGTACAAAATAGTGTCTTGTTCGCTTCACTGTTGTAACTATATTTTTTCCCTAGTCATGTGTACTTACAGAAACATTTCAGGATGAAGTGACATCAACACAAAGATCTGCAAGCAGTGCGGCATGGCCGTTACCAAATGATTATGGATTGGAATTGGAATGTGCTGATGTTCTCGAGCATCAACTAGAGGTGGCAAGACAACGTGTACATGATTGTCAACGTATAATCAACAAGTTGAGACTGGACATGCAGGTATTAGATGCACGAGTCAAAAAATGAAACAAGACACTGAGGTAACCATGAAGGAATTGGAGATTTTGCAGACTGAAATTTGTGCTATCTGAATCCGGCCAATCCTATTTTCTGAAGAGATTATAGTTCAAATGGAGTTAAGTTGATGCGCATCCATGATGTATGAGCTGTATTTGCCCAGTGTATGTAATTTGCTGTTTGTGTATGCTTTATTATCACGTGTGCCGAACCATAATGCCCAGTGGGTATAATCGGCTGTAATTTCTTTATTGTATAGTGTAGGATTATTCTACCTTTCTATGCCTTGATCTCTTTGTTGTATAGTATTGAGTAGGATAATTCTTTGAATATGCTATATCGTTCAAACGTGGGCCAACTCACCCGATCATGGCCCTTCACGGGCCGTCGGATCCATGGGCCTTCTACGTCTCGTAGGATCCATGGGCGTTCTACGTCTCATAGGATCCATGGGCCTTGTACGTCTCGTCGGATCCATGGGCCTTCTACCTCTCGTAGGATCCATGGGCGTTCTACGTCTCATAGGATCCATGGGCCACCGACTCATTTATGGGTCTTGTACGGGCCTTTAATGGGCCGTAGACGGGCCTTTAATGGAAATCGTACGTTTTATGGGTTGACCATAACGGGCCGTTAATAGGCCGTATTTGGTGAAGCTATGAAAATGGCCCAACAGACTAACGGTCCACAAACGGGCCGACTGTAACGACGGGCTGAATTTGGCCCACAAGCAGAAAATGACAGTAATGGGCCGTAAGTAACCGAATGCTGCAAATGAGCCCAAGAATAAATGGGCCCTCAGAAGGCCGAACGTTAACTTGGGCTGGAAACGGCCCAACGGAATAACGGGCCGTTAATGGGTATAAAGTGATACACTGTTCATTACGGGCCAGTTTCACCACGGGCCGTTAATGGGTGTAAAGTAATACACTGTTCATTACGGGCCAGTTTCAGCACGGGCCGCTAATGGGCCAAGAGTTACAAAGGGCCTCATATGGGCCGAAAGACGTCATGGGCTATACATGGGCCAGAAGTGAAAACGGGCTGGAATCATATTGGATGGCCCAGATGACGCTACTGGGCCTAATTCGGATAGGGCGTAACGGGCCTTGGGTTAGCGGGCTGTAAATGGGCTATATGCGAACAGGCCGTTAACAGGCTTTCGATGGGCCGGCCCGCCAGCTTTTGACCAAGTCAAACAGGCCGGCCTTTTCACAGGAATGGGCCACTGTTGGGCCGTGCCACGTGTCGATGTATCATAGGCGCCTTCTGTCCAGTGAGTGGATGACATCTGTCCCAACGATGAGCCGACACGTGTTTCGTCTAGCCAATGATGATTTTACACGTGGAAAATCCCCATTGGTCGGGGCTATTAACGGGTTATCGGATCCAAAACCCGACCCGATAGCTTAACGGCGTTCCGTTACGGTGGATGCCACGTGTCGGTCACCCTTGACGAAAGTACTTCTCTGACGCGCGATTTATCGTCATGGAAGTGGACACTTCCGTGATGATAATTTTGGTAATGTCATGGAACACTTCTACGACAGCACATGTATGACTATCTTGATTCTGTCATAAATTTTTCATGGATGTACATGCATGACAAAAAAGGCGACCTACTGTGACAAACACGTATCATCACGGAAGTGTATGTACTCGAAAGTTTACTCGTACAAGCATTAATTTTAGCAAGAAGTACCTCCGACTGAACACCATTTACCAGTCTGTACCCTAGGTAATTAAAGTTCGTCCATGGATCATATTGGTTGTGATCTCAATCATTTGGATGCATAAACATACTGAACATGTGTATATCTGAATCTTTTTGTGAATTATCTATGAATATTGTTGTGTGATCTATCAATCATTTGGATCCATAGACATGCTGAACTTGTGTATATATGAATCTTTTGAGTTGTTGATAGTGAATGTTGGCTATGAATATGAACGTGTCCTGTGAACCTGAGTTTGATACGAATGTTTACCTTTTCTGTTGTTCTTGTGTGTGAACTTGTTAGTATGCCTACTGTGGGGTATGTGATGTGTGGGTGTCAATGGCACACCTTCTTCCCGAGAAGAATTGCACCTGCTTTGTTAGGGTAGCAACGGCACATCAGCTCTTTTTAATCTTTTTGCTCTGTCTTGCCCCCTCCCCCGCTCAACCCATGCCGTAATGTTTTCGGCCTCAAAACAAACATAGTACTGCGTTGTTTTTGGGGCTTGATGAAAAATCGAGTGTTGGTTTCTGTAGGTTGGCTCGCCCAGCAAATAGGCTGCTGGTCCACCATGGACTGGGAGGCTAAAAATACAAGTTGTATCGTGCAGAGGCAAGTAAAAAAACGCCATCGAGAGCCATCCACTGAAGAAAAAAAAATCTCTCCTGATGTGCTTCTTTAGTCGTGCCGCCGGCCCCCTCTATAATCCAGTTCGCTCGGGGATCTGGTATCATTTTTTTCCAGAGGGTGAACAAGTATCAACTAGGCCTAGGTTCTGTATTTTAACATGCGTAGCCCACGACATACAGTGACAGTGGTTTCAACTTATTTTTTGAGGTCCAGACCGGCCTATGGGCTTTTTCTTAAAGATCGGCAGCCCAATGTATTTTTAACCACATTATATATATTTATATTATTACTATTATTGTATATTTTATAGAGACTTATATATACATTATAAAAACATCCCACGTGTTATTAACTTATAAAAGTAAATGTTTAACAGAAGTTGGGAAGGAAAATCCTGGTTGTTTTTTACTCACAGGCAAGGAAAATCCTGGTGATTGCGTACAAAAGCTTGTGAAGATTTTAAGGACCAATGTAATAATAACGCGCTCATTTTTATTTTGCGCAATAACTCGCTAATTTGTTAATTATGTATATAAAAAATGTGCCTCTCCAGTTTATTTTTGATATTAATTGCTCCTTCTAACATAACATTATATATATAAGGAGCCCAGCTAATTCGTGTATTTGAAGGAAGTGCAAATGGGCTGGGATTTCTTAGATAATATAAATGGGCCGCATTGACGTGAAATTATTTGTTCACCCAGCCCATCAAATGGACTCTACATTCTAGAAAACATGGGTTAAATATATGCCACATTTTTGCAGGCTGACATGTGGGCCAATAGGTCGAAGCCTACGCAGGGCGTTGTCAACTTGGTCGGCATGCACCTTCAATCTCTCGTCTTCTTCCTCCAACGTCGCCGGGGCCGCCTGGTCTGGCGTCCAGCGGCTAGCGGCTCTGCTTAGCACGCATCGCTGCGAAGCGCTACCCCACCGCCGGCCAGGCTATCCCTCCACCCCTCCACACCTCCTGTTATTCTCCACCGATTGTAACCCCATGCTGCACCAGAACTAGTTATAACCCTTCTCCTCCACTCAATCTGCGAATCCACTGCCGCGACTTCCCATCTCCGATTCGTTCCCGTCCGGGGCCTCGCTGTCGTCCACCACCTCGCTGCGCTCGGTGCGGCGTGGTCAACAAACGAGAGTCATCGGAAGAGGACTATACGTGGAGAGCCTGACGGCTGGGACCCACGAGGTCCATGGTCGCACGCAAGGAAAGTTCCTCCTTATTAAGCTGAATTTTTTTCCTCCACCTGACAGCTGGGACCCACCGGCTGTATCTTCGCACGGAAGGAAGTGCCTCCTTGTTATGCAAAAAAATTATTCCTCCCGTTGACAGCTGGGACCCGTCAGATTTGGTGGCTGACTTGTGGGCCTACTAAGTGGACATGTACGTAGGGCTTTGTCAACTTAATCAACAAATGATTCTAGCAGCTGGACCGTTGGATGATAATCCAACAGCCGTGCTCCTTCTTCAACCTCTGTTCTTGCACCTGTCTCCCGTGGGTGGCACCGCGGCTGTGTTGCCGCGCACCCGAACCAGTCAAGTTTCCCACTCCTCTCCATCTGCGACTCCACTGCCCCGTCTTCCCCATCTCTGGCTCGTTCCAGTCTGGGGCCTCGCCGTCGTCCACCAACCTTTGGTGCGCTCGGCACGGTGTGGTCAACGTGGTCAACAACCGAGAGTCATCGGAAGATGACTGTACGTGAGAGGCTGACAGTGGGGACGCACCACGCCCATGGACGCATGCATGCAACGGAACGTGGCGTGGTCAACATGGTCAAGGAACGACTTCCATCGGAAGTGTACTGTACGTGGAGAGGCTGACAGCTGGGTCCACAGCCGCAGCAAGGAAGTGCCTCCTTATTACGCGGAAAATAATGATTCCTCCACCTAACAGCAGGGACCCACCGGACGGGCCACCGTATTTTGCGAAAAAAACATTTCCCCCTGACTGCTGGGACTCACCGGACGGGTCACCGTATTTCGTGAAAAAACGTTCCCCCCGCTGTCAGCTCGGACCCACCGGAAGTGCCTCCTTATTACGCACAAAAAATGAATACTCCCCCTGCTAGTTGGGACCCACCTTGGTGGGTGGCTGACTTGTGGGCCTACTAAGTTGACGGGGACGGAGGGCTTTGTCAACTTACTCAATATGAACGATTCTAGCTCCAGTGACCGTACGATGTCCATCCAACGGCCGTAGTGCATCTTCAACCTCTGGTCTTCTTGCTCCAGCCGCCCAAAGCAGCGCCGGTCGTGCCGCATGCTCCTGCCTCCCGTGACCGGGTGTGCTGCTGCGGAGGCCTCACCGCCCCCTACTATTCCCACCGCTGGCCAGGCCCAGCGGTGACGGCAGCCTCACACCGTAGCCGAACCAGTGAACCCTCGTACTCCTCTCCGCGCGGGCTTCCACTACCGCGTCTTCACCGGCTCCGCGTCGTCCCCTTCCTAGGCCTCGCCGTCGTCCACCGCCCTGGTGCTCTCGGCGCGGCGTGGTGAACGTGGTCAAGGAATGGCTTCCATCGGACGTGGACTGTACGTGGAGAGGCTGTCAGCTGGGTCCATAGCCGCAGCAAGGAAGTGCCTCCTTATTACGCGCAAAATAATTATTCCTCCACCTGACAGCGGGGACCCACCGGACGGGCCACCGTGTTTCGCGAAAAAACGTTTCCCCCTGACTGCTGGGACCCACCAGCTACATCTTCGCATGCAAGGAAGTGCGTCAAAAAAAACGATTCGCCCCTGACTGCTGGGACCCACCAGCTACATCTTCGCACGCAAGGAAGTGCGTGACAGTCGGGACCCACCTGGTCGAAGCGTACGTAGCGTTGTCATTCTGGTCGCGAACGTGTACGTACATACTGGTCGATGTAGACGCGCGCACGTGTCGTAGTAGACGCGCGCAAGTAGCATGTACACGTACGTACAATGGCCAGTGTGCAAGAAAGAAAATACGGCCACGTACGTACATACGGGCAGGGTCTCGAACGCCTACTCGCGCATACGTACGGCCAGGGCTCGTGTACATGGCTGGGTCGAAACAGAGAAACTGTGTCGTCGTCGTGTTCATGGGGAGGCAACGGAATGCGTCGTGTTCATTAGGAGGCAACGAAACGCGTGGGAGCCAACCGGCTGGATGGAACAGCCGATGGAAACGAGGCCTGGTGTACCGCAAAACGGAGGAAATGGCCTTGTGTTCGACCGGCCACGGTCGAAACGGGATCATGTTCATCGGGAGGGGTCTGGCATACCACAAAACGGAGGAAACGGACCTCCTACGGTCGAAACGGGTGTCCTGTTGATCGAGAGGGGTGTGGCGTACCACAAAACGGAGGAAACGGACTTGTGTTGGAGCGCTACGGTCGAAACGGGGGTCCTGTTCATCGGGAGGGTTGTGGCGTACCACAAAACGGGACTCCACGGGATATTGTTCATCTCCACCGTCGACCCCCTCCAGCCTCCACGGGCTACTGTTCATCCACCGTCGACCTCCTCCAGCCTCCACCTGCGACTGTTCATCCACGGGATCCTGATCATCCAGCCTCCACCGCGCGCTACTCCACCGGCTAGTATTCAACCAGCCCTCTCCACGGGCTCCTGTTCAACCACCCCTCCACGGGCTACTGTTCATCCACCCCTCCACCGTCTACTGTTCATCCTGCCCACCACGGGGTGGTCCTGTTCATCCAGCCCTCCACGGGGTCCTGTTCATCCAGCCCCAACCGGCTCGATCGATCGGGGTCATGTTCATCCAAAGGCAACACCACGGGGTCCTGTTCATCCACCCCCACCGGGAACTGTTCATCCAAACCCCTCCAGCAACACTCACTGTTCATCCAGAGGCAGCATCGACCGGCTTCAGTTAGCAGCAGTAGCGAAGGAATCGCTCGATCGGGTTCCGGTAACAGCCATCGATCGATAGCTCAGGTTCAGTAACGTGTAGCCTGCAGTGCAATCGCTCGGGTTCAGTTAGAGCCCAACGCCTCGCTCGGGTTCAGTTAGAGCGCAACGCCTCGCACCCACGCGCGTGCGTGTACGAGAGAAACGTGCATCGCTCGGCCCCGACCACCCACCCTAACCGGGAACACCCCGATATTTTCCTCGCCCTCGCTTCTACCATGGTTTTTTCCGTCATGGACGGCCCAAAGAATGTCATGCAACTGCGTCTTCGGCCCGCCCAGGATGAAGAGCCCATTTTCTGTCATGATTTTTTGTCATAGAAGTAGGACCCCACCACATCTATGATGATACCGGGTTTTCTCACAATTATCGTCATAGAAGTGTCAGAAGTATGACCGAAAAAATTTCGTTCGGCCCAAAATGTCACGGATGTGTCTTTTTATTGTAGTGCCCCCCGGTAGTCCGATAAATACCTGATACACTTCGGAACACTTCTGATGTCCGAATATTATCATCCTATATATCAATCTTTACCTCTCGACCATTTGGAGACTCCTCGTCATGTCCGTGATCTCATCCGGGACTCCGAACAACATTCGGTCACCAAATCACATAACTCATATAATACTAAATGGTCATCGATCGTTAAGCATGCAGACCCTACGGGTTCGAGAACTATGTAGACATGACCGAGACGCCTCTTCGGTCAATAACCAACAGCGGAACCTGGATGCTCATATTGGTTCCTCCATATTCTACGAAGATCTTTATCGGTCGAACCGTAATGAAAACATACATTATTCCCTTTGTCATCGGTATGTTACTTGCCCGTGAAGGAAATATGCCCTAGAGGCAATAATAAAGTTGTTATTTATATTTCCATATATCATGATAAATGTTTATTATTCATGTTAGAATTTTATTAACCGGAAACTTAGTACATGTGTGAATACATAGGCAAACAGAGTGTCCCTAGTATGCCTCTACTTGACTAGCTCGTTAATCAAAGATGGTTAAGTTTCCTAGACATAGACATGATGTGACGGACAAGACCCATCCATTAGCTTAGCACTATGATCGTTTAGTTTATTGCTATTGCTTTCTTCATGACTTATACATGTTCCTATAACCATGAGATTGTGAAACTCCCGAATACTGGAGGAACACTTAGTGTGCTATCAAACGTCACAACGTAACTGGGTGATTATAAAGATGCCCTACAGGTGTCTCTGATGGTGTTTGTTGAGTTGGCATAGATCGAGATTAGGATTTGTCACTCCGATTGTCGGAGAGGTATCTCGGACGTGATGAGGAGTCTCGAAATGGTCGAGACATAAAGATTGATATATTGGACCATGTTATTCGGACACCAGAAGTGTTCCGGATAGTTTCGGGTAAAACCGGAGTGCCGGAGGGGTTACCGGAACCCCCCGGGGGAGCTAATGGGCCACCATGGGCCTTGTTGGAGAGAGAGGAGGGCAGGCAGGGTAGGCCGCGCCCCCCTAGCAGTCCGAATTGGACAAGGGAAGGGGGGCGGCGCCCCCCTTTCCTACTCCCTCTCCCTCTCCTTCCTTCCCCCTCTCTCCCGTTTGGTGGAATCCTACTAGGACTTGGAGTCCTAGTGGGACTCCCCTCTTGGGCGTGCCCTAGGGGCCGGCCAGCCCTCCCCTCCTCCCTCCTTTATATACGTGGGGAGGGGAGCACCCTAGAACACACAAGTTGATCTTTTAGCCGTGTGCGGTGCCCCCCTCCACAGTTACACACCTCGGTCATATCGTCCGTGGTGCTTAGGCGAAGCCCTACGCCGGTAACTTCATCATCACCGTCGCCACGCCATCGTGCTAATGAAACTCTCCTTCGGCCTCAACTGGATCAAGAGTACGAGGGACGTCATCGAGCTGAACGTGTGATGAACACGGAGGTGCCGTACGTTCGATGCTAGGATCGGTCGGATCATGAAGACATATGACTACATCAACGGCGTTGATAAAACACTTCCGCTTTCGGTCTACGAGGGTACGTGGACACACTCTCCCCGCTCGTTGCTACGCTTCTCCTAGATAGATCTTGCATGATTGTAGGATTTTTTTTGAAATACTACGTTCCCCAACAGTGGCATCCGAGCCAGGTCTATGCGTAGATGTTATATGCACGAGTAGAACACAAAGATTTGTGGGCGACAATAGTCATACTGCATACCGGCATGTCATACTTTGATTCGGCAGTATTGTTGGATGAAGCGGCCTAGACCGACATTACATGACCGCGTTCATGAGACTGGTTCTACCGCCGTGCTTCGCACATAGGTGGCTAGTGGGTGTCTGTTTCTCCAACTTTAGTTGAATCGAGTTTGACTACGCCCGGTCCTTGTTGAAGGCTAAAACAACACACTTGACGAAAAATCGTTGTGGTTATGATGCGTAGGTAAGAACGGTTCTTGCTAAGCCCGTAGCAGCCACGTAAAACTTGCAACAACAAAGTAGAGGAAGTCTAACTTGTTTTTGCAGGGCTTGATGTGATGTGATATGGTCAAGACGTGATGATATATAAATTGTTGTATGAGATGATCATGTTTTGTAAAATTTATCGGCAACTAGTTGGAGCCTGATGGTTGTCGCTTTATTGTATGAAATGCAATCGCCATGTAATTGCTTTACTTTATCACTAAGCAGTAGCGATAGTCGTAGAAGCAATAGTTGGCGAGACGACAAAGATACTTCGATGGAGATCAAGGTGTCAAGCCGGTGACGATGGTGATCATGACGGTGCTTTGGAGATGGAGATCAAAGGCACAAGATGATGATGGCCATATCATATCACTTATATTGATTGCATGTGATGTTTATCCTTTATGCAACTTATTTTGCTTAGTACGGCGGTAGCAATATAAGATGATCTCTCACTAAATTTCAAGGTACAAGTGTTCTCCCTAAGTATGCACCGTTGCTATAGTTCGTCGTGCCGAGACACCATGTGATGATTGGGTGTGATAAGCTCTACGTTCACATACAATGGGGGCAAGCCATTTTTGCACACGCAGAATACTCGGGTTAAACTTGACGAGCCTAGCATATGCAAATATGGCCTCGGAACACTGAGACCGAAAGGTCGAGCATGAATCATATAGTATATATGATCAACTTAGTGATGTTCACCATTGAAAGCTACTCCATCTCACGTGATGATCGGACATGGTTTAGTTGATATGGATCACGTGATCATTTAGATGACTAGAGGGATGTCTATCTAAGTGAGAGTTCTTAAGTAATATGATTAATTGAACTTTAATTTATCATGAACTTAGTACCTGATAGTATTTTGCATGTCTATGTTGTTGTAGATCAATGGCCCGTGCTACTGTTCCTTTGAATTTTAATGCATTCCTAGAGAAAGCTAAGTTGAAAGATGATGGTAGAAATTACACGGACTGGGTCCGTAACTTGAGGATTATCCCCATTGTTGCACAGAAGAATTACATCCTGGAAGCACCGCTAGGTGCAAGACCCGCTGCAAGAGCAACACAAGACGTTGTGAATGCCTGGCAGAGCAAAGTTGATGACTACTCGATCGTTCAGTGTGCCATGGATTACGGCCTAGAACCGGGACTTCAACGACGTTTTGAACGTAATGGAGGATATGAGATGTTCCAGGAGTTGAAGTTAATATTTCAAGAAAATGCCCAGATTGAGAGATATGAAGTCTCCAATAAGTTCTACATCTGCAAAATGGAGGAGCATAGTTGTGTCAGTGAACATATACTCAAAATGTCTGGGTACCACGATCACTTGACTCAACTGGGAGTTAATCTTCCGGTTGATAGTGTCATTGACAGAGTTCTTCAATCACTGTCACCAAGTTACAAAAGCTTTGTGATGAACAATAATATGCGAGGGATGGATAAGACAATTCCTGAGCTCTTCGCGATGCTAAAGGTTGCGGAGGTAGAAATCAAGAAGGAGCATCAAGTATTGATGGTTAACAAGACCACTAGTTTCAATAAAAGGGCAAAGGGAAGAAGGGGAACTTCAAGAAGAACGGCAAGCAACTTGCTGCTCAAGTGAAGAAGCCCAAGTCTGGACCTAAGCCTGAGACTGAGTGCTTCTACTGCAACGGGACTGGTCACTTGAAGCGGAACTACCGCAAGTATTTGGCGGATAAGAAGGATGGCAAAGTGAAAGGTATATTTGATATACATGTTATTGATGTGTACCTTACTAATGCTCATAGTAGCGCATGGGTATTTGATACTGGTTCTATTGCTCACATTTGCAACTCAAAACAGGGGCTACGGATTAAACGAAGATTGGCTAAGGATGAGGTGACGATGCGCGTGGGAAATGGTTCCAAAGTCGATGTGATCGCCGTCGGCACGCTACCTCTACATCTACCATCGGGATTAGTTTAAGACCTGAATAATTGTTAATTGGTGCCAGCGTTAAGCGTGAACATTATATTTGGATCTTGTTTGATGGGAGACATTTATTCATTTAAATCAGAGAATAATGGTTGTTCTATTTATATGAGTAATATCTTTTATGGTCATGCACCCTTGATGAGTGGTCTATTTTTGTTGAATCTCCATAGTAGTGACAAACATATTCATAGTATTTAAGCCAAAAGATATAAGTTTAATAATTATAGTGCAACTTATTTGTGGCACTACCGTTTAGGTCATATTGGTGTAAAGCGCATGAAGAAACTCCATGCTGATGGGCTTTTGGAATCACTTGATGCTTGCGAACCATGCCTCATGGGCAAGATGACTAAGACTCCGTTCTCCGGAACAATGGAGTGAGCAACAGACTTGTTGGAAATAATACATACTGATGTATGCGGTCCGATGAGTGTTGATGCTCGCGGCGGGTATCGTTATTTTCTGACCTTCACAGATGATTTGAGCAGATATGGGTGTAAAACATTTGAAAAGTTCAAAGAATTTCAGAGTGAAGTGGAAAATCATCGTAACAAGAAAATAAAGTTTCTACGATCCGATCGTGGAGGTGAATATTTGAGTTACGAGTTTGGTCTTCATTTGAAACAATGCGGAATAGTTTCGCAACTCACGCCACCCGGAACACCACAACGTAATGGTGTGTCTGAGCATCATAACCGCACTTTATTAGATATGGTGTGATCTATGATGTCTCTTACCGATTTACCGCTATCGTTTTGTGGTTATGCTTTAGAGACGGCTTGTAACATCCCAAATTTTCAATTTGGTATGTTATACATAGATCATCATTGCATATCATATTTTCTATTGCATTTTGACAAATCCTCGATAAATCCTAAGCAACTCAAGGACCCTCGGAGAGAGTTGGGGATTTTCTCGAATTTTCATATTTGATTTTCATCAAATAATAAAACGAGGATTTTGGTTTTAATTATTTTTCTCTCCGGAAAAATATTTCATTAAAATTAAATGAGAGGAGAAAATATGACTTCTCCAAAACAATTGAAATATTGGAGGAAAAATGTTAAAATCATTTATTGGATTTTATTCGCAATTTTAATTGCATTAAAAAAATATTGCATGTTTCCAAAAATTTATTTTTGTGTCAAAAAATGTTCACCCTGTTCTAAATATTCTAACTAGACGGGGAAAATTTGTTTTATCTTTTTTGGATTTCTATTTATTTTTCTACGAATTGTTCGGCGGAACGTTTTAAAAAAAAATCGCGCCGCGCCCGACCGGGCCGAGGCCCAGCCGAGCCGCCGGCCCATCTCCGTGTTCTCCTCCTCAAGCACGCCGGACGCCGCCGCCGTGTCCGCCACGGACACCCCGCCGCAGAACCTCTGCAGAGTGTACAAACTAATCATGGTTAGCCGTGTCCCCGGTTATGGACAATTTGAGTATCTAGTACCTGGATTATCATGTGAATCTCATCACCATGTTAGTTTTAATTAATTTTGTTGGGTTATTGATGACACCTAATTGGGATTGAGATGCTTTCAACCATCTCAATGTTTAACAACCACCATGATAGTTAAATAAAATTTATTCCTTTGCAGTAGGGAAAAATTGGCTTTCCGCAAAAACTTTAACCATTGAGCTTTCCACCAGCCTTATATGCATGTAGTATAGTATTATTACTGTTCATTATTTCTCTATGTGTTACATTGCCAGCATATTCCATGTGCTGACCCGTTTTCGGGCTGCAACGTTTCATGTTGCAGACTTTTCAGACGACGAGTAAGGTGCCTTAGGTCGTGGTCTTATACTCAGTGATGCCGCTGGAGTTGATGGACTCACTTATCTTCCAAGTCTTCCGCTGTTATCGTTTTTAGATGGCCTTAAGCCATATTTATCATACTTATTCTCTTTGGAGATATTCGTTGTAATAAGTGTGTGATTGCTACTCTGTTATAAATCCTCCATTTGTACTGTGCGTGTCAGCATTACTGATCCAGGGATGACACTGGTGCACAGCAGCACAGACTATTTGAGGTCTGGTCGCTACAAAGGTGGTATCAGAGCACACGCTGACTGTAGGACACGACCACTAAGCTTAAGCCCTAGAACACTTATCTCTTCTCATTTCTAACCCCTCTCCACTTTCTACTCTTTTAGGAATGGCGGATACAAGGAGCAAGTTCATGCAACCAGATGAAGACACGCCTTTTTGGACGACATTTGAAGGAAGTCACTAAGTACTTGAACATAGGAATACCAAGCATCACCGGAACCTACAACGCCACATTACCCGAAGAGGAGAGCTGGAAGATTCAAGTTCGCATTCTAGGAAGGACGTTTGTGCCAGTTACTGAACCCATAAGATTGGTTTTCGAAGCACCAACCTGGAGTTTAGGGAAGAGCATGGCAGCCCACATCGCTATGGGACGCATTGGAGAAGTCTACCACAGGGAGCTTAAGGATACAATTTATCAGATTTGTGGACGCCGAGACGCGCAATGGGAGATGATCAGAACCAAGAAGGATGGATCAATTGCAGCTTTCATCCAGGAGCAAAACCAACACATTCGTCACCAGGAGAACCAGATGTGCTCGGACAAGGAAGAACTGAAGAAGGCATTGACGAAGATCAAGGAGCTGGAGGAAGAACTCAAGGCTACACGCGAGGATTATATGGAGGAAATCGTCGCACTAGTAGGGAAGAATGACGACCTGGAGAAGAAGATTGGAGTATTCATGGGAAATCCAGTGCCAAAAGCAAAGGATGACGAATGCACTTGTCCGGATAACTACATCATCATCGACGACACCGACTCGGAACCAAGTGAAGATGACTTTGTTAATGAAGTTGGAGCAGACATCATGGAGTCTTCAACGGATCAGAATTTCTAAGTAGACCACCATATCAGTAGTAGTTTTCCCCCATTTAATAGTATAGTTCAAGCACTTTGTAACGCTAGTTAGATCGATTGTTATGCCTTGTTTGAATTGATTGAGTGATATTGATTGTATTTGTCTCATGAGCATATGGGTAGTGTTTTCCTCTAGACCTCATTCTATTCTTAACTCTCATCTTTTCTAACCCATCAGATGCCTCCGAGATGCGACCCCGGATTTGTTTTCCCACCAGAGATCACCCAGTTGATTCAGCAACAGAATGCCCTGATGGAAGTGTTAGTGCAGAACCAAGGCAACAACAACAACAACAACAACCCACCGCCACCACCACCTGTTGATCACTTAGCCCGTTTCTTAAGGCTAAACCCGCCGGTGTTTTCCAGTAGCACCGAGCCGATTGTTGCAGATGATTGGCTCCGCAAAGTTGGAAGGGAGTTGACCACTGCAGGATGCACAGATGCTGAAAGAGTGCGTTTTGCCGCACATCAGCTTGATGGACCCGCAGCATCATGGTGGGAGAATTATACAGCCACGCACCCTATTGACACTGTCACATGGGACTAGTTTCAGCAAGCTTTCTGTACAGCTCATGTTTCAGCAGGAGCTATGGCTATGAAGAAGCATGAGTTTCGCAACCTACGCCAAGGAGAACGCACCGTAGGCCAGTATGTGGAGGAATTCAGTAAATTAGCACGTTATGCACCAGATGACGTTGCTACAGATGCAGCCAAGCAGGAGAAATTTTTGGAAGGACTGAATGATGAACTGAGTATGCAGTTGATGATAGCAACCTTCAACAACTACCAGGAGTTGGTAGATAGAGCTCTCATGATTGAAGGGAAGCAACAGCAGATTGAAAACCGTAAGAGGAAGTATGGACAAGGGAAGTATAACTCTGGAGCTCAACAGAAACCACATTTTGCCCCGAAGCCGGGAGGACAGTTTCAGCATACCCATGGAGGAGGTAGTTCGCACAACCATAATGGCTCTAAAAATGGTAATGGGAATGGAGGAAGCAACGGACAGAACCGCACCAACCCATCTACCCCAGCCAAGAGGGACCTGAGCCAAGTCACTTGCTTTAAGTGCCAGAAGACTGGACATTATGCCAATGAATGTCCGGAAGCCCAAAATGGAAATGGCAATGGAAGCTCTGGGAAGAAGCCGAACCCGTTCAACAAAGGACACGTGAACCATGTGAGCGTGGAGGAGGTTGAAGCACAGCCTGATGCAGTAATAGGTAAGTTTTTGGTTAAGTCATTTACTGCAACCGTTCTTTTCGATACTGGTGCATCGCATTCATACATATCAAGGGGATTTGTGAATAAGTTTAGGCTGTCCACCAAAGTTCCCAGAACCCCTATGTTAGTAACCTCGCCAGGAGCAGAGTATATGGCAAGCCAAGGATGTTTTCAGATGCCATTGGCCATTGGTAGGCATGTTTTACCCTCAGACCTAATAGTTTTGGAGTCGCAAGGTTTGGATGTGATTTTGGGAATGGATTGGCTATCGTTGTATGGAGGAAACATCGATTGTGCCAGCAAGACGATTTTGCTTACCGCCCAAGAAGGAAAAAGGATTAAGTATGTATCTCGGCATATGCCGAAGAGGACTCAAGTGAATTCCTTATCAGGAGTTGTACAGGAGGAAGTACCAGTGGTGAAGGATTATCCGGATGTATTTCCAGAAGAGTTGCCAGGCATGCCACCGGATAGAGACATTGAGTTCTTGATTGAACTTTTGCCAGGCACAGGGCCAATATCTAAGAGACCGTACAGGATGCCCGCAAAAGATTTGGAGGAAATTAAGAAGCAGATCAAGGAGTTACTGGATAAAGGCTATATTCGCCAACGTTCGTCCCCTTGGGGATCACCAGTACTTCTAGTGGAGAAGAAAGATGGATCGCTGAGGATGGTTGTTGATTACCGTGGATTGAATGAAGTGACCATCAAAAACAAGTACCCACTGCCGATGATCAATGATTTGTTTGACCACCTACAAGGAGCTAAAGTATTTTCCAAGATCGATCTACGATCAGGATACCATCAGTTAAAGATCCGAGAGCAGGATATACCTAAGACGGCTTTTACCACCAGATATGGATTGTATGAGTATACCGTTATGTCATTTGGTCTGACTAACGCACCTGCCTATTTTATGAACCTGATGAACAAAATATTTATGGAGTTTTGGATAAGTTCGTCGTGGTGTTCATTGACGATATTTTAGTCTTTTCCAAGAATGAGGAAGAGCATGAGGAGCATTTGCGATTGGTACTTGAGAAGCTCAGAGAACATCAGTTATATGCCAAGTTCAGCAAATGTGAATTTTGGCTGAAGGAAGTTGGATTCCTTGGACATGTTATTTCTGGAGAAGGAATAGCAGTAGACCCTGCCAAGGTTGACACAGTGACAAGTTGGGAATCACCCACGACAGTTGGAGAAATCCGGAGTTTTCTTGGACTTGCAGGATACTACCGGAGATTCATCGAGAATTTCTCGAAGATTGCTAAGCCCATGACTGAGCTATTGAAGAAGACACCAAATTCAATTGGACTGAGGATTGTGAAGCTAGTTTCCAAGAGTTGAAGAAACGATTGGTTACATCACCAGTGTTGATTCTGCCAGATCAACGCAAGGACTATGAAGTTTATTGCGACACTTCTCGTCGAGGACTTGGAGCAGTGCTTATGCAGGAAGGAAGAGTTGTGTCATATGCTTCACGACAACTTAAACCCCATGAGAAGAATTATGCTATGCATGATTTGGAGTAGCAGCCGTGGTGCATGCGTTGAAGACATGGAGACATTTTCTCATCGGAAACCATTGTGAGGTGTATACGGATCACAAGAGTTTGAAGTATATTTTCACGCAGAAGGAGTTAAATCTCAGACAGAGGAGATGGTTGGAGCTCATTAAGGATTATGATATGAGATTGCATTATCACCCAGGAAAGGCTAACGTAGTAGCAGACGCGTTGAGCCGCAAGAGTCATGTCAACACCCTCATGACAGGAGAGTTACCTCAGGAGTTAGCCGAGGACCTTCGCGAACTATGTTTGGAGATAGTCCCAAGTGGCTATTTAGCGACACTTGAGATTCAGTCTACCTTGATGGAAAGGATCAGAGAAGCTCAGAAGACAGACAAGGAGATTGAAGAGTTAAAGGAGAAGATGAGCAAAGTAAAAGCCAAGGGATTTCGTGAGGACGAGCACGATACCTTATGGTTTGAGGACCGCGTTTATGTGCCAAAAGACCCGGAGATCAGGAAGTTGATTTTGCAAGAAGCCCATGATTCACCGTACTCGATTCACCCAGGAAATACCAAGATGTATTTGGATCTGAAGAATACTTTCTGGTGGACCGGAATGAAGAAGGATATTGCAGAGTATGTAGCAGTTTGTGATGTATGTCAGAGAGTGAAGGCAGAGCATCAGAAGCCAGCAGGATTGCTACAACCATTGCCGATACCCGAATGAAAGTGGGATAAAATAGGCATGGATTTTATCACGGGATTACCCAGGACTCGTTCAGGCTATGACTCAATATGGGTTGTAGTCGACCGTTTGATGAAAGTGGCTCATTTTATTCAAGTGAAGACCACTTACACCAGTGCTAAGTTGGCAAAGATATACATGACCAGGATCGTATGTTTGCATGGAGTTCCGAGGACCATTGTATCAGACAGAGGAACCCAATTTACCTCGAAGTTTTGGAAGCAGTTACATGAAACTTTGGGAACCAGGCTAGAATTTAGTACAGCTTTTCACCCACAGACAGATGGACAGACCGAGAGAGTCAACCAGATTTTGGAGGACATGTTGAGAGCTTGTGCACTAGATTATGGATCTAGTTGGGACGACAATTTGCCATATGCAGAGTTTTCGTATAACAACAGTTATCAAACCAATTTGAAGATGGCCCCTTTCAAAGCTTTGTACGGAAGGAGGTGTAGAACACCGTTGCTATGGGACGAAGTTGGAGACCGTCAGTTGTTTGGACCAGATTTGATTAAGGAGTCTGAACAGAAAGTGAGGTTGATTCGCGATAGGCTCAAGGTAGCCCAGTCCAGGCAGAAGAGTTATGCTGATTCTAAACGAAAGGAGACAGTTCACGAAGTTGGAGACAGAGTTTATCTTCGAGTATCACCACTTCGAGGAGTGAAGCGCTTTGGAGTTAAGGGAAAGTTAGCGCCCCGTTTTATCGGACCATACAGAGTTTTGGAACGTATGGGAGAAGTTGCCTACATGCTGGAATTGCCCGAAGGATTGTCAGGAGTTCATGATGTATTTCACGTTTCCCAGTTGAAGAAGTGCCACGCAGAGATGGCTGAGATACCACTGAGAGATACTGTGCCGCTGGAAGCGATTCAGCTGGAAAGTGATTTGACCTATGAGGAGAAACCAGTTAAGATTCTTGAGTATGCCAGCCGAGTTACCCGCAGTAAGGTTATCAAGTTTTGCAAAGTCCAGTGGAGTCACCACACGGAAGATGAAGCCACCTGGGAGCGAGAGGAAGATCTACGGAAGGACCACTCCCACCTGTTTTCTAGCCAACCCGAATCTCGAGGGCGAGATTCATCTTAAGGGGGGTAGGTTTGTAACATCCCAAATTTTCAATTTGGTATGTTATACATAGATCATCATTGCATATCATATTTTCTATTGCATTTTGACAAATCCTCGATAAATCCTAAGCAACTCAAGGACCCTCGGAGAGAGTTGGGGATTTTCTCGAATTTTCATATTTGATTTTCATCAAATAATAAAACGAGGATTTTGGTTTTAATTATTTTTCTCTCCGGAAAAATATTTCATTAAAAATAAATGAGAGGAGAAAATATGACTTCTCCAAAACAATTGAAATATTGGAGGAAAAATGTTAAAATCATTTATTGGATTTTATTTGCATTAAAAAAATATTGCATGTTTTCAAAAATTTATTTTTGTGTCAAAAAATGTTCACCCTGTTCTAAATATTCTAACTAGACGGGGAAATTTTTTTTAATCTTTTTTGGATTTCTATTTATTTTTCTACGAATTTTTCGGCAGAACGTTTTAAAAAAAAAATTCGCGCCGCGCCCGACCGGGCCGAGGCCCCGCCGAGTCGCCGGCCCATCTCCGCGTTCTCCTCCGCGAGCACGCCGGACGCCGCCGCCGTGTCCGCCACGGACACCCCGCCGCCGCGCCTTGCCCCCTCCTCCAAGCACCCCTTTCCCCCTCTTTATAAACCCCGCCGCCGCCCCCTGCCTCTCACCCCGCCGCCGCCCCACACCCGCCCCGCACCCCACCGCCGGAGCCGGAGCCCGAAGGCCGCCACCGCTCGCCGAACCCCACCGCCGGAGCCGCCCCTCGCCACCCCCGAGCCCCCTGAGCCCCGCCGCACCCCGCCGCACCCCGCCGCCCTCGCCGGAGCCAGCCGGAGTCCCGCCGGAGCCCTGCCCCGACGAGGTATACCTCGCCGTCGTTGCCGGTTTTGTTTAAAAAAAACCGTTCGTTTTAAAAAAAACCCTAGATCGGTTTATTTCTTCGGTTTTGTTATTTTGTGAACGTTCGCCGACCCGCTCGTTTTAACGAACGCGTTCGTCGGATTTTCTTTGTTAACGAACGTCCGTTCTTTAACCGTTCGTCCGTTTTTCTTTTTCATCGGATTTTTTCGCGATTATTTCAGATCTCGATTTCTGATCGAATCTTCGTTTCTATTTAATTTTTCGCTCGTTTATCGGAATCAGGCGATTCAAGCGCCTAGAGTTTCGTCTCGAAATTCTCTTTCCGTTTAACCTACTCAAACAAGTTTTTGCTACTATAAAATTTGACCTAGATCCAGATTAGTAAACGAAGTTTGTTTCTTTCGCCGTTTGACTTTCGTTGCTTCGTTCGAGTTGATTCTTTTTGCAAACCGGAGTTCTTAAGTTGAACTTTCTGGTTGGATCTTTCATTCGAGTTTTACCTGTGCATTAGATGAGTACTTATTGTTTACTTGTTTGTTTGCGATAGAGTACCCGGAGTGTGCCGCTTGTTACTTCGAATCGCTAGGTTTCGCGGATCATCAGCAAGGCAAGTAACACTTTGATCATATACCTTCCATACCCAGTTTTTATTGCATTAGATCTATTCCTCAAACATTGCATGATTAGGATCTAATTAAATTATGGGTATTGGGAAGTAGTTGAGGTAGTACCTATTACCTCTTCTTTTATCAAACCCTTGGGAGTTACTTCTACGTTTGCTATTATATTGCCATGCTATGCTCGTAGACGTGGATTGGGTTTGAGTGATATTCATGACAGATGTGAGATTGTTAATAATGGTTTACTTAAGGTGGCAACTAAAACTCACATCTGGGTGGATTGAGGTACCTGGGTATTCCAGGATTGCCTGTTTTTCTTTTGGACCGCCACCCAGGTTCAAAGGGATCATGAGATTATTCATGCTAGAAACTTCCGTGTGCAGCCACAAGCTATTATGGGCTCTAGCATAGTTGACTAAGTTGTGTGAACTCTTACAGTGGTAGACTAGCAGATGTAGGGGAAAGTAGGTGTAACTGTCTACCCATACGTAAGGTGCAAACTATTTTGAAAGACTGTGTCTCGGTCATCCGTTACTCAAACACCAGGTAGTGCGAGTAATCCAACGGAGGTGATCGAGTCTTGTGGGGAAAAGTGCACAAACCTCTACAGAGTGCACAAACTAATCATGGTTAGCCGTGTCCCCGGTTATGGACAATTTGAGTATCTAGTACCTGGATTATCATGTGAATCTCATCACCATGTTACTTTTAATTAATTTTGTTGGGTTATTGATGACACCTAATTGGGATTGAGATGCTGTCAACCATCTCAATGTTTAACAACCACCATGATACTTAAATAAAATTTATTCCTTTGCAGTAGGGAAAATTTGGCTTTCCGCAAAAACTTTAACCATAGAGCTTTCCACCAGCCTTATATGCATGTAGTATAGTATTATTACTGTTCATTATTTCTCTATGTGTTACATTGCCAGCATATTCCATGTGCTGACCCGTTTTCGGGCTGCAACGTTTCATGTTGCAGACTTTTCAGACGACGAGTAAGGTGCCTTAGGTCGTGGTCTTATACTCAGTGATGCCGCTGGAGTTGATGGACTCACTTATCTTCCAAGTCTTCCGCTGTTATCGTTTTTAGATGGCCTTAAGCCATATTTATCATATTTATTCTCTTTGGAGATATTCGTTGTAATAAGTGTGTGATTGCTACTCTGTTATAAATCCTCCATTTGTACTGTGCGTGTCAGCATTACTGATCCAGGGATGACACTGGTGCACAGCAGCACAGACTATTTGAGGTCTGGTCGCTACACGGCTGCATTCACGTTAAATAGGGCATCATCTAAATCCGTCGAGACGACACCATATGAACTGTGGTTTGGCAAGAAACCCAAGTTGTCATTTCTTAAAGTTTGGGGCTGCGATGCTTATGTGAAAAAGCTTCAACCTGATAAGCTCAAACCCAAATTGGAGAAATGTGTCTTCATAGGATACCCAAAGGAGACTGTTGGGTAAACCTTTTATCACAGATCCGAAGGCAAGATATTTGTTGCTAAGAATGGATCCTTTCTAGAGAAGGAGTTTCTCTCGAAAGAAGTGAGTGGGAGGAAAGTAGAACTTGATGAGGTAACTGTACCTGCTCCCTTATTGGAAAGTAGTTCATCACAGAAATCAGTTCATGTGATTCCTACACCAATTAGTGAGGAAGCTAATGATGATGATCAAGAAACTTGAGATCAAGTTACTACCGAACCTCGTAGGTCAATCAGAGTAAGATCCACACTAGAGTGGTACGGTAATCCTCTTCTGGAGGTCATGTTACTTGACCATGACGAACCTATGAACTATGAGGAAGCGATGATGAGCCCAGATTCCGTGAAATGACTTGAGGCCATGAAATCTGAGATGGGATCCATGTACGGGAACAAAGTGTGGACTTTGGTTGACTTGCCCGATGATCGGCAAGCCATAGAGAATAAATGGATCTTCAAGAAGAAGACTGACGCAGACGGTAATGTTACTGTCTACAAAGCTCGACTTGTTGCAAAAGGTTTTCGACAAGTTCAAGGAGTTGACTATGATGAGACCTTCTCACTCATAGCGATGCTTAAGTCCGTCCGAATCATGTTAGCAATTGCCGCATTTTATGATTATGAAATTTGGCAAATGGATGTAAAAACTGCATTCCTGAATGGATTTCTGGAAGAAGAGTTGTATATGATGCAACTCGAAGATTTTATCGATCCAAAGGATGCTAACAAAGTGTGCAAGCTCCAGCAATCCATTTATGGACTGGTGCAAGCATCTCAGAGTTGGAATAAACGTTTTGATAGTGTGATCAAAGCATATGGTTTTATACAGACTTTTGGAGAAGCCTGTATTTACCAGAAAGTGAGTGGGAGCCCTGTAGCATTTCTGATATTATATGTGGATGACATATTGTTGATCGGAAATGATACATAATTTCTGGATAGCATAAAAGGATACTTGAATAAGATTTTTTCTATGAAAGACATGGGTGAAGCTGCTTATATATTGGGCATCAAATTCTATAGAGATAGATCAAGACGATTAATTGGACTTTCACAAAGCACATACCTTGATAAAGTTTTGAAGAAGTTCAAAATGGATCAAGCAAAGAAAGGGTTCTTGCATGTGTTACTAGGTGTGAAGTTGAGTCAGACTCAATGCCCGACCACTTCAGAAGATAGAGAGAAAATGAAAGGCATTCCCTATGCTTCAGCCATAGGTTCTATCATGTATGCAATGCTTTGTACTAGACCTGATGTGTGCCTTGCTATTAGTTTAGTGGGGAGGTACCAAAGTAATCCAGGAGTGGATCACTGGACAGCAGTCAAGAACATCCTGAAATACCTGAAGAGGACTAAGGATATGTTTCTCATTTATGGAGGTGACAAATAGCTCGTCGTAAATGGTTACGTCGATGCAAGCTTTGACACTGATCCGGATGACTCTAAGTCACAAACCGGATACGTATTTATATTGAACGCTGGAGCTGTCAGTTGGTGCAATTCTAAGCAAAGCGTCGTGGCCGGATCTACGTGTGAAGCGGAGTACATAGCTACTTCAGAAGCAGCAAATGAAGGAGTCTTGATGAAGGAGTTCATATCTGATCTAGGTGTTATACCTAGTGCATCGGGTCAATGAAAATCTTTTGTGACAATATTGGAGCAATAGCCTTGGCGAAGGAATCCAGATTTCACAAGAGAACCAAACACATCAAGAGACGCTTAAATTCCATCCACGATCAAGTCAAGGAGGGAGAAATAGAGCTTTGCAAGATACATACGGATCTTAATATTGCAGACCCGTTGACTAAGCCTCTCTCACGAACAAAACATGATCAACACCAAGACTCCATGGGTGTTAGAATCATTACTATGTAATCTAGATTATTGACTCTAGTGCAAGTGGGAGACTGAAGGAAATATGCCCTAGAGGCAATAATAAAGTTGTTATTTATATTTCCTTATATCATGATAAATGTTTATTAATCATGCTAGAATTGTATTAACCGGAAACTTAGTACATGTGTGAATACATAGACAAAGAGAGTGTCACTATTATGCCTCTACTTGACTAGCTCGTTAATCAAAGATGGTTAAGTTTCCTAGCCATAGACATGTGTTTTCATTTGATGAACGGGATCACATCATTAGAGAATGATGTGATGGACAAGACCCATCCGTTAGCTTAGCACTATGATCGTTTAGTTTATTGCTATTGCTTTCTTCATGACTTATACATGTTCCTATGACTATGAGATTATGCAACTCCCGAATACCGGAGGAACACTTTGTGTGCTATCAAACATCACAACATAACTGGGTGATTATAAAGATGCTCTACAGGTGTCTCCGATGGTGTTTGTTGAGTTGGCATCATTGACTAATGCTATGTTTGTCAATCTCTAATAAAATTTCCTACTTATACTTTTTCCTTATGTGGTGCTATCACCTACCATAGGATTAGTATATGATCTTATTGATTTATTTCCTTTATTTTATGGGATTTTTATTTCTGTGCCCCTGGTTCGTTAGTTTTACTCATTCATCCCCACGCTCTTAACTTTTGCTCACTTTTCCCCACTCCCTTGCCCGAAACCCTCAGAACTGGTCACAGCGGACGTTGCCGTTGGGTCAATGGCTTGACCGTTAACTCTGACTAGTGGGTCCACGTAGGGCGGAGTCCATATTTTGACCGTTAAGTGGTAACCAGTGGGGTCGCGAAACTGACACTCACGGTAACCTGAATCAGATCCTGTCGCTTCCGCGCCGCCCCCTCCGCCGCCGTCGTGCCGCCTCTGCCGCCGTCGTGCTGCCTCCGCCGCAGTCGTGCCGTCTCCGCTGCAATCGTGCCGCCTCCGCCGCATCTACCCTCTCTCCCCATCTAGGATTAGGAAGCGATGTTGGGGGGGCACCCCGTCCGGCCCATCGACCGTGGAGATGATTGGGTCGAATCAGAGGCTGATAACTCATGGATTCCTTCTGGGTAAGCATCGTTTTCCTCTCAAATTGATTAGGAGATCCGTAAATTAGGCTGTATTTGACCACCGTTGGCGTGAATCAGCGCAATTTATCTTAAATTTTTTGGCCTAACTGCGCCCTTTATCTTATTTCAATCGAATAGGGTTGATCCTGCACTTGCTTTTCGGCTGGCGGTTAGAATGGAAACTAGCGAGCTGCGTGGAACTAAACCGTGTGTGATTTCTGGATTTTTCTATCCTAAAGTGGTAGAAACCAGCGTTTCGTTCAGAGATTTCCGCGAGGCACTCTGTTGTGAGTATCCGTGGAGCCCTGCCGATGCTGTTGAACTGAGATATTTCGACAGTACCGAGCAGAGATTTCTCCCATTGACTTGTGATGAGCATCTGGGATTGCTATTTAGTTTGAATGTTGACAACCATTTCGGTAAAATCCATATCGGTATGCTTCAGGCACGCAAACAACGTATCCCGAAGGGTGTTCAGACATCATCTGTCTCTGCTAATAGAGAGTGTCCTCGCACTCCTTGTAGGTCGAGACCAAGTAAACCTAGTGGTTCTGAAAGCCACAACATGTTGGCTGCCGCTAATTCTTCCACTTCTCCTCTCCCTTCTGCACCTAATGTAGAAGTAGATGCAGAGCCTGACTATGAAGTGCCTCGACATGATGATGAGGATGAGATTCTATTCCCTGAACTGGTAGATAGAGTCAGTCAACAGGTAGTGGAAGCTGAATATGCAGAGGAGCCTAGCAGCCGTGCTAGATTTGATGACACTGATGATGAAGAGAGGGAGGAGAACATCGACTCCTTAGTTTTACAAGAATATGATGGTGAGGACATGCCAACAATTGAGTGGAACAGGGAGAATCCTGACCTTACTCCAGGAACCGTATTCGAATCGATGGTGGACTGTCGTAATGCAGTGACTACATATTGCATTCTCACTGAAAACTCTTATGAGGTTGATAGGAGTGAGATAGGAAGATTCAATGTTCATCGCCCTTATGATAGGTGTAGGTGGAGGTTGCATGCGTCCACTATGTGAAAGAGCAAATTGATTCAGGTATTACAACCGAATATTGTTATCAGATTATTTATCCATTCTATATTCAGATCATGTGTACTATTTCTTAATTGTATTTGACATCATTTTTCATTTTGTTTCAGATAAAAAGCAACCCACACGGGCACACTTGCCCACCTGGAGGGGGAGGGGGGAAGGACAAATCTAAGCTTGCAAAGACTAGGTGGGTGGCAGATGCAATCTTGGATTGGGTGAGGGAAACACCAACAATTGGTCCAACAGCACTCCATGGGAAGCTATTTGAGAAGTACAAGATTAATGTACAATACATGAAGATTTTGTATGCTAAGGAAAGGGCTCTTGATAGGATTAATGGTCCATGGAATGAGAGTTTTCAGTTGCTTTACACCTTCAAAGCTGAAGTGGAGACGGCTAGTCCAGGGAGTGTCGTAGAGATTGACAAGCATACAGTTAAGTACAAATTAAAAGGGAAGGCAATAGAGAAGGAGTGCTTCAGGAGGGCTTTTGTTTGTTTCAAGGCTTGCTGGCAGGGGTTTCTGAATGGTTGTAGGCCCTATTTGGCTGTCGATGCAGCTGCTTTGAATCGAAGATGGAGAGGCCAGCTAGCAGCAGCTTCTGCAGTTGATGGACACAACTGGCTATTCCCAATTGCATTTGGTGTGTTGGAGGTAGAGAGTGAGGAGAGTTGGGTTTGGTTTCTACAGAAGTTGCGCAACATTATAGGTACACCCTCAGGTTTAGTTATACACACAGATGCTTGCAAGGGTTTAGAAACTGCAGTAGAAATTTTATTCCCTGGAGTGGAACATAGGGAATGTATGCGACACCTAGCGCAGAATTTTAAAAACAAATTCAAAGGCAAAGTTTAGGATGAGAATCTATGGCCAGCATCATACACATGCAGCTTGAGGAAGCATGAGCACCATTTGAGAGTGTTGTATGCTCATAATCCTTTGGTGAAGGAGTACATGGATGAACATCATGGAAAGCTGTGGTCAAGAAGCAAATTCAATGAAATCTGCAAAGTAGACTATGTGACCAATAACCTCGCTGAGTGTTTCAATGCAAAGTTCAAGTCAGTGAAAGGGCTTTTGTTGTGGAAAGCATTTGATAAGATCAGGCAGATGATCATGGTAAAGATGGCTCTTCGTAAAACAATTGCAGAAACACAATATGTTGGCCATCTTATGCTCCCACCTCTGAGTAAGGCATTGCATGCCAAGGCAAGAGGACTAAGAATGAAATGCATTCGACCGTCGACATACGAGGCTGAGGTGACATACACTGACAGTAAAAATAGGGAATGGAGATATCCAGTGAACCTTGCAACCAATGAATGCAGCTGTAGGCAATGGCAGATCCGCGGGAAGCCATGCATACATGCAATACATCTCATGACTGTTATTGGAGGTGAAGATGATGAAGTTGATCAGTATTGCTCTAAATGTTTCTCTGTTGCCAAATTTAGGGCTGCTTATGCTGAAAATGTGCCTGCACTCTTGGGAAAAGACCAATGGAACATAGTAGACCCAGGGTTCAAACTCCATTCTCCTGTACTGACTGGAGCACCAGGAAGACCAAGGAAAAACAGGATAAGAGCTGGTGAAGAGGGTCGTGTAAAAAAGCAGCGTAAGTGCAAAAGATGTGGTATCTTAGGGCATATTGCTAGGCGTTGTACCAATCCAGTTGATGCATCATTTGGAGAAGAGGAACAATGGGCAGCAGCAAATGCAGCAGCAGAGGAGAATGCAGCAACTTTAGAGGATAATGCAGCAGCAGAGGATAATGCAACAAGTTTAGAGAATGAAGCAACTGAAGTAGCAGCTTGGTATGTGTGCAATCTTTCCAATTTTTTGCATTTGTTCTCTTTTTTATCGATGGCTAAGCTTATTTATGTTTCACCCAGATCTAGGATAATTAGAGGCACAAGACAGAAAAGACCTAGAGAGGAAGAAATTTTTGTTGAACCATCATCTGATGCGGAATTTCAAACCATGGCTTACGAAGGTTTTGAGGCTATAAGAGAGGAGGAAGTTATTTTGTCTGAAGTTCCTTCAAAAATTAGTGAGCCCACAGGTGACCGTCAACTGGTCATCACTTGCTCGATCAGTCAAAGCTCAACAAAACCACCACCACCAGAAGTGAAGATCAGGAGCAACAAGACAAAGCTTTCAAAAGCACAAAATATTCCAGCGAGGGAAACCAGAAGCAAGACGGTTAACCCATCCCGGAACACAAGGAGCAAGGAAAAGATTAGAATTTGAACTTGAATGCAAGTCATAAACTTTGAACTTTAAAGATTTGTAATAAGGATTCTATCGTCAATTTGAAGTACTGTGAAAACTTGTAAGGTGTAATAATTCTATATGTAAACTTTGAATTTGAACTACTGAGGCAAACTTTGAATTTGAACCAACACTTCAGTCCATTCCCCTATGGTGTGAGTTGCACAGTTTGTTGAACTATTATAAACGTTAGGGTGATCAATCCGATCTATTTTGCGTCTACAAAACTTGTAGTCATTAGAAATGTGCTCCAAATGAGCTCCCCAGCTAAGGTAAACAGCCCCATTTGTAATCAAGTTTTTTTGGACCTACTCCAAATGAGCCAAATATTTTTTATTAACACCAAATCAATCTATATAGTGTATATTCAAAGAATCACTATTTATTGAATTAATCTTTCTAATTTTACATTTTTTCCAAAAAAATATACTTTAATAGAAAAACCATTAAAAACCACGTTTACCATATGAAAATTGAAAACTAGGTTCAGATCCTTCTTATTCACTTTGAAATCAAGCTTTGGTGATTTTTTTTTAAATTTCAAAAACCGAAGGGAAACCCTACCTCCTCTCCTTGGTCTCTATGAAACGTTGTACATGATAGCTCATATGTGTGAAGGTTTTTTCATGAAAATGTCCATAGACAAAGTTTATGATTTTTGGTTGGTAACATGTCACACAAGACAACATTGTGCGCAGGTTTTATATTTTTTTGATTTTTTTAATGAATGGTGCTCATTTTACCTCGATCGTGCTAGCTAGGTTTTTTTCTCTAAATGTACGTATACCAAGTTTAGTATTTTTCCTCGTTAGTGTGTCCTATAAAACGACGAACGGCGAAGGTTTCACATTTTTTTGATTTTTCTAAAATTATTTATGCTCAGTCAAAGCCTTTGAAACCCCGTTGACCAGCTCAAAACCCCTCTAAACCCCGTGGGGTTTCGCCTAACCCTAGCTCCGAACGTCAGCCGTCCGATCATACCCTAGCGCCAAGCAAGAGCCCTCAGATGTGGTCTTCCAGAAGTAATTCCGAGGGCAGGCTGCGACCAGGCTCCGCGCTATTGGATCACATGGACGGCTCCGCATCGTTGGATCGTGGGGCGATCCGCGAGAGGCGATCCGCGAGACTTGTTGGTTGCGCCTCCCCTTTCTTCTGGTACCCCTTTATTTTGGTGCTTATTCTACAACGACGAGAGGAGCCACTCCTCGTCTGCTACTTCTTCTCCGGTGACGAGAGGAGCCACTCCTCTGCTTCTTCTTCTCCGGCGACTTTGGGTGATATGTCGAGCTCCACTTCAGCCTCCCGCCCCTCGTGGACCCAGTATGGTCCACTTCCCATGGAGTGATGTCCTGACTGCCCACGCAGCGCGCCACTAATACGGTTGACTTCGAAGGAGGTCAAGAACGGCAACTATGGGCGCGAGTTCGTGAAATGCGAGAGCAAGCCAGAGGGGCACGTTAGATCTCATGATTTTTCTCTGATTTGTTTTTCTGTTTGCTTTTAATTCTTTTTCGATCTGGGATTTAGGGTTCATTTTTTCGATTCAGATCGTGAAGAAATGCACACATTTTGAATGGCTGGATGACTACGTTAAGCGGATTCAATTCAATGGGGCCCCAACCCAGGAGCTCAATCTGCCGTCAGCAACAACGAATTTGGTCTCTGAAAGTGCTGCTCTGACAGTTGGGGATGCAGATCTGAAGGGGGAAATAAAGAAGATGAACAAGAACTTGAAGCAGATGATTCAATTGAACAAGCAGGCGAATCTGATAGCTTTAGGATTTGCTTACTTGTTGGTCATCACTCGTTAGAGATGTTATTAGTGTGGTGTCATGTACTCTAGGATTTGTGGATCATGTGCTCTACGATTTGCTTAAATTTGTGGATCATGTGCTCTCTGCTCTGTGTTGCTTAATTTGTGGATCATGTGCTCTATGCTCTGTGTTGCTTAATTTGTGGATCATGTCAGTTTCGGGTACCCGTCAGTTTTGTCAGTTTTGTACACTTTCAGTTTCTTCAGTTTCGTCAGACAACACCGACTGCGGAAGGAAAAAAACCGTAGTTCTAGG
Organism: Aegilops tauschii subsp. strangulata; assembly: GCF_002575655.3. Lineage (NCBI taxonomy): Eukaryota > Viridiplantae > Streptophyta > Magnoliopsida > Poales > Poaceae > Aegilops > Aegilops tauschii. Next base: position 329,031,399 of record NC_053040.3, read on the forward strand.
GCCCAAATTGAAACTAAGCCCTGGTTGGGCCGTCTCCTCGCGTTGAGTGTCGAAGGCCCACGCGCTGGCTCTGTTTTTAACCTTGATTATTACCATGGTAAATCCAGGGTTTGCCATGCCGAACAAAAATAGTGCATGATGGTAAATCGATTTATTGTTGGACTCGCACATGTCAAATTTATTTGTACATATCATGGCAATTTCCTTCTGTATATAGCCTATGGCACAACACTTTCATTTTTGGGTTCATTTTTTGACATGCAGGTATTATAAACAAGTTTTTGTTGCAAGAAAAATATTGTATACACGATTTTTCGTTTTTGTTTTTTTATTAAGAACATGTCAGACTTAATTATGTAGATCATGATATCCATCTGAAACAACGTCTAAAATAAAGTCCGGTGGCACCATTAGCCAGCATATCCATCTAGAGAGCATTTCTAGGCTCGACTATGGCACCATATATATCTAGAGAGCTTGTCTACGGCTCGGCTACGGCACCATATCCATTGACCGATATCTCACGTAGCAAGCATACATCCATAACATAAAAAGTAGCAACCATAGCATACTTCTTACATAAAACATAGGGTACCCTAAACCATAGCATAGTCCACAAACTATTCAAAAATTAGCTTTTCTTCATACAATATACGGAATAGGGCGACCAACAATTCAAAAATAGCTTTTCTTCTTCTTTTCAACATCAATATGGCTCATTTTTCTAGCTTTAGTTTCCTTTTTGACACTTCAACTACTCCATTATCCGCGCGTGCAAAAACTTGACCCTACTCTAAATGGGCAAAAACTTGAGCCTACTCTAAATGGGCGAAAACTTGCTGGTTTTCATTGAGGAATACTCAATCATTGATTGATTTAGCAGAAGGGCTCGTGTACGGCACCATATCCATCTAGAGATTTATCTCACGTCAAATAAGATAGAAATAGCAAGCAAAATACTGATAACCAATGACATATCAAATAAGGGTAGCATTTCTCAAAAAAAATCAAATAAGGGTAGCAAGCATAACAAAGTTCTTAGGGGATAACACGACAGAGATTAAAAGTTCACGGTACAATCAACGACATAATTAAGATAGAAATATATAAAAGATAAAAAGCCCTAACACCCTAGGGCAAGACAAGCTCACGATCGAGACCGGGACTTCACCACCATCTTCACTGCGCCTTCTCTTCACTGCTCCCTCTCCATGCCGTCCTGGCTGATGTAGTAGGGGAGGCTGTGCATACCATCACGGGTGGGGAAGATGCAGTCGAAGTTTGTGAAGATGTTGTGGGTTGTGAATGCGATGAATTCACATCCACACCAAAACACCTTGCCGAGGAGGTAGTACGCATCAAATATGTTGGTGAAGGTGACGGTGATCCCTATCGGCGGAGTCCTGGAGTTTGGACGCACTTCATCCAGTCGGAACATCACCGGCGAGCCCGCCGGGAGGTGGGCGAAGCCCGCATGGAGGAACCACTCGGCAAACCCCCTTGCACCCCTCCAGCGTGAGAACGCCCACACGCGGAGCGTCCTCTCCATGACGACGCCGGCCGGATACCGTCTCTCCGGCACGGTCTGTGGGAGCTCGAAGGTGGGGCCGTTGTACTACATCCTCGCGTCGCTTTGAGAGTGCTCTGGGTTTTGGTGAAGAAGAGAAGGGGGCGGCGCAAATGGATGTGTGGAGAATACATGGAGGGGTGGTGGTTTAAATAGGGAAAGGGGAAGGGAAGGGGAGTGGCACCGGCCGCGCTTTGGATTTACTATGTTCAAACGAGCCGCGTCGATCGATATGCCACTTTAATTGCCAACAGGTTTTAATTGCCACGTTGAATAGATGCCAGTGGATTGAAAAGTGTGAAACAATGCTCTACATCGAGGAGACACGCGTGGGATATGATACGAACCAGCGGCAGCAACCGCCCCTGCGTCCGTGGCGACTCGCGTGAAAATGAGGCCGGTCAGCGTCCGTGGCGGCTCGCGTGAAAAAGAGGCCGGTCAGCGCATCGTGGCGGCGGGCGGTGGCGCATGCAGGTAGGCTAGCTATGTGCATGCATGCAGGCTAGATGGACATGTCGTGCATGCATAACAGGCTTCTGTTGTTGCGGCGCGTGCACGACCCAAGTCTAACCACGGCCCAACGGGCTAACCGCAGCACCGTCCATCGCGACCCCACTCATCAGGTCCAACGGGCGACATAGTCCGCGCGGCCCCACTCGTCAGAGTTAACGGTCAAAGCACTGACCCGATGACATCCACCGTTTGTGACCAGTTCTGAGGGTTTCGGGCAAGGGAGTGGGGAAAAGTGCGCAAAAGTTAAGAGCGTGGGGATGAATGAGTATGGCTAAGGAACCAGGGGCACAGAAATAAAAATCCCTTCTTTTATTTGTTTTCTTTTTCTTTTTCTTTTCTTATTTCTTTTCTTTATTTGCAACATGAAAGTAAAGAAAGTAAAAACTCAAACTAAACATTATTATATAACTTGCACACAATTACAATGATATATCACTAAGCAAACTCTCAAAGAAGAAAGGAACGAACTAAACTTTATTCATCTAAGCAAAAGATCGACCTAAGATAAGTAAAAGCAAAAAGATAGTGGGATGATACGATACCGGGGCACCTCCCCCAAGCTTGGCGGAAGCCAAGGGGAGTGCCCATACCCGATACTTAGTTCTCCTTTGGTGGTGAAGAAGGTGATGATGGTGAATAATCGATCCTATCCTTAAGGATCAAGAAATTCTCTAGCCGGCGGATGACGCTCCGGAGATAGGTGATATGCTCTTGATGCAGAATATTTCCGTGAGTGAGATACTTATTTTGTATGCGAACTATTTCAATGACGCGAAAAGCTTTAATCTCACCAGGAGTAAGATGAGTAAGGTAGGGCTTAAGGATATCTTCTTCCTCCTCCTCGGCCAGCAGTGCTTGTGCTGCCACCGGGGATGGATCTACGGTAGCTTCATTGCCCTTGTCTCCCTTGATGACGTCCGCAGGCTCCTCCCTCTTCCTCTCGATCTTCATCAGCCAAGCATCTTCTTCCATGTTGTTGGAGGAGCAGGAAGACATGATGCCTGGCGTGATAAATCTGACCAGAAACAGCAAGAAAAGAGAACAGAGGATTTCTTCCGATACGGTGGTTAACAGGTTCGGGAAGTATATATGGATTTTTTTATCTCGGAGGACAAGTATACAGAAGAAAAATGGAGTCCGGAAGGTGTCCCAAGTGGGCACAACCCACCTGGGCGTGCCAGGCATGCCTGGCGCGCCCTAGTGTCTTGTGCCCACCAGGAGATGCTTCCTGGAAGTTTCTTTATTTCCAAAATTCTAAAATATTCCAAAACTGACAGAAAATATTTTTCCGGATTTTTCGGAGTCCGTTTACTTATCGTATCACGTACCTCCTTATTTTGACGATTCTGGAGTGTTCCGGAAGGACTCTTTTATGTGTTCTTCCGGTGTCAAAGTTTGGATAATATTGCTTTCAACATTAATAGGCGTACCTGAGATATAATGCTTTATTCGTTTCCCATTGACAACCTTCGGGTTAGTACCTTCGGAATTATTTATTTTGATGGCTCCAGACTGGTAAACCTCCTCGATAACATATGGGCCTTCCCATTTCGAGAGGAGCTTTCCTGCAAAGAATCTAAAATGAGAGTTGTACAAAAGAACATATTCTCCGACTCTAAACTCACGTTTTTGAATTCTTTCGTCATGCCATCTTTTAACTTTTCTTTGAATAACTTTGCATTTTCATAAGCTTGGGTTCTCCATTCATCTAATGAGCTTATATCAAATAACCTCTTTTCACCAGCAAGTTTGAGATCATAATTAAGTTCTTTAAGTGCCCAATATGCTTTATGTTCTAACTCAAGAGGCAAATGACAAGCTTTTCCATAAACCATTATTTAAGGAGACATACCCTTTTTATATGTTGTTCTATAAGCCCAAAGTGCATCATCCAATTTCTTAGACCAATTCTTCCTGGACCTATTAACAATCTTTTGCAAAATTAATTTTATTTCCCTATTGCTAAGCTCAACTTGGCCACTAGACTCAGGATGATAGGGTGATGCAATTCTATGGTTAACATCATACTTAGCAAGCATCTTACGAAAAGCACCATGAATAAAGTGTGAACCACCATCAGTCATTAAATATCTAGGGACTCCAAACCTTGGGAAAATAACTTCCTTAAGCATTTTAATAGAGGTGTTGTGATTAGCACTACTGGTTGGAATAGCTTCTACCCATTTAGTAACATAATCAACAGCAACCAAAATATGTGTGTACCCATTAGAGGAAGGAAAAGGTCCCATGTAATCAAATCCCCAAACATCAAATGGTTCACCAACAAGTGAATAATTCATAGGCATTTCTTGACGCTTACCAATATTACCTATTCTTTGGCATTCATCACAAGATGAGACATACTTACGAGCATCCTTGAAGAGAGTAGGCCAATAAAATCCAGATTGCAATACCTTATGAGCAGTTCTATCTCCAGCATGATGCCCTCCATACGGTTCAGAGTGACATTTCCATAGGATTTGTCCCTGTTCATGCTTAGGTACACAACGTCTAATAATACCATCTACTCCTTCTTTATAAAGATGTGGGTCATCTCAAAAGTAATATCTTAATCATAGAAGATTTTTTTCTTTTGTTGGTAAGTAAATCTAGGTGGCAAATATTTAGCAACAATGTAATTAGCATAGTCAGCATACCAAGGAGTACTATTAGCAAAATTTATTGCAGCTAACTGCTCATCAGGAAAACTATCATCAATAGGAAGTGGGTCATCAAGCACATTTTCAAGCCTAGACAAGTTATCAGCTACGGGGTTCTCAGCTCCTTTTCTATCAATAATATGTAAATCAAATTCTTGTAACAAGAGAACCCAACGAATAAGTCTAGGTTTAGCATCTTTCTTTTCCATGAGATATTTAATAGCAGCATGGTCTGTGTGAACAGTTACTTTAGAATCAACAATATAAGGTCTAAACTTATCACAAGAAAACACCACTGCTAAAAATTCTTTTTCAGTAGTAGCATAATTTCTTTGAGCACTCTATCTAGAGTTTTACTAGCATAATGAATAACATTCAATTTCTTATCAACTCTTTGTCCTAGAACAGCACCCACAGCATAATCACTAGCATCACACATAATTTCAAAAGGCAAGTTCCAATCAGGTGGTTGAACAATAGGTGCAGAGGTTAAAGCTTTCTTGAGTGTTTCAAAGGCTTCTGAACAATCATCATCAAAAACAAAAGGAATATCCTTTTGCAAAAGATTAGTGAGAGGCCTAGAAATTTTAGAGAAGTCTTTAATAAACCTCCTATAGAAACCATCATGACCTAGGAAACTACGAATACCTTTTATGTCCTTAGGACATGGCATTTTCTCAATTGCATAAACCTTAGCTTGGTTCACTTCAATGTTGGGGAACGTAGTATTTCAAAAAAATTCCTACGATCACGCAAGATCTATATAGGAGAAGCATATCAACGAGCGGGGAGAGTGTGTCCACATACTCTCGTAGACCAAAAGCGGAAGCGTTAAGTGACACGGTTGATGTAGTCGAACGTTTTCGCGATCCAACCGATCCAAGTACCGAACGTACGGCACCTCTGCATTCAGCACACATTCAGCTCGATGACGTCCCTCGATCTGTTGATCCAGTTGAGGCCTAGGGAGAGTTCCGTCAGCACGACGGCGTGGCGACGGTGTTGGTGATGTGATCCGCGTAGGGCTTCGCCTAAGCACCACGACTATATAATCTGAGGTGTAATCTGTGGAGGGGGGGCACCGCACACGGTTAAGAGAAACTTGTGTGTTCTAGGTGCCTCCTCTCCCCACATATATATAGGTTGGAGGAGGGGAAGAGGCAGCCAAGGGCGCCCCCAAGTAGGCCGAATCCTACTTGGGGTGCAAGCCCAATTCGCCCCCTTCCTTATTTCAGCATATGGGAAGGAAAGAGAAGGGGGGAGAGAAGGAAAGGGTGGAGGCCAAACCCTCCTCCTTCCTTTCTTCTTCCCCTTCCTTTCCTCCTACTCCTATTCGGCCTAGGAGGGGCGCACCAGCCCACTAGGGGCTGGTCTGTCCCTCACTTGGCCCAATAGGCCAATAACTTTGCCGGGGGGGGGTGCCCGGAACCCCTTCGGTGACCCGATATCACCTGGAACACTTCCGGTGTCCAAATATCATTGTCCTATATATGAATATTTACCTATCGACCATTTCGAGACTCCTCGTCATGTCTGTGATCTCATCCAAGACTTCGAACAAACTTCGGTCACCAAAAATACATAACTCATAATACAAAACGTCATCAAACGTTAAGCGTGCGGACCCTACGGGTTCGAGAACTATGTTGATATGACCGAGACATATCTCCGGTCAATAAACCAATAGAGGAACCTGGATGCTCATATTGGCTCCTACGTATTCGATGAAGATCTTTATCGGTCAAACCGCACAACAACATATGTTGTTCCCTTTGTCATCGGTATGTTACTTGCCCGAGATTCGATCGTCGGTATCCTCATACCTAGTTCAATCTCATTACCGGCAAATCTCTTTACTCGTTCCGTAATGCATCATCCCGTAACTAAATCATTAGTCACATTGCTTGGAAGGCTCAGAGTGATGTGCATTACCGAGAGGGCCCAGAGATACCTCTCCGATACACGGAGTGACAAATCCTAATCTTGATATGTGCCAACCCAACAAACACCTTCGGAGACACCTGTAGAGCATCTTTATAATCACCCAGTTACGTTGTGACATTTGATAGCACAGAAAGTGTTCCTCTGGTATTCGGGAGTTGCATAATCTCATACTCAAAGGAATATGTATAAGTCATGAAGAAAGCAATAGCAATAAAACTTAACGATCATTATGCTAAGCTAACGGATGGGTCTTGTCCATCACATCATTCTCCTAATGATGTTATCCCGTTCATCAAATGACAACACATGTCTATGGTTAGGAAACTTAACCATCTTTGATTAACGAGCTAGCCAAGTAGAGGCATACTAGGGACACTTTGTTTTGTCTATGTATTCACACATGTATCAAGTTTTCGGTTTATACAATTCTAGCATGAATAATAAACATTTATCATGATATAAGGAAATATAAAATAACAACTTTATTATTGCCTCTAGGGCATATTTCCTTCAGTCTCCCATTTGCACTAGAGTCAATAATCTAGTTCACATCGCCATGTGATTTAACACCAATAGTTCACATCACCATGTGATTAGCACCCATAGTTCACATCGCTATGTGAACAACACCCAAAGGGTTTACTAGAGTCAGTAATCTAGTTCACATCGCCATGTGATTAACACCCAAAGAGTACTAAGGTGTGATCATGTTTTGCTTGTGAGAGAGGTTTAGTCAATGGGTCTGCCACATTCAGATCCGTATGTATTTTGCAAATTTCTGTCTCTACAATGCTCTGCACGGAGCTACTCTAGCTAAATGCCCCCACTTTCAATATGTATCTAGATTGAGACTCAGAGTCATCCAGATCGGTGTCAAAGCTTGCATCGACGTAACTCTTTACGACGAACTCTTTATCACCTCCATAACCGAGAAAAATCTCCTTAGTTCTCTAAGGATAATTTTGACTGCTGTCCAGTGATCTACTCCTAGATCACTATTGTACTCCATTGCCAAACTTAGGGCAGGGTATACAATAGGTCTGGTACACAGCATGGCATACTTTACAGAACCTATGGCTAAGGCATAGGGAATGACTTTCGTTCTCTCTCTATTTTCTGCCATGGTCGGGCTTTGAGTCTTACTCAACTTCACACCTTGCAACACAGGCAAGAATTCCTTCTTTGACTATTCCATTTTGAACTACTTCAAAAACTTGTCAAGGTATGTACTCATTGAAAAAACTTATCAAGCGTCTCTATCTATCTCTATAGTTCTTGATGCTAAATATGTAAGCAGCTTCACCGAGGTCTTTCTTTGAAAAACTCCTTTCAAACATTCCTTTATGCTTTCTAGAAAATTCTACATCATTTCCGATCAACAATATGTCATTCACATATAATATCAGAAATGCTACAGAGCTCCCACTCACTTTCTTGTAAATACAGGCTTCTCCAAAAGTCTGTATAAAACCATATGCTTTGATCACACTATCAAAGCATATATTCCAACTCCAAGAGGCTTGCACCAGTCCATAAATGGATCATTGGAGCTTGCACACTTTGTTAGCACCTTTTGGATCGACAAAACCTTCTGGTTGCATCATATACAACTCTTCTTTAAGATATCCATTAAGGAATGCAGTTTTGACATCCATTTGCCAAATTTCATAATCATAAAATGCGGCAATTGCTAACATGATTCGGACAGACTTAAGCATCACTACGGGTGAGAAGGTATCATCGTAGTCAACTCCTTGAGCTTGTTGAAAACCTTTCGCAACAAGTTGAGCTTTGTAGACAGTAACATTACCATCAGCGTCAGTCTTCCTCTTGAAGATCCATTTATTCTCTATGGCTTGCCGATCATCGGGCAAGTCAACCAAAGTCCACACTTTGTTCTCATACATGGATCCCATCTCAGATTTCACGGCCTCAAGCCATTTCGCGGAATCTGGGCTCATCATTGCTTCCTCATAGTTTGTAGGTTTGTCATGGTCAAGTAACATGACCTCTAGAACAGGATTACCGTACCACTCTGGTGCGGACCTTACTCTGGTTGACCTACGAGGTTCGGTAGTAACTTGATCTGAAGTTTCATGATCATTATCATTAGCTTCCTCACTAATTGGTGTAGGAATCACAAGAACTGATTTCTGTGAAGAACTACTTTCCAATTCGGGAGCAGGTACAATTACCTCATCAAGTTCTAATTCCTCCCACTAGAAAGGATCCATTCTAAGCAACAAATATCTTGTCTTCGGATCTGTGATAGAAGGTGTACCCAACATTTTCTTTTGGGTATCCTATGAAGACGCACTTCTCCGATTTGGGTTCGAGCTTATCAGGTTGAAACTTTTTCACATAAGCATCGCAACCCTAAACTTTAAGCAACGACAGCTTAGGTTTCTTGCCAAACCATAGTTCATACGGTGTCGTCTGAACGGATTTAGACGGTGCCCTATTTAACGTGAATGTAGCTGTCTCTAATGCATAACCCCAAAACGATAGTGGTAAATCGGTAAGTGACATCATAGATTGCACTATATCCAGGTGACGTTCGGACACACCATTATGCTGTGGTGTTCCAGGTGGCATGAGTTTGTGAAACTATTCCACATTGTTTTAATTGAAGGCCAAACTCGTAAGTCAAATATTCACCTCTGCGATCAGATCGTAGAAACTTTATTTTCTTGTTACGATGATTCTCTAGTTCACTCTAAAATTCTTTGAACTTTTCAAATGTTTCAGACTTGTGTTGCATCAAGTAGATATACCCATATCTGCTCAAATCATCTGTGAAGGTCAGAAAACAATGATACCCCCCGTGAGCCTCAACACTCATCGGACCGCATACATCAGTATGTATTATTTCCAATAAGTCAGTGGCTCGCTCCATTGTTCTGGAGAACGGAGTCTTAGTAATCTTGCCCATGAGGCATGGTTCGCAAGCATCAAGTGATTCCAAAAGTCCATCCGCATGGAGTTTCTTCATGCACTTTACTGTTGGGGAACATAGTAATTTGAAAACATTTCCTACGCACACGCAAGATAATGGTGATGCATAGCAACGAGAGGGAAGAGTGTTGTCCACGTACCCTCGTAGACCGAAAGCGGATGCGTTATGACAACGCGGTTGATGTAGTCGTACATCTTCACGATCCGACCGATCCAAGTACCGAATGTACGGCACCTCCGAGTTCAGCACACGTTCAGCTCGATGACGTCCCACGAACTCCGATCCAGCAGAGCTTCACGGGAGAGTTCCGTCAGCACGAAGGCGTGATGACGGTGATGATGTTGCTACCGATGCAGGGCTTCGCCTAAGCACTGCTATGATATGACCGAGGTGGATTATGGTGGAGGGGGCACCGCACACGGCTTGGAACAATCAACTTGTGTGTCTTTGGGTGCCCCCCGCCCCCGTATATAAAGGAGCAAGTGAAGGAAATATGCCCTAGAGGCAATAATAAAGTTATTATTTATTTCCTTATATCATGATAAATGTTTATTATTCATGCTAGAATTGTATTAACCGGAAACATAATACTTGTGTGAATACATAGACAAACAGAATGTCACTAGTATGCCTCTACTTGACTAGCTCGTTGATCAAAGATGGTTATGTTTCCTAGCCATAGACATGAGTTGTCATTTGATTAACGGGATCACATCATTAGGAGAATGATGTGATTGACTTGACCCATTCTGTTAGCTTAGCACTCGATCGTTTAGTATGTTGCTATTGCTTTCTTCATGACTTATACATGTTCCTATGACTATGCGATTATGCAACTCCCGTTTACCAGAGGAACACTTTGTGTGCTACCAAACGTCACAACGTAACTGGGTGATTATAAAGGTGCTCTACAGGTGTCTCCAAAGGTACTTGTTGGGTTGGCGTATTTCGAGATTAGGATTTGTCACTCCGATTGTCGAAGAGGTATCTCTGGGCCCACTCGGTAATGCACATCACTATAAGCCTTGCAAGCATTGCAACCAATGAGTTAGTTGCGGGATGATATATTACGGAACGAGTAAAGAGACTTGCCGGTAACGAGATTGAACTAGGTATTGAGATACCGACGATCGAATCTTGGGCAAGTAACATACCGATGACAAAGGGAACAACGTATGTTGTTATGCGGTTTGACCGATAAAGATCTTCGTAGAGTATGTAGGAGCCAATATGAGCATCCAGGTTCCACTATTGGTTATTGACCGGAGACGTGTCTCGGTCATGTCTACATAGTTCTCGAACCCGTAGGGTCCGCACACTTAATGTTCGATGACAGTTATATTATGAGTTTATGTGTTTGATGTACCGAAGGTTGTTCGGAGTCCCGGATGTGATCACAGACATGACGAGGAGTCTCGAAATGGTCGAGACATAAAGATCGATATATTGGACGACTATGTTTGGACAACGAAAAGGTTCCAGAAGGTTTCGGACATTAATCGAAGTACCGGGGGTTACCGGAACCCCCCGGGAACTAATGGGCCTTGTTGGGCCCTAGTGGAGAGAGAGAGAGGGGCCGGCCAGGGCAAGCGGCGCGCCCCCTCCCCTTGAGTCCGAATAGGACAAGGAAGGGGGCGGCGCCCCCCTTGCCTTTCCCCTCTCCCACTCCTTTCTTCCCCCTCCTTATTGGACTAGGAAAGGGAGGGGAAAACCTACTTGGAGTAGGTTTCCCCCTCCTAGGGCGCGCCACCCCCTTGGTCGGCCCTCTCCTCCTCCCCCTTTATATACGGAGGAAGGGGGCACCCCATAGACAGAACAATTGATCTCTTGATCTCTTAGCCATGTGCGGTGCCCCCCTCCACCATAATCCACCTCGATAATATCGTAGCGGTGCTTAGGCGAAGCCCTGCGTCGGTAGATCATCATCATCGTCACCACGCCGTCGTGCTGACGGAACTCTCCCTCAAAGCTCAGCTGGATCAGAGTGCGAGGGACGTCATCGAGCTGAACGTGTGCTGAACTCGGAGGTGCCGTGCGTTCGGTACTTGATCGGTCGGATCATGAAGACGTACGACTACATCAACCGCGTTGCGCTAACGCTTCCGCTTTCGGTCTACGAGGGTACGTGGACAACACTCTCCCCTCTCATTGCTATGCATCACCATGATCTTGCGTGTGCGTAGGAAAGTTTTTGAAATTACTACGTTTCCCAACAGTGGCATCCGAGCCAGGTTTTATGCGTTGATGTAATATGCACGAGTAGAACACAAGTGAGTTGTGGGCGATATAAGTCATATTGCTTACCAGCATGTCACACTTTGGTTCGGCGGTATTGTTGGATGAAGCGGCCCGGACAGACATTACGCGTACGCTTACGCGAGACTGGTTTTACCACCATGCTATGCACACAGGAGACTTTAGTTGAACTGAGTGTGGCTACGCTCGGTCCTTGCGAAGGTTAAAACAGCACCAACTTGACAAACTATCGTTGTGGTTTTGATGCATAGGTAAGAACGGTTCTTGCTCAGCCCGTAGCAGCCTCGTAAAACTTGCAACAACAAAGTAGAGGACGTCTAACTTGTTTTTGCAGGGCATGTTGTGATCTGATATGATCAAGGCATGATACTATATTTTATTGTATGAGATGATCATGTTTTGTAACCGAGTTATCGGCAACTGGCAGGAGCCATATGGTTGTCGCTTTATTGTATGCAATGCAATCGCCCTGTAATTGCTTTACTTTATCACTAAGCGGTAGCGATAGTCGTAGAAGCAATAGTTGGCGAGACGACAACGATGCTACGATGGAGATCAAGGTGTCGCGCCGGTGACGATGGTGATCATGACGGTGCCTCAGAGATGGAGATCACAAGCACAAGATGATGATAGCCATATCATATCACTTATATTGATTGCATGTGATGTTTATCTTTTATGCATCTTATTCTGCTTAGATCGACGGTAGCATTATAAGATGATCTCTCACTAAATTATCTAGGTATAAGTGTTCTCCCTGAGTATGCACCGCTGCGAAAGTTCTTCGTGCTGAGACACCACGTGATGATCGGGTGTGATAGGCTCTACGTTCAAATACAACGGGTGCAAAACAGTTGCACACGCGGAATACTCAGGTTAAACTTGACGAGCCTAGCATATAACAGATATGGCCTCGGAACACTGGGACCGAAAGGTCGAGCGTGAATCATATAGTAGATATGATCAATATAGTGATGTTCACCATTGAAACTACTCCATCTCACGTGACGATCGGACATGGTTTAGTTGACATGGATCGCGTGATCAATTAGAGGATTAGAGGGATGTCTATCTAAGTGGGAGTTCTTAAGTAATATGATTAATTGAACTTAAATTTATCATGAACTTAGTACCTGATAGTATCTTGCTTGTCTATGTTGTTGTAGATAGATGGCCCGTGCTGTTGTTCCGTTGAATTTTAACGCGTTCCTTGAGAAAGCAAAGTTGAAAGATGATGGTAGCAATTACACGGACTGGGTCCGTAACTTGAGGATTATCCTCATTGCTGCACACAAGAATTACGTCCTGGAAGCACCGCTAGGTGCCAAACCTATTGCAGGAGCAACACCAGATGTTATGAACGTCTGGCAGAGCAAAGCTGATCACTAGTCGATAGTTCAGTGTGCCATGCTTTACGGCTTATATCCGGGACTTCAACGACGTTTTGAACGTCATGGAGCATATGAGATGTTCCAAGGGTTGAAGTTAATATTTCAAGCAAATGCCCGGATTGAGAGATATGAAGTCTCCAATAAGTTCTAGAACTTCAAGATGGAGGAGAATAGTTCTGTTAGTGAGCATATACTCAGAATGTCTGGGTATAACAATCACTTGATTCAACTGGGAGTTAATCTTCCGGATGATAGCGTCATTGACAGAATTCTTCAATCACTGCCACCAAGCTACAGGAGCTTCGTGATGAACTATAACATGCAAGGGATGGATAAGACGATTCCCGAGCTCTTCGCAATGCTAAAGGCTGCGGAGGTGGAAATCAAGAAGGAGCATCAAGTGTTGATGGTCAATAAGACCACCAGTTTCAAGAAAAAGGGCAAAGGGAAGAAGAAGGTGAACTTCAAGAAGAACAGCGAACAAGTTGCTGCTCAGGAGAAGAAACCCAAGTCTGGGCCTAAGCCTGAGACTGAGTGCTTCTACTACAAGCAGACTGGTCACTAGAAGCGGAACTGCCCCAAGTATTTGGCGGATAAGAAGGATGACAAGGTGAACAAAGGTATATGTGATATGCATGTTATTGATGTGTACCTTACTAATGCTCGCAGTAGCACCTGGGTATTTGATACTGGTTCTGTTGCTAATATTGGCAACTTGAAACAGGGACTACGGATTAAGCGAAGATTGGCTAAGGACGAGGTGACGATGCGCGTGGGAAATGGTTCCAAAGTCGATGTGATTGCAGTCGGCACGCTACCTCTACATCTACCTTCAGGATTAGTTTTAGACCTGAATAATTGTTATTTGGTGCCAGCGTTGAGCATGAACATTATATCTGGATCTTGTTTGATGCGAGACGGTTATTCATTTAAATCAGAGAATAATGGTTGTTCTATTTATATGAGTAATATCTTTTATGGTCATGCACCCTTGAAGAGTGGTCTATTTTTGTTGAATCTCGATAGTAGTGATACACATATTCATAGTATTGAAACCAAAAGATGCAGAGTTAATAATGATAGTGCAACTTATTTGTGGCAGTGCCGTTTAGGTCATAATGGTGTAAAGCGCATGAAGAAACTCCATACTGATGGACTTTTGGAACCACTTGATTATGAACCACTTGGTACTTGCGAACCATGCCTCATGGGCAAGATGACTAAAACGTCGTTCTCCGGAACTATGGAGCGAGCAACAGATTTATTGGAAATCATACATACAGATGTATGTGGTCCGATGAATGTTGAGGCTCGCGGCGGGTGTCGTTATTTTCTCACCTTCACAGATGATTTAAGCAAATATGGGTATATCTACTTAATGAAACATAAGTCTGAAACATTTGAAAAGTTCAAAGAATTTCAGAGTGAAGTTGAAAATCATCGTAACAAGAAAATAAAGTTTCTACGATCTGATCGTGGAGGAGAATATTTGAGTTACGAGTTTGGTCTTCATTTGAAACAATGCGGAATAGTTTCGCAACTCACGCCACCCGGAACACCACAGCGTAATGGTGTGTCCGAACGTCGTAATCGTACTTTACTAGATACGGTGCGATCGATGATGTCTCTTACTGATTTACCGCTATCGTTTTGGGGTTATGCTCTAGAGACAGCTGATTCGCGTTAAATAGGGCACCATGTAAATCCGTTGAGATGACGCCTGATGAACTATGGTTTGGCAAGAAACCAAAGTTGTCGTTTCTTAAAGTTTGGGGCTGCGATGCTTATGTGAAAAAGCTTCAACCTGATAAGCTCGAACCCAAATCGGAGAAATGTGTCTTCATAGGATACCCAAAAGAGACTGTTGGGTACACCTTCTATCACAGATACGAAGGCAAGACTTTTGTTGCTAAATTCGGAATCTTTCTAGAGAAGGAGTTTCTCTCGAAAGAAGTGAGTGGGAGGAAAGTAGAACTTGATGAGGTAACTGTACCTGCTCCGTTATTGGAAAGTAGTTCATCACAGAAACCGGTTCCTGTGACACCTACACCAATTACTGAGGAAGTTAATGATAATGATCATGAAATTTCAGATCGAGTTGTTACTGACCTTGGAGGTCAAACAGAGTAAGGTCTGCACCAGAGTGGTACGGTAATTCTGTTCTGGAAGTTATGTTACTAGACCATGACGAACCTACGAACTATGAAGAAGCGATGGTGAGCCCAGATTCCGCAAAATGGCTTGAGGCCATGAAATCTGAGATGGGATCCATGTATGAGAACAAAGTGTGGACTTTGGTTGACTTGCCCGATGATCGGTAGGCCATTGAGAATAAATGGATCTTCAAGACGAAGACTGACGCTGACGGTAATGTTACTGTCTACAAAGCTCGACTTGTTGCAAAAGGTTTTCGACAAGTTAAAGGGGTTGACTACGATGAGACTTTCTCACCCGTAGCGATGCTTAAGTCTGTCCGAATCATGTTAGCCATTGCCGCATTTTATGATTATGAAATTTGGCAAATGGATGTCAAAATTGCATTCCTGAATGGATTTCTGGAAGAAGAGTTGTATATGATGCAACCGGAAGGTTTTGTCGATCCAAAGGGAGCTAACAAAGTGTGCAAGCTCCAGCGATCCATTTATGGACTTGTGCAAGCCTCTCGGAGTTGGAATAAATGCTTTGATAGTGTGGTCAAAGCATATGGTTTTATACAGACTTTTGGAGAAGCCTGTATTTACAAGAAAGTGAGTGGGAGCTCTCTAGCATTTCTGATATTATATGTGGATGACATATTGCTGATTGGAAATGATATAGAATTTCTGGATAACATAAAGGGATACTTGAATAAGAGTTTTTCTATGAAGGACCTCGGTGAAGCTGCTTATATATTGGGCATCAAGATCTATAGAGACAGATCAAGATGCTTAATTGGACTTTCACAAAGCACATACCTTGACAAAGTTTTGAAGAAGTTCAAAATGGATCAAGCAAAGAAAGGGTTCTTGCCTGTGTTACAAGGTGTGAAGTTGAGTCAGACTCAATGCCCGACCACTGCAGAAGATAGAGAGAAAATGAAAGATCTTCCCTATGCTTCAGCCATAGGCTCTGTCATGTATGCAATGCTGTGTACCAGACCTGATGTGGTGCCTTGCTATAATTTTAGCAGGGAGGTACCAAAGTAATCCAGGAGTGGATCACAGGACAGCAGTCAAGAACATCCTGAAATACTAGAAAAGGACTAAGGATATGTTTCTCGTTTATGGAGGTGACAAAGAGCTAGTCGTAAATGGTTACGTCGATGCAAGCTTTGACACTGATCCGGACGATTCTAAATCGCAAACCGGATACGTGTTTATATTGAATGGTGGAGCTGTCAGTTGGTGCAGTTCTAAACAAAGCGTTGTGGCGGGATCTACGTGTGAAGCGGAGTACATAGCTGCTTCGGAAGCAGAAAATGAAGGAGTCTGGATGAAGGAGTTCATATCCGATCTAGGTGTCATACCTAGTGCATCGGGTCCAATGAAAATCTTTTGTGACAATACTGGTGCAGTTTCCTTGGCAAAGGAATCCAGATTTCACAAGAGAACCAAGCACATCAAGAGACGCTTCAACTCCATCCGGGATCAAGTCCAGGTGGGAGACATAGAAATTTGCAAGATACATACGGATCTGAATGTTGCAGACCCGTTGACTAAGCCTCTTCCACGAGCAAAACATGATCAGCACCAAGGCTCCATGGGTGTTAGAATCATTACTGTGTAATCTAGATTATTGACTCTAGTGCAAGTGGGAGACTGAAGGAAATATGCCCTAGAGGCAATGATAAAGTTATTATTTATTTCCTTATATCATGATAAATGTTTATTATTCATGCTAGAATTGTATTAACCGGAAACATAATACTTGTGTGAATACATAGACAAACAGAATGTCACTAGTATGCCTGTACTTGACTAGCTCGTTGATCAAAGATGGTTATGTTTCCTAGCCATAGACATGAGTTGTCATTTGATTAACGGGATCACATCATTAGGAGAATGATGTGATTGACTTGACCCATTCCGTTAGCATAGCACTCGATCGTTTAGTATGTTGCTATTGCTTTCTTCATGACTTATACATGTTCCTATGACTATGAGATTATGCAACTCCCGTTTACCAGAGGAACACTTTGTGTGCTACCAAACTTGACACCGTAACTGGGTGATTATTAAGGTGCTCTATAGGTGTCTCCAAAGGTACTTGTTCGGTTGGCGTATTTCGAGATTAGGATTTGTCACTCCGATTGTCGGAGAGGTATCTCTAGGCCCACTCGGTAATGCATGTCACTATAAGCCTTGCAAGCAATGTGACTATTGAGTTGCCGGATGATGCATTACAGAACGAGTAAAGAGACTTGCCGGTAACAAGATTGAACTAGGTATGGAGATACCGACGATCGAATCTCGGGCAAGTAACATACCGATTACAAAGGGAACAACATATGTTGTTATGCAGTTTGACCGAGAAAGATCTTCGTAGAATAATTGGGAGCCAATATGAGCATCCAGGTTCCGCTATTGGTTATTGACCGAAGAGTTGTCTCGGTCATGTCTACATAGTTCTCGAACCCGTAGGGTCCGCACGCTTAACGCTCGGTGACGATCGGTATTATGAGTTTATGTGTTTTGATGTACCGAAGATAGTTCAGACTCCCGGATGTGATCAAGGACATGACGAGGAGTCTCGAAATGGTTCACATCACCATGTGATTAATATCCATAGTTCACATCGCCATGCAGCCAACACTCAAAGGGTTTACTAGAGTCAGTAATCTAGTTCACATCGCCATGTGATTAACACCCAAAGAGTACTAAGGTGTGATCATGTTTTGCTTGTGAGAGAAGTTTAGTCAACGGGTCTGCCAAATTCAGATCCGTATGTATTTTGCAAATTTCTATGTCTACAATGCTCTGCACGGAGTTACTTGAGCTAATTGCTCCCACTTTCAATATGTATCCAGATTGAGACTTAGAGTCACCTGGATCAGTGTCAAAACTTGCATCGACGTAACCCTTTACGACAAACCTTTTGTCACCTCCATAATCGAGGAACATATCCTTATTCCACTAAGGATAACTTTGACCGCTGTTAAGTGATCTAATCCTAGATCACTATTGTACTCCCTTGCCAAACTCAGTGTAGGGTATACAATAGATCTGGTACACAGCATGGCATACTTTATAGAACCTATGGCTGAGGCATAGGGAATGACTTTCATTCTCTTTCTATCTTCTGCCGTGGTCGGGCTTTGAGTCTTTACTCAATTTCACACCTTGTAACACAGGCAAAAACTCTTTCTTTGACTGTTCCATTTTGAACTACTTCAACTTGTCAAGGTATGTACTCATTGAAAAAACTTATCAAGCATCTTGATCTATCTCTATAGATCTTGATGCTCAATATGTAAGCAGCTTCACTGAGGTCTATCTTTGAAAAACTCCTTTCAAATACTCCTTTATGCTTTCCAGAAAATTCTACATTATTTCTGATCAACAATATGTCATTCAAATATATTTATCAGAAATGTTGAAGTGCTCCCACTCACTTTCTTGTAAATACAGGCATCACCGCAAGTCTGTATAAAATATATGCTTTGATCAACTCATTAAAGCATATATTCCAACTCCGAGATGCTTGCACCGGTCCATAGATGGATCGCTGGAGCTTGCACATTTTGTTAGCACCTTTAGGATCGACAAAACCTTCTGGTTGCATCATATACAACTCTTCTTTAAGAAATCCATTAAGGAATGTAGTTTTGACATCCATTTGACAGATTTCATAAAATGTGGCAATTTGCTAACATGATTTGGACAGACTTAAGCATCGCTACGAGTGAGAAAATCTCATCGTAGTCAACACCTTGAACTTTGTCAAAACCTTTTTCGACAAGTCTAGCTTTGTAGATAGTAACACTACTATCAGCGTCTGTCTTCCTCTTGAAGATCCATTTATTTTCTATGGCTTGCCGATCATCGGGCAACTCAACCAAAGTCCACACTTTGTTCTCATACATGGATCCCATCTTAGATTTCATGGCCTTAAGCCATTTCACGAAATCTGGGCTCATCATCGCTTCCTCATAGTTCATAGGTTCGTCATGGTCAAGTAACATGACCTCCAAAACAGGACTACAGTACCACTCTGGTGCGGATCTCACTCTGGTTGACCTACGAGGTTCGGTAGTAACTTGATCTAAATTTACATGATCATCATCATTAGCTTCCTCACTAATTGGTGTAGGAGTCACAGGAACAGATTTCTGTGACGAACTACTTTCCAATAAGGAGCAGGTACAGTTACCTCATCAAGTTCTACTTTCCTCCCACTCACTTCTTTTGAGAGAAACTCCCTCTCTAGAAAGGATATATTCTTAGCAACGAATGTCTTGCCTTCGGATCTGTGATAGAAGGTGTCCCAACTGTCTCCTTTGGGTATCCTATGAAGACACATTTCTCTGATTTGGGTTTGAGCTTATCAGGATGAATCTTTTCACATAAGCATCACAACCCCAAACTTTAAGAAATGACAACTTTGGTTTCTTGCCAAACCACAGTTCGTATGGTGTCGTCTCAACGGATTTAGATGGTGCCCTATTCAACGTGAATGCAGCTGTCTCTAATGCATAAACCCAAAACGATAGTGGTAAATCGGTAAGAGACATCATAGATTGCACCATATCTAATAAAGTACGGTTACGATGTTCAGACACACCATTACGTTGTGGTGTTCCAGGTGGCGTGAGTTGCAAAACTATTCCGCATTGTTTCAAATGAAGACCAAACTCGTAACTCAAATATTCTCCTCCACGATCAGATCGTAGAAACTTTATTTTCTTGTTACGATGATTTTCCACTTCACTCTGAAATTATATGAACTTTTCAAATGTTTCAGACTTATGTTTCATCAAGTAGATATACACATATCTGCTCAAATTATCTGTGAAGGTCAGGAAATTACGATACCCGCTGCGAGCTTCAACACTCATTGGATTGCATACATCAGTATGTATTATTTCCAATGAATCAGTTGATCGCTCCATTGTTCCGGAGAACGGAGTCTTAGTCATCTTTCCCATAAGGCATGGTTCGCAAGAGTCAAGTGATTCCGAAATCCCATCAGCATGGAGTTTCTTCATGCGCTTTACACCAATATGACCTAAACGGCAGTGCCACAAATAAGTTGCACTATCATTATTAACTTTGCATCTTTTGGCTTCAATATTATGAATATGTGTATCACTACGATCGAGATCCAACAAACCATTTTCATTGGGTGTATGACCATAGAAGGTTTTATTCATGTAAAGAGAACAACAATTATTCTCTAACTTAAATGAATAACTATATTGCAATAAACATGATCAAATCATATTCATGCTCAACGCAAACACCAAATAACACTTATTTTGGTTCGACACTAATCCCAAAAGTATAGGGAGTGTGCGGTGATGATCATATAAATCTTGGAACTACTTCCAACACACATCATCACCTCTCCCTTAACTAGTTTCTGTTCATTCTGCAACTCCCGTTTCGAGTTACTACTCTTAGCAACTGAACCAGTATCAAATGTCGAGGGGTTGCTATAAACACTAGTAAATTACACATCAATAACATGCATATCCAATATACCTTTGTTCACTTTGCCATCCTTCTTATCCGCCAAGTATCTAGGGTACTTCCACTTCCGGTGACCATTTCCTTTGCAGTAGAAGCACTCAGTTTCAGGCTTGGTTCTAGCTTTGGGCTTCTTCACGGGAGTGGCAACTTGCTTGCCATTATTCTTGAAGTTCCCTTTCTTTCCCTTGCCCTTTTACTTGAAACTAGTGGTCTTGTCAACCATCAACACTTGATGTTTTTTCTTGATTTCTACCTTCGCCGATTTCAGCATCGCGAAGAGCTTGGGAACCATTTCCGTTATCCCTTGCATATTATAGTTCATCACGAAGTTCTAGTAACTTGGTGATAGTGACTAGAGAACTTTGTCAATTAGTATCTTATCTGGAAGATTAACTCCCACTTGATTCAAGCAATTGTAGTACCCAGACAATCTGAGCACATGCTCACTGGTTGAGCTATTCTCCTCCATCTTGTAGGCAAAGTACTGTCAGAGGTCTCATACCTCTTGACACGGGAATGAGTATGAAATACCAATTTCAACTCTTGGAACATCTTATATGCGCCGTTGCATTCAAAACATTTTTGAAGTCCCGGTTCTAAGCCTTAAAGCATGGTGCACTAAACTATCAAGTAGTCATCATATCGAGCTTGCCAAACGTTCATAACGTCTGCATCTTCTCCTGCAATCGGTCTGTCACCTAGTGGTGCATCAAGGACATAATTGTTCTATGCAGCAATGAGGATAATCCTCAGATCACGGACCAAGTCTGCATCATTGCTACTAACATCTTTCAGCATAGTTTTTCTCTAGGAACATATCAAAATAAACGGGGAGCAACATCGCGAGCTATTGATCTACAACATAGTTATGCAAATACTATCAGGACTAAGTTCATGATAAGTTAAAGTTCAATTTAATCATATTACTTAAGAACTCCCACTTAGATAGACATCCCTCTAATCATCTAAGTGATCACGTGATCCATATCAACTAAACCATGTCCGATCATCATGTGAGATGGAGTAGTTTTCAATGGTGAACATCACTATGTTGATCATATCTACTATATGATTCACGCTCGACCTTTCGGTCTCAGTGTTCCGAGGCCATATCTGCATATGCTAGGCTCGTCAAGTTTAACCCAAGTATTTCTGTGTGTGCAAAACTGGCTTGCACCCATTGTATATGAACATAGAGCTTATCACACCCGATCATCACGTGGTGTCTCGGCATGACGAACTTTGGCAACGGTGCATACTCAAGGAGAACACTTGTACCTTGAAATTTAGTGAGAGATCATCTTATAATGCTATCGTCAATCAAAGCAGAATAAGATGCATAAAAGATAAACATCACATGCAATCAATATAAGTGATATGATATGGCCATCATCATCTTGTGCCTTTGATCTCCATCTCCAAAGCACCGTCATGATCACCATCGTCACCGGCGCGACACCTTGATCTCCATCGTAGCATCGTTGTCGTCTCGCCAACTATTGCTTCTACGACTATCGCTACCGCTTAGTGATAAAGTAAAGCAATTACATGGCGATTGCATTTCATACAATAAAGCGACAACCATATGGCTCCTGCTAGTTGCCGATAACTCTATTACAAAACATGATCATTTCATACAATAAAATTTAGCATCATGTCTTGACCATATCACATCACAACAGGCCCTCCAAAAACAAGTTAGACGTCCTCTACTTTGTTGTTGCAAGTTTTACGTGGCTGCTACGGGCTGAGGAAGAACCGTTCTTACCTACGCATCAAAACCACAACGATATTTCGTCAAGTTAGTGCTGTTTTAACCTTCACAAGGACCGGGCATAGCCACACTCGATTCAACTAAAGTTGGAGAAACTGACACTCGCCATCCACCTGTGTGCGAAGCACGTCGGTAGAACTAGTCTCCCATAAGCGTACACGTAATGTCGGTCCGGGCCGCTTCATCCAACAATACCGCCGAATCAAAGTATGACATGCTGGTAAGCAGTATGACTTGTATCACCCACAACTCACTTGTGTTCTACTCGTGCATATAACATCTACGCATAAACCTGGCTCGGATGCCACTGTTGGGGAACGTAGTAATTTCAAAACAATTCCTACGCACACGCAAGATCATGGTGATGCATAGCAACGAGAGGGAAGAGTGTTGTCCACGTACCCTCGTAGACCGAAAGCGGAAGCGTTATGACAACGCGGTTGATGTAGTCGTACGTCTTCACGATCCGACCGATCCAAGTACCGAACGTACGTCACCTCCAAGTTCAGCACACATTCAGCTCGATGACATCCCACGAACTCCGATCCAGCAGAGCTTCACGGGAGAGTTCCGTCAGCACGACGACGTGATGACGGTGATCATGTTGCTACCGACGCAGGGCTTCGCCTAAGCACCGCTACGATATGACTGAGGTGGATTATGGTGGAGGGGGGCACCGCACACGGCTTGGAACAATCAACTTGTGTGTCTTTGGGTGCCCCCCACCCCCGTATATAAAGGAGCAAGGGGGAGGCCGGCCGGCCTTGGTGCCCCCCAAGGAGAGGAGGAATCCTCCTCCTAGTAGGAGTAGGATTCATCCTTTCCTAATCCTACTAGGAAGGGGAAAGGGGGAAGGAAAGAGAGGGAGAGGGAGAGGGAAAGAGGGGCCGCGCCCCCCTCCCCTAGTCCAATTCGGACTCCTCATGGGAGGGGGTGCGCCACCTCCTGGGCTGCTGCCCTCTCTCTCCCCTCAGTGCCACTAAAGCCCAATACTTCCTCAGGGGGTTCCGTAACCCCTCCGGCACTCCGGTTTTCTCCGAAACCACCCAGAATACTTCCGGTATGCGAATATAGCCGTCCAATATATCAATATTTACGTCTCGACCATTTCGAGACTCCTCGTCATGTCCTTGATCACATCCGGGACTCTGAACTATCTTCGGTACATCAAAACACATAAACTCATAATACCGATCGTCACCGAGCGTTAAGCGTGTGGAACCTACGGATTCGAGAACTATGTAGACATGACCGAGACACATCTCCGTTCAATAACCAATAGCGGAACCGGATGCTCATATTGGCTCCCGCATATTCTACGAAGATCTTTATCGGTCAAACCGCATAACAACATACGTTGTTCCCTTTGTCATCGGTATGTTACTTGCCCGAGATTCGATCGTCGGTATCTCAATACCTAGTTCAATCTCGTTACCGGCAAGTCTCTTTACTCGTTCTGTAATGCATCATCTGGCAACTAACTCATTAGTCACATTGCTTGCAAGGCTTATAGTGACATGCATTACCAAGAGGGCCCAGAGATACCTCTCCGACAATCGGAGTGACAAATCCTAATCTTGATCTATGCCAACTCAACAAGTACCATCGGAGACACCTGTAGAGCACCTTTATAATCACCCAATTATGTTGTGACGTTTGGTAGCACACAAAGTGTTCCTCCAGTATTCGGGAGTTGCATAATCTCATAGTCATAGGAACATGTATAAGTCATGAAGAAAGCAATAGCAATATACTAAACGATCAAATGCTAAGCTAACGGAATGGGTCAAGTCAATCACATCATTCTCTAATAATGTGACCCCGTTAATCAAATGACAACTCATGTCTATGGCTAGGAAACTTAACCATCTTTGATTCAACGAGTTAGTCAAGCAGAGGCATACTAGTGACACTCTATTTGTCTATGTATTCACACATGTACTAAGTTTCCGGTTAATACAATTCTAGCATGAATAATAAACATTTATCATGATATAAGGAAATATAAATAACAACTTTATTATTGCCTCTAGGGCATATTTCCTTTATTTACACCAATATGACCTAAACGGCAGTGCCACAAGTATGTTGCACTATCATTATCAACTTTGCATCTTTTGGCATCTGTATGATGTGTATCACTACGATCGAGATTCAATAAACCATTTATATTAAGTGTATGACCATAGAAGGTTTTATTCATGTAAACAGAACAACAATTATTCTTTGACTTCAATGAATAACCGTATTGCAATAAACATGATCCAATCATATGCATGCTCAACGCAAACACCAAATAACATTTATTTTAGGTTCAACACTAATCCCGAAGGTAAAAGGAGTGTGCGATGGTGATCTTATCAACCTTGGAATTATTTCCAACACACATCGTCACCTTGTCCTTAACTAGTCTCTGTTCATTTTGCAACTTCTGTTTCGAGTTACTACTCTTAGTAACTGAACCAGTATCAAATACCGAGGGGTTGCTATAAACACTAGTAAAGTACATATCAATAACATGTATATCAAATATACCTTTGTTCACTTTGCCATCCTTCTTATCCGCCAAGTATCTAGGGCAGTTCCACTTCCAGTGACCGTTCCCTTTGCAGTAGAAGCACTCAGTTTCAGGCTTAGGTCTAGCTTTGGGCTTCTTCACGGGAGTGGCAACTTGCTTGCCATTCTTGTTGAAGTTCCCTTTCTTTCCCTTGCCCTTTTACTTGAAACTAGTGGTCTTGTCAACCATCAACACTTGATGCTTTTTCTTGATTTCTACCTTCACTGATTTCAGCATCGCGAAGAGCTTGGGAATCGTTTCCGTTATCCCTTGCATCTTATAGTTCATCATGAAGTTCTAGTAACTTGGTGATAGTGACTAGAGAACTCTGTCAATCACTATCTTATCTGGAAGATTAACTCCCACTTGATTCAAGTGATTGTAGTACTCAGGCATTCTGAGCACATGCTCACTGGTTGAGATATTCTCCTCCATCTTGTAGGCAGAAATACTTGTCAGGGGTCTCATACCTCTCGACTCAGGCATGAGTCTGAAATACCAATTTCAGCTCTTGGAACATCTCATATGCTTCGTGACATTCAAAAGGTTTTTGAAGTCCCGGTTCTAAGCCGTAAAGCATGGTGCACTAAACTATCAAGTAGTCATTATACCGAGCTTTGTCAAACGTTCATAATGTCTGTATCTGCTCCTGCAATAGGTCTATCACCTAGCGGTGCATCAAGGACATAATTCTTCTGTGCAGCAATGAGGATAATCCTCAGATCACGGACCAAGTCCGCATCATTGCTACTATTATCTTTCAACTTAGTTTTCTCTAGGAACATATCAAAAATAAAAAAGGGGAGCCATACGCGAGCTATTGATCTACAACATAGATATGCAAATACTATCAGGACTAAGTTCATGATATTAAAGTTCAATTAATCACATTACATAAGAACTCCCACTTAGATAGACATCCCTCGAGTCATAGAAATGATCACGTGATCCATATCAACTAAACCATGTCCGATCATCACGTGAGATGGAGTAGTTTTCAATGGTGAACATCACTATGTTGATCATATCTACTATATGATTCACATTCGATCTTTCGATCTCAGTGTTTCGAGGCCATATCCGCATATGCTAGGCTCGTCAAGTTTAACCCGAGTATTCTGTGTGTGCAAAACTGGCTTGCACCCGTTGTATGTGAATGTAGAGTTTATCACACCCGATCATCACGTGGCGTCTCGGCACGACGAACTGTCGCAACGGTGCATACTCAGGGAGAACACTTATACCTTGAAATTTAGTGAGGGATCATCTTATAATTCTACCGTCGTACTAAGCAAAATAAGATGCGTAAATGATAAACATCACATGCAATCAAAATATGTGACATGATATGGCCATCATCATTTTGTGCCTTTGATCTCCATCTCCAAAGTACTGTCATGATCTCCATCGTCACCGGCATGACACCATGATCTCCATCATCTTGATCTCTATCAACGTGTCGTCACATGGTCCTCTCGCCAACTATTGCTTTTACAACTATTGCTATCGCATAGAGATAAAGTAAAGCAATTACATGGCGCTTGCATCTTATGCAATAAAGAGACAACCATAAGGCTACTGCCAGTTGCCGATAACTTTTACAAAACATGATCATCTCATACAACAATTTATATCTCATCACGTCTTGACCATATCACATCACAACATGCCCTGCAAAAACAAGTTAGACGTCCTCTACTTTGTTGTTGCAAGTTTTACGTGGCTGCTACGGGCTTCTAAAGAACTGTTCTTACCTACGCATCAAAACCACAATGATTTTTTGTCAAGTGTGCTGTTTTGACCTTCAACAAGGACCGGGTGTAGTCAAACTCGATTCAACTAAAGTTTGAGAAACTGACACCTGCTAGCCACCTGTGTGCGAAGCACGTCGGGTAGATCCAGTCTCATGAACGCGGTCATGTAATGTCGGTCCGGGCCGCTTCATCCAACAATACCACCGAATCAAAGTAAGATGTTGCTGGTAAGCAGTATGACTATTATCGCCCACAACTCTTTGTGTTCTACTCATGCATATAACATCTAAGAGTTGTGGGCGATAATAGTCATACTGCTTACCAGCATGTCATACTTTGATTCGGCGGTATTGTTGGATGAGGCGGCCTACACCGACATTACATGACCGCGTTCATGAGACTGGTTCTACCGACATGCTTCACACACAGGTGGCTAGCGGGTGTCAGTTTCTCCAACTTTAGTTGTATCGAGTTTGACTACGCCCGATACTTGTTGAAGGTTAAAACAGCACACTTGACGAAAAATCGTTGTGGTTTTGATGCATAGGTAAGAATGATTCTTGCTAAGCCCATAGCAGCCACGTAAAACTTGCAACAACAAAGTAGAGGACGTCTAACTTGTTTTTGCAGGGCATATTATGATGTGATATGGTCAAGACGTGATGATATATAAATTGTTGTATGAGATGATCATGTTTTGTAAAAGTTATCGGCAACTGGCAGGAGCCTTATGGTTGTCGCTTTATTGTATGAAATGCAATCACCATGTAATTGCTTTACTTTATCACTAAGCGGTAGCGATAGTCGTAGAAGCAATAGTTGGCGAGATGACAACGATGCTTCGATGGAGATCAAGATGCCAAGCCGGTGACGATGGTGATCATGACAGTGCTTTGGAGATGGAGATCAAAGGCACGAGATGATGATGGCCATATCATATCACTTATGTTGATTGCATGTGATGTTTATCCTTTATGCATCTAATTTTGCTTAGTACAGCGGTAGCATTATAAGATGATCTCTCACTAAATTTCAAGGTATAAGTGTTCTCCCTGAGTATGCATAGTTGCGATAGTTCGTCGTGCCGAGACACCACGTGATGATCAGGTGTGATAAGGTCTATGTTCACATACAACGGGTGCAAGCCAGTTTTGCACACGCAGAATACTCGGGTTAAACTTGACGAGCCTAGCATATGCAGGTATGTCCTCGGAACACTAAGACCGAAAGGTCGAGCGTGAATCATATAGTAGATATGATCAACATAGTGATGTTTACCATTGAAAACTACTCCATCTCACGTGATGATCGGACATGGTTTAATTGATTTGGATCACGTGATCACTTAGATGATTAGAGGGATGTCTATCTAAGTGGGAGTAAGTAATATGATTAATTGAACTTTAATTTATCATGAACTTAGTACCTGATAGTATTTTGCAAGTCTATGTTGTTGTAGATCAATGGCCCGTGCTACTGTTCCTTTGAATTTTAATGCGTTGCTAGAGAAAGCTAAGTTGAAAGATGATGGTAGCAACTACACGGACTGGGTCCGTAACTTGAGGATTATCCTCATTACTGCACAGAAGAATTACGTCCTGGAAGCACCGCTAGGTGTAAGACCCGCTGCAAGAGCAACGCCGAACGTTGTGAACGTCTGGCAAAGCAAAGCTGATGACTACTTGATAGTTTAGTGTGCCATGCTTTACGGCTTGGAACCGGGACTTCAACGACGTTTTGAACGTCATGGAGCATATGAGATGTTCCAGGAGTTGAAGTTAATATTTTAAGCAAATGCCCGGATTGAGAGATATGAAGTCTCCAATAAGTTCTACATCTGCAAAATGGAGGAGAATAGTTCTGTCAGTGAACATATACTCAAAATGTCTGGGTACCACAATCACTTGACTCAACTGGGAGTTAATCTTCCGGTTGATAGTGTCATTGACAGAGTTCTTCAATCACTGCCACCAAGCTACAAGAGATTCATGATGAACTATAATATGCATGGGATGGATAAGACAATTCCCAAGCTATTCGTGATGCTAACGGATGCGGAGGTAGAAATCAAGAAGGAGCATCAATTGTTGATGGTTAACAAGACCACTAGTTTCAAGAAAAAGGGCAAAGGGAAGAAGGGGAACTTTAAGAAGAACGGCAAGCAAGTTGCTGCTCAAGTGAAGAAGCCAAAGTCTGGACCTAAGCCTGAGACTGAGTGCTTCTACTGCAAAGGGACTGGTCACTGGAAGCGGAACTGCCCCAAGTATTTGGCGGATAAGAAGGATGGCAAAGTGAAAGGTATATTTGATATACATGTTATTGATGTGTACCTTACTAATGCTCGTAATAGCGCCTGGGTATTTGATACTGGTTCTATTGCTCACATTTGCAATTCGAAACAGGGACTACGGATTAAACAAAGATTGGCTAAGGACGAGGTGACGATGCGCGTGGGAAATGGTTCCAAAGTCGATGTGATCGCCGTCGGTGTCGTGGTTTTGTGGCGGCAGATGTTCTAAGGAAAGGACTTAGTCGTGGAGCCATCGCCCGGGTTAGCTTAAAGGGGTTAAAGCGGACAAGGGACGCAGAGAGTTTATACTGGTTCGGCCCCTTGCGGTGAAGGTAAAAGCCTAATCCAGTTGTTGTGAAATTGCTAGGGTTTCGATGACCAGGGAGCCAATACGCTTTGCCTGAGTCTCGAGTTATTGTCTGTTCTCCTAAACCGCCGCCGGGTCGTCCCCTTATATACATGGGTTGATGCCCGTCGGTTTACAGAATCCCGAGGCCGGCTCATAAACGTGTCCGGCTCGGTATCTGCTCTTTCTATCTTACAACACAAGTTTACATACCCATACCGGTTTATGTCCACAAGCCTTGAACCGGCTTTGGGCCCTGGGCCTTCATAAAGCGTCACCGTCTTGTCTTCATGGGCTTCAGGCATAGTGAACTACTATGGGGTTAACCCGGCCTCTCCTGGCCTGTTTACGCCCAGTAGTAATATCCCCAACATTAGGTCACAGATTGATTTGAACTGGTTCATGTCAATCCTCAATACTTAAGAAGAATCTTCTTCGGCACCTTCACATAGTCTTGTAAACCGTCGTGACGTCACCTTCCAGGACCATGATAAATCGCCATGATGTCATCTATTATTAAAAACTGCGTATAAGCCACCTTCATTAATGGGCCTCCGACAATCAAGGCAACAGAGCTGTCACATATCCCATTTTTTCGGGCTCCTCGATTCTCGCGCATACCTTTTATCCATTCACCTTATAAATAAGGCTGAGGGGTCCCTTTCACTTTTCCCCTCATGCCTCTTCGCGTCATCTTCTTCCTCGCGCCGACCGACCCTCAAGCTCTGCCACCGCCGTCGTCCTTCGCCTCTGCCTCAACGACGACCGCTGCATCAACCTGACCATACCAGAGAAATGCGGTGATCCTCCGCTGCTTCCTCAGCACCAGCAAGTTCCTTCTTTCCTCACTCCAGATCCACCATTAGGTTTTGGTGTTCTTCATAGCTCTTCAAAGTTCTTGAAGCTGTTCTTCCTTGTTCTTCTTCAGTAATACCCATGGCTAGTTAGATCTGATTTCTCCAGCACCCTTGTAGTTTAAACTCCTTTTTTCTTTGTTAGGGCTTAAAACTCATCTGAACTTGCTGAACTCTTCAAACGCTTGAACTAGGTCAGAATATATTTTGATTTTCCAACGCACGGTAGATCTGAAATTACCATGTCTCGCCGTGAAACTTGTTTTTCCTTCACTTACGCACCTTTAGACATATATCTTCAATACCAGATTAGGCGGTTTAACCTCATAGAAAAATGATGACCCAGTAGATACCATTAGTCCCCTGTTGAACCGCCAATGCATTCGTCATTGTACTATCTCCATTGTCAAACTCCGGTTTACCAATAACAAACCCCGGTTTAACAATATGCTTACATCCTTGTACCACTTTATAGATGTTCACTGTGTATCTTAAACCGGCAATAATCATGTTTCAGCTTCTCACTGCAATGGCCAAGCAAGTCTATGAATGCAACTGGGTTCCTTCCCGGGTCACGGAAGATCAGTTAAACAGATGTGTCACAACAGGCGCTTTGGCCAAGAAAGATGTCATCCACTGGAGGGCCCCTGGCCCAGAAAATCCTCCTACACCCAAGGACGGAGAGGTAGTCATTTTTGTTGACCATCTGGGCCGAGGCTTTAGCCCTCCCGGTTCAAAATTCTTCCGAGATGTGCTGGCTAGTTTTCAACTTCGCCCTCAAGCCATCGGTCCAAATTCTGTGACCAACATCTGCCACTTCCAAGTCTTCTGTGAAGCTTATCTGCAAGAGGAACCTACAGTTGAACTGTTTAGGGATTTCTTTCACTTAAACCGTCGCACAAAGTTCACAGATGGACCCAATACTGAATTGGGCGGAATGGCGGTTCAGAAAAGGAAGGAAGTCACTTTCCCTCATCCCAAGCTCCACATTCACCCCAAAGAATGGAACCAGACCTGGTTTTATTGCAAGGATACATCTCCAACTGATGAAAAACCCCTACCGGGTTACCGCCCTGAACGCCTTAGCAATATGCATCCTTTTCCTCAGAGGTTAACAGCAAAGGAAAGGGCCAACTATGCCCCACAGCTGTCGAAGCTTAGAGCCTTTATAGCAAACGGTTTAACAGGTGTTGATTTTGCTCATTGCTGGATCGGCTGGAGCATCCTACCCTTAAGCCGGCGCCCCGGCTTGATGTATGAATATACAGGGAGTTTGACCGACCCTCAACGGCACATTAATATTCAACTGACAAAGGCTGAAATTACTGAGGCTGTCAAGAAAATGTTGAATGAACCGGAGGCCGTCTGCAGCCAAACCGGACTAAGCCCTTTCTGTACCTTCAACAAACCGCCATCTGTAAGAATTATCTAACTTCCTTACTGTAAGTTGCCTCTTTTCAATATATTTCCTGAGAGTTTGTCTGATTTTGATAGGGTGATGATCCGTTTTGGAATAAAAAGCCACAAGACAAACCAACAAAACCGCAAGACAAACCGGCCAAGCCAGTTCGCCCAAAGACCAAGGTTGTTAGAAAACCTGCCAAGAAAAGGACCACTGCATCCTCCGAGCCAAACGCTGATGACGATGTGGGTAACCCGGAATCAGAGGTATAACTTGACTCTCTTGGTTCATTTTTCGTACACCTCATTGACAATGATTATTATCAGGACGACGCTGAAGGCAGCCACGCTGATGATGTAGAGGTAATCATTCTTTCCTCCGATTCAGATCCTCTACCAACATCAAAAATCCGTCGAGCAAACCGAAAAGTAAAATTTTCTCACCCCCTTGCTTACTTGGACCCAAACTTTCTTTTGAAGACACAGCAGCACGAGGCTCGCCGCACAACCCGGCACAACGGCCAAGTAGTTACCTCCGCCGGTTTACCGAACACTCCGGTTCGGAAACGCCGATCAGAGGTCTCTTATACCCTTGACACTTCATGCCCCAAAGCGGGTTGTTTCCGTCAGCCTCTTAACCCGTCTGATTCAAATTATCAAGGTACTTCCCACTCATCTTCTGGCGAGTCATCAGCCACAAAGCTTCCACCCCTGAAAACAGTTCTTGGGTGAGCTATACACTTGTTTTTATCCCTGATGTGTTATTTTTATAAACTGTACTGATCCTCATATTTATGTTTCTCAGCGCCAAGACCAGACCCAGCAAGAAGGCTCGGTTGAATAAACCAGCTGATGATAACGTGGCTATTGAACCGGAAAAGACTCCAGATCCTGAAGAGACCGATGCTGACGCCATGCTTAATGACCCACCGCCTCAAGACCATGACTTCTTTGCTGAACAGGTGGAAGTTGACACCACAAGCCGTGCTGACCAGTCAACCAGCCCTGTCTGAACTGATGACAAACCGGTCAGTCTAGTTAAAGATACTGACAAACCGCCAACTCCAGTAAAGGCTGCTGATGACAAAGATGATGATATTATGATTACTGGCACTGGCCACACCACTCCTGGCAATCCTGTCGCTTTGTCAAAGCATACTGCCAAAGATGAGCTCTCTGCTATCGGCAAAGGCAAATGGAATGCCGATTTATCAAACTACGCCCATCTCAATACTCAAGACATTCACTCTGGCTTCTTGAACCGTCTGTATACCAGCCGTGACTATGAAGCTGGTTTGGTAAACTTGATGAAGGAGCGATATGAGGTAACTACATAACTGTTTCTCTCTTACGTTAATTGCAACTTATCAACTCCAGTAGCCCCCAAGTGACGGTTTATGATACCAATCTGAACCGGGACTTAGTAATCACTTTATGTTTGCAACACTGCATCTTTTTTCACTGGTGTAGCCCCCAAGGGCCGGTTTAACTTATAAAGATGAACCAGGACTTTTAAAAGATTGCCCAGATCAGAACTTGGAGCAAACATACATTAGCCCCCAAGTATCAAGTGCATAACTTGTTATGTGCTTGGTACTTTAATCATGTAACATCAACTCATTATACGTCTATCTGTTATAGGCTGAACTGAGCAAAAAGGAAGCTCAAACCGCTGATCTGCAAGAGAACATCAAATCCCAGCAAGCTGAAACCTCCAAGGCAAAGGATGAACTGACTAGCGCTTTAGCCGCTACGGAAAAGCTAAAGGAGGATTTCAACAAAGAACATTGGAACACGGAAAAATCCGCTTTGCAGAAAAGAGTCGAGGACGCAGAAGCAGCTCTTAAACCGGTGGTAGATGAATTGACTGGCGTAAAGCGGCAGATACATGCCATGACTGCTGCTGTGTTCGGTAAGCATCCTTGCTTTATACTTTCAACATATCTTCCCATGTGTTACCGGTTTACTGACATTTGTAATGATGCAGGAACTCGCATTAGTCATCTGGGCTCTGATGTACAGAGGAAGCTGAAGGCCGCCTACACGCTGGTAGAGCAATTGTATACCGGCGCGCAATGAATCATCTGCACCGCTTCTCACAATAAGCCGCCCCCGACGTTAATCAAGGATACCTTAGCCAGGCTATCTATGTTGCCTGCCCGGGTAGAAGAGCTAAAGAGATCTGCTGCAAGGGCTCGCGCTTTGACTGCACTAATGAAAGAACATGCGGTGCCCCCATGTTTGGTTTTGGTAATTGATGACAATCTCTATGGACTAATGGTTGCCTTGAGTTATATTTGAAGGATTTGTCCATAGGCATTTCTTGAAGTCCATGTGTTGGTTTCAAGGAGTTTATGTGGTGACCAAGGTGTTATTAAGGAATTATCCAAAGATTGGTCATGTGAGAGTAGAGCTTATTGCAAGCATGTCTTGAAGAAGAAGATTGTGTGATCATTCATGTTTACCTTCAATACATCATCCAAATGAAGAGAGTTGGAAAGAGTCAAGGTTGATCAAGACTAAGTCAAGAGTGAATCAAGTTGATCAACACACAAAGCGCACAAGATGTACCGAGAGGGATCAAGCGATCCCATGGTGTGGTAAGCATTGTCAATTACGCTTTGTGTACTAACCCATGATCTTCATGAGAGTTCTTTGTGGGCTTAGGTTGCGGTGTGCAAGTTCAAGTGAAGCATCATGAAGAGATCAAATGCTTGAAGCTTGCCGTCCATTGTGGCGACAATGGACTTGTGAAGATGTTGCGGTGTGCAAGTTCAAGTGAAGCATCATGAAGAGATCAAATGCTTGAAGCTTGCCGTCCATTGTGGTGACAATGAACTTGTGAAGATGTGCGGAAGAGTGGCTCACCCATAGTGGTGTATGGGGGAGCAATCAACTAGTCTTCATCGAGCCAACACAACCAAGAAAGGTGGTCCAACTTGAGGGAGTCAAGATCGTCATCATCTAGCTCAAGTGGACCATGTGCAAGGCAAAGGTTTGCTCTTGATAGGTTTTCTATTTTACCGGTCTCATGATGGTAGTTGGGAGACCGGGTTATAGGATCGATTGCCGTACTATCAAGGGGGGCTCTCGATGAGTAGCTTGATCGTATCGTTCATAGAGAGCTCAAACCATTGCATCCTTGCATCATCTTTGTTGGTTCTTGTTTGGTTCTTCTCTTTGTGAGTTTTGGAGCTTATGGTCATCTTGATGACAAGCTCGAGTTCATCGAAAACGGAGTTCACTCGCATCTTCTATGATGTTTTCGATGTTGGAGGTTATGCCGGTTCTTCTCGGTTGGAGGTTTCACTCATCTTCGCTGTTTTGATGCTACTCATCTTTCTCAATCCAACAAGCTTGAGTTTGCTCAATTCGGAGCTCATATGCAGAAGTTATGGCAGTTTTGGTTTCCTAGTGGTAGTACCGCGGGCCGGAGCGGTAGTACCGCTTGGGTGCTACAAGCGGTAGTACCTCTCTAGAGCGGTAGTACCGCTCCAGAGCGGTAGTACCGCTGGTGGCCCCAGCCGTAGTACCGCTACGGTCTCGTTCTAGTACCGCCTCGATTCGAGGGGTCTTTTTCGTGTCGGGTTTTACGGTACTGGCCACGGCAGTGGGGGCCGTTGTACCGCTCGTATGCGGTAGTACCGCCCTGCCACCGCGGTAGTACCGCTCTGGGCCCAGCGGCAGTACCGGGAGGGGGAGCGGTAGTACCGCTTATAAGGGCAAGCGGTAGTACCGCTCTCTGCGGGGCTGAAGTGGGGGTAACGGCTGGATTGTTCCCCCCACTATATAAGGAGGTCTTCTTCCCCAATGGACCTTATCTCTTGAGCTCGTGTTCTTCCCCCATTGTTGACCTTCTTCGAGCTTGCTAACTCTCAATCCCTCCATGAATTCTTGCTAGTTTTTGAGGGAAAAGAGAGAGGAGATCTAGATCCACATTTCCACCAATCACTTTCTCCTCTTTGTGAGGGGAACCCCTTGGATCTAGATCTTGGAGTTCTTGGTGTTCTCCTTCTTGTTCTTACTCTCAAACCCTTGCCATTGCATTTGGTGCATCGGTTTGAGTTCTCCACGGTGATACGTGGAAGTTACAAGTTGAGAAGCTTATTACTCTTGGGTGCTTGGTGCCCTTGAGCTTGTTCCTCTTGGGTGCTTGGGCGCCCTAGACGGTTGGTGGTGTTCGGAGCTCAATCATTGTGGTGTAAAGCTCCGGGCAAGCGTCGGGGTATCCAATTAGGTTGTGGAGATCGCCCCGAGCAATTTGACGGGTTCCGGTGACCGCCCCCAAGGGTTGCCAAAGTGTACGGGTTCGGTGACCGCCCCCAAGGGTTGCCATTTGTACGGGTTCTGTGACCGCCCTCAAGGGTCCCTTAGTGGAATCACGGCATCTTGCATTGTGCGAGGGCGTGAGGAGATTACGGTGGCCCTAGTGGCTTCTTGGGGAGCATTGTGCCACCACACCGCTCCAAACGGAGATTAGCATCCGCAAGGGTGTGAACTTCGGGATACATTGTCGTCTCCGCGTGCCTCGGTTATCTCTTACCCGAACCCTTTACTTATGCACTTTACTTTGTGATAGCCTTATTGTTTCTTGTCATATATCTTGCTATCACTTAGTTGTTTATCTTGCTTAGCATAAGTTGTTGGTGCACATAGGTGAGCCTAGTTGTTGTAGGTTTTGTGCTTGTCAATTTAACCGCTAGGTTTATTCCGCATTTGTTCAAGCCTAAACCATAATTATTTTAAAGCGCCTATTCACCCCCCCCTCTAGGCGACATCCACGATCTTTCAACTAACCCGGGCAAAAGCATGGGTGCCTGATCTTGATCCGGCAGACGTCAAAGGTTACCCAAGCTTGAAAGAAGATGGATCGGAATTTTGCACTGATGATCTCCGCGCCATAAACCGGGAAGTTCGTCCACTTGCTTGTCAACTTGCTGAAGAAGTTGATCTGTCATTTTACCAGGCAAGTTATGACACCAATAACAAACGGGTTGTTGCACCGACTCCTAAGGCTCAAAACCTGATCCCTCCAATCCGTAAGCACACTTATGCCCCTGATATTGAACCGTCCACCCTTATAAGCGACGAAGCTGTGTTCCATGCGTTAACGGGGATCGACTGGACAACTATTGACTTCCAGCCGCTGGGTAGAGATGAAGAGGATGAACCGGTGCAAGATGATCCGCAGCCATCAGGTCAAGCTGGTGGCCAATCATAATCCGGAGGCCGGTTTAGTCTTCTACGTGCTGCAACACGTATTTGAGAAAACAATTATCCTTTTGGGCACTGAAACGCCTTGTAATAGGCTAGTTAAAACACTTGGTTTGTTATGCCTTCGTGCAAATTTATCTGCAACTGATGCGTGCTAATCCGCCCTGCTTAAGATATGATGTTCATAATCCATAGCAATTTACTCAAGCTATCCCTACAGGTAAAAAGCTTAAAGTGCCCGGGCGGTTTACCGCCGGGCGGGTCATAATGCCCAAATATATATACAACCAAGGTTTATAACCAAAGTTAAAAAAACATAACCAAATATGGAAACATGTGATACCTGTGACCTTGAGTTGGCTAACCAACTTTGTAATGAGGGTAATAACCCTAACCCGGAGTATTAGTAACTCCTGTTATATGATGCCGGTTTACAATAAAACCGTTCCGGGTTGTGATAAACACTGGTTTATTCAATACTGGTGACTTTTAGTCGAAACCAGACTGGGCTGATAGTCTCCAGATTATAACTTGATCATGTACTGACAACTTGGAGTTGATAGCCTAACCGGGTTGATGAACACCGGTTTGAAAACATCACAAATCTTGTCAAAAGAAAGAAAAACTTAGCAAAAGGCAAATAAAAACCGCTATAGTCGAGGCTTTTCACGGGCTGCCAGGCCCCAAATTCGAGGCTTTTCATGGGCTGCCAGGCCACTGAGTTAAACCATTTTTGCAAAGCCTTTTAAGATGGTCCTCAATCCTTAACCAAACATCATTTTAACTTCACAAGTTCCGGGTCTTATTAGAGTAACTTGTCAAAGTTCGATGGGTCATACCAGGTTTACCTGGGCGGAGTAACTTACTTAAAGAGGCAGGCTAACCCGGGGTTTTAGGTGTATACACCAGGCTTCCAAGCCATGGCTTGATAGCCTATTACAAGTGTAGATTCTTAGTTCATTTCGACAGCAAAGAATCCCCAAGTAACATTTTGAGCTGTGCTCAGTGGGTGCCTATGTTTGAGTTGTTGTTTTACAACACGCTCTTTGGCCCCGGATTGATTTGGCTTTGAGCCGATCAAGAGGTGTGACTATGGTTCGGATATGACCAAGCCCCCAAGTGATGCTGTGGCATTGCGCCGATCAAGAGGTGTTGCTATGGTTCGGATACGACCAAGCCCCCAAGTGATGTAATATAAAGCTTTGAGAAGCTGAATCAAGGGGTAAACCGGATGCCGCTTTATAAACAGAAGCTCCATGTAACCACACATGATGTAAGAAAAACAACAGATACCCTGCTTTAGCTGAGGTTCCGGTTTATTATATTGATCATAATATATACATTGTCATAATATGTACAAAAGCAGAGCCTATGGCTCAAGTATAGTAGGGCCGAAGATGAGCAATATTCCACGGCCGGTTGGTCTCCTCCTCCGATTTACATGAGTCTTTGCGCTCTCGAACATCGATTAGGTAGTATGACCCGTTGTGCAGATTCTTGCTGACCACAAAGGGTCCTTCCCAAGGGGGGATAGCTTGTGCATATCCGTCTGATCCTGGATGAGTCGAAGCACCAAATCTCCTTCTTGAAAGGTTCTGGTTCTAACCCGGCGGCTGTGATAACGACGCAGATCTTGCTGATAAATCGCCGAACGGGCTACTGCCATGTCACGCTCCTCATCTAATAGGTCAAGAGCTTCCTGCCGTGCCTTCTCATTGTCAGCTTCGACATATGCCGCTACACGGGGTGAGTCATGCCAGATGTCACTAGGAAGAACCGCTTCCGCTCCATAAACCATGAAGAACGATGTGTACCCTATCGATCTGTTGGGTGTGGTATTGATGCTCCATAATACAGAAGGTAACTCCTCAACCCAACAACCCGGCGTCCGTTGCAAAGGAACCCTAAGCCGGGGTTTGATGCCTCTCAAGATCTCTTGATTGGCCCTCTCCGCTTGACCATTGGACTGGGGGTCAGCCACTGATGATACGTGAAGCCGGATGTGCTCACGTTGACAGAACTCCTTCATGGCACCCTCTGACAGATTGGTACCATTGTCTGTTATAATGCTGTGTGGAAAGCCAAACTGGAAGATTACCTTTTTGATGAATTGAACCACCATAGCTGCATCACACTTACTGACTGGCTCTGCCTCCACCCACTTTGTGAACTTATCAACCGCCACCAAAAGGTGGGTCTTCTTATCCTTGGATCTCTTCAAGGGCCCAACCATATCCAGCCCCCAAGTTGCAAATGGCCAAGTGATTGGAATCATCCTCAATTCTTGAGCCGGTACATGATCACGTCGTGAGAATATTTGACATCCATCACACCTTTTGACCAAGTCCTCGGCATCAGCATGAGCTGTTAACCAATAAAAACCGTGACGAAATGCCTTGGCCACCAGAGACTTTGAACCGGCGTGGTGACCACAATCTCCTTCGTGGATCTCACGCAAAATTTCACGGCCTTCTTTAGGAGACACACAGCGTTGAAACGCCCCTGTCACACTGCAATGATGTAACTCTCCATTGATAATAGTCATGGACTTGGACCGCCGAATTATCTGCCTGGCCAAAGTTTCATCCTCTGGTAACTTGCCCCGGTTCATATACGCCAAATATGGAACCGTCCAATCCGGAATAACAGGAAGAGCCGCCACCAACTGAGCTTCCGGATCAGGAATAGCCAAATCCTCTTCACCAGGGAGCTTGACGGACAGATTATGCAACACATCCAGGAAGACATTAGGTGGAACCAGTTTACGTTGGGAACCCAAGCGGCTTAAAGCGTCCGCCGCTTCGTTCTTCCGCCGGTCCACATGATCCACCTGATACCCTTTGAAGTGACCTGCAACAATATCCACCTCACGACTATATGCCGCCATGAGTGGGTCCTTAGAGTCCCAAGTGCCGACACTTGTTGAGCCACCAGGTCCGAGTCACCGAAGCACTTAACTCGGCATAGGTTCATCTCCTTAGCCATCCGAAGACCATGGAGTAAGGCCTCATATTCAGCTGCATTGTTAGTGCAAGGGAACATTAAACGGAGAACATAACAAAACTTATCACCTCGTGGGGAAGTTAATACGACTCCAGCCCCCGAGCCCTCCAATTGCCTGGACCCATCAAAATAAATAGTCCAATAAGTATGATCCGGCTTCTCTTCTGGCGCTTGTAGTTCTGTCCAATCATTGATGAAATCCACAAGTGCCTGAGATTTGATCGCCGGTCGGGGTATGTATTTCAACCCGTGAGGCCCGAGCTCGACAGCACACTTAGCAATCCGGCCAGTTGCTTCCCTGTTCTGGATTATATCCCTCAAAGGAGCAGAGCTGACCACCGTGATGGGATGGCCCTGGCAATATTGCTTAAGCTTCTGACTTGCCATGAAAACTCCATACACCAACTTCTGCCAATGCGGGTACCTCTGCTTGGACTCAATAAGTACCTCACTGATATACTAAACCGGCCGTTGAACCGGATATTCCTTTCCGGCCTCCTTGCGCTCCACCACAATAGCCACGCTAACAGCCCGGGCATTAGCTGCCACATATAGCAACAATGGCTCTTTGTCAACCGGAGCAGCGAGAACCGGCGGATTAGCCAGCTGCCGCTTTAAGTCCTCAAATGCTTCATTAACGGCGTTACTCCAGACGAAGTTATCCGTTTTCTTCAGCATCTGATACAAAGGGATGGCCTTCTCGCCAAGGCGACTGATAAACTAGCTCAACGCGGCAATCTGGCCTGCCAGGCGTTGAACATCACTGATACACTTTAGTTTGGCCAAAGAAGTGATGGCTTTGATCTTTTCCGGATTAGCTTCAATGCCCCTGTTAGACACCAAAAAGCCCAAGAGCTTGCCTGCCGGTACACCAAAAACACACTTGGCCGGGTTAAGCATCATTTTATAAACCCACTGGTTATGAAAGGTCTCCTTCAAGTCATCTATCAATGTCTCCTTTTGTCTAGATTTTACCAGAATATCATCCACATAAGCATGAACATTGCGGCCGATCTGATCATGAAGACAATTCTGCACACACCGCTGATAAGTCGCCTGGGCACTCTTGAGCCCAAAGGGCATAGACACATAACAGAAGGCTCCAAAAGGAGTTATGAAGGCTGTCTTCTCCTGGTCCTAACTGCCATTTTGATATGATGATAACCAGAATATGCATCTAGAAAGCTCAAACGCTCGCAACCCGCTGTAGCATCAATGATTTGATCAATACGCGGGAGAGCAAAAGGATCTGCTGGGCAAGCCTTGTTGAGATCTGTATAGTCCACACACATACGCCATTTGCCATTTTTCTTAAGCACTAGCACCGGATTAGCCAGCCACTCAGGATGAAACACTTCGACGATAAACCCAGCCACCAAGAGCCTGGCAACTTCTTCTCCAATAGCCTTGCGTCTTTCTTCATTGAACCGGCGGAGAAATTGCTTGACCGGTTTATACTTGGGATCAACATTGAGAGTGTGCTCAGCGAGTTCTCTCGGTACACCTGGCATGTTAGAAGGCTTCCACCCAAAGATGTCCCGATTCTCACGGATGAACTCGATGAGCGCGCTTTCCTGTTTCGGATGCAAGTTAGCGCTGATGCTAAACTGCTTGGATGAATCGCCAGGAACGAAACCAACAAGCTTAGTCTCATCAGCCGATTTAAACTTCAAAGTCGGTTCATGCTCTGTAGTCGGCTTTTTTAAAGAAGTCATATCCGCCGGATCAACATTGTCCTTGTAGAACTTCAACTCTTCCGTTGCACAAACCGACTCAGCATATGCCGCATCACCTTCTTCACATTCCAAAGCGATCTTGCGGCTCCCATGCACTGTTATAGTTCCCTTGTGACCCGGCATCTTGAGCTGCAGATAGACATAACAAGGCCGTGCCATAAACTTAGCATAAGCTGGCCGTCCAAACAGGGCATGATACGGGCTTTTGATTTTCACCACTTCAAAGGTCAAGGTTTCTGATCTCGAGTCATGCTCATCTCCAAAAGCCACCTCCAGAGCTATTTTACCAACAGGGTATGCCGATTTACCAGGCACCACACCATGGAACACAGTATTGGATGGTTTAAGATTTTTATCTGTTAACCCCATGCGACGGAAAGTTTCATAATAAAGGATATTGATACTACTCCCTCCATCCATGAGTACCTTAGTGAACTTATAACCTCCCACCTGAGGCGCCACCACCAATGCCAGATGACCCGGATTGTCAACCCGGGGTGGATGATCTTCTCTACTCCACACGATCTGCTGCTCAGACCAGCGCAAGTAACGGGGCACCGCCGGTTCAACGGAGTTCACTGCCCTCTTATGAAGCTTCTGATCGTGTTTGCACAAGCTAGTGGTGAAGACATGATACTGCCCACTATTCAACTGCTTTGGGTTGCTCTGATAACCCGACTGCTGTTGTTGCTGCTGATTGCCCTGATGATTATAACCACCTTGGTTGCCCTGATTGCCTTGATTGTTATGTCCACCCTGATTACCTTGGAAGCCTGAACCGAAATTGCCTCCACCATAACCCGGCCCATGAGATCCGGGGCCTGAACTGCCACCCGGTCCATGATCATACCGAAAGAGATCAGAATTTTTGAACTCCTGCATGATATAACAATCCTTCCATAGGTGCGTGGACGGTATCTCCTTCGTTCCATGTTTTGGGCAAGGCTGGTTCAATAGATAAGACATGCGGTCTGGGTTAGGATTTGGCCCTCCACCACGCTGGGGCGGTTTACCCTTACGCCGCTGGCCCTTGTCCTGTGCGTTGGTATTAGCCACAAAATCCAGGCTGGCATCCGCTTTACGTTTACCATTATTTCCATGACCCGTCGGGTTATGCTGCCCCTTGGTATTGCCGCTCTTCTTTCCCTTCCCTGTCTTGTCATCGTCAGACTCGGGATCCTTGGTACTATCAGGGTCGACATACTTCACCAGAGCAGCCATGAGAGTCCCCATGTCATTGAAGTGACGCTTGAGCCGTCCCAACTTCAACTTCAGTGGCGTAAACCGACAATTGCCTTCCAACATCAAAACTGCTGTATCAGCATTGATGCGGTCTGATGAATGCAAGATTTGTGAAACCCGACGCACCCAATGGGTTGTTGATTCTCCTTCCTCCTGTACATAGGCAACCAAGTCCACAATCGACATAGGCTGCTTGCACGTGTCTTTGAAATTTTGAATAAACTGGGCCCTCAGCTCGGCCCATGACCCAATGGAGTTAGCTGGCAAGTTTTTCAACCAAGTGCGAGCCGTTCCTTCCAACATCATGGTAAAGTATTTAGCACACGCCGCATCATCCACATCCAACATCTCCATTGCCATCTCATAGATTTCGACCCATGTCTCGGGGGATAAATCGGCGGTGTAATTCGGCACCTTGCGCGGGCCTTTGAAATCCTTGGGCAGGCGCACATTGCGCAGTGCTGGGACAAGATACGATACTCCCAAAGAGCTGGAAGTAACTCCTAGTTCCTCCGACGTGGTTGGACGGACCGGAGTAAGTTGACGGGCCTCGTGTTGTGCTGCTAACTCGGCCTCTCGACGAGCTCGAGCGTGATCCACCACATCCTGAGCATCACCTCCACCACCTGCCGGGTTATGGCCACGGGGCGAATCACGGTTTCGCGCATTTCTTGACACGGCCGGTTCATCCATACGCCTGCTGTAACTCCGGCTTGGGCGAGGAGTAGAATGGATCCTCTCGCGACTATATGAATAAGCCTCCTGCTGAACCAGAGCTGTCTGAAGAAGCTCCCTAACCCGTCGCGTCTCGACTGCCACCGGAGACTTGCCTTTGATTAGGATGGCCGCCAGCCGTGAAGCGGCAGCGACAATGTTGTCCATTAGGTTAGAGTAATGACCCGGTGGTGTTGGGACATGCTGTGTTACAATGTTGTTCCGGTGAGGCGGATCCACCAAACGTGGCTGAACCGGCGCCCCCGCTCCAGGTGCCTCCACCCAGTTTCCCATCGGCGGATTACTGGTCCCTGCTCCTGGGGTATTAAAGAGGTCCCTAGCTTCATAAACCGGTGGTAGACGAGATCGGTACCTCCTTTTCAGGACATCGTTCAACACACTCTGATCCAGCATAAGCCGGTAAGCCTGTGCATCCAATGCGGCCCGTTCCGCAGCCATCCTGGTATCCTCAGCTGCCAAGTCAGCTTTGGCCTGGGTGATCTGATCCTTCACCTTCGCGATTTCCGCATTATGTGCATGCATCTTGATCCGCTGGATTAACCTCCGCCATCAGCGTTGCCAAAGCGTCGAATAAGTCAGATAAAACCTGAGCCGACGGTCGCA
The DNA here is from genome assembly GCF_002575655.3 of Aegilops tauschii subsp. strangulata. NCBI lineage: Eukaryota > Viridiplantae > Streptophyta > Magnoliopsida > Poales > Poaceae > Aegilops > Aegilops tauschii. The sequence continues at coordinate 329,075,862 of NC_053040.3, forward strand.
CAGGGCCTCCTGCCCCGGCCGCTGTCGCTGCTGTTGATCCCGAAATCATCGCCGCTGCGGTCGAAGAGTGGAGCGCTGGTTGTGTACCGGCCATGAAGATCGCAACCCGGTTTGGCAGATCAAAGGGGTCCGGAATACTGTCGCCATCGGAACAGCCCCCAATCCGGCCATCTTGCAACTGATACAACGACTCGGTCTCTCCGGTTGATGACTCGTCACCGGAATAAACGACGGTTTCACCACCAGATTCCGATCTATCCTCAGATTCCCCTCCGTGGATGACTCCCACGAAGGCACACTTCATGCCAGGCTTAACCCGGGCAGATCTTGCACGCTGAACCGTTTCGACGAGGTCGGTGCAGATGTCCGGCTCAGGGTCCGGTTCACCAATCTTGCCAATGAAAACGTGTATGCCACCGAAGGGGACCCGGTACCCGTACTCGATTGAGCCGGCCTCGGGGCCACAGCCTGCATCGTCGATGTAGAGCTTGCCGCGACGACTCTTGGTCATCCGGCCCACAGCGTAGCCCTTGAGTCCTTCGAAGCTGCCCTCTAAGAACTCGAAACCATCGTGCGATGGCCTCACGGTGGGCACCAACTGTCGCGGTTTTGTCACGGCAGATGTCCTAAGGAAAGGACTTAGTCATGGAGCCATCACGCGGGTTAGCTTAAAGGGGTTAAAGTGGACAAGGGACGTAGAGAGTTTATACTGGTTCGGCCCCTTGCGGTGAAGGTAAAAGCCTAATCCAGTTGTTGTGGAATTGCTAGGGTTTCGATGACCAGGGAGCGAATACGCTTTGCCTGGGTCTCGAGTTGTTGTCTGTTCTCCTAAACCGCCGCCGGGTCGTCCCCTTATATACATGGGTTGACGCCCGTCAGTTTACAGAATCCCGAGGTCGGCTCATAAACGTGTCCGACTCGGTATCTGCTCTTTCTATCTTACAACACAAATTTACATACCCATACCGGTTTATGTCTACAAGCCTTGAACCGGCTTTGGGCCATGGGCCTTCATAAAGCGTCATCGTCTTGCCTTCATGGGCTTCAGGCATAGTGAACTACTATGGGGTTAACCCAGCCTCTCCTGGCCGGTTTACGCCCAGTAGTAATATCCCCAACAGTCGGCATGCTACCTCTACATCTACCATCAAGATTAGTTTTAGACCTGAATAATTGTTATTTGGTGCCAGCGTTAAGCATGAACATTATATCTGGATCTTGTTTAATGCGAGACGGTTATTCATATAAATAAGAGAATAATGGTTGTTCTATTTATATGAGTAACATCTTTTATGGTCATGCACCCTTGATGAGTGGTCTATTTTTGTTGAATCTCGATAGTAGTGACACACATATTCATAGTATTGAAGCCAAAAGATATAAGTTTAATAATGATAGTGCAACTTATTTGTGGCACTGCCGTTTAGGTCATATTGGTGTAAAGCGCATGAAGAAACTCCATGCTGATGGGCTTTTGGACTCACTTGATTATGAATCACTTGATGCTTGCAAACCATGCCTCGTGGGCAAGATGACTAAGACTCCGTTCTCCGGAACAATGGAGCGAGCAACAGACTTGTTGGAAATAATACATACTGATGTATGTGGTCCGATGAGTGTTGAGGCTCGCGGCGGGTATCGTTATTTTCTAACCGTCACAGATGATTTGAGCAGATATGGGTATATCTACTTGATGAAACATAAGTCTGAAACATTTGAAAAGTTAAAGAATTTCATAGTGAAGTGGAAAATCATCATAACAAGAAAATAAATTTCTACGATCTGATCGTGGAGGTGAATATTTGAGTTACGAGTTTGGTCTTCATTTGAAACAATGCAGAATAGTTTCGAACTCACGCCACCCAGAACACCACAATGTAATGGTGTGTCCAAACATCGTAACCGCACTTTATTAGATATGGTGCGATCTATGATGTCTCTAACTGATTTACCGCTATCGTTTTGGGGTTATGATTTAGAGACGACTGCATTCACGTTAAATAGGGCACCATCTAAATCAGTTGAGACGACACCATATGAACTGTGGTTTGGCAAGAAACCCAACTTGTCATTTCTTAAAGTTTGGGGCTGCGATGCTTATGTGAAAAAGCTTCAACCTGATAAGCTCGAACCCAAATCAGAGAAATGTGTCTCGTAGGATACACAAAGGAGACTGTTGGGTACACCTTCTATCACAGATCCGAAGGCAAGATATTCGTTGCTAAGAATGGATCCTTTCTACAGAAGGAGTTTCTCTCAAAAGAAGTGAGTGGGAGGAAAGTAGAACCTGATGAGGTAACTGTACCTGCTCCCTTATTGGAAAGTAGTTCATCACATAAATCAGTTCCTGTGATTCCTACACCAATTAGTGAGGAAGCTAATGATGATGATCATGAAACTTCTGATCAAGTTACTACCGAACCTCGTAGGTCAACCAGAGTAAGATCCACACCAGAGTGGTACGGTAATCCTGTTCTGGAGGTCATGTTACTTGACCATGATGAACCTACGAACTATGAGGAAGCGATGATGAGCCCAGATTCCGCGAAATTGCTTGAGGCCATGAAATCTGAGATGGGATCCATGTATGAGAACAAAGTGTGGACTTTGGTTGCCTTGCCCGATGATCGGCAAGCCATAGAGAATAAATGGATCTTCAAGAAAAAGACTGACGCAGACAGTAATGTTACTGTCCACAAAGCTCGACTTGTTGTGAAAGTTTTTTGACAAGTTCAAGGAGTTGACTACGATGAGACCTTCTCACCCGTAGTGATGCTTAAGTCCGTCCGAATCATGTTAGTAATTGCCGCATTTTATGATTATGAAATTTGGCAAATAGATGTAAAAACTGCATTCCTGAATGGATTTCTGGAAGAAGAGTTGTATATGATGCAACCCGAAGGTTTTATCGATCCAAAGGATGCTAACGAAGTGTGCAAGCTCCAGCGATCCATTTATGGACTGGTGCAAGCATCTCGGAGTTGGAGTAAACGTTTTGATAGTGTGATCAAAGCATATGGTTTTATACAGACTTTTGGAGAAGCCTGTATTTACAAGAAAGTCAGTGGGAGCTCTGTAGCATTTCTAATTTTATATGTGGATGACATATTGTTGATTGGAAATGATATAAAATATCTGGATAGCATAAAAGGATACTTGAATAAGATTTTTTCTATGAAAGACCTGGTGAAGTTGCTTATATATTGGGCATCAAAATCTATAGAGATAGATCAAGACGCTTAATTGGACTTTCACAAAGCACATACCTTGATAAAGCTTTGAAGAAGTTCAAAATGGATCAAGCAAAGAAAGGGTTCTTGCCTGTGTTACAAGGTGTGAAGTTGAGTCAGACTCAATGCCCGACCACTGCAGAAGATAGAGAGAAAATGAAAGTCGCTCCCTATGCTTCAGCCATAGGTTATATCATGTATGCAATGTTGTGTACCAAAACTGATGTGTGCCTTGCTATTAGTTTAGCAGGGAGGTACCAAAGTAATCCAGGAGTGGATCACTGGACAACGGTCAAGAACATCCAGAAATACCTGAAGAGGACTAAGGATATGTTTCTCATTTATGGAGGTGACAAAGAGCTTGTCGTAAATGGTTACATCGATGCAAGCTTTGACACTGATCCGGATGACTCTAAGTCACAAACCGGATACGTATTTATATTGAATGGTGGAGCTATCAGTTGGTGCAGTTCTAAGCAAAGCGTCGTGGCGGGATCTACGTGTGAAGCGGAGTACATAGCTGCTTCGGAAGCAGCAAATGAAGGAGTCTGGATGAAGGAGTTCATATCCGATCTAGGTGTCATACCTAGTGCATCGGGTCCAATGAAAATCTTTGTGACAATACTGGTGCAATTGCCTTGGCAAAGGAATCCAGATTTCACAAGAGAACCAAACACATGAAGAGACGCTTCAATTCCATCCGCGATCAAGTCAAGGAGGGATACATAGAGATTTGCAAAATACATACGAATCTGAATGTTGCAGACCCGTTCACTAAGCCTCTCTCACGAGCAAAACATGATCAGCACCAAGACTCCATGGGTGTTAGAATCATAACTGCGTAATCTAGATTATTGAATCTAATGCAAGTGGGAGACTGAAGGAAATATGCCCTAGAGGCAATAATAATGTTGTTATTTATATTTCCTTATATCATGATAAATGTTTATTATTCATGCTAGAATTGTATTAACCGGAAACTTAGTACATGTGTGAATACATAGACAAACAGAGTGTCACTAGTATGCCTCTACTTGACTAGCTCGTTAATCAAAGATGGTTAAGTTTCCTAGCCATAGACATGAGTCATCATTTGATTAACGGGATCACATAATTAGAGAATGATGTGATTGACTTGACCCATTCCTTTAGCTTAGTATTTGATCGTTTAGTATATTGCTATTGCTTTGTTCATGACTTATACATGTTCCTATGACTACGAGATTATGCAACTCCCGAATACCGGAGGAACACTTTGTGTGCTACCAAACGTCACAACGTAACTGGGTGATTATAAAGGTGCTCTACAGGTGTCTCCGATGGTACTTGTTGAGTTGGCATAGATCAAGATTAGGATTTGTCACTCCGATTGTCGGAGAGGTATCTCTGGGCCCTCTCGGTAATGCACATCACTATAAGCCTTGCAAGCAATGTAACTAATGAGTTAGTTACGGGATGATGCATTACGGAACGAGTAAACAGACTTGCCGGTAACTAGATTGAACTAGGTATAGTGATACCGGTGCTCGAATCTCGGGCAAGTAACATACCGATGACAAAGGGAACAACGTATCTTATTATGCGGTTTGACCGATAAAGATCTTCGTAGAATATGTGGGAGCCAATATGAGCATCCATATTCTACTATTGGTTATTGACCGGAGATGAGTATCGGTCATGTCTACATAGTTCTCGAACCCGTACGGTCCGCATGCTTAACGTTCGATGATGATCGGTATTATGAGTTTATGTGTTTTGATGTACCGAAGGTAGTTCGGAGTCCCAGATGAGATCACAGACATGAAGAGGAGTCTCGAAATGGTTGAGACATAAAATTGATATATTGGAAGACTATATTCGGACACCGGAATAGTTCCAAGGTGTATCGGGTATTTCCGGAGTACCAGGGGGTTACCGGAACCCCCCGGGGGTTATTGGGCCTGATGGGCCTAGTGGTGGAAGAGAGGAGGCAGGCCAAGGTGTGGCGCGCGCCCCCCTAGCCCAAACCGAATTGGACTAGGGGGCCGGCGCCCCTTTCCTTCTCTCCTCCCTCTCCTTCCCCCTTCTCCTTGTTGGAATAGGAAAGGGGGGGCGGATCCTACTTGGAGTAGGATTGCCCCCCCATGGCGCGCCTCCTCCCCTGGCCGGCCTCCTCCTCCCTCCCACCTTTCCTATTCCAACAAGGAGAAGGGGGCACCCCAAAGGCACACCAAAGTTTCTCTTAGCCGTGTGTGGTGCCCCCTCCACAGAAACACACCTCGGTCATATCGTTGCAGTACTTAGGCGAAGCCCTGCACCGGCAACTTCATCATCACCATCACCACGCCGTCGTGCTGACGAAACTCTTCCACGGCCTCAGTTGGATCAAGAGTTCGAGGGACGTCATCGAGCTGTATGTGTACAGATCCCGGAGGTGCCGTGCATTCGGTACTTGATCGGTTGGATCGCGAAGACGTTCGACTACATCAACCGCGTTACTTAACGCTTCCGCTTTCGGTCTACGAGGGTACGTGGACACACTCTCCCCACTCGTTGCTATGCTTCTCCTAGATGGATCTTGCGTGATCGTAGGATTTTTTTTAAAATTACTGCGTTCCCCAACATATCTAGGAGAAGCATAGCAACGAGTGGGGAGAGTGTGTCCTCGTACCCTCGTAGACCGAAAGCGAAAGCGGTTAGTGACGCGGTTGATGTAGTCGAACGTCTTCGCGATCCAACCGATCCAAGTATCGAACATACGGTACCTCCGCATTCAGCACACGTTCAGCTCGATGACGTCCCTCGATCTCTTGATCCAGTTGAGGCCGAGGGAGAGTTCCGTCAGCACGACGGCGTGGCGACGGTGTTGGTGATGTGATCCGCGCAGGGCTTCGCCTAAGCACCACGACTATATAATCCGAGGTGTAATCTGTGGATGGGGCACCACACACGGTTAAGAGAAACTTGTGTGTTCTAGGTTCCCCCTCTCCCCACACATATATATATATATATATATATATAGGTTGGAGGGGGGAAGAGGCAGCCTAGGGCGCCCCCAAGTAGGCTGAATCCTACTTGGGGTGCAAGCCCAATTCGCCCCCCCTTCCTTATTTCAGCATATGGGAAGGAAAGAGAAGGGGGAAGAGAAGGAAAGGGTGGAGGCCGAACCCTTCTCCTTCCTTTCTTCTTCCCCTTCCTTTCCTCCTACTCCTGTTCGGCCTAGGAGGGGTGCACCAGCCCACTAGGGGCAGGTCTGTCCCTCACTTGGCCCAATAGGCCCATAACTTTGCCGGCGGGTGCCCCGAACCCCTTCCGGTGACCCGATATCACCTGGAACTCTTCCGGTGTCCAAATATCATCGTCCTATATATGAGCTTTACCTCTCGACCATTTCGAGATTCCTCGTCATGTCCGTGATCTCATCCGGGAGTCCGAACAAACTTCGATCACCAAAAACACATAACTCATAATACAAATCGTCATCGAACGTTAAGTGTGCGGACTCTACGGGTTCGAGAACTATGTAGAAATGACCGAGACATATCTCCGGTCAATAACCAATAGCGGAACCTGGATGCTCATATTGGCTCCTACATATTCGACGAAGATCTTTATCGGTCAAACCGCACAACAATATACGTTGTTCCCTTTGTCATCGGTATGTTACTTGCCCGAGATTCGATCGTCGGTATCCTCATACCTAGTTCAATATCGTTACCGGCAAGTCTCTTTACTCGTTCCGTAATGCATCATCCCGTAACTAACTCATTAGTCACATTGCTTGCAAGGCTCATAGTGATGTGCATTACCGAGAGGTCCCAGAGATACCTCTCCGATACACGGAGTGACAAATCCCAATCTTGATCTATGCCAACCCAACAAACACCTTCGAAGACACCTGTAGAGCATCTTTATAATCACCCAGTTATGTTGTGACATTGTGGTGACGTTGTGACGTTGCTCATATTGGCTCCTACATATTCTACGAAGACTTTATCGGTCAAACCGCATAACAACATACGTTGTTCCCTTTGTCATCGGTATATTACTTGCCCGAGATTCGATTGTCGGTATCACTATACCTAGTTCAATCTCGTTACCGACAAGTCTCTTAACTCGTTCCGTAATGCATCATCCCGTAACTAACTCATTAGTTACATTGCTTGCAAGGCTTATAGTGATGTGCATTACTGAGAGGGCCCAGAGATACCTCTCCGACAATCGGAGTGACAAATCCTAATCTCGATCTATGCCAACTCAACAAACAGCATCGGAGACACCTGTAGAGCATATTTATAATCACCCAGTTACGTTGTGACATTTGATAGCACACTAAGTGTTCCTTCGGTATTCGGGAGTTGCATAATCTCATAGTCATAGGAACATGTATAAGTCATGAAGAAAGCAATAGCAATAAAACTTAACAATCATTATGCTAAGCTAACAGATGGGTCTTGTCCATCACATCATTCTCCTAATGATGTGATCCCGTTCATCAAATGACAACACATGTCTATGGGTAGGAAACTTAACCATCTTTGATTGACGAGCTAGTCAAGTAGAGGCATACTAGGAACACTTTGTTTTGTCTATTTATTCACACATGTATCAAGTTTCCGGTTAATACAATTCTATCATGAATAATAAACATTTATCATGATATAAGGAAATATAAAATAACAACTTTATTATTGCCTCTAGGGCATATTTCCTTCATTCAATACCTCTTTCAGAAATTTTATGACCCAAGACAATACCTTCATTAACCATAAAGTGGTACTTCTCCCAATTCAAGACAAGATTTGTTTGTTCACATCTCTGCAAAACTCGATCAAGGTTGCTTAAACAATCATCAAAATACTTCCCATAAACAGGAAAGTCATCCATGAAAACCCCAACAATCTTTTCACAAAAGTCAGAGAATATAGCAGTCATACATCTTTGAAAGGTAGGAGGTGCATTACATAAACCAAAAGGCATACGTCTATAAGCATATGTTCCAAAAGGACAAGTAAAAGTGGTCTTTTCTTGGTCAGGTTGAGAAACAGGTATTTGTGAAAAGCCAGAATATTCATCAAGGAAGCAAAAGTGTGTGTGCTTAGATAATCTTTCAAGCATTTTATCAATAAAAGGCAAAGGGTAATTATCTTTTCTAGTAGCTTTATTTAATTTTCTGAAATCAATTACCATTCTATAGCCTGTAACAATTCTTTGTGGAATAAGTTCATTCTTATCATTAGGAACAACAGTAATACCTCCTTTCTTAGGGACACAATGAACATGACTTACCCATCTACTATCAGCTATAGGATAGATTATACCTGCTTCCAGAAGTTTTAATATTTCCGTTCTTACCACCTTTTTCATCTTCGGATTTAACTGACGTTGGTGATCAACAACTGGTTTAGCATCAGGTTCCATATTAATTTTGTGCTGACATAGAGTGGGACTAATGCCCTTTAAATCATCAAGAGTATATCCAATAGCAGCTCGGTGCTTCCATAGAACTTTCAATAATCTTTCTTCTTCATGTTCTGAAAGGTTAGCACTGAGAATAACAGGATATATCTTCTTTTCATCAAGATAAGCATATTTCAAAGTGTTTGGGAATTGTTTTAATTCAAACACATGATCAACTTTAGGTGGAGGAGGACCTCCTAGAGTTTCAATAGGCAAATTGTGTTTAAGCAGAGGACGTTGTTCAAAGAAAATCTTATCTATTTCATTTCTTTCATGCATATGTAAATCATTTTCATGGTCTAGCAAATATTGTTCTAAAGGATCAGTAGGTGGCACAGCAATAGAAGCAAGACCAATTAATTCATCCTTACTAGGAAATTCTTTTTCATGATTATTTCTACTAAACTTGGAAAAATTAAACTCATGAGACTCATAACCAAAGCTAACACCAACAGTTTGTTTCTTGCAGTCTATCTTAGCATTAATTGTGTTCAAGAAAGGTCTACCAAAGATAATGGGACAGAAGTCATCTTGTGGGGAACCAAGAACAAGAAAATTAGTAGGATATTTTATTTTCCCACGCAAGACTTCAACATCTCTAATAATCCCACAAGGTGATATGGTGTCTCTATTAGCAAGTTTAATAGTAACATCTATGTCTTCTATCTCTGCAGGTGCTATGTCTTTATTAATTTCTTGATATAACGTGCAAGGAATAGCACTCACACTAGCACCCATGTCACATAAACCATGATAACATTGATCTCCTATTTTAACTAAAATGACAGGCATGCCAACAACTGGTCTATGTTTATCCCTTTTATCGGGTTTAGCAATTCTAGCAGCTTCTGCGCAGAAGTCAATAACATGCCCATCTATATCTTCTTCTAAGAGATCTTTAACCATAGCAACATTAGGTTCTATTCTAATTTTTTCATCAGGTTTAGGTGTTCTAACATAGCTTTTGTTAACCACAGTTGAAAGTTTAGCATGCTCCTTTATCCTAACAGAAAAAGGTGGTTTTCTCAATATAAGCAGTAGGAACAACTGGATCGACATTATAGAGTATAGTTTCTTCTTTAACTGGTACTGGTTTTTTAATTTCATCTTTAATAGGTGGGTGATACTTAAACCACTTCTCTTTAGGGAGTTCAACATGAGTAGCAAATGATTCACAAAAGGAGGCTACTATCTCAGAGTCAAGTCCATATTTAGTGCTAAACTTTTGAAAAGCATCGGTATCCATAAAAGATTTAACACAATCATACTTAAGCTTTATACCTGACTCTTTACCTTTGTCGAGTTCCCAATATTCAGAGTTGCGTTTAATTCTTTCCAACAGATCCCACCAGAATTCAATAGTTTTCTTCAAAAAAGAATCAGCACAAAAAGTATCCAGCACGGTTTGATAATTACGAGAAAGCCGAGCATAAAAGTTCTGAATAATAATTTCTCTTGAGAGCTCATGATTGGGGCATGAATATAACATTGACTTAAGCCTCCCCCAAGCTAGAGCGATACTTTCACCTTCACGAGGCCAAAAATTATATATATAATTCCGATCACGATGAACTAGATGCATAGGATAAATTTTTTGGTGGAACTCCAATTTTAAACGATTCCAATTCCATGATCCAATATCATCGCATAGCCTATACCATGCCAATGCTTTTCCCTTCAAAGATAAAGGGAAAACCTTTTTCATCGCCTCATCTCCAGGTAAACCTGCAAGCTTGAACAATCCACAAATTTGTTCCACATATATCAAGTGCATATCAGGATGTTCTGTTCCATCTCCTGCATAAGGATTAGCTAGCAGTTGTTCTATCATACCCGAAGGAATTTCATATTCAATATTTTCAGTAGGTGCAGTAGGTTGAGGGGCAATTAATTGTAGTTCCGGACGAGGTGAAGATACCCCAAACAAACCCCTCAAAGGATTGTTTTCCATAGTAACAAGTGACAATAAATTTTATCACACTATATAAATGTTTCCTTAACAAATTCCACTTACCAAAGGCGCTTCACTCCCCGGCAACGGCGCCAGAAAATAGCCTTGATGACCCACAAGTATAGGGGATCAATTGTAGCTCTTTTCGATAAGTAAGAGTGTCGAACCCAATGAGGAGCAGAAGGAAATGACAAGTAGTTTTTAGTAAGGTAATGTCTGCAAGTGCTGAAACGGTAAGTAGCGAGTAGTTTGATAGCAAGATAATTTGTAACGAGCAAGTAATGATTGTAGCAATAAGTATGCAGCAAGATACCCAATCCTTTTGAGGCAAAGGACAAGCCAAAACGGTCTCTTATGATGAGCAAAGTGTTCTTGAGGGTACACGGGAATTTCATCTAGTCAGTTTCATCATGTTGGTTTGATTCGTTTTCGCTACTTTGATAATTTGATATGTGGGTGGACCGGTGCTTAGGTGTTGTTCTTACTTGAACAAACCTCCTACTTATGATTAACCCTCCAGCAAGCATCCACAACTACGAGAAAAGTATTAAGAACAAATTCTAACCATAGCATTAAACTTTTGGGCCCAATCGGTCCCTTACGGAATAGTGCATAAACTGGGGTTTAAGCTTCTGTCACTCTTGCAACCCACCATCTATTTACTACTCCACAATGCATTCCGTTAGGCCCAAATATGGTGAAGTGTCATGTAGTCGACGTTCACATGACACCACTAAGGGAATCACAACATACATACCATCAAATATCAAACACATGTCAAATTCACATGATTACTTGCAACATGATTTATCCCGTGACCTCAAGAACGAAAGTAACTACTCACAAATAATAAACATGCTCATGATCAGAGGAGTATTAAATAGCATCATGGATCTGAAAATATAATCTTCCACCAAATAAAACCATATAGTAATCAACTACAAGATATAATCAACACTACTAGTCACCCCCTAGCACCAATCTATAGTTCCGGTAACAAGATTGAATACAAGGGATGAACTAGGGTTTGAGATGAGATGGTGTTGTTGAAGATGTTGATGGAGATTGCCCTCCCCAAGATGGGAGAGTTTTTGGTGATGATGATGACAATGATTTCCCCCTCCAGGAGGGAAGTTCCCCCGGCAAAATCGCTCCGCCGGAGGGCAAAAGTGCTCCTGCCCAAGTTCCGCCTCGAGACGGTGGCGCTCTGCCCCAAAAGTGTTCTCCTTATTTTTCTAGGTAAAAATGACTTATATACCAGAAGATGGGCACCGGAGGTGGGCCGAGGGGGCTACAACCCACTAGGGCGCGCCTGGGCTGCCTGGCGCGCCCAGGTGGGTTGTGCCCACCTGGTGGCCCCCCTCTGGTACTTATTGGCTCCAATATTTCTTAAATATTCCATAAAAAATCTCCGTAAAGTTTCAGCTTGTTTAGAGTTGTGCAGAATAGGTGGCCTGACGTAGCTTTTTCAGGTCTAGATTTCCAGCTGCCGGAATTCTCCCTCTTGGTGTGTACCCTGCAAATTATGTGAGAAAATGTAACGCCCACGATGCGACTATATCTCCCACGTGTCGAGGCACGACTTAGAGGCATAACCGCATAGTGGTTTTGTCGCAAGAAGGGTCATCTTCACACAATCCCATGTAATGAACAAGAATGGGATAAAGAGCTGGCTTACAATCGCCACTTCACACAATACATAAATAAATATCATACATCATCCGAAATACAATCATATAGACCGACTACGGTCAAAATCCAGATGAAAATAAGACAACCCCAAATGCTAGATCCCCGATCGTCCCAACTGGGCTCCACTACTGATCATCAGGAAAAGACACATAGTAACAACCACGTTCCTCGTCGAACTCCCACTTGAGATCGACGCCATCATCTGCACTGGCATCGTCGGCACCTGCAACTGTTTTAGTAGAATCTGTGAGTCATGGGGACTCAGCAATCTCACACCCGCGAGATCAAGACTATTTAAGCTTGTAGGAAAGAGGAGTAGTGAGGTGGAGCTGCAGCGGCAAAAGCATATATGGTGGCTAACTTGCGCAAATGAGAGCGAGAAGAGAAGCAACGGAACGGTCGTCATCTAGCAATGACCAAGAAGTGATCCTGAACACCTACTTACGTCATACATAACACAGACCGTGTTCACTTCCCGGACTCCGCCGAGAAGAGACCATCACGGCTACACACGCAGTTGATGTATTTTAAATGGGTCAAGTGACAAGTTATCTACAACCGGATATTAACAAATTCCCATCTGCCTCATAACCGCGGGCACGGCTTTCGAAAGATAATACCCTGCAGGGGTGTCCCAACTTAGCCCAACATAAGCTCTCACGGTCAACGAAGGATGAAGCTTCTCCCGGAAAGACCCGATCAGTCTCGGAATCCCGGTTTACAAGACATCTCGACAATGGTAAAACAAGACCACCAAAGCCGCCCGAATGTGCCGACAAATCCTGATAGGAGCTGCACATATCTCGTTCTCAGGGCACACCGGATGGGCAAGACGTCGGGTTGGCATAGACCCTAGTTGCCCAGGGGGCGCCGGACATCGCACAGTTTGGGCCAGCATTCGAAGGAACACTGGTCCGGGGGTTAAAATAAGATGACCCTCGGGCTCGCGAAAACCCGGGGGAAAAAGGCTTAGGCGGCGAATGGTAAAACCAAAGTTGGGCCTTGCTGGAGGAGTTTTATTCAAGGCGAACTGTCAAGGGGGTCCCATAAATCACCCGACCGTGTAAGGAACGCAAACTCAAGGAACATAATCCCGGTATAACAGTAACTAGGGCGGCAAGAGTGGAACAAAACACCAGGCATAAGGCCGAGCCTTCCACCCTTTACCAAATATATATAGATGCATTAATTAAATAAGAGATATTGTGATATCGCAACATATCCATGTTCCGACATGGAACAAACTTCAACTTCACCTGCAACTAGCAACGCTATAAGAAGGACTGAGCAAAAGCGGTAACATAGCCAAACAACGGTTTGCTAGGAAAGGATGGTTAGGGCTGACATGGCTAAAATGGGAGACATGATATAGCAAGTGATAGGTAGCGAGCATGGCAATAGAGCGAACAACTAGCATAGCAAAGATAGAAGTGATTTCGAGGGGTGGTCATCTTGCCTGCAAGGTTCTCAGAGTTGTCGAAAGCTTGATCCTCGTAAGCGTACTCGACAGGTTCCTCGTTCACGAACTCGTCTCCCGGCTCTACCCAAGACAAGAACACAAACAAACGGAACCACAATCAACAACGAGAAATGCGCAAGCAACATGATGCAAAACATGTATGATATGCGAGATATGATATGCGATGCATATGCGTGCTCCGGAAGGGAAATGATGAACATGGCAGTAACTTGGCAAACCAAGCATGCTACTGGAAAGATGAGATGATTTCGGTCGAAATCGATATAAAGATCACCGGAATCGGATGCACGGTTTGCAAATGGCAAGCAAAACAAGAATGACGCTAATCTGCGATAAACAGCAAGATAGCACTTAAAATGCAACAAGCAACAATGCTACAGCACCCCAACATAGCAACAAAGCACATCGCCGTAATCTACAGGATATGCTTGATAAAAGATGAACACTAAGCTACGGCTAGTTCTCAACATATCAAGCTCAAACAAGCATGGCAAAAGTGCAAAAGATTACAGGTTCACAGACTTGGTGAAAAACTGGACATGGCAGTAAACAGCATCAGGTAGCAATGTTCGGAGTACGAAATCAATATGCTACAGGAACTTAACATAGCAAAACAAGGCACGGAAGTGTTCTACTAAATGCACATGACAAAAGTCCCTTACTGACCATAAGCCAAAAAGGAACTGAAGATATGATGGCAAGCACGTAAACATATCAAGTTTCGTTATCAGGTTTCAGACTTGGCAGAAAACAGAGCATGGCAGAAATATTAATGTGTAGGCCTCTTTGTGAGCTTGATGCACTCATTACAGAGCAATACACTACAAACCGAGCACACCTACAGCACGATGGCATGTTTATGAAGCTAACCATGGCAAGAACAATTACATAGCATGTATGGATCAACTACAATAAGCTTGGCAAGATTGCAAATCATGTTAAGAATCTGCCAGAAATATTTTATAGCAAAAGTAGAGCAAGATTGAGTCATGCTATGACCCTCTATAATTGCAGACAATTGCAGTAATGGATCTATTACAACTATAGCTACAAAACATCCTTACTGAACATCTCCAAAATATGCATGGATCTCTCTGTAGCATCAAGTTTACATGGCAACAAAATTACAGCAGACAAGGACTTAGAGGATTCACCAAGTCCCTGAAATCAGAAATATTACGGAGCCTACTTTGCATGCTTGTGCTAGTCACCACAGAGATCACAAAAATACAAGGACTACACCACTAGAAAGATGGCATGGCATACTTCAAAACACATGTAGAGCTCATTCCCAAAAGATGCACAGATGTAATGATACAAAAATGACAAATCTCCAAGTTCTGATAAGAACCAGAGAATAACAGCAACTAGCCCTATTCCAACAGAGATTTGGGCATCAAGATGACCTATAATGAACATGGTGCAATTGAATAAAATGAAGAGCATCACGAGACGAACAATTTGACATATTACACGCGTGAATCAGGGCTACATGCACACAGTTATCGCATCGGGAACAGAGGCACATGCTGATAAAAATTCCAGACTTCGAAAATATTTGGGGTCGAGGGAAAGTCAACGCGTACGTAACAGAGAGAGATCTGGATCGGGGAGTTCGATGGGGCTTCGGGCTCGGGCTCGGGGCTCCGGTGGCCGGAGCTTGCCGGAGGAGGAGCAGATGGCCGGCGGGCCGGCGGTGGCGCGGCGCCGGCGGGGAGGGCGAGCGGCGGCGGGCGGCGCAGCTCCGGGCGGAGGCGGCGGCGGCGGCTGGCGCGGGAGGCGAGGCGGCGGCGGGCGCGCGCGGCGCGGGCGGCGGCGATGCAGGCCGGCGGGCCCGCGGCGGGCTCGCGGGCCGGCGCGGTGGGAGGCCGGAGGCGGGCGGACGTTGTCCGGCCGGAGCGGACGCGTCCGGCGCGGCGCGGAGGGAGAGGGTTAGGGTTCGTCTGTGATTTCGTTTTTCGGGATGCCCACATATAAATAGGTAGAGGGAGCTAGGAGGCTCCAAATGAGGTGCGGTTTTCGCCCACACGATCGTGATCGAACGACCTAGAGCATGGAAGAGAGTTAGGTGGGTTTTGGGCTGATTTTAGAGGGGGTTTTTGCTGGACACTCAAATGGACTTTGCGGATGCCCGGTTAACCGTTGGAGTACCAAACGACCTCCGAATGGAACGAAACTTGACCGGTAGTCTCCGGGTGGTATATTAAGACCACTTGACAAGCCTCGGTCCATTCCGAAAAAGTTTGACACACGCACACGAAAGAAAACTAGAGGGGTGCACCGGAGGAGATAGGAGCGCCTGATTGGAAAACTGACAACGGGGAAAATGCTCGAATGCATGAGACGAACACGTATGCAAATGCAATGCACATGATGACATGATATGAAAATGCATGACATGACAAAATACAAAACGAAAAACAAAACCCGACAACGGAGGGAAAAACATATCACATAGCCGAAAATGGCAAGAGTCGGAGTTACAAATATGACAAGTTACATGCGGGGTGTTACAACACTCCACCACTACGAGAGGATCTCGTCCCGAGATCTAGGACTGAAAGAACTCCGGATATTCGGAACGGAGATGGTCCGCGCGTTCCCAGGTGGCTTCCCGGTCGGAATGGTGCGACCACTTCACTTTCAGGAATTTGATAGACTTGTTGCGAGTCTTGCGCTCAGTTTCTTCAAGAATAGCAACTGGGTGCTCATGATAAGACAAATCTTCTTGGAGGTCAATCTCTTCGAAGTTGATAGTGCGCTCAGGCGTCTTGAAGCACTTGCGGAGCTGTGACACGTGGAACACATCGTGCACGTTCGCGAAGTTGGAAGGAAGCTCAAGTTGATAGGCGAGGTCGCCTCTTTTGCCAATGATCTTGAAAGGACCCACGTATCTAGGGGCAAGCTTCCCTTTGATACCGAAGCGACGAGTGCCTTTCATTGGAGAGATGCGGAGGTAGACAAGGTCTTCGATCTCGAAAGCCAAATCACGATGCTTACTATCATAGTAGCTCTTCTGACGCGATTGCGCGGCTTTGAGATTATCACGGATGACTTTACACATTTCTTCAGCTTCAGTGATTAAGTCATTGCCAAGAAGTTGGCGTTCACCAGTCTCTGACCAATTGAGAGGAGTACGGCACTTTCTGCCATAGAGAATCTCGAATGGGGCCTTGCCCGAACTCGCTTGGAAGCTGTTATTATAGGAGAATTCAGCATAAGGTAGACAATCTTCCCATTTCATGCCAAAGGAAATGACACAAGCCCTGAGCATATCTTCAAGAATTTGATTGACTCGCTCGACTTGGCCACTAGTTTGAGGGTGGAAAGCTGTGCTGAAGCGAATGTTTGTGCCCATGGCCTTCTGGAAGGAGTCCCAGAACTTAGAGGTGAAGATGCTTCCACGATCTGAAGAAATCAATTGTGGAATGCCGTGCAAGGAGACAATTCTGGAGGTGTAGAGCTCTGCCAGCTGAGCTGCTGTGATGGATTCTTTGATAGGAAGGAAATGAGCCACTTTAGAGAGCTTGTCAATGACAACGAAGATAGCATCATTTCCGCGCTTGGACTTGGGAAATCCAGTCATGAAGTCCATTTCGATATGATCAAACTTCCATTCTGGGATAGCAAGAGGTTGGAGGAGACCAGCTGGTCGTTGATGTTCTGCTTTCACTCTTCGGCAGACATCACATTCATTCACGAATTGAGCAATTTCTCGCTTCATTCGAGTCCACCAATACGACTGCTTGAGGTCATGATACATCTTCGTACTTCTAGGATGAATGGACAGGAGAGAATTGTGCGCTTCGTTCATTATGACTTTCCTTAGATCACCTTTCGAAACCACAATCCGGTCCTCGAAGAACAAAGTGTCTCTGTCATCAATGCGATAGCACTTGTATTTGGAAAGTCCCTTGTCGATACCACGTTTCACCTTCTTCACCATGGCATCCAGGAGTTGTGCCTCACGAATTTGATCTTCCAAAGTAGGAGATACTATGAGGTTGGCAAGAAAGCCTTGAGGAACAACTTGGAGGTTCAGTTTGCGGAAAGCTTCACAAAGATCCGGTTGGAAAGGCTTGAGAATTAAGCTGTTGCAATAAGCCTTCCTGCTTAAAGCATCTGCAATGACATTTGCTTTGCCTGGAGTATATTCGATACTCGGATTGTACTCTTGAATCATTTCGACCCATCGAGTCTGCCTGAGGTTGAGGTTGGGCTGAGTGAAGATATACTTGAGACTCTTGTGATCAGTGAAAATGTCCACTTGTCTTCCCAACAAGAGATGTCTCCACGTAATCAATGCATGGACAACTGCCGCCAACTCAAGATCGTGAGTGGGGTAGTTCTTCTCGTTGGGCTTCAACTGCCGAGAGGTATAGGCCACAACTTTCTTCTCTTGCATTAACACAGCACCGAGACCTTGGAGAGAAGCATCACAGAAAACTTCATACGGCTTGGATTCATCAGGAGGAGTCAAGACAGGAGCTGTGACTAGTTTCTCTTTGAGAGTGTTGAAAGCAACGTCACACTCAGGAGACCAGACATACTTCACATGCTTCTATAGGAGGTTGGAAAGAGGTTTTGCAATCTTGGAGAAATTCTCAACGAATCTTCGGCAATAGCTTGCAAGACCCAGAAAGCTGCGGAGCTGCTTGACATTTTGAGGAGGTTCCCAATCCAGAACTGCGGACACCTTCTCGGGGTTAACAGCGATGCCCTTGGCAGAGATGATGTGACCAAGGAAAAGAACTTCATCGAGCCAAAACTCACATTTAGAGAACTTCGCATAGAATTGATACTCTCTGAGCTTGTCGAGCACCAATCGCAAATGTTTGGCATGATCCTGCTTATTCTTGGAGAAGACCAAGATATCATCGAGATACACCAGAACGAATTCATTGGTATAGGGGTTGAAGATGAAATTCATCATTCGAGAGAACACCGGAGGAGCATTGACAAGGCCGAAAGACACGACAGTATATTCATAAGAACCAAAGCTTGTTCTGAATGCTGTCTTGGGAATATCTTCTTCACGAATGCGAATCTGATGATAACCCATACAAAGGTCAAGCTTCGAGAATACTTTAGCCCCTTTCAGTTGCTCAAATAGCTCATTGATGTTGGGAAGTGGATACTTGTTCTTGATTGTCTTCTTGTTCAATGGACGGTAGTCGACACAAAGTCGGTCCGTGCCATCCTTCTTCTTGACAAAAAGAACACCACAACCCCATGGAGAAGAACTCGGTCTGATCAAACCCAGACGCTCTTGTTCATCGAGCTGCTTCTTCAATTCCTTCAGCTCGTTGGGTCCAAGCTTGTATGGACGCTTGCAAACGGGTTCAGTGCCAGGCTCTAGTTCGATAACGAACTCAACTGGCCGATGAGGAGGCATACCCGGAAGCTCTTCTGGAAAGACATCTTGATACTCGCAAACGACTGGAATTTGAGAGATGGCATTCAATTCGCCCTTCTCATTGAGAGAGAAAAACCGAATGGTTTCATCACGAGCAGCAAAAATAATCACATCCTCAGACGAGTGTGTCAATTGAATTTCCCTGGTAGCACAATCAAGTTGAGCCTTGTGCTTAGAAAGCCAGTCCATCCCGAGAATAAGATCAATATCCGAGTCACCAAGGACCATTGGAGAAGACTGGAATTTATAATTGCCCATCTTGATAGAAACATCGGGAGCCATCATTTTGGTATTCATGAATAATCCCGGAGAGGAAACCGCTATCGGCTTAGGCAGACCTACAGTATGCAAATTGTTCATGGATGCAAAAGGTCTTGATATGAACGAAATAGATGCACCAGTATCAAAAAGAACTTTTGCAGGAATATCATTAACAGGAAGATTACCCATTATCACATCAGTAGATTCCTCCGCTTGAGCTGCATTCATGATGTTCACCTTTGCAGACTTTGGATTATGCTTGACCACTGCATTGCTGGAAGATCTGACAGGAGGAGGAAGACGCCTTTGGTTGAAGCACTTGTTAGCGTAGTGATCTTTCTGCTGACATTTTTTGCAAGTCACCTCTGAGAGTGGACGGTGATAAGGAGCATTGGACTTTGGAGCTTGATTCTGAGACTTGTTCTGATAGCCAGAGTTGGAAGAATTGGAAGAACCATGGCCACCTTTGTTCTTCTGCTGATAAGGCTGACGAAACGGAGGAGGAGGAGGCAACCAGAACTTCTGTTGCTTAGCTGTCACAAGTGAGGAAGAAGAAGACTGAACTGCATCTCTGACTCTCTTCTTAGAAGCCTCACACTTGAGCTGAGCAGCCTCTTGCTTCAGTGCCATATTGTAGAATTGATCAAACTGAGTAGGCTCAACAAGAACGAGAGCTAACTGCAGATCCTCTTTAAGGCCACCTCTGAAGTGATAGATCATACTCTTTTCATCAGGAACGTCTTGTTTAGCGAAGCGAGCAAGTTTCTGAAACTGAATGTTTTATTGATACACAGACATGTTTCCTTGCTTGAGATTGCGGAACTCCTCACGCTTGCTCTCAACAACACTTTGTGGAATGTGGTGCGCTTTGAAGTCCCGACAGAAGTCAGTCCAAGTGATCACACGACCTCCTCTGGAATCTTTGTATTGTTGATACCAATCAGCAGCTTGGTCCTTGAGCTGGAAAGAAGCGAACTTGACATAGTCCTCAGGCCTGACATTGCTACATTCAAAATGCTTGTTGATGTCCACGAGCCAATCATCGGCATCCGTGGCCTCGGCACAGTAGCTGAAAGACTTGGGCTGATTTGCGAGAAACTGGTTGAGAGTGGCAAAGTGAAACTGATTGTTGCCTTGACCTTGATTGCCTTGATTGCCTTGCCCTTGAGTACGTTCTTGCAAGAGTTGCAGAATCATCTGAGCATTGGCGTTGGTGGCTGCCATGATTGCTTGCCATGCCTCCGGAGGTGGAGGTGGTGGCGGAGGGTTCGCTTGACTCCCTTCATTGCGATCCGGATTCTGACGCGTTGGCGGAGCCATCCTGAAGAGGGTGACATCCGTTAGCATCTTGATACACAAATAGATAAGTATAATCAACGGATAGAAATTGCAACATATAGTCTTCACAATAAACATTCGAACGAAGATGAATGAATGAATTCCGTAGTAAATCATCACACTTCCATAAGTTGAGAAGCCACTTGAAAAAGATATGGAATCAACATATGAATTCGAAGCAACTCGAATACCACAATACAAAACAAAACAAAGTATTGGCTTGCAGAATAAGCCGGAAGAAACATATGATAGAGATTTCGTCCGAAGTTTTCGTGGTGGGGCCCACACGGGCTCAATCGTACAGCACCATCATGTACAAGGCTGTGCACATGACATCCGAAGCGTCCCCGAGTCGGCAAAGCCATGGACTCTTTAAGACACAACGAGACCACTGTAAAATCAACCGTGGAAAGGCGGACCACTAGACGTCGAACCCCAATCTCATATCATGCGTCTGTCGGAAAGATATCCTAAGGGTACTAGAATTCCCACCTATAAACTCCCGAAACTTTCTGGTTATGCAATCTGGTGTAGGGGATACAGGGGACACAAAATATATATCACCCAAACTAGCAATCCCTAGATCCAGCTGTATCCATCCGTCAACACATAACCAAGAAACCTTCGGAAATCATTTACCTCAACCTTCGAAAAGCATCCGTTATACAAGTTATGGCAATACTCCCGAACTCCCGCGCCAGTACTGGGTGGCGTCGAGGTGATCTCACCAACAACTGCATAAAAGAGATTTCGATGTCGGCGAAACTCAGGTATTCCAGAACTGCAACGATAAAATTGTGACGACAACACCTCGGAGCTCAACTCCCCGGGACACTGCCACAACCCCTAAATGACAGGAGGCACCAAGAACAATGTTCTCGTCACAAATCCATCGTAACGATTCCAAGATACCCGCGTGATCCTAAATTTTTTTTAGTGAAATTTGAGGAGAGAATAGCCAAAACTTCTACGTCAGGAGACCTCACCAGAGCGACGAAGGGACTGAGGAGTAAAAAGAATCCTACTCTCCGATATATATAATCCTAAGACACAAAACATTTTTGATCTAGACTCAACAACGCCAGCGATTCGATCAAGCAGGGGGCTCCTAAGTCGGGGATGGCTCTGATTACCAACTTGTAATGCCCACGATGCGGCTATATCTCCCACGTGTCGAGGCACGACTTAGAGGCATAACCGCATCGTGGTTTTGTCACAAGAAGGGTCATCTTCACACAATCCCATGTAATGAACAAGAATGGGATAAAGAGCTGGCTTACAATCGCCACTTCACACAATACATAAATAAATATCATACATCATCCGAAATACAATCATATAGACCGACTACGGTCAAAATCCAGATGAAAATAAGACAACCCCAAATGCTAGATCCCCGATCGTCCCAACTGGTCTCCACTACTGATCATCAGGAAAAGACACATAGTAACGACCACGTTCCTCGTCGAACTCCCACTTGAGATCGACGCCATCATCTGCACTGGCATCGTCGGCACCTGCAACTGTTTTGGTAGAATCTGTGAGTCACGGGGACTCAGCAATCTCACACCCGCGAGATCAAGACTATTTAAGCTTGTAGGAAAGAGGAGTAGTGAGGTGGAGCTGCAGCGGCAAAAGCATATATGGTGGCTAACTTGCGCAAATGAGAGCGAGAAGAGAAGCAACGGAACGGTCGTCATCTAGCAATGACCAAGAAGTGATCCTGAACACCTACTTACGTCATACATAACACAGACCGTGTTCACTTCCCGGACTCCGCCGAGAAGAGACCATCACGACTACACACGCAGTTGATGTATTTTAAATGGGTCAAGTGACAAGTTATCTACAACCGGACATTAACAAATTCCCATCTGCCTCATAACCACGGGCACGGCTTTCGAAAGATAATACCCTGCAGGGGTGTCCCAACTTAGCCCATCATAAGCTCTCACGGTCAACGAAGGATAAACCTTCTCCCGGAAAGACCCGATTAGTCTCGGAATCCCAGTTTACAAGACATCTCGACAATGGTAAAACAAGACCAGCAAAGCCGCCCGAATGTGCCGACAAATCCCGATAGGAGCTGCACATATCTCGTTCTCAGGGCACACCGGATGGGCAAGACTTCGGGTTGGCATAGACCCTGGTTGCCCAGGGGGCGCCGGACATCGCCCAGTTTGGGCCAGCATTCGAAGGAACACTGGTCCGGGGGTTAAAATAAGATGACCCTCGGGCTCGCGAAAACCCGAGGGAAAAAGGCTTAGGCGACGAATGGTAAAACCAAAGTTGGGCCTTGCTGGGGGAGTTTTATTCAAGGCGAACTGTCAAGGGGGTCCCATAAATCACCCGACCGTGTAAGGAACGCAAACTCAAGGAACATAATCCCGGTATAACAGTAACTAGGGCGGCAAGAGTGGAACAAAACACCAGGCATAAGGCCGAGCCTTCCACCCTTTACCAAATATATATAGATGCATTAATTAAATAAGAGATATTGTGATATCGCAACATATCCATGTTCCGACATGGAACAAACTTCAACTTCACCTGCAACTAGCAACGCTATAAGAAGGACTGAGCAAAAGCGGTAACATAGCCAAACAACGGTTTGCTAGGAAAGGATGGTTAGGGCTGACATGGCTAAAATGGGAGACATGATATAGCAAGTGATAGGTAGCGAGCATGGCAATAGAGCGAACAACTAGCATAGCAAAGATAGAAGTGATTTCGAGGGGTGGTCATCTTGCCTGCAAGGTTCTCAGAGTTGTCGAAAGCTTGATCCTCGTAAGCGTACTCGACAGGTTCCTCGTTCACGAACTCGTCTCCCGGCTCTACCCAAGACAAGAACACAAACAAACGGAACCACAATCAACAACGAGAAATGCGCAAGCAACATGATGCAAAACATGTATGATATGCGAGATATGATATGCGATGCATATGCGTGCTCCGGAAGGGAAATGATGAACATGGCAGTAACTTGGCAAACCAAGCATGCTACTGGAAAGATGAGATGATTTCGGTCGAAATCGATATAAAGATCACCGGAATCGGATGCACGGTTTGCAAATGGCAAGCAAAACAAGAATGACGCTAATCTGCGATAAACAGCAAGATAGCACTTAAAATGCAACAAGCAACAATGCTACAGCACCCCAACATAGCAACAAAGCACATGGAAGTAATCTACAGGACATGATTGACAAAAGATGAACACTGAGCTACGGCTAGTTCTCAACATATCAAGCTCAAACAAGCATGGCAAAAGTGCAAAAGATTACAGGTTCACAGACTTGGTGAAAAACTGGAC
Source organism: Aegilops tauschii subsp. strangulata (assembly GCF_002575655.3). Classification (NCBI taxonomy): domain Eukaryota; kingdom Viridiplantae; phylum Streptophyta; class Magnoliopsida; order Poales; family Poaceae; genus Aegilops; species Aegilops tauschii. The sequence continues at coordinate 329,099,982 of NC_053040.3, forward strand.
ATGGCAGTAAACAGCATCAGGTAGCAATGTTCGGAGTACGAAATCAATATGCTACAGGAACTTAACATAGCAAAACAAGGCACGGAAGTGTTCTACTAAATGCACATGACAAAAGTCCCTTACTGACCATAAGCCAAAAAGGACCAGAAGATATGATGGCAGAAATATTAGTGTGTAGGCCTGTTTGTGAGCTTGATGCACTCACTACAGAGCAACGCACTACAAACCAAGCACACCTACAGCAAGACGGCATGTTTATGAAGCTAACCATGGCAAAAACAATTACATAGCATGTATGGATCAACTACAATAAGCTTGGCAAGATTGCAAATCATGTTAAGAATCTGCCAGAAATATTTTATAGCAAAAGTAGAGCAAGATTGACTCATGCTATGGCACTCCATAATTGGAAACAATTGCAGAAATGGATCAATTACAACTATAGCTACAAAACATCCTTAATGAACATCTCCAAAATATGCATGGATCTCTCTGTAGCATCAAGTTTACATGGCAACAAAATTACAGCAGACAAGGACGAGGATTCACTAAGTCCCTGAAATCAGAAATATTACGGAGCCTACTTTGCATGCTTGTGCTAGTCACCACAGATATCAAAAAAATACAAGGACTACACCACTGGAAAGATGGCATGTCATACTTCAAAACACATGTAGAGCTCATGCCCAAAAGATGCACAGATTTAATGATACAAAAATGACAAATCTCCAAGTTCTGATAAGAACCAGAGAATAACAGCAACTAGCCCTATTCCAACAGAGATTTGGGCATCAAGATGACCTATAATGAACATGGTACAATTGAATAAAATGAAGAGCATCACGAGACGGACAATTTGACATATTACACGCGCGAATCAGAGCTACATGCACGCAGTTATCGCATCGGGAACAGAGACACATGCTGATAAAAATTCCAGACTTAGAAAATATTTGGGGTCGAGGGAAAGTCAACGCGTACGTACAGAGAGAGATCTGGATCGGGGAGTTCGATGGGGCTTCGGGCTCGGGCTCGGGGCTCCGGTGGCCGGAGCTTGCCGGAGGAGGAGCAGATGGCCGGCGGGCCGGCGGTGGCGCGGCACCGGCGGGGAGGGCGAGCTGCGGCGGGCGGCGCAGCTCCGGGTGGAGGCGGCGATGGCGGCGGCGGCGGCCGGCGCGGGAGGCGAGGCGGCGGCGGGCGCGCGCGGCGCGGGCGGCGGCGATGCGGGCCGGCGGGCCCGCGGCGGGCTCGCGGGCCGGCGCGGTGGGAGGCCGGAGGCGGGGGGACGTTGTCCGGCCGGAGCGGACGCGTCCGGCGCGGCGCGGAGGGAGAGGGTTAGGGTTCGTCTGTGATTTCGTTTTTCGGGATGCCCACATATAAATAGGTAGAGGGAGCTAGGAGGCTCCAAATGAGGTGCGGTTTTCGCCCACACGATCGTGATCGAACGACCTAGAGCATGGAAGAGAGTTAGGTGGGTTTTGGGCTGATTTTAGAGGGGTTTTTTGCTGGACACTCAAATGGACTTTGCGGATGCCCGGTTAACCGTTGGAGTACCAAACGACCTCCGAATGGAACAAAACTTGACCGGTAGTCTCCGGGTGGTATATTAAGACCACTTGACAAGCCTCGGTCCATTCTGAGAAAGTTTGACACACGTACACGAAAGAAAGCTAGAGGGGTGCACCGGAGGAGATAGGAGCGCCTGATTGGAAAACGGACAATGGGGAAAATGCTCGAATGCATGAGACGAACACGTATGCAAATGCAATGCACATGATGACATGATATGAAAATGCATGACATGACAAAATACAAAACGAAAAACAAAACCCGACAATGGAGGGAAATACATATCACATAGCCGAAAATGGCAAGAGTCGGAGTTACAAATATGGCAAGTTACATGCGGGGTGTTACAGAAAAGGCATTAGAATTACTCCAAAAAGCATTATTATGGATAAAAAGATTGTAAATAACAGTAAGAAAACATGATGCAAAATGGACGTATCTGTCGGTGTACAAAAAGAGGGGTGTGTTTTTGTTCCCCTATACCTGTGCACGGGCAGTCGAAGCCGTGCCTACGGTCACGCCAAGCAGAGCAGGGGAGGTGAGCCAAGGTAAGACCGAAGCTCAAGATAGCCAAAGCAACGCCAAGGCCGAGACCACAAGGAGAAGAGGGACGAAGCAGGCTCCCCCGGCAAGACCCTTGCCGGGGCAGCTCGCCCCACACCAGCAGAGCGAGCCACCCTTGAGCCCATGGTCCCCGACGCCATCATCCACATTGGGCCAGGGCTCGGGCGGCACCTCCGTGGTGGCATGCAGATTTTTGTGAAGACATATTCAAGATCAGATGAGGATTAGAAGACGACGATCCTCGGCAAGATCCTCGCCGAGGAAGGCCACCAGACCCCGGGCAAGGCCCTTGCCGGGGACGACAGCGCGCTACGGCAAGACCCTTGCCGGGCCACATGACAAGACCCTTGCTGGGCCACCCGGCAAGGCCCTCACCAAGGACGCCAGCAGGGCCACCACCAGGCCCATGCCAACCAAGCTTCCACCGCCGTTCACATGCAGCTGCCAGCCCAACCAGCTGGGCGGGCACCTGCGTGGCAACATGCAGCTCCCAGGCCAACTCATCGAGCGCCTGCGTGGCGGCATGCAGATCTTCGTGAAGGCTCCACCACCGCGCCACCTCAGCTGCCTGCCTGCCTACATGGCACCACACGCCTCACTAGCCAGGGCACGTGTCAAAGCGAGGAGGAGTGGTGACGGACGGGACGGGCCTCGCCCCCGTCCCCAATAAAGCAAGGGGACACCTAAGCTACGCATTAAATGCGTCTTGTCCTGTAATACGAGCGATAAGCTCAGGGCACTGTACGCCTTTCCACCTCCTGTGTGCCACTGTGGCAGCCCCTTTCGACTATAAAAGGAGGCCCATGGCATACTGGAGAAGGATTCGGCTCTTTCAAACCACGCATTGACCACAGCTAGTTCGAGAGCTCAAGAACTCTGTGAAATACACCAACCAAAGCAGGACTAGGGTTTTACGCATCCTCGCGGCCCGAACCTGGGTAAACGATCCTTGTGCTGGCTACTAACCTTGCTCTTCTCGCAACCCCGCGCCCCGGCAACCGTAGTAGGGATTCTTGTGATCCCATAGGTGTCGTTCCACACCGACATCTTTGGCGTGCCAGGTAGGGGAACGCAGTTGTGAGAATCTGGTCTAGTAGTTAGCCTAGCAGTTCTTCGTCGCCATGGCTCCCGAGAAGAAGGCGACCGGAGGAACGACGCCGGCGCGGCAACAGAAAAGCTAGGTCATTCAGAGCTTTGAGTTATTTCCTCCTATACATAAGGTTATCGTCCTCGAAGATCTCGCCTATGTATGAGAAACCTGCACGCAAAGGGGCCCTCCCGCAATTGGCAACACCCTTGTTCTGTTTCGAGTCCGCTCAACAGCTCAAAGCGGCCGCGTCGAGAGTGGCGGGGTAGCCTTCCGCACTTGGCAACGCTCCCGACTCTGACTCGAGTCAAGCTCGACAGTTCGGGCGGCCGCGCTAAGGGCGGCAAGGTGGTTCGCCCGGCAGCAAGCACACCCGGCAGGCCAATGGGGATCCGTCCCCAAGACGCCACCTTGGGTTTACGCGCTGGCGAGCCTACCCAGTAACGTAGGGTGGACATACAAAGGAAAATCGAACAGGAAAATAACATGCATGATACTGAAAGTGCTGCAGAGTTATATTACATCGAATTTTTGCTGTGGTTCTAACTAGAGATAGCGATTGTCTTGGTTGTGAACCTGCAGCGGCGATAAAGAACGGGGTGCCTAATCCCGGCGCTGGCCCTCCACCCTCTGAATTTCGCCGATTCGGCTGATGATGGGCTTGATGCGCTCCCTGAGCGGTGCGAGGTCAGTACCCTCCGGCAAGCTCTCCAGCCCGGCGTCGAAGTCGAGGTCGGGGTACCAGTGCGCCACCTTGGTGAGAACCTTGGTCATGGCACCCTGGCAAAGCCTCCGGGACTCGTCGGCCAGTGAGGCCGCCCGGTTGGCGTGGAGCCGCTCCAGAGCGCCGACGACCTTCTCAAAGAACATGGTCAGGCTGCAATTGGCACTCACGCTCCGCTTCGGGACTTACCTCACGTCCGGCATCCCCATGATGGCCAGCTGCGCAGCGGCCTGGTTGGCGACGGTGGCGAGGCGATCGAGCCAGCGGTTCTCGCCCTCCACGTGATCTGCGAAGTTGAGGCCCTCGTTCTTCCGCAATAGCTTCTCGGCCTCCAGCTCCTTGGCCAGGGTCCCCTCTCGGGTTTTGGCCTCCAACAGCACCTTCTCGAGACCCTCCAGCTTCAGCTTGAGGTCTTTGATGGAGTTGTTGGCCTCGGAGAGCTCCCCAGCCTTGCTGACGACCGCACCCTGCGCCACTGTCAGGGCACTGTTAAGCGTGTCCTTCTCCGGGGACAGCTTCAGGGCCTACTCCTTCAGCCCGTCGCGCTCCACCTCCAGCTCCTCCACCTTGTCGGCGTGAACCTGGGCCTGGGCATTGAGTGCCTCTTCGTGCCTCTGCTCCAGCTCACTGGTCCGCTGCAAGACAAGCTTCTCCACCTCTGCATCCTTGCCGCGAAGCATGGCGGCAAGCTTTTCCTCGCATGCAGCAAGGTCCTCCTCCTGGGAGTTCAGCGCGGCCTCGTGCTGGGTCCGGGCGGCTTCGGCGGCCGCGGCCAAGTTCCTCGTCGTCTCTTGAGCTTTCTCGACGTCGGCGAGCTTCATGGTGAGCTCCACGTCGCGCTTGGCCAGCTCGCCCTGAGCGGCCTTGAGCTCCTTGTGGGCCTCGCGGAACCAGTCCTGCGTCTCGGCAACGTGCTTCTGGAGGTCCGCCTTCGCCTTCTCCACCACCGCCATCCTGGACTTAGCCTTGTCCAGGCGGGCGCGGTGGAGCGCCTGGAGCTTCCAGAAGCTGGCGCCCATGGCGTGGAGGAGCCGCTCTTCTTGCGAACCGTCGCCACCAACGATCGGCTCGTCGACGACTTCAAGCCCGGCAGCGTCAAGCACTTCATCGTCGAACACCTCCCCCTCGACGGGTGTCCTGGTGCTCGACGCGCCTGGAAGGTGGACGAACAAGTCGTCGCTCACCCTCAAGTACTTGCCGGAGCCGGAAGCAGCAGAAGAGGAAGGCTAGTCATCAGCCACCTCCTCCTCCTCCTCGGCAGCGGCCCTGCCGGCCTCTCTGGTAGGCCCCTTGCCGGTCTCCTCAGCGGCAGCCTTGTCGGCCTCCCCGGTAGGCCCCTTGGCGGTGTCCTCGGCAGCGCCCTTGGCAGCTTCCTCGGCGGCGATCTTCTCGGCGTCCGCCTCGGCGGCCTTGGCGACGTCCTCGATGACGGCGTCCACGTCCTCTGGGTTCACCGAGGAGGAATCTGGACGCCGAAGAAGGGGTGAGGCAAGACCAGGACCAAGAGCTGGAAAGAAAAAGAAGCGGGGACGAACGGCGAACGACTTACCTGTGCCGGTACCCGGCTGGGAAACGGAAGTCCCCTCCCTGCCAACATTTGGCGTCGAGGCAAAGCCGTCGGCGCCCAAGTTCTCCTCCTCCTCCTCCATGTGCGTGGGCTCAGTGCCTGGCGCCCTTGCCGGGGACGCCCCTCGGGGTGGCGTGGTCGATGGGGGCGGCGGGTTGGGAGTAGCCCTCTGTGGCTCCTCCTGCTGCTGCTCTCCTCCTGCATACCTGGCAAGGTCAGCACCAAAGTGTCGTGCCTCTGACACATGTCGACGGGGGAGGAGTGATGAACTTACGCTGGGGTCTATGCCGGGGGCTGCTGTCCGGGCTGCTCAACACCACCAGTGGCGCCCTCGAAGTACCAACTGGGGGCTGGCCACCCGCCAAGACCTTGGCCCTCTTCACTCTCTGGGCAGCGTCTCCACGTCCCTGCAAAGATGATGCCAAGTCAAGACGAGCAACACAGATTGAGGAGGCAGAGATAACTAAAAGGAACCAGATACTTACTCGTCGTCCGCCTCCTCCTCTACTGTTTTCCTCTTCCTCCTCGGGCTGAGGGATCCATAATCGAAAGTAACCTCCGTATCAACATCCGCCGGAGGAGGAGAAGGAGGTGGTGCCTGGACACGCATGGACGAATAAGGGGCGGCTGTCTTCTTCTTCACTGCGACCTTCGCCGGCTTCTTTGCCGCTGCAGCCCTCGTGTGGCGCCCGGACCCCTCCAAGGTCAGTTTTGGCCGCGCAGCCCTACCGGGCCGGACCGGCTCATCGGAACTGGCCCACCGCAGGACTCGCCCTCTCCCCATAGCCGGAGTCGGGCCTACGGTCTCAGCCTCCTCCTCTCACGACTCGTCGGTCATATCTTCAACGAGAGGAGCCTCGGTGCCGGCGCTGCTGGCTCCCCCGGCGGCCGCCGCCCACCGGGTGAGCTCCTCCTCCTCCGCGGCCGTCGCGGCCTTGTCCTCCACACCGCTGGCGCTGCCGGCCTCCTTGGCAAGCTGTGCCTCCCTCGCCCTGGTGGAGATGTAGTCCAACTCCGCCTGGGTGGTGCCCTGGACAAGCAGCCGCTCGGCGTCGGCATTGATGTACCCCTTGTGCAGGGTGTCAAAGAACTGCTGCACCTCGGCGTCCTCCGGCTCCTTCCAGCTCGGGTCAGGGCCATGCGCGTTGCAGTCCGGCATCATGGCAATGATATCGGACCGGCGCGAGTTATTGCACAACGGGACCACCCCCGTCGGCAGCTTGAATAGAGGCCCCTAGACGACCCTACCGGCCTTCGTGGTGGCCCTCGGGACCTTGCCGGTCCGCTCAACCTCGCCGTCGCGGCCCACGTCAAGCTGGAAGAGCCACTAGCAGAAATAGGCGTGCCCCATCACTGTGAAATTGTGGTCGAGGCCGGGACGAAGCCGCATGATGTCGGCAGGGTTCGTGAAGAGCCAGGCTGGCCTCCCCTTGTTATGAAGTGGAGCGATCCGGCGGCGGATGAAGTCCACCCCGATCATCTCAAGGGTGAGGCCGGCCTCGGTGAGCCGGAGGATCCTGGTGGCGACGACCGTGAGCTTCTCGTCATCAGCATCGACGTCGCTCCAATCGCTTCTGCGGACCGGCGGCGCCCAGCGAACTTCGCAGAACGCCGGCGGGTCCTTCTCCACCACCGGCCCCGCCATTCTTCCCACCTCTCCTTCATGGCGCCCTCCGGATATGCTCCCTTGGATCTTGAGACCCAAGCGATGCAACCGGAGATGGCGCCCCCTGGTTGGATCCGAGGGGAGAAGTAATGGCGGAAGAGCGACGTGTTGGGGTGCACCCCGGTGAGGCCCTCGCAGAGATGCGCGAAAAGGGCCATGCACGCCACCGCATTCGGAGTAAAATCCAGGAGGCGGAAGCCAAAGGTATGCATGACGTCGCTGAAGAAATCGGAGAAGGGAGGACAGAGCCCGCAGGAAAAATAATCGACAAAGAAGGGGTACCGATTTGGGGCAGCTTCGACGCAGTCGGCGGGGATGACACGCATGGCTGGATGCCCCGAATTCCCCCCCCCCCCCCCCCCCCCGTCTTCACTCCCCACAGGGGCCTGAAGGAGTCCCGAAGCTTGAACACGTCAACTGTCGAGGTGAAGAAGGCGGACTGCGTCCGCTGCACCGCCAGCGCACTCTCCGGCGGCTCCGCGGCTTCGGCGTCCTTGGCCACTCCCTTGCCCTTGGTGGATTTAGGCGCCATGGCGGCTGGGGCAGGAGGGCAGGACAGAGGGCGGCGGAAGCGCAACGGCGGCGAGCAGGAACGAAGCTTGGAGAAGAAGAGGAAGGCAGGCGGAGGTTTCCGAGATTGGGGTTGCGCGAAGGGTAAAAGGAACAGTGCGCCCGCGGTTATCCCTTTTTATGGGGAAGTCGCGGGTCGCGCTGCCCATTTACTGCGATGTGACGCATGCATGCAGGAACCGCCCCCCGCATGCCGCCCACGTCACGCACGCCCCTCCACGCCGCGCCGCGCGCGCGGGTTGTGGGAAGCGAAGCGCGTGAAGAGTTTTACTGCGGTAAAAACCGCCCCGCCTGCCCACACACCGTTTCGGGCCTGGCCCAACAACGTGTCGCGCTTATGTGTGGCCCAGGCCCGGCGGCTCCTGTCGGTGTACAAAAAGAGGGGTGCGTTTTTGTACCCCTATACCTATGCACGGTCAGTCGGAGCCGCGCCTACAGTCACGCCCAGCAGAGCAGGGGAGGTGAGCCAAGGTAAGACCGAAGCTCAAGATAACCAAAGCAACGCCAAGGCCGAGACCACAAGGAGCAGAGGGACGAAGCAGGCTCCCCCGGCAAGACCCTTGCCGGGGCAGCTCGCCCCACACCAACAGAGCGAGCCACCCTTGAGCCCACGGTCCCCGACGCCATCATCCACGATGGGCCAGGGCTCGGGAGGCACCTCCGTGGTGGCATGCAGATCTTTGTGAAGACATATTCAAGATCAGATGAGGATTAGAAGACGACGATCCTCTGCAAGATCCTCGCCGAGGAAGGCCACCAGACCCCCAACAAGGCCCTTGCCGGGGACGACAGCGCGCCACGGCAAGACCCTTGCCGGGCCACACGACAAGACCCTTGCCGGGCCACCCGGCAAGGCCCTCACCAAGGACGCCAGCAGGGCCACCGCCGGGCCCATGCCAACCAAGCTTCCACCGCCGTTCACATGCAGCTGCCAGCCCAATCAGCTGGGCGGGCACCTGCGTGGCAACATGCAGCTCCCAGGCCAACTCATCGAGCGCCTGCGTGGCGGCATGCAGATCTTCGTGAAGGCTCCACCACCGTGCCACCTTAGCTGCCTGCCTGCCTACATGGCACCACACGCCTCACTGGCCAGGGCGCGTGTCAAAGCGACGAGGAGCGGCGACGGACGGGATGGGCCTCGCCCCCGTCCCCAATAAAGCAAGGGGACACCTAAGCTACGCATTAAATGCGTCTTGTCTTGTAATACGAGCGTTAAGCTCAGGGCACTGTACGCCTTTCCACCTCCTGTGTGCCACTGTGGCAGCCCCTTTCGACTATAAAAGGAGGCCCGTGGCATACTAGAGAAGGATTCGGCTCTTTCGAACCACGCACTGACCACAGCTAGTTCGAGAGCTCAGGAACTCTCTGAAATACACCCACCAAAGCAGGACTAGGGTTTTACGCATCCTCGCGGCCCGAACCTGGGTAAACGATCCTTGTGCTGGCTACTAACCCTGCTCTTCTCACAACCCCGCGCCCCGGCAACCATAATAGGGATTCTTGTGATCCCATAGGTGTCGTTCCACACCGACAGTATCAGGCCCACTAAGGCCCAATATTTCCCCCGCGGGGTTCCGGTAACCCCTCAGTACTCCGGTAAAATACCTGAATCACTTGGAACCATTCCGATGTCCGAATACAACCTCCAATATATGAATCTTTACCTCTCGACCATTTCGAGGATCCTCGTCATGTCCGTGATCTTATCTGGGACTCCGAACAAACTTCGGTCACCAAAACACACAACTCATAATAAAAATCGTCATCGAACGTTAAGCGTGCGGACCCTACGGGTTCGAGAACTATGTAGACATGACCGAGACACATCTCCGGTAAATAACTAATAGCGGAACATGTATGCTCATATTTGTTCCTACATATTCTATGAAGATCTTTATCGGTCAAACCGCACAACAACATACGTCATTCCCTTTGTCATCGGTATGTTACTTGCCCAAGATTCGATCGTCGGTATCATCATACCTAGTTCAACCTCGTTACTCGCAAGTCTATTTACTCGTTCGTCAAACCGCACAACAACATACGTCATTCCCTTTGTCATCGGTATGTTACTTGCCCAAGATTCGATCGTCAGTATCATCATACCTAGTTCAACCTCGTTACTCACAAGTCTATTTACTCGTTCCGTAATGCATCATTCCGTAACTAACTCATTAGTCACATTGCTTGCAAGGCTTATAGTGATGTGCATTACCGAGAGGGCCCAGAGATACCTCTCCGATACACGGAGTGACAAATCCTAATGTTGATCTATGCCAACCCAACAAACACCTTCGGAGACACCTATAGAGCATCTTTATAATCACCCAGTTACGTTATGAGGTTTGATAGCACACAAGGTGTTCCTCCGGTATTCGGGAGTTGCATAATCTCATAGTCAGAGGAATATGTATAAGTCATGAAGAAAGCAATATCAATAAAACTAAACGATCATAATGCTAAGCTAACGGATGGGTCTTGTCCATCACATCATTCTCTAATGATGTGATCCTATTCATCAAATGACAACACAAGTCTATGGTCAGGAAACTTAACCATCTTTGATTAACAAGCTAGTCAAGTAGAGGCATACTAGGGACATTCTGTTTTTCTATGTATTCACACATGTACTAAGTTTCTGGTTAATACAATTCTAGCATGAATAATAAACATTTATCATGATATAAGGAAATATAAATAACAACTTTATTGCTGCCTCTAGGGCATATTTCCTTTGATCTCCCACTTGCACTAGAGTCAATAATCTAGATTACATATCAATGATTCTAACACCCATGGAGTCTTGGTGCTGATCATGTTTTGCTCGTGGAAGAGGCTTAGTCAACGGGTCTGCAACATTCAGATCCATATGTATTTTGCAAATCTCTATGTCTCCCTCCTTGACTTGATCGCGGATGGAATTGAAGTGTCTGTTGATGTGTTTGGTTCTCTTGTGGAATCTGGATTCCTTCACCAAGGCAATTGCTCCAGTATTGTCACAAAATATTTTCATTGGACCCGATGCACTAGGTATTACACCTAGATCGGATATGAACTCCTTCATCCAGACTTCTTCATTTGTTGCTTCCGAAGCAACTATGTACTCTGCTTCACACGTAGACCCGCCACGACGCTCTGCTTGGAACTGCACCAACTGACAGCTCAACCATTCAATATAAATACGTATCCGGTTTGTGACTTAGAGTCATCCGGATCAGTGTCAAAGCTTCGATCAACGTAACCATTTACGGCAAGCTCTTTTCCACCTTCATAAACGAGATACATATCCTTAGTTCCTTTTTAGGTATTTAAGCATGTTGTTGACCGCTGTCCATGATCCACTCCTGGATTACTTTGGTACCTCCTTGCTAAACTTATTGCAAGGCACACATCATGTCTGGTACACAGCATTGCATACATGATAGAACCCATGGCTGAGGCATAGGGAATGACTTTCATTTTCTCTCTATCTTCTGTAGTGGTCGGGCATTGAGTCTGACTCAACTTCACACCTGCTAACACATGCAAGAACCCTTTCTTTGACTGATCCATTTTGAACTTCTTCAAAACTTTATCAAGGTATGTGCTTTGTGAAAGTCCAATTAAGCGTCTTGACCTATCTCTATAGATCTTCATTCCCAATATATAAGCAGCTTCACCGAGGTCTTTCATTGAAAAATTCTTATTCAAGTATCCATTTATGCTATCCAGAAATTCTATATCATTTCCAATCAACAATATGCCATCCACATATAATATCAGAAATTCTACAGAGCTCCCACTCACTTTCTTGTAAATACAGGCTTCTCCAAAAGTTTGTATAAAACCATATGCTTTGATCACACTATCAAAGCATATATTCCAACTCTGAGAGGCTTGCACCAGTCCATAAATGGATCGCTGGAGCTTGCACACTTTGTTAGCACCTTTAGGATCGACAAAACCTTCTGGTTGCATCATATAGAACTCTTCTTTAAGAAATCCATTAAGGAATGTAGTTTTGACATCCATTTGCCAAATTTCATAATCATAAAATGCGGCAATTGCTAACATGATTCGGACAGACTTAAACATCGCTACGGGTGAGAAGGTCTCATCGTAGTCAACTCATTGAACTTGTCAAACCACAGTTCATATGGTGTCGTCTCAATGGATTTAGATGGTACCCTATTTAACGTTAATGCAGCCGTCTCTAAAGTATAACCCCAAAACGATAGTGGTAAATCGGTAAGAGACATCATAGATCGCACTATATCTAATAAAGTACGATTACGACATTCGGACACACCATTACGCTGTGCTGTTCCAGGTGGCGTGAGTTGCGAAACTACTCCACATTGTTTCAAATGAAGACCAAACTCATAACTCAAATATTCACCTCCACGATCAGATCGTAGAAACTTTATTTTCTTGTTATGTTGATTTTCCACTTCACTCTGAAATTCTTTGAACTTTTCAAATGTTTCAGACTTATGTTTCATCAAGTAGATATACCCATATCTACTCAAATCATCTGTGAAGGTCAGAAAATAACGATACCCGCCGTGAGCCTTAACACTCATCGGACCGCATACATCAGTATGTATTATTTCCAATAAGTCAGTTGCTCGCTCCATTGTTCCGGAGAACGGATTCATAGTCATCTTGCCCATGAGGCATGGTTCGCAAGCATCAAGTGATTCATAATCAAGTGATTCCAAAAGCCCATCAACATGGAGTTTCTTCATGCACTTTACACCAATATGACCTAAACGGTAGTGCCACAAATAAGTTGCATTATCATTATTAACTTTGCATCTTTTGGCTTCAATATTATGAATATGTGTATCACTAGAATCGAGATTCAATAAAATAGACCACTCATCAAGGGTGCATGACCATAAAAGATATTACTCATATAAATAGAACAACCCTTATTCTCTGATTTAAATGAATAACCATCTCGCATCAAACAAGATCCAGATATAATGTTCATGCTTAACGCTGGCACCAAATAACAATTATTTAGGTCTAAAACTAATCCCGAAGGTAGATGTAGAGGTAGCGTGCCGACGGCGATCACATCGACTTTGGAACCATTTCCCACGCGCATCGTCACCTCGTCCTTAGCCAATCTTCGTTTAATCCGTAGCCCCTGTTTCGAGTTGCAAATATGAGCAACAGAACCAGTATCAAATACCCAAGTGCTACTACGAGCATTAGTAAGGTACACATCAATAACATGTATATCAAATATACCTTTCACTTTGCCATCCTTCTTATCCGCCAAATACTTGGGGCAGTTCCGCTTCCAGTGACCAGTCCCTTTGCAGTAGAAGCACTCAGTTCCAGGCTTAGGTCCAGACTTGGGCTTCTTCCCGGGAGCAGCAACTTGCTTGCCGTTCTTCTTGAAGATCCCCTTCTTCCCTTTGCCCTTTTTCTTGAAACTAGTGGTCTTGTTAACCATCAACACTTGATGCTCCTTTTTGATTTCTACCTCCGCAGCCTTTAGCATCGCGAAGAGCTCGGGAATTGTCTTTGCCATCCCTTGCATATTATAGTTCATCACGAAGGCTTTATAGCTTGGTGGGAGTGATTGAAGAACTCTGTCAATGACACTATCATCATGAAGATTAACTCCCAGCTGAGGCAAGTGATTATGGTACCCAGGCACTCTGAGTATGCGTTCACTGATAGAACTGTTCTCCTCCATCTTGCAGCTATAGAACTTGTTGGAGACTTCATATCTCTCAACTCAGGCATTTGCTTGAAATATTTACTTCAACTCCTGGAACATCTCATATGCTCCATGACGATCAAAATGTCTTTGAAGTCCCGATTCTAAGCCGTAAAGCATGGCACACTGAACTATCGAGTAGTCATCTTCTTTGCTCTGCCAGACATTCATAACGTCTGGAGTTGCTCCTGCAGTGGTTCTTGCACCTAGCAGTGCTTCCAGGACATAATTCTTCTGTGCAGCAATGAGGATAATCCTCAAGTTACGGACCCAGTTCGTGTAGTTGCTACCATCATCTTTCAACTTAGCTTTCTCTAGGAACGCATTAAAATTCAAGGGAACGGTAGCACGGGCCATTGATCTACAACAACATAGATATGCAAAAACTATCAGGTACTAAGTTCATGATAAATTAAAGTTCAATTAATCATATTACTTAAGAACTCCTGATACGTCCATTTTGCATCATGCTTTTATATTGATATTTATTGCATTATGGGTTGTTATTACACATTATGTCACAATACTTATGCATATTCTCTCTTATTTTACAAGGTTTACACGAAGAGGGAGAATGCCGGCAGTTGGAATTCTGGGCTGGAAAAGGAGCAAATATTAGAGACCTTTTCTGCACAACTCCAAAAGTCTTGAAACTCCACGAAAGTCAGTTTTCAAATATATTAGAAATATCGGGCGAAGAAAGCACCAGAGGGGGCCACACCCTGTCCACGACGGTGGGGCGCGCCCTACCCCCTGGGCGCGCCCCTGCCTCGTGGGCCCCCTGGCAGGCCTCCGGTGCCCATATTTTGCTATATGAAGTCTTTCGCCCTGGAAAAAATCAGAAGGAAGCTTTCGGGACGAAGCGCCGCCGTCTCGAGGCGGAACCTGGCGAAACCAATCTATGGCTCCGGCGGAGCTGTTCTGACGGGGAAACATCCTTCCGGGAGGGGGAAATCGTCACCATCGTCATCACCATCGATCCTCTCATCGGGAGGGGGTCAATCTCCATCAACATCTTCACCAGCATCATCTCCTCTCAAACCCTAGTTCATCTCTTGTATCCGATCTCTGTCTCAAAACCTGAGATTGGTACCTGTGGGTTGCTAGTAGTGTTGATTACTCCTTGTAGTTGATGCTAGTTGGTTTATTCGGTGGAAGATCATATGTTCAGATCCTTTATGCATATTAATACCCCTCTGCTTATGAACATGAATATGATTTGTGAGTAGTTACGTTTGTTCCTGAGGACATGGGAGAAGTCTTGCTATAAGTAGTCATGTGAATTTGGTATTCGTTCGATATTTTGATGAGATGTATGTTGTCTTTCCTCTAGTGGTGTTATGTGAACGTCGACTACATGCCACTTCACCATTGTTGGGCCTAGGGGAAGGCATTGGGAAGTAATAAGTAGATGATGGGTTGCTAGAGAGACAGAAGCTTAAACCCTAGTTTATGCGTTGCTTCGTAAGGGCTGATTTGGATCCACATGTTTCATGCTATGGTTAGGTTTACCTTAATGTTTCTTTCGTAGTTGCGGATGCTTGCGAGAGGGGTTAATCATAAGTGGGATGCTTGTCCAAGGAAGGGCAGTACCCAAGCACCGGTCCACCCACATATCAAATTATCAAAGTAACAAACGTGAATCATATGAGCATGATGAAAACTAGCTTGACGATAATTCCCATGTGTCCTCGTGAGCGCTTTCCTTTATATAAGAGTTTGTCCAGGCTTGTCCTTTGCTACAAAAAGGATTGGGCCACCTTGCTGCACCTTGTTTACTTTTGTTACTTGTTACCCGTTACAAATTACCTTATCACAAAACTATCTGTTACCGATAATTTCAGTGCTTGCAGAGAATACCTTACTGAAAACCGCTTGTCATTTCCTTCTGCTCCTCGTTGGGTTCGACACTCTTACTTATCGAAAGGACTACGATAGATCCCCTATACTTGTGGGTCATCAAGACTCTTTTCTGTCGCCGTTGCCGGGGAGTGAAGTGCCTTTGGTAAGTGGAATTTGGTAAGGAAAAATTTGTATAGTGTGCTAAAATTTATTGTCACTTGTTACTATGGAAAGTAATCCTTTGAGGGGCTTGTTCGGGGTATCTTCACCCCGACCAGTAGAGTAAAGAGTTGCTCCTCAACCTACTGAACCTACTAAAAATGTTTACTTTGAAATTCCTTCGGTATGATAGAGAAACTGCTAGCTAATCCTTTTACAGGAGATGGAACATTACATCCCGATTTGCACCTAATCTATGTGGATGAAGTTTGCGGATTATTTAAGCTTGCAGGTATGCCCGAGGATGTTATCAAGAAGAAGGCCTTCCCTTTATATTTGAAGGGAAAGGCATTGACATGGTTTAGGTTATGCGATGATATTGGATCATGGAACTACAACCGATTGAAATTGGAATTTCATCAGAAGTTTTATCCTATGAATCTAGTTCATCGTGATCGTAATTATATATATAATTTTTGGCTTTGTGAAGGAGAAAGTATCGCTCAAGCTTGGGGGAGGCTTAAGTCAATGTTATATTCATGCCCCAATCATGAGCTCTCAAGAGAAATTATTATTCAAAAAATTTATGCTCGGCTTTCTCTCAATAATCGTTCCATGCTCGATACTTCTTGTACTGGTTCTTTTATGATGAAGACTATTGAATTCAAACGGGATTTATTGGAAAGAATTAAACGCAACTCTGAAGATTGGGAACTCGACGAAGGTAAGGAGTCAGGTATAACACCTAAGTTTCATTGTGTTAAATCTTTTATGGATACCGATGTTTTCCGTGAATTTAGCACTAAATATGGACTTGACTCTGAGATAGTAGCTTCTTTCTGTGAATCATTTACTACTCATGTTGATCTCCCTAAGGAGAAGTGGTTTAAATATCATCCTCCCATTGAAGTAAAAGTAGTTGAACCTATTAAAGTTGAAGAAAAGACTATCACTTATAATGTTGATCCTATTGTTCCCACTGCTTATATTAAGAAACCACCTTTCCCTGCTAGAATAAAGGATCATGCTAAAGCTTCAAATGTGGTTCGTAAGAGTAATACTAGGACACCTACACCCCCTGAGCAAATTAAAGTTGAACCCAGTATTGCTATGGTTAAAGATCTCTTGGCCGATAATATTGATGGGCATGTTATTTACTTCTGTGATGAAGCAGCTAGAATTGCTAAACCTGATACTAAAAATAAACATAGACCTATTGTAGGCATGCATGTTATTTCTGTTAAAATAGGAGATCATTGCTATCATGGCTTATGTGATATGGGTGCTAGTGCGAGTGCAATACCTCATTCTTTATACGAAGAAATTATGCATGATATTGCACCTGCTGAGCTAGAAGGTATTGATGTTACAATTAAGCTTGCCAATAGAGATACTATTTCACCAGTTGGGATTGTTAGAGATGTTGAAGTCTTGTGTGGGAAAGTTAAATATCCTACTGATTTTCTTGTTCTTGGTTCCCCACGAGATGACTTTTGTCCCATTATATTTGGCAGACCCTTCTTGAATACTGTTAATGCTAAGATAGATTGCAAAAAGGATGTTGTTACTATTGGTTTAGGGGATATGTCTCATGATTTTAATTTTGCTAAATTTTGTAGACAACCCCACGATAAAGAATTGCCTAGTAAAGATGAAATTATTGGTCTTGCTTCTATTGTCGTGCCTCCTAATGATCCTTTAGAACAATATTTGCTAGACCATGAAAATGATATGTTTATGAACGAAAGAAAGGAAATAGATGAAGTATTCTTTAAACAGTGACCTATTTTGAAACACAACTTGCCTATTGAAATTCTAGGGGATCCTCCTCCACCCAAGGATGATCCCGTGTTTGAGCTTAAACCATTACCTGATACTCTTAAATATGCTTATCTTGATGAAAAGACGATATATCCTATTATTATTAGTGCTAACCTTTCAGAGCAGGAAGAAGAGAAATTATTAAAAACTCTGAAGAAGCACCGTGCTGCTATTGGATATACTCTTAATGATCTTAAGGGTATTAGTCCCACTCTATGCCAGCACAAAATAAAATTGGAGAAAGATGCTAAACCGGTTGTTGATCACCAACGATGGCTAAATCCTAAGATGAAAGAAGTGGTAAGGAAAGAAATACTAAAGCTTCTGGAGGCAGTTATAATTTATCCTGTTGCTGATAGTCAGTGGGTAAGTCCTGTCCATTGTGTCCCTAAGAAGGGAGGTATTACTGTAGCTCCTAATGATAACGATGAATTGATCCCACAAAGAATTGTTAGAGGTTATAGAATGGTAATTGATTCCCGCAAACTAAAAAAGCTACTAAAAAGGATCATTACCCTTTACCTTTTATTGATCAAATGCTAGAAAGATTATCCAAACATACACATTTTTTCTTTCTAGATGGTTATTCTGGTTTCTCTCAATTACCTGTGTCAAAAGAGGATCAAGAAAAGACCACTTTTACTTGCCCTTTCGGTACCTTTGCTTATAGACGTATGCCTTTTGGTTTATGCAATGCACCTGCTACCTTTCAAAGATGTATGACTGCTATATTCTCTGACTTTTGTGAAAAGATTGTTGAGGTTTTCATGGATGATTTCTCCGTATATGGAACTTCTTTTGATGATTGCTTAAGCAACCTTGATCGAGTTTTGCAGAGATGTGAAGAAACTAATCTTGTCTTGAATTGGGAGAAGTGCCACTTTATGGCTAATGAAGGTATTGTCTTGGGACATAAAATTTCTGAAAGAGGTATTGAAGTTGATAAAGCTAAAGTTGATGCTATTGAAAAGATGCCATGTCGTAAGGACATCAAAGGTATAAGTTTTCTTGGTCATGCCGGTTTCTATAGGAGGTTCATTAAAGACTTCTCAAAAATTTCTAGGCCTCTGACTAATCTCTTACAAAAAAATGTTCCTTTTGTCTTTGATGATGATTGTGTAGAAGCATTTGAAATACTTAAGAAAGCCTTGATATCTGCACCTATTGTTCAGCCACCTGATTGGAATTTACCCTTTGAAATTATGTGTGATGCTAGTGATTATGCTATAGGTGTTGTTCTAGGACAAAGAGTTGATAAGAAATTAAATGTTATCCAATATGCTAGTAAAACTCTAGACAATGCCCATAGAAATTATGCTACTACTGAAAAAGAATTTTTAGCAGTTGCATTTGCTTGTGATAAGTTCAGACCTTATATTGTTGATTCTAAAGTAACTGTTCACACTGATCATGCTGCTATTAAATATCTTATGGAAAAGAAAGTTGCTAAACCTAGACTTATTAGATGGGTTCTCCTACTACAAGAATTTGATTTGCATATTATTGATAGAAAGGGAGCTAAGAACCCTGTTGCAGACAACTTGTCTAGGTTAGAAAATGTTCTTGATGACCCACTCCCTTTGATGATAGCTTTCCTGATGAACAATTAGCTATCATAAATGCTTCTCGTACTGCTCCATGGTATGCTAATTACATTGTTGCTAAATTTATACCACCTAGTTTCACATACTAAAAGAAAAAGTTTTTCTATGATTTAAGACATTACTTCTGGGATGACCCACACCTTTATAAAGGAGTAGATGGTGTCATTAGACGTTGTGTACCTGAGCATGAACAGGAATAGATCCTATGCAAGTGTCACTCCGAGGCTTATGGAGGACACCACGCTGGACATAGAACTGCACATAAGGTATTGCAATCCGGTTTTTATTGGCCTACTCTCTTCAAAGATGCCCGTAAGTTTGTCTTGTCTTGTGATGAATGTCAAAGAATTGGTAATATTAGTAGACGTCAAGAAATGCCTATGAACTCTTCACTTGTTATTGAACAATTTGATGTTTGGGGCTTTGATTATATGGGACCGTTTCCTTCCTCTAATGGCTATACACATATTTTAGTTGCTCTTGATTACGTTACTAAGTGGGTGGAAGCTATTCCAACTAGTAGTGCTGATCATAACACCTTTATTAAGATGCTTAAAGAAGTTATTTTTCCGAGGTTTGGAGTCCCTAGATACTTAATGACTGATGGTGGTTCACATTTTATTCATGGTGCTTTTTGTTAAATGCTTGCTAAGTATGACGTTAATCATAGAATTGCATCTCCATACCACCCACAATCTAGTGGCCAAGTAGAGCTGAGTAATAGAGAGATCAAATTAATTTTGCAAAAGACTGTTAATAGATCTAGAAAGAATTGGTCCAAGAAACCTGATGATGCATTATGGGCCTATAGAACTGCATATAAAAATCCTATGGGTATGTCTCCATATAAAATGGTTTATGGAAAAGCATGTCACTTACCTCTCGAACTAGAACATAAGGCAGATTGGGCCATTAAAGAGCTCAATCATGATTTCAAACTTGCCGGTGAAAAGAGACTTTTTGACATTAGCTCACTTGATGAGTGGAGAACCCAGGCCTATGAGAATGCCAAACTGTTTAAACAAAATGTTAAAAGATGGCATGACAAAAGGATACAAGAGCGTGAGTTTAATGTAGATGATTATGTTTTGCTATACAACTCCCGTTTAAGATTTTTTACTGGAAAACTCCTCTCTAAATGGGAAGGTCCTTACGTTATCGAGGAGGTCTATCATTCCGGTGCCATAAAAATCAACAACTTCGAAGGCACAAATCCGAAGGTGGTGAACGGTCAAAGAATCAAACATTATATCTCAGGTAATCCCATAAATGTTGAAACCAATGTTATTGAAACCGTAACCCCGGAGGAATATATAAGGGACACTTTCCAGAACGTTTCAGACTCTGAAAAGGAATAGGTATGTGGTACGGTAAGTAAACCGACTCCAAAACAGTCCTAATAGCAATTTTTCTCCGTTTTGGAATATTTAAGAAAATAGGAAAATATGAAGTAGTCCGAAAGGTACACGAGGCATCCACAAGGGTGGAGGGCGCGCCCTATCCCCCTAGGCGTGCCCCCTGCCTCGTGGGCACCTCGTGTGCTCTCCGGACTCCGTTTTCTTGCACGATACTTCTTTTGGTCGGTAAAAATTCATTATATAATCTCCCGAAGGTTTTGACCATCGTACCACGCAAATATCCTCTGTTTTTGTCAAGCTGTTTTCTGCCAGAGTTGTCAAGGCCACGCATCATGTTGTCCCCCTCCTCCAACAATGAGGGCAACGATGCTTGGCTAATGAAGATAGAGCTGAAGAGAGAAGATCCCGGGGAGATCAACAAGGATGATAGGATCAAGAAGGCCACGGAGGATCAAGCTCCGGCAGCAGAAGAAGAAGACATCCTTCAACCTCATTACAATCTTCTTACCCCAACTGAGATTGAAGCTTTCAAGATGATTGAGTTAGCTCGCATACAAAACAAGTATCTCACACGTGAATTTTTTTTTGTTGAAGGAGCATATCACCGCACTCAAGGGCATTATCCGCAAAATTGGAGGATCTCCTACGCTCGATGTGTGACACTACATCATCAACAACTCCATCATCACCACCTCCGAAGAAAGAGACATAATCACATGGGTATGGGCACTCCCCTTGGCAACTGCCAAGCTTGGGGGAGGTGCCCCGGTATCGTGTCACCATCACACTTCTATCTTTACCATTTTTCTTAGTTTGATCCTTTTGGTAATATCTTGATCTAGGAGAATAAAGTTTTAGTATGATCTAGTTTTGAGTTTTGCATTATGATCCGTCTATGTAATCGAGTCCGTGAGCTATATATAATAAATATTAGTTTTGAGTCGAGGGCTTTGTTATCTTGCTATGATCTTGAGGGAATAATAGAAAAAGAAAGAATAAAAAGAATTAAAGAGATCGTATTGATCTTATGGAGAGTAATGACTTCACATATAAAGAGTATGATGAATAAAAGTTGTGGAGAGTTGACAAACATAGTTTTGGTCATCGTTGCAATTAATAGGAAGTAATAAAGAAAGAGAGGTTTTCACATATAAATATACTATCTTGGACATCTTTTATGATTGTGAGCACTCATTAAAATATGACATGCTAAAAAGTTGATGTTGGACAAGGAAGACAACGTAATGGGTTATGTTTTCTTATATCCGAAATAAAGTATATTTTCATGGATCATCCAACATGTTGGGCTTGCCTTTCCCCCTCATGCTAGCCAGATTCTTTGCACCGAGTAGAAATACTACTTGTGCTTCCGAATATCCTTAAACCCAGTTTTGCCATGAGTGTCCACCATACCTACCTATGGATTGAGTAAGATCCTTCAAGTAAGTTGTCATTGTTGCAAGCAATAAAAATTGCTCTCTAAATATGTATGATCTATTAGTGTGGAGAAAGTAAGCTTTATACGATCTTGTGATAAGGAAGAAATAGAAGCGACGGACTGCATAATAAAGGTCCCTATCACAAGTGGCAATATAATGTGACGTTCTTTTGCATTAAGATTTCGTACATCCAACCATAAAAGCACATGACAATCTCTGCTTCCCTCTGCGAAGGGCCTATCTTTTATTTTTTTTCTTATGTCTTATGCAAGAGTCGCGGTGATTTTCACCTTTCCTTTTTACACTTTATCCTTTGGCAAGCACATTGTGTTGGAAAGATCCTGATATATATATATATATATATATATATATATATATATATATATATATCCAATTGGATGTAAGTTATCATGAACTATTATTGTTGACATTACCCTTGAGGTAAAAGGTTGGGAGGCAGCACTATAAGCTCCTATCTTTCGCTGTGTCCGATCAAAACTCCATACCCATAAGTATTGCGTGAGTGTTAGCAATTGTGAAAGACTAAATGATAGTTGAGTATGTGGACTTGCTAAAAAGCTCTTATATTGACTCTTTCCGATGTTATGATAAATTGCAATTGCTTCAATGACCGAGATCATAGTTTGTTAGTTTTCAATGAAGTTTCTGATTCATACTTGACATTGTGAATAGATTATTACTTTAGCGTAAGAAATCATATGACAATATATATATATGTTGTTGTTGTTATAAGAATTATCATGATGCCCTCATGTCCGTATTTTATTTTATCGACACCTCTATCTCTAAACATGTGGACATATTTTTCGTTATCGGCTTTCGCTTGAGGACAAGCGAGGTCTAAGCTTGGGGAGTTGATACGTCCATTTTGCATCATGCTTTTATATTGATATTTATTGCAGTATGGGTTGTTATTACACATTATGTCACAATACTTATGGCTATTCTCTCTTATTTTACAAGGTTTACACGAAGAGGGAGAATGCCGGCAGTTGGAATTCTGGGCTGGAAAAGGAGAAAATATTAGAGACCTATTTTGCACAACTCCAAAAGTCCTGAAACTCCACGAAAGTAAGTTTTAGAATATATTAAAAATACTGGGTGAAGAAAGCACCAGAGGGGGGCCACACCCTGTCCACGAGGATGGGGGGCACGCCCTACCCCCCTGGGCGCGCCCCCTGCCTCGTGGGCTCCCTGGCAGGCCTCCGGTGCCCATATTTTGCTATATGAAGTCTTTCGCCCTGGAAAAAATCAGGAGGAAGCTTTCGGGATGAAGCGCCGCCGTCTCGAGGCGGAACCTGGTGAAACCAATCTAGGGCTCCGGCGGAGCTGTTCTGCCGGGGAAACATCCCTCCGGGAGGGGGAAATCGTCACCATCGTCATCACCATCGATCCTCTCATCGGGAGGGGTCAATCTCCATCAACATCTTCACCAGCACCATCTGCTCTCAAATCCTAGTTCATCTCTTGTATCCGATCTTTTTCTCAAAACCTCAGATCGGTACCTGTGGGTTGCTAGTAGTGTTGATTACTCCTTGTAGTTGATGCTAGTTGGTTTATTCGATGGAAGATCATATGTTCAGATCCTTTATGCATATTAATACCCCTCTGATTATGAACATGAATATGATTTGTGAGTAGTTACGTTTGTTCCTGAAGACATGGGAGAAGTCTTGCTATAAGTAGTCATGTGAATTTGGTATTCGTTCGATATTTTGATGAGATGTATGTTGTCTTTCCTCTAGTGGTGTTATGTGGACGTCAACTACATGACACTTCACCATTGTCTGGGCCTAGGGCAAGGCATTGGGAAGTAATAAGTAGATGATGGGTTGCTAGAGTGACAGAAGCTTAAACCCTAGTTTATGTGTTGCTTCGTAAGGGGCTGATTTGGATCCACATGTTTCATGCTATGGTTAGGTTTACCTTAATATTTCTTTCGTAGTTGCGGATGCTTGTGAGAGGGGTTAATCATAAGTGGGATGCTTGTCCAAGGAAGGGCAGTACCCAAGCACTGGTCCACCCACATATCAAATTATCGAAGTAACAAACGCGAATCATATGAGCATGATGAAAACTAGCTTGACGATAATTCCCATGTGTCCTCGGGAGCGCTTTACTTTATATAAGAGTTTGCCCAGGCTTGTCCTTTGCTACAAAAAGGATTGGGCCACCTTGCTGCACCTTGTTTACTTTTGTTACCTGTTACCCGTTACAAATTACCTTATCACAAAACTATCTGTTACCGATAATTTCAGTGCTTGCAGAGAATACCTTACTGAAAACCGCTTGTCATTTCCTTCTGCTCCTCATTGGGTTCGACACTCTTACTTATCTAAAGGACTACGATAGATCCCATATACTTGTGGGTCATCAACTCCCACTTAGATAGACATCCCTCTAGTCATCTAAATGATCACGTGATCCATATCAACTAAACCATGTCCGATCATCACGTGAGATGGGGTAGTTTTCAATGGTAAACATCTCTATGCTGATCATATCTACTATATGATTCACATTCGACCTTTCGGTCTCAGTGTTCTGAGGCCATATCTGCATATGCTAGGATCGTCAAGTTTAACCCGAGTATTCTGCACGTGCAAAACTGGCTTGCACCCATTGTATGTGAACGTAGTGCTTATCACACCCGATCATCACGTGGTGTCTCGGCACGACGAACTGTAGCAACAGTGCATACTCAGGGAGAACACTTATACCTTGAAATTTAGTGAGGGATCATCTTATAATGCTACCGTCGTACTAAGAAAAATAAGATGCATAAAAGATAAACATCACATGCAATCAAAATATGTGACATGATATGGCCATCATCATTTTGTGCCTTTGATCTCCATCTCCAAAGCACTGTCATGATCTCCATTGTCACCGGCTTGACACCTTGATCTCCATCGTAGCGTCGTTGTCGTCTCGCCAACTATTGCTTCTACAACTATTGCTACCGCATAATGATAAAGTAAAGCAATTACATGGCGATTGCATTTCATACAATAAAGCGACAATCATAAGGCTCCTTCCAGTTGCCGATAACTTTTACAAAACATGATCATCTCATACAATAAATTATATCGCATCATGTATTGACCATATCACATCACAACATGCCCTGCAAAAACAACTTAGACGTCCTCTACTTTGTTGTTGCAAGTTTTACGTGGCTACTACGGGCTTCTAGGAAGAACCGTTCTAACCTACACATCAAAACCACAAAGATTTTTCATCAAGTGTGTTGTTTTAACCTTCAACAAGGACCAGCCATAGTCAAACTCGAATCAACTAAAGTTGGAGAAACAGACACCCGCCAGCCACCTGTGTGCAAAGCACGTCGGTAGAACCAGTCTAATGAACGCGGTCATGTAAAGTCGGTCCAGGCCGCTTCTGAAGGAAATATGCCCTAGAGGCAATAATGAAGTTATTATTTATTTCCTTATTTCATGATAAATGTTTATTATTCATGCTAGAATTGTATTAACCGGAAACATAATACATGTGTGAATACATAGACAAACAGAGTGTCACTAGTATGCCTCTACTTGACTAGCTCGTTAATTAAAGATGGTTATGTTTCCTAACCATAGACATGAGTTGTCATTTGATTAACAGGATCACATCATTAGGAGAATGATGTGATTGACTTGACCCAACCGTTAGCTTAGCACTTGATCGTTTAGTATTCTGCTATTGCTTTCTTCATGACTTATACATGTTCCTATGACTATGAGATTATGCAACTCCCGTTTACCGGAGGAACACCTTGTGTGCTACCAAACGTCACAACGTAACTGGGTGACTATAAAGGTGCTCTACAGGTGTCTCCGAAGGTACTTGTTGGGTTGGCGTATTTCGAGATTAGGATTTGTCACTCCGATTGTCGGAGAGGTATCTCTGGGCCCACTCGGTTATGCACATCACTATAAGCTTTGCAAGCATTGTAACTAATGAGTTATTTGCGGGATGATGTATTACGGAACAAGTAAAGAGACTTGCCGGTAACGAGATTGAACTAGGTATTGAGATACTGACGATCGAATCTCGGGCAAGTAACATACCGATGACAAAGGGAACAACGTATGTTGTTATGCGGTTTGACCGATAAAGATCTTCGTAGAATATGTGGGAGCCAATATAAGCATCCAGGTTCCGCTATTGGTTATTGACTGGAGACGTGTCTCGGTCATGTCTACATAGTTCTCGAACCCGTAGGGTCCGCACGCTTAAAGTTCGATGACGGTTATATTATGAGTTTATGTGTTTTGATGTACCGAAGGTTGTTAGGAGTCACGGATGTGATCACGGACATGACGAGGAGTCTCAAAATGGTCGAGACGTAAAGATTGATATATTGGACGACTATGTTTGGACACCTGAAAGGTTTCGGACATTTATCGGAGTACCGGGGGTTACCGGAACCCCCCCCCCCCCCCCCCCCGGGAACTAATGGGCCTTGTTGGGCCCTAGTGGAGAGAGAGAGGGGCCGGCCAGGGCAAGAGGCGCGCCCCCTCCCCTTGAGTCCGAATAGGACAAGGAAGGGGGCGGCGCCCCCCTTGCCTTTCCCATCTCCCACTCCTTCCTTCCCCCTCCTTCTTGGACTAGGAAAGGGAGGGGCAAACCTACTTGGAGTAGGTTTCCCCCTCCTAGGGCGCGCCACCCCCTTGGCTGGCCCTCTCCTCCTCCCCCCTTTATATACGGAGGAGGGGGGCACCCATAGACACAACAATTGATCTCTTGATCTCTTAGCCGTGTGCGGTGCCCCCCTCCACCATAATCCACCTCGATAATATCGTAGCGGTGCTTAGGCGAAGCCCTGCGTCGGTAGAACATCATCATCGTGACCACGTCGTCGTGCTGACGGAACTCTCCCTCAAAGCTCAGCTGGATCGGAGTTCGAGGGACGTCATCGAGCTGAACGTGTGCTGAACTCGGAGGTGTCGTGCGTTCGGTACTTGATCGGTCGGATCGTGAAGACGTACGACTACATCAACCGCGTTGTGCTAACGCTTCCGCTTTCGGTCTACGAGGGTACGTGGACAACACTCTCCCCTCTCGTTGTTATGCATCACCATGATCTTGCGTGTGTGTAGGATTTTTTTTGAAATTACTACGTTCCCCAACAGTGGCATCCGAGCCAAATTTATGCGTTGATGTAATATGCACGAGTAGAACACAAGTGAGTTGTGGGCGATATAAGTCATACTGCTTACCAGCATGTCACACTTTGGTTCGGCGGTATTGTTGGATGAAGCGGCCCGGACCGACATTACGCTAGGCTTACACGAGACTGGTTTTACCGCCGTGCTATGCACACAAGTGACTAGAGGGTGTCAGTTTCTCCAACTTTAGTTGAACTGAGTGTGGCTATGCCCGGTCCTTGCGAAGGTTAAAACAGCACCAACTTGACAAACTATCGTTATGGTTTAGATGTGTAGGTAAGAACAGTTCTTGCTGAGCCCGTAGCAGCCACGTAAAACTTGCAACAACAAAGTAGAGGATGTCTAACTTGTTTTTGCAGGGCACGTTGTGATGTGATATGGTCAAGGCATGATACTATATTTTATTGTATGAGATGATCATGTTTTGTAACTGAGTTATCGGCAACTGGCAGGAGCCATATGGTTGTCGCTTTATTGTATGCAATGCAATCGCCCTGTAATTGCTTTACTTTATCACTAAGCGGTAGCGATAGTCGTAGAAGCAATAGTTGGCGAGACGACAACGATGCTACGATGGAGATCAAGGTGTCGCGCCGGTGACGATGGTGATCATGACGGTGCTTCAGGGATGGAGATCACAAGCACAAGACGATGATGGCAATATCATATCACTTATATTGATTGCATGTGGTGTTATCTTTTATGCATCTTATTCTACTTAGATCGACCATAGCATTATAAGATGATCTCTCACTAAATTATCAAGGTATAAGTGTTCTCCCTGAGTATGCACCGTTGCGAAAGTTCTTCGTGCTGAGACACCATGCAATGATTGGGTGTGATAGGCTCTACGTTCAAATACAACGGGTGCAAAACAGTTGCACACGCGGAATACTCAGGTTAAACTTGACGAGCCTAGCATATAACAGATATGGCCTTGGAACACTGAGACCGAAAGGTCGAGCATGAATCATATAATAGATATGATCAACATAGTGATGTTCACCATTGAAACTACTCCATCTCACGTGATGATCGGACATGGTTTAGTTGATATGGATCACGTGATCACTTAGAGGATTAGAGGGATGTCTATCTAAGTGGGAGTTCTTAAGTAATATGATTAATTGAACTTAAATTTATCATGAACTTAGTACCTGATAGTATTAGCATATCTATGTTGTAGATCGATAGCTCGCGTTGTTGCTCCCCGTTTATATTTTGATATGTTCCTAGAGAAAACTAAGTTGAAAGATGTTAGTAGCAGTGATGCAGACTTGGTCCGTGATCTGAGGATTTTCCTCATTGCTGCATAGAAGAATTATGTCCTTGATGCACCGCTAGGTGACAGACCTATTGCAGGAGTAGATGCAGACGTTATGAACGTTTTGACAAAAGCTCGGTATGATGACTACTTGATAGTTTAGTGCACCATGCTTTACGGCTTAGAACCGGGACTTCAAAAATGTTTTGAACGCCACGGGGCATATAAGATGTTCCAAGAGTTGAAATTGGTATTTCATACTCATGCCCGTGTCGAGAGGTATGAGACCTCTGATAGTACATTGCCTACAAGATGGAGGAGAATAGCTCAACTAGTGAGCATGTGCTCAGATTGTCTGGGTACTACAATCACTTGAATCAAGTGGGAGTTAATCTTCCAGATAAGATAGTGATTGACAGAATTCTTTAGTCACTATCACCAAGTTACTAGAACTTCGTGATGAACTATAATATGCAAGGGATAACGGAAACAATTCCCAAGCTCTTCGTGATGCTAAAATCGACGAAGGTAGAAATCAAGAAAAGCATCAAGTGTTGATGGTTGACAAGACCACTAGTTTCAAGAAAAGGGCAAAGGGGAGAAGGGGAACTTCAAAAAGAATGGCAAGCAAGTTGCTGCTCAAGTGAAGAAGCCCAAATCTGGACCTAAGCCTGAGACTAAGTGCTTCTACTGCAAGGGACTGGTCACTGGAAGCGGAACTGCCCCAAGTATTTGGCGGATAAGAAGGATGGCAAAGTGAACAAAGGTATATTTGATATACAGATTATTGATGTGTATTTTACTAGTGTTCGTAGCAACCCCTCGGTATTTGATACTGGTTCAGTTGCTAAGAGTAGTAACTTGAAACGGGAGTTGCAGAATGAACAGAAACTAGTTAAGGGCGAGGTGACGATGTGTGTTGGAAGTAGTTCCAAGATTGATATGATCATCATCGCACACTCCCTATACTTTCGGGATTAGTGTTGAACCTAAATAAGAGTTATTTGGTGTTTGCGTTGAGCATGAATATGATTTGATCATGTTTATTGCAATACGATTATTCATTTAAGTTAGAGAATAATTGTTGTTATAATTACATGAATAAAAACATTCTATGGTTATACACCCAATGAAAATGGTTCGTTGGATCTCGATCGTAGTGATACACATATTCGTAATATTGAAGCCAAAAGATGCAAAGTTAATAATGATAGTGCAACTTATTTGTGGCACTGCCGTTTAGGTCATATTGGTGTAAAGCGCATGAAGAAACTCCATGCTGATGGGCTTTTGGAATCACTTGATGCTTGCGAACCATGCCTCATGGGCAAGATGACTAAAACGCCGTTCTCCGGAACTATGGAGCGAGCAACAGATTTGTTGGAAACCATACATACTGATGTATGTGGTCCAATGAATGTTGAGGCTCGCGGCAGGTATCATTATTTTCTCACCTTCACAGATGATTTGAGCAGATATGGGTATATCTACTTAATGAAACACAAGTCTGAAACATTTGAAAAGTTCAAAGAATTTCAGAGTGAAGTAGAAAATCATCGTAACAAGAAAATAAAAGTTTCTACGATATGATCGCAGAGGTAAAATATTTGAGTTACGAGTTTGGCCTTCAATTAAAACAATGTGGAATAGTTTCACAAATTCGTGCCACCTGGAACACCACAGCATAATGGTGTGTCCGAACGTCATAATCGTACTTTATTGGATATAGTGCAATCTATGATGTTTCTTACCGATTTACCACTATCATTTTGGGGTTATGCATTTGAGACAACTGCATTCACGTTAAAAAGGGCACCATCTAAATCCATTGAGACGACACCGTATGAACTCTGGTTTAGCAAGAAACCTAAGCCGTCGTTTCTTAAAGTTTGGAGTTGTGATGCTTATGTGAAAAAGTTTCAACCTGATAAGCTCGAACCCAAATCGGAGAAATACGTCTTCATAGGATACCCAAAGGAGACTATTGGGTACACCTTCTAATCACAGATCCAAAGGAAAAATATTCGTTGCTAAGAATGGATCCTTTCTAGAGAAGGAATTTCTCTCGAAAGAAGTGAGTGGGAGGAAAGTAGAACTTGATGAGGTAACTGTACCTGCTCCCTTATTGGAAAGTAGTTCATCACAGAAATCAGTTTCTGTGACTCCTACACCAATTAGTGAGGAAGCTAATGATGATGATCATGTAACTTCAGATCAAGTTACTACCGAACCTCGTAGGTCAACTAGAGTGAGATCCGCACCAGAGTGGTACGGTAATCCTGTTCTGGAGGTCATGTTACTTGACCACAACGAACTTACGAACTATGAGGAAGCGATGATGAGCCCAGATTCCGCGAAATGGCTTGAGGCCATGAAATCTGAGATGGGATCCATGTATGAGAACAAAGTATGGACTTTGATTGACTTGCCCGATGATTGGTGAGCCATTGAGATTAAATGGATCTTCAAGAGGAAGACGAACGCTGATAATAGTGTTACTATCTACAGAGCTAGAATTGTCGCAAAAAGGTTTTCGACAAGTTCAAGGTGTTGACTACGATGAGAGTTTCTCACTCGTCTCTATGCTTAAGTCTGTTCGAATCATGTTAGCAATTGCCACATTTTATGAAATCTGGCAAATGAATAAACAAAACTGCATTCCTTAATGGATTTATTAAAGAAGAGTTGTATATGATGCAACAAGAAGGTTTTGTCAATCCTAAAGGTGCTAACAAAATATGCAAGCTCCAGTGATCCATCTATGGACTAGTGCAAGCATCTCGGAGTTGGAATATACGCTTTGATAAATTGATCAAAGCATATAGTTTTATACAGACTTGCGGTGAAGCCTGTATTTACAAGAAAGTGAGTGGGAGCACTACAACATTTCTGATAAGTATATGTGAATGACATATTGTTGATCAGAAATAATGTAGAATTATTCTGCAAAGCATAAAGGAGTGTTTGAAAGGAGTTTTCCAAAGAAAGACCTCGGTGAAGCTGCTTACATATTAAGCATCAAGATCTATAGAGATAGATCAAGACGCTTGATAAGTTTTTTCAAATAAGTACATACCTTGACAAGATTTTGAAGTAGTTCAAAAGGGAATAGTCAAAGAAAGAGTTCTTGCCTGTGTTACAAGGTGTGAAATTGAGTAAGACTCAAAGCCCGACCACGGCAGAAGATAGAAAGAGAATGAAAGTCATTCCCTATGCCTCAGCCATAGGTTCTATAAAGTATGCCATGTTGTGTACCAGATCTATTGTATACCCTACACTGATTTTGGCAAGAGAGTACAATAGTGATCTAGGAGTAGATCACTGAACAGCGGTCAAAAATATCCTTAGTGGAATAAGGATATGTTTCTCGATTATGGAGGTGACAGAAGATTCGTCGTAAAGGGTTACGTCGATACAAGTTTTGGCACTAATCCAGATGACTCTAAGACTTAATATGGATACATATTTAAAGTGGGATCAATTAGCTAAAGTAGCTCCGTGCAGAGCATTGTAGATATAGAAATTTGCAAAATACATACAGATCTGAATATGGCAGACCCGTTGACTAAACTTCTCTCACAAGCAAAACATGATCACACCTTAGTACTCTTTGGGTGTTAATCACATAGTGATGTGAACTAGATTATTGACTCTAGTAAACCCTTTGGGTGTGGGTCACATGACGATGTGAACTATGGGTGTTAATCACATGGTGATGTGAACTATTAATGTTAAATCACATGGCGATGTGATCTAGATTATTGACTCTAGTGCAAGTGGGAGACTGAAGGAAATATGCCCTAGAGGCAATAATAAAGTTATTATTTATTTCCTTATTTCATGATAAATGTTTATTATTCATGCTAGAATTGTATTAACCGGAAACATAATACATGTGTGAATACATAGACAAACAGAGTGTCACTAGTATGCCTCTACTTGACTAGCTCGTTAATTAAAGATGGTTATGTTTCCTAACCATAGACATGAGTTGTCATTTGATTAACGGGATCACATCATTAGGAGAATGATGTGATTGACTTGACCCATCCCCTTAGCTTAGCACTTGATCGTTTAGTATTCTGCTATTGCTTTCTTCATGACTTATACATGTTCCTATGACTATGAGATTATGCAACTCCCGTTTACCGGAGGAACACCTTGTGTGCTACCAAATGTCACAACGTAACTGGGTGATTATAAAGGTGCTCTACAGGTGTCTCCGAAGGTACTTGTTGGGTTGGCGTATTTCGAGATTAGGATTTGTCACTACGATTGTCGGAGAGGTATCTCTGGGCCCACTCGGTTATGCACATCACTATAAGCCTTGCAAGCATTGTAACTAATGATTTAGTTGCGGGATGATGTATTACGGAACGAGTAAAGAGACTTGCCGGTAACGAGATTGAACTAGGTATTGAGATACTGACGATCAAATCTCGGGCAAGTAACATACCGATGACAAAGGGAACAACGTATGTTGTTATGCGGTTTGACCGATAAAGATCTTCGTAGAATATGTGGGAGCCAATATGAGCATCCAGGTTCCGCTATTGGTTATTGACCGGAGACGTGTCTCGGTCATGTCTACATAGTTCTCGAACCCGTAGGGTCCGCACGCTTAAAGTTCGATGACGGTTATATTATGAGTTTATGTGTTTTGATGTACCGAAGGTTGTTAGGAGTCACGGATGTGATCACAGACATGACGAGGAGTCTCGAAATGGTCGAGGCGTAAAGATCAATATATTGGACGACTATGTTTGGACACCGGAAATGTTCGAGAAGGTTTCGAACATTTATCGGAGTACCGGGGGTTACCAGAACCCGCCCCCCCGGGAACTAATGGGCCTTGTTGGGCCCTAGTGGAGAGAGAGAGGGGCTGGCCAGGGCAAGAGGCGCGCCCCCTCCCCTTGAGTACAAATAGAACAAGGAAGGGGGGCAGAGCCCTCCTTGCCTTTTTCCTCTCCCACTCCTTCATTCCCCCTCCTTCTTGGACTAGGAAAGGGAGGGGCAAACCTACTTGGAGTAGGTTTCCCCCTCCTAGGGCGCGCCACCCCATTGGCCGGCCCTCTCCTCCTCCCCCCTTTATATACAGAGGGGGGCACCCCATAGACACAATAATTGATCTCTTGATCTCTTAGCCGTGTGCGGTGCCCCCCTCCACCATAATCCACCTCGATAATATCATAGCAGTGCTTAGGCGAAGCCCTGCGTCGGTAGAACATCATCATCGTGACCACGCCGTCGTGCTGATGGAACTCTCCCTCAAAGATCGGCTGGATCGGAGTTCGAGGGACGTCATCGAGCTGAACGTGTGCTGAACTCGGAGGTGTCGTGCGTTCGGTACTTGATCGGTCGGATCGTGAAGACGTACGACTACATCAACCGCGTTGTGCTAACGCTTCCGCTTTCAGTCTACGAGGGTACATAGACAACACTCACCCCTCTCGTTGCTATGCATCACCATGATCTTGCGTGTGTGTAGGATTTTTTTGAAATTACTACATTCCCCAACAGCTTCATCCAACAATACCGCCGAATCAAAGTAAGACGTTGGTGGTAAGTAGTATGCTTATTATCGCCCACAACTATTTGTGTTCTACTCGTACATATCATCAATGCATAGACCTGGCTCGGATGCCACTGTTGGGGAACGTAGCAAGCAATTTCAAAATTTTCGTACGCTCATGCAAGATCTATCTAAGAGATACATAGCAACGAGAGGGGAGAGTGTGTCCATGTACCCTCGTAGACTGAAAGCGGAAGCGTTAGGTTAACACGGTTGATGTAGTCGAATGTCTTCACGATCCAACCGATCTAAGTACTGAACTTACGGTACCTCCGTGTTTAGCACATGTTCAGCTCGATGACGTCCCTCGAACTCTTGATCCAGCAGAGGGTCGAGGGACAGTTCCGTCAGCACGACGGCGTGGTGACGGTGTTAGTGATGTGATCCGCGCAGGGCTTCGCCTAAGCACCACGACGCTATGACCGGAGGAGTAAACTATGGAGGGGCACCGCACATGGCTAAGAGAACAATTGATGTGTCTTTGGGGTCCCCTGCCCACGTATATAAAGGAGGGGAGGAGAGATGTCGGTGGCCAAGAGGGGCGCGCCATGGGGGGAGTCCTACTAGGACTCCCAGTCCTAGTAGGATTCCCCCCCACCCATTTTCCTTTCTCCACCGGAGGGAAAAGGAAGGAGAGGGAGAGGGAAAGGGAAAGGGGGGCGCAGCCCCCTCCCCCTAGTCCAATTCGGACTGCCATGGGGGGCCACCCCTTGCGGCGCTCCTCTCTCTCCACAAAGGCCCAATATTCCCCCGGGGATTCCGGTAACCCCTCGGTACTTCAGTAAAATACACGAATCACTCGGAACCATTCCGATGTCCGAATACAACCTTCCAATATATGAATCTTTACCTCTCGACCATTTCGAGACACCTCGTCATGTCCGTGATCTTATCCGGGACTCCGAACAAACTTCGGTCACCAAAGAACACAACTCATAATACAAATCGTCATCGAACGTTAAGCGTGCGGACCCTAAGGGTTCGAGAACTATGTAGACATGACCGAGAAACATCTCCGGTCAATAACCAATAGCGGAACCTGGATTCTCATATTGGTTCCTACATATTCTACGAAGATCTTTATCGGTCAAACCGCACAAGAACATACGTCATTCCCTTTGTCATCGGTATGTTACTTGCCCGAGATTCGATCGTCGGTATCATCATACCTAGTTCAATCTCGTTACTGGCAAGTCTCTTTACTCGTTCCGTAATGCATCATCCCATAACTAACTCATTAGTCAAATTTCTTGCAAGGCTTATAGTGATGTGCATTACCGACACGGCCCGGAGATACCTCTCCGATACACAGAGTGACAAATCCTAATGTTGATCTATGCCAACCCAACAAACACCTTCGGAGACACCTGTAGAGCATCTTTATAATCACCCATTTATGTTGTGACGTTTGATAGCACACAAGGTGTTCCTCTGGTATTCGGGAGTTGCATAATCTCATAGTCAGAGGAATAGGTATAAGTCATGAAGAAAGCAATAGCAATAAAACTAAACGATCATAATGCTAAGATAAAAGATTGGTCTTGTCCATCACATCATTCTCTAATGATGTGATCCCGTTCATCAAATAACAAGACATGTCCATGGTCAGGAAACTTAACCATCTTTGATTAACGAGCTAGTCAAGTGGAGGCATACCAGGGACACTCTGTTTTGTCTATGTATTCACACATGTACTAAGTTTCCGGTTAATACAATTCTAGCATGAATAATAAACATTGATCATGATATAAGGAAATATAAATAACAACTTTATTATTGCCTCTAGGGCATATTTCCTTCAGTCTCCCACTTGCACTAGAGTCAATAATCTAGATTACATAGTAATGATTCTAACACCCATGGAGTCTTGGTGTTGATCATGTTTTGCTCGTGGAAGAGGCTTAGTCAACGGGTCTGCAACATTCAGATCCGTATGAATTTTGCAAAACTCTATGTCTCCCTCCTTGACTTGATCGCGGATGGAATTGAAGCATCTCTTGATGTGTTTGGTTCTCTTGTGAAATCTGGATTCCTTCGCCAAGGAAATTGCTCCAGTATTGTCACAAATGATTTTCATTGGACCCGATGCACTAGGTATTACACCTAGATTGGATATGAACTCCTTCATCCAGATGCTACGGTTGACAAAGTCTCATCATAGTCAACTCCTTGAACTTGTCGAAAACCTTTCGCAACAAGTCGAGCTCTTTAGACAGTAACATTACCATCAACGTCAATCTTCTTCTTGAAGATCCATTTATTCTCCTTGGCTCGCCGATCATCGGGCAAGTCAACCACAGTCCACACTTTATTCTCATACATGGATCCTATCTCAGATTTCATGGCCTCAAGCCATTTATCGGAATCTGGGCTCATCATCGCTTCTTCATAGTTCGTAGGTTCGTCATGGTCTAGTAACATGACTTCCAGAACAGGATTACCGTACCACTCTGGTGCGGAACATGATTTGGTTGACCTACGAGGTTCGGTAGTAACTTGATCTGAAGTTTCATGATCATTATCATTAGCTTCCTCTCTAGTTGGTGTAGGCATCACGGGATAGGCTTTCTGTGATGAGCTACTTTCCAATTTGAGAGAAGGTACAATTACCTCATCAAGTTCTACTTTCCTCCCACTCACTTCTTTCGAGAGAAACTTCTTCTCTAGAAAGGATCCATTCTTAGCAACAAAGATCTTGCCTTCGGATCTGTGGTAGAAGGTGTCCCAGCAGTTTCTTTTGTATATCCTATGAAGACGCACTTCTCCGATTTGGGTTCGAGCTTATCAGGCGGAAGATTTTTCACATAAGCATCGCAGCCCCAAACTTTAAGAAACGACATCTTAGGTTTCTTGACAAATCACAGTTCATATGATGTCATCTCAACGGATTTAGATGGTGCCCTATTTAATGTGAATGCAGTTGTCTCTAATGCATAACCGCAAAACGATAGTGGTAAATCGGTAAGAGACATCATAGATCGCACCATATCTAATAAAGTACAGTTACGACGTTCGGACACACCATTACGCTGTTGTGTTCCAGGTGGCGTGAGTTGTGAAACTATTCCTCATTGTTTTAAATGAATGCCAAACTCGTAACTCAAATATTCGCCTCGACGATCAGATCGTAGAAACTTTATTTTTTTTGTTACGATGATTCTCCACTTCACTCTGAAATTCTTTGAACTTTTCAATTCAGGCTTGTGTTTCATCAAGTAGATATACCCATATCTGCTCAAATCATCTCTGAAGGTCAGAAAATAACGTTACACGCCGCGAGCTTCAACACTCATCGGACCGCATACATCGGTATGTATTATTTCCAATAAGTCATTAGCTCGCTCCATTGTTCCGGAGAATGAAGTTTTAGTCATCTTGCCCATGAGGCATGGTTTGCAAGTATCAAATGTTTCATAATCAAGTGATTCCAAAATCCCATTTGCATGGAGTTTCTTCATGCGCTTCACACCAATATGACCTAAACGGCAGTGCCACAAATATGTTGCACTATCATTATCAACTTTGCATCTATTGGCATCAATATTATGGATATGTGTATCACCACAATCGAGAGTCAACAAAAATAGACCACTCTTCAAGGGTGCATGACCCTAAAAGATATTACTCATATAAATAGAACAACCATTATTCTCTGATTTATATGAATAACCGTCTCGCATTAAACAAGATCCAGATATAATGTTCATGCTCAACGCTGGCACGAAATAACAATTATTCAGGTCTAAAACTGATCCCGAAGGTAGATGTAGAGGTAGCGTGCCGACGGCGATCACATCGACCTTGGAACCATTCCCGATCATGTTTACAAACTTCACAAAGCTCTTTATGGTCTTAAACAAGCTCCTAGAGCATGGTATAAATGCTTGACAAAGTTCCTTATTGAAAAAGGCTTTGAGATTGAAAAGATATACTCTACTCTTTTTACTAAAAGGGTTAATGGTGAGTTATGTGTATGCCAAATTTATGTTGATGATATCATATTTGGCTCAACTAACCCTCATTTTAGTGAGAAGTTTGGAAAGCTAATGTCGGAGAAGTTTGAGATGTCTATGATGAGTGAACTCAAGTTCTATCTTGGTTTGCAAATCAAGCAAACTAAGGAAGGCACCTTTGTCTCTCAAGCAAAGTACACCAAGGACTTACTCAAGAGGTTCAACATGCAAGAAATCAAAGGTATGAAAACTCCCATGCCTACTAGTGGACATCCTGATTTGACTAAGGATGGTAAACCAGTTGATCAAAAGGTTTATCGCTCTATGATTGGATCATTATTATATCTATGTGCCTCTCGTCCCGATATTATGCTAAGCATGTGCATGTGTGCACGATATCAAGCGGCCCCCAAAGAATGTCATCTTAAGGCTGTGAAAAGGATAGTGAGATACTTAATACATACACCAAATTTTGGCATTTGGTATCTTAAGAGGTCCTCTTTTGATCTTGTTGGCTATTCCGACTCGGACTATGCCGGAGACAAGGTTGATAGAAAGTCCACTTCGGGTACTTGTCAATTTGTTGGTAGATCTCTTATGTCTTGGTCTTCCAAGAAACAAAACTCGGTATCCTTATCCATTGCCAAAGCGGAATACATTGCCGCCGGTTCATGTTGTGCTCAATTACTTTGGATGACCCGAACTCTTAAAGATTATGGGATCAATGTGAAACATGTTCCATTGCTTTGTGACAATGAAAGTGCTAATAAGATTGCTCACAACCCCGTGCAACATTCTCGAACTAAGCATATTGAAGTTCATCATCATTTCATTTGAGATCATGTTGCTAAAGGGGACATTGATCTTAAGCATGTTCGTACCAATAAGCAATTGGCGGATATATTCACCAAACCGCTTGATGAGAAAGTCTTTTGCTGTTTGAGAGGAGAATTGAACATCATTGATGCTTCAAACTTGGAGTAGGAACTCCATTTGGATACATGCAAGGCATGAATCTATGACTAATCCTTGATATTTCTCTTATGATGATATTCATATGTCTTGGATATATTTGCACCCTTGCATGTTATCTAACCCTTGTAGGTACTTGGATGAAACTAAATCTATGAGATTGCGACTCACTCACATCTTGAGCAATCTCTACATCACCAAGTCTCTACACAATGGTGGTTGATGACAAGGAAGCATGAAATCCTTCAACATATCCCTTGACAAATTATATATATATATCAAATTTCTTTTGGTATCAAGTTTTATGATTGTCATTTTGGATACACAAGTGATGTTCCTTGCAAAAACTAACACATGTAGGTAGATGAACTCACTTCCAAGTGGTGCTCCCGACTCTTGATGAGCTACATCAACCTCGAGCAACCCACACAAGTTCAACTACATGACTAGGATCAACACCACCACCCAAGGTATGTCATTCCATCTTAGAGAAGCTTAACCTCAAGTGATAGGTCAAAGTAACTCAACAAGATGAGAATACATCAAATGCCTAAACGAAAAATGGTAACCTCATTTTGAGCTTAAATGATGAGTATGACTTATGATCAAGTGTTCTCACTTGACTCCTTAGTCAATATACTCTAACATAGGTGACTTTGTCACCGCCCAATTCTAGATGAAGTTCTCTAGTGTTTCCTTGAGTTTTTGCATATTGCCCTTTGCATAGTTATTCCATTTCCTTTATCAAAAAAACTTCATCTAGATTTTCTTTTCTCTTTTTTGTTCTGCATTCCCTGCATCCAATTCCTTGCAAATTCTTCAGTTAATTCCTTGCAAATCTTTGTGAGGTCTTATTTGCCTAGTGAGCTGAGGTGACAAGTGTCTCTCTGTGTTGAACTCGGTCACACCGGTATGCCATTTTCGGTCAAACCGACACCCTTCGGTGCTACCGAAGTAAACAACTTGGTGTCACCGATTTCTATGCAGAAAAGATCATTTGCCACATGTCCCTGTCCTCTACCAGCATCACACTCTACCTGCTGCTTTGCTCTGTGACTCAAGGACAGAACCTATTTTGACTCACACTCAAGAATAACCCTTCTTGGGAATTGATGTCAAAGGGGGAGAGATAGATCACATCAAAACTTAATTCTTCAAAAGGGGGAAGAGAGAATACTTCAAATAGGAAGGAAGAGAGAAATCACATAAAAGCCCCAGATGCTTGGTATTCAAAGAGGAGAGAAGTCAGATTTCTTTAGAGGGGAAAAGACATGTTCATGCTTGCTTTTTTGTTTGCTCTGATTTTCTTTGCTCTGGTTTTCTGCTCCCTATATTCTCCCAGTATCCCTTACAAGATTCAAGGGGAGCAAGACATCTAAGGGAAGAAAATCTTCGAATTCATTGCATATCTTTACCTTTTGGGGACATGTCTATATCTAATAGAGTATCCAGTGTTCACACTCTACATGTCATCCCAATCTTGGTACTCTTGTGGTTCCTTTTGTTTGCTCTGGCTAGTAGATGTATCCGTGTTATCTAACCTTGTTTACTCAGGTTCATCCCTTTCTAAGCCAACTCAAGACCACAAGGTAAGTATATGCATCACACTCATGTGCATGAGGATTTCTTGCTGATGTACATACTGTTTGCTAGAAGGACTCATGAGCATGAAGGTACATTTCTTATACTTACATCATTTGCTCTGATGCATATAGCCAAGATACATGTAACACATTGCTTACTCTGTCATGCTTATGCATTAACATGCTCTTATATTCCATATTTACATGATTGCATACATATATGGGGAGCCTATGCATGTTACATGTCTTTTCAAAGCTTTACTTGTAATTCTCTATATCTTTATCTAAAGCTTTGATGTATGTTGTCATCAATTACCAAAAAGGGGGAGATTGAAAGCACAAGCGCTCCCTGGGTGATTTTGCTAATTAATGTCAACATATCTCTTGTTGGACTAATGCTTTCATCTAGTATGTTTCAGATAAGTTCAACAATGGAGTGGCGTGGACTAGAGGATGTGGAACCCCTTCAAGATGATAAGGACAAAGGATTGGCTCAAGCTCAAAGCTCAGGACTCTACATTTTTCATTTTAGTGATCCAAGATCACATTGAGTCCATAGGAAAGCCAATACTATTAAGAGGGGATGAGGTGTTGCTTAATGGCTTGCTTGCTCAAAGTGCTTAGTGATATGCTCCAAAACCCTCAACCACTTTCTCACATCCACATATGTCCCAAACCAAAACTCAAACTCGGCTCCACCGAAACTTTCTATCCGGCGCCACCGAGTTCTCTTGACATAGCCACTGCCAGAAACCCTAATCAATTCAGTCTCACCGATGGGATCTCGGTCTCACCGAGATGGGCTTGCAAACTCTCTGTTGCCTATTGCATTAATTTTGGTCTCACCAAAATATGAAATCGGTCCCACCGAGTTTGCTTGGCCAACTCTCTGTTTTGCTCATTACCCAAATTGGTCCCGCCGAGTTTGTGTAATCAGTCCAACCGAGATAAGGCTTTACCCTAACCCTAGCACATCGGTCCCACTGAGTTGATCATGTCGGTCCCACCGAAAAGCCTAACGGTGACATTATGAACCAAATCGGTCCAACCGAGTATTCTGATTCGGTCCCACCGAGTTTGGTGATTTGTGTGTAACGGTTAGATTTTGTGTGGAGGCTATATATACCCCTCCACCCACTCTTCATTCGTGGAGAGAGCCATCAGAACATGCCTACACTTCCAACATACATTTTCTGAGAGAGAACCACCTATACTTGTGTTGACGTCAAGATATTCCATTCCAACCACATAAATCTTGATCTCTAGCCTTCCCCAAGTTGCTTTCCACTCAAATCATCTTTCTAACAAATCCAATCCTATGAGAGAGAGTTGAGTGTTGGGGAGACTATCATTTGAAGCACAAGAGCAAGGATTTCATCATCAACACACCATCTATTACCTTTTGGAGAGTGGTGTCTCCTAGATTGGCTAGGTGTCACTTGGGAGCCTCCGTCAAGATTGTGGAGTTGAACCAAGGAGTTTGTACGGGCAAGGAGATCGCCTACTTCATGAAGATCTACCCTTGTGAGGCAAGTCCTTCGTGGGCGATGGCCATGGTAGGATAGACAAGGTTGCTTCTTCGTAGACCCTTCGTGGGTGGAGCCCTCCGTGGACTCGCGCAACCGTTACCCTTCGTGGGTTGAAGTCTCCATCAACGTGGATGTACGATAGCACCACCTATCGGAACCACGGATAAAAAATCTCCGTGTCTCCAATTGCGTTTGCACACTCCAATCCCATCTCTTTACATTCTTGCAACTTGCATGATTTACTTTCCGCTGCTCATATACTCTTGTCATGCTTGCTTGATATGTATTGTGAATGTCTGAACTTGTGCTAAAACTCCACTTCAACTTAAAGAATTTAAAAACTGCAACTTTTCTTGCTAAGAGTCTATTCACCCCCCCTCTAGACACTTCTTCTCGATCCTTTCAATTGGTATCAGAGCATTGGTCTCCATTGCCTTGGTTTAAACACCTTTGGAGGAAGATGGATGAGTCTACGTTGGGGAGTCTTAGACATAGAGTGCCTATACTTGATGGAGAGTACTTTCATGAGTGGAAAAATGAGATGCTTGAGATTTTCAATGAATATCATTTGACCAAGTACATTACTACTCCTTGTGGTCGCATTGTTGATCCTTTGCATCCCACACCCGAAGAGGATCTTGACATGATTCGCAATCTTAGAACTATCAATCTTATTGTAAAAGGATTGCCTAAAAATTTGATTGCTAGCTTCTATGACAAAAAATCATGACGGAAAATGGGCTTTTCGTCCTGGGCGGGCCGGAGACGCAGCTGCATGACATTCTTTGGGTCGTCCATGACGGAAAAAACCATGGTAGAAACGAGGGCGAGGAAAATTTCGGCGAGTTCCCGGTTACGGTGGGAGGTCGGGGGCTGAGCGATGTGCGTTTCTCTCGTACACGTTACCATGGTAGAAACGAGGGCGAGGAAAACCTAACCCAAGCGAGGCGTTGGGCTCTAACTGAACTCGAGCGATTGCACTACAGGCTACGCGTTACTGAACCCGAGCGATCGATCGATGGCTGTTAACTGAACCCGATCGAGCGATTCCTTCGCTACTGCTGCTAACTGAAGCTGATCGATGCTGCCTCTGGGATGAACAGTGAGTGTTGCGGGGGGGGGGGGGGTTGGATGAACAGTGAGCGGTGGCGCTGCCTCTGGATGAACAGGACCCCATGGTGTGGAGGGCTGGATGAACAGTAGACGGTGGAGGGGTGCCCGTGGAGGGGTGGTTGAACAGGACCCCGTGGTGTGGAGGGCTGGATGAACAGTAGACGGTGGAGGGGTGCCCGTGGAGGGGTGGTTGAACAGTAGCCGATGGAGTAGCGCGCGGTGGAGGCTGGATGAACAGGAGCCTGTGGAGGCTGGAGGAGGTCGACGGTAGCCCGTGGAGGCTGGAGGATGTCGACGGTGGAGATGAACAGTATCCCGTGGAGTCCCGTTTTGCGGTACGCCACACCCCTCCCGATGAACAGGACCCCCGTTTCGACCGTAGGAGGTCCGTTTCGTCCGTTTTGCGGTACGCCACTCCCATCCCGATCAACAGGACCCCCGTTTCGACCGTAGGTCCGTTTCATCCGTTTTGCGGTACGCCACACCCCTCCCGATCAACAGGACCCCCGTTTCGATCGTAGGAGGTCCGTTTCCTCCGTTTTGCGGTACGCCACACCCCTCCCGATCAACAGGACCCCCGTTTCGACCGTAGGAGGTCCGTTTCCTCCGTTTTGCGGTACGCCACACTCCTCCCGATCAACAGGACCCCCGTTTCGACCGTAGGAGGTCCGTTTCCTCCGTTTTCCGGTACGCCACACCCCTCCCCATGAACACGACGCATTCCGTTGCCTCCCCATGAACACGACGACGACGCTGTTTCTCCGTTCCGACCCAGCCATGTACACGAGCCCTGGCCGTACGTATGCGCGAGTAGGCATTCGAGACCCCACCCGTATGTACACATACGTGGCCGTATTTTCTTTCTTGCACCCTGGCCGCTGTACATACGTGTACATGCTACGTGTGCGCCTCTACTACGACACGTACGCGCCTCTACTACGACACGTGCGCGCCTCTACATCCACCAGTATATATGTACATACACGTTCACGACCAGAATGACAACGCTATGTACGCTTCGACCAGGTGGGTCCCGACTGTCAGGCACTTCCTTGCCTGCGAAGATGTAGCTGGTGGGTCCCAGTAGTCAGGGGGGCGAATCATTTTTTTTTGCCCGGACGCACTTCCTTGCGTGCGAAGATGTAGCTGGTGGGTCCTAGCAGTCAGGGGCAAACGTTTTTTCGTGAAATACGGTGGCCCGTCCGGTGGGTCCCCACTGTCAGGTGGAGGAATAATTATTTTGCACGTAATAAGGAGGCACTTCCTTGCTGCGGCCGTGGACCCAACTGTCAGCCTCTCCACGTACAGTCCATGTCCGATGGAAGCCGTTCCTTGACCACGTTGACCACGCCGCGCCGAGAGCACCAGGGCGGTGGACGACGGCGAGGCCTAGGAAGGGGACGACGCGAAGCCGGGGAAGATGCGGCAGTGGATGCCCACGCGTAGAGGAGTATGAGGGTTCACTGGTTCGCTGCGGTGTGAGGATGCCGTCGCCGTAGAATAACAGGGGGTGTGGGTGAGTAGAGGGATGGCCTGGCCAGCGGTGGGAGTAGTAGGGGGCGGTGAGGCCTCCGCCGCATCGCATCCGGCCATGGGAGGCAGGAGCACGAGGCACGACCGGCGCTGGTTTGGGCGGTTGTAGCAAGAAGACCAGAGGTTGAAGAAGCACTAAACTACGGTCGTTGGATGGACATCGTACGGTCACTGGAGCTAGAATCGTGCATATTG
Organism: Aegilops tauschii subsp. strangulata; assembly: GCF_002575655.3. NCBI lineage: Eukaryota > Viridiplantae > Streptophyta > Magnoliopsida > Poales > Poaceae > Aegilops > Aegilops tauschii. Next base: position 329,144,574 of record NC_053040.3, read on the forward strand.
ACTAAGTTGACAAAGCCCTCCATCCCCGTCAACTTAGTAGGCCCACAAGTCAGTCTGCCACTATACTGGGTCCCAGCTAACAGGGGGAGTATTCATTTTTTTTGTGCGTTATAAGGAGGCACTTCCTTGCGTGCGAAGATATAGCTGGTGGGTCCGAGCTGTCAGGGGCGGTAACGTTTTTTCGCGAAATACAGAGGCCCTTTTGGTGGGTCCCTGATGTCAGCTGGAGGAATCATTATTTTGCGCGTAATAAGGAGGCATTTCCTTGCGTGCGGCCGTGGACCCAGCTGTCGGCCTCTCCACGTACAGTCCACTTCAGATGCATGTCGGTCGTTGACCACGTTGACCAGGCCACGCCGAGAGCACCAGGGCGGTGGACAACGGCGAGACCTAGAAAGGGAACGACACGGAGGCAGGGAAGACTCGGCAGTTGTTTCCCACGCGTAGGGGAGTACGACTATACGAGGGTTTATTGGTTCGTCTGCCATCGCCGGAGAATAACAGCAGGTGCGGGTGAGTAGAGGGATGGCTAGGCCAGCGATGGGAGTACGGTGGGGCGGTGAGGCCTGCGCGGCAGCACAGCCGGCCACGGGGAGGAGGGAGCAGGCAGTCCCGCCGGCGCTTGTTTGAGCGGCTGGAGCAGGAAGAGCAGAGATTGAAGAAGCACGACCGCCGTTCGATGGACATCCAACAGTCACTGCTTGTGTGTCAACCTTTTTTTAGGAAAGCCTCAAATCTGTGGAAAACAGCATACAGCCCATCTGCCATTATTTCTAATAATTTACAACCCATTTGCTAATTCTTAAGGTTTTTTGGGAGCCCATATTCTTTTTGTTAGCATTACAGCCCATATTGTGGCCACGGTTAAAAAATTATACGAAATTTTGCATATTTCGGTGTGGTCCGAACTGTTTTTAATCCCGAAATTTCGACTCACATTCAAATTGATTTTAAAAATAAATGTATATCAATATAAAATCCAACAAATTCTCCACGCATAAAAATTAATGTAATTTAAAATCTCGAAATGAAAAAAAGATATTTGAAACTAATTGCCGGTTTGATGTGTTTTAAAAATGTACAGCCCATTTCTCATCACTGATAGGCCATTTTCTCGGGTAGCCGAATGAAGCTCTCCTCGTCTTGAAAGATTTGCAGCCCAACAGGCCTGACAAAGCGACTTACTTGGCAAATCACAAAAAAACTGGGCTGTGGCCGTGGACCCAGCTGTCAGCCTCTCCACGTACAGTACTCTTCCGATGGAAGTCGGTCGTTGACCACATTGACCACGCCGCGCCGAGAGCACCAAGGCAGTGGACGACGGTGAGGCCTAGGAAGTGGACGACGCGGAGCCGGGGAAGACGCGGCAGTGGATGCCCACGCGGAGAGGAGTACGAGGGTTCACTGGTTCGGCTGCGGCGTGAGGCTGCCGTCGCCGCAGAATAATAGGGGGTGTGGGTGAGTAGAGGGATACCTTGCGCCGGCGGTGGGAGTAGTAGGGGCGGTGAGGCCTCCGCGGCTTCACAGCCGGCCACGAGAGGCAGGAGCACGCGGCACGACCGGCGCTGCTTTGGGCGGCTGGAGCAAGAAGACCAGAGGTTGAAGAAGCACTATGGCCGTTGGATGGACATCGTACGGTCACTAGAGCTAGAATCGTTCATATTGACTAAGTTGACAAAGCCCTCCGTCCTCGTCAACTTAGTAGGCCCACAAGTCAGCCACCCACTATGGTGGGTCCCAGCTAGCAGGGGGTATTCATTTTTTGGTGCGTAATAAGGAGGCACTTCCTTGCGTGCGAAGATATAGCTGGTGGGTCTGACCTGTCAGCGGGGGGGGGGGGGGGCATTTTTTTCACGAAATACAGAAGCCCTTCCCACGTACAGTGCACGTACAGTGCGTAATAAGGAGGAACTTTCCTTGCGTGCGACCATGGACCTCGTGGGTCCCAGCCGTCAGGCTCTCCACATACAGTCCTCTTCCGATGACTCTCGTATGTTGACAACGCCGCGCCGAGCGCACCGAGGCGGTGGACGACGGCGAGGCCCCAGACGGGAACGACCCGGAGATGGGGAAGACGCGGCAGTGGAGTCGCAGACGGAGAGGAGTGGGAAACTCGACTGGTTCGGGTGCGGGGTGGGCCTACACTCGGCAGAGAATAACAGGAGGTGCAGAGTGGAGGGATGGCCTGGCCGTCGGCGGGGTAGCATTTCGCTGAGGAGCGCAAAACAACGCCGCTGGACGCCGAAGGCTGGAGCAGGCGGTTCCGGCAGCGCTGGGGGAAGAAGACGAGAGATTGAAGAAGAATGCCGGCCATTGGATGTAATCCAACGCCTTCTTAGGCTTCGACCTACTGGCCCACATGTCAGCCAGTCCATTTGTTTTTTAGTCCATTTGGTGGGCTGGGTGAAACAATGATGTAGCATCTATGCAGCCCGTTTAAATCCCATTTGCATTTTCTCGAAATCCGCGGACTTGCTGGGCTGGGTGAAAATATCATGTTGGGCTAGACGGAGAAATGTTATAAAAACATAAACACATGATTGCACGTCAGTAAAATCTTTGCAAGCTTATGTACGCAATAACTAGGAGTTAACTTGCCAAGTTATATATAAACAATTATTATTATTATTTTGTAAGAACTTTCAACTTACGAAATAAAATATCATTTTAATTTGATGAGTTAATAGTACGTGGGGTATTATTATTTTTTAGGCTAGACGTGGGACAGTTGAGTTGGTTCTAGGGGAAAGTACTGGGAGATAACTCAGTTTACATCGAAAAAGAAAGTGGGAGAAAATTCAGAGACCTGCTGGGTCCACCTGAGGAGGGGAATATGTTGGGAGGAAGGAGATTCAAAGCACGGCAGCCGAGTGAACTATTTTTTTTACGGACAAGTGAACTAGTTTACATACATAAGCAAATAGCCACTAAAAAAGCAATCAGGTTAATGGGTTCTTAAAAGAAATATTTCGGACAAAACAGATAATTACGACACATAGGCTAATGCATGAAACACTCGGATGATAAAGGTGCTTATAAACAGATAAAGTACAACATCTAGACCTTCCTGGCACGCTTGATCATGATGCTGCGGCTGTCCGTGTACTCGTCGGTTACGGGAAGCAGACACGCCCTCATGTCCAAGATCTGCCTGTACATGTTGTAGCATGCGTACGCGTCCTTGGCCGCGTAGGTTATGTAGGCTAGATTCAGAGGTACCTCCCACGTGTTCAGGTCGTCTTCTTTCATGTTGGCGTATCAGGGGTCGATGATGGTCTCAGCGAGGTCAACCACGGAGTCCTTCTCCTGCCCGTTGCTGATGATCTTGTATTGCTTCTAGATGTCGACAAGCTTGTTGCACCAGATGGCCGAATCGTCGCGTTCTTCCTTCTCTCCACCGTAGCGAAGGTGCAGTCGGCGCTGCCGATGAAATGGGCGAATGCTCCAAAACCTAGTGCAACCATAGGACTGAGGCGAGGCAGAGCTTCACCGAGTCCGTATCGTTGGTGTACATCACATCAACTTGGTGCAGCCATAGGACTGAACGGCGAACTCAAAGGGGAACTCCTTACTGAAGTCCATATCCAGCAGGCTCACCCCTCGGATTGCCATTGGAGTCTCTTCGAGTGAACGAGTGTGTAGGCGGCGGCGGCAGTTCGTTTTTCAGCTCTTGGGGAACTCGATTCAACAGTAAGCTGAGTGTGTACAGGTGACAACAGTTACTACCCCTCCCTCGTCCGCTGCACGCCCGGCAGAAGATGCATCCTCGGCCACACGTCGGTTCACGAGCGGGTCTGTATTGGTACTGTAATAACAGGAGTTAGTGGTGACTTTACTTAAATTTAATTAGCTTTAATAGAAATTTATACTTAAAACAAGCAATGCATTCGCTCGTTCTATCAGTGCCACAGGATCAACATGCACAATAATTAGAATTATTATTCTCAGGACGCACACGATCAGCACATTTGTCGCACTTTCACAAAGATAATACTACCAAGTTTGAACTGTTTGTTATGGTTGTTGTCCTCTGCATCATCATGCCGTGTTTCCCAGCTTGCAAGATTCAGAACCAACAAATAAGATCCAAATAATAAGTACAACAAAGATGCCTACACATCTCATTGATTCCCAACTTGCAAGATTTAGAACCAACAAATAAGATCCAAATAATAAGTACAACAAAGATGCCTACACATCTCATTGATTCCCAGCTTGCAAGATTCAGAACCAACAAATAAGATTCAAATAATAAGTACAACAAAGATGCCTACACATCTCACTAATTCCCAGCTTGCAAGATTCAGAACCAACCCATTAGAGCCTTTTGATAAAGTGAATATCGGGATTAAATCCATCTTGGCTAGCCATGTCATACAATCGAAGAACTTGGCGAATGCTCTTGACCGTCACAACATCTGTAGTTGAGTATTCCTGTTTGCACAGCACAGATAATAAAGAGCATGATTACTATAATACTGGCACTATTGGAAGTCAACTGGAGCTCCACTCGATGATTCAATTCATGCCACTTTTTCTGCAGTTCACCTGAAATGAAGTAAAAATTGTATCATTCAGCTAGCAAGAAGTACTTGCTCTTGTGAGCTGGCAGGTTCTTCTTTAGTAGTTGCACAAAAATTGAGCAACATTAAGGTTGGGTGTCCGGCTCATGTAAGGTGCAACTATAATTTTCTTATCCTTTTGTGCAGTTCCACTAAAATAAAGTGCCATTATGGTGACAGTGACGGCTCCATCTTGCAAAGGCTAATAAAATGTTGCACGAGATTACCAGCAGAACTTGACGGAGATTTTGGAAACTCCAATCACCATTTTGTGCAGTTCCACCAAAATTGAGAGATGTTGCCCACGTGACATTTTAGTTGAACTGCACAAGACCCTCATTCCAAAAAAAAGTGTTTTGTGCAGTTCACCAAAAGGTCACAATAGCAACAAGGTGAAATGCATATCCCTATCTGCACAAAAAGATAGAAAGTAAACAGTTGCTGGTCAATAAGAATATATGAAACATATACAAAATGAAAAGAAGCATCTTAATTATGTTCATGGCAATCACGCAAGGACAGTAGAAATTTTAAAACGTCAGCAATGCTTCATGTTACCAGAAGCATTACGATCAACAATGAGATTCCTCAAATATGGGATTACTTTAATGGTGGCATTGCTTGTTTACCAGACACAGTAAATCAACAGCAGCTAAAGAGTTGGTTTAAGGGCATGGGACCGTGGGGACACCAGGACACTCAGCAGCGTAAAGGAGAAACTTACTTATCATACTGGGGAAAACAGCAGGAGTGCCATTTGTAACACAGTTTAATTGCATCTTATCACTGGAGGCATTAGATTAACAATAACACTGGTTAGACATCTCCCTAAGGTAACAGTGTGATCGCTTCATTTTACATGCGCCCTTACATTAACAACAACAAAAGGTTGGTATAAGGACATGCGACAGTGGACGCATCAGCACAATGTACCTACAAGGAGTCATAAAGTGGTGATGCCAAGTTTGTTCATGCTATGTGAGGGCAGCAAACCTAATCCTGGAGACCTTGTACTATGTGAGGGCAGCAAATCTAATCCTGGAGACCTTTTACTATGTGAGGGCAGCAAATCTAATCCTGGAGACCTTTTACTATGTGAGGGCAGAAAATCTAATCCTGGAGACCTTTTACTATGTGAGGGCAGCAAATCTAATTCTGAGACCTTTTACTATGTGAGGGCAGCAAATCTAATCCTGAGACCTTTTAGTATGTGAGGGCAGCAAATCTAATCCTGGAGACCTTTTACTATGTGATGGCAGCAGATCTAATCCTGGACATACTCTGTTGACTTGTCCACCAGCCGCCACTTTCTATCCTTTTTTCAACCAATAATAGATCTGTTCCTTATCCAGTTTGTACTGCGTTTTCCCATTATTTCCCTTTTCAACCAAGAGACCGGTTGGGTATCCTGTCTCTACTACTTTCACCATATTATTTCCTCTTTGAATCAAGTCTTAGATTCATGCTACAACTTTCCCCCCTTTCTTCGTTGTTTGAACAAAGCCCTAGATTCGAATGCATGAAGTAGCTTTACCTCTAATAATACTAAAAATTTAGGTGGCTTTGGAAGAGCTGATGGGAGTAGAAAAAGATGCACATGCAGACACGTGGGGAGCTGGGGCAGTAGAGCAAGGCCGCTTTCTAAGAACTTATACCTGAGGGTCGCCAGGATGTCGGCGGCGGCAGGTCGGATCTGTGGACAATACGGCAGGGAGGAAGAAGGGTCGGAGGACCTCCCGAGCCGGCGCTGTGTCGGAGAGAACGACACGGGCAGAGGATCGGGCCCCTCCGGCAGCTGTGGGTTTCCTCCCTCGACGGTGATGACCGCGTGAACGATGCACCTTTTAGTCCTCTACACACACCGGCCGAAGGGATCCGGCCAGATCTATGACCAGCGGTGAGCAGAGAGAAAATGTTGCTACCGCTGTCTTGTTTATATCTGGAGAGGATGAGAGAATGAAGAGAGCAACCCTAGTAAAGCAAGCGCTCAGGCCCCTGCATCCATATATAGTGGAGTGATTATCTTTTTTCTCACCACAACAAGCGTTTCAATTTGTGTACGTGGCATTAAAGAAAAGAAACTCTCTATTTAAGGTGACTACTGTAGGACTCCTACTTACTACTAATAGTACTACAGTATTGTTCACTTGTGCTCCCCGCCCCTCCATTCATTGAACAACCCCACGGGTGAATAAACATACAGTAAGTACTGTATTTATATAGAACGAACAAGCTCGAACTATTTTCGCGTAGTTAAAAGTTGAGGGCGGGGCTTTTCCCGGGCAGTACGCGCGGCAGTTTTCGGGTAGGCGGTTTGACAGAGAGGCGAGGAGGGTGAGCAAGTGGGGTTGTGCGATTTGACGGCGCGTTACTGCTGGAAAGACTTGTGATATGACCACTCACTATAGTCATGAATTACTGGCGCTCCGACCGGGGTGATGCCCCCCTTCCGTTCCGCGCTCTAATCTGGTGCATGACACGTCGACACGGATGCTGGCTCTCCCACATGTCGGAGTAGTAAGGAGCAAAGAATGATGCGGTATATACTAGTACTATACTACAGTACTACTCAGGTTGGAGGAGTGCGAACCACGGCAGCCCAGTGAACCAGCAGTGCGAACCACGTTAGCCCAGTGAACTAGCAGTAGAAAACAATGTGGTGATATGGCCATAAAAACAATGTCCTACGGTCCACACTGTAGCATGTACAGTAACGCTCCTCTTTGTTTGGATCCCTGAGTTAGAGCTAGTTTGGGTTGAAATAGCCTCAAATTATCAAAACAAGAGGGGTTAGTTTGAGCTAGTTTGCTCTAACCCAGCTAAAAAAACTAGCCTGGTGGAGAGGTTCTAATTGGGTTAGTTATCCTCGGGCCCACTAAAAGAGAACTAAAAAAATCTCCCCTGCCCGCACCAGATCGCTCCCCCCCCCTCTCGCATGACTCCTCTCTGTTCCCCATAGGGCCGCTCGCCCTCTCTCTCCTCCAGCTGCCCTCTCATTCCGGCCACCCTCTCCCTCCGGCCTTCGAAGGTCGCCCCGCTCCCCCTTCACCAGTCGTTTTTCTCCCTCTGTCATGCGCGGCGGTGGCGCATCTACCAGGGAGGTCGCGAGAGGGGTGAGTTTGTTCGTTCCTTCTCTGTCTCACAGCCATATCATTGATCTTGCTTGCTCTAGCGCTAATTCTGATATGGAAAAGTAGATCCCGATCAAACTTGGTATAGATTTGTGGTGCACGCATGGAATTGTTTGATGCTGCTTGAGGAGGTAATAAATCTTTCTTGAGGCCCAAAGATTCAGGTCACCTTTCTAGGTATTTCAATTTCAGGCTTGCATTATTTCTAGAGGCCCAAAGATTCAGTTCACCTTTCTAGGTATTTCAATTTCAGGATTGCATTATTTCTAGAGGCCCAAAGATTCAGTTCACCTTTCTAGGTATTTCAGTTTCAGGCTCGCATTATTTCTAGAGGCCCAAAGATTCAGTTCACCTTTCTAGGTATTTCACTTTCAGGCTTGCATTATTTCTAGAGGCCCAAAGATTCAGTTCACCTTTCTAGGTATTTCAGTTTCAGGCTTGCATTATTTCTAGAGGCCCAAAGATTCAGTTCACCTTTCTATGTATTTTAGTTACAGGCTTGCATTATTTCTAGAGGCCCAAAGATTAAGTTCCCAGTCGGCGGCAAGCGGCCCTGCTACCCATGCCGGTGTCGACCTCAACTCGCAAGGGCGGGCGTCGGAGGGGTTCCCGAGGCTTGGGCTATACAGAGCCTTCCTCCAGAGCGACGATGGCGAGCTCCTCCCTCGGTGCGTGAGGGGCTCCGGGCTCCCTCCCTATTGTGAATGACTTCTATGATGAGTTAGCTCATTCTTTGTTTCATGAACTGTTTTTTTATTTTGTGAAGCTTGATTGACGACTTGTATGTTTAAGTGGGATATCTCATTTGTATGGACAAAGTAAAAATTATCATGTTTTGCATGCTTGATTTGTATAGATGGTTCGTTTATTTCAATTGTGAGCGGGAGGAGGCCACAGAAGAGCCGGCCACACCAAGAGGGTGCTTGGATCCAAGGGACTTATTTTAGTCTGACTAAAAATAGTCTCTTTAAGAGGCTAAAGTTCCAAGCACCCCTGACTAAAGAGGGGCTAAAACTAGTCTTGAGACTAAAAGTTTTTAGTCAGGGGTACCCCTACTAAAATGTGGATTAGTCCTCTCTCTCCTCATTTAACTCCTCTCCTTTAACACTGGCGAGTTCTGGATTGGAGGGTTTGGAGGATAATAAATGCTCATTAACTTGATTTTGGTCTCTTTAGTATTTGGATCCAAGCATGGGTGAGGCTAGCAAGTTTTAATCCCACTACTTCTAGACATGGAACTAAAACGTATCCAAGCACGCTCCAAATCCGGCAGGAAATAGGGTCCAAAGTAGTCAAATGATTGAGATAGAGCATTTATTGTCAATCTAACCCTGCCATCCATACACCTCTTTGGTTTAGAGTTAGTTTAGGGTTAGAATCTAACTCTAACCTCTAACTGAGTTAGAGTTCTCCTCGTCTCGGTTCATCGCCATCATACTTTCCCCATTCCTGTGTTTTCAGTATCCTGCGAATCAAAGAGGCCCTTTTTTTGCGGGAAAAATCAAAGAGGCCCTTAGACTGGTTTCGGTCCGGTCATTTTTTATAAACGTGTTATGTCCAAAATTTAATGAACGTGCTCCGGTTTCCATGAAAATAATCCGGTTTCATGTAGTAATTCATTCATTTATTTATTCTTCTGCGGGGGGTTTGCATGTAATTCGTGAGGTCTGAAATGTAAAGTACCCCGGCATATGCTCCGAGTCATGCATGCACTATGACCCAGATGCTCTATGTCCCACATGTCGGCGAATGGGAGCACGTGGAAATATCCTAGGAGTACATATAGGAGGATAAATACGTGAAATAATATGTACTGTGAAGCGTAGCCGCGGTTCAAAAAGGAGACCTAAAGTGATGACAGCTATAGGTCGCACGCACCCAACTAGTGGTACTAGACATACGACTAATTTTTCCCTCAAAAAAAAAGGAGGCACGAGTGCTCAGTACTCCTATTCTATAAACACGAGTCCCATCTGACAACAACGTCCATGCTACAGCTAGCTCTCCTCCCTTGTTTCTCTCTTCTTGTAATTCTAAACTTGGCCGACGCCCGGTGGGCGGGGTGGGTTTGCTCAACTGCGGCCCCACCTCACAGTGAAAACGTTACGACTGGAATAAAAATGCCATATACTCCCTCCGTTCATAAATATAAGCCTTTTTAGATACTATTTCAAATGGAATACAGCATACAGATGTATGTAGACATAGTTTAGAGTGTGGATTCACTCATTTTGCTCCGTATGTACTAGTCACTTGCTGGAATCTTTAGAAAGACTTATATTTGGGAACGGAGGGAGTACTATACTAATAAAACATTAAGGCCACGAGGCGATGCAGTGCTGGTTACAGGAGGCAAGAAGAGATGCATCCATCGACGACGTCCACCTCCTTGACTCAGGGCGCCGGCCCACCGAACGGCGCCTAAGTAGCAGCGGCTTTCGTGGCCAGGTCGACGTGCTTCTGAACAATGGCGTCCAAAGATTCCAGCCGCTGGAAGAAGGCCAATGTCTTTTTGTCCTCGCTTGCCTTGTAGTGGCCTATGTAGACGATTTCCTCGTAGATGTGGATGTGCAGGTCGACGGTTTCTTGCATGGCGAGGCGCTGTGCGGCGAGCGCGGCCTCGAGGTGCACATTCTTCGTCGCAACCTCCAGCACCTGCAGGGCCACCAGGGCTTGAAAGAGTTTGTCACCATGGAGGCCGATGAGGGTGGCAGGCAATGAGGAGCCTGGGCGCGCGGGCTGGAGCAATACGGCAAGGTCATCCGCGCGCTTCTTGACGGCGGTGAATTTGCGGATGGAGTTGACCATCATGTCGTCCATGCGAGAGGCGAAGCCGGCGTCGGCGAGGGCTATGATGCCTGCGGTCGCCAGCACCGTCTAGAAATGTTGCGCGGTGCGGGGCCGCAGGCCGGCGCCTTGGATGATTTGGCACAGCCGACTGCCGCTCGCGTCCATCGCCTCCATAGGTGCTTGTGGCTTCTGGTCACTTGGTCTTGGATTGGAGTGAGCAGTGTTGCGCAGAGACTTGGGAGTAGATGGAATGGAGTGGTGGGGCGCCTTTATTATATGAGAGTCCAAACTCTGTTGCATTCACATCGTGCTGGCTCTATTCTGCTTCTCCAATTAATTCCCTCTGCATGTAATTGAGGATGCATCATTGACCGTTCAACGTCTCGGGAACCGCTACCCTCTCCCTCCTTGGCATTCAAGCACCTATGGACCCGTCGACGACGAGGTGCCTATGGTGACTTCGTAATTTCAAGATGATAGTGTCGTGCGTGTGTGCGTTCATAGGGATGAGTGTATGCGCGTGTATATGAGCGCTTCCGTCTGTATCGTGTAAAAAAACGTAAATGCGTGTCAAAAAGAGACTAGTCAGTATACTCAATATTGTGCACCTCGGAGAGGAAAACGATAGAACTAGTACGTATTTATTTACGGTGCAGATTCACTCATTTTTCTCCATATGTACTCCGTCTCGGTGTAGTCTAGTCACTTGTTGAAATCTCTAGAAGGGCAAATACTCCTTTCTGGTTTACAGGGCTATACTAGCAAGTAGTTGTATGTACTAGTACAATAGTGGGCTCACATAGCAATTTTGTCTCATGCAAGAGCCTGGCTATATGCGTGCTCCAATGTTCGCAACTGCAACGTTCGGTTTGCGCTTGGCTCTTCGCCTCTTCGAGAAGATGAACAATGATGTTACTACTGCTGCTTCTACAGTGTCGAATCCACTGCTGCATGTCCGTCCACTGCGAGCGGGACGGATAGCTTGTTGTAGAAGTACTAGTAAGCAAAAGCCTGTCCTCGTTTGCGAGCAACCGCGCGCATGGGTGAGGGAGAAGGCGTGTAGTAAAATCAAGCTTCTCCTCGTTGTACGAGTTGACGCGACACATCATAGCACTGGCCCCACATGCTTGCCTCTAAACTTGGCTGAAAGACCCGTAGTGTACAATATATTTGCTGCAACCTCTAACATTTACCCACCACAAATTAAAATATATGTGGCCATATGCATCGTTCTGATGCAGAGGCCGGGGAGTCCCCCCTTTTCGAAAAAAAACAAATTAAAATATATATTCCTGTCTTGACCAGATGAGCATGCAAACTACAATCACCAGGGTGTCAGGTAGGGCCAGAAGACTATTTTAATATTTTTTTTTAAACTTCGAGACGGCCACATAGCATGGAGCCGACCCCAACGATTTTAAGCTTACAGGCATGGTACACGCTATCCTAGACTACTCTACACATGAAACTGCCACACGAGCGTCCGGGCTGCGCTTGGCTCTTCGCCTCTTCGGGAAGTCGAACAATGATGGAGTACTACTGCACTGGAGGAGTACTACAGTACGCTTCTGGCCATCTGACACCGATTGAACTGCTGCATGTCCACCGCGTGCGGGAGGGAGAGCGTGTAGCGAAAGCTTCTCCTAGTCTTGCCAGCCACCACGCTCATGGGCGAGGGAGGGACGCTCCTACCTATGCGTGTATGACAGGTGGGCCTGACAGGTGTGTGGCCAACCTGTCATACAGCCAAAGGCAGGTGTAGTTAAGTCCGCGAGGGAGAGGATAATCAAACTTCTCGTTGATGTACGAGTTGACGCGACACATCAAAGCACTGCACTCGATATATTTCAATAATTTGCGTTTACCGATGCATTAATTACAACACATGCATGCATGCCATGACTCTCCTTTTGATACTTGCATGTGTTGATTTAATGCACCTTGAAGTAGTATAAAATATGTGACGGTAAAGCTTTGTAATACCCCGGCCCAAGTCGAGAGATGGTTGTGCATGAGGAGGGCGAGATCATGCAGACCGAACAGGACCGGACGATGGAGCTCTCTAAGGTCTCGATGGACCTCACCGTGCTCCACTGCCCCTTGTGCCTCCGCCCCTTGACGCCTCCAGTGTATGAGGTTCGAATACACCTCGTTCGTTCGGCTGATTGAGCAAGGTGCAAGTTTCTTGATTGATGTGCTGTTCGATTGATTTCTGCAGTGCAAGGGAGGGCACCTGGCCTGCGCGGACTGCCGCGTCGAGCGCCCCGGGAACCAGTGGCAGTGCCAGAAGTGCGAGCGTGGCGGCGGCTTTGACATGCGGAACACGGCGGTGGACTCTGTCCTTTCGTCGGTGAGGGTGGAGTGCCCGCACGAAGGCTGTGGGCTCTACGTCACTTACCACAAGCTCGCCGATCACCAGAGCGTGTGTCCGCTCGCGCCCTGCAAATGCCTCGTGCCCGTCTGCGGCTACGAAGGCCGCCGCCGGCGCTCTACCACCACATCAGCACCGCGCATCCCATGCCCGTGCACAGGATCCAGTACGACAAGGTGCTCCAGCTGCAAGTGCCACTATCGGAGCCACGGCTCTTGCTGTTCGCGGCGGAGGACCGCCGCGCATTTTTCTTGGTCGGCGGCGTGCTCGACATCGGCGCGCCTATCGCCGTGTCGGTCGTCTGCATCAGAGCGGGGGCGTCCCCACTGCCGCACTACGTGGCCAAGCTGTGGGCGAACGGCCCGCCAGGGGAGCCCAAAGGCACAACCGACGCCGTCAAGGTGGAAATGGAGGTGACAAGCAGCAAGGATCCCGGCGACGTCGACATGCAGGAGCTGACCTTCTTGACAGTTCCGCCCAAGTTGCTGGCCGGGGCTAAGCTTGTGTCCCTCCACATTCAGATTAACAAGCTCACGTCCTAAATGTTTCTACAGTGCCTTATGTTTATCTTAGTAATATGCTAATATAGGGATTACCTTGGTCTACTTTAGCTTAAGAATTGGTGGGTTTTGGTGGCGATGCATCAATTACTTCGACATCAGATCAGTAATTTCCAATAGTCGAACGGATATTTTGTGTCTGTTGGATATAAAGTTCCTTTGGGTAAGAAGTACTACTTGTCATCAAAATGGATAAAAGGAGATGTATGTAGACGTATTTTAGTTCTAGATACGTCCCTTTTTATCCATTTTGATGACAAGCACTCCCTCCGTTCCACAATACATGCCTTCCATTTGTCAAAATATAGATGTATCTAGACATGTTTTAGTATATAGGTACATCCACGATAGAGCCAATCGGATGGTTGAGAACACTACAATTCGTAGCTACAGATGCGTGTGTGACTCCCAGATGCAGAGGCCGGGGGTCATCATCCTCCTTTTCGAGAAAAAACAGACGCATGTGTGAGAGGACGAGTGCGTGCGTGCACCTCTTCTCTTCCTGTATAACGTACAACTAAACTCAGAGTACAAGTTTTTGTGGGTGGCACGATGGTGCGTGCGAGAAGTCCCGAGAGATAGGTTTAATGCGTTTGAAAAAAAGACTAGCCTAGAGCTCGCCACGCGGCTATTCTTGTCGAACGCCCCATTAACCGTAAGATATGTATACGACGGTGCCAGTTATTGCACGTACACAGCAGTACTCCCTCCTTTCCGTTTTATAGGGCTTAATTCAAAAATCTCACCAACCAAGATGGTGAGTGGTGGAATATTTTTTGTAGTTTGCAAAAGCACCTAATTAATGCTCTTGTTTTTCTCAAAAAATTATGTTTATCAATGCATTAATTGCAATGCATGCATGCATAAAGTACATGCATTGGTCAATTTTCTCTTAATACTTGCATGCAATGATTTAATGCACCTTGGAATCTGAACATGTGTTGGGGAACAACCAAATTGAGCCTTATAAAATGGAAAAACTAAAATTTTGAGATAAGCCCTATAAAACCGGAAAGGAGGGAGTAGAAAAAGAAGTACTCCATCCGGGAATAGTGCCGCACTTTGAAACTAGAACCGTCGATAAATTTTGAGCTTGCGTCTCGTCACATTCCAAATTACTCCACGCTATATTGAATTGCAAACCTGTTCACACCGATCACAACCTAAACGGTTTCCCACTTAGGAGCGTATTAGTACCACGCTATATTGAATTGCAAACCTATTCACACCGATCACAACCTAAACGGTTTCCCACTTAGGAGCGTATTAGTACTCGGTTATAAATACTAGTATGCCAAGATGACTGCACATTCCTCCTCAACTCCTCATCCACAAAAACAAACAAGTCATTCAGCATCCTTCCCTTGCGTCTGCCATGGCCATCGTGAGTTCTGGGTCGAGAGATTGCCACCAGGGAGAGGCGAGCATGGAAGAGGAAGCACGAGAGATGTCCTGCCTTGCTGCGAGAGCAGCCAACATGTCCCGCCGCGCGGAAGTAGCAGCACAGAGGTCCCGCCGCGCCATCGATGGAGCAGACTGGTCCGGCCGCGCCGCGGAAGCAGCAGAGATGTCCCGCCGCGCCACGAATGCAGCAGAGATGTCCCGCCGCGCCGCGGCGGCCTGGGAAAATTTCTCGCGGGCAGGCGACGACTGTTACAGGCGCATGCATGCGATCGTCCATAGCCAGATGGATCGGATCTCCGGCTGGGCGAGGTTGCAGGACGACATGAAAGCCTCGTTTGAACAGGCTACCGGCGTCATCCGGCACCTAAGGGAGGGCAATGAGAGGCTCCGGGCCGAGCGCGACCTGCTGAGGGAGAAGATCGTCCGAAGTGCAGAACAGCAGGAGGAGACCAGTGCCTTGTTGAAGAGGACCGGCGTCATCGTCAAGAAACTTATGGACGAGAATGACATGCTCCGCAACGAGCGATAAAGGCTGGTGGAGGAATCCGTGGATGTTCTCAAGCAGCGTCTTGAGGACACGAAAGAGCTCATCTCCGCTCGCCGTGGAGACTAGTTCCCGCGGCCTGCAGCAACGCATCAAGAAAGTAGAGATCAGCGAGCCAGATCCTTGTCTTCCTTCTTCTTTTGCCCTTGTGTATCTCGGGCGTAGCCGCATGTGGCTTTTTTAATTATCTTTCTAATTATGTAAGAGAATTAATCGTCCTTATCTTTCTGTGGAAGATCAATGTTGCGAGGCTGGAATGAAGAAAACTCTTGCTGTGGCGACCCTGGTGTTGCTGTTCTTCTAGTTGCTGCTGTTCTTCCTTCAGTTTCCTGGTTTCTTTTGATGTAATAATCGGTTTAGGATGTGGATTGTGTCGTCGGTTGTGAAATGTTGGGTTCTAGCGCGGATGTTTGGCCTTTGTTGGCCTCTTGGGATGTTGGGATTTCAATCTGGTAGCTTTTAGTCCTTCGTGTTAGGCTGGAGTTGTGCTGCACTTCTTGTGAATTGTGGTGGTTTTCAGTAATGAAAATCGGAAGGGGCAAGCCCTTCTTTGATAAAAAAATTAATCGTCCTTATATATTCATCAGTCTTGCTATAAGTCGCAGTAGATGTTATATAGGTCCGTCGGATCTTACATCAAGATCCGTGCTTTCAGATTTTCCTTTTTCTCTCTTAAATCTCAGTCGAGTGAGACATAGCCACGCCATTAAACAGAGGCTCGGGCGCCATTAATGGAGACCTTGGGACAGAGGTGGACGGCAGATGGAGGTCAAAGGGCTCTCCTCCCGATAAGCACGCAGGGGTCTGATCGCACACCTCTCGTACTCAAATAGCTACCCTGCATGGCACCCCCTAGCTAATAAAAAATGGGGACGCGTGGCGGCACGTAAATGGTACTAGTAAGTAGAACTCCCACGGTTTCAATAATACTTGTGTTTCCGATTGTAACGTGACAGCACTTGTTCCAAAATGACTTTGTTGATTGTTAATGTGTGCGCCTTCGCAAATCGGACTGCAAATTTACCACAGCATGTTGGTGCCATGTCATGGCACCAAGCCAAGTTTCATTATTTTCATGCGTGTTTTGGATTTACAGGAATTAAAAAACTAAGTTTCTCAATGTTTCCAACCCAGCCACGACGCCCAGAATTTTGAATTTCATTCCCATTTCTTGGATGGAACCTAGAAATTTACCCGAGGACACACATGTGACTTTTCAACCAACTTTGGTGCACTGGAACATGTGCTTGTATTTCAAATTTGAATTATGCACACAAAGGTGACACGTTCCCTCCCAGAACCACGAGCCTTCTTGAGAGAAGCTCCGATTTGCAAGAAGCTTATACCAAAATTTGTTCCTATTCGGCCAAAAATTTTTTACCACGGCATGGTACTACCATGACATGACACCATGCCAAGTTTCATGATTTTAAAACCAAGTTTCTCAATGTTCTCGACTGAGCCATGATGCCCAGATGTTTGAATTTTATTCTCATTTTTTGCATGGGACCTACTCCCTCCTTCCATCTATATAGGGCCTAATGTGTTTTTCAAGACAGCCTTTGACTATTGACAAGATTAATAGCACATGAGATGTAAACTATGAAAATTATATTATTGGAAGCTCCTTTGACATACAAATTTGAAGGTATGCTTTGTGTAAGTTGCATGCCATATATTATTGCTCTAACATTTGGTCAAAGTTAGCCTCGAAAAACGCATTAGGACATATATAGATGGAAGGAGGGAGTAGAAATTCACCCGACGACAAAAATGTGATTTTTCAACCAACTTTGGTGCACGGGAGCATGTGCTTGTAGTTCAAATTTGTATTATGCACATTAAATTACCAAAAACTCAATTAATGTGTAAATAAGGCCAAACGAAGCCGGAATAATTCCAAAATTTAACAGGGCACTCATGTAGTTCTATGTTGCCTTTGTAAATAAACTCAAGGGGGACAACGTATATTGTTTCGCACTCAAAGGTGGCACGTTCCCTCTCAGAACCACGAGCCTTCTTGAGAGAAGCTTCGGTTTGCAAGAAGCTTATACCAAAATCTGTTCCTATTCGGCCAATTTTTTTACCACAACATGGTAGTACCATGACATGACATCCATGCCAAGTTTCATGATTTTCAGACGTGTTTTGGATTTACAAGAATTTTAAAACCAAGTTTCTCAATCTTCTTGGCCGAGCCACGATGCCCAGATGTTTTAATTTTATTCTCATTTCTTGCATGGGACCTAGAAATTCACCCGAGGACACAAATGTGATTTTTCAACCAAATTTGGTGCACAAGAGCATGTGCTTGTAGTTCAAATTTGACTTATGCACATTAACTGACCAGAAACTCAATTAATGTATAAAAAAACGACAAACGAACCCGGAATAATTCCAAAATTTAACAGGGCACTAATGTAGTTCTATGTTGCCTTTGTTAAGAAACTCAAGGGGGGCAGCGTATATCGTTTCACACTCAAAGGTGGCACGTTCCCTCTTAGAACCACGAGCTTCCAAATCGACCCAATTTTACCACAACATGTTAGTGCAATGACATGACATCATGCCAAGTTTCATGATTTCCAGGCGAGTTTTGGATTTACATGAATTTAAAATCAAAGTTTCTCGATGTTCTCGGCCGAGTCATGATGCCCAGATGTTTGAATTTCATTCTCATTTCTTCCATGGGACCTAGAAATTCAACCAAGGACACACATGTGATTTCTCAACCCACTTTGGTGCACCGGAGCATGTGCATGCAATTCATATTTAGATTATGCACATTAAAAGTCCAGAAACTCAATTAATGTATAAAAAGGCCAAATGAACCCGAAATAATTCCGAAATTTAACAGGGCACTCATATAGTTCTATGTTGCCTCTGTAAATAAAATCAGGGGGGAGGCAGCGTATATCGTTTCGCACACAAAGGTGACACGTTCCCTCTCGGAACCACGAGGCTTGTTGAGAGAATCTCCGGTTTTGCAAGAGGCTTATACCAAAACTTGTCCCGATTCAGCCAAAAATTATACGTATGAAAACAGGGTTTAGATTATCCCAAACATCTCGCTACCTAGACCAATAATGTACTATGATTTGAATTCAACATAAAATGGATACAAATATTTGAATTGGAGAGCGTATGGTACATGTAGTTCATAGTGAAATATGATTACTGCTATATGTATGTTTTTTGTTATCAAGATAATATTTAAATTATTGTATAACTTGACAACAATCGTATTCAAATAAGGAAAATTGATTCAAATTTAGTCCATATGGTAGACGACAATATATATGTTCACATGGTGGAGTAAAATGTTCATATATGATGGAAGATCAAAATGTACGACTACATCAATTATAAACCGCAAGGTCACCTAACGATATATTCGAATTCAACATAACGTGGATTCAAAAATTGAAATTCGAGATCATGGCATCTGTAGTCATATAAAAAGGGACATTACTCTTTCTTTGGTGGGAATTGATTTGTTTTTTGTTGTTGTTGAGGGAAGTGCGAATCGATTTGGTACTGTGCAGGGTAATCTTGTTCTCCTGATTTTTTATATTTTTCTTGTAGTTTTTTCAATGGCATCTATAGCAATATAGTAAAAGGGGACATGACTCTCTTGTGTCTTGTATGAATTTTTTTTTACACGTTAAGTTTGTTCTGCCGAACAAGGAATCTGCACCTTGTTATCCCGAAATTTTCAAGCTCGAGTATCTTTTGTCTCACCTGCTTTGAAACTCCCGCTTCTTCAACCCACGCCGCGCCTTGTTATCCCAAAATTTGGACGCGCGCGAGAACTCCCTCCTCATCCGAAATCACTCCCGCAGCCCAGACACGTGAAATCCCCCTTCTACCCCTCTCAGCCGGAAATGAAGCTCCACGTCGCGGTGTCAAAACCGGTGAGGCTACGCTGGTAACTTACCCTACATTTCGGACAAGCGCGTCCCTAAGCTTGGCTCCCCCTCCCCCTTCGCCCCCCCATTCGTACACCGAGGCCGCCAAAACCTGCGAAACCCCACGCTCCTCCGTCGGCCTTCCGACCGCCGCCCAGCCGGAGACTCTTCCCCGACTACGTCGTCCACCGCAACAGCTCGCCGTCCCTCATCCACCGCACCGGATGAGGATCCGTTGCCGATCTCGTCGTCCCGCCGGATCAGCCGCCCCGTCCTCCACCTCCAAGGAGCTTCCCCGACGTTTGCCTCATCTATCGCGCCACCTCAATCCCCACAGCGCCGTCTTGACCTGCCCCACCGGAACCGCAGCACCCTCACCAATTCCTTCGATGAAGCCGAGGCCAACTCGGCGCCACCAAGGAGGTTCTGCTCTCACCGCTGCATTTTATCTTTTATTCGATCTCACGGGGCTGTCGGTGCTCGATACCGAGCAGACATGGCGTGTCTCCGTCGACGGCGCCGTCGCCGGCCACATCATCCACGGCGTCTCTCCCCCATGTCGTTGCTTCCTCGGCGGCGACTTCCACAATGGCACTAGCTGCAGCTGCTCGGGTTCTCGCTCGCGCTGCGGCTCTGTTCTTGCTGTCGGTCGCGCTGCCGCACTGCTCCTGCTTTCGTTCGTGCTGCTGCTCTGCTCTTGCTCTCGCTTGCGCTGCTGCTGCTGCTGCACGACCTCCGGCAGCTACAGGAGTTGCTGCTTTAGCACTCGCTCGCGGTGCTACTGCATGACTTGCTCTCTGCTAGTGCGTTCCCTGCTCGAGCGTCTGCTGATTTAGATCACTGCTTCTCTGCTACTAGTGCTCGAACGCCCTAAACATCTATTGCAATGCTCTGTTACTAGTTCAATCAGTTTCGACAGTAAAATTCAGTTTCGACTGTGAAGTTCATTTTCTTCAGTTAAGTTCAGAGTGAACAGTACTTACAGCATCTGTCGGAGCGTCCGTGGCGCGGCTGATGCGTTTTACATCTACTCCCTCCGTTCTGAAATATTTGTCTTTCTAACATTTCAAATGGACTACAACATACGGATGCATGTAGACACATTTTAGAGTGTAGATTCACTCACTTTGCTTCGTATGTAGTCACTTGTTGAAATATCTAGAAAGACAAATATTTAGGAACGGAGGGAATAGCACTTTTTGGTGATGTATTTTACATCATCTATTGCAGATGATATTAGGGTCCCACTTCAGATTAACGTTGTATGTCTTGTCATGCTTCAGCCTCGTTGCCGTACACCTTAGCAGAGCTGCTCCAACGACGGAACCATCCATCACAGCGGAGCAGTACCCTCGGCGCCGTTTCCAGAGGCCTCGGATCTTCTTCCCCGCCTCCGACAGACACACCAGCATCATCAGCATCCTCCACGTCCAACCCAATGATGCTGAGGTCCACGAGGCTATGCCAAAGAGGTTGTACACTCGTCGCATCACTTTGTTTCTCCATTCCTCTGTTCTTCCAATTCATGTGACCCAAACACCCAGGTTGACTGAAATCCTATGTTTCCAAATGCTCTGTTTTGCACGTGCATTCCTATCCTATTCCTGTGTTTTTCCTGTCCCTGCGTTTATAGAATCCTCCAATTCTAAGGAGCCCTTACAGATTTACTTCATTTTCAGATAGGCGTCAAAGAAAACTCTGTGTGTTATGTCCTGCTCCTGCCGTGCCGTCATCCACCCCACCTGAGGTGCACCATCGACAGAAGCGTTCACTGCAGCAGAGATCCCCCCTGCAGACTTCCTTTCGCCGCCTCAGATCATCTTCCCCGTTGCCGGCAGCCACGCCAACTGCATTACCATCATCGACTGAGCAGATGAACCTGAGGACTACACAGTTCCGGAAGAGAGGTCGCAGTCTTTCGTGTTTGCTTACGTTATACATCGGTTATTATTACCTGCTACTTTATCGTTCAATCTTGAGTTTTGAATTGCCCATGGGTCTCATATCGAGCCAGCAACGAATAGTATATGTCTACTATCTGGTTCATCTGGGGTCTTCTATGTGGTTCATGTTGGGTGGGCAACAAACAATAGATGATCCATTGTCTATCTTTTTAAACTAAAGCTATAATCTACCTGCTATCATTAGTTTTGGATCCATCCACTCGTTTGCTACCATCAGTCTTGATTTTTGCATGCACCCCTTAGGCCTTACAAAATCTAACTATTTTTTTATTATGCATGTCAGATATTGTACACAATCGTATTGAACATGTAGAGAAAAAGAGAAGACCGTTGCGTGCGAATATAATGTCATGCAGACGCCGCTCCATGGTGGGCGAAGTGCCCCCCTCCTGCATTTCCAGATTGTATTCCAGAGGAAGATAACTGTTCAGATGGAGATTCAGAAGGAGCCGACCACGCATGTTTACCACCTGAGATGTTTGCTCTAACCTGGCATGCTGATGTTGGTCATATCATGCATATGGCGCCTTGCATTGCTTACATTATACATCTTATATGTCATCAGCTTAGTTTAGATTTTCTTTGTGTGAATGCCACCTGTTTGGTTTCTATATCATACTCCCACCATTCCTAAATATTTGTCTTTTTAGAGATTTCAACAAGTGACTACATACGGAACAAAATGAGTGAATCTACACTCTAAAATATGTCTATATACATCTGTATGTGGTAGTCCATTTGAAATCTCTAAAAAGACAAATATTTAGGAACGGAGGGAGTATATGGGAATTATGCAATGCCATCTTCTTTAGCCAGGCATCATATACGTGAATCATGCAATGCCATCCTGTTTAGCCAGTCATCGTATATGTGAATTGTATTGTGCCATATTTTTTTCCATAATGTATTCCATTTGTCAACAATGTTTATACATTCATCTACTCTTCTTGTGCATCAGCCATTTGAGTCGGTCATGGGAAAATCTGGAGTGAAAACAAGGTCTTCTGAGCAGTCAGTGCTACCTGTCGATGCAGATTTCTTGCTGGTTACAGATAGCTCCTCAGAGGAGGATTCAGAGAGAGATGACCAGTCGTATCCCCCCCCCCCGCCCCGAGGTGCATGCCCTAACTTGGCTGGGTTATATTGCTCATATCATGCATATGGTGTCTTGCATTGCCATGCCATCTGCTTAGATTAGACATGCTTTGTGTGAATGCCTCATGTTTGCTTTCTATATCAGATATGTGAATTATGCAATGCCATGCTTTTCGGCCAGTTATCATATATGTGAATTATGCAGCGCCATGAAGCCAGGCATCATATATGTGAATTATCTCATGCCATCTTTTTTTTCCATTACGTATTCCATTTGTCGACAATCTATGTATATTGAACTATTCTTCATGTGTATCAGCCATTTGAGCCGGTTATGGAAAAATCTGGAGTGAAAACAAGGTCTTCAGAGCAGGCAATGGTACCTGTTGAAGCATATATCTCGATGGTTAAAGGGAGCTCCTCAGAGGAGGATTCAGAGACAGATGACCAGTCCTATATCCCACCTGAGGTGTATGCTCTAAGTTGCAATGTTTATATTTCTCATATGATGCATATGGTGTCTTGCATTGCTTAGTTTAGACATCATATGCACAATATTGAATTCTATCTGCTTAGTTTAGAGATCATACATGCGAGTGCCAGCTGCTTAGTATATGAATCAATTATGTCAATTATATCATGCCATCCTGTATACTTAGACAACATGTATGTGAATTATTTCATCCCAACCTATTTTAGAAAGACATCATATAGTTTTGTCATGTCATCCTGTTTAGGTACTCATCATATGTTGAATTATGCCATTATATCCTGTTATGTTATCCATCATATATCTGAAACTGTGTCATGCTATCCTGTTTAGTTAGGCATCATATATGTGAAATTGTGTCATGCTGTCCTGTTTGGTTAGACAACATATATGTGAATTACCACATCTGTCTATCATACAATGTCTGTACGTTCAATTTCTTTTCTTGTTTATCGGCCATTTGAATTGGAGGGGGTGATGGCAGTATCTAAGGGAGCAAAAACCCGTTCTTCACAAAAGACAGTGCTACCCGTCGATGCAGATAGAACCATGGTTGTACTGGCCCACAAACTAGCCCCACCACACATAATCGAGACTCTTCCAGATTGCACACTTAATTCGTTGGGCAGAGAACCAGCTACAACCCATCTAACCGCAACCCCAGCGGATAGTAACCCACTTATAGTTGACAAAGCACCATGTCCACCACAGAGTACCCTCACACGAGCAGTTTGTAAAGCTACTGCAGTGCCCAAAGCACGAAGACCACCACAGCTAACCCAAACTCCACGTTTAAAGCAGAAGAGCAACTGTTCTCAGGTCAGATTCCGTAGCTATGGTCCATACTCCTTTGCTGTTGCATCACTATATTTACTCATACCAACTACTTTCGAATTTGAAGGATCCAATTGAAACTCCAATTGTGCAATAGGTTTTAAACCAATTTCTTTAACTGGATTGCTGTTCTAACTTCTTGCTCTATGTTGATTTCAGTTTAAGTTGTATAAACAGTTATGTTCTCATGTGATGCACATTACAAGTGCTGCCAATGCTGTGTAGTTTCTCACACTTATATTCTCTCTATGCTGCTGTGTCTTCAAAATATATGAGTTGAACTGTGTCTCTATCTTGATTAGGGAACATAAACTAGAATGATATGGACAATACAGTGACCATAGTACATAGATATATGTTTGTTTCATGCTGTTAACCTGTCCACCTTACTACTGAACCGGTTTACCAAAATGAGTTTCGTATACTACAAGCTAAACCTGTGATGTGTCTGCTTGTTTCTCTTGTAGTATGCAAACAGAATATTGGAGAAGAGCACCCCACTATGCAATGGTAGAGAAAGTAATGCAGATAAGGTTCAAGATAGTGAGACAACCCTGTTGGTCTCCAGGAAAGGTGATAAAAACGATCTTGTAGACAGGGAGAAAACCCCACAGTCCTGCGTTGATGTAGTGTTCGAGTTACTGGCCAGTACCGCTGGCACAAGCTCTTCGGACTCGCTGCCTGAATCACTTCGGCTTCTTCAGTCTCAGCTACAAGCTGAAAGGCATTAGTCAGCTGTGCTGCGGCAAGAAGCCGAAGGACTGAGGAAGTCCCTGCAGAATTCAGATGCATACTTTCTTGTGCAACAGCAAGCGCTGGAGGATTTAAGCGCCAAACAAGAGAAAGTTAATAAGCTTGCTAAGCATCTTGCCAGCATTATGGGTACCCAGGATATTGTTTCTTGAACTCTTCTGAAGTGGTTTCAGTTCTGGACTTGTTTTGCTGCGGCGTTTATATGCTACTTTGTTCCCTATATTTGCACTGGTGGCGAACTTTGATGCCAAGTGGATGTAATATGTGTAATAGCCATGATAGCCTAGCATAAGTTGCTTGCTTATTTATTTCCTTGTTGTCTTGTTTATTTGTTTGCTTGTAGTCAGTGCAGTTCTTTTTCCGCAGTTTGCTAGTGGCTGCAATAACCTATTTTTTAAAACTAGGCCACAATAACCATGGGCTAATATTTACTGTAGTGACATTGGGCCTCCTACGGGCCGTAGAAACAGTGGGCCTTCTACGGGCCGTAGAAACAGTAGGCCTTCTACGGGCCGTAGAAACAATGGGCCTTCTACGGGCCGTAGAAACAATGGGCCTTCTACGGGTTGTATCATCAATGGGCCTTATACGGACCGTATGATCGATTGGCCAAACATGGGCCAATATCAGGCCGCATTATGGACGTAAATGGGCTAGAGTTGGAATCGTCCGTTCATGGGCCGACCATAACGGGCCATCGTTAATAGGCCGTATTTGATGACGCTATGAAAACGGCCCAATGTATTAACGGACCACAAACGGGCCGATTGTAACCACGGGGTAAATTTGGCCCACAAGCAGAAAATGACAGTAACGGGCCGTAAGTAAACGAATGCTGGAAATGAGCCCAAGAATAAATGGGCTCTGAGAAGGCCGAAAGAGAACATGGGCTGGAAACGGCCCAACGGAATAACGGGTCGTTAATGGGTATAAAGTGATACATTGTTCATTACGGGCCAGTTTCACCACGGGCCGTTAATGGGTGTAAAGTGATACACTGTTCATTACGGGCCAGTTTCACCACGGGCCGTTAATAGGCCAAGAGTTACATAGGGCCTCATATGGGCCGAAAGACGTCATGGGCCATACATGGGCCAGAAGTGAAAATGGGCTGGAAACATATTGGATGGCCCAGATGACGCTACTGGGCCTAATTCGAATAAGGCGTAACGGGCCTTGGGTTAGCAGGCTGTAAATGGGCTATATGCGAACAGGCCATTAACAGGCTTTCCATGGGCCGGCCCGCCACCTTTTGACCAAGTCAAACGGGCCGGCATTTTCACAGGAATGGGCCTCTGTTGGGCCGTGCCACGTGTCGACGTATCATAGGCGCCTTCTGTTCAATGAGTGGATGACATCTGTCCCAACGATGAGCCGACACGTGTTTCCTCTAGCCAATGATGATTTTACACGTGGAAAATCCCCATTGGTCGGGGCTGTTAACGGGTTATCGGATCCAAATCCCGACCCGATAGCTTAACGGTGTTCCGTTACGGTGGATGCCACGTGTCGGTCACCCTTGACGAAAGCACTTCTATGACACGCGATTTATCGTCATGGAAGTGCACACTTCCGTGATGATAATCTTGGTAATGTCATGGAACACTTCTACAACAGCACAGGTATGACTATCTTGATTCTGTCATAAAATCATCATGGATGTACATGCATGACAAAAAACGCGAGCTACTGTGACAAACACGTATCATCACGGAAGTGTATTTTTTTGTAGTGTAAGTCTATTTCCTTGAATAGGATGAGTACTAGTGATCCTAAGTTTGATGATTGTCTATTTGAGCTTCGTGATCTCATGCGTGCCAAAGGAGATGTTGGAATTATTAGCAATATCATTTCCGAAGTCATTAGAATTCATAGAGATGAACATTGTTACGGTCATACTTCTAATGAATCACTCTCTCTAGGAATTGATCCATCAGATGACAATGTTGAACATAGATACTATGATGAGAATGATGATAGCAACTATGATCTTGATGATGCAATGAGACACTTTGGTCTTATGGCTAATCTTCGCGGCTACATGGCTGGAGGAAAGGAATGGGTCCTCGATAGTGGATGTACTGATCATATGACCGGAGACAAAGATATGTTTCGTGATCTTGCTAAAAACGACGGCCCTCGAAAGTATGTCACTTTCGGTGATAACTCAAAGGGTAAGGTGGTTGGCCTTGGTAAGGTGGCCATCTCACATGATAGCTCCATACAAAATGTTATGCTCGTTGAATCGCTTGGCTACAATTTACTTTCCATATCTAGACTTGCTGACTTTGGTTTCAACGTCCTATTTACTGAAGTAGATTGCCAAGTGTTTCATAGAGATAATCATAAAATGGTCTTTACCGGTATCCGTAGAGGTGATCTTTACATTGTTGATTTCACTAAAAAGGCTCAACCTAGAACTTGCTTTATTGCTAAATCTTCGAAAGGATGGTTGTGGCATAGAAGGTTAGGTCATGTGGGCATGCGAAATCTTGATAAGCTTATTAAGGGTGATCGTATCCTTGGAGTAAAAGATGTTATATTTGACAAGGATAGACTTTGTAGTTCTTGTCAAGCAGGAAAACAAGTTGGAGGAAGCCACCCCGTGAAGAACATTATGACCACGAGAAGACCGCTCGAGCTACTTCATATGGATCTCTTTGGTCCCAATGCCTATAAGAGTCTCGGTGGTAACTCATTTGGTCTAGTTATAGTTGATGATTTTTCCAGATTTACGTGGGTGTTCTTTCTTGATGATAAATCTCAGGTCCAAAATATCTTCAAGAGCTTCGCTATGAAGGACCAAAATCAACTTGAAGTGAAGATCAAGAAGGTTCGCAGCGACAATGGAACGGAGTTCAAGAACGCAAACGTGGACACCTTTCTTGACGAAGAAGGGATTTCACATGAGTTCTCGGCTATGTACACGCCTCAACAAAATGGAGTTGTTGAGAGGAAGAATCGAACTCTTATTGAGATGGCAAGAACGATGCTTGATGAGTACAAGACTCCAAAACACTTTTGGGCAGAAGCGGTTGAGATAGCTTGTCATGCGACAAATCGCTTGTATCTTCACAAGCTACTCGGCAAGACGGCATATGAGCTCCTCACAGGTAACAAACCCCAAGTTGGATACTTTCGAGTATTTGGCTCAAAGTGTTACATTCTTGATAAGCATCGTCGTTCTAAATTTGCTCCTAAATCTCATGAGGGTTTCCTACTTGGTTATGGCTCAAACTCTCACACTTACCGTGTCTACAACAGTTTCACCCGAAAGGTTGAAGAGATGGTAGATGTGAAGTTTGAATCTAATGGATCGCAAGTAGAGCAATTGCCAATTGATGTAGGGGATAAAGACCCTTCGGAAGCAATCCAAGACTTGTCTATTGGAAATATTTGACCAAAGGAGGTGAAGGAGAGTACCTCGTCCGTCCAAGTGGAGGCTTCCACCTCACGACAAGGTGAACCAAGAGTCGACATGGAAGCATCCACGAGTGGGACACATCAAGATGAAGAAAATGAGGAAGTACACCAAGATGAACCTCATCAACCTCCTTCTCCACCACGACAAGAGAACGACAACGTCAACAATGAAGAAGGCCAAGAAGAAGGACAAGATGAAGAAGATGTTCCACCCCGACCCAAGCAAAAGCTCCCACGAGTTCGAGCAAGAGTCTCAAGAGATCATCCCGTCGAACAAATCTTCAATGATATTCAAACTGGGAGAATCACTCACTCTAAAACTCGTTTGGCTAATTTTTGTGAACATTATTCATTCATCTCTAGTATTGAACCTATGAAGGTTGAAGAAGCATTGGAAGATCCGGATTGGATAAACGCCATGCATCAAGAGCTACACAACTTTGAGAGAAATCAAGTATGGACATTGGTCGAGAAGCCCGACAACAACCACAACATCATTGGTACCAAATGGGTGTTTCGCAACAAGCAAGATGAAGATGGTCAAGTCGTCCGCAACAAAGCTCGTCTAGTCGCCCAAGGCTACACTCAAGTCGAAGGTATGGACTATGGTGAGACATATGCCCCCGTTGCTAGACTTGAGTCCATCCGCATCTTACTTACCTATGCTAATCACCATGATATCACTTTATACCAAATGGACATTAAAAGTGCTTTTCTAAACGGTGAAATTGAGGAGGAAGTTTATGTTAAACAACCTCCCAGCTTTTTCAATCCTAAGAAACCCGATCATGTTTACAAACTTCACAAAGCTCTTTATGGTCTTAAACAAGCTCCTAGAGCGTGGTATAAATGCTTGACCAAGTTCCTTATTGAAAAAGGCTTTGAGATTGGAAAGATAGACTATACTCTTTTTACTAAAAGGGTTAATGGTGAGTTATTTGTATGCCAAATTTATGTTGATGATATCATATTTGGCTCAACTAACCCTCATTTTAGTGAGAAGTTTGGAAAGCTAATGTCGGAGAAGTTTGAGATGTCTATGATGAGTGAACTCAAGTTCTATCTTGGTTTGCAAATCAAGCAAACTAAGGAAGGCACCTTTGTCTCTCAAACAAAGTACACCAAGGACTTACTCAAGAGGTTCAACATGCAAGAAATCAAAGGTATGAAAACTCCCATGCCTACTAGTGGACATCTTGATTTGACTAAGGATGGTAAACCGGTTGATCAAAAGGTTTATCGCTCTATGATTGGATCATTATTATATCTATGTGCCTCTCGTCCCGATATTATGCTAAGCGTGTGCATGTGTGCACGATATCAAGCGGCCCCCAAAGAATGTCATCTTAAGGCTGTGAAAAGGATAGTGAGATACTTAATACATACACCAAATTTTGGCATTTGGTATCTTAAGAGGTCCTCTTTTGATCTTGTTGGCTATTCCGACTCGGACTATGCCAGAGACAAGGTTGATAGAAAGTCCACTTCGGGTACTTGTCAATTTGTTGGTAGATCTCTTATGTCTTGGTCTTCCAAGAAACAAAACTCGGTATCCTTATCCACTGCCAAAGCGGAATACATTGCCGCCGGTTCATGTTGTGCTCAATTACTTTGGATGACCCGAACTCTTAAAGATTATGGGATCAATGTGAAACATGTTCCATTGCTTTGTGACAATGAAAGTGCTAATAAGATTGCTCACAACCCCGTGCAACATTCTCGAACTAAGCATATTGAAGTTCATCATCATTTCATTCGAGATCATGTTGCTAAAGGGGACATTGATCTTAAGCATGTTCGTATCGATAAGCAATTGGCGGATATATTCACCAAACCGCTTGATGAGAAAGTCTTTTGCCGTTTGAGAGGAGAATTGAACATCATTGATGCTTCAAACTTGGAGTAGGAACTCCATTTGGATACATGCAAGGCATGAATCTATGACTAATCCTTGATATTTCTCTTATGATGATATTCATATGTCTTGGATATATTTGCACCCTTGCATGTTATCTAACCCTTGTAGGTACTTGGATGAAACTAAATCTATGAGATTGCAACTCACTCACATCTTGAGCAATCTCTACATCACCAAGTATCTACACAATGGTGGTTGATGACAAGGAAGCATGAAATCCTTCAACATATCCTTTGACAAATTATATATATATGTATATATATATCAAATTTCTTTTGGTATCAAGTTTCATGATTGTCATTTTGGATACACAAGTGCTCTTCCTTGCAAAAACTAATCCATGTAGGTAGATGAACTCACTTCCAAGTGGTGCTCCCGACTCTTGATGAGCTACATCAACCTCGAGCAACCCACACAAGTTCAACTACATGACTAGGATCAACACCACCACCCAAGATATGTCATTCCATCTTAGAGAAGCTTAACCTCAAGTGATAGGTCAAAGCAACTCAACAAGATGAGAATACATCAAATGCTTAAACGAAAAATGGTAACCCCATTTTGAGCTTAAATGATGAGTATGACATATGATCAAGTGTTCTCACTTGACTCCTTAGTCAATATACTCTAACATAGGTGACTTTGTCACCGCCCAATTCTAGATGAAGTTCTCTAGTGTTTCCTTGAGTTTTTTCATATTGCCCTTTGCATAGTTATTCCCTTTCCTTTATCAAACAAAAAACTTCATCTATATTTTCTTTTCTCTGTTTTTTGTTCTGCATTCCCTGCATCCAATTCCTTGCAAATTCTTCAGTTAATTCCTTGCAAATATTTATGAGATCTTATTTGCCTAGTGAGCTGAGGTGACAAGTGTTCTCTCTGTGTTGAACTCGGTCACACCGGTATGCCATTTTCGGTCAAACCGACACCCTTCGGTGCTACCGAAGTAAACAACTCGGTGTCACCTATTTCTACGCTGAAAAGACCATTTGCCACATGTTCCTGCATTTTTTTCCAGCTCCACTCGATATCCCTGTCCTCTACCAGCATCACACTATACCTGCTGCTTTGCTCTTTGACTCAAGGACCAAACCTATTTTGACTCACACTCAAGAAGAACCCTTCTTGGAAATTGATGTCAAAGGGGGAGAGAGAGATCACATCAAAGCTTAATTCTTCAAAAGGGGGAAGAGAGAATACTTCAAATAGGAAGGAAGAGAGAAATCACATAAAAGCCCCAGATGCTTGGTATTCAAAGAGGAGAGAATTCACATATCTTTAGAGGGGAAAAGACATGTTCATGCTTGCTTTTTTGGTTTGCTCTGATTTTCTTTGCTCTGATTTTCTGTTCCCTATCTTCTCCCAGTATCCCTTACAAGATTCATGGGGAGCAAGACATCTAAGGGAAGAAAATCTTCGAATTCATTGCATGTCTTTACCTTTTGGGGACATGTCTATATCTAATAGAGTATCCAGTGCTCACACTCTACATGTCATCCCAATCTTGGTACTCTTGTGGTTCCTTTTGTTTGCTCTGGCTAGTAGATGTATCTGTGTTATCTAACCTTGTTTACTCAGGTTCATCCCTTTCTAAGCCAACTCAAGACCACAAGGTAAGTATATGCATCACACTCATGTGCATGAGGATTTTGTGCTGATGTACATACTGTTTGCAAGAAGGACTCATGAGCATGAAGGTACATTTCCTATACTTACATCATTTGCTCTAATGCATATAGCCAAGATACATGTAACACATTGCTTACTCTGTCATGCTTATGCATTCACATGCTCTTATATTCCATATTTACATGATTGCATACATATAGGGGAGCCTATGCATGTTACATGTCTTTTCAAAGCTTTACTTGTTATTCTCTATATCTTTATCTAAAGCTTTGATGTATGTTGTCATCAATTACCAAAAAGGGGGATATTGAAAGCACAAGTGCTCCCTGGTTGATTTTGGTAATTAATGTCAACATATCTCTTGTTGGACTAATGCTTTCATCTAGTATGTTTCAGATAAGTTCAACAATGGAGTGGCGTGGACTAGAGGATGCGGAACCCCTTCAAGATGATAAGGACAAAGGATTGGCTCAAGCTCAAAGCTCGGGACTCTACATTTTTCATTTTAGTGATCCAAGATCACATTGAGTCCATAGGAAAGCCAATACTATTAAGAGGGGATGAGGTTTTGCTTAATCGCTTGCTTGCTCAAAGTGCTTAGTGATATGCTCCAAAACCCTCAACCACTTTCTCACATCCACATATGTCCCAAACCAAAAGTCAAACTCGGCCCCACCGAAACATTCTATCCGGCGCCACCGAGTTCTCTTGACATAGCCACTGCCAGAAACCCTAATCAATTCAGTCTCACCGATGGGATCTCGGTCTCACCGAGATGGGCTTGCAAACTCTCTGTTGCCTATTGCATTAATTTCGGTCCTCACCAAAATATGAAATCGGTCCCACCGAGTTTGCTTGGCCAACTCTCTGTTTTGCTCATTACCCAAATCGGTCCCGCCGAGTTTGTGTAAACAGTCCAACCGAGATAAGGCTTTACCCTAACCCTAGCACATCGGTCCCACTGAGTTGATCATGTCGGTCCCACCGAAAAGCCTAACGGTGACATTATGAACCAAATCGGTCCAACCGAGTTTTCTGATTCGGTCCCACCGAGTTTGGTGATTTGTGTGTAACGGTTAGATTTTGTGTGGAGGCTATATATACCCCTCCACCCACTCTTCATTCGTGGAGAGAGCCATCAGAACATGCCTACACTTCCAACATACATTTTCTGAGAGAGAACCACCTACACTTGTGTTGACGTCAAGATATTCCATTCCAACCACATAAATCTTGATCTCTAGCCTTCCCCAAGTTGCTTTCCACTCAAATCATCTTTCTAACAAATCCAATCCTATGAGAGAGAGTTGAGTGTTGGGGAGACTATCATTTGAAGCACAAGAGCAAGGATTTCATCATCAACACACCATCTATTACCTTTTGGAGAGTGGTGTCTCCTAGATTGGCTAGGTGTCACTTGGGAGCCTCCGTCAAGATTGTGGAGTTGAACCAAGGAGTTTGCACGGGCAAGGAGATCGCCTACTTCATGAAGATCTACCCTTGTGAGGCAAGTCCTTCGTGGGCGATGGCCATGGTAGGATAGACAAGGTTGCTTCTTCGTAGACCCTTCGTGGGTGGAGCCCTCCGTGGACTCGCGCAACCGTTACCCTTCGTGGGTTGAAGTCTCCATCAACGTGGATGTACGATAGCACCACCTATCGGAACCACGGATAAAAAATCTCCGTGTCTCCAATTGCGTTTGCACACTCCAATCCCATCCCTTTACATTCTTGCAACTTGCATGATTTACTTTCCGCTGCTCATATACTCTTGTCATGCTTGCTTGATATGTATTGTGAATGTCTGAACTTGTGCTAAAACTCCACTTCAACTTAAAGAATTTAAAAACTGCAACTTTTCTTGCTAAGAGTCTATTCACCCCCCCCCCCCTCTAGACACTTCTTCTCGATCCTTTCAATTGGTATCAGAGCATTGGTCTCCATTGCCTTGGTTTAAACACCTTTGGAGGAAGATGGATGAGTCTACGTTGGGGAGTCTTAGACATAGAGTGCCTATACTTGATGGAGAGTACTTTCATGAGTGGAAAAATGAGATGCTTGAGATTTTCAATGAATATCATTTGACCAAGTACATTACTACTCCTTGTGCTCGCATTATTGATCCTTTGCATCCCACACCCGATGAGGATCTTGACATGATTCGCAATCTTAGAACTATCAATCTTATTGTAAAAGGATTGCCTAAAAATTTGATTGCTAGCTTACCTACTCTAGATTGTGCTTACACCATATGGAGATTTCTAGAGGAACGATTTCCAAATTATTCCTTGAAAAATCTAGATGAGATTCTCCATAACACTACTAAAAAAAGACACATCCGTGACATTTTGGGCCGAACGAAAAAAAATCTGTCATACATATGACACTTCTATGACGATAATTGTGACAAAACCCGGTATCATCATAGATGTGGTGGGCTCCTAATTCTATGACAAAAAATCAAGACAGAAAATGGGCTTTTCGTCCTGGGCGGGCCGGAGACACAGCTGCATGACATTCTTTGGGCCGTCCATGACGGAAAAAACCATGGTAGAAACGAGGGCGAGGAAAATTTCGGCGAGTTCCCGGTTACGGTGGGAGGTTGGGGGCTGAGCGATGTGTGTTTCTCTCGTACACGTACGCGCGTGTGTGCGAGGCATTGGCTCTAACTGAACCCGAGCGAGGCGTTGGGCTCTAACTGAACTCGAGCGATTGCACTGCAGGCTACGCGTTACTGAACCCGAGCGATCGATCGATGGCTGTTAACTGAAACCGATCGAGCGATTCCTTCGCTACTGCTGCTAACTGAAGCTGATCGATGCTGCCTCTGGGATGAACAGTGAGTGTTGCGGGGGGGTGGGGTTGGATGAACAGTGAGCGGTGGCGTTGCCTCTGGATGAACAGGACCCCATGGTGTGGAGGGCTGGATGAACAGTAGATGGTGGAGGGGTGCCCGTGGAGGGGTGGTTGAACAGGACCCCGTGGTGTGGAGGGCTGGATGAACAGTAGACGATGGAGGGGTGCCCGTGGAGGGGTGGTTGAACAGTAGCCGATGGAGTAGCGCGCGGTGGAGGCTGCATGAACAGGAGCCCGTGGAGGCTGGAGGAGGTCGACGGTAGCCCGTGGAGGCTGGAGGATGTCGACGGTGGAGATGAACAGTATCCCGTGGAGTCCCGTTTTGCGGTACGCCACACCCCTCCCGATGAACAGGACCCCCGTTTCGACCGTAGGAGGTCAGTTTCGTCCGTTTTGCGGTACGCCACACCCCTCCCGATCAACAGGACCCCCGTTTCGACCGTAGGAGGTCCGTTTCATCCGTTTTGCGGTACGCCACACCCCTCCCGATCAACAGGACCCCCGTTTCGATCGTAGGAGGTCCGTTTCCTCCGTTTTGCGGTACGCCACACCCCTCCCGATCAACAAGACCCCCGTTTCGACCGTAGGAGGTCCGTTTCCTCCGTTTTGCGGTACGCCACACTCCTCCCGATCAACAGGACCCCCGTTTCGACCGTAGGAGGTCCGTTTCCTCCGTTTTCCGGTACGCCACACCCCTCCCCATGAACACGACGCATTCCGTTGCCTCCCCATGAACACGACGACGACGCTGTTTCTCCGTTCCGACCCAGCCATGTACACGAGCCCTGGCCGTACGTATGCGCGAGTAGGCGTTCGAGACCCCGCCCGTATGTACACATACGTGGCCGTATTTTCTTTCTTGCACCCTGGCCGCTGTACGTACATGTACATGCTACGTGCGCGCCTCTACTACAACACGTACGCGCCTCTACTACGACACGTGCGCGCCTCTACATCCACCAGTATATATGTACATACACGTTCACGACCAGAATGACAACGCTATGTACGCTTCGACCAGGTGGGTCCCGACTATCATGCACTTCCTTGCCTGCGAAGATGTAGCTGGTGGGTCCCAGCAGTCAGGGGGGCGAATCATTTTTTTTTTGCCCGGACGCACTTCCTTGCGTGCGAAGATGTAGCTGGTGGGTCCCAGCAGTCAGGGGCAAATGTTTTTTCGTGAAATACGGTGGCCCGTCCGGTGGGTCCCCGCTGTCAGGTGGAGGAATAATTATTTTGCACGTAATAAGGAGGCACTTCCTTGCTGCGGCCGTGGACCCAGCTGTCAGCCTCTCCACGTACAGTCCATGTCCGATGGAAGCCGTTCCTTGACCACGTTGACCACGCCGCGCCGAGAGCACCAGGGCGGTGGACGACGGCGAGGCCTAGGAAGGGGACGACGCGAAGCCGGGGAAGACGTGGCAGTGGATGCCCACGCGTAGAGGAGTACGAGGTTTTACTGGTTCGCTGCGGTGTGAGGATGCCGTCGCCGCAGAATAACAGGGGGTGTGGGTGAGTAGAGGGATGGCCTGGCCAGCGGTGGGAGTAGTAGGGGGCGGTGAGGCCTCCGCCGCATCGCATCCGGCCATGGGAGGCAGGAGCACGAGGCACGACCGGCGCTGGTTTGGGCGGCTGGAGTAAGAAGACCAGAGGTTGAAGAAGCACTACGGTCGTTGGATGGACATCGTAGGGTCACTGGAGCTAGAATCGTGCATATTGACTAAGTTGACAAAGCCCTCCGTCCCCGTCAACTTAGTAGGCCCACAAGTCAGTCTGCCACTATACTGGGTCCCAGCTAACAGGGGGAGTATTCATTTTTTTTGTGCGTTATAAGGAGGCACTTCCTTGCGTGCGAAGATATAGCTAGTGGGTCCGAGCTGTCAGGGGCGGTAATGTTTTTTTCGCGAAATACAGAGGCCCTTTCAGTGGGTCCCTGATGTCAGGTGGAGGAATCATTATTTTGCGCGTAATAAGGAGGCATTTCCTTGCGTGCGGCCGTGGACCCAGCTGTCGGCCTCTCCACGTACAGTCCACTTCAGATGCATGTCGGTCGTTGACCACGTTGACCAGGCCACGCCGAGAGCACCAGGGCGGTGGACAACGGCGAGGCCTAGGAAGGGAACGACACGGAGGCAGGGAAGACTCGGCAGTTGTTTCCCACGCGTAGGGGAGTACGACTATACGAGGGTTTACTGGTTCGTCTGCCGTCGCCGGACAATAACAGCAGGTGTGGGTGAGTAGAGGGATGGCTAGGCCAGCGATGGGTGTACGGTGGGGCGGTGAGGCCTGCACGGCAGCACAGCCGGCCGCGGGGAGGAGGGAGCAGGCAGTCCCGCCGGCGCTTGTTTGAGCGGCTGGAGCAGGAAGAGCAGAGATTCAAGAAGCACGACGGACGTTCGATGGACATCCAACAGTCACTGCTTGTGTGTCAACCTTTTTTTAGGAAAGCCTCAAATCTGTGGAAAACAGCATACAGCCCATCTGCCATTATTTCTAATAATTTACAACCCATTTGCTAATTCTTAAGGTTTTTTTCGGAGCCCATATTCTTTTTGTCAGCATTACAGCCCATATTGTGGCCACGGTTGACTAAACTTCTCTCACAAGCAAAACATGATCACACCTTAGTACTCTTTGGGTGTTAATCACATAGCGATGTGAACTAGATTATTGACTCTAGTAAACCCTTTGGGTGTGGGTCACATGACGATGTGAACTATGGGTGTTAATCACATGGTGATGTGAACTATTAATGTTAAATCACATGGTGATGTGATCTAGATTATTGACTCTAGTGCAAGTGGGAGACTGAAGGAAATATGCCCTAGAGGCAATAATAAAGTTATTATTTATTTCCTTATTTCATGATAAATGTTTATTATTCATGCTAGAATTGTATTAACCGGAAACATAATACATGTGTGAATACATAGACAAACAGAGTGTCACTAGTATGCCTCTACTTGACTAGCTCGTTAATTAAAGATGGTTATGTTTCCTAACCATAGACATGAGTTGTCATTTGATTAACGGGATCACATCATTAGGAGAATGATGTGATTGACTTGACCCATCCCGTTAGCTTAGCACTTGATCGTTTAGTATTCTGCTATTGCTTTCTTCATGACTTATACATGTTCCTATGACTATGAGATTATGCAACTCCCGTTTACCGGAGGAACACCTTGTGTGCTACCAAACGTCACAACGTAACTGGGTGATTATAAAGGTGCTCTACAGGTGTCTCCGAAGGTACTTGTTGGGTTGGCATATTTCGAGATTAGGATTTGTCACTACGATTGTCGGAGAGGTATCTCTGGGCCCACTCGGTTATGCACATCACTATAAGCCTTGCAAGCATTGTAACTGATGAGTTAGTTGCGGGATGATGTATTACGGAACGAGTAAAGAGACTTGCCGGTAACGAGATTGAACTAGGTATTGAGATACTGACGATCAAATCTCAGGCAAGTAACATACCGATGACAAAGGGAACAACGTATGTTGTTATGCGGTTTGACCGATAAAGATCTTCGTAGAATATGTGGGAGCCAATATGAGCATCCAGGTTCCGCTATTGGTTATTGACCGGAGACGTGTCTCGGTCATGTCTACATAGTTCTCGAACCCGTAGGGTCCGCACGCTTAAAGTTCGATGACGGTTATATTATGAGTTTATGTGTTTTGATGTACCGAAGGTTGTTAGGAGTCACGGATGTGATCACGGACATGACGAGGAGTCTCGAAATGGTCGAGGCGTAAAGATCAATATATTGGACGACTATGTTTGGACACCGGAAATGTTCCAGAAGGTTTCGGACATTTATCGGAGTACCGGGGGTTACCGGAACCCGCCCCCCCCCCCCCCCAGGAACTAATGGGCCTTGTTGGGCCCTAGTGGAGGGAGAGAGGGGCCGGCCAGGGCAAGAGGCGCGCCCCCTCCCCTTGAGTACAAATAGAACAAGGAAGGGGGGCAGAGCCCTCCTTGCCTTTTTCCTCTCCCACTCCTTCATTCCCCCTCCTTCTTGGACTAGGAAAGGGAGGGGCAAACCTACTTGGAGTAGGTTTCCCCCTCCTAGGGCGCGCCACCCCATTGGCCGGCCCTCTCATCCTCCCCCCTTTATATACGGAGGGGGGGCACCCCATAGACACAATAATTGATCTCTTGATCTCTTAGCCGTGTGCGGTGCCCCCCTCCACCATAATCCACCTCGATAATATCATAGCAGTGCTTAGGCGAAGCCCTGCGTCGGTAGAACATCATCATCGTGACCACGCCGTCGTGCTGATGGAACTCTCCCTCAAAGCTCGGCTGGATCGGAGTTCGAGGGACGTCATCGAGCTGAACGTGTGCTGAACTCGGAGGTGCCGTGCGTTCGGTACTTGATCGGTCGGATCGTGAAGACGTACGACTACATCAACCGCGTTGTGCTAACGCTTCTGCTTTCAGTCTACGAGGGTACATAGACAACACTCTCCCCTCTCGTTGCTATGCATCACCATGATCTTGCGTGTGTGTAGGATTTTTTTTGAAATTACTACGTTCCCCAACAGCTTCATCCAACAATACCGCCGAATCAAAGTAAGACGTTGGTGGTAAGTAGTATGCTTATTATCGCCCACAACTATTTGTGTTCTACTCGTACATATCATCAATGCATAGACCTGGCTCGGATGCCACTGTTGGGGAACGTAGCAAGCAATTTCAAAATTTTCCTACGCTCATGCAAGATCTATCTAAGAGATACATAGCAACGAGAGGGGAGAGTGTGTCCATGTACCCTCGTAGACTGAAAGCGGAAGCGTTAGGTTAACAAGGTTGATGTAGTCGAACGTCTTCACGATCCAACCGATCCAAGTACCGAACTTACGGTACCTCTGTGTTCAGCACATGTTCAGCTCGATGACGTCCCTCGAACTCTTGATCCAGCAGAGGGTCAAGGGAGAGTTCCGTCAGCACGACGGCGTGGTGACGGTGTTAGTGATGTGATCCGCGCAGGGCTTCGCCTAAGCACCACGACGCTATGACCGGAGGAGTAAACTATGGAGGGGGCACCGCACATGGCTAAGAGAACAATTGATGTGTCTTTGGGGTCCCCCTGCCCACGTATATAAAGGAGGGGAGGAGAGATGCCGGCGGCCAAGAGGGGCGCGCCATGGGGGGGGTCCTACTAGGACTCCCAGTCCTAGTAGGATTCCCCCCCCATTTTCCTTCCTCCACCGGAGGGAAAAGGAAGGAGAGGGAGAGGGAGAGGGAAAGGGGGGCGCAGCCCCCTCCCCCTAGTCCAATTCGGACTGCCATGGGGGGCCACCCCTTGCGGCGCTCCTCTCTCTCCACAAAGGCCCAATATTCCCCCGGGGGTTCCGGTAACCCCTCGGTACTTCGGTAAAATACACGAATCACTCGGAACCATTCCGATGTCCGAATACAACCTTCCAATATATGAATCTTTACCTCTCGACCATTTCGAGACACCTCGTCATGTCTGTGATCTTATCCGGGACTCCGAACAAACTTCGGTCACCAAAGCACACAACTCATAATACAAATCGTCATCGAACGTTAAGCGTGCGGACCCTAAGGGTTCGAGAACTATGTAGACATGACCGAGACACATCTCCGGTCAATAACCAATAGCGGAACCTGGATGCTCATATTGGTTCCTACATATTCTACGAAGATCTTTATCGGTCAAACCGCAC
The DNA here is from genome assembly GCF_002575655.3 of Aegilops tauschii subsp. strangulata. Classification (NCBI taxonomy): domain Eukaryota; kingdom Viridiplantae; phylum Streptophyta; class Magnoliopsida; order Poales; family Poaceae; genus Aegilops; species Aegilops tauschii. The sequence continues at coordinate 329,184,508 of NC_053040.3, forward strand.
AAGAACATACGTCATTCCCTTTGTCATCGGTATGTTACTTGCCCGAGATTCGATCGTCGGTATCATCATACCTAGTTCAATCTCGTTACTGGCAAGTCTCTTTACTCGTTCCGTAATGCATCATCCCATAACTAACTCATTAGTCAAATTGCTTGCAAGGCTTATAGTGATGTGCATTACCGACACGGCCCGGAGATACCTCTCCGATACACAGAGTGACAAATCCTAATGTTGATCTATGCCAACCCAACAAACACCTTCGGAGACACCTGTAGAGCATCTTTATAATCACCCATTTACGTTGTGATGTTTGATAGCACACAAGGTGTTCCTCTGGTATTCGGGAGTTGCATAATCTCATAGTCAGAGGAATAGGTATAAGTCATGAAGAAAGCAATAGCAATAAAACTAAACGATCATAATGCTAAGCTAAAAGATTGGTCTTGTCCATCACATCATTCTCTAATGATGTGATCCCGTTCATCAAATAACAAGACATGTCCATGGTCAGGAAACTTAACCATCTTTGATTAACGAGCTAGTCAAGTAGAGGCATACCAGGGACACTCTCCTTTGTCTATGTATTCACACATGTACTAAGTTTCCGGTTAATACAATTCTAGCATGAATAATAAACATTTATCATGATATAAGGAAATATAAATAACAACTTTATTATTGCCTCTAGGGCATATTTCCTTCAGTCTCCCACTTGCACTAGAGTCAATAATCTAGATTACATAGTAATGATTCTAACACCCATGGAGTCTTGGTGTTGATCATGTTTTGCTCGTGGAAGAGGCTTAGTCAACGGGTCTGCAACATTCAGATCCGTATGAATTTTGCAAAACTCTATGTCTCCCTCCTTGACTTGATCGCGGATGGAATTGAAGCATCTCTTGATGTGTTTGGTTCTCTTGTGAAATCTGGATTCCTTCGCCAAGGAAATTGCTCCAGTATTGTCACAAATGATTTTCATTGGACCCGATGCACTAGGTATTACACCTAGATTGGATATGAACTCCTTCATCCAGATGCTACGGTTACCAAAGTCTCATCATAGTCAACTCCTTGAACTTGTCGAAAACCTTTCACAACAAGTCGAGCTCTTTAGACAGTAACATTACCATCAACGTCAATCTTCTTCTTGAAGATCCATTTATTCTCTATGGCTCGCCGATCATCGGGCAAGTCAACCACAGTCCACACTTTATTCTCATACATGGATCCTATCTCAGATTTCATGGCCTCAAGCCATTTATCGGAATATGGGCTCATCATCGCTTCTTCATAGTTCGTAGGTTCGTCATGGTCTAGTAACATGACTTCCAGAACAGGATTACCGTACCACTCTGGTGCGGAACATGATTTGGTTGACCTACGAGGTTCGGTAGTAACTTGATCTGAAGTTTCATGATCATTATCATTAGCTTCCTCTCTAGTTGGTGTAGGCATCACGGGATAGGCTTTCTGTGATGAGCTACTTTCCAATTTGAGAGAAGGTACAATTACCTCATCAAGTTCTACTTTCCTCCCACTCACTTCTTTCGAGAGAAACTTCTTCTCTAGAAAGGATCCATTCTTAGCAACAAAGATCTTGCCTTCGGATCTGTGGTAGAAGGTGTACCCAGCAGTTTCTTTTGTATATCCTATGAAGACGCACTTCTCCGATTTGGGTTCGAGCTTATCAGGCGGAAGCTTTTTCACATAAGCATCGCAGCCCCAAACTTTAAGAAACGACATCTTAGGTTTCTTGACAAATCACAGTTCATACGATGTCATCTCAACGGATTTAGACGGTGCCCTATTTAATGTGAATGCAGTTGTCTCTAATGCATAACCGCAAAACGATAGTGGTAAATCGGTAAGAGACATCATAGATCGCACCATATCTAATAAAGTACAGTTACGACGTTCGGACACACCATTACGCTGTTGTGTTCCAGGTGGCGTGAGTTGTGAAACTATTCCTCATTGTTTTAAATGAATGCCAAACTCGTAACTCAAATATTCGCCTCGACGATCAGATCGTAGAAACTTTATTTTTTTGTTATGATGATTCTCCACTTCACTCTGAAATTCTTTGAACTTTTCAATTCAGGCTTGTGTTTCATCAAGTAGATATACCCATATCTGCTCAAATCATCTGTGAAGGTCAGAAAATAACGTTACACGCCGCGAGCTTCAACACTCATCGGACCGCATACATCGGTATGTATTATTTCCAATAAGTCATTAGCTCGCTCCATTGTTCCGGAGAATGAAGTTTTAGTCATCTTGCCCATGAGGCATGGTTTGCAAGTATCAAATGATTCATAATCAAGTGATTCCAAAATCCCATTTGCATGGAGTTTCTTCATGCGCTTCACATCAATATGACCTAAACGGCAGTGCCACAAATATGTTGCACTATCATTATCAACTTTGCATCTATTGGCATCAATATTATGGATATGTGTATCACCACAATCGAGAGTCAACAAAAATAGACCACTCTTCAAGGGTGCATGACCATAAAAGATATTACTCATATAAATAGAACAACCATTATTCTCTGATTTATATGAATAACCGTCTCGCATTAAACAAGATCCAGATATAATGTTCATGCTCAACGCTGGCACCAAATAACAATTATTCAGGTCTAAAACTGATCCCGAAGGTAGATGTAGAGGTAGCGTGCCGACGGCGATCACATCGACCTTGGAACCATTCCCGATCATGTTTACAAACTTCACAAAGCTCTTTATGGTCTTAAACAAGCTCCTAGAGCATGGTATAAATGCTTGACAAAGTTCCTTATTGAAAAAGGCTTTGAGATTGGAAAGATAGACTATACTCTTTTTACTAAAAGGGTTAATGGTGAGTTATTTGTATGCCAAATTTATGTTGATGATATCATATTTGGCTCAACTAACCCTCATTTTAGTGAGAAGTTTGGAAAGCTAATGTCGGAGAAGTTTGAGATGTCTATGATGAGTGAACTCAAGTTCTATCTTGGTTTGCAAATCAAGCAAACTAAGGAAGGCACCTTTGTCTCTCAAACAAAGTACACCAAGGACTTACTCAAGAGGTTCAACATGCAAGAAATCAAAGGTATGAAAACTCCCATGCCTACTAGTGGACATCTTGATTTAACTAAGGATGGTAAACCGGTTGATCAAAAGGTTTATCGCTCTATGATTGGATCATTATTATATCTATGTGCCTCTCGTCCCGATATTATGCTAAGCGTGTGCATGTGTGCACGATATCAAGCGGCCCCCAAAGAATGTAATCTTAAGGCTGTGAAAAGGATAGTGAGATACTTAATACATACACCAAATTTTGGCATTTGGTATCCTAAGAGGGACTCTTTTGATCTTGTTGGCTATTCCGACTCGAACTATGCCGGAGACAAGGTTGATAGAAAGTCCACTTCGGGTACTTGTCAATTTCTTGGTAGATCTCTTGTGTCTTGGTCTTCCAAGAAACAAAACTCGGTATCCTTATCCATTGCCAAAGCGGAATACATTGCCGTCGGTTCATGTTGTGCTCAATTACTTTGGATGACCCGAACTCTTAAAGATTATGGGATCAATGTGAAACATGTTCCATTGCTTTGTGACAATGAAAGTGCTATTAAGATTGCTCACAACCCCGTGCAACATTCTCGAACTAAGCATATTGAAGTTCGTCATCATTTCATTCGAGATCATGTTGCTAAAGGGGACATTGATCTTAAGCATGTTCGTACCGATAAGCAATTGGCGGATATATTCACCAAACCGCTTGATGAGAAAGTCTTTTGTCGTTTGAGAGGAGAATTGAACATCATTGATGCTTCAAACTTGGCGTGGGAACTCCATTTGGATACATGCAAGGCATGAATCTATGACTAATCCTTGATATTTCTCTTATGATGATATTCATATGTCTTGGATATATTTGCACCCTTGCATGTTATCTAACCCTTGTAGGTACTTGGATGAAACTAAATCTATGAGATTGCAACTCACTCACATCTTGAGCAATCTCTACATCACCAAGTCTCTACACAATGGTGGTGGATGACAAGGAAGCATGAAATCCTTCAACATATCCTTTGACGAATTATATATATATATATATATATCAAATTTCTTTTGGTATCAAGTTTCATGATTGTCATTTTGGATACACAAGTGCTCTTCCTTGCAAAAACTAACCCATGTAGGTAGATGAACTCACTTCCAAGTGGTGCTCCCGACTCTTGATGAGCTACATCAACCTCGAGCAACCCACACAAGTTCAGCTACATGACTAGGACCAACACCACCACCCAAGATATGTCATTCCATCTTAGAGAAGCTTAACCTCAAGTGATAGGTCAAAGCAACTCAACAAGATGAGAATACATCAAATGCTTAAACGAAAAATGGTAACCCCATTTTGAACTTAAATGATGAGTATGATATATGATCAAGTGTTCTCACTTGACTCCTTAGTCAATATACTCTAACATAGGTGACTTCGTCACCGCCCAATTCTAGATGAAGTTCTCTAGTGTTTCCTTGAGTTTTTGCATATTTCCCTTTGCATAGTTATTCCCTTTCTTTATCAAAAAAAAACTTCATCTAGATTTTCTTTTCTCTGTTTTTTGTTCTGCATTCCCTGCATCCAATTCCTTGCAAATTCTTCAGTTAATTCCTTGCAAATATTTGTGAGATCTTATTTGCCTAGTGAGCTGAGGTGACAAGTGTTCTCTCTGTGTTGAAATCGGACACACCGGTATGCCATTTTCGGTCAAACTGAAACCCTTCGGTGCTACCGAAGTAGACAACTCGGTGTCACCGATTTCTACGCAGAAAAGACCATTTGCCACATGTTCCTGCATTTTTGTTCCAGCTCCACTCGATGATCCCTGTCCTCTACCAGCATCACACTATATCTGCTGCTTTTCTCTTTGACTCAAGGACCAAACCTATTTTGACTCACACTCAAGAAGAACCCTTCTTGGAAATTGATGTCAAAGGGGGAGAGAGAGATCACATCAAAGCTTAATTCTTCGAAAGGAGGAAGAGAGAATACTTCAAATAGGAAGGAAGAGAGAAATCACATAAAAGCCCCAGATGCTTGGTATTCAAAGAGGAGAGAAGTCACATGTCTTTAGAGGGGGAAAGACATGTTCATGCTTGCTTTTTTGGTTTGCTCTGATTTTCTGTTCCCTATCTTCTCCCGGTATCCCTTACAAGATTCAGTGGGAGCAAGACATCTAAGGGAAGAAAATCTTCGAATTCATTGCATATCTTTACCTTTTGGGGACATGTCTATATATAATAGAGTATCCAGTGCTCACACTCTACATGTCATCCCAATCTTGGTACTCTTGTGGTTCCTTTTGTTTGCTCTGGCTAGTAGATGTATCTGTGTTATCTAACCTTGTTTACTCAGGTTCATCCCTTTCTAAGCCAAATCAAGGCCACAAGGTAAGTATATGCATCACACTCATGTGCATGAGGATTTCTTGCTGATGTCCATACTGTTTGCAAGGACTCATGAGCATGAAGGTACATTTCCTATACTTACATCTTTGCTCTAATGCATATAGCCAAGATACATGTAACACATTGCTTACTCTGTCATGCTTATGCATTCACATGCTCTGATATTCCATATTTACATGATTGCATACATATAGGGGGAGCCTATGCATGTTACATGCCTTTTTCAAAGCTTTACTTGTTATTCTCTATATCTTTATCTAAAGCTTTGATGTATGTTGTCATCAATTACCAAAAAGGGGGAGATTGAAAGCACAAGTGCTCCCTGGGTGATTTTGGTAATTAATGTCAACATATCTCTTGTTGGACTAATGCTTTCATCTAGTATGTTTCAGACAAGTTCAACAATGGAGTGGCGTGGACTAGAGGATGTGGAACCCCTTCAAGGTGATAAGGACAAAGGATTGGCTCAAGCTCAAAGCTCAGGACTCTACATTTTTCATTTTAGTGATCCAAGGTCACATTGAGTCCATAGGAAAGCCAATACTATTAAGAGGGGATGAGGTGTTGCTTAATGGCTTGCTTGCTCAAAGTGCTTAGTGATATGCTCCAAAACCCTCAACCACTTTCTCACATCCACATATGTCCCAAACCAAAAGTAAAACTCGGCCCCACCGAAACTTTCTATCTGGCGCCACCGAGTTCTCTTGACATAGCCACTGCTAGAAACCCTAATCAATTCAGTCTCACCGATGGGATCTCGGTCTCACCGAGATGGGCTTGCAAACTCTCTGTTGCCTATTGCATTAATTTCGGTCTCACCAAAATATGAAAATTGTCGTGGAATTGTCACGGCAGATGTCCTCAAGCTAGGACTTAGTCGTGGAGCCATCGCCGCTAGGAAGCTTGAAGGGGTTAAACGGGACAAGGAACACGAGGGTTTATACTGGTTCGGCCCCTTACGGTGAAGGTAAAAGCCTACGTCCAGTTGAGATGGTATTGATTAGGGTTTCGATGACCAGGGAGCTTAACTGCTATGCCTGGCTCTCGATGAGATCTTTCTTGTCCCTAAACCGCTGCCGGTTCGTCCGTTTATATAGGGAGGCGGACGCCCGGCAGCTCTCAGAGTCCCGGCCGGCTCATAAGAGTGTCCGGCTCGGACTCTCAACTATTCTTTCCTTACACTACAAGTTCTACCATAATGATGATTGTAACTACGGGCCTTAAGCCATATCCGGGTCTTAAGCCCATCTTTGGCCCACCGTCTTCTTGCTTGGCGCCGGGCTTCTGGCGATGACCATTATGAGTAACCCGGCCCCTCCTGGCGGGTGACTCTAAGGTCTATATCCTCAACAAAAATGGTCCCACCGAGTTTTCTTGGCCAACTCTCTGTTTTGCACATTACCCAAACCGGTCCCACCGAGTTTGTGTAATCAGTCCAATCGAGATAAGGCTTTACCCTAACCCTAGCACATCGGTCCCACCGAGTTGATCATGTCGGTCCCGCCGAAATGCCTAACGGTGACAATATGAACCAAATCGGTCCGACCGAATTTTCTGATTGGTCCCACCGAGTTTGGTGATTTATGTGTAACGGTTAGATTTTGTGTGGAGGCTATATATACCCCTCCACCCACTCTTCATTCGTGGAGAGAGCCATCAGAACATGCCTACACTTCCAACATACATTTTCTGAGAGAGAACCACCTACACTTGTGTTGAGGTCAAGATATTCCATTCCAACCACATAAATCTTCATCTCTAGCCTTCCCCAAGTTGCTTTCCACTCAAATCATCTTTCTAACAAATCCAATCCTATGAGAGAGAGTTGAGTGTTGGGGAGACTATCATTTGAAGCACAAGAGCAAGGAGTTCATCATCAACACACCATCTATTACCTTTTGGAGAGTGGTGTCTCCTAGATTGGCTAGGTGTCACTTGGGAGCCTCCGTCAAGATTGTGGAGTTGAACCAAGAAGTTTGTACGGGCAAGGAGATCGCCTACTTCGTGAAGATCTACCCTAGTGAGGCAAGTCCTTCGTGGGCGATGGCCATGGTGGGATAGACAAGGTTGCTTCTTCGTGGACCCTTCATGGGTGGAGCCCTCCGTGGACTCGCGCAACCGTTACCCTTCGTGGGTTGAAGTCTCCATCAACGTGGATGTACGATAGCACCACCTATCGGAACCATGGATAAAAATCTCCGTGTCTCCAATTGCGTTTGCACACTCCAATCCCATCCCTTTACATTCTTGCAACTTGCATGATTTACTTTCCGCTGCTCATATACTCTTGTCATGCTTGCTTGATATGTATTGTGAATGTTTGAACTTGTGGCTAAACTCCACTTCAACTTAAAGAATTTAAAAACTGCAACTTTTCTTGCTAAGAGTCTATTCACACCCCTCTAGACACTTCTTCTCGATCCTTTCACGGACCCAGTCCGTGTAGTTGCTACCATCATCTTTCAACTTAGCCTTCTCTAGGAACACATTAAAATTCAAGGGAACGGTAGCACGGGCCATTGATCTACAACATAGATATGCAAAAACTATCAGGATTTAGTTCATGATAAATTAAGTTCAATTAATCATATTACTTAAGAACTCCCACTTAGATAGACATCCCTCAAGTCATCTAAATGATACGTGATCCAAATCAACTAAACCATATCTGATCATCACGTGAGATAGAGTAGTCATCAATGGTGAACATCTCTATGTTGATCATATCTACTATATGATTCACGTTCGACCTTTCGGTCTCCAGTGTTCTGGGGCCATGTGTGTCCATTCTAGGCTCGTCAAGTTTAACCTGAGTATTCCGCATGTGCAAAACTTTCTTGCACCCGTTGTATGTGAACGTAGAGTCCATCACACCCGATCATCACGTGGTGTCTCAACACGACGAACTTTCACAATGGTGCATACCCAGGGAGAACACTTATACATTGAAATTTTAGTTAAGGGATCATCTTATAATGCTACCGCTGTACTAAGCAAAATAAGATGCATAAAAGATAAACATCACATGCAATCAAAATATGTGACATTATATGGCCATCATCATCTTGTGCTTTTGATCTCCATCTCCAAAGCATCGTCAAGATCTCCATTGTCACCGGCTCGACACCCTGATCTCCATCGTAGCGTCGTGGTCGTCTCGCCAACTATTGCTAACGCATAGTGATAAAGTAAAGCAATTACATGGCGTTTGCATTTCATACAATAAAGATACAACCATAATGCTCCTGCCTGTAACGCCCACGATGCGGCTATATCTCCCATGTGTCGAGGCACGACTAAGATGCATAACCACATTGTGGTTTTTGTCGCAAGAAGGGTCATCTTCACACAATCCCATGTAATGAACAAGAATGGGATAAAGAGTTGGCTTACAATCGCCACTTCACACAATACATAAATATAATTCATACATCATCCAAAATCCACACATAGACCGACTACGGTCAAAATCCAAATGAAAATAAGATAACCCCAAATGCTAGATCCCCGATCGTCCCAACTGGGCTCCACTACTGATCATCAGGAAAAGACACATAGTAACAACCACGTTCCTCATCGAACTCCCACTTGAGGTCGATCTCATCAACTGCACTGGCATCGTCGGCACCTGCAACTATTTGGTAGAATCTGTGAGCCACGAGGACTCAGCAATCTCACACCCGCGAGATGAAGACTATTTAAGCTTATAGGAAAGGAAGGTGTAAAGAGGTGGAGCTGCAGCAGGCAATAAGCATATATAGTGGCTAACGATCGCAAAAGAGAGCGAGAAGAGAAGCAACGGAACGGTCGTCATCTAGAAATGACCAAGAAGTGATCCTGAACTCCTACTTACGTCATTCATAACTCAAACCATGTTCACTTCCCGGACTCCGCCGAGAAGAGATCATCACGGCTACACACGCAGTTGATGTATTTTAATTGGGTCAAGTGACAAGTTCTCTACAACCGGACATTAACAAATTCCCATCTGCCTCATACCGCGGGCACGGCTTTCGAAAGATAATACCCTGCAGGGGTGTCCCAACTTAGCCCATTATAAGCTCTCACGGTCAACGAAGGATAAACCTTCTCCCAGGAAGACCCGATCAGTCTCGGAATCCGGGTTTACAAGACATTTCGACAATGGTAAAACAAGACCAGCAAAGCCGCCCGATGTGCCGACAAATCCTGATAGGAGCTGCACATATCTCGTTCTCAGGGCACAGCGGATGAGCCAGACGTCGGGTTGGCATAGACCCTGGTTGCCCAGGGGGCGCCGGACATCGCTCGGTTTGGGCCAACACTCGAAGGAGCACTGGTCCGGGGGTTAAAATAAAGATGACCCTCGGGCTCGCGAAAACCCGGGGAAAAGGCTTAGGTGGCAAATGGTAAAACCAAGGTTGGGCCTTGCTGGAGGAGTTTTATTCAAGGCGAACTGTAAAGGGGGTCCCATAAATCACCCAACCGCGTAAGGAACGCAAACTCAAGGAACATAATACCGGCCTGACAGAAACTACGGCGGCAAGAGTGGAACAAAACACCAGGCATAAGGCCGAGCCTTCCACCCTTTACCAAATATATATAGATGCATTAATTAAATAAGAGATATTGTGATATCCCCAACATATCCATGTTCCAACATGGAACAAACTTCAACTTCACCTGCAACTAGCAACGCTATAAGAAGGGCTGAGCAAAAGCGGTAACTTAGCCAAATAACGGTTTTGCTAGGAAAAGGATGGTTAGAGGCTGACATGGCAATATGGGAGGCATGATATAGCAAGTGGTAGGTAGCGCAGCATGGCAATATAGAAGCTTGATCCTCGTAAGCGTACTCAACAGGTTCCTCGTTCACGAACTCGTCTCCCAGCTCTACCCAAGACAAGAACACAAGCAATGGAACCACGATCAATCACGGGAAATGCACAAGCAACATGATGCAAAACATGAATGATATGCAAGACATGATAAGCGATGCATATGCGTGCTCCGGAAGGGAAAATGATGAACAAGGCAGTAACTTGGCAAACCAAGCATGCCACTGGAAAGATGAGATGATTTCGGTCGAAATCGATATAAAGATCACCGGAAACGGATGCACGGTTTGCAAATGGCAAGCAAAACAAGAATGACACGAATCTGCGATTAACAACATGATAGCACTTAGGATGCAACAAGTAACAATGCTACAGCACTCCAACATAGCAACAAAGCATATGGAAGTAATCTACAGGAGATGCTTGACAAAAGATGAACACTGAGCTACGGCTAGATCACAACATAACAAGCTCAACCAAGCATGGCAAAAGTGCAAAAAAATCAGGTACACAGACTTGGTGAAATTACTGGACATGACTGAAACAGCATCAGGTAGCAATGTTCAGAGCACGAAATCAACATGCTACAGGAACTTAACATGGTAAAACAAGGCATGGAAGTATTCTACTAAATGCATGTGACAAAAGTCCCTCAATGACCATAATCCAAAAAGGACCAGAAGATATAATGGCAACCATGTAAACATAGCAAGTTTCGTTAACAGGTTTCAGACTTAGCAGAAAACAGAGCATGGCAGAAACAACAATATGAAGGCATCTTGGTGAGCTTGATGCACTCACCAGAAGGCAATGAATGACAAAAAAAGCATACCTACAGAAAGATGGCATGTTTATGAAGCTATCCATGGCAAGAGCAAATACATAGCATGTATGAAACAACTACAACAAGCTTGGCAAAAATTGAATATCATGTTAAGAATCTGCCAGAAATATTTTATAGCAAAAGTAGAGCAAGATTGAGTCATTCTATGGCACTCCATAATTGAAAACAAGGGCAGGAATGGATCAACTACAATAATGTCTACAAAACATCCTTACTGAACATCTCCAAAATATGCATGGATCTCTCTGTAGCATCAAGTTTACATGGCAACAAAATAACAGCAGACAAAGACTTAGAGAAATCACTAAGTCCCTGAAATCAGAAACAATACGGAGCCTAGTTTGCATGCTTGTGCTAGTTACCACAGAGATCAAAAAAATACATGGCATACACCACTGGAAAGATGGCATAGCAGAAAACAAAACACATATAGAGCTCATGCCCATAAGATGCACAGATTAAATGCAACAAAATAACAAATCCTCAAGTTCTGATAAGTAACAGCAGATCACAGCAACTAGCACTCTTGAACCAGAGATTTGGGCATCAAGATGACCTCAAATGAACATGGTGCAATGGAACAAACTGAAGAGCATCACGAGGCGAACAATTTGATTTATTACACGCGCGAAACGGAGCTACATGCAGAGAGTTATGATACTATGAACATGGACACATATCGTCAAAATTCTAGGACAGAAAACGGGAGAGGGGGAAAAAGTCAACCCGAGCTTCTTCTCAGATCCGATCGGGTCTCGGGGCGGCAGCTCGCCGGAGCAGTGGCGAGACGCGGCGGCAGGCGACGGGGACGGCAGGCGCGGGCGCGGGAAGGAGCGGCGACCTCCGGTGGCCGGCGAGGACGGCGCCGACCGGGAGGCGGCGGCGGCGGCGAACTGCGTGGGGTGGCCGGAGCTGCTCCGGCTCGGCTCCGGCGGACGACGGTCGTGGGCGCGGCGGCGGTGGAAGGGCGGCGGCACGGTCGCGTGCGGGAGGAGGCAGGCGCGGGCGACTGGGCGCCGTGGGCCGCGGGGGCCGGCCCCGGGCTTCGGCGGGCCGCGGCGGCGCGGGCGTACGGGTGGCGGCCCGGGTGACGAGGCGGCGCGGGATTTGCTGAGGACGGCGGCGCGATTTCGTCCGGCTCGGACCGGACACGTCCGGCGGCGGCGGGGGAAAACTGCTAGGGTTGATCTGCGAATGTATTTCGGGAGGGGTGCAAATATATAGGTAGAGGGAGTTAGGAGAGTCCAAATGAGGTGCGGTTTTCGCCCACCCGATCGTGATCGAATGACCTAGAGCATGGTGATGACTTAGAGGGGTTTTGGGCTGTTTAGAGAGGGGGGTTTTGCTGCACACACAAACGGACTTTGCGGATGCCCGGTTAACCGTTGGAGTACCAAACGACCTCCAAATGGAACGAAACTTGACTGATGGTCTACTGGTGTTATACCAAGGCCACTTGACAAGCCTCGGTCCATTCCGAGAACGTTTAACACCCGTTCACGAAAAGAAACGAAAAAGGATGCGCCGGAGGAGGTGGGAGTGCCGGATTGCAAAACGGACAACGGGGAAATGCTCGGATGCATGAGACGAACACGTATGCAAATGCAATGCACATGATGACATGATATGAAATGCATGACATGAACAAAATGCAAAACGAAAGACAAAAACCCGACCACGGAGGGAATATCATAACACATAGCCGAAATGGCAAGAGTTGGAGTTACAAATATGAAAAGTTACATGCGGGGTGTTACACTACCGGTTGCCGATAACTTTTACAAAACATGGTCATCTCATACAACAACGTATATCACATCATGTCTTGACCATATCACATCACAACATGCCCTGCAAAAAATAAGTTAGACATCCTCTACTTTGTTGTTGCAAGTTTTATGTGGCTACTACGGTGTCGGGGATATACCCCACGGTATGACCCGACCGGAGTTATAACCCGGCTGGAACTTGGTAAAACCGGTAGACAATTATGGCAGACAGTTAAGACAAATGGCTAAGCCAGACGGTAAACCGACAGGTGGTAAACCGGCAGACAGTTAACCCAGATGATAACCCGGCGGATGTTAAGTCAGATCATAACCCGGCAGATGATAACCCGGCTGATGTTAAGTCATATCATAACCCGGCAAACAGTCATAACCCGGCAAACAGTCATAACCCGACAGATAGTCATAACCCGGCAGACAGTCATAACCCAGCAGACAGAGTCGCCTGGGGTTAATAAGCCCGGGACGTTAAGAAGCCCAAGATGTAAAGAAGCCCATGAAGAGAAGTCAGAATAGTTTAAGTCTTAATCCGAGTTGGACTCTACATGTAACCCGCCCCTTCAACTTATATAAGGAGGGGCAGGGCACCCGAAGAGGAGGGAAATTATCTCTAGGCTAGACACAACTAGGAGAGCCGGTTTACGGCGACTCCCTCATGAGCATAATGAGACCTAGCCATAAACAACATGTAGGGTTGTTACTGGATCAGTTTCCCGGGGCCCGAAGCTGTCTAAACCCTTGTCTTGCGTTGCGTCTCTCGATTCCAATCAACCCCTCTCAAGCTACCACATAGATGAATTGGCCTCACGACTAAGTCCTCACACTAGGACATCTGCCGTGACAATTCCACGACAGTTGGCGCCCACCATGGGGCCTGCGCACGGTGGTGTTGAGTTCTTGGAGAGATCTTAATTAGGGTTTCGAGAAACTCGTAAATTTCCGGATGAAGACAAGTCAATTTTGGAAGAAGCTTATTGCTTGCCGGGTCAGCATACGGAAGGACTTGCATCAACTCTAATCTCATCGGTTGAGATCAAGGAAATTATGTTGAGTCGCCATGGAGGCAACCCGGGCGTATCTATTTGAACCGATCTGCAGCGAAACCGATTTGAAGTATAAGGAACCGAGGGCTTGACCCTGGCTTGGTCATCACGTACTGTTAGCAAATCGGGGTCAAAGGAAAAAGACAGAAGGGCCACAACCCGAAGGGAGATACGGGTGTCGATTGGTAAAAGCAGCCACGGCCGCGACCCGGATTCCCCGTCATCGCCATGACCCGCCGCTCTGATTCGAGTCGCCGTCTCCGAAGTCGCCTCACTGCTAGGAAAGACATTGAGCTGGCCACGGTTCTGAGCCACCACGACCCGGAAGAGGATACGGCGCCTCACTGTTGTGACTCGCTCCGCCTCCGGCTTCCAATCCATCGGCCGTCTCCACTCCGGTCCGGCTTACTCCCGGCTGAGAGCCGTCCGCACCTGGACTCCGTCTCGCATCGACCGAGCCCCTCCGCCGTGAAGGCCATGACCCGCCCGTTCCAATTGCTGCGGGCGCCTCCGCTCGCCTCCACCTCCACCGGCCCGAGCCGGATTCCAGTTCCGCTACCGCGCGGGATCGCAGGCCGCGCGCCGTTTGACCCGTCTCCATCGAGCCGCCCCTGCCAGGTGCTGTCTTGGGCCGTCGCGGACGCGTCGAGCTGCTGTCGACTTATCTCTGCATCCAAAATCGCCTCCGTCGATTCAACTTCGAGGACTCCGCCTCTGCAGTGACGCGCACCGAATCGCCGCCGCCAGAGCTCGCCCCTGTGTCGCCAAACCGCTGCCACGGGTCGCTGCACTTGCAGGCTTGCTAAACCGCCCCGCCGACTCGATGCCTCTGCCATGGCCTCTCTCCAAACCGCCGCCGTGGATCGCTGCACTTGCAGGCTTGCTAAACCACCCCGCCGGCTCGATGCCTCTGCTATGGCCTCTCTCCAAACCGCCGCCGTGGGTCGCTGCACTTGCAGGCATGCTAAACCGCCCCGCCGGCTCGATGCCTCGGCGACGAGCCGCCCCCTCGGTGTTCAAACCGCTGTTTTTCATCACCGCGGCCATGAGCCGGCCACACCTCTGCCACGGTCTTTCGCCTCTGCTGCTGTAGTCACGAGCGCGTCCACAATCCGTCGTCGCCTCGTCAAACCGGCTGCGCCTGAACCGCCACCACCGAGACCTGCTGGAGTCGGCATCGCCGTTTGCCGCTCCACGGCCGCTTCCCCTCCGCTGCCGTATTGAGCCGCCCCGACGCGAGCGGTGCGGCGCCTCTACCACCGCGGGCTGCCTTCGCCTCGCCTTGTCGCCGCTTTAAACCGCCCGGCCCTCTGCCGTCGCTCCCGCTGACTCGCCGTGGTTCTCCCTTCCACCGCGGACTCGCTGAGCCGCCCCTCGCTCAGCTACACCTGCTGCTGTTCCTCTACATCGTGCCTAGCCGCACGCGCCGCTCCGCTAGTTTTCTTCAATACGGGGAGAAGTTTTAGGATCTTGTTTGAAGTACGCATTACTTTTGTCCTGAGGTTCTGAAGAGGCGCTACGGAGCAGGAGCTGGCATATTTGAGTGCAAGGATTATTCTGTACATACTTCTATCTGGTGTTCCTGCAGGACCTCAACGAGTGCTTGACTACTGCAGAAATTTTGATAGATCGCCTGAGGATTAGGGAAAATGGAGAGGCTCTAGATAAGCCACTTGACGTCACTTCTATCAGTCGAATGAAGCAGCTTTGCAGTAATGAAATTCAGTATAGCAAAGTTTGCAGGATGGTAATTTGGAGAGTCCAAACAGATGAGCCAAGAAACCTGCACAGGAGAAAACAGAGTCCATCATGACATGATAACAGCTGAATGAAGTTTGGTCAGATATCCCGACGGCACCGTTTAAAGCGCACTGCAACTCTTATCTTAGCACATCAAGCATTGTTGGCATACATCATACGTCTGATTACAGAAACAACGGCGAGGCGAAACGCTGCATAAGCATCTAGTGGCACAGGCCTACAGTAACACTAAACGAGCAACTTTAGCATTCTGATTGTTTCCGCGGTGGCTGCTTTGACAGACTCTCAAGGGTAAATGCTCCTAATTAACCCGTATCGCCCAACCATTACGGCACCAGACGGTGAGACCGAATAAAAAAGAGGAAGGAAAAAGAGGGCAGTGGTCGTTGGTTCTGTCAGGTGTACGCGTGCCTGCTGCCATTATGGCGTTAACTGAGGCAAAACGTCACGTCTCCTAAAGAAAAACAGCATAAGATCAAGGCTACTAGCGTGGCACGCCATGTAGTACTACTTTGGATTTGCTAAGGAAAAAAAAGTGGGGATTGCATCCCCACGTGGAAACCTCAATCATCCTACGCATTTGAAGACAAGAGGACCAGTATTACTACTCCTCTCAACATGGCACGATTTTTCAGATCAAATCATTTGTCAAAAGCCAAAGCAGCATCATGCAGTATCCAGCACCAGCATCTGCGTTCATCCGACAAAAACAAAATTAGGTGTTATCCCTCATATATATTTTATCTGGACATTTTAATTCCTATGAGCACCATTACACTTCCCTATTGGTGTTTTTATATACAGGAAAAATTATTGTTATACTGCGGGTATAAAGCACGCACTGGCAACGTTCTACAACGGCGTTTTCCTCCGTGTCACATTACCTGATGAACGGACGGCCGGTTCACGCATCCGCACCGGTTTACAACGCGGAGGACAACTTGCCTGTCCGCACCGGCCTATAATATCGCGGCTGATTCATCTGTCTGCTCCTATGGCGGACTCACCCATGATTAATTTCCGCTTCACTATGGTGATCATCAACTCCGCGGTGGATAATTTCTGGCCTAATATATCAGGTGAAATCCATCCAGTATATTTTTATATTATATATTGCTTTCTTTAAAAAGAGCAATTAATCCGTCTTGCAAAGTTATCTAATGCAGGACCCTAAATCGCCATATTGGCGCAAATTTAAAGGCTGTCAGAAAATTTCCGGCTTAAAAAGAAGGATTCCGGTTTAAAATCCGGCTCAAGGGAAAGCTGTCGGCCACAAAGCTTTGAAGCTCTCAATATCCGGTTTAAGAATTTCCGGGTCAAAAGAATAATCTCTCGCAAGATTCAAGTTCTCAGGAAAAATTAAAGGGACCAAAGAGAGTCTGTTGCAAAAGCACAACTCAAACATAGGTACCCTTTGGGCACAGCCCACAAAATCACTTGGGGCCTTGGTCGTATTCGAACCATAGCTACACATCTTAATCCGGCTATCAAGCCCATATCATAAGAGCACAGCTCTGGTTACCTCGGTAATCCGGCTATCAAGCCCATATCATAAGAGCACAGCTCTGGTTACCTCGGTAATCCGGCTATCAAGCCCATATCATAAGAGCACAGCTCTGGTTACCTCGGTAATCCGGCTATCAAGCCCATATCATAAGAGCACAGCTCTGGTTACCTCGGTAATCCGGCTATCAAGCCCATATCATAAGAGCACAGCTCTGGTTACCTCGGTAATCCGGCTATCAAGCCCATATCATAAGAGCACAGCTCTGGTTACCTCGGTAATCCGGCTATCAAGCCCATATCATAAGAGCACAGCTCTGGTTACCTCGGTAATCCGGCTATCAAGCCCATAAGAGCACAGCTCTGGTTACCTCGGTAACCCGGCTATCAAGCCCACACTATAAGAGCACAACTCTGTTTACCTTGGTAATCCGGCTATCAAGCCAGTATTATAATTTCATAAGAGCATAGCTCAGATTACCTTGGCAATCCGGCTATCAAGCCAATATTATAACTTCATATGAGCATAGCTCTGACCTACTTGGATTCTTAATGCCCGGGTTAAGGGGACCAAAGAGGGTCTGTTGCATAGCACAGCTCACACATAGGTACCCGGCCTTGATGGTTCAAAATATATCACTTGGGGGCTCCCTTCTTGGTTTGAAGCGCTAGTATACTTTGGATTGCGCAATGGGGATCATGCGCTTATAAATCATTGGGCATATTATTTAATTTTTTAATAGCCAACATGGCTGGATTTTATTATGGTTATAAATAACCAGTATTATGATTAAGGTTTTCAAAAGTCGCTTCAGCGCAATGATGATTATTTATCAATGGATATGATTTATTCTACAATGAAAGGAATAGTCCCGAGTCGCTGTAGGCTTGCGGCCCGACACTTGGGGGCTACATTATTTAGGTTGAGATCACATCAAATATGCAACTCCCATGTCACTGCCAGCATGCACCATGGCACTTGGGGGCTAATGCAAAGTCATTTTTTTCATCACCTTATTGAAGACCCGACTCATCACATTGTAATGAGCCGGCCCTTGGGGGCTACCAACTGCTCCTGTCAACAATTCAAGGTACACAAGACTTAATCCATTATATTGAAGGGTCCACTCCTTAGTTGGTAAAGCACAAAGCTCTTAACATTGTGGACGTGGGTTCAAGCCCCATGATGGGAGTTACATCATATGATGTTATTTTCAATGAAGTATATATAATGTCCCAGCTCAGTATTATCTTACTGAGCCGTCCCTTGGAGGCTACACGTTGCTGTTAAAGTCTACATGATCATATTTTCAAAGTCCTGCTCATTATTTGCATAATGACCCGGCCCTTGGGGGCTACACTGGTTGAAGTTTTTCTGAGCATCAGGCAATTACAAGTCCCAGGTTGCTGCAAGCATGACAACCCGGCACTTGGGGGCTACATATGTGGAATACTCAGTTCTGACTAGTGATTGAGATGAACAACCTAGATTTCTTCAAGCTTGTGACATTCATATTGAAGCAATTCTTAAGTTGTTACTACGTTACCTCCTTAAGACTTGGGGGCTACAAGTGATAGGCATATAAGAGGTATATTTTCAGGCTTGATGTTAACTACAATTATGACCCGGTGCCATCAATATTTGTAAATCGGCAATTTTGGCAATGATAAACCAGCAAGTTCTACATCCTTAAGCCGGCTGAAGATCAGATGAGTATTTCGAGGACCAATATTTTTGTTAAGCATTGGGAGCTGAATCAAATGAATTATTCTTCACAATATTTCTCTGTGACAAACCAATGTCAGCAAATTGATTATGAAGCTGGCCCGTTGACCCGGATTTTCTAGAAGAAGGAAATGACAAGGACTTAAGGATGATTAGGATCAGCTTAATATGGATAAATCCAAATTAAACTGGGGGCTAATGTCGGGGATATACCCCGCGGTATGACCCGGCCGGAGTTATAACCCGGCTGGGACTTGGTAAACCGGCAGACAGTTAAGGCAGACAGTTAAGGCAGACAGTTAAGGCAGATAGTTAAGACAGACAGTTAAGACAGATGGCTAAGCCAGACGGTAAACCGGCAGGTGGTAAACCGGCAGACAATTAACCCAGATGATTACCCGGCGGATGTTAAGTCAGATGATAACCCGACAGATGTTAAGTCATATCATAACCCGGCAGACAGTCATAACCCAGCAGACAGAGTCGCCTGGGGTTAATTAGCCCGGGACGTTAAGAAGCCCAAGATGTAAAGAAGCCCATGAAGAGAAGTCATAATAGTTTAAGTCTTAATCCGAGTTGGACTCTACATGTAACCCGCCCCTTCAACTTATATAAGGAGGGGCAGGGCACCCCAAGAGGAGGGGAAATAATCTCTAGGCTAGACAGAACTAGGAGAGCTGGTTTACGGCGACTCCCTGATGAGCATAATGAGACCTAGCCACAAACAGCATGTAGGGTTGTTACTGGATGATGTTTCCCGGGGCCCGAAGCTGTCTAAACCCTTGTCTTGCGTTGCGTCTCTTGATTCCAATCAACCCCTCTCAAGCTACCACATAGATGCGTTGGCCTCACGACTAAGTCCTCACACTAGGACATCTGCCGTGACAATTCCACGACATACGGGCTTCTAGCAAGAACCGTTATTACCTACGCATCAAAACCACAACGGTGATTTATCAAGTTTTTTTGTTTTAACCTTCAACAAGGACCGGCCGTGGTCAAATTCAATTCAACTAAAGTAGGAGAAACAGACACCCGCCAGCCACCTTTTTGCAAAACTAGTTGCATATCTGTCGGTGGAACCGGTCTTATGAACGTGGTCATGTAAGGTTGGTCTGGGCCGCTTCATCCAACAATGCCGCCGAATCAAAATAAGACATTGGTGGTAAGCAGTATGATGATCACCGCCCACAACTCTTTGTGTTCTACTCGTGCATATCATCTACGCAAAGACCTGTCTCTGATGCCACTGTTGGGAACGTAGCATGCGAATTTCAAAAATATTCCTACGCTCACGCAAGATCTATCTAGGACTTGCATAGCAACAAGAGGGGGAGAGTGTGTCCATGTACCCTCGTAGACCAAAAGCGTTTGACAACGCGGTTGATGTAGTCGAACTTCTTCTAGATCCGACCGATCAAGCACCGAACATACGACACCTTCGAGTTATGCACACATTCAACTCGATGACGTCCCTCGTCCTCTTGATCCAGCAAAGGTGTCGAGGAAGAAGATGAGTTCCGTCAGCACGACGGGATGGTGACGGTGAAGTGATCTACACAGGGCTTCGCCTAAGCACTACGAAGATATGACCGGAGGCGTAAACTGTGGAGGGGGGGAGCACACGGCTAACAATTGTTGGTG
Organism: Aegilops tauschii subsp. strangulata; assembly: GCF_002575655.3. Taxonomy (NCBI): domain Eukaryota; kingdom Viridiplantae; phylum Streptophyta; class Magnoliopsida; order Poales; family Poaceae; genus Aegilops; species Aegilops tauschii. Next base: position 329,205,098 of record NC_053040.3, read on the forward strand.
TGTGTTATAGGCGCCCCCTCCCCATGTATATATAGGTGGGAGGGGGAGGGGAGCTGCCATGGGGCACCCCAAGTAGGAGGAATCCTACTTGGGGTTCCTATCCCAATTCGCCCCCTTCCTTATTTCACCGGAGGGGAAAAGGGAAGGGAGGAAGGGAGGAAGGAAAGGGGGGCCGAGCTCCCTCTACCTTCTCCTATTCGGCCTCCTGCCTAACAGGGGGGGAGGCACCCCTTATGGGCTGGTGTTCTCCCCTCTTATAGCCCATAAGGCCCATTATTCCCCCCCCCCCTCGGGTTCCGGTAACCCCCCCGGTAGTCCGATAAATACCCGATACACTTCGGAACACTTTCGGTGTCCGAATACTATCATCCTATATATCAATCTTTACCTCTCGACCATTTCGAGACTCCTCGTCATGTTCGTGATCTCATCCGGGACTCCGAACAACATTCGGTCACCAAATCACATAACTCATATAATACTAAATAGTCATTGAACATTAAGCGTGCGGACCCTACGGGTTCGAGAACTATGTAGACATGACCGAGATGCCTCTCCGGTCAATAACCAACAACGGAACCTGGATGCACATATTGGTTCCTACATATTCTACAAAGATCTTTATCGGTCGAACCGTAATGACAACATACGTTATTCCCTTTGTCATCGGTATGTTACTTGCCCAAGATTCGATCGTTGGAATCTTCATAGCTAGTTCAATCTCGTTACCGACAAGTCTCTTTACTCGTTCCGTAAAACATCATCCCGCAACTAACTCATTACTCACTTTTCTTGAAAGGCTTCTTATGATGTGTATTACCGAGAGGGCCCAGAGATAGCTCTCCGATACTCGGAGTGACAAATCCTAATCTCGATCTATGCCAACCCAACAAACACCTTAGGAGATACCTGTAGAGCATCTTTATAATCACCCAGTTACGTTGTGACGTTCGATAGCACATAAGGTATTCCTCCGGTATTCAAGAGTTGCATAATCTCATTGTCAAAGGAATATGTATATGACATAAAGAAAGCAATAGCCAAAAAATTGAACGATCATAATGCTAAGCTAACGGATGGGTCTTGTCCATCACATCATTCTCCTAATGATGTGATCCCGTTCATCAAATGACAACACATGTCTATGGTTAGAAAACTTAACCATCTTTGATTAACGAGCTAGTCTAGTAGAGGCTTACTAGGGACACGGTGTTTTGTCTATGTATCCACACATGTATCAAGTTTCCAGTTAATACAATTCTAGCATGAATAATAAACATTTATCATGATATAAGGAAATATAAAATAACAACTTTATTATTACCTCTAGGGCATATTTCCTCCACTAAGGGCATCTCCAACGGCAACTCACAAATTTTGTCCCGCATCCGTCCGCGGACAGGGGATGACCAGTCCGCGGACACGGATGCGTGAGGCCGCCATCCAACGGTAGCTGCATACATTGCAAACTCTTTTTCAACAAACCGGATGAAATTCATGCAAACACGGCCGGATTTCATACAAACATGACGGGTTTCATACAAACTAGATGAAAACGGTAACATTTTGGACATATTTTAACTAAAAAGGTAAAACTATGTACACATACAGCCGCGTGGAGCTCCACTTCCACGACACGGATACACCACACTAGTCTACAACTGGCCGCGGCGGATCCCTTTGTCTTCCCCATGTCCGACAGCCCGCTAACCGGACTGCTGGGAGTCCCGGAGGCATATTCTTCCCCCATATCTTCCCTATGTCTGGCTACGTCGCTCATCGGAGTAGCCAAGAGTGTGCTTGAGCCAGAGGGGAAGGTGCTTCCATGGAGCCCAGACGGGTGTGGCCAGGTGTAACACCCCCAGTGTCATGCTACGGTAATCCCCTGTTAATGGTGCCATGTCATCATGTTACTGTTGCTAATCTTCACCTGATCCAAATCACAATTCTAATTCAAATCCAATTTAACGTCAAAATTCAAACTTCTCATACATGAAGTCTAAAATGTTCATCTTGTGCCATGTAATTCATAACAAATATTGGTGGTGAACCAACATTTTGCAAAATGTCTAAGTGGCCTAAACTGGATAAACAGTGGCTAAAACAAATAGTTTAAATGCCTTTTTTTAATTATAAAAGTGGCAAACTATTTCAAAAGCCTCACAATCCTTTTTGGCAGTGCCAACTAGTGCAATGTAATTATGTGGCCAAGTCCCACATTTTACAGAATCCTTTTGGGCAGCTCAAATATTGCAAAGCTTTTCTTTTGTAAAAAAATAGGAAAAGAGCAAAAAAAGGAGAAGCCCCCCCCGCCCCATTGGGTCTTAGCCCAGCAGGCCCAGCCAGTCGGGCAACGCCTCGGGGCCGTTTCCCCTTTCACTGCTGCAGCGACCGAGCGCGCTCCCGCCAGACCGCCTCGCCGGCGGCGCCGGAGGGGATAAGGGCAAAGCCACGGGCTCCCCTCGTCTCCCCAACCCCACTTGCCCCTCGCACTTCCCCTTATCCTCTCGCTCTCCCCTCTCTACCTCTCCCTCTCCGTCGATCTGGAGAAGGGGCTGGCGCGGCTGTCGCCGTTAGTACCCGCGGCCACCAGCCTCCCCGACGCCCCGGAGGACATCCAACAACTGCGCCGCCTTCTTCCACGTCGACTGAGCCCATCCGTGCGACTGGAGCTACACTGCATCGCCGCCACGCCCTTCGTCTTCAACCTTCGGATCGTCGGCGTTCGTCATCGATTCCGGCTACCACGCGCCCTCCTTGAGCTCGCTACCACTCCCTACAGCTCCACTGTGAGCTCGCCCTCCACTCCTCGCTCTCCCCTGTCCCTCTGCCTAGCCGTAGCCGCTCCACCGCATTGCCGACCTCCGCCGCCCGCCATGGTCGCCGTCCGCGCGCCGTGCGCGCACCCGCACCCCCGCGTGAGTCACTGGCGCCCTCCAGGGCGCGCACAGCACCAAGCCGCAGCCCCAACCGCACGCCTAGGCCGCTCCCGCTGCGATTCGAACGGGGCCCGAGCGCCACCGCCGCTCCCCGTCGCTGCTCCGGCCAGCTCCGTTCACCCCAACGTTGCCTACTACCACCACTTCACGCGGCGTCCACCCGACATTCAAAAGAGCCCACCCACGCCTCCGTTCGTGCCCCCTGTCGTCGACTCCATCCTCGCCCAACTCCAGCGACCGCAAACCTCGACGTCGGCGATGCCCCGGTCGTCCCCGACGCCGGTCATCGTCACCATCGTGTGCCCGGCATGGGGCCGCACCCTTAGGTCCAAGCCGCAGGTCCGAAGGCCCCCTGTAGCGCGGCTCCGGCCAACTCCGGCAGGGCGCCTCCATTGCCTTGGTCGCCGGAGCCACTCCGGCACCTGCCCGCCGACGTGGCCACTCCGGGGCCACCCGCTGGGTCGCTGACCAGTGGTCCCTACTGGCCCCGCCTTAACCTGTTGAACGGTCAGCTCTGCTGACTGGACCAGCCCAGCTGCTGACAAATGGGCCCCACCTCCACTAAATAGCTAAAGGATTTTAAAATAAATTAATTAGCTTAACTAGACACTGACAGGTGGGCCCAGTAGTTTTACTAACTAAATTTAGATTAGTTTGAACTCTGTTTAACCCACTGTCTATGACAGGTGGGTCCCGCATGTCAGTTTTGACAAGTCAACCAGACTGTTGACTGCTGACGTCACACATACGTCATGCTGGCATCATATTCCTTTTCTGTTAATTTTAAAATAATTTCAGAATAATGTTCAAATCTTTGAAAAATCATAGAAAATAAATCGTAGCTCGGATGAAAATGTTTTCTACATGAAAGTTGCTCAGAACGACGAGATGAATCCGAATACGCGGTCCATTCATCTGTCACATGCCTCTAGCATGCTGATCATGGAACATTCCCCCTCCGGTCATCTGTCTAACACAAGTCCGGTACCGGGAATACATTCCCGGTTGATTTTCCCCCTTCACCTATATCCTTCAGTACTACGTTAGGTCGACCCTAGTTCTGATTTCCGTCTTGTTATGCTTTGTGATGCTTTGTTTGCTTTATATTTATTGTTTCTTCCCCCTCTTCTCTCCGGTAGACCCCGAGACCGATGCCGCCCCTGTGATCGACTACGTCGACGACGACCCCTCCTTGCCAAAGCTACCAGGCAAGCCCCCCCTTTGATCATCCCGATATCGCCCATTCCTTTCTCTCATGCTTGCATTAGATTTTGCTACTGTTATTGTTTGCTCCTATTCTAATGCATAGCCTGCTTTTGTAACCTGCTCATTGTACCTTACCTACTTATCCTAAACTGCTTAGTATAGGTTGGTTAGTGATCCATCGGTGACCCCCACCTTGTCCCAGTTGCCCCGCTTTATGTTCGAAGACCCGATCAACGGGATCGAAGACCAGGCCCTGGCACCGCACATCACTTTCCCTTAGTTGCTCGACACTACTGGGTTACTATCAAGTGCCGAGGGTGAGACCTCTACAGCACTTCTGATGTTAACCCTGTAGTGTAGCTATTCGGTCATGGTCATCGAGGGTGATTCCGCCTTAACCACTTCCGATACGAATCTGTCGTGCAACCCCTCAAGTGTGAACCTCGGGGGTGGTTCCTCTTACGTTCACCTTGATGATTACGTCGAGTGGAATTCACCAGGGGTGATTCCTCGGGTTTTCCCCTTGATGCTTGGACACACCGTTACTATGGTTACTATGACTTTACACTGAACCATGTTACTAAAGACGGGTCGGCCCTGAGGGGTACCCGCGCGAGCTTAATTACGGGTGATGTGGAGACAGGTTGACCTAGAGGGTGCCCGCGAGATAATTACGAGGCGTGGCCGGGCATTCCTAGCCCTTGCCGCAAGTCCTCCAGACGGGGCGACGGGGTCACATCTTTTGTGAGTCTCTGCTTGTTACCGCGCGATCCTAATCCACTACGATTTGGATATTTGATCTGAGGGGCCTCTGGCCTGATAGCACTAACCATCACGTGGGCATAGTATGGGCGTTCTGCCTCGTATGCATCAGCCGAAGCTTAATAGACGTCATGCGACTGAGCGTTGTGCGCCGGGTTGGATTGGTAAGCTCTCGCCTTTTTTTAAGGAGGTAGCTAGGTCTGCTCACCGGCCGCCCACGCAACATGCAGGAGTTCCCGGGGCGATGGCCCATGACCCCTGGGGGCATAGGTTTAGTCCGGTGTGCTTGACCTCTCTATTAAGCCTAGGTCGGGTTGCGGCGTATTGTTTGGCCGAGGCCGGGCATGACCCAGGAAAGTGTGTCCGGCTGGAGTTAATCGAGCGTGGTGGGTAAGTTGGTGCACCCCTGCAGGGAAGAAAACATCTATCGATAGCCTGTCCTACGGTAACGGACACTTGGAGTTGTATCCCGATCGATACAACTAGAACTGGATACTTGAGATGAGACATGGATATGAGAATTGGATTATGATTGGAACTGGATAGTATGGCTCTGGGATTGCTTTCTCGCAGGGAGTCAAGAAAGGATCTCTGGCCGAGGTTGATAACACTTCTACTACTTTACTTTATGCTATTCTACTCCCTCCGGTTGCTGCAAGATGGTGGTTTCCAGAAGATGCTAGTCTTCTATAGGCTAGGCTTTCCCCTTCTCTTCTGGCATTCTGCAGTGCAGTCCACAGATACAACCCTTTTCATTGATACCGATGCATATGTAGTGTAGATCCTTGCTTGCGAGTACTTTGGATGAGTACTCACGGTTGCTTTCCTTCCCCTTTCCCCCCTTTCTTCTTCTTTCCGGTTGATGCAACCAGATGGTGGAGCCCAAGATCCAGACGACACCACCGATGACTACTACTACCCCAACGGTGCTTACTACTACGTGGAGACCGCCGACGGTCAGGAGTAGTTAGGAGGCTCCCAGGCAGGAGGCCTTGCCTTTTCGATCGTTGCTGTTTTTGTGCCAGCCTTCTTAAGGCAAACTTGTCTAACTTATGTCTGTACTCAGATATTGTTGCTTCTGCTGACTCTTGTGTTTTCGAGCTTATGTATTCGAGCCCTCGAGGCCTCTGGCTTGTAACATAAAGCTTGTATTATTTTAAATTTGTGTCTAGAGTTGTGTTGTGATATCTTCCCGTGAGTCCTTGATCTTGATGGTACACATTTGTGTGTATGATTAGTGTACCATTGAATCGAGGGCGTCACAACTTGGTATCAGAGCCGACTGCCTGTAGGTAGCCCCCTTTCCAACTCCTTGGCCGAAGTTGAGTCTAGTCACTTAAAAAAATTTACTAACATGGTTGTGTGGCTTATGGGCCCACGTCGCCAATTGGGTGGTATTAGGATCTTTTTATTCCTCGTCTATACTCTGGGACTCGATCTCTCATCTATTCGGGTTAAAGATTTTACTAACTCTGACTCTAGGATCTCGTAACCACTTCCTCCTGAAGAGCCCCTTCACTACAGATGATCGCTTGCTTCGCCACAAGATTCTGCAGATACTCCTCGATGTTTCCCGAGACCCTGTGCCCACTGCTTTGCAGTTCCTGACCATCGATAATCCCCGTGAATAACATCCTTGCCGCTTGTACATTCTTCCCCAGTTGTTCCTGTTGTTACAAGATACCCCTAGTACTCTCCGTTGTTTCGAGAATCCTTTGTGCCTTCTGCTTTGCAGCTTCTTTTGCACTGCGGATAATTCACTTAACCGGGGTTCGTTCATCCCCAGTTGTTCATATGCTTTCCAAAATACCTGAAAATGCTATCCGATCTTTCAAAATCCTCTGCAACCTATTGCTCTTGATTCTCCTTGCCTGCTTGCATTAAGATTAATTCCATATGTCTAGCAATATTCTTTAAAATTCTTTGTGATTAACATTCTGTTCCTATGGATTCAGCGTGTGTGTGAATACTCGCAATCATCAATTAATCCTTGGAAATTTTCTTTCCGGCTCAGACATCCTTCCAGATATGAGCTGGTTCTTGCCCAATCCAGATTTGATCGGGTACACCTCTAAGTCTATTCAACTTACTCATCTTTTGATCAGAGCCTCTGCTTCTGATCCTTCGTCTTGAAATCATAATTTCCTTTGTACCCAAGCATCGAATCATTCAGACATTTCTATAAGCCGATGCCTTTGCATCCCCTTCTTCATCTGATTGATTACCGATACTCACATCAACTCTGTCGTGAATCGCCAGATCCATTGCTGGGTTGTTATCCGACAATGTCCTTCACATCCAAAGTCTTGTGAGTTTTTCCCTGATACATAATACCTTCGGTAAATTGTATCATCTGCTTTGACTCCGATACACTGCTTTTGAACTCGTATCTTTTGCTTGGTTGATGGTTGTATAGATTCGTAAAAATGCCCCGATGGGTTGAACTTATGCCTTCCATAATCCGTGTGAACCCGAGAGTTCTCACGAGTCTTACTCTTCTAGTACTTCGCCAGGTAAATCCTCTGCACTACAATTATTCAAAAAACGAGGAGTGAATGAAAGGTTATGCATTGAAGAAGTGGGAGTCGACCTTGAACCTTTGTGTTCATGCCCATGGACCCGATGTAGAACTTATCATGGAAGCTGCTCATAAAAATGATTACCCCATGTTATAAGTTCATCTTGTATCGGTGGTTTGATCATTCATAACCGTGGTTCCAACTATAGTTTCTCCTTAATTCCATTTCCCGGACAAGTTAAAATACTTGTCTTCTGCAGATCATTTCATCTGTCCAACCTCTATTTTTGATCTACCTCGAGTATTGCCCCTTGTTATCTCGAGGATATTGTGTCATTGCACTACCTCTTGTGAATTCTCATTGGAATGATACTCCATCACATCATTCCTAGCCTGATCGGCTATATCATTATCGTGCTAATTTTAACTGTGCTACCCGGTCCTTCTTCCCGGAGCACAACTTCCGACGACGAGCTAAGCTTACGTCGATCTTCCTCATCCTATCATTTCATCTCGAACAACAAGTTTGATTTCGAGCTTGTGTCGAATCCGTGGTTCTCATAGCCTTTCACTTCATCTACCCTTTTTGTTTGTTGTCGTCGCTGCTCGATGACATCTTCCTAGAATCTCCCGACAAAATTTGTCATGATCACCGTCAACACTTTGATTTGTTCAGAGATGTCAATCGAATTCATGTTGAGAAATACCATCCTTGCTATTCGATGATTTGTGATATCATCGACGACATCCTTGACTTTCTGCCAACGCAGACCTGGTTGTGTTCGGTTATTCCTTACGTTCCAAGATAATCTTGGAAATGTTCCTTTGTATCTCTTGTGATCTTTAGATCCAACCTTACTAGAAACACCAGATCAATGCTACCACGAAGCATGACTGTGGTATTCCAAATATCGACAAAAACATTGGTAGCACATTACCAAAGGTTCTGGATCTATCATCCGGTCACCGTTGTATGGGTAAAACTCATAAATTCCTTGCCCCTTTGTCTAAATGGTTTAATACTTGGAGCCCTATCATGCTCTGCCTTTCCTTGGGAAAGTTATACTCCAATACTTGGGTATAAACACCTTTCCTTTCCATTGGTCTGATTATCATAATAATCACATTTTCCTTTCCATTGTTTTGTTTCACCTTTCTTGTAATCTAACTTGTCTGAGCAAAGATAATTCCCTCGATGTACAAGCTCTGTCAGTAAGACCTTGTTACTATTGTTGATGACTTTCCGGTAGCCACCGATGGATGAGAACTTTGCATATTGGTCCACCTCGTCTTAACGAGCAGGAAAATGGTTCTCTTCGTCCCTCGCCCTTGGTACCAACATTGTTGCCAACATTGACAGTCTATGCTCTGACATGCCTTGCTATCATCGCCCTTCCTACTACTTTAACCCACATGGTGGGCCCATAACCCACAATTCCACAGGATCGAAACCTGACTCTACCGTACACCCCTGTTTCCAAAGTTATTCCTCACACTTGGCTTCATATGCTAATCACGAGCCACCTTCTTAGAGATGATCAACTCTTGTATCAAACACAATCTTATTTCTGTTGTTCTAAAACCCTTTCACCTTTTTATTAGGCATCGAACGATTGGCTGCTCGCTTGAAACTTCTTATGGCACCTTCATACTTTGCTCTCGATGTTTTATTAAGTTTCAACTCGAGAGATACTTTCGCCTCATTCCCTGAATTGTTCACCAGATAATTAACCCTATAAGGGTCAGTTCTCTCGAAGTTACTCTTTACTTCCCCACTTAAATCTCGGGACGAGATTTCTTGTAGTGGAGGAGATTTGTAACACCCCCAGTGTCATGCTACAGTAATCCCCTGTTAATGGTGCCATGTCATCATGTTACTGTTGCTAATCTTCACCTGATCCAAATCACAATTCTAATTCAAATCCAATTTAACGTCAAAATTCAAACTTCTCATACATGAAGTCTAAAATGTTCATCTTGTGCCATGTAATTCATAACAAATATTGGTGGTGAACCAACATTTTGCAAAATGTCTAAGTGGCCTAAACTGGATAAACAGTGGCTAAAACAAATAGTTTAAATGCCTTTTTTTAATTATAAAAGTGGCAAACTATTTCAAAAGGCTCACAATCCTTTTTGGCAGTGCCAACTAGTGCAATGTAATTATGTGGCCAAGTCCCACATTTTACAGAATCCTTTTGGGTAGCTCAAATATTGCAAAGCTTTTCTTTTGTAAAAAAATAGGAAACGAGCAAAAAAAGGAGAAGCCCCCCTGCCCCACTGGGTCTTAGCCCAGCAGGCCCAACCGGTCGGGCAACGCCGTGGGGTCATTCCCCCTTTCACTGCTGCAGCGACGAGCACCCGAGCGCGCTCCCGCCAGACCGCCTTGCCGGCGGCGCCGGAGGGGATAATGGCAAAGCCACGGGCTCCCCTCGTCTCCCCAACCCCACTTGCCCCTCGTGTTGGGGAACGTAGCAATAATTCAAAATTTTCCTACGTGTCACCAAGATAAATCTAGGAGATGCTAGCAACGAGAGAGAGGAGTGCATCTACATACCCTTGTAGATCGCGAGCGGAAGCGTTCAAGAGAACGGGGTTGATGGAGTCGTACTCGTCGTGATCCAAATCACTGATGATCCTAGCGCCGAACGGACGGCACCTCCACGTTCAACACACATACGGAGCAGCGACGTCTCCTCCTTCTTGATCCAGCAAGGGGGGAGGAGAGGTTGATGGAGATCCAGCAGCACGACGGCGTGGTGGTGGAACTAGCGGATTCCAACAGGGCTTCGCCAAGCGCTGCGGGAGGAGGAAGATGTGTCACGGGAGGGAGAGGGAGGCGCCAGGGCTTTTTGCGGCTGCCCTCCCTTCCCCCCACTATATATAGGGCCAAGCGAGAGGGGGGCGCGGCCTTGGCCCTTCCTCCAAGGAAGGGTGCGACCAGGGAGGAGTCCATCCTCCCCAAGGCACCTAGGAGGTGCCTTCCCCCTTTAGGACTCTCCCTTTCCCTTATCTCTTGGCGCATGGGCCTCTTGGGGCTAGTGCCCTTGGCCCATATAGGCCAAGGCACACACCCCTACAGCCCATGTGGCCCCCCGGGGCAAGTGGACCCCCGGACCCCTTTCGGCACTCCCGGTACAATACCGATAATGCGCGAAACTTTTCCGGCGACCAAAGCAAGACTTCCCATATATAAATCTTTACCTCCGGACCATTCCGGAACTCCTCGTGACGTCCGGGATCTCATCCGGGACTCCGAAAAACTTTCGGGTTACCGCATACTAATATCTCTATAACCCTAGCATCACCGAACCTTAAGTGTGTAGACCCTATGGGTTCGGGAGACATGCAGACATGACCGAGACGACTCTCCGGTCAATAACCAACAGCGGGATCTGGATACCCATGTTGGCTCCCACGTGTTCCACGATGATCTCATCAGATGAACCACGATGTCGAGGATTCAATCAATCCCGTATACAATTCCCTTTGTCAATCGGTACGTTACTTGCCCGAGATTCGATCGTTGGTATCCCAATACCTCGTTCAATCTCGTTACCGGCAAGTCACTTTACTCGTTCCGTAACGCATGATCCCGTGGCTAACTCCTTAGTCACATTGAGCTCATTATGATGATGCATTACCGAGTGGGCCCAGAGATACCTCTCCGTCATACGGAGTGACAAATCCCAGTCTCGATTCGTGCCAACCCAACAGACACTTTCGGAGATACCTGTAATGCACCTTTATAGCCACCCAGTTACGTTGTGACGTTTGGTACACCCAAAGCATTCCTACGGTATCCGGGAGTTGCACAATCTCATGGTCTAAGGAAATGATACTTGACATTAGAAAAGCTCTTAGCAAACGAACTACACGATCTTGTGCTATGCTTAGGATTGGGTCTTGTCCATCACATCATTCTCCTAATGATGTGATCCCGTTATCAATGACATCCAATGTCCATGGTCTGAAAACCATAACCATCTATTGATCAACGAGCTAGTCAACTAGAGGCTTACTAGGGACATGTTGTGGTCTATGTATTCACACATGTATTACGGTTTCCAGTTAATACAATTATAGCATGAACAACAGACAATTATCATGAACAAGGAAATACAATAATAACCATTTTATTATTGCCTCTAGGGCATATTTCCAACAGTCTCCCACTTGCACTAGAGTCAATAATCTAGTTCACATCACCATGTGATTAACACTCAAAGTTCACATCGCCATGTGACTAATACCCAAGAGTTTACTAGAGTCAATAATCTAGTTCACATCACCATGTGATTAACACTCAATGAGTTCTAGGGTTTGATCATGTTATGCTTACGAGAGAGGTTTTAGTCAACGAGTCTGCAACATTCAGATCCGTGTGTGCTTTACAAATCTCTATGTCATCTTGTAGATGCAGCTACCACGCGCTACTTGGAGCTGTTCCAAATAACTGCTCTACTATACGAATCCGATTTACTACTCAGAGTCATCCGGATTAGTGTCAAAGTTTGCATCGACACAACCCTTTACGACGAACTCTTTCACCACCTCCATAATCGAGAAAATTCCTTAGTCCACTAGTTACTAAGGATAAGTTCGACCGCTATCATGTGATCCATTCCTGGATCACTCTTGTACCCCTTGACTGACTCATGGCAAGGTACACTTCAGGTGCGGTACACAGCATAGCGTACTGTAGAGCCTACGTCTAAAGCATAGGGGACGACCTTCGTCCTTTCTCTCTCTTCTGCCGTGGTCAGGTCTTGAGTCTTACTCAATACTCACACCTTGTAACACAGCCAAGAACTCCTTCTTTGCTGATCTATTTTGAACTCCTTCAAAATCTTGTCACGGTATGTATTCATTTGAAAGTACTATTAAGCGTTTTTGATCTATCCTTATAGATCTTGATGCTCAATGTTCAAGTAGCTTAATCCAGGTTTTACATTGGAAAACACTTTTCAAATAACCCTGGATGCTTTCCAGAAATTCTACATCATTTCTGATCAACAATATGTTAACAACAAATACTCATCAAAAATTCTTTAGTGCTCCCACTCACTTCTTTGGAAATACAAGTTTCTCATGAACTTTGTATAAACCCAAAATCTTTGATCATCTCATCAAAGCGTTCATTCCAACTCCGAGATGCTTACTCCAATCCTTAGAAGGATTGCTGACCTTTGCATACTTGTTAGCATCTTTCAGGATTGACAAAACCTTCTGGTTGTATCACATACAACCTTTCCTCAAGAAAATCGTCGATGAAACAATGTTTTGACATCCTATCTGCAAGATTTCATAAATAATGCAGTAACTGCTAATATAATTCTAACAGACTCTTAGCATTGCTACGAGTGAGAAAGTCTCATCGCAGTCAACTCCTTGAACTTGCCGGAAAACATCTTAACGACAAGTCGAGCTTTCTTAATGGTGACACTTACCATCATTGTCTGTCTTCCCTTTAAAATCCATCTGTACCCAACAGCCTTACGACCATCAAGTAGTTCTTTCAAAGTCTATACTTTGTTTTCATACATGGATCCTCTCGGATTTTATGGCCTCGAGCCATTCGTCGGAATCCGGGCCCACCATCGCTTCTCCATAGCTCGTAGGTTCATTGTTCTCTAGCAACATGACTTACAAGACAGGATTACGTACCACTCTGAAGTAGCATGCATCCTTGTCGTCCTACGAGGTTTGGTAGTGACTTGATCCGAAGTTTCATGATCACTATCACAAGCTTCCACTTCAATTGGTGTAGGTGCCACAGGAACAACTTCATGTGCCCTGCTACACACTAGTTGAAGTCATGGTTCAATAACCTCATCAAGTCTCCACCATCCTCCCACTCAATTCTTTCGAGAGAAACTTTTCCTCGAGAAAGGACATGTTTCTAGAAACAATCACTTTGCTTCCGGATCTGAAATAGGAGGTATACCCAACTGTTTTGGGTATTCTATGAAGATGCATTTATCCGCTTTGGGTTCGAGCTTATCAGCCTGAAACTTTTTCACATAAGCGTCGCAGCTCCAAACTTTTAAGAAACGACAGCTTAGGTTTCTCTAAACCATAGTTCATACGGTGTCGTCTCAACGGAATTGCGTGGTGCCCTATTTAAAGTGAATGCGGTTGTCTCTAATGCCTAACCCATGAACGATAGTGGTAATTCGATAAGAGACATCATGGTATGCACTATATCCAGTAGGGTGCAGTTATGATGTTCGGACACACCATCACACTATAGTGTTCCAGGCGGTATTAGTCGTGAAACAATTTCCACAATTTCTTAATTGTGTGCCAAACTCGTAACTCAGATATTCATCTCTATGATCATATCATAGACATTTTTATCCTCTTGTCACGACGATCTTCAACTTCACTCTAAAATTACTTGAACCTTTTAATAATTCAGACTTGTGTTTCATCAAGTAAATATTCTCAGCATCTACTCAAATCATCTGTGAAGTAAGAACATAATGATATCCACTGCGTGCCTCAGCACTCATTGGACTGCACACATCAAATGTATTCCTTCCAACAAGTTGCTCTCTTGTTCCATTTCACTGAAAACGAGGCCTTTCAGTCATCTTGCCCATGTGGTATGATTTGCATGTCTCAAGTGATTCAAAATCAAGTGAGTCCAAACGATCCATCTGTATGGAGTTTCTTCATGCATATATACCAATAGACATGGTTCGCATGTCTCAATCTTTTCAAAAACGAGTCAGTCCAAAGATCCATCAACATGGAGCTTCTTCATGCGTTTTATCCCAATATGACTCAAATAGCAGTGCCACAAGTATGTGGTACTATCATTACTATCTTATATCTTTTGGCATGAACATGTGTATCACTACGATCGAGATTCAATAAATAATTATTTTAGGTGCAAGACCATTGAAGGTATTATTCAAATAGACAGAGTAACCATTATTCTCCTTTAATGAATAACCGTATTGCGATAAACATAATCCAATCATGTCTATGCTCAACGCAAACACCAAATAATTATTATTCAGGTTTAACCCCAATCCCGATGGTAGAGGGAGCATGCGATGCTTGATCACATCAACCTTGGAAACACTTCCAACACATATCGTCATCTCACCTTTGGCTAGTCTCCGTTTATTCCGTAGCCTTTTATTTCGAGTTACCAACACTTAGCAACCGAACCGGTATCTAATACCCTGGTGCTACTAGGAGTACTAGTAAAGTACACATTAATATAATGTATATCCAATATACTTCTGTCGACCTTGCCTGCCTTCTCATCTACCAAGTATCTAGGGTAGTTCTGCTTCAGTGACCATTCCCCTCATTACAGAAGCACTTAGTCTCGGGTTTGGGTTCAACCTTGGGTTTCTTCACTAGAGCAGCAACTGATTTGCTGTTTCATGAAGTATCCCTTCTTTCCCTTGCCCTTCTTGAAACTAGTGGTTTTACTAACCATCAACAATTCATGCTCCTACTTGATGTAACACCCCGGATGTAACTTGTCATATTTGTAACTCCGACTCTTGCCATTTTTGGCTATGTGATATGATATTCCCTCCGTGGTCGGGTTTTGTCTTTCGTTTTGCTTTTTGTCCTTGTCATGCATTTCATATCATGACATCATGTGCATTGCATTTGCATACGTGTTCGTCTCATGCATCCGAGCATTTTCCCCGTTGTCCGTTTTGCAATCCGGCGCTCCTATCTCCTCCGGTGCACCCCTCTTGTTTTCTTTCGTGAGCGGGTGTCAAACATTCTCGGAATGGACCGAGGCTTGTCAAGTGGCCTTAATATACCACCCGGAGACCACCGGTCAAGTTTCATTCCATTTGGAGGTCGTTTGGTACTCCAACGGTTAACCGGGCATCCGCAAAGTCCATTTGTGTGTGCAGCAAAACCCCCCTAAAACCAGCCCAAAACCCCTCCAAGTCATCTCCATGCTCTAGGTCATTCGATCACGATCGTGTGGGCGAAAACCGCACCTCATTTGGACTCTCCTAGCTCCCTCTACCTATTTATATGCATCTCCCCCGAAAACGAAACGCAGACAAACCCTAGCCTTCGTCCCTCCGCGCGCCGGACGTGTACGTACGCCGCTGGACACATCCCGCCGCCGGCCGCAGCCAATAAGGGCGCGCCACGTCACCCCGGGCTCCCTCTCTCTTCTCCTCGCGCCGTCGGCCCGCCGGGCCCAGGCGGGGCCCGCCCGGCCCGTACCGCCGCCGCCTGCCTCCCGCCCGGCCTGCCCCGCCGCGTCGCGTCTCCGCCGGCCCCGGCCACCCGCGCCCCGCCGCCCGCCGGTGCCGCCGCCTCCTTCCTCCCTCCGGTCTCCCTCGCCGTCGCTTCCTCCTCTTCTCTCCTGCCGGCGAGCTCCCTGAGGATTCGGCCTCGATCCAGATCTGTACGAGCGCGTTGACTTTTCTCGATCTCAATTATTTCTCAGTCTTTGATAATTTACAGCATATGCTCATGTTCCTCTTTGCATAACTCCTTGCATCTAGCTCCGATTCGTGCTTGTAATATGTCAATTTGTTCGTCTCGTGATGCTCTACATTTTGTTCAATTGCACCATGTTCATTAGAGGTCATCTTGATACCCAAGTCTCTATTGCAAGAGGGCTAGTTGCTGTTATCTGCTGGTTCTTAGCAGAATTTGGAGATTTGTCATTTTTGTATCATTAAATATGTGCATCTTATGGGCATGAGCTCTACATGTGTTTTGTTGTATGCCATGCCATCTTTCCAAGGGTGTATGCCATGTATTTTTCTGATCTCTGTGGTGACTAGCACAAGTATGCAAAGTAGGCTCCGTAATGTTTCTGATTTCAGGGACTTGGTGATTTCTGTAAGTCTGTCTGCTGTTATTTTGTTGCCTTGTAAACTTGATGCTACAGAGAGATCCATGCATATTTAGGAGATGTTCAGTAAGGATGTTTTGTAGCTATAGTTGTAATTGATCCATTCCTGCCCTTGTTTGCAATTATGGAGTGCCATAGCATGACTCAATCTTGCTCTACTTTTGCTATAAAATATTTCTGGCAGATTCTTAACATGATATTCATTTTTGCCAAGCTTGTTATAGTTGATCCATACATGCTATGCTTTTGTTCTTGCCATGGATAGCTTCATAAACATGCCATATTTCTGTAGGTGTGCTTCGTTTGTCATGCATTGCTCTGTAGTGAGTGCATCAAGCTCACCAACATGTCCTCATATTATTATTTCTGCCATGCTCTTTTCTGCTAAGTCTGGAACCTGATAACGAAACTTACTATGTTCACATGCTTTCCATCATATCTTATGGTCCTTTTTGGCTTATGGTCAGTAAGGGACTTTTGTCATATGCATTTAGTCGAACACTGCCATGCCTTGTTTTGCTATGTTAAGTTCCTGTAGCATGTTGATATCGTGCTCTGAACATTGCTACCTGATGCTGTTTTCTGCCATGTCCAGTAATTTCACGAAGTCTGTGAACCTATTATCTTTTGCACTTTTGCCATGCTTGTTTGAGCTTGATATGTTGTGAACTAGCAGTAGCTCATTGTTCATCTTTTGTCAAGAATCTCCTTTAGATTACTGTCATATGCTTTGTTGCTATGTTGGAGTGCTGTAGCATTGTTGTTTGTTGCATTTTATGTGCTATCATGCTGTTAATCGCAGATTCGTGTCATTCTTGTTTTGCTTGCCATTTGCAAACCGTGCATCCGTTTCCGGTGATCTTTATATCGATTTCGACCGAAATCATCTCATCTTTCCAGTGGCATGCTTGGGATGCCAAGTTACTGCCTTGTTCATCATTTTCCTTCCGGAGCACGCATATGCATCGCATATCATATCTTGCATATCATACATGTTTTGCATCATGTTGCTTGTGCATTTCTCGTGATTGATTGTGGTTCCGTTGCTTGTGTTCTTGTCTTGGGTAGAGCCGGGAGACGAGTTCGTGAACGAGGAACCTGTTGAGTACGCTTACGAGGATCAAGCTTTCGACAACTCTGAGAACCTTGCAGACAAGATGACCACCCCTCGAAATCACTTCTATCTTTGCTTTGCTAGTTGTTCGCTCTATTGCCATGCTGCGCTACCTATCACTTGCTATTTCATGCCTCCCATATTGCCATGTCAGCCCCTAACCATCCTTTCCTAGCAAAACGTTGTTTGGCTAAGTTACCGCTTTTGCTCAGCCCTTCTTATAGCGTTGCTAGTTGCAGGTGAAGTTGAAGTTTGTTCCATGTTGGAACATGGATATGTTGGGATATCACAATATCTATTATTTAATTAATGCATCTATATATTTTGGTAAAGGGTGGAAGGCTCGGCCTTATGCCTGGTGTTTTGTTCCACTCTTGCCGCCCTAGTTACTGATATACCGGGATTATGTTCCTTGAGTTTGCGTTCCTTACATGGTCGGGTGATTTATGGGACCCCCTTGACAGTTCGCCTTGAATAAAACTCCTCCAGCAAGGCCCAACCTTGGTTTTACCATTTGCCACCTAAGCCTTTTCCCCCGGGTTTTCGCGAGCCCGAGGGTCATCTTTATTTTAAACCCCCGGACCAGTGCTCCTTCGAGTGCTGGCCCAAACCGAGCGATGTCCGGCGCCCCCTGGGCAACCAGGGTCTATGCCAACCCGACGTCTGGCTCATCCGTTGTGCCCTGAGAACGAGATATGTGCAGCTCCTATCGGGATTTGTCGGCACATTCGGGGGCTTTGCTGGTCTTGTTTTACCATTGTCGAAATGTCTTGTAAACCGGGATTCCGAGACTGGTCGGGTCTTTCCGGGAGAAGGTTATCCTTCGTTGACCGTGAGAGCTTATGATGGGCTAAGTTGGGACACCCCTGCAGGGTATTATCTTTCGAAAGCCGTGCCCGCGGTTATGAGGCAGATGGGAATGTGTTAATGTCCGGTTGTAGAGAACTTGTCACTTGACCCAATTAAAATACATCAACTGTGTGTGTAGCCGTGATGGTCCCTTCTCGGCGGAGTCCGGGAAGTGAACACGGTTTGAGTTATGTATGACGTAAGTAGGTGTTCAGGATCACTTCTTGGTCATTGCTAGTTGACGACCATTTCGTTGCTTCTCTTCTCGCTCTCATTTGCGCAAGTTAGCCACCATATATGCTTATTGCCGCTGCAGCTCCACCTCATTACACCATCCTTTCCTATAAGCTTAAATAGTCTTGATCTCGCGGATGTGAGATTGCTGAGTCCTCGTGACTCACAGATTCTACCAAAACAGTTGCAGGTGCCGACGATGCCAGTGCAGATGATGGGGTCGATCTCAAGTGGGAGTTCGACGAGGAATGTGGTCGTTACTATGTGTCTTTTCCTGATGATCAGTAGTGGAGCCCAGTTGGGACGGTCGGGGATCTAGCATTTGGGGTTGTCTTATTTTCATTTGGATCTTGACCGTAGTCGGTCTATGTTTGTATTTTGGATGATGTATGGTTATATTTATGTATTGTGTGAAGTAGCGATTGTAAGCCAACTCTTTATCCCATTCTTGTTCATTACATGGGATTGTGTGAAGATGACCCTTCTTGCGACAAAACCACTATGCGGTTATGCCTCTAAGTCATGCCTCGACACGTGGGAGATATAGCCGCATTGTGGGCGTGACACTTGATTTCTACTTTCGCGGTGTCAAACTTCGCGAGTTGCTCAAGGATCATCATGTCTATCCCTGATATGTTATAGTTCATCACGAAGCTCTAATAGCTTGGTGGCAGTGACTATGGAGAACCATCACTATCTCATCTGGAAGATTAACTCCCACTCGATTCAAGTGATTGTAGTACTCAGACAATCTGAGCACATGCTCAACGATTGAGCTTTTCTCCCTTAGTTTGCAGGCTTAAGAAACTTGTCAGAGGTCTCATACCTCTTGACGTGGGCATTAGTCTGAAATCCCAATTTCAGTCTTTGGAACATCTCATATGTTCTGCGACGTTTCAAAACCGTCTTTGGTGCCACAATTTTAAACCGTTAGCATCACACACTGAACTATCACGTAGTCATCAAAACGTGTATGTCAGATGTTTCGCAACATTTACAGACGACGCTCGACGTTCAGCACACCGAGCGGTGCATTAAGGACATAAGCCTTCTGTGCAGCAATGAGGACAATCCTCAGTATACGGACCCAGTCCGCATAATTGCTACTGTCAACTTTCAACTAAATTTTCTCTAGGAACATATCTTAAACAGTAGAACTAAAGCGTAAGCTATGACATAATTTGCAAAGACCTTTTGACTATGTTCATGATAATTAAGTTCATCTGATTATTTAATGAACTCCCACTTAGATAGACATCCCTCTAGTCATCTAAGTGATACATGATCCGAATCGACTAGACCGTGTCCGATCATCACGTGAGACGGACTAGTCATCAACGGTGAACATCTCCATGTTGATCGTATCTACTATACGACTCATGTTCGACCCTTCGGTCTCTTGTGTTCCGAGGCCATGTCTGTACATGCTAGGCTCGTCAAGTCAACCTAAGTGTTTTGCTTGTGTTCCGAGGCCATGTCTGTACATGCTAGGCTCGTCAACACCCGTTGTATGCGAACGTTAGAATCTATCACACCCGATCATCACGTGGTGCTTCGAAACAACGAACCTTCGCAACGGTGCACAGTTAGGGGGAACACATCTCTTGAAATTTTAGTGAGGGATCATCTTATTTATGCTACCGTCGTTCTAAGCAAATAAGATGTAAACATGACAAACATCACATGCAAATCATAAAGTGACATGATATGGCCAATATCATCTTGCGCCTTTTGATCTCCATCTTCGAGGCGCGGCATGATCACCTTCGTCACCGGCATGACTCCATGATCTCCATCATCGTGTCTTCATGAAGTTGTCTCGCCAACTATTACTTCTACTACCATGGCTAACGGTTAGCAATAAAGTAAAGTAATTACATGGCGTTTTCATTGACACGCAGGTCATACAATAAATTAAGACAACTCCTATGGCTCCTGCCGGTTGTCATACTCATCGACATGCAAGTCATGATTCCTATTACAAGAACATGATCAATCTCATACATCACATATATCATTCATCACATCCTTTTGGCCATATCACATCACATAGCATACCCTGCAAAAACAAGTTAGACGTCCTCTAATTGTTGTTGCATGTTTTACGTCGCTGCTATGGGTTTCTAGAAAGAACGTTTCTTACCTACGCAAAAGCCACAACGGTGATATGCCAATTGCTATTTACCCTTCATAAGGACCCTCTTCATCGAATCCGATCCGACTAAAGTGGGAGAGACAGACACCCGCTAGCCACCTTATGCATCAAGTGCATGTCAGTCGGTGGAACCTGTCTCACGTAAGAGTACGTGTAAGGTCGGTCCGGGCCGCTTCATCCCACAATGCCGCCGAATCAAGATAAGACTAGTAACGGTAAGCAAATTGAACAAATCATCGCCCACAACTACTTTGTGTTCTACTCGTGCATAGAATCTACGCATAGACCTGGCTCTGATGCCACTGTTGGGGAACGTAGCAATAATTCAAAATTTTCCTACGTGTCACCAAGATCAATCTAGGAGATGCTAGCAACAAGAGAGCGGAGTGCATCTACATACCCTTGTAGATCGCGAGCGGAAGCGTTCAAGGGAACGGGGTTGATGGAGTCGTTCGTCGTGATCCAAATCACCGATGATCCTAGTGCCGAACGGACGGCACCTCCGCGTTCAACACACGTACGGAGCAGCGACGTCTCCTCCTTCTTGATCCAGCAAGGGGGGAGGAGAGGTTGATGGAGATCCAGCAGCACGACGGCGTGGTGGTGGAACTAGCGGGATTCAAACAGGGCTTCGCGAAGCGCTGCGGGAGGAGGAAGATGTGTCACGGGAGGGAGAGGGAGGCGCCAGGGCTTGTGTGCAGCTGCCCTCCCTCCCCCCACTATATATAGGGCCAAGGGAGAGGGGGGCGCAGCCTTGGCCCTTCCTCCAAGGAAGGGTGCGGCCAGGGAGGAGTCCATCCTCCCCAAGGCACCTAGGAGGTGCCTTCCCCCTTTAGGACTCTCCCTTTCCCTTATCTCTTGGCGCATGGGCCTCTTGGGGCTGGTGCCCTTGGCCCATATAGGCCAAGGCACACACCCCTACAGCCCATGTGGCCCCCCGGGGCAAGTGGACCCCTCTGGTGGACCCCCGGACCCCTTTCGGCACTCCCGGTACAATACCGATAATGCGCGAAACTTTTCCGGCGACCAAAACAAGACTTCCCATATATAAATCTTTACCTCCAGACCATTCCAGAACTCCTCGTGATGTCCGGGATCTCATCCAGGACTCCGAACAACTTTCGGGTTACCGCATACTAATATCTCTATAACCCTAGCGTCACCGAACCTTAAGTGTGTAGACCCTACGGGTTCGGGAGACATGCAGACATGACCGAGACGACTCTCCGGTCAATAACCAACAGCGGGATCTGGATACCCATGTTGGCTCCCACGTGTTCCACGATGATCTCATCAGATGAACCACGATGTCGAGGATTCAATCAATCCCGTATACAATTCCCTTTGTCAATCGGTACGTTACTTGCCCGAGATTCGATCGTTGGTATCCCAATACCTCGTTCAATCTCGTTACCGGCAAGTCACTTTACTCGTTCCGTAACGCATGATCCCGTGGCTAACTCCTTAGTCACATTGAGCTCATTATGATGATGCATTACCGAGTGGGCCCAGAGATACCTCTCCGTCATACGGAGTGACAAATCCCAGTCTCGATTCGTGCCAACCCAACAGACACTTTCGGAGATACCTGTAATGCACCTTTATAGCCACCCAGTTACGTTGTGACGTTTGGTACACCCAAAGCATTCCTACGGTATCCGGGAGTTGCACAATCTCATGGTCTAAGGAAATGATACTTGACATTAGAAAAGCTCTTAGCAAACGAACTACACGATCTTGTGCTATGCTTAGGATTGGGTCTTGTCCATCACATCATTCTCCTAATGATGTGATCCCGTTATCAATGACATCCAATGTCCATGGTCAGAAAACCATAACCATCTATTGATCAACGAGCTAGTCAACTAGAGGCTTACTACGGACATGTTGTGGTCTATGTATTCACACATGTATTACGGTTTCCAGTTAATACAATTATAGCATGAACAACAGACAATTATCATGAACAAGGAAATACAATAATAACCATTTTATTATTGCCTCTAGGGCATATTTCCAACACCTCGCGCTTCCCCTTATCCTCTCGCTCTCCCCTCTCTACCTCTCCCTCTCCGTCGATCTGGAGAAGGGGCTGGCGTGGCTGTCGCCGTTAGTACCCGCGGCCACTAGCCTCCCCGACGCCCCGGAGGACATCCAACAACTGTGCCGCCTTCTTCCACGTCGACTGAGCCCGTCCGTGTGACTGGAGCTGCACTGCATCACCGCCACGCCCTTCGTCTTCAACCTTCGGATCGTCGGCGTTCGTCACCGATTCCGGCTACCATGCGCCCTCCTTGAGCTCGCTACCACTCCCTACGGCTCCACTGTTAGCTCGCCCTCCTCTCCTCGCTCTCCCCTGTCCCTCTACCTAGCCGTAGCCGCTCCACCGCATTGCCGACCTCCGCCGCCCGCCATGGTCGCCGTCCGCGCGCCGTGCGCGCTCCCGCACCCCCGCGCGAGTCACTGGCGCCCTCCAGGGCACGCACAGCACTGAGCCGCAGCCCCAACCGCACGCCTAGGCCGCTCCCGCTGCGATTCGAACGGGGCCCGAGCGCCACTGCCGCTCCCCGTCGCTGCTCCGGCCAGCTCCGGCCTCCCCAGCGTTGCCTATTACCACCACTTCACGCGGCGTCGACCCGACATTCAAAAGAGCCCACCCGCGCCTCCGTTCGTGCCCCCTGTCGCCGACTCCATCCTCGCCCAACTCCAGCGACCGCAAACCTCGACGCCGGCGATGCTCCGGTCGTCCCCGACGCCGGTCGTCGTCACCATCGTGTGCGCGGCACGGGGCCGCACCCTTAGGCCCAAGCCGCAGGTCCGAAGGCCCCCTGTAGCGCGGCTCCGACCAACTCCGGCAGGGCGCCGCCATTGCCTTGGTCGCCGGAGCCACTCCGGCACCGACCCGCCGACGTGGCCACTCCGGGGCCACCCGCTGGGTCGCTGACCAGTGGTCCCTATTGGCCCCGCCTTAACCTATTGACCGGTCAGCTCTGCTGACTGGACCAGCCCAGCTACTGACAAATGGGCCCCACCTCCACTAAATAGCTAAAGGATTTTAAAATAAATTAATTAGCTTAACTAGACACTGACAGGTGGGCCCAGTAGTTTTACTAACTAAATTTAGATTAGTTTGAACTCTGTTTAACCCACTGTCTATGACAGGTGGGTCCCGCATGTTAGTTTTACCAGTCAACCGGACTGTTGACTGCTGACTTCACACATACGTCATGCTGACATCATATTCCTTTTCTGTTAATTTTAAAATAATTTCAGAATAATGTTCAAATCTTTGAAAAATCTTAGAAAATAAACCGTAGCTCGGATGAAAATGTTTTCTACATGAAAGTTGCTCAGAACGACGAGACGAATCCGAATACGCGGTCCATTCATCTGTCACATGCCTCTAGCATGCTGAACATGGAACATTTCCCCTCCGGTCATCTGTCTAACACAAGTCTGGTACCGGGAATACATTCCCGGTTGATTTTCCCCCTTCACCTATATCGTTCAGTACTACGTTAGGTCGACCCTAGTTCTGCTTTCCATCTTGTTATGCTTTGTGATGCTTTGGTTTGCTTTATATTTATTGTTTCTTCCCCCTCTTCTCTCCGGTAGACCCCGAGACCGATGCCGCCCCTGTGATCGACTACGTCGACGACGACCCCTCCTTGCCAGAGCAACCAGGCAAGCCCCCCTTTGATCATCCCGATATCGCCCATTCCTTTCTCTCATGCTTGCATTAGATTTTGCTACTGTTATTGTTTGCTCCTATTCTGATGCATAGCCTACTTTTGTAACCTGCTCATTGTACCTTACCTACTTATCCTAAACTGCTTAGTATAGGTTGGTTAGTGATCCATCAGTGACCCCCACCTTGTCCCAGTTGCCCCGCTTTATGTTCGAAGACCCGATCAACAGGATCGAAGACCAGGCCCCGGCACCGCACATCACTTTTCCCTTAGTTGCTCGACACTACTGGGTTACTATCGAGTGCCGAGGGTGAGACCTCTACAGCACTTCTGATGTTAACCCTGTAGTGTAGCTATTCGGTCATGGTCATCGAGGGTGATTCCGCCTTAACCACTTCCGATACGACTCTGTCGTGCAACCCCTCAAGTGTGAACCTCGGGGGTGGTTCCTCTTACGTTCACCTTGATGATTATGTCGAGTGGAATTCACCGGGGGTGATTCCTCGGGTTTTCCCCTTGATGTTTGGACACACAGTTACTATGGTTACTATGACTTTACACTGAACCATGTTACTAAAGACGGGTCGTCCCTGAGGGGTACCCGTGCGAGCTTAATTGCGAGTGATGTGGAGACGGGTTGACCTAGAGGGTGCCCGCGAGATAATTACAAGGCGTGGCCGGGCATTCCCAGCCCTTGCCGCAAGTCCTCGAGACGGGGCAACGGGGTCACATCTTTCGTGAGTCTCTGCTTGTTACCGCGCGTTCCTAATCCACTACGATTTGGATATTTGATCCGAGGGGCCTCTGGCCTGATAGCACTAACAATCACGTGGGCATAGTATGGGCGTTCTGCGTCGTATGCATCAGTCGAAGCTTAATAGACGTCATGCGACTGAGCGGCGCGCGCCGGGTTGGACTAGTAAGCTCCCGCCTTTTTTAAGGAGGTAGCTAGGTCTGCTCACCGACCGCCCACGCAACGTGCAGGAGTTCCCAGGGCGATGGCCCATGACCCCTGGGGGCATAGGTTTAGTCCGGCGTGCTTGACCTCTCTATTAAGCCTAGGTCGGGTTGCGGCGTATTGTTTGGCCGAGGCCGGGCATGACCCAGGAAAGTGTGTCCGGCCGGAGTTAATCGAGCATGGTGGGTAAGTTGGTGCACCCCTGCAGGGAAGAAAACATCTATCGATAGCCTGTCCTACGGTAACGGACACTTGGAGTTGTATCCCGATCGATACAACTAGAACTGAATACTTGAGATGAGACATGGATATGAGAATTGGATTATGATTGGAACTGGATAGTATGGCTCTGGGATTGCTTTCTCGCAGGGAGTCGAGAAAGGATCTCTGGCCGAGGTTGATAACACTTATACTACTTTACTTTATGCTATTCTACTCCCTCCGGTTGCTGCAAGATGGTGGTTTCCAGAAGATGCTAGTCTTCGATAGGCTAGGCTTTCCATTTCTCTTCTGGCATTCTGCAGTCCAGTCCACAGATACAACCCTTTTCACTGATACCGATGCATATGTAGTGTAGATCCTTGCGTGCGAGTACTTTTGATGAGTACTCACGGTTGCTTTGCTTCCCCTTTCCCCCTTTCTTCTTCTTTCCGGTTGATGCAACCAGATGGTGGAGCCCAGGATCCAGACGACACCACCGATGACTACTACTACCCCGAGGGTGCTTACTACTACGTGGAGACCGCCGGCGGTCAGGAGTAGTTAGGAGGCTCCCAGGCAGGAGGCCTTGCCTTTTCGATCGTTGCTGTTTTTGTGCCAGCCTTCTTAAGGCAAACTTGTCTAACTTATGTCTATACTCAGATATTGTTGCTTCCGCTGACTCTTGTGTTTTCGAGCTTATGTATTCGAGCCCTCGAGGCCTCTGGCTTGTAACATAAAGCTTGTATTATTTTAAATTTGTGTCTAGAGTTGTGTTGTGATATCTTCCCGTGAGTCCTTGATCTTGATCGTACACATTTGCGTGTATGATTGAATCGAGGGCGTCACACCAGGATGGTGTGAGATAAAGACCGGACAGGTCATAGGTTGTGCAAGCCGGCGACGCGCCGGCGGTGGCCTCCATGGGATACAAGCAGCGGCAGCCTCCCGCATTCTACTTCTCCTCGATGATGGCGGCGGGCGCGGACGTGCCAGCCACCACCTTATCAATATCTGCGTAGCCATCTTCTTTCTCTGCCTGCATGGCGTGGATACGCGTGCGTCGATGTCAGATGGCGTGATCGCAGGTACCAGAGGTGCAGTACTATGCGGCATCGTTGACGACAGCGACGATGCCTGTGTCGCCGTGCTCCCCAACGTGCCGACCTGGAGCAACTTGCCAGTCCTCCGTGAGCTGGCTTGGAGCGATAGTTGCCCCGTCGGGCTTGGAGGTGGTGCTCATATCCGACGGGCTCGGCGGGCCACCTAGCCGGCTTTTATGCCGGAGAACTGCTCTTCCGACTCGTCAGATGCCATCAAAAGAGTGAAGAAAACGGTTGAATGAGGAGTTGGGGAGCGGCTGAGTGGTGCGATTCTTTTCGGGCGTCTGGCCCTGTTTAAATAGAGGGCGGACGGGAGGAGCCTGCCCCGACATTGCGTTTAATGCCAACCCGCTAGTGAATGAACGTCTGGCCGAAGTAGGTTTCTCGGCTTCCACGCGAGTTTAACGGAGGCGTTTGAATGCGGCGAGGAGACGTGTTCAGCCAGACATGCAGCGGGCGGCACCCTCGGCCGGCGCACCGCTTCAATGACAGAGGCAGTGAGAGGTCGTGTCTGCCTTGAGCCGCCTTCAATATGGAGCAACGCACCCTAGAGCGGCATGAATGCGGGCAGCTGGGCGACGGGCGGGAAGCGCACGCGGGCGGGCTGGGAAGGGGGAGATTTTTGGTGGGCCAGGGCGGTCAGAAGCGGGGGTGCCAGCGGTCCGGACTCCCGCAAACCTTCCCCACGATTATCTATGGTTTGCAGGAGAAAACGCGCCTGGACCACGCCACAGACCGATACAAGTTCGTGTTGGATGGCTTCTGTGGTTGGACAGTATGGTCCGGACAGATGCGAGAGGTTTGAACTGGAGATGTCGTAATGCCATTTCGCGAGTCCTTCGAGCTGCCACATACCTCCAAATGGAAATGACGTTTAGGCCATGACAAATGAATAACCTAAGATTTTTCTCAGGGCCTTTTTGATTCGCAGGATTTTCAAAACGGAAATACTAACGTCTACATGTATGGGCGTTTGCATCTTGCCCACACGTATGGACCAACGTCCGTTTGTGTTTGCACGGATCTTGGCATGTTTTGCCAGATTTTTTATGCCACGTAGGACTGGGCTGGTGTGTGGGCATTTATCCGGTCGCCCACACGTCCGCTTCACCACGCGGAGGGGCTGGTGTGTGGGCGTTTAGCAGTTCGCCCACACGCCAATTTTCACGCATGCGGAGGGGCTGGTGTGTGGGCGTTTAGCAGTTCGCACACACGTCAATTTTCACGCACGCAGAAGGGCTGGTGTGTGGGCGTTTATCAGTTCGCCCACACGCCTGTCTCCTCTCCCACACTCAAAGCTGTCAGTTGCCATGTGTTTTGCAGGGTACATGGCAACTGCCTTAGCGTGCTTGTAAGCAGATGGCAACTCTCTCTTTACCCGAGTTGCTATGTGTTTTGCAGGATACATGGCAACTTCCCTAGCATGCTTGTAAGCAGATGTCAACTCTCTCTTTACCCGAACGTGTGTTTTTTGCCATGCCTTTTTTGTAGTGCTATATGGCAACTGCCTAGTGCTAGTAGGTGGCAATTTCTAAAACTTTCAAATCATGGCAATCGTAGTAGATCAGGCCATACATGGCAACAACTGCAGTTGTCCAAAAATGGCATCTGGCACTTGACCTGAGATGGCAACTGCAGTTGAGCAACCGTGGCAACTGTAGTTGTCAGGCAACTGTAGTTCAGCAACATGACAACTGCAGTTAAACGAACATGGATGAGGGTCCAGACCATGACAACTGCGGGGATGTCACGCAGAGCGTGCGGGACCGTGAGTACGGGCGTGTGGGCGTTATCTATTTTGCCCACACGTAGGCGTGTGAGAAGGACCGCGAGACAAAAGACCAGGCTTGTGGGCATTACTTATTTTGCCCACATGTAGACGTGTGGAGTGGTTCTTTAGATACCACACGAAATGTGTGACCAAACCCTTAACGCTTACACGTGTGGGCGTTATTTGGACCCTTTCAAAATACAGGAACATGAAAAGTGTAGGCATAGAATGTCATGTCCTCTTATATCATATGAGATTTGAAAGTGTTTGATAACACAAGAAAACAAAGGAATTTTATAAAGAAGTTTGAGGGCTTCTTTGATACAAAGGAACTTCATAATAGGATTTTTACAGGATTTGGGTCCTTAGAATTTTTTTCCTATGATGGTCGTTTGATTTATAGGATTGAAATCCTTAGGTTTTTTCCATAGAATTCATTTGTACTACATTTTGAAAAAAACTTTTCATCTACCAAATGAGATGTCCAACAACTCAACATGTGTAGAAACCCTACTCGCACACGGATCATGGTGTAGTGCCAGTTGGATCTCCGAGCAGTCCGTGGCTGGTTTCTTTAATGCGCCGGCAACATCGATGGGGCCACATGGAGGCATGATGGACGACGCGTGGGGAAAGCCTCCAAATCCCAGTCCGGTGCCGGTAGATCGGAGCAGGTGCCTGCCTTCTTTGCGAGTTTGTGCCGTGCGTGTTGACTGGCTCTTTGCCAATGCCCCCGAACCCAAGGCAGCACACCCCCCTGCCTCTTTGCCAAGCCACCGAAAGATGCACAACTTTGCTTCCCGATCGCTTTCTCTACGCGATGAAACTCGCCCCGAAAGCAGCGGAATTCGGTGCTTTCGTGGTCTGGTTGTAATCGACCACAACCGTTGATTGATTTCGCAGGCCCGGACGAACGCGTAACGGGCATACGGCACAGTACGACTTCGTTCCATTGCTTCTGTGGTCGGACGCGTGCGTTCCATCGTCCTCATTTCTCTCCTCCCCCCACCACCCCCACCTGGACGCCGAATCACCAAAAAGTAGTGCTGGGAGTTCTCTCGAGAGCCAGCAAGGAGGCAGCGCGGAGGCCAGGCCACCGTCGCGTGGCGTCCCACCACCACCACCACCCCATCGGATCCCGCGGCGCGCAGATCCGCCAGCCCCGGCAATGGCTTCCACGCCGGCGGACGGAGCAGGCGAGCCGGTGGAGGCCAAGGGCAAGGGGAAGGAGGAGGGGGAGAAGAAGAAGGCGGGGGGAGGGGTGCTGGGGAGGATGTGGCGCGGCCTCTTCGGCGGCCGCGAGGACTACGAGAAGCGCCTGCAGTACCTGTCCAAGGAGGAGGCCGCCGTCCACGCGCGGATGCGCCGCCGGACCCAGTTCTCCCGCCGCACCGTCCGCAACATCATCGTCCTCTCCGTCATCGCCGAGGTCGCCGAATCCCCTAACCATCCCGCTCTTTGTTCCTTCTCGAATTTACTACGCGTATGTATGCTATCTGAGATGATCATGGTCTGGTCCAGCGGCTGCGGATGCGCCTAGGTTTGGATTCGCGGCGATTCCATTTGTTCACGCTCGGAGATTTGGCTGTCTCAATGTTTTCTCAGTCGAACGTTGGGAGTTGTTTCTTTCCGTGTTTCTGTGCGTGCGCGTACGCGGTCGTGTGCGAGATTCGGAACATGCGATTGTGGTGTTATATTTTCCCCGGAGGTTAAAAGCGAACCAGCTTTATTGGAACGAAGTAGACAGAGTGCTTGCATAGTTCAGGATCATCCATGGTGATTAGACATGGCCAGTTGGCCACATGGGCGGATACACTGCGTTTCTGGTCTTAGATTCTAGAGTAGATCTTCTCACTGGGAATAGATGCACAGATTTTGGCTATGATTGTTCTCTCAGATATTCATGTTCACAAGTCAATGCTATTTGTGGATTCCTTTCCTTTTGTAGTTTATTACTGTGAATTTGAGAAGTTTATGCAAGCCTTTTGTACACTTGCCCAAAATGTTCAGTTGTGTGCTACTATTTTCAAAGTAGAAATTAATGTATGTTTAATTATATGCTTAGATTGTCAATGCATAATGCTGCGCAATCTGTGTATTTGCAGGAACATTATTTATAATCTAGTTGCAGTTTGTTGTATTTGAGGTTTCATTAGAACAACAGTAAGTAGGATTGCCGAGACGGTTTTTTTTTTTTGAGTATCTGCTGAAAAGGAAACACTGGTTTCCTCTTAAGCTGTGGTGAGAGTCTGTTTTGGGGATTCACAGTTTGCCTCTGCGCTCCTCTAGTTATGTGAATTATTGAGTTCTGCACTTCTATGAATTACAGTTATCTAAGACCAGTAATGGCTATTTTTGTACTAAATATCCAGCAAGCAATTTCTGCGTTCTTAATAGTTAGGTCCTTTTCTCAGGCTGTGGCTGTTGGTTATGCTATCATGATGACAAGAGACGAAGATCTCACTTGGCAAATGAGGGCAATTCGAGTGCTGCCTATGTTTGTTTTGCCTGCCATATCGTCTGTGGTATATTCAGCAGTTGTAAACTTCACGAGGATGCGTAAGTATCTTGAAACCCATGTCAGAATTCATAATTAGTGATCCTCATATTTGAACTATTTTTGCAATTTTTTTAATTATTCTTAGTTAGTCCTGCATTGCTGCTGTCATCCTGTCATGTTTATATGATTATGTGTCGAATGTGACTTCTGTAAACTATATCTTTGGCTTTAATATTGTGAAGTATAGAGCACTATGTTTTTTTTCTGCAGATCAACAGTATGTTGTTGTCTGGCACACTATTGTACTTGTCCACGGATGTTGGTGTGAACTGTATTTTTAAGTTTCTGGCTTGAATTAAAATAATTAAACTAATTTCCATTCTTCTCATTTCTGATAAGTATGCAATACAAAACAGTTTACAATATATGTATGCACTGGCACACACAGCATTTTCACTTCTTTGCACATATTTTAGTTGTGGTGCTTCTAGTTTGACTCATGCAAGTCTTTTTACTTTCACTTGTGTGCAATCTTATCAGAGGTGATAGATTTCCTTTAGTTTTACCTATCTTCCTAAAATGGTTATGCTTCTAGCAAAAGGATTGTTGTGGGGTTTGACTTCAGAGGTTGTAATATGTAGCTTGTCTTACAGAACTTATGTTTATGCTTTATAATGCGAACTTTGCATTTTAGCTGGAATGCTGTTTTGTTTATTCTTTTCTTTTGTCATTCTGAAATTTGATGGCAGTCAGTGTGTATTGAATTGCTTGGGACTTATATAAGTGTAAATAATATCTCCATGAAAGTGGTTGTTGTCCCCCTGGATCCTATTTATCCGAATAGAAATATGGTGTGATTAATTTTAGCCGAAAGCAATCTTAGGAAGTGAAGATGGAAGCAGGGATTATCGGTTGTCTTTATTGCCAATTCTATTGAAGTCTTGCACGTTAATCATCTTTCATATTTCGTACAGAAGATATACTCCCTCCGTTCACAAATATAAGATGTTCTATCTTTTTTTGTGAATCGGATGTATGTAGACACATTTTAGTGTGTTTGTTCACTCATTTCAGTCCGTATGTAGTCCATATTGAAATATCCAAAACATCTTATATTTGTGAACTTGAGGGAGTATTTGGCAAATTATTAACACTCTATTTGGCATAACTGCTGTATCACAACAAATATTGATAGTTGCATGATTGCTTGACATGTTAAGTGTTGGAGATTTGAATCTTCTCATGTCTAAATTTGCATGCTTGTTCTGATACACAAATGACAAAAGGACAACGTTCTTTTTGCTAGGAAGGATCTTGGCACTAATGTTGTCTTGTGATATGTATTAATATGTTAATCTTGTCCAGTACTAACCTATATGATTTATCATCTTATCAGTACACCTTGTTAGTATCATTGAATTACTTCCCTGTGTTCACAGTTGAACGGAAAGATGAGAAGACACTTGAAAAGTTGAGAGCTGAAAGGAAAGCCAAGATTGATGAACTGAAAGAACGGACGAATTATTACCTTACCCAACAACTTATCCAGGTAAGCGGTCATTGGTCAAGCAATTGAGTTCATTACTTCGGATAGAATTTTATCATGGCATTCACACAACAGTACTAAATGATGACAAAGTGTATCCCATCTTGAACATGTGCAGAAATATGATCTTGATCCAGCTGCAAAAGCTGCTGCAGCTTCGGTTTTGGCATCTAAGCTGGGGGCGGATTCTGGCTTAAGAGTACATCTTGGGGAAGAACCAAATTATGATGCAGCAGTGGTTATGAGCAACAATGCTGAGATATTGCCATCAGATGGGCTGAGAAACAGGAAGCAGCCCAATGCAAGAGGCAGCAGGACTGGTAGCACTACAGCTGCTCATACTTCGGCACAAGGTGTTGAATCCAGCCCAGCTCTTAATGCTGGCCTGGAAAACGTACAGCCTACAAGGGTTGTAGAACATTATCAAGGTTCTGGGGCAAGTGATGGTGGATGGATTGCAAAAATCGCTGCCTTACTTGTTGGGGAGGACCCATCACAGTCGTACGCTTTGATCTGTGGCAATTGCCATATGCATAATGGTATGTATGAGAAACAAAACTCTTTGACCCTTTTAGCTACTCCCTCTGTCTCAATATTTAAGATGTTTTTTGACACTAGATAGTGTAAAAAAAAGTCTTATATTTTGAGGCAGAGGGAGTATTTCCTTGGGAAGAATGGACGCATGACCTACCCAACTTACTAATGTGCAGGCTTGGCCCGGAAGGAAGATTACCCACACATTACATACTATTGCCCACATTGTCATGCTCTAAACACATCAAAGAACTCGATGGGGCAATACTCAGGCTCCAACTCAGGCCCATCGACCCCAGTTGCTCCTGCTGATGTGATATCTGCTACCAGCTCAGTAGTAGAGAGTGAATTGATTAATATGGCTACAGTGCAGGAGTTGCCAAAGGAAGAACACGCAGAGAAGGAAGTGGAGGCAAGTTGAAGCGGGTCCGTACTATTACTGTTGATCTTTGTGAGATTAGTTCATATCGCCGTGTTTGAACTGGTTTGAGCCGCAGATGTAGCACTGTTGTAAAATTGGAAATAGGTGACCTATATGATCCACAGCAAAACCAGTACAATAATTGTTTAGCCAGTTTGTCATGGACACTTGAGAGGACGAATTTTGTTGGCAATGGGGACTGCCGGAGTGGAGAATGGCAACGTGCTGCCTGGCAAGTCGAGGTTGGAAAGCTATGAGGTGGAGGCGAACAGGTGAGATCAGTCGGGTGACGTTGCAACATGGCGGTGGTGTAAAAACATAGATATGATCGATGCTTCTATTTTACCCATATTTGTGTGGCAGTTGCTCCGTTGGAGGTGCGGAAGTTTTGACAGTGTTTGGAAATTTACGGTCACAGCTTCTTTTTGTAATCTTGATAGCATTATGTTTTGCTGACTGATGTCTCGTATCCTTGGAGCGATGATGCTCCAACTTGTAGTTTCGTTTTGCCTGGGCTAACGGCTAAGCTGGGTTAGTGGGTTGTATGCTACTGCTTGCGAGTTGGATGATGTGGGAAGTGTGGACCGACTGCTCAGTAACCTGTTTACTCTTCAGGGTTTTCGTGTCATCAGATGAGAATGGACTCGAGCCTCGCCCCCCGCTACAATAGAACATCATCATCTAATCACCCCATAACTTTTTTCAGTTTTTTTTTTTAACTTTCAAACATGGATTCCACCAAGTTTTCTTTGAATTTGGTTTCCGTATGATATTCACATTGGTGCACACACTGATTTTAATTTTTTGAGAAAAAACACAGCAACGAGGTTAGACGTATTGGCACCGTTGGCTGAGTCCAAGTTGTTGGTGTCGCTGCGTGATTCTCCACGGACGGACGGGTGAGATATTGGGTCACCGTTTGCTGAGCCCAAGATGGAGACGCTGTTCCAGTCCTGGGAGATAGGACGGGTTCGATATTAGGTGTAGGGCTTACCGAGCAGAGTGATTTTTTTTTTCTTTTTGAGAAACTACTTGGGAGTAGCCCAGAGAAAGCTACGTTTTTCCATATTTGCTCTCTACAAAGCAGGGCCAAAATCCTTTCCTCTAAGATGTCTGACGACTCTGAATCTAGTATATGGATGTCGACTAGTCCTGGCCATGGGAAGCCCGGCCCCGCTTCCCAGGCCTGACGCTGCTCTCGGGCCGGGCTCGGGCCTAAATTTTGAGCCCGATGGCTGGGCCGGCCCGGGCCCGGGCCCGCTGTTTTTGCGCTTTTCTGAAGGGGCCCGGCCCAAGGCCCGAGACCCGGCGTGCTTTTACGCGTTCAGGCTAGGCTTGGGCCCAAAAAACAGGCCCGATGGCCGGGCCGGGCCGGGCACGGACCTAGGTTTTTCGCCTCGGGCTTGGCTAGGCCTGGCCCGAGGTTTGGCCAGGTATACTGTCGACGGACGTGGTTGGCTGGTCAAGAGTCAGCCCAGCCCAGGTGGTGGTGTGACCACTGACCATGTCTGGTGACCGACCCTTGCTCCTTCCGTGGGGCTTCTGCTGGATGTTCACTGTGCGGCGACTATTATTCTGTGCTAGTACTTTGTGTTTGCCGAGCTCCAACGGAAACAATCTACCCTCCATAATGGTTGCTTTGTGCGTGTTTCTTTCCCGATCCAACAATGATGACTAACATGTGCATCTCAGTCATACCTGCTTTGAATAAACCTTTTCTGCCCACCAAGCCAAGCATGCTCACCAATAACAAACATACTTTTTCAAATGACCACGATCTCCATTCACACTGGTAAAATCGCCTCCTTCTACTTTAAAAATAAATACTAGCAAAAGGGCCCGTGCATTGCAACGGGAGAAAAAAAACATAATCTCAAATGCCATGACCACATTTTTCTGCATCACCGAGATACACTATCACTCAAAATTTTGTGAAATCATGAACAATTTTTTAAATCATGAATATTTTTTAAACTCGTGCACATATTTCAAATCATGAACATTTTTCAACTTCGTGATTTTTTTACAAATTTCTGAACATTTTCTAAAATCAAGAACCTTTTTTTGAATTGATGCACATTGTATACTATTTGTAAACATTTTCTTAAATTATGAAATTTTTTATGACAACTTCTTGAATCAGTGAACATTTCTAGAATCGAGGAACATTTCTTTTGGAAATTGGTGCAACAATTTTTGAAATTCACGATCATTTTTCTATTTAGCAAACATTTTTTGAAATGCATGATCATTTTTTGTCAACGAAGATTTCATGAAAAAATAAACTATTTTGTAAGTCATGAACAATATTTGAATTTTAGTGCATTTTCCCGTTCATGAATATTTTTTAAATTGATGAAAATTTGTTCAATTTAATTAACATTTTGAATACATGAACTTTTTAAAAAATCACGAACTTTTTTTGATTTCCCAAACATTTGTTTTCAAAATTTTGACTTTTTTTTAATACACAAATATTTTTTACAAAATCACGAACATTTTTTGAATCCACAAACATCTTATAATTTATTAAACAATTTATTTCGAAGTTATCATTTTTTTAATTTCTGGAATTTTTTTAAGTCCCGAATTATTTAAAGTAGAAGGGCTTGTGCGTTGCAACAGGAGAAAAAACATATCATAATCTCCAATGACCGTGATCACATTTTGCTGCATCACCGAGATAAACTATCACTATCAATTTCGTGAAATCATAAAAAAGTTAAACCCATGAACATATTTAAAATCATGAACATTTTTAAAATTTGTGAACACTTTACAATTTTTGAACATTTTCTAAAATCAGGAACACTTTTTGAGTTCATTACCATTTTATACTATTTGCTAACATTTATTTAAAATTCTGAGCATGTTTTAACAATTTTCTTGAATCAGCGAACGTTTCTAGAATGGATGAACATTGTTTTGGGAATTGGTGGAACAACTTTTGAAATTCACAAATATTTTTTGATTTAACAAACATTTTTTGAAATGCATGATCATTTGTTGAATCAGTGAACATTTTATGAATGAATAAACTATTTTGTAAGTCACGAAAAGTCTTTGAATTTTTACGATATTTTCCATTGAAGAACATTTCTTTAATTGGCGAAATTTTGTTCAATTTCATCAACTTTTTTTAATGCACGGACTTTAAAAAAATCATGAACATTTTTTATTTCCCGAACATTTGTTTTCAAAATTTTGAACTTTCTTTGAATAAGTAAACATTTTTTTTATAAAATGGCGAATAGTTTTTGAATCCACAAACATTTTATGACTTATTAAACATTTTCGTGCACAATACTCAATTTTTTTTATTTTGGGAACTTTTTTGAAGTCCCAAATTATTTGAAGTAGAAAAAAAATGAAAAGGGAAAATAAAAAAACGGAATTATAAAAAGGCCACCTGGACATGTGCTAGCCCAAATGGGTGCGCCGCGTCTTCTCCGAGTGCGCAAAGTGCAGTATAGGAGGTCCCTACTCCATGGGCCAGCCTAGGCGGGGGATTCCGGTGTGTGAATCATTTTTTTATCACTTATAGGTGGCATGGGTCGGTAATATTTTACAACTTTGGAGGCAATTTCCGTGATGTACCGCAAGAAGGAATAACCTCTTTATTATTAGTCATAAAAAAGGGTACAAGATTTTCCATATTCATTAAATAAGAGAGAGTTTAACGACGTTCAATAATCAGAAGGCCAAAAGTTAAAAAGCCAACTCTCCCTGCATAATACTCCATCTGTCCTGGAATTCTTGCCACAACGTACATTTTGCAAGAAAAATACCTCTACCTTTTCCCGATAGAACTAGCAGTCCCCTGTTCCCCTCTGACCGCCCAGCTCTCCCGCACAGTTCCCCGTTGCAACTCCCTACAAATCCACTTCCGCCGCGCCGCAACTTCCCCTCGAAGCTCAAGGAACGACTTTTCCACTTCCTTGAGTCCCTCATCGTCGCTTTCCTCGAGTCCCTTGTCGCCGCCTTGCGAATGACCCTCCTTCCTTCTCCATGGCGAGCTCCTCCCTGTTGTCTCCATCCTTGTCTGCCATCAAGCAGGCCATAAGCAGGCCATGGTGGCGGCCAGATCCGTGCATGCTCGTTAGGATATGGATGCCATGGACTGACTGGGAGGACAGTGCAACTCAACAAGATTGCAGAATCTTCGTGATCAGGTCAAAGAAAAGAAATGCTATAAGTGATTCTAGAATTTTCTACCACGGTTGATATGAAAGGCTGTACATGACATATAGAGACTTCAGTCGAACTTGCAGCTGAACCATATAGGTTGGGAAAATCCGTGCAGACCTTCATGGTATGCAAACGAAATATTGTTGAAACAAAAAATGAACCTATAATACATAGAGAAGCGTTGATGGGCCCTGACTCCAGAATTGGCTATACGTCAAAATAATCCGAGATAGTATCCATACACATAAATTCAAGTTTAGAACTTGATGGACCCTCTGAAATACTTAAAGTCTAAAGTGTAGTGACGGATCTATAGATTGACAAAGATTAAAATATTTTATAATGCTTGACTTGTTACAAATAGTTTTATGACAAAACAAGGAGTTGATTATGACGAGATTGTCTCATCGTAATAATACTTAAAGTCATTTAGGATTAAACTACAACTACTAAATATTTCAGTTGTGAGACATAAAAGTGGGATGTTAAAATAATTCCCATGAGATGGAAATAGAACAAAGGTTGCATATTTGATACGATCCAAGGTAAAAAAAAATTGATTCAAAGGATCCTAGTAAGTGTGCAAATATGAAGAAAGCATAATGGAGTTGGAATCTTCGTCCCGATGAAATGGTCAAATAATTTGATTTTGTCGAGGAAAGCAAAGATGTTTGTATTTACAAGGAAGTTAGTGGGAGCATGATAATATTTATAAACACTATATGTGCATGAAAAATTGTTGTTTGAAAATTTCTTGACATAGATTAAGACTTTATTGAAACTAGTTTTTCAGTAAAGAAATTAAGCAATATATAGTCCTGGTATTAGAAATATGATCCATGGAGATACTATTGTCTAATCGGGCTTAGTCAAAATACATATTCACACAATACTAAAGCAGTTTAGCAAGAAAAATGCCAAGAAGAGTTTCTTGACAAAGTCACATGGAATGAGTTTTAAGCAAGAGTTACTATTCTGAAATACTGATGAGAGAAATGCATGAATTCAATTGCACTTGTATTAATTATATTCCATGGTGTTGCTACTTGTGAGCTACGTTATGATGAGTCCAATTTACGTGATGTTTTCCTTTATATTTTGTGCCTACAAGGTGGGCTTTGTGGAATTTTACCGCGTTCGCGCACTTCTTTTTGTCGATGATCCTTCAGGTGCTCTCTTTTGGAACAATATTCATTTAATGGAGAAAACGCTAAAAAATGGCAGTGGAATCACGTATTAAAGGTGATAAACACATTCCATAGAAAAATCAAGTAAGAAGGCCAAAGAAACAACCATTGTCGTGCTTCCAGAGCTAACGACGGTGTTCCATGCGACCGCGCGCTTGCATGAGTGGTCGTTTGATGCGCCACCGCCTCGGGGGGATCAGCTATTTTCACCCCGCCAAAACGGATTGTGAGGGGGATGAATAGAGACTCCAGAAACTCATCCAGAAGGCAGAACCCTAGCCTCCGCAACCCATCCGGAGGGAGGATCGACCAGGAGAAGAGGGGGATTCCTCTGACCGCACGAGGAATGGCATCATCATCAACATCTACATCGTCACCACCTTCATCATCATCATCATCGTCATCCACATCCTTATCATCTGTAAAATCAAGAACCCTTGTGGATCCTTTGGTGTGTCGGATGAATCATTCCCCCATGTACTCCATGACCATCACCATGATAATTGTTGTTCTTATGTGTGAGTAGACCCCTAGTTCCCGGGGATATGGATGAACCTTGGTATGTGTAGGATCTGAAACATTTATTATGGATATGAGATCACCTATTGAATGCTTAGTTTAATAACTTTGTTAATGTTGTGAAGGGGCACCACTCAGCATTTGTGCCTTTATTGGCCACATAGTATATCACTGTCTTTGCATAGGTTTAGGATGTGGAGGTAACTCGAGGTGACAGTAAAAACCTACTGCTCCTAACCTTTACAAGTGACCTGGGAGCATGGAGAACCCTTAGTGAGGCCGCGTCCACGGGGAAACCCTTAATTACCAAGAGTTGTAACCCTCAGGGGGAGACTATGATGGTGGCGTGCATGGCACGAAGTCTACCATGAGTAGAACATGTTCTGTACCGGGCTCCTCCCAGCATAATCGACAACAGTGGCTCAAGTATCCGCTCCATGCTATGTGTATGCATAGTAGTACTAGAAACATGCCAGTGGGGATTCCAGACTCCCTGAGAACGCCTTTTCAATTCTGTTGTTTCACTGTTATTTACCATCCTTGCCTTTAATTTACTTTCCTGCTATTTAGTTACACATCACTAGTTCACTCAATCCTTATTTAAATACGCCCTCACTCTACTTCAAGTCTACAATTATCTGCAGGCACAAAGCTACATAATTCTTTACAAGGGGCAAAAGCCTGATTCCTGTGCTCCCTGTGGGATCGATACTCTTACTTCAAAAAGGCTACAACTAAACTCTGTGCACTTGTAGGCTATCAAGCTTTTTTTGGCGCCGTTGCCGGGGAGCTGAGCGCTTTTGGGCCTTGCCTTGATTTTTGAATTATTTTGTGATCTAATGGTTTTTGTAGACAAAGAGCAACCATGGTCTTTCAAGAACAAGTTTATCAGGTAGGTGCCGAGTTAGTAGCAGGACTGGCTCGAGGAGAGAACTTTATAACAACTCGTCCTGACCTACCTGGTAAAGTATATGAGATAAACCCTCGGTTAATTGCCATGATAAAAGAAAATATATTCCGAGGTGATGCAACCGAATGTCCTTATGAGCATATTGACAATTTTGATCTTGCATGCGGAACTCTTTAGTTGTAGGACTTAACCAATGACAAGCTCAAAGCAAAAGTATTTCCCTATTCTCGCCAGGGAGCAGCTAAAAGATGGCTAAGATGTCTAGATATATATATCCTGAGTAGCTGGCCGAAATTATTGGCTGCTTTTTCCTCTTATTAATTATTTTCCTCAAGGAAAGCTATATACAATCAGGAGGAAGATAAGCAGTTTTGGACAACGGGAAGGTGGGAAGCTAGTGGACGCATATATAAGGTATCGTGAAATACTTCTTGCATGCCATGAATATCATTATCCTGAATTTTTAATAGTCAACTTCTTTTATGGTGGGCTTAATCCACAAAGTAAACTTGCTTCTAAAGGTTCCTTTTTGGGAACCGAGATATTAGATGCTTGGAGTTTACTTGATAGGTGAAGGAAATATGCCCTAGAGGCAATAATAAAGTTATTATTTATTTTCTTATTTCATGATAAATGTTTATTATTCATGCTAGAATTGTATTAACCGAAAATTTAATACATGTGTGAATACATAGACAAACATAGTGTCACTAGTATGCCTCTACTTTGACTAGCTCGTTAATCAAATATGGTTAAGTTTCCTAGCCATAGACATGTGTTGTCATTTGATTAACGGGGTCACATCATTAGAGAATGATGTGATTGACTTGACCCATCCGTTAGCTTAGCACGATGATCGTTTAGTTTGTTGCTATTGCTTTCTTCATGACTCATACATGTTCCTATGACTATGAGATTATGCAACTCCCGAATACCGGAGGAACACTTAGTGTGCTATCAAACGTCAGAACGTAACTGGGAGATTATAAGGATGCTCTACAGGTGTCTTCGATGGTGTCTGTTGGGTTGGCATAGATCGAGATTAGGATTTGTCACTCTGTTTCAGAGAGGTATCTCTGGGCCCTCTCGGTAATGCACATCACTATAAGCCTTGCAAGCAATGTGACTAATGAGTTAGTTGCGGGATGATGCATTACGGAACGAGTAAAGAGACTTGCCGGTAATGAGATTGAACTAGGTATTGTGATACCGACGATCGAATCTCGGGCAAGTAACATACCGATGACAAAGGGAACAACGTATGTTGTTATGCGGTTTGACCGATAAAGATCTTCGTAGAATATGTAGGAACCAATATGAGCATCCAGGTTCCGCTATTGGTTATTGACCCGAAGTGAGTCTCGGCCATGTCTACATAGTTCTTGAACCTGTAGGGTCCGCACGCTTAACGTTCGGTGACGATCGGTATTATGAGTTTATGTGTTTTGATGTACGAAGGTTGTTCGGAGTCCCGGATGAGAGCACATACATGACGAGGTGTCTCGAAATGGTCGAGACATAAAGATTGATATATTGGAAGGTTATATTCGGACACCGGAAAGGTTCCCGGGGTCACCGGATAAATACCGGAGTACCGGGGAGTTACCGGAACCCCCGGGGGGGTCAATGGGCCTTAGTGGAAATAGAGGGCAGCAAGGGAGCTGTGGGGCACGCCCCCCTAGGCCCAAACCGAATTGGTTTAGGGCTTGGGGGGCCGCCCCCCTGTTTCCTTCTCCCCTCCCCCTCTTTCCTTCCCCTCCTAGTTGGACTAGGAAAGGGGGAACCTACTCCTAGTAGGAGTAGGATTCCCCCCTTGGGGCGCACCCTATGAGGCCGCCGGCCCCCTCCCCTTGCTCCTTTATATACGGGGGAGGGGGGCACCCCTAGGACACACAAGTTGATAGTTGTCTTAGCCGTGTGCGGTGCCCCCCTCCACAGATTTCCACCTCGGTCATATCGTTGTAGTGCTTACGCGAAGCCCTGCGTCGGTAACTTCATCATCACCGTCATCACGCCGCCGTGCTGACGAAACTCTCCCTCGACCTCAGCTAGATCTAGAGTTCGTGGGACGTCACCGAGCTGAACGTGTGCAGATCGCGGAGGTGCCGTACCTTCTGTGCTAGGATCGGTCGGTTCATGAAGACGTACGACTACATCAACCGCGTTGTCATAACGCTTCCGCTCTCGGTCTACGAGGGTACGTAGACAACACTCTCCCCTCTCGTTGCTATGCATCACCTAGATGGATCTTGCGTGTGCGTAGGATTTTTTTTGAAATTACTGCGTTCTCCAACAGTGGCATCCGAGCCAGGTTTATGCGTAGATGTTATATGCACGAGTAGAACATAAAGAGTTGTGGGCAATAATAGTCATACTGCTTACCATCATGTCATACTTTGATTCGGCGGTATTGTTGGATGAAGCGGCCCGGACCGACATTACGTGTACGCTTACGCGAGACTGGTTCTACCGACGTGCTTTGCACATAGGTGGCTGGCGGGTGTCAGTTTCTCCAACTTTAGTTGAATCGAGTTGGCTACGCCCGATCCTTGTTGAAGGTTAAAACAACACACTTGACGAAAAATCATTGTGGTTTTTGATGCGTAGGTAAGAACGGTTCTTGCTAAGTCCGTAGCAGCCACGTAAAACTTGCAACAACAAAAGTAGAGGACGTCTAACTTGTTTTTGCAGGGCATGATGTGATGTGATATGGTAAAGACATGATGCTATATTTTATTGTATGAGATGATCATGTTTTGTAACAGAGTTATCGGCAACTGGCAGGAGCCATATGGTTGTCGCTTTATTGTATGCAATGCAATCGCCCTGTAATTATTTTTACTTTATCACTAAGCGGCAGCGATAGTCGTAGAAGCAATAGTTGGCGAGACGACAACGATGCTTCAATGGAGATCAAGGTGTCAAGTCGGTGACGATGGTGATCATGACGGTGCTTTGGAGATGGAGATCAAAGGCACAAGATGATGATGGCCATATCATATCACTTATATTGATTGCATGTGATGTTTATCCTTTATGCATCTTATTTTGCTTAGTACGACGGTAGCATTATAAGATGATCCCTCACTATCAAGGTATAAGTGTTCTCCCTGAGTATGCACCGTTGCGACAGTTCTTCGTGCTGAGACACCACGTGATGATCGGGTGTGATCAGCTCTACATTCACATACAACGGGTGCAAGCCAGTTTTGCACACGTAGAATACTCGGGTTAAACTTGACGAGCCTAGCATATGCAGATATGGCCTCGGAACACTGGAGACCGAAAGGTCGAGCGTGAATCATATAGTAGATATGATCAACATAGTGATGTTCACCATTGAAAACTACTCCATCTCACGTGATGATCGGACATGGTTTAGTTGATTTGGATCACGTGATCATTTAGATGACT
This sequence comes from Aegilops tauschii subsp. strangulata, assembly GCF_002575655.3. Lineage (NCBI taxonomy): Eukaryota > Viridiplantae > Streptophyta > Magnoliopsida > Poales > Poaceae > Aegilops > Aegilops tauschii. The sequence continues at coordinate 329,248,673 of NC_053040.3, forward strand.
AGAGGGATGTCTATCTAAGTGGGAGTTCTTAAGTAATATGATTAATTGAACTTTAATTTATCATGAACTTAGTCCTGGTAGTATTAGCATATCTATGTTGTAGATCAATAGCTTGCGATATAGCTCCCTGTTTATTTTTGATATGTTCCTAGAGAAAAATCAGTTGAAAGTTGATAGTAGCAATGATGCGGACTTGGTCCATGATCAGAGGATTATCCTCATTGCTGCATAGAAGAATTATGTCCTTGATGCACCGCTAGGTGACAGACCTATTGCAGGAGCAGATACAAGCGTTATGAACGTTTGACAAAGCTCGGTATGATGACTACTTGATAGTTTAGTGCACTTATACGGCTTAGAACTGGGATTTCAAAAACGTTTTGAACACCACGAGCATATGAGATGTTCCAAGAGCTGGAATTGGTATTTCAGACTCATGCCCGAGTCGAGAGGTATGAGACCTTTGAAAAAGTACTTAGCCTACAAGATGGAGGAGAATAGCTCAACTAGTGAGCATGTGCTCAGAATGTCTGAGTACTACAATTGCTTGAATCAAGTGGGAGTTAATCTTCCAAATAAGATAGTAATTGACAAAGTTCTCTAGTCACTATCACCAAGTTACTAGAACTTCGTGATGAACTATAATATGCAAGGGATGATGAAAACAATTCCCAAGCTCTTCGCGATGCTAAAATCGGTGAAGGTAGAAATCAAGAAAAGCATCAAGTGTTGATGGTTGACAAGACCACTAGTTTCAAGAAAAAGGGCAAAGGGAAGAAGGGGAACTTCAAGAAGAACGGCAAGCAAGTTGCTGCTCAAGTGAAGAAGCCCAAGTCTGGACCTAAGCCTGAGACTAAGTGCTTCTACTGCAAAGGGACTGGTCACTGGAAGTGGAACTACCCTAGATACTTGGCGGATAAGAAGGATGGCAAAGTGAACAAAGGTATATGTGATATACATGTTATTTATGTGTACTTTACTAGTGTTTATAGCAACCCCTTGGCATTTGATACTGGTTCAGTTGCCAAGAGTAGTAACTCGAAACGGGAGTTGCAGAATGAACAGAAACTAGTTAAGGGTGAAGTGACGATGTGTGTTGGAAGTAGTTCCAAGATTGATAGGATCATCATCTCACACTCCCTATACTTTCGGGATTAGTGTTGAACCTAAATAAATGTTATTTGGTGTTTGCGTTGAGCATGAATATGATTTGATCATGTTTATTGCAATACGGTTATTCATTTAAGTTAAGAGAATAATTCTTGTTCTGTTTACATGAAGAAAACCTTCTATGGTCATACACCCAATGAAAATGGTTTGTTGGATCTCGATCGTAGTGATACACATATTCATAAATATTGAAGCCAAAAGATGCAAAGTTTATAATGATAGTGCAACTTATATGTGGCACTGTCGTTTAGGTCATATTGGTGTAAAGCGCATGAAGAAACTCCATGCTGATGGGCTTTTGGAATCACTTGATTATAAATCACTTGATGCTTGCGAACCATGCCTCATGGGCAAGATGACTAAAACTCCGTTCTCTGGAACAATGGAGCGAGCAACTGACTTATTGGAAATAATACATACTGATGTATGCGGTCCGATGAGTGTTGAGGCTCGCGGCGGGTATCGTTATTTTCTGACCTTCACAGATGATTTGAGAAGATATGGGTATATCTACTGTGGCACCCCGGCTCAGAGAAACCGGAACGCCCCGTATTCCAGCCCAGAGATCAAGGAGAAGTCTTCTGGAATACAACACTGCTTAGCATAGAACAAAACAACTCTTTATTACATGCTATAATGATACAAGGGGATTACATCGGCACGGCGACACTACACCTGCCACGGTTGCTCTATTCAAGCAGCAGAACAACACGATGCAGCGGAAGAACTCTAGCAGCAGAACAACGATGACAGTGGTGAACTCCACTCCGCAGGGACTCTGGCTGGAACGCTTATCCTAGCTCGCACGATCGGAAACCACGACAAGCAATCAAGCAATCACGGCATGACCTGCAAACTGGCATGACACGCCAGGTCAGTACATTGAATGTACTTGCAAGCTCACAATAACCAGAAGCATTCAAGACGACAACAACATGGCAATTACAGGTTAAGCAGGAATTATCATGAGATCATCAGGATAGCATGGCATGAACGACATGAACATGATACAGCTAGAACAATATGAGCATGGCATGAACATATAAATCTGACGATACTAGCATGCAACATGATGACACTATATGCACCACTTATTCTGCTCGGGTTACCTCGTAACCATCACATGCATCACTTACCAACCTCGGACATCACACGATCATCTCAGGATCCAATCAAGCTTGGTATAAACAATACCGTAGTAATCATTAAATGACCACAAGGAGCTTGATCTTTACCCACGATTCTCGCACAACATCACGAATATCCAACAACTCGGTATCCTTGATACCACGGTGATCATTCACGGATCACAAACGGAACCACCCTGGGCTCAACGGGTTACCTCGTAACCAAACGGTGATCATTCACGGATCACATAACCAACTTATATCATCATCGAACCAGGGTTGTTATTAAGCACATTATTATTAATACTGTTGACCCACAGTGTGACCAACTACGAACTGGGCCCTTATCCGTGGGCGCGGCTATCGATAGATTTAATATACACTTTGCAGAGGTTAGTACACTGTACCCACACCACGAAACCCATGGCCTCGCACTCCCATTCGGGTGGACTGATACGTCTCCATCGTATCTACTTTTCCAAACACTTTTGCCCTTGTTTTGGACTCTAACTTGCATGATTTGAATGGAACTAACCCGGACTGATGCTGTTTTCAGCAGAATTGCCATGGTGTTATTTATGTGCAGAAACAAAAGTTCTCGGAATGACCTGAAACTCCACGGAGCTTATTTTTGGAAAATATTAAAAATATTGGTGAAAGAATCAAGGCCAGGGGGCCCACCACCTGTCCACGAGGGTGGGGGCGCGCGCCCCTGCCTCGTGGCCCCCTGTTGCTCCACCGACCTCAATTCGAACTCCATATATTTTCGTTCGGGGAGAAAAAAAATCAGAGACACAGATTCATCGCGTTTTACGATACGGAGCCGCCGCCAAGCCCTAAAACCTCTCGGGAGGGCTGATCTGGAGTCCGTTCGGGGCTCCGGAGAGGGGAATCCGTCACCGTCATCATCATCAACCATCCTCCATCACCAATTTCATGATGCTCACCGCCGTGCGTGAGTAATTCCATCGTAGGCTTGCTGGACGGTGATGGGTTGGATGAGATTTATCATGTAATCGAGTTAGTTTTGTTAGGGTTTGATCCCTAGTATCCACTATGTTCTGAGATTGGTGTTGCTATGACTTTGCTATGCTTAATGCTTGTCACTAGGGCCCGAGTGCCATGATTTCAGATCTGAACCTATTATGTTTTCATGAATATATGTGAGTTCTTGATCCTATCTTGCAAGTCTATAATCACCTACTATGTGTTATGATCCGGCAACCCCGAAGTGACAATAATCGGGACCACTCCCGGTGATGACCATAGTTTGAGGAGTTCATGTATTCACTATGTGTTAATGCTTTGGTCCGGTACTCTATTAAAAGGAGGCCTTAATATCCCTTAGTTTCCGTTAGGACCCCGCTGCCACGGGAGGGTAGGACAAAAGATGTCATGCAAGTTATTTTCCATAAGCACGTATGACTATATTCGGAATACATGCCTACATTACATTGATGAATTGGAGCTAGTTCTGTGTCACCCTTTGTTATGATTGTTACATGATGAACCGCATCCGGCATAATTCTCCATCACCGATCCAATGCCTACGAGCTTTTCACATATTGTTCTCCGTTTATTTACTTTTCCGTTGCTACTGTTACAATCATTACAAAACCCAAAAATATTACTTTTGCTACTGTTACCGTTACTTCCATATTATTTTGCTACTAAATACTTTGCTGCAGATACTAAGTTATCCATGTGTGGTTGAATTTACAACTCAACTGCTAATACTTGAGAATATTCTTTGGCTCCCCTTGTGTTGAATCAATAAATTTGGGTTGAATACTCTACCCTCGAAAACTGTTGCGATCCCCTATACTTGTGGGTTATCAAGACTATTTTCTGGCGTCATTGCCGGGGAGCATAGCTCTATTCTTTGAGTCACTTGGGATTTATATCTGCTGGTCACTATGAAGAACTTGAAAGACGAGAAAACAAAAATTTATCCCTCAACTACGAGGGGAGGTAAGGAACTGCCATCTAGCTCTGCACTTGATTCACCTTCTGTTTTGAGTAAGCTTGCGACACCTAAACCTGCTTCTGCTATTAATTCTGATATGTCGCATGTTATTGATGATGCCACTTCTGCTATGCATAATACTTATGATGAAACTACTTCTATGCTTGATACTACTGTGCCACTTGGTGAATTTCTTGATGAACAACTTGCTAGGGCTAGAGAGAATGAAATTATTGAAACTGATAATATTGATGAAAGTGATGATGAAGGCTCTCCCAATAAATATGATTTGCCTGTTGTGCCTGAGGGCTATGTTATGGATGAAGAAACTGCTAGAGACTTTCTTGCTTGCAATGATAGAAGTGATCTTAATAAATTATTTTTTTGACTGGGGATCTTAAGAAATTATTAGCCAAGCTTAAACAAAAAACTCTGAATGCTAGAATGAAATATGATCTTTCTTATGCTACTTCACCTATCTTTGTTACTGATAAGGATTATGAATTCTCTGTTGATCCTGATATAATTACTTTGGTTGAGTCTGATCCTTTTTATGGTTATGAATCTAAAACTGTTGTGGCACATCTTACTAAATTAAATGATATAGCCACCCTGTTCACTAATGATGAGAGAACTCGCTAATTTTATATCCTTAAAATATTTCCGTTCTCATTAAAGGGTGATGCTAAGATATGGTTTGATTCTCTTGATCCTGGCTGTGTGCGTAGTCCCCAGGATATGATTTATTACTTCTCTGCTAAATATTTCCCTGCTCATAAGAAACAAGCTGCTTTAAGGGAAATACATAATTTGTGCAAATTGAAGAAGAGAGTCTCCCACAAGCTTGGGGGAGGCTTCTCCAATTACTCAATGCTTTGCCTGATCATCCTCTTAAGAAAAATGAAATACTTGATATCTTTTATAATGGACTAACCGATGCTTCCAGAGACCACCTGGATAGTTGAGCTGGTTATGTTTTCAGGGAAAGAACACCGGATGAAGCTGAAATTCTATTTAATAATATGTTGACTAATGAAAATAATTGGACACTTCCTGAGCCAACTCCTGAGCCTATTCCTAAGCCAACTTCGAAGAAAAGAGGTGTTCTATTTCTTAGTCCTGAAGATATGCAAGAGGCAAAGAAATCTATGAAAGAAAAGGGTATTAAAGCTGAAGATGTGAAGAATTTACCTCCTATTGAAGAAATACATGGTCTTAATTTACCGCCTGTTGAAGAAATATATGATCTTAATCCATCACCTATTGAAGAAACACATGGTCTTGATAACCCGACACAGGTAGTAAAGGTAAATTCTCTCTATAGATATGATAAAGCTGAAATTCCTCCTACCAAGTTTGCTAGCCAATGTTTGGATGAGTTTGATAACTTTATTGTCAAACAAGAAAACTTCAATGCTTATTTTGGTAGACAATTAAAACACAATTCCGATATGCTTGAACATTTGGGTGATTATATGTCTAGAGTCAAAGGTGAACTTAAAATCATTAGTAAACATGCTTCTATGGTTACCACTCAAGTAGAACAAGTACTTAAAGCTCAAAATGATTTGCTCAATGAAATGAACAATAAGAATAATGATTTTGCTATTAGAGTGGCTACTAGAACTGGTAAAATGACTCAGGAAGCTTTATATCCTGAAGGCCATCCTAAGAGAATTGAGCAGGATTCTCAGAGAAATAAAATTGATGCACCTAGTTCTTCTAAAAAGAAGAAAAATAAAAATGATAGGACTTTGCATGCTTCTAGTGAGCCTATTGCTGAAACACCTGAGAATCCTAATGATATTTCTATTTCTGATGCCGAAACACAATCCGGTAATGAACATGAAACTAGTGATAATGTTAACGACGATGTTCATGATGATGCTCAACCTAGCAATGACAATGATGTAGAAATTGAACCTGCTGTTGATCTTGATAACCCACAATCAAAGAATCAATGTTATGATAAAAGAGACTTTGTTGCTAGGAAACACGGTAAAGAAATAGAACCATGGGTTCAGAAACCCATGCCTTTTCCTCCCAAACCATCCAAGAAAAAGGATGATGAGGATTTTGAGCGCTTTGCTGAAATGATTAGACCTATCTTTTTGCGTATGCGATTAACTGATATGCTCAAAATGAATTCTTATGCTAAGTATATGAAAGAAATTGTTACTAATAAGAGAAAGATACTGGAAGCTGAAATTTCCACCATGCTTGCTAATTACACTTTTAAGGGTGGAATACCAAAGAAACTAGGAGATCCAGGAGTACCCACTATACCATGCTCCATTAAAAGAAATTATGTTAAAACTGCTTTGTGTGATCTTGGAGCCTGTGTTAGTGTTATGCCTCTCTCTTTATATCGTAGACTTGATTTGAATAAGTTGACACCTACTGAAATATCTTTGCAAATGGCTGATAAATCAACTGCTATACCTGTCGGTATTTGTGAGGATGTGCCTGTTGTAGTTGCAAACGTTACTATTTTAACGGACTTTGTTATTCTTGGTATTCCCGAGAACGATAGTATGTCTATTATTCTTGGAAGACCTTTTTTGAATACTGCAGGGGCTGTTATTGATTGCAACAAAGGCAATGTCACTTTTCATGTTAATGGCAATGAGAATACGGTACACTTTCCAAGGAAACAACCTCAGGTCCACAGTATAAACTCTATTGGAAAAATTCCATCGATTATTTTTGGAGGTTTTGAATTTCCTCTTCCTACGGTCAAGAAGAAATATGATATTCTTATTATTGGGGATGTGCATATCCCCGTTGAGGTAACATAGTGTTATTCGAAATTTCTCCGGTTCCATGTTATTCGGAATGAGTTTGTTAACAAGACTTGATCAACCTTGTTAGTGGATTCCTTTTGATGAGCATGAGATGGATGAAGTTAGAAGGCACAACCTTCTGTACCCTCCTTCTACTTTCTGTTATTTAGTTGAAATAAAGTAAAAATAGTATTTTTTTTGTCTGTTTTCTGAGTTATCCGTGCAATGTAAAAATACCCCGAAAATAAAAGTTCTCCAAATGCCCTGCCAATTTAATATGATTTTTTCTGGAATATTTGAGAATATGTGGCACTGAGAACACATCAGGGGGAGCTCGCACCTGGCCACGAGGGTCCAGGGCGCGCCCCCTGCCTCGTGGGCCCATGGTGGCTCCCCTCCACTTATTCCTGCACCCACACACTTCTTCTTCCTCCCAAAAAAATCACTATCCAGCTCAAGCACGAGTTCTAGCTCATTTTGCTGCGATTTTTTATCTCCTTGCTCAAAGCACCTCTCACAAAACTGCTTTGGGGGATTGTTCTTTGGTATGTGACTCCTCCATTGGTCCAATCAGTTTTTGTTCTAGTGCTTTATTCATCGCAAATTTGTGCTGCCTAGGTGACCATGTTCTTGAGCTTGCATGTCAAATTTATATGGTTCCAAGTAGTTCTAATGCGTGATATAGGCTCTAGGCACTTGTAGGAGTAGTTGATATCAATTTTGTTGAGCTTGGTTCACTTTTATTTGAAGTTACTAAAAATTTCAGAAATTTTCAGAAAATGATGAAGAGATTTTTGAGGGGCTCATCGAGCCGAAGCTCGAAGGAAAAGCAAGGTGAAGAAGCAGAGAGGCCCAAATATAATCTGCCCCACACCGCGGAGGTTCGGCCGTGTGAATGGCCTTCCGATGATTTCTTGAGAGCAGCCGGGATTTATGATGATTTTTATGAATTGGCTGAGAATGCAGGCCTCACCGACTTCCTCCGCGACCAACGCGAACAGTATCTCTTACTCACCAATACTTTTGTGCAAAACTTCTACTATTATCCTAAGGAATCACCTCCTTCAGTAGAGTTTCATTTATATGATGTGGTTAAGAAGATGTCACTATATGAATTTTGCAGGGTTTGCAAAATACCTTTCGAGGGTAGCTTAGAGGAACCACATCGTAAAGATGTGGACAGGTTTATTGACACTATTACTGTAGGGGAAACTAGGAAGGTTTCCGATGCAAGAATCACTAGCATACATTTTCCTGTTTTACGCTACTTTGCAATATTTTCTAGTCGTTGCTTAATTGGTCGCAGAAACCATGGAAACCTTAGTGTTCCTGATATTATTATTTTGTTCCATGGTTTATTCTGTGATGACTCTGTTAGTATGGGCGGTATTATTGCCAAACGGTTAAGTCTGAACCATACAAAGGGCCCCATCATTGGAGGTGTTTATGCTTCACGCCTTGCTGCATACTATAACATACCTATTAGGCACTATGAAAAAGAAGAAAAATTGTTGCCCACTGTTTAATTAGATTATAAGAGTATGGTAGCGCATGATTTTATTATAAAGAATAGGGAAAGGGAGCTTAAATACAAATTGTTCTTTGATAAACATCATCCTGAGACTATTACCTTGCCTGCTCCTTCCTTGTTTGATTTATCTGCAGGCCAGTATCTCGTTCCGCTGGCGGCCATTCACGCCTACCGGAACCCTACATCAGCCACAGAGCCAGAGTCAGAACCACAATTTGATCCTCCACGACAGTCTAATTACCAGTGGGATCCGGAGATGATTGCCAACCAGTGGCAATCAGATTCTTCTTCATCTCAGTACGACCCCAACTACAACTTTGGATATCCGCCAGGCCATCCGTGGCAATAGACCAACTTAGGCAAAAAGCCTAAGCTTGGGGGAGTACGTATTTTTCACCGACATTACATCATGTTCACACACTCATTGCTAGATTTCGGTGCTCATACTCTTTCACTGTATTATCCATGCTAGTTTATTTTCTTTTTCTTGCTTTCTTCTTGTGTGTTTGATTAACCTTAATAAAAACCAAAAAAATAGTTGTAGCTTTAAGTTAGTTTACTTTCTTGCTGTAGTAGTAATAATTAAAAAGAAAACCCAAAAAGATTTCCCGTTCTTCTTTTGCTTGTTGGGAGCTTTCCCGTGTAAATAGTTTTAGTTCTTTTCTTTGGGGGTCGATAGGAGAAGACCATGATTAAATTGTTGAAGTGGCTCTTATATGCATTATTGTTGATTTAACCAAGAGCCCATATTGCCTTGCCTTCTCCTGTTTATTGAATGCTCGCAGATTCCAGCTTAGTCCAATGCATGTGCACTATTATTATTATTCACATCGTTTGGTCGTGCAAGTGAAAGGCAATTATGACGATATATGATGGACTGATTGAGATGAGAGAAGCTGGTATGAACTCGACCTCTCTTGTTTTTGTAAATATGATTAGTTCATCGTTCCTGATTCAGCCTATTAAGAATAAACATGTTTGCAATGACAATTAGAGATTATCGTTGCTTATGCCATGCTTAATTAGCTATGAGTTATAATGGTTTACCTTGCGTGCCAACATGCTATTAAAATGGTTGTGATGTGGTATGATGGGGTGGTATCCTCCTTTGAATGATTTAAGTGACTCGACTTGGCACATGTTCACACATGTAGTTGAAACAAATCAACATAGCCTTCACGATATTTATGTTCATGGTGGATTATATCCTACTCATGCTTGTACTCAATGTTTATTAATTTTAATGAATGTTCATGACTATTGTCGCTCTCTAGTTGGTCGCTTCCCAGTCTTTTGCTAGCCTTCACTTGTACTAAGCAGGAATACTTCTTGTGCATCCAATCCCTTAAACCCCAAAGTTATTCCATATGAGTCCACCATACCTTCCTATATGCGGTATCTACCTGCCGTTCCAAGTAAATTTGTATGTGCCAAACTCTAAACCTTCAAATGAAATTCTGTTTTTTATGCTCGAATAGCTCATATATCAACTAGGGCTGTCCATATCTTCCATGCTAGGCGGGTTATTCCTAAGAGGAGTGGACTCCGCTCCTCACTCATGAGAAAATGGTTGGTCACCGGGATGCCCAGTCTCGTGCTTTATGCAAATCAAATCAAAATAATTGCAAACAAAACTCCCCTGGGACTGTTGTTAGTTGGAGGCACTCATTTCTTCGAGAAGGCCATGGATTGATGCTTGTTGGTGGAGGGGGAGTATAAACTTTACCATTCTGTTTGGGAACCGCCTATAATCTGTTTAGCATGGAAGATATCGCCATCTCTCGGTTGTTATGTTGACAGTGAAAGTATGCCGCTCAAAATATTATTTATCTCTATTTAAAAAATCGAGCTCTGGCACCTCTACAAATCCCTGCTTCCCTCTGCGAAGGGCCTATCTATTTACTTTGATGTTGAGTCATCACCCTCTTATTAAAAAGCACCAGCTGGAGAGCACCACTGTCATTTGCATCCATTGCTATTAATTTATATTGGGTATGACTATGAATGGATCTCTTTTACCATGAATTACAATGTCTAGTCAGTCGTTGATCTTTAAAGGTGCTCTGCATTTATGTTTTGCGGTCTCAGAAAGGGCTAGCGAGATACCATCTTGTTATATCATATTATGATTGTTTTGAGAAAGTGTTGTCATCCGAGATTTATTATTATTGCTGCTAGTTGATTATGCCATTGATATGAGTAAACATGAGACCTAAGTGTTATTGTGAATATGGTTAGTTATAATCTTTGCTGAAAACTTGAATGCTGGCTTTACATATTTACAACAACAAGAGCAAACGGAGTTTGTAAAAGTTTTTCTTTATCACTTTCAGTTTATCAACTGAATTTCTTGAGGACAAGCAAAGGTTTAAGCTTGGGGCAGTTGATACGTCTCCGTCGTATCTACTTTTCCAAACACTTTTGCCCTTGTTTTGGACTCTAACTTGCATGATTTGAATGGAACTAACCCGGACTGACGCTGTTTTCAGCAGAATTGCCATGGTGTTATTTATGTGCAGAAACAAAAGTTCTCGGAATGACCTGAAACTCCACGGAGCTTATTTTTGGAAAATATTAAAAATATTGGCAAAAGAATCAAGGACAGGGGGCCCACTACCTATCCACGAGGGTGGGGGCCGCGCCCCCTGCCTCGTGGGCCCCCTGTTGCTCCACCGACCTCAACTCCAACTCCATATATTTGTGTTTGGGGAGAAAAAATCAGAGAGAAAGATTCATCGCGTTTTATGATACGGAGCCGCCGCCAAGCCCTAAAACCTCTCAGGAGGGCTGATCTGGAGTCCGTTCGGGGCTCCGGAGAGGGGAATCCGTCGCCGTCATCATCATCAACCATCCTCCATCACCAATTTCATGATGCTCACCGCCGTGCGTGAGTAATTCCATCGTAGGCTTGCTGGACGGTGATGGGTTGGATGAGATTTATCATGTAATCGAGTTAGTTTTGTTAGGGTTTGATCCCTAGTATCCACTATGTTCTGAGATTGGTGTTGCTATGACTTTGCTATGCTTAATGCTTGTCACTAGGGCCCGAGTGCCATGATTTCAGATCTGAACCTATTATGTTTTCATGAATATATGTGAGTTCTTGATCCTATCTTGCAAGTCTATAGTCACCTACTGTGTGTTATGATCCGGCAACCCCGAAGTGACAATAATGGGGACCACTCCCGGTGATGACCATAGTTTGAGGAGTTCATGTATTCACTATGTGTTAATGCTTTGGTCCGGTACTCTATTAAAAGGAGGCCTTAATATCCCTTAGTTTCCTTTAGGACCCTGCTGCCACGGGAGGGTAGGACAAAAGATGTCATGCAAGTTCTTTTCCATAAGCACGTATGACTATATTCGGAATACATGCCTACATTACATTGATGAATTGGAGCTAGTTCTGTGTCACCCTATGTTATGATTGTTACATGATGAACCGCATCCGGCATAATTCTCCATCACTGATCCAATGCCTACGAGCTTTTCACATATTGTTCTCCGCTTATTTACTTTTCCGTTGCTACTGTTACAATCATTACAAAACCCAAAAATATTACTTTTGCTACTGTTACCGTTACTTCCATATTATTTTGCTACCAAATACTTTGCTGCAGATACTAAGTTATCCATGTGTGGTTCAATTGACAACTCAACTGCTAATACTTGAGAATATTCTTTGGCTCCCCTTGTGTCGAATCAATAAATTTGGGTTGAATACTCTACCCTCGAAAACTATTGCGATCCCCTATACTTGTGGGTTATCATGGACCAACGGCATTCTGACAAAACCGTCCTACTGCCATGACACTCTCCCGGCCACTCCAACAAAATCCCCTTTGGGCTAAGTCCTGGGTGGCCCCGTGCCTACCAAAGGCACCAACGGCCACCGTCGTGGCAAAACATAAATGGTCCCAAATGGGGACAAGGTACCATAACAACAACAACGGGCACACAAGGCTTATGTCCGCCTACCTGATCAGGGTAGCGCGCGTGTCATGGAATTGTCACGGCAGATGTCCTAGCGAAAGGACTTAGTCGTGGAGCCATCGCAACGGGTTAGCTTAAAGGGGTTAAACCGGACAAGGGACACGAGAGTTTTATACTAGTTCGGCCCCTTACGATGAAGGTAAAAGCCTACGTCTAGTTGTGATGGAATTGCTGGGGTTTCGATGACCAGGGAGCGAATACGCTTTGCCTGAGTCTCGAGTTGTTGTTTGTTGTCCTTGAACCGCTGCCGGGTCGTGCCTTTATATACACAGGTCGAGGCCCGCCGGCTTACAAAGTCCCGGTGCCGGTTTATACACATACCGGCCCGATCTCTACTTTGTCATACCTTACAATACAAGTCATGTACTACATGGCGGTTTATAGCTACAGGACTTAATCTACCTTTGGGCCTTGGGCCTTCGAGTCTCTGTAGTAAACCGCTTTATTCCTTGTCTTCATGGGCTTTTACGTATAAACAATCCATTATGGGGATGACCCGGCTTCCTTGGCCGGTTTACACCTAGTAGTAATATCCCCAACATTAGGCCCCAGATTGATTTGAACTGGTTCATGTCAATCTCCAAAACCTTGAGAAAATTTCTTCTTCCATATCCTCGCATAAATCTTGTAAACCGCCATGACGTCATCATCCAGAATCGTAATAAACCGCCATGACGTCATTTGTTATTTTAAATGGCATATTCCTCACCTTCATTAATGAGCCTCCGACTATTGAGGCGACAAATCTGTCACATATCCATTTGTTAGGCTCCTCGATTCTTGCGCTTGACCGTTATCCTTTCGTCTTTATAAATACGGCCGAGGGTCCTTTCCGTTTCCCCCCTTTCTCTTCGTCTCCTTCTTCCTCGCGACGTCTCAGAACCCGAGCTCTACCGCCGCCGCCGTCCTTCATATCTGCATCAACCAAGGCCGCTGCATCAACCTGATCGAACCAGAGCAACGCGGCGCTCCTCCGCTGTTCCGCAGCACCGGTGAGTTCATTTCCTTTTCAACCTCAGATCTGCATTAGGGTTCCACTGTTCGTCGGTGTTCGTCCCTGTTCGTCTTCTTTCTGTTCTTAGATCTCATAACTTGATTTGCAACTGATAGTAGAAGTAGGCGATGATAGTCTAGCACCCTTTACCAACCTCAGAAAACACCTTTTACTGCCTGAGATCCAATCAAACAAACGTGTTCTTCCACTGCCACCATTTTAGGTTAAATTTATTTCCTCTTTTTAGAACTGTGGCAGATCCAAATTTATACCACCGATCTGTGAAATCTGTTTGCGCCATACTTAGAATTTTTTTGTAAATTTGTAGCTTCTATACCATTGTGGGCGGTTTATCGTTTAAACTTTGATAACTCATCACATACCATTAGCCCTCTGTTAAACCGCCAACCTGCTTTAAGTGCTGAAATCTGGTTTAGTACACCCAAATGCTTGAAATATCATCGTCTTCCATCATTGCGCCGGTTTGTAAGTTGTAACCATGAACTTTAACCCGGATACCGTGCTTTTTTCCAGCTTGTTACCAGAAATGGCCAAACAATTCTGTTCCTGTAATTGGGTTCCTTCCCGGGTTATGGAAGCGCAGCTGGCTGGTTGTGTTGCAATGGGCGCTTTAGCAAATAAGGACACTATTCATTGGCGAGTCCCCGGTCCAGAATTTCCTCCTAAACCCCAAGACGGAGAAGTTATTGTATTTACTGATCACCTGAGCCGAGGCTTCACTCCTCCCGGATCAAAAAATTTCCGTGACGTGCTCGCCGACTTTCAAATCCATCCCCAAGATATTGGTCCAAACTCCATATCCAATATTTGTGACTGGCAAGTATTCTGTGAAGTGTACCTGCAAGAGGAGCCTACTGTTGATCTGTTCCAGGATTTCTTTTATCTAAACCGCCGTACTGAGTTTACGGATGGCCCCAATACTAAACTAGGCGGGGGTTTCAATTCAGAAGCGGAGAGATGTTGATTTCCCTCATGCCAAGCTTCATAGTCATCCTAAGGACTGGAATCAGACTTGGTTCTACTGCCGCAACACAGCCCCAACCAATGAAAATCCTTTGCCAGGTTACCGTCCACACCGGCTTACCCAAGCTCATCCCTTTCCTCAACGGTTGACCGCCCAGGAGCGAGCAAAATATGCCCCTCAACTGGCAAAGCTCAGAGCCTTTGTTGCAAATGGGCTGACAGGCGTGGATTTTGTCCGATGCTGGGTTTCATGGAGCGTTTTACCTTTAAGCCGGCGACCCGGTTTAATGTGTGAATACACAGGGGATCTGAAAGACCCGCAACGCCATATTGACATCCAGCTGACTGATGATGAAGTCACCGAAGCTGTTAAAAAGATGCTTAATGAGCCAATAGATGTGTGCAGCAAAACCGGGCTTAGTCCTTTCTATGCTGCCAATAAACCGCCAAAGGTATAATCTATCGTATTTCTGCCTTATCCATCCTTTGTTAAATTTCTCCTTTGATGACTTACTATTTGTCTATGCAGGCCGATGATCCATTCTGGAAGAAAAAATCACAAGATAAACCGGTAAAGAATCCTCGGCTTAAGACCAAGGCTTCAAAAAAGCCTATGAAAAGAAGGAACGTTGAACCGTCCGAGCCCATTATTGATGATGATCTGGATATTCCGGATTCAGAGGTAGAACTTGACTCTCTCGGTTCATTTTTTATACACCTTATTGACAATGATCATTATCAGGATGAAGCGGAAGCCAGCCATGCTGATGAGGTAACTATTCTTTCTTCTGATTCTGATCCTGTGCCAGTACCAAGAATTCGTCGAGCCATTCGGAAAGTAAAATTTTCATGCCCTCTTTCTTATTTGGACCCGCACTTTCTTTTAAAGACGCAGCAGCATGAAGCTCGCCGCACAACTCGACATAGTGGCCAAGTGGTGACCTCCTCCGGTTTACCAAATTCGCCGGTTCGCAAACACCGCCAAGAGGTTGCTTATACTCCTGACACCCTTTATCCTAAGGCGGGTTACATCCGATATCCTCTTAATCCGTCTGACTCAAATTATCAGGGAACTTCCCATTCATCGTCCGGCGAGTCGTCAGCGATACAACTTCCTCCTCTGAGAACCGTCCCTGGGTAAGCATAACATACTTTTAACTTTTTGGTCTTGTATTATATTATCGTATCGATCTTCGTGTCTGCTCTTTTTCAGTGCTAAAGCCAGACCAAGCAAGAAGGCTAGATTGAATAGGCCAACCGACCATGAACCGGCTACCGAGCCGGAGAAAACCCCAGAGGCTATTGACCCGGAGGCTAACACTGTTATTGATAATCCGGAACCTCAAGCAACCGACACGCTTGTTGAACCGGTAGAAAATAATCCAACAAGCCAGTCAGCTGATCCATTAAGTCCAACTGTTGATCCGCCGAGTCCGGCTAAAGCAATTGATAAACCGCCAAGCCCTGCCAGAACTATGGACGACGATGTTGTCGTAACTGGCCTTGGTTTCAGCTCCCTTGGTCGTCCTGTCGCGTTATCAAAGCATAGCGCCAAAGAAGAAATTTCTGCTATGGACAAAGGGAAATGGAATTCCGAGTTATCCAACTATACCAACCTCAGCGCTGAAGACCTTCATTCTGGTTTTTTAAACCGCCTGTATACAAGCCGCGACTTTGAAGCCGGTTTAGTAGGCCTGATGAAGGAGCGGTATGAGGTAAATGTCACTTTCCCTTTGCATAAATATTCCAACAGTCCTTTTGTTAGAACTGGTCTAACGTATCAACTCCAGTAGCCCCCAAGGGCCGGTGCATAACATTGGTTTGAACCGGGTCTTGAATCGATATTTGCATTTTGCTGGTGTAGCCCCCATGAACCGGCTTATATCTTTTTAGAATGAACCGGTACATCCTACTAATCTCACCACTTATAATGATGACAATCCATCTGAATCTGAACGAATACGCATTAGCCCCCAAGTGTCAAGTAGATAACTTTTTATGTGCTTGAGACTTTAAATTAATAGCTGATAAGAAGCAATCCGCATTAGCCCCCAAGTGTCAAGTAGATAACTTGTTATGTGGTTGGGACTTTAAATTAATAGCTGATAAGAAGCAATCCGCATTAGCCCCCAAGTGTCAAGTAGATAACTTTTTATGTAGTTGGGACTTCAATGTTGTAATGCTAACTTATTATCTGTATTTTGCAGGCTGAGTTGTCCAAAAAAAGACTCCCAAATCACTGATCTCCAAGGAAACATCAAGTCTCAGGTAGACGAAACTTGCAAAGTTAAGAGCGAGCTGACCACCGCTTTAACAACCATGGAGCAGCTGAAGGAATTCTTCAAAGGCGAACGGGCAGATTGGGCAACTGAAAAGACCACCATGTTAAAGCGGGCAGAAGATGCGGAAAACGCCCTTAAACCGGCCACAGAAGAGCTGAGCAGCCTGAAGCGGCAGATTGATGCCATGACCTCTGCCATCTTTGGTAACAATCTCTTCACCAATATGTAACAACACCAGTTATAAAAACTTCCGGTTTAATAATAATATGATCCTTTTGCAGGTAGCCGTGTTACTCATCATGGCGCAGATATGCCCAAAAAATTGAAGGCCGTCTATACTTTGGTAGAGCAGCTTTATACCGGCGCGCAACGAGCTATCTGCACAGCTTCCAATAACCATCCGCCCCCGTCGCTAATCAAGGAAACGCTGGAAAAATTGTCTATGATGCCTGCCCGGATTGTGGAATTGAAGAAATCCGCTGCTAGGTCCGGTGCCCTTACTACACTGACGCGCGCCAAGGCCTGGATCTCTGACCTTGATCCGGAAGATGTTGGAAATGGTTACCCAAGCCAAAAAGAGGACGGTTCAGAATTTAACAACGACGATCTCCGGGCTATCACAAGAGAGATGCGACCACTGGCAAGTAAGTTGGCTGAAGATGCTAACTTGTCAATTTACCAGAATGTATATGACGCCAGTGGCAAGCGAATAAGTGCTCCAACTTATGACGTGGAAAGTCTGATCCCGCCGATCCGTAAGCACACTTACGCTCCTGATGTTGAACCGTCTGATCTTATACATGACGAAGCTGTCTTTCAAGCCTTATCAGGAATTGATTGGACAACTGTTGACTTCCAGCCACTGGGTGGAGAGGAGGATGAACCGGCGCAGGAAGATCCGCAACCTTCACATCAACCTGAGGCAGAATCATAATCCGGAAGCCGGTTTAACTTGTGCCTATTGTCATCTTTGTGAAAAACAATCATTCTTATGGGCAGTCGAAACGCCTTGTAATAGGCTAGCTTGAACAGCTGATCTGATATGCCATCGTGCATACTTGTTGCACACAATATTGTTAATCCGTCATGCTATATTTGCTTATGATCTTTATCGGTTTTACACAGCCCTGTTTCTGCATAAAACAAAGTGAAAACTGTCCTGGCGGTTTACCGTCGGACGGGTCATAATGCCCAATATATAGCCAAGGTTGATAACCATAGCTTTAAATGATGAAATATGAAACATATCATACCTGTGATATTGAATCACTTTGTTGGTTTACCAACATTCTTGTAATAAGGGTGACGACCCAAATACTGAGTATTGATAACTCAAACCATGTTATGCTGGTATATAATAAGTGATGCCGGGTTATGATAAACACCGGATGATCATCCTGGCAACTTATAGTTAACTCCAGGCCTGGTTAAATAAACACCGGTATATACGGATGACTTATAATCAGGCCGGGCCATTGGACGCCGGTTTAGCTCAAAACTTTAACAAGGGAAAAAAACTGACCAATAAAAACCAGAGAAAGAAAAAAAACTTGTAGTCGAGGCTTTTCAAGGGCTGCCAGGCCCAAATGCGAGGCTTTTCATGGGCTGCCAGGTCACTGAGTTAAACCGTTTTACAAAGCCTTTTAAGATGGTCCTCAATCTTTAACCAATCACCAGTCTATCATTGACAAGTTCAGGGTCATATGCGATTGACTTGTCAAGTTGGCGGGTCATACCAGGCTTACCTGGGCGGAGTGACTTACTTAATGAAGGCAGGTTAAACCAGGGTTTTAGGTGTATATACCAGGCTTCCAAGCCACGGCTTGATAGCCTATTGCAAGTGTAGATTTCTTTGTTCATTGCGATAGCAAAGAATCCCCAAGCAACATTTTGAGCTGTGCTCAACGGGTGCCTATGTTTGAGTTGTTCTTGACAACACTCGTTGGCCCCTAAGTAATGGCATTGCGCCAGCTAAAATGTGTAGCTATGGTTGAACACAACCAAGCCCCCAAGTGACTTACTGTCGTGGCTTTTGAGCCAGCCAAGAGGTGTAGCTATGGTTCAAATACGACCAAGCCCCCAAGTGACTTTCTTTTGTGGCCTTGAGCCAGCCAAGAGGTGTAGCTATGGTTCAAATACGACCAAGCCCCCAAGTGACTTATATTGATAGACAGCTGTAAAGCTGAATCAAAGGGTAAACCGGATGTCGCTTTACCAACAGAATCCTCCGTGTAACCACCCATGATATGAGAAGAACAACAGATACCCCGCTTTAGCTGGGGCTCCGGTTTATTATATTGATCATAATATATACATCGTCAAAATATGTACATGATAGGAGCCTATGGCTCAGGTGTAGTAAGGCCGTAGATGAGCTATGTTCCACGGCCGGACCGTCTCCTCCTCTGACTTGCGGAGTCTTTATGCTCTCGAACATCAATGAGGTAATATGATCCGTTGTTCAGATTCTTGCTGACCACAAAGGGCCCTTCCCAAGGCGGGGATAAATTGTGCATATCGGTCTGATCTTGGATAAGCTGGAGCACTAGATCGCCTTCTTGAAAAGTTCTGGTTTTAACCCGGCGACTGTGATAACGCCGCAGGTCTTGCTGATAAATCGCCGAGCGAGCCGCCGCTACGTCCCGTTTCTCATCCAACAGGTCCAACGCATCCTGACGTGCTCTTTCATTATCTGCTTCAACATAAGCTGCCACTCGTGGTGAGTCATGACGAATATCACTTGGAAGGACAACTTCCGCTCCATAAACCATGAATAAGGGTGTATAACCCGTAGATCTATTGGGGGTGGTGTTAATGCTCCATAAAACGGAAGGCAGCTCTTCAACCCAACAACCCGGTGTTCTCTGCAAAGGAACCATAAGCCGGGGCTTGATCCCCTTCAAGATTTCCTGATTAGCTCTCTCCGCTTGACCATTAGACTGGGGGTGGGCCACTGAAGACACATCAAGACGGATGTGCTCTCTTTGATAGAACTCCTCCATAGCACCCTTGGAAAGATTCATGCCATTGTCTGTTATAATGCTGTGTGGAAAACCAAAACGGTATATCACCTTCTTCATAAATTGAACCGCCGTGGCTGCATCACATTTGCTAACTGGCTCTGCCTCCACCCACTTGGTAAATTTATCAACTGCCACCAAGAGGTGGGTCTTCTTATCCTTAGACCTTTTAAAGGGTCCAACCATATCAAGCCCCCAGGTTGCAAACGGCCAGGTAATTGGAATCATCCTCAGCTCCTGAGCCGGAACATGAGCCCGGCGTGCAAACTTCTGACAGCCATCGCACCTTTTGACCAAGTCCTCAGCATCAGCATGAGCCGTCAGCCAATAGAAACCGTGACGAAAAGCCTTAGCCACCAGGGACTTTGAACCGGCATGATGACCACAATCACCTTCGTGAATCTCGCATAAAATTTCACGACCTTCTTCAGGAGAAACACAACGCTGAAAAGCCCCTGAGACACTGCAATGATGTAGCTCGCCATTGACAATAGTCATGGACTTGGAACGCCGGATTATCTGCCTGGCCAGAACTTCATCCTCTGGTAACTCACCCCGGTTCATATACGCCAAATATGGGATCGTCCAATCCGGGGTGACATGAAGCGCCGCCACCAACTGAGCCTCCGGATCAGGGATAGCTAAGTCCTCCTCCGTGGGTAGCTTGACCGACGGGTTATGCAAAACATCAAGAAAAACATTGGGCGGCACCGGTTTACGCTGGGAGCCCAACCGGCTTAAAGCGTCCGCCGCTTCATTCTTTCGCCGGTCTACATGATCAACCTGATAACCCTTGAAATGACCTGCGACAATATCCACCTCTCGATGATACGCTGCCATGAGGGGGTCCTTGGAATCCCAAGTACCAGAAACTTGTTGAGCCACTAGGTCCGAGTCACCAAAACATTTAACCCGGCTCAGATTCATCTCCTTAGCCATCCGAAGACCATGGAGCAGGGCCTCGTACTCAGCTGCATTATTAGTACAAGGAAACATCAAGCGGAGAACATAACAAAATTTGTCACCTCGAGGGGAAGTAAGAACCACTCCAGCCCCCGAGCCCTCCAATTGCCTGGATCCGTCGAAATGAATCGTCCAGTATGTGTTATCCGGTCTATCCTCCGGCACCTGCAACTCTATCCAGTCATTGATGAAATCAACGAGTGCTTGAGACTTGATGGCCGTGCGAGGCATATATTTTAATCCATGAGGCCCAAGCTCAATAGCCCACTTAGCAACCCAACCAATCGCTTCTCTGTTCTGGATGATATCTCCCAAAGGAGCAGAACTGACCACAGTAATGGGATGGCCCTGAAAGTATTGCTTCAGCTTCCGGCTCGCCATAAAAACCCCATATACAAGCTTCTACCAATGTGGATATCTCTGTTTTGACTCAATGAGCACCTCACTGATATAATAAACCGGTCGTTGAACCGGATACTCCTTTCCTGCCTCCTTGCGCTCCACCACAATAGCCACGCTGACAGCCCGAGCATTAGCAGCCACATATAACATCAATGGTTCCTTGTCCATGGGAGCAGAAAGAACAGGTGGTTCGGCAAGCTGCCGCTTTAGAGCCTCAAACGCTTCACTAGCCGCATCACTCCAGACAAAGTTGTCCGTTTTCTACAGCATTTGATATAAAGGGATGGCCTTCTCCCCGAGACGACTTATAAACCAGCTCAATGCTGCAATCCGGCCTGCCAGTCACTGAACATCATTGATGCACTTCGGTTTAGCCAGTGAAGTAATAGCCTTGATCTTCTCCGGATTAGCTTCAATGCCCCTGTTAGACACCAGAAAACCCAAAAGCTTGCCTGCTGGCACACCAAAAACACACTTGGCCGGGTTGAGCATCATCTTATAAACCCGGAGGTTATCAAAGGTCTCCTTTAAGTCATCTATTAATGTTTCCTCCTTCCTGGACTTCACCACAATATCATCCACATAAGCATGAACGTTGCGCCTAATCTGGTTATGAAGACAATTCGGAACACAACGCTGATAAGTTGCCTGGGCACTCTTGAGCCCAAAGGGCATAGACACATAGCAGAAGGCTCCAAAGGGAGTTATAAAAGTTGTCTTCTCCTGGTCCTTAACTGCCATCTTAATCTGATGATAACCTGAATAAGCATCTAGAAAACTCAAACGCTCACAACCCGCCGTAGCATCAATGATTTGATCTATACGGGGGAGGGCAAAAGGATCAGCCGGACACGCTTTGTTCAAATCCGTGTAATCCACACACATACGCCAGGTGCCATTCTTCTTAAGCACCAGCACCGGATTAGCCAACCACTCCGGATGAAAAACTTCAACAATGAACCCTGCCGCCAAGAGCGAGGCTACCTCCTCACCAATAGCCTTGCGCCTCTCTTCATTGAACCGACGAAGGAATTGTCGGACCGGTTTAAACTTGGGATCAATATTAAGGGTGTGCTCAGCGAGTTCCCTCGGTACACCTGGCATGTCAGAAGGCTTCCATGCAAAGATATCCCGATTCTCACGGATGAACTCGATGAGCGCGCTTTCCTATTTCGGATCCAGATTTGCATTGATGATGAACTGTTTGGATGAATCGCCGGGCACAAAATCAACCATCTTAGTCTCATCAGCCGATTTAAACTTCAAGGCCGAATCATGCTCCGTGGTTGGTTTCTTCAAAGAAGTCATGTCCGCCGGATCAACGTTGTCCTTATAGAACTTCAACTCCTCTGCTGCGCAAACCGACTCAGCATAGGCCGCATCACCTTCCTCACACTCCAAAGCGATCTTGCGGCTTCCATGTACTGTGATAGTCCCTTTATGACCCAGCATCTTGAGCTGCAGATAAGCATAACAGGGTCGTGCCATGAACTTAGCGTAAGCCGGCCGTCCAAACAGGGCATGATACGGGCTTTGGATTTTCACCACTTCGAAAGTCAGTGTCTCTGATCTTGAGTCATACTCATCTCCAAAAGCGACTTCCAGAGCTATTTTACCAACCGGATAGGCTGATTTGCCAGGCACCACACCATGGAAAACAGTGTTCGACGGTTTAAGATTCTTATCTGTCAACCCCATACGACGGAAGGTGTCATAATATAAGATGTTGATACTGCTGCCTCCGTCCATGAGCACCTTAGAATTTGTAACCTCCAACCTGAGGCGCCACCAAGAACGCCAAATGACCCGGATTGTCAACCCGGGGCGGGTGATCCTCTCGGCTCCAGACAATAGGCTACTCAGACCATCGCAAATAACGAGGCACCACCGGTTCAACCGAGTTCACCGCTCGTTTATGAAGCTTCTGATCGCGTTTGCATAAGCTGGTGGTGAAAATGTGGTACTATCCACTATTCAACTGTTTTGGGTGACTTTGGTACCCTGACTGTTGCTGCTGCAACCCTTGTTGGTTATAACCACCCTGGTTGCTCTGATTGCCTTGATTGCCATGTCCACCCTGATTGCCTTGGAATTCTGAACCGGAGTTGCCTCCTCCATAACCCGGCCCATAGGACCCGGATCCTGAACTGCCGGATGGTCCATGATCATTCTGGAAGAAATCTGAATTTTTGAATTCTCGCATGATATAACAATCTTTCCAGAGGTGCGTGGCCGGTTTGTCCTGCGTTCCATGCTTCGGGCAGGGCTGGTTCAACAGGTAATTCAGGCGCTCTGGATTAGGACTGGGCTCTGCCCTTCTTGGGGGCGGCTTTCCTTTACGACGCTGACCATTACCCTGTGTATTGGTGTTAGCCACAAAATCTGAATTATGATCTGCTTTCCGCTTGCCATTATTATTGTGGCCCGTCGGGTTATGCTGCTGCCCCTTGGCGTTGCCGCTCTTCTTTCCCTTCCCCGGTTTGTCATCGTCAGACTCGGGGTCCTTGGTACTATCTGAATCAGCATACTTAACCAGAGCAGCCATAAGTGTTCCCATGTCATTGCAGTGACGCTTGAGCCGTCCCAACTTCAACTTTAAAGGCTGAAACCGACAATTCCCCTCCAATGTTATAATCGCCGAGTCGGCATTGATGCGATCCGAAGAATGCAATATCTCTGAAACCCGGCGCACCCAATGGGTTGTTGACTCGCCTTCTCCCTGGACGCAGGCGGCTAAGTCCACAATTGACATAGGTTGCTTGCACGTGTCTTTGAAGTTTGCTATAAACCGGGCTTTTAACTCAGCCCATGTCCCAATGGAATTAACTGGTAAGCTTTTCAACCACGTGCGAGCTGTTCCATCCAACATCA
This sequence comes from Aegilops tauschii subsp. strangulata, assembly GCF_002575655.3. Classification (NCBI taxonomy): domain Eukaryota; kingdom Viridiplantae; phylum Streptophyta; class Magnoliopsida; order Poales; family Poaceae; genus Aegilops; species Aegilops tauschii. The sequence goes on from NC_053040.3 coordinate 329,272,759, forward strand.
TAGCGAAATATTTCGCACAGGCCGCTTCATCCACATCTAACATCTCCATAGCCATCTCATAACTCTCAATCCATGACTCGGGAGGCACATCAGCGGTGTAATTAGGCACCTTACGTGGGCCCTTGAAATCCTTGGGCAGCCGTACATTGTGCAAAGCCGGGACGAGGCAGGGCACCCCCCAAGAGCTGAAAGTAAGGCCTTGCTCTACGGAAGCCACCGGACGAACCGGAGTGAGCTAACGGTCCTGCGCTGCTAACTCGACTTCTCGACGTGCTCCGTTGTTCACCACATCCTGAGCATTTGCCCCACCACATGCCGGATTAGGTCCTCGAGGAGCGTCTCGGTTCCGCGCACTGCTTGACACAGCCGGTTCATCGATGTGCCTGCTATAACTCCGGCTCGGGCGTGGGGTTGAATGAATTCTGTCTTGGCTATATGAATAAGCCTGCTGCTGCACCATAGCCGTCTGAAGATCCCTAGCACGCCGCGTCTCAACCGCCGCTGGGGATTCACCCTCCATTGGAATAGCGGCTAATTGTGATGCGGCAGCGATCATATTATCCAAAGGGATGGAGAAGTGACCCGGCGGCGCTGGTACATACTGCAGCGGGTTATGGGTCCGTCGAGGGGGATCCGTCACCCATGGCTGATCCGGTGCTCCGGTCCTCGGCGCTTCAATCTGGTTCACCGCTGCCGGATTACTGGTTCCTGCTCCTGGCATGCCAAAGAGATTCATTGCCTCATAAACCGGTGGTAGTCGTGACCGATGCCTTCTCCTTAACACGTCGTTTGAAGCGTTCTGATCCAACAGGAGTCGATAATTTTCCGCCTGAATCCGCTTTGCTTGTGCCTCTAAAGCAGCCCGCTCCTCAGCCATCCTGGTTTCTTCAGCCGCTAAGTCCTCCTTAGCTTGAGTTATCTGATCCTGCAGCTTAGCCACCTCCGCATTATGCTGATCTTGGGTGTCGGCGGTAACTTGTGTGGTCAGTAAGGTCGTCCAGGCGTCCAATAAATCGGACAAGATTTGGGCCGGCCGGCGCGCGGGGCCTCCCGCCCCAGCTGCCGATCCGGAAATTATTGCTGCCGCGGTTGAAGATTGCGACGTGGGCTGAGTTCCAGCCATGAAGATCGCAACCCGGTTCAACGGTTCAAACGGGTCCGGAATACTGTCGCCATCGGAATAGCCCCCAAACTGGCCATCTTGCAGTTGGTACAGTGACTCGGTCTCCCCGGTGGACGACTCATCATCTGAATAGATGACGGTCTCGCCATCGGACGCCGGTTCAAGTTCCGCACCATTGATGAATCCTACGAACGCACGCTTCATGGCGGGCTGAATCCGGGCAGGGCTTGCACGCTGAGCCATCTCGACGAGGTCGGTGCAGATGTCCGGCTCAGGGCCCGGTTCGCCGATCTTGCCGATGAAGACGTGAATTCCTCCAAAGGGGACCCGGTACCCGTACTCGATTGAGCCAGCCTCGGGGCCACAACCCGCGTCGTTGATGTAGAGCTTGCCGCGACGACTCTTGGTCATCCGGCCCATGGCATATCCCTTGAGCCCTTCAAAATTGCCCTTCAAGAACTCAAAACCATCGCGCGATAGCCCCACGGTGGGCGCCAACTGTCGTGGAATTGTCACGGCAGATGTCCTAGCGAAATGACTTAGTCGTGGAGCCATCGCAACGGGTTAGCTTAAAGGGGTTAAACCGGACAAGGGACATGAGAGTTTTATACTAGTTCGGCCCCTTACGATGAAGGTAAAAGCCTACGTCTAGTTGTGATGGAATTGCTGGGGTTTCGACGACCAGGGAGCGAATACGCTTTGCCTGAGTCTCAAGTTGTTGTGTGTTGTCCTTGAACCGCCGCCGGGTCGTGCCTTTATATACACAGGTCGACGCCCGCCGGCTTACAGAGTCCCGATGCCGGTTTATACACATACCGGCCCGGTCTCTACTTTGTCATACCTTACAATACAAGTCATGTACTACATGGCGGTTTATAGCTACAGGCCTTAATCTACCTTTGGGCCTTGGGCCTTCGAGTCTCTGTAGTAAACCGCTTTATTCCTTGTCTTCATGGGCTTTTAAGTATAAACAATCCATTATGGGGATAACCCGACTTCCTTGGCCGGTTTACACCTAGTAGTAATATCCCCAACAGTGCGTCCATAACCTTCCCTCGTTGGAGGCACCGGTGAGAGGCATGACAATAGACCCAGTTAGGACCTTCCCATAAAGGTAAGCTGGTTGCACTAGTCAGCTCGATATGGTGGCACCATGACTCAGCCAACAGTTGTTCAAGTTCAATTTAATCCGGTTAAACCTAAATGCAAAATGCTGAGCCATGATAAAATAACATGATGCAATTACAATGCATGAGCATGATATCAACATAAGCATGGGGGTGCAACATAACTATCCACCATATCAACAATGAATCATATCCAACTGAGCATAGCATAATGACTAGCATGAATATTACAAGTACAACGCTACTCATAGCATAACAAGACTACTAGCATCAACAATAAATACCATGCAAGAACACATCAATAACATTACCGAGTAAACTCTTAACCAACTAACAAAAAAAGAACAGTGCATATCAACGGTACTCGGTAACCGACGACAGTCATGCACCAAAGAACATGACCAACCCAATATGTACTACTACCAAGAATGGTCAAAATGAAAGTAATCCTAGCAGGTAGAACATGATAACAGAGTGCAAGAAAACATAGCATGACGGTAACCACTGATCCATAAGCATTACCGAAATAACGACAGCAGCAGCAAAACAAACATACAGTTATTTAAAGAATCAAGTTGAAAACCAATGCTACTGCATGGCTATCATGCAAATGGTGGTTGTGGCTTGCCTGGGGATGAAGAATACTCCGGGAAGAAGTGCGAAATGGTCGCGGAAAGATTTGTCGGAAACAGTTCTCTCTCGCAGGGGCTGTTTACAGGCAAGGGCAAAATGGTCATTTTCAGAATGTTAAAACATGGTGAAGATGATACCAACGAACAGGCTCGACGAAACAAAGAAGTTGGCTTTGGAATCACCTCAATCGGAGTTGGGAGTAAAAAGATATAGTTGTTTTTCTGCCAGGGACCTATCTGTAATGAAATCATCACAAACAAGCCCTCAGCTGGAAAACAGAAAGCGCCTTCTCCAAAAATACATTTTCCAGAACGGAAAACACATTCTTGTCCGAAGAAGACCAGAGTACGCTTTCGTGTGCGGGAGACGTATTCGCGGGAATACGCCTCCACTTATCCACGTCAGCGACGGCGCGGGGTCAACGCTGGGACGCTGACGGGTTGGGGCCACGGGTCCCACCGCCCAGCTGGCGGGGAGAGGCCGTCGTCTTCGTCTTCTCCCCGAGCCCGCCTGCGGAGCAGAGGACTGGGCTCGACGCCGACAAGGCCTGCCGGCGACTCCGGCCACCCAAGGCGGCGCCCGACCCACCGTTGGACTCAGGGGGCCGAGGAGATCCTGTCCAGCTACGATGCAGCCGCGGGGAAGAGCTCGGCGGAGCGGGATGCCAGCCGCGGCGGACGCCGGCCTCGGGCAGAGGTGGAACTCGGGGATACGACACTCCAGCGACGAGGCGAAGGGTTGGGGAGGTGCTCCGGTGGTGGTTCGGTCTTCTGGTGGTGGTTAAACGAGGGGGAAACGTGCGGCTTGCTCGAATTTGAGCAGTGGCCGGCGGCGGCCATGGTGGCGATGGGGGTCGAGGAGAGCGACTTGAGCTCGGGCAAGTGGTTGGGCAGGGTCAGAGGAGTGTGGGGATGTGGATGGAGAGGAGAGACGCAGCCGGGACGACCTTATATAGGCAGGGGAGGAGGAGGCGAGCTGCCGTCTCCGCGGACGCGTGTCGGCCGCCGCGGATGCGTGCCCATGCTCACGAGCTCGGAGGTAGACGACGTAGGAGGAGTAGTGGAGGCTCTCACGGGGTAGTGGAGGCCAAGGGATGCAGGGGAGAAGTGACCAAGGAGGAAGACGACGGTCAGCGCACTATGCTCTCGTGGGCGTTCGGCGGCGAGCGTCGGTGAGGAAACAGACGGAGGGGGAGAGGGGTCCAGGGGAACGGCGACGACGCGGGCTAGGGCTGGACACGCTCGTGCTCGCTGAGACGCCGAGCAAAGGAGGGGCCCGAGCAAGATGACGCTCTGGACGCGGCCAGTGCGTGCCAAAACGGTGGTCACCGCGTGGGCTGGCGAGGAGAAGGTGCCAAAGGTTTGAAAACGTTGTCTAGTGGTTAGTTCTTCCAGGGTAGGTTTCAACTGCGGTGGTAGTTTGGTGAAAATTTCTCTGGTTAAATGGTAATCAACGTCTGAAGTTTACTGCAGTAAACTTGAGCGTGCACTGGTGATCCACAGGAACTTGATTGGAGCCAAAGAGTTTGTCTGGGGTGATTAGCTTAGGAAGGACTATAATCCTGGTAAGTTTGAGATGATTTGAACCAGTATTTAATATAGTTGCTTAACAACCACATAAACTGGTCCAGAAGCAAAAACAGGAAGAAGCACTCACATGGAGAAGCCACTTGAGCTGAAATTTGGCAAGGCTTGATGATTTGGCCATACAAAGATGCTGTAAAAATTTCATACCAATTGGATTCACCAAAATGGTACTTGTTTCACAAACATTCTCACTGACCAGAATCTTGAAATAATTTTGGTGATCAAATGGCTCAATGAAATGATCCCAAATTTGGTGGAGAGATGTTATATAGGTAGGAGAACAATGTGGTATTTTCTTAGAATTAATGAAGCAATATAAAATGCACTTGCTTCACAACCTGAAAAGATTGCTAGAATCAAAGATTTGATCTTGTACTGACATAGATGATTGGATGGGTCTGAAATTTGGAGGAGTGTCATAATATGAGAACATGAAGGAGTGTGCAGAATTTCAACTCATTTGGATAACCCTAGCTAGTACTTCCTTCACAATGCCTTCTGTCTGACAGAAAGTTTGAAAAATTGCTGAGGAAGATGGCTAGGCAAATAAAGTTGAATTTTGGCATGAGGCAATTATTTTGACATAAGAGAATGCCCAAAAGGTTTGCGAGCAATCAGGAAAGTATAGGTTGCACTTCCTTCACAGAAAGGCACACTGGACAGAAATGAAGATTAAAATTGGGGGATTATTCTTGGGCTAGGACGGGAAAGTTTGGGCATATTTGAGCAACGTATGACCCAAAGAAATTATGAGAATTATTTGGGAATTTTTGGATGGACAGAAATATAGGTTGCTTCACAACCTAGGGCAATTAGGGTTATTCCTTTAATAGAAAAAGGAATATTCCTGAGAAAAAGAATTTAGGGTTTGGTCAAGGAGTGAAGTGACATGATCTTCGCAAGGTTTTGAGAATGATGAGCTACTTGGGAGGGGGAATGAGGATGACTTCCCAGGTGGCAAGGCCACAGAACCACTCCAAAAAGAAAAACAGAGCAAAAACCAAATAAATCAAAAGAAAAAGAAAAGGGCCAACATCCAGGCTGTTACATCTACTTAATGAAACATAAGTCTGAAACATTTGAAAAGTTCAAAGAATTTCAGAGTGAAGTAGAAAATCATCGTAACAAGAAAATAAAGTTTCTACGATCTGATCGTGGAGGAGAATATTTGAGTTACGAGTTTGGTCTTCATTTGAAACAATGCGGAATAGTTTTGCAACTCACGCCACCCGGAACACCACAGCGTAATGGTGCGTCCGAACATCGTAACCGCACTTTATTAGATATGGTGCGATCTATGATGTCTTTTACTGATTACCGCTATCGTTTTGGGGTTATGCATTAGAGACAACTGCATTCACGTTAAATAGGGCACCATCTAAATCCGTTGAGACGACACCATATGAACTGTGGTTTGGCAAGAAACCTAAGCTGGCATTTCTTAAAGTTTGGGGCGGCGATGCTTATGTGAAAAAGTTTCAACCTGAAAAGCTCGAACCCAAAACAGAGAAATGTGTCTTCATAGGATACCCAAAGGAAACTGTTGGATACACCTTCTATCACAGATCCGAAGGCAAGATAGTTGCTAAAAATGGATACTTTCTAGAGAAGGAGTTCCTCTCGAAAGGAGTGAGTGGGAGGAAAGTAGAACTTGATGTGGTAATTGTACCTTCTCCCGGATTGGAAAGTAGTTCATCACAGAAATCAGTTCAGTGATGCCTACACCAATTAGTGAGGAAGTTAATGATGATGATCATGAAACTTCAGATCAAGTTACTACCAAACCTCGTAGGTAAACCAGAGTATGTTCCGCACCAGGGTGGTACGGTAATCCTGTTCTGGAAGTCATGTTACTAGACCATGACGAACCTACGAACTATGAGGAAGCGATGATGAGCCCAGATTCCACAAAATGGTTTAAGGCCATGAAATCTGAGATAGGATCCATGTATGAAAACAAAGTATGGACTTTGGTGGAATTGCCAAATGATCGGCAAGCCATTGAGAATAAATGGATCTTCAAGAGGCAGACGGACTCTGATGGTAGTGTTACTATCTACAAAGCTCGACTTGTCGTGAAAGGTTTTCGATAAGTTCAAGGTGTTGACTACGATGAGATTTTCTCACTCGTAGCGATGCTTAAGTCTGTCCGAATCATGTTAGCAATTACCGCATTTTATGAAATCTGGCAAATGAGTAACAAAACTGCATTCCTTAATGGATTTATTAAAGAAGAGTATATGATGCAACCAGAAGGTTTTTTCAATCCTAAAGGTGCGAACAAAATATGCAAGTGATAACCCACAAGTATAGGGGATCGCAACAGTTTTCGAGGGTAGAGTATTTAACCCAAATTTATTGATTCGACACAAGGGGAGCCAAAGAATATTCTCAAGTATTAGAAGTTGAGTTGTCAATTCAACCACACCTAGATAACTTAATATCTGTAGCAAAGTATTTAGTAGCAAAGTAATATGGAAGTAACGGTAACGGTAGCAAAAGTAATATTTTTGGGTTTTGTAGTGATTGTAATAGTAGCAGCGGAAAAGTAAATAAGCGGAAAACAATATGTGAAAAGCTCGTAGGCATTGGATCGGTGATGGAGAATTATGCCGGATGTGGTTCATCATGTAACAGTCATAACATAGGGTGACACAGAACTAGCTCCAATTCATCAATATAATGTAGGCATGTATTCCGAATATAGTCATACGTGCTTATGGAAAAGAACTTGCATGACATCTTTTGTCCTACCCTCCCGTGGCAGCGGGGTCCTAATGGAAACTAAGGGATATTTTTAATATTTTTGTCCTACCCTCCCGTGACGTGGATTCTTCTTCCAGTATTTTTAATATTTTCCAAAAATAAGTTCCGTGGAGTTTCAGGTCATTCCGAGAACTTTTGTTTCTGCACATAAATAACACCATGGCAAGTCTGCTGAAAACAACGTCAGTTCGGGTTAGTTCCATTCAAATCATGCAAGTTAGAGTCCAAAACAAGGGCAAAAGTGTTTGGAAAAGTAGATACGGCGGAGACGTATCAACTCCCCCAAGCTTAAACCTTTGCTTGTCCTCAAGCAATTCAGTTGATAAACTGAAAGTGATAAAGAAAAACTTTTACAAACTCTATTTGCTCTTGTTGTTGTAAATATGTAAAGCCAGCATTCAAGTTTTCAGCAAAGATTATGACTAACCATATTCACAATAACACTTAGGTCTCTTGTTTACTCATATCAATGGCATAATCAACTGGCGAGCAATAATAATAAATCTCGGATGAGAACACTTTCTCAAAACAATCATAATATGATATAACAAGACGGTATCTCGCTAGCCCTTTCTGAGACCGCAAAAGATAAACGCAGAGCACCTTTAAAGATCATGGACCGACTAAACATTGTAATTCATGGTAAAAGAGATCCAATCATAGTCATACCCAATATAAATTAATAGTAATGGATGCAAATGACAACAGTGCTCTCCAACTAGTGCTTTTTAATAAGAGGGTGATGACTCAACATAAAAGTAAATAGATAGGCCCTTCGCAGAGGGAAGCAGGGATTTGTAGAGGTGCTAGAGCTCGGTTTTGAAATAGAGATAAATAATATTTTGAGCGGCATACTTTCATTGTCAACATGACAACCAAGAGATGGCGATATCTTCCATGCTAAACAGATTATAGGCGGTTCCCAAACAGAATGGTAAAGTTTATACTCCCCCTCCACCAACAAGCATCAATCCATGACCTTCTCAAAGAAATGAGTGCCTCCAACTAACAACAGTCCCAGGGGAGTTTTGTTTGCAATTATTTTGATTTGATTTGCATAAAGCACGAGACTGGTCATCCCGGTGACCAACCATTTTCTCGTGAGTGAGGAGCGGAGTCCACTCCTCTTGGGAATAACCCGCCTAGCATGGAAGATATGGACAGCCCTAGTTGATATATGAGCTATTCGAGCATAAAAAACAGAATTTCATTTGAAGGTTTAGAGTTTGGCACATACAAATTTACTTGGAACGGCAGGTAGATACCGCATATAGGAAGGTATGGTGGACTCATATGGAATAACTTTGGGGTTTAAGGGATTGGATGTACAAGAAGTATTCCTGCTTAGTAGAAGTGAAGGCTAGCAAAAGACTAGGAAGCGACCAACTAGAGAGCGACAATAGTCATGAACATTCATTAAAATTAATAAACATTGAGTACAAGCATGAGTAGGATATAATCCACCATGAACATAAATATCGTGAAGGCTATGTTGATTTGTTTCAACTACATGTGTGAACATGTGCCAAGTCGAGTCACTTAAATCATTCAAAGGAGGATACCACCCCATCATACCACATCACAACCATTTTAATAGCATGTTGGCACGCAAGGTAAACCATTATAAACTCCTAGCTAATTAAGCATGTCATAAGTAACTATAATCTCTAATTGTCATTGCAAACATGTTTATTCATAATAGGCTGAATCAGGAACGATGAACTAATCATATTTACAAAAACAAGAGAGGTCGAGTTCATACCAGCTTATCTCATCTCAATCAGTCCATCATATATCGTCGTAATTGCCTTTCACTTGCACGACCGAACGATGTGAATAATAATAATAGTGCACGTGCATTGGACTAAGCTGGAATCTGCGAGCATTCAATAAACAGGAGAAGACAAGGCAATATGGGCTCTTGGTTAAATCAACAATAATGCATATAAGAGCCACCTCAACAATTTCATCATGGTCTTCTCCTATCGACCCCCAAAGAAAAGAAATAAAACTATTTACACGGGAAAGCTCCCAACAAGAAAAAGAAGAAAGGGACATCTTTTTGGGTTTTCTTTTTAATTATTACTACAGCATGAAAGTAAACTAGCTTAAAGCTACAACTATTTTTTTATTTTTCTTAAGGTTTTTCAAACACACAAGAAGAAAGCATAAAAAGGAAAATAAACTAGCATGGATATTACAGTGAAAGAGTATGAACACCGACATATAGCAATGAGTGTGTGAACATAAATGTAATGTCGGTGGGAAATACGTACTCCCCCAAGCTTAGGCTTTTGGCCTAAGTTGGTTTATTGCCACGGATGGCCTGGCGGATATCCATAGTTGTAGTTGGGGTCGTACTGCGAAGAGGAAGACTCCTATTGCCACTGGTTGGCAATCATCTCCAGATCCCACTGGTAATTAGACTGTCGTGGAGGATCAAATTGTGGTTCCGGCTCTGGCTCTGTGGCTGACGTAGGGTTCCGGTAGGCGTGAATGGCCGCTAGCGGAACGAGATACTGGCCTACAGATAAATCAAACAAGGAAGGAGCAGGCAAAGTAATAGTCTCAGGTTGATGTTTATCAAAGAACAATTTGTATTTAAGCTCCCTTTCCATGTTCTTAACAATAAAATAATGTGCTACCATGCTATTATAATATAAATAAACAGTGGGTAACAATTTTTCTTCTTTTTCATAGTGCCTAATAGGTATGTTACAATATGCAGCAAGGTGTGAAGCATAAACACCTCCAAAGATGGGGCCCTTTGTACGGTTCAGACTTAACCGTTTGGCAATAATACCACCCATACTAACAGAGTCATCGCGGAATAAACCATGGAACAAAATAATAATATCAGGAACACTAAGGTTTCCACAGTTTCCGCGACCAATTAAGCAACGACTAGCAAATTTCGCAAAGTAGCATAAAACAGGAAAATGTATGCTAGTGATTCTTGCATCGGAAACCTTCCTAGTTTCCCCTACAGTAATAGTGTCAATAAATCCATCCACATCTTTACGATGTGGTTCCTCTAAACTACCCTCGAAAGGTATTTTGCAAACCTTGCAAAATTCACCTAGTGACATCTTCTTAACCACATCATATAAATGAAACTCTACTGAAGGAGGTGATTCCTTAGGATAATAGTAAAAGTTTTGCACAAAAGTATTGGTGAGTAAGAGATACTACTCGCGTTGGTCGCGGAGGAAGTCGGTGAGGCCTGCATTCTCAGCCAATTCATAAAAATCATCATAAATCCCGGCTGCTCTCAAGAAATCATCGGAAGGCCATTCACACGGCCGAACCTCCGCGGTGCGAGGCAGATTATATTTGGGCCTCTCTGCTTCCTCACTTTGCTTTTCCTTCGAGCTTCGGCTCGATGAGCCCCTCAAAAATCTCTTCATTATTTTCTGAAATTTTCTGAAATTTTTAGTAACTTCAAATAAAAGTGAACCAAGCTCAACAAAATTGATAGCAACTACTCCTACAAGTGCCTAGAGACTATATCATGCATTCGAACTACTTGGAACCATATAAATTTGACATGCAAGCTCAAGAACATGGTCACCTAAGCAACACAAATTTGCAATGAATAAAACACTAGAACAAAAACTAATTGGACCATTGGAGGAGTCACATACCAAGGAACAATCTCCCAAAGCAGTTTTGTGAGAGGTGCTTTGAGCAAGGAGATCGGAAATCGCAGCAAAATGAGCTAGAACTCGTGCTTGAGCTGGATGGTGATTTTTTGGGAGAAAGAAGAAGTGTGTGGGTGCAGGAATAAGTGGAGGGGAGCCACCATGGGCCCACGAGGCAGGGGGCGCGCCCTGTAGGGGTGGGTGCGCCCTGGACCCTCGTGGCCAGGTGCTTGCTCCCCCTGCCGTGTTCTCAGTTCCAGATATTCTCAAATATTCCAGAAAAAATCATATTTCAATTTCAGGGCATTTGGAGAACTTTTATTTTTGGGGTATTTTTATATTGCACGGATAATTCAGAAAACAGACAGAAAAATACTATTTTTACTTTATTTCAACTAAATAACAGAGAGTAAAAGGAGGGTATAGAAGGTTGTGCTTTCTAACTTCATCCATCTCATGCTCATCAAAAGGAATCCACTAACAAGGTTGATCAAGTCCTGTTAACAAACTCATTCTGAATAACATGGAACTGTAGAAATTTCGAATAGCACTATGTTACCTCAACGGGGATATGCACGTCCCCAATAATAAGAATATCATATTTCTTCTTGACAGTAGGTAGAGGAAATTCAAAACCTCCAAAAATAATCGATGGAATTTTTCCAATAGAGTTGATACTATGAACTTGAGGTTGTTTCCTCGGAAAGTGTACCGTATGCTCATTACCATTAACATGAAAAGTGACATTGCCTTTGTTGCAATCAATAACAGCCCCTGCAGTATTTAAAAAGGGTCTTCCAAGAATAATAGACATACTATCGTCCTCGGGGATATCAAGAATAACAAAGTCCGTTAAAATAGTAACGTTTGCAACCACAACAGGCACATCTTCACAAATACCGACAGGTATAGCAGTTGATTTATCAGCCATTTGCAAAGATATTTCAGTAGGTGTCAACTTATTCAAGTCAAGTCTATGATATAACGAAAGAGGCATAACACTAACACCGGCTCCAAGATCACATAAAGCAGTTTTAACATAATTTCTTTTAATGGAGCAAGGTATAGTGGGTACTCCTGGATCTCCTAGTTTCTTAGGTATTCCACCCTTGAAAGTGTAATTAGCAAGCATGGTGGAAATCTCAGCTTCCGGTATCTTTCTCTTATTAGTAACAATTTCTTTCATGTACTTAGCATAAGGATTCATTTTGAGCATATCAGTTAATCGCATACGCAAAAAGATAGGTCTAATCATTTCAGCAAAGCGCTCAAAATCCTCATCATCCTTTTTCTTGGATGGTTTGGGAGGAAAAGGCATGGGTTTCTGAACCCATGGTTCTCTTTCTTTACCATGTTTCCTAGCAACAAAGTCTCTCTTATCATAACGTTGATTCTTTGATTGTGGGTTATCAAGATCAATAGCACATTCAATTTCTACATCATTATCATTACTAGGTTGAGCATCATCATGAACATTATCATTAACATTTTCACTAGTTTCATGTTCATTACCAAATTGTGTTTCAACATCAGAAATAGAAATATCATTCGGATTCTCAGGTGTTTCAGCAATAGGTTCACTAGAAGCATGCAAAGTCCTATCATTTTTCTCTTTCTTCTTTTTAGAAGAACTAGGTGCATCAATATTATTTCTCTGAGAATCCTGCTCAATTCTCTTAGGGTGGCCTTCATGATACAAAGCTCCTGAGTCATCCTACCAGTTCTAGTAGCCACTCTAACAGCATAGTCATTATTCCTACTATTAAATTCATTGAGCAAATCATTTTGAGCTTTAAGTACTTGTTCTACTTGAGTGGTAACCATAGAAGCATGTTTACTAATGAGTTTAAGTTCACCTCTAACTCTAGACATATAATGACCCAAGTGTTCAATCATAATAGCATTTTGTTTTAATTGTCTACCAAAATAAGCATTAAAATCTTCTTGCTTAACCATAAAGTTATCAAACTCATCCAAACATTGGCTAGCAAGCTTAGTAAGAGGGATTTCAACTTTATCAAATCTATAGAGAGAATTTACCTTTACTACCTGTGTCGGGTTATCAAGACCATGTGTTTCTTCAATTGGTGATGAATTAAGATCATATATTTCTTCAACAAGCGGTAAATTAAGACCATGTATTTCTTCAATAGGAGGTAAATTCTTAACATCTTCAGCTTTAATAGCCTTTTCTTTCATAGATTTCTTTGCCTCTTGCATATCTTCAGGACTGAGAAATAGAACACCTCTTTTATTTGGAGTTGGTTTAGGAATAGGCTCAGGAGTTGGCTCAGGAAGTGTCCAATTATTTTCATTTGTAAACATATTATTCAATAGAATTTCAGCTTCATCTGGTGTCCTTTCCCTGAAAACAGAACCAGCACAACTATCTAGGTGGTCTCTGGAAGCATCGGTTAGTCCATTATAAAAGATATCAAGTATTTCATTTTTCTTAAGAGGATGATCAGGCAAAGCATTAAGTAGTTGGAGAAGCCTCCCCAAGCTTGTGGGAGACTCTCTTCTTCAACTTGCACAAAATTATATATATCCCTTAAAGCAGCTTGTTTCTTATGAGTAGGGAAATATTTAGCAGAGAAGTAATAAATCATAACCCGGGGACTACACACACGACCAGGATCAAGAGAATTAAACCAGATCTTAGCATCACCCATTAATGAGAACAGAAATATTTTAAGGATATAAAAGTAACGAGTTCTCTCATCATTAGTGAACAGGGTGGCTATATCATTTAATTTAGCAAGATGTGCCACAACAGTTTCAGATTCATAACCATAAAAAGGATCAGACTCAACCAAAGTAATTATATTAGGATCAACAGAGAATTCATAATCCTTATCAGTAACACAGATAGGTGAAGTAGCGAAAGCAGGGTCAGGTTTCATTCTAGCATTAAGAGATTGCTGCTTCCATTTAGCTAATAACTTATTAAGATCATGTCTATCATTGCAAGCAAAAGTAGCTCTAGCAGCTTCTTCATCCATAACATAGCCCTCAGGCACAACAGGTAATTCATATTTATTAGGGGGAGAGTCTTGATCATCACTATCATCAATATTGTCAGTTTCAATAATTTCATTCTGTCTAGCCCTAGCAAGTTGTTCATCAAGAAATTCACCAAGTGGCACAGTAGTATCAAGCATAGAAGTAGTTTCATCATAAGTGTCATGCATAGCAGAAGTGGCATCATCAATAACATGCGACATATCAGAATTAATAGCAGAAGCAGGTTTAGGTGTCGCAAGCTTACTCAAAACAGAAGGTGAATCAAGTGCAGAGCTAGATGGCAGTTCCTTACCTCCCCTCGTAGTTGAGGGATAAATTTTTGTTTTCTCGTCTTTCAAGTTCTTCATAGTGACCAGCAGATATAAATCCCAAGTGACTCAAAGAATAGAGCTATGCTCCCCGACAACGGCACCAGAAAATAGTCTTGATAACCCACAAGTATAGGGGATCGCAACAGTTTTCGAGGGTAGAGTATTCAACCCAAATTTATTGATTCGACACAAGGGGAGCCAAAGAATATTCTCAAGTATTAGCAGTTGAGTTGTCAATTCAACCGCACCTGGATAACTTAATATCTGCAGCAAAGTATTTAGTAGCAAAGTAATATGGAAGTAACGGTAACGGTAGCAAAAGTAATATTTTTGGGTTTTGTAGTGATTGTAACAGTAGCAGCGGAAAAGTAAATAAGCGGAAAACAATATGTGAAAAGCTCGTATGCATTGGATCAGTGATGGAGAATTATGCCGGATGTGGTTCATCATGTAACAGTCATAACATAGGGTGACACAGAACTAGCTCCAATTCATTAATATAATGTAGGCATGTATTCCGAATATAGTCATACGTGCTTATGGAAAAGAACTTGCATGGCATATTTTGTCCTACCCTCCCGTGGCAGTGGGGTCCTAATGGAAACTAAGGGATATTAAGGCCTCCTTTTAATAGAGTACCGGACCAAAGCATTAACACATAGTGAACACATGAACTCCTCAAACTACGGTCATCACCGGGAGTGGTCCCGATTATTGTCACTTCGGGGTTGCCGGATCATAACACATAGTAGGTGACTATAGACTTGCAAGATAGGATCAAGAACTCACATATATTCATGAAAACATAATAGGTTCAGATCCGAAGTCATGGCACTCGGGCCCTAGTGACAAGCATTAATCATAGCAAAGTCATAGCAACATCAATCTCAGAACATAGTGGATACTAGGGATCAGACCCTAACAAAACTAACTCGATTACATGATAAATCTCATCCAACCCATCACCGTCCAGCAAGCCTATGATGGAATTACTCACGCACGGCGGTGAGCATCATGAAATTGGTGATGGAGGATGGTTGATGATGACGACGACGACGGATTCGCCTCTCCGGAGCCCCGAACGGACTCCAGATCAGCCCTCCCGAGAGGTTTTAGGGCTTGGCGGCGGCTCCGTATCGTGAAACGCGATGAATCCTTCTCTCTGATTTTTTTCTCCCCCGAACACGAATATATGGAGTTGGAGTTGAGGTTGGTGCAGCAACAGGGGGCCCACGAGGCAGGGGGCGCGCCCAGGGGGGCAGGCGCGCCCCCCACCCTCGTGGACAGGTGGAGGCCCCCCTGACGTGGATTCTTCTTCCAGTATTTTTAATATTTTCCAAAAATAAGTTCCGTGGAGGTTCAGGTCATTCCGAGAACTTCTGTTTCTGCACATAAATAACACCATGGCAAGTCTGCTGAAAACAGCGTCAGTCCGGGTTAGTTCCATTCAAATCATGCAAGTTAACCAGGGCAAAAGTGTTTGGAAAAGTAGATACGACGGAGACGTATCAGCAAGCTCCAGCGATCCATCTATGGACTGGTGTCGGTGTCAAAACCGGCGGATCTCGGGTAGGGGGTCCCGAACCGTGCGTCTAAGTTCGATGGTAACAAGAGACAGGGGACTCGATGTTTACCCAGGTTCGGGCCCTCTCTATGGAGGTAATACCCTACTTCCTGCTTGATTGATCTTGATGAATATGAGTATTACAAGAGTTGATCTACCACGAGATCGTAATGGCTAAACCCTAAAAGCCTAGCCTGTATGACTATGGTAATGAATATCCCCCCTCTGGACTAAGTCCTCCGGTTTATATAGACGCCGTGAGGATCTAGGGTTACACAAGATCGGTTACAAGGAAGGGAATCTACATGTTTGATCGCCAAGCTTGCCTTCCACGCCAGGGTGAGTCCCATCCAGACACGGGTGCAGTCTTCGGTCTTCGTATTCTTCACAGCCCATCAGTCCGGCCCATGGCTAACAGGCTGGACGCCCGAGGACCCCTTAGTCCAGGACTCCCTCAGTAGCCCCTGAACCTGGCTTCAATGACAAGGTATCCGGCGCGTAGATCTGTCTTCGGCATTGCAAGGAGGGTTCTTCCTTCCGAACTCCAAGATAGTCTTCGGACATATTGAACGTGTCCGGACCTGTAACATAAGTTTTGTATACTTCCACAGAGGGCACAATAATTTATAAATCCAATCCACCGACAACTATTCATAGCACGACGCTACGTCACCGTCGGGAAATTATTTTAAACCCGTTGTTAGCCCCGGGTTTCGAGGCACGGCTTCATTGGCACGTCTTATCCAAGCCGAGATCGTGTCCCCTTTATTAAGGGATTCTTATCAACACAGACGTGGTTTACCCTACCGTCTCTGTGGTACAACTCCTTGGAAATAGGCAAGCTTTAAGGCCCAGGAGTAGGCGTTTAGATACTTACGGCCTTTATAAAGGGGTGCAGACCCGCCTCTCTCTTCCACGCTTGCTTCTTCCTCAGCCTTCGCTACCTTGAGTTCTAACACCCAAGTTTCGATCGTCACAAGCCTCAGTCATGTCCAGATCCAACCTTCAAGGCCGGTGGGTGGCTTCTTCTGTTACAGAGGAGGATATTGCGAAGCTTAGGGCGGCAAGATATCTGACCGCAGAAATCCTCCATCGGCTCCCTGCTGAAGGGCATGTTATCCCTACCCCCAGATCCGGTGAGAGGGTCGTGTTTGTCTCCCACTTCCTCCGAGGTTTAGGATTCACCCTTAATCCCTTTGTCCGCGGGCTCATGTTCTATTACGGGCTGGATTTTCGCGATCTGCCCCAAACTCTGTTCTTCTCATCTCGGCGTTCATCGTCACGTGTGAGGCCTTCCTTTGAATCCCTCCACACTTCGGCTTGTGGCTTAAGACCTTCCACGTGAAGCCGCAGACGATAGGGGGAAGCAGGCGGAGTGTGGTGGCGCCGCCGTGAGCAAGCTTAATAGCGCTCTTTGGCCAAAAGGATCCTTCACCGAGTCCTCTGACTTATGGCAATGGGAGTGGTTCTACATCACCGAGCCCCGTGGCTCCAAGTGGGCGGCTGCGCCTGCGTTTCGACCCAGCCCTCCGATCCAGCTCGCATCATGGATTAATAAGGGGTTGGACTGGGATCAATTGATGAGGTACAGACTCTTCAGAGCCGCATCAGGAGCCTCCTCGAGAGGGACATCGATCTTATCAACGTTATTCAAGTAATGTTGGTCTGTCGGACCTTGCCGTGCCAGAGGCGACCTCTCCGCATGTGGGAGTTTAATCCCAAAGGGCCGCGGACACTTCAATACTTCTTCGCCACTACGCACAAAGGGATGTGGAAATTATTTTTTGGGAAACGAAAGTAGTGGCCGGATACTACCGAAGACATCGGCCTTGACTGTAACCATCCAGACACCACGGTAAGTACTCGTCCGCCGAACACCTCATAATCAGGTATCCTGTGGTAAGACACTGAGCAAACCATCTCTTTCTAGGGCTGGATAAAGAAAGCGGAACGGATTAGGTGTCCGGCCCCTCTTCCCGAATACTCAGTGGACCCCGTGCTAACAAGGATGCTGGCACCGACACCGTATCAGGCGCCGGCGGAGGAGGGCAAGGTGGAGAGTGGGAAGACCAAGGATGGCCTTCGTTCCGGAGGTAAATTAGACACCGAGTCCAGGGAAATCGACATTTCTTTTCCCGAAGACAAAGGCGAAGGAGAAGCATGCATCCCTTCTCCATACAGGAAGAAAATGGCCGCCTCCGAAGGTTGGGAGGAACTGACTCCCAAGAGGGGCAAGATGCCATCGTCGGGCGGCTCGGGATTGGAAGGCGACGCTGTTGAACAGCTCCGTCGTGAGGACATGCCTTCGACCAAATCATAAGTAAATCCGGGGTGCTTTAATCACATCTCGTTCCTTTCCTGTTATCGAAGTGACACATAATATTCACGTGTATCTTAACAGTTCGGCGCAGAGTGTTCCTGAGCGATCCTCTTCTTCAGGAGATCTTCTCCCAGAGATGATGGAAAGCGAGACGCCTCCCCCAGCCTCCTCGCCCAATAAGGCGGACGACTCCGAAGTGTCATCTCGGAGGGTTTTTCTTGATCAACAAGCGGCGCGAGGGATGAAGGAGGCAGTACCCGAAGGTGAGCCTCCGATCATCCGGGATTCGGGGGCCAACAATGAAGGCCCCGTACTATCCGGTTTTCAACCAGCGGTGAATCTGGAGACGAGTGAACAGGTTCCTTCAAAGGATGGTCGTGCTCCTACAACGGCTTCCGGAGACCCAGCGGCGCCGGATATGTTGAGGGATATGCTGCGAAAAACATTTGTCTCGGAGGAACAGCGTACCTTGATGGGTACGGTGTTTGAGAGGATTCTGTCCGCAAAGAGCGGACTGAATGAAGCCTTCATGAGCATGCTAAGAGGCTTCGAGGTTTGTGATGTAATATTTTCAACTATATTTTATTTGCAACATGCACCTGTGTATAGGTAGTAGCCCATGGGAGGCGAACAGAGGATCAAAAAGAAATGCTCAAGGAATAATCTGCTTAATTGGAACAGATGTTGTTTCTCCCCTGACGACTGCCCGGACTAGGAATATTGCCGAGCTGCAGCGGAAGCTTGATGTGGCAGGGGATGACATCGTGTTAATCAATAGACGTCTTGACGAGTCGCAAGGTATGTATTCGGAGCAGTCCTCACACATACGTGTTTGTAATATAAGCGTGACGCTAAAACTTGCATGCTAGGATATGCATGGCTGCAGATGGTGCCGCCGCCGTTGAGATTCTTCGGGCGGAGCTAGCTCGGGCCAAGGAGCAGGCCCGATTTAGTAATGCGGCTGCCGAAAAGGCATCGGCCGAGTTAAAGGCCAAACAAGCTGCTCGGCGCCAAGACGAGGAGAAAATATCCACGATGGCGCTCGAACTAAAAAATGTCGTTAGTCGCTGTGAATTCCTCGAGAAGGAGAATAAAGCCAAGATGGCTGATCTTGACAAGGCCTTGCGAGAGGCGAAAGAAGCGCGGTCCGAATCTAGAGCGACCCGTGAGGAGATCCGGCAAGCTGGGGAGATTGCGGCTGGTAAGCCCTTTTTATTACAGACTAAGTTCAGCGATCCGAATTATGCTCAGCTTAACCAAGTGTGGAGCTCTCCAGACGTGTTTTTGGACTTGCCGAAGAGCTCTTCCGATGCGGCACAGTTTTACCAAGTGCAAGAGGGATATGCAATGGAGAAGCTTTTCTGGTCACAGTTTGGTGCATCAAAACGCCCTCCGCTGCTGAATGAACAGATGTCCCAATGGGCCGAGCTTCATAGGATATCCGGAGCTGCCATGAAGAACGTCATAATCCAGCTGTGGCCGACTGAGCCTATTCTGAATAGCTACTTCGGCTTGGTGCAGCGGCTTGCTGATGCGGTGCCACGTATCAACGCCGTTAAGCGGCCGGCGTGCATTGAAGGTGCACGGATGGCCTTTGCTTGTGTCAAGACATACTGGGGGAAGATGAAGGCCATCGATGTTGCGGCGAAGGGTCTACCCAAGGGCAAGGACCATCACGCACCAGAGCATTATTTTGAGGACGTCTTAGAGGCTGCCCGCTTGATAGAGGGTCAATGTTCGAAAGAAATAATATTCCAGTGAAATGTATGCGAATTGTAAAAGACAATTTTTATAATCAGTCTATATTTTAGTTTTGCCTAAAAGGCTTTTGTTCCTCCTGTGCGGCCGTTTGTATATGATCTGAAAGTTTTCCAGTCGTCGGCTTCAGCCCCCTCGTAGGAAATACAGGGGTGTTTGGAAAAGCATCTGAGCACTCTTGACCCAACGTCTTGGTCCGTGAAGGAGGTGTCAATGCGGTGAACGAGGCAATCGGACTATAGGGCGTTAACACTTTCACTTAGCCATAGGAGTTTTATAGGGGGGGCTACGATATAGCCCCTGGTATGTGTACGACTTATTCCAATATGGTGCGTTACATATATGACCTGAAGAAAAAGGTCCTTCGTATAATACGGAGGGAATCGCGAAAGATTCCGATAAGTCATCGAGTGGTTGACCAGCTCTCGCAACATCATGACAGTCGGTTTTCGGCTTTGTCTACTGAGGTGCTTGACCAGATGAACCGGAAGCACAATCGCAGTAGTTCTCCCTTTACTACCCTAGCTGATAGAACGGAACGTAAGGTAGCAAGCACAGGAGCCGGGCAACCCAACCATTGACCCAAGACATGATTCGGAGCTGATGCATATAAGGCCAAACTCGCGACGCCGAAGTATGCTATAAAGCTGTTCGGACTTTGTCGGCAACTCATTTGTTCCATACCGGGCCCCTGGCAGGTTATGCCGAGGTATGTGTGTGAAACAACCATAGGATCCAAATTCATTTTTGAAAAAGAAACGAATGATGAATGCGGATTATGTTTACTAGGACCTGAGTGATATGCCAATGGTTACTTTATAGATAAAAGGACCACAACCCCGGCTATTTGACATGCCCGGGGTCGAAGGCGGAGGAAAAAGGCATATTACAGGCTCGAAATAAAGAGTGCGGTCTACAAAAAGTTATTTTGGACCTCCGATCGCACGTCTGCGCCGCCTGTCCTCGACGAGGGGATTCCTTGACGGAAGTAGCCCCCTAGGTGAGTGTACGGATCCGAACTCCGATAGAGTCAGTTAGATATTGGTCCTTTGCGTCACCTGTTTTTGAAAGATAATGAAGAAAGAAAGAGTAATTTAGAGAAAAAATGTTAGAGAAATGTTTGCAGGCTTGTCCGTATTGTGCTTCCGCCGATGCCCAGGGTATCTTAAGTGCATAGTTATGTATGCGCGATACAAATTTCACATGCATATGAGGTGGATGGCGGAAGCGGAACCGCTATTTCTGCTCCTGGATTGGTCGATCCTGTTCAATGGAGACCGGTGGCTTAATGGCCGACAAGGTATGCGGTTTAATTAGATCGTTTCGTACTGAAGTTGCCGCAGTATGATCTTTAGTCCGAAGGGAGTGCTTCACGTGCTCCCTTGTAGAAGTGTGTGTCGCGTATGCCATGTTCACTGTTTTTGTTTCGGGGGGAAATTGCTTCTGACCCCCGGTATTTGGTTGGTGAGTCTCTTCGTCATTGCCATCACAGGGCGGCCTCCTCCCCTTGTGTTCGGCGTTAAGCTTGCCGGCCTGCTTGAAGACCCAACAGTTTCTGTTGGTATGATTAGCTGGTTTGCCGGGGTGGCCGTGAATCTGGTAGGGTCGATCCAGTATCCTGTCTAAATTGGATGGTCCATCTCTGTTCGCCGTAAATGGCTTTTTCCGTTGACCGGGTTTGGAACCGCTGAATCTGGCGTTGACCGTTGTATCGCGCGCTCTTTCATTGTCCTTGCGGTGCTTGTGCTCGCCGCGTCGTGGCTTGCCATTGCCGTCTCGGACCTCGGAAGTGCCCGGATCGCTGGTGTAGTTGCTTCTACGAGTGAGCCAGCTGTCTTCTCCCGCACAGAAGCGAGTCATCAGAGCGGTAAGGGCTGACATGGATTTTGGTTTTTCTTGACCGAGGTGGCGGGCGAGCCATTCATCTCGGACGCTGTGTTTGAAGGCCTCTAGGGCTTCCGCGTCCGGACAGTCGATGATTTGGTTCTTTTTAACTAAGAACCTGGTCCAGAGCTTCTTAGTTGACTCTCCGGGCTACTGGACAATGTGACTTAAGTCATCGGCATCTCGTGGCCGGACATATGTTCCTTGGAAGTTGTCGCAGAAGGCGTCTTCCAAGTCCTCCCAGCTGCCAATAGAGTTTTCCGGCAGACTGTTTAACCAGTATTGAGCTGGTCCTTTGAGTTTTAGTGGCAGGTATTTGATGGCATGGATGTCATCGTCACGGGCCATGTGGATATCGAGGAGGAAGTCCTCAATCCATACCGCAGGATCGGTTGTTCCGTCGTATGATTCGATATTCATGGGTTTAAACCCGTCTGGGAATTCGTGCTCCATTACTTCGTCTGTGAAGTAAAGAGGGTGTGCGGCGCCTCTGTAATGGGCCACACTATGACGTACCTCCGATGGAGTCCGTTTGCGGTTTTCGGCCCGAGCGTGGCTATGTTTGTCGTGTCCGAATAGGTAGCCGTCGTCACGTATCGAGGCACGTCCTCGTGATCCGTAGATCGGTCTTGTATGTCCTGCTCTACTATCCCGGTCTTGTCGAAGGTCGTATGTGTAACCCCGAGCTGTTTTATCCCTTCCTTTACAGCGAGGTGGGGCGGTCTGGTGTTCGGCTTGAGTTGCCACTTTATCCCGACCGCGTGGCGGTCGGTCAGCCGCGTTGCACGATGATGGTACGGGCTCCAGCGCCTCGTCACCGAACTGAGGTAGCAATTTGCGCTTTGGGTAATTTTTGGCTGGGCTGCTAAGGCCGTATTCCTCGGCGGCCAGGACTTCGGTCCCTCTATCATTGAGCAGGTCTTGGTCAGCTTCAAGCTGCTGCTGCTTCTTTTTCAGGCTCCTTGCAGTGGCTATTAGCCGGTGCTTAAAGCGCTCCTGCTCAAGAGGTTCCTCAGGCACGATGAAATCCTCGTTGCCGAGGCTCTCCTCATCCTCGGAGAGCGGAAGGTAATTACTATCCTCCGAGTCTTCGTGTATGGCCTGTTCATCGGGGCTAACGTGCATGTCTTCCCGTTCATCCTGTTCGGAGATTGTCCCAATAGGGTCTTCATTGTTTTCGGCATCATCCGGAGTATTGTCATCTCCGGTGCCGGTGTTGTTGTCTTTTGCACGACGTGGCTTGGAGCGGCGCTGCTGACGTCGGCGTCTGGACTGTGTCTCAGGAGGTTTGTCCTCAACTGGACCCTCTTTGTCGTCATTGTTAGTTTCTTTAGGTGTATCTACCATGTATACGTCGTATGAAGAAGTGGCCATCCAACGTCCGGTAGATGGCAGGTTTTGGCCCTTCTCCTCATCGGCACCGTCATCTATGTCGTTGATGTCTTCGGAGTCGTAATGAAGCACGTCAGTTAAGTCCTCGACAGTGGCTATGTAGTGGGTGGCGGGTGGGAAACGAAATTCCCCATCATCAGCCTCCTGTTCAAACCGGACATAGTTCGGCTATGAGTCTCCCGCCAAGGACATATTTTTTAATGAGTTTAGTACATCGCTAAAAGGCGAGTGTCGGAAGACATCTGCTGCGTCGAATTCGAAGATCAATAACTGATTGAGCTCGGTGTCCGCGGATGCGCATGGTTCGAAGCTTGTAACCGGAGACGAGTCCGGAGTTCCGGTGACAAAGATGTCACACGAGGTTAAGTCTGCGTGCGGCTCCAACGCCGCGAAACCCGCGGCCTCCGTGGTGGGGTTGAGCTTCCCGTCCTTGGATGGCGCAATCTGCTCCGGGTCTAGGGCCGGAGTAGTTACAGGTGCAATTCCCTGAGTGCGTACCGGTGACAGATTTAGGTCATGTTCACCGTAGGGACAGGGAGCGGCTGCCGCGGTCTCAAAGCCGTCGAAGATCAAGTCTCCACGAATATCAGCAACGTAGTTCAAGCTCCCAAATCTGACCTGATGGCCAGGGGCGTAGCTATCAATCTGCTCCAGATGGCCAAGCGAGTTGGCCCGCAGTGCGAAGCCGCCGAACACGAAGATCTGCCCGGGGAGGAAGGTTTCCCCTTGGCCGGCATCGTTGTTTATGATTGAAGGAGCCATCGAACCTTTTGGGGACGGCACAATGGAACTCTCAATGAAAGCACCAATGTCGGTGTCAAAACCGGCGAATCTGGGGTAGGGGGTCCCGAACTGTGCGTCTAAGGTCGATGGTAACAGGAGACAGGGGACTCGATGTTTACCCAGGTTCGGGCCCTCTATATGGAGGTAATACCCTACTTCCTGCTTGATTGATCTTGATGAATATGAGTATTACAAGAGTTGATCTACCATGAGATCGTAATGGCTAAACCCTAAAAGCCTAGCCTGTATGACTATGGTAATGAATATCCCCCCTCCGGACTAAGTCCTCCGGTTTATATAGACACCGGGAGGATCTAGGGTTACACAAGGTCGGTTACAAAGAAGGGAATCTACATGTTTGATCGCCAAGCTTGCCTTCCACGCCAAGGTGAGTCCCATCCGGACACTGGTGCAGTCTTTGGTCTTCGTATTCTTCACATCCCATCAGTCCGGCCCATGGCTAACAGGCCGGACGCCCGAGGACCCCTTAGTCTAGGACTCCCTCAATTGGTGCAAGCATCTCGGAGTTGGAATATACGCTTTGATAAGTTGATCAAATCATATAGTTTTATGCAGACTTACGGTGAAGCCTGTATTTACAAAAAAAATTAGTGGGAGCACTACAACCTTTCTGATAAGTATATGTGAATGAAATATTGTTGATCGGAAATAATGTAGAATTTTCTGGAAAGCATAAAGGAGTGTTTGAAAGGAGTTTTTCAAAGAAAGACCTCGGTGAAGCTGCTTACATGTTGAGCATCAAGATCTATAGAGATAGATCAAGACGCTTGATAAATTTTTTCAATGAGTACATACCTTGACAAGATTTTGAAGTAGTTCAAAATGGAACAGTCAAAGAAAGAGTTCTTGCTTGTGTTGCAAGGTGTGAAGTTGAGTAAGACTCAAAGCCTGACCACAACAGAAGATAGACAGAGAATGAAAGTCATTCCCTATGCCTCAGCCATAGGTTATATAAAGTATGCCATGCTGTGTACCTGACCTATTGTATACCCTGCCCTGAGTTTGGCAAGGGAGTACAATTTTGATCTAGGAGTAGATCACTGGACAGCGGTCAAAATTATCCTTAGAGGACTAAGGAAATATTTCTCGGTTATGGAGGTGATAAAAGAGTTCGTCATAAAGAGTTACGTCGATGCAAGCTTTTACACCGATCCGGATGACTCTAAGTCACAATCTGGATACATATTGAAAGTGGGAGCAATTAGCTAGAGTAGCTCCATGCAGAGCATTGTAGACATAGAAAATTTGCAAAATACATACGGCTCTGAATGTGACAGACCCATTGACTATACTTCTCTCAAAAGCAAAACATGATCACACCTAAGTACTCTTGGGGTGTTAATCACATAGCGATGTGAACTAGATTATTGATTCTAGTAAACCCTTTGGGTGTTGGTCACATGGCGATGTGAACTATGGGTGTTAATCACATGGTGATGTGAACTATTAGTGTTAATCACATGGTGATGTGATCTAGATTATTGACTGTAGTGCAAGTGGGAGACTGAAGGAAATATGCCCTAGAGGCAATAATAAAGTTATTATTTATTTCCTTATTTCATGATAAATGTTTATTATTGTAGTGATCCGACCTCAGACGGTCAAATCTCTGTGCATAAGTGTTATCCCTAGATTGGTAATGCTGACACACACAGTACTCGAATGGATTTATAGTAGAGTAGCAATCACACACTTATTACATCGATAGTCTCAAGAGAGAACTTATTACAATAAATATGGCTTAAGGCCATCTAAATAAGATAACAGCGGAAGGCTTGGTAGATAAAGTGAGTCCATCAACTCCAACGGCATAACTGAGTGCACGACAACGACCTAGCGCACCTTACTCTTTGTTTGAAAAGTCTGCAACATGATATGTTGCAGCCCGAAACGGATCAGCACATGGAATATGCTGGCAATGTAACACAATAGAGCAATGAACAAGGTAAATGCTATCACTACATGCATATATGGCTGGTGGAGGCTCTACGGTTATAATGTTTTGTGAAAAGCCAATTTTTCCCTACAACAAAGGAAATATATTTAATTTAACTATCATGGTAGTTGAAACATTGAGAAGGTTCCTCCAACTCAATCCCAATTAAAAAGTAATTAACAACCCAACAAATTAATTTAGAGTGATGAGATCAAATCAATAATTCAAGTACCAGATACTCAAGATGTCCATAACCGGGGACACGGCTAACCATGATTAGTTTATACACTCTGCAGAGGTTTGTGCACTTTTCCCCACAAGACTCGATCTCCTCCGTTGGATTTCTCGCACTACATGGTGTTTGAGAAACGGATGACCGAGACACAGTCTTTCAGAAGCAATAACTCTAACCCTGGGTAGACAGTACCAACCTACTATTGGAAATATGCCCTAGAGGCAATAATAAAATGGTTATTATTGTATTTCCTTGTTCATGATAATTGTCTATTGTTCATGCTATAATTGTGTTATCCGGAAATCATAATACATGTGTGAATACATAGACCACAACATGTCCCTAGTGAGCCTCTAGTTGACTAAATCGTTGATCAATAGATGGTTACGGTTTCCTGACCATGGACATTGGATGTCGTTGATAACGGGATCACATCATTAGGAGAATGATGTGATGGACAAGACCCAATCCTGAGCATAGCACAAGATCGTGTAGTTCGTCTGCTAAAGCTTTTCTAATGTCAAGTATCATTTCCTTAGACCATGAGATTGTGCAACTCCCGGATACCGTAGGAATGCTTTGGGTGTGCCAAACGTCACAATGTAACTGGGTGGCTATAAAGGTACACTACAGGTATCTCTAAAAGTGTCTGTTGGGTTGGCACGAATCGAGACTGGGATTTTTCACTCCGTATGACGGAGAGGTATCTCTGGGCCCACTCGGTAATTCATCATCATAATGAGCTCAATGTGACTAAGTAGTTATTCATGGGATCATGCATTACGAAACACGTAAAGTGACTTGCCGGTAACGAGATTGAACGAGGTATTGGGATACCGACGATCGAATCTCGGGCAAATAACGTACCGATTGACGAAGGGAATTGTATATAGGATTGATTGAATCCCCGACATCGTGGTTCATCCGATGAGATCATCGTGGAACATGTGGGATCCAACATGGGTATCCAGATCCCGCTGTTGGTTATTGGCCAGAGAACTATCTCGGTCATGTCTGCATGATTCCCGAACCCGTAGGGTCTACACACTTAAGGTTCGGTGACGCTAGAGTTGTTATGGGAATTAGTGTGCAGTTACCGAATGTTGTTCTGAGTCCCGGATGAGGACATCATGAGGAGTTCCGGAATGGTCCGGAGGTAAAGATTTATATATGGGAAGTCTTGTTTTGGCCACCGGAAAATGTTCGGGATTTTTCGGTATTGTACTGGGAAGGTTCTAGAAGGTTCCGGGGTGGGGCCCACATGCATGGGGGACCCACATGAACGTGGGTAGTGGGGTCAAGGCCCCACACCCCTGGTCAAGGCGCACCAAGATCCCCCCTTAGAAGGAATAAGATCATATCCCGAAGGGATAAGATCAAGATCCCTAAAAAAGGGGGATAATAATCGGTGGGGAAGGGAAATGATGGGATTTCTTTCCCCCACCTTTGCCAACGCCCCAATGGACTTGGAGGGAAAGAAACCAGCCCCCTCCACCCCTATATATAGTGGGGAGACGCATGGGAGCCGCACCCCTTCCCCTCGCGCAGCCCTCTCCCTCCCCAACACCTCCTCCTCCTCTGTAGTGCTTGGCGAAGCCCTGCCGGAGAACTGCAAGCTCCACCACCACGCCGTCGTGCTGCCGGAGCTCTCCCTCAACTTCTCCTCTCCCCTTGCTGGATCAAGAAGGAGGAGACGTCCCCGGGCTGTACGTGTGTTGAACGCGGAGATGCCGTTGTTCGGCGCTTAGATCGGAATCAACCGCGATCTGAATCGCTGCGAGTACGACTCCTTCATCCGCGTTCTTGTAACGCTTCCGCATCGCGATCTTCAAGGGTATGAAGATGCACTCCCCTCTCTCTTGTTGCTAGTCTCTCCATAAATTGATCTTGGTGATGCGTAGAAATTTTTTAATTTCTGCAACGATCCCCAACAGTGGTATCAGAGCTAGGTCTATCCGTAGTTTCTATGCACGAGGAGAACACAAGTTGTTGTGGGCGTCGATTTTGTCAATTTACTTGTCGTTACTAGTCTTATCTTGGTTCGGTGGCATCGTGGGATGAAGTGGCCCTGACCGACCTTACACGTACACTTACATGAGACAGGTTCCACCGACTGACATGCACTAGTTGCATAAGGTGGCTAGCGGGTCTCTCTCTCTCCCACTTAAGTCGGATCGGATTTGATGAAAAGGGTCCTTATGAAGGGTAAATAGAAATTGGCATATCACGTTGTGGCTTTTGCGTAGGTAAGAAACGTTCTTGCTAGAAACCCATAGCAGCCACGTAAAACATGCAACAACAATTAGAGGACGTCTAACTTGTTTTTGCAGGGTATGCTATGTGATGTGATATGGCCAAAAGGATGTGATGAATTATATATATGTGATGTATGAGATTGATCATGTTCTTGTAATAGGAATCAGGACTTGCATGTCGATGAGTATGACAACCGGCAGGAGCCATAGGAGTTGTCTTAATTTATTGTATGACCAGCGTGTCATTGAAAACGCCATGTAATTACTTTACTTTATTGCTAACCGTTAGCCATAGTAGTAGAAGTAATAGTTGGCGAGACAACTTCATGAAGAGACGATGATGGAGATCATGGTGTCATGCCGGTGATGAAGGTGATCATGCCGCGCCCCAAAGATGAAGATCAAAGGCGCGAGATGATATTGGCCATATCATGTCACTCTATGATTTGCATGTGATGTTTGTCATGTTTACATCTTATTTTCTTAGAATGACGGTAGCATAAATAAGATGATCCCTCATAAAATTTCAAGAAAGTGTTCCCCCTAACTGTGCACCGTTGCAAAAGTTCGTTGTTTCGAAGCACCACGTGATGATCGGGTGTGATAGATTCTAACGTTCGCATACAACGGGTGTAAGCCAGATTTACACATGCAAAACACTTAGGTTGACTTGACGAGCCTAGCATGTACAGACATGGCCTCGGAACACAAGAGACCGAAAGGTCGAACATGAGTCGTATAGTGGATACGATCAACATGAAGATGTTCACTGATGATGACTAGTCCGTCTCACGTGATGATCGGACACGGCCTAGTTGACTCGGATCATGTATCACTTAGATGACTAGAGGGATGTCTATCTCAGTGGGAGTTCATTAAATAATTTGATTAGATGAACTTAATTATCATGAACATAGTCAAAAGGTCTTTGCAAATTATGTCGTAGCTCACGCTTTGGTTCTACTATTTTAGGTATGTTCCTAGAGAAAATTTAGTTGAGAGTTGACAGTAGCAATTATGCGGACTGGGTCCGTAAACTGAGGATTGTCCTCATTGCTGCGCAGAAGGATTATGTCCTTAATGCACCGCTCAGTATGCTGAACCTCGAGCATCGGTTGTGGATGTTGTGAACATCTGACATACACGTTTTGATGACTACATGATAGCTCAGTGCATAATGCTAAATGGTTTAGAATTCAGGCACCAAAGACGTTTTTGAAACATCGCAGAACATATGAGATGTTCCAAGGACTGAAATTGGGATTTCAGGCTAGTGCGCACGTCAAGAGGTATGAGATCTCTGACAAGTTTCTTAAGCATGCAAACTAAGGAGAAAAGCTCAATCGTTGAGCATGTGCTTAGATTGTATGAGTACTACAATCGCTTGAATCGAGTGGGAGTTAATCTTCCAGATGAGATAGTGATGGTTCTCCAAAGTCACTGCCACCAAGGTGCTAGAGCTTCGTGATGAACTATAACATATCAGGGATAGATATGATGATCCTTGAGCTATTCGTGACACCGCAAAAGTAGAAATCAAATAGGAGCATCAATTGTTGATGGTTAGTAAAACCACTAGTTTCAAGAAGGGCAAGGGCAAGAAAGGGATACTTCATGAAACAGCAAATCAGTTGCTGCTCTAGTGAAGAAACCCAAGGTTGAACCCAAACCCGAGACTAAGTGCTTCTGAAATAAGGGGAACGGTGACTGAAGCAGAACTACCCTAGATACTGTTGGGGATCGCAGCAGAATTTTAAAATTTTCTATGCATCACCAAGATCCATCTATGGAGTATACTAGCAACGAGGGGAAAGGAGTGCATCTACATACCCTTGTCGATCGCGAGCGGAAGCGTTCCAATGAACGGGGTTGATGGAGTCGTACTCGCCGTGATCCAAATCACCGATGACCGAGTGCCGAACGGACGGCACCTCCGTGTTCAACACACGTACGGAGCAGCGATGTCTCCTCCTTCTTGATCCAGCAAGGGGGAAGGAGAGGTTGATGGAGATCCAGCAGCACGACGGCGTGGTGGTGGATGTAGCGGGATCTCGGCAGGGCTTCGCCAAGCTTCTGCGAGAGGGAGAGGTGTTGCAGGGGGAGAGGGAGGCGCCAAAGGCTGTGTACATGCTGCCCTCCCCCCTTTATATAGGCCCCCTGGGAGGGGGGGTGCCGGCCAAGAACCCATCTAGGGGGGGGGGGGGGCGGCGGCCAAGGGGGGGGGGGAAACTCCCCCCCCCCCCCCCCAAGTCAAGTGGGGCGCCCCCACCCTAGGGTTTCCAACCCTAGGCGCAGGGGGGAGGCCCATGGGGGGCGCCCCAGCCCACTAAGGGCTGGTTCCCTTCCCACTTCAGCCCATGGGGCCCTCCGGGATAGGTGGCCCCACCCGGTGGACCCCCGGGACCCTTCCGGTGGTCCCGGTACAATACCGATAACCCCCGAAACTTTCCCGGTGGCCAAAACTGGACTTCCTATATATAATTCTTCACCTCCGGACCATTACGGAACTCCTCGTGACGTCCGGGATCTCATCCGGGACTCCGAAAAACTTTCGGGTTTCCGCATACTCATATCTCTACAACCCTAGCGTCACCGAACCTTAAGTGTGTAGACCCTACGGGTTCGGGAGACATGCAGACATGACCGAGACGCCTCTCCGGTCAATAACCAACAACGGGATCTGGATACCCATGTTGGCTCCCACATGTTCCACGATGATCTCATCGGATGAACCACGATGTCGAGGATTCAATCAATCCCGTATACAATTCCCTTTGTCAATCGGTATGTTACTTGCCCGAGATTCGATCATCGGTATCCCAATACCTTGTTCAATCTCGTTACCGGCAAGTCTCTTTACTCGTACCACAATGCATGATCCCATGGCTAACTCCTTAGTCACATTGAGCTCATTATGATGATGCATTACCGAGTGGGCCCAGAGATACCTCTCCGTCATACGGAGTGACAAATCCCAGTCTTGATCCGTGTCAACCCAACAGACACTTTCAGAGATACCCGTAGTGTACCTTTATAGTCACCTAGTTACGTTGTGACGTTTGGCACACCCAAAGCACTCCTACGACATCCGGGAGTTACATGATCTCATGGTCTAAGGAAAAGATACTTGACATTGGAAAAGCTCTAGCAAACGAACTACACGATCTTTGAGCTATGCTTAGGATTGGGTCTTGTCCATCACATCATTCTCCTAATGATGTGATCCCGTTATCAATGACATCCAATGTCCATAGTCAGGAAACCATGACTATCTGTTGATCAACGAGCTAGTCAACTAGAGGCTTACTAGGGACACGTTGTGGTCTATGTATTCACACATGTATTACGATTTCCGGATAACACAATTATAGCATGAACAATAGACAATTATCATGAACAAAGAAATATAATAATAACCATTTATTATTGCCTCTAGGGCATATTTCCAACAGTCTCCCACTTGCACTTGAGTCAATAATCTAGTTACATTGTGATGAATCGAACACCCATAGCGTCCTGGTGTTGATCATGTTTTGCTCTAGGGAGAGGTTTAGTCAACGGATCTGCTACATTCAGGTCCATATGTACTTTACAAATATCTATGTCTCCATTCTGAACACTTTCACAAATGGAGTTGAAGCGACGCTTGATATGCCTGGTCTTCCTGTGAAATCTGGGCTCCTTCGCAAGGGCAATAGCTCCAGTGTTGTC
The DNA here is from genome assembly GCF_002575655.3 of Aegilops tauschii subsp. strangulata. NCBI lineage: Eukaryota > Viridiplantae > Streptophyta > Magnoliopsida > Poales > Poaceae > Aegilops > Aegilops tauschii. The sequence continues at coordinate 329,304,829 of NC_053040.3, forward strand.
ACAGAAGAGAGTCATCGGGCCCGACGCATTGGGAATCACCCCTAGGTCGGTAATGAACTCCTTCATCCAGACTGCTTCCTGTGCTGCCTCCGAGGCTGCCATGTACTCCGCTTCACATGTAGATCCCGCCACGATACTTTGCTTGCAACTGCACCAGCTTACTGCTCCTCCATTCAAAATATACACGTATCCGGTTTGTGACTTCGAGTCATCCAGATCTGTGTCGAAGCTAGCGTCGACGTAACCCTTTACGACGAGCTCTTCGTCACCTCCATGAACGAGAAACATATCCTTAGTCCTCTTCAGGTACTTCAGGATATTCTTGACCGCTGTCCAGTGTTCCATGCCGGGATTACTTTGGTACCTTCCTACCAAACTTACGGCAAGGTTTACATCAGGTCTGGTACACAGCATGGCATACATAATAGACCCTATGGCCGAGGCATAGGGGATGACACTCATCTTTTCTCTATCTTCTGCCGTGGTCGGGCATTGAGCCGTGCTCAATTGCACACCTTGCAATACAGGCAAGAACCCCTTCTTGGACTGATCCATATTGAACTTCTTCAATATCTTGTCAAGGTACGTACTCGGTGAAAGACCAATGAGGCGTCTTGATCTATCTCTATAGATCTTGATGCCCAATATATAAGCAGCTTCTCCAAGGTCCTTCATTGAAAAACACTTATTCAAATAGGCCTTTATACTTTCCAAGAATTCTATATCATTTCCCATCAATAGTATGTCATCCACATATAATATGAGAAATGCTACAGAGCTCCCACTCACTTTCTTGTAAACACAGGCTTCTCCATAAGTCTGTGTGAACCCAAACGCTTTGATCATCTCATCAAAGCGAATGTTCCAACTCCGAGATGCTTGCACCAGCCCATAGATTGAGCGCTGGAGCTTGCATACTTTGTCAGCATTCTTAGGATCGACAAAACCTTCCGGCTGCATCATATACAATTCTTCCTTAAGGAATGCCGTTTTGACGTCCATCTGCCATATCTCATAATCATAGTATGCGGCAATTGTTAACATGATTCGGACGGACTTCAGCTTCACTACGGGTGAGAAAGTCTCATCGTAGTCAACCCCTTGAACTTGTCGATAACCCTTAGCGACAAGTCGAGCCTTATAGATGGTCAAATTACCATCCGCGTCTGTCTTCTTCTTAAAGATCCATTTATTTTCTATGGCTCGCCGATCCGAAGTCCGTCCGTTTAGCCTGATAAGCTCGAACCCAAAGCGGATAAATGCATCTTCATAGGACACCCAAAATAGTTGGGTATACCTCCTATTTCGGATCCGGAAGCAAAAGTGATTGTTTCTAGAAACGGGTCCTTTCTCGAGGAAAAGTTTCTCTCGAAAGAATTGGGTGAGAGGATGGCAGAGACTTGATGAGGTTATTGAACCGTCACTTCAACCAGTGTGTAGCAGGGCACGGGAAGTTGTTCCTGTAGCACCTACACCAATTGAAGTGGAAGCTGATGATAGTGATCATGAAACTTCGGATCAAGTCACTACCAAACCTCGTAGGTCGACAAGGATGCGTACTATTTCAGAGTGGTACGTAATCCTGTCTTGGAGGTCATGTTGCTAGACAACAATGAACCTACGAGCTATGGAGAAGCGATGGTGGGCCCGGATTCCGACAAATGGCTCGAGGCCATAAAATCTGAGAGGATCCATGTGTGAAAACAAAGTATAGACTTTAGAAGAACTACTTGATGGTCATAAGGCTATTGGGTACAGACGGATTTTAAAAGGAAGACGGACAATGATGGTAAGTATCACCATTAAGAAAGCTCGACTTGTCGTTAAGATGTTTTCCGACAAGTTCAAGGTGTTGACTACGGTGAGACTTTCTCACTCGTAGCGATGCTAAGAGTTTGTTGGAATTGTATTAGCAGTTACTGCATTATTTATGAAATCTTGCAGATAGGATGTCAAAACATTGTTTCCTCGACAATTTTCTTGAGGAAAGGTTGTATGTGATACAACCAGAAGGTTTTTGTCAATCCTAAAAGATTCTAACAAGTATGCAAAGCTCCAGCAATCCTTCTAAGGAGTGGAGTAAGCATCTCGGAGTTGGAATATACGCTTTGATGAGATGATCAAAGATTTTGGGTTTATACAAAGTTTATGAGAAACTTGTATTTCCAAAGAAGTGAGTGGGAGCACTATAGAATTTCTGATGAGTATATGTTGTTGACATATTGTTGATCAGAAATGATGTACTGGAAAGCATATAGGGTTATTTGAAAAGTGTTTTTCAATGGAAAACCTGGATTAAGCTACTTGAACATTGAGCATCATGATCTATAAGGATAGATAAAAAATGCTTAATAGTACTTTCAAATGAATACATACCGTGACAAGATTTCGAAGGAGTTCAAATAGGTCAGCAAAGAAGGAGTTCTTGGCTGTGTTATAAGGTGTGAGCATTGAGTGAGACTCAAGATCTGACCACGGCAGAAGAGAGAGAAAGGACGAAGGTCGTCCCCTATACTTTAGACGTAGGCTCTACAGTATGCTATGCTGTGTACCGCACCTGAAGTGTGCCTTGCCATGAGTCAATCAAGGGGTACAAGAGTGATCCAGGAATGGATCACATGACAGCGGTCAAGCCTATCCTTAGTAACTAGTGGACTAAGGAATTTTCTCGATTATGGAGGTGGTAAAAGAGTTCGTCATAAAGGGTTACGTCGATGCAAACTTTGACACTTATCCGGATGACTCTGAGTAGTAAACCGGATTCGTATAGTAGAGCAGTTATTTGGAATAGCTCCAAGTAGCGCATGGTAGCTGCATCTACAAGATGACATAGAGATTTGTAAAGCACACACGGATCTGAAAGGTTCAGACCCGTTGACTAATAACCTCTCTCACAAGAGAGATATGATCAAACCCCATGGGTGTTGGATTCATTACAATCACATAGTGATGTGAACTAGATTATTGACTCTAGTGCAAGTGGGAGATTGTTGGAAATATGCCCTAGAGGCAATAATAAAATGGTTATTATTGTATTTCCTTGTTCATGATAATTGTCTATTGTTCTTGCTATAATTGTGTTATCCGGAAATCATAATACATGTGTGAATACATAGACCACAACATGTCCCTAATGAGCCTCTAGTTTACTAGCTCGTTGATCAATAGATGGTTATGGTTTCCTGACCATGGACATTGGATGTCATTGATAACGGGATCACATCATTAGGAGAATGATGTGATGGACAAGACCCAATCCGGAGCATAGCACAAGATCGTGTAGTTCGTCTGCTAAAGCTTTTCTAATGTCAAGTATCATTTCCTTAGACCTTGAGATTGTGCAACTCCCGGATACCGTAGGAATGCTTTGGGTGTGCCAAATGTCACAACGTAACTGGGTGGCTATAAAGGCACACTACATGTATCTCTGAAAGTGTCTGTTGGGTTGGCACGAATCGAGACTGAGATTTGTCACTCCGTATGACGGAGAGGTATCTCTGGGCCCACTCGGTAATGCATCATCATAATGAGCTCAATGTGACTAAGTAGTTATTCGCGGGATCATGCATTACGAAACGAGTAAAGTGACTTGCTGGTAACGAGATTGAATGAGGTATTGGGATACGGACGATCGAATCTTGGACAAGTAACGTACCGATTGACAAAGGGAATTGTATACAGGATTCATTGAATCCCCGACATCGTGGTTCATCCGATGAGATCGTCGTGGAACATGTGGGAGCCAACATGGGTATCCAGATCCCGCTGTTGGTTATTGGCCAGAGAGCGGTCTCGGTCATGTCTGCATGATTCCCGAACCCGTAGGGTCTACACACTTAAGGTTTGGTGACGCTAGAGTTGTTATGGGAATTAGTGTGCAGTTACCGAATGTTGTTCGGAGTCCCGGATGAGATCCGGGACGTCACGAGGAGTTCCGGAATGGTCCGGAGGTAAAGATTTATATATGGGAAGTCCTATTTTGGCCGCCGGAAAATGTTCGGGATGTTTCGGTATTGTACCGGGAAGGTTCTAGAAGGCTCCGGGGTGGGGCCCACCTGCACGGGGGACCCACATGAACGTAGGTAGTGGGGTCAAAGCCCCACACCCCTGGTCAAGGCGCACCAAGATCCCCCCTTAGAAGGAATAAGATCATATCCCGAAGGGATAAGATCAAGATCCCTAAAAAAGGGGGATAACAATCGGTGGGGAAGGGAAATGATGGGATTTCTTTCCCCCAGCTTTGCCAATGCCCCAATGGACTTGGAGGGCAAGAAACCAGCCCCCTCCACCCCTATATATAGTGGGGAGGCGCATGGGAGCCGCACCCCTTCCCCTGGCGCAGCCCTCTCCCTCCCCAACACCTCCTCCTCCTCCGTAGTGCTTGGTGAAGCCCTGCCAGAGAACTGCAAGCTCCACCACCTCGCCGTCGTGCTGCCGGAGCTCTTCCTCAACTTCTCCTCTCCCCTTGCTGGATCAAGAAGGAGGATACGTCCCCGGGCTGTACGTGTGTTGAACGCGGAGGCGCCGTTGTTGGGTGCTTAGATCGGAATCAACCGCGATCTGAATCGCTGCGAGTAGCACTCCTTCATGCGCGTTCTTGTAACGCTTCCGCATCACGATCTTCAAGGGTATGAAGATGCACTCCCCTCTCTCTCGTTGCTAGTCTCTCCATAGATTGATCTTGGTGATGCGTAGAAATTTTTTAATTTCTGCAACGATCCCCAACACCTACATCCCCTACATCTGCTAGCCTAACACTGGAAGAGGTCATGCAACATACTCAACTATGCTAGAGCCCATAATAGCTTGTGGCTACACATGGAAGTTTCTAGCATGAATAATCTTATGATCCCTTTGAGCCTGGGTGGCGAACCATAGGATGATCACACGGGTTCTCCGGGATATCCTAGGACAACACTGGATTCTCCAGGTGCCCGCAACCAATCCACCCAGATGTGTATTCAAGTAGCCGCCTTAAGTAAACCATTAATTAACAATCTCACATCTATCATGGATACACTCAAACCCAATCCACGTCTACGAGCATAGCATGGCAATATAAGCATAGCGTAGAAGTAACTCCCAAGGGTTTGATAATAACAGGGCAATAGGTTCTACCTCATCATCTACTTCCCAAAACACACATTATAAGAGATCCTACTCATGCAATGTTTGAGGGTTGAAACTAACGAATAAAAACTGGGTATGAAAAGAGTATGATCAATGTGTTACTTGCCTTGCTGACGATTCGCAAAACCTAGAGACTCGTAGTAGCATGCTTCGCACTCCGGGAATTCTATCGCAAACAAACAATAGCATACATAAGAAACCAAGCATAGATGCACGGGTAAAACTCAAATAAGAAGATCGAATCTGAAAATCCAACTGAAGAGATTCGATCTACAAAAAGAAACAACCGAATCGGAGCTACGGAACTGAAACTACGGTCAAAAAAACTTCAAATTCAAATCTGCTTGAAACTAAATTTTAAATTTTCAAAACCTTGTTCAAGTTGATTAAACAGAAAGAGAGGCTCAAGACGAAGATTTTTGCGCTGGTTTCACTGGATTTGGACAAACAGTTGAAAAGTTACGAGGGTTTGAAGATCAGGGGCTAATCTGCGATAAAAGTAATCACGGATAGGTCCATGGCAGGAAAAGAAAATAAAAAGAAAAAAAAGCTACGGCGCGAACGTTCGTTAACAGATACAAACGGGCGGATTCGTTCGTTAAAACGAACGAACAGACGAACGTTCGCAAATGAACTAAACTGAGAAAAACCGAACCGATCTAAATAAATAAAAAAAATCGATCTAGGGTTTCGAAGAAAACCGGGCGGTTTTTACCTAAACCAAAAAAAACCGGCGGCGGATCGGATCGGATCGGCGGCGGTTCCGGCGGCGTGCGGCGGCTCCGGCGAGGCAGCGGGGCGGCGGCTGCAGCGCTTGGCGGCGTTGGGTGGCAGGGTGGTGTGGGCGTCGAGGCGGCGGTCGGCTCCGGCGTTTAAATGCCCGAGGGGGGGGGGATGGTGGCGTGCAGGAGGGGGCGGCGCCGGCGGCTCGGGGTCGGACTCCCGAGTCCGTCGCGAGCAGGACGACAGGAGGCGGTACAGGGTGATGGGTCGGCTGGGCTTCGGCCCGGCTCGGTCCGAAACAATTTTTTTTAAATAAGATTCCACCGAGAAAAATCCTAAATAAATAAAAAATGAAAATCTAAAAATTCCAAGAACAATTTTCACTGTCTAAATAAAATATTTAGAACAAAGTGAACATTTTCTTGGCCTAAAAATGCAATTTTGAAAAATGCATATTTTTTCTAATTCAAATGAAATAGCAATAAAATCCAAATAAAATTTATTTATTTGATTTTAATATTTTCCTCCAATATTTCTTTTATTTTGGAGAAGTCATATTATCTCCTCTCATATATTTTAATTTGAAATATTTTTGGAGAGAAAAATAATTAAAACCAAAATGATCCTCTTTTCAATATTTGAGAAAATTCAAATATGAAAATAATAAAATCCCCAACTCTCTCCGTGGGTCCTTGGGTTGCTTAGAATTTCTAGGATCAAAACCAAAATGGAGATAAAATATGATATGCATATGATGTCCTATGTATAACATTCCAAATTGAAAATTTGGGATGTTACAAACCTACCCCCTTAAGGTGAATCTCGTCCTCGAGATTCGGGTTGGCTAGAAAATAGGTGTGGGTGGTCTGTCCGTAGATCATCCTCTCGTTCCCAGGTGGCTTCATCCTCGGTATGGTGGCTCCACTGAACCTTGCAAAACTTGATAACCTTGTTGCGGGTAACTCGGCTGGCAAACTCGAGAATCTTGACTGGTTTCTCCTCATAGGTCAGATCACTATCCAACTGAATTGCTTCCAGGGGCACTGTATCTCGCAGAGGAATATCGGCCATCTTAGCATGGCACTTCTTCAACTGGGAAACATGGAACACATCATGAACTCATGACAGTCCTTCAGGTAACTCCAACTTGTAGGCCACTTCTCCCACACGTTCCAGAACTCGGTATGGTCCTACAAATCTCGGGGCTAACTTTCCCTTAACTCCAAATCATTTTACTCCTCGCAGAGGTGACACATGAAGATATGCTCTGTCTCCGATTTCATAGACTACCTCCTTGCGTTTTGAGTCTGCATAACTCTTCTGCCTGGACTGAGCCACCTTCAGTCTATCCGAATCAACTTAACCTTCTCTTCTGACTCTTTGATCAAATCTGGTCCAAACAATTGACGGTCTCCAACTTCATCCCACATCAACGGTGTCCTGCACCTCCTTCCATACAAAGCTTCGAAAGGTGCCATCTTCAAACTGGCTTGATAACTGTTGTTGTATGAGAACTCCGCGTAAGGTAAATTATCATCCCAACTAGATCCATAATCTAGCGCACAAGCTCTCAACATATCCTCCAGAATATGATTGACTCTCTCGGTCTGTCCATCTGTCTGCGGATGAAAGGCTGTACTGAACTCTAGCCTGGTACCCAAAGTCTGGTGCAACTGGTGCCAAAACTTTGAAGTAAACTGTGTTCCTCTATCTGATACGATGGTCCTTGGAACTCCATGCAGACATACGATCCTGGTCATATATATCTTAGCCAACTTTGCACTCGTATAAGTGGTATTGACTGGGATAAAGTGAGCCACTTTGGTCAATCGATCCACTACTACCCAGATAGAATCATATCCCGGTCGGGTCCTGGGTAATCCGGTGATGAAATCCATGCCAAGGTTGTCCCACTTCCATTCGGGTATCAGCATAGGCTGTAGTAATCCTGCTTGATTCTGATGTTCTGCCTTCACTCTCTGACATACATCACACACGGCTACATACTTGGCTATGTCCTTCTTCATTCCAGTCCACCAGAAACGCTCCTTCAAATCCAAATACATCTTGGTGTTCCCGGGGTGTATCGAGTATGGCGAGTCATGAGCTTCCTGAAGTATCAGCTTCCTGATCTCTGCATTATTGGGTACATAAACTCGGTCCTCAAACCACAAGGTGTCGTGCTCATCCTCACGAAAACCTTTGGCCTTTCCTTTACCCATCTTCTCCTTTATCTCGGCAATCTCTTTGTCATCCTTTTGAGCTTCACGAATCTTTCCCAATAATGTTGACTGAACCTCCATTGCTGCGACAAAACCTCTAGGGTCTATCTCCAAACAAAGCTCCCTAAGATCCTCGGCTAACTCCTTTGGCAATCCTCCGCTTACGAGGGTATTGATATAACTCTTCCGGCTCAAAGCGTCTGCTACGACATTGGCCTTGCCTGGATGATAGTGCAGCTACATATCATAATCCTTTATAAGCTCCAACCATCTCCTCTGCCTGAGTTTCAGCTCATTCTGTGTGAAAATGTACTTCAAGCTCTTATGATCCGTGTACACATCACAACAATTTCTGATAAGAAAATGTCTCCAGGTTTTGAGTGCATGCACTACGGCTGCTATCTCCAAATCATGTGTGGCATAATTTAACTCATGCGGTCGAAGTTGACGCGAAGCATATGAAACAGCTCTTCCGTCTTGCATAAGTACACCTCCAAGTCCTAATGAGAAGCATCACAATACACTTGGAAATCCTTGCGTATATCCGACAGAATCAGCACTGGGGCTGTAACTAAATGTTTCTTCAACTCCTGGAAACTTGCTTCACATTCTTCAGTCCATTTGAATTTGGTGTCCTTCTTCAACAACTCCGTCATGGGCTTTGCAATCTTAGAGAAATTCTCAATGAATCTCCGATAATATCCCGCGAGTCCAAGAAAACTGTGGATCTCTCCTACTGAGGTGGGTGCTAGCCATTCAGTGACTGACTAAACCTTGGTAGGGTCTACTGCTATACCTTCTCCTGATATAACATGTCCAAGAAATCCTACTTCCTTCAACCACAACTCATATTTGCTGAACTTGGCATACAACTGATGTTCTCTGAGCTTCTCGAGAACCAAACGCAGATGCTCCTTGTGCTCCTCTTCATTCTTCGATATACCAAGATATCATCAATGAACACCACGACAAACTTATCCAAGAACTCCATGAACACCTTATTCATCATATCATGAAATAGGCAGGGGCGTTTGTCAATCCAAATGACATAACCGTGTACTCATATAGCCCGTACCTTGTGGTGAAGGCTGTCTTAGGTATATCCTATTCTCGGATCTTCAGCTGGTGGTATCCTGATCGTAGATCGATCTTGGATAATACTTTAGCTCCTTGCAGCTGGTCAAACAAGTCATTGATCATCGGTAGTGGGTACTTGTTCTTGATCGTCACTTCATTCAACGCACGATAATCAACAACCATTCTCAATGATCCATCCTTCTTCTCAACCAAGAGCACTGGGGCTCCCTATGGTGACGAACTTCGTCGAATGTAACCTTTCTCCAATAACTCCTTAATCTGCTTCTTGATCTTTTCCAAATCATTTGAGGGCATCCGGTACGGTCTCTTCGATATTGGTCCGGTGCCTGACAACAGCTCTATCAAAAACTCAATGTCTTGATCCGGCGGCCTGCCTGGTAGCTCCTCTGGGAATACATCTGGGTAATCCTTTACTACAGGCACTTCCTCCTGAACAACTCCCGTGAGGAATTTACTTGGGTCCTCCTCGGCGCATGCCTGGACACATACTTGATCCTTTTTCCCTCTGGGGTGGTGAGTAGAATTGACCTACTAGCACAGTCAATGTTTCCTCCATACTTCGATAGCCAATCCATGCCTAGTATCACATCCAATCCTTGTGACTCCAAAATTATTAGGTCTGAGGGGAAATTATGGCTTCCAATGGTTAAGGGTATCCGGTCGCACCATCGACTGGCCATATACTCTGCTCCTGGTGAGCTTACTAACAAGGGTGTCCTAAGGCCTAAGGTGGGTAACTTAAACTTGTCCACAAATACCCTTGATATGTATGAATGCGATGCACCAGTATAAAAAAGAACGAGAGCGGTACATGACTTAACCAAAAACTTACCTATAACTACATCTGGCTGCTCTTCAACCTCTTCCACGTTCACGTGGTTCACCTGTCCCCTGTTGAAAGGCTTGGGCTTCTTCCTAGAGCTTCCATTGCCATTACCATTCTTTGCTTCAGAACACTCAGTGGCATAATGTCCAGTCTTCCCACACTTGAAACAAGTAATGTGACTTAGATCCTTCTTGGCGGGCGTTGCTGGGTTAGAGCGGTTCTGATTGCTGCCTGCTCCATTCCCGTTTCCATTCTTGGGGCCACTGTGGTTATGCGAACTTCCTCCATTGTGGGTATGGCCTCCATGGTTATGGGTAAACCCTCTCGAGTTTGGGGTGAAATGAGACTTCTGCCGACCTCCTGAATTGTACTTCCCTTGTCCATACTTCCTCTTGTGGCTCTCAATTTGCTACTGCTTCCCTTCAATCATAAGAGCCCTGTCTACCAACTCCTGATAGTTAGCGAATGTCACTACCATCAACTGCATGCTCATCTCATCATTCAGTCCTTCCATAAACTTCTCCTGCTTCGCGGCATCGGTGGCCACATCATCCGGGGCATAGCGAGCTAACTTACTGAACTCATCCACGTACTGCCCCACCGTACGGTTTCCTTGGCACAAGTTGCGAAACTCACGCTTCTTCATGCTCATAGCTCCAGTTGAGACATGTGCAGTGCGGAACGCTTGCTGAAACTTATCCCAGGTGACATTGGCTATAGGGAAAGTGGTCGTGTAATTCTCCCACCATGCGGCTGCGGGTCCATCCAATTGATGTGCGGCAAAACACACCTTGTCAGCATCTGCGCAACCTGCGGTGGTCAACTCCCTTCCAATCCTGCATAGCCAGTCATCAGCAACTATTGGCTCGGTGCTACTGGAAAACACCGACGGCTGCAACCTCAGAAAACGAGCTACGTTCTCAACTGGAGGTAGTGACGGCGGGTTGTTGTTGTTGTTCTTGTTGCCTTGGTTCTGGACTAGTTGCTGAATCAAGGCATTCTGCTGTTGGATCAACTGGGTGATCTCCGGTGGGAAGACAAATCCGGTGTCACGTCTCGGAGGCATTTGATGGGTTTAGAGGGGAGAGATTAGAATAGAGTGAGGTCTAATGAGAAAGCACTACCCATATGCACATGAGATAATCACAATCATATCACACCAAATCAATTCAAACAAGGGCATACAATCGATCTAACTATCATTACAAAAGTGCTCGGACTACTACTATATACATGCGGGAATACTACTAATAATATGGTGGTCTACTAGAAGTTTTGATCGGTGGAAGACTCCATGATATCTGCTCCAGCTTCATCTTTGTAATCATCATCACTACTGTCGGGGTAGGAGTCAGTGTCGTCGATGATGATGTAGTCCTCGGGATGATCGGCATCTCCTCCTGGCGCGGGGTCTCCCATGAATACTCCTAGCTTCCTTGTCAGGTCGTCATTCTTCTCCACAAGTATTGCGATTTCCTCCTCATATCCGTCGCGTGTAGACTTGAGTTCCTCTTCTAACTCCATGTTCCTAGTCATCACCTTCTTCAGATCTATCATGCTTGCGCACATCTGGTCCTCCTGGCAACGAATGTGCTGGTTTAACTCCTGGATGAAGGTTGCAATGGACCAGTCCCTCCTGGTGCTGATCATCTCCCATTGCTCATCTCGGTGCCCACATATCTAGTAGATAATGTCCTTAAGCTCCTTGTGATAAACTTCGCCGATGTGTCCCGTGGCGATGTGGGCTGCCATGCTCTTACCTAGACTCCATGTTGGTGCATCAAAGGAAAACTCTATGGGCTCAGTAACGGGCGTGAATGTCCTTCCTGGAACTTGAACTCGAATCATCCAACACTCCTCTTCTAGTAAAGTGGCGGTGTAGGTCCCGGTGAAGCTTGGTATTCCGATGTTCAGGTACCTAGTGACTTACTTCAAGTGCCGTCCAAAGGGTGTGTCTTCATCCGGTTGTGCAAACTTGTTCCTTGAGTCCGCCATCCTATAGAGTAGAAAACGGAGAGGAGTCAGAAATGAGTAGAGAAGAGTGACCTATGGCTCATCTTAGTGGTCGTGTCCTACATTCAGCGTGCGCTCTGATACCATCTTGTAGCGATCCAACCTCAGACGGTCAAATCTCTGTGCATAAGTGTCATCCCTGGATCGGTAATGCTGACACACACAATACTCGAATGGATTTATAATAGAGTAGCAATCACACACTTATTACATCGATAGTCTCAAGAGAGAACTTATTACAATAAATATGGCTTAAGGCCATCTAAATAAGATAACAGCGGAAGGTTTGGTAGATAAAGTGAGTCCATCAACTCCAATGGCATAGCTGAGTGCACGACAACGACCTAGCGCACCTTACTCTTCGTCTGAAAAGTCTGCAACATGATATGTTGCAGCCCGAAACGGGTCAGCACATGGAATATGCTGGCGATGTAACACAATAGAGCAATGAACAAGGTAAATGCTACCACTACATGCATATATGGCTGGTGGAGGCTCTACGGTTATAATGTTTTGCGAAAAGCCAATTTTTCCCTACAACAAAGGAAATATATTTTATTTAACTATCATGGTAGTTTAAACATTGAGAAGGTTCCTCCAACTCAGTCCCAATTAAAAAGTAATTAACAACCCAACAAATTAATTTAGAGTGATGAGATCAAATCAATAATTCAAGTACCAGATACTCAAGATGTCCATAACCGGGGACACGGCTAACCATGATTAGTTTATACACTCTGCAGAGGTTTGCGCACTTTTCCCCACAAGACTCGATCTCCTCCGTTGGATTTCTCGCACTACATGGTGTTTGAGAAACGGATGATCGAGACACAGTCTTTCAGAAGCAATAACTCTAACCCTGGGTAGACAGTACCAACCTACATACCCTACATCTGCTAGCCTACCACTGGAAGAGGTCATGCAACATACTCAACTATGCTAGAGCCCATAATAGCTTGTGGCTGCACACGGAAGTTTCTAGCATGAATAATCTTATGATCCCTTTGAGCCTGGGTGGCGAACCATAGGATGATCACACGGGTCTTCCGGGATATCCTAGGACAATACTGGATTCTCCAGGTGCCCGCAACCAATCCACCCAGATGTGTATTCAAGTAGCCACCTTAAGTAAACTATTAATTAACAATCTCACATCTGCCATGGATACACTCAAACCCAATCCACGTCTACGAGCATAGCATGGCAATATAAGCATAGCGTAGAAGTAACTCCCAAGGGTTTGATAATAACAGGGTAATAGGTTCTACCTCATCATCTACCTCCCAAAACACACATGTTAAGAGATCCTACTCATGCAATGTTTGAGGGTTGAAACTAATGCATAAAAACTGGGTATGAAAAGAGTATGATCAATGTGTTACTTGCCTTGCTGACGATCCGCAAACCCTAGAGACTCGTAGTAGCACGCTTCGCACTCCGGGAATTTATCGCAAACAAACAATAGCATACATAAGAAACCAAGAAAAGATGCACGGGTAAAACTCAAATAAGAAGGTCGAATCTGAAAATCCAACTAAAGATGTTCGATCTGCAAAAAGAAACAACCGAATCGGAGCTACGGAACTGAAACTACGGTTAAAAGAACTCCGAATTCAAATCTGCTTGAAACCAAATTTTAAATTGTCAAAACCATGTTCAAGTTGATTAAACAGAAAGAGGGGCTCGAGACGAAGATTTTTGCGCTGGTTTCACTGGATATGGACAAACGGTTGAAAAGTTACGAGGGTTTGAAGATCAGGGGCTAATCTGCGATAAAAGTAATCGCGGACAGGTCCCTGGCAGAAAAAGAAAATAAAGCTAAGGCGCGAACGTTTATTAACAGAGACGAACGGGCGGATTCGTTCGTTAAAACGAACGAACAGACGAACGTTCGCAAACGAACTAAACCGAGAAAAACCGAACCGATCTAAATAAATAAATAAAAACCGATCTAGGGTTCGAAGAAAACCGGGCGGTTTTTACCTAAACCAAAAAAAACCGGCGGCGGACCGGATCGGATCGGCGGCAGTTCAGGCGTCGTGCGGCGGCTCCGGCGAGGCAGCGGGGTGGCGGCGGCGCGGCGCAACAGCAGCAGCGGCGGGCGGCGCTCAGCGACGTTGTGTGGCGGGGTGGAATGGGGGTCGAGGCGGCCGCGGCTCCAGCCTTTAAAGGCCCGAGGGGGGATGGTGGCGTGCGGGAGGGGACGGCGCCGGCGGCTCGGGGTCGGACTCCCGAGTCCGTCGCGAGCACGACGACGGGAGGCGGTGCGGGGTGATGGGCCGGCTGGGCTTCGGCCCAGCTAGGTCTGAAACAATTTTTTTAAATAAGATTCCGCCGAGAAAAATCCTAAATAAATAAAAATAAAAATCTAAAAATGCCAAAAACAATTTTCGCCATCTAAATAAAATATTTAGAACAAAGTGAACATTTTCTTGGCCTAAAAATGCAATTTTGAAAAATGCATATTTTTTCTAATTCAAATAAAATAGCAATAAAATCCAAATAAAATTTATTTATTTGATTTTAATATTTTCCTCCAATATTTATTTTATTTTGGAGAAGTCATATCATCTCCTCTCATATATTTTAATTTGAAATATTTTTGGAGAGAAAAATAATTAAAACCAAAATGATCCTCTTTTTAATATTTGAGAAAATTCAAATATGAAAATAATAAAATCCCCAACTCTCTCCGTGGGTCCTTGAGTTGCTTAGAATTTCTAGGATCAAAACCAAAATGCAGATAAAATATGATATGCATATGATGTCCTATGTATAACATTCCAAATTGAAAATTTGAGATGTTACAATTATTCATGCTAGAATTGTATTAACCGGAAACTTAATACATCTGTGAATACATAGACAAACATAGTGTCACTAGTATGCCTCTACTTTGACTAGCTCGTTAATCAAAGATGGTTAAGTTTCCTAGCCATAGACATGTGTTTTCATTTGATTAACGGGATCACATCATTAGAGAATGATGTGATTGACTTGACCCATCCGTTAGCTTAGCACGATGATTGTTTAGTTTGTTGCTATTGCTTTCTTCATGACTCATACATGTTCCTATGACTATGAGATTATGCAACTCCTGAATACCGGAGGAACACTTAGTGTGCTATCAAACTTCACAACGTAACTGGGTGATTATAAAGATGCTCTACAGGTGTCTCCGATGGTGTTTGTTGGGTTGGCATAGATCGAGATTGGGATTTGTCACTCCGTGTTTCAGAGAGGTATCTCTCGGCCCTCTCGGTAATGCACATCACTATAAGCCTTGCAAGCAATGTGACTAATGAGTTAGTTGCGGGATGATGCATTACGGAACGAGTAAAGAGACTTGCCGGTAACGAGATTGAACTAGGTATTGAGATACCGATGATCGAATCTCGGGCAAGTAACATACCGATGACAAAGGGAACAACGTATGTTGTTATGCGGTTTGACCGATAAAGATCTTCATAGAATATGTAGGAACCAATATGAGCATCCAGGTTCCCCTATTGGTTATTGACCGGAAGTGAGTCTCGGTCATGTCTACATAGTTCTCGAACCCGTAGGGTCCGCACGCTTAACGTTCGGTGACGATCGGTATTATGAGTTTATGTGTTTTGATGTACCGAAGGTTGTTCAGAGTCCCGTATGAGATCAAGGACATGACTAGGAGTCTCGAAATGGTCGAGAGATAAAGATTTATATATTGGAAGGTTATATTCGGACACCAGAAAGGTTCCGAGGGTCACCGGATAAATACTGGAGTACCGGGGAGTTATCGGAACCCCCCGGGGGGTCAATGGGCCTTCATGGGCCTTAGTGGAAATAGAGGGCAGCAAGGGAGCTATGGGGTGCGCCCCCTAGGTCCAAACCAAATTGGTTTAGGGCTTGGGGGCCCGGCCCCTCTTTCCTTCTCCCCTCCTCCTCTTTCCTTCCCCTCCTAGTTGGACTAGGAAAGGGGGAACCTACTCCTAGTAGGAGTAGGATTCCCCCCTTGGGGCGCACCCTATGAGGCCGCCGACCCCCTCCCCTTGCTCCTTTATATACGGGGGAGGGGGGCACCCCTAGGACACACACAAGTTGACAGTTCTCTTAGCCGTGTGCGGTGTCCCCCCTCCACAGATTTCCACCTCGGTCATATCGTTGTAGTGCTTAGGCGAAGCCCTGCGTTGGTAACTTCATCATCACCGTCATCACGCCGTCGTGCTGACGAAACTCTCCCTCGACCTCAGGTGGATCTAGAGTTCGTGGGACGTCACCGAGCTGAACGTGTGCAGATCGCGGAGGTGCCGTACCTTCGGTGCTAGGATCGGTCGGATCGTGAAGATGTACGACTACATCAACCGCGTTGTCATAACGCTTCCGCTTTCGGTCTACGAGGGTACGTACACAACACTCTCCCCTCTCGTTGCTATGCATCACCTAGATGGATCTTGCATGTGCATAGGATTTTTTTTGAAATTACTGAGTTCTCCAACAATAGGATGAGGTATAATGCTGAGAATTGGTTCCTTTGTTCGAAGGAAAAGAATAAAGTTGATCCTGCTTATGATAGTATTAAATCTTTCCTTAGAACTTCTAAAGTAAAAGACTTATGTCGTGAGCTAAATATTGGAACTGGCCCCATGCTGCATGTTCTGAAAGGTTTTTCTAAGTTTTTGAACTTGCTAGAGATGAAGTACTTAAAATTCAGCAGGGATTCTAAAGCTATTCGCATGGTGGAAGCTATAAAGAAAAAGACTACTCCACCTGAAAGGCAGAAATAAGCCTATTGCACGCCCAATGGTAAAAAGCTAGAAGGAACACCCTCAGAAAAGGAAAAGAAGAAAGTCAAGATGGAACAATGTGGGACCTATGTCAAAATAATAAAAGAACTTGGTACACCTATACCAGTGGTGAATAAAGAGGTCTATTTGGATAGGGATGCCACTTCTTATCTCAAAGGGTGCACCGAAGGTAAAAATGTAGGTAAGCAAATTTTATATTGTGCCTTTGGATGTAACGCATATTTCGGGCTATGTGACCCCGGTTCACCAGTTAATATTATTCCTTATAGTCTACACACCAAAACTTATGATGCCATTGCTCCTTGCACCCTTAAGCCTACTGACGTTATTATCAAGCTTACAGATAAAACCGAAAGGAAACCCAGTGGCATCCTTAAAGATGTCAACATAATAATAGGCTCTCTTATTTATCCCATTGATATTTATGTACTAATGATCTCTGAGGAGAAATATTGTCCTATTGTTTTTGGAACCTCCGTTTTGAATTTTGTAGGAGCCTACATAAAGAAGAAATCCATCTCCATGAAGTGGGGAGATGAAATGATAAAGTTCCCAGTTTCCTCTGTATTAAGTAAGCCGTATGAAGAGGAAGCTCGTGATAATGAAGACCAGGAATTAAACCAACTAGCTGAAATCCATCTACAAATACCAAAGGATGAAGTTGAACGAATATTGGTGAATCCAGGATCCTGATATGAAGATTAAGAGAAAGAGGAGATCGAGATGATAATGGATATGAAAGGATCGATATGGTTAACTAGAGGGGGGGGGGTGAATAGGCAACTCCAATTTTTAGCTTTTCTTAACAAATTAGGTTTAGCAACAAATAGGTTGACTAGATGTGCAACTAGGTGAGCAACCTATATGATGCTAGCAACAACAACACAAGCAAGTAAAGGATACAACAAAAATACAGCTTGCAGAAAGTAAATGTAAGTAGTAAAGGAGGACATCGCGTTAGTGCCGCATGGAGCGGTATTACCACTGGCTACTGCCGCTCTACTTCCGCCGGAAGGACAGAGCAGTCCAGAGGACTAAAAATAAGTGGTACTCACAGCGGTAGTTCCGCCGGGGTGGTACTTCCGCTTAACTGTTAGATGCCCAGTGAATCTGTGGTAGTGGGGCGGTATCCAGGGCCGCAGTACCGCCGGAGCGGTACTACCGCGCTGAACTACCGCCCTACTACCACTCATTTACAGAGCACTAAAAATAGGCGAAAGTCCTAGTAGTACTGAAGTGCGGTAGTACCGCTTATGTGCCTCAAGAAGGTCCATGCACAAGGGAGGACAAGCTCCAAAGTCGGGAAGGAAATAGGGTGCAAAAAGACCGTGTACGTCTTGATTGCACCCAAACCTTTCCGAAGTTGCCCCCTCTTAATAGTACAGCGATCCTATGAATCAAATCCACCGGAAATGAAACGCAAGAAACACACCATCTTCGCAATAGCTCCAAGGGGCACGAATCGTCTTGTGCCATATTGTAGGAATAAAGTATGTCTACCAGAGGGGGGTGAATGGGAGTTTTAAATTTTCTTAGGAAAACTCAAAACTCTCAGAACCCAACAGCGGGAATAATAAAAAAAGAAACTACAACGAACTAAGAACAGAGTACCGAAAGGAAATTAAATCATGAATTGATACAAATCACATGAATGAAAATGCATCGAAGGTAAACATGGGTAACAGAGATAACCGAAGATGCTCGATGGCGACAAGGTATTTGTTCGACCAGTTCGTCTTTCTGCAAAAGGACTACGTCTGGTTGGAGGGGCCGTGACTTAACACGGATGATAAACTCTCTTCACCCTATTCTCCTCGACAATTGATTCGTCAATCGTTGCCCATTACTCGTGGTAGATACTTGAAGGCGATCTCCAAACCTTCACAGACTTCTTCTTCGAGAAGCACAATCACTCTTGGTCTCTGAAGAAATTGACACCTAACCATGTAGAGAGTTTGCAGCTCTCAAGAGTAATAGGCGGAACGTACTAAACTTAGATTCCAGTGATGCTGAAGCACTATGTAATTCTTCGGCTCTAGGGTTTTTCTCTCGGTGGGTTTTAAAATCAAATCACTCAGAGAGTGGGTTGCTCAACAATCTTCTCAGAATCAAACGGAGCAGCCACCTGACAAAGCTGGCGCAGGGTGGCTATTTATAGCCGCAACCTTCCTAGATGGGAAATGACCATTTTGGACACGCGGTCCAGCCAATGGCCAACCAACACGTTCACAATAGTCGGATTTGGAGCAACGGTAACATTACATGAGGAATAAGCAATGCTAACTCCTCGGTCTGAGACAAATCTCTCGCAGCAAAGAAGATCACAGTCTCTTGCTGGCAAGTAGTTGCTCAGAACACAAAGAGATTTCTCTCACAACTTTCATAGGATTTGGGTTTAGCATCAGAGAATCAAAGTTTCGAACGCTACACCCCTCTTAATAGTACGGTGGTCCTATGACTCAGTGAAAGAAGAAGAATAACGAAAAAAATCCTACGTCTTCACTTCGTCTTCATTCTCCTCGGACGTAGACATTTTCTTCGGACAGACACCGAACCAGTTGCTTCACTTCAGCAATTTTTAGGGGTCACTCTTGTTAGCATCATCTTCGGTGATAACCTTTGCTACAAGGCAGGGAGATTATCTTCGTCGTTTGCATCAATCTCCTCGATACACCAGGGACCTGTTACTCTGTGTGCACTAGCAAACACATAAGTCCCAAACTGTTTATGTCAACAAACTCCAAAACATAAGGGGCCTATCATTGCACCACCAATCTCCCCATTTTTGGACGGATGTTTACAAAACAGATAATCATCGAAGTGAATATAGATAAGTGAATGTAAATCGAACAAGAGTGAACTTGCGTTACTTGGCTTGATGATGAAATATACCCCCTAGATGTACGCAGGGTCAGAAATACGATATGAAATTTTCTGCAATTCATTGAAGTATGTGGAGGATTTTTCAATCAATCGAGGTAATGATTCGCACTGATGATATATAATCCATCAAGAATGTAGTGCAATCATCCATAAATTTTGGTAATAATTACACCTGCAAAACAAATACTTCGAGAGAAATAGTGCAACAGGCAGGGTTATTAATATTTCATCACATATCAGAAGTTTTTACATCAGAGCACATATAGTCTTTAAGGCATAGAGCTCAAAAAGTCTCGTAAAAACAGACCAAATAAACACAGAGCAAATCTATTAGAGCAAATCTATCAAAAACTTGATGTAATTCTCCCGCCTTTTGTCAACTAGTGTCAAAAAGGTGACGAAGAACATGAGTGCAAAAGGGGTGAACTTGATTCACTCTGAGGCATCTCCAGAAGAACTGGCCGAAGAGGTTTCTGATTCAGAGGTAGCTGGAATATCTTCATCGTCCGCAGCAGCAGATGTTCCTTCTAGGCTGGCTTAGAGCTGAGAGGATGAAGGCACATTGGGATCAGCTTGTTGAATCTTGCGAGACAACACATTTCCTTCAGCTCGTTTCTCAATTGGAGAGGTAGCTTCTGATTTGTTGAGCAACTTGCGCAGCTGAAACCGAAGTAAATAAGCTATAGGCTCATGAGCTGGTAGAGGTGGAGTGACACGATCTTGAAAATCTTCGGCAGAGAAACGTTGATCAATATACTCATAGAGTTCTTTAAGATCTGAGTTCCTAAGTTGTTTATTGGAGAAGAACTTTCGAAGCAATTTCCATAGGCGCTTCTTATTCTCAGCCATGATCATGTCAACAACTTACATATGGTTGTTGATGGCATTCAGTTCAGCAACCATATGTTCTTTCTCTCGGCGATCCTCAGCCATATGCTTCAACAACAGCAGTTGAGTACGCAAGCTCACTTCAAGGTGTGAAGGAGGTTGGGTATTTGGTTGGCGATCGTGCTAAGGTAGCCGTGGCCCATCGAATGTAGTATGACAATCTGGAGGGCTTGACATGGTGCTTTGCCCGAAAGAAAAATCTTCCATGACTTATCACACACGGGAGGAATGAAGCTTTTGTGACTGACTTTTGCCAAATATTCGTTTTTCATTGCATAATCAACCACCTTATGAATCCAAGGTGCAAACACTTTGATGGTTTTCGGATGCTGAGCAGAATCCATCAGGATGCGCAGAAACATGTCACATCAAAGATGTATCCTTGGGAGATGGCATGAATGGTGTTTCAAAGAACATCAGATATAGCATTTTCAGCGTTCATCCCGGCCAGAGGACAGATGGTATATGTAGGTATGTGATATAAGTCTGATTGTCAAAAGTCAAATGCTTGGGCATGGGAGGACCATTGTAGTCATGAATTTTCTCTTGGACCATGGTGCAACGAAAATCTTCATCGGAGATGGCATCAATATTGTGAACTCACATTTTAGTCTTTCTATGCTCGAACCGAGGGAAATGAAAGTGAGAGACAAAATCCATTGCAGAGCATTTTATGCATTTTCCTTCGGTCATCCATTCCATGATCCATTCGGTACTATCAGATTCATCGCAAGAGATGTACAGTGTGGCATAGAACTGAAGTATAATCTCTCTATTCCACGGATGCTGAAATGCAAAGACATGTGTCAGGCCAAAATCTTTCATATCTTGCAATTCTTGATGAAGGCAGCGAATGTTCTTCATAGCAGCGATATCTGGGAACTCATGAGGAAATATCTTGCGGATGTCATATAGGATCCAAGAGTAATAGGTCGCCTGTTCTTGAGTCTAGAACCGAGGGGATTCAGAAGTGCTAGGCTTGCCATATGGACTCTCTTGAAAGAAACGAGGATGAGTCTTTTGATTGAAAAGTGGCCCTTTGACGCCAACGCCTATAGGGAATAAAGGCAGTTGCTCACGAGGATATGGATATTTGAGCTCATCTTCAACGGACAGAAATTGTATTTACTGCAGAAGGACCAACATCTGAAGTTCTTTTCGAAGTGTTGAGAGAAATTCGGAGGTGCTATTGGAACTGCACTTGCTCGAAGATCAGGCAGTATGGTGGAAGTAGTGATGTTCACTTGCTCAGAAAGAGTTGCATCAACTTCTTCTCTTGTGACTGGAGGATCATCTTGATTGGAGGATTCATTTTCATCATTCCTACCAACTGGTGCAGCTGGTCTCTTCTTTGGTGCGCTCTTTTTCTTCAAAGCAGCAGAATTGGGATCATGCTTAAGCTCAGAGCGGTGTTTTGTTTTTCCTTCAGCCTTCTTCTTTTCAACATCTGACTTGGTAAGGTGGCGATTTTCCTCCTTGCGAGCTTGTTCTTTCTCAGCCTTCTTGGCTCTCTTTTCAGCATTCTTTCGTCGCTTGGCCAGCTCATTAGGATATGATTCGGGAGTGCGAAGAGATGACTTGTCAGCATTTGCAGGTGGCAGTGGTCTCTCCTGAGGATCTCCTGGACGAAGGAGTCCAATCTCACGGCAGTCACCCCACGGAGGATGGAAAGCAAAGTTCTTAGCAAACTGAGGGTGAACCATTTTATAGTGAAACCATTTGCGCACCCAGTGGCGTCGAATCTTTTGCAAACGCTTATCTCTTTCTCTTTTGGTCTCGCCTGGAATAGTTTTATAGTCATCATGTGAGATATACTCAGCCGAATTTGCATAGGGTTGCCTGCCTCCTTTCTTTTTCTTCGGTGCATCTGCTTCTTGCTCGTTCTCATTTGGTTCGGATCTCTTCCTTTTGTTAGTTGATGGGCCTACTGTTGGTCCCATGGCATTTGGAGCCTTTGATTCATCAGCTGTGCCCATGATTACCTCATCTTCATCTGCCATGCTCATTGGTCGAGCAGAATCTTCAACAGAATGCATACACCTGTGAATTGGAATATATACGAGGAAAAAATGGGAACAGGTTTACAAATGCTCACAACGAATATTTTTCCAAAAAAAACATTTTGATGAAGAATTAGATGCATATTTTGAGAAATGTTTTGAATGAAGGAAACATATAAAATGAGCTAGTAGATCCGAAGAATATACTAGGCAGCGTGCTAGGCATTCCATTCGAGCGAGACATAATTCAAACCCTAGATATGAGGAGATATGGATGCGAGGGATAACTACAAACCACATCCACACTAGTAAAGGTAAAAACCTAGATCTAGGATAGCGCCCCCCTCAGGATGGGCTCGGGGGCTCTCATCTGGAGGGCCTCTGACCTGACCAGCGTGACAAGGAAGGTGTTCGGGCACCATGTGGGGGTGTGCTTTGACGCACGCCTCCGTGAGCAAGGCGCCAGGCGCTCAGCAGTTCATTACCAAGGAAATCGAGGAGCTTCAGGAGGCGCGAGCCATGCGTGGTGAGTGTCGCCCCGCACCACCGGGTGCAGCCACGGTGCCTGACGTGGGTGGCGAGCTGCGCGTCTGTGTCAACATTCCAGGCCTCAACAGGGTTGCTTCACAGGACCTCTCCTGGCCATCCCGCGTTGGCCGGAGCGAGGGCTACCCCTGCGGCTACATCTGCATGCCGTTCGGCCTGCTGAACGTGCCCGCCTCGTACCAGCGCTTCACGCAGCATGCATAGGCAGCTCACAAGGCCAGGCGCGAGGCGGTCCTGGCGGAGGAGGCGCTGGACCCTCGCGAGCCCTCTGGACCTCCAGAGCCTCCCGGGCCTCAGTAGCTGGTCGGCCCGTGAGGAGCGATCTCTGCAGTGCGCATCTTCAGCTGCTCCAACACTTCTACGACGATGGTGCCAGGTGACCTTTTGGGTTGTTCAACCGAGGGTGCCCCTCGGGCTGCATCATCCTCAGGCTGCTAGGGCCCGCCCTCACAACTGCGTCATTTTGATTCATGTACTCCGGACCAGTTGTGCATGCTCAAGTTATTATGGTTGTTGAAATTACGCCTGTAGACCTGTCATCTATGGAGTTGACTTTCACGATCCCCGCGCATTGCAGACCCGCCTCTTGCTCATCCCGCCAGGGCTGACACGACGTCTGTGCTCGGGTCCGTCCCTGCAGCGCTGATAAACCTAAGAGACCGAGCTCTGGCTCACGGCCGGCCCCATGCACGTCACCTCACCAAGTCCTTAGTGCCTTCATCTTCTCAGGGAAAGGCCATGGGCAGGATAGCAAGCGCGGCTGCCTTTTTGTGTTTTGTGACTAACTCGCAGGAACCTCCGGAGGCAGGACCACGAGCGGCTTCGCCAACACCTCGTGGTGATGTCGCGCTGCATGCCGTGGGGCACAACCCCTCCTAGGTACCCCCTCGGAGCCAGCCACTCTTTTCTCACAAAAGTCGCTTCCATGTAAAAGGGGGCCCTTGAGCACCGTGCCTCAGGGGCTCCTACCGGCTCTCGAGCCCTCACCCCTGGCCTTGACCACGGCATCATGACCTAGCAGACCAGCGGCGGCCGAGCCTCGCTCGAGAGCCGGGTCCCAAGGACGTAGAGCACCCTGACGAGTGGGAGAGAGGGAGTCGGTAGGAGCCCTGCGGGGGGGGGGGGCATCAGGAGAAAGGCGCTGCCTGATGTTGCACAAGAAGCTCGCCCTCGTGGCAAGGAAACCACCGCAGGCTCGCCAAGATAAGTCGCCTCGCACACCCAGGCGTGAACCCCATAATCGGCGTTTCGTCTCTTGCAATTTCGCTCGGGCAAGGAAACTCCCCTTTCAGTCCTTCGGGAGCCGCTTGCGCACCAAAGGGGACCTCCTGAGCATCGCGCCACGGGGGCTCTTACCGGACCTCGGGCCGCTCACCTCCTGGCCTTGACCACGGCATTGCGACTTGGCATACCAGCGACGACTGAAGCTTGCCTAGGGACTGGGTACTGTCGGTGTAGAGCACTAAGCTACTGCGAGAATAAAAGGGGGGAACCATGCCCAAGCGAGAGACGCAAACACAACATAAGTTGGGGATGCTAACATTAAGGCAAAAGTGTCACGATCTTTACACACCCCGCGGGGCCCTTCATGATTTTTGCGCAGGAATGAAACAAAAGGAAAGGACTTCCCCAGGATCGCAACCCAGGCAGCGTCACCCACGACGCCTGACCGGCGCCATTCCTCCCCTAAGGCCGAGCGCAGCGATGCGATGGCTCATAGCAGTCGTCGTCGCTTGAGCTTGGTTCAGAGGAAGCGCCGCTATTGCTGGAGGAATCATGGACAAGGCCAAGGGCAAGTTCACCACCAGGGGCCTCGCCGCCTCGCCGATCTAAAGGGGGGTCGCCGTCTCGATTGCCTCCCCTGGGGCAGCACTCCAGACGTCAGCCATCCTCTCTGAAGACTTTGAAGAAGAGCGTCGACGCCCCGTCATACTCGAAGTGGATGGCGTGCCTCCCCTCCGAGTTGCAGGCGCGGGCGATCGCGCCCCATCCCTGGGTCATGAAGACGTTGCCGGAGTAGACGTCCTCGACCTCCACCTCTGAAGCTTGGCTGCAGCAAGCGTCATGCTGCAGCCACAACTTGACGGGCCCCTTCGATGGTATCTCCCCCGCCAGGGACCGCGGGAGCCGGATCCACGCGCTTGGCTGAATTGCCGTCCACACCACGAACTCGCGGGTCATGCCGCCCTCATGGGCTTGCGGGCGAGGTGGTCGCACGGCCATCGCTTGTTCTCCCCCATGACTCCGTCCCCTGTGACTTCCGCGGCTACTCCCGCGGGCGGGGCTATGTGCACGAACATGTGCGCTGACAGGGAAACCAGGTGGGGCGCGTTTGTGCCAGGGTCACACTACCGTGGGCACTATGGTTGCCTCGTGGGGGAAACCGTGTCTTTTCTTTGGCGGAAGCAACTCCGATTCTACCTGCGGGGTTTTTCCCTTCTCCGCGGCGGAGGACCTCCCCACTGGCGCCACGGATGCCCTGGCGAGATGACGGCGTGACAAAGAAGTAGAAGGAGCAAGTAGCAAGAAGATGAAGATGGGCTGGGGGCTCCGCCCCTCCCCCATTTATAGCCGGAGGAAGGCTAACCGGCGGCCTCCCACGCTCCAAGTAATGATGGCCCCGCTGCATGCACCAGGCAGTTGTCAGGTTCGAGCAGTTGCCGGGGCAGCATGGGGAAGCAGAGACGCCCACGTCCCGTCAAGTGCCATGCGTCAGCCTGGCCCGCAGGCGATTGGGCCCCACGGCGCTTCACCCTTGCCTCTTGGCTTTGCCTCAAAGCCAAGTCCGAGCGCGCCTTGGGCCCGGGGCTGCTGTTGGCATTCTGGGAATCAGGGTACCCAGACTTGCCTGCCTGCGGCCCATGGTGTGGCTCCATAAACAGCCTGGTACGACCCATCTAGCTACAAGACCACCAAGACAAGACCCTCGCGAGGGGCCAAGCCTCGCGAGGCAGACGACGCCAAGACATCCTGAGGGAGCGGCCTCCCCAGGCGGCCTCTCGAGGAGCGGAGATTTCTATGTTGGTACCCAACCTCATGAGGCTACCATGACGCAAGCCATGATGACCAAGGCAGGTGGGCGCCAGTGGGCGCAAAGAAGGTAGTTTCCTCTTTGGCGCTAAGGAGGCAAGGACAAGCATGGGTTCCTGAGGAATCTGGCAAAGGTTTCCATTCCGGTGCAACGAGACCAAGACCGCAGCACGACATGATGGATGTCATCACCGAGCCCACCGCTGCGTCATGACCAGAAGCTTTGCAGGCGAAGACCACTTTTCTTCAGGATAAGTTGTATTACTTGTCCCCTTTCAAATTGGCCACTATGGGATCCCTTCCCACCTATGTTTTGGGGGAAGAGGACCGAGGCCACCATAAGTATAGGTTAGCCACCACCGTAGAAGAGGTCGACTCATTTCCTCACCCATAGACCTCATGAGGTTGTTCATCCCTTGTACTAGTTCATCCTCAGTCCCTCGTGAGGCCAATCCACCACAAAGCAGGAGTAGGGTCTTACACCGCAAGGTGGCCCGAACCTAGGTAAACTACCGCGTTCATCTTATTCCTTGTTCATGTGAATTGAGCTAGGCCATGGGGCGACGGGCTGGTAGGCTGGATAGATTTAGTCCTTCGCACACGCCCCAGAGTTCGAACCTTTCTTGGGTCTACGGAGCCCTGAATCTGATAGCGTGAGGCGTCGATGGTGGCCTCGACAGCGAGGTGCTCCTCCAAGATCGGGGGGTTGGCACGAATGGCAGCATCGCAACCTCATCCGCGTGTGCGGCCGTGATTTGCTTCTCGGCTGCCAAATGCTCCTTCAACTCCTGGCTATATTGCGTGCACCATGGCTTAGGGCGGCACTTATTTGGGGTAGGGGTCGGTGATTTGGGTGGAAGGTGTCGTGCCGGTGGTCGTGGCATGTGGGATGTAGAAGGAAGAGGAGGATGGGGATTGGGTGTGGATTACCTGCCTGGATCAACGAGGCCGAGCAGCGTGAAGGAGGGTCGTCGGCGAGGACGCGGCACTGCAAGCAAGGAGTGAAGGTTTGAACTTGTAAATAGGGGAAATGTGGCTTTTGGTAAGGGGGAGGGGTGGGGAGGTAGATATTTCCGCGGAAGCCGAAAATTTTGGATCGGTGCAGCAAAAAAACTGGCGCGCAAAGTGTCATCAGACACGGTCCCTTATTCAGCACTGTGTATGATATGTGAACACCACAAACAATTCATATAGCTTACCCCATGTGTGATGAGTTTGAATGTGCAAATTTTGGTCCGAATATCCCTAGTTACAGTGGTCATCCACGTCATTGCATAATTTGGGTACACAAAGGAGCCTACAGCACACCCACACTTCTTAACCGAGCAAGTTCAGCAATTAAAAAGAGCTAGCTGACCTAAACATTACTCTAACAAATTAAAGACCAGCGCTCTAAATTAAACAAAGAGTACTACTCCGGCTGGCGCTCGTCGATCTCCGCCGCCTCCTCCATGTCCAGCTCGCGCCCGACGATCTCCTAGGGAGGGGGCTCCATCGCATCCATCGCACCATACTCGGCAAGCATCTCACCATACGCATCCGCCCTCTCTGTGGAAAAGGTCGCCACGAGCTGGGCGTGGGAGGCCATGATCTGGGCTTGGACGGGCTCCGTCGTGGCAAGGTATGCCGCAAAGGAAGGGACGACTGCTTGAACGCTCTCGGCGATTGCCAACTCTTCGGTTGTGGGTTGCCGACTGTTGTTGGAGAAGCTTCGTTCGATTTGTGCGGTGAACGCCATGAGTGGGCGTGGGCGGCCTGGACATGGTCGTGGGCGGCCTCCATTAGGGCTAAGGCTGCCGCTACGGAACGAACAACTGTTGTGCCTCTCACACCAGTTGCTATCCCCGACACAGATGTTGCTACCGCCACCAGAGCAGCAACAGCGGCCGTTTGGGCTGCCTTGGCCACCCAGTCGTAGATTGCGGCCGCACTCATGCAGCTCTTAACCACGCGCATGGCGGCTGTGACTGCGCTCTCACCTGAGTGGGCCGCCGAAGTGGCCCTCGCGACGTGGGTCCACGTCCCCATCTTTCACTGGCGACAATTGAACAGTGAAATTACATTTGCGGAGCAAGCTAGTGTCCTTGACGCGCCAGCTGTGGACTGTAGCTGATGCACCTTCTCGCGCAAGCCTTATACGTACTACTCCAACGGTGCTCCAAGATATTTTGTACTGCATCTCACACGGTTGGTGATAATAAACTGTGTGAGGTCTACTTGATTTTTCGTCTTGATTTGAAATACATAATTTGGTCACAACGGCAAAGGAGGGTGTTTGAATTGCTAGAACTTTTATCTGTAGTGAACATGCAACTATAGGTGTGTTGTGAAAATATTGGAATTATTCATGGTTCGTTTGCACATTTTTATACATTAACTTGGTTTTCTAGGCATTTCAAGTGCACAATTCAAAATTAAACTACATGCACATGCTCCAGTGCACCAAATGAGTTGTAAAATCATATATGTGCCCATGGGTTGATGCTTATGTCCCATGCAAGAAATGGTGATCAATTTCAAACACCTCGGCACTGTGGCTCGCCGGCAAATGTTGAGATACTTGGTTTTGAAATTCTAGTAAATCCAAAACTCGTCAGAAATTCATGAACCTCGGCATGCTATCATGGAATGGCATCAGCATGTTGTGGTAAAAAAATTGTCCCATTTGGGACAGGTATAAGCTTCTCACAAAACAGAGCTGACGAAACGATATTCGTTGCCTCTTCTTGCTTTCAATTTTTTCTGGTGTCAACATAGAACAATAGGAGTGTCGTGTTAAAATTTGGAATTTTTCGGGGTTTGTTTGGACATTTTTATACATTAACTGAGTTTTCTAGGCATTTATGTGCATAGTTCAATTTTGAACTATAGGCACATGCTCCAGTGCATCAAATAGGTTGAGAAATCAAATGTGTGTCCTTGGTTGCATGCTTAGGTCCCATGCAAGAAATGGGAATGAATGTCAAACACCTCGGCAGCGTCACTTGGCCGCAAACATTCAGATACATGGTTTTAAAATTCTAGCAAACCCAAAAATCGTCTGAAATTCATGAAACTTGGCATGCTATCAATGGCATCAACATGTTGTGGTAAAAAAAATTGTCCCATCTGGGGCAGGTTTTGGTATAAGCTTCTCACAAACCAGAGCTTCTCACAACAAGCCTTATGGTTCCGGTAGGGAACGTGTCACCTTTGTGGACGAAACGATATTCGTTGCCTCTTCTTGCTTTCAAATTTTTTCTGGTGTCAACATAGAACAACAGGAGAGTAGTGTTAAATTTTGGAATTTTCCGGGGTTTGTTTGGATATTTTTATACATTAACTGAGTTTTCTATGCATTTATGTGCATAATTCAAATTTGAACTACATGCACATGCTCCAGTGCATAAAAATGGGTTGAAAAATCAAATGTGTGTCCTTGGTTGCATCCTTAGGTCCCATGCAAGAAATGGGAATGAATGCCAAACACCTCGGCACCGTCGCTTGGCCGCAAACATTGAGATAAATGGTTTTAAAATTCAAGTAAATCCGAAACTTGTTTGAAATTTATGAAACTTGGCATGCTACCATG
Source organism: Aegilops tauschii subsp. strangulata (assembly GCF_002575655.3). Classification (NCBI taxonomy): domain Eukaryota; kingdom Viridiplantae; phylum Streptophyta; class Magnoliopsida; order Poales; family Poaceae; genus Aegilops; species Aegilops tauschii. The sequence goes on from NC_053040.3 coordinate 329,334,546, forward strand.
GAACGGCATCAACATGCTGTGGTGAAAAAATTGTCCCATTTGGGGCAGGTTTGGGTATAAGCTTCTCACAAACCAGAGCTTGTCACAACAAGCCTCATGGTTCCAGTAGGGAACATGTCACCTTTGTGGACAAAACAATATTCGTTGCCTCTTCTTGCGTTCGAATTTTTTCTAGTGTCAACGTAGAACAACAGGAGTGTTGTGTCAAGTTTTGGTTTTTTTCGGGGTTTGTTTGGACATTTTTATACATTAACTGAGTTTTCTATGCATTTATGTGCATAATTCAAATTTGAACTGTAGGCACATGCTCCAGTGCATATAAATGGGTTGAAAAATCAAATGTGTGTCCTTGGTTGAATGCTTAGGTCCCATGCAAGAAATGTGAATGAATGTCAAACACCTCGATACTGTCGCTTGTCCGCAAACATTGAGATACATGGTTTTAAAATTCTAGTAAATCCAAAAATCGTCTAAAATTCATGAAACTTGGCATGCTATCATGGAACCACATCAGCATGTTGTGGTAAAAACATTGTCCCATTTGGGGCCAGTTTGGGTATAAGCTTCTCACAACAAGCCTCATGGTTCCGGTAGGGAATATGCCTCTTTCGTGGATGAAACGATATTCGTTGCCTCCTATTGCTTTCAAATTTTATCCTAGTGGCAACATAGAGCAACAGGAGTGTCATGTTAAAATTTGGAATTTTTCGGGGTTCGTTTGGACATTTCTATACATTAACTGAGTTTTCTAGGTATTTTATGTGCATAATTCAAATTTGAACTACATGCACCATGCAAGAAATGGTAATGAATTTCAAACACCAGGGCACCGTTGCTTGCCTACAAAACGTTGAGATACTTTGTTTTTAAATTCTAGTAAATCCAGAACTCGTCTGAATTTCATGAAACTTAGCATGCTATCATGGAATGGCACCCGACATGCTGTAGTATTTTTCATGTCCAATTTGAGAGAAGGCGCACTCGAATCAATAGCCAACAAAGGCATTTTAAAATAAATAGCCGCCACCTTATCATCTCAAATGTTTGTATAATTTAAATCGTGGGCGTTCTGTTAACCATTCACGTGACGCCACGCATCACACTTTTAATGGCCAGGAGGTGTCATGTGGACAGCTGCTTGAATAGACAGGAGGCGTGCCAGCGCAGTCCACTGTGCAGGCTGACCGGGAGGCATGCAAGCTGTCCTCCAATGCGCAGGCTCACCGAGAAGCATGCGAGCTGTACACTGCGCAGGCTCACTGGGAAGCGAGCCCTTTGACTTCCATGGTTACCCGCCTTGCTCGCATCCTCTCCATTAATGGCGCCTGAGCCATTGCTTAATACGGGCAGCCTTACTGTTCGCCTCCCATTCCCCTCCCGCAGACCTCCACCAATGCCATGGCGCAGAAGGATCATCTGCCACTATTCTTCCAGTTTGGTGAAGTCGACTCCGAGTCAGACGAGATAGAAAATGAGGAATGGGGCCTCATGGACATGGCCCTGAACCAGCGGCCGCGGCGGTTGCTACCCCCACGCCCGTCCCAGCTCCCATCCCCACGCCCGTGCTAGTGACCATCCCCATAGCATTGACGGGCAGGTCGCCAAGCACTATCGCAAAGCTGGAAGCCGTGGGTGTCAGCGAGGTCCTCGCGGACCAACGCGAGCTCGTGTACATACCAACGCAAGCGCCCGTGCCCGTGCATGCCCCTGCAACCGCGGCACCGGTCCCCGTGCGTTTGCCTGCACCCGCCGCGCCCGTGCTCGTGCACACCCCCCTCAGCGTCATGGGACGCCACTGTCGACCACCACCTCGCAGCACCGTGAGTTGCCATCCTCCTATGCCTCGCACGTCGATCGCGCGACGACATGATGTTTGATTTCCAAGTGAAGAACATGCTGCCTTGAAGACTTCAACGACGGCGTCCCAAAGGACGACAACGACAATGCAGGTGCGGCACCCCACCTCCGCCGCCGCCAGAATTAGTTTTTTTGGGTTTAATACTGTACCTCGATCATATGAACATGGAAGGAAATATGCCCTAGAGGCAATAATAAAGTTGTTATTTATATTTCCTTATATCATAATAAATGTTTATTATTCATGCTAGAATTGTATTAACCGGAAACTTAGTACATGTGTGAATACATAGACAAACTAAGTGTCACTAGTATGCCTCTACTTGACTAGCTCGTTGAATCAAAGATGGTTAAGTTTCCTAGCCATAGACATGGGTTGTCATTTGATCAACGGGATCACATCATTAGAGAATGATGTGATTAACTTGACCCATTCCGTTAGCTTAGCATTTGATTGTTTAGTTCATTTTTATTTCTTTCTTCATGACTTATACATGTTCCTATGACTCTGAGATTATGCAACTCCCGAATACCGGAGGAACACTTTGTGTGCTACCAAACGTCACAACGTAACTGGGTGATTATAAAGGTGCTCTACAGGTGTCTCCGATGGTACTTGTTGAGTTGGCATAGATCAAGATTAGGATTTGTCACTCCGATTGTCGGAGAGGTATCTCTGGGCCCTCTCGGTAATGCACATCACTATAAGCCTTGCAAGCAATGCAACTAATGAGTTAGTTGCGGGATAGTGTATTACGGAACGAGTAAAGAGACTTACCGGTAACGAGATTGAACTAGGTATTGAGATACCGACGATCGAATCTCGGGCAAGTAACAAACCGATGACAAAGGGAACAACGTATGTTGTTATGCGGTTTGACCATTAAAGATCTTCATAGAATATGTAGGAACCAATATGAGCATCCAGGTTCTGCCATTGGTTATTGACCGGAGATGAGTCTCAGTCATGTCTACATAGTTCTCAAACCCGTAGGGTCCGCACGCTTAACGTTCGGTGATGATCGGTATTATGAGTTTATGTGTTTTGATGTACCAAAGGTAGTTCGGAGTCCCAGATATGATCACGGACATGACGAGGAGTCTCGAAATGGTCGAGACATAAAGATTGATATATTGGAAGCCTATATTTGGACATCGGAATAGTTCCGGGTGAAATCGGGATTTTACCGGAGTACCGGGAGGTTACCGGAACCCCCCCGGTAAGTGTATGGGCCTTATTGGGCCATATTGGAGAGAGAGAGGAGACCAGGGCAGGCCGCATACCCCGTCTCCCTTTGGTCCTAATTGGACTAGGAGGGGGGCGGGGGGGGGGGGGCGCCCCCCTTTCCTTCCTCCCTCTCTCCCCCTTCCTTCTCTCCTAGTCCAACTAGGGAAGGCGGGAGGAATCCTACTCCCGGTGGGAGTAGGACTCCTCTAGGGCGCGCCATAGAGGGCCGGCCCTCCCCCCTCTTCCACTCCTTTATATACGGGGGAGGGGGGCACCCCATAGACACACAAGTTGATCATTGATCTTTTAGCCGTGTGTGGTGCCCCCTCCACAATAATCCACCTTGGTCATATCGTAGCGGTGCTTAGGCGAAGCCCTGCGTGGGTAGCAACATCATCACCGTCATCACACTGTCGTGCTGACGGAACTCTCCCTCGAAGCTCCACTGGATCGTGAGTTCGCGGGACGTCATCGAGCTGAACATGTGCAGATTGCGGAGGTGCCGTACGTTCGGTACTAGGATCGCTCGATCGTGAAGACGTACGACTACATTAACCGCGTTGTCATAACGCTTCCGCTTACGATCTACGATGGTACATGGACGACACTCTCCCCTCTCGTTGCTATGCATCACCATGATCTTGTGTGTGCGTAGGAATTTTTTTGAAATTACTACGTTCCCCAACAGTGGCATCCGAGCCAGGTTTATGCGTAGATGTTATATGCACGAGTAGAACACAAGTGAGTTGGGCGATACAAGTCATACTGCTTACCAGCATGTCATACTTTGATTCGGCGGTATTGTTGGATGAAGCGGCCCGGACCGACATTACGCGTACGCTTACGCGAGACTGGTTCTACTGACGTGCTTCGCACACAAGTTGCTGGCGGGTGTCAGTTTCTCCAACTTTAGTTGAATCGAGTGTGGCTACGCCTGGTCCTTGTGAAGGTTAAAACAACACATACTTGACGGAATATCGTTGTGGTTTTGATGCGTAGGTAAGAACGTTCTTGTTCAGCCCGTAGCAGCCACGTAAAACTTGCAACAACAAAGTAGAGGACGTCTAACTTGTTTTTGCAGGGCATGTTGTGATGTGATATGGTTAAAACATGATGCTAAATTTTATTTTATGAGATGATCATGTTTTGTAACAAAGTTATCGGCAACTGGCAGGAGCCATATGGTTGTCGCTTTATTGTATGAAATGCAATCGCCATGTAATTGCTTTACTTTATCACCAAGCGGTAGCGATAGTCGTAGAAGCAATAGTTGGCGAGATGACAACGATGCTACGATGGAGATCAAGGTGTCGCGCCGGTGACAATGGTGATCATGACGGTGCTTTGGAGATAGAGATCAAAGGCACAAGATGATGATGGCCATATCATATCACTTATACTGATTGCATGTGATGTTTATCTTTTATGCATCTTATTTTGCTTAGATCGACGGTAGCATTATAAGATCATCTCTCACTAAATTTCAAGGTATAAGTGTTCTCCCTGAGTATGCACCGTTGTGAAAGTTTGTCGTGCCGAGACACCACGTGATGATCGGGTGTGATAAGCTCTACGTTCACATACAACGGGTGCAAGCCAATTTTGCACACGCAGAATACTCAGGTTAAACTTGACGAGCCTAGCATATGCAGATATGGCCTCGAAACACTGAGACGAAAGGTTGAGTGTGAATCATATAGTATATATGATCAAGATAGTGATGTTCACCATTGAAAGCTACTCCATCTCACGTGATGATCGGACATGGTTTAGTTTATATGGATCACGTGATCACTTAGATGGTTAGAGGGATGTCTATCTAAGTGGGAGTTCTTAAGTAATTTGATTAATTAAACTTTAATTTATCATGAACTTAGTACCTGATAGTATTTTGCATGTCTATGTTGTTGTAGATAGATGGCCCGTGCTGTTGTTCCGTTGAATTTTAATGCGTTCCTTGAGAAAGCAAAGTTGAAATATGATGGTAGCAATTACACGGACTGGGTCTGTAACTTGAGGATTATCCTCATTGCTGCATAGAAGAATTACGTCCTGGAAGCACCGCTAGGTGCCAAACCCGTTGCAGGAGCAACGCCAGATGTTATGAACGTTTGGCAGAGCAAAGCTGCTGACTACTCGATAGTTCAGTGTGCCATGCTTTACGGCTTAGAATCGGGACTTCAACGACGTTTTGAATGTCATGGAGCATATGAGATGTTCCAGGAGTTGAAGTTAATATTTCAAGCAAATGCCCGGATTGAGAGATATGAAGTCTCCAATAAGTTCTAAAGCTGCAAGATGGAGGAGAATAGTTCTGTCAATGAGCATATACTCAAAATGTCTGGGTATAACAATCACTTGATTCAACTGGGAGTTAATCTTCCGGATGGTAGTGTCATTGACAGAATTCTTCAATCACTGCCACCAAGCTACAAAAGCTTCGTGATGACCTATAATATGCAAGGGATGGATAAGAGAATTCCCGAGCTCTTTGCGATGCTAAAGGCTTCGGAGGTAGAAATCAAGAAGGAGCGTCAAGTGTTGATGGTCAACAAGACCACCAGTTTCAAGAAAAAGGGTAAAGGGAAGAAGGGGAACTTCAAGAAGAACGGCAAGGAAGTTGTTGCTCAAGTGAAGAAGCCCAAGTCTGGACCTAAGCCTGAGACTGAGTGCTTCTACTGCAAAGGGACTGCTCACTGGAAGCGGAACTGCCCCAAGTATTTGGCGGATAAGAAGGATGGCAAAGTGAAAGGTATATTTGATATACATGTTATTGATGTGTACCTTACTAATGCTCGTAATAGCGCTTGGGTATTTGATACTGGTTCTATTGCTCACATTTGCAACTCGAAATAGGGGCTACGGATTAAACGAAGATTGGCTAAGGACGAGGTGACGATGCGCGTAGGAAATGGTTCCAAAGTCGATGTGATCGCCGTCGGCACGCTACCTCTACATCTACCTTCGGGATTAGTTTTAGACCTGAATAATTGTTATTTAGTGCTAGCGTTGAGCATGAACATTATATCTGGATCTTGTTTGATGCGAGACGGTTATTCATTTAAATCGGAGAATAATGGTTGTTCTATTTATATGAGTAATATCTTTTATGGTCATGCACTCTTGAAGAGTGGTCTATTTATATTGAATCTCGATAGTAGTGATACACATATTCATAATATTGAAACCAAAAGATGTAGAGTTGATAATGATAGTGCAACTTATTTGTGGCACTGCCGTTTGGGTCATATTGGTGTAAAGCGCATGAAGAAACTCCATTCTGATGGACTTTTGGAATCACTTGGTACTTGCGAACCATGCCTCATGGGCAAGATGACTAAAACTCCATTCTCCGGAACAATGGAGCGAGCAACAGATTTGTTGGAAATCATACATACCGATGTATGTGGTCCGATGAATATTGAGGCTCACGACGGGTATCGTTATTTTCTCACCTTCACAGATGATTTCAACAGATATGGGTATATCTACTTGATGAAACATAAGTCTGAAACATTTGAAAAGTTCAAAGAATTTCAGAGTGAAGTGGAAAATCATCGTAAAAAGAAAATAAAGTTTCTACGATCTGATCGTGGAGGAGAATATTTGAGTTACGAGTTTGGTCTTTATTTGAAACAATGCGGAATATTTTTGCAACTCACACCACCCAGAACACCACAGCGTAATGGTGTGTCCGAACGTCGTAATCGTACTTTACTAGATATGGTGCGATCTATGATGTCTTTACTGATTTACCGCTATCGTTTTGGGGTTATGCTTTAGAGACAGCCGCATTCACGTTAAATAGGGCACCATCTAAATCCGTTGAGACGACGCCTTATGAACTGTGGTTTGGCAAGAAACCAAAGTTGTCGTTTCTTAAATTTTGGGGCGGCGATGCTTATGTGAAAAAGCTTCAACCTGATAAGCTCAAACCCAAATCGGAGAAATGTGTCTTCATAGGATACCCAAAGGAGACAGTTGGGTACACCTTCTATCACAGATCCGAAGGCAAGACATTCGTTGCTAAGAATGGATCCTTTCTAGAGAAGGAGTTTCTCTCGAAAGAACTGAATGGGAGGAAAGTAGAACTTGATGAGGTAACTGTACCTGCTCCCTTATTGGAAAGTAGTTCATCACAGAAAACTGTTCCTGTGACTCCTACACCAATTAGTGAGGAAGATAATGATGATGATCAGATCAAGTTACTACTGAACCTCGTAGGTCAACCAGAGTAAGATCCGCACCAGAGTGGTACGGTAATCCTGTTCTGGAAGTCATGTTACTTGACCATGACGAACCTACGAACTATGAGGAAGCGATGATGAGCCCAGATTCCGCGAAATGGCTTGAGGCCATGAAATCTGAGATGGGATCCATGTATGAGAACAAAGTGTGGACTTTGGTTGACTTGCCTGATGATCGGCAAGCCATCGAGAATAAATGGATCTTCAAGAAGAAGACTGACGCTGACGGTAATGTTACTATCTACAAAGCTCGACTTGTTGCGAATGGTTTTTGACAAGTTCAAGGAGTTGACTATGATGAGACTTTCTCACCCGTAGCGAAGCTTAAGTCCGTCCGAATCATGTTAGCAATTGCCGCATTTTATGATTATGAAATTTGGCAAATGGATGTAAAGACTGCATTCCTGAATGGATTTCTGGAAGAAGAGTTGTATATGATGCAACCTGAAGGTTTTATCGATCCAAAGGGTGCTAACAAAGTGTGCAAGCTCCAGTGATCCATCTATGGACTGGTGCAAGCATCTCGGAGTTGGAATAAATGTTTTGATAGTGTGATCAAAGCATATGGTTTTATATAGACTTTTGGAGAAGCCTGTATTTACAAGAAAGTGAGTGGAGCTCTGTAGCATTTCTAATATTATATGTGGATGACATATTGTTGATTGGAAATGATATAGAATTTCTGGATAGCATAAAAGGATACTTGAATAAGAGTTTTTCAATGAAAGACCTTGGTGAAGCTGCTTATATATTGGGCATCAAGATCTATAGAGATAGATCAAGACGCTTAATTGGACTTTCACAAAGCACATACCTTGATAAAGTTTTGAAGAAGTTCAAAATGGATCAAGCAAAGAAAGGGTTCTTGCCTGTGTTACAAGGTGTGAAGTTGATTCAGACTCAATGCCCGACCACTGCAGAAGATAGAGAGAAAATGAAAGGTGTTCCCTATGCTTCAGCCATAGGCTCTATCATGTATGCAATGCTCTGTACCAGACCTGATGTGTGCCTTGCTATTAGTTTAGCAGGGAGGTACCAAAGTAATCCAGGAGTGGATCACTGGACAGCGGTCAAGAACATCCTGAAATACCTGAAAAGGACTAAGGATATGTTTCTTGTTTATGGAGGTGACAAAGAGCTCGTCGTAAATGGTTACGTCGATGCAAGTTTTAACACTGATCCGGATGACTCTAAGTCACAAACCGGATATGTATTTATATTGAAGGTGGAGCTGTCACTTTGTGCAGTTGTAAGCAAAACGTCCTGGCAGGATCTACGTGTGAAGCGGAGTACATAGCTGCTTCGGAAGCAGCAAATGAACGAGTCTGGATGAAGGAGTTCATATCCGATCTAGGTGTCATACCTAGTGCATCGGGTCCAATGAAAATCTTTTGTGACAATACTGGTGCAATTGCCTTGGCAAAGGAATCCAGATTTCACAAGAGAACCAAGCACATCAAGAGACGCTTCAATTCCATCCGCGATCAAGTCAAGGAGGGAGACATAGAGATTTGCAAGATACATACGGATCTGAATGTTGCAGACCCATTGACTAAGCCTCTCTCACGAGTAAAACATGATCAGCACCAAGACTCCATGCGTGTTAGAATCATTACTGTGTAATCTAGATTATTGACTCTAGTGCAAGTGGGAGACTGAAGGAAATATGCCCTAGAGGCAATAATAAAGTTGTTACTTATATTTCCTTATATCATGATAAATGTTTATTATTCATGCTAGAATTGTATTAACCGGAAACATAGTACATGAGTGAATACATAGACAAACTAAGTGTCACTAGTATGCCTCTACTTGACTAGCTCGTTGAATCAAAGATGGTTAAGTTTCCTAGCCATAGACATGAGTTGTCATTTGATCAACGGGATCACATCATTAGAGAATGATGTGATTGACTTGACCCATTCCGTTAGCTTAGCATTTGATTGTTTAGTACATTGCTATTTCTTTCTTCATGACTTATACATGTTCCTATGACTCTGAGATTATGCAACTCCCGAATACCGGAGGAACACTTTGTGTGCTACCAAACGTCACAACGTAACTGGGTGATTATAAAGGTGCTCTACAGGTGTCTCCGATGGTACTTGTTGAGTTGGCATAGATCAAGATTAGGATTTGTCACTCCGATTGTCGGAGAGGTATCTCTGGGCCCTCTCGGTAATGCACATCACTATAAGCCTTGCAAGCAATGCAACTAATGAGTTAGTTGCGGGATAGTGTATTACGGAACGAGTAAAGAGACTTACCGGTAACGAGATTGAACTAGGTATTGAGATACCGACGATCGAATCTCGGGCAAGTAACATACCGATGACAAAGGGAACAACATATGTTGTTATGCGGTTTGACCGATAAAGATCTTCGTAGAATATGTAGGAACCAATATGAGCATCCAGGTTCCGCTATTGGTTATTGACCGAAGATGAGTCTCGGTCATGTCTACATAGTTCTCGAACCCGTAGGGTCCGCACGCTTAACGTTCGGTGATGATCGGTATTATGAGGTTATGTGTTTTGATGTACCGAAGGTAGTTCGGAGTCCCAGATATGATCACGGACATGACAAGGAGTGTCGAAATGGTCGAGACATAAAGATTGATATATTGGAAGCCTATATTTGGACATCGGAATAGTTCCGGGTGAAATCGGGAGTTTACCGGAGTACCGGGAGGTTACGGGAACCCCTCGGTAAGGGTATGGGCCTTATTGGGCCATATTGGAGAGAGAGAGGAGAGTAGGGCAGGCCGCGCGCCCCCTCTCCCTTTGTTCCAAATTGGACTAGGAGGGGGGCGGCGCCCCCCTTTCCTTCCTCCCTCTCTCCCCCTTCCTTCTCTCCTAGTCCAACTAGGGAAGAGGGGAATCCTACTCCCGGTGGGAGTAGGACTCCACCAGGGCGCGCCATAGAGGGCTGGCCCTCCCCCCTCTTCCACTCCTTTATATACGGGGGAGGGGGCACCCCATAGACACACAAGTTGATCATTAATCTTTTAGCCGTGTGCGGTGCCCCCCTCCACCATAATCCACCTCGGTCATATCGTAGCGGTGCTTAGGCGAAGCCCTGCGTCGGTAGCAACACCATCACCTTCATCACGCCGTCGTGCTGACGGAACTCTCCCTCGAAGCTCTACTGGATCGTGAGTTCGCGGGACATCACCGAGCTGAACGTGTGCAGATCGCGGAGGTGCCGTACGTTCGGTACTAGGATCGGTCGATCGTGAAGACGTACGACTACATCAACCGCGTTGTCATAACGCTTCCGCTTACGGTCTACGAGGGTACGTGGACGACACTCTCCCCTCTCATTGCTATGCATCACCATGATCTTGCACGTGCGTAGGAATTTTTTTGAAATTACTACGTTCCCCAACAAATATAAAGTCGTAATGTGACTGAATGAAACATATGGTTTGAGCAAACTTGTGTTTTTCTCTCTGAATGTACAGACTTATCAAACGATTTAAAAAACATCAATGGTTTTTAAATTTAAAACACTCATTGCAAACGTTTAAGATAGAACACCTGTATGCAAACTGTCAGCTTCCCCAGTAAGCCAAGGGAAAATGTGCCGAGGAGGATTTGTGGAGCTCTTCATCGCAAATGTTTTAGATAGAACACCCGTATGCAAAGCGAGAGCTACGTTCTTCCGTACTAAGCCAAGGAAATTTTTTGCCGTGCAAGATTTGTGCAACCCTTCATCGCAAACAGTTCAGATTGTATATGGTATGCAAAGCGAGAGCTATGGTTCCTTTGCCGCTAAGCCAAGAGAAAATCTGGCACGCGGGATTTGTACATCCCTTCAACGGAAACAATTTTTTCGGATGACCCGTGTGCAACCACGTACAGACAATTTGGTAAGATTTGCATTTGTCATATTGGGTATATTGCCATTTGTCAAACTGGAAAGATTGACATTTGTTGATCTAGTACCATTTCCCTTTGTTAACCTTGTAACACTGCCATTTGTCAAAATTTGCAGCTAAAAATCACTAGCACTATCTAATTTTTGCAACTAAAACTCAGAAAGCATAGATTTCATTCATAGATTAAGCAGTCGTTCTTTATACAAACAGTTCAACTCGACAGCTGAACCGACCAAACTTTTCCCCAATTGTTGCCAACCACGTACTGAAATAACTAGTTCAACTATATATATTAACTAATTTTAAGTACGTTGTATAGTTCAACCACATCTATAGTCAGATGAACTGAACAAAATAGCCCCTAAATACTACTACTACGGAGGGGCTTTATACTACTTCCAGCAGCCTCTGCTCTGCTGAGCACGCTCAGTAAGAGGCAGAGGAGGAGGATCCTATCGACGAGCTGGACAACTGCAATCCGGTGCCTGCCGTGCTGCACCATCAGCGATGCTCATCTCGAACGCCCTCTGCCGCTCCAAACGACCCCTCTCGAAGCGGCGGGACTCCTCGTAGATCTCCTCATTCCTCGCCTCTGCGGCGGCGTGTGCTGCGGTCACGGTGGTGGCAAGACTCTTTGCGTGCTCGACGAGGCGCTCCTCCACCTCCCGCAGGAACTCGATGTAGTGCGCAAGGTCGCTGACGCACGTGTGGGCCTATACCTCCACCTCCCTTCTTTGGGCGATGGTGGCGGAGCAGGTGATGACCCCGGCAGTCGAAGGTGGGCTGGCGGCCACGGCGGCCGACGGTGGGATGGCGACCACGACTGCCACCTCCCGCCTTTGGGCCCTGGTGGTGGAGCAGGTGATGGCCACAGTGGCCGACAGTGGGGTGGCGGCCACGACAGCCACCTCCTGCCTTTGGGGCGCGACCGCAGAAAGGCCGATGGCCCTGGCTTTCGACGGTGGTGTGGAGGCCACGGCGACAGACGGTGGCACTACAAAAAAACACTTCCGTGATGATACGTGTTTGTCACAGTAGGTCGCGTTTTTTGTCATGCATGTACATCCATGACAAATTTATGACAGAATCAAGATAGTCATACCTGTGCTGTCATAGAAGTGTTCCATGACATTACCAAAATTATCATCATGGAAGTGTCCACTTCCATGATGATAAATCGCGCGTCATAGAAGTGCTTTCGTCAAGGGTGACCGACACGTGGCTCCACCGTAACGGAACGCCGTTAAGCTATCGGGTCGGGTTTTGGATCCGATAACCAGTTAACAGCCCCGACCAATGGGGATTTTCCACGTGTAAAATCATCATTGGCTGGAGGAAACACGTGTCGGCTCATCGATGGGACAGATGTCATCCACTCATTGGACAGAATGCGCCTATGATACGTCGACACATGGCACGGCCCAACAGTGGCCCATTCCTGTGAAAAGGCCGGCCCGTTTGACTTGGTCAAAAGCTGGCGGGCCGGCCCATGGAAAGCCTGTTAACGGCCTGTTCGCATATAGCCCATTTACAGCCCGCTAACCCAAGGCCCGTTACGCCCTATTCGAATTAGGCCCAGTAGCGTCATCTGGGCCATCCAATATGATTCCAGCCCGTTTTCACTTCTGGCCCATGTATGGCCCATGACGTCTTTCGGCCCATATGAGGCCCTATGTAACTCTTGGCCTATTAACGGCCCGTGCTGAAACTGGCCCGTAATGAACAGTGTATTACTTTACAACCATTAACGGCCCGTGGTGAAACTGGCCCGTAATGAACAGTGTATCACTTTATACCCATTAACGGCTCGTTATTCCGTTGGGCCGTTTCCAGTCCATGTTATCTTTCGGCCTTCTCAGAGCCCATTTATTCTTGGGCTATTTTCCAGCATTCGTTTACTTACGGCCCGTTACTGTCATTTTCTGCTTGTGGGCCAAATTCAGCCCGTCGTTACAGTCGGCCCATTTGTGGTCCGTTAATACGTTGGGCCGTTTTCATAGCGTCATCAAATACGGCCTATTAACGATGGCCCGTTATGGTCGGCCCATGAACGGACAATTCCAACTCTAGCCCGTTTACGGCCAGAATGCGGTCTGTTTGGCCCATGTTTGGCCAATCGATCATACGACCCGTATAAGGCCCATTGATAATACGGCCCGTAGAAGGCCCATTGTTTCTACGGCCCGTAGAAGGCCCACTGTTTCTACGGCCCGTAGAAGGCCCACTGTTTATACGGCCCGTAGAAGGCCCACTGTTTCTACGGCCCGTAGGAGGCCCAGTGTCACTACAGTAAATATTAGCCCATGGTTATTGTGGCCTAGTTTTAAAAAATAGGTTATTGCAGCCACTAGCAAACCGCAGAAAAAGAACTGCACTGACTACAAGCAAACAAATAAACAAGACAACAAGGAAATAAATAAGCAAGCAACTTACACTAGGCTATCACGGCTATTACACATATTACATCCACTGGGCATCAAAGTTCGCCACCAGTGCAAATATAGGGAACACAACAGCATATAAACACCGCAGCAAAACAAGTCCAGAACTGAAACCACTTCAGAAGAGCTCAAGAAACAATATCCTGGGTACCCATAATGCTGGCAAGATGCTTAGCAAGCTTATTAACTTTCTCTTGTTTGGTGCTTAAGTCCTCCAGCGCTTGCTGTTGCACCAGAAAGTATGCATCTGAATTCTGCAGGGACTTCCTCAGTCCTTCGTCTTCCTGTCGCATAACATCTGATCGATGTCTTTCAACTTGAAGTTGAGACTCAAGAAGCCGAACTGATTCAGGCAACGAGTTCGAAGAGCTGGTGCCAGCAGTGGTAGCCAGTAACTCGAACACTACATCAAGACAGGACTTTGGGGTTGTCTCAGTGTCTTCAATATAGTTTTTATCAGCTTTCTTTGAGAGCAACAGGGATGTCTCACTATCTTGAACCTTATCTGCATTACTTCCTTTACCATTGCATAACAGGGTACTCTTCTCCAATATTTTATCCGCGTTCTAAAAGAGAAACAAACAAACAGATCTCAGGTTTACAATGTAGTATATGAAACTCATTTTGGTAAACCAGTTCAGTAGTAAGGTGGACAGGATAACAGCATGAAACAAACATATATCTATGTAGTATGGTCACTGTATGGTCTATATCATTCTAGTTTATGTTGCCAAATCAAGATAGATACAGTTCGAATCATATCTATTTAAGACAAAGCAGCATAGACAGAATATAAGTGTGGGAAACTACACATCAATAACAACACTTGTAATGTGCATGGCATGAGAACATAACTGTTTATTCAATTGAAACTGAAATCAACATAGAGCAAGTTACAACAGCAAACAACCAAACACGTTGAAGAAACAGGTTTAAAACATACCTGTTGCGCCATTGGAGTTTCAATTGCATCCTTCAAATTTGAAATTAGTTGGTATCCGTAAATACAGTGATGCAAGAGCAAAGTAGTATGAACCATAGCTACGGAACCTGACCTGAGAACAATTCTTCTTCTGCTTTAAGCATTGACTTCGGGTTCGGAGTGGTGGTCCTCGTGATTTGGGCACTACAGTTGCCTTACTAACTGCTCGTGTTTGGGTGCTCTGTGGTGGAGACGGTGCTGTGTGAACAGGAACTGGGTGTCTATCTGCTGGGGTTGGGGTTAGAAGGGGTGTAGTTGGTTCTCTGTCCAACTGGGTAGGGGTACAATCTGCATGAGTGTGGGTTATGTGTGGTGGGGTTGGTTATTGGGCAAGTACAACCGTGGTTCTATCTGCATCGACAGGTAGCACGATCTTTTCTGAAGACCGTGTTTTTACTCCCACAGATACTGCCATCACTCCCTCCAATTGAAATGGCTGATAAACAAGAAAAGTAATTGAATGTACATACATTGTAAGATAGACAGGTGCAATGGATAGTAGGGAAGAAAACAGGGCATGAAATAATTCACATTTATGTTGTCTAAGCAAACGGAATAGCAGGACATAATTTCACATATGTGATGGCTAATTAAACAGGATAGCATGACATAATTTCACATGTATGATGGCTAACTAAACAGGATAGAATGACATACTTCAAAATATGATGACTATGTAAACAGGATGACATGATATAACTATACGATGTGTCTATTAAAGTGGTTGGCATGCCATAAATCACAAACATGTCGTCGATGGAAACATGATGGCATGATATAATTCACGGATAGAATGACATAATTTAAAATATGATGACTATGTAAACAGGATGAGAAGATATAACTATATTATGTCTTTAGAAAATGGGTTGGCATGCCATAATTCAGATACATGCTGTCTATGTAAACATCATGGCATGACATAATTCAAATATATGATTTATATACTAAGGAAGTGAGCAGAGGGCAATCGCATATATGATGTGTCAACTAAGGAGATGGCATTCAATATTGTGTATATGATGTAAAAACTAAGCATTGCAATACAACATATGCATTATATGAGTAATATAACCCTGCCAAGTTTGAGCATACACCTCAGGGGGATAATAGGACTGGTCATCTGCCCCTGAATCCTCCTCTGAAGAGCTATCTGTAACCAGCAAGATATCTGCTTCAGCAGGTAGCATTGTCTGCTCTGAAGACCTTGTTTTCACTCCAGATTTCTCCATCACCAATTCAAATGGCTGATGCACAGGAAGATCAGTTGAATATACAAACATTGTTGACAAAAGCAATGAGAAATACAAAAAAAAGGATGGCATGATATAATTCACATATATGACGCTTGCCTAAACAGCATGGCATTGCATATTTCACATACATAATGCCTTGCAACAAGATAACATTGCATAATTCACATATATAATGTCTTACAACAAGATGGCATTGCATAATTCACATATATGGTAGTTAGACACTAAACAGGTGGCATTCACACAAAGCATGTCTAAACTAAGCAAATGACATAGCAATGCAAGATACCATACGCACGATATGAGCAACATAACCCTGCCATGTTAGGGCATGCACCTCGGGGGGGGGGGATATGACTGGTCATCTGTCTCTGAATCCTCCTCTGAGGAGCTATCGGTAACCAGCAAGACATGCGCTTCGTCAGATAGCATTGTCTGCTCTGAAGACCTTGTTTCCACTCCAGATTTTTCCAAGACCATGCCGAATGGCTGATGCACAGGAAGAGTAATTGAATGTACTAAAATTGTTGACAAATTTAACACGTAATAAAAAAATGATGGCATGATATAATTCACATATAAGATGACTGGCTAACCAGGGTGGCATTGCAAAATTCACATATATGAAGCCTGGCTAGACAAGATGGCATTGCATGATTCACATATACGATAAAGAAACTAAACAGATGGCATTGACACAAAGCATGTCTAAACTAAGCAGATGACATCTTTAATGTATACAGTAAGCAATGCAAGGCACCATATGCATGATATTACCAACATCAGCATGCCAAGTTAGAGCGAAGACCTCATGGGGTAAATAGGAGTGGTCTTCTCCATATGAATCCCCCTCAGAACAGTTATCTTCCTCTTAATTACGATCCGAAATGGGTGGAGGGGGGCTGCCTTTGCGCCCACCATGGAACGACGTCTGCATGAAATTTTATTGCCACGCAAGGCTCGTCTCTTTTGCTCTACATGATCAGTTCCATTGTGTACAATAACTGGCATGCATAGCAATAAAACATAGTGAGATTATGTAAGGAGTGCATGCACAAATCCAGAGTGATGGTAGCAAACTGTGGATAGACCCAAAACCAATGATAGCAGGTAGATAATAGCTTTAGTTAAAAAATACAGATAATGGCTCCTTTAATGTTTGTTTGCACCCAACATGAAACTCATTGTAGACACCGGAGATTAACCATATAGTAGACAAATAGTACTGATTGCTGCCCCAATATGTACCCCACAACCATTTAAAAACTCAAGTTTCAGCATTAGTTTGGACCTGACTCGAAGTCTAATAGGTGAACACGACGATAATGTAGCATGTCATCATATTAAGCGACGCATAACGTAAGCAGACACGGAAGAGTGCGACCTCTCTTGCGGACCCGTGTAGTCCTCAAGGTCATCTGCTCAGTTGATGATGGTAATGCAGTTGCCGTGGCTGCCGGCGCCGGGGAAGAAGATCTGAGGCGGCGAAAGACAGTCTAGAAAGAGCGGATCCCTGCTGTGGTGAACCCTTCCGTCGTTGGAGCAGCTGAGCTGGGGTGGAACACAGCGCCGCAGGAGCAGGACAAACCACACAAGGTTTTCTTTGACACATATCTGTAACAGAAGTAATTGAGTAAGGGCTTGTTTGAATTTGAGGATTCTAACAATGCAGGGATAGGAAATAGACAGGAATAGGATAGGAATGCACGTGCAAAACAGAGAATTTAAAAACACAGGATTTCTGCCAATCTGGGTGTTTGATTCACAACAATTGGAAGATCACAGGGTGCAAAAAAGCATGGTGAGATTAAGTCAAACCACAAGAAAATGTAGGATTATAATTCTATTATGCTACTATCTCTTAGTCTTGTGCTTGATGATTAGGAATATGAAAAGGGGGAGAAGTGGAAATTAGAATTCCTACGGTTTTTCTTTCAAGGAGACACTAAAGGAACAAATCCTACAGTTTTCCTTTGCTCCATTCCTTTGCACCAAATTCATGAAAAGTAGTACCATAGGAAACTTTCCAATTCCGATGTTTTTCATTCACTTTTCCTTTCATGCACTGGCGATTCTAGTAGGCAGGCTTGAGCAAGGAAAATCCTACACTAAAATTTTTTTTTTGTGCTACTTCTATTACTTTGGACCCAGGCCACTGCCATAATAGATCAACTCCCAGGCCCATCGACAAATGAACAGCTCAAACGCGCAGAGATAAATAATGATGGCGTTCAAGAGAGTCCATCACGGATAGCTAAGTTGCCTGGTACCTCACTGCTTGTCATATAGTAGGATAAAATAACCGTATTTCCTGTTACTACGAGTGCTCAGTGGACAATATATATAACATGTAGAGTAAAAAAGAGATGCAACAAGTGTACAACCTCTTTGGCGAAGCCAAGTCGATCTCAGCGTGATTGGGTTGGCCGGTGAGGATGCTCCGGCTGACTTGGCTGTTAGAGGAGGGGAAGAAGATCTTAGGCGTCTGGAGATGGAGCCCGAGGTACTGCTCCGCTGTGATGGAGGGTTTCGTCGTTGGAGGAGCTCCGGTGAGTTGTGCGACGCCGAGGCTGAAGCAGGACAAGAGAGACAACGAACAACGTTAACCTGAGTGGAATTCTAATAGCATCTCCAATACATGACGTAAAATACATAACCACAAAGTGCTAGATGTAAAATACATCAGCCGCTCATCTCTGAACTTAACTGTCGAAACTGAATTTAACTGTCGAAACTAAACTTAACTGTCGAAACTGAACTTAACTGTCGAAACTGAATTTTGCTGTCGAAACTGAATTTTGCTGTCGAAACTGAACGCACTAGCAAGGTGAGGCTACACATCGGTCGACTGACTTTTTCATCTCTGGTCAGTCGATTTTGCAGCCGTTGGATACGAAATCAAGGGCATGTGGTTCATCTTCAACCTCCACCCCCTGAGCCGCCAGCCACCACCGGCCAAACAGCAGCCCCCCGCCGCCCGCGGCTGGCGGTGTGCCGCCCCGCCCGCCCCAAAAACACTCCCCACCGCCGGTCCGCCGCCGCCCCGGCCATCCCTCTAGGCCCCCCCATGCCGAGCTTTTTCTCCGGCGATCCCCACGCCACCGCCCCGCCAACTCCCCGCCACCGCCGGCGACCACCGCCCCCATCCTGAACCCTAAGATAGATAGTGGGGTACCTCTCCGGCGAGCCTCCCTCCCCGCTGCAGCTGGTTCTTCCCCCCGGCGAGCCCCCCCCCCCCTGAAAATCGACTGACCCAAAAGTCGATTCAGTCGACTGAAGTGTAGCTAAATCGGAGCAGCATCGCAAGCAAGAGCAAGAGCGAGAGCAGCGGCACAAGCAAGAGCAATAGCAAGAGCAGACCAGGCAGGGGACCGAGAGCAAGAGCAGAGCAGCAGCGCGAGCGAGAGCTAAAGCAGCAGCAGCTCCTACTGATGTGGACGTCGCCGCCGAGGGAGCGACGCCGTGGAGGAAGTGGCCGGCGACGCCGCCGTGGATGGAGCCGCGCCGTGTCGGCTCGGGACCGAGCGCCGGCAGCACCGTGAGATCGAATCAAGAAGAAAATGCGGCGATTAGTGTACAACCTCTTTGGTGGCGCCGATTAGGCCGCAGCTTCATCTGAGGAAACGGTGATGATGATGCTCTTCCGGTGGTGCAGGTGAAGACGGCGGTGTGGGAATGGAGGTGGCGTGAAAGACGAGGGGAACATCGGGGCAGCTCCTTGGAGGTGAAGGACGGGGTGGCTGAACCGGCGGGACGATGAGATCAACGACGGATCCTCATCCGGTACGGTGGATGAGGGACATCGAGGTCTTGCTGTGGACGACATCGTCGGGGAAGAGGCTCCGGCTGGGTGGCGGACGGAGCAGGGTGCGGGGTTTCGTCGCGGGTTTTCGTGGCCTCGGTGTACGAATGGGTGGGCGGATGGGATGGCAGTGGGGAACCATGGCTTAGAGACGCACTTGTCCGAAATGTGGGGTAAGTTACGAAAGTACCCCCACCGATTTGAGGCAGTTCTTTCGGTTCAGGGGTACCACGGGCATTTCGCGTGTCAGGATTTCACTGGAGGTGGGAGTTTTCGCGCGCGTTGTAATTTCGGAATAGCAAGGCGCGGGTTGAGATGGAGGGAGTTGTCAGATCACAACGAGACAAAGATATATCTTAAATATTTCGGGCTAACAAGGCGCGGGTTGAAGAGGCGGGAGTTTCGCAGCACGATAGACAGAGACGCTAGCTTGAATTTTCGGCATAACAAGGCATGGCTTGAAATTTTGGAAGAACAACCTTAACGTGTACCCCAAAAAAAGATAATTTGCACCTCAACACGCACAACACACACACAAACACCATTTAGACTAGAGTAAGGTACACGTGCATTGCACGCATGAGATTTGGCAACCAAATTATGAATAAATACCACATTATAGCATGCAAGCTTTGAGTCATATATGCATGATGTAGATGTTCGTTTAATTCTTATAGTTCATTTCATTCAAAATCATCTAGTTTTTATAAGAAAGCTAATCTATTTTAAGATTCATGGAATTGTGCATCGTAAGACATAAAGTAAAAACAAATAATGGCAAATCATGTAGAAAAACATTTGGGCAATTCTGATACGGAAGATTCTAGAACAAATAAGAAGTGCTTGTGTTTTGATGTTTGTGCATTATGCTTAAGTTCAACCATGGAGTCTTCTAGATTACACATGTGGCGAAATCTGGTGGATTCTAGATGATATCCAACAGCCAGTAGTGCTCAGATTCGCCATCTTTGGACCATCGGATTCGCCTCATCCAACGACCATCTTTCAAAGTTAAAGTTACCCGCACACAATAAAAAAAATATAATATATAATATATATAGGGGTATAGATATAGATATGTGATGCGAAAGCCGCCCATCATCTCCAATTAGAATAGTGTGTCCATGCACGGATGCGACGTGGCCAAATGATGTCTGCCATCGGTATCTCAAATTCAAATCAGTCTGACCTTGTTCAATGTGTATACATTACAACATGCTCGTTTCCAAACCACACCGCGCAGATCTCCGTTATATTCATGCTTGCATGGGTTTCAAACACCAGGATCTCTTATTCAAATATTTGAGTTCAACTTTACATTGATTATGACCTCACCTATTCTTTTACATCCACACAGTAGTCTTCTCTTTATAATTGTACCACTAACTTTCTCTCGTGCATGCATGCACACACACTACCAGTCGGCATTATCCATCGCACGCATGCAATCTTTTTCTTCAGGTCGGTCTCCCATGAAGGCACACACCCAAACACATCCCCCTCTCCATCATATCGGGCATTCTTTATCTCTCACGCGTGCATGCGCAACGATCGATGTTCCTCTATGTATGTGTGTATGTAGCTAGGTCTTTCATAGTTTTCCACACAAACCGATCAATCGATATATCCAGTGAGGTCTCACCCTCTTTTCCACGTCCACATCGATCAATCTATACCTCTCTATATAGGATTAACATATATAGCTAATACACCCACATTAATTATATATCCAACGTCCCCCTCTCATCATCCATGCCTTCCGCTTCATCTCTCAAACGCGTGCACAATGGCGAAGACAGGGGGCAGTAACGGCCCTGCCCCCCTTCCCCTAACATCACTATATATCGAGGCTAATATGAATGTGATCATTAGACAATTGCTGCTAAAAATAGTTTAAGTTCATGAATTGACCCTCCTCGTAAAGGATTAGCAATGCTTGGCCCCCTAGCTCATTTATTTTTCATGGCTCCGCCACTGCGCACAACAGCGCATCTGTTCGCCCCCTCTGTCTAAATATCGATCTCGCACTTGTGCATTCCTTCATAGTCTCCCTCCACTCGGCCCCTCGCACCATCTTCTAGCCCCCCACCGGATTTTGCCACATGTACAATCTAGCAGACTCCATGGTTGAACTTAAGCATAATGCACAAACCTCAAAACAACAGTGGTTCTTTTTTGTTCTAGAATCTTCCGTATCATAACTACCCAAACTTTTTTTCTAGTTGAATTTCCATTATTTGTTTTTACTTTATGCTTTACAACGCACAATTCCATGAATCATAAAATAGATTAAGGGCTTCTTTGATTCAAAGGATTCTCAAAGGAATTTTGGAGGATTCTAATCATTAGGATTTTTTCCTATCTTGGTTGTTTGATTCGTAGGATTGTAAACCATAGGAATTTTTCCATATGATTCATTTGCACTAGATTTCATAGGAAAGATCCCATCCACTCAAACCTCTTTGAAAGAATTCTGCGTTTTTTATGCACAATCAAACACTTGTACAATCCTATAGGATTCAAGACGACATTCCACTATAATCCCATGTTTTTCCTATTCCCGCGTTCTTAGATTTTTTATAAAAACTAATTGATTTTGAATGAGATGAACTATAAGAATTAAACGAAGGGCTACATCAGGCATATATCACTCAGAGCTTACATGCTATAGTGTGGTATTTATTCATAGTTTGGTTGCAAAATCTGATGCGTGCAATGCATGTGTACCTTACTAGTACTTCGAGTATGTGCAAAACACGTAAATTAGAATACCAATGGCACGCTAAACAGTGTTTCTCTTACAGTTCATGAAGCCACGTGGCACATGTGGAGGCGTTGTCGCGACCTCCTTGCGTGGATTGATCACAGTAATGTGCTGCTGGTTCCAGAAGAATGTACTCGTCCTCCCTGAGCCATACTGGCGGTACATGAACGAAGCGAAGATGTGCACGCACGCCACACACGCACTCATTCCCTCGCACGCACACGCGGGTACACGGGCGGACGCAATTTTGTAACAAGATCCACCCCATGTGATAATTTGACGCGTGTAAAGTCGTTCACTTCATTGATGGTCAATTAATACAGCGCATGCAAATTGAGTGGACGTGAGGGCGGAAGAAAGACATTATTACTCCACTGCGCGCATGCGAGTAGTTAAATCATGGGTTGCTAGTAGTACTTCCATTGGTCTCCTTCGTATTTTGTGCCAATTTTTGACAGTAACATAATATTTACGCATTTGAGCAGTGTAGTACTTGAAATTTATGTTCCGCTAAACTCATCGGGAGCCGTTTCGGGCCTCGAAACCAAAACCATCAATTAATCTTTACCTTGTTCCCATCACATTCGAAAGCCTGCTCACACCTACTAGTACATACCAAACCTGAACGTGTTCCCACTATGCAGGTATTAGTACTAGTGCTAGTACTTAGGTTATAAAAAGGGGAACTACCTAACCGAAAATTACTCTACCTTTCCTCCTCATAAGTGCTTCTTCTTCGTCCGTCGTTGCCATGGCCGGTGAGCAGAGCTCTAGGTCGAGAACTACTCATAACAAGGGAGCGGCAACCAAGGCTGCGCAAAAAAAGAGAGGGCTCGCCGCCACGCAGAGACCTCGAAAGATCTCTCACGGGCAGGCGATGCCTCCCAGGAGCGCCCTAGCCGCGGAGGCGAACATGCCGAGCCGGCGGAGCTGGAGTCGTTATCCCTCGACGGCATGCCCGATCAGCTCAATATGCAGAAGGAGTTCATCCAAGGCTTGATGGAGTTGTTGAAGGAGAGCCTCGACGACATGCCCGCTGAGCTCAATCAGCAGGGGGACTTGACCGCCGGCTTGGTGATGCTGTTGAAGAAGAGCATTGCCTCGGAGAAGAAGGCGACCGGCAAAATCCTGCGACTTCAGGAGGACAAGGCAAAGCTCTGCCACGAGATCGACCTATTGAAGGAGAAGAACGCCGACTAGAAGAAGAGGCATGAGAATAGTAGTTCCTCGATGAAGATGCTGCAGGCCCTCGTCATGGAACAGAAGGAGGAGTTGGCGAAGCTCCGCATCGAGCACCCGGCTGCTGTCAAGGTACATAATGTGGCCGTGGAATAGATGATGAAGGCTCACGTCGAGAAATCCCGCGTCATGGACAGAATGAAGAAGATGGCGGAGGAGACGCGCAAGGAGATGGAGGTCGTGGAGGCGATGAAGAAGCAGTTACGACTCCGCGGCGAATTAGATCATTTGGGGTGATAATCTTCCTTCTTCTTTTGCTCCTGTGTTTCATCTTTTGCTTCGGGTGTTTCGCCGCACGTGTAACGTTCTCTGCGAGGCATGAATAGAACAATGTTTTTTTTTGAGGGAATGAATAGAACAATGCTAACAATGAGATGACTAGCAAATTATATCAATTTTTATCGCCATATGGCACTGGGCTGCCGTGTTTCGTGCTCCTCCGTCGCAGTACTACTCCAGTGGAAAACTTGAGTATACCGCACGGTTCTTTGCTCCTCCTCGATCAGGTCATCGGCGCATTTATACGAGCAGTCAAATCACAAGGCCCCGCCTTCCAGCAGTAATGAGCCGTCAAATCACAAAGGCCCTCGCCTCTCATGAAACCAACCAAGCTAGACTGCCCCGCCCTCTAGCCTTTTAAAAAATGTATACTTTTGTACAGCAGTAGTATCGATGGATTGCGCCATGGAGCAAAACTTGAAATTAAAAAAAGGTGGTACATATAGAGAGCGCTTGTCGCCAAATTATGCATATAGTACTATTAAAAAGGATAGTCACAATAATGGTGTCCAGCACAACCCACCCGTCAAATAAAACTAAGAGGGTGCTTGGATACATTTTAGTCCCATGACTAAAAGTAGTGGGACTAAAACATGCTAGCCTCACCCATGCTTGGATCCAAATACTAAAAAGGCTAAAATCAAGTTAATGAGCATTTATTATCCTCCAAACCCTCCAATCCAGAACTTGCCTGTGTTAAAGGAGAGGAGTTAAATGCGTAGAGAGAGGACTAATCCACATTTTAGTAGGGGTACCCCTAACTAAAAAAATTTAGTCTCAAGACTAGTTTTAGCCCCTCTTTAGTCAGGGGTGCTTGGAACTTTAGCCTCTTAAAGAGACTATTTTTAGTCAGACTAAAATAAGTCCCTTGGATCCAAGCACCCTCTAAGCATCCTGGAATTCTTTGACAAAACTAAGCACCCTGAAATTCTTTGACAACTAAACTGCTGGCTATATGATGTTGGCCATATATATTGTACGTATATAATGTGAAGAAACGAGTGGTAGTACTATACCAACTAAAAGATGAAATGTAAGAAATACTAGTATGTACGTACTGAAGAGTTAAAGTAACGAGAAGAAACATAACATAGTTCTGCTGGGGGCTCAGCACAACACACCCCTCAAATTAAATTAAGCACACCTGAAATTAAACTTTGCAACTATTCCGGTAGACACTGCATTAGAACCACCATGAGCAAAGACACTGCCACCTTACTCGGAGTCCTCGTCCACGTCCTCGACCTCGTCCTTGTCCCTCTTCCTTTTGGCCGATACTTCTTTGCTTGAACCGCACACTTGGCTGTTGCTCTTCATCCAACCCTTGTAGATATTGTAGCAAAGGTAGCCATCCATTGCAGCGTAGTGGATGTGGTCTATATCTAGTACATTCCGCTGCCATGCATGACGATGAAACGTGTATGGAGGTTTCTCCAGTTTACCATACGAAGGATGAACCATGGCTCCTGCCAGGGTCAGCATTGAAGGCTGACGAGAGGACACCAGCCGATTCTTCTGGAGGTCGAAGGTGTTGCCTACAACGAGGCCTATCCGACACAGGACTTCTTTGTCGTTACCAAAGTCTACAGTAACGAATTTGACTAGGTTGCTCTCGAGGAAGTCCTTAAAATCCTGGCACTCAACGTCGGCATGGCATATGTGGTAGACCAAGCATAAGTCATGCACGCAAACCTGGATCACGGCGGGCTTCTTCCTCTCTTCGTCCTTTAGATCCTTCTCTCGTCCCAGGACTGTGGTGTACTCAACATCTAGCCCAGTGACCCACTCATCATCTGAGTCTTCGAACATGCGTCTGAAGCGAGAAATGCATCCTTTCACCGTCGCGGAAGAACGGGTGTAGATGACGTCGAACTCATTGCCGGTGATGGTTCTAACCTTGTACTCACCGCCGATCATGGAGATTTCGGATGCCATGGATTTGGGAGGAGGGTTAGGATTAGTGGAACTGCCGTAATGTGAATGGACGGGACGACTAGGAGCGAACCACCGTAGTATTGAAGGACGTGCGGGGACGAGTAGGAGCGAACTGCCAGCGTGAGAACGGCAGGGTAGTGGCTTTCCATTCTCCCATGATACGGGCTTCCGAGAGACCTTGGATCTGAGATCGAACGGTTGCATGGCGTGATTCTAGACCTATGGGTGAATATCCTATCCTGGAGGGTTATTCTGCAAATTTTCAGCAACTTAGCATGCAACCGTTTGATCTCAGATCCAAGGGCTGCCAGCAGCCCGTATCATGGTCGCGCCTACCACGACCGTCGCGTCGCTCGCGCGGTCGCGCCCTTGGAGATTTAACACGGTGCGTTAGACTATCTGATGTTGGCATGTCATACATAGTCATCACTTAGTCACTCATACTACAACAAGGTTGGCTATAAGTGTATTTTTTTACTCCTCTATATCTTTTTCTTCGTACTCCCTCTGTCCCATAATATAAGAACGTTTTTGACACTAGTGTAGTGCCAAAAAGTTCATATATTATGGGACACAGGGAGTACTAGTATTTATTGCATTGGCCAAGGAGTGACCTCTTCCAATGAAATGGTGTCTCTAAGTTTGCTTCATTTAATTAGCTATAGACTCAAAATTGTCTTTTCACCTAGGTACACGCGCTTAGCACCATTTCTTCCTTGGGTCACCAAACTAGTCTCTCTCTTCTTGATTAACTTGCCACATCAGACTTTATGCCTATGTGGCAAGCTTAAGCACCTGTAGGAGCAAGTAAAAGTAAGTACAATAGTGCGCTTTACATGGCATTTTTGCATATGTGGAGGAAAGAGAGGCAAGGAAAAAGTGGAGAAGTGGGCTCTCATGCAAGAGCCAGCCTCTACTACATGGTGGAGCATTGGGAGAGGCACCTATATGGAGGTGGTCAGGAATCGGGAGACTCACGCCGGTCGTAGCGCCACAGTTAAAATGATAATGGCAAGTCAAATAACGGGGCCCCACCTGTCCAGCAGTAACTCGCTGTCAAATCACACAGCCTTACGTTTGCAGCAGCCTACTCCCTCGTCTTCTCGCGTCTCTGTCGAACCGACTAGGCGGAACTGCCCCGCCGCCTACCGCGCAGGAAAAACCCAGCCCTCGACTTTTAAATAGTATACAGTATACTAATTTTGTATCCATGGATTGCGCCCGCGCCATGGAGCAAAGCGTCTAGAAAACGGCGGTACACATGTACAGAGTATACAGCATGCCCGTCGCGTTCGCGTCGCACCCCAGACGGTCGGTCGGTCTGGCACGCTGCTCTTCGAATGGAACGCGCGTCATATTGCGTTTGCACAAACATGTGGGACGGCAATTGAGAACCGACCATAGGCACACTCCCCGGCCCCGCAAGTCGGGTGACTTAATAGAAGAGGGAGACGACCGATAGTACTAGAGAAGTGTTGAACTACGTTGGTGCCTGGACGATCCCTGCAAGACACGGAAGATCAGTTCATCCATGCATGTGACCAGACTCCAGCAGACACGCCTGGATTGGCTATCGTGTACATATCATGCAGGCTGTGTTGTACATGGCTCTAGTTGTGGTGAGAAATCTAAAAAACGGTTTCTTGTCATCTCGCAAAATTAGGTGTCATGTGCTTCGATCACTGCGAGGGTAAAACAGCGACAACTGAGTTGGGCTAGTCATTGGGGGCACATGCACGAACAGTGACTACTCGGCTGCCATCTAGGTCAAGCCGGCTATGTTAATTAGGACATCTATCGACGGACCCCTTTTCTACGAGTTTATCTTTAATTTGAGCTTTGTTCCTTGTCTAGTTTGTCCGTCGGGATTCATGTTGTCTCCTTTGGGCAGTGAGGTTATGATTTCTTCTCATGTGGCATTTTTTCGTGTTATATGTTATAATCCGGCGCTTCAGATCAAAATGACGACAACTGCGCCTCCGGGCCACGTGCATGAAGACTTCTCGACAGTCATTGACGAGGTCAAGCCGGCTCCGGTAGACAAAAGAAAACTAGTACTACTCCACTATATAGGCAGGAGCCTCCGCGCTTGCTTGCTAGTGTTGCTCTCTTCACACTGTCTCGGCCTCTCCAGATCTAAACACGACAGCGGTGGCCACTCTCTCTCTCTCTCTCTGCTCACCACTGGTCACAGATCCAGCCGGATCCTCTGCGCCGGGGAAGGTGAGAAGGTGCAACGTTCACGCGGTCGTCCTTCGCGACGGCTCTTACCCACTGCTGGGTGTGTCCCGATCAGCCTGCCTTGCCGTTCTCTCCCAAGCACCACTGGCGAGCGAGGGCCTCCGACCCCTTCTTCCTCGCTGCCGTAGTGTGGGCAGATCCGGCCTCCCGCCGCCCACCTAGCGACATCCCGGCGACCATAAGATATAACTTCCTCCGAAACCGGCCTTGCTCTACTTCCCGAGCTCCTGACGTCATTGCATTTGTATCTTTTACTATTTCTCAGGCCCCCTCGTAGATAGGATCGATCGGCTCTTCGAAAACCACCTACTTTTTTACGTTTAAGAGGTAAAACTAGTTCATGCACTCGAATCTAGTACTACTTGGTTCAAACAAGGAAGAAAGGGGGTGGGGGTGGGGGTGGGGGAGGATTTGTTACTTGAATCTAGGACTTGGTCAAAAGAGGAAATAATGGGGGCGAAAAGTAGCAGAGACCGGCTATCCAACTGGTCTCTAGGTCTAATAGGGAAATAAAGGGAAACGCAGTACAAACTCAATATAAATCCGATCTAATGGTTGAAAAAGGAAAGAAAGTGGGGACTGGGGGACAAGTCAACAGAGTAAGTCCAGCACTAGATTTGCTAGCCTCACACAGTATAAGGTGGCTATACCGAACAAAAATGGGACCAACCCAGATATCCTATTCTGATGTTTGTTGCCCCGAGCCACTCTTATGTAATGCCACTGGTAAAATGTAGCAGTCGTACTGTTAAAAGTAAGGACATGTTAAACCAATGTTGTTTTCAATGTAATGCCTCTAGTAATATGAATCAATGGCACTTCTTTACATGTCCTGCTAAAATTTCCCATTAAGATAAGTTGGTTCTTTTCGTTAGAAATGCAACTGTCCTGGTCCGCCTACTCTCCCGTGCCCAAAGTAGTGTCGTATTTAACGATTGTCATAGTTAATCGTAATGCCCACACTAATATCTAGCAATGCCAGTGCTTTAGAAATTGCTACTGTCCTTGTAGGTTTGCCATTCAGATAAGGAACATGCTTCTTTTCATTTGATGCATGTTTCATCACTTGTTAGTTACCCTCCTTTCCACTTTTTTGTGCAAACAGAGATATACATTTCACGCTCGATCTTAGTTGAACTGCACAAATGATATCCAAATTATAGTTGAGCATTCCAGGAGCTTCACAACCAACCTTGATGTTGCTCAATTTTATTGCAACTAATGAAGAAGAAGCTCTGTGGGTTTCGTTTTCTGATGGAAATGGAACCGGGGCCGAAGCCCTTTTCTTAAAAAAATTTGAAGAAGCTGCTGCTAGCTCACGGGACATTGCTTCATTTTAGGTGAACTGCACCAAAAGGTCCCATGAATTGAATCATCCATGTTGGTGACTGAAAGAGCCAGCTTCAGCATCCCAGTGTAAGCACCCCTGGCCTCCATCCTTGCGACGCACGGTACACCTTGTTTGCCACCTGCTCGACCCTAGTGTCACTGATAAAATGAAGTAATAATACAGTTAAAATAGAGCGAGTGTCATCTCTATCATTTCATTTCCAATGTAGATAAAGAAAGTGCTTCTCTTTGTTGATGTATGTTTCATCAACTAGTCCCATTGTTAATGTTTAAGCGTTTATGCAAACTGGGGTGCTTAATTTTAGTTGATATGTACAAAAATAGAGATTTGAATGTCTCAAGGCGCCTCCTTGTACTACCGCTGTACACTGATGTTCATCACTGGCAGAAGGTGTATCTGGGAGACTTGGGACGATGTCCAGTATGAGGCGTACCGTATGAGGCGTCGCAGGGCCCATCTCGCCCTCGCAGCATGGCATACTATGATACTATCGCAATATTTTCTTCTATTTATTTTGTGTGTTTCATCAACTAGTGCCACTATAATGTAATCACGCTTTTTCATTATCTGTGCAAACAGGGTTATTCAGCTGCATTTTGGTGGAACTGCACAAATGTACGTATGGAACCGGCATATATGCAGAGTGCGAGGTGTGCCAAGTAAAAATTACCGACACCAACCATGCTGCATGCACGCATTGGCATCCACCACCACCAGTGGGATGTGTGGCGCTCTCTGTGGATGGATCTTTCTCGGCAGCAAATCATCTAACCAAATACTAGTAGCTTATATTGGCAGTTTTCTAGGGAGTACTCTTTTCTGAAAGAAGCACCAATCTATTTTTCTTTATTTGTACACTGTGTCACAACTTTGACCCAAAGGTCCAGAGCTATTTTAGGGTGATTGGCGTAGTACTCGGAGACTGATTGTAAGCATGATTTTCATTAGCTGTCACACTGATTGTAAGCATGAGCAGGTGGAAGATTAGGTTAGTGCGAAGCTTACCTTAAACCCTACCGCCACCGTTGAAACGAGGCGAGCGTCGAGGGAACTGTGGAGAACGGCGGGGAAGCGACGTCGCGCCATCCAGCCTCCTCTTGCGGTGGTAGAACGAATACTCCTGTGGCTCCGGCTGGCTCTGCACCCTCACGAACGGCACACCATACTCGATCGATTCGTTATCCTCCGGGTGCTCGACCTTCGACCTGTACGCCCACCACCTCCGCCTGACTGTCGCCTCGGGCGAATCTGTCTGCTCCATCGCCCAGAGGAGATACTCGATGAACTCAGAGGTCTGCGGCGTGACTGCAGCCGAGGAGTACATGTACATCGCCGCCCTCATCGCCGCCGTCTCGCTCTTTCCCATACATTGCCACATGGCCCGCACCGTCCTCAAAATCTCCCACTCATTGTCAAACCAACTAAGGATCTCCTTCAACCTGGCTAACTTTGCTTGGTCGCCGCCGGTGATCTGCCTGATTTGCTGCTGCATCCTCTCCATAGATGTCCTTCTGAGTGGTCCGGTGCTAGCTTTGGAAGATGGGAGGAGAGACGATGGTCTTGCAATAGAGAAGAGGGAGAGGCGAGACGGTGGTTTTGGAATGGAGATGATGGAGAGGAGAGGAGGTGGTTTTTGCAATGGAGAAGATCAGAAGAGGAGGAGGCGAGACGGTGGTTTTGGAATGGAGATGATGGAGAGGAGAGGAGGTGGTTTTGCAATGGAGAAGATTAGAAGAGGGAGAGGCGAGACGGTGGTTTTGGAATGGAGATGATGGAGAGGAGAGGAGGTGGTTTTGCAATGGAGAAGAGGGAGAGGAGCGTGCGGCAGCGATTTAGGATTGGACGAGAGGGCCGGCACGCTGTGACTGGATCAAAATCAAAATCAATTTAACCTTCAATTAAGAAAGCGACCCCACATTAACTAGTCTCCCTTTTATTCTGGGTCATAACTCACCATGATTTTCGCACATAAAATATATGTTATACGTTGCAAAAATAATATAATTTGAAAGTACATTCGGATATGAACCAAACGATACAATTTTTGGTGACATGCATTCACATTTTGCTTGTCAAATACAGTACGTGGTCAAACTTTGACCCAAAATACGCAAAACAACAAAAAAATACTTCCAAGACCAGCGCCGCTCTTCCGCTCTTCTCCTCTTAAACCACCGCCGCTCCTCTCCTGTTCCAATCTAAATGCAGCGCCGCTCCTCTACTCTTCCATTTCAAAACCACCGACCCTCCTCTCCTATTCCAGTCCAAAACCAGCGTCGCTCCTCTCCCGTTCTAATCCAAAACCAGCGCTGCTCCTCTCCTCTTCCATTCAAAAACCACCGCCGGCGAGTGAAGGTGCTGTGGAGAAGTAGATCAGTGGAGGAGTACAACTGATACGTGAGGATGGCAGACGGCGACCCTGTGAAGCTAGCTAGGATGTTGGAGATACAATCTTGGTTTGACAACAAGGACCAACTAGCGGCGATGGCGACACCGATGTCCAAATATCTGTAACAGAGCGAAAAGGCGGCGATACTCCCAGAGGGAGTCGCGCCGGAGTACATAGAGCTGCTCCTCTGGGCCATGGAGCAAACAAATTCACCGAATCCGATCGTGAGGGAGCGATGGTGGGAGTATCGATCCCAGATGGAGCATCCACCAGAGATTGAAGGATCGAGCATCTACAGGGTGCCGTTTGTGAGGGTGTCCTGCCAGAGCGAGCCGGTGGAGTCTTCGTCGACCGAACCCAACTGCAAGAGGAGAAAAGCAGTTGGCACGACGATGCTTCCCCGCCATCGTCTCCCTCGCAGTTCACATCGTCTCACGGGGCGGCTGTCTGCCGCCGAGGAATAGGAGGGGGCTGCCCCCCCAGCCCAATAGTCGGGCAGGTTGTGAATTGTCAGGAGGAGCTTAGGGTTGTCAGTATTTGCAGGTTGTGAATTGTGTTTTGTGTTGTGTATTTTGAGAGTACTTTCATATATGAATGTCTTTTGAATTTCAGATTTGCAGTATTGAGCATATGAAGTATTTTATGAATTCTAGAGATCTATTTTTAGCACTTAAAAAATGTAGTTTCATAGGGGTATAAAAGTGCAGACAATGTGATTCTCAGAGAAGAAACTGCAAGTTTCAGTTTCAGATAAGAAACTGCAAGTTCCGTTTCAGATAAGAAACTGCAACTTTCAGAGGCAGAGCATTTATATTAACACGGCCTTTTCAAACAGGGTTAACATCATGTTGGAAGTTTTATTCATGGTCGAAAATGGAACTACCAGCCAGTTAACATCATGCTGATCAACATTCATGCATAGCACATCTTCATATGATGCACAGTCAAAATGCCCACACAATGTCGAGTGTGCGAAACACAGAGAAAATGAGGGACGAAGTTTTGGCAAGTGTTGGACGTGGTTTTGGGCTGCCCCGTCTAGGCTTTCATTTTTAACATGCGCAGCCCACGACCTCGGATGGGAGGTCCATAGGACTGTTTGTATTTTCTTAGGGCCGTCATGTATCGACCGGCCTATGGACCTCCCATCCGAGGTTTTATTTTTGGCAGCCCAATTTATGTATTTTTTTGAAGAAAACGCAGAGGTCTGTTCTATTTTTCTATATAAGAATAGGCACGCCAGGTCCAACTTATGTTTCCCTTCTAACTATATTATATATATTTAAATTATTTTATATATTATTATATTTTTTTATTGTCATCATATATTTAACAGATACTTACATATGTAAGAAAACAATATCCCACATCTTATTAACTTATAAAAATAATTTCTTAACAAATAAAATCCTGGATTGTTTTGGCACGAAAAGCCTAGAGATTGTGTACAAAAGCTTTGTAAGATTTAAGGACGAATGTAATAATATTACTTATTATTTAAATATATTTATAACAAAATGCTCAGCCCCTTTTTATTTTTTGATAACATTGCTGGCCCAACCCAACATTATAATTAGAATCAGCCCAGCAAAATCGTGTATTTCGAGAAAGTGCAAATGGCCTGTAATTTTTTAGGAAATAAAATAAATGGGCCGCATGGACGCTACATTATTTGTTCACCCAGCCCCGCTAACGGCTGTAATTCAAAAAAAAAGATCAAATTGACTGTAAATTCTACCGCGCAAAAAAAGACTGTAAATTCTGAAAAATGGGTTGAATATGTGCCACATTTTTGGAGGCTGAAATGTGGGCCAATAGGTCGAAGCCAACGCAAGTCGTTGTCAATTTAGTCAACAAATGATTCTGACATGTTAGCCGTTGGATTTACATCCAACGACCGGCATCCATCTTCAATCTCTCGTCTTCTTCCTCCAGTGCCGCCGGGACCACCTCCCGCCTCCTGCTGCTAGCAGCTCTGCTTAGCACGCTTCGCTATGAAGCGCTACTCCATCGTTGGCCAGGCCTTCCCTTCACCCCTCCAGACCTCCTGTTCTTCTCCACCGACTGCCGAACAACACCGCACTAGAACCAGTTAACCCTCGTACACCTCTCCGTCTGCGACTCTACTCCTGCGTCTTCCCATCTCCGGCTCGTTGCTGTCCGGGGCCTCGCCGTCGTCCACCACCTTGGATGCGCTCGGCGCGGCGTGGTCAACGTGGTCAACGAATGAAACCATCGGAAGTAGACTGTGCGTGGAGAGGCTGACAGCTGGGTCCACGGCCGCACACAAGGAAATGCCTCCTTATTACGCGCAAAATAATGATTCCTCCACCTGACATCTGAGACCCACCGGAAGGGCCTCTGTATTTGGCAAAAATAACGTGCCCCCCGCTAACATGTCGGACCCACCAGCTATCTTCGCACGCAAGGAAGTGCCTCCTTATTACGCACAAAAAATGAATACTCCCCCTGCCAGCTGGAACCCAGCATAGTGGGAGGCTGACTTGTGGGCCTACCAAGTTGACGGGGACGGAGGGCTTTGTCAACTTAGTCAATATGAACGATTCTAGCTCCTGTTACCGTACGATGTTCATCCAACGGTTGTAGTGCTTCTTCAACCTCTGGTCTTCTTGCTCCAGCCGCCCAAACCAGCGCCAGTCGTGCCGCGTGCTCCTGCCTCCCGTGGCCGGCTGTGATGCCGCGGAGGCCTCACCGCCCCCTACTACTCCCACCGCTGGCCAGGCCATCCCTCTACTCACCCACACCCCCTGTTATTCTGCGGCAACAGCAGCCTCACACCGCAGCCGAACCAGTGAACCCTCGTACTCCTCTTCGCGTGGCCATCCACTGCTGCGTCTTCCCCGGCTCCGAATCGTCCCCTTCCTAGTCCTCGCCGTCGTCCACCGCCGTGGTGCTCTCGGCGCGGCGTGGTCAACGTGGTCAAGGAACGACTTCCATCGGACGTGGACTGTACGTGGAGAGGCTGACAGCTGGGTCCACGGCCGCAGCAAGGAAGTGCCTCCTTATTACGCGCAAAATAATGATTCCTCGACCTGACAGCGGGGACCCACCGGACGGGCCACCGTATTTCGCGAAAAAAACGTTTCCCCTGACTACTGGGACCCAGCAGCTACATCTTCGCATGCAAGGAAGTGCGTCCGGGCAAAAAAAATGATTCGCCCCCCTGACTGCTGGGACCCACCAGCTACATCTTCGCACACAAGGAAGTGCGTCCGGGCAAAAAAAACGATTCGCCCCCCTGACTGCTAGGACCCACCAGCTACATCTTCGCACGCAAGGAAGTTCCTGACAGTCGGGACCCACCTGGTCGAAGCGTACGTAGCATTGTCATTCTGGTCGCGAACGTGTACGTACATATATACTGAAGGATGTAGAGGCGCGCACGTGTCGTAGTAGAGGCGCGTACGTGTCATAGTAGAGGCGCGCACGTAGCATGTACACATACGTACAACGGCCAGGGTGCAAGAAAGAAAATACGGCCACGTATGTGTACATACGGGCGGGGTCTCGAATGCCTACTCGCGCATACGTACGGCCATGGCTCGTGTACATGGCTGGGTCGGAATGGAGAAACAGCGTCGTCGTCGTGTTCATGGGGAGGCAACGGAATGCGTCGTGTTCATGGGGAGGCAACGGAGTGCGCCGTGTTCATGGGGAGGCAACGGAATGCGTCATGTTCATCGGGAGGCAACGGAACGCGTGGGAGCCAACCGGCTGGGTCGGAACAGAATGTGTGGTCGTGTTCATCGGGAGGGTTTGGACGGAAAAGGCGATGGAAACGAGGCCCGGTGTACCGCAAAACGGAGGAAACGGACCTCCTACGTTCGGAACGGGGTCCTGTTGATCGGGAGGGGTGTGGCGTACCGCAAAACGGAGGAAACGGACCTCCTACGGTCGAAACGGGGGTCCTGTTGATCGGGAGGGGTGTGGCGTACCGCAAAACAGAGGAAACGGACCTCCTACGGTCGAAACGGGGGTCATGTTGATCGGGAGGGGTGTGGCGTACCGCAAAATGGAGGAAACGGACCTCCTACGGTCGAAACGGGGGTCCTGTTAATCGGGAGGGTGTGGCGTACCGCAAAATGGACGAAACGGACCTCCTACGGTCGAAACGGGGGTCCTGTTGATCGGGAGGGGTGTGGCGTACCGCAAAATGGACGAAACGGACCTCCTACAGACGAAACGGGGGTCCTGTTGATCGGGAGGGGTGTGGCGTACCGCAAAACGGGACTCCACAGGATACTGTTCATCTCCACCGTCGACCTCCTCCAGCCTCCACGGGCTACCGTCGACCTCCTCCAGCCTCCACGGGCTCCTGTTCATCCAGCCTCCACCGCGCGCTACTCCACCGGCTACTGTTTAACCACCCCTCCACGGGCACCCCTCCACCATTTACTGTTCATCCAGCCCTCCACACCACGGGGTCCTGTTCATCCAGAGGCAACGCCACCGCTCACTGTTCATCCAATCCCCCCCCCCCCCCCCCGCAACGCTCACTGTTCATCCAATCGATCGGGTTCAGTTAACAGCCATCGATCGATCGCTCGGGTTCAGTAACGCGTAGCCTGCAGTGCAATCGCTCGGGTTCAGTTAGAGCCCAATGCCTCGCTCGGGTTCAGTTAGAGCCAACGCCTCGCACACACGCGCGTACGTGTACGAGAGAAACGCGCATCGCTCGGCCCCCGACCTCCCACCGTAACCGGGAACTCCCCGAACTTTTCCTCCCCCTTGCTTCTACCACGGTTTTTTCCGTCATGGACGACCCAAAGAATGTCATGCAGCTGCGTCTCCGGCCCACCCAGGACGAAAAGCCCATTTTCTGTCATGATTTTTTGTCATAGAAGTAGGAGCCCACCACATCTATGATGATACCGGGTTTTGTCACAATTATCGTCATACAAGTGTCATATGTATGACAGAATAAAATTCGTTCGGCCCAAAATGTCACGGATGTGTCTTTTTTTGGTAGTGCGGGGTGGCAGCAACAGCGGCCGGCAATAGCTGCCAACGAGCAGCGACGGTGCAGTGTGTGGTGCGTATTGCGCACACACCCAACAGGGACGCCACGCGCACTACACTACGTCAGGGACTGCACCACCGCTGCGGTGTAGCCTCCCAGCTGGAGCTGTCCTCTAATGACGGCGGAGGGCTGAGCGACGAAGATGGACCGATGCCATTGGCGATTGTGGGAGAAGCATACGAGATAAGCTACAAGAAGGGAGGGGAAAATGCGACGCAGGACTTGCCGGACGTGAGCATTTATATAGAAGGCCGATAAGCATTGGGGTTTTGGGGGATTTCTCCGTGTTGGGCGGGAAGCTTGCGTAGCTATTCGCGGGAACCTACGCGGTTACACGGGAACGGGCTCATGGACGATTCATTGGCGCCACTTTGATTCACCATTTGGCCAAAAGAATGCCCCCGCGCGCTGCTCAAGCTTGCGCTCAAAGCCGTTTGCGGCAGCGGGGTGACAATACATGCGAGAGGAGGATGAAATGACGCGTACACATACGGTTAATAATATTTTTTAATTACCTACTACACCCGTCCTGGTTTATAAGTCCTCTTTGTATTTTTGTGCCAAATTTTGACTAGAGATTTAACTAATAAAATACGAATGCATGTCGCAAGATACTATATTGTTGGATTCGTATTTGAACATAGTTTCCAATTATATAATTTTTATAACATGCATTAACATTTTGTTAGTCAAATTTAAGGTCAAAATATGGCACACAATATAAAGGGGACTAATAGACCAAGATGGAGGTAGTAGCACACGGTCGCTCTCTATGCAGCGTCGCAACTGCCTGCCGGCTTGTAGACGACCATTCCCTACGTGGTCAACTGCTCTATGCGTGTGGTTGCTCGTGGTTGAGGCGGTCGCGGTGCACTCTGCTCGCGTCCCGCCGCACGCGCTCTGCTCTCGCGTCCCTCCGCACGCTCTGCCCGTGTCCCTCCATGTGCGCTACCAGTGTTTGGGGCCGGCACACGATCACGTACGTTCGTGCTGCCATTATGCATGCGGTTGCGCCGGGCGTGGCGCCAGGTGCAGTTACCCGCTGCAAAAACTGCCATGTGGACGTGCTGAGAATCCAGGCGGCCCGGCCCCCATTTATTCCCACGGCCATTTACCTTCATCTCTTGCAGCACACGACACAATAAGCACACCCATGACAACACATATAGAGAGGACATCCAGTGGTTCCAATGGCACTCCATGTGGATCCAATGGCGCTCCCAGTGGCCACCGATGACAACAGGGGGCATTTCACCACGCATCACATAGTGGACACCCATGTGAGGGGGAAGGACCTCTCGGTGGTGTACACGAATGAGCCAATATCGATGGAGAGCTCCATCCAAACTATGTAGCAGTTGCTTGCTGAGGACAAGTACCAAGTGGTGACTTCGAACTCGAGTTCACCAGCGGTCGTGCCGGGCAAGATCAGAAGGTTGCCGTCGCCCAGTTGTGCGTGTGACATGACGTCCTCGTCTACCACTACCACCTAGCCACAAGGCCTTGTGATCGTTTCTCCAGGTTTATCAACAGCTCCGACTATAGTTTCTCTACGGTGGACACCACCAATGATCTAAAAGCGCTCAAGGTTTCGGGCTTGACCTGCCAGAATCTTGTCAACATCCATGACCACTACAAGGTCTGGGGCAGCACCAACAACAAACATAACTCCCTGGTTGACCTCGTCTCGGCCATCATCGGCCCCTACTACATGAAGATGAAGGATGAGAGCAAGAAGGACAAGAACGCCTGGCACAGTTCCTGGCATCAGAGACTGGATGAAGAACACGTCAAGTACGTGGCCAAGGACGTGTACACAAGCTACGATATGTACATGCGTATCGTTAACATGAGGAAGTGTCTTCGTCCTGCCCCAAACGTAGGATTGAGCCACAGAGCAGTGGCGGGAGTGTCACAAAAAGTAGATGACTAGGCGATCATTTCTCCTCGTATAAAATGCATGCAATTGTTTATTGAGGTGTGTACGAATGATCTGTATAGTCACTTATGTAATTGGATGTTTATTTTAGTTATATATATGTTGTTATTTTGTAGAGAGAGCAAATCACACGACTTATTAGCAGCAATCGTCTGTTTTATTATTGGTCTTCGCACACATTTCTGATTACGGACCTCTTTGCCGCGTATCACACACATCTTGTTCAGTTGAACTGTTTCTGTTGTCTTGGCTCATCGCAAATAGTTCATCTGAGTGAAGTGTATGCCCTCCATCGCACACACCTTGATCTGGCTGACCGTCTCTATTGTGTTGCCTAATCCAACATAGTTCATCCTCGTGAACTATATGTCGTATATCGCACACACCCTCATCTGACTGACCATTTCTGTTGTTCTAGATCATCGCAAATAGTTCTTATGGATTAACTGTATGCCACACATCGCACACGCATCTATGATCTGAATCGTGTTTGATGTCTACGCAATCGCAAACAGTTCGTCTCATTTTTGATGGTTTTCTTACACCATCGTTTGTGATTAATGCATCGCACACAGTTTCGTCGAAGGGTCTATGATTGGACTGTCGTGTTTGGACCATCCTGTAGTAGTGATGGCCCCCTATCTCGAGGCCATACCTATGCCGTTGGACTTCACGAGGCACTTCCCGTTCGTGCCGTAGGAGTTCAAGCTAAAGGCGAACACCAGCTGCTTCTGGAGGGTCACTGTCCGGCTGTTGAATGGGAGGGTAACCCTCGATCAGGGTTGGGCCACCTTCGCCGCCATCCATCAGATCAAGATAGGCTTCATGGTGACCTTCAAGTTGCTCACTCCTGACATGCTGAAGGTCATCATCTTCAACGAGATGGCATTGAAGTGGTGACCAGGTGCGGGAGGCACGACAATGCCTTCGCCGTGAACGCCTAGGACAGCCCCTAGTATGCTCTAGTTGCTTTGGTTTAATATCGAACTGCTTTACGTTTGAACTTATCTGTTAAAGTGTGGCACAATGTTTATAACTGCTTAGTACTACTATGTTCTGTTGTGTATGTTCTTCCTCACGCCGCTGTGTGCTGGTAACCTCACCACCACACCGAAGGGTTTATCAGACAATAGGCGTTGCATGCAACCAAGCAGCATGCCTTGTGTGTGCGCGTACAAAAGCAGGCAACCAAACACCATGCACTAAGCTAGCTCCTAATGCATGAGAGCTAAATACGGGCAACCAAATAGGTTGCAGATGTTGGTTTAGAGGCTGCATTTGCTCACACAACCTCATATGAGCCAGGCTTGAGCTAGTCAGGCCCGGTCACTATGGCTGCCAAAGACGCCCTATGTGATTTAGGTGCTAGCATTTCCACAATTCTAAAATCTCTATGTGATGTGCTATGTTTTACCGATATGGATGAATGTTCTCTTAATTTGCACTTGGCCGATTCTACTATTAAAAAGCCTTTGGGTAGGATTAATGATGTTCTTATTCTTGCAAATAGGAACTATGTGCCCGTTGATTTTATTGCACTTGACATTGATTGCAATCCGTCTTGTCCCATAATACTTGGTAGACCGTTCTTACGAACCATAGGTGTCGTAATAGACATGAAAGAAGGGAATATAAAATTTCAGTTTCCATTAAAGAAGAGTATGGAACACTTCCGTAGAACTATAATTAA
Source organism: Aegilops tauschii subsp. strangulata (assembly GCF_002575655.3). NCBI lineage: Eukaryota > Viridiplantae > Streptophyta > Magnoliopsida > Poales > Poaceae > Aegilops > Aegilops tauschii. The sequence continues at coordinate 329,375,107 of NC_053040.3, forward strand.
GCCACCATGTGAATCAATCATGAGGGCCACCTATGCAACAAAAACCAATGATGACAATACTTGAAACTATCCATTATGCCTAGCTAGGGGCGTAAAACAATAGCGCTAGTTGGGAGGCAACCCAATAGTTATATTAATTTTCTTGTTTATTTTTATGTTTTCTTGTGTTCACACAATTATGCTAATGTTATGAGTGTGTTTTTATGTTTTAATTAGTGTTTGTGCCAAGTAAAGCCTTCAGGATGGTTTGGATGATAGTTGACTTGATTCTATGGAAAAACAGAAACTTTTGTTCCCAGTTCTGGAATTTTGTAAATTCACAGAAACGTGATTTTGCTCTAAAGTTTTTACACATAATTTATATACAAATTGCGCACGTTGTCCTATTTTTCAGAATTTTTAGAGTTACAGAAGTATGGTCAATGTTCAGATTACTATGGACTGTTCTATTTTTAACAGATTCTGTTTTTGTTGCATTGTTTGCTTATTTTGATGAATCTATGGATTGTATCGGGGGGTATAAGCCATTGTAAAGTTGGAATATAGTAGGTATAATGCAATAATAAAATATGAATGGGTTTGCAATAGTACTTAAAGTGGTGATTTGCTTTACTATACTAACGGATCTCACGAAGGTTTCGTTAAGTTTTGTGTGATTGAAGTTTTCAAGTTTTGGGTGAGATCATGATGGAGGAAGGAATAAGGAGTGGCAAGCGCCTAAGATTGGGGATGCCCGAGGCACCCCAAGGTAATATTCAAGGACTCCCAAGCACCTATGCTTGGGGATACCCAGGAAGGCATCCCCTCTTTCTTCTAATGACCATCAGTAATTTTACTTGGAGCTATATTTTATTCGTCACATATCATGAGTTTTGCTTGGAGCGTCGTGTATTATATGAGTCTTTGCTTTGTTAGCTTTTTAGTTTGTCACAATCATTCTTGCTGAACACACCTTTTTGAGAGAGTCACACGTTTATCTTGATTTCTTAGAATGCTCTAAGTGCTTCACTTAATTTTTTTGAGCTAGGCACTTGCTATAGTGCTTCACTTAAATCTTTTTTAGCACGACGGTGATTATATTTTAAAGAAATACTTGCAATCTCATGCTTCACTTATATCTTTTTGAGAGTTGATAAATTTTGAAGAAATACTTGCACTCTCATGCTTCGCTTATATCTTTTTGAGAGTTGATAATAGTAATGGTAATTTGGACAAGATATGAATTTGGTCCCAAATTGGTGAATATTCAAGAGGGATATAATAAAAACTTTCATGAAAGATCATTGGATATGATAAGTTTGATTCCTTGCAATAGTTTTGCGATTTGGAGATGATAATATGTGAGTCATGTTAGTGAGTAATTGTGGTTTAGTAAGAATATTGGTGTTAAGGTTTGTGATTCCCTATGCAAGCACGTAAGTCAATAGTTATGCAACGAAGTTATATCCTACTTATGGTGCATTATTCAGTGCTAGTTATGTTCAATGCGTGTTTATGATCATTTTTGTTTTTTAGTTGGTCACTTCTCAATCTATTTGATAGCCTTCATTTGCACTAAGCGGGAATGCTGCTTGTGCATCAAATTCTTTAAACCCAAAGTTGTCCAATGAGTCCGCCATACCTACCTATATGCGGTATTTCCATGCCATTCTAAGTAAATTTGCCAATGCCAACTCTAATCATTCAAAATAATTTTCTATTTTGTGTGCCCGTACTGCTCATGTGGCGGTAGGGGGTGGCCAATGTTTTCCATGCTAGGCGGGTTATTCTCATGATGAGTGTTTATTCATTTGTCATTGCACGAGAGTGTGGCAGGTAATAGGGATGCCAGTCTCGAAATAAAAAAATTATATGATGATAATAATAAATTCCTTGGAAAGTGATGGTATGGAAGGCACCCATGGAGACGGCTAGCCATGGCTTGTGAAAAGAAAGGTGGAAAAGAAATAAACTTTATTTTCTGTTTGGGAACCGCCTATAATGTATCTAGCATATAAGATATTGGGAACTTTCGGTCATAGCGTTGACAGAAAAAGCATGCCTCTCAAAATAATTCTATCTCTCAATTTAAGATTTGAGCTCTGGCCCCACTGCAAATCTCTACTTCCCTCTGCGAAGGGCCTATCTATTTACTTTTATGCAATTTTTATTTTTATTGTTGAGTCTCCATCTTCTCTTATAAAGCACCAACTAGGGAACACGTCATACTTGTGCATTGGATGTAGATAATGTTGAGTGTCTTTCATGAATGGATCAATGATTAAGCATAATGGGCTAGGGATAACTTTATTTAGCATTGATATTTTAAAATACATGGTTGCTTGTTGGTATGCTTGAGTATTGATGTCTTCATGTCAAATTATAGACTATTGCTTTGAATCATTCAAGTCCAAATGTCCATGCTACAAAAGAAAATTATATGATGAATATGATAGGTAGCATTCCACATCAAAAATTCTGTTTTTACCATTTACCTACTCGAGGACGAGCAGGAATTAAGCTTGGGGATGCTTGATACGTCTCCAATGTATCTATAATTTTTTATTGTTCCATGTTATTATAGTATCAATCTTGGATGTTTTACCCAGTCAAAAAAAATCTTGGATGTTTTATATACATTTACAAGCAACTATATATAATTTGTTGGGACTAACCTATTAACTTAGTGCCAAGAGCGAGTTGTTGTTTTTCACTTGTTTTTGGTTTTGCAGAATATCAGTACCAAACAAAGTCCAAATGCCACGAAACTTTTTGGACATTTTTTTTCTGGACATAAGAGACCCTGGCTTCAGGGGGACGAGAAGATGGGGCTGTGGCCCATGAGGCACCAGGGCATGCCCTGGTGGCTTGTCGGGCCCACGTGGCTCCATTTGACCTAACTTCGCCTCTATAAATTCTCTAAAATTGGGAAACCAACAAGGGAGTCCAAGAAATACTTTGTCCGCCATCGCAAGCCTCTGTTCTCGAGAGATCCCATCCGGGGACATTTTTCGGTACTCCGCTGGAGGGGGAGTCAATCACAGAGAGCCTCTACATCAACCTTGCTGCCCATCCGATGATGCGTGAGTAGTTTACCACAGACCTACCGTGTCCATGGTTAGTAGCTAGATGGATTCTTCTCTCTCGATGTTCTTCAATACAATGTTCTCCATGATGTTCTTGGAGTTCTATTCGAGGTAATCACTTTTGTGGTGTGTTTGTTGGGATTCGATGAACTGTGAGTTTATGATCAGATCTATCCATGTATATTATTTGAGTTTTCTCTGAACTCTTTTATGCATGATTACTATAGCTTCATATTTCTCCCCGATCTATTGATTTGGTTTGGCCAACTAGATTGATTTATCTTGCAATGGGAGAGGTGCTTTGTAATGGGTTCGATGTTGTGGTGCTCAATCCCAGTGACAGAAAGGGACATGAAACGTATGTATCATTGCCATTAAGGATAAAAAGATGGGGTTTATTAATACGTGAGTTTATCTTGTCTACATCATGTCATCTAGCTTAAGGCGTTATTTCGTTCTTTCTGAACTTAATACTCTAGATGCATGCTGGATAGCAGTTTATGTGTGGAGTAATAGTAGTAGATGCAGAATCATTTTGGTCTACTTATCTCGGACGTGATGCCTATGTATGATCATTGCCTTGGATATCGTCATATTTTTTTGCTTTTCTATCAATTGCCCAATAGTAATTTGTCTACCCGCCGTATGCTATTTTCAATGAGAGAAGCCTCTAGTGAAAACTATGGCCCCCGGGTCTATCTTTTATCATATATTAAAACCAAAAATACGTTGTTGTGTTTTTACTTTATTTATTTTCTTTTATATTTTTATCTGATCTATCTATCAAATACTCCCTCCGTTCGGAAATACTTGTCATCAAAATGAATAAAAGGGGATGTATCTAGATGTATTTTAGTTCTAGATACATCCTTTTTTTCCATTTTGATGACAAGTATTTTCGGACGGAGGGAGTACCATACAGTTTAATCTTGCTCGTAACCGTCAAGGGATTGACAAACCCTTGTTCGCATTGGGTTGCAAGGATTCATTGTTTGTGTGCAGGTGCTGCTAATGAGGTGTTGCTTGGTTCTCCTACTGGATTGATAACCTTGGTTCTTAACTGAGGGAAATACCTATTTCTATTGTATTGCATCATCCTCTCCTCTTCGGGGAAATCCCAATGCAGTTCACAAGTAGCAGATCCTCATCTTCATTCATCACAAACTCATCAGCCTCATCAAGAACCACCTCAAAGTTGAATGCTTGAGCTTCCCTTGTACAAAGACAAAATATGTTTCCAACAATCCTTTGCACGAGAGAAGGGATGCGAGTGAGCTAGATCTTCGGGAGGCACCACAGGTTGGAGGATGAACTAGGCAGAGTGATTTTATTGATTGTCCGCCTCATCTCTTGGCGTAAGGTTGTTTGGATCATGCGGATAGTAACCTTGCTCGATGATTCTCCAAAGATTTGTTGAGTTGTGATTCAAATGAGACTTGATACAAAAAACCCAATTAGCAAAATCACTCTTCACAAGCTTAGGACGAGGGCCAATGTTGTTAATATGAGGTGTGGGTACTGGCCCTCCATAGACCGGGGGAGGGGGAACCGAGGCATGGCTTCCCGTCCCATTCTTGCCAGGAGGGGAGGAGGTTTGAGAACCTTTAGATGCTTCCTTACTAGAATTAGCCTCGGACTTTGATGCGGTGGGATTAGCCACTTGCAATAGACCAGTAGAAGTTTTCAACTCCTCAAGGAGTTCTTTAAGCATGGAATTGACTTCGGCCGTCATAGACGTCTCAAGTGAAGCGATAGCTTCATTTAAGTCGTCTCGGGTGACTGAAATCATCTCCATGACCTCAGGTACTTCATCAACCCTTTCCTTGTCATGAACCATACTCTTCGGGTAGTAAAACCCTTAATAAAGAGATGAGGCTCTGATACCAATTGAAAGGATTGATATGGTTGACTAGAGGGGGTGAATAGGAAACTACCAATTTTTAGCTTTTCTTAAAAAAATAGGTTGAGCAACAAATAGGTTGACTAGATGTGCAACTAGGTGGCAACCTATATGATTCTAGCAACAACAACACAAGCAAGCAAAGGATAAAACACAACGATAGCTTGCACAAAGTAAAGGTAAGAAGTAACCACAAGTGGAGCCGCTGAAGACGAGGATGTGTTACTAAAGTTCCTTCCCTTTAAGGGGAAGTACGTCTCCATTGGAGTAGTGTGGAGGCACAATGCTCCCCAAGAAGCCACTAGGGCCACCATATTCTCCTCACGCCCTCGCACAATGCAAGATGCCGTGATTCCACTAGTGGTTCCCTTGAAGGCGGCAACCGGACCTTTACAAACAAGGTTGGGACAATCTCCACAACCGAATTGGAGGCTCCCAACACCACCACGAAGCACCACAATGGAATGTGGTTCCGAGGTGACCTCAACCGTCTAGGGTGCTCAAACACCCAAGAGTAACAAGATCCGCAAGGGATTAGTAGGGGGAATCAAATTTCTCTTGGTGGAAGTGTAGATCTAGGCCTTCTCAACCAATCCCTAGGAAATCAACAAGTTTGATTGGCCAGGGAGACAGATCGGGCGAAAATGAGCTTGTGAGCAACAATGGAGCTTGGGGCAGGAATAAGTGAGTCCACTTGAAGAAGAAGACTCACTTATATAGTGGGGGATAGATTCCAACCGTTATGCCCCTTCAGCCCGTGCACAAGCGGTAGTACAGCGAAGGCGAGCGATACTTCGCTGGCATTGAAGATCCAGTAGTTGCATTCAACCGAACAAGTCAGGGAGGCGGTAGTGCTGCCGGAGCGGTACTACCACTCCCACCAGCGGTACAACCGCTTAGTGTTGAGCAACGAGTACAACAGCGGTACTAGAGGAGGACAGCGCGGTAGTGCCGCATGGAGCGGTACTACCGCTGGCTACTGCCGCTCTACTTCCGCTCGAAGGACAAAGCAGTCTAGAGGACTAAAAATAAGCGGTACTCCCAGCGGTAGTGGAAAATTGGTAGTTCCGCTTAACTATTAGATGCCCAATGAATCTGCGGTAGTGGTGTGGTAGTCAGGGCCGCAGTACCGCTGGAGTAGTACTACCGCGTTGAACTACCGCTCATTTATAGAGCACTAAAAATAGGGAGAAGTCCTAGTAGTACTAAACTGTGGCAGTAATGCTGGAGCGGTACTACCGTGCTGCAGAGCGGTACTACTGCTTATGTCCACAAGAAGGCCCATGCACAAGGGAGGACAAGGTCCAAAGCCGGGAAGGAAAGAGGGTGCAAAAATACTATGTATGTATTGATTCCACCGAAACCTTTCCAAAGCAGACCCCCTCTTAATAGTATGGTGATCCTACGACTCAAATCCACCGAAAATGAAACGCAAGAAAAACACTGTCTTTGCAATAGCTCCGAGGGGCACGAATCGTCTTGTGCCATATAATAGATTCTCTGAAATGCTCAATGCACACGATTAGTCCACAAAAGCATTTTCATCAATCACCAAAACCACTAAGGGAGAAATATGCCCTAACAGGATGCTACACCCATAATTTGCCCGCGCCTAAATAAAGTTTAGGAAGCATTAAAGAGAAAGGGATATGAGGATTTAGCTCCTCCGACTTTAAAACCACTACCCAAGGGGTTGAGGTATGAGTTTATGGATAATACAGAAAGATTTCCTACTATTGCTAACGCTGACCTTTTAGGTAAATATAAATAAAAACTCTTAGAAGTAATGAGTAAGCATCGAAAGGCTTTTGGCTATTCAATCCAAGATGTAAAAGGGATACATCCTTCTATATATTCTCATGCAATACCTATTGAAGAAGGGGCTAAGCCGATTATTGAGAGCCAAAGGAGACTTCATTCGGAGTCCAAGAACATGGTAAGAAAAGAAATAATATGTCTCCTTGATGTAGGGGTAATTTATCCCATATCTGATAGCAAATGGGTAAGTCCGGTCCATTGCATTCCAAAGATTCCTTGGTAACTAACAAAAAAAATGACCTAGTCCCTACTAGGGCTGTTATTGAATATGTAATGTGTGTTGATTTCATGAAACTAAACAAATATATGAAGAAGGATCACTATCCATTGCCATTTATAAATGAGATATTGGAGATATTGGCTAACAATCCTTATTTTTGTTACCTTGATGGGTATTCTGGGTTCTCTCATACGGTACATATTCATATCATAGAATGCCATTTGGTCTATGTAATGGACCACCCTCATTTCAAAAATACATATCTAAAATCTTTCCTCATTATATTGAAAATATTGTTGCAGTGTTCATGGACAGTTTTTCTGTTCAAGGCACATCCTTTGATATCTCTATAATCTCACAAAGGTTTTGCAGAGATGTGAGAAAACAGGTTTGGTGTTGAATTGGGCAATGATTCATTTCATGGCCAGTTAAGGTGTTGCGTTGGGACATAGAGTCTCAGGAAAGAGTATTGAGATAGACCAAGATAGAACAGAGGTAATAGAAAATCTACCTTACCCTCAAGATGGGAAGGGTATGCAAACTTTTATGGGACATGCTAGCTTCTATAAAAGATTTATCAAAGATTTCTCCAAAATATCTAAACCTTTGATTGACCTGTTGCACAAAGATGTGCCTTATTCTTTTGATAAGATTTGTATGCGGGCTTATGAAAAATTAAGAGATGCCTTGATCACAACCCCCATCATCAAACCTGCAAAGTGGGATGAGCCCTTCGAGATCATGTGTGACACTGAAAATTATGTTGTTGGTGTTGTTCTAGGATAGCGGGCTGATAGAAAACTTAACGTGATCTTTTATGCTAGCAGGAGTTTGGACGAAGACCAAGTACACTTGGTAACTACTGAAAAAGAATTGCTAGCTGTTGTTTTTGCCTGTGACAAATTTTGTTCTTATATCATTAATTCAAAAGTGATAGTCCACATTGATCACCGTGCTTTACGTTACCTCGTGGCAAAGAAGGATGCTAAACCCTGGTTGATTAGGTGGACATTACTACTTTTGGAATTTGATTTGCAGATAGTAGACCGCAAAGGGGAGGACAACCCAGTAACAGACCACCTATCACGCATGGAAAGAATACCTTATGATCGAATACCTATAAATGAATCCTTCCCATGTGAGAGCTTGGCTATGATTAAAACGTTGGTTTGCATATTATGCTAACTTGTAGGAAAGTACATGTCGCTCAATATGAGTTATCATCAAAGGAAAAAAGTTCTTCAGTGATATGAAGTATTACTTTTGGGATGACCCATTTCTCTATTGTCATGGACCAAATGGCATGATAAGGCGTTGTGCCTAGAGCATGAAATGAATGCTATTCTGAAAGGGTGCCATAGTAGCCCTTATGCAGGACACCATGCTGGAGATAGAATTTCCGCAAGGTGCTTCAATCAGTATGTTACTCGACTACACTCTTTAGAGATGCTCACATGTTTGTTAAAAATTGTGACGTGTGTCAACGCACAGGTAACACTTGAAGCAGACAAGAAATGCCTATGAACTACAGTCTAGTTTGTGAAACTTTTGATGTTTGGGGATTGGACTATTTAGGACCTTTTCCTGTCTCGGATGGGTACACTCATATTCTTGTGGTTGTAGATTATGTTACAAACTGTGTTGAAGCTCTTCCAAGCAAGCATGCAGATTCAGCTAATTGGTTGAAGATGATAAAAGACATCATTTTTACCCAGGTTCTAAGTTCCTAAGATTCTTATCACTGATGGTGGATCTCATTTTATACAGGGAATATTTAGAAGAGTACTTCGTAAGTACGGGGTGACTCACCGAATAGCTTCACCGTATCATCCAAAAACTAGTGGGCAAGTGGAACTCTCTTACAGGGAAATAAAGACAATACTGCAAAAGACGATGCAGAAGTCTAGGAAGGATTGGGCAGCAAAGCTGAATGAAACACTCTGGGCCTACCGCACTGCCTATAAGAATCCCATGAGGATGTCACCATAAAAAATGGTGTACGGTAAGGCTTGTCATCTACCTTTATAATTGGAGCATAAAGTTTTTTGGGCAATACAAATATCAATGTCAATCTTAAAGAACCTGGAGGAAAAAGGTTGTTGGATATGCATGCTCTATGTGAACTTCGTAATAGTGCTTACGAGAGCGCTAGGTTGTTCAAAGAAAAGGTTAAAATGTGTCATGATCGTAAGATACTGAAATGAACCTTCATTGCGGGGGACAAGGTCCATCTATTTAACTCCCATCTCAAGTTGTTTCCATGGAAGCTTAGGTCTCGCTGGGAGGGGCTTATGAGATAGAAGATGAAAGTGCATGGTGCCATATGGGCCGTCCAATTTGATTCCAGCATGTTGTAACTTCCGGCCAATGTATGGCCCATGACATCTTTTGGCCCATATGAGGCCCTTTGTAAATCTTGGCCCATAAACGGCGTGTGGTGAAACTAGCCCATAATGAACAGTATATCGCTTTATACCCATTACCGACCCATTATTCCATTGGGCCGTTTCAGCTCGTGTTGGCCTTCTAAGGGCCCATTTATTATTGGGCTCATTTTCGGCATTCGATTACTTATGGTCTGTTACTGGCCTGTTCCGCTTGTGGGCCATATTCAGCCCGTGGTTAAAGTCGGCCCATTTGTGGCCCTTTAATCCGTAGGGCCGTTTTCATAGCATCATCAAATATGGCCCATTAACGACCCGTTATGCTGTAACATTCCCAGCATCACCCTACAGTGATCTCCTCTTAATCATGACAAGTCATCATCATTGCAATGCTTGATCACAGTGGTGAAACATCGTATTTCAAAATCCTTATCTGAATTCAAATTCAAATGCAAGTGGAATATGAAGTTGCTCAAATATTGCTGCAAAAATGTTCATCATTTGTCAAAAATTCCAAAACAACTTGTTGTTAAGGAAAACAACATCACCATCAAGTCAAAGTGGGGCAAAGCATTTAAATCAGTGCCAAAACAACATTATAAGTGTCTAAATTCATTTTTGAAAAATGCCAAAGGATTCCAAAATTTCCCAAACATTATGTGGCAATGAGGAATATACCATAGTATTTATGTGACCAAGGTTCACATTTTTACTAAGTCATTTGATGGCTCAAATCATTGCAAAACTATCTCTGGAAATAAAGCAGAGATAAAAATAGAAAGAAGGGCCTAGACTACTGCTGGGGACTGGGCCTAAGTGCACAGTGCCTGGAGCCCAGCCCACCACGCTCTCCTCCTCCTCCCCCTGTTCTCTGTTCAAGCGACTGAGGCACGGCCGCCGTCGCCGCCGAACCCACCTCGCTGACCATGCCGCTACAGGCGCCGCGGGTGGATAAAGATCCACCTCTCCTCCCCCCTGGCCTCCTCATCCATTCGCCCCCTCCTCCTCGCTCTCCCTCGCTCGCTCCGCTCCTCCTCCTTTCCAGATCCTCCGCACCGAGCGGAATTGCCGCCGTCCTGCGTCACCACCGCGGCCACCGGCACCGCTCTGGCCGCTCGCGTTGTCCAGGAGAGCCGCCTTCGTCCTCCCGTTTGCCTGGAGCCTTCAGGTGGAGCTGGGGACCTCTACAGCTACCGAACGCCGCCGCCCCCTTCCGTCTCTGCTCCGACGCGTGCCGGCGACCTCGAGCACCTCTGCTACTCCTAAGCTATCACGGGCCTGCTTGCGTGCCGCACGGTGAGCTCCTCCGCCTCCTGTTCCTCCCTGTTAATCCCCTAGCGCGTCATAGCTAGCTCGCCATCATGCCCGAGCTCTGGTCGCCGTTGTGTGCCTTGCCGTCGTAGCCACGCTCACTGATGAGCTCGCTCGAGCTCGCAGTCGTGCTCAGCACATGCGTAGGGCTCCGTAGCGCTAGCTAGCTCGCTCCGCCGTGCTGGGTATAGCCGGATCCGCTTGTGCCCGAACTCCGGCGCCGCCTTTGCCGCTTGCCGGCACCGTCTCCGGCCTTTTCCGGCCGGGCCACCACCGCAGTTCGACGCGCGCTGCTCCGCTCGTTCGAACGCACCCTAGCGCGCGCGAAATGGTCGCCCGTAGGCGAAATCCGACGAGGCCCGAGGACCTCCGCCGCATTTTGGCGTCGCCGGTGTCGAGCCGCCGGCCACCGCCGACGTGGCACACCTGGGGCCACCCCAAGGTCACTGCCAGCGGGCCCCGCGGGCCCCAGTTGACTGGGTTGACCCAGTCAACTGCTGACTGGGCTGCCCGGTGATACTGACGTGTGGGCCCCCCTTCGGTTAATTATCCAAATAAACATTTTAATAATTAAAACTAATTAGTTTAGTTAAATAGACAGTGACAGGTGGGCCCAGTAGTTTTACTAACTAAATTAGATTAGTTTGAACTCTGTTTAACCCACTGTCTATGACAGGTGGGTCCCCCGTGTCAGTTTTGACCAGTCAACCGCACTATTGACTGTTGACATCACACATACGTCATGCTGACGTCATCCCATACTGTTCTGGATAATGTTGGATTTAAATAAATAATTAAAATCAGAAAATGATTAAAACTTTGAAAATTAATAGAAAATAATCTGTATCTCGGATGAAAAAGTTTTATACATGAAAGTTGCTCAGAACGACGAGACGAATCCGAATACGCGGTCCGTTTACCTATCAGATGCCTCTAACTATCTGAACATGGAACGTTCCCCCTCCGGTCATCTGTCTGACACAGGTCCGGAACCGGGAACACCTTCCCGGCTGAATTCCCCCTTCACCTATATCCTGTAGCCATACGTTCGGTCACACCCGGCACAACATATTGCCACGTTATGCTTTGTGATGCTATGTTTGCTTTATATTTACTGTTCCTTCCCCCTCTTCTCTCCGGTAGACCCCGAGACCGATGCTCCCCCTGTGATCGACTATCTCGACGATGACCCCTCCTTGCCAGAGCAACCAGGCAAGCCCCCCCCTTGATCACCAGATATCGCCTATTCTTCTCTATACTGCTTGCATTAGAGTAGTGTAGCATGTTACTGCTTTCCGTTAATCCTATCCTGATGCATAGCCTGTCATTGTTGCTACAGTTGTTACCCTTACCTGCTATCCTACTGCTTAGTATAGGATGCTAGTGTTCCATCAGTGGCCCTACACTCTTGTCCGTCTGCCATGCTATACTACTGGGCCGTGATCACTTCGGGAGGTGATCATGGGTATATACTATATACTTTATATACATGACACATGTGGTGACTAAAGTCAGGTCGGCTCGTTGAGTACCCACAAGTGATTCTGATGAGGGGGCTGAAAGGACAGGTGGCTCCATCCCGGTAGAGGTGGGCCTGGGTTCCTGACGGCCCCCGACTGTTACTTTATGGTGGAGCGACAGGGCAGGTTGAGACCACCTAGGAGAGAGGTGCGCCTGGCCCTGGTCGGCGTTCGCGGATACTTAACACGCTTAACGAGATCTTGGTATTTGATCTGAGTCTGGCCATTTGGTCTATACGCACTAACCAACTACGCGGGAACAGTTATTGGCACTCGGCGCCGTGGTATCAGCCGAAGCTCTTTTTGACGCCAGTGACTGAGTGGCGCACGCCGCATTGGACCGTAAGCTCGCGCTTGTATTAAGGGGGCTAAGGGGGCTAGGTCTGCTTCCGGCCGCGTACGCAACGTGCAGGTGTGCAATGGGCGATGGGCCCAGACGCCTGCACGCATAGGATTTAGACCGGCGTGCTGACCTCTCTGTTGAGCCTAGGTGGGGCTGCGACATGTTGATCTTCCGAGGCCGGGCATGACCTAGGAAAGTGTGCCCAGCCAAATGGGATCGAGCGTGTTGGGTTATGTGGTGCACCCCTGCAGGGAAGTTTATCTATTCGAATAGCCGTGTCCCTCGGTAAAAGGATGACCCGGAGTTGTACCTTGACCTTATGACAACTAGAACCGGATACTTAATAAAACACACCCTTCCAAGTGCCAGATATAACCCGGTGATCGCTCTCTAACAGGGCGGCCAGGAGGGGATCGCCGGGTAGGATTATGCTATGCGATGCTACTTGGTGAACTTACCATCTATTCTCTTCTACATGCTGCAAGATGGAGGTGGCCTGAAGCATAGTCTTCGACAGGATTAGCTATCCCCCTCTTATTCTGGCATTCTGCAGTTCAGTCCACCGATATGGCCCTTTACACATATACCCATGCATATGTAGTGTAGCTCCTTGCTTGTGAGTACTTTGGATGAGTACTCACGGTTGCTTTTCTCCCTCTTTTCCCCCTTTCCCTTCTACCTGGTTATCGCAACCAGATGCTGGAGTCCAGGAGCTAGAGATCCCGAGGATGATTCTACGTGGAGTTCAGCTTCGAGGAGTAGTTAGGAGGTCCTAGGCAGGAGGCCTTGCCTTTTCGATCGCTGCTACTTTTGTGCTAGCCTTCTTAAGGCAATCTTGTTTAACTTATGTCTGTACTCAGATATTATTGCTTCCGCTGACTCGTGTGTTTTCGAGCTTATGTATTCGAGCCTTCGAGGCCCCTGGCTTGTATTATGATGCTTGTATGACTTTATTTTTTATTTTTAGAGTTGTGTTGTGATATCTTCCCGTGAGTCCCTGATCTTGATCATACATGTTGCGTGTATGATTAGTGTATGATTAAATCGGGGGCGTCACAAGTTGGTATCAGAGCTGACTGCCTGTAGGAATCCCCCATTCCAACTCCTTGGTCAAAGTTGAGTCTAGTCATTGAAAAACTTTTACTAACATGGCTGTGCGGCTTATGGGCCCACGTCACCATTGGGTGGTAGTAGGATCTTTTATTCCTCAACCTTTACTCTGGGACTCTGAACTCTCTTCTATTCGGGTTAAACGATTTTGCTAAAATCTAACTTTAGGTTCTCGAAAATACTTTCTCTCGGAGAGCCCCTTCAGTCCAGATGATCCCCGACTGCACCAGAAGATTTCGAAGTTACTCCCCGATACTCTTTCGAGACTTTGTGCTTGTTGCTTTTGCAATTCCCTACCACTGATCTATCCCTATGGATAAATACTTACACCCGTCGTTCTTAATTCTATTCCAAGTTGATCTTGTTAATACAAGATGCCCCGAACCGCTCTCCGTTGTTCCAAGAATCCTTTGAGCTTACTGCTATACAGTTCTTGCCTCATGAATACCCTTACGGATAATTCCTTCGCTTATCGAGTATCCGCTCTTTCCCAGTTGTTCATGTGTTTCACAATTTTTTTCGAAAAACCATTTGATCTTCCAAAAATCCCGAGCATCCTCTTGCTCTTGAAATTCTTGCTTGCTTGAATTATGGTTAATCCCTTAAGTCTGGTAATCTTATTGGCATCCTTTGTCAAATATCATTTTGAGTCCATTGATTCAATATGTTGCGAATGCTCGCAATCCTCAATCATATCCTAGAATTCATCCTTCCAGCTCAGACGTCATTTTTTAACATGAACTGGTTCTCGACCAACCGAATAGCCGTCGGTTGTACCCGTAAGTTTACTCAACTTATCCATCCTCAATCAGAGCGTTTGCTTCTGATCTCTTGATTTGGAAATCACAATTCCTTTGCATTTGAGATTTGAATTAGTTAGTTATTCCCATAATCTGATGCCTTTGCATTCTTTCTTCCTGTGATTGAGTACCGATACTCACATCAGCTCTGTTGTGGATCGCCCGATCCATTGTTGGATTTTTATTCGACAGTGTCCTTCATATTCAATCACCTTGATAAGTTCTTCCCTCATACATAATGCCTTCGGTAAATTGTATCCTCTCCTTTTGTCACCCATGCTCTACTATCGAGCTTGTGTTATTTACTATTGAAGCTTGTGGTATATGTTCCCAATATGACCCTAAGGGTTGAACCTATGCCTTTCTAGATCCGGGTAAACCCGAGAGCTATCACGAGTCATACTCTTCTGGAGTTTTGCTAGATAAAATTTAAACATTACAACTTCTTCGAAAATGAGAAGTGAATGAAAGGGTATGCATTGGAGAAGTGGGAGTCGACCTTGAACTTTGTGTTCATGCCCATGGACACGATGTAGATCCTACCATAGAAGCTTCTTGTAATAATAACTATTTCCTTGATATGATATCGTCTAGTATCTGTGTATTGATCCTTTTGCAATCGTGGTTCCGACCATGTTCTCCTTTAAATACCATTTCTCGTGCAAGTTTAAGCACTTGTCCTCTGCAGAGCAATACCCCCGTCCAACCTCTACTTTGGTCTATCGTCGAGTATTACCCCCCTGGTATCTCGAGAATGCCAAGGAACTACTTAACTTCTTATGAGTTCTTCATCAACTAATATTCTTGCCGATTCCATTTTTGCAACAGGTTCTGAGTTGTTAGAACCCCTCAAGGACACCGATAAGTGAATCAACACTCCGATTCAATAACTCTAAGTAATTTTTGTTGCTTACGAGTTTAATAATCCGTCAAGTCATTCCTAGCCTGCTCGGCTATGTCATTATCGTGCCGATTTGAACTGTGCTACCTGGACCTCCCCAGCGCACAAATTTCGACAGTGAGCTAATCTTGCGTCGATCTTCCTCGTCATATCACTTCTCCTTGAATAGCAAACTTGATTTCGAGTTTGTGTCCTACCCGTGGTTCCAATAACCTTTCGCTTTCATCATTCCTTTGACTTGATGTCATCGTCGATCAATTACATCTTCTTGAAAACCTCTCGACAAATTTATCGTGATCATTGTCAACAATTTGACTTCTTCCAAGTTGTGTGTCGAAATTCAGGATGAGAAATACCAACCTTGCCCCTCGATGAATTGTGTTATCATCGACAACATTCTTGCCTCCCCCCAACACAAACTTGTTCATATTTTGTGTTGTATCTTGATTTCCCTGCTATCCAACCTATGTTATGTTCTACAGTGGAGTATTACCATCTTTGATGTCAAGAATGTCGTGAGCATTACTCCACCTCTTAAGAATTCTTGGTACAGTGATACTTCTCACCATCACCATTCTTTCTTGGTCCCCGTGTTGTTTCTAAACGAAATACCAACAAATGGTCTGTGATGTGTAAATTCTAAACTTCTAGCAACCCTATTGCTTTGAAGTTATTGGTTTATAGTTTCATTCTTCGTCTATGGCTTAATGAATCATCATTCGAACATTGATCGTGCTACCTAGCCCATATTTCGGGTGCACATTTCAACCAATGTTTAACTGTGTATGTTTTCCTCGAGCATACATCATTAAGTCATTCGATCTAGCTAATGTTATCTCCTTGTTCACATAGTTGTGGAAATCCATCTTTTGGAAATCTCAATGGATTGTCGCTGAGTCAATCAGTCACCTCCTCACCTCTCCTTGATTTAATGATGAACCCTTGTTTGGAACTCGCTTTCATAGTTGATCTCCCGAGAATCTTACATTGTCATCTCGTCAATTTGTGTTGCACCTTTTCTTCTCAGGCATCCTGAGTCTGAGTTATCCTGACACCAATCAGATCTGAATCTCGGTCAGAAATGATGGTTGGAACATATTTCCAAGAGTTATAACATTGGTCTATTTATGACCCGGTAAGGTGATGTCATGCCTAACACACCTGGCCGGAGGACCTATTGTTATAGTTTCCTTTTTAAACAAGGTTACCATTCTTCCATGAGGAAATTGTAAGACTTATTCTATAAGTTGTTCCTGATGGATCCTTTTGTGTATCCAAAGTCCGACCTTTGCTTGAAGACCATGTCAGTGCTATCTCGAAGCATGTTTGCGGTACTCCGATTTTCAACAAGAACATTTGAAGCCCGATGCTAAATGTTTCTTGCTCAATTATCCAAACACCAATGTATGGGTAATGTCATGAAATTTCTCTCCCCTTACCTAAAGGGTTTTCTACATTATATCATGTCACGGATATCATGCTCTGCTTGTGTTTGGGAAGGATATACCCTTAAAATATGTGTTTAAACACATTTTCCTTACCATTGATCTGTTTAATATGATGATCACCTTTTCCTTTCCATTGTTTTGTTTAACCTTTCTGGTGATCTATATGATCTAAGCAGTAATATTCTTCTGCTTATTAAAACACCTTGGTGTACAACCGTGTCAGTAAGACCCTGTTACTATTGTTGATGACATTCCGATAGCCACCGATGGACGAGAACCTTGCCTATTGGTCCGCCTCATTCAACGAGCAGGAAAAAGGGTTCTCTTCATCTCTCGCCCTTGGTACCGATGTTGTTGCTGACTTAACTGACAGGCTATCCTCTGACATGCCTTGCTACAAAGATCATGCAAGATATTGCCGCCCCTCTTGATTTTAAACCCACATGGTGGGCCCATAACCCACAGTTCCATAGGATCGAAACCTGACTCACCTGTACACCCTTGTTTCTAAGGATATTTCTAATGCTTGGCTTCATATGAAAATCCTGATGCGCCTTCCGAGAGGCAATCTATTCTGGTATCAGACGCAATACTTTTTCCCATTGCTCTGAACCCCTTTCACCCCTTGTTTCAGGCAACAAACGGTTGTCTATCAGGTTGAAGCTTCTTATTGCACCTCACCTACCTCTCGATGACTTTCTTGATTTTCAACTCGAGAGATGCCTCTGCCACATTCACTGACATAGTCCTCACGTACCTATCTTGTGTTGAGCTCCATCCTTCCCGAGTCTTTCCCCTTACTCCACCTCTTAAATCTCGGGACGAGATTTCTTGTAGTGGAGGAGATTTGTAACATCCCCAGCATCACCCCACAGTGATCTCCTCTTAATCATGACAAGTCATCATCATTGCAATGCTTGATCACAGTGGTGAAACATCGTATTTCAAAATCCTTATCTGAATTCAAATTCAAATGCAAGTGGAATATGAAGTTTCTCAAATATTGCTGCAAAAATGTTCATCATTTGTCAAAAATTCCAAAACAACTTGTTGTTAAGGAAAACAACATCACCATCAAGTCAAAGTGGGCCAAAGCATTTAAATCAGTGCCAAAACAACATTATAAGTGTCTAAATTCATTTTTGAAAAATGCCAAAGGATTCCAAAATTTCCCAAACATTCTGTGGCAATGAGGAATATACCATAGTATTTATGTGACCAAGGTTCACATTTTTACAAAGTCATTTGATGGCTCAAATCATTGCGAAACTATCTCTGGAAATAAAGCAGAGATAAAAATAGAAAGAAGGGCCTAGACTACTGCTGGGGACTGGGCCTAAGTGCACAGTGCCTGGAGCCCAGCCCACCATGCTCTCCTCCTCCTCCCCCTGTTCTCTGTTCAAGCGACCGAGGCACGCCCGCCGTCACCGCCGAACCCACGCCGCTGACCACGCCGCTACAGGCGCCGCGGGTGGATAAAGATCCACCTCTCCTCCCCCTGGCCTCCTCATCCATTTTCCCCCTCCTCCTCGCTCTCCCTCGCTCGCTCCGCTCCTCCTCCTTTCCAGATCCGCCGCACCGAGCAGAATTGCCGCCGTCCTCCGGCGCCACCGCGGCCACCGGCACCGCTCTGGCCGCTCGCGTTGTCCAGGAGAGCCGCCTTCGTCCTCCCGTTCGCTTGGAGCCTTCAGGTGGAGCTGGGGACCTCTACAGCTACCGAACGCTGCCGCCCCCTTCCGTCTCTACTCCAACGCGCGCCGGCGACCTCGAGCACCTCTGCTACTCCTAAGCTATCAGGGGCCTGCTTGCGTGCCGCACGGTGAGCTCCTCCGCCTCTTGTTCCTCCCTGTTAATCTCCTAGCGCGTCGTAGCTAGCTCGCCATCGTGCCCGAGCTCTGGTCGCCGATGTGCGCCTTGCGGTCGTGGCCACGCTCACCAATGAGCTCGCCCGAGCTCGCAGTCGTGCTCGTCACGCGCGTAGGGCTCCGTAGTGCTAGCTAGCTCGCTCCGCCGTGCTGGGTATAGCTGGATCCGCTCGTGCCCGAACTTCGGCGCCGCCTTTGCCGCTTGCCGGCGCCGTCTCCGGCCTTTTCCGGCCGGGCCACCACCGCAGTTCAACGCGCGCTGCTCCGCTCGTTCGAACGCACCCTAGCGCGCGCGAAATGGTCGCCCGTAGGCGAAATCCAATGAGGCCCGAGGCCCTCCGCCGCATTTTGGAGTCGCTGGCGTCGAGCCGCCGGCCACCGCCGACGTGGCACACCTGGGGCCACCCCAGGGTCACTGCCAGCGAGCCCCGCGGGCCCCAGTTGACTGGGTTGACCCAGTCAATTGCTGACTGGGCTGCCTAGTGACACTGACGTGTGGGCCCCCCTTTGGTTAATTATCCAAATAAAAATTTTAATAATTAAAACTAGTTAGTTTAGTTAAATAGACACTGACAGGTGGGCCCAGTAGTTTTACTAAATAAATTAGATTAGTTTGAACTGTGTTTAACCCACTGTCTATGACAGGTGGGTCCCCCTTGTCAGTTTTGACGAGTCAACCGCATTGTTTACTGCTGACATCACACATACGTCATGATGACTTCATCCCATACTGTTCTGGATAATGTTGGATTTAAATAATTAATTAAAATCAAAAAATGATTAAAACTTTGAAAATTAATAGAAAATAATCTGTAACTCGGATGAAAAAGTTTTATACATGAAAGTTGCTCAGAACGACGAGACGAATCCAAATACGCAGTCCGTTTCACTGTCAAATGCCTCTAACTATCTGAACATGGAACATTCCCCCTCCGGTCATCTGTCTGACACAGGTCCGGAACCGGGAACACCTTCCAGGTTGAATTCCGCCTCCGGTCATCTGTCTGACACAGGTCCGGAACCGGGAACACCTTCCCGGTTGAATTCCCCCTTCACCTATATCCTGTAGCCATACGTTAGGTCACACCCGGCATAGTATATTGCCACGTTATGCTTTGTGATGTTATGTTTGCTTTATATTTACTGTTCCTTCCCCCTCTTCTCTCCGGTAGACCCCGAGACCGATGCTCCCCCTGTGATCGACTACGTCGACGACGACCCCTCCTTGCCAGAGCAACCAGGCAAGCCCCCCCTGATCACCAGATATCGCCTATTCTTCTCTATACTGCTTGCATTAGAGCAGTGTAGCATGTTACTGCTTTCCGTTAATCCTATCCTGATGCATAGCCTGTCATTGTTGCTACAGTTGTTACCCTTACCTGCTATCCTACTTCTTAGTATAGGATGCTAGTGTTCCATCAGTGGCCCTACACTCTTGTCCGTCTGCCATGCTATACTACTGGGCCGTGGTCACTTCGGGAGGTGATCACGAGTATATACTATATACTTTATATGCATGACACATGTGGTGACTAAAGTCAGGTCGGCTCGTTGAGTACCCGCAAGTGATTCTGATGAGGGGGCTGAAAGGACAGGTGGCTCCATCCTGGTAGAGGTGGGCCTGGGTTCCTTACGGCCCCCGACTGTTACTTTGTGGCGGAGCGACAGGGCAGGTTGAGACCACCTAGGAGAGAGGTGGGCCTGGCCCTGGTCGGCGTTCGCGGATACTTAACACGCTTAACGAGATCTTGGTATTTGATCTGAGTCTGGCCATTTGGTCTATACGCACTAACCAACTACGCGGGAACAGTTATTGGCACTCGGCATCGTGGTATCAGCCGAAGCTCTTTTTGACGTCAGTGACTGAGTGCGCGCGCCGCATTGGACCGTAAGCTCGCGCTTGTATTAAGGGGGCTAGGTCTACTTCCGGCCGTGTACGCAACGTGCAGGTGTGCAATGGGCGATGGGCCCAGACACCTGCACGCATTGGATTTAGACCGGCGTGCTGACCTCTCTGTTGAGCCTAGGTGGGGCTGCGACGTGTTGATCTTTCGAGGCCGGGCATGACCCAGGATAGTGTGCCCGGCCAAATGGGATCGAGCGTGTTGGGTTATGTGGTGCACCCCTGCAGGGAAGTTTATCTATTCGAATAGCCGTGTCCCTCGGTAAAAGGACGACCCGGAGTTGTACCTTGACCTTATGACAACTATAACCGGATACTTAATAAAACACACCCTTCCAAGTGCCAGATATAACCCGGTGATCGCTCTCTAACAGGGCGCCGAGGAGGGGATCGCCGGGTAGGATTATGCTATGCGATGCTACTTGGTGAACTTACCATCTATTCTCTTCTACATGCTGCAAGATGGAGGTGGCCTGAAGCGTAGTCTTCGACAGGATTAGCTATCCCCCTCTTATTCTGGCATTCTACAGTTCAGTCCACCGATATGGCCCTTTACACATATACCCATGCATATGTAGTGTAGCTCCTTGCTTGCGAGTACTTTGGATGAGTACTCACGGTTGCTTTTCTCCCTCTTTTCCCCCTTTCCCTTCTACCTGGTTGTCGCAACCAGATGCTGGAGTCCAGGAGCTAGAGATCCCGAGGATGATTCTACGTGGAGTTCAGCTTCGAGGAGTAGTTAGGAGGTCCCAGGCAGGAGGCCTTGCCTTTTCGATCGTTGCTACTTTTGTGCTAGCCTTCTTAAGGCAATCTTGTTTAACTTATGTCTGTACTCAGATATTATTGCTTCCGCTGACTCGTGTGTTTTCGAGCTTATGTATTCGAGCCTTCGAGGCCCCTGGCTTGTATTATGATGCTTGTATGACTTTATTTTTTATTTTTAGAGTTGTGTTGTGATATCTTCCCGTGAGTCCCTGATCTTGATCATACATGTTGCGTGTATGATTAGTGTATGATTAAATCGGGGGCGTCACAAGTTGGTATCAGAGCTGACTGCCTGTAGGAATCCCCCATTCCAACTCCTTATATCATGATAAATGTTTATTATTCATGCTAGAATTGTATTAACCGGAAACATGATACATGTGTGAATACATAGACAAAGAGAGTGTCACTAGTATGCCTCTACTTGACTAGCTCGTTGATCAAAGATGGTTATGTTTCCTAGCCATAGACATGAGTTGTCATTTGATTAACAGGATCATATCATTAGGAGAATGATGTGATTGACTTGACCCATTCCGTTAGCTTAGCACACGATCGTTTAGTATTCTGCTATTGCTTTCTTCATGACTTATACATGTTCCTATGACTATGAGATTATGCAACTTCCGTTTACCGGAGGAACACTTTGTGTGCTACCAAACGTCACAACATAACTGGGTGATTATAAAGGTGCTCTACAGGTGTTTCCGAAGGTACTTGTTGGGTTGGCGTATTTCGAGATTAGGATTTGTCACTCCGATTGTCGGAGAGGTATCTCTGGGCCCACTCGGTAATGCACATCACTATAAGCCTTGCAAGCATTGCAACTAATGAGTTAGTTGCGGGATGATGTATTACAAAACGAGTAAAGAGACTTGCCGGTAACGAGATTGAACTAGGTATTGAGATACCGACGATCGAATCTCGGGCAAGTAACATACCGATGACAAAGGGAACAACGTATGTTGTTATGCGGTCTGACCGATAAAGATCTTCGTAGAATATGTAGGAGCCAATATGGGCATCTAGGTCCCGCTATTGGTTATTGACCAGAGAGGTGTCTCGGTCATGTCTACATAGTTCTCGAACCCGTAGGGTCCGCACGCTTAACGTTCGTTGAAAATATAGTACTATGAGTTATGTATGTTGGTGACCGAATGTTGTTCAGAGTTTTGGATGAGATCACGGATATGACGAGGAACTCCGGAATGGTCCGGAAGTAAAGATTGATATGTGGATAGTACTGTCTGATCTCCAGAAAGGTTCCGGAATCCATCGGAAGGGGTTCCGGATGTTTCCCAAAATGTTTGGGCACAAGAACACTTTGTCTGGGCTAAAGGGGAAAGCCCACGAGGTTTTTGGAAAGCGCAAAAGGAAGTTTTGCGGAGTCCAGGGGCTAAACGCTAGGGTCCCTGGTGTCTGGGTCCAGACGCCGGGAACCCTGGCGTCTGGCCCTGGAGTCCGAGAAGGACTCTTGCCTTTCGGGTGAAACCGACTTTGTGGAGGCTTTTACTCCAAGTTTCGACCCCAGGGCTCAACATATAAATAGAGGGGTAGGGCTAGCACCAATGACACATCAAGAAACACCAAGCCGTGTGCCAGCAACCCCGTCCCCTCTAGTTTATCCTCCGTGATAGTTTTTTGTAGTGCTTAGGCGAAGCCCTGCGGAGATTGTTCTTCACCAACACCGTCACCACACCGTCGTGCTGCCGGAACTCATCTACTACTTCGCCCCTCTTGCTGGATCGAGAAGGCGGGGATGTCATCGAGCTGAACGTGTGCAGAACTCGGAGGTGCCGTGCTTTCAGTACTTGGATCGGTCGGATCGTGAAGACGTACGACTACATCAACCGCGTTGATATAACGCTTCCGCTTACGGTGTACGAGGGTACGTAGACAACACTCTCCCGTCTCGTTGCTATGCATCACCATGATCTTGCGTGTGCGTAGGATTTTTTTTGAAATTACTACATTCCCCAACAGTGGTATCAGAGCCTGGTTTTATGCGTTGATGTTATATGCACGAGTAGAACACAAGTGAGTTGTGGGCGATATAAGTCATACTGCTTACCAGCATGTCATACTTTGGTTCGGCGGTATTGTTGGATGAAGCAGCCCGGACCGACATTACGCGTACGCTTACGCGAAACTGGTTCCACCGACGTGCTTTGCACACAGGTGGCTGGCGGGTGTCAGTTTCTCCAACTTTAGTTGAACCGAGTGTGGCTACGCCCGGTCCTTGCGAAGGTTAAAACAGCACCAACTTGACAAACTATCGTTGTGGTTTTGATGCGTAGGTAAGAACGGTTCTTGCTTAGCCCATAGCAGCCAAGTAAAACTTGCAACAACAAAGTACAGGACGTCTAACTTGTTTTTGCAGGGCATGTTGTGATGTGATATGGTCAAGACATGATGCTAAATTTTATTGTATGAGATGATCATGTTTTGTAACCGAGTTATCAGCAACTGGCAGGAGCCATATGGTTGTTGCTTTATTGTATGCAATGCAATCGCCCTGTAATTGCTTTACTTTATCACTAAGCGGTAGCGATAGTCGTAGAAGCAATAGTTGGCGAGACGACAACGATACTACGATGGAGATCAAGGTGTCGCGCCGGTGACGATGGTGATCATGACGGTGCTTCGGAGATGGAGATCACAAGCACAAGATGATGATGGCCATATCATATCACTTATATTGATTGCATGTGATGTTTATCTTTTATGCATCTTATCTTGCTTTGATTGACGGTAGCATTATAAGATGATCCCTCACTAAATTATCAAAGTATAAGTGTTCTCCCTGAGTATGCACCGTTGTGAAAGTTCTTCGTGCTGAGATACCACGTGATGATCGGGTGTGATAGGTTCTACGTTCAAATACAACGGGTGCAAAACAGTTGCACACGCGGAATACTCAGGTTAAGCTTGACGAGCCTAGCATATAACCGATATGGCCTCGGAACACGGAGACCGAAAGGTCGAGCGTGAATCATATAGTAGATATGATCAACATAGTGATGTTCAACGTTGAAACTACTCCATCTCACGTGATGATCGGACAAGGTTTAGTTGATATGGATCACGTGATCACTTAGAGGATTAGAGGGATGTCTATCTAAGTGGGAGTTCTTATGTAATATGATTAATTGAACTTAAATTTTTTATGAACTTAGTCCTGGTAGTATTAGCATATCTATGTTGTAGATCAATAGCTCGTGTTGTTGCTTCCCTATGTTTTATATATGTTCCTAGAGAAAACTAAGTTGAAAGATGATAGTAGCAATGATGCGGACTGGGTCCGTGATCTGAGGTTTATCCTCATTGCTGCACAGAAGAATTATGTCCTTGATGCACCACTAGGTGACAGACCTATTGCAGGAGCAAATGCAGACGTTATGAACGTTTGGCTAGCTCAATATGATGACTACTTGATAGTTTAGTGCACCATGCTTAACGGCTTAGAATCGGGACTTCAAAGATGTTTTGAACGTCATGGACCATATGAGATGTTCCAGGAGTTGAAGTTAATATTTCAAGCAAATACTCGAGTTGAGAGATATGAAGTCTCCAACAAGTTCTATAGCTAAAAGCTGGAGGAGAATAGCTCAAGCAGTAAGCATGTGCTCGGATTGTCTGGGTACTACAATCGCTTGAATCAAGTGGGAGTTAATCTTCCAGATAAGATAGTGATTGGCAGAATTCTCTAGTCACCATCACCAAGTTAGTAGAACTTTGTGATGAACTATAATATTTAAGGGATAACGGAAACAATTCCCAAGCTCTTCGTGATGCTGAAATCGACGAAGGTAGAAATCAAGAAAAACATCAAGTGTTGATGGTTGACGAGACCACTAGTTACAAGAAAACGGCAAAGGGAAGAAGGGGAACTTCAAGAAGAACGGCAAGCAAGTTGCTGCTCAAGTGAAGAAGCCCAAGTCTGGTCCTAAGCCTGAGACTAAGTGCTTCTACTGCAAAGGGACTGGTCACTAGAAGCGGAACTGCCCCAAATAATTGGCGGATAAGAAGGATGGCAAAGTGAACAAAAGTATATTTGATATACATGTTATTGATGTGTACTTTACTAGTGTTTATAGGAACCCCTCAGTATTTGGTAACTGGTTTAGTTGCTAAGAGTAGTAACTTAAAACAGGAGTTGCAAAATGAACAGAGACTAGTTAAGGATGAAGTGACGATGTGTGTTGAAAGTAGTTCCAAGATTGATGTGATCATCATCGCACAATCCATATAACTTTCGGGATTAGTGTTGAACCTAAATAAGTGTTATTTGGTGCTTGCGTTGAGCATGAATATGATTGGATCATGTTTATTGCAAAACGGTTATTCATGTAAGTTAGAGAATAATTGTTGTTCTGTTTACATGAATAAAACCTTCTATGGTCATACACCCAATAAAAATGGTTTGTTGGATCTCGATCGTGGTCATACACATTTTCATAATATTGAAGCCAAAAGATGCAAAGTTAATAATGATAGTGCAACTTATTTGTGGCACTGCCGTTTAGGTCATATTGGTGTAAAGCGCATGAAGAAACTCCGTGTTGATGGACTTTTGGAATCACTTGATTATGAATCACTTGATTCTTGCGAACCGTGCCTCATGGGCAAGATGACTAAGACTCCGTTCTCCGGAACAATGGAGCGAGCAACTGACTTATTGGAAATAATACATACTGATGTATGCGGTCCGATGAGTGTTAAGGCTCGCGGCAAGTATCATTATTTTCTGACCTTCACAGATGATTTGAGCAGATATGGGTATATCTACTTGATGAAACACAAGTCTGAAACATTTGAAAAGTTCAAAGAATTTCAGAGTGAAGTGGAGAATCATCGTAACAAGAAAATAAAAGTTTCTACGATAAGATCGTAGAGATGAAATATTTGAGTTACGAGTTTGGCCTTCAGTTAAAACAATGTGAAATAGTTTCACTAGTCACACCACCTGGAACACCACAGTGTAATGGTGTGTCCGAACGTCATAACCGTACTTTATTAGATATGGTGCGATCTATGATGTCTCTTACCGATGTACCACTATCGTTTGGGGTTGTGCATTAGAGACATCTGCATTCACGTTAAATAGGGCACCATCTAAATCCGTTGAGACGACACCGTACGAACTATGGTTTGGCAAGAAACCTAAGCTGTTGTTTCTTAAAGTTTGAGGTTGCAATGCTTATGTGAAAAAGTTTCAACCTGATAAGCTCAAACCCAAATCGACGAAGTCCGTCTTCATAGGATACCCAAAAGAAAATGTTGGGTACACCTTCTATCACAGACCCGAAGGCAAGATATTCGTTGCTGAGAATGGATCCTTTCTAGAGAAGGAATTTCTCTCGAAAGAAGTGAGTGGGAGGAAAGTAGAACTTGATGAGGTAACTGTACCTGCTCCCTTATTGGAAAGTAGTTCATCGCAGAAATCTGTTCCTGTGACTACTACACCAATTAGTGAGCAAGCTAATGATGATGATCATGTAACTACAGATCAAGTTACTACCGAACCCCGTAGGTAAACCAGAGTGAGATCCGCACCAGAGTGGTACGGTAAATCCTGTTCTGGAGGTCATGTTACTGGACCATGACGAACCTACGAACTATGAGGAAGTGATGATGAGCCCAGATTCTGTGAAATGGCTTGAGGTCATGAAATCTGAGATGAGATCCATGTATGAGAACAAAGTATGGACTTTGATTGACTTGCCCAATTATCGGCGAGCCATTGAGATTAAATGGATCTTCAAGAGGAAGACGCACGCTGATAATAGTGTTACTATCTACAAAGCTAGAATTGTCGCAAAAGGTTTTCGACTAGTTCAATGTGTTGACTACGATGAGAGTTTCTCACTCGTGTCTATGCTTAAGTCTGTCCGAATCATGTTAGCAATTTCTGCATTTTATGAAATCAGGCAAATGGAAAAACAAAACTGCATTCCTTAATGGATTTATTAAAGAAGAGTTGTATATGATGCAACCAGAAGGTTTTGTCAATCCTAAAGGTGCTAACAAAATATGCAAGCTCCAGCGATCCATCTATGGACTGGTGCATCTCGGAGTTTGAATATACGCTTTGATAAGTTGATCAAAGCATATAGTTTTATACAGACTTGCGGTGAAGCCTATATTTACAAGAAAGTGAGTGGGAGCACTACAGCATTTCTGATAAGTATATGTGAATGACATATTGTTGATCGGAAATAATGTAGAATTATTCTGCAAAGCATAAAGGAGTTTTTGAAAGGAGTTTTTTCAAAGAAAGACCTCGGTGAAGCTGCTTACATATTGAGCATCAAGATCTATAGAGATAGATCAAGACGCTTGATAAGTTTTTTTTCAATGAGTACATACCTTAACAAGATTTTGAAGGAGTTCAAAATGGAACAGTTAAAGAAAGAGTTCTTGCCTGTGTTACAAGGTGTGAAATTGAGTAAGACTCAAAGCCCGACCACGGTAGAAGATAGAAAGAGAATGAAAGTCATTCCCTATGCCTCGGCCATAGGTTCTATAAAGTATGCCATGCTGTGTACCAGATCTATTGTATACCCTACACTGATTTTGGCAAGGGAGTACAATAGTGATCTAGGAGTAGATCACTGGACAGCGGTCAAAATTATCCTTAGTGGAATAAGGATATGTTTCTCGATTATGGAAGTGATAAAAGGTTCGTCGTAAAGGGTTACGTCGATGCAAGTTTTGACACTAATCTAGATGACTCTAAGTCTCGGTCTAGATACATATTGAAAGTGGGAGCAATTAGCTAGAGTAGCTCCGTGTAGAGCATTGTAGACATAGAAATTTGCAAAATACTTACGGATCTGAATGTGACAGACCCGTTGACTAAAATTATCTCACAAGCAAAACATGATCACACCTTAGTACTCTTTGGGTGTTAATCACATAGCGATGTGAACTAGATTATTGACTCTAGTAAACCCTTTGGGTGTTGGTCACATGACGATGTGAACTATGGGTGTTAATCACATGGTGATGTGAACTATTGATGTTAAATCACATGGCGATGTGAACTAGATTATTGACTCTAGTGCAAGTGGGAGACTGAAGGAAATATGCCCTAGAGGTAATAATAAAGTTTATTTATTTCCTTATTTCATGATAAATGTTTATTATTCATGCTAGAATTGTATTAACCGGAAACTTGATACATGTGTGAATACATAGACAAAACATAGTGTCACTAGTATGCCTCTACTTGACTAGCTCGTTAATCAAAGATGGTTGAGTTTCCTAGCCATGGACATGAGTTGTCATTTGATTAACGGGATCACATCATTAAGAGAATGATATGATTGACTTGACCCATTCCGTTAGCTTAGCACTTGATCGTTTAGTATGTTGCTATTGCTTTCTTCATGACTTATACATGTTCCTATGACTATGAGATTATGCAACTCCCGTTTACCGGAGGAACACTTTGTGTGCTACCAAACATCACAACGTAACTGGGTGATTATAAAGATGCTCTACAGGTGTCTCAGAAGGTACTTGTTGGGGTGGCGTATTTCGAGATTAGGATTTGTCACTCCGATTGTCGGAGAGGTATCTCTGGGCCCTCTCGGTAATGCACATCACTTAAGCCTTGCAAGCATTGCAACTAATGAGTTTGTTGCGGGATGATGTATTACGGAACGAGTAAAGAGACTTGCCGGTAACGAGATTGAACTAGGTATTGAGATACCGACGATCGAATCTCGGGCAAGTAACATACCGATGACAAAGGGAACAACGTATGTTGTTATGCGGTCTGACCGATAAAGATCTTCGTAGAATATGTGAACTATGGGTGTTAATCACATGGTGATGTGAACTATTGATGTTAAATGACATGGCGATGTGAACTAGATTATTGACTCTAGTGCAAGTGGGAGACTGAAGGAAATATGCCCTAGAGGCAATAATAAAGTATTATTTATTTCCTTATATCATGATAAATGTTTATTATTCATGCTAGATTGTATTAACCGGAAACATGATACATGTGTGAATACATAGACAAACAGAGTGTCACTAGTATGCCTCTACTTGACTAGCTCGTTGATCAAAGATGGTTATGTTTCCTAGCCATAGACATGAGTTGTCATTTGATTAACGGGATCATATCATTAGGAGAATGATGTGATTGACTTGACCCATTCCGTTAGCTTAGCACACGATCGTTTAGTATTCTGCTATTGCTTTCTTCATGACTTATACATGTTCCTATAACTATGAGATTATGCAACTCCCGTTTACCGGAGGAACACTTTGTGTGCTACCAAACGTCACGACGTAACTGGGTGATTATAAAGGTGCTCTACAGGTGTTTCCGAAGGTACTTGTTGGGTTGGCGTATTACAAGATTAGGATTTGTCACTCCGATTGTCGAAGAGGTATCTCTGGGCCCACTCGGTAATGCACATCACTATAAGCCTTGCAAGCATTGCAACTAATGAGTTAGTTGTGGGATGATGTATTACAGAACGAGTAAAGAGACTTGCCAGTAATGAGATTGAACTAGGTATTGAGATACCGACGATCGAATCTCGGGCAAGTAACATACCGATGCAAAGGGAACAACATATGTTGTTATGCGGTCTGACCGATAAAGATCTTCGTAGAATATGTAGGAGCCAATATGGGCATCCAGGTCCCGCTATTGGTTATCGACCAGAGAGGTGTCTCGGTCATGTCTACATAGTTCTCAAACCCGTAGGGTCCGCACGCTTAACATTCGTTGACAATATAGTACTATGAGTTATGTATGTTGGTGACCGAATGTTGTTCGGAGTTTTGGATGAGATCACGAATATGACGAGGAACTCCGGAATGGTCCGGAAGTAAAGATTGATATGTGGATAGTAGTGTTTGATCTCCGGAAAGGTTCTGGAATCCATCGGAAGGGGTTCCGGATGTTTCCCGAAATGTTTGGGCACAAGAACACTTTATCTGGGCCAAAGGGGAAAGCCCACGAGGTTTTTGGAAAGCGCAAAAGGAATTTTTGCGGAGTCCAGGGGCCAGACGCCAGGGTCCCCAGCGTCTGGGTCCAGACGCCGGGAACCCTGGCGTCTGGCCCTGGAGTCCGAGAAGGACTCTTGCCTTTCGGGTGAAACCGACTTTGTGGAGGCTTTTACTCCAAGTTTCGACCCCAGGGCTCAACATATAAATAGAGGGGCAGGGCTAGCACCAAAGACACATCAAGAAACACCAAGCCGTGTGCCGGCAACCCCGTCCCCTCTAGTTTATCCTCTGTCATAGTTTTTCGTAGTGCTTAGGCGATGCCTTGCGGAGATTGTTCTTCACCAACACCGTCACCATGCCGTCGTGCTGCCGGAACTCATCTACTACTTCGCCCCTCTTGCTGGATCGAGAAGGCGGGGACGTCATCGAGCTGAACGTGTGCAGAACTCGGAGGTGCCGTGCTTTCAGTACTTGGATCGGTCGGATCGTGAAGACCTACGACTACATCAACCGCGTTGATATAACGCTTCCGCTTACGGTCTACAAGGGTACGTAGACAACACTCTCCCCTCTCGTTGCTATGCATCACCATGATCTTGCGTGTGCATAGGATTTTTTTTGAAATTACTACGTTCCCCAACATCAACGACCCATAGAAGGCCCATGGATCATACGGACCTTACGAGGCCCACTACAGCAGGCAGTAGGACCATGGTTACAATGGTCCGTATGTTGCCCGTGTTTATTGTGGCCTAGTTCTAAATAAAAAGGTTACCGTGGAAAAAGAACTGCAGTGACTACAAGCAAAAAAATAAACAAGACAATAAGGAAATAAATAAGCAACAACTTACGCTAGGCTATTACGGCTATTACAAATATTACATCCACTGGGCATCACAGTTCACCGCCAGTGCAAATATAGTGAACAAAGCAGCATATTTACATACACTGGGCATCTAAATTGGCCACCAGTGAAAATAAACACGGCAGCAAAACAAGTCTAGAAACTGAAACCACTTCAGAAGAGCTCAAGAAACGATATCCTGGATACCCACCATGCTGGCAAGAAGCTTAGCAAGCTTATTAGTTTTCTCTTGTTTGGCGCTAAAATCGTCCAGCGCTTGCTGTTGCACCAGAAAGTATGCATCTGAATTATGTAGGAACTTCCTCAGTCCTTCGGCTTCTTGCCGTAGCATAGCTCACTGATGCCTTTCAGCTTGTAGATGAGACTGAAGAAGCCGAAGTGATTCAGGCAGCGAATTCGAAGAGCTTCTGCTAGCGGTAGTGACCAGTAACTCAAACACTACATCAACACAGGACTTTGGGGTTGTCTCACTATCTAGAAGATAGTTTTTATCACCTTTCTTGGAGACCAACAGGGTTGTGTCACTATCTTGAACCTTATCTGCATTACTTTCTCTACCATTGCATAATGGGGTGCTCTTCTCCAATACTCTGTTCGCATTCTACAAGAGAAACAAGCAGACACATCACAGGTTTGACATGTAGTATATGAAACTCATTTTGGAAAACCGATTCAGTAGTAAGGTGGATAGGATAACAACATGAAAACATATATCTATGTACTATGGTCGCTGTATTGTCTATATCATTCTAGTTTATGTTGCCAAATCAAGATAGAGACACAGTTCAAATCATTTCTTTTTAAGACACAACAGCATAGACAGAATATAAGTGTGGGAAACTGCACAACACTGGCAACACTTGTAATGTCCATGACATGAGAACAACTGTTTATACAACTGAAACTGAAAAAAACATAGAGCAAGAAGTCAAAACAACTATCTAGTTAAAGAAATAGGTTTAAAATATACATGTTGCACCATTGGAGTTTCAATTGGATCCTTCAAATTTGAAATTAGTTGGTATGTGTAAATATAGTGATGCAAGAGCAAAGGAGTATGGACCATAGCTATGGAATCTGACCTGAGAACAGTTGCTCTTCTACTTTAAACGTGGAGTTTGGATTCGTTGTGGTGGTCTTCGTGCTTTGGGCACTGCATTTGCTTTACAAACTGCTCGTGTGGGGGTAATCTATGGTGCACATGGTGATGTGTCAACTAGAAGTGGGTTACTATCTGCTGGGGTTGGGGTTAGATGGGGTGTAGCTGGTTCTATGTCCAATGTTGTAAGTGTACAATCTGGAAGAGTCTCGATTATGTGTGGTGGGGCTTGTTCGTGGGCCAGTACAACCATGGTTCTATCTGCATCGACGGGTAGCACCGTATTTTGTGAAGAACGGGTTTTTACTCCCTTAGGTACTGCCATCACCCCCTCCAATTCAAATGGCTGATAAACAAGAAAAGAAATTGAATGTACAGACATTGTATGATAGACATATGTGGTAATTCACATATATGTTGTCTAATCAAACAGGACATCATGACACATTTTCACATATATGATGGCTAACTAAACAGGATAGAATGACACAATTTCAGATATATGATGGATAACTTAACATGATATAATGACATTATTCAACATATGATGAGTATCTAAACAGGATTACATGACAAAACTATATGATGTCTTTCTAAAATAGGTTGGAATGAAATAATTCACATACATGTTGTCCAAGTATACATGATGACATGATATAATTTACATAATTGATTTATATACTAAGCAGCTGGCACTCGCATGTATGATCTCTAAACTAAGTAGATGGCATTGAATATTCTGCATATGATGTCTAAACTAAGCAATGCAAGACACCATATGCATGATATGAGAAATATAAACATTGCAAGTTAGAGCATACACCTCAGGTGGGATATAGGATTGGTCATCTGTCTCTGAATCCTCCTCCGAGGAGCTATCTATAACAATCGAGATATGTGCTTCAACAGGTACCATTGCCCGCTCTGAAGACCTTGTTTTCACTCCAGATTTTTCCATAACCGGCTCAAATGGCTGATACACATGAAGAGTAGTTCAATATACACAGATTGTCGACAAATGGAATACGTAATGAAAAAAAGGATGTCATGAGATAATTCACATATATGATGCCTAGCTACACATGATGGCGGTGCATAATTCACATATATGATAACTGGCTAAAAACATGGCATTGCATAATTCACATATCTGGTATAGAAAGCAAACAGGAGGCATTCACACAAAGTATGTCTAATCTAAGCAGATGGCATGGAAATGCAAGACACCATATGCATGATATGAGCAATATAACCCTGCCAAGTTAGAGCATACACCTTGAGGGGGGGTGGATACGACTGGTCATCTGTCTCTGAACCCTCCTCCGAGGAGCTATCTATAACTAGCAAGAAATCTGCATCGACAGGTAGCACCGACTGATTAGAAGACCTTGTTTTCACTCCAAATTTTCCCATCACCGACTCAAATGGATGATGCACAGGAAGAGTAGATGAATGTACAAACATTGTTAACAAATGGAATACATTATAAAAAAATAGTATGGTGATGACGCTTGAAGCTACATCGGTATTTCCCCAAAGAGGAAGGGATGATGCAGCACAGCGGCGGTAGGTATTTCCCTCAGATATGAAACCAACGTTATCGAACCAGTAGGAGAACCAAGCAACACAACGTAAACAGCCCCTGCACACAGATAACAAATCCTCACAACCCGAGGTGTTAAAGGGGTTGTCAATCCCTTCCGGGGTACGACGCCTCAAGATAGGCAAACAGACGTGAGGTAAATAGTAGTAGATTGATAGATTGAACGCCAAATAAAATAAATAGAAATAAAACACATCAAGGTATTTTTGTATTTTTGGTTTTATAGATCTGAAAATAAATGCAAGGAAAAAGTAGATCGCAAAGGAAAATATATGAGAAAGAGACCCGGGGGCCGTAGATTTCACTAGTGGCTTCTCTCGAGAAAAATAGCAAATGGTGGGTGAACAAATTACTGTTGGGCAATTGATAGAACTTCAAATACTCATGACGATATCCAGGCAATGATCATTATATAGGCATCACGTCCAAGATTATTAGACCGACTCCTGCCTGCATCTACTACTATTACTCCACACATTGACCGCTATCCAGCATGCATCTAGTGTATTAAGTTCATGGAAAAACAGAGTAATGCAATAAGAACAATGACATGATGTAGACAAGATCTATCTTTGCATAGATAGACCCCCATCATTTTATCCTTAGTAGCAACGATACATACGTGTCGGTTCCCTTTCTGTCACTGGGATCAAGCACCGTAAGATCGAACCCACTACAAAGCACCTCTTCCCATTGCAAGATAAATAGATCAAGTTGGTCAAACAAAACCCAAATATCAGAGAAGAAATATGAGGCTATAAGAGATCATGCATAAAAGAGATCAAAGAAACTCAAATACTTTCATGGATATAAAAAGATAGATCTGATCATAAACTCAAAGTTCATCGATCCCAACAAACACACCGCAAAAGAGTTACATCATATAGATCTCCAAGAGACCATTGTATTGAGAATTCAGAGAGAGAGAGAGAGATGAAGCCATCTAGCTACTAACTACGGACCCGAAGGTCTACAAAGAACTATTCACGCATCATCGGAGAGGCACCAATGGAGGTGGTGAACCCCATCCGAGATGGTGTCTAGATTGGATCTAGTGGTTCTGGACTCTGTGGCGGCCGGATGAATATTTCACTGACTCCCCTAGGGTTTCTGGAATATTGGGGTATTTATAGAGCAAAGAGGCGGTCCGGGGGGCACCCGAGGTGGGCCCAGGCGTGCCCTGCTGGGTTGTGCCCCCCTCGGGGCACCCCCCAGGCGCAGCCAGGGCCCATTATGTTCCTTCTGGTCCAAAAAAAATCTCCGTGAAGTTTCGTTGCATTTGGACTCCATCTAATATTGATTTCCTGTGATGTAAGAAACTGCAGAAAACAACAACTGGCACTTGGCACTATGTCAATAGGTTAGTGCCAAAAAATGATATAAAATGACTATAAAATGATTATAAAACATCCAAGATTGATAATATAACAACATGGAACAATAAAAAATTATAGATACATTGGAGACGTATCATATGGCACGATACAATTCACATATACGATGACTGGCTAAACAGGATGGCATTGCATGATTCACGTATATGATGCCTGGCTAAAGAAGATGGCATTGCATAATTCACATATACTCCCTCTATTCCTAAATATTTCTCTTTTCAGAGATTTCAAATGGACTACCACATACGGATGTATATAGACATATTTTAGAGTGTAGATTCACTCATTTTGCTCCATATGTAGTCATTGGTTGAAATATCTAAAAGGACAAATATTTAGGAATGTAGGGAGTATGATATAGAAACCAAACAGGTGGCATTCTCACAAAGCAAATCTAAACTAAGATGATGACATATAAGATTTATAAAGTAAGCAATGCGAGGCGCCATTTGCATGATATGACCAACATCAGCATGCCTGGTTAGAGTAAACACCTCAGGGGGTAAATAGGAGTGGTCGGCTCCCTCTGAATCCCGCTCTGAACAGTTATCTTCCTCTGGAATACAATCTAGAATGGGGGGAGGGGGCCCCCCACTTCGCCCACCATGGAGCGGCATCTGCGTGACATTATATTCCCATGCAACGGTCTTCTCTTTTTCTCTACATGTTCAGTACGATTGTGTACAATAACTGACATACATAAAAAACATAGTTTGATTATGTAAGGCCTAAGGGGTGCATGCAGAAATCAAGACTGATGGTAGCAAACGAGTGGATAGATCCAAAACTAATGATAGCAGGCAGAAGATAGCTTCAGTTTAAAAAGATTGATGATGGCTCATCTTTTGTTTGTTGCCCACCCAACATGAACCACATAGAAGACCCCAGATGAACCAGATAGTAGACAGATACTATTCGTTGCTGCCTCGATATGTGCCCCATAGGCATTTTAAAACTCAAGTTGGAACATTAGTTTGGACCTAACTCGGAGTCTAAGAGGTGAAGAGGACGATAAAGTAGTAGGTAATAATAACCGATGTATAACATAAGCAGGCACAAAAGAGTACGACCTCTCTTCCGGAGCTGTGTAGTCCTTAGGTTCATCGACTCAGACGATGATGGTAATGCAGTTGGCGTGGCTGCCGGCAACGGGGAAGATGATCTAAGGCGGTGAAAGAAGGTCTGCAGGGGGATTCTATGCTGCCGTGAACGCTTCCGTCGATGGTGCACCTCAGGTGGGGTGGATGACGACACGGCAGGAGAGGGACAAACACACAGAGTTTTCTTTGGCGCCTATCTGAAAATGAAGTAAATCTGGAAGGGCTCCCTAGAATTGGAGGATTATAAAAATGCAGGGACAGGAAAAACACAGGAATAGGATAGGAATGCACGTGTAAAACAGAGCATTTGCAAACATAGGATTTCTGTCAACCTGGGTGTTTGGTTCACATGAATTGGAAGAACCACTGCTGCAGGTTGGTCCAAACACGACAGTCCAATCAGAGACCCTTCGACGAAACTGTGTGTGATGCATTAATCACAAACGGTGATGTAATAAAACCATAAAAAAGATACAAAATGTTTGCGATAGCGGTGACATCAAACACGATTCAGATTAGTGTTGCGTGTGCGATGCGTGCCATATGGTTAATCCAGTAGAACTGTTTGCTATGAGGCAGAACAATAGAAATGGGTAGCCAGATGAGGGTGTGTGCGATATACAGCATACAGTTCACTAGGATAAACTGTGTGTGATTATCCAACACAATAGAAACGGTCAGCCAGATCAAGGTGTGTGCGATGGAGGGTATACAGTTCACTCAGATGAACTTTTTGCGATGAGCCAAGACAACAGAAATAGTTCGACTGAACAAGATGTGTGTGATACGCGGCAAGCAGGCCCGTAATCAGAAATGTGTGCGAAGACTAATAATAACACAAACGATTGATGCTAATGAGCTGTGTGATTTGCTCTGTCTACAAAAGAATAACATATATATAACAGAAATAAACATCCAATTACATAAGTGAATATACAAATCATTCGCACACACCTCAATAAACAATTGCATGCATTCTAAACTAGGAGAAACGATCGTCTAGTCATCTACTTCTTGTGACGCTCCCGCCACTGCTCTGTGGCTCGATCCCTCATCTGGGGCAGGAAGAATACAGCTCCTCATGTGAACGATCCGCCTGTACATCTCGTAGCTTGTGTATGCGTCCTTGGCCGCGTACTTGACATGTTGTTCATCCAATCTCTGATGCCAGACACTGTGCCAGGGGTAACTGCATAGTGGCGCCGCGCCCGGCGCAACCGCATGCATAATGGCAGCACAAACGTACATGATCATGCGCTGGCCCCAAACACTGGCAGCGCGCGTGGAGGGACGAGGGTAGAGCGCCCGGTGGGACGCGAGCAGAGCGCGGTGCGGCCGCCTCAACCGCAAGCAACCACACGCATAGAGCAGTTGAACACGCAGGGAATGGTCATCCACAAGCCGGCCGGCAGTTGTGACGCTGCGTGGAGAGCGGCCGTGTGCTACTACCTACGTCTTCATCTATTAGTCCCCTTTATATTTTGTGCCATATTTTGACCTTAAATTAACCAACAAAATGTTAATGCATGTTATAAAAATTATATAATTGGAAACTATGTTCAAATACGAATCCAACGATATAATCTTTGGTGACATGCATTCGTATTTTATTAGTTAAATCTCTAGTCAAAATTTGGCACAAATACACATAGATGACTTATAAATCAGGACGGGGGTAGTAGGTAATTAGATCGCAAATGTTTTTTATTAACCATATGTGTACGTGTCCTTTCGTCCTCCTCTCGCACGTCTTGTCACCCCGCTGCCGCAGACGGCTTACATCGCAAGCTTGCGCAGCGCGTGGGGGCGTTCTTTTGGCAAAATGGTGGCTCGAAGTGGCGCCAATGAATCGTCGGTGAGCCTGTTCCCACGCAACCTCGCAGGTTCCCATGCAAGCTTCCTGCCCGACTCGGTTAAATCCCCCAAAATCCCAATGCTTACCGGCCTGCTATATAAACCCTCACGGCCGGCGAGTCCCGCGTCACATTTTCCCCTGCCTCCCTGTAGCTTATCTCGTATGCTTCTCCCACAATCGCCAATGGCACCGGTCCGTCGTCGTCGCTCAGCCACTCCACCGTCATCAGAGGACAACACCAGCTGGGAGGCTACACCGCAGCGGCGGCGCAGTCCCCGGCATAGTGTAGTGCACGTGGCGTCCCTGTTGGGTGTTCGCGGAACACCCACCACACGCTCCACCGCCGCTACCCATCGGCAGTTGTTGCCGGTCGTGGCCTCCACACCACTGTCGATAGCCAGGGCCGTCGCCCACTTCACCGCCGTGCCCCGAAGGAGGGAGGTGGCCATTGTGGCCGCCACCCCACTGGCGGCCATCATGGCCATCACTCGCTCCGCCACCGCGGCCCGAAGGCGGGAGGTGGTGGTCGTGGCCGCCACCCCATCATCGGCCTTCGTGGCCGCCAGCCCACCGTCGACCGCCGGGGTCATCACCCTCTCTACTACCGCCGCCCGAAGGCGGGTGGCGGAGGTGGAGGCCCGCACATGCGTTAGCGACCTTGCGTGCTACATTGAGTTCCTGCCGGAGGAGGTGGAGCGCCTTGTCGAGCATGCAAAGAGCCTTACCGCCGCCATGGCCACAGCACACGCTATCGCAGAGGCGAGGAATCAGGAGATCTACGAGGAGAACCACCACTTCGAGAGGGGTCGTCTGGAGCGGCAGAGGGCATTCAAGGTGAGCGCCGCTGAAGGTGCGGGAGTGGCAGGCACCGTATTGCAGTTGTCCAGCTCGTCGGTAGGCTCCTCCTCGTCCGCCTCTTACTCAGCGCGCTCAACAGAGGAGAGGCTGCCGAAAGTAGTACAAAGCCCCTCCATAGTAGTAGTACTTAGGGGCTATTTTGTTCAGTTCATCTGACTATAGATGTGGTGGAACTGTACAACGTACTTAAAATTAGCTAGTATATATAGTTGAACTAGCTATTTCAGTACATGGTTGGCAACAATTGGGGAAAAGTTTGGTCGGTTCAGCTATCAAGTTGAACTGTTTGTATAAAAGAACGACTGCTTATTCTATGAATGAAATCTATGCTTAATTATAGAATTTTAGTTGCAAAAATTAGGTAGTGCTAGGGATTTTTAGCTGCATATTTTGACAAATGGCAGTGTTACAAGCTTGACAAATGGCAATGTTACTAGATCAACAAATGACAATCTTTCCAGTTTAACAAATGGCCATGTACCCAATATGACAGATGCAAATCTTACCAAATTGTCTGTACGTGCTTGCACACGGGTCATCCAAAACAATCGTTTGTGTTGAAGGGATGTACAAATCCTGCTCGACACATTTTCTCTTGGCTTAGCGCTGAAGTATGGCTTTGCATACCGTATTCAATCTGAACCATTTGTGTTGAAGAGATGCACAAATCCTACGCTGCGATTTTCCCCTGGCTTACTAGGGAAGACCATAGCTCTCACTTTGCATACAGGTGTTCTATCTAAAACGTTTGCGATCAAGAGCTGCACAAATCCTGCTCAGTACATTTTCCCTTAGCTTCCTGGGGAAGCTGTCGGTTTGCATACGCGTGTTCTATCTAAAACGTCTGCGATGAGTATTTTATATTTAAAAACCACTTACGTTGTTTTTAAAGAAAATTGTTTGATAAGTCTGTACATTCAGAGAGAAAAACACAAGTTCGTTCAAACCGTATCTTTCATTCAGTCACACTGCGAATTTATATTCATATGATCGAGATACACTGATACAGTATTAACCCCCCCCAAACTAATTCCGGCGGTGGCGGAGGCGACGTGCCGCGCCGGTGTTGTCATTGTCGTTCTCTGGGACGCCGTTGTTGAAGTCTTCAAGGCAGCACCGAATCTTCTTCACTTGGAAATCAAACATCATGTCGTCGCTCGATCGACGGGCGGGGCGCGGGAGGACGACAACTCGCGGCGCTGCGAGGTAGCGGTCGACAGCGGTGTCCCATGCAGCTAAGGGGGGCGCGTGCACAGGACGGCCGCGGTGGGTGCAGGCAAACGCATGGGGATCGGCGCTGTGATGGGTGCATGGGCGCGTACGGGCACTGGCGCTGGCATGTACATGAGCTCGCGCGGGTCTGCGGAGACCTCGCTGACGCCAGCGGCTTCCAGCTCTGCAATAGTGCTCGACGACCAGCCCGTCAATGCTACGGGATGGACGCTGGCGGGCGCGGGGATGGGAGCTGGGATGGGGGCATCAATCGCTGCGACCAGCTCGTTCAGGGTCATGTCCATGAGGCCCCATTCCTCCTTATTTTCTATCTCCTCCGACTCAGATTCGACTTCACCAAACTAGAAGACTAGTGGCAGATGATCCTTCTGCGCCATGGCATTGGTGGAGGTCTGCGGGAGGGAGGGGAATGGGAGGCGAACAATGAGGCTGCCCATATTAAACAGCGGCTCAGGCGCCAGTAATGGAGAGGATGCGAGCAAGGTGGGCGGCCATGGAAGTCAAAGGGCTCGCTTCTCAGTGAGCCTGCACAGCATACAGCTCGCACGCTTCCTGGTGAGCCTGCACATTGGAGGACAGCTTGCATGCCTCTCGGTCAGCCTGCGCACCGGACTGCGCTCACATGCCACCCGTTCAGTCAAGCAGTTGTCCGCACGGCACCTCCTATAGCCATTAAAAGAGAGACACATGGCGTCACGTGAATGGTTAACAAAACGCACACGATTTAAATTATATAAACGTTTGAGATGTTAAAGTGGCAGCTATTTGTTTCAAAATGCCTTTATTGGTTGTTATTCGAGTGGGCCTTCTCTCAAAATGGACACGAAAAATACCACAACATGTCGGGTGCAATTCCATGATAGCATGCCAGGTTTCATGAATTTCAGACGAGTTTTGAATTTACTAGAATTTAAAAACAAAGTATCTCAACGTTTTGCCGGCAATCAACAGTACCCTGGTGTTTGAAATTCATTCCCATTTCTTGCATGGGACCTAAGCATGCACCCAACGACACACATTTGATATGTCAACCCATTTTTCTTCACTGGATCTTGTGCATGTAGTTCAAATTTGAATTATGCACATAAATGCCTAGAAAACCCAGTTAATGTATAAAAATGTCCAAGCGAACCCCGAAAAATCC
The DNA here is from genome assembly GCF_002575655.3 of Aegilops tauschii subsp. strangulata. Taxonomy (NCBI): domain Eukaryota; kingdom Viridiplantae; phylum Streptophyta; class Magnoliopsida; order Poales; family Poaceae; genus Aegilops; species Aegilops tauschii. Next base: position 329,416,587 of record NC_053040.3, read on the forward strand.
CAAAAATTGACACAACACTCATGTTGTTCTATGTTGACACTAGAAAAATTTTGAAAGCAAGAAGAGGCAACGGATATCGTTTCGTCCCCAAAGGCGGCACGTCCCCTACCGAAACCATCACGCTTGCTGTGAGAAGCTCTGGTTTGCGAGAAGCTTATACCCCAACCTACCCCAAAGGGGACAAAACATTTACCACAGCATGTTGATGCCGCTCCATGATAGCATGTCAAGTTTCATGAACTACAGACGAGTTTTGGATTTACTAGAATTTAAAAACCATGTATCTCAATGTTTGCGAACGAGCGACGGTGGCAAGGTGTTTGACATTCATTCCCATTTCTTGCATGGGACCTAAGCATGCAACCGAGGACACATAATTGATTTTTCAACCAATTTACATGCTCTGGAACATGTGCCTATAGTTTAAATTTGAAATATGCACATAAATGCATAGAAAACTCAGTTAATGTATAAAAATGTCCAAACGAACCCCGAAAAATTCCTAAATTTAACACGACTCTCCTGTTGTTCTATGTTGACATCAGAAAAAAATTGAAAGCAAGAAGCGGCAACGAATATCGTTTCGTCCACAAAGGTGACACGTTCCCTACCAGAACCATGAGGCTTCTTGTGAGAAGCTCTGGTTTGTGAGAACCTTATACCAAAACCTGCCCCAAATGGGACAATTTTTTACCACAACATGCTGATGCCATTCCATGATAGCATGCCGAGGTTCATGAATTTCAGACGAGTTTTGGATTTACTAGAATTTCAAAACCAAGTATCTCAATGTTTTTCGGCGAGCCACAGTGCCGAGGTGTTTGAAATTAGTCACCATTTCTTGCATGGGACATAAGCATCAACCCATGGACACATATACGATTTTACAACTCATTTGGTGCACCAGAGCATGTGCATGTAGTTTAATTTTGAAATCAAGAAGAGGCAATGGATATCGTTTCGTCCAGAAAGGTGAAATGTTCCCTACCGTAATCATGAGGCTTGTTGTGGGAAGCTCTGGTTTGGGAGAAGCTTATACCCCAACCTGCCCCAAATGGGACAATATTTTTACCACGGCATGTTGCCGTTCCAGGCTAGCATGTCAAGTTTAATAAATTTCAGACGCGTTTTCGATTTTCTAGAATTTAAAAACCATGTATCTCAATGTTAGCGGCCGAGCGACGGTGGCAAGGTGTTTGACATTCATTCTCAATTCTTGCATGGGACTTAAGCATGCAACCAAGGACACACATTTCAATCTTGATCCCATTTATATGCACTGGAGCACATGCATGTATTTCAAAATTGAATTATGCACATAAACGCATAGAAAACTCGGTTAATGTATAAAAATGTCCAAGCGAACCCGAAAAATCCCAAAAATTGACACAACACTCCTGTTGTTCTATGTTGACACGTGAAAAATTTTGAAAGTAAGAAGAGGCAACGGAAATTGTTTTGTCCCCCAAGGTGGTACGTTCCCTACTGAAACAATCAGCCTTGTTGTGAGAAGTTCTGGTTTACGAGAAGCTTATACCCAAACCTGCCCCAAATGGGACAATATTTTTACCACGGCATGTCGATAGCATTCCATGATATCATCTCAAGTTTCATGAATCTCAGACGAGTTTTCAATTTACAAGAATTTTAAAACCGTGTATCTCAATGTTAGCGGCCGAGCGACACTGTCAAGGTGTTTGACATCCATTCTCATTTCTTACATGTGACCTAAGCTTGCAACCAAGGACACACATTCGATTTTTCAACCCATTTTTATGTACTGGAGCAGGTGCATGTGGTTCAATTTTGAATTATGCACATAAACGCCTAGAAAACTCAGTTAACGTATAAAAATGTCCGAACGATCCTCGAAAAATTCCAAAATTTAACACGACACTCCTGTTGTTCTATGTTGACACCGAAAAAATTGAAAGCAAGAAGAGGCGATGAATATCGTTTTGTCCACCAAGGTGACACGTTTCCCTAACGGAACCATGAGGCTTCTTGTGAGAAGCTCTGGTTTGTGAGAAGCTTATACCATAACCTCCCCCAAATGGGACAATATTTTTTACCCCAGCATGTTGATGCCATTCCATGATACCATGCCAAGGTTCATGAATTTCAGGCGGGTTTTGGATTTACTAGAATTACAAAAACAAGTACCGCAACGTTTGCCGAAGAGCCACGGTGTCATGGTGTTCGAAATTCATCCCCATTTCTTGCATGGGACATCAGCATAAACCCATGGACACATATATGATTTTACAACCCATTTTGGTGCACCAGAGCATGTGCATGTATTTTAATTTTGAATTGTGCACCCGAAATGGCTAGAAAACCAAGTTAATGTATAAAAATGTTCAAGCGAACCCTGAATAATTCCAATTTTTTGACGACACACCTATAGTTGCATGTTCACTGCTGATAAAAGTTCTAGCAATTCAAACACCCTCCTTTGCCGCTGTGACCCCATTATCTAATTCAAATCAAGATGAAAAATCAAGTAGATCACACATAGTTTATTATCACCACCGTGTGAGATGCTGTATAAAATATGTTGGAGCACCGTCGGAGTATAGTATGCCTATGGCTTACGCGAGAAGGTGCATCGGTCCACAGCCGGTGTGTCAAGCACAGTAGCTCGCTCCCCAAATTTCATTTAACTATTCAGTCGTCGCCGGTGAAAGATGGGGATGTGGACCCGCGTCGTAAGGGCAACTTCAGCGGCCCACTCCGGCGAGAGCGTGGCCGTAGCCGCCATGCGCGTGCTAACAAGCTACATGAGCACGGCCGCAATCTACGACCGGGCGACCAAGGCAGCCCAAACGGCCGATGTTGCTTCTCAGATGGCGGTAGCAACATCTGCCTCAGGGATAGCAACTGGCGAGAGCGGCACAACAGTTGTACGTTCCGCAGCGGCGGCCTTAGCCCTGATGGAGGCCGCCCACACCTAGCTCGTGGCGGTCACCGCACAAATCGAACGAAGCATCTTCGACAACGGTCGACAACCCACGGCCGAAGAGTTGGCAAACCCCGAGAGCGTTCGAGCAGCTTTCTGTTCCTCCGCGGCATACCTTGCCACGATGGAGCCTGTCCAAGCCCAGATCACGGCCGCCCACTCCCATCTTGTGGCGGACTTTTCCAAAGAGATGGCAGACGCGGATGGCAAGATGCTTGCCGAGTATGGTGCAATGGATGCCATGGAGTGATACGTCCATTTTGCATCATGCTTTTATATTGATATTTATTGCATTATGGGTTGTTATTACACATTATATCACAATACTTATGCCTTTTCTCTCTTATTTTATAAGGTTTACATGAAGAGGGAGAATGCCAGCAGCTGGATTCTGGACTGGAAAAGGAGCAAATATTAGAAACCTGTTCTGCACAAGTCCAAAAGTCCTGAAACTTCACAGAGTTGGAATATATAAAAAATTTGGGTGAAGAAAGCACTAGAGGGGGTTCACCTGCCATCCACAAGGGTGGGGGGCGCGACCTACCGCCCTGGGCGTGCCTCTGCCTTGTGGGCCAACTTGCAGGCCCCCGATGCCCATCTTCTGCTATATGGTGTGTTTTGACCTGAAAAAAAAATAAGAAGGAAGCTTTCAGGATGAAGTGCCGCCGTCTCAAGGCGGAACCTGGGCAGAACCAATCTAGGGCTCCGGCGGAGCCGTTTTGCTGGACAAACTTCCCTCCGGGAGGGGGAAATCGAAGCCATCGTCATCACCAACGATCCTCTCATCGAGAGGGGGTCAATCTCCATCAACATCTTCACCATCACCCTCTCTTCTCAAACACTAGTTCATCTCTTGTATTCGATCTTTGTCTCAAAACCTGAGATTGGTACCTATGGGTTGCTCGTAGTGTTGATTACTCCTTGTAGTTGATGCTAGTTGGTTTATTCGGTGGAAGATCATATGTTCAGATCCTTAATGAGAAATAAAACTCCTGTGATTATGAACATGAATATGCTTTGTGAGTAGTTACGTTTGTTCCTGAGGACATGGGAGAAGTCTTGTTATAAGTAATCATGTGAATTTGGTATTCGTTCGATATTTTGATGAGATGTATGCTGTCTTTCCTCTAGTGGTGTTATGTGAACGTCGACTACATGACACTTCACCATGATTTGGGCCTACGGGAAGGAATTGGGAAGTAATAAGTAGATGATGGGTTGCTAGAGTGACAAAAGCTTAAACCCTAGTTTATGTGTTGCTTCATAAGGGCTGATTTGGATCCATATGTTTCATGCTATGGTTAGATTTATCTTAATTCTTCTTTCGTATTTGCGGATGCCTGCGAGAGGGGTTAATCATAAGTGGGAGGCTTGTCCAAGGAAGGTCAGCACCCAAGCACCGGTCCACTCACATATCAAATTATCAAAGTAACGAACGCGAACCATATGAGCATGATGAAAACTAGCTTGACAGTAATTCCCATGTGTCCTCGAGAGCGCTTTGCTTTATACAAGAGTTCATCCAGGCTTGTACTTTGCTACAAAAAGGATTGGTACACCTTGCTGCACCTTAGTTACTTTTTTTACTTGTTACCCGCTATGAATTATCTTATCACACAACTATCTGATACCGATAATTTCAGTGCTTGCAGAGAATACCTTGCTAAAAGCCGCTTGTCATTTCCTTCTGCTCCTTGTTGGGTTCGACACTCTTATTTATTTAAAGGACTACGATAGATCCCCTATACTTGTGGGTCATCAAGACTATTTTCTGGCGCCGTTGCCGGGGAGTGAAGCGCCTTTGGTAAGGGAACATTTATATAGTGTGCTGAAATTTACTGTCACTTGTTACTATGGAAAATAATCGTATGAGAGGCTTGTTCGTGGTATCTTCATATCGACTAGTAGAGAAATAAGTTGCTCCTGAACCTACTGCACATACTGAAATATTTATTATGAAATTCCTTAGGGTATGATAAAGAAACTGCTAGCTAATCCTTAAGTAGGAAACGGAACATTACATCCTGATATGCACCTAATCTATGTGGATGAAGTTTCTGGATTATTTAAGCTTGCAGGTTTGCCCGAGGATGTTGTCAAGAAGAAGGTCTTCCCTTTATATTTGAAGGGAAGGGCCTTGAAATGGTATAGGCTATGTGATGATATTGGATCTTGGAACTACAACCGATTGAAATTGGAATTTCATCAGAAGTTTTATCCTATGCATCTGGTTCATCGTGTTCGGAATTACATATATAATTTGTGGCCTCGTGAAGGAGAAAGTATCGCTCAAGCTTGGGGGAGGCTTAAGTCAATGTTATATTTATGCCCCAATCATGAGCTCTCAAGAGAAATTATTATTCACAATTTTTATGTTCGGCTTTCTCGTAATGATCAATCCATGCTCGATACTTCTTGTACTGGTTCCTTTATGAAGAATACTATTGAATTCAAATGGGATTTATTGGAAAGAATTAAACGCTGCTCTGAAGATTGGGAAATCAACGAAGGTAACGATTTAGGTATAAACCTTAAGTTTGATTGTGTTAAATCTTTTATGGATACCAATGCTTTTCGTGATTTCAGCACTAAATATGGACTTGACTCTCAGATAGTAGCTTCTTTTTGTGAATCATTTGCTACTCATGTTGATCTTCCTAAGGAGAAGTGGTTTAAATATCATCCTCCCATTGAAGTGAAAGTAGTAGAACCTATTAAAGTTGAAGAAGAAACCATTACGTATAATGTTGATCCTATTGTTCCTACTACTTATATTGAGAAACCACCTTTCCCTGTTAGAATAAAGGAACATGCTAAAGCTTCAACTGTGGTTCGTAAGAGTTATACTAGAACACCTACACCCCCTAAACAAATTAAAGTTGAACCTATTATTGCTATGGTTAAAGATCTCTTGGTCGATAATATTGATGGGCATATTATTTATTTCTGTGATGAAGCCGCTAGAATTGCTAAACCTGATATTAAAGATAAACATAGACCCATTTTGGCATGCATGTTGTTTCTGTTAAAATTGGAGATCATTGTTATACTGGCTTATGTGACGTGGGTGATAGTGTGAGTGCAATTCCTTTTACCTTATATAAAGAAATTCTGAATGATATTGCACCTGCTGAGATAGAAGATATTGATGTTACTATTAAGCTTGCTAATAGAGATATTATATCACCAATTGGGATTGTTAGAGATGTTGAAGTCTTGTGTGGGAAAGTAAAATACCCTTCTGATTTTCTTGTTCTTGCTTCCCCACAAGATGATTTTTGTCCCATTATATTTGGTAGACCTTTCTTGAACATTGTTAATGCTAAGATAGATTGCGGAAAGGATATTGTTACTGTCGTTTTCGGGGATGTGTCTCATGATTATAATCTCTCTAAGTTTCGTAGACGACCCCATGATAAAGAATTGCCTAGTAAGGATGAAATTATTGGTCTTGCTTCTATTACCGTGCCTCCTACTGATCCTTTATAACAATATTTGCTAGACCATGAAAATGATATGTTTATGAATGAAAGAAGGGAATTAGATCAAATATTCTTTAATAAAGGGCCGATTTTGAAACACAATTTGCTTGTTGAAATCCTTGGGGATCCTCCTTCACCCAAGGGTGATCCCGTGTTTGAGCTTAAACAATTACCTGATACTTTGAAATATGCGTATCTTGATGAAAAGAAGATATATCCTATTATTATTAGTGCTAACCTTTCAGAGCATGAAGAAAAAGAAATTATTAAAAACTCTAAAGAAGCAGCGTGCCGCTATTGGATATACTCTTGATGATCTTAAGGGCATTAGTCCCACTCTATGCCAGCACAAAATTAATTTGGAGCATGATGCTAAACCAGTTGTTGATCACCAACGATGGTTGAATCCGAAGATGAAAGAAGTGCTAAGAAATGAAATACTAAAGCTTCTGGAGGCAGGTATAATTTATCCTATTGCTGATAGTAGATGGGTAAGTCATGTTCATTGTGTCCCTAAGAAGGGAGGTATTACTGTTGTTCCTAATGATAAGAATGAATCGATTCCACAAAGAATTGTTAATGTTATAGAATGGTAATTAATTTTTGCAAATTAAACAAAGCTACTAGAAAAGATCATTACCCTTTACCTTTTATTGATCAAATGCTAGAAAGACAATCCAAACATACACATTTTTGCTTTCTAGATGGTTATTCTGTTTTTTCTAAAATACCTGTGTCAAAAGATGATCAGGAAAAGACCACTTTTACTTGCCCTTTCGGTACCTTTGCTTATAGATGTATGCCTTTTGGTTTATGCAATGCACCTGCTACCTTTCAAAGATGTATGACTGCTATATTCTCTGAATTTTGTGAAAAGATTGTTGAGGTTTTCATCGATGATTTCTCCATTTAAGGAACTTCTTTTGATGACTGCTTAAGCAACCTTTATCGAGTTTTGCAGAGATGTGAAGAAACTAATCTTGTCTTGAATTGGGAAAAGTGCCACTCTATGGTTAATGAAGGTATTGTCTTGGGGCATAAAATTTATGAAAGAGGTATTGAAGTTGATAAAGCTAAAGTAGATGCTATTGAAAAGATGTTGTGTCCTAAAGATATCAAAGGCATAAGAAGTTTCCTTGGTCATGCCGGTTTCTATAGGAGGTTTATTAAAGACTTCTCTAAATTTCTTGGCCTCTCACTAATCTCTTGCAAAAAGATCTTCCTTTTGTTTTTGATGATGATTGTGTAGAAGCATTTGAAATACTTAAGAAAGCTTGATTTCTGCACCTATTGTTCAGCCACCTGATTGGAATTTACCCTTTGAAATTATGTGTGATGCTAGTGATTATTTTGTTGGTGATGTTCTAGGACAAAGAGTTGATAAGAAATTGAAAGTTATTCATTATGCTAGCAAAACTCTAGACAGTGCCCTTGAAAAATTATGCTACTACTGAAAAGGCATTCTTAGCAGTTGTTTTTGCATGTGATAAGTTCAGATCTTATATGGTTGATTCTAAAGTAACTGTGCACACTGATCATGCTACTATTAAATATCTTATGGAAAAGAAAGATGCTAAACCTAGACTTATTAGATGTGTTCTCTTGTTACAAGAATTTGATTTGCATATTATTGATAGAAAGGGAGTTGAAAACCCCGTTGTAGACAACTTGTCTAGGTTAGAAAATGTACTTGATGAACCACTGCCTATTGATGATAGCTTTCCTGATGAGAAATTAGCTGTCATAAATGCTTCTCGTAATACTCCATGGTATGCTAATTGTGCTAATTACATTGTTGCTAAATTTATACCATATAGTTTCACATACCAGCAAAAGAAAAAGTTTTTCTATGATTTGAGACATTACTTTTGGGATGTCCCACACCTTTATAAAGGAGTAGATGGTGTTATTAGACGTTGTGTACCTGAGCATGAACAGGAACAAATCCTACGCAAGTGCCACTCCGAGCCCTACGGAGGACACCACGCTGGAGATAGAACTGCGCATGAGGTATTGCAATCTGGTTTTTATTGGCCTACTCTCTTCAAGGATGCTCATAAGTTTGCCTTGTCTTGTGATGAATGCCAGAGAATTAGCAATATTAGTATACGTCGGGAGATGCCTTTGAATGATTCACTTGTTATTGAACCATTTGATGTCTGGGGCTTTGATTATATGGGACCTTCTCCTTCCTCTAATGGGTATACACATATTTTAGTTGTTGTTGATTACGTTACTAAGTTTGTAGAAGCTATTCCAACTAGTAGTGCTGATCAGAACACCTCTATTAAGATGCTTAAAGAAGTTATTTTTCCAAGGTTTGGAGTCACTAGATATTTAATGACTGATGGTGGTTCACATTTTATTCATGGTGCTTTCCGTAAAATGCTTGCTAAGTATGATGTTAGCCATAGAAATGCATCTCCTTGTCATCCTCAGTCTAGTGGTCAAGTAGAATTGAGCAATAGAGAGATTAAATAGATTTTGCAAAAGACTGTTAATAGATCTAGAAAGAATTGGTCTAAGAAACTTTATGATGCATTGTGGGCTTATAGAACTGCTTATAAGAACCCTATGGGTATGTCTCCATATAAAATGGTTTATGGAAAAGCATGTCACTTACCTCTCGAATTAGAACAAAAAGCTTATTGGACAATCAAAGAGCTCAACTATGATTTCAAACTTGCCGGTGAGAAGAGGTTATTTGACATTATTTCACTTGATGAATGGAGAACCCAAGCCTATGTGAATGCTAAGTTGTAAAGAAAAGGTTAAAAGATGGCATGACAAAAGGATACAAAAGCGTGAGTTTGTCGGGGGAAACGACACCTATGGGATCACTGGAATCCCTTCTACGGTTGGCGGGCACGGGGCTGTGAGAAGAGCAGGTTTAGGAGCCAGCACAAGGATCGTTTACCCAGGTTCGGGCCGCGAGGATGAGTAATACCCTAGTCCTGCTTTGGTGTGTATTTCAGAGTGTTCTTGAGCTCTCGAAATAGCGACGGTGGCTGCATAGTTCCGAAGAGCCGAATCCTTCTCCTCGTTGCCTCGGGCCTCCTTTTATAGGAAAAAGGGGTCACCACAGTGGCACACAGGAGGTGGAAAGGTCTACAGTGCGCGAGCTTATCGCCCGGCATTGCGGGACAAAGCACATTAAATGCGCTACTTAGGTGCCCATTAGCTTTATCAGGGACGGGAACGAGGCCCGTCCCGTCCGTCGCCGCTCCGCCTCATTTCGACACGCGCCCAGGCCAGCGATGTGTGCAGCGCCATGTAGGCAGGCAGGCTGCTGAGGTGGCTCGGTGGCAGGGCCTTCACGAAGATCTGCATGCCACCACGCAGGTGCGTGCTAAGTCGGTGTGGAGGCCGCCCGTCACCACGCAGGTGCCTGCCCAGCTGGTTGAGCTAGCAGCTGCTTGGGGACGGCGGTGGAGTCTTGGCTGGTGCGGGCCTGGTTGTGGCCCCGCTAGTGTCCTCGGCAAGGGTCTTGCCGGGGGCCCGGCAAGGGCTTGCTGTGGTGCTGCGGTCGTCCCCGGCAAGGCACTTGCCGGGGGTCTTGTGGATTTCCTCGGCTAGGATCCCGCCGAGGGTCGTCATCTTCTGGTTCTCATCTGATCTCATGTATTCATGATGTTGACAAAGATCTGCATGCCACCACAGAGGTGCCTCCCGAGCCCTGGGTCCAATGTAGTTGTTGGCGGCATTTGGAACCCTTGGGCTCAAGGGTGGCTCGCTCTACTGGTGTTGGGCAAGTTGCCCCGAAAAGGCTCTTGCCGGGGCCGCGGAGGCCGCCCCGGCAAGGGTCTTGCCGAGGGCGTCCACCTCGCCCCTTTGCTCTTTTATGCTTCTGGCCTTGGCGTCGCCTTGTTTGTCTTGTGCTTCAGTTTCCCTCCTCTGCTTTGTTAAGTGTGGCCGCGGGCGCGGCTCTGACTGCCCGTGCACAAGTAAAGGGGTCAAAAGGAGAGCCCCTACTTTTGTACACTGATAGGAGCCCCCGGCCTAGGCCACACATAAGCGCGACGCGTTGTTGGGCTAGGCCCAGAATGGTGCACGGGCAGGTGGGGCGGATTTTACTGTAGTAATTGTTTCGTCCGCTGCATTTCTCCACGACCCGCGTTGAACACGCGACGTGGAGGGTCGTCGTGATGCGGGGGTCATGCGTGGGGCGGTTCCCGCACGCATGCGTCACATTGTGGTAAAGAGGCGGCTCGCGCCTTCCCCAAAAAAAGAGGGAGGCATAGAGGCGCGACTCATTTACTCGGGCGAACTCGGGTCGTGGCCTTCAAGGCGTCCGTGCCCCACGATCACGGGGTGGGGAACGGTCGCCTCACCCATCCCCTCAATTCTACTTGCTCACCACGTGTCCCCCATGCATGTAGCAGGCGGTGGAGGCGGGAAACCGGACCGTCGCTGATTGGGGCAGCGGGTCAGTCTCGATTCCCTGCGCCCCAGATGGCCGGATTGGCCGAGTGGGGCGGCCGAGCCCCGACCCCGCCCCTTTATAAGAAGGGGGAGGGGGACGGCATCCCACATCCTTCCATCATCCATCCCCATTCACTTCGGCTCCTTTCTTCCGTCTGCCATGGCGAGAGGAGGCGCCGGCCCTTCAACGGTGGCGGCGAGGGTCGCTGCTCGACAGTGTGTCCCTCCTTCCCAAGAACTCATGGAGGCAGAGCCGGCCACGAGAGGAAGGGGGAGGGGCGAGGCCAAGGTCGCCGTGGCGCTCGGGGAAGAGGGGGACGGGGCAGTGCTCCGGCCTTGCCTCCGCCAGCGATGCCTCCCCAGATGGAGGGCCACGTCGGGGACCGGCCCCGCGAGTTCTTCATCAGGCTGCGCCGGCCACCGCGTCGCCGCCTCCGTCTCCCTACCCCATTTGCTCGGGAGATGGAGCTCGATCCACCCCAGACCCTCGTGTAGCACATGAGGGGCTGCGGGAATGGCGGCATGCGGGTCGACGTCGATTTCCCCGCTCCTCACGTCATGTTCCTCCGTCGCGGATGGAAGACGTTCGCTCGCATCCACAGCCTGACGGCGGGGCTCGTCCTCTATTTCAAGTTAATGGAGGACGGCCTGCTCTCCGTCAAGGTCTTCAGAGATCTTGGAACTCGCCTGAAGTGCTGCGTGGAGAGCTCCTCCGACGATGAAGATTCCTCCTCGAGCGGGAGTGATGAGGAGGACAGCGACAGTGACGATGAGGGCGTCGAGCGGCGGGACGCCGACCCCGACTCCGACTGACCACGTCGCCCCTCCCTCAGCCACGCGCCCTGCCAAGGGCCTTCCTCGTCAAGCTCTCCATCGGCGCGTTCCCCATGCCTCCTTGGGCGGCTGGTGTAGGAGGGTCGGAGAAGGCGAAGAAGGCGGGCAGTGGCCGTCAAGTCGGAGTACGCGGGCACCGACATCTTCGTCGCATATTGTTGGGTCGCTGCCTCATCTTCCAGCTCCGGCACCGGGATGCTCTCTTGGTGCCTTCTGCTTCTCGCACCTCTCCTTGGCGCTCCTTTTGCCCTCCCGCTACCTTGTTCCATCTTCTGAGGAGAGGGACAAGAAAGGGATTACGGGCACCTTATCTTTTTTTAGTTTGTAAACCTGTGGGCACTTGTTAGACTTAAAACTTGTAATCCCCTTGCTCATGTTTTTTTATCCTATACGAACTGTACCTGTATGGGACGTTTTTAATGAAAAAGGGTGTTTGCCGGGTTCTTTGTGCGTGAGCGAGACCCATGCCAAGGAACGAATCCTTGTTATTTTTAAGATAAACATTGTCGCCCGGCAACAGGCCTTGCCATCCCCCCACTTCAGTCGACCCTTCTCACGCTCTTGGCGGAGGCAGGGGCAAAGTAGAGTTAGGCCCCTCGTTCATTTTCTTGCCACCGCAACTACGACCAAGTTCCGACCCAGGGGATAGCTCTTGGGTACAGGAAAAGGGGAGCATGGTGGTTTAAGAATATAAATGAGGTTTCACATGTCCCAGTTCCATACGGAAATGCATAACATGGGATGAAAGACTTATCTGAATCCACAGCCCCCGGCAACCTTGGCTTGCCGTGGTTGGATCCTTGTGTCTTCAGCCCCCGGCAGTCTTGGCTTGCCGGGGCCGGAGCGCCGGTTCATTCTCTTTCTTCCAAGTGGCTCAGCAGAAGTGTCCACGTGCCCTGCGAACCAAAGAAGACAGAGAGAGGCACGCTCGACCTCTACGCTAGGGGTTAGTCGCCGCTAAGCACTATCGACCCTGACCGAGGGAGAGACTTAACCTAGCATGCATGCTATAACTTAGGGCACCAGCGCTTCATTTATTTATGCTCAGGGTCTGCGCCTGGCTTTGTACAACGGGTTACATGCCTTGTCGGCAAGGCTCGTACAAAAGGGTGGCTTGCCGGCAGGCCCGCCAACCGCGCCTTATGGGTAAAACTTGCGAAGATGTTCGATGTTCCAGGAGTTGCTCACTGGAATACCATCTTCGATCTCCAGGTGGACTGTGCCAGGCCTGGTGACTCGTATTACCCGATAAGGGCCTTCCCACTTCGGCGTCAACTTGTTGGAATTCTTGGCCGACTGAACGCGCCGAAGAACCAGGTCGCCTTCCTCAAAGCTTCGGGCATGAACCTTGCGGCTATGATAGCGGCGCAAGGCTTGCTGGTAGCGCGCTGCTCGCATAGCCGCCCGAAGATGATCTTCCTTGAGGAGCGTTGCGTCATCTTGCCGCAATTGCCCTTGCTCAAGCTCATCATAAGCGAGCACTCATGGTGACCCGTATGTGAGTTCCGTGGGGAGAACTGCTTCTGCCCCGTAAACGAGGGAGAAGGGTGTCTGGCAGGTGGCTCGATTTGGTGTCGTTCTGATTGACCAAAGAACCGCTGGCAATTCATCGATTCAGCGCCTTCCGCACTTGTGCAGCCTGTCAAAAGTCTTGGCCCTCAGGCCTCGCAGTACTTCAGCATTTGCCCTCTCCGCCTGGCCGTTGCTCCGTGGGTGTGCCACAGAAGCGAAACAGACCTTGCTGCCGATGTCTTGGATGTATTGGATGAAGGTGTGGCTTGTGAACTGCCTGCCGTTGTCGGTGATGACTCTGTTTGGCACACCAAAACGGCAGACTAGCCCCTTGAAAAACTTGACGGCTGACTGTGCGGTCACCTTCCTCACTGCTTCCACCTCCGGCCACTTTGTGAACTTGTCGATTGCAATGTACAAGTACTCAAAGGCCCCGACAGCGCGGAGGAAAGGGCCTAGTATGTCGAGCCCCCAGACCAAAAATGGCCAGGAGAGAGGAATTGTTTGAAGGGCTTAAGCTGGTTTGTGGCACCCCGGCTGAGAGCAACCGGTTTACCATGCATTGCCAGCCCAGAGACCATGTCTTCTGGCAACACACAACATCTTGGTACAGAAAACAACCGCTTTATTAATGCTAGAGGATCATAGTTTGTATTACAACAGGTGTCGAGGCCAAGCGGCACACACAGTGCGGCTGAACAATATGTACATTATTTAATGAATATAAAGGGGCCTCGATCATAACAACTACGCGGCAGCGGAACAACGTCGTAGCGGAAACTCCATAGCACAGGGACACCGATGTGGACACGATCTAGACTGAAGCAGCACTCCTTTCCAACGAGACTTTCCTGAAATCTGGCATGACACGCCAGGTCAGTACATGGAATGTACTTGCAAGCTCACAACAGGCATAATCATAATGACAAACAATATCATGATAATTAACCAATTAATAATGCAATAATGCTTCAACATGCTATGATCATGCTCTTGTGATAAAAGTCCCTCGGGACTGGCTTACCAACCGTGATCGTTCTAGGATCACAAACGTACCACCATCGTGGTCTTGACTAGGGGTATCTCGTGATCCTTACGACGATCACAACCACGACCAATACTTGGTCTCGAACATCTCGACGGCCTTCCCACCATCATCAACAGTGCAAAGTTCATAACTTGTGCAAAATTTATTAAACGTTGACCCATGGTGTGACCTACTACGAGTGTGTCCGTAACCGTGGACTCGGCTATCGATAGATTATTACACTCTGCAGAGGTAGCACACTGTACCCACACCACGGAACCCATGGCCTCGCACTCCCATTCGGGTGGACCAACGGCATTCCGACGAAACCCCTCCATTGCCATGCCACTCTCCCGGCCACTCCGACTCAATCCCCACCGGGCTAGTCCTGGGTAGCCCCGTGTCTACCAAAGACACAACGACCACCGTCGTGGCCAAAACGATCCCACAAGAGGACCCGGTACCATAATCTCAACAACGGGCACACAAGGTTATGTCTGCTTACCGGGTCAGGATAAGCATGCCCATAACCTTCCCTAGTTGCAGGCACCGACCAGAGGCATGACAATGGACCGAATCAAGGCCTTCCCATAAAGGCAAATGTGGTTGCACTGGGAAAAACTCGATTCAGTGGCACCATGACCCGGCCAACGATATATTCAAGTTGAGTTATATTCAGGTTCAACTTAAATGGAAAATAACCGGTGTGATAGTATGCCATGAAATGCAACACTAACATATGCATCACATATTAACGGAAATGACTGAGTCAACTATATCCACACTAAGCATAAACATCAACAACTCATGCCACTTTTCTCATTAGGATAAACCTCAATTTAAACAGAATATTTTCTAGCAAATTTTATTATTTTACTCATGCAAGAAAATAACTTCAAGTAATTACTCATATGCATAACAATATTACTCTTTCATCACCACAAATGAATCCTAGTTTCTTTACCAACTAAGTTAGTTTCAAACATTCTGTAAATCAAGCATATTAACTAAAACAAGCACTTAAAAGAATGTAAATAACATAATAGTTATTTAAATGCATGGATTAAATCTTTCATTCAAGTAAGAAAATCATAAATATTGAAATGGCACCATGAAAATGTTGATGTGGCTTGCCTTAGTGCAGATGAGGTTCACAAGCCTTCTGGTGATCCTCAAGACAAGCCTCACCCTCTGAAAATAATTTTAAACACAAGAAGAAAATATCAAGAACCCTTCTGAAAATCACCAGAAAATCTAGACAGCACAGAAAAATCTCATTTTTGGTGAGCTGCTAGATTTCTTTGCAAAGAACACAATGCAAAAAAGAATCAATTCATTTGGACTTATGGTTGAAGAGGTATAGCTGTTTGAAGCTCTCTAGAAAATATATGAATTTGAATTTAAATAAAACAAACTAGGGGGGTGACGTCGAAGGCGTAAAGCCTCATGGCGCCACCACTCTTACCGCTTCGCGCGCGTACTGAGTGGCTGACTAGCGGGCCCCGCTAGTCAGGCGAGGGGGAGAGGGAGAAGGAAACAGAGGGGGTCGCAGCTTCGCCGGAGCTCACGCCGGCGACGAGAGCTCCTTGGCCAAAAAAGAGGGAGGGATCGAGAGAGGGGATGGAGGCGCACATGCCTGTACCCGTAGCGTAGCTAGGGGTGGTCGGACGACGTCGGAATTGACCTCGCAAGCGGAGGCAGAGAGCGTAGGTCGCCGAAGACGAACATGACGGCGAACTGTGGCGACTCCAGGGGCTCCAAGTGGACGAAACGGCTTCACCGAAGAGTGGCGGAGGCTCTGGAAGGGTCGCCCAGGCCAGGGAGGGGCAGGAGCTACCGCGAGGACCCGAGGGGATCGCCGGCGAGCTCAAGCTCGGGGACGGCGGCCCGCGGCCTGCCCGGCCGGGCTACGGCTATCTACGAGGTTGTGGAGTGTGTGGGAGTGGAGGATGATGCTCGAGGAGGCTGGGGGTGGCTCCTTTTATAGGCGAGCACCGAGGGGGGGTTCGGGCTCCGCCGGTGACACCTGGACACAGCGCCAGGCGACGAGTGGCATCAGTGAGAGGGTGAGAAGGCGATGCAACTCACGCGGGGACTGTGGGCGAACAGGGACGAGCACAGGATCGAGGAGAAGGCGACGAGCATAGTGCGCACCGCACTGTAACGTTGGCCGGACCACGCCCGTGCTCGCTGCGGCGAGCTCCGGCGTCGGCGAGTGCCACGGAGGAGTTAAGGGGGTTGGGACGAAGATGGTAGCGATGTTTGGCACGCTTTGGCAGTCGGGGAAGCGAGCACGCACGAAACAGAGCGCTCGGCGGCACTTAGAGCGCGTCGACACGCAGGCTGGCATCATGTACACGCGTGGTCACCGCATGAACTCTGCCCTCAGGCCGACCTACGTCCAAAGATCATGTCTTGCTTGTTGTTCGTGGTAGTTTTGAAGATTACCACGCTTTCGTTTGGATCCATACGCAGTAGAAAAGATTTCACAAGCCAAGTAAGTTTCTGATCAGTAACTTTGAGAGGTTACTGAGGTCAAACAGCTGGGAGTTGGGAGCTGGGCTTTGGAGGCTAGCAATCATGTACTAAGGTGATGATGCACAAGAAAAATCAGCCTCATTGGAGCAAGTAAAATGGTAGTTGCTGTAGAAACCACCATTTCTGTCCAGAATAGACAATATTTTCTGTAGCAAAAATATTCCAAAAAGTGGTGCAATATTTTTGCTCAGGAAGGTGACCTAGGGTTCAAAGAATATTTGTGAATTTTGCCAGATTTTTGTGGGCAAGAAAAATTGGGGTTGCTTTGGAGCACATTGAGCTAGCTATGGTTTTAGGGAGGAAAATGAATATTTTTCATTAAAGAAAAATATTCCAAATATTATTTTGGGTGGAACCAGAGAGGGAATGATAATTAGAGAGGGAAATGAGGCACTTGGGTGAATGCCAAGGGTACACAAGTGTTTAAGTCCATATGAAAAGATTCAAAAACTCCAAATTTCAAAATAAATCCAAATGAAAATCAGGAAAATAAAGGAGGGCAAAAACCAGGCTGTCACAAACCTCCCCCACTTAGAATGAATCTCGTCCTCGAGATTCGGTTGCTTGGGAAAACCATTCTGGATAATGTGCCCTTAGAAATTCTTCCCGTTCCCACGTTGATTCTGACTCCGTGTGATGCTCCCACTGAACTTTGTAGAATTTCCTCACTTTACTGCGAGTGACCCTTTCCATCTGATCCAAAATTTTAACCGGTCTTTCTTCATATGTTAAATCCCTTGACAACTCTATCTCGGCCATAGCAGTCCTTTTCTCTGGCGGCGATATGCATCGCCTCAATTGGGAAACATGAAACACGTTGTGCACGTCCGACAATTTAGGAGGTAGTTCCAACTGATATGCAACAGTGCCCACTCGGGACATGACTGGAAATGGACCAATAAACCTAGGTGCCAACTTTCCACGAGTCTGAAATCTCTTGACTCCTTTCATAGGAGTGACTCGGAGGTATACGTGTTCTCCGGGTTCAAAACTAATTTGTCGGTGCTTTGCATCATAATAACTCTTCTGTCGAGATTTGGCTTATTGCAATCAGTCTCTGATCTCCTTAACTTGTTTCTCAACCTCCATCATGAGATCTGTTCCGAAGATAGGGCTATCTCCAGTTTGAGACTAATTTAAAGGAGTGCGGCACTTACGGCCATACAAGGCTTCATACGGTGACATTTTTATACTGGTCTGGAAGTTGTTGTTATAAGAAAACTCGGCATATGGCAAGCAGTCTTCCCATTTAGGCCCTTGGGCCAAAACACAGGCTCGCAACATATCTTCGAGTATTTGGTTTACCCGCTCTGTCTGTCCATCAGTCTGAGGATGATAAGCGGTACTGTATTTCAGTGTTGTCCCCAATGCTTGATGGAGACGTGACCAAAAAGCGGAGGTAAAGAGTGAACCTCGGTCAGAAGTGATGGTTCGGGGTACTCCATGCAGACTAACTATCCTGGATACATACAGCTGTGCAAGTTGGTCTGCTCGATATGTGGTTCTGATCGGGATAAAGTGAGCAACATTGGTTAAGGTGTCCACTATGACCCATATTGCATCATTGCCTCGCTGAGTCTTAGGTAGTCCTGTGATGAAATCCATGCAAACGTCATCCCACTTCCATTGCGACACTGGCAGTGGTTGGAGGAGTCCGGCTGGCTTCTGATGCTCTGCCTTCACCTTGTTGCATATGTCGCAACAGGCCAAAAAATAGGCAATGTCTTTCTTCATTCCATCCCACCAGAATATTTGTCGAAGGTCTTCATACATTTTCGTACCTCCAGGGTGAATAGAATATGGGGATTCGTGTGCTTCCGATAGGATTTTCTTCTTTAAGCCCGACTAATTGGGTACACAAATCCTTCCACAGAACCAGAGGGTACCGAATTTATCCTTTGAGAAATTTGGAGTATGTCCTGCCATCGTGCTCTTGACACGTTTCTGTAGATCGATGTCAGCTGGCTGGGCCTTGCGTATTTCTTCCTCAAGTGTGGGGGTAACTTCCAAAATACTAGCGAGGCCAGCATCGACTATGACCAGGTTGAGCTGAGCGATCTCCTCTTGAAGTTCAGGAGGCAAGGACTCCAATATGACAGTCAGGCTGACAGGCTTTCGACTGAGTGCATCGGCAACCACGTTGGCCTTACCCGGGTGGTAATTTATTCCAAGATCATAATCCTTGAACAACTCAAGCCATCTTCGTTGACGGAGATTTAAATCCGGCTGAGTAAATATATACTTGAGACTTTTGTGATCGGTAAAAATTTGGCACCTCTTCCCGATGAGGTAGTGCCTCCAAATTTTTAGAGCATGAACCACCGCGGCCAATTCCAAATCGTGAGTAGGATAATTTCCCTCATGGGGTCATAGCTGTCGCGATGCATATGCTACTACCTTGCCGTCTTGCATAAGTATGCATCCAAGTCCTTGTTTGGAGGCGTCACAGTACACATCAAAACTGCGGTAGATATCTAGAAGAGTCAATACAGGTGCGGTCATCAGCCGTATCTTTAGCTCATTAAAGCTTTTCTCATAGTCCTCAGTCCATTTAAACTTCTTATCCTTCTTGAGCAGCTCCGTCATGGGTTTAGCAATCTTGGAAAATCCTTCAATGAAACGACGATAATATCCGACTAATCCAAGGAAACTCCGGATCTGTGTTACTGTCGTGGGTGGCAACCAATCGAGCACATCCTTTACTTTGCTTGGGTCCACGGCTATACCTTTGGCGGATAGTACATGTCCGAGAAACCCAACTTGCTTGAGCCAAAACTCACATTTACTAAATTTGGCGTATAGCTGATGGTCGCGGAGTCGTTGTAGCACTGCTCGGAGGTGATCCTTGTGATCTTCTTCACTCTTGGAGTAAATGAGTATGTCATCGATGAAGACTACCACGAACTTATCGAGGAAGTCCATGAATACTTCGTTCATCATATGCATGAAGAAGGCAGGGTTATTAGTGAGACCAAAGGACATAACTGTATATTCATAAAGACCGTATCGAGTAGTGAATGCGGTCTTGGGAATATCTTCCTTTTTAATCTTGAGCTGATGATATCCCGTCCGTAAATCAATCTTAGAGAATACCTTGGCCCCACTGAGCTGATCAAACAGATCATCAATCCTTGGTAGCGGATATTTATTTTTGATGGTGACCTCATTCAGTTGACGGCAATCCACACACATGCGGAGGCTGCCATCCTTTTTGTCCACGAAAATAGCAGGTGATCCCCAGGGTGAAGAGCTGGGACGGATATATCCTTTCTGGAGCAGTTCATCAAGCTGTTTCTTTAGCTCCACTAATTCTGATGAGGGCATCCGGTAATACTTCTTGTATAACGGTGCGGTTCCGAGCACAAGATCTATTACAAACTCAAGCTCTCCATCTGGTGGCATGCCTGGCAGTTCCTCTCGAAATACATCAGGATACTTGCTGACCACAGGAATTAATTCCAATTCACCAGTCACAGCGGTGAAGACCATTTCTTTCTTGGGTATACTTTTGTGAGCATAGAATTTTGTAGTCTGCCCATTCTGACTAGTCAAAGTGACTTCTCGGGTCGCGCAATTTATGCAAACTTGATATTGGGTCAACCAATTCATACCCAATATAACATCCAACTTGGCGGACTCAATAATTATCAAATAAGTTGGAAAACTGACTCCGTTGATATTGAGTTCCAGATTACGGCAGACCAGATTGCTCTTGATTAAGGATCCCGGGGTTTGTACCAGCATATTTTTGCCCAAAAGCGAACAAGGAAATTTGTTTTGGGCAACAAAACTCCGAGAAATAAAAGAGTGGGAAGCCCGAGAGTCAAATAAAATTACTGCAGGTATGTTATTAACAGAAAACATACCAATGACGACTTCGGGGTTCTCTTGGGCTTCATCAGCGGAGAGGTGATGCACGTGCCCAGTAAAGTTTTGCTGGTTCGGGCATGACTCCATATAGTTGACTTGTGGCCTGAATAGGGCATTCGCCTTGCTGTTCTTGGGGCACTGTCTGGCATAATGTCCGTTTTTTCCACAACTGAAGCAAGAATTGTTGCGCTGGCGCTCCTCGTGCACTGGGTTGGTCACGACATTCTTGACTTGAGTGGTGGTCTTGTTAACATTCTGTTGCCAATTGGGCTTGTATTCCACCTGAGTCTGCTGCCAGGTACGAGCCTTTTGCACTGGTTTTCCATCCTTCTTTGGTTCAAAGTTGCGCTTGTGGTCGTTGTTAGCAGGCCTATTATCTGATACAAGCTTGTGCTCCCTTTCAGCAATGAAAGCCTTGTTCACTAGAGTTTGGAAATCTGGGAAATCAAACATACTGAGAGTACACCGGAGTTGCGGATTTAATCCACCAAGAAATCTGTCAATCTTTCTTTCTTCGGTGGCCACGTCATAAAGGGAGTATCGGGCCAGATGATTGATTTTTGCAAATATTCACCCACAGACTGATTTCCTTGGATGAGTGCGAGAAATTATCGCTGCTTAGTCTTCATAATTCCAGTAGGGATATGATATTTCCGGAACTGCTCCTTGAATTTTGACCAGGTAATTTCTTCATCAGCAGGCCACATGGCTTTTGCATTTTCCCACCATATGGCAGCAGCGCCTTTAAGATAATGAGTTGCAAGTGGAACTTTATCATTTTCTTCAGTACGAGCAATCTCAAGCTTTTTCTCAATGGTACGCAACCAATCGTCTGCATCCAAGGGATCAACAACCTGTCTGAAACTGGGAGGCTTGGTCCTCTGAAAATCTGACAGCTTGGAATAATGACCGTTCTGATTTCCATTATGTCCAACCATAGCTTGCACACTTCTTAATATTTCAATCAGATCATTGTTCCTTCTTTCCTCAAACATACGCAGAATTTGCTCGGTGGAGGGAGGATTTAGCGGTGGAGGCGGTGGTGGAACGTACGGCTCGGTGGAGTGTCCTGCCTGTCATGCGGAACGACAAACAGGGGTACCCTCGCGAACGTTGCTACTGCTGCCTCCCCGTGGCATCCTATTATGATTTTCCCAAGGCAACGCAACCGAGATGAGAAACATTCAAAATAAATTGGGGAAAAGCCAGCAACAAAAGCCCGAGAAAAACCGAAATGACGAAGAAAACACGGCGAATAAAATAGAGTTCCAACATAATTATACATAGACTCATACATGAAAGATAACCAACATGCCTGGTTCAACTACTCTCATACAGGCAACGAAACATCATGACTCGTACCACTACATCCGGACATCATCCCAACGACTGCGGATACTCAGAGGCTCTACTGCTCTGCTGGTGCTGCGGGGTCCTCTCCTGAAGCGGACTCGGATCCTGAACTGATGAGGTTAACTGAGACCTCCGGGTTAAAGGTAACATGACGACGCTGCCTAGAGGGCTCTCCCTTAGGGGCAGGGGTAGGGTGAAGCATCGGGGCTACAGGAGTAGTGAGAAGTGAAACCCACTCAGCAGGAGCACTGAGAGGATTTACGGTCGAGGTGCCCGAGCTACTCGGAGGAGTAACCGGTGAAACAGGGGAGCTAGAACTAACTGGAATATAAGGAGTAAATCCCAGGGAGGATGGAGTAGTGGCAGATCTAGTAGAGACTAAAGCAGAGGCTAAAGCAGTACAGGCACGAGTCAGCTCTCGAGCCAGCTCGTGGATCATAAGATAGCTAGCGGTGACATAACGAGCAAGGTGGCTAGCAACACTATCAGACTCTGGATCAATGATAGGGAAACGGACACGACCATTGTCGTGCAGAGAAGGATAGTAATAGAAACCTGGGTGATTCTGCATTCGGACCTCGTTGTAGCGAAGCACGACAAGGACCTCGAATGCAGCAAACTGGACAGCCTGAGAAGCGGTAGAAGCGTAACCGCTTCGGGAAGTACGAGTGTAAGTGCTGGAGTCGGAACTGGTGCGCAGAGTAACCACTGCGTGATACTCATACACTGAGTCAGCTAGACACTCCCGGTACACACGATAGACTGGATCGTCTCCGAGGGGGTACAGCCGACGCCACACGTTGCGAAGGAGGTGCGGTGACGTGTACGGCATCAGCTGCAACTGGCACGGATACGGCACCGGAGCCATCTACACTCACAACCATTAGCAGGTTAGCATAAAAATAAAACAAGTGCATGCAATGCAACAACCAGCTACAAATGTTACCGGCACTCAACTTAACTCGTACCTAACGTCCAGTTAACACGTCTTAGTCTAGCGTCGCCTACAGTCAGCGCGGCTCTGATACCAAGCGTTGTGGCACCCCGGCTCAGAGCGACCGGTTTACCATGCATTGCCAGCCCAGAGACCATGTCTTCTGGCAACACACAACATCTTGGTACAGAAAACAACCGCTTTATTGATGCTACCGGATCATATTTTATATTACAACAGGTGTCGAGGCCAAGCGGCACACACGGTGCGGCTGAACAATATGTACATTATTTAGTGAACATAAAGGGGCCTCGATCATAACAATTACACAGCAGCGGAACAACGTCGTAGCGGAAACTCCATAGCACAGGGACACCAATGTGGACACGATCTAGACTCAAGCAGCACTCCTTTCCAACGAGACTTTCCTGAAATCTGGCATGACACGCCAGGTCAGTACATGGAATGTACTTGCAAGCTCACAACAGTCATAATCATAATGTCAAACAATATCATGATAATTAACCAATTAATAATGCAATAATGCTTCAACATGCTGTGATCATGGTCTTGTGATAAAAGTTCCTCGGGACTGGCTTACCAACCGTGATCGTTCTAGGATCACAAATGTACCACCATCGTGGTCTTGACTAGAGGTATCTCGTGATCCTTACGGCGATCACAACCACGACCAATACTTGGTCTCGAACATCTCAATGGCCTTCCACCATCATCAACAGTGCAAAGTTCATAACTTAGTGTGCAAAATTTATTAAATGTTTACCCATGGTGTGACCTACTACGAGCGTGTCCGTAACCGTGGACTCGGCTATCGGTAGATTATTACACTCTGTAGAGGTAGCACACTATACCCACACCACGGAACCCATGGCCTCGCACTCCCATTGAGGTGGACCAACGGCATTCCGACGAAACCCCTCCATTGCCATGACACTCTCCCAGCCACTCCGACTCAATCCCCACCGGGCTAGTCCTGGGTGGCCCCGTGTCTACCAAAGACACAACGACCACCGTCGTGGCCAAAACGATCCCACAAGAGGACCCCGTACCATAATCTTGACAACGGGCACACAAGGTTATGTCTGCTTACCGGGCCAGGATAAGCATGCCCATAACCTTCCCTAGTTGGAGGCACCGACCAGAGGCATGACAACGGACCGAATCAAGGCCTTCCCATCAAGGCAAATGTGGTTGCACTGGAAAAAACTCGATTCAGTGGCACCATGACCTGGCCAATGATATATTCAAGTTGAGTTATATTCAGGTTCAACTTAAATGGAAAATAACCGGTGTCATAGTATGCCA
Source organism: Aegilops tauschii subsp. strangulata (assembly GCF_002575655.3). NCBI lineage: Eukaryota > Viridiplantae > Streptophyta > Magnoliopsida > Poales > Poaceae > Aegilops > Aegilops tauschii. Next base: position 329,440,844 of record NC_053040.3, read on the forward strand.
TGAAATGCAACACTAACATATGCATCACATATTAACGGAAATGACCGAGTCAACTATATCCACACTAAGCATAAACATCAACAACTCATGCCACTTTTCTGATTAGGATAAACCTCACTTTAAACAGAATATTTTCTAGCAAATTTTATTATTTTACTCATGCAAGAAAATAACTTCAAGTAATTACTCATATGCATAACAATATTATTCTTTCATCACCACAAATGAATCCTAGTTTCTTTACCAATTAAGTTAGTTTCAAACATTCTGTAAATCAAGCATATTAACTAAAACAAGCACTTAAAAGAATATAAATAACATAATAGTTATTTAAATGCATGGATTAAATCTTTCATTCAAGCAAGAAAATCATAAATATTGAAATGGCACCATGAAAATGTTGCTGTGGCTTGCCTTAGTGCAGATGAGGTTCACAAGCCTTCTGGTGATCCTCAAGACAAGCCTCACCCTCTGAAAATAATTTTAAACACAAGAAGAAAATATCAAGAACCCTTCTGAAAATCACCAGAAAATCTAGACAGCACAAAAAAATCTCATTTTTGGTGAGCTGCTAGATTTCTTTGCAAAGAACACAATGCAAAAAGAATCAATTCATTTGGACTTATGGTTGAAGAGTTATAGCTATTTGAAGCTCTCTGGAAAATATATGAATTTGAATTTAAATAAAACAAACTAGGGGGTGACGTCGAAGGTGTAAAGCCTCAGGGCGCCACCACTCGTACCGCTTCGCGCGCGTACTGAGTGGCTGCCTAGCGGGCCTCGCTAGTCATGCGAGGGGGAGAGGGAGAAGGAAACAGAGGGGGTCGCGGCTTCGCCGGAGCTCACGCCGGCGACGAGGGCTCCTTGGCCAAAACGAGAGGGAGGGATCGAGAGAGGGGATGGAGGCGCACCTGCCCGTACCCATAGCGTAGCTAGGTGTGGTCGGACGGCGTCGAAATCGACCTCGCAAGTGGAGGCAGAGAGCGGAGGTCGCCGGAGACGAAGATGACGGCGAACTGTGGCGACTCCAGGGCCTCCAAGTGGACGGAACGGCTTCACCGAAGAGTGGCGGAGGCTCTGGAAGGGTCGCCCAGGCCAGGGAGGGGCTGGAGCTACCGCGATGACCCAAGGGGATCGCCGGCGAGCTCGAGCTCGGGGACGGCAGCCCGCGGCCTGCCCGGCCGGGCTACGGCTATCTACGAGGTTGTGGAGTGTGTGGGAGTGGAGGATGATGCTCGAGGAGGCTGGGGGTGGCTCCTTTTATAGGCGAGCACCGAGGGTGTTCGGGCTCCGGCGATGACACCTGGACACGACGCCCGGCGACGAACGGCGTCAATGAGAGAGAAGGCGACGCAACTCACGCGGGGACTTTGGGCGAACGGGGATGAGCACAGGATCGAGGAGAAGGCGACGAGCACAGTGCACACCGCACTGTTACGTTGGCCGGACCGCGCCCATGCTCGCTGCAGCGAGCTCCGGCGTTGGCGAGTGCCAGGGAGGAGTTAAGGGGGTTGGGACGAAAATGGTGGCGAGGTTTGGCACGCTTTGGCAGTCGGGGAAGCGAGCACGCGCGAAACAGAGCGCTCGACGGCACTCAGAGCGCGTCGACACGCAGGCTGGCATCATGTACACGCGTGGTCACCGTGTGAACTCTGCCCTCAGGCCGACCTACGTCCAAAGATCATGTCTGGCTTGTTGTTCGTGGTAGTTTTGAAGATTACCATGCTTTGGTTTGGATCCAGACGCAGTAGAAAAGATTTCACAAGCCAAGTAAGTTTCTGATCAGTAACTTTGAGAGGTTACTGAGGTCAAACGGCTGGGAGTTCGGAGCTGGGCTTTGGAGGCTAGCAATCATCTACTAAGGTGATGATGCACAAGAAAAACCAGCCTCATTGGAGCAAGTAAAATGGTAGTTGCTGTAGAAACCACCATTTCTGTCCAGAACAGAAAATATTTTCTGTAGCAAAAATATTCCAAAAAGTGGTGCAATATTTTTGCTCAGGAAGGTGCCCTAGGGTTCAAAGAATATTTGTGAATTTTGCCAGATTTTGTGGGCAAGATAAATTGGGGTTGCTTTGGAGCACATTGAGCTAGCTAGGATTTTAGGGAGGAAAATGAATATTTTTCATTAAAGAAAAATATTCCAAATATTATTTTGGGTAGAACCAGAGAGGTAATGATGATTAGAGAGGGAAATGAGGCACTTGGGTGAAAGCCAAGGGTACCCAAGTGTTTAAGTCCATATGAAAAGATTCACAAACTCCAAATTTCAAAATAAATCCAAATGAAAATCAGGCAAATGAAGGAGGGCAAAAACCAGGCTGTCACATGGTTGATGAAGCTTCCTCGAATGGAACTGACATGCTTCACACTTGGTTACTAGTGCCGTTGCATCCTGGAGGGCAGTGGGCCAGAAGAAACCCTGCTGGAACGCCTTATCGGCAAGGGCCCTCGACCCTATGTGGGAGCCACATATGCCTCCGTGTATCTCCGCCAACAGCACCAGTCCTTCCTCCCGGGGAATGCACTTCAATTTCACACCGTTCGGTCTCTTCCTGTATAGGACGTCATCGACGAACTAATACATAGCAGACCGACGGGCTACTTTCTCCGCTTCTTCCTGCTCCTCCGGAAGTTCCCCTGTTTGGAGGAATCAGACGGTATGTTGTGCCCATGCCGGAGCCTGGGGCTCGATGGCAAGGACCAAAGGCATTTATTCTGCCATGGGAGCGGCCCTCTCTACGGACAGGGCTTGACGGCCTGCCGGAGTCAGTCGCTCCTCGGCAGGCTCAGAATCCACGGCAACACCCTTGCCGGCGGCCCCTGGGGGCTCAGCGGGAAAGTACTTGCCGGGGCCTGATTTCCTCCGTTTGTTCTGCTCCGTTGATGGTTCGATGGATGGTTGAGTTAACCGAAGCAAAAAAGTACCTGGTTCCACAGGTAGCTTGAATGCAGCGCGCTTCGACAGGTAATCGGCAATGTCGTTCTCCACTCGGGGAACGTGCTTCGCATGTATACCGTCAAAGCGCTCCTCCAGCTTCCTCACCTCATCTACGTAGGCCTCCATCAACGGGCTCTGATAATCTTTGTTGACTTGTCTAACGACAAGCTGCGAATCACCCCTGACGATGAGCTTCTTAACCCCGAGGTCTGCCACGATCCTGAGACCGGCAAGCAACCCCTCGTACTCAGCAGTGTTGTTGGTGGACATCTCCCTGGGAAAGTGCATCTGGACTACATACTTGAGGTGCTCTCCAGTGGGTGCGACGAGCAGCACACCAGCACCGGCGCCTTGCAGCGAGAAAGCCCTGTCAAAGTACATAATCGAGTCGCGAGCTGTTTCCTTGCCGGGGAGAGTGGTCTCCTAGATCTCCTCATCAGGCGTTGAGGTCCATTCTGCAATGAACTCCGCCAAGACTCTGCTCTGGATTGTCGAAGTACTTTCAAACTTCAAACCAAAGCTTCATAACTCCAAGGCCAACTCCACAATCCTTCTGGTTGCGTCTGGGTTGTGCAGTATCCGTTGCAATGGGAGGCGGGTGACGACGGTGATTTCGTGGGCTTGGAAGTACGGACGCAGCTTCCTCGAGGCCATAAGGAGGCCGAAGAGCAACTTCTGCACACCAGAGTACCTTGACCTAGCCCCTGCAGGAGGGAGCTGACAAAGTAAATCGGGTGCTGCATCATCTTCTTCTTCTGCGCCACTTCATTTGATTGCATGGGCCCTGTCCTGATGGCGTCAGACTCTGCCGGGGGCCTTGCCTTACCGGCACCAGGCCCTGCCTTGCCGGCACCAGGCCCTACCGGGGGAATCTCTGACTTGACATCCGTCGGTCCTGTCGTTTCCACTGCCTCTTCGTTGACCTCCCTCTGCGCCACCAACGCGGCGCTGACCACTTGATTCATTGCCGCCAGATACAGCAGCAACGGCTCTTGTGGTTTAGGCGCCACCAGTACCGGTGTAGAAGAGAGGTATTTCTTTAGATCCTACAGTGCTGCTTCGGCCTCCGGTGTCCACTCCATTGGGACCGCCTTTTTCAAAATCTTGAAAAAGGGAAGGGCGCGCTCGGCAGACTTGGAGATGAATCGGCTCATGGCGGCAACGCAGCCAGTGAGCCGACGCACATCCTTGATCCGCTTGGGCGCCTCAATCTGCTCGATAGCCCTGATCTTGTCTGGGTTTGCCTCGATCCCACGCTGCGACACAAAGAACCCGAGAAGTTTGCCGGACGGAACACCGAAGACACACTTCTCAGGGTTCAGCTTGAGGTTGATCTTGCGCAGGTTGGCAAACGTCTCTTCTAAGTCTTGTACAAGAGTTGCCTTGTCCTTGGTTTTGACCACTATATCATCCATGTAAGCTTCCATATTTCTATGTAGCTAGGGCTCAAAACCAATTTGGACTGCTCTTCCAAACGTTGAGCCAGCACTATTCAACCCGAAAGGCATCCGTAAAAAGCAATACGCACCACATGGGGTGATGAATGATGTCTTCTCTTTGTCTTCTCTTGTCATGAAGATCTGGTGGTAGCCCGAGTAGGCGTCGAGGAACGATAACAGATCACACCCGGCCATGGAGTCAACAATCTGGTCGATGCGCAGCAACGGGAAGGGGTCCTTAGGACAAGCCTTATTGATATCTGTGTAGTCAATACACAGCCTCCACTTCCCGTTTGCCTTGCGCACCACCACCGGATTGGCCAACCACGTCGGATGGAGCACTCCCCTCACCAAGCCTGCTGCTTCCAACTTCCTGATCTCCTCTGTGATGAACTCCTGCCGTTCCAGAGCTTGCTTCCTGACCTTCTACTTGACGGGTCACGCATGGGGGCAGACAACAAGATGGTGCCCAATCACTTCCCTAGGAACGCTGGGGATGTCAGATGCTTGCCATGCAAACACATCGACATTCGCCCGCAGGAAAGTGATGAGCGCGCTTTCCTATTTGCTGTTGAGGGTGGAGCTTATGGTGAAAGCCCCTCCCATGCCATCCTCCTTGACGGACACCTTCTTGGTCTCTGGTGGCACAGCTCTGGATTTCTTGCTTTTGCCGGTGGATCTCTCTGGCACGTCCTCGATGGTAGAACAACACTCCGAAGAGGTGCGCTTGCCGGAGTGGGTGTGAGAGGTCTTGTCGGTCTTCTTCTCCCCCCCGGGGGAGGGGGGCTTCAGCGGCAGGAGCAAGTGCCTTGGCGGCAGTTGCTGCAACTGCTTCCTGGTAGAGTAGGTCGGCGCAGATCAACGCATCCTTCTTGTCGCAGGGAATGGTGATGATGGTCATCGACCCAGGCATCTTCAGCGTGTTGTAGGCGTAATGTGATGCCACCATGAACTTGGCTAGTGCCGGGCGGTCGAGGATCCCATTGTAGGGCAAGGGGATCTCGGCTACATCAAAGACAATCCTCTCCATCCTGTAGTTCAGCTCGCCTCCAAACGTCACAGGCAGCGTCACCTTCCCCTTCAGCTGGCTCCTTCCCGGGTTGACCCCTTGAAACGTGCCCGTCTCCTCGAGGTCTCCATCAGGAATTTGCAGCCTTTTGATCACAACGGGTGAAATTAAGTTCAGACCGGCCTCGCCGTCAACCAGCATCTTGTTCACCTTGAGGTTGCGTATCGTTGGTGAAACCAACAACGGCAAACACCCAACCGCAGTTGTGCGATCAGGGTGATCCTCGGCGTCAAAGATGATGGGTGTGCTGGACCACTTCAGCGGCTTCTGAGCGTCGAACGATGGCTCCGCTGCTGTGATCTCACGTGCCCACTGCTTGAGCTGGCGGTGAGAAGTGTGCAGCGAGGCGCCACCATCGACGCACATGGCCTTCATATCCTTCTGAAACTCTTACTCGCCGGACTCGTCGTCCTCGTCATGATCGTCGTCTTCCTGCTTCTTGTTGCGGCCCCGAGCGGGCCTCTCTTGCTGGTTATTCTTGCCGCAGCGACCTCCTTGGCCGCCACGCTTCTTGCCGGATCCCTCGGCACCATCCTGGCCCCTCTCCTTGTCCCGCCTCTCATACTCAGCTTTTTGCTTCTCAGCAAGCAGCTCGACTTGCCGGCAGTTCTGGAGGTCGTGGCCCTTGGTGCGGTGGATCTTGCAGTATTGCTTGTCGGAGCCTCCTGGCTTGTCGGCAGCCGCCAATGCCCGGCATGCAGCGCACCCGGCTATTTCCTTGCCGGGGTCGTCTGCCTTGGCCTTCTTGGCAGCGCCGGTGTCCTCGGATCCCTCGATAGCAAGCATGGTCTTATCCTTGCGTTTCCTGTTGCGGCGCCAGCCCTTCTTTGTCGGGGCGGCGGTGTCTTCGTCCGTAGAGTCGTTTTCCACGCTGGCATCCTCGCCGGGGTACTTCCTTCCCTCTTCAGCCCGGGTGCATCTATCGGCCAGAACATAAAGTTCGGCCACATCCTTGACCTTGTTCATCGCCAGCTCTTCGCGCATCTTGCGGTTGCGCACATTCTGATTGAATGCGCTAATCACGGCGGCGGGATGAACATCTGGGATGTTGTATTGCACTCGGCTGAACCTCTGTATGTACTTGCGTAGGTTTTCACCTTCCTTCTGGGGAATGATATGCAAATCACTCGCCTGGCCATGAGCTTGGTGGCCTCCAGTGAAGGCACCAACGAACTCATGACACAGATCTGACCAAGAAGAAATGGAATCCGCCGGCAAGTGCATCAACCAAGACATGACATTGGGCTTCAGGGCCAACGGGAAGTAATTGGCAAGCACCTTGTCGTCACGAGCTCCAGTGGCCTGCATCGCGATGGTGTAGATGCTGAGGAACTCTGGCGGATGGGTCTTGCCATTGTACTTCTCACCGACGTCGGGCTTGAACATGCAGTGGGACGGCCACTGGAACTGCCGCAGCTCACGGGTAAAGGCTGGGCAACCCACATCGTAAAGTAGGTCGCCGGAGCCTCCCGGTGCCGGGTGGACCATAGCGGGCCCCGCCCGCCTATCTGACTGGTGGCGTGTATCGCGCCGGCGCTCGGTGGTGGTTCGAGCGTCTTCATGGGCTCGCTCCCGAAGAACTTGGCGCTGGTCGCGGTGGGTCCGTGGGTCGGACGACGCTATGGAAATATTATCACAAGCGTCATCACGACGGATCGACACCCGCGGTGGCTGGCGTGGAGGAGGAGAGTGCACCGTGGCCGCAATGCCTCCGGCCCCTCCACCGCTGGCATGCGGTGGCTCGACGGAGCGCCGGCCTGAGGGCCCCGCTGGCCGTGGCTCGTCTTGATTGGTGACGCCGACAAGGCTCCGGATGGTGGCCCTCCACTCACTGAGCTTTTTCGCAGCAGGAGGGAAGTCGAGGAGTAGCTGCGCGCGCGCCAAAGCTTCTGCTGGCGTGGGTGGCGGCGAGATCTGCGTGGACCGTGGCGTGCTTCGAATTCTAACCACGTTAGAAGGAGCTCTATCACGTCCCAGCAGTTGTGTGCCATTTTCGCCAACACTTCGGCGGGCATGCTGGCCTCCTTCCTCCCGCGAATGATGCACAGGACTCTTCCCACGGCGGCGGCCGGGGTCGCCAGCATGGTGGCGCTGCTCGTTGCACGCACCCTGGGAAGAGCGCGTCGTGGGCGCCGGTGTAGGCGTCTTGGAGGCTGCTGCGCCGCCCGTAGGTGGCACAGCGACACCCCTGGAGGGCCCCGTGCCGCCTGCGGGGGGGGGGAGCCCCGTCTTTGGATTTGACGGTGTGCGGCCCGCCATCTGGCGCACGAACGACGCCGCTCGCCAGGCTCTGACTGCCAGAGCGATGCTAGTGCTCGCGGGCCGCGGCTCGGGTTCTGTCCGCGACCGACCCGCTGTTCGCCTGCACTGGCACAGGCCGTTTGGCTCCCGACGAGCCGATCGCCGTGATTGTCTTCTTCTTGGGAGCCATGGCGATGAAGAACTGCTAGGCTAACTGCTGGACCAGATTCTCACAACTGCGCCCCCTACCTGGCGCGCCAAAGATGTCGGGGAAAACGACACCTATGGGATCACTGGAATCCCTTCTATGGTTGGCGGGCGCGGGGTTGTGAGAAGAGCGGGTTTAGGAGCCAGCACAAGGATCGTTTACCCAGGTTCAGGCCGCGAGGATGCGTAATACCCTAGTCCTGCTTTTGTGTGTATTTCAGAGTGTTCTTGAGCTCTCGAACTAGCTACGGTGGCTTCGTAGTTCCAAAGAGCCGAATCCTTCTCCTCGTCGCCTCGGGCCTCCTTTTATAGGAAAAAGGGGTCACCACAGTGGCACACAGGAGATGGAAAGGTCTATAGTGCGCGAGCTTATCGCCCGGCATTATGGGACAAAGTGCATTAAATGCGCTACTTAGGTGTCCATTAGCTTTATCGGGGATGGGAACGAGGCCCGTCCCATCCATCGCCGCTCCGCCTCGCTTTGACATGCGCCCAGGCCAGTGATGTGTGCAGCACCATGTAGGCAGGCAGGCTGCTGAGGTGGCGCGGTGGCAGGGCCTTCACAAAGATCTGCATGCCACCACGCAGGTGCATGCTGAGTCGGTGTGGAGGCCGCCCGTCGCCAGACAGGTGCCAGCCCAGCTGGTTGAGCTAGCAGCTGATTGGGGACGACGGTGGAGTCTTGGCTGGTGCGGGCCTGGCTATGGCCCCGCTGGTGTCCTCGGCAAGGGTCTTGCCGGGGGCCCGGCAAGGGTCTTTCCGTGGTGCTGCGGTTGTCCCCGGCAAGGCGCTTGCCGGGGGTCTTGTGGATTTCCTCGGCTAGGACCCCGCCGAGGGTCGTCGTCTTCTGGTTCTCATATGATCTCATGTATTCATGATCTTGACAAAGATCTGCATGCCACCACAGAGGTGCCTCCCGAGCCCTTGGTCCAATGTAGTTGTTGGCGGCGTTTGGAACCCTTGAGCTCAAGGGTGGCTCGCTCTGCTGGTGTTGGGCAAGTTGCCCTGGAAAAGCTCTTGTCGGGGCCGCAGAGGCCGCCCCGGCAAGGGTCTTGCCGGGGGAGTCCACCTCGGCCCTTTGCTCTTTTATGCTTCTGGCCTTGGCGTCGCCATGTTTGTCTTGTGCTTCGGTTTCCCCCCGGCTTCCCTCCTGTGCTTTGTTAAGTGTGGCCGCGGGTGCAGCTCTGACTGCCCGTGCACAAGTAAAGGGGTCAAAAGGAGAGGCCCTACTTTTGTACACCGACAGAGTTTAATGTAGGTGATCATGTTTTGCTATACAACTCTCGTTTAAGATTTTTTGCAGGAAAGCTTCTCTCTAAATGGGAAGGTCCTTGCATTATCGAGGAGGTCTATCATTCCGGTGCCATCAAAATCAACAACGCCGAAGGCACGAATCCGAAGGTGATAAACGGTCAAAGAATCAAACATTATATCTCAGGTACCCCCATAAATGTAGAGACCAATATAATTGACACCATAACACTGGAGGAGTACATAAGGGACACTTTCCAGAACGTTTCAGACCCCGAAAAGGAATAGGTATGTGGTACGGTAAGTAAACCGACTCCAAAACTGTTCTAATGGCAATTTCTCTCCATTTTGGAATATTTAAAAAAATTAGGAAAATTAAGAGTAGTCCGAAAGATGCACGAGGAGACCACAAGGGTGGAGGGTGCGCCCTACCCCCCTGGGCGTGCCCCCTACCTTGTGGCCACCTCGTGTGCCCTCTGGACTCTGTTTTCTTGCACAACACTTCTTTTGGTTGGTAAAAATTCATTATATAATCTCCCAAAGGTTTTGACCATCGTACTATGGCAAAACCCCCAGTTTTCCTTTTGAGTTGTTTCTGCAGCAGACTTGGAGCAATATGTCGTCCCAAGATTTGGAGGGAGAGAGCTATGTAGCTGATTACATTGCAGAGCCCAAGGTCTACGGGGATTTGGAGCATTATGGTTGGACCATGGAGGAAGAAGAAGACTATGATCCAAAAGGAAAGGAAGAGACAAGTTCCGATGAAGAGGAAGTCCCATTACCCCAACCTGGGGAGATGCACGTGGAGTTCAAAAAGTCAAGTCTTCCTAACAAAGCAAAGAAACCTAAGATCGAGTTTATCCCTTTTCGTCTCTTGCAGGAAAACAAACAGGAACTATGTAAAAAAGATATTAAGGCTTGAGCAGGAGATCGATGACTTAAGGGAGGAAAATTCTATCCTCAAGCGCAAGCTGAGGAAGAAGCCTACTACATCAACAACCCCATCATCACCACCTCCGAAGAAAGAGACATAAATACATTGGGTATGGGCACTCCCCTTGGCAACTGCCAACACTACAAAAAAATACACTTCCGTGATGATACGTGTTTGTCACAGTAGGTCGTGTTTTTTGTCATGCATGTACATCCATGACAAATTTATGACAGAATCAAGATAGTCATACCTGTGTTGTCGTAGAAGTGTTCCATGACATTACCAAAATTATCATCATGGAAGTGTCCACTTCCATGACGATAAATCGCGCGTCACAGAAGTGCTTTCGTCAAGGGTGACCGACACGTGGCATCCACCGTAACGGAACGTCGTTAAGCTATTGGGTCGGGTTTTGGATCCGATAACCCGTTAACAGCCCCAACCAATGGGGATTTTCCACGTGTAAAATCATCATTGGCTGGAGGAAACACGTGTCGGCTCATCGCTGGGACAGATGTCATCCACTCATTGGACAGAAGGCGCCTATGATACGTCGACACGTGGCACAGCCCAACAGTGGCCCATTCCTGTGAAAAGGCCGGCCCGTTTGACTTGGTCAAAAGCTGGCGGGCCGGCCCATGGAAAGCCTGTTAACGGCCTGTTCGCATATAGCCCATTTATAGCCCGCTAACCCAAGGTCCGTTACGCCCTATTCAAATTAGGCCCAGTAGCGTCATCTGGGCCATCCAATATGATTCCAGCCCATTTTCACTTCTGGCCCATGTATGGCCCATGATGTCTTTCGGCCCATATGAGGCCCTATGTAACTCTTGGCCTATTAACGGCCCGTGCTAAAACTGGCCCGTAATGAACAGTGTATTACTTTACACCCATTAACGGCCCGTGGTGAAACTGGCCCGTAATGAACAGTGTATCGCTTTATACCCATTAACGGCCCGTTATTCCGTTGGGCCATTTCCAGCCCATGTTATCTTTCGGCCTTCTCAGAGCCCATTTATTCTTGGGCTATTTTCCAGCATTCGTTTACTTACGGCCCGTTACTGTCATTTTCTGCTTGTGGGCCAAATTCAGCCCGTGGTTATAGTCGGCCCGTTTGTGGTCTGTTAATACGTTGGGCCGTTTTCATGTTGTCATCAAATACGGCCTATTAACGATGGCCCGTTATGGTCGGCCCATGAACGGACGATTCCAACTCTAGCCCGTTTACGGCCAGAATGCGGTCTGTTTGGCCCATGTATGGCCAATCGATCATACGACCCGTATAAGGCCCATTGATGATACGGCCCATAGAAGACCCATTGTTTCTATGGCCCGTAGAAGGCCCACTGTTTATACGGCCCGTAGAAGGCCCACTGTTTATACGACCCGTAGAAGGCCCACTATTTCTACGGCCCGTAGGAGGCCCACTACAGTAAATATTAGCCCATGGTTATTGTGGCCTAGTTTTAAAAAATAGGTTATTGCAGCCACTAGCAAACCGCAGAAAAAGAACTGCACTGACTACAAGCAAACAAATAAACAAGACAACAAGGAAATAAATAAGAAAGCAACTTACACTAGGCTATCACGGCTATTACACATATTACATCCACTGGGCATCAAAGTTCGCCACCAGTGCAAATATAGGGAACACAGCAGCATATAAACGCCGCAGCAAAACAAGTCCAGAACTGAAACCACTTCAGAAGAGCTCAAGAAACAATATCCTGGGTACCATAATGCTGTCAAGATGCTTAGCAAGCTTATTAACTTTCTCTTGTTTGGCGCTTAAGTCCTCCAGCACTTGCTGTTGCAAAAGAAAGTATGCATTTGAATTCTGCAGGGACTTCCTCAGTCCTTCGGCTTCCTGTCGCATAACATCTGATCGATGTCTTTCAACTTGAAGTTGAGACTCAAGAAGCCGAACTGATTCAGGCAATGAGTTCGAAGAGCTGGTGCCAGCAGTGGCAGCCAGTAACTCGAACACTACATCAAGACATGACTTTCGGGTTGTCTCAGTGTCTTCAATATAGTTTTTATCTTCTTTCCTGGAGACCAACAGGGATGTCTCACTATCTTGAACATTATCTACATTACTTCCTTTACCATTGCATAACAGGGTACTCTTCTCCAATATTTTATCCGTGTTCTAAAAGAGAAACAAACAAACACATCTCAGGTTTACAATGTAGTATATGAAACTCATTTTGGTAAACCAGTTCAGTAGTAAGGTGGACAGGATAACAGCATGAAACAAACATATATCTATGTAGTATGGTCACTGTATGGTCTATATCATTCTAGTTTATGTTGCCAAATCAAGATAGATACAGTTCGAATCATATCTGTTTAAGACAAAGTAGCATAGACAGAATATAAGTGTGGGAAACTACACAGCAATAACAACACTTGTAATGTGCATGGCATGAGAACATAACTGTTTATTCAATTGAAACTGAAATCAACATAGAGCAAGTTACAACAGCAAACATCCAAACACGTTGAAGAAACAGGTTTAAAACATACATGTTGCGCCATTGGAGTTTCAATTGCATCCTTCAAATTTGAAATTAGTTGGTATCAGTAAATACAGTGATGCATGAGCAAAGTAGTAGGAACCATAGCTACGGAATCTGACCTGAGAACAATTCTTCTTCTGCTTTAAGCGTTGACTTCGGGTTCGGAGTGGTGGTCCTCGTGATTTGGGCACTGCAGTTGCCTTACTAATTGCTCGTGTTTGGGTGCTCTGTGGTGAGACGGTGCTGTGTCAACGGGAACTAGGTGTCTATCTGCTGGGGTTGGGGTTAGAAGGGGTGTAGCTGGTTCTCTGTCCAACTGGGTAGGGGTACAATCTGCATGAGTGTGGGTTATGTGTGGTGGGGCTGGTTCTTGGGCAAGTACAACTGTGGTTCTATCTGCATCGACAGGTAGCACGATCTTTTCTGAAGACCGTGTTTTTACTCCCACAGATACTGCCATCACTCCCTCCAATTGAAATGGCTGATAAACAAGAAAAGTAATTGAATGTACAGACATTGTAAGATAGACAGGTGCAATGGATAGTAGAGAAGAAAACAGGGCATGAAATAATTCACATTTAAGTTGTCTAAGCAAACAGAATAGCAGGACATAATTTCACATATATGATGGCTAGATAAACAGGATAGCATGACACAATTTCACATGTATGATGGCTAACTAAACAGGATAGAATGATATACTTCAAAATATGATGACTATGTAAACAGGATGACATGATATAACTATACGATGTGTCTATTAAAGTGGTTGGCATGCCATAAATCACAAACATGCCGTCGATGGAAACATGATGGCATGATATAATTCACGGATAGAATGACATAATTTAAAATATGATGACTATGTAAACAGGATGAGATGATATAACTATATTATGTCTTTAGAAAATGGGTTGGCATGCCATAATTCAGATACATGTTGTCTATGTAAACATCATGGCATGACATAATTCAAATATATGATTTATATACTAAGGAAGTGAGCAGAGGGCAATCGCATATATGATGTGTCAACTAAGGAGATGGCATTCAATATTGTGTATATGATGTAAAAACTAAGCATTGCAATACAACATATGCATTATATGAGTAATATAACCCTGCCAAGTTTGAGCATACACCTCAGGGGGATAATAGGACTGGTCATCTGCCTCTGAATCCTCCTCTGAAGAGCTATCTGTAACCAGCAAGATATCTGCTTCAGCAGGTAGCATTGTCTGCTCTGAAGACCTTGTTTTCACTCCAGATTTCTCCATCACCAATTCAAATGGCTGATGCACAGGAAGAGCAGTTGAATATACAAACATTGTCGACAAAAGCAATGAGAAATACAAAAAAAGGATGGCATGATATAATTCACATATATGACGCTTGCCTAAACAACATGGCATTGCATAATTCACATACATAATGCCTTGCAACAAGATAACATTGCATAATTCACATATATAATGTCTTGCAACAAGATGGCATTGCATAATTCACATATTTGGTAATTAGACACTAAACAGGTGGCATTCACACAAAGCATGTCTAAACTAAGCAAATGACATAGCAATGCAAGATACCATACGCACGATATGAGCAACATAACCCTGCCAAGTTAGGGCATGCACCTCGGGGGGGGATATGACTGGTCATCTGTCTCTGAATCCTCCTCTGAGGAGCTATCGGTAACCAGCAAGACATGCGCTTTGTTAGATAACATTGTCTGCTCTGAAGACCTTGTTTCCACTCCAGATTTTTCCATGACCGTGCCGAATGGCTGATGCACAGGAAGAGTAATTGAATGTACTAAAATTGTTGACAAATTTAACACGTAATAAAAAATGATGGCATGATATAATTCACATATAAGATGACTGGCTAACCAGGGTGGCATTGCAAAATTCACATATATGATGCCTGGCTAGACAAGATGGCATTGCATGATTCACATATACAATAAAGAAACTAAACAGATGGCATTGACACAAAGCATGTCTAAACTAAGCAGATGACATCTTTAATGTATACAGTAAGCAATGCAAGGCACCATATGCATGATATTACCAACATCAGCATGCCAAGTTAGAGCGAAGACCTCATGGGGTAAATAGGAGTGGTCTTCTCCTTCTGAATCCCCCTCAGAACAGTTATCTTCCTCTTGATTACGATCCGAAATGGGTGGAGGGGGGCTGCCTTTGCGCCCACCATGGAACGACGTCTGCATGAATTTTTTCTGCCACACAAGGCTCGTCTCTTTTGCTCTACATGATCAGTTCCATTGTGTACAATAACTGGCATGCATAGGAATAAAACATAGTGAGATTAAGTAAGGAGTGCATGCACAAATCCAGAGTGATGGTAGCAAACTGTGGATAGACCCAAAACCAATGATAGCAGGTAGATAATAGCTTTAGTTAAAAAATACAGATAATGGCTCCTTTAATGTTTGTTTGCACCCAACATGAAACTCATAGTAAACACCGGAGATTAACCAGATAGTAGACAAATAGTACTGATTGCTGCCCAATATGTACCCCACAACCATTTAAAAACTCAAGTTTCAGCATTAGTTTGGACCTAACTCGGAGTCTAATAGGTGAACACGACGATAATGTAGCATGTCATCATATTAAGCGATGCATAACGTAAGCAGACACGGAAGAGTGTGGCCTCTCTTGCGGACCCGTGTAGTCCTCAAGGTCATCTGCTCATTTGATGATGGTAATGCAGTTGCCGTGGCTGCCGGCGGCGGGGAAGAAGATCTGAGGCGGCGAAAGACAGTCTGGAGAGCGGATCTCTGCTGTGGTGAACCCTTCCGTCATTGGAGCAGCTGAGCTGGGGTGGAACACAGCGCCGCAGGAGCAGGACAAACCACACAAGGTTTTCTTTGACACATATCTTTAACAGAAGTAATTGAGTAAGGGCTTGTTTGAATTTGAGGATTCTAACAATGCAGGGATAGGAAATAGACAGGAATAGGATAGGAATGCACGTGCAAAACAGAGAATTTAAAAACACAGGATTTCTGCCAATCTGGGTGTTTGATTCACAACAATTGGAAGATCACAGGATGCAAAAAAGCATGGTGAGATTAAGTCAAACCACAAGAAAATGTAGGATTATAATTCTATTATGCTACTATCTCTTAGTCTTGTGCTTGATGAATAGGAATATGAAAAGGGGGAGAAGTGGAAATTAGAATTCCTACGGTTTTTCTTTCAAGGAGACACTAAAGGAACAAATCCTATAGTTTTCCTTTGCTCCATTCCTTTGCACCAAATTCATGAAAAGTAGTACCATAGGAAACTTTCCAATTCCGATGTTTTTCATTCACTTTTCCTTTCATGCACTGGCGATTCTAGTAGGCAGGCTTGAGCAAGGAAAATCCTACACTAAAAAAATGTTTTTGTGCTACTTCTATTACTTTGGACCCAGGCCACTGCCATACTAGCTCAACTCCCAGGCCCATCGACAAATGAACAGCTCAAACGCGCAAAGATAAATAATGATGGCATTCAAGAGAGTCCATCACGGATAGCTAAGTTGCCTGGTACCTCACTGCTTGTCATATAGTAGGATAAAATAACCGTATTTCCTGTTACTACGAGTGCTCAGTGGACAATATATATAACATGTTGAGTAAAAAAGAGATGCAACAAGTGTACAACCTCTTTGGTGAAGCCATGTCGATCTCAGCGTGATTGGGTTGGCCGGTGAGGATGCTCCGGCTGACTTGGCTGTCGGAGGAGGGGAAGAAGATCTTAGGCGTCTGGAGATGGAGCCCGAGGTACTGCTCCGCTGTGATGGAGGGTTTCGTCGTTGGAGCAGCTCCGGTGAGTTGTACGACGCCGAGGCTGAAGCAGGACAAGAGAGACAACGAACAACATTAACCTGAGTGGAATTCTAATAGCATCTCCAATACATGACGTAAAATAAGTGGTAGATGTAAAATACATCAGCCGCTCATCTCTGAACTTAACTGTCGAAACTGAATTTAACTGTCGAAACTGAACTTAACTGTCGAAACTGAACTTAACTGTCGAAACTGAATTTTGCTGTCGAAATTGAACGCACTAGCAAGGTGAGGCTACACGTCGGTCGACTGACTTTTTCATCTCTGGTCAGTCGATTTTGCAGCCGTTGGATACGAAATCAAGGGCCTGCGGTTCATCTTCAACCTCCACCCCCCTGAGCCGCCAGCCACCACCGGCCAAACATCAGCCCCCCGCCGCCCGCGGCCGACGGTGCGCCGCCCCGCCCGCCCCGAAAACACTCCCCATCGCCAGTCCGCCGCCGCCCCGGCCATCCCTCTAGCCCCCCCCCCCCGTGCCGAGCTTTTTCTCCGGCGATCCCCACGCCACCGCCCCGCCAACGCCCCGCCACCGCCTGCGACCACCGCCGACATCCTGAACCCTAAGATAGATAGTGGGGTACCTCTCCGGCGAGCCCCCCCCCCCCCCCCCCCCGCCCCCTGAAAATCGATTGATCCAAAAGTCGATTCAGTCGACTGAAGTGTAGCTAAATTGAAGAAGCATCGCAAGCAAGAGCAAGAGCGAGAGCAGCAGCGCGAGCAAGAGCAATAGCAAGAGCAGACCAGGCAGGGGACCGAGAGCAAGAGCAGAGCAGCAGCGTGAGCGAGAGCTAAAGCAGCAGCAGCTCCTACTAATGTGGACGCCGCCGCCGAGGGAGCGACGCCGTGGAGGAAGTGGCCGGCGACGCCGCCGTGGATGGAGCCGCGCCGTGTCGGCTCGGGACCGAGCGCCGGCAGCACCGTGAGATCGAATCAAGAAGAAAATGCGGCAATTAGTGTACAACCTCTTTGGTGGCGCCGATTAGGCTGCAGCTTCATCCGATGAAACGGTGATGATGATGCTCTTCCGGTGGTGCAGGTGAAGACGGCGGTGTGGGAATGGAGGTGGCGCGAAAGACGAGGGGAACGTCGGGGCAGCTCCTTGGAGGTGCAGGACAGGGTGGCTGAACCGGCAGGACGATAAGATCGATGACGGATCCTCATCCGGTACGGTGGATGAGGGACGTCGAGGTGTTGCTGTGGACGACGTCGTCGGGGAAGAGGCTCCGGCTGGGTGGCGGACGGAGCAGGCTGTGGGGTATCATCGCGGGTTTTCGCGGCCTCAGTGTACGAATGGCTGGGCGGATGGGATGACAGTGGGGAACCATGGCTTAGAGACGTGCTTGTCCGAAATGTGGGGTAAGTTACGAAAGTACCCCCAATGATTTGAGGCGGTTCTTTCGGTTCAGGGGTACCACGGGCATTTCGCGTGTCGGGATTTCACAGGAGGTGGGAGTTTTCGCGCGCGTTGTAATTTCGGAATAGCAAGGCGTGGGTTGAGATGGAGGGAGTTGTCAGAGCACAACGAGACAAAGATATATCTTAAATATTTCGGGCTAACAAGGCGCGGGTTGAAGAGGCGGGAGTTTCGCAGCACGATAGACAGAGACGCTAGCTTGAATTTTCGGCATAACAAGGCGCAGCTTGAAATTTCGGAAGAACAAGCTTAACGTGTACCCAAAAAAAAGACAATTTGCACCTCAACACGCACAACACACACACAAACACCATTTAGACTAGAGTAAGGTACACGTGCATTGCACGCATGAGATTTGGCAACCAAATTATGAATAAATACCACATTATAGCATGCAAGCTTTGAGTCATATATGCATGATGTAGATGTTCGTTTAATTCTTATAGTTCATTTCATTCAAAATCATCTAGTTTTTATAAGAAAGCTAATCTATTTTAAGATTCATGGAATTGTGCGTCGTAAGACATAAAGTAAAAACAAATAATGGCAAATCATGTAGAAAAACATTTGGGCAATTCTGATACGGAAGATTCTAGAACAAATAAGAAGTGCTTGTGTTTTGATGTTTGTGCATTATGCTTAAGTTCAACCATGGAGTCTTCTAGATTATACATGTGGCAAAATCTGGTAGAATCTAGATGATATCCAACGGCCAGTAGTGCTCAAATTTGCCATCTTTGGACCATCGGATTCGACTTAGCCAACGACCATCTTTCAAAGTTAAAGTTACCCGCACACAATATAAAAAAATATAAAATATGATATATATATATAGGGGTATAGATATAGATATGTGATGCGAAAGCCGACTATCATCTCCAATTAGAATAGTGTGTCCATGCACAGATGCGACGTGGCCAAATGATGTCTGCCATCGGTATCTCAAATTCAAATCAGTCTGACCTTGTTCAATGTGTATACATTACAACATGCTCGTTTCCAAACCACACCGCGCAGATCTCCATTATATTCATGCATGCATGGGTTTCAAACATCAAGATCTCTTATTCAAATATTTGAATTCAACTTTACATTGATTATGACCTCACCTATTCTTTTACACCCACACAGTAGTCTTCTCTTTATAATTGTACCACTAACTTTCTCTCGTGCATGCATGCACACACACTACCAATCGGCATTCTCCATCGCACGCATGCAATCTTTTTCTTCAGGTCGGTCTCCCATGAAGGCACACACCCACACACATCCCCCTCTCCATCATATCGGGCATTCTTTATCTCTCACGCGTGCATGCGCAACGATCGATGTTCCTCTATGTATGTGTGTATATAGCTAGGTCTTTCATAGTTTTCCACACAAACCGATCAATCTATATATCCAGTGAGGTCTCACCCTCTTTCCCACGTCCACATCGATCAATCTATACCTCTCTATATAGGATTAACATATATAGCTAATACTCCCACATTAATTATATATCCAACGTCCCCCTCTCATCATCCATGCCTTCCGCTTCATCTCTCAGACGCATGCACAATGGCGAAGACAGGGGGCAGTAAGGGCCCTGCCCCCCTCCCCCCTAACATCACTATATATCGAGGCTAATATGAATGTGATCATTAGAAAATTGCTGCTAAAAATGGTTTAAGTTCATGAATTGACCCTCCTCGTAAAGGATTAGCAATGCTTGGCCCCCTAGCTCATTTATTTTTCATGGCTCCGCCACTGCGCGCAACAGCGCACGTGTTCGCCCCCTCTCTCTAAATATCGATCTCGCACTAGTGCATTCCTTCATAGTCTCCCTCCACTCGGCCCCTCGCACCATCTTCTAGCCCCCCACCGGATTTTGCCACATGTACAATCTAGCAGACTCCATGGTTGAACTTAAGTATCATGCACAAACCTCAAAACAACAGTGGTTCTCTTTTTTTCTAGAATCTTCCGTATCATAACTGCTCAAACTTTTTTTCTAGTTGAATTGCCATTATTTGTTTTTACTTTATGCTTTACAACGCACAATTCCATGAATCATAAAATAGATTAAGGGCTTCTTTGATTCAAATGATTCTCAAAGGAATTTTGGAGGATTCTAATCATTAGGAATTTTTCCTATCTTGGTTGTTTGATTTGTAGGATTGTAAACCATAGGAATTTTTCCATATGATTCATTTGCACTAGATTTCATAGGAAACATCCCATCCACTCAAACCTCTTTGAAAGAATTCTGCGTTTTTTCTATGCACAATCAAACACTCGTACAATCCTGTAGGATTCAAGACGACATTCCACTATAATCCCATGTTTTTCCTATTCCCGCGTTCTTAGCTTTTTTATAAAAACTAATTGATTTTGAATGAGATGAACTATAAGAATTAAACGAAGGGCTACATCAGGCATATATGACTCAGAGCTTACATGCTATAGTGTGGTATTTATTCATAATTTGGTTGCAAAATCTGATGAGTGCAATGCACGTGTACCTTACTAGTACTTCGAGTATGTGCAAAACACGTAAATTAGAATACCAATGGCACGCTACACAGTGTCTCTCTTACAGTTCATGAAGCCACGTGGCACATGTGGAGGCGTTGTCGTGACCTCCTTGCGTGGATTGATCACAGTGACGTGCTGCTGGTTCCAGAAGAATGTACTCGTCCTCCGTGAGCCATACTGGCGGTACATGCACGAAGCAAAGATGTGCACGCACGCCACGCACGCACTCATTCCCTCGCACGCACATGCGGGTACACGGGCGGACACAATTTTGTACCAAGATCCACCCCATGTGATAATTTGACGCATGTAAAGTCGTTCACTTCATTGATGGTCAATTAATACAGCGCATGCAAATTGAGTGGACGTGAGGGCGGAAGAAAGACATTATTACTCCACTGCGCGCATGCGAGTAGTTAAATCGTGGGTTGCTAGTAGTACTTCCATTGGTCTCCTTCGTATTTTGTGCCAATTTTTGACAGTAACATAATATTTATGCATTTGAGCAGTGTAGTGCTTGAAATTTATGTTCCGCTAAACTCGTCGGGAGCCGTTTTGGGCCTCGAAACCAAAACCATCAATTAATCTTTACCTTGTTCCCATCACATTCGAAAGCCTGCTCACACCTACTAGTACGTACCAAACCTGAACGTGTTCCCACTATGCAGGTATTAGTACTAGTGCTAGTACTTAGGTTATAAAAAGGGGAACTACCTAACCGAAAATTACTCTACCTTTCCTCCTCATAAGTGCTTCTTCTTCGTCCGTCGTTGCCATGGCCGGTGAGCAGAGCTCTAGGTCGAGAACTACTCGTAACAAGGGAGCAGCAACCAAGGCTACGGAAAAAAGAGAGGGCTCGCAGCCACGCAGAGACCTCAAAAGATCTTTCACGGGCAGGCGATGGCTCCCAGGAGCGCCCTAGCCGCGGAGGCGAACATGCCGAGCCGGCGGAGCTGGAGTCGTTATCCCTCGACGGCATGCCCGATCAGCTCAATAAGCAGAAGGAGTTCATCCAAGGCTTGATGGAGTTGCTGAAGGAGAGCCTCGACGACATGCCCGCTGAGCTCAATCAGCAGGGGGAGTTGACCGCCGGCTTGGTGATGCTGTTGAAGAAGAGCATTACCTCGGAGAAGAAGGCGACCGGCGAAATCCTGCGACTTCAGGAGGACAAGGCGAAGCTCTGCCACGAGATCGACCTGTTGAAGGAGAAGAACGCCGGCTAGAAGAAGCTGCATGACAATAGTAGTTCCTCAATGAAGATGCTGCAGGCCCTTGTCATGGAACAGAAGGAGGAGTTGGCGAAGCTCCACATCGAGCACCCGGCTGCTGTCAAGGTACGTAATGCGGCCGTGGAACAGATGATGAAGGCTCGCGTCGAGAAATCCCGCGTCATGGACAGAATGAAGAAGATGGCGGAGGAGACGCGCAAGGAGATGGAGGTCGTGGAGGCGATGAAGAAGCAGTTACGACACCGCGGCGAATTAGATCATTTGGGGTGATAATCTTCCTTCTTCTTTTACTCCTGTGTTTCATCTTTTGCTTCGGGTGTTTCGCCGCACGTGTCATGTTCTCTGCGAGGCATGAATAGAACAATGGTTTTTTTGAGGGAATGAATATAACAATGCTAACAATGAGATGACTAGAAAATTAGATCATTTTTATTGCCATATGGCACTGGGCTGCCGTGTTTCGTGCTCCTCCGTCGCAGTACTACTCCAGTGGAAAACTTGAGTATACCGCACGGTTCTTTGCTCCTCCTCGATCAGGTCGTCGGCGCATTTATACGAGCAGTCAAATCACAAGGCCCCGCCTTCCAGCAGTAATGAGCCGTCAAATCACAAAGGCCCTCGCCTCTCGTGAAACCGACCAAGCTAGACTACCCCGCCCTCTAGCCTTTTAAAAAATGTATACTTTTGTACAACAGTAGTATCGATGGATTGCGCCATGGAGCAAAACTTGAAATTAAAAAAAAGGTGGTACATATAGAGAGCGCTCGTCGCCAAATTATGCATATACTACTATTAAAAAGGCTAGTCACAATAAAGGTGTCCAGCACAACCCACCCCTCAAATAAAACTAAGAGGGTGCTTGGATACGTTTTAGTCCCATGACTAAAAGTAGTGGGACTAAAACATGCTAGCCTCACCCATGCTTGGATCCAAATACTAAAAAGGCTAAAATCAAGTTAATGAGCATTTATTATCCTCCAAACCCTCCAATCCAGAACTCGCCTGTGTTAAAGGAGAGGAGTTAAATGCGTAGAGAGAGGACTAATCCACATTTTAGTAGGGGTACCCTTGACTAAAAAATTTTAGTCTCAAGACTAGTTTTAGCCCCTCTTTAGTCAGGGGTGCTTGGAACTTTAGCCTCTTAAAGAGACTATTTTTAGTCAGACTAAAATAAGTCCCTTGGATCCAAGCACCCTCTAAGCATCCTGGAATTCTTTGACAAAACTAAGCACCCTGAAATTCTTTGACAACTAAACTGCTGGCTATATGATGTTGGCCATATATATTGTACGTATATAATGTGAAGAAATGAGTGGTAGTACTATACCAACTAAAAGATGAAATGTAAGAAATACTAGTATGTACGTACTGAAGAGTTAAAGTAACGAGAAGAAACATAACATAGTTCTGCTGGGGGCTCAACACAACACACCCCTCAAATTAAATTAAGCACACCTGAAATTAAACTTTGCAACTATTCCGGTAGACACTGCATTAGAACCACTATGAGCAACGACACTGCCACCTTACTCGGAGTCCTCGTCCACGTCCTCGACTTTGTCCTTGTCCCTCTTCCTCTTGGCCGATACTTCTTTGCTTGAACCGCACACTTGGCTGTTGCTCTTCATCCAACCCTTGTAGATATTGAAGCAAAGGTAGCCATCCATTGCAGCGTAGTGGATGTGGTCTATATCTAGTACATTCCGCTGCCATGCATGACGATGAAACGTGTATGGAGGTTTCTCCAGTTTACCGTACGAAGGATGAACCATGGCTCCTGCCAGGGTCAGCATTGAAGGCTGACGAGAGGACAGCAGCCGATTCTTCTGGAGGTCGAAGGTGTTGCCTACAACGAGGCCTATCCGGCGTAGGACTTCTTTGTCGTTACCAAAGTCTACAGTAACGAATTTGAGTAGGTTGCTCTCGAGGAAGTCCTTAAAATCCTGGCACTCAACGTCGGCATGGCATATGTGGTAGACCAAGCATAAGTCATGCACGCAAACCTGGATCACGGCGGGCTTCTTCCTCTCTTCGTCATTTAGATCCTTCTCTCGTCCCAGGACTATGGTGTACTCAACATCTAGCCCAGCGACCCACTCATCATCTGAGTCTTTGAACATGCGTCTGAAGCGAGAAAGGCATCCTTTCACCGTCGCGGAAGAACGGGTGTAGATGACGTCGAACTCATCGCCGGTGATGGTTCTAACCTTGTACTCACCGCCGATCATGGAGATTTGGGACGCCATGGATTTGAGAGGAGGGTTAGGATTAGTGGAACTGCCGTAATGTGAATGGACGGGACGACTAGGAGCAAACCGCCGTAGTATTGAAGGACGTGTGGGGACGAGTAGGAGCGAACTGCCAGCGTGCGAACGGCAGGGTAGTGGCTTTCCATTCTCCCATGATACGGGCTTCCGAGAGCCCCTGGATCTGAGATCGAACGGTTGCATGGCGTGATTCTAGACCTATGGGTGAATATCCTATCTTGGAGGGTTATTCTGCAAATTTTCAGCAACTTAGCATGCGACCGTTTGATCTCAGATCCAAGGGCTGCCAGCAGCCCGTATCATGGTCGTGCCTACCACGACCGTCGCGTCGCTCGCGCGGTCGCGCCCTTGGAGATTTAACACGGTGAGTTAGGCTATCTGATGTTGGCATGTCATACATAGTCATCACTTAGTCACTCATACTACAACAAGGTTGGCTATAAGGTTGGCTATAAGTGTATTTTTTTACTCCTCTCTATCTCTTTCTTCGTACTCCCTCCGTCCCATAATATAAGAACGCTTTTGACACTAGTGTAGTGCCAAAAATGTTCTTATATTATGGGACACAGGGAGTACTAGTATTTATTGCATTTGCCAAGGAGTGACCTCTTCCAATCAAATGGTGTTGCTAAGTTTGCTTCATTTAATTAGCTATAGACTCAAAAATGTCTTTTCACCTAGGTACACGCGCTTAGCACCGTTTCTTCCTTGGGTCACCAAACTAGTCTCTCTCTTCTTGATTAACTTGCCACATCAGACTTTATGCCTATGTGGCAAGCTTAAGCACCTGTAGGAGCAAGTAAAAGTAAGTACAATAGTGCGCTTTACATGGCATTTTTGCATTTGTGGAGGAAAGAGAGGCAAGGAAAAAGTGGAGAAGTGGGCTCTCATGCAAGAGCCAGCCTCTACTACATGGTGGAGCATTGGGAGAGGCACCTGTATAGAGGTGGTCAGGAATCGGGAGACTCACGCCGGTCGTAGCGCCGCAGTTAAAATGATAATGGCAAGTCAAATCACGGGGCCCCACCTGTCCAGCAGTAACTCGCTGTCAAATCACACAGCCTTACGTTTGCAGCAGCCTACTCCCTCGTCTTCTCGCGTCTCTGTCGAACCGACTAGGCGGAACTGCCCCGCCGCCTACCGCACAGGAAAAGCCCCGCCCTTGACTTTTAAATAGTATACAGTATACTAATTTTGTATCCATGGATTGTGCCCGCGCCATGGAGCAAAGCATCTAGAAAACGGCGGTACACATGTATGGAGTATACAGCACGCCCGTCACGTTCGCGTCGCACCCCAGACGGTCGGTCGGTCTGGCACGCTGCTCTCCGAATGGAACGCGCGTCATATTGCGTTTGCACACACATGTGGGACGGCAATTGAGAACCGACCATAGGCACACTCCCCGGCCCCGCAAGTCGGGTGACTTAATAGAAGAGGGAGACGAGCGATAGTACTAGAGAAGTGTTGTACTACATTGGTGCCTGGACGATCCCTGCAAGACACGGAAGATCAGTTCGTCCATGCAGGTGACCAGACTCCAACAGACACGCCTGGATTGGCTATCGTGTACATATCGTGTAGGCTGTGTTGTACATGGTTGTAGTTGTGGTGAGAAATCTAAAAAAAGGTTTCTTGTCATCTCACAAAATTAGGTGTCATGTGCTTCGGATCACTGCGAGGGTTAAATAGCGACAACTGAGTTGGGCTAGTCATTGGGGGCACATGCACGAACAGTGACTACTCGGCTGCCATCTAGGTCAAGCCAGCTATGTTAATTAGGAAATCTATCGACGGACCCCTTTTCTATGAGTTTATCTTTAATTTGAGCTTTGTTCCTCGTCTAGTTTGTCCGTCGGGATTCATGTTGTCTCCTTTGGGCAGTGAGGTTATGATTTCTTGTCATGTGGCATTTTTTC
Organism: Aegilops tauschii subsp. strangulata; assembly: GCF_002575655.3. Taxonomy (NCBI): domain Eukaryota; kingdom Viridiplantae; phylum Streptophyta; class Magnoliopsida; order Poales; family Poaceae; genus Aegilops; species Aegilops tauschii. The sequence continues at coordinate 329,466,653 of NC_053040.3, forward strand.
GTGTTATATCTTATAATCCGGCGCTTCAGATCAAAATGACGACAACTGCGCCTCCGGGCCACGTGCATGAAGACTTCTCGACAATCATTGATGAGGTCAAGCCGGCTCCGGTAGACAAAAGAAAACTAGTACTACACTATATAGGCAGGAGCCTCCGCGCTTGCTTGCTAGTGTTGCTCTCTTCACACTGTCTCGGCCTCTCCAGATCTAAACACAATAGCGGTGGCCACACTCTCTCTCTCTCTCTCTCTCTGCTCACCGCTGGTCATAGATCCAGCCGGATCCTCTCCGCCGGGGAAGGTAAGAAGGTGCAACGTTCACGCGGTCGTCCTTCGCGATGGCTCTTACCCACTGCCGGGCGCGTCCCGATCAGCCCGCCTTGCCGTTCTCTCCCAAGCACCGCTGGCGAGGGAGGGCCTCCGACCCCTTCTTCCTCGATGTCGTAGTGTGGGCAGATCCGGCCTCCCACCGCCCACCTAGCGACATCCCGGCGACCATCAGGTATAACTTCCTTCGAAACCGGCCTTGCTCTACTTCCCAAGCTCCTGACGTCGCTGCATTTGTATCTTTTACTATTTCTCAGGCCCCCTCGTAGATAGGATCGATCGGCTGTTCGAAAACCACCTAATTTTTTTACGTTTAAGAGGTAAAACTAGTTCGCACTCAAATCTAGTACTACTTGGTTCAAACAAGGAAGAAAGGGGTGGGGGTGGGGGAGGATTTGTTACCTGAATCTAGGACTTGGTCGAAAGAGGAAATAATGGGGGCGAAAGTAGCAGAGACTGGCTATCCAACTGGTCTCTAGGTCTAATAGGGAAATAAAGGGAAACATAGTACAAACTCAATATAAACCCGATCTATTGGTTGAAAAAGGAAAGAAAGTGGGGACTGGGGGACAAGTCAACAGAGTAAGTCCACCACTAGATTTGCTAGCCTCACACAGTATAAGGTGGCTATACCGAACAAAAATGGGACCAACCCAGATATCCTATTATGATGTTTGTTGCCCCGAGCCACACTTATGTAATGCCACTGGTAAAATGTAGCAGTCGCTGTTAAAAGTAAGGACACGTTAAACCAATGTTGTTTTCAATGTAATGCCTCCAGTAATATGAATCAATGGCACTTCTTTACATGTCCTGCTAAAATTTCCCATTAAGATAAGTTGGTTCTTTTCGTTAGAAATGCAACTGTCCTGGTCCGCCTACTCTCCCGTGCCCAAAGTAATGTCATATTTAACGGTTTTCATAGTTAATCCTAATGCCCACACTAATATCTAGCAATGCCAGTGCTTTAGAAATTGCTACTGTCCTTGTAGGATTGCCATTCAGATAAGGAACATGCTTCTTTTCATTTGATGCATGTTTCATCACTTGTTAGTCACCCTCCTTTCCACCTTTTTTGTGCAAACAGAGATATACATTTCACGCTCGATCTTAGTTGAACTTCACAAATGATATCCAAATTATAGTTGAGCATTCTAGGAGCTTCACAACCAACCTTGATGTTGCTCAATTTTATTGCAACTAATGAAGAAGAAGCTCTGTGGGTTTCGTTTTCTGATGGAAATGGAACCGGGTCTGGAGCCCTTTTCTTAAAAAAAATTGAAGAAGAAGCTGCTAGCTCACGGGACATTGCTTCATTTTAGGTGAACTGCACCAAAAGGTCCCATGAATTGAATCATCCATGTTGGTGACTGAAAGAGCCAGCTTCAGCATCCCAGTCTAAGCACCCCCGGCCTCCATCCTTGCGACGCACGGTACACCTTGTTTGCCACCTGCTCGACCCTAGTGTCACTGATAAAATGAAGTATAATACAGTTAAAATAGAGCGAGTGTCATCTCTATCATTTCATTTCCAATGTAGATAAAGAAAGTGCTTCTCTTTGTTGATGTATGTTTCATCAACTAGTCCCATTGTTAATGTTTAAGCGTTTCTGCAAACTGGGGTGCTTAATTTTAGTTGATATGTACAAAAATAGAGATTTGAATGTCTCAAGGCGCCTCCTTGTACTACCGCTGTACACTGATGTTCATCACTGGCAGAAGGTGTATCTAGGAGACTTGGGATGATGTCCAGTATGAGGCGTACCGTATGAGGCGTCGCAGGGCCCATCTCGCCCTCGCAGCATGGCATACTATGATACTATCGCAATATTTTCTTCTATTTATTTTGTGTGTTTCATCAACTAGTGCCACTATAATGTAATCACGCTTTTTCATTATCTGTGCAAACAGGGTTATTCAGCTGCATTTTGGTGGAACTGCACAAATGTACGTATGGAACTGGCATATATGCAGAGTGCGAGGTGTGCCAAGTAAAAATTACCGACACCAACCATGCTGCATGCACGCATTGGCATCCACCACCACCAGTGGGATGTGTGGCGCTCTCTGTGGACGGATCTTTCTCGGTAGCAAATCATCTAACCAAATACTAGTAGCTTATATTGGCAGTTTTCTAGGGAGTACTCTTTTCTGAAAGAAGCACCAATCTATTTTTCTTTATTTGTACACTGTGTCACAACTTTGACCCAAAGGTCCAGAGCTATTTTAGGGTGATTGGCGTAGTACTCGGAGACTGATTGTAAGCATGATTTTCATTAGCTGTCACACTGATTGTAAGCATGAGCAGGTAGAAGATTAGGTTAGTGCTAAGCTTACCTTAAACCCTACCGCCACCGTTGAAACGAGGAGAGCGTCGAGGGAACCGTGGAGAACGGCGGGGAAGCGGCGTCGCGCCATCCGGCCTCCTCTTGCGGTGGGAGAACGAATACTCCTGTAGCTCCGGCTGGCTCCGCACCCTCACGAACGGCACACCATACTCGATCGATTCGTTATCCTCTGGGTGCTCGACCTTCGACCTGTACGCCCACCACCTCCGCCTGACTGTCGCCTCGGGTGAATCTGTCTGCTCCATCGCCCAGAGGAGATACTCGATGAACTCGGAGGACTACGGCGTGACTGCCGCCGAGGAGTACATGTACATCGCCGCCGTCTCGCTCTTTCGCATACATTGCCACATGGCCCGCACCGTCCTCGAAATCTCCCACTCATTGTCAAACCAACTAAGGATCTCCTTCAACCTGGCTAACTTTGCCTGGTCGCCACCGACGATCTGCCTGATTCGCTGCTGCATCCTCTCCATAGATGTCCTTCTGAGTGGTCCGGTGCTAGCTTTGGAAGATGGGAGGAGAGACGGTGGTCTTGCAATAGAGAAGAGGGAGAGGCGAGACGGTGGTTTTGGAATGGAGATGATGGAGAGGAGAGGAGGTGGTTTTGCAATGGAGAAGATTAGAAGAGGGAGAGGCGAGACGGTGGTTTTTGAATGGAGATGATGGAGAGGAGAGGAGGTGGTTTTGCAATGGAGAAGATCAGAAGAGGGAGAGGCGAGACGGTGGTTTTGGAATGGAGATGATGGAGAGGAGAGGAGGTGGTTTTGCAATGGAGAAGAGGGAGAGGAGCATGCGGCAGCGATTTAGGATTGGACGAGAGGGCCGGCGCGCTGTGACTGGATCAAAATCAAAATCAATTTACCCTTCAATTAAGAAAGCGACCCCACATTAACTAGTCTCCCTTTTATTCTAGGTCATAATTGACCATGCTTTTCGCACATAAAATATATGTTATACGTTGAAAAAATAATATAATTTGAAAGTACATTCAGATACGAACCAAACGATACAATTTTTGGTGACATGCATTCACATTTTGCTTGTCAAATACAGTACATGGTCAAACTTTGACCCAAAATACGCAAAACAACAAAAAAATACTTCCAAGACCAGCGCCGCTCTTCCTCTCTTCTCCTCTTAAACCACCGCCGCTCCTCTCCTGTTCCAATCTAAATGCAGCGCCGCTCCTCTCCTCTTCCATTTCAAAACCATCGCCCCTCCTCTCCTGTTCCAGTCCAAAACCAGCGTCGCTCCTCTCCCGTTCTAATCCAAAACCACCGCTGCTCCTCTCCTCTTCCATTCAAAAACCACCGCCGGTGAGTGAAGGTGCTGTGGAGAAGTAGATCGATGGAGGAGTACAACCGATACGTGAGGAGCGCAGACGGCGACCCTGTGAAGCTAGCTAGGATGTTGGAGATACAGTCTTGGTTTGACAACAAGGACCAACTGGCGGCGACGGTGACATCCATGGCCAAATATCTACAACAGAGCGAAAAGGCGGTGATACTCCCGGAGGGAGTCGCGCCGGAGTACATAGAGCTGCTCCTCTGGGCCATGGAGCAAACAGATTCACCGAATCCGATCATGAGGGAGCGGTGGTGGGAGTATCGATCCCAGATGGAGCATCCACCAGAGATTGAAGGATCGAGCATCTACTGGGTGCCGTTTGTGAGGGTGTCCTGCCAGAGCGAGCCGGTGGAGTCTTCGTCGACCGAACCCAACTGCAAGAGGAGAAAAGCAGTTGGCCCGACGACGCTTCCCCGCCATCATCTCCCTCGCCGTTCACATCGTCTCACGGGGCGACTGTCTGCCGCCGAGGAATAGGAGGGGGCTGCCCCCCCAGCCCAATAGTTGGGCAGGTTGTGAATTGTCAGGAGGAGCTTAGGGTTGTCAGTATTTGCAGGTTGTCAATTGTGTTTTGTGTTGTGTATTTTGAGAGTACTTTCAGATATGAATGTCTTTTGAATTTCAGATTTGCAGTATTGAGCATATGAAGTATTTTATGAATTCTAGAGATCTATTTTTAGCACTTAAAAAAATGTAGTTTCATAGGAGTATAAAAGTGCAGACAATGTGATTCTCAGAGAAGAAACTGCAAGTTTCAGTTTCAGATAAGAAACTGCAAGTTCAGTTTCAGATAAGAAACTGCAACTTTCAGAGGCAGAGCATTTATATTAACACGGCCTTTTCAAACAGGGTTAACATCATCTTGGAAGTTTTATTCATGGTCAAAAATGGAACTACCAGCCAGTTAACATCATGCTGATCAACATTCATGCATAGCACATCTTCATATGATGCACAGTCAAAATGCCCACACAATGTCGAGTGTGCGAAACACAGAGAAAACGAGGGACGAAGTTTTGGCAAGTGTTGGACGTGGTTTTGGGCTGCCCCGTCTAGGCTTTCATTATTAACATGCGCAGCCCACGACCTCGGATGGGAGGTCCATAGGCCTGTTTGTATTTTCTTAGGGCCGTCATGTATCGACCGGCCTATGGACCTCCCATCCGAGGTTTTATTTTTGGTAGCCCAATTTATGTATTTTTTTGAAGAAAACGCAGAGGTCTGTTCTATTTTTCTATATAAGAATAGGAATGCCAGGTCCAACTTATGTTTCCCTTCTAACTATATTATATATATTTAAATTATTTTATATGTTATTATATATTATTTTTATTGTCATCATATATAACAGATACTTACATATGTAAGAAAACAATATCCCACATCTTATTAACTTATAAAAATAATTTCTTAACAAATAAAATCCTGGATTGTTTTGGCACGAAAATCCTAGTGATTGTGTACAAAAGCTTGGTAAGATTTAAGGACGAATGTAATAATATCACTTATTATTTAAATATATTTATAACAAAATGCTTAGCCCCTTTTTATTTTTTAATAACATTGCTGGCCCAACCCAACATTATAATTAGAATCAGCCCAGCAAAATCGTGTATTTCGAGAAAGTGCAAATGGCCTGTAATTTTTTAGGAAATAAAATAAATGGGCCGCATGGACGCTACATTATTTGTTCACCCAGCCCAGCTAATGGCTATAATTCAAAAAAAAGATCAAATTGACTGTAAATTCTACCGCGCAAAAAAAAGACTGTAAATTCTGAAAAATGGGTTGAATACGTGCCACATTTTTGGAGGCTGAAATGTGGGCCAATAGGTCGAAGCCAACGCAAGTCGTTGTCAATTTAGTCAACAAATGATTCTGACATGTTAGCCGTTGGATTTACATCCAACGACCGGCATCCATCTTCGATCTCTCGTCTTCTTAATCCAGCGCCGCCGGGACCACCTCCCGCCTCCTGCTGCTAGCAGCTCTCCTTAGCACGCTTCACTATGAAGCGCTACTCCACCGTTGGCCAGGCCATCCCTCCACCCCTCCACACCTCCTGTTCTTCTCCACCGACTGCCGAACGACACCGCACTAGAACAAGTTAACCCTCGTACACCTCTCCGTCCGCGACTCTACTCCCGCGTCTTCCCATCTCCGGCTCGTTGCTGTCCGGGGCCCCGCCGTCGTCCACCACCTTGGATGCGCTCGGCGCGGCATGGTCAACATGGTCAACGAACGACACCATCGGAAGTAGACTGTGCGTGGAGAGGCTGACAGCTGGGTCCACGCCCGCACACAAGGAAATGCCTCCTTATTACGCGCAAAATAAGGATTCCTCCACCTGACATCTGGGACCCACCGGAAGGGCCTCTGTATTTCGCGAAAATAACGTGCCCCCCACTGACATGTCGGACCCACCAGCTATCTTCGCACGCAAGGAAGTGCCTCCTTATTACGCACAAAAAAAATGAATACTCCCCCTGCCACCTGGAACCCAGCATAGTGGGAGGCTCACTTGTGGGCCTACCAAGTTGACGGGGATGGAGGGCTTTGTCAACTTAGTCAATATGAACGATTCTAGCTCTTGTTACCGTACGATGTTCATCCAACGGCCGTGGTGCTTCTTCAACCTCTGGTCTTCTTGCTCCAGCCGCCCAAACCAGCGCCGGTCGTGCCGCGTGCTCCTGCCTCCCGTGGCCAGCTGTGATGCCGCGGAGACCTCACCGCCCCCTACTACTCCCACCGCTGGCCAGGCCATCCCTCTACTCACCCACACCCCCTGTTATTCTGCGGCGACAGCAGCCTCACACCGCAGCCGAACCAGTGAACCCTCGTACTCCTCGTCGCGTGGGCATCCACTGCTGCTTCTTCCCCGGCTCCGAGTCGTCCCCTTCCTAGTCCTCGTCGTCGTCCACCGCCGTGGTGCTCTCAGCGTGGCGTGGTCAACGTGGTCAAGGAACGACTTCCATCGGACGTGGACTGTACGTGGAGAGGCTGACAGTTGGGTCCACGGCCGCAGCAAGGAAGTGCCTCCTTATTACGCGCAAAATAATGATTCCTCCACCTGACAGCGGGGACCCACCGGACGGGCCACTGTATTTTGCGAAAAAAAACTTTTCCCCCTGACTGCTGGGACCCACCAGCTACATCTTCGCACGCAAGGAAGTGCGTCCGGGCAAAAAAAAAGATTCGCCCCCCTGACTGCTAGGACCCACCAGCTACATCTTCGCACGCAAGGAAGTGCGTCCGGGCAAAAAAAAACGATTCGCCCCCCTGACTGTTGGGACCCACCAGCTACATCTTCGCACGCAAGGAAGTGCCTGACAGTCGGGACCCACCTGGTCGAAGCGTACGTAGAGTTGTCATTCTGGTCGCGAACGTGTACATACATATATACTGGTGGATGTAGAGGCGCGCACGTGTCGTAGTAGAGGCGCGTACGTGTCGTAGTAGAGGTGCGCACGTAGCATGTACACGTACGTACAGCGGCCAGGGTGCAAGAAAGAAAATACGGCCACGTATGTGCGTACGGCCAGGGCTCGTGTACATGGCTGGGTCGGAATGGAGAAACAACGTCGTCGTCGTGTTCATGGGGAGGCAACAGAATGCGTCATGTTCATGGGGAGGCAACGGAATGCATCGTGTTCATGGGGAGGCAACGGAATGCGTCGTGTTCATCGGGAGGCAACGGAACGCATGGGAGCCAACCGGCTGGGTCGGAACGGAATGAGTGGTCGTGTTCATCGGGAGGGCTTGGACGGAACAGGCGATGGAACGAGGCCTGGCGTGCCGCAAAACGGAGGAGACGGACCTCCTACGTTCGGAACGGGGTCCTGTTGATCGGGAGGGGTGTGGCGTACCGCAAAACGGAGGAAACGGACCTCCTACGGTCGAAATGGGGGTCCTGTTGATCGGGAGGGGTGTGGCGTACCGCAAAACAGAGGAAACGGACCTCCTACGGTCGAAACGGGGGTCCTGTTGATCGGGAGGGGTGTGGCGTACCGCAAAACGGACGAAACGGACCTCCTACGGTCGAAACGGGGGTCCTGTTGATCAGGAGGGGTGTGGCGTACCGCAAAACGAACGAAACGCACCTCCTACGGTCGAAACGGGGGTCATGTTCATCGGGAGGGGTGTGGCGTACCGCAAAACGGGACTCCACGAGATATTGTTCATCTGCACCGTCGACCTCCTCCAGCCTCCACGGGCTCCTGTTCATCCAGCCTCCACCGCGCGCTACTCCACCGGCTACTATTCAACCACCCCTCCACGGGCACCCCTCCACCGTCTACTGTTCATCCAGCCCTCCACACCACAGGGTCCTGTTCAACCACCCCTCCACGGGCACCCCTCCACCGTCTACTGTTCATCCAGCCCTCCACACCACGGGGTCCTGTTCATCTAGAGGCAATGCCACCGCTCACTGTTCATCCACCCCCCCCCCCCCCCCCCGCAACGCTCACTGTTCATCCAATCGAGCGGCTCCAGTTAGCAGCAGTAGCGAAGGAATCGCTCGATCAGGTTCAGTTAACAGCCATCGATCGATCGCTCGGGTTCAGTTAGAGCCCAACGCCTCGCTCGGGTTCAGTTAGAGCCAACGCCTCGCACACACGCGCGTACGTGTACGAGAGAAACGCGCATCGCTCGGCCCCCGACCTCCCACCGTAACTGGGAACTCCCCGAAATTTTCCTCGCCATGGCTTCTACCACGGTTTTTTCCGTCTTGGACAGCCCAAAGAATGTCATGCAGTTGCGTCTCCGGCCCGCCCAGGACGAAAAGCCCATTTTCTGTCATGATTTTTTGTCATAGAAGTAGGAGCCCACCACATCTATGATGATGCCGGGTTTTGTCACAACTATCATCATAGAAGTGTCATATGTATGACAGAAAAAAATTCGTTCGGCCCAAAATGTCACGGGTGTGTCTTTTTTTTGTAGTGCAAGCTTGGGGAGATGCCCCGGTATCGTATCACCATCACACCTTTACCTTTCTCATTTTTCTTAGTTCGATCCTTTTTGTTATATCTTGATCTAGTAGAATAAAGTTTTAGTATGATCTAGCTTTTAGTTTTGTTTTGAGATCTACCTATGTAATCGAGTCTATGAGTTATATATAATAAAGACTAGTTTTGAGTTGAGGGCTTTGCTTTCTTGCTATGATCTTGACGGAATAAAATAAGAGAAGGAATAAAAAGAAATAAAAAGATCATATAGTGATCTTATTGAGAGTAATGACTTCACATATAAAGAGTATTATGAATAAAATTTGTTGATAGTTGACAAACATAGTTTTGGTCATTGTTGCAATTAATAGGAAGTAATAAAGAAAGAGAGGCTTCACATATAAATATACTATCTTGGACATCTTTTGTAATAGTGAGCACTCATTAAAATATGACATGCTAAAAAGTTGATGTTGGACAAGGAAAACAACATAATGAGTTATGTTTGCTTATATCCGAATAGAAGTTATATTGTCATGGATCCTCCAACATGTTGAGCTTGCTTTTCTCCCTCATGCTAGCCAAATTATTTGCACCACGTAGAGATACTACTTGTTCTTCCAAACATCCCTAAACCCAGTTTTGCCATGAGAGTCCACCATACCTACCTATGGATTGAGTAAGATCCTTCAAGTAAGTTGTCATCGGTGCAAGCAATAAAAATTGCTCTCTAAATATGTATGATCTATTAGTGTGAAGAAAATAAGCTTTATACGAACTTGTGATATGGAAGAAATAAAAGCGACGGACTGCATAATAATGTTCTTTATCACAAGCGACAATATAAAGTGACGTTCTTTTGCATTAAGATTTTGTGCACTCAACTACAAAAGCGCATCACAACCTCTGCTTCCCTCTGCGAAGGGCCTATCTTTTACTTTTATCTTCTACCCTTATACAAGAGTTATGGTGATCTTCACCTTTCCTTTTTACACTTTTTCTTTTGGGAAGCACTATGTGTTGGAGAGATCTAGATGTTTATATCCACTCGGATGTAGGTTTTCATAAAGTATGACTGTTGACATTACCCTTGAGGTAAAAGGTTGGGAGGCAAAACTATAAGCCCCTATCTTTCTCTGTGTTCGACTGAGGCTTTGAACCCATAAGTATCGTGTGAGTGTTAGCAATTGTGAAAGACTAAATGATAGCTGAATATGTGGACTTGCTGAAAATCTCTTGAATTGACTCTTTTTGATGTTATGATAAATTGCAATTGCTTCGATTACTGTGATCATAGTTTGTTAGTTTTCAATGAAGTTTCTGATTCATACTTTACCTTGTGAATGAATTGTTACGTTAGCATGAGAAATTATATGACATTATATGTTGTTGTTCTAAAGATGATCATGATGGCCTCATGTCCGTATTTTATTTTATCGACACCTCTATCTCTAAACATGTGGACTTATTTTTCGATTTCGGCTTTCGCTTGAGGACAAGCAAGGTCTAAGCTTTGATACGTCCATTTTGCATCAAGCTTTTATATTGATATTTATTGCATTATGGGCTATTATTACACATTATATCACAATACTTATGCCTTTTCTCTCTTATTTTATAAGGTTTACAAGATGAGGGAGAATGCCGGCAGCTGAAATTCTGGACTGGAAAAGGAGCAAATATTAGAAACCTATTTTGCATAACTCCAAAAGTCCTGAAACTTCACAGAGAATAATTTTTTAATATATAAAAAATATTGGGCGAAGAAAGCACCAGAGGGAGTCACCTGCCATCCACAAGGGTGGGGGGTGCGCCCTACCCCCCGGGCGTGCCCCCTGCCTTTTGGGCCACCTGGCAGGCCCCCGATGCCCATCTTCTACTATATGGTGTGTTTTGACCTGGAAAAAAAATAAGAAGGAAGCTTTCGGGAGGAAGCGCCGCCGTCTCGAGGCGGAACCTGGGCAGGACCAATCTAAGGCTCCGGCGGAGCGATTCTGTCAGGGAAATCTCCCTCCGGGAGGGCGAAATCGAAGCCATCGTCATCACCAATGATCCTCTCATCGAGGGAGGGTCAATCTCCATCAACATCTTCACCAGCACCATCTAGTCTCAAACCCTAGTTCATCTCTTGTATTCAATCTTTGCTTCAGAACCTCAGATTGGTACCTGTGGGTTGCTAGTAGTGTTGATTACTCCTTGTAGTTGATGCTAGTTGGTTTATTTGGTGGAAGATCATATGTTCAGATCCTTAATGATATTCAATACCCCTCTAATCTTGAACATGAACATGCTTTGTGAGTAGTTACTTTTGTTCCCGAGGACATGGGAGAAGTCTTGTTATAAGTAATCATGTGAATTTGGTATTCGTTCGATATTTTGATGAGATGTATGTTGTCTTTCCTCTAGTGGTGTTATGTGAATGTTGACTACATGACACTTCACCATGATTTGGGCCTAGGGGAAGGCATTGGGACATAATGAGTAGATGATGGGTTACTAGAGTGATAGAAGCTTAAACCCTAGTTTATGCATTGCTTCATAAGGGGCTGATTTGGATCCATATGTTTCATGCTATTGTTAGATTTATATTAATTATTCTTTCGTAGTTGCGGATGCTTGCGAGAGGGGTTAATCATAAGTGGGAGGATTGCCCAAGGAAGGGCAGCACCCAAGCACCGGTCCACCCACATATCGAATTATCAAAGTAATGAATGCGAATCATATGAGCATGATGAAAACTAGCTTGCAGTAATTCCCATGTGTCCTCGGGAGCGCTTTGCTTTATATAAGAGTTCGTCCCTGGCTTGTCCTTTGATACAAAAAGGATTGGGCCACCTTGCTACACCTTAGTTACTTTTGTTACTTGTTACCCGCTACGAATTATCGTATCACACAACTATCTGTTACCGATAATTTCAGTGCTTGCAGAGAATACCTTGTTGAAAATCGCTTGTCATTTCCTTCTGCTCCTCATTGGGTTCGACACTCTTACTTATTGAAAGGACTACGATAGATCCCCTATACTTGTGGGTCATCATGGAGTCCCTTCCCCAGGAGATCATCGGGCGCAAGCTGGACATGGAGGAGGCGGCGAAGATCGACGAGCACGAGCAATAGTAGTACTCTTTGTTTTGTTTAATTAAGAGCCCCGATCTTTAATTTGTTAGAGTAATGTTTAGGTCAGCTAGCTCTATTTAATTGTTGAACCTCTCAATTAAGAAGTGTGGGTGTGCTGTAGTCTCCTTTGTGTACCCAAATTATACAATGACGTGGATGACCACTGTAACCAGGGAAATTCGAACCAAAATTTTTGACTTCAAACTCATCACGCACGGGTTAATTTATATGAATCGTTTGTGATGTTCACATATCGTACACAGTGCTGAATAAGGGACCGTGTCTGATGCACTTTGCGCGCTAGTTTTTGCGCTGCACCGATCCAAAATTTTCGGCTTCCACGGAAATATCTACCTCCCCGCCCCCTCCTCCTTACAAAAAGCCACATTTCCCCTGTTTCCGTCTTCCTTTCCAAGTTGAAACCTTCACTCCTTGCTTGCAGCGCCACCTCCTCGCTGGTGACCCTCCTTCATGTTGCTCGGCCTCGTCGATCGAGGCAGGTAATCCATACCTGACCCCCATCCTCCTCCTCCTCCTTCCACATCCCATATGCCCCAACCGCCGGCACGACACCTTCCACCCAAATCACCGACCCCTCCCCCAAATAAGTGCCGCCCTAAGCCATGGTGCACGCAGTATAGCCAGGAGCTCAAGGAGCATTTGGCAGCGGAGAAGCAAATCGCGGCCGCATGCGCTGATGAGGTCACGATGACTGCCATTCGTGCCGACCCCCAGATCTTGGAGGAGCACCTCGCCGTCGAGGCCACCGTCGACGCCTCGCGCACCGACGCCGCGACGCAATTGGCTACTTTAAACGACAGTTTGTGGCGTTTCCTCGAGGTCACCGTTGGTGCCTTCGACGAAGACTACAAGGTGTTTTCTCAGCGTGCCCGTGCTTGCCTCAACTCGAGAGGCAGCAAGTTGGTGCCCGGAGTGGCTCAGGCAACTCACCACGACAACGAGGGCACCCACGATGTGCAGGCCTCACCCTCTTCCATGTCCAAGAGCCAATCATCATCGATATCTTTGACGATGAGGAGTGGCTTGTCTTATTAGCTCAATATAAGGACCTATGTTCAATTTGCTAGCTATGCCGGTTAAGCCTGCTCGGCTTACCCGTTGCATGTCCTGCTCCTACCTTTCCTTAACAAATTCTAGTTAATTGTCCTATCTACTTTTACCATGCAATCTGTTGCTCTAGTGTATATGTTCTATATGTCATGCAATGTGTTGCTCACTTATTAACTGTTTGGTTAATTAGTTGTCGCCTTCAGTTAACTATTTGGTTCAATTCTGCAAATGCGATGTTCAATTCTTCAGGGTGCAATTTTGTATTGTCTTCCATGTGAGAAATAAATCGAATTTATCTTTACAAAATACATGAGAAACAAATAGAATTGCTATATTTCCAAGTTGTCAAGCATGCTTGGTTTGGTTAACTGTCTGATCTTCTAGTATGTTATACATTGTGCAATGTGGTGCCCAGTTAACGGTTGGTTCATTTGTTGTGGTGTTTAGTTAACTGTTTGGTTCAATTCTGCAATGCGATGTTCAATTGTTGTGGGTGCATTTTGTTATTGTATACCATGTGAGAAATAAATCGAATTTGGATGTACTAAATACATGAGAAACAAATACAATTGCTATATTTCCAAGTTGTTAAGCATGCTTGGTTGATACGTCTCCAACGTATCTACTTTTTCAAACACTTTTGCCCTTGTTTTGGACTCTAACTTGCATGATTTGAATGGAACTAACCTGGACTGGCACTGTTTTCAGCAGAATTGCCATGGTGTTATTTTTGTGCAGAAAGAAAAGTTCTCGGAATGACCTGAAAATCCACGGAGACACGTTTTGGAATTAATGAAAAATACTGGCGAAAGAATTAGCATCCGGGGGCCCACACCTTTTCCACGAGGGTGCAGGGTGCCCCCCTGGGGCGCGCCCCTGGCTCGTGGGCCCCTTGGGACTCGACCGACCTCAACCCCAACTCCATATATTTACGTTCGGGGAGGAAAAAATCAGAGAGGAGGATTCATCACGTTTTACGATATAGAGCCGCCGCCAAGCCCTAATCTTCCTTGGGAGGGCTGATCTGGAGTCCGTTTGGGGCTCCGGAGAGGGGAATCCGTCACCGTCGTCATCATCAACCATCCTCCATCACCAATTTCATGATGCTCACTGTCGTGCGTGAGTAATCCCATCGTAGGCTTGCTGGACGGTGATGGGTTGGATGAGATTTACCATGTAATCGAATTAGTTTTGTTAGGGTTTGATCCCTAGTATCCATTATGTTCTAAGATTGATGTTGCTATGACTATGCTATGCTTAATGCTTGTCATTAGGGCCCGAGTGCCATGATTTCAGATCTGAACCTATTATGTTTTCATGAATATATGTGAGTTCTTGATCCTATTTTGTAAGTCAATAGTCACCTACTATGTGTTATGATCCGGCAACCCCGAAGTGACAATAATCGGGACCACTCCCGGTGATGACGGTAGTTTGAGGAGTTCATGTATTCACTAAGTGTTAATGCTTTGGTCCGGTACTCTATTAAAAGGAGGCCTTAATATCCCTTAGTTTCCAATAGGACCCCGCTGCCACGGGAGGGTAGGACAAAAGATGTCATGCAAGTTCTTTTCCATAAGCATGTATGACTATATTCGGAATACATGCCTACATTACATTGATGAACTGGAGCTAGTTCTATGTCACCCTATGTTATAACTGTTGCATGAGGAATCGCATCCGACATAATAATCCATCATTTATCCATTTCCTACGAGCTTTTCACATATTGATCTTTGCTTAGTTACTTTTCCGTTGCCACTATTACGATTACTACAAAAACAGCTACTGTTACTTTTGCCACCGTTATCGTTATTTCCATACTACTTTGCTACTAAATACTTTGCTGCAGATATCAAGTCTTTTAGGTGTGGTTGAATTGACAACTCAACTGCTAATACTTGAGAATATTCTTTGGCTCCCCTTGTGTCGAATCAATAAATTTGGGTTGAATACTCTACCCTCAAAAACTGTTGCGATCCCCTATACTTGTGGGTTATCAAGACTATTTTCTGGCATCGTTGCCGGGGAGCATAGCTCTATTCTTTGAGTCACTTGGGATTTATATCTGTTGATCACTATGAGGAACTTGAAAGATGAAAGAACTAAGAATTTTCCCTCAACTACGAGGGGAGGTAAGGAATTGCCATCTAGCTCTGCACTTGATTCTCCTTCTGTTTTGAGTAAACTTGCGACACCTACTCCTGTTATTGATTCTGATATGTCGCATGTTATTGATGATGCCACTTATGCTGTGCATGATACTTATGATGAAACTACTTCTATGCTTGGTAATACTGTGCCATTAGGTGAATTTATTGATGAACAACTTGCTAGGGTTAGAGAGAATGAAATTATTGAAACTGATAATACTGATGAAAGTGATGTTGAAGATTCTCCCCCTAGATATGAATTGCCTGATGTGCCTGAGGGATATGTTATGGATGAAGAAACTGCTAGAGACCTTTTTGCTTGCAAAGATACATATGATCTTAAGAAACTGTTAGCTAAGCTGAAGGAAAAGTCTTTGAATGCTAGAATGAAATATGACCCTGCTTTTGCTACTTCACCTATCTGTATTTTTGATAAGGATTCTGATTTCTCTGTCGATCCTGAGTTAATTACTTTGGTTGAATCTGATCCTTTTTATGGCTATGAATCTGAAACTATTGTGGCACATCTTACTAAATTGAATGATATAGCCACCCTATTCACTCATGAGGAAAAAATTCATTACTACTACATCCTTAAGTTATTTCCATTCTCATTAAAGGGTGATGCTAAAACATGGTTTAATTCTCTTGCTCCTGGTTGTGTGCATAGTCCCTAGGATATGATTTATTACTTCTCTGATAAATATTTCCCCGCTCATAAGAAACAAGCTGCCTTAAGGGAAATATATAATTTTGTGCAAATTGAAGAAGAGAGTCTCCCACAAGCTTGGGGGAGGCTTCTCCGATTACTTAATGCTTTGTCTGATCATCCTCCCAAGAAAAATGAAATACTAGATATCTTTTATAATGGACTAACCGATGCTTCTAGAGACCACCTGGATAGTTGTGCTGGTTGTGTTTTCAGGGAAAGGACTGTTGAGCAAGCTGAATTGCTATTGAATAATATATTGAGTAATGATAATGATTGGACACTTCCTGAACCAACTCCTAAGCCAACTCCGAAGAAAAGGGGTATTCTATTTCTCAGTCCTGAAGATATGCAAGAGGCAAAGAAATCTATGAAAGAAAAGGGTATTAAAGCTGAAGGTGTTAAGAATTTACCACCTATTGAAGAAATACATGGTCTTAATAACCCGACACAGGTAGTAAAGGTAAATTCTCTCTATAGATTTGATGAAGGTGATATTCCTCGTAATAAGTCCGCTAGCCAATGCTTGGATGAGTTTGATAATTTTATTGTTAAGCAAGAAAACTGCAATGCTTATGTTGGTAGACAATTGATACGTAATGCATATATGGTTGAACACTTGAGTGATTATATGTCTAGAGTTAAAGGTGACCTTAAACTTATTAGTAAACATGCTTCTATGGTCACCACTCACGTAGAACAAGTGCTTGAAGCTCAAGATGATTTGCTCAATGAATTAAATAATAAGAAAAATGATAATGTTGTTAGAGTTATGACTAGAGGGGGTAAAATGACTCAGGAACCTTTGTATCCTGAGGGCCACCCTAAGAGAGTTGAGCAAGATTCTCAAAGAACTAATGTTGATGCACCTAGTACTTCTAAGAGAAAGAAAAAGAAAAATGATAGGACTTTGCATGCTTCTACAGAACCTGTTGTTGACACACCTAGGAATCCCAATGATATTTCTCTTTCTGATGCTGAAACACAATCTGGTAATGAACATGAACCTACTGATAATGTTAATGATGATGTTCATGTTGATGCTCAACCTAGCAATAACAATGATGTAGAGACTCAACCTGTTGTTGATCTTGATAACCCACAA
This sequence comes from Aegilops tauschii subsp. strangulata, assembly GCF_002575655.3. Lineage (NCBI taxonomy): Eukaryota > Viridiplantae > Streptophyta > Magnoliopsida > Poales > Poaceae > Aegilops > Aegilops tauschii. Next base: position 329,483,778 of record NC_053040.3, read on the forward strand.
TCAAAGAATCAACGTTATGATAAGAGAGACTTCGTTGCTAGGAAGCACGGTAAAGAAAGAGAACCATGGGTTCAGAAACCTATGCCTTTTCCTCCTAAACCTTCCAAGAAAAAGGATGATGAGGATTTTGAGCGCTTTGCTGAAATGATTAGACCTATCTTTTTCCGTATGCGTTTGACTGATATGCTTAAAATGAATCCTTATGCTAAGTATATGAAAGATATTGTTACAAATAAAAGAAAGATACCAGAAGCTGAAATTTCCACCATGCTTGCCAATTATACTTTTAAAGGTGGAATACCAAAGAAACTAGGAGATCCAGGAGTACCAACTATACCATGCTCCATTAAAAGAAACTATGTTAAAACTGCTTTATGTGATCTTGGAGCCGGTCTTAGTGTTATGCCTCTCTCTTTATATCGTAGACTTGATTTGAATAAGTTGACACCTACTGAAATATCTTTGCAAATGGCCGATAAATCAACTGCTATACCTATCGGTATTTGTGAGGATGTGCCTGTTGTGGTCGCAAATGTTACTATTTTAACGGACTTTGTTATTCTTGATATTCCTGAGGACGATAGTATGTTGATTATCCTTGGTAGACCTTTTTTGAATACTGCAGGGGCTGTTATTGATTGCAACAAAGGCAATGTCACTTTTCATGTTAATGGTAATGAGCATACGGTACACTTTTCGAGGAAACAACCTCAAGTCCACAATATCAATTCTATTGGAAAATTTTCAACGATTACTATTGGAGGTTTTGAATTCCCTCTTCCTACTGTCAAGAAGAAATATGACATTCTTATTATTGGGGACATGCATATCCCCGTTGAGGTAACCTAGTGTTATTCGAAAATTCTCTGGTTTCATGTTATTCGGAAAGAGTTTGTTAACAAGACTTGATCAACCTTGTTAGTGGATTCCTTTTGATGAGCATGAGATGGATGAAGTTAGAAAGCACAACTCTCTGTACCCTCTTTTTACTTTCTGTTATTTAGATTAAATAAAGCAAAAATAGTATTTTTCTATCTGTTTTCTGAATTATCCTTGCAATAAAAAATACCCTGAAAATAAAAGTTCTCCAAACGTCCTGAAAATGAAATATGATTTTTTGTAGAATATTTAAGAATTTCTGGCACTGAGAACACACCAGGGGGGCTCACCATTTGGCTACGAGGGCACAAGGCGCGCCCCCTGCCTCTTGGGCCCCACGTGCACTGGTGCGTGTCGGTCCTAAACAAACGGTTTAAAACCACTTTCCGCGACGACATTTGGAACCGTCACCAAGTGAGTGTGTGCGATAGGGTGTCCTTCCCACACGACGCAGAAATCGTCGGGGATAGGCCCTCCTGGGACCCAGGCTAGGGCCATGTGCGATCGGGCGAGGCATCAAAACCCAATCATTTCCGTAGGTATGTACATCACACACGGTGAATCCCAGAAATCATTTCCGTAGGTATGTACATCCCACACGGTGAATCCCAGAAATCATTTCCGTAGGTATGTACATCCCACATGGTGAATCCTAGAAAAACATTTCCGTTCGTATGTATATCACACACAGTCAATCCAAGGAATACGTTTCCGTTCTTATGTACATCCCACACAGTCAATCCAGGGAAAGCGTTTCCATTCAGATGTACATCCCACACGGTTTTATGTATACGCTCGTGTGTGAAAGGTGTAAATATCACACACGCTCTACCTTGGTTAACTGTTTGCTTTCATTAACTACATCACACATGATTTGATGTAGAAAACTATGTGGCATTGGGCTATCCATCGCAAGCGCTTTTACTGCTAGAACCATTTGCAAAGGTCCATGACCGTCTGTTCTATTTTTATTTTTGCCTGTAATTTATTATTTCTAATTGAAAATTTTGAAATACGAAACGTGCAATTCAAATTTTCAGCACAACGGTTCAACAACGAATCCATAAATAAAATTGCCAGTACAATATGTTCAGTAATTACAGGATTAGGCAGCAATTAACTATGATGAACCGCAGTATTTAAAGGCGGTAAAGGTGAAGAGACAAGTGTAAATCATTTTGACTGCCGACGGTGTTGAAGAAGCGGAATGCCCATCATGTGCCTTCCTGCATGCCATAGACACAAATCACTTTTGTCCAACCCCTTGTGACGATCGCCCACCCATCCTTCACCGCCTTCAGGAAGACTTCTAAAGCATTATCATGGTAGCATGAATTATATACTTTAACCTTAGTTTCCTCCACTCCGGTCATGTAGTTTGCAAGGTAATCATCAGTAAATAGCTTCGGAAACAACTGAAAAGAGAAAAATATCAGATACTGAGGTCTAATAGAGTAACTTGTTGTGGGCAGGGGGAAAAGGCAACACATTACTTACCATCCTAAAGTTCACTATTGTCTTCGACAAAGTGTAAATAAAGAGCTTAATTCCAATCACCTGTTTCTTTCGCCTAACAATCTTTCTTAGTTTCCTCACTTCACGCTTGTTCATGAATATCTCATTGCCCCATACGCAAAAGGGATCGAAGCGTGGATCAGTACCCCTCATATATGTACCTACAAGCAACCAGTAAATGTTAGAAGCTAAACTGAGATTGCACAAATGATGTAACATACAACTACCTATGTTCCTAAGTACAAGTTTTTTTTTGAGATTTCAATATGAACTACATACGCATGTATAGAGAATTATAGATATAGTTTAGATTAGAATCTAGATTCACTCATTTTGCTCCTTATGTAGTCTATATTGGAATCTTTAAAAATACTTATATTTAGCAATAGATGGTGTGTAAGACCTGGGATGCAGCTAACCTCGACGGCAAACAACAGCATCGCCCATTGTAGCCTGTGTAAGTACATGGAAAGCCAATGTTAACTACAACAGGGTTAACATCCATAGCAAATGGTAATAAAACGGCAGCATTTGTAGTGATATCTTCATTTCGAAAGAGTAGCACGGTAGCAAAGGGACGGATTAAAAAATGGATACAACTGTTAATTGCAATAGGCTTAACAACATCCAAATTCATGTTTTGTAAGTTTGTAGCCAGTGAAATGCAACTCTTTAAAAATGGATACAACTGTTAATTGCGACAGGATTAATGGCCATTGAAACAAGCACTGATAAAAATGCAATTGGCAGAGTTAAACATCACAGGGCAGGTGCTACCAGAGTAGATAATGGCCCAGTTGTCTATAAAAAGGTAGAGAAAATAGCTCAAACGTGTTAGGCATGTTTACTACAACATGCTTAATACATCGACAGTACAAAACATAGCCATTAATTGCAACTGGTATTGGTAAGATTGAACTGGTGGGTACATACTTGGTAAGTCCTGAGAGGTAGTTGCTGGGGCACTTCATCTTGGCCAAAGCCCACCCAAAGTCAGCGGCGGCGGAGGCGAGCTGTTCCTCCGGGTCAAAGCATGGATCAGTGCCACTGACATGTGTACCTACAGGCAACCAGTAAATGGTAGAAGTTAAACTGCAATTGCACAAATGATGTGAAATACTGTAAGACATGGGATGCAGCTAACATTGACGGCAAACAACAGCATCGGCCGTTATGACCCTGCGTAAGTACATGGACAAGCATGTTAAGTACAACAGGGTTAGCATCCACCAAAAATAGCAAATGGGGCAGCATCTCTAGTATATCTTCATTGCGGAGAGTAACATGGTAGCAAATGGACAGATTAAAAAATGGATACAACTGTCAATTGCAACAGGCTTAACAACATCCTAAGTCATGTTTTGTAAGTTTGTAGCCATGCAACTGTTTAAAAATGGATTCAACTGTTAATTGCAACAGGCTTAATAGACATTGAAACCGGTACTGATAAAAATGCAATTGGCATAGTTAAACATCACAAGGCAGGTGCTGCCAGAGCAGAGAATGGCCCAAATGTCTATAAAAGGTAGGGATAGTAGTAAAAACGTGTTAGGCATGTTTACTAGAACATGCTTAATACATCGACCGTACAGAACATAGCCATTAATTACAACTGGTATTGGTAAGATTGAACTGGTGATTACATACTTGGTAAGTCCTGAGAGGTAGTTGCTGGGGCACTTCATCTTGGCCAGAGCTCGCCCAAAGTCAGCAACGGCGGAGGCGAGCTGTTCCTCCGGGTCGAAGCGTGGATCAGTGCCACTGACATGTGTACCTATAGGCAACCAGTAAATGGGTAGAAGTTAAACTGCAGTTGCACAAATTATGTGAAATACTGTAAGACATGGGATGCAGCTCACCTCGACGGCAAACAAAAGCATCGGCCGTTATGACCCTGCGTAAGTACATGGACAGGCATGTTAAGTGCAACAGGGTTAGCATCCACTAAAAATAGCAAATGGGCAGCATCTCTAGTGATATCCTGAGTCATGTATTGTAAGTTTGTTGCTGGTATTGGTGAAATTGAGCTGGACACTGTAATATTTGAACATCACACAGTGTGTAGTACTGAAATAAACAAGGCACGAACATGCTTAATACATCACCCGTACAAATCGTAGCCATTGCAAGTGGTATTGGTAAGATTTAGCTGGTCGGATCTTACCTGTTAAGTCCTGGGGGTAGTCGCTGGGGGACTTCATCTGGGCCAGAGCCTGCACCATGTCGGCGGCAGCAGCGGAGGCGAGGTGTTCCTCCGGGTCAACACGCACAACGGCCATCGTGCCATGGACCGCCATCAGCTCCTGGCGGGGGGATTTGGAGGCATGAGGATGTTCCGCAGGCGCCATTTAAGCAATAAGGCCGGGGACGTGATAGAGATCGGTGGGTTACCTGACTGGATCCGAGCAGAACGTAGATGGGGTTGAAGCTGCGGTTGCGGCGACGGCGGTTTGAGATGCCGGTAGGGGGAGGCGCGAGGGAGGGGGATACTAAGGGGAAGGGGATGTGGTTGGAGGAACTAATTCTGAAATGGCACGCCTAATAAAAATTTCGGTGCGAAATTTGAAACTTGGGCGAGGGAAACACACAACGCAGACAAAGCGCGTAAAGTACTCGTGTGCGAGAAAAAAGAAAGTTGGCAGATCCCGTCTCCAAAAAAATGTACACGTGTACTTGATTTTTTTTCGGTCAATGGTACGCCTGGTTTATTAGGAAGTATCGCACAGGTAACTGACTTATGGGTCATTAACGCAAAAAACGCAGACGGGTACGGCATAGAAACCATGTGTTTGTGATCTTCTAATGATTAACACAAAAAACGCACACGGACACACATGCTAATCAATGCTCAAAGCCCTCAAAGGATGCTCTTACCGACATTGTACGTTAATACTACAAACTTAAAGTACTACTGGTAATTTGCTCAAATACTACAAACTTAAACTACTTCTCACATGCTGCCATCAGGGCATGCTGGCCAGACGCCGGCGTTCTCCTTCCCGGCCTTGTAGGCGGCAGCCCACCGTGCTTCGATCTCCGCCAATCTCTCATCACCACGGCGTGCGGCCTCTTTTTTCTTGCGGTGGCGGGACTCTCTTTTCTTGACTGCTTTCTGCCTTTTCTGCTCCTTCTGTGCGGCTTTGGCCGCCTCTAGATCCACCACCCATTCGGCCATGGCAGCCTCAAAGTCCGCCCATGTAACTGTCTGGCCGTCGGCGGCGATGAACTCGGTGCGGTGAGATGCCATCGCTTCCTTACCATGTGCGCGGTCGCAGGCGGCGAGGAACGCGGCGCGGCGGGATGCCATCGCTTCCTTACCAGTTACTGTGCACCGCGGTGCCATGGACGACGCCTGGAGAGAGCTGTGGGACGGAGGGGCCGGGCAGCCGTACAGTGTGGTGGTATTCAAGAGCTAAACCACAAACGACAACAGAAATTTGGCTTCCCTTACAATTTTGCTCGTTCATTATCACACATGGTTCATCTCCGTCGCTTCCGGAAACAGTGTGCACTGAGCCTATTGTGTGTTGTGTTACGATTGGCCGGAACCCCAGCCATGCGGATCGTGCGTGTGCACCGTTGGATGCGCCGTGATCGAACGACAATCCACGTCCCTCACATCACACCCGTGCACCTGTAGCTAGATTGGATTTATATGCGCTAAATGCCTAGAAAATGCACATAATCCCCTAAGTATGGTAAATGAGCCCAGAAAAATGCCAAATTTGAACACGGTGATTTTCAGGGTGTATGTTCGTCGTAGAAAAAAACTCCAGGGCAAAGAACGAAGAAAATTTGGATTCCCCTTCAATCTTGAGGATTTCCCTTTCGAAAGCATGGAACTTCCTCGGTGATGGTTCGATTTATGAAGGCCATGCATGACAACATAAGCCAAACCTTCTAAAAAATTTACCAAGGCATGGTGAGGTCATACCATGGCACCATGCCAGGCGTCATGTTTTTTAAGCATTTATTTCATTTTTATAGTTGAAAACCCAACAACAGACATTTGTGGTTGACTATTGCCACACATTTCATCGAAATATCTGTCCATTCCTTGTAAAAGGCATGAGAATTTACTAAATGGCATGAGCATGGTTTTCTAGGCCATTCTTGTGGACCCTTTCATGCATCGATTGTTTGAACTTGAATTATGCGCATTAATGCCTAGGAAATGCACATAATCCCCTAAATATGGCAAATGAACTCGGAAAAGTGCCAAATTTGAACACGGTGATTTGCAGGTTGTATGTTCATCATAGAAAAAACTCGTGGACAAAGGAAAAAGGAAATTTGGACCCCCCCCCCCCTTCAATCTTGGTGATTTCCCCCTTGAAGCATGAAACATCCTCGGTGATGGTTCGATTTATGAAAGGCGCACATCACGACATAAGGAAAACATTCTCCAATTTTTACCAGGGCATGGTGAGGCCATACCATGGCACCAAGCCAGGCGTCATGTTTTCCAACCATGTGTTTCATTTTTTGTATAGTCGTTAACCGAGTACGCGTTTATGGTTGACTATTGCCACACATTTCCTTGCAATATCTGCCCATTCCTTGTAAAAGGCATGAGAATGTGCTAAATAACACGAGCATGGTTTTCCAAACCGTTCTTGTGCACCTTTTCATGCACCGATTGTTCGAATTTGAATTATGTCCATTAATGCCTAGAAAATACACATGATCCCCTAAATATTGTAAATGAGCCCAGGAAAATGTCAAATTTGAACACGTTGCATTTGAGGCGGTATGTTGATCGTTGGAAAAAAACTGAATGACAAACCAGGACGGAAATTAGGATTCCCCTTCAATCTTGGGGATTTTCCCTCTCGAAAGCATGGAACTTCCTCGGTGATGGGCGTGCATGACGACATAAGCCAAACCTTCTCAAATTTTTACCAGGGCATGGTGAGGTCATACCATGGCACCATGCCAGGCGTCATGTTTTTTAAGCATTTATTTCATTTTTCTATAGTTGAAAACCCAACAAAAAAACATTTGTGGTTGACTATTGCCACACATTTCATCAAAATATATGCCCATTCCTTGTAAAAGGCATGAGAATTTACTAAATGGCACGAGCATGGTTTTCCAGACCGTTCTTGTGCACCTTTTCATGCACCGATTGTTCAAATTTGAATTATGTCCATTAATGCCTAGAAAATGCACACAATCCCCTAAATATGGTAAATGAGTTCAGAAAAATGTCAAATTTGAACACGTTTCATTTGAGGCGGTATGTTGATCGTTGGAAAAAACCGAAAGACAAACTAGGATGGAAATTTGGATTCCCCTTCAATCTTGGTGATTTCCCCCTCGAAAGCATTGAACTTCCTCGGTGATGGTTCGATTTATGAAGGGCGTGCATGACGACATAAATCAAACCTTCTCAGCTTTTAACCAGGGCACGGTGAGGCCATACCATGGCACCATGCCAGCCGTCATGTTTTTCAAGAACATATTTCATTGTTCTATAGTTGATAACCCAGTAAATGACGCGTTTGTGGTTGACTCCATTGAAATCTCTGCCCATTCCTTGTAAAAGGCTTGTGAAATTACTAAATACCATGAGTATGGTTTTTCCAGACCGTTCTTGTGCACCCTTTCATGCACCAATTGTTTGAATTTGAATTATGTGCATTACTGCCTACAAAATGCACATAATCCCCTAAATATTGTAAATGAACCCGGAAAAGTGTCAAATTTGAACACGGTGATTAGCAGGGTTTATGTTCATCGTAGAAAAAAACTCATGGATGAAAGACAAAGGAAATTTGGATTCCCATTCAATCTCGGTGATTTACTATCGCACACGGTTCATCTCCGTCGCCTCTGCGAACCATGTGTGTTCACTCACACATGCAAAAGGAAAAGAAAACCCTCGCCCACTTCGTCCCCACTCACTCGGCGCGGACTCCTCCGCAACTCTGCACCCTAAGCTCGACAGCTGTTGGCGGCGGCCATAGGTCGCGCTCCAAACGGCACCGGATTTCGCCTGCACCACTTTCTGCCGCCTATCTGCATCGACATTCTAGACTCTGGTCGACTGGGGTTTTCTGTGGGATTGGGCCAGGGATTTTTCTCATGGAGAATGTAATCAACTTAATTAGCAAAATATTCACTCATCTCTTATCGCAGTCCGTCCGTCGCTGTTAATCAACCGGCGGAAATCGCCGTGGAATCATTTTTGTTCTAGCTGATTCGTGGGTGTTCATTCATGTGTGCATAGTGCGAGCACAAATCGGGCAACTGTGGTCGTGGCCAGTCGGAAATGAAGTTCTATCTCATCATTCTGGATGACTTCAGGGAGCGCTCGGTATGTTCAATCTCAACCTACCACGGTCGGCATGGCCTAAATTTGTGAACATATACCGTCTGTTGCTACATTATCTATATATTTGCATCAAATCTTTGTTACATTATCTATTTTTAAATCTATATTTTTGTACTTTGCTTGCATCTATATATGGATATGTTCTATCAGTTACTCCCATATTTGCATCTTGCTCGGTTATTTCAGTATATCTAATTTACTATCTTAATTTTCATTTCAAGCAGTGCATCCCTTGCTTTGCAAGAATAGGAGTAGAAGGAAATCTTGGGCTTTACTTTGCAGATGACTCCCAGGATGTCATATTGACAATGCAACATGGGTTTACAATGACGGTTAGCGTAAAACTTGATAAAGATGGTCACTCCTATTTTAATGCGGACCTTTGGAGAAAAATGTCTAAGTGCTATGAACTGAAAGCTGGCAATAAAATTCTAGTGCGTGCACCACAGCCTGGTCTAATTAACATGGATGTTTACTTCCCCAACATCATCAGCCGATCAAAGTCTGATCGAGGTTAGTGTCCTTTCAACTTTCTCCATGTTGTCATATTACTATTTAAGCAACCAATTGATCACTATTTAAGCAACCAATTGTGATATCATATTCTGACTCCCTTCCTAGGCAGTAACAAATTATGTTTACCAATTTATGCGCACTATATATTCTTCTGCCATGTTCTGAATAAATAATACCTTTCCACCTTTTAAGCAGGACATGTTGGATGCATAGTGAACGATCTATATGTTACTAAGCGTACCAAATTTCACTGGAAGGACTTGAAGCATGTGATAAACTTTGTTGATAATCTGACAGAGATAGCACAGCGTATGAGCGCTGGATTTTGGATGGGATTAATTAGACCTATGGTGCAAACACTGAACAAGACCAATTGTGCACACAAAGTGCTGGTAAAAAGTGTTATTTTAATGTTGATGCTCATAAACTATATATATATATATATATATATATATATATATCTTCAACGATATGTTACAATTGTTTTTTATTCTACATGTCAACAGAAATTGCCCCCTATAGCCGTTCATGGATCGATTTCCCGGCGTGGTCGAATTACACTTGTGCCTGCTAATAACGCCAAAGTGATTGCAAGGTACTGCATTTCCCGCAAAAATGGAACCATTCAAATTAACAAGTTCTCGCTTCTCGTGCCAATGCATCCATATTGGAAAATGGGAGACACTGTTCTACTCCTGCTCTACCAAGGCACAGGACGGCTCTTCCTTTTCATTGACGAGATGTGGAGTCGCCGTGATCAAGCTGCTTCCAGTGGATAGTTGTGGTTGTTGGCCCTCAGCCTCTTAAAATGTGCTAGCTGTTACTATATATGTTAAGTATGTAGATATGGACCATATGGTTGTTGGCCCTTAGCCTCTTAAAATGTGATAGTTGTTACTATGTTAAGTATGTAGATATGGACCATATGGTTGTTAAAACCGTGTTATGAAGATCCTCCTTTTGTCGAATAGTGTAACCACTATATATATGTTACTCAAATGATGTTACCCAAGTTCATAAATTTTCATGGAAAGTATTAGTATCGTACACAATTCATTGAGTTTAAGCGTGTGCCCGATGTCCAGAAGGCATTTGCATATTAACTGTCCATATTGCAAATTCACACACATGTTCACATAAGGAAACGTATGTGTAACATACTAATCATCGCACACGAGTACTCGCAGATGCATCGTGTGCGCTACTCCTAGCCACCGCAAGCAACTAGTTTGCATTTTTCAAAGTTTTTTGTACACACAGAATCACACACGACGTAACTGTATGGACCGTCTGTGTTGTAATTTCTCATCGCAAACAGTTCATCCGAGTCGGCTGTTTGCCACGTATCACACACATCTTGTTTACACGACTCATTTGTGTTCTTTTGGCTCATCGCAAACAGTTCATCCATGTGAACTGTATGCTGCATATCACACACATCTTGTTAAGTTGAACCGTTTCTGTTGTGTTCCCTAATCGAAAACAGTTCGTCCGAGTTAACCGTATGCCATATATCGCACACACACTGATATTGCTGCCCGTTTCTGTTGTTCTACCTCATCGCAAACAGTTCGAATGGATTAACCGTGTGTCCTACATCGCGCACACATTGTTATGGCTGCCCGTTTCTGTTGTTCTGCCTCATCGCAGACAGTTTGAATGGATTAACCGTATGCCCTTCATCGCACACGCAACTAAAACCTGAACCGTGTTTGATGCATACATCATCGCAAACGTTTTGCACCTTTTTTGACGGTTTTTTACACCACCGTTTGCGATTATTGCATCGCACACAGTTTCGGCGAAGGGTCTCTGATCGTAGTGTCGCGTTAGCAGTCTCCTGCAGTAGTGGTGGACCCCCTCCACTTATTCCAGCACCCATTCACTTCGTTTTCCTCCAGAAAAAATCCTCCCATAGCTCAAACCCGTGTTCTAGCTCATCTTGCTACCATTTTTGATCTCTTTGCTCAAAGCTCCATTCACAAAACTATTTGGGAAGATTGTTCTTCGGTATGTGACTCCTCCAATGATCCAATTAGTTTTTGTTCTAGTGCTTTATTTATTGCAAATTTTTGCTGTTAAGGTGACCCTGTTATTGAGCTTGCATGTCAAATTTATATGGTCCAAAGTAGTTTTAATGCATGATATAGCCTCTAGGCACTTGTGGGAGTAGTTGCTATTAATCTTGTTGAGTTTGGTTCACTTTTTATTTTGAGTCACTAAAAATTTCAGAGAAAGAAAAATGCATAGGAAAATGTACCAAGGTGGTTCCTTAAGGAAGCAAGGACCAAGGCTCGCGATACGTGAGCCGGACTATGAACCACCGAGGGAAGCTCAAGTGCGGCCTTGTGAGTGGCCGTCAAAGGAGTTTAGGGTCCAGGCAGGCATCAAGGATGAATTTGACATGTATGTGCGTAATGCTGATCTTGAGGACTTCGTGTCAGATAAGTGCCTACAGCACCGCTACCTAACTGATTCCTTTGTGAGGAGGTTTAAATTTACATCCTCGCGCAATTCTCACACTGTTTTATTTGATCTTTATGATAAATCATATACCATGGACTTAGAAAATTTTAATACTACTTGTAAACTCCCGCGGTGGGGCAATGTTAGTGAACCTCGCAAATCTGAATATAAAGACTTTCTTGCTAGTATCACTGTGGGGGAATCTAGCAAAATTGTACAAGCTACCATAGGGAGCATTCATTTCCCTTCCATACATTATTTTGCTCTCTTTATAGGTAGATGCATTAACGGTAAAGATGAGGCTTGTCACATGTGCATTCCAGATCTTAGTGTCCTCAAGAGTGCGGTATTAGGTGATAAACAACATAACTTGGGGGCCATTGTTGCACGAAGGTTGCATCTTAACGGTATAAGTGGAGATTTGTTTGGTGGAGTTTATGCAACTCGTGTAGCTAATTATCTTGATGTACCCATACATGAAAATGATATGGAGTTACCTCCTGCTTATCTAGATTATAGTGCTATGGTTCGCCATCAGTTTCTTGAGAGGAGTGAACAGCCCCTCCAGTACCGACTAATCTTTGACTGATAGCGCACTGTCCATGTTGCCCTCCCTGCTCCTACTTTCTTTAACTTTCAGGCAAAAAGGAGATATGTTATAACCAGGGAGGAGGCGAACGAGTACGAGAGGAGGACGGAGGCAGCTCGCCTCCAAGCTGCAGCTCTTCAGGCAGTAGCTGCTGCATCTCAGTACAACCCCAACTACGACTTTGGATATCCGCCAGGCCAGGAGTGGCCATAGACCAACTTAGGCTAAAAGCATAAGCTTGGGGGAGTATGTATCTCTCACCGACGTTACATTCATGTTCACACACTCATGCCAGTTGTCGGTGTTCATACTTTTTCATTGTACTATCCATGCTAGTTTATTTTCTTTTCTAAGCCTTCTTCTTGTGTGTTTGAAAAACCTTAAGAAAAAAACCCAAAAAATTAGTTGTAGCTTTTAGCTAGTTTACTTCCCATACCTGTAGTAGTAATACTTAAAAGAAAACCCAAAAAGATTTCTCGTTCTTCTTTTGCTTGTTGGGAGCTTTCCCATGTAAATAGTTTTATTTCTTTTCTTTTCTTTGGGGGTCGAGAGGAGAAGACCATGATGAAAATGTTGAGTGGCTCTCATATGCATTATTGTTGATTTAACCAAGAGCCCATATTACCTTGTCTTCTCCCTTGTATTAAATGCTTGCAGATTCCAGCTTAGTCCAATGCACGTGCACTATTATTATTATCCACACCGTTCGGTCGTGCGAGTGAAAGGCAATAATGACGATATATGATGGACTGATTGAGATGAGAGAAGCTGGTATGAACTCGACCTATCTTGTTTTTGTAAATATGATTAGTTCATCGTTCCTGATTCAGCCTATTATGAATGAAACATGTTTGCAATGACAATTAGAGATTATAGTTGCTCATGCCATGCTTAATTTGCTAGGAGTTTATAATGGTTTACCTTGCGTGCCAACATGCTATTAAAATGGTTGTGATGTGGTATGATAGGGTGGTATCCTGCTTTGAACGATTCGAGTGGCTTGACTTGGCACATGTTCACGCATGTAGTTGAAACAAAATCAACATAGCCTCCATGATATTTATGTTTATGGTGATTTATATCCTACTCATGCTTGCACTCATTGTTGATTAATCTTAATGCATGTTCATGACTGTTCTCGCTCTCTAGTTGGTCGCTTCCCAGTCTCTTTCTATCCTTAACTTGTACTAAGCGGGAATACTACTTGTGCATCCACTTCCATAAAACCCCAAAGTTATTCCATATGAGTCCACCATACCTTCCTATATGCGGTATCTACCTGCCGTTCCAAGTAAATTTGTTATGCCAAACTCTAAACCTTCAAATGAAACTCTAAACCTTCAAATGAAATTTTGTTTTGTATGATCGAATATCTTCCATGCTAGGTGGGTTATTCTCACGATGAGTGGACTCCGCTCATCACTCACGAGAAAATGGCTAGTAAATGGGATGCCCAGTCCAATGCTCAAATCAAAATAATTGCAAACAAAACTCCCCCAGGATTGTTGTTAGTTGGAGGCACCCGTTGTTTCGGGCAAGCCATGGATTGATGCTTGTTGGTGGTGGGGGAGTATAAACTTTACCATTCTATTTGGGAACTACCTACAATGTGTGTAGCATGGAAGATATCGAGATCTCTTGGTTGCTATGTTGACAATGAAAGTATGCCACTCAAAATATTATTTATCTCTTTTTCAAAACTCGAGCTCTGGCACCTCTGCAAATGTAACATCCCAAATTTTCAATTTGGAATGTTATACATAGGTCATCATATGCATATCATATTTTATTTGCATTTTGGTTTTGATCCTAAAAATCCTAAGCAACTCAAGGACCCAGGGAGAGAGCTGGGGATTTCATTATTTTCATATTTGAATTTTTCTCAAATATTGAAAAGAGGATCATTTTGGTTTCAATTATTTTTCTCTCCAAAATATTTCAAATATAAAAATAAAAGAGAGGAGATAATATGAATTCTCCAAACTAAAATAAATATTGGAGGAAAATGTTAAAATCAAATAAATATTTTATTTGGATTTTATTGCTATTTTATTTGAATTAAAAAAAATATGCATTTTTCAAAATTGCATTTTTAGGGCAGAAAAATGTTCACTTTATTCTAAATATTTTATATAGACGGCAAATATTGTTTTGGAATTTTTAGAATTTTTATTATATTTATTTAGGATTTTTCTTTCGGCGGAATTTACTTTTTTTTAACTCCCGGACCGAACTGGGCCGCGGCCCAGCCGGCCCGCTCGCGCCACCGCCCCCGCGCCGCGCCGTGCCGACGGCGGGCTCTGCGAGGAGTCCGGCTCCGCCTCGCCGCCGTTGCCACCTCTCCCAAGTCGGAGACCATGGGGGGCCTTTAAAGGCCGCCGCCCGGGCCCCCTCTCGCCACCCACCGCCGCCGCAGCAGCAGTCACCGCCGCCACTCGCCGCACCGCCCGCCGCCCCCACCACCCCGTGCCACCCCGCAGCCCGCCGGAGCCGCCGCCCGGCCCGCCGTTGCCGCCGTTGACCTCTTCGCTGCTGGTCTTTTTCGGTTTTAGGTATAAAACCGTTCGGTTTTTATAAACCCTAGTTTTTTTATTAGATCGGTTTTTCTCGGTTTAGGTCTATTCCGCGAACGTTCGTTCGTTAGTTTGTTTTAACGAACGTTTTCGTTCGTCTCTGTTAGCGGACATTCGTCCGATAGATTTTTCTTTTTCTGTTTATTTTTCGTCAGGGACCTATCCGTGATTATTTTTTTATCGCATATTAGCCCCTGATCTTCAAACCCTCGCAACTTTTTAACCGTTCGTCCAAATCCAGTGAAACCAACGCCAAAATCTTCGTCTCGAACCCCTCTTTATGGTTAATCAACTTGAACATGGTTTTGAGAATTTAAAATTTGGTTCCAAGCAGATTTGAATTCGAAGTCCTTTTGATCGTAGTTTCAGTTCTGTAGCTCCGATTCGATTGATTCTTTTTGCAAATCGAAGTTCTTCAGTTGAAATTTCAGATTTGATCTTTCTCATTTGAGTTTTACCCTTGCATCGATGCTTGATTGCTTATGTATGCTATTGCTTGTTTGCGATAGAATTCCCGGACTGCGAAGCGTGCTACTACGAGTCTCTAGGGTTTGCGGATCGTCAGGAAGGCAAGTAACACATTGATCATACCCCTTTATTACCCAGTTTTTATGCATTAGTTACAAACCTCAAACACTGCATGATTAGGATGTGATTAACTTGTGGGTACTGGGAAGTAGATGATGAGGTAGAACCTATTGCCCTTTTATTATCAAACCCTGGGAGTTACTTCTACGTTATGCTTATACTGCTATGCTATGCTCGTAGACGTGGATTGGGTTTGAGTGTATCCATGACAGATGTGAGAATGATAAGTAATGGTTAACTTAAGGTGGCTACTTAAATACACATCTGGGTGGATTGGTTGCGAGCACCTGGGGATATACCAGTGTTGTCCTTTGGTTCGCCACCCAGGCTCAAAGGGATCATAAGATTATTCATGCTAGAAACTTCCGTGTGCAACCACAAGCTATTATGGGCTCTAGCATAGTTGAGTAGGTTGCATGACCTCTTTCAGTGGTAGGCTAGCATATGTAGGGGATGTAGGTTGGTACTGTCTACCCAGAGTAAAGAGTTAATGTTTCTGAAAGACTGTGTCTCAGTCATACGATTCTCAAACACCATGTAGTGCGAGAAATCCAATGGAGGAGATCGAGTCTTTTGGGGAAAAGTGCGCAAACCTCTGCAGAGTGTACAAACTAATCATGGTTAGCCGTGTCCCCGGTTATGGACATCTTGAGTATCTGGTTCTTGGATTATCATGTTGATCTCATCAATCTAAATTAATTTGTTGGGTTGTTAATTACTGTTTAATTGGGATTGAGATGGGGTTACCATCCTCAATGTTTATCAACTACCATGATAGTTAAATAAAATATATTCCTTTGTTGTAGGGAAAAATTGGCTTTTCGCAAAAACATTATAACCATAGAGCCTCCACCAGCCATATACGCATGTAGTGATAGCATTTACTTGTTCATTGCTCTACTGTGTTATATTGCCAGCATATTCCATGTGCTGACCCGTTTCGGGCTGCAACGTATCATGTTGCAGACTGTTCAGACGAAGAGTAAGGTGCGCTAGGTCGTTGTCGTGCACTCAGCTATTCCGTTGGAGTTGATGGACTCACTTTATCTTCCAAGCCTTCCGCTGTTATCGTATTTAGATGGCCTTAAGCCATATTATTGTAATAAGTTCTCTTTTGAGACATTCGATGTAATAAGTGTGTGATTGCACTCTGTTATAAATCCTTCGAGTACTGTGTGTGTCAGCATTACCGATCCAGGGATGACACTTACACACAGAGATTTGACCGTTTGAGGTTGTATCACGCTACAGCAAATCCCTGCTTCCCTTTGTGAAGGGCCTATCTAGTAACTTTTATGTTGAGTCGTCATCCTCTTATTAAAAAGCACCAGTTGGAGAGCACCGCTGTCATTCGCATGCATTGCTATTAATTTACATTGAGTATGACTGTGACTGGATCTCTTTTACCATGAATTACAATGTCTAGTCAGTCCCTGATCTTCAAGGGTGCTCTGCATTTATGTTTTGCGGCCTCGGAAAGGGCTAGCGAGATACCATCTTGTTATATCATGTTATGATTGTTTTGAGAAAGTGTTGTCATCCGAGATTTATTATTATTGCTCGCTAGTTGATTATGCCATTGATATGAGTAAACATGAGACCTAAATGTTATTGTGAATATGGTTAGTTCATAATCTTTGCTGAAAACTTGAATGCTGGCTTTACATATTTGCAACAAGATCAAAAAGAGTTTGTAAAAGTCTTTCTTTATCACTTTCAGTTTGTCAACTGAATTGCTTGAGGACAAGCAAAGGTTTAAGCTTGGGGGAGTTGATACGTCTCCAACGTATCTACTTTTCCAAACACTTTTGCCCTTGTTTTGGACTCTAACTTGCATGATTTGAATGGAACTAACTGGACTGAGATGTTTTCAGCAGAATTACCATGGTGTTATTTTTGTGCAGAAATAAAAGTTCTCGGAATGACCTGAAAATCCATGGAGACACGTTTTGGAATTAATGAAAAATACTGGCGAAAGAATCAGCATCAGGGGGCCCACACCCTGTCCACGAGGGTGCAGGGCGCCCCCCTGGGGCGTGCCCGCCTGCCTCGTGAGCCCCCTGGGACTCCACCGACCTCAACCCCAACTCCATATATTCACGTTCGGGGAGGAAAAAATTAGAGAGGAGGATTCATCGCGTTTTATGATACGGAGCCGCCGCCAAGCCCTAATGTTCCTTGGGAGGGCTGATCTGGAGTCCGTTCGGGGCTCCGGAGAGGGGAATCCATCGCCGTCGTCATCATCAACTATCCTCCATCACCAATTTCATGATGCTCACCGCCGTGCATGAGTAATCCCAACATAGTCTTGCTGGACGGTGATGGGTTGGATGAGATTTACCATGTAATCGAGTTAGTTTTGTTAGGGTTTGATCCCTAGATCCATTATGTTCAAAATTGATGTTGCTATGACTTTGCTATGCTTAATGCTTGTCATTAGGGCCCGAGTGCCATGATTTCAGATCTGAACCTATTATGTTTTCATGAATATATGTGAGTTCTTGATCCTATTTTGCAAGTCAATAGTCCCCTACTATGTGTTATGATCCGGCAACCCCGAAGTGACAATAATCGGGACCACTCCCGGTGATGACCATAGTTTGAGGAGTTCATGTATTCACTAAGTGTTAATGCTTTGGTCCGGTACTCTATTAAAAGGAGGCCTTAATATCCCTTAGTTTCCAATAAGACCCCGCTGCCACGGGAGGCACTACAAAAAAAAGACACATCCGTGACATTTTGGGCCGAACGAAAAAAAATTATGTCATACATATGACACTTCTATGACGATAATTGTGACAAAACCCGGTATCATCATAGATGTGGTGGGCTCCTACTTCTATGACAAAAAATCATGACAGAAAATGGGCTTTTCGTCCTGGGCGGGCCGGAGACGCAGCTGCATGACCTTCTTTGGGCCGTCCATGACGGAAAAAACCGTGGTAGAAGCGATGGCGAGGAAAATTTCGGGGAGTTCCCGGTTACGGTGAGAGGTCGGGGGCCGAGCGATGCGCGTTTCTCTCGTACACGTACGTGCGTGTGTGCGAGGCGTTGGCTCTAACTGAACCCGAGCGAGGCGTTGGGCTCTAACTGAACCCGAGCGATTGCACTGCAGGCTACACGTTACTGAACCCGAGCGATTGCACTGCAGTACTCTTCCAATGGAAGTCGGTCGTTGACCACATTGACCACGCCGCGCTGAGAGCACCACGGAGGTGGACGACGGCAAGGCCTACGAAGGGGACGACGCGGAGCCGGGCAAGACGCGGGAGTGGATGCCCACGCGGAGAGGAGTACGAGCGTTCACTGGTTCGGCTGCAGTGTGAGGCTGCCGTCGCCGCAGAATAACAGGGGGTGTGGGTGAGTAGAGGGATGGCCTGGCCAGCGGTGGGAGTAGTAGGGGGCGGTGAGGCCTCCGCGGCAGCACAGCCGGCCACGGGAGGCAGGAGCAGGCGGCACGACCGGCGCTGCTTTGGGCGGCTGGAGCAAGAAGACCAGAGGTTGAAGAAGCACGACGGCTGTTGGATGGACATCGTACGGTCACTGCAGCTAAAATCGTTTATATTGACTAAGTTGACAAAGCCCTTGGTACGTCAACTTTTTTTTGAATGCATGCAGATCAGCTTACTAGGTCCACAGGTCAGCTTCCGAAATGGTGCGCCCCAGATGTCAGGGGGAGGAATCCTTTTTTGGGCGGGTGAAGCTAGAATATCCGAGATTGAAGAAGAAGCACGGCATCCGTTGGATGGACATCCAACGACCACTGCTGCTAGAACCATGTGCTGACTATAAGTTAACAAAGCCTTGCATACGCATCAACTCTGTTTTTTTAGGGGACGCGTCAACTTAGTAAGGCCAGAAGTATGTGGCAGAGAACTTATAGCCCATTTGAGATTTGTAAGAATGTGTAGCCCATTTTTGAATTCTAATGGAATTTACTACAGCCCATTTACAGTTTGTTAAAAGTACAGCCCATTTCAACCAACCGTTCAAAACAGAATTCAATAAAATTTCCCACATTTTGATGGGATCCGAAATATTTTTATCCCGAAATTTCTAGTCAGATTAAATACAATTTCAATATAAATTTATATTACGTAAAAATCCAACGAAACATTGCGCTCGCAACAATTAATGAAATTAAAATTTTCAATATCCAAAAATAATATTTTATAAAGTAATCATGTGTTTGGTGCATTTTTTTATAGTTACTGCCCAGTTTTTATAATTACATCCCATTTATTATTTCTTAAAGCCCATTTTCTTGTTAAGCCTAATGCATCCCTCCTAGGAAAGATTTGCAGCCCAGTGGGGCGAAGAATAACAACTTGACCTTGCCTGGGTATTCCTAAAAAAAGTATAGCTGGGCTAGCCATTTTCAGGTTGAAAAAAATTAATATCTGGGCTGGATATCTGGCCTGGGCTAGATGGGCCACAGCCCGCCCAGTTAATACCTGCAGCGATGTTTTCGTTGTTGTTTAGAGGAGAAAAATTAATATCTGGGCTAAACATCGAAAAACTATGCAGTGCTCACACCTCAAAAACACAAATACTGCTCGAGCTGCTTGGTCCCAGCTGTCGGCCGCTTCTTGTGCAATTCCCTCGTTTATTGACTACTACATAGGTTGACAATGGTGTGGGACCGTGATGTCAGGAAACCAGGAGGAAGCAACATAAATTATAGTTATATATATATATATAAGGAGGCACTTGCGTACGTGAGGCTATGGACCTGGTGGGTCCCCATTGTCATCCTCTCCAAGTAAAGTCATCTCCTCGCCCGCGCGTGCTTTCCGCCCGAAACAGTCAGTGCCGCCCGCCCCGCTTCCCGGTGCAGGCGATTGCTCCGCCTTCAAACGACACAAGTGCCGTCCGTCCGTCCATCTGCCGCCCACATTAATGATACACGGTTGCCGAGGCGGCTACTCCGGTGCCACACGTCCGTCCGTCCGCCCGCCCACCATTGCTATATAAACTGTTGCGCCGGCCATAGCCGCAGTCATCCGCATTTGTTCCCTTTCTCCTGTCCACACCACTACTACCCACCATGGCTTCCTCGCGCTCCAGCGCTCTTTGGGACGGGCGGACGACGGACCACAAGGAGATGGCAGCCATTGCTGCCGACCGGCTGGCCGGCAGGCAGCGGGAGGACGACAACGTCCCAATGGAGAACATGGTAGTTGACGATCCGGCGCCAACCCCCTCCTCCGCGCCATCCTCGCCGGTGCATTGCACCATGACCATCGGCGAGGCCCGTGCCCAATATATGGACAGGGTGAGGCAGATGTGTGAGGAGCAGTTCCGGGAGGCACAGGCCGACGCCGCCTGAAACCACCATCTCCTCCAGGAGCACCTACAGGCGGAGGAGCAGATCGCCGCGGAGCAGGAGGCGCTGCTCGACTCATACCGCTCCGCCCGCAAGGGCCGCCTCGAGCGCTGGCGGTACCGCATGCGGGTGGCGGAGGTTGTGGCCGCCTACAAAGAGGCTAGCAAAGAGGGCGATGAAGCGGGCGAGGCACTGTTTGGCGTGACCGAGGACGAGGCAGAGGACAATGCCGGCTCCGACGAGTCCTCGCTCCACTGGCGTCGACGAGGCCCTGCTCCGCCGAGGCCCCGCGGCACCAACAACGAGGCAGAGGACACCGCCGGCTCCGTCGAGGCCCCGCCCCGCCAACAACAAGGCAGAGGACATCGCCGGCTCAGTCGAGGCCCTACCCTGCCGGCAATGTGGGGGAGGATTTCCACCGCTCCGCTGAGGCGCCGCCCGCCGGCAACGAGACAGAGGACATAGCCGGCTCCGCCGAGGCCCCGCCCCACTGCCAACGAGGCCGCGCCACACAGAAAAAGAGGAAGAGTAGAACACGGTAGGTCGCCGCCGCTCGGGTCTAAGTAAGGCCACCGCTGCTACCCTCCGGTTGAAGCCAAGCTAGGCGGGTTGACCATTGACGGCCGGTTAGCTTCTTGGCGGCGACGTGGAGTCGGAGAGCTGCGCTGGAGAAGAATGCTGCTTCTACTTAACTGCCGGTGCAGTTGGCTGACTGACACGTGGGCCCAACAGGCCACATGTCAGTTACGCAACTGCACCTGCAGTTAAGTCACTGAAGCTTCTGTTCGGCTCAGCGGGACACAGGTGGGTAGCTTCGGTTAATTAATTATACCTCCAGCGCACCCCTTTTTACTTGAAGAATGTATGAAATGTAATGAAATCCGGCATGTTTATATGAAATCCGACCATGTATGAATGAATTTATTTCGATTAGTTTGAATTCCTGTATCACTGGCATTGGATGAACATGCAAAACAATACGTACTAGCATTATTCCCAGGGTGATCACCTCGTTTGCAGCAGTTTCACATGTACTCCCTCCGGTCCTTTCTAGTCTGCATACAAGCTTTGTCTGCAGTTAAAGTATCTCTACTTTGACCAATCTTCTACAAAAAAGTATGCACTTTCACAATGTGCGAAGTAAAAAGGAGTACAAAGAGTTTGAGCAGCTTTTTAGCGTTTCTGTACATTGCAATTAAACACACAGGCTTGGCAATTCATAGAGAACATTCAAAACAATCAATGATTATGCATCTCAGCTACTCACATGTCAGAGGCAATATTTACTTCACAACTAAAGAATAAAGAAAAAATTGATCGACGCTGCTGACAGCAAAGGGCGTCCCATTCGAAAATATCGAATGCATGTCTTGCTAAAATCAATGAGCAAAATTTGACAATGTTGTCCCATTCCAAAATATCAAATGCCTATGATTGTGGAATGGGCAGGGTTTGCCATTAGTTCGGACATTGACATGGCACCTCGTGCTAAATAAACCAGCTGTTCTTTTTGTGCAGTTCCACCAAAATCAACCAAATTCGCGCGTAGCTTGTATGATTTCGCCCTTATATGTTGCAACGCCTTGAACTTATCGGCAC
The DNA here is from genome assembly GCF_002575655.3 of Aegilops tauschii subsp. strangulata. Classification (NCBI taxonomy): domain Eukaryota; kingdom Viridiplantae; phylum Streptophyta; class Magnoliopsida; order Poales; family Poaceae; genus Aegilops; species Aegilops tauschii. The sequence continues at coordinate 329,506,166 of NC_053040.3, forward strand.
CTCCTTTCTTGTGGTGGAAATGAATGATTCGATGTATTCATGAACATTTTGTGCAGTTCCCATTGAAATCAAGCTGAGCACCCCTGTTTGCACAAATACAAAAAAGTGATTAGTATAAAGCAAACTGTACTATGAATTGACAGTTTCAACAGGCACATACATGGTCCATGTAGAGCACACTTTTAGAAAAATGGAACTCACCAGAAAGAATCCTAGAACAACATTGTACTCGCGCATCACAGCAAAAAATGGAGATTTGTCAGTCCTTCTGAGCTGAAGTTAGTTTGGTCTTGTGGGGAGTAATGTAACCATCCTTCAACTGCTCCTTGGAAAATATCCTTATCTTACCTCAATGGGATATTACGGTGCACATACAGATTGGAAGTCTTGTCTCCATTTGTGCAGTTCACTAAAATCAAGCAACATTATCGTACAAGTAGCACAACATATGAAAGCACACTGCAGAATCATGTGAAAGAAGGCTAGTACTTGAAGGAAATATGCCCTAGAGGCAATAAAAAAGTATTATTTATTTCCTTGTATCATGATAAATGTTTATTATTCGTGCTAGAATTGTATTAACTGGAAACATAATACATGTGTGAATATATAGACAAACAGAGTATCACTAGTATGCCTCTAGTTGACTAGCTCGTTAATCAAAGATGGTTATGTTTCCTAGCCATAGACATAAGTTGTCATTTGATTAACGAGATCACCTCATTAGGAGAATGACGTGATTGACTTGACCCATTCCGTTAGCTTAGCACTCGATCGTTTAGTATGTTGCTATTGCTTTCTTCATGACTTATACATGTTCCTATGACTATGAGATTATGCAACTCCCGTTTACCGGAGGAACACATTTTGTGCTACCAAACGTCACAACGTAAATGGGTGATTATAAAGGTGCTCTACAGGTGTCTCCAAAGGTACTTGTTGGGTTGGCGTATTTCGAGATTAGGATTTGTCACTCCAATTGTCGGAGAGGTATCTCTGGGCCCACTCGGTAATGCACATCACTATAAGCCTTGCAAGCATTGTGACTAATGAGTTAGTTGCGGGATGATGTGTTACGGAACGAGTAAAGAGACTTGCCGGTAACGAGATTGAACTAGGTATCGAGATACCGACGATCAAATCTCGGGCAAGTAACATACCGGTGACAAAGGGAACAACGTATGTTGTTATGCGGTCTGACCGATAAAGATCTTCGTAGAATATGTGGGAGCCAATATGGGCATCCAGGTCCCGCTATTGGTTATTGACCGGAGACGTGTCTCGGTCATGTCTACATAGTTCTCGAACCCGTAGGGTCCGCACGCTTAACGTTACGATGACAGTTTTATTGAGTTTTGATGTACCGAAGGAGTTCGGAGTCCCGGATGAGATCGGGGATATGACGAGGAGTCTCGAAATGATCGAGACGTAAAAATCGATATATTGGACGACTATATTTGGACTTCGGAAAGGTTCCGAGTGATTCGGGTATTTTTCGGAGTACCGGAGAGTTACGGGAATTCGTATTGGGCCTTAATGGGCCATACGGGAAAGGAGAGAAAGGCCTCAAAAGGTGGCCGCACCCCTCCCTATGGTCTGGTCCGAATTGGACTAGGGAAGGGGGGCGCACCCTTCCTTCTTTCTCCTTCCCCCTTCCCTTCCCCTACTCCCACAAGGAAAGGAGGAGTCCTACTCCCGGTGGGAGTAGGACTCCCCCCTATGGCGCGCCTCTCCCCTTGGCCGGCTGCCTCCCCCTTGCTCCTATGTATACGGGGGCAGGGGGCACCCCAGAGACACAACAATTGATCCTTGAGATCTCTTAGCCGTGTGCGGTGCCCCCCTCCACCATATTACACCTCGATAATACCGTTGCAGAGCTTAGGCGAAGCCTTGCGTCGGTGGAACATCATCATCGTCACCACGCCGTCGTGCTGACGAAACTCTCCCTCAACACTCGGCTGGATCGGAGTTCGAGGGACGTCATCGAGCTGAACGTGTGTAGAACTCGGAGGTGCCGTGCGTTCGGTACTTGATCGGTCGGATCGTGAAGACGTACGACTACATCAACCGCGTTGTGATAACGCTTCCGCTTTCGGTCTACGAGGGTACGTGGACAACACTCTCCCCTCTCGTTGCTATGCATCTCCATGATCTTGTGTGTGCGTAGGAATTTTTTTTGAAATTACTACGTTCCCTTCAGTGGTATCAGAGCCTGGTTTTATGCGTTGATGCTATGCACGAGTAGAACACAAGTGAGTTGTGGGCGATATAAGTCATACTGCTTACCAGCATGTCATACTTTGGTTCAGCGGTATTGTGAGATGAAGCGGCCCGGACCGACATTACGCGTACGCTTACGCGAGACTGGTTTCACCATTGCGAGCACTCGTTGCTTAAAGGTGACTGGCGGGTGTCTGTCTCTCTCACTTTAGTTGAACCGAGTGTGGCTACGCCCGGTCCTTGCGAAGGTTAAAACAGCACCAACTTGACAAACTATCGTTGTGGTTTTGATGCGTAGGTAAGAACGGTTCTTGCTAAGCCCGTAGCGGCCACGTAAAACTTGCAACAACAAAGTAGAGGACGTCTAACTTGTTTTTGCAGGGCATGTTGTGATGTGATATGGTCAAGACATGATGTGATATAATTTGTTGTATGAGATGGTCATGTTTTGTAACCGAGTTATCGGCAACTGGCAGGAGCCATATGGTTGTCGTTTTAATGTATGCAATGCAATCGCCATGTAATGATTTACTTTATCACTAAGCGGTAGCGATAGTCGTAGAAGCATAAGATTGACGAGACGACAACGATGCTACGATGGAGATCAAGGTGTCGCGCCGGTGACGATGGTGATCATGACTGTGCTTCGGAGATGGAGATCACAAGCACGGTGCTTCGGAGATGGAGATCACAAGCACAAGATGATGATGGCCATATCATATCACTTATATTGATTGCATGTGATGTTAATCCTTTATGCATCTTATCTTGCTTTGTTTGATGGTAGCATTATAAGATGATCCTTCACTAAATTATCAAAGTACAAGTGTTCTCCCTGAGTATGCACCGTTGCGAAAGTTCTTCGTGCTGAGACACCACGTGATGATCGGGTGTGATAGGCTCTACGTTCAAATACAACGGGTGCAAAATAGTTGCACACGCGGAATACTCAGGTTAAACTTGACGAGCCTAGCATATAACAGATATGGCCTCGGAACACGGAGACCGAAAGGTCGAGCGTGAATCATATAGTAGATATGATCAACATAGTGATGTTCACCATTGAAACTACTCCATCTCACGTGATGATCGGACATGGTTTAGTTGATATGGATCACGTGATCACTTAGAGGATTAGAGGGATGTCTATCTAAGTGGGAGTTCTTAAGTAATATGATTAATTGAACTTGAATTTATCATGAACTTAGTACCTGATAGTATATTGCTTGTCTATGTTAATTGTAGATAGATGGCCCGTGCTGTTGTTCCGTTGAATTTTAATGCGTTTCTTGAGAAAGCAAAGTTGAAAGATGATGGTAGCAATTACACGGACTGGGTCCGTAACTTGAGGATTATCCTCATTGCTGCACAGAAGAATTACGTCCTGGAAGCACCGCTGGGTGCCAGGCCTGCTGCAGGAGCAACACCAGATGTTATGAACGTCTGGCAGAGCAAAGCTGATGACTACTTGATAGTTCAGTGTGCCATGCTTTACGGCTTAGAACCGGGTCTTCAACGACGTTTTGAACGTCATGGAGCATATGAGATGTTCCAAGAGTTGAAGTTAATATTTCAAGCAAATGCCCGAATTGAGAGATATGAAGTCTCCAATAAGTTCTTCAGCTGCAAGATGGAAGAGAATAGTTCGGTCAGTGAGCATATACTCAAAATGTCTGGGTATAACAATCACTTGATTCAACTGGGAGTTAATCTTCCGGATGATAGCGTTATTGACAGAATTCTTCAATCACTGCCACCAAGCTACAAGAGCTTCGTGATGAACTATAATATGCAAGGGATGAGTAAGACAATTCCCGAGCTCTTCGCAATGCTAAAGGCTGCGGAGGTAGAAATCAAAAAGGAGCATCAAGTGTTGATGGTCAATAAGACCACCAGTTTCAAGAAAAAGGGTAAAGGTAAGAAGAAAGGGAACTTCAAGAAGAACAGCAAACAAGTTGCTGCTCAGGAGAAGAAACCCAAGTCTGGACCTAAGCCTGAAACTGAGTGCTTCTACTGCAAGCAAACTGGTCACTGGAAGCGGAACTGCCCAAAGTATTTGGCGGATAAGAAGGATGGCAAGGTGAACAAAGGTATATGTGATATACATGTTATTGATGTGTACCTTACTATTGCTCGCAGTAGCACCTGGGTATTTGATACTGGTTCTGTTGCTAATATTTGCAACTCGAAACAGGGGCTACGGATTAAGCGAAGATTGGCTAAGGACGAGGTGACGATGCGCGTGGGAAATGGTTCCAAAGTCGATGTGATCGCGGTCGGCACGCTACCTCTACATCTACCTTCGGGATTAGTTTTAGACCTAAATAATTTTTATTTGGTGCCAGCGTTGAGCATGAACATTATATCCGGATCTTGTTTAATGCGAGATGGTTATTCATTTAAATCAGAGAATAATGGTTGTTCTATTTATATGAGTAATATCTTTTATGGTCATGCACCCTTGAAGAGTGGTCTATTTTTGTTGAATCTCGATAGTAGTGATACACATATTCATAATATTGAAACCAAAAGATGCAGAGTTGATAATGATAGTGCAACTTATTTGTGGCACTGCCGTTTAGGTCATATCGGTGTAAAGCGCATGAAGAAACTCCATACTGATGGACTTTTGGAACCACTTGATTATGAATCACTTGGTACTTGCGAACTGTGCCTCATGGGCAAGATGACTAAAACACCGTTCTCCGGAACTAGGGAGAGAGCAACAGATTTGTTGGAAATCATACATACAGATGTATGTGGTCCGATGAATGTTGAGGCTCGTGGCGGATATCGTTATTTTCTCACCTTCACAGATGATTTAAGCAGATATGGGTATATCTACTTAATGAAACATAAGTCTGAAACATTTGAAAAGTTCAAAGAATTTCAGGGTGAAGTTGAAAATCATCGTAACAAGAAAATAAAGTTTCTACGATCAGATCGTGGAGGAGAATATTTGAGTTACGAGTTTCGTCTACATTTGAAACAATGCGGAATAGTTTCGCAACTCACGCCACCCGGAACACCACAGCGTAATGGTGTGTCCGAACGTCGTAATCGCACTTTACTAGATATGGTGCGATCTATGATGTCTCTTACTGATTTACCGCTATCGTTTTGGGGTTATGCTTTAGAGACGGCTGCATTCACGTTAAATAGGGCACCATCAAAATGCGTTGAGACGACGCCTTATGAACTGTGGTTTGGCAAGAAACCAAAGTTGTCGTTTCTTAAAGTTTGGGGCTGCGATGCTTATGTGAAGAAACTTCAACCTGATAAGCTCGAACCCAAATCGGAGAAATGTGTCTTCATAGGATACCCAAAGGAGACTGTTGGGTATACCTTCTATCACAGATCCGAAGGAAAAACTTTTGTTGCTAAATTCGGAAATTTTCTAGAGAAGGAGTTTCTCTCGAAAGAAGTGAGTGGGAGGAAAGTAGAACTTGATGAGGTAACTATACCTGCTCCCTTATTGGAAAGTAGTTCATCACAGAAACCAGTTTCTGAGACACCTACACCAATTAGTGAGGAAGTTAATGATGATGATCATGAAACTTCAGATCAAGTTATTACTGAACCTCGTAGATCAACCAGAGTAAGATCCACACCAGAGTGGTACGGTAATCCTGTTCTGGAAGTTATGTTACTAGACCATGACGAACCTACGAACTATGAAGAAGCGATGGTGAGCCCAGATTCCGCAAAATGGCTTGAGGCCATGAAATCTGAGATGGGATCCATGTATGAGAACAAAGTATGGACTTTGGTTGACTTGCCCAATGATCGGCAAGCCATTGAAAATAAATGGATCTTCAAGAAGAAGACTGACGCTGATGGTAATGTTACTGTCTATAAAGCTCGACTTGTTGCGAAAGGTTTTCGACAAGTTCAAGGGATTGACTACGATGAGACATCCTCACCCGTAGCAATGCTTAAGTCTGTCCGAATCATGTTAGCAATTGCCGCATTTTATGATTATGAAAGTTGGTAAATGGATGTCAAAACTGCATTCCTGAATGGATTTCTGGAAGAAGAGTTGTATATGATGCAACCAGAAGGTTTTGTTGATCCAAAGGGAGCTAACAAAGTGTGCAAGCTCCAGCGATCCATTTATGGACTGGTGCAAGCCTCTCGGAGTTGGAATAAACGCTTTGATAGTGTGATCAAAGCATTTGGTTTTATACAGACTTTTGGAGAAGCCTGTATTTACAAGAAAGTGAGTGGGAGCTCTGTAGCATTTCTGATATTATATGTGGATGACATATTACTGATTGGAAATGATATAGAATTTCTGGATAGCATAAAGGGATACTTGAATAAGAGTTTCTCAATGAAAGACCTCGGTGAAGCTGCGTATATATTGGGCATCAAGATCTATAGAGATAGATCAAGACGCTTAATTGGACTTTCACAAAGCACATACCTTGACAAAGTTTTGAAGAAGTTCAAAATGGATCAAGCAAAGAAAGGATTCTTGCCTGTGTTGCAAGGTGTGAAGTTGAGTAAGACTCAATGCCCGACCACTGCAGAAGATAGAGAGAAGATGAAAGATGTCCCCTATGCTTCAGCCATAGGCTCTATCATGTATGCAATGCTGTGTACCAGACCTGATGTATGCCTTCCTATAAGTCTAGCAGGAAGGTACCAAAGTAATCCAGGAGTGGATCACTGGACAGCGGTCAAGAACATCCTTAAATACCTGAAAAGGACTAAGGATATGTTTCTCGTATATGGAGGTGACAAAGAGCTCATCATAAATGGTTACGTTGATGCAAGCTTTGACACTGATCGGACGATTCTAAATCGCAAACCGGATACGTATTTACATTGAACGGTGGAGCTGTCAGTTGCTGCAGTTCTAAACAAAGCGTCGTGGCGGGATCTACATGTGAAGCGGAGTACATAGCTGCTTCGGAAGCAGCAAATGAAGGAGTCTGGATGAAGGTGTTCATATCCGACCTAGGTGGCATACCTAGTGCATCGGGTCCTATAAAAATCTTTTGTGACAATACTGGTGCAATTGCCTTGGCAAAGGAATCCAGATTTCACAAGAGAACCAAGCACATCAAAAGACGCTTCAATTCCATCCAGGATTTAGTCCAGGTGGGAGACATAGAAATTTGCAAGATACATACGGATCTGAATGTTGCAGACCCGTTGACTAAGCCTCTTCCACGAGCAAAACATGATCAGCACCAAGGCTCCATGGGTGTAAGAATCATTACTGTGTAATCTAGATTATTGACTCTAGTGCAAGTGGGAGACTGAAGGAAATATGCCCTAGAGGCAATAATAAAGTATTATTTATTTCCTTGTATCATGATAAATGTTTAATATTCGTGCTAGAATTGTATTAACCGGAAACATAATACATGTGTGAATATATAGACAAACAGAGTGTCACTAGTATGCCTCTACTTGACTAGTTCGTTATCAAAGATGGTTATGTTTCCTAGCCATAGACATAAGTTGTCATTTGATTAACGAGATCACCTCATTGGGAGAATGACGTGATTGACTTGACCCATTCCGTTAGCTTAGCACTCGATCGTTTAGTATGTTGCTATTGCTTTCTTCATGACTTATACATGTTCCTATGACTATGAGATTATGCAACTCCCGTTTATCGGAGGAACACTTTTTGTGCTACCAAACGTCACAACGTAAATGGGTGATTATAAAGGTGCTCTACAGGTGTCTCCAAAGGTACTTGTTGGGTTGGCGTATTTCGAGATTAGGATTTGTCACTCCAATTGTCGGAGAGGTATCTCTGGGCCCACTCGGTAATGCACATCACTATAAGCCTTGCAAGCATTGTGACTAATGAGTTAGTTGCGGGATGATGTGTTACGGAACGAGTAAAGAGACTTGCCGGTAACGAGATTGAACTAGGTATCGAAATACCGACGATCAAATCTCGGGCAAGTAACATACCGGTGACAAAGGGAACAACGTATGTTGATATGCGGTCTGACCGATAAAGATCTTCGTAGAATATGTGGGAGCCAATATGGGCATCCAGGTCCCGCTATTGGTTATTGACCGGAGACGTGTCTCGGTCATGTCTACATAGTTCTCGAACCCGTAGGGTCCGCACGCTTAACGTTACGATGACAGTTTTATTGAGTTTTGATGTACCGAAGGAGTTCGGAGTCCCGGATGAGATCGGGGATATGACGAGGAGTCTCGAAATGGTCGAGACGTAAAAATCGATATATTGGATGACTATATTCGGACTTCGGAAAGGTTCCGAGTGATTCGGGTATTTTTCGGAGTACCGGAGAGTTACGGGAATTCGTATTGGGCCTTAATGGGCCATACGGGAAAGGAGAGAAAGGCCTCAAAAGGTGGCCGCACCCCTCCCCATGGTCTGGTCCGAATTGGACTAGGGAAGGGGGGCGCACCCTTCTTTCTCCTTCCCCCTTCCCTTCTCCTACTCCCACAAGGAAAGGAGGAGTCCTACTCCCGGTGGGAGTAGGACTCCCCCATATGGCGCGCCTCTCCCCTTGGCCGGCTGCCTCCCCCTTGCTCCTTTATATACGGGGGCAGGGGGGCACCCCAGAGACACAACAATTGATCCTTGAGATCTCTTAGCCGTGTGCGGTGCCCCCCTCCATCATATTACACCTCGATAATACCATTGCGGAGCTTAGGCGAAGCCCTGCGTCGGTGGAACATCATCATCGTCACCACGCTGTCGTGCTGACGAAACTCTCCCTCAACACTCGGCTGGATCGGAGTTCGAGGGACGTCATCGAGCTGAACGTGTATAGAACTCGGAGGTGCCGTGTGTTCGGTACTTGATCGGTCCGATCGTGAAGACGTACGACTACATCAACCGCGTTGTGATAACGCTTCCGCTTTTGGTCTACGAGGGTACGTGGACAACACTCTCCCCTCTTGTTGCTATGCATCACCATGATCTTGCGTGTGCGTAGGAAATTTTTTTGAAATTACTACGTTCCCTTCAGTACTGATCTCTCATGATGCGGAATTCAAACAACTCACAAGAAGAAGATCTGAACCAAATTCGCCTTAACGGATAGGAAGTAAGATCTCCTCTTGTGCAGTTCCACTAAGATCAAGCAATCAAGCAACGTTGTCGGTGTGACATTTTGGTTGAACTGCACAAAACACTCTTAAAACAAAAGTGTTTTGTGCAGTGCAACAAAAGGTCACAATGGCAACGAGGTGAAGTAGATAACCCTGTTTACACAGAGGTGCAAAGGAAACAATTAGTGGTCAATAACGGTGGATGACACAGAAGCCAACAAAAAGAAGCATCTACCTTATCTAAATGGGAAAGAAAGCAAGACATTAGCATTTCTCAAACGGTGGCATTGATTAATATTAACATAGAGATTATATTAACAATAAAATTCCTTAAACATGTAATTTGCTTTTAACTGTGGCATTGCATCAATTTTCCAGCGGCATTATTAGAGGATGTTTGTTTACAGGGACATTTTGGTGTAGGGACTAAAAAAACTCCGTGTCAGTCCCATCTAAACCAAACAGGAGGGACTTTTATGGACTAAAAGTGGGCATTTGGGACTAAAGAAAGAAGACCCCGAGGGAGTCTTTTTGGGACTTTTTCCAACAGTTGCCCCTGCCACGCATCGCACCTTGTCTCTATTAGTTCATTACTAGGGGTAACATGGTCTTTTAGCATGTCATTTAATAACCTCTAGTCCATGTTTAGTCCCTGGAACCAAGCAGGTAGGGACTAGGGAGTTTTTAACCAAACAGGGCCTTAGATTAACAACAGCTAATGAGTTGCACGGGACAGTGGACGCACCAGCACCATGTGCATCTACCGATGTACTGTGGTCATGCACAGTCTGTTGCAACAAAGAACAAACAACCAAGGAGCATATTTGTTGTGGTCCCAGTTTTGTTATCTTTAGACACCTTTCCCTATGTGAGCGCAGCAAATCTAGTCCTGCTCAAACTCTACAGCCTTGTCCCTTCCTTTCCTTTTTGAACTAGCACTTTCGCCCCTTCCTTTCCTCTTTGAACCACGTCCTAGATTTATGCGATACAACTTTCCCCACTACTTTCTCCCATTCCTTTCCTCTTTGAACCATGTCCTAGATTCATGCTATACAACTTTCCCCCTTCATTTCCTCTTTGAACCACGTCCTAGATTCATGCTATATACAACTTTTCCCACTACTTTCCCCCACTCCTTTCCTCTTTGAACCACGTCCTAGATTCATGGTATACATGCAGCTAGAGCAATGCATGTGGAGTAAGTAAATTATACCTTAAGGTACTTGGGGCGTGGTTTGGTGAACGACAGGACGGCGGCGAAGAAGAAGGGGTCGGAGGCCCTCCCGCGCCGCCACTGGGTGGAAAGTGAACAGCTGCGCCGGTAGTCCCTCGCCGACGGCGACAACGTTAAGCCTCCTTCCATTCCCGGCGGACGGATCCTGCCTGCTCTTTGAGCAGCAGTGAGGGGAGAGAGAGGCCAACGAAGTCTTGTTTAGATCCGGAGAGGGCGAGAGAGTGTGAAGAGAGCAACTACAAGCGCTGAGGCTCCAGCGGGAGAGGGCGAGAGAGTGTGAAGAGAGCAACTACAAGCATTGAGGCTCCAGCGTGTATATATATACTGGAGAGAGAGTGTGAAGCGTGCAAACCCTAGAAAACATTTTGACCAGTCAAAGAATCCTCCTGGCACAAATTATGCTCAAGTGTAGTTATCGAACCCGAGACGTCAAGTTTGATGAGCAAACAGGCTAACCAGCTACACAACCCTCGCGTTATGTTCAACAAGAGGGAAATAACCTTTTATACATTCCTGCATTCGTGTGACAAGCATGCCGTGTTTTTTTGTGTGTGTGGGAGTCATTGGGATTTCAATCATAATCGTGTCATGTGGCTTTCGTGGTAAGACTATCCACAGTGGTGCAGAAATAATGCAGCCTTAGTCACCTTACCTCTCTCCAGGTAGTACGTTGGGTCCCACCAGTCAGAGGGTGAAGCAAACAAATTAATAAGAAAAATTAAAAGCGCCAGCGGTGTATCTTACCTCACACATCTCGCTACTGCTCGGGAACACTGTCCAATTGATCCCTCTGTTCGCTCACGTACTATTTTAAGTGAATCCTTATTATAACATGCACACAAATTTTGCGCACTTGTATTCGACTTAAGTCAGTGTGCCACCGTATCTCGTATACTTACTACTCCCTCCGTCTAGGTGTAATAAGTCACGTTAGAAGGTGCAACGGGACCAAGGTGCGTGCGTGTGCGTGTGTGTGTGTGTGTGTGTTTAACAGCATGTGTGTGTTAGAGAGAGCGACAGATCGACCTACTCCTACAGACAGATGTTGTGTAGTGTACGATTTTAGCCGCGAGAATCGGTGCATCCTCTCGTTTCCGGGCATGTCCGGTAGGGACATGCGGACAGCTGCCACGCCCGCTCCTGACCAGCCTGGCCCACCCAAAGCCCCTCCCTCGCCCGCGCGCGCTTCCCGCCCGAAACGGTCAGCGCCGCTCCAAAGAATCGGTGCCGCATTCATGCCCGGGCAGAGCGGATGCGACCTCTCACTGGCGCAAGAGTGATGGTTGCTTCGTCCGTCCAACTTACTACTGGGTCTATGTGATTTGACGGCTCATTGGTGTTTATTACTGAGGTGGTAGGACTGCTGGATGTCCCACGCTTTCGGCGAAAGGAGGTACTACTACTAGATTACAATTTTCTCCATTCTTACAGCGGAGGCGTGGAAGAGCAGTGAAAACACGCAGGCTCAGTGATTACACGGCCCACCTCACACTATCACCGTGCGACACCTAACTCTTTACATAGTACTCCCTCCGTTCCTAAATATTACTAGATGAGTCCCCGCGCGTTGCCACGGAATAGCGGTATATCTCTCTACGCAAAATTATCGATTTCATAAAACTAAAAAAACTCTATAACCGCATGACAAATGTGGTATCCAAACTAAATAAACTCCCATCATCATTTAGATCATCCCACGTAAGGAAAAAAGATCAGCCAACTCCTACTGCATAATGGGATTATATTTTTCTTTTTGACATGTTAATGGGACTTAAAAGCTCACTTACATGCATGCTACCGGTGCATGCTTGCATGCAGACATGTTGATGTGATTTAAAACCCACTCACATGCATGTGCCATGGTATTTCTGCATGCTTGCATGTGGCTTAGTGCGGAGCCTCTCAACGTCTAGATCAAACGGCTATTATGGACTGATTTACTTCATCTAACGGCTACATCAATTTTGATGATGTGGCTCAAGGAGAGGATAGAGAATTCCTAGTAGTGGGGGCTAGCTATTACTAGTAGATAAGTCTTTGTAGAGATTCCACTACATACGGAACAAAATGAATGAATCTACACTTAAAATGCATCTATATACATCCGCATGTGGTTCATGGTGAAATCTCTACAAAGACTTATATTTAGGAACGGAGGAAGTACTAGTATAGTACGTACTGTAATTTATCAGCGAGATAAATTTGTACAATGCTATGAAGCTTCCAGCTTCTGTTACATATATCTTGCGTCCAAGGTTGCCCGTTGCAACATTTCATCAAATACAAAGGAGACTAACATGCATGCTATTGCATCTCAATGATTGACAGATCATAGCAAATATGTACTCCCTCCGTTCCAAAATAAGTGTCTCAACTTTGTGCAAACTTTAGTACAAAGTTGTACTACTACTAAAGTTGACACTTATTTTGGAACAGAGGCAGCTAAAGAAAAAAAGATCCATGCAGTCCCTAGCCCTTGAACCGTGAACCCTGACCAGGCTTCAATTTGCTGGCAACGTTCGAGCTTCCTAATAAATGAAGTTTGCAACCTTTTGACCATTGGATCATTTTGTGCAGTTTCACCAAAATCGAGATGAGCATCCCTGTGGCAAAGAAATTGAAGAATCGTGATTAGAATAAGATTACTGGGACTAGTTGATGAGACATAAACTCATCACAAATACAGTACGTAGAAGCCAGTAGAGGTATGTGCGGGGCAAAGAAGTAGAGAAATATCCACAGGGAGTGATGTGGGTAGCTGGAGCAGTGGTGCAAGCCGGCTGTAAAGGGAGTTGTACCTGAGGGACGTACCACAACCTTGAGGAGGGCGGCGGGAGGCGGCAACTGCCCACGTCGCGGTAGTGAGCAAGGGACGAAGGCAACCTCACCGGCTTTGTGAGAGAGAACGGCGGGGACCCCTGATCGGGACGTGTCGACAGTGGGTTTTCGCCGTCGGCGACGGCCACCGCATCTACACTAAGCATCCACCCCTTCCGCAAGCGGATGTGATCCGCCGGGATGTTAGAGATGTGGCCACAGTCGTTTTGTGCGAGAGAGTGTGAAGAGAGCAACCCCAGCAAGCAACCGTGTAGGCTGGCCCGTCCTGACTACTCCCTCCGTTCAGAATTACTTGTCTCGAAAATAGATGTATCTAGAACTAAAATACATCTAGATACATCCATTTCTGCGACAAGTAATTCCGAACGGAGGGAGTATGTATATAGTGCAGCGGTTTCCTTTTCTCTCCATATGAACCTATCATATTGCGTACGTGCCAGTGAAGAAAAAAAACTTTATTTATAAATGACGCGGCACCTACTACTCGTTCTCTATAACCTTGCGCTTGGCATCTCCAAAATATTAACCTTGCGATTGGCTCTTCGCCTCTTCGGGAAGTCGAGCAATAATGGTAGTGCAGTATATATCGTTCTGGCTATATGAGACCGAATGAATTGCTGCACGTCCACAACATGGGCGAGGGTCGAGGGGCGAGGGGCGAGGGAGAGTGCTACATACGGAGCAAAATGAGTGAATCTACACTCTAAAATATGTCTATATACATCAGTGTTTGGAGTATGTACTAGTAGTTCATATTGAAATCTACTAAAGGACATATATATTCCAAACAATATGATATAATCTCTATAACCAAGGTAGTAGGGACGAGGAGTAAACGGAGGGAGTACTAAATTTTTCTCCTCGTCCTGCGAGCCACCGCGCGCATGGGCGAGGGAGCGGGCATAAGGCGGAGCAAGCTTCACCTCATCCTGCGAGCCACCGCGCCCGTGGGCGGGGGAGACGGCGTACTAAGCAAGCTTCTCCTCGTTCTGGGAGTTGACGGGACACATCAAAAGTACTCCAGTGTATAGAGCCTTGCCTCTAAGGTAGGCCCCACATGGCTTGCCTCTTTTTTTAACATAACACGTCAAGTCGCAATTTGTTTGTTCACCCGTGGTAGACGATCCTCCCTCCACCAAGTGGACAACCAGTACACGTGCCAAATTACCATGTGGGCTGCCTTTTTCATACAGAAATGAGCTCCACCATGTACCGCGTGGGTGTGGTTGGGAAAGAGACGGGAGTACGTGCGTCGTGCATGCACCTCTTCTCTTCGTGCACGTCCCCCACCTACGTGGGTGTGTGTGAGAGATACAAACCACGTTCGTGAGTGTTTTTTGTTTTGGGGTGGGGGTGGGGTGGGGGGTTGATTTCGTGAATTATTTGTGGGAATATGTGTCGATGACATCTCAAACAAAATTTTGCATGCAATGTGTGTGAAATGGAGGCCTATCCATATCATACATAGAGGGTCGGGCAATCCACGAGAAGAGACGGATGGGTCATAGCTATCGATAGAGCCGAAGAGAGGATCAAGTGGGTGGGTGCGAGATCGATGAAGAGAGCCATCGAAATTGTGTGTGTGTGCAAGTCAAAGATATAGGGCGACTGGCCTACCGGAACGTTAGAGGGCACATGTCAAGTTTGTGTGTGGCAGGGAGACATGACTAGAGCGCTCGATGTATCGATGTGTGTGGGGGGAGGGGTGGGGGAGGGGTAGGCAGAGGCCTAACTATAGAGGTAGAATGACTCGTATATGTGTTGAGAAGGAGAGACCCAGCTATGTCTTGAGGGAGATCGGTCGACATCCATACATAACTGAAGGACGGGAAATATGATGGGACAGAGAGAGAGAGGAGGGAGAGAGGGAGGGGGAGGGGTAGAGTGCTGGATGGGTGATGGAGTTGCTTCTCGAAGATGGGGGGAGAGGCCTACTAGACAAACTGAGGGTGGAACTGCAATGTTATCAATAAGAGTGGGGATGTGTTTCTGTGTGTGCCTGTGCGTGATAGATCTGTCGGGACGCATCCATGGATGATGAAGGGGAACCATGTGTTTGGTAAGCAAACCTAACTAGATCGGTAGATCAATTGTTGTTTGTCGGAGGAAGGGAGAGACACAACTAATGAGGTAGATCGATTGACGTGTGGGTAAAAACGAGTTATAAGGACCTAGCTAGCTATATGTATAGCGAGAGATCGGTCGGTGTACGTCCATTTGTTAGAGGCAAATAAGGCCCAGCGAGACGGATAGACAGAGAGAATGGAGCTAGGAGGTGTTGCGAGAGGCCCAACTACTAGCTAGATAGGGGGAGGAGTGTGCGGTTGTGAGATCGATGAAAAGAGGGGCGAGAGTTTACACGTGTGTCTGAACGTATGAGAGACACGAGGCAAGGACACATAAAGGAGAGATTGAAGGTGTGTGTGTATGTTGTAGGCAGGCATCGCTGGAGAGGTTTATCGATCGGTGTGTGTCGGAAAGGAGTTGTGGAGACTCTGGGAGAACGACCTAAAGAAAAAAATGAATGTGCCCGGTGGATAGAATGCCGAGGGAGGGGGAGGGCGAGGAGGGCGTGTGCATGCACGAGAGAAAGTTAGTGGTAGCTACAAAGGTTAGAGGATTGTGTGGGTGTAAGAGACTAACAAAGATCATAATTTGATATGAAAGCGGATTCATATATTTGAATAGGAGATCATAGTGTTTTAAACATTGCATGCATGAATATAGCGGTGATACACGTGATGTGCACATGTTATACCATAATGTGATAATGCATGGCGTTTGCAACTCACAGCTAAATGCCGAACAATCTAAACCATACTATACATCAAACAATCTCACATTTTATTTGAATTTGTGATAATGTGTGGCGTTTGCAGCTTACAACTAAATATCGAACAATCTAAACAATACTATATATCGAACATTCTCACATTTTATTTGAATTTGTGGTAATGTGTGGTGTTTGCAACTCACATCTAAATACTTGTAGGCGTAGGGGGCGGGGCACCATACATAATGTGATAAACACATTATACATATGAGACATGGTTTAGATTATGAAGATCTAGCTAGAGCTAGAAATGTAATGTGATTTGAAATCAAAATAAAGTGGATTCAAAAAATCTAGTTCGAGTTCATATAGTAGACATAGTTCATATGTAACTCGAGACTAATCATGTGGTGTGCTGTGAAGATAATACACAAACGATGGTTTAACTTGACAATAATGATGATTGTAGATCTTATTAAAATAGAGAAACGAATTCAAATGCTTTGACTTCACAACAATCATTACTATAGATCTTATTCAAATAGAGAAACAAATTCAAATTTAGTTCATATTGAAGCGGTAGTATATACGTTTGGAATGCACTAAAACGTTCATTTGAGTAGTAGGTTGCATGCATTATACACGTAGCGAAATATTTTAATTGAACATAACATGAATTCAAAGTTTTGAATGACATTTGTAGTGCGCATTGATTAGGTACAGTACACGTTAGGCTTGTCCGGAAATTTCAACCCGCGCCTTGTTAGCCCGAAATATTTAAGATATATCTTTGTCTCGTTGTGCTCCGACAACTCCCTCCATCTCAACCCGCGCCTTGCTATTCCGAAATTACAACGCGCGCGAAAACTCCCACCTCCTGTGAAATCCCGACACGCGAAATGCCCGTGCTACCGTTGAACCGAAAGAACCGCCTCAAATCAGTGGGGGTACTTTCATAACTTACCACACATTTCGGACAAGCGCCTCTCTAAGCCATGGTTCCCCACTGCCATCCCATCCGCCCACCCATTCGTACACCGAGGCCACGAAAACCTGCGACGAAACCCCACACCCTGCTCCGTCCGCCACCCAGCCGGAGCCTCTTCCCCGACAACGTCGTCCACAGCAACACCTCGACGTCCCTCATCCACCGTACCGGATGAGGATCCGTCGTCGATCTCATCGCCCCGCCGGTTCAGCCACCCGTCCTCCACCTCCAAGGAGCTGCCCCGACGTTCCCCTCGTCTTTCGCGCCACCTCCATTCCCACACCGCCGTCTTCACCTGCACCATCGGAAGAGCATCATCATCACCGTTTCCTCGGATGAAGCTGCGGCCTAATCAGCGCCACCAAAGAGGTTGTACACTAATCGCCGCATTTTCTTCTTGATTCGATCTCACGGTGCTGCCGGCGCTCGGTCCCGAGCCGACACGGCGCGGCTCCATCCACGGCGGTGTCGCCGGCCACTTCCTCCACGGCGTCGCTCCCTTGGCGGCGACGTCCACATCAGTATGAGCTGCTGCTGCTTTAGCTCTCGCTCGCGCTGCTGCTCTGCTCTTGCTCTCGGTCCCCTGCATGGTCTGCTCTTGCTATTGCTCTTGCTCGCGCTGCTGCTCTCGCTCTTGCTCTTCCTTGTGATGCTGCTCCGATTTAGCTACACTTCAGTCGACTGAATCGACTTTTGGGTCAGTCGATTATTAGGGGGTGGGGGGCTCGCCGGGGTGAAGGAAGAACCAGCTGCAGCGGGGAGGGGGGCTCGCCGGAGAGGTACCCCACTATCTATCTTAGGGTTCAGGATGGGGGCGGTGGTCGCCGGCGGTGGCGGGGCGTTGGCGGGGCGGTGGCATGGGGATCGCCGGAGAAAAGGCTCGGCACGGGGGGCCTAGAGGGATGGCCGGGGCGGCGGCGGACCGGCGGTGGGGAGTGTTTTTGGGGCAGGCGGGGCGGCGCACCGCCGACCGCGGGCGACGGGGGGCTGCTGTTTGGCCGGTGGTGGCTGGCGGCTCAGGGGGTGGAGGTTGAAGATGAACCGCAGGCCCTTGATTTCGTATCCAACGGCTGCAAAATCGACTGACCAGAGATGAAAA
This sequence comes from Aegilops tauschii subsp. strangulata, assembly GCF_002575655.3. Taxonomy (NCBI): domain Eukaryota; kingdom Viridiplantae; phylum Streptophyta; class Magnoliopsida; order Poales; family Poaceae; genus Aegilops; species Aegilops tauschii. The sequence continues at coordinate 329,524,374 of NC_053040.3, forward strand.
AGTCAGTCGACTGACGTGTAGCCTCACCTTGCTAGTGCGTTCAGTTTCGACAGCAAAATTCAGTTTTGACAGCAAAATTCAGTTTCGACAGTTAAGTTCAGTTTCGACAGTTAAGTTCAGTTTCGACAGTTAAGTTCAGTTTTGACAGTTAAGTTCAGAGATGAGCGGCTGATGTATTTTACATCTAGCACTTTGTGGTTATGTATTTTACGTCATGTATTGGAGATGCTATTAGAATTCCACTCAGGTTAACGTTGTTCGTTGTCTCTCTTGTCCTGCTTCAGCCTCGGCGTCGTACAACTCACCGGAGCTGCTCCAACGACGAAACCCTCCATCACAGCGAAGCAGTACCTCGGGCTCCATCTCCAGACGCCTAAGATCTTCTTCCCCTCCTCCGACAGCAAAGTCAGCCGGAGCATCCTCACCGGCCAACCCAATCACGCTGAGATCAACATGGCTTCGCCAAAGAGGTTGTACACTTGTTGCATCTCTTTTTTACTCTACATGTTATATATATTGTCCACTGAGCACACGGATTTGTTCCTTTAGTGTCTCCTTGAAAGAAAAAACGTAGGAATTTTAATTTTCACTTGTCCTCCTTTTCAAATTCCTATTCATGAAGCACAAGACTAAGAGATAGTAGCATAATAGCATTATAACCGTACATTTTCTTGTGGTTTGACTTAATCTCACCATGCTTCTTTGCATCCTGTGATCTTCCAATTGTTGTGAATCAAACACCCAGATTGGCAGAAATCCTGTGTTTTTAAATTCTCTGTTTTGCGCGTGCATTCCTATCCTATTCCTGTCTATTTCCTATCCCTGCATTGTTAGAATCCTCCAATTCAAACGAGCCCTGACAGAATTACTTCTCTTACAGATAGTTGTCAAAGAAAACCTTGCGTGGTTTGTCCCGCTCCTGCTGCGCCGTCGTCCACCCCAGCTCAGCTGCTCCAACGACAGAAGGGTCCAGCACAGCAGGGATCCGGCCTTCAGACTGTCTTTCGCCGCCTCAGATCTTCTTCCCCGCCGCTGGCAGCCATGAAAACTGCATTACCATCATCAACCGAGCAGATGACCTCGAGGACTACATGGGTCCGCTACAGAGGTCGCACTCTTTCGTGTCTGCTTACGTTATGCATCGCTTAATATTACATGCTACTTTATCGTCCTGTTCACTGATTAGACTCTGAGTCAGCTCCAAACTAATGGTCAAACTTGAGTTTTTAAATGGTTGTGGGGTACATATCGGGGCCGCTATCAATAGTATCTATCTACTATCTGGTTAATCTCCGGTGTCTACTATGAGTTTCATGTTGGGTGGGAAACAAACAGTAAAGAAGCCATTATCTGTATTTTTTAACTGAAGCCATTATCTGCCTACTATTATTTGTTTTGGGTCTATCCACAGGTTGCTACCATCACTCTGGATTTCTGCATGCACTCCTTACATAATCTCACTATGTTTTATTCCTATGCATGACAGTTATTGTAAACAATGGAACTGAACATGTAGAGCAAAAGAGACGAGCCTTGCGTGGCAATAAAATTTCATGCAGACGTCGCTCCATGGTAGGCGCAAAGGCAGCCCCCCTCCACGCATTTCGGATTGTAATCGAGAGGAAGATATCTGTTCTGAGGGGGATTCAGAAGGAGAAGACAACTCCTATTACCCCCTGAGGTCTTCGCTCTAACTTGGCATGCCGATGTTGGTTATATCATGCATATGGTGTCTTGCATTGCTTACTTTATACATCAAATATGTCATCTGCTTAGTTTAGACATCCTTTCTGCGAATGCCATCTGTTTAGTTTATTCATCGTTTATGTGAATTATGCAACGCCATCTTGTTTAGCCAGGCATCATATATGTGAATTTTGCAATGCCATCCTGCTTAGCCAGTCATCTTATATGTAAATTATATCAGGCCATCCTTTTTTTTGTTACATATTACATTTTTCAACAATGTTAGTACATTCAACTGCTCTTCGTGTGCATCAGCCATTTGACACGGTGATGGCAAATTCTGGAGTGAAAACAAGGTCTTCAGAGCAGACTATGCTATCTGACGAAGCGCATATCTTGCTGGTTACGGATAGCTCCTCAGAGGAGGATTCAGAGACAGATGACCAGTCCTATTCCCCCCCCCCCGAGGTGTATGCTCTAACTTTGTAGGGTTATGTTGCTCATATCGTGCGTATGGTGTCTCGCATTTCTATGTCATTTGATTAGTTTAGACATGCTTTGTGTCAATGCCACCTGTTCAGTGTCCAATTACCATATATGTGAATTACGCATTGCCATCTTGTTGCAAGACATTATATATGTGAATTATACAATGCTATCTTGTTGCAAAGGCATTATATATGTGAATTATGCAATGCCATGCTGTTTATCCAATCATCATGTATGTGAATTATATCATGCTATCATTTTTTTTGTATTACGTGTTCCATTTGTCGACAACGTTCGTATATTCAACTACTCTTCCTGTGCATCAGCCATTTGAAGCAGTGATGGAAGTATCTAGAGTGAAAACAAGGTATTCAGAGCAGACAATGCTACCTGCTGAAGCAGACATCTTGCTGGTTACAGAGAGCTCCTCAGAGGAGGATTCAGAGACTGATGACCAGTCCTATTTCCCCCCTGAGGTCTATGCTCAAACTTGGTAGGGTTATATTACCCATGTCATGCATGTTGTCTTGCATTGCTTAGTTTTTACATCATATATGGATTGCCATCTGCTTACTTGCTTACTATATAAATCATATATTTGAATTATATCATGCCATCATGTTTACATAGTACATACACATCATCTATCTGAATTATGGCATGGCAACCCATTTAATAAAGACATCACATAGTTATATCATCTCATCCTGTTTAGTGTTTACAGTCATCATATTTTGAATTATGGCATTCTATCCGTGAATGTATGTGAATTATGGCATGCCAACCTATTTAATAAACACATTATATAGTTATGTCATGTCATCCTGTTTACATAGTTTCATATTTTGAACTATGTCTTTCCATCTTTTTTAGTTAGCCATCATAATGTGAAATTGTGTCATGCTATCCTGTTTAGTTAGCCATCATATATGTGAAATTGTGTCATGCTATCCTGTTTGGTTAGACAACATAAATATGAATTATTTCATGCCCTCTTTTATTCCCCACTATCCATTGCACCTGTCTATCATACAATGTCTATACTTTCAATTACTTTTCTTGTTTATCAGCCATTTGAATTGGAGAGCGTGATGGCAGTATCTAAGGGAGTAACAACACGGTCTTCAGAAAAGATAGTGCTACCAGTTGATGCAGGTAGAACCACGGTTGTACTTGCCCAAGGACCAGATCCACCACACATAACCCAGACTCTCGCAGATTGTACCCCTACCCAGTTGGACAGAGAACCAGCTACACCCCTTCTAACCCCAACCCCGGCAGATAGTAACCCAGTTCCAGTTGACACAGCACCGTCTCCACCATAGAGCACCCAAACACGAGCAGTTAGTAAGGGAACTGCAGTGCCCAAAGCACGAGGACCACCACTCTGAATCCAACTCAACGCTTAAAGGAGAAGAAGATTTGTTCTCAGGTCAGGTTCTGTAGCTATGGTTCATACTCCTTTGCTCTTGCATTACTGTATTTACTCATACCAACTATTTTCAATTTGAAGGATGGAATTGAAACTCCAATGGCGCAACAGGTATGTTTTAAACCTGTTTCTTTAACTGGTTTGCTGTTGTAACCTGCTCTATGTTGATTTCAATTTCAATTGAATAAACAGTTATGTTCTCATGTCATGCACATTACAAGTGTTGTTATTGCTCTATAGTTACCCACACTTATATTCTGTCTATTCTGCTTTGTCTAGAACAAATATTACTTGAACTGTGTCTCTATCTTGATTTGGCAACAAAAACTAGAATGATATAGACCATAAAGTGACCATGGTACATAGATATATGTTTGTTTCATGCTGTTATCCTGTCCACTTTACTACTGGACTCATTTACCAAAATGAGTTTCATATACAACATGGTAAACATGTGATGTGTCTGCTTGTTTCTCTTTTAGAATGCGGACAAAATATTGGAGAACAGTACCGCGTTATCCAATGGTAAAGGAAGTAATGCAGATAAGGTTCAAGATAGTGAGACATCCCTATTGGTCTCCAAGAAAGCAGATAAAAACTACCTTGACGACAGTGAGAGAACCCATAAGTCCTGTCTTGATGTAGTGTTCGAGTTACTGGCCACTACTGCTGGCACAAGCTCTTCGAACTCGCTGCCTGAATCAGTTCGTCTTCTTGAGTCTCAACTTCAAGTTGAAAGACATCGATCAGATGTGCTGCGACAGGAAGATGAAGGACTGAGGAAGTCCCTGCAAAATTCAGATGCATATTTTCTGGTGCAACAGCAAGCGCTGGAGGATTTAAGCGCCAAACAAGAGAAAGTTAATAAGCTTGCTAAGCATCTTGCCAGCATTATGGGTACCCAGGATATTGTTTCTTGAGATCTTCTGAAGTGGTTTCAGTTCTGGATTTGTTTTGCTACGGCGTTTATTTGCGCCGGTCGCCAACTTTGACAACCAGTGTATATGATATGCTGCTTTGTTCCCTATATTTGCACTGGTGGCGAACTTTGATGCCCAATGGATGTAATATGTGTAATAGCCGTGATAGCCTAGCGTTAGTTGCTTGCTTATTTATTTCCTTGTTGTCTTGTTTATTTCTTTGCTTGTAGTCATTGCAGTTCTTTTTCCGCGGTTAGCTAGTGGCTGCAATAACCTATTTTTTAAAACTAGGCCACAATAACCATGGGCTAATATTTACTGTAGTGACACTGGGCCTCCTACTGGCCGTAGAAACAGTGGGCCTTCTACGGGCCGTAGAAACAATGGGCCTTCTACGGGTCGTAGAAACAATGGACCTTCTGCGGGCAGTATCATCAATGGGCCTTATACGGGCCGTATGATCGATTGGCCAAACATGGGCCAAACAGACCGCATTATGGCCGTAAACGGGCTTGAGTTGGAATCATCCGTTCATGGGCCGACCATAACGGGCCATCGTTAATAGGCCGTATTTGATGACGCTATGAAAACGGCCCAACGTATTAACGGACCACAAACGGGCCGACTGTAACCACGGGCTGAATTTGGCCCACAAGCAGAAAATGACAATAACGAGCCGTAAGTAAATGAATGCTGGAAATGAGCCTAAGAATAAATGGGCTCTGAGAAGGCCGAAAGATAACATGGGCTGGAAACGGCCCAATGGAATAACGGGCCGTTAATGGGTATAAAGTGATACAGTGTTCATTACGGGACAGTTTCACCACGGGCCGTTAATGGGTGTAAAGTGATACACTGTTCATTACGGGCCAGTTTCACCACGGGCCGTTAATAGGCCAAGATTTACATAGGGCCTCATATGGGCCGAAAGACGTCATGGGCCATACATGCGCCAGAAGTGAAAACGGGCTGGAATCATATTGGATGGCCCAGATGACGCTACTAGGCCTAATTCGGATAGGGCGTAACGGGCCTTGGGTTAGCGGGTTGTAAATGGGCTATATGCGAACAGGCCATTAACAGGCTTTCCATGGGCCGGCCCGCCACCTTTTGACCAAGTCAAACGGGCCGGCCTTTTCACAGGAATGGGCCTCTGTTGGGCCGTGCCACGTGTCGACGTATCATAGGCGCCTTCCGTCCAATGAGTGGATGACATCTGTCCCAACGATGAGTCGACACGTGTTTCCTCCAGCCAATGATGATTTTACACGTGGAAAATCCCCATTGGTCGGGGCTATTAACGGTTATCGGATCCAAAACCCGACCCGATAGCTTAACGGCATTCCGTTACGGTGGATGCCACGTGTCGGTCACCCTTGACGAAAGCACTTCTGTGACGCGCGATTTATCGTCATGGAAGTGGACACTTCCGTGATGATAATTTTGGCAATGTCATGGAACACTTCTACGACAGCACATGTATGACTATCTTGATTCTGTCATAAATTTGTCATGGATGTACATGCATGACAGAAAACGCGACCTACTGTGACAAACACGTATCATCACGGAAGTGTATTTTTTTTTGTAGTGAGGGTAGGACAAAAGATGCCATACAAGTTCTTTTCCATAAGCATGTATGACTATATTCGGAATACATGCCTACATTACATTGATGAACTGGAGCTAGTTCTGTGTCACCCTATGTTATAACTGTTGCATGAGGAATCGCATCCGACATAATTATACATCATTGATCCATTGCCTACGAGCTTTTCACATATTGATCTTTGCTTAGTTACTTTTCCGTTGCCACTATTACGATTACTACAAAAACTGCTACTGTTACTTTTGCCACCGTTACCGTTACTTCCCTACCACTTTGCTACTAAATACTTTGCTGCAGATATTAAGTCTTTTAGGTGTGGTTGAATTGACAACTCAATTGCTAATACTTGAGAATATTCTTTGGCTCCCCTTGTGTCGAATCAATAAATTTGGGTTGAATACTCTACCCTTGAAAACTGTTGCGATCCCCTATACTTGTGGTTTATCATTGGTTTGGTTAATTGTCTGATCTTCTATTAGGAGTATGTTATATTGTGCAATGTGGTGCTCAGTTAATGTTTGGTTCATTTGTTGTGGTGTTTACTTATCTGCTTGGTTTAATTCTGCAATGCGATGTCCAATTGTCGTGGTAGAATTTTGAATTATTGTGCATGTGAGGAATAAATCAAATTTGGTTGTACTTAATACATGAGAAACATATACAATTGCTATATTTCCTAGTTCTTAATCATGCTTGGTTTGGATAAATGGGTTTTTCATGTGGCTTGAATTTAATCTGATGAATCTGCAATGTGCTTATTTTTCCTCAACATATTTTACTGATAGCATCTGAAACAATGGGAAACCTTCACCTAATCTGATCACTAACTACCTTGTATGTGTTGCAGGGAAACAATGGGAAGCACTAAGGTTTACAATCGAGGTTTGCACATGCATGGTCCTTTGTCTAATAGCACAGTATTGTGCAATCGCAGGAACCATTCTAATATTTAGGTTTTTAACAATTTGGTCTTACACATGTAGGTCCTGCTGTCAGAGGTTTTGACCCACTGTTCGACCCTTTTTGCATATGGAGAAATGAGTTGTCCATGAATATCATTCAAGTCAAGAAACTCAGAAAGATTGTTAGGATAAAGAAATTAGCGACAAAAAACAACAAGATCTTTGTCTGCACAATGAAGAAGACATCAGTTCACTACAGGATGGTACTAACTATTATACCTTGCCTTTTTTATTCCTTTGCCCCATTTCCGATATAGAGAAGATATTTATGCACATCCTTGTTTTCAGGCCTTCCAAAGCACTTCACTGATGATTACCTCTCAAACCACCTTTATGGTCAGGAGGCGAGGAAGGTATTCATACAACACCCACCGTTCAATATTGAAGTGTTCCTGAAGAGGACGAAGGATGGACGGTCAATCATCCACACGCACGGGCCTAAAGTTGCAAAGACCTTCAACATCAATGAAGTCTCAATATTCGCCTTCCGCTTCAGCAGTTCTCTAGATGAGATTCATCTGTCTATGTACCGTCTATGATGATAATTTCAAAAGGTTATAGATGTTGCATGTGAAACTTGGTGCGGGTGCAGTTGTGTAATGGGGTAGCTGAGTGCTGATGCTATATGATGTTGTACTCTGATGTATTTCAATTATGAAATCCTGCTTCCTCAATATGAAAATGAAATATATTGTGTGCTTAATATGAAATGCCAATTAGATTAATAAATGGATTATTAGTAATAGGACAATTAACCTGCTAATGTCCAATTAGCCCGCTAATTGGGTTTTTCTATTGCAAACGGTTATTGAGAAAACACCGTGGGCGATGACCTCAGGCAACACACACAGTTTCTAGGAATAAACCGTGTTGGATCAATGAACAATCACACATGACATCCTCTCAAAAATTGTTTGCGTTAGGCCACCTTGCGCAAACGTTTACCACATAAATAGTGTGTGTGATGGGCAGCCATTGCCACATAGTTTCTTCTACGCACCGTGTGTGATGCATTCAATAACACAAACGATAAAATTGTTAATATCGTCTACAATGGCAATGCTATCACAAACGATTTAATGGGGAAAATTGTGTGTGATGTACCAGTGAACCGAAATGTTTTCCTTGGAGTGACTGTGTGGGATGTATATACGAACGGAAACGTACTTCTTGGATTAACTGTGTGGGAAGTACATACTAACGGAAACGTATTCCTTGGATTAACTGTGTGGAATGTACATACGAACGGAAACGTTTAGCCGGGACTGACTGTGTGGGATGTACTTACGACCGGAAATGATTTGGCCTGTATAATTGTATTTTTTAGCACAACTATACGTATAACCGTATTTGATCGCTCGCCCGTCGCACACGATCTCATTTTGCCGAGCGTGTGTGCCAGGAGGGCCTATCCCCGACGGTTTCTGGGTCGTGTGAGAAGGACCCCCTATCACAGTCACTTACTAGCGACGGTTCAAAACGCCGTCGCAGAAAGGGGTTAAAAACCGTTTGTATAGCACGTCGCTGTACCAGTGAACACATGAATGGAGAAACATGGTCAAATTAAAGTCAAACCACATGAAAATGTAAAATAATAATCTTATTATGCCAGTAATGCACTTAGTCCTGTTCTTCATGCATATTAATTTGAAAAGGACGTCCAAGTGGATATTAAAATTCCTACGTTTTTTCTTTGAAAGAGACACCAAAGGAAAAAAATCCTCCAGTTTTGCTTTGCTCCATTCCTTCTAACCAAATGCACAAATAGTAGTACAGTAGTAAACGTTCCAATACCTATGTTTTCCTTCACTTTTTCTTTGAACCAATGACGATTCTAGTAGGCAGTTTTCAACAGGCTGAAGCCTGCCCTCGAAATATTTTGTGAGCTTAGATTTGGTCCACATGAATATCATGTAATGGCTATCTTGCTAAACCGATTCAAATTGTGGTTCAAAAGAGCATTTAGTTTTCTCCCTATTAACTTTGTGACCATGATTCATTTCTTTCTAGAGTGCAACTTCTTTGAACCAAAGGATCCCTGAGGGATCCATATGAATGTAGAGTAACAAAGTGATGTGACGAGTGTACAACCTCTTTGGCATAGCCTTGTCGACCTCAGCATCATTGGGTTCGACGTGGAGGATGGTGATGCTGGTGTGACTGTCGAAGGCGGGGAAGAAGATCTAAGGCCTCTAGAGACGGCGCCAAGGGTACTGCTCCGCTATGATGGACGGTTCCATCATTGGAGCAGCTCCATTGAGGTGTACGACGGCGAGGATGAAGCAGGACAAGACAGATAACATTAATCTGAAGTGGGAGTCTAATAGCATGTGAATAGATGATGTAAAATACATCACCAAAAAGTGCTAGATGTAAAATGCATCAACCACGCCGTGGCCGCTCTGACGGATGCTGTAAATACTGTTGACTCTGAACTTAATTGAAGAAACTGAACTTTATAGTCGAAACTGAATTTTACTGTGGAAACTGAATTTTACTAATGAAACTGATTGAACTAGTAGTATAGCAGTGCACTAGAAGTTTAGGGCGTTCGAGCACTAGTAGCAGAGAAGCAGTGATCTAAATCAGCAGCCGCTCAAGCAGGGAATGCACTAGCAGAGAGCAGCTTGTACAGCACCGCGAGCGAGTGCTAAAGCAGCAACTCCTGTAGCTGGCGCAGGTCATGCAACAGCAACAGCAGCGCGAGCGAGAGGAGAGCAGAGCAGCAGCACGAATGAGAGCAAGAGCGGAGTAGCAGCACGAACGAGAGTAAGAGCGGAGGAGCAGGGCAACCGACAACAAGAGCAGAGTAGAGCAGCAGCACAAACGAAAGCAAGAGCAGTGCAGCAGCACGACCGACAACAAGAGCAGAGCCACGGCGCGAGCGAGAGCCGGAGTAGCAACAACTAGTGCTGGTGTGGAAGTCGCCTCCGAGGAAGCAACGGCATGGGGGGAGACGTCGTGGAGGAAGTGACCGGCGACGGCGCCGTCGATGGAGACCCGCCATGGCTTCTTGGTATCGAGCACCGGCAGCCCCGCGAGATCGAATAAAAGATAAAATACAACGGTGAGTACAGAACCTCCTTGGTGGCGCCGAGTAGGCCTCAGCTTCATCGGAGGAATTGGTGAGGGTGCTACGGTTCGGTGGGGCAGGTTAAGACGCTGTTGTGGGGATGGAGGTGGCGGGATAGACGAGGCGAACGTCGGGCAGCTCCTTGGAGGTGGAGGACGGGGCGGCTGATCCGGCGGGATGATGAGATCGACGACAGATCCTCATCCGGTATGGTGGATGAGGGACGTCGAGATGTTGTTGTGGACGACGTCGTTGGGGAAGAGGCTCTGGCTGGGTGGCGGTCGGGAGGCCGACGGAGGAGCGTGGGGTTTTGCGGGTTTTGGCGGCCTCGGTGTATGAATGGGCGGTACGAAAGGGAAGGTAGGGGGAGCCATGGCTTAGGGACGCGCTTGTCCGAAATGTGGGGTCAGTTACGAACGTACCCCCACCGGATTTGACAACACGACGTCGAGGAGGCATTTCCCACTAAGGGATAGAAGGGGGATTTCGCGTGTCTGGGCTGCGGAACCGATTTCGAATGAGGAGGGAATTTTCACGCTCGTTGAAATTTCGGGATAACAAGGTGTGGCGCCGGTTGAAGAGGTGGGAGTTTCACAAGAGAAGAGACAAAAGATACTCGAGGTTGAAAATTTCGGGATAACAAGGCGCGGATTCCATGTTCGGCAAAACAAACTTAACGTATACAAAAAAATACAATTCATACAAGACACAGGAGAGTCATGTCCCCTTTTCCTATATTTCTATAAATGCCATTGAAAAACTACAAGAAAAATGTAAAAAAAATCGGGAGAACAAGATTAGCATGTACAGTACCAGATCAATTCGCACTTCCCTCAAGAACAACAAAAAACAAATCAATTCCCACCACAAGAAAGAGTCATGTCCCTTTTTATATGATTACAAATGCCAGGATCTTGAATTTCAATTTTTGAATCCAATTTATGTTGAATTTGAATATATCGTTAGGTGATCTTGCGGTTTATAATGGATGTAGTCCTACATTTTGATCTTCCATCTTATATGAACATTTTAGTCCACCCTATGAATATATATATTGTCGTCTACCATATGGACTAAATTTGAACCAATTTTCCTTATTTGAATACGATTGCTGTCAAGTTTACCATCATTTAAATATTATCTTGATAACAGAAAACATGCATATAGTAGTAATCATATTTAAATATGAACTACATGTACCATACGATCTCCAATTCAAATATTTGTATCCATTTTGTGTTGAATTCAAATCATAGTACATTGGTGTACGTAGCGAGATGTTCGGGATAATCTAACCCTATTTTCACATGTATAAAATTTGGCCGAATTGGGACAAGTTTTGGTATAAGCTTCCTGCAAACCGTAGCTTCTCTCTAGAAGCCTCGTGGTTCCGAGAGGGAACGTGTCACCTTTGTGTGCAAAAAGATATACGCTGCCTCCCCCCTGATTTTCTTTACAGAGGCAACATAGAACTATATGAGTGTCGTGTTAAATTTTGGAATTATTTCGGGTTCGTTTGGCCTTTTTTATACATTAATTGAGTTTTTGGTCATTTAATGTGCATAATTCAAATTTGAACTGCAAGCACATGCTCCACTGCACCAAAGTTGGTTGAAAAATCACATGTGTGTCCTTGGGTGAATTTCTAGGTCCCATGCAAGAAATGGGAATGAAATTCCAACATCTGGGCGTCGTGGCTCAGCTGAGAACATTGAGAAACTTGGTTTTTACTTTCCTGTAAATCCAAAACTCGCCTGAACATCATGAAACTTGGCATGGTGTCATGTCATGGCACTAACATGATGTGGTAAAAAATTTGGCCGAATTGGAACAAGTTTTGGTATAAGCTTCTTACAAACCGGAGCTTCTCTCAAGAAGCCTCGTGGTTCCGAGAGGGAACATGTCACCTTTGTGTGTGAAACAATATACGCTGCTCCCCCTGATTTTCTTTATAGAGGCAACATAGAACTATATGGGTGCCATGTTAAATTTTGGAATTATTCCGTGTTCGTTTGGCCTTTTTATACATTAATTGAGTTTCTGGTCATTTAATGTGCATAATTCAAATTTGAACTGCAAGCACATGCTCCAGTGCACCAAAGTTGGTTCAAAATCACATGTGTGCCCTTGGGTGAATTTCTAGGTCCCTTGCAAGAAATGGGAATGAAATTCAAACATCTGGGCATCGTGGCTCGGCCGAAAACATTGAGAAACTTGGTTTTTAAATTCCTGTAAATCCAAAACTCGCCTGAAAATCATGAAACTTGGCATGGTGTCATGTCATGGCACTAACATGCTGTGGTAAAGAATTTGGCCGAATTGGAACAAGTTTTGGTATAAGCTTCTTGCAAGCCGGAGCTTCTCTCAAGAAGGCTCGTGGTTCCGGAGCTTCTCTCAAGAAGGCTCGTGGTTCTAAGAGGGAACGTGTCACCTTTGTGTGCGAAACGATGTACACTACCCCCCTTGATTTTCTCTACAGAGGCAACATAGAACTATATGAGTGTCGTGTTAAATTTTGGAATTATTCCGGGTTCGTTTGGCCTTTTTATACATAATTGAGTTTCTGGTCATTTAATGTGCATAATTCAAATTTGAACTACAAGCACATGCTCCAGTGCACTAAAGTTGGTTGAAAAATCACATGTGTGTCCCCGGGTGAATTTCTAGGTCCCATGCAAGAAATGGGACTGAAATTCGAACATCTGGGTGTCTTGGCTCAGCCGGAAACATTGAGAAACTTGGTTTTTTAATTCCTGTAAATCCAAAACACGCATGAAAATCATGAAACTTGGCTTGGTGTCATAACATGGCACCAACATGTTGTGGTAATTTTGCTGTCCGATTTGTGAAGGCGCACACATTAACAATCAACAAAGTCATTTTTGAACAAGTGTTGTCACGTTACAATCGGAAACACAAGTATTATTGAAACCATGGGTATTCTACTTACCATTTACGTGCCGCCATACTTCCCCTTTTTTTTATTGGCTAAGAGGCGCCGTGTGGGGTAGCTATTTGAGTACGGGAGGCGTGCAATCAGACCCCTGCACGTGCTTATCGGGAGGAGAGTCCTTTGACCTCCATCTCCCGCCCACCTCTCTCCCAACATCTCCATTAATGGCGCCCGATCCCCTGTTTAATGGCGTGGCTATGTCTCACTCGACTGAGATTTAAGAGAGAAAAAAGAAAATCTGGAAATAAAATTTTGCACTTATCTTGATGTAAGATCCGACGGCCCTATATAGCATCTACTGTGACTTATAGCAAGACTGATGAATATATAAGGACGATGATAGTGGATAATAATTGTCTTACATATTTAGGAAGATAATTAAAAAAATCCACATGCGGCTACGCAAGAAATACATAAGGGCAAAAGAAGAAGGAAGATGCATACAATGATCTGGCTCGCTGATCTCTACTTTCTTGATGCGCTGCAGGTCACGGAGACTAGTTCTCGCGGCGAGGGCGATGATATCTTCATCGGTTTCATGTCCTCAATACGCTGCTTGGTAGCATCCACGGATTCCTCCACCAGCCTTTCGCGCTTGATGCGGAGCATGGCATTCTCGTCCATAAGTTTCTTGACGATGACGCCCGTCCTCTTCAACAAGGCAGCGGTCTCCTCCGCCTGATTCGCCCTTGCGGTGATCTTCGCCTCAGCAGGTCGCGCTCGGTGGGGAGCTTCACCTTGTCCTCCCCTAGTCCCCGAATGACGCTAGTAGAATTTTCAAATGAGGCATTCATCTCGTCATGCAGCTTCATCCGGCCAGAGATCCGACCCATCAGTCCATCGAGCATAGCGCGCATGCACCTGTGAGAGTCCTCGCCTACCCGCGAGACATTTTCCCAGGCCGTCGAGGCACGGGAGGACCTCCCTGCTGCATTCACGGTGCGGCGGCACATCTCTGCTGCTTTCGTGGCGCGGTCGGACCAGTCTACTGCATCGACTGCGCGGCGGGGCCTTTGTGCTACTTCGGTGGCATGGCGGGACCTCTATGCTGCTATGGCGGCGCGGTGGGACATGTCGGCTGCTTTCGCGGCGAGGCGGGACATCTCTCGTGCTTCCGCTTCCATGCTAGCCTCTCCCTGCTAGTAATTCCTTGACCCAGAACTCATGCGGGCCATGGCAGACGCAAGGGAAAGACGGCGAAAGACTTGTTTGTTTTTGTGGATGAGGAGTTGAGGAGGAATGTGCAGTCATCTTGGAGTAGGTTGTATTTATAACCGAGTACTAATACACTCCTAAGTGGGAAACCGTTTAGGTTTTGATCGGTGTGAACAGGTTTGCAATTAAATATAGCGTGGTAGTAATTTGGAATGTGACGAGACGCAAGCTGTCGGGGATATACCCCGCGGTGTAACCCGCCGGATGTATGACCCAGCTGGAGCTTGGCGACTCACTGGCGACCCGCCCGGACCTGGCGGTTTACAGGCAACCCGCCTCAACATTGCGACTCACTGGTAACCCGCCGGGCGGGTTAGACGGACGACAAGGCCCAAGGCCCAGTAGGCCGGTTCATGTGATGGTGGGCCGGCTTAAGAGGAAAGACGTGAGGAATATTTCTGTTACAAGGAATCAAGACCCAGACTTGTATCCGGCTTGTATTAGAAGATAGACTAGTCCTAATCCTACTGGGACTCCACGTGTAACCCGCCCCTCCAACTTATATAAGGAGGGGCGGGGCACCCCAAGAAGGGGCGAAGTGATCTCTAAGGGATACAACAAAAGAGGAGCCGGCTTATACAACAACTCCCTCATGAGCATAATAAGATCTAGCCACAAACAACATGTAGGGCTATTACCGGATGATGTTTCCCGGGGCCCGAAGCTGTCTAAACCCTTGTCTTGTGTGTTAACCCGCCTCGCGTCTCTCGATTCCGATCAACCTCGTTCAGGCTACTACCTAGTTGTGTTGGCCTCATGACAAGTCCTCACACTAGGACATATGTCGTGACAAATCCATGACATTTGGCGCCCACCGTGGGGCTCGTGCACGGTGGTGTTGAGTTCTTGGAGGGATCTTTCTCAGGGATCGAGGAGTTTTGCAATTTTCTGGATGAGGATTTTTACAATCGGTGAGATTGAAGTCAGAGAAGAATTAGGGTTACGGTTGATCCGCCGCCGCCGCTTGTCCTGTGATTTAGTATTTGGTTATTTTTTAAGTCGCCGAGACCGACAAGTTTTTGATGCTGATTCAACTAGTACGCAGCGATGGAAATTGATTCCTGTGCGGACAGTCTGCCGAGGAAGGAAAGCAAGAGAAACAATTTACAACCCGTAGGCGGGTGTGACCACGGATTCGATCTCCAAGCTGCCCCTGCCGGAACCGCCGAGTCACCCTCGCTTGACCTCGGGTCTGGGCTGTTAACTCTAGTGGTATCAAGCCGTCGTGGCCCCGCAGGCTCAGGTCGCCGCCTCCGTTTGTGAACCACTGGGCTGGTTTTGTATCTGTGTTGCGCTGCCTCGGACTGCTCCAAGCTAAGTCAGATCTCTGCCGCAGTTCGCCTCGTCGTCCACTTGCGTGGCCAGTCCGCCTCCCTGTCGAGCCGCTATTGTGACCTGCCACCAAATCGCATTGAGCCACAGTTCCGCCTCAGTCTGCTGCCGGGCCTCGCCTCGCGGCCAAGCCGACTCCGCTGCAGTGACCCGCCGCGGGTGAGCCGCCGCCGTCGAGCTATTGTAACTCACCCCCGCCGGAGCAGTTTACGAGTTGCCTCTGCTTGGGCCGCTCTGTTGTGGCCGCGGGGGCATCTTCAGCCGCAGGCCGCCCCGAACCGGCCGAGCTCCGCCTCTGAGTCGCTGGCCGCCCCGAGTCTCTGCTGCCTATGATCTACTACTGCAAGCCGCCATCATGCGTTCACCAGAAGCTGATGCCTTGAGCCGTTGCCAAGGGGGCGGCCCGCGCGGCCTTGCGCCAGGTCGCCGGATCCATTCATGGTTCATCTCTGGCTCCCCCTTGACGGCCACGCCTCCGTTCTTCACCATGAGCCGCCCTGGCCGGGTTGCTCCGCCGTTGGCCGTTGAGCCTTCTGGCCTTGAACCGGCCCCTGAGCCGCCATCGTTGTCGCTGCAACGAGCCTCCCTTGTTGACTCGCCACTGCTACAAGCTGCCGTGACCTGTTCTGCCTCTGCTTTGTGGTTTTTGCTGCTACTTTTTCCTATGATGGAGACTAATTAAATCCAAAGAAATGAAGTGCTACTTGCGCTAGTACAGACGAAGGCTGGTGCTAATTGATGTTTAATACGGCCACGGAGATCCAAGGAATAAAGAAACAATTACTGCATGGCGGGGCTCCTGAGGATTGGTGGAAAATTAATCTCGTTTGGGAATCGAGAAATACGTACTAAATACTAGTACATCAGTTACTACAGCTAATAGAATATCGAGTGTATATACGCAGTTGATCGATCCACCTGGATTCAGCCGTCGAGCCGCCTTGCTGGGGGTTTCCATGAACTGACAGGCCGCCGCAGATTCATCCAACCTCTGCTTCAGTCGAACCGGCTGTCAAGTGGCCTTCACCCGAGCCGGCCGGTACTACTGCTGAGTTGTCACTCCGGATTACCTCCCTCGTCGCGCCCCTATTGTGCCGCCTGGAGAAGCCACCTCCACTATAGTCGGCCATGCTCCTCGTCTATCTTGCCGGGAGCTTCCTCAAGCCGCCTTGCTTCGCCACGGATGAGCCGCCCATTTTGGAACTACTTCATTGACCCGTCGGTGTGGCACTGAGTCACCGGTGCTGCATTTGCTTCTCCGCCAGCTCACCGTGGCTACGATTTGCCGCCTCCTAACTGCCTCGTTTGCAAGGTAAAAGGGACTGTGTTGGAAAGTTATCTACGGATGCCCCTTATGGATCATCGGTCATCCGAACAAATCAGGTGATATCCATCTAAATTTGTTTTATTAGCACATATTGTTTTTGTCAAAAAACAGTATCTTTGCCTTGGTCTGCAATATTGTTCATGGAGGACAATTGTTCATTGCAAGAGCGATGGTCGTGCCATGGATGTATAGCTCGCGCCACCGTTATCATGCGCTAGCATCTGACCGTGCCATGATGCTCGACGAATATATGTGCAAACCGCCATTTTTACGGGCCAATTACATCAATATGATGTGGTTGATTCGCCCATCCACGCGGCTTACCGCGCTTGTGATTGCCTCGCCCGTCCGCGTTGGCTTACAATGCCGCGGCCGGCTCATCTGTCTGCTCCCGCGGCCGACTCAGCCGTGATAGATTTCAGCTTCACCATGGTGATCATCAACACCGCGGTGGATAATTTATGGTTTAACATATTAGGTGAAATCCATCCAGTATATTTTTATATTACATATTTCTTTCTTTAAAAAAGCAATTACTCTGGCTTGCAAGTTCTCTAATGCAGGACAAGTTGTCTACTACAAAAGGGACTGTTATATCACTGAGCTGTTGAATGACTCATACCGGTTTATATCACGGCCAAATATGAAGAATCTCAAGCCAACTTCTCGAGTTGTCTTGAGACTCAGGGGCTACAATGACATGACTCAGCAGAATTGGCCAGTTTTAGTGAATTCAAGAACTCCGGGTCATTGGAGGGAAAATAACCCGGCCCCGGAGGCTACTGTTCTATTGGTGAAAATTTAAAGGCCGTCAGGAAAATTTCTGGCTTAAAATGAAGGATTCCGGTTTGAAATACGGCTCAAGGGAAATCTGTCTCTCACAAAGCTTTGAAGCTCTCAATATCCGGTTTAAAATTCCGGTTCAAAAAGAATCCATCTCTCGCAAGTTCGAGTTCTCAGGAAAATTAAAGGGTGCCAAAGAGAACTTGTTGCAATGCACAGTTCAAACATGGGCATCCTGCTTTATGGGCTTATCTTATTGGTCATTTGGGGGTTTCCTGCTCAATAAGCATAGCTGTGATTACCCTCTTGATCCGACTGGCATGCCTTGTTACATATAACATGGGGGCTTCCTGCTCATTGAGCATAGCTATGACTACCCTACTGATCCGGCCTGTACGCCTTGTTGCAAATGAATTGGGGTTTTTTCTGCCCAAGTTGTATTGTTACCAAAGAGAACTTGATATAATGTGCAGTTCAAACATAGGTAACCTGCCTTGATGACTTGTTTAAAATTACTTGGGGGCTTCCTGCTCATTGAGCATAGCTATGACTATCCTATTGATCTGTCTTATACGCCTGGATTGAAAAATTACTTGGGGGCTTCTTGTTTAATGGAACAGAGCTTTGTTTGTCCCTTGTAAATGGCTTGGACGCCAGGTGTATTCACCAAAAATCCGGGTTATCCTGCCTTTGTATGCTTGCCACTCTGACCAGGTAATCCTGGAATGACTCGCCGTACTCTTGACAGTCAATCTTATAAAGACACTGAACTTGTCAAAGTTAAAACGACGATTGGTCATGTGAGGCCCAGCTTACAGGTTTGAATTAAGGATTAACTCAGTGGCTGTGCGGCCCTTGAATAGCACTTGATATTGAGGCTTGGCAGCCTATGAAGGCCTTGATTTTTCTGATTTATTATAGTTTTGGACACTTTTTGAGGTTCATCTTTTTTACCATATTGATATATGGTTTGAAATTGATTCATGCCACGTTGCCTTGATCCTTATGATTCATATTTTGCATTTATCCGAAGATTTTGATAACCCGACCTGGCGCTTTGGATGATAAGTCTCCAGTGTGTATTGATTATATGCTTAGAGTTTTGCGCTCTAAGTCTTTGGGAGATTACCCTTGCTGCATATGGTGTTGTAAACCGACAATATGAATAAATTGAATAGAGCATTGCACTCTAAGTCTGTGGGTTGTTAATCTTACTGCATATGGCGCTGTAAGCCGGCAGTATGAACTGATTTCACAGGCCATGTAGCCATGATTATATGACTCATCGTTGGGCATCTTTGGGTTTGATAACCCGCCCTGATAGCAGACTTTAAGTCGCCAGGATATTTTGCCTTGGGCAATCAAAATGATGATATTTCATGACTCCGGGTTGATACTGGCCCCGGATTATAATTATCAAGGCATCACCATGGTATTAATCTACAGGTATGTCTTTCAATAATGGAATGAATATTTTGGGTGTGATAAACCGCCCTGGCTATGGACTTTAAGTCACCAGAATACTTTGGATTGCGCAATTGGGATTATGCGCTTAGGAATACTTGGGTTGTCACACTCACTGGATGTGGCATTATAAGCCGGCAATTTGAGCCAATTCTCCAGGTATGTTCTAAATTGTTGAATGAATATGCGAGGTTTGATAACCCGCCCTAGTTTTTGATGTTAAGTCGCCAGTATATTTTGGATTGCGCCATTGAAATCATGCACTTATAAATCATTGGATTGTTACCTTCACTACATATGGCGATGTAAGCCGGTAGTATAAGCCAATTCTACAGGTATGTTTTCCTGGTTATATAAATATGCGAGGTTTGATAACCCGCCCTGGCTTTTGACTTTAAGTCGCCAGTATGTTTAGGCTTGAATGGCCTTGCTTAGTCTTTTCAGTAATTACATAAGACTATATTGGGTTGTTAACCGCCCTGGTTTTTGACGTTAAGTCGCCAGGGCATATGTTGTTTAAACTTTGTGCAGAACATGGAGAGCTATGGCTTACATAAATGATTAAGTTCAAGCCCATCATCAAAATTGATGTTTCAAATTGATGTTATCAGTTCTTGATTGTTAAAGGCTATAAGCCACCGGGTTACAAAAATCCTGGATTACAATGGATGCGTATTAAGTCGCCATCGGCCAAGAGCCGCCGGGTATTTAAACTCCGGATTTACCTGTCAACCGATAAGGTATTCAAATCTTTAATAGCCAAAATTGGCTGGATTTTCATGATGATATTGAATGATTGAGGTTTTCATACCAGATTATATTATTCAAATCTTGAATAGCCAACATGGCTGGATTTTTATTATGGTTATCAATAACCAGTATTATGATTGAGGTTTTCAAAGTCGCTTCAGCACAATGGCTATTATTTCTTTATCAAGGGATATGATTTATTCTGCAATGGAAGGAATAGTCCCGAGTCGCTGCAGGCTTGCGACCCGGCACTTGGGGGCTACATTATTCAGATTGAGATTACATCAAATACGCAAGTCCCATGTCACTGCCAGCATGCACCATGGTACTTGGGGGCTAATGCAAGGTCATTCTTAACTCGCCTTATTGAAGACCCGACCCATCACATAGTGATGAGCCGGCCTTTCGGGGCTACTAATTGCTCCTGTCAAAGGTAACCCAAAACTTGGGAGCTACATCATTTGATGTTATTTTCAATGAAGTATGCATAAAGTCCCAGCTCAGTATTATCTTACTGAGCCGACCCTTGGGGGTTACACGTTGCTGCTCAAGTCTACACGATCATATCTACAAAGTCCCTGCTCATTATTGTATAATGACCCGGCCCTTGGGGGCTACACTGGTTGAAGTTTTTATGAGCATAAGGCAATTACAAGTCCCAGGTTGCTACAAGCATGACAACCCGGCACTTGGGGGATACATATGTGGAATATTCAGTTTATGACTAGTGACTGAGATGAACTACCCGGATTTCTTCAAGGTTGCGACATTTTATTTAAGCAAGTCTTAAGTTGTTACTACGCTCCCTTCTTCAGACTTGGGGGCTACAAGTGATATGCATATAAGGAAGGTACATTTTCAAGCTGGATGTTAGCAACAATTATGACCCGGAGCCATCAATATTTACAAACCAGCAATTTTAGCAATGATAAACCGGCAAGTTCTACATCTTCAAGCCGGCTGAAAATCAGATGAGTATTTCAAGACCAATATTTTTGTTAAAGCATTGGGAGCTGGATCAAATGAATTATTCTTCACAATATTTTTCTGTGAGAAACCAATGTCAGCTAATTGATTATGAAGCTGGCCTATTGACCTGGATTTCCTGGAAGAAGGAAATGACAAGGACTTAAGGATGATCAGGTGCCGTCTTACAAGAATTTTTAAACCCGGAGCACAACCTGTCAAATTTGTTCTTGTGCTTATTTTGCAGCATAAGTTTACCATGGATAAATCCAAGCAAAACTGGGGGCTAATGTCGAGGATATACCCCGCGGTGTAACCCGCCGGTATGACCCGGCTGGAGCTTGGTGACCCGCCCGGACCTAGCGGTTTACGGGCAACCCGCCTGAACATTGCGACTCACTGGTAACCCGGCGGGCGGGTCAGACGGATGACAAGGCCCAAGGCCCAGTAGGCCGGTTCATGTGATGGTGAGCCGGCTTAAGAGGAAAGGCGTGAGGAATATTTCCCTTACAAGGAATCAAGACCCGGACTTGTATCCGGCTTGTATTAGAAGATAGACTAGTCCTAATCCTACTGGGACTCCACATGTAACCCGCCCCTCCAACTTATATAAGGAGGGGCAGGGCACCCCAAGAAGGGGCGAAGTGATCTCTAAGGCTAGATACAACAAAAGAGGAGCCGGCTTATACAGCAACTCCCTCATGAGCATAATAAGACCTAGCCAAAAACAGCATGTAGGGCTATTACCGGATGATGTTTCCCGGGGCCCGAAGCTGTCTAAACCCTTGTCTTGTGTGTTAACCCGCCTCGCATCTCTCGATTCCGATCAACCCCGCTCAGGCTACTACCTAGTTCCGTTGGCCTCACAACAAGTCCTCACACTAGGACATATGCCGTGACAAATCCACGACACAAGCTCAAAATTAATTGATGGTTCTAGTTTCGAAGTACGACACTACTTCCGGATGGCGTAACATGGGCACGCGTTCTCGGCCGGGTACATGGTGTTTGCACCGTAGGGTGCACCGCAATAGGCGATGTCAGCACACATCTTGTTCCATCAACCGTGCGCGCTCGTTATTACCATCGTGCATGCTTCTTTTAATTAGAACGTGTGCCCGTCCTCCTCCGCAAACAGCAAGCGCCGCGGCTCCGACACCGGCACTTGCAGCTAGAGCACCTTGCCGTACCGGATCCTGTGCACGGGCATGGGATGCACGGTGCTGATATGGTGGGGGAGCACCGACGGCGGGCCTTCGTAGCCGCAGACGGGCACGAGGCATTTGCAGGGCGCGAGCGGACACACGCTCTGGTGATCGGCGAGCTTGTGGTAAGTGACGTAGAGTCCACAGCCTTCGTGCGGCCACTCCACCCTCACCAAGGAGAGAAAGGCGTCCATCGGCATGTTGCGCACATCGAAGCCGCCGCGCGCTCGCACTTCTGGCACTGCCGCTGGTTCCTAGGGTGCTCGTCGCGGCAGTCCGCGCAGGCCATGTGCCCTCCCTTGCACTGCACAAATCAATCAAACATCACATCAATCAAGAAACCTGCACCTTGCTCGATCAGCCGAACAAACGAGGTGTATTCAAACCTCGTACACTGGAGGCTTCAAGGGGTGGAGGCACAAGGGGCAGTGGAGCAAGGTGAGCTCCATAGAGACCTCCATCGTCGGGTCCTATTACGTCGGCATGATCTCGCCCGCCTCGTGCCCCACCATCTCTCGTTTTAGAGCCAGGGCATTAGAAAGTTTTACCATCACATATTCATAGTACTACTTCAAGGTGCATTAAATCAACACATGCAAGTATCAAAAGGAAAGTGACGGCATCCATGCATGTGTTGTAATTAATGCATCGATAAATGCAAATTATTGAAATATATCAAGTGCACTGCTTTGATGTGTCACGTCAACTCGTACAACAAGGAGAAGCTTGAGTACAACGCCCTCTCCCTCGCCCATGAGCGTGGTGGCTCACAGGACTAGGAGAAGCTTTCACTACACGCTCTCCCTCCCGCACGCAGAGGACATGCAACATTTCATTCGGTGTCAGATGGCCAGAACCATACTGTAGTAGTACCATCAAGTTCGACTTCCGAAGAGGCGAAGAGCCGAGCGCAACCCGAACGCTCTTGTGGCAGTTTCATGTGTAGGGGAGGTTGTAGTAACTAGTATAGGATAGCATGTACTCCCTCCGTCTAGGTGCATTAGGCATCTTCGAAGGTGCAGCGCAACCTAGGCGCGAAGAGATTTGACTAGAAAAAAAATTGAATCACGGATGAAGCCAATCACATCATTCCTTTCTCAACTAAAAACATGCTATTAATTAGAAGACCTCTTGAAATCCCAATAGCACGCCGCAGAAATTACATGCATTGGTCCTCCAATTAATAGATGGGGTCTAATTAATATGCATGCAACTAGTACTACTGTTTCGTGCCTTAGCATTTTGGGATTATTTGATTTTCATTAGATGCCTAATGCACCAAGACGGAGGGCCATGCCTCTAAGCTTAAGGCTGGCCATAGTGGGGGTATCATGCACTTGGGACTAGCAAACATTCTTATGTGGCAGATAATTAAAGAAGAGAGAGAGAGAGGGTAACATAGGTAGATACTGTATCATGTTCGGCAATAAATATGATCATCTATGATACACTACTCTATGATACTATGCACTATGGAGGTGGTATCATACACTAGTATCATATTGCATGATACTAGTATATGATACTCTCCACATAATCGTTGGAGTCGGCTCCATGCTATGAGGCCGTCTCGAAGCATTTTTTGACTAAAATAATCTTCTAGCCCTTGTCATCCTAGTGATTGTAGTTTGCCCGATGATCTGGTCAAGAGAGGAATATATTTTTTAATTTGTGGTGGGGTAAATGTTAGAGGTTGCAGCAAATATATTGTACACTGCGGGTCTTTTAGCCAAGTTTAGAGGCAAGCATGTGGGGCTAGTGCTATGATGTGTCGCGTCAACTCGTACAACGAGGAGAAGCTTGATTTTACTACTAGTACGTCGTCTCCCTCGCCTATGCGCGCGGTGGCTTGTAGACGAGGAGAGGCTTTTGCTTACTACAACAAGCTATCCCTCCCGCACGCGGTGGACGGGCATGCAGCAGTTGATTCGATACTGTAGAAGTAGTAACATCATTGTTCGACTTCTCGAAGAGGCGAAGAACCAAGCGCAACCCGAACATGGCAGTTGCGAACGCTTGCGTGGCAGTCTTTGTGTAAGGGTGGGGCGTGGTGCGGTAGTTTTGCGGCAATTATTTTCTATTGCTGTTTGCGTCCAATAGGTGCCACCACCGGATGCAGATCTTACGGTTATTGTGGCGATTGCTAGTTATAGTCATCTTACAAAAATAAAATAACCCCACAACAAACCCGACCACGTTTCTTGTTTCTAGACATGAATAGAAATCAACCAATGAGAGACGTGGGACGTAGTACCTAGCACGGCATGCAGCGGTCAGTTCAGAGCAATTACAATAGTGGGCTTATAGCCTGCTTACACGGCAATTTTGCCTATGTCGAGGAGAGATATATAAAAATGCAAGAGCCTGGCTATATGCTGCTCCAAGGCAAATGCAATAAATGTGAGGAAAGAGATAGAGACAAGATGAGAAAAAGTACTAATCTTATAGCCAACTTTATAGCTAAGCTTGTTGTATGAGTGATTATATGTGTTGGCTATAGATGATATGGCAACATCTTATAGCCAGCAGTTGGCTGTATTATTAACCATGCTCTCATTGCATGTAATGTATTACTAATTAGCAAATACTCCCTCCTTTCCGGTTTATAGGGCTTAATTTGAAAATCTCTTCAACCAAGGTAGATGATGAATGGTGGAATTAATTTCGTAGTTTGCAAAAGTAATTACTTAGTACTCTCGTTTTTCTTTAAAAAATATGTATACCGATGCAGTAATTACTCCACATGCATGAATGACCACTGAATGACCAAGAACTTGTACATACATTGGTGAGTTTTTTATTCATCTTTGCATGCAGTTATTTAATACACCTTCAAATCTTCTAAACATGGTAGTAGTAGAATTGAGACTTATAAAATGGAAAAATAATTTTTTTGAGATGAGCCCTGTAAATAGGAAAGGAGGGAGTACTCCCTCCGTTCCTAAATATTTGTCTTTCTAGAGATTTCAATCAGTGACTACACCGTAAATAAGTACATACGGAGCAAAATGAGTGAATCTACACCGTAAATAAATATTAAGTTCTCTCCTTTTCCTCTCCACCTTCGTCGCGGTGCACAATATTGAGTACTACTACTACTGACTACTACCTCTGTCCTGGTTTATTGGTCCCCATTGTATATTGTGTCAAATTTTGACTATAGATTGAACTAACAAAACGTTCATGCATGTTACCAAAAATTATATCATTGAAAACTATGTTCAAATACGAATCAAACGATATAATTTTTGTTGACATGCATTAACATTTTGTTAGCTAAATCTTTGGTCAAAATTTGGCACAAACTACAAAGGTGGCCTATAAACTAGGATGGAGGCAGTAGTCTCTTTTTGACACGCATTTACATTGATATGGCTTGAATGCCAACTAGGGAGATGGTAGCGGTTCTCGAAACATTGAACGGTCAATGATGCCTCCTCATCCAATTAGCATGCAGAGGTAAGTAATTGGAGAAGCAGAATGCCGCCAGCACGATATGAATGCAACGTAGTTTGGACTCTCATATAAAGGCGCCCCACCACTCCAATGTCACACCCTGATTTTTGGCCCTTTCTTTTTCTTTTGATTTTCTTTGGATTTTTGATTTGGATTGCTTTTCTGTGGCTATGTGGTCTTGAAACCTGGAGAGATCACCCTTGATTCCTCGCCCAAGTGGCTTGTCATCCTCAAAACTCTTCCTAGATCATGTCATTTTCATCCTAGCCCAAATCCCAATATTCTTTTTATTGGAAATATTCTTTTTATTGGAAATATTCATTTTCTATTAAAGGAATAGTCCTATCGGCCCTAGGTTGTGAAGCAACCTATATTTCTGTCACTCCTAAGATTCCCAAATAATTCTCATAAATTTTTTGGGTCATATATTCCTCAAATATGGCAAAACTTTTCCTTGCCATGATAAAAAATAATTCATCAATATTCCTTTTCCTATTATGTCCAGTGTGGCTTTTTGTGAAGGAAGTGCCACCTATCTTTGCTTGTTTGCCCCCAAACTTTTTGGACACTCTTTCCTATCCATATCATTTCCTCATCTCAAAATACAACTCAATTTTCCTAGTGAATATTCCTGAGCAATTTTTCAAAGTTTCTGTTCAAACAACGCCTTGTGAAGGAAGTGCAAGATAGGGATGTCCAAATGAGTTGAAATTTTGCAAGCTCCTTAATATTCCAAAATCATGACTCTCCTCCAAATTTGATCTCATGTCATCACTATATGTGAGCTCAGCATCAAATCTTGGTTTCTGGTCAGTTTTTCAGGTTGTGAAGCTACTATATTTTATATTGATTCATTATTGCTGAAAAATTACCAGGACATTCTCCTACCCATATAACTCAAATTTGGGCACATTTCATCTAGCCATTTGCCCTCTGCAATTTTTCCAAGTTTCTGACCAGATTAGAGCTTTGTGAAGCAAGTACCATTTTGGTATTTCCAAATGGTATGAAACTTTTATATTAGCTTCATATAATCGTTTAACTCATCTCCTACAGATTTCGGCTCAATCAAAGCAAGTATGTGAGTGTTACTTCTTGCTTTGTATTTCTAACTAGTGCGGCACTTTCTACGGCAAGTACCATCCACACAGCTGCATTTCGTGTGATTTTTGGCCATCACAGTGTTCTTAGCATGTGATCAAACTAGGCCAAAGACCAGAGTTTATCTCCTGCTCAAGCTCTCTTAGTTAATATCAAACAGGTTGTTGCTGCTCTCCTTTGGAGCCAAACGCATTTCTTTTCTTTGCCCCTGCCCTTGGTTGTTTCTTCCTTGGCACTCAGGGTAGAACGGTCTATCTCACGGACATGTTTTGACAGCCCAGAGCACGGGCCATGGTCGTGTGCACGCGGTGATCATGGAGCAGACGTGCCAAACAGCGCGCTCTGGAAACTGCGGTCGCTGTTGTCGTCCGTTCCTTCATCATCTCGATGCATTTCCTTGTCCTAGAGCTTCCCCGTGAGCCTCTGCTTCGCATTGTGCTCTGCCCTTCTCCTGTTTTGCAGTCATCGAGTGCCGGCAGCCGTGCCTGTGACCTGACCACCGCCCCCACCTCCATTGTTGCTTTGCCGAAGCTCTCCCGAGCTCTCTCGAGCCTCCCCACGGCTATATATAGGAGCCCCGAGCCCCTCTGCACCTCTCCGCTCTCTCCCCAGCCCTCCCAACTCACCGGAGCAGCTCCATCCCCTCTCTGGCCACCGCCGTTCGCCATGGCCGCCTCAGCCCCTTCGTGATTCCGGCGAGCCTAGGCCTCCCCTCCACCTCTAGCCCCCACCAACCTCTCCCCTGCTCGCCGGAGACCCTCCCCTGCCCTCAGTTCGTCGCCGGAGTGTGTGGGGCCATGTCTTCTTCAAGTTTGGCCGCCGCCCCGTGTCCGCGGCCACCGTCGCCCAGGCCCCTCTCCGGCGATGCTGCGGCTCCAGGAGGGAGCAGCGCCTCGTCCCGCAACTGCTGGTGGTCCCATATCCGCCAGGGCCGGCCGGAGCAGCCCAGGCCATCGCCGGCCGCGCCTCTGTTTCTTGCCGCGGGAGCTCAAGCCGCCATCGCTCCACTCATCCTCGCCGTCCGTGCCCGGGCAGGATGGACGCGGCACTCCTCGGCGGGCTCTCCGGTGCCATCGCCCTCGCCGGAGATGGCCGGAGTCGCCGAGACCATCGCCGGCCAAGCCCAACCGCGCCTCTGCCTCACCCCTATCTCTGTTTCTGTCGGGCGCAAGGGAGAAGGAGACAGATGAGAGAGAGAGGTGAGGTGGGACCCGCCTGTAAGCCTCTCTGCCGCCCGGCCCCGCCCTGCCACGTCAGTTAAGTGGAGGCGTATTCTACAGGATACGTCTTCCCAGAGGGAAAGCGTATTTCCCTTCTCCTTCAGCTCAAAGTACGTCTTCCCTGTTCTAAAGGCGTATTACTCGAAATGCGCTTTCTGTTTTTCAGCCCAAGGGCTTGTTTGTGGAGAAACTTTTATAGATTAGTCCATGTTCTTCTTCCGTCCGTATCTTCGCGATCCTAACTTCGAATGAGGTGAATCTAAGTCTCACGGTTTCGTCTCGTCGAGCCCGTCATGTTGGTACCATTTTCATAATGTTTTCACACTATCAAAATGACCATTTTGCCCTTGCCCCAAACAACCCCCTTTGAGAGAGAACTGTTTCCGGTGACTATTTCCGCGAATGCTTCGCACTTCTCCCCGGTGATTTCTTCCACCCCAGGCAAGCCATGACAGCCACTTGCATGATGGTCTTGCAGTAGCCATGGTTTCCTACTTGAATGATAAATTGTTTGTGCATGTTAATATTTTCTGAATGCTATATATATGCTCGTGAATCCATGCTTATCTTTATGATATGATCATTTTGCATCTGTTGGTTAAATGATTACCTGCTAGTATTATTATCATGTTATATTCTAGTAAGTCTTTTTCCGATGCTTCTAGTCATGCTATGTTCATATGAGGGTTATACTTGTGTTATTCATGCTCATTGTATGCCATGCTCATTTTGCAACTGGAGGATGATTTATTGTTGTTGATATGTTAAATAGTGATGTTGCTCATCCATGCTCATGTTGATATCATGTTCATATGCATCATGCTATTTTATTGTGACTTAGGATCATTTGCATTCAAGTTTAACCGGACATTAATCGAACTTGAACAACTGTTGGCTGAGTCATGGTGCCACGAAATCGAGCTGACCAGTGCAGCCACATTTGCCTTATGGGAAGGCCCTAATGCGGTCTATTGTCATCCTCTCGCCGGTGCCTCCAACTAGGAAAGGTTATGGGCGCGCGCTACCTTGGCCAGGTAGGCGGACATAAGCCTTGTCAGCCCGAGTTCGGTTATGTGCAAATGTCCCTGTTTGGGACCTTTTTGTTTTGCCACGCCGGTGGCCGTTGGGTGTCACGAGGTGACATCGGGGCCACCCATGACTTAGCCCAAAGGAGAGTTTGTCAGAGTGGCCGGGAGAGTGTCATGTAGTAGATCGATTTTGTCGGAACACCGTTGGTCCACCCGAATGGGAGCACGAGGCCTTGGGTTCCGTAGTGTGGGTACAGTGTACTAACCTCTACAGAGTGTGTATAATCTATCGATAGCCACGCCCACGGATATGGGCCCAGTTCCTAGTAGGTCACACTATGGGTCAATAGTAATAATAACCTGACTAATGAACAACCCTGGTTCGATGAGGAAAGGAGTTGGTTGATCTTTATGTGATCATGAGAGGATCACGGTGGTATCGTGGATACCGAAGCTGGTTGATGTTTATGGTGTTATGCGATAATCACGGGTAAGGATCAAGCTCCTTGTGGTCATGTAATGATTACTACGATATTGTTAATACCAAGCTTGATTTGATCCTGAGGTGATCGTGTGATTTCCACAATGGTAAGTGGTACATGTGGTCGTTACAACGTAACCTCCGATCAGAGTAAGTTGGTTCATGATATGTTAAACTTTCTGCATGTTAATATCATCCTGTGCATACCATGAGTAGCTTTACCATGCTCTTTCATATGATGCTAGATGTGTTACATTCAACATGTAAATGCCATGCTCATCTGATGTTGTTATAGTGATATCATGCTTATCATTGTTTAACCTGTAAATGCCATGATGTTGTTTGTCTTGATTGCTTTTGGTTGATGTGAGCTTGCGAGTACAATCAAAGTACTCCTGGCGTGTCATGCCAGATTACAGGTCATGCCGTGTTTGCTTGCTTGACAAGGATCCCAGGTTTGCGAGCTAGGATAAGCGTTCCAGCCAGAGTCCCTGCAGGGTGGAGTCCATCGCCGTCGCCGTTGTTCCGATCCGCTGCTAGAAGATATCCCGCTGCTATGAGTTGTTCTACTGCTAGCATAGAGCAACCTTGGCAGGCATAGTGTCGTCGTGCTGATGTAATTACATGTTATATCAGGACCTTTGTACCCATACTCTTTCTAATAAGAGCTGATTTGTTCTATGCCAAGCTGTGCCGTATCAAGAAGACTTGATCTCTGTGTGACGCCCGGATAGTTAAGCTACAGTTAACCTCCGCTAATGATGCCACGTCACCTCGGTTACTGTTGATAAACTCGCGTCAGTTCGAAACCCAGTTCAAATTTTAAGATAAAGGCAAACATCAAAAGTTTTCAAACTTTAAACAAAAATGTTCGGATTGTGTAAATTATTGCATAGGTAATTATGGTGAAGTAAACACATTTTTAGAAAATGCCTAAATACTTTAAATGAATTAAAACAAAAAAATAAATAAAAGAACTAAAACTACAACTAACAAAAAAATGGGAACCTTCCACCCCCCCCACGGCCCACTGGCCCAACTGGCAGGCCAGCCCACCTGGCCGAGCCGGCCCCCACTCTCTCCATGACCCCCCCCCCCCCCCCCGAAACCCTAATCCACACCCCGTCGCCCCACTCCCCCACTTCCCCCCCCACATCGCCACCTTTCCCCCTCCCGATCCAAATTGGATCGGGATCGACCCCGCGCGCCCGACGCCGCCCCGCCGCCCGTCGCCGGAGCTCCCTCGCCGGACTGCCTCCTCCACCTCATCAGACTGCCTCCCCTACATCGCCGTCGTCCCCGTCGTCCTCCCCACGTCCCACTGCCCCGTCCCCTACGCTCCCTCGGTGAGGCCCCGGGCCTCCTCTTCTCTTCCCGTCACCGTCGTCCGTCCCGTCGCGCCGTCCGGGTCCACGAACACCGCCATGGCCACCGCACAGCACCGCCTCCGCCCTCCTCCTCCTTCCCCTGTTCCCTGCTCGCCGTCCCGCACCCGCGCGACCCCGCGCTCGCCTGCGGCCTCGACGGCCCCCGTTGCTGCTCACTGCCGGCGACCCCACCTTCATGCGCGCCCACGCATGGCCTCACCCCCGTTGCCGCTCCGTCTAGTTCCGCTCTGCCATGGCACCCACTCGCCGTCCGCACGTGCCCTGGCCGTGCCGCTCGCTCCGGCCTCGCCTTCCCTCTCCGTGCGCTGCTCCGGCCATCCCCGCCTCCTCTGCACACCGCCCGCAGCCACCACCGCGGTTGTCCTGGCCACTGACCTTGCCAGCCTGAAGCGCCCGCTCGGGCAGTGCCCGAACCGCGCCTGGCGCCCGCCCCTGCGCCCGTTAGCCTGCCCGCTAAGGACCCCTGTGCACATGACAAACGGGGCCCACGCCCAGAACTTCTAAAAATGATATAAACAAAAAATTGAAATTAATTATTTAGTTAATTTATTAGTTAATAAATTAATTAACTTAATTAATCATGTTTAGTAAACCTAATTAACTATTGTTAATTAATTAAACAGTAATTAGTTTAGCTAAATCCTAATTAGTCTAAACGGTGTATGACAGGTGGGTCCCACTGGACCCACACGTCAGTTTGACCAGTCAACACCTCTATTGACTGCTGACGTCAGCAAACACTATTCTGGATAATGTTGAATTAAATTAATTAATTAAATTCTAAAAATGATTTAAAACTTTAGAAAATCATATAAAATAAACCGTAGCTCAGATGAAAATACTTTCTACATGAAAGTTGCTCAGAACGACGAGACGAATCTGAATATGTAGTCAGTTCGTCCGCCACATACCCTAGCACAGCAAACGTGCAACAATCCCCCAACGGTTCGTCTGTCCGAAAACGTTAAACACCGGGAATACTTTCCCGGATGTTTTCCCCCTTCGCTAGTGGCACCTACTACTACGTTAGGTCACCTCTAGCACCGCGTAATGCCATGTTACACTTTGTGGTGCTTTGATTGCTCTGTTATTTATTGTGTTCCCCCTCCGTTATTTCTTTCCGGTAGACCCCGAGGCTGCCGGCGACCCCCAGTTCGACTACGGTGTTGACGACCCCTCCTTCTTGCCAGAGCAACCAGGCAAGCCCCCCCCTTGATCACCAGATATCGCCTATTCTTCTCTATACTGCTTGCATTAGAGTAGTGTAGCATGTTACTGCTTTCGGTTAATCCTATTCTGATGCATAGCCTGTCATTGTTACTACAGTTGTTACCCTTACCTGCTATCCTACTGCTTAGTATAGGATGCTAGTATTCCATCTGTGGCCCTACACTCTTGTCCGTCTGCCATGCTATACTACTGGTCCGTGATCACTTCGGGAGGTGATCACGGGCATATGCTATATACTTTATACTGTTACATTACTTATGATACTGTTCGGAGATGGGGGCTGAAGGGGCAGGTGGCTCCATCCCGGTAGAGGTGGGCCTGGGTTCCCGACGGCCCCCGACTGTTACTTTGTGGCGGAGCGACAGGGCAGGTTGAGACCACCTAGGAGAGAGGTGGGCCTGGCCCTGGTCGGCGTCCGCGGTTACTTCATAATAACACGCTTAACGAGATCTTGGTATTTGATCTGAGTCTGGCCATTTGGTCTATACGCACTAACCAACTACGTGGGAAAGATATGGGCACTCGACGTCGTGGTATCAGCCGAAGCATTCGTGACGTCAGCGACTGAGCGGCGCGCGCCAGATTGGACCGCGTAACGTGACTTCCTTTGTAATGGAGGTTGCTAGGTCTGCTTCCGGCCACCCTCGCAACGTGCAGGTGTGCAATGGGCGATGGGCCCAGACCCCTGGGCCATAGGATTTAGACCGGCGTGCTGACCTCTCTGTTGTGCCTAGGTAGGGCTGCGACGTGTTGATCTTCGAGGCCGGGCATGACCCAGGAAAGTGTGTCCGGCCAAATGGGATCGAGCGTGTTGGGTTATGTGGTGCACCCCTGCAGGGAAGTTTATCTATTCGAATAGCCGTGTCCCTTGGTAAAAGGACGACCCGGAGTTGTACCTTGACCTTATGACAACTAGAACCGGATACTTAATAAAACACACCCTTCCAAGTGCCAGATATAACCTGGTGATCGCTCTCTAACAGGGCGACGAGGAGGGGATCGCCGGGGTAGGATTATGCTATGCGATGATACTTGGTGAACTTACCATCTACTCTCTTCTACATGCTGCAAGATGGAGGTTGACAGAAGCGTAGTCTTCGACAGGACTAGCTATCCCCCTCTTATTCTGGCATTCTGCAATTCAGTCCATCGATATGGTCCCTTTACACATATACCCATGCATATGTAGTGTAGCTCCTTGCTTGCGAGTACTTTGGATGAGTACTCACGGTTGCTTTTCTCCCTCTTTCCCCCTTTCCATTCTACCTGGTTGTCGCAACCAGATGCTGGAGCCCAGGAGCCAGACGCCACCGTCGACGACGACTCCTACTACACCTGAGGTGCCTACTACTACGTGTAGGGTGCTGACGACGACCATGAGTAGTTTAGGAGGATCCCAGGTAGGAGGCATGCACCTCTTTCGATCTGTATCCCAGTTTGTGCTAGCCTTCTTAAGGCAAACTTGTTTAACTTATGTTTGTACTCAGATATTGTTGCTTCCGTTGACTCGTCTTTGATCGAGCACTTGTATTCGAGGCCTCGAGGCCCCTGGCTTGTATTATGATGCTTGTATGACTTATTTATGTTTTTAGAGTTGTGTTGTGATATCTTCCCGTGAGTCCCTGATCTTGATCATACACGTTTGCATGCATGATTAGTGTACGATTGAATCGGGGGCGTCACAAGTTGGTATCAGAGCCGACTGCCTGTAGGAATCCCCCTTCTACACTCCTTGGCCGAAGTCGAGTCTAGTCATTGAAAAAAAAGCTTTTACTAACATGGCTGTGTGGCTTATGGGCCCACGTCGCCATTGGGTGGTGTTAGGATCTTTTGCTCCTCAATCTATACTCCGGGACTCTGATCTCATTACTACTTCCTCCCGGAGAACCCCTCACCCCAGATGATTGCTCCGTGCACCAGAGGAATTCGAAGATACTCTCTGATATTCTCTCGAGACCTTGTGCCTGTCGCTTTTGCAATTCCCTACCACCGAAACTTCCCTATGGTTAAATACTTACACCTGTCGTTCTTACTTTTATTCCCAGTCGATCTTGTTATTGCAAGATACCCCAGGAATACTTTGTGCCTACTGCCTTGCAATTCTTTGCCACCTGAATACCCCTACGAATAAGTTCTCGCACTTATCGAGTATCCGCTCATCCCCAGTTGATTCAACTAATTCACAAAAATCTTCGAAATGCTATTTGAACTTCCGAAAATCCCAAGCAGCCTTTTGCTCTTGAAATTCTTGCTTGCATTATGGATAATCCCATAAGTCTCAGAATCATATTGGCATCCCTTGTCATTATCATTTTGAGTCCGTTGATTCAAAATGTTGCGAATGCTCGCAATCCTCAATCAGATCCTAGAATTCATCCTTTCGGCTCAGACGTGATTTTAAACATGGGCTGAATCTCGACCAATCAAATTGTTGTCGATTTTACCCCTAAGCTTACTCAACTTATCCATCCTTAATCAGAGCGATTGCCTCTGATCCTTTTTTTTGTAAATCATAATTCCTTTACATGTGAGCTTTGAATTAGCCAGTTGTTTCTATACTCCAATGCCTTTGCATTCTTTCTTCTTCTGATTGTGTGTCGATGCTCACATCAGCTCCGTTGTGGACCGTCAGTTCCTTTGTTGGGTTTTATCCAACAACGTCCTTCCTATTCAATCACTTTGGAAGTTCTTTCCCTGATACTTAATGCCATTGGTAAATCCTATTCTCGGATTTGGCCAACCACGCTCTGTTTTCGAGCTGGTGATAATTACTCTCGAAGCTTGTGGTATATGTTTCTAAGATGCCCCAATGGATTGAACCTATGCCTTCCTTAATCTGTGTGAACCCGAAAGTTTTCCAAGGTTCAAACTCCTCTGGTAATTCACCAGGTAGATCTTCGCGCTCAAATCATTTTTAGTAGAGCAGTAAATGATAGGTTAGGCATTGAAGAAGTGGGAGTCGACCTTGAACTTTGTGTTCATGCCCATGGACACGATGTAGAACGTATCATGGAAGCTGCTCATAAAAATAATTACCCCCTTGTTATAAGTTCATCTTCTATCCGTGGTTTGATCATTTATGATTGTGGTTTCGACCATAATTTCTTCCTTTGATTCCATTTCTTGGACAAGTTAAAGTACTTGTCTTCTGCAGTTCATTATACCTGTCCAATCCTTATTCTGATCTACCTTTGAGTATTACCCTCTGGTATCTCGAGAATAACACGGAACTACATAACTTCTTATGAGTTCTTCATCAACTATTATTCTTGCCGATTCCATTTTTCCAACGGGTTTTGAGTTGTTAGAACCCCTCAAGGACACCGACAAGTGAATCGAGTCCGCACTCTGATTCAGTAACTCTTAAGTAATTTTTGTTGCTTACGAGTTTAATAACTTCAAGTCATTCCTAGCCTGATCGGCTATATCATTATCGTGCAACTTTTTAACTGTGCTACCTGGATCTTTTTCCCGGAGCACAATTTTCGACGATGAGCTAAGCTTGCGTCGACTTCCCTCGTCATATCATTTCGCCTTGAACAACAAGCTTGAATTCGAGTTTGTGTCCTACTCATGGTCCCAAGAACATTTCGCTTCATCATTCCTTTGACTTGATGTCATCGCTGACCGATTACATCTCCATGAAACCTCTCGACAGAATTTGTCATGATCATCATCAACATTCTGAGTTCCTCCAGGATATCAATTGAATTCATGATGAGAAATACCATCCTTGCCCCTCGATGATTTGTGTTATCATCGGCAACATTCTTGCTTTCCCTTCAACACAAACTTGTTCATGTCTTGTGTTGTACCTTGAGATCCTTGCTACCCAACTTATGTTATGTTTTACCTTGGAGTATTGCTATCTTTTATGTCAAGAATGTCATGGGAAATTCACCACCCTTAAGAATTCTTGGTACAAGTGATACTTATTAGCATCACCATTCTTTTCTTGGTCCCCGTGTTGTTTCTAACCGGAATACCGACAAATGGTTTGTGATGTGTAAATTCTAAACTTCTAGCAACCCTATTGCTTTGAAGTTATTGGTCTATAGTTTCATTCTACGTCTATGGCTTAATGAATCATCATTCGAACATTGACCGTGCTACCTAGCCCACATTTCAGGTGCACATTTCAACCAATGTTTAACTGTGTATGTTTTCCTCGAGCATACATCATTAAGTCATTTGATCTAGCTAATGTTATCTCCTTGTTCACATAGTTGTGGAAATCCATCTTTTTGGAAATCTCAATGGATTGTCGCTGAGTCAATCAGTCACCTCCTCACCTCTCCTTAATTTAATGGTGAACCCTTGTTCGGAACTCGCTTCCATAGTTCATTTCTCAAGAATCTTACGATGTCTTCTCGTCAATTTGTGTCGCACCTTTTTCTTCTCGGGTATCCTGAGTCTGAGGTATCCTGACACCGATCAGATCTGAATCTCGGTCAGATATGATGGTTGGAACATATATCCAAGAGTTATATCATTGGTCTTTATATGTCCCGATAAGATGATGTGACGCCTAGCACACCTGGCCGGAGGACCTGTTGTTATAGTTTCCTTTTTAGCAAGCTTAGCGATTCTTCCATGAGGAAATCGTAAGACTTATTTTATAAGTTGTTCCTGATGAATCCTTTGTGTATGCAAAGTCCGACCTTTGCTTGAAGACCATGTCAATGCTATCTCGAAGCATGTATGTGGTACTCCTATCATCAATAAGAACATTTGAAGCACAATGCTAAATTTTCCTTATCAATTATCCAAACACCTTTGTATGGGTAATGTCATGAAATTGCTCTCCCATTACCTAAATGGTTTTCTACTTTCTATCCTGTCATGGATATCATGCACTGTTTGTCCCTTGGAAGGTTATACCCCTGAAATATGTGTTTAAGCACATTATCCCTTCCATTGCTGTTTAATCTGGAAATCACATTTACCTTCCATTGTTTGGTTTAACCTTTCTTGTGATCTATATGATCCAAGAAGAAATATTCTCCTGCTTATGTAAACACCTCGGTGTACAATTCTGTCAGTAAGACCCTGTTACTATTGTTGATGACATTCCGGTAACCACCGATGGACGAGAACCTTGCCTGTTGGCCCGCCTCATTTCAACGAGCAGGAAAATGGTTCTCTTCATCCCTCGCCCTAGGTACCAACGTTGTTGCCAGCAAAACTGACAGGCTATCCTCTGACATACCTTGCTATCTTGACCTTGCAAATGTTAGCGCCTTCCTGCTTTTAACCCACATGGTGGGCCCATAACCCACAGTTCCACAGGATCGAAACCTGACTCTCCTGTACACCCTCCTATTTCCAAAGTTATTCCTCGCGCGTGGCCTCATATGTAATTCATGAGCCACCTTCCGAGATATCATCAATTCTGGTATCAGACACAAAACTTATTCCCATTGCTCTGGACCCCTTTTACACTTTGTTTCAGGCATCGAACGATTGCCTACCCGCTTGAAACTTCTCATGGTACCTTCGTACTTTGCTCTCGATATTTTCGTAAGTTTCAGTTCGAGAGTTACTTTCCGCCACCTTCCCTGATGTTAGCTATGAGATAATCAACCTTGCAGCGGTTCGTTCTCCCGGAATACCCCCTTTATTCTTTCGTAAGTACGATGGAGTT
This sequence comes from Aegilops tauschii subsp. strangulata, assembly GCF_002575655.3. NCBI lineage: Eukaryota > Viridiplantae > Streptophyta > Magnoliopsida > Poales > Poaceae > Aegilops > Aegilops tauschii. The sequence goes on from NC_053040.3 coordinate 329,562,088, forward strand.
CCCGAAGAAAGGATGCCTACTTCATCATGATGACCCGAAGCAGAGAAATCAAGACATCAACGAAAGGGATTAACTTCTTCGAGAAGAGTAGCCCAGACCGAGAAGATCCGTTAGAATATCGTAACCAGACCTTTTCCCCTTGCTCCCCTCCTAAATCTCAGGGCAAGATTTCTTGTAGTGGAGGAGAATTGTGACGCCCGGATAGTTAAGCTACAGTGAACCTCCGCTAATGATGCCATGTCACCTCGGTTACTGTTGATAAACTCGCGTCAGTTCAAAACCCAGTTCAAATTTTAAGATAAAGGCAAACATCAAAAGTTTTCAAACTTTAAACAAAAATGTTCGGATTGTGTAAATTATTGCATAGGTAATTATGGTGAATTAAACACATTTTTAGAAAATTCCTAAATACTTTAAAATGAATTAAAACAAAAAAATAAATAAATAAAAAACTAAAACTACAACTAACAAAAAATGGGAACCTCCCCCCCCACGGCCCACTGGCCCAGCTGGCCGGCCAGCCAACCTGGCCCAGCCGCCCCCACTCTCTCCATAACCCCCACGAAACCGTAATCCACACCCCGTCGCCCTACTCCCCACTTCCCCCCCACGTCACCACCTTTTCCCCTCCCGATCCAGATTAGATCGGCATCGACCCCGCGCGCCCGACGCCGCCCCGCCGCCCGTCGTCGGAGCTCCCTCGCCGGACTGCCTCCTCCACCTCGTCGGACTGCCTCCCCTACATCGTCGTCGTCCCCGTCGTCCTCCCCACGTCCCACTGCCCCGTTCCCTACGCTCCCTCGGTGAGGCCCCCGGCCTCCTCTTCTCTCCCCGTCACCGTCGTCCGTCCCGTCGCGCCGTCTGGGTCACCGAACACCGCACAGCACCGCCTCCGCCCTCCTCCTCCTTCCCCTGTTCCCGCTCGTCGACCGCGCCCGCGCCCATGGCCGCGCGCGCACGCGCGCGCCTTCTCTGCCGCTTCCCGCGCGTAGTCCTGCTCGCCGTCCCTCACCCGCGCGACCCCGCGCTCGCCTGCGGCCTCGTCGGGCCCCGTTGCTGCTCTCTGCCGGCGACCTCGCCTTCGTGCGCGCCCGCGCATGGCCTCACCCCCGCTGCCACTCCGTCTAGTTCCGCTCTGCCATGGCACCCGCTCGCCGTCCGCACGCGCCCTGGCCGTGCCGCTCACTCCGGCCTCGCCTTCCCTCTCCGTGCGCCGCTCCGGCCATCCCCGCCTCCTCTGCACACCGCCCGCAGCCACCACCGCGGTTGTCCTGGCCACTGACCTTGCCGGCCTGCAGCGCCCGCTTGGGCAGTGCCCGAACCGCGCCTGGCGCCCGCCACTGCGCCCGTTAGCCTGCCCGCTAAGGACCCCTGTGCACATGACAAATGGGGCCCACGCCCAAAACATCTAAAAATTATATAAACAAAAAAATTGAAATTAATTATTTAGTTAATTAATTAGTTAACAAATTAATTAACTTAATTAATCATGTTTAGTTAACCTAATTAACTATTGTTAATTAATTAAACAGTAATTAGTTTAGCTAAATCCTAATTGGTCTAAATAGTGTATGACAGGTGGGTCCCACTGGACCCACACATCAGTTTGACCAGTCAACACCTCTGTTGACTGCTGACGTCATGATGACATCAGCAAACACTATTCTGGATAATGTTGAATTAAATTAATTAAATAAATTCTAAAAATGATTTAAAACTTTAGAAAATCATATAAAATAAATCGTAGCTCAGATGAAAATACTTTCTACATGAAAGTTGCTCAGAACGACGAGACGAATCCGAATATGCAGTCCGTTCGTCCATCACATATTCCTAGCATAGCAAACATGCAACAATCCCCCTCCGGTTCGTCTGTCCAAAAACGTTAAACACCGGGAATACTTTTCCAGATGTTTTCCCCCTTCGCCAGTAGCACCTACTACTACGTTAGGTCACCTCTAGCACCGCGTAATGCCATGTTACACTTTGTGGTGCTTTGATTGCTCTGTTATTTATTGTGTTCCCCCTCCGTTATTTCTTTCCGGTAGACCCCGAGGCTGCCGGCGACCCCCAGTTCGACTACGGTGTTGACGACCCCTCCTTCTTGCCAGAGCAACCAGGCAAGCCCCCCCTTGATCACAAGATATCGCCTATTCCTTCTCTATACTGCTTGCATTAGAGTAGTGTAGCATGTTACTGCTTTCGGTTAACCCTATTCTGATGCATAGCCTGTCATTGTTACTACAGTTGTTACCCTTACCTGCTATCCTACTGCTTAGTATAGGATGCTAGTATTCCATCTGTGGCCCTACACTCTTGTTCGTCTGCCATGCTATACTACTGGTCCGTGATCACTTCGGGAGGTGATCACGGGCATATGATATATACTTTATACTGTTACATTACTTATGATACTGTTCGGAGATGGGGGCTGAAGGGGCAGGTGGCTCCATCCCGGTAGAGGTGGGCCTGGGTTCCCGACGGCCCCCGACTGTTACTTTGTGGCGGAGCGACAGGGCAGGTTGAGACCACCTAGGAGAGAGGTGGGCCTGGCCCTGGTCGGCGTCCGCGGTTACTTCATAATAACACGCTTAACGAGATCTTGGTATTTGATCTGAGTCTGGCCATTTGGTCTATACGCACTAACCAACTACGTGGGAAAGATATGGGCACTCGACGTCGTGGTATCAGCCGAAGCCTTCGTGACGTTAGCGACTGAGCGGCGCGCGCCAGATTGGACCGCGTAACGTGACTTCCTTTGTAATGGAGGTTGCTAGGTCTGCTTCCGGCCACCCTCGCGCCATAGGATTTAGACCGGCGTGCTGACCTCTCTGTTGTGCCTAGGTAGGGCTGCGACGTGTTGATCTTCCGAGGCCGGGCATGACCCAGGAAAGTGTGTCCGGCCAAATGGGATCGAGCGTGTTGGGTTATGTGGTGCACCCCTGCAGGGAAGTTTATCTATTCGAATAGCCGTGTCCCTCGGTAAAAGGACGACCCGGAGTTGTACCTTGACCTTATGACAACTAGAACCGGATACTTAATAAAACACACCCTTCCAAGTGCCAGATATAACCTGGTGATCACTCTCTAACAGGGCGACGAGGAGGGGATCGCCGGGGTAGGATTATGCTATGCGATGATACTTGGTGAACTTACCATCTACTCTCTTCTACATGCTGCAAGATGGAGGTTGACAGAAGCGTAGTCTTCGACAGGACTAGCTATCACCCTCTTATTCTAGAATTCTGCAGTTCAGTCCATCGATATGGTCCCTTTACACATATACCCATGCATATGTAGTGTAGCTCCTTGCTTGCGAGTACTTTGGATGAGTACTCACGGTTGCTTTTCTCCCTCTTTCCCCCTTTCCATTCTACCTGGTTGTCGCAACCAGATGCTGGAGCCTAGGAGCCAGACGCCACCGTCGACGACGACTCCTACTACACCTGAGGTGCCTACTACTACGTGTAGGGTGCTGACGACGACCATGAGTAGTTTAGGAGGATCCCAGGCAGGAGGCCTGCGCCTCTTTCGATCTGTATCCCAGTTTGTGCTAGCCTTCTTAAGGCAAACTTGTTTAACTTATGTCTGTACTCAGATATTGTTGCTTCCGCTGACTCGTCTTTGATCGAGCACTTGTATTCGAGCCCTCGAGGCCCCTGGCTTGTATTGTGATGCTTGTATGACTTATTTATGTTTTTAGAGTTGTGTTATGATATCTCCCCGTGAGTCCCTGGTCTTGATCGTACACGTTTCCGTGCATGATTAGTGTATGATTGAATCGTGGGCGTCACACTCTGGGCTGGGATACGCAGTGTTCTGGTCTCTTTGATCCGGGGTGCGACAAGCGTTGGTATCAGAGCAGGTCTGGCTGTAGGACACCCTAGTTCGTGCGAGCGTTAGAAAGCGGTAGTATAGAATCCAGTCGGTTTGCTGCATTTGGTTGTTGCATTTGTTTGTCGCATAGCATGCATATAGACTTATTATCTGGTCGCTAACGAATGATCTTGTGAGCGTAGGTCGCATCAGTTTCGATCCACTAATTGCACCCTCCAGCTTTGCATCCCTGCTTCTCGGTGTTTGGTGTCATCTTTGTCCCAGCGGAGTGATGCCGTGGTACCAAGTGTTCCAGACACCATTTGCAGGAGTTATGCTCAGGTATTGTGTTGATATCTTTCAGGCAGCCACCTCTATCGTTTCGATGATAGACATGTTTCTAATCCCCGAATCATGCCTCCCCACTCGCCATTTTGGCAACCCTTACGGATCTCTGCTATCAGGAAAGGGCAATTCCAGTAGGCCTTGTTTTTCACCTCTATCCTACCCTGTCACCCATTCCTTGGACATGTACGATTCCCTTCCGTATGCTTGATGATGATATGGTCATGACCTCTTGCTACATGATCACCAAGTCTGTCCTCACCTCAGTGTCCGTCCAGCTGCAACCGGTGTTAAGCCAGCGCTTGGTGTAGTTTTAATTACACCAACTCCTTTCCACATGTGGATTCACTTTTGTGCACACCGCCACAACATTTTAGAGCGTAGTACCGGAGTTTCCGCGAGATTGGTGTGCTTAAGTATGCATGCATATTATTGTTGCTAGTAGCAGTAGTATGTGATGTTGCTTGAATATGATATTGTTTGTATGCCTTGTGTGTTTTGTTTTAGTCGTTTCTTTTGCTTCTTTCTTTTGGCCCTCGGTGTTGCCTTATTTTCCCTTCTTAAAGTTGCTCATCAACCAACACCGGAGCCAAAGAGTCAGTAAGGAGAAAAATATTTGGAAGCTCAGCTACATTATGGAATTTTCCGCCGACTCCATTATATTGGAAATATTTGGCTTGAATGCAGATGATACCCTGGCTTGATTATCAGCATCAAGTCTACATCAGTATGCACTCTTCAGAACGGTAATAATGAAATCAGCAGGAATACAGCTTTGTGTGCATAATTAACCGTATATTATCAGTCAAAGGTATGCTTCGTATACAAGGTTTGATTCTGTTATGAGTGCAATCTGAAACATGCTATACCCTGGAAGCAAGCCAGAATATGCTATGAATTCATTCCTTGGCAAGAAGGATAGTCAAACAACCTTTTCATACAAGTAAGCGGCAGCAAAAATATTAAGGGGCATATATAAATATGGCATTCATTCTACATGCCACCGAGAGAAGATTCTGGTGTAAGCAACCTCAGTCTTCCCTCGCTAGCTACCAGAAAAGCTTCTAATGCAAGATTCCTTAGCCTTCCTCAGTACGATATGTGGATGACTTCCAGCGCAAGATACTCATGCTTCTTCAATAAGCTACCGCAGAAAGCTTCCGACACAAGGTACTGAGTCTTCCCCAGCAAGTCTTTAAGGGGGGAAGCTTCTGAAGTACGGTACCTAGCCTTCCTCAATAATCCGCCCCGACGAAAGCTTCGGGCACAAGTTATTCAGCCTTCCTCAGCAAGATGCTCTCGATGGCTCCCAACACAAGCTGTCTAATCTTCCTCAGTACGGCACTGGTGCAAGATATTGCACAGTGAGTTGGCAGCATATGGCAGTGCATCAGATCCACAACAGTTTTGTCAGAAGCAAGAATCAGTCCAGAAACAAGTCTGCCTCGGGAATCAGCTACTTATACTATGAGCATGCTGCCAAGTTCTTGCAAGTCATCATTATGAAGTCAAGTGTTTATCAAGGCCAACTTCCTCACACCCGACAAGGTGAAATTGTTAACCCTTATCACCAGCTTGTATGATGGACGACAATAATGAGCTCCGTACAAGCACAAGTGGACCGGGTATATATATTCTATAACCCGAGACACGAACCAGGATAAAGTATGATCACCGGGATAGTACACCCGACAGTACCTATGGTCACACAAAGAATATATGTATGGCCAAGCTCTTTCCAGCAAAGGATCCAGACAAAGCAGCCAATAATGAAGAAGCAAGACCGGCAATACAGGTATGATAATTGTTGCATGACCAACATGGTGCAAATACTCAGGACAGTCTGATTCAGTATCGACCATCATGGATATACACCTAAGGGGGTCTACTACATTTTGGTAAGGACCTCATATCAAGGTAACCCGTTCAACCAATAGTATATGATCAGAATTGTTAGTAGTAAATATCCAAGTCTGTCATGTCAACCAAAGGCCAGCTCGGCAGTTTGATTCCAGCGACCGTGTTAAAGCACCACATGGCCTACTATCCACAGGAAAATACCGACAAAAGGAGTAATCAGGAGGTTGAACAACAGTCTTCCAGCATGTGCCCTCGCATATGGGAATCAGTTAAAGGATAGCCTGTCGTGAATAAGATTCTTCGGCAAGGACCACCGTCAGTCCAGTCTGTGGATACTATCGTTATAAGGTCGTACCCCTTTATGCTAGTCACGACAAGTGACAGTCAAATATTTGGTACGGATCGGATACTCAAGACAGTGGAGCTAGACAAGATAATTCAGGAATCCATGCCATAAGTCAGATTCCGTCAGGAAACACGGTTATGATTCATAGCACTATTTTGAACCCAGAAGGCATGCATCTATTTGAGCAACCCAATGCAAAGAGTAAAACATTTGGTGTCCACCAAGAGAATTTGTTCACAACTTCATGGAATGTTGTCGGTACTGGATGACACACTCAGCTGAGACCACTCTCGGACTTGTGAGAAGGGCATGTATGCCAGTCATGATAACCCATCGCACTCAGCTAAGCCGACATTTATGAAAGAAATTTGAGCCAGTGCAAATATGAACATGTGAGGTAAGACCTGTTAGATTGAGGATATAGTGATGCAAACCACCCCAGAACAAGGCAGTCAAGTCATATGAAATTCAGTGGGAACAATCCATAAAGGAAAAAAGGATACCCGAGTTGGAAACGGTTTCCTTGAGTCAGATATATTCATACTTATTCTCTGAGCAACCAAATATCTAGGACGAGATTTCTTTAAGGGGGGAGGTTTGTCACACCCTGATTTCTGGCCCTTTCTTTTTCTTTTGATTTTCTTTGGATTTTTTATTTGGATTGTTTTCTGTGGCTATGTGATCTTGAAACCTGGAGAGATCACCCTTGATTCCTCTCCTAAGTGGCTCGTCATCCTCAAAAGCCTTCCTAGATCATGTCAGTTACATCCTAGCCCAAATCCCAATATTCTTTTTGTTGGAAATATTCCTTTTCTATTAAAGGAATAGTCCTATTGGCCCTAGGTTGTGAAGCAACCTATATTTCTATCACTCCTAAGATTCCCAAAAAATTCTCTTAAATCGTTTGGGTCATATATTCCTCAAATATGGCAACAAAAATTCCTTTCCATGATAAAAAATAATTCATCAATATTCCTTTTCCTATTTTGTCGAGGGTGGCTTTTTCAGAAGAAAGTGCCACCTATCTTAGCTTGTTTGCCCCCAAACTTTTTGGACACTCTTTCCTATCCATACCATTGCCGCCTATCAAAATTCAACTCAATTTGCCTAGTGAATATTCCTGAGCAATTTTTCAAAGTTTATGTTCAAATAGAGGCCTTGTGAAGGAAGTGCAAGCTAGGCATATCCAAATGAGTTGAAATTTTGCAAGATCCTTAATATTCCAAAATCATGATTCTCCTCCAAATTTGAGCTCATGTCATCACTCTATGTGAGCTCAGCATTAAATCTTGGTTTCTGGTCTGATTTTCAGGTTGTGAAGCAACTATATTTTATATTGCTTCATTATTGCTGAAAATTTACCAGGACATTCTCCTACCCATATAACTGATCTCTACCAAAATTGGGCACATTTCGTATAGCCATTTGCCCTCTGCAACTTTTCCAAGTTTCTAACCAGATTGGAGCTTTGTGAAGCAAGTACCATTTTGGTATTTCCAAATGGTATGAAACTTTTACAGTAGCTTCATATAATCATTTAACTCATCTCCTAAAATTTCAGCTCACCCTAAGCAAGTATGTGAGTGCTACTTCTTGCTTTGTATTTTTGACTAGTGGGGCACTTTCTACAGCAAGTACCATCCAGACAATTCCATTTCGTTTGATTTTTTGCCATCACAGTGTTCTTAGCATGTGATCAAACCAGGCCAAAGACCAAAGTTTATCTCCTGCTCAAGCTCTCTTAGTTCACATCAAACATGTTGTTGCTGCTCTGCTTTCGAGCCAAGTGCATTTCTCTTCTTTACCCCTGCACTTGGTCGTTTCTTTCTTGGCACTCAGGGTAGAACGGTCTATCTCACGGACATGTTTTGACAGCCCAGAGCATGGGCCATGGTCGTATGCATGCGGTGATCACGGAGCAGACGTGCCAAACAACGCGCTCTCAAAACCGCGGCCGCTGTTGTCGTCCGTTCCTTCATCATCTCGATGCATCTCCTTGTCCTAGAGCTTCCTCGTGAGCCTCTGCTTCGCAGTGTGCTCTGCCCCCTCTTGTTTCACCGTCGTCGAGTGCCGGCAGCCGTGCCCGTGACTTGACCACCGCCCCCACCTCCATTGTTGCTTTGTCAGAGCTCTCCCGAGCTCTCTCGAGCCTCCCCACGGCTATATATAGGAGCCCCGAGCCCCTCTGCGCCACGCCGCTCTCTCCCCGGCCCTCCCAACTCACCGGAGTAGCTCTGTCCCCTCTCTGGCTCCGCCGTTCGCCATGGCCGCCTCGGCCCCTTCGTGATTCCAGCGAGCCCAGGCCTCCCCTCCACCTCTAGCCCCCACCAACCTCTCCCCTGCCCGCCGAAGACCCTCCCCCTGCCCTCAGTTCGCCGCCGGAGTGTCTGGGGCCATGTCTTCTTCAAGTTTGGCCGCCACCCCGTGTCCGCGGCCACCACGAGCCGCCGTCGCCCACGCCCCTCTCCGGCAATGCTGCTGCTCTAGGAGGGAGCAGCGCCTTGTCCCACGACTGCTGGTGATCCCAGCTCCGCCAGGGCCGGCCGGAGCAGCCCAGGCCATCGCCGGTCGTGCCTCTATTCCTCATAGCGGGAGCTCAAGCCGCCACCGCTCCGCCAACGGCCGGAGTCGCCGAGCCCATCGCCTCTGCCTCGCCCCTCTCTCTATTTCTGTCGAGCGCAAGGGAGATGGGGACAGAGGAGAGAGAGAGGTGAGGTGGGACCCGCCTTTAAGCCTCTCTACCGCCCGGCCCCGCCCTGCCACGTTAGTTAAGTGGACGCGTATTCTTCCGGATACGTCTTCCCAGCTGGAAAGCATATTTCCCTTCTCCTTCAGCTCAAAGTACGTCTTCCCTGTTCTAAAGGTGTATTCCTGTAAATGTGATTTCTGTTTTTAGCCCACGGGCTTGTTTGTGGAGAAACTTTTATAGATTAGTCCTTGTTCTTCTTCCGTCCGTATCTTCGCGATCCTAACTCCAAATGAGGTGAATCCAAATCTCACGGTTTCGTCTCGTCGAGCCCATCATGTTGGTACCATTTTAATAATCTTTCCACATTATGAAAATGACTATTTTGCCCTTTCCCCAAACAGCCCCTCTTAGAGAGAACAGTTTCCGGTGACTCTTTCCTCGAATGCTTCGCACTTCTCCCCGGTGATTTCTTCCACCCTAGGCAAGCCAAGATAGCCACTTGCTGATGGTATTGTAGTAGCCATGGTTTCCCACTTGAATAATAAATTTTTTGTGCATGTTAATATTTTTTTGAATGCTATATATATGCTCGTGAATTCATGCTTATCTTTATGATATGATCATTTTGCATCTGTTGCATAAATGTTTACCTGCTAGTATTATTACCATGTTAAATTCTAGTAATTCTTTTTTTCGATGCTTGTAGTCATGCTATGTTCATATGAGGGTTATACTTGTGTTATTCATGCTCATTGGTATGCCATGCTCATTTTGCATCTGGAGGATGATTTATTGTTGTTGATATGTTAAATAGTGATGTTGCTCATCCATGCTCATGTTGATATCATGTTCATATGCATCATGCTATTTTATTGTAACTCTGCATCATTTGCATTGAAGTTTAACCAGACATTAATCGAACTTGAACAATTGTTGGCTGAGTCATGGTGCCACGAAATCGAGCTGACCAGTGTAGCCACATTTGCCTTATGGGAAGGCCCTAATGCGGTCTATTGTCATGCCTCTCACCGGTGCCTCCAACTAGGGAAGGTTATGGGCGCGTGCTACCTTGGCCGGGTAGGCGGACATAAGCCTTGTGAGCCCGAGTTTGGTTATGTGCACATGTCCCCGTTTGGGCCGTTTTTGTTTTGCCACGACGGTGGCCGTTGGGTGTCACGAGGTGACATCGGGGCCACCCATGACTTAGCCCAAAGGAGAGTTTATCGGAGTGGCCGGGAGAGTGTCATGCAGTAGATCGATTTTGTCGGAACACCGTTGGTCCACCCGAATGAGAGCACGGGGCCTTGGGTTTCGTAGTGTGGGTACAGTGTACTAACCTCTGTAGAGTGTGTATAATCTATCGATAGCCGCGCCGCGGATATGGGCCCAGTTCATAGTAGGTCACACTATGGGTCAACAGTAATAGTAACCTAACTAATGAACAACCCTGGTTCAATGAGGAAAGGAGTTGGTTGATCTTTATGTGATCGTGAGAGGATCACAGTGGTATCGTGGATACCCAAGCTGGTTGATGTTTGTGGTGTTAAGCGATAATCATAGGTAAGGATCAAGCTCCTTTGTGGTCATGTAATGATTACTACGGTATTGTTAATACCAAGCTTGATTTGATCCTGAGGTGATTGTGTGATGTCCACGATGGTAAGTGGTACATGTGGTGGTTACAAAGTAACCTCCGAGCAGAGTAAGTTGGTTCTTGATATGTTTAACTTGCTGCATGTTAATATCATCCTGTGCATACCATGAGTAGCTTTGCCATGCTATTTTCATATGATGCTAGATGTGTTATGTTCAACGTGTAAATGTCGTGCTCATCTAATGTTGTTATAGTGATATCATGCTTATCATTGTTTTACCTGTAAATGCCATGATGTTGTTTGTATTGATTGCTTTTGGTTGCTGTGAGCTTGCGTGTACATTCAAAGTACTTACTTGGCGTGCCATGCTAGATTGCAGGTCATGCCATGTTTTCTTGATTGACAAGGATCCCGGGTTTGCGAGCTAGGATAAGCATTCCAGCCAGAGTCCCTACGGGGTGGAGTCCATCGCTCTCGTTGTTGTTCCGCTGCTAGAAGATATCCCAGTGCTATGAGTTGTTCTATTGCTAGCATAGAGCATCCTGGGCAGGCGTAGTGTCGCTGTGCTGATGTAATTCCCTGTTATATCGGGACCTTGGTACCCATACTCTTTGTAATAAGAGCTGATTTGTTCTATGCCAAGCAGTGCCATATTCCAGAAGACTTGATCTCTGGGCTGGGATACGGGGTGTTCCAGTCTCTCTGAGCTGGGGTGCCACATCCAATCCATCTACTCCTAGTCTCTGCGCAACACTGCTCACTCCAATCCAGGAACAAGACCAAGTGACCAGAAGCCACAAGCACCTATGGCATCGAGGGACGCGAGCGGCAGTCGGCTGTGCCAGATCGTCCAAGACGCCGGCATGCGGCCGCGCACCACACAACATTTCCGAACGGTGCTGGCGACCGTCGGCGTCATAGCCCTCTTCAACGCCGGCTTCACCTCTCGCATGAGTGATATGATGGTCCGCTCCATCCGCGAGTTCACCGCCCACTGGTGTGCGTTGGTCCTAAACAAACAGTTTTTAACCCCTTTCCGCGACGGCATTTGGAACCTTCGCCAAGTGAGTGTGGGCAATAGGGGGGTCCTTCCCACACGACCCAGAAACCGTCGGGGATATGCCCTCTTGGCACACACGTTCGGCAAAATGAGGTCGTGTGCGACCGACGAGCGTTGATACGTCTCCAACGTATCTATAATTTTTGATTGTTCCATGCTATTATATTCTCTGTTTTGGATGTTTAATGGGATTTATTATACACTTTTATATTATTTTTGGGACTAACCTATTAACCAAAGGCCCAGTGCAAATTGCTGTTTTTTTGCCTATTTCAGTGCTTCGCAGAAAAGGAATATCAAACGGAATCCAAACGGAATGAAACCTTCAGGAGAGTGATTTTTGGAACAAACGTGATCCAGAGGACTTGGAGTGGACGTCGAGAAAGAAGCAAGGAGGCCACGAGGCAGGGAGGCGCGCCTGCCCCCTAGGCGCGCCCCCACCCTCGTGGGCCCCTCGCAGCTCCACCGACCTACTTCTTCCTCCTATATATATCCATATACCCCGAAAACATCCAGGAGGACCACGAAACCCTATTTCCACCGCCGCAACCTTCTGTACCCGTGAGATCCCATCTTGGGGCCTTTTCCGGCGCTCCGCCGGAGGCGGAATCGATCACGGAGGGCTTCTACATCAACACCATAGCCTCTCCGATGATGTGTGAGTAGTTTACCACAGACCTTCGGTTCCATAGTTATTAGCTAGATGGCTTCTTCTCTCTCTTTGGATCTCAATACAAAGTTCTCCTTGGTTCTCTTGGAGATCTATTCGATGTAATTCTTTTTGCGGTGTGTTTGTCGAGATCCGATGAATTGTGGGTTTATGATCAAGATTATCTATGAACAATATTTGGTTCTTCTCTGAATTCTTATATGTATGATTTGTTATCTTTGCAAGTCTCTTCGAATTATTAGTTTGGTTTGGCCTACTAGATTGATCTTTCTTGCCATGGGAGAAGTGCTTAGCTTTGGGTTCAATCTTGCGGTGTCCTTACCCAGTGACAGCAGGGGCAGCAAGGCACGTATTGTATTGTTGCCATCGAGGATAAAAAGATGGGGTTTATATCATATTGCTTGAGTTTATCCCTCTACATCAGTCATCTTGCCTAATGCGTTACTCTGTTCTTATGAACTTAATACTCTAGATGCATGCTGGATAGCGGTCGATGTGTGGAGTAATAGTAGTAGATACAGAATCGTTTCGGTCTACTTGTCGTGGGCGTGATGCCTATATACATGATCATGCCTAGATATTCTCATAATTATGCACTTTTCTATCAATTGCTCGACAGTAATTTGTTCACCCACCGTAATACTTATGCTATCTTGAGAGAAGCCACTAGTGAAACCTATGGCCCCCGGGTCTATTCTCCATCATATAAGTTTCCAATCTATTTTTACTTTGCAATCTTTACTTTCAATCTATACCATAAAAATACCAAAAATATTTATCTTACTATCTCTATCAGATCTCACTTTTGCAAGTGGCCGTGAAGGGATTAACAACCCCTTTATCGTGTTGGTTGCAAGGTTCTTATTTGTTTGTGTAGGTACGAGGCGACTTGTGTGTAGTCTCCTACTGGATTGATACCTTGGTTCTCAAAACTGAGGGAAATACTTACGCTACTTTGCTGCATCACCCTTTCCTCTTCAAGGGAAAAACCAACGCAAGCTCAAGAGGTAGCAAGAAGGATTTCTGGCGCTGTTCCCGGGGAGTCTACGCACAAGTCAAGACATACCAAGTACCCATCACAAACTCTTATCCCTCGCATTACATTATTTGCCATTTGCCTCTCGTTTTCCTCTCCCCCACTTCACCTTTGCCTTTTCTTCGCCTTTTCCCGTATGTCTTTTTGTTTGTGTTTCCATGTGCCTTCTATTTGCTTGCATCTTTGCTTGCTAAAAATCTATTGATATGGATCCACTTAAAGTGTTCTACTTGGATCATCTTCGATCCTTATGCGCTCGTGCTGAAACCCCAACTAGCCTAGTTGATGGGAAATCTTTAGATGAGCATGCTCATTTTGTGCGTCACCGTTTGTCTGAAAAAGGGAGATTCTTATGGGATCAAATAAACAGATTGCTGTGTTATGCTTGGAATCTTTGTGAAATTTATGATTTCACTGGTTGCTCTAAGAACCCTAAAAACACCTTCCCTACCTATGTGAGTTTAATGAAAATGAAATCTTATCTTCTTATGCAAAGGGTGTTTATAATTACTATGATATCGAACAAAATTGAAGAATTTATTTCTTTTAAGGGTGCTTATGAAGTTGCTTCTTTTATTGAAAAGTATGATATTACTCTCTACGAATCTGAAAATTTTGACATACTTAAATATTGCTATGAAAACTATGCTCATAATGTCTATGTCAAAGAATTTATTGAGAGAATGACCGTTGCTTTGGAAGAAAATAATGATATGAATGAATCTATAGATAATGATGATTCCGATGATTTGATTGAAATATCCCTTGATGAACATGATGCTTGCTATTCTTGTGGCCATGATGCCAATATTTATGAAGATGAATTTGCTATAGTTCCTTACGTTAAACATGAGATCGTTGCTATTGCACCCATACTTGGTAGTTCCTTTGATGAAAAGCATGATTGCAATGATTTTATTATAAATTCTCTTGATGCCAATTGTGTTAATAATATGCAAAACCCTAAGCTTGGGGATGCTAGTTTTTCTATGTCTACTATTTGTTGCAATGATCATGATTGGGGTGATTCTTTTTATGATCTTGAAAATTTATTCAAGCCCCATGATGAATATGAGATTGATATTAGTGTTTGCAATTGTATTGAAAGTGGGTTTGGAAGAGTGTCAACTTTAGATCCCACATATTTGGAGAATGTTCAATCTTATGAAATTTTTGATAAAAGTGGGTTTGGAGAGGTCATGACTTTAGTTAATGTTAATCCCACTATTTTGGAAGAGTGTCAACTTCGCACGCATGTGGATCGGGTTGAAAATATTTTATGTGATAGCTATTTTGTTGAATTTTCTTATGATCCCACATGTAATTATTATGAGAGAGGAAAATATGGTTGTAGAAATTTTCATGCTACTAAATTACCTCTCGTTATGTTGAGATTGCTATTGTTTCTTTCCACTTCCTTGCATATGCTAGTTTTTGCTTGCTATGATAATTTGTTTGCCTATAATATGCCTATGCATAGGAAGTATGTTAGACTTAGATGTGTTTCTCACGTGTTTTATGATGCTCTCTTTGCGCTTCAATTCTTGTCTTTCATGTGAGCATCATTAAAATTATCAATGCCTAGCTAGGGGCGTTAAACGATAGCGCTCGTTGGGAGGCAACCCAATTTTATTTTTGTTTCTTGCTTTTTGGTTCTGTTTAGCAATAAATATTTGATCTAGCCTCTGGTTAGATGTGGTTTTATTTTTTAATTAGTGTTTGTGCCAAGTAAAACCTATAGGATCTTCTTGGATGATAGTTATTTGATCTTGCTGAAAAAGTTAGAAACTTTCTGCTCACGAAAACAATTGTTAAAAATCACCAGAACGTGATAAAATAATGATCCAATTGCAGTAGATCAATAAACAAATTATCTAGGTCTTCCTATTTTGGTAGAGTTTACTGAGTTACAGAAGTTTGCGTTAGATACAGATTACTACAGACTGTTCTGTTTTTGACAGATTCTGTTTTTCGTGTGTTGTTTGCTTATTTTGATGAATCTATGGCTAGTGTCGGAGGGTATGAACCATAGAGAAGTTGGAATACAGTAGGTTTAAAACCAATATAAATAAAGAATGAGTTCATTACAGTACCTTTAAGTGGTGGTTTGTTTTCTTTCACTAACGGAGCTCACGAGATTTTCTGTTGAGTTTTGTGTTGTGAAGTTTTCAAGTTTTGGGTAAAGATTTGATGGATTATGGAATAAGGAGTGGCAAGAGCCTAAGCTTGGGGATTCCAAAGGCACACCAAGGTAAAATTCAAGGACAACCAAAAGCCTAAGCTTGGGGATGCCCCGGTAGGCATCCCCTCTTTCGTCTTCGTCTATCGGTAACTTTACTTGATGCTATATTTTTATTCACCACATGATATGTGTTTGGCTTGGAGCGTCTTGTATGATTTGATTCTTTGCTTTTTAGTTTACCACAATCATCCTTGATGTACAAACCTTTTGGGAGAGACACACATGAATCGAAATTTATTAGAATACTCTATGTGCTTCACTTATATCTTTTGAGCTAGATAAATTTTGCTCTAGTGCTTCACTTATATCTTTTAGAGCACGGTGGTGGTTTTATTTTATAGAAATTGTTGATCTCTCATGCTTCACTTATATTATTTTGAGAGTTCTATAGAACAGCATGGTAATTTGCTTTGGCTATACAATTAGTCCTAATATAATAAGCATCCAAGTTGGACATAATAAAAACTTTCATAAAAAGTGCATTGAATACTATGAGAAGTTTGATACTTGATGATTGTTTTGAGATATGGAGATGGTAATATTAGAGTTGTGCTAGTTGAGTAGTTGTGAAATTGAGAAATACTTGTGTTGAAGTTTGCAAGTCCCGTAGCATGCACGTATGGTAAACGTTGCGTAACAAATTTGAAGCATGAGGTGTTCTTTGATTGTCATCCTTATAAGTGGCGGTCGGGGACGAGCGATGGTATTTTCCTACCAATCTATCCCCCTAGGAGCATGCGCGTAATGCTTGGTTTTCGATGACTTGTAGATTTTTGCAATAAGTATGTGAGTTCTTTATGACTAATGTTGAGTCCATGGATTATACGCACTCTCACCCTTCCATCATTGCTAGCCTCTTCGGTACCGTGCATTGCCCTTTCTCGCCTTGAGAGTGGTGCAAAATTCGCCGGTGCATCCAAACCCCGTGATACGATACGCTCTATCACACATAAACCTCCTTATATCTTCCTCAAAACAGCCACCACACCTACCTATTATGGCATTTCCATAGCCATTCCGAGATATATTGCCATGCAACTTTCCACCGTTTCATTTATTATGACACGCTTCATCATTATCATATTGCCTTGCATGATCATGTAGTTGACATCGTATTTGTGGCAAAGCCACCATGCATAATTTATCATACATGTCACTCTTGATTCATTGCCCATCCCAGTACACCGCTAGAGGCATTCATATAAAGTCATATTTTGTTCTAGCATCGAGTTGTAAACATTGAGTTGTAAATAAATAGAAGTGTGATGATCATCATAAATAGAGCATTGTCCCAAATAAAAAAAATAAAAAATAGAAAGGCAAAAAAAGGCCCAAAAAAAGAGAAATAAAAAGGGACAATGCTACTATCCTTTTTTTCCACACTTGTGCTTCAAAGTAGCACCATGATCTTTATGATAGAGAGTCTCTTGTTTTGTCACTTTCATATACTAGTGGGAATCTTTCATTATAGAACTTGGCTTGTATATTCCAACAATGGGCTTCCTCAAATGCCCTAGGTCTTCATGAGCAAGCAAGTTGGATGCACACCCACTTAGTTTCTTTTGTTGAGCTTTCATACATTTATAGCTCTAGTGCATCCGTTGCATGGAGATCCCTACTCCTTGCATTGACATCAATTCATGGGCATCTCCCTAGCCCGTTGATTAGCCTCGTCAATGTGAGACTTCCTCCTTTTTTGTCTTCTCCATATAACCCCCATCATTTATATTCTATTCCACCCATAGTGCTATATCCATGGCTCACGCTCATGTATTGCGTGTAAGTTGAAAAAAGTTTGAGATTACTAAAGTATGAAACAATTGCTTGGCTTGTCATCGGGGTTGTGCATGATGAGAGCATTTTTGTGTGACAAAAATGGAGCATGATCAAACTATATGATTTTGTAGGGATGAACTTTCTTTGGCCATGTTATTTTGAGAATACATAATTGCTTAGTTAGTATGCTTGAAGTATTATTATTTTTATGTCAATATAAAACTTTTGTCTTGAATCTTTCGGATCTGAACATTCATGCCACAATAAATAAAATTACATTGAAAATTATGTTGGGTAGCATTCCACATCAAAAATCCTGTTTTTATCATTTACCTACTCGAGGACGAGCAGGAATTAAGCTTGGGGATGCTTGATACGTCTCCAACGTATCTATAATTTTTTATTGTTCCATGCTATTATATTATCTATTTTGGATGTTTAATGGGCTTTATTATACACTTTTATATTATTTTTGGGACTAACCTACTAACCAAAGGCCCAGTGCAAATTGCTTTTTTTTGCCTATTTCAGTGCTTCGCAGAAAAGGAATATCAAACGGAATCCAAACGGAATGAAACCTTCAGGAGAGTGATTTTTGGAACAAACGTGATCCAGAGGACTTGGAGTGGACGTCGAGAAAGAAGCAAGGAGGCCACGAGGCAGGGAGGCGCGCCTGCCCCCCTAGGCGCGCCCCCACCCTCGTGGGCCCCTCGCAGCTCCACTGACCTACTTCTTCCTCCTATATATATATCCATATACCCCGAAAACATCCAGGAGCACCACGAAACCCTATTTCCACCGCCGCAACCTTCTGTACCCGTGAGATCCCATCTTGGGGCCTTTTCTGGTGCTTCGCCGGAGGCGGAATCGATCACGGAGGGCTTCTACATCAACACCATAGCCTCTCCGATGATGTGTGAGTAGTTTACCACAGACCTTCAGTTCCATAGTTATTAGCTAGATGGCTTCTTCTCTCTCTTTGGATCTCAATACAAAGTTCTCCTTGATTCTCTTGGAGATCTATTCGATGTATTTCTTTTTGCGGTGTGTTTGTCGAGATCCGATGAATTGTGGGTTTATGATCAAGATTATCTATGAACAATATTTGGTTCTTCTCTGAATTCTTATATGTATGATTTGTTATCTTTGCAAGTCTCTTCGAATTATCAGTTTGGTTTGGCCTACTAGATTGCTCTTTCTTGCAATGGGAGAAGTGCTTAGCTTTGGGTTCAATCTTGCGGTGTCCTTACCCAGTGACAGCAGGGGCAGCAAGGCACGTATTGTATTGTTGCCATCGAGGATAAAAAGATGGGGTTTATATCATATTGCTTGAGTTTATCCCTCTACATCATGTCATCTTGCCTAATGCGATACTCTGTTCTTATGAACTTAATACTCTAGATGCATGCTGATAGCGGTCGATGTGTGGAGTAATAGTAGTAGATGCAGAATCGTTTCGGTCTACTTGTCGCAGACGTGATGCCTATATACATGATCATGCCTAGATATTCTCATAATTATGCACTTTTCTATCAATTGCTCGACAGTAATTTTTCACCCACCGTAATACTTATGTTATCTTGAGAGAAGCCACTAGTGAAACCTATGGCCCCCGGGTCTATTCTCCATCATATAAGTTTCCAATCTATTTTTACTTTGCAATCTTTACTTTCAATCTATATCATAAAAATACCAAAAATATTTATCTTATTATCTCTATCAGATCTCACTTTTGCAAGTGGCCGTGAAGGGATTGACAACCCCGTTATCGCGTTGGTTGCAAGGTTCTTATTTGTTTGTGTTGGTACGAGGCGACTTGTGTGTAGTCTTCTACTGGATTGATAACTTGGTTCTCAAAACTGAGGGAAATACTTACGCTACTTTGCTGCATCACCCTTTCAAGGGAAAAACCAACGCAATCTCAAGAGCTAGCAAGCGCTCAAATACGAAAATACATACAGTAGAGCTAAAAAATACAATTATACGGCGAAATTGTTTCCAGTCACAAGTACATCCCACACAGTCAGTCCCCGCTAAACATTTCCGTTCGTATGCACATCCCACACAGTCGCTCCAAGGAAAATGTTTCCGTTCACAGGTACATCATCACAATTTTTCCCGTTAAATCGTTTGTGTTATTGAATGTATCACACACGGTCCATAGAAGAAACTGTGTGGCAAAGGCTGTCCATCACACACAGTTTTTATGTGGTAAACGTTTGCGCAAGGTGGCCTAACGCAAATAGTTTTCAAGAGAAAGTTGTGTGTGATTGTTCATTGATCCAACACGGTTTATTCCTAGAAACTGTGTGCGTTTCCTGAGGTCATCGCCCACGGTATTTTTTAACCACCGTTTGCAATAGCAAAACCCAATTAGCAGGCTAATTCGCGATTAGCAGGCTAATTATCCGATTATTCATAATCTAATTGACATTTCATATTAAGCACACAATATATTTCATTTCCATATAAGGAAGCAGAATTTCATAATTGAAATACATCAGAGTACAACATGATATAACTTTAGCACTCAGCTACCCCATTACACAACTGCACCAACAGCAAGTTCCACATGCAACATGTAGAACCTTTCGAAATTAGCACCATAGAAGGTATATAGACAGATGCATCTCATCTGGAAAACTGCTGAAGCAGAAGGTGAATATTGAGCCTTCATTCATGTTGAAGGTCTTTGCAACTTTAGGCCAGTGCCTGTGGATGATTGACCGTTCGTCCTTTGTCCTCTTCAGGAACACTTCAATATTGAACTGTGGGTGTTGTATGAAAACCTTCCTCCTCCTGACCAGAGAGGTGGTTTGAGAGGTAATCATCAGTGAACTGCTTTGGAAAGGCCTGAAAACAAGGATGTGCATAAATATTTTCTCTATATTGGAAATGGGGCAAAGGAATAAAAAAAGGCAACGTATAATAGTTAGTACCATCTTGTAGTGAACTGATGTCTTCTTCATTGTGACAAAGATCTTGTTGTTTTTTGTCGCTAATTTCTTTATCCTAACAATCTTTCTGAGTTTCTGGATTTGATTGATATTCATGGACAACTCATTTCCCCATATGCAAAAAGGGTCGAACAGTGGGTAAAACCTCTGACAGCAGGACCTACATGTGCAAGACCAAATTGTTAAAAACCTAAATATTAGAATGGTTCCTGCAATTGCACAATAATATGCTATTAGACAACGGACCATGCACGTGCTAACCTCGATTGTAAACCTCAGTGCTTCCCATTGTTTCCCTGCAACACATATAAGGTAGTTAGTCATCAGGTTAAATAAGGGTTCGCATGCTATCAGTAAAATATGTTGATGAAAAATAATCACATTGCAGATTCATCAGATTAATTCAAGCCACACGGAAAACCCATTTATCCAAACCAAGCATGATTAAGAACTAGGAAATATAGCACTTGTATATGTTTCTCATGTATTAAGTGCAGCCAAATTCGATTTATTCCTCACATGCACAACAATACAAAATTCTACCCACGACAATTGGACATCGCATTGCAGAATTGAACCAAGCAGTTAACTAAACACCACAACAAATGAACCAAACATTAACTGAGCACCACATTGCACTATATAACATAGTCCTAATAGAAGATCAGACAGTTAACCAAACAGTTAACTACAGCCAATTGTAGCAATTGTATTTGTTTCTCATGTATTTACTATAGCCAAATTCAATTTGTTCCTCACATGGTATACAATAACAGAATGCACCCACAATTTTGTAAAGATAAATTCGATTTATTTTTCACATGGAAGACAATACAAAATTGCAGCCTCAAGAATTGAACATCACATTTGCAAAATTGAACCAAACAGTTAACTGAAGACGACAACTAATTAACAAAACAGTTAATAAGTGAGCACCACACTGCACGACATATAGAACATATACACTAGAGCAACAGATTGCATGGTAAAGTTAGATAGAACAATTCACTAGAATTTGTGAAGGAAAGGCAGGAGCAGCACTCGCAACGGGTAAACCGAGCATGCTTAACCGGCGTAGCTAGCAAATGGCAAGGTGCTCCTTCAAGATTTGGGGGTCGACACGAATGACAGCCATTGCGACCTCATCCGCGCGTGCGGCCGCGATTTGCTTCTCCGCTGCCAAATGCTCCTTGAGGTCCTGGCTATACTGCGTGCACCATGGCTTAGGCCGACGCTTATTTGGTGGAGGGGTCGGTGATTTGGGTGGAAGGTGTCGTGCTCGCGCCAGCGGTCGGGGCATGTGGGATGTGGAAGGAGGAGGAGGATGGGGGTCGGGTGTGGATTACCTGCCTGGATAGAGGAGGCCGAGCAGCGTGAAGGAGGGTCACCTACGAGGAGGCGGCGTTGCAAGCAAGGAGTGAAGGTTTCAACTTGGAAAGGAAGGTGGAAAGAGGGGAAATGTGGATTTTGGTAAGGGGGAGGGGGCGGGGAGGTAGATATTTCCGCGGAAGCCGAAAATTTGGAATCGCTTCAGCGAAAAAACTGGCGTGCAAAGTGTCATCAGCCACGGTCCCTTATTCAGAACTGTGTACGATATGTGGACATCACAAACGATTCAGATAGCTTAACCCGTGTGTGATGAGTTTGAACGTCAAAAGTTTTGGTTCGAATTTCCATGGTTACAGTGGTCATCCACGTCATTGCATAATTTGGGTACACAAAGGAGACTACAACACACCCACACTTCTTAATCGAGCAAGTTCAGCAATTAAATAGAGCTAGCTGACCTAAACATTACTCTAACAAATTAAAGATCAGCGCTCTTAATTAAACAAAACAAAGAGTACTACTACGGTTGGTGCTCGTCGATCTCCGCCGTCGCCTCCATGTCCAGCTCGCGCCCGACGGTCTCCTAGGGAAGGGGCTCCATGGCATCCATCACACCATACTCGGCAAGCATCTTGCCATCCGCATCCGCCGTCTCTTTGGAAAAGGCCGCCACGAGCTGGGTGTGGGCGGACGCGATCTGGGCTTGGACGGGCTCCGTCGTCGCAAGGTATGCGTCGGAGGAACGGACGGCTGCTCGAACGCTCTCGGCGATTGCCAGCTCTTCGGCCGTGGGTTGCCGACCATTGTCAGAGAAGCTTCATTCGATTTGTGTGGTGACCGCCAGGAGCTGGGTGTGGGCGGCCTCGACATGGTCGTGGGAGGCCTCCATCAGGGCTAAGGCCGCCGTTGCAGAACGGACAACTGTTGTGTCACTCTCGCCAGTTGCTATCCCCGAGGCAGATGTTGCTGCCGCCACCTGAGAAGCAACAGCGGCCATTTGGGCTGCCTTTACCGCCCGGTCGTAGATTGCGGCCGCGCTCATGCACCTTGTTAGCACGCGCATGGCGACTGCGGTCGCGCTCTCGCCGGAGTGGGCCATCGAAGTTGCCCTCACGACGCGGGTCCACGTGCCCATCTTTCACCGGCGACGATTGAACAGTGAAATGATATTTGGGGAGCGAGCTAGTGTGCTGGAGACGCCGGCTGTGGACTGTAGCCGACGCACCTTCTCGCGTAAGCCATAGGCGTACTATACACCGACGGTGCTCCAGGATATTTTGTGCTGCATCTCACACGATTGCTGATAATAAACTGTGTGTGATCTACTTGATTTTTCATCTTGATTTGAATTACATAATGGGGTCACAGCGGCAATGGACGGTGTTTGAATTGCTAGACCTTTTATTTGGAGTGAACATGCAACTATATGTGTGCCGTAAAAGAATTGGAATTATTCAGGGTTCATTTGAACATTTTATACATTAAATTGCTTTTCTAGCCATTTCAGGTGAACAATTCAAATTTGAACTACATGCACATGCTCTAGTGCATACAAATTGGTTGAGAAATCAAATCTGTGTCCTTGGGTGCATGCTTATAGGTCCCATGCAAGAAATGGGAATGAATTTCAAACACCAGGGCACCGTTGATTGCCGGCAAAACATTGAGATGCCTGGTTTTTAAATTCTAGTAAATCAAGAACTCGTCTGAAATTCATGAAACTTGGCATGCTATCATGGAGCGGCATCAACATGCCGTGGTACAAATTTTGTCCCATTTGGGGCAGGTTTGGGTATATGCTTCTCACAAACCGGAGCTTCTCACAACAAGCATGATGGTTTTCGGTAGGGAGCGTCCCACCTTTGGGGACGAAACGATATCCATTGCCTCTTATTGCTTTCAAATTTTTTTCTCGTGTCAACATAGAACAACAGGAGTGTTGTGTGAATTTTTGTGATTTTTCAGGGTTCGTTTGGACATTTTTATGCATTAATTGAGTTTTCAATGCATTTATGTGCATAATTCAAATTTGAACTACATGCACATGCTCCAGTGCACATAAATTGGGTGAAAAATCAAATCTGTGTCCTTGGGTGCATGCTTAGGTCCCATGCAAGAAATGGGAATGAATTTCAAACACCAGGGCACTGTTGATTGCCGGCAAAACATTGAGATGCCTGGTTTTTAAATTCTAGTAAATCCAAAACTTGTCTGAAATTCATGAAACTTGGCATGCTATCATGGAGCGGCATCAACATGCCGTGGTACAAATTTTGTCCCATTTAGGGCAGGTTTGGGTATATGCTTCTCACAAACCGGAGCTTCTCACAACAAGCATGATGGTTTTCGGTAGGGAACGCCCCACCTTTGGGGACGAAATGTTATCCATTGCCTCTTATTGCTTTCAATTTTTTTTCTTGTGTCAACATAGAACAACAGGAGTGTTGTGTGAATTTTTGTGATTTTTTGGGGTTCGTTTGGACATTTTTATGTATTAACTGAGTTTTCAATGCATTTATGTGCATAATTCAAATTTGAACTACATGCACATGCTCCAGTGCATATAAATTGGTTGAAAAATCAAATTTGTGTCCTTGGGTGCATGCTTATGTCCCATGCAAGAAATGGGAATGAATTTCAAACACGAGGGCACCGTTGATTACTGGCAAAACATTGAGATGCCTGGGTTTCTAAATTCTAGTAAATCCAAAATTCTGTTAACCATTCACATGACGCCACGTGTCTTGATTTTAATGGCTGTAGGAGGTGCCGTTCGGATAGATGCTTAACCTTGACTCAATGGGAGGCCAGCGAGCGCCATCCGGTGCGCAGGCTGACCGAGAGGCGTGCAAGCTGTCCTCGAGTGCGCAGGCTCACGGGGAAGCGTGCGAGCTGTACGCTGCGCACGCTCACTGGGAAGCGAGCCCTTTGACTTCCATGGCCGCCCGCCTTGCTCGCATTCTCTCCATTAATGGTGCCCAGCCGCAGTTTAATTCGCTTTTTAAATATAAAACACTCATCGCAAACGTTTCAGTTAGAACACCCGTATGCAAACCGACAGCTTCCCCAGGAAGCCAAGAGAAAATGTGCCGAGCAGGATTTCTGCAGCTCTTGATCGCAAACGTTTTAGATAGAACACCCGTTTGCAAAGTGAGAGCAGCGCAGGATTTGTGCATCCCTTCAACGCAAACGGTTGTTTTGGATGACCCGTGTGCAACCACGTACAAACAATTTGGTAAGATTTGTCAATCCTTGTAACACTGCGATTTGTCAAAATATGAAACTAAAAATCACTAGCAGTATCTAATTTTTACAACTAAAATTCAGTAATTAAGCATAGAGTTCATTCATAGATTAAGCAGTCGTTCTTAATTTATACAAACAGTTCAACTCGACAGCTTAACCCACCAAACTTTTCCCCAATTGTTGCCAACCATGTACTGAAATAGCTAGTTCAACAATATATACTAGCTAATTTTAAGTACGTTGTACAGTTCCACCACATCTATAGTCAGATGAACCGAACAAAATAGCCCCTAATTACTACTACCACTACTACTACGGAGGGGCTTTGTACTACTTTCGGCTGCCTCTCCTCTGCTGAGCGCGCTCAGTAAGAGGCGGAGGAGGAGGAGGAGCCTACCGACGAGCTGGGCAATCGCAATGCGGTGCCTGCCTCTAATGTAGCTTCAGCGACACTCACCTCGAACGCCCTCTGCTGCTCCAGACGACCCCTCTCGAAGCGGTGGTTCTCCTCGTAGATCTCCTGATTCCTCACCTTTGAGGCGGCGTGTGCCGCGGCCACGGCGGCGGTAAGGCTCTTTGCGTGCCCAATGAGGCGCTCCTCCTCCTCCCACAGAAACTCGGTGTAGCACGCAAGGTCGCTGACGCACGTGCGGGCATCCACCTCCGCCTCCCGCCTTCGGGCGGCGGTGGTGAAGCGGGTGATTACCCCGGCGGTCGACGGTGGGCTGGCGGCCATGGCGGCCAACGACGGGGTGGCGGCCACGACCACCACCTCCCGCCTTCGGGCCGCGGTGGCGGAGCGGGTGATGGCCACAGTGGTCGGCAGTGGGGTGGCGGCCACGACGGCCACCTCCCGCCTTCGGGCCGCGGCGGCGCAGCGGGCGATGGCCCTGGCTTTCGACGATGGTGTGGCGGCAACGGCGGCCGGCAACAGCTGCCGACGGGCACCAGCGGTGGAGCGTGTGGTGGGTGTTCCGCGCACACCCAACAGGGACGCCACGTGCACTACACTACGTCGGGGACTGCGCCGCCGCCGCGGTGTAGCCTCCCAGCGGGAGCTGTCCTCTGATGATGGCGGAGTGGCTGAGCGATGACGACGGACCGGTACCATTGGCGATTGTGGGAGAAGCAGACGAGATAAGCTACAGGGATGGAGGGGAAAATGCAACGCAGGACTCGACGGTCGTGAGGATTTTTATAGCAGGCCGGTAAGCATTGGGATTTTGGGGGATTTCACCGAGTCGGGCGGGAAGCTTGCGCGGGAACCTGCGAGGTTGCGCGGGAACAGGCTCACCGACGATTCATTGGCGCCGCCATTTGGGAAAAAGAACGCCCCCGCGCGCTGCGCAAGCTTGTGTTGTAAGCCGTCTGCTGCAGCGGGGTGACAAGACGTGCGAGAGGAGGACGAAAGGCCACGTACACATACGGTTAATAAAAAAAAGTTTGCGATTTAACTACCTACTATACCACCGTCCTGGTTTATAAGTATGATTTAACTAATAAAATATGAATGCATGTCGACAAAGATTATATAGTTGGATTTGTATTCGAACATGGTTTCCAATTATATAATTTTTTAAACATGCATTAACATTTTGTTGGTTAAATTTGAGGGCAAAGTATGGCACGTAATATAAAGGAGACTATAGACTAGACGGAGGTGGTACCACACGGCCGCTCTTTACGCAGCGACGCAACTGTCGGCCGGCTTGTAGGCGACCATTTCCTACGTGTTCAACTACTCTATGCGTGTGGTTGCTTGCGGTTCAGGCTGCCGCGGCGCGCTCTGCTCGCGTCCCGCCGCACGCGCTCTGCTCTCGCGTCCCTCCGGGTGCTCTGCCCTCGTCCCTCCACACGCGCTGCCAGTGTTTGGGGCCGGCGCACGATCACGCACGTTCGTGTGCAAGCAGTTGCGCCGGGCGTGGCGCGACGATGCAGTTACCCGCTGCAAAAACTGTCATGCGGACGCGCCAAGAATCCATGCCGCCCGGCCCCCTTTTATTCCTGCAGCCATTTACCTTCATCTCTCGTCTCACACGACACAATAAGCACACCCACAAGGACACATACAGAGAGGACATCCAGCGGTTTCAATGGCGCTCCCCTTGGCTCCAATGGCGCTCCCAGCGGCCGACGACGACAATGGCGGGCAGTTCACCCCGCATCACATAGTGGACACCCACGTGAGGGGGAAGGCCCTCTCGGTGGTGTACACGAACGATTCGGTCTCGGTGGAGAGCTCCATCCAAACTATGGAGCAGTTCCTTGCCGAGGACAAGTACCGAGTGGTTGTCTTCGACCTCGAGTACACCATCAGTCCTGCCGGGCACGATCAGAAGGTTGCCGTCGCCCAGTTGTGTGTGCAACATGTCGTCCTCGTCTACCACTTCCACCTTGCCACAAGGCCTTTCGAGCATTTCTCCAGGTTTATCAACAGCTCCGACTACAGTTTCGCTACGGTGGACACCACCAACGATCTAAAAGCGCTCAAGGTTTCGGACTTGAAATGCCCGAATCTTGTCAACATCCAGCACCACTACAAGGTCTGGGGCAGCGACAAAAACAAACTGAACTCCCTGGTTGACCTCGCCTCGGCCATCATCGACCCATACTACGCGAAGATGAAGAATGAGAGCAATAAGGACAAGAACACCTGGCACAGTGTGTGGCATAAGAGACTGGATGAACAACATGTCAAGTACGCGGCCATGGACGCGTACACAAGCTACGAGATGTACAGGCGGATCGTTGACATGAGGAAGTATCTTCTTCCTGACAAAGACGAGGGATCGAGCCACATAGCAGTGGTGGGAGCGTCACAAGAAGTAGATTACTAGACGATCGTTTCTCCTACTTTAGAATGCATGCAATTGTTTATTGAGGTGTATGCGAATGATCTGTAGTCACTTATGTAATTGGATGTTTATTTCAGTTATATATATACATGTTATTCTACTGTAGACAGAGCAATTCACACGGCTTATTAGCAGCAATCATTTGTGTTATTATTGGTCTTCGCACACATTTCAGATTACGGAACTGTTTGCCGTGTATCACACACATCATGTTCAGTTGAACCGTTTCCATTGTGTTGCCTAATCACACACAGTTCATCCCGGTGAACCGTATGCTGTACATCGCACACGCCTTCTTCTGGTTGCCCGTTTCTTTTGTTCCTCCTCATCCCAAACAGTTAATAGAACCGTATGCCCTGCATCGCACACACAACTAAAATCTGAACTATGTTTGATGCATCCGTCATCGCAAACGTTTTGCGCCTTTTTTGACGGTTTTTTACACCACCGTTTGCACTGGTGGCCCTGACAAAGACGAGGGATTGAGCCACATAGCAGTGGTGGGAGCGTCACAAGAAGTAGATTACTAGACGATCGTTTCTCCTACTTTAGAATGCATGCAATTGTTTATTGAGGTGTGTGCGAATGATCTGTAGTCACTTATGTAATTGGATGTTTATTTAAGTTATATATATATATATACATGTTATTCTACTGTAGACAGAGCAATTCACACGGCTTATTAGCAGCAATCGTTTGTGTTATTATTGGTCTTCGCACACATTTCAGATTACGGAACTGTTTGCCGTGTATCACACACATCTTGTTCAGTTGAACCGTTTCCATTGTGTTGCCTAATCACACACAGTTCATCCCGGTGAACCGTATGTTGTACATCGCACACGCCTTCATCTGGTTGCCCGTTTCTTTTGTTCCTCCTCATCCCAAACAGTTAATTGAGCTGAACCGTATGCCCTGCATCGCACACACAACTAAAATCTGAACTATGTTTGATGCATCCGTCATCGCAAACGTTTTGCGCCTTTTTGACGGTTTTTTACACCACCGTTTGCGATTATGGCATCGCACATAGTTTCGTCGAAGGGTCTCTGATCGTAGTGTCGCGTTTGGACCATCCTGCAGTAGTGGCCGTCAAGAAGCGCGCGGACGACCTTGTCGTACTCCTCCAGCCCGCGCGACCAAGCTCCTCTTTGCCTACCACCCTCATCGGCCTCCAAGGTGATGAACTCTTTGAAGCACTGGTGGCCCTGCAACTGCCGGAGGTCGCGACGAAGAATGTGCACCTCGAGGCCGTGCTCGCCGTGCGGCGCCTCTCCATGCAAGAAATCGTCGACCTACACATCCACCTCTATGAGGAAATCATCTACATAGGCCACTACAAGGCCAGTGAGGATAGAAAGCCGTTGGCCTTCTTCCACCGGCTGGAATCTTTGGACGCCATTGTTCGGAAGCACGTTGACCTAGCCACGAAAGCCACTGCTACTTAGCCGTCGTTCGGTGGGCCGGCGCCCTGAGTCGAGGAGGAGGAGGTCGACGATGGATGAATCTTTCTTCTTGCCTCCTGTAACCAGCATTGCATCGCCTCGTGGCCTTAATGTGTTAGTGTATGGCATTTTTATTCCAGTCGTAAATGACATGTGTGATCCCTTGCTCTTGTTTGGCGTTAATTATATGTAGTATCACTGTGTTCGTCCTGGTTTACTACCAACGTCCTGGTTTATTAGTCCATTTTCTAATTGATGGTGGCTTGCATCTTTCCAATGCATTTTTTACTCCACTCCATAATTTGTCCTAAAATTTCTATATGTACACTTTTCACCGGACGGAGGGAGTAAGTACGAGACCCAACCTACATGGAGGGAGTATATATATTGGTGCGACAACCAAACTTATATACGAAGTATTCAAAATTGAGCGTTACTACATGTCACGAGTTCAAAACGAGAAAGTGGAACAAGTAAAACACGCCTATGCCGTTCGCGTCGCACCCCACACTGTCGTTTCGGCCCACCGCTCAGCGCGCATTGGCTTGGCATTTTCTATCTACGAGACTGCCGCGTTTGCGTCGCACCCCCACACGGTCTGTCGGGCATGCTGCTCATGCTAGGGAACGCTTGTTGTCTTAGCATTTTCACTGTCAGGTGGGGCCGCAGTTGAGCAAACCGACTATTGGCAAATCCCCAGCCTGCCCACCGCGCGTCGGCTGAGTTAGAATTAGAAGAGAGAAACGAGGGAGAAGAGCTAGCTGTAGCACGGACGCTGTTGTCAGATGGGACTCGTGTTGATAAAATAGGAGTACTGAGTACTCGTACGTCTAGTACCACTAGTTGGGTGCGTGCGACCTATACCTGTCATCACTTTAGGTCTCCTGTTCGAACCGTAGCTACGCTTCATAATACATAATTTGTCACGCATTTTTCCTCCTATATGTACTCCTAGGCTATTTCCACGTGCTTCCTTTAGCCGACATGTGGGACATAGAGCAGCTGGGTCGTAGTGCATGCACGACTCAGAGCATATGCAACCATGTCGGCGTACTTTACATTTCAGACCCGACGAATTACATGCAAACCCCCTGCAGAAGAATAAATAAATAAATGAATTACTACATGCAAACCGGATTATTTTCATAGACTAGCAAGAGGCCCAAGCGTTGTACAGAACATCAAGATGCATTTAGACGAGCTGTTTGTCTCATGGGAGACGAAGATGAACAAGGGAAGGCCTTATCTGCAAATGTGGAGAGGGGTGCGGGTATCTTTTTGCAAAATAGTCATAGTTAGCTTTCTATCCGTCGGATATAGATCGGACGGTCTATATTGCAGGATGGCAGGCACACCATCATCACCAAGTCGGTTTTTTATAAGAGTAGAGAAACCGGAGCACGCTCATTAAATTTGGACGTAACACATTGAAAAAAAACAACCGTACCTAAACCATTCTTAGGGCCTCTTTGATTCGCAGGATACTGAAAACACAGGAATGGGGAAATTATGATGGCGATGAACCGAGAGGAGGAGGAAGAGGAGTAGTACATGCTAGAGACTGGACTGTAGTATTTTTTTTTATGGCCATATCACCACATTGTTTTCTATGGTCACCTTTGTAGTTTGTGCCAAATTTTGACCAAAGATTTAGCTAACAAAATGTTAATGCATGTCAACAAAATTTATGTCGTTGGATTCGTATTTGAACATAGTTTTGAATGATATAATTTTTGGTAACATGCATGAACATTTTGTTAGTTCAATCTATAGTCAAAATTTGACACGAAATAAAATGGGCACCAATATACCGCATGATTCTTTGCTCCTTCTTACGTCGCCGACATGTGGGAGAGCCAGCACTCGGGTCGATGTGTCATGCACAAGATTAGAGTGGGGAAGGAAAGGGGGCATCACCCCGGTCGTAGCGCCGCAATGAATATAATGAGCTGTCATATCACAAGACCCAATCTTTCCAGCAGTAACGAGCCGTCAAATCACACAACCCTGCCTTTCCAGCAGTAAGTTGAATCTTCTAGTCCCTCACCCTCCTCGCCTCTTTGTCAAACCGGCTACGTGAAAACTGTCGGGCGTACTGCCCGGAAAATCCCCGCCCTCAACTTTTAAATACTCCTAGAATAATTTTGTATCGACGAATTGCGCCACGGAGCAGAAAACCAAAAGAAAAAGGTGGTACATGTAAACAAATACAGTTCAAGCTCGATTTGAAATGTAAATCGTGCGTGTGTTTATACGTATAGGTTACTTCAAAGTACTGAGTCCATTGATGCAATGTGGTCGAACTGTAATACCATCGATATCTCAAAGCCAAAATAGTTCGAGCTTGTTTGTTCTACTATATAAATAGTACTAGCTAGTACTATATGTTTATTCACCCATGGGGTTGCTCAATGAATGGAGGGCCGGGGAGCACAAGTGAACAATACTACTAGTAAGTAGGAGTAGTACAGTACAAAGTGCGACGTGCAGTTAGTCACGTAATATAGAGTTTCTTTTCTTTAATGCCACGTACATAAATTGAAACGCTTGTTGTGGAGAGAAAAAGATAATCACTCCACTATATATATAGGCAGGAGCCTGAGCGCTTGCTTTACTAGAGTTGCTCTCTTCATTCTCTCATCCTCTCCAGATCTAAACAAGACAGCGGTACCGACTCTCTCTCTCTCTCTCTCTCTCTCTCTCTCTCTCTCTCTCTCTCTGCTCACAGCTGGTCACAGATCCGGCCGGATTCCTTTGACCGGGGTGTGTAGGGGACTAGGTACACCGTTCACGCGGTCATCAGCGGCGAGGGAGGAAACCCACAGCTGCCGGCAGGTCCCGATCCTCTACCCGTGACACTCTCTCCGACACAGCGCCGACTCGGGAGGTCCTCGGACCCCTTCTTCCTCCCTACCGTATTGTGGGCAGATCCGACCTCCCGCCGCCCTCCTAGACACATCCCGACGACCCTCACGTATAAGTTCCTTCCAAAGCAGCCTTGCTCTACTGCCCCAGCACCCCACGAGGTTGCATGTGGATCTTTTTCTACTTCCGTCAGCTCTTCCAAAGCCACCTAAAATTTTAGTATTATTAGAGGTAAAGCTACTTCATGCAGTCGAATCTAGGACTTGGTTCAAACAGCGAAGGGGGGAAAGTTGTAGCATGAATCTAGAACTTGATTCAAAGAGGAAATAATAGGGAGGAAAGTAGTAGAGACTGGATACCCAACCTGTCTCTTGGTTGAAAAGGGAAATAAAGGGAAAAGGCAGTACAAACTGGATAAGGAACAGATCTATTATTGGTTGAAAAAAGGATAGAAAGTGGTGGCTGGTGGACAAGTCAACAGAGTATGTCCAGGATTAGATTTGCTGCCCTCACATAGTAAAAGCTCCCCAGGATTAGATTTTCTACCCTCACAAAGTATGAACAAACTCGGCATCACCACTTTATGACTCCTTGCAGGTACATTGTGCTGATGCATCCACTGTCGCATATCCTTATACAACCTTTTGCAGTTATTAATGTAAGGGCGCATGTAAAATGAAGCAATCACACTGTTACCATAAGGACATGTCTAACCAATGTTATTGTTAATCTAATGCCTCCAGTAATACGATGCAATTAAATTGTGTTACAAATGGTACTCCTGCTATTTTTCCCAGTATGATAAGTTGCTTCTTTATGCTGCTGAGTGTCCTGGTGTCCCCACAGTCCCATGTGCTTAAACCAACTCTTTAGCTGATGTTGATCTACTGTATCTGGTAAACAAGCAATGCCACCTTTAAAGTAATCCCATATTTGACGAATGTCATTGTTGATCGTAATGCTTCCGGTAAGATGAAGCAATGTCGTCGCTTTAAAATTTCTACTGTCCTTGCGTGATTGCCATGAACATAATGAAGATGCTTCTTTTTTGTTTCGTGTATGTTTCGTATCTTGTTATTGACCAGTAACTGTTTTCTTTGTATCTTTTTGTGTGGATAGGGATATCCATTTCACCTCGTTGCTATTGTGACCTTTTGGCGAACCACACAAAACACTTTTTTTTGGAATGAGTGTCTTGTGAAGTTCAACTAAAATGTCACATGGGCAACGTCTCCCAGTTTTGGTGGAATTGCACAAAATGGTGATTGGAGTTTCCAATATCCCTATCAAGATCTGCCGGTAATCTCGTGCAAATTTTATTAGCCTTTGCAAGATGAGCCGTCACTGTCACCACAATGGCACTTTACTTTAGTGGAACTGCAAGAAAGGATAAGCAAATTATAGTTGCACCTTGCATGAGCAGGACAACCAACCTTAATGTTGCTCAATTTTAGTGAACTACTAAAGAAGAACCTGCCATCTCATGAGAGCAAGTACTTCTTGCTAGCTGCATGATGCAATCTTTGCTTCATTTTAGGTGAACTGTAGAAAAAGTCGCATGAATTGAATCATCCGAGTGGAACTGCAGATTGACCACATCGAGTCATGGCAGCGTAGAGCCCCTCTCTCAGTTATGGTTCCCATGACCGGTTGTGTTCCTTTTTGGTTGATTTTGACTCTACATCCAGCTAGTGATCTTGTGCTTCTGTTTTGGCACTGCTATGGGAAAGCAATAATGATATTGTTTTTGCATCTTAATTTAATGCCACTAATAATTTGAGGCAATATTTTGGCACCGCTACTGCCACTGATAAAATGAAGTAATAATACATTTAAATTAGAGCTATTGTCTTAGCTACCATTTCATTTCCAATGTAGATAACTTGCAGAAGACCTATCCGGCAGAATCAAGTCCATGTGCACTGCATCAATCACATAGCTGCACTGAACTAGTTGAGTCCATCACACCTACCGTTGAGGTGGCGCGGGCCACCTCTCTAACTGGCGGGCGCCATAATTTTAGTTGAACTGCACAAGAAAAGTGATTGAAATGAGTCGATGCTCTTCCTTCTACTACCACAGTGAGGTGTTAATGGATGTCAACGAATCGCCTTCATGGCAAGATACGGGGACATGAAGAATAACTTGGTCTCCCAAAATCATCTCACACAGGTCAGTACTTACCTTTTTCAACATGATTGTGCTTTGTCATACTGTGCTAACGTTGTATTTTTTCAATAAAGTTATCTTTTCTCGTTTTGGAAATAAAGTTTGCTTCAACTAGTTCCACTATTATAGTAATCATGCTCTTTCTTATTTGTGCAAACAGGAATACTCAACTACAGATGTTGTGATGGTCAAGAGCATTCGCCAAGTTCTTGGGTTGTATGACACGGCTAGCCAAGATGGATTTAATCCTGAGATTCACTTTATCCAAAGGCTCTAATGGGTTGGTTTTGAATCTTGCAAGCTGGGAATCATTGAGATGTGTAGGCATCTTTGTTGTACTTATTATTTGACTTATTGGTTGGTTCTGAATCTTGTAAGCTGGGAATCATTGAGATGTGTAGGCATCTTTGTTGTACTTATTATTTGAATCTTATTGGTTGGTTCTGAATCTTGCAAGCTAGGAAACACGGCATGATGATGCAGAGGACATCAACCATAACAAGCTGTTCAAACTTGGTAGTATTGTCTGAGTGAAAGTGCGGCAAATGAGCTGATCGTGTGCGTCCCGAGAATAATAATTCTAATTGTTGTGCATGTTGATCCTGTGGCACTGATAGAACGAGCCAATGCTTTGCTTGTTTTAAGAATAAATTTTAATTAAAGCTAATAAAATTTAAGTAAAGTGACCACTAACACTTGCTATTACAGTACAGACCCGCTCGTTAGCCGACGTGTGGCTGGAATAGGTTTCTCGGCTTCCACACTGGTTTAATGGAGGCGTTTGAATGTGCTGAGGGTGCATGGTCTACCGGGCATGCAGCGGGCAAGGGAGGGGTAGTAACTGTCGTCTCCTGTACACACTCAGTTTACTATTGAATGCAGTTCCCCAAGAGCTGAAAGACGAACTGTTATCGCTGCCTACCCACTCGTTCACTTGAAGAGACTCTAATGGCGATCCGAGGGGTGAGCCTACTGGATATGGACTCCAGCAAGGAGTTCATCTTTGAGTTCACCGTTCAGACCCATGACAACACCAAGTTGAATGTGATGTACACCAACGATCCGGACTCGGTGAAGCTCTGCCTCGCCAAGTTCAAGTAGTACCTACAGGAGGAGAAAGCACAAAGTCACGGGACGCCTTGTGCCAATCCATTCGTCTCCTGACAGGGACCAGCGGATCGCCGTCGCCCAGGTATGCGTGCGGGACGAGGTTCTCGTCTACCACTGCTGTAGGGCCATCAGAGGTTCTGGAGCATTCGCCTGTTTCATCGGCACTGCCGACTACACCTTCGCTACGGTGGAGAGCAGGAAGAACGTGACTGTCCTTTACGATTCGGCCATCTGTTCCAACAAGCTTGTCGACATCCAGAAGCAATACAAGATCATCCGCAACGGGCAGGAGAAGGACTCCGCGGTTGACCTTGCCGCGACCATCATCGACCCCTGCTACACCAACATGAAAGAAGATGTCGATACCAAGAACCTGAACATGTGGGAGGTACCTCTGAATCTAGCCTACATAACCTACCGGCCAAGGATGCATACGCATGCTACGACATGTACAGGCGGATCTTGGACATGAGGGCGTGTCTGCTTCCCGTAACCGACGAGTACACGGACAGCCGCAACATCAGGATCAAGCGTGCCAGGAAGGTCTGGATGATGTACTTTATCTGTTTAAGCACATTTATCATCTAGGTGTTTCATGCGTTAGCCTATGTGTCGTAATTATCTGTTTTGTCCAAAATATTTCATCTAAAAACCCATTAGCCTGTTTGCTTTTTTTGAGTGGCTATTTGCTTATGCATGTAACTAGTTCACTGGGCTGCCGTGTTTTGAATCTCGTTCCTCCCAACGTATTCCCCTTCTCAGGTGGACCCAGCAGGTCCCGTACACAGACATCTGGGACCAACCACCTATCCATTTGTATTTCTTTATTTTGTTCAATCTTTCGTCCTCTTCCTACAGCGGCTGGCGGCACTACCGTGCACGCCTCGGTGACCCATCCTAGCCTATGGCTCTGGCCAGGCCATCCCTCTACTCACACACATTCTCCGGTGGCAGTAGCTCCACTAGCCCACCCTGCACCCGAACAAGTCAACCCTCGTACTCCCCTCCGCCTACGTCTTCCTCGGCTCCGGTTCGTTCCGGTCCGAGGTCTCGACGTCGTCCTCTGCCTTGGTGCTCTCACTGCGGTGACGCCATCTGTCATTCCCAACATGGTCAACAAAACGAGAGAAATGGGGAGATGACTGTTCGTCGAGAGGCTGACAGTCCGGTCCCATCAGGTCCATGGCCTAGGTTTTGTTGTTTAACACGTGCAGCCCACGACATGCAGACACAGTTGATCCAGCAGGTTTCAACTTTTTTTTGGGGTCTAGCAGGTATCAAGCGGCCTCTGGGCCCCCGGCCTATCTTGTCTACAACATCAGCAGCCCAAGTTATGTTTGTTTTTTCAAAACAACGCACAGCTTAATTCTATTTTTCTATAAGAATGCAAAACTGAACCTATGTTTTCCCTTCTATAATAGTATATATATACTTATATTTATATTCATATCTTATTTTGTTACATATATATAATATAAACAACATAAGGTTCCGTTAAACCTGTCGTTCGTCAAACTTCCCACTTCCTTTACTTTTCGTTTTTATGAATCCTATATCTGAATTTTCTCCCACTTTCTTTTTCGATATAATCTAAGTTTTCTCCCAATAGTTTTCCCTAGAACCAACTCAACTGTCCCACGTCTAGCCTAAAAAATAATAATACCCCACGTCCTATTAACTCATCAAATTAAAATGAAATTTTATTTCATAAATCAAAAGTTCTTACTAAATAATAACAATAATTGTTTATATATAACTTGGCAAGTTAACTCCTGGTGATTGCAAACGTAAGCTTGCAAAGATTTTACTAACCAATTAGTAATAGACGTGCAATCACGTGTTTATGTTTTATAACATTTCTCCGTCCAGCCCAACATGATATTTTCACCCAGCCCAGCAAGTCCGTGGATTTCGAAAAAAAATGCAAATGGACTTTAAATTCTAACATAGTATATAAACGGGCTGCATAGACTCTACATCATTGTTTCACCCAGCCCATAAAATGGACTAAAAAAACCAAATGGACTGGCTGACATGTGGGCAGTAGGTAGAAGCCTAAGCACTTTCGCAATAATACAAAGGTCGAAGCCTAAGCAAGGCGTTTGATTTACATCCAACGGCCGGCATTCTTCTTCAATCTCACGTCTTCTTCCTCCAGCGCTGCCGGGACCGCCTGCTCCAGCCTCCGGCGTCCAGCGGCGCAGTTTCGCGCCCTCGCAGCGAAATGCTACACCACCGGCGGCCAGGCCATCCCGCCACTCCTCTGCACCTCCTGTTGTTCTTTGCCGAGTGTAGGCCCACTCCGCACCCGAACCAGTCAAGTTATGTATGTTTTTTCAAGACAACGCACAACTCAGTTCTATTTTTCTATAAGAATGCAAAACTGAACCTCTGTTTTCCCTTCTATAATAGTATATATATACTTATATTTATATTTATATCTTATTTTATTACATATATATATAATAGAAACAACATAAGGTTCCATTAAACCTATCGTTCGTCCAACTTCCCACTTCCTTTATTTTTCGTTTTTATGAATCCTATATCTGAATTTTTTCCCACTTTCTTTTTCAATGTAATCTGAGATTTCTCCCAGTAGTTTTCCCTAGAACCAACTCAATTGTCCCACGTCTAGCCTAAAATATAATAATACCCCATGTCCTATTAACTCATCAAATTAAAATGATATTTTATTTCGTAAATCGAAAGTTCTTACAAAATAATAATAATAATTCTTTATATATAACTTGGCAAGTTAACTCCTCGTGATTGCGTACGTAAGCTTGCAAAGATTTTACTGACCAATCAATAATAGACGTGCAATCACGTGTTTATGTTTTTATAACATTTCTCCGTCCGGCCCAACATGATATTTTCACCCAGCCCAGCAAGTCCGTGGATTTCGAAAAAAATGCGAATGGGCTTTAAATTCTAACATAGTATATAAACGGGCTGCCTAGACTCTACATCATTGTTTCACCCAGCCCACAAAATGGACTAAAAAACCAAATGGACGGCTGACATGTGGGCTAGTAGGTAGAAGCCTAAGCACTTCCGCAAAAAAGAAATACAAAGGTCGAAGCCTAAGCAAGGCGTTTGATTTACATCCAACGACCGACATTCTTCTTCAATCTCTCGTCTTCTTCCTCCAGTGCTGCTGGGGCCGCCTGCTCCAGCCTCCGGCGTCCAGCGGCGCTGTTTCGCGCCCCTCGCAGCGAAATGCTACACCACTGACGGCCAGGCCATCCCTCCAGTCCTCCGCACCTCCTATTATTCTCTGACAAGTGTAGGCCCACCCCGCACCTGAACCAGTCAAGTTATGTTTGTTTTTTTCAAGAGAACGCACAGCTCAGTTCTATTTTCCTATAAGAATGCAAAACTGAACCAATGTTTTCCCTTCTATAACAGTATATATATATACTTATTTTTATGTTTATATCTTATTTTATTACATATATATGATAGAAACAACATAAGGTTCCGTTAAACCTGTCGTTCATCCAACCATTGTATAGACCTTCCCATTTCCTTTATTTTTCGTTTTTATGAATCCTATATCTGAATTTTCTCCCACTTTCTTTTTTGATGTAATCTGAGTTTTCTCCTAGTAGTTTTCCCTAGAACCAACTCAACTGTCCCACGTCTAGCCTAAATAATAATAATACCCCACATCCTATTAAGTCATCTGGTTAAAATGATACTTTATTTCATAAATCGAAAGTTCTTACAAAATAGTAATAATAATTGTTTATATATAACTTGGCAAGTTAACTCCTGGTGATTGCATACGTAAGCTTGCAAAGATTTTACTGACCAATCAGTAATAGACGTGCAATCAAGTGTTTATGTTTTTATAACATTTCTTCGTCCAGCCCAACATGATATTTTCACCCAGCCCAGCAAGTTAGTGGATTTCGAAAAAGATGCAAACGGACCTTAAATTCTAACATAATATATAAACGGGTTGCATAGACTCTACATCATTGTTTCACCCAGCCCACCAAATGGACTGTCTGACATGTGGGCCAGTAGGTAGAAGCCTAAGCACTTTCGCAAAAAAAATACAAAGGT
The DNA here is from genome assembly GCF_002575655.3 of Aegilops tauschii subsp. strangulata. Lineage (NCBI taxonomy): Eukaryota > Viridiplantae > Streptophyta > Magnoliopsida > Poales > Poaceae > Aegilops > Aegilops tauschii. The sequence goes on from NC_053040.3 coordinate 329,601,573, forward strand.
CGAAGCCTAAGCAAGGCGTTCGATTTACATCCAACGGCCGGCATTCTTCGTCAATCTCTCGTCTTCTTCCTCCAGCGCTGCCGGGACCGCCTGCTCCAGCCTCTGGCGTCCAGCGACGCTGTTTCGCGCCCCTTGCAGCGAAACGCTACACCACCGATGGCCAGGCCATCCCTCCACTCTTCCGCACCTCCTGTTATTCTCTGCCGAGTGTAGGCCCACCCCCGCACCCGAACTAGTCAAGTTATGTTTGTTTTTTCAAGGCAACGCACAACTGAGTTCTATTTTTCTATAAGAATGCAAAACTAAATCTATGTTTTCCCTTTTATAATAGTATATATGTATACTTATATTTATATTTATATCTTATTTTATTACATATATATAATAGAAACAACATAAGGTTTCGTTAAACCTGTCGTTCGTCAAACCATTGTATAGACCTTCCCACTTCCTTTATTTTTCGTTTTTATGAATCCTATATCTGAATTTTCTTGCACTTTCTTTTTCGATGTAATCTGAGTTTTCTCCTAGTAGTTTTCCCTAGAACCAACTCAATTGTCCCATGTCTAGCCTAAAAAATAATAATACCCCATGTCCTATTAACTCGTCAAATTAAAATGATATTTTATTTCATAAATCAAATAATAATAATAATTGTTTATATATAACTTGGCAAGTTAACTCCTGATGATTGCGTATGTAAGCTTGCAAAGATTTTACTGACCAATCAGTAATAGACGTGCAATCATGTGTTTATGTTCTTATAACATTTCTCCATCCAACCCAACATGATATTTTCACCCAGCCCAGCAAGTCCGCGGATTTCGAAAAAAATGCAAATGGGCTTTAAATTCTAACATAATATATAAACGGGCTACATAGACTCTACATCATTGTTTCACCCGGCCCACCAAATGGACTAAAAAACCAAATGGACTGGCTGACATGTGGGTCAGTAGGTAGAAGCCTAAGCACTTTCGCAAAAAAATACAAAGGTCAAAGCCTAAGCAAGGCGTTCGATTTACATCCAACGACTGGCATTCTTCTTCAATCTCTCGTCTTCTTCCTCCAGCGCTGCCGGGACCGCCTGCTCCAGCCTCCGACATCCAGCAGCGCTGTTTCGCGCCCCTCATAGTGAAACGCTACACCACCGACGGCCAGGCCATCCCTCCACTCCTCCGCGACTCTTGTTATTCTCTGTCGAGTGTAGGCCCACCCCGCACCCGAACCAGTCAAGTTTCTCACTCCTCTCCATTTGCGACTCCACTGTCGCGTCTTACCCATATCCAGGTCGTTCCAGTCTGGGGCCTCGCCCTCGTCCACCGACCTTGGTGCGCTCGGCAAGGTGTGGTCAACGTGGTCAACAAACAAGAGTCATCGAAAGATGACTGTATGTGGAGAGGCTGACAGTGGGGACACACCACGCCCATGGAGGCATACATGCAGCTGCGTCCTTTTTACCCTGAAAATAATGTTTTCTCCCCTGACAACTGGGCCCACCAGCTACATCTTTGCACGCAAGGAAGTGCGTCCTTATTGTTGGGGAACGTCATAATAATTCAAAATTTTCCTACGTGTCACCAAGATCAATCTAGGAGATGCTAGCAACGAGAGAAGGGGAGTGCATCTTCATACCCTTGAAGATCGCTAAGCAGAAGTGTTACAAGAATGCGGTTGATGGAGTCGTACTCGCGGCGATTCAAATCGCGGAAGATCCGATCCAAGCGCCGAACGGACGACGCCTGTGCGTTCAACACACGTAAAGCCCGGGGACGTCTCGTCCTTCTTGATCCAGCAAGGGGAGAGGAGAAGTTGAGGGAGAGCTCCGGCAGCATGACGGCGTGGTGGTGGAGCTTGCGGTTCTCCGGCAGGGCTTCGCCAAGCACTACGGAGGAGGAGGTGTTGGAGGAGGGAGGGCCTGCACCAAAGGAAGGGGTGCGGCTGCCCTCTCTCTCCCTCACTATATATACGGGAAGGGGGAGGAGGAAGTGCCCTAGGTTTTCCCTAGGGGAGGGGCGGCGGCCACAGGGGAAACTCTAGATGGGTTTGGGCGCCCCCACCCCTAGGAAACTTGCCCCCCAAGCCGGGAGGGGTGGCTGCCCTAGGGGAGGCGCCCCCACCTCTCCAGGTTACGTGAGATGGGGTGGGAGGGGCGCACAACCCCTTAGTGGGCTGATGTGCCCCCTCCCCTTGGCCCATAAGGCCCCCCAACGCTTGTCGGGGCCTCCGAAACCCCTTTCGGACAGACTGGTCGTCACCCGGTACCCCCAGAACAATTCTGGACTCCAATACCCTTCGTCCAATATATTGATCTTCATCTCCGAACCATTCCGGAGTTCCACGTCACGTCCGGGATCTCATCCGGGAATCTGAACAACCTTCGGTAACCACATACTATTTCCCATAACAACTCTAGCGTCACCGAACCTTAAGTGTGTAGACCCTACGGGTTCGGGAACCATGCAGACATGACCGAGACACCTCTCCGGTCAATAACCAATAGCAGGATCTGGATACCCATATTGGTTCCCACATGTTCCACGATGATCTCATCGGATGAACCACGATGTCGGGGATTTAATCAATCCCGTATACAATTCCCTTTGTCTATCGGTATGTTACTTGCCCAAGATTCGATCGTCGGTATCCCTATACCTTGTTCAATCTTGTTACCGACAAGTCTCTTTACTCATTCTGTAACGCATGATCCTGTGACTAACTCCTTTGTCACACTGAGCTCATTATGATGATGCATTACTGAGTGGGCCTAGAGATACCTCTCCGTCATACGGAGTGACAAATCTCAGTCTCGATTCGTGCCAACTCAACAGATACTTTCGGAGCTACCTGTAGTGCACCTTTATAGTCACCCAGTTACATTGTGACGTTTGATACACCCAAAGTATTCCTACGGCATCCGGGAGTTGCACAATCTCATGGTTTAAGGAAATGATACTTGACATTAGAAAAGCTCTAGCGAACGAACTACACGATCTTGTGCTATGCTTAGGATTGGGTCTTGTCCATCACATCATTCTCCTAATGATGTGATCTCGTAATCAATGACATCCAATGTCCATGGTCAGGAAACCATAACCATCTATTGATCAACGAGCTAGTCAACTAGAGGCTTACTAGGGACATGTTGTGGTCTATGTATTCACACATGTATTACGGTTTCCGGTTAATACAATTATAGCATGAACAATAGACAATTATCATGAACAAGGAAATATAATAATAACCATTTTATTATTGCCTCTAGAGCATATTTCCAACACTTATTACAGGGGGAAAATGATTCCTCCCCCTGATAGCTGGGACCCATCAGCTATATCTTCGCATGCAAGGAAGTGCCTCCTTATCCTCCCTAACAGCTGAGACCCACCCGGTCGAACCGTACGTAGGGTTTTCTCTCTGGTCGTGAACGTGTACGTACATACTAGTCAATCGGTCTCTCTGCAAGGATGAACCGTGGCCCAAGGAGCGGCACGTGTGACATAGCAATTGACGCAAAACGGGACTCCATGGGGTATTGTTCATCCAACCTCCACGGGGTCCTGTTCATCCACCCCAACCGGCTGGGTGTGTGGCGGCCTCCTCGGGGTCCTGCGGTAACGACATACTACCACGGGGTCCTGTTCATCCAACGGCAACCGCGTACTACCACGGGGTCCTGTTGATCCAGCGGCAACCGCCTACACACGGTCGGGGTCATGTTCATCCAACCTCCACCGTGAACTTTTCATCCACAGCCAACCCAACCGGCTCGACTCACCACGTCTCAGCTTGTTGTACGTATTGCGCGCGCGGCAGCAACGACACTGTTCATCAAGAGGCAACCCAACCGGCTAGCTACTTCTCGCACGGGGGTTCGATCGGCTTCAGTAAGCAGCTGCTGCGATCGATCGGGTTCAGTTAGCAATGAAGGAGTCGGTCGGGTTTAGTTAGCAGTGAAGGGATAAATTGACCGGCTTTAGTATGTAGCAGCACGCGATCGCTCGGGTTCAGTAAAGTGAACGCCTCTCGCTCGGGTTTAGTTATAGCGACACGGCTCGCACCATGCGTGCGTACGAGAGAAAAGCGCAAACCACAGTGCATCACTCGGCCCCGACAAACCCACCGTAACCGGGAACTCCGCGAAAATTTCCTTGCCCTCACTTCTACCACGATTTTTATGTCATGGACGGCCCAAAGAATGTCAAGCAGGTGCGTCCCCGGACCGCCCAGGACGAAAAGCCCATTTTCTGTCATGATTTTTTGTCATAGAAGTAGGATCCCACCACATCTATGATGATACATGCTTTTTGTCACAATTATCATCATAGAGGTGTCATAAGCATGACAGAAAAAATTCGTTCATCCCAAAATGTCACGGATGTGTCTTTTGTTTGTAGCGACCACTTGTGAGGACGGTAGTGTAGGAGATATGCCCTAGAGGCAATAATAAATGATATTATTTATCTCCGAGTTCATAATTATGTTTATGTTCCATGCTATAACTGCAATGATTCTCGAGTCTGCAATATCCACGAGGCTCGGAGGAAGACTCATATGCACGTGTGGAATAATAAACGGTAAGAAGTATTCCTAGTCTGGGCCTCTAAGACTAGCTCAAGTGTTGCATGATGGTTCTGTTTTCCTGATCATGGGCATGTCTATGCCAGCAATTTTGAGGGCACAATGTTAAGAGAACATTTGTGTTGAATCGACCCGGATTGATGTTATGCTAAGAGATTCATTCGTCACAAGTTAATGGTGCATAACACAGAGATGGTTAACGTTTGCATAATTCCTTAGACCATGAGAGTATCGAGTTTCTTCATGCTTGCTTCATGAACTTTGGGATTTGTTAAACGTCATCCGTAACTGGATGGCTATTACGGCGGCTTACGGGTTCATGGGAAAGTATGTTAAGTAACTTGATAGCTCGAGATTGGGATTTGCTCCTCCGACGATGGAGAGATATACTCGGGCCCTCTCGGTGTTACGGTGTCCATCATCGTCTGGCCAGACACTTTGTGATTTGATCACGGGGATGCCGGAACACGGAAACGAGAAAAGAGAACAAAACCGGTAACGAGGTAACTAGCATAGTGGACAAGTTGTTGATCCACGGGAATGCCAACATGTCTCACCTCGGGTATTTGTAACATATCGCTAAGCAACAGGAATAGCACACGGCAACTGGAGGTTCACTCGAATATTTATTCGTGTGGGTATAGGGGTCAATATGGGTGTCCACGGCTCCGATGTTGATCATTGATTGGAAGGGGTTCCGGGTCATGTCTATACTTCACCGAACCTATAGGGTCACACGCTTAAGGGTCATCAATCTTCTGAATACTAGACAGGGACTGAGAGAAAATCACCGAAAAAGTTTCGGACACCGAAAAGTTTCGGACAGCGGAATCGTACCGCAGAGAGAGGTCATCGGATAAGTTTTGATGATACCAAAAAGTTGTTTCGGGATACACCATTAAGTCAAATTGGTTTCGGCACATGCCTGATAATTCTTGGAGGATGCCAGAATCATTCTGGAAGCTTTTTGGAATTTTCTGAGATAAAAACCGGAAATGTTCCGGAGCTGCCGGAGCCACTTCAGATGCGTTTCGCAGATGAAAATCACTAAAACCGGAATTGTTTCGGAACGCGTTGAAAATCATTTTAGTGGGTACTGGAAATGTTCTTAGCCCACATAAATATTTTCAGTTCGATCAGACGCTGAAAAATGTCGTCGTGAATAGTGAAAATCAGCTTTATGGTTACTTTATGGAAAGCCACCTTTTGGGGCTTTGCTCCAAAAGATCTTGGGGATGACATGGATGGATAGGAGCCATTTTTTGGGCCCCTCATGGGGGTGTGGCCGGCCACATGGGCTATCCCCCCTTGGGGACCCTCTTGTTCATTGGTTTCACTCCTAGGTCCTTGTGGAAGGACTTCATTCATGTGCATTTTGGGTTTTTGTGAAACTACCCTACCCCCTTGGGATTTCCTATAAATAGAGGTGGAGGGGCAGCCCTCCACAATCATCCCTTGCTCTCATACACATGCCATGCATTATCTGGCTTCTTCTCTCCCTCCCACGAAAAGAGTTTCGTAGAGCCGTAAGGCTGTCTGGGTTCCGACAGGAACTAGTTCTGGACGGCGAAGCCCTGCCGGATAGATGACACCGTATGTGTGCAACTCTGTAGAGAGATCGTAGTTTCGGTCTTAGTTCGTGAGTGCCTCCCGAAGGGCTGTCCATGTGACCGTTCGAGTTTCGAAGGTCCTCCCGAAGGGCTGTCCGCGACACCATCTGGGGGGCTGTTCGACCGCCTCCCGGAGGACTGTCTAAGGAGCAGATGAGGGTATACATCCTCGCGGTTGGGAGGTTGTAAATCCTGGCTGCGGGGATCTACACCGCCGATCGTCATCGACTCTACTTCCCGCTGCGCTACGGGTCGGTAACGAAAAAGATCAAACCATGTATGCGGTCTCCATAGTGGTCCTGGGCTGGTGCGTAGGTCGGAAATTTTTTGTTTTCTGTCGCGTTACCCTACAGTGGTATCAGAGCCGTGCTATGCGTAGATGCAGGTTTCGATCTAGAATACATGGAGATGTATGGGTATTGCATAATATAATTAGGTAGTAGATGAGATCTATTGCTGAAAATTATTTATGCGGTGACGGATGAAATCTGTTACCCGAGGTTCTTGTTGCTTCCCTAGAATTTGCGTTTGCTCAATCTCGAGACAGCATGGTGGAATTTGACAAAGTTCTGGCAATCCGTGATCCTGATTGATCATGGAAGTGCTATCAGTTCTTTGGGTTCTGCCGTAGTCAAAAGAAAGATGAAATTCGCAGATGAAAGGGCATTGCAGATATGATCTGCACGGGGGTCATGCGTATGACGAAGTTTAGTATGGGGCTCGAGATTTAATTATCTCGTGTTTCATACACCCCGAGATGTTAATCTAGCAACTTGAATAATCATACTTGAAGATAAAACGTTGGTAGCTGCGGTTTAAGTCAAAACCTTAGAAGCCACGTAAAATAAAATTTTACATAAACCGATTAGAGGCGTCTAACTTGGTTTTGCAGGATGTGCATGTGATGTGGTATAGCAATGCTCATATTCAATTTGATTATGTATGAGATGACTATATGATGTAATTAACATGACCTGCGTGTCATGATTCGGCATGATGGCTAGAGCCATATGATTGTCACTTTAATGACCTGCGTGTCAACCTTAAGTAATGCACTTATTTTATTAGCTATAGAGATAGCAATATTATCTGGTGCATCGACAAGGTGGTGGCAATCTTCGCGAAGGTGAACACCGACGCGAATGCCGAAGACGAAGAAATGAAAGACTTCTCCGTTAGAAAGGGATATACCATATCATGCTATTATGAATTGCCTGAGATGTTTACCCCTTATGATGCACCCTTCTTGATTGCGCGGTAGTCGCTTTTTATTAGGGTGATCTCTCACTTAAAATATCAAAGTAGTTAGTGTTCACCCAAGTGTAGCACCATCTGAAATTCGTATCTTTTCGGCGTGCGCCATGTACACATGAGCACGAACGAATCGAGAGGAATGAGGCGGGTGAGGTCAGACCTCGCAGCAAGATCACTTGGTTGTCTTTGACGTTCAGGCAGGAGAGTCCTGAGCTCGGAACACGCCCATCGAAAGATGAACAAGAATCACATAGAGATGTGATCGGCAAGTTGGCCTACCGATTGAAATTCGTGTCATCAGTGATGAACCCGTCAATGGCATCGAATAGAAATATGGATCTTGAATCACTCTAAATCAATTATGAGAGATATTGATTTGAGTGGGAGCGCACTGTTGAATTAACATGTTTAATTCTCAGTGCAATTAATTATGAACACTGTCTAAGTGTTTCTTGCAAAATAGTTGTAGAATAATGGCTCGCGATTCCACTTTCCCTGTTAAAATTGAATAGCTGTTAAATATCTGGTTAAAACTTTACGATTGGTAATGTAATATGAGGATTGTCCTCAAAAGTGCCGAGAAGGACTTTGTTCTATCGCATGCTTTCCGTATCCTCCCGCTAATGCTATGGATCATGTGACTCTCGTCCTTCGATCCAAAAGCTAGAATTCTGTTACGGTCAAGTGGAATATGTTTGCTTCCATGAAACCCAAACTTCGAAAGTTGGGATAGTTATATGATATTCATGGAACTGAAAATTATTTTCAGATACAAACAAAGCAATGTTTGTTTGCAAGTATTAGAAAAAGTGTTTACTATGCATTTGACTGTTGGGAAAGGGATCCAGAAGAACGCCTGTCATATAATGAAAGGTGAATAAAACAACAACTTAAAGAGAAAGGAAGTGTCCAAAGGGTGTTAGTATGACTTACACGCCTAGGAAGTCCGGGGCTAATGCCACTCTTAAGTTGGGTGCTTCTTTTGCGAGTAGGAGAAATACTAAAAGTTAAACTATTAGAAGTATAAAGGCAGAAAGAAAGATGACTGGAATATCCAGCACATGTATGAATGTCATACAAGTTTTTGATGTATAGTAGGCTGGTCAAAGATATAGTTCTTGGGAATTATGGTTAAACATGTTAATCACTAATTCTTGGGTATTGTGAGTTAATCACAAAGATACCTGCTCGATTGCATTCTGTTATGAATCAATGTAAGAGCTACTATGGCCTAAAAAGACTAGCCTGAAATGAGGTTAAGGTATACACAGGGAACATAGTAAATGTTACTATACCTTCCATCGGTGTATTGCCGTCTGTATTTATTTTCATAATTCATTTAGAGTTTTACAAACTCTAGCCCATCGCATAAGGTATCTTGCAAGAAGGTTGTTCATAAGAGAACTTTTTATGTTCGATGTTATGAATAACACAAGGGCCATACTTTCATTATGAATGAGATGTATGTTATGAATATTGATAATAATACAATACCTCTGGGCTTACTTTCATAATTCATTTTAGAGTTTCATACACTCTAGCCCATTGCACAATGTTTGTTGCAAAAGAGTTGTTCATAAAAACAACAATTGTTGTTAAGTATTATGAATAACATAAGGGCCATACTTCCATCATCGATGAGACGTATGTTATGAATATTGAGGGTAATATGATACATCCATAACACTGATGCTAAATGTCGCAAGAGTAAAAGAATACCACACAAGTGTGGCACTACATTTGGTCACATTGGAGAAACCCGCATGGAAAATTCCATTATGATGGATTTTGATGTCTTTTTGATTTTGAATCATCTGACACTTGCAACTTTCCTCCGAAAAGTGAAGTGACTAAAATACCGTTCACAGGCCATAAGGAACGAACAACAAACTTATTAGTGATCATACATTTGATGTGTGTAGTCCGATAAGTGTTGTTAGTGGTGGATTTATTTATCTTCAGAAATGACTCAAGTAGATATATGGGTATTTACTTGATGAGACGTAAGTCTGGATCTTTTGAAATCATTCGAAAGGTTCTCAAAAATGAAGTAGAAGTTATTGTAACAAGAAAATTATGTTTCTGCAATTTGATTGCACAAAGGAATATTTGAGTTACATGTTTAGCGAATGTCTGATGAGTTGTGAAAGGGGTTTCATAACTTGCACCTCCCGGAACACCACTGCAAGTGGAAAGTCTGTGGAGATGTAATCAAACCATTTATGACATGGTAAGGTCAAAGATGACATAAATAAATTTGCCATTATCCCTTTTAAAGTGATGCTTTAGAGACTGCGGCTTTTACACCGAAAAAAGAGCTACATCGGGTCTGTTGAAATGAAGCCATGGTATGGTACGCCCAACCATCTTATATCTTTTCTTAACATTTGGAATATGGGGCTTGTGTAAAAGGTTACAAACCTATTCCAAATCAGACAAGTGCTACTTTGTAGGTTATACCAAAATGTTGGGTATTCCTCCCTCACTATACCGAGGCAAATAGTTTTGCCGCGAAACGGTGTGCTTTTTAAGAGAATGGTTCTTTCAAAAAGGTGAGTGGGAGAATAGTGCAACTCGACGAGATAAACAGTATCTACGTCATCAGATCAAAGGAAAGAGACCTTGGAAGTAATTCTAGAGTTTCCTACTGCGACTGATACGGAAGTCTCTACAATAAAATGTATGAACTTCGGTCGAACTTGCAGCTGAACCACGTAGGCAAGGCTCGTGCAAACCTCTCAGGTGTGCAAACGAGATATTATTGTTAGACAACATTATACCTACGATACACAAGGAAGTGTTGATGGGCCCTGACTCCGGAATTGGCTAAATGCCAATACAACCCGAGTTAGTTTCCATATAAGTGATTCAAGATTAAAACCTTGATACACCTTTCGGAAGACTTAGAGTCTAACGAATATTTATGGAACTTAAAACTGATACGGATAAAATGTTTTATCCATAAAGCTCGACTTGTTGAAATAACAAGTTCAAGAGTTGACTACGATGAGGTTGTTTTCATCGTAGCGATGCTTAAAGTCGGTTCGGGTTGAACTAGCAATTAATACATATTTCAATCATGAGATATGAAACATGGATGATAAAAGGATTTCCATCTGATGGAAATGAAAGCTAGGACTTGTATATGATACATTCCAAAGTAATTTGTCGATCCAGAGGATGCTAGTAGGTATGCAAACTTCAGAGTTCCAGCAATGGACAAAAGAGAGCAAAATGGAGTTGGAATCTTCGTGTTTTGATGAAATGGTCAAAGGGGTTTTGACTTCATCAATGGGTAATGAAGATGCTTGTAATTCAAGAAAGTAAGTGGGAGCATAATAATATTTCTAAAAACCTTGTGTGCTTGACACATTGTTAATTGGAAATAAATTTCTTGACACGAATTAGGACTTCATTTGAAAATAGTTTTTTGATGAAGTGCTTAGGCTAAATAGCCTCAATATTAGGCATAATGATCTATGGAGATAGATTTACCTAATTGGGCTAAGCAATGAATACATATTGACAAGGTGCTAAAACCTTTTAGCATTTAAAACCGCCAGGGAGTGATTCTTGCCGGAGTCACATGGAAGAGTTTTTTGCAAGACTCGGTGTCCCAAAACACTGATGAGCAAAATACATGATGCAGATTCCACACACTTTTGTGTTTGGATTAATCATGTATTCCATGGTATGTAAAACAACCAGATATGTCCGATACTTCCAAGGTGTTGCGAGTATGGATACCAAAGTGATCAAATTACTTATCATGGGACAACAGTGAAAGATGTCACAGAGTACTAGAGTAAGTACTGATGACATGGTTTTCTCGCAAGCAGAGATCATGAAGAGTTCGTTGTAAAATGTTACATCGATACAGTCTTCATCTTTTCTCCATGCGATTTTCGATTTAAATTAAGGGTTTTTGTGTAACACACAATGTGGTGGCACAGTTAGTTGGAATTTGTTCAAACTAGTTACTGTGGCGAATTCTATAACAAGGGCTAAGTATGTTGACGCTTTAGAAGCGACAAAGAAGATGTTCAATCGTATAGTTCATTCATGAACTTAGTATGGTTCCAAGATGGCTTCTGACAATGGGACACTACTGCAGGTAGTTGCTCCATAACTCAGTCTGAGGAATCCAGGTTCGACCTGTGATTCACATACATACAAAGCCAAGTCCACACAAAATATGAATTTTGTGAAAACGTGAAAACGCGAGGACATGCAAAGATACACACGGAGCTGAAGTCGTCAGATCCGTTGGACATCAGGCTATACCGCAAGCGAAGCATATTTACACCAGTGTGCCATAGGTGTGAAATGCATTAGCATTAACTGGATTATTGACTCTAGTGCAAGTGGGAGTCTGTAGGAGATATGCCCTAGAGGCAATAATAAATGATATTATTTATCTCCGAGTTCATAATTATGTTTATGTTCCATGCTATAACTGCAATGATTCTCGAGTCTGCAATATCCACGAGGCTCGGAGGAAGACTCATATGCACGTGTGGAATAATAAACGGTAAGAAGTATTCCTAGTCTGGCCTCTAAGACTAGCTCAAGTGTTGCATGATGGTTCTGTTTTCCTGATCATGGGCATGTCTATGCCAGCAATTTTGAGGGCACAATGTTAAGAGAACATTTGTGTTGAATCGACCCGGATTGATGTTATGCTAAGAGATTCATTCGTCACAAGTTAATGGTGCATAACACAGAGATGGTTAACGTTTGCATAATTCCTTAGACCATGAGAGTATCGAGTTTCTTCATGCTTGCTTCATGAACTTTGGGGTTTGTTAAACGTCATCCGTAACTGGATGGCTATTACGGCGGCTTATGGGTTCATGGGAAAGTATGTTAAGTAACTTGATAGCTCGAGATTGGGATTTGCTCCTCCGACGATGGAGAGATATACTCGGGCCCTCTCGGTGTTATGGTGTCCATCATCGTCTGGCCATACACTTTGTGATTTGATCACGGGGATGCCGGAACACGGAAACGAGAAAAGAGAACAAAACCGGTAACGAGGTAACTAGCATAGTGGACAAGTTGTTGATCCACGGGAATGCCAACATGTCTCACCTCGGGTATTTGTAACATATCGCGAAGCAACAGGAATAGCACACGGCAACTGGAGGTTCACTCGAATATTTATTCGTGTGGGTATAGGGGTCAATATGGGTGTCCACGGCTCCGATGTTGATCATTGATTGGAAGGGGTTCCGGGTCATGTCTATACTTCACCGAACCTATAGGGTCACACGCTTAAGGGTCATCAATCTGCTGAATACTAGACAGGGACTGAGAGAAAATCACCGAAAAAGTTTCGGACACCGAAAAGTTTCGGACAGCGGAATCGTACGCAGAGAGAGGTCATCGGATAAGTTTTGATGATACCGAAAGGTTGTTTCGGGATACACCATTAAGTCAAATTGGTTTCGGCACATGCCTGATAATTCTTGGAGGATGCCAGAATCATTCTGGAAGCTTTTTGGAATTTTCTGAGATAAAAACCGGAAATGTTCCGGAGCTGCCGGAGCCACTTCAGATGCGTTTCGCAGATGAAAATCACTAAAACCGGAATTGTTTCGGAACGCGTTGAAAATCATTTTAGTGGGTACTGGAAATGTTCTTAGCCCACATAAATATTTTCAGTTCGATCAGACGCTGAAAAATGTCGTCGTGAATAGTGAAAATCAGCTTTATCGTTACTTTATGGAAAGCCACCTTTTGGGGCTTTGCTCCAAAAGATCTTGGGGATGACATGGATGGATAGGAGCCATTTTTGGGGCCCCTCATGGGGGTGTGGCCGGCCACATGGGCTATCCCCCCTTGGGGACCCTCTTGTTCATTGGTTTCACTCCTAGGTCCTTGTGGAAGGACTTCATTCATGTGCATTTTGGGTTTTTGTGAAACTACCCTACCCCCTTGGGATTTCCTATAAATAGAGGTGGAGGGGCAGCCCTCCACAATCATCCCTTGCTCTCATACACATGCCATGCATTATCTGGCTTCTTCTCTCCCTCCCACGAAAAGAGTTTCGTAGAGCCGTAAGGCTGTCTGGGTTCCGACAGGAACTAGTTCTGGACGGCGAAGCCCTGCCGGATAGATGACACCGTATGTGTGCAACTCTGTAGAGAGATCGTAGTTTCGGTCTTAGTTCGTGAGTGCCTCCCGAAGGGCTGTCCATGTGACCGTTCGAGTTTCGAAGGTCCTCCCGAAGGGCTGTCCGCGACACCATCTGGGGGGCTGTTCGACCGCCTCCCGGAGGACTGTCTAAGGAGCAGATGAGGGTATACATCCTCGCGGTTGGGAGGTTGTAAATCCTGGCTGCGGGGATCTACACCGCCGATCGTCATCGACTCTACTTCCCGCTGCGCTACGGGTCGGTAACGAAAAAGATCAAACCATGTATGCGGTCTCCATAGTGGTCCTGGGCTGGTGCGTAGGTCGGAAATTTTTTGTTTTCTGTCGCGTTACCCTAGAGGTAGTGCCGCTACGGCGGCACTACCGTGCCTGGACTTGCGTTCTCTCAGTGCTACACATGGAACTACCGCCCAAGCGGTAGTACCGCTCCTTTGAGAGGCAGTACCGCTTGTGTGTGGGCTGAGGGCATAACGGTTGGATTTGTCTCCACCTATAAAAGGGGGTCTTCTTCCCCATTGGACCTTATCCTTTAAGCTCGTGTTTTGCCCCCATTGTTGACTTTCTTCGAGCTTGCTTTCTCTCAATCCCTCCAATGATTCTTGCTAGTTTTTTTAGGGAAAAGAGAGAGGAGATATAGATCTACATTTCCACCAATCACTTCCTCCTCTATATGAGGGACACCCTTGGATCTAGATCTTGGATTTCTTTGTGTTTTCTTCTTTGTTCTTCCTATCAAAAGTTCATTTATGAGCTTGGTATGATCTCTATATGATTGTGCAAATGGAACACTATTCTTAATAGTGGTTCCATAGCTCAGTTTAACGAATCATAGGTCTTGCCAGTGATTCAATACATACAAAGCCAATTTCACACAAATTATGAATTTATGTGAAAGCATGGCAGATGCATTGAAATATAAATAATACACATGGATCTGAAGATTGTCAGATTCGATAGGACGAAGTCTATACCACAAGCAAAGCATGGACTCACACCAGATTGCCATTGGTGTAAAAGTTAAAAGTGCTAACTAGATTATTGACTTTAGTGCAAGAGGGAGATTGTTGGAAATATGCCCTAGAGGCAATAATATTGTATTATTATATTTCCATATTCATAGTTAAGTGTTTATATTTCATTCTGTAACTCCTATGATCCTGGAATATGCGATTCAGTGGAAAACTCATATGCACGTGTGAAATGATAAATGGATAAAATAAAGGTTCCTAGTCTCGCCTCTAAGACTAGCTCAAGTGTTGTTGGTGATCACGTTTTCCGGATCTTAGGATATCTTTAAGTGTAACGATAGTCCTAAAACAACATTGAGATTATGACGTCGGAATAACAATCGTATTGAATCGACCCAAACTTGTTTGCTATGAATTGACATAATATCATCTGTAATCAATTGTAGTAACACAGAGTGTTAACATGTGATTTTGCTCCTTAGATCATGAGAGTATCGTAGTCACTTCTTACCGTACGGTGGACTTCGGGGTTTCTCAAACGTCACTTGTAACACAGTTATCATAACGACAACTTACAGGCTCATCATAAAGTTTGACAAGGGACTAGATAGCTCGAGAGCGGGATTTGCTCCTCTGGCGATGGATAGATATTCTTAGGGCCCTCTCGGTGTGACGGCATCCATCATCGTCTGGCCAGACACACGTGACTACTTCACGGGGATGCTGGAACATAATAACAAGAAACAAGAACAAAACCGGTAACAAGGATTTCGGTATGGTAAGTGTGTGATGACTTAGGAGGATGCCGATGCATCACGAGTTTTGTAAAGTACCGCGAAGCAAAGGAAACATCACATGATAACCAAAGGTTCACTCGAATATCATTCGTGTGCTCATAGGGATCAACATGGACGTCCACGGTTCTGTTGTCGGTCATTGAACGTACGGTTTCGTTCATGTTTATGAGATACCGAATCTACGGGTGAAAGCGCAACTAATCCCCGGGTGGTTTTGTTAATTCATAACAACATATATCTCATTGAACTAACATCCATTCAAGTTAAAGATTTCAGGAAGTTCAGTGATTGGCATGGCAAGGATTAGTGACTCCGGACCCCTCAAAATGCTAAGGACATGGATTGGCAAAAGCTCAAGACTCTACTTTTTTGGTTAAGTGATCCAAGATCACATTGAGTCCATAGGAAAGCCAATACAATTGAAAGGGGATGAGGTTTTGATAATGATTTGTTTGCTCAATTGCTTAGTGATATTGCTCCAAAACCCTTAGCCACTTTCTCTATCCAAATCTGTCCAAAAACCTACATTCCAACTCGGTCCCACCGAAACATACCTATCGGGACCAACCGAGTTCATCTGGACACTGCCATAGCCAAACCCTAACAAATCAGATCCACCAATATGGATCTCGGTCTCACCGAGATGGCCTTGCCAACTCTCTATTGCCTGTTGCAATTATTTCGGTCTCACCGAGTATTGCGATCGGTGCCACCGAGATGGCTTGCCAACCTTATGTTGCTTATTGCACTTATTTCAGTCTTACCGAGATGATGCAATCGGTACCACCGAAGCGAGGTTTTGCCTTTACCATTGCACATCGGTCCTTTCGACATATTTCCAATCGGTCCAACCAAGACCTCCAACATTCATATCTTTTACAGAGGTTGGTGCCACCGAGAATTCTGATCGGTGCCACTGAGTTGGGTCAAAAGTGTGTAACGGTTGGATTTTGTGCAGAGGGTATATACCCCTCCACCCCCTCTTACTTAGTAAGAGAGCCATCAGAACGTGCCTAAACTTCCACTACTCATTTTCTGAGAGAGAGCTACCTACTCATGTGTTGAGATCAAGAGATTCCATTCCTACCACTTGAATATTGATTTCTAGCCTTCCCCAAGTTGCTTTCCACTCAAATCCTTCTTCCACCATAGCCAAATATGTGAGAAACAGTTGAGTGTTGGGGAGACTATCATTTGAAGCACAAGAGCAAGGAGTTCATCATCATCACACCATCTATTACATTTTGGAGAGTGGTGCCTCCTAGATTGGTTAGGTGTCTCTTGGGAGCCTCCGACATGATGTGGAGTTGAACCAAGAAGTTTGTAAGGGCAAGGAGATCGCCTACTTCGTGAAGATATGCCCGAGTGAGGCAAGTCATTTGTGGACGATGGCCATGGTGGGATAGACAAGGTTGCTTCTTCGTGAACCCTTCGTGGGTGGAGCCATCCGTGGACTCGCGCAGCCATTACCCTTCGTGGGTTGAAGTCTCCATCAACATGGACGTACGATAGCACCACCTATCGGAACCACGCCAAAAATCATCGTGTATCCCCATTACATTTGCCTTCTCCAAACCCCTCCTTTACTTACATGTGCAATGTCTTACTTTTTGCTGCTATACTCTTAGAATTGCATGTGTAGGGTGTTGCTTGACATGCTAAAATCTGCCTACAACTAAAATTGGGAAAAAGTTAGGTTTTATTTGGTCAAGTAGTCTAATGACCCCCCATCTAGACATACTTTCGATCATACAACGGGCTCATAAGATTAAGGAAATCACGATCTTCTGAGCATTATTAGGACGAGAGTGATGAAAACATATTTGTGGAATTGTTTCATTAATAATCTGAATAGTTCTAAGAGGACCCGGAAGCGTTTCGGGGTCACCGGAAGGGTTTCAGTGAATACGGGTAATACCGCGTATTATCGATAAATAATATATAGGTGGAAAATGTTTCCGGGGATGTTAAACTATATATATATATATATAATGGTCTAAAAGTATTTAGGAGAATTTTATATTTAATTTAATATCAACGGGCCTTGAAAGGCCAAGAGGTGGAAGCCAACTTGGGCCACAAGGGCCCAAGTGGGGGAAGCGCCCCCTTCCCTAAGGAAGGAGGCCGAAATAGGAGTGGGTGAGGAGTCCAACTCCTCCTCCTCTAGCCGACGCACCAAGGGGGACCCTTTCCCCTTGGTGGCAGCCCTCCCTCTCCCCTATAACCTATATATACTTGAGGTTTGGTGCTCTTTTGATACACAAGTTTTGGAGCCTCCTCTAGTTCTTCTACTTCTAGTTTTAGTTGGTTCTACTTGACTAATTAGAGCTAGACTAATCCTCATAATTAGAATCCCCGTGTGGTTCTAATATCCTCCCTCTAATTCTCCGGCAACGATTAGCTCTGCATGGCGAAGCGCTGCCAGATCGTGAAGGTTGCACGCTTGCAACCAAGTAGAGAGGTTGCGCTTTCGGCCTTCGTTTTGAGGGACAGTTCGTGGGCAGTTTGCGGGATCGTTCATCGACGGTTTGAGGGACTCCAAGTATGATCTACACCGACATGTTCTTCTTCCGCTGCAACTCGGTGACGGTAACGATCGTGACACAACCCGTTCCGCGTCTTCATGTTGATCTTGGGTGTGCGTAGGGCGCGGATTTTTGTTTTCTACTACGTTTCCTAGCACGCTCCGCTTCTCAAGCTCCCCATAGCACGTGGATGAGAAACCCTTATAAAGGGGTGTCAGCTCTCCTCCACTTGTGAAGTGGTACTAAACTTCTCACCACCTTGCACGACCTACATGAGCCTTAGAGATTAACCAAGAATTATTATTTATATGAGCCCAAGGCCCATCTATAATTCAACACAGACAAGCATGATGTGACACGCCAGTTGTGTCGTCGTGCACCACGCCGGTACATCAACTTTTGATGTCATTAAAACCATATCAAGAGTTCGCCGTGAAGTTGGGAAGACCCCCTTGTGGATGGGTGGGTCTTGGACACCCTTGTGGTGACCATGACATGGACATGTTTTATGAAATAACCATGCCTCCATTGGCCATGGTAAAATTGCCCTTTTTATGAAAAGGGGAAAAGATTAGCCGCATCATTAAGTAAGAGAGTGTTTAAAAATGTCTTATAGCCCGAAGACCAAAATTTAAAAGCCTACTTCTCGGCATAATATTCACAAATATGTCGCCCCACCGACACCTAGTTGCGCACCTCATTGCGGATTTTGGAGAAGATGATGGGAAGAGGACGTAGATATGTTGTTGAAGACCCTCACACTACGCTCATTCCAAATTTCTCAAGAGATAAGCACGATGATGAAAGCCATCACCTTACGTTTTCTGTGCCTATCGTGCACCACGTTAGTCAACCATTTGTTACGTCGTTGAACCCATGCCAAAAAGTTTGATGCAAAGTCGGGGAGACCCCCTCCCATCCATTTTGCTTGGGTGGTTTTTGGACACCCTTGTGATGACCATGACGTGGTCCTATTTTATGAAAGCACCGTGCTCAATTGGCAATGATGAAACTGCCCCCGTCCGGCTCTTGTTGTGGCTTGGGTGCATAAGCCAAAAGATATAACTCCGCAATTTCCAAGAGCAAATATCTAACCGTTTAGAACGCTATTTGAGAATGAGGTTCAGATTGCCAACATTATTATAAATCTATGCCTCACGGTGCAACACATCGTTGATTTTTCTTTGAGTTATGGTTCAATCTACATGAAGTCCACATTATCGCTTAGGGTAGTAATTTTTGGAACCTCAACACCTTGAGTGAACTTGGCATCTTTTGCGTACCACAAGCATCTTGAGCCCTCGAACTCCTCATTGATGAAGAGGACCGTGTGGTGTAACTGGCCTCCTCCGAGACATAAATCTTTGTGTGGTTCATCTTCCAAGACCAATTATAAACGACCGACCGCTTGCAACACGGGGAGGGGAGGGGGGTGGGCCTAATTGTGCCACCTGTGGAAAAGAGAATTGAAAATACAGGCACATATTCTTCACGAGGCATTGTTTGGAATGAGCTTAGGGTATGGCTTGGGCTTCTTGAGATGCACACTGATGATTAGAACAATCTCGATCCAGTTTAAGATTGGTGGCACTCCCTCGTCAACATCAACGGAAATCCGAGGAAGGGGATCGTTTCCCTCATCATGTTGGCTCCGTGGAAAATTCGAAACAAGAGAAATGCAAAGATGGTTAAGAATGTCTCCTCCATGCGAAATGCCATAACAAGTAAGATTTAAGAATAAAGCCGTGCTTTGGACGATGACGAACGCCAAACACCTGAGGTCAGTCAGGCCGTGAAAGTAGTCTAGAGGCTTCTCGCCGCATTGTCGGCTTGTTGACCGAAAAGATGAGGCGGAACTTTTACCACCCTTTCAAAAAGAAAAGAAAAAAAACTAATCTGAAAATGGATTCTACAGTTTCCAAACAAGACGTGTCCGTGCCCCCCCCCCCCCCCCCCCCCCCCCCCCCCCCCCCCCCCCATCGACACCCAAACCGGGACAGTGACAAATGCATGGGGACTGGGGAGGCTTCGCATCGCCACCTCTCAACAGATAATCGGTCCTAGCTAGCGACTTTGGCCGTGCCCACCAGATACAGTACGCAGGGTAGCATATAGGAGTATAATAAAACTGACGCCCAACATAAAGCTCGTCGTCCCCGTCGTACTAGATCGTGGTCTCTCTCTCTCTCTCAGTATTGGTGCCTAGGAGACCGCGCAGCAGGAGAGGAGCCCCCTCCCCTCCCTCCCTCCTCTTCTACCGACGCCGTCGAGGTCGAGGTACGCCACGCACGCTCCTTGTTTCTCCGCACCTCGTGGCTTATTCCTGCACTGCACCTAATTGACATTACCAGCTGGGATTTAATTTAATCGGTCGATTTGCAATGGAGGAGGGGCTGACAGAGTGGGACGGGAACAGCGGCGGAAGCAGGCGTTGCTGCTCCAAATTCCCCCCATTTATTTAACCTCGACTATCGTTTGAGCCTTAAATTTAGGGACAAATAAGGGGCCAATTTTTAATTTTTTTACTTTTTTGAGGCGTCTTCCGTTAAGAACAGCCAGCTTCCTCGCCTTATTTCCCCTTCATCATGCAACAATTCACCCCCTTCCACATCTTTTGAAGATCTTTTTATTTTCCTTCTTGTGGGGTCATCCGTTTAACCCACCCAGTCTCTTGGCATTTATCGGGGAAGGAGAGGAGGGGAGAGGGGAACTGAGAAGAGCCTGATTTGGTTCCTGGTAAGTGGAGCCACTGTTGGGGGGAAGGGAATCTATGTTGGTTGCTTCGCCTCTAATGCCGTTTCGTTTGCTTCTCTCTCGCCGTGATCTGGAACAAGCTGAATCCGATCGGCCGATCCTGATCCTGTTCGATCAGACTCGCTCGATCGATTGGGTTGAGTTCATTCATGCCGCTCCTTTTCGTCCCGTTGAGATTCTTTCTTCTCTGCTACGAATGGTCCCTTTTGTTCTGCGAGAAAAGTCGTAGCGATTTCCAACTTCCGTCAGTCAACCTTTTGTTTTATTTCAGTTATAAATCCAAGATGTTTTGTCGAGGTTCAAAAGAACTCTGAAGGAATGATTGTCAAATGGAGAGTTAGTAGACGCGTTTAATCTGAATATCTGATCGTCGTATTGATCTTTTAACTACAACAGTTTGATCCATTCCCTGTTTCTAGTAGTACTTACTTAGTAAGCTAATTCGTGCGCTTTACCTTTCCGTGGCCCCCCTCATTGACATTACCAAACTCTTCTCCTTTTGACTTGCTTAGCATTTGAAACATATTACACTGCACCTCCCACTGAGAATGTTACTGTCAGTTCGCGCAAACTACTTTAGAGTTTAGAGTAAAGATTTGTGCTTTCCACCCACGTTCCACGTTTGATAAGCAGGTGAGACTGTCATTTTCATGATGTCATAGTCATACAGACAGTGGCCGAGCTAGAACCAAAACCCTGTGGCTGTGAGGTCAACTAATCTAAACTTTCTGACACTTAAAGTATGTACCAAAATAATTAAGAAAAACAGTATTGAATGGGGAAACAGTACTGAATCCAAGATGTTTTGTTGAGAAACTTTGAAAGTAACGATCCGACGTTGTTGTCAAACAGCGGATAGATGATATTAAAAAGTTCAAAATAGAGGGTTGAAAGAATGGTCATTTATTAGGGAATTCATGGGTGATAAATACGTCATTTCTGAAATATCAAACTTGTACTACGATATTTGTTTGCATATCTATTTTGTCATTATATACTTTTTTACTCCATTCTTTATAATTTTCTGAAATAAATAACAGAAGCCCAAGTTTATTACTTAGTTTCCGTAGTCTATATTGGCACACTATAATGTCCCCCTATCTCATTTCCCAAGTTTCTGACCTTCTCCTTGCCCTCTGAATTCTTATGGTTGCAAAGGGTGACGGTTTCTCGCCGAAAAAAAGGGTAACACTTGTGATTATCTCTCTCATAGATGCATGTTTTCCTTGGGGCAATTCGTGGTAGCTTCTTGTGCTGCCACCTTCCTTGATGATATCTGAAGATAGACAAGGTAGCCGAATTTGGCTTCCCTTTTCGTCCTTTCTCTTGTCTTGTTTAATATGCCCAGCAACGTTGAGAAAGGTCTCATCCTTAGCCAATCTTGTGGTGTTCTGCACTGACCACTTTGCCCTTGCTGCATTACATGGCCTCTTTCCTGTGATGCACATGCTGACATCTGTTGCTTCTAGACATGCTCCAAGAATCAGTTTCTTTTTGCCTTTCCATAAATACATCCACATCATTGGCTCTGATATTTTGTCATATGCAAGCAGGGGCAAAGGACACAGAAGCAGCAATGGATGAAGGGATGGAGCTCAAGGGGTGTGTTTGCCGGATCAAGAGCTGCGCCGGCCAACTTCTGTCGATGGAGGAGGATCTGGTGACTGATCTGGACGATGACTCATGGGACTTGGTCTGGAGGGACCTCCGGCTGAAGGCGACCTTCTTGTACATTGATCTGAGCCGTGTGATCTCCCGAAGTGAGAACGATGAGCGCAGGAAGGCGCTCACCCTTCTCGCCAACAAATTCTTCTACTGCACGGATGAGGTGATTGATTGTTGTCTTCTCCCTTAAATTTCGGTAGATTTTCTTGCAAGCAAACCAAGATGATTTACTTGAAAATACAGCGCACGACACTTATTTTACAAATTTCTTATCGAGGCACCTGCCAGGTGTGCACTTACTAAGATTTATTATATTAGGCACACCTATGAGTCAATCTTAGAAACAAATACGATCTATTTCTCACCACACACATGGTAGTGGTCCTTTTCTTTTGGCAATCATTGTAGTGGTCTTAACTGTGTAAGAATTTCCTTCTTATATATCATGTAGCAAATTCAGAAATTTTTCAATGTGGATGCTGTTTCTGAACTCTGATAACCAGTGTCCATGGGAAGTTAAACTGCTTTAAATTACCCTTGTTTTGGCATGTTTATGTCATATTTACGAACCACTGGTTCCACTGTTAGTAAGTTCTAACTGTGAGTAAAAGTACATGAGAATAGTACTCTTGACTCTTGAGAGTTAGAGAACCTTCTCAGCCTCGATTTCCCATATCATGAGGTACCAATTAGATCTTCAAGATGTCTCAATCGCAGATCATTCTTGTGCCCCTTTACCAAGTTTGTATGGTTCTTCACTCAGATCATGCAATAAATGCGATTGCATTTTGTTCAGATCGCTCAACTAGCAATGCGGCAAACTGGTCATGATGAAAACATACAAAATCTCAAACTTCTGTAGTTGAGTCCTTGCGTGCAGAATTAAGTTGTAGAACGACACAGAAGTGGTCTGTTCAGTTTGTTTGTTTATTTTGTGGACGTGTTTGATGCTTTTGACATAAAACTGATCCTGCACAAATGGCAGCTGGGCGATGCGGTGACGAGCCGAAGCGTCCCCGTCGTGAAGATGTGCTACAATGACACCGCTCAGGCTCTCCGTGAGTTGCTCGCGGCCCTTGCGCCGCCGCAGTAGCATGTTGGGCTCATGCCATGTGGCCCTGTACTGCGATGCGATGCTGTGAGGCAGGATCAAGCAGACACAGCATTTGCATCTTCTGGATAGCAAGGAAAGGATGGAGTCGTGACAGAAACTCTTGCAGAGGGATGAGTCTTTATGTAAGGAACGTATGTGCCTGAAACTCACATGGGCATTTTCCAGATGAGCACTGGCTAGAGCACCTGTGTACATACATGGTCCAAATATCTCCGCGGTTGAAGCAGAGCAAGAGAAATAATACCTAGCGTGTGGTTATCTCCAGCAAAGTTTTCTCCTGTTTTGTTTCTGATTTTAATTATATGTCCGCGTTTACCTGACGGAAATCGTTGCCAAATTTCATGGAATTTAGGCCCCGTTCGGGAGCTCGCCTGGCTCCCGCGCAGCCAGCTTCTCGTGGGAGCCAGCGCTAGCCAGCTTCCCACGGGAGCCAGGAGCGTTCGGCGCTCCAAGTTCTGCTGCATGGGCTGGCAGCCCAGGAAGGGAGCCTGAAGCCTGTTCGGGGCAGTTGTTTGATGGCCCGATTTTGTGGGGAGACGCTGAAGCTGGCTGCAGGAGACGATCCGAACGGGCCCTTAGCCAGCGCCAGGGATAATAATCATTTGATCATAGCAGGTTGCTCCAGTCGATGATACTGCGGTACTGGTTCGGCCAATTTGACCTCTTAAAACACTACGTGCCACCAGGAATGAATGGGAACCGCGGGCACACTAGCAATGAGCAATGTAGCAAAGCTTTGGCATCAATTTTGATACGTGTCTTAACAATTGAAAAGCTATTAGATGTCTCACTACGCCCCAGCGCTTAGGGTTCTTCACGCAACCGGCATCGTAGGCGGCCAGAGGAGTGGAGACCCGCCCTTTCTGACCAGAGGAGTGGAGACCTGCCCTTTCTTTGTTCTTGGATTTAATAGGAATTTGTTTTCCCTTGGTTTTTCTCTCCTGGCAGCATGGGTCGACAAGAGCCTGTTGACTCTCTTCGGTTCTTGGTAGTAGGTGTGTCAAGCAATGGGAGGCAAAGACCCCGTTTCTAGAACCCTTTGGATTGGTGGTGAAGGATTACAAGCCTGCATTATGTTGGATGCACCACCGGTGGAGCTATGGCAAGACCAAATAGACCGTGGTCCGCTCAGTATTTGCAAATTTTTGGACTTATTTTTTTTACTTCTGGACCTTGGAAAACCAGCCCACGGGCCCTTTCTTTTTGTTTGGCCCACCCAGCCTGCTCATTCCATCAATGAGCTTCAAGCTCCGCCACTGGTTGGATGATGCCTCAACCGATGTTCTTTCAGCGGGTTCTAGATCTCATAGATAGTGGTGAGTGACTATTGCGGTCTTCAAAGCATTGCATGACGAGGCCTTTGCATTCTTGCAGACATCCCTTTTCATTACCGTTGAGTGTATTTTTCAAACTCCAGCCGACGGTGTATCTCTATCTCTACTACTCCCTCCCTCTGTTCACTTTTGTAAGTCCTTTAGGACAGCTGAAATTGAACTGTTTTAGGTGCGGTCTTAAATGTCTAAAAGGTCTTACAAAAGTGAACGGAGGGAGTACTATAAAATTTTCAGTTGGTGGTGATGGTGTGCCTGCCCTCCAGCATTTTAGACCATCGGATCTCTATCCAACGCACTGGAGGCAACCCGCCTCACTTATGGAGAAACGTCATTATCCTCTCCGCTCAGTCGAGGGAGTGACCGGGAGGCGATTTTGGTTCTTCCGCCGTCAATCTCGCCGCTCCTCTTCGATGGCTGCCAGGAGGCGTGGGGGAGCCCCTGGACTTCGCCGGCATGTAGATAGGGGTTGGTTGGGCAGCGCCGTCGCGTCCAATAAAGTGGTCCTCGCTACTGCTCCGTCTCGCTGGCGACAGCGAGGAGCCTATGGGTCTGTGTGGTCTGGTCGATGCTGTTGAGGCGGCGGTGACGACATCGTCCTTTTGTCCTTCGGCCCCGTCCCCGCCTCCATGGTTCTCGCCCTGGAGCTGTCAATGGGCTTGTGAGGAGTTGTACAGGTGCTGCGGCTAAGGTTTGGTTCACCGCGACTTGCAGATGCCCGGTTCTGGAGACCGGTTTGTAGCTAGCTGGACGGGGGATCTGGTGGCCCTTCTCGCCGGAGAAGGAGACCCAGGGCGGTGGAGCGCGGGGTGTCTTCCCGGCCGATAGCATTCATCAGTTTGCTGCCTCCGTTCGTAGTGGCTTCCGTTGCATCTCACACAGTGCAGATTCCTGCAAGGTGCTTCTCCTGCTCACGGATGGATTCGCAGCGTCGACCGCGGCGGCGGCGGCCAGATGCGTGCGGCTGTCTTTGGAGCCTCCAGGGGCGTGACTGTATTCTTCATTGTTTGAAGATCCTTTCTGCAAGTTTGCAGCTCCAGTTGGTTCTGGTGTCTTCGCGTGAGTGTGTCCTTGTTTTAATTTTTTTATCGGGAAAAACTTTCAATCTATTCATCTTCAATCATGGTAGTACAACGAACACTAAAAATAATAAAAATTACATCCAGATCCGTAGACCACCTAGCGACAATTACAAGCACTGAAGCGAGCCGAAGGCGCGCCGCTGTCATCGCCCCTCCCTCGCCGGAGCCGGGCAAACGTTGTTGTAGTAGACAGTCGAAAAGTCGTCGTGCTAAGGCCCCCTAGAACCAACGCACCAGAACAGCAACCGTCGCAGATGAAGAGTGTAGATCAAAAGAATCCAACCTGAAGACACACGAACGAAGACGAACGACGAACAGATCCGAGCAAATCCACCAAAGACAGATCCGCTGCAGACGCACTTCCACACGCCCACCGATGATGCTAGACGCGTCACCGGAACGGGGGCTAGGCGGGGAGACCTTTATTCCATCTTCAGGGACCCGCCGCCGTCTCGCCTTCCTGAGCAGGACACAAATCCTAACAAAGCTCAAAAACAGATTTTAAAATGGAGCCCTCCCACCGGCAAGGGCTGAGATCCACTCCGCCTCCATGACCCAAAGGCCACCGGAGACGGGACGGACCGGCACCAGCGCCGGCGGGAAGCAGACAATCTTAGTTTGTTTGGAGGCGGCGGCTGTAGCTAGGCGGAGGCGTGGTAGGTTTCTTCCAGCGATGAGTCGGGTCTCGTGTGTTCTTGTTTTAATCTGACCCTTCTGTTACATGGACTGATTACAGGGGCAAACTAGCAACGGATGCTAGGGTCGTCAAGCTAGCGCACGATGTGAGCAAGCCAACAGCGGGCAGTACTTGGGAGGAGTCGGCCGCGGCAGCTGGATGAACCATGCGTGTGCTGGGGAAAGTATCATGTGCTCCCAAGCTTGGTGTACTCCCGTGCTCCAAATTCAGAAAAATAATTCTTAAATGTTGCAAAAAATCCGGAAAAAATATGAACATCCACAAGGAATGTGACTACAACCCCTCAAAATTTCATATCCAAACTCGACATGCATATTGAGAAACAAAAAAGTGAAATCCGGATGTGAATAGTGTCAATGTTGCCTTTTGTCATTTCTCTTTTCTTTACGCTATTCATGCTGGATTTCACATTTTTGTTTGTTAATGTGCGTTTCGAGTTTGGACCAGAAATTTTTAGGGGTGTAGTCACATACCTTATGAACATTCACACTTTTTGTCAGATTTTTTTGAAACATTTAAAAACATTGTGCATCGGGAGTACCCAAGCTTGGGAGCACCTGATATTTTCCCGCGTGTGCTACTGTAATGCGTTGGTAGGATTCACTGCCGAGGCATTGATGGGGAATGATGTTGATATGCACGAGGGGGACGACAGTGCGGGAGCTGAGGGGGCACCGACTGATGAGTCGACTCGTGAGGGGGCTAACGGCTCTCGTCCTGTGGCTCAGTCCGGGGATGGGACCGGGGTTGAGCTGGCACCCTCACCATCGGTGCCTATGACTTCGTTGCGGTTTGGGTCCTTTGAGCCAGCCTCTGCCCCTCCCAGACTTTGGAGTGACCGGGTAGATTCTGATGATGTGTTTGAGTATTCACTACCTTTGCTGGAGTTCGAGGATGCCGGTGAGGCCCTGGCTGGATGCTTGGCGAGGACATCGTCCGTGAGGACTTTGGCTGGCTCTGGGGACGGGGAGCCGGTGGTTGCTTCACCTGAGGTCGAGGTTCCGGAGATAACGGTTGTGGCTGAGGTGGGGCGTGGGGGAGGGGGTTCGGGGCAGGTGGCTTCGACTTCCCTCTTCACTATCCCGACGTCGGCATCGCTGGTCATGGCGGGATCGGCGGGTGCTGGGAGAGGGGGCCCGAGGCAGGCGGCTTCAGCTCTCTCTCCTTCGGGCGTGGCGGCGGCGACCGCGCCTTCTGAGGCGTTGGGGGAGGGGGGTTTGGGGCAGGTGGCCCTGACTCCTCCTTCCTCGTCGGTGGTCAGGAGGACCGCATCTCCTTCGGTCGTGGCGGCGCCCGCGTCTTCTGAGACGTCGGGGGAGGGGGGGTTTGGGGCAGGTGGCCCTGACTCCTCCTTCCTCGTCGGTGGTAAGGAGGACTGCGTCTCCTCCGGTCGTGGAGGCGGCACCCGCGCTTTCAGAGACGCTGGGGGTGGGGGGTTTGGGGCAGGTGGCCCTGGCTCCTCCTCCCTTTTCGGCGGTCAGGAGGACCGCGTCTCCTGCGATGACGACGACCCATTCTTCGCCGAAGGGTGGGGCGGGAGGAGGGCTAGGGCAGGCGGTCCCCGCCATCCTCCCTCCCAGCGTACCCGTTGCTATGGGTCTCGGCTTGGGGCACTTGTCCGAGGGGTATGGGAGCCCGCAGCCGCCTCCTCCGGTAACCTTGGTTGACCCTTCGCGGGTTTCAGCGCGAGGAGTTACTAGGGAGGAGGTCGTTGCTTTTGGCGGGATCCCGGACCCGGCCTCGACGGGGAGGCGGATGAGTGCTCGCATTCAGGAGGTTCCGGAGGTCGATGACATGCAGCAGAGGTGCGTTATGAGGGCGGCCAAGCTTCATGATGCTGAGATCTCTACTGGTATGTCTGTCAACATATCTAATTCTTTATTGCATTTTCTAATGAGGAAATTATAAATAATGCAAACCAATTAGGAGTTTCACTTGGGGCTACAGATAGTGAGATTTCCAATTCGGTGAATGATTTGTTAGATTTGGAGGTGGAGCGTGCCTTAGAGACTATTTGTAATCTTGCCGCGGTTAAACCCATGAATGATAATGAGATTGATGCATTAGGGGTCAGAGTGCTTGATAATATGTGTGTGGATCTAGCACCCTCCAATCATGAGTCTGAGGACGATGATATGCCCATAGATAATGCAGTTGTTTGCTCCGCTGAGCCCGGTTATGAGGATCGGGAGTCAGGACCTAGTAAACCAAAGCGCAAGTGGAAACGGAAAATTTATCCCGATTCTGCAGTTCGTAGGAGTGCTAGGATTAGGACTACTAAAAAATTTCATGATGAGTGATGAAAGGAATCTTTTGGAATAGCAGAGGTCTGAAAGACTTGCCTAAAAGAAGGTTTCTTGCTGAGGCATCTCTGGAGCATCGTTTAGATTTTATTGCTCTATCGGAAACTGGTAGAGACAACTTTGCGCCCCAGTTTCTCTCCTCTCTTGCGGGTGGTGTTGATTTTGATTGGCATTGCCTTCCTCCGCGAGGAAGATCGGGTGGTATCTTGCTGGGTGTGAGATGTGATTCGCTTGAAGTCCGTAGTGTAGTGATGGGCGACTTCGCGGTTAAGTTTCGAGTCAGGTCTAAGGTTGATGGTTTCAACTGGGCGTTGGTGGCGGTTTATGGTGCCGCACAGCCCGAGCTTAAACCGGAGTTTTTGGCGGATCTTGTTTGGATTTGTGGGTCCGAGCAGCTTCCAATCTTAGTTGGGGGTGATTTCAACATCATTAGGAGGAGAGAGGAGAAGAATAATGATAACTTTGACGGCAGGTGGTCGTTCATGTTCAATACTATTATTGAAAGCTTGGATCTGAGGGAGATAGAGCTTTCTGGTAGAAAGTTTACCTGGGCTAATTCTTTGCCCAACCCGACTTACGAAAAGCTTGATCGAGTTCTCGCGAGTGTGGAGTGGGAACAGAAGTTCCCGCTGGTGACGGTTCAAGCTCTTTCGCGGGGTTTTTCCGATCACACACCCTTGTTCGTCGACTCAGGGGAGCCGAACCATGTGGGAAACAAAAACACCTTTTCTTTTAAGATGGCCTGGTTCGAACGCGAAGGGTTCTTGGACCTGATCGCTAGGGAATGGGCGAAGGGTGTAGGAGGGAGGACTGCGGTTGAGCGTTGGAAAAATAAGATTAGGAATTTGAGAAGCTTCTTGCGGGGTTGGGCTAAGCACCTTAGTGGGGTGTATAAGATTGAGAAGGATAGGCTCCTCTCTCTTATACAGACTCTGGACATTAAGGCCGAATCCATGATTTTGATGCCTGTGTTAGAAATATGCCCTAGAGGCAATAATAAATTGGTTATTATTATATTTCCTTGTTCATGATAATCGTTTATTATCCATGCTAGAATTGTATTGATAGGAAACTCAGATACATGTGTGGATACATAGACAACACCATGTCCCTAGTAAGCCTCTAGTTGACTAGCTCGTTGATCAATAGATGGTTACGGTTTCCTGACCATGGACATTGGATGTCGTTGATAACGGGATCACATCATTAGGAGAATGATGTGATGGACACGACCCAATCCTAAGCCTAGCACAAGATCGTGTAGTTCGTTTGCTAAGAGCTTTTCTAATGTCAAGTATCATTTCCTTAGACCATGAGATTGTGCAACTCCCGGATACCGTAGGAATGCTTTGGGTGTACCAAACGTCACAACGTAACTGGGTGGCTATAAAGGTGCACTACAGGTATCTCTGAAAGTGTCTGTTGGGTTGGCACGAATCGAGACTGGGATTTGTCACTCCGTGTAAACGGAGAGGTATCTCTGGGCCCACTCGGTAGGACATCATCATAATGTGCACAATGTGACCAAGGAGTTGATCACGGGATGATGTGAGTTACGGAACGAGTAAAGAGACTTGCCGGTAACGAGATTGAACAAGGTATCGGGATACCGACGATCGAATCTCGGGCAAGTACCATACCGATTGACAAAGGGAATTGGATACGGGATTGATTGAATCCTCGACATCGTGGTTCATCCGATGAGATCATCGAGGGAGCATGTGGGAGCCAACATGGGTATCCAGATCCCGCTGTTGGTTATTGACCGGAGAGTCGTCTCGGTCATGTCTGCATGTCTCCCGAACCCGTAGGGTCTACACACTTAAGGTTCGGTGACGCTAGGGTTATAGAGATATTAGTATGCGGTAACCCGAAAGTTGTTCGGAGTCCCGGATGAGATCCCGGACGTCACGAGGAGTTCCGGAATGGTCCGGAGGTAAAGATTTATATATGGGAA
The DNA here is from genome assembly GCF_002575655.3 of Aegilops tauschii subsp. strangulata. Classification (NCBI taxonomy): domain Eukaryota; kingdom Viridiplantae; phylum Streptophyta; class Magnoliopsida; order Poales; family Poaceae; genus Aegilops; species Aegilops tauschii. The sequence goes on from NC_053040.3 coordinate 329,632,367, forward strand.
GTCTTATTTTGGTCGCCGGAAAGGTTTCGCACTTTATCGGTATTGTACCGGGAGTGCCGAAAGGGGTCCGGGGGTCCACCAGCCCCGGGGGGGCCACATGGGCTGTAGGGGGTGCGCCTTGGCCTATATGGGCCAAGGGCACCAGCCCCAAGAGGCCCATGCTCCAAGAGATAAGGGAAAGGGAGAGTCCTAAGGGGGGAAGGCACCTCCGAGGTGCCTTGGGGAGGATGGACTCCTCCCTGGCCGCACCCTTCCTTGGAGGAAGGGCCAAGGCTGCGCCCCCCCTCTCCCTTGGCCCTATATATAGTGGGGGGAGGGAGGGCAGCAATATCAAAGCCCTGGCGCCTCCCTCTCCCTCCCGTGACACCTCTTCCTCCCCGCTTGCGCTTGGCGAAGCCCTGTTGGAATCCCGCTACTTCCACCACCACGCCGTCGTGCTGCTGGATCTCCATCAACCTCTCCTCCCCCCTTGCTGGATCAAGAAGGAGGAGACGTCGCTGCTCCGTACGTGTGTTGAACGCGGAGGTGCCGTCCGTTCGGCGCTAGGATCATCGGTGATTTGGATCACGACGAGTACGACTCCATCAACCCCGTTCTCTTGAACGCTTCCGCTCGCGATCTACAAGGGTATGTAGATGCACTCCCCTTCCCCTCGTTGCTAGATTACTCCATAGATTGATCTTGGTGATGCGTAGAAAATTTTGAATTTCTGCTACGTTCCCCAACAGTGGCATCATGAGCCAGGTCTATGCGTAGATTCTATGCACGAGTAGAACACAAAGTAGTTGTGGGCGATGATTTGTTCATTTTACTTGCCGTTACTAGTCTTATCTTGATTCGGCGGCATCGTGGGATGAAGCGGCCCGGACCGACCTTACACGTACACTTACGTGAGACAGGTTCCACCGACTGACATGCACTAGTTGCATAAGGTGGCTAGCGGGTGTCTGTCTCTCCCACTTTAGTCGGATCGGATTCGATGAAAAGGGTCCTTATGAAGGGTAAATAGAAATTGGCATATCACGTTGTGGCTTTTGCATAGGTAAGAAACGTTCTTGCTAGAAACCCATAGCAGCCACGTAAAACATGCAACAACAATTAGAGGACGTCTAACTTGTTTTTGCAGTGTATGCTATGTGATGTGATATGGCCAAAAGGATGTGATGAATGATATATGTGATGTATGAGATTGATCATGTTCTTGTAATAGGAATCACGACTTGCATGTCGATGAGTATGACAACCGGCAGGAGCCATAGGAGTTGTCTTAATTTATTGTATGACCTGCGTGTCAATGAAAATGCCATGTAATTACTTTACTTTATTGCTAATCGTTAGCCATAGTAGTAGAAGTAATAGTTGGCGAGACAACTTCATGAAGACACAATGATGGAGATCATGATGATGGAGATCATGGTGCCATGCCGGTGACGAAGGTGATCATGCCGCGCCTCAAAGATGGAGATCAAAGGCGCAAGATGATATTGGCCATATCACGTCACTTTATGATTTGCATGTGATGTTTATCATGTTTACATCTTATTTGCTTAGAACGACAGTAGCATAAATAAGATGATCCCTCACTAAAATTTCAAGAGACGTGTTCCCCCTAACTGTGCACCGTTGCGAAGGTTCGTTGTTTCGAAGCACCACGTGATGATCGGGTGTGATAGATTCTAACGTTCGAATACAACGGGTGTTGACGAGCCTAGCATGTACAGACATGGCCTCGGAACACATGCGAAACACTTAGGTTGACTTGACGAGCCTAGCATGTACAGACATGGCCTCGGAACACAAGAGATCGAAAGGTCGAACATGAGTCGTATAGTAGATACGATCAACATGGAGATGTTCACCGATGATGACTAGTCCGTCTCACGTGATGATCGGACACGGCCTAGTTTGACTCGGATCATGTATCACTTAGATGACTAGAGGGATGTCTATCTGAGTGGGAGTTCATTAATCAGATGAACTTAATTATCATGAACATAGTCAGAAGGTCTTTGCAAATTATGTCATAGCTTGCGCTTTAGTTCTACTGGTTAAGATATGTTCCTAGAGAAAATTAAGTTGAAAGTTGGTAGTAGCAATTATGCGGACTGGGTCCGTAAACTGAGGATTGTCCTCATTGCTGCACAGAAGGCTTATGTCCTTAATGCACCGCTCGGTGTGCTGAACCTCAGCGTCGTCTGTAGATGTTGCGAAACATCTGACATACACGTTTTGATGACTACGTGATAGTTCAGTGCGTAATGCTAACGGTTTAGAATTGTGGCACCAAAGACGGTTTTTGAAACGTCGCAGAACATATGAGATGTTCCGAAGACTGAAATTGGGATTTCGGACTAGTGCCCACGTCAAGAGGTATGAGACCTCTGACAAGTTTCTTAAGCCTACAAACTGAGGGAGAAAAGCTCAATCGTTGAGCATGTGCTCAGATTGTCTGAGTACCACAATCGCTTGAATCGAATGGGAGTTAATCTTCCAGATGAGATAGTGATGGTTCTCCATAGTCACTGTGTGACGCCCCCGATTTGACCGTACACTAATCATGCACGCAAATGTATACGACCAAGATCAGGGACTCACGGGAAGATATCACAACACAACTCTAAAACATAAATAAGTCATACAAGCATCATAATACAAGCCAGGGGCCTCGAGGGCTCGAATATAAGTGCTCGATCACAGACGAGTCAACGGAAGCAACAATATCTGAGTACAGACATAAGTTAAACAAGTTTTGCCTTAAGAAGGCTAGCACAAAAGTAGCAACGATCGAAGAGGCAAGGCCTCCTGCCTGGGACCTCCTAACTACTCCTGGTCGTCGTCAGCGGCCTGCACGTAGTAGTAGGCACCTCCAGTGCCGTAGGTGTCGTCGTCGACGGTGGCGTCTGGCTCCTGGACTCCAACATCTAGTTGCGACAACCAGATAGAAAGGAAAGGGGGAAAAAGAGGGAGAGAAGCAACCGTGAGTACTCATCCAAAGTACTCGCAAGCAAGGAGCTACACTACATATGCATGGTTATATGTGTAAAGGGGCATATCAGTGGTCTGAACTGCAGAATGCCAGAATAAAAGGGGGATAGCTAGTCCTGTCGAAGACTACGCTTCTGGACATCTCCATCTTGCAGAATGTAGAAGAGAGTAGATTGAAGTCCTCCAAGTAGCATCGCATAGCATAATCCTACCCGGCAATCCCCTCCTCGTCGCCCTGTTAGAGAGCGATCACCGGGTTGTATCTGGCACTTGGAAGGGTGTATTTTATTCAGTATCCAGTTCTAGTTGTCATAAGCTCAAGGTACAACTCCGGGTCGTCCTTTTACCGAGGGACACGGCTATTCGAATAGATAAACTTCCCTGCAGGGGTGCACCACATAACCCAACACGCTCGATCCCAATTGGCCGGACACACTTTTCTGGGTCATGCCCGGCCTCGTAAGATCAACGCGTCGCAGCCCCACCTAAGCACAACAGAGCGGTCAGCACGCCGGTCTAATCCTAAGCGCGCAGGGGTCTGGGCCCATCGCCCTATGCACACCTGCACGTTGCGAACGCGGCCGCGAGCAGACCTAGCAACCCACACGATCACGACGGTTACGTCAAAGCGGTCCAACACGGCGCGCGCCACTCAGTCGCTGACGTCACGAAGGCTTCGGCTGATACCACGACGCCGGGATACCCATAACTACTCCCGCGTAGATGGCTAGTGCGTATAGACCAAATGGCCAGACTCAGATCAAATACCAAGATCTCGTTAAGCGTGTTAAGTATCCGCGAACGCCGACCAGGGCCAGGCCCACCTCTTACCTAGGCGGTCTCAACCTGCCCTGTCGCTCCGCCACAAAGATCCACTTGCGGGTACTCCTACGAGCCGACCCGACTTTAGTCATCACATGTGTCATGTATATAGTATATAAGTATATACCCGCGATCACCGCCCAGGTGATCACGGCCCGATAGTGTAGCACAGCAGACGGACAAGAATGTAGGGCCACTGATGGAAATCTAGCATCCTATACTAAGCATGTAGGATTGCAGGTAAAGGTATCAACAGTAGTAGCAAGGATAGACTATGCATCAGAATAGGATATCGAAAAGCAGTAACATGCTACACTACTCTAATGCAAGCAGTATAGAGGAGAGTAGGCGATATCTGGTGATCAAGGGGGGGGGCTTGCCTGGTTGCTCTGGCAAGTAGGAGGGGTCGTCGACTCCGTAGTCGAACTGGGCAGCAGCAGTGTCGGTCTCGTAGTCTACCGGAGAGAAGAGGGGGAAGAAACAGTAAATACAATGCAAACATAAGCATGACGATGCGTGACATGACAGTGAGCGGTGCTAGGGGTGTCCTAACGCGACAGTAGGTGGTACCGGTGAAGGGGGGGGGGGACATCCGGGAGGTATTCCCGATGTTTCACGTTTTCGGACAGACGGACCGGAGGGGGAAAGTTGCTAGTTCGATAGGTTAGGGAGGTGTGGTGGACGAACGGACTGCGTATTCGGATTCGTCTCGTCGTTCTGAGCAACTTTCATATAGAAAACATTTTCATCTGAGTTACGGTTTAAAAGATATGAATTTTCAAAGTTTATTTGAATTTCTGGAATTATTTAATTAACAGAAAAAGGGATATGACGTCAGCATGACGTATGAGTGACGTCAGCGGTCAACAGTCCGGGTTGACTGGTCAAACTGACAAGGGGGACCCACCTGTCATAGACAGTGGGTTAACAGAGGATTAAACTAATTAGTTTTTAGTTAATTAACTACTGGGCCTACCTGTCAGTGAGAGATTAATTAAACTAATTATTTTTATTTATAAAACATTTTCTTTTTTTTTAATTTTTGCGGCGGGGCCCGCATGTCAGTGACTGGGCCTGCCCAGTCAACTGGGAACCGTGGGGGCCACTGGCAGTGACCCAGGGGGTGGCCCCAGGTGTGCCACGTCGGCGGCCGGCGCCGGAGCAACGCCGGCGACCAGACGCACGGCGGCGCGGCTCGGGAGGGGTACGGGTTTCACGTACAGGGGGTCTCCGGGGGCGTGGCTGGGCGCGTTCGACGCGGCTCGACGTCGCGCGTCCAACGGCGGTGGTCAGAGGGGCTGGAACGTCCGGAGACGAGCGCTACGAACTCGCCGGCGGCGAGGTGCTACGGGTGCCCGACGGAAGCTACGCTAGAGCGCGCGAACGGCCGAACTAACTACCTAGGCGGGTGCGGCTCGGTGCGGTCGGGCTAGCGGGCCAACGCCCGTGACCATTTGGTCACCGGAGACACGCCGGCGGCGAGCTCCGCGGCGTGGCGTTCGGGCGCGCGCGGGGAAGCAGCTACAGAGCGCGAGCGAGCTAACGGAGAGGGGGAGGAGGTAGAGGAGCTCACCGCGCGGCGCAAGAAAGGCCCGTGGGTGGCTTAGTAGCAGCAGGTCGTCGCCGGGGAAGAAGGGGGTCGCCGGCGCCCGAAGATGAAGGCGAGCTCGGGGAGGCCGATGCAGTGGCTCCGAGCTTCGACGGAGAGGCGGAGGGGGTGTAGTCGAGGGCGGCGACGTCGTACGACACGGCGAGGTGGCGAGTGGGGCACGGTGGCCGCGTGAACGAGGGGAACGGCGGCGAGCGCGTCGGGCGTGGGGAAGAGGGGGGGGCGGCGCGGATCCGGGGGAGGGAAGGGGGAGGCGCGGGGGCCGAGAGGGAGAGCGGGGGTGAGTGGGAGAGAGGCCCGAGGAGGCGGGGGAGCTGGCGACCTTATCCCCTCCGGCGTCGGTGCCGGCGAGGGGGTCGGGCGGCAGCGCGCCCCTGTTCCGACCGGGTCGGGGGAACAGGGAAGGGGCGAGGGAGGAGGTGGGCTGGGCCGGGGGCGCGGGGGTGCGGCCCAGTTTGGGCCGGGGGGGCAGTGGGGGGAAAGCGGGCCCTTTTCCCCTTTTTTTCTTTTTCTCTGCCTGGGTTCTGTTTTCTGTTTTCTTTTTATTTGTTTATTTCCTTTTCTGTTTTATTTCATTTAAAGTATTTAGGCATTTTATAAAAAGGAGTTTTCTCCACCATAATTGCCAGTGTATTATTTAGCACCCACAGAACATTTTTGTTTGAGTTTTTGAAAACTTTTATTTTTCACTTTAATTATATTTGAAGTTTGAGCTAGGAGTTTGAAAGGAAGGTAATTCAAATGTGATCAAGCCCTGTTTAGCAACATGATTAGCTTAATCACAGGGGGTTACTGTAGCATGATTCTCAGGGTGTTACAAATCTCCTCCACTACAAGAAATCTCGTCCCGAGATTTAGGAGGTAGAAGGAAACAGTGCGGGGTATTCTTCGCGCAGACGATCCTCTCGTTCCCAAGTGGCCTCATCTTCAAAATGGTGCGACCACTGGACTTTGAGAAACTTGATCGCCTTCTGACGTGTGCGGCGTTCAGCTTGGTCGAGAATGCGGACCGGATGCTCCTTATAGGAGAGGTCTTGCTGTAATTCGAGCACTTCATGATCCACAGCTCGGATTGGATCCTTGAAGCAACGGCGGAGCTGTGACACATGGAACACATCGTGAACCTGAGAAAGGTTCGGCGGTAGCTCCAGTTGGTATGCCACTTTTCCACGCCTTTCGAGAATAGTGAATGGGCCAATATAGCGAGGAGCTAGTTTGCCCTTGATCCCGAAGCGGTGAGCACCCTTCATAGGTGTGACTCGAAGATAAGCCTTTTCGCCAGGTTGATAGACCATGTCTTTATGATGACGGTCATACTGACTCTTCTGACGTGACTGAGCAGTCTTGAGATTCTCGCGAATAATGCGGACTTGTTCTTCGGCATCTTGGATAATATCCGGACCGAAGAGTGGACGTTCCCCAGTTTCTGACCAGTTCAGAGGGGTTCGGCACTTTCGTCCATATAACACTTCGAAGGGGGCCATCTTCAGACTAGCTTGATAGCTATTATTATAAGAGAACTCAGCATACGGGAGAGATTCCTCCCATTTCTTGCCGAAGGAAATAACGCAAGCTCGAAGCATGTCTTCGAGAACTTGATTGACGCGTTCAACTTGTCCTTGCGATTGAGGATGAAACGCAGTACTGAATGACAGATGAGTTCCCATTGCTTCTTGGAAACTTGCCCAGAATCTTGAAGTGAATAAGCTACCACGGTCTGAACTGATAACCAATGGAATACCGTGGAGTGAAACAATCCTGGACATATAGAGCGTTGCCAACTGGCTAGCAGTGATCGTTTCTTTGACTGCCAGAAAATGTGCAACTTTGGAAAGTCGGTCAATGACGACAAGAATAGCATCATTACCTTTCTGCGATTTGGGAAATCCAGTGACGAAGTCCATCTCAACATGGTCCCATTTCCATTCAGGAATAGAGATAGGTTGCAGAGTTCCAGCAGGCCTTTGATGTTCTGCTTTGATACGACGGCAAACGTCACACTCAGCAACATAACGAGCAATGTCTTGCTTCATATTAGACCACCAGAATCTTTGACGGATATCTTGGTACATCTTTGTACTACCCGGATGGATACTTAGAGGCGTATCATGAGCTTCTTTCATAACTTCCTGTGTCATATCCAGGTTTTTCTCTGTACATGGCACCACTAGGCGGCCCTTGAAGTATAGGGTGCCATCTTCAGAAATGGTGAAGAATGAGGGCTTTCCTTCTGCGAGGTAGCGCTTAATCTTGTAGGCTTCAGAGTCATACTTCTGTAGCCTTTTGATGCTGTCCTCGAGATCTGGTTTAGCAACTAGGGTATTGAGGGAACCCTGGGCAACAACGTGGAGATTCACCTTGCCAAACTCCTTGGGAGGGGGAATGAGTGCACCCGGAGGAACAATATGGAGGTTCAGCTTCCTGAATTCCTCAACAAGCGAGGGCTGAACTTTGTGAACCTGAAGGTGGTTGCAGTAAGACTTGCGGCTCAAGGCATCAGCCATTACATTAGCCTTGCCTGGCGTATAGGAAATACCCAAGTCAAAGTCTGCAACAAGCTCCATCCATCTCTGCTGGCGGAGGTTCAGATCTGGCTGAGTAAACAGATACTTCAGACTTTGGTGGTCAGTGAAGATCTCGCAACGATTACCGAGAAGGTAATGTCGCCACTGCTTCAGCGCATGAATGACTGCAGCAAGTTCGAGGTCGTGAACTGGGTAGTTCTCTTCGTGAGGGCGCAATTGTCGAGAGGCATAAGCAATCACTTTGCGGTCTTGCATTAGGACACAGCCTAACCCTTGACGGGAAGCGTCGCAGTAAATGACGAAGTCCTTCTTAGTATCAGGTGGAGCTAGAACTGGGGCAGAAGTCAACTTGTCTTTGAGTGCCTGGAAACTTTCCTGACATTTGTCTGTCCATTGGAACTTGACGCCCTTATGTAACAGGTTAGTCAGAGGCCTGGCGATCTTGGAGAAGTTCTCGACAAATCGACGGCAATAGCTGGCGAGACCGAGAAAACTTCTGACTTGCTTAACGTTCTTGGGAGGAGTCCAATCAAGAATAGCCTGAACTCGCTCGGGGTTGACGGCAATACCATCCTTAGAGATGACATGCCCCAGATAGGTTACTTCCGGTAGCCAGAATTCACATTTAGAGAACTTGGCATATAGTTGATGTTCTCGTAGTTTTTCCAGCACAAGTCGAAGATGTTCAGCATGTTCTTCTTCGTTCTTGGAAAATATCAGGATATCATCCAGATAAACCACGACGAACTTGTCGAGGTAATCCATGAATATGTAGTTCATCAGACGAGAGAAGGTGGCTGGAGCATTGGTTAAACCGAAAGACATGACGGTGTACTCGTATGAACCATAGCGAGTCACGAAGGCGGTCTTTGGGATATCCTCTTCGCGAACACGGATCTGGTGGTAGCCCAACCTCAAGTCGAGCTTAGAGAACACTGACGAACCCGCCAGTTGATCATACAGATCATTGATCCGAGGAAGAGGGTATTTATTCTGAATGGTAGCTTGGTTTATAGGACGGTAGTCTTGAACTAACCGGTTTGTCCCGTCCTTCTTATTGACAAAGAGAGAAGGTGCTCCCCAAGGAGAGCAACTTGGGCGAATGAATCCTTTGCGAAGAGACTTGTTGATTTCCTCATTAAGCTCAAGGAGTTCATGCGGCGGCATTTTGTAGGGTCGCTTGGCTATAGGAGTGGTGCCTGGTTTCAAGTCGATGATGAATTCGACAGCTCTAGCAGGGGGAATCCCTGGAAGTTCTTCAGGGAAAACGTCGAGGAATTCACGCACGACGGGAATGTTTTCAATGCCCTCGAGTGGTGCAGCGTTCAATGCATTCAATGCATAGAGCCTTGCCTCGGCATTTTGCACCAGATGGGCTTGGTAAGTAACTATCTCATCTGAAGGGTGTAGCAGATGGACGGTCTTAGTGGTGCAAACGATTGAAGCAGTATGCGCTTTTAACCAATTCATTCCCAGAATGAGATCAATGCTACAGGACTTCAGTACGATGGGAGAGACAAGAAATTCCAGTCCTTCAATTTCAACAGTAACATCGCGACTAACCATAGAGGTTTGACATTGGCCCGCAGGGGTGTGTACCACTAGCGGAGTGTTTATCTCTTCGTAATGAATGCCATGCAGGAATGCAAATTCTGCTGATATGAATGAATGGGATGCTCCTGTATCAAATAAAACGGATGCTGGTACTGAATTTACGAGGAGTATACCCATCACAGTAGCAGGCTGGTCTTGAGCTTCGCTGAGATCAACGTGGTTGGCATGAGCACGACCATAAGACTTAGCATTGTTGTTGCGGGGCTGGTTGTTACCACGGCCAGCTGCTGGAAGGGCCAGTTGATTCTGGTTCTGATAGCAGTTCCTGGCAAAGTGACCCGGTTGACCACACTTGAAGCACAGACCATTATCGGGAGTGGGAACAGGAGCCCCAGGTGGGGGAGCTGGTAGCTTTGACTGCTTAGATGGTGGAGGAGGCAGACGCGGTGCAGCATAAGATTTCCTGGGAGCAGGTGCATTTGGACGATACATGCTGTTTGGGATCCATATCTTACGCTTCTGGGAGGGCGAGCCCGAAGATGAGCCCGTGTCACGGTTGCGCCTCTGAGAGCTCTGGTATTCCTGCAGACCAGTCTCGACATTGATGGCCTTATTCACCAAGGTGGCGAAATCGGCGAAGTCATGCACTAGAAGTGCGAGCTTGATGTCAGCTTGTAGTCCATCACGGAACTTCTCCTGTCTGCGTGCATCAGTTGCAATGTCTTCTTCAGCATAGCGGGACAAGTCCAGAAACTCCCGCTGATAAGCTTCAACAGTTTTGTTGCCTTGGGTGAGGTTGCGGAACTCACGCTTCTTCCGGTCCATGACTCCCTGAGGAATGAAGCGGGCACGGAAAGCTGCTTGGAAGTCTGGCCATGTGATGATTGTTCCAGCTGGCAGAGTACGCCTGTGGCTGTCCCACCATTGAGCTGCGGGTCCCTTCAAGAAGAAGGAAGCAAAATTGACATAGCTGGCAGTGGCTACATCAGCAGACTCCATCTCATAGGTGATGTCACGGAGCCAGTCATCAGCATCCAGAGGCTGAGTTGAGCTGCGGTAGATGGTTGGGTTGAGGCGTATGAAATCTTGAAGAGTCACTTGGGCTGGCTGCTGGTTCATATTGGGGCGAGGAAACTGAGCCATCATATTTTCCATGAATTGGCGGTTCAGTTCGAACTGTTGGATCATACCAGCCATGTACTCAGGTGGTGGTGGGGCATCGCCACCGCGACCACGACCACCTGGTCTAACCATCCTGCTAATATATAACAGGGGTAGTTCAGCATTGAGAAAATTTGCAATGACAAGAATCATTCATGATGAAACATGCATAATTGAAAGGAGCACGATAGCTACTGCATAGTAGTCGGCATAACTTACAAAAGGGGTCATGCATAGAGTTCAGTACATAGAGTTCAGTACATGGACTAAAACATCATAGGCGGCACACAGGCTCGCGACGACTGAAACTAATACTACCATCAAGCCTACATCAGTCCCAAGAGGTACTGTGGAGGTAATCGTAGCCCGACAGCTGGTAGTGAGGCAACAGATAGTCCTCCACGTCAGCAGACTGGGGGCCGCGGATACTCAAGTGTAGAGCCCGGTGCTCAGGTGGCAGAAAAGGTCCAAGTGCGGGAGAGTAGCCTCCCACCTCTGGCCAACCAACACCGTGGGGCATCACGGTCCTGGCTGGGTAGATCGCAGTACGCGGTACCTGTCCAGACCGGACAAAGGGGTGCAGTAGCGTCAGAGCACGGTAAAGGTGCTGACGGGTGGTGTACATCTCGTGGCGAAGAGCTCGGTTAGCTCGATCTAGCCCATCAGCATGCAGAACCAGGTGCTGATGGTAGAAGGGCTCCCGGGTGTCAGTGGAGTAGGCAGCAGTATAGTATCCCTCCGCACCAACATCAGAGGCGATAGCAATGTGCCTGAAAGGGGAGGTGTCCAACTCCCGATACTCTCCACGAAGACGTGTCAGAGCAGCATAGGCTGCATCGTGGACAGCCATATCGATGGTCACACCAACACCATGTGCGGTGTGCAGCACAGTAGTGGAGTCGTACTCCCGAGAGTAGAGGTGGACGATGGCACGGTACTGCTCCTGGTTAAAGTCCTGGTACTCCTCGTAGACGGTGAACTCAGGGTGCCAGCGATAACCCAGATAGGTCATCATCTCAGCTAGCACCGCAGGTGATCCCGAGGCACCAATGGCCGTCGTGTGGCGCACGACCTGCCTCGAGGGTTCCATCTGAAAGCAAAGACGTTTCAAAGGAGTCAATTGACAGTGTGTGAATTGTTCAAAATACTATTCTAAGAAACAACTATGGCTTATCCATCTTTGGGGTGAACGCGGTCACGGGATCCTAGTGTTAGAGTTAGTAAATTCGTTTAACCCGAGTAGAAGAGAGTTCAGAGTCCCAGAGTAAAGGCCGAGGAGTAAAAGATCCTAGTACCACCCAATGGCGACGTGGACCCGTAAGACACACAGCCATGTTAGTAAAAGTTTTTGTAATGTCTAGACTCGACTTCGGCCAAGGAGTGTGGAAGGGGGTTTCCTACAGGCAGTCGGCTCTGATACCAACTTGTGATGCCCCCGATTTGACCGTACACTAATCATGCACGCAAATGTGTACGACCAAGATCAGGGACTCACGGGAAGATATCACAACACAACTCTAAAACATAAATAAGTCATACAAGCATCATAATACAAGCCAGGGGCCTCGAGGGCTCGAATATAAGTGCTCGATCACAGACGAGTCAGCGGAAGCAACAATATCTGAGTACAGACATAAGTTAAACAAGTTTTGCCTTAAGAAGGCTAGCACAAAAGTAGCAACGATCGAAGAGGCAAGGCCTCCTGCCTGGGACATCCTAACTACTCCTGGTCGTCGTCAGCGGCCTGCACGTAGTAGTAGGCACCTCCAGTGCCGTAGGTGTCGTCGTCGACGGTGGCGTCTGGCTCCTGGACTCCAACATCTGGTTGCGACAACCAGATAGAAAGGAAAGGGGGAAAAAGAGGGAGAGAAGCAACCGTGAGTACTCATCCAAAGTACTCGCAAGCAAGGAGCTACACTACATATGCATGGTTATATGTGTAAAGGGGCATATCAGTGGTCTGAACTGCAGAATGCCAGAATAAAAGGGGGATAGCTAGTCCTGTCGAAGACTACGCTTCTGGACATCTCCATCTTGCAGCATGTAGAAGAGAGTAGATTGAAGTCCTCCAAGTAGCATCGCATAGCATAATCCTACCCGGCAATCCCCTCCTCGTCGCCCTGTTAGAGAGCGATCACCGGGTTGTATCTGGCACTTGGAAGGGTGTATTTTATTCAGTATCCAGTTCTAGTTGTCATAAGCTCAAGGTACAACTCCGGGTCGTCCTTTTACCGAGGGACACGGCTATTCGAATAGATAAACTTCCCTGCAGGGGTGCACCACATAACCCAACACGCTCGATCCCAATTGGCCGGACACACTTTTCTGGGTCATGCCCGGCCTCGTAAGATCAACGCGTCGCAGCCCCACCTAAGCACAACAGAGCGGTCAGCACGCCGGTCTAATCCTAAGCGCGCAGGGGTCTGGGTCCATCGCCCTATGCACACCTGCACGTTGCGAACGCGGCCGCGAGCAGACCTAGCAACCCACACGATCACGACGGTTACGTCAAAGCGGTCCAACACGGCGCGCGCCACTCAGTCGCTGACGTCACGAAGGCTTCGGCTGATACCACGACGCCGGGATACCCATAACTACTCCCGCGTAGATGGCTAGTGCGTATAGACCAAATGGCCAGACTCAGATCAAATACCAAGATCTCGTTAAGCGTGTTAAGTATCCGCGAACGCCGACCAGGGCCAGGCCCACCTCTTACCTAGGCGGTCTCAACCTGCCCTGTCGCTCCGCCACAAAGATCCACTTGCGGGTACTCCTACGAGCCGACCCGACTTTAGTCATCACATGTGTCATGTATATAGTATATAAGTATATACCCGCGATCACCGCCCAGGTGATCACGGCCCGATAGTGTAGCACAGCAGACGGACAAGAATGTAGGGCCACTGATGGAAATCTAGCATCCTATACTAAGCATGTAGGATTGCAGGTAAAGGTATCAACAGTAGTAGCAAGGATAGACTATGCATCAGAATAGGATATCGAAAAGCAGTAACATGCTACACTACTCTAATGCAAGCAGTATAGAGGAGAGTAGGCGATATCTGGTGATCAAGGGGGGGGGCTTGCCTGGTTGCTCTGGCAAGTAGGAGGGGTCGTCGACTCCGTAGTCGAACTGGGCAGCAGCAGTGTCGGTCTCGTAGTCTACCGGAGAGAAGAGGGGGAAGAAACAGTAAATACAATGCAAACATAAGCATGACGATGCGTGACATGACAGTGAGCGGTGCTAGGGGTGTCCTAACGCGACAGTAGGTGGTACCGGTGAAGGGGGGGGGGAACATCCGGGAGGTATTCCCGATGTTTCACGTTTTCGGACAGACGGACCGGAGGGGGAAAGTTGCTAGTTCGATAGGTTAGGGAGGTGTGGTGGACGAACGGACTGCGTATTCGGATTCGTCTCGTCGTTCTGAGCAACTTTCATATAGAAAACATTTTCATCTGAGTTACGGTTTAAAAGATATGAATTTTCAAAGTTTATTTGAATTTCTGGAATTATTTAATTAACAGAAAAAGGGATATGACGTCAGCATGACGTATGAGTGACGTCAGCGGTCAACAGTCCGGGTTGACTGGTCAAACTGACAAGGGGGACCCACCTGTCATAGACAGTGGGTTAACAGAGGATTAAACTAATTAGTTTTTAGTTAATTAACTACTGGGCCTACCTGTCAGTGAGAGATTAATTAAACTAATTATTTTTATTTATAAAACATTTTCTTTTTTTTAATTTTTGCGGCGGGGCCCGCATGTCAGTGACTGGGCCTGCCCAGTCAACTGGGAACCGTGGGGGCCACTGGCAGTGACCCAGGGGGTGGCCCCAGGTGTGCCACGTCGGCGGCCGGCGCCGGAGCAACGCCGGCGACCAGACGCACGGCGGCGCGGCTCGGGAGGGGTACGGGTTTCACGTACAGGGGGTCTCCGGGGGCGTGGCTGGGCGCGTTCGACACGGCTCGACGTCGCGCGTCCAACGGCGGTGGTCGGAGGGGCTGGAACGGCCGGAGACGAGCGCTACGAACTCGCCGGCGGCGAGGTGCTACGGGTGCCCGACGGAAGCTACGCTAGAGCGCGCGAACGGCCGAACTAACTACCTAGGCGGGTGCGGCTCGGTGCGGTCGGGCTAGCGGGCCAACGCCCGTGACCATTTGGTCACCGGAGACACGCCGGCGGCGAGCTCCGCGGCGTGGCGTTCGGGCGCGCGCGGGGAAGCAGCTACAGAGCGCGAGCGAGCTAACGGAGAGGGGGAGGAGGTAGAGGAGCTCACCGCGCGGCGCAAGAAAGGCCCGTGGGTGGCTTAGTAGCAGCAGGTCGTCGCCGGGGAAGAAGGGGGTCGCCGGCGCCCGAAGATGAAGGCGAGCTCGGGGAGGCCGATGCAGTGGCTCCGAGCTTCGACGGAGAGGCGGAGGGGGTGTAGTCGAGGGCGGCGACGTCGTACGACACGGCGAGGTGGCGAGTGGGGCACGGTGGCCGCGTGAACGAGGGGAACGGCGGCGAGCGCGTCGGGCGTGGGGAAGAGGGGGGGCGGCGCGGATCCGGGGGAGGGAAGGGGGAGGCGCGGGGGCCGAGAGGGAGAGCGGGGGTGAGTGGGAGAGAGGCCCGAGGAGGGGGGGAGCTGGCGACCTTATCCCCTCCGGCGTCGGTGCCGGCGAGGGGGTCGGGCGGCAGCGCGCCCCTGTTCCGACCGGGTCGGGGGAACAGGGAAGGGGCGAGGGAGGAGGTGGGCTGGGCCGGGGGCGCGGGGGTGCGGCCCAGTTTGGGCCGGGGGGGCAGTGGGGGGAAAGCGGGCCCTTTTCCCCTTTTTTTTCTTTTTCTCTGCCTGGGTTCTGTTTTCTGTTTTCTTTTTATTTGTTTATTTCCTTTTCTGTTTTATTTCATTTAAAGTATTTAGGCATTTTATAAAAAGGAGTTTTCTCCACCATAATTGCCAGTGTATTATTTAGCACCCACAGAACATTTTTGTTTGAGTTTTTGAAAACTTTTATTTTTCACTTTAATTATATTTGAAGTTTGAGCTAGGAGTTTGAAAGGAAGGTGATTCAAATGTGATCAAGCCCTGTTTAGCAACATGATTAGCTTAATCACAGGGGGTTACTGTAGCATGATTCTCAGGGTGTTACACACTGCCACCAAGCTATTAAAGCTTCGTGATGAACTATAACATATCAGGGATATATATGATGATCCTTGAGCAACTCGCGATGTTTGACACCGCGAAAGTAGAAATCAAATAGGAGCATCAATTATTGATGGTTAGTAAAACCACTAGTTTCAAGAAGGGCAAGGGCAAAAGGGATACTTCATGAAACAGCAAATCATTTGCTGCTCTAGTGAAGAATCCCAAGGTTGAACCCAAACCCGAGTCTAAGTGCTTCTGTAATGAGGGGAACGGTCACTGAAGCAAAACTACCCTAGATACTTGGTAGATGAGAAGGCAGGCAAGGTCGACAGAAGTATATTGGATATACATTATATGAATGTGTACTTTACTAGTACTCCTAGCAGCACCAGGGTATTAGATACCGGTTCGGTTGCTAAGTGTTAGTAACTCGAAATAAAAGCCGCGGAATAAACGGAGACTAGCTAAAGGTGAGATGACGATATGTGTTGGAAGTGTTTCCAAGGTTGATGTGATCAATCATCGCATGCTCCCTCTACCATCGAGATTGGTGTTAAACCTAAATAATTGTTATTTGGTGTTTGCGTTGAGCATAAACATGATTGGATTATGTTTATCGCAATACGGTTATTCATTTAAGGAGAATAATGGTTACTCTGTTTATTTGAATAATACCTTCAATGGTCTTGCACCTAAAATGAATCTCGATCGCAGTGATACACATGTTCGTGCCAAAAGATATAAAATAGTGATGATAGTACCACATACTTGTGGCACTGCCATTTGAGTCATATTGGTATAGAACGCATGAAGAAGCTCCATGTAGATGGATCTTTGGACTCACTCATTTTTGAAAAGATTGAGACATGCGAACCATGTCTATTGGTATATATGCATGAAGAAACTCCATGCAGATGGTTCGTTTGGACTCACTTGATTTTGAATCACTTGAGACATGCAAATCATACCACATGGGCAAGATGACTGAAAGGCCTCGTTTTCAGTAAGATGGAACAAGAGAGCAACTTATTGGAAGTAATACATTTTGATGTATGCAGTCCAATGAGTGTTGAGGCATGCAGTGGATATCGTTATGTTCTTACTTCACAGATGATTTGAGTAGATGCTGAGTGTATTTACTTGATGAAACACAAGTCTGAATTATTGAAAGGTTCAAGTAATTTCAGAGTGAAGTTGAAGATCGTTGTGACAAGAGGATAAGATGTCTGTGATATGATCATAGAGATGAGTATCTGAGTTACGAGTTTGGCACACAATTAAGACATTGTGGAAAGTGTTTCACAATTAATACCGCCTGGAACACCATAGTGTGATGGTGTGTCCGAACATCATAACTGCACCCTATTGGATATGGTGCATGCCATGATGTCTCTTATCGAATTACCACTATCGTTTATGGGTTAGGCATTAGAGACAACCGCATTCACTTTAAATAGGGCACCACGCAATTCCGTTGAGACGACACCGTATGAACTATGGTTTAGAGAAACCTAAGCTGTCGTTTCTTAAAAGTTTGGGGCTGCGATGCTTATATGAAAAAGTTTCAGGCTGATAAGCTCGAACCCAAAGCGGATAAATGCATCTTCATAGAATACCCAAAACAGTTGGGTATACCTCCTATTTCAGATCTGGAAGCAAAAGTAATTGCTTCTAGAAACGAGTCCTTTCTCGAGGAAAAGTTTCTCTCGAAAGAATTGAGTGGGAGGATGGTGGAGACTTGATAAGGTTATTGAACCATGACTTCAACTAGTATGTAGCAGGGCACAGGAAGTTGTTCCTGTGGCACCTACACCAATTGAAGTGGAAGCTTATGATAGTGATCATGAAACTTCGGATCAAGTCACTACCAAACCTCGTAGGACGACGAGGATGCGTGCTACTTCGGAGTGGAACGTGATCCTGTCTTGGAAGTCATGTTGCTAGATAACAATGAACCTACGAGCTATGGAGAAGCGATGGTGGGCCCATATTCAGACAAATGGTTAGAAGCCATGAAATCCGAGATAGGATCCATGTATCAGAACAAAGCATGGACTTTGGTGAACTTGCCCGATGATCGGCAAGCCATTGAGATAAATGGCTCTTTAAGAAGAAGACGGACACGGACGGTAATGTTACCGTCTATGAAGCTCGACTTGTGGCAAAGAGTATTTTCACAAGTTCAAGGAGTTGACTACAATGAGATTTTCTCATCCATAGCGATGCTTAAGTCCGTCGGAATCATGTTAGCATTAGCTGCATTTATGAAATCTGGCAGATGGATGTCAAAAACAAGTTTCCTTACCAGTTTTCGTAAGGAAAGGTTGTATGTGATACAATCAGAAAGGTTTTGTCGATCCTAAAGGATGCTAGCTCCAGCGATCCTTCCATGGACTAGAGCAAGCATCTCGGAGTCAGAATGTACGCTTTGATGGAGTGATCAAAGTTTTTGGGTTTATACAAAGTTTGTTAGAAACTTGTATTTACAATAAAGTGAGTGGGAGCGCTACAACATTTCTGATAAGTATATGTGAATGACATATTGTTGATCCGAAATGATGTAAATTTTCTGGAAAGCATAAAGGGTTGTTTGAAAGGAGTTTTTCAAAGGAAGACCTGGATAAAGCTGCTTACATATTGGGCATCAAGATCTATAGAGATAGATCAAGACGCCTGATGACACTTTCAAAGAACGCACACCTTGACATGATTTTGAAAGAGTTCAAAATAGATCAGCAAAGGAGTTCTTGGCTGTGTCACAAGGTGTGAGTATTGAGTAAGACTCAGGACCTGGCCACAGCAGAAGAGAGAGAAAGGACGAAGGTCGTCCCCTATGCTTCAGACGTAGGCTCTACAGTATGCTATGCTGTGTACCGCACATGAAGTGTGCCTTGCCATGAGTTGGTCAAGGGGTACAATAGTGATCCGGGAATGGATCACGTGACAGCGGTCGAACTTATCCTTAGTATCTAGTGGACTAAGGAATTTTCTCGATTATGGAGGTGAAAAGGAGTTCGTCGTAAAGGGTTACGTCGATGCGAACTTTGACACTAATCCGGATGACTCTGAGTAGTAAACCGGATTCGTATAGTAGAGCAATTATTTGAAATGGCTCCAAGTAGCGTGTGGTAGCATCCACAAGATGACATAGATATTCGTAAAGCACACACGGATCTGAAAGGTTCAGACCCGTTGACTAATAACCTCTCTCACAAGCATAACATGATCAAACCAGAACTCATTGAGTGTTAATCACATAGAGATGTGAACCAGATTGTTGACTCTAGTAAACTCTTTGGATGTTGGTCACATGGTGATGTGACCTAAGAGTGTTAATCACATGGTGATGTGAACTAGATTATTGACTCTAGTGCAAGTGGGAGACTGTTAGAAATATGCCCTAGAGGCAATAATAAATTGGTTATTATTATATTTCCTTGTTCATGATAATCGTTTATTATCCATGCTAGAATTGTATTGATAGGAAACTCAGATACATGTGTGGATACATAGACAACACCATGTCCCTAGTAAGCCTCTAGTTGACTAGCTCGTTGATCAATAGATGGTTACGGTTTCCTGACCATGGACATTGGATGTCGTTGATAACGGGGTCACATCATTAGGAGAATGATGTGATGGACAAGACCCAATCCTAAGCCTAGCACAAGATCGTGTAGTTCGTTTGCTAAGAGCTTTTCTAATGTCAAGTATCATTTCCTTAGACCATGAGATTGTGCAACTCCCGGATACCGTAGGAATGCTTTGGGTGTACCAAACGTCACAACATAACTGGGTGGCTATAAAGGTGCACTACAGGTATCTCCGAAAGTGTCTGTTGGGTTGGCACGAATCGAGACTGGGATTTGTCACTCTGTGTAAACGGAGAGGTATCTCTGGGCCCACTCGGTAGGACATCATCATAATGTGCACAATGTGACCAAGGAGTTGATCACGGGATGATGTGAGTTACGGAACGAGTAAAGAGACTTGCCGGTAACGAGATTGAACAAGGTATCGGGATACCGACGATCGAATCTCGGGCAAGTACCATACCGATTGACAAAGGGAATTGGATACGGGATTGATTGAATCCTCGACATCGTGGTTCATCCGATGAGATCATTGAGGAGCATGTGGGAGCCAACATGGGTATCCAGATCCCGCTGTTGGTTATTGACCGGAGAGTCGTCTCGGTCATGTCTGCATGTCTCCCGAACCCGTAGGGTCTACACACTTAAGGTTCGGTGACGCTAGGGTTATAGAGATATTAGTATGCAGTAACCCGAAAGTTGTTCGGAGTCCCGGATGAGATCCCGGATGTCACTAGGAGTTCCGGAATGGTCCGGAGGTAAAGATTTATATATGGAAAGTCTTATTTTGGTCGCCGGAAAGGTTTCACACTTTATCGGTATTGTACCGGGAGTGCCGAAAGGGGTCCGGGGGTCCACCAGCCCCGGGGGGCCACATGGGCTGTAGGGGGTGCGCCTTGGCCTATATGGGCCAAGGGCACCCGCCCCAAGAGGCCCATGCGCCAAGAGATAAGGGAAAGGGAGAGTCCTAAGGGGGGAAGGCACCTCCGAGGTGCCTTGGGGAGGATGGACTGCTCCCTGGCCGCACCCTTCCTTGGAGGAAGGGCCAAGGCTGCGCCCCCCCTCTCCCTTGGCCCTATATATAGTGGGGGGGAGGGAGGGCAGCAATATCAAAGCCCTGTCGCCTCCCTCTCCCTCCCGTGACACCTCTTCCTCCCCGCTTGCGCTTGGCGAAGCCCTGTTGGAATCCCGCTACTTCCACCACCACGCCGTCGTGCTGCTGGATCTCCATCAACCTCTCCTCCCCCCTTGCTGGATCAAGAAGGAGGAGACGTCGCTGCTCCGTACGTGTGTTGAACGCGGAGGTGCCGTCCGTTCGGCGCTAGGATCATCGGTGATTTGGATCACGACGAGTACGACTCCATCAACCCCGTTCTCTTGAACGCTTCCGCTCGCGATCTACAAGGGTATGTAGATGCACTCCCCTTCCCCTCGTTGCTAGATTACTCCATAGATTGATCTTGGTGATGCGTAGAAAATTTTGAATTTCTGCTACGTTCCCCAACAGCCTGCTGAGCTCCAGGTTAAAACTGAGGCAGAGAAGAGGTTGAAAGAACTTCTCCGCGAAGAAGAATTGAAGTGGGCTTTGCGGGCTAAGGTCCGCAAAGTGGTCCAAGGGGACGCGAATACTCAATTCTTTCATCTGATTGCTAATGGTAAGCACAGAAAGAAGAGAATATTCCAACTTGAACAGGATGAGGGCACTATTTTAGGACAGGATAACCTAAAAACCGATATAACCGAGTATTATAGGCAGTTATTTGGACCTCCGGAGGATAATTGTGTATCCCTCGATGAGTCCAGGACTGAGGATGTGCCTCAACTTTCGGCTGCTGATAATGATATTCTGGTTGCCCCGTTCTCGGAGAAGGAGGTGTTTGATGCTATAGCACAGTTGAAAAATAATAAGGCTCCTGGACCGGATGGATTTCCGGTTGAGTTCTACAAGAAGTGCTGGCATATTATTAAGGGGGATTTGCTACCTATGTTTCATGATCTGTTCTCTGGACAGCTTCAATTATTTCACTTGAATTTTGGAACTATCACACTGCTTCCTAAGAAAACGGATGCTGTGAGAATTGAGCAGTTCAGGCCGATCTGCCTTCTCAATGTTAGTTTTAAAATCTTCACCAAGGTCGGGACTAATAGGCTCACACAGATTGCGCATTCTGTGGTGCAGCAATCCCAAACTGCCTTCATGCCGGACAGAAACATCCTTGAAGGGGTGGTCGTCCTTCATGAAACGCTCCATGAAATCCATTCCAAGAAATTAGATGGTGTAATTTTTAAGGTGGATTTCGAGAAAGCGTACGATAAGGTCAAATGGCCATTTCTCCAACAGGCATTGCGTATGAAAGGTTTTGATGAAGCCTGGCGCCGCCAGGTTGAATCATTTACGCAAAAAGGGAGTGTGGGAATTAAAGTGAATGACGATATTGGTCATTACTTCCAGACACATAAAGGCCTAAGGCAAGGAGATCCGATGTCCCCTATCTTGTTTAACATTGTGGTTGATATGTTAGCCATCTTGATAGGAAGGGCTAAGGAGAATGGTCAAGTAGGTGCCTTGGTACCTCATCTGGTTGATGGAGGTGTATCCATCCTTCAGTACGCTGATGATACAATCATCTTTATGGAGCATGACTTGGCCAAGGCGAGAAATATGAAGCTGGTGTTATGCCTTTTCGAACAATTGACCGGGTTAAAGATTAACTTTCATAAGAGCGAGTTGTTATGCTTTGGTAGAGCCAAAGACGAACAAGAGGCTTATAGGCAATTGTTTGGGTGCGACTTGGGGGATTTACCTTTCTCTTACCTAGGTATTCCAATCCACCATCGAAAGCTGACTAATAGAAAATGGAAGTGCATCGAAGACCGGTTTGAGAAGAAACTGAGTTGCTGGAAGGGCAAGCTCATGTCATACGGAGGCCGATTAATTCTGATTAATTCGGTGCTCACGAGTATGCCTATGTTTCTCTTATCGTTCTTTCAAGTCCCAGTTGGTGTTAGGAAAAGACTGGACTTTTATCGATCGCGTTTCTTTTGGCAGGGTGATGATCTAAAAAGAAAATACAGACCTGCAAAATGGGATATCATCTGTAGACCGAAAGACCAAGGGGGTCTTGGTATTGAAAATCTTGAAGTTAAGAACAGATGCCTTCTTAGCAAGTGGCTGTGGAAGCTTTCTTTTGAGACTGATGCCATGTGGGCCCAAATCCTTCGCAGCAAGTACCTACAGACAAAATCCTTGTCCCAGGTCACAGTCAGGCTAACTGACTCGCCTTTCTGGAAAGGACTGATGAAAGTCAAACAATCTCTGTTTAATAGGACAAAGGTTGTTATTGGCAACGGCGCTAGTACACGCTTCTGGGAGGATACTTGGCTCGGCGAGACACCCTTGGCCATTCAATATCCATCTTTATATCGCATTGTTCAACAACGTGAGGTGTTCGTTGCTACGGTGTTTTAATCTATCCCCCTTAATATTCAGTTCAGACGGTCGTTAGTGGGCAATCGTTGGGAAGATTGGCTCCGTCTAGTTCGGAGACTAATGGATGTACATCTTTCGCAACAACCTGATGAATTACGCTGGAAACTGACTAGGTCTGGAGTATTCACGGTTAAATCAATGTATATTGATGTAATTAATTCGAGCTCCATTCCTACCTCCAAGCATGTTTGGACTGTCAAAGTTCCTTTGAAAATAAAAGTGTTTATGTGGTTTGTCCATAAACAGGTTATTTTAACCAAGGATAACTTGCTTAAGCGTAATTGGACTGGACCTACGAGGTGTAGCTTCTGTGATCGGGACGAGACGATCAAACATCTCTTTTTTGATTGCCCGTTTGCCAGAGTCCTTTGGCGGACGGTTCACATTGCCTTTAATATTACTCCACCGAATTCTGTCACTACGTTATTTGGGACATGGCTCACTGGGATTGAGCCTGACTTAGCGAGACATATTCGTGTTGGAGTTTGCGCTTTGTTGTGGACTATCTGGACTTGCAGAAATGATTTGGTTTTTAACAGAACATCACGTATTCACTTTTTGCAGGTTATTTTCCGAGCCACGGCTGTGATCCGTTCATGGTCGCTACTCACTCCGATGGAGGCCAGGGAGCATTTGGTTACTGGATCTATCCGCTGGGAGATGGTAGCTCGGGATATCTTCAACCGGTTTGGATGGCGGTCATGTAATAGGATAGGCAATTAGTTTACCTATCTATTTTTAGCCAGCCGGTTGTGGCGTCTTATCTTGGCTAGTCTGTGTTTCTAGCCTCTTTAGCTCTGTGTGAGCTGTCTTTTTACTACTTTTCAGTCGGAGACTTTGGAACCTTGTTGGAACCTTTTATTTCGTCAATAAGATGGCCGTATGCATCACTCTGATGCAGAGGCCGGAGCGATCCCCCTTTTCGAAAAAAAAACCATTGGGTTGCGCGGAGCAGGTTCTTAAGCTGGGGCGAACAATACAACTGCATGGACTGCAGGCATTTTAGGTTGTTACGCGGCTAATGCACGACCCATTTGTCTTGCGTCCAACGGATAAAAACGATGGCCCAATCGTAGACCTCATATCATCCATTTTGTATATGTTTGACCCCATTTTTTATCAAACTTGCTCGTGATTTGGGTCTAAAGCGGACAGAAACCGAACGTTTTTGTGTCTCTGTTATCCGAATGTGTCCCTCTGCATGTGCGGCCTGGCCCACCTGTCACACACCCACCCACCTCCCACCTCTCTCTAGTCTTCTTTTTCTCTTTTCCCCACCCACGTCGCCCACAAGTAGCAACGCTAGGCGTCGAGGCCTCCGGCACTCCCTCAACCACGCGACTGGCAACCTCAACCACAGCAGCACCGGGCGCTATTGCATCAACCCTGTTAGGTGAGCACGGCGGGCGCGGCCGAGCGCGGGAGAGTGGCCGGGTGGGCGAGGCGGGCGCGCCCGTTGCGACGTATGGGTCTCTTGATTATAACTGAAGTAAATAATATTCTACTAATCATTTCTTACCCCGTAGCTTAGCACGGGCATCTTACTAGTAACCAAAAGAAGTCGACCAGATTTTTGTGTCATATTGTCTTTGCTTTGTAGCGTCTGTAGTTTTTCTTGATGAATATCGGATATGAGATGCTTTTCCAGTCTTTTCTCTCTGCAGAAAAGTCTCACTATGAACGATATGATTGATCAATCAAAGTACTTGAAAATTTTGCCTTATATCAGATATCAGATTCATTTTTCGGAAGCCAGTATACAATGACTTGAATCAGCTTAGCCAAACAGTATAAGAAGGACCAAAAAAGGAGAGGAAAAACCCAAGATCTGCACCACAGCAGTCCGGCTGTATACATGTCATGTAATTTTTTGAACTGAAATGGCATGAAGAGCCACAATGATAAAATAGCAACCGTGTCAGAACTCCGAGCATGAAAAACTAAGGGGTTTGAGTCCTCTTCTAGTCATAACATGGGGAATGGTCACTCAATGAGCTTTATCTACCAACGTTCTTGATTTGATGAGATTTGTGTTGTGTTGATCATACTCGGCACGTCCAGTGAAGAGAGATTACAGTGAAGTGAGAGCTTTGCATTACACACAGAAGGGTTACCTTGCAAGTGACAAAAGGGCATTTTCCTGCTAATTATTTGTATCAAGTTTCT
Source organism: Aegilops tauschii subsp. strangulata (assembly GCF_002575655.3). NCBI lineage: Eukaryota > Viridiplantae > Streptophyta > Magnoliopsida > Poales > Poaceae > Aegilops > Aegilops tauschii. The sequence continues at coordinate 329,657,403 of NC_053040.3, forward strand.
ATGCTACACTACTTGTTAAGATGATCACTTGGACTGGAGCAAAAGCTGGACCAGGGGAGAAAACCAAACAATATGTGCAACAAGATGAGGAAAACTGCAATTGCGAAAACCCTCCCTATTTTCAATGACTAATATTATATATAGACTTGCAGAGAGAGCACATTTGACGCCGTGTTTGAAGGCACACACCGCAGTGTGGCTCTCCGGATATTACGTAGGAAAAGATGGATGTTTCTTGCATCTCTTGCTTCTCCACGCAGACACGGGGCAAAGAGCTCTCCAAACCTTTCATCTATTGCTGAAAAATGAGGAGCCACCTTTGCAATGGCTCACCAGTTTCCTCTTGGCTCCTCTTTCAGGTAGCTGCTGCTAAGAACTTGGGCCTTCAAATGCACACAATAAGGACATCAAGAGTGGCCATTCCAGTATACAATCTGGTGCTAGTCAAGAGAATATTAAAATAGCAAAAAAAAGGTTATTCTTCTACTTATACATGTTTTTCATCAAAAGACACTTTGATTAACTTTGTACTCTACATTAATTAGTTTGGAGTACGGGATTGGTAATAGAAGCTAGTATCAGCAGCCAAGCAAATTATTCTCAGTAGCGAGTGCTTTTTTTTTTCCAGTGTACAAGGCCAGTGTCAATTGGCAACTTCGGATAAGTATTTTAATCTAACAGTACACTAGATTTTTCACATAGGTATTTAGATTCATGATTGTACATCAGAGGCTAAGATATTGATTGCTCAAACTTAACAATCTGAACAGCGCTAGAACACTGATCGTTCCCACCATGCAGGTCAAAGCAGAAGAGCATTTACCAAATTAACACCCGGGAGCAGATAACTGCAAAGCTTTTCATCCACTGAAATAGGCAACCTAGGCATCTTGCTCATTATTCCAGGTATTTGGCTCATGCTGTTCATTGAGAGCATCACATTAGAATTGCATGGGTACCAATGACATATCTCTAAATCTGTATCTTTTATAGTGACTTGTACCTTTGTAGAAGATTATTGATGTTACTTCTTGTGCGATGGAAAAGATCAATGTTGTTCTGAGCCTGAAAGGAATTATTAAAATGAATTTAACTCCTGCACAACCAAAGCTCCCGTGCACAAGAAATCATGGGGAAATAACAATATTACTCCTACCATACATACAAAATGCCAACCTGTGATGTCAAAATATTTGCTTCTATTTGATTGAGAAGTCGAGCATTTTCTTCCAATACATTAAGCATTGCACGGTCGATGTCAGAGGCTGCATTCCCGCAAAAACAGAAAGATGTCAGAGGCTGCAGAGCAAAATGTAGAAACCTGGTCATTAGAAAATAGGACCTGGGTATAACTGCATATGCTTGTACTGAGAGCTGGTAAGTTCTAGTTCATTTAAACATGTGTACAGTTTTCATATACACAGGGAAAACAAGTACTTGAGTCTGTGTGTTAATGGTATTAAGTAGTTCCAGCAAAAGTTTAGCACCAAAGTAACTATCGAAGGAGTCCAAAGCTAGGAATTGCATCAGAGCTTAGTAAAAGGCTAATATTGTTATCCATCATTACAAGCTAGGAAACACCCTAACTCACAAAGCATAGGAATACGAAAAGCTATTCAAAATGTCTTGAATCATTCATTCTTTGCAAAATATGCATGGATTATTTCTCCCAAATCCCTAAGTTACTTGGAATACTTCAAACTTTTTATTACACAGGCAGTGAAACATGATAATCGCAAGAAAGGGGTAAAATGATGGTATAATCAATCACAGATTATCTACACAAGTGACCTACCAACCTCCATATACAGATCAGTTATCGACTGTTATTACCTGTCGTAACAGAAGAACCTCTGGTGTCTGTTGGAACAGAACGATTGTTAGTCCACAATGACGCCTCCACCATTTTGTCCTGAGATACAGCCTTGATGAGCACCAGGCAAAAAGAGACAAAAAAAAACACTTTTCAACTTCACTTTTGCAAGGGAAATATATTTGACAAACAGAACCAACTTCCCTTTTCACAAAAAATTCCAAATTTAGTGCATGCTTCTGAGGAGTCAGAGCAGAAGTTGCTTCCTAGAAAGACTATTCTGAGGCATATCATATGAAAAGGCAAATGATTGATACCTTTCTATCTTTAATCTTTCTTCCAACATTGTGTTCTTCAGTCTTCCGTCGTCTTGTATTTTGTTTTTCCTGTATAAGCAGCACATTATTAGTATTGTAAAGAATGGAAAAGGGAAACATCATATGCTTTACATGATTACATGTTTACTCTGAAAAAGATACTTGTTTAATAGGCACATAATTACTGAAGACAAAGCTCAACCCCAATATTCTGCTTCTGTTACCTCTTTTCAACACTACTTGAAACGATTTCTTGAGCGCTCTACAATTTTTTTAATATAATTTTAGGAAAAGACAAGCCAGCGATCATTTTTTTTTTCATGCAAACTATTCTCAGCTTGCCATGGCTCAATACTGGTCATTGATCAACTCAGCTTATGAGAAACTGTATCAGTTGTGCTAACTGACCAAGTATATTATACACTTCTAACAGATATGCATGCTTTTGTCATGAAACACGAGATGATCAGCTTTTCATTGGATATCCTGTTGACGATATTAGTAGAGACACAACCATTGCTAACAGTGTCAAAAGCAGAGCCTTTGCATCCCTACAAATATTTTTCTAGTACACACTACTAGATAAATACAAATGTAAATCTGCGGGACAACAGCACAAAGGGATACTTGGGAGGACCAGCTCAGAGCACACTAACTTTATCGTCCATAATAGACCACTATAGTATGTATATCGATGTCGACAAATAAGTGTATCTATGCATGATCTACTTTCATATATGCGGCACTGGTTGAGTGGAATTATAGTGACATCATTCTGACAGCCATTAAAGTATAAGCCACTGTTAGTCCCCATCCATAAGTTGTTACAGGAGCACATATTCCTTTACCTCGAAAATATAATGTAGAGAATGGATAAACATCTTGCATGCTTTTTTGCATTTCAAAGTTTTAAATAAGGGTCAACCGACATTAGGTGGATCTGACAGAAAAAGTGTGATCTAGATGTTTCAGAATAGATTAGATGAATCGGGTACTAACCGCCATCCACTGGCATCTCATGGCCACATCTCTTACTGTCTTCTCTGGCAACATTGCTGCTATCTTGATATACTTCATGATTCCCGGTTCACTTGCATACCTGACAATTTCATCACCAGTGCACACAATTATACATAATTGGCAAAGTCACTATTTACTAGAAAAATTGAAGTGCAAAAACACAACTCATTGCAACAAGATTATAAAGAAAGTAAAGTCCTTTGTCTGAAAGATAAAAGAAAGTGTATGCTTCTGAAAACACTCATGCCATTATTCTCCAGCAGAAATGAAGTATCCATCTTAATCATGAAATAAACAAATATTTATCTTGACGCACTAACATAATAAACACTCGTTATTCTGATCCAGGTGTCAATTGCCAGGTGTATTCTATCTTAATGTTAAACTATATGAATTAACTCGGCATATACGTGTGATAAAATGCTCTCTTTCTCATTGATGTGATAAAATTCAGTAATTATACATAGTAGCAGAAAACATACTTATGGAGGCCGTCATTAAGCATCTGTAACTCAGGGTATGACCACTCCACAGCCATTGGACCTCCATACTTTAGGCTCTGGCTAGAATCAGGAATCATGTTGGGTGAAGCAGTGGATACAATCGTCGAAGGTGTAGTGTTCAACATTGCCAGATTACCATTTATCCCACTGGAAGTGTCCAGGCAGACCGACATGGCTCCCGGCCCATTGGTAATTGCACTCGTCTGAAATGAAACCACATGTTGGCCGAAGAATGAATGCGGAAATACGCCGTAGTGGTTAGGATCTGTTGACATCTGCATGCCAGACAAAATTTGATGCTCCGGCTTGAGCCTCACAAACACTTGACCAAGCTACGGAAGAACGCTTGATTTTGCTACCCAACTTTCGTCTGCAATGAGGGGACAAATGGTGTAGCACAAGTTACATCTCCACAGTTGCGCATCAATGGTGAGCTCGGCATCCAGGGCTCCACAAACACATGAGAGTAACCATGGATGCCATCCAAACTACAAGATAATGTCCAAAGCTTTACTGAAAAAAGGCCACTCCTCTACAAACAGTACCCAGATTTGAGAAGCTTGCAGGCTACACTTTCTGCAGAAAACATGAAGGGAGCAATCTTATTATTATTGCTTCTGCATAATAGCACACAAAACTACATGAAAGTTAAACTAATAATGCAATAAAAAAACTTTGCGCTTGGAATGGTAGTTAGTACAACAAGGAAAAAAACTTTCAGCTGCTAACCGCACAAAAAAAGGAAGCTAACAGCCTGGGGAGTAGCACTGAACAATCAGTCATCTATTTTGAATTGAAGCTCAGCTCAAGTATTATGCTCTTAATATATTTAAGCAGCATGTACAAAAAATTGGTGTGACGATGACAAAGAATGAAAGAATGCATGGCCAAAGTTCAAATTTTTGTTAGAAAGCGTGAGGTCGTTTCTGCCAGGGCTCTACAAAAGCAAACAAGTGGGCAATTTACTAACTCAGACGCAGACATAATAATCAAAGTGAATCCGTACAGCGATAACAGGGTCGAAGAAAAAAAAGAGAAGACGAACTCCAGGTTGGTGGCAGGACTGGAGGAAGGATAGAATCGCGAACGCTAATCTGCTCTGGCAGTGGAGAAGAGAAGAGAAGAGAAGCAGCAGCAATAGAGAGAGAAAGACTTGTTTGAAAAGGAAGAAAGCAAATCAATCAACGATGATTGCAGGAAAGGCGGCGGCCGCGCACAAACGTGCCGAGCACCCCACCCACCCAACCCAACCCAACCGAGGACTCGCTTTCCACATCGAAGGGCACGCCGGCCGACCCCCATCACAAGTCAGAATCCTCCTACTGGCGCTGGCGCGCGACGTACCAGATCAAGAAAGAAAGAACAGAAACCACCCGCGATCCGGTCCTACGGAATCCGCAGACGAGAGCGTGAGCAGGCGGGCAAGTCAAGGAACGCACCTCCGACCTTGGGATCGCCCGTCGGTCCTCACGGCCGGTAGGGAGGGAGCCCCGCGGCGATAGGGCAGGGCAGAAGGAACAGCGGCGCGACGCGATCCTCCTCTGGCTGGCTGGGACGGAGTGCAGTGTAGTAGCACTAGTGATGGTGGTGGTGCGCTCTCACTGCTCTTGTTCCTTTCTTTGGCGAGGGTTTGGCTCGATCTCCTCCCCCTCCTGCTGCTCTTCCTTTAAATGGTGCCGCCCAGCTTTGTACGCTCCAATGGGAAGGAGGAGGCCCAAAAGCGGCGGCCCCGCAAAGGCGAGGCGAGAGAAGCACAAGCCTCCTCCTCCTCCTCCTCCTCCTCCTCCTCCTCCTGCCTATGTGTTTGTTGTGCGCCCAAAAAGGCAACGCCCTGTGCCAACTCCACTGCAACCAACTTGCACCACCCCGCCACCAAAACGGAGGAGAGAGGGGAGGAAGAAGGACGGGGGAGAGGGAGGAGAGAGAGGGGTGAGATCTCTTGGAATTCAGCGCTAGCTAGGAGATGGATGCGGAGCTGGGATTCCCGATGCCCAAACAATTATTGAGGCTACTCTCTTCTTCTTCTCCTCTCTCTGGCTGGGCCTCTGCTTTTGTCTCTCTTCGCTTTTCCTCGCGAGGAAAGAAAGAATCTGGCGTCTGCTTTGCTTTGCTTTTCTTTTCTTTGCTGGTCAGTGGTCGCTGCCTTGCTTGTGCCAATTGTGTGCATGCATTTGGTACTAGTAACTCATACCAGTAGAGTAGTGTATACTTTTTCTTCCATTTTTATTTTATGTTCTGGTGGCTAGTCAACTGGTCTGGCCTGGCCCGTAAATATTACTAATAGTGCTATCTTCGTCTGAGTTTATTAGTCCTCATCGTCAAAATTTTACCATGTATATTATAAAAAGTATATTATTGGATTCATTTTTAAATTTATTTTTCAATGGTATTGCTTTTTGCTATGCTTACTTATATTTTATTAATTAAAATCATGATCAAAATATGATACAAGACTAGTAAATAAGACAAACGTGATACAGTAAAACTATCTTTTCTTCTTCTGATCCTCCTTAATCCTTATCCTCATGCATCCTAGGCGAGTGAGTTGGTGCGTCGCCGGTCCTACCTGGAGACGTGGATGTGTGGTTCCGTACGTGTCGATCCTGCGAAGTATCCTCTCATATTTCGTGACCAAGACGGTTAACTGCTACAGTAGTTTTAAGCGATTAAAGGAATGCCTGTTCTAATTAAGGAGACTTGTTTTTTTTTCTTTTTGCGATGAAAGGGGACTTGTTCTTAACCAATTACGTTCCAGCAACGTGTCTTGAGATGTCATGACTTCTCATCAATTGACCGAGACCAAACCAACATTATTGTGTACTCCCTCACGATTCTAATTATTCTCCGAGCACAAGATAGCATAATAAGGTGATGTAGATAAATATATTATTATTATATTTTCGGGAATGTTAAAATCTGACGTCATATTTTTAAGGATGGCAAACCGAATATTTTTATGAAAAATTATGTTGTCGTAAGGGTAGCAAATTTTCATTAGCAAGCACGACAAATTCTGGCTAAAAGAAATTGTCATCGTCGCGACAACATAACTTGCCACAAAAACCGTTTGATTTGCCATGCTAAAAAATCTAACACTAATTTGCAGCGAAATCCTATATTTGTTTATGGGAAACTATCTTTCAGAAAAGAAAGATAATTGGAGTAGCCGGGAAAACACTTCAGCCTGACTTCGGACACAAGACTTCGATGTGAATGGCAACGACATTGGCTTCTCTTGATATAATAAACCAAATCGTGTTGACTATGTATATATGCTTGCTTACCTACGTTCGTTCTGGATGCAGTATTGGTGCTCCCTCGGACATCTGGATGTGCTCAAGTACATAAAATAGCAAGCTCATGAACCACAAGGCTTGATAGTATAATAACTCAGGTAGAAACGTGCAAGACCTTCTATTGGCTCCATCTTTCAGCACTTAACCATTTCGTTACTACTCGTAAGTTGGTTCAATCATTCTCATCCGCACGTACGCAACCAATATTCCCGTGTTAATTTGCCGCCCGCCATGACGGTACGGCACATACGTCTTTCTATGTTGTTTCTATAGTCAGCTGTAGACGAGATTTCAAATGTCGCCGAAGCAGCTTAGCACCGGACGACTGCTACTGCTAGTGCCAGCGAGGAATGGGTCCAGTCCGCGTGAACGTTTACATGTGCGGTGCAGGGCTCGATCGCTGTCCCGCTGACGCGCACGGCCACGCGTCGCCCATGCAAGGTGTCAAGCAGGCAACCCGTTTACCAGCATTTTGTCTGTCAAGGTACGGAAGAATTCATTGTTTACCGGCACAAAGATATCCGTGGACGGTCGACTGAACAACTCATATCCTAAGTTTTGAGTTTTGACTCGAGGAAAAAGATAGGCCGAAAGAAGAGCCATGAGCGATCAAACGTACGAAGTGTATAGAGGTTGTTAATGTTTATGTGGACTAGAACAATGCCCATGCGTTGCAATAGACATAAATATTCTAATACGTTAGCTTGTGATTTAGTAACTGTCAATAATAATGCGATTTTGTAAATAAATATTCATAAATTCTGATCATAAATTACCTTATATTTTTATTAGAAGTTTGGTAAGTAAACTAAAGTGAAATTAGTTCAGAAGGTAAGTAAATTGAGGTGATTGATTGTCATATACATGAAAGGTTGGACGAAGCGGTGGTGAGAAGAAAGATGAAATGAAGACCTTACGTTCTTTTTAAGTAGTGTAGAGATAGAGATATATATCATGCTGAGACAAACTCACAAATAGTGAAACCGTCATCAATAAATTTGGCAGGACGGGAACTTCAAAAAAATGCAAGGACGATGTACTGTCATAAAAAAACTTGGCAGGACGATGCAAAAATTCCCCACCAACTAATCAGAAGTTGGCGTCGTTACCAATGACACATATTTTAAAGACACAAATCTGTTTCGCAAAAAAAGACACAAATCTATTGTGAAGGTTCATCGGTAGTACAAAAGCACCTCAAACATAATAAAAATTATATCATGGTCCCTGGACCATTGAACAACCACTATCGTTGCGAGAATGTACCGCCAACGCGCAATGACACCCCTAACATTTCATACAAATTAACCTGTAACACAAGGCATATCATTAAGGAGGGATCAATCAACCCTTGCATGTCGCCCCCCCCCCCCCCACCCTCTCAAAGCTCATGTCTTGTCGCTTGACTTTGCCAGTGAGGGAGAAAGCAGCTCTGATGTCACCATTATCGACGCTAGCTCCCCGGGAAGTGCCCACCTCACCCCATGGTGTCCTAGGATGAGGAAGAGGCCACTCTGACGATCCGATCACAAGCGAGGTGTGTCATGTGTCTCATGTGATTGGGGTTAGCGTTTGAGTGGTTTGGGCATTTTATAGCTGAGCTCTATTGAGTGGATTTGATTGGTGCGTTACATGCCCGGTACTGTCTACTACAAGGATTGGAGTGGGTGAGCAAAAGATCTCCCTGCACTATGCCACCACGAGGCTCCTTGAAGGATGCTCGTGGGTTTTAAGTCAGTTGACACTGAAAGGAAATTTCTAGGAAGTGCAGACGATGTGAGTGAATTTTAGCTCAGCTAAACCATTGTAGTGGTGTGTTGTTTCAGTAAATGCAGATTTCTCTGTTGCTAAAGTGAGCTTAATGAGCAAGAAGTGTGTTATGCCGTTTTAGTAAATGCAAGTGCTTTATGAATAAATTAATGAGCCGTAACTGAGCTATGTTAAAAAATGTAAGTTTTGCTCGAGTGAGCTTAGTAATTAAATAAATGCAAGGCTTTATTTAATATCATGCATGTTGATTAGGTAGGAAAGAATAAAATGTGGCTATGTGGCATGGGTTGACAACGAGTGACAAAATTCTTTGAGAATGTGCCTAGCTGAGCTATGGGAGATGTATGAGCAGCAGAAAAGAGATAATGTTAAAGATAACCTTGTTAGTGTTGAAGAAAACTCAAGATTGCAGGAGAGGGGAGGGAATTAGAGGTTGAGCTCAGAATGTTCAAAGGTGAGAAGGAGGGGGCAGTAGGTTTGAATTTCCTTAATGTGAAGGCAGTGTTGGACAAGAAGAAGCTTGATGATGCTTCAATCACAAATATACACAAGGTGATGAGGCTGTCAGTGGACAAAAATAGGGATAAGCTAAAGGATCAGAAAAATAAGTTGGAGTACATGATTGTAGATGTCCCGAAAGAAGTAGAGGGTACAAAGGAGAAGTTGAGGAAGACCAAGGAGATGTCTGTTGAGGAGTGATCATTTGCTTTGTTGTTATAATAAATTAGTGAACTTGTAGTGCCTTTAACTTCTGGTTGTTGTTATATAGTTTGAAGTTGTAGTTGTTGTTGTAGCACTGGTACAGCGAGGTGCTATACAAACGTTTTTTAACCTCTTTCTGCGACGGCGTTCGGAACCGTCGCCAAGTGAGTGACTGAGGGAGTCCTGGATTAAGGGGTCCTCGGGCGTCCGGCCTATTGGACATGGGCCGGACTGATGGGCTGTGAAGATACAAGACCGAAGACTCCCACCCGTGTCCGGATGGGACTCTCCTTGGTGTGGAAGGCAAGCTTGGCGTCCTGATATGAAGATTCCTTTCTCTGTAACCGACTTTGTATAACCCTAGTCCCCTCCGGTGCCTATATAAATCGGAGGGCTTAGTCCATAGAGGCGAAGAATCATAATCATAGTCATACAGGCTAGACTCCTAGGGTTTCAGCCATTACGATCTCGAGGTAGATCAACTCTTGTAATACTCATATTCATCAAGATCAATCAAGCAGGAAGTAGGGTATTACCTCCATAGAGAGGGCCCGAACCTGGGTAAACATCGTGTCCCCCGTCTCCTGTTACCATCGACCTTAGACACACAGTTCGGGACCCCTACCCGAGATCCGCCGATTTTGACACCGACATTGGTGCTTTCATTGAGAGTTCCGCTGTGACGTCGAAGACAGGATCGATGGCTCGCCTTGTTATCAAGGACAGTATCACCGCCGGAGGTGCCCTGACCTCAGGACAAACCCTCCGGCTGGGCGGCTTCGCCATGACCGCCCCTACGGCCATTAAGCCAACGATGACTTCTCGGGTCATCGAAACCACCTCCGTGTTAGCTCCGAATACTCTAAGCAGATGGATCCGGCTGAGTTATCGTCTTTGAACGAGCTCCTAGATCGCATCGCCGCCCTGGGGGTCTCCATAGACTATGATCGGATTGGGCTTAAACCCGACCAGAGAGAAATTAAATCTCCGCCGATCACCCACCAGATAGCGGTAGTTGAGGAGCAAGACGACAACTCTTCCTCTATATTGAGGACGAACTGTGTTCGGATTTCCGAGTTCGAAGAGCCGGACACCTGCCTTCGGAAAGACATAGCCCGCCCTCCGAACCTAGAATTGGACGACGGGCCTGAAAAATCGGTTAATATCCCGAAGCCCAAGCTATTAAGTTCGGGAATTCTTCAAACTCTGGATTCCAAATTGGGTCAGGGTTCGGATTTAAAGCCACCCACCCACCCAGATAGACGCGATCTCACGAACATACGACAGCAGTCTCAGGAAACAGTCCATCACTTTTGGGCTAGATTCCTCCTGGGCAAAGACAAGATTAAAGATTGCCGCGACGAAGACGCGATCTTAGCATTCTGCAATAATTGCATGGACGAAGGACTCCTCAAAGCCATCAATCGCCGTCGCGTATTACACTTCGCTGACTTGGCAACCATCGTACAAAAGTACTGCGCAATGGAAAGCGCCTGGAAAACTCAGGCAGCTCTCTGGGAACCACCGGTTTCCACTCAACCCTTCGTCCGCGCAAAAAGGGTGCACCCTCGCGGCGCACCAGATCCAATAGTAAAGAAATTTAAGCACACCACGGGGCGCGGAATCGTTCTGGAAGGATGGCTCGATAGGCCATGCAAAATACATGCAACGCCGGACACCATACCAACCCACAGCCTTAGAGCATGTTGGATACTCCGGCAAGTGGCCAAAAGCGGCGAGGATATCCTCACCAAAAATACACCAGTGCAACACCCCCCGGAAGATGACGACCCCAGCGTATTAACAGTCATCGAGACTTTCGCTTCAAACAATCAGCGTAAAAGGGCTTTCCGCAACTTCGCCGAAGTCTGCCAAGTCGTAGCAATAAACCCTTGGAACGACACGTCCATAACTTTCAATGCCAGTGACGAACCAAAATTCCGGACAGTCTGGGCACCAGCCGCCTTGATCCTTAATCCAATTGTGGATGGATTCCGGCTCACCAAAGTGCTCATGGACGGCGGCAGCGGATTAAACCTCATCTACGAGGATACGCTCAACAAAATGGAAATTGACAGGAGCCGCATCGAGCAAAGTAGCACGACCTTCCGGGGAATCATTCCTAGTCGGGAGGCGCGATGCGCGGGAAAAATCACGCTCGACGTGGTATTCGGCACACCGGAGAATTATCGGTCCGAAGAGATGACCTTCCAAGTGGCTCCTTTCAACAGGGGATATCACGCCTTACTGGGGCGAGACGCATTTACACGCTTCCAAGCTATACCTCATTACGGGTACATGAAGCTCAAGATGCCCGGGCCAAATGGTATCATCACTCTTGCCAGTGATCCGGACATAGCACTCCGCGCCGAAAATAAAACCGCATCCCTGGCCCTCGAGGCATTGTCTGAAATACTCGTGGCCGAAGAGCTAACCGCGCTGCGCTCTACTGTGGATAGGGATGACGTAATCCTGGACAAACGACCCAAATCCACCTCCTTTAAACCAGCAGATGAAATAGTCAAATTTCAAGTCCACCCGACGGATCCCAAGAAAACAGCATCCATCGGAGCACAACTCGACCCAACGGTCGACGCCGCACTACGAGAGTTCCTGCGTGAGAACTGGCACATATTCGCCTGGCACCCTTCTGATATGCCAGGAATCCCACGCAGATTGGCCGAACACAGCCTCAATATATTAAAGGGACATAAACTGGTCAAGCAAAGACTGCGGCGTTTTTCCGAACCCAAACGACAAGCCATGGGGGAGGAGCTAGCCAAGTTACTCGAGGCCGGATTCATCAGAGAAATAAAACACCCGGACTAGCTAGCAAACCTGGTGATGGTACCAAAGAAGGATAAATCCTAGCGCCTATGCGTCGATTTCAAAGACCTCAACAAGGCCTGCGCTAAGGATCCCTTCCCCCTCCCTCGCATCGATCAGATTATTGATGCGACTGCAGGACACGACTCACTGTGTTTCCTCGATGCATACTCCGGATACCATCAAATCAAGATGAAGGAGTCCGACCAAGCCGCAACGGCATTCATTACCCCATATGGGCCTTTCTGCTTCAACACTATGCCTTTCGGGCTAAAAAACGCTGGCGCCACCTACCAATGCATGATTCAAACATGCCTGGAGAAACAGATCGGCAAGACAGTTGAAGCATATGTGGATGACGTCGTCATCAAAACCAGGCACGTCGAGTCACTGATAGACGATTTACGTGTCACATTTGACAACCTCCGTACATACGACATCAAGCTCAATCCGGAAAAATGTGTTTTCGGCGTCCCTGCCGGAAAACTGCTGGGCTTCATCGTTTCCAATAGAGGAATTGAGGCAAATCCAGCCAAAATCCAAGCTTTGTCACAATTGGCTACGCCAACAGACCTTAAACAGGTCCAAAAACTTGCGGGATGCGTGGCAGCTTTAAGCCGCTTTATCTCCAGATTGGGAGAAAAAGCATTGCCACTCTACCGCCTTCTCCGACGCACCGACCACTTCGAGTGGACGGATGCGGCAACGGCCGGACTGGAGGAAATAAAGGCCCTTTTAGTGAGCAACCCAATCCTGGCCGCGCCAAACGTCGGCGAACCCATGTTATTATACATATCGGCAACGCACCAAGTGGTGAGTGCCGTGCTCGTCGTTGAGCGAGAGCAGGACGGACACAAATTCCCGCTCCAGAAACCAGTATACTACGTATCCACTGTCCTCACACCGTGCAAATCCCAATACCCTCATTACCAAAACTAGCATACGCGGTCTTCATGGCATCCCGGAAGCTGCGACACTACTTTCAAGAGTGCTCGATTACGGTGGATTCCGAGGTACCACTCAACGACATAATAAACAACCGCGATGCCATGGGCCGGATTGCTAAGTGGGCCATTGAGCTCCTTCCATTCGACATAACATACAAACCGCGCTGAGCCATTAAATCCCAAGTACTGGCTGACTTCATCGCCGAATGGACAAAGGTCGAACTCCCTAAAGAGTACGACACGTATTCCAACTGGGTTATGTACTTCGATGGTTCCAAAATGTTGGCGGGGTTAGGGGCGGGCGTTGTATTAATGTCCCCCACTGGAGACGTAGTTCAGTACATACTCCAAATATTATACACAGACTCCAACAATGCCGCCGAATATGAGGCCTTATTACATGGACTTTGGATGGCCATCTCCATGGGCATACAACGCCCGGAAGTGCTAGGGGACTCAAACCTCGCAATATCTCAAATAAATGGAGATTTCGATGCCAAAGATCCGAAGATGGCGGCTTATCGTAACGCCGTCCTAAAAATGTCGGCTCGGTTCGAGGGGCTCGAGTTTCATCATGTGGCTCGAGAAAGTAATCAAGCGGCGGACGTCCTTGCTCGCATCAGCGCCAAGCGCGACCCCGTCCCACCTAACATCTTTCTGGAAAGGTTTTTTAGGCCGTCCGTGGTGTGGCAAGGGGAGAGCGGCAACACCAGTCCGGATCCGACTACAACCCCAGATTCCGAACACACCGATATCATCGGGGGCTCAGCCACCGAAATAACACCGTCGGCCCATCTCATCATGGCAGCTATTGCCCCATGGACCGAACCCTTCTTGGCCTACCTTAATAGGCGAGAACTCCCTGAGGATCAGAATGGGGCTCGCCGCATTGTCCGTCGTTCGAAGGCCTACAAGGTTCACGACGGAGAACTCTACAAGAAAAGCGCTATCGAAGTACTTCAAAGATGTATCTCCGAGGAAGAGGGGCGGCAGCTCTTGGCTGAAATTCATGCCGGTCTCGGCGGTCACCACGCCGCGGCTCAGGACCTTGTTAGCAAGGCCTTCCGTACAGGTTTTTATTGGCCAACGGCCCGAGCAGATGCACAGGACCTTGTCCAACGTTGCGTCGGATGCCAGCTTTTCGCCAACCAAAGCCATATGCCACCCACTGCTCTACAAACAAACCCCATCACTTGGCCTTTCGCGGTCTGGGGGCTTGATATGGTCGGACCCCTTAAAGGAGGAAGCCATAAGAAAAAATATCTGCTGGTCATGGTGGACAAGTTCACTAAGTGGATAGAGGCCAAACCAGTTAAAATGGCCGAGGCCGGACCAGTGATAGAATTCATATCCGGTGTGGTGCACCGTTATGGTGTTCCACACAGCATCATCACCGATAACGGCTCCAACTTCACAGCCGATGAGGTAAAAACCTGGTGTGCTAATCTAGGCATTAAGCTCGATTACGCCTCCGTCTATCACCTGCAAACAAACGGTCAAGTCGAACGGGCCATTGGTCTTATTATGAGCGGCATCAAACCCAGACTAGTGCGGTCTTTGAAAGAATCAGACAAGCACTGGGTTGAGGAGCTCGACTCCGTACTTTGGGGGCTGCGGACCACACCCAACCGCACCACTGGATATACACCTTTCTTCATGGTGTACGGCACGGAGGCAGTGTTACCCTGCGACATTATTCATGACTCACCTCGAGTGCGCATGTACGAAGAGAGAGAGGCCGAGCTTGATCGGCAGGACAACCTAGATGCCCTGGAGGAGGAGCGCGACGTTGCAAAAGCCCGTTCCGCATTTTATCAACAACAGGCCCGCAGATATCAAAGCAGAGAAGTACTGGCCAAGACTTATAATGTTGGCGAACTCATTCTACGCTTGCCGGAGAAGAAAAAGGACAAACTCAAGCCCAAGTGGGAGGGTCCCTTCATCATTGACGAAGTTCTCACTGTTGGAGCGTACCGCCTGCATGATGCCTCAGACAATCGCCTAGAGCCGAACCCCTGGAACGCGGCCAGACTCCAAAGATTCTATGCCTAGCGCCGAACTCTTTGTTCGTCTCCTTCTCCCTATTGTTTCAATCATTTTTTCCTCTCTTTTCGGTCTTTCTTTTTTTTTTCTAGCCTTAAAGCTGTCGCGCGGCTACACCATGCACCCGGGACATACACATCCTCAAATATGTACGTCCATTATACCTGGGGGCTTCATGGACAGAAGCTTATTATTGTTATTTTCCAAGCATCAAGCTCATCACATATGTGTGTTTTCCTCATATGTACCTTTTCTTCGCCATTATATGCATCGATATGACTTAGATTTTGGCCAAGCTGGGTTGCCTGGCTCCTGTGCTTATGCCCTATGTTCCCGTTAGTTCGGCTAGGGCATAAAAGGAGCACCTCTGCGATTGTTACTGCCGGGTCATCCGGATGTGTACCTCAGACTAGGTGAAGCCGAAAGCTAGCGTTCTTAAGGGAATATTCAGTCGGCGGACTAAAGATGTTTTTGCATTCATCCCATTTAAACCCCCTGATGTTACGAGCACTGCGATTTCTGCAATCACAGTTCGGACATGCACATTAACGCATGTACACCCAGGGAAAGGAACCCTTAATGGAACTATTCTCTCTGGAAGATGTTTTTTACAATCACATTGTAATATAACATAGCTAGCTGGATACAACTTGTCTGTTCAAGCAACTATGACCCCTACGCCTAGTTTCCATGCATACCCCGGTCTATGTTTGCTGCTCAGGTATTCGGATACACTCCGCACCTTCGGGTCCAGAGGTCGAAACGAAAAGGTCTGCCATGGAAATCGTTTTACAATCCGGCTAGGGACAAATATGTCAAGGAAAGTACGTAGTCACTTGGACTCAAAAATTTCCTCCTCTATACCGTCTAACAGGCTGTCTAACTCACAATCCTGTTGGGAATATTTGGCGGCTACTTCGACTTGGTCATATACCAAATTAATGGGAATTTCTTTTCCATCTGACCCTAGAGGTCCGACCCGAGCCATATGATTCGGATCAAGCTTGGTATACCGTGTTTTCACCATGGCCCAGGCTTCTCGTGCACCTTCCCGGCAGGCCGATATCTTCCATAACCGGAAACGCTGCCGCGCTCCCCTGAATAGCTGTATAAGCTCCTCCATTCTTCCTGGAGGGGAGGCGGATGGCCATAAAGCCTTGGCAACACTTCGCATCGCCTGCCGAGCTTGCTCGTGCACTTGCGACAGCTCTTCTAGCAGTTCACCCGAGAATCCGGACACCTCCTCTTCGGGACGGCCAGTCAGCATACCTACAGACATAAATCTGTCAGTCCCTTTTCTCTCCGAATTACATGGAGGTAAGTTTGACCACATACTAAATATGCCGCCTTGAAGCCTCTTATTTTCCTTCACGGAGTCAGCCAGCTGGGCCCGTACATCTTTCAGTTCTTCGCCCAGCTAGGTATTGGAATCCTGGAGCTTGTTTTTCTCCTCCCTGACTCGTGTCAGCACATGCTCGCCCGCGGCTAGTAGTCTTTTGGCTTCTTGTTCCCCCCTTGAGCGGCTTTCAGTTGCTCCTGCAGTTGATCTGATGATCCTATCATGAGATGAGCAACAGTGTTAGCATTGTTGGTATATAATTATGTTTTCTCGATGGAGGGGAACATTACCAGGTGACGCCTTCTTGGATTTCTCCAGTTCGGCGTTAGCAGCAGTTAGCTGGGTCTGATACTTTTCTAGTTCCTGAGACAACAGGCTATTCTTCTCCGTAAGCACCTGGTTGTACAATGATCCTTAAATCAGTTGTATCACCTGCTTCAAGTCTCGGGGGCTACTGGTATATAACTATCAAATTGGTATAATATAAACTTACCCGCATATCTTTCAAATGCTGGTCCACGGCTCTCGTAAGCCCGTCTTGAGCAGCTCGGATTTATGCATCCGTCGAGCTGAAGCCATCGAATGCCTCTTTTGTAAAACCAGGGTCGCGAAGAACGGCCCTCCGACACCGATGACCCAAGGCGCTTTCTACTTCTGAGTTGGTGAAGGATACATCATCCAAATCCTCGGCCAAAGAACAATCCGGCATCACTCCCGTATCTGCCCTTGTCTTTTTGGCAGGGTCTGGAACCTGGCTGTTGGGAGTATGACCGGCAGTATCCCCGAACATAGTCCGGCGAACGCTTTTCCTGAGAAGGCACAAGCGGAAAGTGTCACAGTTGGATGTGACTGCCAGGGGGCATATTTACGAAACCATACCTCTTCGATGAAGGCTCGGTCGGGCCTTCGTTTGCCTTCCTCTTCGAAGCCTTGCCCGGCGTGGGTGCCGCTCTCTTCGGAGTGGCCTCTGGTGCGACATGGTGTGCCGAACGCCTCCCCTTTGGAGCACGAGACAGTGCGGTGGGTGAGGCAGAAAGAGGAGGCTCTTTTGGAGGAGATGTCTCCTGATTACTTATGTGTGAGGCAGGGACAAGACCGGGATAGTCGGCGGTGATGGCCACTTCCGTATCGCCATAGCTCGCCTGGTAGAACACCCCATCCTCGAGCACCACGAATATGTCTGGATCCTCTTCGAATCCGGGATCAAGGTCCCGATTGTGATCCTCTGGCTGTGGGGCGGGGCTGTATAGCCCCTCGGTGATCTTTCGCCATTTCTCTTACAAATGGACAGGTCAATATTCATTAAAATTGACTCGGGGAGTAGAATGAGTAGAGCAGCGGGGTTGGAACTCACCCAGCTAGGGGGATTGTACATGGAGAATCCATCTTTGCGCTTGATACGAATAAATTCCTCTTCCTCCCCTTTGAACAGCTCGGCCAATATTTTTGCCAAAGCGGCGGGGGTGTCCGAACCCTTCCGACTGCAGCGAGAGGCGTCATCTTCTCCATTATAGTGCCACATGGGAAGCCCTCTGTATTGGAGTGGCTGCACCCCTCGCACTATGGAAGTCGCCATTACCTCGACTATTGATAATCCGGACTGGGCAAGCGTCTTTATCTTGCTCATCAGTTGACGGACTTTCGCACTATCTTCCTCCTCGAGGCTCCGAGGACGCCAGCCGTGGCGTCTCTTCAACGGAACACTTGTGAATTCGGGAAGACCCATTCAAACTGGGTCAGGAAGGGCGACATCCTCGATATAGAACCATTCGGAGGGCCACTCTTCGGATGCCTTCTTCGGTGTGCCGGACAGGTATCCGGTCTCGGCGATACGCCATATCTCGGCTCCGCCCACTTCGAATATTGATCCATCTTGGTTGCGAGGGACGAGGTAGAATAGCTTCCTCCACAATTCAAAATGGGCCCCACACCCTAGAAATAGCTCGCAAAGAGCGACGTAACCTGCAATGTGCAGGATGGAGGCAGGAGTGAAGTTGTGCAGTTGAAGGCCATAATACTCCAGCAGCCCTGGGAGGAACGGATGGATTGGAAATCTGACGCCTCTTAGCAAATAGGGGACGAAACACACTCGCTCCCCCTGGATGGATTGGGGAAATTCTCGGCCTGAGCCCCGTCGTTGAAGGAAGTCAATCCTGCTGGAACAGGGACTATTTCCGCGGGGGGGGGGGGGGGGGGGATCCCTGTGTTTGCAGCTTCACCAGCTGACCGTGGGATATGAACATCTCCCCCAATCGCCCTTTTCTGGGCCATGGGGACGGGAGGAAGAGCTGGGAGCGCTAGCCATGTTGGAGTGGTTTTTTCTAGCAAGCTCTGAGGATTTTTCGTGTGATGTGGAATGGATCTGAGATCCAATCCCTTTAAATAGACGCTCTTCTTACATGGCCGGGGTGTTATATGCAAAACATACCCTAACCTCTCGTATTCCCTCGACACGTGGAAGCTGAAGCTATGGATGCACAGAAGCCGATGGGAACGACATTAAATGGAAGGCCAAATACAGTCCTTTGAAGTCATCGGAGGAGGAACCCGCCTTGCAATGCCGAAGACAATCTGCGCGCCGAACACATCATCATTGAAAGCCTGGTTCGGGGGCTACTGAGGGAGTCCTGGATTAAGGGGTCCTCGGGCGTCCGGCCTGTTGGAGATGGGCCGGACTGATGGGCTGTGAAGATACAAGACCGAAGACTCTCACCCGTGTCCGGATGGGACTCTCCTTGGCACGGAAGGCAAGCTTGGCGTCCAGATATGAAGATTCCTTTCTCTGTAACCGACTTTGTATAACCCTAGTCCCCTCCGGTGCCTATATAAACCGGAGGGCTTAGTCTGTAGAGGCGAAGAATTATAATCATAGTCATACAGGCTAGACTTCTAGGGTTTCAGCCATTACGATCTTGAGGTAGATCAATTCTTGTAATACTCATATTCATCAAGATCAATCAAGCAGTAAGTAGGGTAGGGTATTACCTCCACAGAGAGGGCCCGAACCTGGGTAAACATCGTGTCCCCGTCTCCTGTTACCATCGACCTTAGACACACAGTTCGGGACCCCCTACCCGAGATCCGCCAGTTTTGACACCGATAGTGACCGCGATAGGGGGGTCCTTCCCACACAACCCAGAAACCATCAGGGATATGCCCTCCTGGCACACACGCTCGGCAAAATGAGGTTGTGTGCGACCGACGAGTGCTCAAATACGGTTATACGTACATTAGTGCTAAAAATATAATTATACAGGCGAAATCGTTTCCGGTCGTAAGTACATCCCGCATAGTCAGTCCCCGCTAAACGTTTCCATTTGTATGTACATTCCACACAGTCAATCCAAGGAATATGTTTCCGTTAGTATGTACATCCCACACAGTTAATCCAAGAAGTACCTATCGCACGCGTTCTTCTATGACCAAACGTTTGCGATGCGCACAACAACACAAACAGTCCGTACTTTCAAAGCGTGTGTGATAAGGTGACTATCGCAAACATTTAATAAGAAAGAACTGTGTGCGATGCTGTTGTTAATCGCACACGTTTTTTCTTGGTTGATCGTGTGTGCAGTGGAGATTGATCGCACACATAGTGGATCCTAGAAACATGTCTAATCTCCATGTCTATCGCAGACATTTCGCTTTCGCAAACCGTGTGTAGTGTAATCTGCTACCTCCTGAGCACTGCGTTGGTTTTCCCTTGAAGAGGAAAGGGTGATGCAGTAAAGTAGCGTAAGTATTTCCCTCAGTTTCTGAGAACCAAGGTATCAATCCAGTAGGAGACCACGCGCGAGTCCCACGCACCTACACAAACAAATAAGAACCTTGCAACCAACGCGATAAAGGGGTTGTCAATCCCTTCACGGTCACTTACGAGAGTGAGATCTGATAGATATGATAAGATAATATTTTTGGTATTTTTATGATAAAGAGTAAAAGTAAATAATGCAAAGATAAACCGCGCCAGAAATAGCTTGTTGACGGGAGATTAATATGATGGAAAATAGACCCGGGGGCCATAGGTTTCACTAGTGGCTTCTCTCAAGATAGCATAAGTATTACGGTGGGTAAACGAATTACTGTCGAGCAATTGATAGAATTAAGCATAGTTATGAGAATATCTAGGTATGATCATGTATATAGGCATCACGTCTGCGACAAGTAGACCGAAATGATTCTGCATCTACTACTATTACTCCACACATCGACCGCTATCCATCATGCATCTAGAGTATTAAGTTCATAAGAACAGAGTAATGCTTTAAGCAAGATGACATGATGTAGAGGAATAAACTCATGCAATATGATATAAACCCCATCTTTTTATCCTCGATGGCAACAATACAATACGTGCCTTGCTGCCCCTGCTGTCACTGGGAAAGGACACCACAAGATTGAACCCAAAGCTAAGCACTTCTCCCATTGCAAGAAAGAGCAATCTAGTAGGCCAAACCAAACTGATAATTTGAAGAGACTTGCAAAGATAACCAATCATACATAAAAGAATTCAGAGGAGATTCAAATATTGTTCATAGATAAACTTGATCATAAACCCACAATTCATCGGATCTCGACAAACACACCGCAAAATAAGATTACATCGAATAGATCTCCAAGAAGATCAAGGAGAACTTTGTATTGAGATCCAAAGAGAGAGAAGAAGCCATCTAGCTAATAACTATGGACCCGAAGGTCTGAGGTAAACTACTCACACATCATCGGAGAGGCTATGGTGTTGATGTACAAGCTCTCCGTGATCAATGCCCCCTCCGGCGGAGCGCCGGAAAAGGCCCCAAGATGGGATCTCACGGGTACAGAAGGTTGCGGCAGTGGAATTAGGGTTTTGGCTCTGTATATGATGTTTCCAGGGTACATGGGTATATATAGGAGGAAGAAGTACGTCGGTGGAGCAACGAGGGGCCCACGAGGGTGGAGGGCGCCCCCCCTGCCTCGTGCTTCCTCGTTGATTACTTTACGTAGACTCCAAGTCCTCTGGATCACGTTTGTTCCGAAAATCACGTTCCCGAAGGTTTCATTCCGTTTCGACTCCGTTTGATATCCTTTTCCTTCGAAACACTGAAATAGGCAAAAAAAACAGCAATTTGGGCTGGGCCTCCGGTTAATAGGTTAGTCCCAAAAATAATATAAAAGTGTATAATAAAGCCCAATAAACATCTAAAACAGAATATAATATAGCATGGAACAATAAAAAATTATAGATACGTTGGAGACGTATCATAATCCCTAATTAATCTATAATTAATCCCTAATTTAAAAATCATGCGTTTTGAATTTGAAAGTAGGCAATCACTTATTTCATATCCAGCCATCTTTTTTACAAATATAGGTTCAACTACCAATGCATAATTCGATCCACAGGTACATATACTGAAGAACTACAGAAGCACCAAGTAAAGAATGATGAACCACAATTGTACTAAAGACTGTAAAGAGAGAGGCGAAAGACATTCTGGTTGCTGGAGAAGGTGAAGCGGAATGCCCATATTGTGCCCTCCTCCATGTGTAATGCGCGCACGACTCTAAGCTAACCCCTTATGATGGCTGCCCGTCCATCCTTCACTTTCTTCATTACGACTTCTCGATGCTCATTGTAGTTTGGATGAAATACTTTAACCTTCATTGCATGTCCACCAATCATGTACTTTGCGAGGTAATCTTGAGTGAACTGCTTCGGGAATCACTGCGAACAAAAAAGATTCAGACATTGTTGTCTAACAACTCATTATGGGCATTAAAAAGAGAAGGCTGCAGAGTTTGTAGTTACCATCCTACAGCTCACTCTTGTGTTGGATAGAGCATAAACAAATAATTTGCTTGCCACCATTCATATCTTTTTGCTAATAATCCTTATCAGTTTCCTCACTTGATGCTTGTTCATGAATATCCCATTGCCCCATACGCAAAAAGGGTCGATATGTGGATCCTTGCCAAGGGTATATGTACCTACAAGCAACAAGTCAATATTAGAAGCTAACAAATGTCCAGGCCTGAATCTATATGCACTACATTATGGAACAACGGGGGGAGTACAAGCCGAGGGATGAAACTAACCTCGGCGGAAAACGGTGGCCACTCCCGTTGTTGTCCTGCATAAGTAGTGGAAAGGCATGATAAGTACAACAACCGTAACATCAAACAAATATAGCAAAGGTAAACAACATTATCTCCAAATGATAGCTTGAATGTGTTGGTTTCAGCATGCTGTTAAAGCAGATATAAAATGGAAGGCAATGTTACCGACAGTAGGCTTAACAGTCATCAAATATTGCAATTCAAACTGGTATTTTTGAAAATGAATAGAACGTAGGTAATGCTTAAACATCACACTGGATAAATGTGTAAAACTGAAATAAAGGGCATGTGTTAACTACACCACGCATAACTGGAACAAAATATAGCCGTTCAAACTGGTATTGATGCAGTCAAGCGGCACAGTTCTGACTTGCACATAATGAACAACACATTGTGAATGACTGAAATAAACAAGGCATAAATGATCAGTATAACAACCAAATATAGCCATTGAAAACTGGACAGAGTCTCACTTCAACCAACCTAACAAGCAAATATAGATAAACATGGCATATGCTTGAAAACTGAACAAATGCTCACTACAACCAACCTAACAAGCAAATACAGATAAACAAGGCATCTGCTTAGAAACTGGACAAATGATCACTGCAACCAACCTAACAACCAAATACACATAAACAAGGCATCTGCTTGATAACTGGACAAATGCTCACTGCAACCAACCTAACAACCAAATACAGATAAACAAGGCATCTGCTCAATAACTAAAAAAATGCTCGCTGCAACCAACCTAACAACCAAATACAGATAAACAAGGCATCTACTCACTATAAACAACCAAATATAGCCATTCGTGAAACTGAAGTGGACAATTCATACTTAAACATCAGATAGCCCTATTGAACAATACATTTTTGCATAACTGAAATAATTAAACACGACACAGTTAAAGCACCGCACGAGAAATGCTACTACAACAAAGGGTACGGGTTGGCAAGCTAGAAAAGTTAAGATTTGCTGATAGGATGTTGCCTCACGTGTCATGGACGGGATCCTTCCAGTTGGAAGAGCACAGACCCATGGTGCGCTCTCTGATGTCACAGATGGGCTGTTTCACCTTGGAAGAACCTTTGTGGGTGCCCTCTTCGTGGTCGTGGTCATGGTCGATGAGATCTGACTTGGCAATTGAGGATCCCAAGCTGTCGTCGTAGAACGTGTCCTTCAGAAATGATAAAATGGGCTCGATGGCGTACAAGGATCGTAAATCCTTGACCGCTAGGCGGAGGAGATCAGCGGCAGGGTCGTCGAAGAGATCGACGGCGGTTGAACCAGAGGGGTTGGGGGTGGATCACTTAACCTATTACATGGCCCGCATGAAGTCGTCGCCGTCGATGAGCTTGATGTCATAGCCAGCTTTCTGGAGATACAGTAATACGCTAGCCCGCTGACATGAAGCCTCTGGCATGGCGACGTAGTCAACGTCTTCGCCGGCTTCCGCGGTGATGTGTTGCTCCGGGATCGACAGGTCGGGGTGAACGGCAGCCACCTCGCCAACGTCCGCCGGAGAGGCCATGATAAACCTCTTCTTGGCCGAACGCTCGCCGGGCTCCCCGAGGTACCTGGTCAAGCTTAGGCCGCGACATTGTGGAGCAGGGGATGTGGATCTGGTGGGGAGGGGCACTGCATGCGTCATCTAAAAACTCAGGGGAGTGGGGCGACGGTATGGGAATCGCTGGGTAAGCTGAACTTTATTATCTAACCTAGGCGGGCAGACCGGCAGCGGCGCCGGTGCCGGCCGTGAGCTAGGGTTCGAGGGGGGGGAGGGGGCCAGGTGGGGGGACTGTGGAGGGGGGTGGTGTTTGAGGATACGCCACGGCTACTGAAAATTTTAGTAATGGTGGGTGGAGATGGCGGTGGGCGAGGGAGGGCGACGGTTCAAATGCCTCGGCTACTGCAATTTTACTATAAGGTCGGTGCTGGAGGAGTGTGGGCGACGATTGAAGTACGGCGGTGATGGGGAACGTAGTAATTTCAAAAAAATTCCTACGCACATGCAAGATCATGGTGATGCATAGCAACGAGAGGGGAGAGTGTTGTCTACGTACCCTCGTAGACCTTAAGCGGAAGCGTTTATCAACGCGGTTGATGTAGTCGTACACCTTCACGATCCGTCCCGATCAAGCACCGAACGTACGGCACGTCCGCGTTCAGCACACGTTCAGCTCGATGACGTCCTCGCCTTCTCGATCCAGCAAGAGGGGCGAAGTAGTAGATGAGTTCCGGCAGCACGACGGCGTGGTGACGGTGTTGGTGAAGAACAATCTCCGCAGGGCTTCGCCTAAGCACTACGAAAACTATGACGGAGGATAAACTAGAGGGGACGGGGTTGCCGGCACACGGCTTGGTGTTTCTTGATGTGTCTTGGGTGCTAGCCCTACCCCTCTATTTATATGTTGAGCCTTGGGGTCGAAACTTGGAGTAAAAGCCTCCACAAAGTCGGTTTCACCCGAAAGGCAAGAGTCCTTCATGGACTCCAGGGCCAGACGCCAGGGTTCCCGGCGTCTAGACCCAGACGCCAGGGTTCCCGGCGTCTGGACCCAGACGCCAGGGACCCTGGTGTCTGGCCCCTGGACTCCACAAAACTTCCTTTTGCGCTTTCCAAAAACCTCGTGGGCTTTCCCCTTTGGCCCAGATAAAGTGTTCTCGTGCCCAAACATTTCGGGAAACATCCGGAACCCCTTCCGATGGATTCCGGAACCCTTCCGGAGATCAAACACTACTATCCACATATCAATCTTTACTTCCGGACCATTTCGGAGTTCCTCGTCATATCCGTGATCTCATCCGAAACTCCGAACAACATTCGGTCACGAACATACATAACTCATAGTACTATATCGTCAACGAACGTTAAGCGTGCGGACCCTATGGGTTTGAGAACTATGTAGACATGACCGAGACACCTCTCTGGTCAATAACCAACAGCGGAACCTGGATGCCCATATTGGCTCCTACATATTCTACGCAGATCTTTAACGGTCAGACCACATAACAACATACGTTGTTCCCTTTGTCATCGGTATGTTACTTGCCTGAGATTCGATCGTCGGTATCTCAATACCTAGTTCAATCTCATTACCGGCAAGTCTCTTTACTCGTTCCGTAATACATCATCCCGCAACTAACTCATTAGTTACAATGCTTGCAAGGCTTATAGTGATGTGCATTACTGAGTGGGCCTAGAGATACCTCTCCGACAATCGGAGTGACAAATCCTAATCTCGAAATACGCCAACCCAACAAGTACCTTCGGAGACACCTGTAGAGAACCTTTATAATCACCCAGTTATGTTGTGACATTTGGTAGCACACAAAGTGTTCCTCCGGTAAACGGGAGTTGCATAATCTCATAGTCATAGGAACATGTATAAGTCTTGAAGAAAGCAATAGCAGAATACTAAACGATAAAGTGCTAAGCTAACGGAATGGGTCAAGTCAATCACATCATTCTCCTAATGATGTGATCCCGTTAATCAAATGACAACTCATGTCCATGGCTAGGAAACATAACCATCTTTGATCAACGAGCTAGTCAAGTAGAGGCATACTAGTGACACTCTGTTTGTCTATGTATTCACACAAGTATTATGTTTCCGGTTAATACAATTCTAGCATGAATAATAAACATTTATCATGATATAAGGAAACAAATAATAACTTTATTATTGCCTCTAGGGCATATTTCCTTCAGTCTCCCACTTGCACTAGAGTCAATAATCTAGATTACACAGTAATGATTCTAACACCCATGGAGCCTTGGTGCTGATCATGTTTTGCTCGTGGAAGAGGCTTAGTCAACGGGTCTGCAACATTCAGATCCGTATGTATTTTGCAAATCTCTATGTCTCCCACCTGGACTTGATCCCGGATGGAGTTGAAGCGTCTCTTGATGTGCTTTGTTCTCTTGTGAAATCTGGATTCCTTTGCCAAGGCAATTGCACCAGTATTGTCACATAAGATTTTTCATTGGACCCGATGCACTAGGTATGACACCTAGATCGGATATGAACTCCTTCATCAAGACTCCTTCATTTGCTGCTTCCGAAGCAGCAATGTACTCCGCTTCACACGTAGATCCCGCCACGACGCTTTGTTTAGAACTGCTCCAACTGACAGCTCCACCATTCAATATAAACACGTATCCGGTTTGCGATTTGGAATCGTCCGGATCAGTGTCAAAGCTTGCATCAACGTAAACATTTACGATGAGATCTTTGTCACCTCCATAAACGAGAAACATATCCTTAGTCCTCTTCAGGTATTTCAGGATGTTCTTGACCGCTGTCCAGTGATCCACTCCTGGATTACTTTGGTACCTCCCTGCTAAACTAATAGCAAGGCACACATCAGGTCTGGTACACAGCATTGCATACATGATAGAGCCTATGGCTGAAGCATAGGGAACATCTTTCATTTTCTCTCTATCTTCTGCAGTGGTCGGGCATTGAGTCTTACTCAACTTCACACCTTGTAACACAGGCAAGAACCCTTTCTTTGCTTGATCCATTTTGAACTTCTTCAAAACTTTGTAAAGGTATGTGCTTTGTGAAAGTCCAATTAAGCGTCTTGATCTATCTCTATAGATCTTGATGCCCAATATATAAGCAGCTTCACCGAGGTCCTTCATTGAAAAACTCTTATTCAAATATCCTTTTATGCTATCCAAAAATTCTATATCATTTCCAATCAATAATATGTCATCCACATATAATATTAGAAATGCTACAGCGCTCCCACTCACTTTCTTGTAAATACAGGCTTCTCCAAAAGTCTGTATAAAACCATATGCTTTGATCACACTATCAAAACGTTTATTCCAACTCCGAGAGGCTTGCACCTGTCCATAAATGGATCGCTGGAGCTTGCACACTTTGTTAGCTCCCTTTGGATCGACAAAACCTTCCGGTTGCATCATATACAACTCTTCTTCTAGAAATCCATTCAGGAATGCAGTTTTGACATCCATTTGCCAAATTTCATAATCATAAAATGCGGCAATTGCTAACATGATTCGGACAGACTTAAGCATCACTACGGGTGAGAAGGTCTCATCGTAGTCAATCCCTTAAACTTGTCGAAAACCTTTTGCAACAAGTCGAGCTTTATACACAGTAACATTACCGTCAGCGTCAGTCTTCTTCTTGAAGATCCATTTATTCTCGATGGATTGCCGATCATCGGGCAAGTCAACCAAAGTCCATACTTTGTTCTCATACATGGATCCCATCTCAGATTTCATGGCCTCAAGCCATTTTGCGGAATCTGGGCTCACCATCGCTTCTTCATAGTTCGTAGGTTCGTCATGGTCTAGTAACATAACCTCCAGAACAGGATTACCGTACCACTCTGGTGCGGATCTTACTCTGGTTGACCTACGAGGTTCAGTAACAACTTGATCTGAAGTTTCATGATCATCATCATTAACTTCCTCACTAATTGGTGTAGATGTCACAGGAACCGGTTTCTGTGATGAACTATTTTCCAATAAGAGAGCAGGTACGGTTACCTCATCAAGTTCTACTTTCCTCCCACTCACTTCTTTCGAGAGAAACTCCTTCTCTAGAAAGGATCCATTCTTAGCAACAAATGTCTTGCCTTTGGATCTGTGATAGAAGGTGTACCCGACAGTTTCCTTTGGGTATCCTATGAAGACACATTTCTCCGATTTGGGTTCGAGTTTATCAGGTTGAAGCTTTTTCACATAAGCATCGCAGTCCCAAACTTTAAGAAACGACAACTTTGGTTTCTTGCCAAACCACAGTTCATAAGGCGTCATCTCAACGGATTTTGATGGTGCCCTATTTAACGTGAATGCAGTCGTCTCCAAAGCATAACCCCAAAACGATAGTGGGAAATCAGTAAGAGATATCATAGATTGCACCATATCTAGTAAAGTACGATTACGACGTTCGGACACACCATTACGCTGTGGTGTTCCGGGTGGCGTGAGTTGCAAAACTATTCCGCATTGTTTCAAATGTAGGCCAAACTCGTAACTCAAATATTCTCCTGCATGATCAGATCGCGGAAACTTTATTTTCTTGTTACGATGATTTTCAACTTCACTCTGAAATTCTTTGAACTTTTCAAATGATTCAGACTTATGTTTCATTAAGTAGATATACCCATATCTACTTAAATCATCTGTGAAGGTGAGAAAATAACGATACCCGCCGCGAGCCTCAACATTCATTGGACCACATACATCAGTATGTATGATCTCCAACAAATCAGTTGCTCGCTCCATAGTTTCGGAGAACGGCGTTTTAGTCATCTTGCCCATGAGGCATGGTTCGCAAGTACCAATTGATTCATAATCAAGTGATTCCAAAAGTCCATCAGTATGGAGTTTCTTCATGCGCTTTACACCAATATGACCCAAACGGCAGTGCCACAAATAAGTTGCATGATCATTATCAACTCTGCATCTTTTGGCTTCAACATTATGAATATGTGTATCACTACTATCGAGATTCATCAAAAATAGACCACTCTTCAAGGGTGCATGACCATAAAAGATATTACTCATATAAATAGAACATCCATTATTCTCAGATTTAAATGAATAACCGTCTCGCATCAAACAAGATCCAGATATAATGTTCATGCTCAACGCTGGCACCAAATAACAATTATTTAGGTCTAAAACTAATCCCGAAGGTAGATGTAGAGGTAGCGTGCCGACGGCAATCACATCGAATTTGGAACCATTTCCCACGCGCATCGTCACCTCGTCCTTAACCAGTGTTCGCTTAATCCGTAGTCCCTGTTTTGAGTTGCAAATATTAGCAACAGAACCAGTATCAAATACCCAGGTGCTACTGCGAGCTCTGGTAAGGTACACATCAATAACATGTATATCACATATAGCTTTGTTCACCTTGCCATCCTTCTTATCCGCCAAATACTTAGGGCAGTTCCGCTTCCAGTGACCAGCCTGTTTGCAGTAGAAGCACACAGTCTCAGGCTTAGGTCCAGATTTGGGTTTCTTCTCTTGAGCAGCAACTTGTTTGCTGTTCTTCTTGAAGTTCCCCTTCTTCTTCCCTTTGCCCTTTTTCTTGAAACTGATGGTCTTATTGACCATCAACACTTGATTCTCCTTCTTGATTTCTACCTCCGCAGCCTTTAGCATTGCGAAGAGCTCGGGAATCGTCTTATCCATCCCTTGCATGTTATAGTTCATCATGAAGCTCTTGTAGCTTGGTGGCAGTGATTGAAGAATTCTGTCAATGACACTATCATCCGGAAGATTAACTCCCAGTTGAATCAAGTGATTGTTATACCCAGACATTCTGAGTATATGCTCATTGACAGAACTATTCTCCTCCATCTTGTAGCTGTAGAACTTTATTGGAGACTTCATATCTCTCAATCCGGGCATTTGCTTGAAATATTAACTTCAACTCCTGGAACATCTCATATGCTCCATGACGTTCAAAACGTCATTGAAGTCCCGGTTCTAAGCCGTAAAGCATGGCACACTGAACTATCGAGTAGTCATCAGCTTTGCTCTGCCAGACGTTCATAACATCTGGTGTTGCTCCTGCAGCAGGTTTGGCACCTAGCAGTGCTTCCAGGACGTAATTCTTCTGTGCAGCAATGAGGATAATCCTCAAGTTACGGACCCAGTCCGTGTAATTGCTACCATCATCTTTCAACTTTGCTTTCTCAAGGAACGCATTAAAATTCAACGGAACAACAACACGAGCCATCTGTCTACAACAAACATAGACATGCAAAATACTATCAGGTACTAAGTTCATGATAAATTTAAGTTCAATTAATCATATTACTTAAGAACTCCCACTTAGATAGACATCTCTCTAATCATCTAAGTGATCACGTGATCCAAATCAACTAAACCATAACCGATCATCACGTGAAATGGAGTAGTTTTCAATGGTGAACATCACTATGTTGATCATATCTACTATATGATTCACGCTCGACCTTTCGGTCTCAGTGTTCCGAGGCCATATCTGCATATGCTAGGCTCGTCAAGTTTAACCTGAGTATTCTGCGTGTGCAAAACTGGCTTGCACCCGTTGTAGATGGACGTAGAGCTTATCACACCCGATCATCACGTGGTGTCTGGGCACGACGAACTTTGGCAACGGTGCATACTCAGGGAGAACACTTATACCTTGAAATTTAGTGAGAGATCATCTTATAATGCTACCGTCAAACAAAGCAAGATAAGATGCATAAAAGATAAACATCACATGCAATCAATATAAGTGATATGATATGGCCATCATCGTCTTGTGCTTGTGATCTCCATCTCTGTAGCACCGTCATGATCACCATCGTCACCGGCGTGACACCTTGATCTCCATCGTAGCATCGTTGTCGTCTCGCCAACTTATGCTTCTACGACTATCGCTATCGCTTAGTGATAAAGTAAAGCATTAGAGGGCGATTGCATTGCATACAATAAAGCGACAACCATATGGCTCCTGCCAGTTGCCGCTAACTCGGTTACAAAACATGATCATCTCATACAATAAAATATAGCATCACGTCTTGACCATATCACATCACAACATGCCCTGCAAAAACAAGTTAGACGTCCTCTACTTTGTTGTTGCAAGTTTTACGTGGCTGCTATGGGCTGAGCAAGAACCGTTCTTACCTATGCATCAAAACCACAACGATACTTCGTCAAGTTAGTGCTGTTTTAACCTTCTCAAGGACCGGGCGTACCCACACTCGGTTCAACTAAAGTTGAAGAAACTGACACCCGCCAGCCACCTGTGTGCAAAGCACGTCGGTAGAACCAGTCTCGCGTAAGCGTTCGTGTAATGTGGTTCCGGGCCGCTTCATCCAACAATACCGCTGAACCAAAGTATGACATGCTGGTAAGCAGTATGACTTGTATCACCCACAACTCACTTGTGTTCTACTCATGCATATAACATCTACGCATAAAAACTGGCTCTGATACCACTGATGGGGAACGTAGTAATTTCAAAAAAAATCATACGCACACGCAAGATCATGGTGATGCATAGCAACGAGAGGGGAGAGTTTGTCTACGTACCCTCGTAGACCTTAAGCGGAAGCGTTTATCAACGCGGTTGTGTAGTCGTACACCTTCACGATCCGTCCCGATCAAGTACCAAACGTACGGCACCTCCGCGTTCAGCACACGTTCAGCTCGATGACGTCCTCGCCTTCTCAATCCAGCAAGAGGGGCGAAGTAGTAGATGAGTTCCGGCAGCACGACGGCGTGGTGACGGTGTTGGTGAAGAACAATCTCCGCAGGGCTTCGCCTAAGCACTACGAAAACTATGACGGAGGATAAACTAGAGGGGACGGGGTTGCCGGCACACAGCTTGGTGTTTCTTGATGTGTCTTGGGTGCTACCCTACCCCTCTATTTATATGTTGAGCCTTGGGGTCGAAACTTGGAGTAAAAGCCTCCACAAAGTCGGTTTCACCCGAAAGGCAAGAGTCCTTCATGGACTCCAGGGCCAGACGCCAGGGTTCCCGGCGTCTAGACCCAGACGCCAGGGAACCTGGCGTCTGGCCCCTGGACTCCGCAAAACTTCCTTTTGTGCTTTCCAAAAACCTCGTGGGCTTTCCCCTTTGGCCCAGATAAAGTGTTCTCGTGCCCAAACATTTCGGGAAACATCCGGAACCCCTTCCGATGGATTCCGGAACCCTTCCGGAGATCAAACACTACTATCCACATATCAATCTTTACTTCCGGACCATTTCGGAGTTCCTCGTCATATCCGTGATCTCATCCGAAACTCCGAACAACATTCGGTCACCAACATACATAACTCATAGTACTATATCGTCAACGAACGTTAAGCGTGCGGACCCTACGGGTTTGAGAACTATGTAGACATGACCGAGACACCTCTCTGGTCAATAACCAATAGCGGAACCTGGATGCCCATATTGGCTCCTACATATTCTACGAAGATCTTTATCGGTCAGACCGCATAACAACATACGTTGTTCCCTTTGTCATCGGTATGTTACTTGCCCGAGATTCGATCGTCGGTATCTCAATACCTAGTTCAATCTCGTTACTGGCAAGTCTCTTTACTCGTTCCGTAATACATCATCCCGCAACTAACTCATTAGTTATAATGCTTGCAAGGCTTATAGTGATGTGCATTACCGAGTGGGCCCAGAGATACCTCTCCGACAATCGGAGTGACAAATCCTAATCTCGAAATATGCCAACCCAACAAGTACCTTCGGAGACACCGGTAGAGCACCTTTATAATCACCCAGTTACGTTGTGACGTTTGGTAGCACACAAAGTGTTCCTTCGGTAAACAGGAGTTGCATAATCTCATAGTCATAGGAACATGTATAAGTCATGAAGAAAGCAATAGCAGAATACTAAACGATCAAGTGCTAAGCTAACGGAATGGGTCAAGTCAATCACATCATTCTCCTAATGATGTGATCCCGTTAATCAAATGACAACTCATGTCTATGGCTAGGAAACATAACCGTCTTTGATCAATGAGCTAGTCAAGTAGAGGCATACTAGTGACACTCTGTTTGTCTATGTATTCACACAAGTATTATGTTTCCGGTTAATACAATTCTAGCATGAATAATAAACATTTATCATGATATAAGGAAATAAATAATATCTTTATTATTGCCTCTAGGGCATATTTCCTTCAGGCGGCTACTAAAATTTGGGTAAAGGAATTGATGCGGGACAGGAGTGCCCAAGATCGCGCACGATCCAATAAGAATATGTGTGTATGATAATAAGGAAAAGTGGCGGAACCGCCGATTTTTGCAACGCTCAAGGCGGGTAGTTTGTTTTTATATTTCTAGCTAGCTGGTCTATCGCACACGGTTCATCCTAATTTCTAAATAAACGACCCGCCTTTAGCTTGCGCAGGTGGTGATTTTACAGAGCACTTGCATCGCACACGGTTAAGCCAGTACCTCCACCCTTTGCTCGCGCTTGCGCAGTAGTGGTGATTTTACAGCGCACTTGCATCGCACACGGTTGAGCCAGTACCTCCACCTTTGCTCGCGCTTGCGCAATCGTCGTGATTCACAGCGCACTTGCATCACACACGGTTAAGACATTATACCCGTGTGCATTGAGCGTCATCAGAGTCTTTGCAGCAAAAAAACGTTAGAGAGGGTCAGAAGACAGCCACACCACCATGTGGCCCAAATATATATGAGTGAACAGGATGGTCTGTGATGTTCAAAATTCCAATGCACAACTTTGATGCGCGGGCCCACGGTTGGGCGCGTCCTCGAAGATCGATGAGAGGGGCCAGAAGTCAAGAACCACCTGGAAGTGGCCAAATATATGTAGGAATATTGGGTGTGATGTGTAAAACTTTAAATACACAATGCACAACTTTGGTGGCACCTGCCTCGCAAACCTGAAAGCACCCTTGGATATATCTATAATGACATAATGTCGTAGCTAGCTAGGGTGCTTGACCCACCAACTCCCACTTTGTGTCAGCGGGGCAGATGCACGTAATGATACTTTGGTCATACATGCATGTCGCCATGACCTACTATAAGACGGACCAGTGAATCTATCATTTGGTCAAACGACAACTGTTGTTGTCGATGAACCGCTTGGGCCAATAGATTGAACCATCATAAAAATCGCACGAGAGGGACCACAAAACCAACACCTCTTGCATGCGGCCCAAAATGATGTACGTTGGAAGGGGTGATGTGTGTTTTCAATATAGAATAATGTACAATTTAGATGTGGTGCCTACCTCTTGATACAGACAACAACCATGAAGGCCAGGTAGTTAAGGACGAGATACGCAGGGTACAATGTAGGTCGAACCCAGCAATCCGAGCATGTGGGAGGGAATCCTGACAACGCATGAGCTCGAGCTTTGGTTGAACGACATGTGACGGTGACCGGCCCTAACACGAACTAGGAGGAATCCATTCATGGCCAGCACATACCCCTCGTTATCGGTCAAAGGGATGATATATATACACTCGGGGAGTCATTTTGGACCAGTGAATCTATCATTTGGTCAAACGACAACTGTTGTTGTCGATGAACCGCTTGGGCCAATAGATTGAACCATCATAAAAATCGCACGAGAGGGACCACAAAACCAACACCTCTTGCATGCGGCCCAAAATGATGTACGTTGGAAGGGGTGATGTGTGTTTTCAATATAGAATAATGTACAATTTAGATGTGGTGCCTACCTCTTGATACAGACAACAACCATGAAGGCCAGGTAGTTAAGGACGAGATACGCAGGGTACAATGTAGGTCGAACCCAGCAATCCGAGCATGTGGGAGGGAATCCTGACAACGCATGAGCTCGAGCTTTGGTTGAACGACATGTGACGGTGACCGGCCCTAACACGAACTAGGAGGAATCCATTCATGGCCAGCACATACCCCTCGTTATCGGTCAAAGGGATGATATATATACACTCGGGGAGCCCACAGATATGCGTGTCATCACAAAAAACCGCACAAGGGAGACGTGGTCGATCAGAAGACCCTGTATACACTGCATGCGGCCCGAAAATATGCATGGGTACGGTGGTGTGTGATGTGTTTAAATTCCGAATGCACAACTTTGATGGGCCACCAACTGCATTACAAACCGAACACCGTACCCGACTCCAAGCCTGGTTCAATACGTACGATGTCGGTTTCCCAACTTCGAGGCGACGGGGGGGGGGGGGGGGGGTCGTCCGACGCATGCGCTCAAACTTTATTTGGTCTAACATGGCACAAATAGCAATAAGAAACCATCATGGTCAAACCCTTCTCGTTGTTGGGTCAAAGGGATATATTGTGTGGGGCCCCCTCATTGTCGGTAAAGGATAATATATACCTCGGGGAGCCCACAGATATGTGCAGCGTCTATAAACCGCACAAGGGAACATGCTCGATCAGAACACCCTGCCCCCTATACCCTGCATGTGACCTGAAAAAGGTTTCTATTATTGCCATGACAGGTCACTATAGAGTCAATCATTCTTTAATTTTTAGAGCAAAAAATAATCAATAAAAATATAGTCTACAAATTAGCAAAACAAGGATCCCAAGGTTTATATAATCGCTATGACACGGTCATTACAGAGATAAATGAAGCTTGATATATGCAACTTCCCACCGGGTCACCCATCCTTGGACTACCCCAGCCTGAGCACGCTTAACTTCTGCGTTCTATTCGACTAGGCTAGCAGATGGGAAGCAGCCCCTTGCTGATAGGAATCGCCTCCTTGCCTTTAAGGCGTTTCACGCTGGTCACCCTATGGGACCTACTCCCTCCTATCACGCACATTTGTGCTTTTAGAAACTGTGTGTGATATTTACATGACTGGTGTGTCGCCACCTAGCCTTCAATGAGCACTGACACTGGTAGCGGGAAAATGATGGGAGAAGAGGCGGGAACCGATGAGGAGTGGCGGGAAACGGTAGCCTATTTAGAAAACTTAGTAGAGAAGGAAGCGTGAGCTAGCACGACGCATGCGCATAGTGCTTACCCATGTACTGCATGTGCTTTCGAAAGAGGCTGAGGATTGACGTTCGATCTGGGAGCATCCAACGGTGCAGACGTACGGTCCGTGGGGTTTGGGTTCTGGCCAATCAAAACGCATGACTCAGATCGCGCGCGCAGCAGGGTGGAGGGGGGCATCGGCCACGGTTTGGTAGGCACACAGCTTTCGTGAGTGAACCGTGTGCTATTTGAAAACATTTCGTGAGAAGAATCTCGTTTTTAAATCCCTGTAAATCCAAAACTCACCCGAAAATCATGAAACTTGGCATGGTGTCACGACATGGCACATATATGTCGAGGAATTTTTTCGTCCATTTTGGCGCAAGTTTTATTACAAGCCTCTTACAAACCGGAGCTTCTCTCAAAGAAGCCTCGTGGTTTCGATAGGGAAACGTGTCCCCCTTGTGGGCTAAACGATAATCACTACCTCTTTTCGCCTTGTATTTTCTTCTACGGGCAACAGGGAACGACAAGATATCTGTGCTGACATTTAAACTTATTCACGATTCGTTTGGCATTTTTATACACTAATTGAGTTCCCTAGGCATTTAATGTCCATAATTCAAATCTGACCTACAAATAAATGCTCCAGTTCACAAAAATGGCTAGAAAAATTATACATGTGTCCTTGGGTGCATATTTAGGTCCCATGCCAGGAATGAGAATGAATTACAACCGTACCGGCGTCCTGGCTCATCCTCAAACATTTGGAATCTCGGTTTTTAAATCCCCATAAATCCAAAACTCACCAGAAAGTCATGAAAGGTGGCATGGTGTCACGTCATGGCACATATATGTCGTGGTAAAAACATTGCCAATTTGGGCCAAACTTTATTACAAACCTCCTACAAACCAGAGCCTGTCGCAAGAACCCTCATGGTTTCGATAGGGAAACGTGTCCCCTTGTGGGAAAAACGATAATCGCTCACTCTTCTAGCCTTTTATTTTCTTCTACACGCAACACGGAACAACGAGAGATTCTCGCTGAACTTTGAAATTATTCAGGGTTCCTTTGACCTCTTTATTCATTAATTGAGTTTTCTAGGCATTTAATGTCCATAATTCAAATCCAAACTACAAATACATGCTCCAGTGCACCAAAATGGCTAGGAAAAACGTACATGTGTCCTTGGGGTGCATGTTTAGGTCCCATGGAACGAATGGGAATGAATTCAACCATCTCGTCGTTCTGGTTTGGCCACAAACATTGCGAATCTCGGTTTTTTAAATCTCTGTAAATCCAAAACTCACCAAGAAATCATGAAACTTGGCATGGTGTCACTACATGGTATATATAATCGCTGCCTCTTCTTGCCTTGAACTTTGTTTTCTACAGACAACATAGAATAACAGGAGTGTCGTGCTGAAATTTGAAACTATTCAGGGTTCGTGTATATATTAATTAAGTTTTCTAGGCATTTAATGTAGTCCATAATTCAAATTTGAACTACAAGCACATGCTCCAGTGAAGCAAAATGGGTGGGAAATCATACATGTGTCATTGGATGCTTGTTTAGGTCTCATTTAAGGAATGGGAATGAATTACAAACTTCTCGTCGTCCTTAAAACATTGAGAATCTTGGTTTTTAAATCCTAGTAAATCGAAAACTCACCCAAAAAACATGAAACTTGGAACGGTTTCATGACATGGCACATATATGCCATGGTAAAAAATCATCCAGTTTGAGACAAGGCACACACATTGATAGCCAACGAAGTCCTTTTTGAAACAAATAGCTGACACGTTAATATTGCAAACGGTTGTATTATATGAACCGTGTCAAAATTTAACCATACTCGGTGGCATGCGTGCAGCTGTTTGATTAGACGGGACGCGTGCGAGCAGTCCGCCGTGCAGGCTCGACGAGATGTGTGCGAGCAGTACGCCACGCAGGCTCAACAGGATGCGTGGATCCTATCCACCTCGCAGGCTTGACGGGACATGTGCGAGCAGCAAGGCCACCATGCTCACCGGGAAACGAGCTCTTTGACCTCCATCCACCAGCCGCCGCCCGCCTCGCTCACAACTTCTCCATTAATGGGTTAATTAAAGCACCTCAATGGAGGGTGTTTGCTTGTGATCCCATGGAAGCATTTGTTTTGTTCGTGTTTTCAACTCGTATTCCGGCCTAATTTAAATTGCCACATAGGGCAACGGATAATACAACGACAAATAAAATGACAACTAATAATACGATGACAAATTTACAATGGCGCAGATAATAATTGTCTTACATATTCCGGATAATTTAAAATGCCACATGCGGCAAAGCGCGGAAGACACGGGGGCAAGAGAAGAAGGAAATCGCAGACAACGATCTGTGTCGCTACTGTCTCTACTCGTTGATGGATCGTCGGGCGACGACATCCTCCAGCTTCTTCTTCAATTCCTCACGACTTTGCTTGAAATCAGCCACGGATTCCTCCACCTCTTGCTCGCGCTCGATCCGGAGCTTCCTCAAGTCACCCATCAATTCCTCGACGACCGCTGTCAGCGTCATCCCCGAGGCACTACTCTGCTCACGCAGCATCTTCCAGCTGGCGGCCTCCTCCTCCTTCTCGGCGAGCGCCTTGAGGAGCTTCGCATTTTCACTCATGAGTTGCTCGACGAAGCCGGTTGCCTTGTCAACCAAGGCATCGCCGATCTCGAGCAGCTTCATCAAGCTGTCGACCAACTCCTGCTGCTTAACGAGGCCAGAGAGAATGTCGTCGTCGCCATCCAAGGACTTCAGGAACGCCAGCTCATGGCGATCGCCGACGCGGCGAGTGCGCTTGTGAGAGCCCTCGCGTGCCCGTGAGAGCTCGTTCGAGGGCTCCGTGGCGCGCCGGGACATCTCTATTGCGGCTGCCGCTTCGCGGCGGGACCTATCTAGTGCTTCCGCGCCTTGTTCTTGAAGGAAATATGCCCTAGAGGCAATAATAAAGTTATTATTTATTTCCTTATTTCATGATAAATGTTTATTATTCATGCTAGAATTGTATTAACCGGAAACTTGATACATGTGTGAATACATAGACAAACATAGTGTCACTAGTATGCCTCTACTTGACTAGCTCGTTAATCAAAGATGGTTGAGTTTCCTAGCCATGGACATGAGTTGTCATTTGATTAACGGGATCACATCATTAGGAGAATGATATGATTGACTTGACCCATTCCGTTAGCTTAGCACTTGATCGTTTAGTATGTTGCTATTGCTTTCTTCATGACTTATACATGTTCCTATGACTATGAGATTATGCAAATCCCGTTTACCGGAGGAACACTTTGTGTGCTACCAAACGTCACAACGTAACTGGGTGATTATAAAGATGCTCTACAGGTGTCTCCGAAGGTACTTGTTGGGTTGGCGTATTTCGAGATTAGGATTTGTCACTCCGATTGTCGGAGAGGTATCTCTGGGCCCTCTCGGTAATGCACATCACTTAAGCCTTGCAAGCATTGCAACTAATGAGTTTGTTGCGGGATGATGTATTACGGAACGAGTAAAGAGACTTGCCGGTAACGAGATTGAACTAGGTATTGAGATACCGACGATCGAATCTCGGGCAAGTAACATACCGATGACAAAGGGAACAACGTATGTTGTTATGCGGTCTGACCGATAAAGATCTTCGTAGAATATGTGGGAGCCAATATGAGCATCCAGGTTCCACTATTTGTTATTGACCGGAGACGTGTCTCGCTCAAGTCTACATAGTTCTCGAACCCGTAGGGTCCGCACGCTTAAAGTTCGATGACAGTTATATTATGAGTTTATGTGATTTGATGTACCGAAGGTAGTTCGGAGTCCTGGATGAGATCGGGGACATGACGAGGAGTCTCGAAATGGTTGAGATGTAAAGATCGATATATTGGACGACTATATTCGTACATCGGAAAGGTTCCGAGTGATTCGGGTATTTTTCGGAGTACCAGGGAGTTACGGGAATACGGGAAAGAAGTATTGGGCCTTAATGGGCCTTAGTGGGAAGGAGAGGCAGCAGCCAGGAGCTGGCGCGCGCCCCTCCCAAGCCCAGTCCGAATTGGACAAGGGGTTTGGGGCGCGGCCCCCCTCTCCCTTCCTTCTCCTCTTCCCCCCTTTCCCCCTTCTCCTAGTTGGACTAGGAAAGGAGGAAACCTACTCCAACTAGGAGTAGGAATCCTACTCCCTTGGCGCGCCCCTCCTAGAGCCGGCCTCCTCCTCCCTTGCTCCTTTATATATGGGGGCAGGGGGGCACCCCATAGACACAACAATTGATCGTTTGATCTTTTAGCCGTGTGCGGTGCCCCCCTCCACCATAGTCCACCTTGATAATACTGTAGCGGTGCTTAGGCGAAGCCCTGCGTCGGTAGAACATCATCATCGTCACCACACCGTCGTGCTGACGAAACTCTCCCTCAACACTCGGCTGGATCGGAGTTCGAGGGACGTCATCGGGCTGAACGTGTGCTGAACTCGGAGATGCCATGCGTTTGGTACTTGATCGGTCGGATTGTGAAGACATACGACTACATCAACCGCGTTGTGCTAACGCTTCCGCTTTCGGTCTACGAGGGTACATGGACACACTCTCCCCTCTCGTTGCTATGCATCACCATGATCTTGCGTGTGCGTAGGAATTTTTTTGAAATTACTACGTTCCCCAACAGTGGCATCCGAGCCAGGTTTTATGCGTTGATGTTATATGCACGAGTAGAACACAAGTGAGTTGTGGGCGATATAAGTCATACTGCTTACCAGCATGTCATACTTTGGTTCGGCGGTATTGTTGGATGAAGCGGCCCGGACCGACATTACGCGTACGCTTACGCGAGACTGGTTCTACCGACATGCTTTGCACACAGGTGGCTGGCGGGTGTCAGTTTCTCCAACTTTAGTTGAACCGAGAGTGGCTACGCCCGGTCCTTGAGAAGGTTAAAACAGCACTAACTTGACAAACTATCGTTGTGGTTTTGATGCGTAGGTAAGAACGGTTCTTGCTCAGCCCGTAGCAGCCACGTAAAACTTGCAACAACAAAGTAGAGGACGTCTAACTTGTTTTTGCAGGGCATGTTGTGATGTGATATGGTCAAGACGTGATGAGATATAAGTTGTTGTATGAGATGATCATGTTTTGTTGAAGTTATTGGCAACTGGCAAAAGCCTTATGGTTGTCTCTTTATTGCATAAGATGCAAGCGCCAAATAATTGCTTTACTTTATCGCTATGCGATAGCAATAGTTGCAAGAGCAATAGTTGGCGAGAGGACCATGTGACGATACATTGATATAGATCAAGATGATGGAGATCATGGTGTCATGCCGGTGACGATGGAGATCATGACGATGCTTTGGAGATGGAGATCAAAGGCACAAGATGATGATGGGCATATCATGTCACATATTATGATTGCATGTGATGTTTATCTTTTATACATCTTATCTTGCTTTGATTGACGGTAGCATTATAAGATGATCTCTCACTAAATTATCAAGGTATAAGTGTTCTCCCTGAGTATGCACCGTTGCGAAAGTTCTTCATGCTGAGACACCACGTGATGATCGGGTGTGATAGGTTCTACGTTCAAATACAACGGGTGCAAAACAGTTGCACACGTGGAATACTCAGGTTAAACTTGACGAGCCTAGCATATAACAGATATGGCCTCGGAACACTGAGACCGAAAGGTCGAGCGTGAATCATATAGTACATATGATCAATATAGTGATGTTCACCATTGAAACTACTCCATCTCACGTGATGATTGGACATGGTTTAGTTGATATGGATCACGTGATCACTTAGAAGATTAGAGGGATGTCTATCTAAGTGGGAGTTCTTAAGTAATATGATTAATTGAACTTAAATTTATCATGAACTTAGTCCTGATAGTATTTTGCAAATTATGTTGTAGATCAATAGCTCGCGTTGTTGCTTCCCTATGTTTATTTTGTATGTTCCTAGAGAAAACTAAGTTGAAAGATGATAGATGCGGACTGGGTCCGTGATCTGAGGTTTATCCTCATTGCTGCACAGAAGAATTATGTCCTTGATGCACCGCTAGGTGACAGACCTATTGCAGGAGCAAATGCAGATGTTATGAACGTTTGGCTAGCTCAATATGATGACTACTTGATAGTTTAGTGCACCATGCTTAACGGCTTAGAATCGGGACTTCAAAGACGTTTTCAACGTCATGGACCATATGAGATGTTCCAGGAGTTGAAGTTAATATTTCAAGCAAATACCCGAGTTGAGAGATATGAAGTCTCCAACAAGTTCTATAGCTAAAATATGGAGGAGAATAGCTCAAGCAGTGAGCATGTGCTCAGATTGTCTGGGTACTACAATCGCTTGAATCAAGTGGGAGTTAATCTTCCACATAAGATAGTGATTGGCAGAATTCTCTAGTCACCATCACCAAGTTAGTAGAACTTCGTGATGAACTATAATATGCAAGGGATAACAAAAAAAATCCCAAGCTCTTCGTGATGCTGAAATCGACGAAGCTAGAAATCGACGAAGCTAGAAATCAAGTGTTGTTGGTTGACGAGACCACTAGTTTCAAGAAAATGGCAAAGGGAAGAAGGGGAACTTCAAGAAGAACGGCAAGCAAGTTGCTGCTCAAGTGAAGAAGCCCAAGTCTGGTCCTAAGCCTGAGACTAAGTGCTTCTACTGCAAAGGGACTGGTCACTGGAAGCGGAACTGCCCCAAGTATTTGGCGGATAAGAAGGATGGAAAAGTGAACAAAGGTATATTTGATATACAGATTATTGATGTGTATTTTACTAGTGTTCGTAGCAACCCCTCGGCATTTGATTCTGGTTCAGTTACTAAGAGTAGTAACTCGAAACAGGAGTTGCAGAATGAATAGAGACTAGTTAAGGGTGAAGTGACTGTTGGGGAACGTAGCAGAAATTCAAAATTTTCTACGCATCACCAAGATCAATCTATGGAGTAATCTAGCAACGAGGGGAAGGGGAGTGCATCTACATACCATTGTATATCGCGATGCGGAAGCGTTGCAAGAACGCGGATGAAGCAGTCGTACTCGTAGCGATTCAGATCGCGGTTGATTCCGATCTAAGCGCCGAACCACGGCGCCTCCGCGTTCAACACACGTGCAGCCCGGTGACGTCTCCCACGCCTTGATCCAGCAAGGAGAGAGGGAGAGGTTGGGGAAGACTCCGTCCAGTAGCAGCACAATGGCATGGTGGTGATGGAGGAGCGTGGCAATCCCGCAGGGCTTCGCCAAGCACCGCGGGAGAGGAGGAGGAGGAGGAGGTAGGGCTGCGCCAGGGAGAGGAAAACTCATATGTTTGCAGCCCCCAATACCTCAACTATATATAGGGGAGAGGGAGAGGGCTGCGCCCCCTCTAGGGTTTCCACCCCAAGGGGTGCGGCAGCCCCAAAACCCATCTAGGGCGGCGGCCAAGGGAGGAGAGGGGGAAACTTGCCCCCCAAGCAAGGTGGAGGCGCCCCCTCCCCAAACCCTAGGCGCCTTGGGCCCTGGTGGGGGGGCGCACCAGCCCACCTGGGGCTGGTCCCCACCCACACTTGGCCCGTGCTGCCCTCTGGGGCCGGTGGCCCCACTTGGTGGACCCCCGGACCCTCCCGGTGGTCCCGGTACATTACCGATATCACCCAAAACTTTTCCGGTGACCAAAATAGGACTTCCCATATATAAATCTTTACCTCCGGACCATTCCGGAACTCCTCGTGACGTCCGGGATCTCATCCGGGACTCCGAACAACATTCGGTAACCACGTACAAACTTTCCCTATAACCCTAGCGTCATCGAACCTTAAGTGTGTAGACCCTACGGGTTCGGGAACCATGCAGACATGACCGAGACGTTCTCCGGTCAATAACCAACAGCGGGATCTGGATACCCATGTTGGCTCCCACATGTTCCACGATGATCTCATCGGATGAACCACGATGTCGGGGATTCAATCAATCCCGTATACAATTCCCTTTGTCCATCGGTATGTTACTTGCCCGAGATTCGATCGTCGGTATCCCGATACCTTGTTCAATCTCGTTACCGGCAAGTCTCTTTACTCGTTCCGTAACTCACATCATCCCGTGATCAACTCCTTGGTCACACTGTGCACATTATGATGATGTCCTACCGAGTGGGCCCAGAGATACCTCTCCGTTTACACGGAGTGACAAATCCCAGTCTCGATTCGTGCCAACCCAACAGACACTTTCAGAGATACCTGTAGTGCACCTTTATGGCCACCCAGTTACGTTGTGACGTTTGGTACACCCAAAGCATTCCTACAGTATCCAGGAGTTGCACAATCTCATGGTCTAAGGAAATGATACTTGACATTAGAAAAGCTTTAGCAGACGAACTACACGATCTTGTGCTAGGCTTAGGATTGGGTCTTGTCCATCACATCATTCTCCTAATGATGTGATCCCGTTATCAACGACATCCAATGTCCATGGTCAGGAAACCGTAACCATCTATTGATCAACGAGCTAGTCAACTAGAGGCTTACTAGGGACATGGTGTTGTCTATGTATCCACACATGTATCTAAGTTTCCTATCAATACAATTCTAGCATGGATAATAAACGATTATCATGAACAAGGAAATATAATAATAACCAATTTAT
The DNA here is from genome assembly GCF_002575655.3 of Aegilops tauschii subsp. strangulata. Taxonomy (NCBI): domain Eukaryota; kingdom Viridiplantae; phylum Streptophyta; class Magnoliopsida; order Poales; family Poaceae; genus Aegilops; species Aegilops tauschii. The sequence goes on from NC_053040.3 coordinate 329,702,195, forward strand.
TATTGCCTCTAGGGCATATTTCCAACAGTCTCCCACTTGCACTAGAGTCAATAATCTAGTTCACATCACCATGTGATTAACACTCACAGGTCACATCACCATGTGACCAACATCCAAAGAGTTTACTAGAGTCAACAATCTAGTTCACATCACTATGTGATTAACACTCAATGAGTTCTGGTTTGATCATGTTATGCTTGTGAGAGAGGTTATTAGTCAACGGGTCTGAACCTTTCAGATCCGTGTGTGCTTTACGAATATCTATGTCATCTTGTGGATGCTACCACGCGCTACTTGAAGCCATTTCAAATAACTGCTCTACTATACGAATCCGGTCTACTACTCAGAGTCATCCGGATTAGTGTCAAAGTTCGCATCGACATAACCCTTTACGACGAACTCCTTTTCACCTCCATAATCGAGAAAATTTCTTAGTCCACTAGATACTAAGGATAAGTTCGACCGCTGTCATGTGATCCATTCCCGGATCACTATGTACCCCTTTACCAACTCATGGCAAGGCACACTTCATGTGCGGTACACAGCATAGCATACTGTAGAGCCTACGTCTAAAGCATAGGGGACGACCTTCGTCCTTTCTCTCTCTTCTGCTGTGGTCAGGTCTTGAGTCTTACTCAATACTCACACCTTGTAACACAGCCAAGAACTCCTTCTTTGCTGATCTATTTTGAACTCTTTCAAAATCATGTCAAGGTGTGCGTTCTTTGAAAGTATCATCATGCGTCTTGATCTATCTCTATAGATCTTGATGCCCAATATGTAAGCAGCTTTATCCAGGTCTTCCTTTGAAAAACTCCTTTCAAACAACCCTTTATGCTTTCCAGAAATTTTACATCATTTCGGATCAACAATATGTCATTCACATATACTTATCAGAAATGTTGTAGCGCTCCCACTCACTTTATTGTAAATACAAGTTTCTAACAAACTTTGTATAAACCCAAAAACTTTGATCACTCCATCAAAGCGTATATTCTGACTCCGAGATGCTTGCTCTAGTCCATGGAAGGATCGCTGGAGCTAGCATACCTTTTAGCATCCTTAGGATCGACAAAACCTTTCTGATTGTATCACATACAACCTTTCCTTACGAAAACTGGTAAGGAAACTTGTTTTTGACATCCATCTGCCAGATTTCATAAATGCAGCTAATGCTAACATGATTCCGATGGACTTAAGCATCGCTACGGATGAGAAAAATCTCATCGTAGTCAACTCCTTGAACTTGTGGAAATACTCTTAGCCACAAATCGAGCTTCATAGACGGTAACATTACCGTCCACGTCTGTCTTGTTCTTAAAGATCCATTTATCTCGGATTTCATGAATTCTAACCATTTGTCGGAATATGGGCCCACCATCGCTTCTCCATAGCTCATAGGTTCAGTATTGTCCAACAACATGATATCTCAGACAGGATCACGTACCACTCTGAAGTAGCACGCATCCTCGTCGTCCTACGAGGTTTGGTAGTGACTTGATCCGAAGTTTCATGATCACTATCATAAGCTTCCACTTCAATTGGTGTAGGTGCCACAGGAAACAACTTCTTGTGCCCTGCTATACACTAGTCGAAGTGACGGTTCAATAACCTTATCAAGTCTCCACCATCCTCCCACTCAATTCTTTCGAGAGAAACTTTTCCTCGAGAAAGGACCTGTCTCCAGAAGCAATTACTTTTGCTTCCAGATCTAAAATAGGAGGTATACCCAACTGTTTGAAGAAACTCCATGCTGATGGGATTTTGGAATCACTTGATTATGAATCACTTGATGCTTGCGAACCATGCCTCTTGGGCAAGATGACTAAAACGCCGTTCTCCGAAACAATGGAGCAAGCAACAGTTTTGTTGGAAATCATACATACTGATGTATGTGGTCCGATGAATATTGAGGCTCGCAGCGGGTATCTGACCTTCACAGATGATTTGAGCAGATATGGGTATATCTACTTAATGAAACAGAAGTCTGAAACATTTGAAAAGTTCATATAATTTCAGAGTGAAGTGGAAAATCATCGTAACAAGAAAATAAAGTTTCTACGATCTGATCGTGGAGAAGAGTATTTGAGTTACGAGTTTGGTCTTCAGTTAAAACAATGTGAAATAGTTTCACTGCTCACGCCACCTGGAACACCACAGTGTAATGGTGTGTCCGAACATCGTAACCGTACTTTATTACATATGGTGCAATCTATGATGTCTCTTACCGATTTACCACTATCGTTTTGGGGTTATGCTTTAGAGATGGCCGCATTCACGTTAAATAGGGCACCATCAAAATCCGTTGAGACGACGCCTTATGAACTGTGGTTTGGCAAGAAACCAAAGTTGTCGTTTCTTAAAGTTTGGGGTTGCGATGCTTATGTGAAAAAGCTTCAACCTGATAAGCTCGAACCCAAATCGGAGAAATGTGTCTTCATAGGATACCCAAAGGAGACTGTTGGGTACACCTTCTATCACAGATCCAAAGGCAAGACTTTTGTTGCTAAATTCGGAATTTTTCTGGAGAAGGAGTTTCTCTCAAAAGAAGTGAGTGGGAGGAAAGTAGAACTTGATGAGGTAATTGTACCTGCTCCCTTATTGGAAAGTAGTTCATGGCAGAAACCAGTTTCTGCGACGCCTATACCAATTAGTGAGGAAGCTAATGATGATGATAATGTAACTTCTTATCAAGTTACTACCGAACCTCGTAGGTAAGCCAGAGTAAGGTCCGCACCAGAGTGGTTCGGTAATCCTGTTCTGGAGGTCATGTTACTAGACCATGACGAACCTACGAACTATGAAGAAGCGATGGTGAGCCCAGATTCCGCAAAATGGCTTGAAGCCATGAAATCTAAGATGGGATCCATGTATGAGAACAAAGTGTGGACTTTGGTTGACTTGCCCAATGATCGGCAAGCCATAGAAAATAAATGGATCTTCAAGAGGAAGACGAACATTGATAGTAGTGTTACTATCTACAAAGCTAGACTTGTCAAAAAATGTTTTTGACAAAGTTCAAGGTGTTGACTACGATGAGAGTTTCTCACTCGTATCTATGCTTAAGTCTGTCCGAATCATGTTAGCAACTGCCGCATTTTATGAAATCTGGCAAATGGATAAACAAAACTGCATTCCTTAATGGATTTATTAAAGAAGAGTTGTATATGATGCAACCAGAAGGTTTTGTCAATCCTAAAGGTGCTAACAAAATATGCAAGCTCCAGCGATCCATCTATGGACTGGTGCAAGCATCTCGGAGTTGGAATATATGCTTTGATAAGTTGATCAAAGCATATAGTTTTATACAGATTTGCGGTGAAGCCTGTATTTACAAGAAAGTGAGTGGGAGCACTACAACATTTCTGATAAGTATATGTGAATGACATATTGTTGATCGGAAATAATGCAAAAATATTCTGCAAAGCATAAAGGAGTATTTGAAAGGAGTTTTTCAAAGAAAGACTTCGGTGAAGCTGCTTATATATTGAGCATCAAGATCTATAGAGATAGATCAAGACGCTTGATAAGTTTTTTCAATGAGTACATATCTTGACAAGATTTTGAAGTAGTTCAAAATGGAATAGTCAAAGAAAGAGTTCTTTCCTGTGTTACAAGGTGTGAAATTGAGTAAGACTCAAAGCCCGACCACGGCAGAAGATAGAAAGAGAATGAAAGTCATTCCCTATGCCTCAGCCATAGGTTCTATAAAGTATGCCATGCTGTGTACCAGATCTATTGTATACCCTACACTGATTTTGGCAAGGGAGTACAATAGTGATCTAGGAGTAGATCACTGGACAGCGGTCAAAATTATTCTTAGTGGAATAAGGATATGTTTCTCGATTATGGAGGTGACAAAAGGTTCGTCGTAAAGGGTTACGTCGATGCAAGTTTTGACATTGATCTAGATGACTCTAAGTCTCAATCTGGATACATATTGAAAGTGGGAGCAATTAGCTAGAGTAGCTCCGTGCAGAGCATTGTAGACATAGAAATTTGCAAAATACATACGGATCTGAATATGGCAGACCCGTTGACTAAACTTCTCTCACAAGCAAAACATGATCACACCTTAGTACTCTTTGGGTGTTAATCACATAGCGATGTGAACTAGATTATTGACTCTAGTAAACCCTTTGGGTGTTGGTCACATGACGATGTGAACTATGGGTGTTAATCACGTGGTGATGTGAACTATTGATGTTAAATCACATGGCGATGTGAACTAGATTATTGACTCTAGTGCAAGTGGGAGACTGGAGGAAATATGCCCTAGAGGTAATAATAAAGTTTATTTATTTCCTTATTTCATGATAAATGTTTATTATTCATGCTAGAATTGTATTAACCGGAAACTTGATACATGTGTGAATACATAGACAAAACATAGTGTCACTAGTATGCCTCTACTTGACTAGCTCGTTAATCAAAGATGGTTGAGTTTCCTAGCCATGGACATGAGTTGTCATTTGATTAACGGGATCACATCATTAAGAGAATGATATGATTGACTTGACCCATTCCGTTAGCTTAGCACTTGATCGTTTAGTATGTTGCTATTGCTTTCTTCATGACTTATGCATGTTCCTATGACTATGAGATTATGCAACTCCCGTTTACCGGAGGAACACTTTGTGTGCTACCAAACATCACGACGTAACTGGGTGATTATAAAGATGCTCTACGGGTGTCTCCGAAGGTACTTGTTGGGGTGGCGTATTTCGAGATTAGGATTTGTCACTCCGATTGTCGGAGAGGTATCTCTGGGCCCTCTCGGTAATGCACATCACTTAAGCCTTGCAAGCATTGCAACTAATGAGTTTGTTACGGGATGATGTATTACGGAATGAGTAAAGAGACTTGCCGGTAACGAGATTGAACTAGGTATTGAGATACCGACGATCGAATCTCGAGCAAGTAACATACCGATGACAAAGGGAACAACGTATGTTGTTATGCGGTCTGACCGATAAAGATCTTCGTAGAATATGTGGGAGCCAATATGAGCATCCAGGTTCCGCTATTGGTTATTGACCGGAGACGTGTCTCGGTCATGTCTACATAGTTCTCGAACCCGTAGGGTCCGCACGCTTAAAGTTCGATGACAGTTATATTATGAGTTTATGTGATTTGATGTACCGAAGGTAGTTCGGAGTCCCGGATGAGATCGGGGACATGACGAGGAGTCTCGAAATGGTCGAGACGTAAAGATCGATATATTGGACGACTATATTCGGACATCGGAAAGGTTCCGAGTGATTCGGGTATTTTTCGGAGTACCGGGGAGTTACGGGAATACGGGAAAGAAGTATTGGGCCTTAATGGGCCTTAGTGGGAAGGAGAGGCAGCAGCCAGGAGGTGGCGCGCGCCCCTCCCAAGCCCAGTCCGAATTGGACAAGGGGTTTGGGTCACGGCCCCCTCTCCCTTCCTTCTCATCTTCCCCTCTTTCCCCCTTCTCCTAGTTGGACTAGGAAAGGAGGAAACCTACTCCAACTAGGAGTAGGAATCCTACTCCCTTGGCGCGCCCCTCCTAGGGCCGGCCTCCTCCTCCCTTGCTCCTTTATATACGGGGGCAGGGGGCACCCCATAGACACAACAATTGATCGTTTGATCTTTTAGCCGTGTGCGTGGCCCCCTCCACCATAGTCCACCTCGATAATACTGTAGCGGTGCTTAGGCGAAGCCCTGCGTCGGTAGAACATCATCATCGTCACCACGCCGTCGTGCTGACGAAACTCTCCCTCAACACTCGGCTGGATCGGAGTTCGAGGGACGTCATCGGGCTGAACGTGTGCTGAACTCGGAGGTGCCGTGCGTTCGGTACTTGATCGGTCAGATCGTGAAGACGTACGACTACATCAACCGCGTTGTGCTAACGCTTCCGCTTTCGGTCTACGAGGGTATGTGGACACACTCTCCCCTCTCGTTGCTATGCATCACCATGATCTTGCGTGTGCCTAGGAATTTTTTTGAAATTACTACGTTCCTCAACAGTTCTTTGTTGTCTGGTTATATGTCCACCCGAAACTCCTCCTACCGGTCATGGCAGAACGGATTGACAGGAAAGACCAGTTTTGTGGGCGATAAGGAGAGGAACTGTGAAGTAATTTTCGAGTGGGTAGTTTTTATAGCCCGGTGATAAGTGTGAACATATATTAGTTTGATCGGTGTCGACACATATTAGTTTGATCGGTGTGAACACATATTAGTTTGATCTGTGTGAATAGATTTGCAATTACTTATCGCGTTGTAATCTGCAATGTAACGAGAAACAAAGTCAAAATTTATTGATGGTTCTAGGCCTACAAAGCCCCGTTTCTGTTGTTCTGTCTCATTGCAAACAATTCTTTTGGATCAACCGTATGCCACACATCGGAAGCCCGAAACGCGGGCCTTTGTTCTCGGATGTACGTATACGTGTCTGCCCACTATCACACACGGTCATGATATCACCATCGTGTCCTATGGATGCGCCGTGGCATCTCCCACGGGGTGCCAAAAGGTTGACCACGTGGTTGCTCGTCGTTGAGGCGGCCGTGACGCGCTCTGCTCGCGTCCGTCCGTGCGTTTTGCTCGCCATCGAGGCGGCCGCGGCGCGCTCCGCTCTGGCGTCCCCTGCGCGCGCTCTGCTCGCCGGTGAGGCAAATTTACAATGACAACAGTTAATAATTGTCTTACATATTCAGGATAATTTAAAATGCCACATGCGGCAAGGCCCAAAACACTCACAATCTACTTATGCATACAATTATAATAAAATATAGGCTAAAAGGCTGAGCCGGCGGCCTTCCGACGACGGTCTTCTCGGACTCCATGATCATCATATCACCCTTGCGGCCGTTCATTATGTGTAACTTACTAATCATCGCACACGAGTACTCACTGATGCATCATGTGCGATACTCCTAGCCACCGCAAGCAACTAGTTTGCATTTTTCAAAGTTTTTTGTACGAACAGAATCGCACATGAACTTACTATAATAACCGGCTGTGTTATAATTTCTCATCGCAAACAGTTCATCCGAGTGGGTTGTTTGCTGTGTATCACACACATCTTGTTTACACGAATCGTTTGTGTTCTTTTGGCTCATCGCAAATGCCGCATATCACACACATCTTGTTAAGTTGAACCATTTCTTTTCTCTTCCCTAATCGAAAATAGTTTGTCCGAGTGAACCGTATGTTGTATATCACACACACCTTGATCTGGCTGACCATTTATGTTGCATTCCCTAATAGCACACAGTTCATCGGAGCGAACTGTATGCCGTATATCGCACACACATTGATATGGCTGCCCGTTTCTGTTGTTCTGCCTCATCGCAAACAGTTTTGCTGGATCAACAGTATGCCCAGCGTCACACACGTAACTAAAATCTGAACCGTGTTTGATGTCTCCGCCATTGCAAACGTTTTGCCTCTTCTTTGACGGTTTTTTACATCCTCGTTTGCAATTAATGCATCGCACACAGTTTCGTCAAAGGGTCTATGATCGTAGCGTGGTGTTAGCAACATCCTGTAGTAGTGTAGTATCAATTTGGATTAAAAAAATGGTTATATTGTTGGGAAAATTCCAAAAGCAGTTGTTGCTCTTCATTTCAATTTATATGTGGCATATTTATCATTGTCATCTAGTTGATGTTGTAATGTTTTGATGTGTACTTTGAGTGTGTAAGTTTGTGTTTTTGGAATGAACATGGATAACTCAAGTCCTGGTATGATAATGGAAGTTGTGTATTTGAACATAGTAATGAGAACTGCAGCAAACGAGGCAAATTCAAACATTTTCTGCAAGTTTCAATTAACTTATGTTTCCAATGTACTATAATTCGGTTGCCGCCTTCAAGGGTACCACTAGTGGAATCACGACATCTTGCATTGTGTGAGGGCGTGAGGAGAATACGGTGGCCCTAGTGGCTTCTTGGGAAGCATTGTGCCTCCACACCGCTCCAACGGAGATGTACTTTCCCCTAAAGGGAAGGAATTTCGGTAACACATCATTGTCTCCATCGGCGCCACTTGTGGTTATTTCTTACCTTTACTTTGTGCAAGCTATTATTGTGTTGTATACTTTGCTTGCTTGTGTTGTGTTAGTTGTTAGCATCATATAGGTTGTTCACCTAGTTTCATTTATAGACAACATATTTGTTGCTAAACCTAATTTGTTAAGAAAAGCTAAAAATTGGTAGTTGCCTATTAACCCCCCCCCCTCTAGTCAACCATGTTGATACTTTCAGTCGTGTCATCCCGACTCCCGAGATTCGATGTTGATGGGGTGTTTGGTCGATGGATTTTGGGCGACGTGTTTTTCCATTTGAAGTTGGTGGATTTGGGGGGTTATGCCTGTTGCGCCGGTGCATGGATGCTACAGTTCGTTCTCGCGCCGGGCAGCGTTGTGCGGCATGCTTCTTCATTACCAAAAAAGGCTTTCGCCCCGTTTTATATATCAAGCAAACCACCAAAGCCACATAGTACAACGGATAAGTTCACCCCCCTCCCCCCTCCCCTCCCACACACACAAGATAGCACACAAACAAAGTATCAAGGGTTACTGCAGAGGGAACAGCTCAACAAGCCCTAAACGAAAAGAGAAAACAGGGCAGAAGCCCAGGGCGCACCCCAAAGGTACATAGTGCCTAATACGGCTTTGGAGGTGGCAGCGGAAGCGACGGCGCCAAGCGAAAGGCCAGCGCACGAAGATCTGCAATGAAGATGTCGATGGCGTCCCGATCCGGCGGGTGGCTAAGTGGCCGCCAAAGCTGCAAATAGCCACACATTTTGAAAAATGCGTCAGTAGTGCGTTGAAGAGGGGCAAGCTGCATGTCTCTTCATTCACTAGGTGCGGCGTCTCACAATTTTGTCTATTGTTGTTGTTCTCGCTTCAGGCAGCATGGTGCGAAATGTCTTTTTATTAGGAGTAAATAGCATAAAACTACTACTTTACAGGCTATGGTTTCAAAAAACTACCGGTTTTTAATTTTTCTCAGATAACTACCAAGTGGGTGGTCGGCTGTTTCAATAAAACCCAGATGACCGTTGTTTAAAAATTAAACATGTTTATGACATGTCGGGCCCGCACCTAAACGAACAGTCTGTTTGACCGTTAATTGACATGTGGGTCCGACATGTCAGTGTTTCTTACAAAATCAATCAGGCCCCTGTAAATATTTAAGAAATGCAATCAGGTCCCTACAAACAAATTAAAAAGGCAATCGGGTCTTTTCCGTGGCTGTGCTCCAGATCAAGAGGAGCGGGCGCCCGCACCTTGCTCGCCGGCCATCAGCTGTTGTGTGGAGCTCGCCGGCCAGCATCCATGGCGCCGCCACGGAGCTCCTTTCCATCGCCCTTTGTCGTACAGCGCGCGCAGCCGCAGAGCTCCCCGACACGCAGCCTCTCTCCCTTCCCTCTTGCTCGCGCTGGCTCCAGGTGGGTGGAGCAGCTCGACCAGCTCGGTCCACTGGCCCCGACTGGAGGTGGTGGCGGCGTGCCCATCCTCGGCGCGGAGGAGGGCAGGGTCGAGCTGCTCTGGCTGGTGGTGGCAGCGGTGGCCTGCACACAAGCCCTCATGGCGCGCGCGGCAACCGCGGGCAGAGCCCCACGGCGCGCGGTGTCGACCACGGGCGAAGCCCCATGGCGCGCGGTGACCGCGGGTGGAACCCCATGGCGGCGGCGCGCGGTGGCGACCACCCATGGCGGCGTGCAGCGGCGACCACGGGCGGAGCCCCATGGAGGCGCAACGGCGACCACGGGTAGAGCCCTTTGGAGGCGCGGCGGCGACAGTCCAAGGACCCGATTGCTTTTTTAAAATGATTCCAGGGACCTGATTGCTTTTTAAAAAAATTGTAGGGGCTAATCCGTAAAAAAAATTGTGGATGAGGCGCTGACATGTGGCCCCACAAGTCAGTTAACGGTCAACCAAACGGTGCGTTTAGTGGCGGGCCCGACCTATCATAAACATGTTTAATTTCTTAACAACGAGGATTTGGGGTTTTTTGAAACAGCCAACCCCTGACTTGGTAGTTATCAGCGAAAAAAATAAATTCGGTAGTTTTTTGGAACCTTAACCTGTAAAGTAGTAGTTTTATGCTATTTACTCTTTTATTAGGGATGGCGTTTCCCAGTTTGGTTTATTATTGCTATTGTTCTGTATTTGTTGATCGCTCCACTTAAAAACAATAGTGATAACAAACAAAAAATAAGCAACTACCAAAGAGACTCTTAGCGGCGGGGTAAAGTGCGCATACCGCTTCTAGCACTAATCATTTCTCACATGATGGCAGGAAACAACGAACTTCTCCATACAGATATTTTCGGTTCGAGGTAGTTTTCGATTACTCCCTCCATTTTAATACATAAGACACGCACATATTCCAAAATGTAACTTTGCCATAAGTTAGACCAATAATATATAATAATTATATTATAAAAAACTTCTTTCGGATACGGATTCAACACTATAATTTTTTTTCACATATAACCTACATTTGATTGGTCTGCTTTGTGTTCAAAGTTCAATTTTCAAATGCGCACACACTTTATTCATTGAGATGGAGCAAATACTTCCTTCGTTTCTTTGTACTTCGCATATAAGATTTGTTCGAAATCAAACTACACAAAGTTTGATCAAATTTATAGTAAAAAATATTAACATCTAGAATACTAAAGTTAGATAGTATGAAAATTAATTTCATGTCGATTTTGTATTGTGAATGTTGATATATATATATATATATATATATATATATATATATATATATATATATATATATATATATATATATGTAAAAGTGAACAAATTTTATGTAAAGAAAATGAGGCAGTACCTGGAAGAGGATTTGTAGCACCCGGGTGCTCCACCCCCTATATAATCATTAAGTTTAAAAAATACCGAGAAATTTGAAAAAAAAAACTGGGATTCTGCGATATCACATTTGGGTGTCCGATCTAGTTTCGTGTGAAATTTCGTGAAAAAAAATACACAGGATTGTGTCTGTAGCAAAAAAGACAAAAAAAATTCTTTGTACAAAAAAACTGTTTGAATGGATTTTAGTTCTTATAATATTTTCTTCGTCACGGATACGTTTTATGGTATTTTTTCACGAAACTTCACATGAGGCTAGATTGGGAACCCAGGTTTGATATCCCCAAATTTTAGATTTTTCTTCTTTTTTCCTATTTTTATTTAATATTTATTAGTTTTGCTAAAGCACATCTAGATGTGCCATAAGTATTGCATATCTAAGTCCTATGTCATTGATCTTACGTTGAGATTCGTGTGGATATTTTCTTTTTCTTTGTTTTTCTTTTTTATGCTTGATTCACTCACTTAGATGTGTAATAACTAGAGCAAATCTAGATGTGCCCTAAACACACCCAATATTTATATAGGGGCGTGGAGCTCATGTGTATTTTCCGGGTGTACCATCCTTTCCCTTTCCAGGCCAGAACTCCTTCGAGGCCGTGCTCTGCTCGATGGAAGAAAACCCCGAACCCAATCCGTCGGCAGGCAGCGTGACGCTGACACGCCCGAGCAAGTGATTGGCCCGCGGAGGCGGCGAAAGAAAAGATTCGTGCGTCGTCGGGTGGTACGGGACACATGGCCGGGATCCAACGGTAGTGCAGTCTCCAGGTGGAAAGCACCAACCAACCCTCGCACCACACCAGTCGGCTCTTCGCCGGTAGACCGGCCGTCGCCTAGCGTGGTGGCGAGCCAATAGGAAAACAAAGGGCGAACGGGGTGACGCGGCCCGCCATGACCGTGATGTGTGGCGTCGCGTGGAAAGCGAGCACAGTGCTGGCAAAGGAACGGCGGTAGCGCCAAAGATGGAACCCGGGCTTCTAATTTAATTCTTCCCACTCGTGCTAGGCTTAATTTGGGACAGACAAGCCGAATGGCCCTTTTGCAAAAGTTATATCTGCGCTGTTTGATTAGAGATATACGCTTCACATAAAAAAATTGTCTAAAAAAACATAACAGAAAAAATTGCAGATACACGCCGCCTGCTTCTTGTAAGTTTATTAACAAGAGGTTTCTGAGTCGGCATGCATGAACTAAAACCTGAGCAACTTCGCAGATTTCCTAATCCCTCGTGTGCCAATTCATCCGTGCTTTTGGAAAATGATGAATTGTTGGATTTTGAAAAAACACGCAAACATTCACTTCTATAAACACACGCACACGCACACGCACCATAATCATGTGAGCCAATCAGCCAAGAGACTAAGCCGACTGGTCTTTAGATTGACGAAGTTGCCATAAGCACCCCATAATCGACGCGCACGTCATTCCATTGAAAAAATAACATCGAAAAACTTGAAATAGGTATAGAAAATATGCGAGCATCCCTCTCAGGTTTTTTAGGGGTAAAGCATTTTAAAAATTAAAATAAATCAAACAAAGTCTGGAATCTCATCTGCAACAACCTGCACGATACCGTTTGGTGGCACCTCAAGTCACTCTTTAATCTTTATTCATCTGAATGCTAACCCCTTCCTTTGCTAATCTATGCGTTGATGCATTAGCCGATCTACGAGCCCATCTCACCTTAAACCCTTGTCGACTCTGCAGTAACTCCTTAACTTCCTCCATTAGTTGACTTACAACTGACAGATTCTTTCTCTCATCATTGACCATCGCCACCACCCCTTTGTTATCTAGCTCGAGGTGTATCTTCTCTATGTTCTGTTGTATCACTAGTTTGACTGCTAGCCGGCTTGCCATTACTTCTAGCAACTCTGGGTCGGAAGTGCCTGGGAGGACCATGCATGCCCCTCCCCTATATGCACCATCATGGTCCCGCAAGACTACTCCTCCGTTTAACTATAATTTTGAAGTAGCTCCGTCGGCATTAACCTTGATCCAGCCCACCTTGGGTGGCTTCCATCTTTCTACCAGCTTCGGTTCCACAGTCCGAGTTGTTCTTTGGTGCACCTCTCTCCACCCCTTCATGTGATCGTCAATCCACTCTGCCACAACCTTTGCATCCGCAATTCTCTTTCTGTCGTGCGCCTCATTCCTAGCTAGCCACACACTGTAGGCCCTGCACCAGTGTCTCGCGTTCAACATCACTAGCACCGGCGAACCATTCCTGCAACCACTGTGATATGTGATACGTCCCAAACGTATCTACTTTTCCAAACATTTTTGCTTTTATTTTGGACTCTAATTTGCATGATTTGAATGGAACTAACCCGGACTGACGTTGTTTTCACCAGAATTGGCATGGTGTTGTTTTTGTGCAGAAATAAAAGTTCTCGGATTGAGTTGAAAATTTATAGAGAATTATTTTTAGAATATATAAAAAATATTGGCGGAAGAAATTATCAGAGGAGGCCCACCAGGGCGCCACAAGCCCAAGGGCGCGCCCTGCAGGCTTGTGCTAGTACTTTACTTGATGATATTGTGCCACTGGGTGAATTTCTTGATGAACAACTTGCTAGAGCTAAAGAATTTGAGAATGCTGAAACTGATGAAATTACTGAAACTGGAAATCATGAAACACCTATTAGACCTAGCTCTCCTAGATATGAATTGCCTAAGATACCTGAGGGTTATGTTATGGATGAAGAAATAGCTCGGGAATTTCTTGCTTGTAATGATAGAGATGATCTTAAGAAATTATTATGTAAGCTGAAAGAAAAATCTCTAAATGCTAAATGAGATATGATCCAAAGTTTGCTACTTCACCTATCTTTGTAACTGATAAGGATTATGAATTCTCTGTCGAATCTGAGTTAATTACTTTGGTTGAATCTGATCCTTTCCATGGTTTTGAAACTGAAACCGTTGTGGCACATCTTACTGAATTGAATGATACGGCCACACTATTTTCTCATGAGGAAAAAATTCGCTGCTATTATATTCTTAAGTTCTTTCCTTTCTCGTTAAAGCCCCACGATATGATATATTACTTTTGTGGAAAAAAAATCCTGCTCATAAGAAACAAGCTGCCTTACAGGAAATATTTAACTTTATGCAAATTGTAGAAGAGAATCCCCATCGAGCTTGGGAGAGGCTTCTCCAATTACTTAATGCTTTGCCTGATCACTCTCTCAAGAAAAATGAAATACTTGATATCTTTTATAATGGACTAACTGATGCTTCAAGAGATTACCTAGATAGTTGTGCTGGTTGCGTTTTCAGGGAACAAACTGTTGAACAGGCTGAAGATTATTGAATAATATATTGGACAATTCCTGAACCACCACCTAAATCTACTCCGAAGAAGAGGGGTATTCTATTTCGTCCTGAAGATACGCAAGAGGCAAAGAAATCTATGAGAGAAAACGGTATTAAAGCTGAAGATGTTAAGAATTTACCACCTATTGAAGAAATACATGGACTCGACACTCCGACATAAGTAGTAGAGGTAAATTCTTTTATAAAGTTTGATGAAGGTGATATTCCTTACAATAAATCTCCTAGTCAATGCTTGTATGAATTTGACAACTGCATTATCAAGCAAGATCACATTAATGCTTATGTTATGAAACAACTGAAACGTAATGCCTACACAATTAATCGCTTGAGTGACTTGTTGTTTAGAATTGCAAATTTGTTAAAGGTGTAGGTAAACATGCTTCTATGGTCCAGACTTGGTTAGAACAAGTAGCTAAGTCGCAAAAAGATTTGCTTAATGAAATGAATAGTAATATGAATGATCATGCCGTTAGAGTAATGACTAGAGGAGGTAGGATGACACAGGAGTCACTCTATGCTGAAGGTCACTCTAAAAGAATTGAACAAGCACTGGTACAATGAGGTGCTATACAAACGGTTTGAACCGTCACCAAGTGAGTGTGTGCGATAGGGGGTCCTTCCCACACGATCCAGAAACCATCGGGGATAGGGAGCCTTGATGCATACAATTGTCCCTATAAAACTGTTTACGATATCTCGAATATCCGAAATGCTTCATCCTTGCAACTCGTTTGTGCTCGCATTGTCATCGCAGTCGGTATTCTATGGTGCTACGTTTACGATGCGCGACCCATCACAAACAGTTCACGATTATAGAAGCAGACAATCACACCCATTTACTTTTCCTTGACTGTATGCGATTTGATGTAAGAGCGCATACAGTAGTCCCTATAAAATTGGATGCGAAGCTTGAATACATCCCACACGATTCATCCGTCGTACCCGCGTCGCATGAAGACCTATCGCACGCGTTCTTCTATGACCAAACGTTTGCGATGCGCACAACATCATAAACAGTTCATAATTGCCAAGCGTGTGTGATAAGGTGACTTTAGCAAACATTTAATAAGAAGGAACTGTGTGCGATGTTGTTGTTAATCGCACACATTTTTTTGGTTGATCATGTGGGCAGTAGAGATTGATCGCACACGTAGTGGATCCGAGAAACGTTTCTGATCTCCACGTCTATCGCAGGCGTTTCGCTTTCGCAAACTGTGTAGTGTAATCCCCAATTTATCCCTAATTTAATCCCAAATTTAAAAATCACATATTTTGAATTTGAAAGTAGGCAATCACTTATTTCATATTGAACCATGTTTATTACAAATATAGGTTCAACCACGAATGCATAATTCGATGCACAGGTACATATATTGAAGAACTAAAGAAACACCAAGTAAAGAATGATGAACCACTATTGTACTAAAGACTGTAAAGAGAGAGGCGAAAGACATTCTGGTTGCTGGAGAAGGTGAAGCAGAATGCCCATATTGTGCCCTCCTCCATGCGTAATGCGCGCACGACTCTAGGCCAACCCCTTGTGATAGTTGCCGTCCATCCTTCAATGTCTTCATTAGGACTTCTCGATGCTCATTGTAGTCTGGATGAAATAATTTAACCTTCATTGTGTGTCCACCAATTATGTACTTTGCGAGGTAATCCTGAGTAAACTGCTTTGGGAACCACTGCAAACGAAAAATATTCAGACATTGTTGTCTAACAACTCATTATGGGCAGTAAAAAGAGAAGGCTGGAGAGTTTATAGTTACCATCCTATAGCTCACTCTTGTGTTGGATAGAGCGTAAACAAATAATTTGCTTGCCACTGTTCATATCTTTTTGCTAATAATCCTTATCAGTTTCCTCACTTGATGCTTGTTCATGAATATCTCATTGCCCCATACGCAAAAAGGTCGATGCGTGGATCCTTGCCAAGGGCATATGTACCTACAAGCAACAAGTCAATATTAGAAGCTAACAAGTGTCCAGGCCTGGATCTATATGCACTACATTATGGAACAACGGGGGGAGTACAAGCCGAGGGATGAAACTACGAAAATGGTGGCCACTCCCGTTGTTGTCCTGCATAAGTAGTGGAAAGGCATGATAGGTACAACAACCTTAACATCAAACAAATATAGCAAAGGTAAACAACATCATCTCCAAATGATAGCTTGAATGTGTTGGTTTCAGCATGCTGTTAAAGCAGATATAAAGTGGAAGGGAATGTTACCTACAACAGGCTTAACATTCATTAAATACTGCAATTCAAACTGGTATTGTTGAAAATGAATAGAACGTAGGTCATGCTTAAACATCACACTGGATAAATGTGTAAAACTGAAATAAAGGGCATGTGTTAACTACACCAGGCATAACTGGAACCAAATATAGCCGTTCAAACTGTTATTGATGCAATCGAGCGACACAGTTCCGACTTGCACATAATGAACATCATGTTGTGAGTGACTGAAATAAACAAGGCATAAATGATCAGTATAACAACCAAATATAACCATTGAAAACTGGATAGAGTCTCACTGAAACCAACCTAACAAGCAAATACAGATAAAGAGGGCATATGCTTGAAAAATGGACAAATGCTCACTACAACCAACCTAACAAGCAAATAGAGATAAACAAGGCATCTGCTTGAAAACTGGACAAATTCTCACTGCAACCAATATAACAACCAAATACAGATAAACAAGGCATCTGCTTGATAATTGGACAAATGCTCACTGCAACCAACCTATCAACCAAATACAGATAAACAAGGCATCTGCTTGATAATTGGACAAATGCTCACTGCAACCAACCTATCAACCAAATACAGATAAACAAGGCATCTACTCACTATAAACAACCAAATATAGCCATTCGTGAAACTGAAGTGGACAATTCATACTTAAAAATCACATAGCCTTATTGAACATTACATTTTTGCATAACTGAAATAATTAAACACGGCACAGTTAAAACACCACATGGCAAAAGCTACTACAACAAAGGGTACGTGCTATGAAGTTAGAAAAGGTGAGATTTGCTGATAGGATGTTTCCTCACGTGTCATGGACGGGATCCTTCCAATTGGAATAGCACAGACCCATGGTGCGCTCTCTGATGTCGCAGATGGGTTGTTTCACCTTGGAAGAACCTTTGTGGGTGCCCTCCTCGTGGTCGTGGTCGATGAGATCTGACTTGGCAATTGAGGATGCCAAGCCATCACCGTAGAACGTGTCCTTCATAAAAGACAAAATGGGCTCAATGGCGTACAAGGATCGCAAATCCTTGACCGCATGGCGGAGGAGATCAGCGGCAGGGCCGTCGAAGAGATCGACGGTGGTTGAACCAGAGGGGTTGGGGATGGACCACTTAACCTGTGACATGGCCCGCGTGAAGCCGTCGCTGTCGACGAGCTTGATGTCGTAGCCAACTTTCCCGAGATACAGTAATACGCTAGCCCGCTGACGTGAAGCCTTCGGCATGGCAACATAGTCAACGTCTTCGCCAGCTTGCGCGGCGAGGTGTTGCACTGGGATTGACAGGTCGGGCCGAACGGTGGCCACCTCACCAACGTCTGTCGGAGAGGCCATGATAAACCTCGTCTTGGCCGAACGCTCGTCGGGCTCCCTAGGATACGTGGTCGAGCTTAGGCTGCGACATTCGGGAGCAGGGGATGTGGATCTGGCGGGGAGGGACACTGCAGGCCTCATCTAAAAACTCAGGGGAATGGGGCGACGGTATGGGAATCGCTGGGTAACTGATAACCCACAAGTATAGGGGATCGCAACAGTTTTCGAGGGTAGAGTATTCAACCCAAATTCATTGATTCAACACAAGGGGAGCCAAAGATTATTCTCAAGTATTAGCAGTTGAGTTGTCAATTCAACCACACCTGAATAACTTAGTATCTGCAGTAAAGTATTTAGTAGCAAAGTAGTATGGAAGTAACAGTAACGGTGGCAAAAGTAACGGTGATAGTTTTGTAGTGATTGTAACAGTAGCAACGGAAAAGTAAATAAGCGAAGGACAATATGTGAAAAGCTCGTGGGCATTGGATCGGTGATGGAGAATTATGCCGGATGCGATTATTCATGCAACAGTTATAACATAGGGTGACACAGAACTAGCTCCAATTCATCAATGTAATGTAGGCATGTATTCCGAATATAGTCATACGTGCTTATGGAAAAGAACTTGCATGACATCTTTTGTCCTACCCTCCCGTGGCAGCGGGGTCCTAATGGAAACTAAGGGATATTAAGGCCTCCTTTTAATAGAGTACCAGACCAAAGCATTAACACATAGTGAATACATGAACTCCTCAAACTATGGTCATCACCGGGAGTGGTCCCGATTATTGTCACTTCAGGGTTGCCGGATCATAACACATAGTAGGTGACTATAGACTTGCAAGATAGGATCAAGAACTCACGTATATTCATGAAAACATAATAGGTTCAGATCTGAAATCATGCACTCGGGCCCTAGTGACAAGCATTAAGCATAGCAAAGTCATAGCAACATCAATCTCAGAACATAGTGGATAATAGGGATCAAACCCTAACAAAACTAACTCGATTACATGATAAATCTCATCCAAACCATCACCGTGCAGCAAGCCTACGATGGAATTACTCACGCACGGCGGTGAGCATCATGAAATTGGTGATGGAGGATGGTTGATGATGACGATGGCGATGGATTCCCCTCTCCGGAGCCCCGAACGGACTCCAGATCAACCCTCCCGAGAGAGATTAGGTCTTGGCGGCGGCTCCGTATCGTAAAACGCGATGAATCCTTCTCTTTGATTTTTTTCTTCCCGAACGTGAATATATAGAGTTGGAGTTGAGGTCGGTGGAGCTCCAGGGGGCCCACGAGGCAGGGGGCGCGCCCCCACCCTCGTGGACAGGGTGTGGGCCCCCTGGCCTTGATTCTTTCGCCAGTATTTTTTATTAATTCCAAAATAATTCTCCGTTTATTTTCAGGTCATTCCGAGAACTTTTGTTTCTGCACAAAAATAACACCATGGCAATTCTGCTGAAAACAGCGTCAGTCCGGGTTAGTTCCATTCAAATCATGCAAGTTAGAGTCCAAAACAAGGGCAAAAGTGTTTGGACGGAGACGTATCAACTCCCCCAAGCTTAAACCTTTGCTTGTCCTCAAGCAATCCAGTTGATAAACTGAAAGTGATAAAGAAAAAAATTTACAAACTCTGTTTGCTCTTGTTGTTGTAAATATGTAAAGCGAGCATTCAAGTTTTCAGCAAAGATTATGAACTAACCATATTCACAATAACACTTAGGTCTCATGTTTACTCATGTCAATGGCGTAATCAACTAGCCAGCAATAAAAATAAATCTCGGATGACAACACTTTCTCAAAACAATCATGATATGATATAACAAGATGGTATCTCGCTAGCCCTTTCTGAGACCGCAAAACATAAATGCAGAGCACCTTTAAAGATCAGGGACTGACTAAACATTGTAATTCATGGTAAAAGAGAACCAGTCATAGTCATACTCAATATAAACTAATAGTAATGGATGCAAATGACAGCGGTGCTCTCAAGCTGGTGCTTTTTACTAAGAGGGTGATGACTCAACAAAAAAGTAAATAGATAGGCCCTTCACAGAGGGAAGTAGGGATTTTTAGAGGTGCCAGAGCTCAATTTTCGAAATAGAGATAAATAATATTTTGAGCGGCATACTTTCATTGTCAACATAACAACCGAGAGATCTCGATATCTTCCATGCTACTCACATTATAGGCGGTTCCCAAACAGAATGGTAAAGTTTATACTCCCCTCCACCAACAAGCATCAATCCATGGCTTGCTCGAAACAACGAGTTCCTCCAACTAACAAGAGTCCCGGGGGAGTTTTGTTTGCAATTATTTTGATTTGATTTGCATAAAGCATGGGATTGGGCATCCCGGTGACCAGCCATTTTCTCGCGAGTGAGGAGCAGAGTCCACTCCTCTTGAGAATAACCCGCCTAGCATGGAAGATACATACAGCTCTAGTTGATACATGAGCTATCCGAGCATACAAAAGAGAATTTCATTTGAAGGTTTAGAGTTTGGCACATACAAATTTACTTGGAACGGCAGGTAGATACCGCATATATAGGAAGGTATATTGGACTCATATGGAATAACTTTGGGGTTTATGGAAGTGGATGCACAAGCAGTATTCCCGCTTAGTACAAGTGAAGGCTAGAAAAAGACTGGGAAGCGACCAACTAGAGAGCGACAACAGTCATGAAAATGCATTAAAATTAATAAACACAAGCATGAGTAGGATATAATCCACCATCAACATAAATATCGTGGAGGCTATGTTGATTTTGTTTCAACTACATGCGTGAACATGTGCCAAGTCCAGTCACTTGAATCATCCAAAGGAGGATACCACCCTATTATACCACATCACAACCATTTTAATAGCATGTTGGCACGCAAGGTAAACCATTATAAAATCCTAGCTAATTAAGCATGGCATAAGCAACTATAATCTCTAATTGTCATTGCAAACATGTTTATTCATAATAGGCTGAATCAGGAACGATGAACTAATCATATTTACAAAAACAAGAGAGGTTGAGTTCATACCAGCTTCTCTCATCTCAATCAGTCCATTATATATCGTCATAATTGCCTTTCACTTGCACGACCGAACGATGTGAATAATAATAATAGTGCACATGCATTGGACTAAGCTAGAATCTGCAGGCATTCAATACAAAGGAGAAGACAAGATAACACGGGCTCTTGGTTAAATCAACAATAATGCATATAAGATCCACTTAAGCATTTTCATTATGGTCTTCTCCTCTCGAGCCCCAAAGAAAAGAAAAGAAATAAAACTATTTACACGGGAAAGCTCCCAACAAGCAAAAAGAAGAACGAGAAATCTTTTTGCGTTTTCTCTTAATTATTACTACTACAAGCATGGAAAGTAAACTAGCTAAAAGCTACAACTAATTCTTTTGGTTTTCTTAAGGTTATTCAAACACACAAGAAGAAAACGAGAAAAAGAAAATAAACTAGTATGGATATTACAGTGAAAAAGTATGAGCACCGACAACTAGAATGAATGTGTGAACATGAATGTAATGTCGGTGAGAAATACGTACTCCCCCAAGCGGCTTTTGGCCTAAGTTGGTCTACTGCCACGGATGGCCTGGTGGATATCCAAAGTTGTAGTTGGGGTCGTACTGAGATGCAGCGGCTATCGCATCGTGGGCTGCAGCTTGGAGGCGAGCTGTCTCAGTCCTCCTCTCGTACTCGTTTGCCTCCTCCCTGGTTATAACATGTCTCCCTTTTGCCTGAAAGTCAAAGAAAGTAGGAGCAGGGAGAGCGACGTGATAGGTGCGTCGTCTGTCAAGATTAGTCGGTACTGGAGGAACTGATCGTTCCTCTCAACAAACTGGTGACGAACCATAGCTTCATAATCTAAATAAACAGGAGGCAACTCAACATCATACTCACTTATGGGTATATCAAAAAAATCAGCTAAACGGGTTGCATAAATGCCACCAAAGAAATCTCCATTAATTCTATTATTATGCAACCTACGTGCAACAATGGCTCCCAAATTATAATGTTTATCTCCTAATACAGCACTCCTAAGAACACTGAGGTCAGGGACACGCATGTGACATGCTTCATCCTTACCATTTATGCACCTACTTATGAAGAGAGCAAAATAATGTATAGCGGGAAAATGAATGCTCCCTATGGTAGATTGTGTTATATCTCTAGACCCCCCCACAGTTATACTAGCAAGAAAATCTCTAAACTCAGATTTGCGAGGCTCACTAGTGCTACCCCATTGTGGAAGTTTGCTAGCAGTATTAAAATCCTCTAAGTCCATAGTATATGAATTTTCATAAAGATCAAATAGGACAGTTTGAGAATTGCGTGATGATGAAAATTCAAACCTTCCCACAAAGTAATCAATGAGATAGTGGTACTGGCGGCACTTATCTGCCTCGAAGCTCCCAAGATCAGCGTTATGCACATATGCATCAAATTCCTCCTTGATTCCTGCTCGAACCATAAAGTCCTCTGACGGCCATTCACAAGCACGCACTTGAGCTTCCCTCGGTGGTTCGTCGTCCGCATCACGTATTGCGAGCCTGGGTCCTTGCTTCCTTGAAGGACCACCTTGGTACATTTTCCGAAACATATTTCTTCCTCTGAAAAATTTCTGAAAATTTTAGTAACTCAAAATAAAAGTGAACCAAACTCAACAAAATTGATAGCAACTACTCCTACAAGTGCCTAGAGGCCATATCATGCATTAGAACTACTTGGGACCAAATAAATTTGACATGCAAGCTCAAGAACAGGGTCACCTAAGCAGCAAAAAATTGCAATGAATAAAGCACTAGAACAAAAACTAATTGGACCATTGGAGGAGTCACATACCGACGAACAATCCCCCCAAAGCAGTTTTCGAGTGGAGCTTTGAGCTAGGAGATCGAAAATCGCAGCAAAATGAGCTAGAACTCGTGCTTGAGCTGGTTGGTGATTTTTGGGAGGAAAGAGTGTGTGGTGGCTGGAATAAGTGGAGGGGAGCCACCATGGGCCCACGAGGCAGGGGGCGCGCCCAGGGGGGTGGGCGTGCCCTGGACCCTCGTGGCCAGGTGTTTGCTCCCCCTGTTGTGTTCTCAGTGCCAGATATTCTCAAATATCTAGAAAAAATCATATTTCATTTTCGGGGTATTTGGAGAACTTTTATTTTCGGGGTATTTTTTTATTTCACGGATAAATCAGAAAACTGACAGAAAATACTATTTTTGCTTTATTTAATCTAAATAACAGGAAGTAAAAGGAGGGTACAGAAGGTTGTGCTTTCTAACTTCATCCATCTCATGCTCATCAAAAGGAATCCACTAACAAGGTTGATCAAGTCTTGATAACAAACTCATTCCGAATAACATGGAACTGGAGAAATTTCGAATAACACTATGTTACCTCAACGGGGATATGCACATCCCCAACAATAAGAATATAATATTTCTTCTTTTTGACAGTAGGAAGAGGAAATTCAAAACCTCCAATAGTAATCGATGAAAATTTTCCAATAGAGTTTATACTATGGACTTGAGGTTGTTTCCTCGGAAAGTGTACCGTATGCTCATTACCATTAACATGAAAAGTGACATTGCCTTTATTGCAATTAATAACAGCCCCTGCAGTATTCAAAAAGGGTCTTCCTAGAATAATAGACATACTATCGTCCTCGGGAATATCAAGAATAACAAAGTCCGTTAAAATAGTAACGTTTGCAACCACAACAGGCACATCCTCACAAATACCGACAGGTATAGCAGTTGATTTATCAGCCATTTGCAAAGATATTTCAGTAGGTGTCAACTTATTCAAATCAAGTCTACGATATAAAGAGAGAGGCATAACACTAACATCGGCTCCAAGATCACATAAAGCAGTTCTAACATAGTTTCTTTTAATGGAGCATGGTATAGTTGGTAATCCTCGATCTCCTAGTTTCTTAGGTATTCCACCTTAAAAAGTATAATTAGCAAGCATGGTGGAAATTTCAGCTTCCGGTATCTTTCTCTTATTTGCAAAAATATCCTTCATATACTTAGCATAAGGATTCATTTTAATCATATCAGTAGAACGCATACGCAAAAAGATAGGTCTAATCATTTCAGCAAAGCGCTCAAAATCCTCATCATGCTTTTTCTTGGATGGTTTGGGAGGAAAAGGCATGGGTTTCTGAACCCATGGTTCTCTTTCTTTGCCATGCTTCCTAGCAACAAAGTCTCTCTTAGCATATCGTTGATTCTTTGATTGTGGGTTATCAAGATCAACAGCAGGTTCAATCTCTACATCATTGTCATTGCTAGGTTGAGCATCAACATGAACATCATCATTAACATAATCACTAGGTTCATGTTCATCACCAGATTGTGTTTCAGCATCAGAAATAGAAATATCATTGGGATTCTCAGGTGTGTCTACAACAGGTTCACTAGAAGCATGCAAAGTCCTATCATTTTTCTTTTTCTTCTTTTTAGAAGGACTAGGTGCATCAACATTATTTCTTTGAGAATCCTGCTCAATTCTCTTAGGGTGGCCCTCAGGATACAAAGGTTCCTAAGTCACTTTACCTCCTCTAGTTGCAACTCTAACAGCAAAGTCATTATTCTTACTATTCAATTCATTGAGCAAATCATTCTGAGCTTTAAGTACTTGTTCTACTTGAGTGGTGACCATAGAAGCATGTTTACTAATGAGTTTAAGTTCACCTTTAACTCTAGACATATAATCACTCAAGTGTTCAATCATATAAGCATTGCGTTTTAATTGTCTACCAAAATAAGCATTGAAATCTTCTTGCTTAACCATAAAATTATCAAACTCATCTAAGCATTGGCTAGCAAACTTAGTAGGCGGGATTTCAGCTTTATCATATCTATAGAGAGAATTTACCTCTACTACCTGTGTCGGGTTATCAAGGCCATGTATTTCTTCGATAGGTGATGAATTAAGACCTTGTATTTCTTCAACAGGAGGTAAATTCTTAACATCTTCAGCTTTAATACCTTTTTCTTTCATAGATTTCTTTGCCTCTTGCATATCTTCAGGACTGAGAAATAGAATACCCCTTTTCTTCGGAGTTGGCTTAGGAGTTGGTTCAGGAAGTATCCAATTATTTTCATTGGTCAACATATTATTCAATAGAATTTTAGCTTCATCAACAGTTCTTTCCCTGAAAACACAACCAGCACAACTATCCAGGTGGTCTCTGGAAGCATCGGTTAGTCCATTATAAAAGATATCAAGTATTTCATTTTTCTTGAGAGGATGATCAGGCAAAGCATTAAGTAATTGGAGAAGCCTCCCCCAAGCTTCTGGGAGACTCTCTTCTTCAATTTGCATAAAATTATATATTTCCCTTAAAGCAGCTTGTTTCTTATGAGCAGGGAAGTATTTAGCAGAGAAGTAATAAATCATATCCTGGGGACTACGCACACAACCAGGACCGAGAGAATTAAACCATGTCTTAGCATCACCCTTTAATGAGAACGGAAGTAATTTAAGGATATAATAGTAGCGAGTTTTCTCATCATTAGTGAACAGGGTGGCTATATCATTTAATTTAGTAAGATGTGCCGCAACAGTTTCAGATTCATAGCCATAGAAAGGATCAGATTCAACCAAAGTAATTATCTCAGTATCAACAGAGAAATCATAATCCTTATCAGTGATAAAGATAAGTGAAGTAGCATAAGCAGGATCATATTCCATTCTAGCATTCAGAGATTTTTCTTTCAGCTTAGCTAATAATTTCTTAAGATCACTCCTATCATTGCAAGCAAGAAAGTCTCTAGCAGTTTCTTCATCCATAACATAACCCTCTGGCACAATAGGCAATTCATATTTAAGGGGAGAATCTTCATCATCACTTTCATCAATATTATCAGTTTCAATAATTTCATTCTCTCTAGCCCTAGCAAGTTGTTCATCAAGAAATTCACCTATTGGCACAGTAGTATCAAGCATAGAAGTAGTTTCATCATAAGTATCATGCATAGCAGAAGTGGCATCATCAATAACATGTGACATATCAGAATTAATTGCAGAAGCAGGTTTAGGTGTCACAAGTTTACTCAAAACAGAAGGTGAATCAAGTGCAGAGCTAAATGGCAGTTCCTTACCTCCCCACGTAGTTGAGGGATAAATTTTGGTTTTCTCGTCTTTCAAGTTCCTCATAGTGACTAGCAGATATAAATCTCAAGTTACTCAAAGAATAGAGCTATGCTCCCCGGCAACGGCGCCAGAAAATAGTCTTGATAACCCACAAGTATAGGGGATCACAACAGTTTTCGAGGGTAGAGTATTCAACCCAAATTTATTGATTCGACACAAGGGGAGCCAAAGAATATTCTCAAGTATTAGCAGTTGAGTTGTCAATTCAACCACACCTGGATAACTTAGTATCTGCAGTAAAGTATTTAGTAGCAAAGTAGTATGGAAGTAACAGTAACAGTGGCAAAAGTAACAGTGATAGTTTTGTAGTGATTGTAACAGTAGCAACGAAAAAGTAAATAAGCGAAGAACAATATGTGAAAAGCTCGTAGGCATTGGATCGGTGATGGAGAATTATGCCGGATGCGATTATTCATGCAACAGTTATAACATAGGGTGACACAGAACTAGCTCCAATTCATCAATGTAATGTAGGCTTGTATTCCGAATATAGTCATACGTGCTTATGGAAAAGAACTTGCATGACATCTTTTGTCCTACCCTCCCGTGGCAGCGGGGTCCTAATGGAAACTAAGGGATATTAAGGCCTCCTTTTAATAGAGTACCGGACCAAAGCATTAACACATAGTGAATACATGAACTCCTCAAACTACGGTCATCACCGGGAGTGGTCCCGATTATTGTCACTTCGGGGTTGCCGGATCATAACACATAGTAGGTGACTATAGACTTGCAACATAGGATCAAGAACTCACATATATTGATGAAAACATAATAGGTTCAGATCTGAAATCATGGCACTCGGGCCCTAGTGACAAGCATTAAGCATAGCAAAGTCATAGCAACATCAATCTCAGAACATAGTGGATAATAGGGATCAAACCCTAACAAAACTAACTCGATTACATGATAAATCTCATCCAACCCATCACCGTGCAGCAAGCAACGATGGAATTACTCACGCACGGCAGTGAGCATCATGAAATTGGTGATGGAGGATGGTTGATGATGACGATGGCGACGGATTCCCCTCTCCGGAGCCCCGAACGGACTCCAGATCAGCCCTCCCGAGAGAGATTAGGGCTTGGCGGCGGCTCCGTATCATAAAACGCAATTAATCCTTCTCTCTGATTTTTTCTCCCCGAACATGAATATATAGAGTTGGAGTTGAGGTCGGTGGAGCTCCAGGGGGGCCCACGAGGCAGGGGGCGTGCCCAGGGGCAGGCGCGCCCCCACCCTCGTGGACAGGGTGTGGGTCCCCTGGCCTTGATTCTTTCGCCAGTATTTTTTATTAATTCCAAAATAATTCTCCGTTGATTTTCAGGTCATTCTGAGAACTTTTGTTTCTGCACAAAAATTAACACCATGGCAGTTCTGCTGAAAACAGTGCCAGTCCGGGTTAGTTCCATTCAAATCATGCAAGTTAGAGTCCAAAACAAGGGCAAAAGTGTTTGGAAAAGTAGATACGATGAAGACGTATCAGTAACCTGAACTTTATTATCTAAGCTAGGAGGAACGGGTACATCGGTAGAGGTTGGCGGCGGCGGCAAACTAGGGTTCGAGGGGGGAGGGGTGGTGTTTGAGGATATGCCACGACTGCTGAAAATTTTAGTAATGATGGGTGGAGATGGTGGTGGACGAGGGAGGGCGACGGTTCAAATGCCTCGGCTACTGCAACTTTACTATAAGGTCGGTGCTGGAGGAGTGTGGGCGACGGTTGAAGTACGACGGCTACTAAAATTTGGGTAAAGGAATTGATGCGGGGTGGGAGTACCCAAGATCGCACATGGTCCAATAAGAATATGCGTGTATGATAATAAGGTAAATAGGCGAAACCGCCGATTTTTGCAACGCTCAAGGTGGGTAGTTTGTTTTTTGATTTCTAGCTAGCTAATCTATTGCACATGGTTCATCCTAATTTTCAGACACAGACGTGGAATTCAATCTAAATAAACTACCCGCCTTTAGCTTGCGCAGGTGGTGATTTTACAGCGCACTAGCATCGCACACGGTTAAGCCAGTACCTCCACCTTTGCTCGCGCTTGCGCAGTCGTGGTGATTCATAGCGCACTTGCATCGCACATGGTTAAGCCAGTACTCCCGTGTCCGTTGAGAGTCGTCAGAGTCTTTGCAGCAAAAAAACGTTAGAGAGGGTCAGAAGACAGCCACACCAGTATGTGGCCCAAATATATATGAGTGAAAAGGGTGGTCTGTGATGTTCAAAATTCCAATGCACAACTTTGACCGCGTGGGCCCACGGTTGGGCGCGTCGTCGAAGATCGATGAGAGGGGCCAGAAGTCAAGAACCACCTGGAAGTGGCCAAATATATGTAGGAATATAGGGTGTGATGTTTAAACCTTCAAATACACAATGCACAACTTTGGTGGCACCTGCCTCGCAAACCCAAAAGCACCCTTGGATATATCTATAATGACATAATGTCGTAGCTACCTAGATAGGGTGCTTGACCCACCTCCCACTTCGTGTCAGCGGGGCGGATGCACGTAATGATACTTTGGTCATACATGCATGTCGCCATGATCTACCATAAGACGGACCAGTGAATCTATCGTTTGGTCAAACGACAACTGTTGTTCTCGATAAAAAAATGGATAGAATATATATAAACCGCTTGGGCCAATATATTGAACCATCATAGAAAATCCCACGAGAGGGACCACAAAACCAGCACCACCTGCACGCGGCCAAAATGATGTACGTTGGAAGGGATGATGTGTGTTTTCAATATCGAATAATGTACAATTTAGATGTGGTGCCTGCCTCTCGATATAGACAACAACCATGAAAGCCAGGTAGTTAAGGATGAGATACGTAGGGTACGGTGTCTGTCGAACCCGGCAATCCGAGTGTGTGGGAGGGAATCCTGACAACGCATGAGCTCAAGCTTTGGTTGGACAACATGTGACGGTGACCGGCCCTAACACGAACTATGAGGAATTCATTCATGGCCAACACATACCCCTAGTTATCGGTCAAAGGGATGATATATATACACACTCGGGGAGCCCATAGATATGCGTGTCGTCACAAAAAACGCACAAGGGAGACGCGGTCGATCAGAAGACCCCCTATACACTGCATGCGACCCGAAAATATGTATGGGTACGGTGGTGTGTGATGTGTTCAAATCCCGAATGCACAACTTTGATGGGGCACCAACAACATTACAAACCGAACACCGTACCCGATCCCAAGCCAGTTTTAATACGTACGATGTCGGCTCCCCAACTTCGAGGCAGGGAGAGGGGTGTCGTCCAACGCATGCGCACAAACTTTATGGTCTAACATGGCACACATAGAAATAGCAAACCATCATGGTCAAACCCTTCTCGTATGTTAGGTCAAAGCGATAGATTGTGTGGGGCCCCTCGTTATCGGTCAAGGATGATACATATACCTCGAGGAGCCCACAGATATGTGCGGCGTCTATAAACCGCACATGGGAAACATGCTCAATCAGAACACCCACCCCCTATACACTGCATGCGGCCCGTAAAAAATGTATGGGCCTGGTGTGTGATTTGTTCAAATCCTGAAAGCACAGGTTCAATGGGGCACTGACTACATCAGTAACATTACAAATTGAACATCGTACCCCCACTGCCAGGTTAAAGACGTATGATGTTGGGAATGCAACTTCGAGGAGGGTGGGGGGGTAGGGACTGGGTGCCGTCCAACGCATGTGCTGAAACTTGATTTGTTCTAACATAGCAGACGGAGCAAAGAGTAAACCCTTCTCGTGCGTTGGGTCAAAGGGATAATTTGTGTGGGCCTATAGATGTCGATCATTCTTTGATTTTTGAGAACAAAAAATAACCAATAAAAACATAGTCCACAAATTAGCAAAACAAGGATCCCAAGGTCTATATAAACGTCATGACAGGCCACTATAGAGACATTTAGATGATAAATGTCTATAATGACCGTATCATAGCATTTAAATGAAGCTTGAGATATGCAACTTCCCACCGAGTCACCCATCCTTAGACTACTCCACCTCGAGCACGCTTAACTTCTGCGATCTGTTCGACTAGGCTAGCGGATGGGAAGCCACCCCTTGCTGATAGGAATTGCCTTCAAGGCATTTCACGCTGGTCACCCTGTGGGACCTACTCCATACTATCACACATGTTTGTGCTTTTAGAAATTGTGTGCAATCACTACTAGGGAAAACCTTATACACAGAATCTTAGCAGCAGCGTTGTTTAAAAACAAACGCTACTGCTAATTATCAGTAGCGAGCTTCAGGAAACCGCGCTACTAATAGCCAAGTAGCAGCAGCGCTCTAGGTGAAACAAGCGCTACTACTATAATTGCCACGGCGTTGCCTCCAGGCTAGACATAGTAGTAGCGCCCTTCTTCTGGACGCGCTACTGGTAAAGTACTTAGTAGTAGCGTTTTTCTTCAAAACTCGCTGCTGCTAAGTATCACCCCCTTGCAACTAATTAAATTTAGTCCCGTACTGCTAAGCGAACAAGGTGTTTACCACCTTAAATATGTTACTTCTCAAACTATCTCGAGCACTTGGTCTTCATTGAACTATATGTGTAGGATTTGTGGCTGCAATATGAATCCTCGCCTGTGCCTATACAGGTACGATGAGGATTCATGTTGACTATTTAGATTCTACACAAAAGATCAATGATGACCAATGTATATTTTTGATGTTTTTACATTGCTTAGACTTAGCAGTAGGGTTTTTTTAGGACAAAGCGCTACTGATATTGGGCTTAGCAGTAGCGCGCTCCCTATACCCGCGCTACTGCTAAAGCAAAACAAAACACGCGGCTCGGCCGGCCCCCCGCACGGTCATCTCTCAATCGTCCCCCTCCGCCCGACGCTGGCAGCTGTGGTTAGGGTTTCTCCTCCGCCACCACCACCGTAGGTAATGCTGCTCCCCCTCTCGCCGCCCCTCCGCTGCTCCTCCAACCTCTCGCCGCCCACTCTGTCGCTGGCCGCGAGCTCTGGCCGGGCGCCTTTGGTCGACCACCCTCGATCCCCTCGCCGGCCGCTGTCGTTGCCCCCTCTCGTAGGAAAGTCACCGGCCTTCCCCTTGTCAGCACCCCCGACCGAGGTCACCATGCCATCCCCCCTCCGCTCGACAGCACCCCCCGAGGGCTGCCCTACCTAGCTGCAGCGAGGGCTTACGAATTTCTTCCTGCCACATCATGATTTCGTAGGCTAGTTCATATGCAACATTTTGATTTAGTTGATATGATTTAGTTTATTTAGTAGGCTAGTTGATTTAGAACATTTTGATTTAGTTGATTTAGTATGCTAGTTGATTTATTAGGCTAGTTGATTTAGTAGGCTTGTTGATTTAGTTGATTTAGTATGCACCATTTTATTGTTATTTTTTCTGTACATGGATAGCTAGATGCTTTTGTTTTTCTGTAATAACTTATTTTTTGGCAAAATGTAGGTGCCAATTTAGTTAAATTTGCCACTTGTTTTTTTAATCAATTATCTTAGGCAATAGGGGCCAAATTAGATGAAATGTCTTGGTAGGTGGTACCCTGATTTGGTAGATATTTGTGAAAAGTTTTTTCGGCAATAGGTGCCACTGAAATGCTTTGGTAGGTGGTACCTTGTCATCTAATATGTTACTAGATCTTAGGATTATAATTGTCCATCAAATTGCTTCTCGCGGAAGAACCAAAAATATCACATGCTACTGTTTTTCTTTCCTGTGAAGTGGATCGTTAATCCTTTGCTCATATTGCTTTAGGAAAATGGTGCCACCACCACGAACACCATGTCGACTGTGCAAGTCAAGGTGCACCAGCAGCCTTGCAACTGGCAAGCTGTTCGGCATCTACTTCCAACCGAGTTTTCGTCATGCCGCGGTAAGAAATTAGATGAAATGTAACAACTATTTTATTTTTAGTGTTGGCATTACTGCATTGTGTCATTTTGCCTTTTTTACACAGATCTTCACATGCAATGTGAGGTTGAAATTCAAAAGGCTGACAGGAGACACTGTGACATTTGAGGCTCCTGGGGGGCCGTACATTATGGAGGTCGAGAAAGGACGCAATATGTCACAGTTTGGAGGAGATGGATGGGCCCGTTTCCTCGCCCGCATGCGTCTTACTGGTGGTGAGTTGATCAGCTTCTCCTTCAGAGCAGAAAGACCCAAGCTGGCTGTCATTTATATCAACCTGGTGGAAGATGATGAAGATGACGAAGATGATGAAGATAATGAGGACCCACTCGATGAAGATTATGAGAACCCACTTCATGAAGCCATCGTAGCTCAAAGAATGAGGCTGAGCGAGGAGGAGGTGTGCAACCTATGGGACATAATTCCGCCACGTGATGACTTTGTCGGGGTGCCATTCGTGACCCGCCTGACAAGTACCATGGTCGATCGGCATGAAATGGTATGTTATACTGACTATAGTAATTTGATGATATATATATATATATGCTGTTTTGTTATACTTACAAATGCAAATTATCCGATGATATGCTTAGTGAATACGATGATATGCTTAGTGTA
This sequence comes from Aegilops tauschii subsp. strangulata, assembly GCF_002575655.3. Lineage (NCBI taxonomy): Eukaryota > Viridiplantae > Streptophyta > Magnoliopsida > Poales > Poaceae > Aegilops > Aegilops tauschii. The sequence continues at coordinate 329,734,676 of NC_053040.3, forward strand.
GAGTCTAATGATATGCTGTGTGGAATCTAGTCGATGATATGCTTTAGTGTAAAGTCTGATCACATGCTTATTAGTGTAGAATCCAAGGAACTATTAATAGTGTAGATAATCCATATATGCTTATTAGTAGAATTAATGCTTAATTAGTACAAATGTGTAGTACTGTGTCTTTTGATAGTGTAGGAATCTATACTTAATAGAAATATATTTGCAAGAGTATGTGCGAGGCTATTTATTAATTGATATGTTTTTCTTATTCAGAAATTGCCAAAGAACCTATCTGTGAGTTGTGGTATCGAGCCTGATGAAGAAGGCTCAGCTGGACTACGCCTTACCACAAGGGGCTCCGTCACCACCTGTACTTACCGCATGGACACAGACGGTCGCACACACTTAAACTCGGTTGGGTGGAAGAGATTCCTCGTTGGCAAGAATCTTCGTGTTGGACAGGCCATCCTAATTACTATCAGGAACACCCACCGCCCAGGCTTGACGATGATGATCGTCGTCGATATCATCTAGAACTACATATGTGTGTGTGGCTATATCATCTAGAACTACATATGATGATCATCGTCGATATCATGTAGAACTACATATGATGATCGTCGTCGATATCATCTAGAACTACATATGATGATCATCGTCGATATCACCTTGTACTGCTTGAGGATGCATGTTGACTATATATGAAATTGTTATCTAGTACTCCCTCCGTTCCAAATTACTTGTCGTGGTTTTAGTTCAAATTTGAACTAAAACCACGACGAGTAATTTGGAACGGAGGTAGTACTACCTAATACCTATAATGCTTTAAGAAATTGATATCTAGTAGTACCTAGTATCTGGAAATTGCAGTTTATTGAAACTGAAACTGGGTAGGAAGCTGGGGGGAAATGATGAAACACATAGCAGTAGCGCGGGGCTAGGAAAGCGCTATAGCTAACTAATAGTAGCGTGTTCTGGAAAAGTGTTGCTGATATAGTCAATAGTAGTAGCGCTGGTACAGACCGCACTACTACTAACAGTTAGTTGTAGCGCCTTATTAGTAGCGCGGCTGCCCGCGCTGCTGATAGCCTCAAAACCCGCGCTACTACTAGGGTTTTCCCTAGTAGTGAATATTTACATGGCTGGCGTGTCGCCACCTAGCCTTCTATGAGCACTGACACTAGCAGCGGGAAAATGACGGGAGAAGAGGCGGGAAACCGATGGGAGGAGTGGCGGGAAACGGTAGCGTGTTTGGATATATAACAACATTAATATGGAAAACTTAGTAGAGAAGGAAGCGTGAGCTAGCTTGACGCATGCGCTCAGTGCTTACCCATATAAACAAAATCACAACCGGAACTGCATGTGCTGTCGAAAGGGATGAGGATTGCCGTTCAATCTGGGGGCATCCAACGGTTCAGACGTACGATCCGTGGGGTTTGGGTTCTCGCCAATCAGAACGCACAACTCAGATCGCGCGTGCAGCAGGGGGGCATCGGCCACGGTTTGGTAGGCACACGGCTTTCGTGAGTGAACCGTGTGCTATTTGAAAACATTTCGTGAGAACCTCGGTTTTTAAATCCCCGTAAATCCGAAAATCACCCGAAAATCGTGAAACTTGGCATGGTGTCACGACATGACACATATATGTCGAGGAAATTTGTTTGTCCATTTTGGGGCAAGTTTTATTATAAGCCTCTTACAAACTAGAGCTTCTCTCAAGAAGCCTCGTGGTTCCGATAGGCAAACGTGCCCCCTTGTGGGCGAAACAATAATCACTGCCTCTTTTCGCCTTGTATTTTCTTTTACAGGCAACATGGAATGACACAATATCCATGCTGAAATTTAAAATTATTCGGGGTTTGTTTGGCCTTTTTATACATTAATTGAGTTTCCTAGGCATTTAATGTCCATAATTCAAATCTGAACTACAAATACATGCTCCAGTTCACCAAAATGGCTAGAAAAATCATACATGTGTCCTTGGGTGCATGTTTAGGTCCCATGCAAGGAATGAGAATGAATTACAACCGTACCGGCGTCTTGGCTTGTCCTCAAACATTTGGAATATCGGTTTCTAAATCCCCATAAATCCAAAACTCACCAGAAATTCATGAAAGTTAGCATGGTGTCACGTCATGGAACATATATGTCGTGGTAAAAACATCATCCAATTTGGGCCAAACTTTATTACAAACCGCTTACAAACCGGAGCCTGTCGCAAAAACCCTCGTGGTTTCGATAGGGAAACATGTCCCCTTGTGGGCGAAACGATAATCGTTCCCTCTTCTAGTCTTGCATTTTCCTTCTACGCGCAACATGGAACAACGGGAGATTCACGCTGGACTTTGAAATTATTCAGGGTTCGTTTGACCTTTTTTATTCATTAATTGAGTTTTCTAGGCATTTAATGTCCATAATTCAAATCTGAACTACAAATATATGCTCCAGTGCACCAAAATGGCTAGAATATTCGTACATGTGTCCTTGGGGTGCATGTTTAGGTCCCATGGAATGAATGGGAATGAATTCAACCGTCTCAGCATCCTGGCTCGACCTCAAACATTGCGAATCTCGGTTTTTAAATCTCCTTAAATCCAAAACTCACTAGAAATCATGAAACTTGGCATGGTGTCACTACATGGCACATGTATGTCGTGGTAAAAAAATTGTCCAATTTGGGCCAAGCTATATTACAAGCCTCTTACAAACTGAAGCTTCTCTCAACCCTCGTGGTTCCAGTAGGGAAACATGCCCCTCTTGTGGGAGAAACGATAATCGCTACCTCTTCTCGCCTTGAATTTTCTTTTCTACAGGCAACATAGAATTACAAGAGTGTCGTGCTGAAATTTGAAACTCTTTAGGGTTCGTTTGGCCATTTTATATATTGATTGAGTTTTCTAGGCATTTAATGTAGTCCATAATTCAAATTTGAACTACAAGCACATGCTCCAGTGAAGCAAAATGGGTGGAAAATTGTACATGTGTCATTGGGTGTATGTTTAGGTCTCACTGAAGGAATGGGAATGAATTACAAACATCTCGTCGTCCTGAAACATTGAGAATCTCGGTTTCTAAATCCCAGTAAATCAAAAACTCACCCAATAAACATGAAACTTGGCATGGTTTCATGACATGGCACATATATGCCGTGGTAAAAAAATCGTCCAGTTTGAGAGAAGGCACACACATTAACAACCAACGAAGTCCTTTTGAAACAAATAGCTGACACGTTAATATCGCAAACAGTTGTACTATATGAACTGTGTGTTCCCGTAACCATTTAAGTGCGACCACACGTCCCTCTTTTCTTATGGGATAGTACTACCTCAGTCCTTGTTCATTGTCCATCTTTGTATTTTGTGCCAAAATTTAACCATACTCGGTGGCGTGCGTGCAACTGTTTGATTAGACGGGACGAGCGCGAGAAGTCCGCCGTGCAAGCTCGACGGGACGTGTGCGAGCAGTCCACCGCGCAGGCTCGACGGGACGCGTGCATCATGTCCATCTCACCGGGACGCGTGCGAGCAGCAAGGCCGACCATGCTCACTGGGAAGCGAGCTCTTTGACCTCCATCCACTAGCCGCCCGCCTCACTCACAACTTCTCCATTAATGGCGGCTGAGCCATGATAACCCACAAGTATAGGGGATCGCAACAGTTTTCAAGGGTAGAGTATTCAACCCAAATTTATAGATTCGGCACAAGGGGAGCCAAAGAATATTTGAAGGTATTAGGAGCTAAGTTGTCAATTCAACCACACCTGGAGATTAATTATCTGCAGCAAAGTGATCAGTAGCAAAGTAGTTTGATAGTTTTGATAATAGTGACAGCAGCAACAGTAACAGTAACAGTGATAGCAGTAATTTTGTAGCAAGTGTAACAGTGATGATAGCAGTAGTAACTTAATAGAAACAATATACGATAAATTTGTAGGCATTGGATCGGTGACTTGTTGGATGATATTCATCATGTGACAGTTATAACCTAGGGCGATACGACACTAGCTCTAGTTCATCGATATAATGTAGGCATGTATTCCGTAAATAGTCATACGTGCTTTATTAGAAGAACTTGCATGACATCTTTTGTCCTACCCTCTCGTGGCAGCGGGGTCCATATTGGAAACTAAGGGATATTAAGGCCTCCTTTTAATAGAGAACCGGAACAAAGCATTAACACATAGTGAATACATGAACTCCTTAAACTACGGTCATCATCGGGAGTGGGCCCGGTTGTTGTCACTCCGGGGTTGCCGGATCATAACACGTAGTAGGTGACTATAACTTGCAAGATCGAATCTAAAACATGGATATAATGATGAATTCATAAATTGTTCAGATCTGAGTTCATGGCACCCGGGCCCAAAGTGACAAGCATTAAGCATAGCAAAGTCATAGCAACATCAATCTAAGAACATAGTGGATACTAGGGATCGGGCCCTAACAAAACTAACTCGATTACATGATGAATCTCATCCAACTCCTCACCGACCAACGAGCCTATGAAGGAATTACTCACTCCCGGTGGGGAGCATCATGGAATTGGCGATGGAGATGGGTTGGTGATGGCGAAGAACGAAGATCCCCCTCTCCGGAGCCCCAAACGGACTCCAGATATGCCCTCCCGAGGAAGAACAGGGCTTGGCGGCAGCTCCGTCTCGTGGATCGCGATAATTCTTTCTTCCTGATTTTTTGTGGAAATATGTGATTTTATAGTATCGGGGGGTCATCAGCGGGGCCACCAAGTGGGTACAACCCACCTGGGCGCGCCAGGAGAGGGGGCGCGCCCTGGTGGGTTGTGCCCAACCAGGGCCCCCTCTCTGGTGGGTCTTGGCTCCAAAAATTCTTATTATTGATAAAAAAATCCTCGTAAAGTTTCGTTCCATTCCGAGAACTTCTATTTCTGCACAAAAACAACACTATGGTAGTTCTGCTGAAAACAGCGTCAGTCCGGGGTTAGTTTCATTCAAATCATGCAAATTCGAGTCCAAAGCAAGAGGAAAAGCATGAGAAAAAGTAGATACGTTGGAGAAGTTTCAACTCCCCCAAGCTTAAACCTTTGCTTGTCCTCAAGCAATTCAGTTGATAAACTAAAAGTGAGAAAGAAAAACTTTTACGAACTCGTTTGCTCTTGTTTGCATAAATAGGCTTAAACAGCACCCAGGTTTTCAGCCAACATTATAACTAACCATGTCAACAATAACTCTTAAAGATTATATTAACTCATATCAATGACATAATCAGCTAGCGAGCAATAATAAGATATCTCAAATGGCAACACGTTGTCAAAACAATCATGATATAATATGACAATAATGGTATCTCGCTAGCCCTTTCTGAGACCACAAAACATAAAGGCAGAGCACCTCCAAAGTTCAAGTAGCGACTAAAGATTGTAATTCATGGTAGAAAAGATCCAGTCATGATGCACCCAACATTAGCTATACACAATGCATAAATCATGATAGCTGTGCGCTACTCAGTTTTTGGCGCTTGTTTCAGAAGGTGATGACACAACATAAAAGTAAATAGAAAATCCCTTCACAGAGGGAAGCAGGGATTTGCAGAGGTGCCAGAGCTCAATTTTTAAAACAAAGATAAATGATATTTTGAGACATGCACCCTTCTCATTCACTTCACGACCATCAGTTATCAACATCTTCCATGCTAAGCACGCTAGTGGCGGTTCCCAAGCGATAAAAGTAAAGGTTTACTCCCCCTCCACCATCAATCACACTCCACGGCTTGTCCAAAACAACGAGTGCCGTCCATACCAACATTAGTCCCGCGGGAGTTTTGTTTAATTATTTGCATTTTTTAGTTCGGGACTGGGAATCCCTATTACCGCCCATTTTCTCGTGCGATGGCGAGTGAATAAACACTCAACCTGAGAATAACCCGCTTAGCACGGAAGATATCGACCACCTCCTGTCGTTCCATGAATGATCCAGGCACACAAAAAGGATAATTTTTCAGAAGGTTTTAGAGGTGGCACATGCAAATTTACTTAGGACGGCAGGGTAATACCGCACATAGGTAGGTATGGTGGACTCATCTGGAATAACTTTTGGGTTCAAGGTTTTTGATGTATAAGTAGAATTCCCACTTAGTACAGGCGAAGGCTAGCAATTAAGATTGAGAAGCGGCCAGCTAGAGAGTAACAACGATCATGACCAGGCATTATGCATAAGTAACATTGGACACTAGCATGAGTAGGATATGAACACCATGAACATAAATATTATAGAGGCTATGTTGGTTTTGATTCAACTACATGCTGAACATGTACCAAGTCAAGCCACTCGAACATTCAGAGGAGGATACCATATCATCATACTACATCACAATCATTATAACACTATGTTGATATCCAAGATAAATTATTATCAACTCCCAGATACTTATGCATGGCATGAGAAACTATAATCTCTAATTGTCATTGCAAACATGTTTAATCATAATGGGCTGAAGCCTGTATACTAGATTAAACATATTTACACAAACATAACAAGTCGAGTTCATACCAGTTTCTCTTTGCCACAGCCAGTTCATCGAATATCGTCATTATTGCCTTTCACTTGCACGACCGAATGATATGAAAATAATAATAGTGCAAGAGTGCCATGGACTAAGCTGGAATCTGCAAACATTTTATTCAACGGGAGAAGACAAGGTAAAATGTGCTCTTATTAGTTCAATAGTTATTCATATGAGAGCCACTCAACATTTTCATCGTGGTCTTCTCCTCGGTAAGACTCGAATAAAAAGAAAAGAAATTCAAAGAAACACACTGAAATATTTTTGGAGTTTTTGGTTTTCTTCAACAAGCAAATAAAAAGCAAAAAGAGAAAAACTATTTACATGGGAAAGCTCCCAACAAGCAAAAGAAGAACAAGGAAATCTTTTTGGGTTTGCTTTTTAGTGCTATTACTAAGCATGCATAGAAAGTAAATTACTACAACTAATTTTTTTTGGTTTTTACTAAAGTTTTTCAAACACACAAGAAGAAAGCAAGAAAATAAATCTAAGCATGGATAATACAATGAAAAAGTGTGAACACCGACAAATAGAATGATATGTGTGAGCATGAATATAATGTCAGTGAGAAACACGTACTCCCCCAAGCTTAGGATTTTGGCCTAAGTTGGTAATCGATCAGTAGCCTGGAGGGTAGTAGTCGGCGTGGTAGCTCACCGAGGCTCTCAGTGCGGATGCCTCAGCACGCCGTGCCGCCAACACTGCTGCGTTGTGAGCTCGGGCCTTGCTCTCAAGAACAAAATATCTTTCCCTGTTGCTATAATCAAAGAGAGCAGGCGCAGGCAAATATGTGTCCATAACATGTGATTGGTTAAACAACAGATTATAAGTGAAGTTATCAGCCCTTCGCTTGAGAATCTTATGATCTTTTAAGGTCTCAAAATCTAAATACTGCATGGGTAGGATGGGATTAAAGGGTAAAGGCGAAACACCCAGCCCTCGGGCTAAAGGCGTGGCGTAAATTCCACCATAGAACCAGCCACTTTTGGCGTTATGCTGAAGTCTACGTGCAACAATCGCTCCAAGGTTATAATTCCTTTCACTAGTGAGAGAGGTGTGAACGAGGCTCAAGTTTGGCGCACAAAGTATGCTACAGTCTTGCTTGCCTACTATGCACTTCCCGTTAAATAATGCAAAATACTGAATTGCGGGAAAGTGAATGCTCTTTATTCTTCCTTGTCTTACTCCCCTGTTTTCACCGTAACAAAGGCTAGTCAAGAAAGACTCGTACTCAGCCTTTGGTGGCTCATCAAGCGAACCCCAAAAAGGAAGTTTGCAATGGTAAGAAAAGTTCTCCAATGGAATAGTATATGGATTATCATAAAGCATAAACGACAACCTAGACTCACGTGGGAAATATTTAAATCCTTTGACAAATGATTCAGTGAGAAGATGGCGCTGTTCACACTTATCTGAAAGGTAGGGACCGAGACCGGCATTGTGAACATATTGCTCAAATTCCTCCTTAATGCCCACTTGCATCATATACTCATCGCAAGGCCATAAGCATGTTTTGGTGGCGGCATCTCGCGTGGAACTTTCACTTGGTTCAACATAAGACCGGCGAGCAGAACTATCACTACAGGATGCCCCCGAGGATCGTCTCCTCGAAGAACTCCTTCCAAATAGGTTCATCATGTCCGCGTACAATTTTCTAAAAATAAAAATTTTGGGGTGACAAAAATTTGTCAACAAATAGGTTCATCATGTCCGCGTACTACTCATAGGGATACATAAAGGCCATAGCAAGCATTCGAACTACTTAGAACACTAAGAATTCAAAATCCAAGCACATCTACAGCAGCACCAAGAGTAGCTAATTATTCAAAGTATAAACCACTAAATCAAAAACTAATTGGACAAATGGTGGAGTCACATGCCAAGCAACAATCCCCCGAAACAGTTTCGGAAATGGAGCTTCGAGCAAAGAGATCGAAATCCGCGGGTTTGAGCTCAAGAACACGGGAGAGAGTGATGGGTATCGTAGCATAATTTAAAATTTTCCTACGCTCACCAAGATGCATCTATGGAGTCTACTAGCAACGAGGGGAAAGGAGTGCATCTACATACCCTTGTAGATCGCGAGCGGAAGCATTCCAATGAACGTGGATGACGGAGTCGTACTCGCCGTGATCCAAATCACCGATGACCGAGTGCCGAACGGACGGCACCTCCGCGTTCAACACACGTACGGTGCAGCGACGTCTCCTCCTTCTTGATCCAGCAAGGGGGAAGGAGAGGTTGATGGAGATCCAACAGCACGACGGCGTGGTGGTGGATGTAGCGGGTCTCTGGCAGGGCTTCGCCGAGCTTCCGCGAGAGAGAGAGAGAGGTGTTGCAGGGGAGGAGGGAGGCGCCCAAGGCTGTAGGTTGCTGCCCTCCCTCCCCCCCCCTTTATATAGGCCCCCTGGGGGGGCGCCGGCCCAGGGAGATGGGATCTCCAAGGGGGGGGCGGCGGCCAAAGGGGGGAAGGGGTGCCTTGCCCCCCAAGGCAAGGGGGAAGCTCCCCCCTAGGGTTCCCAACCCTAGGCGCATGGGGGGAGGCCCAAGGGGGGCGCCCCAGCCCACTAAGGGCTGGTTCCCTTCCACTTTCAGCCCACGGGGCCCTCCGGGATAGGTGGCCCCACCCGGTGGACCCCCGGGACCCTTCCGGTGGTCCCGGTACGGTGGTCCCGGTACAATACCGGTAAACCCCGAAACTTTCCCGGTGGCCGAAACTTGACTTCCTATATATAATTCTTCAACTCCGGACCATTCCGGAACCTCTCGTGACATCCGGGATCTCATCCGGGACTCCGAACAACTTTCGGGTTTCCGCATACATATATCTCTACAACCCTAGCGTCACCGAACCTTAAGTGTGTAGACCCTACGGGTTCGGGAGACATGCAGACATGACCGAGACGCCTCTCCGGTCAATAACCAACAGCGGGATCTGGATACCCATGTTGGCTCCCACATGTTCCACGATGATCTCATCGGATGAACCACGGTGTCGAGGATTCAATCAATCCGTATGCAATTCCCTTTGTCAATCGGTATGTTACTTGCCCGAGATTCGATGGTCGGTATCCCAATACCTTGTTCAATCTCGTTACCGGCAAGTCTCTTTACTTGTACCGCAATGCATGATCCCGTGACTAACGCCTTAGTCACATTGAGCTCATTATGATGATGCATTACCGAGTGGGCCCAGAGATACCTCTCCGTCACACGGAGTGACAAATCCCAGTCTCGATCCGTGCCAACCCAACAGACACTTTCGGAGATACCCGTAGTGCACCTTTATAGTCACCCAGTTACGTTGTGACGTTTGGCACACCCAAAGCACTCCTACGGTATCCGAGAGTTGCACGATCTCATGGTCTAAGGAAAAGATACTTGACATTGGAAAAGCTCTAGCAAACGAAACTACACGATCTTTTATGCTATGCTTAGGATGGGTCTTGTCCATCACATCATTCTCCTAATGATGTGATCCCGTTATCAATGACATCCAATGTCCATAGTCAGGAAACCATGACTATCTGTTGATCAACGAGCTAGTCAACTAGAGGCTTACTAGGGACACGTTGTGGTCTATGTATTCACACATGTATTACGATTTCCGGACAATACAATTATAGCATGAATAATAGACAATTACCATGAACAAACAAATATAATAATAACCATTTATTATTGCCTCTAGGGCATATTTCCAACAGAGAGAGCAATGGGGATTTTTTCTCGAGGTGAGTGATGATGTGGGCTAAAGAGATAAGTGAGGGGGCCCACGTGGGGACCACAACCCACCAGGGCGTGCCTGGGTGTCCTGGCGCGCCCAGGTGGGTTGTGCCCACCTAGTGCACCTCCCTCTGGTATTATTTGCACCAAAAATTCTTAAATATTCAGAAAAAATCGTATAAAATTTTCAGGGCATTCCGAGAACTTTTATTTTTGGGTCATTTTTTTTATTGCACGGGAAATTCAGAAAACAGATAAAACATGGCGTTTCATTTTATTTAACTAATAAAACATAGAATAAAAAGTTGGGACAGAAGGTAGTGCTTACTAAATTCATCAACTTCATACCGTTCAAAAATGATTCATTAATAAGGTTGATCAGGTCTTATTAACAGCCACTTTCGGTTAGCATGAAACCGAAGAACTTCCGTAAATCACTAAGTTACCTCAATGGGGATTTGCATCTCCCCAATAATAAGCATTTCATATTTCTTTTTGACAGTACGTAGAGGTATTTGAAAACTTCCAATAGTGATTGTCTGAGATTTTTCAAAAACATTAATACCGTTCACTTGGAATCGTTTCTTCGGAAAGTGCACTGTATGCTCATTACCATTGATATGAAAAGTGACCTTGCTTTTATTGCAATCAATAACAGCCCCTGCAGTATTCAAGAAGGGTCTACCAAGGATAATCTACATGTTGTCGTCCTCAGGCATCTCAAGTATAACAAAGTCAGTCAAAATAGTAGCATTAGCAACAACAACGGGCACATCCTCACAGATACCGATAGGTATGGCAGTTGACTTGTCAGCCATTTGCAAAGATATTTCGGTAGGTGTGAGTTTATTCAAGTCAAGTCTTTTATATAAATAGAAAGGCATAACACTAACACCAGCTCCTACATCACACAAAGCAGTTTTCACATAATTCTTTTTGATGGAGCAAGGTATAGTTGGTATTCCCGGATCTCCAAGTTTTTTAGGTACTCCATCTTTAAAAGTGTAATTAGCAAGCATAGTGGAGATTTCAGCTTCCGGTATTTTTCTCTTATTAGTGATGATATCTTTCATATACTTTGCATAAGGAGGCATTTTCAAGATGTCAGTCAAGCGAGTACACAAAAAGACTGGCCTCAGCATTTCAGCAAAGCGTTCAAATTCTTCATCATCATTCTTTTTAGTTGACTTGGGTGGAAAAGGCATATATTTTTTAACCCACGGTTCTCTTTCTTTACCGTGTTTTCTAGCAATGAAGTCTCTTTTATCATACCTTTTATTCTTAGGTTGTGGGTTATCAAGATCAACAGGTGGTTCTATCTCAACATCATTATCTGGTTCCTTATCATTTGGTTGAGTGTCTTCATGAACCTCATCATTATGTTTTTCATTATCACTAGGTGAGTGTTCATTACCAGGTTGAGTTTCAGCATCAGAGATAGAAGTTTCATTTTCATTATCAGGAGGTTTCTCTATTTCAGGTTCACTAGAAGTGTGCAAAGTCCTATCATTTTTCTTCTTCTTTTTCTTTCTAGAAGGACTGAGTGCACTAGTGTTATTTATTTGTGAATCTTGTTCAATTCTTTTTGGGTCTCCCTCAGGATAAAGTGGTTCCTGAGTCATTTTACCTCCTCTAGTTGCAACTCTAACTACAAAGTCATGCATATTATGATTCATTTCATCAAGCAATTCTCTTTGTGATTTAGCAACTTGTTCTAGTTGAGTTTGAACCAGAGAAGCATGTTTTCCAACACCTATAACATCATTTGAAATTCTAAATAACAAGTCACTCAAGCGAGCAATCATATCAGAATTGTATTTCAATTGTTTCATAACATTTGCATTGAAGTGATCTTGTTTTCTAATGTAGTTTTCAAACTCATAAAGGCATTGACTACAATGCATATTGTGAGGATTACCATTTTCATTGAACTTCATAAGATAATTTACCTCTACCACCTTAGGCAGTGGTGGTGTATTAAGCCCATGTATTTCTTCAATAGGAGGTAAATTTTTAACGTCCTTAGCTTTAATACCTTTTCCTTCATAGATTTCTTTGCCTCTTGCATATCTTCAGGACTGAGATATAATATACCCCTCTTCTTTGGAGTGGGTTTAGGCGGCGGTTCAGGAAGAGTCCAATCATCATAATTTTTCAATATGTTATTCAATAATTCTTCAGCTTGAGCAATAGTTCGTTCCCTGAAAACACAACCAGCACAACTATCTAGGAAATCCCTAGAAGCATCGGTTAGTCCATTATAGAAGATATCAAGTATCTCATTTTTCTTAAGAGGATGATCAGGCAAAGCATTAAGTAACTGGCAAAGCCTCCCCCAAGCTTGTGGGAGACTCTCTTCTTTAGTTTGCGCAAAGTTAAATATTTCCTGCAAGGCAGCTTGTTTCTTATGAGCAGGGAAATATTTTTCATAGAAGTAATAAATCATATCCTCGGGACTACGCACACAACCAGGAGCAAGAGTATTGTACCAAGCTTTAGCATCACCCTTTAACGAGAACGGAAATAATTTGAGAATAAAGTAATAGCGAGTTTTCTCATCATGAGTAAAAAGGGTGGCTATATCATTCAACTTAGTAAGATGTGCCACAACAGTTTCAGTTTCATAACCATGGAAAGGATCAGATTCAACCAAAGTAATTAACTCTGGGTCGACAGAGAATTCATAATCCTTGTCGTCAATAAAGATAGGTGAAGTAGCAAACTTAGGATCACATTTAATTCTAGCATTCAGAGATTTTTCTTTATACTTTGGTAGGTGAAGTAGCAAACTTAGGATCACATTGCATTAAGTATAGCAAAGTCATAGCAACATCAATCTAAGAACATAGTGCATACTAGGGATCGGTCCCTAACAAAACTAACTCGATTACATGATGAATCTCATCCAACTCCTCACCGACCAGTGAGCCTACGAAGGAATTACTCACACCCGGTGGGGAGCATCATGGAATTGGCGATGGAGATGGGTTGGTGATGGTGAAGAACGAAGATCCCCCTCTCCGGAGCCCCAAACGGACTCCAGATCTGCCCTCCCGAGGAAGAACAGGGCTTGGCGGCGGCTCCGTCTCGTGGATCGTGATAATTCTTTCTTCCTGATTTTTTTCTGGAAATATGTGATTTTATAATATCGAGGGGTCATCAGCGGGGCCACCAGGTGGGTATAATCCACCTAGGGGCGCCAGGAGAGGGGGGCGTGCCCTGGTGGGTTGTGCCCAACCAGGGGCCCCTCTCTGGGTCTTGGCTCCAGAAATTCTTATTATTGATATAAAAAATCCTCGCAAAGTTTCGTTCCATTCCGAGAACTTTTATTTCTGCACAAAAACAACACCATGGTAGTTCTGCTGAAAACAGCGTCAGTCCGGGGTTAGTTTCATTCAAATCATGCAAATTAGAGTCCAAAACAAGAGGAAAAGCGTGAGAAAAAGTAGATACATTGGAGACATATTAAGCCGCTATGTAACACGCGGTTAATTAAAGCACCTCGACAGAGGGTGTTTGCTTGTGATCTCATGGCCCCGCTCAATGTTAGGATTTGCTTTGTTCGTGTTTTCAACTCGTATTCCGGATAATTTAAAATGCCACATAGGGCAAAGGATAATACGAGGACAAATAAAATGACAACGGATAATACGGCGACAAATTTACAATGGCGCGGATAATAATTGTCCTACATATTCCGGATAATTTAAAATGCCACATGTGGCAAAGCCCGGAAGACATGGGGGCAAGGGAAGAAGGAAATTGCAGACAATGATCTGGGTTGCTACTGTCTCTACTCCTCGATGGATCGCCAGGCGACGACATCCTCCAGCTCCTTCTTCAATTCCTCACGACTTTGCTTGACAGCAACCATGGATTCCTCCACCTCCTGCCCGCGCTCGATCTGGAGCTTCCTCAAGTCACCCATCAGTTCCTCAATGACCGCTTTTAGCGTCATCCCCGAGGCACTGCTCTACTCATGCAGCATCTTCCAGCCGGCAGCCTCCTCCTTCTCGGCGAGTGCCTTGAGGAGCTTCGCATTGTCACATATGGTTGCTCGACGAGGCCGGTCACCTTCTCAACCAAGGCATCGCTGACCTCGAGCAGCTTCATCAAGCCATCGACCAGCTCTTGCTGCTTAATGAGGCCAGCGAGAATGTCATCATCGTTAGCCAAGGACTTCAGCAACGCCAGTTCGTCACGATCGCCGACGCGGCGAGTGCTCTTGTGAGAGCCCTCGCGTGCCGGTGAGAGCTCATTCGAGGGCTCCGCGGCGCGCCGGGACATCTCTGCTGCGGCTGCCGCGTAGCGGCGGGACCTCTCTAGTGCTTCCGCGGCCTTGGTCTTTGCTCCCTGGTTATATGTCCACCCGAAACTCCTCCTACCGGTCATGGCGGAACGACTTGACAGGAAAGACCTATTTTCTGGGTGACGAGAACAAGAACTGTGAAGTAATTTTCGAGTGGGTAGTTTTTATAGCGGTGCTAAGTGTGAACGACATTTAGGTTTGATCGGTGTGAATAAATTTGCAATTACTTATTGTGTTGTAATTTGGAATGTGATGAGAAATAAGTCAAAGTTTATTGATGGTTCTGGTCATGAAGCCCGAAACATAACTTCATATGGCTGCCCATTTCTGTTGTTCTGGCTCATCGCAAACAGTTCTTATGGATCAACCGTATGCCATGCATTGGAAGCACGAAACGGTTCCCGGATGGCATACGTGGGCCCGCATTCTCGGATGTACATGTACGTGTCTGCCCACTATCACACACGGTCCAGATAATATCATCGTGTCCGATGGATGCGCTGCCGCACCTCCCACGGGGTGCCAGAAGGTTGACCAGAATTGCAATATGCAGGTGTGGTTGCTCGCCGTTGAGGCGGCAGCGGCGTGCTCTACTCGTCGTTGAGGTGGCCGCAGCACGCTCTGCTCGCATCCGTCCACGCGTTTTGCTCGCCATTAAGGCGGCCGCAGCGCGCTCCGCTCTGGCGTCCCTCCGCGCGCTCTACTCGCCGTTTAGGCGCCCTCGTGCGCGCTCTGCTAGTGGTTGGGGCCGGCGCACGATCACGTTGGGGAAGCTTTAGTTATTTGATCTTAGATTATGTTAATTAATTATACCTCCATAGCCGATGTCATCCGGCTCTGGAGGTATAATTAATTAACCTAAACTATGATCTCCGGCACCTGTTCCCGTCGCGCAACTCCGTCCTATCGTTGGCCGTTGGGGGTATGCCGGTATGTGTGGGTAACTAGCTAGCAAGTGGATCAGTAGCGAATCACCGATGGCGGCCAATGCTGTTGTTATTTATAGCTTGCAGCTGGCTAGGGGATTGGGGATTTTACAATTCACCCCTGTGGAGCGCGGGAAGCCTTCGCTGGAGCGCGGGAAGCTTTCACCGGAGCGTGGAAAGACTAAGTGGAGCACACAACCCGACAACCATATGCGGTGTCACATGTTACCACACACGTGTTAACATAAGGAAACGTATGTGTAACTTACTAATCATCGCACACGAGTACTCGCACACGCATCGTGTGCGATACTCCTAGCCATCGCAAGCAACTAGTATGCATTTTTCAGATTTTTTCTACACATAGAATCGAACACGAATTAACTCTAGTAACTGTCTGTGTTATATTTTCTCATCACAAACAGTTCATCCGAGTGGGTTGTTTGCTGCATATCACCCACATATTGTTTACACGAATTGTTTGTGTTCTTTTGGCTCATAGCAAACAGTTCATCTATGTGACCTATATGCCGCATATCACACACATCTTGTTAAACTGAACCATTTCTGTTGTGTTCCTAATCGAAAACAGTTCATCCGAGTGAACCGGATGCCATATATCGCACACACCCTGATCTGGTTGACCATTTCTGTTGCATTCCCTAATAGCAAACAGTTCATCCGAGCGAACTGTATGTTGTGTGTCGCACACACAATGATATAGCTGCCCGTTTCTATTTTTCTGTCTCATCGCAAACAGTTCTGGTGGATTAACCATTTGTCACACATCGCACACGGAATTATAATATGACCGTGTTTGATGTCTCCGCCCTCGCAAACGTTTTGCATCTTTTTTAACGGTTTTTTACATCACCGTTTGTGATTAATGCATCGCACACAGTTTCGTTGAAGGGTCTCTCATCGTAGTGTCGCGTTAGCAGCTTCCTGCAGTAGTGAAGAATCTCAAAGAATTAATGTTGATGCACCTAGTCCTTCTAAAAAGAAAAAGAAAAATGATAGGACTTTGCATGCTTCTAGTGAACCTTGGGTAGAAAAACCTTCTGAGAATAGTAATGATGTTTTTATTTCTGATGCTGAAACACAATCTGGTAATGAAAATTCACTTAGTGATAATGATAATGATGATGTTCATGTAGATGCATGCTCAACCAGACGATGATAAAGAACCTGGTAATGATGTTGAAATAGAACGTGTCGTTGATCTTGATAACCCACCTCCTAAAATAAACGTTATGATAAAAGAGATTTTGTTACAAGAAAACATGGTAAGGAAAGAGAACCATGGGTTCAAAAACCCATGCCTTTCCCAACTAAACCGTCTAAGAATTAGGATGAAGAAGAATTTGAACGCTTTGCTGAAATGTTTAGGCCACTCTTTTTGCGTACTAGTTTGACTGATATTTTAAAGATGGCCCCTTATGCAAAGTATATGAAAGATATCGTCACTAATAAAAGAAAGATACCTAAAGATGAAATTTCAACCATGCTTGCAAACTACTCTTTTAGGGATGGTGTACCTAAGAAACTAGGAGATCCTGGAATACCCACTATACCATGCTCCATTAAAAGAACTATGTTAAAACTGCTTTATGTGATTTAGTATCTGGTGTTAGTGTTATGCCTTTTACTTTATATAGAAGACTTGATTTGAATAAACTCACACCTACTAAAATATCATTGCAAATGGCTGATAAATTAATGGCCATACCTATCGGTATTTGTGAGGATGTGCCCGTTGTAGTTGCAAATGTTACTATCTTGACAGACTTTGTTATACTTGATATGCCCGAGGATGACAACATGTCGATTATCCTTAGTAGACCCTTCTTAAATACTACCGGGTTTGTTATTGATTGCAACAAAAACAAGGTCACTTTTCATATCAATGGTAATGAGCATACGGTACACTTTCCGAAGAAGCAATTTCAAGTGAATGGTATTAATGTTATTGAAAAAGCTCCAACAATCACTATTGGAAGTTTTGAACTCCCTATTCCTACTATCAAGAAGAAATATGAAACTCTTATTAGTGGGGAGATGCATATCCCTCTTGAGGTAACCTAGTGTTATACAAAGATTCTTCCATTCCATGTCATTCGAAAACGGTTTGTTAATAAGACTTGATCAACCTTATTAATGGATTCTTTTTAGGGGCATGTGGTCGATGAATTTAGCAAGCACAACCTACTGTACCCCTTATTTACTCACTGTTATTTAAAGTTAATAAAGTAGAAATGCCATGATTTCCCTGTTTTCTAAATTTTCCGTGCAATAAAAAATGACCTGAAAATAAAAGTTCTTCAAACTCGAGTGTCTAGAACTCTCCCAGATACTCTTTACACTCCTTCGGGCAATTCTTAGAGACATGTCCTTCTCCACAGGAATAACATGTCTTGGTGTAGTGTTTGGTTGGTTTGTCTTCAGGTGTATCTTTAACTTCTTCCTTCATCATAGGTACTTCCAGTTGGTTCTAGAGGGCTTCTTTCATTCCTTCTTTTTGTTGCCGGGTGATTTGTTGTACCTTGGGGTAAATGTGACAATGAGCAGGGTAGTGCGTAATTCCTTCACACAGGAAACAAGTAACCTGCCAGGTCGGGCATTCTTTAGTTGGATGATTTCCTTCACATTGAGGGCATCCATCCTTGTATTCTTCATGGGTGTCTATTTCTCCACAGATCTTGCATGCACAAGGCTTCTTCATTGTGGTGTCATAGGACTTCTGGATAAGATGAGATCTTAGTAGAGTTATCTTGAATTCCTCCCAGGTTTTTGCTCCATTCCATCCTTGTATAGCTTGATGCATCTTCCACCATGTTGCAGCCCCTTGTGTGAAGTATTGTAGGGTGCATGGAACCATATACTCTCTTTCAACACCGTATTCCTTCATGTGATCTTCCATGTTCTTTATCCACCGTTCTACCTCCAGCTGAGTCATCGATCCAGGAAATACGAGTCCATCTTCATTCATCATATGTTGGGTCCAAGGGTTTTGGGGTGAGATAAGATAGAGAGAAAGATACCCATACAAAGAATCTAGTTTTAAAAATAGGTTTTATTTTTTGATGTCAGAAAAACATCACAAAATGACACCTCACAAATCATCGCATCAAACGTGGGTATTTAACATGGGTTTGGTATTCTATAGGTCATATAAATATTGGGATTATTCAGGGTCTTTGGAGTCTTCGATTGTTGTAGCTTCAATCCTTATACTCTGAGGTGGTCCTCGGTTGATTCTACGTGTGGTCAAAAGGGAAAGGAGTCTATTCTAACTATGTGAGGTAAGAGGGACTATTTGGAAAAATCATAAAAGGATGAGAAGTAAAGGATCTTTTGAAAATAAAGTTTTAGAGATATCCTGTCCTAGGGCTTTCCAGTTTCTAGGGTCACTGATACGTCTCCATCGTATCTACTTTTCCAAACTCATTTACCCTTGTTTTGGACTCTAATTTGCATGATTTGAATGGAACTAACCCGGACTGATGTAGTTTTCAGCAGAATTGCCATGGTGTTATTTTTGTGCAGAAATAAAAGTTCTCAGAATGACCTGAAACTTCACGGAGATGATGTTTGGAATTAATAAAAAATATTGGCGAAAGAATCAAGTGAAGGGGGCTAATACGTCCATTTTGCATCATGTTTTCCTACTGTTATTTATGATGTTTTTATCCATAATAATGCTTTTTGGAGTAATTCTAATGCCTTTTCTCTCATAATATGCAAGGTACACACAAAGAGGGAGAATTCCGGCAGCTGGAAATCTGGACCTGGAAAAGCTACGTCAAGCTACCTATTCTGCACAACTCCAAACATGCTGAAACTTCACGGAGAATTTTTATGGAATATTTGAAGAATATTGGAGCAAATAAGTACCAGAGGGGGCCCACCAGGTGGGCACAACCCACCTGGGCGCGCCAGGCAGCCTAGGCACGCCCTGGTGGGTTGTGCTCACCCAGGCCCACCTCCGGTGCCCATCTTCTAGTATATAGGTCATTTTGACCTAGAAAAAATAAGGAAAGGACTTTCGGGATGGAGCGCCGCCGTCTCGAGGCGGAACTTGGGCAGGAGCACTTTTGCCCTCCGGCGTAGCGATTCCGCCGGGGGAACTTCCCTCCCGGAGGAGGAAATCATCATCATCATCATCACCAACAACTCTCCCATCTTGGGGAGGGTCATCTCCATCAACATCTTCAACAACACCATCTCATCTCAAACCCTAGTTCATCTCTTGTGTTCAATCTTGTTACCAAAACTATAGATTGGTGCTTGTGGGTGACTAGTAGTGTTGATTACATCTTGTAGTTGATTACTATGTGGTTTATTTGGTGGAAGATTATATGTTCAGATCCAATATGCTATTGAAAATCCCTCTGATCTTGAGCATGATTTTTTGTTCTTGAGGTCACGGGAGAAATCATGTTGCAAGTAATCATGTGAACTTGATATGTGTTCGATATTTTGATAGTATGTATGTTGTGATTCCCTTAGTGGTGTCATGTGAACATCAACTGCATGACACTTCGCCATATTTGGGCCTAATGTAATGCATTGTGGAGTAGTAAGTAGATGACGGGTTGCGAGAGTGACAGAAGCTTAAACCCCAGTTTATGTGCTATTCTTTAAGGGACCGATTGGATCCAAAAGTTAATGCTATGGTTAGAATTTATTCTTAATACTTTTCTCGTAGTTACGGATGCTTGCGAGAGGGTTAATCATAAGTAGGAGGCTTGTTCAAGTAAGAATAGCACCTAAGCACCGGTCCACCCACATATCAAATTATCAAAGTAGCGAACACAAATCGAATCAACATGGTGAAAGTGACTAGATGAAATTCCCGTGTACCCTCAAGAACGGTTTCCTTATCATAAGAGCCGTTTTGGCATGTCCTTTGCCTCAAAAGGATTGGGCTACCTTGCTGCACTTTTGTTACTACTATCGTTACTTGCTCGTTACAAATTACCTGGCTATCAAACTACTCTGCTACTTATAATTTCAGCACTTGCAGACATTACCTTGCTGAAAACCACTTGTCATTTCCTTCTGCTCCTCGTTGGGTTCGACACTCTTACTTATCGAAAGAGCTACAATTGATCCCATATATTTGTGGGTCATCAGGGGCCCACACCCTGGCCACAAGGGTGGGGGGCGCGCCCACCCCCCTGGGGTGCGCCCTCCGACCTTGTGGGCCCCCTGGACCTCCACCAACCTCAACTCCAATTCCATATATTCACTTTCGGGGAGAAAAAATCAGGGAGAATTTTTATCGTGTTTTACGGTACGGAGCCTCCGCCAAGCCCTGTTCTTCCTCGGGAGGGCAGATCTGGAGTTCGTTCGGGGCTCCGGAGAGGGGAATCTATCACCATCGTCATCATCAACCATCCTCCATCACCAATTTCATGATGCTCACCGCTGTGCGTGAGTAATTCCATCGTAGGCTTGCTAGACCATGATGGGTTGGATGAGATTTACCATGTAATCGAGTTAGTTTTGTTAGGGCTTGTTCCCTAGTATCCACTATGTTCTAAGACTGATGTTGTTGCTATGCCTAATGCTTGTCACTAGGGCCCGAGTGCCATGATTTCAGATCTGAACCTATTATGTTTTCATGAATATATTTGTGTTCTTGATCCTATCTTACAAGTCAATAGTCACCTACTACGTGTTATGACCCGGTAACCCCGGAGTGACAATAGTCGGGACCACTCCCGGCGATGACCGTAGTTTGAGGAGTTCATGTATTCAGTAAGTGCTAATGCTTTGGTCCGATACTATATTAAAAGGAGGCCTTAATATCCCTTAGCTTCCAATAGGACCCCGCTGCCACGGGAGGGTAGGACAAAAGATGTCACACAAGTTCTTTTCCATAAGCACATATGACTATATTCGAAATACATGCGTACAATATATTGATGAACTGGAGCTAGTTTTGTGTCACCCTATGTTATAGCTATTGCATGATGAATGCCATCCGACATAATTATTCATCATTGATCCATTGCATACGAACTCGTTTCATATTGATCTTTGCTAAGTTACTTTTCCATTGCTACTGTTACTTTTGCCACTGTTACCATTACTCCCATACTACTTTGCTGCAGATATTAAGTCTTTCAGGTGTGGTTGAATTGACAACTCAGCTGCTAATACTTGAGAATATTCTTTGGCTCCCCTTGTGTCGAATCAATAAATTTGGGTTGAATACTCTACCCTAGAAAACTGTTGTGATCCCCTATACTTGTGGGTTATCAAGACCTTTTTATGGCGCCGTTGCTGGGGAGCATAGCTCTATTCTCTAAGTCACTTGGGATTTATATTTGTTGATCACTATGAGGAATCTGAAAGACTACAAAACCAAGATCTATCCCTCTACTACGAGGGGAGGTAAGGAACTGCCATCGAATCAACATGGTGAAAGTGACTAGATGAAATTCCCGTGTACCCTCAAGAACGCTTGGCTTATCATAAGAGACCATTTTGGCCTGTCCTTTACCTCAAAAGGATTGGGCTACCTTGCTGCACTTTTGTCACTAGTATCGTTACTTGCTCGTTACAAATTACCTTGCTATCAAACTACTCTGCTACTTATAATTTCAGCACTTGCAGACAATACCTTGCTGAAAACCACTTGTCATTTTCCTCTGCTCCTCGTTGGGTTTGACACTCTTACTTATCGAAAAGAGCTAAAATTGATCCCATATACTTGTGGTTCATCAAGGCTAATTTCTGGCGCTGTTGCCGGGGAGTGAAGCGCCTTTGGTAAGTGGAATTTGGTAAGGAAACATTTATATAGTGTGCTAAAATTTATTGTCACTTGTTACTATGGAAAACAATCCTTTGAGGGGTTTGTTTGGGGTATCTTCACCTCGACTGGAACCACAATTTGCTACCCCTCGGCCTACTGCACCTACTGAAAATATTGAATATGAAATTCCTTCGGGTATGATAGAACAACTGCTAGCTAATCTTTATGCAGGAGATGGAACCGAACATCCTGATATGCACTTGATATATGTGGAACAAATTTGTGGATTGTTTAAGCTTGCAGGTTTACCCAGAGATGAAGTTATGAAAAAGTTTTTCCCTTTATCTTTGAAGGTAAAATCATTGGCATGGTATAGGCTATGTGATGATATTGGATCCTAGAATTGGAATCGATTGAAATTGGAGTTCCACCAAAAAGTTTATCCTATGCATCTAGATCATCGTGATCGGAATTATATATATAATTTTTGGCCTTGTGAAGGAGAAATTATCACTCTAGCTTGGGGGAGGCTTAAGTCAATGTTATATTCATTCCCCAATCATGAGCTCTCAAGAGAAATTATTATTCATAATTTTTATGCTCGACTTTCTCGTGATGATCAATCCATGCTTGATACTTCTTGTATTGGTTCTTTTATGAAGAAGACTATTGAATTCCGGTGGGATCTTTTGGAAAGAATTAAGCGCAACTCTGAAGATTGGGAACTCGATGAAGGTAAAGAGTCAGGTATTAAGCTTAAGTATGATTGTGTTAAATCCTTTATGAACACCGATGCTTTTCAAAAGTTTAGCACTAAAAATGGACTTGACTCTGAGATAGTAGCCTCCTTTTGTGAATCATTTGCTACTCATGTTGATATCCCTAAGGAGAAGTGGTTCAAATATCACCCACCTATTAAAGAAGAAATTAAAGAACCGGTACCAATTAAAGAGGAAATCATAATTTATAATGTTGATCCAGTTGTTCATACTGCTTATATTGAGAAACCACCTTTCCCTGTTAGGATAAAGGAACATGCTAAAGTCTCAACTGTGGTTAACAAAATTTATATTAGAACACCTAAACCTGATGAACAAATTAAAGTAGAACCTAGTGTTGCTATGATTAAGGATCTCTTGGAAGAAAACGTAGATGGGCATGTTATTTACTTCTGTGAAGAAGCTGCTAGAATCGCCAAACCTGATAAAAAGGATAATCATAGACCTGTTGTTGGCATGCTTGTTGTCTCAACTAAAATAGGAGATCACTGTTATCATGATCTATGTGACATAGGTGCTAGTGTGAGTGCTATTCCTTATATCAAGAAATTATGAATGACATAGCACCCGCAGAGATAGAAGACATAGATGTTACTATTAAACTTGCTAATAGAGACACTATATCACCAATTGGGATTGTTAGAGATGTTGAAGTCTTGTGTGGGAAAATAAAATACCCTACAGATTTTCTTGTTCTTGGTTCCCCACAAGATGACTTTTGTCCCATTATCTTTGGTAGACCTTTCTTGAACACCGTTAATGCTAAGATAGATTGTGAGAAACAAACTGTCGGTGTTAGTTTTGGTGATGAATCTCATGACTTTAATTTTCCCAAGTTTAGTAGAAAGCTTCATGAAAAAGAATTGCCTAGTAAGGATGAAATAATTGGTTTTGCTTCTATTGATGTGCCTCCTACCGATCCTTTAGAACAATATTTGCTAGACCATGAAAATGATTTACATATGCATGAAAGAAATGAAATAGATAAGATTTTCTTTGAACAACGTCCTCTGCTTAAACACAATTTGCCTATTGAAACCCTAGGAGGTCCTCCTCCACCTAAAGGTGATCCTGTGTTTCAATTAAAACAATTGGCAGACACTTTGAAATATGCTTATCTTGATGAAAAGAAGATATACCCTGTTATTATTAGTGCTAACCTTTCAGAACATGAAGAAGAAAGATTATTGAAAGTTCTAAGGAAGCACCGAGCTGCTATTGGGTATACTCTTGATGATTTAAAGGGCATTAGTCCCTCTCTATGTCAGCACAAGATTAATATGGAACCTGATAATAAACCCGTTGTTGATCACCAACGTCGGTTAGATCTGAAGATGAAACAAGTGGTAAGAACGAAAATATTAAAACTTCTGGAAGTAGGTATAATCTATCCTATAGCTGATAGTAGATGGGTAAGTCCTGTTCATTGTGTCCCTAAGAAAGGAGGTATTACTATTGTTCCTAATGATAAGAATGAACTTATTCCACAAAGAATTGTTACAGGCTATAGAATGGTAATTGATTTTAGAAAATTAAATAAAGCAACTAGAAAAGATTATTACCCTCTGCCTTTTATTGATCAAATGTTAGAAAGATTATCTAAGCACACACATTTTTGCTTCCTTGATGGATATTCTAGTTTTTCACAAATACCTGTTTCTCAACCTGATCAAGAAAAGACCACTTTTACTTGCCCCTTTGGAACTTATGCTTATAGACGTATGCCTTTTGGTTTATGCAATCCACCTGCTACCTTTCAAAGATGTATGACTGCTATATTCTCTGATTTCTTTGAAAATATTGTGAAGGTTTTCATGGATGACTTCTCTGTTTATGGGAAGTCTTTTGATGATTGTTTAAGCAATCTTGATCGAGTTTTGCAGAGATGTGAACAAACAAATCTTGTCTTGAATTGGGAGAAGCGCCACTTTATGGTTAATGAAGGTATTGTCTTGGGCCATAAAATTTCTGAAAGAGGTATTGAGGTGGACAAAGCTAAGGTTGATGCAATTGAGAAAATGCCATGTCCTAAAGATATCAAAGGTATTCGTAGTTTCCTAGGTCATGCTAGTTTCTATAGGAGATTTATCAAAGACTTTTCTAAAATTTCTAGGCCTCTTACAAACCTTTTGCAAACGGAAGTTCCTTTTGTTTTTTATGATGATTGTTTAGAAGCCTTTGAAACACTCAAGAAACCCTTAATTTCTGCCCCTATTGTTCAACCACCTGATTGGAACCTGCCTTTTTAAATTATGTGTGATGCTAGTGATTATTTTGTTGGTGCTGTTCTAGGACAAAGAGTTGATAAGAAACTGAATGTTATTCATTATGCGAGTAAAACTCTAGATAGTGCTCAAAGAAATTATGCAACTACTGAAAAAGAATTCTTAGCTGTGGTGTTTGCTTGTGATAAATTTAGATCTTATATTGTTGATTCAAAAGTGATTGTTCATACTGATCATGCTGCTATTAAATATCTTATGGAAAAGAAAGATGCTAAACCTAGACTTATTCGATGGGTTCTCTTGCTACAAGAATTTGATTTACATATCACTGATAGGAAAGGAGCTGAGAACCCCGTAGCTGATAACTTGTCTAGACTTGAAAATGTGCTTGATGACCCACTACCTATTGATGATAGTTTTCGTGATGAGCAGTTAGCTGCAATAAATGTTTCTAATGACACTCCTTGATATGCTGATTATGCTAATTACATTGTTGCTAAATATTTACCACCTAGCTTTACATACCAACAAAAGAAAAAATTCTTCTATGATTTAAGACATTACTCTTGGGATGACCCACATCTTTACAAAGAAGGAGTAGATGGTATTATTAGAAGTTGTGTACCTGAGCATGAACAGGGACAAATCCTACGGAAATTTCACTCCGAAGCTTATGGAGGGCATCATGCTGGAGATAGAACTGCTCATAAGGTATTGCAATCTAGATTTTATTGGCCTACTCTCTTCAAGGATGCCCGTAAGTTCGTCTTATCTTGTGATGAATGCCAAAGAATAGGTAATATCGGTAAGCGTCAAGAAATGCCTATGAATTATTCACTTGCTATTGAACCATTTGATGTTTGGGGATTTGATTACATGGGACATTTTCCTACCTCTAATGGGTATACACATATTTTGGTTGTTGATTATGTTACTAAATGGGTAGAAGCTATTCCAACCAGTAGTGCTGATCACAACACCTCTATTAAAATGCTTAAGGAAGTTATTTTCCCAAGGTTTGGAGTCCCTAGATATTTAATGACTGATGGTGGTTCACACTTTATTCATGGTGCTTTCCGTAAAATGCTTGCCAAGTATGATGTTAACCATAGAATTGCATCACCCTATCATCCTCAGTCTAGTGGTCAAGTTGAACTTAGAAATAGAGAAATAAAATTAATTTTGCAAAAGACTGTCAATAGGTCCCGGAAGAATTGGTCTAAGAAATTAGATGATGCAGTTTGGGCTTATAGGACAACATATAAAAATCCTATGGGTATGTCTCCTTATAAAATGGTCTATGGAAAAGTTTGTCATTTGCCTCTTGAGTTAGAACATAAGGCATATTGGGCAATCAAAGAACTCAATTATGATTTCAAACTTGCCGGTGAAAATAGGTTATTTGATATTAGCTCATTAGATAAATGGAGAACCCAAGCTTATGAAAATGCAAAATTATTTAAAGAAAAAGTTAAAAGATGGCATGATAAAAGAATCCAAAAGCGTGAGTTCAAAGTCGGAGAATATGTTCTTTTGTACAACTCTCATTTCAGATTCTTTGTAGGAAAACTCTTCTCTAAATGGGAAGGCCCCTATGTCATCGAGGAGGTTTATTGGTCTGGAGCTATCAAAATAAATAATGCCGAAGGTACTAACCCGAAGGTTGTTAATGGTTAACGAATAAAACATTATATCTCAGGTACGCCCATTAATGTTGAAAGCAATATTATCCAAACTTTGACACCAGAAGAGCACATAAAAGAGTCCTTTCGGAACACTCCAGAATCGTGAAAATAAGGAGGTACGTGATACGGTAAGTAAACGAACTCCAAAAAATCCGCAAAAATATTTTTTGTCAGTTCTGGAATATTTAGAAAATTAGGAAAATAAGAAACTTCCAGGAAGCGTACCCTGGTGGGCACAAGACACCAGGGCGCGCGCCAGGCGCGCCCAGGTGGGTTGTGCCCACCTGGGACACCTTCTGGACTCCGTTTTTCTTCTGTTTGCTTGTCTCCCAAGATAAAAATTCTTTATATACACCCCGAACCTGTTGACCACCGTATCTCAGAGAAATCTTCTGTTCTCTTTTCTTGTTGTTTTCGGTCAGATCTATCAAGCCAGGCATCATGTCTTCCTCCTCCTCCAACAACATGGAAGAAGATGCTTGGCTGATGAAGATTGAGCTGAAGAGGGAGGAGCCCACGAAAGCCGTCAAGGGCAACAAGGGCAAGGAGGCTAACGTAGATCAACCCTCGGTGGCCGAACAAGCACTGTCGGCCGAGGAGGAAGAAGAAGATATCCTTAAGCCTTACCTTGCTCATCTTACCCCTACTGAGATTGCAGCCTTTTGAATCGTTGAAACGGTCCG
This sequence comes from Aegilops tauschii subsp. strangulata, assembly GCF_002575655.3. Lineage (NCBI taxonomy): Eukaryota > Viridiplantae > Streptophyta > Magnoliopsida > Poales > Poaceae > Aegilops > Aegilops tauschii. Next base: position 329,762,298 of record NC_053040.3, read on the forward strand.
TGTGCAGAATAAATACCTCACTTGTGAAAATATTCTGCATCAAGAGCACATCATCTTCCTTTGGAGTATCGTACGTTGATTGGAAAATCTCTTGATCTTGAAGGACAGGATCTCTACTTCATCACCACCTCCTTCTTCATCGCCAAAGGAAAATTGAGTTTCGGGTATGGGCACTCCCCTTGGCTTCCGCCAAGCTTGGGGGAGGTGCCTCGGTATCGTATCATCCCCACTATCTTTTTGCCTTTACTTATTTTAGTTCGATTTTTTGCTTTAGATGAATAAAAGTTTAATTCAATCCTTTCTTTTTGAGAGCTTGCTTAGTGATCTATCCTTGTAATCGTGTGCAGATATATAATAAAGTTTAGTTTGAGTTTTTTCTTTCTTTACTTTCATGTTGCAATAAAAAGAAAGGATGTAAATAAAAAGAAAGGAAATACAAGAAAGATCATATACTAATCCTATGGTAGGTGATGGCACCACATAAGGAAAATTATAAGTAGGAAATTTTATTAGAGATTGACAAACATAGCATTGGTCAATGATGCAACTCATGAAAGAATTAATAAGGGAAGAGAAGATTCACATATAAATACACTATCCTATAAATCTTTTGTGATTGTGAGCCCCCATCAAAATATTACATGCCAAAATTGTTGACGTTGGACAAGGAAGACAACGTAATGATTTATGTTTGTTCATATTCACATAGAAGTTATATTGTCATAGATCCTTCAACATGTGGTGCTTGCCCCTATCTTTGCTAGCCAAAAATTTCGCACTAAGTAGAGATACTACTTGTGCATCCAAAAACCCTTAAACCCAAATCTTATTTTCAGGAGTCCACCATACCTACCTAGGGATTGAGCAAGATCCCTCAAGTAAGTTGTCGTCGGTGCAAAAAGGCAATAAAAATTGCTTCTAAATGTGTGAGATCATTTAGTGTAATAGAAAATTGAGCGTTGCACAAACTTGTGATGGTGAAGAATAAAAATAACAGACTACATAACAAAGGTCGCTATCACAAGGGCAATGCAACGTGACGTTCGTTTGCACTAAGGGGTTGAGCATACAAACAAACAAGCGCATGGCAACCTCTGCTTCCCTCTGCGTAGGGCCTATCTTTTACTTTTATGTATTTACTTTTATGCAAGAGTCAAAGTTTTTCTCTCTATTCCTTTTTATTTTTCTCCTTTGTCAAGCATCATGTGGTGAGGAAAGATCTAGGCACATATGTCCAGCTGAATATGGGTGACATGAGTTATTATTGTTTGCATCACCCTTGAGGTGATTACGTTGGGAGGCGAAACTACAAGCCCCCATCCTTCTATGTGTCCGATTGTAATGTTTTGCTCATGTGTATGCGGTGAGTGTTAGCAATCATAGAAGACTATATGATGGTTGAGTATGTGGACTTGCCTAAAGGCTCCGATACATGACCCTTCCCGAAAAGATGATGAATTGTAGTTGCAAAGTTGACTGGGAACATAATTTGTTGGTTTCTAATAGAGTTTATGCTTTATAATTTGATTGTGTGATGAACTGTTACTTATTCATGAGAAGTTTATGATAAAAGCTCTATGATAAAAGTCTTGTTTTTAATTTTGTTGCTGTTATAATAATTTACATGATGCTTCTATGTCTGTATTTTGTTTTTATCGACACCTGTCTCTCTAAGCATGTGGACATGTTTTTCGATTTCGGTTTTTGCTTGAGGACAGGCGAGATCTAAGCTTGGGGGAGTTGATACATCCATTTTGCATCATGTTTTCCTACTATTATTTATGATGTTTTTATCCATAATAATGCTTTTTGGAGTAATTCTAATGCATTTTCTTTCATAATATGCAAGGTACACACAAAGAGGGAGAATTCTGGCAACTGGAAATCTGGACCTGGAAAAGCTACGTCAGGCTACCTATTATGCACAACTCCAAACAAGCTGAAACTTCACGGAGAATTTTTATGGAATATTTGAAGAATATTGGAGCAAATAAGTACCAGAGGGGGCCCACCAGGTGGGCACAACCCACTTGGGCGTGCCAGGCAGCCCAGACGCGCCCTGGTGGGTTGTGCTCACCCAGGCCCACCTTCGGTGCCCGTCTTTTGGTATATAGGTCATTTTGACCTAGAAAAAATAAGGAGAGGACTTTCGGGACGGAGCGCCGCCGTCTCGAGGCGAAACTTAGGCAGGAGCACTTTTGCCCTCCGGCGGAGCAATTCCGCCGGGGGAACTTCCCTCCCAGAGGGGGAAATCATCATCATCATCATCACCAACAACTCTCCCATCTTGGGGAGGGCCATCTCCATCAACATCTTCAACAGCACCATCTCATCTCAAACCCTAGTTCATCTCTTGTGTTCAATCTTGTTACCGGAACTATAGATTGGTGCTTGTGCATGACTAGTAGTGTTGATTACATCTTGTAGTTGATTACTATATGGTTTATTTGGTGGAAGATTATATGTTGAGATCCAATATGGTATTTAATATCCCTCTGATCTTGAGCATGATTATCATTTGTGAGTAGTTACTTTTGTCCTTGAGGTCACGGGAGAAATCATGTTGCAAGTAATCATGTGAACTTGATATGTGTTCAATATTTTGATAGTATGTATGTTGTGATTCCCTTAGTGGTGTCGTGAACATCGACTACATGACACTTCACCATATTTTGGCCTAAGGGAATGCATTGTGGTGTAGTAAGTTGATGATGGGTTGCGAGAGTGACAGAAGCTTCAACCCCAGTTTATGCGCTATTTTGTAAGGGACCAACTGGATCCAAAAGTTTAATGCTATGGTTAGAATTTATTCTTACTTTTCTCGTAGTTGCGGATGCTTGCGAGAGGGTTAATCATAAGTAGGAGGCTTGTTCAAGTAAGAACAGCACCTAAGCACCGGTCCACCCACATATCAAATTATCAAAGTAGCGAACACAAATCGAATCATCATGGTGAAAGTGACTAGATGACATTCCCGTGTACCCTCAAGAACACTTTGCTTATCATAATAGACCGTTTTGGCCTGTCCTTTGCCTCAAAAGGATTGGGCTACCTTGCTGCACTTTTGTTACTACTATCGCTACTTGCTCGTTACAAATTACCTTGCTATCAAACTACTCTGTTACTAATAATTTCAGCACTTGCAGACATTACCTTACTGAAAACCACTTGTCATTTCCTTCTACTCCTTGTTGGGTTCGACACTCTTACTTATCGAAAAGAGCTACAATTGATCCCATATACTTGTGGGTCATCAGGGGCCCACACCCTGGTCACAAGGGTGGGGGCGCGCCCTCCGACCTTGTGGGCCCGCTGGACCTCCATCGACCTCAACTCCAATTCCATATATTCATGTTCGAGGAGAGAAAAATCAGGGAGAAGGATTCATCGCGTTTTACGGTACGGAGCCGCCGCCAAGCCCTGTTCTTCCTCGGGAGGGCAGATCTAGAGTCTGTTTGGGGCTCCGGAGAGGGGAATCCGTCGCCATCGTCATCATCAACCATCCTCCATCACCAATTTCATAATGCTCACCGCCGTGTGTGAGTAATTCCATTGTAGGCTTGCTGGACCATGATGGGTTGGATGAGATTTACCACATAATCGAGTAAGTTTTGTTAGGGTTTGATCCCTAGTATCCACTATGTTCTAAGATTGATGTTGCTATGACTTTGCTATCCCTAATGCTTGTCACTAGGGCCCGAGTGCCATGATTTCAGATCTGAACCTATTATGTTTTCATGAATATATTTGTGTTCTTGATCCTATCTTGCAAGTCAATAGTCACCTACTACATGCTATGACCCGGCAACCCCGGAGTGACAATAGTCGGGTCCACTCCCGGCGATGACCGTAGTTTGAGGAGTTCATGTATTCATTAGGTGCTAATGCTTTGGTCCGTTACTCTATTAAAAGGAGGCCTTAATATCCCTTAGTTTCCAATAGGACCCCGCTACCACAGGAGGGTAGGACAAAAGATGTCATGCAAGTTCTTTTCATAAGCATGTATGACCATATTCGGAATACATGCCTACATTATATTGATGAATTGGAGCTAGTTCTGTGTCCCTATGTTATAACCGTTGCATGATGAATGCCATCCGACATAATTATCCATCATTGATCCATTTCCTACGAGCTCGTTTCATATTGATCTTTGCTAAGTTACTTTTCCGTTGCTACTGTTACTTTTGCCACTGTTACCGTTACTCCCATACTACTTTGCTACTAAATACTTTGCTGCAGATATTAAGTCTTTCTGGTGTGGTTGAATTGACAACTCAGCTGCTAATACTTGAGAATATTCTTTGGCTCCCCTTGTGTTGGATCAATAAATTTGGGTTGAATACTCTACCCTCGAAAACTATTGCGATCCCCTATACTTGTGGGTTATCAAGACCTTTTTTTGGCGCCGTTGCCGGGGAGTCTAGCTCTATTCTCTAACTCACTTGGGATTTGTATTTATTGATCACTATGAGGAATCTGAAAGACGACAAAACCAAGATTTATCCCTCTACTACGAGGGGAGGTAAGGAACTGCCATCTAGCTCTGCACTTGATTCTCCTTCTATTTTGAGTAAACTTGCGACACCTACACCTGCTATTGATTCTGATATGTCGCATGTTATTGATGATGCCACTTCTGCTATGCATGATGCTTATGATGAAACTACTTCCCTGCTTGATAATACTGTGCCACTAGGTGAATTTCTTGATGAACAACTTGCTAGGGTGAGAGAGAATGAAATTACGGAAACTGATGATATTATTGAAGATGGTGATTATGATTATCCCCTTAGATATGAATTTCCTATTGTACCTGAGGGTTATGTTATGGATGAAGAAACTGCTAGAGACTTCTTTGCTTGTAATGATAGAGATGATCTTAAGAAATTCTTAGCTAAGCTGAAAGAAAAATCTTTGAATGCTAGAATGCAATATGACCCTATGTTTGCTACTTCACCTATCTTTGTTACTGATAAGGATTATGAATTCTCTGTCGATCCTGAGTTAATCACTTTGGTTGAATCTGATCCTTTCTATGGTTATGAATGCCAAACTGTTGTGGCACATCTTACTAAATTGAATGATATAGCCACCCTATTTGCTCATGAGGAAAAAATTCACTATTACTATATTGTTAAGTTGTTTCCTTTCTCATTAAAGGGTGATGCTAAGTTATGGTTTAATTCTCTTGCTCTTGGTTGTGTGCGTAGTCCCCAGGATATGATTTACTACTTCTCTGCAAAATATTTCCCCGCTCATAAGAAACAAGCTGCTTTAAGGGAAATATTTAAATTTGTGCAAATTGAAGAAGAGAGTCTCCCACAAGATTGGGGTAGGCTTCTCCAATTACTTAATGCTTTGCCTGATCATCTTCTCAAGAAAAATGAAGTACTTGATATCTTTTATAATGGACTAACCGATGCTTCCAGAGACCACCTGGATAGTTGTGTTGGTTGTGTTTTTAGGCAAAGAACTGTTGAGCAAGCTGAATTGCTATTGAATAATATATTGAGTAACGATAATGATTGGACACTTCCTGAACCAACTCCTAAGCCAACTCCGAAGAAAAGGGGTATTCCATTTCTCAGTCCTGAAGATATGCAAGAGGCAAAGAAATCTATGAAAGAAAAAGGTATTAAAGCCGAAGATGTTAAGAATTTACCACCTATTGAGGAAATACATGGTCTTGATAACCCGACACATGTAGTAGAGGTAAACTCTCTCTGTAGATTTGATGAAGGTCATATTCCTCCTAATAAGTTTGCTAGTCAATGCTTAGATGAGTTTGATAATTTTATTGTTAAACAAGAAAATTTCAATGCTTATGTTAGTAGATAATTGAAACGTAATGCTTACATGCTTGACCGCTTGGGTGATTATATGAGTAGAACTGTTAATGATATTAAGCTTATTAGCAAACATGCTTCCATGGTTACCACTCAAGTAGAACAAGTACTTAAGGCACAAGATGATTTGCTTAATGAGTTGAATAGTAAGAATAATATAATGTTGTCGGGGTTATGACTAGAGGTGGTAAAATGACCCAGTAACCTTTGTATCCTGAGGGCCATCCTAAGAGAATTGAGCAAGATTCTCAGAGAATTAATACTGATACACCTAGTCCTAGTAATAAAAATAAAAAAGAAAACTGATAGGACTTTGCATGCTAGTGAACCTGCTATAGACACACCTGAGAATCCCAATGATATTTCTATTTCTGATGCTGAGACACAATCTGGTGATGAACATGAACCTAGTGATAATGTTAATAATGATGTTCATGTTAATGCTCAACCTAGTAATGATAATGATGTAGAGATTGAACCTGTTGTTGATCTTGATAACCCACAATCAAAGAATCAACGTTATGATAAGAGAGACTTCGTTGCTAGGAAACATGGTAAAGAAAGAGAACCATGGGTTCAGAAACCCATGCCCTTTCCTCCTAAGACATCCAAGAAAAAGGATGATGAGGATTTTGAGCGCTATGCTGAAATGATTAGACCTATATTTTTGCGTCTGCGTTTGACTCATATGCTTAAAATGCCTCCTTATGCTAAATATATGAAAGATATTGTTACAAATAAAAGAAATATACCGGAAGCTGAAATTTCCACCATGCTTGCTAATTATACTTTTAAGGGTGGAATACCAAAGAAACTTGGAGATCCGGGAGTACCAACTATACCATGCTCCATTAAAAGAAACTACTTCCTCCGTTCCATAATGTAGTGCCTATAGATTTTTGCAAAAGTCAAACATTACAAATTTTGACCATATTTATAAAGAAAAGTAGGTACATCTAGAATATCAAATGCACATCATTCAATACATCATGAGTTATATTTTCAGAATGTACATGTTTGGTATTATAGATGTAGGCAGTTTTATCTATACACTTGGTCAAAGTTGGCAAAGTTTGACTTTCACAAAAATCTATAGGCACTACATTATGGAATGGAGGGAGTATGTTAAAACTCCTTTATGTGATCTTGGAGCCGGTGTTAGTGTTATGCCTTTCTCTTTGTATCGTAGACTTGAACTGAATAAGTTGACACCTACTGAAATCTCTTTGCAAATGGCTGATAAATCAACTGCTATACCCATCGGTATTTTTGAGGATGTGCATGTTGTGGTCGCAAACGTTACTATCTTAACAGACTTTGTTATTCTCGATATTCCCGAGGACGATGGTATGTCGATCATCCTTGGTAGACCCTTTTTGAATACTGCAGGGCCTGTTATTGATTGCAACAAAGGCAATGTCAATTTTCATGTTAATGGTAATGAGCATACGGTACACTTTCCAAAGAAACAACCTCAAGTTCATAGTATCAATTCTATTGGAAATTTTTTGACTATTACTATCAGAGGTATTGAATTCCCTCTTCCTACTGTCAAAAAGAAATATGATATTCTTATTGTTGGGGACATGCATATCCCCGTTGAGGTAACCTAGTGTTATTCGAAAATTCTCCGGTTTCATGTCATTCGAAAGAAGTTTGTTAATAAGACTTGATCAACCTTGTTAATGGATTCCTTTTGATGAGCATGAGATTGATGAATTTAGAAAGCACCACTCTCTGTACCCATCTTTTACTTTCTGTTATTTAGATTAAATAAAGCAAAATTAGTATTTTCTGTCTGTTTTCTGAATTATCCGTGCAATAAAAAATGTCCCAAAAATAAAAGTTCTCCAAATGCCCTGAAAATTTAGTATGATTTTTTATAGAATATTTGAGAATTTCTGGCACTGAAGACACGTCAGGGGGCCTCACCAGCTGGCCACAAGGGTGGAGGGCGCCCCCTGTCCTTGTGGGCCCCGCGTGGCCCCTCCACTTATTCCAGCACCCATCCACTCCTTCCTCCAGAAAAAATCACTCCATAGCTCAAACTCGTGTTCTTGCTCATCTTGCTGCCATTTTCGATCTCCTTGCTCAAAGCTCCATTCAAAACTACTTTGGGGGATTGCTCTTCGGTATGTGACTCCTTCAATGGTCCAATTAGTTTTTGTTCTAGTGCTTTATTTATTGCAAATTTTTGCTGCTGTGGTGACCTTGTTCTTGAGCTTGCATGTCAAATTTATATGGTCCAATTAGTTTTGATGCATGATATAGCCTCTAGGAAATTGTTGGAGTAGTTGCTATCAATTTTATTGAGTTTGGTTCACTTTTATTTTGAGTTACTAAAAATTTCAGAAATTTTCAGAGGAAGAAAAATGTCTAGGAGAATGTACCAATGTGGTTCTTCAAGGAAGCAAGCACCGAGTCTCGCGATTCGTGAACCGGACCTTGAACCACCAAGGTAAGCTCAAGTGCGGCCTTGTGAATGGCCGTCGGATGAATTTATTGTAACATCCCAAATTTTCAATTTGGAATGTTATACATAGATCATCATTGCATATCATGTTTTATCGCATTTTGACAAATCCTCGATAAATCCTAAGCAACTCAAGGACCCTCGGAGAGACTTCGGGATTTTTCTCAAATTTTCATATTTGATTTTCATCAAATAATAAGACGAGGATTTTGGTTTTAATTATTTTCTCTCCGGAAAATATTTCATTTTAAAAATAAACGAGAGGAGAAAATATGACTTCTCCAAAACAATTGAAATACTGGAGGAAAAATGTTAAAATCATTTACTGGAATTATTTGGATTTTATTTGCTATTTTTATTGCATTAAAAATATTGCATGTTTTCAAAATATTTATTTTTTGTTAAAAAAATGTTCACCCTATTCTAGATTTTCTAACTAGACGGGGAAAATTTATTTTATATTTTTCTGATTTTTTTCTGTGAATTATTTTCCGCGGAACGATTTAAAAAAAAGACGTGCGCGCCCGCTAGGCCGAGCCCAGGCCGCCGGCCCACCCCCGCGCCCCTCTCCTCTCCCCGCACGACGCCGCCGTCGCCGTGTCCATGGCGGACACGGGAAGCCCCGCCGCCGCACCTTGCCCCCTTCCCCAAGCTGCTACCCCCCCTCTTTATATACCCCCCCTCTCTCTCTCCTCTCATCCCGCCGCCGCCGCCGCACTTGCCCGCCGCCGCCGTCGCACGGGAGCCGCCGCCGCCGGGAGTCGCCGCCCCTCGCCCTCGCCCGCACCCCCGCACCCCGCCGGAGCCCTCGCCGGAGCCGCCCGACGAGGTACTGCCTCGCTGCCCGTTCGTCGTTGCCGGTTTTTGTTATAAAAAAAACCCTTTCGTTTAAAAAAAAACCCTAGATCGGTTTTTTTTCGGTTTTATTATTTTGCGAGCGTTCACCGAACCGTTCGTTTTAACGAACGCGTTCGTCGGTTTTTCTCTGTTAACGAACGTCCGTTCTTTAACCGTTCGTCCGTTTTTCTTTTTCGTCGGATTTTTCCGATATTTTCTCAGATTCGATTTCTGATCGAATCTTCGATTCTGTTTAACTTTTCGCTCGTTTATCGGAATCAGGCGATTCAAGCGCCTAGAGTTTCTTCTCGAAATTCTCTTTCCGTTTAACCTACTCAAACAAGTTTTTGCTACAGTAAAATTTGACCTAGATTCAGATTAGTAAACGAAGCTACTTTCTTTCGCCGTTTGACTTTCGTTGCTTCTTTCGAGTTGATTCTTTTTGCAAACCAGAGTTCTTAAGTTGAACTTTCTGGTTGAATCTTTCATTCGAGTTTTACCTGTGCATTAGATGAGTACTGATTGTATGCTTGTTTGTTTGCGATAGAGTACCCGGAGTGTGCCGCTTGTTACTTCGAATCGCTAGGTTTTGCGGATCATCAGCAAGGCAAGTAACACTTTGATCATACTTTCATACCCAGTTTTATTGCATTAGATCTTATCCTCAAACACTTGCATGATTAGGATCTAATTAAATTGTGGGTATTGGGAAGTAGTTGAGGTAGAACCTATTACCTGTTTTATTATCAAACCCTTGGGAGTTACTTCTGCGTTTGCTATTATTATTGCCATGCTATGCTCGTAGACGTGGATTGGGTTTGAGTGAAATTCATGACAGATGTGAGATTGTTAATAATGGTTTACTTAAGGTGGCAACTAAAACTCACATCTGGGTGGATTGAGGTACCTGGGTATTCCAGGATTGCCTGTTTTTCTTTTGGACCGCCACCCAGGTTCAAAGGGATCATAAGATTATTCATGCTAGAAACTTCCGTGTGCAGCCGCAAGCTATTATGGGCTCTAGCATAGTTGATTAAGTTGTGTGAACTCTTACAGTGGTAGACTAGCAGATGTAGGGGAAAGTAGGTGTAACTGTCTACCCATACGTAAGGTGCAAACACTTCTGAAAGACTGTGTCTTGGTCATCCGTTACTCAAACACCATGTAGTGCGAGTAATTCAACGGAGGAGATCAAGTCTTGTGGGGAAAAGTGCACAAACCTCTGCAGAGTGTACAAACTAATCATGGTTAGCCGTGTCCCCGGTTATGGACAACTTGAGTATCTAGTACCTGGATTATCATGTGAATCTCATCACTATGTTACTTCTAATTAATTTTGTTGGGTTATTGATGACATTTAATTGGGATTGAGATGCTGTCAACCATCTCAATGTTTCACAACCACCATGATAGTTAAATAAAATTTATTCCTTTGAAGTAGGATAAAATTGGCTTTTCGCAAAATTGTAACCATAGAGCTTTCCACCAGCCATATATGCATGTAGTATAGCATTATTGTTGTTCATTATTCTCTATGTGTTACATTGCCAGCATATCCTATGTGCTGACCCGTTTCCGGGCTGCAACGTTTCATGTTGCAGACTTTTCAGACGACGAGTAAAGTGCCTTAGGTCGTGGTCTTATACTCAGTGATGCCGCTGGAGTTGATGGACTCACTTATCTTCCAAGTCTTCCGCTGTTATCGTTATTAGATGGCCTTAAGCCATGTTTATCATACTTAATCTCTTTGGAGATGTTCGATGTAATAAGTGTGTGATTGCTACTCTGTTATAAATCCTCCATTTGTACTGTGCGTGTCAGCATTACTGATCCAGGGATGACACTGGTGCACAGCAGCACAGACCATTTGAGGTCTGGTCGCTACATTTATGGTTCGTGCAGGTTTCAAGGATGAGTTCTACGCATACGTACAAAATGTCGGGCTTGAGGACTTCTTGTCAGATAAGTGCTTACAATATTATTATCTCATCGATTCCTTTGTGCGGAGGTTTGGATTTTCATCTAAGTGCAATACTCATATTGTCCTGTTTGATCTGTATGATAAATCTTATACCATGGACTTAGAAAGATTTTAGTGATGCATGCAAAATTCCACAATGGGGTATTCTTAGTGAGCCTCACAAATCTGAATACAATGATTTCCTTGCTAGCATCACCGTGGGAGAAACTAGAAATATCACGCAAGCCACCATAGGGAGCATTCACTTTCCCGCCATACATTATTTTGCTCTCTTTATAGGTAGATGCATTAATGGCAAGCATGAACATGGCGACCTTTGCGTTCCAGATCTTAGTGTCCTTGTTTTGGACTCTAATTTGCATGATTTGAATGAAACTAACCCGGACTGACGCTGTTTTCAGCAGAATTGCCATGGTGTCATTTTTGTGTAGAAATAAAAGTTCTCGGAATGACCTGAAACTTCACGGAGATTATTTTTGGAATTAATAAAAAAATATTGGCGAAAGAATCAAATGAAGGGGGCCCACACCTTGGCCACAAGGGTGGAGGGCACGCCCACCCCCATGGGGCGCGCCCTCTGACCTTGTGGCCCCCCTAGACCTCCACCAACCTCAATTCCAACTCCATATATTCACGTTCGGGAAGAAAAAATCAGGGAGAAGGATTCATCGTGTTTTACGATACGGGGCCGCCGCCAAGCCCTGTTCTTCCTTGGGAGGGCAGGTCTGGAGTCCGTTCGGGGCTCCAGAGAGGGGAATCTGTCGCCATCGTCATCATCAACCATCCTCCATCACCAATTTCATGATACTCACCGCCGTGCGTGAGTAATTCCATCGTAGGCTTGCTGGACCGTGATGGGTTGGATGAGATTTACCATGTAATCGAGTTAGTTTTGTGAGGGTTTGATCCCTAGTATCCACTATGTTCTAATATTGATGTTGCTATGACTTTGCTATGCCTAATGCTTGTCACTAGGGCCCGAGTGCCATGATTTCAGATCTGAACCTATTATGTTTTCATGAATATATTTGTGTTCTTGATCCTATCTTGCAAGTCAATAGTCACCTACTACGTGTTATGACCCGGCAACCCCGTAGTGACAATAGTCGGGACCACTCCCGGAGATGACCGTAGTTTGAGGAGTTCATGTATTCACTAAGTGTTAATGCTTTGGTGTGGTACTCTATTAAAAGGAGGCCTTAATATCCCTTAGTTTCCAATAGGACCCCGCTGCCACGGTATGCTAGGACAAAAGATGTCATGCAAGTTCTTTACCATAAGCACGTATGACTATATTCGGAATACATGCCTACATTATATTGATGAACTGGAGCTAGTTCTATGTCACCCTATGTTATAACCGTTGCATGATGAATGCCATCCGACATAATTATCCATCATTGATCCATTGCCTACAAGCTCGTTTCATATTGATCTTTGCTAAGTTACCTTTCTGTTGCTACTGTTACTTTTGCCATTGTTACCGTTACTCCCGTACTACTTTGCTATTAAATACGTTGATGCAGATATTAAGTCTTTCAGGTGTGGTTGAATTGACAACTCAGCTGCTAATACTTGAGAATATTCTTTGGCTCCCCTTGTGTCGAATCAATAAATTTGGGTTGAATACTCTACCCTCGAAAACTGTTGCGATCCCCTATACTTGTGGGTTATTAGTCACGTCCTACAGTCAACATGTGCTCGGATACCATATCTGTAGCGACCCGACCCAATACGGTCAAGTCTCTGTGCTTTCTGTGCCATCCCTGGATCAGTATGCTGGCACACACAGTACTTGGATGAAATACCATAACATCACATGTAAAAGAAATATTGTAGATCTAGAGTATACCTTATATATCACAGCGGAAATAAAGCATAAGGGTGTGGAGCCCCATCAACGCCAATGGCAAGTTGAGTGAAGACCGTAACCTTATATCGTAACTCTTACTCATCCTAGAAATATCTGCGACATGATAAGTTGCAGCCATGTAGGTCAGTACACTGAATGTACCGGCAAGATCACAATTAAAACAGATGAAAAGGCTATTCTATATGCAATATGGTTGTGGTAGCTCTAACTCTTAGTTTTTGCATAAAAGCCAGTTTGTCCTAACTCAAAGATTTCATTAGCATGTTAATACTATGTGGATGTCATTTGTGAGATGGTTCCGCCAACCAATTCTCATTCCAAGGTCATTATAATCCTAAATTCATTTAATCGGTAACAATGTTGAGAGTATCCAAATAATCCAATTCCAATCGCGCAAATTGTTCGTAACCGGGGACACGGCTAATCGATGAGTTTAACACTCTGCAGAGGTTTGCGCACTTTTCCCGCAAGACTCGATCCCCTCCCTTGAAGTCCTCGCACTGCCTGGTGTTTGAGAACAGAATGACCAAGACATAGTCTTTCCGAAGCACTCAACTATGCTAGAGCCCATAATAGCTTGCGGCTGCACATGGAAACTTCTGGTCTTGAAAGATCCATCAATCTCTGTGAGCATGGGTGGCCTTCCGTAAAACTGGATGATCACTGGTCAATCCCCGGGATCCCCTGGTAAAACTGGTTGATTACTGGTCAATCCCCTGGATCCCCTCTTGAGTCTGTAGCACTAGGTGATCACGGTCAATCCCTAGGATCCCCTCTTGAGTCTCTAGAACTGGGTGATCACTAGTCAATCCCTAGGATCCCCTCTTGAGTCTGTAGAACTGGGTGATCACTAGTCAATCTCTAGGATCCCCTCTTCTTGAAAGCAGTCCACCTAGAGGTGTATTGAAATCTTAAAGTCGTGTAGTCTTGAGGTTGATCCACATATTATTATCACACTCACATCTCACATGAAACACTCATACCAATCCCCGTCTACTGAAGCATAGTTGAACTAACTTAACAACGATTCCCGGGGCTTGGTGACAAGGGTATGGGTTCCTACCTCATGATTCTACTGATGCTACAAGTTTCGATATTCCTATCGGATGCGAGAGTAAAAATGGCACTAATGCAATAAAATAATATGTATTCAAAATATGATCAAAGTGAACTTGCTTGTTATAGTTGATGAAGTTTTATCGCTCCCAAAAATGTCCTGATAGTACTATTTGTTGCTCTCCGGTAGATCTATATTAATCACACAATTGTACCCATATAAGCATTCACTCTAGCAATCAAAAGAAATCAACAAGTAAAGCAAAAGTGAAATCCAAATTAAACACAAAGATCAAATCAAAGGAAACTCTAGAAAACACTTTGGAAAACTCCACTGGTTGTAAAACAAAATAGAAATAGTTTTATGTAAATAAGTTCTTAACAGAAGAAAAAAATATTTTTTATTAAATTAACAGAAAGAATTTTACTCTCAAGTTTTCTTAGGAAAAAAGAATATATTCAAAGGCTATTATACAATTCTAGTTATGATCAAAACAATATTTACTTAGAATTAAACCAAAGCCAATTTCAACCATCAATATAAATCGTTTCTGATCTAATTAAACTTAACAGAAAATAAAACTTGTAAAATAAATTATTATTTTTTGAAAATAAAAACTATACCTGCAAAGAAATCAATTACAAGTTATTATGAAACTAGAATTGATCCTATGCAAACAAGCTCTAAACTAAACTAAAGCAAAACAAAAATACTTTTGGTGAAAGACTACTAGTGTCAAAGTGAAAACCTACTAGGATCAATCTAAAGTGGCAAAAGAATTGCTTTTTAAAATAAAACAAAATAATTTTTCTTATTAACAAAACTAGGCATAAATGCTACTGTTTTGAATCTGTTTAAAACGAATCTACATAAACATTATAAATTAATTTATTTAAACCAATGGATAATCAATTTCATTAGAAACCAGTAGCAAAAAGTTTCAATCAAAAATATATTTTTATTAAAAAATTATAAGTAAATCAAGGTTTGAAGCAAATTTGATCAAATTCAAATTTAAAAACTTCAAATATGAAGAAAAAAATTGGGTCTACAGAAACTTTATAAAATTCTGAAACTAACGCAAAAAGAATCACTCAAAAACATTAAAAACTCTAAAGGATATTAAGATTCTAAAAACAGAACTAAATCTGGAAAAGAAGTAAAACAGAAAAAGGAAAAAAAATTGCTACGGATTGGCTAACTGCTACGTGGCACGATGTGAAATGGGCAAGGGGTCGACCGGACAGAGAAACGGGCGGACGACCTATCCGAAAATAAAAAACGATTTGCGACTTTAAGTCATCTAATCTGAGCCGTATGATTTAGATCTGACGGGGAGGATTGCTCCGGTGGTTTACAAAGGTGAGGGAAGGAACTTCGGCGAGGCTCGACGTTGACGACGGCTCGGCTCGAATGGGGCGGCATCTCTGGTGATCTTTGAGATCGAGGAAGCGGTCGGGTTAATGAAGTCAGCGACGGCGAAGCGGATGGTGCTGACGGCGAGATCGGGGTGGCCGAGGTAAGTGGGGCGAGGTCAATGGTGGCGGCGGCAGTAGCGAACTCCGACGTGGAATTAAGACGAGGGGAGGCGTCGGGTGAGGAGCAATTAGGGCGGAACAAGTGCGGGGAAGCTCGGCTTTTACCGAGGACGTGTCGTGGGGGAGGGGGCGAGCTCAGAAGGGCAGGAAATCGCGACGGGATTCAATGTCGCGACGGACTCCGACGAAAGGCACGGGAGGAAGAAAAGGAAAGGTGGGATCCGGGATCGGACAGTGGGCCCCACTATCAGCGAGAGGGAGAGAGAAAGGAAGGCGCGGGTGGCCGATCGGAAAGAAATCGGGTGCGGGCGAGGACTAGGTGGGTCGCGGCAGTGCTGGGCCACACTGGCTTGGCCAGCCTCTTTTTAATTTATTTTTTCTATTTTATACTTATAGCAGCACAAAACACTCCAAAACAAAATTAAATCAAATCCAAATAAATTGAAAATTTTCACATAATTACTTGAGCATACATAGGCCCTTGTGCACTATTTATTTTTGCCAAATAAATCTAAATAAATACAAAAGCATTCTATGTCTATTTAAATAATCCAAATTGATTTTTGAAATATTCAAAATTGCCACATAATGATTTCTTCTATTTTTCCATGGGAGGGAGTCATTTTACCCTCATTCTCATATTTTTATTTTATAGGAGAAAATAAATTTCATAAAAATAAATTAAAAATAGTATTCAATAATTCAAGAAAATAGCTATGCAAATAAATTCAAATATTTTTCAAACCACTTTCTGTTGGTTTCATAATTTATTTTCCATAATTTATTTCTGATATTTGAAGGAGTTATATTTCCTTTTCTCATTATTTTATTTGAATATATGGAAATGATTTTGAAACTGACATGGGAAACTTTCTCCAATGACATTTTGAAAGTGGTCCTCATCACTTCCCACTCTATTTCATAATTTGAAGAAGTCATCTATCTTTCCTCATGAAAATCCTTGAGTGGCATGAAGTTTCTGGTTTGAAATATTTCAAATCAAATTCAAATCTTCTCAACCCCCCTTTCTTCATTTCTTTAATGTACGAAGTCATGTCATCTTCAACTCTAGGGTTTTGTATTTCAAATGAATTTGAATTCATTGAAACCAATTGCAAATACGAAAGTTTGGGATTTTTTTCGACGCGTCAACGGCGGGCTTGCGCCGGCCTGAACCATATATAACTTTATAAAGATGTTTACACAGATGGAGGTTACAGGGGGTTGAGAAGGAGAGAGAAGAGCGGGGGGGTGCTACCTCTTGAGCACTGCGTTGGTTTTCCCTTGAAGAGGAAAGGGTGATGCAGTAAAGTAGCGTAAGTATTTCCCTCAGTTTTTGAGAACCAAGGTATCAATCCAGTAGGAGGCTACGCTCGAGTCCCACGCACCTACACAAACAAATAAGAACCTCGCAACCAACGCGATAAAGGGGTTGTCAAATCCCTTCACGGTCACTTACGAGAATGAGATCTGATAGAGATGATAAGATAATATTTTTGGTATTTTTATGATAAAGAGTAAAAGTACAGAAAGCAAGTAAACAGTAATGTAAATAACGAGAGATTAATATCATGGAAAATAGACCCGGGGGCCATAGGTTTCACTAGTGGCTTCTCTCAAGATAGCATAAGTATTACGGTGGGTAAACGAATTACTGTCGAGCAATTGATAGAATTGAGCATAGTTATGAGAATATCTAGGTATTATCATGTATATAGGAATCACGTCCGTGACAAGTAGACCGAAACGATTCTGCATCTACTACTATTGCTCCACACATCGACTGCTATCCAGCATGCATCTAGAGTATTAAGTTCATAAGAACGGAGTAACGCTTTAAGCAAGATGACATGATGTAGAGGGATAAACTCATGCAATATGATATAAACCCCACCTTTTTATCCTCGATGGCAACAATACAATACGTGTCGTTTCCCCTACTGTCACTGGGATCGAGCACCGCAAGATTGAACCCAAAGCTAAGCACTTCTCCCATGGCAAGAAAGATCAATCTAGTAGGCCAAACCAAACTGATAATTCGAAGAGACTTGCAAAGATAACCAATCATACATAAAAGAATTCAGAGAAGATTCAAATATTGTTCATAGATAATCTTGATCATAAACCCACAATTCATCGGATCTCGACAAACACACCGCAAAAGAAGATTACATCGAATAGATGTCCAAGAGAATCGAGGAGAACTTTGTATTGAGATCCAAAGAGAGAGAAGAAGCCATCTAGCTAATAACTATGGACCCGAAGGTCTAAGGTAAACTACTCACACATCATCGGAGAGGCTATGGTGTTGATGTAGAAGCCCTCCGTGATCAATGCCCCCTCTGGCAGGACGCCGAAAAAGGCCCCCAGATGGGATCTCACGGGTACAGAAGGTTGCGGCGGTGGAATTAGGTTTTCGTGGGCGCTTTTGATGGTTTGGGGGTACGTAGGTATATATAGGAGGAAGAAGTAGGTTGGTGGAGCCACGAGGGGCCCACGAGGGTGGAGGGCGCGCTTGGGGGGGTAGGCCCACCCCCCTACCTCGTGGCTTCCTCGTCTGTTGCTTGACGTCCACTCCAAGTCCTCTGGATCACGTTTGTTCCGAAAATCACGTTCCCGAAGGTTTCATTCCGTTTGGACTCCGTTTGATATTCTTTTTCTGCGAAACACTGAAATAGGCAAAAAAATAGCAATTTGGGCTGGGCCTCCAGTTAATAGGTTAGTCCCAAAAATAATATAGAAGTGTATAAATAAGCCCATTAAACATCCAAAACAGAATATATATAATAGCATGGAACAATCAAAAATTATAGATAAGTTGGAGACGTATCAAGCATCCCCAAGCTTAATTCCTGCTCGTCCTCGAGTAGGTAAATGATAAAAACAGAATTTTTGATGTGGAATGCTTCTTAGCATAATTCTCAATGTAAATCTTTTTATTGTGGCATGAATATTTAGATCCGAGAGATTCAAGATAAAAGTTTAATGTTGACATAAAAACAATAATACTTCAAACATGCTAACCAAGCAATTATGTCTTATCGAAATAACATAGCCAAAAAAACTTATCCCTACAAAATCATATAGTTAGGCTATGTTTCAATATTGTCACACAAACGTTCTCATCATGCATAACCCCGATGACAAGCCGAGCAATTGGTTCATACTTTTTAACGCGCTTCAGCCTTTTCAACTCTTACGCAATACATGAGCGCAAGCCATTGATATAGCACTATGGGTGGAGTAAAGTATAATGATGGGGGTTATGAGAGAAGGCAAAAAAGGTAGAAAGTCTCACATTGACGGGGCTAATCAATAGGCTATGGAGATGCCCATCAATTGATGTCAATGAGAGGAGTAGGGATTGCCATGCAATGGATGCACTAGAGCTATAAATATATGAAAGCTCAACAAAAGAAACTAAGTGGGTGTGCATCCAACTTGCTTGCTCACGAAGACCTAGGGCATTTTAGGAAGCCCATCATTGGAATATACAAGCCAAGTTCTATAATGAAAAGATTCCCACTAGTATATGAAAGTGACAACATAGGAGACTCTCTATCATGAAGATCACGGTGCTACTTTGAAGCACAAGTGTGGAAAAAGGATAGTAACATTGTCCCTTCTCACTTTTTCTCTCATTTTTTTCTCTTTTTTCTCTTTCTTTTTTTTGGGCCTTTTTTCTGGCCTCTTTCTTTATTTAGTCCGGAATCTCATCCCGACTTGTGGGGGAATCATAGTCTCCATCATCCTTTCCTCACATGGGACAATGCTCTAATAATGATGATCATCACGCTTTTATTATTTACAACTCAATACTTAGAACAAAATATGACTCTCTGTGAATGCCTCCGGCGGTGTACCGGGATATGCGATGAATCAAGAGTGACATGTATGAAAAAATTATGAATAGTGGCTTTGCCACAAAATACGATGTCAACTACATGATCATGCAAAGCAATATGACAATGATGAAGCGTGTCATAATAAACGGAACGGTGGAAAGTTGCATGGCAATATATCTCGGAATGGCTATGGAAATGCCATGATAGGTAGGTATGGTGGCTGTTTTGAGGAAGATATAAGGAGGCTTATGTGTGATAGAGTGTATCATATCACGGGGTTTGGATGCACCGGCGAAGTTTGCACCAACTCTCAAGGTGAGAAAGGGCAATGCGCGGTACCGTAGAGGCTAGAAAATTGTGGAAGGTTGAGAGTGCTTATAATCCATGGACTCACATTAGTCATAAAGAACTCATATACTTATTGCAAAAGTTTATTAGCCCTCGAAGCAAAGTACTACTACGCATGCCCCTAGAGGGATAGATTGGTATGAAAAGACCATCGCTCGTCCCCGACCGCCACTCATAAGGAAAGCAATAAAAGAACACCTATGTGTCAAAATTGTCAGACAACTTTTACCATATGTGCATGCTACGGGACTTGCCAACTTTAACACAAGTATTTTTTAATTTCACAATTACTCAACTAGCACACTCTAATATTACCACCTTTATATCTCAAAACACTTATCAAGTATCTAACTTCTCATAACATTCAATGAACTCAATATGGAAGATTAATTTCACAATTAAAGCAAATTACCATGTTGTTTAAGACTCTCAAAATAATATAAGTGAAGCATGAGATATCAATAATTTCTATAAAATACAACCACCGCCGTGCTCTAAAAGGTATAAGTGAAGCCCTAGAGCAAAAACTATATAGCTCAAAAGATATAAGTGAAGTACATAGAGTATTCTAACAAATTCCGAATCATGTGTGTCTCTCTCAAAAGGTGTGTACAGCAAGGATGATTGTGGAATACTAACAAACAAAGACTCAAATCACACAAGACGCTCCAAGCAAAACGCATAACATGTGGTGAATAAAAATATAGCTCCAAGTAAATTACCGATGGGTGAGGACGAAAGAGGGGATGCCTTCCGGGGCATCCCCAAGCTTTGGCTTTTTAGTGTCCTTGGATTTACCTTGGGGTGCCTTGGGCATCCCCAAGCTGAGGCTCTTGCCACTCCTTGTTCCATAATCCATCAAATCTTTTACCCAAAACTTGAAAACTTCACAACAGAAAATCTCGTGAGCTCCGTTAGCGAAAGAAAACAAAACACCACTTCAAGGTACTGTATTGAACTCATTCTGAACTCATTCTTTATTTATATTGGTGTTAAACCTACTGTATTCCAACTTCTCTATGGTTTATAAACTATTTTACTAGCCATAGATTCATCAAAATAAGCAAACAACACACGAAAAACAGAATCTGTCAAAAACAGAACAGTCTGTAGTAATCTGTAACTAACGCAAACTTCTGAAACTCAGAAAAATCTACCAAAATAGGAAGACCTATATAATTTGTTTATTGATCTTCTGCAATTGGAATCAGTATTTTATCACGTTCTGGTGATTTTAAACAATTGTTTTCGTGAACATAAAGTTTCTGGAATTTTCAGCAAGATCAAATAACTATCATCCAAGAAGATCCTATAGGTTTAACTTGGCACAAACACTAATTAAAACATAAAAACACATCTAACCAGAGGCTAGATCAAATATTTATTAAACAACAGAAAGGAAATATATTGGGTTGTCTCCCAACAAGCACTTTTCTTTAAAGCCTTTTAGCTAGGCATTGGTAATTTTAATGATGCTCACATGAAAGACAAGAATTGAAGCACAATGAGAGCATCATAAAACACGTGACAAACACATCTAAGTCTAACATACTTCCTATGAATAGGTATCTTATAGGAAAACAAATTATCATAGCAAGCAAAAACTAGCATATGCAAGGAAGCGGAAAGGAACGATAGCAATCTCAACATAACGAGAGGTAATTTAGTAACATGAAAATTTCTACAATCATATTTTCCTCTCTCATAATAATTACATGTGGGATCTAAAGTTGACACTCTTCCAAACCCACTTTCAATATTGTTGTAAACATTATTATCAATCTCATATTCATCATGAGGCTTAAACAAATTTTCAAGATCATAAGAAGAATCACCCCAATCATGATCATTGCAACAAGTAGTAGACATAGCAAAACTAGCATCCCCAAGCTTAGGGTTTTGCATATTATTAGCATAATTTATATAAATAGAATTTATAATAAAATCATTGCAATCATGCTTTTTATTCAGAGATCTATCGTGAATCACTTCATCAAGTACTTCATCTCAATTTTTAGATTCACGAATTTCAAGCAAAACCTCATAAAGATAATCTAGTGCACTCAACTCACTAGCAATAGGTTCATCATAATTGGATCTCTTAAAGAGATTAGCAAGTGGATGAGGATCCATAAACTCTTAGCAAGCGAAGATGCAAGCAAAAAGAAGGCACATGATAACACAAGATTGAATGGAGGAAGGGCGAATAAAACGGCAAGGGTGAAGTGGGGGAGAGGAAAATGAGAGGCAAATAGCAAATAATGTAATGTGAGGGATAAGAGTTTGTGATGGGTACTTGGTATGTCTTGACTTGTGTAGACTCGGCAACGGCACCAAAAATGGCTTGTTGTTGGGAGTCAAATCTTGACTTGACTTGGCGCACACCTCCACGGCAACGGCGCCAGAAATCCTTCTTGCTACCTCTTGAGCACTGCGTTGGTTTTCCCTTGAAGAGGAAAGGGTGATGCAGTAAAGTAGCGTAAGTATTTCCCTCAGTTTTTGAGAACCAAGGTATCAATCCAGTAGGAGGCTACGCGCGAGTCCCACGCACCTACACAAACAAATAAGAACCTCGCAACCAACGCGATAAAGGGGTTGTCAATCCCTTCACGGTCACTTACGAGAGTGAGATCTGATAGAGATGATAAGATAATATTTTTGGTATTTTTATGATAAAGAGTAAAAGTAAAGAAAGCAAGTAAACAATAATGGAAATAACGGGAGATTAATATGATGGAAAATACACCCGGGGGCCATAGGTTTCACTAGTGGCTTCTCTCAAGATAGCATAGTATTACGGTGGGTAAACGAATTACTGTCGAGCAATTGATAGAATTGAGCATAGTTATGAGAATATCTAGGTATGATCATGTATATAGGCATCACGTCTGTGACAAGTAGACCGAAACAATTCTGCATCTACTACTATTACTCCACACATCGACCGCTATCCAGCATGCATCTAGAGTATTAAGTTCATAAGAACGGAGTAACGCTTTAAGCAAGATGACATGATGTAGAGGGATAAACTCATGCAATATGATATAAACCCCATCTTTTTATCCTCGATGGCAACAATACAATACGTGTCGTTTCCCCTACTGTCACTGGGATCGAGCACCGCAAGATTGAACCCAAAGCTAAGCACTTCTCCCATGGCAAGAAAGATCAATCTAGTAGGCCAAACCAAACTGATAATTCGAAGAGACTTGCAAAGATAACCAATCATACATAAAAGAATTCAGAGAAGATTCAAATATTGTTCATAGATAATCTTGATCATAAACCCACAATTCATCGGATCTCGACAAACACACCGCAAAAGAAGATTACATCGAATAGATGTCCAAGAGAATCGAGGAGAACTTTGTATTGAGATCCAAAGAGAGAGAAGAAGCCATCTAGCTAATAACTATGGACCCGAAGGTCTGAGGTAAACTACTCACACATCATCGGAGAGGCTATGGTGTTGATGTAGAAGCCCTCCGTGATCAATGCCCCCTTCGGCAGGACGCCGGAAAAGGCCCCCGGATGGGATCTCATGGGTACAGAAGGTTGCGGCAGTGGAATTAGGTTTTCATGCGCGCTTCTGATGGTTTGGGGGTATGTAGGTATATATAGGAGGAAGAAGTAGGTCGGTGGAGCCACAAGGGGCCCACGAGGGTGGAGGGCGCGTCTGGGGGGTAGGCGCGCTCCCCTACCTCGTGGCTTCCTCGTCTGTTGCTTGACGTCCACTCAAAGTCCTCTGGATCACGTTTGTTCCGAAAATCACGTTCCCGAAGGTTTCATTCCGTTTGGACTCCGTTTGATATTCTTTTTCTGCGAAACACTGAAATAGGCAAAAAAAAAAGCAATTCGGGCTGGGCCTCTGGTTAATAGGTTAGTCTCAAAAATAATATAGAAGTGTATAAATAAGCCCATTAAACATCCAAAACAGAATATATAATAGCATGGAACAATCAAAAATTATAGATACGTTGAAGACGTATCGGGGGTAGCCCAAGAATATATTAGGTTACAATCTCGCGGCAAGGTTTAACAACATAGAGCCCCAATCTTGGAGGAGCGATTTGCGCTGGGCATTCTTGCATCTTTGAGACCAAAGCTTCAACTCGTCCACCGCTACCCTGGCAATGTGGTGGATGTGCAAGGTCTCTTGTCAAAAGATCTTGGCATCCAGGCGCTTCGAGGTGTTCCAGAAGATTGTGATGAGAACTGTAGAGCGCACTTTGTCCCTTGGGGCCTGTCGCCAGATATCTCCAATGCTGGTAGGCGACCCCCTATATAGGTTGTCAAGCCCATCCCAGAGCGGTCGTAGAGCGGGGCAGCGGAGGAGGAGGTGGGTGATATTCTCGCAGGTGCCGCAGAACGGGCAGGCATCAGAGGTAGCGATTGAACGACGCAACCTTCGCTCATTGGTGTAGACACGATCTTTGTGAGCCAGCCACATGAAAATTCGACACTTGTTGGGCGCATAGTTTTTCCATCTCGCAGCCGCCATTGGGTCCGTCGGGTGTTCATGCCATATCGCTACGTAGGCCAACCTGGTGGAAAGTGCCTTGCCCTCACGCCTACAAACCCTGTTATCGTCAACCTGCGGATCCAAGTTAACTGCAGCCATAATATTACGCAAGGTAGCCAGTTCATTCTCAGCTACAAGGGATAACCGAGGAGCAAGATCGAGGTTCAGTTCTGGCGAATCCAGCACTCGTGCGACAGAGGTCGACTGCCTATTGGAGTGTGTGTAGAGAGGAGCAAACTGGCAAGCGAGAGTAGTTTGGGTGTCTGGGAGCCAAAGGTCATTCCAGAATGAGGTGGTGGTCCCACTCCCGAGTTTAACCGAGGTGATGGACCTGAAGAAGTCAAGATGTTTAATAATATCGCGCCACACTGGCGATGCGGATGAATCCCCAAAGGTCGTGAGTGGGAGACCAGCCATATTTGCTAACTAGGTAGGATGGTAGGATGCTGCCGGAGTAGAGTTAGAGTCATGTAGCTTTGACAGGTGTCGAAGAAGTAGGCACACATTCATGTGTTTGAGTGAGGAGAAACCTAAACCCCCGTTTATGAACGGCGCGCACACTAGGTCCCAGGCCACTTTGCATTGCCCTCCCATGGTTTTTTCTTGCCCCGACCAGAAGAAGGCCCTGCAACGTTTGTCAATTTCCTGAAGCGTCCCTATAGGAAGCAGCAGCGCACTCATAGTATAGATGGGTAGGGCACGAAGAGCCGCTCGGACTAGAATTGCCCTACCTGCTAAGGAGAGCAAAAGGCCCCGCCAGCCAGCCAACCTGCGGTCAATTTTATCGATCAAAAAGGAGAAGGCCGAGATGTTCAGTTTGGAGGTGGACAGGGGTAAGCCTAGGTAGGACTACGGGAAACTGGCGACAGCGCAACCAAGGATCGCTACGAGATTATGGGAGGTGTCTGAGTCTACGTGGATAGGGGCGAACGTGCTTTTGTGGAAATTAATAGTGAGTCCAGTGGCCGAGGAGAATTGCAATAGCAACTGCTTGAGGTGGTGCAACTGTTCCGCGATCGCCGGCAGCACGATCAACGTATCATCGGCGTACTGCAGTACCGGGCATGGGACGTTATCGTCTAGAGGGTGAGAGAGCATACCAGATTGAGAAGCATGAATGATCATACGCTGAAGAACGTCGGCGATTACCAGAAAAAGGTAAGGGGAGAGGGAGTCTCCTTATCTAAGACCACATCTGCAGGGGAACCACGGACCTGGGCGTCCATTTAGCAAGATAGCAGAGTTGGCGGTATCATTCAGAGATCTGATCCAGCTATCCCACCGCAAGGGGAAGCCTTTGGCTCGTAGGATGGCGGTCAAGGCGTCCCAGGAGACAGAATCAAAGGCTTTTTGAAAGTCTAGTTTAAGGACGATAGTAGGTGTTTTCCTTTTGAAGCAAGTTTGGACGATGTCGGTGGCATGGAGGAAGTTATCTGCAATGCCTCTCCCTCTAATAAAGTCGGACTGGCCGAAGTGAATAATATCTGGCATGAGATCCTGGGCCCTATTAGCCAAGCATTTCAAGGCAATCTTTACCGCGCAGTTTTGGAGAGAGACGGGCCTAAAATTCTCGGGTTGGGTAGCTCCCAGCTTCTTCGAAAGAAGCACAATATAAGCCTTGTTGATGCGTCTCAAGTCGGCCTTGCCGCAGTGAAAGTCATTTAGGAGATTGAGCAGGTCGTCTTTGACTAGATTCCAATTTGCTTTGCAGAAAGCGGGTCCAAAGCCATCCGGTCTGGGGCTTGCGTTATCGTTCATGCCCCATAGAGCAAGCTTAATTTCTTCGATCGTGAAAGGACGCACGATTTCCCTAGCCTGAGAGGCGGAGAGGGAGGACCCGGCCAACAGAGAGGGGAGATCGAAAGAAAAGGACGCCCGAACCGTGGTTCCAACTAAGTTTTTGAAGAAACCCAGCAGGATGCGCTCCTTGTCCACTTGAGAGGTGTAGGAGACTCCATCCACCTCAAGCGATTTGATTTGGTTTTTATAGCGAACGGAGGCACAGACGTGAAGGTAGGCCGAGTTTTCATCGCCGAGAACACAGTCTCTGATTTTAGCACGTTGCCGCCAGTAAGCAGCAAGACCAGCATTAAAGCGGTGTAAGGATAATTTGACCGCGGTCCGAAGATGAAGTTTTTTTTTTTGAAAAACAAATGGACTTTATTCAACGGAAATAACAGATACATTGTTTGTGAGGAATGGTACAATCTCAAACATAGGCTCCTCAAACCAATCAATGGTAGAAGAAAATCTAGCCAACCTAGCAAGCTCGTGCGCAACCTTATTGGCTTCCCTATTACAATGTTCAAACCTAGAGGTAGGAAAATCACATGCCAAAAAATAGCAATCATCAAAGATTGCCGCCGCCGCTCCTGCTGACCGTCCGCCGTTATTCATCGTTTCAATAACCTCCAAATTATCAGAATTAATAACTAGGCGATTGCAACCCGCACGTTGCGCTAGTGAAAGACCGAATCTGAGAGCCCAAGCTTCCGCTGTTAGAGCATCGATGCAATGATCAATTTTCCAAGTACCCCCTACAATAAACTTCCCTTTGTCGTTCCTCAGGACAGCCCCCGCCGTACCTTTAAGAAGATCATGATCAAAAGAAGCGTCAACATTAAGTTTCACAAAACCCACCGGGGGACGAATCCAACCCCCTCTTTTCATAGAAGCCCTTGGACTCGAAGCAACAACATAATTAGTCGTAAGAGCTTGTATCCCCATTGAAATCTGTTTTGCATCTTGAATTCTCTCCTTGTGCACTAATTTACGTCTTTCCCACCATAAATACCAAGACGTAATGGCAATCATCTCCCGAGTATTCTGGAACCCCATAATAGATAAATCTTGGTCGGGCATGAGCAACAAAAACTCGAGGACCGCCTCTCCAGCAGGATCAACTTCACAAGCTTGAGCAATGATCTCGTCTAATCCAAGCCTTCTCCAGACCTCTTTTGCCTTCTGGCACTGAAACAACATATGCTTTGTGTCTTCTAAACCAGAAGCACAACAAGGGCATAAAGGTGAAACTTTCATGTGTCTATTAGCAAGCGTAACACGACATGGAAGAGTACCATGCAGCGTCCGCCAAATAAAAAATTTCACCTTCGCTGGACAAGATAACTTCCAAATCTTACACCAAATTGGATTAAAGTTTGTTCGACCCATTCCATTAGTACGACGAAGTTTCCTTCCATGTTGATAATCCCACTCAACAAAATATGCAGATCGAACAGAAAAAATCCCACTCTTTGTATGACTCCAGGCAACAAAATCTAACATATCAAACTGAGGCAGAGGGATATCAAGGACCCACTGTAAATCAACAGGCCACAAGGTCTGTCTGATGAGATCCTCATCCCACCTGTTCGAAGAGGGGTCAATGAGATCAGACACTTTTGATAACAAATGTTGTCCCTTTGGAGTGATGACTTTCCTGTTAGCACAGTTAGGGATCCAAGCATCTTCCCAAATATCAATTTTCTGACCATTTCCAACACGCCAAATATAGCCATGTTTTAAGGTATTAACCCCCGCCATAATACTTTGCCATGTGAAGGATGATCCCTTTTTTAACTTTGCGTTCAATAAATCTCCATCAGGAAAATACTTAGCTCGCAAAATGGTGGCACACAATGAATCTGGGTTCTCAAGGAGACGCCAAGCTTGTTTAGCCAACATCGCCAAATTAAAACAATGAATGTCACGAAAACCCATTCCACCTTGGCTTTTTGGGACACACATTTTCCACCACGCCATCCAATGCATCCTTCTCTGGTTGTCGTCATCAGCCCACCAAAAATGTGACATCTCGTCAGTTATTCCTTTACAATTTTTTTTAGGAATTTTAAAGACCGACATAGCATAAGTTGGGATAGCTTGAACAACAGACTTGAGAAGAACTTCCTTGCCTCCAGTGGATAAGAGTTTTTCTTTCCATCCGCTAATTCTCATAACAATGCAATCAATCAGATATTGGAAACAATCAGTCTTATCTAACCCCACATGCGCAGGCAGGCCCAGATACTTATCATTGAGAGCTTCGATCATGATATTTAAAATTGAGCAAATTTGTTCTCTAATGTCCCCACTCGTATTTGGGCTAAAAAATATGCTAGATTTTTCAACGCTCACCATTTGTCCAGACGCAGCACAATATAAGTCCAAAATTGATTTAAGTGTCTCCATATTTTGTTGATTAGCTTTCATGAGGATTAATGAGTCATCCGCAAAAAGGAGATTTGTGATAGTAGGGGCCTCTCTACAAACCTTGACTCCTGAAATGTTCCCAATCTCCTCCGCATGCGCCAAGAGAGCAGTAAGGCCCTCCGTGCATAATAAGAAAAGGTAGGGAGATAATGGATCACCTTGTCTTAAGCCCCTAGTAGGCTTGAAACTTTCAGTTTCTTCATCATTAATCCGTACCCTATACTCAACAGTAGAGACACATTTCATAATAAGATTTAACCATCTCTCCTGGAAACCGAGTTTCAACATAATTCCCTTCAAAAAAGGCCATTCGACTCGATCGTAAGCTTTGTGCATATGAAGCTTGATAGCGCATAAACCCTCTTTTCCCACCCTCTTATTTTTAATAGTATGAAAGCTCTCATAAGCCACTAAAACATTGTCTGTAATCAATCTACCAGGCACAAAAGCACTTTGGGTTGGGCTGATAATATCAGGTAGTAAAACCTTCAAACGCGCCGACAACATTTTGGAGATAATTTTGTATACCACATTGCAAAGACTGATAGGTCTAAACTGGGTTACCTTCTCGGGTGAGTTGACCTTGGGAATCAACACAATCGCAGTATCATTCCAACCCGGTGGAATTGTACAAGTATTCACTGCTTTCAAGACCTTATCCACCAAATCATCCCCTAGCATGGGCCAAAATCTTTTATAAAAAATAGCATGAAGACCATCTGGCCCCGGAGCCTTTAAATCGCCAATATCAAAAAGAGCCTTACGAACATCATCAGCAGTATAAGGGGCGAGCAGAGCACTATTCATCTCAGTAGTCACTCTACTCCGGACAAGAGACAAAACTTCCTGATTTGGGTATAAAACCTCCGATGTAAAAAGATTGGAGAAATAAGTCCGAAGATGAAGTTCAATGGGGGAGAGCATGCGGGACTCTTCAATCTTGTCTAGAAAGTTGATCGTGGTGTGGCAGTTTTTGGCCAAAGTGGTGGGGAGACGAAAGCTAGCCGACCACTTCTTGGCCATTTCTCGAGTTCGCTTGAGGCGCAAGGCAAGCATCCCAACCGAACCCCTTCCTAGGTGCCGGGACCCTACGCTGGCCCAGTTTGAAGCCACCCTCTCCCGGAAAGAGGGGTTAGCTAGAAGAGCATTGTTTAACCGGAAGATCGATGGATTTGGGATTTGAGTAGCCGTAGAAAGTTGGATTGGGACGTGGTCCGACGTGGATCGAGTGGAGGAGGTGAGAGCGCTATCTGGGAAGTGTTGGGCCCAGGCCATGTTAACTAATGCACGGTCTAATCGAACTAGAATGGGAGCGTCCTGTTGGTTAGACCAGGTATAGCATCGGTCGAGGAGGGGGAGGTCTTGCAGTCGCATGGATTGAATCGCGTCAGAGAAGAGCATGGCCTCAATCGAGTTGAAGTTTGGGGAAGATTTATCGGAGGGGCGAAGGATTAGGTTAAAGTCGCCAATGATAGCCCAAGGACCGGGAATGTCCTTTTATTTCCTCTCATTTAACTTTCAAAAAGTTTCAAATTTCACTCATTTTCACACAATCAATCATACAAACAATCACAATTATTTAATTAATTTAACATTTCAAAATTTAAATTTTTGGGATGTTACAATTTGTTTTTAGTTCCTTTTTCTTAAAAAGGGCAAAAGCTTTGTGTTTCATTGCATTGATAGAGAAAAGAGTCATTACAAGCCCCAAGAAGGGACAGGCCTGACTTACAACAGCCCAAGCAAGGCCACACCCAACGCACAATACAACGCCCCTAGACCCTAGTCGTAACTTGTTGTTTTTAATTTCTTTCCATGGTAATTAAGAGAAACATTTGTGAGAAAGCTACGTAATAGATCGTCATAATTGCAAACTAAGTAAACGTGAGAATAATTCCACCCTACTACAAAGAAAAAACTACGAGTGTGGACACACGAATGATCTTTCCATCGCAATTCGTGAGACCTTTACATGGTGTGACGATCGAGCGCGAAAGCCAAGCATATGCATGATGCATGCAGGTACAAGGCATCTAGTGCTTTGCTGCTTTTGCAGTAATGGTTGAAACTAGAACAGTGGTTCTTCTTCCTCCGGTCTAAAGTTTAGTCATGATTTTCCTAAGCTAGCTACGCCCTAGCAATAGCTATCTGCGTGTTCATCACTAGAGGTGGTGAAGCTAAAGCACTTTGTTTCCTTCTATTTTCTTCTGAGGGAGAAAAGTGCTTTATTCCACGGCTACCCTAGTCAGTCCGACGTGTTTTCACAGTATTTTTAGTCGAGCAACATGCGTCGATTCGGATCGATGCTGAAAGAGAGCCCTTTTGTTATGTTATTACATCTATAAATATCTAATTATGCCGGTACGCTTACGTAAGAAATTCCGTCTTATATTCCGACACCAGAAAGGAACTCCATGTGTAGTCAGGAAAGGAGAGATCTTATTCACTGCCCGTGCATGTTTGGTACCTATAAACTTAAAAAATGTAAGCTCACTTTCCGCCAGGCAACGGTGAAAACCCCGAGCCAATTGCCAGAACCGCTGCATCAGTGCATTAGAATTGCAATTCTGTAGTGGTTGCCACTAAGCAAGCACAAGGCTGAACAAAGGTAGAAGAGAGAAAAGGCATATTTTTAGAAGGCCCTTCAAGGTGGGAGCTTGACCCTACCTGAATACACAGACTGATCAAATCAAAACCCTCGCGCAAAGGAGCCACGCCCTGCAGTGGCAAGTGCGTGCGTGATGCAGATCTTTCAGTCGACATTTTAATCATCGATCGAAAGAATGTTTGCCACCACAAACATGAGCCAGCTTTCCACCGCGTGCATGCTCATCCATTTTGCATCCACTGTAGGAAATCCAGCAAGTAGTACATATAGTATCCAGCGGCATGTATGCTCATCCATTTTGCATCCACTGTAGGAAATCCAGCAAGTAGTAGTGCATATAGTATCCAGCAGCATTCATGCATGCAAGAAGCAAAGCTAGGTTTAACTATATATACCCCGGCCTGTCGCGATCATGGTTTGTGCTAGATGTGTAAACTGAAACTGCTAGGAGAGGATAAGCTGCTGAAACAAAATCCAGGGGCGAGCCTTGGCCCTTGGGCCATGCGTAAAAGAGGGGGGAAATGCATGCATATACTCCTACTGGTGAATGGTGATTGCTTGCACACGAAGAAAGGCACAGCCTTGCTTTTCCACGTACGCCAATAAGGCCGGTGAGAGGGAAATGCATCTCTATCCAACTAGGGAGAAGAGGGCTAGAATAGCGGGCGGGCGGCCGGGAACAGGAGCAGACAACACATGCGCCCGAAAGAAGGCAAGGCACGCACTGAAATGGAAAAGAAGACGGCCGGACAGCAACTACACGGGATACTGGCTAGCCAGACCACCACCGGACCGATAATGCGATGCGGATGCAGAATCTAAGCACTGATTGCGGTGAGGGGGTCAAAGGTTCGCCGTCCACCCACACCAGATTCTCCACGGAGTCGACACGACGCTCAGAGATTCCGGCCGCATCGATTCGATGCCACCCGGAAACCGTTTCTTTCTCTCTCCCAGTGATATAGCTCCCTAAGAGAGAATCATGGCTAGCTAGCTAGCCACGACTATGGACGGCCAGGGTAGTTTGTTCCTCACCCCGACTCTCTGGCTGGCTGTTGGTACGCGCAGGTCAGGGCCGCATTATCACGGTCATGGGCCTGGCCAGCAGCAGGAACAATGGCCGCCTGTGGACCTAGCTAGCTAGAGAAACGCATGTGGTAATCATGGAGATGGAGAGCACAACAAGATCCGTGGGTTGTGGCTGTCCGCCGTACGCAAGTGAGTGCCACAAGAAGCTTAGCTGATGCTAAAATGCTCGATCGGGCATGCCCGGTCACTCGGTAAGGTTTCTCCGTCGTAATTATTCCGCGTAAAGCAGCAATCAGCTCGTGGCAGACAGATGAACGCCAACGGTCATGGAAGTGAGGAGAGCCGCGAGTGCGCCAGGAGGTGGCGAGCGGACTGATCATTCCATCAGATCAGGAGGAACTAGCTTGTCGATATGATCGCTCCCAGTTTCTGATTTTGATTGGGCCACTCAAAGTGCCACATATATTGCAGCTACACCACTACTGTCTGCAGGGAACTATATATCCTGTTTACATAACTACTCCCTCCCTCCGATCCAAATTAAACTGACGCAGCCTCTATACAATGTCAAATCATCCGAATTAAATGACGCAGCCTCTATACAATGTCAAATGTTGCACATTAAGGCAGGGTGTTTATTCTCATCTATTGTTTATACAAACACACTGACAAGCATCCAAGCAACAATTCTGGTACATGGAAGATTTGCGAATAGCAGCACCACATCTACATTCAGGTAGATATGCACGCTCTAACTTTACAGCTGAAGCAAAGGTGTCCCTCCAAGATAAAAGAAAACCTTCATGTACACATTCACAAACCAACCCAACTGAACAACTTCAACAGAAGAAAGCCCCTTCAGACATTCTACTCCTTCGTCGGAGGTATTGTCGTTTCATTGTCAAGTGGGTTCGGCTCTATAGTCGACGCAACACTCACACATTCAGAGGTGAAAAGTCTTTCTATCATCCTGTTAACGTCCTGTCAAATAAATTCAAGGCATCCTCTTCTCCATTAGGAGTTTGACACCGTTGCCCTGTCAAAAACCTCAGGACAACTATAGCATTCATCTTCTCCTGCCATATCCTTGGTAGAAACCACCAGCGGCATGGTGACGCCGAGCGCCTCCCCTGATCCAACCATCCCAATTGCCCCGCCCACCTGATCTAATACTGCTGCCGGTATTGCTCCCTCCTTGGCCCCAGTTCCCCATTTGTGACGATCCGCCATTCATTTCTTCCTCCTCCCTCTCGTTGTATTCAAGGATCCTCCGCTTAATGTTCTGCTTCTCCTCAAGCTCGGCAGCTTCTTGCTGCTTTGTGCTCTGTACAAGAGAGCAGTCGCCAGGGACGAACATCTGCTTCGTCTGTTGCTTGTGCCCTTTCTTCATTAGCACCTTAACACGCACCTTGCTGCCACCACCAGCATTACCACCCTCTTCATCCACAGTTTCTTCTCCACTCTCTGACTCCACAGCCCTTGCATCCTTTGAACCTTCAAGGACATTCATTGGTACCTTCATGTTCAAACTGGACCTGGAACGCACCTCCGATTTACGTGACTCCAAACTCTCCTGTAGAAGGGCTTTCAGCTCTCGGTCAAAGTCTTCTTGCTCCTTGGGATCAACCTGCACAACCTTTTGCCTAACCTCAACACCCTCATCTTCATCAGAACCAACAGGCATCCCATCGTCCTCATCATCACCTTCGTTCTCCGATGCATCATTTGATTTCTCCTCAGACAGAAGATCTTCTTCATCTTCATGACCACCAATGCTGCCACTATCTGAATAGCTCTCACTATCTGCGCCTTCTCCATGATCCTTACCATTTCCCTCGGCTCCATTCGCTGAACCCCTGCCATCATCATGTGGCTGCCTTTTCTGAGATTCATTGTCCGAGTGCCTTTCACTCTCAGGTTTCTCTACTGAGGCCGCACGCTCGTGTTCTTCGAGTTCAGCTAATGCAGAGTTAAGTTCATCTATTGATGAATATCTGGTCATGTTTGGTCGTAGCTCAGCAAACAAATCCTGAAAGAACATATGGATGAGCTCACTGAAGGATTGTGCAAGTAGAGCTATGGAATATATTTGATTCTACATTAAAACTATCATGTTGACTTTTCTTTTAACTCCTAATACAAAAACAACAGCAATAAAACAGCATTTATTGCCTTATTACAAAAATAATAGGTTCATCTAAGATATTGCCCTGTTTCTTTTGTATAGCATTTACTTTGGAACATGTGCCTTGTGCCTTGCTGCTGCTACAAAAGTCAAGGCTCGACACCATACATTTATCATTGTTTATTTTGTTTTACTCATTCTATTTTTAAAAGATTAATAGCATCCAGAAGCCAAAAGTTTTTGTAGAGTGTTGTTCGACATTCTCTAAGGGCAAAAAACGGCCTAGCGCACTGGTATGAATATTTTGAATGGTTCAGGTCTTTGCTGCCTGGTTGCAAAAGGAATATCAAATATAGCATGCAATACGATAATGTTCGAACACACGTCGTTTGTTATATGTGTGCACTCTTATAATTTTCAACAAGGTGGAGCTGGCTTTCAGAACGAGAGCTGGCTGTCGCCGAGCTCAAACACAAGCAGTGGGCCCCATGTTGTCGCTAGCTCAGTGCTGCTGTGTTCTGTTCTATGAGATATTTTAATCCGTAATTCACCTCATGGGACTTGG
This sequence comes from Aegilops tauschii subsp. strangulata, assembly GCF_002575655.3. Taxonomy (NCBI): domain Eukaryota; kingdom Viridiplantae; phylum Streptophyta; class Magnoliopsida; order Poales; family Poaceae; genus Aegilops; species Aegilops tauschii. The sequence goes on from NC_053040.3 coordinate 329,797,160, forward strand.
GAGGTCTTTTTCGCTACTTAAACATTTGAGCTATCTTTCATCAGCTAGTTGTGGGAGTGGGATAGATGGTTGATAGAGACTTGTTAAGTATTGGTTATGTGCTAGCCTGGGTTGAGACAGTCAGGTTTTAGCTCAGTAAAATCCGTTTTGCCGCTGTTTTTCAATGAAAAATAAGGTTTCAGCAATATGGGTATACTAATTTAGTTCCTCCTATTCCTTCTTTTTGGATTAGCTCCACCAATTCAGAAAAAGCAAAGTCACAAAGGAGCAAGATCCACATGGTTCCTGATTCTCAGAAACAAAAGGGTTGCATCATCTACTAGGTATAAAGTTGTAACCTATATTTGACTATCAAGAAGTCCACTGATCTTCATAAGCATGATGATATTTATAAGCATGCAACATTGTGAATGTAAAAATGCAAGTCCTGAATATTCTCCTATCGGTAAGTGCATGGATCTTCAGATGCCCGTCAAAAATATATTCAACTATCAACAGCTCGACTGATCTTCAGATGCACGTCGAAAACATTCCTTTGGTTAACTATTACAAATGTGAATGCTATGATTGCTACAGTAAAGTCTTTTGACTCGAAGGATCGAGTCTTTCTTTCTCATTATCAAATGTAGAACCTACAAGATAGGAACTTTGCTTCGGTAGACACCCCCTAGAAAAGTTTATGGATTTCGATGCAGATTAAAGATGGAGATTAGAAGGTATCCCTTTAATAAAAAAGGATAATATAGTCTTTTGTATCCAAATCAGTCTATCCAATACGTTTGATCTGGAGGCTAATATGGTGATAGCCTTTTTAAGTAACTTTAAGATTCATGCAAACTTTTAGGACCCGAATATCCAGCAACGTCAGATTTTTAGACATGGCAAATCAAACGTTTTTCATGGCAAATTATGTTCGTCGAGGATGGCAAGTTTAGTTGGCGAGCATGGTAAATCCGTCTCAGTTCAATTTTTTTCCAGGAAATTGCCGTGCTGCGCAAGCGAGAGCTACATGCACCGGGCTGCCCAAAGTGGTCGGACCCTTCCCCGGACCCTGCGCAAGCGGGAGCTACATGCACCGGGCTGCCCTAAATTGCCGTGCTTGCAAACTAAATTTGCCATACTCGTGTCAATATAAATTGCCATGTCTAAAAATCTGACATCAGACTTTTAGCATTTTCGAATTTTAACAGGGGGGGTATCAAGGCAGAAAAATAAATATTCTTGTCTACCAACAATAGAAATTTAACTGTATCCTTTTTTTGCAAAAAGAAATTTAACTGTATCCATATTAGAGGGAATGGTTATTTCTTTACTTTATAGCTCAGCAATTATCACTGTTAAAAATCTCGTCCGATTTAATCAGCCAGTTAACCAATTTATCGGCCGATTCACCTATTAATCCCCTACTCGCCAGTGCAGTTACCAGTTAACGATTTCCTGAACATTGGCATTTATAATGGAGTAAGCTCACAGAATATTTATGCATGTTGGCAAACTGTTCACACGAGAAAGGAACTAACAGAAGTATTTATGCATGTTGTGAAGTTATACATGAGAAAGAAACTAACCTGAATGTCAAACTCTATGTCAAGTGGTAAGGGGCCTTTCATAATAATGTATCTTTGAAAATGTAGCAAGAACTTGTCAAGCTTTCTTTTGGATGAGCCTCTAGTGAAATAGTGGCCACAAGTCTGCAGAAGTGTTATGATCAACCTGATCCTGAAGCAATCTTCTGGTGGATCCAACACATCTTGCTGTGCAAGAAAGAAATAGAGAGTGATCATTCTCAGACATGCGCTTGCAATAAGTAATATGATAAAAAAGAGGAAATTAAGGTTAATGTCATCAAATTTCTAGGGTGCAAATAGGTATCACACATAAGAAATAATTTAACAGTTCTTTATAATTGACAATTTTAGATTGTGCCGTACATAACATGCAATCACCTTTTGCACTTTGATTTGAGCACTAAATCAACATGACATTTAGTAAAAATTGATGCCACTTTTAGTATTCTAGCACTATTAAAATACAACATCAAATATAAATGTCTTAGCCAGGAAAGGAGACAAGTTTGCTGTGAATAGTTTTTCTCATTTTTTGTACCCTTAAAAAAGAATGGATTTGAACTTAAAATTTTACACATAGACACACTAATTTGAGAAGTGCATTTAGAAACCTTTGGGGGAAATGATTTTGGTGTCTGAACCAAAAGCAATTACATGAAGGGTAACTGCAGAGGATATGCCGACTTATAGCCAAACCCAATAAATCTAAGTAACACTTCTATCAACATCTAAAATTATTACGAGAATCACACAAGTCTTCACATGCCAGCATCTGAACCACATTTCAACGATGATAAGGAATAGCACCGGAAAATGAATTAAGGTTAGCAAGGATGTAAGTGCTTACTTCATAAGTCCCATGACCAAACATAATGATAAGGTATAATGTCTCAAATACAACTGAGGAGTCAATATGCTTGTAGCTGTACAGCTCCCCAAGAAATCGCATGTGTGCAAGTCGTCTTTGTTGCATCGCATAGTCATTCAACTCCAACCCAACCCTTATCTCTTCTAAAACCTAAATCAAATTAGATAAATAAAATTAACTCAATTGGATGCTAGCTGATTGCACCTTCTCCAAAATAAACTAAATACAGCCATTCTCGTAGGTCAATAGGTACTCTCGAAAATAGGTAACTTTGCCTGCCATCGACATGTGAGTTTGTCACATATATGCTTGTGCAATGAATGTAAATTATGTCAACCAGATTTTTCTTTTGGTATCAAAAACATCATTTAAGGTATCAATTATAGGAACTGACCTCATCTACCACTGCAACAGCAAAGTCATCATGATAACGGCTAAGCCCAGCAGTGAGAAGAGCAATCAGGTGAACTTGGCTGTACTTTCCCTTGTGAACCTTTAGAAAGCACTTTACAAGGTATTGCTGGCACTCTACCCAAGGTAGCTTTCGTAACTGGCGAAGAACATGCTCAACACTTGATTTGTCGAGATCTGAGAAAAGCAGCTTCCTTATGTACTGCATAGGAAGAAGCAGCATTGTTCATTATTGCACTCCATAGATAAGTGAATTTAAAGGATCAGAGAAACAGAAATGGTCAGAGAAGAAGTAAAATCTTACTTGATACAAAGGTGGGCGAACTTTTGAAACTCTCGCAGATCTTTCAGGTGGTTTACAAAGGTAGTAGGCATTTTCTACAAGTGTACTGTGGCGCGGATCCAGATTCTTAACATTTTTCAATCGCATCAGTATCTCCAGCATGTTAGCCATGCGGATTGTAGTTTCAGGTGAACGATATAAAAAACGTCCGCATGTCTCAAGAAGGTTGCAGGCCACGTCAATATTATGATGACTGAAATCATCTAGGCACGCCTGCAACATTAAACAATAAGCTTTCTCTAAGCAACAGGTGGAAGTGCAAAAAGCCTAGAAATTACTACTCCATGTATAAGACAATACCTTCAAACAACTAAAAACAAGAGCCGCTGGTGCAATTTTGAATTTGCACAATTCTCCAATAAATCTTATATTCTTTATTTTTGTTTCAATGTTGATCTGATCCTGTAAACAGAACAGAGAAGAATAGTTAGTCACAGTACATCAGTTTATGTAGATATCCTGTCCCCCTGGATTTAAACTCCAAGATTCTCCTAATTTAAAGGATGTGGGGGAGGTCCTGGAGTTGTTTGATCCATGAATTACTGTTTATAATGATGTTAGTATCTTAGCTTAGATTCTAGACATAACAATAAATCGCAAATATTGTCAGGGATAGAAAGACAAATCAGTATGATATGAAACAAGAACTTAGCAATGAGAAGAAAAAAAAGCAAAGAAACTAAGAGTTACTATGATCATACCTTTTTATTTATTAAGAAGTTGAACTCCTCTTCAAGCATGGGGAGAAGCATAGTAGGGACATCTTTCATACATGATGACAATGTGGCAATCATTCGAGAATAATAAGGTAAAAGCTCCAGAGAAGTCCTTGGAACACTGAATAAGGCCCGCACAAGTTTTTTCCGGCTTGCTTTAGAATTCAGGTAGCAAAACTCAACCTGGAGAAACCAAAGTAGCTTGAGAATGATAATGAGCCTCTGTGAAAAGGACAGACAATACAGCAGGAGTAAATACCGTCAATTGATCAATAAGATCACGGCTCACACATCCTGGCAACCTCTGTAGCAGGTTGTCCAAACTTCCACCATCCAAGGCTCTTACTTTCTCTTTATCTTTTTCAGTTTTCCTGTCCAAATCCTTCTCTTTCGATTTTTCTGCCTCTTTTCCCTTGTCCTTTTCTTTTTCTTCACTATCTTTCGCTACATCATCTGCCTTTCCCTCAAGTTGATCTTCAGTGGCAGAAGAAGTCTGAGCATTATCATGCACTTCAGTCTCTTGTTCCGCATTCGACTCCTTCAAAAAGAAGATGCATACAATGATTTACTGCTGAACCCAAAGAAAAGAATAATGCTTACCAAAAGAAAATAGAAATTACCTTTACACCACTTCAAAAACAAGCTATATGTTATTCATACTTACTATCCAGAAGAAATGAGAAGAGGATGTACTCAAAATGTCAGACAATTATCCAAAAAGGAAAAGATCAGTTCTTAACTGCTGATATGTTGCAAACAAGCAATATAATCACAGAATGACATATGGAATCTAACAATCCAGTTTACACCGCTTCAAAAACAATTCAGTTTATAAAAGAAAGAAAGGTATTATAAAATCTTCTCGGACAGTGCCAAGTGAACTGGCAGAATGAACTGCTTTTAAGGTATCAGAATCTTACACTAGATTGTTCACGGCCCTTAGCATGTTGCTCATTCAACTTCTGTTCAGCCTCTCCCAATAAGACAGCAGGTACAAATGCTCTGCTCAGAAAGTAGACTATGTAGTTTCAGAAGAAGAATTTGTAAAATAACATAGTTGGCAAGCTAGAGAATTGGCGATAAAATGAAGAGGAACCTTAGATCAGGTAAAGATTCATAAAAAGTCTTGGTATCGTCATCATCCCAAATAGGTTCCAGCACAGATGGTTCTTTTCCCGAAGAGGGGGTGACATCAGTTCCAGTAGTAACCCTTGTTGTATTCCCATCATCTGGCATCACCGGAGGCTGCAAGTCAATAGCTTCAGCTAACCTGCAAAGGAAAAGGTTGCAGATCCTCATTAATCATACATAAATAGTAAATACATATTCGAACGAAAAAATTGGCATACTATTAGGCAAAGCATTAACAATTATTCATTTCTAACACATCTAAAAGATACAGCTAACTGAACATCTATGGTCTTTTGCAAAGCTGAACATAAAATAGTATTAGCTTTAAATTAGTCGAGATGTGTCCTCATTTGCTTAATACTTGTTTTCAGTTTTTCAGGTCTTTCCTTAGAAGGAAATATGAACTAGGAAGAAAATATTGTTTGAATTTTCATAAAGAAAGAACCGATAGTAGACTACAGAATCAAAAGGAAATCTCCGCTGAACTTCTCAGGTACGTATGAGGGAAGCCGACCCTATCAACACAGCTAATGTTGTCTCCTAGTTGTAGTAAGCATGGATGACTCCCGTTTTAGTAAATACAATATTCCCATATAACCATATTATTTTGTTACATTATCAAGGATATAGGGCATGAGAGGTAAGAACCCAGTGGTGGCATAGTATTGCTGGAACAACAAATTCAGCTAGTAAATTACAAGGGTCAGACATGTGCTTATGTGTTCTATAACCATACATCCTTAGGAAAAGGGCATATGCCACAGTGTTCAACCTACAAATACCAGAACTAGACAAACTGCAAATTATGCTGCTACGAGTAAACACAGAGAGGTTAATAATAGCATTCTCGAATAGATACTCACGAGGATACACCACGTAGTAACTGATCAAAAGACTTTCGGAGCTTCTCATATGAAGCTGTGTTCTCATCACTTAATTCACCTTTGGCACTTAAAACTTTTGCATTCTCTGCCTCCATCAGACGAAGAGACTGGATATGGTTGCGTACATGCACAGAGATATCAGAAGATAGTTAAAGGATAACAAATAGAAAAGTACAAAGTAGTAAACAGAAAGGGTGTAGTAGTTACCGCATTTTCTGATTGTAGTAGTTCAGACACAGCATCATAGTAAGAGTTCAAGGCTTTCTTGAAGAATTTCTTCTGATCAGCAGTAACATTTAAGTCCTTAAAGAACTGCATCAATCAACATTTTATAGGTAGGTTAGCTCAGTATGGGCACTGAAACATATCAGTCTTCTGACCAATAGGTGGCATATAAGTGCAGGAATGGTGCACTGGTAGACTCCTGAGAATAGTATATAGAACAGCATAGGATGGTGAGCGCAGGCACATTTATCACTCATACTTTCATGCATGCAGGTCCATCCCATGCTTAGGCTTGTGCACCAATGAATCAATTAAAGTACCTGAGGTTCCCAACCATTTTTCACTTAAGGCAGCCATCTGCTTTTTAAAAGCCTAATCTGTGTTAGCCCACTTTGCCATTAGTTGGAGACTCATCAATTTAAGTGTTCACTGATCATTTTTAAAGGCTGCAAACATTATGTGCACTTACTCAAAACAAAATACAAATGTAACTTTGGGCTAAAGGATGTGCCTAGAACTCAGTAAGAGCAGCTAGCTCTACTTATTACAGTTGAAGTCAAATGTCATGATCATTTTTACTGAGACCATTTTATACCTAATTAAATTATTTTGGCACTTCAATCTCTTACCTCATCATAAGATTCATGACCATGAGACCGTAACCCTATAAATAACCTCCCTTGACGAACAAAGGAAGAGAGAAGAGACAGATTTGTCTGAGTTGCTTCCCGGTCCTTCAAATGCTCCAGTGATGTAAGATCTTTTATAATGTTTACAAAGATACTAGCATCTTCAACTATTCCAACAAAGTACAGTTCAATCAGTAGTTTCAGGGTGCTTCTCTTCTTCATAGCTCTTGAGTTTTTGTCTGTATCCAAATCATCTCCAGATTTACCAGGCACGAAGACCTTCAGTAAACCTTGTATAAGGCAAGGAGAGAAGTCCTTGTATCTTTGATGAAGCAATGAGCAAACCTACATTACATTGCTAGAAGGGTTATAAAACACATAAAGCCACATAGAAGTGATGTATTTGGAACTTGACATGTTCATCATCAAATAAACCTCAAATTCTAAAGTGCCGTGATGAAGCCATGTAACAGCAAGATCACAATAAGCCAAAAAAAAACTGAAAACATATGTGTTGAATGAGTGGCTCATGTACTACTGGCCCAGGAGCCCCAGGCCCACACCAGAGTGGTGGCTGACCTAGTTCAGGTAGAGCTCCAGGCAACAGAGAAGAGAGCCGCCAGAACCATCGAGCTACAGTGTGTTGAGCTCCTCACCCGTTCCACATGGTATCAAAGGACAGGGCGGCAGAGGAGGCAGAGCGATCAGCGGGGCTATTCTGCCACGCGGTGGCGGCGGTGCTGGCCTCGGCTGACACGGCAGAGGAGGCACACCCGGCGGAGGTCGCAAGGGAGGACGCGGTGCGGCTGCGCGCGCTGCAGCAGTGGAAGGAGGCTGTGCACGTCGTTGAGCTCGACGGACTCATCCAGAGGGTGTTGCAGGAGCTGCCGCCGCGGCCGGCCGTGGAGGAGGTTGAGGCGGCGCGGCTTGGGCGGCACGCGCAGGCCACCGAGGTGGCGACGGCGATGGTGGCGGCCATGGTGCGGGAGCCAGCAACGGCCAGGCTGCTAGAGAAGGCACGGCTGCCAGGTGCTGGTGCTGCTGCTGAGGTGGTGCACGCAGCTGGCGCTACTACTGGGTGCCGGTGCTGCTGTAGGAAGAGGGGCGGGAGGCGCTGTTGAGGGTGCTGCTGGAACTGCTATTGCTGAAACTGTTTTGTTGCTGCTGCTGCTGCAATAGCCGCAGGTGCTCAGGCTGCTGCGTGCGGCTGTTCGAGGAGGAAAGGAGGGACTAGCTGCTGCGTGTGGCTGCCTGGGAGGAAGATGGCAGGTGGTGAGGTCGTGGATATGTTCAATAACTTGGCGGTGGAGGATTCGGTGAGGCCGGATGATGGATGTTCGTGTGAAGTAGAGGTCATCGAGGAGGAGAGGACTGTCGTGGCTAGCAAGGAAGTAGAGGAAACGGGTAGAGGACCGGCAGCGACTGTTGCTACCGCTGAATACCAAGCAGCACCAAGTTCGGCTCATTTTATCTGTACAAATGAAGGTGACACTGAAAAGGCCACAATTGATGCTCACAGAACTGATCCGGAGTGGGTTCTAGACTCTGGTGCTTCTGAACATGTTGCAGGTGACTTCAGGGAATTTGAGTCACACGATCAGCTCGCTCCCTCTCAAAGTGACACGATGTGTACTGCTGACGGAACATCGCAGCCTAGCAAGCACTGGCGGAGCTAGGTTAAATCTTTTGTGTGTGTGTGTGTGTGGGGGGGGGGGGGGGGGGGGGGGCAGACAGAAAATATAGATGTTTGGGGGGCCAAAAGTCTATATTTTTTCTAATCTTTCCTTCCATTTTTTTTCTTTCACATATTTTACTCAGGCTGGGGGGGCCTGGCCCCTGCAGCACACAACATAGCTCCGCCTGTGCTAGTAAGGGTATTGGGACAGTTCAATGTACACCTGCTATTAAGTTATCTTCAGTCCTACATGTGCCAGCTTTCCTGGTCAATATGCTGTCTATGAGTGCTCTGATCGACTAGGTGGACTGTAGGATAACACACTTGACAGAGGACTGTGCTTGATTCAGGACAGGCTGACTGGAAGGGGGATGGGGACTGGAAAAAGGCGTAGGGGGCTGTCGTTCAGGGACCGTGAGGGGCTTGGTCAGATTGGCAGCTTTGTGTTTGTGGCAATTGTGGGAGAAAAGGAATCCTTGGTGACGAAACATCACTGTAGAATGGGGCATGTATTGTTTGATAAAACGTACAAGTTATTTCCTGATGTAATGAATGGAGTAGATAAGAACAAGCTGAAATGTAATGTGTGTGAGTTTGGAAAACACACGAGGACGTCTTATGTGAGTAAGGGACTTGGGAGTATATCCCCATTCATGCTTATTCACTCGGATGTGTGGACAAGTCATGTGGTGTCGGTTAGTGGTGCAAAGTATTTTGTGACCTTTATTGACTGCCACTCACGTATGACATGGGTCTATTTGATGCGTCACAAGGATGAAACTTTCCAATGCTTCAAGAATTTCTACGCCTATGTGAAAAATCACTTCAATGTTCAGGTACAAATGATAATAACTGATAATGGCACTGAGTATGTGAACAAAGTGTTTGGGACTTTCTTATCATAGAAAAGGATTTTGCATCAAACCTCGTGTACTCACACTCCTCAGAATGGAGTGGCAGAAAGGAAGAATCGACATATTGTAGAGGTTGCTCGATAGCTGATGTTCACTATGAATGTGCTGAAGTTCTTGTGGAGTGAAGCTGTGATGACCGCGACATACCTGATCAATCACACATCATCGAGAGTACTGGGTATGAAGTTATCTCATGAGCTACTACTGGGAAAGAATGATTTCTAGGTTCCTCCCAAGTTGTTCAGTTGTCTGCTTTGCCAGGGATCACAGGCCATCTGTGGGCAAACTGGATCCACAGGCTGTCAAGTGTAACTTCATTGGGTGTTCTTCTGGGCAGCGAGGCAACAAGTGTTGGAGACTTGGAGTCCTTCTGAACGGAGGACATTTGTGAGCATGGATGTCACCTTCAGGGAATCCGAACCATTTTATGGTGAGAAAACTGGTCTTAGTGGCTTATTTCAGTCTTGACCATACCCAGACTGAAGATGGGGAGAGTGACGGTCGCTGTGGTGGTGCTGATTCAGTGTTGCAGCAACTAATTGAGGGTGATATTCTGGTACAGCGAAGCGAGCAGCAGTCTCAGCAATTGATAACACCACCGAGCTAAGGACCGGTTTGTGACTGATGGGGTGCCCAGCCAGGCAGGCAGTGCTCCTGCCTGGATTGGTAGTTTGCCGAGGTGGACAGCAGAACAAGAGGAGCAGCTCAAGGTGTATTCGAGGAAGTGAGGTGATGGTGTTGCACATCAGGGGGTAGCAACTAGATCAGCCACAGCCTAAGTGTATTCCCGGAGGCGAGGTGATGGTGTTGCACATCATGGGGAGCAACTAGATCAGCCACAGGCGGAACAACAGGGTAGTACTGATGTGATTTCAAGCTCCTCTGATGGGGATCAGGCTGAACATGAGTCAGTGGCTACAGAAGGGTTAATTGATTTGCCAATTACTTTGAGATAAGGTATTCGAGCAAAAGCAGGGATACCAGAGGAACGATATGGGTTCGATGCCAGTGATATTGGAAAATGTCTCCTATGAATCATTATCTCCAGCCTACAAAGTATTTGTTGCTTCTCTTCAGTCTGTGTCAATTCCGACTAAAAGTAAGAACAAAGGAGGACTAAAAATGGTGCATGGTCATGGTGGAGGAGCTGGAGGCTTTTTGCAAGAACAAGACATGGGTACTAACACCTCTTCCAACAGGAAAGAAGGTAGTCAGCTGCAAGTGGGTATACATTCTGAAGCAGAATGTAAAAGGAAAGATTGATAGGTACAAAACAAGGCTTGTGGCGGGGGGTACAGCCAGACCTACGGCATTGACTATGATGAGACCTTTGCTCCATTAGCAAAGATGAACACTGAGGATTCTGATCTCCTGCGCTACGAATTTCGGGTGGTCTTCACATCAACTTGATGTGAAGAATGCTTCTTGCATAGGGACCTGCAGGAGGAGGTCTACATGGAGATCCCACCTAGGTTCTCTAGGTCTGAGACTGCTGGCAGGGTATGCGGGTTAAAGAAAGCTCTTTATGGTTTGAAACAGTCCCCGAGAGCATGGTTCAACAAGTTCAGACGTGTTGTATGTAATATGGGATATGGGCGGTGTAATGGTGATCATACACTATTCTACATACATGGAATAGGGAAAATCACTATACTTGCGTATATGTGGATGATATTATTATCACAGAGGATGACAAATAAGAAATTACAAGAATGAAAGAGTGTTTCGGTAAGGCCTTCGAAGTCAAAGATCTGGGCCGACTCAAATACTTCACGGGAACAGAGTGGCCAGGTCTGCCAAGGGGATTGCGCTATCACCGAGGAAGTATACTTTAGATCTGTTAAGCGATGTAGGAATGCTAGGATGTCGGACAGCCTCAACACCAATTGATCAAAACCACAAAGTGATAGCTCAGTCAGGAGAGTCAGTAGATTAGGAGAGATATCAAAGATTAGTTGGGAGGTTGTTGTACTAATTTCATACACGCCCTGACATTGCTTTTGCAGTAAGTGTGGTAAGCAGATACATGCATGAACTTAGGAGTGATCATCTTGAAGCGGTGTACAAAATTCTGAGGTACTTGAAGTAACAGGAAGTAACGGGTTGTTGTGTCCAGGTCGACTGTAGAGGCTCAATATAGAGCTATGGCTCAAGGGCTAAGTGAGATGTTGTGGACAAGAAATTTATTAGAAGAATTGAAGATATTGAAGGCTAGTTGTGTGAATGTGTGGTGTGATAACAAATCAGCAATCAGCATAGCAAACAATCCAGTGCAGCATGATAGAACATGCGAGATAGAGCTAGATGCTGGGATCATCAAGATAGAGCATGCGAGTTCAGGACAACAGATTGCAGACTTCTTGACTAAAGGATTGGAGACTAAAGAATGCAATACGTGTGACAAGATGGGAATGATAGATATCTATCGCCCCTCTTGAGGGGGAGTGCTAAATGGGTGACCCATGTACTGCTGACCCAGGAGGCCCAGGCCCATATCAGGTCGAGCTCCAGGCAACAGAGAAGAGAGTCGCCGGAATGTTCAAGCTACAGTGTGGTGAGCTCTTTCCATTCCACAATATGCAACAGCACGACGTTGACCAATAAGTCCAAATGAAATGACTGAGAACATATGCAGCAACACGGTGTAAAAGATATCACTAAAGCAGGAACATGTCCTATTATGTAACCCAGAGGCTTGAAACAGACAAGTCTAATAAACAAAAGATCTTGCTCAAGCACAGAGGCCGGCTCTATGACACAGGCATATTTGCTTATGTACTGAGGCGAATGCACATTACTATCATCAATTACCTGAACTGCAGCTTGTATATCAGCAGAACGAAGTTTAGCCTCGCAAATATAAGAAACTGCTTCACTGACAAATTTGCTCAAGTTCACACTTTTCAACTCATCCATTAATCCATCCTTTTGTTCATCATTTATTGTTTTGAGCTTCTTTATGACTGTTGTATTTCGTTTAATACTTGAGTCAAGAGTCCTCAGGTAGTTTGCATCTGAAATTAATGAATAATGTCAGATCATAATGTTGCCGCAGAAACATGTGCATGACTTGTCAAGATCAGAAATTGTCTACTCAAAATTATAAATATTAATCTGAAGAACCAAGAATGGAATGAAATTAAGTAAAAGGGAAAAACTTGACTATGAAAATGGAGCAGCTGAGTAACTACTAGCTTATTTTTATTGCTATAAGGCTCAAAAAGCTATGCATATAAACTACAGAGATTTTCTGATGCCCCATCTGCAACAGAAGCTCATACTGAGATGTTTGTTGTAGAGGAAATTAGAACCAAAAAATAACAAAATTAACATGTGATCAAATAAGAATAGCGAAGCTAATAGATGATACACATAAATTATACAAGTTGTAAGAGTGAGATTGGGGGAACAACTTCCTTTATCAACATGGCTGAAAGGCAAGTAGAGAGGAAACAAAATAGGCTTGTTCAACCTGGGACTGAGATGCAGTTATATTACTTAATTTAGTCGTGTTCTACCTATAATATACATATACATATGCATCTGCATTGGACATAAATTCACACAGTTCCTCCTACGTCCATATGCCTTTGAAGTTGCAATGAACGCGTTTTGGTTCCGTACCCCACCCACCCCCCCCACCCGCGCGCGCGTGCGCGCACACACACAAAAAAAGGTATTTTTGTCCTTTCATTGTAATTGAAACGGTTGGGTAACCACCCAATGGGGTATCTTTGCGATCCTGCCACCAGAACGGCCATTGCGACCATGGTTCTCAAGTCGCGCGACTAGTCGACGAGTCGCAAAAAAATGTCGACTCATGACTCGAGTCGCAACTGCAGGCTCGACTTTTTCCAAGTCGCTACCCCAGAACAACTCATCGTCTCCAAAACCATGATTGCGACGCTGCCGCTGGGATCCACGTGTGTCGTCTAGGACTGGGTCACTGGGATCGAGTGAATGCAAAAAAAATATGTAAACATAAATACGGCTGGGCGTGCCAGGCTGCAGCGACGCAAGCGCTTGGCCAGCAGCCGACCGCATGCTCCTCAACATCCCAGGCGAGCGTCCCGGACATAGGCAATCTCACGAGCGTCATGGCGGAGGGCTTTAAGTAGGCTGCGTGTCCGACGGCAGCAACCTACACTCCTACAGACACCGAGGCAAGAACGGCGAGTGGCCTGGCTCTCCGATGCCTACCACCAGGGAAGGCCGTGGGGCATTTGTGTCATGCCTCACGCGGCAAGCCAGATGATGCAAACACACATCCCAGGGTCCATAGTGCGTCCCGGACCACGCGGTCAGCCACGCGGCGAGGCCATGGGCGTCATGAATGGCGGCAGCTGCGCGCATGGCAGAGTCCGTGCCGACAGTGAATCCGGAGACCATCGTGAGGCCACGGCCCACGGGCGCCATGGATAATGTCAAAGCCAATGTAGGCATCGTGGACGACGCCAATGGCGACGAAGCATGTTGTATTTAGATCAGCGGTGGATTTGGGAGAGGAATACCCGTGGGCAATCAAACGGATGATCAGGCTTTCCATATATATAATATTTTCATGTAACAAAATGCCCCTTTTTAACAAAGGGGTAAGTTCTAAGCTCCGTCGTCGATTTGCCTCGAAAACTGTATTTTAAAGGAGGGTGTAGCGAAGCGCAACCGGTATTGAACAGCCTCATCCTACTCACCCTCTTCATGCACATTAAATTGCCCTTAAGCAGAGCTTCGTGGACAACTTGCAGTTGGTTTGTTGTGCTGTGCTCCGTTGTGCCATCTAGTTAGTTATAGAGTCTCAATACATACTAACTGGGTAATTTTTTGCTATCATGGTTATAAAAGAAGATAGTTTAAACTAATTGCCTTATCCAGAAGCAGGGATAGAGAAGTGCTTCTAGGAATCCAACACAATGTCAAAAGGAACCTTGGTTTACTATAATAGTCTTGAACACTACTACATAGGGCTCGAGACATAATTTAATTGGTAGTTTGGTACGGCACTGGTTTAGCAATTGAAGTGCAAGGAGACAATGGCAGGAAACTCAGTGTCTGCAACATCTACACTATCACTCAAGAATATAGTACTCAACTGCTAACAAGAATAAGAACAAAGAATGTTTGTGGCACTTCACTTGACCTCTTTTGTGCAGTGCACGTGCTATACATCTATATGACTTTAAGCAAATGAATTTCACGTGTTCAAATGGAACAGAACTTGCTTGGGCATGTAAAATACTTTGTTCCTGCCAGTCAATACAACGAGACGCAAAGCCTTTGCACTTTCTCAAACAAAACAAAAAAATAAAACGTAACTTTCATCACAACTTCTATGGAATGGCCATTAATGGGAGAAAACGATGACTACCTGGTCTCTCAGGATTTTGATTGTTTCGGCGAAGGGCAATCTTTTGATCCATTAGTCTTTTGTATTCTTCAATGCGAGCCTCCTGCACAAAGTGACTTGCAAAGTAAGAAAGCTAAGATACCAAATGTAAAGAATCACATGAGTTGTGAATCTTCGAATAAGATCTGTCACAAAACCCTAGGAAACATACCACCAGAACTGTACTAAAAATCCAATTTGAAGAAACAATTTCGAGTTATAGAAACTGGAAACCTACAAGTAGCAACGTAGCAATTGTGTGTGCAGTGCTAAGTAAACTGCGTTTCACGGCGTAGATAATTTCTGTTGGTAAATAACAACCTCGCCAAATCTCAATGCTAATCAGAGGTTCCTCGCAAAAGATATTGCTGGCAGTGGCGTGTCAGGATTACCTCATCTTCCTGTTTGCTTTGGCGCGCATCGTCATCCTGTTTAGTGTCTGTGAGGTTCTCGGTCTGACTGCTCTCCATTTTTATTCACAGCTACGACGAGACGGGGACAGGGGCGGATCTAGATGGTGCGCCGGGTATGCACCTGCAAAGCCAGAAGTTATGAAGGTCGGTTGGATTTAACCAATCGCTGGATGAAAACAACCTCGTACCTCAAAACTCAATGGGCAGAGACTGTGGACGGGGTGGAGACGCGATGTCCCCTCGAGGAAGAACGGGAACGGCGATGGCAGCGACGCGCGTGAGAGGCCGGGGTGTCGGAGGTGGGAGAAGGCGTCGGGGAGGGGGGGGGGGGGGGGGGGGGGGGGCGTGGGACTGAGCCGTCGGGTGTGAGGCGGAGCGGGATTGAGGCGTCGGCGGTGACGCTGAGGTACGGCACGGCGGCAGCTGCAGAAGAGATTTGGAGCCGCGTTGCTAGGTAATGACTCCGGGCGAAGAGAAATGGCATCAGAAGAGTATTACGCTAACTGTAAACTGTTTTTGTTTGCAGCAAGTCATTTGCTTATGCACCTGACTCACTCCGTCCGGAGGTTCTAAATACTGATTCCAGATTATTATTATCATTATTTTCTAAAAAGATAACCTCGCATAACTGACCTACATTGATCTGAACCCTGTTTTTTTTTTCGGGTGATCTGAACTCTGTTTAGCTCGACAAAATTGCCTGATTTGCTTGCCGAGCCCTAAAGCACACCCGTGCAAAAAAATCATTTAGATGAAAAAAAAAGCCTCCAGCAGCAGCCCTATAGTTATATTATATAGTGTCGAAAAAGTTTAGGTCCTGCCCAAAAAACTGCTACAAGTGATGCATATTTGCATCACCGCTAGCCGCCGACGCAAAACCAGAAATGACGCGACAAGAGCCCCAACCGTTGAAACTGAAAGTTGTTGTCACCGAATCGCCTCCAGCCACGACTGCTGCCAACAACTAATACGTCGTGGAAGGCATCTCCGACGCGACCACCGCAGGCCACCAGTTCATCATGGAACGCATCTCCAACTCGACCACCAACGCCGCCGACCTCCCTGTTGCCCTCGTTGCACCCACAATCGTCCCACCTGTGGTTCTCGGCGGTAGTGCAACAAGATGAAGGTCATCCACTGGCAAGCTTGTGCCATCACGAACCGTCGTCGTAGTCATCGGGGATGCGCCTAAGGACCCCATCGTCGCCGCTAAGGCTCCGGCGTACGCGAAGAAGGTCATCGGGAAGAGGTCGCCACAGGAACCATCGGGCATGGTTAAGAAGAAGACAACAGCGACGACCCTGCCGCCACCGATCCCTTCCACGACGGCAGTGGCTCCTCCGGCACCGCTTGGGGCCTCTTCCCCTCCCCTCCCATCGTCATACGCGGACAAGTTGACGTCACTCGTCGCCACGACCCCCGGCGTCCCCAACGTCTTCGGTGAAATGACCGGAGCTAAAAATTTCCTTTTTGGTTTTTCAACTATTCTTATGGGATTTTACAATTTGTATGTAGTTGTCATGTGATGTGTGTGTATTTACTTCAAATTTGATGTATGTGGTATGGATGATGGATTTTTGGGGGGAAATACACTTGTGTGGAGGTCGGTGGTCGAGGTCGAGGAGAGGAAGCTAGGCTAGGAAGAAATAATCAAGAGCATCGAAAACGAGCAAAAGCTCATGTTCATGACTTCATGGACACAAGTACTCTCGATGAGAAGGTACGAACATGCTTGGAGCTTTGTCACGACCAAGTGACGACGATGAGGTCAATGGGAGGCTTTCTAAGAAGGTTTTGGAGGCTTTAGATGATCCATGAGAAGAGGCATGGGTTAAATGAGTGGAACTGGAAACAATGGTGTCAATTGAGAGAATGGGGTAAATGAAGAGAATGCAAGCATTACTGATGACAATAAAGGCAATGACATTTGAGAGCTCTGTGCATTCATGCTCTATGCACTTTTGATTGTGTTTATGATGCAAAATGCTTTTAATTTTATGCTTAAATTCAAAGTTTAATTTGGAATATTTTGGATTTGAACTTGAATTTGAAATGTTGTTGATTATATGTGTTGTGAGGTTGCAATGTGTTAATTGCCATGTCATAGTTTTTTGAATATGTGTGCAATTGTGGAGTAGAGAAAAAGAAGGCCAAATTTTAGGGCCCTAGTTTTTGGTCTGCTGGAAAAGCATAACTTTTCTGGTGACCAAAACCTTCTCCCCTCCTCTAAAACCATTTTTAGGGCACCAAATCATTGGGCCATTGTTGGACATGCGCCTAGAGCATGTGGCATTTTGGTTACGCAAATCGAGGTTTAAGATTTGGCCAAATGTCATCCGGCGCTTCAACCCCTTTTAGAGTGATGTGGAACTTTGGTCACCTAGTGGGGTTGCGGCTTTATTGGTCTTTCAAAACCTTTGAGATTCTTACCAAAGTTTGATTGCTCATATACCATGTCTTCATGACCTTGGAGGTTAATCTAACTTGTGCAAGTTTACTCAACTGAATTACTCACATGAATCATGATGGAAAGTCGATATGCAAAAGGTGAAACTTCACATAATGACTTTGAATAAGTTTGATGTAACTTTCAATTTATTATCATTTTCTATGGAGACATCAAAAGATGACCTAAGTAAGAACCCTTGGTACATGGTGTCGTGGGAACTGATTTGACAGTAGAATATGAAGGTACGTAAGGGAGGGCAGAGTCCTAGCTACGATGAGGTTGTACGCTCGGTTTTATGAGTTCAGGCCCCTCTCGGAGGAGGTAATAGCCCTACTTATCGGTGCCGCGGAGGCTTGTTGATTGGAGTATGAGTTACAGGGGGTGCGAACCTATTGGGAACGTAGTAGTTTCAAAAAAAATCCTATGCACACGCAAGATCATGGTGATGCATAGCAACAAGAGGGGAGAGTGTGTCCACGTACCCTCGTAGACCGAAAGCGGAAGCGTTAGCACAACGCGGTTGATGTAGTCGTACGTCTTCACGATCCGACCGATCAAGTACCGAACGCATGACACCTCCGAGTTCAGCACACGTTCAACTCGATGACGTCCCTCGAACTTTGATCCAGCCGAGCTTTGAGGAAGAGTTCCATCAGCACGACGGCGTGGTGACGATGTGTTGGGGAATGTAGCAGAAATTCAAAATTTTCTACGCATCACCAAGATCAATCTATGGAGTAATCTAGCAACGAGGGGAAGGGAGTGAATCTACATACCCTTGTAGATCGCGATGCGGAAGCGTTACAAGAACGCGGATGAGGGAGTCGTACTCGTAGCTATTCAGATCGCGGTTGATTCCGATCTAAGCACCGAAAGAACGGTGCCTCCGCGTTCAACACACGTGCAGCCCGGTGACGTCTCCCACGCCTTGATCCAGCAAGGAGAGAGGGAGAGGTTGGGGAAGACTCCATCCAGCAGCAACACGACGGCATGGTGGTGGTGGAGGAGCGTGGCAATCCCGCAGGGCTTCGCCAAGCACCGCGGGAGAGGAGGAGGAGGAAGAGGGGTAGGGCTGCGCCAAAAAGGAGACGTTCTCATGTCTCTTGGGCAGCCCAAACCTCAACTATATATAGGGGGGAAGGGGGCTGCGCCCCCCTTAGGGTTTCCACCCCCAAGAGGAGGCGGCCAGCCCTAGATCCCATCAAGGGGGGCGGCCAAGGGGAGGAGAGGGGGGGCGCCCCACTAGATGGGCCCTAAGGCCCATCTGGACCTAGGGTTTGCCCCCTCTCACTCTCCCATGCGCCTTGGGCCTTGGTGGGGGGGGCGCACCAGCCCACCTGGGGCTGGTCCCCTCCCACACTTGGCCCACGCAGCCTTCTGGGGCTGGTGGCCCCACTTGGTGGACCCCCGGGACCCTCCCGGTGGTCCCGGTACATTACCGATTTCACCCGAAACTTTTCCGGTGACCAAAACAGGACTTCCCATATATAAATCTTTACCTCCGGACCATTCCGGAACTCCTCGTGACGTCCGGGATCTCATCCGGGACTCCGAACAACATTCGGTAACCACGTACATACTTTCCCTATAACCCTAGCGTCATCGAACCTTAAGCGTGTAGACCCTACGGGTTCGGGAACCATGCAGACATGACCGAGACGTTCTCCGGCCAATAACCAACAGCGGGATCTGGATACCCATGTTGGCTCCCACATGTTCCACGATGATCTCATCGGATGAACCACGATGTCGGGGATTCAATCAATCCCGTATGCAATTCCCTTTGTCTATCGGTATGTTACTTGCCCGAGATTCGATCGTCGGTATCCCGATACCTTGTTCAATCTCGTTACCGGCAAGTCTCTTTACTCGTTCCGTAACTCACATCATCCCGTGATCAACTCCTTGGTCACACTGTGCACATTATGATGATGTCCTACCGAGTGGGCCCAGAGATACCTCTCCGTTTACACGGAGTGACAAATCCCAGTCTCGATTCGTGCCAACCCAACAGACACTTTCGGAGATACCTGTAGTGCACCTTTATAGTCACCCAGTTACGTTGTGACGTTTGGTACACCCAAAGCATTCCTACGGTATCCGGGAGTTGCACAATCTCATGGTCTAAGGAAATGATACTTGACATTAGAAAAGCTCTGAGCAAACGAACTACACGATCTTGTGCTAGGCTTAGGATTGGGTCTTGTCCATCACATCATTCTCCTAATGATGTGATCCCGTTATCAACGACATCCAATGTCCATAGTCAGGAAACCGTAACCATCTATTGATCAACGAGCTAGTCTCCTAGAGGCTTACTAGGGACATGGTGTTGTCTATGTATCCACACATGCATCTGAGTTTCCTATCAATACAATTCTAGCATGGATAATAAACGATTATCATGAACAAGGAAATATAATAATAACCTATTTATTATTGCCTCTAGGGCATATTTCCAACAGTCTCCCACTTGCACTAGAGTCAATAATCTAGTTCACATCACCATGTGATTAACACTGACAGGTCACATCACCATGTGACCAACATCCAAAGAGTTTACTAGAGTCAACAATCTAGTTCACATCTCTATGTGATTAACACTCAATGAGTTCTGGTTTGATCATGTTATGCTTGTGAGAGAGGTTATTAGTCAACGGGTCTGAACCTTTCAGATTCGTGTGTGCTTTACGAATATCTATGTCATCTTGTGGATGCTACCACGCGCTATTTGGAGCCATTTCAAATAATTGCTCTACTATACGAATCCGGTTTACTACTCAGAGTCATCCGGATTAGTGTCAAAGTTCGCATCGACGTAACCCTTTACGACGAACTCCTTTTCACCTCCATAATCGAGAAAATTCCTTAGTCCACTAGATACTAAGGATAAGTTCGACCACTGTCATGTGATCCATTCCCGGATCACTATTGTACCCCTTGACCAACTCATGGCAAGGCACACTTCATGTGCGGTACACAGCATAGCATACTGTAGAGCCTACGTCTGAAGCATAGGGGACGACCTTCGTCCTTTCTCTTTCTTCTGCTGTGGTCAGGTCTTGAGTCTTACTCAATACTCACATCTTGTAACACAGCCAAGAACTCCTTCTTTGCTGATCTATTTTGAACTCTTTCAAAATCATGTCAAGGTGTGCGTTCTTTGAAAGTATCATCAGGCGTCTTGATCTATCTCTATAGATCTTGATGCCCAATATGTAAGCAGCTTTATCCAGGTCTTCCTTTGAAAAACTCCTTTCAAACAACCCTTTATGCTTTCCAGAAATTTTACATCATTTCGGATCAACAATATGTCATTCACATATACTTATCAGAAATGTTGTAGCGCTCCCACTCACTTTATTGTAAATACAAGTTTCTAACAAACTTTGTATAAACCCAAAAACTTTGATCACTCCATCAAAGCGTATATTCTGACTCCGAGATGCTTGCTCTAGTCCATGGAAGGATCGCTGGAGCTAGCATACCTTTTAGCATCCTTAGGATCGACAAAACCTTTCTGATTGTATCACATACAACCTTTCCTTACAAAAACTGGTAAGGAAACTTGTTTTGACATCCATCTGCCATATTTCATACATGCAGCTAATGCTAACATGATTCTGACGGACTTAAGCATCGCTACGGATGAGAAAATCTCATCGTAGTCAACTCCTTGAACTTGTGGAAATACTCTTTGCCACAAGTCGAGCTTCATAGACGATAACATTACCGTCCACGCCCGTCTTCTTCTCAAAGATCCATTTATCTCGGATTTCATGGCTTTTAACCATTTGTCGGAATATGGGCCCACCATCGCTTCTCCACAGCTCGTAGGTTTATTGTTGTCCAACAACATGACTTCCAAGACAGGATCACGTACTACTCTGAAGTATTACGCATCCTCGTCGTCCTACGAGGTTTGGTAGTGACTTGATCCGAAGTTTCATGATTACCATCATAAGCTTCCACTTCAATTGGTGTAGGTGCCACAGGAACAACTTCCTGTGCCCTGCTACACACTAGTTGAAGTGACGGTTCAATAACCTTATCAAGTCTCCACCATCCTCCCACTCAATTCTTTCGAGAGAAAATTTTCCTCGAGAAAGGACCTGTTTCTAGAAGCAATTACCTTTGCTTCCAGATCTGAAATAGGAGGTATGCCCAACTGTTTTGGGTATTCTATGAAGATGCATTTATCCGCTTTGGGTTCGAGCTTATCAGCCTGAAACCTTTTCACATAAGCATCGCAGCCCCAAACTTTTAAGAAACGACAACTCAGGTTTCTCTAAACGGTGTCGTCTCAACGGAATTGCGTGGTGCCCCTTTTAAAGTGAATGCGGTTGTCTCTAATGCCTAACCCATAAACGATAGTGATAATTTGATAAGAAACATCATGGTATGTACCATATCCAATAGGGTGCAGTTATGATGTTCGGACACACCATCACACTATGGTGTTCCAGGCGGTATTAATCGTGAAACACTTTCCACAATGTCTTAACTGTGTGCCAAACTCGTAACTCAGATATCTCTATGATCATATCATAGACATTTTATCCTCTTGTCACGACGATCTTCAACTTCACTCTGAAATTACTTGAACCTTTCAATAATTCAGACTTGTGTTTCATCAAGTAAATATTCTCAGCATCTACTCAAATCATCTGTGAAGTAAGAACATAACGATATCCACTGCATGCCTCAGCATTCATTGGACTGCATACATCAAAATGTATTACTTCCAATAAATTGCTCTCTTGTTCCATCTTACTGAAAACGAGGACTTTCAGTCATCTTGCCCATGTGGTATGATTTGCATGTCTCAAGTGATTCAAAATCAAGTGAGTCCAAACGATCCATCTGCATGGAGTTTCTTCATGCATATATACCAATAGACATGGTTCGCATGTCTCAATCTTTTCAAAAATGACTGAGTCCAAAGATCCATCTACATGGAGCTTCTTCATGCGTTTTATCCCAATATGACTCAAATAGCAGTGCCATGAGTATGTGGAACTATCATTACTATTTTATATCTTTTGGCACGAACATGTGTATCACTACGATCGAGATTCATTTTAGGTGCAAGACCATTGAAGGTTTTATTCAAATAAACAGAGTAACCATTATTCTCCTTAAATGAATAACCGTATTGCGATAAACATAATCCAATCATGCTCAACGCAAACACCAAATCTCGATGGTAGAGGGAGCATGCGATGCTTGATCACATCAACCTTGGAAACATTTCCAACACATATCGTCATCTCACCTTTAGCTAGTCTCCGTTTATTCCACAGCTTTTATTTCGAGTTACTAACACTTAGCAACCGAACCGGTATCTAATACCCTGGTGCTGCTAGGAGTACTAGTAAAGTACACATTCATATAATGTATATCCAATATACTTCTGTCGACCTTGCCTGCCTTCTCATCTACTAAGTGTCTAGGGTAGTTCCGCTTCAGTGACCATTCCCCTCATTACAGAAGCACTTAGTCTCGGGTTTGGGTTCAACCTTGGGATTCTTTACTAGAGCAACAAATGACTTGCTGTTTCATGAAGTATCCCTTTTGCCCTTGCCCTTATAGACTAGTGGTTTTACTAACCATCAACAATTGATGCTCCTTCTTGATTTCTACTCTCGCGGTGTCAAACATCGCGAATAGCTCAAGGATCATCATAACTATCCCTGATATGTTATAGTTCATCACGAAGCTCTACTAGCTTGGTGGCAGTGACTATGGAGAACTATCACTATCTCATCTGGGAGATTAACTCCCACTCGATTCAAGCGATTGTGGTACTCAGACAATCTGAGCACATGCTCAACGATTGAGCTTTTCTCCCTTAGTTTGCAGGCTAAAGAAACTTGTCAGAGGTCTCATACCTCTTGACGTGGGCACTAGTCTGAAATCCCAATTTCAGTCTTCGGAACATCTCACATGTTCTGCGACGTTTCAAAAAACCGTCTTTGGTGCCACAATTCTAAACCGTTAGCATTACGCACTGAACTATCACGTAGTTATCAAAACGTGTATGTCAGATGTTTCGTAACATCTACAGACGACGCTGAGGCCAGCACACCGAGCGGTGCATTAAGGACATAAGCCTTCTGTGCAGCAATGAGGACAATCCTCAGTTTACGGACCCAGTCCGCATAATTGCTACTACCAACTTTCAACTAAATTTTCTCTAGGAACATATCTTAAACAGTAGAACTAAAGCGTATGACATAATTTGTAAAGACCTTTTGACTATGTTCATGATAATGAAGTTCATCTGATTATTGAATGAACTCCCACTCAGATAGACATCCCTCTAGTCATCTAAGTGATACTTGATCCGAGTCAAACTAGGCCGTGTCCGATCATCACGTGAGACGGACTAGTCATCATCGGTGAACATCTCCATGTTGATCGTATCTACTATACGACTCATGTTCGACCTTTCGGTCTCTTGTGTTCCGAGGCCATGTCTGTACATGCTAGGCTCGTCAAGTCAACCTAAGTGTTTCGCATGTGTTCTGAGGCCATGTCTGTACATGCTAGGCTCGTCAACACCCGTTGTATTCGAACGTTAGAATCTATCACACCCGATCGCACAACGAACCTTCGCAACGGTGCACAGTTAGGGGGAACACGTCTCTTGAATTTTTTTGGTGAGGGATCATCTTACTTACTACCGTCGTTCTAAGCAAATAAGATGCATAACATGATAAACATCACATGCAATCAAATAGTGACATGATATGGCCAATATCATTTTGCTCCTTTGATCTCCATCTTCGGGGCACCATGATCATCTTTGTCACCGACATGACACCATGATCTCCATCATCATGATCTCCATCATTGTGTCTTCATGAAGTTGTCACGCCAACGATTACTTCTACTTCTATGGCTAACGCGCTTAGCAATAAA
Organism: Aegilops tauschii subsp. strangulata; assembly: GCF_002575655.3. Lineage (NCBI taxonomy): Eukaryota > Viridiplantae > Streptophyta > Magnoliopsida > Poales > Poaceae > Aegilops > Aegilops tauschii. Next base: position 329,821,693 of record NC_053040.3, read on the forward strand.
GTAAAGTAATTTACATGGCGTTATTCAATGACACGCAGGTCATACAAAAATAAAGACAACTCCTATGGCTCCTGCCGGTTGTCATACTCATCGACATGCAAGTCGTGATTCCTATTACAAGAATATGATCAATCTCATACATCACATATATCATTCATCACATCTTCTGGCCATATCACATCACATAGCACATGCTGCAAAAACAAGTTAGACGTCCTCTAATTGTTGTTGCAAGTTTTTACGTGGCTTGTATAGGTTTCTAGCAAGAACGTTTCTTACTTACGTAAAACCACAACGTGATATGCCAATTTCTATTTACCCTTCATAAGGACCCTTTTCATCGAATCCGTTCCGACTAAAGTGGGAGAGACAGACACCCGCTAGCCACCTTATGCAACTAGTGCATGTCAGTCGGTGGAACCTGTCTCGCGTAAGTGTACGTGTAAGGTCGGTCCGGGCCGCTTCATCCCACAATGCCGCCGAAACAAGATAAGACTAGTAGCGGCAAGAAGAATTGACAACATCGATGCCCACAACTACTTTGTGTTCTACTCGTGCATAGAAACTACGCATAGACCTAGCTCATGATGCCACTGTTGGGGAACGTAGCAGAAATTCAAAATTTTCTACGCATCACCAAGATCAATCTATGGAGTAATCTAGCAACGAGGGGAAGGGGAGTGAATCTACATACCCTTGTAGATCGCGATGCGGAAGGGTTGCAAGAACGCGGATGAGGGAGTCGTACTCGTAGCGATTCAGATCGCGGTTGATTCCGATCTAAGCACCGAAAGAACGGTGCCTCCGTGTTCAACACACGTGCAGCCCGGTGACGTCTCCCACGCCTTGATCCAGCAAGGAGAGAGGGAGAGGTTGGGGAAGACTCCATCCAGCAGCAACACGATAGCATGGTGGTGGTGGAGGAGCGTGGCAATCCCGCAGGGCTTCGCCAAGCACCGCGGGAGAGGAGGAGGAGGAAGAGGGGTAGGGCTGCGCCAGAAAGGAGACGTTCTCATGTCTCTTGGGCAGCCCAAACCTCAACTATATATAGGGGGGAAGGGGGCTGCGCCCCCCTTAGGGTTTCCACCCCCAAGAGGAGGCGGCCAGCCCTAGATCCCATCAAGGGGGGGCGGCCAAGGGGAGGAGAGGGGGGGCGCCCCACTAGATGGGCCCTAAGGCCCATCTGGACCTAGGGTTTGCCCCCTCTCACTCTCCCATGCGCCTTGGGCCTTGGTGGGGGGGCGCACCAGCCCACCTGGGGCTGGTCCCCTCCCACACTTGGCCCACGCAGCCTTCTGGGGCTGGTGGCCCCACTTGGTGGACCCCCGGGACCCTCCCGGTGGTCCCGGTACATTACCGATTTCACCCGAAACTTTTCCGGTGACCAAAACAGGACTTCCCATATATAAATCTTTACCTCCGGACCATTCCGGAACTCCTCGTGACGTCCGGGATCTCATCCGGGACTCCGAACAACATTCGGTAACCACGTACATACTTTCCCTATAACCCTAGCGTCATCGAACCTTAAGCGTGTAGACCCTACGGGTTCGGGAACCATGCAGACATGACCGAGACGTTCTCCGGTCAATAACCAACAGCGGGATCTGGATACCCATGTTGGCTCCCACATGTTCCACGATGATCTCATCGGATGAACCATGATGTCGGGGATTCAATCAATCCCGTATGCAATTCCCTTTGTCTATCGGTATGTTACTTGCCCGAGATTCGATCGTCGGTATCCCGATACCTTGTTCAATCTCGTTACCAGCAAGTCTCTTTACTCGTTCCGTAACTCACATCATCCCGTGATCAACTCCTTGGTCACACTGTGCACATTATGATGATGTCCTACCGAGTGGGCCCAGAGATACCTCTCCGTTTACACGGAGTGACAAATCCCAGTCTCGATTCGTGCCAACCCAACAGACACTTTCGGAGATACCTGTAGTGCACCTTTATAGTCACCCAGTTACGTTGTGACGTTTGGTACACCCAAAGCATTCCTACGGTATCCGGGAGTTGCACAATCTCATGGTCTAAGGAAATGATACTTGACATTAGAAAAGCTCTGAGCAAACGAACTACACGATCTTGTGCTAGGCTTAGGATTGGGTCTTGTCCATCACATCATTCTCCTAATGATGTGATCCCGTTATCAACGACATCCAATGTCCATAGTCAGGAAACCGTAACCATCTATTGATCAACGAGCTAGTCTCCTAGAGGCTTACTAGGGACATGGTGTTGTCTATGTATCCACACATGCATCTGAGTTTCCTATCAATACAATTCTAGCATGGATAATAAACGATTATCATGAACAAGGAAATATAATAATAACCTATTTATTATTGCCTCTAGGGCATATTTCCAACACGATGATGATGTTCTACCGACGCAGGGCTTCGCCTAAGCACCGCTACGATATTATCGAGGTGGATTATGATGGAGGGGGGCACCGCACACGGCTAAGAGATCCAAGGGATCAATTGTTGTGTCTCCAAGGGGCGCCCCCCTCCCCGTATATAAAGGAGTGGAGGAGGGGGAGGGCTGGCCCTCTCTATGGCGCGCCCTAGGAGGAGTCCTACTCCCACCGGGAGTAGGAGTAGGAGTCAAGGAAAGGGGAGAGAGAAGAGAAGGAAGGAGGGGGCGCAGCCCCTCCCCCTAGTCCAATTCGACTAGGCCTTGGGGGGGCGCGCGGCCTCTCCTCTCTCTTTCCCCTAAAGCCCAATAAGGCCCATATACTCCCGGACGAATTCCCGTAACTCTCCGGTACTCCGAAAAATACCCGAATCACTCGGAACCTTTCCGATGTCCGAATATAGTCGTCCAATATATCGATCTTTACGTCTCGACCATTTCGAGACTCCTCGTCATGTCCCCGATCTCATCCGGGACTCCGAACTACCTTCGGTACATCAAAACACATAAACTCATAATATAACCGTCATCGAACTTTAAGCGTGCGGACCCTACGGGTTCGAGAACAATGTAGACATGACCGAGACACGTCTCCGGTCAATAACCAATAGCGGAACCTAGATGCTCATATTGGCTCCCACATATTCTACGAAGATCTTTATCGGTCAAACCGCATAACAACATACGTTGTTCCCTTTGTCATCGGTATGTTACTTGCCCGAGATTCGATCGTCGGTATCTCAATACCTAGTTCAATCTCGTTACCGGCAAGTCTCTTTACTCGTTCCGTAATACATCATCCCACAACTAACTCATTAGTTACAATGCTTGCAAGGCTTATAGTGATGTGCATTACTGAGTGGGCCCAGAGATACCTCTCCGACAATCGGAGTGACAAATCCTAATCTCGAAATACGCTAACCCAACAAGTACCTTCGGAGACACCTGTAGAGCACCTTTATAATCACCCAGTTACGTTGTGACATTTGGTAGCACACAAAGTGTTCCTCCGGTAAACGGGAGTTGCATAATCTCATAGTCATAGGAACATGTATAAGTCATGAAGAAAGCAATAGCAACATACTAAACGATCAAGTGCTAAGCTAACGGAATGGGTCAAGTCAATCACATCATTCTCCTAATAATGTGATCCCGTTAATCAAATGACAACTCATGTCTATGGTTAGGAAACTTAACCATCTTTGATTAACGAGCTAGTCAAGTAGAGGCATACTAGTGACACTATGTTTGTCTATGTATTCACACATGTATTATGTTTCCGGTTAATACAATTCTAGCATGAATAGTAAACATTTATCATGAAATTAGGAAATAAATAATAACTTTATTATTGCCTCTAGGGCATATTTCCTTTAGTCTCCCACTTGCACTAGAGTCAATAATCTAGTTCACATCGCCATGTGATTTAACATCAATAGTTCACATCTTTATGTGGTTAACACCCATTGTTCACATCGATATGTGACCAACACCCAAAGGGTTTACTAGAGTCAATAATCTAGTTCACGTCGCTATGTGATTAACACCCAAAGAGTACTAAGGTGTGACCATGTTTTGCTTGTGAGAGAAGTTTAGTCAATGGGTCTGCCACATTCAGATCCGTATGTATTTTGCAAATTTCTATGTCAACAATGCTCTGCACGGAGCTACTCTAGCTAATTGCTCCCACTTTCAATATGTATCCAGATTGAGACTTAGAGTCATCTGGATCAGTGTCAAAACTTGCATCGACGTAACCCTTTACGACGAACCTTTTGTCACCTCCATAATCGAGAAACATATCCTTATTCCACTAAGGATAATTTTGACCGCTGTCCAGTGATCTACTCCTAGATCACTATTGTACTCCCTTGCCAAAATCAGTGTAGGGTATACAATAGATCTGGTACACAGCATGGCATACTTTATAGAACCTATGGCTGAGGCATAGGGAATGACTTTCATTCTCTTTCTATCATCTGTCGTGGTCGGGCTTCGAGTCTTACTCAATTTCACACCTTGTAACACAGGCAAGAACTTTTTCTTTGACTGTTCCATTTTGAACTACTTCAAAATCTTGTCAAGGTATGTACTCATTGAAAAAAAAACTTTATCAAGTGTCTTGATCTATCTCTATAGATCTTGATGCTCAATATGTAAGCAACTTTACCGAGGTCTTTCTTTGAAAAACTCCTTTCAAACACTCCTTTATGCTTTGCAGAATAATTCTACATTATTTCTGATCAACAATATGTCATTCACATATACTTATCAGAAATGTTGTAGTGCTCCCACTCACTTTCTTGTAAATACAGGCTTCACCGCAAGTCTGTATAAAAATATATGCTTTGATCAACTTATCAAAGTGTGTATTTCTACTCCGAGATGCTTGCACCAGTCCATAGATGGATCGCTGGAGCTTGCATATTTTGTTAGCACCTTCAGGATTGACAAAACCTTCTGGTTGCATCATATACAACTCTTCTTTAAGAAATCCATTAAGGAATGTAGTTTTGACATCCATTTGCCAGATTTCATAAAATGTGGCAATTTGCTAACATGATTCGGACAGACTTAAGCATCGCTACGAGTGAGAAAATCTCATCGTAGTCAACACCTTGAACTTTGTCAAAAACCTTTTTCGACAAGTCTAGCTTTGTAGATAGTAACACTACTATCAGCGTCCGTCTTCGTCTTGAAGATCCATTTATTTTCTATGGCTTTCCGATCATCGGGCAAGTCAACCAAAGTCCACACTTTGTTCTCATACATGGATCCCATCTCAGATTTCATGGCCTCAAGCCATTTCGCGGAATCTGGGCTCATCATCGCTTCCTCATAGTTCGTAGGTTCGTCATGGTCAAGTAACATGACCTCCAGAATAGGATTACCGCACCACTCTGGTGCGGATCTCACTCTGGTTGACCTACGAGGTTCGGTAGTAACTTGATTTGAAGTTACATGATCATCATCATTAGCTTCCTCACTAATTGGTGTAGGAGTCACAGGAACAGATTTCTGTGATGAACTACTTTCCAATAAGGGAGCAGGTACAGTTACCTCATCAAGTTCTACTTTCCTCCCACTCACTTCTTTCGAGAGAAACTCCTTCTCTAGAAAGGATCCATTCTTAGCAACGAATGTCTTGCCTTCGGATCTGTGATAGAAGGTGTACCCAACAGTCTCCTTTGGGTATCCTATGAAGACACATTTTTTCCGATTTGGGTTTGAGCTTATCAAGATGAAATTTTTTCACATAAGCATCGCAACCCCAAACTTTAAGAAACGGCAGCTTTGGTTTCTTGCCAAACCACAGCTCATATGGTGTCGTCTCAACGGATTCAGATGGTGCCCTATTTAACGTGAATGCAGCTGTCTCTAATGCATAACCCCAAAATGATAGCGGTAAATCAGTAAGAGACGTCATAGATCGCACCATATCTAGTAAAGTACGATTACGACGTTCGGACACACCATTACGCTGTGGTGTTCCGGGTGGCGTGAGTTGCGAAACTATTTCGCATTGTTTCAAATGAAGACCAAACTCGTAACTCAAATATTCTCCTCCACTATCAGATCGTAGAAACTTTATTTTCTTGCTACGATGATTTTCCCCTTCACTCTGAAATTCTTTGAACTTTTCAAACGTTTCAGACTTATGTTTCATCAAGTAGATATACCCATATCTGCTCAAATCATCTGTGAAGGTCAGAAAATAACGATACCCGCCGTTCAAGATGGGAATGGGCCGGGTCGACCCGCTGGGTCGCTGACCCGGCCCAAAAAGTCAGGGCCAATGGGCCAAGTGGGTTGGCCTCAATTGATGTATGGGTCAGTGGAGTCGGCACCGTGCAGCCCGATGGGTCGGATGGGTCGACCCAGTCCCCCGACCATCTCTGCTGCGGCTGGCCGCCCCCTGTTGGCGTTGACTCGTCGTGTACTTTCTGACTAAATCGGCGATGTGCTCATGTTCAGATGGATTACTTGACCAAAAGACACGCATGTAAGAAGCTGACCAAACTGGATCGATTTGTTGGAGACGCCCCTGTACACAAGCAGCCAGGTGGATTGATTTTTACGTGAACTAGTACATGCACGTAGAAACAACCAGTGGCTTGTTCGAACGACACCCCCGAGCATCTTTGCTGCCGCCGTCGAGCTCATCAGCCTGGTTGCCTTCCTCTTCCTTCTCAACTTGCCCAGCTCGCCGTCCCGGTGGCCTTCCCGGTCTTCAGACTGTGCCAACTGAATTCATGGATTTTCTCATCTTAATCATTGGGTCGGGCTCATATACCCAACGGGTCGGCGAGGCCATAATTTGTTGATGAAATGGGCCGACCCATGGCCTCACATACTGACCTTGGGGCCATGGGGCCAGGTCCAAGGCTAGGTCTGGGTCGGCCCATTCCCATCTTGACCCGCCGTGAGCCTCAACACTCATCGGATCGCATACATCAGTATGTATTATTTCCAATAAGTCAGTTGCTCGCTCCATTGTTCCGGAGAACAGAGTCTTTCACTACTGGAATTAGGTTATTTGCCGCCTGCCAGTTCTTTGCCGTCTGCTAGGTGATGGCAAAGAAGGTCTTTGCCGTCCGCTTACGAAAAACGGACGGCAAAGAACTGGCTGATGGCAAAGAAGGATTTTGCCATCAGCCAGTTCTTTGCCGTCCGCTAGCTGACGGCAAAGATTCTTTGCCGTCAGCTGGCTGACGGCAAAGAGAGAGGTGGCCCCACTTACGAGCTGATTAGATAAAACTTAATGGCTCCCCTCTTTGTCGTCCGCTAGCGGACGACAAAGAGAGAAAAATAGCGGACGGCAAAGCACGGCGGACAGCAAAGACCTAACTTCACTAACCTAACTAACGGCCGAGCCCCCCACCCCCTTCCTCTCTGTTTCTCTCCACGACCAGATCGACCCCCCGCCACCCGGCGCCGCCCCCCACCCGCCGCCGTTCTCGCCACCGCCCCCGCCACCCGCCGCAGCCTGCCCCGTCGCCCCACCACCCCGCCGCCCCCCACCCGCCGACGCCCCGTCGCCCCACCATCCCGGCGCCCCGACGCCCCATCACATCGCTGCCCGACCGTCCCACTGCCCCGCCGCCCCCACCACCCCGGCGCCACCGTCGCCTCCCGGCGCCACCGCGGGCCCATCGGCCCCGCCTCCCTGCCGGCTCCCCCTGAGCTCCACCGCCCCAAAGCCCTGCCACCCCCGTCGCCACCGCCACCCTGCCGCCCGCTGCCCCCGTCGCCACCGCCACCCCCCGAGCTCCGGTGAGTTATTTTTTTTTTCTGTTTTTTCTTTTTTTGCTGTTTAATTATTTGTGTTAGATTTAGGTCTAGATATGTGTTAGTGTTAGTGTTAGATTTAGTGCTAGATATGTGTTAGTGTTAGATTTAGTGCATGGGTTTTAGATGATTAGTTATATTATTAAAAGAAGTAGAAAAAAGATGAAAAAAGAAGAAGAAGAAGAAGAAGAAGAAGAAGAAGAAGAAAAGAAGAATATGTAGAAGGGGAAGAAGAAGAGAAGGAAAGAAGAAGAAGAAGAAATGAAAGAAGAAGAAGAAGGATAGAAGGAAACACCCCGACCCCCTGACCCCGACACCCCGACCCCGACACGACACCCCGACACCCCGATCCCCTGACCCCCTGACCCCGACACCCTGACCCCGACACCACACCCCGACACCCCGACCCTCTGACCCCGACACCCCGACACCACACCCCAACACGACACCCCGACCCCGAAACAGCACCCCGACCCCCTGACCCCCTGACCCCGACGCCACAGCCTGACACCCCGACCCCCTGACCCCGACACCACACCCTGACACCCCGACCCCCTGACCCCGACACCCCGACCCCGACACCCCGACCCCGACACGACACCCCGACCCCGACACGGCACCCCGACACCGACACGACACCCAGACCCCCGACACCTCCCGAAAAGGTGCTCTTTGGCCTTCCAGAGGCCGACGGGGTCATATATTTGTGAATTATGAGTTAGGTCATATATTTTTTGATTTTGTTATGAAAAACATCATATATAATTGTGTTGATCGGGTAGATTTAAATGTGCAGTTGTTTCATCGCTGCGAGTTTTGGTGTTCGACGACCTCCCCGTGCGTTTGACGAGCTCTGCCCCTTCGTTCGTGGGTGAGCACAAATGACATGTCCTCCTCCCCCTTAATTATTTGCTCTGTTCCGGTGTTCGTGCCGATGAAACTTGATAGCTAGCTATATATCTGTCTTGAATCATCAGTATGCGTAACCAATATGTGTCTCCCGTTCGAAAGCGTTATAGTTATAAATATGCATGCATTTGCATATTTATAATCGTGATTCTTTCGAATTGTCCAACGCTATCCATGGACAGCCCGAGTATGTGTAGATTGGGTTCGTTTTCCCATATGCTTTGCTCCGGATCCGACGCATAAATTTCGTCAGTGCCTCCCCTGTTGTTCTCCGGGTACACATCCTCTCTGTTTATTGCAGAGACGTGTATCAGGAGAACAGCGGGGAGGTGCTGCCGAAATTTAACCCGAGAAAGTCAAGGCATTCTCTCCGTCTGACCTCGATGATGCAAACAACTTCACCAACATCTCCTCCCACGACAAGCTCGTGAAATATAGAGATGAGGGGAAGGCGAGGAAAAGGGAGGACTTTAACCCGAGCCAGGGTCCCATTGATCCAGAGCTGGTGATGTTATCTGGTGGCGGGAGGTCCCATGGCTCCATATCCATTGGAGATGGACTTATCCGTTGTCCTAGCACTCTCCCGGAGATCAAGGCGCGCCAGTCGAGCTCCGCTCCTGAGATAAGGCCTCGTGAACGGCCAGTCCAACTCGCCATCAAGGTTAGTTATACGTACTCAGCTATCTTTCTCCATTACATTGTCTGTGCTTCCATCAATGATTACAAATGGTAACGAGGAGTGGTGTTGCAGGCTGCTATACAGAGTGAGAGAGATAGAACGGAGAAACTTCTGGCGGAGGCGGCGGAGAGGCAGCGGGAGTTAGAGGAGAGGACAACAACGATGTTGGAGGAGGAGAGGGCACAGAATGACATGCAGGCAAGGGCCATGTACGAGCTCCTTGTGGTAAGTTTCTTCTGCAGATTAGCCAAAACATTCATGTAGTGTTTGTCTCATTACTAACTAGTATGACTGAGTCGTCAAAACCAAATGTGCAGTCTATATGCGAGAAGACCGGTCAGACCACTCCGCCGATGCCAGTGATTGCTCCTGGGACCACGGTGAGTTTAATTTGAATGGACATTACTTGCTAGTCTTAACATTTGAGTGTCATCATGCTAACGAGACATTGGAAATGATCTTTGGTGCAGCGTAACTCCAGACAAGCATCGCACGATCCTTCTCCAGCTACCGGCACGAGCCAGCCCGCTCCTACACCTCCATGATCATGGTAAGTTTCTCTAGTGTTTTGCTTAACAAATGCATAAAGACCTAGACTTAGCCTTATTTCCTCCAATATGCTTACCACAATGACCTAGAGTTAGCTTCTTTTCCTCCAAAATGACTTAATAAGCTTACTGACCTCCAAAACCATCCATTTTACCTAAGTTAGCTCTAAAACGATCTATACTTAGCTTTGTTTCCTCCAAAATGACCTAAGTTAGCTCTAATATGCTTAGTTAACTAGGTTTGCTCAATAATGACATGTACTTAGCTTACTTATGTCAAAAATGGCATAATTAGCTTAGTTAGCTCGTAAACAATCCATTTTACCCAAGTTAGCTCTAAAATGACCCATTCTACCTTAGTTAGCTCATAAATGATCCATTTTACCCAAGTTAGCTCTAAAATGACCCATTTTACCTAGACTAGCTCCAAAATGATCCATTTTACCTATGTTAGCTCTAAAATGACCCATTTTACCTAGGTTAGCTCCAAAATGACCCATCTTACCTAGGTTAGCTCCAAAATGATGCATTTTACCCAAGTTAGCTCTAAAATGACCCATCTTACCTAGGTTAGCTCACAAACGATCCATTTTACCTAGTTTAGCTCCAAAATGACCCATCACACCCAGGTTAGCTCTAAAATGATGCATTTTACCTAAGTTAGCTCATAAACGATCTATTTCACCTAGGTTAGCTCATAAACGATCCATTTAACCTAACTTAGCTCAAAAACGATCCATTTCACCTAGGTTAGCTCCAAAATGACCCATCTTACCTAGGTTAGCTCTAAAATGATGCATTATACCTAAGTTAGCTCATAAACAATCTATTTCACCTAGGTTAGCTCATAAATGATCCATTTCAACTAAGTTAGCTCATAAATGATCCATTTCACCTAAGTTAGCTCATAAATGGCATATACTTCTTCTTCTAGTCACCTTTTTTCTAACTTTCTTATTTGCCATTTTGCAGATTTCATTCACTTCACGGAAGCTAGCTTGCTATGATGGAGTGCTTGTTTTTTCTTTCATTCTCCTCTAGTATTCTTCTAGCTTGCTATGATGGAACTTGCTATCTTGATGAAACTTTGTATGGATGGAACAATGTGTATGTGCAACTTGCTATGTATGAGTGGATGGAACTATATATGTATGCACGATGAAACTTATGTGCTGGATATGTCATATGTTTGCTGTTAAATAGCCCTGTGAAATATATATATATATATATATATATGTCATATATTTGCTGTGAAAATTGCTGGATTTAAAAAAAATAGAAAAAAGAGGCACCTTTGTCATCAGCCGCTGATGGCAAAGGCTCCTTTGCCGTCTGCCGCGGACGGCAAAGAAGCCATGCGGCGGCCACCTGTGCTCCCTGGGAGCTGACCCATTTGGTCAGTTTGCCTACAACGGCGGACGATAAAGGCTTTGCCTACAGTGGCAGACGGCAAAGAATGCCCACATTTGCCTACAGTGGCAGACGGCAAAGAATGCCCACATTTGCCTACAGCAGCAGACGGCAAAGGCTTGTCCCGTAGTGACGTCCAGCTGACGTCATTCGGCGGACGGCAAAGGCTACCATTAGCTGCCTAACGGACTAACATCACATTTATTGCCGTCGGCTTTCTTTGCCGTCAGCCGCTGAGAGCAAAGGCCCCTTTGCCGTCCACTTCAAAAAGCAGACGGCAAAGAAGCTCTTTACTGATGCCTACTTTGCCGGAGCCTTTTGCCGTCCGCGGCAGACGGCAAAGGCCTTTGCCGTCCGCCATCCTTGCCTTTGCCGTCTGCCGTGGCAGACGACAAAGTAGCTGATTCCTGTAGTATTTAGTCATATTGCCCATAAGGCATGGTTCGCAAGCATCAAGTGATTCATAATCAAGTGATTCCAAAATCCCATCAGCATGGAGTTTCTTCATGCGCTTTACACCAATATGACCTAAATGGCAGTGCCAAAATAAGGTGCACTATCATTATTAACTTTGCATCTTTTGGCTTCAATATTATGAATATGTGTATCACTACGATCGAGATCCAACAAACCATTTTCATTGGGTGTATGACCATAGAAGGTTTTATTCATGTAAATAGAACAACAATTATTCTTAACTTAAATGAATAACTGTATTGCAATAAACATGATCAAATCATATTCATGCTCAACGCAAACACCAAATAACACTTATTTAGGTTCAACACTAATCCCGAAAGTATAGGGAGTGTGCGATGATGATCATATCAATCTTGGAACCACTTCCAACGCACATCGTCACTTCACCCTTAACTAGTCTCTGTTCATTCTGCAACTCCCGTTTCGAGTTACTACTCTTAGCAACTGAACCAGTATCAAATACCGAGGGGTTGTTATAAACACTAGTAACTTGGTGATAGTGACTAGAGAATTCTGTCAATCACTATCTTATTTGGAAGATTAACTCCCACTTGATTCAAGCGATTGTAGTACCCAGACAATCTGAGCACATGCTCACCGGTTGAGCTATTCTCTTCCATCTTGTAGGCAAAGTACTATCAGAGGTCTCATACCTCTCGACACGGGCATGAGTATGAAATACCAATTTCAACTCTTGGAACATCTTATATGCTCCGTGGCATTCAAAACATTTTTTGAAGTCCCGGTTCTAAGCCGTAAAGCATGGTGCACTTCACTATCAAGTAGTCATCATACCGAGCTTTTGTCAAAACGTTCATAACGTCTGCATCTGCTCCTGCAATAGGTCTGTCACCTAGCGGTGCATCAAGTACATAATTCTTCTGTGCAGCAATGAGGATAAACCTCAGATCACGGATCCAATCCGCATCATTGCTACTAACATCTTTCAACTTAGTTTTCTCTAGGAACATATAAAAAAATAAACGGGGAGCAACATCGCGAGCTATTGATCTACAACATAGATATGCTAATACTACCAGGACTAAGTTCATGATAAATTAAAGTTCAATTAATCATATTACTTAAGAACTCCCACTTAGATAGACATCCCTATAATCATCTAAGCGATCACGTGATCCAAATCAACTAAACCATAACCGATCATCACATGAAATGGAGTAGTTTTCAATGGTGAACATCACTATGTTGATCATATCTACTATATGATTCACGCTCGACCTTTCGGTCTCAGTGTTCCGAGGCCATATCTGCATATGCTAGGCTCGTCAAGTTTAACCCGAGTATTCTGCGTGTGCAAAACTGGCTTGCATCCGTTATAGATGGACGTAGAGCTTATCACACCCGATCATCACGTGGTGTCTGGGCACGACGAACTTTGGCAACGGTGCATACTCAGGGAGAACACTTTTATCTTGAAATTTAGTGAGAGATCATCTTATAATGCTACCGTCAATCAAAGCAAAATAAGATGTATAAAAGATAAACATCACATGCAATCAAAATATGTGACATGATATGGCCATCATCATCTTGTGCTTTTGATCTCCATCTCCAAAGCATCGTCATGATCACCGGCATGACACCATGATCTCCATCATCTTGATCTGTATCAATGTGTCGTCACATGGTCGTCTCGCCAACTATTGCTCTTGCAACTATTGCTATCGTATAGCGATAAAGTAAAGCAATTATTTGGCGCTTGCATCTTATGCAATAAAGAAACAACCATAAGGCTTCTTCCAGTTGCCGATAACTTCAAAAAAACATGATCATCTCATACAACAACTTATATCTCATCACGTCTTGACCATATCACATCACAACATGCCCTGTAAAAACAAGTTGGACGTCCTCTACTTTGTTGTTGCAAGTTTTACGTGGCTGCTACGGGCTGAACAAGAACCGTTCTTGCCTACGCATCAAAACCACAACGATAGTTCGTCAAGTTAGTGTTGTTTTAACCTTCTCAAGGACCGGGCGTAGCCACACTCGGCTCAACTAAAGTTGGATAACTGACACCCGCTAGTCACCTGTGTGCAAAGCACGGCGGTAAAACCAGTCTCGCATAAGCGTACGCGTAATGTCCGTCCGGGCCGCTTCATCCAACAATACCGCCGAACCAAAGTGTGACATGCTGGTAAGCAGTATGACTTGTATCGCCCACAACTCACTTGTGTTCTACTTGTGCATATAACATCAACACATAAAACCTGGCTCTGATGCCACTGTTGGGGAACGTAGTAATTTCAAAAAAATTCCTACGCACACGCAAGATCATGGTGATGCATAGCAACGAGAGGGGAGAGTGTGTCCATGTACCCTCGTAGACCAAAGCGGAAGCGTTAGCACAACGCGGTTGATGTAGTCGTACGTCTTCACGATCCGACCGATCAAGTACCGAACGCACGGCACCTCCGAGTTCAGCACACGTTCAACTCGATGACGTCCCTCGAACTCCGATCTAGCCGAGCTTTGAGGAAGAGTTCCGTCAGCACGACGGCGTGGTGACGATGATGATGTTCTACCAACGCAGGGCTTCGCCTAAGCACCGCTACGATATTATCGAGGTGGATTATGGTGGAGGGGGGCACCGCACACGGCTAAGAGATCCAAGGGATCAATTGTTGTGTCTCCAAGGGGCGCCCCCTCCCCGTATATAAAGGAGTGGAGGAGGGGGAGGGCCGGCCCTCTCTATGGCGCGCCCTAGGAGGAGTCCTACTCCCACCGGGAGTAGGATTCCCCCCTTCCAAGTAGTAGGAGTAGGAGTCAAGGAAAGGGGAGAGAGAAGAGAAGGAAGGAGGGGGCGCAGCCCCTCCCCCTAGTCCAATTCGAACTAGGCCTTGGGGGGGGGGGCGCAACCTCTCCTCTTTCTTTCCCCTAAAGCTCAATAAAACCCATATACTCCCGGGCGAATTCCCGTAACTCTCCGGTACTCCGAAAAATACCCGAATCACTCGGAACCTTTCCGATGTCCGAATATAGTCGTCCAATATATCGATCTTTACGTCTCGACCATTTCGAGACTCCTCGTCATGTCCCCGATCTCATCCGGGACTCCGAACTACCTTCGGTACAGCAAAACACATAAACTCATAATATAACCGTCATCGAACTTTAAGCGTGCGGACCCTACGGGTTCGAGAACAATGTAGACATGACTGAGACACGTCTCCGGTCAATAACCAATAGCGAAACCTGGATGCTCATATTGGCTCCCACATATTCTACGAAGATCTTTATCGGTCAAACCGCATAACAACATACGTTGTTCCCTTTGTCATCGGTATGTTATTTGCCCGAGATTTGATCGTCGGTATCTCAATACCTAGTTCAATCTCGTTACCGGTAAGTCTCTTTACTCGTTCCGTAATACATCATCCCGCAACTAACTCATTAGTTACAATGCTTGCAAGGCTTATAGTGAAGTGCATTACTGAGTGGGCCCAGAGATACCCCTCCGACAATCGGAGTGACAAATCCTAATCTCGAAATACGCCAACCCAACAAGTACCTTCAGAGACACCTGTAGAGCACCTTTATAATCACCCAGTTACGTTGTGACGTTTGGTAGCACACAAAGTGTTCCTCAGGTAAACGAGAGTTGCATAATCTCATAGTCATAGGAACATGTATAAGTCATGAAGAAAGCAATAGCAACATACTAAACGATCAAGTGCTAAGCTAACGGAATGGGTCAAGTCAATCACATACTTCTCCTAATGATGTGATCTCGTTAATCAAATGACAACTCATGTCTTTGGTTAGGAAACTTAGCCATCTTTGATTAACGAGCTAGTCAAGTAGAGGCATACTAGTAACACTATGTTTGTCTATGTATTCACACATGTATTATGTTTCTGGTTAATACAATTCTAGCATGAATAATAAACATTTATCATGAAATAAGGAAATAAATAATAACTTTATTATTGCCTCTAGGGCATATTTCCTTCAGAAGGGGAGGGGTGGCTTATATAGAGTACGCCGACCCTCGCAGTCCTCGGTTACACAGGGGTTCAATGAGAGATTAAAGTTACGTACGTTACTGTTAACGTCTGTATTAAATGATCTTTATGACGACGGAGTGAACGCCTGACCGTCGCCATCCAGGGGTGGCTCTAGGTCTTTTGTACTCCGAGTGGATCCTTGTCTTCCGAGTGAACTACAGTCGTCGAGTGGAATTGGGATATCCGAGTGAGATCTCATGTCGAGTGTATTGTACTTCATGAGGATTTCAGTCGGTATCTTCTGTTTAACTTTGTAGGCCTTGGACTCTTGTGTAGTGTCCTTGGTTAGGGTGTCTAGGTCAGGCCTAAGAACCTACCCTAGGTTCATGTCATTGTCATTAGCCCCCGAATGGATTGAGGACCGAGTGAAGAAGGGTTGGAGTTAATTTTGACTCGATTTGGTGTCTGAGAGACACTTGTTCAGGGGCTTGAAAGCAGGTTGGTATCTCGATCCTTCGTCAATTGCCTTGATCGATTCTGGCTTCGGGAATCTCCGAGTGAGTTTTGCATTACGTCTTTGAGCAGATTGGATTCGGGTCGCTTTGATGCGATTGACTGCTTCGCTGGACCCGGATTTCACGGGATTCGAATTTTGGAGAAGCACGCGGGTCGGGACACGGTGCGGTAATCGGGGCAGGTGGGAAGGGACTCCTTGATCCTCGCGCTGCCTTTTTCATTCAGGCGCCGCTTGCGGGATGCGCCGAGATTGCGTGGGCCCACAGGTCAGCCACTCGGTTGCGAGGCCATATAAGGCTCCGCCACCGGTGCGTGGAACAGGCTCGCCATTTCCCCCTCCTCCTCTGCTTCTCCGCCTCGTCTTCTCCAGTGCCACACCCCCAGCCCATTCTCCTCGAGATTTGCAGCAATGGCGAAAGACAAGCCCGCGGCCCTGGAGCGCGCGAAGAAGTGGACGGCCAAGGGCAAGAAAGCAGTGAAGGGGTCGACCTCGCGGTCTGCTCTGCCTCCTGGTTGGGTCGAGGGGGATTGGATCCGCTCCTCTGTCGCGGAGGAGGATCTGGAAAATCTCACCAGCGACGGTTTGATCACAGAAGGATCTTGGAGGCTGCCGGAGGGTGAGTTTGAGCCTGCGCCACGGGATGGCGAATGCGTCCTCCTCATGACGCACGTCGAAAGAGGTTTCTCACTGCCCCCACATCCGTTCTTCTGAGGTTTCTTGAACTTTTTCAATGCTCAGATCCATCACTTCTCCCCAACACCATCTCATACCTTGCCGCCTTCATTTTGATGTGCGAGAACTTCCTGGGGTGTCACCCACACTGGGGATTGTTCAAGCACATTTTCACTTGCCGATCTTAGTCGGTGAAGAAAGCAAATTCGACTGACGAAAGGACGGATGTGATTCAAATGTGTGGGGGGTTAGGTGGTGGCAGTTGACCTGATTCTATTGCAGAGACGTCCTGACCCCGGGTCAGTCGACTGGCCTTCCTCCTTTCTCTCTGGAGCGACTATGTACTCCTTGTTCATTGATTGTATCTGAAGAGGAGAAGGGTGAGGTGGCCATTTTGGTCGACGTGGTTGTGCGCTGGTCCGGGGCGGAGTGACTGGCATGGACCTGTTGGAGGTGTTCCTCAGTAGACGCATCCAGCCCTTGCAGGCTCGTGACCGGGTTGTGGCTATACTCGGGCCTAGAGGACACCGCCTGGACTCACCCGAACGAGGTCAGCGAAGAGATGGTAGCCCAGTGGCTTCGGAGCATCACTGGGAACAAGGACAACCCGCGCGGAGCAAAACGGATCCTGCCATTCCACGATGAGAATCTCCCAGGAGAGGTATATATGACATGTCTTGTCGAGTGTTTTTGCCTTTTTAGTTTCCAATGCATAACAGTACTGGAATCCGACTGACTTTTGCAATTTATGCCTTGCAGGTTTTCACGAAAATGTACTCGCCCGCGCCGAACGGAGAGCAACATCTCGGAGGAGCAGAGAGTGAGGGCGGGAGCGCCGACATCGAATATGCCGATGGTGGTGACGACGACAGCGAAGATTTTGATGATAGTGAGGAAGTAGAATCACCACCGTGCATCGAGTGGCGCACCAAGCAATCGCAAGACCCAATAGGTGGCCACGGTAAGGCAGCGGCATCGAGTGTGGAGACTCCAAAGCGCACTCGGATGTCAACTTCCGAGCCGACTAAAAAAGTTGCTAAGCAAGCAAAGGTCGTTCCTCCTAAGCCTCGGAAGGCTCTGCACAGGATCAAGGTTGCAGTGCCTATTGCTTCAGCGTAAGTATTTATTTTGCTTTTCCTTCATTGCTGTTGTGAATCTTTCTTGTTTGTTCGACTGAATGGAATTTTGGACCTCTAGGGCCGCTACTTCTAGGACGTCCCACATGGAGATCGATGATCAGCAGGCTGATGTGGATACCACAGACATGGCCACCTCTCGAGTAGGTACGATACTGTAGACATGCTCACGCTTTATCAATTGTTTTGGTGGTCGACTGGAATCTCAATGTCGAGTGTTTGCAGTACCAACATATGTTATCCAACTTCCAGACGATGATGAGGATGAGCCTCCAAGGAGTGCAGGGGGGAGAGGCATAGCATCGACCATCTCGCGGGGCCTGAGTGAGAGAACGCCTTCGAGTCGGATGTCTCACCCGCCAACTGAACCCGTCGTTCAAGAACTCGGCGGCTCGTCCCGAACTGGTGTTTCTTTTGTTGTCCCATTGTCGACTGCTCAGCCTCCAGTGACGGCCTCTCAAACAACCGGTCTGACTGGGCAGCCTCAAACGCTGACCCCTCTAGCTTCATCATCAACTCCCGTGTCGACTGGATTCGATCTGCATCACGTCCCGGAGGACCAAACTGGAGCTGCCAAGGAGGCCATGATCCAAGCAGGCCTGATGATGGAGAGGCCGAAGGTGGTGTATGAGTCTAGCAAGGCTGCTTACGACGCCGGTTCTGCCCTTCAGACCAACGTCCGAGTAAGTACGATTGTAAGTTGATTTCCGATTGGATCATCGCTCGTTCTATTGGGGTATGCTGCCTGAAACTGCTGCTTTGTTATTCGTAAGATGTCCATGGATGAGCGTTTTGGAACCTTTAATGTGCCTCTACCATGGGTCTCTGATGTCCGTGGATGAGCGTTTTGGAACCTTTAATGTGCATCTATCATGGGTTTGTGCCTTGAATCTGTACACCCACTGGGTGTTTTCTTTCGCTGCGCAGTTCTTCCACTCGAGTCAGTCAGATCATGTCGAGTGGGTACCCGATCTAGCGGGGGCACACTGAGTGCACCCACTGGGTGTAGTCCCCATGACCGTCGTCGAATGTTCGATTTGGCAGGGGTTGCTACCTCTTGAGCACTGCGTTGGTTTTCCCTTGAAGAGGAAAGGGTGATGCAGCAAAGTAGTGTAAGTATTTCCCTCGGTTTTTGAGAACCAAGGTATCAATCCAGTAGGAGGCCACGCACAAGTCCCTCGCACCTACACAAACAAATAAATCCTCCAACCAACGCAATAAAGGGGTTGTCAATCCCTTCGCGGTCACTTACGAGAGTGAGATCTGATAGATATGATAAGATAATATTTTTGGTATTTTTATGATAAAGATGCAAAGTAAAATAAAAGCAAAATAAAAGGCAATGAAAATAGCTTGTTGTTGGAAGATTAATATGATGGATAATAGACCCGGGGGCCATAGGTTTCACTAGTGGCTTCTCTCGAGAGCATAAGTATTACGGTGGGTGAACAAATTACTGTTGAGCAATTGACAGAATTAAGCATAGTTATGAGAATATCTAGGTATGATCACGTATATAGGCATCAGTCCGAAACAAGTAGACCGACTCCTGCCTGCATCTACTACTATTACTCCACACATCGACCGCTATCCAGCATGCATCTAGAGTATTAAGTTCATAAGAACAAAGTAACGCTTTAAGCAAGATGACATGATGTGGAGGGATAAACTCATGCAATATGATATAAACCCCATCTTGTTATCCTCAATGGCAACAATACAATACGTGCCTTGTGTTGGAAATATGCCCTAGAGGCAATAATAAAATGGTTATTATTATATTTCCTTGTTCATGATAATCGTCTATTGTTCATGCTATAATTGTGTTATCCGGAAATCGTAATACATGTGTGAATACATAGACCACAACATGTCCCTAGTGAGCCTCTAGTTGACTAGCTCGTTGATCAACAGATGGTCATGGTTTCCTGACTATGGACATTGGATGTCATTGATAACGGGATCACATCATTAGGAGAATGATGTGATGGACAAGACCCAATCCTAAGCATAGCACAAAGATCGTGTAGTTCGTTTGCTAGAGATTTTCCAAATGTCAAGTATCATTTCCTTAGACCATGAGATTGTGCAACTCCCGGATACCGTAGGAGTGCTTTGGGTGTGCCAAACGTCACAACGTAACTGGGTGGCTATAAAGGTGCACTACAGGTATCTCTGAAAGTGTCTGTTGGGTTGGCACGAATCGAGACTGGGATTTGTCACTCCGTATGACGAAGAGGTATCTCTGGGCCCACTCGATAATGCATCATCATAATGAGCTCAATGTGACCAAGTGTTTGGTCACGGGATCATGCATTACGGTACGAGTAAAGTGACTTGCCGGTAACGAGATTGAACAAGGTATTGGGATACCGACGATCGAATCTCGGGCAAGTAACGTACCGATTGACAAAGGGAATTGTATACGGGATTGATTGAATCCTCGACATCGTGGTTCATTCGATGAGATCATCATGGAACATGTGGGAGCCAACATGGGTATCCCGATCCCGCTGTTGGTTATTGACCAGAGAGTCGTCTCGGTCATGTCTGCATGTCTCCCAAACCCGTAGGGTCTACACACTTAAGGTTCGGTGACGCTAGGGTTGTAGAGATACTAGTATGCAGTAACCCGAAAGTTGTTCGGAGTCCCGGATGAGATCCCGGACGTCACGAGGAGTTCCGGAATGGTCCGGAGGTGAAGAATTATATATAGGAAGTCTAGTTTCGGCCACCGGGAAAGTTTCGGGGGTCACCGGTATTGTACCGGGACCACCGGAAGGGTCCCGGGGGTCCACCGGCTGGGGCCACCTATCCTGCAGGGCCCCATGGGCTGAAGTGGGAAGGGAACCAGCCCCTGGTGGGCTGGTGCGCCCCCCATGGGCCTCCCCCTGCGCCTAGGGTTGGAAACCCTTGGGTGGGGGGCGCCCCACTTTGCTTGGGGGGCAAGCCACCCCCCTTGGCCGCCGCCCCCCTGGAGATTGGATCTCCCAGGGCCGCCCCCCAGGGGGCCTATATATAGAAGGGGGGAGGGAGGGCAGCACCACCACAGCCCCTGGCGCCTCCCTCTCCCTCCCGTGACACCTCTCCCTCTCGCTGAGCTTGGCGAAGCCCTGCCGAGATCCCCGCTACTTCCACCACCACGCCGTCGTGCTGCTGGATCTCCATCAACCTCTCCCTTCCCCCTTGCTGGATCAAGAAGGAGGAGACGTCTTCCCCAACCGTACGTGTGTTGAACGCGGAGGTGCCGTCCGTTCGGCGCTCGGTCATCGGTGATTTGGATCACGACGAGTACGACTCCATCAACCCCGTTCACTTGAACGCTTCCGCTCGCGATCTACAAGGGTATGTAGATGCACTCCTCTCTCTCATTGCTAGATGACACCATAGATTGATCTTGGTGATGCTTAGAAAATTTTAAATTTCTGCTACGATCCCCAACAGTGGCATCATGAGCGAGGCCTATGCGTAGTTTCTATGCACGAGTAGAACACAAACTTGTTGTGGGCGTAGATGTTGTTAATTTTCTTGCCACTACTAGTCTTATCTTGTTTCGGCGGCATCGTGGGATGAAGCGGCCCGGACCAACCTTACACGTACGCTTACGTGAGACAGGTTCCACCGACTGACATGCACTAGTTGCATAAGGTGGCTAGCGGGTGTCTGTCTCTCCCACTTTAGTCGGAACAGATTCGATGAAAAGGGTCCTTATGAAGGGTAAATACAAATTGGCATATCACGTTGTGGTTTTTGGCATAGGTAAGAAACGTTCTTGCTAAGAAACCTATCGCAGCCACGTAAAAAAACTTGCAACAACAATTAGAGGACGTCTAACTTGTTTTTGCAGCATATGCCTTGTGATGTGATATGGCCAAAAGGATGTGATGAATGAAATATATGTGATGTATGAGATTGATCATGTTCTTGTAATAGGAATCACGACTTGCATGTCGATGAGTATGACAACCGGCAGGAGCCATAGGAGCTGTCTTTATTTTTTTGTATGACCTGCGTGTCATTGAATAACGCCATGTAAATTACTTTACTTTATTGCTAAACACGTTAGCCATAGAAGTAGAAGTAATCGTTGGCGTGAAAACTTCATGAAGACACGATGATGGAGATCATGATGATGGAGATCATGGTGTCATGCCGGTGACGAAGATGATCATGGCGCCTCGAAGATGGAGATCAAAGGAGCAATATGATACTGGCCATATCATGTCACTATTTGATTGCATGTGATGTTTATCATGTTTTGCATCTTATTTGCTTAGAACGATGGTAGCTTAAATAAGATGATCCCTCGCAATAATTTCAAGAAAGTGTTCCCCCTAACTGTGCACCGTTGCGAAGGTTCGTTGTTTCGAAGCACCACGTGATGATCGGGTGTGATAGATTCTAACGTTCGAATACAACGGGTGTAAGCCAGATTTACACACGCAATACACTTAGGTTGACTTGACGAGCCTAGCATGTACAGACATGGCCTCGGAACACGGAAGACCGAAAGGTCGAGCATGAGTCGTATAGAAGATACGATCAACATGAAGATGTTCACCGATGTTGACTAGTCCGTCTCACGTGATGATCGGACACGGCCTAGTTGACTCGGATCATGTTTCACTTAGATGACTAGAGGGATGTCTATCTGAGTGGGAGTTCATTGAATAATTTGATTAGATGAACTTAATTATCATGAACTTAGTCTAAAATCTTTACAATATGTCTTGTAGATCAAATGGCCCACGCTAATGTTGCCCTCAACTTCAACGCGTTCCTAGAGAAAACCAAGCTGAAGATGATGGCAGCAACTATACGGACTGGGTCCGGAACCTGAGGATCATCCTCATAGCTGCCAAGAAAGATTATGTCCTAGAAGCACCGCTAGGTGATGCACCCATCCCAGAGAACCAAGACGTTATGAATGCTTGGCAGTCACGTGCTGATGATTACTCCCTCGTTCAGTGCGGCATGCTTTACAGCTTAGAACCGGGGCTCCAAAAGCGTTTTGAGCAACACGGAGCATA
This sequence comes from Aegilops tauschii subsp. strangulata, assembly GCF_002575655.3. NCBI lineage: Eukaryota > Viridiplantae > Streptophyta > Magnoliopsida > Poales > Poaceae > Aegilops > Aegilops tauschii. The sequence goes on from NC_053040.3 coordinate 329,844,758, forward strand.
TGAGATGTTCGAAGAGCTGAAAATGGTTTTCCAAGCTCATGCCCGGGTCAAGAGATATGAAGTCTCCGACAAGTTCTTCAGTTGTAAGATGGAGGAAAATAGTTCTGTCAGTGAGCACATACTCAAAATGTCTGGGTTACACAACCGCTTGACTCAGCTGGGAGTTAATCTCCCTGATGACGCGGTCATTGACAGAATCCTTCAGTCGCTTCCACCGAGCTACAAGAGCTTTGTGATGAACTTCAATATGCAGGGGATGGAAAAGACCATTCCTGAGGTATATTCAATGCTGAAATCAGCGGAGGTGGAGATCAAAAAGGAACATCAAGTGTTGATGGTGAATAAAACCACTAAGTTCAAGAAAGGCAAGGGTAAGAAGAACTTCAAGAAAGACGGCAAGGGAGTTGCCGCGCCCGGTAAACAAGCTGCCGGGAAGAAGCCAAAGAATGGACCCAAGCCTGAGACTGAGTGCTTTTATTGCAAGGGAAGTGGTCACTGGAAGCGGAACTGCCCCAAATACTTAGCGGACAAGAAGGCCGGCAACACCAAAGGTATATGTGATATACATGTAATTGATGTGTACCTTACCAGTACTCATAGTAGCTCTTGGGTATTTGATACCGGTGCGGTTGCTCATATTTGTAACTCAAAGCAGGAGCCGCGGAATAAACGGAGACTGGCAAAGGACGAGGTGACGATGCGCGTCGGGAATGGTTCCAAGGTCGATGTGATCGCCGTCGACACGCTACCTCTGCATTTACCTACGGGATTAGTTTTAAACTTCAATAATTGTTATTTAGTGCGAGCTTTGAGCATGAATATTGTATCTGGATCTCGTTTAATGCGAGATGGCTACTCATTTAAATCCGAGAATAATGGTTGTTCTATTTATATGAGAGATATGTTTTATGGTCATGCCCCGCTAGTCAATGGTTTATTCTTAATGAATCTCGAACGTGATGTTACACATATTCATATGTGAATACCAAAAGATGTAAAGTTGATAACGATAGTCCCACATACTTGTGGCACTGCCGCCTTGGTTACATTGGTGTCAAGCGCATGAAGAAGCTCCATGCTGGTGGACTTTTAGAGTCTCTCGATTATGAATCATTTGACACATGAGAACCATGCCTCATGGGCAAAATGACCAAGACTCCGTTCTCCGGAACAATGGAGCGAGCAACCAACTTATTGGAAATCATACATACTGATGTGTGCGGTCCAATGAGTGTTGAGGCTCGCGGTGGCTATCATTATGTTCTCACTCTCACTGATGACTTGAGTAGATATGGGTATGTCTACCTAATGAAACACAAGTCTGAGACCTTTGAAAAGTTCAAGGAATTTCAGAGTGAGGTTGAGAATCAACGTGACAGAAAAATAAAGTTCTTACGATCAGATCGTGGGGGGAATATTTGAGTCACGAATTTGGCACACACTTAAGGAAATGTGGAATTGTTTCACAACTCACGCCGCCTGGAACACCTCAGCGTAATGGTGTGTCTGAACATCGTAATCGCACTCTATTGGATATGGTGCGATCTATGATGTCTCTTATCGATCTACCGCTATCATTTGGGGCTATGCTTTAGAGACTGCCTCATTCACTTTAAATAGGGCTCCGTCAAAATCCGTTGAGACGACACCATATGAATTATGGTTTGGGAAGAAACCTAAGCTGTCGTTTCTAAAAGTTTGGGGATGCGATGCTTATGTCAAGAAACTTCAACCTGAAAAGCTCGAACCCAAGTCGGAAAAATGCGTCTTCATAGGATACCCTAAGGAAACCATTGGGTATACCTTCTACCTCAGATCCGAAGGCAAGATCTTTGTTGCCAAGAACGGGTCCTTTCTGGAGAAAGAGTTTCTCTCGAAAGAAGTAAGTGGGAGGAAAGTGGAACTTGATGAAGTACTACCTCTTGAACCGGTAAGTAGCGCAGCTCAGGAAGATGTTCCTGTGGTGCCTGCACTGACTAGAGAGGAAGTTAATGATGATGATCAAGGTACTTCGGATCAAGTTACTACTGAACTTTGTAGGTCCACGAGGACACGTTCCACACCAGAGTGGTATGGCAACCCTGTCCTAGAAATCATGTTGTTAGACAACGGTGAACCTTCGAACTATGAAGAAGCAATGGCGGGCCCAGATTCCAACAAATGGCTTGAAGCCATGCAATCCGAGATAGGATCCATGTATGAAAACGAAGTATGGACTTTGACTAACTTGCCCGATGATCGGCGAGCCATAGAAAATAAATGGATCTTTAAGAAGAAGACAGACGCGGATGGTAATGTGACCATCTATAAGGCTCGACTTGTCGCTAAGGGTTATCGACAAGTTCAAGGGGTTGACTACGATGAGACTTTCTCACCCGTAGCGAAGCTGAAGTCCGTCCGAATCATGTTAGCAATTGCCGCATTCTATGATTATGCGATATGGCAAATGGACGTCAAAACGGCATTCCTTAACGGCTTTCTTAAGGAAGAATTGTATATGATGCAGCCGGAAGGTTTTGTCGATCCTAAGAATGCTAACAAGGTATGCAAGCTCCAGCGCTCCATATATGGGCTGGTGCAAGCATCTCGGAGTTGGAACATTCGATTTGATGAGATGATCAAAGCGTTTGGGTTTACACAGACTTATGGAGAAGCCTGTGTTTACAAGAAAGTGAGTGGGAGCTCTGTAGCATTTCTCATATTATATGTGCATGACATACTATTGATGGGAAATGATATAGAATTCTTGGAAAGTATAAAGGCCTACTTGAACAAGTGTTTTTCAATGAAGGACCTTGGAGAAGCTGCTTATATATTAGGCATCAAGATCTATAGAGATAGATCAAGACACCTCATTGGTCTTTCACAAAGTACATACCTTGACAAGATATTGAAGAAGTTCAATATGGATCAGTCCAAGAAGGGGTTCTTGCCTATATTGCAAGGTGTGCATTTGAGCACGGCTCAATGCCCGACCACAGCAGAAGATAGAGATAAGATGAGTGTCGTCCCCTATGCCTCGGCCATAGGGTCTATTATGTATGCCATGCTGCGTACCAAACCTAATGTAAACCTTGCCGTAAGTTTGGTAGGAAGGTACCAAAGTAATCCCGGCATGGAACACTGGATAGCGGTCAAGAATATCCTGAAGTACCTAAAAAGGACTAAGGATATGTTTCTCGTTTATGGAGGTGACGAAGAGCTCGTCGTAAAGGGTTACGTCGATGCTAGCTTCGACACAGATCTGGATGACTCTAAGTCACAAACCGGATACGTGTATATTTTGAATGGTGGGGCAGTAAGCTGGTGTAGTTGCAAGCAAAGCGTTGTGGCGGGATCTACATGTGAAGCGGAATACATGGCAGCCTCAGAGGCAGCGCAAGAAGCAATCTGGGTGAAGGAGTTCATTACCGACCTAGGAGTTATTCCCAATGCGTCGGGCCCGATGACTCTCTTCTGTGACAACACTGGAGCTATTGCCCTTGCCAAGGAGCCCAGGTTTCACAGGAAGACCAGGCATATCAAGCGTCGCTTCAACTCCATTCGTGAAAGTGTTCAAAATGGAGACATAGATATTTGTAAAGTACATACGGACCTGAATGTAGCAGATCCGTTGACTAAACCTCTCCCTAGAGCAAAACATGATCAACACCAGAACTCTATGGGTGTTCGATTCATCACAATGTAACTAGATTATTGACTCTAGTGCAAGTGGGAGACTGTTGGAAATATGCCCTAGAGGCAATAATAAAATGGTCATTATTATATTTCCTTGTTCATGATAATCATCTATTGTTCATGCTATAATTGTGTTATCCGGAAATCGTAATACATGTGTGAATACATAGACCACAACATGTCCCTAGTGAGCCTCTAGTTGACTAGCTCGTTGATCAACAGATGGTCATGGTTTCCTGACTATGGACATTGGATGTCATTGATAACGGGATCACATCATTAGGAGAATGATGTGATGGACAAGACCCAATCCTAAGCATAGGACAAAGATCGTATAGTTCGTTTGCTAGAGATTTTCCAAATGTCAAGTATCATTTCCTTAGACCATGAGATTGTGCAACTCCCGGATACCGTAGGAGTGCTTTGGGTGTGCCAAACGTCACAACGTAACTGGGTGGCTATAAAGGTGCACTACGGGTATCTCCGAAAGTGTCTGTTGGGTTGGCACGAATCGAGATTGGGATTTGTCACTCCGTATGACGGAGAGGTATCTCTGGGCCCACTCGGTAATGCATCATCATAATGAGCTCAATGTGACCAAGTGTTTGGTCATGGGATCATGCATTACGGTACGAGTAAAGTGACTTGCCAGTAACGAGATTGAACAAGGTATTGGGATACCGACGATCGAATCTCGGGCAAGTAACGTACCGATTGACAAAGGGAATTGTATACGGGATTGATTGAATCCTCGACATCGTGGTTCATCTGATGAGATCATCGTGGAACATGTGGGAGCCAACATGGGTATCCAGATCCCGCTGTTGGTTATTGACCAGAGAGTCGTCTCGGTCATGTCTGCATGTCTCCCGAACCCGTAGGGTCTACACACTTAAGGTTCGGTGACGCTAGGGTTGTAGAGATACTAGTATGCGGTAACCCGAAAGTTGTTCGGAGTCCCGGATGAGATCCCGGACGTCACGAGGAGTTCCGGAGGTGAAGAATTATATATAGGAAGTCCAGTTTCGGCCACCGGGAAAGTTTCGGGGGTCACCGGTATTGTACCGGGACCACCGGAAGGGTCCCGGGGGTCCACCGGGTGGGGCCACCTATCCCGGAGGGCCCCATGGGCTGAAGTGGGAAAGGAACCAGCCCCTGGTGGGCTGGTACGCCCCCCATGGGCCTCCCCCTGCGCCTAGGGTTGGAAACCATGGGGTGGGGGCGCCCCACTTGGCTTGGGGGGCAAGCCACCCCCCTTGGCCGCCGCCCCCCTGGAGATTGGATCTCCCAGGGCCGGCGCCCCCCAGGGGGCCTATATATTGAAGGGGGGAGCGAGGGCAGCAGCACCAGAGCCCCTGGCGCCTCCCTCTCCCTCCCGTGACACCTCTCCCTCTCGCTGAGCTTGGCGAAGCCCTGCCGAGATCCCCGCTACTTCCACCACCACGCCGTCGTGCTGCTGGATCTCCATCAACCTCTCCTTCCCCCTTGCTGGATCAAGAAGGAGGAGACGTCTTCCCCAACCGTACATGTGTTGAATGCGGAGGTGCCGTCCGTTCGGCGCTCGGTCATCGGTGATTTGGATCACGACGAGTACGACTCCATCAACCCCGTTCACTTGAACGCTTCCGCTCGCGATCTACAAGGGTATGTAGATGCACTCCTCTCTCTCGTTGCTAGATGACACCATAGATTGATCTTGGTGATGCGTAGAAAATTTTAAATTTCTGCTACGATCCCCAACACCTTGCTGCCCCTACTGTCACTAGGAAAGGACACCACAAGATTGAAACCAAAGCTAAGCACTTCTCTCGTTGCAAGAAAGATCAATCTATTAGGCCAAACCAAACTGATAATTCGAAGAGACTTGCAAAGATAACCAATCATACATAAAAGAATTCAGAGAAGATTCAAATATTGTTCATAGATAATCTTGATCATAAACCCACAATTCATCGGTCTCAACAAACACACCGCAAAAAAAGATTACATCGAATAGATCTCCACAAGAGAGGGGGAGAACATTGTATTGAGATCCAAAAGGAGAGAAGAAGCCATCTAGCTAATAACTATGGACCCGAAGGTCTGAGGTAAACTACTCACACATCATCAGAGAGGCTATGGTGTTGATGTAGAAGCCCTCCGTGATCGATGCCCCCTCCGGCGGAGCTCCGAAAAAGGCCCCAAGATGGTATCTCACGGGTACAGAAGGTTGCGGCGATGGAATTAGGTTTTTGGCTCCGTATCTGGTAGTTTGGGGGTACGTAGGTATATATAGGAGGAAGAAGTACGTCGGTAGAGCAACGTGGGGCCCACGAGGGTGGAGGGCGCGCCCAGGGGGGTAGGCGCGCCCCCTACCTCGTGCCTTCCTGGTTGATGTCTTGACGTAGGGTCCAAGTCCTCTGGATCACATTCGTTCCGAAAATCACGTTCCCGAAGGTTTCATTCCGTTTGGACTCCGTTTGATATACTTTTTCTGCGAAACTCTGAAATAGGCAAAAAACAACAATTCTGGGCTGGGCCTCCGGTTAATAGGTTAGTCTCAAAAATAATATAGAAGTGTATAATAAAGCCCATTAATGTCCAAAACAGAATATAATATAGCATGGAACAATAAAAAATTATAGATACGTTGGAGACGTATCAAGCATCCCCAAGCTTAATTCCTGCTCGTCCTCGAGTAGGTAAATGATAAAAATATAATTTTTGATGTGGAATGCTACTTGGCATAATTTCAATGTAATTCTTCTTAATTGTGGTATGAATATTCAGATCCGAAAGATTCAAGATAAAAGTTCATATTGACATAAAAGTAATAATACTTCAAGCATACTAAGTAAGCAATTACGTCCTCTCAAAATAACATGGCCAAAGAAAGTTCATCCCTACAAAATCATATAGTTTGGTCATGCTCCATTTTCGTCACACAAGAATGCTCTCATCATGCACAACCCCGATGACAAACCAAGCAATTGTTTCATACTTTAGTAATCTCAAACTTTTTCAACCTTCACGCGATACATGAGCGTGAGCCATGGATATAGCACTATGGGTGGAATAGAATATAATGATGGGGGTTATGTGGAGAAGACAAAAAAGGAGAAAGTCTCACATCAACGCAGCAAATCAATGAGCTATGGAGATGCCCATCGATTGATGTTAATGCAAGGAGTAGGGATTGCCATGCAACGGATGCACTAGAGCTATAAATGTATGAAAGCTCAAAAGAAACTAAGTGGGTGTGCATCCAACTTGCTTGCTCACGAAGACCTAGGGCATTTGAGGAAGCCCATTGTTGGAATATACAAGCCAAGTTCTATAATGAAAAATTCCCACTAGTATATAAAAGTGACAAAACAAGAGACTCTCTATCATGAAGATTATGGTGCTACTTTGAAGTACAAGTGTGGTAAAAGGATAGTAACATTGTCCCTTCTCTCTTTTTCTCTCATTTTTTGGGTCTTCTTCTCTTTTTTATGGCATTTCTCTTCTTTTTTTCCTCACTTGGGACAATGCTCTAAAAATGATGATCATCACACATATCTATTTACAACTCAATGATTACAACTCGATACTAGAACAAAGCATGACTCTATATGAATGCCTCCGGCGGTGTACCGGGATATGCAATGAATCAAGAGTGACATGTATGAAAGAATTATGAATGGTGGCTTCGCCACAAATACTATGTCAACTACATGAGCATGCAAAGCAATATGACAATGATGAACGTGTCATGATAAACGGAATGGTGGAAAGTTGCATGGCAATATATCTCGGAATGTCTATGGAAATGCCATTATAGGTAGGTATGGTGGCTGTTTTGAGGAAGATATAAGGAGGTTCATGTGTGAAAGAGTGTACCATATCACGAGGTTTGGATGCACCGGTGAAGTTTGCACCAACTCTCAATGTGAGAAAGGGCAATGCACGGTACCGAAGAGGCTAGCAATGATGGAAGGGTAAGAGTGCGTATAATCCATGGACTCAACATTAGTCATAAAGAACTCACATACTTATTGCAAAAATGTACAAATCATCAAAAACCAAGCACTACGCGCATGCTACTAGGGGGATAGATTGGTAGGAAAATACCATCGCTCGTCCCCGACCGCCACTCATAAGGAGGACAATAAAAGAACACCTCATGTTTCAAATTTGTTACATAACGTTTACCATACGTGCATGCTACGGGACTTGCAAACTTCAACACAAGTATTTCTCAAATTCACAACTACTCAACTAGCACAACTTTAATATCACTACCTCCATATCTCAAAACAATCATCAAGCATGAAACTTCTCTTAGTATTCAGCACACTCATAAGAAAGTTTTTACTAGTCTTGAATACCTAGCATGTTAGGATTAAGAAAATTACCATGCTATTTAAGACTCTCAAAATAATATAAGTGAAGCATGAGAGAATAATAGTTTCTATAAAACAAATCCACATCCAAGAATAAAATTGGGGAAAAGCCAGCAACAATTCTCGAAAAAGACAAAAGAGCGAAGAGAATACAGCGATTAAAGTCCCATCATAATTATACATAGACTCATACATGAAAATTTAACAACCTGACTGGTTCCACTACTCTCATACATGAAGCATCATGACTCGTACAACTACATCCGTACACCATCTAGACGACTGCGAATACTCAAAGACACTACTGCTCTGCTGGTGCTGTGGTGTCCTCCCCTGAAGCGGTCTCAGATCCCGAACTGACGTGGTTAACGGAAACCTCCGGGTTAAAGGTAACACGACGACGCTGCCTCGAGGGCTCTCCCTCAGGGGCAGGGGTAGGATGAAGCATCGGGGCTGCAGGAGTAGCAAGAAGTGAGACCCACTCGGTAGGAGTACTGAGAGGGTTCACGGCCGGAACGCCTGTGCTACTCAGGGGAGTAACTGGCGAAATAGGGGAGCTAGAGCTAACTGGGACATAAGGGGTAAATCCCAGTGATGATGGAGTAGTGGTGGATCTAGTAGTGACCAAGGTAGCGGCTAAAGCAGTACGGGCACGAGTCAGCTCTCGAGCCAGCTCGTGGATCATCAGATAGCTAGCAGTGATATAGCGAGCAAGATGGCTAGCAACACTATCAGACTCCGGGTTAACGAGAGGAAAACGGACACGACCGTTGTCATACAGAGATGGGTAGTAATAGAATCCTGGGTGATGCTGCATTTGAACCTCGGTATAACGAAGCTCGACAAGGACCTCAAATGCGGCAAACTGGACAGCCTGAGAAGCGGTGGAGGCGTAACCGCTCCGAGAAGTGCGAGTGTAAGAGCCGGAATCGGAACTGGTGCGCAGAGTAACCACTGCGTGATACTCATACACTGAGTCTGCTAGACGCTCCCGGTACACACGGTAGACTGGTTCGTCTCCGTGAGGGTACAACCGACGCCACACATTGCGCAGAAGGTGCGGTGACGTGTACGGCATCAACTGCAACTGGCGCGGATACGGCACCGGAGCCATCTACACTCACAACCATTAACAGGTTAGCATAAAAATAATAATCAAATGACTACAATGCAACAACCAGCTATAACTGCTACCGACACTCACATTTACTCGTGTCTAGCGTCCAGTTAACACGCCGTAGTCTAGCGTGGCCTACAGTCAGCGCGGCTCTGATACCAACCGTTGTGGCACCCCGGCTCAGAGCGACCGGTTTACCCTGCATTGCCAGCCCAGAGATCATGTCTTCTGCCAACACACAACATATTGGTACAGAAAACAACCGCTTTATTGATGCTAGCGGAACAGAGTTCATATTACAACAGTGGTCGAGGCCAAGCGGCACACTCGGTGCGGCGGAACAATATGTACATTATTTAGTGAACATAAAGGGGCCTCGACTCAAACAACTACGTGGCAGCGGAATAACGTCGTAGCGGAAGCTCCATATCACAGGGACACTGATGTGGACACGATCTAGACTGGAACAACGCTCCTTTCCAACAAGACTTTCCTAAAATCTGGCATGACACGCCAGGTCAGTACATTGAATGTACTTGCAAGCTCACAACAAGCATAATCATAATGACAAACAATATCATGATATTTAACCAATTATTAATAATGCAACATTATATGTCAACATGCTGTGATCAAGCCCAAACGTCCCTCAGGACAGCTTACCAACTGTGATCATCTCTGGACCACAAACACACCACCATAGTGGTCTTTCTCAAGAACAACTCGTGATCCTTACGGCGATCACAACCATGACCATCATTTGGTCCCAAATACCTCGATGGCCTTTCTGCCATCCATTGACAATGCAAAGTTCATAGCTTAGTGTGCAATTTTTATTAAACGTTGACTCATGGTGGGACCTAGTACGAGGTGTCCGTGACCGTGGACTCGGCTATCGATAGATTATACACTCTGCAGAGGTAGCACACTGTACCCACACCACGGAACCCATGGCCTCGCATTCCCATTCGGGTGGACCAACGGCATTCCGACAAAACCCCTCCATTGCCACAGCACTCTCCCGGCCACTCCGACCCAAATCCCCAACGGGCTGGTCCTGGGTGGCCCCGTGTCTACCAAAGACACCCCGACCACCGTCGTGGTCAAAACACTCCCACTCGGGGACTCGGTACCATAATCTCATCAACGAGCACACAAGATTATGTGTGCTTACCGGGCCAGGGCAAACACGACATAATCTTCCCTAGATGGAGGCACCGACCAGAGGCCGTGTCAATGGACCGAATCAAGGCCTTCCCACAAGGCAAATGTGGTTGCACTGGAAAGAAACTCGATTCAGCGGCACCATGACCCAGTCAACGGTATATTCAAGTTGAGTTATATTCAGGATTAACTTTAAACTAAAAATGACCGGTGTCATAGCATGCCATGAAATGCAAAACAACACATGCATCACATATTGATAACAATGACCGACGTCATCCATATGCACACCAAGCATAAACGTCAACAACTCATATTACTCTACTTGCTCAAAAATGACTCACAACTTAACCAAAATATTTTGCAACAAGTTTTATTAATTTCCTACGCAAGAAAGTAACTCCGATAAATCTTTCATACGCTTGACCAAAAGATATCATTATCAACAACTCTTAATTTCTTTATCACTAAGTTGGGTTCAAACATTCTGTAAGACAAGTAATATGATTAAACAAGTATTTAACAGAATATTTTCTAACAAATTTTTATCAATTTAAGAATGCAAACACAAAGCTTTAAATAATTACTAACATGCATAACAAAATTATTTCTAACATCACCTCAAATAAATTTTAACTTGCTTTACCCACTTAAACTAGTTTCAACTATTGTGTAAATCAAGCATAACAACTGACCAATACTTAACAGAATACAAATAATTCAATAATTATTTAAATGCATGGGTTAATCATTTCATTTAAGTGAGAAAATCACAAATATTGAAATGGCATCATAAAAATGTTGCTGTGGCTTGCCTTAGTGCAGATGAGGTTCACAAGCCTCCTGGTGATCCTCAAGACAAGCCTCACCTTCTGAAAATAATTTTAAACACAAAAAGAGAATATCAAGAACACTTCTGAAATTCACCAGAAATTCTAAACAGCTCAGAAAAATCTCATCTTTGGTGAGCTGTTAGATTTCCTTTCAAAGAACACAATGCAGAAACAATCATCTCATTTGGACTTATGGTTAAAAAGTTAAAAGTGTTTGAAGCTCTTTGGAATATAAATGAATTTGAATAAAAAGAAACAGCTGGGGGGTGACGTCGAAGGCGTAAAGCCCAGGGGCGCCACCACTCGTACCGCTTCGCGCGTGTACTGAGTGGCTGACTAGCGGGCCCCGCTAGTCAGGTGGGGGAAGAGGGAGAGAGAAACAGAGAGGGCCGCGGCTTCACCGGAGCTCTCGCCGGCGACGAGGGCTCCTTGGCCCAAACGAGAGGGAGGGATTGAGAGAGGGGACGATGGCGCACCTGCCCGTACCCGTAGCGTGGCTAGGGGTGGTCGTACGGCATCGGAAACTAGCTGGCAAGCGGAGGCAGAACATGGAGGTCGCCGGAGTTGAGGAAGACGGCGAGCAGAGGTCACTCCAGAGGCTCCAAGCGGGCGAGATGGCCTCATCGGAGAGAGGCAGAGGCCTTGGAGGGGTCGCCCAGGCCTGGGAGGGGCTGGAGCTACCGCGACGACCAGAGGGGATTGCCGGTGAGCTCGATCTCGGGGACGGCGGCCCGAGGCCTGCCCGGCCGGGCTACGGCTTCCTACTCGATCGTGGGGTGTGTGTGAGTGCTGGATGGTGCTCGAGGAGGCTGGGGGTGGCTCTATTTATAGGCGAGCGGCGAGGGTGCTTCGGGCTCCGCCGGTGGACACCTGTCCACGGCGCCCGGCGACGAGCGGCGTCAGTGAGAGGGGGAGAAGGCGACAGAGGTCACGCGGCCACTGTGGGCGAGCGGAGACGAGCACAGGATCAAGGGGTTGGCGACGAGCACAGTGCGCTCCGCACTGTTGGGCTGGCCGGACCTTGCCCGTGCTCGCTGCGGCGAGCTCCGGCGTCGGTGAGTGCCAGGGAGGAGTTAAGGATGTCGAGACGATGATGGTGGCGGGGTTTGGCATGGTTGGGCAGCGGGGGAAGCGAGCACGCTCGAACAGAGCGCTCGGCGTCACCCAGAGCGCGTCGACACGCATGCCTGGCATCGTGGACACGCGTGGTCACCGCGCGAACTCTCTCCTCAGGCCAGCCTTCGTCCAAAAATCATGTCTGGCATGTTGTTCGTGGTAGTTTTGAAGTTTACCACGGTTTGGTTTGGATCCAGGTGCAGTAGAGAAGATTTTACAAGCCAGGTAAGTTTCTGGTCAGTAACTTTGTGATGTTACTGTGGTCAAATGGCTGGGAGTTTGGGGTGTGCTTTGGAGGCTAGTTATAAGTTACTAAGTTAAAGATGCACAAGAAAGTTCAGGTCAAATGGAGCAAGTAAAATGGTAGTTGCTGTAGAAACCACCATTTCTGTCCAGAACAGAAAAGATTTTCTATAGCAAAAATATTCCAAAAAGTGATGAAATATTTTTGCTCAGGGAGGTGCCCTAGGGTCCCTAGAATATTTGTGCATTATCTTATAATTTTTTGAGCCATAAAAATTAGGGTTGCCTTGAAGCAAACAGATCTGGCTTAGGGTTTTTGAGAGAAAATGAATATTTTTCATTTAAGAAAAATATTCCAAAGGAAAATTTGTGGTGGATCAGAAGTGAAGTGATGGTTTGGGAGAGAAGTGAACACTTGGGTGAAAGCCAAGGATGCCCAAGTGTTTAAGTCCAAATGAAAAGATTCAGAAACTCCAAGTTTCAAAAACTTTAGAATGAAATTTCAAGCAAATAAGAAAGGGCAAAAACCAGGCTGTCACAAACCTCCCCCACTTAGAATGAATCTCGTCCTCGAGATTCGGTTGCTTGGGAAAACCACTCTGGATACTGACTCTTAAGGAACTCTTCCTGCTCCCAAGTTGCTTCTGACTCGGTGTGATGCTCCCACTAAACTTTGAAAAAATTTCTGACTTTGCTGCGAGTGGCCCTTTCCACTCGATCCAAAATTTTGGACGGTCTTTCTTCATAAGTTAAATCCTTTGCCAATTCTATCTCTGCCATTGCAGTCCTTTTCTCAGGCGGGGATATGCATCATCTCAATTGCGAAACATGGAACACATTGTGTATTTCTGACAACTCCGGGGGTAGTTCCAGTTGGTATGCAACCGTACCCACTCGAGACATAATTGAGAATGGACCAATGAATCTGGGTGCCAGCTTTCCACGAGTCTGAAATCGCTTAACTCCTTTCATAGGAGTGACTCGAAGGTACACATGTTCTCCGGGTTCAAAATTGACCTGCCGGTGCTTTACATCATAATAACTCTTCTGACGGGATTTGGCCAATTGCAGTCGGTCTCTGATTTCCCTGACTTGTTTCTCGTCTTCCATCATGAGATCGGTTCCGAAGATATGGCTATCTCCAGCTTGAGACCAATTTAGAGGAGTGTGGCACTTACGACCATATAGAGCTTCATAGGGTGACATCTTTAGACTGGTCTGGAAACTGTTGTTATACGAGAACTCGGCGTATGGCAAGCAATCTTCCCAGTTCGCCCCGTTGGCTAGCACACAGGCTCGCAACATATCTTCGAGTATTTGATTTACTCGCTCTGTCTGACCGTCCGTCTGGGGGTGATAAGCAGTACTATATTTTAGTGCTGTCCCCAAGGCTTGATGGAGGCGGGACCAGAAAGCGGAGGTAAACAAAGAACCTCGGTCGGAAGTGATAGTTCGGGGTACCCCATGCAGACTGACGATTCTGGATACATACAGTTGCGCCAGTTCATTTGCTCTGTATCTGGTGCTGACCGGGATGAAATGAGCAACCTTGGTTAGGGTGTCCACTATAACCCAGATTGCGCCTTTGCCTCGCTGAGTCCTAGGCAATCCGGTGATGAAGTCCATGCAAACATCATCCCATTTCCATTGTGAAACTGGCAGTGGTTGGAGAATTCCGGCTGGCTTCTGATGCTCTGCTTTCACCTTGTTGCATATGTCGCAACAGGCTACAAAATAGGCAATGTCTTTCTTCATCCCATTCCACCAGAATATTTGTTTAAGGTCTTCATACATTTTCGTACTTCCCGGATGAATGGAATACGAGGATTCGTGTGCTTCTGACAAGATTTTCCTCTTCAAGTCCGGTTGATTTGGTACACAAATTCGTCCACGGAATCGGAGGGTACCAAAGTTCTCCTTGAAGAAATCTGGGGGCTGCCTTGCATGTTTTTGTAGCTTGGCGTCATCTGGCTGGGCCTTGCGGATTTCCATCTCAAGTGTGGGGGTAACTTCCAAAATATTAGCGAGGCCAGCATCCACGATGACCAAGTTGAGCTGAGCGATCTCCTCCTGAAGTTCGGTAGGCAATGATTTTAACATGACATTTAAGCTGACGGGCTTTCGACTGAGCGCATCGGCAACGACGTTGGCCTTGCCTGGATGGTAATTTATTCCAAGGTCATAATCCTTGACCAACTCTAACCATCTTCGCTGACAGAGATTTAAATCTGGCTGAGTGAAGATGTACTTGAGGCTTTTGTGGTCGGTAAAAATTTGGCACCTTTTTCCAATGAGATAGTGTCTCCAAATTTTTAATGCATGAATCACTGCAGCCAATTCCAAATCATGAGTAGGATAATTTCCCTCATGTGGTCGTAGTTGTCGTGATGCATAGGCTACTACCTTGCCGTCTTGCATCAATACACAACCAATACCTTGTCTGGAGGCATCGCAGTACATGTCGAAGCTGCGATAAATGCCTGGAAGAGTCAATACGGGTGCGGTTGTCAGACGCGTCTTTAGCTCATAAAAACTCTTCTCACGGTCCTTGGTCCACTCTTGTATCCTTTTTGAGCAGTTCCGTCATAGGTTTAGCAATTTTGGAAAACCCTTCAATGAAACGACGATAGTATCCAGCTAATCCAAGGAAACTCCGGATCTGTGTTACAGTCCTGGGCGGTACCCAATCGAGCACATCCTTTACTTTGCTCGGGTCCACGGCTATGCCTTCGGCGGATAGTACATGCCCGAGAAACCCAACTTTCTTGAGCCAAAATTCGCACTTACTGAAGTTGGCGTATAGCTGATGGTTGCGGAGCCGTTGTAGCACTGCCCGGAGGTGATCCTTATGCTCTTCTTCACTCTTGGAGTAAATGAGGATGTCGTCGATAAAGACTACCACAAATTTGTCGAGGAAGTCCATGAACACCTTGTTCATCATATGCATGAAGAAGGCAGGGGCATTGGTGAGACCAAAGGACATCATAGTATATTCGTAAAGACCGTATCGTGTAGTGAATGCGGTCTTAGGAATATCTTCCCTTTTAATCTTGAGATGATGATACCCGGTCCGTAAATCGATTTTTGAGAATACTTTAGCCCCACTGAGCTGATCGAACAGATCATCAATCCTTGGCAGTGGGTATTTATTTTTGATGGTGACCTCATTCAGCTGGCGATAATCTATGCACATACGGAGACTGCCATCCTTTTTACCCACGAAGATTGCAGGTGACCCCCACGATGAAGAGCTGGGACGAATATAACCTTTCCGGAGTAATTCGTCAAGCTGTTTCTTTAGTTCCACTAATTCTGATGAGGGCATCCGGTAATACTTCTTGTATAATGGTGCGGTTCTAGGCACAAGATCTATGGCAAATTCCAGTTCCCGATCTGGTGGCATGCCTGGCAGTTCTTCTGGAAACACATCAGGGTACTCACTGACCACAGGAATAAATTCCAATTCGACCACAGTAGTGCACACTAGTTCTGGCTTGGGTATATGCTTGCGAGCATAAAATTTGGTGAGCTGCCCATTCAGACTGGTTAAATTGACTTCTCGGGTTGCGCAGTTTATACAAACTTGATATTTGGTCAGCCAATTCATTCCCAATATAATATCCAACTGTTCAGACTCAATGATTATCAGAGATGTTGGAAAGTGGACCCCGTTGATATTGATCTCCAGATCACGGCAGACTAGATTGCTCTTGATTATAGATCCCGGGGTTTGTACCAGCATATTTTTGCCCAAAATTGTGCAAGGAAAATTGTTTTGGGCGGCAAAACTCCGAGAAATAAAAGAATGGGAAGCCCCAGAGTCAAATAAAATTACTGCAGGTATGTCATTAACAGAAAACATACCAATGACGACTTGTGGCTTCTCTTGGGATTCATCGGCGGAGATATGATTCACGTGCCCAGTGAAGTTTTGCTGGGTTGGCCCTGACTCCATAAAGTTGACTTGTGGCCTGCTCAGCACATTCACCTTGTGGTTCTTGGGGCACTGTTTGGCATAATGTCTGGGCTGCCCGCAAGTGAAACAAGAATTGTTGCGATGCCGCTCCTCATGCATTGGATTGGCCACAACATTCTTGACTTGAGTGGTGGTCTTGTTAACATTCTGCTGCCAATTTGGCCTGTATTCCACCTGAGTCTGCTGCCAGGTACGAGCCTTTTGCATAGGTTGCCCATCCTTCTTTGGCTCAAACTTGCGCTCGTTGTCGTTAACAGGCCTATTCTCTGATATAAGCTTGTGTTCCCATTCAACAATGAATGCCTTGTCTACCAGAGTTTGGAAATCCGTGAAATCAAACATACTGAGAGCACACCGAAGTTGCGGATTTAAACCTCCAAGAAATTTGTCCATCTTCCTTTCTTCGGTGGCTACGTCATACAGAGAGTAACGGGCCAGATGATTGAATTTTTGCAGATACTCAGCCACAGATTGATTTCCTTGGACAAGCGCGAGAAATTCACGCTGCTTGGCCTTCATAACTCCAGTAGGGATGTGATATTTGCGGAACTTATCCTTGAATTTTTCCCAGGTGACTTCCTCATCAATCGGCCAGATGGCTTTTGTATTTTCCCACCATATGGCAGCTGCGCCTTCAAGGTAATGGGTTGCAAATGGGACTTTATCATTTCCTTCAGTACGGGCGATCTCAAGCTTTTTCTCCATGGTGCGCAACCAATCGTCTGCATCCAATGGGTCAACAACCTGACTAAAATTGGGTGGATTGGTCCTTTGAAAATCTGACAGCTTTGAGTGATGACCATTCTGATTTCCATTTTGTCCAACTATAGCTTGCACACTTCTCAATATTTCAATCAGATCATTGTTCCTTTTTTCTTCAAACATACGCAGAACTTGCTCGGTGGAGGGAGGATCAGGCGGAGGAGGTGGTGGCTGAACGTACGGCTCGAGAGAATATCCTGCCTGTCGTGCAGAACAACGAACAGGAGTTCCCTCACGAACGTTGCTACTGCCGCCTCCCCGTGTCATCCTATTGAGTATTTTTCCCAAGGCAACGAAATCGAGATGAGAGACATCCAAGAATAAAATTGGGGAAAAGCCAGCAACAATTCTCGAAAAAGACAAAAGAGCGAAGAGAATACGGCGATTAAAGTCCCATCATAATTATACATAGACTCATACATGAAAATTTAACAACCTGACTGGTTCCACTACTCTCATACATGAAGCATCATGACTCGTACAACTACATCCGTACACCATCTAGACGACTGCGAATACTCAAAGACACTACTGCTCTGCTGGTGCTGCGGTGTCCTCCCCTGAAGCGGTCTCAGATCCCGAACTGACGTGGTTAACGGAAACCTCCGGGTTAAAGGTAACACGACGACGCTGCCTCGAGGGCTCTCCCTCAGGGGCAGGGGTAGGATGAAGCATCGGGGCTGCAGGAGTAGCAAGAAGTGAGACCCACTCGGCAGGAGTACTGAGAGGGTTCACGGCCGGAACGCCTGTGCTACTCGGGGGAGTAACTGGCGAAATAGGGGAGCTAGAGCTAACTGGGACATAAGGGGTAAATCCCAGTGATGATGGAGTAGTGGTGGATCTAGTAGTGACCAAGGTAGCGGTTAAAGCAGTACGGGCACGAGTCAGCTCTCGAGCCAGCTCGTGGATCATCAGATAGCTAGCAGTGATATAGCGAGCAAGATGGCTAGCAACACTATCAGACTCCGGGTTAACGAGAGGAAAACGGACACGACCGTTGTCGTACAGAGATGGGTAGTAATAGAATCCTAGGTGATGCTGCATTTGAACCTCGGTATAACGAAGCTCGACAAGGACCTCAAATGCGGCAAACTGGACAGCCTGAGAAGCGGTGGAGGCGTAACCGCTCCGAGAAGTGCGAGTGTAAGAGCCGGAATCAGAACTGGTGCGCAGAGTAACCACTGCGTGATACTCATACACTGAGTCTGCTAGACGCTCCCGGTACACACGGTAGACTGGTTCATCTCCGTGAGGGTACAACCGACGCCACACGTTGCGTAGAAGGTGTGATGACGTGTACGGCATCAACTGCAACTGGAGCGGATACGGCACCAGAGCCATCTACACTCACAACCATTAACAGGTTAGCATAAAAATAATAATCAAATGACTACAATGCAACAACCAGCTATAACTGCTACCGACACTCACATTTACTCGTGTCTAGCGTCTAGTTAACACGTCGTAGTCTAGCGTGGCCTACAGTCAGCGCGGCTCTGATACCAACCGTTGTGGCACCCCGGCTCAGAGCGACCGGTTTACCCTGCATTGCCAGCCCAGAGATCATGTCTTCTACCAACACACAACATATTGGTACAGAAAACAACCGCTTTATTGATGCTAGCGGAACAGAGTTCATATTACAACAGTGGTCGAGGCCAAGCGGCACACTCGGTGCGGCGGAACAATATGTACATTATTTAGTGAACATAAAGGGGCCTCGACTCAAACAACTACGTGGCAGCGGAATAACGTCGTAGCGGAAGCTCCATATCACAGGGACACTGATGTGGACACGATCTAGACTGGAACAACGCTCCTTTCCAACAAGACTTTCCTGAAATCTGGCATGACACGCCAGGTCAGTACATTGAATGTACTTGCAAGCTCACAACAAGCATAATCATAATGACAAACAATATCATGATATTTAACCAATTATTAATAATGCAACATTATATGTCAACATGCTGTGATCAAGCCCGAACGTCCCTCAGGACAGCTTACCAACTGTGATCATCTCTGGACCACAAACACACCACCATAGTGGTCTTTCTCAAGAACAACTCGTGATCCTTACGGCGATCACAACCATGACCATCATTTGGTCCCAAATACCTCGATGGCCTTTCTGCCATCCATTGACAATGCAAAGTTCATAGCTTAGTGTGCAATTTTTATTAAACGTTGACTCATGGTGGGACCTAGTACGAGGTGTCCGTGACCGTGGACTCGGCTATCGATAGATTATACACTCTGCAGAGGTAGCACACTGTACCCACACCACGGAACCCATGGCCTCGCATTCCCATTCGGGTGGACCAACGGCATTCTGACAAAACCCCTCCATTGCCACAGCACTCTCCCGGCCACTCCGACCCAAATCCCCAACGGGCTGGTCCTGGGTGGCCCCGTGTCTACCAAAGACACCCCGACCAACGTCGTGGTCAAAACACTCCCACTCGGGGACTCGGTACCATAATCTCATCAACGAGCACACAAGATTATGTGTGCTTACCGGGCCAGGGCAAACACGACATAATCTTCCCTAGATGGAGGCACCGACCAGAGGCCGTGTCAATGGACCGAATCAAGGCCTTCCCACAAGGCAAATGTGGTTGCACTGGAAAGAAACTCGATTCAGCGGCACCATGACCCAGTCAACGGTATATTCAAGTTGAGTTATATTCAGGATTAACTTTAAACTAAAAATGACCGGTGTCATAGCATGCCATGAAATGCAAAACAACACATGCATCACATATTGATAACAATGACCGACGTCATCCATATGCACACCAAGCATAAACGTCAACAACTCATATTACTCTACTTGCTCAAAAATGACTCACAACTTAACCAAAATATTTTGCAACAAGTTTTATTAATTTCCTACGCAAGAAAGTAACTCCGATAAATCTTTCATACGCTTGACCAAAAGATATCATTATCAACAACTCTTAATTTCTTTATCACTAAGTTGGGTTCAAACATTCTGTAAGACAAGTAATATGATTAAACAAGTATTTAACAGAATATTTTCTAACAAATTTTTATCAATTTAAGAATGCAAACACAAAGCTTTAAATAATTACTAACATGCATAACAAAATTATTTCTAACATCACCTCAAATAAATTTTAACTTGCTTTACCCACTTAAACTAGTTTCAACTATTGTGTAAATCAAGCATAACAACTGACCAATACTTAACAGAATACAAATAATTCAATAATTATTTAAATGCATGGGTTAATCATTTCATTTAAGTGAGAAAATCACAAATATTGAAATGGCATCATAAAAATGTTGCTGTGGCTTGCCTTAGTGCAGATGAGGTTCACAAGCCTCCTGGTGATCCTCAAGACAAGCCTCACCTTCTGAAAATAATTTTAAACACAAAAAGAGAATATCAAGAACACTTCTGAAATTCACCAGAAATTCTAAACAGCTCAGAAAAATCTCATCTTTGGTGAGCTGTTAGATTTCCTTTCAAAGAACACAATGCAGAAACAATCATCTCATTTGGACTTATGGTTAAAAAGTTAAAAGTGTTTGAAGCTCTTTGGAATATAAATGAATTTGAATAAAAAGAAACAGCTGGGGGGTGACGTCGAAGGCGTAAAGCCCAGGGGCGCCACCACTCGTACCGCTTCGCGCGTGTACTGAGTGGCTGACTAGCGGGCCCCGCTAGTCAGGTGGGGGAAGAGGGAGAGAGAAACAGAGAGGGCCGCGGCTTCACCGGAGCTCTCGCCGGCGACGAGGGCTCCTTGGCCCAAACGAGAGGGAGGGATTGAGAGAGGGGACGATGGCGCACCTGCCCGTACCCGTAGCGTGGCTAGGGG
This sequence comes from Aegilops tauschii subsp. strangulata, assembly GCF_002575655.3. NCBI lineage: Eukaryota > Viridiplantae > Streptophyta > Magnoliopsida > Poales > Poaceae > Aegilops > Aegilops tauschii. The sequence continues at coordinate 329,865,856 of NC_053040.3, forward strand.
TGGTCGTACGGCATCGGAAACTAGCTGGCAAGCGGAGGCAGAACATGGAGGTCGCCGGAGTTGAGGAAGACGGCGAGCAGAGGTCACTCCAGAGGCTCCAAGCGGGCGAGGTGGCCTCATCGGAGAGAGGCAGAGGCCTTGGAGGGGTCGCCCAGGCCTGGGAGGGGCTGGAGCTACCGCGACGACCAGAGGGGATCGCCGGTGAGCTCGATCTCGGGGACGGCGGCCCGAGGCCTGCCCGGCCGGGCTACGGCTTCCTACTCGATCGTGGGGTGTGTGTGAGTGCTGAATGGTGCTCGAGGAGGCTGGGGGTGGCTCTATTTATAGGCGAGCGGCGAGGGTGCTTCGGGCTCCGCCGGTGGACACCTGTCCACGGCGCCCGGCGACGAGCGGCGTCAGTGAGAGGGGGAGAAGGCGACGGAGGTCACGCGGCCACTGTGGGCGAGCGGAGACTAGCACAGGATCAAGGGGATGGCGACGAGCACAGTGCGCTCCGCACTGTTGGGCTGGCCGGACCTTGCCCGTGCTCGCTGCGGCGAGCTCCGGCGTTGGTGAGTGCCAGGGAGGAGTTAAGGACGTCGAGACGATGATGGTGGCGGGGTTTGGCATGGTTGGGCAGGCGGGGGAAGCGAGCACGCTCGAACAGAGCGCTCGGCGTCACCCAGAGCGCGTCGACACGCATGCCTGGCATCGTGGACACGCGTGGTCACCGCGCGAACTCTCTCCTCAGGCCAGCCTTCGTCCAAAAATCATGTCTGGCATGTTGTTCGTGGTAGTTTTGAAGTTTACCATGGTTTGGTTTGGATCCAGGTGCAGTAGAGAAGATTTTACAAGCCAGGTAAGTTTCTGGTCAGTAACTTTGTGATGTTACTGTGGTCACATGGCTAGGAGTTTGGGGTTGTGCTTTGGAGGCTAGTTATAAGTTACTAAGGTAAAGATGCACAAGAAAGTTCAGGTCAAATGGAGCAAGTAAAATGGTAGTTGCTGTAGAAACCACCATTTCTGTCCAGAACAGAAAAGATTTTCTGTAGCAAAAATATTCCAAAAAGTGATGAAATATTTTTGCTCAGGGAGGTGCCCTAGGGTCCCTAGAATATTTGTGAATTATCTTACAATTTTCCGAGGCATAAAAATTAGGGTTGCCTTGAAGCAAACAGATCTGGCTTAGGGTTTTTGAGAGAAAATGAATATTTTTCATTTAAGAAAAATATTCCAAAGGCAAATTTGTGGTGGTTCAGAAGTGAAGTGATGGTTTGGGAGAGAAGTGAACACTTGGGTGAAAGCCAAGGATGCCCAAGTGTTTAAGTCCAAATGAAAAGATTCAGAAACTCCAAGTTTCAAAAACTTTCAAATGAAATTTCAAGCAAATAAGAAAGGGCAAAAACCAGGCTGTTACATTTTACTAGTCATAGATTCATCAAAATAAGCAAAAAACACACAAAAAACAGAATCTGTCAAAAACAGGACAGTCTGTAGTAATTTGTAACTAATGCAAACTTCTGGAACTCCAAAAATTCAGCCAAAATAGGACGACCTAGACAATTTGTTTATTGATCAGCAGCAAATGGAATCAATATTTTATCACCTTCTGGTGATTTTTAACAATTATTTTCGTGAACAAAAAGTTTCTGCAATTTTCAGCAAGATCAAATAACTATCATCCAAGAAGATCCTATAGGTTTAACTTGGCACAAACACTAATTAAAACACAAAAACACATCTAACCAGAGGCTAGAGCAAATATTTATTCCTAAACAGAAGCAAAACGCAAAAAAACTAAAAATAAAATTGGGTTGCCTCCCAACAAGCGCTATCGTTTAATGCCCCTAGCTAGGCATAATAGCAAGGATAGATCTAGGTATTGCCATATTTGGTTTTAGGGAAGAAAAGAGCAAACTTGTTATCTATGGAATTAATCTTTATATTTTGATAAAGCACGTGGCTATTAATGGTAGAAGAAAGATTAAGCACGTTGCGGAAATTGGCATCTAGGCTAGCTTTTATTTCTTTGATAGATTCATTTTGATAAGAGAGCGAAAGAGATGTGGATTCTACTTTCTCATTAATGGGGTGCCCAAATATAGTTTTCATCTTTTCATAGGTATCTATGGGGTCCCCTTCAAGAAAACCCTCTTCAAAAATAGAATCTAAAACTTGTTTGAACGAAGCGGGCAACCCAACATAAAAGCTTTTTAAGTAAACCTCAATTTGCTATTGGGGTACATAGCTAGCCCGGATCCTTAACAGCCTATCCCAAGCATCTTTCAAAGGTTCATCGAGTAAATAACGAAAAATTCCAGAATCATCTTCATCAAAATTATTAAGATTTTCGTTGATAACTCCGGCAGGTTTTTCCATAGTATCTCCATTTATGAGTTTAGATAAAATAACAGGATTGTCTAAAGTGCTAAAACTCCAGGAGAGAAACCCCAACCCTTTTTGATTCTGACATGGCGAAAGGAAGGCGAGCAGAAAAGATAGGGCGAATAAAACGGCAAGGGTGAAGTGGGGGAGAGGAAAACGAGAGGCAGATGGCAAATAATGTAATGCGGGAGATAAGGGTTTGTGATGGGTACTTGGTATGTTGACTTTTGTGTAGACTCCCCGGCAACGGCGCCAGAAATGGCTAGTTGCTAGGAGTCAAATCTTGACTTGACTTGGCGTAAGCCTCCCCGGCAACGGCGCCAAAAATCCTTCTTGCTACCTCTTGAGCACTGCGTTGGTTTTCCCTTGAAGAGGAAAGGGTCATGCAGCAAAGTAGTGTAAGTATTTCCCTTAGCTTTTGAGAACCAAGGTATCAATCCAATAGGAGGCCACGCACAAGTCCCTCGCACCTACACAAACAAATAAATCCTCGCAACAAACGCAATAAAGGGGTTGTCAATCCCTTCGCGGTCACTTACGAGAGTGAGATCTAATAGATATGATAAGATAATATTTTTGGTATTTTTATGATAAAGATGCAAACTAAAATAAAAGCAAAATAAAAGGCAATGGAAATAGCTTGTTGTTGGAAGATTAATATGATGGAAAATAGACCCGGGGGCCATAGGTTTCACTAGTGGCTTCTCTCGAGAGCATAAGTATTACGGTGGGTGAACAAATTACTGTTGAGCAATTGACAGAATTGAGCATAGTTATGAGAATATCTAGGTATGATCATGTATATAGGCATCACGTCCGAAACAAGTAGACCGACTCCTGCCTGCATCTACTACTATTACTGTCGTGGAATTGTCACGGCAGATGTCCTCGAGCTAGGACTTAGTCGTGGAGCCATCGCCACTAGGAAGCTTGAAGGGGTTAATGCGGGACAAGGAACACGAGGGTTTATACTGGTTCGGCCCCTTACAGTGAAGGTAAAAGCCTACGTCCAGTTTGAGGTGGTATTGATTAGGGTTACGATCACCAGGGAGCTTAAACTGCTATGCCCGGCTCTCGATGAGATCGTTCTTATCCTCAAACCGCGCCCGGGTCGTCCCCTTATATAGGGAGGCTGACGCCCAGCAGCCCTCAGAGTCCCGGCCGGCTCATAAGAGTGTCCGGCTCGGACTCTCAATCATACTTGCCTTGCACTACAAGTTCTACCATAATAACGATTGTAACTACGGGCCTTAAGCCATATCTGGGTCTTAAGCCCATCTCTGGCCCATCGTCTTCAAGCTTGGCTCCGGGCTTCTGGTAATGACCATTAGAGTAACCCGGCCCCTCCTGGCGGGTGACTCTAAGGTCTATATCCTCAACATTAGGCCCCAGATTGATTTGAGCCGGCTCATGTCAATCTTCAACTCTTCCGACAGAAAAAATCTCCGGCTTACCTTTCATGTGAAGGCCATAACCCGGCGTGACGTCATCCTCTGGACTCCGGATAATCCGCCGTGACGTCATCTTCCATTAAGCCCGTTTTTTACTCCACCAGATCCGCAACGGATCTTTGCTTTTACTGTCCTCCCGAAAATCGAGGCGTTGTGGGGGGAGATAACCACGCCACGGTCTCCTTGATTCCCGCGCCCGCTTTATGAGCTCGCCTTATAAATAGGCCGGCCCAACGGGCTTCTCTGTCACTCTTCTTCCTCCTCGCGCCACTGCCTCTCTGCCTGAGCTCGCACTCCGCCGCCGTCGTCTCGCCTCCGGTCTTCGTCAACCTTGGCCGCTGCATCACCCTGACTCGGACCAGACAAACGGCGGCGACTCCCGCACCTTTTCAGCTCCGGTAAGTTCTCACTACCCCGTAGAGTAGATCTGCAGTAGGGTTCATCCACGTTCTTCGTGTTCGTCACCATTGCCCGCAAGTTTCGGTAGTTCTCCTAGTTACTGTCCCTGCTTGATCTTAGGCCTGCATAGAACTAGTGCGGTGGCTGTTTTAAGATCCATTTCACATGCAAGTAGCCTTCCTTGTAATGCATAAGAACCTTGTTCGAACCCAAGAACTCCCTCACTTCGGTTTCTAGGTCTAGAAATTTTTCTTTTGCCCGACCATTTTGATCCAAAAAAGTTACTGCAATGTGTGAAACCTGTTTTACCACACTTAGTAAAAATTGCAACCATTGAATCTTGGCGGCTTACAATTCCGGTTTAAAGAAACCACGCGCCGTAGAATCCTCCGGCTTAAAGAAAACCATGCTTCGTAGAATCCTCCGGCTTAACTGTGGTAAGGCCGTAGATAATCAACTTATTCTGAATGCCCCTGCGGCTTAAATAACCCACTGCACCTGAGTATATATCATTAGTCCCCTTCATAAGCCGCCACCTTAGTTTCGAACTGTAGATCTCCGACTTATAATTAACCCGGACATTTTTTCCTTTTTGTCATAGACTGCCAACTTTCACCATGCCTCCCAAAGCTCCCATCACTTGCAACTGGATGAGGTCCAATGTGACCAACGAGACCCTAGCTGATTTTGTTAAGTCAGGATATCTGCCCAAGAAAGACATCATGTCCTACCGTGCCCCTGACCCGTCAGAAGAAAGGCCACAGCCAAAGGATGGGGAGGTAGTGATTTTTGCGGATCACATGAGCCGGGGCTTCGCACCGCCCGGCTCAAAGTTTTTTAGGGACGTGCTCAATTTCTTCGACTTGCGGCCCCAAGACATAGGACCCAACTCAGTGTCCAACATCTGCAATTTCCAAGTCTTCTGCGAGGTTTACCTTGGAGAAGAGCCTAGTCTGCTGCTCTTCAGAGAGCTTTTTTACTTAAACCGCCAAAATGAGTGCGCCAATTGGCCAAGTCTGGAGTTAGGTGGTATCTCCATCCAGCGGCGCAGGGACTGCCTTTTCCCTTACGCAGAACCGCCGAGCCACCCAAAGGACTGGAACATGACTTGGTTCTACTGCCAAGATACGTCCCCGGCTGATGAAAGCCCGCTGCTCGGCTTTCGCCCAACACGTCTGGAGCCGACTCACCCACTGTCGGACAAGCTGACTCAAGCGGAGCGCCAGCCTCTGCTTCCCACTATCAACAAGATCAAGGCTCTCCTGGGCAATGGTCTGAACGGAATCGACCTGGTCCGGGTCTGGATCTCATGGCGGGTGATCCATTGAGCCGCCGCCCCGGCTTAATGTGTGAGTACACAGGACAAAAGGATGATCCTCAGAGACACAGCCGCAATGATCTTCCAGAAGACGTTGCAGAGGAAATGACCAAGGCTCTCTTGAACGAGAGCCTGGCAGACTGTGGAAGGACCGGGTTAGCCCCCTTCTGCAAGACCAACCCAGCCCCAGCGGTAAGCCGCTGACTTAACTCTTTATCTTCTGCATATAACCTTCATCTGAACCGTTTTTAAGAATTCATCATTGTATTTTTCAGGCTGATGATAAGTTCTGGCGGGTCAAATATGACCATGAGGCGGCCAAGAAGGCTAGGAAGGCGAAGAAAGCCGCCAAGAAAGCCGCCCCTCGCAAAAAAGGAAGCAGACCTACTGCTTCGGAGCTGATGCAATTAAGCGACAGCTCCGAGTCAGAGGTAACCCCTAAGCCTTTAAGTTCTTGCTGTATTTGTTGTTTGCTACTGTCCGCCTTATCAACACTTGCTCATTGACAGGATGACACCGGCGCCAGTAACCCGGTGGTTGAAGAGGTAATGTCACTTTCCTCCGACTCGGAGCCCTTGCCACAGCTGAAAGTCCGAAGGGTAACCCGGAAAGTAAGCTTTTCACATCCTTTAGCTTATCAAGACCCTCAATTTATTTTGAAGCGACAGGTTCATGAAAGCCGGCGTCACACCCGGACCAACAAGGACACCGACCTCTCCGCCGGGTTACCCGACGCAACAAGGAAGCGTCGAACTGAGGTTTTTCCCACTTGTACCCTTTTCATCCGTTGGCGGGTGTTATCCGTCAGCCACTCAATTCTTCTGACTCCAATTATCAGGAGACCTCCCCTTCTTCGGGCGACTCTATGCAGTCGAGTCTTCCGACTTTCAAGACCGCGCCCGGGTAATGACAACCATCTCACATTATATTTGTCTGTACTTACTCTTTGTGTGCTTAACACTTCTGTCCTTTCAGCACCCAGGCAAAACTCACCAAAAGAGCGAAGAAGACCAGATCAGCCGGAGTGCCGGATTTGCCTGAACCGGAGGTGACGGCTCAAGAACCGCCAGCTGCCTCCGCTCCCGAGGCCACCACTCCAATGGACACGGCACCTGAGGCCACTGCCTCAACTACCAAGACCACTACAAAAGCTTCGGTTAACCCGGAGGCCTCCGGCTCAGCTCCACCAGCAGACGACCCGAACGTGGTAATCACCCGGACGGAGTTTGTTGAGCCGGGGAGACCGACCGTGCTGGCCAAGTGCTCCGCTAAGGGGGAGTTGCTACAGCCCCACCGGGCGAATCTGGACCTCTCCAACTACACCAACCTGAGCATTGGAGAGCTCGTCTCTGGCTACATCAGCCAAGTGCACAAGAGCCGGGACGCAGAGGTCGCCATGGTGAACCAGATCCAGCAAAAATCTGAGGTATCATTCTGCTGTCCTCTTACTTACTGCATAGTTACCCTTGCCATGATAGCCCCCAAGTCGACGACTTATGATTGAATATGTTGTAGACTTAGGTTCCGGCTTACTCAATTGAGCCGGCAGTATGTAGAGAGATACGTTCAATATGCATTAGCCCCCAAGTGCCAAGTGTCTTTGCTTGGAAAACGCTTGGGACTTATAGAATGACTTTTAATAACCCGGAAATTTATGCAGGCTGTTGGCAAGAAGCTAGAGGCGGACCTTGCGGATCTCAAGAGCCGGCTGAAGACGCAGGAGATGGAGACCCGGAAGGCAAACGCCAAGTTTGTATCCAGCATCGCCGCTCAAGAGAAGCTAAAGACAGAAGTTGATGCTGAGCGGAAAGCCTGGGCCGAGGAGAAGGCCGCACTGGTGACCCGGGCGGAACAGGCGGAAAAGGCTCTCTCTGAGAAGACCGCCGAGCTCTCCGGCCTAAAGCGCCAAGTTTCCCAAATGGTGGCCGCCATCTTCGGTAAGTCGCCTCACCGGCTTTCATCAATGTTAGAATGCGTATATCTCATGATTCATCCTTGTCGCCGACTTACCCGATTCTGTTAAACAGGTCCCAGAAGTGCTAACCTCAACCAGAGCGTGGTCACCAAGCTAAAGGCCGTGTATACCCTGGTGGAGCAGCTCTACACCGGGTCACAGCGTGCCTTAGCTGTGGTGGCCCTATCCAACGAGGTGTCGACTCACCTGGCAGAAGTCCTGCGCCGGATCGCCGTTCTGCCTCAGTGGATCCAAGAGCTGCGACGGGCCTCTGCGAGAGCCGGAGCAATCGCCGCGCTGAGCCGGGCCAAGGCATTCCTGCCGGAGTTAGACCCGGCGGACATCGCCCTTGGCTATCCAAGCCTGAAGGAAGACGGCTCAGCTTTCGATCAGAAGGACTTCGCGGCATGCGTGAAGGTTGTACGCCCGGTGGCCACCCTTATTGGGAACGACACCGATCTGACCAAGTACCAGCCGGGTTATGATACGGAGAATCAGAGGATTCCAACCCCTCACTATGAAGCCCTCAACTTGATCCCGCTGGCTCGTCAACACACCTTCGCCCCGGAGATTGACCCGGTCGGGTTAATTGACGAGGAAGCCCAATTCGAAGCTCTCAGGGGCATCGACTGGAAGTCATCAACCTTCCAGATCTTGGGATCAGCCGGAGGAGAAGATAGGAATGAGCCGGAGACTTCAACTCAGCAGGCATCATAACTCGGCTGGCGGTTTACCAAACAATGCTCCACCCCTTTAGACTTGATGAATTTTGTAATAGAATAGGCGCAACAGTTTATCTCTGCCGTGCCATCGAGCACGTATTGAATGCTAAAGCCTTTTGAAGTTGTCTCTTCGATGTTTCTCCGGGTCATGATCAATCCTTTGCTTGTCTTAACCTCAAAAGAGGTGCCTTTAATTATCCTGCATAGAGGGGCAAATCACAAGTCTCGAGGCGGCTTACCGTCCTGAGAATCATAAATTTTAGATAACCCGGAATATGAATCAAAAAGGACTTGTCTTCAATAGCATCCTGAATACAGCCATAATAACACACTTAGCAGCCTGTAAGCATACTTCCGGTTTAGATAACCCGGGTAACGGGGTTGGTACCTTAACTCCGATTTACTTGCCTTAATGACACCCATGGTTTTCAACTAACACTGTAAACCAAAGTTAAGCCGGCAAAGTGAGACCCGGCCGTGCACACCTTGACATAATCAGAGTAAACTTGTAATAAAGCAGAAAAACTTAGGGGCTTCCGGTTCGAATACGACCAGAGACCCGGCCCAAAGAGGTTAAGCTAAGATTCGGATATGATCATATAGCCCCCAGTGGGTGTGGTGATGCCAATCAAGAGGGTACCGACAGCTATGTTCTCTTTGGTTCGAATACGACCCATGTTTGAACAGGAAGCCCCCAAGTGACTTTAAGAATTGTTTAACGACGCTGATTCGAATACGATCCACGTCGGTTCTCAGAGGGGTTAAACTATGATTCAAATTTGACCAAAGGTAACCTCCCAATGAGCTCGGCACTTTGCCAATCAAATGGGTATCGACAACTATGTTCTCTTTGGTTCGAATACGACCCATGTTTGAACAGGAAGCCCCCAAGTGACTTTACTGCTTACGGCTAGATTCGAATACGATCATAAACCGGATCCTCCTTTAAGTCATCATGTAATCTTGCAATAAGAACAACACATGCTTATTTGGAGGAGAAAAAAGGACAGAGGTCCTGCTTTATTGCTTATCATAATATACACATGGCTGAGAGAAATATGTACACCACGAGAGCCGGTGGCTCAAGTGTAGTAAGGCCGAAGCTGAGCTATGTTCCACGGCCGACGGGTTTCTTCCTCCGACTTACGTGAATCTTTGTGCTCCTGAATGTCAATGAGGTAATATGACCCATTGTGCAAGTTCTTGCTGACCACAAAGGGCCCTTCCCAAGGTGGGGATAACTTGTGTGCATGTGTTTGATCCTGGATGAGCCGGAGCACAAGGTCGCCTTCCTGGAAGACCCGGGATTTGACCCGGCGGCTATGATAACGGTGCAGGTCTTGTTGGTAAATCGCTGAACGGGCTGCTGCCACATCACACTGTTCGTCCAACAAGTCAAGAGCATCTTGACGCGCCTGTTCATTATCTGTCTCAACATAAGCCGCCACGCGAGGTGAGTCGTGACGGATGTCACTGGGGAGGACTGCTTCTGCTCCATAAACCATGAAGAAAGGCGTGAAGCCTGTAGACCTGTTAGGAGTAGTGTTGATGCTCCATAAGACGGAGGGCAACTCCTCCACCCAACAACCCGGCGTCCGTTGCAGAGGGACCAAAAGCCGGGGCTTGATGCCCTTCAGAATCTCCTGATTAGCTCTCTCAGCTTGACCATTGGATTGAGGATGAGCTACTGAGGAAACATCAAGTCGGATATGCTCTCGTTGACAAAACTCTTCTATGGCGCCTTTGGAGAGATTGGTGCCATTGTCAGTTATAATGCTGTGCGGGAAGCCAAAGCGGAAAATCACCTTTTTCATAAAATTGAACCGCCGTGGCTGCATCGCACTTGCTAACTGGCTCAGCTTCCACCCACTTTGTGAACTTATCAACTGCCACCAAGAGGTGGGTCTTCTTAACCTTGGACCTTTTAAAAGGTCCAACCATATCAAGCCCCCAAACCGCAAAGGGCCAAGTGATTGGGATCATCCTCAGCTCCTGAGCCGGCACGTGAGCCCGTCGTGAGAACCTCTGGCAACCATCACATTTACTGACCAAGTCCTCTGCATCAGCATGAGCCGTCAACCAATAAAAACCATGACGGAAAGCCTTGGCCACAAGGGACTTTGAGCCGGCATGATGGCCACAATCACCCTCATGGATCTCACGCAAGATCTCTTGACCTTCCTCAGGGGAGACACAACGCTGAAATGCTCCTGTAACACTGCGATGATGCAACTCACCATCGATAACAATCATTGACTTAGCCCGCCGGGTTATTTGCCTGGCCAAAGTTTCATCCTCAGGCAACTCGCCCCGGGTCATGTAAGCCAGATATGGCATTGTCCAGTCTAGTATGATATGGAGGGCCGCCACCAGTCGCGCCTCCGGGTCGGGGACAGCCAAGTCTTCCTCCGTAGGCAATTTAACCGAAGGGCTATACAGGACGTCCAGGAAAGTGTTAGGCGGCACCGGCTTTCGCTGAGAGCCTAGCCGGCTTAGAGCATCAGCCGCCTCGTTCTTCCTGCGATCAATGTGCTCTACTTGGTAGCCCTGAAAGTGCCCAGCAATGGCATCAACTTCGCGGCGATAAGCCGCCATTAGAGGGTCCTTAGAGTCCCACTTGCCTGATACTTGTTGAGCCACCAAGTCTGAGTCACCGAAGCACCTTACCCGGCTCAAGCTCATCTCCTTAGCCATCCGAAGACCGTGGAGCAAGGCCTCGTACTCAGCCGCATTGTTAGTGCAAGGAAACATCCATTGTAGCATATAATGGAACTTGTCACCTTTAGGGGAAGCCAATACAACGCCAGCCCCCGAACCCTCCAACTGCCTGGACCCATCGAAGTGAATAGTCCAATACGTGTTATCCGGCTTTTGCTCGGGCACTTGCGACTCTGTCCAATCATTGATGAAATCCACCAGGGCCTGAGATTTAACAGCAGTGCGTGGCACATATTTGAGACCATGAGGTCCAAGTTCTATAGCCCACTTAGCAATTCTCCCTGTGGCCTCTCTGTTTTGAATGATATCACCAAGGGGGGCAGAACTGACCACAGTGATGCGATGACCCTGAAAATAATGCTTAAGTTTCCGGCTCGCCATGAACACACCATACACAAGCTTCTGCCAATGCGGGTACCGCTGCTTGGACTCAATGAGCACTTCGCTGACATAATAGACCGGCCGCTGAACCGGATGCTCCTTACCCTCCTCCTTGCGCTCCACCACAATAGCCACACTGACGGCTCGTGTGTTTGCCGCCACATACAGTAGTAAGGGCTCCTTATCAACCGGAGCCGCAAGGACTGGGGGCTCTGCCAGTTGCTTCTTCAAATCCTCAAAGGCGGTATTAGCTGCATCATTCCAGACAAAGTTATCAGTTTTCTTCATCAACTGATATGAGGGCATGGCCTTCTCACCCAAACGGCTTATAAACCGGCTTAAAGCAGCGATGCGACCCGCCAAGCGCTGAACATCATTTATACACGCCGGCTTAGCCAGGGAGGTGATGGCCTTGATCTTCTCCGGGTTAGCCTCAATACCTCTGTCAGAAACCAAGAAGCCCAAGAGTTTGCCTGCAGGAACACCAAAGACACACTTGGCCGGGTTAAGCATCATCTTATAGACCCAGAAATTATCAAAGGTTTCCCTTAAATCATCTATCAGGGTTTCCTCTTTTATGGACTTAACCACAATATCGTCCACGTAAGCGTGAACATTGCGCCCAATCTGTTTATGAAGACAGTTCTGTACACAACGCTGGTAAGTCGCCTGTGCACACTTGAGTCCAAAGGGCATAGACACATAGCAGAAGGCTCCAAAGGGAGTGATGAACGCCGTCTTCTCCTGGTCCTTAACTGCCATCTTAATCTGATGATATCCGGAATAAGCATCCAAGAAACTTAAGCGTGCACAACCTGCCGTAGCATCAATGATTTGATCAATACGGGGGAGGGCAAAAGGATCAGTCGGACACGCCTTGTTCAAGTCCGTGTAGTCCACACACATCCGCCAGGTGCCGTTCTTCTTGAGTACGAGCACCGGGTTAGCTAACCACTCTGGGTGAAAGACTTGAACGATAAACCCGGCCGCCAAGAGCCAGGCCACTTCTTCACCAATAGCTTTCCGCCTCTCTTCATTAAACCGCCGAAGGAACTGCCTGACCGGCTTAAATTTCGGATCAACATTGAGAGTATGCTCAGCGAGTTCTCTAGGTACACCTGGCATGTCAGAAGGTTTCCATGCGAAGATGTCCCTATTCTCACGGATGAACTCGATGAGCGCGCTTTCCTATTTTGGATCCAGATTGGCACTGATGCTAAACTGCTGAGATGAATCTCCCGGAACAAAATCAACAAGCTTAGTTTCATCAGCCGACTTAAATTTCATCGCCGGCTCACTCTCCGTAGTCGGCTTTTTCAGAGATGTCATATCTGTTGGGTCAACATTGTCCTTGTAAAACTTCAACTCCTCTGTAGCACAAACAGACTCTGCATAAGCCGCATTGCCTTCCTCACACTCCAGAGCCACTTTCCGGCTGCCGTGAACCGTAATGGTCCCATTGTGACCCGGCATCTTGAGCTGTAAGTACACATAACATGGCCGTGCCATAAATTTGGCGTAAGCTGGCCGTCCAAATATAGCATGGTACGGACTTCTTATCTTGACCACCTCAAAGGTCAATTTCTCCACCCTGTAGTTGTTCTCATCACCAAAGGCCACTTCCAATTCGATCTTGCCGACTGGATAAGCCGACTTACCAGGTACTACACCATGGAAGATAGTGTTTGATTGGCTGAGGTTCTTATCAACCAACCCCATACGGCGAAAGGTCTCATAATAGAGGATGTTGATGCTGCTGCCTCCATCCATGAGCACCTTTGTGAACTTATATCCTCCCACTTGAGGAGCCACCACTAAGGCCAAGTGGCCCGGGTTATCCACCCGGGGGGGGGGGGTGATCCTCCCTACTCCACACTATAGGCTGCTCAGACCACCGCAAGTAGCGTGGAACCGCCGGCTCCACAGCATTCACAGCCCTCTTGTGAAGCTTCTGATCTCGTTTGCACAGACTAGTGGTAAACACATGATACTGTCCACCACTAAGCTGCTTTGGATTGGTCTGGTAACCCCCCTGCTGCTGTTGATGACCCTGGCCAGACTGCTGATTAAAGCCCCCTTGACCGTTCTAAGGACCGGAATTTGAGCCGCCGCCCGGGCCATGAAAGCCGCCGGCGCCTGAGCCGCCGCCCGGGCCATTGTAATTCTTAAAAGCCTTCATGATTGCACAATACTTCCACAGATGAGTCGCTGGCTTCTCTCTAGAGCCATGCCTTGGACAAGGTTCATTCAACAGCTGCTCCAGCGTCGGACCTGACCCGCCGCCTCGGGGAGGGGGCCTCCCCTTGTGTTGCTGGTTATTGCCTTGTGAACTGGCATTGGCTACAAACTCTAGGCTGCCATCAGGCTTGCGCTTGCCTCCTCCTTGGTTCCCCGGGTTAAACTGAGGACCCTTGCCATTGCCGTTCTTCTTTCCCTTCCCTGTCCTTTCATCATCTAAAGGGGGATCCTTGGTACCATCAGAATCGGCATACTTGACAAGAGCCGCCATTAGTGTACCCATATCACTGCAGTCGCGCTTAAGCCGCCCGAGTTTCATTTTCAGGGGCACAAAATGACAATTCTTCTCTAGCATTAAAATCGCTGAGCCGGCATCCATCTTATCTGACGAGTGTATGATCTCCTTAACCCGGCGAACCCAATGTGTCGTAGACTCACCCTCCTGCTGCTTACAGTTAGTCAAATCCACAATTGACATAGACTGCCTACAGGTATCTTTGAAGTTTTGGATGAACCGGGCTTTCAGCTCAGCCCAAGACCCAATGGAATTCGGTGGTAGCCCTTTCAACCAAGTGCGGGCAGTCCCATCTAACATCATGGTGAAATACTTCGCCATGGCCGCCTCACTGACCTCCAGCAGCTCCATAGCCATCTCATAACTCTCGATCTAGGCTGCGGGTTGTAAGTCAGCTGTGTAATTAGGCACCTTCCTAGGGCCCTTGAAGTCCTTAGGTAGACGTTCATTACGGATAGCTGGCACTAAACAAGGGACACCCCTAGTCCTGGTAGGGATACCCACGTCGACGGAAGTCATCGGATAAGCCGGGGGGGTCTGGTAAGCCGTCAATTGAGGCACTTGCTCCGCCTCGTGCCGCGCTTTGTCCTGGTCTGCTGCGTAAAAGGCTCCATTATGAGCCGGGCCATGGCCAGGGGGCGGGTCATGGCGCCGGACGTTACTTGAGCCGGTTGCTGAGACTATGTGCCGGCTGTAACTCGGGCTCTGGCCTGGACGAGGGGTCGAGTGGATCCTTTACCGGCTGTAGGAGTACGCCTCTTGCTGCGCTAGTGCTGTCTGAAGGAGTTCCCTGACCCGGCGGGTTTCAATAGCCGTCGGAGAGTCGCCGTCAACTGGGAGAGCCGCCAGCCGTGCTGCCGCAGCGACCATGTTCTCCAGTGGGTTATTATAATGACCCGGGGGTATTGGCACGTACTGAGGCGGGGCAGGGGGCACCTGGGGAGGCCCCATCACTCGTGGCTGAATAAGGGGTCCAGACCCGGGTGCTATGACCCCTGGCGGGTTACTAGACCCTGCACCTGGCGTATTGAAGAGGTTGCGCGGATCATAAACCGGAGGGAGTCGAGATTGGGTCTTTTGATACCTCCTTCTCATGACCTCATTGGCCGCGTTCTGATCCATCGTGAGTTGGAAGGATTGCGCCTGGATCAGCTGAGTTTGGGCATCGAGAGCCGCCCTCTCCGCAGGCATCCTGATCCCTTCCGCTGCAAGATCCTCTTTAGCCTTCACTAGATCCAATTTTAACTGTGCCACCTCCGCGTCATGCCGAGCTTGATCCGCCGGGTCAACCGTGGTGGTTAACAGGGCCGTCATCTTGTCCGTAAAATCCATTAGCACCTGAGCCGGAGAAGGTACCGGGTTTCCCGCTCCAGCAGCGGGGTTCTGAACAGGATGCGCACCAGCCATAAAAACTCCAACCTGACTTGGCGGCTCAAATAGGTCCGGAATACTGTCACCATCGGAACAACCCATGAGCCTGCCATCCTGAAGTTGGTACAACGAGTTTGACTCATCGGTGGCCGACTCGCCGTCAGAGCCGGCGGCCGTCTCATCACCAGATCCAGATCGATCAGAGAGTCCTCCATGGATACACCCCACAAAAGCATGCCTTAAGGCAGGCCGGGCCCGGGCGGGTCACGCAAGCTGAGCCGTCTCGATGAGGTCGGCGCAGAGACCCGGCTCAGGGCCCGGTTCACCAATCTTGCCAATGAAAACATGAATTCCGCCGAAGGGGACCCGTTACTCGTACTCAATTGAGCCGGCGTCGGGGCCCCAGTTTGCATCGTCGATGTAGAGCTTGCCGCGACGACTCTTGGTCATCCGGCCCACAGCGTATCCCTTGAGCCCTTCGAAGCTACCCTTCAAGAACTCAAATCCACCGTGCGCTGGCCCCACGGTGGGCGCCAACTGTCATGGAATTGTCACGGCAGATGTCCTCGAGCTAGGACTTAGTCGTGGAGCCATCGCCACTAGGAAGCTTGAAGGGGTTAATGCGGGACAAGGAACACGAGGGTTTATACTGGTTCGGCCCCTTACGGTGAAGGTAAAAGCCTACGTCCAGTTTGAGGTGGTATTGATTAGGGTTACGATCACCAGGGAGCTTAAACTGCTATGCCCGGCTCTCGATGAGATCGTTCTTATCCTCAAACCGCGCCCGGGTCGTCCCCTTATATAGGGAGGCTGACGCCCAGCAGCCCTCAGAGTCCCAGCCGGCTCATAAGAGTGTCCGGCTCGGACTCTCAATCATACTTGCCTTGCACTACAAGTTCTACCATAATAACGATTGTAACTACGGGCCTTAAGCCATATCCGGGTCTTAAGCCCATCTCCGGCCCATCGTCTTCAAGCTTGGCTCCGGGCTTCTGGTAATGACCATTAGAGTAACCCGGCCCCTCCTGGCGGGTGACTCTAAGGTCTATATCCTCAACAATTACTCCACACATCGACCGCTATCCAGCATGCATCTAGAGTATTAAGTTCATAAGAACAGAGTAACGCTTTAAGCAAGATGACATGATGTAGAGGGATAAACTCATGCAATATGATATAAACCCCATCTTGTTATCCTCGATGGCAACAATACAATATGTGCCTTGTTGCCCCTACTGTCACTGGGAAAGGACACCGCAAGATTGACCCCAAAGCTAAGCACTTCTCCCATTGCAAGAAAGATCAATCTAGTAGGCCAAACCAAACTGATAATTCGAAGAGACTTGCAAAGATAACCAATCATACATAAAAGAATTCAGAGAAGATTCAAATATTGTTCATAGATAATCTTGATCATAAACCCACAATTCATCGGTCTCAACAAACAAACCGCAAAAGAAGATCACATCGAATATATCTCCACAAGAGAGGGGGAGAACATTGTATTGAGATCCAAAAAGAGAGAAGAAGCCATCTAGCTAATAACTATGGACCCGAAGGTCTGAGGTAAACTACTCACACATCATCGGAGAGGCTATGGTGTTGATGTAGAAGCCCTCCGTGATCGATGCCCCCTCCGGCGGAGCTCTGGAAAAGGCCCCAAGATGGGATCTCACGGGTACAGAAGGTTGCGGCGGTGGAATTAGGTTTTGGCTCCGTATCTGGTAGTTTGGGGGTACGTAGGTATATATAGGAGGAAGAAGTACGTCGGTGGAGCAACGTGGGGCCCACGAGGGTGGAGGGCGTGCCCCCTACCTCGTGCCTTCCTGGTTTATGTCTTGACGTAGGGTCCAAGTCCTCTGGATCACGTTTGTTCCGAAAATCACGTTCCCGAAGGTTTCATTCCGTTTGGACTCCGTTTGATATTCTTTTCCTGCGAAACTCTAAAATAGGCAACAAACATCAATTCTGGGCTGGGCCTCCGGTTAATAGGTTAGTCCCAAAAATAATATAAAAGTGTATAATAAAGCCATTAATCTCCAAAACAGAATATAATATAGCATGGAACAAATAAAAAATTATAGATACGTTGGAGACGTATCAGGGGTCTTTAGAATATGTCTGTTTGTAGCTCTTCATTCGGGTTGCAGTTCTTCCACTCGAGTCAGTCAGACCGTGTCGAGTGGGTACCTGATCCAGTGGGGACACGCTGAGTGCACCCACTGTGTGTAGTCCCCGAGACCACTGTCGACTGTGGGCAGTCGACGGGGGTATGAGAACAAGGATTTTTTTAATTATTTTTGGGCAGGGCAGGCCGTACCAAGTGGGGTATCGATCCAGTGGGGGCACGCTGAGTGCACCCACCGGGTGCAGTCCCCGAGACCGGCGTCGAATGTTTGATTCGGTGGTGGTCTTAGAACTCTTTTGATAACAGCAACCTGAATTTGCTCTTCTTCACTCGAAAGTAAAGGGTTTTTCCTGTCGACTGAGTTGCCTTTTTGCTGACCGCAGAAGTCTTGTGAACTTGGGACTCAATACGCTGCTTTGGAGAAGGAGAAGATCCAACCCCAACTTGATTTGGAGCATGCCAAGAAGAATCTGAAGAATGCTCAGGATGAAGTGAAAGACCATGGGAGGCAATGTCTTTCTGACTTATGTTTTGCCGTTCCTTCTTTTTCATCCTTTGAACTGAGTGATTCCACTCGAACAGATGTGCGTAGTGAAAACCGTCAACTCCAAGCACGACTAAAGAATGTTATTTCTTTAGACACCGTGAAGCAGGCGTTGGAGAGGAAGGACACTAAGCTTGTGGGGGCGCAGAAGGTGGCGCGTGAGAAGACTGAAGCAGCTGAGAGGAAGCTAGCTTCAGTCGGCAAACTTGAAGAGGAAAATGCCAACCTGAAGACAGCTTTTGACGAAGTGAAGAAAGAGGTTGCACAGCCGCGGGAGGAGAAGGTTGCTCTGGCTGACAAGGTCGACCAGCTTACTCGGAAGAGGGACGAGCTACAGGCTTACTTGGGAGGACTTGACAAGAAGATGTACATCATGCTAGAAGGTATCTTTTCTTCATCCGAGTGAATCTAAAGACCTTTTATATAATTTCGTTGTCGACTCATTTTTCTCCCTCGTGCAGAGTTCTGTCAGGATTTTGAGCAAGAGACCAAGCGGATTGAACCAGGCTTGGACCCCACAAAGTTTCTCATCAAAGATGAAGCCGCGATGAATGTAATGCGACTTGAAGCTCGTCTTGACAGCGTCTTGGGGTACATTGCTCGACTGAAGGTTGCGCTGACAAAGATAGACCAAGAGTTGTGGCTGGAGGATAGACTTCAGAATGACCTCGAGTCGCTGATGTCTCGGCTCAATGAAATTCCTAGTCGAGTGTAGGCGTGGAAGAAATCAGCTGCTCACTGCAGAGCTGACGTAGCTCTTTCACTCGTCAGAGTCCACTGCAAGGATGCCAAGGAAGAAAAACTGAAGGCCCTCCAAGTGGCGAACACGAAGAAGCTCTAGTTACAATCCTTCATGGAGACCTTCATTGAAGCAGCCACTCGCATAGCTGATGGTATCGACTTGGAAACCTTTGTCGAGCCAGTGAGTCCTCCTCCCGCCGAGTGAAGAAAAAACTTTAATGATTCGAACTTATTAGCCTCGGAATGCCGAGTGATCGTGTAACCATTAAACTTTTTCGGGCCTGGCGCCCGAGTACTTTTGCTTGCGATTCTGAAACTTGACGGATTTATCCGAGCATCGCTTTTCTCGCTTTCAGAATGTTTGGTGTGACCAGATTCTTTGACTTAGGCGAAACTAATTCGTCGCTAAGCCTTCGAGTGGTTTTTTAACTTAGGCGAAAATGGGTTCGCGGCTAAGCCCTGATGTCTACTACACAACCTTCTTCTTGTAGACGTTGTTGGGCCTCCAAGTGCAGAGGTTTGTAGGACAGTAGCAAATTTCCCTCAAGTGGATGACCTAAGGTTTATCAATCCGTGGGAGGCGTAGGATGAAGATGGTCTCTCTCAAACAACCCTGCAACCAAATAACAAAGAGTATCTTGTGTCCCCAACAGACCCAATACAATGGTAAATTGTATAGGTGCACTAGTTCGGCGAAGAGATAGTGATACAAGTGCAATATGGATGGTAGATATAGGTTTTTGTAATCTGAAAATATAAAAACAGCAAGGTAACAAGTGGTAAAAGTGAGCGTAAATGGTATTGCAATGCTAGGAAAAAAGGCCTAGGGTTTATACTTTCACTAGTGCAAGTTCTCTCAACAATAATAACATAATTGGATCATATAACTATCCCTCAACATGCAACAAAGAGTCATTCCAAAGTCACTAATAGCGGAGAACAAACGAAGAGATTATTGTAGGGTATGAAACCACCTCAAAGTTATTCTTTCGGATCGATCTATTCAAGAGTTCGTACTAGAATAACACCTTAAGATACAAATCAACCAAAACCCTAATGTCACCTAGATACTCCATTTTCACCTCAAGTATTCGTGGGTATGATTATACGATATGCATCACACAATCTCAGATTCATCTATTCAACCAACACAAAGTACTTCGAAGAGTGCCCCAAAGTTTCTACCGGAGAGTCAAGACGAAAACGTGTGCCAACCCCTATGCATAAGTTCACGAGGTCACGAAACTCGCAAGTTGATCACCAAAACATACATCAAGTAGATCATGTGAATATCCCATTATCACCACAGACAAGCACATGCAAGACATACATCAAGTGTTCTCAAATCCTTAAAGACTCAATCCGATAAGATAACTTCAAAGGGAAAACTCAATCCATTACAAGAGAGTAGAGGGGGAGAAACATCATAAGATCCAACTATAATAGCAAAGGTCGCGATACATCAAGATCGTGCCGAATCAAGAACACGAGAGAGAGAGATCAAACACATAGCTACTGGTACATACCCTCAGCCCTGAGGGTGAACTACTCCCTCCTCGTCATGGAGAGAGCCAGGATGATGAAGATGGCCACCGAAGAGGGATTCCCCCCTCCGGTAGGGTGCCGGAACGGGTCTAGATTAGTTTTTCGTGGCTCTGGAGGTTTGCGGTGGCGGAACGCCCCATCTAGGTTATTTTCTGGAGGTTTCTGTATATATAAGAGGTTTTGGCGTCGAGAACAAGTCAGGGGGGGTCTCCGGGCTGTCCAAGAGGTAGGGAGGCGCACCCCCCACCCTCATGGGCAGCCCAGGACTCTTCTGGCCCAACTCTTTTACTCCATGGCCTTCTTCTGGTCCAAAAATAAGCTCCGTCAAGTTTCAGGTCAATTGGACTCCGTTTGGTTTTCCTTTTCTGCGATACCCAAAAACAAGGAAAAAATAGAAACTTACACTAGGCTCTAGGTTAATAGGTTAGTCCCAAAAATCATATAAAATAGCATATAAATGCATATAAAACATCCTAGATGGATAATATAATAGCATGGAACAATCAAAAATTATAGATACGTTGGAGACGTATCAGCATCCCCAAGCTTAATTCCTGCTCGTCCTCGAGTAGGTAAATGATAAAAACAGAATTTTTGATGTGGAATGCTACCTAACATATTTATCAATGTAATCTTATTTGTTGTGGCAAGAATATTCAGATCCATAAGATTCAAAACAAAAGTTTAATATTGACATGAAAACAATAATACTTCAAGCATACTAACAAAGTAATCATGTCTTCTCAAAATAACATGGCCAAAGCAAGCTATCCCTACAAAATCATATAGTCTCGCTATGCTCTATCTTCATCACACAAAATATTTAAATCATGCACAACCCCAATGACAATCCAAGCAATTGTTTCATACTTTTGATGTTCCCAAACTTTTTCAATCTTCACGCAATACATGAGCGTGAGCCATGGACATATCACTATAGGTGGAATAGAATGGTGGTTGTGGAGAAGACAAAAAGGAGAAGATAGTCTCACATCAACTAGGCGTATCAATGGGCTATGGAGATGCCCATTAATAGATATCAATGTGAGTGAGTAGGGATTGCCATGCAACGGATGCACTAGAGCTATAAGTGTATGAAAGCTCAACAAAAGAAACTAAGTGGGTGTGCATCCAACTCGCTTGCTCACGAAGACCTAGGGCATTTTTTAGGAAGCCCATCATTGGAATATACAAGCCAAGTTCTATAATGAAAGATTCCCACTAGTATATGAAAGTGTCAACATAGGAGACTCTCTATCATGAAGATCATGGTGCTACTTTGAAGCACAAGTGTGGTAAAAGGATAGTAGCATTGCCCCTTCTCTCTTTTTCTCTCATTTTTTGTTTTTTCTTCTTTTTTTTGGGCCTTCTCTTTTTTTATGGCCTCTTTTTTTCCTTTTTTTATTTTTCATCCGGAGTCTCATCCCGACTTGTCGGGGAATCATAGTCTCCATCATCCTTTCCTCACTGGGACAATGCTCTAATAATGATGATCATCACACTTTTATTTACTTACAACTCATGAATTACAACTCGATACTTAGAACAAGATATGACTCTATATGAATGCCTCTGGCGGTGTACCGAGATATGCAATGAATCAAGAGTGACATGTATGAAAGAATTATGAAGGTGGATTTGCCACAAATACAATGTCAACTACATGATCATGCAAAGCAATATGAAAATGATGGAGTGTGTCATAATAAACGGAACGGTGGAAAGTTGCATGGCAATATATCTCGGAATGGCTATGGAAATGCCATAATAGGTAGGTATGGTGGCTGTTTTGAGGAAGGTAAATGGTGGGTTTATGGTACCGGCGAAAGTTGCGCGATACTAGAGAGGCTAGCAATGGTGGAAGGGTGAGAGTGCGTATAATCCATGGACTCAACATTAGTCATAAAGAACTCACATACTTATTGCAAAAATCTATTAGTTATCAAAACGAAGTACTACGCGCATGCTCCTAGGGGGATAGATTGGTAGGAAAAGACCATCGCTCATCCCCGACCGCCACTCATAAGGAAGACAATCAAAAAATAAATCATGCTCCGACTTCATCACATAACGGTTCACCATACGTGCATGCTACGGGAATCACAAACTTTAACACAAGTATCTCTCAAATTCACAACTACTCAGCTAGCATGACTCTAATATCATCATCTTCATATATCAAAACAATTGTCAAGTATCAAACTTCTCATAGTATTCAATGCACTTATATGAAAGTTTTTATTATATCCCTCTTGGATGCCTTTCATATTAGCACTAAATTCATAACCAAAGAAAATTACCATGCTGTTTAAGACTCTCAAAATAATATAAGTGAAGCATGAGAGTTCATCTATTTCTTCAAAATAAAACCACCGTCGTGCTCTAAAAAGATATAAGTGAAGCACTAGAGCAAACGACAAACTACTCCGAAAGATATAAGTGAAGATCAATGATTAGCCAAATAATTATGCAACTATGTGAAGACTCTCTAACATTTAAGAATTTCAGATCTTGGTATTTTATTCAAACAGCAAGCAAAACAAAAGAAAATAAAATGACGCTCCAAGCAAAACACATATCATGTGGTGAATAAAAATATAGCCTCAAGTAAAGTTACCGATAGACGAAGACGAAAGAGGGGATGCCTTCCGGGGCATCCCCAAGCTTAGGATTTTGGTTGTCCTTGCATTTTACCTTGGGGTGCCTTGGGCATCCCCAAGCTTAGGCTCTTGTCACTCCTTATTCCATAGTCCATCGAATCTTTACCCAAATCTTGAAAACTTCACAACACAAAACTTAACAGAAAACTCGTAAGCTCCGTTAGTATAAGAAAATAAATCACCACTTAGGTACTGTTGTGAACTCATTCTAAATTCATATTGGTGTAATATCTTGTAACATCCCAAATTTTCAATTTGGTATGTTATACATAGATCATCATTGCATATCATATTTTATTGCATTTTGGCAAATCCTCGATAAATCCTAAGCAACTCAAGGACCCTCGGAGAGAGTTGGGGATTTTCATAAATTTTCATATTTGATTTTCATCAAATAATAAAACGAGGATTTTGGTTTTAATTATTTTCTCTCCGGAAAATATTTCAGTAAACAAAATAAATGAGAGGAGAAAATATGACTTCTCCAAAACGATTGAAATACTGGAGGAAAAATGTTAAAATCATCTATTGGATTTTATTCGGATTTTATTTGCCATTTTTATTGCATTAAAAATATTGCATGTTTTCAAAATATTTATTTTGTGTTAAAAAAATGTTCACCCTATTCTAGATTTTCTAACTAGACGGGGAAAATTTATTTTATATTTTTTGGACTTTTATTTATTTGTCTACGAATTTTTCCGCGGAACGTTTAAAAAAAAAACTGCGCGCCGCCCGACCGGGCCGAGGCCCAGCCGAGCGCCGGCCCATTCCGCCCCGTCGTCCTCTCCGCGTACGGGACGCCGCCGCCGCCGTGTCCGGCTTGGACATGGGAGCACCCCGCCGGAGCTTGCCCCCTCCTCCAAGCCGAGCGCCCCCCCTTCATATACCCCCGCACCCCCCTCTTCTCTCACCTCGCCCGCCGCCGCCCGCACCCGCCTCGCTCGCCGCCGCTGGAGCCGAGCCCGAGCTGCCGCCGTTCGCCGCCGCCCCTCGCCGCCCCCCCGAGCCCCAAGCCCCGCCGCCCTCGCCGCCCCTCGACCGGAGCACGGGAGCCCCGCCGGAGCTCTGTCCCGACGAGGTAGACCTCGCCTCGTTTTGCCGGTTTTCGTTTTTTTTTAAAACCCTAGATCGATTTTTTTTCGGTTTTATTATTTTGCGAGCGTTCACCGAACTGTTCGTTTTAACGAACGCGTTCGTCGGTTTTTCTCTGTTAACGAACGTCCGTTCTTTAACCGTTCGTCCGTTTTTCTTTTTCGTTGGATTTTTCCGCTATTTTTTCTCAGATTCGATTTCTGATCGAATCTTCGTTTCTGTTTAACTTTTCGCTCATTTATCGGAATCAGGCGATTCAAGCGCCTAGAGTTTCGTCTCGAAATTCTCTTTCCGTTTAACCTACTCAAACAAGTTTTTGCTACTGTAAAATTTGACCTAGATCCAGATTAGTAAACGAAGCTTCTTTCTTTCGCAGTTTGACTTTCGTTGCTTCTTTCGAGTTGATTCTTTTTGCAAACCGGAGTTCTTAAGTTGAACTTTCTAGTTGGATCTTTCATTCGAGTTTTACCTGTGCATTAGATGAGTACTGATTGTATGCTTGTTTGTCTGCGATAGAGTACCCGGAGTGTGCCGCTTGTTACTTCGAATCGCTAGGTTTTGCGGATCATCAGCAAGGCAAGTAACACTTTGATCATACTTTCCATACCCAGTTTTATTGCATTAGATCTATTCCTCAAACAACTGCATGATTAGGATCTAATTAAATTTTCGGAACTGGGAAGTAGTTGAGGTAGTACCTATTACCTGTTTTACTATCAAACCCTTGGGAGTTACTTCTACGTTTGCTATTATATTGCCATGCTATGCTCGTAGACGTGGATTGGGTTTGAGAGATTTCCATGACATATGTGAGATTGTTAATTAATGGTTTACTTAAGGTGGCAACTAAAACTCACATCTGGGTGGATTGAGGTACCTGGGTATTCCAGGATTGCCTGTTTTTCTTTTGGACCGCCACCCAGGCTCAAAGGGATCATAAGATTATTCATGCTGGAAACTTCCATGTGCAGCCGCAAGCTATTATGGGCTCTAGCATAGTTGACTAAGTTGTGTGAACTCTTACAGTGGTAGACTAGCAGATGTAGGGGAAAGTAGGTGTAACTGTCTACCCATACGTAAGGTGTAAACACTTCTGAAAGACTGTGTCTCGGTCATCCGTTACTCAAACACCATGTAGTGCGAGTAATCCAACGGAGGAGATCGAGTCTTGTGGGGAAAAGTGCACAAACCTCTGCAGAGTGTACAAACTAATCATGGTTAGCCGTGTCCCCGGTTATGGACAACTTGAGTATCTAGTACTTGGATTATCATGTGAATCTCGTCACCATGTTACTTTTAATTAATTTTGTTGGGTTAATGATGATTCTTAATTGGGATTGAGATGCTGTCAACCATCTCAATGTTTCACAACCACCATGATAGTTAAATAAAATTTATTCCTTTGAAGTAGGATAAAATTGGCTTTTCGCAAAATTGTAACCATAGAGCTTTCCACCAGCCATATATGCATGTAGTATAGCATTATTATTGTTCATTATTCTCTATGTGTTACATTGCCAGCATATTCTATGTGCTGACCCGTTTTCGGGCTGCAACGTTCCATGTTGCAGACTTTTCAGACGACGGGTAAGGTGCCTTAGGTCGTGGTCTTATACTCAGTGATGCCGCTGGAGTTGATGGACTCACTTATCTTCCAAGTCTTCCGCTGTTATCGTTTTAGATGGCCTTAAGCCATATTTATCATACTTAATCTCTTTGGAGATATTCGATGTAATAAGTGTGTGATTGCTACTCTGTTATAAATCCTCCATTTGTACTGTGCGTGTCAGCATTACTGATCCAGGGATGACACTGGTGCACAGCAGCACAGACCATTTGAGGTCTGGTCGCTACAAAGTTGGTATCAGAGCACACGCTGACTGTAGGACACGACCACTAAGCTTAAGCCCTAGAAAGCTTCTCTCTTCTCATTTCTGACCCCTCTCCACTTTCTACTCTTTTAGGAATGGCGGATGCAAGGAGCAAGTTCATGCAACCAGATGAAGACACGCCGTTTGGTCGACACTTGAAGGAAGTCACCAAGTACTTGAACATAGGAATACCAAGCATCACTGGAACCTACAACGCCACATTACCTGAAGAGGAGAGCTGGAAGATTCAAGTTCACATTCCAGGAAGGACGTTTGTGCCAGTTACTGAACCCATAAGATTCGTTTTCGAAGCACCAACCTGGAGTTTAGGGAAGAGCATGGCCGCACACATCTTCATGGGACGCATTGGAGAAGTCTATCACCAGGAGCTTAAGGATATAATTTACCAAATTTGTGGACGCCGAGACGCGCAATGGGAGATGATCAGAACCAAGAAGGATGGATCAATTGCAGCTTTCATCCAGGAGCAGAACCAACATATTCGTCGCCAAGAGAACCAGATGTGCACGGACAAGGAAGAACTGAAGAAGGCATTAACGAAGATCAAGGAGCTCCAAGAAGAACTCAAGGCTACACGCGAGGATTATATGGAGGAAATCATCGCGCTAGTAGGGAAGAATGACGACCTGGAGAAGAAGATTAGAGTATTCATGGGAAATCCAGTGCCAAAAGCAGAAGTCGACGAATGCACTTGTCCGGATAACTACATCATCATCGACGACACTGACTCGGAACCAAGTGAAGATGACTTTGTTGACGAAGCTGGAGCAGACATCATGGAGTCTTCAACGGATTAGAATTTTATTAGACCACCATATCAGTAGTAGTTTTCCCCCATTTAATAGTATAGTTCAAGCACTTTGTAACGCTAGTTAGATCGATTGTTTTGCCTTGTTTGAATTGATTGAGTGATATTGATTGAAATTGTCTCATGAGCATATGGGTAGTGTTTTATCTCTAGACCTCATTCTATTCTTAACTCTCATCTTTTTCTAAACCTATCAGATGCCTCCGAGACGCGACACCGGATTTGTTTTCCCACCAGAGATCACCCAGTTGATTCAGCAACAGAATGCCCTGATGCAAGTGTTAGTGCAGAACCAAGGCAACAACAACAACAACAACAACCCACCGCCACCACCACCTGTTGATCACTTAGCCCGTTTCTTAAGGCTAAACCCGCCGGTGTTTTCCAGTAGCACCGAGCCGATTGTTGCAGATGATTGGCTCCGCAAAGTTGGAAGGGAGTTGACCACTGCAGGATGCACAGATGCGGAAAGAGTACGTTTTGCCGCACATCAGCTTGATGGACCCGCAGCATCATGGTGGGAGAATTATACAGCCACGCACCCTATTGACACTGTCACATGGGACCAGTTTCAGCAAGCTTTCTGTACAGCTCATGTTTCAGCAGGAGCTATGGCTATGAAGAAGCGTGAGTTTCGCAACCTACGCCAAGGAGGACGCACCGTAGGCCAATATGTTGAGGATTTCAGTAAGTTAGCACGTTATGCACCAGATGACGTTGCTACAGATGCAGCCAAGCAGGAGAAGTTTTTGGAAGGACTGAATGATGAGCTGAGTATGCAGTTGATGGTAGCAACTTTCAACAACTACCAGGAGCTGGTAGATAGAGCTCTCATGATTGAAGGGAAGCAGCAGCAGATTGAAAACCGTAAGAGGAAGTATGGACAAGGGAAGTATAACTCAGGAGCTCAACAGAAGCCTCGTTTTGCCCCGAAGCCGGGAGGACAGTTTCAGCATACCCATGGAGGAGGTAGTTCGCACAACCATAATGGCTCTAAAAATGGTAATGGGAATGGAGGAAGCAACGGACAGAACCGCACCAACCCATCTACCCCAGCCAAGAGGGACCTGAGCCAAGTCACTTGCTTTAAGTGCCAGAAGAATGGACATTATGCCAATGAATGTCCTGAAGCCCAAAATGGAAATGGCAATGGAAGCTCTGGGAAGAAGCCGAACCCGTTCAACAAAGGACATGTGAACCACGTAAGCGTGGAGGAGGTTGAAGCTCAGCCTGATGCTGTAATAGGTAAGTTTTTGGTTAAGTCATTTACTGCAACCGTTCTTTTCGATACTGGTGCATCGCATTCATACATATCAAGGGGATTCGTGAATAAGTTTAAGCTGTCCACCAAAGTTCTCAGAACCCCTATGTTAGTAACCTCGCCAGGAGCAGAGTATATGGCAACCCAAGGATGTTTTCAGATACCATTGGCCATTGGTAGGCATGTTTTCCCCTCAGACCTCATTGTTTTGGAATCGCAAGGTTTGGATGTGATTTTGGGAATGGATTGGCTATCGTTGTATGGAGGAAACATCGATTGTGCCAGCAAGACGATTTTGCTTACCACCCCAGAAGGAAAAAGGATTAAGTATGTATCCCGGCATATGCCGAAGAGGACTCAAGTAAATTCCTTATCAGGAGTTGTACAGGAGGAAGTACCAGTGGTGAAGGATTATCCGGATGTATTTCCAGAAGAGTTGCCAGGCATGCCGCCAGATAGAGACATTGAGTTCTTGATTGAACTTTTGCCAGGCACAGGGCCAATATCTAAGAGACCGTACAGGATGCCCGTAAAGGATTTGGAGGAAATTAAGAAGCAGATCAAGGAGTTACTGGATAAAGGCTATATTCGCCCAAGTTCGTCACCTTGGGGATCACCAGTACTTCTAGTGGAGAAGAAAGATGGATCGCTGAGGATGGTTGTTGATTACCGAGGATTGAATGAAGTGACCATCAAAAACAAGTACCCGCTGCCGATGATCAATGATTTGTTTGACCGCCTACAAGGAGCTAAAGTATTTTCCAAGATCGATCTACGATCAGGATACCATCAGTTAAAAATTCGAGAGCAGGATATACCCAAGACGACATTTACCACCAGATATGGATTGTATGAGTATACCGTTATGTCATTTGGTCTGACTAATGCACCTGCCTATTTCATGAACCTGATGAACAAAGTGTTTATGGAATTTCTGGATAAGTTCGTCGTGGTGTTCATTGATGATATTTTAATCTTTTCCAAGGATGAGGAAGAGCATGAGGAGCATTTACGATTGGTACTTGAGAAGCTCAGAGAACATCAGTTATATGCCAAGTTCAGCAAATGTGAATTTTGGCTGAAGGAAGTTGGATTCCTTGGACATGTTATTTCTGGAGAAGGAATAGCAGTGGACCCTGCCAAGGTTGATACAGTGACAAGTTGGGAATCACCCACGACAGTTGGAGAAATCCGAAGTTTTCTTGGACTTGCAGGATACTACCGGAGATTCATCGAGAATTTCTCGAAGATTGCTAAGCCCATGAATGAGCTATTAAAGAAGGACACCAAATTCAATTGGACTGAGGAATGTGAAGCTAGTTTCCAAGAGTTGAAGAAACGATTGGTTACATCACCAGTGTTGATTCTGCCAGATCAACGCAAGGATTATGAAGTTTATTGCGACGCTTCTCGTCGAGGACTTGGAGCAGTGCTTATGCAGGAAGGAAGAGTTGTGTCATATGCTTCACGGCAACTTAAACCCCATGAGAAGAATTATGCTACGCATGATTTGGAGTTAGCAGCCGTGGTGCATGCGTTGAAGACATGGAGACATTTTCTCATTGGAAACCATTGTGAGGTGTACACGGATCACAAGAGTTTGAAGTATATTTTCAGGCAGAAGGAGTTAAATATCAGACAGAGGAGATGGTTGGAGCTCATTAAGGATTATGATATGAGATTGCATTATCACCCTGGAAAGGCTAACGTAGTAGCAGACGCGTTGAGCCGCAAGAGTCATGTCAACACCCTCATGATAGGAGAGTTACCTCAGGAGTTAGCCGAGGACCTTCGCGAGCTATGTTTGGAGATAGTCCCAAGGGGCTATTTAGCAACACTGGAGATTCAGTCTACCTTGATGGAAAGGATCAGAGAAGCTCAGAAGACAGACAAGGAGATTGAAGAGATAAAGGAGAAGATGAGCAAAGGTAAAGCCAAGGGATTTCGTGAGGATGAGCATGATACCTTATGGTTTGAGGACCGCGTATATGTACCAAATGATCCGGAGATCAGGAAGTTGATTTTGCAAGAAGCCCATGATTCACCGTACTCGATTCACCCAGGGAATACCAAGATGTTATTTGGATCTGAAGAATACCTTCTGGTGGACCGGAATGAAAAAGGATATTGCGGAGTATGTAGCAGTTTGTGATGTATGTCAGAGAGTGAAGGCAGAGCATCAGAAGCCAGCAGGATTGCTACAACCATTGCCGATACCCGAATGGAAGTGGGATAAAATAGGCATGGATTTTATCACAGGATTACCCAGGACTCGTTTAGGCTATGACTCAATATGGGTTGTAGTCGACCGTTTGACGAAAGTGGCTCATTTTATTCCCGTGAAGACCACTTACACCAGTGCTAAGTTGGCAAAGATATACATGACCAGGATCGTATGTTTGCATGGAGTTCTGAGGACCATTGTATCAGACAGAGGAACCCAATTTACCTCGAAGTTTTGGAAGCAGTTGCATGAAACATTGGGAACCAGGCTAGAATTTAGTACAGCCTTTCACCCACAGACTGATGGACAGACCGAGAGAGTCAACCAGATTTTGGAGGACATGTTGAGAGCTTGTGCACTAGATTATGGATCTAGTTGGGACGACAACCTGCCATATGCGGAGTTTTCTTATAACAACAGTTATCAGACCAATTTGAAGATGGCCCCTTTCAAAGCCTTGTACGGAAGGAGGTGTAGAACATCGTTGTTATGGGACGAAGTTGGAGACCGTCAGTTGTTTGGACCAGATTTGATTAAGGAGTCTGAACAGAAAGTGAGGTTGATTCGCGACAGGCTCAAGGTAGCCCAGTCCAGGCAGAAGAGTTATGCTGATTCTAAACGAAAAGAGACAGTTCACGAAGTCGGAGACCGAGTGTATCTTCGAGTATCACCACTTCGAGGAGTGAAGCGCTTTGGAGTTAAGGGAAAGTTAGCGCCCCGTTTTATCGGACCATACAGAGTTGTGGAACGTATGGGAGAGGTTGCCTACAAGCTGGAATTGCCCGAAGGATTGTCTGGAGTTCATGATGTATTTCACGTTTCCCAGTTGAAGAAGTGCCACGCAGAGATGGCTGAGATACCACTGAGAGATACTGTGCCACTAGAAGCGATTCAGCTGGAAAGTGATTTGACCTATGAGGAGAAACCAGTTAAGATTCTTGAGTATGCCAGCCGAGTTACCCGCAGCAAGGTTATCAAGTTTTGCAAAGTCCAGTGGAGTCACCACACGGAGGATGAAGCCACCTGGGAGCGAGAGGAAGATCTATGGAAGGACCACTCCCACCTGTTTTCTAGCCAACCCGAATCTCGAGGGCGAGATTCATCTTAAGGGGGGTAGGTTTGTAACATCCCAAATTTTCAATTTGGTATGTTATACATAGATCATCATTGCATATCATATTTTATTGCATTTTGGCAAATCCTCGATAAATCCTAAGCAACTCAAGGACCCTCGGAGAGAGTTGGGGATTTTCTTAAATTTTCATATTTGATTTTCATCAAATAATAAAACGAGGATTTTGGTTTTAATTATTTTCTCTCCGGAAAATATTTCAGTAAACAAAATAAATGAGAGGAGAAAATATGACTTCTCCAAAACGATTGAAATACTGGAGGAAAAATGTTAAAATCATCTATTGGATTTTATTCGGATTTTATTTGCCATTTTTATTGCATTAAAAATATTGCATGTTTTCAAAATATTTATTTTGTGTTAAAAAAATGTTCACCCTATTCTAGATTTTCTAACTAGAAGGGGAAAATTTATTTTATATTTTTTGGACTTTTATTTATTTGTCTACGAATTTTTCCGCGGAACGTTTAAAAAAAAACTGCGCGCCGCCCGACCGGGCCGAGGCCCAGCCGAGCGCCGGCCCATTCCGCCCCGTAGTCCTCTCCGCGTACGGGACGCCGCCGCCGTGTCCGGCTTGGACACGGGAGCACCCCGCTGGAGCTTGCCCCCTCCTCCAAGCCGAGCGCCCCCCTTCATATACCCTCGCGCCCCCCCTCTTCTCTCACCTCGCCCGCCGCCGCCCGCACCCGCCTCGCTCGCCGCCGCCGGAGCCGAGCCCGAGCCGCCGCCGTTCGCCACCGCCCCTCGAACCCCCCCCGAGCCCCAAGCCCCGCCGCCCTCGCCGCCCCTCGACCGGAGCACGCGAGCCCCGCCGGAGCTCTGTCCCGACGAGGTAGACCTCGCCTCGTTTTGCCGGTTTTCGTTTTTTTTAAAAAAACCCTAGATCGGTTTTTTTCGGTTTTATTATTTTGCGAGCGTTCACCGAACTGTTCGTTTTAACGAACGCGTTCGTCGGTTTTTCTCTGTTAACGAACGTCCGTTCTTTAACCGTTCGTCCGTTTTTCTTTTTCGTTGGATTTTTCCGCTATTTTTTCTCAGATTCGATTTCTGATCGAATCTTCGTTTCTGTTTAACTTTTTGCTCGTTTATCGGAATCAGGTGATTCAAGCGCCTAGAGTTTCGTCTCGAAATTCTCTTTCCGTTTAACCTACTCAAACAAGTTTTTGCTACTGTAAAATTTGACCTAGATCCAGATTAGTAAACGAAGCTTCTTTCTTTCGCAGTTTGACTTTCGTTGCTTCTTTCGAGTTGATTCTTTTTGCAAACCGGAGTTCTTAAGTTGAACTTTCTAGTTGGATCTTTCATTCGAGTTTTACCTGTGCATTAGATGAGTACTGATTGTATGCTTGTTTGTCTGTGATAGAGTACCCGGAGTGTGCCGCTTGTTACTTCGAATCGCTAGGTTTTGCGGATCATCAGCAAGGCAAGTAACACTTTGATCATACTTTCCATACCCAGTTTTATTGCATTAGATCTATTCCTCAAACAACTGCATGATTAGGATCTAATTAAATTGTGGGAACTGGGAAGTAGTTGAGGTAGTACCTATTACCTGTTTTACTATCAAACCCTTGGGAGTTACTTCTACGTTTGCTATTATATTGCCATGCTATGCTCGTAGACGTGGATTGGGTTTGAGAGATTTCCATGACATATGTGAGATTGTTAATTAATGGTTTACTTAAGGTGGCAACTAAAACTCACATCTGGGTGGATTGAGGTACCTGGGTATTCCAGGATTGCCTGTTTTTCTTTTGGACCGCCACCCAGGCTCAAAGGGATCATAAGATTATTCATGCTGGAAACTTCCATGTGCAGCCGCAAGCTATTATGGGCTCTAGCATAGTTGACTAAGTTGTGTGAACTCTTACAGTGGTAGACTAGCAGATGTAGGGGAAAGTAGGTGTAACTGTCTACCCATACGTAAGGTGTAAACACTTCTGAAAGACTGTGTCTCGGTCATCCGTTACTCAAACACCATGTAGTGCGAGTAATCCAACGGAGGAGATCGAGTCTTGTGGGGAAAAGTGCACAAACCTCTGCAGAGTGTACAAACTAATCATGGTTAGCCGTGTCCCCGGTTATGGACAACTTGAGTATCTAGTACTTGGATTATCATGTGAATCTCGTCACCATGTTACTTTTAATTAATTTTGTTGGGTTAATGATGATTCTTAATTGGGATTGAGATGCTGTCAACCATCTCAATGTTTCACAACCACCATGATAGTTAAATAAAATTTATTCCTTTGAAGTAGGATAAAATTGGCTTTTCGCAAAATTGTAACCATAGAGCTTTCCACCAGCCATATATGCATGTAGTATAGCATTATTATTGTTCATTATTCTCTATGTGTTACATTGCCAGCATATTCTATGTGCTGACCCGTTTTCGGGCTGCAACGTTTCATGTTGCAGACTTTTCAGACGACGAGTAAGGTGCCTTAGGTCGTGGTCTTATACTCAGTGATGCCGCTGGAGTTGATGGACTCACTTATCTTCCAAGTCTTCCGCTGTTATCGTTTTAGATGGCCTTAAGCCATATTTATCATACTTAATCTCTTTGGAGATATTCGATATAATAAGTGTGTGATTGCTACTCTGTTATAAATCCTCCATTTGTACTGTGCGTGCCAGCATTACTGATCCAGGGATGACACTGGTGCACAGCAGCACAGACCATTTGAGGTCTGGTCGCTACATATCTAATGTATTCCAACTTATCTATGGTTCATACCCTCCGATACTACTCATAGATTCATCAAAATAAGCAAACAACACATAGAAAACAGAATCCGTCAAAAACAGAACAGTCTGTAGTAATCCGTATCAAACGTAAACTTCTGGCACTCAGAAAAATCTGCCTAAATAGGAAGACCTAGATAATTTGATTATTGATCTAGTGCATTTGGAATCAGTATTTTATCACTTTCTGGTGATTTTTAACAATTGTTTTCGTGAGCAGAAAGTTTCTGTCTTTTTCAGCAAGATCAAATAATTATCATCTAAGAAGATCCTATAGGTCTTACTTGGCACAAACACTAATTAAAACATAAAACCACATCTAAACATAGGCAGATGATTTATTTATTACTAAACATGAACAAAAATCAAGGAATAAAAATAAAATTGGGTTGCCTCCCAACAAGCGCTAACGTTTAACGCCCCTAGCTAGGCATGATGATTTCAATGATGCTCACCTAAAAGATAAGAATTGAAACATAAAGAGAGCATCATGAAACACATGGCAAGCACATTTAAGTCTAACCCACTTCCTATGCATAGGGATTTTGTGAGCAAACAACTTATGGGAACAATAATCAACTAGCATAGGAAGGCAAAACAAGTATAACTTCAAAACTTTTAACACATAGAGAGGAAACTTGATATTATTGCAATATGTAGAAGCATGTGATCCTCTCTCATAATAATTTTCAGTAGCATCATGAATGAATTCAACCATATAACCAGCACATAAAGCATTCTTTTCATGATCTACAAGCATAGAAATTTTATTACTCTCCACTTAAGCAAATTTCTTCTCATTCGGAATAGTGGGAGTATCATAAGAGACTCGAATACTATAAATTGTTTCCACATTAAAAGAGTAATGTTCAAAAAATGGTAATCATAATCATGACAAGTTTTATAAATATGATCATCACTACTCTTTATAGCGTAAGTGTCATCACAATAATCATCATAAATAGGAGGCATGCTATCATCATAATAAATTTGCTCATCAAAACTTGGGAGGCTAAAAATATCATCTTCATTAAACATAGCATCCCCAAGCTTGGTACAAACATTAATTGCAGCAAATATATTCTCAAACATGTCATTCTCATCAAACATAGCATCCCCAAGCTTGGGCCTTTTCATATCATAAGCATAATCACTCTCATCATTAATAGTATGGATAGCACCAATAGTATAGCAATTATCATCATCACAATGAGTAATAGGAGCAACATAATTTGGGAGAGATACCTTTCTACCTTTGCTTATCCGTATTTTCTTTTTCTTCTTCACATCATGTGTGGGTTTAACCCTCTTTTTTAGCTCCTTATTAATGAGATTGTTTGAATAGAAGGCTCCTCCTCGTTACCCGATTCATCGTAAGAAATAATAGGAAGATATTGGGAAGTCTCTTCCCTTTCATTAGTATTCTCTTCATCTTCTATTTGTTTTCTTGTCTTTATGTAATTGGCAATATAAGGATTTTCCAAGCAATTCACCGCACAATACATCAACAATTCTTCTAGATCAAAATCAAGAACTTTATCAAGGACAAATTCTGGCATATCCTTAGTTATACGTTTTATTTCTTCATAACCCAAAAGCAAACTAAGTTCATTATGATGTGCAAGGGAAATCAAGTCATCACAATTTTTGGACACGATACGATCATGAAACAATTTGCATTGGGTATTTAAATGATCACGTTCATTGCAAAGTTCACAAGGATGGCAAAGAAATTTTAAATTTTCAGCACAAACATCTAGCCTTTCTTGCAACCATTTGGTTTCTAAATACTTATGCCTCTTGCAAAATCTATCTTCCCTATTTGGTGTGTACTTGCAAACTCTATGCACTCCACAAAAGTTGACATGCTTATAAGAGACATTTTCATCATGACTAGTGCAATCATCATTAGTACTATGGATATTCAAAGAATTCATACTAACAACATTGCAATCATGCTCATCATTCAAATATTTAGTGTCAAACATTCTAATGCATTCTTCTTCTAACATTTGAGCACAATTATCGAAATCCTTATTTTCACGAAATACATTAACAAGATGAAGCATATGAGGCACCCTCAATTCCATTTTTTTGTAATTTTCTTTTATAAACTAAACAAGTGATAAAACAAGAAACTAACAGATTCGATTGCAAGATCTAAAGATATACCTTCAAGCACTCACCTCCCCGGCAACGGCGCCAGAAAAGAGCTTGATGTCTACTACACAACCTTCTTCTTGTAGACGTTGTTGAGCCTCCAAGTGCAGAGGTTTGTAGGACAGTAGCAAATTTCCCTCAAGTGGATGACCTAAGGTTTATCAATCCGTGGGAGGCGTAGGATGAAGATGGTCTCTCTCAAACAACCCTGCAACCAAATAACAAAGAGTCTCTTGTGTCCCCAACACACCCAATACAATGGTAAATTGTATAGGTGCACTAGTTCGGCGAAGAGATGGTGATACAAGTGCAATATGGATGGTAGATATAGGTTTTTGTAATCTGAAAATATAAAAACAGCAAGGTAACAAGTGGTAAAAGTGAGCGTAAACGGTATTGCAATGCTAGGAAACAAGTCCTAGGGTTCATACGTTCACTAGTGCAAGTTCTCTCAACAATAATAACATAATTGGATCATATAACTATCCATCAACATGCAACAAAGAGTCACTCCAAAGTCACTAATAGCGGAGAACAAACGAAGAGATTATTGTAGGGTACGAAACCACCTCAAAGTTATTCTTTCGGACCGATCTATTCAAGAGTTCGTACTAGAATAACACCTTAAGATACAAATCAATCAAAATCCTAATGTCACCTAGATACTCCATTGTCACCTCAAGTATCCGTGGGTATGATTATACGATATGCATCACACAATCTCAGATTCATCTATTCAACCAACACAAAGTACTTTGAAGTGTGCCCCAAAGTTTCTACCGGAGAGTCAAGACGAAAACGTGTGCCAACCCCTATGCATAAGTTCACGAGGTCACGGAACTCGCAAGTTGATCACCAAAACATACATCAAGTAGATCACGTGAATATCCCATTGTCACCATAGATAAGCACATGCAAGACATACATCAAGTGTTCTCAAATCCTTAAAGACTCAATCCGATAAGATAACTTCAAAGGTAAAACTCAATCCATTACAAGAGAGTAGAGGGGGAGAAACATCATAAGATCCAACTATAATAGCAAAGCTTGCGATACATCAAGATCGTGCCGAATCAAGAACACGAGAGAGAGAGATCAAACACATAGCTACTGGTACATACCCTCAGCCCCGAGGGTGAACTACTCCCTCCTTGTCATGGAGAGCGCCAGGATGATGAAGATGGCCATCGGAGAGGGATTCCCCCCTCCGGCAGGGTGCCGGAACGGGTATAGATTGGTTTTTCGTGGCTCTGGAGGTTTGCGGTGGCGGAACTCCACATCTAGGTTATTTTCTGGAGGTTTCTGTATATATAAGAGGTTTTGGTGTCGAGAACAAGTCAGGGGGGTCTCCGGGCTATCCACGAGGTAGGGAGGCGCGCCCCCCACCCTCGTGGGCAGCCCGGAACTCTGCTGGCCCAACTCTTTTACTCCATGGCCTTCTTCTGGTCCAAAAATAAGCTCCGTCAAGTTTCGGGTCAATTGAACTCCGTTTGGTTTTCCTTTTCTGCGATACCCAAAAACAAGGAAAAAAACAAAAACTGGCACTGTGCTACCTCTTGAGCACTGCGTTGGTTTTCCCTTGAAGAGGAAAGGGTGATGCAGTAAAGTAGCATAAGTATTTCCCTCAGTTTTTGAGAACCAAGGTATCAATCCAGTAGGAGATCACGCTCGAGTCCCACGCACCTACACAAACAAATAAGAACCTCGCAACCAACGCGAAAGGGGTTGTCAATCCCTTCACGGTCACTTACGAGAGTGAGATCTGATAGATATGATAAGATAATATTTTTGGTATTTTTACGATAAAGAGAAATAAAGATGCAAAGTAAAATAAACGGCAATAAAAATAGCTAAGTGTTGGAAGATCAATATGATAGAAAATAGACCCGGGGGCCATAGGTTTCACTAGTGGCTTCTCTCAAGATAGCATAAGTATTATTGTGGGTGAACAAATTACTGTCAAGCAATTGATAGAATTGAGCATAGTTATGAGAATATCTAGGTATGATCATGTATATAGGCATCACGTCCGCGACAAGTAGACCGAAATGATTCTGCATCTACTACTATTACTCCACACATCGACTGCTATCCAGCATGCATCTAGAGTATTAAGTTCAGAAGAACAGAGTAATGCTTTAAGTAAGATGGCATGATGTAGAGGGATAAACTCAGGCAATATGATATAAACCCCATCTTTTTATCCTCGATGGCAACAATACAATACGTGCCTTGCTGCCCCTGCTGTCACTGGGAAAGGACACCGCAAGATTGAACCCAAAGCTAAGCACTTCTCCCATTGCAAGAAAGATCAATCTAGTAGGCCAAACCAAACTGATAATTCGAAGAGACTTGCAAAGATAATCAATCATACATAAAAGAATTCAGATAATATTCAAATATTGTTCATAGATAATCTTGATCATAAACCCACAATTCATCGGTCTCGACAAACACACCGCAAAAGAAGATTACATCGAATAGATCTCCAAGAAGATCGAGGAGAACTTTGTATTGAGATCCAAAGAGAGAGAAGAAGCCATCTAGCTAATAACTATGGACCCGAAGGTCTGAGGTAAACTACTCACACATCATGGGAGAGGCTATGGTGTTGATGTAGAAGCCCTCCGTGATCAATGCCCCTTCCGGCAGGATGTCGAAAAAGGCCCCAAGATGGGATCTCACGGGTACAAAAGGTTGCGGCGGTGGAATTAGGTTTTCGTGGATGCCCCTGATGGTTTGGGGGTACGTAGGTATATATAGGAGGAAGAAGTAGGTCGGTGGAGCCACGAGGGGCCCACGAGGGTGGAGGGCGCACCTGGGGGAGGTGGGCGCGCCCCCTACCTCGTGCCCTCCTTGTTGATTGCTTTACGTAGACTCCAAGTCCTCTGGATCACGTTTGTTTCGAAAATCACGTTCCCGAAGGTTTCATTCCATTTGGACTCCGTTTGACATCCTTTTCCTTCAAAACACTGAAATAGGCAAAAAACAGCAATTTGGGCTGGGCCTCCGGTTAATAGGTTAGTCCCAAAAATAATATAAAAGTGTATAATAAAGCTCATTAAACATTCAAAACAGAATATAATATAGCATGGAACAATAAAAAATTATAGATACGTTGGAGACGTATCACACTGGGCTCTAGGTTAATAGGTTAGTCCCAAAAATCATATAAAATAGCATATAAAACATCCTAGATGGATAATATAATAGCATGGAACAATCAAAAATTATAGATACGTTGGAGACGTGTCAAGCCCCCGAGTGGGAGGACTGCTCTCCACTTGGAGTGGTTTTTTAACTTAGGCGAAACTGGTTCGCGGCTAAGCCCCCGAGTGGGAGGATTGCTCTCACTCGGAGTAGATTTTTAACTTAGGCGAAACTGGTTCGTGGCTAAGCCCCGAGTGGGAGGATTGCTCTCCACTCGGAGTGTTCTTTTAAACTTAGGCGAAACCGGTTCGCGGCTAAGCCCCCTAGTGGGAGGCTTGCTCTCTAATCGGAGTGGTTTTTTTCAACTTAGGAGAAACCTGTTCGCGACTAAGCCCCAGAGTGGTAGGATTACTTTCACTCAGAGTAGTTTTTTAACTTAGGCGAAATTGGTTCATGGCTAAGCCCCCGAGTGGGAGGATCGCTCTCACTCGGAGTAGTTTTTTTAACTTAGGCGAAATTGGTTCGCAGCTAAGCCCCCGAGTGGGAGCACGAGTGGGAGGATTGCTCTCCACTCGGAGTGGTTTTTTAACTTAGGAGAAAACAGGTTTCGCGACTAAGTCACCCACTGGGGGATTTGGACGCACGCTTATGCAAGGGAAATTATCATGGGACTGCAGGAGTCATGTCTTGATAAATAATCTAAAAGCACTCTTATTACATCTCGATGATCCGAGTGCTAAGTATAAAATCGGCGGAGAAGATCAACATTCCATGCACACGGCTCATCAATCTTCTTTGCAAAGTTGTAGAGGTGGTAGGCTCCGTTGTGCAGCACCTTGGTGATGAGGAAGGGGCCTTCCCACATGAGGGCAAGCTTGTGAGGCCGTTGCTGATCCACTCGGAGTACTAGGTCTCCTTCTTGAAATGCTCGACCTTTGACGTTCCTGGCGTGATCTTGCTGATAAATAGTCGACCGAATCAGAGCCATCTCTCGCTCTTCTTCTAGAAGGTCTACTGCGTCCTGATGTGCTTGCTCTGCCTCAGCTTCTGAATAAAGCTCCACTCGAGGCGCATTGTGAAACAGGTCACTCGGCAGCACGACTTCAGTCCCGTACACCATGAAGAAAGGGGTTCGGTTAGTAGATCGTTTAGGAGTCGTCCTCAATCCCCACAGAACAGACGACACTTTAGTTACCCAAGCCCCAGCTGCATGTTCGAGGTCGCGCATGAGTCGAGGCTTCAAGCCTTGGAGGATCAGACCATTTGCTCTTTCAACCTGTCCATTCGACTGTGGATGTGTAACAGATGCATAATCCACCCGAGTGCCCTGGGAGGCGCAATACTCTCTGAACTCTTCTGAATCGAAGTTTGAGCCATTGTCTGTGATAATGTTGCGCAGGACCCAATACCAAAATATTTTTTTCTTTCACAAACTTGATGGTTGTCTTTGAATCCAACTTCTTGATAGGCTTGGCTTCAATCCACTTGGTAAACTTGTCGACTGCCACAAGCAGGTGTGTGAAACCACTTCTACCGGTCCTGAGCGGCCCAATCATGTCCAGTTCCCACACAGCGAATGGCCAAACAAGTGGAATGGTTTTCAAGGGGGATGCGGGTTTGTGGGACATATTTGCATAAAACTGGCAACCTTCACATTTCTCAATGATTTCTTTTGCAGTTTCATTGGCCCGTGTCCAGTAGAATCCTGCTCGGTATGCTTTGGCCACGATGGTCCGAGAGGACGCATGGTGACCACATGTCCCCGAGTGGATTTCGTCCAAGTTCAGTCGACCCTCTTCTGGAGAAATACATCGTTGGGCTAAGCCAGTAACACCTCTCTGTAGAGCTACCCATTGATCACTGTGAAGGCCTTGGATCTGCGAACAATCTGACGCGCCTCCACTTCATCTTCTGGAAGTTCCTGCCTGAGCAGATATGCAGTGTATGGTACAGTCCAGTCGGGGTGATTACTAGGATTGCCATAACTAGTCGATAACTGCTGGGACTTCGATCTCTGTCGGATTGGTAGGACTTATCGCTTGGGGAGGTTCTTCAGTAAAGGGATCCTCTTGCATTGACGGTGAATGGAGATGCTCAAGAAACACATTGCTGGGGATAGCTTCCGAGTGGAACCAATTTTTGCCAGGTCATCAGCTGCCTGATTCTTGATTCGAGGAATGTGGTGAAGCTCCAAACCTTCGAACTTTTCTCCAACTTCCTCAAAGAGTTGCAGTATCCAGTCATGGCAGGGTTCTTGACATCCCACTCCTTCATCACCTGATTGACCACCAAATCCGAGTTGCCGTATACCATCAGGGGACGGACGCTGAGTGAGATAGCCATACGCAACCCATAGAGGAGTGCTTCATACTCAGCTTCGTTATTAGAGGAATCGAAGTGAATCCGGAGGACATAACTGAGTTTATCGCCTCTTGGGGACACCAAGATCACCTCGACACCAGAACCGTTCGACATCTTAGATCCATCGAAGAACATAGTCCAATGTTCTGAGTGAACTTGAGTCGGCTTTTGCTGTTCAATCCACTCGGCCAATAAATCTGCAAGTGCTTGTGACTTGATCGCCTTCTTTGCTTCGAACTTGATATCCAGAGGGAGGAGTTCAATTGCCCACTTAGCCACTCGACCAGTCGCATCTGGATTCTTCATGATTTCGGACAATGGGGCATCGCTGACGACTGAAATCGAGTGGTCTTGGAAATAATGTGCAACTTTCTTTCCAGTTAAATAAATTCCATAGACAAGCTCCTAGTAATGTGGATACCTCTGCTTGGGTGGAGTCAAGACTTCAGAGATATAATACACTGAGCGTTGAACTTTATAGGCCTTGCCTTCTTCTTCGTGCTCCACTGTGAGCACTGTGCTAACAACTTGACCAGTGGCGGCAATATACAAGAGTAGAGGCTCTTTGCTGTTCGGAGCAGCAAGCACCGGCTGGGTGGAAAGCAGGGCTTTGAGCTCTACAAAGGCATCTTCAGCTTCAGTAGTCCACTCGAATGTATCCGACTTTTTCATCAGTCGGTAAAGAGGCAATGCCTTCTCACCGAGACACGAAATGAATCGACTCAACGCAACAAGACAACCTGTGAGCTTCTGAACATCATGCACACGTACAGGGCGATTCATTCGGAGAATTACACCGATCTTCTCAGGATTAGCATCTATACCTCGTTCGAAAACGAGAAAACCGAGTAACTTTCCACCGGGAACTCCGAACGTACACTTGGCCGGATTCAGCTTGATGTCGTACCTTCTATGATTGGCAAAGGTTTTAGCGAGATTAGTCAGCAGGTCAGAACTCCTGCAAGACTTAACAACAATATCATCCATGTACGCCTCCACATTCCGACTGATTTGAGTGAGTAGGCACTTCTGAATCATGCGCATGAATGTGGCACCAGCGTTTTTGAGGCCAAATGGCATGGTGATATAGAAAAAACACCAGAAAGGGGTGATGAAGGCCGTTTTTATTTCATCTGGCCCATACAGCCGGATCTGATGGTATCCGGAATACGCATCAAGAAAAGACAAACGCTCACACCCCGCAGTCGAGTCGACTATCTGATCGATGCGAGGGAGCGGGAAATGATCTTTCGGGCATGCCCGGTTGATATGCGTGAAGTCAATGCACATACAGAGTGAATTGTCCTTCTTAGGGACCATGACGATGTTAGCGAGCAACTTGGAGTGGTATATCTCGCGGATGAACTCAGCTGCCAGGAGCCGAGCCACTTCCTCGCCGATCGCCTTCCTCTTCTCCGCGGCGGACCGACGGAGATGCTCTTTGACCGGTGTTGGCTTTGGAGTCAACACACAAACGGTGCTTAGCCAGTCCCCTAGGTACACCTGGCATGTCTGAAGGTTTCCATGCAAAGATGTCATCCCAGTTCTCACTGAGGAACTGGATGAGCGCAACTTCCTATTTGCTGTCGAGTGTCGTTGAGATGTGGGTCGAAGCAGTTGTGGGATCTTCCGGGTGAATGTGAACTGACTTCGTCTCACCAGCTGACTGAAATGCGGATTCAGAAGTAGGCTTCTTGGCTCGGAGCAAATCACTCGGATCAGCATTCTTCTTGTATTCTTCCAGTTCTACCACTGCCATTTGCTCGTCTGCGATCTTGGACCCCTTCTGGAGGCATTCCTCTGCTCTCTGCCTATTCCAAGTGATCGTGATCACACCTTTGGGCCGGGCATCTTCAGCTTAAGATATACGTAACATGGACGGGCCATGAAACGAGCATATGTTGGTCTGCCCAGAATAGCATGATAGGCACTTTGGAAATCCACTACCTCAAATGTTAGCTTTTCTTTGCGATTTTTTTGAATCACCAAAAACCACATCCAAAGCAATCTGTCTGAGTGACTTTGCCTTCTTCCCTGGGATGACTCTGTGGAACTACATGTTGCTTTTGCTGAGTTGAGACATCGGAATGCCCATCCCCTGGAGGGTCTCGGCATACAGAATGTTCAGTCCACTGCTGATGTCTACTACACAACCTTCTTCTTGTAGACGTTGCTGGGCCTCCAAGTGCAGAGGTTTGTAGGACAGTAGCAAATTTCCCTCAATTGGATGACCTAAGGTTTATCAATCCATGGGAGGCATAGGTTGAAGATGGTCTCTCTCAAGCAACCCTGCAACCAAATAACAAAGAGTCTCTTGTGTCCCCAACACACCCAATACAATGGTAAATTGTATAGGTGCACTAGTTCGGCGAAGAGATGGTGATACAAGTGCAATATGAATGGTAGATATAGGTTTTTGTAATCTGAAAATATAAAAACAGCAAGGTAACTAATGATAAAAGTGAGCGTAGACGGTATTGCAATGCTAGGAAACAAGGCCTAGGGTTCATACTTTCACTAGTGTAAGTTCTCTCAACAATAATAACATAACTGGATCATATAACTATCCCTCAACATGCAACAAAGAGTCACTCCAAAGTCACTAATTGCGGAGAACAAACGAAGAGATTATTGTAGGGTACGAAACCACCTCAAAGTTATTCTTTCTGATCGATCTATTCAAGAGTCCGTAGTAAAATAACACGAAGCTATTCTTTCCGTTCGATCTATCATAGAGTTCGTACTAGAATAACACCTTAAGATACAAATCAACCAAAACCCTAATGTCACCTAGATACTCCAATGTCACCTCAAGTATCCGTGGGTATGATTATACGATATGCATCACACAATCTCATATTCATCTATTCAACCAACACAAAGAACTTCAAAGAGTGCCCCAAAGTTTCTATCGGAGAGTCAAGACGAAAACGTGTGCCAACCCCTATGCATAAGTTCACAAGGTCACTGAACCCGCAAGTTGATCACCAAAACATACATTAAGTAGACCACGTGATATCCCATTGTCACCACAGATAAGCACATGCAAGACATACACCAAGTGTTCTCAAATCCTTAAAGACTCAATCCGATAAGATAACTTCAAAGGGAAAACTCAATCCATTACAAGAGAGTAGAGGGGGAGAAACGTCATAAGATCCAACTATAATAGCAAAGGTCGCGATACATCAAAATCGTGCCAAATCAAGAACACGAGAGAGAGATCAAACACATAGCTACTCGTACATACCCTCAGCC
This sequence comes from Aegilops tauschii subsp. strangulata, assembly GCF_002575655.3. Classification (NCBI taxonomy): domain Eukaryota; kingdom Viridiplantae; phylum Streptophyta; class Magnoliopsida; order Poales; family Poaceae; genus Aegilops; species Aegilops tauschii. The sequence goes on from NC_053040.3 coordinate 329,910,771, forward strand.
CCGAGGGTGAACTACTCCCTCCTCGTCATGGAGATTGCCGGGATGATGAAGATGGCCAGCGGTGAGGGATCCCCCCTCTGGCAGGGTGCCGGAACACAGTCCCGATTGGTTTTTGGTGGCTACAGAGGCTTGCGGTGGCGGAACTCCCGATCTATTCTGTTACCCGATGTTTTTAGGGTATATGGATATATATAGGCGAAAGAAGTCGGTCAGGGGAGCCACGAGGGCCCACGAGGGTGGGGGCACACCCAGGGGGCAGGCGCGCCTCCCTGCCTCGTGTCCACCTCGAAGCTTCCTTGACTTCAACTCCAAGTCTCCTGGATCACGTTCGTTCCAAAAATCACGCTCCCGAAGGTTTCATTCCGTTTGGACTCCGTTTGATATTCCTTTTCTACGAAACACTGAAACAAGGGAAAAAGATAAATTGGCACTGGGCTCTGGGTTAATAGGTTAGTCCCAAAAATAATATAAAAGTGTTTAGTAAAGCCCATAAACATCCAAAACAGATAATATAATAGCATGAATACTTCATAAATTATAGATACGTTGGAGACGTATCAACTGCCACCATCCATGAGAACTTTAGTTTGTCGAGTGCCCCCAACGACTGGGTCGACCACTAATGACCCACAAGTATATGGGATCAATTGTAGCCTTTTCGATAAATAAGAGTGTCGAACCCAACGAGGAGCAGAAGGAAATGACAAGTGGTTTTCAACAAGGTAATGTCTGCAAGTGCTGAAATTGTAAGTAACAAAGTAGTTTGATAGCAAGATAATTTGTAACGAGCAAGTAACGATAATCGTAACAAAAGTGCAGCAAGGTAGCCCAATCCTTTTGAGGCAAAGGACAGGCCAAAACGGTCTCTTATAATAAGCAAAGCGTTCTTGAGGGTACACGAGAATTCCATCTAGTCACTTTCATCATGTTGATTCGATTCGTGTTCGGTACTTTGATAATTTGATATGTGGGTGGACCGGTGCTTAGGTGCTGTTCTTACTCGAACAAACCTTACGATTAACCCCCTCGCAAGCATCCGCAACTACGAGAAAAGTATTAAGAATAAATTCTAACCATATCATTAAACTTTTTGATCCAATCGGTCCCTTACGGAATAGCGCATAAACTAGGGTTTAAGCTTCTGTCACTCTCTGATACGTCTCCAACGTATCTATAATTTTTTACTGTTCCTTGTTGTTATATTATCAATCTTGGATGTTTTATAATCATTTTATATCATTTTTGGTACTAACCTATTGACATAGTGCCAAGTGCCAGATGCTGTTTTTCATGTTTTTTACATCACAGGAAATCAATACCAGACGGAGTCCAAATGCCACAAAACTCCACGATGAATTTTTATGGGCAAAAGGAACACAATGGGCCCTGGCTGCGCCTGGTGGGTTGTGCCCACCTCGGGTGCCCCTCGGACCGCCTCTTTTCTCTATAAATACCCCAATATTCCAGAAACCCTAGGGGAGTCGATGAAATATTCATCCAACCACCGCAGAGTCCAGAACCACCAGATCCAATCTAGACACCATCTCGGATGGGGTTCACCACCTCCATTGGTGCCTCTCCGATGATGCGTGAGTAGTTCTTTGTAGAACTTCGGGCCCGTAGTTAGTAGCTAGATGGCTTCCTCTCTCTCGCAGAATTCTCAATACAATGGTCTCTTGGAGATGCATATGATGTAACTATTTTGCGGTGTGTTTTGTTGGGATCTAATGAACTTCGAGTTTATGATCAGTTATATCTTTTTATATCCATGAAAGTTATTTGAGTTTCTTTGATCTCTTATAGCCTCGTATTTCTTCTCCGATATTTGGGTTTTGTTTAGCCAACTTGATCTATTTATCTTGCAATGGGAAGAGGTGCTTTGTAGTGGGTTCGATCTTACGGTGCTTGATCCCAGTGACAGAAAGGGAACCGGCACGTATGTATCGTTGCTACTAAGGATAAAATGATGGGGTCTATCTCTACATAGATAGATCTTGTCTACATCATGTCATCGTTCCTATTGCATTACTCTGTTTTTCCATGAACTTAATACACTAGATGCATGCTGGATAGCGGTCGATGTGTGGAGTAATAGTAGTAGATGCAGGCAGGAGTCGGTCTACTAATCTTGGACGTGATGCCTATATAATGATCATTGCATGGATATCGTCCTGATTATTTGAAGTTCTATCAATTGCCCAACAGTAATTTGTTTACCCACCTTTTGCTATCTTTCTCGAGAGAAGCCACTAGTGAAACCTACGGCCCCGAGGTCTTCTTTCTCATATATTTGCCTTTGCGATCTACTTTTCTCTTGCATTTATTTTCAGATCTATTTAACCAAAAATATAAAAATACCTTGTTGCGTTTTATTTCTATTTATTTTATTTGGCATTCGATCTATCAATCTACTACAATTTATCTCACGTCCATTTGCCTATCTTGAGGCGCCGTACCCCGGAAGGGATTGACAACCCCTTTAACACGTCGGGTTGCGAGGATTTGTTATCTGTGAGCACGGGTTGTTTACGTTGTGTTGCTTGGTTCTCCTACTGGTTCGATAACCTTGGTTTCATATCTGAGGGAAATACCTATCGGCGTTGTGCTGCATCATCCCTTCCTCTTTGGGAAAATACCGACGTAGCTTCAAGCGACATCAAAAGGAATTTCTGGCGTCGTTGCCGGGGTGGATCTTCAACATATACCAGGTTCCTAATCACAAATCTCATCTCCTCGCAATTTACATTATTTTCCATTTGCCTCTCATTTTCCTCTCCCCCACTTCACAGAAATTTGCCGTTTTATTCACTTCTCTTTTCCGTTTGTCGTTCTCTTGCCTTCTAGTCTTGATGGCTAGCGTCCCTACTCCTCCTTTGTCACCAGATTTTGAAGTCCTTTACTTCAAACAAAGACAATGAGAAAATTTGAAAGATGCCTGGTATAGGCTTATGGAATCGTATCGTATTTCCAACTTAAAGGGGGACGCTAAGGTTTTGCTTCGTAATTTTTATATAGGATTGGCTTTGCATCATAGACAACTCCTAGATTTTGTCGCTAAAGGAAATTTTATTGAGCTTGATGCCAATGCTGCCTACGAAATTTTAGAAGGAATTTTGGGAATTGCACCTCAAAAGAAGGGGTTCTCTTTCACCCCCGACAGAGTTCAAATGTTGGACAAACTTGGTGATTTGCATAAACATATGGTTGAAATACAAAAATATGATGAACCCCTCAAACACCTTAATGGTAGTATCAATCGCACGAATACTCTGATTACTCTTTGTAACAAGCGATTGGATATTTTGGATCTTAAGATGGTTTCTTTTCTGGAGAATTTAGGGAAGCGTATAGAGCCTCCCGGGTTTGAGAAAACCCCTACAAAAGTTGCCAAAACTTTGGAAGACAAAACTTATATCCTTGCTTTATGCCTAGCTAAGGGCGTAAAACTATAGCGCTTGTTGGCAGGCAACCCAATGAATAAATTTTATTTTTGCTTTTTGATTTATGTTCTTGAGTGTTAGAACAATTATGCTACTGTTATGATTGTGTTTTTTGTGTTTTAATTAGTGTTTGTGCCAAGTAGAACCAATAGGATCTTCTTGTATGATAGTTGTTTGATCTTGCTGAAAAAGACAGAAACTTTGTGCTCACGAAAATAATTGTTAAAAATCACCAGAACGTGATAAAATGCCAATTCTTTTTGCAGAAGATTAATATAAAAATTACCTAGGTCTTCCTAGTTTTCAGAATTTTTGGAGTTCCAGAAGTATTCGAACAAATCAGATTTCTACAGACTGTTCTGTTTTGACAGATTCTGTTTTTTTTGTGTTGTGTGCTTATTTTGATGGCTCTATGGTTTTCTTTGATGAGTTTTTGCCATAGAAAAGTTGGAATACAGTAGATATAATGCAAAAACAAAATAATAATTAGTTTGATACAGCACTTATAGTAGTGATTTATTTTTCTTACACTAACGGATCTCACGAAGGTTTTGTTGAGTTTTGTGTGATTGAAGTTTTCAAGTTTTGGGTTATCTTACGATGGATGAAGGAAGGATAGAAGAGCCTAAGCTTGGGGATGCCATGGCATCCCAAGCTATTATCCAAAAGTGAGCAACCAACTAAGCTTGGGGATGCCCCCGAGTGGCATCCCCGCTTTCTTCCAACAACTATCGGTATTTTACTCGAAGCTATATTTTTATTCGTCACATGATATGTGTTTTGCTTGGAGCGTCTTGTATGATACGAGTCTTTGCTTGTTTTATTTTGTGTTTTCAGTCATCAATCCTTGCTGGACACACCTATTTGAGAGAGCCAAAATTATGTCATGACTTGTTAGAATTGCTCTCTTTGCTTCACTTAAATTTTTTATGAGCAATAGGACTTGCTCTGGTGCTTCACTTATATCTTTTTGAGCACGGCGTGCTTAGTATTTTTGAAGAAATGCTCTCTTGCTTCACTTAGATTTATTTGGGAGTTAGTAAAATTTTAAAGAAATTCTCTCTTGCTTCACTTAAATTATTTTGAGAGAAAGAAGAAAAATTATGCTCATGATCTTCACTTATATTAGTTTGAGCTTATGAAAAGCAACACATGAAAATTAGTAGCAAAGTGATAGATATCCAAGAAGGATATAATAAAAACTTTCATGAAGATCATTGGACAAAAGAAACTTGATTCTTAGTAATAGTTTTGAGATATGCTGATGTGATATGTGAGTTATGTTGATGAGTAATTATGCTTTAGTAAGAATATTGCTGTTATGGTTTGTGATTCCCTATGCAAGTATGGAAGTCAATAGTCATGCAATGAAAATTATATCCTGCTTGTGGTGCATTATTCGGTGTTATTTATGCTTAATGCTTGCTTATGAGATTATCCATTTCTTGGTTGGTCGCTTCCCAATCTTTTGCTAGCCTTCACTTTGCATCAAGTATGATCTCTACTTGTGCATCCAAAATCATTTAAACCACTTTTGCCACATGAGTCCACTATATCTACCTATATGCGGTATTCTTTTGCCGTTCTAAGCAAATTTGCATGTGCCATCTCTAATTTTCAAAATAAACTTCTCTTTTGTGTGTTTGTTTCGCTCGTGGAGCGGTGAGGGGTGGCTAGTATTTTCCATGTTGGATGTGTTATTCTCACGATGAGTGTTTATTCACTTGTCATTGCACGAGAGTAAGGCAAAGGTCTTAGGGATGCCCAGTCCTGAAATGCAAAAATTAATTTACTTTATGTTGTCAAATAATAAATTCCTTGGAAAGTGTTGGTATGGAGGGCAACCGTGGATACAGCTAGCCATGGAAAGTGAAAGTATGGTGGAAAAAGGAATAAACTTTATTTTCTGTTTGGGAACCTCCTATGGCATATCTAGCATGGAAAGTGTTGGGAACTGTAAGTCGTTTTCGTTGGTGATACACCTCCCAAAACGTTTTTATCTCTATTTTTTCGCTTTGAGCTCCGGCACCTCTACAAATCCCTACTTCCCTCTGCGAAGGGCCTTTCTTTTACTTTATGCAATTTTTATTTTGAATTTGAGTGTCCATTTTCTCTCATAAAAAGCACCAACTAGGAGGCAATATGATCGTACTTAAGTATTGGGTGTAGCTAATATTCGAGTGTGTTTCATGAATGGATCAATGGTTGAGCACGATGGGCTAGGGATAACTTATTTTAGCATTGATATTTTGAAAGACTTGGTTGCTTGTTGATATGCTTGAGTATCTAAATTATTATGTCAAAACTAGACCATTGCTTTGAATCACACAAAAAGTCCAATTGTCCATGCTATAAAGAAAAGAATATGATATGACATTATAGGCAACATTCCACATCAAAAATTCTGTTTTTATCACTTACCTACTTGAGGACGAGCAGGAGTTAAGCTTGGGGATGCTGATACGTCTCCAACGTATCTATAACTTTTTATTGTTCCATGCTGTTATATTATCAATCTTGGATGTTTTATAATCATTTTATAGTCATTTTATATCATTTTTTGGTACTAACCTATTGACATAGTGCCAAGTGTCAGTTGCTGGTTTTTTCCATGTTTCTTACATCGCAGGAAATCAATACCAGACGGAGTCCAATTGCCACGAAACTCCAGGATGAATTTTTATGGGCCAGAAGGAACACAATGGGCCCTGGCTGCGCCTGGTGGGTTGTGCCCACCTCGGGTGCCCCCCATACCACCTCTTTGCTCTATAAATACCCCAATATTCCATAAACCCTAGGGGAGTCGATGAAATATTCATCCAGCCGCCGCAGAGTCCAGAACCACCAGATCCAATCTAGACACCATCTCGGATGGGGTTCACCACCTTCATTGGTGCCTCTCCGATGATGCGTGAGTAGTTCTTTGTAGACCTTTGGGTCCGTAGTTAGTAGCTAGATGGCTTCCTCTGTCTCGCTGAATTCTCAATACAATGGTCTCTTGGAGATCCATATGATGTAACTCTTTTGCGGTGTGTTTGTTGGGATCTAATGAACTTCGAGTTTATGATCAGTTATATCTTTTTATATCCATGAAAGTTATTTGAGTTTCTTTGATCTCTTATATGCATGATCTCTTATAGGCTCGTATTTCTTCTCCGATATTTGGGTTTTGTTTGGCCAACTTGATCTATTTATCTTGCAATGGGAAGAGGTGCTTTGTAGTGGGTTCGATCTTACGGTGCTTGATCCCAGTGACAGAAAGGGAACCGACACGTATGTATCGTTGCTACTAAGGATAAAACGATGGGGTCTATCTCTACATAGATAGATCTTGTCTACATCATGTCATCGTTCTTATTGCATTACTCCATTTTTCCATGAACTTAATACACTAGATGCATGCTGGATAGCGGTCGATGTGTGGAGTAATAGTAGTAGATGCAAGCAGGAGTCGGTCTACTAATCTTGGACGTGATGCCTATATAATGATCATTGCATGGATATGGTCATGATTATTTGAAGTTCTATCAATTGCCCAACAGTAATTTGTTTACCCGACGTTTGCTATCTTTCTTGAGAGAAACCACTAGTGAAACCTACGCCCCCGGGTCTTCTTTCTCATATATTTGCCTTTGCGATCTACTTATCTCTTGCATTTATTTTCAGATCTATTTAACCAAAAATACAAAAATACCTTGCCGCGTTTTATTTCTATTTATTTTATTTTGCGTTCGATCTATCAATCTACTGCAATTTATCTCACGTCCGTTTGCCTATCTTGAGGCGCCGTATCCCGGAAGGGATTGACAACCCCTTTAACACATCGGGTTGCGAGGATTTGTTATCTGTGTGCAGGGGCTGTTTACATTGTGTTGCTTGGTTCTCCTACTGGTTTGATAACCTTGGTTTCATATTTGAGGGAAATACCTACCGCCGCTGTCTTATAATAAGTGCAGCAAGTTAGCCCAATCCTTTTGAGGCGAAGGACAGGCCAAAACGGTCTCTTATAATAAGCAAAGCGTTCTTGAGGGTACACGGGAATTTCATCTAGTCACTTTCATCATGTTGATTCGATTCGTGTTTGCTACTTTTTTTATTTAATATGTGGGTGGACCGGTGCTTAGGTGCTGTTCTTACTTGAACAAACCTCCTACTTATGATTAACCCCCTCGCAAGCATCCGCAACTACGAGAAAAGTATGAAGAATAAATTCTAACCATAGCATTAAACTTTTGGATCCAATCGGTCCCTTACGGAATAGCGCATAAACTAGGGTTTAAGCTTCTGTCACTCTCGCAACCCATCATCTAATAACTACTCCACAATGCATTCCCTTAGGCCCAAATATGGTGAAGTGTAATGTAGTCGACGTTCACATGACACCACTAAGGGAATCACAACATACATACTATCAAAATATAGAACACATACCAAGTTCACATTATTACTTGCAACATGATTTCTCCCGTGACCTCAAGAACAAAAGTAACTACTCACAAGTGATAAACATGCTCAAGATCAGAGGGGTATTAAATAGCATATTAGATCTGAACATATAATCTTCCTTCAAATAAACCATATAGTAATCAACTACAAGATGTAATCAACACTACTAGTCACTCACAAGCACCAATCTATAGTTTTGGTACAAAGATTGAACACAAGAGATGAACTAGGGTTTGAGAGGAGGTGGTGCTGCTGAAGATGTTTATGGAGATTGCCCTCCCCAAGATGGGAGAGTTGTTGGTGATGATGATGACGATGATTTCCCCCTCCGGGAGGGAAGTCCCCCCGGCGGAATCGCTCCGCCAGAGGAAAAAAGTGCTCCTGCCCAAGTTCCACCTCGAGACGGTGGCGCTTCGTCCCGAAAGTCCTCTCCTTATTTTTTTTCTTGGTCGAAATGACTTATATAGTAGAAGATGGGCACCGGAGGTGGGCCGAGGAGGGCACAACCCACCTGGGTGTGCCTGGGCTCCCTAGCGCGCCCAAGTGGGTTGTGCCCACCTGGTGGGTCCCCTCTGGTACTTATTGAATCCAATATTTCATATATATTCCATGAAAATCTCCGTAAAGTTTCAGCTCATTTGGAGTTGTGTAGAATAGGTAGCCTGACGTAGATTTTTCAGGTCCAGATTTCCAGCTGCCGGAATTCTCCCTCTTTGTGTGTACCTTGAAAATTATGAGAGAAAAGGCATTAGAATTACTCCAAAAAGAATTATTATGCATAAAAACATTATAAATAACAGTAGTTAAACATGATTCAAAATGGACGTATCAACTCCCCCAAGCTTAGACCTTGCTTCTCCTCAAGCGAAAACCGAAATCAAAAAACTTGTCCACATGCTTAGAGAGAGAGAGAGAGAGAGGTGTTGATAAAACAAAATACGGACATAGAAGCATCATGTGTATTATTATAACAACAACAAACTTTAACATAAAACTTTTATCATAGAACTTTTATCATAGACTTCTCATGAATAGGTAACAATTCATCACTCTATTGAAGTATAAAGCATAAACTCTATTAGAAACCAACAAACTATGTTTTTAGTCAACTTTGCAACTACAATTCATCATCTTTTCAGGAAGGGTCATGTATCGGAGCCTTTAGGCAAGTCCACATACTCAACCATCATATAGTCTTCTATCATTGCTAACACTCATCCCATACAGATGAGCAAAACGTTTCAACCGGACACATAGAAAGATAGGGGCTTATAGTTTCACCTCCCAACGTATTCACCTCAAGGGTGATGTCAACAATAATAACTCATGCTACCCATATTTAACTGGACATATGCGCCTAGATCTTTCCTCACCACATGATGCTTGCCAAAGGAGAAAAATGAAAAGGAATAGAGAGAAAAACTTTGACTCTTGCATAAAAGTAAAAGATAGGCCCTTCGCAGAGGGAAGCAGTGGTTGCCATGCGCTTATTTGCTTGTATGCTCAACCCCTTAGTGCAAAATAACGTCATGTTATATTGCCCCTTGTGATAGGGACCTTTATTATGCAGTATGTCGCTTTTATTCTTCACCATCACAAGTTCGTACAACGCTCAATTTTCTCTTACACTAGATGATCTTAATTTTTAGAAGCAATTTTTATCACCTTAATGCACCGATGACAACTTACTTGAAGGATCTTGCCCAATCCTTATGTAGGTGTGGTGGACACTTGAAAATAAGACTTGGGTTTAAGGGTTTTTGGATGCACAAGTAGTATCTCTACTTAGTGCAGAAATTTTGGCTAGCAAAGATGGGGGGCAAGCACCACATGTTGAAGGATCTATGACAATATAACTTCTATGTTAATATGAACAAACATAAATCATTAAGTTGTCTTCCTTGTCTAACGTCAACAATTTTGGCATATAATATTTTGATGGGGGCTCACAATCACAAAAGATTTCCAGGATAGTGTATTTGTATGTGAATCTTCTCTTCCCTTATTAATTCTTTCATGAGTTGCATCATTGACCAATGTTATTCTCTAATAAAATTTCCTACTTATACTTTTCCTTATGTGGTGTAATTACCTACCATAAGATTAGCATATGATTTTTTTCATTTATTTCCTTCCTTTTTATTGAACACGAAAGTAAAGAAAGCAAAAACTCAAACTAAACTTTATTATATATCTTGCACACGATTACAAGGATAGATCACTAAGCAAACTCTCAAAAAGAAAGGATCGAACTAAACTTTTATTCATCTAAAGCAAAAGATAACTATGGATCGAATAAGATAAATAAAGGCAAAAGATAGCGGGGGTGATATGATACCGGGGCACCTCCCCCAAGCTTGGCAGAAGCCAAGGGGAGTGCCCATACCCGATACTCAATTTTCTTTTGGTGAAGGTGGTGGTGATGAAGTAGAGGCGATCTTGTCCTCGGGTTTCCATGGCAGAGGTCCACCATATTAGGAGGAAGAATGAGTCTCACGGGTCCTGCAACTGGCAGTCAAACTCATCCCTTTAAACCTTGCCTCATATTCAAAGACTTGGTTTTGGAGATCGTAAATCTGGCTTTGGAGGAAGTTGATTTGCTCGTTGAGGGTGAAGACGACGTCCTTCATGGACTTGCCATCCACCTTGAGATCACGGGTAAGGTCCGTGATCATGAGGTGATTGGCATTGAGTCCACGCTCTAGCATCCCCTTGCACCGGAAAACCTCCTGCTCCATAGCTTCAAGCCTAGCCTCCACGGTCCCCGTTCCCTTGGGTCCTTGCACATCACGGATGTGAAGCACCCCCTCATGCATCTGGATGACCTGAGGGTGATGCACCACCTCCCGCAAATATGGGTTGATGACGTTCTTGAAGAACTTGTCCTTGGAGGAGCTTGAAGCGGCCATGGTAGATGGGATCTGTCAGGAAACAGCAAGGAAAAGAAAACAGAAGATTTCTCGGTGATACGGTGGTCAATAGGTTCAGGGGGTATATAAAGATTTTTTATCTTGGGAAACAAGCAAACAGAAGAAAAACAGAGTCCGGAAGGTACCCGAGGTGGGCACAACCCACCTGGGCGCGCCTGGCAAGCCAGGCGCGCCCTGGTGTCTTGTGCCCACCTCGGTGACCTTCCTGGTTGTTTCTTATTTTCCTAATTTTTGTTATATTCCAAAACTGATAAAAAATATTTTTGCGGATTTTTCGGAGTCCGTTTACTTACCGTATCACGTACCTCCTCTTTTTCACGATTCTGGAGTGTTCCGGAAGGTCTCTTTTATGTGTTCTTCCGGTTTCATAGTTTGGATAATATTACTTTCAACATTAATGGGCATACCTGAGATATAATGTTTTATTTTTTGCCCATTAACAACCTTCGGGTTAGTACCTTCAGCATTATTTATTTTGATAGCTCTAGACCGATAAACCTCCTCGATAACATAGGGTCCTTCCCATTTGAAGTGGAGTTTTCCTGCAAAGAATCAGAAACGAGGGTTGTACAAAAGAGCATATTCTCCAACTTTGAACTCAAGCTTTTGGATTCTTTTATCATGCCATCTTTTAACTTTTCCTTTAAATAACTTGGCATTTTCATAAGCTTGGGTTCTCCGTTCATCTAATGAGCTAATATCAAATAACCTCTTTTCACCGGCAAGTTTGAAATCATAGTTGAGTTCTTTGATTTGCCAATATGCTTTATGTTCTAACTCAAGAGGCAAATTGCAAGCTTTTCCATAAACCATTTTATAAGGAGACATACCCATAGGATTTTTGTATGCTGTTCTATAAGCCCAAAGTGCATCATCTAATTTCTTAGACCGATTCTTCCGGGACCTATTGACAGTCTTTTGCAAAATTAATTTTATTTCTGTATTGCTAAGTTTTACTTGACCACTAGACTGAGGATGATAGGGTGATGCAATTATATGGTTAACGTCATACTTGGCAAGCATTTTACGGAAAGCACCATGAATAAAGTGTGAACCACCATCAGTCATTAAATATCTAGGGACTCCAAATCTTGGGAAAATAACTTCCTTAAGCATTTTAATAGAGGTGTTGTGATCAACACAACTAGTTGGAATAACTTCTACCCACTTAGTAACATAATCAACAACAACCAAAATATATGTATACCCATTAGAGAAAGGAAAAGGCCCCATGTAATCAAATCCCCAAACATCAAATGGTTCAACAACAAGTGAATAATCCATAGGCATTTCTTGACGCTTACCAATATTACCTATTCTTTGACATTCATCACAAGATAAGACGAACTTACGAGCATCCTTGAAGAGAGTAGGCCAATAAAACCCAGATTGCAATACCTTGTGAGCAGTTCTGTCTCCCGCATGATGTCCTCCATAAGCTTCGGAGTGACATTTCCATAGGATTTGTCCCTGTTCATGCTCAGGTACACAACGTCTAATAATACCATCTACTCCTTCTTTATAAAGATGTGGGTCATCCCAAAAGTAATGTCTTAAATCATAGAAGAATTTTTTTCTTTTGTTGGTATGTAAAGCTAGGTGGTAAATATTTAGCAATGATGTAATTAGCATAGTCAGCATACCAAGGAGTATTATGAGAAACATTTATTGCAGCTAACTGCTCATCAGGAAAACTATCATCAATAGGTAGTGGGTCATCAAGCACATTTTCAAGCCTAGACAAGTTATCAGCTACGGGGTTCTCTGCTCCTTTTCTATCAGTGATATGCAAATCAAATTCTTGTAGCAAGAGAACCCATCGAATAAGTCTAGGTTTAGCATCTTTCTTTTCCATAAGATATTTAATAGCAGCATGGTCAGTGTGAACAATTACTTTTGAATCAACAATGTAAGATCTAAATTTATCACAGGCAAACACTACTGCTAGAAATTCCTTTTCGGTAGTAGCATAATTTCTTTGAGCACCGTCTAGAGTTTTACTAACATAACGAATAACATTTAGTTTCTTATCAACTCTTTGTCCTAGAACAGCACCAACAACATAATCACTAGCATCACACATAATTTCAAAAGGCAAGTTCCAATCAGGTGGTTGAACAATAGGTGCACAAATTAAGGCTTTCTTGAGTGTTTCAAAGGCTTCTAAAAAATCATCATCAAACACAAAAGGAACATCCTTTTGCAAAGATTTGTAAGGGGCCTAGAAATTTTAGAAAAGTCTTTGATAAATCTCCTATAGAAACTAGCGTAACCTAAGAAACTACGAATACCTTTGATATCTTTAGGACATGGCATTTTCTCAATTGCATCAACCTTAGCTTTGTCCACCTCAATACCTCTTTCAGAAATTTTATGGCCCAAAACAATACCTTCATTAACCATAAAGTGGCACTTCTCCCAATTCAAGAGAAGATTTGTTTGCTCACATCTCTACAAAACTCGATGAAGATTGCTTAAACAATCATCAAAAGACTTCCCATAAACGGAGAAATCATCCATGAAAACCTCAACAATATTTTCACAAAAGTCAGAGAATATAGCAGTCATACATCTTTGAAAGGTAGTAGGTGCATTGCATAAACCAAAAGGCATGTGTCTATAAGCATAAGTTCCAAAGGGACAAGTGAAAGTGGCCTTTTCTTGATCAGGTTGAGAAACAGGTATTTGTGAGAAACCAGAGTATCCTTCAAGGAAGCAAAAATGTGTGTGCTTAGATAATCTTTCTAGCATTTGATCAATAAAAGGTAGAGGGTAATGATCTTTTCTAGTTGCTTTGTTTAATTTTCTCAAATCAATTACCATTCTATAGCCTGTAACAATTCTTTGTGGAATAAGTTCATTCTTATCATTAGGAACAACAGTAATACCTCCTTTCTTAGGGACACAATGAACAATACTTACCCATCTACTATCAGCTATAGGATAGATTATACCTGCTTCCAGAAGTTTTAATATTTCCGTTCTTACCACTTCCTTCATCTTTGGATTTAACCGACGTTGGTGATCAACAACGGGTTTAGCATTAGGTTCCATATTAATCTTGTGTTGACATAGAGTGGGACTAATGTCCTTTAAATCATCAAGAGTATATCCAATAGCAGCTCGGTGCTTCCTTAGAACCTTCAATAATCTTTCTTCTTCATGTTCTGGAAGGTTAGCACTAATAATAACAGGATATATCTTCTTCTCATCAAGATAAGCATATTTCAAAGTGTCTGGCAACTATTTTAATTCAAACACAGGATCACCTTTAGGTGGAGGACCTCCTAGAGTTTCAATAGGCAAATTGTGTTTAAGCAGAGGACGTAGTTCAAAGAAAATTTTATCTGTTTCGTTTCTTTCATGCATATGTAAATCATTTTCATGGTCTAGCTGATATTGTTCTAGAGGATCAGTAGGAGGCATAGCAATAGAAGCAAGACCAATTATTTCATCCTTACTAGGCAATTCTTTTTTATGAGGTTTTCTACTAAACTTGGAAAAATTAAACTCATGAGACTCATCACCAAAGCTAACACCGACAGTTTGTTTCTCACAATCTATTTTAGCATTAACGGTGTTCAAGAAAGGTCTACCAAAGATAATGGGACAAAAATCATCTTGTGGGGAACCAAGAACAAGAAAATCGGTAGGGTATTTTATTTTTCCACACAAGACTTCAACATATCAAACAATCCCAATTGGTGATATAGTATCTCTATAGCAAGTTTAATAGTAACATCTATGTATTCTATCTCTGCGGGTGCTATGTCATTCATAATTTCTTGGTATAAGGTATAGGGAATAGCACTCACGCTAGCACCCATGTTGCATAAACCATGATAACAGTGATATCCTATTTTAACTGAGACAACGGGCATGCCAACAACAGGTCTATGTTTATCCGTTTTATCGGGTTTGGCAATTCTAGCAGCTTCTTCACAGAAGTAAATAACATGGCCATCTATATTTTCTTCCAGGAGATCTTAAACCATAGCAACACTAGGTTCTACTTTGATTTGTTCATCAGGTTTGGGTGTTCTAATATAACTTTTGTTGACCACAGTTGAAACTTTAGAATGTTCCTTGATCCTAAAAGGGAAAGGTGGTTTCTCAATATAAGCAGTAGGAACAACTGGATCAACATTATAAATAATAGTTTCCTCTTTAGCTAGTACTGGTTCTTTAATTTCTTCTTTAATAGGTGGGTGATATTTAAACCACTTCTCCTTATGGAGATCAACATGAGTAGCAAATGATTCACAAAAGGGGCTACTATCTCAGAGTCAAGTCCAAATTTAGTGCTAAACTTTTGAAAAGCATCGGTATTGATAAAAGATTTAACACAATCATACTTAAGCTTAATACCTGACTCTTTACCTTCGTCGAGTTCCTAATCTTCAGAGTTGCATTTAATCTTTCTAGAAGATCCCACTAGAATTCAATAGTCTTCTTAATAAAAGAACCAGTACAAGAAGTATCGAGCATGGATTGATCATCACAAGAAAGCAGAGCATAGAAGTTATGAATAATAATTTCTCTTGAGAGCTCATGATTGGGGCATGAATATAACATTGACTTAAGCCTCCCCCAAGCTAGAGCGATACTTTCTCCTTCACGAGGCCAAAAATTATATATGTAATTCTGATCACGATGAACTAGATGCATAGGATAATTTTTTTGGTGAAATTACAATTTCAATCGGTTCCAATTCCAAGATCCAATATAATCGCATAGCCTATACCATGCCAATGCTTTTCCCTTCAAAGATAAAGGGGAAACCTTCTTCTTAAATTCATCCCCGGGTAAACCTGCAAGCTTAAACAATCCACAAAGTTCTTCCACATATATCAAGTGCATATCAGGATGTTCGGTTCCATCTCCTGCATAAGGATTAGCTAGCAGTTGTTCTATCATACCCGAAGGAATTTCATATTCAACATTTTCAGTAGGTGCAGTAGGTTGAGGGGTAACTAATTGCGGTTCCGGTCAAGGTGAAGATACCCCGAGCAAACCCCTCAAAGGATTGTTTTCCATAGTAACAAGTGATAATAAATTTAAGCACGTAGTAATAAATTTTCCTTACCGATTTCCACTTACCAAGAGCACTTCACTCCCCGGTAACGGCGCCAGAAAATGGCCTTGATGACCCACAAGTATATGGTATCAATTGTAGCCTTTTCGATAAGTAAGAGTGTCGAACCCGACGAGGAGCAGAAGGAAATGACAAGTGGTTTTCAGCAAGGTAATGTGTGCAAGTGTTGAAATTTGAAGTAACAGAGTAGTTTGATAGCAAGATAATTTGTAACGAGCTAGTAATGATAATAGTAACAAAAGTGCAGCAGGTTAGCCCAATCCTTTTGAGGCAAAGGGCAGGCCAAAACGGTCTCTTATAATAAGCAAAGCGTTCTTGAGGGTACACGGGAATTTCATCTAGTCACTTTCATCATGTTGATTCGATTCGTGTTCGCTAATTTGATTATTTAATATGTGGGTGGACCGGTGCTTAGGTGTTGTTCTTACTTGAACAAACCTCCTACTTATGATTAACCCCCTCGCAAGTATCCGCTACTACGAGAAAAGTATGAAGAATAAATTCTAACCATAGCATTAAACTTTTGGATCCAATCGGTCCCTTACGGAATAGCGCATAAACTAGGGTTTAAGCTTCTGTTACTCTCGCAACCCATCATCTAATAACTACTCCACAATGCATTCCCTTAGGCCCAAATATGGTGAAGTGTCATGTAGTCGACGTTCACATGACACCACTAAGGGAATCAAAACATACATACTATCAAAATATCGAACACATATCAAGTTCACATGATTAGTTGCAACATGATTTCTCCCGCGACCTCAAGAACAAAAGTAACTACTCACAAGTGATAAACATGCTCAAGCTCAGAGGGGTATTAAATAGCATATTGTATATGAACATATAATCTTCCACCGAATAAACCATATAGTAATCAACTACAAGATGTAATCAACACTACTAGTCACCCACAAGCACCAATCTATAGTTTCGGTACAAAGATTGAACACAAGAGATGAACTAGGGTTTGAGAGGAGATGGTGTTGTTGAAGATGTTGATGGAGATTTCCCTCCCCAAGATGGGAGAGTTGTTGGTGATGATTATGATGATGATTTCCCCCTCCGGGAGGGAAGTTCCCCCGGCGGAATCGCTCAGCCGAAGGGCAAACGTGCTCCTGCCCAAGTTCTGCCTCGAGACGGCGGCGCTCCGTCCCGAAAGTCCTCTCCTGATTTTTTTTCTAGGTCAAAATGACTTATATACTAGAAGATGGGCACCGGAGGTGGGCCGAGGAGGACACAACCCACCAGGGCGCGCCTGGGCTCCCTGGCGCACCCAGGTGGGTTGTGCCCACCTGGTGGGCCCCCTCTGGTACTTATTGACTCCAATATTTCTTATATATTCCATAAAAAATCTCCGTAAAGTTTCAGCTCATTTGGAGTTGTGTATAATAGGTAGCGTGACGTAGCTTTTTCAGGTCCAGATTTCCAGCTACCGGAATTCTCCCTCTTTGTGTGTACCTTGAAAATTATGAGAGAAAATGCATTAGAATTACTCCAAAAAGCATTATTATGCATAAAAACATTATAAATAACAGTAGGTAAACATGATGCAAAATGGACGTATCAACCACCAAAGCTTGCCGCCCGGGGGTAGCAACGTGAGCTGGGTGATCAGACTGGTCGAATGTAATAGGAGTCTTTGACCATTTGAGGTACGTCGTAGTTGCCGGAGCAACCATGTTGACCTCTCTGTTTATGACTTTCAGTTAGGGATGTAAATGGATCGGATCAGATTCGATAATGCCTTTACCATATCCTTTACCATATTTTTTCGGATTCGGAGCGGATCAGATAATGACCGGATGCGGATTCGAATACAGATTATATCAGACTATGGATTCGGAGCAGAAGCGGAGCGGACTCGGACCGAAAACGGATAAAAAATCTATATACATCTTTTCCATAATATCTATCATGATCTATGCAAAGAAGAACAATATATAAGTAACCAATCAATTTTTATTGATCAATGAAATTAATAACTTACACGCTGCACCAAGCATGACACTAGCCATCGTAGGTTCATAGTGTTCTCTGGTTTATAACAGAATATGTTATATACTACTCCCTCCATCCCAAAATATAAGAATGTTTTTGACACTAGTGTAGTGTCGAAAACGTTCTTATATTATGGGACGAAGGGAGTATTAGGTAAGTGAGCTTGTACAATACATGTTCTCAAGTTTATCCGCCGCGCTTGTACGTACATGTTATGTGTACAGTCATACAACAGTGCTATTAGGTTTAGGTTTATATGATATTTATATGTGGTGATTCTAATCAGTGGTCTAATTGGGTCTTTATGCTTGTCGATTGGACCAAATTTATCAGATAATCCTATTTGATAACACTGGATAATCCGCAAAAAATATAGGATAATCCACATCTATCGGATATTATCAATACCATATCCGCTACCATATTCGTCGAATATCCGTCGGATTTGTGAAAGTGTGTACCATATCCTTAAAAACGGATGCAGATGCGGATGCGGATTCGGAACAGAAATTATCCGTACCATTTACATCCCTACTTTTAGTCGACTTTTGCTCTCAACATCGGCAAAAATCACCAAAGTAGCATTGACCTTCGGGTAACCATCGGTCTTTTCCTCATCTTTGTCCTTATCAGAGTCCTTCTCATTGGGCTGTCCCTCACGAAACTGCTGTATAACGAGTCTGCACTGTCGAGTGGTGTGTTTGGGCAAAATCAAGTTACCCTCTTCATCTTTCTTCATGTGGATGTGACACGGTAAATCCAGGACGTCCTAGCCCGACTGATCCTTCATTTTTTGGGCACCCAAGGCCCCTTGGGATTTCCTTTGAACTTCCCTTGGGTATTCACCACTTCAGCCTCAGCCTGACCCGTGGCTTTGGCTTTGCGCTTCTGCTTCCGACTGGGGTTTCCACTGCCAGCATCATGGTCGATTGTCCTTCCTTTTCCATGGCGGAGTCGGTCTTCTTCTTCGCCATTCGCGTACCGAGTGGCTATCTCCATCACCCGATTCAGGGTCATGGCCCCGGAACGACCAAATTTCAATGTGAGCTCTCTGTACCGTACGCCTTCCTTGAAAGCGAAGACTGTCTGGTGCTCTGAGACATTCTCCACTAGATGGTGAAGTGTAGTCCAACACTGGATATAATCCCTCAAGGTCTCATTAGGCTTCTGAACACAGTGTTGCAACTCGGACAGACCAGCGGGCCGCTTGCAAGTGCCTTCAAATGTCTTGATAAACACCCGAGCCAAGTCTTCCCAACAGTATATGCTAGCTGGAGCCAGCTGATTCAACCAGGCCGGCCGAGCCCTCAAGCATCAAGGGGAGGTGCTTCATGGCTACTTCATCATTGCCTCCACCGATCTGCACCGCCACTCGGTAATCTTCCAACCATGTGTCTGGCTATGACTCGCCAGTAAACCTGCTCGCTCCTGCAGCCAACCTGAAGTTGGGAGGAATCTCAGCGGCATGAATGGCTCTGCTGAAACACTCGGGCCCTGAGACGAACGCTTTGCTGCTACTTGGATGACCTCTATCCAGCCCTTCTCTGTTTGCTCTGCCTCTGTCAACCAGGCCCTGAATGAGAACCGACCTTGCATCGAACCCGGGCTCTCGGGGGTTGACTGGAATCCTCCGCTCGTTGCCGTACGGGTGCCTGTCGTCATACCATCGGGGCGCGTACGAACCACCCCTCGGAGGGGGCGTGGGCACTCAACGGCGGTCATCACGGTGGAATCGAGGATCTAACTACCCGTGGCCTCGACCCAGGTACTGGTCCCGGTGATAACCACGATCTTCACACCGCGGAGGCGACCTTGGGCTGTGCTACCTCTTGAGCATGCGTTGGTTTTCCCTTGAAGAGGAAAGGGTGATGCAGCAAAGTAGCGTAAGTATTTGCCTCAATTTTTGAGAACCAAGGTATCAATCCAGTAGGAGACTACATGCAAATCGCCTAGTACATGCACAAACAATCAAGAAACTTGCAACCAACGCTATAAAGGGGTTGTCAATCCCTTCACAGCCACTTGCAAAAGTGAGATCTGATAAAGATAATAAGATAAATATTTTTGGTATTTTTGTTGTATAGATATAAAAGTAAAGATTGCAAAATAGTAAACTAGAATTATAGATCGGAAACTTATATGATGTAAAGTAGACCCGGGGGCCATAGGTTTCACTAGTGGCTTCTTTCAAGAAAGCATATATTACGGTGGGTGAACAAATTACCGCCGAGCAATTGATAGAAAAGCGCATAGTTATGAGAATATCTAGGCATGATCATGAACATAGGCATCACGTCCGTGTCAAGTAGACCGAAACGATTCTGCATCTACTACTATTACTCCACACATCGACCGCTATCCATCATGCATCTAGAGTATTAAGTTCATAAGAACGGAGTAACGCATTAGGCAAGATGACATGATGTAGAGGGATAAACTCAAGCAATATGATATAAACCCCATCTTTTTATCCTCGATGGCAACAATACACTACGTGTCGGTTCCCTTTCTGTCACTGGGATCGAGCACCGCAAGATTGAACCCAAAGCTAAGCACTTCTCCCATTGCAAGAAAGATCAATCTAGTAGGCCAAACTAAACCGATAATTCGAAGAGACTTGCAAAGATATTAAATCATGCATATAAGAATTCAGAGAAGAATCAAATATTGTTCATAGATAATCTTGATCATATACCCGCAATTCATCGGATCTCGGCAAACACACCACAAAAAGAATTACATCGAATAGAACTCCAAGAAGATCGAGGAGAACTTTGTATTGAGATCCAAAGAGAGAGAAGAAGCCATCTAGCTAATAACTATGGACCCGAAGGTCTGTGGTAAACAACTCACACATCATTAGAGAGGCTATGGTGTTGATGTAGAAGCCCTCCGTGATCGAATTCCCCTTCGACAGATCGCCGGAAAAGGCCCCAAGATTGGATCTCACGGGTACAGAAGGTTGCGGCGGTGGAAAAGTGGTTTCGTGGCTCCCCTGGATGTTTTCAGGGTATAAGAGTATATATAGGCGAAAGAAGTAGGTCGGTGGAGCTACGAGGGGCCCGCGAGGGTGGGGGCACGCCTACCCCCCTGGGCGCGCCCTCCTGCCTTGTTGCTTTCTTGACTTCCACTCCACGTCTCCTAGGTTGCGTTTCTTACAAGAAAGATCCTCGCGAAGGTTTCGTACCGTTTGGATTCCATTTGATATTTCTTTTCTACGAAACACTGAAATAGAAAAAAAAACAATTTGCACTGGGCCTTCGATTAATAGGTTAGTCCCAAAAATAATATAAAAGAGCATATTAAAGCCCATTAAACATCCAAAACAGATAATATAATAACATGGAACAATCAAAAATTATAGATACGTTGGAGACGTATCAAGCCTCGGCGGTCTCCCCAATGATGGGGGTCTGGAGAGCGTGTTCATGTCTGCGTCGCATCTCTTCCCTCTGTTCCGCAGTGAGACCTTGCGGGTAGTACTCGTCGTTGCCGTGCGACGGGCCATCGCTTCCGCCACAGCCTCCACGGGGAAATCCTGGCGGGCTACGCTGAGAGCCAACCATGAGGACCTCCGCCGCAGGGTCGTTGCTTTCGCACTCAAGAGAGTATCAGAGTGACCAGTCGACAGATCTAACAACCCATAGAGGGAGTCATCGGTCTCGATTGCCGTGATTTGAGGAGTGGTCGACTGACGGGCCACTGCGTGCTTCACCCACTGCTGGAGTCGCGAGCGACCGGATCGCTTGCGGCGACGGGCTGAGGGGAGCGAGGACGTCGCGGGAGCCGAGTCGACGGCTGCCGCAGGAGGACGTTGCAGGCACTTGCATGAAAATGCACTGTCCCACGAATGGGGAGAGCCTCAATGTCAAGGGGGGCTTCTTGGAGCCAAGCTGAGTCATCGGCGATGAAGGTGAGCGCGCCGAGGCCGATTTCGCGACCCAAGGACAATCCACCGCAGGAAACCATGTCGATGAAGATCGAAGACTGCAACCTCACAGGAGGTCGCTCAGACGTCCACCCCACGGTGGGTGCCGACTGTCGTGGGAACAGATCGGACAGTAGAATATGGGGGTATGTAAGAGAGGGCAGAGTCCTAGCTACGATGATGTTGTACGCTCGGTTTTACGAGTTCAGGCCCCTCTCGGAGGAGGTAACAACCCTACGTCTTGGTGCCACGGAGGCTTGTTGATTGGAGTATGAGTTACAGGGGGTGCGAACCCTTGTGCAAGAGGGGAGGGGTGGCTTATATAGAGTACGCCGACCCCTCGCAGTCCTCGGTTACACAGGGGTTCAATGAGAGAGTAAAGTTACGTATGTTACTGGTAACGCCCGTATTAAATGATTTTTATGACAATGGAGTGAACGCCTGACCGTTGCCATCCATGGGTGGCTCTAGGTCTTCGGTGCTCCGAGTGGATCCTTGTCTTCGAGTGAACTACGGTCGTCGAGTGGAATGGAGATATCCGAGTGAGATCTCCTGTCGAGTGTATTGTACTTCATGAGGATTTCAGTCAGTATCTTCTGTTTAACTTTGTAGGCCTTGGACTCTTGTGTCGTGTCCTTGGGTAGGGCGTCTAGGTC